>NC_134713.1:119326663-129326663 GCF_049634645.1 Pelodiscus sinensis
TGTAGACAGTGCCAAAAGCCAAAAAAAGCTATTTTGACTTAAGTTATGCAATTGATGAAGTTGCGTAGCTTATTTCAGCTTTAGCCCTGCTGTGTAGATGTGCCCTTGGTGAAATGTAGTATGCCTATTCAGAACTTGACCACTGGGTTTCTATTGGCTGCTCTGCAAACTTGAATATTCTCTAGGTCTCTTGAAGTCCCTAAAATTGGAATGGAAATCATCAAGGACATCATGTCTGGTGAGATTTCTGATGTTTCACTATTTAGCCATGGAAGGAATACTTCAAGTACAGGAGGCCCCCGACTTATGATCTGATTGGTTCTGGAGGAAGCGTCACAAGTCAGGGGCATCGTAACTCGAACCCTCATTTACAATAGGTGCCGTGCACCATCGTAAATGCGGGATGAGGATGTAAAGTCGGGGTTTTCAGCCCCTTCCGCACTTACAAAAATGGTTGTAAGTGCAAGGGGTCAGAACTTGGGCGGTTGCAAGTTGGGGACCTCCTGTATAGCCTTTCCTTCCCCTCCCCTTCCTTCCCCTCCCTCCTAGTATTTCAGTACTTCCTCTTGAGCAGGCTAGAAACTAGAACCAAAAACCATTTCTGAAGCTGTTTTTTTAGTCTAATTTGAGAGAGTGGTTTAGGAGCACAGAGTATATTTGCAAATTTTTGAAGGCTTCCCATGCTCCCCCGCCCCCAGACCTTAATTGGCCTGGGGGCAGGGGAGCAGCAGAGCCTCTGTGGGACAGATCCACCTGCTTGGTGGGCCGTATCCGGCCTGCAAAGACCCTTTTGCCCACTCTGATCTAGATATTTGCCTAATTTTACAACAGACTACATAAAACACACTAGGAAAGGTAGAACAAAATACAATTTCATACTGACAATAACTTGTTTAAACTGCTGAATATACTATACACTGAAATGTACATACAATATAGTCCAATAAACTTACTTTCTCATTTTTACCATGTAATTATAAAATAAGTGATTTTTCAGAAATGATGTGCTGTGACATTCTTGTATTTTTAGGTCTGATTGTGTAAACCAGTCGTTTTTAAGTGAGATGACACTTGGGGATACATAAGACAAATCCTGTACTCCTTTCCGGAGTCTTAGGCTAGGTCTAACTGACATTATTCTGAAATAACATAGTCCGCGTCTACCCTACAAGCAGTTATTTCGACATAATGTTGAAATAATGTCAAGCTGGAGGACTTTTTATTCTGATTCCTGTAACCCTCATTTTACAAGGAGTAAGGGAAGTCGGAGGAAGAGTGCTCTTTCTCGGACTTCCTGCTGTGTAAACAGCACCAAAAGCCGAAATAAGCTATTTAGACTTAAGGTGCACAATTGACAGAGCTCAATTTGTGTAGCTTGTTTTGGCTTTAGCCCTGCTGTGTGAACGTGCCCTCAGTCTGGAAATGTTGAGAGAGCCATATGTACTTGTCACAATCTCTGTGTACAGCAGCCAGCAAACAAAATAACAAATGAGTAACATAAGATTCAACTTCAAAAGTTCCTTCCTCACTGTTCTTACTGGGCTTTTGATTGCTATTTCTATAGCTCCAATAATTGTTTTCTTACAGGAATCACTCTCCCTCTCAATCTCTCATCTCAGTTTTTCAGTCCACTACATTATTCAGTAAATTAGATGTCCAATGAAGCTTCCTGATGTTCACTTGCTTGTAAAATCACTAACTGGTCCAAGTTAATATTTCAGACAGCTACTAAACATGTCCACACCAGTAATTGATACTGGGTGGTTTTTTGAACAGCCTAACAAATACATTTATTGAGATATATGGATTTTATCACATCAGGCTTTGCACCAGTTCCTTTGGGATAAATTTTATGGATGTAATAAGATTTTTACAGCATCTGGAAAGCCTCAGGTACTGAAAAGTAGATTTACATCCGATCTTAATTTTACAAATGTGCTGCTTGATCAGTGGTGACCAGGTCACAGGAGCTGAGTATATGTTGCAAGGATTTAAAATAACCTATTTAAAGGATTTGTCCAGGTTTAATTGTAGAATTAATCATTAAAATCTAGGGAGTGCAATAGTAAAATATGCGATACAATAAAATGTTTAAAGAAAATTTGTAGATATTTTATAAAAGCGGCAAGGAGTCCTGTGGCACCTTATAGACTAACTGAAGTGTAGGAGCATAAGCTTTCGTGGGCAAAGATCCATTTGGTCAGATGCATCTGACCAAGTGGGTCTTTACCCACGAAAGCTTATGCTCCTACACTTCAGTTAGTCTATAAGGTGCCACAGGACTCCTCGCTGCTTTTGCAGATTCAGACTAACACGGCTACCCCTCTGATACTAGATATTTTATGTCACTGATGATGCCTATCAACTTAATGCAGCTGTTCTGTCAAAGAGATGGATATTATCAAACTTGGTAGGTTCAGATATAATCTCATTTCACACTTGTAATATGTTCATATATAAAAAATTGTATAATGAGCACAGATTGTTAAATATGTACAGTAAACTTCCGATAATCCGGCACCTTTGGGACCCAGGGGGTGCCGGATTATCGGCTATGCTGGAGTATCAGGAGGTACTCCGGAAGGGGGGCTGTGAGGGATCTGGGGGTGGTTGGGGGTCAGTGGGAAACGGCGTGGTGTGGGGCAAATCCTCTGCCGTTTTGCAGGGAGCTGGGGGAAGTCCCGCGCAGCCACTGGCGACAGGCCAGCTAGGGCTGCAAGCGGCAGCGGCGACTTGGGGAAGCAGCGGGGCAGAGCAGCTGGGGTGCTGCTGGGTTGGTCCCGCAGCGCCGCTCCTCACTCAGGGGTGGTGCTGAGGGACCAACCTGGCAGCACTCCAGCTGCTCTGCCCCATGGCTTCCCCAAGTCTGCTGCTGCTGAAATTTACGAGTGGCAAACTTGGGGAAGCCGGGGGCAGAGCAGGTGGGGTGCTGCCAGGTTGGTCCCACAGTGCCGCCCCTCACTCCCTTGCTCGGCGCCCGGCAGCACCCTAGCTGCTCTGCTGCGCAGCTTCCCCAAGTCCACCGCTCGTCAGTTTCAGCAGCGGCAGCTGCACAGAGCAGAGCAGCTAGGGTGCTGCCGGGCGCCGAGCTGGGTGGTGAGGAACGGCGCTGCAGGACCAACCCAACAGCACCCCAGCTACTCTGCTCTGCTCTGTGCCTCTTCCCCAAGTCTGCCACTGGTTAGTTTCAGCAGTGGCAGCAGCGGACTTGGGAAAGCGGCGCAGAGCAGCTCCAATTGTCCAGCTGGCCGGAGCACTTCCAGGTTCCAGTTGGTGCCTGACTATCGGGAATGCCAGACCACTGGATACTGGCCAATTGGAGTTTTATTGTACTTTAATTCCCATAATAACCTGATCATTTTCAGTTGCTCAGAACTTTCTCAAATAAATTCTTTTTGGGGTCACTCAGTAATGGAAATTCCTTGAATTAGAGATACTTGCCCTGGATTTATCACAAGTACTGACGCTGATTGTCACTTACATTATGGCCACTTTCTGCCACTCTAGAAGTGCAAAGTGATTTTTGTTTGTTTGTTTGTTTGTTTGTTTGTTTGTTTGTAAAGCGGTGCAAATATCACTTATTCCTATTTTAAGGTCCCTTTCCACTGATGAAAAGTGGCTTACTATTAATAACAGTCAGATCCTCTGTCAGGGTCATCAGAACTAAATGGGCCAAATTAAGCTCTTAGTTGAATTTGGGAGATGCATTTGTGTAGTCGTACAACAGAATTTAGACCTCGATAAGACTGGGCTAATCAATCAATGTTTATGCAAAACTGTGAAGAACATACCAAGCTATGGATATTTTGCCTTTCCTATTAGTATAACATCACTGACATAAATAGATTTCTTCCTTATTTTCATTGCTATAAATGAGAGGGGGAATTTTTAACGGCGTGCAAGGGGTCTCTAGGAATCAAAAGTGATTTTGAGAATCCCACTATGGTTTGTGAACAAAAGTCCCATTGAAAGTCAATGATGTGCCAATGTAGAATAATTCCCTACCCTACAGAGTCAGAGTCTCAGGTCAAGAGGGAACAGCAGTTGATCTAGTCTGGCCTATAAATCACTGGCCACCAATGCCATCCAGAACTACAACCAAAATTAGCTCAAAGTATTACAGCCTACAGGAAACTAGACTGTTACAAGCCACAGCGAGAGAGAATGGGGAGGATTGAAGGGCACAAGTGCCCAAGACCTCTGCAATGGTAAACACAATGCAGATAATGCAGGCAAGTAACCCTCACTCACATGCTGCACCTCATCAAGACCACTGCCAATCTAATTGGGAGGGAGTAGGGGGGAGGATTCCTTTCAGATTTGCCACAATATGTTATTTGTTTCAAAGTCTTGGGGAATGACTCAGTGAAGCTGGCTAAGGTGAAACTCCATCTCGAAAAGTGTCACCCCAACTTGTTGCAAAAGGATGAAGATTACTTTGAGCGGCGGTTATCAGGTCTGAAATGGCAGCGCCTCGACTCAACAAGTGCATTCTACAATAAGACAAGCAATGCAGTGCGCACTGCCTACATTGTTGCATACGAAGTTGTACAGGTCAAAAAGCCTCATCCCATTGTAGAGCAACTTGTGTTCCCCTATGCAAAAGAGATGGTGCAGCTTGTTCTTGGCGAGGAAGCAGCAAGGAAGCTGAATGATATATCTATCTCTAACGACACAGTATCGAGATGGATAAATGAGATATCACTGAACATCAGTGAACAAGTTGTGGATGAAATAAAGAAGTCTCCATTGTTTGCCATACAATTGGATGAATCGACCGATGTCGCATTGTGCTCTGAGCTATTGGTGTTCGCACGATACATGGTTGAGGGAGACTTCAAAAGCGAGTTTCTTTTTTGTAAGACTCTTGATACCACCACAAAGGCTCAGGATATGATGGAAACTGTTAACATTTTCTCTGAAGTACATGGTGTGGATTGGGTAAATCTTGTGGGTGTCTCCACTGATGGTGCACCTGCCATGCTGGGCTCAAGATCGGGCTTCCAAACGCTGGTGAAACAGCGCGCTCCAGTGGTAACCTGAGTTCATTGCTTCATTCATAGGGAAGCTTTGGCCTCAAAAACATTGCCTGATCAACTGAACGCCATTTTCAAAGGGTTGGTGAAAGTGGTGAATCGCATCAAATCATCAGCTCTGAGCACCAGGCTGTTCAAAAGATTTTGCCTGGACATGGGTTCTGACTTTGGTGTGTTGCTGTTCTACACTTCTGTACAGTGGTTGTCAGCAGGAAACATACTCAACAGAGTTTTTCAATTGAGAGAGGAGTTGGATTTATTTCTCCAGGCTCAAGGGAAAGAGGAATTCCGAAATGTGCTGATGCAATCAAATTTAGAACTTGCTTATCTTGTCGATATTTTTGGAATCTTGAACAAACTGAATCTTCAGCTGCAAGGGAAAGGTGCAAATCTATTCTCTCACCAAAGCATCATCAAGGCTTTTCTTGACAAATTGGAACTCTGGATCGTAAGAGTCGAAGGCAATAATTTGGTTCAATTTCCATACGTGTATGCCATGCTCAGGGAAAAGGAAGCCATTCGGACACAAATTCTCGATCATATACGGAAGCTACAAGACAAATTCCAATGATACTTTCCAGAGGTGGACAGCACAAGGGATGGATTATCTTTCATCGGGAATCCATTTACCACAGATGTTAACAGTGTTCCAGAGGATCTGCAGGAGGAATTCTTGGATCTGAAAAATGATTTTGCGGCTCAAGATATGTACCAGCAGTCTACCATAGAGAAATTTTGGGCCAGCGTGACCAGGAGTTACCCAAATCTGTCAGCACATGCAGTCAGATTCCTTTTACCATTTGCATCAACTTATATGTGTGAGACTGGCTTTTCATGTTTGTTGCACGTTAAGTCCAAACAAAGGAATCAGCTTGCAGCGGAAAGCGATATTCGTTGTGCATTATCAAGTACCACGCCAAACATTGAAAAGCTTGTCAGTGAGAAGAGAATCCAAAAATCTGTTAATAAGAAATAAATTTCAAACCAAAATGCTCGTTGTCTGCTCTTTTTTATTATGTCTCAAAAAGGAGGTGGTCCATGAAAATGTTTTGATTGGCCTGGTGGTCTGTGGACTGAAACGAGTTGAGAACCATTGCCCTAAGGGAATTATTCTACAACAGCACAGGAACAGGGGAACAGGTGTACTAGAAGACCTAGTCCAGGCATCTAGCTTCATCTTCTATGGTTAAACACTATCAAGTAGAACAGAAGAATGAGACTTATAACCTGAACTATGGAATACATCTGTTCCCCAACTGTCTGTGTTATCAGTGAGATAACTAGGAATGTGATAGTGTAAACATGTAAATGATTAACCGATGAGCCTGGGTTCATCAGTTACCCTTCATGGTTACATGCAGCACCTTCCTCCTCCCCCTCCCACCCCCGCTGCTGCCTCTGTATCTTTAGGAGCCAGTGTTCACAGGGAGCCAGCTTTTAAGCAGCTCCTGCCTCTCCCCCTCTCCCTCCCCCCGGTGTATAAACATCTAACTGCTGAAATTTTCAGCAGTTACATGTTTACCTGAATACAAACATTTTAACATCCCTAGAGAAAATCCAAATTTTGCTCTGTGCTTCACCAATATAACTTACTTGGCTGAAACCAAGGAGTGATGGTGCTCAGCAAAGGCGATGTCTAGATGGCATTGCATCCCAGAAAAGCAACGCCACATCCAAAGAACGCATCCACTTTTCCGAAAAAAATTTGAAAAAGCGGATGCACTCTTTTGCCATCTCTGTAAACCTCATTCTATGAGGAATCATTACTACAATTAACATCAGTGATTGATATCAGGTACACACACCCCTCCAATGACAAACCAACAGAGAAGATTGCAAGCTAAGAAACAGAATTTATGTCAAGATTCCAAGGGTATATTATAAAACATTGAGTAAATGACAATGCCTTCTTGTAATTATAGTAAATACCACAGCAGAGACCTTATAATAGTAAAATACAGCATACAGAACAATCCATTTCAATCAATTGCATGCAGCTAAGACACTCATCTGAAATTCTCCTATGGCTTCACACAGTCACTATAGCTCTTCCACGTAGGGGCATTTCCCATTCTATTTCTGTGGATTCTTCTCCATAGGCAAAATCTTGGCCCAAAAAAGTCAACAGTAGTTTTGTCACTGACTGCAGTAGAATCAGGATTTCACCCCAGATGTTTTCTTTGCTTTAATATCTTCCGGCCCTGGCAGCTTCCTTGTACCATTTTGTTCCATTCCCTGTCACATACAAGCCATTCATTTTCTCTGTCACTGACAAACAGTTATTTCTGGCTTGCACAGGAGGTGGCAAAGGATGTTCAAATCCTTGCCAGGCTGTGTTTCCACACAAGAGGTTGGCTGTCGTGACAAGTGCAGTCATTGTGGGAGATACTATGCCCTCGTTCATTGCAGCAATCAGAGGCTAAAAATCCTTCACAGAGAATGATTGGCAAAAGCCTCTGGTTATCTCTGTTTTGACTGTGAGCTGTGACAGACTAGTCTATTCACCCACTCCTAACGCTAGACAAGACTGTGCTAGGATTTCAATTGATTTTTCTCCTGTGCTAATCTAATTGCTGCCAGGATGTAGAGCTGGCTTTTCAGGTAGCAATGGAGGAACTTAGATCAGTTTAAAGATTTAAAGTCACTTTCTTCCTCCCCTAAAAAGTGCTGCTAAACTTTTAAAACCTTTGTAAAAATATTGATCATTACAGGAAACTATTTAGACTGTTATACAAATGTGTTAAAATCCAATTATAGTACATCTCCTGGCGACACATCAATGAATATGGATTTTAACAAGTCCTAGATTTATAACAATAAATTTGCTGGTTTGATCTCCCAGTGTTAAAACCTTCTGCAATGCGTTGTTGCTTTGGCTGTCTCTTTAGCGCTCTTATCCAACTCTGCCTCGTCAACCTGTCTCTCCTCTCCTAATGGCCTCCCAGGTATTATCTGTCTGTGACTTTCTCTGTCTGTCTCCCTGGACATTTTTTAATTTTCAAATCATGACTCCCCCTTTCATTTGTCTTCGGTCAGATTGTTGTACTGTCCTGACCTATGTATGATACAAAGAGGAGAAAAAAAATACCCTGAAAAATCTGTTGGAGAATAATCCTAACATCTCTTAGGAACAAAATGGGTAGTTCCAGTTTGGGGAAGTAGGAGTGACTCTGTGGGAAGAGAGGACCTAGGTTAAAAGTTACTGAGCACTCTTGCTCAGTTTCTCCAGGAAAGTGTAGTTTCTCCAGGATATAAATAGCAGTATATTTTTAGCTGTGTTATTTTTAATGCTTAACAACTTTTTCACCAAATTCTGAAATGTTTTCTTTTAGGTTTTGTAAATTCAGATATTTTACAGAAGTTTGGGCAAAAGCAGAACCCAAATCCAAGCCTGAATTTCTCTGGGTTCTCTTTGTCCTAATCTAGACATATTCCTAGACTCCTCACTCCAGTGCAGACCAGAAATGTTGCATATGCTACATTTTGACTGAAGTGGAAATTCAGTATGTAGTGGAGTACGGAATATGTGTATGGTCTAAGATGATTGTTGCTATTATAGTATGTTTGCTATTCTCTTGGTCAGCTTGTCAGTTTCACACATCTATTTTAGTACAAAGAACCTTACCCTGAACTGTGAATGAATAGATGCATGCAGACTGCTATTTCCTCTTTGGGCATCCATTGTCACTGTTGCAAATAATGTGTGTGTGGTGTGTGTGTGTGTGTGTGTGTGTGTGTGTGTGTGTGTGTGTAACTAAAACACTATTTTTAGTAATTAATTCTGTCCCTTGAAGAACTTTGCAGTGAGATAATTTAGAAGCTGTATACTTAGGCACCACTTGCCCTTTATGTCTGCTAGAAGCTGGCAGTGAATCTCTAAGGAAAATCCAGAGGCCTGCTAAGACTGAACACACACACACACACACACACACACACACACACACACACACACACACACACACACACACACACACACACACAATCTATTGAGCAATGACCTTAGGCTTAGAGCCAAAGCAATGAATTCAGGGAGAGGCAGCTTAAAGAGAAAACATAACACATCTTGTAGTACCTAAGCATAAGAGGATGCCTTAAGAGTAATTAAGATGACACCCTTTTAACACTAAATACTGCAGAACATCTGGCATATTTCCTCCCTGGATATCTGAATTTCTGAATGTTAGTACTTTGTCATTTCAAACTTGCAGTATAAATTCTCTCACCTTCTCTTTGTTCATGACCTTAGAGATCGATCTTTATACAGAAGCCAATATATAAATGCATTTGATTTCATTAGCTTCCATTTTGTCATACTAATTTGACATTTTTAAGAGATTATAAATTTAGTTGATAAAGGTAATAGCATTGACATAATATACTTAAACTGCTGCAAGGTGTTGGTGCCACAACATAAAAAAATAACATAGCACATATACATTGATTAAAAACTGGCTAGCTGATAAGTCTCAAAATGTAGCTGTAAATGGTAAATCATCATCAAGAGGATGTATTTCTATTGGGATCTCACAGGGATCAATTCTAGGCCCTAGGGTATTTAACATTTTTATCGATGGGAGAACATAACAGTGTCACTGATAAAGTTTGCAGATGACGTAAAAATTGAGGGAATGGCAAATAATGAAGAGGACAAGTCACTGATTCAGAGTGATCAGGCACAAGCAAATAATATGTGTATTAATGTTGCTAAATGTAAATGTAGGAACAAAGAATGTAGCCTGCACTTACTTAAATGGAGGACTTTATTTTGGGAAACATTGACTTAGAAAAACCTTTGAGGTTTGGGGTGGATAATTAGCTGAACATGGCTTCCTAATGTAACGCTGTGGCCAAAAGACCCAGTATGATCCTGAGATGCTGTGATGAATGGGGTGGGGGTAATACTCTTTTGTGGACATTCCTGCCATTCAGTTAACTAAAGTCCTTTTGCATTGATTAACTCTTGAGACCGAATCCTAAATATCTTGCTTGTAAGGATTAAAACCATAGACCTAGAGAGGTCCTAAAGAGTCCCCAGGAATGCTAGGGACCCAGGAAGTGAGTTGGCAGGAGGCCAGGAGAGCGAATGCCAATGCAGGCCTGTACACTGGGAGGGATGTGTGTGAAGGATGTGAAAACATCCTCCCATGGACCCCCAATAAGCATGCTCCAGCCAGCCAGGGGAAGGGAGGTGCAGACCACAGGCACCCAGATTGAAGCTGCAGCCGCGGCGGGGTCCCTCCCTCTGAGGCTTTGCCAGAGTAAAGCCTCAGAGGCTCTGCTCCCCGTGTCCCTGGTCTGCTGGGGAGGGGGGGCGCAGCTAGTGTGCTCCCCCCCCCAGCAGACCAGGCTTTTGTTTTGGACTCTGGGGCAGAGCAGCTGGGGCGCTGCCGATTGGTCCTGCAGCACCCGCTCTGGGCACTACTGGACCAACCCGGCAGCACCCCAGCTGCTCTGCCCCAGGTCCTGATTCAGCCACTGCTGGTCAGTTTCAGCAGCGGCTGAATCAGGACCCTGGGGCAGAGCAGATGGGGTGCTGCTAGGTTGGTCCAGTAGCACCCAGGAGCGGCGCTACTGGAGCAACCCAGCAGCACCCCAGCTGCTCTGCCCCAGGCGTCCCCAAGTCAGCTTCTGCTGAAACTGACCAGCGCTGACTACAGGAAGCCCCAGGCAGAGTTGCTCTGCCCGGGGCTTCCTGGAATCAGCTGCTGATCAGTTTCAGCAGCAGCTGACTTGGGGACGCCTGGGGTTCTTAAGTTGATTCTGTATGTAAGTCAGAACTGGCGGTCAGTTTCAGCAGTGTCTGAATCTGGACGCCAGTTCCGACTTACATACAGATTCAACTTAAGAACAAACCTACAGTCCCTATCTTGTACGTAACCCGGGGACTGCCTGTATCTACCAAAATAATAAATGGACCCAAATCAGACCTCCAGAATAGTAACATACAAAATCCAGTGGGAGGGTACTTCATCCTTCCTGAACACATAAATTACAAACTTGAAAGTTATCATACTTGAACAAAAAAACCTTCAAAACACACTGCCTTATGAAACTGCTGAATTGGGATTTATATGCAAATTTGACACCATCAGAATGGGACTGAATAGAGACTGGGAATGGCTCTCTCATTAGAATAAGTAATTTTCCCCTTATGTTGTCTCACCTTCTTATCACTACTGGAAGTGGGCCATAACCACTCCTATTGCATTAGCCTCATTAACACTTCTTGTAACTCTCCCATCTCTGTATGTATGTATACATCTCTGCTATCTGATTCTTTCAGTTTATGATCTTATGAAGTAAGCTGCAGCCTATGAAAGCTTATGCCCTAATAAATGTGTTAGTCTTTAAAGTGCAATAGGACTCCTTGTTGTTTTTGCTGAAGCAGAAGAACACAACTGCCTCTCTGAAACTTGTATTCATTAAAGTGTCTTGCACGGGTTTCCAGTCTTGCCTAGTCTTAGGTATTGAGCCTGGCTGTATAATTATTTTAATGCAATGAATATCTCCATGGTATAACACTTTGTATTTCATCATCTAAGGAAGAAACATCGAGAGCAAAGCAATATTGAAAAAAACATCTTCACAGATATGTTTTGCCCATTTCAGAATTCTGTGGCTCATTATCCATGGATAGGAGAGTTTTCTGGAAAGGGATATTTTCTTCATTTGGCTATTCCCTGCCTGCTATTTAGACTCCTTTTATGTTAAAATAAGTGAAACTCTTTTGACCTCAGCACCTTAATATTTGAAGAAGAAAGACTTTGCCTCCTTGTTTTGTTGTAGTCAGTGAGCAGTGCTGTTAAAATCCCACATAAACCAGCTCACTGCTGTTGCAGAACAAGAATTGTCTGGCAACTTTCACTATCATGTGGGAGAAGGAGCTGCCTCCAATGCTTCTACTCCTGGTACAGGTTTAAAATGCGACCGGAATATTAGATCAAAAATTCAGGGCACGCTGACCCAGACTGTCTCTACCAGTATTGTCAGAAAATGGTTAACTCTGTTCAGCCTACTTCTGAATATATTTTAGTTCTGCAGCAGACAACCTACTGTGCTAGTTGCTTCATTACATTATGGACACTGTTAATGCAGAGCTTTATGGACTGTAATAAAGATACAAAAACTGATATTATCTTATAAGATATCAAGCATTTTATTGCCATAGACACAGGTCTATGCTAAGATGGCAAGTTCTATCATACAGTATCGACTAAAACAAACTGAATTCCAGTCTCCAGCTAGGTGAACCATGACAGTGCAATGTGAAGAAAATAGGCCACATTCACCCTGGAATAACTCTATTGAATGCAGAAATAACTAGAAGTCCTGTGACACTTTGGGGTACGTCTACACTACAGAGGAAGATCAAAGCTGCTGCTGTTGATCTTCCAGGATTCAAATTAGCAGGTCTAGTTAAGACAGGTTATTCAAACTACCTTCAACTTCCTGCAGTGTAGACAGCGCCAAACGCCGAGTTAAGCTACTTCGACTTCAGCTACGCAATTAACATTAATTCAACTTTGTCCCATAGTATATAGACGTACCCTTAAAGATTAACAGATTTATTAGGGTATAAGCTTTTGTGAGTAAATCCCACTGCATCAGATAAATTGGAGTGGAAGTTGCAGATGCAGGGGTATATACATTGTGTTAATTAGGCTAATCAAGTCAGGGTGGTAGTGGCTCATTCACAGAATTTGGTGTGTAGCTATGTATATGAGAAGAAAAACTGCCTTTGTAATGTGTTAACCAGTAAAGTTCCTTATTCCATCCTAAATTGATTGTATTGAATTTGCAAATGAACTTCAGTTCAGCTGTCTCCCTTTCGTAATCCACTTTTTTAATTATTTTATAGAAGGAGGGCTACTTTCAAATCCATCACTAAATATCCAGACAGGTTTAAGTGGTCCCCTACAGATTTATATGTTTTTTACCTTTCTTGATGTCTGATTTGTGTTCATTTATCCTTTGGTGCAGAGATTGTCTGATCTGGCCAATATATTTGTCAGAGGAGCATTGCTGGCATTTGACGACATATATCACATTAGTGGGTGTGCAGGTGGGTGAGCCCCTCTGTTGGTGTGTTTCATGTAATTAAGTTCTGTGATGCTATCGCTTGTATAGATATGAGGACAGAACTGGCAACAAGGTTAGGAGCCTGGGTGAGTGTATCTGTGGTGTGGTATGTTACTGCTGGTGAATACTTGCTTCATGTTGGGGGGCTGTCTGTAGGTGAGGACTGTCCTGTCTCCCAAGGTCTGTGAGAGAGAGGAATGGTTTTCCAGGACAGGTTGTAGATTGTCAATGATGCACTGGAAGGATTTTTGCTGGGGGCTGTAGGTGATGACTAGTGGTGTTGTATTATTGTCCTTTTTGGGCCTGTCCTGAAGTAGGTGACATCTAGGTGCTTGTCTGGCTCGGTCTCCTCACTTTCCCATGTGGGTATTTACATTTTGAGAATGCCCGATAAAGATCCTACAGGTGTTTGTCTCTGTCTGAGGGATTGGACCAAATATGGTTGTATCTAAGGGCTTGGCTGTGGACAACAGATCAAATGATATGTCCTGGATGGAAACTAGAGACACGAAGGTAAGAACAGTGGAAAGTAGGTTTCCAGAATAGGGTTGAATTCATCATTTATTTGTACTACAATGTCCAGGATGTGGATCTCTTGCATGGATTCTTCCAGGCTGATGTTGATAGAGGAGAGCAAATAATCAAAATCCAGTGGAATTCTTCAAGGACCTCCTGCCCGTGAGTCCATATGATGAAGATGTCCTCAATGTAGTGTAAGTAGAGGAGGAGTTAAGGGATGGGAGCTGAGGAAACGTTCTAGGTCAGCCATAAAAATGCTGGCATATTATGGGGCCATGTGGATGCCCACAGCAGTGCTGCTGACTTGCAGGTATAAATTGTCTTCAAACCAGAAATGTTTGGTTACTCCAAGGATGACACTGACCCAGTGGCTTTAAGGATATTCCTTAAGTGACAGATGTAACAAAACTATGTAATGGAATAGTACTTTATGGTATTGTCTCATCATTCCACGCATTGTGCAAGTACTGCCTCCGAAGAAAAGAATTGGCACTCTAGAAAAATGTTTGTTACTATATGTGAGTAATTTAATATCATCTCTCCCCAGTGTAGAACGAGGATATAATATATGCCAATACAGCAAGAGATTTTGCAATGTTATCTGTGCTGGGGAGATGTTCTGACTTTTCTTTTTCCCATTGTGATTTCATTTTGGACCATGTCACTGCTAGGGTTGCCTATTACATATTACTGGAGTTTTCATCACATGACATAATCCTTAATTCCTGGACATTCCAGGGCAATCCTGGAGGGTTGATGACGACTCTTTGCTAAAAGTTATTGACTGGAAGTGAAGGTGAGGGGAGGAGGAAGGGAAAGAAATGTCAAAACTAGCATGTGTTAATGATCTTGTTAATGTCCTCATTAACTCTGTGACCCATACTCTCGCAATACAGTCATTGCTCCTATGATAGAAGTGATATGCCAGTGCCTGGCAGCAAGTGGTTAAAAAAAATCTTTTTTAAAAACAGTGAGGCAGATTCAGAACATCTGAATAGAATTACAGGCAAATTGGCTGAAGCTTGGCAGTATTCAAGCAGCAATCTGAACAGCTGTTGCTGATGTTCTCTGTTGTGAATACTTTTTGTTCTATATGAGCAGCACAGGGTTGGAAGTGTATCTCGCAAATGCAGAAAATCTATGTCAATTTTTTTTTCAAGTGGGTTGTATGTAACAGTCTAGAGAATTTCTCTTTCCAGTCACCATGTTTTTGAGACTTTCCTTTGAAAAGATCAGTAACGTACTCTAATGTCAGCCCTCTCTCTAATGCAGTGGTCACTAACCAGTTGATCGCGATCAACCTGTTGGTTATGGTGCCCCTAGGGATTGATCGCCGCGGCCAGCTGGCTGGGTGAATGCCCCTGTTTGCTCCATCCCAGCTTGGCATTCAGCCCACTGAGGCTGCACTGTGCTCCAGTGAGGCTGGATCAAAGAGAGGCAGCCACGCAGCCAGCTGCTCTTCTTGATCCAGTCCAATGGGACTGTGGCACAGTCTTGGCAGGCTGAAAGCTGTGGTGTGTGAAGCTGGGCTGGATCAAAAAGGGGCGTCTACCCCTCTTTGTTAACTTGCCAGATAGGATGAGGGAAGAGGCACACGTGCATACACATGTATGCATCCTGGCTCTTGCCTCCCGCTCTAGGAGCGGGATGGGCAGCCAGCACACATGATGCTCTGGGGACAAGGCTATGCCACAGGCTGTGTGCAGGGTCAGAGAGCCACTTTTCCCAGCGCCCCACTGCACCCAGCCAAGATATGTGTAGAGCTCCTTCCCCTTGCTAGGAACTGAAAGACTGGTTCCTAAGCCCTATTGCTTTCTGAATAGTAGGCCATCAAGGAACTTCTCTAAGGGTATGCCTACACAGCAGGGTTAAAGTTGAATTAATCTACTCAACTTCAGTTATGTCAATTGCATAACAGAAGTTGAAATAGTTTAAGTTGGCTTTTAGCGCGGTCTACACAGTAAGAAGTCGAAGGAAGAACACTCTTCCTTTAACTTCCCTTACTACTAGTGAAATGAGGGTTACAGGAGTTGGAGTAAGCAGTCCTCCAGCTCGACATTATTTCAAAATAATGGTTTGCTGTGTAGACACGCACTATGTTATTTCGGAATAACCTCAATCATTCCAAAATAATGCTGCTGTGCAGACATAGCCTAACTTATATCCTTTCCTCGCTAGCAATTCTACCATTCATAATCTCCCTGCACTGCAGTCCCAAATTCCTGTTCAATGGCTCATATATCTATCCTTCCAAAAATGGCTTAAAATGCATTGTAACCAGAAACATTCAAGGTCTGAGTCTGTTACATAATAGAGTAATAGATTTCTACATTTCTGAAAACAACACTCCCTTAGTGGAGTGTTACCAGGTTTCAGACGATTTTCCCCTTTCTCCTGTATCTTGAAAACCAGGTCTGTGAAAAAGTAACATGAGTAAGACGAGTAGGTTCTTTTTTTCAACAATAGAATATCGAGTCTGGGTTGAAATCCATTTGAGATGAATGGATTATTATTAATAATCCTGTCAATTGAATTAAAAATCGAATTAAAAAACAGATATGTAATACTTATGGAAGAAGGATTTCAGAATGAAGATGAAGTTTTATTAAATATAGATTTCTCTCACAGACAGTCAAGGGAACTCTTGGAAGCCTCAATACTTTTGTTGGATAGTGTAGGATACAATTCCCTCCTGTTTCACCCAGGCCAGGGGTTCTAACCTAGCCCATAAATATATAGATTTTATGGTAACCCTGAAAACACAGAGTAACCTTTGTGGACACTTTGTACCTTTGCACTGGTCCTGGTCTCTATGAGCACCTCTTAGAATCTACATCATCCTCAACATCTGCTGGGCTTTGACTCCAACCTCACAGGATGGCAGTCTAGTCTGTGGAAGGGGAATGGGAATAATGCTGGTCCTGCCTGTATTTATTTAACTTACCTACAAAAGACCCATACGTTTAAGGAAAAGGGAGGACATGGCAAGGGAGTAGCCATCTCTGGTCTTCCTCACATTCTGCCCATGTTTGGATCCCAAATCTGTGCAAAGGGGTTTCTGTATGGTCACCAGAAGGAGAGAATAATATCTTCTCTGTCCCTTTAGGGACCTGCGGGATTCTTGTAACCTCCTTGCACACTACAAGAGATTTAATCTGTATTTTTTGAATAGTCTTTTCAGGTTAGGCTACAGGAGGCAATCATACCAGACATCTGGTCCCTGCCAGACTTTGGCATTATTTTTAAATGGAATAATTGACTGTATTTATTGTTAATTGGTATTATTTCTTTGTTAAGTACCAACAGCCTTTTTAGTGCTGTACAAGACGTACCAAAGGGCAATCTGCAGCACAAGGAACTGATAGTGTAAAAGGCAGACACAGAGAGGGCCAGATGAGAAGCACTGGATAAGAGCCCACCTTAGACTGTAAGTGCTTTGGGGCAGAGACCATTGTTTTATTCTGTGTTCATACAGCACCTAACACAGTGGGATGCTGGTCCAGGACTGAGACTCTTAGGTGCTATTGTGAATATTCAATAATAACGTTAGCTTGAAATGTGGTTTTCTTTCTATCCTCCTCCACATCCCTTTACCTCCATACCTCAATTTTGTAACACTGTGAGTAAGGAGGATATTTGAGTGGCATAAGCTAGTTGAAAGAAATGAATCATTAGGTGGGATTTGAGTAAGATGGGCTGCGGCCTGCTGCAGTGGGGTTTATGTGGTCATTCCAAGCACAAGGGGTGATATGAAAGGCAGCACAAAGATGCAGCTGCACACACCTGTCCAATATGGCTGTGCAGTGTGCTATCCAAAAAAAGGGAGTCTCATTTTTACACACAGTTTGCAAAAAGAGTTAATAACTACACAGGGGGCAAGGTAAGGGAGCATTGGGGCCAAAGACAGGCATAGCAGAGGGAAACTAAGGAGATTCTGAGATGGGCGCTGATGGAGCAATGAGAATGATTATGTCCCTCCTCTTCTCCCTCCCCCTCACATTCTTTTCCTTCCCCTGCATGATTGTGCTGCTGCAACGCCAGTGAGATGTAATTAATGACTAATGCTCGCTTGTGTTTTGGCTATAATGGGCCCATTCTTTAGTCAGCTGCTGTGTGACCCTGAAACTGCCTGGGTATTAGTCACTGCAGTCTGGGGAAGGAGTTGGTCCTCACAAAATGTCTGGTTTGGACTTGGGTAAGTTTTGTCTTCAACCCTCCCCACCTTTTGCAGTGTCCTCTCACACAAGCGTCTCACCTACCCTTTAGGATAGCCATGTACAAGACTCAAAATACTGACATTTCAGCCTAAGAGAGCAGAGATCAGCATTGCCCCTTCAAACGCTCCATTCTGGAGGGCATGGACTTCATTCTTCTCTCCCACTGGTCTAAATCAAAATTGAATCTACTGCTGCCAGTGGACTGTAATGCTGCCCTGCTTACAAAGCTTTTAAAGAATTTGGGGGGCCTGTGTGCTATGAAAATGCCCCCCTTCACTCAGATTTGGCCCAACTGTCCTCCTCCCCCCACCCTTGGTTAGAAAGAGGGCAAGTCAAGCCAAATCCAAGCAGCACTGCAACCCTAGTCTAGTTCTGCTCGAGTCTGCCAGCCCAGCATGGCATGAACAGGGGTCACTCAGCAAAATGCCTCTGCCCTATACATAGGGCTCTGAGTACCCATCTCTGCCCAGCTCCCACCCAGGTCCCCTCAGATGATCCTCCCACTCACCCTCCATCAGTCCCCATGTTCATCCCAGCAGTACTGACACACATCCTGGAGCCTCTCCCCCGGCCCCCCAACACTCTCCACTCAACCTCAGTCCCTTACCCAGTCCTCAGGGATTTCCTGGATTCTCATCAGCATCCTGCTCACTCCATCTCCCCGGCCCAAAGATCTGTGCTCCATTCCCAACCTGGACTATGAGGGCTCCTCCTGGCCTTGGCCGTCCAGCAGCTCCGCTTGCTCCCATCGCTTGTCCCACCCTCACACAACGCAGGCCAAATCTAAGCCAGTGGCACAATGACCTGGAGCGTGTGGGACCAGAGGGCTACTGGGGTTTGACCCATTGCAAAGCAACCCACACAGATCTGGTGGTCAGGTGGAACCCTTAAGATGGGAGCCCTGCACAAGTGTCTACACAGCACATTGGCTAACCTAGGTCTGTCGGTATGTGAAAGAAGAGGCAGGGCTGTGTTTGTACTTCCAGGCTGCCTGCTGTACCTTACCACTGCCGTTCCAACAGCCTGTATCCCAGGCTACTGCAAAACCTCAAGCAAGGCCTGAGGGAGTAATTCCCCCTAAAAGGGTAGAGCACAAACCAGTGCATCTGTTTTCTTAATCTGATGGAAGTGCTGCAAACAGCCGTGCCTATGGCAGCCACCGTGAGTTTCTTAGTGGGTGGCATGGCCATCAAGTACTTGACTGATTGTTCTATAAGAAGCTTTAAATCCCTTTGCCTGACTTTTTGTTAATTGTTTCAGAGTCCTTAGCAGTGACTCTTTGTTGACATGTGATTTATGATTGTGTGTTGACCAGAAATGTCAGAATTAGCTTTGTTGCACTTTACCTGGAAAACTAACAGGCTTGAATGCCAGACACACTTCTTTTGGAATGGACAATATCTTGCTTTCAGTATGTTTGCAGGATTGGATTAACACGTGGCCTTTAGGGGCTGCTGCCTGTGGCCTCGGGCTAAAGGGAGGGCCCCACAGCCAGATGAAGCCTGCTACTTCTTTTGATCTGTCCCACAGCACATCTCCATGCTGCAGCCAGACACCAGTCCCTGAGCCCCCAGGCTGAAGCCCTTAGTGTGGGCTCGTTGGTGTGCCCCTGTGGCCCTTAGGCAAGGGGTGTTAAGGAATCTTTGTGCTCTGCCCCTGCCCCAGCTCTGTAGCTCCCATTGGCTGGGGACTGTGACCAATGGGAGCTGTGGGGGCATTGCCACCATGCAGAGCAGCCTGGTCCCTCTGCCTAGGGACTGGACATGCCAGCCACCTCTGGGAGCAGAACAGAGTGGAGCTGCCATATCCCTGCTGCACCACCAACCAGGAGCCAAACAAGCTAAGCACCTCCCCACTGTGCCCACTCCTCCAGTAGCTGATCATGTGAGCTACCCCTCCTCATCCCCTCTCCTAACACCTTCCTCTACACACCTGCCCTGCCTCTCTCTTCTGGTACTGGTCCCTCCCTTGCAAGTGTCTGCCCTTCTGCTTCACCCCCAGAATCCCCTGGCACCTGCACCTTCCCTTACCCCTGTACCCTCCTGGTGCCTCCCCCTTCCCTCACTGCCCCTGCCCCCTTTGCCCTCTTTTTCCCTGATGCCCAACCCCTCACCACGCTCTGCCCCTCATGCCCCTGTGCCCTCACACATGACTTGCTCCATCCTGGCCTTCCTCATGCCCACCCCTTCTTTCAAGCCTTCTCCCAGCACCTCCCCCTCCAGCCCCCAATGCCCTTACCCTCTCCTCTCCCAGCATCGCCCTGTCCCCACTCTCACTGACATCTCCTCTCCTGCTCTTTTCCTCATTGTCTCCACTTGGCCCCCTGGCATTTGTCTCTCCTCCACCCTATCCCTTGGTGCCTTCCCCTTTCTTCTCCTGACCTACCCTCTTCCCCTCAGCAGAAGTCCCTTCCTCTCCCACCCCTTCCTCCTATTCCTCCCCCCCCACCACTACCTACCTTCTGCCTTCCAGTTTGGGGGGCTGGAGTCTGTGATCAGGCCCCAGCTGCTTCTGGGGCTTCAGACCATGTGCCAGGCCTCAAGCTGGGCCGTGCAGTGCAACTCTGAGCTGAGTGCTTTAAAGTCCCATCCATGACATCACGCCACGCCTGGGCATCTCCCCTCTCTCCTGTTGCGTGGCGTTTGAGCACGCCGCACATGCGCTCCCTCGGCTCGACCGTGCCTCTTACTTGGCCAGTGCATGGCACCGGGGAATTTAAAGTGTGGGGCTGCAGCGCCCCATCACAATCCTACTCCTTCTCCAGCAGCCTCCAGCTGGCCCTGGGAAAGGTCAGTCCGCCCCTGTCTGGAACCCTTCCTCTAGAAACTGAACCAATTTCAGAGTACTAACTCAGTACTATCCAGCTTCCCAAAGGGCTCTCATATAGTAACAACTTCGGGCCACTGCCAAACAGGCCAGATTCACACCAGCAACTTAGGGTGTATCTGTACTGCATCTGGAAGTTGTAACTGCCAGCTGGAGTGTCCACTATTGGCACTAGTTCTGACTGAGCTAGTACTCTCCAACTAGAAGTGTTTCTGTGGCTATGCAAGGAGTGGCCGGGGTTAGCTGCCCCAAATATACACCTATTCTTTCTGAGGGATCATACTTTGTGCAGCTAATCTCTCTTGCCACCCCCTATTTTTAGCATTCTAATTTGGTCAGACCTAATTCAGGGTCCATGTCTCCTGGAGTTGCTATTCACACCTTCCAGCTCTAGCGTTGACGTACCTTGAAGAGGTAAAAAGCTCTGTGCTCAGTCCTTTTGCTGAAGACCATGATTCAATTTATTGATGCCACTGGGGCCTAAATCGCTCTGTCCTGTCCCACATCCCTTATCCATTCAGTGTTCCCATTAGCTACACATATAAGCCTGATTCTCATTTGCATGAAGGCTCCTTTGTACAGTTCTGAGCGTGTAAAGAGGCCTTAGTATAAATAAGAATCAGGCCCATCTGTGCCTGGTACAAAATCCTAACAAGATATCTGGGGGGAGAGGGCGGGGTTGAGTCAGATCAAGGCCCAGAAAACTCTTGTAGTAAAATATACTTCTTTTGTGGAGCGGTGAGACCAGGAAGTGTGCCTTGACTGGAGAACCAAATAAAATATCACTAGAGTACCAAATCTAATGAAACACATCTATAAAAACACAGCATTTTCATCACACTTTTCTCTGCATAACTGAACACTTTTGAACTCTTTTATAGCAAATCAGCACTGACATGCAAACAGCCATGTACATTAATAAATCTAAAGGGCAAATCAGACCTGGGGCAGTATGCAGAAATTTACCTTGGTTAATAGAATGAGATAAGTGAAAAATAAATCTTTTACAACTGGATGTTGAAATAGAGTACCCTTCCCCCACCCCTGAAACAGCTACTCCTTTTAGACATTCCCTTGGGAAAGAAAATGATAGGGCTGTTATAACATGGTAGAGCTCTCTTAATGCCAGTAGAGGAAACCTTGATTCACACCAAGTTAGGAAATCGGCCCATGGATTCAAAATTTATTTTATTATTAATCACTTCGGAGTGCTCAGCACATTGTTTCAAATCTCATGTACAATAAGTTCCACTAATCAGACATTCAAAACTCTATAAAATGTTTGTTTTTAGCTAGGTTTTAACCTTTTAAATAAGCTCCAAATTCCTTTAAGTATAATAATGCACCTTACAAATACTCTCATAACCAAACCAAAAAGGCATTGGAAAACATTAACATAATTCAAGGACCACAATCTAACCTCAAATAGACATTGGCCTCAGTGGGAACTATAGGTCTGCTGCATTGTAGCACATATTTGTTTTTCGGAGCTTAAGTGGTTTAGTTTTAGTTGATACTCACTGACATTATACCCTAACAATTTTGAGAAGACAGGGACCCTTTGGACTTGGTCCACATCCAGTCCATCCACACACGCAAAAAAGTGTGGTGCTTCAGTAGATTACAGGATGACATAGCACAGAGGAGTCCTGAACGGAACAGAGGCGTGCAGGGTTACAGTCAAACAATCAGCTGGGATTCCACCATTTCAGGAAAGTCTTCCCCCCAGTCTGCCAGAGAGGAAACTAACAACACTCAGCATTTATATAGATCTGTACATATTCAAAGAGACAGGCAACCCACTTGGCCTAGGTTCAAACTCACTTGAACATTTCGAGATTAGATCTGAACATGCCGTACATAGGAGAGACTGCAAGTAAAACAGGGAAGGTCCACTGAAAAAAATAAGGGAAAAATGGAGCTGCAAAAAAAATAAATTCAGAGGGTATGTTCTCCCCTAATACTTGGTGCTGTCTTCCTTTTAACAAGAAACTATATCAGAGGCAGCAAGGGGGCAGGAAGCAGGAGCTGGTGCTGGGGGGAGCCAGCTTAAAAGCCAGTTGCCCCCAGCACTGTCTCTGCAGTGCCATTTGCGCCCCCCCCCCATTGCTACCTCTATCAGAGACAGCCGTGCCAACGGGGTGGGGAGGCTGCTATGAAGCAGCCTCTGCCTGCAGCAGGCCCAGGCTCACTGTGAGCAGAGGCTGCTCCTCATCCACAGAGCAGCCCCTGTCCACAAGGGGTCCCAGTCCCCTCCCCGTCCATGGACATGGGTTGCTGACGAAGCAGCCTCTGTTCACAGCCAGCCCCGGCCTCTGCGGACAGGGGCTGCTGGACCCTGTGCAAGCCAGGACTGAGCAAGCCCAACTCGGTCCTGCCTCACATTGGGTCCAGGAGCTACCCCTGCTGCAGCTCTTCATTTTAAATGTAATCTAACAGGATTACTCAGTGTTGGCTCACACTGGGCCCGGGTCCACCACGACGCTGCATTTTAAATGTAGTAAGAGCCATCTGGCTATTAGTACATTTAAACTGCAGAGCCACAGTGGGTGTAGCTCCCGGACTTGGCGCAAACTGGGACTGAGCAGTCCAGGCCTGCGCCAGGTCCGGGGCCTATCCCCGCTGTGGCTCTGCAGTTTAAATGTAGTAGAGACTACTACATTTAAACTGCAGAGCTGCAGCAGGGGTAGGTCCCGAACCCAGTGTGAGCCGGGGCAGAGAGCCAACTGTTATCAGCTAATCATGTAGCTCAGGGGTGGGGATCCTTTTTTGGGTCAGCGTCCACTGACCCACCGAAAAATCAGTTGAGGGCCACACACAAAAATCCCTCACTGATGTGGCACCTGACTGAGGAGAAAGACACTCTCCACATTCCCCTTGTACACCAGAGCCTGGGACGGAGGCATCAGGGGAGCTGGAGTGCCAGCACAGGCTCCCCAAATCAGGAGGGGGGCTCTGACCTTCGGAGGCTGGATCCAGGCAAGTCAGGGGCCGCATCTGGCCCCCAGGCCTGAGGTTCCCTATCCCTGAGGTAGATGATATAGATTGTATCAACTACACGATTAGCCAATTACCCGCCTCTTAACATCCTTAGAACTCAGGCTAGTTTTCTGAAGAGGACATGAGGTTAGCAAAACTCTGTGAGGTTCACGCACCCCTAATACAAACGTTCATCAATTAATAGTGATCACAAGTCTCTCCCACCTCTCATCCTACTGCAACGATTGGAGGTGAGATGTTTCCTGCTTTAGTCTGGCTGCTCCTTTGGGAAGTAGAACCCAAAAAAACCAGACCCCAGCTATAATAGCTTAATGACAAGCAGAGTGGTGTCCAGCCAAACCCTTGATTATGAACAGGAACTATGTACAGAAACAAGATAACAAACTTTCTATTGCTCTGTGTAGCTGACTGCAGCCTGCAACTGCCCTATCTTGGGCTATTTTGTTTCTTCCCCAGCAGGCATGTTCCAGGGAAACCAAAGACTACATGAAGAGTATTCAGGAGGTGTGGCATCTCCACTGACCTCCTGGAGGACTTATAGCCCAACAGCCCCTCACTTGTTTCTGAGGCTGGCCTCAACCTTGACTTGGGAGAGTGAGAATACAATGAAAGAAGGCTGGCAAACAATACAGCTTATGCACAGCCTGGCAAGGGTCATTCTTATTGTTGTGGTGGAAGAGGGGGAAAATTTCATTGGTGAAAGGCACCTAAACTATAGTAATAGAAATGTAGCCGTGTTAGTTAGCTACCTTAAACTATAGGAGATTGAGGAAAGGGGAGTGTTTTGAAAGGAAACAGGGAACTGCTACTGTTTTGGAGATGCACTAATCCCTGACTCTGAAGCTAAATAATGCATTTTCGAGGCACCTCATCTGTTGCTGATGCTCTGGTTCTCACTATTTTTGGAGGGCACACAGAGTACCATGCTGCTGCTCTTGAATGTCTCCCTGGTTTACTTCTAATGGCTGGCTGTCAGGGAAAGATAGCATGTACTTCAAGTGTCCTTCAGAGACTCACAGTGCATGCTTTAAAAATACATCAGTGCTCAGTGTTTAAGATAATATCAGTCCGTATTAAGCCTACACTCAGACTAAATGCCTTCCATCAGTCCACATCTCATTGTCGGATGGCAGAAGTGCGTCTTTCAAGTCTCTCAACAAGGGACTGCCAAATACTATGTGAGGGTAGAAGCAGCAGTGACAAGAGAACTGGGGCTGTATAGAGGCATACTCCCAATTCTTTGAGGAGTGGGCTCTGTTTCAGTTTGTAAACCACAAGTAACTCTTTCTTGACACCACAGAATTTCCACTAGTCACCTTTCTCCTCTCCCTGTGTTCCAATAGCAGTTCAGCCACAGCAAGCTGGATTCTGAACCGGGGATCACCATTTTCCCACTGACTGAGTGCACTGAGCTCTGTAATAAATAAAACATAAATAAATAAGCAACCTGAAATCAGGGATCTGTTCAAAAAAGCAGCTTCCAGGTTGTATCAGAGGCTCATTACAGATTCAGTCCCGTCTACTTCATTTTCTTCATCTACAATGATCGTTGATGTTGGCAATAATGGTCCCGAGATCCTGAAGTGCCTTCTGAATCACCAGAGAAAGATTAAATTATGTTCAGTGTAGTTTTAGTGTTCAGTGTACAGGTTGGACCTTCCTGGTCCAGCACCTTCGGGACCTGAGCTGCCCTGAATCGGGGAATTTGCCAGACCAGGGGAGATAAGTGCTCTCCTGTTGGCTGCTCCTCTCCCAGGCTTCCCTCCCTTGGGCTCCCTGCCTCCGTTGGCCCCGCTAACACTGTCCTGGCCCAGATTCCACATCCTGTTGCCTGCCTGTGCCCCCAAGGTCTCTCGGAGTTCCTGGAGGGGACGGCCTGGCTGCTGCCAGCCATGCTACCACACGCTGTTTCCCCAGTTCCCAGGCTGAGGTCACTCAGCCGCTACCAGCCCCACTGCTGCCAGGGGCTCCACAGCTGGTATCCTTCAGCCACATCACGCTGCTACGAGGGCCAGCCCTGCTGCCACTGGGAACTCCATTGGATTCCTTAGCTGGGCCACCCACCTCTGCCATCCCCATGTCAGCCGCGGGTTCCGTGACCAGGGCTTCCCGATCCGGGCCCGCTGCCATCAGGGGTATCCTGGATTTCCCAGCCGGGGCCGCTCGGCCACCACCAGTCCTGCTGCTGCAGGGGGATTGTCCCCAGTTGGGCTGCCTGTCACCCAAAGCCCCACTGCAGCTTCGGGCCAGGATTCCCCAGCCGCTTGGCCCAGCTGATGCCAGGGGTTCCTTGGCTGGGGCAGGAGTTCCTTCAGCCACTTTCTGGTCCAGCTGCTGCTGGCCCAGCTGGGGCTCTCCAGCCCCACATTCTCTCAGCTAGTTCTCGCTCCCACCTCTGGGGCTCTTTGGTCCAGCAACATCTGTGGCCCTGCCAGATGACAGATGTGGCCAGATCAGAAAGTCCCAGATTTGGGAGGTTCAATCTGTATTTTCACTGATCTGGGTTTACCCCATGTCCTGCCTATAGTGATATGTGGTGTCATAAGTGAACTTACTATATAGAAAACTATACCAGTATACAGCTATGTGCTTCAAAAAAACACTGCTACTGCTGAATTGAAGAGCACCTGAATACTATTTTATATGTTATTCATTGTAGTATGTTCTAATTCTTTTAAAACTGGTATTCCAGTGGTAAAGTATAACTCTCAGTTAATCACCCTCCTTCTTCAACATGCCAGGTAATAGAGCATTTACTGTACAGTGATACTCCGGGGATAGTTAATATGTTTAACTGAACACTATGATCACGTTTGAGGTGGTATTACAAGAAAAATTAAACTCCTGCCTCTATCCAGTGTTGCATTCTATACCCTTGCTATAAGGCATATCAGACCTCCTGAGTACATTTGTTTGCCACATTTTGTTCCTTGGGATGGTCTCATGAGATTCCCACCTGATTTTTGCCATCGTCACAGAGGGATATCAGACATACACTTTATCTCCAGCATCATAGTACTTCAGTACAACCCAGCCAATAGAAAACAGGTCACTAAGGCTACGTCTATATTGCACATCAATTTTGAAATAAGCTATTCCAGAATAGTGATTCCAAAATATTGGAATAGTGATTCCAAAAAAAGCTTATTTCGAAATAGCACATCTACACTACATGGAAGCCTCAAAATTAGTCCATGGCGGGCTTCCTTAATGTAGACGTGCTATCTTGATTTTGAGCCCCAGGAAGCAGTGGGAGGAATAACTTAGAATGACTCTAGTGAGGGGCTATTTCAAAATAGCAGCAGTGGAGCGTTTACATATGCCTTATTTCAAAATAGCTATTTCAGAATAGGCGTTATTCTTCGTAGAATGAAGTTTACAGATTTTGGAATAAGCTTCCTGTTATTTCAAAATTATTTAAAATAATGGAATGGCTGTGTAGACACTTGGGCTGTGTCTAGACTGGCAAGTTTTTCCAAAAAATCAGCCGCTTTTCCGGAAAAACTTGCCAGCTGTCTACACTGGCTGCTTGAATTTCCGGAAAAGCACTAACGATCTCATGTAAGATTGTCAGTGCTTTTTGCGGAAATACTATGCTGCTCCCATTCGGGCAAAAGTCTTTTTCCAAAAGACTTTTGCGCAAAAGGGCCAGTGTAGACAGCACAGTAGTGCTTTCCGCAAAAAAGCCCGTCTAGATTGGCCACGGATGCTTTTCCGCAAAAAGTGCTTTTGTGAAAAACCGTCCTGCCAATCTAGACACGCTTTTCCGAAAATGCTTTTAACGGAAAACTTTTCCGTTAAAAGCATTTCTGGAAAATCATGCCAGTGTAGACGTAGCCTTGCATAGTTATAATTATTTTGCAATAACTTTGCTGTATAGGCACACCCTAACTCTAAAATCACACACACTAATGCTGAGCAATCATAAGCCAGGTCTACGCTATGGACTTTGGTCAACATAGCAGGGTTGGTTAGGGATCTGAAGAGATGTGATCCCAACCAACACAGCTGTGCCAGCAGAAGTCCCTTCTGCAGATGCGGCTATACTGACAAAGCTACGCAGTTACAGGTATGGCTTATTTCTCTCGAGAAGGGGGGAGTCTTTACTGATAGAAAGTGTAGCTTTGTAGATGTAGCATCCCAAGATTTGTACGCCATTAAAGTGTTCCTAGGCTACATGTGGCTATGGCTTCAGTTCTTATATTGACAAGGACAAGGCTTCTTATGGTAAATGATTTGTAATTTCTTAATGCTGTCTAATAGAGTTGCCAGTTGGAATGAAAAAGGATGTTTATTTCAACTATTTGTGGCTGCACATCCCGCACTCTTACTCCAACCCTCTGTGTGATTCCTAAGCCTTTGGGCCTAGCTTTCAAAGCTATTCAGCACCTGCTTTCCCCACTGAAGTTAATAGGAGTTGTGGGTGCTCAGCACCCCTGAAAAATCAGGCCTTTAATATTAATCATTGGGCAGTCCAGTTTGTTAAGAGCAAAGAGAACTGGAGACAATGCTTCAGATCAGCAGTTTTCAAACTGTGGCTTTTCATTTTAATGGGGTTGCAGGGCTGGCATTAGACTTGCCGGGGCCTGTTGCACCTCCCGTGGATGAAGCTAAATCCTGAGCCACACTGCCTGGGGACACAGTGCAAGAGCCTCAGCCTTGGATGGTGGGACTCAGGCTTCAGCTACAGCCTTGGGTGGCAGGGCTCAGATTACAGGCTCTCTGCCCAGAGTTGAATCCTTTGGGCTTTGACACCCTCCTTCCCCACCCAGGGTGGCATGGATCAGGTGGTCTCAGGCTTTGATCCCCTTCTTGGGGCCACGTAGTAATTTTTGTTGTGAGAAGGGGGTTGCAATGCAATGAAGTTTGAGAACTGCTGCTCCAGAGAGAGCTCACAGAACAGACCATTCGACATCTAGTTGCTGTCCTACTGTAACCTCGCAGGAAAAAACCTTTTCCTTCTGGATGATCATTACTCTTGACTTATTCAGACTGAAAGTTCCCTTACTAATCATGGTATCTGCTATTGTTCTAACTTCTGACACCCTGTTCCACACAGCTCTGTGTCTGACATGACTCAGAACTAGCTGTGCACAGCCCTTTGTTTATTATCTGGCTGTTTTGATACAGATCTGGATGCTTGTTTTCTTTCCCATCTCAAAAGCATGTTTTTCAAAGACCACAGTGTGTTGACAGATTAATGGAAGAAAATGGCATTATTTAAACAAAAACATTGCAAACCTTTGTCATGTTGGTCTATAAATACAGCACAACAATATACAGTGTCTCATTGGATCAAATGTTTGCGATGAAAAGATGTCTGTGAATCTATTTAAAGGGGATTAAGATTTTAGCTGTCTAGATTCTGGGTCATTGGTTTACCATCTATATTATATTGTGCTATACTATCTGTCTGCTAGACAGATTGCTTTAACATTTATGCTTTGACATATGGCACTAATAATGCTTACCAACCTCTGTAACACACTTTGAGATCTATGGATGAAAAGTACTATACAAATGCTAAGTATTACTATTATACTATGTGATCTGTCTCTCTTTCTCTCATATATACACACAATTAACATCTATATGATACTGTAGCACACATAGTTAACACCTATATTGTATTGCAACATACCATTAACATCTATGATACTGCAACACACATACACACAGATACACAAAGTTAACAGCTATATGTTATTGCAACCCTTTGTGATACCAAAAATCCATTGTTTCTATCACCAGGTTAAATTGGGATGGAATTACATAGAGCAACACCGTAGTATACACACACACGTTTTCTGGCCTACTGTAGAAAGCTGTAGAAATGCATACATTCAAAATATCCAAATGTTAAAACAGTAACTGATTATTCCATTGTGTGAGAGTCCAGTCAAAATCAGAATTGCTCCATAGAACTAAATATTTGGTTTTCCTCAAAGAATGTGAACAACAGCTGAAAAATAGAGAATAATGCACCCTGGTGAATAAAACAATGTAATTACATACAAGCTGCCATGCCATATCAACCTAGACCAGCAACTCAGCCTTTCTGCAATGATCACTGCTTTAAGGGAAAGTGAAAGAATGCACAATGTAGCTTCTTTTCCAACCCTCAAGACTGCCATCTTACACTATCGCAATAGGATCTAACTCTACCGTGCTCTGAGCACTGGCAAGCCTTCTCATTTCAGTGGAGCTAAGGGAGCACAGCACTTGCATACCTGGACCTACAGGCTGAAGTTATAGAGCCCTTTTTCATCTGAAATAAATTTTCACCAAACATGAGGGAAGTCTTATCCCTGTTTTACAGAGGTATTAAATGAGTTGCTCACACTCATTCAGTAAGGAATGGAAACCAGCCGTCCTGGTTGTCATCCCCAGACTCTTTCTACTAGAGTACAGCTGCCCCTTACACTGCCCCTTCTGTGCCAGACCATTTGGGGGGATTTCAAGTGAAGCTCATGTAGGTTGTATCAGCCAACTTAGGTCAGAGGAAAAAATGTTCCTTCTTTCATTGTGATGTATTTCATCTTGTAGACTGGGGTCATCAATTATTTTTGTCTTGGTACACATGTCTTGACCAAGGTATAGCCAAGAGAAAATAACAAAATAAAATTATAATGATTAAATAAAAATTTGGGGGTCAGTTCAAAAGCATCTGACAGTCTTGATTTGGTCCGAGGTCTTCCTATTGACTACCCCCTGCATTATAGAACAGGTAGGTTCCTAACTCAATAAAGCTTTGTTCCTTGATTAGGATTCATGGGTGCTGCCATAATATATTTTAGCTATACATGCTGAGGCAAACAATAAGGAACAGCATCTATCATATTTCAGGTTAGGGGCATAGGACTCCATGGCCAGCAATCAGAGCTCCCAGTCCTTGTAAAATCTTTTGACTTTATTTTTCTAAATTATTATTATCATTATTATTATTATTATTTTGGAAGAACGGCTCTTGCATAAGAGGGGGGTTTTGCGCAAAAATGGAGTCTAATTAATTATGCAAATGAGGCACGCTGATATTCCATGCTTAGCCTCATTTGCGTATGTTTTTCCGCAAGAGATGGACAGTGTAGACCTAGCCAAGGTCTTTGAAAAGCTCATTGACAGCTACTGACACACAAGGACAGAGAGGCTCCTTACATCAGGTTCATTGGTTTCATTAATACATTTTAATTCACAGTGACATGCTGTAAGATAATATAACAGGTCGTGGTCACCTACTGTAAGAATTTCAGTGAAAGAAAAGACAGAACTCAGTTCTTTTTTATATAACCACTTGAGTACAGTGACCAACAAACCAGAGCCATTTGCTATGACCAGTATACAGCCTATGAGACAGAAGCTATAGCTCTGAACCCACCGCAGTGCGGGCAGTGGTATGGGTATATGCACACATGCGTGTACACAAACACTAGCCAGCTCAATATAATGCCATTCAATTCTCAAATTGTTAATTTGTGCTAATAACATGCCCTCTTCCTGCTCATAAGAAAGGAAAGTGCAGCCACTGACATGGGAACAGTGCATCTTCCTACCCCATCCACCACAAGCGAGACCCAGGTTCAAAAAAGATCATGGCACACTCGTTCCATAAACAACAGTGGTCAGCAAGTGATGAAGCTTATATGCTGCTTGCACATTTTGTGGAAGGAATGGGAAGATCTTTGTGCTGTGCTCTTGGAGCTCCTAAGGAGCAGCGTGGATGACATTTACATGTCTTCCCCACTTGGCAGAGTTAAAAAAAAAGTCAGGCTTTCCTGCTTTTGGAACCATAGCTCACCTTTCTGATGTACTCCTTGTGCTTATGCCCTGGTGATTTCAAATTATATTCCACACCCAGATAGATCCTGGTATATCACATCTTTCCTTCCTATCACCTTTGTTCTGTCCCTTACCTTGTTCCTGATGGTTGAACTGCTAGGAAGAAGGAGCCTAGAGAAGAAAAAGTGATGTGTGAGCACAGACATTCCCAGAAAGCGGAGAGTAGCAAGAAAGTCAACAGTTAAGAAGCTGAAAAGTGTATGCATGTAAAATGAGTAAAAGCAACTTGAAGCAGAGTGAGCAGGAGAGAAGATTGTGGAATACAAAATAATTCCAAAGAGCAACTGAAGAGGAACATGAAAGAAAGATGAGACACCTCAATGGTAAAGATAAGCACCTGAGTCATGTGTAGAATGACTTATTAGGGATGTTAGCTTGAATCTAGGAGCAATGCATCATCTTACTATGTGACATTGTGACCTTAGCACTCTGCTATTGTATAGCTAGTGAGTGGAAGATAGAAATGTAAATGTGATATTGGCTTCTAGGCAAGGATTCTTTTACTTCCTAAAATGGTAATATTATTGAAAATGTTACTGCTTTTTAATTAAACACAAGTTTTAAATAAAGACTTTTAAATGCAAATGTGATTAAATTGTTCAGTGAAAACAATTTTTGAATCTATGGTGGGGATGGTTCCACTTTTGAAAAGAAGGCCCTGGTTACTGTTTAGAGAAAGGGGGATTCCTGGTTAATCTAACTGTCCAATTTCATGGTAAGAGAGTCTTGCATCAGTGGTAACAGCAGTAAGGTAACAAATAAATAAAGTCTTTCTGGTAAAGATAACATGTCATTCTGCTATTGCCTGTGCCTGGCTGTGTAACTCAAGAGTTCATTAAGGGTCAGAGCCCGTGAAGTGCTAAGCATCTAACTCTGTGCTATGAGCCATTCCAGGCCCAGAAACAGCCCAGCCATGGGAAATGTGATGCCCCTTTAGTCATCTCTCCCTCTGGGCTGTGTGTTCTGGCCTGTGCTTCTAAAGGGAGCCACAGGGAATCATCTCCTTGCTGGGAGCATGGAGCTGGCCTCCTACCCACCTTGCCCAGGGGCCTGGCATTTCTGTTAGTTCCACTGTATACAGGTATAGATACAAATCAGACATCAAGAATAGTAACATACAAAAACTCTTTAACCTCCCTTGACACACAGCTAGGGTACGTCTACACTACAGCGCTAATTCGAACTAACTTAGTTCGAATTAGTTAATTCGAACTAAGCTAATTCGAACTAACGCGTCTAGAACTAAAAACTAGTTCGAATTAGCAGTCCACATTGAGTGGACTCTGAACAGGGTTTAAGGATGGCCAGAAGCAGTGCCGGCAGGGCATCAGAGGAGGACTTAGAGCGTGGAGATGCTGTCTCAGGCTAGCCGAGGGCTGCGCTTAAAGGGTCCTGACCCCCACCCCGGACAAACAGTTCTAAGGGGTGCCCCGCTTGAAAACCAGTCCTGGCTTGGATTGCCCGGAGTACCCACACTGGGCACATCACACCACTCGGCCATCAGCCCGGTTGCACTTGCCGCAGGCTGCCATCTGGGGAGAGGGGGTAATCGGGGGACTGCAGGAGAGTTTCCACCCCCAGAACCCCGCAGAGCCAGCCCAGTCCTCCCCATCGGGGGCTCGTGCCCCATTCCTCCCTCACCTCCTTCCCTAGCCCCCCTTCTTATTGATGTACAAAATAAAGATAACGTTTCTTCCAACATTGACTCTGTCTTTATTGAACAAAACTGGGGGAGACTGGGAAAAGGAGGTGGGAGAGGGGAAGAGAAAGGCTGGGAGAGGGGAGGGCAACTAACATGATCAGGGGTTGGGAACAGGTCCCAGATGAAGAAAGGCTACAGAGACTGGGACTTTTCAGCTTAGAAAAGAGGAGACAGAGGGGGGACAGGATAGAGGTCTCTAAAAGCAGGGGTTGGGTGGAGAGGGTGCATTCAGAAAAGTTCTTCCTGAGTTCCCATAAAGAAGGACTAGAGGACTCCAAAGGAAAGGAATGGGTAGCAGGCTTCAAACTAGTAAGAGGAAGTTCCTCTTCAGAAAGCAAATAGTTAACCTGTGGAACTCCTTGCTGCAGGAGGCTGTGAAGGCTACAACTAGAACAGAGTTTCAAGGGAAGTGAGATCAAGTCATGGAGGTTGGGTCCATGGAGTAGTCTTAGCCACGGGGTAGGAGTGGTGTCCCTGCCCAAAGTTTGTGTCAGGCTGGAGAGGGATGGCACGAGACAAATGGCTTGGTCACTGTCTTCGGTCCATCCCCTCCAGGGTTCCTAGGGTTGGCTGCTGTCGGCAGACAAGCTACTGGGCTAGATGGACATTTGGTCTGACCCAGGACAGCCATTGTAAGCTCAGGGCTCAGGGTCGGGGGTCTCACTGGACCCCCTTCATTTTCATGCACACCTGCTCCTGGGTGGCCAGGCTGGCAGCTCTCCTGCCCTAGACGGCCACTTTCCTGTGCCTAGTGCGGAGATCGTGGACGAGGTCCACGATGTCCGCACTAGCCCAGGAAGGTGCCTGCCTCTTGTGGTCCAGGGCAAGCTCCCGGGAGCCGCCAGCCTGGTCCCGGGAAGAGGGGGTGGGCTGGGGGACATCGGGTGGGTGGCTCTGTGCCGTGCCAGGTGCAGGGTCTGCTGGCTGGGTGCTGGCAGGCTTGCACCTGGCACGGGCACTGTAGCCAGCCCGTGGCCCTTTAAGGGGTCTGGGGCCGGGAGGGGGGCATAGAGTTTCCCTGGTGTTGGCCAGAGTGGCCACCAGGGAAACCTGGGGAGGGCTAGCCTCCCACTAGTTCGAATTAAGGGGCTACACACCCCTTAATTCGAACTAGTAAGTTCGAACTAGGCTTAATCCTCGTAAAATGAGGTTTTCCTAGTTCGAACTAAGCGCTCCGCTAGTTCGATTCAAATTCGAACTAGCGGAGCGCTAGTGTAGCGGCTATCAATGTTAGTTCGAACTAACATCCGTTAGTTCGAACTAACATTGTAGTGTAGACATACCCCTACATACTTGAAAGTTGCCATTTTAAGCAAAAAAAAAAACCAAACAAATACAAACAACAAAAAAACCTTCAAAAACAGACTGCAATGTGCAACTGCTGAGCTATTCAGAATGAGTCTGAATAGAGACTGGGAATGGACTCTCTCACTAAAATAAGTAATTTTCAGCTTTAAGTATTCTCAACTGAAGAAGTGGGCTGTGTCCATGAAAGCTCATGATACCATCCATGTGTTTTGTTAGTCTATAAAGTGCTACCAGACCATTTGTTGTTTTTTAAATTTATCCTGTACAAACTAACTCGGCTACCCCCTGAAGTTTTTTCTTGTCGTTGTTAGATGTGAGCCACATCCATCTTTACTGAACTTGCACTGATGTAACACTCCCATCTCTGTATTCCTGCCATCTGATTCTTTCCTTCGTGTATCTGATGAAGTGATTTGCAACTCATGAAAGCTTATGCCCTAAAAATATTGTTAGTTTTTAGGTGCCAGCAGACCTCTTGTTGTTTTTTGCTGAAACAGACTAACATGGCTACCTCTCTGAAACTAGTCATCATGTTAGGCCACATTATATTAACCAAGTCCCCTAAAGTGTTAGGTAGGTCCTTAGTTCTGACTGGTCTGGTGCTTTCTTCCCATATACTCTGCCTCTTCAGTGGTTTTTCTCACCTCCATCCTCAGCTGTAGCCAGCAATAGTTGGCTTGTTGTTACAATAAATAAGCCATTGAAAACAGCATTTTCTCTGGCTTATCTTTTTGACAGATATGAGACTTCTCCAGGCCATATAAGCCTGGCAGAAGCAGAGGGTATTCCCAGCACACTGAGTCAGAAGACAAAGCCAGTAACCCTAGGCTCCTATCCAAAGTGAAAGCACACGGGGAAATGGAAATCTGCAAATACTTTCTTGACAATATTGGTTTATTTAGGGGGAGGCTCTCTGCATGAAACTCCAAGCTGTCAGTATTCTAAATAATGAAAAATAATGGCATTACACCCATCCAGGCAATTTTTTCTTTGCTGTAAGAGAGGAATTGTAAAATTTTGTTTCTAAATAAAGCAAAAAGCTCTACAGTAGTTAGAGCCCTACTATATGTACATTATAAAGGATTGCACAAGCTCTGAGCAACATAAGCAATGACATTACAAAAGTCAAATCACTGCTACATATTAGCTCTCCCTGGGTACGTCTAAACTACATAGCTCCATTGACGAAGCCATGTAGATTTGTTTATTTGGCAAAGGGAAATGAAGCCGCGATTTAAATAATCGCGGCTTCATTTAAATTTACATGTCTGCCACGCTGAGCCGACAAACAGCTGATCAGCGCTCTAGTCTGGACGTTCCCCTGCCAACAGGAAAGCCTTTTATCGACATCCCCTGTAAACCTCATCCTACGAGGCATAAGGTGGATGTTGATAAAAGGCTTTCAGGTCGGTGCGGAGTGTCCAGACTAGCACGCTGAGCCGACAAACAGCTGATCAGCTGTTTGTTGGCTCAGCGCGGCAGCCATGTAAATTTAAATGAAGCCGCAATTATTTAAATCGCGGCTTCATTTCCCTTTGCCTATCTGTCTAAACGACATGCCTCCATCGACATGCCTAACTGTCTAATCTACATGCCTCCTCTTGGCTTTCTTTCCTCGGTGCACTCTTTTGCGAGGATTTAATTTCTCAATTTCCACCTCTTCTTTTCTTCACTTGTGAACAGACTTTTCATTAATGGAAAATTTTCTGCCTGCTACTCTATTGCCATTTTCCTTTGCATATTTAACAACAGACAGTTTAAAATCAACTGTATATGATTTGCGCTTAAGCATCTTTAAAAATATTTTCTTGGACTATATTTGTTATAAACTGAAAAAGTTTTAAAACTTTGTGGTTGGTGTAGGTCTTATATACCAGTAATAAGGTAGTGCTTATTGCTTTTTGTAGCTCAGCAGCCTTAGCCGTGGTTCATTACCGTTATACCAAGACCCAATATTATCGGGCTGCATGATATCATAATCTTCAATGTTTATAGCTGGCAAGTGGCAACCACATCAAAGAGCACCAGATTCTTTTATGAAGGCAGCAGAAGTCTCTTCAATACGATAGTTGATGACTTTGTTCTGTGATAATATGTTAATTGACCAGCAAAATTATACTGGTTTTGCCTTTCATGCAAGCAATAGCTGTACGGGCAAATGCCAACAACTTCAAAGTCAGGACGATTACGGTACCGTAGACAGCTTTGGGTTTCAGTGGTACCATAAACAGAAAGAATGATTCACCATACCCTACTATTCTATACTATGTTTATACCTAATGCAAAGAAGCCAACACAGATTTTGGTCATTTATTGTTCTTTACGAAAACCTGTGGGTTATGTACGTCTGCGGATATTCTAATATATTTTTTACATAGAGTAGAAAAACTGCAGGTAATACATGAGTGCGTGTTATACTTGGATGCGTGCTATATTCGCTAATTTATGGTATTCAGGCTTGATGCTATGATATTATGCATCTACTAAGAAGTGACAAGTGCTGGCAACTTCCAGAGAAGCTGAAGGGAGCTGTAGGCACTCAACACTTCTCAGGTGGCTTTTGTGACTTTACAGGACTGGCCTTTTATGATGCAGAAGTGAGTGGTGGAAAGATAAGACTGCAAATTCTGCTACCTGTTATACCTCGGCAACCTCAGTCCAATGAGTGGAATGGAACAGGCAGGGCAGCAGAATTTAGCCCAGCTCTCTACACTTAAGAATTAACAGTCAGCATCACCATGAAGGGTCACCAAATAAAGAAGCTGTGAGTAAAACAGCAGTAGCAAAAAAAAAAAAAAAAAAAAAAAAGGTTCTCATTGCCCTTGGGGATTCAGTGAGAGAAAAATGAAAGCTGGCTGCACTGTTGATGTGTAGTGAGATATGTTTGTGGAAAGTGGGAGGTGGAATGTATGAAGAAATGAGTAGTGTTGCAATGGAGGGTAAGAGGTAGGGTTGCTTTTTTTTTTCTTAACCAAACATTACAGCCCCCTGCTCATTGCTTAATCCTCCTCTCCTGGGACTCACCTTCCACCTGCAGAGCCAGGGTGGGAGGGGCAGACACAGTGCTTGGCTTCCGACCCAATAAGAGTGCAGTAGCATGGGAAGGTGGGGAGAGGTCAGCTCCTGAAACAAGGGGTCAGAGAGAGCTGGGACCCTGGGTGGCTGAGAACATAAGAGGGGCTGTCAAGCCTGCCTGCTGGCCAGCCTAGGTACCAATCCTGCTCCTCAATCACTGTTCACTGTGAGTATCTCTCCACTCCCAACAGCAGCTGCTCTTCCTGCCCCCCTGGGGACAGAGGCCTTTCTTGTTTACTGTGGAAACCAGACTTCTGGTGCCCAGTCAGCAGTGCCCCCTTCTGAATAGGCCAGTTGACAACCAGGCACCTGATAACTCTAGTAAGAGGTGATAAACGAATGGAAAATGTCATTTTAAAGAAAGGATTTGACTGTATTGTATCATTTAGTTTTGTGTAACAATAGAATTACAACTACCCAACAGTAAAATTGTTCCATTTTATAACCTAATTAGAAGATCTTGTTGCTCAGGTTCTTAACTCAATTAATTTTTGTTTTTTAAATCATTCCTCCGGGGTGGGGCAGGGCTGAGGGGTCCAGTGTGCAGGCTTTCCTGGGGACAGAGGACTACCCCAGCCCTCTCTCACCGTAGCAGCTTGGGGCCAGGTGAGAATGCCGCTCCATGGCCGCTGCAGCTCCAGCAGGCACAGGGAGGGGTGCATGTTGCCCGGCTGGGGCAGGTCCAGGTTCATCTGCCCCCTGTGCTCCCCAGCCCAAGTGAGGAATGAAGCAAACTGCACTTTTCTCTGGGGGAACAGCCAGCATTGCTCCTATACGAATGGGTCAAGGGGTAGCAGCAGCTCCTTCCACACTCCCTAAAAAGCACCTGGAGGTCAGGGAAGCTCAGGGCTGGGACAGTCCTGGATGAGGGAGGAGTGTCCCCAGCCAGCCCCTTTTACTTGCCTGGTGATTCTTTTTCCCTGTATGGTTTTGTGTGACTCCCCCCCTACATATAGGGAGTCTGTGGCAGGCCCTAGGTTTCTGTAGTGTAATGGTTATCACATTCGCTTCACATGCGAAAGGTCCCTGGTTCAAAATGAGGCAGAAAGGAGGGATGGCTCAGTGGTTTCAGCATTGGCCTCCTCAACTCAGATTATGAGTTCAATCCTTGAGGAGGCCATTTAGGGATCTGGGGCAAAATCTGTCAGGGATGGTACTTGGTCCTGCTGTGAAGGCAGGGGACTGGACTTGATGACTGTGACGGGGCTAACCTGCCCCGCACTGAGGAAGAGGAGCCCGTTTATTGGGTAGAGCACGCCCCTCCCCCACAGCCCTACCGGGCATGCTCGAAGTGCAGCCTCACTATAAAAGACTGCCGGGCTGCTCAGTTGGGGCAGACCGCCGGGGAGGAAGGAGCTCCAGCCCAAGCTGCAGGCCCGTCGCTGGACCTGCCGCCAGATTCAGAGCCGGAGGGACGGCCGCTATTGCTACTACCAGCCCCGGGGCGAGCACGCCCCCAACGCCGATGCCGGGGGGCCACCCACCCCGCTGCAGGAGACATCCCCTGCGCTGCTGCCCCAGAGACGGGACCAGCTGACGTGGCTGCCGCCACCAACCCAGCATCGCCAGGTGGGACCTCTGTCGGCCACAAGGCTGGGGTAGGAAGCAACCCAGGGCAAGGGGCAGGGAAAACCCCGGTGGGCTCAGCACGTTTTGGGGAGGACCCCCCCGCTGAGCCAGTGGTGGGAACCACCCACCACCATTAGGGCCCTGGGTTGGGGTCCGGTGGAGAGGGAGGGCCCGGACCCCCCTACCCCAACCCCTCAGGCTGTGGACTAGGCCACAGGGCCTGCTGCGAGTGCTGGACTAGGCCTCCGGGCTGGTGGCTAACGCTTTAATCACAGGAAGAAGGGAAAGGGGCGGGGAGGACCCCGCCACAATGACCTTTCAAGATCCCTTCCAGTTCTAGGAGATAGGCATAGGGAAGAGCTTCAGTTCCCACAACCCACCTCTTACCTTGCTTTAAGTTATTGGTGGTTCTAGCTCTTACTGTTTAGGAGGAGTTCTTGAACAGATGGACAATTGGACAGAGTTGCTTTCTCACAGACAGATAAAATCTCTGAAATATATAGCAGATAAATAATGTTTCATAATTTTAATATAGAGAGATTTTATTATCATGATAAAAAGATAATCCTACTGAGGTGCACACATTTTAAGTTATTGGCCTCTTGCGGCATTATGCGTAATTTTACAAGATATGGAGAAACTAAGCATGTAACTCCAGATGAGAAAGGGAAACATATGAATAGCTAGACCAGCACTGATATGATATCTGGTTGACATTACTTAATTTTTGGCCTTTCTGTATTAATGCTTAGGTACAAACTGAAAAATGTATGCTATTTAGTCCACTCTTTTATATTCACATAACCATAGTGGCCAACTTAAAATGTAGTACAGTTGTATAAAAACTGAAATTATCTAGGAGTAGGGATGAGAATTTAAGTTATTTTTATCTACTCCTTTCTCACTCTGACATCAGCTCCATCCTCCTCTTCCTCCAATCCCCTATCACCTCTTCTTGTCCTCCAAAGGACTCTCTCCAGTCTGCTGATATCAGACCCTCTTGGCTCTCTCCAGAAGACAACTTCAATGCATTCCCCAAACAGCCATCACAAAAATATCCTATTTCCTGTCAACAACCATTTTGTGGAAAACTCCCCAACCTCCACTAGTTAGTACAAAACTGCCAATGAGCCATACTGCACATACTACACTTGTATACAGTAAATGATGACAAGCATTCAATATAAAAACCCTTTAGCTACGTCTACAGTGGCAAGATTTTGCGCAAATACTTTTAACGCAAGAGTTTTTGCGTTAAAGTATTTGCGCAAGAGAGCGTCTACACTGGCATGTGCTTTTGCACAAGAGATGTGCTTTTGCGCAAAAGAATCCGTGCCAGTGTAGATGCTCTCTTGCTCAAGAAAGCTCCGATGGCCATTTTAGCCATCGGGCTTTCTTGCGCAAGAATTCATGTTGCCTACAATGGCTTCTTGCGCAAGAACAGTTGTGCAAGAGGCCTTTTTCCTGAGCAGGAGCATCATAGTTCTTGCGCAAGAAGCACTGATTTCACACATTAGAACGTCAGTGTTCTTGCGCAAGAACTCCCCGCCAGTGTAGACAGGCAGCATGGTTTTGCACAAAAGTGGCTGCTTTTGCGCAAAATCATGCCAATGAAGACACAGCCTTTGAGAAATGATGATGGACTTTACATATTAATACAAAAGTGTTAAGTGACACAAAAAATAGTTTCTTTATAATTTTGAGCAATAATGCAAGAGCAGTAATTTATTCCAAGCATTCACGGTGTTAAATCTCCTGCAACGCAAAAGATATAAATCTCCCTTTTAAGTGGTTGCTGGCTCATTTTGAACCATTGTAGCATATGTTCCCATTAAGGGCAACATGAGTCATGCCTTGTTTGTATAAGGTGTGATGTTTGAATTGTAGAACCATTTGTATGAAATTGAATTTAGCAGAGCCATGGAAGGTCTTGGGAGAGTATTGCTAACTATATTGCTGTGGAAGTTCACTCAGGGTTATTAAATTACTACCATTGAGATTCTTGTTCTGTACTCTAAAACATTTGTGCATGATAATGGCTTTAGTGAATGACTGCTTCAATCTACAACCATATGTCTTCCTAACACCCATCAAACAAACATTTGTTAAGCAAGTCCCATAAGGCTGATGTCATTTTTGCTGCGTGATGAGAATAAGGAATGTAAATTGTTTGCAAAATTCTCTTTATTTTCAGCAATAGCTGAATTAATTTTGTTCAAATTTTCAAAACTATATTCACACATAGACAAAGACTATATTTGAAAAGTTCCAGCTTGAAATGTAAAAAGTTCACAAAGTTATGAACAACTGCAAAGGGGGGAATATAATGAAAAAGCACGGGCAACCTTAAAAATAGCTCTTGCAAATGCACTAACTGTATTGTTGGTATGTTTTAGCTTGGAACTGTTTTATTGTTTCTCTCTCAATATATATAGAATAAAAGCTTAACATACTTTTATTTTAAAAATTATTAGTATTACTATTATTATTCTCTGGATCTTCTCCAATTTCTGCACATCTTCCTTGAAATGTGGTGCCCAGAACTGGACACAGTACTGTAAATGAGGCCTAATCAGTGCACAGTAGAAGGGTATGTCTACACTACCCCGCTAGTTCGAACTAGCGGGGTAATGTAGGCATACCGCACTTGCAAATGAAGCCCGGGATTTGAATTTCCCGGGCTTCATTTGCATAAGCGGGGCTCCGCCATTTTTAAATCCCCGCTCGTTCGAACCCTGTGCCGCGCGGCTACACGCGGCACGAACTAGGTAGTTCGAACTAGGCTTCCTAGTTCGAACTACCGTTACTCCTCATTCCACGAGGAGTAACGGTAGTTCGAACTAGGAAGCCTAGTTCGAACTACCTAGTTCGTGCCGCGTGTAGCCGCGCGGCACAGGGTTCGAACGAGCGGGGATTTAAAAATGGCGGAGCCCCGCTTATGCAAATGAAGCCCGGGAAATTCAAATCCCGGGCTTCATTTGCAAGTGCGGTATGCCTACATTACCCTCCTAGTTCGAACTAGGAGGGTAGTGTAGACATACCCGAACAGAAGTCCACCAAAGGATAACATACTACATAACAAGATCTTTCCCCAAAAACACTAAACACCAAACATGGGGGTAATCATATGAATCTGTATCTGCAAAAACAATATCTGTTAGTCTCTAAGGTGTCACAGGACTCTTTGTTGTTTTCACCAAACAAGGGTCATTCTACTATTCGATTTACTTTTCTACTATTCTATTCTACTATTCAATTTTTTAATCTAGGTTGCATGTGTAAGTTAGAAGGCAAATCTATATTTGATTATTTCAGTAACTAAGTAACATTTTGACCCACATAAAGTCTTAGGGCACGTCTTGACTACACCTTTTTCCGCTTTTTTTCCTTTAGGAAGAGGCTTTTCTGAAATTTGGCCCGACTACACTGGGCCAAAATTTGGAAAAATCCACTCTTTCGAAGATCCCTTCTTCATTGTGGAATGAGGAAGACAGGGCTTCTGAAAGAGCGCATCTACTCTTCCGCAAAAAAAAGTGGAAGAGCAAACGTGTTCCCTGGACGCAGCGGAGTTTTTTCAGGATACCTCCCGGTACTCCAAAAACGCCCCCGCAGTCTAGACATACCCTTACTGGAAAAGCAGTTGCCTACAGAAAAAAGAGGGAAAGCCTGCCCTTCAGGGCAAGAATTGCCTCTTTTCTGCACTTGTATAGCACCCAGTGCAATGGGGCCTAAACTTACCACTGTTAATAATAACTTTGGCATTTACATCATTCGTAATTTTGTCCCAGTGCACTTTTATGTTGTTTTTTTTGGTGTTTGTTTTGCTTATGAGATTGGTATTAAATGGTGCCTGTAAATACATTTATGAAGAGGGGAGAAATTATGAAGGTCTAGACTGCAGGAGATAGATCACTCTGAGATGACAGTGAGTGCACTCTGACACCACATCTAGACAGTGGGGCTATTTGAGAATATTGGAAATATACCAAAATAGAAATTCCTCATCTTTAAAGGTGCCCATTATTTCAAAATAATGGGCATGCTATTCTGGCATCCCTGTAACCTTCCACGAGGGTTAAGGGGTTTGTCGAAATAGTGTTTTATTTCGAAATTTGGCACTGTTTAAACAGAGTCAAACTTCAAAATAAGTTATTTCAAGGTAAGGGTGCTGTGTTGGCGAACACTTTAATCTTCCTAATCACTGTTTAAAAGATCTTCAAGTGACTGTCTTGTCACAAACCAATTCTACTAGCCAGATACACAGAGAAGCATTGGAATTAGGGTTCAATTGGAAATTCAATTTGCATGCTAATGGACTCAGTCGTGATGAAGGATGGTTGGGACACTCTCAACCTAATAGTCAATGAAGGTGCAAACAGCTCTTTGTGTAGATTCCTATGTCAGGAAAGACACTATCGATTGACTTTGATTCATATCTGTTTTGTTTTAACTACCCAATCTTCAGATACTTACTGATTCCCTCTACCTTCCTGATTTTCTAGACCCTCTGCTCCCTGTGTCCCCCCCCTCTTTTTTCCCCTCTCCCCACACGCCTTCTCTCCTATTTATTTTGGGTCTGCACATCCTAAACTCAAAACTCCAGTCACCTGAAGAAGTGGGCTATGCGCACAAAAGCTCATGATACCATCTACATGTTTTGTTAGTCTATAAAGTGCTACCAGGCCATTTGTTGTTTTTCTCCTGAGAGAATAGTGAGGCAAAATTCAGCCATCTGATCAGGGGATTCTGTCTGAGAACAGAAATTCTTTAAGACATGGGGTTTTGTTTTGCTCCAGGTTTCCAGGAAAACAATCCTGGTCTCTGCACAGAGTTTATTTCACAGAGCCACATTTGATAGCAGCAGAGCTGATTTTGCAGGAAAAGATCTGGTAGCGGCTAATCTGGTAGAATTAAATTTGCTCTGCCTGGCAACAGCAAAGCTGACTTGATAGGACCTATAGGGCATGTCTACACTGCAAGGCAAAAGCTGAATTAAGCTACGCAACTTCAGCTATGTCAATTGCGTAGCTGAAGTCAAAATAGCTTAATTCAGCTTTTGGCGCTATCTACACAGCTGGAAGTTGAAGGAAGCATGTTCTTCCTTTGACTTCCCTTACTCTTTGTGAAATGAGGGTTACAGAATCAGAGTAAGAAGTCCACCATCTGGAAATTATTTCGAAATAATGGCTTGCTGTGTAGACGCGCTGTCATGGAGTGTGGGGGAATCACCGAGACTTGCACCCCCATCTAGGGTTGCCAGATGGTTTCAACAAAAATACCAGACACACTTGACATTACATCACACTCTGCATTACATCTTATTTAGAAAATATCGGACATTCCTATTTTCTCGTTTATATTTTCGCAATTTGTTTCCCAAACAGAAAGCTCAAATACTGGACTGTCCGGTTCAAAACCGGACACCTGGCAACATAACCCCTATCTGCAGTCAGCTGTGACTTTCAGCCAGCAAGAAGAACAGAAGGTTTAGTCGTTGACAGGGACACAGCACACCACAGAATTGTTAACGCAGGAAGCAGAAGCAATCACTACAATCCAACTAGGAGTAGGGGGGCCCCTCCCTGCATTCTCAGCCAGCCAAGAAGACTCACGCACTACACAGCCAATCCCAAACCTGCGGGCAGCCCCGTCACCTCCTTTGTCTAGCTTCAAAAGGTGTCATTTATTGAATCTTTCACCTAGGCTCAGGTTACAAGACAGCCTGAGCTATTGTTATGTACATGCTAAGATGGGGTAGCCTGGGGCAGTCTCCCGCTCAGTGAGAGCCACATCCAGCAATCCCATCCCCGGTTGGGTACCAGTGCAGTGTCTGGGGCAGTGTTTCTCAAACTATGCTCCGCGGAGCCCCAGGGCTCTGCAAGACATCTCCAGGGGCTCCATGAGGTTGACAAACTGGAAACATCGATAGGTACAACACATACAATCAGTGGACCTCTGGGGCTCCATATACATTTTTACACATGTAAAGGGCTCCGGAGCCCAAAAAGTTTGAGAACTGCTGGTCTAGGGAAACTGAGGCACACACACAGAGTTACAACAGAACAATATGGGGCATTAGGAATCACATACAACATAACAAAGCAGACAACGTGAACACAATCCCCACTATGTCACACACATACTTTGTTATTTCAAAATGATGCTGCAATATAGACCTGCCCATATTGTACAGTGGTAGTGGAGCTGAACTCACATCCAGCTGAGGTTGACGGAATGGTCTAGTGATTAGGGCACTTGCCTGTGCATTTGTAGGCCTGGTTCAATTCACTGTGTGGCTACACACTTCTGTGTTCTTATCAAATCATATGGTCTCTCTGTGCCTCAGTCTTCAACCCATCAAATGCAGGGGCAAGTACTTCCTTGCTACATAAGGATGTTGTGCAGTACTCAGATTCTCTGGTGATAACTTCTGAGTCTTAATGACTTCATGAACAACAGGTGAATGAGATTTACATCATCTGTAACAATTCTAGGCCAAAGGAAAACAACGGGGCAATAAATAACTAAGACTAGGAACTCAGTCATACCCCCAATATATTGTCTGGGTATTGCTAATATTTTTATAGAAATATATGATTGTGTTTTTTCCCAAATAAAAAGTGTTTGTGGTTTCCTAGTTCCATGGATTCCAGAGTGCTTGGATGTAGAAAAGGGACCCCTAGAAAGGTGGTGAATGGGGTTACATTTCCAGTCCCTAAAACACAGAAATGGCCAAGATATTAAGCAGGGATGTGAGCCAATCTTTACATATTTTTAAAATAGAACCTCTACATCTTATCTGAACCCAGTTCATGACACTTGGCAGGGAATTACACAAATAATTCCCACCAAAGGCAAAGCTAGTTCTTTGTATCTTGTGACAGGAGAATCGGGGGCCCTACCTCCTTATGCTACAGGCCTACACAGCGATTCAGTGATAGCCAGCTGGGGTGTAAATCAACAGCACTCTTGTCTGCTGCAAGTTGAATGGCAGTATGGACCCTACTGGCACAGAGTAAAAGTCACATAGTGCTCTGTAGATTCACACCCCAGCTTGTTGCACACCGTATCACCATATAGATAAACCTTAAGCCTTGAGCTCTAGCCATCAGGCATAATTCCTCCCTGAAACCATTCAAATATGGTAGGATGGCCTTGGGATGATAACCGAGGATTTAACGTCAGTAGCTCTGAGTTCTATGCCCAGCTGTGCCCCAGTCTTCCAGTGTGATATTGGGTTTCAGAGTAATTTAAGCCAAAATTGTTAAACAAGTGTGCCTATAATTAGTTGTAAGAGTAAAGATTTACATACCTAGCTACCTAGTTATAGGCTCTTAGCTGGCCTCGCTAACTGTTTCCATTTCCTCGTCTGTAAAATGGAGGTAATAACACATCTATCTAACAGTGATGAGGCCAAATGTCTACAAAGATCTTAGGGAGCCTTGGAGAGAAGTGTTGTTATCTACACTGGATGCAATGATGAGGGCTGTACTTGTTTCAGCAGTTTCGGAGTAACTTAGTGCACATGTCTATGAAAATGAGTGGGCTAAGCCATCATCTAGTGTTGCTACTGAAATAGCTGCTATTTAACACTGCCTCCCACCTCAGGCTTGGAATTAGTAGCCTGCATGTTACATATACTGTATTTATAATACTGTATTAAGCTTTATAGGAGGCCCTCTTCATGTGCAGGTGCTACACACAGAGTAGCTAATAAGCACAGATGTAATTCTTGCAAGACACTAAATAGAATTGAGATGATTATTTTATAAAAGTAATATTTCAACTTCATAGATGCCACAGTCATTCTGATACTGGCAGCAAGCCAGACACAAACAGCAGGCAATTAACACTCAGTCAGGGATGCCCAAACTTTGTCCAGCCAAGGGCCTCATTGGCAGCTCACCAAAAGCCTCCAGGATGCACCTGGTTTGCATAAAATGGAGCAGATTGAATTGACTTAATTTTTACCATGGAGATGTGGTTCACAGAAACATTAGGTTCCAGTCCTCTATCCCAATCAAGCCATAGGCAACACTATAGAACCAAATGAACCATATTAGGTCCCCAGGCGATATTCTGGCTATTATTAAATTATGTTATCTGTTGACCAGAGGTACAAGAGACTAAAGTGTGAGGATGGAATTGCATCAGCAGTCAACCCTCTACTTATATACAGAACTTTGGCCCGATAGAAGGGGGGAAATGTGGCTTAGTGAATTATTTGCAGTGTTGTTGTAGCTGGGTTGGTCCCAGGATATTTGAAAGACAAGGTGGGTGAGATGTCCTGCAGAAGAGCTATGTGCAGTTCCAAAGTTAGTCTCTTTCACTGGCACAAATTGGTCCGTTAAAAGATATTTCCTCCCCTACCTGGTCTCATTCACAATATTTATTTGTATAACCATAGTCCCGGTCATGAACCAGGGCCTCGTTGTTCCATGCAAAAAGATGGTTTCTACTCCAGAAAGCTTACAGTGTAATTAAAAGACAAGAGACAACAAAGGGATAGAGACAGCAAAGCACACGCAAGGTAGGCAATGGTCTCACCACAACAGATGAATAACACATTGCCAGGTTTGTTGTAGGCATCACCACAAAGAAGAAAGAGCGTTTCCTTTACTCCTTTTCACTGTTTCATGGATACTCCAATTATTTCCACGTGTCTAAAGAAAGGGAATTTTCCATGTAGCTGTGTAGTATTATCCCTCTGCATGGCCTCATGGCCCATCTTCATGGGGCTTTTGCTGTTTTATTCCCAGGGGAAGGAAATGTAAGGGCACTACTGAGCCAAAATCTGCCTGACTTACACCCATATGAAGTCAATCTGGACCAAGTTCTGTTCTGTTACGTCTATCAACTACGCTTGAAGATGCATGTGTATAACTGAAAGAACAATGTACCCATTGGTCAGAGGAATCTTTGGTGTAAAATCCACTGCTACCATTCCTGGAGTAATAAATCCCCAAGGCTGGCCCATTATGTTTAAAATGGCTATGCCATCCTAATCAGGCTATTTAGCAAATATTCAGAATTCTATGCCTCCAGATGCAAAGTTATCATTTTCTATAGTTGTGGTATCCAACCAGTTCTGAAGCAGTAGCCATTATAGTGGCAACTGGCATAGCTAACTAGCCACATTCATTACATTGTATCACAAGGCATGAAGGCCCAGCATCTTCGACACCCATTTGAGGATATGGGTATCCTGGTTGATTTCTTTGGAGTACAACTGAAATTATACCACAAAAGAAACCACTTGATGCCCATGTAGCGTAATGGGCTCTATCCCCAGATACAGAACATTCTGCTGTGAAAAGCAAGGCATGTCCAGGATCTCAACCATGATATTTAGAACATGCTCTATCTATCCTTTGAGTCACTGCCAATTGTGATGATCAATCTGACACATTTTCTCTATTTTAGTCACTTGCTTATATTAATTCACAATTCAAGTCATGGTTGACAATCAATGGACACTTCCAAATGCAGATGTGAGCAATGGACTTAGAGCTGTGCCCACTGAAGTCAATGGGAGTTATGGCATTCACTTTAGTGGGAGTACCTCAGACCCAATACAGATGAAGTCTCAAATTCTCCCTTACTTGTCCTGGAAAGGTTTAAAATGCATGGTGGTGGAAAGAAGTCAGACAGGATAGCTGTTTACTCATTTTTTTAGAACAAGCAGAGTGACCTTCGCTCCACTGTGTTTGGCTTAGTACATGTGCCCCTCTTAGGTAGGACACACAGTTTTAATTGCATTCTGGTTGTACATCTATCCACATATGCCCAGTTGCTCTACATTCCTTGAAAGGCTTGCCATGGCAAAATACATGCTTATAATGTACCTTCTCACCTCAGGATCACAAAGTGATTTGCAGATGTTAATTCCCATAATATATTGTCAAGGTACATATCTATAAATTATCACCTAAAGTAAACTGAGGCACAGAGAGATCAACTGGTAGGGTGAGGCATAAGAGTTGTCCAAGATTAGACAGCAAGTCACTGTCAGAGTGGGGAACAGAATCCAGGAATCCTGACTGTTAGACCTTTGCTCTAAACATATTTCTTCCCAGCAAGCACTTGCAATCCAGTTTTCTTCATCTCTACCTCTGTTTACAATAGGCATTGCCATTTGTTTTCTTGTGTGTCAACATGAGAAATCACATGTTAAGAACCTCAGTGTCTCAGCGCTGCTACAGACAAGGGCCTTTCTAGGGAACAGATGGTACTTGCCCTATTATTAAACCTTCCCATCTAAACTCATTTTGTGGGCTTGACCCTTTGTCCTGGCTGGGGGGTAGCATGCCCAGCTGTGAGTGGGCATGGTGCCGACTTTCCTAACATTTGGCTAGAATGATCATATAGCAGCAGCATTTATCCCGGGAATTAAAAACAAGCCTCCCAGTCATCAGTATGTCTGTCCCTCCTGAACGGCTCTTCCATAAGGTAAGATACAGCCCCTTGTGATCAGAGCTGATTTAAACTTCACAAGACAGAAGGAAACGTGCACAGTCCACTAAGGGAAGAATGTGTCTCTTGTCAATAATTGTGTCAGTGGAAAGCAAAGAAGTGTTTTAATGAATTATTCACTACCCCTCTCTCCTGTGAAATTGGCTAAGCAATAGATATGCTTTCTGCTGAAAACGCTGAAAACAGGCTGTTGTTTAGAAGAATCATGCTGAACACGGGCCTTAGATTTGTCTTAAAGGATTTTGTACTCCTAATGTTGGCTATGCAGTTGTTGGATGCCTTGAAGAAAATCTGCAAACAGATGAGTGATGGGGACACTAGCTAAAGCTGGATAGGAATCCCAATGATTTCATGCATTTTAATTATTTCATTGATATTAATATGAACAATATATCTCCCTTTTCCTCAAGGTTAAAAAGAACACTTCAGAAGATTCCATTATCTTCAGAGAAATGCAGATTTGTTCAGTGGAAGAACAGAGACACTTCCTGAATGCAAAGGCCCTGCACAAACTTGACAGCCCCCCCCTCCCCCGTCTAGTCTCCCCTACCCCACACTCCCAGGAGGTAAGCTGAAGGCAGCAGCAGCAATGTCGAGAGGCAAGGAAGTGTGTTACCGAAAGAAGCAGTTTTCAGAAGGATGAATTTCCAGAACAGAGACAGACTACATAGACTCAACCTCTTGCACTGCACTGTCACAGCAATCTAATTATTGTAACTGAAGTGTGTGACATCTGGAGATGTGCCAGAGCCTCAAAGTGACTTAGGCAGTCAGCGAACCATACCCTTCATCAGCTCATGACTCCTGCAAACACTTACCCATCCATCAGCTACAACAATGCCAGGAAAGATAAATTGATTTATCCACTAGTAATTTTAACAGCTGCAAACATAGGATGTCCTATAACAAAGTGGTAGCCCTCATATTACTACCCACTGAGCATGGGATGTTTTCATAACTCATTTATAATAGGAACCAAAGTCTACTTCAGGATTTCCCTATTGCACTCCCAGGAGGAAAGTATTAATTAGCAAAACATACATCCCCTACTGCAATGGTCACCAACCAGTAGACCCACCAACTGGTAGGTCTTGGAGCCTCTGACAAGTGATCCTGACTGGTTTGGCCAAGAGGCTATCAAGTGCCGGCACTTCAGCTGCTTCTCCCCTCACTGCTTCTCATCTTCTGCCCTTTGCCTTGGAACTGCCTCCTCCTGCCCCCAGGGGAATGAGAGGAGGGGTGCTGATGTCAAGGTGCCCCCTCTCCCATTCCACAGAGCACAGAGGGGGCACAACAGGACTTGGGATGGAGGGAATTTGCTGACTGTTTTGGGAGTGGTGCAGGGCCAGGGTAGGGATGACCCTGCCTTACCCCACTGCACCACCACCCAGGAGCCACCTGAGGTCAGCAGTGTCCAGCTGGAGCCCACATCCTGAAACCCTACCCCAGTCTTAAAACCCTTCCTGCACCCCAAGCCACTTCCCTAGCCCCAATCCCTCCCTCCCCCAACATCCAAATGCACTCCCATAGCCTGCATTTGGCACACCAAGGCAAACCTAGACCCGCTTCTGGCACACCAACTACCTGCCCCAAGCTTAGCTCAGAGACCCTCTTGCACTCCAAATCCCTTACTCCAAGACCAGAGCCTGCCCCAGCCTGGTGAAAGTGAGGAGGCTGTGGGAGGGAAGGAGGATGAAGTGAGCAGGGGTGGGGTTTCGGAGAAGGGGCACAAAGGAAGCAGGACAAGGGTATTTGGGTTTGAGGTAGATCTTGGATTGCACTTAAATTGAAAAAGCAATCTTGTGCTTAAAAATGTTGGAAACCGCTGCCCTACTGTGATGCACCAGCAGATACCCTTTATGCATTTATTCATTTGAAATAAAAAAGGGTGCAATTGAAAATGTGTCTCCTGACCACCAACTCCAACCTAGCCTTTGCCATGGAGGCTGCTAACTACCTAAGAACAAACACCTGCACGCAGCTTTCTCACTGCATTTCTGACATGTGCGTTCCCCCATTTAACATATTACGATATGTGATGTATATCTGAGCCAGATTTTCAGAAGTGCTGAGCACCTGCACTTCCTATTGACTTCAACTGAAGTTGTGGGTTTTCAGAAACTCCGAAAATCAGACCCTCTGTCAGGGGTGGGCAGTAAGTGACTTGTTGGCCAGATGCAGTTTGCCAGGTTCAGCCTTGGCAGGCCACTGGCACTTCATTTATGCACATCCACAGGTACACTCCTTCCAGCTCCCAATGGCTGTGGTTCACTGTTCCTGACCAATGGGAGCTGCGGGAAACTCCACGGGCCACACAACCACTTCCTGTGGCCCATTGGCTGAGAAAAGCGAACCGTGGCCAATGGGAACTGAGATGGGCCATACCTGTCAATGTGCAGGTAAATAAAGCATCTGGTAGCTAACTCTGGGAAACCATGGCCAGCCCACAGGTTGCTTATTGCCTATTCTGCCCTATGTGACAATGATCATTTCAAAACACGGATGGTGGTGTCCTCGCTGTTATAGACCCTGCCAGCATGCAGCAAATAAATTAAAAGTATGAACCATAATATCTGTTATCATGAGCCATAGCCTGCACTTAACTTGAGTAACATTATAGGGAGGTAAAGTCAGGATACAGATCTTCTGTACATCTCAGCATGATTCACTGTGACATAGCAGAAGTGAGTCCAGAGGAAAGTACATGAAGATAGAGTAGAGGCTTAGCAGGTATTGAGAGCTTTGAAAGTGATGACCACAGCCATTTGAAAGACTAGGACAGAATCTTTGCAAAAATTTCAACCAGTATAATCAAAGATAGTGAATTTTGAGAAATGTTGACCAGCTGTAGTGGTGACAAGAAGCTTAAATTTGATGTGACCTTGAATGAAGAACTAGTGGAGGGATTTGAGGAGAAAGTTACATGATAAAAATAGGCAGGCAAAGAAGATGAGTTCAGTGACTGCATTGTGCATGGATTGAAATGGAACAGAGTATATGTTTGGAAGACCATAGAGAAGGCTGTTGCAGTAATTAATGAGGGATAAAATGAGGACCTGGAAGAAGAGATCTGGCTGTGGGGATGGAAAGAAAATGATGGCTTTTGGAAATATTGAGAAGGAAAAAACAACAGGGTTTAGATATTGCCTACATGTGTGGTGCATAGGTGAAGTTATCTTAGTCTCCCTTTTAAAGACAATAGCTCAATTTATATCCTACAGAACTTCCCTGTAACAGGATCACCTATTCTCTATAAGGGCAGCGGGCTCAGGGCTAACTAACCCTGTCCAAGGCATGGCCCTAAAGAACAGGGAGCTCAGGAAAGGATCACTAGATCAAGCTGAAGGAGGTGCCTCAATCAAGTTTCATTGAACTAGCAATATAAAGGGAAGGTGCTAAGAAGGCAAATGTAATACAAATTCAACCTCAGCATGCCAAAAACTACATAGAAGTGACAGAATGAGAGAATGTATTTTGCTCTTGTTTGTACACCAATGCTAGAAGTCTTGATAACAAGCAATAGGCATCAGAAATTCGCATTTATACAAAGAAATTGGATATAATTGGCATTACTGAATGCTGGTGAGATGATTCTCATGATTGGAATGTTAAAATCTCTATTATAACCTATTCAGAAAGGATAGAGTGGATAAAAGATTGGAGGGACACTCTACCTTAAGACACCAGTACCTGCTCAGAGTTACTGATAACTTAGGACCATAGGATGTTGAATGCATATGGATCAATGAGCGAATACATAAAGTCTAGGAAGGGATATTAGTGGATATCTGTTACAGATCACTGAATCGAACCAATGAGCATGATAAGTTACTGGTTAAACACCAGTCTGCTGTGTAGAAAGCAATATGGTGTTGTTATTGAGGACTTTAGTTTGGGAGACATGCTAGTGGTCTCATAAATCCTAAAATAAAATATCAGTTTCTGAAAATTATAGATGACTAATAGAAAAAATGCCCCTGACATGAGATAACTGTATTTTGGATCTCATGGTTACAGATACAGATTTATAACAGAACAGAAAAGTTGGTGATTGCCTAGGGACCAGTAGTGTTAACTTGATTACATGCAATATGGGGAAACAAAAAAGTTGCAACCAATAGTTATATATAAGAAGGGCTAATTCCCCAGAAAATTAAGGAAAATTATGAGCAAAATTGACTGGGAGGAAAATATAGACAAAAAATGCCAATGAAAACTGGGCGCTCTTTACAAAGAGTTTACTAAATGTCCAAAAGCCATGACCCCTGGTGAAGAAAGAGAAAAATGTTGTCTATAAAGCCTATCCTGATTCAGTTGATTATAGCAATTAGAAATTATATATATGAAGAGGGGGAATAGATAGAAATTGATTTAAATTAGAATTTATAGAATGCAGAAAATTGATAAGAGAAGCTAAAGACATCAGGGAAAACACTATGGCTAGCAGGGCTAAGAACAATAAGAAGGGTTTTTTTTTAAAAGACTACTAGAAACAAAAGAAATACTACCAATGGTATAGGCCTCTTACCAAATATAGATGGTAAAACTGTTAAAGATGTGTAATCGGGATCTGAAAGTAAAGGGGTAGACCCCCTCGGTGCATTTATTTAAATACAGTTTGCTCTACTTGGCTTAGATTTGTTAGATATTCAGCAGATGGAGTGGTCATTTGCTCATTGTAATCAACTTAATTTGTGACCCAACACCAGCTATGTATGTATTAGATGCAGGAATAATTAAAATATGGTTACCAATGTTTGTAATTTTGTGGGAATATAGAAAAGTCGGACTGTGCTAAATTGTTCTGAAGGTAAGAACTCATAGGGCACGTCTACACAGCAGTGTTATTTCAGAAATAAGAAAGAGTGTATCTACACTGCAGCCATTAGTTCCAAATAAAGGCAAGCTGGAGGACTTCTTACTCCTACTCCTGTAACCCTCATTTTATGAGGAATAAGGAAAGTTGAAGGAAGAGTTTTCTTCTTTTGACTTCCTGATGTATAGACAGCACCAAAAGTTGAATTAAGCTATTTTGACTTCAACTATGCAATTGACGTAGCTGAAGTCACATAGCTTAATTCGACTTTTGCCCTGCTGTGTAGACGTACCCACAGTTAACAGGAAGACCCTTACTAAGAAGAGGTTCAACTTTCAGAGCACTCTGGGAGAGAGAGGTGAGGAAAGGTTATTCTGGCCAGGGAGAGTGCATACCCTCCCCTGCCTGGACTGGTTTGACCTGTTCCCCCCAACTGTTCAAAGAACAGAGCTAAACAGGCATCATTAAGAGCCGTTTTCTTATGTTAATTGTGCTGGAGCTGTGTTTCTTCTGTCCTGCTTGAAAACACTGGGAGCTGATGAGCAGATGTCATAGCCACGGGGTGGATGGCAACAGATGGTGACTGACAGCCAGCAGGATGGTGGCAGAGAGGTGCAGTGAGTGGCCAGCAGGGCAGAAGCAGAGAGCAGCGAGCAGCGAGCAGCAGGCAGATGGCCAGTGGCCAGTGGAATGAGTAAGGTGCCTCTTTACCTCCCTCCATCCAGGATGGGAGGTGAACTCTGTGGGTGCACGTCTGAACTGTGGGTCTGCACTGATTAAGGGCAAGTGTGAGTGGGGTGCAAACAAGAGTTGGGCATGTGAAGGGGACATTTAGATCACTGGATTTAAGAACCCGAGAGGAAAAAGACACTGCCCAACCTACTTGAGGTGGGACTTTTACTTCTGGTTTATGTTTATGGAGAGTTTGTGAGGTTTGTCCTAATTAATGCCAAGTTACTTCCCTCTTTTTAATTAAGTTTCTTTTTCTGCACTCAGACTCTGTGCAGAAGCATTGCCTCTCAGATGTTTCCAGAGGTAGTGTGTGAATTTCCCACGTTACTGGATGGGGGCTTGAGCCAATTCTGTGTTGGTTGGAGGGAGAGGAAGCCCTAGATATTGAATCCATACCTAGCTACTGGTCACTCCATCTGGCAGAAGGTTACAGATGCAAAAAAAAAAAAGTACTTAATAAATATCTCTGTTCCATATATGGAAATAAACAGGATAATATACTTGAATCATATGAGGATGATTAACTATCTCCCAGATCATTAGCACCAGAGGAAGATGCTAGGTAATATCTGCTAGGGATAAACATTTTAAAATCAGCAAGACCAGATAACTTGCATTCTGGATTCCTAAAAGAATTGCCTAAGGAGATCTCTGACCTGTATGTGGTCACTTTTAATAAATGTTGGAATACCAGGGACATTCCCGAAGACTGTAAGAATGTTGTACCAATACTCAAGAAAGGGCAAGGAAGATGCCCTGGATAACTCTAATCCAGTTAGACTGACATCAGTTGCTGACAAAATAATGGAAAAGCTGATATGGGATTCAAGCGATAAAGCATAAAAGGATCAGAGTGTAATTAATGTCAGTTAACATGTTTTTATGGAAAATAGGTCTTGTCAGACAACCTGATTTCATTCTTTGATGAGAAAATAAGTTTGGTTCATAAAGGTGATACCACATGATATTCTGATTAAAAATGTACTGCTATACAATGTCAATAGAGCACACATTAAATTGATTAACGTTAGCTAACTGCCAGATTTCAAAGAGTAGTTGTCAATGGTGCATCATCATCAAATGGTCCTGTTTTTAATGTTTTTTTTTCATGGATCAGTTCTAGGTCCAATGCTGTTCAGTATTTTGATCTGAAAGTAAATATAAAATCACTGTAGATAAAATTGGAGGCTGTTGGAGTGGTCAATAATGAGGGCAAGGCAGTCATACACAGCCATCTGGATTACTTGTTAGCCTGTGCCCATTTACACACAATGCATTTTGTCACTGCATGAAGATGCATGCTTATAGGAAGGATTGTGTCCTGGAAAGCAGTGACACTAAGAATCTAGGGGTCATAGTGAACAAGAAGTTGAACAGGCACTCCCGATATGATGCTGTGGCAAAAGGGCAAATGTGCTCCCTAGATGTATAAATGTAGGAGTGGCAAATAGGAGCAAAAAGGTGAGTTTATCTCTGCACAACCCTGGTAAGATGGGCGCTGGAATACGGTGTACGGTGTTGGTGTCCACATTTTAAAAATAATGTTGAGGAATTGGAGAAGGTTCAGAAAAGAACCACAAAAATGATTTGAGGGTCTAGAGCAGGGATACTCAACTTTGGAAACCCCGGGGGCCACAATGATACTCACAGCACATGCCGAGGGCCACAAATTAAGTGTGGTTGTGTAACAATATGGTTTTTCTGTAGCCATGTTGGGAGGCCTGTGGTAGCCAGAGCTTTCCAATGCAGCCAGTCTGAAGAGCAGCAGCCATTAGCTGTAAGGTCTAAAGTCACATACCTACATTCCATCTAAATTGTATTAAAATAGTGTCACACCAGGTTGTGAGAAAAGGAGTTTGTCCTGATAGCCCCCCACTGTCACCAGATAAAGAAACAGATCTCAAGATGGGTAAAGAAAACTTAAGTAACACCATTCTGTCTGGCAAGAAACTGCTTATCAGTGGTTGAGGTTGTGGAATCCGCACTCTATAGTTAAGTATCCTCACTTTTCTATTGTTTGTCTGTATGATCTCTGTCTGGTTTGTAATTGTTTTTGTCTGCTGTGTAATTAATTTTGATAGGTGTAAATCAATTAAGGTGGTGGGATATGATTGGTTAGGTAATTTTGTTATGATTGGTTAGTAAAATTATACTAAAATAATTGGTTAAGGTCTAGCTAAGCAGGACTCAGGTTTCATTATATAAACCGGGCTCCAAAAAGTAATAGAAGCAAAAGGAAAAAAGCAAAACCTGGAAGAAGACCAAAGGGAAACAAGGAACACCAAGAAGAAAGGGAAAGACCTGGAAGAACTACTCACCTCCAAGACACAGCCTAAGACCAAAGCTGCCAGGACCCCTCTGCATGAACGTGATGTGGCCAGGGAGAGACTGACCTTGCCTGGCAGGGGAAATCTGCCTCCCTTTATCAGGATTGGTGAGCATTACACTGTGTGCTTAGCATATGTATTCTGCTTGTTTGGGAATTGTCAATAAATAGAGGATAAGAATTTTACTGTATGAGGTTCTTTCAGTGGCTAAAGATCCTGTAAAATCCCACAGGAAACCCTAGGAATTGGGTACGGGTGGGTGTGTAAATTAACAGGGTTGCACCTTGAGCCCTAGGAACTGGGTAAAGGTGTGTGTCCCTAAAGTGTGGAAGGGATAGAGAAATTTGTGTGGGTAACAGTTGCATATATATGCAAATAGTTTCTTTCACACAATGCCCTGGTGTTCCTGGTACCTCCTCCATGGGGGCTAGAAACACTGACACTCTGTACCCATCTCTTCTAGCCAGCCCGTCTGCTTGTGTCTTTCAATGCTCACCCCACCTGGGAGATGCCTTGCCATTGTGCAGTGTGTTCCCCATGGAGGCCTATCGTGTAGTGCCTTCGTGTAGCTCCTATCGAAGTTAATTCGAACTAACGTCTGTTAGTTCGAATTAACTTTGTAGTGTAGACATACCCTGATAGTCCAAGGCAGCAGGGTGTGCAGCAGGCTAGTCCAGGGTAGATTCACACTTCATTTTGCTGTGAACTAAGTATTGGTGTAGACATCCCCTTAAAGTATCCATTAGCTTATCAGAAAAATGGTTGAGCTGTGGGTGGCTTTCAGGGCATAAGTACTACCTTGGGGAAAAAAATACCAGGCAGTAAGGTCCTCTTTAATCTAGCAGAGAAAGGCAAAACAAGAACTAATGGCTGGAAGCTGAAGCCAGACAAATTCTAATCAGAAATTAGGCACATTTTAAAAGTGACTGACCCTCTGGAAGCAACCACCAAAGGAAGTCATCAGTCAAGACTGAATCCAATTCTGGAAGACATGCTTTAGTCAAACAAGTTATTAGGTTCGATGCAGGTGTAATGGTGAAATGTATCTATGATTTACAGCAGCTCAGACCAGAATGTTCTACAGGTCACTTCTGGCTGTAAACTCTGTGAGACTTAGGGTGTGTCTAGACTACTGAGTTTTGTCGACAAAAGTGGACTTTTGTCGACAAAACTATACCAGCGTCTACACTACCGCTGAGTTCTGTCGACATAACGTCGACAGAACTCAGCAGTTTTGTCGACGCTGGTATACCTCATTTTACGAGGCATAACACCTTCTGTCGACAGAGTTCTGTTGACAGAAGGTGTTATTGCCTGTAGGGTTGCGTCTAGACTACAGGGTTCTGTCGACAAAGCAGCTTGCTTTGTCGACAGAACTCAATGTGTCTGGACGCTCTTTGTCGACAGAAGTTTTGTCGACAGATGCTGTCGACAAAACTTCTGTCGACAAAACCCGGTAGTCTAGACGTACCCTATGAAAGTGACTACTTAGTGGGGACTACAAAAAGTGCTCTTAGTTCAGCCAGGGAAGCCTAAAGTTAGGAGAGACCCCCATAAAAGGTCTCCTGTGATTGAGTCAGGCTGAAGCAAAAGGTTGCTTGACTAGCTGATGGTGGGTTTGAGAAGCCTGCCAGCATTCAATCACAGCCTAAAGAAGGAGGGTTGGGGAGATCTTACTCCAGTAGCAGAGGGAGTCTGATCCCAGGGCCTAAGAAGAGATTTAAGGGAAGTATCCCCAGAAAAGCCCAGAATTGGAGTTGGACTGGCAGAGCTCCTTGACTAAGAGGAACCGAAAAGTCTAAAGGGAGCTCTGTGGAAGGAAGGGACTGAGCCTGGAAAAGCCAAAGGAACTGTATATTTCTTTTTTGAGGAAGAATGTTATGTTTTAAGAAGTACCTGGCTGTGTGTGAGTTCCCTGGAAACCCAAGAGCGGAATGGGGTGAAGAGATTGCAGCATCACAGCACAAGGTGGTATGCTCTGGGATTGCATTCTGCAGTATTTTCCATCACAGGTCTGAAGGGGCATATTACATTTTTAGATGTCCTGAGATAATTGAAGCCAAAATCTGGCAGCCCTGGGTTCAGTTTTTACTCAGTCCTTCCTCAAGCAAAACTCACATATTGCACAGTGGGAATGTGGTATGAGAAAACATTTTCCTACTTAAACTCAACTAGTTATTAAAGAGCTTCCTCCTTCTTGACATGGAAATTGGTTCTAACTGGGCTCTAACAGTTTCTTTTTCCTCAGATAAAATGCATATTTAGAATGAACGTGTGTGTTATATTGTACATATAAATATTTTATGTACATAAATAGATAAGTAAATATAAATGATATAATGGTACAATACGTAAGTAAATATAAATGTATGATCAGAAAGGGAGATGGGCTGGCCATGTAGTGAGACCGAGGGTGTGTCTAAACTACACTCCCCTGCCAACAGAGGGATATAGATTAGGCACTTTGAAAGTGCAAATGAGCCTGGGATTTAAATATCCCAGGCTTCATTTGCATACTCACATTTGGGTGTTGTACCGATCACACACCCTTTCGAAAGTGAAAGTAAAGTCTAGCGGCAGCTCTGCCGACAGCAGGGAGCTTTTTCGGCAGAACCGTGGCTAGACTTTACTTTCACTTTCGAAAGGGCACGTGATCGGCACAGTGCCTGAATGTGAGTATGCAAATGAAGCCCAGGATACTTAAATCCCAGGCTCATTTGCATTTTCAAAGTGCTTGATTTGCATCCCTCTGTTGGCAGAGGGATGCAGTCTAGACATAGTCTGAGACACAACAGATGGACAGCGCGTATACTCCATTGGTATCCACAAGACATAAAAGAACAAGAGGAAGGGCTCCAGCATGTTGGGTGGATCCTTTATGGAGGATTCATGGAAGGACATGGACAAGAATCGCACAAAACAGGATGGCATGGAAACGTTGCAATCTGCATTGGTGGCAAGACTGTCCTACATCAATGAAATCATGGATCTTCCAAGAATTTCACGTATGTGTTATATATTTGCCACAAGAGATTATTATAATGCACTTTAAATATCACTAGGCTATGCCCTTCCCCTGTATCTAGGGAATAGTGATGCATCGTTCTGTTGGATTCTGATGAGGTCATCTACTTGAAAAGAATCAGAGGGGTAGCGGAGTTAGTCTGTAACTGGAAAAACGTAAAAAACAATTAATAGTTTTGCAGCACCTTACAGACTAACATAACACATAGATGGCATCATGAGCTTTTGTGGGCACAACCCTCTTCCGATAAGTAGAGTTATTAAAGGTCCAGTTTCTAAATAAACAGAGGATGCTGGGGGGAGAAGGAAAAATAAGGGGGGGGAGAGGAGAAAGAAATAGTCAGTGTGTCCATGCTACATGAAGCTGATAGAGAAGTTATGAATTGTTCTTATGTACCCATTGTTTGGTTTTTTATGTTATTAGGATGTGGAATGTAGCGGGCCATCCTGCCAATGTCTTTATTCATACCTCTGTTATAGGAATCAAACTTGTAAATGAAGTTAATTTATATCTAAGGCTTCCCTGTGGAGTTGGCTTGTGAAATTGGCCTGAAACAATAAGGTGAATTTGAGATCCATTAATGAGAACTCGGGCAAGTTAAAACATTCCCCAACAGGTTTCTGTGTGTTGCCTTTTCAGATATCCATAATTCTCTCAGAGAGATGTTCCCCTCCATTCAGTAGTGTTCTGTCATGTGACTTGTTTCTCCATTCAGGATTTTTTTGCAGTGTCTATTGCAGTGTAAAGGAATTAGGAACAACACCAAATGTAGTTGTGATTTGTGGGAAGGGGAGGAGAAAGAAAATGATCTAAACTCCTTTGATTCCAGGGGAGTCTTTCCATTGACATAAGTGGGAATTAGATAAGGCCTAAGGACTTTATCAACCTAAGAATGTGAGATGAAAAAATCCTAAGCAGAGTGAGATGGGGAATGCAGGAAGAGGAGAGAGAGAAAGACGAACAGAGAAAATCCTAAACAATGTAAAATTAAAATGGCAAGTTAGCAAACAGCAGTATGAATTTTTTAAATGTCTCATATTTTGTCATTTTATATAGCGAAGTATACTTAAATACATGTCATCTGTGTAGCAAGCTAAACATTCCTACCAACAGGGTTTAAAATTTGCACAGCAGGAATCCAAACTAACAGGGTCATGTCACATCTGACCCATGTAGCAGTAAGCCAAACAATTTCATCTGTTTAGAGTGAGATCTCTGCTAGGATCTGAAAATGTGTGAAATGGAATCTTAAGTCTTGCTTTCTGATCCTATTTTAAAAAAGAAAAAAAAAACCCAAAGGAACAGATAAACAAGTTCAAATGGTTACTGTCACTTCTGCATGCTTAGAACCTCAAGTCTCTTCTGAAAGGTTTATTTTATTCAACCAATGGGTTTGATTTTTAAAATTAAAATAGTGCATCTCCCCCACAATTAAAATGTAAAGATTAAAATGTGGCACTAGCTTAGAATTCTGTAAGCCTTTGAAATGCAAAATATCAACACTAAATATAAAATTTTGCAGTTCTCCACTGGGTTTTATTGTAGAGTACTTTGCAAACATTAATTAAATAAGCCCCCTCCATATTAATGTCCCCATTTTATATATTGGAAACTGAAGCTCACAGAAATTAAGGTCATACAAAGAACTGGTGGCAGAATAGAGAATGGAATTGGAAGCATGACTTGCTATCCTTTGTTGCAAGACCACATCTACTGCGCAATTTGACTACATGTTTCCTGCCAAAGACTTCCCACTTTATGCCTTATGCTGGCATCCTGCATTACCCATATTGGTTAGGAAGAAAGTTTCAATCTTGGAAAGTGGCTACAAATGCTCCGCAGCAATTTCTTGCCACTGGGGACCTTCGGTTTATGCCTCCAGAATTCACCTTACACACCCCTAGACTCTAGGGTTGGGCCAAAGTGACAATTTTTCCTAGCTTACAGTCATGAATTGTTCAGGCTTTGCTTGATATATGGCCCAGACATGCTCAAAAATTCATCCCGAATTCATCTGAAACTGCTTGGTGACTTTTGCCTGATGGCAGTTTTCAGTACACACTCTGTAACTGGAAAAAGTGGGCTGTGCCCACGAAAGCTATCCTTTGGTATATATGGTTGTGACAATTTTCTTCCACTATTTGATCTGAGGAAGTGGGTCTGGCCCACGAAAGCTCATCACCCAATAAACCATCTTGTTAGTCTTTAAAGTGCTACATAGTCCTGTTTTTTGTTTCAGCTACACCAGACTAACACGACTACATTTCTATCATTAATCTACATGTTTTGTTAGTCTTTAAAGTGCTACCAGATTATTTGTGGGTTTTAAGTTTATCCTATACAGACTAACTTGGCTACCCCTCTGAAGTTACAAGGAGTCCTATAGCATCTTATAGACTAACAGATGTATTGGAGAATAAGCTTTCGTGGGCGAAGACCCACTTTGTCAGATGCATCTGACAAAGTGGGTCTTTGCCCACGAAAGCTTTTGCTCCAAACATCTGTTAGTCTATAAGGTGCTACAGGACTCCTTGTCGCTTTTGCAGATCCAGACTAACACGACTACCCCTCTGATACTTGACCTCTGAAGTTAGAGTATCAAATGTGATTCATAGCCATGGAACAGGAGTAGTTATTTACAATTTCCTGATTGCTGGGGTCCTATTCAGACCCTAAGAACTTCAGAACTAATTTTAGACTGTCCCATCCATCCTACCCCACATGTAAGGAAGTACACATTTGGTGGGACTTCAAGGGTTGACACAAATAACAAATGCCCTGTGTATGTGACAGGTGTGCTGGGGAGCTGTTAATTGATTGACTAAAGCTGACCCACACAAGGAGATCTGTTGCTGTTTTCCTGCTGTTTGTGTTGAAAGGAATGAACTGGTCTGGATTGTGAATGAAGGAAAGAAAAACAAGCCAATTTAGGGCCCTGTTCTGCAATTTGAATGCTCCCAGTATTCCCACTGCAGTTGTTGGGTGTTTGGGGTGCTTAAAGAATGAAGGGTCAGTTCTTTGCTGTATCCTTTGTTGACAGAAGACAGATTGGCCCTTTTTTCAGGCTAAAAACTAGTTACAAAGGGCTCACTGTGTCAAGGTCAAAGGTAAACATCAAGCTGGGATTTCTTTTTCAAGAAGTTTATAGAGCAGCAAACAAGTTTCATGGGGCCTTATTTAAACAGTTAGCTACCTCTTTAGCAAATTAATTTATCAGGATTCCTCCTGAGTATCATTGTTGCTGGAGAAAATATGAAACTGCACTTCTTTCAAGTTCAACTTGCTTAAATAAATAGGCTACACTTCAACAGGTAACCACATTCTTAACCTCTCCAGCACCATACCTGATGGCTGGGCTCACAATTAATTGGAAGTAGAAGAGGATGGTTTGAAGCAGCAACACTCATACTTGGTGAGCAGATTCCTACAAAGTGCATACTATTTTCAAAAATGCCAGTGCTGAGAAGGGTTGCCTTAGGGTTGCCAGATGGTAACCAAAAATACCGAACTTCTGCCCTCCTCTCAGCTCCCCCCCGTTGCCCTCCAAAAAAAACACCAGGGAAAAAGTTCTGTTGAGGAAAAAAAAGGGAGAGACCAAAGTTGCTGAGCCAAAAAAAAAAAAGAACCCCGAGAGTTATTAAGCAAAAAAAAAAAAAAAAACCACCCCAGCATGGCCCCTTTAAAAAAATGCTTTTGTGGCTTTTTGACCCTAACAAGCTGACGGCAACCATCTGCCATCTTGTCTTCCTGCTCTGGGCCAGACAGCTCCCTTGCAGAACTAGGTAAGCATCTGGTATTTTCTCCTCCTGGCAGGAAAAAAATCAGAAAATACCAAACATTTTAGGTGTCTGGTATTTTCTGAATTTTTTTACTGGACAGGAGGTGAAAATACTAGACTGTCCGGGTCAATACCCTATACCTGGCAACCTTAGTGGCCACCTGTCCAGAATTCTTTAATTAAGGGTTACGTCATATGATGAAACCTCTTGGAATACACCCAACCAAAACTGGCAACTCTACTTCTCACGCATATGTCATTGCACACTTTGAGGCCCCACCAGTTGTGTAAATACAAGTCACGACTATATGTTTGGACAACGGTGGGTGGGTGCGAGTATATATATGTGTATAGATATATTTGTTAGTATACAAATCTGTACTTTATCAAAGCCTTTACATATAAATATAAAGCAATATTGATACTCAGGTGAATCATATAAAATCCTTTGTGGAAGTATAAGCATATAATAAATATATTACATTTAGATTTTTTTTAAGTCAAGTATGGGTCTGATATCATCTTAAATGTCTCTGGATGTTTTCTAAAGTTTTCACCAAAGAGATGAAATCAGGAAGAAAAAACCTTCTAATTTATAATCTAGTCTTTCCTTTCTCCAGTGCCTTATGGATTTTCTTGCTTCTAATAATGCTACTTCCATAAAAGTCCTTTGATGTGGAATTACATGGCATTTTAATGGGCTGTCTGTCAAGTGTATCATATGGGTGCCACTTTCTTTGATGTGCATCTAACATAGCGCAACAATGATAGGTACTACCATCAGGCAAGAAAGTACTTCATACAGGAATTCACCCAGTTTGGGATTGTTACATAAAGCATATAGGAATAGCCTTGGAACTGCCTTTTTTTTCTGGCTTGCTTAAACCTCTCTTTACAGCATTTAGTGAGCACACACATTTTTTTTTACTCTGCCATTATAAGAGAGTGTAACAAATAATGCTTTTCCATAGTAAGAGGTAAAATGGATTGAGTAATGGTTTATGTAAAATGCTTATGCCCATTGGTAACATGCTAATTATTACCATAAACCTAAAATGGATGCTTAGGATAAGTCAGAGCTTCTCTACACTTGCAGTTATTTCAGAATAGCTATTGGAGCAGCTATTCCAGAGTAATGCCTTCTGTTGAACAAAATGTCCGTACATGCAGTTAATCCAGAATAATTATTCTGGTCTAAATTCATATGCTGCTTTATTCCAGGGTAATTTTCACATGTTGTTAAACCCTTATTGTACTCATAAGCCCAACTAATTTCAAACAGTGGTCACAAGCAGCCACTGAGAAAGTGATTGTTAAGTTTTAAACCAGCACAGCACGTTTTTTGGTTGATTGATGTGAGCCTCTGCCAGGTTCAGTCCTCCACAAAACTAATAATTGGGGATTGATGTGTAAGATGTACCACAGCAACTAGTAGCATACAAATCAGTGGCAGTGCTAATAGAGAGCAAAGTAATACTGACTCATAGAGTAGGAGGGATAGCTATTAGTAGGGAGGGGAAAACATAAGCTTAGGCAGTAACTCTAGTATGGCAATCAAGAACTTTGTTTCAGATGCTTAGAACACATAAAGCTATGAATCTGTCATGGAGGTCACGGACGCCATGATTTTACAAGACCTCTGGGACTGCTTGAAAAATCCAATAATTCAGCTCCAGGCCTCAGGGCTCTGGCTTCAGCCCCGGGCAGTGAGGCTCAGGCTTCGGCTTAAACAAATCCATGATTTGTTCTTTATTGCTCATGGCCTTTCTGTGACTTTTAATAAAAATACCCATGCCAAAATCATAGCCTTACTCATAGGTAGTGGTGATGGGATGGGATACAACGGGAAAGGTAGCATTTGTAACCTGGTTAGCCCACCAATAAACAAGCCCTTTGAGGTTTGTATTACACATACTGACCATTAAAATGGTCTGAGTCTTTAGTCTTCTGAAGCAGTTATTGGAAGTAGAAAAATAACAATAATTTTGCATAGAAGAGAAAAATTATTGTGATCCATTTTTTTGAATATGGTTCCACTCATGTTGTGTCCTCTGGAGGATGAAAAAGCACTGTTACATGGGGAAACTAGCCTTTTTTTTTTAAGTTAAAAATAATCCTGGTGCATTTCAGCTATGGTTTGTTACTTGTTCCATGGTCCTAAACATACCTGATATGGCATATGACTGTCTCCAACTGTTGGGTCCATTTAACAGTATTCAACTCTTCATCAAAGAGACTGGAAAATGGCTGACTGATTGTATTAGAGTCTGAAATAATTTCAAAAGTATAATAAAGAGAGAGAATTTTTCCTTCTTTATTTGATAGGCTTTTCACCCAGGTCACACCTGGCACGCTCCCATCCCATTTGTCTCCATCATAGATGGTGCAGTCCAGGTTGTCTTTCACCGCATACACAGTGCTTAATTTGTGCAAATGGCTGAGTTTTGGCAGTTCATAGTCCCAGTACCTATGGTCTTGCTTGCTGCATCAGTTATGAATGTAAAAAAATTGCTTAAGCACTATCACCTTAAGTGCACATTAAGTACAGATGGCATCAAACATTTCCTTTCTAGCACCTGATTTTAAATTTATTGAAAGGATATAATTGACTGACCTTAGCCTCTTCATCATGGCATTAAGGGCTGAGAATCTAATGCTGCCATGAAGTCAGCTCCCTGTTTCCTGTCAGCCTTTACCTATGGTCATATTTCCCCTCTCTTCCTTTAATCTTTCTCATGTCCATCCCATTCATAGTTTCATTCTCTGAGTAATGTCATTCCTTAATACCCAATTAGATTTATTTTGCCAAATTATCCTCAGAATCTCAAACTATTTAGTATTCCATAACTTCTTTTCTGGAATAGAAACCACTTTATACATTTTGCCTCTGACATTTACAGTACCTAGTGTTTGTTGCAAAGAAGGAATATTGTGGAATTGTTTGGTAACCATTTGATAAGACTACCACACTAGTTTGACTTGGGAATTTAGATGGTTCTGAACCTATCGCTCCATCAGTAAAGTTTTGTCTATTCTACTACTATTTCATCTGCACCTACTTTTTTTTTATACTGAGGGATTTCCCAAGGTATTTTGTGTGTTGAATGATTTCTCCTCGTATGGTGTTGTACTAGATACATAGGTAGATACTAGAGCAGATTCTATTCATTGCTTGGCCATGCATTCTTTGTGTGTGGGTGAATACATGACTGGTTGTGAGTCTTCTCCCCACCTGGATTTTGGCTGGCCACAGATATATCACAGGAGGCAGCAGAAGAAGCTTTCCCGCATCACTTTGCCTGTGTGCCTCCACCAGGACCTGGAGTGACTGTCACTAGAGCTGAAAGAAATATCAGTCTTGTTAGCCCTTGGACTCACTTTTGAGACTGCTAGCAAGGGAGCGAATGAGAGATCCTTGCACAGTGAAGACTGGACTGCAAACACAATTTGTTTCACAAAGGCCACAAAGCATCCATCAAAGGCTGACAGTTTACAATCATTAGCAGTCTCTGTGTTAGGTTTTAACAAATGGACTTAAAGGTGAAAGGCTCCATACTTTATTACCAATCACCTGAGCCATTCAGCCTCCACATACATGCTTAGTGCTGTCATAACTCCATATTATGCTTTGACATGATACATTATAGTGGACAGAAGCCATTGCGTCACCACAGAGAGCTGCAGCTCAGTGTGTCTCTATTAAGGACAGCAGTGATCCCTCACACTGTAACAGCTCCAGAGAAACTGTGTCAATGATCCTACTGATTAAAAACTCCAAGACAGGTACTTACCAGTGCAGATCTATGCCTCATATTGATCCTGGATGTCAGCTGCTGTATGAAAGTGAAGATTTCTGAGCCAGAGCTGTGCCATAGTGTGTCAACGTGAAGTATTGCTTCTGGCTATAATGTGCTAGCTCAGCTTCACATAAGGTGAGAGGCATTTGTCTCAGAAAGCAGAATGAAACCCAAATGATACAACCGTGCCATGCTAATATGTTAGGGTATGTCTACACTACAGTGTTAATTTGAGTTAACTTAATTCAAAATAGTTAATTCGAATTAAGCTAATTAGAATTAACACATTTATACACAAAAACTATTTTGAAATAGCGTTTTGCTATTTCGAAATAGCACATCCACACTGAGTAGACCCTGAACCAAAGTTAAGGCTGGCCAGAACCAGTGCTGGCAGGGCACCAGGTTAGGACTTAGTGTGTGTGGCTGCTGCCTGAGGCTAACTGAGCTCCATGCCTAAAGGTACCCTACCCCCACCCCAGACAGACAGTTCTCAGGGTTCCCCACTTGCTTGTCTACCTCGATGAGAGACAGCAAAGCAGTCCTGTCTTGGAGTGTCCTGAGTGCCCGCACTTGGAACACCACAGCACTCGGCCACATGGAGCCAGAGCTGCCCCTGGGCACGCCGGTGCATCTCATGGGGTCGTTGCCATCAGCCCGGCTGCACTTACTGCAGGCTGCCATCCGAGGGGTCCATTGGGGGGTTGTCAGGATACAGGAGGCCTGCGGGAGAGTGTCCACCCCGAGGAGCCCTCAGAAACACCCCAGTCCTCCCTCACATCCTTCCACTTACCGCTCCCTAGCCCCCCTTCCTGATGTCAAACAAAAGACATTCAAAAATAGAAACTGGGTTTATTGAACAAAACTGGGGGGGGGGGGGGGATGAAACTCTGGGGAGACGGGGAAAAGAAGATGGGAGAGGGAAAGAGAGAGCGTGGGGAAGGGGTGGGGAAAACCTGGGAGGAGGGAGTTGGAAGGGGGAAGCAAGGGGAAGAAGGGGGAGAGAAAGCTCAGGGCTCAGGGTTGGGGTCTCGCCGGACCAACTTGATTTTCATGCAAACCTGCTCCTGGGTTTGCATGTGGCCGTTGGTGGCCAGGGTTGCAACTATCCTGCCATAGATGGCTGTGTTCCTCCGTCTAGTGCAGAGATCATGGACGTTGGAGGCATCCCCTGCAAACCTGAATAAGGTCCATGATCTCCGCCCTGGACCAGGAAGACGCCCCCCTTGTCCAGGCCCTCTCATGCTCCTGGGAGCTGGCAGACTGCTCCTGGGGAGCGGTGGAGGGCTGGCTGCCAGTGGCTTGCTGGCTCATGTTTTGGGGCCCCAGTGGCCACTGCTGGCTCTGGGCTGGCAGGCTTGGAGCTGGCACAGGCACTGTGGCCAGGGTCTACCACTTTAATGGTTCCGGGGCTGGGGGAGAGGAGAGTAAGTTTTCCTGGTTGTGCTCAGAGTGCCACCAGGGCTCCCTGGGAAGGGCTGGAGTCCCCCTATTTTGAATTAAGTGTCTACACAGCACTTAATTTGAAATAGCTATTTCGAATTTGGCGTTACTCATAGAAAAAGGTTTACCAAATTCAAATTAAGCGCTCTGCTATTTCGAATTAATTTCGAAATAGCGGTTTTCCTGTGTGGATGCTATTAAAGTGAATTCGAAATAACGGCTGGTATTTCAAATTAACTTTGCAGTGTAGACATACCCTTATTGATTACACTGAATATAGTGCAGGGTTCAAACTGTGCACCTACAGCCTTTCAATTTTACGTTTTAGTGCAAAGAGACAGTAGAGCAGGTATAACAGCCAGAGGAGATGCCCTGAAGCAAGTACACCACATGTACAAGCTAACTTCTCTGCACCAGTGCCACCACCTCCATGCAGGCCCCAGGGAAAGGAGTCTTCAAGGGAGGCCAGGACTGGATTAGTAGCATAAACTCATACCAGCCACTGCTGTAGCTGGAATTTTGGAAGAGCTGGGCAATTTTGTAGTAAGGAAATGAATATGGGAGTAGATTAACCAGATCTCATGCTCCTAGGTCTAAACACATCACCACAGAGATTAAGAAGGAATCCTCCCTTCCCCCATCCTGCTCCCCCACACAGCACCATGCAACTGGCTAGATCATTGCAGGAAGCTTTTTCCCCTCCAGCATCATTACTCACCACTGCCAGGACTAATCTGTCCATTAGTGTAGCCCTGCACAAGAATGGAGCTCCTCGTTGTGAAGGAGGAGTAGTCAGTCATGCATGTCCTGCACACACCAAGGCTGTGTCTAGACTGGCCAGTTTTTCCGGAAAATCAGCCGCTTTTCCAGAAAAACTTGCCAGCTGTCTACACTGGCCGCTTGAATTTCCGCAAAAGCACTGACTTCCTACTGTCTGAAATCAGTGCTTCTTGAGGAAATACTATGCTGCTCCCGTTCAGGCAAAAGTCCTTTTGTGCAAAACTTTTGCGCAAAAGGGCCAGTGTAGACAGCTCAGATTTGTTTTCCGCAAAAAAGCCCCGATTGCGAAAATGGCGATCGGGGCTTTTTTGCGGAAAAGCGCATCTAGATTGGCACAGACGCTTTTCCGCAAAAAGTGCTTTTGCGGAAAAGCGTCCGTGCCAATCTAGATGCTCTGTTCCGAAAATGCTTTTAACAGAAAACTTTTCCGTTAAAAGCATTTCCGGAAAATCATGCCAGTCTAGACGTAGCCAAACAGTGCTACTGCTGGGCTGGAGGGAGTGGAGACCTGTAGTATTTTATTTTTCCCCACCTGTCTCACAGGCAAGGACAGAAACAGCCTCTCTGGGAGCTGCAGAGCTCATATAGAATGCAGGGCTCCCCAGAGAGAAGCAACACGCTTTGCTTAAGGCTGTGCCCGTCACTGCTGTAGGCAAGATACCAGAACAGATAGATGAATGGCCTGATATGAGATGGAAAAATTGTATGTCCTTCATATAACAGGAGAGGACTCCATCCTGCATCAGCCATGGGACTGTGCTTTGCTGCAATGGAATATCTTTGTATACTGTCCACCTGAAAGACAAATTAGTCCATACATGCCAAGCAGTGAAGCAGCTGGGAGACAGGAGATTGGATTGATGGACCATTGTTCTGATCCAATCTGGCAATCCTTTGTGAGCATATAACTCAGGTGTGTTTGTGAAGCATGTAACTCTAAAACATACTGGATCCAAAGGGAAAAGTCTATTTCAGCCTCTCTTTTCAATGAATATATGCCAAAATCTAGACAGCAGTGGGCAAGTAGAACAAACTTTAAAAGCATCAGATGATTCTTTGAATTGTCCAGGCTCTCACTGGTACTTAGAATTTTCTCAGGTCACATTGCAGTAAAGGTACATCTATACACCCTGTGGTAGCAAATCTCAGAGCCCCTAGACTGACTCACTCAGGCTTGTGCTACAAGACTAAGAAGAGCAGTGTAGATGTTCCTGTTCCAGCTGCAGTCTGGGCTCTGCATCTCACCCCCTCAGTGGAGTTTTAGAAGGGATTAAAAACAAACAAAACCCCAACTATTTCATTATAATCTTCCACGGGGGAAGCTAAAGTAGTAAGTCGCATCTTGTCTAACAAAACCTATTGTATTCTGCATTAATAGCTCAAACGTTTTATCTGCTTTGTAAACAATAGTCTTTCAGAGCCATTTCTCTAGATCTTTCTAATACATTTCATTTTATAAGAGATACTGAGTCCAAAGAATCTCCCAATTTTTATCTGAAATCTTGAATTTCCACTTCAAGATTTGTCCCCAACTATTGAGAGTTCTCCAAGAGACCAGAGGTCTATAAATCAAAGCAGTTAGTTCTAATTGAACAGATGATCAAATGACTGTGTAAAGTTAAGAGAATGTACAGAGTGCCCTGGTAGCATAGCTGGACATATATGAAATTAAAAAGTTTGAGTCACTACTTATTAGCCTTAGAAGTTCATTCTTTCCCCAGGGAGAAAGTAATTTATGGCCTAACTGGTCTGAACACTAAATCCAAGTCACAAGGATGAAGCCAGAGATTCCTATTACAGGGTTTACTATCCATCATAATTGGCTGACGGGTTGTGTTGAAACTACATTAATCATCACCCTGACAGAAAGCAAATTAGAAACTTTCTGTGTTCTGTGAATTAGCTTCCCATGTTAGCGAGTGAGTTAAATATAAAGCATGTGTAACTGGCATCAGTGATTTCAAAAGTGGGTGTTTCCCTTGATGTAAATGGTACTTAATAATGTTCCACCTTTGACTGAAACTAAGGCACACCCTGCCACTTGGTTCTCATCATTTAATTACATTTACTCAATCTGAGCTCCTTAATACCACATAGCTTTCAGATTAACTCTTGAAACAGTGCTGGTAGAATTCAGTAACCCAGTAAAGCCAATCCCACAGCAGGTACTCCTAAAAGGGTTTCACTGCAGATTGACTGAGACTGAATTACCTAGAGAGACAAAGCAAGGGAGGTAATATCTTATTATTAGACCAACTTTTGTTGGTGAAAGAGACACACTTTTGAACCAGAGTCAGAAAGAGTTCTTCTGGTACTAACCCAGCTATGACTACATTTAATTGCCTAGTCATTCTGGATGCCCTCAGAGTTACTGCTCTCTCTGTTATACCAAATATTTTGAGGGATAGAGGTGCAAAACCAATGGTTTTGCAATTTAAACAGTTAGACCTGGCTCCATTTGGAATGCCAAACTAAATTCATCCCTGTTATAAACAGATGATGCTTTAAGGGGATTTGTAGCCACTTGTGAATTTGAATGGGTCATTTCCAGAAATACCAGCCTTAAAGCAATAGTTATAGTAACATAAGAGGATCTCTCAAAAAAATTGTAACTCAAGCCTTCACAATAATACAAGGATACCTGGCCTTTTCTAGACAACTGTCACCTATCTCTCATTCCCGTATTTCATTAATATAGCATGTTCTCTCTCCCTCTCTCATGTAAATTTCCATATTGACAGCTATGGAGAGCAAGTGCTGTTACCCAGCCTGTAATGCAAGCTTCCCCACAATGCTGTCTGCTCATAAGCCTCTTGCTCTATGCTAAAGGATTTGCTTTAGTGATGAGAGGATAGTTCAGGCTCGAGTCCCATTTAGTCTTTTTGTCTCTGTGCTGAGCTCATCAAAAGTACAGCACCTCCTATCAAAAAGTCACAAATGCATCCCAGGGCAATATTAAGGGCTAAATGTTGCCTGTCCCTGTGTGGGTGGGAAAAGAGGAAAAGTCACCAGTTGCCAGGCCCCCCACCAACACACGGACATGCACTTTGGCAAGTAGACGTCTCTGGGTTTAGTGCTGCCATAGCCAGTAGTCTTTGAAAAGACTATAGGGAGAAGGAATGGAGCGAACAGAGAGCTGTCCAGGCACAGATGTCCCTCTGAGTTCAAGTAGGCATTGTCCTGGATCTCCTGCTGGCATGTCTGCATCCCTTCTCCAAAGAGCTTCCATCCAGTCCTATTGGTTTGAATTCCTGTAAGATAGGTGTGGTGAGTATTACTCTCTCCATGGAGCTGATCGGGAGGGTAAGTACAGCTCACAGAGCCAATTAGTATGAGGGCTGGGCTAAGTAGCCCAGCTCTCCAGTCCCTCATTCCCATGCTCTTGCTACTGAGCCATGTGACCTCCCTGTCAAGAGGTGGGCACTTGTCCACAGGAAAGAAGGGTGAGCGCATCAGACTCCACTCCTTTCACCTAGGCCTCCCAACAGACAGCAGGTGGCCGCCCCTTTGGGTTACCAACATTCTAAACCACAATCAAATCAGCAAGTGAGAGGTGAAAGGCATGAGGGGTCATCATCGAGCAGCTGAGCAATCTGCTTAAAAACTGTCAGCGTCTCAGGGTTCCTCCCCACCCCAGCAGTTTACAGCAAGGAAAAGGCAAGAAGGGAGGCAGGCAAAAAAAGAATGGCTATGTCTAAACTACATCTCTCTTTCAAAAGAGGGATGTAAATGAGACAGATCGAAATTGCAAATGAACCCGGGATTTGAATTTCCCATGCTTCATTTGCATAATGGCAGTCGCACGTTCTTTCGAAAAAGAATATTTTGAAAGTGAAACCGCTGTCTAGACGTGATTCTTTCAGGAAAAAAAACCTTTTTTGAAAGATCTTGTACACCTCATGGCACATACACAGCAAGCTTGCAGGTGCTCTGAAGTTGTGTTTCTCTTCAACCGTATTCTGTCACTAAATGACTTGTTACTGAAAATGGCCATGCACTGGCATAGTAGGTAGCATAGAGGTCCTGCAAATCATGCACAAATGTCTTTCTTCACAATGGTCTCTCTGGGCAGTCATGGGTATTTTTGTACGTTTCCTAACATTACTTGGGACAAAGATGATAGACACAGTGGTAAAAATGCCAGCAGCTGCTATGCATCGGTGCTCCCAGAAATGTAGTTAAAGAATTTGTTGATTCTAACAATGGCCATTACAAAGAGTCTATTCCATGAAGGAGGTAGGATGCACTTTGTGTAGACTATCATCTTCATTGCATTCATCAACTCTAACAAACGTTTCCCTTTGGCATTGCTATTTATCTTCCTTGCTTTCACTTTCCATGCTATGAAAGTCTCAAAGGGTTAGCCGTGTTAGTCTGTAACTTTAAAAATGAGTAGTCATGTGGCACCTTAGATACTAACATACTATATATATATATATATATATATATATATATATATATATATATATATATCATGAGCATTTGTGAGCAAAACTCACTTCCTCAGATGAGCACAGAAAGCTCATGCTACTATCTATATTTTTTGTTAGTCTCTAAGGTGCTACAGGATCATTCATTTTTCCATGCTATCGTTCAGGTTCTGCTTTTCCACTTTTCCCTGCTGACCACTGTGTGGTGCTATTTGTCTCTGCCGTGACTGTTTGATACCATATGGCCTGATCCTGTAACCCTAAAACCCCTTACTCCCCTGGGAGATTCTAATAATAATTTCTCATGAGAGAAAAGGTTGTAAGACTGGATCACTTTTGTTTGTTTACCATTTTTCCTTCTATCTCTGTGTGGTTCAGCCTGTTTTAGGGCCTGCCCATTGACCGTATATGGTCTAGCTACAAAGCTACTTTCTATATTGCATAATTCACTCAGTGCATGGCTCTCCCATTCTTTATGTGTTTTATACACATACACTTTAGCCTAAGGAGTAAAATGAGATGCATTGTGTCACCACTCTGTTCTCCACTGAAAATATAGAAGCATTTTTGAGGTTTTACCTAATATCCAGAATTAAGATTACATAGTCCAAAGACTTTCAAGACAGTGCATTGGGTTCTTTAGTCACTCAAGGGATACTTATTTCAATCAGTTTAAATAGGACAATGCATATTCTTTAATGAAAAGTAGATCTCATGCTACATGCTTCATGTGAAGTAAAAGATTTCACATGGAATTAGGCCCAACCCCAATCCTAAAAACAAATAGGTCACTGAGGAAATTCAAATCCATGTCTGGATCCAAACTTGGGTTTTGTTTGGGTCCATCTCTAACTTCAGCATTTTGGGGACCTTGGTGAAGAAAAAGGAAGGAGAAGATATCAAAACACTGGTTGAATGGCTGAAGATCTGGCCAATGTTATTTTTAGTTACTTATTTATGGCATCTTATTGGGATATTCTAAAGGAATGTGACTAAACAGGTCGTCCTTATCTCCCTAATTATACTAATTCTGAATTAATTGCCACTTACACTAGTGGGCAGTAGGCACATTAGGCAAACTTGCAAATGGTGTATAGAGTGGATGAAAATTTGAGTTCAATTGTAGATTTAAAAATTCAGCATCCTAAACTATCCCATTATATCCTAGTCCATTACATCAAGGATGAATCTGGTCCCTATGTTTATTTGGTAGATTGAGGGACTCAGGTAGAGCTAAGTACAGTAATGTAGCGTTGGTCCTTTGCTTTTCAACCAAAGAGACTAAAACTAATATATTTTCATGGATCTGCAGTATTTTTACTAATACGCTTTTAATGGGCTCCAGCTATTAAGTATGGCAATGAATCATTTATTTGCATCTGCTTCATTTTAACCCTGTTCGTATATATTTTAGGCATACTTCAAAGTTTACTAATGAGCTTCAGCAATATTTATGAATGCATAGTGTAATTACAAGTGGCTAACTAACTTCTCAGGATATTCCAGACAAACAGCATCCAGTCAAGATATTTATAAAAACTTAGGCCACGTCTTCACTTCCCAGAATATCAACGCAATGGTGGTCTATTTTACGAAGTTTGATTTAGCGGGTCTAGAAAAGACTTGATAATCAAATGCTGTTGGCACTCCCATTGGTGCCGGTATGCCTCAAATTATGAGGAATAAAGGAAGCTGACAGAAGTTTTTGTTCCTGTCAACCTCCCACTGTGGAGAGAGCACCAAAGTTCGAATTAAGGTACATCGACTCTAGTTACACAATTAACATAGCTAGAGTTGAGTCGCTTAATTTGAACTTCTGCATAAGTATAGAAGTGGCCAGAGAGTCATAGAAACATATGGCTGGAAGGGAACTTTAGAAGCCATCAAGTTCAGCCCCACTGTTCTATGGCAGCACCAAGTAAACATAGATCATCTGTGACAGATGCTTGTCCAGTGTGTTCTTAAAAATTTCCAGTGATAGGGGTCCCACAATCTGCCTTGGAAGCCTACTCCAGATTTTAACTTCCCATACAGTTAAGAAAGTTTTTCCTAATATCTAACCTAAATCTCCCTTGCTGTAGATTAAGACCATTACTTCTTGTTCCAGACATGGAGAACAATTGATCACCACCTTTTTTTAGACAAGCCCTTAACATATTTGAAGACTCTTATCAGGTCTCCCTGTAGTCTTATTTTTGCAAGACTCAACAGTCCCAGTTTTTAACCTTTCCTTATAGGTGAGGTTTTTAAAATGTTTTATCATTTTTGTTGCTTTCCTCTGGGCGCTCTCCAGTTTGTCCACCTCTTTCCTAAAGTGAGGCACCCAGAATTGGATACAGCTGAGGCCTCACCAGTGCCAAGTAGAATGTGGCAATTACCGTCCATGACTTTCTTATAACATTCCTCTTAACACATCATAGCATCACATCGAACAAAGTAAATTCTTATTTCTAGCATTACACTCAACATGTCCAGGGATGGAATGAACTGAAATAAGAAAAGTTCTATGTGTGATGGACCTAGTTAGATATAAGTGGTGAGGTCAACTGAATAGCACAGATCAGATCATTTTTTACTTTTAGGTCACTATCTCAGCTCCACCAGATGTTGACACTGTTGCCTCCACCATGGTAATTTGGTATCACAGGTATCAGTCCTTTAACCATCGGTTGCAATTGTTTGTTTCCAAGCTGACACCTAGAAAACATTAGAAATCCAGAGAATGCAACGTGCAGTGTTCAACTGCCAGCGAAGAGCGGTTCCACTAAAGAATACTGAAATTAGCACTAAAACATATCTTTGCTGAAAAAAAAAAAAAAGGGCACTGTGCCTTTAAATTGCCATGCTCTGCGCTCCCCCTGCCCCCACCAGACACAGCAGGGGAAGAATGTCCCCGCCGTCCTTCTGTCCGAGAAAAATAGAAAATACTGGATATTTTACATGTCCAGTATTTTTTTTGTTTGTTTTTTTATCAGACAGGGGCCACAAATACCAGACTGTCCGGGTGAAAACCAGACACCTGGCAACCCTATCCACAGAGTAATGGTTGCAGTACATTAGCCAGGCTGTCTGAGGAGTGGGAGGGCTTGAGTGGCTGCATTTAGTGTTATCATCAAGAATTGAGGAAGTTCTTCAGGATTCAAACCCTTACCACAGCAAAGCTTGCCTTAAACTTTCATTAAGAAATACATTTCGATCTGTAGTCACAAGCATGTGTCTCCAGTGCTTTCCACTTCCTTTTCTACTGTGCAATGTTCTTATGCTTGCCAGTGTCATGCAGCTGAAAAAAAAAAGAATAATCTTAAATAAAGATGTGAAATGTCACCCTTCCATTACCTTGACATAAAGCTATTTAAGCTGGTTCAGTGAGACAAGGAAGAGAAGCCTGAAGTTGCAATCCCTTGGGTGGTATGTATCTTCCAACTCCTTGGGGAGCCTTCAAAAGGTACCAGCAGCCATCAGTTCTGTTCAGCTGGCTTTCTGAAATGAACAGTGGAATGGAAATGTGACATTTCTGCCTTCTCGGAGGGGAGATGAGGCTATCAGCTGATGAAGAGTGGGGACATTGCAGAAAGACACACTGCTCATCAGAGAAGGAACTGCCCTACTGAGATTCATGCTGGGTGTCCCATTAGTGAAGAGATATTGACAGGCTGAAGGGAATTCAGATAAAAGTAATAAAACTGAGCAGGGCCCGGAGGGAAATGTATGAGGTCAGGGTTAGAAGAGCTAAATCTCTCTGGCTGTGTCTACATTGGCACCCTTTTCCAGAAAAGGGATGCTAATGAGACAAGTCAGAATTGCAAATACCGCGGGGGATTTAAATATCCCCCGCGGCATTTGCATGAATATGGCTGCCGCTTTTTTCCGGCTCGGGGCTTTGCCGGAGAAAAGCGCCAGTCTAGACAGGATCTTTCGGAAAATAAAGCCTTTTCCGGAAGATCCCTTATTCCTCTTAAAATCAGGAATAAGGGATCTTCCGGAAAAGGTTTTATTTTCCGAAAGATCCCGTCTAGACTGGCGCTTTTCTCCGGCAAAGCCCCGAGCCAGAAAAAAGCGGCAGCCATGTTCATGCAAATGCCATGGGGGATATTTAAATCCCCCGCGGCATTTGCAATTCCTACGTGTCTAATCTGCATCCCTCTTCCGGAAAAGGGGTGCAGTGTAGACAAAGCCTCTGAGTTGACAAGTCTGATGTGGAGGTGGGGAGAACATAAAAGAAAACATATCTGAAGTTGTCTAACACCAAAAAACCACTGACAGGGTACCCAGATCCTTAGATGCCTCCCTTGGTGGGAACAGTGCTGTCTCCCTGCATCCCACCCCACTTAGGTGATGCCCTGCAGAGCTACATTGCTTTTGTGGGAATGGGTCTTTTTCAGGCAAGGTTCAGAGACAACTCAAAAAGACATTACCATCTGGGAGCTAATTTGGTGTGACTCAACATACTCAAGAAATGTCTACACTCTGAAATTAGGTCAGATTTACTCAGGTCGGCTTTCAGCATCCAGTTTTATAAGTCAAAGGTACATGCCCCCACTAAGCACATTCGGTCAACAGAGCATGTTCCTATTACCATGGCAACCTTTGACTCTTGCAGCGATGCACTGCGGGTAGCTATCCCACAGTTCCAGCCACTCATTTGAATGCTCATTTCTCCCAACGCCTGACTGGACAAAAACATTGTTACAGGTGGTTCTGGGTACATCACGAGGCACTTATCTCCTCCTTCCTTCCCTGCTTGAAAGCAATGGCAGACAATCATTTCACACTCCCTTTTCCCTGGTTATCCATGCAGATGCTGTAGCACAGCAAGCATGGACCTCACTCAGATGCACACATCTGTGGCACAAGCATTGCAAACACCTTGTGCATTATCTTGCAGTTTGTCCAGAGCCTATCCAGGAGCCACCAGAGTAAGGCAGAATATGAGGAGGCCATGCATGCAGACCTGTAGGAACCCATTGAATGGAGCAACTGGCAGATCTTTGCGGCAGTTGGGCTTGTTGAATCTGGTCCCAGCAAACGAGCACAGACTGGTGGGACTGCATAATCATGCACCTGTAGGATGATGACCCAGTGGCTGCACAAAATTTCACATGTGTAAGGCCTTTTTTATGGAGCTTTGTGAACTGCTTTCCCCCTCCCTGATGTTCAGCAATACCAAAATGAGTCCTGATGTGACAAGTGATGAGAGGTGAATAGCCCTGTGGAAGGTTGCAATGACAGAAAGCTACCAGTCAGGAATTAATTTGAATCAGTAAATCTACGGTGGGGGCTGCTGTGATCCAAGTAGCCAGGGCAATGTGCTAGAAAGGATATTGACTCCTGGGAAAGGTACAAGACATTGTGGATGGCTTTGCCACAGTGGGCTTTCCTAACTATGGTGGGACAATAGACAGAACTCATATCCCTATCTTGGCACCAGACCACCCTGCCAAGAAGTACATAAACTGCAGCAGGTACTTCTCAATGATATTGCAAGTGGTGGTGGATCACAAGGGCCAATTCACTGACATCAGCATGGGATGGTTGGGAAAGATACATGACACACACATCTTTAGGAACTCTGGTCTCTTCAGAAAGCTGCAAAACAGAACTTTCTTTCCAGACTAGAAGATTCCCTATGGTGATATTGAAATGCCAATAGTGATCTTTGGAGACCCAGCCTACCCCTTGCTCCCATGGCTCATGAAACCATACATGGGCAGCCTAGACAGCAGTAAGGAGTGGTTGAGTTATAGGCTGAGCAAGTGCAAAATTTAAAGGTAAGGTGGCAGTTTATTGACTAGGTTAGGCCTCAGCAAAAGTAATACTCCCACTGTTGTTACTGCTTACTGTGAGTTGCAGATCTCTGAAAGTCAGGAGGAAAAGATTCTGGTAGGGTGGAAAGTTGAGGCAGATCATCTGGCAGCCAATTCTGAGCAGCCAGACATGAGGGCAATAAGAAGAGCACACCGGAGAGCATCAGAAAGGCTTTAAAAACAGTCTCATGAATGACCAAACAATAATGTGACAGTTACGTGTGTTGCTCATTACCACGCTGAGTAAGGCCTCCACAAGCCTGATTCTCAAATTTCAGGATATGAATAATTTCCATGAAAGGCAATGGAACTTTATTTGTACATCCTGTGGGGGGAAAGGGCTCCAAGACATGGAGAGGTGTGGTGATGATGGTGGTGGTGGCGGCAGGGTGGAAAAGCAGGGTAGGATAGTAAAGTAGAATAAAGACAAACAGGCTGAATTTAGGGAAAGGAACACTTGGGCTGACTGTCATCCCAACGCTTCCTGACAGTGAGGCAAAATGTATTAGAGTGAGGATTGGCTCCCAAAGTTCCCCTTTCTGCTATTGCAGGGGACTCAAAACTAGCAGATATAGTTCGAGGAATCATCCTGTTTGATGACCTAATAGAGCTCGTTATGTAGATTAACAAAAGCCAAAGTAACAAGCACTCATTGCTCATTGACTCTTCGGACAGCAACATTAGCAGCACCTGGCTCAGGTTGCCACTAATACCATGCTGCACAACATGCATTCTTTCTCTGAATAGCTCCCCGGTGATACTGAATATTCTAGCAGGGGGAATAAGTCAGCCTTGTGCTTCTTTTCTTAGGTTTTGGTCGATGGCTCACAAGTGATTTGGGGGTCCCTCTTAGCTGTATCTACTGTCTCCTATTCTCTCCTTCCAGTTATTTCTACCCACTACTCCTCCCTCCTAGATCATTTGCCTTCTCTTCTCCATTTCTAGTTCTCTCCTCCAACTCAAACACAGAGTTCTCACACCACAGCCTTACTCTACCAAGTTGGCTGAGAGATAGCCATCAGGAGATGGCTACCTTAATATGGTTTCCTTAATATGAAAGGTAACCACTCACAGGGAAGGGGGAATATGCCAATTATACAGGAAAAGGATTTGTCTACTATAGAGAAACAACCAAAGTTCACCTGTGTTTGTCCCTACCTGAAATTGCAAGAAATTGACCCTTCTCCGGGACTGCAAAGAAAGCTGAAGGAAAAGCCCAAGTCCCTGTGTTTATGCCTTAGAGTGTGCCATTGTCAGTAGCCATCACTGAGGTCACTCCCTATAGCATCCATAGAAGCATTATGCCTTTCTCTGCCCTGAATGAAATCCTGTCTCTGCCCTTTGCTTCTGGGGCAATTCAGCTCTTTCCCCACAGCCACGGGGCTCTGGCTCTTTGAACTGTGATAGATTCCTTTACTGGTTCAAAAACAGCAGTGCTAGGCTTGTGTTACTTGTGTTTAGCCTACAGCTAAACAAAAGCTCTGCCCAGTGTACCTAGGTGACAGGATCTGCTGGGTGGCAGATTCAGCAGGCACCAGAATGGAGCCCACATATGATACACAACCAGAAAAACCTGCTGCTACCAGCACACATGTCGTAGTATATATGATCTCTTATCCAAAACAAATATTTCTTTTGGAGTGTGTGTTTGTCCTTCTTTCTTGTTTGGAGATGATGTTAAACAATTGGGCCTCAAGCAGTGTAAGGGTCACATGACATGTGGACACTTTGGCAGCCATGTTTGCTCTAGTGGGGGCCTCATTCTCTATTGCCTTGCATCTTGGACAGTCCCTAACACAAATGCAAACTGAATGTAAAAAATGCTGCTGTGCTGATGTAGCATTGTGTAGATTTGCCTTGTGCTAAAGTAAATGATGGCTTGAGATGCTGGGCAGTGATGAATCAGGTCCAGAAAACATCAAGGTATCAGCAAAGATGAGTCTTGACAAAATTCTGTGTCATTCCCTATAAGCAGAACTGTTCTTATAAGACTAAAGAAAACCAAACCAACAAAAAAAAACCAGTTATGGTACTTGGTGGCATTGCTTGGAATACTGGAAATGAATTGGGACTACAATTGTTTGACCAAATGGATGGTGTCAAGATTTATAGGTGCACTTGGTCACAGAGGGAAAAAAAGCAGGAAGGTCCAGTCAGTCCTGTCATGCCCAGAAGACTTATAACATTGTTATAAGTATTTTCTCTTTCTCCTTGCCTATCCATCTAGCTACAGTGTGTAACAAGATGACCCAAATATCAGTGTAGGACCAAGGTATCAATCAGCGAAATTATACCAGCTGCCCATTAGCTTGTAAGTAATTCCATAGTTTGAATCATTCTGTTTGATTAAAAGGTGTCTGTGAAAATGCTGCTTGTTCTGCCCAAGAGTTGAATCCCAACTAGGGCAAAAGGAGGTAGGCTGGCACAGAGAGCTATAATTAGCACCTCCCTTTGCCAGTGGAGGTGAATTCAGCCTGAAATCCTAGTCCACGGTGGAAGAGGAGGAACTCAGCTTTTTTCTCCCTTGCATACCTAATTGTCAGGTAGAGTAGAATAAAAAGAAAGACCAACGCAGGGATTTAAAGAGGATTCTCAATCTTAAATGTCACTTGTGGTTAACCACAAAATGCTGAAAACCCTGAATTGCACAAAGGTATTATTGTAACATGTCTGTGGCTCTACAGAATGAAACCTACTGTTCCATCTGAAAAAAATTCCTGGAAATCTATATGTGTTCTTAATAGCCAGGTTCATTCCCAACATAACATTATTTGTTCAATGACCACTGCAGGTAGAGAGCAGTAGATACCAAGTCAGAGCAAATAATGCATCTTCAATTCTGGTCTGACTTTTCTTTCTGATTTTTTCACTCATACCAAAGGGTGAAATCTATACCTAATTTATGCCAAGGCTAAGCGAGAGACTGGCAGTAGAAAAGGAGCATATAATGTGTCTTTCATCAACATGTCAGGAAAACTCTGTGCAGCTGCTCCTCCACAACACTCTTCGAGGTGCTCTGCCTTGTACAGGCAAAATACTCCTGAGCATTTCAGTTGGCATCTGTGATTCCAACCCCAGCCTACAAGAGAGGAAAAATGCCACAGTTTGGCCCTTCATGATGTAGGTAAGGACTAAGCTCAAATTAAAGGTGACAGTAAAGCAGTGTTTTAAGACTGAGGAACACCAAACAATATTTTTTTTATGAGGTACACCAAGGATTTTTTGTTGAACCAAAAAAAGATAAAAGTCACCTGCCCTTTTAAGGGCAACCATTTTGAACTCTGTTGTTTGCCATGGAACACAGTTTAAGAAACACTGTTGTAAAGAGTCTGATTCTGCACTGATTTTAATGGGACTACTCATTATGAACTAAGGTTACAGGGTCAGCCCAGGGAGGAAGCTGTATCCACACATCCAAAGGAAATTGGCCCCTGAATTTATAACTATGAAACCAGTAACTATTTTAAAATAATTAATTTTATTTAACATGTTTATTGACAGTTGCACCTAAAGACCAACCAAGACTTATACTAAGAACTTTACAAACACAAACTATCTGACAGTCCCTGCCTGTGACAGAGCATCAGCCCCACACTGGTTCTTTAAAGGTAAAACCCAGCCCTGGGAGAGGGCTAAGAGTAAAGCCCACAGCTGCGGCAGATACTGCCAATTAGGGCCAAGCTGGGGGCTTTATAAATAAAGGCTCCTGGAGGGAGGCAAGGAGACATACACTCTTGCTATAGCTGGGAAGCAGGAGAGACTTGGCTGCTAGGGAAGCTGGTGGCTTCCTGAAGCAAAGCAGAACAGAGCTGGGGAAAAGCAGGCAGCACTGGGGAGCTCTGGTCTGACCTCACTCCCAGGCTTCAGGGCCTAAGACAAGGCCTGAGAGTATAACGGCTGCAGGGACACAGCCAGAGATAGAAGGCAGCAGGTCCACACACTCCTTTGCCAATGATGAGTGGCCATTTTGGACTCAAGCTTGCCCTGAGGTGTAGGGCTAGATGATGACTGGCAGTGGTTCACTGAGGCAAGGTAGGCTCAGGGGGACAGGAGGATCCCTTGGAGGAGAGGGCCCCAGAGTGTAGAGACATGGTACTGTTAACCAAAAGGTGGATTGAGAGACAACTGTAGTGGGTGGGCACTGCTGGAGGGCAGTATCCTAAAGGAGATGCTGTGGTCCAGGAGCAACGTGGGTCCAGAATGGGAATGTGGAGTGAGGACATGGTAAGATACCAGCCAGAGGGAGGCGACTTAGAGATGAATTAATTCCCAGTGCTTATGGCAGGAGATATTGTAGCAGTGAGTCTGCCACATGACGCTGCCTCAGTGAATTTATACTCTAGATAGACCAGACAAACACAGGCTGGAGAAAGAGGTCTAATACACAAGCAGAGTGAGTGATATGATGATGGCAACCATCATGTTAGTTCCACAATTTTGGAGGGGAGGGAGCAGTTGGATTTACTTAGGAGATTTGCTAAATGGAAAGGGGTGGGTGGGAGAGCTGGGATGAGGAGGACCATGCAGGGAGAAGAGGGAAAGACAGTGTTCCTTCTAACTTTTTTTCTGTCCATGTGCAGAATACATTTTGTTATGTGCACCACCAATAGAAACACATGCTGCCAGTTGTGGGTGCTATGCAAATCAGCTAGGTGGCATTGAAATCTCTCCTGAGTGGCTGCTGAAGTGTTTATGTTATAAGGAGCACTGCTTAGCACCCCCGCTATACAAATTGTTCCAATACCTCTGATCTTTTCCAAAGCTCTTTTGGATTTGAAACTTTGTAAGGATCAAGGAGAAAACATTTTAGTGCTCTTTTTCCAATATGGTCTACATTAGTACCATTCAATTTCTTTTTCAAACTATTTAAAAAATAGCAGGAAGAAAGGAGCCTTCACCACAGGGGAACATAAAACATCTTGAGAATTGTGGGGCTGAGGCAACACAGAAATAAATTACTATGGCATATATACATAAAAGGTTAGTGCTTGCTTGGTCTAAGCCAGTACATGAAAGCAAGAGTATATCACAAATCAACCTTAACCTGATGGAAATTCAGGGAAGGAGGAGAATTTGGAGTTGGGAAAACACATTTTGATGTTTAAATGCAGCAAAAATAATAGACGCGCTTAAAAAGAGGTAATTAATAGTCTGACTCTGTACTCATGCAACACTCTGCTTGATTTCAGTGGGGAGTGTCACTTGAGCCAGGCTGGCAGCATTAAGGCTAATGGCTAATCCTAGGCTTGAGCAATCCAGATAAGGGCTGAAGAGACACCTCCACCCTCATGCACACTCTTCCACACCCACAATGCAGCAAAGAAAGCACTAAGGAAATTGGAATCACCAGAGTCCTTCCGTATCATTCCGGGCAGGAAGAATAATTGAAAAAGAAAGATGAGAGTAAAATGGAGACAGTAGTCAGTGTTCTCACATGATGGCCTTATTATCAGTACGGTAGATTGCTATTTGACAGCATTGGGTTGTGACTCATCACAGCCATGACAAACATGGCTCAAGGATGTCACTATCAAGTGCTGTGCAAATAACTTTTTGACCAGCAATTCTGAAAAATATTTTAAAAAATAGTATTTTTTTAAATTTTCAGGGAACCAAAAAGTTTTTCTAAAAGCTTGAGTTTGAACAAAATGTTTTGTTTTGATTTTGTGTGTTTGGAGTTTCTATTTTTTAATGAAATTTCTAAAAAAAAAAAAAAAAAGCTGTAATGAGCTGAAAAATACAAATATTTCATTAAAAATCACAGGAAGACATCTGAACTTTCAGAAGAAAATTTTATATGAACAACTCAGCAAAACTGTTACAAATTTGTGGAACTTTTAGGTACCCCTGACTCTATTTTTGTTAAAAGTTACAACTGAAAATTTCACCAAGCTCTGGTGTCAATATGATTGTTTTCTGGGTCACGTGAAAATCTATTTGTTGAATTGGCTCACTGACTTTTTAAAGCTCAGTGTCACTTCTTTAGTGGGACAAGCTGAGTGAGGTAGTATCTTTTATTGGATCATCTCCTGGTATTAATAAAATTAAACACCAATAAAAGATATTAGCTCACTCACCTTGTTGCTCTAATACTCTGGTACCAACAAGGCTACAACATCACTACATACAACTGCTTTAGTGAGTCAGTTTGGGCACATCTACACAGCAGGGCTAAACTCGAAATAAGCTACGCAATTTGAGCTACGCTAATTGTGTAGCTTAAGTCAAAATAGCTTATTTGACTTTTGGTGCTGACTACACGGCAGTTTTTTCTAAATAAAGCACTCTTCCCCCAACTTCCTTTACTCCTCATACAATGAGAGTTACAAGAGTCGGAGTAAGCAGTCCTCCAGCTCGACATCATTTTGACATTATGTTGAAATAACTGCTTGTGTGTAGATGCAAACTATGTTATTTCAGAATAACATCAGTTATTTCAAAATAATGCTGCTGTGTAGACATAGCTTTACACTAATTCTTAATGCAGTCACAGATAGCTGAAGAGACAGAGGTAAAGGAGAGGGTAGAGTAGGGGGGGAAATTCTTGGGAGGCTGGAAAGAAAGTATTGAATGTTGAAGGCAGTTCTGAAATCCAGAGATGTCATGGGCCAATATTGAAGCTGAAATGGGGAAAGACTTATGAAGCTAAATAAATGGTTGTAGGAACCTTAGCTAGAAGTAAAGTAATAGACGACGCCCTCCTACCAGAAAAGAGTGCTACTTGAAGGAAAGCTTATGGAGGATGTGGGTCAATGTATACAGAGCTCACCCTTCTTTTGTTCATCTCTTTATCAGTTGTCTTGTGTTAGGGTCAGTTTGTCAACAAATGTGTATATAGTATTCATAGTGCATGATGCTGTACTTAAAAATAAGTTTTAGCTAATATTTGGCTGTTATGTAACTCATTACATACAGCAGGCCTCATACTCTACACCAGGACTACTCAACACGCAGCCCGTTTGTTTGCGGCCCACGGTGTGGTTTGGGTTTACGGTGCGGTTTGGGTTGAGTATGTGTGTTAGTAAATTCCTGGACTGTTGTGAAGCCAAAACAAAAAAGTAGTTAATATAATGGTCTTCTGTTGATATGCATTTTAGAAGTTAAATTCTTGGACTGTCATTGCTCATTAAAAGTGCTGTCATATGGGTGGAAATTGGGTAAATATTGCATTTTATTAATATCAGCAGAACTGACTTAAATGGGGCCTGCGTGTTGTGTAGTCTTAATTTTTATATTCATGCCTGTCAGTGTGAAATAAGCTATTTGCATATATTTGCAACCACACTTCAGTTGCACCCCTTGACATGTGCTTTGAGTATCATTGTGGCCCCTGGAGCTTCCAAAGTTGAGTAGCCCTGCTCTACACTTTGTAAGAGAAACACTGGCACATTCATATCAGATTTATTAGAAAGGTGCACAATGTTAGGGGTTCCATGTTTTCTATGGTTGAAGTTCTTTTCTCACATTCAGTGACAACCTAGCTTATGCATTTTAACTTCCAGTGACTGTGTTGCCGGCATAGCCTATAGGAGGATCAGGAAACCAAGTGTTCATGTAACTTGTTAGCTACTATGACAAAACTTTTTTGCAAATGTTACTAGTAGTGAGAGCAGGGAACCAGGAGACATAATCCAGAATGCTTATCCCTAGCATTGTGAGGTCAACTCTATAAGGTCACCTCGATGACTCAGTTTCTCCATTTCTAAGATGTGGCTGTTTGAGAACACATCAGCTAATCTTTATAAAATGTTTTGAGAGCTTTGGATAAAAGCACAATGTGTATTATTATGAATTGTGCTATATAATCCTAGAAAGAGTAGACCAAAGGTATTGGTGCTGAAACTCTTGAAATTACAGACGACCTGCACTTCAGAACAACACTTGAAGCTATTGAGCAGGTTTGTGATATCAGTCTTATCATTTTTCAAGTCTTTCCATAGGTCCATTCCACTGCATTTAATGGACTTTTTAAACACAACAAAATTGGCAAGTACAAGGAATTTGAGGAAATGTGCCCCTAAAATCCCTGTACATTTGTCCAATTGAGTCTCTCTAGGGTCAGATTAAATGCAAGTGTAGCCATGTATCATTCTGCCTTTGGAATGACATATAGGAGAATATGGGCTGAAATAAATCAAGAGATGATTGGTACTCCCCGTTAGTCAGGCTAAGATATGTCCTAGATAAGTGTTTTGTGTCAAGATCCTACGTATTTATTTACTTACTAGAAGATTTACCCAGTGATGCTCAGATCCTTAACTCAAATAAGTTTTGTTTTTCTTCATTTAAATCATTGCTCTGGGATGGGGATGGAGATGTCCTTTTCTCCATCCCTATCCTCCTGCTGACCAAATTGGGTTATAGCTGACCTGGTCCCTGTTTCTATCCACTTGTCTCTTCCTGTGGTTATTCTACAGTATAACTCCCTCCTGCCAGAGCCCTCCCTTTCCATTGCATAAGAAACTATCGAATTCCAGGCACATCCCATTGTTCTGTCATAGTCAAACCTTTACCTTGCTTTACGTTCTGATAAGAGGAAGCTGCATGGCAAATTTGATGGTCCTAGTTCTTACTGTTTAAGAGTAGTTCTTGAATAAATGGATACAGAGACAGACAGAACAAAGTTTCTAAAATAGTAGATTGATTTATATAAATATAGTAGGTTGATTGATTGATTTTTATGTATACAGGTGATTTCATAATTTTCACTGCTGTTTTTGAATGTGGTTTTCCAATTTAAGGCGGGTGATAGGCAAATCTAAGAGGCTGACTGATACAGTTCAGATGCTAATTTGAATCTCAGCTGCACCCTCTTATGCTGGAACTCCACTCAAAAATTTCAGAAGAAGATCTTTTCTTGTTCAGAGCCAGTCTTATCAAACGGAAGCCAGTCAGTAATGGGGGAGGCTAGTAAGAAACTTCTCCCATGGGCAAATTATCCATGATTTCTTGTACCTTCTTCTGAAACTGGTCACTGTGGAAGACTGGACTAAGTGGTAGCACGGTAGCATCCTATCTGGCAGTTCCTATGTTCCTGCATGTGGGAATTTCCCAGGGAAGTGTCACTTCTTCCTTCTCCTCACCAAGACACTCCCACACATCCCCAATCGATCCCTGCTGGAGGCTGTGAGGATCTGTCCCACCAATAAATTTCCTTCCGGTATCCTTCCCTTGTAATACACTCAGCAATTAGCAACACGTTGCTCTCTCCCTGCACAACACTTTCCTGAGCAGCCAATGCTCAGGAGTTGCCTCCCACAATGACAAACTACCACCTCAGCCAGCATCCTCAGGAGATCTGTCCCAGGCTACGTCTACCCTGGCACCTTTTTCCGGAAATGCTTAAAACGGAATACTATTCCGTTTTCAGTTTTTCCGGAAAAGGAGCATCTACATTGGCAGGCTGCTTTTCCGGAAAAGCCCTTTTTCCGGAAAAGCGTCTGTGGCCAATGTAGACGCGCTTTTCCAGAAAAGAGCCCCGATCGCCATTTTCGCGATCGGGGTTTTTTTCCGGAAAAGATTAGTGGGCTGCAGTGTTCCGGAATAAGGACTTATGCCCGAGCGGGAACAGAATAGTTTTTCCGGAATAGCAGCTGATTTTGTACAGTAGATCGTCGTTGCTTTTCCGGAAAAGCAAGCGGCCAGTGTAGACAGCTCGCAGCTTATTCCGGAAAACCGGCTGCTTTTCCGGAATAAGTGGCCCAGTGTAGACACAGCCCCAGTGTTGTGTGGTGTGCCTGGGGCATGGGAACTCTGTGCCAGCCATTGGGACAAAAGTGCAGAAACCTCCCTCTGCTGCACTGGTCCCACTCCACAGCTTGCTATGGAAGCCATTGCCCCATTTCTTCCATGTCCCTCCATGCCCCCTGTTCTGTTTTTTCGTGTGGTGGGTTGCGTGTGGTGTGTGTGGTTTTTTTTTGTTTTTTTTTTTTTTTGCGATTGGCTCAATGGGTAGGAAAGGACACACAGTCCCTGCTCAAAGGGATAATTAATGTAAGCAGCCCTTCTGGCCTCATGGGTGGGGGGAAGAGACTTCTTGTCTACTCCGTTGCCTTATCGCAGCAATGCAAGGAGGACCCCGCTCAGTCTGGTCTTCAGGAGGTAAGGCCTTACCCAAGAGACTTCAGAAGATCAATGGTACGTCTCACTTGTGCATGACCTTCTGAATTGGACCTCAAGACTTCACAGCACTCAAGTAGGCTGTGTCTAGACTGACAAGTTTTTCCGCAAAATCATCTGCTTTTGCAGAAAAACTTGCCAGCTGTCTACACTGGCTGCTTGAATTTCCGGAAAAGCACTGACGATCTCATGTAAGATCGTCAGTGCTTTTCCGGAAATACTATGCTGCTCCCGTTCAGGCAAAAGTCTTTTTCCGAAAGACTTTTGCGCAAAAGGGCCAGTGTAGACAGCACAGTAGTGTTTTCCGCAAAAAAGCCTCGATCACGAAAATGGCGATCGGGGCTTTTTTGCGGAAAACCGCATCTAGATTGGCCACGGACGCTTTTCCGCAAAAAGTGCTTCTGCGGAAAAGCATCCTGCCAATCTAGACGTGCTTTTCCGAAAATGCTTTTAACGGAAAAGTTTTCCGTTAAAAGCATTTTCGGAAAATCATGCCAGTGTAGACGTAGCCGTAAAGTATCATCATGTCACAGGAATATGTTGGCCACCACTTCCTGAAGCTCCCATTGGCCAGGAACAACTAACTTCAGCCAATGGGAACTGCAGGTGGCTGCCCACCAGTGGCTTAGCCTGACAAGACACATGTAGTCCACAGGACACAGGTTTCCCACCGCTGGAGTAGTGTCCTGCTGCCTCCCTCCTTCCAGAGCCTTTTCCTACTGCAGTGAAAGGCTCTGACAGTGGAGAAAGGCTCTGATGGGGGAAGATAGGAAGAGGGAAAGGACTCCAGCATCCTCCCACTGCTGGACATTTCTCTGCTGCCCACCCACTGCTGGAGCCTTTCACTGCCATGTGTAGCTACATACCATAGTGACAACCATGGCTGCAGCCTGCCTTTGACAGCAGCATGTAGCTATACCTATAGTTCATGTACTCTACACACCACCCTAAACGTAGACATAGCGTTAAACTCTCTGTGCCTCTGTAAACTGGGGATAACACTTCTGTGTCTGAGGTTAAATTTCATTCATGCTTTTGAGATATTACATGATGGGCCATACAAGTCTAGATAAAGAACCAGAGGTGTGCATGCACATTAGTAAGAGTGCAAAAAACCTTTCTGCCCCAATTGTCCATCCCTCCAAGAACTCTCTTTGGAGAGGTGTGCCGCTTCGCCTCCCTGCCTGTGCCCTAAATTTAGCCTTCATGTGACTTGTCCAGGGTCACACAAGAAGTGTATGATAGAGCCTGAACTAGGTCTGGCTCCCAATACTGTGCTCTAACCACACAATCATCCATCCGTCCCTATATAAATAAACCACTATTATAAATAAACTAAGAACTTGCAATCTAATCTTATCACCTACAGGGGAAACTCCCATAGAAAATAGTGAAATTTTCCCTCAGTATGGCATAGATAATTTGCCCTAATACCCCTCCCCAATTCCACAGCTTTTTAAATTGGTGGAATAATTTGCTAATGCATTATAACATAGTTTTGATGAATTTTGCAAAGATATTTTAAATAAAATATTAAGGCACTTTTCCCCAAGATTAGCAGAGAGCTAGTGATTATTTTATACTTTGTTATGTCACTAAAAATAATTCCTGACTGCATCACTCTTTGTAGGAAGGGAAGTGATATTGGCCTCTGAGGTTTAAGAGGGCGTTACCTGTTTATTTTGAAAACAAATATTTATCCCTGCAGTTCCTGACAAAACATCAGCTTTTCTGTTCCACCCTTAGAAGGTGATGTAGGCAGTCCATGTACTTTTGCACAGTTTTTCTGAATGGCTGCTCCATTTAGCTTTGGGACATTTATTTTAAAACATTTTAGGTTGATCCAAGCCAGTCAATCTGGAAAGACATACGACTCCTGTTTCTATACACATGCAATTAATTGAAAAATACTTTCTAGGCAAGTAATGCAATTGGGGTTATCTTAGCCATTTGCCCAATCTCTCTTTTGTACTCACTATTTTTTTTATACACACTCTGGGTCAAATCCTCCTTACTCCTCTTCCCCAGGAGGCAGAACCCAAGTAAATGAGGAGCTCTAAATAGAAGTGGAAAGGGAATAATTTTTTTCACATCTTTGGTCTACAGCCATTGCATGGTTGCCATCACTACACATCCCCTGGCAGGAAGGATGGTCGTGTGGTTTCACAAAGAACAAAGAGGCAGACAATGTTAACTCTATTCCTGGGGCTGCCGCTGACATCATGGGCCTGGTTCCTCACTGCCTTACAACTTATGGAGTTGCTTTCTCCTTTGCAAAGGTTTGTGACAGGCTGCCATTCCAACCTGGCAGCCTTTTATCCAGGTGTGAATGACTCCTTGAGCTGCAAAGCAATAAAAAGCAAGATATTTTTGTGAAGTAGAGCTCCTATGTAGCATCTACATGGTGAGGAATCCAAAATTAATCAGCACTTTTGAAAATGTGGGCCTCAATCTCCTTGTGCGTCCATTTCTTGCTCTGTATAATGGAGGTATTTCCTTGGAAATGGCAATAAACTAATGGAGTGGAGTGGCAGCAGGTTCCCTTGTATAAACCTTACCCTAAGGATTTAGGTCTATGAATCTGCATAGTGGCAGTTTCACTATTTATTTCCATAGCTCTTTAGTGCATTTCACTTGTGGACCATACAGCAAGCAGGAAAAACTGGGGGCCAGACTATGTTAGTTAGATGCAAACATCCACTGGGATTGAAGAAAGAAAGAAAGAAATTGGAGAGGTCTGTTGGAAAAGGACAGCCTCAAACCTGTGTTGCCAGGAAACATGGGAGCGAGGATACCCTGCGTGGTAACTTCACAGCCTCTCTCATACTGTGGAATGAAGCCTGTCCTACTGCATTTAGGGCATTTTTCACCTGTGAAGCTTTTACCTCCATACCAGTATATTCCCTCTGCACCTCTCTTTGCCCTGGTCTACACCAGGGAGTTATTTTGAAATAACCAGCCTCTTATTTCGAAATAACAAGTAGAGCTTCCCCCACCAATCCCGTTATTTCAAAATAAGGGGCTGGTTATTTTGAACTAATAACTCCTGCTTTCCACAAGGAATAACACACATTTCAAAATAGTTATTTCAAAATAGCGGTAGTGTGGACACTCCAATGCTGCTATTTCAAAATAACTGCTCCCCAGAGTCATTCAAATTAACTACTCCCCAGTACTTCCTTGGGCTCGAAGTCGAGGTAGCATGTCCACATTAATTGAACCTGCCTTGGACTAATTTCTAGGATGTCCCATAGTGTGGAAGTGCTATTTTAAAATTATTATTTGGGGAGTTATTATTTGGATGCATGTAGAAGAGCGGGCTATGTCAGGACATCAAATGAAGTGGGGAAAAGAAACTCAGGTTCCTTTCTTTCTTTACCTGTTCATCTTGCCCCTGCCTCTGTTCCACTTTCCAAAGATCAAACAGAGGGTAGAGATATCTATAGTCAGACAGAGTGATACAGGGTAATATGCACTCACCACCAGTGCAGCCCCCTTGTGTCAGGGTACAATGTTGCAGTAATTTTAGTCTGGTGCTTTCTGTAGGACATTTGTCTTTGAACCACCTGGACCTCTAGCTAAGCAGCAGCTAGTCCAAACCCTACTGGAATAAGAAATGTCCAAATGCAGTCCACTGTCCAAAAAAAAAAAATCTGCCTGTCTTTGGGGCACTATGCTCAGCCCGCTCCTGCAGTTCCACTGCCTTTCCCTGGCTCCGGTATCAAATACTGTCCCATCCAACCTAAATCTTTCTGAGTGCTCTGTCCTTCATCTGGCTCTGGCTCTCTGGCCCCTCACAGCAACCAGCCTGCCTGTAGATTCTCACTCCTGCCTGAACTCTCAGCCTGTTTATCAGGTCCAGGTGTCTGTGATACTTCCTTAGTCTCATCTTCTCTGGCTGACAGGTAACTATCGAATTACCACCCAGGAGAATGTGAATGTGACTAATTGGATCTTTTAACTCCCCCGTAATGGGGGAGTTCTTCCCACCACTCATCCCCCCTTTTACAGAAAGCACCCAATGGGGTTCTCTTTGGGTGTTACTGTGCTGATTAGTGCAGCCTTTTCTGTTCTTTCACAGAGGCTGCCTTTTCCCACAGATCTCTCCAGTTTCTTTCCTCTTCGGTCCAAACGCACCTAACGTGGTCTGGCCTCCAGTTTTTCTGCCTGCCACGTGGCAGTACATAGGTGCCAATTTCCCCTCTATCCCTCTCCTTTGCCCCAGACCTTACCCCCACTTTATCCCTTCCCCAAAGAGTCTCTTCCCACCCCTTCTCTGCCCCACCCTGCCTCTTTCCACCTGTTTCCGCCCTTTCCCCCAAAAGTGCCTTGTCCCCACTCTTCCTTCTCCCTCCTGGAGTCTCCTGAATGCCATGAAACAGCTGTTTGCAGCAAGCAGCTGGGAGGCACTGGGAGGGAGGTGGAGGAGTTGGCAAAAACTTGTCTTATTCCAATTCTATTTTTGTCCGGACTAATTCCTGTTCTCATTTCTCCGCTTCCATCATAATCTTCAGTCAGGAAGTGTTCACTTCCTCCTCCTCTTGCCTTGTCTCTTACATAATTGCACTTCCAGGCTTTGAAAGCATTTCAGAGCCCCCTGGTTGGGCCTTTCAGCATCTCCTGCAAGGACTGTCTGATTTTCCCATCTGTTCAGCCAAGCTCACTGGTCCTGAGCCTATCAACGTAGTAAGTACCCTGTGTTGCATCAGAATTGGAAAACTGCACCAGTCCCTGCCCAGTTTTGTGCCTGGAGGCAGTGGGGAGGAGGGGGAGGGAGTTTCCTTAGCACCTCAACCTTTGGTCAGCCCTGCTCACCTCAAACGTTAATGTCATTGGGTGCATGCTAGTCTCACCATCCACCCTAGAATTGTGTACTGACAGGAGTCTGTCCACCTTTAATTGGAGACTGTTCTCTCAGACTAACTTCTACTTGCAGCTGGACTTGACTACCCAGTCCCCTAGACAAACAGGTACTTGTTAGGATTTGATCCCTATTAAGGCCCATCCAAAGCCATAAACTTGGCTCTAGTAGCATCCTGCATAGTTGCATTGCGTAAAGGGTGTATCTTTTAATATCAACAGGCTGACCATAATCAAAACAGACCACCTCTTGTTCTTGTTGTCCCAAGTGGTACTTTGCAGGTTTGTGGGAACTGCTGAGGTGTTGCTAGGTCCCTGCAATTTACAAGCAACTCAAAATTTCTCTCCTCATATTTCACCTTTGATCTTGGACATTTGGGGGTTCTGCAACAACCCATTTCCCTCAGTACAATACACTTAACTTAGGCCTCACTTGGGCAGTTCGATGCCATCTGGTTCTTGATAGGCTTCTGTCTTCTCTACACCTTCTTTGGTAGGGAGTGGCTGAAGCCTTCTGATATAACTTGGGGTTCCAGCAGGCAAGACCCTTAGAAACTGTTGTGAAAGCATCAGATCCAGTATTTTATCCAATCATTTATTTTTGGGAGGCAACTTCTGTGTTTCCAAGTTGAGTAGGGATTGAGCCACCACCCCTGAGGGAAAGATTTCACTTTAAATTGATGTCAGTAATCTTCCAAAATTAGACCTAAGAGGTCTGAGAGCTTCCTTTCCAACAATATGAGGCTTCACTTGTTCACGGGAAAGGGCATGGTATGCATCTTGGGCCTCTCTTTAGAGAAACAGGACTGCCCTGACTGTCCCAGGCTTCTCAGCCCAACCTGCCAGCAGTGCCTCCTACTCAAATGTGTCTAAAAACACCACTGGGTCACCTCCAGGGCCTAGTTTTGAGAGAACTAGTGCCAGTCCTCTGGGGCCCTTTCTCCCGCCCAGAGCCACTCATCTGTTAGGGCCCCATTTCTCAAAGCTTTGGAAAAAACACTCTTGCTGTAACTGTTGGCCTCCTGCTGCTTCTGTTGCCCTTGTAACAATGTGTGAGCCTGCCTCCTGCTGAGCTGCTGCTGTGTGAACTGCTTCCTCCATTTGGCCAGCTGAACCCCCAATAACATTAATTTTGTTTTTCCAATGTCAGATAATCTCTCATTCCTCCTTCCCAAAGGGGGGTCCCTGTCAGTCCCACTCTGGTACCATGTGGAATGATGCACTCTCCTCATCAGTCCATCTCCTTGTGTCAGGAAACATTGTTCCCGTCTCCAATGCCTACTGCAGACCATCTGTCTTTTAACCTTATCACTGGCAATATGTCTGCGTAGCTCCTACACTGCTTTACCTTACAGCCTTTCCTGACTTCTCACCATGTAAATTATACCACCTTAGGCTCTCTTGCACATTGGGAAAGTGGCTGTAAGTAGCTCTGTGGCATTCTGAGCTAGTAAAAAGTGTTGTACCTTACACCACACTATATGTACCCTCTGAATTTGGCCCCTAATAAGTCTCAGAAATCAGCTGATGTTTTTATCCCTTATTATTAGTTACTCAGGCTGAGAGTAACTTGCTATGTCTTTTTGAGAGCAAAACTGATCTTGTTGTCCTGAAGAGTGCAATATATGGTAATTTCTTCACCATGATTCCTCCCAACTTTGCACAGATTGCACTCCTCACATATTTGGTTGGCTGACCTGGGCAATTTTCTGTCTAGTACCATTTTTCTGTCTGAATCTGGAATGTCATCCTGCCAAGTACAAGACATAGGTTAGTGCCTTGGCTTTTGATGCTAGTTGTTCTAGCTTTCTGGACTCATCCTCCACAAGATGAGGAGCGTCTGCTGACTTCAGTGTTCAGCATCACACAGAACTGGAGTCTTTGTCATGGGGTAGCACACAAGCCATCGGAGCACAGGATCCTTCATTCTAAAGAAGGCCACACTAATGAGGATTCCTCATCAAAGTTTGCACATGAATAGCAGTAGGACAAGGCAAATGTACATGTATCCAGTTAAGCCAGAAGCTCAGTAAAATTCTTCATTCACCATATTGTTGATCTGTTTGGCTATGTCTACATTGAAGAGCTATTTCGGGATATCAGAAGTATCCTGAAATAGCTATTTCGCATCTATTGAGCAAGCCTGTTATTTCAAAATATGATGGGCTTGTTATTCTGACGTCCCTGTAAACCTTGTTCCACAAGGAATAAGGCATGTTTTGGAATAGCGCTCTATTTTGAAATTAACTCAAAATAAGCTATGCAAAATAAGCTCAAATTGCATAGCTTATTTTGAGCTCCAGGTGCAATGTAGATGCATCCCTTGTGAGCTATCCATATACGTAGTAGGTCAATTAGTTTTTGTTTTTTTTTTAAAAACCCTACCTGTCACAAATTGCCTGAAATAGCTATTAGCTAAATTTAGCTGAATAATTCCTGGAGTATTAATGAATAGTTATCCTTCCTTCCTATGGGAGCCTGCTTCTCAAAAAAATTGCACTTGAACTAATAAGCTCCATCAAATACACGCATGTAATCACAAGCCAGCTCTGCTATACATTGGCTTACGTCTGCTTCAGGCCATTTTATTTCATTGGTCTGATTGTCTCTCAGGCCTTTTTCGTGTCATAAAAGATAAGTGTATTTTCTTCTGAAATTATTTTTAGCATTGGCTTTGTTGACAGCTATAGCTCCTGCTACATGATAATATTATGCATGAACCAGGATATAAATTTTCCCTCACGAGATAATTTATATTTAATGGCCTTTCGTTCTCTTCCTTCCCAATTTTGGTCCTAATAACTGACCTCCATAACAAATTCTCTTACAGCAATAAAAGTAAGGACCAATCCACAACCAACAGATGCATATAACTAAGTGTTATATATTTCTCAGCTGTTTGCTGTAATATATATGAGTACTGAAGAAATCAAAGGGATGTACTAGGAAAAGCTGTGACTCATCCCTGTGGAAGTTCAACAATTTAACATCTATTTCTTTCCATCTTGATCTACCACCTACTCCAGCTCTATTTCCTCATTCCCCACCTCCTCTTCAGTAACTTTCCGGTAACTGAAACCTTACATTATACAGCATTTTGACAAGTTTTATTTTTAGCAAGGGTAGATATGGAAGGAGGAAATAATTGTTCCCGTCCAAGCTCTCTCCCACCCCACCCCAAATTGTTCCACCAAGCTCTCTCCCATCCCACCCCAAATAAGCTCCAGCTACTTGAGACACCAGAATGAAATGCCACTGACAGTACATCACATAGACATTCACAATATGTCCTGGGTGGGGAACCCCAGGCCTGGGCCCCAGCTTGTTTGGATCCAGCCCCTGAGTTCAGAGCCCCCTCCAGTCCTCCTGCTGCCCCACAACAGGCCTGGAGCACACACAAGTCTCTGGTGGGCAAGGGGAATGTGGGGAATGTTTTTCTTCTCAGTTGGGGGGTCACATCAGTGAGGAGTGATTTTTTTTTTTTTTTTTTTTACTTCTCACTTGTGTGTGGCCCCTAATTGTACCCTAATATCAGGGTTAGTGGTTCTATGTGCTTGGATGACCATCCTTTAGTGGGTTTTAAATCTCCCTATGGATTCTGCTAAATTCCTCTAGGTCAGTTCCCTGCTGAGGTAGGGCTCAGATTCCCCACTGGCTCCTCGAACATGGATTCTCCTCACTGGAGTTTGATTGTTTTATTGGTAAAAAAACAAAAACAAAAAACAATTAAGTATTTTTTCCCCAAAAGCTGCCCAACTCATGATGCAAACATCAGACACACATTTTGTGTATCTTCATAATATAAGCTGCCACTTCCTTTCTTATGTGCTTTGATCAGCAATGTAATAGTTAACAATCTCCACACTTAAATTGCCACCACTGGGGCATCTGCATTCACAACAACTGAGATGAAAAGGAAGTTCACACACCACAGGTTTTTTTTCAGATAGCTTACACACAAACTCTAACAGATCATGCTGCATTGATCATGTCTGGGTCACATTTTGAAGAGTTGCTTTGTAACCATGCCTTCATTTAGATAACTCAGTTGAAAATCCCACTTGTCTGTATTAGTTTTCGATGTAGGGTTTTCAGCCTAGTCAAGCATGAAAACTGCATATCTTACACCCTGCAAAATAAATGCAAATTTAGGGTAGGAACGGGACAGATAAAATGATCTTGTCATTTAATCATGAGTCTGGAAGAAAGGGGTGATGTGTCTTTGTTGCTGAGATACAGATGCTCCACGTGATATTGGACAAGTCACTTAAATTCCCCAGGCCTCAGCTTCCCAGCTGTAATACAGGGATGATGTTTATAGTAGAATCTCAGCGATACAAACAACAGAATTACAAATTGTCTGATCAGGCACACTCCTCATTTGGAACTAGAAGAACACACTCAGGCATCAGCAGAGACGCACACAACAAAAGCAAATAGAGTAAAGTATTGTGTTAAATATAAACATACACAAAGGGAAAAGCAGCATTTTTCTTCAGCACAATAAAGTTTTAAAGCTGTATTAAGTCAATGTTAGTTGTAAACTTTTGAAAGAAAACTCATAATGTTTTGTTCAGAATTATGAATGTTTCAGAGTTGTGAACAACCTGCATTCCCAAGACGTTTATAATTCTGAGGTTCTACTGTATCTACCTCACAGGGATATTATAATGTTTATAGCTCTTTGATATTCTTAGCTAAATAGCATTACAGAAATGCAAAAAATCCATAACATTCACTGCAGCTCCCACTTTCTTCTAAGAGTCAGCCACCCCTACAACCACAGGCAGATCTGCTCAGAATCCACTCCTAGACTGACCTATTATTGTTGCTGCTCCAGCACATCAGATTCAAGCCATTACATCTTAACACTGTTCTGTGAAATGCCAGTAAATTGAAGCGTATCATTTGTTATTTTAACTGTGGCGATGAAATGCATTTTTAAATCAAGCAGTAAGATGCCACCATCATAGAAAATGAAACAGCACTTCTTGGCCTAAAGCAAAGATGTTGTTTGTGATGGTAAATCAATATAAATGCAGGAATGCTGAAATTACCTGTGGAAAACATCTGCAAGCATTGTGCTTGCTGCAAAATTATATTCCTGTACACTAGCCTGATTGCCAGTCATTTTCCCAATTCAGTTTTAAAGGTTAGGCTTCAAAAGTTCAGCTAGTGTGAGTAGTTTGGAAAATAGAATTCTCTGCAGTAGATTTATTTCTATGTTGTCAATAAAAGATGAGCAATGGTGTCTGTGTCCATATTAAGAGAAGCCTTTCTCTTGTAAAAAGCATTCCTGTTTAAAATGCTAACTCGAAATGCAGTGAAGTACATCAGAGCTAACTAAATCTGATCTGTAATTTGTATTTCTCAACTGTCCACATACAATTTTATACTCACTGCCTCTTCCTGCGTAAGTCGCTAAATGTCTGAACCAAATCCCATCAAAGTCATCGGCAATACTCCTGAGTCATGTTGATTTTTGTGAAAATTGGATCAGGCTCTGAAGTGTGATGGGGGAAGTAAGGAGGTAACCCTGAAATTATATCAATGCCAGTTGGACTTGAAAGTGACAATTACCTCATACATCTCAGATCTTCATATTCCCATATGCAATATGCATCATTCTGACTTCGCCTTTCTCAGTTTCCTGACTTAAATATAATACCAGGAGAGTAGTAGATTTTAAGCCTGCCATTATCCATGTTTATAATGCTTTACGTGTATTGTGTTAGGAACCCATCAACATGGTCGCAGGTTCTCATAATTACTCTCAGCAACCATCACATTGATTAAATATTTATTCTGAAGAGTCATTTGTTAAGAGAACAAGAGTGTTAAAAAGTAACTTCCTTCAGAAGACCTGTTTCCATGTTTGAACCACAAAAAAATTTACTTTTGTTTTGAGCAAAGGTCTGTGGTTTTATGTTATTTCTTTATTCCACCATTAATACCAATAGCACACAAAACTATACCCTCATAGCCAACAATCGTGCTCATCTTTTGAGTATGCTAATTATTAATCCTTTCCCATTTGCAGGCCAAGATTCTAACTTCAGATGTATGGTGCATATGACCATGTCATTTAAAAACCTGCTTCATACATAGAATTTGTGAAAATCCTGCTCTTTATTCTTCCTTGTCCTTGCATAGGTGCACTGACCAGGGGAAAAAAGGAGGATCATAGAATCCTAGGGCTAGAAGAGACCTCAGGAGGTCATCGAGTCCAGCCCCCTGCCCAAAGCAGGACCAACCCCAACTAAATCTCCACAGCAAGGGCTTTGTCAAGCTGGAACTTAAAAAATTCTAGGGATGGAGATTCCACCACCTTCCTAGGTAACCCATTCCAGTGCTTCACCTCCCTCCTAGTGACATAGTTGTTCCTAATATCCAACCTAGATCTCCCCCACTGTAACTTGAGACCATTGCTCCTTGTTCTGCCATCTGTCAATACTGAGAACAGCCTCTCTCTGTCCTCTTTGGAACCTCCCTTCAGGAAGTTGAAGGCTGCTATCAAATCCCCGCTCACTCTTCTCTTCTGCAGACTAAACAAACCCAAATCCCTCAGCCTCTCCTCGTAGATCATGTGCTCCAGCCCCCTAATCATTTTGGTTGCCCTCCACTGGACCCTCTCATGCAGGAACCCTAGACACGCATTCTGGAACAACGCTCCCGGAGCCACCAAGAGTATGTCTGCACAGCAAAAGCCACAGCAGAAAGTCTCAGAGCCAGGTCTACAGTCTCAGGTTCATATTATCGTGCCAACAATAGTCATTGGCACTTAGGTTCTAAAGCCTGACAAGAGGGGTGGGTCTCAGAGCCCAAGATCCAGCACAAGTAAGAAAATGTACATCACTGTTTTTAGCTCCATAGCATGAGCCCGCATCTGTAGGCCAGGACTGAGACTCACAGCCATGGGGTTCTCCCCTCTCCCTCCAGTGTATCATAGAATCATAGAACTGGAAGAGACCTCAGAAGGTCATCAAGTCCAGCCCCCTGCTCTAGGCAGGACCAATTCCAACTAAATCAACCCGGCCAGGGCTTTGTCAAGCCGAGACTTAAACACCTCTAGACTCCACTACTTCCCTAGGTAACCCATTCCAGTGCTTCACCACCCTCCTAGTGAAATAGTTTTTCCTAATATCCAACCTGGACCTCTCCCACCACAATTTGTGACCCTTGCTCCTTGTTCTGCCATCAGTCACTACTGAGAACAGCCTCTCTCCAGAGGGGAAAATCACTAGCCAGATTGAGGCACCTTTCTGAGGGGATCTTAGGGTGTGTCTAGACTACTGAGTTTTGTCGACAAAAGTGGACTTTTGTCGACAAAACTATACCAGCGTCTACACTACTGCTGAGTTCTGTCGACATAACATCGACAGAACTCAGCAGTTTTGTCGACGCTGGTATACCTCATTTTACGAGGCATAACACCTTCTGTCGACAGAGTTCTGTCGACAGAAGGTGTTATTGCCTGTAGGGTTGCGTCTAGACTACAGGGTTCTGTCGACAAAGCAGCTTGCTATGTCGACAGAACTCAATGTGTCTGGACGCTCCTTGTCGACAGAAGTTTTGTCGACAGATACTGTCGACAAAACTTCTGTCGACAAAACCCGGTAGTCTAGACGTACCCTTAGAAGCCCACATCTGCCCTGTGTAGGCAGAGTGCCTTAGAGCTCTAGCCCTCTCTCCTTGCTAGCTAGCTCTTTGGGATGCCATAGCTCTGCACACACTCAGTCTCAGCACATCTCTGTCAATTCCAGGCAGTATTTACCCCTAAATTCCATTCTGGCCTTCCGCAATTAAACCATGCCACTAAATAAAACACATTGTGAGATAATTCTTTACGTTAATCTGTCAGTGTCAGAAACTTCTAGGACACAAACACATGCCTTCCTCTTTTGGAAAAAAATTAAGTGCTACGCACTGACTTAAATACTGATGCAAGCAATCACTCCAAACTCTGTACGAGCTTGCAGAGTTTCATTACTAACTAGGTCCTTTGCATATTATGCTCTTAACCCATTTTATATTTAAACAGTATAATCACAGGCACATAATTATGTTTGAATCTGCAAACCTCCCCTCTTCTCTTACAAGCACTAACCTCTAGAACTGTGGAAGAAAAAAATATATAATACACAAATCCTGCAAGCAGATTAGAAGTCATTCTCCATCACAATAATAATCACCTCTATGTCCCCAGTCCAAAGCCAGCCCTGAAGAAAGATGCTCCACTGACCAGGGTCCTGATTTGGGCCCTCAGGCCTGGTCTACACTAGACCAGGCAGGTCAATTTAAGGTACACAACTCCAGCTACGCAAATATATAGTTGGTGTTGGCTTACCTTAAACTGAGCTGTGACAGCATCCACACAGTGGGAGGCCAACAGGAGCTGCCCTCAGCATTCGATTTCCAGGTCCTCATTAGACCTGCTAAATGGAATGCTAGAAAATCAAACTGCGGATGTACACACTCCCTAAAAGCCCTGGGTTCTAATCCTGCTTGCCCACAGGTATTCTGGGTGGGTTACTTGGGGTATGTCTATACAACAAAAAAAAAACCTATGCCTGGCCTGTTCCAGTCAGCTTGGGTTCCCAGTGCTTGAGTGTATAGGTCTGTTTCACTGCTGTGTAGACATCCAGGTTTGGGCTGGAGCCTGAGTTCTGGCACCCCTTTCACCTGCAGAAACCTAGAGCCTGGGTTTCAGCCCAAGCCTCGAAGATTACATAGCAATGAAACAGCCCTTCAAGCCTGAGTCAGCTGGCAAGGCCAGCCACGGGTGTCTAGTTGCTGTGTCGATGTGCCTCAGTTCTCTACTGTGCCTAACAGGAGTGTTGGGAGGTTAAATGTATTAAAGATAGTGAGACACAAGGGAACTATGGTGATAAGGGCCACACAAGTGCCTGTAATAGATGTGCCAACAGTGACCAGAAATTGTTGTGTGATATTGTTGCATTATTCTGTGGCCTTTGCGGAGAGAACTTGCTGACGTTGATCTACAGGCAAAGTGTGCAATAGTTATTGCTTCTGTAAAGTTTTGGCAGAGAAAAGGAGGACTGGGAGCCCAGTTCAGCAAGACTTTTAAGCACTTGATTTACTAAACTGGGGCCTGAATGAGAACAGAGACATATTTCATGCATCTGACAAAGTGAGCTGCAGCCCAGGAAAGCTGATGTCCTAATAAATTGGTTAGTCTTTCAAGTGCCACAGGACTCCTCATTATTTTTGCTGAAACAGGCTAACTAACTTGGCTACCTCTCTGAAACAGAAACTCATGCATTTCTATGGACACAGAGGTCTTCAGTCTCATCAGCACTTTCCCTGAGCTCTACATTCACAGAACCTTTATTTTAAAGCAGAAAAAATACCTTCTGAAGGCCTTCAACCTAACTGAAGTCAGTGGAAGTCTTTCCATTGATTTCAATGGCTTTGACTCAGGTCCTCATAGAGCAACTTTCCTATAGCTGAAATATCAAAGCAGTATATTTTACTGTTTCGGTTGACTCTGATCTCAAATGCAGTTAAACGTCTTTGTGTGACTGCATCTCTTATGTTTTTGGTCTAGATTGCCCTTTTCTCCCAGGGCAAACATACTGATATCCCTCAATAAAGACAGAGGAACTGAAAGAGTTGCCATGCATTACCTGATTTACAGAAAGCAAAGCAGCAAATATTTCTGGCATGTTAAATAATATCTAAGCTGCCCTGGCTTTCATAGATCAGAAGATGAAGGGTTGGCTCAAAACTGCAAGAGGCATAGAAGAAAGCTAAGGACCCCCAGATATCAACAGATGAGCATGAGGTTCTTCATTTATAAAAACAGTGAGCAATGCAAGGACTTCAGAAAAATCAAATTGGCAACCTGAAGAATAAGGGAGAGGAAGGAATATGCAGGGAAAAATTCTGAAATTGACCCACAAACACAGACCTGATTTTCTGCACTGAGAGAATATTATTCTTCCAGCAATGCCTCATAATCCTGATCCCCCATCCACCTTGGCTTATGATATTATTGAACAAAAATAAGGCAAACAGAGAGGGGAATTTGGTTTGGGATGAGTCTGACACAAGGCATGTTACTTTGGCATTAAGGAAGCTGGGAGAGATGCAAGCAGTTACCACCGTTTTATGGTAGAATAATAAAAAGTATTATTAATTATTATCATTATTATTATTTATTAAGACTAGCAAAACTCATTTATGATCTGGTCATTTAGTAAGTTAAATATGCTTTATTTAATAACGCATAGTGGTGTATATAACACAGCAGTGGTTACAAAACTTTCAACAGTTGTTGCCAACTAGTCCCCCTTAAATAATGTTTATCTGGCCAAAATAGGAGCATCTGTTCTAGTCTGAAGGCCAAAGATTTAGCTAAAATTTAAAAACAATCTTACAGCTACAATAATTGTCTCAATTTTGTTTTTAGATGGTGAGGATGGAGTTATTTTCACTACCCGAATATAGATCTCTCCTCTGCGTGTATACAGCTGGGTCTGTCAGCACTATAAAGCTGCTACAGAATTAGAGTCAAAATGAATTTACAAAACACGAGGAATTACCGATTTCCAGAGTCTTCATTTTTTTTTTAAGCCAAAAGACCATTTGTTCTGTGCTCCCTAAGGAATTTTTCAAATTACTTTGACTGATTGCTTCTATTCTTACTTAATTACTTAGTTACTTAATTCTTGTCCATATTCTTGTCGGAGTTACACTCACATCCCTGGCTTGTATTCATAAGTGCTGCTTGAGTCCACAGATAAGTACTGTGCTTGGGATTCTGCCTTTTAGAATAATAAAATGCACCTTTGATTCAGTCCATCATATGGCATTAGCACAGTGGGCTATAGATTGCCATCAGTCCACCTCCAAGGTAGAACTTCCATTGATGTCAGTGTGGGAGTTGTGCCTGTGGACTGAGGAAATGGAGGCATATGGCATTCAATGACCATGATAGTGTTAGAAACATGTTTAGTTTCAGGCAGTCACAGCTCTTCTTGTTCTCTCCATTTCTATGTAGGAAGGAACAGGTGTAACTTGTTCTGTGGGACAATCCTATTCTAAGACCAGAAGATATATGCAACCTTTTCCTCAAGACAGTACCAGTATAAAATAATTTACATTACATCACTGATTTAGCAATGAGGGAGGGATGGGTTTCCTCTGACTGGAAGGCAGAATTCAACCAGTTTATGTTATTCAAGTTTCTCAGGTAAATTGCTCATGCCAGGGCTGTTACATGAGAGATCTCCAGAACAATGCTTCCCACCCACATGACTAGCTACAGCAGGTAAAGCAAGTTATACATACGTAGACAATAGACACAGTACCTCGGGCACACATGTCATGTAATTTAAAAAGGATGGCATCTGCCCTCTGACATTCAGACAGAATTCTGGGCTCTACCTTCTTCTATGTATGTACCACAACACCTATGACTTGTGGCTTCTCAGTGGTCTCAGGTCCCTAAACTGTTATTCTGTTGGTACATCTACACTTGCTCCCTAGTTCAAGCTAGGGATCCAAATGTAGGTGACCAAAATTGCTAATGAAGTGGGGATTTAAATATCCCGCACTTCATTAGCATGATCTCGCCGGCGCGTTACTCTGCTCAACAGCTGATTCGAACCAGGAAGTGCGCCGGGATGCGTTAGTTCGAACCAAACCCCTTGGTTCGAACTAATGTTACTCCTCAAAAAATGAGGAGTAATGTTAGTTTGAACCAAGGGGTTTGGTTCAAACTAGTGCATCCCGGCGCACACTTCCAGGTTCGAATCAGCTGTTGAGCGGACTAATGTGCCGGCAAGATCATGCTAATGAAGTGCAGGATATTTAAATCCCCAGTTCATTAGCAACTTTGGTCGCCTACATTTGCATCCCTAGTTCAAACTAGGGAGCAATTGTAGACATACCCTTATGTATTATATAGGCCTTTTGTTTTAATGCAATGAAGCTACTAGGGAACTATTTATTTTTGTGATTAGCTTTATATCCTCTTGCAAGCTTTTAATTACATACTACCCTGCATAGCTCTTTCATTCAGTTTATTTTGTCCCTTTAGATACCATGTGGGGATAAAATTCCTTCTGAAGAGTTCTATTCTGGCACTGACAGCCAGAGATTGCATTGGTGGGGGAAACATGGTAGCTGTCACCAGGGCATTTAGGCTGACTCAGGAGCACATGCCAGAGCTCCTTTGAAAAGATGGAGAGAGAGAATACAATCTTCCTTGCACTGGCCCAGCCGGGCTGCTAGGTGTTGAGAGGGAGGAAGAGCTCTGGACCCACTGTTGTCCACTTTAGTGCTTCCATGCACACTAGAGGCTTCTGCTCCTTGTGCCTCAGGAAGGCCAGGACTGACACTGGAGCTGCTTTTCATGCAAGTGAAAGATCCTTGGCCTCCCTCCTCACTTTGTCCAGTCACACAGAACTAGCTGCAATCCAGGTCTAAATGTCTAGCCTAAAATGATACTCCTGCACAAACACATCATAGCAGTCCAAGCTTCTGGGTCTGGGATTATCGACTGGGCAATCACCTAAGACACTGAAAACTAGCAGACATCCTGGCTTCTCCAGGGCAGGGTCTGACCCATCAGTATTACACTACCTGGTCAAATGGACATTTGGCAATGCTGATATCTGATTATCTTCCAGGAAGCACTGTAATCAGCCAGGTTATCTTTGAAAAAGTACTTGCAATGAAAGGTGCCGCATTAGCAATCTTAGGGTATGTCTAGACTACATGCCTCTGGTGACAGAGGCATGTAGATTAGGCTACCCAGCATAGGAAAATGAAGTGGCGATTTAAATAATCGCCGCTTCATTTAAATGGCAGCCGATCAGCTGTTTGTCGGCACAGCGCTGTAGTCTGGACGCTCCGCGGTCGTCGACATCAAAGGCATTTGTCAACCTCCCCGGTAAACCTCATCCCATGAGACATACCGGGGAGGTCAACAAATGCCTTTGATGTCGACCGCGGTGCGTCCAGACTACCGTGCTGAGCCGACAAACAGCTGATCAGCTCAGCACGGCAGCTGTTTAAATTTAAATGAAGCGGCAATTATTTAAATCACTGCTTCATTTCCCTATGCTGGATAGCCTAATCTGCATGCCTCTGTCACCAGAGGCATGTAGTCTACACATACCCTTAGACACCACAGAACTAGAGCAGCATGGCAGTGGCAGGATGAGTTTTCCCCCAATGCAACTGAAACCCAATTTAGAAAGTTCACCTCTCTGAAGGTGAGGGAGAGAAGCTGGTCTCCTAGTCTAGTCAGTCCTCAGCTTCCCTTCTGATGCTGCCAAGAAGGAGGGGTAATGGTGGCCTTTGTGGTGCCTACTAGAAACCAGGCTGAACACAACGTCTCATTTCTGACCAGCCATCAGGTGGTAATAGACTTTAAGGCCAGAAGGAATCATCATAGTCATCAGATCTGACCTCATATTAAATCACTAAACAATGTCTTGGTTCTTAGATAGAAACTGAAGTTTGAGATAAAAGAGCTCATACAGCATTCAGGCACTTTAATACCTTTTTTACCACAGTAGGGGCTGGATTCTTCCCTTGTGACATAAGGACCCTCCATTGCTCTCAGATTCTGTGTTTTTCAAAGATTCTTTCCTGATTTTTTCAGAGAAAACTCAAACTAAAAACATTCTGGTCCATAACTCAAGATTCAAGTAGATTTGAATCTGGCATTGTAGGCGAGCTCCACCTTTGAAAGACAAGCCTGCACTACAAAGCTCCAATCCAAATTTGGATCCCAACTCTGCCGATGTTTGTGGGTGACTGGACTCAGCAGTTCCAGTTTGAGCCACTTAACTGTCAAAAAGAGCCATAAACTCCCTACCCTAGTATTCCTGTGCATGCTGCCCACCTGAAAGAGTCTTAATGAACTATAGGGCATGGCTACACAGCAAAAGTCTTAAGCTACGCAACTTCAGCTACATCATTTGCATAGCTGAAGTCAAAATAGCTTAATTTGGCTTTTGGCGCTGTGTACACAGCAGGAAGTCAAAGGAAGAACACTTTTCCTTTGCCTTCCCTTACTCCTTGTGAAATGAGGGTTACAGGAGTCAGAGTAAAAAGTCCTCCAGCTCGACATTATTTCAAAATAATGGCTTGCTGTGTAAATGCACACTGTTATTTTGAAATAGCATCAGTTATTCCAAAATAACACTGCTGGGTAGACATACCCATACAGTATTAATTGTATATCGATAATATACGAACAATGAGTCAAGATAATTAGACAGGAAGATCCTTAAGAACAGACATAAGAGACACTTTCTCCAGCACTGCCACAGTGCCCCCCCACACTCCTTCTCAGGGATGCAGAAGGAATACACATTTGCTGGGATGGGAGGGGTCTAGTGCAGAGGACTCTCTCACAGTATTGTTTTCATTTGGCACTGCGTTTTGATCTTGTGGTCAGAGCGGGCTGTTAATTGTTTCTTCTCTTTTGGCTCACTTCCCCTTACAACTCAGCAAGAACAGAACACTGCACAGAACGTTCGGCAGGCAATAAAATGGCTCTGCGTCTGCTGAATCCTAAATAAAATTGATGGAGGGATATAGTGACAAGGTGCAGGCTACAAGGAAACAACAGGCTCACCCCTTTCCAGAACTAAGATTCCCCTCCCTTGGCTTCCATATTTGCTCAAGGGAAGGGCAGCTATTGCTGGCCCTAGGAGTAGCACTGGAGCACTGAATTTGAGACTCATTCCTGACACCACGGCTACGTCTAGACTGGCATGATTTTCTGCAAATGCTTTTAACGGAAAAGTTTTCCGTTAAAAGCATTTGCGGAAAAGAGCGTCTAGATTGGCACGGAAGCTTTTCCGCAAAAGCAATTTTTGCGGAAAAGCATCCGTGCCAATCTAGACGCGCTTTTCCGCAAAAAAGCCCCAATCGCCATTTTTGCGATCGGGGCTTTTTTGCGCAAAACAAATCTGAGCAGTCTACACTGGCCCTTTTGCGCAAAAGCTTTTGCACAAAAGGACTTTTGCCCGAACGGGAGCAGCATGGTATTTCCGCAAGAAGCACTGATTTCAGACAGTAGGAAGTCAGTGTTCTTGTGGAAATTCAAGTGGCCAGTGTAGACAGCTGGCAAGTTTTTCCGCAAAAGCAGTAGCTTTTGCAGAAAAAACTTGCCAGTCTAGACGCAGCAGTTCATTGGAATGACTGAGCAGAGGCGAAAATGTCAGTAAGTTATTTTCCTTCAAGTTGTTTCAAATTAGAATACAAGTTAAGCTAATAAAATAAGAAGGGTGACAGAAAGCTCCCTAGTCGGGGGGGGGGGGGGGGTCAGTCCCATCCTAGGTAGAAGGAGAACTCAGCATGTCCATCCCAAAGCAAAGTCAGCTTCTCCAAGCTGTCTCTCAATCTGCCACTCCATAGTTTCCCTTCTCCATCCATTCCCCAGCTGTGCTAGGTGGGAGGGGAAGCTGAACTGGAGTGAACCCTTTGTTCCATTTGGGGACCATATAATGTGTATATGTTCTGTCACTTCTACTGGAAAATAGTATTGAGCCCCAAATGTGCAGATATCAGAACACTAGAGGGGATATAACAGCTTTCAAGTACAGGCAGTCCCCGGGTTACGTACAAGATAGGGACTGTAGGTTTGTTCTTAAGTTGAATCTGTATGTAAGTCGGAACTGGCGTCCAGATTCAGACACTGCTGAAACTGACCGCCAGTTCTGACTTACATACAGATTCAACTTAAGAACCCCAGGCGTCCCCAAGTCAGCTGCTGCTGAAACTGATCAGCAGCTGATTCCAGGAAGCCCGGGGCAGAGCAACTCTGCCTGGGGCTTCCTGTAGTCAGCGCTGGTCAGTTTCAGCAGAAGCTGACTTGGGGACGCCTGGGGCAGAGCAGCTGGGGTGCTACTGGACCAACCCAGCAGCACCCCATCTGCTCTGCCCCAGACGTCCTGATTCAGCCGCTGCTGAAACTGACCAGCAGCGGCTGAATCAGGACCTGGGGCAGAGCAGCTGGGGTGCTGCCGGGTTGGTCCTGTAGTGCCCACGGGCGCTGCAGGACCAATCAGCAGTGCCCCAGCTGCTCTGCCCCAGAGTCCAAAACAAAAGCCTGGTCTGCTGGGGGGGGGGGAGCACACTAGCTGCGCCCCCCCCCCCAGCAGACCACGGACACAGGGAGCAGAGCCGCAGCGGCAGCGGGGTGCCGCGCCTCTGAGGCTTTGCTCTGGCAAAGCCTCTGAGGCGCGGGACCCCCCGCGGCTGCGGCTTCAGTCAGGGTGCCTGTGGTCTGCTGGGGACCGTCCCCAGCAGACCACAGGCACCCTGACTGAAGCCGCAGCCGCGGGGGGTCCCGCGCCTCTGAGGCTTTGCCAGAGCAAAGCCTCAGAGGCGCGGGGAACCGCCGCTGCTGCCGCTCCAGTCTGGATGCCTGTGGTCTGCTGGGGACGGTCCCCAGCAGACCACAGGCACCCGGACTGAAGCCGCAGCCGCGGGGGGGTCCCGCGCCTCTGAGGCTTTGCCAGAGCAAAGCCTCAGAGGCGCGGGGAACCGCCGCTGCTGCCGCTTTGACTGAAGCGGCAGCAGCGGCGGTTCCCCGCGCCTCTGAGGCTTTGCTCTGGCAAAGCCTCAGAGGCGCGGGACCCCCCCGCGGCTGCGGCTTCAGACCGGGTGCCTGTGGTCTGCTGGGGACCGTCCGCAGCAGACCACAGGCACCGGGTCTCATGCGGCAGCAGCGGGGGTTCCCGCGCTTCTGAGGCTTTGCTCTGGCAAAGCCTCAGAAGCGCGGGAACCTGCCCGCTGCTGCCGCTTGGGTCCCGGTGCCTGTGGTCTGCTGGGGACGGTCCCCAGCAGACCACAGGCACCGGCACCCAAGTGGCAGCAGCAGCGGTTCCCGCGCTTCCGAGGCTTTGCTCTGGCAAAGCCTGAGAAGCGCGGGAACCCGCCCGGTGCCCCTGGTCTGCTGGAGACGGTCTCCAGCAGACCAGGGGCACCGGAGCAGCTTACGAACGGGGCTTTCTCGCCCCGACTTCCGGGGCGAGAAAGCTCCGTTCGTAAGTGCGGATCCGACGTAAGTCGGATCCGCGTAAGTCGGGGACTGCCTGTATCTAAAAGGTTTTGTTATAAAGAGTAGGTAAATAAATTATTCTCCTTACCCTCTGAGGAAAGGACAAGAAGAAATGGGCTTAAATTGCAGGAAGTTTAAGTTGGACATTAGGAAAAACTTTCTAATGGTCAGGGCGGTTAAGCACTGGAATAAAGTGCCTAGGGCGGGCGTGGAATCTCCATCATTGGAGATATTTAAGAGCAGGTTAGACAAACAGCTGTCAGGGATGGTCTAGATGGTGCTTCGTCCTGCTATGAGTGCCTGGATCATAGAACTCAAGGTTCCTTCTAGTTCTATGATTCTATGATTTATTTATCATTATCAATGAATAGCACGGCAAGCATTGGACAGACACAATGAAGATAATATCCCTCTCAAATAGTTTATGTTCTGAACAGAATACATTCAGGTGCAGGATGGGAAAAGAGAAGCAACAGAAGCACAGTGATAGACTGATGATTTTAGGACGCTCATGTTAGATTATCTGTCTGTTATGGTAACATTTTTTAAAGGAGCTCAGTGGAGTGCCATGGATTTGGCATATTCTTTGCAGTTTTTGTCATATTTTGCCCTCTTATCGCACATTGCACCCTAAGATGCACTTTCACTCTAAGACACGCTTTACAGGCAATAATTAAATCTCACAGCAGCTCTGTGAAGTTAATTAGTAATAGACCCATTTTGTATCCCGAGAAATTGAAGTTTCAGTGTCTTGCCCATGGCAGCAATTTTAGGAGTTAAATGTCTGTTTTCTTTCTAAAGGAAGTTGGAGGAAGTTCTATTCATCAGTCTAATTTTATCATTTAAATAAAGTGAAATGAACAAAATAGTGACATGCTTGAGTTACAACATTTAGAGCTAAGTTTCAAAGGCTTCTCCCTCTTCCCTTTGTGTTTTAAGCTGGGGAAGAAAGGAGGAAGAGCTCACTAAAAATCCTCAAGTGAATTTCAGGAAAATCTCAGAGGGTGGTAGAGGTTTTCCTTTAGTTTAGGACAAGTCTATATAGGCATAACACCACCACCCTGGTTTCACTGGGGCCACCAATTTGCGTTCGTGAGGGTTGGGCTTCTAGGGTGAAAAATTGCTTTGGAACCTTATGTAGACAGCCTCAGTTCTCATACAATGGCTACTGCAAGGTTTCCTTCAGTTACTGCCTCTGCTCATCAGATGTAGATAGATGAGGCAGCTCTAGGAGCTGGACAAAGGATTTGGGTAGTTCACAAAGTTATGGGGAGCATTACTGAAGGAGAAATTTCAGTGCCAAAAGAAGCAAAAATTAGAAGATCATCTAGCAATATGAATGCCTTTTATCAGAAAAGAATAGCTCTTCAAACCCTCCTTCTCCCTACTGAATTTTGGTGGATTTATTATGCTAAGGCATATTTCTGAATACTCAGTTTATTGCAGAGGGGACGATGTCAGAAGTAGAGATGTCTGAATACTTGGGTAAAAAATGCAGATGCCGGGACATTGGTTCTGGACTACAGTGCATTGATTGATGACACTTTGAAACTGATGTTTCCATTGAATACACAAAGTCAGCACTAAATGCATCTATTCAATTCCTAATGTGCATCTTCAGCATCAGTTACTATGGGTATTTGATCATCAATGCCAGTATTCAAAGTAGATTGTGTGTGCTCTTCCTGCTAGAGCATCTGCTTGTTCAATATTACAACTTCAAAACTGAACACCAAAAAGGACTATCAGATACTTGACTTACAGATTACCACTTTGTCACTTGTGATTTCCTAGAATGTTTTGGACCATTGACTAAATAGGGGAAGAAAGAGATTGGTCTGCAAATGATTCAAGAAGCCAAACATTTTTATTTTCTGATTATTCTTTCACTAACTCTGGGTGGAATAGAAATTGACCTGCACTGAGTGTGTCACATCTTAAAAAACAATGAATAGTCTTGCAGCACCGTAGAGACTAACAAAACATGTAGACAGGGGCGGCCTGTCCATATAAGCGAACTAGGCAGTCGCCTAGGGAGCCAAGTTAAATGGGGTGCCAAATAGTGGTGCAATATCATTGAGGGGTTTGGAGGTGGGGTCGCCGATTGCATGGTTTGCCTGGGGTGCCAGTTGCTGGCAGCTAGTCTAGGGCCGCCCCTGCATGTAAATGGTATCATGAGCTTTTGTGGGCACATCCCACTTCTTCAGATGAATGGAGCAAGCAGTCCAGAGATACAAATAAATAGTCAGCCTATGAATCTGTATCACAGATTCTCATACTATAGACAGTGGTTTACTTGCTGGTTGTTAACTTGTCTGGATAACATTGACTTGTTTCTAAAATACAGAACACAGTGAGCAGCAATAGAGGCCTTACAAATAATTTAAAGGAGTACTATCCTATTTCTAGTAGGATAGTGCTGATCTACAGAAAGACTTAGGCATCTAACCCCAGACTTAGGCACCTAAATTCCATTTCTAGGCACCACTGCAATCTAAAAAATTGCCGTTCAGATGCCACATTTCCTTGTAGGTGGCCGAATCTCACTCTGTACCTAAACTGTCAGGGTAAGAATTCCCGAAGTTTTTATCTTTGGACACTTATCTCCTGCCTATATCTCAGTGTGATCCATAAAGCAAGGCAAAATTGGCATGTTCCTGCCAATCAGGCCTGATTTTGTGTGCATGGTCAGAGGCCCCCTAGTTCTACACAACCCTGCCTGATAACCTAGTAGAGAATGCAGGAGTTCCCCCTCTCCTGATGACCAGGGATTTGAACAGGGATCTGCTAGTTTTCACAGGGGTTCCCTCACCACTGGGCTGAATAGTAAGTCTTGTTTGTTCTGTGGCCCAAATAGTATCTGATTATTTAATTAAAGCTGAACAACTACAATAGGAAAGACTAAGGATGTTCACATTGGACTGTCCTAAAACCTAGGAGTTAGAGCATTCAGTTGAGAACTTCCAGAACCCTGGTCAAATCCCTTCTCTGTGTCAGTGACTTAAACCAAGAGACTTTCACATTCTGGGTGAGTGCCCCAATCTTTGGGCAGGTGCCACACACACACATACAGAGAGATAGAGAGATCAGACGCAAAGCCATTTTGTATGGCGTTAAATGCCTGCCTACCTCAATCTCACAAAAAATGACTAACAACAGGTCTGTGCAGCACTTTAAAGACTAACAAGATGGTCTTTAAAGTGCTGCTCAGTCCTGTCTTTTGTTTCAGCAAGACCAGACTAACACGGCTGCATCTCTATTACTAAAAAATGACTAGGCATCTTAGTTGTCAAAAATGTCCCTTTGTAGCCTAGAACTTGACAAGAGGGGCGGGGCTTAGGACATGTCTTCCTCATCAGTATCTCTCATTGGGTAGCTTAGATGGTGCCCAGCCTAGTGTGCTGACTGTAGATTTCATTCTCAAGTGCCTATCTCTCACCAATCATTCTTAATAGAGCCTAGGCACCTACCTCCGGTTTTGTGGATCACAGAGTGGTCCTCATGATTTTCTAACCATGCAAGATCCTTTCTGTATCCAAGCCATGGTGCTGGCTGCACCTTTTCCTTTACTGTTATTTCTTCAGTTGTCCAGGGTCAGTGAAGAGCCTGAACAACTGCAGAAGGAGCTGTAAGAATGGAGGAGTTCAAGAAATCTCCACAAAGGGCTGCAGTAACATTGAGAGGAGAATAATGAGGAGCCCATGGTCCAGTGAGAAAAGATCCATTAGCAAGATCTGCCAGCAAGACTACTGTCAGAAGATTCTTCACTGAGGGCAAGTCTACACTAGGAAGTTATTTTTAAATAACTTATTTCGAAATAATCACTCCCAAAATAACTATTTGGAAATAGCATGTCCACACTACAGGGAAGCCTCGAAATTAGTCCGAGGTAGTCTCCCTTAATGTGAATGCGCTACCTTGACTTACAGCCCACTGGGGAGTAATAATTTTGATTGATTCTAGGGAGTAGTTATTTTGAGATAGTAGCAATGGAGTGTCCCTCTGAACACTATTTCAAAATAACTAATTTGAAATAAGTGTTATTCCTCGTGGGAAGCAAGAGTTGTTATTTTGAAATAACCAGCCCCATTTTTTCAAAATAACAGGCTTGGTAGTATGGACCCTCCATTTTGTTGTTTTGAAATAAAGGGAGTTATTTTGAAATAACTCCCTAGTGTCAGGGTCAGTCCTAACCAATTGGCAGCTCCGGGTAACTACCCAGCTTGCCTGTACAGTTTCCAGATGGTTTCCAAAAAAAATACTGCACAAAAAATTTTCAAGCCAAAAAAAAAAGGGGGGGTCGGGGAGTAACCAGGGAAACCTGGGGGGGGGGGAAATTCAGGAGCTCGAGCCAACGAAATGCAGTTGCAGCCTGTCCCTAAGACCAGCTCTGTCAGTGGCCCCTTGAAAATGGCGACCTCGGGCAACCATCCGGCTCACCTGCCCCTAAGACTGGCTCTGCCTAGTGTAGACCAGGGCTGAGATAATTCAGACAGGAAGCTGTGGAAAGCAGATGAACTGGGACGCAGTGCTGACTGAAGCAGACAAATGGAAGTCAGTTGGAGATATAATTAAGAGAAAAGAAATCATCAGAATTAGAATTTGGGAAAGGAAGCTAGTTTGATAATTAATGACAGTAACAATTGAATAGGTATAAAACCATCAACAGCCTAATGCAAAACCCTTGAAGTAAAAGAAAAGACTCCATTGTCTTCCCTGAGCTTCGAATCAGGCCCCCAATTCTACAACTGTGCACAGGGACAGGGAATAGTGGCCAGAAGGCTGTGAGGTTATCCATGAAAAGATTTCTTTTTTAAGAAGTGGCATACACTGTGATAAACCTGGAAGAGGCTGGGTTCAACTGGACAACCATTGTCTCCCTATCCTTCACTTCCTTCCCCAGGGTGGGTCACTCAGTACGAATTCGTAGCTGTTACTTCTTTCTGTCTGTCAACGTCAAAATTCCATACAGAATGACGTTAATATGTAAATTCTTATCCCCATTTGATGGTGAAGCTCTGCTATTTTTAGCCATCGTTTCTCACTCTCTGCGAACAGCTTGCTCATGTCTCTCAAAGGTGTCATTGGATGGGCACCAGCTCCGTTTAGATACTGCCTGATACCAACCTATCCACATTAAACTCTCTGGGACACCCTGCTGAGAAAGGTATTTTGTTATCTGAACAGTTTCCAATGGGTGGTATTATTGTTCGGCTCATTTGAAACAAAAACAGATTTGTTCCTTTTTTAATTTCTTTCATCTAAAAGCAAAAAAAATATGAAATTATCCATAAAAGAACAAGAAAAGCTGCTGCTCAGAGAAGGCAAGTGGTCACAAATTAGGCGAATGGAAAAGTCACTCCGTCAACCAGGTTATTGCTTATTTACTATTAACTATGTAAGATCTCTTTCTTAATAGGATTCAGTGATTGTAGGATCAGGTCGAAATCCACCCAAATTAATTTTACTATTGGTGATTTATTTATTTGTATTGTGGTATCTTCTAGATTCCCCCATCAAGGAGCAAGGCTTGCACTCCACTGTGTACCATACACAGAGACATAAGTGCTGATTCCAAGGCTGAGCACCTGTAGGGACAAATTAGTGGATGCAGAGCACTCACTGGCAACCAACCTCCCATACCTTTGCTTCCCACCCTCTGGCAGCTGGTGGCCTCGTTTACCAACTCCTTCCCTGCCCTGCCAGCACTCCTGGAGCAATGCAAACAGCTGATCCACAGCATTCAGGAAGCTTCAAGAGGGCAGGGAGGATCAGGGATGTGATATGCTTGGGGGCAGGGAAGAGGCAGGGTGAGGGGTGAGAGCTTGGGGTAAGAGGTGAATGGGGGCAGTGAATGGGGCAGAGGGGGAGGTGAGCACACTCTAGCTGGAAGGGAAGTTGGCGGCACTGATGCACGCAGAACAAAAAAATAGGCCTTAGGTGTAGAAGATTAGTCTAAGGCACCAAATCTGCTACTATTATTACTATTATGAATTACAAGGAGACTGCTTATGGTAGCATAGTCAAGCATATGCACAAGTGATTGCAGGATCAGGACCTAAGTGCAAGAGGAGAGACAATAGCTAGATAAAATAAACAAATCAGTGGAGCAAAAGATAACTAGGCCATTATGATTGGCTCAGTAAGCAGCACCAACCACTAAGTACAATAGCTGAAAGTAAGGATCCAACATATAGGTAATGTTATTTGTTTTATGATCCTAATAAGCACATTAATTCTGTATTTTACATTTATATTTATATTCCATATTTAGTATGTTTATTCTGATCCAGCCAGCTGTATCATAATAAAAATGTGCAGCAAGCATTCACCAAGGAAAATAAAGACTTTCGTCTAATGTCCCTAAGTAATAAAAAGATGGGCAAAGTAAGGGGTGGGAAGAAGATGGACTAGATTCAAACATATTTACATAAAGTATTCTGGCTGAGCATCCAAGTCATTTCACTGTTCTGTAGGCTATGCCACTGCAGTAACAATATATATTATCCCACAGATTATGAACTCACTTCTGTTTAGGAAGTACAAGCTTTTTGCAGTGAGTGAACACAGAGTACTAAATGTACACTTTATGATTGTATACTTAATGCAATAGAATAAAGGAAAAGTGTATCTCTTATGTTTACAAAGTTCAGGGCAGGGAAAGTGGGTGTAGTATAAATATGTCCTGTTCAGATTGATTTATTTAGCTGGTCCAGCCTGGAGGATGAATTTCAAATCCCATCATCTTTTCTATACAGAATGCTGACAGATTAAGGAATGAGAAAGAAACTATTCTGTGTCGTAAGAGAAGAGCTCATGCTGGCTTTACAATGAAGATATGATAAAGCTTTTTTGGGGGAAGGGAGAGCCGTGCATTTTTACACTAATCTTTGGCAGGGAGACCATCAGGGAGGGATCAGCATACATGTAGTCAGATCAGATGCAAGGCTTTAGTCAAGTTGCCAGGTGATATTAGTGACACAAATCAAAGAAGGAAAAATCTTGTGTGGAACCAACGAGCTTGTTTCTATTTCATGGGAATCAAGCATTTAAAAACAGGAAAAACATATTTGATGATCTAATCCATCCCATCTGCACCTGAATTGTTTGCTACAGCATCTCTCTGTCAACTTCTGAATGGTTCATTGTATGTGTTTGCTGGTAGGACTTAAAGAAAACTTTCCTATGAACTTGATCATATGCTTAAAAATAATATTTAGGAAAAGCATCAAGACTTGAGGGAATGTCTACATTGCATTAGAGTCCTACAGCTGGCCCATGTCTGCTGACTCAGACTGGCGGGGCTTGAGCTCAGAGTTAAATTATGGCATAGACATTTAGGCTCTGGCTGGAGCCCAGACTCTGGGATCCCATAAGGGAGAGAGTCCCAGAGATCAGGCTCCAGACTGAGCCCAAACATCTACACCGCAATTAAAGAGCCTCTTAGCCAGAGCTCCTGACATGGACAATTGGCAGGTTTTTAGCTGCAGCATAAACATACCCTGAGAGATTATGCAACCTGACCTATTTCTGCCCTCCAAAAACCCATTCAACTTCTTTGACTTCAGTGGGGTTCAATAGTTTTAACTGGAGGTGGTATTTCCCCTCCCCCCAGTTTGTATATAGCCACAGAATAATAACAATGTTTTTCTGTATCTAATACAGAAGCAGGACAGTAATTGAAAATGACAGTTTCACGAATGAAAAATCAATTGGATTTCACAGACAAGCCCAGAACATGTTCCGCAGCTCTGTCTTTCTTGGAAAACGTGCTCCTAGGGTTCCTGGATAGACAGTGCTTGTAAATTAAGAATGTTTCTAGTCTATTGGCACAGAGGAGTCTCCCTGCTTCACAGTCATTCAGAATTTGTTAAAGGGGCTGGGTGGCCTGTCCTATTGTACCTGGTGACACTCCTGGTGGTATAGTACTGGTGCCGGATACCACAATGCAATTTCTGCACTGGGGAACATTCCATGAAGCCAGGAGATGGAAGTGGGGAAGTGGAATGTTTTTAAATGGTTCTGGGTATGCTTAGAAGATCAGACTATTGAAGATGTAGTCTTCAAGGAAAGGGAAATTAGGATACGCTTTTGGGGTTTGTTTTCATGTTCACTGATTTAAAGCCAGAATATCACAAACCATCAAATTCCATCCACTTGCTCCTGTGCTGAACTCAATAATTTATCCTTGGCAAAAGCATACCTTCCAGAAAGGTATCCAGTTTTGATTTGAAGACATTAAGAGATGGGGAATGCACTACTTCCCCTAGTAGCTCAACCTCATTTACAAATTTGTACTTTATTTTTAATTTGAATGTATCTGGTTTTACCTTTCAGCTATTGGTTCTTGTTCCTTTTCCTTCCTAGGTTAACAACCTCTTCAGTACTTGGTATTTTCTCCTCATGAAGATTCTTCTACACCCTAGGTCTCAGACTCATGGCTTGTGGACCATCTACAGCCAGAGCATTTTCAAAATCCAACCTGTGGAAATGTGTTTACACCCATTCCCCCCAAACTCCTCCCCATTCCAAATGCAAGAAGGGGAAGTGGAATGCATTCAGCGCATGCACTTGCTCTGCTTCCCTGTGACTTTCACCACCACGGTGAGTGCAGGCAACAGGACCAGTGCTACTGCCCTGTGCCAGGCTGCACTGGTAAATCCCGAGGCTGCATTCCTTGGGGGACAGGGTGAAATGGGGAAAAAAGGCTGGGGTGATGTAAAGAGGCAAGGCTTGGGGCATGGGGATGGATACACCCACTCAGGGTGCCTGGATTGGATTGGGCTGGATCGGAAAAATGCTCCACACATAAATGGTCCATGGGCCGTGAGTTTGCGATCCCTGTACTACACAGTAATTGAGACATCTCCCAATCTTTATTCTGATGAACTAAACAGACTGAGCTTCTTACATTTCTTGCTGCAAGGCATATTTTCCAGCACTCAAACAGTTTTTGTGACTTTTTTTCTTCACTCTCACCAATTTTTTAATATTTTTGTTAAAATGTGGATACTAGCACTGCAGCCACTATTCCAGAATTGATCTAACCAAAGTTGTAAATAGAGATAAAATCACTTCCTGCCATATATTCAATTATATAGGGATGAGCTGTCGAAAGCAGAAAGTCAGCATGGTAGGGACTCTTCACTCAGAAACCCCAGACTAGGGCTGCCTGGTGGTGTCAACCACAAGCATTCAAAAAAACCATGTGTGAAACTCTCCCGATCATTCGATTTTTTAAAAAAATAAGAAATGTACAATATTTTATTGGCCTTCTTTGGTTTTCAGCTTTTAGGGTTCAAGTTTTTAGGCCTTAACTGCAACCAAGAGGGCTAAAACTTAGGGGTTTTTCCCCTCATAGAAATGAATGCTAAGATTCTCATGTAATCATATAACTGTAGGATCTGCGGTTTTTAAGGAAAATACAAGACTTTACAAGACTCAGGATAAAATCAAAAGAGCTGGTAACACTGCAGACTTATCGACTCCTTGAAGAACTAGCTTGACTGCGGAGGAATAACAGCTTTCTCCTAGCTGAAGGTCAGAGGTAAGGCAGGAGACTTTATGTCTTGCAGTGGAGTGGATTGCCTCCTGTGGTGGAATCAAGACATCCTCAAAACTTGGGTCATCCAGTCAGGTCACAAACTGGAGAGAAAAGTATTTGCAGGGCATGAGAATAATGCAAGAATTGGAGGGGGGAGGGGGGATGTCCAAAGGACGCAGTATGGTCTTGGAGCCAGCACTTCAATGGGGAAACCAGAAGTTGTGAAAATCTCTTCTCCAATAGCATTACAGGGTCTGAAATTTATTGTCTGTCAGTGATTTCTACATCATGTGTTCAGTTTTACAAGTAAAAAGGTATGTATATTTTTAAAAGGAAAAAAACCTAGCAAGGCTGAAAACTCTACCAAGGATCTGAAAATCAAGTAGGGCATAAAACTGACTTGTGGCCAAAATAAGTCTGTATCACTTTTTTCTCTTTCCTGGGTCTGCAAAGGAGAGAAAGGAAAGGAAAATAAGCTAAGGGTATGTCTACACTACAGCACTATTTTGAATGAACTTAATTTGAAATAGTTAATTCGACTTAAGCTAATTCGAAATAATGCATCTATACACAAAAACTATTTCAAAATAGCGCGTCCACACTGAGTGGACCCTGAACCGAAGTTAAGGCTGGCCGGAACCAGTGCCGGCAGGGTATCAGGTTAGGACTTAGGGTACGTCTACACTACAGCGCTAGTTCGAACTAACTTAGTTCGAATTAGTTAATTCGAACTAAGCTAATTCGAACTAACGCGTCTAGAACTAAAAACTAGTTCGAATTAGTGTTTTGCTAATTCGAACTAGTAAGTCCACATTGAGTGGACTCTGAACAGGGCTTAAGGATGGCCAGAAGCAGTGCCGGCAGGGCATAAGAGGAGGACTTAGAGCATGGAGATGCTGTCTCAGGCTAGCCGAGGGCTGCGCTTAAAGGGTCCCGACCCCCACCCCGGACACACAGTTCTAAGGGGTGCCCCGCTTGCAAAGAAGTTCTGGCTTGGAGTGCCCGGAGTACCCACACTGGGCACATCACACCACTCGGCCATCAGCCCGGCTGCACTTGCCGCAGGCTGCCATCTGCGGAGAGGGAGCAATTGGGGGGCTGCAGGAGAGCTTCCACCCCCAGAAGCCCGCAGAGCCAGCCCAGTCCTCCCCATCGGGGGCTCGTGCCCCATTCCTCCCTCACCTCCTTCCCTAGCCCCCCTTCTTATTGATGTACAAAATAAAGATAACGTTTCTTCCAACATTGACTCTGTCTTTATTGAACAAAACTGGGGGAGACTGGGAAAAGGAGGTGGGAGAGGGGAAGAGAAAGGCTGGGAGAGGGGAGGGCAACTAACATGATCAGGGGTTGGGAACAGGTCCCAGATGAAGAAAGGCTACAGAGACTGGGACTTTTCAGCTTAGAAAAGAGGAGACAGAGGGGGGACAGGATAGAGGTCTCTAAAAGCAGGGGTTGGGTGGAGAGGGTGCATTCAGAAAAGTTCTTCATGAGTTCCCATAAAGAAGGACTAGAGGACTCCAAAGGAAAGGAATGGGTAGCAGGCTTCAAACTAGTAAGAGAAAGTTCCTCTTCAGAAAGCAAATAGTTAACCTGCGGAACTCCTTGCTGCAGGAGGCTGTGAAGGCTACAACTAGAACAGAGTTTAAAGGGAAGTGAGATCAAGTCATGGAGGTTGGGTCCATGGAGTAGTCTTAGCCACGGGGTAGGAGTGGTGTCCCTGCCCAAAGTTTGTGGAAGGCTGGAGAGGGATGGCACGAGACAAATGGCTTGGTCACTGTCTTCGGTCCATCCCCTCCAGGGTCCCTAGGGTTGGCCGCTGTTGGCAGACAGGCTACTGGGCTAGATGGACCTTTGGTCTGACCCAGGACGGCCATTGTAAGCTCAGGGCTCAGGGTCGGGGGTCTCAGTGGACCCCCTTGATTTTCATGCACACCTGCTCCTGGGTGGCCAGGCTGGCAGCTCTCCTGCCCTAGACGGCCACTTTCCTGTGCCTAGTGCGGAGATCGTGGACGAGGTCCACGATGTCCGCAATAGCCCAGGAAGGTGCCCGCCTCTTGCGGTCCAGGGCAAGCTCCCGGGAGCCGCCAGCCTGGTCCCGGGAAGAGGGGGTGGGCTGGGGGACATCGGGTGGGTGGCTCTGTGCCGTGCCAGGTGCAGGGTCTGCTGGCTGGGTGCTGGCAGGCTTGCACCTGGCACGGGCACCGAAGCCAGCCCGTGCCCCTTTAAGGGGTCCGGGGCCGGGATGGGGGCATAGAGTTTCCCTGGTGTTGGCCAGAGTGGCCACCAGGGAAACCTGGGGAGGGCTAGCCTCCCACTAGTTCGAATTAAGGGGCTACACACCCCTTAATTCGAACTAGCTAGTTCGAACTAGGCTTAATCCTCGTAAAATGAGGTTTACCTAGTTCGAACTAAGCGCTCCGCTAGTTCGATTCAAATTCGAACTAGCGGAGCACTAGTGTAGCTCCTATTAAAGTTAGTTCGAACTAACGTCCGTTAGTTCGAACTAACTTTGTAGTGTAGACATACCCTTAGTGTGTGGGGCTGCTGCCTGAGGCTAACTGAGCTCCGTGCTTAAAGGGACCCTATCCCCACCCCGGACAGACAGTTCTCAGGGGTCCCTGCTTGCTCGTCTACCTCGATGAGAGACAGCAAAGCAGTCCTGTCTTGGAGTGTCCTGAGTGCCCACACTCAGGACACCACAGCACTTGGCCACATGGAGCCAGAGCTGCCCCTGGGCATGCAGGTGCATCTCGTGGGGTCGTTGCTATCATCCTGGCTGCACTTGCTGCCGGCTGCCATTTGGGGGGCTCCATCAGGGGGCTGTCAGGATCCAGGAGGCCCTGAGGGAGAGCGTCCACCCCCGAGAAGCCCTCAGAGCCTCCCCGGTCCTTCCCACTGGGGGCTCGTGCCCCATTCCTCCCTCACGTCCTTCCACTTACCCCTCCCTAGTCCCCCTTCCTGATGTCAAATAAAAGACACGTATGTTCAAAAATAGAAACTGGGTTTATAGAACAAAACTGGGAGAGGGGGGGATGAACCTCTGGGGAGACTTGGAAAAGGAGGTGGGAGAGGGGCAGAGAGAGGGTGGGAGAGGGGTGGGGAATACCTGGGAGGAGAGAGCTGGAAGGGGGAAGCAAGGGGAAGAAGGGGGAAGGGAAGCTCAGGGTTCAGGGTTGGGGGTCTCGCCGGACCAACCTGACTTCCATCCAAACCTGCTCCTGGGTTCGCATGTGGCCTTTGGTGGCCAGGCTGGCAGCTATCCTACCATAGATGGCCGCGTTCCTTCATCTAGGGCTGAGATCATGGATGTTGGGGACATCCCCCCCAAACCTGAATAAGGGCCATGATCTCCACCCTGGACCAGGAAGGCGCCCAACTTCTTCAGCTCCTGTCAGGCTCCTGGGAGCTGGCAGACTGCTCCTGGGAAGCGGTGGAGGGCTGGCTGCCAGTGGCTTGCTGGCTCATGTTTTGGAGCCACTGGGTCAGGGGCCCCGGTAGCCACTGCTGGCTCTGGGCTGGCAGGCTTGGAGCTGGCACAGGCTCTGTGACCAGGGTCTACCACTTTAATGGCTCCGGGGCTGGGGGAGAGGAGAGTAAGTTTTCCTGGTTGTGCCCAGAGTGGCCACCAGGGCTCCCTGGGAAGGGCTGGAGGCCCCCTATTTCAAATTAAGTGTCTACACAGCACTTAATTCAAAATAGCTGTTTCGAATTTGATGTTACTCCTCGTAAAATGAGGTTTACCAAATTCAGAATAAGGGCTCCACTATTTCAAATTTATTTCGAAATAGTGGTTTGCCTGTGTAGACGCTATTAAAGTTAATTTGAAATAACTGCTGTTATTTCGATTAACTTTGTAGTGTAGACATACCCTAAGGGAAAAAGAGCTGGAGGCTGTTCCTTTGTTCTCCAACAAAAATGTCTATTAAGATCCAGTCAGGCCCAATCATTTGTATGTATCATGGGTCATACATGTATCACTGAAGGATGGCTTTGAAGACCACGGCACAGTGGGCAGAAGTTAGGCTACAGAATGTTTCTCTCTAACATCAGAAGATATGATTCTGTATATGTGTAAGAAGTAGATCTGTTGAGCAAAAATGGTCATTTTTTAACATTGGCACTTTTCAGAAGAGAGCTGTAATTTAATACATTGAATAGCCTAACTAGTAACTGAGTAGAAGATACCATTACTTCCCAAGTTTGAAGGTGATGGGGCAGTTCCACAGGTTTCTAACCAGTATTATCTCAGGTGCAACTGCACTGCACGGTAGGTCGAAATAAGAGCTATGCAAATTGCACATCTTATTTTGATCGTATTTCAAAATAGCTTATTTTGAAATTTGGCACTGTCTACACAGCACTCATTTCAAAATAAATCACTATTCCAAAACGTCCCTTACTCCTCATGGAATGAGGTTTATAGGGACGTAAGAATAGCCAGTCTGTTATATTTTGAAATAATAAGTACACTCAAAAAAATGTTCTGAATACCTATTTCGGGATACCTCTGTATCCTAAAATAGCCCTGCAGTGTAGACATAGCCCTCCTGATCCTACTCTACCCACAGATGCTTCCTGACCATAAGACCAAGACTTATCATCAGCTTGCTCCCAGGGAGGCATTGATCTAGGCCATCCTGATCCTTGAAACTCCAATCCCCTCTTCAAATTGTTCAGAGAATTTGTTCAAGCTGGCAGTCGTTGGCAACCCGAAGTGGACTTGCATGGCAGAACAGAATGGAATGAGGTCATGCAGCACCATTGTTTTCATCACGGTCTAATTATGAGTGAGCTGACTTGGGTGGATTTTATTAATCAGTGCATTCAAACTGACAGCCGTGTAGCTGAACAGTGCCAAGAAAGGAGGATGACACGCCGTGGCACACTGGTTTTGACAGCCCTGACCTGTCAATCTCCCGTACCTGCCACACAGCACAAAGCTGTGCAAGTCAACATGGCCCAGACTCACCACCTCAAAAGGGAGACGGCTCAATGCTGGGGTCTCTGTATTGCCACAGCATTGCGCTTTGTCCTACCCTGGGAAGGCCCCCGCCTCATCTCAGTCTGGAAACACCACACCCCAGCACTGACAGCTGGGACCAGTCTGAGCTATTTTTCCGTCTCTTGTTCGAGTGCAAGAGGCTGCACCTGATTGCAGAGGCTCATCAAGTGTCTAACCAGCAGCCAACACTGCTCCAGCTTCTACTTTGTGGCACCCTGCCGTGCAAGAGGCATATAAAGAAGGGCCAGTTAACACTGGGGCAATGGCACCGCTGCGTTTACCTGCTCCTTTCCCTCCCTCCTCGCACATTCAGGACATGCCCCTGCTCCTCCCCCTGCCCTCCCAGAGCTGGAATGCAGTGAACAGCTGATTCTGGGAGGGCAGGGATGTAGCATGAATCAAGTGATTCACAGCTCCTCTGAAAGTGCTGGGAGGAAGGGTAAGGAATAGGAAGTGTGGGGCTCCAGTGCCCCAGGTCACAAGGCGTGTGGGGAAAGGAGCCAGCCAGGGGTTCTGTGGCCCACAATTGGAGTCCCAGTAGGCTGCATGCAGCCCGCAGGCCACAGGTTGCCCACCACTGGTTTATACCTTACAATTGGGTCTCTAACTAGGTTTTAGGGTTCACTCATCAACATAGTATCTGGGTAGCTGGTAAAAGTAAAACCTAAGTCTTTGTTCCCCTGTGACGGACCGGGCCGTGTCTGGGCACAGCTGAGGGCATCCGCTCAGGGCAAATTGCTCAAATCCGGGGCTCCTTACAGCCCCCAGACTGGTGACCTCTCCAAACAGGCCACAAGCCAGTCCCACAGAGCACTTCAGCAGCCTGCCTGAAGCCTCACGAGCAAAACCCCTCCGACACCCCAGCAATATCCATGCCCCAGATGGCCCCGGGCCTCATAAACAGGGGGGGGTCCTAGTACCCAATCCCACCTACCCCGAACAAGTTCTGTCCGGTTCCAAGAAACCAGCCACAGATCCCTGGTCAATTTACCCTCTGGATGTTACCCACAAATCATGCTGGGCCAATCCTTTAGAATCTAAAACTAAAGGTTTATTATCACAAGAAAGAAAAGCCTGAGAGTCAGGTTGTTAAAGAATAGTACGTTACATGCACCGAATCTCCCAGTCCTCGATGCAGGCTTTAGCAGAGATGTTACAGCTGCTGGTTTAAAAGTTCTTGTTGCACATCCTAGCATCAGGATGGGTTCACAGGTCTTCCGGGCTCTTCGATCCCTGCAATGCTGCCTCTGGGATGAAGTGCTGAGCTGAGAACAAGATGGCATCGACCACATGGCCTCTTTATACCTCCTTCCTGGCCTCTTCTTGTATGCAGCAGGTCATCTGGTCAGAGGCCAATCTCTGTGTTTCCTGCTGTCTGCTCTCAGGTGACAGCCCCCATTCTTTAGGTGTTCCCTTGGCTCATCAAGTGCCATTGTCCCACAGGGCCTGGCTAATCAGCCTGTCCATAGCAATGCTTAACCACATTCAGAGAAATATTCAGCTTCCACACAGATTACAGATTCCTACCTACACACACTGACATTATACACTCACATAAATAGCGTACATAAGATCAGCAAACAATAAGCTCCCATTCAATACCCCACATGGCTCCCTTTTATACCAATTTCTGGGGCCAACACCCCCACCTAGGAGTGCAGCAGCGATCTGGCTGCTTCCCTCCAATTCAGTAATGTGACATCCCCCTCTTACACCTGCAGTGGGTTTGAAGCCAGCCATAGAAGGGTAAGTGTTTACAGGGAGTGGATGCAGAAGCAGTTCATTAGCCTATCAAACCTAATTACCATGTGCAAAAGGAAGAAGACAAAAGTGGTGAATTTGGGACTGATGAAAGCAGATTCAACTCAGGAACAGACTTTGCCTTTTTTTGTGGGATCTGAAAAGGGGTGGCCTTTCATCTGGGCCATTTTCTTTGGAAAATAAAGGGCTTGTAGCTGTTTTTTGCTTATACGCCTGCACGGGAAATAAATGAGAACATTGGCTTTCTGTGGGGGAGTTCACGCCTCACATCACTAAGAAGGGAGAGCCAACTTTGTGGCACTCCTCACGATCCTGAATTCTTTATCATTCATTTGAAGGGCTGAGAGACTTGCTTAGCCGGTTCTTCGGCCTGTGCTCATTGGGGTGAGATACTAGTTAATTACTGTTAAATTAGTAGGCGATGAATATGTTAGATAAGAGATTTAATAAGCACTCCACCCAAACCAGTATTCCAAGCATGTCTTCTGAAGGTACTAATATCACAGTCAAGCCTAATAAACATGATATAGCAACTTTAAACTTTCATTTTACTTTTTTTTTAAGTTAGTGAGAACTTGATCAGCACTAGCTACTATTTGAAGCATATGAGCTCTACCAGGCAAATAAGAAATACCTGTGCTACTTTTATCCTGGATGAACATGCTAATGATTCATTAAGTTAAATGGCTTAAGATTTGAGTGTTCTTTCCTAAGGCACATTAAGATTGCTGTTCAGCAAGGTATTTAAACACATATATGAATCCGCTAACAATCACTGGGGCTACTTACGTGGCTAAAATTATAGTTATATGACTTAGATTACCAGTGATCAAAGGGGGACATGAAAATGGTCTATCAGGACTTGAAAAGTATAAGCACAGAGAAAGATAGGAATATAGGTAAGTATAATAAAAACGTAAGTAACTTGATGTAGCTTTCACAAGACTTTAGAGTTGCCTCCTGTCAGTGAACCCCATCATCCTGTCAGCCTGGTTGAAATATTCTCTCACTTCTCTAATGCAGCTGAGTCTGTTCCTGAGGTCCCTTTAGTAGTAATAATTGACACAATAGGCACTTACGATATTCAAATCCATTATATACAGCCATAAACTAATTGACTTTTGAGCACCCTTGTGTGGTAGGTAAGTAGGTATTATCATTATTATTAATTATTATTATTATTATTATTATTTTATTTCCACTTTACTGACAGTAAAATAGAAAAGTAGCTAGCCAAAGCCAGTCAGAACTCAGGAGCTCCTGGTTCCCAGCCCCATGCTCAATCCAGTGGACAGTGCTTTCTCCCTTTAGCTCTGCCAGGCTGCTGCACGTGCAGAGAAAACCACTGCAAGGAGTATTTTAGCAGCTGCCATAAGTGCGATATACAGGCAGTCCCCAGGTTACGTACAAGATAGGGACTATAGGTTTGTTCTTAAGTAGAATTTATATGTAAGTCGGAACTGGTACATATTGTAGGGGAAACTCTAGCCAAACATTTCTCCAGAGCTCAGTTTTATTCTCCCACACCTCACTTCCCTCAGTCCTTTATTCTCAAGCTAAGGTGTCTGCTGAGAAAAGCCGCTCTGCGTCTCCCTAGTCTGCTGGGGGGGGGGGGACACTAGCTTCGCGTCTCCCTGGTCTGCTGGGGGGAAGCAGCTAGTGCGGGGTTGCCTCACCCCGTTTGTAAGTAGGGATCCGATGTAAGTCGGATCCATGTAACCCAGGGACTGCCTGTATTGATGTTGCCCAAAATTGCTGGCAACATTGGGGAGAAATGTGGGACTTGATTAAATACAGGACTATGATGGATTGTTCTTTTATTAGTCACCATTCCAAGCCTGCTTTGTGGATTTTTTGACAATCATCGGTCATTTAGCCAAAATGGAGAGCACCTGCTTCTGCCTGTGGAAATCGCTTGAGAATGTCTGTGACCTGATTGGAACTGAGAAGTTTGCTGGCATAGCAATGTCTGTTAAGATTATAAATAATAATAATAACAATAATTAATAATAAAATGATATCCCAAATCAACATAGCTCTACCAGCAAAAGCCTTAGGGTAGATGCAGTTATAGTAAAGCCAACCAGAAGAGATAAAAAATTGTGAGTCAGATCCCCCACAAGCATGAGATTTATGTTAGTGATTTGTTGTCTTGCATTTCTTTGTAGCTCTTTCGCAAGAAATGGAGAACACTGTGGGATTTGTCCTTTGGCCAGAGTGTTGTTACACATGGGCTGATTCCTAGAAGGTCATTTATACAGAGATAATGTTTATCTGTACAGCATTTTATAACATTTGAGACACAATGGGAAATATGTGCACCAAGCTGAATCAACTGAATTTTAATTTGGAAATAAATGTGCATTAGCATGAATGTCACCACTCATTACTGGGAGTAGAAAAAGGGTATGTCTACACTACCCCCCTAGTTCGAACTAGGGGGGTAATGTATGCATACCGAACTTGCTAATGAAGCCCGGGATTTGAATTTCCCGGGCTTCATTAGCATAAAGCCGGCGGCGCCATTTTTAAAAGCCGGCTAGTGCGAACCCAGTGCCGCGCGCCTACACGCGGCACGGACTAGATAGTTCGGATTAGGCTTCCTAATCCGAACTATCTAATCCGTGCCGCGTGTAGGCGCGCGGCACTGGGTTCGCACTAGCCGGCTTTTAAAAATGGCGCCGCCGGCTTTATGCTAATGAAGCCCGGGAAATTCAAATCCCGGGCTTCATTAGCAAGTTCGGTATGCATACATTACCCCCCTAGTTCGAAATAGGGGGGTAGTGTAGACATACCCAAAGAGAGTCTGAGCACGACAAAGTTTCACCGAGTACCCTGTCATCTCAGGAAAGCTACATGGGCAACAAAAGAGGTGACCTGATCAGGAGTTCAGATCTCCCTTCCTCAGACCAGTTCAGGTCCAGGAGAGCTCAGCTATAAGCACTCTGCACCCAGGAAACCAAACCCCTAATGGGACCAAAACCCCTCCAAAAATTGTCTTACTCTGTTTAAAAGTTTTACACAGAAATCTCATAAGTTCACTCTCTTTATCAATGAAAGCAAGAGATGCACAGTGATTGCTCCCCCTCCCCAGGCAACAATTATTTACACCGGATTTAATAATAAACAAAAGTGTTTTATTAACTATCAAAATGTAAGATGTATGTGGTTGCAAGTGAAAACAGACAGATCAAAGGAATTCACTAAGTTAAAATAAACAAAAAACGCCAGCTAGTCCTAAACCACTAAGAAATGTGTTACATGTAAATCCTTGCACTAAACAGTTGTTCCAAATATCTCTTTCACAAGCTAAGCAGCCTCCTCACTTGGGCTTGATTTTTCCCTTGTTCAGTCTCAGATGTTTCCAGCAGGCATCTTAGGTGGTAAGAGGTGGGAGTCTCCTGGCATCTGGAAACTGTCCCTATTGTTTGTTTTCCTCCCCCTTATATCCCTTTTGTCCAAGATTGGAATTCTTCGTGCTCATTTCAAACATTTCTCAGCTTGAGTGGAAAAGTACCCCATCCAAAATGGGTTTTAGCATCAGGTGGCCTCATCATATGTATTTCTAGGACCTAACGCAGTTTGAGCTTACAGGACAAACAAGACTCTTCACAGGTCATTGATTTGATCACTGAGCCATTAAGTTTACATGCACAAAAATAAGATATACATATTCAGCAGATTATAACATTAACATTGATCTGTTACATGAGGTATTTTGTCTTCCAAGCACCAAGCATCTTTGAATTATGCATTTTCATATTCATAAGCCAATTTTCATAAAGCATGAATGGGATAAGACATCTCCTAAGTCTAACATAAGCAGAAAAACAAAATCTCCATTTTGCAAGCACAGAGTAAATTCTTGGAGGCATTTTATGTTAAGGAAGACTCTAGCTGGCTTTCTATAAGCTGTAACATTCCTTTTCTGAAGTCAAGTGCCTCTTGCTTTAAATTAAAAGGTATTATTTCTTGCCTGTGAAATACCAAAGGAAAACTAAGTTTCTTGTCTGATCACATTGGAGCAAAGTCCTCAATCACCAAAAGAGAAGCATAAAAATATCAGCAGTGGAAAGTGCTTTAGGAAATACAGTTTGTGTCTCTTAACTGAATATGTGAGGAGTTAAATTCAGAGTTTTAGTGGTACATTTAGGTAAATTTCTACAAGGGGTGATCAGTAAAACAAAAATGAAAGCAGAAAGTAGTAATATAGAGGTTAATTATGAAAAGGTATACTAACCTACATGATAAAGAGCGGGGTGTTATAATAAATGTTGGTACTTAGAGAATATTAGAGAAAGAAAAATTGTTACCAAGGCCGTCCTTGCTATAAGTCCAAGATAGGGTCCAAAAAACTTGGATTTATAGCAAAACAACTTAAAGGGGAATCTTTTTCTCATGGCTAACTTCCGGGAAATTCACTGAATTTCTATTTGTAGCATTTCCATGGGCATATCTCATTGAGGAGGGTGAGCAGCATTTGTGCTCCATTTAGCAGACACATGGTTTGCCCTCCCAATTTGCAGATGTCCAGAAGGAAATGAAAAAGCTCTTCAGACATCCATTAAAGTCTGGAGGTTTTACTCTTAGGTTCCATGCCAATGCACTGATTACTGGATTTCTCCTTGCCACTGTTCCAACTATGCCCACAAGTATTCCTACAAGATGGGGCTTTTGGTCTGACCCAGTATGGCCATTCTTATGTTCTTTGTTCGTAAGCTTCTTCCTGAAGAATATTGCCTAGCACCCTTATGTGGTCAGCATCACTGTATCCAGAAAAATCCTCAGTTGTGATGGGGAGGAATGGATGCCATTGGGAGTAGCCGTCCTGGCTGTGTCTTCCTCCCCACTCAGCAATAGTTCTTCTCAATCCATGGCGCGTCATCCTCACAGCGTACATGTGCTGTGGGATCAGAGCTTCTGTGGGTTAGCAGGCAGCTGAAGTTGCACTGCTCCTACCCTCCCAAATTCCAGGGAATAGCCCTCCCCTCTTGCTCCAGGAATTTGCTGCCTTTCACCTTGGTGGAGTGGCCCCTGAGAAGGACTCTGGGCCAGATTGTGTATTACACACCTACTGGGATTTTCAAAAGCATCCTAGTGCCTAACTCCCTGGAAATCATGGTCCTAGGCTGGTGTCTTGCTGCAGCTGGTGGATGTAGTGAAAGACTCCAAACATTGCGAGAACAACTGCAGCACCAAGAATGAGTCTGCCATTGACTCTGGTAGTTTTAATCAAAGAGGCAGTGCTTGAAGTGTCACATTTTAAAGGACTGAATAGCTCACCTGTACTACATTCAATCTACACTATGCAAATTGTGTAGCTTACTTCTAGTATATTTCTAAATAGCTTATTTTGCAATAACCCGCTATTCCGAAATGCCCCTTAACCCTCAGGGAACGAGGGTTATTGGGACGTCGGAATAAGCTGCCCGTTATTTCAAAATCTATTTCAAAATAATGGGCTGCTTCAATAGTGGCGGAATAGCTATTTTGGTACCCCGAAAAAGCTCCTCAGTGTAGATGTACCCTATAGGAGCTCAAAGATGAAAAGTGAAAACAGGGGAGTGACTGGAACCCAAATTTGCTGAGAGTCCGCCTGGAGAGGGCCAGCCAGTTCTGCTAGTCATCAGAAGAAATTTCTCAGGACACTCAGATTCCAGATAAAGAAAAGTAAGGGCAGGTATGTGCTTTTGTGGAAACAAGTGTAACCATCGTAAGTATTTCAAATGAATAAATATTGTTGGTTACATATACTTGGCTTCAGGGCCTATCCTCCATCCTTCTTGTACCTTCTTTTTATATCCTTACTCCAATGAGCCCTCAAATAGCTCCTTCTCTGAATTTCTTTGGTGCAGAGTTTATTATAAAACTATTGGTGGTACAGTGTCTATTCTACTCTATTCTATATGGGTTCTTGTATCTTTGTAACCTCTGAGCAACTTCCAGAAGTTCATTAAGCAACATGATAGTACATCCATCGCATGGTGTGTTTTCCCACATTTTAAGGGCTGCTACAAAGGGAACTGTGATCATTTGTTCTCTATGTCCACCACAGAAGCAGTGCTCAAACTGTGGGTCAGGACCCCAAAGTGGGTGGCGACAGTGTTTTAATGGGTTTGTCAGAGTGGGCATTAGACTGGCTAGGATCCAGGGCCAAAGCTTGAGGCCCAAGCCCCAGTTACCAAGGCCAAAGCCTAAACCTCACAACTTAGGGCTCACTCAGGCTTGGGTTTCAGTCATAGGTGGCAGGGCTCAGGTTACAGGTCCTCTGCTGAGGGGTGAAGCCCTTGGGCTTCCCGCTCCCGCCCCCCGTCCCAGGTGGTGGGGCTTTGGGTTTGACCCCCAATCTGGAGAGGTAGAGCTCAGGCAAGCTTGGGTTTAGGTCCCTCTCCTGGTCATGTAGTAATTTATGTTGTTGGAATGGGGCCACTGTGCAATGAAGTTTGACAGCCCCTGCACTAGAGAGCACTCAACAAGTTACGAGATTAATCTGTAGCAAAGGACGCTTAGGTTAGATATCAGGAAAAAATTCTAGTGATAAAGGGAGCTGAGCTCTGGAATAGGCTACTAAGGAAGGTTGTGGAATCCCTGTCATTGAAGGCTTTTAAGTATAGGTTGGAAAAAACACCTGTCAGGGATGGTTTAGAACAGTGGTCCCCAACCTTTATGGGCTCCCGGGCGCCCGGGGGCGGGGCCACTCACGCGCCAGGCGCCCGGGGGCGGGGCCGCGCGTCCTGGGGCACGCCAGGGCCGGGGCCGCCCGAGCCCCTTGTGCTGTGGGCCCGGGGCTGGCGCCGCCGCCTAAGCTGCGCGCCTGAGGCCGGCACCGGCACCGGCACCGCGCGCCCGCATGTGCCCCATGGTTGGGGCCGCCCGAGCGCCGCGCACCAGGCGCCGGTGCCTCCAGTGCGCTGTGCGGGGCCAGCCCGGGTTGTCGGCAGGCGCATACAAATGCCCCGGCGGGCGCCATGGCGCCCGCGGGCACCGCGTTGGGGACCACTGGTTTAGAAGCTTCAGAGGGGCTGCTGAGTTAGTCTGTAACTGGAAAAACTTAAAAAACAACAAATAGTCTTGCACCACCTTAGAGACTAACAAAACATGTAGATGGTATCATGAGCTTTCATGAGCACAACCCACTTCTTCAGATGACTGGAATTGTTTAGGTTTACTCGGTCCTGTTCCAGCACCGGGGTCTGGACCTCTTGAGGTCTCTTCCAATCCTACACTGCTATAATTCTATATCTGGGGAAGCAGTGTGTACAGTGAAGTGTATATTGTTGTGGTAGGGTTTTCGGTTGTTTTAAAATAAACATGGATTTTATTGGAAAAGACAAGGTCAGAGAAATGTGCCCTATACTTGCAATGGAAAGTGCGGAGGTTTGTGATGGATCTTAGTTATGAAGGGAGTGCATTCCACAATCTCAGACCAACCCCAGAAAAAAGTTCTGTTTCCTGCACAGATGGTATTGCAGAGAGTTCTGTGTAATATCCCCTCTAGACCCCACCCTCAAAGCCCTAAGAGACCCTCCTCAGACAGACAAATAAATGTAAAGTCTGTAGGCCAAACCACTTAGATACCATGTGCCAAAAATAGCAGACATTTTGAAATAAATGCCATAAGTTTAACACTTCTTTTCTGATTTTTTCCAAATGTCCCAGAAAGACTGTGCCCTTGAATATGCAGGCCTGCTGATAGGGTGGGGGAAGACACAAAGGGGGCAACTGCCCCAGGGCCTGACAATTTAAAAGGGCCTGGACCCTGGACCTCCTGGCTACCACTGCTGCACTAAGCAGCAGTGATAGCACCCAGAAGCCTGGGCCGTTTAAATCACCACTGGAGCGCCACATGAGGCATTCCAGAGCCCTGGGCAGCATGTTCTAGATGGAACTGAAGGCTAGTGAGGTGTGGCACAATCCCATCAGCATGGCACAGTCCCGCCAACGTGGTGCAGTCCTGGCTGCCCTGGCCCTGCCCCTCCCCCTCCACCCAAGGCCCTATCCCTTCCCAGAGCACATAATCCGTCCCCTACCCACCACCTTGTGCAGGGGCCCTGGAAAGCTGTCAGCTCTCCTGGGCATATGACATTTTCAGTGGGATCCATTTCTTTGCAGGGCAGGGGAAAGGAAAATTGGAGTTTAGAAAATCAGCTAAAACCTAGCTTCAGCTTTAACTATCAAGCAGCTATAGTGCCCTATAATATTCCGACCATTTTTCTTATTGCATGTTTAGGAACAAACAGTAAACCATTTCAGAACATGCAGTTTCATTTTGTTTTGCTAATGGCATTGCCCATTTGCCATGTCCAACTGTGCAAATTTTAATTCTAAAGTAATCATTTTGTAACATTTTTCAGCAAAATTCCCTGAAACTATCTTTTTTTATTTAAAAAAAGAGATTAAATGCATAGATCTTTCCCAATATAGTGACATTTTGCATTACTTTAATGTCACACACATGATTTATTTAGGAGTTACTTTTTAAAATGTTCCCTGGAAAGATTTTTTTAGTGCCCTTTGGTTCTTCCCATATGCAAAATGCATTGGTGACAAATCTCACAAGGCAGTTCTGCCCCCAAGGTCCAAAACACTTGTCATGTGCCTGTTCATAGGCACTAGAATAGACTCGGAGAATTAAAAAATGCATGTCCTGAGGGCTCAGTACTGACCATTATTTATCTACTTTGCAGCAAACTGAAATTGGAATGACTTTTTTTTCTTGGCTGCACCTCAAAGAGTGGCGCCTTTCAGCTTGCATTGACCAAGGCTGGGATATGCACTGAAAAAGTAGAAGAGAGGGCTTCTTTTTATGAGCCCTCTGGTTAAATTAATAACTTTTGAAAACTGCCTTTCTTCTAGCAAATATACTCACATTGGCAGCCAGTATAGAAAACCTGTGCCAAATATGTGTGCAACCCCATATCACTTTCAAGTCTTTTCAAGCCCTTTTTTAATAAATATATTTCATATGGGAAAATATCTTTCAAGAAACTTTCTCAGAAAAATAGAAACTCTATTAATCTTATCGGAGTTTCCAATCCTCGTACATTCAGCGCAAGGTTAAATGTCAGTGTGTCTTCAGTCTCTTAGGGTGCATCTACACTGCACCCTTACTTTGAAACAAGCTAAGCAATTTGTGCTATGCAAATTACATAGCTTATTTTGAGGTAATTTTGAAATAGCTTATTTTAAAATTTGGCACTGTCTACACAGCGCCAAATATCAAAATAAAGTGCTATTCTGAAACATCCCTTAGCTCTCATGGAATGAGGGTTACAAGGGACACCGGAATAGCGCGCCTGTTATTTTGAAATCTGTTTTTAAATAATGGGCTGCTTTAAAAATGCGGATTAGCTATTTCAAGAAATTTCTGGTATTCTGAAATAGTTCTCTAGTGTAGACATACCCACTGTGTTTTTACTATCCTTTTTAAGTTTATTAATTTTACCTGGTGAAGGAAAAATAACCTCTACCATGTGTTGTGTGTATTCATCTGGCAGATACATATTTCACAAGGCTAAATATTAAATGTAGACCTATAAATGAGACTATGCAAATCCACTGATGGCTACAGTGCAGAAAAAGTATAAGAAAACCAAAGTTCAAATAACCATCAAGAATATTGTGCTATGTAATGGAAGAACACACTTGTTTTTGCTAAGTACTTAGTAATGATGATAAAACCAGTATATCACTCCCAGAATTGCATCTTTATATACTGCAAAGAAAACCCAAAGGTTTCAGTTCAGCAATATATTCAAAGCAGCGTGAGTCTAAATATGTCCAATGCATACTTCTCTTTCCCTTGCCAAATAAGATGTTGGTAAAATTCCAGTGAAGATACAGTCATAATGATCTCTCTCCACAAATTACACTACAATTTTAAGAGGGAGGAGAGGAAACACAAGCTCTCTTCCTGACTTATGTCTACAATAATAAAATAATGCTGATGGTCTCTTAAGAGAATACAGATCATCGTAAACAATACATGGGTTTTCACTAACTCGGTAAACCAATCATTGTTCAGACCACAGAAAATGAAGCCTTAGGGTTACATGAAGACCCAGGAAAAACAACTGATTATTTGATCTAAACTTGATCATGAATCCCAGATAGTTGTGGTGTTACAATACATATGCTTCTACTTTGCCTCATCAACAACTTCCAGTCCATAGGAAGCGTAGCTGAGTATTCTGTTTGTGCCTATTTGTAGTTTGAAAATATTCGTCTTTGCTACACTTTACATCTTTATCAAAAGATTTTAGCATATTTCTAGAACTTAACTATGCAGCAATTGTTAGTAAAATGTTAGCACTTTGAATATCTTGACATTCGATTAATAAATGAGTCTTTATAAATATTTATCTCATTATATACCCAGCACTTTTAATTTATATTGAGTCCATTGTTCCCCATTCTGTTTACCTATTGCCTAGCCCCTTTTTTTTACATTTTCATTTTTAAACTTCTTTGAAGACGGATGGATGCTTAAATATTCCTAAAGCTACTTCTATTTTGTCCCCTGTAAGGCTACGTCTAGACTGCAGGCTTCTTTCGGAAGGAGCTTTTCCAGAAGAGAGCTTCCAAAAAAACTTCTTCCAAAAGAACACGTCCACACTTCAGGTATGTCTACACAGCAAAGTTATTTCGAAATAACAGCCGTTATTTTGAAATAACTTTGCTAGAGTCTACACAAGCCAACCGCTATTTCAAAATATTTCGAAATAGCGGAGGGCTTATTTCAGAATTGGTAAACCTCATTCTACGAGGAATAGCACCTATTTCAAAATAGCTATTTCGAAATAGGTGCTGTGTAGACAGGGAATAGGGGCTATTTCAAATTAGGGGGCCTCCAGCCCTTCCTGGGGTGCCCTGCTGGCCACTCTGGCCACAAACAGGAAAACTCCTCTCCTCCCTCCCGCCCTGTCCTCACCCTCCAGAGCCCTTAAAGGGGTAGAGTCTGGCCACAGTTTTTGTGGCTAGTACCAGGCCTGCCAGCCTAGAGAACTCTGTTGCCACCCCTGACCCAGTGGCCCCAAAGCTCTCCACTGCTCCCCAGGAGCCGTCGTCCAGCTCCCAGGAGCCTGCCAGGGACCGGAAGAGGCGGGCGTCTTCCTGGTCAAGTGCGGAGATCATGGACCTTACTGAGGTTTGTGAGGATGCCACCAACCTCCATGATCTCCGCACTAGATGGAGGAATGCAGCCTTCTATAGCCATATGGTTGCCACCATGGCTGACAGAGGCCTCATCTGAATCCAGGAGCAGGCGTGGATGAAAATTGCTGCGGCAGACCTATGCCAGGTCTACAGGGGGCAGATCCCAACCAGGGGCAGACACAAACAGCTGCCCCTATTTTGATGCCCTGAACCACATCCTGGGGGGGCGAGTCAATCCGTTCCCCCCAGGTGGTCATTGACACTGGGGCAGAGGGCCCTGACCATGGCACAGAGGAGCAGGAGCCAGAGGAGGATGGAGTCACCATGCTGCTCAGCCAGAACCCCCCGAGCTGTCCCTGCAGACCTGTCCCCGGTGTCGTCCGAGGCAACAACGTGTGAGTGCCATCGCTGTCCCCTTATGTGAGGGGGAGGGAGACCAGGGACTGCAGGCATAGGCCTTGCTGACCACGGATCATGCAGCAACCTGTGCACATGCCGTGTCATCCCTGGGCACGTGGCCCCAGCTGGCTGCCACACAGGGGTCTTGGCCTGTTAGCCACAAGCGTGTGTGGCGAGTCATGATGTGCTCCTGACCCCAGGGACACCCTCCCTCCACAACCCCCCTCTACACAGAGGCAGAGGACATCTCCCCCCCCCACACACACACACACTGATATACAGCACAGGGGCATGGGTGCAGTCTCAGGGCAGCTCCCACTCCTGGGGATAGCTGAACATGGCCTGTGTGCAAGCACATCGGTTCTGATGGTGTGGAGAACTGTCGTCCTCACGTTGCAGAGGGGGGCTGGGCTTCACACACTGTGTACTCTGGGATGACTGACAATTTGTCCTTGTTCTCCACAGCTGGACCAGCTGCGAGTGCAGGGCGCACCACACCACCTGGGACATCCTCCCACACCTGAGGGCTCCACAGGCTCCCCACCTTGCAATGGAGGACTACCAGCAGCAGCACCTGGGGGCACTGCGAGCCCTGCACCGCACCCTCGACCACTGGGTCGAAGAAGACCTGCAGCTCTGGTGGGAGAGCTGGTGGGAGCAGCTTGCCCAGAGCTGTGCCATTTGTGCCCATCTGCAGACGCTCGTGCAGAGCGTGCTGCCTCCTGCTGCTCCAGCCCCTGCTGCCTCCCCAGCTACTGCTCCTCCTTCCACTCCTGCTCCCCCTCCCGCTTCTCCCTCCACCCACTCCCCACCCCTCTGGGGACACCAAGGCCCCTGCACCTGCAGTGCTGGGAGACAGGGAGGCCAGCGATACTCCAACCCTGAGCCCATAGCTTCTCCTCCCCTTTCCTCCCCTTTCCAGCTCCCTCCTCACAGGTTTCCTCCTCCCCTCTCCCATCCTTTCTCCTTCCCTCTCCTGCCTCCTTTCTCCAGTCTCACCTGAGTTTCATTGCCCCACCCCCCAGTTTTGTTGAATAAAGAGTTTGATTTCATCAAAACACATGTCTTTTATTTTCCATCAGGAAGGGGGGTTAGGGAGGAGTAAGTGGAAGGATATGAGGGAGGAATGAGGCACAAGCCTCCAGTGGGGCAGACCAAGGAAACTATTAGGGTATGTCTAGACTGCATCCCTTTGTCGGCAGAGGGATGCAGATTAGGCAGGTCAATATTCCAAATGAGTCAGGGATTTAAATATCCCGTGCCTAATTTGCATAAAAATGGCCACCGTGTTTTGCTGACTCAGCACTTTGTTGGCAAAAAGTGACAGTCTAGAGGGGGATCTGTCGAGAAAGAAAGCCTTTTTTGACAGATCCTGTAAACCTCCCTCCTCGCACAGTCACCGGAGATTGCCATACCTGCATGAGCACCACTGTGACAGTGGATCTCCCCACACCAAACTGGTTACCCACAAATCGGTAGCTATCTGGCATAGAGAGCTTCCAGAAGGTGATAGCCATATGCTTCTGGAGGGGAATGGCGGGCCTCATGTGCGTGTCCTGTCACCTCAGAGCAGGGGCAAGCCACTCACAGAGCTCGAGGAAGGTGTCCTTCTTCATTCTGAAGTTCTGGGTCCATTGTTGGTCTCCCCAGCACTCCAGGACAATGTGGTCCCACCAGTAAGTGCTGGTCTCCAGTTGCCAGATGTGGCCGGGCACGCTGGCATCCAGGAGCTGCAGCTGCTCTGCCACATACCCCAGGAAGGTGTGGAAGAAGGCCTGGGGGTTGGGTTGCTGCAGATCATGCAAGGCAGCCTGCAGAAAGTGCTGCCAGACTTGGAGCAATATGTCTATGTCTGGCTCCATGCTGCAGAGTGCTGTGGTGTCCTGAGTGAGGGCAACCAGAGCATACAGAAAACAAACACTTTGCTGTCCCTCAGCGAGGTAGGTGAGCAAGCAGGGAAACCTGAGACCCAGTTGTCCACGGGGGTCCTTTTAAGCACGAGCCTCAGATAGCCTCAGGCAGCAGCCACACAAGGTAACTCCTGACCTGATGCCCTGCCAGAACCAGTTCCGGCTGGCCTTAAATGAGATTCAGCATCCAATCAGTGTGGATGCGCTATTTCGAAATAGCAAAACGCTATTTCAAAATGCATTTTGCTATTTTGAAATGCATTTTGTGTCTAGACACATTATTTCGAAATACTATATTTTGAAATAATGCTGTAGTGTAGACATACCCTGCCAAAGCACATCGAAAAAGCGATCTGCTTTTTCAAAAGATAGAATCCACACTGAATGGACACTATCTCACCTTTAAACTGTGATCATTATGGACAGAGTGGCCACCCAGGCACCAGTGCTTTTTCCTCTTTCCTCTTCTTCCGAAAAAACTCCCTCTTCCCCGTCCACACATGCCTTTTTCCGAAAGAGCTGATTTTCTTTCAAAAGAACATGATGGCAGTGTGGACATAATTGAAATTTTTTCAGAAAATCAGCCATTTTTCCGAAACAGTTCTGTAGTGTAGACGTACCCTAAGTGGGGGAAAGGATATGAGATGTACCTCTCATTCACAAAACTGTCAAACTTTTCTTTTAAATAAAAGTGCAGTATAGAAGAGCAAGAAAAAAAAGCTGTATACATTTTTGGAGGTGCGAGAGACAAACTTCAGAATAGTTTTCTACTAAAATTTGACAGATATAGACATGAATATAACCTAAATACGTCTGCTTACTCGGGTACAAAGGATATATACAGATTTCGTCAATGTTAACACAGCTGCTTTGCACATATGTAATGTTTTCTGGTCCTAATGTCTTTACCATTAATTCATTCTATAAACTGTACTAGACATGTATTGTGACAAATTAATAGTACTAGGGGAACCTTAAATTTTGGAATTTTCTGATTCTTGAATGCTTGACTCACCATCCTTCTATCACTATTCTGCTGCATTTAAATTAAACAATTGATCGGTCCAGCTTTTTATGCACATTGGAGTCACTAAGGTCCTTCCTCGCTTTACCAGCAGGGTAAAGAACAGGTTTATGAGTCCAGTCACTTAATCAGAGATCTGTTTATTGTAAATATGAATGTATTTAGGTATATGCTAATTAGAACATATTTATGTTCCCTGCTGTGTGAAAGGACATTATTCATTATACATTTCAAATGGCAATCCTTCTAGTTGTGCTCTGGTCGTCCTTACACTGCTCAATGCCCCCCTTTGTCCTTTTCAATATTTTATGTGTTATTATCTCAGTCTAATTGTATCTTATTTGGCAGGATGTTTGAGGACATATTCAGAGAGCAGCCAAACGCATGGAGGAAACAAGTACATTAACATAATATCTGTCTGTATTACCACTCTAGGCTCATGTCTCTTTTTAGTCTCAATGCAGACAATGCGATTCATTTTATTTGCATAGAAGGTGAAATTCTCTCCTGTGCCAAGGGTCAGCTCAAGGCTTATGCATCATTTAAGACCATGAGCTGGCCCTCTGAATAGGCTGTATTTCACCCAGACGGCATTTTTATGGCTCTGAGCAACACTATTTGCTCTGGATTTAACGTTCTATGTAAAAATACCAACACTGGAAGAAACTGGTTAGTCTGCAAGGTCTCTATTGATTATCTTTTTTGTTCAAATTACAAATATGAGTCATGTTGCACAGTAATTTTTATCTAAGCCCTTTAGGACCCACTTCTGCCTCTATTGGAGTCTATGGCAAACTTCCCATTCACTAGTCATTGTTAGTCTATAAAGTGCTACCAGACCATTTGTTGTTTTTTAAGTTTATCCTGCACAGACTAACTTAGCTACCCCCTGAAGCTTTCTACTCGCTGTAATAGAAGCAAACACTTAATCAGGAGGGAGCTGTAACCCTATCAAAGGACGTACAATTATAAGAAAACTATTGCTTCCCATCTGTGATGATAAAAAAGAACAACTGAGATAAAAATGAATTAAAGAAACATGAAAGCATCAATCTGAAGGCATTAACACTTAAACTAGGGGTGGGGAACCTTAGGCCCGGGGACTGGATGCAGCCCCTAACTTGCCTGGAGGCTCAGTGCTCCCCTCCCCAGCCTGTACCTACTAGCCTGGACCCTCCTCCCCCATTCTGTTGTGCAAGGGAATGTGGGGAGTGTCTTTGTCCTTCTCAGTTACGGGCCACATCAGTGAAGGTTTGTCTTTTTTTTATGCTTCTTACTTGTGTGAGGCCCCCAACTGATTTTTTTGTGGGTTAGCAGCCCCACAACCCAAAAAAGGTTCCTCACCTGTAATTTAGATTCTAAAACAAAATTGAATCTAATCGTGTCTGATTTTTGCAAAAAATCTGATGCATTTAAAATCCAGCCCCATAAAATGTCATTTGTTGACCTCATGTCTGCAGAGATTGCATAGGCTGTAAAACAAACTCAAATAGGCCATCTTTTTAGAAAAAAATCCCTAAGTTATCTGTCTGTTGACATTTCACATATGACATCATAAGCTTCTTAAAATGAATAGAGTTTTGTTTCTCTCTCTCTGTGTCTCTCACCCTTTTTAATGGCTAAAGGCCACCAAAGAACTGAAATCTTGCAACTTAAAGATTTCCAGAAGTGATTAGTGATTTTTGAGTGTCTCACTTGTTGCATGTTCAGCTGGATACACCTTAAAAGACCTGTTTGGTTTGTGTTTGTTTTTCCAGAAAGTGGAAACTCCACTGCGTCTAAAAATTAGACTCCTTGCGTCACTCAAGGCACTCACAAATTACACACAATGATCAGCTGCTTTTGAAAATCTTGGCCAATGCTTTTCATTTGATGCTGTATAAATCTGTGTTAATTATCAGAGGAAAAACATTCTATGGGTAAAGGAACAAGTGTGATTCTTAAGTTCTGATTTCTAGTTTGGAGTCTGCTAATGACAATCTGTACGACCCTGAACAAGTCACTTAGGGTGCACCTACACTCCACCCATACGTCAAAATAAGATACACAATTTGAGCTATGCAAATTTTGTATCTTATTTTGATCTAATTTTGAAATAGTTTATTTTGAATTTTGAAATAAATGGCTATTCTGAAACATCCCTTAACCCTTGTGGAATGAGGGTTACAGGAACTTTGGAATAATGAGCCTGTTATTTTGAAATCTATTTCAAAATAATGGGCTGGTTCAAAAGATGCAGAGTAGCCATTTCAAGATACCTCTGGTATCCCGAAATAGCTCCATAGTCTCTAGATGTATCCTTAAAGTGGGATTTTTCCAAAGGGCTCACTGTAAACCTAACCCTGTTCCATCAAAGTCAATGGGATTTTTTACCAGTGGAAAAGAGTTAGGCCAGCTTTTGAATGCTGTGGAAAATACCACTATTAATCTTTCTGCATCTCAATTTCCTCCACTATAAAATTGGGATTTTGGTTTGACCTACTTCACAGAAGTGTTATGACATTGAAATTAATGTTTGCTATGTGATTTGACATCCCTGAGTGGAAAATGCAAAAGAAGTGCAAAGTACCTACATTCCATTGTGATGGGTGCATTACAAGTCCTTCAAGAAATATATGATCATTCCTCCAAAATAGTTTGATAAGGTAACAAAATAAAAGAGACTGTTGGGACGGGGGGCGGGGGAGGGCAAGGAGCAGTTTAATGGAATGGATGGACTGTAGAATCTTTCATGTGGCATCTTCTTATGTGTTTCCCTCTTCTAATGAATTTTGACTCTTCTGTAATTGCAGCAAAAGGAGTAGGATTTCACTCAGAATTTACATTGCTCCCTGTCACTAGGAAGAGGGAAAATAGGACAAATTATTGGCTTTCCATAAACTAAACTAATAACTCAACAGAATTCATTACATTAAAATGAGACCTCATACAAAGATGCTTATTTTACATTAGTGAAATAGCTTAATTTTCTAAATGCATAAACCCATTATTGGCTATAATTAAATTGGCTCAAGGAAAACATCCTCATAGAAAGACTTCTTTTACAATAATAATTGGAGAGATACCAATAAATGAATAACTGTATACTATTTATAAATGCTGCTTATTTGTATTTTGATTCAATGTTTGTATTTTCATTGAAATCTTTGCATATTCATTCAAATATTAATTCAACAATAGTCTTATCACAGCATCTTATTTATTCATCTGGAGTGGTTTCCCCTCTTTGACCAGAAAACCAAACATATAATTGTTTTTAAAGACTTTCTGGACTTGCCAAAATATCAACTCTAGCACATGAAAGGGGGCACAAGTTCACATTGTGCTGTGGCCATCTGGGACAGCATGTGCTATAATAAACTACTTGAGCAAAGTTGTTCATCTTATTTGCTCTCTAGAGGCTCTTTTTATTGGGATAGAAAAGAGATCTCATTGCCAAAAAGGAGAGTGATGCTGTCTGCTGAGATCTGTGCCAAGATTCTGATACAGAGAGCAGGGTTCTTTCATTTTATTAGCTTCTCTCCCAATGTTTTAAAGGACTAATTCAAGAATAAACAATATGACCAAATTAAAGTTGTGGGAAAAAATCTGCAATGCCATCGCATCTATTACTGTTAAGTATAACAAATTCAGATCCTTAGGTGGCAAAAATTATTATAGTTTCACTGAAAATGATGGAGCTATGACAATTTACACTAGCTGAGGATCGGCTCACATATGTGCCCCCTTTAACAACTAAGGACATGGCACAACACAATCTTCAATATTCTTTCTGAAATTTGGCACCCCTGGAGATTTGGGACTTCACATCATGAGGTGGGAGATAACAGGCCTCTTCTCAAATAGGAGACTGGCAAATTAAAATAGTTCAAACATCCATGATCATGAACAAAAACATGTAAACTACAGAGGTTTTGAAATCACAGATTGACTTTTAAGGCTATGTCTACACTGGCAGCTTCTTGTGGAAGAACAGCTGTTCTTGTGCAAAAACTTGCCTGCTGATTACACTGCATGCACGTTCTTGCGCAAGTAAATTTACAGTACAGCATTGTAAAACAGGGCTTCTTCTGGAAGAGTTATTCCTCTCCCCACGAGGAGTAAGCCCTCTTGTGCAAGAGCTCTTCCACAAGAGGCCAGTGTAGACAGGCAACATAAATTTCTTGCGCAAGAAGCCCCTATGGTTAAGATGGCCATCAGAACTTTCTTGTGCAAGACAGCGTCCACACTGTCATGGATGCTCTTGCGCAGAAGCACATCTCTTGTGCAAAAGCACATGCCAGTATAGATGCGCTCTTGTGGAAGACTTTTTGCGCAAGAACTCTTCCGCAAAACAGTTCTTGCGCAAGAAGCTGCCAGTGTAGACGTAGCCTTAGGGCTTGCTGTGAGTGTCTAATGCACACATACGTGTCTTTTTGCAATGAAGAACAGTGTGCATTACAAGACTCCCCTTGCTTTACAGCTTTAGCTGTCTCTATTCTGGATTCTTCCCATGCTACAAAAAAAAATGTTAGATGACATATGCGTGTCCATTGCACTGCCTCCAAAAATGCACCGAAAGAATTATGGCTTACAAAAACATGCCACATGCTAGCCCTAGATACCAGTCAGTCACACCTTTCTAAGTCACCACACTTCTAATGAGTGGACATGTGGACAAGAGGGATCCAATGGAAATAGTGTACTTAGATTTCCAGAAAGCCTTTGACAAGGTCCCTCACCAAAAACTCTTAAGTAAAGTTAGTTGTCATGGGATAAGAGGAAAAGTCCACTCATGGACTAATAACTGGTTAAAAGACAGGAAACAAAGGGTAGGAATAAATGGTAGGTTTTCTGAGTGGAGAGGGATAACTAATGGGGATAACTAACCCCCAAGGGTCTGTCCCGGGAACCCATCCTATTCAACTGATTTATAAATGATCTGGAGAAAGGGGTAAAAAGTGAAGTGGCAAAATTTGCAGATTATACTATACTGCTCAAGACAGTTAAGAACAATGCAGACTGTGAAGAGCTTCAAAAGGATCTCACAAAACTAGGGGTGACTGGGCAATAAAATGGCAAATTAATTTAATGTTGATAAATGCAAAGTAATACACATTGGAAAAAACAATCCCCACTATACATACAAAATGATGGGGACCAATTTAGCTATAACCACTCGAGAGATCTTGGCGTCATTGTGGACAGTTCTCTGAAAACATGCACTCAATGTGCAGTGGCAGTCAAAAAAGCAAACAGAATGTTAGGAATAATTAAAAAGAGAATAGAGAATAAGTCAGAGAATATCTTATTGCCTCTATATAAATCTATGGTACATCCACATCTTGAATACTGCATACAGATGTGGTCACCTCATCTCAAAAAAGATATCTTGGCATTGGAAAAGTTTCAGAAAAGGGCAACAAAAATTATTAGGACTTTGAAATGAAGAGAGATTCAAAAGAGAGATTCAAAAGACTGGGACTTTAAGGAAAAACTTAAAAAACAACAAAATAGACTAATAGCATCTTAAAGACTAATAAAACATGTAGATGGTGGTATGAGCTTTCATGGGCACAGCCCACTTCTTCAGATGACAGGAGTGTTAGAAGTGGATTTCTAGATATGTTCATGGAGGTTATGTTCATCAATACTCATTAGCCAGGATGGGTAGGAATGGTGTCCCTAGCCTCTGTTTGTCAGGGGCTACAAATGGATAACAGGGGAGGAATCACTTGATGATTATCGGTTCTGTTCTCTCCCTCTGGGGCATCTGGCATTGGCCACTGTCAGAGGACAGGCTACTGCGGGAGATGAACCTTTGGTCTGACCCAGTATGGCTGTTCTTATGTTCTTATGAGTAAATTGGCAAATTATATAGGTGCAATGTGGGCTAAGAAAAGGCACATGAACCACTATTCTGAACACTAGGCTTTACCAGTTAGGTTCCTTGTTGTTCTTCCTGGTGAACAATGAAGGGATACAAGATGCTGAGAGAGACTGTCCAGAGAGACAAGCTTCAGTGTGACAAGTCATCTGAGTAATATCATAGGGCAATGTCACATGGATATGAAGAACATCTGAAAAAAACATCTGCATTCCAGTGCCAAGGAGGCATTTACTGCTTTGAAAGGGCCCTATTTCAATAACATGTGGACTCATCCACATGATGTGATAAGTGAATTAAAGAATCACTTTTACACCAGTGCTAAATGATGACTGAGTCCCATTGCCTATCCTACATATTCATGAGATGGTATTGGTTAGCTTTAAAGGTATTGATAAAATGTCTTGACTGCTGATGTTTTTGTGGCAAAGAGGCTAACTGTTGTCATGCCCTTTATTGTGACCTACTTTGGAAAGACCTGAAAGTAGCTGGTGCAAAACATGGCAGAAAAGCTTCTCAAGATTATTGGCTAGTTGGCTTACAAGAGTCATGAAGTTGTCTCACCTCAGGCTGTAAATTAGCAAGAACACTTCAGTTTTACATTTTGTACTAATATTTAAAGCCACAAATAATATAGGATCAGCTCAAATGTAGACTGTGGCCACTGCATTAGTAGAACTGGCACCACTGCCTGCCCCAAGACGCAATCTCGAAAGTCTCAGAGGGGTAGTCATGTTAGTCTGTGACTTTGAAAACAACTTTTAAAAAAACAACAAGTAGTTCTGTGGCACCTTAGAGCAGGTCAACACATGACCCGTGGGCCACATGCAGCTCGCGGCCTGTTTGTTTGCAGCCCCCGGTGCGGTTTGGGTTTACACAGGGCTCAACATGTGGCCTGAAGGTGGGAGCCAAAACAAAAAAGTAATCAATATAATGGTCTTCTGTTGATATGCGTTTTAGTCGTTAAATTCCTGGACTGTCATTGCTCATTAGAAGTGCTGTCATATGGATGGAAATCGGGTGAATATTGCATTTTATTAATATCAGCAGAACTGACTTAAATGGGGCCTGTGTGTTATGTAGTCTTGCCTTAATCTTTGCAGTCATACCAATCTGTGTGAAATAAGCTATTTGCATATATATATTTGCATGAATATGCAATCACACTTAAGTTGCGGTTCTCGGCATGTGCTGTGAGTATCACTGTGTCCCCCGGGGCTTTCAAAGTTGAGAAGCCCTGCCTTAGAGACTAACAAAAATATATGTATTTTTATGTATATCATGAGCTTTTATGTATATCATGATTTTATATATGTATATCATAAGCTTTCGTGGGCAAAACCCAATTCTTCAGAAGGTGCCACAGGAATACTTGCTATTTTTTAAAAGTTGTTTTTAATATTGAAAGGTAAAAGAGACAAAGGAGGAAAAGTGGCCTCTTTCATGGAGGACCTAATGCTCTCTTAGGGCCTGGTCCTGTGAAGTGTTGAAGATCTTCTGATGTGATTAGTGCTCTCTCCTCCTTTGGATTTCACTAGGATTTGAAAGTGTTCAGACCCAAATGGCGCAGGCCCTGGTTTTCTCTTAAGTATTGTTTACTGAAGAATCCCCAGTTGTCACTTTAAGGGATGATAAGTTCTTGCCCCAAGATCAGGCCCAGTATACATTTGAATAATACTCTATAATTGGGAACCCTGATGTGTACATTTGCAACACTCACAGTATAGGAAATTTACACACTATTTGCAAATAATTTATTAATACATTTAGCGCAGTCACAAATGCCCCAACTCAGTAAGGTAGACAGAAAGACCACTGAATATATATGTGCATATCCATCTACTCGCACCATCCCTTGGAGAATAACCCGAACCGTTAGTCATCAACTTCTTCATCGCCAACACCTTTCCCTTTATCAGCATATTCAGTAGGCATGTTTCCCCTTTTCCTTATTTGTATATCCTCACCGTACTAATGTTGGAGTGTGATTCTCCAATTGACTAGTATAGCAATAATCTTCAGCCTAATACCATATATGTCAATTTGTTGCCATGACATTATTGTGGTTGGGTCATGTTCCTGTGGTCAGAAATTCCCCTTAAACACTCTATTTTCAGCTCCCCAATGCTTGGGTGTTTCCGTTGGGCTGCTTATCTATTCAAAGTTCATAGGCCTCAAGCCTTATGCTTGCTGAAGTCTAGAGATTCCTTGCTTTACAACGGAATATAATAGAAGCAGATTATCATGCAAAAAAGTGAATATAATAAAGACAAGCTAGCCTACTAGGCTACAGAGTGTATAGGGGCATATTGCCCATTACTTATGGTCTTATTTTAGTTATGTTTTTAAGGCATGTACAGACCTGAGGATTTGGATGACAATGAACTGGACATACCAGAAACTATATCCACCAATGATAATCACACCACTACCACATGAATGATTACATCTAACTTTGAAATTGCAAATGAAACCTCATTTGGTATAGTAGGAATATCCATGATATTTCCTCATCCGAGCCAAACTCATTTTGAAAACATAAACAGGGTATCCAGTGGTGTCTGGCAGTAACATACTAATTGAGCTATGTCCTCTTTCCCTCCTTTCTTTACACAAGCAACCCTTTATGACAAATGCCTTTGTTTCACCCTTTGTTCCAGAAGCACAATGGAGACAATAAAGGGTGAGCATAGGCATGGGAAATAGGGATGTGAGGGGTGCTGTAGCACCCCCAGGTTTTGGACATCCCAGCCATATGCCCCTGTTGTCCATGTTTCTGGCCACCAGCCCCATGCCTCTGCCACCCATGGTTCTGGCCACCGGCCCTGATGTTCCCTGCCTGTTGTTTCCACTTCCAGCTCTGGGTCCCACTCGGCTGCTGTCTCCACACACGGGCTCAGCTGTTGGCCCTCAGTCACAATTGGCTATTGTCCCTGCATGTAGGGGCTTGGCTGCTGGCCCCAGGTCCCACTCAGCTGCCATTCCTGTATGAAGGATCTTGGCTGCTGGCCCTGGGTTCTGCTCACCTGCTGGCCTCTCCACATATGGGCCCCACCCAGCTGCTGGGCTGGGGTTTCCAGTTGCCAACTCTGGGTTTCCAGCTGCTGGCTCCAGCTCTAAGAGGCAGTGATAGGCTCAGCACCCCTCAGCCCACAAATTGTTCCTGTGCCTCTGAAGATGAGGGAGAGGTAGAAGGGTTCAAAACCTTCAGCACAACACTATAGAGTACAAGCTCAGGACATGTAGGCAGATCAGGCTGATGGTTCTTAGATACTAAGATCTTTCCTCCCTCTATGGAAAAAATAGAGCAATACTGATGGAGCAGGCTTAGGGGCTGCCTTTTCAAGTCCCTGTGGGACAGAACCATAGTAGCCCCAGTGTTTAAACCCAGGCACAGCTCCACCCTCACCTCAGGCACAGTAGGAGAAGCAGTAGAGAGCTGAGACAGGGAAGAGGAACTGGCAGTTTGTGATTGTAAGGAGGCAGCAGGCAGGAAGATGGTCTGTGATCAGAGAAGAGGGGGACTGCAATTTGGAAATGGAAGAATGAAAGGGAGGGATATGGCACAGAGGGGAGAGGGTATGTCCGCTCACTTTCAAGGGGAGGGATGGTGGGATTTACAACAGTAGAGCTAATGCAGTGGTAATTTTTTTTGGGGGGGAAGGGGAGATGGCAAGGGCCCCAAATGGTTTAATTGACTTTTCTGAAGAGAGATCACCCATGATTTGTGCATACATATAGGAGAGTGAGTGATGTAGAACTATATAGTTAGTGAAGGAAGGGTTATCTAAATGCCAGCCAAAGTCCTACTATTTATTTTGGGCACCAGCTGCTTTTGAGATTGACCAGGTTGCTGGATGCTCCAACTTCCCATCTGCCAACATCTTCTCAAGGGGCAAAACTACATTATTTGCCATTTGTGTTTCTCATATTAGTATCTCATAAATTCAATGGTGTCAAAGGTTTGATGCAGAGTTGCTGTTGGGATCCTATCTCTTGGCCGTGCAGAAGCCTACAAAAAAGTGCACATTTCTGACTTCTGCATGCTGTCAGCGGAAGCTCTCGCCCAGCATACCTATTTTCCATACACACACTGATTCATCAAGAGACCACGGTTTGTAATATCTGTACACTACTAGTATTGTTCCCGGGTCTGCATTGCTATTGATTGAGGCTTGCTCATACTGCCTTAAATAGATAGCCTGTTTATCGCCTTTAATGGATGGCTAGTTCATCATCTGCTCACTCTCCTATGTTGTTAGCTGTTACTATTAATTGCCTTTTATCTACTCTGTTGTTATTCACTGCTAGAGAGATAAATAGCAGTGTCCCCTTGGGAGCTGGACTGGAACCTGTGCTGTTCAATATATTCGTAAGTGGTCTGGAAAAGGGAGATGAACAGTGAGGAGGCAAAGTTTGCACATTATACAAAGTTATTCAAGATAACTCTTTGCAGTCAGCTTTGGACTTACAAAAAGATCTCACAAAACTGAATTAGTAGGCACCAAAATGGCAAATTAAATTCTGTTCTGATAAGTGTAAAGTAATGCACATTGGAAAACATAATCCCGACAATAGCTCCAAAACGATGGGTTCTAAATTAGTTGTTACCACTCGAAAGATCTTGAAGTAATCTGAAGAAGTGGGTTGTGCCCACAAAAGCTCATGATACCATCTACATGTTTTGTTAGTCTTTAAGATGCTACTAGACTATTATTTGTTTTTTAATATTTACTAGTTAGAGACTAACTTGGCTACCTTTCTGAAGCTGCTGTGCAGTGGCAGTCAAAAAAAATCTAACAAAATGTTAGGAACCATTAGGAAATGATAAGACAGAAAGTATCATCATGTCACCATATAAATCTATGGTATGGCCACACCTTAAATACTGTGTGCAGCTCCGGTCACCGCATCTCAAAAAAAGATTAGAATTTGAAACAGTACAGAGAAGGGCAACAACAATGATTAGGGATGTGAAACAGCTTCCATATTATGAGAGATTAGTATGACTGGGACTGGTCATCTTAGAAAAGACATTAATAAAGTGGAATATGATAGAGGTCTATAAAATCATAAAAAGTGTGGAGAAAGTGGGCAGGGAAGTGTTATTTACCCCGTCACATAACACTAGGGGGGTCACCCAATGAAATTAATAATTAGCAAGTTTAAAAACAAACATGAAGTAGTACTTCACACAATGCTCAATCAAACTGTGGAACTCATTGCCAGAAGATGTTAAGTCCAAAAGCATAACTGGATTCAAGAAAGAATTGGATAAGTTAATGGAGGATAGATTTATTAAAAGCTATTAGCTAATATGGTCAGAAAAGCAACCCTATGCTCAGGGTGTTCCCAAACCTCTAATTACCAGAAGCTGGGACTAGATGATAGGTCATTTGATAATGCCCTGTTCTGTTCATTCCTTCTAAAGCCTTTGGCACTGGCTACTGCTGAAAAACAGAACACTGGGATAGATGGATCATTGGTTTGACCCAGTATGACATTCTTAAGGACAGCTTTAATGGAGTGTGGGAGAGTCGTAGCCAGACTTCCCAAATCTTGCAAGCCTCACTCTCACCCACACTCAAAGAAATTACATTGTCAGTGCTGGTGTCCAAGGTTGAAGATTGTGTTCTGGGAAAAGATGGGGTTTAGCATTTGCCCCCAAATCCATAACTTATACTTACAGGTCTAAACTTAACAAACTGCTGTTGGAAAACAGTAATGCAAATCCAGTTTCTATTAATTATTACCGGAAGCATCTAACTATAGGTGAAAATCATGATAGAATGAGCAAAACTTCTGGAATCAATTATAAGAAACATTAAACACTGCCACCCTAATTTTTTAAAAAAATACATAGGGCCAGATTCTGCAGCCCTTAGTCAAGTTGAGTGATACCTAATTCTGCTATTAGTTTCTTTGGTATCCATGGAATAGTCACACAGGGCCAAACTGTGAATACTTTACTCCTGTTGATGAGCAGTTATTCAGATCCACTCCCTCCTACTCTATAGATGTGGGAAGGAAGTTAAATTGATATAATTTACATGCATATGATCTGGAAGAAATTTCAGATGTTTCTGCCAACCATAGCTGGTAAAAGGTATTTCCAACATAGGTGTCATTTAAAACAAGGTCTTATTTTATTTACATTTTGATTGATAAACTTGATTTTATAAAATAGATATAGAATAATAATACATTGATCAAGAAAGAAGGTATATCCACAGCACCAGAAATAATGATTTTGAGATATTCCATTTGATAGGTCTCTTCAAATAAGTAATCAGATGGAAAAGATTCTGCACCAGTTACATGATGTGAGAACTAACCACGGTACACAGGAAGATTCAACACATTTGGTTTTGATGGTTTCCTGCTGTGGTTTTCACTTCTGCATTTGGTAAGAGTGATATAACAGTGATTTGCTCTTGTTCCAATTCCTTTTTAAAATGTAAAGGTATTTTTTGTTTTTATACAATAAACATTTTGCAGTTATTCAGTAATTTGAACAATTTAAGATTAAAATGAAACAAAATTGGGAGGTATTTTGATATGGCAATCTTTTACATAAGCAACCTCAAATGACATACCCAAGCCAAAAAGTAGGCGTGTGACATGTGTCTCACATCACTGAAATGCAGGCAACATTTCTACAAAATGTTGAAGCCTCTGTTGTATCAAGAGAACAATTTCCTGTTCATATGTGATATTCTAAAGGAAAAACAAAACAAACCTGCAGCCACTTTCTTTATCCAGAAGCCAACAACAAAGAAATATAATAGCAAAGGATTGTGTCTCCATATGCCCCGATGAAAAGTTATCTTTTTAAACTACAGCATTCTGCTACAAGAAAACTGGATACAATTACATTTTAAAGAGCATGAAAATGTACATGGCCTACCTGTACTACTCTTACATTGGTAAGTACTTACAAAGAGTAGATCATCTGATTTCATGAGAACATAATTAAAGTAAGGAAAGGTTACCCACATGGGCCCGCAGTGTAAGCACAGAATTTCATTTTCTTAAAATTCCCAGAAACCAAAAGCTTTGTACCATTTCTCAATGTTGGTGCTTGCATTGAGACTTTTGAACTATTTTAGTATACATCTGTGTAAGTACAAATAGGTCCAGACCTTTCTATAATACAACCACATACGAGAAAGCTTTTGTATTGTTGTTTTGTCCTGAATTCTTTAAAATTCACATTTGCACAGGCTCCCTTTAAGAAGTGATATTGGGACATACGGCAATTTCCTGAAATATCCTCGACAACAACCCCTATTGAATTACTATTGTGTATCACCAGGAATTGTGTATATTTCCATGGGGGAAGAGATCTACAACACTCCAATAACTAAAAACAGTGAAGTGTTGTGAAGCAAAATCTCCAGAGTTGTAGCACCTGCTGATAGCTATCACCACCTGGAGAGAGGCTAACATATACTAGTACAAACTGGATTCTCTAAGGGCCCACAGACAGAAACAGAACTTTTAATTAAATAGCCTGAGTTAAAACTGACTCTGGGCCTTCTGTTTCAATAAAAGGACAGGACTTGAGGTCCAAAGGGAGTTCTAGTCCTTCTGGGAAAGGTTGGAAAGATATGGTCCAGTATGTGTGCTTGTTTTGTGCTACCACAATAAAATCCTTAGGTAGGGTTTGAATGACTATATGTCAGGGCTCTTGTAGAAGTGAGGAATTCATCTCTAGTAAGCTTATTAGCATGCATATATAATCTTTTATTGTTTTAAGTCTGTTTTCTGGTTATTTTCTCATCTAATCTTGTCCCCAGTCCTGTTCTGGCTCCAGCCCTATTCTTGAGTTCTTCCAAATATGCTCTTGACTCCTGATTTTAGCTATGACCTTTGACTCTGAACCTTAGGCCTGACCATCCTCACCTTGGTTTCTGATATTCTGGATCATTTTACAAGAAATATGGTTCAGTTTTATTAAACACATTAATATACTTCAAAGATAAACATCAAGAAAATCTACCACCAAAGCTATACTATTAATATTGTTTATTAACCATAACCAGCACTAAAGCCTCCCATCTATCAGATCAAAATCATATCAAGATAAAAGAAAAAACAAGTTAGTCTTGACACTGTTTTGGTATTACATCAAATTAGTTAAATGATCAAACACACACCAAAGATAATCATACTTACACATTCTAAGAGTCTCGGAAGCTAGCGGTCCTTTTTGGATAACTAAGTCCCAACTAAATAATGTAATCATAGTAAATAGAATATTTAATGTTAGTAGCTGAGTATCTTTTACTGAAATCAACCTGCCTAACATTTAAATCATGACCTCAGAGCCAAATATAAAGCATTCTTCTTAGAACTGTATTCTTAAGTAATAGCCAAGTACCAGATTTTCAAAGGTAATTAGGTACCCAAACATGCAGAGAGGTGCCTAGTGGGAATTTCTAAAGTGCCTAAGCCGCCAGGGGTACTTCATACCTTTGGGGAAAAATCTCTGGTCCTAACCCTTTCCTCTTTTACCCCCAATTAAGTTATTTTAATACTGATGTTAATAAAAGACCCTTGATAAGCAGAAGTTATTCATCAGAAAATAGATGACAATTTCAAGGATGTCAGGACTTCTAAACACAACTCTGATGAATGGTCTTATCAGATACTATTTAGGGCTGTTTAAATCTGGGGAATTGTCCTTTCTGGTGCATTCCCCATATGATCTTTATGGGCACTGGCACACACATGTGTGCACGTAATACCTTCACACCCAAATTTGAATAACTACAAAAAGGCTCTCCGCCAATTAAAACAGAAAAGAGAAATAAGTTAATTTAACAGGATTTTTCAAACTCTTCTGCTCTTGAAGTTGTCTTGATAGTGCAGGCGCAGGTAGGGTATTTCTACACAGCAAGCTTATTTCAGAATAATGTCAGTTATTCTGAAATAATGTATTGCACGTCTACACAGCAAGCCCATTATTTCAAAATAAATTCAAAATAATGGGCTTCTTACTCTGACTTCTGTAAACCTCATTGTATGAGGAGTAGGGGAAGTCAGAGGAAAAGTGCTCTATTTTGAAATAAGTGCTGTGTAGATGTGCCCAAATTCAAAATAAGCTATTTCAACTTAAGCTACATAATTTGCATAGCTCAAATTGCGTAACTTAGTTTGAGTTTAGCCCTGCTGTGTAGACATACCCAGAGAGACTAGTCAAAGGTCATCATAGCCTATTTGATAAGGTTTTAATTTTCTGTGCTGAAAGGGTCTTGGATATTGTAGAATATCATACTTCCTGTAGGCAGCTTGATCACCCAAAGAGAGATTTCTCAGCCTTACCCTTGATTCTTATAGTTCTTATCTTATTCCATCTTGCAGAATTTCCCTTGGAGAAATCACGTGCAAGGCCAATTTTGATGTCCTGCAGTTTGGTCCAATCAGGTTCGAGCTAGGTCATCCTTAGTTAGCATCAAGTTGGGGGAAAAACATTTAAATTAGAAATTTAAAAAAAAATTGTGTTTTTGCATACCATAGGGACTGAAATTTGTATCATCTCCCTCATAACTATCAAGCATCTGGACCCAGGAGACCAGATTTTAGAATATTGGTGTGGTCTGATCCAGGTGTGTTACAAGTTTTACAGGAAGTTAAACAAAAAAATCCTATAAAAATAACTGATTGGAAAAGAATCCTATCAGCAAGTCATGCAGCATTTGTCTAAACAATTAAAAATAGATTTGAACAGTTATGATCACTTCTCAGTTTCATCACCTCCATTTTCTTCTCAGACAAAGGATTTACAGTATTTTTTCTATTTTGGAAGTAAGCTACAAGTCACACTGTTTATCTTCTGGAATCTTCATCTCAATAGAGGAAAAATTACATTCAAGCACATCAATAGCTACACCCATTTAAATAATAATGTTTAAAATGTTACATAAGATCTGCAGTCCCATATAAACTAATCCTATCACTGAGATGATCTAGGTTCCATAGCTGGTTCTGCCCACGAGGACTGGGAATTACAGTAACAGTGATCAGGGACCATAGAAGTTTTGCCTGTTATGACATTCCAGTTGAAAACCGGCTTCATTGGAATGTCACCTTTTAAGATGCCTGTTGCACAGAACATGCTGTTTGCATAAATCTGATTAGCTTGTTTTATATCCCTTCTTTATAGAGTGACTTATGTTTGCAGTTAGAATGAGCAGATAAAAATAAAAATCAGTTCTAGTAAGAAGTGTTGCCTTAGGGTGCTTAAAAGACACAAAACATTACACCTGTGGCTTTTTTATGAGGAATGGAAAGATAAACTCCAACAAATTATATATACAGTCTAGTAGAGATAATCAAAGCTGCTGACAGAGCTGGGCTGCCACACATATCCTTATAGGGCTTCTAATGCACTGACAGATTAGAGGGAAGGTGGGAACAAAAGAGAAACTAAAAACATGCTCACAGTCTGCCAAAACTGAGAAAGAAAGAATTCACAGGCATGAGGTACCCAGAGAAGTAGTTAGGGGAACACAGCTAAAGGCTGCAACCTGAAGAAGTCTTTAAAGTAGTGGTTCCTTCCTCTTGAGATAACTTGGCAGATGGGCACCCACCATTGCCTTCTTAATGCAGCATGTCCTGATAGTTATCAACAGCTCTTCTATTTCTGCCTATTGCCTGTTTTTCTTTCTAGTTGCTTCTCCTTTTGTCCATTCTCTTCATTCTTTCCTGTCATCTCTTTAGCCCTTTTCCTCATTGCTTTACTTTTTTGCATTTCTTTTATGAGTCATCTTTCCAGAGACTCCAGTCTCTTTTGCCATTCTTCCACTCACTGAAAGGCTACGTGTTCCTGGGGGTAGGAGTAGTCCATTGATATCTCTCAAGGCTGAGCCAAGTGCCACTGCCATAGAAGCAAAGACAAGAAGCTTGGACTAGAAGGCTATTGAATGAACCTAGAGTCCTATACATGTGAGCTTCCACAGTTGGGTCTATTAGGGGAGGAAGGGTCTCAATAAGACTACAGAAATGAGGCCTTACAAGCTAGCCACCTGCTGCTTTACCTGCAGATTCAGTAGCAGTGTGCACAGTGGGTTAAACTGTGGTTAGACTCGCTGAAGGGGGGGGGGGCTCCCGGGCAGTTGTGCCTCATTAAATCACAGCTGGAGCTCCAAATGACTCCGAGGGGTGGGGGCGAGGCAGCAGCATGGCAGGCTAGCTGCCCCATCCCCGTCCCTTCTGCCTAAGGCCCTGTCCCTTCTCATAGCATGAAGCCGCCCAGCTCCCTGGTGCAGGGGCCTGCAGAGGTTGTCAGCAACCCTGACTGTGGTCCTTCAGCTTTCCTAACACACATTAAACCCATGATAGATATTAGAAGGGGATATATGTGTGTGTGTATTTTTATAATGTGTAAATATAAATACACATAAATATATATATTAAAATTCACGTTACATGAGTAGCAATCATTTCTCACTGTTTTTTCACTTTATCTAAAGAGTCACATCGGAACCTCAGCTGGTGTAAATCCATGTAGTGCCACTCACGTCTTTGCCTTTTGTTCTTGTACATGAATATCATTCAGTGCTGAGTCATTGAAGTTATACTGCTGTATAGCAGCTGATGATCTGGACTAATAAACAAATCTGCACCTATTCTGATTTTTCTTAGTATGAAAACAAGCATAGTCTAAATTCGACTAATCTAGCTATATATAACATTTTATATTTGGTTGCTAAAATTAATTTTAAAATATGATGGTACTGCATGAAATTCTTCATGAAAGAGAAACAGAAAACTTTCAAATTATTACTTAGTTACTAATGACTTCTTCCAGAGCTTATCTGCATGACTTTAGCTTTGCTTGTCAAATGACAGACTCAAGGTATTATGTATTGGTAAAGTAATTTTTACTGAATTTGTTAACAAAACAATAAGCAGATTTGTTCCTGGTTAAAGGACAGGTCAATTTGTATTGAATTCATGTACCTTTTTATTCTTCAAAGTTTTGTAAGTAAGTGCATTCTCTTGGTAGGGCGAATGAAATAAATAAGAACATAAGAATGGCTATATTGGGTCAGAGAAGTTGTCTGCCTAGTCCACTATGCTGTCTTCAGACAGTGGGCAGTGCCAGGTGTTTCAGAGAATGAATAGAACAGGCAGTCACTGAGGCTATGTCTAGACTACATGCCTCTGCCATTGCACGAGGCATAAGGGATTGGACGACAAAGGCTTTCCTTGCCGACCAATCCCCGTCTTGACTGCCGCTTTGTGCCGACATACAGCTGAGCTGGCACAATGTGGTGGCCATTTTTATTCTAATGAAGCGGGGGATATTTAAATCCCCGCTTCATTGACTATGTCAGTTTGTCTAATTTACATGCCTCTGTCGGCAGAGGCATGTAGTCTAGACATACCCTAAGTGATCCATCCCTTGTAATCCAGGGCCTGCTTCTGATACTCAGGGCATGTCTACACAGCAGGCTAAAAGTCGAATTAAGCTACGCAACTTCAGCTATGTCAATTGCGTAGCTGAAGTTGAAATAGCTTAATTCAGCTTTTGGCGCTGTCTACACAGCAGGAAGTCAAAGGAAGAACATTCTTCCTTTGACTTCCCTTATGCCTCATGAAATAAGGGTTACCATGAGTCGCAGTAAAAAGTCCTCCAGTTCAATATTATTTTGAAATAAAGGCTTGTAGTGTAAGATGCAGACTACAGTATGTTATTTCAGAATAATATCAGTTATTCTGAAATAATGCTGCTGTATCTATACTGCAGAGCTTTCTGGAAAAATGGCCGGAAAAGTCTGTCTGCTCAAGCCCATTTTATCAGCCTAGATTCTAAGCTCTGTGGGGTAGGGACTGGCTAACTATGAGATACATGTACAGTGCCTAGCATAAAGGAACATCTGGTCCTGATTAGGGTTTTGGGTGGTACTTCATTATAAATAATTAACAGTAGTAGTTAGTGTTCCCTGTAAGCAGAGCACTTGGGTGGATGCCCAGGAGAGATTCAAGTGCCACCAAGATGATAAGCAAGAGTGCCCACAGCATGTGTGTCTATTGGTGGTGCACATGCCTCAGTGCATATAAAATTTATTCTGCACATGGATGGAAAAAGTTAGAGGGAACATTGATTGTAATAATTAACAAGGCAAAAGTTACAGCACAAAAGAAGCATAAGAGAAATGGAGGATACAACATAGCATATTAGAGGTACAATGGCTCCCACTAATGTAGCTCACCCACTGCACTGAATTAATAACTCCTCCTCCACAAGAGGTATAGCGCTTAGCATGACGTAGTTAGGTTAATACAGTTTAAGCACAGTCACTTCCTTGCTTTCATCAACTTTTGCTGTCTTTCAGAAGTCATCCCCCAATGCCTCAACACTGACAGATAAATCAGTGCAAGTACTCCTGATGACACAAGGATTTTAGTGAGGATATGCAAAGCCATTCAATTACTGCAGTGGCTGTATGTCAACAAAACTTATGGCAACTTATTTTTGTAGTACAGATCGCCCTTATCCTTTTTATGTCTGTGTCCTGCTCTGTAAAACGACAGTTACAATACTTACTCACTGTTCTAAAATGCTTTGATATGTAGGGATGAAAAGTGGTAGACAAGAGCATGGTGGTATTAGTTTTATTATATTCATCATAAGTGTTAGTAGACTTATTTGTGCTGGTGAAAAGCTTTGTGAAAGAAAGAGACAGATTTAATACAACTGATTATTAGAAATTCTCTTTATTTTTGACCCAGCTCCTGAAAACAATCTGCTGTTTGAAGTAGCATATTATAGCATTTTTATCTGTAGATCTCAAAGTACTTTAAAAAAGGAGGTTAGTATTATCCCCAACTTATAGATGGGGAAGTTTTCAGTGGATATTGAATCCTATCATATGAACATTCTACTATATCATGAGGGACAAATAGTTAACAGTCTTTATGTAAAAATCTTAAGATCTGAATTCAAAAAAAATATTCTTATTCAGGAAGGGTGCCTACACATATTCTTAACTTAAAGAATGAGTGTAATTATGTTCCTGAACATGGATGAATGTAGCACATCCTTAAGTGACTACCTGAACTTTTTTGAATTGTGGTCTTAAAGAAGGGGAAAATATTCTTCTAAACTGAATATTCATTTACATTTTGAATGTCAGAGATTTTAATCTTCCTTGATTTCTTCTTCTGCATGCCTATTAAGCTTTCAAAGTCTTCTTTTATGTCATTACTTAGAATAAGTAAAAGTCCCTTTGCAAAAAACTTTTAACCCCCTCATTTTAAATGCCCAATCCTGCTTTCACTAAAGTCAACAGCACAACTTCCATTTACTTTCAAGAGAAGCAGGATCAGGATATAACTTGGAAAATGTTGTGTCAGTAATGAAAAGAGTCTTTTAACATATTAGGCTTGATTCACAACAACGGCCTTATTCCTGTTTTGGCTGGATGTAACTTGCCCAGATCAACATACAGCTGCAACCCATGTGACATCCTCAGGACCTTACAGATTATATTTGATGAGGTCCGCTGTGGAACTAAGTTGAGAACCACTGGTGTAACTGAACTGATTTCAGTATTGGCACAGGAAGTGGACTAAGACAGTGGTGACCCAGCCTTCTTAAATTGTATATTCAATTAATCCAACAGAGTACTGTACAAACATCTCAAAGCCTAGTTAGAGTGCAAATTTTCCTAATAAGCTGCTAAAGGAAAATTGTTATTTTTAAAAGAGAATAATAATTAATGAAGATCTTGTTTTTCTCTTCTGGAGCCTAACTGAAGTCATGGAGACCAATACTTTTAAATGACCACAGTCAACTTTTGTTTTCTTAACATCAGTTTAAAACCTGGTGTTGCATGTTGTGAAAACTGAAAATCAAAAAGTTCTGGCTCTGTATATCTGCTTTCCAAGGTTACATTGAAATTAATAGGTCTTGAGAAGATCTGTGCCTTCAAAAAGTATTTACATTTGTATATCTCTGAATTCTCCCCTTACTATATATGGGATGCAGTTTTTCATGAGTCTGGAGGCCTAAAACTTGGCAGCTGTGCAATTCTGTGGACTGCAGAATATTTTAAGTATTGACAGTTCTCTTAGATCTCTCCAAGAAGGAGAGAGTCTGATGAATGGAAGTGGCAAGTAGGGAACTCTATGCTTAACTCTTTTATGGATGTAGGAGGTCATGTGATCAAGTAAGACTGAAAATCCAGTTGTATTTTGTAAGAAATTGTAGTAGGATATGCTAAAAGAGAAGTGACATTATTTCATAGAATGTTGGAGAAGTCTTTTAGAAGGTAGAATACAACACCAAGTTATTGGGGTGGGGTTCCCTTGAGTTTGCTGTAATTGTTCTTTTCTATGTATGAAAACAACTCTTTGTTATTCTTGTAACCAATACATTCTAAGACCTCAAGAGTTATTAAGAGACTATATAGGAAAACTTGCCAACTGCAGGACAGTTTTGGTATACTGAACCAGCTGATTCATTCCACCAGTTTACACCAAAGTTTTCACATATAACAACTTTCTAAAACATTCTCTATTGAAGCTAAAACTATGCTCAGGACCTGATTCTGCAATCATTAATTGAGCAAAAGTATCACTGATTTCTCTGGAGATTTTGCTAGAGTAAGGAGCTCAAGTCTTGTCCCCATTCTTATGCCACTGCTAAGTTATTTTTGAAGAAAATCCCTCCAGTCCTTAGCTATTGAAGGAACACCCCTGTTTCCTGCCCTTATTTCCCCCCTTGCAAACACACATTTTCTCTTCATTAAAAAGATATGTAAGATTTCTTTTTGTATGAAGAATTCAAAAGCTGCTGATTTGTAGAACATCACATGTAATCACTGTGTGAGTATATAAAATATTTTTAGTATTTTAGTAAAGGCATGTTAGATACATGGTTATATTTTACTAATTCAAGTAATTAGATCTGACAGAAAGCAGGGCAACCTGGAAAAATTATACATTGTTACAACTAATAATTTATTTGACCATATTGATTGATATGTCACTGCCAATTTAAAAATAAAATCTCTGCGTAAACATTTTTATCTGCAATAGTTATAAGCAGCACCTAGCATAAACTAAATTAGAGGCTACATATTTCTGGTGGGTTTCTTCCTTAGTTTGTTTACATTGCTTGTTTGATGACACTGTGTAGAGAGTCTGTTTCTCTTTCCTCTCTTCATGGTTACCTAATTTCCTCTGTTTATATGGGTCTTTCACAAAGCAACAAGGTAGAGTAAAACATTTTAAAATAAGAAAATATAATTTAAAACCCAATACTTATTGCAGGGAGCCCTGGGAGTAAGTACTTGAAACTACTTAAACGTTTTTAAAAATAGATGTATAGAATTGAAGGTCAGAAAAACCATGACATCATCTAATCTGACCTCCTCTGTTTCACAGGCATTTAAATTTTCCTAGTTTCCCTTGAAGAATTTCTGTTTGGCTAAAGCATATTTTTCAGGAAGCCATCCAGACTTCATCTGAAGATATCAAGAGATGGAGAATCCAGTAACTTTCCCTGACAGTTTATTTTAGTGGTTAATGAGAGTGAATATTTAAAACTAAGACTTGGGCAAGTTAAGGTCCAATTCACCAAGGTAGTTAAGAATCCTGCTTTCTAACAGTTGTCCCACTGAAGACGGATCATGCTCTTGTTGCAATGAATGGGATGAGTCACATGCTTAAAGATAGGTACATACATAAATGTCTTGTGAATTCAAGCTAAAGAACTGACTTCAGTAGGAGCAGAATTGAGATCTTGGGCCCTGATCCAAACACTTATGTGCCTGCACCATGTCATTGTCAATTGGATTAATCAGATGCATATCAGACCCCTAGGCAGGATTTTCTGTGGAGGGGGGAAATGCTTTTTTTGGTAAATGTGGACCACAAGGGTGTGAATGCACCGCTTATGATCCCCCAAGTAAGCAAGGAAATCAGCCCCAGCCTTCTCCTGGCTGGTCAGAACATGGCAGAGGGAGGCTCAAGCACCACGCTGCTCCTGTCTTCCCCTGGCCAGCTGGAGCATGCTTCCTTGGGTGATCATGGGAGGGAGGGGTTGCACCCTTGGCACGCCCCCTGATTATGGGCCTGCATAATCCTTTCAAGACGGGGTTCATAGGTTAAAGTCAGAGTTGTTCAGGATAGCTTCAGGTGGTCTTGAATTAGAAGATGGGAAAGGGAAACCAACTTCTGGTAATTGGCAAGACTGGGTTTTGTCTCTAAACTACCTAGGATCTTTTTTCTTTGTTTAATGAAAAATAAATATTTTGCTTAGCAAAATCCACTTGACTGGTCTGTGAATCTTCAATGTACGAAATAAGGTATGATATTTTGTTTAAATTATGAGATTAAGTATGGCATTGGGGCCCACCAAAAAACAGAGAGAGTGATGACAGGTGAGTTTAAAATCCAAAGAGCTCCACAAAATACCGCTGCATAACTTGATTTTGTTCAACTCCTTCACTGTTGTTTTAAAAAAAAAAGTCAAATTAAATAAAAGACCCAACATTGCTACAAGGGTAAGGCTGCAGATTTCAACATCCTAAAGCCATAGAAAATAAATAAATTTTTAATGTAATATTAACTTTTCAAAAAAAAAAAAAACTTCACTTATGTCCACACTGCAATCGCGTTCTTTCGAAAAAAATTGAAAGAACAGAGGGGTTTTTCCAACATTGGTAAACCTCTTTCCACGAGGAAGAAGCCTTTTTGCAAAAGAGCTCTTTCGAAAAAAGGCATGCATGGATGGGGAAGAAGGAGTTCTTTTGAAAGAAGAGGAAAAAGCACAGGTGCCCTACAGGTGGCTACTCTATCCTTAGTAATCACAGCTTAAATACGAGATAGCGTACATTCAGTGTGGACACTATCTTTCGAAAAAGCATATCACTTTTTTGATGTGCTTTTGCTGTGTAGACACTCTTTTTCCAAAGAAGTTTTTTTGGAAGATCTCTTTCCGAAAAGCTTCTTCTGAAAGAAGCCTGCAGTCTAGACATAGCCTTACTGTTACAATGAAAAACACCTTTTCCTCTACGTGACTTGTGTAAATTTATACTGTCTGGCATTGCAGTTCTTATTCCAGCTAATCTGTTGATTTCAGTGGATATTTTCCCCCAATTAAAGACTGCTACTTGGTGATCTAAGTTTGCAATGTTAATATTGCTTTAATGTAGGAGTTGTGTTGCATTATATGAATTACAGTACATGCAAAAACAAAAGTGCGTGGCTTCAACTAGGGTTAGATCATAGTTTCACCCTGAATTTCTTCATACTCATCCATAAGCTATGGTGTTAGTGTCTGAGTTTGTGTGCTAGATGCTTTTAAATTTATATACTTAATTCTGGGCACTGGCACCATGGTGGTTGGTGTCTAGCAGCCAGAATCTCAAAAAGAGGGTTGCCCTTCAAGCACAGCTCTATTCTCAACTTGTCTTAAACTGGCCTCAAGGACTTGGAAGTAGCGGGGTGTGTAGATGCAGTTATTTCACCCCCACAGTAAGAACCCTTCCCAGCAGAGGCTGATTTCTGAGATCTTGGCCAGTGGGCGGTTCTCTTTAAGCCAGTGGTTGACCTAGCTGCTGTACCCTCCCAAGATGGGGCCTGTCACAACATCCCTTTCCCTCATATGATCATGGGCACCAAAGAGGGAAAGTCTCTAAAGTCTGCTTTACTCCAAACCTTGTCTAGTATTGGCACAGGCCACTGTAGCTTCATTTGTCTTCTACCTTGTATTTGTGTAGGTGATAACTACATATCTGCTGCCAAAACTGAACTTATTTTTTCTTCCCAAACTCTGTGCCTTTGCTTATCCATTATTGTGGATAGCACTATTTTCTCAGTCACTCAGCTTTGGGGTAATCTTTGATTTCTCTCTCCTTCTTACCCCTCATCAGGACTGTTATTAAGTCATGCTGCTTTTTACCCTTCAATATTTCAAAAATTCTGATGCTTTCTTTCTCTTTCAACAGCTGAGGCACTTCTCTACATGTTGGTAATCTTCCATCTTGCTTCTGAAACCTCCTTCCCTGTATCCTCTCTAATATGCACATTCATTTCCTACCAATTGGTTTCAAATACAGCTACTAAAATCAGACAGTGGCACTCCCTACCTCAAATAGCTCTATTTTTCACAATATTGTTTACTTTGTGGGTTCACCACTTTCAAGACCCTTCATAATTCTGCCTTGGTTTGGCACATCAGGTTTCATTCTTATATATATACTTATGAACCTTTTTGCTACCTGCCTTCAGATCTGCATCATTACTTTCTTCTATGTTGCTCCTTTGTATAAAATGACCACTCCATCCCAATGTGCTAGGTTGCCTTCCTCTCTTCATTCAAATCACTCCTACTGACATATTTTGTCTGTGGGTCCTATCAACAAATTTGAGGGACAAAGAAAGCAATAGTCTAATACAGCACAATGAGCAAGATGTGTATAACAAACCACATATCTTTAATATTTTAACCATCATTCCTAGTCCCACAACCCTACTGTTTATTGTGCTCAGTGATAGTCAGAACTAAAATTAGATCATAAGCTCCATGGTGAAGGGCATGTGTCTTATTTGTTCAGGAAAGTGGCTGTCATGCATTGGGCACTGTATAAATAAACACAATGGCTTTAAATGGTACTTTAATTACCCAATTACCTAGGATTATTTTTAAAGTAAATCAAACATTCCATTGTAAAGTTGCTTTTTCAAATTTTATTACATGAACATTTTGTAAATAATCCTCTCCTTATAGCAGTTTTTTTCCTTTTTCTTCTGTTGTTTCTGTCAGTCTTACTCCTTTGTCATCAACTGTTTGATGCTTTGTCTAATTTAGAATCCAATCCAGTTGTCCTGTTGACTTGAGTGGAACTATTTTGTGGGAATAATTTTAGTAGGATTGGGCATTAAGCTATAATTTCCTGCCACAGGGACCTTATTTTCTCATTTTTGTGTGAAGCATCATTTCCATTTATGGCACTCTATAGAAGTGTTAACGGAAAAAAATAAATCTCAAAACAGATTCCAGAACATATTTTAATAGTTCCAAATAACATCAAGAGATGTCTTAAAGATGACTTTTGATTATAGCTTTGAAACTCTGTTGGATAATTCAATTTATTATTAATATTATCATCCTTTTGGTCTGGCGCACAGCAATGTTGGGATTAGTTTACAACAGGCACAGAACAGCTTTCTTTCTAATCCCAAAGTTAAACAGCCACTATTGCTCATTGCAGGTTTTGAGAATAATTTAGTTTCACCAGTCTAGAAGGGGTGAAGATCCAAAAGCAGCACTCCAGTCAGCAAATATAATCTGTAAGCAAAGCATACATTTGTCTACTCATGCAGTGGTGGGTGCACACACAACTATTGTAGCAGGAAGTTCATATGGTCTCTAGCTCTCTGCAGGCACTGCCAGAACATCCTCCGTTATCTGACATACAGCCAGGCTGCTTTTAAAAGAACTCTAGCAGAAGCTTTTCTTGCTGAATAAGAAATGAGAGCTAGATTTTCCATTTTGATAAAGGACTAAGAAAAGTTGCTCATATTACCAGATTTATGAGACTTTCATAGTGGACTATGAAAATTAATTTCTTCTCTTATAATTCACCAAAATGTCCAGAAATCTCCTAGAATCTTTTAAAATGTTGCTAAGGTCACAGCTTCAGGGCAGTCATGGGAATTGTGGCATAGGTTTCCACAAGGCTGTGCACTGGTACAATACAATAGACCAGCTGCATCCACCATTGCAATACTTGCATTGGTGCCATCAACATGGGTTAAAATAACAATGGTTAATTCTTGAGTGTGGACAAGGCCTACAAGAATCTCCATTTTAAAACAGTGCAGCCAATGAAAACCTCATCAACAAAAACAATCTGAACTGTTTAGCTAAGGAAGGACTTGAAATACTCTGCCAAGTACATTTCACAGCTCTATCATAACAGATACTAAATTATTAGTTTATTGTTATTTCAGATAAAAAAACATGCTTTAGGTTTGTTCGCTAATAGGGCCAAGAGTGGGCATGTGAGGAAGGGGGTTGTTTTATTTTCATTTTCCAGTGAAAAATTAATAACAATGTTGCACTACTAAAAACATGTAAAATGGTAGGGGGATTGCAACTGGTTAAATACTTGGAATTCCAAACGGAAAGAAAACTTGTTGCATTTCAAAATCTGATGCAAATTCTTATAGGGCATAAATAAACAATAGATTTTTCAAAAAACAGAAACAAAACAAAACAAACCCCCAAAACAAAACAAAAAAAACCCTCCTGAAACTTTAAAATCAGATTTATCTCGAGCTGTGACATTTCATACCAACACTTTGCTCTTATACAGATGCTTTCATGCAAGGCTACCAAGGTTGGGGAAATGGCATTAAACATTGCAACACCCTTTTGAGCCAGCAAAGTACCATTATCCTTTTACATGGGGAGAAAGGTTTGAGGTATAGACTAGAGGTGAAGTGACTTGCTCAGGGCCACCTGGTGAGCTAGTGACAGAGTATAAAGAGCGCTCGGGCTCTCTCCCAGCCATGTGCTCCAGTTGCTGGGGTTTTTGTCTGCTCAAAGCGTGCGATTGCCAAGAGAGCCAAGAAATACAAAGAGCAAAACTGTTATTCCTTCCGAAAATGAAAAAAAACAAGCCGCCTGTAAAACAGACCGACTCGCTGATCAGCTCAGGGAAAAGGGCTGGATCCACCTTTTATTCACCGGGAGTGAAACACCGGGCCCCGATCCTGCCCCGCGAGGGGGGTGCGGCGCGGATCCCGGCTCCGCCCTGGTCGGTCGTACAACCCAGGAGCGGTGGCCTGAGTCTCCGCAGCGCCGCCTACCCCGGCCCGCCCCAGCGGGATCCCGGCCCGGGAGAGCGCAGCGCTGCCGCCCCACCCCGCCCTGGCTGCAGCGGGGCCGAACCTTGCGAGGCGCGCTCCCGCCGCAGCCGCCCGGGCGCGGGGAGGTGACTGGCGTGGGAGGGGAGCGCGCGCCGAGAGGCGGGGGCGCGCACGGGACGGTGTGTGTGTGTGAGGGAGACACCGGGGCAGCGGCTGCGCTCGGCTCCGGCAAGACGCTGCCGAGCAGGAGGCGCCGCCCCCCCCGCGCGTTATCACCGAGCAGCCGGGCGCGCCCGGGATAAAAACAATCCGAGCGCGCGGAGCGCCCCGGCCCCAGGAGACCCCGGCCCAGCGGCCCCGCACCGAGCGCCCCGGCGGCGGCGGAGGAGGATGTCGGGCGGCGGCGGCGGCGGCAGCCGGGAGGAGGAGCGGCGCAAGCTCGCCGATATCATCAACCACTGGAACGCGAACCGGCTGGACCTGTTCGAGATCAGCCCCCCCACCGAGGTGAGACCCCCCCCCCGCCACCTGCCCCTGCGCCGCCCCCCCCCGCCGCCGCCGCCGGGCCACCTGCCCCTGCGCGCCATCGGCCCCAGCGACCCCCCCCCCCGGCCACCTGACTCCAGCGAGGGCGGGCCCGGCCTCACGGCGCCCCCTCTGCTCCCACCACCTGCGCCCCCCCCCCAGTGCAGCCCGGCCCGGGCGCTGGGACGCTTTCTCCCTCCCCCGCGAGGTGAGACGCCGCGCCCGGCACAGGCCGCGCCCGCCCCGCCCCCCGCAGCCACCGGGTCAGCCTGGCGCGCCCCTCCCCGAAACTCTCCCTCAGGCCGGGGGAGGGGGAAGGGGGAAACCGGGCCAGGTTCTCCCCCTCCCGCCCCCCTCACCCCGCCGGGGCGCTGTTGTCAGTGCGCGCTCGGGCAGCAGGGGAGCGGGAAGTTAAGACACCCCTTCCCCCCCCCCCCCCCCCCGTCCGAAGGTGACTGTTCCCCGGCCGAGGTGGGGCTGCTGCCCGGGGACAAGGTGGGAGCAGCTTTCGCTCTTGCAGTGCCCCAGGGTCACGGGTGAGAGCAGGTTTGCAACCGAGAGGAAAGAGGAGAGATCACAAGTCTCCTCTCAGCCCGGCCAAGTGGGGACAGGGAGGGACCCTCTGGGCTGTGGAGGGGCTGGAAAGAGGAGCACCGATTTGGGGGGCTGTGCGTTGTAACGCTGCAGCAGAGAGCGGCGACCGGTGAGAGAGGGAGAGTCTGGGAGTGTTTAAAAGGTTTCACTTTGTGCGGAAAATGCCCCCTTTAAAACGCAGCTGCTCTTACTTCCCAGCTCAGGGTGAAATCTCCTGGGTAACTTTCCAAGGGCGTAACGACGGAGCCTTTTTGGCTTAATGTGTCTGAAAACTTTGAGGTTGCCAATGTTCAGTTTAAAGTAAATATCGGGCAGATTCCTAGTCCTGAGAGTTCACATGTTGTACCGGAAAAACACAGTGGGTGATTTCTTTCTAATGAAATGGGCGGGTGTTTAATGACTGGAATGAAGCTGGGATTGTTTTTTTTTTTTTTTTAAATAACAAGCCACACCCCACTGCTACCTCTTGTCATACTCACTCCAGCTGGTCAGTGTTGTGTGTCTGCTTTGAAAGGGTGTGGGGGAGGGCTTGGGTAGGTAGGTTATAGTCCTATTTGTCTATGACATCAGGGTCCCTGCTTATAGGGTGGAAACTGATCATGTGCATGTTCCCAGGGAAAAGGAAATTAATACTTGCTTTTGACCTGGACCTATTTACGGTTGTTTATTAACAAAGGTCCCAGAAGAATTCTGTAGTAGCCTTCTTTTAAATTGCAATCCCAGTTTGAGTCCCAGGTACAGATTAACATAGATGCAGGAAAACCATAAAAAAGCTAAAAGCAATATAATTATTAAAGCTTGAAAAATATGTAATTGTGTGTGGTCTGTTCTATGCACTGTTGCAAACTGTTTATGCCATTAATATTACCAATATAAGGATCCTGGGTATTTTGTGGTATATTGCTACATTTTTTTTCATTAGGTATTACAAAAAACACTGATATCCTGTAAGCACTTGCTTAAAGTAGGAGCTACTGCTAATGCAGTTTCCATAGCTTGTCCTGGGACCGAAGTACTCTCAGTGACAGCCTGTTATTCCTGGGGGAGTTCTGGACCATTGTGCATAGCAGAATTAATGTTCTTTATGTAATTTCATTTTTTTCCCCCCACACAGTTGGTGCTGTGGAGCTGCTGGTTGTCACTAAGTGCAGGTTGACCAGGCATAGGCTGGGTTCCCCAGGTTGCAGCGTGATTGCATGGAAGGCCCAGATGGGCTGCAGTTCCTGAGTTTGTTGGCCCCACTTTGTCACATGGTGTGTCTGAGCCTCTTCCCTGCATGGCAGCTGTTGGAGCTGGCAAGCTGTGCCCTGAAGAGAGAGGCAGGGGCAACTGCTGGGGGCTTCAGCAAAGGGCTGCTGCTTTCTGGGAGGGAAGACTGAGGCAGGGAAGGGTCCTGTTGGGGGCATGACTTGGGTTGTTCCATAGTCAGCTGAACCTTTTACATTGTGGCACCACCCACCCGGTGGTATGGGGTCTCTCTAACTTGTGGGACAGTATTACGGTTATGTGGAGTGGAGCCTGCATCAGGGCTGTGGAGGAAGAAGGATTAGTGTCTGGGGTAGGAGTGACCCCATACAGTCCCTGCATACACTCCCTCTCCTCCCCCTCCCCCCCCCCAAAAAAAAATGTCCCCAGAAGGGTCCATTATTTGGGAAATTGAAATATGGGAACTCTTTCAGGGGCAGAATGAAAAAATGAGAATCGATTAAAAGACTTGAGGCAGGTTTTCCCCCAAGGTGTGCTTAGTTGGCACATGTGAGACACCAGATTAAGGTGCCCGACAAAAGCATAACAGGAACTGGGTTGCCATAGGGGTTTCCTTTGCTCTCTACTCCTGGGGGAATCTTTTTTTTTTGTTCTATGTATTGTTACATACATACTTGCTGACAGATATTTTGAAATAAATTATTAAAATAATTGAAACTGGTGAGATTATATCGTTACTTTAATAAACAAGACAAACAGAGCTTTTAGGCACAGTGTTTTTGTTTTCACTTGGTGTAGAATTCTCTCAGGAGTTACTTATAGGTTGACACAAAATACTACCAGTAGCTGAATTTTTACCTATTCTCTATTAATTCTCTCCTTAGTGTTTCCAGTCTTATCCCCCTTTCTTTCCATTTATGGCAAATTGTTTCTGCTGTGTAACTGTGCTAGAGACAGCCAGCTTGAAAAAATCATTACTTTAAGTTGGCTTTGCATGTTTACCATGGAGATTTACTGGTCCTTGTACTTTTGCTACTTGCTTGCCCTTTAGCATGGTTGTAGTGAGAAATTATATTTTACTTGGAGTCATAGATTGGCAGTTTAGGCCCAAGCTTCTGCAGATGCACATACTTAATTTTATTACTGTGAGTTGTCCTGTTGATTTGATTGTGAATTGTAGTGCTGTTTTACAGACATGTAGGCTGGGATTTTTAAATGAGCCAAAAGATTGATCCATACAGTAACTTGTACTGAAATAATCAGTTTTAATTCATACCGAATGTTATGTTGCAAGTCTATGTGGATACTCTTATTTTGGAATGTATGCTATTTCAGTGTGTGTTTGTGTGGATCAGTCCTCAGGGGGTTAGGTGTGCACATTCCATTGACATTTTTTACTCCCTTTGGGCTTCTTTGAAAACTCTAGTTTTATTTTTACAAGTAATCGACAGGGTGAGCTACTAGGTAGGATATAGAATTTGAGTTCTATTTCCATTTCTCCCTGGCTTGCCGTTTGATTTGAGCAAATTTCATAATTTTTGTTGGCTTCTATTTCCCATACATTCTGTATGTTTTTTCAAGTATCATTTTGCTAAAGAGCTTAAGTTCTATAGATGAAAGTTGCAAAGTATTTTACATGGTAAAAGTTCAAGATTTTTCGCTAAGTAAAGTGGATAGTGCACTTCTAGAGGTTCATATTTTGTTACACTGTGAACAAACCTCTTTAAATTAGGGATGTGAATGTGTACCCGTGTACATGGTTAACTGATAAGCCTGGGCTCATCCCACAGAGGCAGCAGTTGGAAGGATTGGCTGGAGGGAGCCAGTACTTGTGGGCAGCCAGTTTAAAAGCCAGCTCCTGCTGAGCCAGCCCTCCCCCTGCACGCTGCTGCCTTTTGTATTAGGTGGTACCCAGTCCACATGGGGAGCTGTCTCCCACGGAGCTGCCTGTTCCCCTCCTGCTGTCTCCCACCAAGGCAGCATTTCGGGGGAGCAAGCGGAAGTGGGTGCTTGGAGAGAGCTGGTTTTCATCTGGGGGAAGGGGAGAGCAGGCAGGACCTGGTGCTTGCGGGGAGCCGGCGCCCTGTGAGCACTGGCTCCTACCTGTCCCCTGCATGTAAATGTGTGATCGCTGAAATTTTCAATGATTACACATTTGCAAAAATAAATGTATTTTATCATTGCCACTTTAAATACAAATATTTTCATAGAAGCAATGTGTGGACTTACTGAAAGTAATTCAACATTTATACCTAATATTGCAGGCATTTAACTTTTTTTTTTTAAGATTAGTGTGTTTCAGAAATCCTTTAAAAGTCCATGTTACTTATTACTGCCCCAGATCCACAGTATATGACTCTTACAGACATCAAGATGAGGTTCCTGGCCTAAGAAATGTAATGAATATAAAATACTGTATGTTACGACTTAAGTCAATATCGGAGTAACTAACAAACAGAAATCTTATGTTGTCAAGATTGATGAAAATAGTAGAATGCTGTCATTTCATATTTTTAAGAATTTGCTTTGCTGTGGTTTATGCAATACTGAGAGATTTGTTTGAGTTTTGGTTAAATTGGAACAAATTGTTTTGAAAGATCTATTTAAGTATTCAACATTTAAAAAAATGCTAGCTCATCTAAGGCACAGTAAGTTAGTGGTAACTTGAGTAATATGTGTTGATTTCTTCAAATGTCATAAGCAAAAAAAGTCCAAACCAAAACAACTCCCTTCCAAAAAGAAAATGGAATTAACATTCTTGTACTCTTAAAGTTTCCCTAATTTGTTAGTCTGTTGCTGGATTTGTTTTATCTATTTAGAATTTGAGCTTTTTGCAACATCGTGTATTTGGATATCATACAACACCGGTACTGTGAACTTAATTTGTGAAGCACTGCGCAGATATAAAATTGGTATCCTCATCTATAAAAAATGATCCGCGGATGCGGATACCCACTCGACCCCCATTTAAACAGTTAACTGGTTAAACGTGAATATACATCCCGAATCCATATCTGGAGAGAGAAAGTGAATAGCTGCAGATTTGCAGGGTTCTATTGATTTGGTGGTTTGGTTACTACCATAAACTAGATAAAAATATTATTCAGTAGCAAATATTTTTTAAATTGTTCATAGATTAAGTAGGGTGCCACTACTTAAATTCTGTTCAACTTACAAATTTTTCACTTAATTTTTTGCCATGAAAATAATCTACTTTGTTTAAAACAGGCTGTTAATTTTTTTTGAAGGGAAATACACTCAGTGGATGAGAGAGAATTAAAATGACTTCAGGGTCTAGTGGTTAGGGCACGTATTTGGGTGGTGGGATTTGCAAGTTCAAATCTTCCTGCTTATTATTTATACACAGAGGAACTGCTTGACCAGGAAAAAGTGAGATCTTCCTAGTATCCCAAAGCCCAGTGGCTGGGGCACTTGGAGACCCTAGTTCAGATTCCTCCTTCTCATCAGATAGAGGGGGGAACTGAACTGGGTGAGTGACCTAACCAGGGGCGGCCCTAGACTAGCTGCCTGTACCTGGCGCCCTGGGCTAACCATGCAATCGACGCCCCCACCTCCAAACCCCTCAATGATATTGCGCCACCATTTAGCGCCCCATTTAACTTGGTGCCCTAGGCGACCGCCTAGTTCGCCTATATGGATGGGCCGCCCCTGGCCCTAACCACTGCGCTAAAGGTTGTAAGATAGGCATCACCACCACCTTCTTGTCAGAGTCTGCCTCTAGCTATTTAATCAATCTAACCAGGGTCAAAAGAAATGTTTCATTCAACAAAATTGAAAATTTTCTTAACTTTTTTGATTCAATGACACTCTTTAAATTTTCAGTTTTTGTTCAGCTTGACCTGAAACTTTTTTTTTGGGGGGGGGGGGGGAGAAAGGGGGAGACTGCTGGCAAACTGAAAAATTAGGTGTCTGACTGTAATAGTACACCTCATTTTTATTTTTTTTTGTAAAGCACATTGGAATATATCTGTGAAAAGCTGTGTCTGTAAAAACTAGAAATTAGTATTAATTCTCTTGATGACAGTATAGCTTTAACTTTACTGTGCATCTTACACTCAAATCAAAGTGAAAAGAAAGAATGATTGTGGTTTTCATAATATTGACAATTCATTTTTCTTAGCTTTGTAGGATGTTACATATTGAGTTAGATTTATTTTTTGAGAACTTTAGTGCAGTTTTAAACTTGCACAACAGTTACTGACTAGGATGGGGGTGTGAACCGAATTTATTTTATTTAGAAATTCTAGAAAAATTATTATAATTAATATTTTCATTTAACATGTACTGTACTTGTCGTGTATATCTAAGTTTATGGATAGCTTTTGTAAATCTTGTATTTTGTTTAATGTTAAATCTAGCTTTTGAAGTTCATTAGATGGTTTCATATCAGTTACTGTCTTCTAGATAATTTTTTTCAGAAATTTACTTTTTGTAGATTTTGTCTGCAGATATCAAATCTGCTTTTTGTAGATTGAAAGGCAGCATATGTTAGGCTATCTCTGAATACACGTTTGACCTCCCTGGTCCAGCACCCTCAGGAGCAGAGTGATCCCGGATGAGGGATTTTGCCAGACCAGGGAAGATCAATTTATGGACCCCCTGCCACCAGCTCCCTGGGGCCTGGCCATTGGCTTCCCAGCCGGCTCCCCACCTCCTGCAGACTTTGCTGCTCTGTTGCCCTGCTGGGCAGCCAACACTGCTGTTGCTCTTCTGTGCTGTCCGATGCTGGGCTGGGTCTCCAGGCAGCTGCACACACCATGCGCTGGGGCTTTTGGGCCCACATACTGGGTGGTCTTGAGCAGATGCATGCGCTTCACCAGGGTTCCCTGGGCAGCCCCGCACCAGGTCTCCCAACTCCGCAGGGCAGCCCTGCTGCCATGTGCTGGGTGGCTCCATCATAAGCTACCTGTGGGCAGCCTACTGTCCTGCCAGCCCCACAGGGATCCTTGCTGCTGGCCCTCCACTGGGACACTCTGGCCCGGCAACATCCATGCCCGATTATGGGTGTTGCAGGGCCAGAGAATCCCAGTTAAGAGAGTTTCAACCTGTAGTTCCAATCTCAGCATTGAGGGGTTTTGTTGTTGACTTTTTTTGGGGGGGGGGGGAGGAGGGGCGGTCAGAGACCATGTAAGTGTAAATAACTTGGTAGAAAGTACACCTCTGATTTACATAATTGGCTTTTATATGTGTTCAGGAGAAATGGTGAGCTGTTGATTGGACAGCTTGGGGAAAGGGGGTGAGATGTAATTTTTTTACCTTTAGGTGATAGATTCTGATCTGATCCTGGGTTACTGATAGAGGTTAAAATCATCATCATTTGAGTTTGTGACATGAGTTCATAGGCCTTTTGAACACTTCTTGATTTTTCAAATACTTATTTCCCAATGTATAGAACTTCATTAATGGCAGCCCTGGATGAAAACTGAAGTGTAGGTTTGAATTGTGCATTTCTACCACTGTCATCCAACCCTGTGCAGAACAAGGTTAGACAACATTGCCTTAAAAACACTGGTAACCTTGTTTGTGCTTGGTGTCCACTACAGCTTCCGTGTGTTCTACTGCTTGACGAGCTTCACCAGTTAGAAATTATGGATCTGAAAAGGCTTAAGACTGTTTACTTTTTAAGATTGTTTTCAGAGATTACCAAAATCAGAATGAATTTTTTTCAGGGAATCCCCTGAAGATTGGGCTTGAAGAAAAGTATGCAGGAACATTTTTTAGTGAATAGAAGACTTTATAATGATTTCAATGTGACTCATTTTACCATTTTACAAAAGATAAAAGTAGGGATACCTTTTAAATTTGTTTGACATTTTATAAGAGTCAAATTTAAATTTGAACTATGGAATTACTCATGTGGCTCACCATTGATTCACAGTTCAGCATGGAAGCTAGGTTGAACAGCTAATGTACGGAAAAGTAGGTGATGAATGTATGCTTGATTAAAGGTTGTTTTACTTATACCAGCTTCTCATTAACTGAGTAAAGTCAATGTGCAGTCTTTGGAAACTGAGCATTATTGTGAGCTGTCTTAAGAACCAAAATAAGTGTAAATTCTTGGCTGCTATAGCATACCAAAGGCAACATAGCTGTGGCCCATAGTGCATCTTCTTACATGGAAAATCCTATGTTTCCCTCTGAATATTTCTTATACAAGTTACTACTTGAGCTAATGGCTAATTAATTCTGTAAGGTTCCTACAGATACTTTTTTGAAGCATTCCCTTATGATGGGTGAATTTGTTATTGACTTAAATGCTAAATGTTACTTTTCTCTTGAGAAAAATGAATCCTTTTGAACTATTGGGGCATTGTTGGTACAAATGTGCTTTTCTTGACAATAAAACATGAGACTTCTTGATGCATTCTAGTTAAAGCAGGTTTAACAAAATAAAGAAAATGGAAATGCTTTTAAATTCATGTAGAATGATGCTCCTGTAATGCAAAAATACCAGAATAAGAATTATATGTTCCTCTTCATCATAAAGAAATGTGCCTATCCAGATCACTTATGAAGATCGTCTGAAATTTAAAAATAATTTTAAGAATTGGGCCGATTGGGCATATTTAATTTTGCCTTGTTTTCATTTCAGTAGTGTAGATAGTGATTATATGGCTGCGAATGAAAACATGCTTGCTTTTAAAGTTGATTGTCAGAATGCTTTTTTTTATTTGAACAGATGCTTTATTAACTAAGGGAAGTAAAGTGACTCATAAAATCCGGAGAGGTGTGTGAGAAATAAATTCTAGTTTGGCAAGTGTGTTGTATTGCTGAAGGTGGAGTAGGAAGCCACAGGATGAAGTAATAATTGAATGATATGCCAGGTTGTCAGTGAAGCTAGATTTCAAATATACTGTATTAGAAGGAAGTTCTGTGTTTTTCAAAACTTTTAGTATTTTAAACTTCAGTGGACATCTCAAGAATTTGGAGCAAAATATATTTGTCCCTAATACATGGCAGAGTTTTTATGCATAATACAGCAAAGTAAAATTAATTTTAGGGAGCTAAAATTAGGAAAAGTATGATATTTTATTAGTTTGTAAATGATTTAGTAGAGTCTTGACTTCTACCTTTGAAATTGTTGCCCTCTTGCTGATATGGTCATGCACTTTTTCCTCATAAGTTTTGCATTACAAAAGGTTTAAAGATATTGTTAATAGTCAATTATAATGGAAAATTTAAGTTTAAAAAATGCAAATACTCCAAAGTTAAGAAATGCATATTTAAAGCTTAGTGTTCAACCTTAACTCTACTCCTATACGTAATTTGTCTTTTAAAAGAATCTTGTGGTAGTGCTACAATCAGTTTTCTTGTCCATGTCACCCAACCTTTCCCTTGTTGTCCCTTGTGAATCACTCTGGTGGCTCTTTCTGCTCTATTGCATTAAATTTAAGGGTCTTGTCCTACTGGAAGCCCCACACAATACTTGCATTACCATTACAGTAAAATCTCAGAATTATGAACTGACTGATCAACCACATGCCTCATTTTAAACCAGAACTGTGCTATCAGGCAGTAGGTGGAGACCCCAGAAAAGGGGCGCAGGGAGGAGGGCGGGAATATAGTACTGTATTCAATAATTACTTTAAAAAAAAGAGAGCTTTTAAAAAAGACTTAAACAAAGTAGGAAACTTTTTATTCCTGTTTCATTTAACTTAAGATGGCTGAAAACAATTTTTTCTGCATAATACAGTTTGTAAGCTGTATTTAAGACCCATAGTCTCCTATAGACAACCACCTAACCTTAAGATGATTCTTACCAACCACCACAGGACATACCACACTAATACCAACCCTGGTACCTTCCCTTGCAACAAACCCCGTTGCCAGCTTTGTCCACATATTCATTCTGCTGATACCATTATTGGACCTAACCAAGTGAGTTATAAGATCAAGAACACACATTCCTGCGCATCCAGAAATATAATCTATGCTATCATGTGCCGAAAGTGTCCGTCTGCTATGTACATTGGACAAACATCTCAGACACTTCGCCAAAGGATTAATGCCCACAAAACAGATATCAGACAAGATCACAAAGAAAAAACAGTTTCTTGCCACTTTAACCAGAAAGGACACTCTCTAAATGACTTAGCCACCTGCATTCTGCTACAAAGACCTTTTACATCTGCACTTGAAAGGGAATCCTCTGAACTGTCATTCATGTTAAAATTCGACACTTGCCAACAAGGACTTAACAAGACTTTGAACTTTCTCACCCATTACCAAGACAGTTTCCCCAATTATCACCTGTAATACCATTAACTCACAAACATCCCACTCTCCCTACCTTTAATATCATCAATTCACAGACACTTACCTTCCTTCCTCCCCCTTCCCCCCCCCCGCATCCCCCTTCTGTTCTGCAATGTGATTTGTCCTTTTCATATTTGTTCATTTTTTTAATTATATCCTTTGGTATATATGGTTGTGACTACTTTCTTCCACTATTTGATCTGAGGAAGTGGGTCTGGCCCACGAAAGCTCATCATCGAATAAACCATCTTGTTAGTCTTTAAAGTGCTACATTGTCCTGTATTTAAGTAGGGATGTTAAAAAGGGTAACCAATAAGCATGAGTGTGTTGGTTACCCAAACAGTTAAACGCCGGCTACCTCCTTCACTGTTGCCTCTTGGTCAGAGGTAGCAGCTCGGGGCAGCAGACCAGAGCCAGTGCATACACTTACAGGAGCTGTGCAATCTTGTTGTTTTCTGCTCTCTCCTTGTCCTCTACTCTTTTGGAACTTCATTGCTAGTCAGACTGGAAATTCTCTGCTTGTTTGTTTTTGTTTTTGTTTAATGGGACTATTGCCTTTTGCAGTTGTTCCAAGATTTACAAAATTCTGGAGACAACATATATTCTCACAGTGGGAGAACAATTCTTCGTGGTATGATTTAACATAACAGAGTTTTTGATCCCTCAGTCATTGAGTTGCAGTTAGATCTCAGTTTTTTCCCACTGGTATGCTAGTCTGCCCCCTCATTAAACTAAAATCCCTCCTTCCTACCCTCCTTCCTAGTTCAGCAAAAATTCCAAAGCGAAGGCTTCTCCAAAAAGTATTTGAATGTATTTGACCCCTACCTTCTTCATTTCCCTTGATTTGGAAGTCAACACTCCCTTTTCCTTTTAGCGGAAGGGATCTCACAAAGTTGCCCCCAGTGGCACTGTGTCCTTCTACGGTGGATTCCAACTGTGGGCCCCAGAACAGTGACGTGACAGGATAGTTTCAGCCTCATGATCCTATTTCCGTTCTCCCACCAGTTCCCAGGGTGGCTTCCTTATCTGAAATGCTTACTTTGCTGCTGTGACCTTCGGCCTAGCTGTTCCTCAGTGCATCTTTAGCCCAATTACATAGCCTGGTTCCTTCTCAGTTGGAAACTATACGTCAGGTCCTACCCATAGCTTCAGTGTAGAAGCCCTGCCAACTAGGAATGTTAAAATGTGGGTAATTTTGTAACATGTAACTGCTGGAAAACTCAGCGTTACACACACCTGCTTTTAAGTCAGCTCCTGGGGTTCACTGGCTCCTGCCTGCAGCCTCTCTCTTGGAGAGCTGCATGCTGCCCCCGAGTTGCTGCCTCTAATACAGAGGCAGCAGCGCAGGGTGGCAGCTGACTCCCCAGGAATGGGGGAAGGGAATCTGCATATAACCATGAACTAGGGATGTAAGTGAAGAATTAATTAGTTGACTGTCTGATAAGTAAAAGCGTATCGGCTAGTCGACACAAGTTGTTTCCCTCCCTTGATGCCTCTGTCAGACAGCAAGGGAAAGGAGAGAAGGGTACTGGGGGGAGCTGGCTTAAAAGCTGGTTTCCTCCAGCTCCATGGGAGGGGCGCTTTGGCAATGTTCTATCTTTGAAATGCACAAGAGTCCCTATTGGGGCTCTTGTACATTTAGAAGTGGAAGTGCCGAATGGAGCCTGGGGCCAGCAGAGGACTCGGAGTCCCCCGCTGCCCCTTGGCTCCCACTTCTGCCTTCGAAATGTAGCAGCAGCTGGACAGGCTCTTCCTGCATTTCAAAGTAGAAGTGTCTTTCTTGACTATTTGAAATTCCATCGACTATATGATTAGTTGATTGATCTGATTTTAACATCCTTACCATGAAAGTTAACCAACAGATCAGGCTTACGAGTTAACCATTTTACATGGTTATACATTCACATCCCTATTGCCAACAACCTATAGCCCTTCCTAGTTGTGTCTGTTGCTCAGAAGAGAGAGATTTTATTATCCTCATTCTCAGGAGGTATTTCTATAGTCACATTTTTTTTCTGGGAACTACAGCCTTAATAAAACCTATCCTTAAAGGAATTAACTGGGAAACAAAAGTGCTCAGTCTAAGATGGTGAATTAAAGACTCAATATACCATGTTCCATAGGATAACTGGAAAAGCATGCTGTGTCAGGAAAGTAGATGTCAACATGTTTGCAGAGTTAGCTTAAGTTTTAATTTCTTGGCTTGTTTTTATTTTTTATTCTTACTGTTCATAAATAAAGAAGCCTGATGAGAGCAAGATACTGTGTCATTAAGGATGTTATATACGCTTGTCATGCAGACCACTAAACCTGGAATATCTATTTGAGTCGTATATACTTTTCTGGAGAAGAGATTACTAGTTATGGCTACTTAGTTCTTGCTAAATAGTCTAGCTGCTTAATGTGCTTCAATATATTTTAGGACTGTATTGTTGTCAGCTTGTTTTATTCTCAATAATAAATTGTTATATGCATTTTAGTACATTTATTTCTGTTGGCTTCGAGAGCTTGTTTGCTATTGATTAGCAACCAGACACTATTCCTTTGAGTGATATATGTCTACCTTCTAGTGGCCAACCCGTGAGAGATGAAGAGCCAAAATAGCAGTTGATAAAGTGTGAAGAGCCATGTACTGGGGGCGGGGAGAGTTGTTGAGCCAGGCGGGGGGAAAAATAGGTGTTGGTACACGGTCCCGGGGCATACCATCACAAAAAAAACCCCTGGGAAGCGGTGACAGGTACAAGCTCTGGGAGGGAATTTGGGTGCAGAAGGAAGTCGAGAAGAAGATGCTGGCTCAGGGAGGAGGCTCCAGGCTGGAGAGTGTTGGGGTTAGGGGGAAGGTTAGGGTGCTGAGCAAGCCGCAGGCTTTTGGCTGTGAGGGTGCAGGAGTTTGGACTGGGCTGTGTGAGGGGCTCAGAGCAGGGAGGCTTGGGAGTATGATGGGCTCAGGACACAGATTTGCAGTGTGTGGATGGTGCAGGGATGTTGTGGCAGAAGACTGGGGATGTGGGGGTGCGGGAGTTTGGGGATGTGAGAGGCTCAGGACGGGGGTTCCAGTGTATGATAGGCTCAGGTTTGAGGTCTGGGGGGGTGCAGGAGTATTATGATGCTGCAGCCAGATGGGGATTTGGCTCCAATTGGGGGCTTGTTGGCCAGGCTTCATTTTTAAATAAAATACTATGTCAAACACAAAATGTGTCAGCATTGTCTTTATTTGAGAGGGGCGGGGAACCTGTTTTGAGTCAGGGGGTCACTGACCCACAGAAAAGTCAGTTGGGGCCACACAAGTGAGATGCAAAAAAAACAACCACTCCAAAAAAAAAAAAAACCCAAGCCTCACTAATGTGGCCTGATCTGTGCTTGTGGGGGCTGGGTGCTGGGACAGGGTGCTCATGGGGGTGTGTGACCAGGGGAGGGGACAGGGACAGCTGGGGCTAGTACCTGTGGATCCTGCAGCTGCACACAAGGTCTGGGGTCTCAGGAAGCACATGCGCTGCTTCCCCCTCCCCCAAACAGCCAGGTCTGTGGCGAACCAGCAACTTCTTTCTCCTGCTGCCTGCCTGTATATGGGGGGGGGGGGGGGGGGCGGGAAGTCCTGGGACTGCTCCAGCTCCAACTGCTCAGGAAGCCCATGCACTGCTCCTCGCTCCACATGACAGCCACATGCTTCCTGAGCAGTTGGAGCTGGAGCGGTCCCGGGACTCCTACTCCCCTTCCCCCATGCAGGAAGGCAGCGGGGGAAAGAAGTCGCTGGCGTGCCACAGACGTGACTTTTTTCAGGAGGCTCGCCGGCTGTTTAGGGGAGAGGAAGAGCAGCCCGCTTACTTCCTGAGATACAAAACCTAGCTTGTAGCTTCAAGACTCCCCCCTCCCCCTCCAATGCTGCAGAAAGGCAGCGTGCTACCTACATTTTCGCAGAAGGTAGCGTCAGCATGGGCTTCTTGGGGGTGGGAGGAAATGGGGGGGGGGGGCTGGAACACCTAGTGATCAACTGTCGTGCCCCCGCAATCGACCAGGAGATCACAATTGACAGGCTGGTGACCAAACCCAATCCCCCTCCCCTTCCCCAGAGCTAGGCACCACCACCACCCCGCTCTAACCCCGTCCCTTTTCCCTTTCCCAGAGCCAGTCCCGGTCTTGCACTGTCTGGACCTGACTGGTCACAGATGCGGGATTTTTTTGGACCAGGCAGGTAATTTCAGGCCTCCTGTTGCTGCCCCCTCTTTGCTATGCTTTTTTGCATCTCCCTCCCTTGCAACCCAGCTGAGACTCCTCCCTTTCCTGCACCTCCCCAAAAGACCTTCCCCCACAACTCAAGAGCCCAGCACCAGTTCCCTGCAACCCCCTCCCTTGCAGCCCAGCTGAGCTGCCTGTCTGTTCCCTCCCCTCAGCCCAGCTGAGCCCTGTTTCCCTGCACCTCCTTGCAAACCCTGCAGACCTGCTGAGTCCAGAGCTGGTTCCTTGCCCCTCCCTCTCCCTCGTTCCCCTTGAGTCCAGTCCCTAGGCAGCCCAGCTGACAGACAACACCCAGTTCCTGGCACCTCCCGCAGCCCAGCTGAGCCCCACGCCGGGCACCTCCCCCCTTCTGCAGTCCTGCTGAGCCATGCACCCGGCACCTTCCCCCTCCCGCAGCCCTGCTGAGCCACGCGCCTGGTTCCTGGCACTTTCCCGGTCCCGCAACGCAGCTGAGTTCCCTGCCTGCCAGCATAGCTCTAACCTAATGCCACTACAGCCAAACGCATCTCCCTCCAGGCGCTGGGTGGTGTGTGCTGAGCGGCCGGCTGTGAGCTCGCTGGAATGCGGCACAGAGTTGCTGGCCTGAGCGGTACCAGCAGGAGACGCATTTTTTTTAATCATAGAGCCGCATGCGGCTCATGAGCCTCAGGTTTGGCCACCCATGTCCTAGTTCATTATATATATGGGCTCCTGTGAATCTGCCGTTTGCAAAGTCAAAGTTTTCATTAAAAAAATATGGAAATATTTAGCCCTTCCGTTTAGAATGTTCCTTAGGAATGTGATACTTGTATAACTCAGAGAAAAAATTATTAGTTCCGGCTTTATAAAAACTTTTTTTGTCAAAAAAAATAAAGGGAAAGCAAATATGTATCCCGTTTTTCTAATGTAAAAATTTCTGGGTGGCAAAAATTGAAACTGTTCGTTTTTCAGATTAAAACCTGGTTTTCATCTGACAGTTTGTAACATGCAGTTGTGTGTAGGGATGGATGTTAAATATCAGTTAATTGAATAGTTGAGTAACCTCATGAACTCTTATAAGTAATTTGACTATTTTATAGTCCCTGAGGGTGGGGCCGGCAGCCAGTGTGCTTCAGCCTCTCTCCTGAGGGGTCCCCTGCCACTCTGCACTGCTGTCTCTGTATTGGGGCAGCAGCGCAGGGTGGCAGGTGGGGGCTGGTCCGTGAGGGGAGCCCGTTTTAAAAACAAGCTCCCCTCGTGAACTGGCTGCTCGTCACCCTGTGCTGCTGCCTCTAATAAAGAGGTAGCAGCCCCTGTCTGGGGGGTCTTGAGCTCCCAGACCCAGCATGAGCTAAAACTGATCTGGGCTGCCTGCCTGACTCCTAATATGCTTTAAATGCGGAGCCACAGCAGACGTGTTGCTGACCAGTCCTCTAAAATATTTACTGGCAAGGGGGTTGGGAATGCGTGTAGTCTATAGCATTAACCTATAAGCTTTTGCTTAGCGGTTAATCGACTACACTATTACATCCCTAGTCGTGTGGTGTTAATATTTTTTTTTGTGCTTACATTAAAAAAATTTGAGGGTATTGTAAAATTAGAACATTTTCCAAAATGGAAAATTGTATTTATCTAATACAAGATTTACTGTACTGTTTTTATTTCTTCATACTCATTTAAAACCAGAGGATTTTATTTTAATTGGAAGCAAAATAATTATTCCAGAATAAAAATTATTCTTATTCTGTAAGGGCTTGTCTACACTTGAGAGTAGATTGCAGCTGCTGCAGTCAATCTTTTTGGGTTTCAAATTAGAGTCTAGTGTAGACATGCTAATCTGAACTGAGAGAGTGCTTCCATCGGCGCCGGTAGCTCTACTCCTATGAGAGATAAGGGAAGTAGATGGGAGAGCGTGCTCCCGTTGACCTTCCACTGAGATCATGGCACCAAAATGCCTTTTAAGATACTTCCAACTCCAACTCCAGCTGTGTAATTAACGTAGCTGGAGTTGCATATCTTAAGTTGACTTACTCTGTTAGTGCAGACCAGACTTAATAGAGCACCATTTTGGGGAGCTATTCAGGCATAACTAATGAGGAATAGTTTATTTTGCAATAAGTATGTCAGTCATTTTCCTCATGTAGACAAGGTCTGTGTTGGCAAGATTAAGATCCAAGTTGTTTTCTTCTCTCAAGTCTGTTGGTTTTTAATTTTTAATTTTGAACTTCTAATGAATGATCGGTCAGTAACTTGCTGCTTAGCTCTAGTTACAACAGTAGAATATCATTTTTATAAATTTCTTGGTGAATGATATATTTTATGCTTGCCCTAGTTATGTTCTCCCTTGTAGTGCATGGTTGAGAGCACCTTCATAGCAAAACAGATGAAGTAGTAAATGATTCATTTGTATGTTAGGCAAGTATATGTTGCCAAAATAAGTTGACCTTTGTTGTCCTAGCAAGCCACACAGAATTTAACTACTTACTTTTAATGGACCTCCCACTAGCTTTTTTTAATGTAGCTTTTCCCCCCAGCTAGTCTGACAAGCTAAGCTGCCTTTTGTGTTAAGAAAACATCTCAATGTGAACTTTATCACTAAATATCTTATAGGTTTTATAGACTTAAACAGTGATTTATTATTTTGCATTATGTATACAATAGGGATGTAAGCGACTAGTTTAGTCACTACTTGTCTCCGCTCCCCCTCTCCCCCCGCTGCGTCTGATACAGTGACAGCAGGGGGGAGAGCAGGAGCCAGTGATGGAGGAGCCGTCTTAAAAGCTGGTTCCCCCCAGGACCATCTCTGCCATGCAGAGGGTGTGGGGGAGGGGGAGCGTGGAGTGGGGCTGGGGAGGAAGAGGCTCAGCAGTCTGGGACCTAGCGTTAGCCAGGACTCATCAGTCCTAGCTCGTGCCATGTGCCACACCTACCCCCCACTGTGCCTCTGCCTTTTAAATGTAGTAAGATTCAGGTGGCTCTTACTACATTTAGAAGGCAGAGGCTCAGTGTTCCGGGACTTATGCACTGGGTCCTGGACTTAATGTAGTAGGAGCTGGGCTGCCTGCATGACTGGCTCCTACTACATTAAACTGCAGAGTAGCAGCGGGGCCCCTTACTAATTGTGTTGAGTACAGGCAGTCCCCGGGTTACGTACAAGATAGGGACTGTAGGTTTGTTCTTAAGTTGAATCTGTGGGTACGTCCAGCCCCAGCTGCTCTACCACAGGCGTCCGGAGAAAAGCCTGGTCTGCTGGGGGAGGGGGAGGGGCGCACTAGCTGCAGGTCCCGCCGCCCGGGTCCTCCGCGGCTTTGCTCCCCGTCTCCCTGGTCTGCTGGGGGGAGCCCCCCCCCCCAGCAGACCAGGGAGAAGCGGAGCAAAGCCGCGGAGCACGCGGGCAGCAGGACAGCCCAGATGCGCCGCGGCTCTCCCGCTGCCGGCGTCCCCCGAGGCTTTGCTCCCCGTCTCCCTGGTCTGCTGGGGGGCTTCCCCCCCCCCAGCAGACCAGGGAGATGCGGAGCAGCTTTTCTCGCCCCGGAGTACGCGGGCGGCGGGACCACGCGCATCTGGGTGTCCTGCCGCTCCCGTCCTCTGGGGCGAGGAAAGCCCCGTTCGTAACTGCGGATCCGACCTAAGTCGAATCCGCGTAACTCGGGGACTGCCTGTACATGTTTAGACAGTAACCCGCTTCTTAATGTCCTTAGCATACTATGGTATTGCTGGTGAACTCCAAGCAAGGAGCAGGTACCTGTTGTCCTAATAGGTGTACAAAAAATTAAAAAAAACCTTAAACAAATAGTCTGGTAGCACCTTAAAGATTAACAAAACATGTAGATGGTATCATGAGCTTTCGTGGGCACAACCCACTTTTTCAGATGACAGGAGTGTTGGAAATCCAGATACAAGAATGCATAAGGGAAGGAGGGAGAGGGGGGAAAAGGGGAAAAAAATAGAGAGGAGGAAGAAAAAAAAAAAGACAGTGAGTAGATAAGCTTCACAGGGATAGTGGAGTTAGTCTGTAACAGGAAAAACTTAAACAACAAAAACAACAATAACAGTAGTCTAGTAGCACCTTAAAGACTAAATAGTTACAAGAGGATAAGAACCATTAGTTTGCACTTGGAAAGGAAGATGACCAACACCAGTTTCTACACAGATATCAAAACCATTAGCATCTTCATTGTTTGGTTGGTTAAATCATTAATATGTGTAAGATAATGTGCCATGCATCCAAAGGAAGACATTTCTTGCTCCAGAGAGCTTACAGTATACATTTTGTGCTTTAGTACCAAATCTTAACATTACCAATAAGTTAAATGAACATTTTGAAAAATCCATGTTCTTAATGCCATGTCTATTTACTTGCATATACTCAAAATGCACATTTTAATAATTGGTCTCTCTCTTGCTTTGTGATTCACAAGTATTAGTGTGATGCTGTTTAGGTCCAGACCTTTAGAGGAATATTCAATTAAAAGTATTCACACTGAAATGGAAGAGAAGAAAACATTTCTAAAATAAAACATTGTAAATATTTCCAAACGTTTTTGGTATAAACTACTTAAATGTACATTTAATTGCCAAAGCCAAATGTAGTAAAGAGCACAGGTGAAAGAGATATGTCTCCTTGATATTTTAGTAACTGTTGTATCAAGACCATCTTACACTTTTTTATTAATTGGAGCCAAGATTAATATCTGAACACTACATATGTTCTACTGTGTTCTATAACAATTGTGGAAGGCAGGAATATGTTATGAAAGATTTTTTTCCACATTCCAGTTATTGAAGAATTAAATGTAAATATCACTTCTATTTTCTCCATATTTAAAATATACAACTTTTCAGGAGAAATGCATTCTGTGGCAAGATAATTTTATACTGAAGGTAGTTTTTTCTTGAAGTGGTATTTATAATCTGAAAAATTAGTCAAATTGTGTTGTGATTAATTGGATTTTAAAGTTTTAAAATTCTTAAGTTTTTTTTTTTTATAATTACGGCAATTAAAACAAAGTACTTAACTCTGATTATTTCCATTTTGGTGAATTAACTTTTTCTTCCCATTTGTAGATTTAGGGGCAGCATTTTAGCTCTAACTTACAGGGAAACTCAAAAGATAACTTTAGTTAATATTAATGTGACATCTAATTCCATTAGTTTTGTTGAACATTGCCTTTTTAAATTAAGAGTAAAGAATTTTAAAAATCTGAGCAGTTCCAAAGGAAGGCATGAAAGACCAGATCTCTTTTTAAAAATGAATGTTACAGAGCTGTAAAATGTGTTCAGATTCTGTGTAGTATTAAAGCTATATGATCTTTGTTGAGCACACAAGGTATAAGTGAAAAGTTTTGTGTTAGCCTTGGTGTTGTATCCTGTCCTTTTCAAACAGGTAATGATTGATATGCTATGATGTTTTGGGGTTCAGCAGCCCAAACAGGTAAGCTGTTGTCACTGCCTGCCCTGTAACCCTGGGTGTGTTTGTGCTGTGCAGCCTTGGTCCTGAGTTTTGGCACCACCAAAGCACCCACAGCACAATAATCTCACCTTGGCTTCTATTATGCCTGATAGGGTGACCCCAACACCTTCCTAGTCCCATGTTTCCCCAAAACCATCTGCACTGTAGGGTCCAGCCCTCTCACTTCAAGTTTAGTCCATTGGTCCCTATAAGAGGTGGTATCCAGAAAAATGTTTACCTTTACTGAGGTTAAGAAACATTCTTTTGTAATCTAAACATTGAATTGGTATCTAGTGAAAGTAAAACAAGTTTATTAAACAGAAGGACATAGCTTAAAGTGATAGAAAGTATAAGGAATAAAGACAGGGTTACACGTTTTAAAAAAAGTAAAAATATTCTTCTAAAACTAAAGCTTGATTTAAGAAACTAGTTTCTTTTTCAAATAAAAGGTCTCATGAAGTCCCTCTTCCAGCTTGGATGACCATCTTCTCTTGCCAGGACCCTTCACAAACCTCAAAGTGCTTAGTTTCTTTGTTGGTTTAGGTGAAGGATGACAAAATGGCCTTTTCTCCTCTTCAATTTTCCAGTTAATTGACCCTCCTTCAAGAGGCAGGAAGGCTGCCTGGGGTGCAGTCTCAATCCTCCTGTTGAGATTAGTCACCTTTTCCCACTTACTCTCCTGATGGCTCCTTTATTTTTGTCTGTAAATATGCTGTTCTTTGTCTTTGATCATACCTTGTTTGGTTTACATTGGAGATTCATTCATTCAGTTGGAATGACACTTTTGGCCTAGACAAGGTGTGGCTTAGCACTGCTTGCCAAATATGGTTTTTTGGAACATACTTTCAGCACACGTATAAAGTCACTTGTGCATTTACCATACATACATCAGGAAAGAGTATTAATAATACTCTTATTATTAATTATTAGTTATTAGTTTTCCATGTATATATTGCCACCTTTGGGATATACTTCGAGCCATACCAAATTCATGGTCCATTTTGGTGAATTAACAGTTCTAGGATTTTAAAAATCATCATACATTTTATGATTTCATTTATTAAGATCTTGAAATTTCAGTGTTGTAATAATAGGAATCCTGACTTAAAAAGGAGTTACACCGGGTGGTCACAGTTACTGTAGGAGGAATTGTGGTACTGGTACCCTTGACTTCTGTGCTGCTGCTGCTGGCAGCAGCTCTGCTTGCAGAGCTGGGTCATCAGTTGGCAGCCGTCACTCTTCGGCCATCCAAATCCTGAAGGCAGCAGTGCAGAAACAAGGGTCTCATGAGATCTTTACTTCTCACGGCTGCTGGAGAGACTCTTCCATCAGGGCTGGACAAGTGTCCAACAGCTGCTGCTCTCCAGACACGCAGCTCTGGTCTTAGTAGCCTACCATGCCACCCTTACTTCTGCGCTGCTGCTTTCGGAGTTGGGTGGCAGGAGGGTGGCAGTTGCTTATTGAAGTCCCAGTTTTACAGATAGAGCTGCTGCCAGAAATTAGGATAGCAGTACTGTAACCCTTCCCCCACAAATAACTGTGTGACCTTCCTCCCCACCCCTGCAACTCACTAGTGTGTCAGGGCTGCCAATTTGAGTCTCCCTCATGAAATCAGCATGTACTAAAAAGTATGCATGATAAAATGGGGAGCTTCATGCTCCCTGCACCACCTGGGGAATGGGGGAGGAGGGGCTAGCTTGGTGCAGCAGGGTCCCCAACTGCTAGTCACTCCAACCTCTGGGGTTACCTTTGTAGTGACTCGGAGCTGGGGGGGGCACCCAGAAGTCCCTGGGAGCTCCATTGCCCACAAGCTCTGGGGCACCCCATCCCCAGCCTTGGCTGTGGGGCACCCCGGCTGTCCTCTGTGGCTGGAAGCTCAGCCCCTGCAGATGCCCGGAGTGCAAGTTATGGAGGTCTCTGGAAGTCATGGATTCCATGACACAATTGTAATCCTGTTTACAATAGAGTTGTAAGTGACTAGTCGATTATCTGATAAACATATGCTAATCGGATACTCAACTAGTTGCTTCCCCCCTGCTCTATTGCTGCCTTTATCAGAGAGAGGCAGCAAGGGGAGGGAGCAGGAGCTGGTTCCCCCCAGCACCATCTCTGAGGGGTGGCAGGGAAGGCAGATGCATAACAGGAGACTGGGCGTGAACTGGGAATCGGCTGTCCTGGTGGCTCTTAATACATTTAAAAGGCAGAGCCACAGTGGGGGGCTGCAGTTTTCACTCCTTATTAACTAATCGACTAGTCGATGGAAATCCCTCCCCACAATGCTTCTTCTGATACAGAGACAGTAGGGTAGGGGTGGGAGGCCTGCATGTAACCATGAATGTTAACTGATGAGCCCAGGCACTGGTTTTTTTTACACTTCCTGAATAAAACCTCCAACCTCACCTGAATAGATTCCATGTTGTAACTAATCTTTTTTCCCTTTGTTCTGTATTTGTATTTATTCTCATATGTGCTCTCCTACTTCTCACCCAGAATATCTTTATCAATAACATATTTCTCTTTTCTAATTTGCACCATAATTCTATGTTTGCATCCATCACCTTGTATAGCACTTACAATTATTACTACACATGGCAGCTAAATGTATAAACTTAGCAACTGAAGAAAGCTTCCCACCACTGTCTAGGGCAGGCGTGTCAAACTCGAAGCCTACTGAGGGCTGCACAAACAAAAGCTGATAGCTTTCAGGCCAACTAGGGTTCCCAGATGGTTTGATCAAAAAAGAAAAAATTTGTTGTCAAGCAAAAAAACAAACAACAAAGCATTTTAGATGCCAGACACCTGGCAACCCTAGGGCCACCAAAGAAAATGTACTTTGTCGGAAAGTTGAAGGTATTTATTTTATAAATTGTTTTGGGTATATTTGATAATGCAGTAATTTGATGTGTAAAATTATTTGCTCATGTTAAATAATTTTAAAATTAATGTTACATAACTTTTAATTTAAATATACATTTAAGGTACTTTTACATTTTGTGTATGATACATAATTTGTTTTGTTGAAATAAAAACTAGGATAGATCATGGTTAATCAAATAGAACAGGCTTCTGTGAAAATTTCAGATACTTTGTAAGTTTGAGATTTTGCATAAAGATATAATTATTCATGGAATTGCAAAAAATTGACATTTATTGATATAAAATTAATATACATTTTGTTGTTTTTATTTGGGAATAAATAAATAAACAAAATAAATAACCCCTTCCTCTCCTCCAGAGCCAGGCACTCCCATACCCTGTTCTAACCCAATCCCCCTCCATGCCCCAGAGCCAGCTCCCTCAACCTAATACCTAGGGCGGCTGAGCACAGTGGCTAGCTGTGAGCGCCTGCTGGAGCGCCCAGCACAGAGCGCCCAGCTGGCCATGCTCAGAGTGGTCCAGCCGGCTGTGAGCACCTGCTGGAGAGCCCAGCTCAGAGTGCCCAGCCAGCCATGAGCTCGTGCGCAGAGCAGCCAGGCTGGCTGTGAGCAGTTGCTGCGGTGCAGAGCGGCTTGGCTGGCTGTGAGCAGGCACTTGGCCACTTGCTCCGAGTGGCCAGCGGGCCGCACTTCATTTTTTTTTATAAAAATGTTCTGCTGGGCTGCAAAAAATTTTGATTGGGCCGCATGTGGCCCTCCAAAGGCCAATTTGACATTCCTTGTCTAGGTACAACTAGTTAAAGACTCTCTCCCCCTCTAGCTGCTGTCAAAGGTTCTTGTGCTGTCCCTAGGCTATCCTCAGCAGTTTCATCGTAGTCTTTAACTAATAAATGGCAGGTGAATTTGAAGCTCCCCCAAATACCCATGACTGCTAAAAGGAAGGAGAAGTATCTTCCTCCTCCTGCTCCTACTCCCAGAGCTTTAGGATCACAGTCAAATGGGCATGAGAATTTCTGCTTTTTCTTAGTTTTGGTTGCTGTAATGTGGTGTATCTGATACTCAGACCTCAGTGGTTCGGGAGCTAAATTAGTAATCAAATTACCCAAAAGAGCCATAATAACATGAATTAATTCTTTTTTATGTAATAATATATAAACAAAATTCTCACAGCAAAATGAGTGACCAAGTATTTGTATTAAATACAATTAGTTAATGTTGTATAAGCATCTTGATTGGTTAATAATTAAATCACATAGTACTTTAATATCACGTACTGCAAAAAGCCATAGGAGACCTATTAAAGAGCTGGTTGAAAGCCTCAGTCTGAGTTTTACTGTTCCAAAGCTTCTCCCACCTTACCTTTTTGAATTTCTTCCTTAGTGGATAGCTTTGTTGACTGTTGGTATTAATAGCTTTCTTAAGTAGCATGAGAAATCATATTCATTTGATTTTTGTTAGTGTTATGGCTTCCCAAGGCCTGTCAATATTAGCAGTAAGTACTCTCCACGATCTTATCACTATTTATTCTTATGCAGCTTAGTAAAATGATGAGCAGCAATGAAGATACAGAAGCTGCGTGCCTGGTGACTTAGAACAGTGGTTTTCAAGCTGGGGAAATGTTAAGCCAGTTTCAGGGGGGCTTACAAAGCAGGGCCAGTGTTAGTCTGGGGCCAAGAGTAAAAAGCTCAGAGCCTTGAGCCCTCTGCCCTATGTTGAAGTCCAGCACCCTGAAGCTGATGCCCCAAGTCTCAGTGCCCTTTGAAGCAGGATATCTCCAGTCCTGCCACCTAGAGTCTCAAGCTTTTCCACTGGGCCCTGGAGTTTATAGATTCTGTTTGGAGGGTGGAAGAAGCTCAGAAAGAAAAAGGTTAAGAACCCCAGACTTAGCAGACTGTACTGCATTAACTTAAAAAACAACAAATGGTCTGGTAGCACTTAATAGACCAGCAAAACATGTAGATGGTATCATGAGCTTTCGTGGGCAGAGCCCACTTCTCCGGTCATCTGAAGAAGTAGCTCATGATACCATCTACATGTTTTGTTAGTCTACTAAGTGCTACCAGATCATTTGTTGTTTTTTAAGTTAATGCAGTACAGTCTGCTAAGTCTGGGGTTCTTAACCTTTTTCTTTCTGAGCTTCTTCCACCCTCCAAACAGAATCTATAAAGTGCTACCAGACCATTTGTTAAGTTTATCCTGTATAGACTTATCCTGTACAGACTAACTCGGCTACCCCCTGAAGCTTCTGTACTGCATTAGTTCACACTTAACCTTCCAAACACTGAATAGCTTCACGGTCTAATTTGTTTAAAAAATAACTGTAGGCAGACTTAGGCTGTGTCTACACTGCAAGATTTTGGTGACTAAATGTTGACATGCAGAAGTTGTCAAAAAGTCTTCAAATCAGGTTTACCCTAAGGATGTAAACTCTCATTTTATTAGTCAATTTTAACTGATTAAATGGGGTCTGGCTGGGAGTTGGCAGCCCCATGGGAGGAAAAAGGGGACAGAAGTGGCAATGGGGAGCCCCCCGATCTGCAGAGCAAGAACATCCGAGTGAGAACTGCCCTCTTGGTAGAGAAGCATGTGCCGATTGCTGTGTAGAAGATGGCAACTCCCGATTTGTTACCAGTCTGTTGCAAATCCGTTTGGAGTGGGGAAGTCTACTGTTGGGACTGCCCTTTTGCAAGTGTGCAGGGTGATAAATTGCATTCTGCTGCGGAGGAGTGTGACTCTGGAAAACGTGGATGACATAGTGGTTGGTTTGAAAAATGGGCTTTCCTAACTGGCGGGGCCATTGATGGTGCACATGTTCCAATTGTAGTGTCTGCTCTCTTTGCCACAGGAAGGGATACTTCTTGATGGTGCTTCAGACATTTGTGGATCACTGTGGGTAGTGTTCCCTTTAATTTTTTCCATCCATGTGCAGAATAAATTATATGTGCATCTAGTCATGTGTGAATGTGCCCCACCAGTAGAAACACATGTTGCCACCTGTGGGCACTGTTGGCACTCTGCTAATCAGGGGGCGGAATTAGACTCTTTCTTGGGTGGCCACCCAACTGTTCAGCTTATAGTGAGCACTGACTCTGGATGTTCCACAGACATAAATGAGGATGGTCTTGAAAGGTGCATGATGCATACATCTTCAGGAATGCTGGCCTGTATAGAAAGCTGTAGGTGGGGACTTTCTTCCAACCACAGGATTATAGTGGGGGATGTGGAAATGCTCATAGTGATCCTAGGTGACCTGACTTAATATTGCCCTGGCTTATGAAACCTTATGTAGTGCACCTGGACAGGAGTAAGGAGTGGTTCAACAGGTCGAGCTGATGCCGCATGGTAGTGGGAAGTGCCTTTGGTTGATTGAAAGGGAGATGGAGGTATCGCTAGGGCAGGCTAGATTTTTATGGAGGATCATATCCCCCAGGATTATAACCACATGTTGTTCTTTGCATAATATGTGAAAATAAGAGAGGTTATTCTCATGGGTGGAGCACTGAGGCACAGTTTGAGCAGCCAGACCCTAGGGCTGTGAAAGGAGCCAATAGGGCTCTGTTACAGTCTCCCTCCTGGGCAGGGGGTTTTCTCACCCTGTGACCCTTACCCGTTGACTAGTTATTAGTCCTTTGTGTCCATCTACGGTCCTTGAGTTACTCACTCTATGTAGTCCCTGGTCAACCCCGTTCAGGGAGGGTAGGGAGACCTGGACCCACCCTCACTCCAGGTCTCAGCCCAGGTCCCTAAGAATAGGACGACCTTCTGTTCTGTCGGTGGGGCCATGCCCGCAAGTCACCGACCCGCGGGTGTTCTCTTCACCCTGTCCTGGGCTGCTTCCTGCCCTGCAGCTGGTCTCTGGAGCACCACTCCCCTTGCGTGACTCCAGTTGTCTCCCACTGATGTGGTCCGTCCGTCAACCCTCTCACCAATGTGGTTTAGACCTGGGTGTGGGGGTCCTCTCTCCTCCCCCCCCGCTCGCCAAAGTTGCTGCCCTCTTTCTCACATCCGTCCCCTGCTCCCTGGAGGGGCTGCCCACTTTTCAAAGCTAGCGCCCTCCCGCTGGTATGCTGGTGCAGCGGCTGTGGAGCAGTCCTGGCACAGCCGTCTGAGCGCTGCAGTGCTGGTGCAGATCACCGCGTCAGTGCAGGGTTCAGGGGTTTGCGCTTTCCGGGCTTCTGACACCCTGTCACGGGCTTCTGACACCCTGTCACAGGCTCCCTTTAACATCAGGGAGGCTTAGAGGAACTGCTTTGACAATGAAGGGCACTGAAATATCTCACTTCTGCGATTGCTTCCTTGATGCACCCCATTCCTCATCTGAGGTAAGGCATTTCCATGAAAGAAAGGGATGTAAGATAGGGAATGGAATGGGGCTGAAAATGGACATTCCCAGACAGTGAAAAGGAATGTATGGGTTTAGAGGGTGTGTTGCTGGACAAAGAATTCTGTATCTGTTAAAGTGGTTGAGGCCATTGCTATTCACTCTGTATCTTGATTAAACACTTGAGTATCTTTGTTCGTTCTTCTGTAATCTTGATCATACAATCAGTGACATCTTTTCTTTCACTCTCCAATGCTCCATTTTTTCTGTTCTTTCATTGTGACATGTTTCAAACCCTCCTTCACAAGTTCCTCTCCCTATTTAGCTTGGGTGTCCTTGTTAGTTGACAGTCTGTCAGTGGAGAGATTTTCTGCGTTAAGATGTCCGTCCTCTGCAACACAGAATGTGACAAAAGAGGGATTGTTAAATTCCTGCTCAAGGTTAAAACATTTCATTCCAAAAACACCTTTTTATCATATGCAGCCAGTTTCCTACAGGTTCTTGCAAAACACTCACATCTCTGCAGGCACTGTAAATGTGAATTTGGAGAAACGGGGGAGGGGGGAGAGGAGGATGAGGAACACTCATATGGGCATAACAAAATAGTCCTGGGTTGTATAGCGAGTTCTCATGGAAATAATTCTAATGTCCACAGGCTGGCATCATTCTTGCTGATATCTCAATCATGAAGATAAGCAGGGAAACCTGGGCTCTACTTCTGGATGCTAGCAGGTGTTTCCCTAATCCTTATGAAGCTGAATTACATGCCACTTTGATTCTCACAACGCTGATTTAAAGAATGATATGGAAGAGTATTGTACATTGGGCAGGAGGAAGAGTGGGAAGGATACATGGCTGCTCTGCCATGGAATGTGCGAGAGAAACCCAATAAATACTTAAGATAAAGTTTCCAGAACATCTCTCTGCAAGATTCAATTGACATATCAGTGTGTATCGACACCTTGCTTGGACATAATGTCTCGCCTTGCAGGGCCCAGGTTATTCTAGCTCACAGAAAAACAGCAACCCTTTTACCTTTCTGTGACCCCACCCCTGCATCCTCAAGTCTGCTCCTGCATGCCCCAAGCCAGAGCCACTTACCCTGTGTTGCTTCCCTTGCTTCCTGCTTCCTGTCCAGCTGCTTCTGAAACTTGCCATTTGCCTCCAGACTTGAGAAGAATTCATGGCTGCCTGCCACACCAGGTGATTCTGCTGTGAGCCCCATATCCTTGTCCAGATCTACCTTTTAATCTGTAATTTCATCCTCTAGGTTAAGCCCTCTTTCTTTCATGATGGACAATCAGCTGAATGTGAGCTCTTGTGTAACAGTGTTCCTTGGATGCGTACATGGAATTCTTGTATAGGAGCAGTGAGGTTATTTTACTCCTGTATTTGGCACTTATGTGATTGTAATGGAATACAGTTCCCAGTTCCGGTGTCCATAATTCAAGAAGAATGTTAAATTGAAGAGGGTTCAGAGAAGAGCCCTGAGAATGATTAAAGGATTAGAAAACATGTCTTACAGTGATTAAACTCGACAAGCCCCATCTATTTAGCTTACAAAGAGGAGATGAAGTGGTAACATGATTATGGTCTAAAAGTGCCTACTTAGGGAAGGAAATACTTGATAATAGATTCTTCAGTCTAGCCAAGAAAGGTATAACAGAATCCAGTGGCTGGAAGTTGGAGCTAGAGAAATTCAGGCTGGAAATAAAACTTAAATTATTAACATAAAGGATATTTAACCATTGGATCAGTTTACCAAAGGTCAAGTATATTATCCATCTGCAGTAATTTTTAAATCTAGGTTGGATTTAAAAAACAAACAGTGTTCTAGTTATTATTTTGTTGAAAGTTCTCTGGCCTGTAAAATAACTGGGGGTCAGACTAGATGATCATAGTGCTCCCTTCTGGCATTGGAATCTGTGAATCTGGTCTTCAGAATTTTAGTTTCACATAAGAACCCTAATAATTACTTGACTGCTTTCCCTTTGAGTTCTCTTCTTTTGACCAGCCTGGGTATTCCATGGTTTATTGATGCTATTATTCAAAGCAGTTGAAATGGTTACTAATTTGTGTTCTATGTAGTGTCCTAAATATTGCTTCCTGTGAAGTGATTTAAGTCAAAGTTCCTTTGTGGCCCAAATATCATTTTCAAATTAATAAAGATCATGTACATTTGTTAAATGGTCCTGAACTTTTTTCTTACATATGCAGATATATTTCCTTTTATGTTTTTTGCTTATCAGGGTTTAGAAATGGCATTCTATTAAATGTAAGCCTGCTGTAGTTGCGGCTTGAATGATAGCTTGCGTATTGATTAGGATCTTTCACAACTTAGCAGCTTTCTTTTGAAATACACTTAAGAATATTTGATGCTATTTTTACTGGTAGCTCAATTGTGTAAAGAGCCCATTTTTCAGAAGTGCTTTTATTAACAGTGCTAGTAATGAATCATTAGAAATAATCAGTTTGCTTATGATTGCATTGCGTGTTTTAGTTATATAAGATCTCTGATCTTCTACCTCTGTTAAATTGTGTGTAGATATTTAGCCTGCATTTCTTGAATTTTACGATTAAATGTGTTGCTTTCTGCTGCTCGGTTTCATCTTCTGATTTTTGATTGTGTGAATGTGGTGTTTGTATTACAGTAGTACTATCATGGAGGACCTATCTGAGATGAGTTTCAGTTAAGTGAGAGCCCTGTAAAGTATATCAAGTGTGGGGTGAAGAGGAGGCATAAAGAGTGAAGGAACTTATCCAAATCTCATAGCGCAGAGCTAAAATTAGAACCCAGGTCTCCAGACTCTCCATCTGGTGGTTCTGTTCTGTACCCCATTACTGTTTATAAATGTTAACTTACAAATCACGTATATTTTATAATTATCCCTTTTAATTTCTATAGGCATCTGAATACAAAACTTAAAGCAATTTGTATTCATATTTATAATTTAGTTGGGAACATTCATCTTTGTGCTGCATGGGATAGTTATGTAGGATGAAATGTAGTGATGAGCCCTTCATATTTAGAATGAGTTGATAATTTATATTATATTTTCACTTAAAGAAAAAAAAATTAGCTTCCTGAACCGAAAAAGAACAATATCCTGATTTCAAGTGTCTTAATTTGGGAAATTCTTTAAAATGTCACTATTAAAATTTCATATTGGTGGTTCACTAATTATACAGTCATTTTAACTCAGTGGTTCCCAACCTTTTTTATTACCATGGACCAGCTGGTGGTCTGCCAACATTTTATTTGCATATTCATTATGCAAACCATGAATATGCAAATGTTTCTGGACTGCCAAAATATGCACCCCAACCCTGGCCCTCAGAGATGCTGCATAGCAGCTGGCTTCAGCTCCCAACCCCCTGCCCTGAGCCCCATGGTCTGAGTATCTCCCTGCCTTAAATCATGTTCACACTCCTGTCCTGATCTCCCCTACAGCTCCCACCCCGTCTTGAGCTCCCCACCTGCTGCACTGACTCTTACACCCTCACCCTGTGTCCTCAGTCCCCCACAACTCCCAGCCCTCTTCCCTGATTGCTGCATTCTCCCCCCCACCTCCTGCCCTGAGCCCCTATTGTTACCCATACACATTTCTCTATTGCTTCCACAGTTCAGGGACACCCACCCTTACCCAATTCCTAGGGCTCAGGGTGTAACTTCCTGCGGATCTGCAGGATATTTTGCCACTGAAAGATCCTTACGCAGTAATATTTTTATTCTCTATTTACAGGCAGTCCCCGAGTTACGCGGATCCGACTTAAGTAGGATCCGCAGATACGAACGGGGATTTTCTCGCCCCGGAGGAGGTGGGCGGCGGGACCAGGCTGCTCCCCGTCTCCCTGGCCTCCTTCGGGAGCCAGCAGACCAGGGAGACGCTGAGCAAAGCGGCGCAGGACCCGGGCCAGACCGTGGCGCTTCCAGCTGATCTGGAAGCGCTGCGGGTCCGGCCTGGGTCCTCCGCCGCTTTGCTCCGCGTCTCTCTGGTCTGCTGGGGGGGACGCAGCTAGTGCCCCCCTCAGCAGACCAGGGAGATGTGGAGCAAAGCCCGGGGCCTGTGGTAGAGCAGGTGGGGTGCTGCCGGTTGGTCCCGCAGCACCGCTCCTTGGCGCTACTGGACCAACCCGGCAGCACCCCAGCTACTCTGCCCCAGGAGTCCTGATTCAGCCGCTGCTGATCAGTTTCAGCAGTGGCTGAATCAGGACGCCTGGGGCAGAGCAGCTGCGGTGCTGCTGGGTTGGTCCAGTAGCGCCGAGGAGCGGCCGCGCTACTGGACCAACCCAGCAGCACCCGAGCTGCTCTACCCCAGGCGTCCCCAAGTTAGCCGCTGCTGAAACTGACCAGCAGCTGACTACAGGAAGCCCGAGGCAGAGTTGCTCTGCCCCTGGCTTCCTGGAATCAGCTGCTGATCAGTTTCAGCAGCAGCTGACTTGGGGACGCCTGGGGTTCTTAAGTTGAATCTGTATGTAAGTCAGAACTGGTGTCCAGATTCAGCGGCGGAATCTGGACGCCAGTTCCGACTTACATACAGATTCAACTTAAGAACAAACCTACAGTCCCTATCTTGTACGTAACCCGGGGACTGCCTGTATTGACAATTCTCAAACAAGCAGAATACACATGCTAAGCATACAGTATCCTGCTAACCAAGTGAGTTATAAGATCAAGAACACATATTCCTGCGCATCCAGAAATATAATCTATGCTATCATGTGCCGAAAGTGTCCGTCTGCTATGTACATTGGACAAACATCTCAGACACTTCGCCAAAGGATTAATGCCCACAAAACAGATATCAGACAAGATCACAAAGAGAAAACAGTTTCTTGCCATTTTAACCAGAAAGGACACTCTCTCAATGACTTGACCACCTGCATTCTGCTACAAAGACCTTTTACATCTGCACTTGAAAGGGAATCCTCTGAACTGTCATTCATGTTAAAATTCGACACTTGCCAACAAGGACTTAACAAACATTCGAACTATCTCACCCATTACCAAGACAGTTTCCCCAATTATCACCTCTAATACCATTAACTCACAAACATCCCACTCTCCCTACCTCTAATATCATCAATTCACAGACACTTACCTTCCTTCCTTCCCCCCCCCCCCCCCCCGCATCCCCCTCCTCTTCTGCAATGTGATTTGTCCTTTTCATATTTGTTCATTTTTTTAATTGTATCCTTTGGTATATATGGTTGTGACTACTTTCTTCCACTATTTGATCTGAGGAAGTGGGTCTGGCCCACGAAAGCTCATCATCGAATAAACCATCTTGTTAGTCTTTAAAGTGCTACATTGTCCTGCATTTTGCTGATAAAGGCAGGCAGACTTCCCTTGCTGGCCAGGCATGGTCACTCTCTTGGGATCCTAGCAGCTGCATGTCATGGTTGTGCAGAGGAGTTCTGGCAGCTCTGGTCTTAGGCTATGTCTTGGAGGTGAGGAGTTCTTCCAGGCCTTTCCTCCTCTTTCTTGATGTTCTTTCTTCCCTTTTTCCCTTTTCCTTCTGGTCTCCTTCTTGGACCTCAGTTTATCTAGTGAAATTTGAGTCCTGCTTAGCTATACCGTAACCAATTATTTTAGTATAATATTACTAACGAATCATAATGTATTGTAACAGAATTACCTAACCAATCATACCTACCACCTTAGTTGATTTACACCTTGCAAAATTAATTATACAGCAGACAGGTAGAGTTACTGTCCAGAGAGATCATACAGACAGATAATAGGAAAGTGAGGACAATACATACAAAACGCTGTTAAGATAAAATTTATCTACGCTTCTTGATATCTATTTCTTTATCTGGTGATGGGGTACCATTAGGACAGGATATCCTTAATAGTCTGATGTGACACTGTTTTAATGCAGTTTAGATCAGCCTGGAGTCACATACTCAGACGTACAGCTAATGGCTGCTGCTCTTCAGTCTGGCTGCAGAGAAAGGCTTTAGGCCTACCGATATGGCCACAGGCCTTCCAATATAGGTACAGAAAAAACATATTGTTACATCATAAGGACCCAAACAATGCTGGGTAAATCCTCTAGTTGCTTACATAAAAAAGACATTGATCTTTGGTAATCCTAGGGAAATTAATCTTGACACATAGGACTGAACACGTTTGTTCCTCAAAGTCATCATGAGTGTCATTTCCACACATCACACTGACCCTCACCTGTGCTGCACTTGCACATGTTCATACAAGGCAGGCTGCCAAACATTTCCATGGTAGTGAACATCTTTGGTCTTTGCACACAAGCATTGATTATTTGAAGGATTGATTTGACAATGTGTGGTATTTCACATATCCCCAGCAACAAACACAGAAACAGAATTTTGAGGAAGTCTTGAGTACTATTTCTAGAACATCAGATATTTGCATAAGACCTAGAAGTTAGCACGTTTGTGACATTAGTCTCAAACATTTGTCTTTAAGCTTTGTGTTTCGGATAGTTTCTCGGTTTAGGTTAATAACTTAATTTACCTAACTGATCTTCAATAGCTCTCAGCATTCGCTTCTGCACCTCCCACTCAAGAACCAGTGGGGCCACGTGGGCCACTGGGCAAGGTGTGGGAGGAGGCTGTTTGCGGCAGCTCTTGGGCAGGGCATAGGGTACACCCCAACCCTCTGAGCCGCTGCAAACAGCTGGCTTCAGTCCAGCAGCTGCGATGGCCTTGCGGTTTGCAGCTCGGCACTGGTCCATGGGCCGGCGGTTGGGAACTGCTGATTTAACTGATAATACCTTGTGAAATATCTTGAAATTAGGGATGTGAACTGCAGTTTACTAAAGCAATTAATGATTTAAAAAATTGTGACTAATTGTAAACCACTGTTAAACAGTAATAGAATGCTAGTTGAAATTACAAATATTTTGAATGTTTTTCTACATTTTCGAATGTATTGATTTCAGTTACAACAGAAACTACAAAGTGTCCAGTATTCACATTATAGTATTTTTATTACAAATATTTGCACTGTAAAAAGATAAAGGAATATTTTTTCATTTCCCCATATAAAAGAAAGTACTGTAGTACTATCTGTTGCAAAAGTGTAACATCTAAAAATGTAGATATTTTTTGTTACATAACAGTACTCAAAAGTCAATCAGTAAGACAATTTTGTTTACGTTTTTGGGAGATAATGCTGCCTGCTTCTTATTTACAGTCTCACCTTGAAAGTGAGAACAGCCACATGGCACTTTTATAGCTGGTGGTATAAGATATTTACGCACTAGATATGCAAAGCATTTCTGTACCCCTTTATGCTTCAACCACCATCCCAGAGGACATGCTTCCATGCTGATTGTGGGTTATGCTCAGTAATAATCCAAAGCAGCGTGCACTGACACACATTCATTTTCCTTATTCGTCTTATGTGCTGTCATCACCAGTAGGTTGATTTTCTTATCTGATTGTTCAGGTTCTGTAGTTTCTGCATCAAGAAGGTTGCCCTTTTGAAGACTTCTGATAGCATGTTCCCAACCTCATCTCTCTGATTTTGGAAAGAACTTCAGATTCTTAAACCTGGGGTTGAATGCTGTAGCGGTCTCAAGAAGTCTCATATTGGGACTTTTACATTTTGTCAAATCTGCTGCGAGTTCTTAAATCAGACATGTGCTGGGTCAACATGAGACTGCCAAACATAAAATATAAGGCACAAGAATGTAGTATGATGTGCAATTTACCCCCAAGTGCATTAATTTTTTAACAAGCATCATCAGCATGGAAACATGTCCCCTGGAATAGTGACAGAAGCATGAAGGGGTATATGAATGTTTGGCATACCCAGCACATAAATATCTTGCAACATTGTCTATGGCAGTGCTGTAGGAATGCTCATTTTCACTTTCAGTTGCGGTAAATAAGCAGGCAGCATAATCTCCAGTAAACGTAAACAAACTTGTATGCTTTAGCGATTGGCTAAACAAGTAGCAGGATTGAGGATTTGTAGGTTCTAATGTTGTACATTTTGTTTTTGAGTGCAGTTATGGAAAAAATCTGTTTGTAAGTTGCACTTTCACAATTAAGATATTGCACTACATCATTTGTATGAAGTGAATTGAAAAATACTATCTTTTTTTTTAACAGTGAAAATATTTTGAGTCATTAATTTAGTGAGCACTTTGTACTCTGTTTTGGAATTGAAATCAATATATTTGAAAACATTCAAAAATATATTTAAAAGAATATTCTATTAATGTGTAACAACATGATCAAAACTGAAGTTAATCATAATTATTTTTATCTGGCAATCACAATTATTTTTTAAATTGGTTGACAGTGCTACTTAAAACACTTTACAAAAGAAATACTAAAACAGCTATAATAGTTTGATAAACAGACAATCAGTTCAAATAGTTCAGTTTTTATATTTGAACTTAACTGACATAGAAGTGAACCTGCAAGAAAGCATAGTTTTCTTAGTAATATTCAAAATTAGCAAAGTTCTATCCCAGTGTTGCTGTAATCCTAATCTAAAATACTCCAACAGTCACATAGAACTGTTGTAGTTGCTACTTTGATATACAAAAAAGGCTTTAAAAGCCAGTTAGAAATAAGTTTGTTTATTTTAAAAATTCAGGTCATGTCTACCATCTCTTTCTTGGAAGTCTTTGTGGTTAGCTTGTAATATTGCAGCTGCCAACTAAGTGAAAAATGGATTGATTGGTGAAGTTCCTATCTTCCAAAAACCGTTCCTATCTTCCAAAATCTGTTTAAATCCATTTTCTATATATGTATCCAGGACTAGAACATGGCTGGATGTGCTTCGACCCTTCTGCGCACTAAGGTAGGTAGGTGCTGACAGCAGTCTCCACCTCTGGAGTTTTATGCTGGAAGATAACCTTCTTCGGGACTTTGAAGATAACTGATAGCAGAGAGAGATATTAGTCAGTAGTTTGCCACATTGTGTGGGTACTTTCTGAGTTTTAAATGGGGAATCGCTTTTGAAGTCCTTCAAATCATTTACTCTCATTAGCAACCTGCTTCAGGAATTTGGGTAGCCATTGATGGATGTTGGTTCCAACCAAGGTGTTTCAAGAACTCTGAAATATTATCACATCCTGCTGTGATTCCAGATTTCATATTATTCAAATGACAGTATAATTCTAATGTCTAATTAAATGCCTGTGAATAGTGTTCTTCACCAACCAAGTGAATGTAGTCTGTATTCCTCTAGTGAGCTGCAGTTTGGAAACTACTTTCTAAGACAGAACGTGTCTTAGATTATCAGGTAGACAAATGAAAATGGGTTTTGAAAATTTTGAAAGCATAGCCATAGTATTTTATGTAAAGGTGAATAGCTCTAATCTGTATGAGAAGGTTCCATTTACTTGATTTTCCTCTTCTCTGTAAGTTCTTTTCATCTGCCTTCATGTTTGGTGTAGCTGTTTGTAGCACTGGTTACAACAAATATGTTAATTAGCATGGTGTCTGATTCGTGGCTTGATATCGATTTTTCCCTGCAAAATACAGCAGTTTGAGAGGCTAAAAGTGTATGCTGAAGACATGCAAACTTTAACTGTCTGTTAAATAGTGTAGTTGTTGTATTCCTGTCATCTTCAAAATATAAACTGAGACATGAAATATAAATTTTAGAAACAGTTTTATAGGCCAGATGGTATCTCAGTTGCTCCTGATTGTGTTTTTATTGTTTAAAATGTGAAATACAGCATATTAGCTGCTCCATCATTTGGTACTTTTCAAATGCTTAATTCATTGTCGGTATTTGTTCTTTTCTGCTGTACTTTTAAGTGATGAATGCTTATCAATTTAAGGGTAGTCTTTAAGATTGAGTTGATTGACTAGTATTTCAAGATAGGGTGTTGTAAATTAGCCTCAGATGCATTTATCTTTCTAAAATAAAGCTATTGTCTCATACTCCTTCCTAATTTATTTCTTTTGGTCTCTCCCCATTCTTTCCTTCCTTAAAAGCAACACCTAGCAGTCACCTTCTTTCCAATTCAGCAACAGTGGTCCTTTATTGATTTATCTTGCTCTTTCAGTTACTCTGAGGTCCCTGTATAACAATGTGAGAAACCTGCCTTAGTAACAATTCAAGTGCTTCCTGCTGTATGAAGTGAAAAAGGAAGGTTCATACTCAGCTGCCGTGGGTAGCCTAGTGTGTATTAATACACCTTTTTCTGTATGCTTCCCTTCTTTCCTTAATCCACTTCATTATCTCTTTGTTCCTGTTTTCTCATCTTGTCTCTTGTTTGTGACAACTTTCCTTCCTCTCTTTCAGGATCAAGCTTGCACTATTGCTCTTTCATTAAATTTCCCTATATTCCTGGAAAAGGAGGACAGTGAAGCCAATAATATTTCATGAGTTTCACTCTGCTGCCACGTCACAGAAGCAACAGGAGCATATCAGGAAAATCTTAATGGTGAAGGGGCATTGGGGAAAATGTGGCAAACGAAAGTACAGAATCAACTGTAAAATCCCCATTTTAAATGTTATGTCTGCCCTTTATTTTAATGGCTTGAGGGTAACTTGGCAACTATAAGGGTTGATTACCTGTCACCCACCCATCAGTCCAAAGTCTTCTGGCAGACAAGATTAAAAGTCACTTTATATCCTCAAAGGAAAATAAAAGGTTAGGGGAAGTATGGTCATTTGACAATTCTTAGTCACTTGCTGAAATAGATTTCTCCTCTTGGTTTACTGAAGTTTGATGCAGCTGACAAACTTTGATTTCTGTAGAGCCATGTTTTTAGACTTGTAGTTCATTTGTGTATCTAGTGCTGAAATATGGTTTCATGAAATGGTGTTTAAGTCTCTCACAAAAAATGAGATGCCTTCCTTTAAGACTGAGGAGTTTAGATGGACAGCTGCACAATGCAGAACACTTGGACATTTCAAGAGTACAGGATGCATATTAATATTTTGGAATTGCGAGCACTTTGAGAGGTTTTTTTTCTGGAATAAATTGCCTTTGGAGGTTGTGGAATCTCCATCATTGCAGGTTTTTAAGAGCAGGTTAGACACCTGTTAGAGTTAGTCTGGATGGTGCTTGATCTTGCCATGAGTGCAGGGGATTGGCCTTGATGACCACTTGAAGTTCCTTCCTGTTCTATAATAGTAATAGAAATGTAGCCGTGTTAGTCTGGTGTAGCTGAAGCAAAATACAGGACTATGTAGCACTTTAAAGACTAACAAGATGGTTTATTAGATGATGAGCTTTCGTGGGCCAGACCCACTTCCTCAGATCAAATCGTGGAAGAAAATAGTCACAACCATATATACCAAAGGATACAATTTAAAAAAATGAACACATATGTCCTTTTCATGTGTTCATTTTTTTAAATTGTATCCTTTGGTATATATGGTTGTGACTATTTTCTTCCACGATTTGATCTGAGGAAGTGGGTCTGGCCCACGAAAGCTCATCATCTAATAAACCATCTTGTTAGTCTTTAAAGTGCTACATAGTCCTATATTTTGCTTCCTGTTGTATGTTTCTGTGATTCTATTGGCGCACAAGCAGCCTCAGTTGGATCATTTCAATGTGTGTGTCTATTTGACATTTGCAAACAGCTACATGCTTTAACATGGGAGTACTCTGCTGACACACCTTTTGGAATCATGATCCTTCAGTCATCCACATCTTCACATTCCTGTCCTAGTACTCAAGTAGACGTGAGTACGTCTAGTCAGACACCCATAGCAGAATGCACATAGGGGTCAGCACCAAAGAGAAAATTGCTTATCTTTTGTGACTGGAGGTTCTTCAAGAGGTGTGTTCCTTACATATATTCCATTACCTTACTCTTTCTCCTCTGCTTCAGATCACCCGTGGATTTATGCTAGAGAAGGAACCGAAGAGGCTGTTGATCTGCCTCACCTTTCTTCTGGGTTGGAGGTTTGAGGGTGCATGCATGGAGATATTGCTTTCAAGATTTTCTGGGCATGTGAAGCTCATGCATGCACACAGTGAAATACAGAGAAGGACCACTCATCTTGAAGAGCATCCAGTTATAAACATTAATAACTTTCTCACCTGGTTGTTGAGAAGATGGGGAAAACATCTTTTTTTGTCTTGTCTTAACAAGACACTATTTTTAGCCAGCCAGCCTTCATCCATATATCAGATATTTGGCAAGTACATGACCATATTAGTTGTCACATGAAAAAACAGTGTCATAATAATAGGGGGAGGGATAGCTCAGTGGTTTGAGCATTGGCCTGCTAAACCCAGGGTTGTGAATTCAATCCTTGTGGAGGCCATTTAGGGATTTGGGGCAAAAATATTTCTGGGATGGTATTTGGTCCTGCTGTGAAGGCAGGGGACTGGTCTTGATGACCTTTCAAGGTCCCTTCCAGTTCTAGGAGACAGGCAATCTCCATTTAAAAAAAATGTTTTTCCTATAGGCAGATATTTAGTGACCAGACCATGCAAGATTATATTAGTGTATGTATTCAGTGCTTTGAAGTAATAAACCAAATTTCTAATTTGTCAAAGATGGTTAAGAAAAACTACCGGAGTTTTAGAATATAGCTCTTCAGCTTAGTTTTCATTTTTCCTAAGATTTTTCACTATGTTCCGTTTATTTACTGATGACTTACTTATTCTTCCAAAATATTGCAATAAAAGATATTTGCCTTTTGGTCCTGAGATATTGTATTAATCTATGTACGTATTATAGCTAACATTTTAAAATGCTCTGTTTTTGTTAGTTGTTCTGATAAAAATTCACAAGCTTTTTTTTTTAAAGTTCAATTTGTTTCTTGAAAGTACTGAAATTATTAGTAGAGAGTGAAGGGCTCCTCTATTCATTACAGATGATCTACAGCAGAGAAAGTGTAAGCTTCCGTGCATGACCATATCATTGTATCCTGCACTGTGACATAGGAGGAAATTGCTCAAGGATTTAGAATAGTTCAGATTCTCTGTGTAGTGAATCAGTGTTTGGTACCTTACTTGATCATTAAAGTGCCAACAGTAACAGTGGTTGTTTTGTTTGTGATTTGACAATCAAGCAGCCATGAAATGACTCTGGTGGATTTGCCTGCTCATGCTATTAATGGTAATTAAAAAAAAATTATTTGATATTTATATTAAAAACTGAATCAGGCACTTAAGCATGCTGTCTAATTATTTTTAACACCCACCACGTAATTTTGAAAAATTTTTGGTTTTAATACTATTAGTGAATTAATTGCTAGTTCATCTTTTCAACTTCTCAATGTATTTATGCACTCAAAGTGAACTTATGTTTGCCTCCTTTCCAATCACACAGCTCGGAGGACAGTTGGCATAAAATATATACACATAAAACTAAACAAAATATAAAGTACAGATTAATATATAAATGGGAAGGAAAAAAGCAATTTTATTAAATTTTGAAAATAGAAATTCTTCTTTAAAAATTAGTGTCTTGCATGGCTATTTTCTTCCTCCCATCTTACAATCAAGTCATTTCAGTCTTTCAAAGAAAGGTTGAGACACTTAACTTGAACAGACTTTTTCAGTAAGAATACTTTTATTATTTGTAGATCGAGGACTTAACCTCAGGCCACTAACTATTTGAAACATTTGCTGTACAAATACCTGAATTCCAGTGTTTGAAAAGCTTAGACCAAAAGGTTGTTATAATTTCTGATGAAATATCATTTGACAAGTTAGATGCTAAAAGTGGTTTGTGTGTGTGCACCGCATGCTATCTTTTTCCACATTATTTGTGCAAGTTATGGAGAAAACCACACAGAAAATGGGGGGAAAGGGGGTGTTTCTGTGTAATTAAGTAGTCAACTGCTGTTTCCTCTAGAGGGAATAGAAGTGGCTATTACTGAGTCACTAAATTTGCAATTCTGCCTTGAGTTTGGAAAATAGTCTTTTAAACAGTAGCCCCACTAAGGGTGACTTTTCTCTGTTGGACTCTTAGTACCAAGATATCTTGACCTTGCAGGTAGAGGAATACAAAATCAGAAACATGTAATAAAGCCAACAGTAAAAATGAATTCTGTGAGAGTGCATAAAAAGTATGATCATGTGATATCTTAGAAGTTTTGTTGATATCATGAAGTAATTACTTCAAATTGAGGCATGACTGTTGTTTGAACTTGCATTCTCTCACACTCTCTCTCTCTCCCTGCCCCCCTCCCCCCACCTTAAAAAATGTGTGAGACTGGTAGTAAGGGTAGATATAATAGTAGTTTTGTTTTCTGAAGGTCTTAAGATATGAAGAAAGGCTTCTTATGATAGAATATATTTGTTTAATGTTCCTCTATAACTGCCTTGTTATACACCATTTTTAAAAATTTCTACCTGATAGTTGAATCTTTTAAATAAAGGATAAACTTATTTCTTGTAATGTCAATATTACACACTTTTGTTCTCTTTGGTAATTAAATATATGCTGCTACTGTATTCACATAAATATGCTATTTGTTTACCCTTTTTGTATAAATAAGTAAATTAGTAGCATACTACTTTTAAAAATAGGATTGTGAAAGTCCATAAATAGAAAAGAAAGTTTGAAATTTTGTACTTTACCTTCTGTAATGTTTTATAGGTAGTTTCAGATTGGTGGAATAGGTGTCAATCTACAGATGGATCAACAGGAAAATGTGATTTCCTTTAGATAGCGGGAAGGAACATGTCTCACATTCAGGTTAAGACAGTCTTTTGATAAATGGCCAAATGTTGATCAGCCTCTGTAATGCAAAGGATCGCCTAAAGGGCCACATCTTCAGTTGGTGGAAATCACTGTGTTATCATTGCCTTCATTGGAGCTGTACTATTTCTTGTCTGCAGAGTGTCTTAACACAGACTCCAAAGTATCAAAATCCTTGGTTTTCTTCCTTTTTATTGCTAGACAGGCCATACCCTTGTCATGTAGTTCTTTCTTTTATTTCTTTCTACCTTGAGGTTCAGTTCCAGTACCATTGCTACATTTTCCCCCTTTCTTTCATTACTAACTTCCCAAATTGCCAAAAGATTCCTGAGGAAATTTAGAACAATCCCATAAAATGCAGCTGTATAATTGTTTATCAATATTTTAAGCTCAAAAGTGTGAAAGCTTTCTGTGACCATCTTGATTTGGGAAACTTAACAAAAACATTCCCTGCCCTGAAATTATCAGCTTTTATTTTGGAGATGTGACTCTGTCATCCACTTAGAAAAATAACATTGTCTATCTGACCTTTAAAAAGCTAATTCTTGATGCAGAAAAATGTAACCTGTCTATTCTCTAGCTTGTCCTGTCTCCAACCTCTTGTTACTAGACAGTATCACTGGGAAAACAGTGCAGCTAATCTGACAGCATGTGGCACTATCGTCCTGAAGGCTTTTCAGTTTGGCTTTAGACCACGACGCAGCACAGCATCATTTGGTGAAGGCGATCTTTCAGTGCTCATGGTGCTTGACCTCTGCGCACCTTGCCACTTGCAAGCAAAGTACTATAAACTTGTTTACTTGACCTAGCTGAATTAAATGGTGCAGCAGTACATTGAGTGCAGTTATTTTTCTATAGAGGACCCATAGAATGGTGGTGGACAATGAGAAGTAGTTCTCCAAGGTTTTCACATGTGAAATTTTGCAAAGGTCTTTCTATCCCACTCCCCTCCTCAGTATTATCATGGAGGCCTGCTGACGGAGGTGGGGAAGGGGCAGTTGCTCTGAGTCCTGAAGCCCCATGCCACCTCCACTACCCTTTAAATTTCCCTTTAATTTCCTGGTTGGCATGCTCTGAGTGGCTCTCAGGGCTGGCTAGGGCTTAGGGTGGTCAACACTGTAATGCTCCAGGTAGCATCAAGGTCAGGCTGCCCTGCCCCTGCCCTTTTTGGGAGCATTGTAAGGCCTTGTGCAGGAGCCTTACAAGTCTGTTGGCCTCATTGTTACTATGAGACAGTTTGGAGAGGTGATGAGACATTACTACTTTGCCAATAATTAGTTAATACTCAGCTGTGTATCTTAGTTTCCACAGTCAACACCATCAGGGCTGGCCCAAGCCATTCGTGTGCTCTGGGAGCGTGACCCTGCCTCCCGGCGCCTGGCGCATGTGCAGTGTGACGCCCCCTACAATGGGGCGCCTCGGGTAGCCCAGTCGGCCCGTAGCTTGGGCTGGCTCTGAACACCGTCAAAAGGCTGATATAATGCTGACAAGAAATTAGTTCCTAGATATAAATCTAGCTCTGTCTAAACCCAGGCAATATAGGAATGATATTAGTTCCAACAGAAAAATTCTATGAATTGACTAGGCCACTGACTTTTCCTTTTTATTGAAAGGTGTTGGTTTCCCATCCATCAAGTAGTGCAAAGCCCATCAAGTAGTGGAGTTGACTTGGAGGATCATCTGGTGTACCTGTTTGGAAACAAAACTGTTTGTTTTACCTCTAGATAACTAGTCCATTGTGTATAATTAAATATTGACATCAATGCTATAATACAAAATAACCCCTTATAATCATTCATGTGTTGTAAATTCTATTTATCAAAGATCATGCTTGTTAGCACTGCCTTATACAATCATGTTACTGGAACACTAGCTTCCAGCAATGTGGCTGTGTAATAAATACTTTTGTGGTGGTGGGGGGGGAGTGAGGGGAGTGTTTTATTGTTCTGACTAGTCCCGGTTTGACACACCACCTTCTCAGTCTCCTAAATTAAACAAACAACCCTCCCCCACCCCCAAAAAAGCTGCATTGAACTGCATTGTAAGTTAATAGGTTGGTGATATAGGTTATGTTCTGTGAAGAATTCTGATCCCTATCCTATATAGGTTTATAGATTCTACTCCTCCCCCAACCCCCCCATTTTCATTCTCTAACTTTATCCTTCAAAACATGGTGGTGTTTTAACTCTGGGTGGGCAATCATTTTTGACTGGGGGCCACTTCAGAAATTTGAAGTGGTCCTGGGCTTCCCCGGAAGGGGCAGGGTCTCAGGCGGAAGGTGGGGCCAGGACACTTATATGCTGAAATTGCCAATTGGTAGTATTTTTCTATTGAACAGAAGCAGTGTTTGAAACTATCAGAAAATGGAAAGCACAACTGAATTTTAGATTGATGCTCCATCCAAACTTAAGTTTTAAAAGCTAAATATTAGATATTCTTAAAAGTAACTCTTATCATAATTTGAAATCTTAGTCAATAAAATGTTTTGGAAAAGGTGTTAGCAGAATGATTGGGTAACCATGGGCAGTTCCCCCCCTCCAACAAATTAATTGGAGGTCAGTGTGCAAGGTTCTGAAGTAATGGGCAAAGTGTCATTTCAGTTATTGCAAACATAATTAGAAAAGTAACTTCAACTTTGGCTTGAGTTAGGTTATAGCCTTACAGAATTCCCATTCCCCTTTAATATAAAATTCACTGGTAAATGTATCTGAGTAAGATACAGGACACAGCCGGCAGGATTTGTGAGGGGGAAAGAATTTGGAGCCAGGGAGATCTGAATGCAAAAAAATTTCCATTGAGGGGTAAGATAATCGACTAATGAGTCCTGCTCCTTCTCTAGAAAATTTGAAACGATCATTGTAATCAACAACCATTGGATCATTTTTAGGATAAAACATTCTTGGTGGAATATGAAGGGTAAAAATATTTAATTTATGGTGGTGAAATAAAGAATGCCAGAACAAATATGCAATACTAATAACCTGATAATTGGAGATTATATAGTTAATTATCTTGGGACTCTGGCAGGAAAAGAACAAACCTTTTTGTCAAATAGTTAATTGGTAACGTAAGGATAGATGTTTTGAAATGATAGATTATATGGCATAATTTGGTTTCCTTGAGATTAGTTTCCATGTTGGAACTGAGGAATTTAGTTTTAACATGTTTGAATAACAATAGAATGTACAGTGCTTCAGAGGAGTGTGGATTGGGGATTTAGAACTGGTATGAAGCCCTTGTAGTCACTGTTGAAAACCATTGTTGAAAGTAAAAACCTTCCTTGGAATAAATTAAAATTAGCTGAAGCTATACAGCATTAATAGAGTTGATGCAGAATGTCCAGAGAAATTGCTGCCAACTATTATACAACAGGATTAAGTAGGATTTATGGAGGAAAGGCTATTAGCAGATAAATTTGCTAAAGTATTATAGTTACAGTATTAAAGATTTCTCAGGCTAACTCTACCCTAAGGTACTCTGGTATCAATATCAAGCAACCAAAAATAATGTGATAACGAATACAATTATTTTAGTATCTTGTGGAGTATGGGGTGTGACCTGACTTGTTTTAAGGAGAATTAGTATGTTAGTCCTCCAGTTGATATTAACTAATGGTATCGGCTCATGGTTTTTAAAAAGCAGTCTAAAATATACTTGATGGGGTGTCCTTCATTTTCAGTAATTGTAATAGAGAAAATAGCATATCTTTCTGTATATTTTATGTTTATATAGCAATCAGAGCTTCCAGCCATGCTTCACTGCATATTGTGGTCAGGAGAAAATAAACCTGGTTCCCTGTCTTAGCAAGTACCTATAAGAAATTTAAGTATGGTGTGGTGTGCAGGGGTCTCAGGGTAGAGAGTGGGGTGTGGGTGTGGGTGTGCAGGAGTCAGGACAGAAGGCTGGGGAGGGGCTGCAAATGGAGGAGTGTGTGTGGGAGGGGCCCTGGGGCCAGGTTATCTTACCTGGCTGGTGAACCCGTCCTACTCTGATGCTCCTATTGGCTGCTGCTGCTGCTGCCACAAAGGAGCTGTGGACTGGCTCTTTGGGGGCATTGCTGCAGGGAAACTGCTAGCAGTGTGAGAGATCCCTTTGGCATGCTGCTGCCTTCCCCTGGCTTCGTCTTAGGTTCATGACATAAATGGCATGTGAACTGTCTGGCGGCCACTGAAGGGCAGCAAGACAGGCGTGGATGCTGGGAGCACACGTGTCCCATACAGTGCACCCCAGCTGGCCCCTTTAGTCTGTCTACTTTACCTAGCTGCACCTGCCAGGTTGCCAATGCCAGCTTGCAAAAGGAGGTCGGCTGGGACAATGCATTGCAAGTTGCGCAACCCTCCAGCCATCTCTCAGTGAAGTGGCAAACTGGACACAGCGCCTTACTTTCATCTCTAGTTAAATCAGTAAATAAGAAAACTTAATGAAGCTGGCTAATAGTCCAACACAGAGCTTGTGTCCCATGTTAGTTTTTGGCAAAATCTTGAGCTATGTCATTAAATTATGAAAGCTTATTTTATGAAAACCTGCATGCTCTTCAATTCTGGTCCATCTTACAGCTAGTCATCAGGTAAAAAGGGGCATCCTGTGACTCAGATTTCAAATAGAAGAGGGTAAGACTGCTTAGAGTCCAAGCCACAGAATTAAAAAGGATAGGATCTAATGTACAGTGTTTTATGAACAAATGTATTTACTTAAAATATGGTATTTATGATAAAGTATAATGAAAGGCTTAATCTTTCTTATAGGTCCTTGCACCAAAAGAGTGAGTGACTCAGTATATTTGGTGTTTTCAAGCCTTGAGAATTCTTTGAGCTCACTCTCTGCTGCTGTTCTGTCTACTGGAGGAAAGTCAGGTGCTTGTTTCTTAAGCTTGTCAGCATTCCTCTGTGGAACTCCTGACTAATTAGGGCTGGCTGCCAGATAGTTTACACCCAGAGTGTCAGGTACCAACTTCTCTGCTGGTCATTAATGCTTGCAAAATTTCTTGCTATACATTTTAATGCCGTCTAATGAAGAGTCAAACGTGTACGTGTATACTTAAAAATGGGTATTAGTAATGAACAATATAATAAATATACTATTATAGACTTAAAACTGTGATCAATCACTCTGTTTCCTATGAGCCTCAGTAGAAAATAAGTAATTGTAACCAGAGGTTCTTGTGAGTACGTGGTGCTGTGTTCTTTTGTCGTCACATCTGATTTGTTTTATTACAGTACTCTTGCATGTAATCTAATAGTCCTGAAGCTAATATTGTACAAATATATAGTGCTGTTTACAAAGAAACTAGACTGTGTGGTGCAGAATTAAAGGACTGCTATTTTGTGAATTTTTGTCAAACCTATGACATTTATCTTATTTCATATTAAAAATGTAACTGAAATATTTAGGAATTAAATACTGATCACTTATAAGTGAGTAGGTGGAAAATTAAGTTAATCTGAGCTATTTTAGAATTCTGCTGTAAGGCACAACATTGGTAATAGCAGCTCTAGTCACTCCTGATGAATGAAACTATACTATTACTGCGTGCTGTAATTAATATGTGAATAGTGCTTGAAAGCTGGATATGTAGTATGAGATGTTCTGTTACATGCTTTCCCCTTGTGTAACTGTTACTTGTGGACTTCCCCATCTACTATTTGAAACATGTTAAGATAGTTTTTAAAAAGCTAGCAAAGGTTTGAGAGCCAATAATGGTTATCAATTACTGAAGTAGTTAAAAACAAACCAAAAAAAATTAAGGAAAGATCAAAGGAAATTCTTAGACTGAAAAGTAAGTGACATGAAAAGTAAGTCATTCTTCTGTTCTGCTCTGCGCTGGTTAGGCCTCAGTTGGAGTATTGTGTCCAGTTCTGGGCACTGCATTTCAAGAAAGATGTGGAGAAATTGGAGAAGGTCCAGAGAAGAGCAACGAGAATGATTAAAGGTCTAGAAAACATGACCTATGAGGGAAGACTGAAGGAATTGGGTTTGTTTAGTTTAGAAAAGAGAAGATTGAGGGGGGACATGATAGCAGTTTTCATATATCTAAAAGGGTATCATAAGGAGGGAGAAAACTTGTTCATCTTGGCCTCTGGTGATAGAGCAAGAAGCAATGGGCTTAAACTGCATCAAGGGAGGTTTAGGTTGGACATTAGGAAAAAGTTCCTAACTGTCAGGGTAGTCAAACACTGGAATAAATTGCCCAGGGAGGTTGTGGAATCTCCATCTCTGGAGATAGTTAAGAGTAGGTTACATAAATGTCTATCAGGGATGGTCTAGACAGTATTTGGTCCTGCCATAAGGGCAGGGGACTGGACTCGATGACCTCTCGAGGTCCCTTCCAGTCCTAGTATTCTATGATGCATATTGATGACTTATTAAAGTCCCAAAGTGAGGAAATTCAGTATTAGTTATGTTTGAAAACAAGATTTCTGGGAAGTCTAGAAATGTAGATTTAAGATACCCTGCATAACCTTAATTCTGCTGTTGTAGCTCTGCTTATCCTCCACCATGTAGTATGTCAGAGAGATACTAAAGACACCATAATACAGGCCCAACTTAAATGTATACCCCAAATTAAAAAACATAGTAGAAGAACTAAAAAAGAGGCACCGTGGCTTAACAACCGTGTAAAAGAAGCAGTGAGATAAAAAGACATCTCTTAAAAAGTGGAAGTCAAATTCTAGTGAGGTAAATAGAAAGGAGCATAAACACTGCCAAATTAAATGTAAAAATGTAATAAGAAAAGCCAAAAAGGAGTTTGAAGAACAGCTAGCCAAAAACTCAAAAGGTCCTGTATATTAACAAAATGTTAAGTATATCAGAAGCAGGAAGCCTGCTAAACAACCAGTGGGGCCCCTAGATGATTGAGATACAAAAGGAGCACTTAAAGACGATGAAGTCCATTGTGGAGAAACTATATTCTTTGCTTCAGCCTTCATGGCTGAGGATGTTGGGGTGATTCCCAAACCTGACCCATCCTTTGTAGATGACAAATCTGAGGACTTGTCACAGATTGAAGTGTCATTAGAGGAGGTTTTGGAATTAATTGATAAACTTAACAGTAACAAGTCACCAGGACCAGATGGCATTCACCCAAGAGTTCTGAAAACTCAAATGTGAAATTGCGGAACTATTAATTCTGGTTTGTAACCTATCTTTTTAAATCAGGTTCTGTACCCAGGGACTGGAAGATAGCTAATGTAATGCCAATATTTAAAAAAGGCTCTAGAGCCGATCCTGGCAATTACAGACCGGTATGTCTAACGTCAGTACCGGGCAAATTAGTTGAAACAATAGTAAAGAATAAAATTGTCAGACACATAGAAGAACATAATTTCTTGGGCAAAAATCAATATGGTTTCTGTAAAGAGAAATGATGTCTTACTAATCTATTAGAGTTCTTTGAAGGGGTCAACAAACGTGTGGATAGGAGGGATTCAGTAGATATAGTATACTTAGACTTCCAGAAAGCCTTTGACAAGGTCCCTCACCAAAGGCTCTTACATAAATTAAGTTGTTATGGGATAAGAGGGAAGATCCTTTCATGGACTGACAACTGGTTAAAAGACGGGAAACAAAGGGAAGGAATAAATGGTAAATGTTCAGAATGGAGAGGGGTAACTAGTGGTGTTCCCCCAGGGTCAGTCCTAGTACCAATCCTTTTCAACTTACTCTTCTTCGAGTGGTTGCTCATGTCCATTCGAATTAGGTGTGCTTACCGTGTCTTCTGGAGCGTTTTCCCTAGCAGTACCTGTAGTGCCGGCAGGGAGGCCCCCGGAGTGGCGCCGCCATGGTGGGGCATAAGTACCCCTGCCGGCGCTCCCTCACCTCAGTTCCTTCTTACCGCCCGTGACGGTCGTTGGAGCGTGTCTCTCTGTTAATGGTTCCTGTTTCTCGTAGTGTTGTAAATAGTTCTAAATTGTTCAATTAGTTAGTGTCTCTTTGTTTTTTCTTCTCCCCCTTCGGGGGTGAGGAATGCCAGGGCTGCAAGGCTTTAAGGCGTGCGCTGTCTGCGTGAAGTTTATGCCCAAAAGAGACCCTCACGACAGTTGTCTGAGGTGTCTGGGTGAGGGCCACCTTACAGACGCCTGTAAGATCTGCAAGTCGTTTAAGCCGTGCACTAAGAGGGAGAGAGATGCTTGTTTAAAACTTCTCCTCATGGAGGCGGCTTTATAGCCAGCACCGACTGGACACTCTGCGGTGTGCAGTGCACCGGTGTCCACGCATGATGCTTCATCTCAAGAGTGGGCCTTGGTATTGTGGGCTCGGCACCATTCTCACTCCCCGGCAGCAGAGAGATCAAGAACGTCCCGTGGTAGGTTTCCAAGCCGGAAGTCCAAGTTGGGCCTATACCGCAGTGCCGAGTCTCCGGTGCGCACGGCCTCATCTACCACTGTGCGGCGTAAGCGAGTGGGATGCCCATCCAGCCCAAGGCAGCTACCCTTGCACCGCCCCTCCACGCCACACAGTTTTGAGGCAGCGCATGATCTTACTAGCATCACTACTTCCCCTCTGTCGTCGGTTGAGGCGGAGAGGTTGAGGTCGCCTACGCTGGAGGCTGTGTTGGCACCGGCTTCGCCTTCGCACTGGCATGACCGGATGGCACCAGTACCGCTTGCCTCCACATTGGTGCCGGCCTCGACGCAGGCTGCCAGGCTTCACTCGGCGCTCGACTGGGCTCGACCTCCCTCAGTACTGGGATCTCTTCCAGACCCCGTCTTGACTGCACTGGTGTATCACCCAGGCCTTGCGGCACCATCTATGGCACCATTGTACCAGCGCTGAGCAACTTTCCCGGGGTGCCGCTCCTGTCTCCGGCACCAGGCCCTTCAGCATCAGCCTCTTCAGCACTGATGCAGGTTTTGGTACCATTACAGGCACCGGCATAGACTCCGTGGGCCATGCCAGTGCTGCCATCACCAGTAACGTCGGTCTCTTCGAGGTTTGTCTCGCAACCGATACCGACTTTGACAGCACAGCCATGCACCGTGTTGGCTCCACCTCCGACACCCTTTGGTGGCAGGACATTCGTTGTCTGCACCTCCCTGGCCTGAGTCTGACTACTCGTTGGATTCTGATGCGGCCTCGTTAAGGTCGGAGTCCTCTGGAGCTTCCTTGAATCATAGATCCCGTTCCCGGCACCGGCGTGATCGTTTGCGTGTGCAGCAGACTTGGCCGCCTCAACCACAGTGGCCCTTCTGGACGCTGTGGGCTTACCACCAGTGGCAGGGGCCTGTGCCCTTCTCTGTGGTGTCCGGTGTCTCGGGGCACTGAGCGCAACCGTCGGCCTCGCTGTCACGACCCCCTCCTTACTCCCAGAGGTCGGTTACTACAGATGCTGGTGCCGGAGCCGCTTCCGCAAACAGGCCCTGCACTGGTTCCGGAACCAAACCAGGAGTCGTCGTCATCTTCGTCTCCTGATGAAGCCTTGGCATATCCCGCACCGGCGTTGCCTACTATGGATGCTTGAGCGCATGAGGATCTGCTTAGGCGTCTGGCCTCCAATCTGGGTGTCCCAGTGGAGCCAGTAGTGAAGGATATGGACTCCATAATTGACATCCTCTCTGATGATGCCCCCACCTGCTTGGCTTTGCCACTTAATAAAACTGGCCAAGATTACTAATGCCCCGTGGCAGACCCCGGCGTCCCTGACCCCTATCTCAAAGGGAGTCGAGAGGCGCTATTATGTTCCCCAGTCAGGGCATGAACACTTGTATTCCCAACCTGTTCCGGGGTCCTTGGTTGTTCAGGCTGTGGCTCAAAAGGAGAGGCTTCCCCAGCCGGGGCCGTCCCTGAAGGCTAGGGAGCCTAAAGGCTAGGGAGCCTAAACGCCTTGACCTGATGGGCCGTAAGGTGTATGCCACTGGTGGGGTACAACTCCGCATTGCTAACCAGCAAGTGATGCTGAGTCGTTATACTTGTAATACGTGGCAGGTGGTGGATAAGTTTAAGGATAAGCTCCCTGCTGAGGTCCATCAGGAGTTTGCGGCCATGACTTCGGAGGGCAGAACCATCGCCCGCATGGCCCTTCAGGCTTCCCTGGATGCTGTTGACTCTGCGGCCCGCACCATGGCGTCAGGTGTAGTTATGCGCCATCGTGCCTGGCTGCAGGTGTCTGGAATAACTCTGGACATCCAAACTATGATCCAGGACCTGCCTTTTGATGGCAAAGCGTTGTTTTTGGAGCACACGGACTCCAGGCTCCATATGCTTAAGGACAGGAGGTCTACTCTCCGGTCCTTGGGGATTCACACGCCGGCCCCTCAGCATCATCACCTGCCCTACAGACAGCAGGGGAGAACGCAGTCCCAGGTCCCCCATGGGAATTACTGGAGATGCTGTCCTCATGCCCCCAGTAGGGGTGCGGGGGTGGCTGCGGGCCCCTCGTCCACAAAGGGTTGTCGATGTCGCCCGAGAGGGGACAACCCCCATAGGGTTGGCCAAGGCTCCCTCCCAGCAGCCCAAGTATCAGTTTTGACGAGCTGCTAGAGAGTTGCGCACCAGCCTCCCACCATGACCCCCCATTTGGGGTCAGGTTATCCCGGTTTGCCCATGCCTGGGCAGAAATCACCACTGACGCCTGGGTTCTAAAAATAGTCAGAAATGGCTATACCATCCCCTTTCTGGGCTCGCCCCCTTCCAACCCGCTCACCCCGTCCCTTTTCAGGGACACCTCTCATGAAGGCATCGTCCGTCAGGAGGAGTTAGTGCTCCTCAAAAAGAGAGCCATGGAGAGGGTCCCTTCACATCTGAAGGGCAAGTGGTTTTACTCCCGGTATTTCGTTGTCCCAAAACCCAAGGGCGGGGTTCGTTCCATCTTAGATCTCAGGGACCTCAACAAGATGATGGTGAAATCCAAGTTCAGAATGGTAACCCTGGCCTTGGTTATCCCGGTTTTACAGTTAGGAGACTGGTACGCAACTCTCGAACTCAAGGATGCTTACTTCCATGTGGCAATAAAACCCACCCACAGGAGGTTTCTCTGTTTTATTGTTTCCCGATGTCACTTCCAATTTACAGTGCTTCCATTTGGCCTTTCAACAGCACCCAGGGACTTTACAAAATGCATGGCTGTCGTAGCGGCGTTCCTCCGCAAAAAAGGAGTACACGTCTTTCCGTACCTAGACGACTGGCTGATTCATGGTCGTTCCTACGGCCAAGTGGAGGCCCATGTTTCCCTCACAAGGGCCCGCTTCATAAGGCTGGGACTCATGCTAAACAAGGCAAAGTCATCGTTGATTCCCTCCCAGCACCTCGAATTTGTAGGTGTCCTCCTGGATGCCAGGGTGGCGAGAGCACTCCTCCCCAGAGCCAGGTTTCTGTCCATAGTGGAATCATTAAAAAAGGGATAGAGAATAAGACAGACAATCTTATTGCCCTTATATAAATCCATGGTATGCCCACACCTTGAATACTGCATACAGATGTGGTCTCCTCATCTCAGAAAAGATATACTGGCATTAGAAAAGGTTCAGAGATGGGCAACTAAAATGATTAGGGGTTTGGAAGGGAGAGGTATATAAAATCACGAGTGGTGTGGAGTTGCTTTTCACATCCCTGACATAACTAGGATAATACAAGTTTTAAGTGTAGACTTGGTCTAAGTGTTTGGGATTTAACAGGATATACTGGTCATTATCTTGTGCTTCCTTTCCTGCTCATGAAGAGCACTAGGATAGTGCTTATCTGGTGAGAAAGTTGAGAATACTTCAAAGCAGGTACAGTCACTCAAAAGTAAGGCAATTCAAAAAGTTAGGTTTACGGTTAAAAAAGCATACAGCCTCTTCCCAACTTACAAACCGGTTACGGACGAAGCAATTGGTTGTAACTTGGTTCGTTCGTAAGTTGGACTTCGTAGAGTTACACACGACTGTGCTGTTCGTAAGTGCGGATCGCGTTCGTAACTCGGGGTCCTCCATTTAAGACAGCTTTGGTTGTAATTACCAACGGTTGTAAGTTGACCGTTCGCAGCTCGAGGACTGGCTTTACTATAAAGTATGGAAATACATGAATTTCGCATCTGCTTTTTTCCCTACCTTAAGTTATGCTTTGTATATGCTAACATTTTTTGGCAAAACTGTCAGAGGTGAGGGAAAAAACCAGCCTCCTCTAACCAACATAAATTTTGTCAACAAAAGTGTTGGTGTGGGCAGCACTGTTGGTGGGAAATGCTCTCTTGCTGACATAGTTACTGCCACATGTTGGTATGGTTTAATTATGTCAGCAAGAGAGCTCTTTCCCATCCCAATGGGCTGACTACACAAGCAACTTTACAGTGGTGCAGCTGCTGAGGAACACGTGTCTCACTAGGATAGGATAGCCTTAACAATGCATGCTTCCAGTGTTTTACCCCATTTTAGTGATAGCTTTGTCTGGGGAAATTAAGGAATAAAATCCCGTAATTGCATGAAGGTTTGCAGCTAAAAAGTTCGTGTAATCAAAACTTAAATGATCTATTTGTGCAATTTTAAGAGCGAACATAATAATTACTCTAAAAATTTAGTCTATTGATACTGTGTATGTGAGAGAAAATTCCAAGAAGAGAATGTGGTTTGTGGAAAAAATCTGATTGTCCAAGTAGACTAGACTAAATTGGGTATATTTGCCTATAAGGCCTGGTCTAGACTACATAGGTAGGATGATGTAAGGCAGCTTAAGTTAACCTAATTATGTGGGTGTCTACACTACGGCCTTGTCCTGCCAATGTAAGTGCCCTACAACACCAGTGTTAATAGTTTCTCTTTCATAAGAGGCGTAGTGCTTTTGTCTGTGTAATTAGCATGTTGGTATGTCTGTAGATACTGTTTTATTTAAGTATCAGAGGGGGAGCCATGTTAGTCTGAATCTGCAAAAGCGGCGAGGAGTCCTGTGGCACCTTATAGACTAACTGAAGTGTTGGAGCATAAGCTTTTGTGGGCAAAGACCCACTTTGTCAGATGCATGTAGTGGAAATTTCCAGAGGCAGGTATAAATATGCAGGCTAGAATCAGGCTGGAGATGACTAGGTGGATCCAATCAGGGAGGATGAGGCCCACTTCTAGTAGCTGATCTGGAGGTGTGAATTCCAAGAGAGGAGAAGCTGCTTTTGTAGTTAGCAAGCCATTCACAGTCTCTGTTTAATCCTGAGTCGATTGTGTCAAACTTGAAGATTAAATGTAGCTCAGTAGGTTCTCTTTGAAGTTTGGTCCTGAAGTTTTTTTGCTGCAGGATGGCTACCTTTAGATCTGCAATTGTGTGTCCAGGGAGATTGAAGTGTTCTCCTACAGGTTTTTATATGTTGCCATTCCTAATATCTGATTTGTGTCCATTGATTCTTTTACGTAGGGACTGTCCAGTTTGGCCGATGTATATAGCAGTGGGGCATTGTTGGCACATGATGGCATATATTACGTTAGTAGATGTGCAGGAGAATGAACCAGTGACAGTATGGCTGATCTGGTTAGGTCCTGTGATGGTGGTGTTGGTGTATATATGTGGGCAGAGTTGGCACCGAGGTTTGTTGCATGGATTGGTTCCTGAGTTCGAGTTATTATGGTGCGGTGTGTAGTTGCTGGTGAGAATATGCTTCAGGTTGGTGGGTTGTCTGTGGGCAAGGACTGGCCTGCCTCCCAAGGCCTGTGAAAGCGAGGAATCATTGTCCAGGATGGGTTGTAGATCACTAATAATGCATTGGAGAGGTTTTAGCTGAGGACTGTAGGTGATGGCCAGTGGTGTTCTGTTGGTTTCTTTCTTGGGCTTGTTCCATAGCAGGAGGCTTCTGGGTTCACGTCTGGCTCTGTCAGTCTGTCTCCTCACTTCCTCGTGTGGGTATCGTAGTTTACAGAATGCTTGTTGAAGATCTTGTAGGTGTAGGTCTCTGTCTGAGGGGTTGGAGCATATTTGGTTGTACCTCAGTGCTTGGCTGTAAACAGTGGATCGTGTGGTGTGTCCGGGATGGAAGCTGGAGGCATGCAGGTAAGCATAGCGGTCGGTAGGCTTTCGGTATAGGGTGGTGTGAATGTGACCGTCACTTATTTGCACCATGGTGTCCAGGAAATGGACCTCCAGTGTAGACTGGTCCATGCTGAGGTGGTTGGTGGGGTGGAAGCTGTTGAAATTGAGGTGAAATTCTTCCAGAGTCTCTTTCCCATGGGTCCAGATAACAAAGATGTCATTGATGTAGAGTAGGTAGAGAAGGGGCATAAGTGGATGAGAGCTGAGGAAGCATTGTTCCAGGTCAGCCATATAAAAATGTTGGCGTATTGAGGGGCCATGCGGGTGCCCATAGCAGTGCCACTGGTCTGAAGGTATATATTGTAACCAAATCTGAAATAGTTGTGTATGAGGATAAATTCACAGAGTTCAGCCACCAGTTGTGCTGTGGCATCATCAGGGATACTGTTCCTGACAGCCTGTATTCTATCTGCATGTGGGATTCTTTTATTTAAGTCTGTTGGCTCTCCTGTCAATTTCACTGGAGCTGTGAAATTGACAGGAAAGCTGGGCAGCTAGAGTTCTGCTGCCCTCCACTCCCTTGGAGAGCTAGATGGCTGGACCCTGCTCATGGTTGGGGCTGCAAGTGGCTGGACCTTGCTCTCGGTCTCCCCTGCTTCCAGAATGGAGTGGGGAGACAAGGCAGGGGGCAGCCAGCCAGGAGTCTGTAGGCTTGCCGAAGGGGAGGGGCAAAGGGGGTAGTGGTCCAGCAATTCTAAAGGGCCCAGGACTACCAGGCATTGCTGCCTCTACTGCAGCGCTTGGCCTTGGGCCCTTTAAATCACTGCTGGAGCACCATGCTCCTGGAGCCACACTGAAGAGTCTCTCTGAGACAGTGGTTCCCCACCCTTTTTTATACCATGGACAGGCAAAACCATTCACAAACTTTTGGCAGACTGGTAACATTTTATTTGCATATCCAGAGCTTCCCCATACTAGCCCTTCCCCTAAAGTTCCCCAGTACTAGCTTTGCCCCCAGAGCCCTTAGTGCTAGCCTCTCACTCCTGGAACCTCCAGTGCCTGCCCTGCCTCCCAGCTCCTCTGCCTGGTGCTGATTGGCTGAGAGATGGGGCAGGGCATGCTTCTCTCAACAGCTGCAGTGGGAGGGGAGATGCTGGGTGGTGTGCCGTAACCCTGGCCCCCAGAGCCATTTCAGCCCACAGCCGGTGGTTCGTGGCCTGGTGTCGGTCCACGACCTGGTGGTTTGAAACTGCTGCTCTAAGTCATGGCAACTGTCTGGATATGTTACATCCTGAATGAATTTGCCTGCTGTTTTTAGTATTGGGAGCTTAGCATAGACTCTGCAAGACAGGAGCCACCACTGTGGGGTGAGTGTGGCCTGGGCCTTGCTCCCCAGCCCTAACCCCCTTCAACCATCCCCTGGGATATGACTCCCCAGCTGTCTTTCCATGGCTTCATCTTTTCTTCACACTTCTGCCTTGACATTTATTTAAAAAATGTTATGACCAAATAACAGTTCTAGTATAACATAGTCGAAATGGGAATTGATTTAATAATTACACAGTGTTATTTGTTTACCATATAGTTTATCAAGAGCACAATCAGAATAAAAAGGTGTTGAATGTAACTGTTTGCAAGAAAAAGCGCACATAGACCAGATATGTAAACATTGAGAGCTTTTGGATGGAATTAAGGGTCAAAGATTAGATGTTCTAGATAGAAAAAGTAACAAGCTGAGGATAATGAGAAATAATTGGCCACTTCTAGTGAAAATGAATACTTATTTTAGCCTACTCTCCTCCCAAACACATTTTAAAAATTGGTTTGAGAGAATTTCAGGTAATGGAGGTTAAAAATGGTTCAAGTAAAATCTTGCTCATTGACAGTATGCAAACAAAATAGAAAGTATCAGCATTAATTATGATTGATTGATTTTGGTTTCTGCCATAAAGTTAAAATAAAGGATCTGAAAGCTGACACACATACTAATTTTAAATGTTTTTTCCAACATAGGAAACCTTTTCTCAAAGCTGTAGTGATGGGGTGCGTGTTTGTGAAATACAGATGGCTTATAGGACAAGCCTCTTTTCTGTTCACTTTAAGTATGCATTCTTTTGTGCTGCCTCCTACAATAGCTCTTGCTCCTCTCATCAGTAGTTTGGCAGATTTAACGACTAAGGATCCAATCTCTGATGTAAATCATTGAAATCGGTGACAAATGACTAAATGGCGACACCCTTATGTCTGCTGTGTCGCTGTATAATTGACAAAAATGTCTAAGTACTCTATATAAACAGATTCTGGGGGTCATTGCCCTGGTGGGGGGGGGGTGTGTGTGTGTGTGTGTGTGTGTGTGTGTGTGTGTGTGTGTGTGTGTGTGTGTGTGTGTGTGTGTGTGTGGAATTCTCCCACCACTGTATAGCTTAAATAGAGGATTTGGGGATGGAATCCTTTCCTGACTGTGAGTTGCTTGGAGTAGTAAGATTTGATAGGGCTGGGGGATGTGTATCTTGTACATAGTGGAGCTGTGCAGCTTGTAGACAGCTTGTGGGTGCTCTTCTCCTCCCAGGCAGAGCCATCCAGTCCATAGGAAAAATTAGGGCAGCTGCCGCAGCCCCTGTGCTTTTGGGGCCACTGTGGCAGCGGCCCCAAATGGTCTATGGAGGAGAGGGATGTGAGGCCTGGAGTGGGAAGACAACAAGGGTCACCCCCCCACCACCACTTACTAGTAACTCTGATATACTATATTTAGTGTCCATGCTTACTCCTGGAGTTCTGATTTCCTAACTCCATATTCTTCAAAATCTAACTTCATTATCTTTAAAGGATATCTAGCCTACAATGGATTATATTTTTATTTTTGTTTTTAATGAAATATAACTAGATATGTTTCTGCTGTTGTAACTTGGTAGAGATAAGACTCCTAAGTTGGTCATTAAGGATGTTAAATTGCAGTTATCTGGCTAATTGAGTAGTTGATACAATTTGTATTGACTACATGATGAGTTAAGGGCTGCTCTGCAGAGCAGCAGCGAGGTAGCTCCTGGAGCTGGCATTGAGCAATCCTGGCTTGTGCCAAGTCTGGGAGCCACCCACTCTGCATTTTAGATGCAAGAGCCGCCAGGGTGTTACTACATTTAAAATGCAGAGGCGCAGTGTCCCAGACCAGCACAAACTGGGACTGCTCGGTTCCAGCTTGTGCTGAGTACAGCAGCCCCTGGCCGCGCTGAGCCCTGGCTACTGCGGACAGAAGCTGTTTCAAATGGGCTGCTGCCTAACAGAGACGAAGGGTGGAGGGAGGACTGGGAAGCACTGCGAAGATGGTGCTGGGGAGAACTGACTTTTAGGATGGCTTCTTCCAGCACCGGCTCCTGTTCCTTCCCTCTCCCCCAGCTGCCTTTTATGCAGGAGTAGCAACTGGGGAAGGGAAGTGAGTAGTCGAGTTGTCCACAATAGTCAAGTAATCGACTACTGACTTACCTCCCAATTGGTCATGTAATATGAACAGAGTAAGAACTATTTCATATTAAAATTAAATTATATCTAGATTTCCAAACAATATTTTACACTTTTATCTTCTATATCACTTTCCTTTGCTATGTACTCTGAGATTTAATATGATGCACTTGCCTGTAGTCAACCCCAGCCTTAGGGCCAGGCTAGCAAGGTGGTTGCCTTGGGCCCCGTGCTTCCTCCATGTGCCTTGGCCACTGCAGTTTCTGCCTTTAACACTTGTCCTCCTTCCGCTTAGCAGTGCGGCGTGTGCCTTAGGAGCAAGCTTCGTGCTTCTGCTGACTGCCAGCCTGCCCCACAACCACCATCCTTCTGCCCTGCTCCTGCTGCCACCCTCTGTCTAGCCTCTCACCCCAAAACATGGAAGCGCAATTCCCTGAGGAGCAGCTGCCACTGCCTCCTCACCCACCCAACGGCCACTCTGTAGAGCATGCACCCAAAGGGCGCCATCACCTGGATATCTGAGTCCTTGCTCCTGCTCTGTGGGGGAAGCTTGATGGACTGGGGAGGCCACTCCCAGAATAGGTACACGATGAGATGGTGAAAGACAAGAGGCAGAGCCTTCCTTAGAGGTTGTGGGTGCATGCTTGGATCTTTCTGTACTAGGGATGTTAAGAGGTGGGTATTTAACTTATCGAGTAGTAGAATTTTTATCAACTACTTGGTTAGTCGATAGGTGGCCCAGCTCAGTCCTGGCTTGTGCCGGGTGCAGGACCAAACTCTGCGGCTGTGGCTCTGCAATTTAAAACACAGTAGGAGCTGGGGGGTAGGCTGCCTGGCTCCTATTGCCTTTTAAATTGCAGTGCTGCAGTGGGAATTGGTCCTGTTCCTGGTGCAAGCTGGGACTGAGCCGGGCTGCCTGCACAGCCGGCAAGAGCCCCTGTACATGGAGGGAGGGGGCGAGGGGCGGAGGGGTCCCAGCAGAGTTGGGCCATGGTGTGGCCTAGCTGTGGACAAAGGCTGCTTTGCAGCAGCAGCTCGTGTGCAGGAGGTCTCAACTTCCTGCTGGGATCCCCAGAGCATGGGGGTTGTGCTTTGCGGCAGCAGCTCCTGCCCCCCTCCCCCCCATTCTACCAGCTGCTTTTGCTACAGGCAGCAGTGGGCGGGGAGGGGGAAACAGGTGGCACTGCAGAGATGGTGCTGGGAGAAGCAGCTCCTGTGCCCCCCCTTGCTGCTTCTGATGCATGTTGACTACTCCCTTTCTCTGTACAAACACCACCACTACAATCACTTGTCATTCTGATGTGGACTGAGGATCAAATTTCAGGTGACAAGAGACTGTTACCTCAGACACAGAGGGAAGGCATCAGTGGTTCAGCCATACATGGGGCGGGGCAGGGAGGCATCCAGGGTTTAACCATATCCAGTTATGGTCATGAGTGGATACCAGTTATGGGAGTCCAAGTACAAGGAGCTGCGGTTGGAGCTGATGCTGGCAAGCTGATTATCTGTGTTGCCGTGGGGCTGCCGCTGCTGCTCATCTCGCTTGCCTTCATGCAGGAGATCTCTATAGGTACCCACCTGACCAGCCCTGTAGCCGGGGGCCTTGCCATTGCCCCAGCCAGGGTCCCCCCCCCCCCCCCCCGGCGCCTTACGCTGCAGGCAGCTGGTCTCCAGCCTGTCTTCATTGGCAAGGCTGCAGGAGCTGGCTTGGCCTGCGCATGTGTTGACAGCTCTAGGCTGTGTTTGGCTATAGTGAGCCGGGATGCAGTCTTGGAGCTGCTCGCCTTTTTCCCAGTCTGCCTCAGATTGTGTTGTATCGGTATGAAGGGTAGGGAGTCTCACAGGTCAGCAGAGAATCTGATCTGGCCAGTGTGTTGTGGAATATATCCAGTGAGTGACTTGTGCTGCCCAGTCTGGACTCTGTAATCTGTCAATTTGGTTTGACTTAGGCTACGTCTAGACTGCAAGCCTCTTTCGAAAGAGGCTTTTTCGAAAGATACTTTCGAAAAAGCCTCTTGAAAAAGAGCGTCTAGACTACAAGCAGTACTTTCAAAAAAGCAAGCCGCTTTTTCGAAAGAAAGCACCCAGGCAGTCTGGATGCTCTCTTTCAAAAAAAGCCCTGTTTGCATTCAAGAACGCCTTTTTTCGAAAGAGCACTTTCAAAAAAAGGCGTTCTTCCTCGTGAAATGAGGTTTTCCGCCGTCGAAAGAAAAGCCGCATTCTTTCGATTTAATGTCGAAAGAATGTGGCTGTAGTCTAGACGCAGGTGAAGTTTTTTCGAAAAAAGGCTACTTTTTTCGAAAAAACCCTTGAGTCTGGACACAGCCTTATAGTAGAACATCCACCAGCTGGGGCCCGCTGTCAGCATGCTGCTTTAGGCTCTGCAAACTCTTTGGTTCGGGCCTTCCTGTAGTAGGCTGCTTTTCCTGTTACAAGTATAATGGTGAAAACTATAATGTTTTGATTTGCTGCTATTTGAGGAATACTGTACTTTCAACTGTAAACTGCAGTTTAACAAGAGCCCCTAGGTGGCAATCATTCTTCATATGTTTAGTGCTCCTTTATTGATGGTTTGGTTTGTTTGGTTAAAAACAAGCTTACCTCAACTAGCTTAAGATATGGAGCTTTGGATGTTCAAACATCATTAAATGTTGTTTGTTATATAATCCCTTCAAGAATGCTAAGACATTTGTGCACTGATTTCTGAATATCACCAAAAAATGCAAAGTGAAAACTGACCACATGCTGTGTAGTGCCTCTTAATTTGGCTACAGAATTTTGTCTGTAGTTCTCTTAAATAGCGTTTTTTAAAGAAAAAAATTAAATGCCTCATGACATTTTAAGGAAGAATTTTAATCAGGAAAATTTTATAAATTGGATTTAAAAGGATGTGATGTAGCTCTTTTCTGAGAAGTTGACTATTTTTTAAAAAAATACTACTTTCTTATTTAGAAGTGCCTCCTGTATATTTGGGGTCATACCTAGTCATTTCACTCCCTCAACAACATAAACAAATATGCTGCAATTTAATTCTGCTATTGTTCCATAATGTGTGTGCCTATGGGGGAGCAAGTCAGATTCTGTTGTGTGATGGGTGACCATAATGTCTCCCCATATAGTGCAGTAGGCCCTTAGAAAAATCTGTGGGAGTGTTACTGTTCTCATTTTGGTAACTACTGAAGAGTGAGTAGTGTAGTGTAAATTATAAATACAGGTTGAACCTCCCTAGTCCTACACCCTGGGGACCTAAGTGGTCCCGGACGAGGGATTTTGCCAGACCAGGGGAGGTCATTTCTAGCCTGCCTGCTGCGGGCCCCTCTCTGCCCTGCTGCCCCACCAGGCTTTCCTGCCTCTCCTTGCAGCTCAGCTCTGTCACTTGCTGGGCTTCTTGACCCCTCCCCCCCTCTTTCCCAATATCTCTTCCTTGATGTAACTGGGCCACATGTCAGGCTTCCCGGGCAGCCCAGCTGGGTCGTATGTGCCAGGCTTCCCACCCCACGTCTGCAGCCCAGCTGGGATGTGTGCTGGCCTTCCCAACTCCCCCACACTCTCCAAGCCCAGCTGGGCTGCATGGTGGGACTTTGATCCTAGAATATCCATGATCCTGCTACTCCACAGGTGTTGCCTGACCAGAGAGTTCTGGTTTATAGAGGTGCAACGTGTAGCAGTTTTGGAGCAAATCAGCTTTGTGGTGAGAACTTGTCTTCCTCTTTAATAATTTGCCTATTATTATGCCAACTTTAAAAATGTAGCTGAAACGACTTCTACAATTTTACTGTGTACCAACCTTTTTTGGGTTAGGAGGCAAACAATGTTTCCTTTATTAAAAAATTAAGCAACTCATACTTTTAATACATAAAAATAGGTGACAAATGTTTTGTCCTTACTACTAACCAAAGAGAATATACCTTAGGAAACTGGAAAAGATTACTACAGTTCTCTTTTAAATCAAGTGAATTTCCTTTTAAAAGTATGGATTTGCTTCATTTTAATATCAGCCAACCATAGGTTTATTTTCCATGCAACTATGTTGGACATTTGGAACCCTATGAATGGGTTCAGAAGTATCTGTGTAAGAACTTTTAAAGTCACATTTTGAGACTTCTGGCTGTTCAGAAGGTTTTATCTTGATAATAAAGCTGCATTTTTTTTAAAAAAAGCTGGCTGCATGCTACAGGTAAGCAAAAATCATTGTTTTAGAATGATGGAAGGCAGTCTAAAGCAATTGCCACGAGTAGTACCATCCATCTTTTTGAAGTGCAATTAGGATTTTTCAATACCTGAGTGTAGTCATGGTGTTCCCTGAAATCTAACATGTAGGTGGTGAGAGCATGCTAAAAACATTCTTATAATAGGCATGAATTAAACATACATGCTGACTCATATATGATGACTAAGCATCCTTAGTTTTAAAATCTTGTCACTCCTTTTTCCTTTGTGTTGTCTGTGGTAGTCTTAAGGATGACTGAGTGCATATTTGTGGTTATGGAGAGAGGGAGGGACTGATTCCATTGTAATCTATGAAGCATTTTTCTACAGGTCAGAGTGCAGGCATCTCATGAGTTTTGCCAGCAATTTCTCCAATAGGAGTTTTATGGTTATGCCTGACTTTGTATGTAGGGTGTGTCCTGAAATTAATTCATATTAATTTAAAATTAATTAAAAGATTAATTGTTGGTTTAAAAGTTTTTGATTATGATATTCATATTAAGTTCGCAGAACACTTGGAAAAATATTTATCTGTTTATTGGAATAACAGTCCGTAGATAAGTTTGAATTTCAGTCCTGTCTTGTTTATTTCTGGCTCTGCAGAGATCTAGGGGACTGGATGGAGTCGAGAGTTATTGTCATTGCAATAATGCTTTCATGTTGGGTACCTGGAAAGAAAAAAAATCTTACTATGTCAATTGGGGCTAGGAAATAGTCGCTCAGAAAGCAAAACAACTTGCCAAACCAAAAAACCCCCTCTGCTTGTCAGGGCTGATGCCAAAAGTGTTCTTTCAGGGATGTCCCAGCAAAATTCTGGCAAGTGTCCTAAAGAGAAACCCATATATGCTGCACTTAAAAGGAATAAAAAGTTTGTCTGAAATTTGACAATGTATTGATCTCTAGTTCAGATACAATTGTTGTACTATAATTACAAAATAAATAAATACATAAAAATGTGGCTGCTTGGAATGATGTGCTCTGGTCTCCTTATTTCCTATCTTGTAAGGCAACATTCTTATATATGGATGTTAAAATGTGTGTAATTGATTAACTCTGTAATCGGTTACATGGATATATGTGGGGCAGTAACTGGCTCCTGCCTGCCACTCTGCTCCCAGGGAGCAGGCTGCTGCCTTGATACAGAGGCAGCAGTGCGGGGCAGCATACAGCTCTCAGGATTTGGACAGGGAGCCGCATGTAGCTGTTTGAGTAACCACAAGCATGAGCGTATTGCTTTCCCATTTAAATGGCTACGCTCTTAAATCCCTAGTATAAAATTCATCAGCTTAAATGAACGGCAAAGTAAATATTGCATACAAATGAAGTGCTCAGTTTCTTCTTTTAAAAGTTTGAATTGGGGGATGCATGCGAGTTCAGGGGATTACTAAATACAGGTTTGAGCCTCTCCAGTCCAGCACCCTCAGGACCTGACAGGTGCAAAACCAAAAGAGGTCAATATTGTCTAGCAGCACTACCAACAATTCCACTGCATATTGGGCTCATGGAAGACATTTAGGGGTAAATTAGAGCTAAATATCAGCACAGAACATTGAGAAACAGGACTGGTAGCTGTAAACACACTTGGCCAAATCTACGATTAGTAGACATCTGGCTTACTAAAAATCATGCTGGACCAACCACAATGTTGTTGGAATTGATGTTCAGTTTGTAGTATTTGGAGCCTTTCACTTTTTACTTTCAATGTAACATTAATTGGAGGAGAGTCAGATTTTTTTACCATCTTTAATTATTGATTTAAGCAAAGTTTAATAGATTTGTGTGCTGCCAGTAAATGAGTCCATATTACTAGGTGCTATCATCCTGGTTGGTGCATTCAGCAGAAAACTTTACATATGAATTAGCTTAGAGATTAATCGATACTCTCTTCTAAAATGAGTCCTCCAATAAAGGATTGGGAGGGCAAGATGGGGATTGACTGCTGCCTCTTCTGTGGTCACAGGACTTTGGTCTTAGGTGCTTACAGTGCTTTGCAATACATGGTGTGAACACTAAATGTACTTGTGTCTTTTGGGGATGTAAATATAGTACAGGAGCACTGAATTCCCAGTTTCTTCTTCCCAGTCCCATTCTCCTGCCTTTTTTGAAGCGGGAAGACTGCAGTAGAAACACCCGTAAAGATCCACACCTGTGCTTATACAGAAATACTTCCTCTTAGCAATGCTTGTAGGAACAGCATGAAAAATTACAATTCTAGATAGTTTTATGCTGCCCTTACCATTTTTGTTGAGGAATTGCTGATATGCAACTGCATAGATTAAGTTGTTCTGATAGGTCTTTTTCTGGCATCATCTTGCATGTGGGAAAATACATATAGGGGAAGGGTGAGAGAGAGTGAATTACTGGCAAAAGAATAGGGGTTGTTACAGTAGGAAGGCTTACTATAGACAACCAAATAAGGCAGAGGAGATAGATGAGGCATTTCTAAAACGTGTGGCAGAGATCTGGTATGTGGGCCTAGTTGTTACAGAGGACTAGTACCCAGACATGTGTTTGAGAGAGAATACATCAAACCAGAAATTTTTAAATACATTGTTAGAATGTATTGTGGTCAACTTTTTCTTTCAAAAAATGGAAGATGTAATTAAAGCAACAGCCATTTTAGATTTGACTAATAGAAGAATTGGCCATAAATCTGAAGGTGGAAAATAATTTGGGGAGAAGCGATCATGAAATGATAGAGATTCTGACCCTAAGGAAAGGAAGGAGTTAGAGCAGCAGAGTGGGGATGATTGACCGCAGTAAAACACTTTGGCAAGCTCAAGAGAGCTGGTGGGTAGAATCCCATGGATGGAAAGTTCCATCAGAAGCTCTTTGGTGACCTGAAAAATCAAGAAGTGGAAATGAATAGTGGAAATATGAACAAATTGCTCAGGAGAAGTACACAACTAGCACAAGTGTGTGGAGACAAAATCAGAAAGGCTAAGGCACAAAATGAGATATATACTTAGCAAGGGACAAGTCAGTAAGAAGAGATTTTTAAAATATATTAGTAGAGGAACATGACATCAAGAAGATTGAGATATTTAATTCATGTTTTGGTTCTGTCTTTAAGGTTAATGATGATCAAATACAGAGCACAGTATTAATAAGGGGGAAAGATTTGAAACCAAAACGAAAAGAACAAGTTAAATCCGGCCTGGGCAAAATATGGTCCACGGGCTGCATCCAGCTCGCCAAGCCACCGGATCTGGCCCATGGGTGCAGCAGGGAGCCTCAAGCAGGCTCCTCTGTTTGCCGCACCCCCACAAGCCACTCAGAAAAGCAACTGCTGGGCTGTTTCTCTTTTAAAAACTGAGAGCCTGGAGGAGAGGGGTAGAAGGTTTCAGGCGTAACACCCGTCCCCAGCACAAACCCATTGGCCAGCTTCTGGCCAGAAACTGGCCAGTGGGAGCTGCCTGTTCAAGTAACAGGCAGCACACAGTGCCATGCTCCCCACCCCTCTGGCTCAGTTATTCACACAAGCACATGGCTATGTAGCCTGTGCAGGGGTGGGGCAGACAGGCAGGCTGGCTAAGAAATTTTGTTACCCTCTCCAAACATTTAGCTCGGCAGGCAGGCTGGCTAGGCTGCTGCCTAGTAAGTCTCCTGGCCAGAGCCTGCCTCTAATATCTCCACTCCCCCCCGATCTGGCACCCAAATTGTCTGCCCCAGATCACAGTTCCCTCCTACCCTAGGTTACAACTCAAACTTGTGCACCCCAGTCCCTTCCCCTAGGTCACAACTCCCTCCTGCCTTGGGTCACATTCCAAAATGCTGCACCCTAATCTCCTGCCCTAGGTCACAACTGCCTCCTTCACCCAAACTCCCTCCCAGACCCCACTCTTCCTCCTGCACCCCAGTCCTTTACCCAGACCCCGTATCTCCTCCATTAATACCATAGTAGAGTGCGGCCCTCAACGACTTTCCAAAATCTTGGAGTGACCCCCTATCAAAAATTATTGCCCACCCCTGGGTTACACGCAGGGCAGAAGTCAGGTCCCTGGAGCCAGTGCATGTGGGGAGCTGGCTTTTAAGCTGGGCCCCCAAGTGCACAGGCTCTCGTCTGCCCCCACCCTTGTGCTGCTGCCTCTGATATGGAGGCGGCACCAGTACCGCGCAGCTCCTGTGCACACAAGAAGCTGGCTTTTACAACATCTCCCTATGCATATCAGGGGGCCTGTGTGCACAGTTACACTTTCACATCCATAATACAGAATGGTAGCATGCTAACTCTTCCTATCTACCCGTAAGGTTACAATGAAAGAGACTTTTCCTGAGATGCCTTTGTAGAGGATGGTTTTCAAGATGGAAGCTCCCATGGCACTTCATCCATTTCCACATTTTTAAATTCTCCCCCCCCCCCCTCCCGTTAAGCCCCATCCCCTAAAGACTCACATTAGGCAGTTACTGATTCAGCTCTCAATTTGTAATCCATATAATTTTTAAAAAGTGACCGAGGAAAATTGAGTATGTAATAAACGTAAACGTCTAAGCATGAATTATTTAACTTTTGTGTCCTCCTTGCCATGATTAAATCATTTCATGATTTAATAGTATCTTCTATAGTATCCTAAAGTTAAAAAAAATATACTGACATTTAGCTGGATATTTATGTTCAGATTTTTGCTGATTCTTATCTGTCTCTTGGAAACAGGATCTACTCATCCTTCTGAATCTTACTTTTAATTGGGATCAGTGAATTTAAGACCCAAATTATAATCTATTTCAGTTGCCCCCATTTCCTACCAACAATGGTGCATTTATATTTAGAAATGCTTCATAATGGTAAACGTAAACTTGTTATAAATAATAAGGCCCACATTTGTACAAATTTTCAAATAAAACAACAAATAGCAGCCAAGTGAAATTGGTCTGGGAAATGTGGCATACTATACCTTCCTTTTATCTCCTCCCCCCACTATTTGTAGTTTGCACCTACATCCTCGTACTGATGATTGTTCTGGAGAACTGCAATTAGTTTGAGTAGAGTGCCTTTGCAACTTTTTTTACTTGAAATAGACTGTCACTTGTATATGGCAATGCAAAATTTAAAATTTAGGTACATGAATTTGAATAGAATGAAATAAAATCCTATTACAACTTTAAAACTGTGCACATTTTCTATTTTCAGAACGAATAAGTAGTTCACTGTTTTTATATTGCATACAAAAATTGAAATTGCCAGAATTTAGGGGAAGAGATTAAATTTGAACTGGAATGATAAACCTGAATAGGAGGAACAAAAAACAGGACTATGTAGCACTTTAAAGACTAACAAGATGGTTTATTAGGTGATGAGCTTTCGTGGGTCAGACCCACTTCCTCAGATCAAATAGTGCAAGAAAATTGTCACAACCATATATACCAAAGGATACAATTAAAAAAAAAAAAGTGAACACACATGAATAAGACAAAGCAGACCCAAGAAAACCAACAATAGAACACCTCTTGTCATCACCTACAGCCCCCAACTTAAACCTGTCCAACACATTATCAATAAACTACAGCCTATACTGGAACAGGATACTAAAATTTACCTCCCCTCCCATCCCCCTTCTGTTCTGAAATTTGATTTGTCCTTTTCATGTGTTCACTTTTTTTTAAAATTGTATCCTTTGGTGTATATATAGTTGTGACAATTTTCTTCCACTATTTGATCTGAGGAAGTGGGTCTGGCCCACGAAAGCTCATCTAATGAACCATCTTGTTAGTCTTTAAAGTGCTACATAGTCCTGTTTTTTGTTTCAGCTACACCAGATTAACACAGCTACATTTCTATCACTATCCTAAATAGGAGAGGATCCCTCAGTGTACAAATTGAAAATCTGTGCAGCAATTAAAACCTTTGGAGTCAATGCTTGTCTTATGTAAATACATATGAAAAAAATGCCTGCTGATTTAAAAATAAAACATTTTGTGGCAACTATTTTCAGTTAGTTTTAGTATAGAATAAGGGAAGAGGAAAGATAACAGTATTTCAAAGCAGAACTTATCAAACCTCTATATTTGCATGGACAAGCTGATGGGGTTCTTCTATTTTAATCTACTTCCTTCCTTTATTATGGGGTGCCATTTTTCTCTTTTAAATCTGCCCTTTTACATTATAATTAATATGGTGCTTTAAAAGCTTCAAAAAAGTTTTCCAGTTTTGTAAGACATTACTGTATATTCTGTTTACTTACATAGAATAGAAATGTAAAATCCCATTTAAAAAGTTCATCAGTTAAATGTTAAACGCCTGCCCGAAAGGGTCTGCTCCAGTCCAGTTGGGCACACTATACCGTGGGTGGGGGCTGGGCTGAGCCGTCTGCACCTCAGGCAAGGGCTGGTTGGGCTGGGTCCTGGCTGCACCACACTGTGGCAGGCTCAGCCAGGCTGGAGTGGTAGGCTCAACCAGGCTGGAGTGGGCCCCCTGGCCTGTGGCATGGTGCAGTGGGCCCGACTGGGCTGGAACAGCCACCATCTGCTGCAGGCATGGGGCTGCTCCAGCCCAGTTGATCCACTGGTTTCCCATTTACCTAGTAAGCATCACCCAGTAAACATAGAATATCTAATCCCGTGTACTGAAAATATTGTAACGTTTGTGTACAGCAGATTAATGATTTTGATATTACTCACCATATCTGTTTATTTCTATAGTTCATTAAGTGTGCATGGTTCTTTCAAGGCATGTTTTCACTAGAAGAAGCTTAATTTCTCTTTGTGCCGGGGGAGGTTTGTTAAAGTTTTTCTTGGTAGTCACCTACTGTTAACTATTTGCAAGCCAAAGGTGCAGTCGACAGTGCTATTAAATTGATATTCAGGGTGTAAACTGGCTGTTAGCTCAAAACTTTTAGACAACAGCCTCCCATAAGTTGTGGCCAGTATCCCGGAACAAAGTCTGTTAGGAAGATGCGTTAGGATATTAAATATCCTTGCAAAGCAGACTGAATCTTGGTGTTTAAGCTCTCAATTAAAAGATGACACAAGTTTTTGAGTAAACTGTCTATTTTAAGCTTACCTTGGAAGGATGAAGTTAATTCTTCCTCAGGTAAAACTGATGATTCCTGATTGTCCGTGTGTTGAATATTAAACTCATAGCTCATAAAACCATCCATAGCAGTGAAGAATATGTAAAAATAAACGTGCATTTTTAGATTATCCCAGGTGTTCCCAACTTCCTTTCCTCATACAGACATGAATCAGTGATTTATGGCTGGAATAACTTCTTCCATTCCCAAGAAGAAAATAAAGCTTTTCGGTCACCAGTCAGAATTAATGTTAATTTTTTATTTCTTTACAGGATTTGGAGTTTCATGGAGTAATGAGATTTTATTTTCAAGACAAAGCAGCTGGAAACTTTGCAACAAAATGTATTCGTGTTTCTAGTACTGCCACAACGCAAGATGTAATAGAAACCCTTGCAGAGAAATTCCGACCAGACATGCGGATGTTGTCATCTCCTAAATACTCACTTTATGAGGTGCACGTCAGTGGAGGTTAGTACAGTGTCTGGATGGTCTTATTCCTGTTTTTTTTTTCTTGATACAGAAAGATGATAAATGTTTCCTACTAATTACCATGACAAATGTACTTTGATTTCTTTTGGCAAAGAGTTCTCAATTGGTGGTAGTATTTCAAAATAGAATGGGGTGTATCATAGACGCAATTTGTACAAACTGTGATGGTGTTGTGACCTTTTTTGAAAACATTACACTTGATATCAAGTAGGTGAATATTCCTACACTGTCATCATTCATTTCTAAATAAAAGGCAGTCCATTGAAAAACTACTAAGCTAATTTAGATGGAGTGCACAGCATAGTTACAATTAAAGCAACACTATCTAATGAAAGGACAATATCAAGTTTAAAAACATTTTTTCAGGATTTGATCTGAGGAAGTGGGTCTGGCCCACGAAAGCTCATCATCTAATAAACCATCTTGTTAGTCTTTAAAGTGCTACATAGTCCTGTAGTTTTTCAGGGTTACTTTTGCCTGTTACAAGTAGTGTCAAAATCTACTGCCTGAAAGATACAGGTGAGAATGTTAGGGTAGGGCTAAACTGTGTGGATCTATGGGAAAAAGATAAGCAAAATGCGTGTCTAGACTGGGACAAATTTCAGAAAAAAACCCTTTTTCGAAAGCCACCGCCTTGCTTGTTGAACGAGGAATACAGGGGCTTCCAAAAGAGCGTGTTTGCTCATCCGCAAAAAAGAAGCGGAAGTGCGCAAACATTCCCTGGATGCAGCAGAGGTTTTATTGGGGCTACCTCCAGTATCCTGAACCTCCCCCCCCCCGTCTAGCCGTACCCTAATTTAGTGCATTTGATAGTATTCAGTGTATCTTGAGTTTTCCTCTTCTGATAGTATACAGAGTTTCTCCTATTGTCTCTTTGAATAGAGAAATAGCAATAGAGGAAAGAGAACTTTCTAGAATAGGAAATGTTGACTGTAGAACTAGATGGATTGATTTAAATCACCAGGTGGAAAGCCTCTTTTAAAATCATTATTTGCTAACTACTGTCACGACAGTTATACCACAAGGAATGATATTGCATAGGAAATTCTGGAGGGAAAAGAGAGACCAATTCTGAGCCATTGACAGTGAGGGACAGCTTATTGCTAGAACAGCAAACCAGGCATCTCTTGACATAGCAGATGCAGCAGCACACATGATGGCAATAGCTATCAAGATGAGCAGAGCATCTTGGTTACATTCATTGATTATCCCAAGGGAACTTGAGAATGAAGTAGAGGATCTGCCTTTTGACAGGAACACTTTCTTTTCTGCTAAGGTTATGGAGGTTTTCCACAGGGGCAGATGAGAGTTTTGTGGGGCCTATTGGAGCACGGGGCCCGGGGCAGCACAATTTCGCGCATGGGCCACAGCCATAGCCAACAGGTAGTAGCGTGTGCGTGGGGCCTATTTGAAGTGCGGGGCCTGGCCCTATCTTCACTGCTGGTCCTCCATTTCACAAAGGACTCTCTAGCGACACTGTGGACACCTTGATACCAGCCTTACAACTGTAGCAGAAAATGTCTTGCAGCACCAGTAGACACCATACGATAACCAAAGACAAAGGCACAGAAAGACAAGACCACAGAAATGTGACCATATCCTGTCTCAGGCTACAATATCCTAAGCACCATCAAACATAACACAATTTTGAAACAATCCAGGATCTGACTGACATCCCCCCCTAACCACCAATGCAAATAAGCAGAGTATCACAAACCTTTGGTCATTGTCTGTGAGCATTATGTCATAGGTGGGCTTCTATCACCATGGACCAATGAGTTTTTTAGAAATAATTTGTATGGGTTATACCATTCCCTTTATCTCCATATCATCTACCCACTACTCTTTAGGGAATCCTTCTTATGAGCACCTTTTTGAGACAAGTAATACATCACCGTCTACAGTTACGGTCTGTGGAACGAGTTCCCAACACAGCACAGAGGGAAGAGAATTTATTCCTATTTCCAGACTCAAAAGAAAAATGGAAGTTGGAGATCCATTCCAGATCTGAGAGAACTCAACTAATTTGTCCATCCCACAGATTCAGAATGGTCACACTGATCTTGATCATCCCTCTGCTGGAACAAGGGGACTGGTTCTCAGTCCTCTACCTTACAGTATGGCTGTTTTCATATTACCATTTCTGTGTCTCAGGTAATTTCTACAATTCACAGTGGGACAAGATCACGTCCAATACAGAGAATTGCCATTTGGATGATCGATGGCTCCATGAGTTTTTATCAAAACCCTAGTGGCAGTAACAACACGTTTTTGCAGACAAAGTATATTGATCTTCTTGTATCTCGATGACTGCCTGCTAAAAGGCCGTAACTGGACAGAAAGATTACACGTCACTTGAGGAAACCATAGCGCTCTTCCATTCCTCAGGACGACAAGTCAAAGAGCAAAACATTTACCCTAACTCCAAGTACAATTGGACTACATAGGAGCACACCTGAACTCAGTGGAGGCCAAAACATCATTACTGATGCCTTGATTCAGAGTAATGACCTCCCTCATATCGGTGATCTCAGATAGCACATGGGTGTCTGCATACACCTGCCTATGACTTTTGAGGCATATGGCAGCTACCACTTGTTATAAAATATGTGATATTAGGGATGTCAGTGTGTAGTTGACTACACGATTAACTGATAAGCCTGGGCACTTCCCCCTCTGCTGCCTCTGAATCAGAGGCAGCAAGGGCGGGGCAGGAGCTGATGCCTGTGAGGAACTGGCTTAGAACCTAAGACCAGTCATACTGCTCAGACCCAAGGTTCATTTCGCCCAGTATCCTGTCTTCCAACAATGCCCAATGCCAGATGCCCCAGAGGGAGTGAAAAGAACAGGTAATCTAGCTGGCTATCCACAAGCATTGAAGTTGACTGGTTTAGGTGTGAGAGCTCCATCTGTGTGTGTTGTTGTTTTGTACACAAATTGTACTCAGAATAGATCAAGTTTTAATAAATAGCTCAACAGTCAACCACAGAATTCTAATGTACATCGTGTGGAGAGTTAGATTGAATCCTGCTGCTCTCTTAAGCAATATTTTCTTTTGATTCTGGAGCTGTACTGAAGTCTTCAGCTAAAAAATTCATCAAGTACGCACAGCACCCATATGTTATAAATTTCAGGTTTCCTTTATTATCTTCTCTAGATTTTTTTCCTCCTGTCACATTTGTAGCATTGTCTGACAGTTAACGCATTTAACACTTCAATTTTTGTTCGCAATTTGTGATAGCTTTTACTGCTATTTTTTAAGCAGTCTTTTGAATGGGCATTTTCTGACATTAGCTCTTTTTGTAAGAGAAACAACTGCATCTTGTCACACAAGCATGTATTGAACCTTTTTGTATATTGCTTTATCCATCAAGACTCTATCAACAAATTTATCAATGTTTTTTGCCCACTGTTCAATTTCCTTCTCATACGTTGAATCCGGTAACCTTCCAGCAATGTCTGCTTTTCCAGTTGGAGTGTAGTCTGGTCATAATGATTGAACCACGTGAATGCAGTGTTTGTTTTGAACAAGATGGAAAGGAAGAACTTGTTGCATAAATAAACCAAGTGATATTGGTGGAATTTGCAGGACTTGATTGAGCTCATCCATAATTTTTGCTGGATGATTAAAAAAACCAAAAAACCACTTTATTCAAGTAAGGTAATTTAATTGCAGTACTGCTATGTCTCCAAGTTGTAGACATTGCAGATGATTTATGTTCTTCATAATCCCTTATGTCCAAGATGGACCCTGAAACAAAAAGATCAAGTCGCACTCAGTTACTCACTGTTACTCAGTGCACTGCTTTTTTTTTTTTTAAAAAGGAATTTGTGTAATTATTAATTATTCTAAACCCAGTTTTATAGGGAAAATAATATATCATAAAAATTATATAAATCTATGTAAACCTTTATTTCTGTCAACATATCAAACATCTTGGAAAAAAATCTTTTTCTAAATGTTAAAATTAATAAATCCCTGATTAGACTTTGCTTTTAAAACAGAAAATCGTTACCTAGAATGTTTGATTTACTGAGCAATAAAAATCCATTTCAGGAGTCAGCAGTAACAGTAAAAATGTAAATGTTGTAGTCCCACAAAAAACTAACATACCAATTTATATTTGAACACAAACATTTTAAAGTTTTATAAACCAGTTACCCACCCAAAACACAAATTTATGATATGTTAGACACAAAAGGTAGCTGAGGTAATATCTCTTTTAAATCATCTTCTACTAGTGAGAGAGCAAGTTATCTACCTACACTTCGAATTGATCGAACAAAAGATATTACTTCACCCATCTTGTTTTTCTAATATCCTGGGACCAACAAAACTACGTAAGACAATCTGTAATAATGGTACAAAAATACATTTACTAATCCATTGATCCAAATTATCTAGACATGTCCTCATAATATCTTCAAAATAATTCTTCTGAGGAGCATTTTTCTTAATTTTTCTTTCCAACAACCAGGACTTGTACCTCTTTGTTGCATTGTTTACACTTGGCACATGTTCTTTTCTTACCATGATGCATAGGATTTTCTTTAAAAGATCCCAAACAGTGCCTTTATTACAACCTACAGCTATAGGTTTTTCCTTCCAAGACCCATGTGTTAAAACGAACACTAGAAGCTGCATTATCCTACCTTGACACCAATGTTTCTCCTGTCTGGTAGCTCATTCTGCTTTTTCCCCCCCCTTGTTATATAACCCTCTCTGGCCCTATCCTTCCCCTAGTAAAATAAGAGCAGGATTCTTGGACTGTTATCATTGCACTGCTGTATTTTATAAATAAACTAAAGAAGAAGGCAGCTGGAAAATTAGTAGGTTTGTTTGTCTGTGTTGGTGTACATATGAAGGGAGACAAACCAAATCTGTTCACTTGAAGTATCCAAAATCATCACTGGGCAGCTCGTTGTTTTTCTTAAAGTTGGAAAGTGAGTTTCCAAAATGTGTAAAGTCATAACTAATACCAATAATTTGAGCCAATCAGAGCACAGGTAGGGAGAAAGTATAAAATGGGCGTATGAGACCACACAGGTGTGCTCAGTGTATGATCCTTTTGAGCGTCTCTTGGGCTACATGTAGACTGCAAGCCTCTTTTGAAAGAGTCTTTTTTTCAAAAGATACTTTTGAAAAAGCCTCTTTCAAAAAAGAGCGTCTAGACTATAACCAGTACTTTCGAAAAAGCAAACTGCTTTTTCAAAAGAGAGCACCCAGGCAGTCTAGATGCTCTCTTTCAAAAACGCACAGTTTGCATTACATAGCGCCTTTTTTCGAAAGAGCACTTTTGGGGAAAAAAAGGCGTTCTTCCTCGTAAAACGAGGTTTTCCAAGATAAAAAAACCTGCCGTGTTCTTTGGATTTACTTTCGAAAGAACATGTCAGCAGTCCAGATGCAGAAATCCCTGTAGTCTAGACATATTCTTGGAGTCAGAGGCCAAGTCTCAAAGCCTGTGCTAACTTTGCAGTCTCTTGCACAACCTCTGGATCCCCCATGTGGTCAAGCCCTTAATACAGTACAGGATGTATTGTGCCTTATTTATAAAATGTCATCTCAAAAATTACGTTTCTTCTTCTTTCCCTTCCCCCACAATTTTATTTTTCTATAGAAAAGCAACTTTAATTCAGTCTTCGATAGAGGTCTCATGAATTCTGCTCTATTTATTTATTTATTTATTTATTTATTGATAGTATGAAATAACATTAGGCCTTAACATATTTTGTATGAAATTCAGATTTCATTTCATTCATAACTATAAATATTGCTGTGCACGCCGACCGTAGTTATGCATGGGAAGTTTGTCCTTTCCAGATTTCACTATCACTGCCATACAAGGTCCACAGATCTAATTATAGTGGATCTCATGTTAGTCACTGGAAAAGGCATAGCTCCATGTATTGGGAAGCCCTGTAGTTTGCATTCTTTCTCTGTGGCAGTAGGAAAGCATCAGCAGACCGGCTGCACAGCAAACCATTCTTTTGAGAGAGACTCATTTTGTTCAATTTGTCAGCTCTAAGCCAGGGTAATCTACTATAATTGTTCAGTGTTAAGGTGCAGAATAATCTTTAGTTATCAATTTTCTCTTTCATATTTTGAAGAAGAAAGAAGATTAGATATAGATGAGAAGCCTCTTGTTGTACAATTAAATTGGAACAAAGATGACCGAGAAGGGAGGTTTGTTCTCAAGAATGAAAATGATGCTCTTCCTCCAAAGGTAAGATAATATACAAGATTGTGGTGATGTTTTTAGTTTTTAGGAAAGCACTTGTGCTGTTTTAAGACTTTTTCAACTTAAATATTTAGATGTATTAAAAACTGTACCTATTCATATGCTCTAGGAAGCCCATGACATAAGTTTAAAATAGTTTGTGCTTCAGTACCAGTTAAATTAGCCCACTAACAGTACAGAGAGAATGAATTCTAAAGCTCTGAAGATTTCTTAAAGCATTCCTTGCCAGCAGCCCCTTCTGATTTACATTATTGGCATCTCAGTTTGAGCATTTTGCTGATCCCAGCTATGGAAGTATGGCACTGTAAGAGAGTTTGTTACTCTCTCAAACTTGATGAGGACTTTGAAGGCCAAAGCAACCACTTAAGCTTTTCCTGCAAATCCACTGGCAGACAGTGTAGATTGTGAAGAACTGGTTTAAAATCTCTGCACCCATAGGCTGTCTCTACACTGGGCCACTTATCCCGGAAAATCAGCTGCTTTTCCGGAATAAGCTGTGAGCTGTCTACACTGGCCCTTGAATTTCCGGAAAAGCAACGATGCTCTACTGTACAAAATCAGCTGCTATTCCGGAAAAACTATTCTGCTCCCACTCAGGCATAAGTCCTTATTCCGGAACACTGTTCCGGAAAAGGGCCAGTGTAGACAGCCCAGTAGTCTTTTCCGGAAAAAAGCCCCGATTGTGAAAATGGCGATCGGGGCTCTTTTCCGGAAAAGCGCGTCTACATTGGCCATAGACGCTTTTCTGGAAAAAGGGCTTTTTCGGAAAAGCAGCTTGCCAATGTAGACGCTCCTTTTCCGGAAAAACTGAAAACGGAATAGTATTCCGTTTTAAGCAGTTCAGGAAATTCATGCCAGTGTAGACACAGCCATAGAGTTGCCATTATGAGCAGCAGGTATAATAGGCAGAAGGAGGCTAATCATGCCCAAACAGGATGCAGTGCACCTTCCATTCAAGGCACACCATTGGCCTGCAGCCTTTGGTGTGCTACTGTCAAAAGGGCACCTGTAGGAGGGCCCCCCCATTCTCCGCACAGTGGCAATGTGTTCCCTGTAAGTTGCACATATGCACAGCTGCGATTCACATGCAGCTCATTAGCAGAGCACACACCACTGACAGCATGTATTCAGGTTCCCCTTTCCCACCTGGCTTTGTCCTGCAGCTGCTCATGGGAGGGACCCTCCTGCTAGCTGTGCAGAGCAGGGCAAAGGGAAGTGCTGATGTCAGCGTGTCCTCTTGCCCCCGTAATTCAGCTCCACAGAGCAGGAAAGAAGGGGAAGACCCACAGCCTAGATCCGAAGAGCTCCAAGCTGTTTGAACTGATGCAGTTTGAACCTTGAATGACTGCCTGCTTTTATTAGAGAGAATGCACTGTTTGAGATTTCCTCAGCTTGCATGTGTGCACTCTTTTGCCTGTGCACACACTCATAGTCATGCTCTCTATACCCCATCTCCTCAGATCAGGGGTGGGGAGACAGAGCCTGGCTCAGGACAAATCTTGCTGAGGTCTCTACACTGAAGGGTGATTCCCTTTCTTCAAGAGGCAGTGCACAATTTAACCTGAGATTTCTCCAGCAGCCAGTTCAGTCTGACTCTCTTTCATACAAAAACATACTCTGTCATGCACATGCATGCTTGCTATCTCCCCCTGCCAATGTATCCCATTTCTGCAGAGCTGGGGAGGGCAGACAGTAGGACATAAGAACAGAACAGGAGAGCTTTCAGTGTCTGGGAGACCATGCATGGGGTTTCTCAGAAACGTACCCAGGAGAAAGCACATGTGCCACACCCCCTGTTTGCCTCATGTACCTCTTGCACATTGGGCCCTGGAGCTCCCCCCTCCATCCCAATGCTTTCAGAGGTGACTTGAATCCACAGATTTGCGGTCTGTCCCAGCTCCTCCCCCTCCCAGAGTTGGAACAGTGCAAAACAGCTGTTCAGGCTCTGGGAAGGAGGAATGGGGATGGAGTGAGATCGGTGGATTCATGGCACTCCAAAAGTGCTGGCAGGAGGAAGGAGTATGAGGAACTGCAGGGCTCCGATGCACGAGAGGCGTGTGGGGGAGGGGAACAGATGGGGAGTGTGCAGGCCATAGGTGAAACGCCAGTGCGCCATGGGCTGCTGCATCCCACTGAAATGGAGGACCACTCATGTGGCTCCAGTTCTGTTCCCTTCCCCCCTCCAACTCGTGCTGCTTTCCCGCTGTTTTCCTCTGTATCCCCTCTCCTTGCTGATTTCTCTTTGTCCCATTGGAGACAAAGAGATGTGGGCAGCAGGCAGAGAGCCCTTAGGGTAGGGTCAGAGGTGCAGGGGAAACCTTTTGGAGGACGGGGTTGGGCTTGGGCTTGGGGCAGACTGGGGGTGGAGTGTGGATGGGAGCTTAGTGGACAAGGCCAAGTGATGATGGTTCTTGGAGTAATTTCCTGCAGTCCCATAAAGTTGTTTTTACAGCCACCAGTCCTGACTCTTGGTGTTCTGTGCTATTTAGCTCTAATTTACTCCTAAATGCCTTCAGAGCCCAGTAAGCAGTGGAAGTGTTGGTAATGCTGCTAGATAAGATGGACTTCCCTTGGTTCAGCAAATTCTCTGGTTCGGCACCGGTCAGGTCCTGAGGGTGCCAGATTAGAGAGGTTCAGCCTGTACAGAGAATTTTCTTAAGTATCTGCCTGGTGGATCTTACCCATGTTTTCAGGGTCTAACTGATCCCCATGTTTGGAGGTCAGGAAGAAATTTCCCCTGTGTCAAATTGGCAGAGACCCTGCAGGTTTTTCCACTTTCTCCTGCTTCATGGGCTATGGGTAACTTGCAGGTTTAAACTACAGGTTGGACCTCCCTGTTGCAGAACCTTTGGGACCTGACCAGTCTTGGATAAGGGATTTTGCTGGACCAGTGGAGGACATCTCTGGACCCTTGCTACTGGTCGGCCTGGCCTGGCCTGCTGGGCTTCCAGCTGGCTCCCTACCACCTGTTGGCCCCACTGATGTGCCGACCTTTAGCAGCTCTGAGACCCACCGGGCAGCTGTGAGCTGCTAGCCCCACAGGGGTCCATGCTGCTGGCCTGCCGGACCCTGGAAGTTGCTGGACCAGAGAATCTCCATTAAGAATCTTTCAACCTGTAGTGTAAATTGAGTTTTCTGTTAATTGAATTATTTGAACCATGATTTGAGGAGTTTAGTAACTCAACTAGAAGTTAGGGGTCTAATACAGCAGTGAGTGGGTGAGGTTCTTTGGCCTGCAATGTGCAGATGGTCAGACTAGATGATCATGGCGGTTCCTTCTGGCCTTAAAGTCAGAGTCTGAAGTCCAAAATACTCTTCCTCCTCTTCCTTCCTCTCTTGGAATCCAACCTTTTTAATGAAAAGACACGCTCGTTTCTTTGCTCTTACTTGGGTTCAAGAGTCACCTTGTCATCTCTGGGGACTTACACTCCAGCCCCTAGAAATAAACACTAGACACAGCTCTCCAGCCCCTAGAAAGAAACACCAGAGACAGCTCTTTCAACTATGATCACAGGCCCAAACCCCCGCTCCACTGCAGCCACTGCCTTTCCTATCCAATTCTGTCACATCCTCTGAGTCTGACTCATCCCTGTTCTGCTCCAACCCTGCCACCACTTCCTGCACACTGTGAAAAAGCTGGGATGGCAGAGCTAGGCGCTAGAAGGGAGGAGGGGGAAGGAGTTGAGTGGTGAGGCCGTCAGAAGGTGGGAGGGCCTAGAGAAAGTGTGTGTGTTTGTATCTATCTAATCTATCTATCAATCCCAATTTACATACCTCAGCTATGAGTGTCTACATGAACCATAGGTCCTGTTTCTTCACTCCCTCCACTGGTATGCCCGCCACATCCTCTCAGCCTGAGACCAGAGGACTTTTTTGACATGAACATTGAGGTCCATTTATCATTACTGATATACCTACATCTCCTTCTGTCATCTTTGAGGACCATCTTAATTCCTTCTCCCACAGTTGGAATAAGGTTACGCAGGCATTTGGGTTCTGGAGACTGTCCATCAGGGATACTCCATTGAGTTTCCCTCCTTCCCTCCATGCAAACTATCTTCCCAAACCCCTTTAGGGATTCCTCTCACCAGTTGATTCTTCAACAGGAATCAGAATCTATTTAATTCCAGGCAGTGATAGAGAGCATCCTCTTTTCAGTACTGGGGAAGAGGGTTCTACTCTCTATATTTCATAATTCTGAAACAGGACAGAGCACAGAAAACCTATCCTGGACCTTTCAGCAGCTCAACTTTTTTTTTTTTTTATCTGAAAGCTGAAATCCAGGATGATACTGGCATTTGTAATCCCTTCGCTTCAGGAGGGATTATAGTATGCAGCTCTCAACCTGAAGGATGCATACTTGCACATGAGAATTCATCAACACACAAAGTTTCTGTGTTTCATGGTTGGTGAGCAATGCTACCAACTCTGCATTCTTTTCTTTGAACTCTCAATATAGTGCCCATGGTGTTAACGAACATTTTTGCAGTGCAATTGGCCTGGATAATACATTAGAGAGATATGGTGTTTCCATACCTAGACAACTTTCTCCTGGTAGGCCAGTTCCTCTAAGAAGTTATACAGTATAAGCACTAGTTACTTCAGTGTGTCCTTGCCACCTTTTGTCTTCGTTTATGCAAACACACAACTTTTTGTCACCCATAATGACAATCCATTTTATACTCAATCTCTGAGAGATTTCATTCCTGCAGATTTTACGCAACAAGCAACCTGATCTTTTTGATCACCCACAAACCTTGATCTGTGGCAGGGGTAGGGAACCTTTTTTGGATAAAGGTCCACTGACTCTCAGAAAAGTCAGTTGGGGGCCACACAAGTGAGAAGCGCCCCCCCCAAAAGAAAACCCCTCACTGAAATGGCCCTCAACCAGAGAAGGAAAAAGACATTCCTCATATCTCCCCTCTCCCCCCCCCCCCCCCCCCCCCCCCCACACACACACACACACACACACCAGAGCCTAGGGGGGCCCAGCCTTGTAGATTTTGTGTGCTCCAGCCACATGATGGGGCAGTCGGGGCACTGGAGCACTGTTGCAAGTTCCCCAATGCTGGGTGGGGCCCTGAGCCTAGGGACCGGATCCAGGCAAGCCAGAGGATGCATCCAGTCCCCAGGCCTGAAGTTCCCCACTCTGGTCTATAGTTCATCTTGCTGTTAGGCCACATGAACCAGCCAGATGCCTTTCACAGGATTTCACTTGTGGTGTCTACAAGCTTGGTTCCATTCAACTTATCAACTGGGCAGGGTTGTCATATATTTCGATCAATCTCTTCCCATGTTGAGAGGTGTGTGAGCCAGTATTCATACTGATGCTCTGGCCTACCACAAGGGAAATCAGTACCTCCCTGTATAGATGTTTGGCTTCACCAGATCCCCTTTCTAGAAATATCAGAAGCAGAAGAGGTTTTTGAAGAGGCTGCCAAGCAATTAAGTTAGCCAGCCACACTCAATAGCTTGCAAGGATCTCATTGTCAGAGGCAGTTTGGGAGAGGCAGTCTTGATTGCTTCTGGACACCCCAGCAGCTTAATGATATGTTTTCCCTAAAAATACACTTGGGTAGTCTTGTCAGGAAAAGAAGCTGCAAGAAATATAATCAGTATAACAAAAATTGAGTCTATGCCAAAAAGACAGGAAGGTATATTATAAGAGGGAGAGGAAATATCAAAGTACAGTACAACTCCAGTTGTCCGGCATCCAGTGTTCCGGCACTCCTGATAGTCCAGCACCACCTGGAACCCGGAAGTGCTCCAGGCAGCCAGACAATTGGAGCTGCTGTGCCCCAGGCTTCCCGGAGTCAGCCGCTGGTCAGTTTCAGCAGCGGCTGACTTGGGGACGCCTGGTGCAGAGCAATGGGGGTGCTGTCAGGTTGATCCCATAGCACCACCCCTCGTCGCTGCGGGACCAACCTGGCAGCAGCCCAGCTGTTCTGCCCCGGGCTTCCCTGAGTCAGCCGCTGGTCAGTTTCAGCAGCGGCTGACTTGGGGACTCCCGGGGCAGAGCAGCTGGGATACTGCCGGGCTGGTCCTGCAGCGCTCCCCTCCCCCCACTCCTCCCATCCCACCCCAGACCGCTCATAGCCCCCCCTTCTGATAGTCCGGTATATTTGATAATCTGGCACACCCTGGGTCGTAAAGGTGCTGGATTATCGGAAGTTTACTGTATGCCTCTAACTTCATATTTCCGTTAAAGTATAAAAGAAGAAAGTAAATTTTAAGATGCCAGTAAGTACTGCAGGTTAGTTGCGGAGGTGGTACTGAGGTGTTGAACCTGCTACAAGATTTGACATTTCATAATTCTTTGAAGAATATGTTTTTAGGCATAGAAATCAAATATTTAATTGCAAATGCATCCATCCCCTGCACTTCTTGCAATGGAGAGTTTGTCGCTTTTCCTGTATCTTTTTCCAGTATGGTGTTGTGTGTTGGTTTCTGCTTTCCAGACTTAACACTACTAAATCTAATTTATGATGGTAGCTAGATATCATTAGAAACTTTGCAATAGACCAAGTAACAACAGTAGTTTAACTTGATTTGTTTCAGAAGGCTCAGAGCAATGGGCCTGAAAAACAAGAAAAAGAGGGTGTGATCCAGAACTTCAAACGGACTCTATCTAAGAAAGAAAAAAAAGAAAAGAAGAGGCGAGAGAAAGAGGCATTGCGACAAGCATCAGATAGAGATGATAGACCTTTTCATGGAGATGATATGTAAGTTTAATTTTGATTAGTTAATTGATATCAATGAATTGTATTATGATCGCTCACAAACATTAAATAATTAACCATTTAACATTTGGGGTGGAGAGAGAATAATTCAAAATAAATAGCATTTGGCTGCCACCGTAGGACCAGATTTTATTGCAGCAACGCCTAAAGTGTTGTCAACCTATAATTTTCACAATTAAATTGTTTGTTGAGACATCTTTCACTCCTGTCTCTCTTCCTAGATGAAAATCTACAGCTATTGCTCATTGATGAAAATATTTTTCAGAAATTTTTTGATTCTTTTGTAAATGATTACTTTAAAAGATGATTTTCTCCTGTTGCCCTCCTGGACCTTGACTCTTGAAGTCTTGTCCAAGTTGACCCAGTTGAGAACCTTTTCCCCTCCATACATGCATCTGTTAGGAAACAGAGTAGCTTGTGTTGGGCTTCAGTGAATCATTTCCTTAGCTCCTTGGGCCTTCCCTGTTCTCTAGGCTGTTGATTGTCTCTACCTACAGTTCTGGCTTCTGCAGTTACCTAAATGCAACTCATCTCTAACTCCCCCATATATTTCTGTCTTGCTTAGTGGAACATTGCAGGGACCATTCACTATTAATCCTTGCATGGAACCAGGGAAGCAGGCAAACTCGCCAGGCCCCAGGACAAGGTGGGGCCAGGAAAACTAACTCTGAACTCCCAGAAGGGCCAGGGCCTCAGATGGCAGGGCCAGTGTATCGCCTTGAATTCACCACCTGAGGCTGTGGTGGCGATTTAAAGGGATAGGGCTCTGCTGCTGTCTCAGTAGTAGCAGCACTGGCTGGGAGTCCTAGGCACCATTGAATGGCTGGGCCCCAGGGCAGTTGCCCCTCTTGCCATACCCTCCTCCTGTCAGAAGGAGTGTATGGAACTTAACTTTTTGGGAAAACTGGAGAGCAAACAATAATGTAGGCAGGTCCTACTAGAGCTCACAGACAAAAGAAAATGTTGGCTGCAGGAAAATGGTTTCTGTAGAATAAATACTAAATTCCATGGTATCTTGTAAATGTGCCAAATTTTGTAGCCCTGTAATCCGTATCCATGTCTTATATTTTGAGTTTCGTGTTGTTTTCAAGGTTGTTTTTGCAACTGTAAAGGCTAGAATCATTCTTTATAAAAAATCTGATTTGGAGTACGTCAGGAATGAATTCTGCTGAATTACTGACTACATGGGTCTCTGACAGTTGGAGTATAGCTAAAAATGTAACATTGAAGTAGTATGTTTTTCTTATTCTGTTCTTTTAGTATTGTGCATTCAAGAGAAATGCATATTTAAAAGGCACTAGTTAAGACTTTGATCACAACCTCTGTCATTTGGATTTGCTTGTAACTTTAAAAAAACACTGAGATTGGATTGAAGTTTTCTTTGTGTAGTTAACTTCTGAGTTCTGGGAAGTTAGTGGGGAAAATCCTACTGTAAGGTGTTTGGATTATGGTCATACAATTCAAATGGCTAAACATGAAAAATTGAAATAGTCAAGTAGGTTTTCCCTTGTGGAGGTCTAGTTAATTTGCTAATTTAGTATTAAAAAGCCAAATACACAAATTAGCTGTATTATAACTCTTCGTATTTCACAAATGTGGCTAACATTGGGAGTTGTGATAAGCTACAATTCTTGGTTATGTCAAAGTGATAAACTTACAGGTAAGAGTTTTAGAAATGAATTGCAAAAGTTAGGTTTCTGAACTTTCATTCAGGCACCTAAATAAGATACCTGACTTTCAAAAATGCTGAGCATCCATCATTCCTATGGAAGCAGCATATGGGTAGTGATTACTTTGAAAATCAAGCCACTTGTTTAGGTGCCTAAAAATGGATTTAGGTGTCTAGTTTAGGCACCCTTTTTAAAAAACATTTGCCATGAGCTTTGCAGGATGAAAATTGTAAACCAAATAAATCAGGATTTTACAGGAAAATTAATATATATACAATCATGTATTTATAATCTTAATGTTATATTAGCATATGCTTTTAAACTTTTATTTCATAGCTTGAAAAAGTTAAAGTTCTCCTAAATGTTAATTCAGTCAAATTACACACATTTGTTCTGAAATCCTGGTGTTCTTTAAAATGTATGCAATAAGTTTCTCATGTTTCTGATCCATGACTATTCTGACTGATCCATGGCTGTTTCTGATGCTGCTGCCCATTTATCTCATCCAGAGGGATCTATGAGATTTCCTTTTCCATTTTTACCTGCTACAAATGCTAGCACATTGCTTGTATTTCTTTTTGAAGCCTGAGTTCACACCTACTTTGGAGGACGGCAGCACTTCTTTTGTTTCTTCAGAACTGCTTAACTTTCTCTGAGAACTTGCTCCTGTCTGTTTCACAGGTTTGTGTTCTGGAAGTTTCCCTCTCCATCCCCTAACAGTATCCATAGGGAAGCAGCTGTAGCAACCCCTGGAGTGGCACCTCCATGGCACCGTATATGGGGCACTGTGCCACTCCCCTCGCCCCTCAGTTCCTTTTTGCCATCAGTGGTGATCATCAAAACTGCTGTGCTCCAGACAGCTTAACTGTGAAAGCAGCTGTCTTTGTGCGTATAGTTTTCTCAATTGTGTGTTTCACCTATCATGGTCCAAGGACCTATTGTACACATTTCTGTTGATTCCTCTCATCAGCCAGGTCCTAGTTTGCATCAAGCAGGACAGGGTCTGAGTGATCATGATCACTCTGGCATGGCCCTGCCAATGGTGATTTTGGTACAGTCCATGCATGTGGAGTTTTACCCCTCCTTGGCCCCTTCCAAACAGCCTAGACCTCTTGTTGCAGGATGACAGTTGATTTCTTCATCTCAGTCTCGCATCCCCGCACTTGTCGGCATGGCTGCTCCTTGGTTGAACATGGAGGAGTGTACCTGATCAGAGGAGATTTGACGGGTCCTCCTTTTGTAGCAGGAAGGGATTTTTATAATTAACAGATCAGGAAACATGGATGAGGCTCTTCCTTTGGGATTTGAAGTGCAGTATCTTGCCTGAACATGCTCCAATGCAGGCCATCCTCCACTACTTGCTAGAGCTCAGAAACCAAGGGCTAGCATGTTCCTCCATCCGGGTACATCTTGCAGCCATCTCTGCTTTCCATGAGCCAATCCAAGGGCAGATGTTCTCTTCATGGCATGATGGTGAGGTTGTTGCGAGACCTGAGGAAGCTCTATGCACAGGTGCCTCTATGGGACCTCAGTCTAGTTCTATCCTTTCTATCCTTGCTCCCTGGGCTGCCCTTCGAACCCCTTGGTTATAGGGATGTAAAATCCCATTTAACTGGTTAATTGATTAAAGGGGGTGCAGCCCTCCCTCTCATTGTGTCGTCTCCCCCTCCCTCCCCCAGCCACAGGCAGGGACTGCTCCAGTCTGGCCCTGTCAGCAGTGGGCCCAGGCGTGTTCCAGACGGGTTGCTCCAGATGACCAGAGCAATCCCTGTCTGCAGTGGACCCCCTGCAGGGCTGGAGCACCCTTCTGCCTGCAGCTGGTGGGGAGATGATCCAGCCCTCATTGGTTAATGGTTAATCAGAACTGGTAAGCACCAACTGTTGAGAGTGATGTTTATTGATTAACCTTTCACATCCCTACTCAGTTCCTGCTCTCTGTCCCACCTGGCATGGTGATGGTGTCTCTGCGAAGCAGATCTCGGCGATAAGAGCCGTGACCTCTGAGCCCCTGTACTCTGTCTTCTACATGGACAAGTTCCAACTGAGGCCTCATCTGGCCTTCCTACTGAAAGTCATCTCTGCCTTCCACGTTAATTAGGATCTATTCCTGTCGGGAATGGGTCAGCAGAAGAGAAGTAGTTTCATGCACAGATGTCAGGAGGACCATGGTATTCTACCTGGAGTGGACCAAGTCTATCTGTAGATTGACATGGCTATTTGTCAATATGGCGGATAGAATGAAGGATTTGCTGGTGTCTACTCATTGACATTTTGAACTGGATCAGCTTGTGTACAAGCTCACAAAGACTTCTCCATCACCTGCCATCAGAGCTCACACATTTAGTTCTTAAGCCTTGGTGGCGCCCTTTTTGATGCATGTACTAATCCCAGGACATTTGTAGAGCTGCAGTGCGGTCCTCAGTTCACACATTCACATCTCACTATGCCATTACTCAGCAAGCCAGAGATGATGCTGGGTTTAGCAGAGCTGTGCTATAGTCAGCATGGCTTTGAATTACTACTTACTTCCGTGGATATTGCTGGAGTCACCTACAGTGGAATGGACACATAAGCAAGGACTCAAAGAAAGCAAAATTCTCTTTTCGTAATTGGTTTTCTGCAAGATGTGTTGCTCATGTTCATTCCACACCCTGCTCTCCTTCCCCAGCGTAGGAGTTTCTGGCAAGAAGGAACTGAGGGTCGGGGAGCGCACAGCGCCCCTTATACTACACTATGGAGGTACCACTCTCCTCTTTCACTGCTGAGAGAACTTTCTGGCACCGATGCACATGGTGAGCGCTCACATCTACTGTAGAATGGACGTGAGCAGCACATCTCCAAGAACACCAGTTACAAAAAGGTAACTGTCTTTCCTGCAATTTCTTTCTTTCATTTTTCGACCTGGATATTTTATTTGGCAAAAACACTTTCATCTAAATAGAAAATTTGGGGCCATTCATAACTTTTCTTCTCCCAGCTGTCCCCAGTCAGTAGAATTAATTCGCTCTGGGACTTAAGACCATCACATTTCTCCTTGCTTCTGCTTTGCAGCTATATTTGCAACAGAGATTTAACAAATACCTTCTGTATTCACATAAGCCTCATTGTGGATATTTCAAAGAAAACATTTGCCCAATGACCACCTTTGGTGAAGAAGCAAAATACTAGCATGTATAAGGAACGGAATAGAAAATTGTATGTATATGCACATCTTCACTCAAACGCCATGTTCAATTCTGATTATCCTATTAAAAAAAGAACAGAAAAAAGAGGTCCAGAGGTAAGTGGGGAAAATAGATGCTTGATGAAACTGCCGTATGAGGAGTGATTGAAAAAGATAGGAGTAAAAAAAAGTAACGTGAACTAGGTAAACAAAATAAAGAATGGTATAAACCAGTGTTTCTTAAACTTTTTAAGACTACGGAACACCAAAAAATTTTTTTGAGGGACACCAAGGATTTTTTTGTTGAGAAGAAAAATAAAGGGGGGGGGGGGGAGGGAAGGGCTGGGAAAAAGTTATTTAGCGCCAAAAAAAAAAAGCACGGGCAGGAGGGAAGGAGAGTTAGAGCAAAATAAAAGGTTGCCTGCCTTTTGAGGGCGGCTATTTTGAACTCTGTTCTTCGCGGCACAGCTGTGTTCCACGGAACAGTTTAAGAAATACTGATGAGTTAGGCATACCTATTTGACTCTTATATTATGAGACAGTCGTGTCATGGAAAGACAAATTTAAAGCTGCTAAAAGTGTAATTCGTTTCAATGATACTTTGTGGCAGCGAAGACCTTTTGAGGTTTTAAAAAAGGAATTGGATACAGGCAGTCCCCGGGTTACATACAAGATAGGGACTGTAGGTTTGTTCTTAAGTTGAATCTGTATGTAAGTCGGAACTGGCGTCCAGATTCAGCCGCTGCTGAAACTGACCGCCAGTTCTGACTTACATACAGATTCAACTTAACAACCCCAAGCTTCCCCAAGTCAGCTGCTGCTGAAACTGATCAGCGCTGATTCCAGGAAGCCTGGGGCAGAGCAACTCTGCCTCGGGCTTCCTGTAGTCAGCGCTGGTCAGTTTCAGCAGCAGCTGACTTGGGGACGCCTGGGGCAGAGCAGCTGGGGTGCTGCTGGGTTGCTCCAGTAGCACCGCTCCTCGGCGCTACTGGACCAACCCGGCAGCACCCCAGCTGCTCTGCCCAGGCGTCCTCATTCAGCCACTGCTGAAACTGACCAGCAGTGGCTGAATCAGGACCTGGGGCAGAGCAGCTGGGGTGCTGCCGGGTTGGTCCAGTAGTGCCCAGAGCGGCGTTGCAGGACCAATCGGCAGCGCCCCAGCTGCTCTGCTCCAGGGTCCAAACAAAAGCCTGGTCTGCTGGGGAGGGGCACACTAGCCGCACCCCCACCCCCAGCAGACCAGGGACACCGGGAGCAGAGCCGCAGCGGCAGCGGGGTGCCGCGCCTCTGAGGCTTTGCTCTGGCAAAGTCTCAGAGGTGCGGGACCCCCCCGCGGCTGTGGCTTCAGTCCCGGTGCCTGTGGTCTGCTGGGGACCGTCCCCAGCAGACCACAGGCACCCGGACTGGAGCGGCAGCAGCGGCGGTTCCCCGCGCTTCTGAGGCTTTGCTCTGGCAAAGCCTCAGAAGCGTGGGAACCCGCCAAGTGCCCCTGGTCTGCTGGAGACGGTCTCCAGCAGACCAGGGGCACCAGAGCAGCTTACGAACGGGGCTTTCTCGCCCCGGAGCTCGCAGGTAGCATAAGTCGGATCCGCGTAAGTCAGGGACTGCCTGTATATATATGGGTGATATTAACATCCATGTCAGAATAGGATAAAAGGGTATCAAAACTCTCATGCTTTAGTGTTTACACCAGCTACTTACTGTCTGATGTTAGTAAGAAACTTCATCTGTAGACAGGTTATTTCATGATTATTCATTGTGAGGTTTTTTGTGCGTGATTTTGAAGCATCTGGTACTGGCCACTGGCAGGGAAAAAAAGACTACCAGAGTAGATGGACTTTTAGTGTAAATTGGCATGATAACTTCCACATGTACTTTGTGGACTTCAGGAAAACTGTGATCTTGTAAAGCTCTGGAGAAAAAATTTACATTAAATCTCTCAAATCTTCAGGGACCTCTAGCTGAAAAACTGCCTACTATAGAAATCCAAAACTACTATGACTAGTGAATGTTTGGTGATTTTTTTTTTTATAGGGCTGTAACTTTTAAAAAACATTGTGGTTTTAAATGTCTTTTTTGTTAACTACAATGCACAAAATGATTAACTTCCTTTCTCTGGTGTTGAATTCAGAAACCACTTAAAATGGCTTCTGAATAATAGGGTTATATGTTATTTATGTTCTTAGTAATGTTCCCTGTATCCTAGTTTGGGGGCTTGTATTGTGTGTAGAAAAGTGTTGACTAGTGTGCTGTAGTTTGCACTGTAGAGATCTTTGACAAAAATCAAGGCTACTTTGCAGAAGACCAGAATCTTTATGCATTGTGATTAACTTGTCTGACCTGTTTAACACAGGCCATAGAACTTGTCTTCTACAAATTGTTTTGGGTATCTTTTTTTATAAAAACATTCAGTCTTGATTTTAAAATTGCCAACAGAGAATCCACCACAGCCACTGGTATATTATATTGTTCCACTGCCTAATTACTCAGGTTGCGTCTAGACTGGCAAGTTTTTCCTCAAAATCATCTGCTTTTGCGGAAAAACTTGCCAGCTGTCTACACTGGTCGCTTGAATTTCCGCAAAAGCACTGACGATCTCATGTAAGATTGTCAGTGCTTTTGCGAAAATACTATGCTGCTCCCGTTCGGGCAAAAGTCTTTTTCCAAAAAACTTTTGTGCAAAAGGGCCAATGTAGACAGCAGAGATTTGTTTTCCGCAAAAAAGTCCCAATCGCGAAAATGGCGATTGGGGCTTTTTTGCGGAAAAGCGCGTCTAGATTGGTCATGGACGCTTTTCCGTAAAATTGCTTTTGCGGAAAAGCATCCTGCCAATCTAGACGCGCTTTTCCAAAAATGCTTTTAACGGAAAACTTTTCCGTTAAAAGCATTTCTGGAAAATCATGCCAGTGTAGACGTAGCCCAAGTGTTTAAATTTACAGTTTATTTGTCATTTGAATGTGTCTAGTTCCAACCATTATGTTATGCCTTTTCTCTGCTAGATTGAAGAGCCAATTATTAAATATTTGTTCCCCATGTAGGTACTTTTAGTCAAGTCACCCCTTAACGTTCTTTGTTAGCCTATATACTCAAGGAGCCAAGTTTCTAATCCTTTAATAATTCTCATGGCTCTTCTCTGAATCATCTCAATATCATTTTGTTAAACATACTCTGTAGAGCAATCTTGACTCCACAATATTATATTCTTGTGTATTAATGATAGGATTTTAACTTAACTTAAATTTGCACTAAAAAGAAATTGTGTTATTACATTAATATAAATTGATTGACATGTCAGTGGGTTTAATTGTTCATTTGAATTTTTAGTAGAGTACAGATGTCTCATTTTGTCTAGAGTTCTCTCTGCATGTGTGTGTGTTTGGTGATTGTTATGCCTTCATATTCAAAATAACCTTGTTAGCCTTCTCTGATGTAATTTTGCTTGAACTTGGCTTTGTGATTCCACTCGAATGAAATAAAATGAATGTCAATTCACAAACAATATACCAACTCTAGTTGCTTCCAGATGGTCTATAGTAGTTTCAGGCCAGAATAAACTTAAATGTGTGAAAATCTGAGTAGCGTTTCATAATTGTAATGTTTTTTTAGAAGAAATACCTTGATTCTCTTGCCTTTGTAACACACATATTAATGAGACTCTTGGTTGCTATCTATTGTATGTGAGTGAATATTCTAACAGAGGTATGGTAAGTGAAAACATTATCCTTGTGTAGTATGTTTTCTGTCATGGTGTATATCTGTTTAATAGTTCATGTGGTAATTAGAGTATGTTTAGATGTTTCAATATATTGAACAATATATTTCCTTTCTTCTTCTTTAATTTTGACAGTGAGAATTCTCGACTTGCAGCAGAGGTGTACAAAGATATGCCAGAGACCAGCTTCACTCGCACAATATCCAATCCTGAAGTAGTCATGAAACGAAGGCGACAGCAGAAGCTAGAGAAAAGAATGCAGGAATTTCGCAGCTCTGATGGCCGTCCAGACTCAGGTAGTGATTCAGATTTGCTTCCTGTATGTTTTACTTTGATGTGCTATTTAAAGGATAGCATATGCTATTTCAAGGATAGGGGGGAGGGATAGCTCAGTGGTTCGAGCATTGGCTTGCTAAACCCAGGGTTGTGAGTTGAGTCCTTAAGGAGGCCATTTAGGGATTCGGGGCAAAAATTTGTCAGGGATGGTACTTGGTCCTGCTATGAAGGCAGGGGACTTGACTCAATGACCTTTCAAGGTCCCTTCCAGTTCTAGGAGATAGGCAATCTTCATTTGTGTGTGTGTGTGTGTCTATATATATATATATATATATATATATATATATATATGGACATGTAGCCCTTTTTTACATTGTCAGCAATTCTTGAAAGTTTATTAAATTTGTCCAATGAAATCTAACTTTCCTTTTTCAAATGTATTCATACAAAAGTCAGTTTCTTATACCTGGTTACTGATTGTTCACTTGGATCTCCTAGCCAGTAACATCTCCAAAAAACTGGTTAGAGTTTGCAAAAAACAGTTACCAAACTAAGTAAAAATACCCCTGTAAAATTTCTCAACTTCAGTGTACTAATGTGCGGCCGTGTTAAGTAATTCAGATGAATTAAGATAATTAATGCTCTTTTGCTGAGTGTGTGTGTCAGATTGTAAGATCTATTGCTAGAATGTGTGGTTTCCCATTCAAGTAATTTACATTTCAGAAAAGACTCTGGGGAACAGTTTTAGTTTCGGTAAAGCAACTTCATGCTTATCTTATCCCAAGATATTTTCATTAAAATGAGGGAGAAATGGATCTTTTGGGGAAATTTGGAAGAAAGCTGTAAACTGGGGTTTTATAAGCACAGTTGTTCTCAGATGAATGAAATTAAATATTTATAGTAACAAATTAGAATCCTTTTGTATAATGCACTAAAAGGTAGCTTTTGCTATATGGATATGCAAAATTGCTAGAATCTATGTAAGAGGGATTTGTAGGTTATATGGGCTGGCAAATAAGCCTGTTAAAATGTTTAGGACTTAAGTCTGTGGTTGCATAATCTTTTGCTTGGATAAAATGGTAACTAATTTATTTTGAAGGTGGGACCTTGAGGATTTATGCAGACAGTTTAAAACCAAATATACCATATAAGACCATCCTGCTGTCCACTACGGATACTGCAGACTTTGCAGTTATTGAAGCACTGGAGAAGTATGGTCTGGAAAAGGAGAATCCCAAGGATTACTGTATTGCTCGGGTAGGTAATGGTATTAACATCAAAACACTTCCGGTGCTTATATTTGATTGTTTTTTCCTTGAAGCAACTTTTTTTAAAGTTTTTTTTTTTTTTTATAAAAGTTTTTGATATATCAATTTTAGAACTTGTATCTTGTCACTTAGATATGTTACTAGTTCTTAATTTATTCATTTTTAGTTGTGTAAATAAATCTTTACAGCCAACTGAAAGCCCAACCTTTTATTGCTGCTTTGTTGCATGGCAATGTGTACTGAAAAAATGTTTCATACTTTGAATCATAGAATACTGGCTTTGTATTACCTCCATAGGCACTGCAGAGTCAATGCAGTTGCATATTATCTTGTACTCTTGACTAATGGATCTAAATTTTCCACACTTCTGACCCTACAATAGTACAGTAGACTTCTAGTAATCCGGCACCGTTGGGACTTGGGGGTGCCGGATTATCGGATATGCTGGAGTATTGGGAGGTACTCCGGCGGGGTGCTGAGATGGGTCTTCCGGGACCAAGACTGCGTAGGAGTGGGTGTTGGAGGGGAACAGCGCAGCAAGGGGCGAACCCTCCGCCATGTTGCGGGGAGGCGGTGGAAGCCCCGTGCAGCCTGCTTGCAAGTGGCAGCGGCGGAGAGGGGGCGAGAGGCAGGCAGGTGTTTAAGGCGGGTGGGGATGGGCAGGGAACGCTGCCTGCCTCTCTCCCCCTTTCTGCTGCTGCCTCTGGGTAGCTCCAGTTGTCCAGCTGGCTGGAGCACTTCTGGGTTCCAGTTGGTGCCGGACTATCAGGAGTGCCGGACCACTGGATGCCGGACTATTGGAGTTTTACTGTATATGGATGAAATTTACTGTGAGATGGAAATAACTTGAAAACCTAATTCTAACTAAATAACTACCCGGCAGCGCCCCAGCTACTCTGTCCCAGGCGTCCAGATTCATCCGCTGTTGAAACTGACCAGCGGCTGATTCCAGGAAGTCCGGGGCAGAGCTGCTCTGCCCCGGGCTTCCTGGAATCAGCTGCTGATGAGTTTCAGCAGTGGCTGACTTGGGGACGCCTGGGGCAGAGCAGCTGGGGTGCTGCCGGATTGGTCCAGTAGCACCGAGGAGCGGCGCTGCGGGACCAACCTGGCAGCGCCCCAGCTGCTCTACCCCAGGCATTGGCGAGAAAAGCCTGGTCCGCTGGGGGGGCAGGGGAGCGCGCTAGCTGCGCGCACTCCCACCCCCCCCCCCCAAAGCAAACCGGGGAGACGCGGGCGGCGGGACCGCCGAGATGCGCCACAGTCCCGCCGCCCGCGTCCTCTGTGGCTTTCCTTCCCGTCTCCCTGGTCTGCGGGCCTCCCCCTCCCCCCCAGCAGACTAGGGAGATGTGGAGCAGCTTTTCTCGCTGCGAAGGACACGGGCGGCAGGACCGCGGTGCGTCTGGGCTGTCCCGCCGCCCGCGTCCTCCACGGCGAGAAAAGCCCCATTCGTATGTAGGGATCCGACGTAAGTTGGATCCACGTAACTCGGGGACTGCCTGTACTGTTCACATGACATTTAGTGAATGACAGCTGTCTGTCAGCATCCAGTTTTCTGTTCTTCCTCCAGTGTTTTAAAAGATAGTTCTATATTGAGATTTACCTTGTGTATGTTATGCTCATAATTTAAAACAGTCTTTGAAAAGTATTTTGTCCATTTTTAAACCCCTCATCTGTGTCATTGACATGCTGTGATTCCACTTGGCTGTGGAATGCTGAGTATAAGTGACCACTTCTTGCCCCCGTGAAAATCCGCTAAAATTTGTCCAGGTTCTACAACTCTGGGGGAAAAAATCAGTTAACACATAATCAGCAGTGGTTTGTTAGAGGTTTGCAGTGTTTTTTTTGCAAAGATAATCAATCCTCCACTAGTCCATCAAGCCAATCTTAAAATTGCTTTGCATTACCATAGTAGCCCAATTTTCAAAGGGGAGAGGGGAAGGGACAGATCTAGTTCAGTACATTAATTGTGTGGGACAAAATAATTATATGGTGTGTATATGTAGGGGGAATTCAAGTGAAAAATAAGTGTGTGTGGGGGGAGGGGAAATAAGCATGTTCCCATAACAAGAACTAAGGGGTCACCAAATGGAAATTAATAGGTAGCAGGTTTAAAACACACAAAAGGAAGTTTTTATTCACTCAGCACACAGTCAGCCTGTGGAACTCCTTGCCAAAGGATGTCGTGAAGACAAGGACTTTAACAGGGTTCAAAAAATAACTAGATAAATTCATTGAGGTTAGGTCCATCAATACTTATTAGCCACTTATTAGATATGGTTTCCCTATCCTCTGTCGGTGACGGGCTGGAAATGGATGATTGGAGAGGGATTGCTTGATGATTACTTGTTTCTGTTCACTCCCTCTGGGGCTTCTGGCACTGGCCACTGTCAGAAGACAGGATACTCGGTTAGACGGACGTTTGGTCTGACCCAGTATGGCCATTCTTATATTCTTACATTGATTTTGATTTGCAGATTGTGAAGAGAAAATTAATTGCTTTTATTAGAGGATGGCCGTGTATCTTCAGTGAAATTTATTTTTCTTGGCCGTGAGAAGTGTAATTGTCCCTAGTTCAACTAAAGGCATAGGAAGAACATCAGAAAATAGGTTAATATGTTGCTTGTCAAGGTGTTTTATATTTCAAGTTGCATAATTCGTTATCTTAAAATAGGTGTAGTGAGAGAAATCCATCCCTAGGTTGGCTATACGAATCCTTTTTTCAGCAGAAACTCATAGTTAACTTTCCTTTTATAGGTTATGCTTCCTCCTGGTGCTCAGCACTCTGATGATAAAAGTGCTAAAGAAATTATACTTGATGATGATGAGTGCCCACTTCAAATTTTCAGGGAATGGTCTAGTGATAAAGGTACACTTAAAATATCCAAAATGTAAGATGTTACATGTTGTCAGTGTAAAACTTTGTGACGTAAGAGTTTCCTTGAAATTATATTTTGCAATGTTCAGTTGTATTTTACTTACTTTTCAAAAATAGTCCACGTCCAAAATTTCCAGGGTGAAGTTCAAGGCTGACAGTATTTATTTTCTTATTCTTTATGGTTATATTCATTTTCAAAATGTACAATAAAGTGAAAAATGTATGAAAGTCCTTATTTGACCAATGGGGGTATAAAAAAAACCCCCATAGTTACATGAATCTTAAGTAATTTGATTTAATAAAAACATGAAGAACATATGCCATGTTTATAAACGATATGAAGAAAATGTATTGCTTTGTGAGTGTTATATTCATTATACACTAATTAGAAGGACTCATGGACAGAAATAATGTTGTGTTTTAGGAATACTAGTCTTTCAATTAAAAAGACGACCTCCTGACTATATCCCAAAGAAATCCAAGAAACAAACTGATGGAAAGCCATTAAAGGGGAAGGAAAGAGTTGACGGGTCTGGCTATGGCTCTTGCCTTCCTCCTGAGAAACTACCTTACCTGGTGGAATTAAGCCCAGGTAAGAGTTCTGATATTTAACTGATGGAGTTTTTTTTATAACTAATCATGCTTCAGATTGAATTATAAATTTGTTATATTTCAGATGTGATACTTTAAGCCACTATACTCTTAAAATGCTTAATGGATTGTCCCTGGGCTTTTACTGGCTGGTTACAAAAATGTGTTTTAAAAGAACCATTGATCACTGTCATTTAACTTTCCATGTTTTAGAAGAGTAATCTCTAAAAATAAGTTAGCTTGAAGGCTGGTCATGTTTTAATAAACTGACAGTGTAAAAAGATTAGACTGCCTGGTTGTTTATAGGAGTTTGAATTTGTCAAGATAATTTGAGATAATGATGAAAAAAGTTGTTGGATTTAGTGTGTATCCAAAATGAGACTTGTTGAAGGGAATGAAACAGTACAATTAAACCATGCTTGAGCAGTCAGAAGAAAATGTTAATGTTTCCTAAAGATTAAAAATGTACCAGTAAAGTTTTCATTATTAAAAGGAGAGCATACACCTTGAGTTTTGTATGGAATTTTTGAATGCCAAACTTGATCACTGTATTTAGATTTCTTATATACTTATATCAGCATTTAACACCTTATAAGTATCTTTTTATATACACCTTAATACTGAAAGAAGTTGTACACAGAGTTGCCACTTTAAATTGAATAACCTGAGGTTTTCATAGAAATTTGTTTCATTTATTCTTTACAAGTATATAGATTGTGTACATATTTTATGCTTCAGCAGATTGGTAGAAATAGGGTCATGTAACTTCAACTTCCGTTGCTGAAATGTGAATTACTTAATTGCTTTGACACACATTGCAGTATAGTTTTTAAATCCTATGTGCTGTGAATATATTTATTAAAATATCTACATGTGTATACTTGATATATTTCTTGGATTTTTTTCTTAAAAATCATTTGTTTTATTTTCTAATATGCAAAAATTCTGTAGTCTGCAAGTGGGTCTTCAAATAGCAAAAATTTAGATTTTATTGTGTAAATTTATTTCTTTTGTTCAGGCTGCTCAACCATCAACAAATGATTTTATGTAAATCAACCTGAAGTGCTAGTACCTGCTGTTTCTTCTTTGTGTAATGTCCCTGTGGGTGTTCCACATCAGGTGCTTGTGCACTTCATGCACATTTGAGTGGAGATTTTCATTAGCAGTGTCTATTCAGCCTGCACATGTGCCATTTATATTAAGGCTATATCATCAGTCTGCCCAGGTGAACCTCCTTCTGTTCCTTATTAACTGCTTTTGCTTGTCCATGTTTCCCTTGGCTTTTGCTGTACTTTTTAATCTCAACTTAGTACTAGTTGTTTGTCGGGTTTTTTTTCTTTTCCTCCTGGGAAATCTTCCCTGTTGGGGGCATGCCTGGTTGACGAGGGATTAAATGTTGTCTGTTATATACAGAGGCTGTTCTGATCAGCAACAGATGGGTTAAAGTGCATTTGTTGCTTAGGAGAGTTGGATGTTCCTCAGAAGTGTAACTTTGGTTTAACCTTCAATTCTAGGAAACAACTGATGTGTGTTCCTTTTGCTGCAGAGCTGAATCAGGACCGCCCCACCACTGCACATGACTCCAAAGGGGCCTCTAGTCCCTCTTTGAACTCAGCACATTGCTCTCCCAGAAGAGGGAGATCCTCTGAGTCCTTCTCTAAACATCCAAGAGAAGGAGCTTCAATTCCTTTCCTAAGGGATCAACCTCAGAAAGGTTTCCCCAACCTTTCCCCAACCAGGTCAACAGCTTTCCCCAACCAGGTCAACAGCTTCAGAAATGGTGTCCTCGAGGCTTGTTACTGGAAAATCAAAAAAGATTTGCAACTCTTAATTGCAGGCATGATACTGGAAAGACCATAGAACTATTTAATGCACATGGACAGAGCAACCACAGGATATTGGTACTGTTGGACAAGTAGCCCTCTTGAGTTTTTTGGTACTATATTAAGCTGTCAGCCAAATTGGTGCTGTCGGTGCCTAAGCAATCAGCATAGATCAGGAAGGACAAGCATACTGATTTGTAATGCCACGGCACCTGTTGGTTCTGCGGTACTACTGTGTTGCAACAAGATTCAGTATCCTAATATCATTTGGTGCCACGAGATTTTAGGTATGCAAAGGACTTACAGTGACTATAGAACAAGACAGACATTGCTGCAGGTACCAAGCATCTTTTGGAATGGAGAGTACTTGGTCTTTGGAGGTCTGTACATCCTTTTGTGCTGTCATTCCACTTTTTGTAGTAGCTTTACCAATAGAAGAAGAAAATGACTTATGAAGATTTCCTATATATGCATATCATACCCACACACCCCTTTTCTTGGAAAAGTAGGGATGATACTCAAGGACCTCATTCCTGGTGGAGCAACCTGGGATCTGCCATCTACCCCATATGGGCCTCAGTGTCCATATTGGCATAGCGGGAAAGTTTATCATTGACACTTGTCCAGGGCCCTAACTCTCTAAAATGGAGCTGATTCAAACTTCTCATCGGTCACAGTAGGGAATATTTGGAGCCCAAAAAACTAGGGTGGATGAAGAAATCACTTCTCATACCAGCTCAAACAGCTGTTTTCCAGAGGTGGCTCATATGAGCTATCTTGCCCGACAAGCAGGTGTCAAGTTTCCTAGTAGATGAAACATTCTCTAGACTGATGGAAGCTTCTTTTCAGTGTAGGAGTTCCTTTTCTTCAACTAACCCCAATGATAACTAAAACTACAAATGCATTTTTATGGGGGGTTTTTTTTTCAAGATGAGAGAGATACCATTACCTCTGGCAGTCCAGGACAAATGTTCATCTTAAGAAACCACCCTCCATCTCAACCTGCTGGAGCTCAGAGCAGTCAGAATGTGTGCCTTCATTTTTTTACCCTTTTTCAGGATTACAAGAGATATGTGATCTGCATGTTCTGTATCAGTTAGTGAAGCAATAAGATTATGGAACTGGTGCATAAAACATTCCATGGGAATCAGATATGTATATTTTAGGCAGAAAACATCACAGCTGACTCTTCTCAGCAGGTATTTTCCCCAAGACTAAGAGCAGTGGCTGAATCCCCAAGTCTGTCAGCATTTTTAGTTTTGGGAACTTCTAAAATTTGACCTCTTTGCAACAACTATGAAAAAATCCATGCCGCCTGTTTTGTTCAAAGTGGCATTTAGGTCACAGTTCCATGGAGGATGTCTTCTGGTCCCTTGAGTAGCAAAACTATTTATGCTTTTCTCCTCCAATGCTTCTGATCCACAGAATGATGGACAGTGTCAGAATAGGGCAACTAGAGACGTTCTACTTGCTCCAGTGTGATTGAGGCAAGCATGGTTTTCTTACTGCATTCACATAACTCTCTGACCACTAGTAAACCTTTAGAGTAGTGGTCTTGAGATCCCCTGCTCTAAATCCATGAGCAGATGCAAAATTTGTATCCGTATCTGATCTGTGGGAATGGTCCATAGATATCCACAGATTTGCAGGGCTCTCTTAATCTCCCAATCACTCCTCAAGAGTTTATCCTTCTACCTGCATAAGACTAAACCATTTCACAAATACCCTAGGTGGTTTGCTTTGTTTCCAGACAGATCAGAGCTCTGTTCCTATCCAGAGGCTAACAAAATATATTCATGATATATCATAGCTTGATCTTTCCTCTGTCATGGACCTAACTATGAAGTTCCTTCCTCCTAACAGGGATATTGCTGAGGAGTCCTCTGAATTGGAGCAGATAGGGATACATTATTCAGAAGAGGTTATTCATCCTGTGCAATAACTGGAGTTCTTCAATGTGTATCATCCTCTGAGTGCTCCATTATCCGCCCTGCTTTAGCATTTCCTACTAAGACTCAGAGCAGCTCCACACTACCTCTTAAGTCAATGTAACTTGCATTGCTCAGGTATGAAAGACACGCACCTGAGTGAGGCAAGTTGCAGCAACCCATGCCCTGTCCACACTTGTGCATTGTTGGTAGGAAACACTTTCCTGTTGACATAGCTTCTGTCTTTTGCGGAAGTGGAATAATTGTGCTGATTTGAGAGTGCTCTCTTGTCAGGATCAAGTGTCTTCACCAAACCAGTTACAGTGGCAGTGCAGTTATGCCAATATAGTGCTTCTAGTGTAGACCTGCTCTCAGCGATGGAGAAGGAACTAAGGATGCTTTTTATAGCCTCTGTGGGGGGCATGAGGATATCAACACAGCATATGGACAAGCTGAATGGACATTACTGATGAAAATCTTTGATCAAAGGCGCATGCAGCATACATGCACCTGAAGGAAACGCATCTTGAAGTACACTTATTCTCCCAATATAATAACTTTTACATAGCATATCAGGGATTTGTTTGTTATAATAAATGTATAATTTTGTTTTCCAGTGTATCTTTAGCATTTTAGCCTTTTAGGGATTAAACATAGATTTTAAAAAATATTTACTTTTAGTTAGTCTTAGTTATTTGTAGTTCTGATTATGTAATTTGGCTGTAGTTTGTGTTTTTGAATTGATTCTTTTAGCAGATGTAATTTGTTATATTTGTTCTGGAATTTGAAAGTTGTAGTGGTCTGTTAACTTTTGAGACAAGGATGAGACACTTTGTATTTTTGAATCAGTTAACTTTTTGGCTGCAGTGTCCCTGTGATGCTATTTTAAATCATTGTATTTAAATCAGTAAAAATTCAGATAATGGCCAGTAAGTCAGCAGAACAGCAAACCAGAAATGTTTGTACATTTGAGGACAAAAGTTAATGAGATTTGCCTTGGAATTTTAAAGGAAGAAAAGGTTTTGGTTCCAGTCTAAATTATCTGCGTATGGAGCCTACTTGTTTTAGTATTAAAATACTATGTGTTTGGCTGTGGAATGAGACAACAAATAATCCGTCAAAAAATAATCTTAAATGAGATAGGTGGCTACTGTGTATAGTTAACTAACTACAGTCTGTGCACATTGCTTGGACACTGATCTATTGTTTGTGCTTTCTGCTAACAGCTTGTTGTTGGCTTCTGACAATAATAGAAATTAATCCATTTACTTACTTTGCAGGATTAATGTCTGTATAGGTTTTTAAACTCGAGAGTGTTAAATGCACTGCATCCTTTTAAATTGAATAAGCATTGTCTGGCTACAGTTTCACCCTTTCCTGTCTTTTCTTTTCCTGCCTTCTTCCGCATGTTCTGCATGGTATCTGTCCTGCTGGTGCTGCCTTCACCTGGGTCCTGTGCATGTGTTTCTAACCCCAGGGAGAAGGAATCACTTTGCCTACTACAACTATCACACTTTTGAAGGTAATGCTATATTTAATACTGTTCTTTCTCCCTAGACACTAAAAACAGTTCTGGCCAAAAAAGAACCCACCCAACATTTTCTCCCAATGAATGAAAGACTATTCTTGTTTTTGATTGGCAGTTTATGATATGAAACACTTATTATTCTGGATATATCAGATATAATTATTCAAGACTTATTTGTCACTTCATCATTAGTAAGTTGATTTAAATTTAACAAGATGCTGTTAACCCAAAAACTAAGCTAAACAACTGTTTCCTAAGACCCTTCCCTGTGGTTAAAGGACAGCACTCTACTGTGAAGGAAAGTGCTCTCTTATCCACTTTCTTGCGGAACACAAGGGAGGTGATTTTTTTTTTTTTAACCTCCCTCTCCCTGACTCTAGAGGGAATGGAGTTTTTCTTCTTGATGCGTGCTCTCTGCTGCCCAAATGGGGGATGAAGTATTCAGTAATCTTTGCTGCTTAGGCAGATGCTTGGACTATTGAAGAACACACTCTTCCCTGGAATCTTAGTGGCATTCTTCAATATTTCTCTCACAAGCTAGATACTTTTATTCCCATTTCTGCATGGAATGTCTGTTAGGCAGAGCTTTGATCAAAGGGACTCAGCCTCAATAGATTTCCAGGACAGAAAGAACCTGATGATCTAATCTGATTTCCTGTTATTACACAAGCCATAAAACTTCCCCAAAATGATTCCTAGAGCATATCTTTAGAAAAGAATCCTGTCTTGTTTGGAAAAGAATCCCATCTTATTTGGAAAAGCTTGATTTGATTTTTAAAATCGCCAGTAATGAAAAATCTGCCATAACAGTGGTAAAAATGTTCCAGTAGTTAATGACATTCACTGTTTAAAAATGTGGGCCTTATTTCCAATCTGAATTTGTTTACCTTCAATTTCCAGCCATTGGTTCTTATTACACCTTCTTCTGCTAGATTTAGGAGCTCATTATCAAATATCTGTTGCCCATGTAAGTACTTGTAAACTGTAGTCCCCTTTCCTCTCCATAACATTCTTTTTAAGCTAAATAGACTGAGTTCTTGAGCCTATCAATATAAGGCATTTTGTCTATTTTTTTAATCATTCTGATTGCTCTCCTCTGGGCCCTCTCCAACTTTTCAACATCCTTCTTGAATTGTGGACATGAGAACTGAACGCAATATTCCAGTAGTGTTTGCACCAGTGCTAAGTAAGTGACTAAAATAATCTCTACTCCTACTCAAGATTCATGTAGGTGTGCACCCAAGAATCATATTAGCCCTTTTGATCATGCTGTCACACTGCAAACTTATGTTCAGCTGATTTACCTCTAAAATCTTTTCCAGAGTCACTGCTTCCTAGGGCAGAGCCCCTCATTCTGAGCCAAGGGAAACCATAAAATCTCAAGTTTGAAAGCTCTGCTCAGAACATAACCTATTTTACAAATCATTGCAGTGTTCTTTGATTCTCCTAATATAACATAGTATGCAGTCGCACCCTGTTTTGTCAAACAGAAGAAGAGTACAAAGCAGCTTGCTTACTACTTGAAAAATTACTTTGGTAAAACCTTTACCATTTCCAAATTTATTCAGCAGTTATCTCCTTCTGGTTTTGTTCCATAGCATAGACAGTGTTTTATCATCAGCAGTGCTATTAGAGTATTAGTGTGCAGGTTGGACTTCCCTTGTCCGGCACCCTAGGGACTTGACTGGTCCCAACTGAGGGATTTTGCCAGACTAAGGGAGTTGAGGAGCCTTGTGAAATCTTGGTTGATTGCAGAGAATAGATTTCATCCTGGAGGAATAACTCTTACTATAATTGCACATTTTCCACTCAAAGTTTTGTCCCTTTAAAATATTTAATGTAATTTTCACAAATTCCTACTTTAGGACATTATATTTAAGATTGCGGAAGACTCATTTTCTTTGTTGGTTCTCTTTATATATTCGAGTCTGCTAGGCCCATCTTCATTAAGGTGTTCTCCAGTTTTTCTAAGTCTTCTGTTTAGAGTAGAAGTTTCCCCTTCACTGGGGGTGTATTGTGGTCACAGACTTAGCCATTTACTCTGCCTTGCCATAAGGGTCTGGCAGACTAGTCTGACTAGTTTCATGGCACAATTGCACCTACTGCCTGATCATTGTGCATTTTGCTGCCAGATGCATCCCTCATACTTTATCTAATGTATACTATTGTTCTCCCCATAGAGCAGTTGACTAATCAATCAGGATGTGAAAATGTACATTAATTTCTCTTTTGTACCATCCCTTGTGCTTTCCCCACTGTGTATTTTGCAAGCATAGTTCTGACATAAACAACGGGAAGTTAAGGATAATGGCCCAGCATCCAAATTAGGAGAGAAAGGTTGGGAACTGGAGCCATACTGGCACAGGGAGTAGAGCTGATGCAGCTGGAGATTCAGATTGACTGGTGCAATAGGAAGAGTAAATAGGAGGCTACAATATATTCTGCAACCTGAATTGTGATTGTGCCAAATTCCTTCGCCCACTCAGAGAGAATTTGCAGAGGATCCTACAGTTCATGGGACTCCCTCACAAACCTAGGGTTGTATTGATGGGCATGGATGGTCCAGGCAAAACTAATAGCTTTCCAGAATTCAGCCATACCTTGTTTCAAAATACCAGAATAATGTATATTGTAATTAAACACTTTGTAATGGTGAATTGTTTCCCCAGTCCCATCAGACACAGTAAGATAAGATGAAGAAGAGGCATATATGACTGTTGCCTGTGTTCAGGATTCCTGACCAGGGTGATCTCAAAGAACAAATTCCCCAGGTTGTTAGTGTAGAGAGAAATACCATCAATCCCAGCTGTTCAAAGAAATCAGTACTTTGAAGAAAAACTTTTCGCTTCTGAGCCTTTAGATATCATATTTTCAAGATTTAATCTTCATCCAAGGGTCTAGATGCTTTTTAAAAATAAAAGCAGAGATTCTTTTATACAATAACTAAACTCCAGGAATTCAGGCTTTAAGAAAAACATGATTTTGAGGATTGGCAACATTGGGAGACAGAGGCAGGAAATATAACTAAGGGGGAAAGGACTTAAATGCTGAGAAGCTGCAAACTGAGCAAGGCACTCCACTATGAACACCTCAGCTCAGTAGTGATTCTCTGTATAGTTATAATTTGAGACCTATCAGTTAGTGTTTAATCCATAATATGTGACACACACATTTTTTATCATTCTAGTTTTTACACAAAATATTTTGACATCAAGTCAAATTATAGAAGTCTAAATATATTACACTATTCTTTGACAGCCAAACTTGTGATTTCATTAAAAAAAATCAAGTAGGTCCTGGTACATCCTAAAACTTGCATTAACCTGTGTTGCCGAGGGTTGAGAGAAATTTTGCTCCCTAAGCACCATAGTCAGGTCAACAAAGCACCTAGTATAGAAGTAGCTAGATTCACAGAACAATTATTCCATCAGCATGATGACACTGTCTGAGAGGTGGATTGCTTATATTGATGGAAAAACCTCTTCTGCCAGTGTAGGAAATGGATATGCTATGGTGCTACATCAGCAAAACTGCAACACTATAGTTGTTCCACTGTAATGGATGTAGTACAGGCAGTCCCCGAGTTACGCGGATCCGACTTATGTCGGATCCGCACTTACGAACGGGGCTTTCTCGCCCCGGAGCTCGCAGGCAGCGGGACTGCCCAGAGCGCAGCGGTCCCGCCACCTCGACCTCCGGGGTGAGAAAGGGGGACCATCTCCAGCAGACATGGGACACCTGGAGCAAAGCCGGGGAGGCGAAGGGGTCCTGCGCCTCTGAGGTTTTGCTGTGGCAAAGCCTCAGAGGCGCGGGCCGCCACCGCTTTGCTCCCGGTGCCTCTGGTCTGCTGAGGACCGTCTCCAGCAGACCAGGGACACCCGGAGCAAAGCTGGGGAGGCGGAGGGGTCCCGCGCCTCTGAGGCTTTGCCAGAGCAAAGCCTCAGAGGCGCGGCACCCCGCTGCCGCTTTGCTCCCGGTGCCTCTGGTCTGCTGGGGACCGTCTCCAGCAGACCAGGGACACTGGGAGCAAAGCCGTGTCCCTGGTCTGCTGGGGGGGGGGGGGGCGCAGCTAGTGTCCCCCTCCCAGCAGACCAGGGAGACGTGGAGCAAAGCCCCGGGCCTGTGGTAGAGCAGGTAGGGCGCTGCCGGTTGGTCCTGCAGCACCGCTCCTTGGCACTACTGGACCAACCCAGCAGCACCCCAGCTGCTTTGCCCCAGGCGTCCCCAAGTCAGCCGCTGCTGAAACTGACCAGTGGCTGACTACAGGAAGCCCCTGCCCCGGGCTTCCTGGAATCAGCCGCTGATCAATTTCAGCAGCAGCTGACTTGGGGATGCCTGGGGTTCTTAAGTTGAATCTGTATGTAAGTCAGAACTGGCGTCCAGATTCAGCCGCTGTTGAAACTGATCTGTTTCAGCAGTGGCTGAATCTGGACGCCAGTTCCGACTTACTTACAGATTCGACTTAAGAACAAACCTACAGTCCCTATCTTGTACGTAACCCGGGGACTGCCTGTATAGACATACCCTTATCAGGATTAGCTGTAGTTGATGAATAGATTTAAGCTAAACAGAAGTAAGATACATTTCAATTGAAGTAAAAGTATCCACACAGGGATTTCAACTAAACCTTTATGTAGAATGTAATAAGAAAAATATCAATGATTGGGAATTATTTAGGACTCCTTTACTAGATGCCCAAAAAGTCATTATGCCACAATCAAGGAAGAAAGCCATATTGATTTTTTTTTTTTTTTTAAAGCTGGGTTTAGAGGGGAAGTGAAGGCAGCAATAAAATAATGTATAACAAATGGAAGAAAGTGGAAGCTGATAGTACTGAATATAAATAAAAAACAAGGAATTGTAGAAAATTGAGAAGAGCAAAGCAACACAAGGAGAAATTGATGGCTAGCACAATTTATAATCAATAAAAAGGAGTTTAAAAATGTTACTGGAAATAACGAGAATCCTAGCAATTATTGGTTCCTTGCTAGATGGAAATACTACTGTTCTCAATAATGGAACAAAGACTCAGTAAATAAATATTCAATAAATATTTGTGTTGTATTTGAGGGGAAAAACAGTGATATAGTTACATACAATACTCTTTCAAGTCCACTAGTATCTCAATTAGATGTTAAAAAGAAGCTTCTAAAGTTAGACAATTTTAAATGAGCAGGTGCAGATAACTTGCATCAGAGTGTTTTAAAAGAGCTGTCTGGATCATTAATGTTGATTTCAGTCAATATTGGAACATCAAGGGGGAGGGAAGGTTCCATAAGGGATTGGTTCTTGGCACTACACTATTTAACTGTTTGAGTAGTAATCTGGAAGAAAATGTAAAATCTGGATAAAATTTGCCGATGACATACAAAATTAAGAGTTGGGGCAAATAACGAATAGGACAAGTCACTGCTTGGGAATGATCTGGAGTGTGAGGTAAATTGGGTACAAGTAAACAATAAGCATTTTAACATGGCAAAATATAAATGTATATCTATGGCCAACATTTTTGTTCATACTTACAACATAAGGGATTCTATCTTCGAAAGCAGAGACTTCTAAAACAGATTTGGGGGTCATAGTTACCATCAGTTAAACATGAACTCCTAATGCAGTGCTGTGATCCTGAAGGCTAATGCAGTTCTAGAATGAATAAACAGGAATCTTGAATAAGTGTATAGAGTTTATTTTGCCTTTATTTGGTACTGGTGCAGCTGCTTTGGAATACTTTGTCCAGCTTTGGTGTCCACAATTCAAGAAGGATCTTGATAATTAGGGGAGAGTTCAGAGGAGAGCCATGAGAATAATTAAAGAACTAGAAACTCTACGTTGTATTGAGAGACTTAAGGAGCTCAATCTAGTTAGCTTAATGTGAAGATTAAGGGTGACTTGACTGCCGTTTATAAATACCTATATGGAGAGATAATATTAATGATTGGCTCTTCTACCATGCAGAAAGATATAATATGATCCAATGGCTGGAAATGGATGCTAGACAAACTCAGACTGAAAGTAAGATATACATTTTTAACAGTGAAAGTAATTCCCTGTTGAAACAACTTAACAAGGGTCATGGTGGATTATCTGTCTCAGTGCCCAAACTCTTGTTTAGATGTTAGATCTGCTCTAGAAATTATTGGGGGACGTTCTGTGGCTTTTGTTTTTATACAGGAGGTGGAGGTCAGACTAATTAATGACAATGGCCCCTTTTGGAGTATATACACCAGTGAAGTAAGCCTACCTAGTTTAAATGGACGTGCATGTCCAACATTGCCTTGTACAGGGTTTAACTAAATTTAGTTTAAAATTACACCTTTAATGAAACTGGTGACAGTCTTATATCTGTATCTCCAGAGTACGGAATACTGAATGATAGTATACTTTGTTTCAAGAGTCTGCTTCCTCAAATTTATAAATTCAGCATGTGATATCTTTGAATTGGTACAATTATGAAAGTGGCTGAGTATCAGTGGGGCATTCCACAGGATGTTTTTTGGTATAATGCTTAAATATATGAAAGTTTAGTTCAGAACTAGTTTTGCAAAACAAGTATTGGATGAAGTTATGTCTTTCATTTAGCATTTTAAAGCTAAAAGATTGATGAAACAGAAGGAAAGTTAATAGTGCCTCGCGTTAGCAACTTGTTCTATTTTAATGAAGTATTTGTTGTGGGCATTGTTGTGGGGTTTTGGTTTAATAGTACATGCTTATTACAACCAGAGCTGGTCAATTTGGAATTTGGAGGGCATTTTATAATGTAAAAACAAACTAATTTTTTAAAAATCACTCAGGGATTTCAAAAATAAAATAAAATACAAATTAAGAACCACTGAAACATGGTGTCTCTGAAATTAAATATGCTCCATGGATCCTTGACAAAATTAGCTGAATCTGGTGTTTTGTGAAACTTTTCAGGTTCTGTGAGTCAATATTTCCATCAAAATTGTTTCATCACCAAATTTCCAACTACTCTAATTACAACTTTATTTTGATTCTGGTAAATCAGAAATCTTAAATGCCTATTCCCTGAAAAGTCTGAGGTAGCAAGATCCACCTTTGCAGATTTTTGTTACTTCAAATATTAGCTTTCCACATGATTTTGGGCACTGTGTAGGAATGTATGCATGCAGATACAAACCTATGGTTTCCTTAATATTAATTTCTTCAGAGAGAAATATCTTAACAAGGCATTTCAAAAGATACAGTTCTATCCATACACAGTGGTCTAGAAAGGCCTGAGCCACATAAATGACTAAGGCTACCTTGATCTGCCTTGGTTATTTAAGGTTTTATACTTTCATATTGGCTTATAATGTACATACCAAGTTACAGCTAACCAATTGTGTTTACAGTGAAAATCTGTAAGCATTTTTCTTCACATGTGCTTCTCTGCTAGTGCTTAGGGTTGCCAGATGGTTGAAACAAAAATGCCACCCCTCCCCCCAAGGGAAAAAATTCTGTTGAGGGTGGGGGGGAAGGGGAGACCAAAGTTGTTGAGCCCAAAAAAATTAAAATTAAACAGCATGTCTCCTTTAAGAGTGAGTGCAGGGATAGGAACAGGGGAGTGGTTGAGCTCTAAGACCCAGGGGAAAGCATTGCTTCCCCTAGGTCTTTTGGCTGGCAATCATTTTGTGCCAGCAGTCTTGGGGAACCAGGTAAGCACGGGGGCTGTGGGTGTTGGGGATCAGGGGGACCTCCCGGGGGGGAATGGGAAGGGGGGAACGGGATGCTGAGTATTTGTAGGGTTGCCAGGTGCCCGGCATTTTCACCTCCTGGCCAGGGAAAAATTCAGAAAATACTGGACATTTTAGGTGTCCGGTATTCTCTGAACTTTTTTTACCGGATGGAAGACGAAAATACAAGACTGTCCGGGTGAATACCAGACACCTGGCAACCCTACTAGTGCCACCAGTAGTGGCAAATGTAATGGAGATATGGGGCAGCCATCTTTACTATGTTGTTTATACTTCTACAATAGTAAAAATTATGACTATATTGTCATGTGTCTGTTTTATACCTATACAGATACATGACAACAGATCAGTGTAGTAAACTTTATTGTGCACCCTCTATTACTTCATATGCACTGTGCCCAATAATGCACATCTCTAGGAATCATACAACATTTCTAAGTTCAGCGCTTTAAAATAATTGATAGTTTTAAAATTAGTATCCTGCCAGATATTTTCTTTAAATCTCAAATGTGTGTCTCACATCCACCCCCACCCTCACCCCTTCTTGTCCTTTCACCAAATACCTTTTCCTGGGTCAAGTGACAGGTTTAAAGTTTGAAACCTTTGATCTGTTAGGGAAGGGAATAGCTTTCTTAAACCAAGTTTTTTGGGGGTGGGAATATTTTAGAAGTTTATTATTTTAGGAGTGTATTACTTGGGATCCTTTTTCATATCTCTCTGCAGGAAAATGTTGGTGTGAGTGTCATTGTTAGCATGACTGAAATTCTGGCTGCAGAAAAAAGTGGTATTATTAGGTGTAAAATAATAATAGTCACTAGTACAGACCTGAATCTTGCATTTTCAGGGCCTCAGTCAAGTGTAATTTGTATTTATGGTGGTAGGGACTTTGTATTTGTGAGGAGGAAACATTTGTATGTTTAAAAACAAAACTTCACTATTTCTAAATTTGTAATGTAAAAATAAGTCCTTGAGAGAAGTATTTAATGGTAGAGTGTAGGTGAGATGATTAAAGGTGTAAATGATAAATCATGGTGTTTGATATTTATCACATTGATTTTTGCCTCCATATTTTTGTGCATGTGCAAAAAATTGTTTAATAGCTTTCTAAAATAGTGTAAACAGATGCCTGGAGTTTAAAGGAATACACCATATGGGGAAATTTTAGATATGAGTTTATTTGCTATTGTGTAGTATTTATCCATTTATATTAACAAAATGGGCACCCATCAGAACTACTGTGTTTGCCAAAGTTAACAGTAAATTTCAGTAGGCTGCAGTGACTTGAGTTGTGCATTCCTGGTATCACACACAGGGGTAGCTTTTTGCCTGTTGAGCATGCCACATTTAAATGAACATAGGTAAATTACTGTTCTCTCATTTTTAGCACCTTGTCTTGTTCATTTCTGTTCTGCTGTTTCTTTCATCCACCTTAACATTATTTTTCTCTTCTCTTCTACATGAACACTTATCCTTTTGCCTATGTTTTCCTTTTTTTTCTGGTCTGTATATGGCTCTAATCAACCACTTTGCTGTCTTCTGTATGCTGGCAATTAGGTTTAATTCATTAATATCCTGTACAATAATGCACTGGTACATAGTCTTTCAAAGATATGATTGTTTGAACTTTGGACTATGAATACATTTTAAATTTCTGACTGACAGAATGTTGATAGACGCTATGCCTACCTCTTGTTTTAGTCATTGAACTGAGTATACATTTTTGATTACTATAAAAGCTGTATATTAGGGCTGTTTAAGCATTCTAGACACACAATTGTTTCCCACACTAATTTGCAATACAACTGTTTTGAGAAATTTCCAGGATCTTCATGAAGGAAAAAGATCCTATGTATTGGCTTCCATTTTAATTTACAAGATTACTACTGCACCCATTAAGTGAGCATTTCTACATGTGCTGTAATTTGAATAGCATCCTCTAGTGCTTTTGTGTGCAGACTGAAACTAAAACAATTGGTATATTATTTGTAGGCAACAATAATTTTCATCTTGTGACTAGCTGTATCCCATTTTATATCAGACATACAAATTTTGAATTTCTGCTCTTGCTCTTGAGGAGGAAAAGTAAGATGCTTCAATTTCCACTAATATTAAAAGCTTTAATACCTACTTGTAAAACAGATATCAGTGGTAGATATCTAGAAGAGATGACAGCGAAGTTCTCTCCTTTTTACCAGGTCTTACTAAACTGTGTGTATGCGCGTGGGTGTGCACACACATTTGGTGGGAATGCATTTTAAAGAGAACAATCTTAAGGTCTCCGGTTGCTCTTTTATCCCTGGTTTTATTTATTTTCTGGGAGATCAAAATGTAGGTTGCTGGAACTGAAGATAAACTCGGGTGGAACATTACTACAGTCATAGTCCTCTTAAAATATGTCTTGTCACTTCTCATCCAGGGGAAGAAGCTGGCATATAGGTATACGTCTAGTAAGGCAACAGAATTTTTACAAGAAACTTTTTTTTTGCCTTGTTTCAGCATCTGGTAAAAAGGAAAAAAGTTGGTGTCACGGGCTGACACAGTGATAGGAGGTATTGAGGGTACCATCCATTTCATTAGAAGTGCTGTGATAGAGACAAGGCTTAGAACTGTGGTGGTGGTGCTGACGTCTGCGTATTTCATACAACTATTTTTGAAACCCATTTTTTTTTCGGTTACTATATATCAGAAGCTTGAAGAAAATGACTTCTTGTACATTGTAAGCTCCCCTTTAAAACACAAATAGAAATATAAAAGGTATAAGGAAAAGATTATTTCTCTTTCTAAAGTTGCTAAAACAATTTTCGGTTGCATGAACTTTGCTCTTTAATATTTACCACTCATTATCTTTTTACACACAAACTTTAGTAATTCTTCCGTGTTTCTAATGGAGTTTAAGGATATATCGGATTAATTTTCAGAATTAGATATTTTGAGCTCTGTAATGAATTAGAAATAATCAAGCTATAATATTTGCAAATGAAGTGTTTTTATGCTCACTCTACAGATGGTTCTGACTCCAGAGATAAGCCAAAACTGTATCGACTACAACTGAGTGTCACTGAAGTTGGAACAGAAAAATTTGATGACAATTCCATCCAGGTGAGGAAAAGTAGCCTCAAGAGACAGAGCTGATCTGAACATCAACCAATCGCATGTGTAATCATGGGAACTCTCAGTTCACTGAGGATCTTAATTATTTAGTCCCCTGAGCATGGGCCAAAGGCTTTCCTGTTAGTAAGCATTAATGCAAAATGCACTTAAAAAGACACTCTGTCTCTACCAATATACTTCATCTTGATGTCATCTGGCTGAACTGACTTACTCTCACAAGTCAGAAGGGCAGATAAGTCTTAAGTGCAAAACCAAATTATTTTCTTTGGATCAGAATGCATTGATTTGGTTTTGCTCTGCTTAAAGAAGGAACTGGAAGCTTGAACATTTAAACACAAAAATGAATAATCCATTGACAAAAATTCTCGATCTTACCATAGGTACCTGTTCTACTGTAACTCCTTTGGCGTCAAAGTGCCTCAGTTTTAATGTATTTATCCTCAACAATCCTATCATCTAGGGAAATACTGTTATCCCCATGGAGAACTAAGGCACAGAGACTGTAACTTGCACTAGGTCACACACATTTGTAGTATAGAAGTGTCTCATGTCCCAACTACTACCCTAATCACTGAACCATGCATCCTCATCCACTTTACTAATATGTAAGTATTTGCAGGTTCAAATCTTATCTATAAATGGACTCAGTTGTTACTATGTCTGCCTTTTTTGACCCCTTGAAAATTACTCACAAACATGGAGTTTTAGATACCTTAGATCCCTAAAAAATAATGGAAGGGTATAAGCACCCAGGGAATGAGATCCACAAAATCCAACCTGCTAGCTGGGGTATTACCAAAGCTCCATCCATCTCTTGGAGTTTCATGGCAAAATCCAGGCTGCAGGGAAGTGCTTGTAGAAATGGCTGTAAGAGCTGTTACCTGAGCTTTCAGCTATTATCTTTGAAAAATCATGGAAGTCTGGAGAGATTCCAGAGGGCTGTAAAAGGGCAAATCTAGTGCCCATCTATAAAAAGAGAAATAAGAAAAACTCAGGAAACTACACACCAGTCAGTTTAACTTCTGTGCCAGGGAAGATAATGGAGCAAGGAATTAAGGACTCCATCTACAAACATCTGGAAGATAATAAGGTGATAGGTGACAACCAGCATGGATTTGTAAAGAACAAATCATGTCAAACCAATCTGATAGCTTTCTTTTGATAGGATACAAGTCATGTAGATAAGGAAGACGTGGTAGATGTGTTATACCTAGACTTTAGTAAAGCATTTGATAGGGTCTCTCATGACCTTCTTATCAATAAACTAGGCAAATAAAACTTAGATGGGGCTACTATAAGGTGGGTGCATAACTGGCTGGATAACCATTCTCAGCAAGTATTATTAATGGTTCACAATCACGCTGCAACCGCATGATAAATGCGGTTCCATGGGGGTCTGTTTTGGGACTGGTTCTATTTAATATCTTCAGCTTAGATATTGGTATCAAGAGTACACTTATTAAGTTTGCAGATTATACCAATTTGGGAAGGGTTGCAAGTGCGTTGGAGGATAGAGTCATAATTCAAAATGATCATGACGAATTGGGAAATCATAGAACTGGAAGATACCTCAGAAGGTCATCAAGTCCAGCCCCCTGCTCTAGGCAGGACCAATTCCAACTAAATCAACCGGGCCAGGGCTTTGTCAAGCCGAGACTTAAACACCTCTAGGGATGGAGACTCCACTACTTCCCTAGGTAACCCATTCCAGTGCTTCACCACCCTCCTAGTGAAATAGTTTTTCCTAATATCCGACCTGGACCTCTCCCACCACAACTTGAGACCATTGCTCCTTGTTCTACCATCTGTCACTACTGAGAACAGCCTCTCTCCATCCTCTTTGGAACCTCCCTTCAGGAAGTTGAAGGCTGCTATCAAATCCCCCCTCACTCTTTGCTTCTGCAGACTAAACAGACCCAAGTCCCTCAGCCTCTCCTCATAAGTCATATGCTCCAACCCCCTAATCATTTTGGTTGCCCTCCGCTGGACCCTCTCCAATGCGTCCACATCCTTTTTGTAGTGGGGGGCCCAGAACTGGACACAATACTCCAGATGTGGCCTCACCAAAGCCGAATAAAGGGGAATAATGACATCTCTGGATCTGCTGGCAATGCTCCTCTTAATGCAACCTAATATGCCATTAGCCTTCTTGGCTACAAGGGCACACTGTTGACTCATATCCAGCTTCTCATCCACTGTAACCCTCAGGTCCTTTTCTGCAGAACTACTACTTAACCGGTTGGTCCCCAGCTTGTAACTATGCTTGGGATTCTTCCGTCTCAAGTGCAGGACTCTACACTTGTCCTTGTTGAACCTCATCAGATTTCTTGTGGCCCAATCCTCCAATTTGTCTAAGTCATTCTGGACCCTATCGCTGCCCTTAAGCGTATCTACCTCTCCCCCCAGCTTAGTGTCATCCGCAAACTTGCTGAGGGTGCAATCCATCCGGCCTTCTAGCCATCTTTCTATCCATCTTACCATCCATTCATCCAACCCACGTTCCTTTAACTTGCTGGCAAGAATATTGTGGGAGACCGTATCAAAAGCCTTGCTAAAGTCAAGTTATATAACATCCACTGACTTCCCCATGTCCACCGAGCCAGTTACCTCATCATAGAAGCTAATCAGATTGGTCAGGCATGACTTGCCCTTTGTGAATCCATGCTGACTATTCCTAATCACTTTCCTCTCATCCAAGTGCCTCAAAATGGATTCCTTAAGGATCCCTTCCATGATTTTTCCAGGAACCGAGGTAAGACTGACCGGCCTATAGTTCCCTAGATCATCCTTCTTCCCTTTTTTGAAGATGGGCACTACATTTGCCTTTTTCCAATCATCCAGGATTTCTCCCGATCTCCACGACTTTTCAAAGATAATAGCCAAAGGCTCCTCAATGACATTTGCCAACTCCCTCATTACCCTCGGATGCACTAAGTCCGGACCCATGGATTTATGTACGTTTAGCTTTTCTAGATAGTTCCTAATCTGTTCTTTACCCACCACGGGCTGTCCATCTTCATCCCATCTTGCGTCACTTGGCGCAGAAGTCCAGGAGCTGACCTTGTCCGTGAATACAGAGGCAAAGAAAGCATTGAGTACTTCAGCTTTCCCCACATCATCTGTCACTAGGTTACCTCCTTCATCCATTAGGGGCCGCACACCCTCTCTGATCACCTTCTTCTTGTTAACATGCCTGTAGAAACCTTTCTTGTTATCCTTCACATCCTTAGCCAGTCGCAATTCCATTTGCGCTTTCGCCTCCCTGATAACCCCCCGGCATTCTCGAGCTATACCTTTAAACTCCTCCCTGGTCATTTGTCCAAGTTTCCACTCTTTGTAAGCTTCCTTTTTGTGCTTAAGTTCATCAAGGATTTCCCCTGTAAGCCAATCTGGTCTCCTACCATGTTTGCTTCTCTTGCTACGCGTCGGGATGGTTTCTTTCTGTGCCTTCAGTAAGGCTTCTTTAAAATACTGCCAGCTGTCCTGGACTCCTTTTCCCTTCATGTTAACATCCCAGGGGATTCTGCCCATCAGATCTCTGAGGGAGTCAAAATCTGCTTTTTTTGAAGTCCAAGGTGTGTATTTTACTATTCTCTTTTCTTCCTTTGGTCAGGATCCTGAAATCTACCATTTCATGATCACTGCTTCCCAGGTTGTCACCCACCTCCACTTCCCCTATTACCCTAAGTTCCTCCCTATTAGCACGGCCCCTGGTCGGATCCTTCAGCACTTGTCAAGAAGTTATTCCCAACATTCTCCAAAAACTTCCTGGATTGCTTGTGTACTGCCGTATTGGTTTCCCAACAGATGTCAGGGTGATTAAAGTCCCCCACGAGAACCAGGGCCTGCGATCTGGAAGCTTTGCTCAGTTGTCCGAAGAAAGCCTCATCTACCTCATCCACCTGATTCAGTGGCCTGTATTAGACACTGACACCAACCACAACATCACTGCTGTTGTTTGCTCCTTTAAACTTAACCCATAGACTTTCAACAGGTTTTTCTCCCTCTTTATACTGGAGTTCAGAGCAATCGTAGTGCTCTCTTACATATAGTGCAACTTCTCCCCTTTTTCTCCCCTGCCTGTTGTTCCTGAACAGTCTATACCCTTCCATGACAGCGCTCCAGTCATGCGAGTCATCCCACCAAGTCTCTGTTATCCCAATTAAATCATATTTCTTGGTCTGGGCTAGGGCCTCCAGTTCTTCCTGTTTGTTGCCCAGGCGTCTCGCATTAGTGTACAAACACTTCAGGTAACCAGTTGATTGTCCTATTTTCTCCATTCGAAACATGGAGTTTCTGGCAACTGTATGTGCATGTCCAGAAGTAGAAACTTAGGCACCTAAGGAACATCTAAACCAAAAATTTAGGCACCAAAGGAGTTTTAGGCAGACTTATTTGGATCATAGCAGTACATAAAATTCTGACTTAAAATCTGAATCTCATTTTAGATCCTGAAGCATAGTTATGGGCAGCATATTTGTAACCAAACAACCTATTAATAATGTGCAAATTATACTTTGAGTGGAAATGCTTAAAATATGCTGCAAAAACATGTTATGGTTGTTTTCACTTTGAGCAAAGCTTATGTAAGGTTAAATTATTGATGCCTATAATTGATAAATTTCAAATGAAAATACAGAGGCTGGAGTTAAACTATAGCAATACACTGCAATTAGGATACATTGTAGTTCACAGTTGTGCTTTGTTTTTGCAGTGATGCTGAGTTAGATAATTTTAGAACTATTGAGTATTTGTATTTCCAGTTGTTTGGACCAGGAATTCAGCCTCATCATTGTGACCTCACCAATATGGATGGAGTTGTTACCGTTACACCAAGAAGCATTGACGCTGAGACTTATGTAGAAGGTCAGCGTATTTCAGAGACCACAATGCTGCAAAGTGGTATGAAGGTTCAGTTTGGATCATCTCATGTATTTAAATTTGTGGATCCCAGTCAGGACCACATCATTCCTAAAAGAACTCTAGATGGAGGTCTGATGATCAAAGGGCCAAGGCACAAAACTGGGTGAGTACACAATCAATTTTGGGGATGGAAGTAATATAAGCTGATTATGTAAGAAATTATCCATTGTGAAACACATTGAATGAGAAAAGTACTAGAATGGGTCACCTAGGGAGGTGGTGGAATCTTCATCCCTAGAGGTTTTTAAGTCTGAGCTTGACAAAGCCCTGGCTGGGTTGATTTAGTTGGGATTGGTCCTGCCTTGGGCAAGAGGCTGGACTTTAATGACCTCCTGAGGTCTCTTCCAGCTCTATGATTCTATGAATATAGAGCAATGAAAATAACTTTGTGTAAGACCATCAGGCTATGAGTGGCTACTCTTAATTGTTTTAAGTTAAACTTATAGCAGAAATAGGTAGTATAATACTTTAGCTCCACCTTGTGAAGTTTTTGGGACTTGGTTAATGATAGAGGTATATTTTTTTTCTGATGACACTGATTCACAAGTCTAAAATTGGGGTGGGGGGTGGGGTGGAGGAGAGAAGAGGATTATAATATAGCTCAGTCAGACACCAGGAACATAAAGAATTTAATTACCATACATAATAAGTCTGGCTTGCTTATTTCCCATGTCTTTCTTTTTCTTTAAACAATAATATCAGAAGAGTCATTTGGCTGGATGTGAATAAACAAAATAAAAAAAGATGTAATGTGGGTTCATCTATGCTGTTTGCCAGTTAAAATCCAGATACAGTCTGTGTAATAACAGTTACTAAAATACATTAATTTTCCCCTCAGACATAGAAATGGATTGTGCTCATATTATTTTGGTGGAAGCAATATAAACATCTAGATTAGATAAGAGGGCTAATATTGCCTGGCCTTAGGGCTTCGTGCTCATTGGGAATGGAAATATGCAGAGAGCCCCAACGTTAGGTGAAACTACTTGAAAGTTGTAGAATATTAATTATCTGTTCTCCTGTCTGTTGGGTCCAAAGGAAACTACTCAAGTAAGATGTTCTGAGGGGAAGGGGAAAAACTAAGGCACAAAAGCTGATTATGTAAGAAATTATCCATTGTGAAACACATTGAATGAGAAAAGGCATATGATGTTGTCATTGAATTGCCAGTTGACTTTTAAAATCTATACTTTTACCATAGTCATTTTCCTATTCTGTATATTTTTATTTAAAACTCAAAATACATCTTTAGGGAGATTAAAAATGTGTGCATTTACTATAGGAAGTTACAGAGAATTTTGTGAAAACTGCTTTTCTGTGATCTTCAGTATGAATGAAAGGTTACATCTTCAGAGTCATTGGTCCAGAATCAGTCAATGGATTTCTGTCCCTTTTGATGATTTTTTTTATTGTATAAGAGGAAGTCTCGGTACGTCTAGACTACATCCATCCCTCTTTCGAAAGAGGGATGTAAATTAGACATATCAAAATTGCAAATGAAGCTGGGATTTGAATTTCCTGCGCTTCATTTGCATAATCGCGGCACGACGTTCTTTCAAAAAACGTTATTTTGAAAGTGAAACTGGTCTAGATCTCTTCTTTTCAAAAGAACTGCATCTAGAGTGTGGTTTCACTTTCAAAATAGCATTTTTTTGAAAGACTGCCATGACGCGATTATGCAAATGAAGCGCAGGAAATTCAAATTCTGGCTTCATTTGCCATTTCGATATGTCTAATTTACATCCCTCTTTCGAAAGAGGGATGTAGTCTAGACATAGACTCAATAAACTCTTGAAGTACAGGTTATAGATTTTACGTTCCTTTCAAGATCACAAAATCCACGTTTCAACTCTTGGACAATAACATATTTATAAATTTGTGTGTGTTAAAAATATTTACAGTCCAAAGATGGAGCAATTAATTGAATGTGAAGAGGGAGTTTTCCTCTCCTTGGTGATCATTCAAAAATATAATCATAATTGAAAGTGAAGAAAAAGTGTGTCCTTTGTAAAACTTGTACACATTGTTTAATTTATGCAATTAAAACTGTTGTATGTTCTTCAGCTAGATAAATCACTGTTTAAAAACTAGGGCTGTAAAAACATAACCATTGAAATAGTTAACAAATAAGCCTGGGCTTATCGGTTACCGTTAGCGGTTATACACAGGCTTCCGCCCCGTTCCTGGGTAGCTGGCTGCCACGCCATGTTGCTGGCACTATGAGAGTCAGCAACGTGAGAGCGGCATATAGCTTCTTGGGCACGGGGCTGCAGGCAGGAGCTGATGTGGTTCGGGAGCTGGCTTTAAAGTCAACTCCTCCTAGGACACGCTGGCTGAAAGGGAGCTGGCTGCTGCCCTGTGCTGCTACTTCTGTATCATGGTTATGCTTCTCATACAGAGGTAGCATGCCAGGAGCCGGCTTAACTTCCTGCACTTAGGAGAATTAGAACCAGTACCTTAACATCTATGAAGCAAGGGGTTTTACCCTTCTTTCTTTCTAATTCACAAATGAGGGAGATTAGAAACTCATTCTGGACCCTAGAGCTCTCCTCCTACTATGTATCATTGTTTATATTGCAAATTTGTTTCTTCTGATTGTTACTTGAGGTCTTTTTGGTCTTAATCTTCTCAGGGTTGTTCAAGAAACAACATTTGATCTGGAGGGAGATGTTCACAGTGGAACAGCATTACCAGCAAGCAAGGTAACAAACAGACTAGATTGGTCAAAAATGATAAATTTCATTGTTTATATTCCCATTTTATTCATGATTCTCACCAATTATTTGATTCTCGGGTGGCAGCAGGTAAGCTTTCTAAAAAATATTTTGCAACATAAGAGTTTTGGAGTACAGGTTGAACCCCTGTAATATCCAGTACACTCTGGTCTGGCAACATCCAAGGTCCAGCATTATTTTAGTTACCAGATGTTTACTTATGAGTGTGGCCAAGTTTCTTGTGGTCTCATAAAGTTAGTTTACATCCACCAGTCCTGGCCCAGTGTTCTGTGCTGTTGTTTAGCTCTAATTTAGCCTTAAATGTCTAGTAAGAGCCCAGTAAGCAGTAGAAGTGCTGGCAATGCTGCTAGACTATATTGACCTTCCTTGGTCTGATAAATTATCTGGTTTGGCGCTGGTCAGGTTACAAGGGTGTCAGACTACATAGAGGTTCAACCTGTATTAACATAAATTCTGGAAAAAATGGCTTTACAGGGCAGAGGACAAATTACATGGTTAAAGGTGGATGAGCCAATGAAGTTGGGGAAAAATGAATTTTAAGACAAATTTTTATTACAAATGCATTAAATCAGCCCGTAGTGCTGACTATCGCTGACCTATAAAGAGGGAAAAGTGGTTGTATGTTTTTATACTTCTTTATTATGTGTAAACAATAGCAAGATGTTTTTTTCTCAAAAATAGGAGTGTTCCCTGCTTTTTTCATATTAGAAATTCAGGTCCCATCTAGCTCTGGGGTGGGACTGAATATTGGAAAGCTAATGAAATTGGAGTGTACATCAGAAGCATAAACTCTGTGCAATTGAGGAGAGACCATTTTTAATTTGACTGTTTAAAAGCTTGTTCTTTCTTTTATTTTAGTTACTGAGGTTCAATAAAACCTCAGCAATAACATTTTGGAGAAAGGCAGCCTGTTGTTCCTAATTTTGGAATTATGTATTAAAGTGGTTTTAAGTAAGGATCTGTAGAACCTTTGTACCATTATAAAGATTGTTACTGGCTTTCTGTTAGTGTTGTGCTGTTGTTTAAATTCTTGCCAGTATGTTGCCAAAAATTTGTTTCTAGATGGCTGTTGTGATATTTTGAATATTTCACTGTGGTGAGAATACATGCTGCATTGCTGTCTTTTGTCCTGCAGTCTTCTGTTCTCTGTCCCCTTCTGGTAGTCTTGAATTAATAAGCTTTTTCCATAGAGATGAACATGAAGTTTTGGCTGATTTAATGCATGCCTGTTAAAGATTTGTCTTCCTGTTTGAGTTAGAGCATCAACAGACTGGATGGTGACAGAACTCCATCAGCATCCAGTACAGCTGAACGAGGAATGGTGAAGCCAATGATTAGAGTGGAACAGCAGCAAGATTATCGCAGGCAGGATGGCAGGTAGGAGTATACATTGTATCGCTTCTAATGTCAGTAAATATACATTTCTTTCTGGAAGCATGAAGCAAGGTTTCATCAAAATGTATAAAATGGTAGGTGTTTGCCTGGTTCTTCCCTGGGGAAAAAAGTGTTTAATGAAGAGATCCACTCTAACCCATTCCACTGTAATGCAGAAATTAAGAACATTAAAATACCTTATTTTTATGTGTTTTATTTTTCTACAGTTTGTGTCTGTCTTTCCCAGACAAATTGCTGTTTTCTCAATTTGTAATATCATTGTTAATTTATTTGGTCATTTAAACACATCTAATAGAATATTTTTAAGAAGTACAGAATTTCTTGACATCTGTTGGTTGGGCTTCCACATTTGTCAACTGGGTTGACGTGCTCCATATTTAGACAGAAAAACACAGCCATAGGCACTTTTAGTCCTTGTAGCAAAGCAGTTGGCAGGATTTGTGGACAGACCATTTCAGTCATTCCTAATTTGTGAAACATTTAGCACAACTTGAGAAAACAAAGTATGATGTTTGTCTCTGAGAGTCTTCCTAAAACTGGTTCTTAAATTTTAAGTTCTTTGATTAATGACCCCTGCATGTATTGTATTTGAAATTCGCATGCATCTAAGACTGAAAGACATTTTCCAGCAATATCCACTGGTCCATGTCCTTTCAGGTAGAATGGGTGGCAGGGAGTGACAACCTCTCCGTTTCTTTTCTACCACCTGTGGTCTGAGACTACTTCTCCAGTGTTAGTTTGGCTATTTACAACTAGTTGTGAAGAAGGCTATGAAACCAGTTTTAGCTAGTTTACACTTAGAGTAGTTTAATAGTCTTGGGGAATGCCGGGGGGGGTGGGTGGTGTGTGTGTGTGTGTGTGTGTGTGTGTGTGTGTGTGAAATCTCCTAATCTGATCATCCTTCTCCCTGTATGAAATGCCTAGTATGCTCAGGATTCAAAATCTGTGTGACTTGCAGCTGGGCTTTCCTGGTTAGCAGTGAACATAGTCATAGAATACTAGAACTGAAGGACCTTGAGAGGTCATTGAGTCCCGTCCCTTACCCTGACGAAAGGACTAAGCACCTTGTAGATCATCCCTGACAGATGTCTGTCTAACCTGCTCTTAAATATCTCCAGTGATGGAGATTCCACAACCTCCCTAGAGTGTTTATTCCAGTGTTTAACCACGCTGACAATTAGGAAATTTTTCCTGATGTCAAACCTAAACCTCCCTTGCTGCAGTTTAAGCCCATTGCTGCTTGTCCTATCCTCAGAGGCCAAAGAGAACAATTTTTCTCCCTCCTCTTTGTGACACCCTTTTAGATACAGGCAGTCCCCGGGTTACGTACAAGATAGGGACTGTAGGTTTGTTCTTAAGTTGAATCTGTATGTAAGTCGGAACTGGCATCCAGATTCAGCCGCTGCTGAAACTGATCAGTTTCAACAGCGGCTGAATCTGGACACCAGTTCTGACTTACATACAGATTCAACGTAAGAACCCCAGGCGTCCCCAAGTCAGCTGCTGCTGAAACTGATCAGCAGCTGATTCCAAGAAGCCCGGGGCAGAGCAACTCTGCCTCGGGCTTCCTGTAGTCAGCCGCTGGCCAGTTTCAGCAGCGGCTAACTTGGGGACGCCTGGGGCAGAGCAGCTCGGGTGCTGCTGGGTTGGTCCAGTAGCGTGGCCGCTCCTCGGCGCTACTGGACCAACCCAGCAGCACCCCAGCTGCTCTGCCCCAGGCATCCTGATTCAGCCACTGCTGAAACTGATCAGCAGCGGCTGAATCAGGACTCCTGGGGCAGAGCAGCTGGGGTGCTGCCGGGTTGGTCCAGTAGCGCCAAGGAGCGGTGCTGCGGTACCAACCGGCAGCGCCCCACCTGCTCTACCACAGGCCCGGGGCTTTGCTCCACGTCTCCCTGGTCTGCTGGGGGGAGGGGAGGGCACTGACTGCGTTCTCCCCCCCCCCCCCCCCCCCCAGCAGACCAGGGAGATGCGGAGCAAAGCGGCGGAGGACCCGGGCCGGACCGCGGCGCTTCCCGCTGATCTGGAAGCGCCGCGGGTCTGGCCCCGGGTCCTCCGCCGCTTTGCTCCCCGTCTCCCTGGTCTGCTGGCTCCCCCAGCAGACCAGGGAGACGGGGAGCAGCTTTTCTCACCCCGGAGGAGGCGGACGGCGGGACCAGGCGTCCCGCCGCTCCAGTCCTCTGGGACGAGAAAAATCCCCGTTCGTAACTGCAGATCCGACATAAGTTGGATCCGCGTAACTCGGGGACTGCCTGTACTTGAAAACTGCTATCATGTCTCCTCTGTCTTCTCTTTTCTAAACTAAATAACCCTAGTTCTTTCAGCCTTTCCCTATGGGACATGTTTTCTAGGCCTTGAATCATTTTTGTTGCTCTTCTTTGGATCATCTCCAATTTTTCCATATCCCTCCCAAAATGTGGTGCCCAGAACTGGACACTATTTCAACTGAGGCCTAATCAGCGCAGAATAATTATTTCTCGTGTCTTGCCACACTCCTGTTAATGCATCCCAGAATCACATTTGCTTTTTTTGCAACAGTGTCACACTGTTGACTTGTATTTAGCTTGTAGTCCACTATGACAGTGGCCAATGCCAGATGCTCCAAAAGGAATGAACAGAACAGATAATCAGGTGATCCCTCCCATGTCTCCTATTCTCCAGCCTCTGACAAACATAAGAACGGCCGTACTGGGTCAGACCAAAGGTCCATCTAGCCCAGTATCCTGTCTGCCGACAGTGGCCAACACCAGGTGCCCCAGAGAGGGTGGACCGAAGACAGTGATCAAGCGATTTGTCTCCTGACATCCCTCTCCAGCCTCTGACAAACAGAGGCCAGGGACACCAATTCTGTCAACTGGCTAATAGCCTTTTATGGACCTAACCTCCAGGAAATTATCTAGCTTCTCTTTAAACTTTGTTACAGTCCTAGCCTTCACAGCCTCCTCTCGTGAGGAGTTCCACAGGTTGACTACACGCTGTGTGAAGAAGAACTTTCTTTTATTAGTTTTAAACCTGCTACCCATTAATTTCATTTGGTGTCCTCTAGTTCTTCTATTATGGGAACTAATAAATAATTTCTTTATCACCAAGGCATTGCTGAGGAGCCTCAGCCCCAGTGCTGCCTCTTCCTACCACAGCCTAACCTGCTGCAGAGGGGACGGATCATTCTCCAGTGGTTTCCTGCCGCTGAAAATAGGCTTACCTGCCATAAGTGGCATTTTTGCCGTAGGTTGCCGACCACTGCTGTACAGGATGGTACTGTAATTAGATGAAGATTAAAGGGAACTTGATTCATCACTATTAGAAATAAAAATGTAGTCTCAAGCTGCTTCTAAAATATCTGGTGAAGTTGCTTCATAAAAGCTTGTTCAGTAAATATTTACAATTAAACTAGTTCTTTAGGCTTAGTTTGATTAGCTTTTCCCCTGTTTATCCCTGAGGGGTTTTTTTTAGTAATGACATTGACAGGACTCAAATATCATGTGGCAAAATGACTTAATTATTATAACATACAGTGCAAAGGAGGATATTCATTAATACTATACTCCACAATTAAGTATTATTGACATCTGTTTTCTTTCAAAAAGCACAGTGTGTGAATTTAAGAGGAGGAAACAGTTGAATAGAAAGAGTTTATATTTGCAATGTACACTTTTTTGGAAAATAGAAACTCAAAAACAAAGCCCTTGGAGAAAAACACATCATTTGACAGTTGAATTAACTTTACTTGTGTGAATTTATTTTTTTTATTTTTTTTTTAATATTCATTCTTTCTTTAGATCTCAGGAAGTTGGGCCAGAACTCGTATTACCTGCAAGCATCGAATTCAAGGAAAGCTGTGAGTATTTAATAGTTGTTAGCAACTATTTAAAATATTAAATAAAACAATAAGGTAAAAAAGTTCATTTCTTAATCACTTTGAAAGCACAAAAGGACACATATTAGTAAAGTTCAGAAATAACTTTAAAAAAAAACATTTATTTTACCAAAAAGGCTGGCTTGAAAAGAAAGAAAAATTATTCAGGTTATTAATGGGTCCTTGTATAACTACATTGAAATTCCCTGTCTACAAAATAAATTAAATTGCAATCAGAGTTGTTAATAGAAAAGAGAGATCAGATCAAAACCATTCCCCTTAATAAAAATTCTCCATATTATTAATTTATAAACTAGGTCTTGGTCAAAAGTCCAATTTCAAGTTGTTAATCCATAAGAGTATTAATTTAAAACATTAGTTTAGATAATCTCATTTTTTTTACTGATGGAAATATTGTAGACTCTCGGCTTTACAAGAAGTCCCCAGGTTACATCAATCCGACTTACGTTGGATTCCTAGTTACGAACGGGGGAGGGGAAGCGACAGTGGGGGAGGCACCCTGCACTAGCTGCGCCCTGGCGGCAGCATTTACGTTCTGGCGGTGCTGAGGGAGCCCGGAGTGCCTGGTGCATTGTGGTAAGAGGGAGACCTGGGGGGGGGGGGAGGAGGAGGCGGGGAGATTTAAAGGGGAATCTGCCTCCGCCATTAAACACCCGGCCTTGCGCCGGGCTGCAGCCTCCGGGCGCTGCAGCGGCCGGTCGGGGCGCACAGAGTACGCTTGGCCCCAGCCCCAGAGACCGGCCGCGGGGGGGGGGGGAGGGGATGCGAAGCGCCGCCGGGGCCTCTTTAAAAAAAAAAAAAACCCCGTGCCGAGGCCGACTTACATCCAAATTCAACTTAGCATACCAATTCTGACTTACATACAAATTCAACTTAAGAACAAACCTACAGTCTCAATTTTGTACGTAACCCAGAGACTTCCTGTACTATGACATTTTTATGTATTTAAAACAACCACCAGTTGTATAAGAAAATTTCAGACCAGAGATTGAAACTTCACAATATTGGAATACTTGAACATATGATGTTTGGTGGGCAAACAAACACTGTTTTGACTGTAAGAAAGCTTTGGATGAGTGCAGTGAAAAGGGAAAATTGTATTTACTTGATATTGTAGAACTTCAGAGTTACAAACACTTCAGGAAAGGAGGTTGTTCATGACTCTGAAATGTTTGTAATCCTGAGCAAAATGTTATGGTTGGTCTTTCAAAATTTTACAGTTGACTATTGATTTAATACAACTTTGCAATGGAGAAGAAAAATTCTGCTTTTAACCATCTTAATTTTAAATGCAACATGCACAGTTTCCTTATGTTGTCAAATCTTTTTTAAGCTTTCCCTTTACCTTTTTAGTGGTGTATGTTTAATAGAGTACTTGTCTGTACATTTTTTTTTTAATATCACTGCATGGTTTTGGTTGCAAATGAGGGGTGTGGTTTAGTAGTCAGATCATAATTCTGGTGTTTGTAACTCTGAGGTTCTACTGTACATAAATGGGAAATAATGTTGAGCCATTTCCTCTTACATAATTTTCTACTTGTAGCCAGTTGTTTTGTTGTACCTTAGTAATTGTAGTACTGTACATAGTTGAGACAAATAGGAACATATGTGCTAAAAAAAACCCAAAAAACAGAAGAAACCCATCATATTACTTTGCTTTATGAAATTTTATTTTATTCTTCCTCTCCTTTGGTGATATATGTTTTTGTTTCCACAGCTGAAGATGCCTTCTTATCTGCCATTATTAATTATACCAACAGCTCAACTGTTCATTTTAAATTATCACCTACTTATGTTTTGTACATGACATGTCGGTATGTATTGTCAAACCAGTACAGACCTGACATCAGTCCTACTGAGCGTACTCACAAAGTCATTGCAATAGTCAACAAGATGGTGAGCATGATGGAAGGAGTTATACAGGTGAGTTTGATCTGCAGAGACAAGCCAAAAGTATGTAAAATGCAAACATTGTAGGCTATAACTTAAATATATTTGGAAAAGGTTTTTTTTCCCCCTGCTCTAGGGTTTCACTGAAAGTTTCCTGTAGAGTATCAGCCTGTAATATATTTCTCTTGTAAAGATTTTTTTTTCTTGTGAGGTGCTAAACTACATTCCCTTGGGAGAAATTTGTGGCTGATGAATACCTACATGGTTAGAGTAAGATTTTTTTTTTCATCCCCACCTTGTTGTCCCATTCTTCATAGCAAACCAAAAAAAACCTCACCACATCCCAAACAGTTCTAAAATAGTTTTTCCCATTACGTATTTTTGATCCTTAAGCAATTATGATGTTTATTGTAATTGTTTTTTACTAATGATTGATATTGATCCACTAAATGTGGTATAGAAAATGCTTAATTTTTAAAAAAAGAATGTAATTATTGAACTTTGATCCTTTTTCTCTTACTACATACACACAGAGATAGCACAGCATGATAATACAGCATTCAGTATTGCTGTTTGTTTTCTCAAGTATGCTGATACAGATATGTCTTGCACTAAGAAATATTAGGATAAAAATTGTAGTGTATAGTATGAAATACGTTCCTTAATTTCTTACAAAAATCCCACTGAAGCCTTTAGCATTTTTGCTTTTACAAAGAATATAGGACCAGATCCACAGTAGGAATATCTTGTATTGTCTCCAATATACTTCTACAGTATTTAATTTTCCCATAATGCTCTGAGAGCGTAGTTATATTTCATGTGTTGTTAATAGCACTAACTGATCAGTTGCAGATTTTTCTCAGTGGGAGCATCAAAATCCATGTTCTTTATAATACATAAAGCTTATATGAGTTCTCTTTAAAATTATCAATGAATCAATTATTATATATCATGTATGTATTTCTGGGGTGCCTACAGACTCAGGGTCCCATTGTGCTAGGCATTGTACAAACATATAACAAAGAGACATAATCCCTGTAAAAGTATGAACAGGTAGATAAAACAGAGGGAACATAACAAAACTGTGCTGGTCAGCTTGAAAACCTTGGTTACAGCAAACCTACTGTTAAACATTTTATAGGCATTGCCAGGGCTCGCCGAACTGCGGGGAGCTCCGCTCGCCAGCTGCGCTGTCCGGCGATCTGCGCATGTGCAGATCGCCTGAACCTGGCTCTTCCGGGTTGCAATCTACTCGCCACGGCGAGTAGATTGCATTATTTGTTGAGCCCTGGGCATTGCAGTAGAGAAGAGTTTTAAGAAGAGAGGAGAAAACTGAAGTGGCTTTGCAGATGTTTACAAAATGTTCCTCCCATGCATAAGGTGACATTGGAGAAAGTGTAGTATCATTTGTAAGAATTTGTATAAAAGGAAATCAAGACTTAACATGTGAAGAATGCAGAAGAGGCTCATATCTCAAAATAATAAGGGATAATAAATGGGGCAGTCATAGATGCTGAGAAGCCATAAAAGTGAAGACAGTTTGATGTGGTGAGGGGGTAGCAAGTTGAGAGAGTTAGTGATGATTGAAGTGGTGAGCCAGGAAAATTCTTTTCAGCAGAATTTTGAATGAATATAGGTAGACAAAGAGGGGATTCCTCTTGGCCATAAAGGAGGATGTTGTAACAGATAAGAAAGAAATAAGGAGATCCTAGATAAGAGATTTGGCTGCATAACTGGAGAGGAAAGGCTTGATCTTACACGTTGTGCAGGATGAAGTGGTAGGCTTCAGATATAGTCTGGATGTGAACATCTTCGGAGAGGCCTGAGTCAAAGATTATGCCCAGAGAAGATGATACTGTTTTCCACAGTGACTGAGAAAGGAGAGGCAGGGTGAGGGTTTGAGAGGCAAAGATGAAGAGCTTCATGTTGAGTGTAAGTTGATGGCTAGACATCCATGAGGAGTCAGGGAAACGGTAGCACTTTAGTTTTGGCAGAATGAGGCAAGTCAGGAGCGGAGAGGTAAATTTAAGACACATTAGCATAGAGATGATAGTTGAAATTCTGAATGAGATCACTTGGAGACAGTCTGAAGGGAGAAGAGTGAATCCAGGACTGAGCCCTGTGGAACACCTTCCTCCCTTCCCCCCAACACACACACAGGAAAGGATGAGGCTAATCCTCTGAACGAGTGATTACAGAGAGAGAACTACCAGGAAAGGACAGTCATGGTAACCAAGTGGGAGACACGATTTCAGGTTGAGCACGATAAATTGTAATGAAGGTGGCTGGCATGCTAAGGTGGATAAAGACAAAATATGCTAAGTCAGAGTTTTGGCCAGGAAATGTTCATTGGAGCCATTGGTGGAAGCTGGGTTGGAGGACCATACAGAGAGCAGTTGAAGGAGAGTCACTTTGGAGTGTGTGTGTACAGAGAGCTAACAAGTAAAGGGAATAAGGGAGATGGGACAGTAGTTAGGCAAGTGGAGTAAAAAGTGGAGGGCTTTTAGAAGGGGAAAGACTACAGCCAGGCTTGTATTGTGAAGGGAAGAGCTTGAGGAGAAGTTAAGGAGAAAGTTAAATGGAATTGATGAGTGGGACATGCAAGGTAGATGGGATGAGATCACTGGAGAGGAGATAGAGGAGGAAAGCACATAAACATCTGTGCCAGAGATTGAAAAGAGGAGATACGTGTCACAATTCTGATTTTGTTTTTTCTCATCAGAATTGTAGAGACACTTAAGTCATCTAGTATAATTTCCAAATGCTGCTACTCTTAATTATTTTGTGAAGTATTTTCACAATCTTTGGTGGTAGGAATGATGAACAGCACAAAAGATAAAGATTTCATGTGATAAGGAGTAATTTTATGGAAGCATCTGAAAAAGTTGAGTAATGAAGTAGTCTATATTGGAATAGTGCTCTAGCAACCTACTTTAATTATTTTATAAACAAACCTGTTTTTATGTCTGTTGCTGGTCTGAAGTCATTGTATTGTGTTATTGGCCCTCCAAGATTTCTAAATGTCTGCTTTCGGTGAGAATATCTCCTTTTGTAGATAACTACTGGTCATAAGCCAGTTCAGAGTTCTGTTGGGGACAATTTGCCAATTCTAACTGAAATTCTATTGGAATGTCAATCAACACTTTTAGAAATAAAATATGAGATAAGACCTTTTTTGTCAATTGACAATTTATTCATCTTAATACATCTTTATGAATTAAAGTAGAAGTCAGAATGTAGTGTAGGTTGCCGAACTTTTACGTGACTCAATATTTTTATTAAAAAAAACCCAAAGCATTGTTTTAAATTGAAAATCATGTATTAATCTGTTCACCCTTTGTATTTTATTTTTTAATTTTCCTTTTGTCCCTGTTTGTGTTTGTACATTGTCTTCATTTCAGTAGTGTGGGCAAGTAGCTCTGGAATTAGTATTCATGCTGCTACAGAGTGACTTGGGGAATGCTCTACAGAAAGTCTGTGGTGTGCTGACTCTGAAACAGCCAGCAGGCTCAAGGGCATTCCTTGAACTAAGTACCCCAGATTGGTACTCTGGTTCTTTGCTGTTGTATTACTGGTCCACATAAAATATAAGTGGTCTCAGTTGTATCACAGCTACTAATGAAATTTTTTAGGTGTATCTGTTAACCTAAGTGTTATACCTTCATATTTAGTGTTTGATTTCTAAAACTACCATGATTGTTCACAAGTTTCTTTCTTCTGTTCTGTTTGATTTCCTTCGTCCGTTTTTCTCCAGGAGGTAGACCAGGTTGATCAGGTAGGATATACTGCTGGGAACTGATCCTAGCTATATTGGCTTAGCTCAGTTTCTCATGCTGCTTCCATGTCAAATACAATACTCAAACAGCTGGACTGAACAGTTCATAACACTCATTCAGCAACTGGAACATGCAGTACTAAAATTCTTTTTGACTGTGCAACCTTTATCGGCATTCCATAATTTCTGCTTAATGCACTTCAGTGTGAATATGAAATGACCAAAGTTCTTTTTCTTCCCTTTATTTATTTTTTTTTGTCTGTGGTTCCTATTCTTTGGATCTCATCTGAGGTTGCCTAGCCTGGCATTTGTGGTCGGGAGATGGTGAGATAGATCAGTACTCGATACGGAGTTGCTTGGTGTCAAAGCCAGTGACTAGCAGTATCAGGGTGGCAGTGGGTAACAGCAAATAGGAGCTTCTGCACACGCAGATTACCAGATAATGCATACAGCTAAGCTTTCAGCATTGCATAACTAGATGCTAATGCCATTATTCCATTGATTTCACTAATGGCTACTGGACAGAATTTTGAATATACTGTATATATTTACAATGTAGTTTATTTGTTGGAATAATTGCAGTTGGAATAATTGCAGTATTATCATTTGTTATATATAGAAAAATATTTTGCAGATATCTGGTATCTGAGGTATGTTTGAAATGGGAAATGTGCTGGTCTATCTGTGGAGCTCTTAATCTAATAATTTCTGATCAGAAAGGACCTGCCCTGTATTGTTTGCTACTTGTTTTTTTTATTTATAGAAGCAGAAGAATATTGCTGGGGCACTTGCCTTTTGGATGGCAAATGCATCTGAATTGCTCAACTTCATTAAACAAGACCGCGACCTTAGCCGAATTACTTTAGATGCGCAGGACGTTTTGGCACATTTGGTTCAAATGGCTTTCAAGTAAGGGCACTAGAATATTGGGTTTTTTGTATTTGCTATGTGGAAGTATTAAGCTTTATAGCTATACTTTTGGAAAGTACTCTGCATTTTTTTTCAAGTTATATATGTCATGATTCTTTAGTTGCATTTTTTTTTAACAGTTTCAACACATGAATAGTAGACAGGCACTCCGTTCTGTTAGTTATTTCATGGTGATAGTAGTAGAAAATGTAAACTGCATTTCTTTGTTGTGTTCCTTGCTAAGCAAATTCTTAGAGAGATCTTGTCCTGAGTGGTCAGGCACTAACTAAGTTTGTTTAAACCAGTATGCATATTCTTTATAATCGGGTATGGTAGCTAGCCAATTTTTATACATCTGATCATGGAAATTTTGAAATACCAAAGTTATTTACCAAAATGTCAGAAACAAGTATAATGGTAACACCTTCAGTCACATTGCTTAATCCCTAATTAGGTTGTTTGTGGATTAATCAGTACAGGTTGAATCTCTCTAGTCTGGCACCATTGGGACCTGACCAGTGCTGAAACAGAGAATTTTGCCAAACTATGGGAGGTCAATATTGTCTAGCAGCATTACCTACACTTCCAGTGCTTTCTGGGCTCTTATAAGACATTTAGGGATAAATTAGGGATAAATAACAGTACTGAACATTGAGAGCCAGGACTGGTGGCTGTACACAAACTTGATGGGGACTATAAACTTGATCACACCCATAAGTGGACATCTGTCTAACTAAAATCATGCCCAACTACAGATATTGCCAGACCAGAGAGGTTCAATCTGTAGCAGCTATGCATTGTATTAGCCTATAATAATAGCTGGAGCTATTTCATTCTATAATTTCCTGCTGTTAGTCAGGAGGAGTCAGGATTTACTGCTGAGGAGTCCTCACAGGTCTCTGGCTCCATTGATGATGATAACCAGAAGGCTGCTTGCGTGTGTTCTCAGTAATGTGTGCTGTGTGGACTTGTGCACTTAGTCTCCACAGCAGACCCCAAGAAAGCCCCCAAAGACCACAAATCAGATAAGGATCGAAGGTGGATGGCCAGGTTTATTGTTAAGTGAAGGACAGTAATAATTGTCAGAAGTCTCTACTGAACTGCTACGCATTCGTAACAATGGAATGACTCAATAGGTCATCCAAAGATTGCCCCCCAAGATACCATTTTATATACAGGTACAAACAAGTTACGCATCACTGCTGACATGTCAGGTTACCACCCTCTGACGCTACTTAGATACCACTCATCAACCTGTACCTCGCGGTTTGATTAGATCTCTATCCATTATACTGTCATTTTAGATGCTTTCCTGAACATGGGTTTGTATCTGTGGGGAGTGTGTACCAAGGTCTTTTTTAATGAACTGGTGGTACCACTAGCTTTCAACTTATGACCAGTACCAATTACTATTCTACACCTGGGCCTATTACCAGTTAGTGTTTTGCGTACTCAGCCCTGTTCATGCCAAGTTCTGTTAGCAGGGGACTGCCTCTTGCTCACAGCTTAGCTTTGCTTTGTTAGCCATGTTTCGTCCATTGTTAGCTAGGCCTTAGGCCTCTAACCAGGCCTAAGCTACATAGACTAATGTTTTAGGCCTTAGTCTTACTACATTTGTAGTATGTATTTTTGTTTCATCTGTCTACGAAGTAATTTGATTTTTTTTCCCCTCTACATTTCTGGACATTTGATATTGAGGATTTGTTTAAGATAGTTGCTCAGATAATCTTGGAGTGTAGATACGGTCTTAATGAGTTTTCAAGGTTCAGCACCAAATAATAAGACACAATTTACGAGAGTGTTAAATATTCAAGCTTTAATTTGGAATACAGGGCTTCTGTTTCTTAAGATTGTCTTTAGGGTTATGAAGGGATATGTAGCAGATCAGGTAGTGATGCACCACATGATTTAATTTAAAAGGGGATGGGAATGGGATGGGAATGGGCTGATGGCCTGGGGCTAAAAAGTGAGAATATATGTGTATTTTGTTGTGGAATAAGACCTTAATTGTGGGATTCCAAACTCTGTCATTACCTAGTATAGTCTCTTAATTTGTGGGCAAGAATGTCAGACCCATGAAAATGAATCCACACAGAATATTCTTTTCATATAGCAATTACTACAAGAAAGTAATTAGGATCAGAATAGCAACTTACAACAATCAACTGTGCAACTTGATGTTAAACATAAGTTACTTAGTGATTGAAAGTTCAGTCAGGGTAGAACTTCTCCTAGATCAGTGTTATGTGTTACTGGTTTGAAATGCAATCTTCCAAATCATTTGCTGTCTTCGTCACACATTAGCTTGTACATTATACAGTTTTTTATGACTGTGGATGGCAATGTATTTGTTTTGTAGCTAAACTGATTCTAACAGTTATTCACACAGTCACCATCTTTTGAATATATCTTTTATCATCACATTGTAACTTCTAAGCTGCCAGAAGACTAGTACCAACTTCACATAACTTAAAAATTTGCTTTTTCATTTATGACACATGAACACAAAATCAGTAGTGTAGTTGAGGATACGTGCAGGTGAACAGAATTTACCCACTTCTCATGTGGGAAATATGGAGTATAGTGTATATGCTTTCTTAGCCTTGTCCAACTATATAACATATTACAAGGTTAAAAAGTCTGCTCTGAAAGTATTTATTTAGTTGCATGATCAAAAAGTCTACCAGAATTTGTTGAAATTATTTGCAATGAGATTTTTAAAATCAGGTACTTTACATAATTAGAAATGTGTTAAGATGGAACAGCAAGGTAGGGAAGTAAAACTTTCCTCAAAGCTTTATTGAAGGAAGCCATAAAAGTCATTACGTAAAGACTTGAGGAAAATATTACAGCTTGATTCCAATCAACTAGTTGGGTTTGAATTTTAGCATTCCGCAACACACACAAATGTTATGAATGAAAAACTCTGCAAAACAATATCCAGAAAAAAGTCATTAATATTAAACTAAAAGTTTTAAAATTAAATTACTTTTCTCTCTCTCCAAGTTGAGTGAAATGCAAAAAATAAGCAAGATTTAAAAAAAACCTACGAAATGTAGGTTCTCTTACGCTAGCTCAGTGCTAGAATGTTTAGATTACAAATACTGACGGAGCTATTGTTGTTTTACAGTATTTCCACTGGAATTAAACAAAAAATAAAAAACGTTGTGTGAGGGTCACTTTCACAAAACACTAAATTATGGGTCCGTTTTGGCCTGACAAAAGCTCTCTCTGATAAAAATTAATTCATGACATTCACAAAATGAATATTTCAAAGATTCAGTTTCAAATGTCCAAAGAATCTTCTTAATGGTGAATTACTGGTTGCATGTTTCTAGAAAGGAGGTGTTAGCGCTTGGTCACATGTATCATTTCAAGAAGCATATTGGTTCAGATTCAGTCTTATGCTAATGACAGTATTAGGCATTTTATGACTTTTACAGTAAATTGTGGTACTTTGCTTACAAAATAACATGAATAATTGACATGTGCATGACTTCCAAAATTGCATTAGGGCAACTCTACAGAATAGGAACCATATTTGCACCTGTTTCCTAATAATGTAAGCTATTATTGCTACTAATAGCTCCAGATTTAAATAATGTATATGGGGTTCTAATATATGTTCTGGATAACAGATTCCATATAAGTCAAGCAAAATTTGTAATAATGGAAAATCTAAACTCTGTTCTTTTTCAGATATTTAGTTCACTGTCTTCAGTCAGAGCTTAACAATTACATGCCAGCATTCCTTGATGATCCAGATGAAAATAATCTTCAAAGACCTAAAATAGGTTAGAGTTGCTTGAACTTTTTGTCTTGCTATTTAGTGAACAGATTATAGCTGCTGTTAATGGATTGAGCTGGTCTGTTTTTACCATTGATGAGAAAGTTAAATGGTCTCACTAAAGCTTTAGTTGTTTAAATTCATTACATATGGATAGTAGACTAGACTCTATGGCTAAGTCTACACTACATGCTTCTTGCACAAGAAGCCTTTTGTGCAAGATTTTTTGCGCAAAAACTTCTTGTGCAAAAGCACGTTCACACCTCGGAGCACAAGAGAGCGTCTGCACTGCATGGATGCTCTTGTGCAAGAAAGCTCTGATGCCATTCACAGAATGGCCATCAGAGCACCTGTGCTTTTTCTATAGGGTGCAAGAAACCCCCCTAGAGCATCCACACTTGCCTTTTTGCACAATAGCTGTAGCGCAAAAAGGAGTTATGCTTCGTAAAAGAGACAGCAAGGTGGGGGGGGGGGGGGAGAAGCAACTAGTCGACTATCCCATAAGTGGTGGCTTATGGTTATGGGATAGTCGACTAGTTACTTACATCCCTAGGGGGGTCCACCCTGTATTACTTGGTATGTCTTCCACTAACAAAATTATTAAATAATATACTGTTAGACTTGAACAAAAACACTTAACATTCTTCTAAAATATAAAGTTTAGATATTTTGGATAAGAAGATGGAAGGCCTTTATATACCATGACTATCCTGACCCCCTTCAGTTCCTTCTTACTGTCTGTGGTGGCATTGGAACTTCGTATCTGTCTTTCATCAGCAAGCCTCTGTTGCCTTAGCTAGTTTAGTACTTTTTGTTTCATTATCTATTCAAACACTTAGTAGTTTTCCATTGTAAAACCAATAATTAGTGGGCAGGCTTACCTAAGGCCAGGCCAGCATGACTAGTTGACGACTCCGGCGTCGATGCAGGCACACTTCCCCAGGGAACCAGAGTCCGGTGGAGGTTATAAACTCCCCATCCACTCTGGATACCCATGAGGTAGTGAGAGACCCTCATAGAGATCTCAGAGTTTGGTGCGGGCTCTGCAGGAGAAGTCACCAATGCTGCCTAGAGTACCTCAATCCAAGGGCAAGCCTGCTATGCTGAGGCAACCCATGTCACTGGACTGACACAGGAATGGATCTGTCTCCCCTCAGACACTTGGACTTGCCAGCACTGAGTGGTTAGAAAGCTATCTTCCTGGCCCTCAGCCTAAAATCTGGTGCCAAGCAAATGGCATTTTTCTCAGTCCCGCATATGATAATCATCTTAGTCATCTAGGCACCATTCTCCAGTACCACTGTCAACTCTCTACAGGCTCTGGGCTCATCAGCACCCCTACGGTCATTTCCATCTGGTTCTGAATCAGATGTGCCTTGCAATATTTTAGCAGAAGCCATACCAGCAGGCACAGATGGGAAAAATTGGTGCCCTGATATCCACAGTGGCCTTTCTGCACACCATAGGCTTATCAGTCAGTGCATCCAGGGGATCTAGGTCAGTGGCCTTGACTCACCACTGTTCCAGATTGTCAAGGGATGCCTGAGCTTCATAAGCCCTAAAAGCTATGGTCCCTAGACCTCTGGAGGAGTCCATGGACACTGGGGTGACTTCAGAGCCCGATTCTGCATATTGCTAGATGAAGTGGTGGCATGCATCTGCACTATTGGGCCTCCATCAATAGACCATAAAGCCTATGAAGATCTCTGAGTGGTCTGCAACTTAAATTAGCAGGTGGTGGAGGTCCAAGAACTGAGTATCCCAGAGTGGATATCTTAGTGCCAGAGGGACCTTCTAGGATAGCTTTATCAATTATAAAGACTATACTGGTGAACAATATGTTGTGGCAAACACAGCTTCATTGCCCCCTCTGGCTAAGGAGATAGAAAGAAACTTGGTTTTCTCTAGGGGGTACAAATTCCTGTTTTTTCCTACACTTATCCTACTTTGCTGATCGTATCTGAAGTGAACAAAAGAGGCAAAGCCAGCAAGTGCCAGACCCCAAAGCCAAAGAGGCCAAAATATTAGACCTCTTTGGTAGGAAGATTTGTGTAGCAGATGGTCTTCAACTAAGAATAGCCAACCAAAAGGCTATCCTCAGTAGATAGCATCCTAGAAGTGATAAGCATATGTTTCATTGTTCATTTAAAAGGGTAAGACTGTTATCAGAACTTCACTGCAAGCCTCACTTGATTTGGCTGACTAAGCAGCCAGGACCTTGCCCTCAGGGATAGTCATGTGGTGGGCCTCCTGGCTTCAGGCTTCTGGGCTATTACCAGAGGTCCAGAGAACCCTCTAAAACCTCCTATTTGAAGGGAAGGATCTATTTTTGGAGGAAACAAGTTTTAAGCTCCGCTCACTGAAGGACTCAAAAGCTACTATGAAATCACTTGGTATATGTACTCCATTCCCTCAAAGGAACCATTTAGGCTACAGCCGTCACATCAGATATACACTGAGGCCCAGACAGGAATGTCATTAGAACAGAAAGAGGTGCAAGTCTTCTAATCAGCCTGTAGAACAGGGCTATAACTCCGTCAAGTCTGCTACAGGCCCCAAACAAGGGTTTTGAAAGTGCACTCAAGGACAGCGTACCAGGTCTAACCCAGGATCCACATCCATGCTTTCTGAAATGACTCTTCCACTTGTGATATGAGACCATGCATATTATATCAGACTTACGGGTTTTAAGCACAGTTGGTGTTGTGAGATATTCCTTTCAGTTCTCCTAACTCCCTTCCCTGTCCCTCTTCAGTCACACTCCCCCACCCCCGCCACCATGAGCAACTCCTTATAAAGGAAATGCAATAGCTCCTAAACTAGGCACGGTTTAAGAGGCCCCTCATAATGTAAGAGGCAAAGGGTTTTACTCCTGATATGTCCGAATCCACAAGGCCGAGAGTGGTCTGAGGCCCATATTACATTTAAGAGGCCTCAACCAATACATGAAGAGGCTGAAATTCTGCATGGTATCCCTAGCTAGCATTATCCTTTTATTGGATCCGGGCGACTGATATGCCCCCTTCAATATGAAAGACACACACTTTCACATCGCAGTTCTCCCAGCACATAGGCAATATCTCAGATTCATGGTGAACCGCAACCATATTCTGTTTACAGTTCTCGGATGTGGCCTGTCCACCGCCCTGTGCATGTTCACCAAAAGCATGGAGGTTGTGGTAGCCTTTGTCTGAAAGAGTCAAGTCCAATTCCCAACAATGTGTTCACCATTTTGCAACTGGTAGGTGGACCTTCACAAAGCGTGCGTGGGAGTCTTTCAAACATCCATCTCCCACTAATCTTCCGGGTTTTCCAGCCCTAAATTCAGGGACAGTGTATGGTAGTATTGACAAACAACACCAGTGCCATGTTTTACATAAACAGACAAGGGGGAGCGAGGTCATACACTTCCTGCCAAGAAGCCCTACATCTTTCGCACGTCTGCATAGCACACTCCATTCACCTCAAGGCCCAATACTTACCAGATTTGCGGAACAACCTGGCCTAACAGTCTAAGCCTAACGTTTCTTGCACACGAGTAGTCCATCAGAACAGATGTTATCCGTTCAGTTTTCCTGAGATGGGAGTTTTCCTGACTAGACTTATTCACCATCAGGGTAAACAAGAAGAGCAATGTGTTCTGTTCATTCCTGAACAGATGTGTTCATGATTCATGGGGAGGGGAGAGTAGCTAATGTATGTGTTTCTCCCAATACTGCTGGTTCACAAGGTCCTGCTGAAGAGAGACAGGGATGGAGAAGATGTAATGTTTCTGGCTCTGAAATGACTATGGTTCACCCCCCTGTTGGAGTTGTCAGTGGAGCCCTATTAGTTCTACCACTGTACCTGGACCTCATTTTGTCAATCGCAGTACTTTTAAATGTTTGAGACAAGATGAAAAATATAGCTAGTTTATTTAATAAGAACTTGACGTTCTAGTTAGTCCATATGTATGTTAAAAAAAAAAAAAACCCACACACCTCTCCAAACAACCACCACCGCCATCTTTGAGCATTAGTGATAGTTTCTTCATTTGAAAAACTAAACATGCATTACAGAGTATTAATAGACTTCTTTATCAGGAAATCTCTAGCAAGTTACCTGCTTGAATTAAAGCTAGTAGGAGTGCAACGTGTCTATTATATAATGTAGTGGTAGAAAGGTTGAACTAGAATTTAATTTAAACATAGGCATTTGTGAACGAGAGTACATTTTAGGTAATTTTAACTACCTTGTGCCATGTATTAACTTGAGCTTACACTATAATCCGTGGCTATATTCTGTTAGAAGTGGAAAAACCAATAATTATTTGTCTTCTGAAAAAGTGCATGTTAATTATTACTAGTATGATATAGCTAAAATGTATTCTGTGCATAAGAACTCTAACTTTATAAGAATTTTAATGTATTTATTTTGTGTTGGAATCTAAAATGTATAATTAGTTGGTTTCTGTACTTGAACACCTTATAAAAAGCCATAAAAATTCAACTTTATTCACTTAAATCTTAATTTTTAAAACAGATTTTTATCAGTTAAATTCTTGAAATATATTCTGGAATAAATATCAAGTGTGTAGGTGTCATTCTGGAACGGTGTTCTAATTTGTCTTTCATAATTCATGTAATAGTACCTAATACCAATATTAAATTCAAACTGGATGCCTCAACTTACTTTTTGTTGAACCATAAATACTAATTTGTACTAATACATTCTTCTTTGTCTCTGTAGATGATGTCTTGCATACACTAACTGGAGCTATGTCCCTGTTGCGACGATGTAGAGTGAATGCTGCACTGACTATACAGCTCTTCTCCCAGCTCTTTCACTTTATCAACATGTGGCTTTTTAATAGATTGGTTACTGACCCAGATTCAGGATTGTGTTCACATTATTGGGGAGCCATCATCCGTCAGCAGTTGGGCCATATCGAGGCATGGGCAGAAAAACAGGGTCTAGAATTGGCTGCTGATTGCCACTTAAGCAGGATAGTGCAGGTGAATACTGTTTTGGGGTCTCAGTAAAACATGTACTCCTTGTAAGTGTGTGGCTTTTTCCCCCCCAACAATCCAGCATGATGTAACTTGTTTAAATATATTCTAAAACCCTAGTTCAGTGTGTGTGATTTTGTAAAAATGTCTCTGTATATTAGTAATTTCATTTTCACTAAATGATGTACCTATCTGGGTGTGTTTTCCCCCCAAGCAATTTAAATCAGTTTCTCCCCCAATACAAGAAGTTTGATTAATTTCCAGCTACTGTATGCATGCAAACTAAGCTTGTTACCTAATTTAAGGTTCCCTTGGTTCCTGAACCTAGAGGCAGAGTACTTGTGTTGTAGAAGAGAAATTTAAAAAATGAAGTTTACATCACTGCAGCAATTCTGGCTTCTTGCTGCATGGTATCCCCTGCTCTGCCTTCCTTGTAGAGGAATAGAAACTGAAATATATAAGGGCTATGGTTATGTTAAATTATAATTAAGTTTCCGGTGTGGGTTTTTTTTTAGGCAACTACACTACTTACCATGGATAAGTATTCACATGATGACATTCCAAATATTAACAGTACCTGCTTTAAGTTGAACTCTCTACAACTACAGGCATTATTGCAGAATTATCACTGTGCTCCAGATGAACCATTTATCCCAACAGTAAGTATATGTTTGTTTACCATTTCTGGGCGGAATACCTTGGCTATAGGTATCTTCCACCAGGCAGCTTTGAACCTGGAACCTCTGGAGTTTACTGCTTGGTAGACATTGCTGCTACTGCTTGAGCTAAAAGCCAACTGCTTCTCAGCTTAGGCTGTAGAGCTCTCTTGTTGTTCTCTCTCTCTGTAAGTGGTCTAAGTGCCTCACTAAGTGTGTGGGTTACATATAGAGTTTAATCACCACTTGCCTTGTAAAATAGTGCATTGATTGAATATCACTTTTATAGATGTAGTAAGAAATAGTGTTAAAAATCTTTAACGAAGAATTTAAATGAATGGAAGAAATATTTTGTTTTCTTTAAAGAGTAGGTAGAAATTCTTAATCTGAGTCATTTCTATAGAACAGGCTATTGGAAACACCTTCAGATGGGAGATACATACAGTCTTTTTGCTTACTGAACCAGATCTAAGGTTGTCACACAATTGCTTGAAAAATCTGTTATAAATCTTGCCCAATAGCAACTCTGATTTTGTGTGCGCGCACACAATACTAAGGGTATGTTAATACTGCTGCTGCCAGGTTTGATTTCCAGCACTGGGTAGACAGTGTTGAGCTAGATCTGCTTGTGCTAGCTGCAGCACACTAAAAGTAGCCGAGAAATAGCTAAGAATAGCAATTGCCCAACCTGCTGTCCATATGTGGCACAACATTCACATTGCTATTTTTAGTGTGCTAACTCAAGCTGAGCTAGCCCCAAATTTATCTGCCTGTGCTGGGAATCACATATCCCAACCATAGCATAGACATACTCTGAGATCTGAAAATAAATCATAAATCACAAGATAGCCATTGTAAAGTCTTAGTAAATATGGCAGAACTGATTCTGTAGTATAATTTTAAATGTTCGCCAATTCAAATCCTGTGAATATGGCCTAAATTTGACAATAAATACTATTTTCCATATTCTATTGCAAAACATAGCTTAATTTAATCTACCAGTTTTACAGGCCAGATTCATTCATTTTATTCATTCATTTGCTGTTAGAGACTCGAAGAAAATTGATTAAATTGTTGTCTTTGCATTAATAATAGTTTGCTATTAAAAAAAAAAAACTTTGCTGTTAGCTACTTCATAGTGGTGTCCTACATATGTGAATTTACAATAGGGAAGACTGGGTACATCTGGTCATACCCCTAAAGTCTGAGAAGAGGCCCTAGATTCTAACAGAAGAGGATCCAAGTTGTTCTGAACTCACCTAGATATTTGGAAGACCTGGAGGAGTTAGGATTTTTTCAGATATAAGATTGTATGTTTGTTTCTTGTGTTTTAGAGCCAGCATCTGTTTAGGGCCCTACTTTTGAGATCTTCCAGGCTGTGGGTTATTGAGTAATGCAAATCAGTCCTTGATCCTGAATCCTCCTCGCTCACTAAAGCTATGCAGCCTGTGAGACATTTGCAAAAGCTGTAGCCTCTATTTCAGTTCATGCTTTCATAAAGCTCTGTTCTCTTAATTGTATATCCAGATCAGATGCTTGTCAATAGCACCTCTGCCGTAGCTTTTCAGTGTACAAACTGCTTACACTGATGGGAGTTTTTTCTCTTTTTAGCATAGGTAATCTTCCTAAGAGTGGTAGCTAGGTTGAAGGAAGAATTATTCTGTGATCCAAGTGCTATCTACATCTGGTGTTGGGTCAGTTTAAATATCTTGCTCAGGGGAGCGTGCATTTTTCACACTCCTGAGCAATAATTGGATAAACTTAACTTTTTAAAATAGACCAGACATTACTTTGAAAGAGCAATATTTTAATCTCTAATGGTGCCATCTATCTTGAATATAGTCTTATACTACTGCCCATCACTATAGTATCTGTGTGCCTTCCATGTAAAATCGATAGCAATAGCAAAGTTTCTAATGGATTTCATGAAATGTCTGTCATTTTCCCCTTTTTGGGTGAAAATATGCTTAGGGTTGGGCTTTGATTTTTGTCTTTTTGTTTTTAAGGTTGATTTGGATCAGCATCTCTTTATTGGCTGATGAGGGGCTTTTTTATGTGGGGAGTGTTTCATTGTTTTTAATGTCATTCTTAAAAAAAATGTAATACCTAAAGACAATCAAATTCTGGATTTGCTTCTTCTCTAAAAGTTTATTCCCTATCAGGATCTTCTTAACCGAGAATCCTTTGCCCTTATTCTCATGAGTTTTGTCTTGGGCTTTGTGATCTGTCAAATAGATCATAAAGCAAAATTTGCTGTATAATTTAGAACTGGAGTTAGATCCTAAACTAGTATAGGGACTGAAGTATCATCCTGATGTGCTCATGATGACTTAAATCATGGAGAAGGCTGGCAAGCACAGGTACCAGCTGAAGCCTGTACACCATCTTGATATTCATCTTTAGATACAGTGAATTAAATAAGTAATTCAGCCTGGAGGTGACAAATGCGTGGATCCTTGAGGAAAGGACTTCAGTTGCTAGGTAGCTGGAAGAGAAAAGACATTTTTATGTATTGATGCTACCTGGTCATCCAGGCTTAGTAAGGAGTCACACTTTCAGCTGTTCTCAGGATTATCATTACTATTAAGCTAGTCCATTTGGTTACTGGCAAGTAACTTTTTTTCTGTTATCCCTAACACAAGTTTTGCTTCTGTGTATTTAACCTCTTCCCCCATTCTGATTTGCGGTGTTACATTTTGTTCTTCTGATTTGGAGAGGAACTGAAAGGTGGTTAATATGGTGGGCTCTTTTATGTCTGCTTCTTAAACACTATGTCTTAGGAGCATCTTATACATTCACATTTCAGATTAAAATTTTCCAGAGTTTCTCAGACCAGCAGTGACAAATATGTACCCAAAGAGACAATGTCTTATTTTTAAAAATGTGGTGGTGTTTGAACAGCTGTAGAGTGGAGACAGCCAGAGAGAGAATTGTGGCATGGAGATGGTCTTCCCTTTGAATATTTCAGTGAAAAGGGAACATGATGTGACCATTGTTAGCTTTTGAATATCTTTTGCTAAGATCATAAAAAGTTCAATTAAGGAGACCTCACTCTGTGTTGCTAGTTTTGCTGCACAGTAAAATGTGTTCTGAAGCTGTACATGAAACTTTGCAAGATATGAAGGGCTATTTTGCACTACATATGTGCAAGTGAGAGAATCGCTCTTATGTACGTTTGATAATTGCAAAAGTTTTTATGATATGGGGCCCTTTGGATTTATTTACTATGGTACAAGATAAGGGCTGTCCCTCCAGTGAACCATCTAAGATGTGTGGGACAGGGCATTCTGGCTAAATTGTCCCAGATTATGGACTTATACATTCACAATTATTTGTGAGCCACTGATCATTCATATTTTAAGCAGCCACCTTATGCATTCTCTTACATCATTGGTTTTGTACAAAAAAGGACAAATTATTGTTCAAAAATTATATTAGACTTTGTTTACAGCATAAGAAATGTCAAAATTAAGGTTGCACATGCAATTTTACTTGACTGTGCATATGCATTGCATTGTATTTTTAAATTTCATGTTCACATGCTAATTCTCAGATATGGGCATTATGTACAGTAAACTTCCGATAATCCGGCACCTTTAGGACCCAGGGGGTGCCGGATTATCAGATATGCCGGACTATCAGAAGGGGGGGCTATGAGGGGTCTGGAGTGGGGTGGGAGGGGATGCCACCCCAGGCCCCTCATAGCCCCCCTTTACGATAGTCCGGCTCTGCCCCAGGCATTCCTGATTCAGCCGCTGCTGGTCAGTTTCAGCAGCAGCTGAAACGGGGATGCCTGCAATAGAGCAGCTGGGGTGCTGCCGGGTTGGTCCCGCAGCGCTGAGGGGCAGCACTACAGCACCAACCCGGCAGCACCCCAGCTGCTCTTGGGGACCCCTGGCGCAGAAAAGCTGGGGTGCTGTGGGGTTGGTCCCGCAGCACCGAGAGGCGGCGCTGCAAGACCAACCCCGCAGCACCCCAGCTGCTCTGCCCCAGGCGTCCGGATTCAGCCTGCTGGTGAAACTGACGCTGCTGGTTAGTTTCAGCAGTGGCTGAATCCCGACGCCTGGGGCAAAGCAGCTGGGGTGCTGCCGGGTTGGTCCCGTAGCGCCGCCCCTCGGTGCTGCGGGACCAACCCGGCAGGACCCCAGCTGCTCTGCCCTAGGAGTCCCCAAGTCAGCCGCTGCTGAAACAGATCAGCGGCTGATTCCAGGAAGCCCGGGGCAGAGCCCCGGGCTTCCTGGAATCAGCCGCTGTTCTGTTTCAACAGCGGCTGAATCAGGGACCCCTGGGGTAGAGCAGCTGGGGTCCTGCCGGGTTGGTCCCGCAGCCCCGAGGGGCAGTGCTATGAGACCAACCCGGCAGCACCGCAGCTGCTCTGCTCCCGGCTTCCCCGATTCAGCTGCTGGTCAGTTTCAGCAGCAGCTGAATGGGGGAAGCCTGTCCGGCTGCCCCAGCACTTCCGGGTTCCTGATGGTGCCGGACCATCAGGAGTCCCGGAGCATTGGATGCCGGACTAATGGAGTTTTACTGTATATTGACTTATGTTAAAGGAAGAACAGATGTCAGAAGATACTACACAGGGTTGGCAAATGATGTTGCATGATAGTGGACTTGATAAAGCTTGTATTGTAATATAGAGGCACACTTATGAGTGTAGAGTTTAGGTTGTACGTGTAATTTAGTTTTGCAGTTTCCTAAATTTGGCTAACTCTTTGTCTTATTTCTAGGAGTTGATAGAGAACGTAGTGGCTGTTGCAGAAAACACAGCTGATGAACTAGCTCGTAGTGATGGCAGAGAAGTCCAGCTAGAAGAGGATCCTGATCTACAACTGCCTTTTCTTTTGCCAGAAGATGGCTATTCATGTGATGTTGTCAGAAATATTCCAAATGGTTTACAAGAATTTTTAGATCCACTATGCCAGAGAGGTCAGTCCTGCTACTATTAAACTGTATGTTAATGTTGTTTTTTCTAGTATAGTAAACATAGAACTTAAAGTTTATTTAGCAGTATTTATTTATTTTTCCTCAATAATAATAATAATAATAAAATAATAATAATAGTGTTCAATCCTTATTTTATTATCCTTTGCTATACACTTTCATTAAACTGTCGAATTTTACCCCCCACCAGCGCATGATAATGTAAGACTTGTACATACTTTTCTGAAGCTTTCTTTCATATGACATTGTGAATCCCTTTGGCATAATACAGATTTATTTCAGGCTAAGTAAGTGAAGTGAGATTCTGTGTATTGACAGTGTTTGCTTAGTAACCACATACATCAAGGTCCTCATACATGGGCCTGCAGAAAGAGAGAGATTTTTCTGTGTGGTCCTTCTTTTTGTAACGTGCTACCACTTCTGATTCTGACTAAATGAAAAATGGAAAAATAATAGGAAAGGCAGGAGAAATGTGGCATGAAAGAAAATTGGGAGAGTGCACGAACTGGAAGAAGAGGCGAAAAAGGCAAAGGGCAGATTGTGTGCCATTTTGCTTCCAGGGAATACTGCTGAGTTTGAGAGCAAAAGTGGAGATGCACATCTTTTGTTAGCAGTGGAAGCATGAGGCTATATGTAAATGCTGCAGCTAGGAAGAGACATTGTAAGCATAATGTAAGAGGTGAAAAGCTTTTTGTCATCCATTGGCTTTATAGAAATACTTGAGCTACCTGGCCCAACTCTACCACTTCTTCATCCTTACTTCTTGCTAGTTCCTGGCAAATTAAACTTTTGGGTAAAATCCATTTTGTTCTTAGAATGAAATTTAAGGCTGACTTTTGAGAGCTGCACGTTAATGGGTATATGAAAATTGATATTTGCTGATCTAATACTGATAAGAAATGCTCGTTCTTATATGATGTAAAATGGTTCGCTGAACAATATTACATATTTTTCAGCAAGTGTGTATTAAAATAGTAACAACTAGCAGTGCAAGTAGGCTGGTGTGGTCTGGTATACTATACCAGCAAGACATTTCTAGCCAGTACAGTGTACTGGAAAGACACTGTACCACACCTCAGCACCTTTCCTGTGGCTCTGTCTGTACTGGGGGTGGGGTGGAAGAGAGCTGGGAGTGGTTAGGCAGTCAAAGGAGCTACTGGGGGTGTTCTGCTCCTTTCTTCACTGCTCCTCCCAGTGGGGAAAGGAGAACTCCCTTCCCCCCAGTTCTGTCCTCTGCCAGGGCTGCTTCTGTATGGAGCTGGAGGAGACACAGCTCTGTGGAGTGGCAGGGTGCAGGGCTGGAACTTCTACTCCTTTCCCCACTGGCAGGGACAGAGCTGGAAATGCAAGAGAACTGCCAGCAGTTCCTCTGGCTGTTGCAATGCCCTCAGACCCCACTTTCCCCCAGGAACATGGGATGGGGGAGGGGAAGAATGGGGCTGGGGGCAGGGTGGAGTCACATGAATCCCTGTGCCCTCCCCTTACCTGGCATTCATCCCCCTCTAGGCCCATGGATTCTAAAGAGCCCAGGGCTTCCAGCCACTGCTACATCAGTGGTGGCACCCGGATCCCATTGCCTTTAAATTGCTGCCGGAGTGCTGCGTGGGGTGCTCTGGGCAACTCTGATGAAGGGGTTACGATGTGCTCTGGGCAGTGCTGAGAGTTGTGGGGGGCTGGCATGGTGCGCTTGCTGTTGCTGGTACCTTCCCTTTCCATATGAAACCCTGCTCTTTGTGGGAGCGCAGAGTCCCCCCTCCCACCTAGCGCAGGTGCCCAGCGTAGTTGTTGGCTCCCCCCCCCCCCTACTCGTAATAGCAGAAAGTATCAAAATGAAACATGTACAAGCAGCCTGATCGTGAATGACGAGGCTTAAAATGGTAGGGTTTAAATCTAGAAATTCTTAAGATGTTGGGCAGGAGTGAAGAAAGAAATAAGCGAATGCAGTGGGATTGAAGTGAAATTCAGAATGATGGCAAAGGTTGTCATCACATTTTTTCTTTCATCCATCTAGCTCAGAGGTTCCCAACCTGTGGTCTGTGGACCCCTGGTGATCCGTGACAGTACTATCGGGGGGTCCGCAGAAAGTTTAAAAGTAAGAATCGGGCCCACCGTGCAACTGGGACTTTTTGCCAGGCTATTCTCACCCGGGGCTCACCATTTGTGACCATCCGTCCTCTTGCAACCTGCACCGCTGCAGTTTATGCTCCAGCCCTCTTCCCCCTTCCTAGTCCCGCTGTGGGCCTGATCCTTACTTTTCTTTTTTTTATCCTCCCCCAGAGGTGCCAAGGCAGGAGCTGCCTTTGGCCATGAGAGCCCTCTTGCCGTATCCTCCATGGATGGCAGTGGTGGAGGGGACAGGAGTTGAAGAAGCCATGCAGGCCAAGGGATATGATGGCTGCCACTTCCCGCCACTCCCCTTGACCCAGAACAGCAAAAGGCAGGGACTGGGAGCTGACAGGCTCCAAGCCTGCAGATGGTCCACATGGGTAAAAAGTTCTAGCATGCCAGTGATTTGCCCTGCTGGGCTGGGAAGTGACCCTGGGAAGTGCTGTGGACTATGCTGTACACAGCTGGGACGCTTGTTTGCTTGCACAGTCTGAGACTGCTTGCTTGCAGGCACAGAGCCTCTTAGCTCCTATTGGTTGTGAACAAGGAACAACAACCAGTGGGAGCTGAGAAGCTTCATGCCCTGCAGTCTGCAGTCCCTCAGCCTGCACTGAAGCTGACAAACTGAGACTGTTCTCTGGGGTTGGCTTATAAATGGGTCAGTCACTTCTTGCCATTTTCTCTTTTTTTTTTTTTTTTTTTAACTATCATGTTACTTGAATATGTCATTTCACTCTAACTGTTCAAAAACTATTAGAGTGATGGAAGGGTTTAGTTGTGCCGCTAGCAAAAATGGATCAGTGGGTCCAATAATATTTTATTCAGTAAAAATATATGCACCTCCAATGAGGACACCCTGTATTCTCTCTCAAAACGACTATATTTGTTTAGATAACATGAACTATTTTACATTTCAAATGATTATCGAGTAATGGAATGTTTGAAAACTGCTATATTGTTAGCGGGAGTCCATAAAATTTTAATAGATTGAAAAGGTGTCTGTATGCTCAAAAAGCTTGGGAGCCACTTATGTAGCTCAAAGGTTCCTGAATTGTAGTCCATAGAGCAGAGGCTGGTCATGTGGTGTTAGTTTTGAGCCTTGTCTCCAGATGCTAAACTACCTTAAATGACACTTAAAATGCATTACATAACTTTCCTAATAATACTTTCCTGTGTAGACAGGGTGCGTCTACATTAATAACAAGAATTTTAGTTATAAGCTGGGGACACATCAGTTGGAAGTAACGGAGGAGGAAAAGGACCTTGGAGTCTTGGTTGATTATAGGATGACTATGAGCCGCCATTGTGACATGGCCATGAAAAAGGCTAATACGGCCTTAGGATGTATTAGGCGAGGTATTTCCAGTAGAGATAAGGAGGTGCCATTATACAAGGCATTGGTGAGACCCCATTTGGAATACTGTGTGCAGTTCTGGTCTCCCATGTTTAAGAAGGATGAATTCAAACTGGAACAGGTACAAAGAAGGGCCACTAGGATGATCCGAGGAATGGAAAACCTGTCTTATGAAAGGAGACTCAAGGAGCTTGGCTTGTTTACCTTAACCAAAAGAAGGCTGAGGGGGGACATGATTGCACTCTTTAAATATATTAGAGGGATAAATACCAGAGAGGGAGAGGAATTATTTAAGCTTAATACCAATGTGGACACAAGAACAAATGGATAGAAGCTGGCTAGTAGGAAGTTTAGACTTGAGATTAGACGAAGGTTTCTAACCATTAGAGGAGTGAAGTTCTGGAACAGCCTTCCAAGGGAAGTAGTGGGGGCAAAAGATCTATCTGGTTTCAAGATTAAACTAGATGGGTTTATGAAGGGGATGGTTTGATGAGATAACATGATCTTGGTAACTAATTGACCATTCATTATCAGTGGGAAATAGGTAAATGGAGGGATGATAGGAGTTACTATAAAGAACTTTCTGGGTGTCTGGCTGGTGAGTCTTGCCTACATGCTCAGGATTTAGCTGATCGCCATATTTGGGGTCGGGAAGGAATTTTCCTCCAGAGTAGATTGGCAGAGACTCTGGAGGTTTTTCGCCTTCCTCTGTAGCATGGGGTACAGATCACAGCTGGAGGATCTCTGCATCTTGGGGTCTTCAAAGTATTTAGGTGAGAGGATTATTCTACGAGGGGTGGGTGAGATTCTGTGGCCTGTACTGTGCAGGGGGTCAGACTAGATGATCATAATGGTCCCTTCTGACCTTAAAGTCTATGAGTCTAAGTCTACATAGCACCCAGAACTCTAAATAAGATACGCAATTTGCGCTATGCAAATTGCGTAGCTTATTTCAAGTCTATTTTGAAATAGCGTATTTCTTTGACAGCGCCAAATTTCTAAATACAGTGCTATTTCAAGCCATCCCTTACTCCTTGTACAATGAGGTTTACAGGGATGGCGAAATAGCACGTCCGCTATATTTTGAAATAGCAGATGTGTTCAAAAGACACGGGCTAGCTATTTCAGAATATCTTTGGTATCCCGAAATAACTTTGCTGTGTAGACATACACTTACAGTTTTCATAGGGATGATATATGTAAAGGTATAGGAAAGGGGAGATGGTTCGCAAGACAGTCTTTCTATTCAGATGTGGTCTGTTTTTATGGAAGAGGTTTGAAATTCCTTGCTCTAGCTGATTAGTTTCTCCGAATGAAGTAATACCCTTTAGGGAAATTAAGTTTGTTTACTGTTTATAAAGCACTTAATCTTATGTGCAGTCTTGAGACTAAAAATGTCTTAACTGATTGAACAAATCCATCCTTCAAGTGGCACCCATAAGCTTTTATTTAAGTTATTTTTCTTTGTTTATATGTTCTGAAAAATTCTTTCTAACAGAAGCCCCACTGGGTTAATTTGGAACGGTTTAAAAATATACTAAAATGAAATAAATTGCTGATGGTTTTGTGGCAGTGGTGAAAACTGTACTTCTGTACAGTGATGATTTATGGTGTGCTTTTTAGTGATTTTCAGCTTGATTTATAACTTGGGTTCTCAATCTCCCTGATTAGAATGAGAATACTTTAAGGGTAAAAGCAGAGGACTGAAGACCTTAGCTCTGTTCCAATCTCTGCCATACCTTTTGGCAGCATGACCTTTAGCAAACCACTTAATCACTCTGCTTCAGTTTTTTTATCTTTAAGTTTTTGGACTTTGCATCCTTACAGAGAAATTAAAATATATTCTTCAGTGTTCCAGTTAGCCTTTCAGTTCCATGAGTGTGCTAAAAGGAAATAAGATCAAGAAGTTTGGCGCCCTAATCGCATCTATTCAAAAGCCAGACTTTATCTAGATCCCAGTCCTGGGTATGCAGAGAGAGTTTTGTCAGAAGTGCTAGCCTGATGGCTGTGCTTAAGGATAGTACTGAGTGTCTCCTTTGTGTTTCACCAAGTCTTTCAAAGGCACAATACAGGTTGCGCCTCTAAACTCCAGGATTCTCTGGTCTGGCAACATCCATGGTCTGGCATGACCACAGATGTCCCAGTGCATTGGGCTGGGGGGGGGGGGGGGGGGGGAACAGAAGCTGGTAGAAAGCTCGGGGGGCAGAAGTAGGCATAAGGCTCAGCTAGGCAGCAGGATGCAGGGGAGGAGCCAAGAAGCAGGGAAGGGGCAACAGGAGGGCCTAAAAAATCCCTCATCCGGGATAGGTCAGGTACCAAGGGTGCCAGACCAGGGAGGTTCAACCTGTAGAACTGCTGCTTTGATGGTACAGCCAGTCCTCCCTCTGTAGAAAAGCTTAGGTGCTCAAAAGTAGTCATAACTGTTTTCATGTTCTTTTAATATTTGGCAAGTGCATTGCATTCCTCAGGTGGAAGATGCCATTGTAGTAAGATGAGGGCCTAAAACATAAGCCCATGCAGCACAGGCCTGGCTTGAGGTCTACTTAACAATGGGCAAAACATGGCTAACACAGAGCAGAGCTAAGCTGTGAGCAAGAGGTCCCAGCTCACAGAACTTGAAATGAACAGGGCTGAGAGTGCAAAACACTGATTGGTAATAGGCCCAGGTGCAGAACAATAATTGGTCCTGGCCATAAGTGGAAAGCACAGAATATCAGAAGCTCATTAAAAAAGACCTTGGTACCCACTCCTCACAGAAACAGACTCAGGTTCAAGAAAGGGTCTAAAATGTCAGAATGATAGAGATAATCTAATCAAACCCCAAGGTACAGGGTGATATTTAAGTAGCGTGAGAGTGTGGTAACCTGATACGTCAACAGTGAGGTGTGACTTGTACCTGTATATAAGGTGGTGTCTTGGGGGGACAGCCTTTGAATGACCATGGGGGCAGTGGGACCTCCCACTGATTGAGTCATTCCATTGTGACAAGTACATATGCGTAGTGGTTCAGTAGAGTGTACTGACGTCTATATTGTAGAGCAAAGCACAGTAAAACCTGGCCTGGCACCTTTGATCCTTATCTGGTTTGGGGTCTTTGGGGGCTCTCTTGGGCTCTGCTCTGGAGACTGTGCACAAGTCGACACAGCACACGTTACTGAGCACACATGCAAGCAGCCTTCTGGTTATAACTATCAATGGAGCCAGAGACCTGTGAGGACACCTCGGCAGTAAATCCTGACCAGCCTTCCCTGAAGAACTACAGCCATAAAGAACTGTAAGATTGTGATTTTAATCATGTGTTTGTGAGAATGTATAATTCTTTCTTGCCTGTAATCTCTCATTCAGCATACAAAATTCAAATCATTTAAACAGATTAGTATAAACAATTCTGTATGGTATTAATGCACCAGCAAATCTTTTATTACTGTCGGGTTCACTAGCTAAATTCTTCAAGTAAGTGATTCATGTTTACTTGTGCTTTCCCACCCCCAGGCTTTTGCAGACTGACACCTCATCCACGTTCACCAGGCACTTGGACAATATATTTTGAAGGTGCCGACTATGAAAGTCACCTGTTACGTGAGAATGCCGAACTAGTAGGTATTCATTTTGGGAGAATTCAGATCATGAATTTATAAATATTAACCTGCAGTGAACAATATTTTGTGTTCTCAGTCTTTATTCTTATTCTAAAGAACAGATTTCATTGCTGTTTGTTAATACACAGACTCGCAGTAAAGAAAAATAAGTTTCTGAACGTGTTTCAAGAGCAGCTTATATCAATGTTTCTTGATCTTTGTCTATGTTAAACTAGCATGTTAAAATGCATTTATTTTTGTAAACGTATAGCCACTGACATTTTCAGTGGTTACATATTTACACATGGGCTATGTCTAGACTGCATCCCTTTTCTGTAAAAGGGATGCAAATTAGACACATTGCAATTGCAAATGAAGCGGGGATTTAAATCCCCCCCGCTTCATTTGCATAAACATGGCTGCCGCTTTTTTCCAGCTTGGAGCCTTGTTGGAAAAAAGCGCCAGTCTAGACGTGGATCTTTTGGAAAATAAACCCTTTTCCTTATTTTAAGAGGAATAAGGGATCTTTCGGAAAAGGGTTTATTTTCCGAAAGATCTGCGTCTAGACTGGCGCTTTTTTCTAGCAAAGCTCCGAGCCGGAAAAAAGCGGCAGCCATGTTTATGCAAATGAAGCGGGGGGGATTTAAATCCCCGCTTCGTTTGCAATTGCGATGTGTCTAATTTGCATCCCTTTTACAGAAAAGGGATGCAGTCTAGACACAGCCATGGGGGGGGGAGGGGAGGTGGGCAGGCAGGAACCAGTGCTCATGGGGAGTTGGCTTTTTTCCTCAGCGTTTCTAAGTCTGATGGAGCAATGGCATCCCTTCAAAGAAAATGGCAGTTCCTGATAAGAGGGTGATTGGTTTCCTTAGACCCTGCGGACAGGATGGTAGAAATCTTCATTAGACAGGATTTCCAAAATGCCTTTAGGAGCTTCACTTGCAATTGTTTTGTTGAAACTGCAATATTCAGGTTGCAATATTGTAAAGAACCTTTAGCCCCTTCAAAACCATACCAAATATTTGGTTAGTAAAGAAAAAAAATCTCCTTTCAATTCAGATATTGAGATCCATCCTGCCTTGGGCCTAAAATGGTTTTGTGGGGATACCTCATTAATACAACTGATGCCAGGCCAAGGGTGGGCAAAAGGGCCTCCGCGGGTGGGATCCAGCCTGCCAAGCGGGTGGATCCGGCTCACGGGGGCCCTGCTACTCCGCTGCCCCCAGGAGTGTGTGAAGCCTCCTCCTGCCCTAATTGGCCATGGGGCAGGGGAGCACGCAAAGCCTCCTCTCACGCCAGGGACATGGGCCCCTGGGGGGGACTTGGGGGTGGGGTGGGGAGAGGCACTCCCTCACCCCCAGACCAATCATTGTCTGGGGGCAGGGAGCTCAGAAGTATCTTGGCAATGCCCCCATTACTTTTGATGCCCCGCCCCTTCCTGTGCGGCTCAGAAATTTCTGAAGTGGCCCCCGGAAGAAAAATTATTGCCCACCCCTGTGCCGGGCCCACCTACAGCTTCAGGCAAAGGAGACAGCTGGTCTGAGGCCTACCAGTTTAAAAGTGCCTAGGGTTCCCACAATGGCAGCAGGAGCCTTGGGTCCTTTCAGTCACTGCCGGAACACTGGGCCATGCACTCTGGGTGGCACTGAAGGGCTGGTTTAGAGTGGCTAGCTGCAGCCAGGCCCTTTCCGCCTTCTTCCCTTTGTCTCTCTCCCTGGGAGGCTGAGCCTAGGTGTCGGGGTTAATATGCATTTGGGTGAGTCAGTGGGAATTGCATCACAGCCCAGGGGGACACCGGGTTACAGGGCAGACAGCATCCCCACTGCGCCACAAAGGTCTACTCCATATTCCTCATTGTGGGGAAAAAAACCCCTCTGGTGGAATCTGGGCTGTGTGCACTGAAAAGGTTGTAGGGGGTGGATGAAGAAAACAAAAGTCAGGGTGAAGATTGTCTTCCTCTGTGTCTCTGAGTTCTCCAGGAAATGAACTCATGTCAGTGGACCTATCAGAGACTTACAGTATGACACTTTCATCAGCTTAATCTTCACTTTATTCATAGCAATTGCTTTATTAGTACAAAATGTTACTGTTTGGTCTTGCTACCCCTCCAAGAGTGGTCACAAAGATCTTAAAAAGGATGATAGACTGGTTGACTTGTCTTGGGACTGGATCTCTACCAATTATTAGATGGTGTATCTCTGTGACATAGTTAACACTAATGGAGCTATTCCAAGGGTCTGTTCTCCATCTTTTTAATATACTTGAAGCATGATTGTATTCCAATTTAGATCAGTGGAAAAACTATCAAATAAAAGAAGAGCAGACTTCTGTTTCTCTGCAGTCTTTGACACAACAGTGCTAGAGTAGAACTTAGCTTAAAATTTCCTTGCTTTTAAAATTTTTTTAACTTAACTACAATGGTGTTTCCTTTTTTTGTTTTTGAAAGCCGTGTAACTTTTTTTTTTCTTATGCAACACAGTGACAGGGTTTTGCTTCATTTGGACACTTACGTAGGGCTTTGTATACTTAGGTAATGTAGGTGACACTACAATATTAACAGGGAATTGGCACCATTAGAAAAAACTGACAGTTACCTACTGCAAATATCCATAGGCAATTTTTTTCAAACTTCAGTATCTCACATACTTTTTTTGCAAAGTATTTAAAAGTTTTAATCTGCTCTTTAAATTAATTGCCTCCGTATTTTTTCACATGAATTTTAATATCTAAAGATTGGGTGAAAAAAACCTAAAAGTTCAATGTGCACAGTTATCACAATGTGATTTAACTAGTTTTCAATGTTTATTTTTGTTAAATCATTTTATAATTGTAAATCTCTGAGACCTCAATTTGGGAATTGTTTATAAACTCATTCTTTCTTGTATCTTGATAATCAAATCATATGACGCACAAAGTTTTTAGGTAGACTTTGACCTCTCCTTTGGCAGTGATTTGAGTACAGATGTAATACTAATATCCTCTGTCTAAATACTGACTGTCTGAATGAATAAATAAATATTTACACGTGTTAAAGTGAAAATGATTTGTAAAAGGAACTTTGTGTGTCAACAGGTAGTCCAGTCAATCATTCGTTATTGAGTGTTTTATTGATTTAGACTATTTTATGCAGAAATCTTCAAACTTAAGTTTTGCTGTTAATTCAGACTGACTTGTTTGTCTGATTTTTCTCTCCCCCCCTCCCCCACCCCACCCCTTCCCCAATTGTTAGGCTCAGCCTTTGAGGAAAGAACCTGAAATCATCACAGTAACATTAAAGAAACAAAATGGAATGGGCCTAAGCATTGTTGCTGCTAAGGTATGAAAACATATTGCAGTAAAATTGTCAAGCAATACTTTCTACTTATTTTGGAATAAATATTTCCTTAAGCATCTAGGGAAGGTGTATATTGCACACTATATTTAGTCCTGGCTATGAAATGCTGGTCTACAAAATGCACAGAATACTAACAAAGAAAGAGGAATAATAATATTGACCAAATCACAGTAATTGTTAGTATATTTGTTTTAAGTTAAAAATTGATGGTATCATCCCTTTGTATTTGAATATTTTGATCTGAGTATGAAAAAAAAAGAGAGAGATTTACTGCTAAAAAGTTGCAAACCCTTTAGGACAAGGCGTAATTAATGAGCATTTTTATGCAAGTGTTATATTTTTGGTATGCATTAAAGTTCAAAAATGAGTTCTTAGAAAAATAAGATTAAAGTATGTAAATGGAATTTCTGTTTGTTCTCTGTAGTGAAGAACAAGACCTTATTGTTTTGTGCATTGCATTGAAATTAGGTGCTTGGATTATTTTAATTTTGTTTTTTCACCTTATTGATCTTTGTGATACTAGCTATTGATTTGTCTTAACTGTGGTAACATAAAGAATGCACATATAATTCTAGCCACCAGATGGAGGGCTCTACCTATTGGTTAGGTCTGTTTATTCTATGAGTTTTACATATCAGACACAACATTCTCTTGATTTTCAGCGTATTATTAGTGTAATTTATTTATTAATAATTGTGGGGTCCAGTAGCCTCAGTCATGAGACCATGTATAAATAGATGAGACAGTGTCTTTCTGCTGTGTAGTAGATGACCTGTGTCAAAACAGTTAAGTCTCCTGTCCCAGCAAGTTTACATATTAAAGATATTTGATGGCTTGTGAGCTATCAGACATGATTGAATACTTGTAATGATTTTTCTTAAAGGTGTATATTTCAGAATGTGTTCCTGCTTGTTGTGGTGGTGGTGACTGTATTATTTTGTATTTTTTAATATTCTGTTCCTGCCATCTGTAGATGAGGGGGAAGGGTTCAGTAGTATACAGCTAATCATTTTGTGATTACAAGAAAATTTCAAAATCTAACTGGAAACTAAAAATTTTAAGTTTGTGCTTTTGGCATGTAGTGCAGTAGTAATCTGAAAGACTAATCATACATGAGTATTCAGAGTATCCCAGTTTATCTGCACATCAGACTTCTGACTGTCAACTGAATTTCAATTGAGATGGAGTTAGAAATGTGAAATGGAACTACAGTAAACTTCCGATAATCCAGCACCTTTGGGAGCCAGGGGGTGCCGGATTATTGGATATGCCGGAGTACCGGAAGGGGGACTATGACGTGTCGGGGGAGGGGGGCGTCAGCACGGAAGGTGCAGTGTGGGCAGCTCCCCAGCTGCTCTGCCCCATGACTTCCCCAAGTCCCCCGCTGCTTCAACGTGAAACTGACCAGCTTCGGACTTGGCGAAGCTGGGGGCAGAGTATCTCCAATTGTCCGGCTGGCCAGAGCACTTCCGGGTTCCAGCTGGTGCCAGACTATCGGAGTGTCAGACCACTGGATGCCGAACAACTAGAGTTTTACTGTAGTTTATTAAATCAATGGTAAGTCATAATAGTTCATGAACAAATCTTTCTCGTGTAAGGAGGAGCAGGGATATGAGATGGGGGGGGAACTTCAGTTTCCACTGGAACTGACTTCCCTGTCTCATTTTAACTGCAAGCATATTCTTCCTAACTTACAGCAGCAGTGCACAACTGATCGTGTCAGAATACATTTTAAAAAGTTCATACTAAAAAAAAAATTATGTGGAAATTAGTAAGAAGCAGAAGTTCTATCCCCTTATCCTGTAATTTTTAAAAATAATCTAGGGAGATGTAGAAAATCTTTTTTCACTCAGCTGTTTGAAGGGAATATTTGACGGGAACAGTGAAATCTGTATTGTGACTATAAGAAATCAGTTGTTTATTGGCTGCATTGTCTTTCACTGGATGCTGAATCAAATTACCCTAGAAATATCAAGAGAGATTTTTCAAGTGGTTGCTCAAAACAGAGAATTGCTTATTAGAGCTGGTTTTGTAGTTTTCATGCATTATAAAAGTATTAAGTTACAAAAAGCGTACAAGCAGGCTGTGTACAAAAGAGCAATTCAGAGTAGGCACATTATATCTGAGAAGCTACGGTAGTGAATTTAACTTCTCATTTTCTGTTACTTACCTTTTCATTTATATAGAAAATGAAATTCTAGGATGGGGGTGGTGAGGGAAGTGGGTTTTTGTTTTTTTTTCCCTGGAGAAAACAAGGCGTGAGAAAGATCTTATGGGTTGAAATTTGCCTGGTGTAAACAAAATAATTATGCTGTAAAATGAAATTCTTAAATGTATGAAGTATCTAAAGATTTAGATGTCATCTGAACGGAATTAATTTGGTTGCATTTGTGCACCGTTGTTAACATTTTTGCTAAATTGTTGCAGTATTTCTCTTCAGAATCAGAATAAAATATAAATTTCACATTATTATTTGAAAGTCAAGTACTTTTCTAACAAATTAAGACCTTTCTCTGTGCCTGAAGTGGGTTGTTGTAATACAGGGAACTTTTGGGCCTTGAAATGGTAGGAGTATTTTACAATGATTGGTCAATAGATGGCACTGTTCAGTATAACAGGAGTATCAATTTATTTTGTTGGAGATACTTTATACTTCCAATGCTTAAGTTTAAATTATGAATACTGCTCTCTTTCTGACTTGATTGACAAAAAATTACACTCATTTTGTGCTATAAAGGAAGGAAGGCAGTGTTGTACCATCTCAGTTAAAATCCATGGAAGTCAAGGAGTCATAATGAAAAACTTGCAAAACTTTCCCCCAAACAAACTAAGGATATAAAATCCTGCTTAATCAGTTAACCAATTAAACATTACATTTAACCACAGGGTAGGTGCCAGAGAGCCCGGCTTGCGTGAAGTGGCCCCTTGTCTGCATTATGGTGGGCCTGGCTGGGATGGAGTGGCCTCCCCCCATGCCGTGGGCAGGGGGCTGCTTAGGCCAGGTTGCACTGATGCAAGGGGCTGCTCTGACTAGGTCACACTATGCCATGGGTGACAGGCTGAGCTGGAGAAGCTCCCCCACCCACGTCAGGCAGGGAGTGCACCAGCCTTGCCAGGGCTCTAGTTAACTGGTTACTGGTTCAGCCTCACCTGATAAGGGTGATGATTACTGGTTACATCCCTAGTAAAAACATTAAGACTTTAGTGGTGTACTTTTGTCACTTCCTCCTGAAGAAGGAATTCTGTCATCTCAAAGGATAGTCTGTTCAGGTCAAACCTAAAGTTGTAAGGAAAAGTAACAGAAATTCCACTGAAATTTGCTGCACCTACTTGTGCTTATGATGGAGTTTGTAGTACAAGGGATCACAAACCCAAATGCTAAGTTAAGGCATGACACAGAAAACATAAGAATGACAACATATATGCACTATGTGAGAAACCGAATATTTGGTCTCTTTCCACTTAATCAGAGGTCTAGAATATTAACAGCTTCTCTTTTCCAATTTTAATGTTTTAATTTTTGGCTTATTCTGACAACTATAAATATGATTCACAATTGGCCCTGCCCTTCAACAAGTTTGTATAATTTTGCATTGTAAACCAACAGCATGTTTAAGTCAACATAGCTTTGGAGACACCACAAAACAAGCGTGCTTGTGCAATGAATGAAAACAAATGTTAGTAATTAAACATATGTTTTGTACTTGGAAGAGGTTATCAAAATGATTTTGAGTTAAGAAAAATATCTTGCAACTTCTTCTTCTAAAATTTTCAATAATTGTGTTCTGGTTAAAAAGCTTCAACTATACAGATTGTCAAGTGGTGTTTTTTAGAAAGTCTAACTGCTGTTCTACCATTATTATAATGTTGCATATTTTTCTGTAGAAAAGCCCTTTGTAATTGTCTTGAATTGCTCTGAAAGGGCATTGATTTTTAGGACGATGGGAGTGGTTGGGCATCAGTGGCAGTACTGATTTTTGAGGTTGTGTGCAGAACTTGGCTGCTCTAACCCTGAAAGATGTTGTGATGTTAAAAGCTGCCTAAATCTCCAACCACATTGTGGTTACATTTTATGAAATCCAGATGATTTGGAAGTAGTATGTGCATGCAGTTTACTTTAAAAATATCACTTGGGGGAGGGAGGTGTTTAACATGTGACTTGTTACCCATCTGTGGGCCAGCACATTACTTCCTGTGTTTAATTTGGAGTATTTTTTGTCTCTTGCACAAGAGATTCCCTTTTTGTTTTTCTAGCAGTTTTCAAAGTTGAATAAAGCTCTTAAAGTAAATGAAAGTCAGAGCCGCATAAGCGATTACGTAAGAGTCTGAATATTGTATTAGTTATAGCTAGTGTTGATAAATGCCATACAGTGTCATAGCATCCAGTTCAGAATTATCTTGATGGGTGTCTTGAAAAATCCAGCATACTGTAGTGTTGGTTGCTGAGGGCTGAGAAGGAAGCAGAGAACTGTTTGTTGCAGGGTTTTTTTAAGGATATATAATCCCAGAGATCAAAATGTGGTTTTCTGTTGTTGGAAGAACAGAATCCGGGGTAAGTTTTGTTCAAGGTTCTATTTGGAAATGCTGTAAAATTTTAAATGTTATACCTGTATTTTTTCCTGTACTCTTGCTTGTTTAAACGTGTCAGTACGTATTTGTTCTTGTAGCAGCTATTTAATGTAGCATGCAGTTATGCAGTGCAGGTGGTGGCTAACTATTAAAACATTAGAAAGGAAAAATAACCCCATACTTTTAAGTCCTTTCTTTTTATGCCCTCTCAAAAGAAAGATTCATAGCAGTGACAGTTTTTAGCTTTAAGTATCAGCATTGATTGCTGCTATTTTACTTTGAGAGCACAAATAGCATGACTTGAGAGATGCCTGCTTGTCAGTAATTGGCTTTAATCCAGAGTCCTCTAAAAGTCCCTGTTTGCCATTTGTAAAGTTGTACAAGTAGTTAAAATTGACATCCTAAACAATAATACTTATATATTTTAGTAGTTTGTGCATGTTGTGTGTGAATATACTAAGTAATATACTAAGTAAGACCTAGAAAATGAGCTCCAATAGATCAATTTAATTTAAGGTGTAATTTACAAAGTGAAGAAATTTAGATTGGGTATTGTACAAAATAAGGTAGAGTTTCAAAGTCTTCTGATCTATTATGCTTGCAGAACTTGTTTAGGAAAAGCTGCTAATAAATGAACACAACTGGGGTGTGAATACTGACTTAAATCATCTTATGATTTTGTATTTTGAAGGATAATGGGCCCTTTCTCTTCCATTTATTAAAATTGGTTATTTATTACAACCACAAGGGAAAAAGCTGGTCAACAAATCTGACTCAGGAGAAGCATTTCTTTGAAAATGCTAATACAAATTAGTGTATTTTTCTGTAAAAATATGGTAATTGGATAAAGAATTTCCATTGAACTTACTGAAATAAAGTTTTTTTTTTAAGGGATAATTTAATTAGAATATGGGATAAATTATTTTCTAGTATAAAGTCTTAACATGTATTAATTGTATTAAGTGATACATTAATTGAATTAATAGCTACTGGTTATTTAGTTCAATAATGTACATGAGTATAAGGTGATGGTATAAAAAGTGGCTGACAATAGGATTTATTTTAATCTCAGGAATTTTGAATATATTGGGAGATCTGCAAATCAGAAATTTCTTTGAGATTTTAAATGTGGCATAGAAAACTTGTTTGTTAGGCAATCCAAAATTAACTGACTTACCCAAAAAACTTTAATTAGTCTTTCACAAATGGTACTGTTAGGATCTGAACTTCATCAGTATAGACTGACAAATATGTATGAGTATATTAACTGTGAATTAGCAAACTACAAAGCATTGGTATACTTTTTATGTCCACAATGAAATAATACATTGTACAAGCTTCTCTTGTGGTAGAAATCTAGTGTTTTGGTGTGGATAAACTTATACTTCCTCAGTCTGAACATTATTTTGCATTCTTAAAGCAAATCTTATGCGTTGTTTGACATTTTTGAACAAATACTTTTTTCTGGTGCCTAATATTATTTCAGCTCAGTCCTCTTGTCTATCTGTGCTTCTTAACAACCCGTTAGAACCAAAAGCATTTCATTAGTATTGTCACCACAGGTTTTTTTTTTTCCTTGCCTCTGTATCCTACAAGTAAGTATGAAAGCTGCCAGTTCAGCTCATGCCATGGAACAAACAAATAAGCAGTTAACATGGTGGTAACTGAGTTGGTATCAACCCATCATTTTCAGTTTTTTGTAGCTTCAGGTACTGAGGGAAGTTCAATGATAGGCAGCTGCTTCTTCCTATTTCTTTTATAAGCTTATGTCAGCATGGCTGTTCAGACACTCCCTCTCTTTGAGTCCACAAATTTGATTCACGTGACAAGATTTCACTCAATGTATGTTTTAAACTATATATGGTAAATGGGTCACCCAGATTTGTGTTTCAATGTCATCTGTTGGGAAAGCATTTCTCCCTGGAGCTAAGCTCCTTGCAAAATAAGGTAAATATTCCAGTTGTACCTGTGCTGTAATAGCTTCCATATTCAGATACTTCCAGATTTTATTTCATTCTGATTGCTTCCCTTTTCCTCCCCTCTCCAAAGACTGCAGCATGTTGAAAGGAGAAAAAGCACAAAAGAAGAGTCCAAGAATCACAATCTATTTTTAAATTAAGATGGTCATAAATAGATTACATTTGCTGAAAGTTCAGAATGATAGGTGTGTGAGTAATTTACTGTACAATAGATACAGCATTCAAATGTTTTTCCTGTTGATTAGACAGGGGAAGGGGATACAATAAGTATCTGGCATTCATCTACCAGACTTGATTAACTTTGGCATTAAAGAAATTTATTTTTCAAAGGCCTTTTAGCTATGCTCTGTAAACAATACAGAGACAAAGTATGTTTAATTGGATTAGCTTCTTTTGGATAACTTTATTGAACCCATCAAGATCGCTGGAGTCCTACACATGTTTATTACAACGTATCGTGTACCTCATCCAGTGCATTACATGCCTGGTGAATGAAACCTGATAGTTGCTACATTCTCAAATGTACTTGCATCGAAAAATTATAAAAGACAAAATCAGCATGCTGTCTGTGGGTAAACACTTTTCACAAAATGATTATTGTATATCTGACCTCTCAGTTCTTGCCCACAAAGGAAACCTGTGCATCACTGTGAAGAGATGAGCCTGAGAAATTAAATTCAAACTCTGATGGATATAAAAAATCATAAAATGAATAAAGACTTACGGCTCATTACAACAGTCTTTAACTCACTACCACTCCTTTGTCTTATGACTGTAAAGGTGTTAACTGCCCACCTTCATTTAGCAACATGTGCTTTATGAATGAAACAAATAAGCAGTTATTTAGCACTGACACTCTGAACACCTTTCCCAGATCTGAAGAAAAGCTTTTTTGCCAACAGAAGTTATCCCATTAAAATGGGTGGGGAACCTAAGGCCTGGGAGCTGGATGCAGCCCCCGGTTTGCCTGGATCTAGCCTCTGAGGCTTGAGGCTCTCCCCCAGCATTGGGGAGCCTGTGTTGGTGCTTGACCATCTCCCTCTCTTTCAGCCCCTCCCCCTCACCTTCCCCACAGGGCTGGAGCACACAAAATCTATTAGCCTGGCCCCACCCCAGGCTCGGGTGTGTGAGAGGAATGTGGGGAATGTCTTTCTCCTTTTCAGTCAAGGGCCATGTCAGTGAGGGGGTTTTGATGGTGGATTTTTTTCTCGTTCATTTGTGTGTAGCCCCTGACTGATTTTCTGTGGGTCAGTGGCCCCCCCACTCCTGCATTAAAGATTCCCCACTCCTGCATTAAAAAATAGTACTTCACCTATCTTGTATCTCAAATATCCTAGGTCCAGTGCCACTGGAATAACTCAAATAGGGATTTCTCTCCTTCTTGAGGATCTTAAAGTATATGTTGCAAAAGTTCTACAAATTATTCATAAACAAGTAGTGTCCATCACCAATGAAAAGTAGTCACAATTGGTATGGAAATTGCTAGCTGTTTAATGGACCAGGCAACATTACATGTGACTTTAGACTCTGTCCATTTGAAACTGTCCACCTAAATAGGCAGTTTCAACATCAGGTACTAAAATCCCATCTCTTCCAAAAACTGTACTGGAATATTTGGATTCTACAACAGAGATGGTGCCAAATTAATGTCTTGCCTACAAGGTAACACCACCAGCTATTCTGATTTAGGCATAAGTTCAGTTCAGTACTGACTCACAAGGGAAGAATGCTGCTGTTTCAATAGTAGCATCATTTCTGATAAATGGCTCCAAATATCTCTGTGCATTACAGATCTGAATATTAGTTGAAAGTGTATGTTAAAAAGTAAAGTCCTGAGCTGGTAAACTTTGAGCTCAAAGAATCTCAATTAATAATTGACTTTTGTATTTTGAAAGTTCATAGTTTGAGGTAAGTGAAGGGTTCCATGCAGAATTAAGTTTTAGATTTCTGGTGCAAAAGCTGGGGAATACTAAACAACATACCCTAATCTTTGTGGGTACTTTCCTTGAAGGTTTAGGAAACATTAAGTGCACTGAAATACTTTCTCCTCTCACTTTCTCTTTTTTTCTTTCATATTTTTTAGAGTGAGTAGAATTCCAGCGGGTAAAAAAATGATTGCATACTCAATTTTAATTTATTTTGTCATTAGAGTAGTCGTGGCACTTTTCATCAGTAGAGAGAGATTATTTGGAAGGGATTGATTTCTAGTTGGGTGCAACTTAGTGCTGAGACATAGATGATTTGGCACCTAAATCAATGTACTTTTGTCTAGAAAGTAGATATTACCTGTCAATAACACTCCCTAACCTATTAGAATTAACAGCAAAGTAGTTACATTGGATGGGGACCAAATCCAGAGAGAAATGAAGCTAAGAATGAAGGAAAATAGGTATGTTTGATGCTGCTTTAATAGAAAATGATATTATTTTTTACAGATGTTATGGTTATTTTTTCTTTATATCTAACTTAAGAAGCAATTCTTATGAAAATATAGGAAGTGTATAATTATCTTGATGTTTTGTACTTAAGCCTATATGTTTTCACTGGCAACTTTTATGATAAATTAACAAAAACCTAGTGTGAAATCATGGTTTTATTAAAGTTCGTGACTGAATCATGGGCTGACTTAGCCCTATTTGTATTTTCTTCTCCTTGGGATTGTTTATAAACATTCAATATGTTTCAGTAGATTCACTGAATGCTTTTGAAATTGTGCTTGGATGAACTGTGCCATTTTCCCAGCTCTTTAGGGCCATGTCTACACGGTCCCCGTTTTGTTGCGGAAAAAATATGCAAATGAAGCAAAGCGTGGAATATCACTGTGCCTCATTTGCATAATTAATAAGGTTCTGTTTTTGTGCAAAACCCCCCTCTTGCACAAGAGTCGTTCTTCCTGAAAAGAATGAGGAAGAACGGCTCTTGCGCAAAAGGGTTTTTTGGCGCAAAAAATGGAGCCTCAATTATGCAAATGAGGTGTGGCAATATTCCATGCTTTGTCTCATTTGCATATTTTTTGTGCAAAACGGGCAGTGGAGACATAGCCTAGGTGTTTGAATTGGTCTGTTTCCACCCCATGCTACTTAGGTTTTTAACAAAAGTATGTTCATGTGTTCATTGTAATTCAGGTGCATTATGTGCTTCTTCTGGCTATTGACAATATTTGGTGCTAATGTTTGAATATCCCTTTGTTTTATGGGAGGAGGGTTTTTTTTGCTTAGTGCTGTATTTTTTCCAATTCCTAAAATGTTTCTGGTTTTTTCAAAGGAGAGAGAAACAAAAGTTTGCATATGTGGAGCATGAGTCAGTTTTCTTCTCCCCCCCCCCCCCCCCAAAAAAAAATCAGTATGATTTATTTATTTATTTATTTATTTATTTTGAGAAGTGCCACATGAAATAAAGCAACTGTAGCCATAATTAAAGGAAGCAGTTTTACATACAGCAAGCCGGTTCACCTCATTTATATTTGGAGATTATATGGAGTATGGTTTAGAGTATCTTGTCTAATAATGATGGATTTCCAAAGTTGAAATTGGACTTCGGGGAACTGACCTTCCTCTGCCAAAGAGGTTTTGACCTTCAGTGCTGAGATTCTTTTGGTCCTTGTTTTAAGTGTATAATCAGTAGTTAGTGACTTGTAGTTTTTTCCATTCTCTTGAATTTATGGCAAATTAAGAAAAGTCACATGATCTATATATAGATAAGCGTATTTACATGGTTATTCCTGTCCAAGACTGACCTGTGAAATAATACAACTTTTAGGGAATGTGGGCGTCTGGTTTTTAAGATGCCTTTGCTTAATATTTCATAGTGAGTGCATATGTAAACCAGCTGGCATGTTTTAGTAAAGAATGCTTATAAATGTAACTTATTTAAATGCTTTGTAGACTTACTGCTTGCCAGACAAGTCAAGCTGAGACTGATCCTATTGCATAAACTTGCCTTTAAAGATGTTTATAAAACTTCTGATCTTCCGTATAAGCTTACAGGGACTGGAAAATGAGAATTAGCCTTGTTGACACCAGTGAATACTACTGTTTTGGGGGGCAGTGGGAATAGTGGAATAAAAATCTAGTTATCAAGTTGGGACATTCTTATCATGGAGCGGAAGTGGTATCGGTTTGCTAAAATGTTCCAGTTACAGAGATGATTTTTGCATCCCTGAAAATATGCTCACTTAGGCTATGTCTAGACAACAATAATCTATTGGAAAAAGGTACCCAAAATGTGCTCCGCAATTTGCCTACCTTTTTCCAATAGTTTTTTCGGAAGAGGCTTTGCCGAAATTTGGCCCATCTACACTGGACCAGATTTCAGGAAATCCTCCTCTTTCAAAAGAGCCCTTCTTCCTCGTGGAAGGAGGAAGACAGGGCTTCCGAAAGAGCGTGTCTGCTCTTTTGCAAAAAAAAAAAAAGCAGACGAGCAGACACGTTCCCTAAATGGGAGGTATCCCAGAAAAATTCCATAGTCTAGACAAAGCCTTAGTGTATGCACAAAATTAAAACCTTCTAATCCAAAGGAACACAAAGGTTTTCTTTTGTTTCCCCCTCTATTATACAGTATCTTCACTCATGAAGCATTATGAAAGGAAGTGAGATTTTTAATTATCAATTCAGTTGAGTAGATCAATCATCTAAAATATTTCAGATTAATCTTTATTAAATGTAATAAAGTTATGTTTTAGCTATTTTTCAAACTGTGTATTTTAGACCAGGCCACTCCAAGCAAAACTTTTATACTTAATCTTTTCAGAAATCCATTTTAAATGGCATGGTTTTTCAGTATAAAAAATTGATTTAGCCAGTGTGGTGTTCTCTTAGATCTATGTTCCTTTCTGTATCATTCCCTTTCCTTCCCAAATAAACTGTAAAATAAATCTCCATGACCGAAACAAACGTTATTTTATTCCCATGGCTGAATCATGTGTACAGTGCATACCAATTATTCTATTCACTTGTTAAAATATTTTTCTTATTTATCTTCTTTTGGAGCTCAGCCCTTTCTTATGTTTTTTGAAATATGTATTTCCTGTACATAATATTCATTTTTGTCATTAACAAAAAAGGCAGGTGCCCAATATGACTGCTGATTGATGAAGTTTTTTGCGTTCCTGGCTTGATACATAAGCCTGATGTTTAAACCATGTCAGTGGGAATAGTACTCAGGGAATGGTTGGAGAACTGGGCCCAATATAACATCAGATGTTACTTTATAATAGTAAAATCTGGATATCTTTTGTTTTAAATCTGTTTCCCCAAAATATGAAAAACATGAATTGTCAAGCAGTTGGAAGAGATCATAGAATTAAAGCTTCAAGTTCTAACTCAAGTCACTTGTAAAATTTGAATATATTTCCTGTAACCTAAAGTAGATGTTAATAGTATTAACATCCTGTACTAACATAATTAATGAGTGTATTAATTATGGATATTGGGTATCAGGTAATAGAATAGTCGAGTAACCACATGAATTCTTATTGGTTACTCAAATATGCTATAGTCCCCAGAGGCAGGACTGGCAGTCAGTGCACTCCTGGACCCACTCCCGGGGAGCCCCCTGCCAACCTCCACTGCTACCTCTATCTGAGGCAGCAGCGCAGGATGTCAGTTAGGAGCTGGTCCGTGAGGGGAGCCAGTTTAAAAACCAACTCCCCCCACAGACTTGCTGCCTGTTGCCCCACACTGCTGCCCCGATACAGGTGTTGGGGGTAAAGGAAAGAGAGGGAAGGTGGAGGCTGCCATGAAGCAGCCTCTGTCTGCGGTGCTTGGGCTGGCTGTAGATAGAGGCTGCTCCAGTGGGTGCAGGTTTGCCGCAGGCAGAGGCTACTTCATGGCAGTCTCTTCTCCCCCCTCAGCGTTACTTCCATTAATAGAGGCAGCAACACGGAGCGAGGGCAGGTGGCACCGTAGAGCTGGTGCTGGGGGAAACAGGCTTAAAAGCTCCCCCCCTTTGCTGCCTCTGAGACAGAGCCAGTGGCGGGAGGGGAGAGGAGGAAGTGTAGGTAGTTGAGAAGATTAACTGATAAGCCTAGGCTTATCGGTTAATCGAGTCAATTCTCGTTTACATTATTAATGCTTTGCTCCCTTAATCAAGCATGATTCTTAGCTTTACCAGTTTTATTGGCATTTTTAACTGAATAGAAAGCAAAGTGTTTGAAGCTGAACAGGTATGGGCAAACAAAGTTGTCTGAAACTTGTAGTGATGAGGCATTGCCATAAATTATTTGCAGAAATACAGGTTTAGCTACAGTACCTTTGTATGCAAATATATTAAACAGATGCCTAACACATGTTTGAGATGGTCTAATCACTCGTGCTAACTTTCTGTATATTTCTTCTAACATCTGGAAAAATTCTTCCAAGGTGTTTTTCATAATATTTAGTTCTTACTCTAGAAATACCCAATTCAAGTTGGGAAAACTCTTAAGTTATCTATACCTCCTGGTGACAACATCCAGTGAAATGCTCACCAAATGTTTGATGGCTAGTCTGTGCTGTTGCACAGCATTAAATTATTAGTGTCAGCGGTATAGAGAAAGTGTTTGCAAATTACCTTAGGAATGTGCACTTATCCTTGCTACCATCTTCTTAACTGAACATAGACTGTGCAGTCCCACTTTGATGCACTGTACTGGGCCACTTTTGTGGCTGCCTGATCCAAGCATTTCTGCACACCAGTGTTTAAATACAGTGATAACTTTAGCTCTCCTAGCTAAGTATTCATCACCCTCAAATGATCAGTGTTGGAAGCTATGGGAAAATGATTCCCACTAGAAGTTGGAGACCGACCCTCACCCTAATCTTCTGGGTATTTATCCCAGCAACACAGAGCAGAAAAGAGGTTTAAAAATCTGTCCCAGCAATGGGCAGCCTAGGCTAGTGAGTGGCCCTCCTCCATCTCAGTGGGCTGCAAGATTGTTGTAAGCAAGACAGTCTCCTGAGAGAGACTAGTTTTGCTAACTGGGGGAAGTGATTTCTGAATATATGCTTTAAAGCATTTTTATAATGTAAACAGCATTCTTTTATATGTGGAACTTTTTATCCATGAAAATCAGTATTTATGCAGATTATTTAAAAATGTAGTTTAGAATTGTAATCAGTGTACACCATAAGAGAAATCCACATCTTAATTCTATGAATTTTTGCTTCAACTTCGGCACTTGTGATCAGAGTTGTGAGATAAGGTATAAAAGCACACAATAGAACATATAGCTTCATTTATGTTACAGAGCATAGATCAAATTCTCTTTCATTATCAGACAGACTGTTACCTAATTTATTTACCATACTTATTTGCCGAAAGAGAGAATGGTTTAATGCTCAAGAAAGTTGAGTGCTGCCTTAGTGAGTTGGATTTTATCTCACTTTTTGCCACAGAATTCCTGTATGATGCCAATCAAGTCACTTAAACTCTGCATATCACAAGTAATATTTAATATGTTCCTCATTTCCTGGATGCCTAACATAAGGAGTCTGATTTGTAGATGTGCTGAACGCTAACAGCTGCTACTGAAATCAGTGGGAGCTGTGCTTAAACATTTAAATTGCAGTTTAATGCTAAGTATTTTGAAAAACCAGTTCGTTATCTGATTGGACACTCAAAATTAAAGTGAAAGTTGCCATTAATCAACATGCATCAGTTTCCCATCTCTAAAATGGGGGTAATACTGCCAATGTTAATATAAAACATTTCATAAAATTGACACATGGAATGGAACTGTCCAAAACTTGTGAGCTCAGAAGAGGTTTGAACATTCATACACAGTCCTGTGAAACTGCTGCTTGTAGTCCATTTACATGTAGTAATATTTTCACTGTTTTTTATTTTCTGCTACACTTTTTTTGTTGTAGTACTTCTACCAAAGAACCTGAACGTGTAGCTTTATTAACAGGATCCACATCTTTCCTTTTTGCTATGGTTACTTTTATGGAGAAAGAAGTAGTGACAGTAATATTCTTTAAACTTGGTTCATTTAACATGAATCTAGATTTTTTGTGAAGTTTAAGTAACTAATAAAATGTATTTGTTTTGTTGTGGCCTCATGCAATAGGCTTCCCTCAGTTAATAGAGCATTGCCTATAGACCTCTCTTGGTTGAAAATAAGAAAAAATGTTAATGCTAAACTGTAACTAACATTTTTGTCATTAGTATTTTTGTATGGCTTTTCTAGTTATAGACACATTTGTCTACTTTGGAGAGAGGGACCTCTTGGCACTGAAAATTTCATTCTGTCATGGGCAAGAATGTTTAAAAATTATAATTTGAGTGGGAGGAAAGACAGAGGAAATGGTCTGAAATTCTCAAGTTAACTTCTGCAGACAGATCTTTGCTTAGGGAATTGAGTGAAATATTTTGGTCTACAAAAGAGTATTGTAGATGTTCTTGTTTTGTGCTGCTCTTCCATACATTTTGGTATATATACTGTATAGCTCTAAGTAATTTTGACTGTTAACCTGTATTATGCTATTGGGAGTTCTGGCTTTTCCAGTCCTGGTGTTTTTTATGCATATCAAACTGCTTTACTTTCTGTTAACAAATACTATTTTACTGAAATTCTACTTTTTGGGCAAATTCACTATTTTCATAGATAAAGATGCAATGGTTTTTTAATGGGAGAGGTAAATTTAACTTTTTACCCCGGAGAGAATTTTTAGTATTATACCCTGTCCAGAGAGGACCAAATTTTACTGCAGTGTATCTTTGTTAAATGATACTCTGGGAAATAATATATGGGTAATATGTTTTTATAGTCACATTTATATTCTAAAAACTGCTCTTCAGTCATAAGCGCTCTGTCCCTTAGGTACTTAGATGGCCCCCATTGTTGTAGTCTCTGAGCACCTCACCATTGTTAAGGCATTCTTCCATAGAATACCTCTGTGAGCTATTTATCTCCATTTTACAGCTGGGAAATTGAGTTAGAGAGAGGCTAAATGCCCATGGTCACATAGGAAGTTTGGGGCTCAGAAGTGATACAAGCCTGAGTTCCCCAATTCTGAAGTTACTTGTCTTTCACCAGAGAATCATTCTTCCTCAGTGTTGTCTGTGTGTTTTGGACTGGGTCAAAATATTCAGAATGTAAGTCCTGGATGCTGACATCCATGCATTTGGAAGGATGTTGCTTCATACTTTTGTAAGTTTGTGGATCTGTGCTAAACAAAGTATGAAACAGAGCATACTTTCCCCATAGAGCACAATAAATATAAGAAAAAGAGGGGGATAAATGATACAGACAGCACTAGTACCTAGGGAAACAATGTGGATAATATTGGTCAGTTTGGTAGGCAGCAGTCTCAGCACACCAGCTGCATGAACTGTTGTCAAGTTTTCTGAAGCACAGCATAGTGGCTTTGAGCATGCTAGCTGGGAGCTTTTCCTATGTATGATGTGCAGAATGAGACACCACACAAATGCTTGTTGGAAAAAATTAACCACCCTTCTCTGCTGATGCTGCTGGTGGTGTGACCTTGAAAACTAGGTGCTTAGCCATGAGTGGCTGGTCCTGTAAAGCTTCCCATGTCTCTGAATGCCTCCTCTTCCAGATAGGTTCTGTATGTTCCCTATACCTCCACCATGCATTTGAGAACTCTGCTCTATAACAAAGTAATTTAGGGTGATGATCTGAGGAGAAACAATTTGTATCTATATTATCTCAGCTGAAAATATGTTGTTAGTTGTCTAGCAGTACCGTTGGTAGACTTCAATTGATAGAGCAACTTAAGGCACAAATCACTGAAGTAAATAATAATGACACAATAGCATTGTTATACTCAACATTGTACTTTTGAAACCTATAGCCCTAACTTCAGACTAATCCAGTCTGTGGTGCTTGCCAGTGAGGATATCTGAAATGATTGTGCCACAGCATGACTTGAATGTATGTTTACATGTGTCTTTACAAGATTTGTTATAGATACATTTATAGAACAAGAAAGTGGCATTAAGAATAAAATTATATATTTTACAGTAGATTGACATTATGGACTTAACTATGAAAGTGAATGTTTATTACATCTTCTTTTTCCTGTGTCTATTGTTTATTATTTGTGATGCATAACTTTTTTTATGGTGCATCTACATACTAATATAAGGGCAGACTCTCTACCCCAAAGAACTTAAAGGAAAGGGTGAAAAGTCATTTTGTCATCTCAAAGTTAAATAAGTCACTTCCAAACTATCTTTACTTTCACCAGCCAGACGAGCATGGTAGCAGTGTAACGCTTTGGTTTACCATGGAATGTTGACGATACAGCCAGGTTCTTATAATGAATTAATAAATATACCTATAAAACTACAAATCCTTTAATTTAAAAAAAGGTTTAAAAATTGTAAGTGTTAAACCTCAGAATAGGTTGAATTTGTTTTCTTGTTAGATTATTCATAGTCTTTTTCTTTTTATGGAACCAAATAATCTTTTCCTGTGCTCTAGTTGCTACGGTTTCTAGAGGTCTAATAATTAACACCTTTTTTCCCTTTCTTTTTGGTGTAATGAAGATGTGAACTTTTTCTGTATCACTGGTTTTGTAAGTTGGGGAAATTTTTAAAAAATATGACAGAGTAAATGTAAGACTGATTCAGATTCATAGAGCACATTCTTACAAAAGAGAAGATTTAAATATTACCTCATAAATGTCTTTTTGTCGACAGGGTGCAGGACAAGATAAACTTGGAATCTATGTCAAATCTGTTGTAAAAGGAGGTGCGGCAGATGTGGTTAGTAATGTTTAACTATTAAAGTTGTTAAAATATCAGTCAAATTTAGAGATTCTTGCAATAAAAATATTTGTAATTCTCTTCATTGGACTAATAAAATGTATATGTGTTTATTTTGATTAATCCCATGCAAGGACTGTGTATACAAAGTTGTTTTTCTTTCTTGAATGTGTAATTAGGATGGTCGGCTAGCTGCAGGGGATCAGTTGCTCAGCGTGGATGGTCGAAGCTTAGTGGGTCTGTCCCAAGAAAGGTACACAGTCTTGCTTTCAGATTGAGGAAGCAAATACTCTTTTAAAAATGAGCGTGCAGTGAAAATAATAGACTCAAGAATATTTCTGCCTTAGTTGATATTTGTTCCTTATAGCCTTAGGAGCAAAAGTTTCACTCCATTCTTTTAGTATGTTCAGAATAAATATTCCTATAGATGTAATACAGGTATACATATATAGAAACATCACTGTATTAATTTCTTAATGTACACTCTGATTCATAGAATAAAGTCTTTTTAAGCAAACCGATCCTAGCTTTTGTCTTGAACGTTTTCACATCTGGCATTGAACTGTAGAAATTAAGAATAGTAACTGCCTGCATATATTTCCCATTTTATATTCATAAGTCCTTTAGATGCTATCATCTCATTGTCCAAAGAGGATAAGTGACTTAAATGCGGTGGTATAAAATATTGCTGAATGCTTAGTTTAGCAACATAGAAAAAATTGCATAGTGAGTACCAATTCAATAATACTATACTTAGTTCTTTTCTGTTTGACTCCTGTCACAGGGCAGCAGAACTCATGACAAGAACAGGTTCTGTAGTGACCCTAGAAGTAGCAAAACAAGGAGCAATTTATCATGGTCTGGCAACACTGCTTAACCAGCCATCCCCAATGATGCAAAGAGGTAAAATAAAGAACCGATTAACTTTTTAATGTGCTGCAAATGTAGAAAAGTAGTGATTTGCCAGTAGCTTGTGCTATAGAACTGATGCCTATGAATGTTTTACAAACACATGTGCGGAATGTAAAATGTAGAAATACCAGCTGTGTATCCTCTTCCTGGCACTGAAAGCTGTGGTTCTGTAAAGCAGCTATGCCCAGGCTGAATTTTAACCATGAGTTTAAGTATTGCTGTAAATAGGAATGTTTACTTGAATTAAAGAGCCTAAATTTTGTCTAGGGTTTCTTCTCCCACGTTGGTGAAAGGGAGAAATAATCACTCAATTCCATAATGAAATAAGAACAATTAGATAATGTGGCATTTTACACCTGAATTGTACATGAGTTGCATAATTCATCTCACATTCCTGATGATAGTAGTGGTTTAGTATTTTATCCCCTAAATTTTACATTTTAAACAGATATAGAAACCATGCAATGGCAATGCAACTTCTCTTACTTTAACCATTGTTTAAAGTTATATTACAAACACAATTCTAATCATAAGTCAGTGTTTTATCAACACGTTAATAGATTTAAAGTACAAGAGGAATTTACAATCTAAATAAATGGAATACACAAGTCACAAAGGAATCAAGAATTTAATTTACTTTTTCTCCATCTCCAAAAGACCACTGATGGCAGAGCAGCTATGATACTTGTGATAAATAGTAAAATACTTCTAAAACAAAAGAGAAACTATTGGGCCATGTTTGGTAATGGATTTTCACTGAGCATTCTATTGAAATGGCAGTTCTTAATTTTTTATAACTGATCCTTTAAAATTTAGGATTCTTAGGTATTTTTTCCATATATAATTGCTTTCTCTGTAATATAAATACATTTCTTTCAGAGATAGTATTTTAATTACTGTGTGGCAATTTTTATATAGCTATTGATTGATTGTGTTATGAGAACTTTCTAAACATTAATAAAGAATGCTACAATACAGGAAGGAAAGAGTTAAAAAAAAACCCCTCATTACCACAGTTTACATCACCATGCTAGACACCATAAGCCTTTCAGATTAATCAAGAGATTTCTTTCAGTAATTGTGCATCTGGTTTGCCAAATATTGTGGTTACTTAGTTTCAAAATCCGTTTTTGAAGCTTGTAAATCAAAAGAATCTTGAACTGTCCGCATAACAGAATGGGATTGTGTATCCAAAAAATTCTAACTTTAAAATGTAGTATGTTTTACTAGAAGATTCATTTTAGCTATAAAAGAAACAATTTTAAGCAAGAACTAAAAGGAAACAGTTATTCAAGTAGAAAGATCACAAATTTAAAGGTCTTATACTGTTGCAGTTTCGGATCGCCGTGGATTAGGTAAACCCCGACCAAAGAGTGAAGGTTTTGAGCTGTATAATAATTCCGCTCAGAATGGGTCACCTGAGAGCCCTCAGCTGCCTTGGGCAGAGTATAATGAACCAAAGAAGCTGTCAGGGGATGACAGACTGACGAAGAATCGAGCTGATCACCGCTCCAGTCCTAATGTAGCAAGTAAGCTAAACTTCACTTTTGTTCTTCTTTTTAAGAATTTTTTCATGCAAATTATTTGTAGTCTTTGAAATCTAAAAATATGAAAATGACTTGATTGAAATGTAGCCTATATTTAAAATACTGAAACAGTAATAACTTCAACAAAATTTGGGGAAAATCATTCACTAAAGAGCTATGGCAACTAATTTAATATTTTATTATTGCCACATTATGAAGTTTAATTGGTTGTTCTACTATAGGACAAAATACTGTTACTGATGTTTAACAATGCTTACTTTAACTTTGTAATAGATCAGCCTCCAAGCCCTGGAGGGAAAAATGCTTATGCTGCTGGAACTACCAACAAGATAACTTCAGTCTCTACTGGAAATCTTTGTACAGAGGTCAGAAGTAGCAAGAGAAGGACTGGCTGTTTACGTCACTTACATTTCAATAGAAGTAGTGTGCTTGGGTTAAGCTGAAGTTTTATTGGAGGTTTTTAATAGAATGCCACTGTTCAGTGATACATAATTATTCTTGTTGCCTGTTGCTTAATTTGATCAGTCAGCAACAGAAATTGTCACAAAATTGTAATTAATTGCATAGCTATTCAAATCTGTTAGTAATTTATGCAATAAGCATTGTGCATTTAGTTCCAAAGCACTCAAACCCTGACTCTTAATTACTAGTTCATATTTGATCTCAGAAAACCTTAGAATCATATTTATTTTGGATGAAGCTGGGATTAAAAACAATTCCTAAAAAATATACTTGTTAAAAAAGAAATTAGAAGTTAAAATCAAATCTGCAGAAATCTGTATGATAGGTACATTTTAACCTATTCTCTCTCCCTTTTACAGGAGCAGACCCTGCCACAAAGACCTGAAGCTTACCCTATACCAACGCAAACCTATACCAGAGAATATTTCACATTCCCAGCTTCAAAATCCCAGGATCGAATGGGTCCGGCTCAGAATCAGTGGCCAAATTATGAAGATAAACCACAGATCCAGGCAGAGAGTAATCACTCTATTAGTGCTGCAATGCAGGTTAGAAACAATCTATCAAGAATTTAAAAACCTTTCCCTTCTGTTCACTGATTGCTGAAGACAAATCAATATAAAATGAAGTTTTCTCTTTCAAAACATGTAATATTTTTGTAAAAAGCAAAAAAGTTTTCAAGACCGATTCCTCTCTGTGTGTGTGTGTGTGTGTGTGTGTGTGTGTGTGTGTGTGTGTGTGTGTGTGTGTGTGTGTGTGTGTGTGTGTGTTTTAAAGTGGAACAGATAAATATTTGCAGTTCAAGATCAACCCAAGGTCTATAGTGAAATGTGTTTACTTCAGTTATCTGTAAATTGTGCCTCTGGTTATAAAAACAGTGCATCATTTGTACTATTATGGAAACCATTTACCCCAGTGTCTGCTGTCCTCACAATATTGCTATGTGATAGAGAAATATAGTTACTTCATTGTGCTGGTGGGGAAACTGAGGCACAGATCAATTTGCTCAAATCTTCAGAAATCTGCAGCGGACCAGGTAATTGAACCAGTGTCTCCCATCTTCCATGCTAGTAGTACTCACCTACTATCTTCCTCTGTAAAACCACCACTGAGTCCCTCAATGTTTGTAGTAAACACAGAAAATGTTCAGAATTAGGTGTTTAAACCTTACTTAGTTTTTGAAAAGCTGTTTGTTTTTTTCTTAATACTTCTGGGAAAAGTAGGAAGCTGTGAGAGTAAGCCCTCACTCATGTCAGTAGTGCCACTGAAATCAATGGACTAATCACTTGAGAAAGGATTGCAGGTAAAACCTCAGTATGATTGTGCTGATGTGCAGTTGGTGCTTAAGATGCACTTCCAGTATACGCAGCTGTTAAGAATTTAGAACACAAACTTGGTGTTTGTTTAACTTTCATGAGGGTTTTAGATGGAAATCAAAGCATCATATTATGGCTAACCTCTATACAAATATTTCAGCTAAATATCAACACCTATTTGCCACCCCATATTTAGAAAGCTGATGATAAGTCTGGATCTGGAGTTGCAGCTTGAAACCCTGATTCTGCCAGAAAAAATGCATTATACGGAAGCAAATGGCTGGGAGTTTTCACAAGTACTTGAAAAGCATATGTTAGCTTTTTACAACCCATATACCAATCAGCTCTTTTCAGTTTCAGTGTTAAAGTAAAACTAGCTTTAAAAATCTCACAGTATTGATTACTTTTTTAATGTTGTTTTATAGGGTTTTATTTTTAAAAACATCATTTTCTCTGTTTTTCAATCATTTTTATTGTAACATCATATTTTAGTGAATGATCTCTTATTTTTTGTTGTCAAATTAACTAGTTATTCACTTCTAAGCAGCAGTTTCACTTAAGTTATATTTGGAGCCATGGTCATGAAAGTTGTAGTAACTAATGGCTGACTTAAAATCACTGTTTTTATCTTCTAAATGCATGTCATTAGCAAACCATTTGGCTAGGTGCATCTCCCCAGTGCTTCTGACACAAGTAGCTGTGTGTTCAGAACTTCAGAACTAATAGAGCATAAAAAATACACTCTTTCATCCCTAACAAGGCATTCTTTCTAGTTCTCAGTTAAGGTCATTGGTGGGGAAGAAATTTTGCATTGTTAGTCTCCTCCTTTGTCACTCGCTGAAAGTCTGTACGTTCTGTGTCTATACTGAAAATTTTCTAATACTCCAAATATATATTTTCTTCAAGAATAAAATTAAATTTAGATAAGATTCCATCATCCTAATTATTTCTGAATATTTTTCATATTCAATATATCTTGTAATATTTTCTGTGCAGTGGTAATAATGCCTGACATGTTTTAAAATGCTATCAGTATATAAACTAATAAATACTTAATATTCCTGTGAGACAGATGAGCAGGGTTGGGCTTCTGAGCACCCAAATCCTCTCCCTGAATGATTCCTACAGTAACAAGAGAAGGGAGAATGTCCCAATTGGGTGGCTGGATGACTCCCCTTTTCACTCAGCACTCTGTGTGTCTGTGCTCATGAAAGAAATATGTTTGCCAGCCGAGAAATAGGCTGGACTGGAGAGTTACTGGACTTGAGTTACTGTTGCAGACCACCTGTGTTTGGAAATGAGAGAGCACTGTTAAGGATAGCCCTGAGAATTTCTGTGAGATGAGGAGTCTGTTGGCATGAGTTATACCTTGTTTTCATCATTTCCTCAGTGTTGCTTGATAACTCTGCCTCAGAGCTTTACAAACTCTTCCTGGGCTTGTATGTTTTAAAAGAGTTGGTAATGTTATGGTGGTATTGACAGTAAATTCTTGGGAAATTTGTTTATGTAAGTTTTCTGCTTTACCAAAAAGATTTAATTTTATTGATAGGAAGGCATTTTGTCAGGTAGAAATGTGTTTTTTACAAGCCACTAGTTTTTATATTGGGTATAAATGTTAACTAATATACATACTTTATTTTATGTCTTTCAGCGTGCAGCTCATTCCCAGGAAGAACTGCGAGATGATAAAGTTTTCCAACCAGAAAGGAATCGTCTGGAGGTGGTTATAAGAAAGGATATAGAGTATGTTGATCGAAAGTCAGATAGTGATCCATGGATGAATTCATCTGTAGATTCAAGCACATCCAGCCAAGAGCATCTGAACCATTCCTCCAAACCAGTTTCCCCTGGTTCTTGTTTAACCAAAAGTGGACCTGGCCGTTGGAAAACTCCAGCTATCAGTCAGCCAACACCAGTGGCAGCTTCCCAGCCCATCAGAACAGACCTTCCTCCTCCACCACCTCCACCACCAGTACATTATGCAGCTGATTTTGATGGACTGCAAATGGATTTGTCTTTGCCTCTTCCACCTCCTCCCCCTCCAAACCAGCTAGGAACACAATTATCTTCACAGGTAGCGGCTGCAGAACATAAAAAGAGAGAGGAGCATCAGCGGTGGTATGAAAAGGAGAAAGCACGTCTAGAGGAAGAGCGAGAGAGGAAGCGTCGTGAGCAGGAAAGGAAATTGGGCCAGATGCGTACTCAGCCACTAATTCCTGCTCAGCCTATGGTTCCTCCTGTTTCTGTGCAGCAGCTGAAACTAGAAAAGCCTGCAACATTGCAGAGGTCCCAGGACACAGTCATTCGAGAGCTACAGCCACAACAGCAACCCCGAACCATTGAACGAAGAGATCTGCAGTACATCACCATTAGCAAAGAAGAACTGTCCTCTAGTGATAGCTTGTCTCCTGATCCCTGGAAACGGGATGCTAAGGAGAAGCTAGAGAAACAACAACAGATGCACATTGTGGACATGCTGAGTAAAGAGATTCAGGAACTTCAAAACAAGCCTGATCGTACAGCCGAAGAGAACGACCGCCTGCGCAAGCTTATGCTCGAGTGGCAGTTCCAAAAAAGACTCCAAGAGTCAAAGCAAAAAGATGAGGATGATGACGAGGAAGAAGATGATGATGTGGATACCATGCTCATCATGCAACGGCTGGAGGCTGAAAGAAGAGCAAGGGTAAAAGGGGGTAATCCTTTCTAGGCACAAGTATAGCAGTAAACCTGTGTTTTCTAGTAGACTGGTTAAACAAAATTTGAAATTGTCATAGGATAAAGGAGGACTGGACTGTCTTAATGTCCCTGTCTTTCATTATATAGAAAATGCTAAAGAAAAATGTTTCCAACAACCTTGGTTTGGCCAGTTAAAATGGTGTATTATAAAAATATGATGCTACTAATCGCAAAGATCAGAGCAAAATGTTTTTTGGCTGTAAAACTTTTCCTTTGGTGAAATGGCATTCCTTGTGTAGATAGGGAAAAGGATAGTTATTGACTAATTCCTCAAAGTAACATAAGCAAGTTATGCCTCATGTGTACTCTGGAAGTTTTACTTATGGAGGATGAAAATTAAGGTCTTTGGAGAGGGACCAAAAATGGGCAGTGTTTCTTTAGTATCTTTATTTTAACTCCATAGCTCTTATTTGGCGGCTTTACTGGTGAAAGCCCTTGATATTTACAACTGTTAAATGAAAGAAGGTAATGCAACTGTATGTCATCTGCTAAAGTTATTCTGCCTGTTCTGTCTTCACTGAGAAACTTGTTTCCATATAGAAACTATTATTTTTCTTATGAAACACCACCACAGGAATACCAAATTACAAGTTAATAGTTTTTCTTTGAAGGATATATAAACTAGCTCCTTAGATGGTTGAGCATCTTTACTACTACATGTCTTTATAAGAGTTGACTTAATTCTATAGAAAGCAAATGCAACACAACAAGAAATATTTATGAACATTTATTTGACAGTATAGAATAACTTTTTTTCTTCTGGATTGTTTCTGGCAGCTTTTGGCTTTATATTAGCTTCATTGGCACTAAAGCCTTGCTAGCATTTGAATTCCTAAACTTAATCTTTGTGCCCTTGCCAGTCTGTTGCTTTCCTCTTACCTTGTGGCTAACTTTGATTGTTTTGAAGCAATAGATACACCACACTTAAACTGATGGAAGTCTAAATATATCCTTGGCAATGTGATAAATCCGTGTTTAACACATAAGCAGTTAACTACAGGCATTAAAATACATATAACACTGCCATTTGCACAAAAAAGTCTTTGTGCTAACATTTTTATTATTGTTTGACGTAAAAAACCACATCATTAATGGGTTGAGTAGCCAACTGTATTATATAACATTATATCGTTCTTCTCCACGAGGTCTGAATTTTAAATATTAGTTGGTGACATTTTCCAGAATTTTAGAACATTAGCGGCTTTGCACAATCCTAGCCTGAATTATAATGTGGAAAAAGCTTCATGCCTAAATTAAAATTAGCTCTTTGCCTGCTCTTTAAGAAAAGATAATGTCTGCAGTACTGCTGTGGTGTTATCTGTCAATCCAGAGATGCACATAAGCATGGTATTTCTAAGGACGATCATCATTAGCTCTGTTTTTTGAGTATATGAATAGCTAATCTGAAATGTTACCACAGTTAGGGCCCTGGAGGTTTTCACTGCTCAAATAGTTTAGCTATATAGTGTCCAAAATTTTTCCTTTTTTTGGCGTTTACCTTTCTATAACAGCTGAAGTATCAAATCAAAGGGAAATGCTTTTGGCATAGTGCAAATCTAAACTTACCTTTATTTTTACTGTGCATCTTTCTTTTTTCCCTTTTCTTATTATCTGCAGCAGACTGCTGTGCCAGCAATCTCTGTTCTAGATTTGGTATGTTCTTGTTTCTTTCTCTTCAATACCTCTTCCCGTCTTGGTATTTTTGTTTTTCTGTATTAATAATGATCCGATATGCATTGGATGTTGTCTTTACCATTTCTGGGGTGTTCTGAATCAAAGTGTGATACAGTACTGTAAGCATGCATTTTGAATATTTCTAAATCTGTTCTTATTCCCCCTCTCTCTCGCCCCCGCTTCTCTCCTTTTAAATGTTGTGTTCTGTCGGTGGCTTTGAATTGTTTGCAGCTGTGATCTAATATGAAACTCCGTGTTTGATATTTCTATGTAAACATATAGTCCTAAAATCTTACTAAGCAGTTGGATGAGATTTTCATTTTCACTTTTCATTTTTAAAACCTAATCATAGAAACCTTCTCCCCTCCATTCTTCAGAGATTTAAATAAACTTGTTTTAGCAGCTTAAATGCAAAAGATTTTTCAATTCAATGACACCATAAACTTACATGGCCTATTAGATTAAAAAGGCATGTTCCCTGTCCCCCCTTGTGATATACCTTAGTTTCTCCATTAATTGGCAAACAATGTTTTCTTAATTTCTTATATTTTTCGGTAATAGAATGAAAACTCAGGACAACAGCTCCTAAACTAGTATGTCCAACTAATTTACAAACACAGCCAGAAAACTGGCATTGCCTTATAAGACCAATTTATAAAATGTATGCTTCACATAATTTATAATGTGCATTTAGTATTTCTGTGCCAGATTACTGTTATAAGCAATCTCAAAGTCCTCTGGCAGCAACAAAACAGTTGCGCTTTCTCAGTTTTCTAAATGAAACAAGAATATTCAGAAAAGTCATGAATTTTCCAGCTTCCGATGTTGCTTGCCATCTCTCACGGCTTTTATTGCATCTCTTGCAATACTTGGTGTGGTTTTTTTTTCTTAAAGCTCCATTTCTTGGAATCATTGTGTTGAGAATCTCAGTTTTAATTTTTACAGTGTTCTGGAAAAGCTTGAAAATGTAAACCCTAAAGGCAAAAAAAAGAAGACAAATAAAAAGAGCCACAAATGTATTATTTTAAAAAAGTCGTCATTTTAAAGACAGTCTTTTTAAAGACAGTGTGCTAGTTTTCATGATGTTTTTCCTTTAAATTCTCTGGGGCCTTTACTGATTCTAACTGACCCTCCCTCATATTAAACATGTATATAAAGATACATTTAATTTTTTTAACTTATAAAAATAAAGTTACTGTTTCTAACAATCCCATCTTTATATTTACAGTTTGAAGTCCAATGTGCACACATTATTCCCATGAATTAAGATCAACAGCTCTTTTTGCACTGTTTTTTTTTTTTTTTTTTTTAAATTTTAACCTCCTTGGGCTGTCATGTAAGGGAAATAGGCTATCTACTTAAAGATGGGATATGTAATTAATGGACGTTGTGTATTAAGTTTTGAGCAGAGGCACATCATGCTGCCTTTAGAGAACTGGGGAATATATTGGTACTTGTGCAGTCTGGGCTGTTATTCACTTAACTTGTCAAAGCAGTACCATGTGAGAAGAATTAGTGTCAGAATCAATAGAAGTGGAAGGGAACTCAAGAGGTCATTGAGTCCAGTCCCCAGCCCTCACAGCAGGACCAAGCACTGTCTAGATCATCCCTGACAGGTGTCTGGCTAACTGTTCTTAAATATCTCCAGTGAGATGATTATTTAAAAACATTTTACTAAATGACCCAAAAGCATCAAGGGAGGCAGTGTCACGGTTTAAAAAAAAAATCCAACTACCTAGCTTAAAGGAGAAGTGAAGGCAAGTTACAAGAAATAAAAATATATTAAACTGGAAAAAAAGGGAAGCTGATGGTAATGAATATAAATAAGATGAAGTTATTCACCTTATGCAGCAATGATGGTTATAATATAGTTCCTTATTAGCGGGAACAGCTTGGAAGAAGCTGCTTGGCTGTGATCCCAAGTTAGACTGTTGGAAATCCAGGCTGGCCACACAGCAGGAAACCAAGGATCATGGCATCAGATGAACTCTTGATGTTTTATGTGGTAAACCAACCTTCCTAGGATAAAGAAAAAGTTTGTTCCTACACCTGTTACATCCTGGATATCTGTGTATCCTCTTTTTCTATCCTTTACTATTTAAACACAAAATATCTAAGGAAAGATACTGAGTATAGAGCAAATGAACTTGTTTTTCATATGTATGTAACTTATCTCTCTTCACATAAGTAGTATTGTAGCTCTTGAGCTGTGCTGTGGGTCTTAAACATTGACAGATGTCCCTTTTACAATGTCAGACCAGACAGGTGTGCAAAAAAAAAAAAAGATTAGAAAAGACTTGACTCCAAATAATCAAACTAGTGCATGGGACTCTTAATTTCAAGAGTCCTATTGATGTAAATGGGACTTGTGGGTAAATTTTCTTCCCTGTTCTGAAAATTTAGGAATTAAATTGTGCTTCATTCACCATTGGTCAGGTTAGTGTAGAGTATTGTTGTATATGGTCACAGAAGTGAATTTCTTCAAACAGTGGGAGTGCCTTGCCATCTCAGCAGTCCTTCCTTAGTGTGTGACTATTGCTAAATAGAAGCTAGTTCTTCTTCAAGTGCTTGCTCATGTCCATTCTGATTAGGTGTACGCGTGCCGCGTGCACGGATTCCGGAGCTTTTTTCCCTTAGCAGTATCCATAGGGCCAGCAGGGAGCCCCCTGGAGTGGTGCCGGTATATCGGTGCATATATACCCCTGCTGGCACTCCCACCCCCAGTTCCTTCTTACTGCCCGTGACGGTAGCTGGAGCATACTTCAGGCTGATAGCCTCTCTCTTAGCAGCTTATTTCTTATCTGTTGTATTATAGTTCTAGTTGAAGTTTTTATCTAGTTAAGTAGTTAAGTGTTGTAAATATTTAGTTAGATGGGGGAGCAGTGGAACCCTCCCGTGAGGGGAGGGCATGCCAGGGCCCCAGGGCTTTAAACCCTGTGCTTCCTGCTCCAAACCTATGCCCTGCGGAGATCCCCACTCAGACTGCCTAAAGTGTCTGGGTGAGGCCCCTCGAGCTGAAAGCTGCTCTGTCTGTAAGAGCTTTAAGCCCCGGACCAAGAAGGAGAGGGACTTCCGGCTGAAACTCCTGCTAATGGAGTCGGCACTGCAGCATCAGAGCGAGGAGCGGCCTCACTCTGCTCGCAGCACACCGTCGGCGGCACCCCTGTCGGACAGCACGGCACCGAGGCACAGATCGCAGTCCCCGGTGCCGAGGGCCTCCAAGAGCTCGAGGGGACGCTCGGTAGAGAGGAGTGCCCAGAAGGTGCGCCCTAAGGAGGGGCACCTTTCTTCTAAGTCCTCCAAAAAGAGGCGTAGCCCGGACAGGGGCAAGAGCCCGGGGCAGCCCGTGGGGCTAGGAGAGGTCCGTCGGCCCTCCACCCCAGAAACTTTTGAGGCGGCCCGGGACCTCATTCACATGGCTGTGGATGAAGGGGAGGGCCCGGTGCCGCAGGAGCGGACCGCGCTGGCACCGGCCTTAAGTGCCCCCCAGCAGGCTATGGCCGGGTCGTGGGACCCTCTGGACGAAGGGCAGGCCTCGGCCCAGCAGCAGTTTTCCTCGGTGCCGGGAAGAACACCGACACCGGAGCCAGGACGAACACCGGAGCCAGGACGAACACCGGCACTGACCCCGGGCCCCTTCCCGACGGCACCGGGAGCGAGTGCGCTTGCGGCGCCAACGGCACCGGTGCAGGATCCGGTGCTGCACACGGCCCCCTGGGCGGTGCAGGGCCCCGCACCGTACTATGCGCCATCTGCGGTGCCACAGCAGGCGCCCCGCACGGCACCGACGCTGATGCCTCTCCCGGCACTGATCCCTGCTTACACCTTGGGAGCGCAGCAGCAGGGCGCGGCACCGCTGCACATGATGGCACCGGAGGGTTATGTACCGGCCTATCAGATGCAGCCAAGTCGGTGGCATCGGCCAGGTCTTCATATAGGTCACGGCCCCGTCATAGGTCTCGCTCATCGGTCAGATCATCTCACCGGGAGCCGGTGGACCAGCAGCAGTGGCAGGGGCAACCCCAGTGGGCTTTCTGGACGCCCTGGGCATACCACCAGGCCCAGGGGCATACCACCAGGCCCAGGGGCCTCCCCCTACGGGGCTGGCAGTGGGGTCGTCCCGAAGGAGTAGCACCCCGTCTGCCACCCCCTTGACAGCCCCCCCGCCTGGAGGCAGCTCATCTATGGTGGCGATGCCAAGACCCCCGGTTATTGGTCAGGGGCAGGGGGCTATGTCCCAGCTGGGCTCAACCTATGTGGACATCTCTGCCCGGGGGGAACCAGGGGTACAGATAGCTGAGGAAGAGGCAATTCCTTCAAGGGAGTTCTCGTCGTCTTCACCAGACGAGGCCCTGGCCAACCCCGCGCCCCAGCCCCCGTCGATGGACTCCAGGGCGCACCAGGAGCTGTTCCAAAGGCTGGCGGTCAATCTTGCAGTCCAGCATGAGGAGGTTCACGAGGACCTAGATCCTATGGTGGACATCGTAGCGGCAGCGGGCCCTGGTCGAGTGGCGCTCCCACTGAATAAAACGGTGGACAAGCTGTCTAAAACTCTGTGGCAGACACCGGCTTCTATCGCACTGACCCAGAAGGGGGTCGAGAGAAGGTACTATGTACCCCAGGAGGGGCACGAGCATCTTTTTACCCACCCGGCTCCGGGATCCATAGTGGTTCAGGCCGCTGGGCAGAAGGAGCGCCAAGGGCCTCCAGGTCCTACTCCGAAGGCGAAGGAGCCTAGGAGATTGGACCTACTTGGTCGGAAGGCCTACGCCACGGGGGACCTCCAGCTGTGTATAGCTAACCAGCAACTGATGCTGGGGCGTTATGCTTTTAACACATGGGCGTCTATGCAGAAATTTGCCAGCCAGCTTCCTCCCGAATCCCGCCAGGAATTCGGGGCCCTGACGGAAGAGGGACAAGCAGTGGCGCGTACCTCTCTCCAGGTGGCCTTGAATGCAGCTGATTCGGCAGCCCGCACTATGGCCACAGGGGTTTTTATGAGGCGTAGTGCCTGGCTGCAGGTGTCTGGCATCCCACCCGAGGTGCAGACCACCATTCGGGACCTGCCCTTTGAGGGGCCGGCCTTGTTTTCAGAGCAGATTGATTCCAAGCTGCATAGCTTGAAGGACTCAAGAGCGACCCTGAAGTCGCTAGGGATACATACCCCGGCGCCTCAGAGGCGCTCTTTCCAGACTAGACCCTACCCTAGAAGGGGGCAAAACAATGATAGGGGTCGCAGGAGAGGCTGCAACAATAGCTGTCCTGACTTCTTCAGAGGCAGGCATAGGGGCCCTCGGTCAGACTCCGAGAGAGACTCAGGTCAGTCACCCGGTCACCAGACTAAGCCCTCATTTTGAAGGTATGCCAGAGAGCAGAGTACCAGTAGCGCCTATCTGTCCACCCTTTGGGGACCATCTTTCCCTCTTTTACCAGGAATGGTTAAAGATCACGTTGGACCGTTGGGTCCTAGACCTGGTGAAGCAGGGATATACTATCGCCTTCCTTTCCTACCCCCCATCCCCTTCCCTTTTCAGGGACCCCCTCTCACGAGACACTCCTTCAGCAGGAGGTGTCCAACCTGTTGACGCTAGGGGCCATAGAGTGCCCCCAGACGTAAGGGGAAAGGGGTTCTACTCCCGCTACTTCCTAGTACCCAAGGCGAAAGGGGGCATGCGTCCCATACTAGATCTCCGAAACCTGAACACCTTTATAAGGAAGACAAAGTTCAGGATGGTGACGCTAGCCTGCATCATCCCATCACTCAGAAAGGGGGACTGGTATGCTGCTCTCGATTTAAAGGATGCATACTTCCACATTTCAATTTTTCCAAGTCACAGAAAATTCCTACGGTTCACGGTGGGACAGGATCACTTCCAGTTTACAGTCCTCCCTTTTGGACTGTGTACAGCCCCGAGAGTCTTTACCAAATGTATGACGGTGGTAGCCGCGTTTCTGCAGCGGCACAGGGTCCAAGTGTTCCCATACCTGGACGACTGGCTCATAAGGGGCAAGTCTCGAGAACAGGTGTTGGATCATGTCTCAAGGGCCAGGGTTTTGTTTGAGGGTCTCGGCCTCCTCATAAATGAGGCCAAATCACTGCTAGAGCCCACGCAAGTCATAGACATTGTGGGGGCCCATCTGGACTTGTCTTTGGGCAAGGCGTCCCTACCGAGAGACAGATTTATGACCATTCGCTCTCTGGTAGTGGGGCTGCAGGAGTTCCCGACTACGACGGCGAGGACCTGCATGAGGCTCCTAGGCCATATGGCGGCAGGCACTTACGTGGTCCAACACGCCAGGCTGCGCATGCGCCCATTGCAGGGGTGGCTCAAGGTAGCGCACAACCCCTTGAGGTCGCCGCTAGACGCGGTAGTGACTATCCCTCAGGACATTCTTCGTTCGCTGGACTTGTGGAAGGACGAGGGCATGGTGTGTGCGGGGGTCCAATTCACCAAGCTGTCCCCGTCAGTGCAGCTGGTCACGGATGCTTCGGACGTGGGATGGGGCGCTCACCTGGGCAACCTCAGGACGCAAGGTACATGGCCAACAGAGGAGGCTCACCTCCATATAAATATCAAGGAGCTGCGGGTGGTCAGGTTGGCCTGCAGGGTGTTCCTTCCCCACTTACAGAACAGAGTGGTGGCGGTGCTGACAGACAACACTACGGCCATGTTCTATATCAACAAGCAGGGTGGGGTACGTTCCTCTCCCTTGTGCCGGAAAGCCCTAGATCTATGGGAACTGTGTATAGCCCACGGTATTTTCCTGGAGGCATCTCACCTTCCGGGAACCAGGAACGGGCTAGCGGACAGGCTCAGCCGTTCGATCCAGGCGCACCAGTGGGTGCTAAGGTGGGATGTACTTCACGGGGTCTTCCAAAGGTGGGGGTTTCCCCGCCTGGACCTGTTTGCAACTCTGAGCAACGCCAAGTGCAAGGAGTTCTGTTCGTACATGGGGCACGGTCTGGGCTCTCGGGGAGATGCACTGCAGGTCAGCTGGCCCAAGGGCCTACTCTATGCCTTCCCCCCGTTCCCTCTGATCCATGACACACTCCTCAGAGTGCAGAGGTTCAGGGCCCGGATCATCCTGATAGCGCCAGTATGGCCTCGACAGTACTGGTTCACCACCCTGCTGGATCTGACTGTGGAGGGCCCACTCAGGCTACCCCTAGTGCCAGATCTAATCACTTAGAGCTGCGAGGCCGGGGTGGCGCTCCACCCAAGCCTTCCATCTCTCCACCTAGCAGCGTGGCTCCTCAGTGGCTCTCAGTGACGGAGTGAGCCTGCTCCAGAGCAGTCCAGGAGGTCCTCTTAGAAAGCAGAAAGCCGTCCACTAGAGCCCTTTACGAGGCTAAGTGGAAGAGGTTTACTTCCTGGCTGGAGGGCAGGACGCTCGCTCCAGGTAAAGGGGCAGTTCCGACTCTCCTGGAATTCCTTCTCCACCTGCGGAAACAGGGCCTGGCCACAGCCTCCCTAAGGGTGTACCTGGCGGCCATAGCGGCCTTCCACGCCGGGGGGGGGGAGAGGGCAAAGGTCTATCTTTGCCAATCCCTTGGTTAAAAGATTTCTAAAGGGAGTCGACAGGATGATGCCATATGAGAGACCTCCGGTACCGGCTTGGGACCTTAACCTGGTCCTGACTGCCCTTATGAAGCCCCTGTTTGAGCCCCTGGCTTCATGCTCTTTGATACATCTGTCCTATAAGGTAGCTTTCCTCGTGGCCATTACCTCGGGCAGACAGGTGTCAGAGCTTAGGGCTCTCACCTCAGAACCACCTTACACGGTGTTTTTTAAAGATAAGGTGAGGTTGTGTCCACACCCGGGGTTTCTTCCGAAGGTGGTCTCGCACTTCCACATGTCCCAAGATATTTACCTGCCAGTGTTTTACCCCAAGCCACATGCGTCGCCCAGGGAACAGGCTCTGCACTGCCTGGACGTTAGGAGGGCGTTGGCTTTTTATATAGATAGGACACGAGAGTTTCGTAAGTCAACTCAATTGTTTATTTCAGTGGCGGAAAGGATGTGTGGTCAGCCAGTCTCGGCGCAGCATATATCCTCGTGGATTACTTCCTGCATTCGACTGTGCTACGAGGACGCAGGTAGACCACCGCCGCGCATAACAGCACATTCCACTAGAGCTCAGGCAACGTCGGCGACGTTCCTGGCCTGCGTGCCAATCTTGGAAATCTGTAGGGCAGCAACCTGGTCATCGGTGCACACCTTTGCAGAGCATTATGCAATCACGCAGCTGGCCAGGGAGGATGCTGCTGTCGGGACAGCAGTTCTGTGCTCTGCAGAATAATAAAATAGTAGTCAGTCACCTTCTGACCCCACCTCCGGAGGGGGGACACGGCTAGGGACTCACCTAATCAGAATGGACATGAGCGAGCACTCGAAGAAGAAGAAGAGGTTACTTACCTCGTAACTGTAGTTCTTCGAGATGTGTTGCTCATGTCCATTCTGCATCCCACCCACCTCCCCGTGTTGGAAGGAGCCGGCAAGAAGGAACTGAGGGGGTGGAAGGGCCAGCAGGGGTATATATGCATCGGTATACCGGCGCCACTCCAGGGGGCTCCCTGCTGGCCCTATGGATACTGCTAAGGGAAAAAAGCTCCGGAATCCGTGCACGCAGTGCGCGTACACCTAATCAGAATGGACATGAGCAACACATCTCGAAGAACTACAGTTACGAGGTACGTAACCTCTTCTTATCTAGGTCATACAGATATGACATGTCATTTTAGAGTATCACTTGATCCTCTCCCACTACAGCCTTATTTAGTCTGTTCTTGGTCTGTTTCCTAGGATTTGGATCTAGAATAGCCTCTGATCTGGCTGGCACATTCCATCCTGATGTATTTGTCTTTCCAATATTACTGTGGTCAGCACATGGACATCAACTCCAAAACTGTCATTGCTATAGATTTTTTTTTCTTTCTATGTTGGTGCTCTAGAAATACAAATACAGTAAAACCTGTGTTATCTGGCACATTCGGGGATTAGGATGTTCTGGTTATCTAAAAATTCCGTTATCTGAGGGTCCCATCAACCTAGGAAAAACCAATGGACAATACTAGTAAAACTCAAGTTTTTAATATTGGGGGTTTTGTAGTGTGAGGCAGTTGGTCTCACATTTCTATTTTGAGTTAAAGATGATTAGTACTTCTTAAATAAAAAATTAAGCCAATCATGGTTAAACCAAGCCAGACCTGTGTGCCTGAAAATGTGACAGTATTGTGGCTGGGGGCAATGCCTGTTTAAAAAAGTTTTCTGGTTAAGAGTACCAGATAACAAAGGTTTCACTGTATTCCCCTTTATGTGTTTGGGGCAAAGTCAGAAAGTTCTCCTTTATTCTCTCATTAATACTTTTTTTTTTTTTTTTTTTTTTTTTTGCCAAATTTTTCTTTGGAAGATAAGTATTTTCCCTAAAGACATCTTCTCTGTGTGTTTCACCTCTCCTGCCATTCCGTATCATTATTTTGTACCATAAGATTCTTATGCTAAATTGATCAATTATTGTAAAAGGCAGAAGGGAATAAGAGATCTTTATTCCAGTAGTAGGCTTTTAATGGTTATAAGTTTTTGTTTTTTTTAATTAACAGATCCATTCTTTTATAACACATATTTTAAAACTTTAGTTGCTTTTCCTATTACTGAGTGTATTTGAGCCTTCCCTCTATCTTTGTGTAGTATCCAGTCAGGAATTATAAAAGCCACTTACTTTATTGTAACTGGTGTTCAAAGATGGCATCCTCTGAAAAATATTCACCAGATGCCTGACCATATGAATTCTAAATTTTTTTGTTAAACAAATAAATCCCTCGGATCACTCTTAGGACTATGAACTGGTCTTGAAAGATTGGCACTTTGATGTTTGTAACTGACAGTCTAATCAGAGCAAGTCTTACTTTGAAATGCATGCTTGATAAGCAGCTTATGTAGTTATGGGTGTATGGATCTGAGACAACACTGCTCTATAGAATATGCTACTTAATGTCAGACCCCACCAGATACATGTAAGTAAATCCAGTTTCCAGAGTGTTAGCAAAGAAATTGTCAGTTAAAGAAAGATTAAACAGATAAATGAGAAACAATATTTTTAAAAAATCTGTGTTTATAGAATTTTGCCTGCGTATTTCAGTTTTTAGGTTAAATAACTGTATAGCTATAAATCTGATGTCAATCATTTAATGGAAAAACAGAATTGTTTAGATTCCGTTTAAGAAATTCTATTGCAACATTAGGAAACCATCAATCAATACTTGACGCTCGAGATGTCAAAATAAGTTTAAAGGGTCTTTTGCCTTCAAACATTTATCCTCCCTTCTGTTGCTATTTAATGGGAGTTGCATACTGAAACAGATGGGAAATAAAAGAATTTAGATCCCTTTTACATGAAGATTCCCTGCAAAAATATCATTGTTTCTAAAGTTCCACTTATCTATTATTGCTGTGTTCTGTCGGGATGTATATACTTTGGCTGCTGTGCACAGTCTAAGACTCTGAAAGGTGGAAGAATCCTAGAGTTTGGGCTGGAGTTGGATCCCCAATATCTACATTGCAGTTAAACAGCTCGGGTATGTCTACACTACCACCCTAGTTCGAACTAGGGTGGTAATGTAGGCAACCGGAGTTGCAAATGAAGCCCGGGATTTGAATTTCCCGGGCTTCATTTGCATAAAGCCGGGCGCCACCATTTTTAAATGTCCACTAGTGCGGACTCCATGCTGCACGGCTACATGCGGCACGGACTAGGTAGTTTGGACTAGGCTTCCTAGTCTGAACTACCGTTACTCCTGGTGAAGCTAGTCCGAACTACCTAGTCCGTGCCACGTGAAGCCTAGTCCGAACTACCTAGTCCATGCGTGTAGCCGTGCAGCATGGAGTCCGCACTAGCGGACATTTAAAAATGGCGGTGCCCGGCTTTATGCAAATGAAGCCCAGGAAATTCAAATCCCGGGCTTCATTTGCAACTCCGGTTGCCTACATTACCACCCTAGTTTGAACTAGGGTGGTAGTGTAGCCATACCCCTCCTTAGCCCAAGCCTCATGAGCTTGAGTCAGGCCAGCCACAGGCATCTAATTGCAGTGTAGACATAACATGTATGCACATAAACTGCTTGACTGTGAAGAAGAGCAGACTGAATATATGTAACACAAAGCCACATGTAAACATTATGAATTTAGAAAATACAGAAAAACTGAAAAGTTTAATGTAAAAATATAAGCTCATAGCAATAAAATAGTAATGAGAGATGTAGCCGTGTTAGTCTGATCTTGCTGAAACAAAAGAAAGGACTATGCAGCATTTTAAAGACTAACAAGATGGTTTATTAGGTGATGAGCTTTCGTGGGCCAGACCCACTTCCTCAGATCCAATTCTGAAAGAGAATTGGCATGACCATATATACCAAAGAAATACAATGAAAATAAAATAGTTTCTGTACTTTAGAGATCTGTTATCCCAATGAGCAAGCGCACACTCCATCATTGGCAGCAGTTCCTGAACAGCTTAAAATATCAGAAGGGTAGTTGTTAGGCTGTCTCTGCAAAAACAGTGAGGAATCCTGTGACATCTTAAAGACTAACATTTATTTGGGCATAAGCTTTTATGGGCAAAGACCCATTTCGTTAGATGCATCCGACAAAGTGTGTCTTTGCCCACAAAAGCTTATGCTTTAATAAATCTGTTAGTCTTTGAGCTGCCACAGGACTCCTTGTTGCTTGAACAACTTCAGTGAACCATGTAAAAATATGTTTGTAGTGGTACTAGTTTGTGTGATTGGTACATTATATCTGATAGACAGTTGTAGCTACAATTATGCGATGTTTCTGTATTGGCCATGTTAGATTCAAGTTGCCAAGAGTTGCTTTGTTGCCCATTTTCCTAGTGTGCATCTGTTGCAGATACACTGGGAGACTTTTTATTGGGTATTTGTAGACTGCCACATGGGCCTCTTACTTTAAATGGATTGACCCCTTAAATAAAAAGTCATGATTTTCCAATGCTTTAAATCCTTATCTAAAATGAACATGCTTTTAGCTGTTGGAGCTGTGGACTGTTAATTTCAAGTGTTTAATTTCAGTTCACTGTTACTGAATAAGTCTGCGACTGTGAGTCAGACTGGACCTCTTTAGGGGTCCAGTACATATGTACAATTATGCTACCAAGGTTGGTTTAAGAGTTCTACTGCGTCATTTTAGTTAACTGTATGTAGAATTTTCCATAATAGCACAATGTAGGTAGAACTAAACCAGGGGTGGCCAACCTGTTACAGACGAAGAGCCAAAATAGAGGTGGATACAGCAAAGAGCTGAGGGTAAAAAAGTTGTTGCGGGGGGAAGGGCAGGTGGAAAAAAGGGCCAGGCTGCAGCCCTTTTAAGAGCAGAGCAGGCATTGCCCTTTTAAGGCAGCTAGTTTGAAGTCTTCACCGATGACCCGTACAGACAGAAACACGCTGCCCCTTTCAGAGCTGTGAAGTGTGGGTACGGGAGCAACAATTTTTTCTTTGAAGAGCTGCATGCGGCTCGCAAGCTGTGGGTTGGCCACCCCTGAACTAAACAGTCTGTGTCTCCCATACCTAAAGCATTAAATACTCTCATATACATTTCTCATCAGTAACTATGTGCAACAATTATTAGAAGATCTGTTTGTTTTTAGAGACTTTGAGGGAAAATGTAATCATATCTGGACAGGGTTAGGGTTATTAGTCTGCTGTAGTGTGGTGTTTTGCATTACATTGGTCAGTTTTTAAAATGAATGCTTCAGGTACATGCTACCTCACTTCTCAGGGGGACATGATTTCATAAATAATTAAAGACAAGTCTTTGTTAGTTACAGGATGAAGAGCGCAGACGGCAGCAACAGTTAGAAGAGATGCGTAAACGAGAAGCAGAAGACAGGGCCAGGCAAGAAGAAGAGCGCCGACGCCAGGAGGAGGAGCGGACCAAGAGAGAGGCTGAAGAAAAGGTCATGGTCCTCTGAGTGCAGCAAGAATTCTTTGTAGGCTTCACCTACTTAGCCTGACCATTAACAATTTGGTTTTGCTATGGGGGTGTGTGTGAATATATTAACATGATGGTAATATTCCTGGGCTGAGTCCCTCTACCATCCATAATAGTATAGACCCTGGCTTAACATCCAGACTCAGATCATTCTTGACTTTTTAGTAACTCTCAAGCAATAACACAACAGAAATCTCAGGCTAAGTATCCTCCCTGAGCTTGTTTGTCACTAGTAGAGTTTACCTTTAAAGCCTTCTTTACCTTGGCTTTCTAGTTTCTTCTGCCTGAAAGAATCATTCTTACACTGCTTTTATCTGAGTTGGAGCTGACTGTCCTATCAGTAATCATTCTGGAACTTAATGCAGAGTTTTAGTACCTAAGACTTACAGTGACTCGATAGAAGAATCTTGTATTGTCTTTGTTGGATATTTTAGTGAACTTCACTGAAATTAAAATCAGAAAACAAAAAATTAAGTTTGATCTTATAGGTTTTAGATCTGGTTTTTATACAAAAAGAAAAATATAGTCTATGGAATTCAGAGATGCAGAAGTGGAAAGAATGTTCCACTGTATTTTTGTTACGTTTGTTTGAATCTTTTATGCAGGAAGCTATTAGAACTGAATGTGATCTAGCAGAAATTGGACTATACACTCAAGCACACGCCCAAAACTCCAGACTTTTAGATCCCTTAAACTTCTTAGCATCTTACAGGAGTTTATTCACATTTTTTTTAGAAGATTTCAATCTTTTTACTTGACTTTCAATGTAGTAGATGTAGAACTATCCTACCCACTTTAAGGATACGTCTAGATTACATGGCTCTGTCGATGGAGCCATGTAAAATAGTTTATTCGGCATAGTCAAAGAAGCGGGGATTTAAATAATTACCTCGTGAAATGAGGTTTACTGCTCCTTTGTCGACCGCGCCGCATCTAGACTGCCGCACTGTCAGATCAGCTGATCGTCAGCACAGCACGGCGGCCATTTTTATTTTAATGAAGCAGGGATTATTTAAATCCCCATTTCTTTGACTATGCAGAATAAACTATTTTACATGGCTCTGTTGATTGAGCCATGTAGTCTAGACATAGCCTAAGATTTCACTGAGCAGGTTTCTTTAAAATGAAAAATTGGATTGTAATGAAATTGTGACTTCAGAATAGAGAAGGATGTTTTAATGCTAGGAGGAGCACCTCTGGAGAAGATCAAGTAGGGGAAAATTTTAAAAGCTTTAAAACCTGTTTTTCAGTGTTCTAAGAGTAATGGACTAACAGTGAACAATAAATAAATAAATCTGAATGAATCATTTTCCGGGGGAAGTGATTACAGCCCTGTCACCGGGATGTCACACACAGTTGGACTCCGCAAAGTGCTAAAGGTCATAATCACAGGAAAGTGAGAGGTGGAGGTGGATAAGATTGATCAGTAATAGATATTCTCCATCTCTAACTTCAGTAATTTCTATCATGAGCTTTTGTGGGTAAAACCCCCTTGAAAGCTCATGATACTATATATTTGTTATAGTCTGCAAGGTGCCACAGAACTACTAGTTTTTAAAGGTGCAGACTAAAACAGCTACTTTGAGACTTTATAGTGATTTACAACATCCTAAGGATATTTGGGTCACTTACAGTTGAAAGGCTTTTCTGACTGGCAAATCTGACCAATCTGACACAGTTACGTATCAATCTCAGAGATGGTTATGTATGACACACTTCCCATTTTGAAGGCTCTAAAGCTGTGTTTCTGAAAGTGTTCTGCGGAATCACTTTCAAGCACATTAAGTGGCCGTCCCAGTTTGTTTATTTACCGGCGCCGTTGCCACGGAGCCTCACAGCTTCCATTGGCTCCATTTCATCCTTTGCAGCCAAGGGGAGCCATGGGAAGCAGTGGCCCAGCCCATGCCGCTTCCTGCGGCTCCCCTTGGATGCAAAGGATGAAACGGAGCCAATGGGAGCCACGAGCCTCTGTGGCCGCGGTGCCAGTAAATAAACTGAAGCGGCCAGTTAATGTGTTTAAGAATGATTCCACAGAACACTTTCAGAAACGCTGCTTTAGAGTATTTAGGTGGCACTAAATTTGTAACCAACAGAAGGGTAACTAGCTCAGACTTTGTTAGTTAAGAAGATTTTCGGGCTGTTTAAGAAGGGTATATATTTATTTATTTGAATTTATTTTTTAAATGTATATCCAAAACTGCAGGCACCCTGCCACAAATTGCAAGTTTTTTCCAAGAAGCTGTACTATCCACTCTTAATTTAACAAGAAATAATGTTCTGCCTGTCTGATTCCAAAATACAAATATCCAGAAGTCAATGAATCAAAAAATGATAGAATTTGACCTTCACAGTTTATAGTGAAAGTCTGAAATAGAACTGTTAACTCACAATAGAGTTCTGACAGGAGTTCATGCAAATTAAGTGCTTTTTATTTCTAAGAACAATAAAAACTCTGAACTGGAAAAATATAGGAAACAGTTCACATATGGTAGTAACATCGTACCTCCTGGGATGAAAAAGTTCAAATATGTACACTAGCACATTATTTTTGTCAAAATCACCCAAAAGTTCAGTGCAGGTTATTTTTTATGGCCATACAGAAATATCACATGTATAGTGTTTTCTTCATGAGTTTGTAGAAGACACTTGAAGAGAGTTTAAATTATTTTTTAAAAAAGGTTAAATTGCAGAACTTGCAATTTGTTCTTGCATGATGTTTGTTGTTCCAATGTCTATAGTTTATGCCTATAGAATCAGTGAGCTTCAAATGTCTGTTGAAGACATATTCAGAAGAGAGAAGGCAATTGTATTCTCTCGCAAAGTTCCTTTATAATAGGGCTACTCAACTTTGGAAGCCTGGGGGGCCATAATGATACTCACAGCACATGCCGAGGGCCGCAACTTAAGTGGGTTGCATACACACACACACACACACACAGACGCACACAAAAAAATAGCTTCTTTCACACTGATGGGCATGAATACAAAGCACTTTCCCACAATGCCCCAGTGCTCCTGGCTCCTCCTTTCTGGGGTCTAGAAACACTGACATCCCGTACACATCTCTTCCAGTCAGCCCATCTGCTTGTGTCTTTCAATGCTCACCCCCCTGGGGAGACGCCTTGCTGTTGTGGAGCGTGTTCCCAGCGGAAGTTGTGTTCAAAGGATCCCACCTGTGGGCGGTGTGTTGAGCCTCGTGTAAACCCAAACTGCACCGCGAGCCGCAAACAAATGGACTGTGGGCCACATGCAGCCCATGGGCCATGTGTTGAGTAGCTCTGCTTTATAAGATGATGACCTATTTGTCTTTCATTTTTCTTAAATACTTTCAGCTTTGTGAAATCCTTACTTTATCAATTCAAACTTTTTTTTTTAAAGGTCAGTTTAGGGAATTCATTAGTGGAGCAGAGTTTTATTTTTGTTAACACAAGTATGGTGTCAGCACAGACCATGCAGCAACTCCAGAAATAACTCAGAATTAACATTGTTACTAAATAATTCTGTCAATTTCATACTAGTAAATATACTCTTTGTATAATGATTTGGTTGGTTTCCTTACTCATTACAGGGAAAGGGAGATGCTCATTTCTCTTGGGGAGGAAAACTTGAATCCATCCTGTTTCTCTTGTTTTGATCACTGCACTTTTCTTTTCTATGGGTCTACAGAGGCGACAGGAGGAGGAATATTACAACCGTTTAGAAGCTGAAAGGCGTAGACAGCATGATGAGGCAGAACGAAGATTACTGGAACCTGACGAGCCTGGTCTGTACAGACCTCCGCTTCCACGGGAATATGAGCTCCCACCCCCACCCCCCTCATCTAATGCTCCTCCTCCCCCACCTCAGCGAAACACCTCTTACCTCAAAACACAGGTCCTCTCCCCTGATACGGTTTATACTGCCAAGTTTGTTGCATACAATGATGATGATGAGGAGGATTCCACTCTAGCAGGTCAGGATAAGTACTCCAACACAAGAAAATCTTATGGTGACCTTCCTCCTGCCACCCTTCCGCCGCAGCAGCCCTTCCACCAGCCGCGCCCAGTGTCAGATGGCATCTTTCTTTCCAACTCATTCCAGCCACCCTCGGTCAATGCCAACAGTACTGCTTCCAAAACAAGTCATCCCCTACCCCCATCAAACAAACCAAGTTTCTTCTATCCCAGCAGCCCAAAAGGTAGAAACAAAAAATGAAATCAGAATCTTTCTCTACTAAACTGTCTGCACATTTTCCACTGTGGTGCTGTAGATATAATCACTTCCTGTGTGATTTTTTTTCTCTCCCTTCCCCCCCTCCTCACTTGGTCACTATTCTCAGCATGGTGATCTAACTTTAATCTTGATATCAGTGTGAATGCTCCTATTTGTAAACATTTTAATCTTTTATATTTTCTTGTTCCTCTCAAAATCCCATCTTTCACGCAATGAAGGAAAAACAATCAATTTGACGGTTGCGCAACCAGTTGCAAGTACTGTTGGTTTTGGCTTTCATTCTGTACCTTCTCAGTTATTTTATTTCATTGACTGTGCCCTGGATGCTTCTATACATGTTTTTCATGCAAATATAAAACATGTTTTCTGATTGACTGATTAATTTAATTAAATGGGAGGAGGCTTTTCTTCTGCTTTTAGTAGTTGGCATAAGGGGTACTCTTACTTTTTTAAATATGGTGTGCAAATGGCTTTAAAAGGATCCTTGAACACTTCTAAATCTTGTTCAGAATTAAAATATTTGGGGCTTTTTGACATAATGAAAACAATTTTCTAGGCAGCACATAGTAGTCTTTGTATTTCTCATGCAGGTTACCTTATGCATGAGGGGCAAGAACCTATTTTTCCAGTGCTTTCTTTCTGCTCCTTTCCTCTTCCCAGCCTTCTGTCTTCTGTTCCTTTGCAGTCTTCTTTCCCTTTATACCGCAAGCTCAACACAGTTACACTGGTAATTAGAGCTTTATTAGCATTTTACTTGTATTAATTTTCCCACCATCCATTGCCTGCAGAGCACTACAGTTTTTCTTCTGAGTGTATACAGAACCTGACTATGACCAGACTGAAGTTCATTGCTAGATTTTTTGATTCAATAGGAGAAATTTCATAACACTTGAGCCTTTGAGTATGTACCAGTGTGGATCTCACTGTAGGTGCATGTTGCATCATGCACAGGATTTTTAAAAATAGTGTCCATTGGCACCTCCACATGTCCTGTGCACCTCTGAGCTCCTGTTCCCTCAATTATGTCTTACCACCCATTGCAGCAAGATGGAATCCAGTGATTATATTTGTCCTCTTCTCAGCTAGCTTTGTTAAAGAAAATCTATTTTTATCGTTCTTATTCTCTATTTTATTTAATTTGGGTGATTCAGTAAAACCCCAATCCATACATACCCTTCTTTATTGTGGGGAGATGTGCCTTAAATCAACCATCATGGTGGACTCTAAATCTTCAGGGTTTTAACCCTGCCTGTAACAGACTCATCTCTCTGGTTGATGGGCATTATCAATGTTTTGGTTTGTCTGAAGAACAACCATAAGTGTAACTGCTCTGCCCTTTAAGCCCTTGCTGGGGGACTCAGGGGGAGACAGAACTGCTACGCAGCTCGCGCTCTCTCTCTCTCTCTCTCACACTCTCACACACAATCAATCCTATATAGGGACATTAACATGCTTTTTTGGGGACAGGAGGGTATAAATGTGTAACTGCTTTTAAGTTGGCTCCCTGTGAGCACCGGCTCACCTCCCCTTCTACCAGCTGCTTCTGATACAGAAGCAGCAGTGGGGAGGCAGGGGGCAGGGCCTTGAGTTGAACCGTTAAGGTTAACCAATGAGCCTAGGCTCATCAGTTAACTGTTTAAACTAGGGATGTTAAATTTTGTTTAAAAAACGACTTGACTAGACAGTGGATTTTTCATCTACTAGTTGATTAATCGATAAGTAGGGGAACTGCATTGGGGTTAGCTCCTGGCCCCGGGAGCTAACCCAGAGTGAGCTCTGACTTTTAAACATATTAAGAGCTTGCTGGGTGTTTAATACATTAAAAAAAAAAAAGGTGCAGCCTCTGGGACTGGGCATGAGCCAGAAATCAGCTGATTCCCTAGCTCACACCTGGTCACTGCTACTCCCCACAGAGATGGTGCTGGGGGGAGAACCAGCTTTTAAAATGACCCCCCCCCACTGCCTCTGATAGTCAGCAAGGGTGGGGGGAATGACTAGTTGAGGGACTAGTAGAATATCTGATAAGCTTTTGATTTTTGCTCACATCCATAATCTTATATGCATGAGATGACTGTGCTCCTATGGTGAAATCCACACCAAATACATCATCTCAAAGCATCACATTTACTTTAGGGCAAGTAAACATTCTTTTCACAACTCAGTCCTACCTCCAAAGTGTTTGTACTCCAGATGACTGATTGTGGCTGATTATGTTTAAAAGAAAATATGTCTGTAATAAATATTCCCCTTAATTATCAGAAATGCATTCAATGATGAGACCATTTGTTTATTATAAATAGTATGCTGGAACAGGCCCAGCACTAACACCTCTTAAAAATTAACAATTAGCAATTTTTATCCTTTCTAAAGACTCTGCTTTTCTATACACTTGAAATTCTCAACTACAGCCATTTTGAGATTGAATGTAAAACATGCTTCAATCATAATACAGTGGCTTAAAAATGCTGTTACTGCTCTTTCTGATTAGGTAGTTCAATGGCTGTATATGTGTTTAAGCTGAATAATTTGTAGCCACTGTTCACTCTCCATCCACACTCACTCATCCACCAACCAGTAAATCCTTTGCCTTTCAATTAAATTTTCCAATTCTGCATTCTGTTGACTTTCATATACCAAGAAAAAAGAGCAGAAAGTGGAATCTCTAAGTGAGATACCCAGCAATACTCATTTAGTTTTTCAATAAACATTCAGGACCTTTTCCAAGTCAGATCAATGTATGTGGTTTTGGAAACAATTGAACATTGTAGTATGATGCTTCACCCTTACCTTAATACAAAACCGAGACAATTAATTCTAATTACTTTTTCTCACTTTGATAATAGCTTATAAGAACAGGTTAAACACTCCACCTGATTGCTTAACCTTCTGTGAAGACGCGTCAAGTACAAAGCCGTTTGCACAAAATGCAGAATTCATTGTGCAGCTTGCCATCTGTCTATCTCGCTAGCACTGTCACATTCTTCTTCTTCACAGCTCTTTGCTGCTATAAATGCTAATCTTGGTAACCATGCTTCTGCACTTTACCAGCTTCTTCCACTGGATTACTTAAGGACTGGTTTAAAATATTGGTTCTATCAAATTGAGGCATATAATCAAGTTTTTAGACATGATTTGAACTACTACTACTTAGCTAACAATTACAATGTCCAATAAAGTATTAAATTGTTAAATAAGTACAATGTATTAATACCCAAACAAGTTATTTTATTAACCTTTTAATTATCTGATGTTCAAAATACACCAGTGAAAGAAGCAAATATTTCCTTCTGTTTGGAGAAAGGCTCACAAGACATGACATTTATATTGTCAGAAAACAAAAAATGTTTGAAAACAAATTGGATAATCGTGATGGTTTTATTTGACTGTTCTAAAAATACCAGTGATTAAGAAATATACTTAAAAGCTGACTATGATAAAACTTTTAAATTGGAAAACCTATGTTTAGTCTTGTGGCCTTTGGAAAGGATTAATATATTATGTAGAACTGTGTATTTTATATTAACTTAAAACTAAAGATGCAGCGCTGTAAGCGGTTTGGATGAAAGAAGACAGATAATTACAGAAGTGAGATCTGAATAGTCATCCTCTAAATTTTACAAGTTTCCGTTTCCAGCTATTTTTACAACTTGGCTAAATAAAGATAACATAACTTAAAATTTTGAGTGGTCATATTGGCGCACGCTACTGCTAGTAATATTTATCCTAGTTAACTTAGCTGGAGTTGCTTTTTTTGCTACAATAAAACCTTGTGACCGAGATCCATAGAAAAATTGCTGCGCATAAGTACATAATTCTAGATCTAGATACTTAATATTTAATTTCATTTTTGTAGTATTCTAATTAATGAGCCACAAGAAAAATAACTATAATTTGATACATGTCACTTTGTTGAAAATATAATTTGCTTTCTTATCCTCTAATTTTATTATTTATCAAGCTAAATTGCAATTTTAGGAAGAGACTGGCATGCAGAGAAAGCTCCAAAACAGTATCTTTATTCCTTTTACAAAGTTTAGAAATAATAGTTTGAAAGTTAGAGTTTGAGAGTTTTACTTTTGCAAAGAGCACTGCACCTTTTAAAAATAAATTGAAACTTTTTTATATAATAACTGCCAGCTTTCAACTGTAGCTTTTATATTCTTTTGCATAAGGACCAAATTCTTACACTGGATCTACAGGAGCAATTGTTGGAGCCCATGAAGTTTATCGGGATCCAAGAGAAAAAAGATCTAAAAGGTGAAATAAAGAATAAGTTCTTGAAATAGTAATCTGTGTTCAGAGTAACTAGCTGATGATCTTTGGAATATTTTCAGTTCTTATTTCATACCATTTGATGCATATATCTATGTAAATCTTTCTCATTGGTTAAAGTCAAAAGCTCTTATTTAAGCCTAGAAAAGATATTTTCAAAGAGCATAAGAACATTCAGGACAGTGTAAAACAATTTTATAGTTAGTTTTGGGATGTCTTAGATTATCAAAATAGAATTTGGCTTTATATGCTTTTTCATATACATGGTATTTTAAAGTAAATATTGTAATTGTGTGTGTAAACAGAGGCATCACAAGATTTTTGACTACCTCAACCAGGTTTATAAATTTGCACACACACAGTGCAGTACACTTCACATGGAGTTTTTACTAAGCTTGTAAAGTAGATAGCTAACACAGACTGCATTGCACCTGCATATGTGGCTAATTTAGTTGCAAAGTGTATTGAAGGTGTATATTGAGTCAAGGATACTACAAGTATCAGAGGCGTAGGCGTGTTAGTCTGAATCTGCAAAAACAACGACAAGTCCTGTGGCACCTTATAGACTAAGACAGTGGTCCCCAACCTTTAGAGGCTCCCGGGTGCCCGGGGACAGGGCCACTCACGCGCCGGGCACCCGGGGGCGGGGTTGCGTGTCCTGGGGCATGCCAGGGGTGGAGATGCCCTTGCACCCAGCGCTGGCATGTGCCCCGGGGCCGCCCGAGCGCCTTGTGCCATGAGCCCAGGGCCGGCGATGCCGCCGGAGCCGCGTGCCCGCATGTGCCCCGGGACTGGGGCCGCCCGAGCACCAGGCGCCAGTGCGTGTTGCGCGCCTGGGTCCGGCGCCTCCAGTGCACCGCGCGCCGGGGCCGGCCCAGGTTGTCGGCGGGCGCGCACAAATGCCCCGGCGGGCGCCATGGTGCCCGCAGGCACCGCGTTGGGGACCACTGGGCTAAGATTTATTGGAGCATAAGCTTTCGTGGGCAAAGACCCACTTTGTCACATGCATATCACAGTGTATATTGAGTCAAGGGTTCTACAGGAGCCTTTAATTTGGTTCTTTAACACCTTGTAAGGTGAAAAGGCGTTGGGACAGCCAGTGTGCATTTCATAAGGCTCACTGAATAGAGACTCTGATGAGCCTTAAGTGGAGCCAAATCACCCTTTACGTGGCACTTGTAAAGGAAGATGAATCTCATCTACATGTTCATCTACCAGACATGGTCATAAAAGACCTCTGTTTAATGACTCATCTCAATGAAAACCCTGTAGTGTCGTCATTAAGAAAAAGCCATTCATGACTTGAATCCTGATCTTTTAGTTAGAAGGCAAGAAGATACCAGATAAGCTAATGTAGAGCTGAAGAGCCCTGGTCTTCAGCAGCAGGAATTGAACCTTCAACCTTAGGGTCTAAATCAGGCCTGGGCAAAACAACCTCCGTGGGCTGGATCTAGCCTACCAAGCCACTGGATCCCGCCTACAGATGCAGCAGGGAGTCTCAGGCAGACTTTCCTGCTTGCCCCTGCTCAGAAAAGCAGTTGTGGGACTGTTTGTGTTCCACAAACTGTGAGCCCGGAGGGGAATGGGGAGTGGTGCTTCATGGCTGCTCCCACCCCCAACACAATCCCATTGGCCGATTTCTGGCATGTGAAGCACCAATCCACCCCTCCCTCTGGCTCTTACTCACAGAGCATATAGCCCTGCAGCCTGTGTGGGAACTGGGCAGGCTCCTGCCTAAGAAATATGCTGGGCTGCTAGCTGGGAGTCATTACACAGGTAAGTCTCCCAGCCAGAGCCTGCCTCTGGCACCTCATCTCCTCCCTTCTGCCCTAGTTCCCCCCACTTCTATCCCCGTCCCACATAAGCCAAACCCTTGGTCTCCCCCCCCAATCCCCTGCATCCCAATCCCTTGCCCCAGATCACAATCTCCCCCTACCCTAGGTCACAACCCAAACCCCTGCACCCCAATCCTGTGCCCTAGGTCACAACTTCCTCCTTAACCCAAACTCCCTCCCAGACCTCACAGGTTTTACTGCACTAAAATCCCTTACTCCAGGGGTGGGCAAGACAGCCTCCATGGGCCAGATCCAGCCCACAGCTGCCCTGCCACTCTGTTGCCCCCCAGGCCAGTCAAGACCTGGGGGTGGGGGAGATGGCAGTTCTCTCTAGGCACTTGGGGATGAGGGCAAAGACTTAATGCACTCCCCCTGTCCGCTGGCAATCCAGGACTGTGGGCAGGGGAATATGGGAAGCCTCTGGTGCTGCCCCTTCCACCCAAGGTCACGCCCTTTCTGAGGTGGCCTGCAACCACTTCAGAAATTTGAGAACTAGCCCCCCCTTCAAAAATTATTGCCCACCTCTGGGCTAAAGCTATGTACCTCTAACAGCCTTAGCTGAGAGCCAGTTGGCCGTTAGCTCATGTGGTAGAGCAGACTTCATTCTCCCTTGTCGGTAGTCTTCGTGCTTCTGAGTTACACTTACATGGATGCAAAACGTTTATGAAAAAAAGTTTAAAATTAGGTTTTGTAACAAACATTTTGTTTCTTTCAGTCAAGATACAGATCTACCTGGAGCACCAGAGAATTTGACATTTAGGGAACGTCAACGACTTTTTTCCCAGGGCCAGGATGTATCCAATAAAGTAAAGGCTTCTAGGAAATTAATGGAACTGGAAAATGAGTTGAACACAAAATAAGATAAAAGCACCTTATAAAATATTACTGAAAGATCTCTGAAATAAGGGAATGGGACGGGGCTGTTCAAGACAAGAGTGTATTGTCTGTGAAGAGTGAGTTTGATTCCTCTGTATCTGACTGTTAATTGAGTAGAGATTTGCAATAGCAAGAATACTGATTACCAAGAGCTTGTGGTTTATACAATTAAAGCACTGTATAATTTTAATTCTATGAATCACGTGAAGGTCACTTTTTTCTTTTTGTTTTGGGTGTTAACTTTTTCTGCAATAGACCAAGTAGCACTTGTCAAAGATAAGTTCTGTTTCCTGGTCTTTTACAGACATACTTTGTGTTTAGCTGCTGAGCAGAAAGAGTGACAATAGCTTGGACTGCTGAAATTAATCTGCACTAGCTGTTGATATCTGTAGGTTGTTTGATGCAGAAGCCAATTTCTGAGCTGTTTTACGAAGGTCTACGTTTATATATACACAAGTTTGACATATTGTATTCTGTTCATACAGACAATTAGCATATCAGCACAAATCTCTTATTACCTAGCATTACAGTATAACCAGTTTGAGTTGAAATAGTTTTAATCCTATTGGCATTTTTGTTTCGGTCTGAAATGGATGCATAACAAGCTGTTGAATCCATAACCATGGAAAAGCATATACATGTGTACATCCCTCTTGTAAATGAAGTGTCTTGTTTACAAATCTCTTCAAAGAAAACAAAACTGTGGATATAAAAAAATCTTACCTTTTTTTTTTTTTTTTTTTTTTTTTTGGTTTGGTTTGGTTTAACACTGTACTGAAATACCAGACTATAACAAGCAATATTTAACAGGCTACCTTAGTGGCCCTATCATAACTAGGACCAAAATGTTAAATGTTCACGGTGGAAGTGATGATTCCAGTTCCAAAAGCTAGCAAAACCAAGGCATGCATTTCCCAAACAGGGTAGGATAGTGTTCATCATGATTGATGGGAGTTTTATAGCAGTTGAGCTACCTGCTATTTTTGGAGGGGGGAAAAAAAGGGGCATTGCATAGCGTAAGACTGATACTTGTTTGAAATATCAAATACAATATTGATGGCTGCGAATATGAATTTGAAAGTGAAATGGCTTGGCTTATTATCCTGACAGCATACCTCCATTATTGAAACTAGTGGTAGTCATGCTTTAGTCTATCTGGTTTTACTTGCATCCTTTTTATATTGTGTTTATACTGTAAAGAATCAGCTCAGCAGTTCAAGCTATTTTTACACCTTGTAATAGCCTTATTTAATTTTAAATTGTTGAATTTTTGTCCCTTCCACTGTTGTTTCTTCAGCTATGCATATATGGCTGATGTTGGGGATAAGGACCTCATCAGAGTTTGTTTCTCTTTGTGTGATGTTGAGACAAAATATATTATTGTGATTCCAGACAAATTTTCTATTTGCAAAGCCCTAAACTGGGCTTTAGATGATTTTTCTGTATCATATTGTTCTCTTATAAATATATATTTAGGGAATTATGCACACTTCCAAATACAGAGGGGTAGACTTTCACTGCCTTAGAAAAGATATCACTTTTAATAAGAGTTGTATGATAAATAAATGCAAGTTAATGAAAATTGGAGTGTAAATATTTGTTTTTTTTACATACTTCAGGTTTCTTATTTGAAAGTGTGCTTTTACCGTTTCACCTGTTAAATATGAAGTAGGAGATTAAACTGATTCAAAGTGTTAATGAAGGATTTGCATGCTTGCTATGTCTGTCAGTCAGGAAAAGCAAGCCTCTCCCAATTTATCTAGAAAACACTAGCAGCCTTACAGTGACAAAATACTGTTTTCCTAAGAAAAAAAATTATGCTGTGGCTGTAATACTGTCGCTGCTAGAATCTGAAAAGGCTTAGCAAAAATATAAATATAACCTTCAGTTGAGTGGATTTGGCCGCTATTGGGCATTCAGGTCAAGTGTGAATATGTGTAAAAGTGCTTTTCATATTTGTCTGTGCATTATTATGGAAAAACATCAAAACTGCTGTAGTTTCCCATTTCTACTGTATTTCACTTGCAACCTATTTTTAATAAACTTTGTATTGTATTTAACGTGTTTTATAGAACTTTTTGTAATTGTTTTTATTAATGATATATTAACACTTTCATACCGTAAATACTCTTTATTATAGTTACCCTGTTTGCATCCAAAGAATAGATACCTGCCTTGCTTATAATAAAGTGTATACAAAATCTGTGTAATCCACATTAGAATAAATATTGCTTAAATGATAATTTCAAACAGTAAGTTTAAACTGGTAAACCTCCAGTGAGGTTGAGTTGAGTGAAATCTCAGGGTCTGTTCTTGGCCTAATGCTATTCACTATTTCAATAAATTACCTGGACCAAAAATAAAAATTACTGGAAAAATTGGAGGTTGACAAAAATGGGGGAAGGGAGTAGTAAGCAATGTGCACAGCTCAGTTATACAGGTTGACCTAGATTAGTTGGTAAGGTAAATGACTGACTTTCAAATGGAAAGTCAACATCTACGGACAAAGAATGTAGATTGCAGTTAAGATGGGAGGTGCTATCATTTGATGTAATGACACTGATAAGGACTTGGTCATGACTGATAATCACTCGAACATCACTTTGCAGTGTGTGGGGCATGAACACAATTATTCAAGCAGAGGAACACGTCTTTTGAAGCAGCCCATTATTTTGAAATAATGGGCAGCTTATTCCGACATCCCAGTAGCCCTCATTCCACGAGGGTTAAGGGGAATTTTAGAATAGTGACTTATTTTGAAATTTGGAGCTGTGTAGACAGTGCCAAAATATGAAATAAACTATTTCGAAATAGACTCAAAATAAGCTACACAAATTGGGCACCCACAGTCACAGACCATAATGGTGATGCTGTAAATCTGTTCCCTATTTCACTTGATTTAACTCAGCTTTCCCAAAGGAATCCCATTCTATACTTGTTTTCAATGGGGCTTACTCCAAAATTACATGCACTCTAAGCACAGTCAGTTTTAGCATTTTTGATAACTTGGAATCAAAATCTCACTGGGAGAAAGGAAAATGAGCTAGCTGTAGAAGTTTTAAGGACACCATACATTTAATGTTCTGAGAACTTGTCTGTTACAGTTAATAACATTTGAAAAATTAAAAAAAGTTTAAGGACAGCATAAAGAGACTACTGCAATTGCAAATATGAAACATTTATGTAATATTTAAAATTTAATTTAAAGTGCTATTTTGTTTGTGTGTACCATTTAGTTTAAATTGTGTGTACAATTTAATTCCTAATGTGCTGCTGCTGCATCTGCAGCTTGACACAGGTAATAAGTATTACAAATTACTAGCAGACTTATCCAGAGTTGCCTGGGTCCTTCAGGGGGTGGCAGGATTCAGGGCAGGGCCTTGGGGATGTGTGTGACGGAGTGCAGGAGGCTGCAGAGGGGGGAAGGTGCGGGAGTGAGGGTTGGAGGATGAGGAAGGACTCAGGGTGGGGGAATCTCATCCAGCATGGGCCTTTTCTCACCCCATCCCTGGCTGGCCACGAGGAGTGTTTTCTCTCCCCCTGGCCTCTCCTGTCTGCCAGAGGCCTTCCCTTCTGGCATTGTGGCGAAGAGCCAGAATAGGGATTAGGGCTGAGGGACTACTTGGTGTGCCTACAGGCAAGATGGCGGAGCCACAGCTCTGCTGGTCACACCCTTGGTGGTAGAGTTGCCCCCGTGGACACTCTGCAAGATAGTTCTCCCCTGCAGGCTTGCTCCCTCCTATGGAACTTGTATCACATCTCTCCAAACAGCAGCCCCTTCCCTTCGTGTGTTATGGAAAATAGTCCTTTTCCCAGGGCTTTTGGTTGTCCTCGTACAACCAAACCCTGATCTTACTTTAAGTTAGAGGAAGATGCATACCAAATTTGTTGGCAATAGCTGTTACTATTTAGGAGGAGTTCTTGAACAAACTGACTGACAGACACGCAGACACACTCTAAAATATACAGATTTCCTAAATTAATAAAAATCAAGTTATCTACAAAAAAAATACACACAGCATATCCCCTTAGTTGTTGTAAAAATGCTATACTGAGCTCTAAATTAACATGTTTTAATGACAAGATTTGCACCACTATTTGAAGAAATGTGAAGTAGTAGCAGTGGGAAACTTGGTTTAAGTCATTTTTTTGTGATTTAAATTGATTTAAAATCAATATACCCTGATCATAGTTATGAAAAAAATCTTACTGTGGCTACATCTCAGACAATGTTACAAGACTGGTTTTATAGGACCAGAAGAAGAAAGCATTTAACCCTTATCCACTAGAATTCAAGTGATCAACAAAAATAGCTTAGCAAAAAATCAGGATCGAGCCATCTAAGGCACAGGGAGTACTAATCTGTCATGAACATCTTAATTAGCATTTGTACAGCTTTTTTTTTTTGAGAGCCTGAAATATAGCACTAAATACTAGTACTGCGGGCTGACCAGGATCCAGATCAGAATTCAACATTTTCTAGGTGGCTCTTGCCTCGATTTTAAAAAAAAAGGGGGGGGGTGCCTTGAAACTCACAATAACAATAGAGTATAACTGTGTTCACCTAAGTCTGATACTGCTTTACAAGGATACTTTTTTAATATGAATTCAAGCTACAAATTTAAGTGATTTTGTGTTAAAAAACAGTAAGAAACAAATAAGGCAAAGTTTCATGTCAATAGTTTCTCATAGCAAGCAGGTAAACAGCTACTGAAGAGTGCTCTACCATCAGGTGTGATAGAAAATGTGCTGGTAAATGCATTTAGAAATCCCCCAAATCTGCATTTTGTATTTTAAATGTTAATGACTCTCCAACTGAGCACTATGCTCAGTGAATGTGATTGCATGGAGAAGTCCGCTATCAGTGAGTAACCCAATTTTCTTTCAGCTTAGAGAAAACACTCTACACCATCTGCTATACAGAGTTGCACTGGCAAGTGAGAGATCTCTGGGTCATTTAGAGGCTAAAAGGTACTGTCAAAACTCGTGAAGGATTTGTTCAGGCATTTATTAGCAGTTCTGTTCAACCTCTGAGTTGAAAATAAAAAATGTCTATTTGAAACTGTCAGAGTCAGTTAAACAAAATGAAACACGAATCCATGTCCCTGAAGTTTATTTATTCAACATCGTTTTACTAGGAAGCAGTAATGAGATCAAATGATCAGATGGTTTGTAAAGCTTCAATGATGAAGTGTGTACAAAACTGTAGTCTCTGATTACAATCAAGTGCACTCGGCCAATTTTCTATCCAAAGAATCCAATGACATCCAGTGGTGACAGTCTCATATACTTGGCACTGCAAGGGCACAGACATGGTCCCCTTTTAGCAAACTCAGTGGGCATTTCCATCTTTTTAGTTTCTAGTTACTGCATTCAAGAAGGCCATAATATACATGCCTTACATTATAATGCTGGGCCTGGAAGCTGATTAGTGCTCACTGTTATGGTTTATTTTTTATTTTAAAATATTTTTACCCCGACTCTCTATTTAAAATATTTGAGGCGGCTTTTAAAACACTTTTTTAAAATAAAGTAAAATAGTAGTATAGAATAAAAGACTCCAAGATTGGGGCATAAAACCTACTAAGACACACAGAGAGGAGGGGAGACAGACACATACACAAAATCAAGCAATAATGTGAAGCATTAGTAGTTTATGGGCTTGATCCTGAGTACTTTTGCTATTGTAGTGTTTTATGTTGCCTCCCATCAAGTGAAGGATCTGAATGCTCTCCATATAAATTGATAGGAAGAGCAAAGTTCCTAATGGAATTGAAGTGTCTGGCATGTCCGCCTTTTAGAGGTCAAACTCTGAGTGAGGTAAGGTTTGGTTTTGTTATAGGGGACAAGAGTTGGAAGGGGCTTGGGAATGAAAGGGAATTTTCTAGTGTAGACAAGTCCTAAATTCTCTGGAATAGTATTTCCCAAATGGTGCTCTGTGGAACCCTGGGGTTCCACGAAAAAATTCTGCTCCCTCGCCCCTTGCAGAACCTATAGGCAGCTCCCATTGGGGCATTGCCGGCAAGAACGGGCTTCTGGGGGCTTGTGGCTTTGGACGCTCCACCATCCACTGCGGCTGCCCCACCCCTGTGCATGGCATGGCCCCTCCTCACCCCGCAGAACTGCCCCTGTCCTGGTGCCTTGCAGCCTCCTCCCCTCGTGTGCAGGTGGCAGCTTTTACAGTGGCCACTGCTGTTGGGAGGGGGATGGGTGGCCAGAGCTGACGAGCTGCTCTCAGACCGTGGCATTTTAAAACTGCCGCCTGCGTGGAACCTGGCTCGGGCTCTGCTGCCTCCCTCTCGCCCCTCCCCCTCCCACACACACCTGGGGCGCGCTCAGGCTCTGCTGCCCCCAATGTACTGCTGTTCTCTCTCCCCTGTGCCCATCCCCAGCCTGCTGGGGAAGTGGCAGAGTTTGTTTTGGTGGGGAAGGTCGGGGATTTCTCCTTCCACCGCCCTGCCAGCGGGAAGCATGACCTGGTGCTGCATCTACGCTGGGTTCCCCACTGCATGGGAAAGGAGAACTGAGCTCACTCCCTCCCCCAGGAACAAGAGCGTGCTGCCTGGAGGCTTTTCCTGCTGCAGCAGGGTGCCAAGCTAGGTAAGCATCCCCCTCATGCTCAGACCTCGCACCCATATCCCCCTCTCTCCCCTCTCCTCCTGCCAAGAGCCTGCATTCCCAGCTTGCTCTGACACCCTGCCCCAAATCCCCTCTTGTACCCTCCCTTCTGGCCAGACACCCTGCCCCAAGACCCTTCTTGTACCCGGGGCGGCCCGAGGTGGGCTGCGGCAACTGGTGCCCCAGGCGGAACGCACAATCAGTGCCCCCACCTACACGACCGTCAATGGCGTGACGTCGCCATTGGGCGCCTCGTAGAAGGTGGCACCCTACGCAACAGCAGAGTCATAAGAAGGGCTGTACTGGGTCATACCAAAGGTCCATCTAGCCCAGTAGCCTGTCTGCCAACAGTGGCCAGCACCAGGTGCCCCAGAGAGGGTGGACAGAAAACAATGATCAGCAAATTGTCGCCTGCCATCCTTCTCCAGCCTCTGACAAACAGAGGCCAGGGACACCACTTCTATCCCCTGGCTAATAGCCTCTTATGGACCTAACTTCCAGGAAGTTATCTAGCTTCTCTTTAAACTCTGTTATAGTCCTAGCCTTCACAGCCTCCTCTGGCAAGGAGTTCCACAGGTTGACTATACGCTGTGTGAAGAAGAACTTTCTTTTATTAGTTTTAAACCTGCTACCCATTAATTTCATTTGGTGTCCTCTAGTTCTTCTTCGAGTAGTGTCCCCGTGGGTGCTCCACTCTAGGTGAAGGGTCGCCCTGAGCCGCAGATCGGAGCTTTTCAAAGCAGTTTTCCTCCTGTTGAGCCACGCATGCCCAGAGGGCGTCTCGAGCCCTTCCCGCCCTCTGCAGCGCGCGGCTCAACCCCCTCCCTTTCAGTTCCTCTTTAACCGCCCTCGTCAGCGGACGGAGCAAGCAGGAGCTCCCTCACAGTCTCTCAGACTGTATTTTCTATTAGTTAGGTTACATAGTTTTTCCCGTTACTCCAAGTTAGTTTCCCTTATTTTCTCTTTGAAATAATAACAAAATATTTTTTTATAAGAAGAACGAAACTGACAACAAAATCCCCCCTCGGGGACTAAAACTCCCTTCAGACCGGAGCCCCGGGTGAACCGGAGCTCCCTCTCTCCTGGCTCCTCAGCCAGAGAAAAACACATAAACCATATGAAAGAAAAAGAAACGAAATACCAACACTTTAAAGAAACAAGCAGCAAGATATGTCTGCCTCCTCAGGCTTTAAAAAATGCGACCAGTGCCGCGAGCCTATGCCGGCTTCTGACGGCCATACGAAATGTATCCGCTGCTTGGGGGAAGCTCACTCACCCCGCAGCTGCACACACTGTGCTTCCCTCACGGCGAGAGCTAGAAAAGATAGAGAGCTCCGCCTGAGGATGATTTTATTTGACAAGAATCTGCAGCCTTCAGAGCAGGGGGAACTGCAGCATGAAACTCCCCTGCCAACGAAACCTACAAGGCAGAGAGCCTCACCATCTCGCTCTCTCCCGCCTTCTTCCTCCCCCAAAACCCAGGGAGAGGGGCAAAGAAACCTGAGGACCCCTGCTAATAAAGCAGAGGGAAAATCCTCCCGGTCTACATCAACGCCGGTGCGCGCTGCTTCTGAGCCCTCCCGGGAACGCACTGAGAAACCCGGGCGAAAAGAAAAGCCGGCGCAGCTTCAAACCGCGGCGCCGCTGCAAGCCCCGGCACCGCGAAAAACCCCGGTGCCGCTTAAAGGAACGGCACCGCTAAAACAACCCGCACCGCAACAAAGCAAGTCTAATACACAGCCGGCCACAAACCAGAGCTCGGCACCGGCACCGGCAACAGACAATGAGAGGCTTCTTCGAGAGTCTGCTGCAGAGCTCTCTAAGACTCCGTCTGACTCTCACAGCAGGCAGCAGCAGCCCTGCCCCCCTCCCATTGACTGCTCACCAGGGACATCCTTTGCAAGGCATTCCCCTGCCAGATCTGTGTCCCCAGTGTCCTTTCATGGCGCTCCCTTTCTAGAGGATGACCGCCATACGACATATTCTTCGCGACAGACGTCGCCAAGGGGGTCTCGTTCCTATTATCAGAGGGCTGGACCGCAACAAAACCCATGGCACCCCTACTGGTCTTACCCGCCCCCACCTTATCCACCCCAATGGGGGCCCTGGGACCAATGGGACCCGTACAGACGCCGGTCCTCAGTCCACTCCACACCATCTCGGAGAGGTCTGCCTCATCCACAGCCCCTACCCCCTGCATCACACACAGAGCAGGAAGAGGAGGAGGACCGCTTTTCGGATAATGAATCCGACATTCAATCTATAAACGTCACTCACCCAGATGACCTGAGTGCCCAACAGGACGATGCAGTGATACCATCAGATACCGTAGCGATGGATGACCTCAAACAGTTCCAGGAGCTATTTAAGCGAGTAGCAACAAGTCAGCATGTCTCCCTACAAGAAGTACAAAAGAAACAACATCACTTATTAAAGAACCTGCATCCTACGCTGCATAGTAAAATTGCCCTGCCGATTGATGAGGCAATCATGGAAACATCTGAAGATCTGTGGAAGACACCAGCATCCATCCAACCGACTAACAAAAAGATTGATAGGAAATATTTTGTTCCACCGAAAGACAATGACTTCCTCTTTACGCATCCACAAGCAAACTCCTTAGTGGTTGAATCTGCACAGCAAAGAGCGAAGATACCGCAATACAAGAATGGCAGTACCGACAAAGAACATAGAAAGCTAGACTTCTTTGGAAAGAAAATATATTCCTCTTCTACGCTTCAACTAAGAATATCAAATTATTCTGCCCTCTTAGCGAATCACGACTTTGATAATTATTCGAAGCTCGGAGAACTGATACCACATCTCCCTGAGTCCAAAAGAGCCATCTTGAAAGCAATAGTCCACGAAGGCCACACCATCGCTCGCACTGCCCTCCAGACGGCAATGGATGTTGCTGACACAGCAGCTAGAACTACAGCCACTGCGATAGTCATGCGCAGAACTTCCTGGCTACAATCATCTGGAGTTCCCCGAGAACTTCAGCCAAAAGTAGAAGACTTGCCATTTGATAAACAAAAATGATTTGCAGCTTCTACAGATGAAATGCTACATAATAGTAAGAACTCGAAAACCACACTTCGCACACTAGGCATGTATACACCGCCCTTCAAACGCAGGCGATACACCCCATATAATATGTACAATCGTTATAGATATGGGCAATACAACCGGCCACAGAGACCCTATGAGGACACTAGGCCAAGGCAACGACCTCAGAGAAGACGACCTAATCAAGGTCGCCCACCAACTACCCAGTCCTCCAAACAGCAAATTTGAAGTCGTGGTCGAGGGTCTGTACTACCTCCCTCACGATCTAGCATTAACACAACATGGCTGCCTATTTATCCACCGTTTGCGGCCGTTCCTCCCACAATGGGAATCCATAACATCGGACCGCTGGGTTCTAGAAATAATTCGAGTAGGATACACTATCCCATTTACCACTACCCCACCTACCCTTCCCCCTACCCCGTCCCTTTTCAGGGACCCCTCTCACGACACTCTACTAAGAAAGGAGGCGGTCGATCTCTTGTTTATCGGAGCCATAGAAAAAGTACCAGTAGAGTTCCACGGGAAAGGGTTTTACTCGAACTACTTCTTGATCGAGAAAAAAACGGGAGGCTGGAGGCCAATATTAGACCTCCGCAAACTGAACAGGTTTCTCAAGAAACAACGCTTCAAAATGGTCACACTTACAACAATCATTCCTGCGCTAGATCAAGGGGACTGGTTCGCAGCCCTCGACCTACAAGATGCGTATTTCCATATAACTATCCATCCCGCCCACAGACGCTATCTACGCTTTACTCTCGGCCAGGATCATTTCCAATACAATGTCCTCCCCTTCGGCCTCTCGTCAGCTCCGAGGGTATTTTCAAAGGTACTAGCAGTCGTCGCTGCATACCTCAGACGCCAGAATGTCGTCATATTCCCCTACCTAGACGACTGCCTTTTGAAGGGCTCAACACAGGACGAAACTGCCTCCATGATAAGTACGACCACATCACTCCTCAATCGTCTAGGCCTTCTACTCAACGAAAGCAAATCAACACTGCACCCAGTTCAAAATATAGAGTTCATTGGGGCGCGCCTGGACTCAATTACAGCCCAAGCATACCTACCTCGGCAACGTTTCATAACGATACAAGGAATTATAAGTGTAATGCTTACAACTCCTACCACTACAGCTCTTACTTGCCTCCAACTAATGGGCCACATGGCTTCCACCACCTACGTTGTCCACCATGCTCGTCTGTATTTCCGATGCTTCCAACTCTGGATAGCAAGTGTATACATACCGTCACGACACTCCCTCAACAAGACGGTGACTATTCCACCAAACGTCCTTGCTTCCTTACGGTGGTGGACGATACCGAACAACCTCCTCACAGGTGTTCCATTCCAACAGAGCGAACCCACTGTACAGATTACAACAGATGCTTCCCTCCTTGGCTGGGGAGCACATATGAACGACCAAGCCGTTCAGGGAAGGTGGTCCCCATCCGAGGCACGACTACACATCAATCTCCTCGAACTGCGAGCAGTAAGGAATGCCTGTGCACACTTCGCCCCCGACATTGCCAATCAGACGGTCCGCATTCTAACGCACAACATCTGCACAATGTTCTATATAAACAAGCAAGGCGGAGCCCGCTCCCGCTCCCTCTGTGCAGAGGCTATCCGCCTGTGGAACTCATGCATCCGCAAACAGATCACCCTGGTAGCATCCTACCTGCCCGGGGTGAACAACACCAGAGCAGATTCACTCAGCCGCAACTTCACCTCAGATCACGAGTGGGAGTTACATACGGAGGTCGCAAACTCAATCTTCAACCATTGGGGATGGCCATCCATAGACCTTTTTGCATCTACCCAGAATGGCAAATGCCCCCAATTCTGCTCACGCGCAGGTCTTGGCAAACATTCCCTAGGGGATGCCTTTCTAATCAAATGGACAGCCCCCCTTCACTATGCCTTCCCCCCCATACCGTTAATCCCGAAAACCTTACGCAAGATCTGCAGAGACGGAGCCCTAGTCATCCTGATAGCCCCGTCGTGGGCCCGCCAAACTTGGTACCCGTACCTGTACAGGCTAGCAGTTCACCCTCCTTACCCGCTACCTCACCGGGCAGACCTAATATCTCAGAACAATGGAGCGATACTGCATCCACAGCTCCACACCCTACACCTCCAGGCTTGGCTACTCTCTGGTTCTCGGAGATAGAAAATCACTGTTCCCAACAAGTGAAAGATATCCTCCTCCACAGTAGGAGACAGTCCACTCGAAAAACTTACCTACAGAAATGGACTCTATTTTCCCTCTGGTGCCAGCGAACCAGGATAGAGCCCCGTGATGCACCATTACATATGATTTTGGACTACATTCTAGACCTTAAAATATCAGGACTCTCAATTTCTTCTTTAAGAGTACATCTTTCTGCAATAACAGCGTTCCATACTTCCATTGATGGATTCTCCATATTTGCCCATCCTATCACTAAAAGATTCCTTAAAGGGCTCCACAACGTATACCCACCCCATAAGGCACCACCCCCCTTATGGGACCTAAATCTTGTTCTCCACCAACTTACTGGACCTCCTTTCGAGCCTCTGGCTACAGTACCACTCCCATTTCTCTTTATGAAAGTCTGTTTCTTATTGGCTATCACGTCTGTTAGACGGGTGAGTGAAATTGGGGCATTAATGGCAGTACCCCCCTACACAGTTTTTACGAAGGATAGGGTCATACTTAGACCTCATCCAACATTTCTGCCAAAGGTCTGTACAGAATTCCATGTAAATGAACCAATCGTACTACCTACCTTTTTTCCGAAACCGCATGCATCACAGAAGGACGCCACTCTGGACATTCGGAGGGCTCTCGCCTTCTTCCTGGAAAGAACAAAACCATTTCGTAAATCCGAAAGACTTTTTATATCAATCGCTGAGCGTTCTAAGGGAACACCCCTCTCATCACAACGAATCTCAAAATGGATCTCCACATGCATAGTCAAGTGTCATACTTTGGGCAATAAACCACTACCGTGCCCCCCAAGAGCGCATTCCACTCGAGCCACGGCCGCTTCTACAGCCTTTTTGAATAATGTCCCCTTAAGGGATATTTACCGAGCAGCAACGTGGTCTTCAGATCACACGTTTGCCAGACATTATGCAATCCTACCGCAACTTACACAGGACTCAGCAGTAGCAACAGCGGTGCTCTCTACCACCGCTAAACATTGACTCCGGCTCCCTCCAGCCATATATTGAACACTGCTTTGTAGTCACCTAGAGTGGAGCACCCACGGGGACACTACTCGAAGAAGAAAAGGGAGTTACTCACCTCGTGCAGTAACGAGTGTTCTTCGAGATGTGTGTCCCCGTGGGTGCTCCACGACCCACCCTTCCTCCCCTCTGCACGGAGTCTAAACTACTCGGGCGGAGACGAGGAACTGAAAGGGAGGGGGTTGAGCCGCGCGCTGCAGAGGGCGGGAAGGGCTCGAGACGCCCTCTGGGCATGCGTGGCTCAACAGGGGGAAAACTGCTTTGAAAAGCTCCGATCTGCGGCTCAGGGCGACCCTTCACCTAGAGTGGAGCACCCACGGGGACACACATCTCGAAGAACACTCGTTACTGCACGAGGTGAGTAACTCCCTTTTCTTCTATTATGGGAACTAATAAATAACTTTTCTTTATCTGTCCTCTCCACACCACTCATGATTGTATATACACCTTTATCATATCCCCCCTCAGTTTTCTAAACTGAAAAGTTCCAGTTGCTTTAACCTCTCCTCATATGGGACCCGTTCCAAACCCCTAATCATTTTAGTTGCCCTTTTCTGAACCCTTTCCAAGGCCAAAATATCTTTTTTGAGGTGAGGAGACCACATCTGTACACAGTATTCAAGATGTGGGAGTACCATAGTTTTATACAGGGGCAGTAAGATATTCTGTTTCTTATTTTCTATCCCTTTCTTAATAATTCCTAGCATCCTATTTGCCTTTTTTACCTCCGCTGCACACTGTGTGAAGTTTTCAGAGAACTATCCACAATAACTTCAAGATCTTTCCTGATTTGTCATAGCCAAATTAGCCCCATCATACTGTACGTATAGTTAGGGTTATTTTTCCCGATGTGCATTACTTTACACTTATCCACATTAAATTTCATTTGCCACTTTGTTGCCCAGTCACTCAGTTTGGTGAGATCTTCTTGGAGTCCCTCAGTCTGCTTCTGTCTTGACTATCCTAAACAGTTTGGTATCATCCGCAAACTTTACCACCTCACTGCTTACTCCTTTCTCCAGATCATTTATGAATATGTTGAAAAGGATTGGTTCCCAGGACTGACCCTTGGGGGACACCACTAGTTACCCCTCTCCATTCTGAAAATTTACCATTTATTCCTACCCTGTGTTTCCTGTCTTTTAACCAGTTCTCAATCCAATGAAGACCTTCCCTCTTATCCCAATGTAATTTACACAAGAGCCTTTGGTGAGGGACCTTGTCAAAGGCTTTCTGAAAATCTAAGTATACTATATATACACTGGATCCCCCTTGTCTGCATGTTTAACCCCTTCAAAGAACTCTAATAGATTAGTAAGACATGATTTCCCTTTACAGAAACCATGCTGACTTTTGTCCAACAAATTATGTTGTTCTACCTGCCTCTCAATTTTATTCTTTACTATTGTTTCGACTAATTTGCCCGGTACTGAAGTTAGACTTACCGGTCTATAATTGCCAGGATTGCCTCTAGAGCCCTTTTTAAATATTGGGGTCACGTTGGCTACCTTCCAGTCATTAGGTATGGAAGCCGATTTAAAGGATAAGTTACAAACCACAGATAATAGTTCGGCAATTTCCCACTTGAGTTCTTCGTTCCCGGAGATTTGTTAACATTAACATTAGTTTTTCTATTGGTTCCAAAACCACCTCTAATGACACTTCCTCAGATTCATCACCCACAAAGGACGGCTCAGATTTGGGAATCTCCCTAACATCCTCAGGCATGAAGACTTGAAGCAAAGAAATCATTTAGTTTATCTGCAATGGCTTTATCGTCCTTGATTGTTCCTTTTATATCATGATCGTCTAGGAGACCCACAGGTTTTTTAGCAGGCTTCCTGCTTCTAATGTACTTTAAAAACTTATTTCTTTTTGAGTTTTTGGCTAGCTGTTCCTCAATCTTTTTTTGCTTTTCTTATTACATTTTTACACTTGATTTGACAGTGTTTATGTTCCTTTCTATTTATCTCACTAGGATTGGACTTCCACTTCTTAAAAGATGCCTTTTTGTCTCTCAATGCTTCTTTTACATGGTGGTTAAGCCACGGTGACTCTTTTTTAGGTCTCTTGCTATGTTTTTTAATTTGGGGTATACATTTATGTTGGGTCTCTATTATGGTGTCTTTAAAAAGTTTCCATGCAGCTTGCAGGGATTTGGCTCTAGACACTGTGCCTTTTAAATTGTTTAACTAACCTCCTCATTTTTGTGTAATTCCCCTTTTTGAAATTAAATGCCAGAGTACTGGACTGCTGAGGTGTTCTTCTGACCACAGGAATGTTAAATGTTGTTATATTATGGTCACTATTCCCAAACGGTCCTGTAACTTATCTCCTGGACCTGATCCTGCACTCCACTCAGGACTAAATCGAGAATTGCCTCTCCCCTTGTGGGTTCCTGTACCAGCGGCTCCAAGAAGCAGTCATTTAAGCCATTGAGAAATTTTCTCTCTGCTTCTCTTCCTGAGGTGACATGTATCCAGTCAATATGGGGATAATTAAAATCCCCCATTATTATGGAGCTCTTTATTTTGGTAGCCTCTCTAATCTCCCTCAGCATTTCAATGTCAGTATCGCTGTCCTGGTAAGGCGGTCGGTTATATATCCCTACTGCTAATTTCTTGTTATTGGAGCATGGAATTACTATCCATAGCGATTCTATGGAACGTGTTGATTCATTTATTATTTTTATTTCATTTGATTCTACATTATCTTTCACATACAGTGCCACTTTGCCACCCACCCAGTCTGCTCTATCCTTTCGATATATTTTATATCCTGGTATGATTGTGTCCTACAGATTTTCCTCATTCCACCAGGTTTCAGTGATGCCTATTATGTCAATAGTGATAGAAATGTAACTGTGTTAGTCTGGTGTCCCTTAAAGTCGACAGAACATCCTTGATAGTATGAACTCACTGTTTAGAAAAATCGACCTTATGCGGCTATATTTGATCTAAACTCCTAGTGTAGAACAGGCCTTAGTTCTGTCTCCCAGGCCTCAAATACAGCTGCAGACTCCTGAGTCAACACTTCCTTCAAGACCATACATGGAAGCACAGTGATTCTGTCTCCCATGGCATCTGCCAAACTTGGGGTCTCCCAGAAGATGATCTATTTCCTATCCTAACCTTTCTGCTTTAAAGGGGAGGATATGGTAACAACTCCTGGGGAGACACTTTAATAATACAGTGGCCCTGTAGTCTATTACATGCTTACCTGTCCTTACCTCTAATCCTCAAGGCCTTATTCAAACTGCATCAGGAAAGAGGTTTGGTTATTCTTAGAGCCCCACTGTGGCAGAGACAAGTGTGGTACTTGAATCGCCTCTGTATCTCTGACTTCCTCTCACAGAAATCAGGAACCCTGATGCATCCCATCCCTCCTCCTTAATCCTGAGAGCATGGTTCTTAGATGGTTCGCAAGCATGGAGCTAACCTGTTTGCCCAAGGTCCAGTAAATTGGCCTATCAGGAAACCTACTACTCACAAAACTTACCTTCAAAAGTGGAAATGCTTCTACTCATGTTCACTTCATTGTTCCTAAGTCTGAGGTTCCATTCTCTATAATCCTGGAGTACCTGTTGGAATTAAAGACACACAGTCTGTCAGTGAGCTCAATCAGAGTACATTCAGATTTAATCACAGCCTTCCACTCAACCATCGAAGGCTGATCAGTCTGTCCACTCTAGTACAGCTAGATTCCTTATGGAATCTGAGTGTCCCATCTCTTTCCCCACCCCAGTAGGACCTAACTTTAGTTGTCAATACCCAAAGAAAACCTCCCTTTGAACTGATGGCTACCCATTCTCTCCTTCATCTCTCACTCTTGTCTTCATTCCTCAAAGCCATTACTTGAACTAGATGAATGGGAGAACTCTGTGTTCTTATGGCTGACCTGCTATATACCAGTCTTTATAAAGTCAAGATTACATACACCGCAACCTCATTCTCAATTCCTCCCAAACGTCTAGCTGGTATATCACATTAATCAAAAGATTAAAGTGCTATGGTTTTACCCAATAACTTGCGCCTCCAGCGAGGAGACCAACCTCCATACACTGGAGGTGGTCAGAAGTACCGTAACCTTCTACCTTCACAAGACTCAAACTTTCCAAGCCTCTTCCTAGACTATTTGTATCATTTGCAGAAAGGATGAAGGGATAACCTATTTCCAGTCAAAAGGCTGTTAAACTGGGTATTGGGTTGCATCTGAATTTGCTATGAATTCATGGGGATGCATCCCCCTTACAAGAGAACATTCCACTAGAGCATAGTCCACATCTATGCCTCAACCAATGGATTTTTCCCATAATAGAAATCTGTAGGACTGCAATTGTATCTGCTATTAATTCCTTTGCCAACTTTATGCCATCTCACTACTTCAAGGATTCTACCTTTGATGACCAAGTCCTCCAAACTGTCTTGGACTTGCCTCCTCAATACTCGACTCCTCACTGAGCTATTGCTTCAGAGTGTCCTATGGTGGAGCATCCATAGGCAGTTATACTCCGAGACAGAGATATTGTTTGCCTTACAGTAACTTGAGTTCTTTTAGATGTTTTGTCCCTATACGTAACCCAACTCCCACCCTCCCATCCCCTGGCTGTGGAGGCTCTGCTTCCATGGTCAAGAAGAACTGAGTGGGAGCAGGTCCATGCGTCCCTATATGTCCTCATTTGGAGGCCCCATGTACACAGCCTTGTATTCTCCACCTGAAAGTGCACAGGCATGTGTGATTCGTATGTTGGAGCACTCATAGGGGCAGAAAACATCTTGAAGAACTCAAGTTACTTTTAGGTAAGTAACTGCTCCTCCTCCATCCAAGAGCTGATCTCCTGTAGGCTTTTTGACATTTTGAAAGTGGCAGTGGTTATATTAATTGAAAATGAAATATATAATTATCAGCTTGCCACTGACCGCTAAGTTCACAACATAGCATGTACACTCTCTCTAATCATGCCATGGGGACTGACATGATTTTAGTTAACCAGATTTACACTTGCTGTGGGTGTGGCCAAGTTTCCTGTGGTCCCATGAAGTTTACTTTCAGCTCCTAGTCCTGGTTCACAGTCTTCTGTGCTGTTGTTTATCTCTAATTTACCCTTAAATGTTTTCTGAGAGCCCCAGTAAACTGGAAGTTTTGGTAATGCTGCTAAACAATATCGACCTCCCCTTGGTTCAGAAAATTCTCTGGTTCAGCACTGGTCAGTCCCGAGGGTGCCAGACTAGAAAGGTTCAACCTGTAATCTTATGTAGATACTAAATAGAATATAGATTCCCGTGGGACGAGGGCCTTTGGAGAGGTGGAATAATTAGCCATCACCACTCTGAATTTGGCCAGAGAGGAACAATTGGAGCACTGTAACCATCTAGTCCTGCTATATCACATAGGCAGTACTCTGTAATCCATTGTGGCAGTGTCCAGACTCAGGGTTTTTTTTCGGGAAAAGTAGCCTTTTCCCGAAAAAACTTCCCCTGCGTCCAGACTCAAGCTGCGTTCTTTCAAAATTATTTCGAAAGAACGCGGCTTTTCTTTCGATGGCGGTAAACCTCGTTTCACGAGGAAGAACGCCTTCTTTCGAAAGTTCTTCTTTCGAAAGAAGGCATTCTTCAATGTAAAGAGGCCGTCTTCGAAAGAGAGCATCCAGACTCGCTGGGTGCTCTCTTTCGAAAAAGCGGATTTCTCTTTCGAAAGATCCGCCTGCAGTCTAGACGCGATCTTTTGAAAGAGGCTCTTTCGAAAGATGCTTTCGAAAGAGCCTCTTTCGAAAGAAGCCTGCAGTCTAGACATAGCCTGTGAAAACTCTGAAGAAAGATCCAGTGACATGAGCATGGAAACTTTACTTGATTCCATATCTATGTAGAGATTGTCTCTTAATGCCACTAGAGCAGTCTGTGCTGTGCCCTAGTCGGAAACTCAACTATGAGGCATCCAGAATGTTGGCTGATATTACATGTTAGAGCCTGGTTGTTCCTACTTCCTCAGTTATTTTGCCCTGGAAGAGGAGACCAAAGACAGAATGGTGGTTGGAAAGATCTTTAGAATCAAAATTACTTCTTGCATGTTTAAGGAGATTGGTAATCGTGCTTCCCCTTAAGAAGCATTGACGTGGGTGGTCTGTGAAGGTAAGGCTGGAGGAGGCAAGCCCTTTGGCTGGGGCCCCGCCCTCCACCATGGACAGGTGGGGCAGTGTGCCACATACACCCTTCCCACCATGGCGAGGGGAGGAAAACAGGTGCACACAACCCAGCCTCCCCAGCCCAGAGCACGGGGAGGGGGTGCAGCTCCATCCTCAGAGCACCAAGGAGGGCAGAGGGTGTGTGGTTCCAGCCTCCTCGGCCAGGAGCACGGGGAGGGAAGGCACAGGGGGCAACAACATTCTGCCCCCAGAAGGCCTACTGCAGGCATTCTGGGAGTGAACTGTGGGCAGAGCCAGGCTGGCAGTTTGGGAAAGCTGTGCCTTCTTCCTCCTAGCATACCGGCTCTGCATGGTCATTGACTATTTCCATTATTCACTCCCTTTTACCAGGCAAAAGGGCTTGGATCCAGTTCACAGATTGTTGCTCTATTTTTCCGGACTGCTAGAGTTTTGGCATGTATGATACAGCTAAAGTTAGTCAGGGGTAGTAGGTTGATGGTAAAGCCTGGTCAACCAGAGCTTTTTTTCCCTTTCTCCTATTAAGTCCCATCTGTATTCTGTATTGGTGAATTGTGCTGACAGCTTTTTACTGTAGTTGATGCTTGGATCTGGTGTGTGGGCTATGCATTCTGGGCTGATTATTCCACTAAGCAAAGTAGCTCTGCTACAATTCTGCTGCACTGATTATGGAGGAGTAAAAGGCCCATTTTGTTTCCTTTCCTGCCATTGTATAATCCTGTAATGGTGGTTTGTGGTATTGGCAGAGGGATTCAGAAACTGCCACTGGCATTCTAAGTTTCTGATTGGGTGAGTCACTTGCTGTAATTCATCAGTGAATCTTGATGGTCAGTATGGGGAGACAGGATGGTTTAGAGTCAAGGTATCAATGACAGATTTATAGATTCCAAGGCCAAAAGAGGGACCATTGTGATCTAATCTGACCTGCATAACATAGGTTGTTTATAGAACTTCCCTGAAAGCATTTTTTTAAACAGGAATGTATCTTATAAATAAATAAGGACATCAGATGACTGTTTTGATACCTGGGGCCCTATTTGGGTGGCTTGTTCTCATACAGCAAGCTGAAAACCTAGGGAAATGAGCTGTCCTTAAGAGTGAGCCAACTTTGTTGCTCGCTGCCCTGGCTGGAAAGGCTGTGATCTCTGGCTGTCTATATGTGGAGGTAGACAGGATTCCCAGCTCAAGAAGACATACTTGCACTGTATGTATTAAGATAGAATGCTAAAAGTAGTAATGTAGCTGCTCTCAGTCCCAACTTGTCCAGACCCTGTGAGTACATGTAATAGGCTGAGCACTTCAAAGGGATTCTTGAAGGATGTAGGGGTTGGATGCCCCTACCACTTACTTGTACAGAGGCCAGTGGTGGTCGGGAAGGCTGTGTTTGTGTTGCCACAAACTGGTGGTTTCAGGGATCAGATCCACAGTAAGTACAGACAAGACTTCCTCATGTTAAGGATAGGTGATGAATGAGGCCTTGTAATCCTGAGTATCCTTAGGAATCTTCACAGTGGCATTAAATGATGTCTAAATGGCATAAGCAAGGACAGGTGCTTCAACTAAAATGAGAACATGGTTGATGCTGGTTTTATAGGCTAGTGTTACTCCCCCCTTTTTTTAAAAGTACCCCCTTTTAAAAAAAAAAATTACAAGTACCCATAGTACCTACAGTTTTCAAACACAATTTTTTTTCTACCATTGCAATACATTTGTTTAAACAACTTAATCGTAGCCGGGCACATGATGAAAGTTTTGGGTGTGTGGCGGGCCCCTCCCCCCTGGGTCCCCAACACCCTTGTGATACAGTCTATCCCTGGCCCTGGCCCTTTAAGCCCGGCCGAGTCCACAAAGCAGTTTATACCTGGCCCTTTAAGCAAGGCCGAGTCCACAAAGCAGTTTATCGTTGTAGCGGGGACGCACCCCCAGGTAGGGGGACCCGGGCCACCCTACTCCACCGGGTCCCAGCCCAGGGCCCTGTGAGCGACCAGGTACCGGGTCACTCCCTCGGCGGGGCCATCTAGCCGAAACGCGCCGAAGTTCTCGGGCTGGGAGAGGCGGCTCCCGCTCCTGCCCTGGGCAACTTCCTATCTGGATCCCCGGGCTTCCTTCCCCTGCACTTGCCCAGCTGGCTGCAATCTCCAGACCGGCATCCCCTCGGCAGGCAGTCTCCTGGTTGCACCAACTCGCCTCCGCCTTCCTTCCAGCCTCTCCTGGAGTCCCTGGCAACCGCTGAGGGAGAGCTCCCTTCTCCTTCGGCTGTCTCCCCAGACTGAGTCCTGGCCCAGGCTTTTATAGCCCTGCTGCAGCCTGGGCATGCTCGATAGGGCTGTGGGGGAGGGGCCTCTGCAGCCAGGTAACCCTGTCTGGGCCCTGTAGGTTCAGTGCGGGGCTGCCTCGCCCCGTCACAGGGTGTAATAATAAAGCGCTGTAAAACTTAAAACAAAAATTCAGTTTTCTCCAAATTTCAGTTGTTGATGTACCCCTCCACCCCCAGACTTCTCTCAAGTACCCCAAAGGGTACTCATACCACTGGTTGAGAAACACTGTTATGGCTACTGCTCTTATGTTAAAGCTAACAGTAGCTGTAGGCTGTTTTCTCCTGATGCGCTAATTTTTCAAACTGAACAACTTGCTTCCTGTGCCTGGCTTTCAGATATGTCTTAGTACATGGTGTTCTCAGTCCATATTTCTACAACCAAGTGATGGTGTGGTTTGAGGAAGGTGGGTAATAGGATTCAAGGTCTTTTGAAGATGATGGTGTTCCAGTTATCCAGATCCCAGGGGCCAGACAGTTGTGCTGTGCTGGATCAGAGTTGAGTCACTTTGGCAAGATAGTGTTGTATCTCACTGGATTGTGGCTGCACGTTACATAGCTGTTGCAGGAAAAACAAGACCTCAGCATTCAGTGCTGTCAGTATTGTATGTAAAAGGGAAGCTGTATAGCAGGCATGTCAAACTCACAGCCTCCTGAGGGCCGCACAAATGAAAATTAATAGCTTTCAGGGCCCCATAGGGTGGGGCAGGGGGCAAAGTGCCAGGCAGAAGGCACCAATACCGGACACCTGGCAATCCTAGGGTCACCAAAGAAAATGTACTCTGTCAGAAAGTTGTAGTTATTTATTATTATAGATTGTTTTAGGTATATTTTATAATATTACAATAATTTGATGTGTAAAATTATTTGCGCATATTAAATAATTTTAAACTTAATTTTACATCATTTTTAATTATAAATTTAAGGTACTTTTTTTTTGGTAGTCCGTCATGTCCGACAATGACATCTTGAGCTTGCACAGTCTCATAGGTTGTGGACTCACATGTGGCTGAGGAGTCAAAGCTTTGACTGGCATGGGCGTTCACAGTGGGGGCAAAGGAATTGTCCTGGCTCTGTCCGTGTGGCTGCTGCTGTTGCTTTTCTCCTCTCACGAGCATCAATCAGGCATATGCGTCGCTGCTTTTCAAAGTTGTTATACACATATCATACTAGAGCACACCAGCCTATTCGGTCTTCTGCATGCTGCTCTAGCTGCTTTGGCTTTTATCCAGAATGAGCAATGTTGGCTTTTACACAGTCTTTATACCTCTTGTGAGGCCTACCTTGATTCTTTTTGAACTGGGAGAGTTCATCGTAGAGGAGTTGCTTAGGAATTCTTGACTCCTCCATTCAAATGACATGCCCTGTCCAATGAAGCTGGGCTTTCAGAATCATGGCTTCAATGCTTGTGGTTCCTACTCTGTCTAGGACTTCCAAGTTCATGACTCTGTCTTGCCATCGAATGTGCAGTAATGACCTCAGGCTGTGTGTGTGGAAGTGCTCCAGTAGTTTCACATTTTCTGTACAAGGTCCAGGTTTCACATCCATACAGGAGACTAACATGAATGACTACCCCAGCATGTGCTCAACTCTCACCTGTGGCTCCACGAAGGTAAAGAAATTAGTGTATAAGGTAATCATAAAGTTCCTGGTCCAGGCTCTTAGCAGAGATGGACTCAACTGTTATCTTAAAAGTTTCTGGAGTTTATTCTTTGTTAGGATGGGTTAACAATGCTTCTGGGCCCAATCTGAAGCAAAGCTGCTTCTGAAGTGAGCGGGAGCAAAGACAAAGATGGAAGACCCCTTATGGCCCTTTTTATAATCTTGCTCATGTGGAGGGAATTCTGTTGTTCTTGCTGTGTGAAGATACCTCCCAAAATGGAATTTGTTACGTAAGCAAGTCATGTCGTTTTTAGGCAAGTGGCCACAGATTGAATGCAAGTTTGCAACAGAATCCCTCAGATGTGTATGGGCAACACTTAGGGGCCAATGTCCATGAAGTACTGCTGGTTGCTAGAGCAGACACCCTTCACAATAGGTGGATGACACCTGTTGCTGTCTCCAAGAAGCAAATATTCGAAATACTAGTACATAGCTAATACAGGTTGAATTTGAAATACTAGTACATAGCCAATACCAGTTGAACCAAATCGGGACTCTCTGATCCGGCAATATCCATGGAGGCCGGGAGTGGGGGCCAGCCGGGAGAATGCAGGGATGGGTCAACAGTGGCTGAACCAAGGTGTGGCTGGGGAGCCATGGTCCCGACTGGGGAACCCCCCCCCCTCATGTTAGTTAGGCCAGGTGTTAGCTGTGATATCCCAGGCCATGGAACTCTGTGGACCCCCCAGCAAAAGCAGGACTGACCCCAGCGGTGGGGCCAGTGGTGACCAGGCAACCCTGGCTAGGGAACCCCAGGAAACACTTGGCAGCAGCAGGACAGGATGGCCAGGCACCCTAGCCAGGGAACTCCCCATCACATGTTACTGGGGCCAGGGAGCCTCTGGCAGCTGCGGGGCGCTGGTGGGGGAGAGTTCCAGGGAACTGCCAGTGACAGCTGGGCCAGTGGTGTCCGCGTAGTGTTGATGGTGGCTGGGCGGGGAACTCTGGCAGCAGCGAGTGGTGCTGCAAGGTGGGAGCCCCGGAGAGAGGAACCAGAGAGTAGATCAGCTAGCAGAAGATCATTGACCTCCTCTGGTCTGGCAAACTCCCTGGTCTGGGACAGCTCAGGTCCCGAGGGTGCTGGAACAGGGAGGTTCAACCTGTACTTACAACTTTAATTACAAAATTCATACATGCATGTGAATAGCATAAACAGAAAAAGCCAAGCATAAGCTCCCACAACATACTTTAGTTGGCCCACTTTGTACAAAATGTGGGGCAAACATACAATCCTAGATACAACAATGATCTGCAAGTTCCTATTAAAATCCAATGTCACCGTCACCAACAGAAACTGGTCTAGTAAATGATAGAATCTTGTCTTACTAACATGCCAGGCTAAAGATTTTTGTGCTAAAACTTGTCCTAATATTTTTACCTATGTGTTAATGATGTTAAATATCAGTTAATGTACTAGTCGTGTAGTCAATGGAATTTCCATTGACGACTCAACTAGTCAATATGCACTTCCCTGTTCCTCCTTTGAAATGTACAAGAGCCCGCACTGGGGCTCTTGTACATTTCAAAGGAGGAATGCACAACTCCATCTGCAGCCCAGGGCCAGCAGGAATTTCTGCTGACTCTGGGCTGCAGGCGGGCATGCCAGCTTTGAAATGTACAAGATTCCCCAATGGGGGCTCTTGTGCATTTCAAATCGGTAGCGCAACATGGAGCCGGGGGCGGGGGGGACTCTGAGTCCCCTCCTCCCTTCCCCCTGGACTCCAGGCTCTATGTTGCACTGCTGATTTGAAATGCACGTAGAGCCCAGGGTCCGCTGGGGACATGCGTTCTGTGCGGCATTTCCCAAAAACCCGGGGCAGCTAGGTACTCCCCAGCTGCTCCTAGGCTCTACGTGGCAGCTGCCCCGTTGAAACGCTACTGCTTTGAAGTACCCCTTCTTCCTCCCCCTTTGCTGCATCTATATGATTGGGGGGGGGGGGGAAGAAATCAACTGATAAGCATTTGCTTATTGGACAGTTGTCTAGTCCATAACATCCTTACTGTGTGTATGTGGTTTCCCATATTGTTGTATTTACAGGTGAACGGGCAAGCTCTGGGTTCAATAACATTGGTATCTAACTAACAGATTCATAAGCAACTAGCTAGGGTATGTACTGCAATTCTTCATTTTACATACCGAGGAAGAACAAATATATTTTTTAAATCGGTTTAACAGCGATCAATGGGATATGCCCAAAGCGTTTCCTCGGGGCATGGCTACAGCGGCAGAAATCCACGTGTTCTGTGGGACAACCTCCGAAAGGGGCCACACGCACCGCGGGGGCAGGGCGCGGTCCTGGTTTTCCCAGCGCCTTGCACTGCCCTGCCCACAGCGCCGGTGTCCCGGTCTCAGTGCGGCGCTGGCCTGGGAGCCCCCAGCACCTTTCCACAGCCTGTGGCCGAGCGCACCGACCGCGCCCAGCACGGGCTGAAGAGCGCGCCGCGCGGGCGGCCTGCGCCACTCACCCTGGCTCCGCCGCGGGGAGGGGGAAGCGGCTGCCCCACGGGGGCCCGGGGCTCGCACCGTTACCGCCACGCGGCGCTGGGCCTGCGCGGGGCACCTGGCGTCCCGCTCCCACGCGCCACGGCCGCTGTCCCCAGCTAACGGACCACAGCGCACCCGGGCGCACGTGCTACAGCGGGCGAGGAGCTCGCGCTGCTTTGCGGAGAAGCAGACGTCACTCCACCTTTCCGCCTCTCCCCGCCCCCCCCCGGCGGCGCTGCGGTTGGATTGGCTAGCTGCCGATGTCATTCATGACACAACAAAGGCCTGACGCATGAAGGGTCCTTATCCATGCTCCCCGAGCCACGACGCCCAGCAAGAGCCTTGGCCGACGCGCCCTAACGCCCGTCACCGAGCGCTGGGAGCGCGCCTGAGAATTGTCACACGCCTCCTGGCTCCTCTCCAGCCAATCGGAGTCTTTGCCTTCTGCCGAGGGCGGGAGGACCAACGCTGTCTCCGTAGCAACCGAACAGAAGCTCCTTCCCCGCTTCTGATTGGTCGATTCAAAGCGATCCCTTTGCGTGGCCGGGGTAGGGAGGGGAGCAGCGGAAGCGCGCGGCGCCGGCGGGAGGATGGGGCCGGGTGTCGGGATCAGCCCGAGCGCCGTGTGGCAGCAGCGGATCCGGCAGTTGGAGCAGAAGCTGCGGGTGAGGGCACCCCGCGTTCTGAGGGGGGGGGAAGGTGGGGAAAGGTCAGGGGCGGGGCCTGCCCCTCCGGCCTCACTGCGTCATAGCCCCGCCCCTTGGGGATGTAACGGTTCTAGGTTGTGTGCGTTCGGGCATAGACACGTGACCTGTCAGGCGGGTGTCCCGCTGCTGGGCTCCCCTGGGAGCTCGGAGCGCGCGGGGCGCCTCGGGGAAAAGGCCGCTGGGGAAGGATGCGGAGGAAGAAAAGCAGCTTGACGGTGCTGGGGCAATAAGGAAGGAGCCCAGCGAGGCTGCTCGTGGAGACCAGGCCAGGGAATGCAAGCAGGCCCCGCGGTTGCAAAGTGCCCCAAGCCCCCACGTCCTGCTGCAGTGCTAGGGGACCAGTTTTGCCAGCTGGTGGGAGCAACTGACCAGGATGCTACAACCTGACGGTCCCTAGCGTGGGGCTAGCCAGCGCCCTTCTGTCCGAATAAGCTACGCAATTTGCACTATGCAAATTGCGTAGCTTATTCCGAGATTAAATGGAAAAAGCTTATTTTGAAATTTGGCGCTGTCTACACAATGCTAAATTTCAAACTAAGGCACTGTCCTGACAATTCCCTTAGCTCTCGTGGAACGAGGGTTACAGGGATGCTGGAACAGCGCACCTGCTATTTTGGGAAATAGCGGGTACTTTTAGTGACGCAGCATTGCTGTTTTGGGATACTTCTGGTATCCTGAAAGAGCAACTGCAGTCTAGACATACCCCTACAGATCTGTGAGCCAGAGTTGCCTTTGTTCTGAAAAAGAGGCAGGTATCGTGATTGTTTGTGAACTGCACAAGGCAGCCGTCTGTGCTGCAGCTCCATGGAGGACCTGCCAAGTAATATCCCAAGTGGGCTGTGGAGCCTGAAGGCATGACCGGTACTACCCAGCAACACACCCACCACAAGGAGCTGGGGTAAGGAAGTAGGATGTGGGCAAATCTAAATCTATGTGGCCTCCGTACTGCTGCCCTCCTCGGTTACTAAGTCCCCAGTTAGGTCTGGAAATGGGCAGCCTGATTCTGCTGCATGGCCCTGGAGGTCAGGGCCCACATTTGTGAAGGAGCTATGTGTTCCTGCCCCAAGTTCCACCTGCTCATGGCACCAAGATGAGATGCTTACACAGCAGGATTTTGAAGATGTTCAGATATGCACCCATGGACTTTGTCATGCACCTTGGATCTCCCAGGTGCTTTGGTGGGGCTGCTTTAAGTTATAAACATATGCTCCCAGAGTCACATCATAAGAGTAGAACTTCAGTTTCCCTTAAAAGATATGTTTTTAGCTCTCCTGATTGCTAAGAAAAGCTTGAAAAAGTGACCTGAATGTGACCAGTGCTGTGGTGTCTGCCTGACTAGATGCCTTCAGCAAGCAGAGGAGCAGTACCCATTCCTGGAAGATGCTGCCTGGCCTCTTACCACCAGAACGGATCAGGCCATTGATGCTCTGGAGTATCCTCCAGTGCATAGTTTGAGCTGAGGATTAGTTTGAGGACCTGGCAGTGAGGAAAAATGATGACCATCATCCAAGCACATTCCATTTGTGTCACCAAAATGAGCTGTCACTCCTGATAGATTATGCTTATCTATGTTTTATACTTATCTGTCTTCCTTTATACGTTCCTTGAGTAGCAGTAAAATATTTATCAATGTCAACATTTAAATTATCATTGGATATCTGAATTAGGATCATAATTTACTAAACAACTAACATATAAAATTGAATCCATGCTGAGACCTTGAGAGACTTGTAGTTCCCCAGATAATATTCCTTTTAAGCATCTTCTGACAATCAAAACAGCAACATCATCTGCTTTCCCAACTCATTTTTGCTGTGTAGAAAATGGTTCTAAAATTCATGGTTCTAAAATTCGGAAATGTTCTTTGTTTTGGCAACGCTACTTCTCTGTACTAATAGGAAAGTATAATCTGTATAGATCCTTGAAATACAAGATTGGATGCATGGCTGTTCTTATTCTAAACTGTAATGTCTGCACAAATTAGTAAGAATTTGAGTACTTGTAATAAACAGTACATTCTCTGATTACAGATGTGCATTAAACTATACTAAGGATTCTCAATCTGGGGGTATGGAAGAGCTCCAGTTGCCCTCCTTTTTTGCTTTTTTCATTATTTTAAAAGTATTTCTACCCATGTGATTGCAGGGACTATCTTGAAAAGGATAACTTAGTTTTAGCTAATACAATGATGACTGCATGAATCTGCAGCCATCCTGAAACAATAGCTTATGGATTTTCAAACTTGGGTGCATTGCACCTAGCAGAGTTGCAAACAGATGTCATTGTGTCATAAGCACCCACATTTTCCCAAGCTGCTAAACCAGCTAGGTTGAAAGGGTGTATCAGTAAGGGAAGGTAGGTCTCAATATTGGGGGAAAAAAGGTGAGAACCAGTAATTATACAATCTAATAAACAGAAATTATTTATCCTAACAGATTATGAAAATATATATTAAGCTAAAATATTAATGAAGTAATATTATATTCAATAATCATGCTGCTAAAAATAAGTGTATGATTGTCAAATAATTATTCATCTGGCTACATTCAGAAATTATTATTTCAGTTTTACTGCTGAGGGTGATGATGCGGAATCTAGCTTGTCAACTTCTTTTTCCAGGCTAAAGAAGAAAGAATAGTTGTGCTGGAAACAGAAAATGCTCTTCTTCATCTGAAACTTGCAGAGGTAATTATATGGTGCATGTTTGATCTCTTGCAAAGTGAGTAGAGAAGTATCTATGTTTGTGACTTAGTGCTAAAGCCCATCACCTAGAAAAAGAAGTTGCAAACCATTTTCAAATTGTGTCATGTTTCTGTGGGGTCAACTTTCAAGGGATAGAGGAGAACAGCCTCACTTAAAGTAAGTAGAAATTTTTGCTGGCAATTTTTTCACACTTTCTTTAATTGTAGGTGCAAATCAGGTAGTTAGAAGTGCAAGTACTAGGGCTACGTCTATACTGCACCCATCCACAAAATCTCATGCAAATGAAGCACGGAGTAGAATATCGCCACGCTTCATTTGCATAATTAATATGGGGCCGATTTTGCGCAAGAGGCTTTTGCGCAAAAAAGGAGCTGTGTAGACGGCTCCTTTTTGAACAAAAACCCCCTCTTGTGCTTGAGCCATTCTTCCTGAAAAAATTAGGAAGAACGGCTCTTGCACAAGAGGGAGTTTTTGCTCAAAAAGGAGCCGTCTACACAGCTCCTTTTTTGCGCAAAAGCCTCTTGTGCAAAAACGGCCCCATATTAATTATGCAAATGAAGCGTGGCGATATTCTACTCCGTGCTTCATTTGCATGAGATTTTGTGGATGGGTGCAGTATAGACATAGCCTAGGATTCTTGCCTGCAATTTCATGCTTTCAAAAAGGAACTGAGAAGTAAACATACATGCCCAAATGTGGAAGCAAAATGCAGGACAATGTAGCACTTTAAAGACTAACAAGATGGTTTATTAGATGATGAGCTTTCGTGGGCCAGACCCACTTCCTCAGCCCAAATGTGAGCACTTTCACACTAAATTATCTGTTTCTGCTTGTAGTTGAACTGAATATACAAAATGCAGGTGCAAATTTTAAGGGTGCAGTTGACAACCACAAAAAAGAGGCCACTCTTTTCAAATATTTGGCCTTAAGTAGGTTTCAGGAACCTCCATTTCATAATAAGCTTATGAAAGATGCTCTGTTGAGTGTCTTCATGCTATTTGTGTATATATGTGTCCTGTGTTAGAGGGAATAAAACAAAATGTCTCATAAGCAGTTGGAAAAGTCTAGGTCAGGCTAAACTAATATTTCTTTCATATTGCTGATCAGAAGGGACAACTATTTCTGGAGTAGTTATTGAAATAATGAACATTTTTCATAAGTAATATTTTGCCTCTTGAAAGCTGGGTCTCTAGGGATTTAAAGAAATTTGAGCAGTTGTTTATTGTGCAAAACCAGGACTGGCTGTGTGGATTAGAAGTAATACTGATTGTCAGTTGAGAAATTCTAATCCAGGCTGAGTCATTAAATTGCTGTGTGACCTCAGGAAAGCCACTTGCCCTCACTGTGTCTTGGTTAACTCTGCTAGATGAAATTGGATTTAATTAAAAAAATAAGAAGGCCTGAGTGCAAGCCAGATGGTGCATCTGTGCTGACTTTTGCTGGGTACATTAAAGAATACCGTACTTTATTTTAGACAAATATACTTCTACTTACGTGGGAGACTCAAGGTGTGTCTACACAGCAAAGTTATTTCGAAATAATGGCCATTATTCTGAAATAACTATGCGAGCATCTACACAGCAATTCTGTTATTTCGAAATAATAGATGGCTTATACTGACTTCTGTAAACCTCATTCTACGAAGAATAATGCCTATTCCGAAATAAGGCATGTGTAGATGTTCCACTTCTGCTATTTCGAAATAGCCCCTCACCAGGACCATTCTAAGTTATTCCTCCTGGGGCTGTAAATCGAGATAGCACATCTACATTAGTGAAGCCTGTCTCTGACTAATTTTGAGGCTTCCCTGCAGTGTAGACGTGCTATTTCAAAATAAGCTTTTTTGGAATAACTATTCTGGAATAGCTTATTCTGAAATAAATGTGCAGCATAGACGTAGACTTAGAATGGATAGAGGAGGACACTGTTTTGGTCTTGCAACCTTGAATATCCTTTCCATTCCCTGCCTCCCCTCAGTACAGCTGGTGCAAATGTTTTTACCCCTATGGAAATTTTCAGGGAAAATGGAAGGGTTTTTGAGCTTTTCATTGAAATTTTGCATAGGAAATTTTGAGCTTTCAGTGATTTTGGCTGAAAACTGACAAATTTTTGCAAAAAATGGGAGTTATAATTTTTGGCGGGAATTGTAACATACTCTTTGTCCTTATTCTTCTCAGTGGATCAGGATTGCCAGCTGGACTATGCATCATAGTCTCCCTTTTTTGATGAGGGGAATCTGTGTAACATGGAGTCTTTATTTGTGGAGAGCAAGCTACAATGGAAGACCATGCTACTATGCCCATTTTTGGCCAAAACTTTTTGAGGGGGGAAAAGAAATTTTCGGAGGCAAGCAGACACTTTTCCTGAAAAACATTTTACTGAAATCCCAGCCCCACCCTTATGTCACTTTTACTACTAACAGTGCCGCTCCTTTGAACTAACTGTTGGCCTGTCTGGTGCACTGGCACAGAAGCATAAAGGGGTGCAAGCATCTTAATGCCAGCTGTCTGCATTGCAGACAATGGAAGAAGTATATTTTGCAAAGTGGCTACTGACTTTCTTTCAGGTGATTGAGATGGAGGTATAGTGAGGCTTTCCCTCCTACTCTGCACCAGCCAGCACAGAGTAATATCTAAAGTGATTATAGATTTGGAGCTGTTTGCTCCCTCCTGGACCCTGAGCCTACAGTTACTTCCATGAGGACATCTCTCTTTCATGAGGACAGTTTCTCTTGTTTGTAGTCCGTTTTACTTTCAGCTTCTCCTGGGATAACACCATTCTACAAATTCTGAGTGGCAAATAATTCAGGGGAATGATAAATCCAGAGAGGAAACTATTTGCATAGAAAAAAGTCATGGGAATATTTCTAAAAAAGGTAAAAGCTGAAAGTAAAATTGAATAGAAACTGACTGTAAAGAAAAGTGAAACTGACCAAACTATTTTATTATCCACTTTGATAAAAACAGAAGAAACAACAGAATGAATAGTAAAAAAATAAATGCTTAAAATGCTTTTAATTTTAATAGGAATGTTAAATTTAGATTACTTAACTAATTGAATAGTCCATGGGTTTTCCATCGACTATTCGATTAGTTGATTAGGACACCTCCTGCCGGGTTCCTGCCACAGTTCAAAAGTGGAAACCCCACAGGGAGTGCGGGGCCAGTGGGGGACTGGCCCTGCGCTCCTGCCATGCCTGTGTGACAGACACCTCCTCCCCCCCCCCCCCATGATTTATGAAATGGACTTATGGACATGAATATACATAACTCAAAGGTTCTTTGAGCGAATTATTTTGTGTAACCCATAAATCTTCATGTCATTATCTACTGGTTCTGTTTATCCTACTTTGATGTATGTATCATTTTGTGTGTGTAAAATTAGACATGGAGTGGGGAATACTTTGTGGGTTTTAAATGAGTGAATGAGAGACATGGAGGGAGTTACCCTCTAAGTCTTGATGAGCCACTGTAAAACAATCTCTTTTGTCCATAAGTCTGAGCAGTGGTTGGTAGGGAGTGGCCTCAATTCCTTAACATAAAGCAGTGGTCCCCAACCTTTTGGGGCTGTCATGTGCCCGGGAGTGGAGACCACGCATGCGCTGGGCGCCCGGAGCGCAAGAATGGCTCAGACCGGCCCTGATCACTGGGCGGGCACACATAAATACCCCAGCGGCGCCATGGTGCCCGCAGGCACCGCATTGGGGACCACTGTCATAAAGAATAGGAAATCAGAGGCCTTGATCTTTTGGCAGGGCTGCATCTGAAGGAAAGGAGCCAAAGACCTCAGCGTGGGGAGACAGCCCTGGTTTGGAGGGGCAGCTAGAAAAGAGGTTTTAGGGTGAGTGAAGAGTTTGTACTGAGGTTTCAGTATAGAATTAGCCAAGCATTTTTGTTTCTTTTGTTTTGTAACCTACTTTGCTCTGTCTGTTCTCGCTTATTATCACTTAAATGCTGCTACTTCTATTTAATAAAATCATTTAAAATTTCTATCAAACCCAGTGTAAATAATTGTTACCTGGGGGGGGGGGAGGCAACCAGTGTGTACCTTCCCCCTCATTGTTAAAGGTGGCTTGCCCATATCTAATTCTTTGGGGTTTGATCCCATCTGGGGAGTGGTATCGGAGGAAGCTGGGCCCTAAACTGCACTCTCCTTGGACCTGAAGAGGTTCAGTGTCTGTACTGCTTCTCAGTGGGGACAGGGACCTCAACTCGGGGTCTTGGCTGGGGGAGACCAGTGGAGCTGGCCCAGCAGGACCGGACAGTGAGGAGCCCCAGACAGCGGAAAGGCAAGTGGCAGTGGCCATGTCAGCACCTCAGGAGGCACCCCCAAGGAGTGGTCTATGACCACACCCCATCACAGTCTGAGCCTTTGAAATGTACAAGAGCCCCAGTGGGGCGTTCATACATTTTAAAAGGAAGCCCTCGCAGGATGCTCGGGTCCAGCAAGGGAGTCCCCCACTGGCCCAGTGCTCCCTGCAACGCTTCTGCTTTTGAAATGTTTCAAAAGAAGAATCACAGCAGAACCAGCACAAGTGGAGACTGCCTAAGTTTCCACTCGCATTGTTTCCCTCTGTGCCTCTACCTCCCCTGACCCTTCCAGAGACAGTATTGGGGGGAACCAGCTTTTAAGCCGGCTCCCCCCATGCAGCTCCTGTTCCCTCCCTGCCCCCTTGCTGCCTCTCTCTGATAGAGGCAGCAAAGGGGGAAAGTGACTAATTGCATCACTAGTTGGCTATCCGATAAGATTATGCTTATTGGTTAGTTGAATAGTAACTTACACTCCTAAATTTTAATAAACTCAAACACTCTGAATAACATAGCCCTAAATTCTGCAAAGATTTATGCATGTGCATAATTTTACACATGAATAGTCTCATTTATTTCAATAGGACTATATATGTTCATTAAGTTAAGCACATACATAAGCTTTTTCAAATATGGCACCTAAGTGATTTGAATCTCGAGAGTCCTTTTAAATAGACTAAAAGAAAAAAATGCCATGTGATCAGTGTATGGGAGCTGTCACAATTCTGGCTGGTCAAGTCTATCATAAAACATATCAATTTATGAAATACCTTTTGTGCATTCCATAGACAATCATGCAGCTTTCCTTCTGCTATATTTCTAGTGCCAGATAGCCTTTTTCAAAACGTTCTGACCTACAATACTTTAGGTGGTGCTTAAAGACGCAATGACTTTCAGATTAAAAAAATCTTGTGAGTATCCTTTTAAATATTAACATAGAAAGATTTGTGTTAAGATATGGAGGAATGAAGAATGGCAAATGCTTCAGGGGAGTGATACTCAGGGTAGTTCTAAGCTTGTGTTTCTTTCTAACTTGCATTTTTTAGTGCATTCAAGAGAGGAGGCAAGCCTTCAAAAAGCAGGAGAATCTCTTTGTCTCCCATATTACTTATTGCTCCCAATTGTTTAGTAAAAAGAGTAATTGTGTGATTACAGCAGCATTTCTCAAACTGGGGCTTGTGGACCCCTGGGGATCCACACAGGTAGTCCAGAGGGTTTGCTGGTCCTGCTGACCAATTCCTCCCCTTCCCTCCCAATGCCTCCTGTATGCCACAAAACAGCTGTTTCCCAGGACGGAGGTACAGGAAAAGGGGAGAGGAAAGGCAGGAGTTGGAGCCTGAAGGGCAAGAAGAGGTGGGGCACGTTAGGGTCCTCGGGGAAGGGTTGAGTTGGGGTCGGACCCTGGGCTGAGACTTGCGGGGAAGGGGGGACTGAAATATTTTAAATCAAAATAGGGGTTCTCAGGTTGCTAAAGTTTGAGAATTATTGGATTACAGTGATTTGAGGGTAGACTAAGCAGAGCTTTCTTTAGCACTAAGGCAAGGTGAAAATTGGGTTGCTCCTCTGTTCCAGCAGTTATCAAACTGTGATATATAGAGTCCTTTACAGAGAGTGGAAAGCTTGCTAGTCACATGGGCCCAGATCTTCAAAAATATTTGGACACATAACACCCACTGGACTTGAAGTACCTTTGAGGAGCTGAGCTGTTAGTACTTTTTCTTCTCCTTGTTGCCAGTTGTTAAATTTAATTTAAAATTATATTTTTAAAATTAAATATTTTCCTGCTTTCCTTTGTTGTAAGTGGGCTAACATTAAATGTATTATTTTTTCCCTTTAATTGTAAGTATTTATTGTATCTGCTCCAAGGATGTTATGTGTTAGGAGGATCCATCCAGTTTCATTATTCCACCCCTTAATAGGAGGGGTTCTGTTCTTAAAGACAATTTTTCTATGAATATATGGTACATACATTGAAAAAGTTTTGAGAACCTCACCTTGCTTGGATAAGTACAAGCATTTATTGGAAAGCATAAATTGTTTTTATTTATGTTTTTGTTTTGCCAGCAGAAGTTCACTGAACATAATGTTGCTCTTGTTGTCTTTCATGTGTCATCTGTAATTGAATCTTTCGTTCCACCATAATAGTCATGGCAAACTAACTGAATTAAATCAAGACACTTGTCTCATTAAATTAGTTCTTATTGTTACTAGAAATGCTGCTGTTGCACTTAGGGGTGGCAATGTGTAGTCGACTACATGATTAACCAATAATCTTGGGCTTACAAATCAATCTTACCGACTTCACGTCCCTCCTCCTTTGCTGCCTCTGTATCTGCCTCTTTAAAGCTATCTCCCCATGAGCACCAGATCCACGGGACCGCCTGTCCCCCTCTCCCGCATGCTGCTGCTTCTGATAGGCAGCAGCGTAGAGGGGGAGGGGGGCAGGTGGGAGCTGGTACACACAAGAAGCTGGCTTATAAGCCAGCTGCCTATGCATATTGGCTCACATAAGCCGTTCCCTCCCTGCCGCACTGCTGCCTCTATCAGAAGCAGCAGTATGGGGGAGGGGACAGGGAAGGCTGCTGCAGAGCAGCCTCTGTCCGCAGGGAGCTTGGGCCCCACATGGAGAGGGGCTGCTGCAACACTTCAGTGCATTGCAGCAGGGGGTCACCAGGAGTGGGGCCAGGAACACACTGGCTGCTCGCTATCGAATAATTGTGTAAATTCTAAATTTTGTTGCAATTACACAATTATTCAATTAAGTACTGTCTAACATCCCTAGTTGTACTCTATCCCACAGTCACAAGTCATTTATAAATTGAATTAACTGGGAAGCAAGTTCCATGGTACATACAAGTGCACTCTAGAAATAAGAAAAAGAGTACAAATACTAGTTAAGAATTGATAGATGTCAACAGCTTATGGGGGAAATTTTAAATAAAACATATTAGCTAGCTATAATGGTTCCAAGAATGTCTGTAAACAAGGATAGTGACTGAGAAGTGTTTTTTTTAAATATTATGCAAGATAATACTTTGCAAAATTTCGCAAGTTCTTCTCTGCATAGACTTCATTTTCCAGTGATGTTCAATATAATGAAGGTTGTTGTTTCCGTTCAGTTTTGGTTCTTAGACTAAAACATACTCTCTCAGAGTTGCGACTCTTCAAAATGACATGTTTTTTTTAAACAGCATCAAGGTTTGATTGGAAAAGACACGAATGAAGCGGCACAGCTTTATTTTGTTCAAGACAATCAACAGAACTTGCGTAGATGCACAAGTTCCATTTTAATCAAGGTTTATGGCGCATTACAGGTAAATAATATTAGTAATAATACAGTGATACTCAGTGAACTGAAGCAGTCGTAAAATGTTTAAAAAGAATCAGTTCTAAATTGTAAGACAATATTGCTGATAATTTCTGAAAGATAGCCTGATTCTAAAAACCTCTGCATGTGATACTCCCCATCAACTTCATCAGCAGATCCTTATGTGAAAGGCTTGTGGCAATGGACACAACCAAATCCTGACCTTGCTTTAAGTTAGGAGAAGAGGAGGCTGCATACCAAATTTGGTGGCCCTAGTTCTTACTGTTTAGGAGGAGTTCTTGAACAAATGGACTTTCAAACAGATACACAGGCAGACAGACATATTCTAAAATATATAGCAAGATTATTCAGTTGTGTGTTTTACAGTACCTAAAACTGACCTCATTTTCCAGGCAATGAAAACCCCACAGCTGCCCTCACAATTGTATTAAAACAAGTTATACCTCTGTTAAAAGTTACTGACTGACTGCAAACAGGCCATAAAGTTGTACGTTTCTCTCAAGGACACGTACATATGTCAGCTTTTTTAGAGGAACATAAGTCTCAGAATTGATGTGTAAAAGCTTGTATAAAAGGAGTGCATCAGAACTATCTTTAAAAGAGAAATAACAAAAAAGATGAATGCAGTGTTTAATAAATGAAGTGTGCTATTCTCATTAGAATTATTAGAAAATCTTGTAAAGCTATTTTAAATTTTAGGTTCAATAAAATGCCAGAGTTGATTGGGATGCAATTCCTATGGACTGTGATGGCTTTCTGTTGTCAGATAATAATACTCAGCACTTTCTCATCTTCAAAGGGCCTTAGAAAGGGTTAAATTTTGTAGCACACATAGGAGGTAAATCATTACTAGTCGCATTTTACAGATTGGTTAAGTGCTTTATTCAAGAGCTTAGGAGATTTCCTGGCTCCTGGTCCTACAGTCAGACCACACCTCTCTATCATATTTAATTTATTTTTTACGTATTTATTTCAATTTTTAACTCTCAGTCTAAGATGCTCTGGGCAATCTTAACACCTTATTAATATTCACATAGTATGCATTGGATTGATATATTCTAGTAATAATAAACATATCCCACACTATAAAGGAATCTGATCTTTGTAAAATGCATCTTATGTTCTTAGCTTTCATATCAGTCAGAGGTGGCTCATTCTAGAAAAGTTTGAGGATGAGCTTGCTATGTAGCTACTGAACAAAGTATATAAAATGTGCATAACATATAATAATAACTAGATATTTTAAAGTATTTGTATTTAAAGTTAGTTGTATATGTGATTCATAAGCATGCAGAGCACACACTGTTAGTGTCTCTTTGGTTTTAGTTAAAAAAGCTAAAAAGATACTTTGTGCCACCTTTAGGGTCTGATGTAGTGATGGTCTGAGCGCTTACTAAGAAATTTCTTGCAGAAGCCAGTTGGAAATAAGATTACTCAGTGTCTTGCATGTTCGATCTTTAACTAAACCCGTTCATTATGTGAAATATAAATCTTCCGAATTGTCATACCTGACAATAATTATTTGCATTGTATATATTTTACCAGTTCTCCAATTGCTATTTTTACATTATTATTAAGATGCTGTTTTCTGCTTATTGCATAGAGACTTAAGCAAGACCTGAAAAATCTCCATTCATTTGCTCTTGAGCTTTCAAGAGACTTTCAGCATCAATACAAGAATTCTCTTTACCAAGTTTTGACTACTGTTCAAAGGATCCAGCTGCAAAATGAAGCTATGCAAAGTAAGGCTCAATGCACTTATGTTTCAGACATGTAACATTGACATTACATTTCTTTTGTGTGGTTTGTTTGATTTTGACACGGGTGTTATTTATGTTTTAGTATTTTTTTTTTCCATTTAGATCAGGAGAGGGTATCTTTTATAGTCGGAGGCTGCTGACCCACAGAAAAGTTAGTCAGCGGCCACACAAAAGTGAGGAGCAAAAAAACACCCCAAAATAAAAAACACCTTCCCCCAAAATCCTCATGATGACTGCGAAGGAGGAAGACAGTCCCCACATTCCTCTCACACACCAGAGCCTAGTGGAGCCCAGGCTACTAGAGTGTGCGCTCCAGCCTCATAGGGCGACAGCGGCGGGGGGAGGGGGAGAGGACGGAAGGGGGCTGGAGTACCAGTGCAGGTTCCCCAATGCTGCGGGGAGCCCTAGGCCTCAGGGGCCAGATTCAGGCAAGCTGGGAGCCGCATCCAGCCCCAGGGCCTTCGGTTCCCCACCCCTGATTTAAATGTTTAAATCTTGGACTTTCCAAGACAAAAAAAATATACTTTTAATCAAATATTTTCACAGGGCAGCAACTCAACAATCATTGGGATCTATTTTTTATGCTGATTGTAGCTTCTACTAGATTGGCGAGTTAGCCCAGTTATAACATTTTTAATGTGAAATTTTCAGGCTCGTTATCTTGATTGTTTTGGAATAGTAAAACAAAAAATGTGTTACTTTAGCTGAAACTTTATACTTTTGACTGTGCTAGGAAAAATCTCAGGAGATTTCAGTATTCTCAGAATAATGTCAGAAAATAGAGCAAAATGGATTTCTAATATTTTTACTGTGTTTTAGGGGGAAAATATACTTCTTAATTAAAAACAGACATACACAAAGGTACTTTGTAAAATGACACTAGTAGGACTACATTTTCAAAACTTGGTGTCTGTTTGACTAGCAGAACATGTATAAATGCAAAATATGCACTTGTGTCCACAAATACTCTGTCTGCACCAGGCCCTTGATTTTGCAACTGGATCCTCCAGTCTTGGACTCTTGCACATGTTTAGAACTTATTGACTTCAGTGGGACCGCACACAGGCATAAGAGTCTGTGCTGGAAGATCTGATGACAGGATTTAATTAACCCAAAATGCAGAAATAAAAAGTAAAAACTGAAATTTGTGCATCACTCAGCAACTCGCAATGTTATCCCCTAGTATTATAACACATGAGATACAATTATCCATTTTTTGCTGCAAAAATTAGTTAGGTCTGGGTCTTATTTGACTCCAGGGGGATTACTCATGTAATGGTACAAGCAAAATGCACAGGGGCAAGTATGTGTTGGAGCAATCCCAGTGAACTTTTCCCTATTAGTCAGTCAGATGGATTAAACAAAGACTATATTCTCCATGGGTTTAGAATGCTTTACTGCCAAAATGAAGAAAACAATTAAACAGACCACCTTTGATACCAGAGTGAAGAACAAAATAGAAAATGGAACCAAGATCAGGCTGAGTGCTCCAATTTATCAGGCTGTAGTTAGCCCATAAACAAATCACTGTTGTAAACTAGTTTTTAAAAAATTGTTAGAAGATTTGCCAGGTGTTACTCAGGTCCTAACTCAAATAAGTTTTGATTTTCTTCATTTAAATCATTGCTCTGGAGTGGGACTGAGGATGAGGGGGTCAGTATGCAGACTGTCCCAGGGAGAGACCAGCCCTGTTTCCTCTCAACAATTTGGGGCCAGATGAGATGCACATGTTCATAGTCACTTCAGCTGCAGCGGGCACAACTGGAGGGGGAGGGGTACATGTTCTCTGGCTGGGGGACACATAGACAAACAGACACACAGACAAACTCTCTGAAATATATAGTAGATAGCTGTCTCTTTCTCCATCCATGCCCCTTACAGACCCAATGAGTTTATAGCTGTCTCAGTCCTCAACTCTGGTCCCTTACTGCCCCCCGTGGTCATTCTGCAATATAACTCCCTCCTGCCAGACCCCTTCCTTTCCATTTTATGAGAAACAATCAAATTTCACACACATCCCATTACCTTGGCACATCCAAACATGACCTTGCTTTAAGTTATGATAAGAGGAAGCTGCATTCCAAATTAGGTGGTCCTAGCTCTTACTGTTTAAGAGGGGTTCTTGAACAAACAGATGGATGGCTGGACAGACCAACCGATGCACATTTCTAAAATATACTAGCCAACAGCCTGTCACAAGACAGGATTTTCGGGTCTCTCCTCCACGTCCGTCTCTCTCTCCTCCTCCTCCTCCTCCTGCCTCTCCCCCCCCCCCCTCAGCTCTCCTCCGCTTCCTGCCTCTCTCTCCGTCTCTCTCTTTCTCTTCTCCTCCCCCTGCTACCTCTCACTCGGGGACCACGGATCCCAAACAGCTGTTTGGGCTCCGTGCTCCCCGTGCTGCATGGGGAACACAGGGCCCAAATGGCCGCTTGCTCCTGTGCGTCAGCCCGGCTGAGTGGCGCAGAAGTCAGCTGAGTGCCACTGCGGAAGGCGAAGGGGAGCGTGGTGGTGATGTTCACGGCCAGGGGGCGGAATCTGGAGCAGCTGTCATGCCGCACGTCACCGCCCCGTCCTCCTTCCCCTTCTGCCTTGGCACTCGGCTGACTTCTGCGCCACTCAGCCGCCGTGGGGGAGCAAGCGGTCCAAGCGGCCGTTTGGGCCCCGAGTTCCCCATGCAGCACGAAGGTGCTGCATGGGGACTATAGTGCCCAAGCGGCCGCTTACGCCACTTGTTCCCCCACAGTGGCCCGGTTCAGTGGCGCAGTAGTCAGCTGAGCGCCACGGCGGGAGGTGAAGGACATGACTCAGGCAACAGCACCGCCCAGAGGCAACAGCCAGCATTTCAGCGTTACAGAGTCACAGACATTGGGCTACTATATATATGATAGTAAGATAGGTCCCACAGAGTCCTCTGGCCTATTCTAGCCTTGCTGTTGACATCCCTTAAGGCAGAGCTACTCAACACACAGCCTGTGGGCCACATGTGGCCTGTGACCCATTTGTTTGCAGCCTGTGGTGCGATTGGGTTTACATGGGGCTCAACACGTGGCCTGCTGGTGGGATCCTTTGAACATGGCTTCCACTGGGAACACGCTCCACAATGGCAAGTCATTTCCCAGGTGAGGTAAACATTGAAAGATGCAAGCGGATGGGCTGGCTGGAACAGACAGGTACAAGGTGTCAGCATTTCTAGCCCCCAGGGAGGAGGTGCCGGGAGCGCTGGGACATTGTGGGAAGTGCTTTGTATTCATGTCCATCTGTGTGAAAGAAGCTATTTGCATATATATTTGCATGTATATGCAACCACACTTAAGTAAAAGCCCTCAGCATGTGCTGTGAGTATCATTGTGAGCCCCAGGGCTTCCAAAGTTGAGTAGCCCTGCCTTAAGGCATCATTCTGTGATGTCATACCTAAGGGAAACTTCAATACATATAAATATAGGATGTTGTAATTTATTAATATAATATTCTGTACCCTGCAGTATAAAATACTAATGTGTTCTGAATTAGGCCACAATCCTGCATTGTAATTAGTGTGGGTGCAGCCACTAACTTCACTGGATGAGTGCAGCAGTTCCACGCATGTGGATCAGAATGCAGGATTGGGGCCTTACATAACAAGTAACTGTATGTAACAATGATGTTTACAAGGACATCACGAGGTGGTGAGCTATTAATTCATTGGGAATATTTTCAAGCGTAACATTTACATAAACGTTAATGGTAAATAGTAAAGATAACCAATGAGGATACAAAAAATATTCTTATAATATAAATTTGAGTTTTGAAGGACTCAAAAAACTGACCAAATACATACAAAATTGTAAGTATTTTTTAAAATAAATGGAAAAGGTAGGAGGGACTTTTCTGCCATAAATTTGCTTGAACCAAACAAAATGGAGCTTGCCATGATACAAAATGTATATGATCAGATACCCTTATCTCTCTTTAACCAAGTGAGGTGAGGGTTGGAAAGAGTACAAATGCAATAGTACAGAAAACCTCCAACTTCCAACCACCTGAGTTACGACCTCCCGCACTTACAGCCATTTTTGTAAGTGTGGAAGGGGCCAAAAACCCCAGACTTACGTCTTCGGCCTGCATTTATGATGGCGCACAGCGCCTATTGTAAATGAGAGTTCAAGTTATGACGCCCCGACTTGCGACGCTTCCCCGGGAACCAATCATGTTGCAAGTCAGAGGCTGCCTGTAAACTACATTGTCAGTATCATAAACTTAAACAACCAGGACAGGTTCACACATCATCCTGGGAGGGATTCTACCTGGAAATTAGTCCATATGGTAAAACAAAATAAAATTGATGGGATAGTTACGCAATCTTTATTATACTGATGTGGAGACATTACTATCATGAGATGTGCACTTCACCCCTTACTAGCAGTAATCCAAAGTATATATATCAGGGAAATCATGTTACCCGTTTAACCTCATTCAGTGGAGCTCAAGCTTCAATGCTTGATAGGTCAATATCCATAGAAGAAATCATAGAACTGGAAGGGACCTCAAGAGGTCATCAAGTCCAGTCACCTGCCCTCAGGCAGGACTAAGCACAGTGTAGATCATCCCTGACAGGTGTCTGTCTAACCTGCTTTTAAATATTTCCAGTGATGGAGATTCCACAACCTTGCTAGGCAATTTATTCCAGTGTTTAACCACCCTGACACTTAGGAGATTTTTCCTAATGTCCAACCTAAACCTCCCTTGCTGCAATTTAAGCCCATTGCTTCTTGTCCTATCCTGAGAGACCAAGGAGAACAATTTTTCCCCCTCCTCCTTGTAACACCCTTTTAGATACATGAAAATTGCTATCATGTCCCCTCTTAGTCTTCTCTTTTCTAAACTAAACAACCCCAATTCTTTCAGACTTCCCTTAGGCCATGTTTTCTAGGCTTTTAATCATGTTACAAGTTAAAAAGCATTCCAGGTATGCGTATTGCCAGAGTCTGATAGGTATAGAGTGATCTCAAACAGTTGTAAAATAACTGAGTAGCCTCTTATTAAATATATTTAATTTCGGTCTGAAAAGTAAACTCTGCCATCTTTGCTATGTGAAGTGTGAATAATTGTAATTCCAAACCAGGAACAGACCCATTTTTGTCCTTATTAACATAGTTCCCTGGTTAACATAGATGCTATCATTTTGGCACAAATATTGTCAGACTGACTGATGGGGTCCTCCCAAGACTTATATATCAATCCCTCTTGGCCATACTCTATACCCACCCCCCTTCCTGAACCCCACCTTCCACCCAGATCCTGCACCCCCATCCCTATTCCACTCACTGGCAAATATGGAGGGGGATGTACGGGATGGGAGAGACTCCCACCTCCCTGGAGCACTGGGGAAGGGAGAGAGAGGGAGGAGGCCATGCAACTGAGGGCAGAAGCGGGTGGCGGGACGCAGGATGATGTGATGTCTTCACTCTTTCGTCCTGCAGGAATTTTTTTTTATATTGAGAGAGATATCTAGAGAGAGATATGTAATGTATAGTGATATATAAGTAATATATAGAGATGTTTATATATAGAGAGATAAGTTACTTTTTTAGTGGTTCACAGCTGAAACAAGCAGTAGTCCCAGGAGAACACAAATGATAATGATAAGAAATGGCCAGGTAAATAAACAAATAGTTCCATACAAGAAAGATTTAGAAGTAATTGCCTATTAGAAAGCGGGCTTTGTGGCACTTCCATTAAAAGAGTCCATCTCTGCTGCATATAAAGCCTCCCAAAACAGGAGCAGCATAAAACTATAATGGTTTACTCCTTTTATGTGAGTGAGTGTTGGGAAAGCATGTATGAAAATACCAGTTATCGAGGCAGGAACTTGAAGTAGGGTAGGGGTTTGTGCTAGAATAAACACAGTTTATTGTGAGCCTCTGTTTTCTATAGATCCCAAGGAATCATCAGTCTATTTGGAAAACCATTTTGACAAATTAGTGACCATTGAGAGACAAGCCAAAGATTGAGGTCTCTTTTCATAATTACTTTCACAACAAAAAGGGCTAGGGGGAAAAAATAAGCTAAAGCATAGATTAAGTGGAGCGGAGTGTGTAATGTTCACCAGACCTCTCGCAGAAGCTCAGTGCACAGAGATCACCTCTAATAACTAAAACCATTTGCTTTCCAGCATGCTAAAAAAAGCAGTCCTAAGTGCTAGTTCTTAAAGAGGATTAGTATATAAAACAAATGAGAAAATTTTACATCATGCTTTAGCTATGAGGGGCTTCACTTGAAAAATCTTATGTGAGGGAGCTGTGCCAAGTGGTCAAGTTCAGGCCTACAACAGAAAATGTCTTGCAGCTTAGCAGGAGATCACTGTCATTGCTCCATAATACAATTCCTCCTTTGCCGGGTTCCCAAGAAAATTCAAGATGTGAGTGTGACTGTGTATATTTTTTAAAAATTACTGTCTTATGTGACGAAAGAGAGAAGTTTCTGTTTAGACTTTCAGGGTAACACTGAAAATTTTAACCCCACTATTGTTTAAGTAGAATCCAACATTAACCCACAAATGATTCCTCAAACCAAGCCAGTATTACTAGATATATTGAATGCAAAAAGTGGACCATTCTCCATGCAGCACCTTTAGCTTGCCCCTCTAGCTGACATTTTTACATATCCCTGGTAAACTGCAAACTGGAGAGTATCTCAGGGCTGACAGCCTGAGGTGTAGGGATTAGGAATGGCAAAAAATAAGAGCTGGGAAATGTCCAATATAAGACAAATATTTAAAGTTTTCAGATTTCTAGCTTCTAACAGGGAGTATAGTATACATGCTTGCCATGTTGAGATCTTAAAATTCAATATTAACTACTTTATAAAAAGGTGAGTACTTCTTGGTGGTCTTATTGCTATTCCAATTCTAGAGCCACATTCCTGAGTTACTATATCTCTGTCACCTTAGACACCTTGCTAATTCTGGCACTTTGATTTCTTGCTGGGATTCCTGGATTCTTGGGTGGTTGCTTTTTGTGACAGTTTGCAGGTTTTTCTCATTTGCCACATGTCCCTTTCAGTGTGAATGTAATTAAGTTGAAACAAAATCAAATGTGAAGTTGAAGAGCTTTTACTCTACTCTATATGTCCCTCTTCATGGAATTCCAAAGGATTCAACTTTCTATAAAATCCTAGAAATGAAGTATACTGTGGCATCTTGTGGGAATATTTTCACATCTGTTTACAAGGATTTAGCAGCACAATAAATGAGTTGCATGTCTAACTCCTTGCTTATTGTATTGCAAATTTATGCTCAGCTAAACAAGCAGAGGTATGAACTAGTGACTCTTTGCCTTCATTGTATGTAGAGTCCATTTTCCAGGACAGTCAGACTCATGTTCCATCACATGTAAAGTATTTTCTCAAAACACTTCATATCATTACAACTTGCATAAGTTCTGTACTCTCCTATCTAATTGCCACTTCAAGAGCAAGTTAATGCCTGTCTGTTCATGCTAGAGCACTCCCTGCTTCTACCCTAGCTCCTTAATAAGCCACCTATAGTTGCAGCTGCTTCAGCACTTTTCCTCTGCATAGGAGGGGAGCACTTGCCATTATTGATGCCTAATGAGTCTGCATTAGATGTGGTTATAATTGTATAGATCACCACCAGATTGGTGAGTGGAAGAAAATGCCCATAACTACTCCAATGTGTCTGATGGCTACCAGCTTAAACAGCAGAAGTCCCAACATGGCCCCTGTACATTAATCTCTCACATGACAACAAATAGCTCTGGCCTAACTGGACTGGCAGATCTGAATTATCTTTGAATGTCTTGTACATCTAATAATTTAACATTTTCAGGGTTATCCATTTGTGTCCATAATAACTGTTAGATGTTATTGAAAATCCTACCTGTATACCCCAAAAGCTTGTGTTTTTTAAATGTCTTTCTTCTTCCAGCATTCCAGACAAAAGCATTTGATCTGGAGCAGTCTTTACAGGAAGTTAATGAAAGATACCAGCAAGAAAAACAAAAGAGAAAAATACTTCACAACAGTTTGGTTGTGAGTATTTATAATGAGACCTCCTACAATTATAATTATTGTATTATTGCATAATTTGCACAATAATTGTAAATTGCATAATTTCCCAAATACCATAACTAATTGATGTGCTCCTACTTTATATATCAGACCTTTTGTCTATGTACCATATGCTTCTCTATGGAGTCACATCTCCTTGTTGTAGCAAGTCATACCATGTTTCTCCTAATCAGAAATGTCTTTTAAAAGTAGCACTTTTGCGCATTGTTCTAAACAGGCAGATCCTTGGAGCAACTCTTGCCAACTCTTATGCATGTTCTTAAAGTTAAACATGAGTATTAGCATGACTGGGGCCTGCATGAATGTTCCCTTTTAATAGTTTGTACTAAATACATTTTTATATTATAATCCCAGGAACTGAGGGGAAATATCAGAGTGCACTGTAGAATCCGGCCCTTGTTGCCTTTTGATATTGCTTCAGGACATACAGCCTCACAAGATAGGTAAGTTAATACTCTGAAGTATTATTGTTTTAGTTGATGCACAAAACGTACAGTGAGAACAAGAAGAGGTGCATGCATGTGTGTGTGAGTTTCTTATTTTTTATATACTGCTTGAGGATTGCAATCTTACTACCTGTATAAAATAATATATAATATAAAAGCATTGCTAAAATTGGCTGCCTTCTTCTACCAAGTTGATAATGTGACATTAGAGAAGGAAATCTCACGCCTCTATGTTGCTCAATATAATAGTTGTCTTCTGGGTGTTGTTTTATGATACTGTGGGCCAAATTTACTGCTGGCATAAATAGGTGCAATTCCACACACTTCCAGAGAATGGCATCTTCTTACATCACTGGAGAATTTGGTCCTATAACTCTAGCTCATTATACAATTACTTGTAACTGCCAACACATTTTGGGATAGAAGAGAAAAGGCAAGATTAGGTTTAGGTACGTAAGAAGCAGGAAATTGCTTAGCTGGCTAAAGTAAAAGAGGGGAGTGATTAAAATGGCAAGCGAGACAGAAAAGAGCTATGTGTGTGACTAGACACAAATCACACTATGATCTTCCAAGATCAAGACATGGCAATCCCCAGAAACCAAAATGTAAATCCTTTAATTTTGTGCGTAGGGTGTGTGTGAGACAGAGGCAGAAAAAGAGTCTTCAGCTATAAAAGTGCTTCTTAATGCACAACATGTAAGAGGTCACAAGGAAAGCGCTGGTCCTCTGCCTATAAGTGGAGAAGGAGAAGAGACAAACTCTCATCTGAGCAACCATCCTGGCTGCTTTCCTTGACTGATCTGCAATGGAGGCACGGGTGAGGTTGTTTGTTCAGATGAGAATTTGTGTCTTCTCCTTATTGAAAGAACAAATTCTGCTCTAATGATGCAGTAATCTGATAGTAGCAATATAAAAACAAGGATGTTGAAAGTTGATAGTGAAAGTTTAAAGATCTCTGTTGTTTGTTAGTAGGTGCAAAATTACTTGTTTCAAATTTTCCTATTAATAAAGCTAGCCATGTGGAAAGGGCCTTTGGTTTACTGGTAGTTTGGAACTTTATTTTACCTTCCCTGGCTGGTGTATCTGCCTGTTGGATTAGCTTAAAATATATTTGAAAAGCCTATTTATTTTTGCCAATTCTATTCAAAATACATAGTCATTTTAAGTATGGTGGGGAGATTATCCAGGAAATTTCCAAGAGCCTGGTGAGGAAACTTTGTATAATGTATGTTTTTGTATCATTAAGGGACCTGATCATTGTTTCTGTAGCTCTCTGAAATAGTAATACTTTTACCTGGAGAAATGCAATGCAAAACAAAATAGATAATTCCATACAGATGGTCCTATGACTAACTTCTCTTAACAGTTCAAAACAATGTTTAAACAATACTGTGGTGTCCAACCAGTTCAGAAGCAGCAGCTGCTTCTGAACTGGTTGGACACCACAGTATTGTTTAAACATTGTTTTGAACTGTTAAGAGAAGTTAGTCATAGGACCATCTGTATGGAATTATCTATTTTGTTTTGCATTGCATTTCTCCAGGTAAAAGTATTAATAGAAAGTGTCTAGTTGAATCTACTAAGCAAACATCCTTTTTTTTATATTGCTATTAGATTTCAGCATCATTAGAACAATTTACATATAGTTTTATTCTTAATTTGGTTTATTGTAAATTTGCTTGATTAAATATAATCCTGTATTATGATTAAATTCAATGTAATATTTTACTTGTTAATTAATAAATTATGTAGTGTGTTATGATTATGCTACTTCTACAAAAATAGTGAAAATTCCAACAGGTTCCTTTTCAAGGTTCCATTCTTGACATTGTTTAGGCAATTACATAGTTCACAGTCTCACATTTTTCTGAGATGAGTGAAAAAAAATTTTTTTTTTCCCCAATAGGCACAAAAAACTTTCAGAAGAGGTGGCACATGTTATCAATGAGGTAAGTATGTTTAATAATGAAAGTGTATTCAGAATTAGGAACAAATTAAATGAAAATAGGAAAGAGACAAAAGAGATGGAAAGTCCTGAATGAGAAGGGCAGGCCATAGTTTTTCTCCTTGCTTTGCTTCTTCACACACAAAATAATTTGGTTTGAGTAATGAGCAATGAAAACAAAATGTAAATTGTTGTAGTAGTTCCGTGTCTAATGAATAGTTCTGTGTCCTGTTAGCCAGAGACTCCTGTTCAAGAACAATTTCAGAGTTATATATAGAGATTCCATACAGTCCACCACCTCAGCAAATGATTGTTTTGCAATGGATCAATGTGGATCATCCATCAGAAAGCTTCCCACTCCTGTGACTTTAAAATACACTGTCCTGACACACACACACACATGCTCCATGTCATACTCTTGTCCCCTTCCCCTGCACTTCAGTTGAAAAGCAGTTGTCAATGTGGTAGGATGACCATGGAGCAATGGGTTTGGGAAACCTGCATCATATGTCGCAGTCAGTCCCGTGCAGCAATCCAAGCCCTTCTCAAATAATCTTGTGGCCAATTGAATGGTATGAGAGCTACCACAATGCACTGCTGTTTGTTGTGTTGCAAGAGCTGCTAATGTGGATGTGCTCCACCATCACAAGGGTCACAGTGGGGAGACACAACAGTAGTTTCTCTATAGTGCTCTGTAAGCAATGCTCCTAACTGCCAGGGTTGTTCATCTGCCAGTGTAAACATACTCTAATTCTTCTTTCACTTATCCTGGTCATATACCAATCTTACTCCATTGTCTTATGGCCAATGGAACAGTCCAAATGAGTAGCAGAACATTGTAGCTCCTATAGAGAAACTAGGATATGTTCTCTAGTGGGCAGTACAGGTTGAACCTCTCTAGTCTGGCACCTTCGGGACCTGACCATTGCCAAACCAGAGAATTTGCTAAACCACAGGAGGTCAATATTGTCTAGAAGCATTACCAGCATGTCACTGCTTACTGGGCTCTTAGAAGACATTTAGGAGTAAATTAGAGCTAAATAACAGCACAGAACACTGGCTGCCAGGACTGGTGGCTGTAAATAGACTTCATGGCACCATAGGAAACCTGGCCAAAGCCATGATATATGGACATCTGACTAACTAAAATCATGCTGCTCCATGGATATTGCTGGACCCAGAGAGTTCTGGACTAGAGAGGTTCAACCTGTATGTTCTCAGATATGTTGTTAAGACCACAAGTATCACACCGCTACATGTAACATTGGTTAACCAAAGGTCAGTCATGTACTACCAGCAATACGTTCCCATAATAGGCTGGAAGAATTTACCTGAAACAGCCTACCCTGCTAACAGACATTGATCCTTCTGGGAAAAGCATCATCCTAGCTTTTCTGAGTCAGTGGCCAGCTCATTAGCAAATGATTTGTGCTGCCGTGTTCCAGATTTTGATGGACTTTATGGTTCTAGGGTATGAAGCCTTACTTCTTTTGTTTAAGCCAGGGAGGGACTCAGGCCTTGTCTCTGTTTATAATATTCAGACTGCTGCAGACTTCCTGCACTCCTGCCAAGCTATTTGTGCTCATTATAACTTTTTTAAAATGTCAGACCTTTTTCATTTTTATAATTACAACATAGCTTGTGGATCAGGATGGAAATACAATATCCAAGGAGTTAGCACAATCACCTACAAAATATTGTATTCAAGCGTATTAAAGGGACCTGGCTTAAGTCTGTTAGAGCAAGGATACTGAGAATTGATGACATTCAAGCAGTAATTGATACCCTTATCAAGAAATAAAATGTAAAACTTGTGAGCTAAGGAAAGAGTGTTAGCTCAGGTTTTAGCCTTAATTTTCTTAGCTACTGTAGTTTTCAATCAGATGCTCTGTATTCCTTTATGTGGTATATAAGTGTATAGCCAAATTTCCTTCCTAATTATAGCTGTTCTAGATGGTCCCTAGTTGCCTACAATGGTCTCTTAGACTAACAGAGTTAGGAAGCTAATCATATATATGAAGAATTCTCTGAAAAGAATAGATTAGGAAATAAATAATTCAAATAACATAATTCTGGTGATAGTACAGTGCTGCCATCACTTACATATTGTACTATAGCATGCAATGTCCATTTATAAACCATTAGGCTTTCATGTGTCAAGAAAACCTATGTTGATAGTTTTGTACAATTGGTGGATTATATGACAAATTAATTTATAATAATTTTTTTATATCAAAGCCTACATTTTAATTCATGTAGTGGCTCACTGACTTTACAAACTCCAATGGGCCAAACTGTTCTTATGGTTAAAAATCCTTATGAAAGATCCTAGGAACAGGATTAGATGCAAGGGACTGGTTTTACAATGAAATTTCTGGAAAGCTATGTTTCTTCTTCAAGTGATGTCCCCGTGGGTGCTCCATTGTTGGTGATGCAAAGCTCCATTGTTGGTGATGCAAATTTAAAAATTTGGTCAAGGGTCTGCCCAACCTTCCCATGTATTCAGTGCCAACAAACCAGTATCACCTTTTCGTCCACAGACTATGTCCCTTTTTCCATCAATGGGACTTCATAACATTGGATCAATGGGTTTTGGAAATTATCAGTACTGAATACACTATTCCCTTAATTCCACTTACCCCATCCTTCCTCCTATCATGTCCTTCTTCAGGGACCCCTCCCATGAGACTCTTATCAGACAAGAAATCAACCATCTCATTCACATAGGGACAATAGAGAAGGTTCCCAATGCCTATCAAGGAAGGGGTTTTTATTCCAAATACTTCCTGACCCAGAAGTATCCAGGTGGTTGGAGACCAATATTAGATCTCTGCAAATTAAACAAATTTCTATGCAAACAGCAATTCAAGATGCTTACACTGGCATCAATTATTCCAGCACTGGATAAAGGGGACTGGTTCGCAGCCCTCAATCTACAAGATACATATTTTCATGTCACTATACACCAGCTCCACAGATGCTGTCTCTGATTCACCATGGGTGAGGACCATTTTCGGTACAGAGTTCTCCCCTTCGGTCTATTCTCCACCCCCTGGGTCTTTTCAAAAGTCCTGGCAGTGGTCACAGCTTACCTTCAGTGGCAGGGAGTCATGTTTTTTTCCTTATTTGAACAATTGTCTTGTAGAGGGTGATTCACATGCAGAGGCAGCTGCCATGATCTGGAAGACCAAGCACTTATTCCATCATCTGGGGCTCCTTATAAATGAACAGAAATCAACTTTGGATCCCGTTCAGGACATAAGAGTTCATTGGGGCTCGTCGCGATTCTTTATCTGCCCGAGCTTGCTTACATCATATCATCGGTTTGTTTCACTACAAGACCTGGTGGCCACATTGTCTGCAAGTCCTTCCACCACAGTACTTACCTACCCAGTTGATGGGTCATATGACCACCTCTATTTAAGTTGTTCAGTATGTGCGCCTTCACTTTTGCACTCTTCGGCATTGGCTGGCGTCAGTCTACACGCTGTCCCGCCACCCACTTCACGAACTGGTTACCGTCCTGAAGAAGGTACTAGATTATCTCGAATGGTGCACATTATCCAACAACTTTCTTGCGGGCATTCCTTTTCACCAACCCAAACCAATGGTACAGATTATAACAGACACCTCCCTACTAGGCTGGGGCACACTGCACAAAGCCATGTCACACATCAATCTCCTTGAGCCATGAGGAATGCATGCACACACTTAGCTCCCAACATTACCAACTGCATCGTCCACATACACACAATATGATGACCATGTTCTATATAAACAGCCAGGATGGTGCCCATTCCTGATCCCTTTGTGCGGAGACCATCTGTTTATGGAACTGGTGCATTAGCCACAGACTCACATGAAGGGCCTCATATCTACTGGGTGCAAACAAAGTAATCGATGATGCTTTGATCTGCAATTTCTCCATTGACCATGGGTGGGAGTTGCACCTAACGGAACTTGCCTCCATGTTCCACTGATGTGGTTCTCCTCAGTAGACCTTTTTGCCACTCAGTGCAATGCCAAGTGTCCTTGCTTCTGTTCCCACGCGGGCCTTGTCTGATGCTTTGGAATGAACCATTTCCACTATGTGTTTCAACTGATCCCGCTTATTCCCAGGATCCTGCGCAAGATTCACTCTGCTGGGGCACAAGTCATCTTGATAGCCCCTTTGTGGTCCAGAGGGTCCTGGTTCCCATACCTCCTGTGCATCTTAATAGAGCTACTATATCAGTTTCCTCACCGCCACAACCTCCTCTTTCAGAATCGGGGGACTGTACTCCACCTTCAGCCTCATACTCTTCACCTGCATACGTGGTTCCTATCTGGTTTTGTGGGCCTAAATCCCAATGTTCTGAACCAAGTGAGATCTGTTCTCCTTCATAGCAGGGGGCCATCAACCAGAATCACCTGTAGAAATGGAAGCAATTTTCTTCTTGGTGCCAACAGGCACATGTTGATCCCTGCACTGCTCCACTTCACTGTATCCTTGACTATTCTGTATCTAAAGACTTGGGGTCTATCTGTTTCTTCCGTCAAAGTGCATCTGGCGGCAATAACAGCCTTCTATGACCAGGTTGATGAATCATCTCTCTTTGCACACCCTACTACGAGAAGATTTCTCAGGGGTCTCCTGAACCTCTACCCCCCACACAAGGTCCCAGCACCCTCATGGGACTTGAATTTGGTTCTAAATTGCCTTATATAACCCGCCTTTGAACCCATGACAACATGTCCACTGCCGTTCCTTCTGATGAAGGTGCTGTTCTTGATCGCCATCACCTCCACCAGAACGGTCAGCAAGATCAGGGCTCTGATGGTCTGCCTTCCTTACACAGTCTTCTCAAAGGACAAGGTGACTTTGTGTCCATATCCTATGTTTTTACCTAAAATTGGCACTTAGTTCCACATCAACGAGCCCATATTTTAACTTACTTTCTTTCCGAAGCCTCACGCATCCTCCAGAGAAAGGATGTTTCATACTCTAGACCAGGCATGTCCAAAGTCCAGCCTCAATTGGCCCGTGTTCCGGTTTAATACGGCCCCACAGGTAATTTGGCAATTTCTATCTTTTATGGCTCCCAACGAATCCATATGTATGGAGATGAATACATTGTAAAATCTCAGTTAATGTCAGTTGGTCTAAATCAGTTATAAATATATTTGGACACAACATGTATACTTGGTGTTATGTTCCTGTTCATATTTTTTGAACTTAAAAGTTGACAGACAACCTTTATTACCAATAATATGTAATGTACTTTACAATGTTCCTGACATATAGTTCAGCTTCCTGGATTTTTTTTTCATCTGGCCTTCAGATATGAAAGGCAGAGTGATTTAACACCTGTTTAGATTTGTCATCCATGTGACGAAATGAAAAGTATGCCGTTTGCAATAAACTTTGCATAAAATAGTTAATCTGCATTTAATTTTAATGGTTCAAAGAATGTCAGGCAAAATGGTCGGCCCTCACGCATGTTCACTTCATCAAATCTGGCCCTCTTTGAAAAAAGTTTGGACACCCCTGCTCTAGACATTTGTCAGGCATTGGCTTTTTACATAGATAGAACTCACACTTTCTGCAAATCTCCATATCTTTTCATCTCTGTTGCGGAGCATCCAAGAGGTATGCCTGTTTCAACCCAGTGTATCTCCAAATGGATATCGTCTTGTATAATTTGCTACTATTCTATCCGGAATAAGCTGTTGATGTCTCCACCAACAGCACACTCCTCCCTCCCTCTCTCCCCCCGCCCCATGCTACTACAACTTCTTCTGCTTCCCTGAACAATGTGCCCTTCAAAGACATCTACCGGGCAGCTACTTGGTCATCTGACCACACTCTTGTCAAGCATTATGCCTCAGCTGCAGCTGATACAGCAGTGATTACAGCGGTCCTATTTTTGGCTGTCAAGCAGTGATTCTGAGTCCCACATCCATGCTGAGTACTGCTTTGTATCACCAACAGTGGAGTGCCCACAGGGACAGGAAGTTACTCACCCTGTGCAGTAACAACTGTTCTTCCAGATGTGTGTCCCTGTGGGTGCTCCATGATCTTCCCTTCCTCCCCTCTAGCTGGAATCCTGGCTGGTCGGGCCACGCACACATGAGGCGCTAAGGTGCAAACGGCACGAGGTGCCTTTCGCACATGCGCGGCCCAATTGACAACTACTTGAAAAGCTCCAAGCTGTGGCTCCAGGGACCACCTATCACCAACAGTGGAGCACCCATGAGGACACATATCTCGAAGAATAGTCGTTATTGCTCAGGGTGAGTAACTTCCTTTTTTCTCTGTAAAGTACTTTATCTTGAATATTTTAATTTTGAAATTATTGATTTTAAACACTCCAATTTTTCATGGTACGTCCTTAAAATACATTTTCGTAAGATTTTTTTAAAGAAAATTTGGGTATGCTGCTTCCTCGTCCATGTTGATAGGGGACTTTTCAGCTAAGGAGAAAGTGAATATAAGAGGTGAAGATATAATTAACTATCCAAAATTGACTGTCAGCTGCCCAACGCAAACAAACTTGTTTTTCACCAGCCTCTTCCAGTTCTAGTAACCTAGGCAATGTGTGTATCTAGAGTAGTTATACAGTTTTTCAGGGAGAAACTCGATTTAAAAAAAAATTGATTTTAATTGCAGTCCAGATACCTTTGTTTTTGGAAACAATTAGTCATTCTCATGACAGATATTTCTAATTTAAAGGAGTTTGGGTCAAGACAAGGGAGATTCTCCTTGTTCCTGAGGTAGTTATTGAGTTGAATAGTTCTCTTGTTTAAATTGACAGTCTGTAATTATGACTGTGTCTCAGGATTTTTTGCTTATCTCTAATGATCCTGAAGGTGCAGATTACAGGTAAGGACAAAAGTACTAGCTAGACTTCAAACTGAGTTGTTCTGAGGATACTCGAGTGTATAGAGCATCATGTTGGGTGTTAATATTCCTGATTTCTATTCCCTGCTTTGTCACTGATGCATTGTGTAATCTTGAGCATGTCATTTAACCTCAGTTTCCTGGTCTGCTAATGGGGTATAATAGGGTACGTCTACACTACAACGTTAATTCGAACTAACTTAGTTCAAATTAGTTAATTCGAACTAAGCTAATTCGAACTAACAGATCCAGACTAAAAAACTAGTTCGAATTTGCGTTTTGCTAATTCGAACTACCATGTCCACATTAAGTGGACCCTGAACCAGGCTTAAGGATGGCCAGAAGCAGTGCCGGCAGGGCATCAGAGGAGGACTTAGAGCGTGGAGATGCTGTCTCAGGCTAGCCGAGGGCTGTGCTTAAAGGGTCCCGAACCCCACCCCGGACAGACAGTTCTCAGGGGTGCCCCACTTGCGAAGCAGTCCTGGCTTGGATTGCCCGGAGTACCCACACTGGGCACATCACAGCACTCAGCCATCAGCCAGGCTGCACTTGCCGCAGGCTGCCATCTGGGGAGAGGGGACAATTGGGGGGCTGCAGGAGAGCTTCCACCCCCAGAAGCCCGCAGAGCCAGCCCAGTCCTCCCCATCGGGGGCGCGTACCCCAATCCTCCCTCACCTCCTTCCACTTACCCTTCCCTAGCCCCTCTTCTTGATGTACAAATAAAGGACAATTGTGTTCAAAAATGGAATCTGTCTTTATTGAACAAAACTGGGGGAGACTGGGAAAAGGAGGTGGGAGAGGGGAAGAGAGAGGGTGGGAGAGGGGAGGGCAACTAAAATGATCAGGGGTTGGGAACAGGTCCCATATGAAGAGAGGCTAAAGAGACTGGGACTTTTCAGCTTAGAAAAGAGGAGACGGAGGGGGGACAGGATAGAGGTCTCTAAAAGCAGGAGTTGGGGGGTGCATACAGAAAAGTTCTTCATTAGTTCCCATAAAGGAGGACTAGAGGACACCAAAGGAAAGGGATGGGTAGCAGGCTTCAAACTAGTAACAGAAAGTTGTTCTTCACAAAGCAAAGAGTCAACCTGTGAAACTCCTTGCTGCAGGAGGCTGTGAAGGCTAGAACTAGAACAGAGTTTAAAGGGAAGTAAGATCAAGTCATGGAGGTTGGGTCCATGGAGTGGTATTAGCCAGGGGGTAGGAGTGGTGTCCCTGCCCAAGGTTTGTGGAAGGCTGGTGGAGAGGGATGGCACGAGACAAATGGCTTGGTCACTGTCTTCGGTCCATCCCCTCCAGGGTCCCTAGGGTTGGCCGCTGTCGGCAGACTGGCTACTGGGCTAAATGGACCTTTGGTCTGACCCAGTACGGCCATTGTAAGCTCAGGGCTCAGGGTCGGGGGTCTCAGTGGACCCCCTTGATTTTCATGCACACCTGCTCCTGGGTGGCCAGGCTGGCAGCTCTCCTGCCCTAGCCGGCCACTTTCCTGTGCCTAGTGCGGAGGTCATGGACGAGGTCCACGATGTCCGCACTAGCCCAGGCGGGTGCCCGCCTCTTGCGGTCCCGGGCAAGCTCCCGGGAGCCGCCAGCCTGGTCCCGGGAAGAGGGGGAGGGCTGGTGGGCATCGGGTGGGTGGCTCGATCCGTGCCAGGTGCAGGGTCTGCTGGCTGGGTGCTGGCAGGCTTGCACCTGGCACGGGCACCGTAGCCAGCCCGTGCCCCTTTAAGGGGTCCGGGGCTGGGAGGGGGGCAGACGAGTTTCCCTGGTGTTGGCCAGAGTGGCCACCAGGGAAACCTGGGGAGGGCTAGCCTCCCACTAGTTCGAATTAAGGGGCTACACACCCCTTAATTCGAACTAGCTAGTTCGAACTAGGCTTAATCCTCGTAAAATGGAGCGCTAGTGTAGCACCTATTAAAGTTAGTTCGAACTAACATCTGTTAGTTCGAACTAACTTTGTAGTGTAGACATACCATAGTCTCTACTGCACAAGGATGTTGTGAGGTTTATTGTTTGTACCATAAAACTTGTGTAGATACAGTGATGAGGTACACAGTGCAAAAGATGGTTATTTATTGCATATCCTTTCTTCCTCTTTGAAAGGCCCTGTCAATGCTGGCACTAGAAAGACATTAGCCAGAACCATATTGAATCATGAATCTTGCTATCAAGAGGCTAGCTGTGTTTCCTAGACCATTGGAGATAGAACTTTAATCATTTTATGAAATATTTTACAAAACTGTGCATGTAGCATGGTTACGCAACTGTCTACACTCTTTTCATTAGAGCTCATCTTCAGTACAAATAAATACAGGTGTATTGAGTGACTAACTCACAAGAAGTTGTTCCCCTACGCAGTAAAATATGTTTTCCTCTTACACATCATCTCTCTGTATATTTTTACAACATCCCTGAACTGTGCTAGAACTTTCGACATGTCATGATTCCATAGGCCCAGTCTATACTAGGACCTTAGTCTGAAATGAGCCCCCCAAAGTCAAATTTGTAAGCAATGCATCCACATGACCAAGCCTATTATTACAGAATAAGGGGCTGTGGAATTCGAATTCTGTACTCCCGCTTTTCATGAGGAATAATGCTAATCCCAAACTTGTAAGTCTGAAATAATGTTAGTGTAGACTGGGGTCAGCAATAAGTTTTTGCTGGGGGCCACTTTGGAAATTTTTGATGTGGCCCCGAGCTGCACAGGAAGGGGTGGGACATCAAGCTGAAGGAGCGGGACCAAGATACTTCCATGATTGGCCTGGAGATGAGGAAGTGCCTTTGCCGCCCCCCCCCCCCGAAGTTCCCTCTAGGTGCCCATGCTCCTGGCATGGGAGGAGACTTCTCGTGTTCCTCTGTCCCTAGGCCAAATAGGTCCTGGGGGTGAGGGAGCCCACAAAGCCTCCTCCGATCTCCCCCTGCCCTGTGAACAGCGTGCAGTGCTTCCAAGTGCTATGTGTTTCTGGCAGGGCTGGAGGAGGCTTTGCGTGCTCTCCTGCCCCCAGGCCCTAATTGGCCTAGGAGCAGGGAAGCATCAGGGCCTCCACGGGCCAGATCCACCCACTTGGTGGGTTGAATCCAGCCCGCAGAGGCCTTTTTGCCCACCCCTAATGTAGACACTCGGGTGCCACTAATTCAAATTTAATGGCCTCCAGGAGGCCTCACGCAGCTCCCCAGAGTGCTTCCTGGGGCTCTGAGTCTGTGGTAGCATGTCCACATTAACAGAGCCTGCCTTGGATTACATTTGATTCTTCCCCGTAGTGAGAACACAGAACTTCAAATTTGTAAAATCAGGTGCCCAGAAGTCAAACTTAGTAAATCTGGACTAATCTCCTGGTACAGATATGGCTATACTGTCTCTGCTATAGGACTCAGCTGTTTTATCTAAGATAAGGGGGACAGTACTATTGTAATTTGGTTCCAACACAGATATATTTAGAGTGGTTGGTAGAACCTATAAACAACTCTGTTGAATAAGGTTTTGCTTAACACAGATTGAACTGTAGTATAAGTAGTCCTGAAACCTGGGCAAAATTACCTTGGAGGGAAGGGAGATTGAGACTGTTCAGAAAGAGTAAAATTTAAGTACATGTTCATGCTGTTAATTTCGGGATTCTTATAATGAAAACTGGAAAAGAGACAAGTGATCTTTTTTACAGTCTTGTACGGCTTGTCTTTAGAGTCACAATTTCAGATCCAAAGTCTAAAAGGGGGTTAGGCTTTTATTGTCTGTACAGCATGGCATTTCTGAGCTAATTCAAGATTTTAAAGCCTTAGATTGCATCTATAAATAAAATCATTTTCATATGGAGAATCTGGCTGTTGTATCAGGGCTTCAGGGTGACTGTTTCCAAGGTATTTTCTTGTTTAATTTCTTATTTAATTCAGATCTGTTGGCTTTCAAGATTTGAAAGTACATATGCCTGAGTTTTCAGATTTTCTCATTCAACATTTGCTTGGCAAGGCTGCTGCTTTATTTACACGTGTAAGCCAAACTTTTCAGTTTAACAGTAACAATGACAAGCTTTTTTTCTTGAAGTTGGTGGTGTGGGGATGGCAGCTGTTCATTGTGGGCTCTCTTTAGTAGAAGTTATCCATCTGTTTGAGCTTTGGAAGTGGGTGGATATTGGCTGTGCACTAGGCTGACCTAATGGGGGGACAGGTCAACACATTTAGCAGCCCAAAATTGTATAACTGCTTGAGGGAAAAGAAGTTTTTATAAATGTGGTTATTACTTCATGCACTCTGCAACTTCTTATCTTCTACTTGTCCCTCTGGACAAGTAGAGGAAAGAGCAACTGGTACTTCTGGGTGAATTCTGTGCCACTGTGCAAGTGCAAAATTAAAGTCCCTCACAGATTTTTTTTCCTGCTGCAAAATAATTGATTCTTATGGAGATGGTGAAGGGAAACTGCAGTTACACCTTACATCTACTAGGGGCTGATTTGGCAACTGTCATTGTCATGCGCAGAGCCTTGTGGCTCCAAGCATTGGGAATCCTGAGAGAGCTGCAGCAGAAAGTAGAAGATCTTCCATTTGACAAAACTAACCTGTTCACGGCTAAAACAGATGAAGTTCTACACTCCATGAAAGATTTCCGAACAATGCTAAGAACCTTGGGCATGTACATACCACCTAATAAGAGACTCAAATACAATAAATATTCGAGACTCAGAGAGCCATACAGACAACCACCCCATTACGACTTTAGGCAGAAGCATAGGCAGCAGAGATGCAGAACTCAGCATCAACAGCAGCCCACAATGATCCAACCTTCATCCTACAAACAACAAATGTAAAGGTTTGGTCGAGGACCAGAGAGAAATCCCCACTGCTACTGCACCATCCTCTTACCATCTACAGTTTACCCACCGGCTTCAGTCCTTTCAACACCAATGGACACAGATAACGTCAGGCGTAACCTGCATGGCTGTGTATCTAGAGAAAACCACAGAGCTTTTGTAGGCTGGCAGCAATGGTAGCTGTCTGAGCCCATAAAGAGGATAGTTACCATACATACCCCTATCAAAACCTCTGCCCGTTAGCACATTTTTCCCTCCCGTCCTAAATCAATAGGATTCTTCTTTCTCATTGCTTATCTTGGAAGGAAACTGGTCTGAAAATAGATTCTATTTCTGAATCAGAAAATATTTTCATAAATCCACTGCTCCACCTCACTCTTGACTTTCACTTCACAAACTCTTGGTTGCTTTTTCTGTAACAACCTCACATTTCTGACCTCTCCACTTGTCAGGTACATCAGCTACAACTGATGTATAACTTAGACAAGCATTTATATTTTGTCTCAAGTAGCCTAATGTATTGGTCAGGCATAGGCCAGTTGAATCTACAGAGTGAGTTTTGGTGCAGGTAGATTAGCAAATTGCACCAGCACTTGTTTTCTTTGAGGAAGCAGTACTACTTGTAAATTCAACATAAGAAATACATGTATGCAGTGTCGTTGTCTTATATTTAATAGCCACCTGTATTCTGGGCATATTATGTAGAAACATTCAAAGTATTGGGAACACACTAAGCCACTGGTTTGAGTTATTATTTAAAAGGGTTTAGTGTTACCCCTGCATGTTAATTTTTTCTGATTCTGCATTATTGGAAACATAGCCTTTTTTTTCTTCTGCACTTCCAGCAAAATATAATAAAATTTCAAGTAGCTATGAAAGTCCTCGGAATTGGATGGCTTGTCGTTTAAAAAAAAAACATTTTATATGCTTCCCTCCTTGAGCAGTTGGGTGAAATACCGTAATTCTTTGCAATTTTATTTTTGTCTGCAGTTAACGAGACATTTGAGGAAAGCAGAAAAGCACTCCAAGATTTGAGTTATTGTGCTACTCTTGCCAAGGTGCTGTGATTGCACTCTGCGTAGGCTTTAAAGAGCCACTGATGCTTGGCAAACTTTAAAAACTACTACATAATATATTTAGAAATTGTATTTTACTGAAGTGTTGTTGAATGCCAGCAATTTTATTATGTCCCTTTACTTCACTGTGGATTACCATGATATTTCTACGTAATTTGCATCTGCGATTCAATTGTAGATTAAAAAATATGAGTACATTATTCTACCTTCCTGAGAAGCGGTAGTTCTGTGCCAATGGGAGAAGCTCTTCTGTCAGCACTTTTGTAGTTGTCATCCTAACCAGAAAGACGCAGGCGGCGGACCGAGACGCACCGCGGTCCTGCCGCCTGGGTCCTCCGCGGCTTTGCTCTCCATCTCCCTGGTCTGCAGGGAGACGGGGAGCAAAGCCTTAGAGCACGCCTGCAGCGCGACAGCCCAGGCGCGCTTGGGCTGTCCCGCTGCGGGCGTGCTCCGCGGCTTTGCTTCTGTACCCTTGGTCTGCTGGGGGGGGGGGGGGTGCAGCTAGTGCCCCCCCCTCCAGCAGACCAGGCTTTTCTTGCCTACCCCTGAGGTAGAGCAGCTGGGGGCTGCCGGGTTGGTTCCACAGCGCCGCTCCGGACCAACCCGGCAGCACCCCAGCTGCTCTGCCCCAGGCGTCCTGATTCAGCCGCTGCTGGTCAGTTTGTTTTGGTAGGGTCTGGTGCCATTTTTAACTGGTGAGTCTGGGTCTATAGGGAGCTTGCTTCTAATGATGAGCTTGGCCCAAAGAAGGGCTTATTCTTGTTTGATCATTTGTGCTATGTGTTTTAATTGTAACCTCTTTGTTTTTCTGATAGGAAACTGTCCTTGTAAAATGCAGTCGTCCTGGTCATACTTTGGTCAGCAAGACTTTTCAGTTTGACAGGTGGGTGATCTTGAAAAGCTTTCTGGATTCTTTTGAGATTCTATAAATAAGATTTCACAGCAGGAGTTGATATCATAACATGCTCTTTTTTCTTCTTTTTGGAGGGGCGGGGGGGTTAAGGTGCTTCTGCTGATACAAGACACTGCAGAAATTAGATAGTGTTTTCATCCTATAGTTCCAAATGAAGAAGAGAGTTAGTATTCTAAATTGAATATCTATCTCAGATACTTAAATGTAGTGTTATTAGAGAGCATGGCAATTGTTAATCCTCACAAGACCACCCTGAAATAGGAGAGAACTGTTATCCCCTTTTTACAGATGAGAAACTGAGCCACAGGATAAATTAAGTAGCTTGCTAAAGTCACAGACCCTTGTTACTAGCAAAGGCACACTAGTAAACCAAATTTAGTGTGGGGCCGATCTGAATAGATGGAAAATGCCTTTGTCCCAGAAGGTGGTCCCACCTGGAAACCACTGTATCTATCACCGACGGATTTCTCCGGTCCGAAATAAACACAGACACGAATGTCAAATTTAAAAGATATATTGAATACAACAGGTAACAACACAAAGAATAACCCCAGAATACAACACTGCATAAACCAACTCCTCACCCCAGAAGTAATAGAAGATAGCACAGTATAACAAGAAAAGCACTGTACTCAGACTGTTCTAGAGTCAGATAACAGCCGTGGCTCAGGACCTTCAACCTGTTGGCATAGGCAGCCTCAGGGGAGGAACACTGAGGAGTCCAATTGATGATTTGTCGCTGGTATGATGTTACACAAGCACCCGATGATAAACAGTTCTCAGCTCCAAAATAGGGCCTTCGCCACAATGATTGGAGTGGAACAGGGTGATAGCTGCTCTCGATCCGGAGCTATAGGTAGCTATAACCCACAACTCACTGGGCAGTTGCCACAATAGTGAGCTAATGCATCCCTATAGGTAGCGGTGGAATGGAATCTGGTATGGTCTGTTGGGAAGCAGGTCCCAGCCTTCGCCACGGCTCTTCTTCAACAGGAGCAGGAATCAGGAACAGGGCGGAGCAGCAGATCAGAACAGCAGAACCTGATCCCTTCAGGGGAGCAGCTTATAAAGGTCCCAAGGCGGGAAAAACAGCAGGAGCGTCTCTAGTGCACAAGGTGTAGTGTTGGGTGCAGACTTTAGTGCCGTGTGCAAAGCAACAGTGCTGTGTGCATAACCATGTGCTGTATGTAGACGATGGTTTTTGGCGGCAAAAAGTCTTTCAGTCCTTTGGGTTCCATTTTGATTTCTGTGTAAAACTCAGGACTCCATTTTGATTTTAGTGTCCTTTTGATTGTAATGTCCTTGATCTTAATATTCTAACTTACTGTCAACACCCTGAATGTTTTGAATCCTAATCCAGTGGCTGTCCATTTGTCTGTCCTTGCTACCAACAATGTATAATGCCAGAGCAGCCTCCCCTGTCCCTCTCTTGCTGCCTCTAATAGAGGCAGTGAGGAGTCCAGGAGGGCACCATGGAGACGATGCTAGGGGGAACCGGCTCCTGCCCCCCCCTTGCTGCCTCTTGGGGGGGCAGGAAGTGAGTAGTTGATTCTTTACTCAACTACCCAATAAGCCTATGCTTATTGGATAGTCGACTAGTTGACTACTTGCTAACATCCCTGCACAGTAATTACTCATTTAACATGTGCCTGCTTAACACATTTTCGCAATAGCACGATTTTTTTAAGGAATTTTTTCGAATAACACGAACATCCCCGAAATAACACAAAAATAATCAAGTGGCGGACTACTTTGTGCGGCGGTATAAGTTGGTGAAAACAGTGGTAATACACATGAGCAGATGAATACACATGATCACAGCGCTCCTCCGCTCATTCACGTGTTTATCTTTGTGTTTTAACAAACGGCAGCAACTTGTGTTGCTAGATATCTAATGTTGACGTTGATGACGGAGCACCAACAAAAAATTGACTTTGCCACCACCAGCTGAAACGCAACCCCCACCTTTTCCATTATTTTAAATGGGAAAATTGACCCCGCATAGCACGTTTTCACTTAGCACGAACATTTTCAGAAACGCACCTATAGTGTTAAATGAGGAATTACTGTAGTCACTGTCCCTTTTGGGAAGCAATAGTGAAAAAGCGCCAAACTGATGTGCCTAAAATAGTGAAATGTACATGTGTTACAAAACTAGGGCTGTTTTGAAGGAAGAGTATTTCCAGGCAGTATGAGTCTCAGCAATTGCTTAGCAGATGGTGACATGCATTGAAGTTGCACAGTGGTGCCTCATGCCACTCCTGAATGTAAAAAATGGTTAAACTTAAATCTCTGGAAACCAGGAAATGAAGAGGTAAGGTAACAAAACTTAAATCAGTGAAACCCAGGAAACACAAAGTTAAGGTATTCGTCATACCCACAATACAACCTTATCTCTGCCCTTTTGAACACACCAATAATACACAAATTAGTGCTCTGCCCTAGGGATGTTACATTTTGATTAATCAGCTAATCCCTTTTGCTTGACAACTTTGCACCGGCTCTTCTCGCTGGATCCACTGATATCTAGGCTCTTTGCCCAGAATGGGTTGGCTACTTCTGCCCTACAGAAAGGACCCATACCTATCACCAGTCTAGCCGATGTGGTCCTTGCTTCTTCCCATAAATGACTCCAATACTCACTACCGTATAGCAGATACTACTACTTAGTCACCTGAATGGAGCACTATTCAAACGAGAAGAAGAAGTTACTCACTCTGTGCAGGGGCACACATCTCGAAGGACCATCATTACTGCACAGGGTAAGTAACTTCTTTTTCTGGCTTTCAGAGGTTGAATTAGCCACTATCCATGTTGGGTTAAAGTTCTTGTGCATTTAATATAGGTATCAGCTTTTGGTGTTAAAGTTATGCCACAATATATTAAGGTGCGTGTAGTACATTTACAAAGTGCTCCGAAGGTGCTGTGATTCTGGACATGTGGTGACCATCCAGATAATCAAGAAAAGGATTTAAAAAAAATCCTCCAAAGAATGCTGTTCTTGGAGAATGTTTTTTCAGTGTCCCAGCACAGTTCATTTTTATAAACAGTAGAGCATATGGTTTTTATGAACTCAAAATGTTTATTTTTTTTAGCAACTTTTTATGGAACTAATAAATGTCAAAATATTTTATTTCAATTCAAGAAGAAAATTCCATCTTTCAGCATTTTATGCTTTTTATAATTTTATGAGTGAATAAGTTAACAAAATAAAAAAGAAGGTAATAATTTTAAGGATGAAATTAACATTTGTATCCATTTGGGGAAAATCTGTCATCTTTCAAGTTGAGTAAGTAATTTGTACAAATAGATTGCCTGGGTTTACTGTATCTTCCATTGTCCCAGTTAACTAATTAAAACAAGTCTGTTTCTAGTCTTGACCAGAGAGTCAGTTATTCTATCTGCTTCATATATCAACAGGCTGAAAAACTCATTAGAACCAATTGAGAGCAATTTGAATAAACAAAAGATTTATTTATCACTCACTGGAGAATAGGGTTGAGCAAGAAGGGAAGGAGAAAGTAGGGAGGCATCAGAGAATAAAGTTTGTTTAAAGGAACATCTACCTACATTTATATGTCAGATTGTTAAGTGTGGATGATGATTTTCATATTGTGTTTTTGTATTTTGTATAAAGAAAATGCTTATTTCAAGCAGCAATCTATAGGAAGTTGCTTAGTCATGATGTTAAGAGAAGAGATGAATGAGTCAATGTCCTGTTTTATTATCAAAATTGCCTCCATTTCATGATTTGTTATTTCAGATGTGGATTCTGATCTTTTAGTACTTTGTTGTTGAAAGTGTAGGTCGTAGGGGTAGACTAAAAAGTACCCTAGAAACTAGGTGGGTTGTTTGCATTTGAAAAATGTGTACAGTTGTGTTCAAGTGCTTGCTCATATCTGTTCCATTTAGGTGGCACATGCTACCCGTTGGGTCAGTTATGGAGCCCCCCTGGAGTGGGACTGGTGTGGCCCTCTATATATGACGCTGGCAACCTGACTTCCCAACAGTTCCTTCTTACTGCTAGTGATGGTTAATATGGAGGTTCCTATTGCCTTGCAAGTGTACCACATATCCCTAACACGAACATTAGTTGTTATAGTGTTGTTAGTTATTGTCCAGTTATTCTAGTTTTAGGTGGGTGCATGGGGGTCTCCCCCTGCTCCACCTGCATTTCCTCTGGGACTTAGGGCTTGCCCAACTCCCAGAGGTTCAAACTGTGCAGTTCTTGCACCAAGCTTATGCCAAACAAGTGACCCACCACAACTCCGCGTCTCTGGTGCCTAGGGGAGCTCACCAGTCAGATAAGTGCAGGATCTGCAAGTCATTTAAACCATGGACCAGGTAGGAGTGAGATTTTCATCTCAAGCAGCTCTTCTACATTTTTTTCTGGAAAAACGGCTCTTGCACAAGAGGGTTTTTTTTCACAAAAAGGAGCCGTGTATATGGCTCCTTTTTTCGCAAAAGCTTCTTGCGCAAAAAGCGGGTGCTTATTAATTATGCAAATGAGGCAAGGTGATATTCCATGCTTAGCCTCATTTGCAAACTAGCCTTAGTGTGTGCCTCTCTTCCAGTATATACCAAAGGCAACTCAAATGTCTCTACAGTCTCTAGGGCAGGGGTCAGCCACCTACAGCATGCATGCCATAAATGGCATGTAACCCAATTTTCAGTGGCACACAGATTCTTCAGCAGGAGCTCTGACCTTCCGCCCTCCCTTCCACTGAGCCTGCACAGCCACGAGGCTTGGAGCACCAACTCCGGCTTCCAGGCGCATGGGAGGGGAGGAGGTGAAAAAAGCCCAGACTCGTGTCTACCGCTGATGTCCCCAAGAGCTGCCTTGCTTCTCCACCAGCCTCCACCAGGTAGCACAAAGACCCCATGCAGAGCTGGGACAGCACCCCCTGCAGGATTGAGGCCCTGCCCCAGCATGCACACCACAGCTGCTCTGCTTGCCCTGGCCCCTCTGGCATGAGGGGGAGCTGGGGGAGAAGGAAGCAATGGGATGGGGGTGTCCACCCCTGATACCCCCGGGAGATGCCTCAGCTCCCCACCCACTTCCCTGCGCAGAGCCACGGAATTGAGGTCCTGCCCTGCACATGCACCACTGCTGCTCCATCCACCCCAGTCCTGCCAACATGCAGGGACCTGCAGGTGGGGGGAGGTGTGGAAACAAGCTTTCCTGTCCCCTGGGCCTGGCCGGGAACATCCCCGAGCAGCTGCCACCACGCGAGAGAGGCAGGGAGATCTGGGGTGTTGAGCGCTGGGGGATGATGAGGCAGTGGTGGTGTTGGGTGAGAAGGAAGCAATGGGGTAAGGGAATCTGCCCCTGCTGCCTCTGAGAGCCACCCCGGTTCCCTGCCCACTTCCACTAGGCAGCACAGGGACCCAGCACAGAACTGGGACACCACCACTGCATGGGAGGGTGGGGCCAGGGGTGGAAAGTGGGGACCAGAGTGATGAGGTAATGGGGGAATTTGGGACTGGGGTCAGATAGGGTCAGGCTTAGAGGGTTTGAGAGTAGTTTTTTTTGCTTCTGACTTGTGTGGTCCCTACCTGATAGTTCCCCACCCCTGCCATAAATAAAGAAAACATTGAAACCTTTTGTGTTAATCATAAACTAATATTTTACTTTATTTAAAATAAAGTTTGGTAAACTAACATGAGAAAGCTAAAACAATCTATTTAATAATTTAAATTAAAACATTCCTCCTAGCTGCAGCAATAGCAAAAATGGCTCGAGTGTAATTATGTAATTAACAGTGCATTTTCATTAGCAACTGATGGTTCGCAGAAAGGATTGCATTGAGCCAGGTGGTCCACAGACCAAAAAGTTTGAGAACCACTGTGCTAGATGGTGAGTGCTGTCCGATTTGGGGGAGAGTAAAACATGTAGGGGGTCCCCCTGCCCCAAAGCTGTGTTGGCCCCTGGGCGCTTGGGTCCCTGGCAGGAAAGTGAGGGTGCCGTGGACCAGACCTCCACGGGACCCCGCCCCCAGCGGCTGGATACTCCAGGATCACCTACCTGAACCTGCCTTGCCCATTTCCCTGAACCTCTCCCCAAACCACCCTGACCCCCAACCCATTTGGTGATCCAGCATCACCCCCACCCTCCCAAGATTGGAGCTAGTCCTGGCTTTCGCAGGGAAGGAAGAAGCCCTGAGGTTCCGTGCTGCATCCAGCTTCTGGGGAAGTGCATGTGCACTGCTCCTCCCCTCCCCACAGGAAAAGCAGGAGCAGAGCCCAGGGCAGGAGGCAAAGAGGGGCATGTGGTATAGAGAGCCCCTCCTCACCTACCAGGAGAGTGACACAGCCCAGGACAGGAGGGTTAAATCTTGGCATGCCACTTTGGAAAGGTTGCTGACCCGTGCTCTAGGGTTTGGATGTACCCGACAGTGCTCTCAGCTACTTGAACAAAATAACAGATCAAGTAGCTCATCTGTTCTTCTTTGCCTCTTCATATCCTGACTCAGAAAGCTAGTTTCAGAGCAGAAATGAATAGTTTCCCTGTACTGATCTTTCTGTCTTGAAGGTAAATTATTTTAAAATACAGTCTGTATTTGTTGCAGTCATAGAAACACATCAGCAAGCCATGGGTTGTGCATTAGTGGCACACAGCAACTGATTTATATTTTTGTAGTCTGTGTTCTTACACTGTAAATATATCGATTGTTCTTCAATGAACCATTCCATTTTCATCTCTTCAGAGTTTATAGTGCTGCTGAGTCTCAAGATGTGGTGTTTGCAGATGTGGCTCCTTTGCTTACATCTCTGCTGGATGGGTAAGTGGAAAAGTAGTAGGAAACAAGGAAAAGGAACACTACCAACTTGAAATTTAGTGTGGTTTTTTTTTAAACAACTTAAAAGATTATTTCCCAAGTCGTCCTACTAGTTTATGTGTTTTTCCAAATATATTTTCAGTGTTGTTCTCTGTCACTCAAACTTGGGTTATTCCTCCCATTCAAACAGGGGAAATAATGGAAGTCACTATTTTAGAAAAATTTCCCAGGAAAAATGAACAAGTTTGAAAAAATAAGTAAAATTCCTTTTCATTGGTCTCTTTCAGTTATAGTAAATATAGGTGCTACATATAATGGAGGTAAAACAAATTCAGACAAATATAATTTAATAAAAATGTATAGTACGAATACATTAAAATAAGTAGTGTGACCTACCTTTTTTCAATAGTATCTTAAATATTAATGATCCTCAATCATAGATGTTGCAACAGCATCAAATAGATATCTTGGGGTTAAAAACATATTTGGAAACGACTCAGAAACAAACACATTTCTCATTACTTCTGGCCAGCAAAACCATTGGGGCCTAATTTTGTTGTACACTAACACAAATTTACACTGTTTTGGAAAAGGGTCTTTGAAGTGGGTTTAATTGTAAATAGTGAGAATGAAATAATCTATGGAATACTTACATTCATCTCTTTCTCTTCCTCTTCCTTATCCGATCCTACTCAACTATGGATGCTATATACCTGATTCAGATTTCCTTTGTCTCTGTAATGTCATATGAAACATGACCCACATGACCATGGAACGTCTGTTTTGCATAGTGACAACTATTAGGAAATGTATGCTTATCCCTTGGTATTCCACAGGCCAAGGCTACAAGTATTCCACCCCTTAAATTGCTATAGTCACTCAAAGTGACCTTGAAGATGCTCTGAAGAGGCTCTTGTCGATTCCCCCTATGTATGGCAGTCTTGGGCATGTGCTGGTGATAAGAAAAAATACCTGAGGGAACAGAACTTGAATGTGATAAGTTCTGCTTATCCACATGGGCCGTAAGCAACTGTTCTAGGCCCTACAAGGTAAAACAGCTATATTACTTTCACCTGGGAACCCCACAGGATCAGGGGAAGACCTAGAGGTGCTTAGAGTTACTGTTGTCCCAGCTCAGAATTTTGCCTTGATTCTCTACCTACATATTTACTTACGCGTGAAATACTTCCTGGTAACCCCATTGCAAGTTACATGTGCATATTCAGAGAAGCATCCGCTTTTATTATATTCCTATCTAAAATCTCTGTCCTGAAAAAAAATGTTATGTTATTGAAAACTAAAGGTCTGTCTCTTTTTTCAGGATATACCATTTAAACATAAGCACACTATCAGTCATGTTTCTGAACAGCCTTCCTATTATACATGTGAAACAGACATAATTATTTTGATTCTTGAAGTCATCTGCCCATTCTGGGCATGTTTACACAGCTGGGCTAAAGCTGAAATAAGCTGCGCAACTTGAGCTATGTCAGTTGCATAGTTTAAGTTGAAATAGCTTATTTCGGCTTTTGGCACTGTCTACACAGCAGGAAGTCCAAAAAAGAGCACTCTTCCTCCGACTTCCCTTACTCCTTGTAAAATGAGAGTTACAGGAGTCAGAATAAGAAGTCCTACAGCTTGACATTATTTTGACAGTCTGCATCTACACTACAAGCAGTTATTTTGACAATGTCATTTCGAAATAATGTTAGTTATTCCGAAATAACACTACTGTGTACACATATCCTAAGGCAGATTCTAGTCTGAGTCCAAAACATCCACTTACAAAAAGGTTGCGGTGGGGTTTAAGCATATTTTTTAAATTACATTGTCTTATTTTTCAGTGTAAGCATATAAGAAGAAATGATAGTCTGTTCTACAAATAGAAAGAAAAAAACAAACAAGCCCCACATGCCAGACTTCAAAGTTTAAACTTATCAACACAAGCACAGCAGGGATTAAAATAACATCACCTGCTCTCGGAACATTTAGGAATAAATTGTGCTAATTTTTTTAAGAATAAATAAATTCCTCGTCCTTTAATTTCCTTGATTGTATTCCCTTCAATGCTAACTCTATCATAGTGAGCATTGGAGGGGGTTTTTTTTAGCTGCTGAGTGCTATTAAACTTAATAATTGGTATTTTAGTTTAATAGTAAAGTCTTTTTAAGAATGATATAACTATTAGAGCAAATGTGAAGGAAATAGTTCAAGCATAAAAATAAAGGTTTACCAAAAACATTTGTAATTTGGGTATAAAAGTGGTACCACAGTATACTTAAAACCACCCTTGTGTAATCAAACAATAAGCAACATAAACCAGGTAAAAACTCAGTCTGTGTTAAATCTGTCAGTAGTCTCTAGTTCTTCTTTTGAGAGACCCAACAATTTGTTGTGGATTGAGCTTTATTGACATTTTAGAACAAAGGTAGTACAAAATTATTACTTAGTCCTGCCTTGAGTGCAGGGGACTGGACTAGATGATTGAGTGCTATGATCCCTTCCAGTGCTATGATTTTGAGGCCTAGTCACTTTAGGTTGGTGTTAACTAGATCAACGTTAGCTACTTATATTCTAAAATAAGGGTCCACAAACAGAATTTTTGTGTTCATTTAGTCCTTTTGGTATTTTGTGGCAAATGTATATGTATTCCAGTTGAATTTTTATGGCTTAGTCTTCCCATCTGTTAAAAAAAATCTACCTCATAGATATTGTGAGGGTTGCTTGATTTAGATTAGCTAACGGTTTTCAGATCTACAAAAAGGCCATATAAAATATGCTTATTATTAGTTATTTATGTATGTATTTTGTTTTAAAATTAAATAGTTTCAAATAAGCAAATTTTTCTATATACTTTTTGGTTTAATACCAAATTAATTTATTAAAAAATTGGCATAAGAAAACATGGCCCTTTTGATTTTCAGATATAACGTGTGTATTATGGCTTATGGACAAACAGGAAGTGGGAAGACGTACACAATGTTGGGACCACAGTCTGAGGATGAAGTCACTCTTTCAATAAAAGATGAGCCAGAACTAGGAGTTATTCCTAGAGCCACAGAAGAAGTGTTCAGGTATTGCTGAATATGGGAATGAGAATAAAGTTTGAATGCCAATTTTTACATTGTATACAAAAGGGAAAACATGCAAGCTGTTTGTAGCATTGTTATATTTGTGTTTTTCTCAAGATATTCAAGATAGAAGGTGTGAGATATCTTTTATTGGACCAACTTCTGTTGCTAAAAGAGACTACCTTTGAGCTTGCACAAAGCTCTTCTTCAGCACATGATATTCTTGCTGTGCAGATTTAACTTTTCAAGATTTACAATTATAGCAGCTTTGGTAGCAAATCCAAAGTTGAATTTTAGTTTAAATTTTTACTCACTGCTCTTTCTTAAACCCTCTCTAACATTTTATAGGAGTAAAGAATTCGTTTGCATATTAGGGTCTTTCAAATAAGGGAGGAGAGTGACATTATTTTTCTGGAACTTGAAAGACATTTGGTCATGGATATTTATTTTCTAGTTAAGCCTTGTCCACTTAAATTAACAGACTGGTATAATCTAAGGTCTGAATTTAACCCAATATTATTATACTGGTATAATTCCTTGTGTGGACACTTACATTCTGATACAAGAGTTATTTTTTCTTGGTTTAACTGATGTTGTTTGGGAAGGGATTTAATCAAAACCACCAAAAAAGCTACTTTTATATTGGAATTAGTATTTTAACTGGGGAAATTGTAGACAAAGCCTTAATTTTATAAATTCTTTCGTTTATTTTAGCCCCAGTGTCTTGTGAACTTTTCCCTATCCTTTTAGCAGTAGTGAGCCTTCACAACCCTACAATTCATACATGCTGCTCTTTAGGCCTTAGGAATTGGAGAGTTTTAAATCCTTTGGCATATCCCTGGAGTTATTGGGGTCACAATAGAAGCAAGACATTAGAATCAGGCCCACAGTCCAGGAACAGATAATATAGGTTTTAAATGCAGCCAAGACAAGGCCATTCTCTCTCTCTGACCTATTTACTCTATAATTTAAGTATATATATTCTTGTTGTTCAACCTTTACATTAACATAAAAGTCAACACACTCTCATGATTGTGGATGTTTGATAAGTATTTTCATCAGGCTGTAATCAGCTCTGATATGACATTTTTTTAAAGATGGTTTACTTAGGATTTTAGTTCAACTTTTTTTAGCTTTGTCATTTTCTTTTCTGTAATTCTTTTCAGGCTTATTTCAGAAAAGCCACCAGGAAGTCATTGGGTTGAGGTTTCTGTTGTAGAAGTGTATAATAATGAAATTTTTGATCTTCTGGCCAAAGATGGCTGTGGAACAGTATTTGGCATTAAACGTGATGTCGTCACAACCAAAGAAGGCAAGAGTGATGTGCCATTGCTTACCTATGAGTGAGTATACAGCAGAATAAGTAAACTGTTATTACAAGATCATGATACAGTGTTATTACAATGTGTGTCAGCTACAAGGCATGGAGACAGTTGTTGGCACTGAGTATGTCTAAGGACACATTCCTTCCCCTTGTACATAAAAAGCATCACACTTGGCTTCCTGTCTCAATTTGAATATTCCACGATAAGAGTAATGCTGTTAATACTGCTGTATATTTATATACCATTATCCCTCCGTAGATGTGTTATAAGACTTGCCCTATGGAAATTAATAGAATATGATAATCTTGTAAACATTTTAGACTATTCTAAAATTCTATAAAATAGGATAATAGAAAAAAATGTATAGAAAGGATAGCACTCTGCATTAAATTCTGTAAGATTTTGGAATAACTTTTATAGACTCTTTTTGGTTTAATTCCTGTTAAAGTCCGTGATACTTTTCCAGAAAGGCAAGGAAGGGAACTGCTTTCAAATACACCAGAGCAAAGCAAACTATACAAATATAAATCCTTAATATTCATACAGAAGACAGGGGATTTCATTTTATGAGTGGTCAACCAAAATATCTACCCATAGTAGATATCTTAGCACTAGCATCTATCTCAGAACAATTAAGAGCGTGTTGCTGCTGCTGGAATTTGAGCCTGTGGCCTTAGAAAGGCTAAGTTGTTCAAACCTGAGATGTGGATTGTTAAACCATCCTTTCTAGTTTCTGTTCTTTATATTTTTAGATAATTTTTTATTTACAGTATATATGTATAATGGGTTTGATTCTCCTTTACACCTGCTTTGGCAGTATATAAGTGCCATAAAATGGGCATAATCTGCAGCTATACACTATCAGAGTAGTGTAAATGAGAATCAGGTCCACAGTGTGTATATATGTGTCCAGTGCACACAGTCAATGTATAATACTTCCTTTTTAAATAAGGCTTGATTCTTCACAATGTTGATGGTAAAAATCATGTTCTAACAGGTGAAGACCACAATCTTTTATCACTATTGTGAGAACAAACACTAATTTTCTTCTCTGAAAATGTCCATCATGCTGAACAATTCAGCACAAAACCACAACATGTTCTGTTGTTGTTGAAAACATGATTTTTTTCATAGCACTCCACTCAGAATGCTTTTCAAAGGCTGTTCTATGCTGCTCCAGCAAGAAATGAAAGTCCGAGCAAGAAGTATCTTTTTCCTCATAGATTAAAACAAACTGCATTCTCACTGGAAATAATTGACAGAAATATTTTTATCTTGTGGATTTTGGTAACGTAAGCAACACTTGAGATTTGTTTATGCGGTTTTATATTATTGCCAGAAAACCTTGATAAAATACAGCAAATATTCCAGAGAGTTGAATATACATAATTAATTCTCTGTGGTTATTTATATTCACTGACATATTTTCTGACCATTGAACTATCCATACAAAATTGGAACCCACATAGAAACTGTAAAATTGCTTTTTCCAGAATGTTGGATTTGTTTTTTTCCTCTCTGTGGAATTACAGTCACTGTAGTTCTAGGAATGGTTACTTTTCTTATTATTTACAGCTAAACACAACACTTTTTGTTTTTTTTTCTAGTAAAGTTCAATTTTATAATATAAAAGTCTTTGGGTTCAATTTGATTTCCACCCAAATTAGCGCACCCTCAGCTGCACTCTATACTCAGGAAAAGAAACAGGGAGTGGATTAAGGCTAATTGGGGCTCAGGTACACCTATGCTTTTAGGAACACCTTGGAAACACTTGTTTCCAGTTCAGCGCTGTTTAGAGTCTTTCTTCCTAATCTCTGAGTTCTTGGTCTTCCTCCTCCCAAGTGAGACAGCCCACACTAAGGGTACGTCTAGACTACCGCGTTTTGTCGACGGAAGTTTTGTCGACAGATACTGTCGACAAAACTTCCGTCGACAAAGAGCGTCCAGACACATTGAGTTCTGTCGACAAAGCAAGCTGCTTTGTCGACAGAACTCCGTAGTCTGGACGCAGTGTTACAGGCAATAACACCTTCTGTCGACAGAGTTCTGTCGACAGAAGGTGTTATGCCTCGTAAAATGAGGTTTACCAGCATCGACAAAACTGCTGAGTTCTGTCGACATTATGTCGACAGAACTCAGCGGTAGTGTAGACGCTGGTATAGTTTTGTCGACAAAAGTCCACTTTTGTCGACAAAACTAGGTAGTCTAGACACACCCTAATTAACTGCACCATCCAGGCATCTTCTGACAGAGTGTGGAATCTGAATGACTTAAAATCTGGCCTTAATTAAGGGTTGAAAATAGCCATTATATGTATTTAATCAATAGTTCTATCTGGCTAATTGTTGATCCATCTCTTTTCCCCGACTTTGGGGAGGGAAAGGTGCACTCCAGGCTGGGATTTGTGCATGAAGTTTGGAAACTCTGGTTGGAATGGGTTTTCTTTGTTCTTCCAGTTCTTGAGGTGACTGGTCTTATTTATTTCTTTAATTTTTAGTATATGGCAAAGGTGCTGAAAGGTTTAGATAGACCTATTTAAAAATGTTTCTCTCTAAATCAATCAAGTATTCAGTATTTATATCTTGATTACAGTGAAAGCAACAAAAAAGTCAAATTCATAAACCAACTATATTAATAATTAAGGCAAAAAAGTGAACAATGAGAAACAAACCCAAACAACTAAAGGAGGGCCATTGAGAAAGGCCACCACTTCTATCTGGAATCTAAATAAACGTGACATTTTGAATAAAAACTGATCTTCATTTATGATAACATTTCATCTCAAATGTCCTGGCCCACTGAGTCTCATTGGGTTCTCCATACATTAAATAAAATACAGTGGAAGTTTTCCTTTTAACCTGTACTTCCCACTGAATCAGGCAAACCTCATATTTTTCCTTCTTGTATGCCAGGACTGTTGAAAACGCTGTGGAATTCTTACAGCTAGTTGACAGATGTCTGCAACTAAGGGTCAAACATCCAACTCTGGTGCATGCTCATTCCTCTCGCTCTCATCTGGTAGTGACATTGACCATAACCACGAAGGCAGTTTCTGCAGACAGCTTTGGTAAGTAGGATAGTGCTAAAATATATGTTGAAACATTTGTGTCAGAAATGCATTATCAAGGTTGAGGGATTTTCTTATTGCTTTTTTCTCTCTTCTGGCTGTCTTTCTACAATCTTTAAATCCCTGTTTTTCTCTGCTTAATCTTTGTGACCACTTTTTTGAACGACTCTTACTGTTGCTGTGTTTGAGGTGTTAGCCTTGTGTGATAATTTTCACACACTGCTGTAGCACTTATAGACTTACAATGTGAAACAGTCTATGGCATGGTAGTAGCACAATTTTCTCTTGCTGGTTAACAGGCATCAAATCAAATAGTGTAGCTAGATAATTTTACAAGGAATTATTTAGTTATATGTGGTAAGATCAGGGCTCAAACAAACTTTATGCTTCAGGGCAAACGATGATCGCTGGATCAGGAAGGATTTTCTCCTTTACACAACTAGCTAGGTTCATCAAGGAGGTTTATAGTTGGTCCCTGCCAGAGTAGACAAATCAGTGATCTTATCAAATATGGCAAAACCTATGTTCTTATATTACAGTTGTGTCCCTTCTTGCTTTTTCAGGTCGCATATAGGTATGCCAGTCTTTTGCGTTAGGAGTAGTTCTGGCTCTTGAGGGGTTAACTGTTTCCTTTTCTTTTTGTTCACATTGTAATTAGACTCTCCATTTGTAGCACTGTGGTCTGTCTCCTTCATACCCTGCAACAGCAATATGGTTTTAGGAAGTGGAAAATATTTTAAACTTTTTTTCTCCAGATCTCTATCGGAAATTAAACAGAGGATATTAGGAAAACAGAACAAACGGTGCCCTCATTTACCTGCAGCCGCTGCCAAAAGACACAGCTAGTTTGGATGCTGCAGCTCCACCAGTCCCAGATGTTAGATCTATCCAGCTCCAGATCCTTGTCAGTCAGGCAGACATTACTAGACAAAAATCCAGCCATTTTAACTCAACAGCCATCTTGTAATGTCCAGGCTTCTTGTTGTCATTTGTAGCTCATACACTATGCTAATTACTGCACCGCCCTTCTTGAAGCTTCACAGCAAGGCCAAATAGGAATTTCTGCCATATGGTGATGGATGGAGAACTCTCAAGTTTCAGAATCACAAAATAAGAGTTACAATAGCTGAATGAGTATTATGGTACGTAAGAAGCACTGCAAAATAGAACCTCAGGGTGAATTGTGATACTCAGATCTGCCTCTGTAGTAAGAGATACACATTGCTTAAGACGTAGGTGAAGCAGATTGCTAAATGGAAGGCACTGAAGAAATAAGTAGTAGATGATATCTGGAAGCTAAGGAGTGGCAGTTAAGCTTTGAAAATGGAACTTAAAATGAGAGCTGGCTGAGATTTATTTAGGATTTTGCGTCAATAGCTTTTGTTGTGTGTATGGGGAAAGGGCTGCTTTTACTTCTTGCCGTATAGCAAGGAGGAGAAAGAAATTGTACTTTCATGCTTTCTTGCCTGAAGCATTCTTTTCCATGTAAGCCAACACAGTTGCTCTGTCTCCATGACATGTGCTGTCATGAGTGAGTTGCTATTCCACTTCAGACTAGGAAAAGAAAGAATAAGGCAAGAAACAGAAGGAGAAAGTCAAAGTTAAACTGCCCAGTGAAAATATTTTTGCATAGATTCCTTCTGCTTGGGGGAGAGATGCTCACTTAACCAAGATGTCAGAAATGAAGCTAGCATTGAAGAATGTCAAGATGTCAGAAATGAAGCTAGCTAGTCCCCCTAGCACAGATCAGGTCCCAGAATGCTAAGGATAAGCAGCAGGATGTCTTGCAGTGCATGGGGTCCTCCATTGTGGCTACATAGCCAAGGCCAGGACTACTAAACTCTTTGGGGCTGGGACAATCTTTTTGTCTGTGTTTATAGAGCACCATGCACAATGAGATCCTTGACTAGGGCTGCTAAGCAATATCATTATGCAAATAAAGAATAATTCACAGATGACCTACCTGAACAATAAGTAAGGGTACTGTTAAAGTGGCTTATGGTTCATTAGGCAGAGATGGAAGAGAAAAGAGGCATTCCAAAAATTCCAGAGGGAATGGCAGCCAAGGGTGGGACAACAGAAGCAAGAGAAACAGTTCTGGCCAGAGTAGCAGTAGCAGAAGGAGCACTGCCAGGCAACAGGCAGGGGGCTGGACTTGATGACCTCCTTAGGTCTCTTCCAGCTCTATGATTCTATGAACAGTCAATCAGAAACATAGCTGCATATTCGTAATAGTATCTTAGCAGAGGGGCTTAAAGTTTTCTGTTTTCTACCATACAAGTATGGTGTTTAATATAGTGATGGAGCTGTTGGTGACCTTATTTTTGAGAGAGTTTGTCCATCTGTCTGTCTGTTCAAAAACTTCTAAACGGTAAGCGTTAGGAGCAACATATTTGGTATACAGCTTCCTCTTATCGTAACTTAAAGCAAGGTTAGAATTTGGTTGTTCCAGGAAAATGAGATGTGCCTAGAATGGGATTGTTTCTCATAAAACCATACAGAAAAGAGGGAGAATCACCAAGCAGGTGAAAGGGGCTGGCTGGGGGAACTCCTCCCTGTGGAACTACCCCAACCCCCAAGCCTCTCATGCCCTAGTCCCCCCTTCCCTCAATTTGTACAGTGATATTGCAGGCTGTTCTCCTTCGCCAGGGAGCAAAGAGGAAGTGCATTCCTTTCTCTGGTGAACACAGTGGGCAAACACACCTGGTCCTGCCCCAGCCAAGGACATGAACCCTTCTCCTGGCTGTGCCTGCTGGAGTACCCATGGAGAGGCACTTTTCACCAGGCCCCAAGCTGCTGTGGTGAGAGCGGATTGGGGTAGTCCCCTCTCCCCAGGGCAGCCTGCATACTGAACCCCTTATCCCCAGCCTCACCCCAAAGCAATGATTTAAATGAAGCATGTACCTTTACATTTTATTTTCCAAAAAAAAAAAAAAAAAATTGAGTTAAGGATCCACGCAAGGCCATGTAAATCTTCTAGTATTAAATCAATCAAACAAACAAGCCTTACTTCCTAATGAGTGTCTCCTGCCTGATTAACAATGATCTGAAATAAGATAGAGCAAGATATTATGTGAAGATTATCATTGCATCTGAATAATTCAATCTGCCTAGGTCATTAATTACAATCCACAAAATTATGTGAAACAGGAGATATTGGATTTAACCTATCATTGTTGCATTTTTTGCTTCACATTTTATTATGTTAAAAACAATGTTCTCATTTGTTTGTTTCCATCATCCAGCTCCTCCATGGGCTGATGAACAGTCTAGTCAAAGGCGGAGTAAAGAGCTTTTCTGCACCTTTCCTCAACAAATGAAAGACGATAAACTCATCTTTCCTTCCAGAGCCTCTTCACCAGTGCAGTTTCAGTCTGTGGAAAAACTGAAGCACATCAAAACTAAGCTACAACTGGTGGATTTGGCTGGCAGTGAATGTGTTGGTAAGCAGACCTTTTAAAGACAAGGCAATTTTGAATTGAGAACATAGAGCCTTCCCTCCCATGGAGATAGTAATTGCATTTAGCTTATTAACTGAATATATGTGTTTCATCATCATAAGAGGAAATTTATACACATGCTCCCAAGCTTAGATGAAGTCATTGGGTTTGATTCACCACTATATTACTCTACTTTTACAGTGAGGAGGCTTCATTAAGATCAACTGGCATAAAGCTGAAGCAACTGAATAGACTCTCAGGTCCATGGTGACACTCAGGGTGTAATACACTATATGTTCAGACTTGTTTTTTTTTAAGTTGTATTTTAATAATCCAAAAATATGTGTAAAAATTAGCATGTTCTTATTTTAGTATAGAAGTGATCAAAGTGCAGAAGTTATTTAAATATACTAAATATTTGTCATGAGCATACCGCTGTGTGTGGGTTTTTCTGCCTGCTTGTGGAAAAAATCTGGAAGGAAGTTGGTGTACTGAAAAGATAATATTGTTTTCATTGTTCCTTCAAAGCACTTTCCTCCTCCATACACACAATCATTTCAAAAACTTGGTTATTTCCTAGAGGACAAGCTTTCTTACCAAGAAAAGCCACACAGTTAAATGTACCGTTCCAGAAATAATGTTTTGAAAACTGAACCTGTTTTATGAAAGAACTCTTTACGTTTTTGCCAAGAGTTTTTCTGCTGGTGCCTGTTAACTTTTGTCCTGTAAAAACATAACAGAGTAGACTATTTTTTTTTAATTTGGTGGGGGGCACTAGAAGCCTTTTGGTAAACATATAATTGACAATACTGTGTGTAGGTGTGTTCCCTCAGTTCGACGAGGGCAAGCATTTGCTGTTCTGTGTACGTAGTAGGACAGATCCTCAAATGGAGTAAAATGATGTGCATTATCACTGAAGTTAATGGAGCTACGCTTATTTGCATTAGCTATTCTTAACTATGCTGGTGAAAATCTGAAGACAGCAAAATTACTCTGAATTTATATAGGTATAATTTAGAGCAGATTTTAACACATGATCATTTGAAAGTTGAGATTCGGTACAAGTTGGAGTGAGAAAGACATTTTAAAGCATTTATTGTACATGAGTCTGTTGCATATATGCACCTTTACACTTTAGCTTTATGGGTCCCCTGAGGGTCATCCATAGTGACTGTAAATTGTTTTCACATTTGCCTAAGAGTCACATTTTTAGTTCTTAGAAAACTCTTGTCAAGTTTCCTCATAAATCTGAGTAGCCTTCACTATAAAAACGTAGGTAAATGATTTGAGTCAGATCGTGGGCCTATCCTATACACAAAGGCAAAAGGAGGAGTATGATTCTCTTCTCCATCCCCAATATTTTTGCTGCAGGCAGAGAGAAGGTGGGCCAGAGTACTAATCTGGTATTGGTAAGTGCTAGTAGCAGTTTATTACCTACAAGGAACAAGGGAAGAGTAGGGAAGGAATTCTCTCTCCTAGGACTTGTCTCCACAGAACATTACTCAGGTTTAAGTAAGCTGTGATGTTGCATTGATTTATAACATAAGAACAGCCATACTGGGTCAGACCAAAGGTCCATCTAGCCTGGTATCCTGTCTGCCGACAGTGGCCAATACCGGATGCCTCAGAAGGAGGGATCACAACAGGTAATCCTCACATGATCCCTTCCCTGTCACCCACCTCCAGAGAAACAGAGGCTAGGGATACCATTCCTGGCTAATAGCCATAGATGGACCTAACCTCCACGAGTCAATTTAGCTCTTTTTTGAACCCTGTTAAAGTTCTAGCTTTCACTGTATACTCTGGCAAGGAGTTCCACAAGTTGACTGTGTGCTGAGTGAAGAAAAACTTCCTTTTGTTTGTTTTAAACCTGCTGCCTATTAATTTCATTTGGTGATCCCAAGTTCTTATATTGTGGAAATAAGTAAATAACTGTTCCTTATTCACTTTTTCCATACCAGTCATGATTTTATAGACCTCTATCATATCCCCCCTTAGTCTTCCCTTTTCTAAGATGAGAAGTCCAAGTCTTTTTAATCTCTCTTCATATGGGACCCATTCCAAACCCTTTATCATTTTTGTTGGTATTGGAAAAGGTTCAGAAAAGGGAAATATATCTTTTTTGAGATGAGGCGACCACATCTGTATGTAGTATTCAAGATGTGGGCATACCATGGTTTTATATAGTGGCAATAAGATATTTTCTGTCTTATTTTCTATTCCTTTTTAATGACTCCTAACATTCTCTTTGCTTTTGAGTGCCGCTGCCCACTGAGTGGATGTTTTCAGAGAACTATCAGCAATGAATGACTCCAAGATCTCTCTCTTGAGTAGTTGTGGCCAAATTAGTCCCCATCATATTGTATATATAGTTGGGATTATTTTTTCCGATGTGCATTACTTTACATTTATCAACATTAAATTTTATTTGCCATTTTGTTGCCCAATCACTTAGTTTGGTGAGATCTTTTTGAAGCACTTCACAGTCTGCTTTGGTCTTAACTATCTTGAGCAGTTTGGTATCATCTACAAATTGTGCCACCTCACTGTTTACCCCTTTCTCTAGATCATTAATAAATAAGTTGAATAGGATGGGTCCCAGGACAGACCGTTGGGGAACCCCACTAGTTACCTCTCTCTGCTCAGAAAACTTACCATTTATTCCCACTCTGTTTTCCTGTCTTTTAACCAATTATCAATCCCTGGTTAAATCCCTTCCCTCTTATTCCATGACAATTTACTTTACTGAAGAGCCTTTGGTGAGGGACCTTGTCAAAGGCTTTCTGGAAATCTAAGTATACTATATCCACTGGATCCCACTTGTCCACATGTTTGTTGACCCCCCCTCAAAGAACTCTAGTGGATTAGGCATGATTTCCTTTTACAGAAACCATGTTGATTTCCCCCAACAAATTATATTCATCCATGTGTCTAACAATTTTATTCTTTACTAGTTTCAACTAATTTGCCTGGTACTGATGTTAGAGTTGCCGGTCTGTAATTGCCAGGATCACCTCTAGAGCCCTTTTAAATATTGGTGTCACATTAGCTATCTTCCAGTGATTAGGTACGTAAGCTGATTTAAAGGATAGGTTACAAACCACAGTTAATAGTTCTGCAATTTTCCATTTGAGTTCTTTCAGAACTCTTGGATGAATGCAGTCTGGTCCCAGTGACTTGTTACTGCTAAGTTTATCAATTTGTTCCAAAACCTCCTCTGACACCTCAATCTGGGACAATTCCTCAGATTTGTCACCTAAGAATGGCTCAGATTTGGGAATCACCCCCAAACCTCAGCCATGAATTTAGTTAAACTGGTGCACCTTTGTGAGTAAACCAGGCTTTAGAGAGAGAAAACCTTTCCTATCAATTTCATGCCAATGCAATTCTCCCATAATAAACATTCATTGGACAGCTACCTACTGCAGGAAATTATAAAAGCACTTTTCTTTCTGAGTCACTGTGAACCAGTGCCCTGTGATGAAAAGAATCCTGTCCTGATGAATTGTCTTCAAGTCTTCTCTCTGAATTAGCACTTGATTCATTGCCCTAATAAATGATGACTATGGACACACAAAATATTGTACAGCTGAGGAAGTTGAGTTGAGAAATAAAAGCAAGGTCCCAAATCACATTCAAGATTCTGTAGCACTTTTCATAAGGAGTATTGCTATGAGTTAATGAACAATGCAGTACTATTGTGCATTATTAAACAGCTGCTAGATTTTATCTCCGAGGTGGCTACCTTTCAGTGATGGGTGATGTGATTCCTTTTGTGGTTTGTCTATTGGTTCAAATTAATACAATATTTTTGAATTCAAGGCAAAAATATTTTATAAATATAAAGCATTGTTCTCCCTAACAAATCCTGTGTAGGTAAAACTTTGTAACTTATTCATATATTAATGTGTGTGTCAGAAATATATTGACTTGACTTCATAACAATTTTGTCAATGATGTAAAAAATATTATTATTTTTGTATTTGTCATACGTGGTATTAATAACAGAAAGAGTGGCTTTCTCTTGTATTTTCACATTTTATGTGAAGGAGTGAAGTTAGAAAAAACATATAATATAATGTATTCTGACTTTTTAAACGTATATAGAGAGCATGGATATTGGATATTTTTTGCGAAATACACTTTAGTTAAATACTTCAAAGATTATGAGGTGCTCAGATATGGGGGGCATAGCAGTACCAAAGAGAGATAGTAAATCATATTTATAACTTGTCTTTTAAACATGTTGTTAAAACAAACAAAAATTACACTTCAGGTCCAAGTGCTATGCCATGCATAAAGCTTTTGTTCCTTGAGCTTAGCCTGAAGATGACAAGCTTTGCATATTCTTAGCTGTTGTTTCCTTTTATTGCATTAGGTATGTCTGGGGTGACAGGCACAGCGCTGAGAGAGACCTCGTTCATTAATCGTAGCTTATCTGCTCTATCAGATGTACTTGGAGCACTAGCAGAGCAGCGCTCTCACGTGCCATATAGAAACAGCAAACTTACTCACCTACTCCAGGATTCCATAGGTAATTTTCTTTGCCTTTTTATGTAACAAAGCTGAATTGAATTTTTTCTTCCAAACTTTTCTTCACATTTTGTTAGGAAAACAGTTGTTGTTGTTGTGTGCGTGTGCTGATCTTTTCCCATTGATGTTGTGTAGCATGGTAGAACAATGGTTCTAAGCATGTGGTGTGGAACAGTTTTGTGTGGGAGGCTATGGCAAGGCACTAGGAGTCAGAACTCTGGGGTTTGGCTCTGGATTCTCTTCTCACTTTTTTGCTGAAGTCACTTAACTTTCCTGAGTCTTGTTATTTTCATTGGTAAATTGAGATAACAACAGCGACCTATCTTGGAAGATGTTGTGGGGCTTAATTAATTAATTTAAGGTTTAATACCTTGTGATTTGTAAAAGTTAAGTTTAACTCTTCCTGGGTTTTGTTGATACACTATGTCTGAGAAATTTGCAGATTTCATGGGTGTTCTCTTTACCCAGAATTAGGGATGTTAGATATCATGTAACTGAATAGACATGTAACCGCATGAAATCTTAATGGTTAAACAACTCGGTAGTCCCCACGTGTGGGGCTGGCAGCCTGGGCCCTCTTGCCCCACTCCTGGGGAGCTTCCTGCCTCCCTACGCTGCTGCCTCTCCATCAGAGGCAGCCATGGGGGTGGCAGGAGGAGCTGGTCTGCAAGGGGAACCAGTTGAAAAACATGCTGCCCTCATGGATGGGCTGCCTGCCGCCCTGCTCTACACAAAACAGCAAGGTGGGGACGATGACATGCTGGTCCACAAAGCTAGCTACCCATGTGTATCCGCTCCAGCCTACCTCCCTTACCCTCTTCACTGCTGCCTCTCTATCAGTGCAGTGGGGAGGGGTGCAGGCAGATCCAGTGCTTGTTGGGAGCTAGCTTTTAAGCCAGCTTCTCATGGGCACAGGTTCCTACTCACGCTCCCTTCCCCCACCCCCGAAAACAGAGGCAGCAAGGGGGGAAATGCGTGTAGTTGGCAAGATTAATCAATAAGCCTAGGCTTATTGGTTAATTGTGTAGTCATCTACATGATGACGTCCCTACCCAGAATGCATAATGCCAAAACAATGCATGGAGATACCTGGGCATCGACTTAGGCATTGCAACTCCTTTTGGTGTTTGGATGGGCTGTTGTACTCTTAACATTTCATCCAAATGTATGGTAGCAATAGCAAATATCAGTGTAACCCACTGATGAGTGTATTCTACAGGTTTGTTCTGTGTCCTACCCACAAAGCATATTATTTTATTATTCTCCCTATCTAAGGGTTATAGGATCAGGCTGTAGTAGCTTATGCTTTTAGCTTTTGAGCTGTCTAGTTCAATCTCAAGTATAGTATCTATAATATGAAATGATTTTCCAAGAGGATATTGTATTTTTTGCCCCTGAATTCTAAATCCACCTCTTCTTGCAGCACAACTTTGGCAAATCGGTATATCATGTGAAAGGCAAAATATCTGTTGCAATTTTTTGAATGGGATAAAATGTGCCTATTTTCAAATTCTGAAACGTGAGACAGAGAGTGATGAAGGGATCTGTTTGGGCAAGTGAGTCAAAAGATGTGGGCTTTAATGCAAGTTTTATTATTTACATGTTGTAGAATTTCGGACATGTTACCTAACCTTTGAGCTAGAGTTTCCATCCTGTGACACTACCAGTCATGTCAGTTGTTGTTATGCACGATTTCAGGAATGTCCTTAAGCTTTCACCATTAGCCCTTAATTGTTAAATCTTCCTTTCTTGCAATACTTAGATACAAATGAAGCTTTTAGATATACTGATTTTACAAATACAACAAAGCAATTATACCCAAAATGTATAACCCCAAATTATATCCATAATGAAAGGCACAAAAAGTTCTATATTGCAAATTGTGAAAAATGACAATAAATGATGTAGAGAGGTGAATGGTTGACCAGTTACCTGGGAAGCATCACCCTTACCAGGTGATGCTTGCCAGTTAACTGGTACCTGGGAGCGGCTCCCCCCAACCTGTGCAGGTTGGTAGGAGCAGCAGCGGCAGCCCCATGCAGAGGGGCATCTCACTTAATCGATTAACTAGTTAGACCTAAGGTCTAACCAATTAACCAAGATTTTATATCCCTAAAATGATCAACCAGCTAAATGAAACAATTCCATATGGCTTTATTGTAATGGCTCACATGCTTTCAACAGTTCTGTTTGTGTAGTGCTGATTCATAGAATTGACAACAACCTACTGGGGTTTCTGTGCAGTTCAGCAGATTTATTGAAAATAAGTATGTTTGTGGGTGTCCGTTTTTTTATTGTTTCTAGGGGGCGATGCTAAATTGTTGGTGATGCTGTGCGTCTCCCCCTGCCAGAAGTACTTAACAGAATCGCTGCAATCCTTGGGATTTGGAACTCGTGCTCGGCAAGTTCAGAGAGGACAATTCAAGAAAAGAAATCCACCAGTGTCAAGCAAATCAAAATAAAAGCTAAGGCTCCTGTGGATTAAAGTATTATTAATGAGTTCCTTACACTGAAATGTATCTTGTCACAAAGCCATGCTTTAAGATATAAAATGCCAGTTAAAATAAAATACTCCTCAGTGTGGCATTAGCAAAGCCATAAACTTGCTGATAATGTTCTTGCTCCAGAAATAACAACAGGTATTGAAAATAGCTACCAGGAATGACAGATGAGATGGCCTAGAAATATATTATGCCTTTTCAGGCAGCAACGTCAGTACACAGTTTTAGAGCAAATATTTAATATTGTCAAATAAACAATCAAAAGTGCACTGATCCTGGACAGTTCATACTGGAAAGGCTGAATCTATGTCCTATTAGTTCAGTAAAAGACACAAGGCTGTCGTTATTCTGTTTCATTTCAGTATCTAAAAATTTGTGGGAATACGTGGTTTGGTGTTTGGGTTAAAATTAGCCACATGTCATTTTGCTAACTTGCTCTCCTCTATCTAGCATTGAGTTATTCCTAATCCATTACTATTCCCCTAAGAAAAAAAACTAACACAACCTAACTCAAAGTACCATGCTTTAACTAGTCGGCCTAGGGATGTAAATGGTTAACTGGTTACCTGCTAAGCCTTAGGCTTACCAGGTGGATAACTGGTTAACTGGGCCAGGGACTGCAGCAGCTGTGGTGACGGTGACAGCCCCAGCTCCAGGCCAAGGCAGAGGGACCTGAGCCGGCCACTGAAGCAGCAGCCCCAGCCTTGGTGGGGGCAGGGGAATTCCAGCACAGCCCCACTGCAGTCCAGGTGGAGCCAATGGGACCCTGGCTTGGCCGCACAGAGCTGTAGCTCTGCCCCACATGGGGGTAGGAGGACTCTGGCCATGCCATGTGGCAGCCCCAATCCTATGCCCCAGGTAGGACCTGGGCTGGGCACCCCAGGATCACAGTTAAATATTTTGTTTAACCAATTAACTGTTTAACTGCTGTTTTACATCCCTAACTAAGGCAGGGCGTACTGCCCATGTGAGTTTTCCACTTCAGCTGCTGGTGCGTCTTCATGCCTGTGATCGGAGATTTTTTCTAGGAGTGCCCTGCCTTGCCCATGCAGTAGTGTTCCCTTGTGCCATTAGTGTCCATTGATTGTTCACATGGCGCCTCAATTCCTTCTCTACTGTCCTCAGGAGCAAACATACCTCCCCACAGTTGCCCTCTTTTGACCTAAAATGACAAACAATTCAGAAAGTTCTTCAGTTTTCACCTTGATCCGTTTTCCCATTTTTTCTTACAATTTTTTTTAAGTTTGTTTCCCACCATTCTCCCCCAGTTCAGCATGCCTTGTTCTCCAGGATTCAAGAGGTGTTACTCCTGCAGAGACCCCTTGCCCATCTCTAACAGTCACTCCTCCTGTATAAAATGCCTGGGAAAAGGCCATCTCTTCCAGATGTGCCCGCACTGTTCCAATCATACAGCATGGGCAAGACGAGACTGAGGAAACCGTCTGAAGACCTTCCTATACGAAAGGTCTCTTCAACCAACTCAAGAGGACTCTCCCTCCTCAGCGAAGACCCAAGACAGAGGGAATACTTCAGCTTTGGTGAAGAAGTGTCCCACCTTCTATGCAGACAAGGTGAAGGGAAAGGCCAGGACATCCCTGGCCAGATCCTTGACTACACGGAGCTCTTCTAGAGCTAGTACCACTGATAAGCCCAGCACCTCGCCAGCAAAAGATACTGCGTCACACATATGCGTGCATTCTGAACCAAGGCACAAGTCCTCAGCCCTGACATCACTGATGGCGCCAGTGCCTTACAGGGCATCGAAGACAGAGCTTAAACTGGCACTGAAGCCTCCCTGTGCTGACATGCCACCTTTAAAGTCATTGACATCAACGCTGCCCCCGGCACCACCATTGGCATCTACCAGAAAGGCACTGCACAAAAGTGCACCGAGTGAACAAACCAAGATGGACTGCATGGTCAGTGCTGCATTCACCAGCATCATCAGCACATTCAGTTTATTTCCTCAGAACCACAGCACCATCCACAACATTTAGGGAGGCGGATATGGGACCACAGAGTAGATTCTCATCCCAGGACGACTCCTCAATTTAGAGACAACCTCCCTGGGAGTCGTGCTCAACCAGATCCACCCATGTGCCTCTTTCCTTGCACTGGTATGGACACCACTAGCCATCCCCACCACCTCCATACCCACATCAATGTGATCCAGGCAGACCTTGTTCCCGTGCCTTCAACGACTGACAATCTCTGTTCCCCATGTGTTCCCACTACGTCACAACCTTCTATCCCAGCATCATGGCCATAATCTCCATCTAAACCCAGTAATACCTCTCCTCAAGGCCTGGCTCCTTCATGGCTCCATGATGCCGAAACTTCCTGTTCTGACAGGGTAAAACAAATACTAATTAACAGTCGATGAGCCTCTACCAGAAAAACCTATACTTATAAGTGGAAGAGGTTCTCCACGTGGATCAGCAAAAACACAACATCATCCCATCCTCCACCACTTCCCTACCAATGATACTGGATTGTCTCCTTGAACTACAGGAGATGGCGTCTCTCTCTCAGCTCAGTAGAAGTCCACACAGTGGCAACTGCAGCATTTCATGAACCGCTGGATGGGGTTTCCCTCTTTTTACACCCTATGACCAAATGTTTCCGGGGGGGCTTGCAAAGCACGTTTCTCACATTAAGACCATCCACCCCTTTGTGGAACCTCAACCATGTCTTTAAGAACCTCATAAAGTTTCATTTTGAGCCACTCTCCACATGCTTGTGGCGTCATCTCTCTATGAAAGTAGTCTTTCTCGTAGTGATCGCCTCCAGCAGGTGGGTTGGCGAGAGAGCAGCTTTGATGGCATACCCTCCTTACACAACTTTCAGCAAGGTCAAGGTTATACTCAAACCCCACTCAAAATTCCTCACAACAGTCCCTACACCCTTCCATATTAATGAACCAATCCACTTCCTGTATTCTTTCTAAAGCCGCACAATGACGTGATCCAAGCAATAGTACATACCCTCAATGTCCAATGCGCAATCACTTTCTACCTCGACAAGACCAAGTCCCGGAGGAAGTGCACAAGACTCTTCATCTCTTTTGTGAAATGATCAAAAGGACAAGCTGTCTCCTCACAAGTATTGAAATGGACCTCCTCTTGCATCTATATCTGTTATACTATCGATAACACGCAATCACCACCTGTTATTACGGTTCACTCCATCAGGGCAGTGGCATCGACCACAGCCTTCCTTAATAATGTCCCACCCGGGGAAATCTGCAGAGCAGCAACCTGATCCTTTAAACACACATTCGTCAGATACTGCGCTTTGATATCTGGTTTAATCCCAACTATATCAGTGGGACACACTGTCCTCTCCACTGTCTCCAGGACACAGCTCCAAAACCTGCCTCCACGAGATGGACATTGCTCTTTAAACACCTAAAGTGGAGCATCCACAGGGACAGCACTCAAAGAAAGTTATTCACCTTGTGCAGTAACAAGGATTCTTCGAGATGTGTATCCCCATAGGTGCTCCACTACCCTCCCTCCCTCCTTCCCTACTTTGGAGCCTCTTTGGGGCTATATCCAAGGTAGAGAAGGAACAGAGGTGCTGCGCACGCAATCAACAGACACTAATGGTATGAGGGGACACTACTGCACATGCATGGTGCGGCAGGGCACTGCTAGGAAAAATCTCCAACCACTGGCACAAGGATGCGCCAGCACCTAAAGTGGAGCACCTATAAGGGGACACATCTCAAAGAACCCTTGTTACTGCACAAGGTGAGTAACTCTCTCTTCTTGGTCTGTTCAGAATGGCTGACAGCTCCCCCTGCCAGGGCTTGCAGTGCTTACAGGGAAGACATCAGCTGTTTTGAGCAGCAAGATGCGCCTCTGGCGGAGGGAGGTGGGGCAAAAGACTTCATATGTTTCCCCACCTTCAGGCCTCAATTGGCCTTGGGGCAGGAGAGTGTGTGAATTCTCCCTTCCCCCCCAGTGGTGCACAGTACAACAAACTTCAAAATGGCTGGTGGTTCTCTCTAGTTGCTGCGCAACCCTGGCAGGGGTTGAGAAAGTTTTCGTGCTCCTCTATCCCCCAGGCCCTACTCCCAGTTGCGATGATTGGCCTGGGGGTGGGGGAAGCCTGGGACTGCTGCAGGACCGAGCCTGCCTCAGGGACCCTATTCGGCTGCTGGCTGGGAGCCACCTAAGGTAAGTGACTCCCAGCCAGAGACTGCCTCCGTCACCCCCAACCTTTCCCATTTCCCAACTCCCTGCCCTAGGTCACCATCCAAATCCTCTGCACACATCCTGCCTCAGGTCACAATTCCCTCCTAAACCCTTCAGCCCCTGCTACACCCCCTCTTCCACCACCTCTCCCAGGTCAAAATTCGCTCCTGCACCTCTACTCTCTCCTGGACCCTACGTCACAATCCCCTTCTTCACCTACATACTTCTCAGACCCCACACTCTCTCTTGCACCTCAGTCCTCTGTCCAAGTTCCCTTCTGCACTCGAGTTCTGTCCCAAACTCCACACCCCCTCCACAAAGCAGTGTGGCCCTTGACCACTTTCCAAAATCATGGAGTGGGCCCTCTATCAAAAATTATTGTCCACCCCTTGTTCTAGCTGCTTTTGTCATCTTTCCTGTGCTGAATGTGTAAGATGACGGGTTGATGTTTGTGAATGAAATTACATCAAGGGAGGAGTCTTAAGCAATGTCAAATACCATTAAAGATCAAAAGCAATTTTGAGGTATGTAGTTGGGTTTTATTAACATTTAATGTGTGTTATGTGCTGTTTGAATGCTCAGCAGAGGCCTGTGATTCACTCTGACTTTTTCCCTCTAGGGATTTTACTGCCTCCAGACAGGGATAGAGGTCACTGGTGGGTCACTATGAGGAGTCTTAAATTGCATTTGCCTATGTGAAATACTTGGGCTTATAGTGCTCCGAATCTCTTAACCTTCACAAGCATAAATATTTATCCAGAGATTATATAGCATACTACTATTGGAATTTCAGTTTTGAATATATACCAGCTGCTACATTGCACGTGGTGTTTTAGTATTGTCTCTGATCCTCAGTATATCAATTGTGTGATGTGAGAGATCTCATTTTCCTAATCATGCAGCCAGGTTAAAATTCCTGAATTGGCTTTACATGAGTTTTGGCTATAACACAAGAAAGAGCTAATCATCTTCTGGGTGGGAATTTGTTTTCATGTGGCAGGAGAGGACATAATGATGTCCTAGACTTGCTAAAATAATCAGAGGAGAAAGGATTGGACTGAGCAATGTTAGCCTATAAAATGAAATGCACATTATAAAATCATGTGGGATTTAGACACCTAGATGCTTTCAAAATCCCACTTAGCATCTATCTGCATCTTTAGAGACCTAAATGCCTTTGAACATCTGGCCTTAAGGTATTTCTGAAAATGTTATCTCCAAACTTGATTTTCTCTGAAACTCTTATATCCTTGTTGAGGCTTTTCTTCAAAGCTAGATATTTATTTACAAAAGCTACATGATACAAAAACTAGCAATAATGTATTGTTAAGGTTGAAAAAATCAAGTCTTGAAGTGTCAGCAAATATCAGAAGTTAAAGTTTCTACATTTACATAAAATTCTGCCAGATTGTACATATGTAGCATTTTCTATTCATGTTTTCCTTGTTACCTCAGTGTATAACTCTGTTTGATCTGTATTATTACATGAGCAGGATACGCAGTGCAACAAAGTTAATATTACTGTAGAAACCTCTAGTTTTGGAATTTCCTGCTTATAAGAGTTTAATTCCTCAATCTTTGTGTTGTATTTAATGTCTCTTTATTTTTATAGTGGGGTATGCGTGGGGGAGACAGACTGCTTTTGAATTGTAACATGTACTAAATGGCTTTAATATAGCAATGTAAGTTAAAGTCTGTTATGCTGTATGAGTCCTTGACATCCTCTTAAGGAAACACAGGGAGATCTAAATTGATGTAACATACATGCTGAGGACCAGAAAAAGGTATAAGTTAAAAGATGTGGCCTACTTTAATTTACAAGTTTATACACTCTCCTGGTGGATGCTTTTCTTTTTATTCTTCCCTTCTAACCTTAAGGCCTTGTCTATGCTAAAATTCCCTCCATAGTAGAGCTCACAGTTTTCATAGGGCTGATAGATTGCAATGTGGTTAATGTACTGGGTCTGGGGCTCAGTGGAGTAATAATATATATGGTTTTATCCTAATTATGGTGTAACATTGTTTAGTTGTTAAAACCCTCGGGTTGCTGCTAAAGGCAAAAGCACCATGTGGAACCCAGCGTGAGCTGGGAACACCCCTCCTGACCCCAGGCTCCACACAGCGCTGCCGCTTTGCAGTACCCCCACCTCGCTGCCTCTTTCTGATACAAGCAACAGGGTGGGGGAAGCTACTAGTCAACTATCACACCAATTATCTGAAAATGTGCTTAACCGATAGTCGACTAGTCCTTCACATCCCTATTGTAAACCTGTATTATAACTCTGTTATGGTACCCATGCTAAACCCTTCATAGGAGTATGGGGAGAATAAGTTTATTAGTGTTTCAGATAGTACTGTATTGGAGCCATGAAAGTTCCTAGATAGAAATATGGTGTGTCGGGATTGTACTAATAACAATCTAAGAGGATTAATGTGTCTTAAAAGGAGTGATATTTTATTATGAAAAATCCAAGTAAATTAATGGTTAGAATTATAAAATCATAACTAGCGTACAATCTGGGTAAGAAACTCCTAAAATAGGGTAAAATCTTAATTAAGCTAAAATAACTTAAAGTTTAGCTGTGCGCTCTCTGTAGCATTGCTGCTTTACTCTATTTTACTTGCTCTGGTCAATGCTGTTCAATTAAACTGTTGGGGCACTGATGTTTGGATGTGACCATCCCGGCAAGTAATGTTTGTGCCCTCACTTGTGCTGGAATAGGCCATTGACATTTATACACTGCAGCTATTCTTGTTGAACATTGAGGCTGTCTCTACATTGGCACAATCTTACACCAAAGGGGCCGCTTTTGCGCAAAAACTTGCTGCCTGTCTACACTGGCAGGGAGTTCTTGCGCAAGAACACTGATGTTCTAATGTGTGAAATCAGTGCTTCTTGCGCAAGAACTATGATGCTCCTGCTCAGGAATAAGCCCTCTTGTGCAACTGTTCTTGCACAAGAGGCCAGTGTAGACAGGCAACATGAATTTCTTGCGCAAGAAAGCCCGATGGATAAAATGGCCAGCAGAGCTTTCTTGCACAAGAGAGCATCTACACTGGCACGGATGCTCTTGAGCAAAAGCACATCTCTTGAGCAAAGGCACATGCCAGTGTAGACACTCTCTTGCGCAAATACTTTATTCCGGAGGATTGCGCCAGTCTAGACAGGTAGACTTAGGGCAGCTAGGTGCTTCTGAAAAATATTATCCCTAAGTAAGTGATTTTTTCTAAGGTTCTGAGCACCAGTAGTGCCTGGGGACTTAAGTGGACCTGTAATTGTTTACGCTTTGCAAATTTGGTTGGAACTTTTTTTTTTTTTTTTTTAAAGGGATAGTTAACTGTCATGCCTCTTTGGGCAATTCTTAAACTCAACTTCAGCCTTTGTTGAAGTTCAATTTTATTTGTACGTGTATATTTTTTATATTTATTGTCCACACATAGCTTCCTGCCTTGGTGCAGCCACAAGTAGCTACACCACAGAGAAAGGCAGTTACTCATTTTAACCAGGGCTTGGAAAACCATAATTAGTACTGGAGTGCTCACAAAAATGTTTAATTTGTTTTAAAATATTCATCACTGAAGCAATTTTATTGAAGTTCTTTTCCAAACCACTACAGCTCTTGAAAAGCTGCTGGTTACTGGAAAAAGTTTTATGCTCTTCCCAGTGGGCAGTAGTTGAAAGATAACAAGTTTGCAACTTTTCAGCTAACTAAAAAGACTGCAGTCAAGGGACAGACTGTCTCAAACCACTTGGGATGCTAAAAGCATCCTGGCCTCTGACTTCATTTTGCCTGGGTGAGTGTAATTAATAACAGTCCCCAGGCAGTAAAACATACAGGCCATTTGCTAGACTAATGAGACTGGTCAGTGAACTCAATACAGGATGAAAATGGTCAAGGATAGATGGAGAGAGAGAAACATATCCAGTTCAGTCCAGGCATGTAACATGACCTCTGTTTTGTGCCTCAGTTCTGCATTTAGCCCATTTTATATTTTTCCATGTAGGTGTACATATACGCAGATTTTTCAAAGCCACATCCTTATAGACTAGTAGTTCAATATCTAAGTAGTGCACAATTGGGAAATTCATCTGTAAGGGAAAAAAATAGCTTTTACACTAGAAGTGGAAAGTAATCACTCTCAGCAAAGTACTAATGATAGGTCAGTGGGTCTTACAGAGACTAGGAGAAAAGGTGGGTGAGAGACAACAAAATACCTGAAGATTTAAAAAAAAAAAAACCTTTCAGAAATTATTACATTTAAATTGATGAAGAACATTGTTTAGCTCAGGATTTCCCAGACTTTTGAAATCTGGCTGCATTTGCTGAAAGGGTGCTGAATCATGCTTCCCCTGCCATCTAGGTTACACAGAGTACATTATGAAAACGTGAGCAATATCACCCTTATGTTCCTTTTTTACATGATTTGATAAACAATGAACTAATTAAAGATGACATTTAAAGTAACTTCACTGTCATCTGAGTTAGTACTCCCTTGAGATGAATGGACTAAGTAAAGCCTCCATGTTATTGGTTCAAGACTGCTGCAAATTCAGACAGTGGTCTCTATTGATTACACTTTGGTTATGATTGGTCATATTTTGAAGGTTTTATTTGCAAAGGACTTGTCAGTATACAGTATGAGCAAACTGTGTGGACACACTTATTTTGGATAAACAGTGCCCTATTTTGTTTTAGCTTTTCAGTATAAACCGAAATCAAAACAAGGTCTTCTGAAGCTCAAGTAAGTATCCACACAAGGGTTTTGCACTAACACAAGTAAATCAGTTTCTAAACAATCAGAGGATCTGGCTCTGCCTCACGTTTTCTTGATGTTTAGTCCTTCACGTGGCCAACACTTTGGACTGTTCTGCCTTAGTGACCTATATTTAAAAAAAAAATACTTCTCAGCCACTGATGGACTGATTCTGAGATTTCTGTCTAGTCCATGTAAGAAAATGGTATCTAACAATTTGAATCTGATTTTGAAAATGGTAGTTACAAAGATGAGTTTTGATGTTTAGGCTCTAAACTTGCAAATTAGTATGGATATCAAAATTCACCAGAAATGTTTAATGTACTAATAGTATGTGCATGAACTTATCAGCAATATCAAACTGTTTAGTATAATTCCTTTTCAGTTTATTAAGGACAGAAGGCACATCATGGTTTTAAACCCTACTGACCTTGATATTAATATTTTCATATCATTTATTCATCCATATAACAGATTAGAAATACATTAATCTGAAGTTATTTTCCTGCATGCTTATTATTTGTTATATAGTACATAGAAGTGGTGGATTTTTATTTTTGGGGTTTGTTCTTGTATTATAGCTAGGGAAATCAACTGTAAGGCCTCCACAGGAGTATTGTGTCTAGTTCTGGGCATCACATATCAGGAAAGTTCAGAGAAGAGCAACAAAAATGATACACACTTTTAAAAACATGAGGGAAGATTGAAAAAATGAGGTTTTTTTTAGTCTGGAGAAGTGAAGACTGAGAAGGGATAAAACAGTTTTTAAGTACATAAAAGGTTGTTACAAGGAGGTAGAGAGAAAAATTGTCCTCGTTAAGTTCTGAAGATGAGACAACAAGGGGCTTAAATTGCAGTGAAGGTGGTTTAGATTGGATATTAGGAAGAACTTCCTAACTGTCAGGATAGTTAAAACAGTGGAATAAATTGCCTACAGAGGTGTGGAATTTTCATCAGTGGAGGATTTTAAGAATAGGTTAGACATGTGAGAAATGGTATAATTATTTAGTTCAGTCCCATGCACTAAATATAGGACTAAATGACTTATTGAGGTCCTTTCTAATTCTTCTATGGAGGTGGTAGATTTTGACAGTCATGGTGGTTACTGTAGGTAAATCATGGAACTGGTGGTAGGTCTCAAGAAAGATACTCCATTTTCCTGTAATTTTTGTATTTGCCAAAATTCAAGTTAAGATAATATGCGGGAAGCAGGTGTTCAATGATTGCATAGAATGAGGGAAAGCAGCCACAGTGTGACAAAAATGGTCCATCTTTCATTTCATATCAATTGGATGTCACAGAAATTGCTGTGCCCTGTATATTGATAAAAGCAAAATCAAGATGTTACAGAAAAATAGTGTCTACAGCTGGATGCCTCACACCTTGCAAGCTGCAGTGATCCCAGTGTCCACAAGACAGTCTGGCTCTGTGAAGCCTTAGTGACTGGAGATGCGGCATGTTGTCTCGAGAACTGTGCACTAAACCCAGACTCATCTCTCCAACTACATTCAAGATGGGTGAATAGATCATGAAAGCAACTTTGACTGCAAAATGAGCATTCATTTAGCTGGAGTAAATGAGCTCACAGGGTACATCTACACAGCTTATTGCATAGCTTATTTCGAGAAAGCCTATTTTGAAATGCTGTCCAGCTGATTAACAGAGTACCCACAGAGAGGTTTGTGTTTCTCCTGGTGGTGCACATGCTTTGATGCACATGAAATTTATTCCACACATGAATCGAAAAAATTGGAACATTGTACATGACCTGTCTAAAGAAGTCGCTGTGGTATATCAAGACTTTAGTAAGGCTTGATACATTACCTTCTCATTAAACTAGTGAAATACAATCTAGATGGAGCTATTGTAAGGTGGGTACATAAATGGTTGGATAATAGTTCCCAAAGAGTTAATTATGAATGGTTCACAGTCATGCTTGAAGGATATAAGTTCTGCAGGGATCAGTTCTGGCCTCATCACTGATTTAGATAATGGCACAGTAAGCATGCTTATAAATTTGCTGATAAGAAGTTGGGAGAGGTTGCCAGTAATTTAGAGCATAGGATTATAATTCAAAACGAGCTAGACGAACTGGAGACATGATCTGAGGGACACTAAGGGTACGTCTAGACTACCGGGTTTTGTCGACAGAAGTTTTGTCGACAGTATCTGTCGACAAAACTTCTGTCGACAAAGAGCGTCTAGACACATTCAGTTCTGTCAACAAAGCAAGCTGCTTTGTCGACATGGCAGTGTAGTCTAGACGCAACCCTACAGGCAATAACACCTTCTGTCGACAGAACTCTGTCGACAGAAGGTGTTATGCCTCGTAAAATGAGGTTTACCAGCGTCGACAAAACTGCTGAGTTCTGTCGACGTTATGTCGACAGACCTCAGCGGTAGTGTAGACGCAGGTATGGTTTTGTCAACAAAACTCAGTAGTCTAGACACACCCTAAGAGGAGCAGATAGGGCCATCCTTCAGAGGTTTTATTCTCTACCTTGGAAGGCCCCAGAGTGTAGTTTGAGCAACTGATCTGTCCTAGAGTCTGTCACGTGAGAGGCTGCATGCATCTAGTTCTTCTTTCCTCTAGCTCCATATGTATTAAAGGATTATAAAAAAAGGGTTATGGAGCTGGAGCCTGCCACTTTCAGTAGACTAATTACATCTAACATACTCGCCATTTCATCTGAACCTACCAGTGCCACCAGATACCTTACCCAGTGTTTGGTAGAGATTTAGGATATGGAAGAGGACTTAGGTCAGAAAAATACAGAAAAAAGACAGATGTAGGAAGCAACCAGAATCGGGAAAGGCATGTATGTATCCTGTAGCAGAGCCTGTAAACCCATCCTTTGTTATGTGAATTGGCAAGCTCAAGGGACTTTTGGATCTGCAACTGCTGTCAGGTGGCTATATAAAAGCAATGATCCTGCACAGCTTTAATTCATTTATTTTTGACCAAAAGCATGTAACATTTCTCTCTAATGCAGGCTACTATTTCCCAAGTAGGGAGGTGATGGGTAACTGGTGGGAGCAGTCCCCACTGACCACTGGAGCTGTTAAATGTGGCATTTAACTGGTTAACAGCATTTTACATCCTTGGGCCCAAGCACCTGTCATGTCTAGATTAGACTGCAGTGTGCTGTGCACAGGGGCTACATATTAAAGCATTCAGAAAGTGAGGCTAGCACAGGATGCACTCCACATTAATGGAGTTTCTTGCTGAGAATATTGGTGTTTGAGGTATGGGATCAGCAGTATTCACCCAGAAGATAGTGATTAACATTGGATTTGGCCACTACACTCCTGAAGGCATGGCTGTACTAAAGCAGGGAGCAAGCTCCCCAGCCCAGGTGGACAGATTTGTTTGGTGTCACTTGAGCATTAAAATAGTGTGAATGTTGGGGGCTGGGCATTGCTGCTGTGTAGCTACCCAAGTTCAGATCCAGGGGAGTAGGCAGACTCGTGCTCAGGTAGGTAGCCCAAGCTATAGTAAGTGCTGCAACTGCCACAGGGCTATTTTCAGCACAGCAGAGCTAGTGGCTGTCTTACTTCCCTTCCGATCCTGTATTTCAATGATTCTGAGATACCTGGGAGAGAGACTTGAATATGCACTATTGGGACAGTAACTTGCCTAATTCTCCCTTGGTGATTGATTGCATCTGCAGCACATGACCTAAAATTCTCCCTTGGGTATAAACGGAGAGGTATCTATTGGCAGTGCTTGCAAAGGGAGGGATGCATCTTTGGAATACACTGCCACTCCAGGTGGTGTCAGGCCATGCTGCCAATTCAGTTTTTACTCTGGGCCTTGAGGAGGGAGCCGTGAGCTAAGGCTGGGACCCAAAACTGCTGTCCTATTTCTTCCTCCACCATCAGCATCAGTTTTAAGGAAGCTGTGGTATATTTAATATACAGCAAAGGTGACAAGGGGCCTGGATTGAACTTAGAAAGATCTAAAATAAAATGAATCTCCAGACTAGATATTACCAGTGAAATGTAAAAGTAAGGCATTGATACTAATACTTATCTGAAGGGTTTCGTTTTGTGCTTCACCCTAGGGTGAAAATTTCAAGTGGGCTAGTCAAATAATACAATTTGCATCAACTATTTGATTAATCAATAAGGACGCTTCTGCCTTCAAAGTGTAGCAACAGCCCCACTGTTGTTACACTTCAAAAGCAAAAGCACAGCAAGGAGCATGGGACCTGCTCTCCGTGCTGTTTCATAGCAACAGCGCTGCCTGGAGCCCAGGATCAGCTGCAGACTCCTGCTGACCCTGGACTCCACATGGTGTTGCCACTTATAAAACACCCCAGCTGCATCCAGACTGGCAAGATTTTGCACAAAAGCTCATATAACAGCTCAGTATTAAAGACCAACATGTTATTTCTTATTTAGGTACCTATGTCTTAAATGGGAGTTGTAGGGGCTCTCGGTCTTTGAAAATTAGACCAATTACCTACATGCCTGAATTTAGGTCAGTAATTACATTTCCATCCCTTCCCTTTCACGCTGGGCATTACAAACACAGGAAAGATGGGAGTTAAGATGGCTTGGCTCTCTTCTCTCAACATTACTACTTGCAGCAAGTATTATTTTTCATAATTTGCACCCCTCCCCTCTAGTTACCTAAAATTGTTATCCTGAGTGGGGAAGGTCACAGTCAACAGTTTATTTTCAGGCAAACACTATAAAAACACTTGATACCGTCTCTCATTGTCACACATCATACTTCTCTCTGGTTTTGTTTAAAATAAGTGCCAGTACAGAAATCCCTTGGAAATTGTGCCAGATGCTTTGAAGCTCTAATAGAACAAGTAGCTGAAAAAGTTTTGTCTTAAGAGCTTTGGTTTAAATTTCTGTGCAGCGGTGCAAACCTTATCCCTCTTCATGACTCCCACAGTGCTTTTTGGGTTGGTATTTAGAACTATGAACCCAGGCTTGGGGTTAAAGGTAACCACTTGTTCCAGAAATGGAAGAATTTAGTATGCCAGATGGGGTGCTCCCAGTTTAGCAGGTTTAGTCATGGACACTGAATACTGCTTAGCCCTATTTGGACATGGCATGCTAGAATACACAAGCTGTTTTTGATGTACATCATGTGTGCATTGATGAGTTTCATCTGGGTTTGAGATCCACTTTCTTTTAACACTTTTCTTACAGGTCTCATTTGGAGTAATCTCACCCCAGTGCAGGAGCCTGTTCAAGCATCTTGTGCTTAAATAGCACATACAGCTTTGCATGGACCTGCTTCACTGAGGTGAAGCCTTTGGCAGACTGCAGAATGCATTTAAAAAAGCAAAGCTATTTTATGCTCAGAGTGCTTAACCCTATAGCAACATGGTAATTATTCGCTTATACCTTTGAAAGTGTACTCGGACATCACAGAAGACCTAGAAAGACAATCGCTGCCCCCAAAGAATTTAGAGTTTGGGTGCTTAAGTCATTTAAGAACAGCCTCAAATACCATTGAAAGCTAAAGCCACTTGGGCACCTCTGCCACCGTGACAGGTATGACACTGCCCCCTCCACCTCCAGTGGTGCAAGATAGCCACTCCCCCTAATGTTCTCTCTCTAATATCTTAGTGAGAAGGCGTATGGGGAGCAGGTTGCTGGCAAGTAGTCCTGGTGTATATCACTATACTCGCACAACCCAGCAACTTAGTCTACACCCATAGGCATGTAAAGCTGCCATCATAGGTGGGGGGGAGGGGCAAAAAAGCACAAAGCTCTTTAGTAGGGGGGGCTGCAGAAGCCATGAGAGAGAGAGCAGCCAAAACTCCAGCTGCCAGCAGCCCAGGCCCCTAGTAGCTGCACTCGCTAGCCTCATAGGCCCTGCTTTGCTTTACTGTTCAGCACTTCCATTCCATTTGTGCTAGGATACAACACAACCCACCTTCAAGGCAGCTAATGTGCACCAATGTTCCCTCAAATGTTCTTCATCCACATGCTGAATAAATATTATATGCACAGCTGAACGTGCCTTGGTGCACCACCAGTAGAAACACATGCTGCAAACTGTGGGAGCTTTGCTAATCAGCTGGCACCATTTGAATCTCTCCTGGGCAGCGATAGGGATGTTAGATTGTTCAATTACACACTGTCTTGTAAGGGCTTCAAGTTTTGGCAATTACATGACTATTTGTTGGTCTCCAAAGAGGCAGCAGCATGGAGCGGCAGGCAGAGCTAGTCCACAGAGGCAGTAGCGAAGGATGCTCCCTGGGAGTGGGGCCAGCATACAGTCCCCGTGGACAGACGTTGCTCCGCAGCAACAGCAGCCCTTACCCATGATCCCATGGAACAGCCTCTGGCTGTGGGAATTCAGACCTAGGTGAATAGACAGGGGCTGCTACCACAGAGCAGCCTTTGCCTGCAGCAGCCTCCCCTGCTCCTGCCTCTGATAGAGGTCGCAGCAGAGGTGGGGAGAGGGAGGCAGGTAAGTAGGTCCATAGAGCCTGTGCACTGTCTCCTACCTCACAACTCCCCCTCCCCTGTATGGAGCAGCAAGGGGAGGGGCAGGGCTGCAGAGAAAGTTCCCTGTGCATAGCAGCTCATTCCTCTCTCTCCCCCTCCCCCACCCCCAACCCCTTTATTGGAGGGAGCAGGCAGATTTGACATGTGAGGAGCCTGTTTAAAAACCAGCTTCCTCTGAGCACTGTCTCCCACCTCCTGCTGCCTCCATACAAAGGGAGGGGGAAGTGCATTGTAGGCAACAGGATTAACAGATAAGCCCAGGTCTGTCAGTTACTGGGTACTCATCTACACTGTGATAGTCCTGACATCCCAAGCACTCATCTTACAGGGAACATTAGTATCCTCCCCTCCTTCATTCACAGCAGCAGAGGGTGCTATTCCTGTTCACCCAGTAACACAGTTGTCAATGTTAAATAGTGGTAGAAATGTAGCCGTGTTAGTGTAACTGAAACAAAAAAGTCTTTAAAGTGCTACACTGTCCTAACAAGATGGTTTCATAGGTGATAAGTAGGCCTAGTCCTGTTTTTTGTCAATGTTAGTAATTCTACTACAAGCTTTGCAGCTACAGGAGGAGAATTATGCAGTTTAGGATTGCAGGTGCATTCTTATGAGCTACAAAAAGATGACAACAGTGAGGTGTTTGAGCTGCTTATGAGTTTCAGAAGCGTTGAGTATCCACAGTGAAAATAGAATTCATGGGACCTAAGGTTTAATCCTGCTCATACCTGCCTTGTGGATAGGTGGATGAATAGAGAGCAGCTCAGTCTGCCTCAAGCAACAGAAAACAAGGCAATTGTCCTCATATGTTAGTACCAGCACTTGTTTTCAGCAGTAATTTTGTTTTGACTCTGGAAGTGGTTTGCTTTGACGCAAATTGGAAAGAAACATTTTACACACTGTGGCTGACTTATCGTGCAATGCATTAAGCAGAATCACATCCAGCTGCATTGCCATTGAGCCTGCTGTTATTCATGACATCAGCTTACAGCCCAGCATTGGCTCAGCACACAGCTGTCTGAAGTTGTATCAGTAAAATAAAAATCTACAGGGAACACAGGCAAGGGAGGGTGAGCCTTATAGGAAAGTTGTCCAGATACTACATCAATAAGCTCAGCTTCATGGTCAGACTTACACATATCCTCTTTGGAATGAGTCTCTTTGCACACATGGAAAAGCCATTTCTGGTACTGGGACAGAAGACCTAAAGCCCCAGTTCCTCCAAGGGCATTTAGTTATAGAAATGTTCAACATTGCAATGACTAACTGTTCAATGCTTGTGGGGAAAAAATAATTGGCACAGCAGTGTGATCCACAAAGCTGAGTTAGGTACCTAGGCTCCCTATACAATAAATGAGGAAAGAGAAATGCTCTTGAAGGCAATTCAGCTCCAAGGAAAGCGATTTTACTTTACCTTTATTAGGCCAACTTGCTAAGACAACCCTACACAGCACATGATCTGCCTCAGCTACCCATTGGAAAGGGTGTATCCAAACTCATGCTTAGCTCACAGAGTTCACTGCTTAAGTCCTGGTTTCAGGGAAGCACCAATTTCCATGATCTACATGCAGGAGCTCCTTTCCTGGAGCCAGGCTGCTTAGACACCCAAGTCTTTTTCCATGAAATGAGCACTTCCTTCTCCCTGTGACTCATCCCCTGGCCAAACTGGAAATCAGAGCCAGGCCCTGGTAAGAGCCAGGCCACTTTGGGGATCCCAACCCCTCTACCTCTTGCGGGCAGGGTGCCCAAAAGCAGTCCCTCACCAGCATCCTGGGCCCCAAGGTGTGCTGGGGTTCCCCACATGAGCCTGGGCAGTTTACCACACCCCAGCACCAGCTTCCAGCCTGAGGAATTCAACCTCAAGTCTCTTGTCTTAAGCCAGAGTCTTAACCACTAGACAAGCCTTCCACTAAGCCAGAGACAACCAAAACCAATGTAGCAGCTAGTGCCTAGCAGGTTCCACTGCTGCCTCAAAAGGAGGAGACAAACATAGGCAGCTAGTTATATGGACCTGAGATGCTCAGGCACTATGGAATATTCAGGGACGGGGAGGAGGGATGTTGGCTCCAGCAATGTTAACTGTAACAGCCTGAGTATGACTGTGATGAATTCAGAAGCTGGAAGCAGCAAAGAGTTCATTTATAAACAGGCAGGATGATTAAGGTAACAAAAGGCTTGCCATGAAAGTGAACTAAGGATTATTAGATGGTCCCAAAAGCAGTGTCAAGTACTCCAGTTAAAAGATAAGAAACAAAAGGCAGAGTTTTGCTAGGGAGTTTAGAGGCAGAGTTTGAGTTAAGATACACTTAACATTCTTTAAAACCAAAGCCACCTGATTTTAAAACTATAATCAAGAAAGGATATACTCTAGGAGTAAAAAGTGAATGCAGGCAGAAGCTCCATCAACAGAGTTGGGATAGAAATGTAGCCATGTTAGTCTGGGTGTAGCTGAAGCAAAATACAGGACTATGTAGCACTTTAAAGACTAACAAGATGGTTTATTACTTACTGATCGGGGCAGTAAGGGGGTGGGCAGGGACAAGTGACTAGTTGAGTTCCTACTCGACTACCCAATTAGCATTTGCTTATCAGATAGTCAATTAATTGACTAGTTGCTTACATCCCTATTTTGGAGCCGATGGTGGCTGAACTGGAAGAACTGAGGGGGGCAGAGAGGTTTGTAGGTGAGACTTTGTTACACAGAGTGGTGCTACTTCTGATCAGGCAGCCTCTGATGTGAAGAGGGTGAAACTGTCAGGGAAGAACATCCAGCTAGACAGAGGGTAATGAGCCCATAGGAGGAGCCAGTGGTCATGGTACATGTAGGTACTAATTATATAGGGAAGGATAGGAGAGAGGTCCTGGAGGCCAAAGTTTAGACTGCTAGGTAATAGATGGAAATCCAGGATGCCCATGGTAGCATTCTCTAAAATGCTTTCAGTTCCACATGCAGTTAGGCAGAACTGCAGGATCTCAATGTGGATGAGACCAATGGTTTATGTCCAAGAGATATAGATTTATTAATAACTAGAGAAACTTATGGAAAAGGGGGAGTCTACTGGGCTCCACCTAAACCAAAATTGAACTAGATTGCTAGCACTTAAAATTAAAAAGGGCTGGGGAGTTGGCTTTAAATGTCTAACATTTAAATGTTAATCTTTAAACTAAGGACTAGGGGAAAAGCAGACCAGTACAGAGGAGCACATGATTTGGGTAGACATCCCTTAGGGATGGGTTTTACAACAGTGATTCTCTATGTCCTAGTAAAGAGAACAGGATGGAAGAGGATACAACACTGGTAAGATCTGATGAGAAACAGTCAAATGACCAAAAACCAAAAAAGCCCCATTCAATCATACCACGTAATGGCAGAAAGCTAAGTGATGTTTTTGAAGTGCTTATACACAAACCCTAGAAGTCTAAACAACATGGATCAACTAGTGCTTCATGTTGAATGAAGATATTGCCATCATAGGCATCACAGAAACGTGGTGAATTGAGGGTAATCAATGGGACACAATAATACCAGGGTACAATATGTATATACGGTAAGGATAGAGCAGTGGGGTATGGCACTATATGTGAAAGAAAGCATAGAATTAAATGAAGTAATCTTAAATGAACTAAACTGTCCCATATGCTCTATGAATAGTAATTCCATGCTCTAAGAATATAGCAGTAGGGATACATTACCAAGCACCCAACCAGGATAGTGAAAGCGACTGAAATGCTAGGGGAGATTAGAGAGGCTATAAAAATAAACTCATAATGGGTACCCATCACCTCAGAAGATTCAGAGGTGAAGTTTGACACCCTAAGTAACTGCTTCTTGGAGCAGCTGATTCTGGAACCTACAAGAGGAGAGAGAATTCTTGTTTTAGTCTTAAGTGGAGTGCAGGAGGTAAATATAGCTGGATCGCATGGAAACAGTGAATTAAATTTAACATCTCTATGTCGAAAAAACACATCACAGCAGCCCAGCACTGACATTTAATTTCAGAAAGGGAACTATACAAAATTAGGTTAAACAAATTAAGAGGCATGTGTCAAAAGTGAAATCCCTTTAAGTGGCATGAAAGTGTGTCAAGGACACCACAAGAGACAGCTTAAATGTATGCCCCTAAACTTTAAAAAAAAAAAAAAAACACCACACAAATACAAAACACACACAGTAAGAACCAAAAATGCCACCAAGGCTTAAAAATCAAGTAAAAAGCGCTGAGAAATAAAAAGGAATTTTTTTTTAAAGTGGAAGTTAAATCCTAGTGAAGAAAAATAGAAGTTAATGGTGGCAAATGAAGTGTAAAAATATAATTAGGAAGAGCAAGAACAATTTAAGGAATAGCTAGCCAAAAAAAAAAAAAGCAAAATTTGTTAAAAGTACATCAGAAGCAGGAAGCCTGTTTAAGGCTCTGATGGAGAGAGTTTGATAGATAGTGGTGTTTGGATAGGGGTGGGAGTTGGGCTCTGGGCATTCTGAGTACCACCAATATTTCTGCAAACCAATCATCCCTGGAGGCCAATGATCAAAAAAGTGGGTTTGCATGAGGTTTCTATACTCCTTTCATCACAAACGCCCTATGTTTCCATGTACTTTGAAACACACAGACTAAAGTGAGATTGGTAATTTAAAGACCTATTTGAGGTCCCTGCCTGCCTGTTACTAACACAGCACACTTTGCTAGATACAATGGAAGGGGGAGGGGGGAGGGTCATGAGCACTGCTGGCAGACTGGTTACAAGCAAGGACAATTTTCATTCTATCTATGCACAAAGCAAAAAAGTTGTCAGAAGGCCCCTGATTAAACCTGAAGAGCTACAAACAGGCCAATGGGTCACAGAGCAGTATGGAGGACAATGTTTTAAGAGCATCTGAAAGGGTGTGGAAATATTGTACACAAACAGATGTTGCAGAAGTATTGAGAAAATTGCAACATAGGATGAAAATCCTATTATCTTTACAATAAAGAAGCATGCAGGGCTTTGCTCTGCCACCCCCTGACAGATGTCATCATGAACTGGCAGCCTGGAAATAAAAAACTCATACAATTCTTCTATAAGGCATCCAAACAATGGCTCAAAATCTGTCCAAAATGTATAGGAGCCACTCCTATTGGAATCACAATTGCTTTATTTGCACAGATAAGGGAAGTCAATGTATTGTCCCTGGATTTTGCAATCAAATCTGCACTGGCAAAGCCCCAAACCCCACGCAGAAATCCGACATGCTGGTCCGAGCTTGCAGAACTAGTTACAAAACTAGGATGTTAGCAATCCTAGCAAAGTAGGAGTGAGTGGCTATAAAATGGCTTGGCTTGAATGTACTAGGAATGATTAGTCAACAGGTTCAATATAGTGGTGCCTGAAAAGTCCCTTCTATTACAATTTCTTATTTTCAGGGTTCTCTACATGGTATAATAAGAATTCCTCTGAGGCTGACCCTTGAAACAGCCAGAGGGAATAAGTTTGATTGAACCTGCTTAAAATGCACATGAAAACACAGTCGTGTGTGTGAGAACACCTGTAACCTACTCACCTACTGGGTGTAACTCACCATCCCATGTAGTAGCACTTAGGCCACTTACTAAGAGAGAATAAGTTTGCTCTACAGCCTTTGCTGAGAGCTAGCGGGCTTTATAGCTCAGGTTGTAGACACTCATGCATTAAACTCCAGAGAACCCAGATTCAGTTCCACCTGTTGATGTGACACACCATTAGCACAACTGTACATAGTACTGTAACTAATTATTTGTATGTGCATTTAGCCAACTTTCACATGGCAACATGGATGCACAAGGATTGGGGGAGGAGGGAAGGAAGAGGGTGAGGGGGCCTGTCAACATTCACTCTCCATATTTTAAAAAGTTGGCCTAAAACTTTCTAGGCCAAAATTTTATTCTTACCAAGTTATTAGAAGAGAGTTTAGCTCTTTTCAGGGAAGACAAAAAAAATATTAAAGAAATCCCCTGTAAACAGACATAAGCCTAAGCTGTAGAATTTGGATCTAATTTAGCAAGTGTATAGGGGTGTTCAGGTGCAGGGTTTTAGTTCAGTTTCATTACAGAGGCATTAAGGTCCAGATATAGACCCTCTTTGAGGTGAAAGTAGGGTCAGATCTTGGATTATTCATACAGACCTAGCTATTAAGCTACAGAGCCAAAAATTTGCCACTTTCATGTCTTTGAGTGCCAAAAGTTTGAAAGGGTTAGATGAGAGAAGACAGAGGAGCTGGTGCCAATAAGCCGCCTAGTCTTATTGGGTAGTTGAATCATTACTCAACTAGTTGCTCCCACCCTCCCCCTTGCTGCCTCTGTATTAGAGGCAGCAAGGCGGGGGGGGGGGGAAGAGGAAGAGGAGCCAGTCTTAGAGCTCAGGGGAGGCAGAGGCGCAGCGTGGGAAATGGCACAAGTGGGGATGAAGCAGTCCCGTAGGGCTCTAACTACATTTAAAAATGGCAGAGGCACGGGGGGATAGCGAGCACCCCATCCCACATCGACTAATTAAGGAGTCGATGGAAATTCTATCAGCTACTCAATTAGCCAATTAATTTAAATTTAACATCCCTAATTGTGACTAATCACGATCTTGTTCCTCTACTCACACTTACACTAGGATGCAAGGCAAGGCTTTCAGAGCACTGAACCCTATAGGAACCCAGGGTAAAATGCTCCTTGAAAACTATTCCTATGTTAGATACAACTGAAAAGGCAATACTCATCTCCCCGGTAATTGCTGTAACCTTGGTATTTCCTTGCACTTGCAGTCTGAGATACTGTACTTCCACAATCTTCGCAAAGGCAAATGTGGAGTTCTTAAATGTTCACTTTTGCTGTAAATAGACATTTTCAGGAATAACCTAAAAAAGCTTTTAAATGCAGGAAAAAAAGAGTCAGTGGAACTTTGCAAAGATGAGGAAGTCTTCTGAATTTATCTACTCTTTGGCCTAAGCCTTTGTCCAGAGTGTAAATAAAATCTTTAGTAGTTCAGCAATTTCCTTTATCCTTGCCTAGGACACGAGCCAGTGGAATAGATTTTGGCACTTCTGCCTCATACTCCCGGGTATCTGTTTCACCTCCTAATCTCTGCTCCCTGAAGCTTCCAATCAAGTTCAGTTTCAGGTTTTCAAGTGACATCGGTTTTGTGATGTCCAGAGTCCTAAACAGTAGCTCACGATATCACACCAAGCACACACAGATCTGGCATAGTTGACAGTGTCTGTCCACAGAAGCCAGACCAAAGCTAGAAGAAAGTATGAATCATGCATTTTGGAATGAGTGGTTCACCTCAGGTCAGTCAGCGGTCACTGTCAGCCGTCAGTCCTTCTGCCTCCACCAAATATAAGCCCTGAACTTTAGAGCCAACCACGTCCACGTCACTTGGCCGCCAGCCTGCCAACAAGCAGGAATGGTTCACATTAAGAAGAGAAGTTTATCTTCCTTGTCAGAAGCAGAAGACGCAACAATATGCAGCAGTTTGCCCCAGAGCAGGAGAAGGAGCATGGAATGAGTCTGTGGCCATTATATTCAGTACCTTGATAAAGTCCTATTAATTCATGCATCTACCAATATAATGGAATTTATATTACTGTGACCTGATGTGTCCTGGAAACATGCTTATACCACACAGACGTGCAGCAGTGAGAACAAACAATGCTAACGAGAGTTCAGTGAGATGTCAGAGCACTGAAGAGGTTAACGTACCTGCCTTTAAAATGTACTAAAAACCCAGAAAGGCTGTCCAAGGCACTAACACTGGCTGCAATATCCTTCCTACTCAGAGCTCTGCCCATTTTAAATATGGAGTCTTTTGCCTCAGTGAAGAAACTTTGCAGAAGTGTCACAGTAGCAGACCATGCCCTTTTGTCCCCATGGCAATAAATACACCTGTTACACAAAGCTCCAAACCCAGAGAGGAGGGAGCATGTAACCAACCTGACTGGAAGATTGAGCGAGAGAGATTTCTTCAACATTTTCAGGAATCATAGAAGGCTTCTCACCAAAGAGCAAAAATCTGCCTGGACTTGGAAGTAAGGGGAGAGATGGCAAAGATGACAATATGCTTTATAGCAACCAGTCTCCAGATTAAGAAAAATCGCCAAAAGTGTTAAACAGGCATAACTATCAAACTGCAGTCTTGGTATGTAAGCCTCATAATGGGTGTATTGTAGCCACCTCCAATAGTTACCTAAGGGTCTTTTCCTTCACACTTTGGCAATATTTTCATAGCTTGTCATGGCAATCCAGCCCCATGGAATTGACTAAAACGACAGCTCAGTTGCCATAAGCAGCTTTGATTTCCAGTGCACACACACTGCAGTACACTAGTGCCCTCTTGTGCTTTAAATAGGCAATGTCAACAGCTTACAGCAATGGTTACCAAAAGACAGTACTGGGTCATGCAATGTCAGGTACTGGGTCTTGCTGCAGGGTGATCAGATGACCAGTGGGGGTGCCAAGTCAGGCTGCCTGGCACTGCAGACTATGCTGTTCCCCCCCCATAAGTGGCCAACAGCAGGTCCAGCTCCTAGCTGGGGGGTGGGGAAGAGCTCACAGGACTCCACGCACTGTCCCGGCCTTGAGCACTAGCTCTGCACTCCTACTGGCTGGGAACCTGCTGCTGGTGGCTTCTGGGGCAAAGTACGGTCTGCGGTGCCAGGAGAGGCAGGAAGCCTGTGTTAGTACCCCCACTGCAGTACTAACCAGGAGCTACTCCAAGTAAGCCCCTCCTGCTATAGCCCCAACAGCCCCCTCTTATGCGCCAAAGCTCACATCCTCAGCCCCACCCCGGAGCCCACACACTAGTCAAATGATGTTGGGTTCTGGGCATCAACAATTTTCTTCAACTGGGTCACAAAGAAAAAGAAACTTGAAGACCACTGGCTTTCAGGATCCTAGGAGGAAAAATTGCTTGACTAACCGACTGAATTTGCCTTTCATAGGCCAGCATGATAGATGGGAAGGCCTGCAGGACATTGTTTTTGATAGCACAGCAAAGGGGCAACAGATCCGTCAGGGCTTTCCCTTGTTACTGAAGAACATTAAAATCTTGCTATTGTAGTTGAAGCTGGTCAGAAAATGCAAACTATTGTTTTGCAGGCAATTTTTAAAAAAATTCATTTGTGCCAAAATTCTGCCAAAATTCTCGAAATGATTTTTTTAAATGAAAATTTAACTAAATTCAGTTCCCAGTTAGTCACTGGCAATTTTTAAAACCCTGTTTAACAAATTCAAAATTAATCTGAGGAAGCTTCAGTAATGTGTGTCTGCATTATACCTTGGTGAATACTGCCGTGTTCTTTTCAACTATATTGCTTATCACTAACTCCTGGCATCACACCAGAGTACCAACACCCTTACATCAAAAGTCTCATGTAGTCCTGAACGTGACTTACCTCACAGAGGTGGGTATTTCTTCGCCTGTTGCTATCTTGGAATTGAGGCATGGAAGAACTGCTTCTGCACTCAACAAAAGCCTCTTGTGCAGTGCTGCCAGCCACCACTCACCTCAAAAAGCCTCTAAATGGTGCAAAACACTTCTAAACTCCAAAGAACTGTATCAGAGTATGGCCAACTGGAAGATAATTTTTTATAGCTCAGCATAGTCACATGGTACAACAGTGCTTCGACTTCTCTCTACTTTCTAGATTTTATTGACTCCACTGCTACTGAAGTCAGACTAATGGGAGCAGCCCCTTCACTTTTGGCTAACCAAAAGAATTGTTGCAACCAAAACCAAGAGCTAGAGTGTATCTGATAATGTTTAGCAATGTTATGATTTTATAGAATTGTTTGCAAGGACTTATTTTAATACAAGACTTCTTCTTTCCTAGTTAACTGTGTTAAAAAAAATTAAGAAACATGAACTATAGTAGTATGGCCCTGCATTATTCAGAATGGGTTGTATTCAAACGGAGGTGGAGTTAGTTCTAAATGCTTACATTTGAATGTTATAGGAGATTTTTTATTTCAAATTGCATGCTAACACCAAAAAGAGAAAAAGTTTGATAGATGTGATAAACATTAGGATAGCTAGAGAAGTAAATTAGAGTTTTAAAATTTTATGTTAGACATAGGCTTCAAGACTACCAGTTACCTTTATGGGTGCAAAGAAAGGCCCTTTTGATGAAAAGGATAATTGTGACTGTTCTACTGCAGATACTTGGAAGATCCGTGATTTCATTGATGCGGGACAGTCGCGCCACCGATACAGATAGCAACTTTTCCACACCGTCCTATTTTGTGTGGTTCTCATCCATGTCCTTCCATGAATTCTCCGTAAATGATCCAGCCAACGTGCTGGAGGCCATCCTCTTGCTCCTTTTACGTCTCATGGATACAAATGGAGTATACACGTTGTCCATCTGTCTCAGTTTCACTACATGGCCTGGCCAGCCCATCTCCTTTTCCGATTGTACATAACTTGAATGATATTGTGGACACTGCTTCTTGCATGCAAATCGTCAATAGTAACATGTTGTAGCCTACTTACATCCACCATGTGTCTTTCCATTACTCTTTTGGTGGTTTGCAGCTTTAATTCTTCTGTTAAGTGTCAGGTTCCAGGTTTCTCAGCCATACAGAATTACTGTAAGGACACTGGTTATAAAGAGATGGCTTTTCACAGCAGTAGAAAGTTTGGGATCAACAAAAACACTGTACAGACTCCCAAAGGCAATCCAACCTGACCTCCTCTTCCTGCTCAACTCTGGGCCCAACTCTTTGTTCATCTGCAACGCTTGTCCAAGATATACATATTGATCCACTAAGTGGACGGACTGTCCATCCAGCTGCACGACGTACTCAACAATACGCATTTTTCATCCACTTTGTTTTTCCAGGGTGGATGGTCAGGTTAATCTCTTTCATGTTCTTACTGATGTCATTGAGGAGGGTTTGCAATGTTTTGGGTTTTGACACAATTAGGATATCATCTGTAAAAAGGAGCATCTGAAGAACCCTACCAATCAGAAATCCACCTTCACTTAGATCTTCCACAGGATATTGATATGGATTCTCACTATCACTTTTTAGTGAAGTCTGACAAATGTAAAACTGCTGCCACTGTGAAGAAGCCTAAGGAGTCCAGAAAATCATCTTACCCAGAAAACGAGAAACGGAGACACATGGCAGCCAAGGGCAATACCGGTCTGGAGAATAAACTTGACTGCAAAACATCGAGGAGAAAGTATAGAAGATTGAGCAGTATCACCTTGCAAAACTGCAAAAGGCAGTTGAAGAAAAAACAAGGTTGCAAAGAGCAAGGTGTGAAATCCAGCCAAGCATGTTTGTTGATGAAGATTGAAGAATGACAAATAGACATGAAATGAAGCAACTTTGCTGGCGCTTTTATAGTGAACTATTTGTCAGAAACAGCAATAGAGCCATTGTACCTGGGCTCTGTCACTCCCAAACCTGATGTTCTCCATGAAGAAGTGGCAGCAGCCCGTCAGAAGATGAAGTTGTAAAGAGCAGCCCATTTAAACCAAGTATGTGGAACTTAGTGTGGGAAGCGATACGCTCTTAAAAGCGCTTTGAGAGAGATTCTCAAGATACATTAAAAGAAGGGAGAATTCCCAAAGTTTGGAAGAGATCACAAACTGTTCTTCTTGATCACCTTTTATCAGCAGAAGACATTTGCAGCTAGACCCAACTGCCTGCGCTCTCATCTTTATGGAGGTCTTTATAAGAATGATCTATGCCCATATTGAGGGTGTCCTTGAAGAAAATGTGAGACGGTAACATGCAAGTTTTTGTAAGGGATTCTTCATTGTGGACCACATTTTTGTGGTGTGATGACCAAAAGGTGTAGGAGAGCACAAGATCCCACTATGCTGCTTGTTCATGGACTTTAAAAAAGCCTTTGACTATGCAGAACAAAATGCAGCTGTAAGTGCTCTCCTTTTCAAGGCATTCCCCCTGTGTATGTTAGAATCATACAAGATTCCATAATGGACCCAACTACGGAAATCACGCTTTTTGATAATCAAAGTTATACGAGAAGTAAAGCAGGGAGATGTCTGTTTGCCGAAGTTGTTTGCCAGTGTCCTGAAAAATGTCTACTGCAGAGAGACTCAGAAATGTAGAAGTAGAAGGGACTTCAAGAAATCAAACCCAAACCCCCTCCAGCCGGAGGCAGAACCCAAGTAAACCTTGACAGTCTCTAACAGGGTTACCCGTTACCTGTTAACATCCCTAATACATACAGTGCAGAAATCCTCATCTGTGAAAACATTTCTTCAACCCAATGTTATTTACATCTACACTGTAAATAGCAGTGACTACATTCAAGTTTATTTTTCTACACATCCTTTATTACAAGTGTACATATTTTATATATTTACCTTTAAAAACAAACAGATTCCTTTCATGGAAAGGAGAAACTTTTGCCATTACAATAGAGTGACTTATACCAGGATTATATTATAGCAGTACAAACAAACATCGGCAGCAGGTTCCATATCAGATAAAATGGTTATTTTTACACCCTACTACAACTAATACAAATAAAATAGAACTTTTAGATTTAAAGACAAAAGTACATTACTCAAAACAGTTTCACGTGAATTAAAAAAAGATTGCATAATAGATATTCACAGTGTTTGTAAAATATAGGGCAAGTCACTCAATCTAGACAAAAATGGGTTCTCCCTCTCATATGCATATATCAGTATCAATATGAGCTGCATGTACCAACAGCAGAAGATTGCCCAAAGTTTCAAGAATTATCTTTTGGCAACAACTACAAATAAATAAATATATACATACATACACATACAACCAACAATTGTATGCAAAGGATACACATGCAAGAACTACTTTTAGGCACTGGTATTCCATCTCATTTGTAAATCAGACACAAAAACTTAGCTGATTAAAATATGGCAACAGTAACCTAAAAATTAGAGATTTCACATCTTGCGAGAAGTGTGTGGCAGCATGATACTGGACCAAATCCACTCCCCCCAGCTCATTTTACTAGCTATTCAATAGGTCTCTAATGGTTGCAACCGTCTTGCACACTGGGGCTGGATTTAGCTGGTAACGTACAAGTTAAACATTCTATTGTTGTCTAGATCAAAAATAAAAATAAGCAAAGTATGATGTAGGGGGTTCTGCACTTTGCTTTGGGTAGTCAAAGTACGTACATGAATTTGGCATCATACAAATTATTCCAAATTACAACAATAGCAGCAATACCAGTTGAATAAAACTGGGTTAGAAGTGACTGATAGTGTGTATTAGTGTGTATCAGCCTATCAAAAATACATACTGGGGTCAGTACTGTATCTCAGCAGATGCAGTCAATGATGTTACATTAGTGGGTGCAGGATCTGACCCAGAGATACAAAGCTGAGAAAGGGAAACCTCTAACAGTCAAGTTCTACAGTTCTTGAATTCAAGAAGATTCCCAATAACTTCATAGGGAGTTTGGCTCCATTGAGGACTAAACCAAGATAAGAAGATCCAGACAGACTTACCAGTAAACCATGAAGATTCTCAGACAGCCAGACAGAGCTAGTACATTATACTTTTATGCATGCACTCAAGCCACCACCAGCTCAAATACATTCTAAACGTTTTCTGACAATGAAGCCAAAAAGCTTAAGTTTCTTGATAATGAAAATGTGTTGAGTCACAGAACAACATATTGGGAGCATGTTCTATGGCTGCTTTTCTGCATCTTATGTTTAAGACTGCTTCCTTCCTAAGATAACTGAGGCTACGTCTACACTGCAGCAGTTTTTGGAAGAGTAAATGCAAATGGAGCGCTCACTTCCAAATCTTGTGCTCTCATTTGCATATTCACTTCAGATCCTTTTCACAGAAGAGGTTTTTACGATAAAAAGCCCTGTGTAGATGGGGCCATGTGTCAGAAAAACCCCATTTTGCACAAGATCCCTTATTCCTCAAAAAATGAGGTTTACTGGATCTTGCACAAAACGGGGTTTTTTCTGACAAATGGCCCCTTCTACACAGGGCTTTTTATCGGAAGAGAATATGCAAACGGAGCTCTCATTTGCATTTCCTCTTCTGAAAAAACTGCCACAGTGTAGACGTAGCCAGAGAGGGTACAAACTACCAATAAGTCAAGAGTAATTTTTGGTGATTTGTTTCTTAAATAATCTAAGTGACAGAAAAATGAAGACAATACCAAGAACCCTTGCCTCATCTAAACCAAGTTAAGTGCCATCTAAAGAAATGTGAACTGGAATTTTCAACAAAGCAACACTTCATGTATCTGCTTATCTGAGATGTACCAATCTGCATGGAAACCTTGTACCATAACTAAGATCATGGGGTTTCTAGCTTAGTTATTTTAATAGTTCACTTAGAATGCAACTGTATAATGGACTGCTGCCTAAGATGGAAATATAATGCAGTTTTCCACCTGGCCTTTTAAGAGGAAGATGCACATGGATCCTAGCCCAACAAACCGCCTTTCAAAAAGGCAATGACAATTTTCACTGTGGCTGGCTGCAGTTTGTATGGATTCAACTATTTTCAACACTTTAGTGCAGCAAGATTGATACTGTTCTTTAAGTCAGCAAAATGACATTTTACATTCAGTGTGCTGCATTTCCTAAAAGAATTATTCTTTGCTGAGGGGTTATAACAAATCACCTCTCCCCATCTGCCAGGATGCAGCTGGGCAATAAGATTATAGGTAATTGTGTCACTCCCCTATGTACTGCAGATGAGGAAACAACTTAGCATCACTTTTGTGAATAAAGGAGGAAAACATCCATCTCTAGATGCAATATGAACCTTTTTTTAAAAATCAGAGCACCAGCACATGTATCTAACAGAACACTGGCACAGCTCCATAGCACTCAAAAAAACCCAAATCCACAGACTGTCTTTGGGACAGGAACTGCAACATACATCAGATGTTTTACAGTCTCATCTTGCACCATTTGAATGCTCCAATCAAAATCAAACCTGGGCATCATCACTAGTAATTTCTCTAGCCATCCCATAAATATGCTTCCTCATGTTCAGCTTCCAAAACTCAAGAGGGTAAATTCATATGGAATTGAGTTTAAAAAAAAAGTGCTATCATTCAAGTAGGTTGCACAACTTGTCACACTTTTCCTGAAAAGCCAATCAATTGGCACTTTCGTAATGACTCCCTCAAAAGCCAAACAGGTGGAAGCAACAGATTCATCCTGTTATTTTCTGAATAATGAAAAAATTATCAGTAGGGGAGGTTTGTGGCCAGCAGCTCCCACTTTGTTGCTCTAAAAATTCAGTTTATAAAAATAGCAGTAAAATTTAGTGATACACTTGGGTGATGGTGGAGGGGGGAATCTAGAAACACTCACAATGAGGCAGATCCTGCTCCTAGCAAAGCCAATAACAAAGCATCCATTGATTGCAAAGGGAGCAGGACAGGGTTCTAGAGCTGCAGAAAGTCCATCCCCATTGTTCATCAGCTAAAATACGTTCTACAAAAAAACCTGACAGTTAACAGTGGTGCCTCAGAGTGAGTTTAAAGGGACCCACATACCAGATTAGTGTTAACATTATGGACAAGAGGTCAAGAAGTAAGCAGTTAAAAAAAAGAGAGGACACCCCCCCCCCTCCTCCCGGCCCCAAAGCAATGTGGAATCTGCCTTTCCTTTCAGGTAAATCAATTCAGATGTGCTCTCTGTACTATTAACTTATTAGGTGTTTGATCCAATCATCCACTGGCATTTAAAACAAATAAGCTTGTCTATTCTATTGGGGAAGTTCATTTTAACCATGCGCTGGGTGGAGGACAGATATTCCAATGCCAGTATTTCTCTTTTTAAAGTGCTGCCCTGTAGTAGACTTGTCAGGTTTGCTGAGCTGTGGCACGACTAACGAATCTTAGTAGGATACAAAAATCATTTATCAATCACCTGCAAAAACAAAAGCTATGTATTAATGAGGTATATATAGTAGCTTTTATAGAAGTCGTCTCTTGGTTTAGTTGCTTGTCAACCTGGCTACACCACAAACTCCTCTGGCAGCTGGTCCTCTCCCAAAAGATCTAGAGACAGGCAGTTCATGGATCTCTTTCCATAGAGTGCGGACTTGGTTTTGCAGTCTGCTGTTGAGTAAACACAGCCATAGCTGGCCAGCTTATCATCCAGGGCACAACCAAACGTGTAGCTATGGGAAGTGTCTGAAGAAAGTGTAGAGCTTATCGGTGGATGCTGATGCTTATACAGGCGAATGTCATCCAAACTCTGGCTGTGCTGGTCTGCGCAGCTCCTGCCTTTAGGCTGTCTCACCTGCCAGTTCAGCAAGATACAGATGAGTAAAGCCCTGAGCTGAAGCATGTCACTTCCATAGGCTAAAGTATGCTTGTTACTAAAGCTCATCAGAATTTTCTTCTAATTATCCCACACAGTTTTTTGCAGAGCACTGTCTTCATGAAGAAGCCATGAACCATGCATGATAAAACTGTGAATTCACTTAACTGTCCATTTCACCCAGATTGGGGTCTCTGCACACTGTCTGCAGTGTCAAGTGCAATGAATGGAGCATCTGACAGCCAGAAAGCCTGGTCAAAGTGACACTTCCTGGCCAAACTGGGGTAGACAGCCTCTGGCTATGTATAAAGAACAAGTACTAGAAAACATTGGCATGCATTTAAAAATCTGTTAAAAGAGACTAAGAAACCAACTAAAATTTGATGAGTTTTGTGCTTAATTTAAAAAAATGTCAAGTACAACTAATTGACATATGGGGGGGAAGGGGGAGTGAACCAGTAGTAATTTTAAAAGGCAGGGATTCGTTTTACACAAGCAACAGTGACCTGGCCTTTACTGAGAAGTTACTGACCAACCATGGCTCTTGATCGTTATTACTTATATTGATTTTAAGATTAAATTCTAGAAACAGAGCATTCAAACAGATATTTACCTTACCAATGCAGACAGGAAAATGTTGTCCCCAAAATAGAAATATTTATATATAAATTTTCACAAAGTTTAAAAAGCACTCTGCCTTGGCTCAACTCGTCTGCCTTCCCCAACACTGCCTTCAGAGAAGAGTTTAAACTAACAGAGTGCTTTTGAAAATCCTATTACTAATGCAGTTATTCAGTTACACAGCCTCATATAATTAAAAAACCCACAACCAAAAGGCGCAAACTAACTATTCACTGTATATGCTGGTAAAAGAATAAGCTATCAGATCTCTTGAAAATGTTACCTGATCTATATTTAAAATCAGAACTATCTTTATAAAACTGCTAAGGTGTCTGAGCCAAAACAGATGGAATATTATTAGCAGAAAGCACTGTTTATGTGTGATCAGAGAGAGACTAATGTAAAACCAGCATCTCTAAATCGAGATGTATGCTCCCTGTGTATCTGTCGCACCTCTATTCAACTCAATAAAAAAAATTCTGCTGTTTGCCTTGCAGAGCCAACAATTTTGGAAGAATAAACTAGATTCTATTCTAGTCTCGTGGATCATTGAAATAGTCTGTTAAATGGCAACTAAAGATTATTTATCACTGCATACATGTCCAGTAAGAGGCAGAGAGATCACGGAAATTTTTGCAGTTGAGGGTAAGTAAATAAAGTAAATAAATAAATATCTGACTATAGCCACACTTTGAAATATAAAAAGGCTTAGATAATTTTTAAATTTAAGAGGTTTATCAGAGGACAAGACAGTATTGCTTAAGACACAGTATGTGCTTTTGCCATATATAGTTTCCTTCTCCCAGAGGCTTGGGGAAAAGCCAATGTAGACAGAAAAGTTCAAGCAAACAAGCAGCACAACAAAAGAGGAATAATTACAGATAGAGCAAAACCAGTCCCTCAGCTTTGAAACTCTTCCAACTTCAGGCGTGGAGAGGAAATTGAGTTTGCATCTCAAATCCAAAAATTACCCAAACGGTTTTGGCTCTGCTTCAGACCCAAAATTCTAAGTGGCTTATTTCCTCTTTGGAAGTCTAAATCAAAGGAGGACAGCTTGCAAGATTTCAGTCTTATTCACCCCAAACCTCATTCTAATTTGGATACAAATGCTGCCTTCTCATCCCACCTCTAGTAGTAATTACTAGCCAACTTCTGGTCTCACTTATGCCATTATAAATCAGAATAATATCTCTGGCTTGATTTATAGTTGTGTAAATGAGAGCAGAATTTAGCCCAATATCCACAGTCAGACCCATCTGTCTGTCTCCTCTCACCTGATGAAGCGATTCCACACTTTGGCCTCTCATTTGTATCAGTGTGACTTGTACCACAGGGAGAGGCTTTTTCTTAAGAGCTGCAGAGGAAGAAACTGAAATTCAGATTAGAGATTCACACTGACATGTTTACAACAGTTCATGTGAAAAGGCGATTTACAATACTTCTCTTCAGACTGCTACAATGTCCAACTAGTACCATACCCTGCACCTTCCAAATTCATTTGAACGACACTCACAGATGTCACTTCAGTCACTAGTGCTCATGTGTCTTCCAGCCTCAGGAGTGAGGCCAAAAGGTTAGATTAGAAAAGAGATATAACGGCACTATCAGGGCTATTTCACACTCCAGTTTCACATACACATCAATCTTACCCAGTTTTAATGCTTAAAATGGGACACGGATTCAGAAATCTATGGACCAGAAGAGACCATTATGATCATCTGAGGCCCTGAGTAACAGACCATAAAACCTCACGAAGCCCAATATCTTGTGCCTTTTCAGCTTGTCGTAACAGACACAAGTTAATCCCTTTGCTGGAGTGGGTTACGTAAGTTTTCAGAGTAACATACAAAAGATGTACATAAACCAATTACAATAATATCAGATGGGTGGGGGGAGGGGGAGAAGAGACTATTAAGGAGGACAGACAGTATAGCATGCTTGCATTTCACTTCAAGACAACCTGGCTTCCAAAGTGACAAATGAATTGTTAAACAGAGGAAGCCAATTCCCAACCCTCCTGCTCTGAATTCCTTCCTGATGATTCTGTGCTTGCCACACATCTGCCAAGCCACATGCAACCTTAAGGGGAGCCTGGAAAAGTTGCAGAAAAGCCATCTCACCTTGACAACAAAGTGCATCTAAAGCAAGAGGACTGGCACACTCTCCTTCAGCTGCCTCCTCCAACTGGTTTCTCTCTACAGGGTCATCCACTGGCACCTCCTCCGGCTCATCCACAGCCAGCTCAACTTCTGAAAGAGAGAAGGGTTGTTAATGTCACATCTCTACTCTCCCAAATCATTTGGGGCTCTGTTACCTCCTCCTTTCTATGACAACAGCATGAGACCAGGGATATTAACCACTAGATGTTCCCCATTTCTTACCGTCATCCTGAGAGTCCTCTTCAACTCTCCCTTTACCACCACTGTCAATGCCTGAGCTGCCACAGCTAACAGTTGAGCTACAAGACTTCTCCTTCCGGTGAACTCGCTCGATACTGAAAGGCTCATCCACTGACATCTCCACTGACATCCTGTGCCTCGAATCAGCTTCAATGCCAGATGTGTGAGAGCTACCGTGGCTCCCAGTTGACTGGCGAGATAGTCGATTGACTCTCTGGCTGCCCCCACTGCTTCCGCTGCCATGGGAGTGCTTATCCGAGGGGTCAAGGTCCATCTCCAGAGTGTCACTGATGTAGGACTCCCGGTAACGCTTCTTCTCTACAGAGAGGGGAAAGGCATCAATTGGATACACAAGATATTAAATCCAAACAGAGGTCCTGTAAGCCATCAATTCTCTTCACTGTGCTTCCTGCTGTGGAGGAAAAACAAAAAACAAAAAAAACACCACTGTAAGGAAGGGGGCGGGACCCTCAAGAAGGGAGACTGTCCTGAGTCTTTGGGACTAGGGTCTGTTGCGGTCTCAGCACACTGAATAGGGAAGGGCCCATAACCTGAAAGAAATGGGGGTAGGAGAGTGGATGCAACTGTAGGGGCATAAAGGAATTGTGCCCATGTAGTAGGCAGAAGACAATGTGATACTATGTCCCCACTGGAAACATATTTTAATTGGGCCTCTCCTCAAGTTTCAATAGCAAGCCTTGGGATCACTTGGTCAAGAGCTAGGGAGATGCTTTGTGCTCTACAGACAGACCAGTCCCAGGGCCAGCATTAAGCAGAAAACAGGACCAAATCCCCTTCTTTTAGACCCTTTCCAACAGGGCTGAAAAGTTAATGGTTCTCCTCAGCCAAAGATCCCTCCCATGTACATCAGCTCCTACATCAATCCACAGAATAGATGGTGGGACAGGAGGAAGGGATGAGTCTGCAACACCATGGTATGCGACAGACTCCTTGGCAAAGGATCCCCTCACCTTTGCAAACATCGGACATCCAACATGACCTGCAAGATAGCTATTAAAAAAAAAAAAAGCAACAACTAAGGTATCTATAGAAACCTGCAACCTGTCAAGACCGATACTCATTGCTGGTTTATGGTTAATGCTGAAGGAATTACATTTCTATAGTGCATGTCTACTTTAGGACCTGGGAGTAAAAGTTAGTCACCAGGGAATAATAGGTCTCATGATGGCCCATTCAGGCAGGAAAGAGGTGTCCTCCACCCCTGGTTAGGCAATAAGCAATGCGATGCTCAACTGATTGGCCTTGCTCCAAGACATTCAAAGGAAAGCCAATGGAGACAGACCAGAGACCCTTCCTCTGAGTAAAGACAAAAACCTGCTTCAGTGTAACAGAGAATTGAGGCACTGTGAATCCATGCTCTGAAGAAAACTGAATCCCAATTCCTATGACACCAGCCAGCTCCACAACCTACTTCACTAGATAAGGGGGGGGGGGAGGTTTGCACTGCAAGTTATCATTTGTTTCCCACCACACTCTTGTTTCTAGTAAAAAACCTCTATTTTCAGCAGTGTTGGGGCTGGGAATCACAGGGCAATGCTTCAAAGGTGTTCGAAGACTAAGGTGCACCTATTGTTAACTTGCAAGGCAAAAACAGAGATGACATAGCCCAGAGGAGAGGGCTTGAGTGGCTGACACACCAAAAAAAAAAAACACAGCTCCTTCATCTATTACAAAGTACTGTGAAAAAAGGAGAACGTGCTCATCTACTGCATTTAACAGATTAGTTAAGCCAGGGGTGGGGAACCTCAGGCCCAGAGTCCAGATGTGGCTCCCAAGGCTCAGGGACCCAGCACCCACTGTGGGGCTGGAGTGCACAAAATCTACTAGGTTGGACCCTTCTAGACTCTGGCGTATGAAGGGAACGTGGGGAGGGTGTCTCCTCCTCAGTTAGGGGCCACATCAGTGTGTGTTTAATTTTTTTGGTTTCTCACTTGCATGTGGCCCTCAACTAATTATTCTGTGGGTCAGTGCCCCCCCCCCCCCCGACTCAAAAAAGGTTCCCCACTCCTGTGGTAAGCTAAGAAAGGCAAACTTCTAATAAGTGGGAAAGAAGGCAGCATAGCACCTGCACCCAGCAGGACAAAAAAAAACCAGGTTTGGGTTTTCCTTTCCCAAGAATCCATTTAAAAGATTTACTGTTTACAGCAGGCTGAACCCCAAGCGATAAGCAACTGAACCAACTGACTATGTACCATTACTGGATTATTAAAAAGTGTACCAGCAAGGTCTTTTCTGAAAGCTAAGAACATGCTGGTGAATAACATTGTCAAACCTATGCAATGATACTATATGCAAAAATTTGGATTCTTAATAGTTGTGGACACATTTAAAAAACAGGGAGAAAGGTGCCTTCTCTCCTGTCTGGGGGAGGAGGCCTATTTACCATCTGCTTCCTACATTAAGGAGGAGGTGACCAGAAGCAATGGGAGCTCCATTTACACAGAAGTCAGCAGGAGAAAGGGAAGCCCACAGGAAGGGAAAAACAGCATGAGGTCATCCCACCTCTTGAAACAAATTTGTTGAGCTTTGGAAGAGATAAGAACAGAAAGAAGCCCATCGTCTGAACCCATCACATGACAGACTAGGGAACAGCGCTCTTGTGAGCTGAGAAAGATGGATCCTTCAACTAAGGATGGTTGAAGTCTCTGGGAAATAAATATGGGTTAGAAAAAAAAAAGACCTGGCTACAGTAAGTTTAAGAACCTTTAGATGTGTGCTTTTCTCTTTCTAGTGAGGTGTCCTTTAAAACTGTTTCTTTGACTTGGCATCTCTCTACACAGTGGTTTTCAAAGTGGGGTTGCAGATCCGTGATGCTTTGTGTATGTAAGTGTCCACAGCCACGGAACCTCAGTTCTGTGGCTGTGGATACTACTTGCTGACTGAATATCCCAGTCTGGCTGGTACAGTAGCAAGGCACTGACAGACACCCTGACTTGTAGGGCAAATGGGGACAAACTCTCACTGGTCTGGACTTTCCTCCCCTTCCCCCCACCAGACTGTCACGGTGGCTAAAATAGTGATGTTAAGAAGCAGACACCCAACTAGGTCTAGGCAAGGCTCCCTCATGTAGGAGACAGGAAACAGCAGTGGATTCACGCTGTGCTCCCCCTCTCCTGGAGACAAGGGTCAGCTGGCACATTTTAGGGCAGCCTCAGGGCTGCTGTGAGCTATGACCAAGCCACTATGCAATCAGTTCCAAATCAGGAAGTCTCAACCATCTTTCCCAGTGCCTCCCCATGCCTCTACCTATTGTATTTAGAGAGCCCACCCCCTCATCACCAGTATCTGCACACTTTACAAACATCCTTACAACAGACAGATGGCATGTACTTCCCTCTATTTTACAGGTGAGGAACAGTAGCACCAGGAGATTAAGTGACAGGGGATACTGTGTGCAGCTAGGAACTGGACCAAGCACTGACGGTGACTGCTCAGCTAACTGGCTTCAAGTCCCCATGCAGATTTCATTTCCTGGGCCATGCAGATTTCATCTCCCTACCCCAAAGTTAGAAAGTCAGACAGCAAAACAACTCAACTACCTGGCAAAAGAATGGAAAAAAAGAGCACATGTGGCCCATACCCCCCCAGTCTCAGGTTGGGACTCAGCAAATGCTAAAGCCAGCTCTAATCCACCTTCCTTCCAAGGATTTGTGGAGTCTGGCACAGTATGGGAACAATACACCACAAAGCTGTGTTTCATTTAAGCCAGCCTCTTTAGTGATTCACTGCTAAACCCTCTATGTGCTTGCATATTTCATTCCTTTTACTGGTTAGACCCTCCCCACCCCTACCCAACCCATCTTTCTTCTTCTGCACACCCCTATACCCTATAGGCATGCTGGTCACTTCAAACCTGTCACTAGTGATCAGCGCTGTATAACGCTGCACTTATTGCATAACTGATTAGTGGAAGAAAGAGGAAAGCAAACTCAAAAAGTAAGAAGGAAGGCTGTGGCAGAAAAAGGGAACCTGAATCAGACAGACGACCAGGTAAGTATCTGGGTTGCTCCCATTTTTTACAAGCAGGCACACTTGAAATGAATTGACTTAGTGCATTGCTTGTAAGGAAAACTAATGTCCTTAATGTAGATGTTAAATTGCACCCAAAAATAGACTATGTCCCTGCTCCACCTATTATGTGGAAGGATATAGTCTTCTCCACATTATTGTTGAACTTAGTCCAATGCCCACAGCTCTAGATATCACACAGCTTTCCTACGGACTAAAATCAGGTGACAGTACTCTCCCCCCACATTGTTCTACCCTCACGTTCACAAGTTTGTGTTGGAGAGTTCAACTGTCAAGATACATAATGGGAATCATAAGCATCCACCAAGTTTGCCATCCCGGAGCAAAGGCCAGCTGTGGCCTTAGTGCCTGGGGGGGAAAAGGTCAAGTGAGTTGAAAGAATGAGCAAGAATCACTGGCTTTAGGAAAGGAGGAAATCTCCCCTTGTTTTCTGAACACAGTCACTAGTGAGAGAAAACCCAAGTCACGCAGTGGGAGACATAACCATGGTATGCTAACCAATAGGAACAAACCTGACCCTTCCCCACTTCCTCATCTTCATTTTCAGAAAAAACTAATACAGCTGGTCCCTGAATTGCGAACAGTTGACTTACAACCATTCGCAGTTACGACCAAAGCGGTCATAAATGGCAGACCCCGAGTTACGAACACAATCTGTGCTTACGAACAGCATGGTCGCGTGTAACTCAATGGGGTCCAACTTCCAAACAAACCGAGTTACGACCAATTGCTTGGTCCGTAACCAGTTCGTAAGTCAGAGAGAAGCTGTAAATAAGCCGCTATTAAGTAACCGTACCAAGCCCACCTGCCTGCCTTCCTTGCCCTTTCCCCTCCCGCAAATGAGTCTGCTCCCCATCTCGTACCTTCTACCTCCTCCAGCTTTTGGATCTGCTTCAGCACTGGCTGGACGTTGAGAAAGAGTCGGTGGCTGTTGCTCAGGAGCTGCAGCAAGTGTCGTGACCGGAATGGGCAACCCGTATAGTACACCAGCTTCCGGGCAGAGGGCAAACCATCTGGTTGGATTTCAAACTTTTTCCCCTGGGTAAACACAAGGAGACATCCCAGAGCAGAGAAAAAGAGGCATGTTTGTTGTCACTGGCAAAGATCTGAGTTTATTTACATGGAGCATCACAGCAAGCTTGGCACAGAAATGCAGGCAAGCCAACAACTTTAGCAGGTTCTAGGCTGCCTGCCTACCAGACAGATGATTCATATTCTGCTACACTCACCAGGAACGCAAGTTTCCCAATGTGTGACCAGGGGAAGTCATAGAGCAGCTGGCGGACATGGTTCACCTCCTGCAACATATCAAACACACGATGATACAAGGTCTAGCAGATATAAGGAGGACTGGGGATGTCCGGGGGAAGGGATGTGCAAGGAATTCACACACAATCAAGAATGTGAAATACATAGTCTGGCAATCATGAAGTAGAGGGGAATGGTGAGGGCGAGGTGGCGTTAGTGGTACACTAAAAATCTCTCATTTCTATTGTTACCTGATAGATGTGAATTCCTTTAAGGGTGAGACCCAGGACAACTGTTGGGCGATCTTCCTTCTTATCCTACAAGAACATAAAGGTCTGGGGTCAAGGAGCACGCACACACACACGCGTGCAGATCCACTCTGACTTGGGTAGGTCCTATAACAGAGCCACACCAAGGCTATCCTAACTCAGCATGTCATTGTCATTAGCACTTCACATCTCCCCTTCCCATTTTGGAGGAGTGGGGGTCCATTCTTCGTTGAACTAAATATCACACTTGTGCAGTTCTTCAGGGGTGTCTTAAGTGTTCAGTATGTGGTGAAATTCTCAATACAACCTGCAGCCACCGAAACAGAATACCAGTGTGTTACTGAATTTAGCACACTGCCATTTATACAAGTGTTATTTGTAACTAACTGCCCCTTACTTTAATTTGCTTTTACTACTATTCCCAGTACTCTTCCCCCCATCTGAACAGGTTGTTTCAATCTCTGTGCTGTGATTAGGTCCACTTGTCCCACTTTTTTGCCAAGAAAGAAGTGTTCCCACCAGTTACCGTGCTGTTACTGTAGGTGCAGTTCAGCAGCAGGTGTTAATAAATCCGCATAGGTGGAAAGACTCAGGGTTAATGTTGGTTGATGCAGCTTTGGGTCTAGCTTTTTTAGCATTCTCTCTGATCTCAGTATAGACTGTAGCATAGTTTTATACTTACATCTTTTAACGGATTAGGATTATGACCCTGTGCTGCCCCTTGATGGGCATGTGCTGCATTACTGACAGTTATGTTCACAAGTACAGGTTGGACCTTTCAGGTCCGGCACCCTCAGGACCTAACCGGTGCCAGACCAGGGGAGGTCATATCTGGCCCCCCTTGCTACCAGCCCCTAGCCCTGGACCAGACACTCCCCACTCCCACCGCCAGCATCACAGCCCTACCGATCCCACTCCCTTACCTCCCCCCCGCTACGCCAGGCAGCCCAGCTGCCAGCCCTCTACTGGGACTCTGGAGCTACTGTGGTACAGAACATCAGTTGCCGAACCAGGGAGTCCCCATTTAGAGGTTCAAATGGTAAGAGAGGAGTTTGAGTGACCTTGTTTTGGGTTTTATTTGGGGGCTACAGACAGACAGTGTGTGGGGCACAGAGATGGGAGAGAGAGTGGTGGTGGGTGGGTGTGGTCATGACCAGGGCCAGCTTTAGGAAGTGTGGGGGCCAATTCAAACAGTTTGGGCAGGGCCCCACCACCACCCAGGATTGTGTGTGTGTGCGCGCGCGCGGTGTGTTTTGTTCTCTCCCCCCCCCCCCCCCCCCCCACACCACACACAAGTTTCGGTACCTTGCACCATATATTATAAATATCAAGTTGGTTAAGCTGTTACACGAGAGACTTAGGTAAGCAATTGCTGTGGAGCCTAAGCAATTAATCAAAGCCTGTCCCGCCACAGAAGCCAAATTTGGCCTGGTGTTACGTATCTATCTGGACTGACAATCACAAATCAGGCCAGACAAGCTTTAGGGCCAAACCATGTATTTGAAAGTTAAAGGCAAACAAGCAGCAACTGCAACGAACTCACCCTATCCCAGAATAAAGATAGAAATGTCCCATACACAAAAGGGGTATACTTTACAGAATAGGAGACTGCGGTGGGTGCCTGTGACCTACAATCCCTTGGTTAATTGAAAGCCTTAGGAGAGGATCAGCAGGGAGATCCCTCCAAGCAATGATCTTGCAATTGATGCCTGTGACCTACAGAGACATGTCTACATCTGCTGCAGGGAGACACCTCTGCCTGCCTCCATCCCTCTCCCCCAGAGTCTACAGCCCCATTGCAAAGCAGGGGAGGGGAAGGAAAGAGGCTGAAGCCCATCCAATGGGACTGAAGCAGTCATGAGCAAGCCTTGCCCAGGAGCCATGCTCCTGTCCATTGCTGGTGCAGTGTTGCTTTAGGCACGCTGAAATGCAGTCACCTCTAGGGTGGGCTAGACAGCTGTTTAACACCTGCACAAGGTTTCAGGCAGGGGGCAGTGCGGGCTGCCTTCCTGCAGAGCCCCCATCAGAACTACCGTGCCCTCCTGGCTTAGGAAAATAAACAGGAGGATTGGAAGTTAACCTGCCCAGTCTCACATCCCCTAAGCAGGGAATGAGCCATCTACATTAGGCCCCAGCTGGAGTATCAGGTCTAGTTCTGGGTGCCACATTTCAGGAAATGTGGAGAAACAAATGATGAAAGATCTAGAGAACATGAGATATGAGGCAAGGCTGAAGGAATTGGCCTTGTTTACCTTGGAAAAGAGAAGACTGAAAAGGGACACGAAAGCAGCTTTCAAGTATTTAAAAGAGTATCATAAGGAGAAGGAAGAAAAATTGTTCTGCTTGGCCTCTAAGGTTAGGATGAGAAGCAATGAGCTTAAGTTGCTGCAAGGGAGGTTTAGGTTGGACATTAGGAAAAAATTCCTGCCTGTCAGGGTGGTTAAACACTGGAATAAATTGCCTAGTGAGATTGTGGAATCTCCATCACTGGAGATATTTAAGACCAGGTTAGACAGACACCTGTCAGGGATGAGCTAGGGCAACTCAACTTTGGAAACCCCAGGGCCACACTGATACTTACAGAGCATGCTGAGGGCCTCAACTTAAGTGTGGTTGCATAGGCAAGCAAACTTATACAAATAGCTTCTCTCACACTGACAGGCATGAATACAAAGATTAAGGCAAGACTACTCAACACACAGGCCCTATTTAAGTCAGTTCTGCTGATAGTAATAAAATGCAATATTTACCTGATTTCTACCCATGTGACAGCACTTTTCATGAGCAATGACAATCCAAGAATTTAGCTACTAAAACACATATCAACAGAAGATCATTACACTGACTACTTTTTTGTTTTGGCTCCCACTCACCGGCCTCGTCTTGATCCCCACATAAACCCAAAATGCACTGCAGGGTGCAAACAAAGTGGCCGTGGGCAGCATATCAAGTTAATAAATATTTTATAAACCTCTACCTTTTCTCTCTGCTGCCATGTCTCCTCCCCGAGTGCCTGCTGCCCCCCCAACCCCTCATCCTCCTCTGCTGTCCAGACTCCCGCCCTTCTCACTGCCCTCTGCCCTCCTGAGACCTGCCCCCCTCCACCAGCCCTTCTCTCCCCCATGCCCACTCCTCCAGTAGCCCCACTCTGATCATGTGAGCTACCCCTCCCCATCCCCTCTTCTAACACCTCCTTTTACACACCTGCCCTGCCTCTCTCCTCTGGTGCTGGTCCCTCCCCTGCAGGTGTCTGCCCTTCTGCTTTACCCCAGAATCCCCTGGCACCTGCACCTTCCCTTACCCCTGCACCCTCCTGGTGCCTCCTCCTTCCCTCACTGCCCCTGCCCCCTTTTTCCCTGATGCCCACCCCCTCACCACTCTCTGCCCCCATTCCCCTCACACCCCTGTGCCCTCACACATGCCTTGCTCCATCCCCACCTCTCACATGCCCACCCCTTTTTTCAAGCCTTCTCCCAGGCCCACCTCCTCCCTCCCTCTAGTCCCCAATGCCCTTCCCCTCTCCTCTCCCAGCATCACCTTGTCCCCCCTCCCACTGACACCGCCCCCTCCTGCCCTTTTCCTCATTGTCTGCGCTTGGCCTCCTGGCATATGTCTCTCCTCCACCCAGTCTCTTGGTACCTTCCCCTTTCTCCTCCTCTTCCTCCCCCCCCCCCCATCTTCCTCTCCCCACCTTCCATCCTTTCCCCTCTGTACGAGCCCATCCCCCTCTGCAAATGCTCCTTCCTCTCCCCCCACAAACTCCCTCTCACACTCACACTGGGGGCCAGCACAGCCCCTCCCCCCTCCACATCATCTCTCTCGCTGGGAGCCAAGGCTCCCCACCACTAGTCCCACCCGCCCCCCAGTGCTCCCATTCAGGGTTTGCACAGCCCGCCTCCCCCACCCAGCCGAGCTCGGGCCTGCCCTGCGGCTGCCAGTGGAAGAGACAGGCCGCTCTGGTCAGCGCGCGCAGAGGAGGGGCGGCTGGCACTGGCCAGGCCACCTGGAGGCTGGACATGCTGCCGCTGCTCAAGCTGCCACAGGTGGTGGCTGTGCTAGCAGCCGGATCCGTGCATGGCCTCAACCTGCAGAACCTGGTGCTGGAGCCCCTCAGGTAAGAGACGGCAGCCATGGGCTGGGCTGGGCCAGGCCGGCCTCTGCAAGCGGCCCAGGGCCCCGTGGGGGAAGCGTAACCCCGCCTGCTTTGACTGCGCCCTCTGGGGCTGCTCTGCGCCCCAGCTCCACATGCTCAGGGCGAGTTGCCGCCTCTTGGGCTGCAGGAGGCTGAGAGCTGACTACGCCTCCCGCCTCCCACCCCTCCTCCCTAGTTTCCCCCCTCCGTCCCTTACCTTCTGCCTTCTACAATGCAGGGCCGGACTCCCAAGTCCGAGCTGCCTGCAGTTTTCAGTTTTAAAAATCCCGGGCCATGACCATGTCACGCCACGCCCAGGCGTCTCCCCGCCCACCTGCAAATGCACACGCATGGAAGCAGCAGCCGGCAGCGTGCGCAGGCAAGGGGGAGCAGCTGACTTCCAGGTGCAGGGCCCCCTTAGGTGTGGGGCCCGATTCAGCCGAATCGGCTTAAGGCCGGCCCTGGTCACGACAGCATGTGCACTAGATGCTGTTGGTAAGTTACTGAAGCCACATGCTGCTTCTTTACAAGAAGGAAAGCTATCCCTGGTGTGTGCACAAGCACTGACTTTTAGAAACCATGCACTGCCTCAGAATCACTTACCATCCATACTTCTGACTGGAGTAGTTCTGCTATGGGTCTCCCTGTCCCTGGCCCCTGTACTACAGAGATGGGGTACAGGGGCACAGAGATACCCTGACTTTAGCACTCCCCCCTCCCTTACACCCTGCTCTACACAGCTAGCTGGCAGATCCTGGGAGCAGTTCCACTGCAGGACGGAGCATGGTGGGGCAAGGGGCAGCTGAACACACAAGTATACACACTCTGCTAATACAGCTGGCCAGGTCAGAAAGAAATGTTCCATGGGTCAGAGCTGGCCTCTGAGCTTGATTTTGCCCATCCATGTGCTAGGACCTGGCTTGCTTAAGTAGGAAAGGAAAAAAAAAAAAAAAAAACCTCACCCAGGGTGCCCTTTTACCCTGCCATTGCCTACACTACGTCATTTATCAAGTCAAAATACAAGAGGAACCTCTTTAAATAGACCTTATTCACTCCAACATCAGTGGTTGTCTGCTCCTAAAGAGATGGAGAGCATGAAAGGGAGGTGGGAGGTGGCAAAATACATTAAAACAACCACAAACCAAACTGAAACATGCTCATCAAGAACAGAGGTATGAAATTTGGGCACACTCAGTGCTAGACTGTAAGCTCTTTGGGAGCAGGGATTACCTTTTCATTCTGTATTTGTAAAGCCACAGGCAAAGAGGGGTCCCCAGATGCTATGGTCATACAACCTTCCCCCTCCAAAAAAAGTCTCCCTCATCTGAAAACATACAGCTTCTCAATGCATTTCCTCCCACAACCCCACATTCAGCCTGTCCTCATATACACCCAGAAACTCTTCCACAGTTGCTTGGCACTACACGGAACAGGGTGCAATGGAATGGGAGCAGACTCCAACTGCTCCAAGAGAAGGGAGGCTGACCTACCTGTGGGGCTGCAAATAAAAGGCTGGGAACTTAGAAGTGTTTCCTCCTTTCTATGAAGTGACAATGCCATGGCACTGTATTTGTACACATCACTTGACCCGCCCCAGAACCCAATAGGTTTACTCCCACCTGTGGAGAACATCTGCTTTTAACATTAGAGGCCCAACATTTATCAAGTTCAAGGAAACCAACAGTGCATTCAACTTTGTCAAAAGGCTAAAATAAGCAGCTGTTTAACCTTCTGCAATCTGAAATAATGGACAGGCACATCTTCCAGCAAACAGGACTCCTTGATGAACTGCAGGATAGCATCTTTCGTGCTCAGACCTTTCTGTTCTTGGTGTATCTCTGGAGCATGCTTCAAGATATAGTCACTTCCTCTCTTGGCAATTATCTGCCACAAAAGAAACGGAACAAGACAAGACAGACACGGTCAGCAGCTTTCCAATGATCCCAACAGGTGGCAATGATCCCAACAGGTGGCAGCTATGTCAACTGCAAGGACTAAACATGTAGGAAAGAGCTTTCATTTTTCTTAACCTGACCACCACACCAGATAATGCAAGTTCACTGAACTCTCTCCCCTTGAAGAGCTAGCATTTAAAATTTGCCCAAAGGCACTGAAGAAGAATGCATCTGAACGGAGGACATTGAGAACTAGTTGACTATCCGATAAGCAAATGCTTATCAGATAGCTGAGTTGATTAGTCACTTCCCTCCCCACCCTTGCTGCCTATCAGATAGCAGCAGCAAAGGGGAGGGGGAGGAAGAAGGGGTACTTCAAAGCGTCAGCACCACACAGAGTCCAGGGTATGGGCTCCGTGTGGCGCTGCTGCTTTGAAATGCCATGGCCATGTTTCAAAGGGGCAGTGCTGCACAACTGACCCCGGGCTCTGTGTGGGTCTGCCCCTTTGGAATGCCACGGCAGTATTTCAAAGGGGCACCACCACACTGCTGATCCTGGGCTCTGTGCAGCGCTGCTGCTTTGAAACACCATGGAGCCCAGGATCAGCTCTGCCTCCACGTTTCAAAGTGGCAGCACTGCGTGGAGCCCAGGGTCAGGTGGGGAGTCCCCAGCTGACCCTGAGCTCCATGTGCTTTGAACTCTTCTTTTGCCTTTTCTTACAAACTCCCTGCACTCAGGCCTCATGTGATTATAACCCTCCTCCTATCAAGGTGGCTTAGCTCTATCAATGCCACTCTTGATCTAATCAGCCAGCTGTACAGCGTCACAAGGTTATATCTGGGAGCCAAGTCCATAGTTCAAACCCATATTTCCCACTTGTTAGCCTGCAGCTTCACACTATATTAATTATTTGGGTTGCAGTAGCCCTCGGCCACTGATATGAACCAGGTGCTGTTAAAATAGTAGATCAGCTGCAGTGTCTCCCTGCAGTATCCTGGGGACAGGGAGAGAAGCGTCACGCTAGATGCCAGATTTTGCTATCTGCAATAATAAATCATATATGCTTGTTTGCAGCTGTGGCTCAGTGCAGGTGGGCGCAGCTCTGTTTTGGCCTTTGGAATGCTTGAAAGATTAAAAGATGATTGATAGCTGCCCCTGTCATAATCCCTACCCCCATCTACCTCCCTAACCCCTTTGGAAACTACGTAATGCAAGGTGTGCGTCATCTGGGAACTGCAACTCCCAAGGTGTGGAAGGGAGGCTAGTGGCGAGAACTCTGCTGGGGAGATGAGAGTAATCATACACAATGGGAGGTGACTGTGGCAGAATATGAACCATTTGTCTGGTAGCTTGGGGCTCATGAGTATGGAAGTCCAGACTTGTCCTGCCTCCTGATGCCATTCCTTTCTTCTGCTTTGAACTCTTCCCTTCCCCAACACTTGGGGACAGCTTGGGTTGGAGAGGAAACTGAGGCAGAGAGGTGTGGTGACTTGCCCAAGGACACATGGTGGGTTTGAGACAAAGCCATTAGAACCTTGGCTTCCTGACTCCCAATCCAGAGCCTGAACCTCTACCTCTGTCAATTTACCTGGATTCTCATACACCATGGTGGTTCACTTTGAATCTGCATCACAGTAGAACAGGAAATGCTGCAGGAAGCAGCATTCTGTATGTTACATGCCTGGGCACTCCTTCCAAAGATACTGAATAGTCAGAAGACAAGTGACTGGCTTCGAGTCATTGTCCTCAAGCAAAGTTTGTCACCATGATAGATTTAAAACAAAAAGCAAATCATTTCAGCTCAAAATGATTCAATCACAATTCAGATTAACCTATGAAGACTTTTTTGTATGGTAAAAAGATAATCAACTATCCCTGACCACCCCAAAATTCATAGTACTGGAAAGTGGAAACTGTTTAGTACACACTTGAAGCACTAGACAACAATCTGATGCAAGTGACCAAGATCAATTAGTGGCCACGAGACCACTCAGAGGAATCACAATGAAATGCTCTGGCGAGTCAAGTCAGAAGGGAAGAAAAAGGAGGAAAAACAAAAAAAAAAACCAACCCCCCTCCCCACACACACACACACCCCACCAAGGTATCTGTCTCTTGACCAATTAGCGTTCCCCCTCACATACTGCCACCTGTGCCAAGCTCAGTCCTCCCCACAGGTACATATGACGAGGCCAAGATAAAGAATTTTACTGGTCTTCAGCCCCTTGAGGGTTTTCAGAGAATCTTAGGATATAAAAACCAAAAGCATTTCAATGCAATTTATTTCTGAAAATATCTGCCCTTTAATTGTTGGATTCAGGCTGGGAAGAACAGAAGCCTGGGGAGTCACTGCTGCAAGTGCAGATGGTGCTACCTCATCTTATGGTGGGAAAAAGAAGCAAAACAAAAAGCCACCTTACCCACTGTGGGAAATAGGCCTGAGGTTCAAAGTATTTCCCAACATGGACATTCTCGGCATAACTGCCCAAGTCAGCCTGTAAACTGTAAGCAGCCAGCAGGAAGTAGATTTCTTCTTTGTGGGAGCACCGAGACCTCAACACCTGTTCCTTGAGATGGCAGTAGTACAGGTGCCGTGCTGCCTTGTCACTGCAGGATACAGAAAGACAGCTTTGTTTAAGCTAGAGCAGAGATCGCATGCCAGTACGGCCAGTCACATGCTGCTTTACTAAGAGAATGGACACACTTACGGTATCACTGATGTATACAAAACTGCGTTTCTTTTAAATAAGCAAGTTCTCTGTTATAGTAGCATTTACAATCCCAGTCAGGATCAGAGCTCTGTGGCATTAGGCACTGTACACAGTAACAGTCAATCTTGGTCCTCAAAAGTTTACAGTCTAAACCATCAAACTAGCTGAAAGTTGAAGAAAGGAATTCAGAGTGTCACTTTTTTTGGAGCGGAGCGGGGAGATAGTACTGGGGCCCAAAATGATTTAAGTGCCAGGTGCCACATAGGAAGTTGAGACAGGAAATCTGGGATCCATTCCTGGTTCTGAGTCCCAGTCCAGGGTCTCATCCAAAAGTTCGTTCTTCCTCTCAAGACTGATTACTGCGCCTTCTAGGTGAGGCACTCGTATGTTTTATATTATTAGTGAATTGCCTGGGAGGTAGAGATAGCGATAATCTTGGATTTGATTCTTTGGGTTTTGCAGTCCTGTAGGAGTACTCAACTGGGATATTAATCAGGGAAGGTGAGCAAAGAATAAATAAATAGGGGAGGTCACAGAGCCAAGACCTCCCTTTCAGAACTCTAGGGTATATTTGAAAGAACCTTCATGACTACAGTGACATGCCTTTATGTACCTCTCTCTGCTTCCTAAATTCTATTGTAGAGGAAAGTATCAGAGGGGTAGCTGTGTTAGTCTGAATATGAAAAAGCGACGAGGAGTCCTGTGGCACCTTATAGACTAAGATTTATTGGAGCATCATTACTCCATTGTAAACAATGGATAGAGTAGTGATGCGCCAATAAATCTGTTGGTCTATAAGATGCCACAGGACTCTTCGTCGCTATTGTAGAGGAAAGACGCTTGTGCTGCCAACTGAGACCCACAAAGGGTATGTCTACACTGTTATTTAAAAACACACTGCTGTCTCAGGCTAGGGGGCTACTTAATTGCAGTGAAAAGGTTCTTAGGCTCAGGTTGCATTTCAAACTAAGTACCATCCCACCTTGCAGGGTTCCAGAATTCAGCCTTCCAGCCCAAGCCGGCATATATACACACCACAACTAAACAGCCCCTTAGCCTAGGCCTCAGCAAAATACGGCCCACAGGCCAAATCCAGCCCACAGAGGAAGTGGGGAGCTCCAGGCAAGCTCCTCTCCTTGCCCCACACACCACTCAGAAACACAGCTGGAGGGCACTTTCTCTGAGTTTGGAGGAGGCGGGGCAGAGATTCAGATGCTGCTCCCACTCCCAGCACAATGTCTGAACAGTTGGCACAACTCCTCTCCCCTCCTGCTTAGTTATTCACTCAAGCATATGGCCAAGTAGGCAGAAACATTTTAAGCATTGCAAGCCTTTAGCGCTGAAGGCAGGCAAGGCTTTGGCCAGAGTCTGCCTCGGGCACCCCAGCCCTTCCCCAACCCTCTACCTCCTACTCCTGCCCCACTACTCCCCATGTACCCATACCCCCTCCAAACTCTGGCACCTTAACCTCCTGCCCCAGATCACAAATCCCCTCCTACCCTAGCTCACATCCCAGAACCCAGCACCCCAGTCCCCTGTCCTAGGTCACAACTGCCTCCTTCACCCAGACTCCATTCCCTTACCTCAAGCTCCCTTCTGCACCCAGCCTCCATCCCAGACCCCTCACCTCCATTAATACCATGGAAGAGTGCAGCCCTCAACCACTTTCCAAAATCTTCCCCATATCAAAAGTTATTTCCCACCCCTGCCTGAGCCCAAGCCCTATCAGCAAGACTCAGCCTACATGGCCCAGGTGCAGGTTTTTAAATTCCAGTGCAGACATTTAGAGAAAGATGAATCCTGGGAAGTCTCCTTTTAGCAGTAAGAAAACCTCTCCTCAGAGGGAAACTCTCGCCCCTTAATCCGAAGAGAAAGATAAAAAAGCCTTACACAGACAAGGACAGCAAATGCTTAAATGGAGCAAAGATTATGCTGATGTTAATGCACCTGAATGCTTCCAGCTCTTGGCTTGCCCTGGGGCCAGAACCATACCAGCAGTGCTGATGCAAAACATACTTGTCAGTTGTTCATTTTTAACTGACTCATCCTTTGTTCTGCATGGGGAAGGGGGGGTAAGGGTAGCTGTGTGCATCCTGTATTCCACATGAATGGAGCCCACTCAAATGAAAAATTCTAGAACTCACAAGTCATTCCTTTTGTTCACTTCCAATTAGCTAGCACACGCATGGCTCACATGCAATTAATACAAAAAATAAGTTACCAAACAGAAAAATACTAGGTGGTATCCTAGAGCAACAATTTCTATGAACATTTTGCGAGTATTGGTCTAATTTTCTTTTTAATCCAGTATGTGCAGATGTTTGTTGGATACATTTTAATAAATATTACCCAGCCACAATGGGCTGACAGGCACCATGGGCCCCAGGACAAGGTGGGGGGTTGGGGGGAGAGAAGGGATGACTTCATGTTCCCAGGGGAGGGGGGGGGGAAGACATCCTCAGGCAGAAGGGTAGGGCCAGGCTAGTCAACCCTCAGTGCTGCCCAGACCATGACATGCACCTCCTCTCTGCCTCCCAAGTTCTGAGAATTACATGGAGCCACACTCTGGCAGCAATTCAAAGGGCAGTAGTGATGGCGACTGGAGAGCCAAGCCCCCAGGGCAACTGCCCCCAATTGCCCATTGGCAGGTCTGATATTACCTACCTACATCCACACCCAGAGAAATAAAAGTGAGTTAAGATTTCCAAACAAGAAGGAAGGGAGAAAATACTGTAGACCGAGTGGGAAAAGATATAAAAACAAAGCTGTCATTGTTGTGAATAAATGGATGGGGGAGTTCAGAAAAGAGCAAAAGCTAAATCAAAGCATGCAAGGGAGAAGATGGAAAGTAGACAGCGGCACTCTTAGGGCACATCTCCGCAGCAAGGATAAAGTCGAAATAAGCTACACAACTTGAACTACGTCAATTGCGTAGCTGAAGTCAAAATAGCTTATTTTGGCTTTTGGCGCTGGCCGAGAAAGAGCACTCTTCTTCCACCTTCCCTAACTCCTTGTAAAATGAGGGTTATAGGAGTTGGAGCAAGAAGTCCTCCAGCTCGACATGATGTTGACGTAACCGCTTGTACTGTAGATGCTGCTGTGTAGACATACCCTAAATAATTTCTCTAGCTTCAGTCTTAAGAGTTGTTTACATGCAAAAACAATAAAAAACAGCATCAAATTTTAGTGCAGGGAGCCTTAAAGCGATAGTTGAGAAGCATCAGAGTATGAATCCTACCAGGATGAAAGTCAATTCTGGATAAAAGAATCTACTGCCATACATCATTACTGATCTCTAGGGAATGACTGTAGGACGACAGCCCCCCCAGAGGGAAGGAAAGAGCTCTTCAAAAGAAAACATGTGTGTGTTTTTTTCCATCCAACAGTTTTCTTAAAAAGTAAAGTGGTTACCAAGGACAGATTTACCTTATGACCCTTCCATTTTCTACGTAGTACTGCACTCTGAAGAAGGCAACAAAAGGAGGGGTGAACTTCTCCGTCCCCTTTAGGGCAAAGGGAGAGGGGGGAAAAAAGTGTTAGTTTTTCCCATGAGTCCAGCATCTTGTGATCTTCCTCACCATTCTGTGTTTTGCCCTCTGTTACCCAACTCCAAGCCCGCTCCCCACTTTTTTTTTTAAATGATTAGTCACCATGCTTAGCCAAACAGATATTGCCTTGGGAGCTCCTGTCAATGAGATACTATGCAGTATTTGGCCAAGACGCAATGCAGATGAAGCAAACAAGCTCTATTTTCTTATATCCCACAGCTCCAGCCCTCACGCCAAGAAAAAGGCGAAACCTTTTACCTCTGCAATATGTTCCGCCCTTCCTGACCAAAGCTGAGGCATGTGCTGTGTCTCAGATCCATCTGCGTACATGCATAACGTATCAAGCACACCTATGGAACCAACCGTAACAACTCCATCGCCAAGGCATTCATGTAAAACAATCCAGTCACAACATTGCACAACACGTGCAATGATGGTATTTTGTTGTCAATGAAGTGGTAAGAAGGACAGAGCTAGCCAACAGCACTGGATGGGGAGGCATATGGGGGGGGGGGGGGGTAAATATGGAAGGCTTACAAGACCAGGATTCAATTCCAGATTCAGCCACCAACTTCCTTTGTGACCTTGGGCAAGTCTCTTTGGTTCCCATGTGTAAAATGGGGATTAGGCCCAGAGAAGGTAAGTGCTCTCCTACCTCAGAAGGGGTGTTGTGAGGCTAAAGCTCATGAATGACAGCAAGGCACTCAGTTACCACGCTGATGAGGGCTATGTGAGTGTCAACACCAGCATGCTGCCCTGACTGGTTCCACGGCAGCAAAATGCTGTAGTCACATTTTCAAAGCTTATTCTCATTTGGAAGATGTTAAAATGAGGGACTGTCTGTAACCCAGTGTAAGTGCAGGGACACTGATGGAATCAGCACTCTCTAGAGGTGGAAGAAGCCATAAATTCATCTGCTGCACAAAGTATCTTTCTAGAGAGGTGCAACAAACAATACTGTATACAAACATGTCTGAAACCTAACAATGTAGTTGAATGAAAACATTAGTTTCTTCCACAGCTTACGATTTTGTTTTGATGTAGAAAATATGACAATTGGGCAGGGAACAGTCTCTTTAAGCTTTTTTTTTTTTTTTTAACTAAAAGACTGACAATGTTGATTTGCAATAGCTTGTATGAAATAGCTAGACACATGCCTTATTCACATCACATGATTTTTCTTAACATTTCAGCTAGAGTAAAGAAATCAAGACTCTTAATAAAAAATGCCCTTCCTCCCTACAATTGCTGCTCTATATACACCTGTCAAGTCACAACTCCAGCCCCCCATGTGTTTTAGTCCAATGCCCTGTGGTACACAAATAGCTGTGTCAGGTCATTTTACCCAAAGCGGTGTTGTTTTATATAGCAAGCATTCTCCAACCTTTCCATGCAGCAACTACTCTCAAAAAGAGAAAATGATTCTGACTCCTTCACCTTCTAGGAACAACACCCCCCGCCCCTGCCTTGCAGCAACCACAGCAATTGTGTATTAAAGCATTTAGTATTTTACACTTCCACATTTGTTAGTGCAAAATACTTAATGTAGTTTTAATCTCTTTTAATCCCATTTAAGAGCTGAAAATGAGACTCAGTTCTGTGACCAACCAGTTTGCCAGAGCACCAGCAAATGCACCACAAACTTCAGTTTGAGGCTTCCATTTCACAGTGTAATCATAGCAACACAAAGTTAATAATCTCTTGAAAAAAACATATTTGACCTACTTTGTTTGTCTCTTTCTTCCATTCCTTTGAGAAGTATTTGCTAAGCTTCTGTTCCAGGTCCATAAATACATACTCATTGTCTGAAAGAGAGAGGGGGGAGTACTTGTAGGAAATGGTAGCTGCTTCTGAAGTGCACATTCCCCATCTGACAATTACTTAGAGACAATTTTCAGAATCTTCCAACAGTGCACATGAATCATAGTAAAATGTAACCCTAGTCTAGAGCAGGACTAGGTAGGCACTAGTGAGGGAGCTGGTAGTGGGAAACAAGGCTTTGTTCTTCAACTATTATGTTGCTGGGAATACAAATTTGGAAGAAGTTCATAAACAGGCCTGACCCCTCTAGGTGCTAAGGAGTTGGAGAAGTTTCTCCACCATCTTGCACAATCAGGGCCAATACTTGCTCCTTGAGGCAAACTTATTATGGAAGGGAGAAATGCTGGCTTGAATGAATCTTACTGTCAAAATTAGTAGAACACCACTGGCTTTTAAAAGGAAACCTTCAGCAACCATTTTACCAGAGCTGGTATGCTATATAAACCATCCCTGACCCACAAAACGGACAGTCTCGCCTCCCTCCAAAAAACAAGTGGCCCTGTGGCATCTCAAAGACCCAAGTATTTCTGATGGGATTGTGCTCCCTTGCACACAAGAGAGATTCCTCTTTTCCAATACACCCAAACTTCCTCTTCTGAAAGCTCAGTTCCTCTCCCCTCTTGCGCAATTTCTCTTACAGGGTTAGAGCAACTGCACTGGAAAACAAAGGAACTCAGCCTGTCCTGAATGGTTGGAACGCTCTTCAGCTAAGAGGGTAGGTGCTAGGGGATGGAAAGAGGCAGCTGGACAACTACAATCTAAAAACCACTTTATGGGCCTTGTAAAATATTTGGTATTTTGTACCTGTCACAAGATACCAAAAACAAATGCAATTCAGCTAGCGAAAACTTGTTTGGCCCTTCAAGTCTGAGACGACTTGAGAGTGCCTCAGGCAGCAGAGGTAAAGCCAGCTGAGCACGGTCACGTGACCAGCCCCTTTATTCCCTGGTCTCGCTCAGAAAAAGTAGTGTTTTGACAGCCAACGTAAGCACCAAGCAAAAGAGTTTCTTCCTAAAAGACCAGAAATTGGGGCCGGGGGGAAACCAGACTCTGAACATTGTAAGCAAAAGCTTCAAAGCACAACTGAAAACGGGGAAACCGGAAATGCAAATTGACAACCTGAAACCATATAGAAAAAAACAGATTACACCCACAGTCCTTGTCCACTCTATGGACTGCAGCAGTCTGACCACAAGAGGGTTCAAAACAGTTATTCAATGTTTTGGGGTGTCCCCTCCCCAACACAAAGAGGTAACCTCCATGCTCAACCAGCATTTTTCCATACATTACTATGAGGGAGCATTACATGAGATCCAAATGAGGAAGTGACCCCCCCCCCCATTACATAAAACCCCTGAATTAGCAGCACTCCCCTCTCCCATGAGCCCTATTTCCCTATTACCCTCACCCCAGCCAGGAAACTACCTCTTCTTGTGCTCACAATAAATTCTGTTCATTGTATGCTGCCCCCAAACATTCAGCATGCCACAGCTTTTTGCACTGAAAAGTGTTTTGTAGCATCAAAAGACTTGCCAGTGGTGTGGAGACTAGAGGATTTGAGAAGACCGAATTAGGGAGTCTGGCATGCCACATGATATGCAAGTTGTGTTATTTTGACAAGGAGGCAGACAATGGGGAGAGGCTGCGCCTTATCTTTCCCTCCATTTTTTTCAAGCAAGAGCAGCCCCAAAACTGTTTAAATTTATGAAGGAAGGGAGGCTTGAACTCCTTCCCACACAATATCTGCCACTGTGTCCAACCATGATCGAATAAGCACCTTAGCTAATGTGTGCACTAAGATGTCCAGGACAGGAGTGAAATAGTTAACAATGACAGTCAAAGTATTCCCAATCAGGCTTTAGTGAAAACAGTCTACAGAAATGCATCCTGTCAGTCACCCTTTGCCTGAAAGGCAGTCTAAGAGTCACCACACAGGTAACAGCAGCTCACTCTGAAGATTCTCTGTGCAATTCTTGGGCTAGAGGTTAAAAAAAAAGAAAACGGCATTCTGGAGCACAACTGTGTGGCCAATTCAAGCAGAAAATGCCATGAGTATGGCTACACAATCCTATCCTACACAGGGCCTGCAAGGATAGAGGACTCCTCTGTTACAGACTCCCCATCCTCATGTTAGACTGCTCTTTCAGCAACATTTCTGATCCCACTGTATTAGGTGAGGGCCTAAGCAGCACCTGGATCTATTTCAGGTGTGGTTAAAAGCCCAGTCTGCACTGCAAGGTGTAATCACAGCTGTGGAAGCAGGTAGGAAACATTCACCCTCTTCACAAGTTACATAGGTCAGTTTGTGCCCACATAGAAGCTCTTCTGACATCACAATCAAGACTGTAGATCCAGCATGCAGCCCAATCAGGTTTTTAATCAAGGCATTCAAGAAAAATTCGAGCAACTATCCCACACTGTCTCAGGAGGAAGTGACTGCAGAGCATACATTCAGCTCAACACCAGGAGCAGGTGTGGCATTGTATCGGTCACAGAGACCTGAGGAGAAGGAGCAGCCAAAACAGTTCAGTTACACAGAGAGGATTAGGATTGTCCCAGCCACACCTAGTATCCCCTTCCTGTCCTCAAGTTACTAAACAGATTACAGGAACACAACCTAGGTCTCTGGCAGGGTTGAAACACTGTTAGCTGGCAATGGCTACTAACAGAGTTTTAGCCACACTACATCCATATACAAACGATGCTTAGGATCAGCCTTGGTGGAAACTGACTACAGCAGTGGTCAGCAACCAGTAGATAGGGATTCTGGAGCCTCTGGCAGGTGATCCTGACAGGTTTGGCTGGGAGGCTATCAAGTGCTGGCACTTTAGCTGCTCCTCCCATTACCAGTGTTGCCCCGGTCCTCTGCCTTGGAGCGGTCCCCCTGGGAGCCTCCTGCTTGCTGTGCAGAGTGTGTGTGGGGGGGGGGGGGGAGGGAGGAAGGGGGAATACTGATGTCAGGGTGTCCCCTTCTGCCCCGAATGCCATCTCTACAGAAGGAGCAGAGTGGGGCCTCAGGAAACAGTGGGGAAAGGACAGGGAAGGAGACCAGGCAAGGGTATTTGGGACTGGAGGTAGATTCTGGATTGACAAATTCAAAGAGTGATCTTGTACATAAAAAAGGATGGAGACCACTAGGCTGCAGACAGGCATTGTTAAAACTTGTAGCTTGGACACAGCATTAAAAAAACCCAAAGCTGAGACATCCACAAGACAATTTCAGTGTACTTATAATTGTGGTCACCACTTAAACCAGATGGGTCAGGTTAGGGCAATACAGACAATCGTATTCTCAATTGAGAATACATTTGTCTGAACAGCAAATGTGACATTTAACCACACTTGGTCAACTGCAGGATTTTATGAACAGCTTGAACAAGTGACCTCCTTCCTTCCCTGCCTGCTCTCCCACCACCATTTCTTCTCTCCCTGCTCCTCTCAGTTTAGCCTGGAATTCTGGCAGTCCTCCCCTCCATCCAGGAATGCAGCCTCACATTCTTGCTTAATTAAGTTAATACTGTTGGAATGCCAACCTGCAGTGTAATCCTTAGGCTACAAAAACAAAAAGGCTCCCCCTACCCAGAAGGTTGTTGGTTTTTTTACTGGATTAGTTGTCAAGTTTGCAGATCTGTGTCAGATGCTTGTATTATCTCTAGTTTGGATGCATTCTTCTGTTCAGCAATGACGTGGCCTCCGAACTCTACCCATTTAAGAATAGAACCAGAAAAGAACTGCTTAGAATTGCAGTCTCACCATTTCAGACTAAATCTAAATGTAACTCGCTATACACACAGGCCAGACACACAAGCTGAGAAAGCTGTCATAGCTCCACCAACTCCAGCTGAGAGATGACAGTTACACATGTCAAGACTGGGCTCCCATAAGGACACATGTGCATTTACATATGTACCAGCGCCTCTTGGGACAGGTCTATGCGAGGGGTCGGCAGCCTTTTCAAGCCAAAGAGCCAAACTACATCAAAATTCAGAACAAGTGATCAAAGCTGTAGAAGAACGCCCATTTGCATGACTGAAAATATACAAATTATTGATAATTGACGTAATGATTAATAGCATAAATGAAACGTACTCACAGAATTTATTTAATGGGACTTCTGCAGATGTATCTTGTTGCACATTGAAGTTTACATCATAACCGGTCAAATCCAGCTTCATGCACTCATTCAGGCTGTCTTCTGTCAATCTTATGGCGGGGGCTGGGGGTTTTGGGAGTTAGGGTTCGAGTGTATGAGGACTCAGGGCGGAGAGGTTGGGTGTATGATGGGTCAGGGCACAGGTTTAGGGTAGGGGGAGTGCGGGAGTGTTATGATGTTGTAGCCAGATGGGGGCTGGGCCCCAGTTGGGGGCTTGCTGGCCTGGCTTCATTTTTAAATAAAGTAAAATATGTCCAACACAAAAGGCTTCAACAATGTCTATTTATGGCAGGGGTGGGGAACCTCTCTTGGGTCAGGGGCCACAGGAGAGAAATCAGTTGGGGAACCACACAAATGGGAAAAAAGCAACAAAACCACCACACTACAACCCTCCAAAAACCTCTAACCCTCATTCACGTGGCCAGCAACTGAGACACTTCCCGCCCACCCATGGGGCTAGAGCACCACGGGACTGAAGGGCAGGGAGGACAGAGGTTCAAAGCCTCAGGCCAGATTAACTCTTCTGGGGTTCCAGGATTAGTGGATTTCATGGGCCCCTCTACGTGAGGCCAAAAATGAGGGGTCCAGTGTACGGGACAGTGATGCCAGTGAGTGGGAGAGGGATGTGTCTGGCCAGGGAGGAGGGGGCAGGAGCAGCTCGGCCAGAACCTGCTGGTCTCCAGGGATGAGTATCTATCAGGCAGGATCTGCAGGCAGCGCTGAAAGAAGTGTATGTGCTGCTCCTTTAGGAAATCCAGCCACTCCTTGCCCCCCAGCGTCCGGATTCTCCGCAGACATCTTAGCCTCCCCTTCCCATCCAGCACCTGAAAGCTCAATATGCATCACCATCACAGCTGGATGCGCGCTCTCTGGTGATCACTAGGCAGAGGGGATGCCATGCAGCTCCCATGTCCTGCCTCCCCGGAGCACAGAGGAAGGTAGGGTGGATAAAGAAGCACACGTGTTGCCGTGGGGAGGGGAGGAGCAGTGCACACGTTTCCTCGCAACCTGGATCTGGCATAGAGCCTCAGGCACAGAGCCTCAGGTGGAAGCTGGTGCTGGCTCCAATCTTGCAGGGGGTACAAGGCTGCATTACCAGCACAGGTGCCCTGTTGCACGTGGGACAGAAGGGAAGGGGTCTGAGCTCAAGCCATAAGCTATATTGGGCTCCTAAGTGAGCCATATATGGCGCGTAAGCCATAGGCTGTCAACCCACGGTCTATGCTATGGCCTTCAGGTGGGATTCCTCTGGTCACGTACACATACTTGTGATCTCTCAATGAGTTTGCATGAGTACAAAGGAGCATAGCCACAATAACCATGTCACTGCCTATGCTAAGCCATACGGAGAACAAGTCAACCTTAAAATGATTAATTCTGCAGAAGAATCCAACCCCTTGTAATGAAGGCATAGCATGCAGCACAAGTTAAGCATCACTAGTGTTAGCAGTTTGCACTTTACCCGTGTAGTACTGCCAAGAAATCAGTATCCTCCCAGATAGTTTGAAGCAGTCTGGTTTGTTAAGCTTTCCTCCCCCAAGCCCAACTTTAACTTTTTCCTTGCTTAAATCGGAACATAAAGATGAAAAAAGAAACAGGAAATACAAACATTAAGTTGTTGCTCCACAGCAATTTTAACTTGACAAATTGCACAGCCTGTGTACATCAAGATTTATCTCCACAAAAAGTGGGCCAGATCCTCAGAGGACAAACTGATATAACTCCACTGACTTCTGTGGTGCTATGCCAAATTTACACCAGCTCCACATCTGACCCAATATGTATCCAGTAATACATTTATCAAGGAAAACTAACAGGAACAGAAAAAACAGCATGTATTCATCTGTGCTTGAGTTACTGTTATTGTAGTCATCATGACTGTTACATTTCCCAACTGTCTCTATTTTAGTTTTACTTGTATTACTATGGTCTCCTTAAAGAGCAGCAGTGTAATACGGTATTTAGTGCTCATATTCTGCTATCCCTATGGGAGCAATGTGTGCATGAATACCACTGGAGAATTCTCCAGATGTCAGGAAAGCAAAATACCAGATGGTACTAAAAGTCTCAACAGCCAACTATAAATGGCTCATTCATTAATTTGGTTGCATTAAGTGTACAGGCAGTCCCCGGGTTACATACAAGATAGGGACTGTAGGTTTGTTAAGTTGAATTTGTATGTAAGTTGGAACTGGTACATATTGTAGTGGAAACTCTAGCCAAATATTTCTCCAGAGCTCAGTTTTATTCACCCACACCTCACTTCCCCCAGTCCTTTATTCTCAAGCTGAGGTGTCTGCTGAGAAAAGCCGCTCCGCATCTCCCTGGTCTGCTGGGGGGGGGAGGGGGGGCGCTAGCTTCACATCTCCCTGGTCTGCTGGGGGGAAGCAGCTAGTGCGGGGTTGCCTCACCCCGTTTGTACGTAGGGATCCGATGCAAGTCGGATCCGTGTAACCCGGGGACTGCCTGTATTCCAATATTAGGAAGAGGCACAGACGGGATATTTTGGAGATTCAACGGAAATATATGTGAACTGATAAGAGAACAAAAGTTCCATGCACAGCTAGCCACTTAGGCTATGTCTACACTACAATCTCCAGGGAATGCGTCCACTCTTCCGCTTTTTTTGTGGAAGAGCAGAAACTCTTTCGGAAGCCCACGAGGAAGGAGGACTCTTCTGAAAGAGGAGGCTTCTCGAAAATTTGGCCCAGTGTAGAAGGGCCAAATTTTGGAAAAGTCTCTTCCGAAAAAACTAATTGGAAAAATGTGTGCAAATTGCAGAGTGCCATTTGTGTACCTTTTCCCCGATAGATCATTATAGTGTAGACACAGCTTCTGACAGGGCACAGTTCTTTCCCACATTACTTTTTAAACTACTGTACTCCCAGTTGTTCTAGCCAGTCTGCCTGTATTGATCACGCGATCCATCAGATGGAGACATAGCTCACATTAGACGTACCCTTTTGGCACTAGGAAGACAGCCCAGAACATGAAGAAAAAAATAAAATTCAGACATGTTGAAACGGGGGGTGATTAAGTAGTCCAACAGTCCATGGGCCTTACCCAAGGTGCTTGGACCTAAGAAGGACAGGTGGATCAGATTCTATGCGAACTATGGAAAGCTGAATGATAGTGACTGAAGTGCCCCATGCTTAGGGCTGGTGAGACTAAAAGAGCTGTGCAGGGGAGAGTACATGTTACCTTTACCATCACAATCCTCACACAGTTACTGGCAATTGCCTTTGGACTAGGATCCTATGCTTAAAGTCAACATTCGGCAGTCCCACAGGGATGAGTTTTATCGTTGTCCCTAAAGGGTGCCCTGGCCACCTTTTAGCATCTGGAAGCTGAGCTAAGGAGGGGAATGGCAGGATTCGCCTTGGTATATATTGATGACATTTGTACTTTTTCAGAGGTGGCAGAACAGGTACCCCAAGTTACAATGATGTTCAGCTACTGTCTGTCCTACCTATTAACAGTAAAGGTAAAGAAGTGAGGGTGACTTAGGTGGTTTATCAGGGACACAAGCAGGGAAGTGGTCACAAAGCCAGAATCTGAAAGGGTGGAGCCTCAGGGTACGTCTAGACTACATGCCTCTGAGGCGTGTAGATTAGGCTACCAGGCATAGGAAAATGAAGCGGCAATTTAAATAATCGCCGCTTCATTTAAATTGACAGTTTAAATTTACGCGGTAGTCTGGACGCACTGGTGTCGACATCAAAGGCATTTGTCGACCACCCAGGTAAACCTCATCCTAGGAGGCATACTTGGGTGGTCGACAAATGCCTTTGATGTCGACACCCGCGCGTCCTGACTACCGCGCTGAGCAGACAAACAGCTGATCAGCTGTTTGTCGGCTCAGCGCGGCAGCCATGTAAATTTAAATGAAGTGGCAATTATTTAAATCGCCGCTTCATTTTCCTATGCCTGGTAGCCTAATCTACATGCCTCTGGCGACAGAGGCATGTAGTCTAGACGTACCCTCAGAGTGGAGCACGATACAGGTTCCTGCCTTCACATGGGTGGTGAGTATTGCAGGAGATTTGTACCTCACCTTTTAACTCCTGAGTGGCTCTTATTCCTGAATCGTGTAAGGGCGGCAAACCAGAAAGAGTCATCTGGACCAAAGAGGTTTTAAAAATGGTGCTCTGTGCACTGAAGGAGGCCCTGAGCCAGGATCCAGTTCTGGTAAGCCTAGTTTTAATAAATCCTTCATGGATTCCTCAGACACAGGACAAGGCTGTGTTGGTGCAGACAAATGCTAAGGGACAGACGCCCAGTTGAATTTCAAAAGGAAACCGTACCCAAAGCTGACAGTGATTGGACTTCATCAGTGCCAATTGATCCTGGAGTTTGGGAGGTGTCGATGACAACTAATGACAGAACACGGTCTGGAATCAATGTAACCCAGTGCTTACGGGCTCTCTTATTGTGCCTCTGGGACTCAACTGTGTCCCAAGTCCTCATGCTCAGGGCTCAACAATCACGGCGAAACCCACTCGCCAGCCCCGCTCCGTGCATGCGCGAGACCCGCACTGTGCTTGCACGGACTGCCGGTGAACGGGTCAACCGGCTGAAATCTACTCACCACGGACGAGCAGATCAGCGTATCTGTCAAACCCTGCTCATGCTAATGGGCTTGCTTAGAGCTACTACTTTGAAGATTCCTTCAATTTACAGGAAGACAGGCTCATGTTTATGAGAGTGCTTCCTCAGTTCTTGAAGAGATCCCCCTGGATGGCCTGAAGAGGAGATTCAGAGGGCCACCTACAATAGAGCTGGACTTTTCAGCAAGGAGGACACTTCCTGCAGTATCAGGCCAATGTACAAGTAGAACTCCCCAGCCTACATCCAACTGGGGCCTCCTTCCCTTCCCCATGAGGTATTTGCAGGAATGGCATTCCTGTCCTTGTCACATACAGCTGGAGCAGGGCCGGACTAAGGAGTGGGCGAGCTGGGCAGCTGCCCGGGGCGCCTGATGGCAGCTGTAAAGGGCACGCGGGCCCCCCCTTCCCCCCACAGCCGTGGGGCCCTGCATGGCCAGGTGCAGCCCTGCCCCAGGCTGCAGGCCAGCTGCGGTGGCCGGACCAGGCTAGGCAGCGCATGTGCTGTGTGCCAGCGGCCGGGGGGGGGGGGGGGCATGCATGCGCCGTGCGCCCTGGGGGGAGGGGGAAGAGGAAGGGGAGGAGTGCCACGTGCCTGGGGTGCCTAAATGGCTCGGGCCAGCCCTGAGCTGGAGTGCAGTTAGCAGATATCGCACCTCCCCATGGTGTGCGCTTCCCTGATGCAATCCTGGCAACCCAGGGATGGGGAACCTAAAGCCTATGTGGCCCCCGGCTTGCCAGGAGCCAGCCCCCAAGAGTCAGGGCTCCCATTGCGGGGCTGGAGCATACAAATCTACTAGCTTCCCCACCCTCCAGCTCTGCAGTGCAAGAGGAACATGGGGAGTGTCTCTCTCCTCTCAGGCAGGGGCCATGTCAGTAAAGGGGGGGAGGGGCTGTGGTTTGTTGGTTTGGGTTTTTTTTGGTTTGCACTTGTGTGCGCCCCCCTCCTGCCGACTGATTTTTCTGTGGGTCAGAAGCCTCCCCCCCCCCCACCCAACACAAACAAGGTTCCCCACCCCTGTGGTAGCCACTGCTGAGAAGGGTTACAGACAGGAAGCAGGAATATTCTCCCAAGAGACTCAATCTAGGAAACCTTAAATTGTAGACTAACAAAACCTGTTATGTAACTGTTTAGTTATGGAACTAAATCATGTTCTTATTCTGTAGGCCAAATCTGAAGCAGTGGACAATAGAGCTACAGACAATGCAGCTGTAAGAAGGACCCAAAGAGTCTGCCCCATCTTTTATGCTCTTGAATGGAGGCATGAGGTGAGCCAACAGACACTACTTCCAAATTCTCTGGCCCCAGGCTCGTAGCCCACTGTGGAACACAATCAGGACCATTAGTCAAAGAAAAACTAAGCCTGCGGACAAGCCCTGAGATGAGAACACGGAGCATCTTGTAGATTCAGGTCTGCAATCTCCTGCATAAGACAGCCAGGGCCAAACTCACTCTTCTGGGGTCCTGGAGCTATTAAATTGTGGTCCCCCCCCCCCCACTCCAGGTTCTGGGGTAGGGCCAAAATGAAGGGTTCCATGTGCAGGAGGGAGCTGCAGGTTCAGGCAGAAGGGTGGATGGCTGGGGATGAGGCATTTAGGGTGTCGGAGGGGGCTCCAGGCTGCAGCCAAGGGGTTTTGAGTGTGGGAGAGGCTCAGAATAGGAGGCTGGGGTGGAGGGGTGGAGTCTGGGTGGGCGTTCGGGTGCTGGAGAAAGCTCAAGGCTGGGACTCAGATGGAGTTAATGTGGGAAGGGATTTGGGGCAGGGGCATGAGCTATGTAAGTGGGCTCAGAGTGCGGGGTAACATCTTGGGTGGGGAAGCAGGTGACTTAGCATGAGCCACAGTGCCTTGGCCTCACTGGCAGATACCCTGCCCCTTCATCTCCCATTGGCTGGGATTCCCAGCCAACCGGAGCTGTGGGAGTGGAGCCTATAGGTGAGGGCAGGGCAGAGCATGGAAGGGAATGGAGCTTCCCCTAGCACAGGCAGCAACCGGGGAGGAAACAGCAGTGTATGGAGCCACTTTCCCAGTCCCCCACCTCTCGGCAGGGCTGGATAACCTGCAGCAACTTTACTGGTTGCAGCCAAAGGCTGAGGGCTAAGATTGACTTGCAGAAAGAGCTGCACTTTTGGCTACCCAGGAATCTTTCTGCAGGGTCCCAGGCTGCAGCCTTCTCAAGTCTGCAAACCCCTTAAAATCACCCTGTGAAAAGCCACCAAGTGAAAAAGTTTCAGTAGATAAATCACTTCATCTAAGTACATGCAGTTAATGCTCATAGGTCTCTTCCCCCCCGCCCCCCCCCCCCCCCCATCACAGAATTTAATGAGAACTACATTCTTTAAAAATTACTCCTTGGAAAGGTATGCAATACTTCTAGCCCCAAAGTTATTTAAAGTTTCAACTTTCATGCAACATCTGACACTTTAAAATCAGTGGAGAAAAAAAGCAAGTCAAACACAGCTATAGAAAAACAGAGTAGAACCAGGTTAAATATACCTGCCCTGTCCCCCTCAAATGTGTGTGCTCGCAGACTGAAGATCAAAGGACTCTGACAAGGCTTTGGGTTATTTATATAGTTTGTGACCTTGTTACAATGAATTCCCACTCAGGAATCAACAGTGTGTAAATACATGCACACACACTGCAGACACACAAATGTGTCTGCGGATGTTTGCCAAGTCAGTTGTCTCCATGCATGGAGCTTGCTTACTTTTAATAATACTGAGGCCAAAGAAGTGAGGGTCTTTAATCTTCACTAAGTCACAAACTTGCTGGAAGAGCTCCTGTCCAGTGGCTTTTACCTGAAAAAACAAAAACACAAAACCAATCCAACATTACAGGTAGTACATGCATAATGGCACTGAACAACTCTTCAGAGTCATAGGTGATCAACAGACTCAAGAGCAGCCAGATTAGAATCACAGCAAACAATTCAGTTCTTGGGTCAGAGTTGGTAGATGTTTTGTGATTGCTGTAGGGCGTTTTTGCCATATTATATTTTTATACACACACACACTCTCTCTTATTCCAGTAAGACCAGACTTAGGAACCACTGTATTTGTAGCCTTTTTAGTAAGAGGCTGGGCTATGTCATCTAGACTATTCATACTGTGCAAATGCAACTAGATACTTATTTCCAATTCCCAATAACTTGAATCTTTTTAATTTCATTGTGCAGTGGCTGGACAAACCTAGGAGTGGCACTGGAGACACTAGAGCAGCCTGCCTGCAAACAGTACTGGATCAGTTACATGTGGAATGTTATTGTCACCACGGTCACCGACTACATGGGTGCTCTGGGGCTAGAGGGTGAGTGTGTGGGGAGACACAGGAGAGCTTGGCACTCACCCCCCTCCCCTCTCTCACACCAGTGGCACTGCTAACCAACTCCTCTTCCTCCCTTCCAGAGTGCTGCGAACAGTGAATTCAAGCTCTGGAAGGGAAAGGGAGGAACAGGGACAGGGCATGCATGGAAGAGGCAGGGCAGGAGGAAATGGGGGGAGGGGGAAGGAAATGGGGGAGGGGGAGAAGAGAGTCCAGCACCCCCTCTCCCCCAAGCAAGAGGAGTCAGCACCTATGATCTTCATAAACATAAGAGGCAAAAAGCTTAAAAACTGGACAGACGTACAGGTGGGACCTCCCTGGTCTGGCACCCTTGGAACCAGTTTGCCAGACCAGGGGAGGGCTGTGCTCCCCACTGGCACCCACCTGGCTGGAGCTGCTCTCCCAGGTACTAACCCTCCTGCCTTTGGTCAGGGCTGTGCTCCCAACCAAGCCTGTGCCTCTGAATCTGGCTAGCTGGAGCTCTCTGGTCTAGCAATATCCATGGTCCAAAGAAGTCCCAGACTGTAGAGGTTTAACCTGTAGGTTGCTACAGCCAGCCACCTAATTAGCACAGCAAGTTGACTTTTTTCAAACCATTATTGTGAATTTATCTATTGCTGTTCTCCAGAGACCAAATGCATCCCTTGAGTCTAGGACAAGGCTAGTCAATAGGCGGCCCACAGGACAAATCCAGACCATCAGAAGCTTATGAATGGACCACAAAGATCAAATGCGCGCACAGCCATGGCAGCTTGTGCAGAGTTGTGCTTGTTCCCCAACACAGGTCACCTGCAGCCCCACCAGCTCTGGCATGGTCATGTGTAAAACAGCAGATGCTGGCGTCTGGGTTCAGGATTCAGCGAGTAGGAAGCAGAAGACTTGCTGGATGGAGTCGGCGGGAGATGGGGGGGGGGGGGGATTAAGGGTGGCAACTGTGGAGTTATATGCCTCAATTTAGGTCTCAGTTCTGCAATGGGGAAAGTCTGAGGTTCACGGAGTGTGATTTCAGTTAGCCTTCCATTCCCTCTGATCATGGGCTTATTCCCCTCCTTTCTGAAATCATTGTCCCCAACTCTGTTCAGTTTGTGGGGATAGAGTGAGTGTTTCATTATCCGGTCGCTTTCAGAGAATCTCAGTATCAGCGTCACACGGTGTCTGTTTTATGCATGAGAGGAACTGTAGTGCCAATCCATTACCTTTTCCAGCTCTGAAAGTAGTAAGGGGCTCAACAGGTAAAACTGAAAGCTATCAGGATTGTGCGCTACAAGTCACTGCCCACATGGAGGGCTGTACCTTGCACCAATGGCCTCAGTGAACATTTTTCCACTTTTTTTTTTTTAAAAAGGGAGATGTTTCACAGTACCCCCTAATCTGATACATTTTACTTTGACAGGAATGTGACCTCAGCCAAACAATAGCATATGAGATATTTGATGCCACTAGCTCAGATTATAATCAAGATCCAGCATGGAATTTTGTAGATCAAATACAAATATAGTCATAGGGGACAATAAAGTGTTTAAAAAGGGGGGAGAGGGGAATATTTGAACAGATTAAACACCTTTGTACAATTTTTCTAATTGAAAAATGGGCTTCTTTGGGGGGGAGGCCGGAAAGTGAAAGTTGATTCCTCAACTTGATTCACTTAGTTTTAATCAAGTTTGTATTCTCTTCTCCTGCGCTCCTTCCCTTGAGACATCTCCTTCCCAACAACTCACTTTGAAGAATAATGCAAAGCTATCCTTGATACCTGGAACTCCCTTTCACTGTGGTACCAAATGTACCAAAAGCAGCATGAATTTTCTATCATCTCAAAAAGGACAAGATTCAATTTTCCACTGTTGTGCCTCTTTTTGGCCATTTGCAGCTCCGCAACATGGGTCTAAACTGCTGCCAAATGAGAATGGTAGTGTTTTACATCCATTTCCAGGGGGTCGGTATCTCTATAACAGGCAAGGCAATGGAGAAGTTAGGTCTCCACTCTTCCCTGAAGGATAGTTTGAGTCTGCCAAGAAAACAGATAATATCTAATGTTCAAACCTTCTCCTGTCACAGTGCATTCTAAGTTGCACCATTTTGCTTACTGTTTGAGTAAGATACTCAGGGCACAGACTAAATCTTCCCATCAGGTCTGCACAGAGCTGGGCTCATTTTCTGCTTCTATGCCCAAACATTCGTTCCTCGCAGGAAAGATTACTCCCACTTTGCTTCAATTTACAGAGTGCTTAGCAAGCTCTCCTATATTCTCCACAACAGTTTGGTTCCTTCAAGACTTTTTGGCGGCCTCTCAGGAATTAGTGTTTTAGAAATGCTAGGTTGCAGAGATGTAGTATCTCAAATGTCTATCTTTTATATAACAAAGGAAGAGAAAGATGTTGACAATCGTGTGAACTTGTATACATCCGATACAGAGAGAAGGAAGGGATTTTCTTTTTTAAAGCCACATTTCTCTTTCCCTTAGCACGGTGTGGATTTTTAAAAAATGCATTAGTAGTGTCAAAGTACAAGTCCTACTCTCTGAATCTAAGGCTTTGTCTACACTGAAGTTTGAAGTGCAGCCATGACAATGCTTTAAACTGAAAGTGTGGCCACGGCACAAGTGCTGTGAAAGATCTCCCAGCGCTCTAGGTAAGCCACCTCCACAAGGGTGTAGCCTAGTTCACACTTGCACTCTGCAGCACTTGCTGCGTGTCAGACAGACACCCTGAGTCAGAAAGTTACAGCACTGAAGTGCCAGGTTAGATCTGACCTATATTTGATGAGAATATACAGGTATTACCTCATCTTTATGGACATGCTGTGTGGCAGCTCTTAAGGGAGTAATGGGAATTATTTGCATAACCTCTTTGCGGATCAAGTGGAGAATCTGCTCTTCAATCTGCTGAAAACTAGTGATATCTACCTCGCTGGGCTTTTGGGAAGATGCATTGTTTGTACAGTGCATTAAAAAAAGTCAAATGCTATGAAAGTCATGAGTGAGCAGTAACCTTATTATTGTAATGAAGTTGGAAGTCATCTGTTGCAATGCTAATTAAATCTGAAGTCTCACCGATGCCCCTAGAAAACTGTTCCAGTGTTCCTTTAAGATTTTGCAAAGAGGAGAGGGAGTGAGGATATTTTGTTACTGATCCCTGATCTACGTAAGATAAGGTTCCTTTCTTTATGAAACCTGCACCTGATTATATTTTCAAAATTCTCACTCAACACATCCAAATGCATTAACAAAACAGTTTCCTGTCCATTTAGCCAATAAAGCAGGCATAAAACAGACTTATTAAAAAGCTATTGACAGATACAAGAACTCACACAAAGGTAAGGGCAAATATGTACAGCTCCACACTTTCAAGATAAAGTATCAAAGGGGCTGCACTTAGTCATACCCCTCAGTTTTTCAACAGCACGGGCATTCAAAGAGAATTCAAGAAAGGAGACAAATGGCTAGAAGAATCCCTCTGGCATTCTTTCCATTCCTGCCTATACTATAAAGCTGAACTCTAATGGCCCCCATCTACGTTATGCAAGTGCTTCAAGCTACATTTTTAAACACTGGGAGCCAGACACCACAACCAATTTAAGCACCCCTGCTTATGGCTAATCTGCAATCCTCGGAGATGTGACTGCTGCTTCAATGTATCTAGCAGGAGCGTCACTGCAGGCTGCCCAGCTGAGAAATTATTCAGGGTTCCAGGTGAACTTGTACGCAACATGCAAAAGCCACTGCTACACCAGCTTCACTACTCTGGTTAGCTCATGTCTATGCAAACTGTAATCACACCCCACAGTTACAGTGATGAGATACTCAATGTTGATTAACACTGTAGAGCAGGATTACATGATAAGATGCTTAAAACACCAGCAGATCATCTATACTAAGGATCCCAGAATTGATAATGGAGGGGCAATAATAGGACATTTCCAAGATGCACTTCTAGTATAATCAATGCCCAATGTGGGAGGATACTTTAGTCTCCATGTGGTTGGATCTGCACTCACTCTGTTAAAAGCTTCCAAGAAGTGGGATATTTAGGGCCAGCTGTAATAGAGACTTATACTGCTATGGCCATTTACCCCACTAAGCGTTTACATAAAAGCATCTTACCTGGCCTGGTTTTGAGCCAGTGAAAGTGACAAGCTCCAGAATCTGTTAACAGTCCCCTGATCTACCCAAGCCCTGTGGTTGTTTTCATAAGGGATACTAGATTTAAGTATGGCAAGTAGGAAAACTTCTGTATGGACTTTAGAAAACATGCACAACACTCAAAAAACCCTTAAGCTACATTTTGAATTAGCTAAGATTCCCCCCCCCCCATATCCCCTCTACCCTCCAAAAGTCTAGAAAAACTCTAGATAGACCCCCATCCCCAAAAGGGGCAGTTCACAAGTTAGATGGCTAGCTAGCATGAGAACCAAGAAGCTTCAGGCATTGGTTCAGCTTCTCGCATATGCCTGTGAAACTGTATTATAAAGGTAGCAGTGTGGTCTAATCATGGATTCCATGTTGCAGGTCAAGAAACATTAGCCCTGTGAACAAGAGAGAGAAAGACTTTGCATAAGTTGTTTTACTTGTCTTTGTGCTTCTGATTTCCCTAAAGTAAAACAGAGATGATAATAATTTGCAAAGTACCTAGAGATCTACAAAGTCAATGCTCTCTCTTATTTGATGCAGAGAAGAAAGGGGGGGGGGGGGGGAAGTGTCCCACTTACAGAACAACTCCCAAAAGAAAGATCAGAGCTTAACTGCACAGTGTGCTGATGTCAATTAGCTCTGCCACCGGAGGTCCAAAGGTCAAGTCATTTAAGGTTTCTGAGAAGCTGGAGTTTTGTTTCAGTTTGTTACAAAGTAATTTGAAAAGGAGAGAAAGGGAATTAAAAATTAGGCCCTCATTATCAAATGCAATAGAGGAGATTAATCAGATCATCCTATAAATTTTTGCTAGGCTACCCAATTAGGAAGCAAAACACCAATTATGTTAAATCAGCTAATAGTCTTTTTAGTCAGTGGACTAATAGGGTATACTCTCAACTGCAGTGAAAGTTAGGCTCATAGCTGTATGCTCTGGCCATTAGAACACGACGTACATCTATGGAATCACAGGGAGCTCAGAATGAAATTTTAAAAAACTCACCCCAATAGTTACACTGAGTTGCTCTCTGTTGGGCAGAAGAACGCAAACATTCCGGTACTCCTGCTGCATCCTGCTTTGCAATAGTGATCTGCTCATGGCAGAGCCGGTGGCAAGCTTTCCAGACCCAATACAGTTGGCTGTACAGGCACTCTTCTCAGGACCAAAATGAGGCTCCCTTCATGCCTCACACCTGCCAAAAACATAAGACTTCACTGTTATGCTCATGGGAAAAAGGCTGAGAGCTCTGAGCAGTCAGTCTGTATTTAAACAGGATGTTTTCTGCTTCATTCTAACACAAGGAAAACAGAAATCTCTCAGAAGACAGGGCACAGAGTGATTGTCGTACATTATTTTGACATTAGTCAGCCCTCTTACTGATTAGCAGTGTGGTCACATTACTCAGGAGGTGGGAGTACAAGCCTCATTAAGCCTATGTGGACTGGCAGGTGGCACACATTCTGTTTTCCTGACTCATTCTTTTACATTGCCCACTAAGAGTTAGACCACAAATCTAGCACAAGCAGAGCATACATCCTCCCCACTCCTCCCAAAAAAGCAACCACCAAAACACGTCAATAGAGAGTCACAAAACAGTTAAACGTACTTAGACCAAAATACCAGGAATGAGATTATGAAGCAATAGTTAGCAACAAACAAGTAACACTACTCAACCCTCTGGAAGAGGAATCATCAGGAGGAGGAATTTGCCCTTTCCCTAATTGGTTTATGACCATCAGTGCAAGTAAAGATTTAACCCAATTGTCAACATGAACATGTCACTGTAGAGGAGTCCAGAGTTAGTGTTCTAAGAAAAAAAGTGACAATACAGACTGTTGCAAGACCTTAAGCCCAAAAGTAAAAGTACCACCTAGAGGCCAGTAAGGAGCCAGGGCAAGCTCTGATGCTGTACCCACCAGCCCCAGAGCAGGCATTGGAGGGCTAACTGAACTACAGAGTAGCGGCTTCCCAGAGGGGATCTATGCAGGGCTGTAGGTCATGGAGAAGGGGTATTACGTGCATTTAGGGGGCTCTTCCTGTCCCTTTACCCACTCAGCTGCTTCCATGAGCAGTGGGTAAACCTAGGGCTGGTGGAAGCAAACCCCTAACCCCATCCCTGATGCCCATGGCCCCCCAACATGGGTGGCCTGCTCCCACCCAGCACCGTTAGCCCATGGCTAGGCCTCTCCAAAGCACAGAAGGGCAGGCAAGTGTGGGGCTCCCCAGCAGTTTCTCCTGTAAACTGGGGCACAGCCTCATAGGGCCACGGAGGGCTGAAGCCCAGGCAGTCCCAGGAGATTAGGGGAGTAGTGCTGAATGGGAGGAAGGAGGAATCTGGGAGCCATGTGTGGGCAGGGCCAGCTAGGCAGATTGGGAAGGCTCTTATTCCCGCCACCCATGACTGCCTCCTCTGGCCAGGAAAGGGAGGACAATTGACATTTCTATTGAGACAACTATGGTCCATTCAATGTTTACTGGCTGAGCAAAAGTGACCGAGTTAGGCGCTCTCAGGTTTCTAGTGTATATGTAAAAACAAAATAGCACAACAGTCTAGATGAGTCCCACACACAGATATCCCGCAGAGCTTCAGAGCCCATTATTGTCACTATAGGCAAATGGATGTATTCAAAACAAAGAGATACTCAGTTCAGGCACACACAGGTTTGGCGACAGCACACTATTTTAGTTTCTTGCAACTTAATTTTGTTTAAAGATCTTCTCCATCCGCTGGCTATTTTTATGCTCCTGGCTGGATTTCTCTTCAGTGCAAGGAAGTATCTCACAGGATAATAGAAGTCTGTTGATGGAAGACAAATGTCCTACCACTTTTTATAGCACTAGTTAAACTTCCCGACAGCAACTTATACAAATAGTAGAGTAACCCAGGGCTGGGCCATCCTACACCTGCAAACCAACAATATGCAGATGACACCCAGCTTTGTCTCTTTTGCCACAAACACTGTCATTACAAGACAGTAAACATGGCTGACGGAAGACTAGCTAGGCCCAAATTGAACCCAGGCAATTGTGAAGTGATACTGGTCATAAGAAAATAACTGGAACTCAGTCCTCTGCTTTTAATCAAAAGCAACTGCTCATTGCTTTGGGATGGTGGTGAACACAGGCTGCACCAGCAGCAGCCCCTGCTCACCATTTCTGAGTAAGCGATGGGAAGCCTTGCGACCCTGCTTAAACAAGTTAGCCTAGAAAAGCCTAGAGTTGGTTACAAAACCCAAGCCATCAACCCAATTTATTTCCCCTCCAACTTCAGACAAAAAGCTGCAGGGACTGCTGGACCCAGTGTGGACGAGGGCTGCTAGACCCAGTATGAGCTGGGATGGAGCAAACCCAGCTTAGCTCCAGCTCGCAGTGGGTCTGGAACCTACCCCCACTGTGGCTCTGCAGTTTAAATGTAGGAGCCAGGTGGGCAGGCAGGCCAGCTCTGACTACATTTAAACTGCAGAGCTGCAGCAAGGGGTAGCTCCCAGACCTGCGGTGAGCCAGGACTGAGGCTTCCTCCCTTATCGACTAATTGTGTTAGAAATTCTATCAGTGGCATGATTAGCCCAATACTCACTTCCTAACATCCCTGCTTGAGACCTGTGAGTGCCTACTTCAGGGCAAATGGTCATAAAACATGGCAAACACCCCAAGCCAGTGATGGATTCCAAAAGTAGATTTCACCAAGCCAGGAACAAATGTGAACTCCTGGATCACAATACGAGTCTTTCCATGGAGTCACAGAGCTCATCTTATCATTCACTTCAGTTTGTCTGGGTGTCAACGATCACTTTCACCAAAAAAAAATCACTCCCCCACCTGGTTGCTCCCAGTTCGAAGAGACAATGCTGGCAGCCAACTCTATAGTAAGCTAACTGGAGGTTTATTAGCTAATGAAAAATTAGAGTTACTGAGAGGTTAAAGCTGGTAAAATATTTTCAACAGGTGAATCAGTTTGGAATTCCACATGGTGAGAATGATGGAATAAACTGCCAGGTCCCCTCAAGTCCTTCAGAGGACCACATTGTCTCTGTGGATCTCCTACAAGAGTCCAAAGAGTCTAAAGTTGAGGGATCTTTCCTAGAATCCATAATCATAGCCTCTTGTCAGAAAGCATCTCTATCCATGTGAGCTTTTCCTTTGATGTCTCTCCAGTCACACACACAATGACCACTTGCTTTGAATTAACACCATTGTTCAAGTTCTTCATTAGCATTCTACAGTCTCGCTTGAATGGTTTATTTAATCCCAGAGGTATTTACAATGTAAATGTTTGCTTTTGCATTATAACAGGATACATGCAAGTAAAAACAATGCAAGAAACATCCCATTCGTTTTCATAAGTTTTGAAATACGCTTATACCTTTAACAATTTCTTTGATCTATATGGTACAAATGCACAAGTAAATTGGCCCAAATACACTCTGATATGACCTGGCATCTGGTCCATCAAAGATACAACCAAAACTGGATTATGGCAACTCACTGTATGTTTGTCTAAGGTGGAAACAAAGCTAAGGGCTCCAGACCATGGGTAAGCCAGCACCTTCAGTAGAAGGGGCCAACACCACCACATCAGCCATGTGCTCTACCACCTCCCAGTCCAAGCCTGGAGCTAGCAACAGGCCAGGAAGCAGTGACCATTTCTCCACCAATGACCCAACAAGACTCCTCAGCAACAATGCAGTTCACAGAACCTAGGTCAATTAAGTTAGATGCCAGAGATAAATGTTTCCCATTTAGGAAGGGATATAATGTTTGTGAATAAGCTTCCAGTAGAGGGTCAGACTGATCCAGAGTTCAACGCAAGTCCTCCCGAGTGGACAAAGCTTTCCTACCATCAACGAAACAAAGGCGGAGGGTCAGGAAATACAGTAAAACTCCATTGGTCCGGCATCCAATGCTCCGGCACCATAGGGAACCCGTTAGTGCTCCGGGCAGCTGGACAATTGGAGCTGCTCTGCGCCCAGCTTCCCCGATTCAACCGCTGCTGAAACTGACCAGCAGCTGAATCTGAAGCCAGGGGCAGAGAAGCTGGGGTGCTGCCGAGTTGGTCCCGTAGCGCTGCCCTCGGGGCTGCAGGACCAACCCGGCAGCACTCCAGCTGCTCTGCCCCAGGCGTTCCCGATTCAGCCGCTGCTGAAACTGACCAGCAGTGGCTGAATCGGGGACGCCTGGGGCAGAGCCGGACTATCGGAAGGGAGGGCTATGAGGGGGCTGGCGTGGCAACCCCTCACCCCACACCCCTCATAGCCCCCCCCTTCCAATAGTCCAGCATATCTGATAATCCAGCACCCCCTGGGTCCTAAAGATGCTGGATTATCGGAAGTTTACTGTATCCTGAAACAGCTTTTTACCAGGGCATGGAGAAGAGAAAGTCCACCAAGGACCTTAATTTATCTGGGAAATACTTGGATACTAGCACTATAGAAAAATCCTAAAATAGGGAAGCCCCACCTCTGCTAGGTTCCCATAGACTCCTTCCTTTAGCCTTCAATGGTACCTTAATGAGTGTGACTACAGAAACTTCAAGTTAACATCAAGCAGAGAATGGATAATGCAACTAAAGCGGTGTCTACTCTAGGGATGTAATAGTGTAGGTCGATTAACCGATAAGCAAGCACTATAGACTTCACACATTCCTCCCTCCCCCCCAGTACAGTTTTTAAGCAGGCTGGTCAGCAGCCCTGCTCAGTCCTAGCTCATGCCAGGTCCAGGACCTACCTCTACTACAGCTCTGCATTTAAAGTTTATTAGGAGCCCGGCAAGCAATCAGCCTAGTTCAGTTCTAGGGTCCAAGAGCTCATATAGCCCTCTGGACAGGGGCTGCTGCCACCCTGCACTGCTGCCTCTGACAGGCAGCCGGTCCAGGAGGGGAGCTGGTTTTTAAATTGGCTCCCTTCACAGCTCCTGTCTGGCACCCCATGCAGCTGCCTCGGATACAGAGGCAGCAGCGCTGAGTGGCAGGGGGGCTTCTTGGGAGTGGGGCTGGAGCACAGTAGCTGCCAGCCCCACTTCCAGGGACTACAGAATAGTTCAGTAACCAATAAGAAATCATGAGGTTAATTGACTATTCAACTAACCAATATTGAACATCCCTAGTCTAACTTGTAGCAATGTTGCTAAAAGTTGGGCAGCGTAAACATAGTTGACATTTTGCCAACAAAATACTCCCCCCCCCCCCCCCCAGGGGGTGGGGAGGTAGAAATTAAGCACTTATCCCTTTCATCATTCAACTGGCAGCATAAAACCCTTAAAAAGGGGTGGGGGCAGAATCAGGAGAGAAACATCCAGGAGAGGGGTAGTGGCAGTGGCAGGTCTCCTATTAACCTCTCTCTCTGGCTGAAAACATTGAAACATGGCTCCTTTTCAGGGTCAGAAAAAGCAGTAAAGACCCTAACTCAATGCAGCCCCAACCTAGCATGTTCCCCATTGTATCTCCCCATGTGACCTAAAATAACCCTCTCCCCATAAGTCCAGACCCTAGAAACAGGGATTTACAGTGAAGCACTTTAAAGAATTACCAAGAAACATAGTGACTTCACTCTCAAGGGCCTTATCAGTGCCTTCATGAGCTTGTTTAGAAGATGCCAAGTACGATGAGTCTCAGATTAGCAATTCCTGGCATCCCAAGAAGAGAAAACCCAGGATGCTTTTAGAAATACAGATGTACACCAAGGGAAGAGCACATTGTATATTCTTTTAAGATAAGAGCAAGAATTCTGCCACAGGAGTTCTCTTGAGCTGAACGCCCAGAGGTCAGAATCCTGGCAAAAGGGTAGCCTCAAAAATGCAGAGTTACAGTGAGTAATGTAATCCACTACAAGTTTATATTAGAACTTCAAAACTGTTCTAATGTGTTTGAACTAAATACCACTAAAACCATCATTGCTAACTCATCTTTGTAGAATATTAAGCTTATGCATTGTGAATCAGAAGTGCAACAATGGCCCATTTTTACTGCAATGTAGAAACTAAGCATCAGAGCAAGTGATAGTTAAGCTTATCACCATACTGCCTTTCCTTGAATAAGGAATTAAGGTTATTCTTGCTGGTAGTAAACAAAAGAAAAAAGATTTAAACATTAGAACTAGTGATTTTGAAATCACAATTTTAAAAAAATTCAGTTAATTTAGAAGAAATCAAATAATGAAGTGACTTTGCTTTGGTGCTTTATGTCAATTGCACCTTGATCTTGAGAGAAAGAAAATACAATAGTTAAAAACAAATGTATGTTTGAAACTGATTTTTTTTAAGTTCACAATTGAAAGAGGCAGAACAAACCCCCAAAGAAAATTTTAATTCAAAATTAGTTTTTTCCCTGTGCCCCTCTCTTCAATTCTACAATCAGTATAGAATTAAGCTCTCTCTTTTTCATATTCTGGTTGCACAAACCGGATTCACTACCTTCATTTGGAAAATACAGTAACTGTCACCCCTTTCAAGTAATACACTACCCCTTCTTCAACTTCTCAAAGAGCAAAAACTAATTACATTTGGTTTATTTTGATAACCTGTCCTCTTCTGATCTAAGATCAGAATTTCAGCTGTGTAAAACTTCTAGATTTTTTAAAAATTCTAAAAGACAAGTAAAACAGAGGATTCTATAACAGATGGAAAGTACAAGTTACCTAAAATAGATTTTCTTGATTCCTCATTGATATAGACTATATTAATAGACAAGCGACAATTTTTTCTATTCTTTTGCTTCCAAGCAACAATTGTCCAAAACTGCATGTAAGGTAACGTCTGCAAATTGACTCCAGACCTCTGTGTCATTACCTGACAACATCACACTCCAGGAAGATTGTGAATGGCATAAGACTCAGGCTGTGTCTACACTACAGGCTTCTTGTGCAAGAGTGATTTCATGCTGCAAAAGCACATCAAAAAAACCCCACCGCTCAGGATGGAAGCTGAGGGCTCAGGCTTCATCTTCAGCCTTGTGCAACAGAGCTTGGGTTACAGACCCTGCCCCTCCTCCCCTTCATCAAAGGCTGAAGCCCTCAAACTTCAGCTGCTCTCCAGATGAGGCAATGGAGAGCACTCAGGCTTTGCCTTTGTCCCTTCCCCTCACAGCAGCAGGACTTAGCCTTCAGTCCCCCATTCCTGGCTCATAGTATTTTTTGTCATCAGAAGAAGGGTGCAGTGCAATGAAGTCTGAGAAACCCTGATCCCCCTGAATTATAAGAATAGTTAGGAGAAGGTTTTTGGTGGGGGAAACGAAAAGCAGTCTTAAAAAAAGCCAACCACACACATTACAGTAGTAGTGAAGATGTTAAAATCCATACCCCTCTCTTCAGATGAAGAGGATAAACACATGCCTGGGGGAGTCTTATGGACAAGAGGAATATCAGAATGTGAAAAAATCCCAACCAATTATGAAGCTACCAGGATAACAAGTTTACACATTTATACTGTGAACCTGGAACAACTCTCCAATGAAAATAAATGGCCAAAAAAATGCTCTTGCTTAAATACACAGAACTGCAGCCTGTCCATATGCCATTCTTTTGTTTATCATAGATTCCAACCTCTTAACCTCAATTAAACCCTAAAAGCCAGGGAAAGGCACTGCAGAAAAATATAGCTTAAGTTAATCCGTCTCTGGGGTACTTTGTTTTTTTTAAAAAGCAAATTAAGGTTTTACCTCCCACAGAAGTGAATTTCAAAACTGAATTGCTTTAATAGAGTCCAATTTAAACGATGGCACACAAAAAGAAACCACAAGTTTATATGTTCCTTTAGTCAGGAATCAGTACAGGCCATTCACACTACAAGTCCAAGTTTTTTGGAATGTATAGTGAAACAACTTAAAGTGGGGATTCCCCCCGGCTGACTTCCATTGGCGCAAATTGTTTGGTTTTTTTGTGCAACTTCAGTGCGGGGAATGGGAGGATTTATAACGTATCAGTTCCTACAAGTATGAACAACTATAGGATGGAACAGATGTATACCAGGGCCGCCCTGTACCTAGGAATGGCAGAACAGATTTTATTTGGCACATTTAAAAAAAAAAAATAATCTCATAGCTTTAGAAAACATGTCATTCTGGGCCCCTGCATTCTCAGGTTCGATTCAATCATTTGAGCAGCATCATAAAACTATTCTGACATTACAAGGAGTCCTGTGGTAACTTAAAGTAACGTATTTGGACATAAGCTTTCATGTGTAAAGACAAGCCTTTGTCACGTGTAGCAGATGAAGTGGATCTTTACCCGCTAAAGCTGATGTCCAAATAAATCTATTAGCTTTTAAATTGCCACAGAATTCCTCGCTGTTCTTGCAAATACAGCCCAATGTGATTATTCCCCAATACTTATTCTTAAATTGTGTTTTATTCTCCAACAAACAGAAATGGAGCTGAACTGAGTAACTACTTCATTTTGGTGACTAACACTTACCAAGGTTCAGTCAAGGAACAAAAGCCAGAGCAATAGCCCTCAAAAGCAACTAGATCAGTGGTCCCCAACTTTTTGGGGCTGCCGGGCACCTGGGGACAGGGCCACGCACGCACCCAGGGGCGGGGCCACCCATACGCCACGTGCCCAGTGCCAGCGCCGTTCCTGTGCCGTGTGCCTGGGGCGGGGACGCCCATATGCTGCGCCCCCGGGGCCAGAACAGCCCATGAGCTGCATGCCCGGGGCTGCTCCTGTGCCGCACGCCCAGAGGTGGGGACGCCCATACGCCACACGCCCAAGAGCCGGCAGCACCCATGCACCGCGCACCTTGGGCTGGCACCGCTTCTGTGCCGCGTACCTAGGGGCCGGCATAGCCCATATGCCGCACATCCGGGGCCGGTGCCACCCCTGTGCCGTGCACCCGGAAAAGCAAACCCTTGTGCCATGCACCTGGGGGCGGGGCAGCCCATACGCTGCACACCCAGGGGCCGGCACCGCCCATGCGCCCGGGGGTGGGGCCGGCCCCAATCACTCAGCAGGCGCACAGAAATAGCCTGGTGGGCACCATGGCGCCCACGGGCACCATGTTGGGGACCACTGAACTAGATTCACAAGTAGCTGTTAGTAAATTGCTTTGACAGTCTGTCATCACTCTCCAATTCAGCAGCCTCAGAGCTATCTGCCATTTCTGTATTTGCAGGACCTCCATCATAAATGGCTTACTGGTCAGGCTGTCTACACACTGGGAAGATAGACAAGCCTTTTGAAAACTACACAGTGAATTGCCATGTGGCAAGGCAGACTATGAATCTACATACAGCACATCATTTTGCAGTGCAGCTGTGTCCTACTTAGACACTAGTTCACTCCAAGACCTGAAGTACGGCTTAGCCTACTACTGTTAAAAATATGCCATGCCACACTAAGACTTTCAGGGCACTATGATAGTGTCCAATGGTGAGTTAGTGTGAAGCAAGCTGGTGCACTGTAGATTCATACCCCTTGCTTACTACAAGTTAGCCTAATCTATACTGGGGCAAGGTATCACACTTCCACAGTAAATTTACAATTCTCTCCCCCCAGATGAATTCAGTGCCTAAAGACAAGCCTTCTGTTAGTCTAGTGAACAAGAAAAATAAGTGAGCGTAGACCCTTCATATGCTTCAACCCTAGCTTAGAGGGACCAACTCACAGTTGTATCTACACTACCCTGGACAACCAGAACTAGTTTCAACAGCCACACTCAAAGTGCTCATCTGTGACAAGAACCATCACCAGTTCAACTCTGCTTCAATGCTAAGAGCCATTCTAAGCTTCTCTGGAGCAATTCCCTCCAAATAACTATTACACAGTTCCCACGACTAGTGTACTCAGATAATCCTGAAAGTTTCAGCCAATTGTGAAACAGTAGCGGGAGGACTGGTTGAACCATTTCAGACAGGTTACATCCACACTGGCACTAAAAGGGCTCAATACAAAAATATGTACGACCACACAGCAATTAGCCTTGCTGAAAATAAGTCTCAACCAAACAGCATTTGACAGGCATATGCACAATTCAGAGTCTGTATGTGTGACTACAAAGGGTATGTCAGCTCTACATTACAGAGACTATGCTGGCAGAGACATCACCGTAGGTGTTCAGCGTAACTGAGGCACAACATACAACTTTTGCTGACAAGGAGGTTTCTTCATCCTAGTAGCAACAGCATCTCTCCACACAGTGATAGCAATGTCAACAGAAGCATTCTTCCACAGACCCAGCTATCCCTAGGGTGGGGGGATTAGGCTGGCATAGGTATGTTGGCCAGAGGAATGGATTTTTCACACTCCTGACCAATGTGGCTGTTTCAGCTTATTTTAAGTTTACAAGCATGCTAAAGGGAACAGTTCTTGGTAGGGTATTTTATATTTGCACATTGTGCTACACAACACAATCCTGATTGACATCTCTAGGTACTACCACAATAATAATTTTCAAATACAAGACCTAGAGTGAGACAGTAACACTTCGCTAGGCAAAAAGAACAAAAACAAAACATTAAAGAAACCCACGAGAAAGCGGACATAAGCCACTGTCCACAAGAAAGCGGACATAAGCCACTGTATTTCTACCATGAAGTGCCTATTGTCCCTATCCAAGGTTATTTTATTATCATTACTATAGATTTTTTGGGAACATCTTTTACAAGGACAGTGGGTGACAAAGCACGTGAGGGCTATATCTACCAAGAAGGCTTCTCTTGTGAGGCATAAGGATCTTGCGCAAGAGGGATTTTTTGCACAAAATGGACCCATTTACACTGCTTGTTTTTGCACAAAAACCTCTTGCACAAAAAGCATTGGCAGGAAATATGCAAATGAGAGCACAACAAATGCTAATGAGCACTTCATTAGCATACTCTGCTGGCAAAAGCCTGCTGTGTAGACACAGCCTAGAAGAAAAGCACACTAGATCAGCAGCCATTCAAAGCTACAGCCCTTCCTAAGCCCCATTCAGAATTTCACCAACTGAACCTCAAAGGGGCTCTCAGGATACAATTCAGCCAACAGCAAGCATCCTACCCTGAAGTATCATAATCAATCACTTCATATTTAAAAAACATTTCCTGATCATTTGGGAACAAATTTTTCAACTCTGCCTTCCCCAGAAAAATAAGAACCTTCCTCATCTGAGCAGGGACTTACCCATAGGCTATGTCTACACTGCCCAGTCTTGCGCAAGAGCATACACAAAAGAGGCATGGTGATGAATATCACTGCGGCTCATTTGCATACTTGGTGAGCCACCATTTTTGCTCGAGGAGCAGTCTACACTGCTCTTTCTTGCACAAAAACCCCCTCTTGTGCAAGAGCCATTGTGCCTGAAAATAAGCAAACAGCACAGCTCTTGCACAAGAGGGGGGTTTTGTGCAAGAAGGAGCAGTGTAGACTGCTCCTCCTTGAGCAAAAATGGTGGCTCACCAAGTATGTAAATGAGGCGTGGCAATATTCATCACCATGCCTCATTTGCATATATTTTGAGCAAGACTGGACAGTGTAGATGTAGACTGACTTCCAGGAGATACTACAGTAATTCCCAGTCATTAGGCTAAGAAATAGCACCTTTAAGGAGAGTAAGACCTGGTGAGATATTAAAATGAGACTGCCCACCTCCAACATGTTGGCATCTATACACTCCCTTCCTTCCAATGATCTCCACAGTTCTCAAATGAGACGCAATGGGATGCAATGGGGAGCAAGGAAACAGGTGTGTCATGCTTATGCAGACATGTTATGCCACGGTTTTAGTAGAAACAAAAAGACCCTTCTTTTCCTCCACCAGCCATCAAAGCAGCTAAAACCTGCCCTGGAGAATATTTCCAGACAGTAAGTTGACTTGTCAACCCTGGATGCCTCCTGCCTAACTAGAAACCAACTCCACACAATGTGAGGTACTATTAACGTTTCACTGAAGTTCAGCTCTTCTGGTTCAGAAGCATCTGGCCCATTTACAACACATCAGAACTGCTGGAAGAAGTCCTAGTCTCCAACTGCACTTCATGCCCTTGCTCTGCAGTATGATGAGTCCCTGCTGGTTTCCCTTATAGAGGGAAACATTATGCAGCCCAAAACATGCCATGGTTGGGAGAATTCTGAAGAAACCATTTCTGAGAACAGCTGACTTTGCACACTACCTCCTGGTATCAAACCTATTTTTGCACAACATCATTGAGAAGGTAGGAGAGAGCCACCTCCAATCACACATCTTCAACCAATACTACGCAGGATCCCTCCCACATAGTATTCAGGCCACCCATGAACTGCCTTCTGTCAACAGATAGAAGAGAAAACATCTTGTAGTTACCCTCCTGCACAACCTTTTTGCATGTGATACTGTTTCTCATCAGGCATAGCTTGGGTTGACAGGAAAGCTCTGAGGTGGCTCCAATCCTGATTTGGGGATGCTCAGTGAGCTCGTATGTGGTGTAGGGATGTAAAAGTAGTCGAACAGTCGACTACCCAACAAGCGTAGGCTTATCGGGTAGTCATCTACTTGCATCCCCGCCCCCCCGCTGCCTCTACATCAGAAGCAATAAGGGAAGGAGCAGGAGCAGGAGCACGTGCTGGGGAGAGCCATCTTAAAAGCCGGTTCCCCCCAGCGCTGTCTCTGCAACACCAGGAGGTGGGAGGGGGAGGAGGCAGGGGAAGCAGAGGTGCAGCAGGGAACCTGGCATAGACCAGAACTGAAGCAGTCCCTGCTCGTGCCAGGTCCAGACTGCTGTGCCTCTGCCTTCTAAATGCAGTGGCTACTGCTTCAGAACAGATTGGACACCATGGCTGTAGGAGAATGCTTTGTCTATTCACACCCCTTAAGGCACAATGAACCGCCCATCTCTCCTTCCCCACTGAAATAGTAGCTGTAAGTGCTCCTTCTGCATAACAAATTGCACTACTGACAAAAGTTCCTCATTATAATGTATTTGTTCATTTCTGCTCATAGCTCCAATTTCTGCAGTAAATATCGATTTGCAAAACATGTGATTTATAGGATGTGCATTGGGTGAATAAATCAAACATGAATCTGAGCCTGAAATTTAATAGCCTTTAGAATTATTGAGTAGCACAGATGTGTACAGAGGACAGGATGGAACTGTGGAAATATGGGATGGAGCATGGTGTGCAGCAGACACCAGAATCCTGCACTATAGGAACATACAACAGAACAAAGTTCATCCACAAACATCATGCTCCTGTTATCAATCATACCACCAGCATAACTTTTAGTAGAAGTGTTCACATTCTTCATGATTTAAGGTGCAGGGTGTGGAAAAATATTCTCTAATAGAGAGTTCAGCTCTGTCCAGGAATGCTTATGCATTGCCCGTCCATCACCAGCCTGCGCTATATTTGTGCTTACTCTGATGAACAATTCATAAGCAGAACCAGCCATCCAGTGCTGATCAAAGGACAGTTACTCCTGGGGGAATTCTGAACCATTGCACAGGTGCAGACTTCATGTCTGGCTGAAAATACATTATTTCACCCACTAAGGACTGCTAGGGGGTGAACAGCCAGCAGCATTACTCACAGCACACTGCCTGTGGAGCCAGGTTTGGACACAGTGGGGCACACAGATGGCTGGGAGGGGGAGGTAGCATTACAGACTGGGAGCTAGAGAAGAGAAGCACTCAGCCAGGGGCTACAGAGCCATGTGTGCCTGACAGGCTTGGGAGAGGTTCCCTGTCCCATTCAAACAATCCCTATACTCACCCTCAACATAAAAAACAAAACCACACACGGTTCCATTATCATCCCATTTCACAGCCAACAACCCTCAAGGATCCTTCTCTCTCTCATATCTCCTCCATTGCCTTCATTCCCCTAAACCTTTACACTGCTTCTCAGTGGTATGGGAAATACATCTTAGGGATGTAAAAATCCCAGTTAGGTGGTTAACTGGTTAAACAAACTGTTTAACCAGCTAACCACAGGGGGAGGCTTACCTGGGTGACATGTTTAGGGATTACCCAGGTAAATATTCCAGTTAACTCTTTAAGCGCCTAATACATTTTCATATTTTAATTTAAATGAATTTATTAAAAGTTCTGTAGATATACGCCTAGTAAGGAATCTATTTGTCAAAATAAATGCAAAAAAAATTTTACACAAACATAGTAACTGACAGGTATTTTGAAATAAATTACCATAACAAACGGGTTTAGAGCCTGTTTTGACAACTACAATACACAGAATTCTGAATTCTTTTGGGTGCAGAATTCCCCTCGGCATAGAGAGTGACACACACTGCCTGACCCAACAACATAAAGTAGAGCAGAGAACACTTCTAGGTTTGATGCTCCCTTCTGTTCACGTGTTTCAGTTTGAGAAAGAAATGAGAGTGTGTTTTGGCAGTGCAAGATGGGACAAAGGAACAAAACAATGTAATATGATCTTCAAAAGACAGAAGGAAGACAATTAGTGGTGCTACTTTGCTGCATTAAATGGGATAGAGGGAGCCAAGAATGGAATTCAGCTCATCCAAGCCACCAGGACAAGGCAGAAGGAATGAAAAACTGGCACTCCTTCCCAGAAGTTTAGAGTTGGGGAGGAAAAGGAGCTCCACTAAGTGTTAGGAAGTAAGGAAGGGGATCAAATACTGGTAACACTCCAGAGCTAGTTCTCTGAGGCTACATGTGCACTACAGCAGGGATCAACCTTCTGAGATCAAACCACTTAGAGTTGATTTAAAGTGGAATGAGTGAAGACCTGCCAAATAGACGGCAGATTGCTCTCCCGTCCCTGTTATTCTACCCCAGACAAGAAGAGTAAGGGAAGTGAACAGGAGATAATGCGACTTAGCTGGAGTTGCATACTGTAAGTTGGCTTTCTGCAGTACTGTAGCTATAGCCCATGTACTTGTTATTTTTGCAAGCCTGCTGGGAATTTTATTGAGGTTTTTCCTCAAGAATAAATGTAGCCTAACTACTGTACCCTTGCATCGCAGCTGGTCAGGAATGTTTTGCCAAAGTACAGTACAGTTTCTGGAAAGTTTCAATTAACATAGGAAAGTTTTGATTTTGCTGAAATGTTGTGATGTTCACTTCTGGGGGGGGGGGGGAAATCTAGATTAAATATTTTGATTCATGTTTGGTCAACCTGATTTAAAATATTTGTTAAACTAAACCAAAACATGTGATACTTTTCCATTTATTCTTCCCTACTGAAATAGTCCCACCCACCCCCCCAAAAAAGCAGCATCTATGACTCTCTGCAAATCTACACCTGCTCTTGCTTCAGTGGTGCTGCCACTAGTGGGAGTGCTAACATACACAGATATGTCTTTGCCACAGGGTTGGGCCATCGAGACTAGAGAGTGGGCCACATGAGTGGCACTCTCACTATACCACAGGATTGAAATCAGGCATGTGCACCAACCATGGCCTTCCAAGATTAAATACATTGCACTTGGTTCTCTTTATCATGCCTTCTTCGACAAAGTTATTATTAGGGGCAAGTTTCATTGCCAGCAAAAATATAAGGCAGCAAAGGAGTGCACAGCAGTCAGCATGCACTTCACAGGTGCCCTTACTTTGTGTCACTTTTCACTTTGCCAGGGATTCATTGACCCTCTCTCTCAGTCCCCCCACCCAGCCTCCTCCCCAAAGTGCACCCAGTCCCTTCTCCTCCCGCTCCTACCCAGCACTTCCAGACTACTGAAAACAAGCAGATTCCTGAAGCATTAGGAGGCAGGGAGAGGGAGGGGTGCAAGCCAGCCAATTCACAGTGCTCTGGAAGTGCTGAGCATAAGGGGGGAAGGAGGGTAGGTAAATGCAAAGTCCCCAGTGTGCAAGAGGCAGAGGAGGTGGCAGGGTGTGCACACAGTAAGGATGTTAAGGACTAGTCAACTTATTGGATAGTCAGTCAACTAATCAATTACCCTCCCCCCCCGCTGTCTTTATCTGATAGAGGCAGCAAAAGTGAGGGAAGAGTGGGTACTTCAGCTGAGCCTGGGATCAGCTGTGCGGCACTACCCCTTTGAAACGCGGCATTTCAGAGTGGCAGCTGCCACGTGGAGTCCGGGGTCAGCTGGGGATGTCCCAACTGACCCCAGGTTCTGAGGAAATGCTGTGTGGAACCCAGAGTTAGCTGAGTCATCCCCAGCTTATCCCAGGTTGCGTTGAAATGCTGTGCAGAGCCTGGGATCAGCTGGGGACCCCAGGCTCCACGCGGCATTTCAAATCGGCAGCGTAACATGGGAGCCCGAGGTTGGCAGGAACTCTGATTCCATGAGGGCGCTTCTGCTTTGAAATGCTCAAGAGCCCTTGCTGGGGACTTCTGTTTATTTAAAAGCTGGCATGCCCACATGCAGCCCGGAGTCAGAGGGACTTCCCACTGGCCCTGGGCTGCAAGCAGAGTTCCACATTCCTCCTTGGAAAGGTACAAGGAGGAATGCAGAAGTGCCTATTGACTAGTCGATGGAAATTCCATCAACTACTCAACTAGTAAATTAACTGATATTTAACATCCTTAGCATGCAGGGGCACATGCAGAACCCTGATAGGCCACATGTAGACCACAAGTTACCCATTACTGCTTTACCATCATATCCTCTAAGTTGTCTTGGAGCAGGATTAGAAGCCAGTGATAGAACCATGCAGACCATCCATATGTATTTCTATTACTATACTGTCTAGACCTCAAAGCAGGTCTAGACAACGTGGTAAGAAAGTATAAATAGCTGCAGCTAGTCTACGCTAGTTCTTCCAAAATGGAACAGTAACAGTGAGAGTTTTCAAAAGATGTGTAGACTTGGTCAGAATGTCAGTCTGATTACACTGAGTAGAGCAGAGTATTTGGAAAGTTGTGGGAAGTTAATAAATCCTTTGCAAGGGGTGTGAGAATGTCATCCTATGGAAGATTTCTTATGCATATCTAAAAATAAAAGATATAAATAAAAAAATAGGTAGCCACATAAGCCATCCCAGACAAGAATGGTTATACAAATTCGATCTCAAAGCTGGGATGAACGAGAAGGAATATTCACCTTCTGCCCCACAACTCAAATGTCAGCCAATTGTTTATCAAAATCCAAATAATCAGAAAGTCTTTACCACTGTATTTCTAGACTTGCTTTTTAAAAGCAAGTCTATTTGACTAATTTTAAGTAAGCAGTGCACAGTCAGTGCAGAGTATGCCAGCTCATTTATGTAAAATGTGTTGACTTTTAGATATCTTGTGTCCATTATTTCCAGAAAACAGCTTGCTGTTTAGCACAAAGAACAGTGAAAATTCCAGTCTGCCAAAACCCCAACAAAATTTACACAAACAGCAGTGCTTCAAAGATTAAATACAGCTTCAAGGGCCACACACCATACTGCTAGGAACCAAATTTAACAAAAGAAAAGGAAATTTTTTGAAAGCCCCAAACAAAGGAAACCAAATTATCCTACAGAAAACAAACTCTGGCTACGATTAAGTTAAACCTTGCAAGGAAAGAATAGAGGAAGTCAAGAATTTGAAACATATGAAAAATAATTTTTTCCCCGAGGAAGAAGAATGGCAAAAGGAAGTGCTAGAGAGCAACTCACACTTAGAGGAGAATTATTTGGACATGCTTTGCCCCTCAATCTGTCTGTTAAAAATTGCTGGCTGACCACCATTGAAAGAATTAAGGTACTGCAACCAAACAATGCTAGGATAATCAAGGAGCAGAGTAGTTAAAAAGGAATTTCTGTAGGAACACAAGAATGGTAACCGTGGAGTAGATCAGGCATGCAAGTCATTTACATTATTTTGAATCAGACTAACAGTGGGAATACTACTTCGTTGTGCACTGAAGATACAGTTTGCCACCAATTCATGTCCCTTATACCTGAAGTGTTAGTGGATCAAATCAGTAACAGATTGAGGGCAATACTAAAACATTTGTTTAAGAGATTCAGAATCATTTAGATTATTTACTGACTCTTTGTTGGGGATATCATATTCCAGGCATAAATATTTAAAACAGCATCCCTACCTCACCAGCAAGTTTCCTATGAGATCTGAACAGACACAAGTTAATCAGAGGAACACTTGTGCCAGAGAGGTTGTCCTTTTGCTTGAGAAGGAAAAAGGATTAAATAAAAGACTTCATTAAACTCCACTTACCACTTCTATAGAAGACTCATTTGCCACAATATTATTCAAACCAGGCATGATTTTGCACCCAAAAATGAGTTCTAAAAATATTTTATATCTGCTTATGCATAAAGGCCAAGCATTTTCTGTTTCTTTCTGATTTTTGTAAAAGGTATTTGCTCCTTAGGAATCCATCTGTTCTTGTTTGTTAGTCCTCACTTCAAGATGAGTCAGATGGAAGATGTCAGAATATTATAAAACTTAAAGCAATACAATGTGCAGATGAGCTGCCCTGTGTTTCCAATGTCCCATTTTTACTACTAGAAATCTTGAACAATATTAGTTGGACAACAATAAACGTTTTCCCCAAAAGCAAAGCAGCTCTTGCAAATTCTTTGGAATCAGTGTCAGAATCAATGTTAGAAATACATAATTTGGTAAAAGTCTTAAATGCCAACACCCTTGCCTTTTTTAAAGGTATTTTGTAGAGCAGATCTGAGTGAGATGCTGCCCAGGGGCAGAATCCAGTCCACAGACTGCATCTGGACGCTATCTATTTACATCCTGCTTCCCAAATGCCACCAAGTTTCCAGGTAGTGGCCCAGGCAGGAGGATCCTATTTAAATGGCTCCCAGCTGCAGTACTACCCTGACAGTGGCGGGAGCTGTCTTTTAACCCCAGGCAGTTGCCAAGTAATGCAGTAGCAGCGGGGATCCGAACCGCAAGCCCTTTAAATTGCTTCTATTTAAAGGGCTCACAGCTCCCAACCCCGCCACTACCATGTTGCCGGGGAGCTGCCCAGAGTTGCTACCACTGTTTAAAGAGATTCCAGTCATGGCACTACCCCAGCAGGTGCCAAAGCCGCAAGCCCTTTCAATTGCTGCAGCAACCCCGGGCAGCAGTGCGGGATGTCAGCCGGCTCCTCTAGAATGTGGTTGGAGCCTACACATAGCTGTCAACATTAACCAATAAGCCCAGACTTATCGGTTAGACATTTAGACAGTTATATGGTCACATCCCTGCATGCAATATGAATGTCAAAAGGAACAAGCAACATAATGGGGTGAACTATTTTCATAATCCCTTGTAAAGCCTTTGTACCCACTAGAATGCCTGATCTCCACTGGCATCCACATGCTGCTATGAATCTCTCCTATCTTCTGTGCTCCACCATTGTCCTTAGAAAATACTGGAAGTGTTGGCACACGCACACATACACACTGCACTAGGTCTGGAATAGTGTAGTCGATTTACCAATAAACAAAAGCTTATAGGTTAATGCTATAGACGACACACACACCCCTTGCCGGTACATTTTTTGGCAGGCTGGCCAAGCTGAGTCTGGGCTTGTGCTGGATTTGGGATCCTACCCCTGCTGTAGCTCTGCATTTAAAGTGTATTAGGAGCCGGGCAGACAGACAGCCCGGCTCAGCTCCAACTTGCATGGGGTCGAGGAGCTCAGACCCCTGCCCCTGGACAGGGGCTGCTGCCACCCCGCACTGCTGCCTCTGTATCAGAGGCAGCAGCACAAGGTGAGCTGGTTTTTCGAAAGAGGCAGCAGCACAGAGTAGCAGAGGGCTCCCTAGGAGTGAGGCTGGAGCACACTTGGCTGCTGGTCTCATCCCTGGGGACTATAGAATAGTAACTGATAAGAATTCATGAGGTTAACCAACTATTACATTAACTGATATTTAACATCCCTGCTCTGCACTACAGTTTGAGAATTACCTCTTAAGTCAAAGATATATGGGTTCTAATAATTTATGTACTCAAGAATATCCCACCCCCTCCCCCATCTTGTTTTCCATTCTCCCCATTGATCTTCACATGCTTGGTAAGGATCACTGTCACGTGATCTTCCACAGGGAGTCCCTGACACCATTCAAAGGAATCATAGTTGGGGGTTACTGGTGAAGCATTAACTCATCTCTATTTCCTGGCCTTCAGACATGGGCAGTTGGTTAAGGTGCCTCCTAAAGCCCCACCCCTTCTGCGCAGGCCATGCACCCCCACCACAGGGAGGGTGGGCCACGCACCACCTTACTTCCCTAGCCCCAGAGCAAGGGGAGGGCCCACGCACTCTGAGGCAGAAACACTATGATCCCAGAACACCTGCAGTAGGCATTCTGGGGGCAGAGTGTAGATGAGACCAGGCTGGAGATTTGGGAAAGCAGTGCCTTACCCCGCCTAGCATACCGGCCATCAGGCTTTCAGAAGTTTAGTGCCCTTTGCACTTGAAGGCGCAAGGGAACCCTAGAAGCAACCATAACTTTGCATTCATTGAACTTTTTGGCAGCAGAGCTTAATGCATCTACATTGTTGACTAAAGTCAGCTCACAAGTGAAAGATATCAACTAGTTTTTATTCATCATATAGATACAATCCATATCCAAGATTTGTTTTAGTTGTAAATGTAAACCATAACAAGAAGTATGTTAAAGTGTGTGGATTAACACAAAAAGTTACCCTATGTTCCTAAAGAAGCTTGCATAATGAAAACATGCTGACTGGCATCCAAAATGCCAAGAATCTCATCTCATACTACTTCAGAGAGATTTATTTTCAAGTCTCGCCATTTTTGTGGCAAGTGTTTTATTTCAGTCATGTACCAGAACAATTAAGTGTTCCAAGTCTGGAGACTAATAAATGTAACTAGAGGATTAATCTCTCAAAAGAATAATGTTTGTATCTGCTATAAGTAACCAAAATGAGAATCTAACATTGGTATAACGTGTAACAATTTAATTAAAATAAAATTCATTAAAAAAATGAAAAGGTAATGGCATAGTAGGAAACATTGAAGATTTTTGAAGAGGCTAAGAATAAAGTCTCAACACCACAAAAAATGAGAACTTCCGAAGACAGGACTGAGTATGATCAGCATTGTTTGTCTGCAATCCACATGGTTGCCACAGAAAATAACCTTAAATCAGAGACACAAATACTCCAGGATATATTAACAATACATTGTCATAGCTAATCTGCATTTGTGCAGAAGGATAGTTCCTCAGAAGAAATACTTAATAAAATTTACACAAAGATCTTAGATTTGATACCCTGGCATCTTAACAAAAGTTTTGCAATATCATACACTTTGAAATTCCTCTTTGTTACAAACTCTCATCCCATCACTATTCCTTTACTGCTTAAAGAAATCACACAAAGAATTATGTGAAAACAACTTTCATATTAGCTACTATCTGTCCCTTCTAAGATTCCCAAGCTCCTTTTATTGACCCCATACACAAACATTTTCAGAAAGAAAAGCAACAGACGACATGGGCTAAAACACTGAAGTAAGCTTGGATTTGTCATTATGTAGTACTAACAATTACAGGCTCTCAAGGAGGGGGGGAAAGAAAGGTGTGGTGGTGATTTTTTTGTTTTAAGTAGAAGACAGGTGTAAAGTAACAAACCTTAAGTGTACCACCAATCAAAAAGTGATCCAAATCCTCAATTCAGCTGGGCTTTGTTTTAACCTTTTTGTAAGAGCAGACCAGTTAACAAAAAACTGTTAGAGGAATTGGCATAAAAATGGTCCCTTCTAGTAGAGAGGAATCAACACCTAGTTCTCGTAAGCTTTGCCTTCACTAGCAAAACTTCATAGGTGGAAGTCACCAGTGGTACAGCTACATCAATGGTAGAAGCTGAAGTGCACACAGGAGTGAGGCAGCTAATTGAGAGATTAAAGTCTCACCGAAAGAAGTGCTCAACACATTTTATTCCGTAAAACAAGCCCATAAACACACACACACACACACACGAATCCCCCCCCCCTTATCTGCATTTAGTGTTTTTTAATTCAATACCTTACTCCTGGTATCTTTAAAAAAAAAGTTGAGTATTGCACTTAACACAATGATAACATCAGTGAATAACCTCATTCCCATGACAAAGTAGCCTGTAATGAATATAGTCAAGGGATTCCAGACACATGTTCGGGATGGGGTGGTAGGGGAAGAAGGGGACCTGTTCCAACTGGTGGAAACTTCAGCTCCTACAATGTTAGCAACACAGTAGCCTGAATACACCCCGAAAAGCAGCCCAGGAGAGGTGTGTGGCTTTGATCAGTCTGCTCAGATACAGAAAGGAGAACCACCAAGGGAAACCCCTTGCGATAGGACAAATCGGTTGCTAAAAAGACCCTAGGAACTAGCAATACATTAAACATTTAAGCACATAAAGCAAAAGACAATCGCGTGAATACACCTGCCACTACGCGACTCAGTAAACTTTATGCCTTGTACAGCAGCAGTGCAACAGCCCGCTCAGTACTTCGGCCTTTACAAGCCTGTTGCATGAAAACAGCAGCATGGGAAACTTCGTTTTAAATGGAAGAGTAGCTCTGCAACAGAGTTCAGTACTAACCGCAGAAGCCAACCGATCCCGATCCCCCCCCCATACACATCCACATCCACACACCTTTTTACAGTAAGAGGAAGGGAACTGGGTTTTGCCAAGCGCAGGAAGAACCTGAGCTCCAGCTCTCGGACGGTGCCTCCAACGCTCTGCCTCGGCGCAACTGCGCGCTCAGAGCCTGCAGCCAGGCAGGTCCCCTCGCCACCCAGGAGAGCAGGGGACGGGACTGCAGAGCGGAGACGTCCCCAGGCGCGCCCCAGCCGGTGCAGAAAGGAGACTCACGCGGCGCGGGCTGCTGCTGCTGCTGCGCTGCTGCTGGCCCAGGCTGCACAGCGAAGGGCCAGGCAGCCCCAGGCGCTGCCCACTCCGAGCCGGCTGGCGGCTGTAAACACGCCGCGGGGGCCGCTTTGTTGCCTTCTCAAGGCAACGCACGTGGAGAGGCGGCGCCCGCAGCGCGTGGCGCCCGGGGAGAAAGCTACACACGCCCCGCCCTCCCCCGCGCTGCGCTAGGATTGGCCAGCGCGGGTGGCCAGTGGGCGGGCCGCCGCCCCTGGTTGGCGGCCGGGTGTGTCTGTCCGGCGCGGCTCGTGGAACGCCGAGCGGTGGGTGCAGGCGAGCTGCGGGCTTCAGGCAGCGGTGGGGTTCTGTCCTGCTGCGCTCGTGCGGGCGGGACCCGGGCGCCGCTGCCCCACCCCCGTGCAAAATGTAGGCACATTGTCGGGCTAGCTGTGCTGTGGGGCCAGCCCCCCTTTGCCTCTGCCCCCGCTGCAACCCTTCCTCGCAGCCCCTATCCCGAGCGTACAGCGCCTCTGTCCTGCCAGATCCTTAGAATAATCCCTCTCCTGCCCCAGGTTAAACCACTCTTCCCCCCCACGTACAAGAGGCTTGCATGAGCATCTCATGGGAGCCCACTGGACCTGGCTCTTCTTCCCGGCCTCAGCTGCTCCCTCTTGCTCCACCAGGGTTGGCCCTAGAGTGACCAGAAACCCTAATGTTGCTGGGACCCTCTGCTATTAGGTGCTTTTGTCTTATATGTGCAACTATATCCCTCTTGGGGAAAAGTGTCCTGATTTTTCACACTTGCTATCTTTCCACCTATGTGGACTGTTTATGGCAGGAGTGGGGAACCTTTTTTGGGGTCAGGGGCTGCTGCCCCCCCGCAGAAAAATCAGTTGGGGGCCACAAACCAAGTGAGCAGCAAAATGTTAAAAAAACCCTCATTGACATGGCCCCTGACGGAGAAGGAGAAAGACATTCCCCACATTACCCTTGCACACCAGAGCATGGGGGGCCCAGGCTAGTAGACTGTGTTTCAGCCCTGCAGTGGGGCTACGGGACAGGGCTGGTGCATCAGTGTAGGCTCCCCAATGCTAGGGGGCCCTGAGCTTTGGGGGAGGGCAGATCCAGGCAAGCCAGGGACTGCATACAGCTCCTAGCCCTGGGGGTCCCCACCCCTGCTTTATGGGATCTGGGTAGACTTTCAGCACTGAGCACAAACTGGAATGGTTGGACTGATGGGAGTGGCAAGGAGGAGGAGGAGTGGGTTTCCTGGAGGGGGTGGGGGCCAGAGTGAAAACATGGTTGTGGGAGTATATGTATAGGGCATATTTACTATCTAGCTTTTGGAGAATTTCTCTGGTAAGTCTCAAAAATCTCCAACATTTTAGCAGTCCTTTGCAAAGCTAGAAATATAGGGTGGATTCAGTCCTGAGAGATCCTTTTTAGATCAGATCTTTACAGTAAGGACCCTCATAATGTATAGAATGGTAAGCTCCTCTCATCATCAAGTACCCTGATTTCCAAAAAGAATTTGACAGCCTGCACAGACATCCTAGTGGAATAGTCTTCAATCCTACAGAATCTCAGCTAAAGTTATTAACATTAAGGCCATGAACAGTGACGTAAATGAAACACTTTGTAAGGGAACCAGAGTAGTTTAGTGTGAACAACATCATGAAACAAGGCTGCGTTTTATCTCCAATGTTGCGTAGCATTGCCATAGACTGGATAGTAAAAAAAAAGTGTATTAACGATACAAAAACTGGCATGTGCCCTCGTTAGGGATGTTAGAAAGCAGTTATTTTCATAATCGTGTAACCGCTAAATTTCTTAGCGGTTACACAGTCCCTCAATACCCCCCGGGAGCAGGGCTGGCAGCCAGTGCGCTCCTGGGGAGCCTCTTGCTTCCCCAGGCTGCAGCCTCTGTATCAGAGACAGCAGTACAGGGTAACAGGTGGAAACCAGTCCATGAGGGGAGGCTGTTTAAAAACCACAGACTGGCTCTCTCTTGCTGCCCTGCGTTGCTGCCTCTGACACACAGGCAGCAGCCCCTGTCCGCAGCAAGCTGTCTGTGGAATGCCAGAGCAGCCTCTGTCTGCTGGGAGCTTGGGCCCCTTGCAGACAGAGGCTATTGACACCCCACACTGTTGCCTCTCATACAGAGGCAGCAGTGCAGAGTGGCAGACAGGCTCTCTGTATGGACCAGCTCCTGCTTGCTGCCCCACACTGCTGCCTCTGTATCAGAGGAGCTGCTGTATTGGAGGCAGCAGTGCAGGGTGGCAGGCAGCTCCTCTGCATGCTCTTCATTGAAAACTTAAACAGGCAGGCTGGGACTGAGCCAGCTTGCTGGTCTGAGTTTTAAATGCAGAGCACATGATGGCAGGGGTGGGGGTTGTTATAGTTAACCAGGACTGTTAACTGATGAACAATTGCTTATCGGTTAAATGGTTAGCTGGCTAGCCATTAACATCCCTATTCCCACCCCAGTGTTGCTTCTGCCTCTGCTCAAAAAAGACATCTTATGACATTCATGAAACAAAAAACAGGACTATGTAGCACTTTAAAGACTAACATTAGTCTTTAAAGTTAGTCTTTAAAGTGCTATATAGTCCTGTTTTTTGTTTCAGGTACACCAGACTAATATGGCTACATTTCTATCACTATGACATTCATGGTCTCCCTAAGTATCAACTGGTCTGGGATGTCTCCTTTTTTGGGGAAAGAGTGGCCAAGTAGGTTGTTGTGAGAAAGCTCTGCAGTTCTCAAATTTGCTTGACTCTAGCTAATCTTGTTTCATGCCCAGACATGATCTGAAAACTTCACTGCTTACATTAACTGACAATCTGCTCCTGGAGGTGGATGGAAGTTAGATGCTCATGCTGATTCTTTTAGGTTTGTCATTTTTCATTGATCGTTTAATTATATGACTTTGATAACATGTTTGCAGTCCCTAGAAGAGATTTACTGAGCTGCCTTGATATGCTGGTTCAGACCTTTTTGTCTAAAATATATGAAAAGAGGTGTGATGGACAGCGGGTCAGGTGTCCTGAGAGCTTTCTCAAGCTAGATAGATTGGATAGGTGCTCATGTAGCTGCAGTTGCTAAAGCCCTTTTTCATTATCTGTACTTGGTAAGTGTAAACCGAGGTCCAGTGTGCTTCATCAGCAGCTATGCGAACTACAAGCTGCGGACTACAAACTGTGGCATGTTGGGAGAACTTCCTGGTTCCTTTCAGGATGTACCCTCTGCCTTCCCAGAAGGTCTAGCACTGACTTAGGCTGTCTTTTTCTGATTTTCTTCTGAAAGAGGCTATTTCAACATTTAGCCTATCTATACGGGGCCAAATGATGAAAAAAAAACCTCTTTGGGAACATCTCTTCTTCCTTGTAAAATGAACTTTATAGGGATATTGAAAAAACGCGTCTGCTTTTCCCAAAAAAATGTCAGAAAAGCAGATGTGTTCCTTGGATGTGGCAGAGCTTTTCCGGGATATTGGAGGTATCCCAGAAAAGCTCTGTAGTCTAGACGTACCCTCAGATGGGAGCACATAAGCTGCAAGCAGAGAGATGGCTGCTGGACTGTAATCCTATTCTATGTTCGTCACAGAATAAAACATGTTCCTGGTGGTTTGAGTAGGTCTGGTCTGATGTGAATACTCACTGACACACAATGCAGAGCACACAAAGGAGCCTCAGGCCCAGTTTCTCAAAGTTGTGTAAAAAGTCACAAGGGAGGCTTCCCCTCTCTGGAACAACCTTACATTGGGCCAGGGAACAGGAGAGGCTACACAATAAAGGTGCTGTGCAATCATTTCTTCTGAATGTGGATTGATGAGAATTTTCTGTGTGTTTACCACCTCGAATATTTGCATATTTACTGAACCTTACATGACTATAACCAAGCCATTTTGCACATTTTTGTCTGGAGAAAAATTCAGCAGTCTATTTTTTTTCCAATATTTTAATTGATGATTATTCATTTTGAAGTAAAATTTAAGGGTTATTTTTTATTTATAATGTCATAAATGGGTTGAGTTCAGGCTACCTGAGAGATCATCTTGTTTCTTACATAGTACTACAACTGGAGACTCCTTGGTATAAAAGAGAGGGGACAGCTGGTGGCATGTTCTCAAGTGCAGAGTTACTTTATAATTAATAATAATGATTATTAAAACAACACGAAAGAACCCAACTGAGTTTGAGGCTCCCATTGTGCTTTGCATTATTTATTATATATTCAAGAGAATTTGTGCGTGTGCGTGTGCGTGTGCATGTCCATTCATGAGTCCATTTGTTCAAGAACTCCTCCCTAAATGGTAAGAGTTAGGACCATCAAATTTGTCATGCAACTTCCTCTTATCATACTTAAAGCAAGACCAGGGTTCATTGTACCAGGACAATGGGACACGTGTGGCATGTGATTGTTTTCCATCAAACAGAAAGAGGTGATATAGCAGGGACAGTTATACTCGTGAATGACCACAGGGGTACAGCAAGCATCCCAGCCACAGCAGCCTCTGGGCAGGTCATGTGGTTTCCCCCCCCTTCCCTAGCCCCAGGGGGCAGCCAGCAGGTAACCCCCCCTCCTGCCCTGAGGCCTCCCCCCACCTAAACTCCTGCTTTGACTCCTGCAACCCCAGTAGGATTCCCTCCTCACCCCCCAACCCTGACTCATGCACTACCACCCATGCCTCCTGCCTCCTACCAGGACCTCCCCTCACCCTGACTCATGCACCCCCACATACCCAGTCCCCTGCCCTGAGCCTCCCCACATACCCAACATCCTGCCCCCACTCTTGTGCCTCCCATGCCCCCAGCCCCTTGCCCAGAAGGACTCAAGCAATGCCAGGTAAGTGTTCTAGTGCAAACATAATGAGAAATTGTATAGTCCCAAGATATTACACTGTAAATTGACACACCAGACAAAATGAGAAATGAAATATTATCTCCATTTTATAGATGGAAAGCTGAGGTGTTGTCAGATTAAGGGTATGTCTACACTACAAAGTTAATTCGAACTAACAGACGTTAGTTCGAATTAACTTTGATAGGCGCTACACATACAAACCGCTAGTTCTAACTTAATTCGAACTAGTGGAGCGCTTAATTCGAACTAGGTAAACCTCATTCCACGAGGACTAATGCCTAGTTCGAATTAACTAGTTCGAATTAAGGGCTGTGTAGCCACTTAATTCAAACTAGTGGGAGGCTAGCCCTCCCCAGCTTGCCCTGGTGGCCACTCTGGGCACCACCAGGGAAACTCGTCGGCCCCCCTCCTGGCCCCGGAGGCTTAAAGGGGCACGGTCTGGCTACGGTGCTCATGCCAGGTGCACGCCTGCCAGCACCCAGCCAGCAGACCCTGCACCTGGCACAGCACGAACCAGCCACCCGCTGCCACCCAGCCCTCCACCGCTGGTGGCTCCCAGGAGCCTGCTCGGGGCCGCAATAGGCGGGCGCCCGCCTGGTCTAGTGCGGAGATCGTGGACCTCATCCACGACCTCCACACTAGGCACAGGAAAGTGGCCACCCAGGAGCCGGTTTGCATGAAAATCAAGGTGGTCCAGTGAGACCCCCGACCCTGAGCCCTGAGCTTAGAACGGCCGTACAGGGTCAGACCAAAGGTCCATCTAACCCAGTAGCCTGTCTGCTGACAGCGGCCAACACCAGCTACCCTAGAGGGGATGGACCGAAGACAATAACCAAGCCATTTGTCTTGTGCCATCCATCTCTAGCTTTCCAAAACAGAGGCCAGGGACACCATTTCTATCCCCTGGCTAATACCACTCCATGGACTCAGCCTCCATGACTTTATCTAACTTCTCTTTAAACTCTGTTATAGTTCTAGCCTTCACAGCCTCCTGCAGCAAGGAGTTCCACAGGTTGACTACGTGCTGTGTGAAGAAGAACTTTTGCTTATTAGTTTTAAACCTGCTGCCCATTCATTTCATTTGGTGTCCTCTAGTCCTTCTATTATGGGAACTAATGAAGAACTTTTCTTTATGCACCCTCTCCACACCACTCGTGCTTTTATAGACCTCTATCATATCCCCCCTCAGTCTCCTCTTTTCTAAGCTGAGAAGTCGAACCAATTATTCTATGATTCTATGATTAAGTCCCAGTCTCTTTAGCCTCTTTTCATATGGGACCTGTTCCAAACCCCTGATCATTTTAGTTGCCCTCCCCTCTCCCACCCTCTCTCTTCCCCTTTCCCACCTCCTTTTCCCAGTCTCCCCGAGTTTTGTTCAATAAAGAGAGTTTCTATTTTTGAACACACGTGTCCTTTATTTTGTACATCAGGAAGGGGGGCTAGGGAGGGGTAAGTGGAAGGAGATGAGGGAGGAATGGGGTACGAGCCCCCGATAGGGAGGACTGGGGTTGCTCTGTGGGCTCCTCGGGGTGGAAGCTCTCTTGCAGCCCCCCAACTGAACACCCCCCGGATGGCAGCCTGCAGCAAGTGCAGCCAGGCTGATGGCTGAGTGCTGTGATGTGCCGAGTGTGGGCACTCAGGGCACTCCAAGCCAGGACTGCTTTGCAGGCGGGGAACCCCTGAGAACTGTCTGTCCGGGGTGGGGGTTGGGTCCCTTTAAGCACAGCCCTTGGCTAGCCTGAGACAGCAGCTCCACGCTCTAAGTCCTAATCTGATGCCCTGCCGGCACTGCTTCCGGCCATCCTTAACCTCGGTTCAGGGTCCACTCAATGTGGACATGCTAGTTCGAATTAGCAAAATGCTAATTTCGAACTAATTTTTAGGTCTAGATGCACTAGTTCGAATTAGCTTAGTTCGAATTAACTAATTCGAATTAAGTTAGTTCGAATTAGTGCTGTAGTGTAGACATACCCAAAGAGACTTACCCAAGTTCACACATGTGGAAACAGTCATGGATCTGTTAAGTTCTAGTTGAGTGCCTTAATCACAAGACCACGCTTTGTAGCAGTCAGTTTAGACATTTGAAATATAAGCAATCAGTTCGGTATATTTCCAGCACTATTGCATTTTTGATCGTTGGAAAAAATGTTTCCTCTAAATTTTTTCATCCATGTGCAGAATAAATTGTGTTATGCACACCAAGGCATGTGCAGTTATGCACCACCAGTAGAAACACATGGTGCTGGCTGCGGGAGCTCTACTAATCAGCTGGGCAGCATTTGAATTTCTCCTGGATGGCTGCCCAAGTGCTCAGGTTAAAGAGAACACTGGCTGGAAATATATATTACATCCGTGAACAAGGTTACAGACCAGCATCCTGTGACACTGTGTACTTCTGCAAAATGAAAACAAGCATTGTGGTGACATATACAGAGTATATTATAACCTATATCTTGTGGTAATGATTCTGGATTACAGCAATTATGTTTTCCATTATATAAAAACATTGTATGACAATCCTGGAAAAAACCATCAATACCTTGAGAATTATCAAACTGGGCAATAAATGAGATCACTTCAGATTAGTTTTTATTGAAGGAGACATTGAAATTCTCTAAGTCTCAAACAACTTGGAGGAACCACAGCTTCAAATCTTGAAAGAGTTGACTCAGCCCTTCATGTTATTAAAGTAAACCAGAGAGCTGCATCCCCTGCTCACTACGCTCGCCAATCCACGGCTCTCCCTCCAGCTGTAGAGGAGGACCAGGCCGAGGCATGGCAACCCTAGCCTGTGCCCTTCCCCTGATTGCTGGGCCGAGATGGTGCCAGCCCTGGCTCTCTTCGTCCCACAGAGGAGACATGATTACATCTCTCTGTAGTCTCACAAGAAAAACATTTATATATATATAGAGAGAGAGAGAGAGAGAGCGAAAGAGCGTATTCTTGGGGCTGGAAGGGGGAATTTCTGGAGCTGTTAAAAGCCAGAGGTGTGATCCAGCAAATAGATCTATTCTTGTAACTTGTTCATGCACAATCTTACTGAAGTCAGTTGGACTTTGTGCAAGTGTCAAGATTTACATGTGCAGATTTCTTAACTGAACCTCAAAGTCCTATTATTTGTACATATGAAAAGATTCCACAATGCTGAAGGAAGAATTGAGCTTTGCACCATCCTGCAGCGTATGTAATTTGAAAAACATAAGGCCTGGCACTCACTGTATAAGTGTGAAATATTTGTATGACTATATTTATATAGTGCCTATTGTGAGGAAAATATCCATTTGTTGTGTTTAGAAACAAAGGGAGTTTTCACAATGATCTCCAAGAGCTGGAGCTGGCTTCAAGCTGATCAAGTCATGAGAGGATGACTCAGAAGTCAGAAATCTGAGGCATTCTTACTTATCGCATTTAGTTGACAGGCAGTTGGTTAGGAAAGGGAATCAATGGCAAATCAAATAATAGGTCATCCATTCAAAAAAGAGCTGATCTGGGCTATTAACAGAAGAGGGCATGGAATGAATCTTAAACAAAGTGTTGAACTGGCTGCCATGTAGTGGACTTTTTCTAAAACATTCTGACTTTCTAACATGAAATGTTGTGTACAATGTCATTAGGCATTCTGTATGCAAATTGTTCAGAATCTGAGCATCACAGAGTGATGTAATGTTAAAAAGATCATTATTAGGGTCTTTCAACCCTAAGTTAATGATGATGGCAGTTATGATTGTACATTATTGTATACATATGTATTGTATGTGAAACAGTAATGATCTGCCGTCTGCACAAATTCTACCATAGGCTTAGACAAAGTCTTAGGGTAGTACACAGCCCTCACCCCTGACCACTGGGGACCTTTCCTCTCCCCCCAGTCCTTCTCCCCCAGGGCAGCTAGGGGCTTTTTCTCTCCCCACAGTTCCCACAGCTGCCAGGAGCCTTTTCTCTCACCCCAGTTCCTTCCAGCCACCAGTAGCATTTTCTTCCCTCCCCCACTGGTGGTGCAGCCACGGGCTGCGTGGGGAGGGAGGGTTTGGGGTAGGGGGCTATTTACCGGGTATGCTGGCAAGCCAATTGGCAGAACCCCAGTCCTGCAGACCATCCCTTTAGTGGTACAGCTGGCCCCCAGTGGATACTCTGCAGGATAGCTCTCCCCTGCTGGCTCACTCCCCTCAATAGCTACTCTCAAAATTGTGTCTCTCCGAACAGCACCCCCTCCCTTTGCATGTTATGGAAAACGGACCCTTTCCTGGGGCTTCTGGTTGTTCTGGTACAACCAAAGCCTGACCTTGCTTTAAGCTAGGAGAAAAAGAAGCTGCATACCAAATTTGGTGGCCCTAGCTCTTACCTTTTAGTAGGAATTCTTGAAAAGACTCGCAGATCGATATGCAAACAGACAGAAACCTCTAAAATATATACACAGATATATAATGTCTATAAAATCACACAGTGCTTTAATGTGATTGGACCTATTCCAAACACTGTTGATTTACATTACATAAAATGCAAAAACCTTCTATTATGATAATGCCACGTTATAATCTCTTATTTTATAATTAAATTCTTATTCTAATTACACATGCACCTAGACAGCTCAAGCCAGGAGCGCACCTGAAATGGTTTATTACAACACGTGATTTTTGTTTTCAGTGGATTGCAGACCAACTCCTAGAAATAATATAGCCACCTCATCCTTCAACTTTTAATTATATTGAGCCAGACTCTGTAAATTAAATATTACCGGATAGACTTAGTTTGCTTGTTCCATTTACATTTATTAAAACTTTAAAACTAAACCCCTATGAATTAGTATACGTGTGAGTAATGTACTTGAGTTCTGCGCTAGGTACAATTTTCATTTTAGGTTGAAGTGTTATGAGAACAGTTTGTCTCAACCAGACTAGATCCTTCATATCAGTAATCAAACCCATATCTCAGAGCTGCTTTAGCCATGAACTAATAACTGCTATCTTTGCCTTGGTCTAATTCTGTATTGAAGATTGGTTCCTTATCCTTTCTTTAATTTTCGAAACGTGTTCTGGGCAGAAACTGGATACACACACTAAATGTGAGTCATGATGTCTTTTTGGGTAGGAGCAGGGAGGCAGATAGAGGTAAAAAAGCTTCTGTTCCCCAGATTGTAAAAATTCACAGTATGTGTCAAAGCTCTGCCCTGTTTTCTGACATGAAGACTAGAGAATGATGTTGGTATTGGATTTTGTCATATTACCATCGCTTTTAATTGGCACAATATCTTTACAATAATGCCTTTAATCGCAAAGGGTACGTCTACACAGCAACATTATTCTGGAATAACTGACGTTATTCTGAAATAACAAAAAGCGCATCTAAACTGCAAGCCTTTATGTTGAAATAATGTCGAGCTGGAGGACTTCTTACTCTGACTCCTGTGACCCTCATTTCACAAGGAGTAAGGGAAGTCAAAGGAAGAGTTTTCTTCCTTCTACTTCCTGCTGTGTAGACAGCACCAAAAGTCAAATTAAGCTATTTTGACTTCAGCTATGCAATTAACATAGCTGAAGTTGCGTAGTTTAGTTTGACTGTAGCCCTGCTTTGTAGAGGTACCCAAAGGTTCTAAAAGTGCTTCACAAGTGGGAACCATTTTATTCCTCACCGAAATGCAGCCACCTCTGGGTGGCAATGCAGCAACTGTTTAACAATGTGTAGCAATGACACACAACACAACTGAAGAAAGATATCACATACACTTGCAAGTCAATAGAGAATTAAAAGGATAGTCAAAATATAATTGAGTCAAGTCACGAGAGCTAACACCCTTAATCTTGACAAGTGATCATGGACTCCAGGCTTGCATCTGAGCCAAAAAACATTTCAGTAGCAATGTCAGTGTCTCCTAACAATTTCCTGAGGCAGTGGCTCAATAATTGCTCCTACTGAATTTCTAGCACTATATTTTGCAGAACCCTGAGTTGTCTTTTTGAGATTTTCTAACTAAGCACTAACCAAGCCCAAACTTGCCTTCATTATGCAATCTGATAAGATCACAGCTGAGTATGGTATGGCTGTAGGCCACAAGGATTTTCATTATATCATCTCTACCATCATGCATACAATATATTTGTCTAAAAGCATTAGGCTGGCACATAAACATCCATATACCAAACATTTTCTAGGTACAGAAACCATTCATAATATTCTCCCTTGGCACAACAATGACACTATTTCCCACTTATCTCCCATCTATTGCAATACTAGCAAACTTACCCAGTGTTGTCCAGATCGGGGTAGGCAATAATTTTTTCCCAGGGCCACTTCAAAAATGTTTGCAGTAGTCTTGGACCACCCCAGAAGGGGCAGGGCCTAAACAGGAAGGGGTAGGGCCTAAATGGGAAGGGGCAGGGCTACCCCACCCCCAGACCATGATTGGGATGTGGATGGGGAAGCCCCTTTGTCCCCCCTTCCCACTAGGCACCCATGCCCTGGAAGAGGCTTGGCACTCTCCCCCATCCCTAGGCCCTGATTGGCCGGGGGCGGGGGAGCGCGGGAAGCCTCCTCCCGCCCTGCCAGGAGCACGTGGAGCTTTCTCCCTCCAGCTCCTGCCCCCAGCCACCAAGGGCATTTTTTCTCCTTCCAGCCACCACCGGTGCTGCAGCCAAGGGCCTGGGTTGGGGGATGGTTAGGGAAGGGGACTACTTACCTGGTATGTTGGCAGGCAAGATGGCAGAGTCATCGCTCTGCTGGCCATTCCCTTCATGACATGAGCTAGCCCCATTGGACACTCTGCAGGATAGCTCTCCCCTGCAGGCTCACTGCCCCCAGAGGCCACTCTCAGTATTTTGTTCTGTGAACAGCAGCCCCTCCCTTTGCATGTTATGGAAAATAGTCCTTTTCCCAGGGCTTCCAGTTGTCCTGGCACCTGACCTTGCTTTAAGTTAGGTGAAGAGGAAGCTGCATACGAAACGTGGTGGTCCTAGCTCTTACTGTTTGGGAGTTCTTGAACAAACAGACTCACAGACAGACACACAGCCAGCCAGAAACCTCTAATATATATATATAACATAACTTAAAGGCTCTAAAATAGTTTTTATAGCATTGGGAGTCATGACTCATGAGTGATCAATGCAATAATGACGTAGCTAACATATGAGTTGCCCTCTCTACACACTATCATTTTAATTAAGAAGCACAGGTGGCATCCACAGAAGACAATTTTGAAACTATGCTATTACTATTAATTGGTACCACAGAGTTAAAAGGCGCCTATTATTGTAGTACTGTGTCAGGGTTCTATGTATTAACATCATTAAAATATTACATTTTTCTTTCAAATAGGAGACATATTGTGATGCCCCCTCATGCTTTATGAAAGTTGGCTTATGAATAAAAATATGCATAACATAAATATGAGGTATGTGTTGGACAAAATACCTCATGTAATCCATCAATTTTAATGTTACAATCTGCTGCATTTATATATCCTATTTTGGTGCATGTATCATTATTGAATGTAAAGTTAGAAATATGATACTGTTTATAGTTTTAATTATGCTAATGACAGCCATTACTGATACTCCCCCAAACCTTAATGACTGGATGATCAACTTAATGACTTGTTACAGCCTTGTTTGTCCTGCAAATCTAAGGAGTGGTTGGTCCTAGGGAGACATGTGACCATACTATCTGGTACTGGGATTCTATTTTGACCCAGGTTGTTTTCCATAGAAAGAGGAATGTAGAACAAAAGATTCCCGCCTTGAGGAGAAGACTGTGAAAGCAATGAGAAGCTATCAGGTCTTTGGCTGATGTGACACACTCCAAAGAGGGCTGGGGACCCAGGTTAAGATAAAAGGGTACGTCTACACTACAGCGCTAGTTCGAACTAACTTAGTTCGAATTAGTTAATTCGAACTAAGCTAGTTCGAACTAACGCATCTAGAACTAAAAACGAGTTCGAACTAGCGTTTTGCTAGTTCGAACTAGCGCGTCCACACTGATGGCATTTAAGGGCAGCTGAAACCGGTTCTGGCAGGGCATCAGGTCAGCAGTTGCTTTGTGTGGCTGCTGTCTGAGGCTATCTGAGGCTCGAGCTTAAAGGGACCCCCCTGGACAGCCGGTTCTCAGCTTTTCCTGCTTGCTTGCCAACCTCGCCGAGGGACACCAAAGCGTCGGTCTCTGTGCCCGTCTGTGTCGGTGCTTCCCTTCGGGGGGGCCGCCGCAGGTGGCAACATGGAGCCACGGCTCGCCCTGCACCTTCTGGTGCACGTTCTGGACTTGCTGCTGCAAGCCTGCCAGCAATGGCTCGAGGCTGCCTGGCACCACCTGGGGAACGTCAGCCCCCTGCCTCTCCGCCTGGCCGCCATGGGGACCATGGAGGAGCCGCGGCGGCGCCCCGGCACTGGCGTGCCCCGCCGCATCTGGCGTCTGGACACCAGCAGCGACTGGTGGGACCGCATCGTCCTGGAGCGCTGGGACGACTGACAGTGGACCCAGAACTTTAGGATGAGGAGGGACACCTTCCTGGAGCTCTGCGAGTGGCTCGCCCCTGCCCTGCAAAGAAGGGACACTCGCATGAGGCCCGCCATCCCCCTCCAGAAGCGGGTGGCCATCGCCCTCTGGAAGCTCTCCACGCTGGACAGCTACCGATCCGTCGGGAACCAGTTCGGCGTGGGGAGATCCACTGTCGGAGCGGTGCTCATGCAGGTATGGCGCTCGTCGGCCACCGAGCCGGGGGGGAGCGGGGCTGCGAGGAGGGGATGGGCCGCCCCAGGGACAAAGGGGGGGGGCGGGAGGAGGCGAAAGCGCCCCGCACCGGAGGGGTCGGGCTGTCCCGGCCGTACTACACGCCGCCAGGGGGGTTGCTTCCGGGAGTGGGGCGCGGGGCACTGACAGGGCACGCACGCTCCCAGCCACCCGGGCGCCCCACTGATTGGCACTTTGCTGTGTCTCTCTCCGCAGGTGGTCAAGGCCATCAACCGGGTGCTGCTCCGCAGGGTGGTCCGCCTCGCCGACCCGGACGCCGTCATCCGGGGATTCGGCGCCCTCGGCTTCCCCAACTGCGGGGGGGCCATCGACGGGACGCACATCCCCATCCGTGCCCCGGAACACCAGGCGTCCCGTTACGTGAACCGCAAGGGGTACTTCTCCGTCATCCTGCAGGCCGTGTGTGACCACCGGGGACAGTTCACGGACATAAATGTGGGCTGGTCCGGCAAAGCACACGACGCCCGGGTGTACCGCAACTCCTCCGTGTGCCAGCGGCTGCAGGACGGGACCTTCTTCCCCGACCGCCACATCAGGGTCGGGGACGTGGACATGCCCGTCTGCCTGGTGGGGGATGCCGCCTACCCACTGCAGCCGTGGCTCATGAAGCCCTACACGGGGCACCTCAATCCCTCCCGCCAGGCCTTCAATAACAGGCTGAGCAGGGCCCGCATCGTGGTGGAGGGGGCCTTCGGGCAACTGAAAGCCCGCTTTCGATGCCTCCTCACCCGTCTGGACCTGGCCGAGCACAACATCCCTCCCGTGGTGGCGGCATGTTGTGTGCTCCACAATTTGTGTGAGCGGAAGGGGGAGGCTTTCCTGCCAGCCTGGATGGCTGAGGCTGACCGCATGGCTGGACACTACGGTCAGCCCCGCACCGCCACTGTCCGGGAAGCCCAGCGGGGGGCCATCCGGATCCGGGAAGCCCTGCGGGAGAGCTTCCAGGTGGAGGAGGAGGAGGACTGACCTCTCCCTGCATGCCCCACCGGGGCCTTCTTCCACCCTACCCCCCCCTTCCCCTTTCCCCTCCCTACCTACTGTCAAATAAAGACACCTGTTTTTCAAACAAAAACGTCTGTTTATTTCACAGAACTGGGGTGGGGGAGGGAGGAATGAAGGTGGGAGAAGGGAGGGGGAAACCTGGGACGAGGGAGCTGGAAGGGGAGGGGAGGGAAGGGAGGAAGGGAAAGGAAAGCTCAGGGGTGGGAGTCCGGCTGCCTCTCCCGTCTCGCCACACTGCGGGTCCGGGGGCGTCGGTGGGGAATGGTTGTGGAGGGGGGGGCAGAGAGGACAGGGGGTGTGGAGGAAGCAGGAGCGGAAGCAGGAGCGGAAGCAGGGGGAGCAGGGGGAGCAAGAGGGGGAGAAAGAGGGGGAGCAGGGGGAGGAGGAAATGGAAAGCGGTCCAGCAGGCTCTGGAGGTGGCCTCGCAGGGCACGGCCCTGCTCCTCCAGGGCCTCCAGACTCCTCCGGCGCAGCCTGAGGTCCTCCTGGACCCAGTGGTCCTGGAGACGGAGCTGTCGGTCCAGGAACCGGAGATGCCGCCTCTGGTAGTCCTCCTGGTTCCTGGCTGTCCTGCTTGCCCGGGCGCGGGCGGCTGCTGCAGGCGGGGTGGTGCGCCCTGCAGGCCCCGGTGCTGCAGCTGTGGTGCAAGAAGACCAGCGGTCAATTACCCCAGGGGCCCAGGTGTGTGAAACCCAGCTCCCCTCTGCAAGGCCAGGGCCCCTGCAGGATCCCCAGCTGCTGCTCCGTGGTGGGCAAGGCCCAGGCGCACGGTCCCGGGGCTCCCTCTCGCCCCAGCCCCCCGTACACATAAGGGGAACACGAGGGTACTCACAGGTGGACGCCTCCCCGGCCTCTGACGATGCAGGCGAGCGGCTCTGTGGGGTGCCTCGGGGGTCCCGGGTCCTGGGAAGGCTGGTGGCAGGCTCCTGGCTCTCAGAGCCCTCTTCCTCCTCCTCCGTGTCCAGGAGCGGTCCCTCTGCCCCGGGGTCAATCACGTCCCGGGGGGCAGGGACGGCATGAGGCCCCAGGATGCGGTCCAGGGCATGGAAGTGGGGGCAGGCCTCCGGGTCGGCCCCTGGCAGGCAAGCCCGGGAGTAGGACTGCCGCAAGTCCTTTATTTTGCAGCGCACCTGCTCCCGGCTGCGCTGGTGGCCCCTGGCGGCCAGACTGGCAGCCATGCGTCCATAGACGGCTGCGTTCCGGTGGCTAGTGCGGAGATCGTGGACATTGGAGGCTTCCCCCCAAACCTCGATGAGGTCCACGATCTCCGCACTTGACCAGGCGGGCGCCCGCCTTTTGCGCCCCCGGGCAGGCTCCCGGGAGCCGCCAGGCTGGTCCTGGGGAGCAGTGGAGGGCTGGGAACCCTCGGATGGCTGGCTCATGTTGTGGCAGGTGCAGGCTGTGCAGGCACGGGTGCTTGCAGCCTTGCAACTGGCACAAAGTGAGTAGCCAGCCCGTGGCCCTTTAAGGGCTCCGGGGCCGGGAGGGGGGCAATAGAGTTTCCCTGGTGTTGGCCAGAGTGGCCACCAGGGAAACCTGGGAAGCCTTAGCCTCCCACTAGTTCGAACTAAAGGGCTACACAGCCCTTAGTTCAAACTAGCTAGTTCGAACTAGGCGTTAGTCCTCGTAAAATGAGGTTTACCTAGTTCGAACTAAGCGCTCCGTTAGTTCGAATTAAGTTCGAACTAACGGAGCGCTAGTGTAGCGCCTAGGAAAGTTAGTTCGAACTAACGGATGTTAGTTCGAACTAACTTTCTAGTGTAGACATACCCAAAGAGATTATCTCTGACCTGAAGATTGTGCCTAGAATAAGAACAGCTCATTAAGATAAGAAGCTGTTTGCAATAAGTTTTTTAGTGAATTAGAACTAGCTTTTCTTTTCATTTTAACTTAGTAACTTAGTTTGATCTGTTTTCACTTGCAGCCACTTAAATCCCACTGTTTGTGCTTATTTGGTTTACTGTTAGGCCCAGTGTAAATAATGGTTACCTGGGCGGGGGGAAGGACCAGCGCTCATCTCTCTTTTATTGATAAAAAGCAAAAACATCCTCATGAGCTTCCTCTCCATAAAATTTTACTCAGAGAAAGATGGAAGAACTGAAGTGGTTCAGTGTCTGCATTGCGGTGGTAAGCCCAATCTGTGCCTTGTCTGGGGAGACCAGAGAATCTGGCCCAGCAGGACAGGGTGATGGGGAGCACCAGAAAGCAAGAAGGCAAGTGTCAGTGGCACAATCGGCACAATCAGCACAATCCCAACAGGTCTTTGGTGACTACACTCTGTCACACTTATATTTTATGTTACCCCACACTATCCAATTAAATTCTTCCCCCTCAATCCCTCCTTACAAACAAACAAACAAACAAACAAACAAACAAACAAACAAACAAACAAACCCACCCATCAGGGCAATGCCAGGTAAAAGAGCCCCATGGCCAACTGTCAATCAGTGCCTGCAGAAATCATGGCTGGGGTGTCAATCTTAGCACTGACTTGTTTAGTGAAATCCAAACAGTTCTGTTAAACTTGCACATTTAAATTTTGATTATGGCTCAGTTTCTACTACATATCTTAGAGCAGGGATGAAGAACCTTTTTGGGGTTGGGGGCTGCTGACCTATAGAAAAATCAGTTGGGGGCCGCACACAAGTGAGAAGCAAACAAACAAACAAACAAACCCCTCACTGACATGGCCCCTGATTGAGTCCACATTCCCCCCCCCACACCAGAGCCTAGGGGAGCCCAAGGTAGTAGATTTTGTGTGCTCTAGCCCTAAGGTGGGCTGGTGGGGAAGGGTGTGCTGGTGCACCAGCATGGGTGTACCAATGCTATGGGGGGAACTCTGACCCTCAGAGGCTGGATCCAGGCAAGGCGGGCCTTAGGTTCCTCATCTCTGTTTTAGAGAGTTTGTGTGTCTGTCTGTCTGTCCGTGAGTCCATTTGTTCAAGAATTCTTCCTAAACAGTAAGAGCTAGGATCACCAAATTTAGCATGCTGCTTCCTCTTATCATAACTTAAAGCAAAGTTGAGGTTTGGTTGTGACAGGACAATGGGATGCACCTTGAATGCAATTATTTCTCATAAAATGAAAAGGGAGGGGTCTGCTAGCAGGGACAGTTATATTGTACTAAAAGATCTTCAGGGCAGGGAGCTGGCAGTGTGGGGGATGCAGGAGTCAGAGCAGGGCCTTGAGAGTGGGGAGCAGGATAGGAGGCTGCGAGAGTGGAGGGTTGGGGGGCAAGAAGGGGCTCAGGGAAGGTGGGGGATCCTATCTGGTGGACCTTCTGTCTGCTACCCCAACTACCAGGGACTTTCTGTCTAGAACTGTCAAGGCTGATTCTCCACTCTGGCATGATGAATGCAGAAGTGGGGGCCCGCAAAAGTATCACAAAACCTTATCTTTTCAGGCTTTGGTATAAAGCTTCCCCCCAAAATCTTAAAAAACCTAGATTTTGAGGATAAAAATCCACTTCTATCACTCAAGTAATGGTAGGAAAACCAGGGAAGAGATCACTTGGGAAATCTCAGCCCTAAAGTAAAACCAGTACACAAAAATTAATCAATACCAGGTTAATAAAAAAGAAATAACTTTTATTATCACCATAATACTCCTGTTACAAGCATAGTTGGATTGGCTAGATGATAAGAGCCACCAATTAATAAACTCACGGGGAATTTTCCCATGGGGAACAAAACTTAGTTACAAAAGGGAGGAAAACCTATTTCTAAATGCACAGACATCAGATCCACAGTTCCAAACCATAAAACAATAAAACCTAACAGATTTATCTACTTTACTCTACTTACAGATAGTGAAGAGTCTTTTCTTGGAAAGAGACATTTTGTCTGTCTCCCTCACTATCTGGAAAGAAACTGCTCAGGGACAAAGGAGAGAAAAAACAAAAATTATTTTGTCTCAGTTTGAAAATCCCTATCTGCATTTCTATTGGCTGACTCCTACCTGGCTAGGTACAGTTAACCCCTTAGTCCCCAGGCTGCTGCCCATCCCTCATGGTCATGACAAGAACCCTTCTGCTCTTGCCACCAGTGGCCTTCTGTTGGGGCCTCAACCAGCCCCAGCCACCAGGAGCCTTCTATCTGCTCCCTCCCCCTGTGCTACAGCCAAGGACCAGAAAGAGGGGCAGAGGGGCTACTTACCCAGTATGGTGGCAGGCAAGATGGTGGAGCCCCAGCCCTGCTGGACACTCTCATAGGGTATGTCTACACTACCCTCCTAGTTCGAACTAGGAGTGTAATGTAGGCATACCGCACTTGCAAATGAAGCCTGGGATTTGAATTTCCCGGGCTTCATTTGCATAAGCGGGGCGCCGCCATTTTAAAAACCCCGCTTGTTCGAACCCCGTGCAGCACGGCTACACGGGGCACGAACTAGGTAGTTCGAACTAGGCTTCCTAGTTCATTCCACGAGGAGTAACGGTAGTTTGAACTAGGAAGCCTAGTTCGAACTACCTAGTTCGTGCCCCGTGTAGCCGCGCTGCACGGGGTTCGAACGAGCGGGGTTTTAAAAATGGCGGTGCCCCGCTTATGCAAATGAAGCCCGGGAAATTCAAATCCCGGGCTTCATTTGCAAGTGCGGTATGCCTACATTACCCCGCTAGTTCGAACTAGCGGGGTAGTGTAGACATACCCTTAGTGGTTTGGCTGTCCCAAATGTTCTGTCTGCAATATAGCTCTCCCCTATGGGCTCACCTCTCCCCGTGGCCACTTACAGCATCTCATCCCTTCTCTCTATGCCCCTCCCTTTACATGTTATGGAAACCAGTCCTGTTCCTGGCACTTCCCATTTTTTAGCACAACCAAACACTGACCTTGCTTTAAGTTATGATCAGAGGAAGCTGCATACTAAATTTGGTCATCCTAGCTCTTACCATTAGGAGGAGTTCTTGAACAAACAGACTCACAGAAAGACGGACACACACATTTCTAAAATATATATAGAGATAATTACCACAAGCAGGCAAAAAGGGTCTGGAAGAGCTATACCCCCATTGGGTCAGCAGGGGACAGAAATGGAGAAAGAGACAGCTATCTACTATATATTTCAGAGCTGTCTGTGTGTTTGTGTGTCTGTCCCTCGGCCGGGGGACATGCACCCCTCCTCTGGTTGTGCCAGTTGCAGCAGCCATGGAGAGGCGCTTCTCACCTGGGCCCAAGCTGCTGCGGTAACAGAGGGCTGGGGTTGTCTTCTCTTTCCAGGCAGCCTGCATACTGGACCCCTCATCCCCAGCTTTCCTCCAGCCCTCAGGAGCACTAATTTAAATGAAAAAAAAAGTCACTTAAGAACCCAAGAAATGCTGGGTAAATCCTATAGTCTATTATGTGTATTGTAGGACTCTTAAACAAAACTTTTATTTGTAGATAATCCAAGAAAATATGCACTTTTTTTGTTGGTGTTGTTGTGTATTCTTATCTGCCATCTTGTTTCCCTAATTAAATCAATTTTTTCTCTGCTTCACCATACTATTTTTAAACAAAATATACTATACACTGCACTAACATATACAGCTCAATAACTTTTATAAAAAAGAAAACAAAAACCCCTCAGTGGATGATGGTGACAGGACAGCTTCTGAATCATTGATATCTGACCTGTTACAAAATACTTGGAATGGTCATCTTCTTACTTCTGGGGTTTCACCTGTTTTTGATGTGAAGCACACTTCTGTCTGTTAGGGTGTGTCTAGACTACAGAGTTTTGTCGTCAAAAGTGGACTTTTGTCGACAAAACTATACCTGCGTCTGCACTACCGCTGAGTTCTGTCAACATAACGTCGACAGAACTCAGCAGTTTTGTCGACGCTGGTAAACCTCATTTTACGAGGCATAACACCTTTTGTCGACAGAGTTCTGTCAATAGAAGGCATTATTGCATCTACACTGTCCTTTGCGTCCACACTGTTATGTCGACAAAGCGGCTTGCTTTGTCGACAGAACTGGATGTAGTCTAGACGCTCTTTGTCGACAGAAGCTTTGTTGACAGTATCTGTCGACAAAACTTCTGTCAACAAAACCCTGTAGTCTAGACATACCCTTAGTTTCTAATGACTCGGATTCCAGAAGTCAGATGAGGTTTATTAAAGAGGCATTAGCATCAGAAAACATTTTTACAACTTCTTTAATATTAAGTGCTGCATTTTTATTTCTCTCTTTCTGAAAACATGTATTTTTATCTCTTGTCTTTGCTACTTTAAAATGTTCTCTCTGATTTGCACCCCGGGAATGTGGGGTGAGGGAGAATACAATCCTAGCTGATGCAGCTTTGCCTCCGGGTGTCTTGCCTACAGAGAAACCTTGCATGTTCACACAAAGGAGAACTTGAGGGCGGCGTGGGGAGGGGAATCTGAGTACCTCAGGAGGTAAACGTGACTGAGAGCAGCTCCACAAGCTCCAAAATCCTGATACAAAAGCAGCTGACAGGAAACAATTGTCTGCACAACAGAAACCATCGTAAATGACCCTTCATTTCTCTGCCTCCTATGGTTATCAGGGAGAAGTAGAATCAGACCTTCAGGTCCCCACCTTTGAGAAAGCGTTCTTACAGCTACCAGGTATAGGAAACAACATTTTGCTTAAAAAAAAAGTGAGGCGGACAAACTGTGCAATGTTGGGAGAGAAGGAAGGGACAAAATAAACAGCCTTGTAAGATGTGGCATCTTGCTCATTAAATCAGAAAAGGGCATCTGATTGAAAAAAAGGGCACATTTAGGCCAAATTCATCTCTGGACTAACTCCATTAAAATAAATGGACTTACACAAGTGTTTAATTTGGCTCATTGTATAAAACTCATTTTGTTAACAGTGTTAAATTTGTGCCTATAAATAGATAATGATGATGACCCAGTCCTATACTCAAGTTATCCCCATGATTTCTTTGAGTACGATTGGTTCATTAATTCTGGAAACAATACTATACCTTATTAAAACAATAATATTTTTGGAAATGAACTGGGAACAGAACATTGTAAGTATTTGTAAATCAGAATTGTATTGATAAAACAAAAATTCTGACCTATTAAGATCAGAATATGGAGAATTATGTGCAGACTATGGGCCAGAGAGAGTTGGAAGTGGTTAGTATGTAAATAATCTCAAGGGATTCAATGTCTGAGCATTACAAAACATTCTGTACAAAAAGTGAAACTCTCTGGGTATGTCTACACTACAAAGTTAATTCGAACTAAATGACGTAAGTTCAAATTAACTTTAATAGCAGCTACACCTACAAACCGCTAGTTTGAATTTAAATTGAACTAGCGGAGTGTTTAATTCGAACTAGGTAAACCTCACTCTACGAGGACTAACGCCTAGTTCGAATTAAGTAGTTCGAATTAAGGGCTGTGTAGCCTCTTAATTCCAACGAGTTGGAGTCTATCCCTTCCCAGCTTGCCCTGGTGGCCACTCTGGGCCAAACCAGGGAAACTGTTCTGCCCCCCTCCTGACCCCGGAGCCCTTAAAGGGCCACGGTCCGGCTATGGTGCCCGTGCCGGGTGCAAGCCTGCCAGCACCCAGCCAGCAGACCCTGCACCTGGCATGGCATGAGCCAGCCACCCACTGCCACCCAGCCCTCCGCCTCTTCCCAGGACCAGCCTGGCAGCTCTCAGGAGCCTGCCCGGGGCCGTAAAAGATGGGCGCCCACCTGGTCTAGTGCGGAGATTGTGGACCTCATGAAGGTTTGGGGGAAGGCCTCCAACGTTCACGATCTCCGCACTAGGCACAGGAATGCGGCCATCTGGGGCAGGATAGCTGCCAACCTGGCCACCAAAGGCCACATGTGAACCCAGGAGTAGGTTTGCATGAAAATCAAGCTGGTCCAGTGAGACCCCTGACCCTGAGCCCTGAGCTTAGAACATAAGATTGGCCGTACTGGGTCAGACCAAAGGTCCATCTAGCCCAGTAGCCTGTCTGCCGACAGCGGCCAACACCACTTACTCCAGAGGGGATGGACTGAAGACAGTGACCAAGCGATTTGTCTCGTGCCATCCATCTCCAGCCTTCCACAAACAGAGGCCAGGGACACCATTCCTACCCCCTGGCTAATAGCACTCCATGGACCCAACCTCCATGAATTTATCTAACTTCTCTTTAAACTCTGTTATAGTTCTAGACTTCAGAGCCTTCTGTGGCAAGGAGTTCCACAGGTTGACTACGAGCTGAAAAGTCCCAGTCTCTTTAGCCTCTCTTCATATGGGAGCTGTTCCAAACCCCTCATCGTTTTAGTTGCCCTTTTCTGAACCCTTTCCAAGGCCAAAACATCTTTTTTGAGGTGAGGAGACCACATCTGTGCACAGTACTGAAGATATGGCATACCATAGTTTTATACTTCCCCTCCTCCTTCTTCCCCTGGCTTCCCCCTTCCAGCTCCCTCCTCCCAGGTTTCCCCCTCCCCTCTCCCACCCTCTCTCTTCCCCTCTCCCACCTCCTTTTCCCAGTCTCCCCAGAGGTTAATTCCCCCCTCCCCCAGTTTTGTTAAATAGAGTTTCTATTTTTGAACACGTGTCCTTTATTTTGTACATCAGGAAGTGGGGCTAGGGAGGGGTAAGTGGAATGAGGTGAGGGAGGAATGGGGCATGAGCCCCTGATGGGGAGGACTGGGGTGGCTCTGCGGGCTCCTTGGGTGGCAGCTCTCCTGCAGGGCCTTCTGGATCCTGACAGCCCCTCGATTGACCACCCCCCCCGGATGGCAGCCTGCGGCAAGTGCAGATGGGCTGATAGCCAAGTGCTGTGATGTGCCGAGTGTGGGCACTCAGAGCACTCCAAGCCAGGACTGTTTTGCTGTCCCTCATCAAGGTAGACCAGCAAGCAGGGAACCCTGAGAACTGTCTGTCCGGGGTGGAGTTCGGGTCCCTTTAAGCACAGCCCTTGGCTAGCATGAGGCAGCAGCTCCACACTCTTAAGTCCTAACCTGATGCCCTGCCGGTACTGGTTCTGGCCAGCCTTAACTTCGGTTCAGGGTCCAGTCAGTGTGGACATGCTAGTTCGAATTAGCAAAACACTAATTCGAATTAGTTTTTAGGTCTAGATGCACTAATTCAAATTAGCTTATTTCGAATTAACTAATTCAAATTAAGTTAGTTCGAATTAGTGCTGTAGTGTAGACATACCCTCTGTGACATGTCTGGGGAAGACCATGTCCAGTACTGCAGGCTGGAGCTGGGGCCAGCAGCCAGAAGGCAGCCAGGTTTAGAGGGACTGGCTGAGAACATGCTGTAGGGGAGATGTGTGTACTCCCAGCCGGGCTACTGTGAGGGGCTGGTGGCACCCCCATCTGGCCACAGTGGCCCACATCTAGCCATGGTGGCCCAGCTCTGGTTCTGCTCCATGCTGCAGTGTGACTAGGAGGGGAGACAGAACTGACCATGATATGGCCAAGGCAATCCTGGCCCAGCCCTTGTCTAGCTATGGTGGCCTGGATCCATGCCTGGCCCCTCGTCTGGTCATGGCTGCCCGGCTGCAGTGGCCCGGCCCTGGCCAGGTGAGGTAACCTGGGCCCAGGACTCCCCTCCCACTTTCTACCCCTAAATTCTTGCCCTGCCTCCTGCACCCCCTCATACACTCCGGCTCATGCACCTCAACCTGACTCTTGTACCCCCAGAGCCCCGGCCTTCTGCCCTAACTCCCGCACCTCCCCACACCCCAGCCCTCTATCCTGTGCCCCCTGCACTCCAGCCCACACTTACATTTCTTATAGGTACTGTTGTATCGCAGCCGCTCACTGCCCTAAGTCCCTTTCCCCCGGTGGAGATGGGTTGTGATAGGACAGTACCTGTAAGAAATTTCAGTTACTTTCACCCCCGATTCCATCACTTATATTCTTTGATTCTCAGCTGTGCCTTCCACGCAGGCGTAGAGGAAAGGCTCTCTACCCCACATAAACCATTGCATTACCTGCACAAGAGGCAAAGAGCACAGGGCAAATTTTGACTCTGCAGCTCCTGTTCAATACAGAGGAGACTACGCAGTACAGCTAAGGGCTACTGGATCTGACATTACATAGATCCAGTGACATAAAATCCCCACATCTTGGGTACAATGGCAGCTTTGCGCCCCATGGGCCGCACCACATGCCTGGGGCCCGGGGAGCCATAATGGCTCAGGCCGGCCCTGCATGTAGTTTAGATGTACCCTCTGACTCCTGTAACCCTCATTTTATAACGAGTAAGGGAAGTTGGAGGAAGAGTGCTCTCTCTCTCAGACTTCCTGCTGTGTAGACAGCGCCAAAAGCTGAAATAATCTATGTCAATTGAAGCTACCCAATAGATATAGCTCATGTTGCATAGTTTATTTTGGCTTTAGCCCTGCTGTGTAGATGTGCCCTTGCAACACAAACATTCGTTTGGAGTCTTACAGAACCAGTTTATCTGGAATTGAATATTTCAGCCTATCACTCTGAAAAAGGAGAAATGGTCCCATTTGTGAAGACAATCAGAGCTGAATTGGGAACTTATATCAAGACATATGACCACATATCTCCAAAGCTGCAATAGATGTGTTGAGTTTGCTTGTATATGTTGAGATTTCTATATAACAATATAAGAGCAGCCATACTGGATCAGATCAATCGTCCATCTAGCCCAGTGTCCTGTCTTCTGAGAAGGGCCAATATCAGATGCTTCAAATCAGAATAAACAGAACAGGACAATCATCAAGTGATTCATGCTCTGTCGTCTAGTCCCAGCATCTGGCAGTCAGAGGCCTAGGGACACCCAGAGCATGGGGCTGCACCCCTGACCATCTTCACTAATTTCTGCTATTGTTATGTTCCTCCTTAAAGCATTTCTGATCTTAGGACCATTTTAGCAACTTATAAACATTTATGTGTGGTGGTAAAAAAGAAACATATGAGGTGTCTTATAAATACAAAAGGACCAGAACACCAGTACCTTCTAAATAAGATGTGTGGCTATGAAATCTACATAGGATCAGTTTCTACCCTTTTAGCAGACAAGGGACATCACCCTTTCAAGTGGGTAGGAGGAAAGGCTTAGGCTATAAAAACCAAACAGGCATGGCTAACTAATCTGCCATGGCTGAGAATGTTTCACACTTTCTTCAGTTTTGAATAAATCACACGATCAACATGAATGGAAACGTTATCCTCCTTCTGCCATTCTATTTCAAGTTGACATGACATCCATGACTCAATTGGGTTCAGTTAAACTTGCTTAAAGTGTGTTTAAAAAGACCACTTTTAAGAAGTGCTGTTTATTTTTTTTTATCCTCCCGGGTTACAAGTCAGAAAAGTTGAAACTTTGCACATTTATAGATGTTCAAAACTTCTCCTGATTAGGAAGTGATCCAATAAAGAAGTAAATATTTTCTATTTATGTCATCAAATAGACATGTGATGGGGGAAGATATTGTCAGAAGACAATCAATACTGTTTTCAGTGTCAATGCCTCTAACCTCTTGGGACCAATCTGGGATCTACAGGAATCTGGGATTACCCACAGTAATGGACTTCATAAAGACCACCAGGGTGTGATCTCATGCCTTTCACTTCAAGGGGCTTTTGCAAGTCCCAGGGACAGGAGCTTCTCCCATGGTGATATTAGCAAGTTAGTTCAGCTGCTGAAAGTGCTTGTCAGATCTTGGGCTCAGTTGGCCAGGCCTCATTTACTGCAGTCCTTCCCCTCATTGGTACTGGCAGAACGTTCATGTAGGAGAAGAGTGGTTGACTTGAAGGTGTAATATATAACACTTTAACTACCAGAACTCTGACATGGAACATTGCGTTTGTTTTGTTTTGACAATAGTTTCTCCATCAGTTTTTGTGCTGTAAATAGAAGCAGTTATGAGGAGTACAGGAATAAATATATTATTCTTTTTTGGATTAATTAGTATAGGCACAAGAAGTTGTAAACATCTATAAATCTGCAAAGCTGCAGCTTTCTGATTTGCTGTATTATGAAGGTAGGTTAGAAAATTTGACATTTTTGTATTTAAAGCCACCCTTGCCACCTGCCAGGCCTCGTGCTAGCCACAGAACAACCGGACCAGAGACCATGGCTCCGCCCCACACCACCCTTCCCACTGAGATCTGGCTCTAGCACCATCCCTTTCTCTCTCAAGCCCCCAGCCTCACACCACCCCTTCTTCCCGAGGCCCTGCCCTTTTACCACCTCTTCCCCCCTGCATCCCACCCCCCACTTGGTGCTCTCTGCCCCTCTCCTCCCACTGCTCGTCGTTATGGCTGATAAAGGTGCCCCCACTCCATTCCAGCACCCCACAGAGGCACATGCATCACCTGAAGGCAGCATCATGAAGACATACCAAAGTAACCACACAGCGCCACCCACTTCAGCTCCAAGCACTACCATTAGCTGCAGGGTCACCATGGGACACGTATGTAATTGATCTGTATGGGTATGTCTACACTACAAGTTAATTCAAACTAACAGAACTTAATTCGAACTAGCGGAGCGCTTAATTCGAACTAGGTAAACCTCATTCTACGAGGACTAACGCCTAGTTCGAATTAAGGGCTGTGTAGCCACTTTATTTAAACTAATGGGAGGTTGCCCTCCCCAGCTTGCATTGGTGGCCACTCTGGGCCAAGCCAGGGAAACTCTTCTGCCCCACTCCCGGCCAGGAGCCCTTAAAGGGCCACGGGCTGGCTACGGTGCCCGTGCCAGGTGCAAGCCTGCCAGCACTCAGCCAGCAGACCCTGCACCTGGCACGAAATGAGCCAGCCACCTGCTGCCACCCAGCCCTCCGCCTCTTCCCGGGACCAGCCTGGCAGCTCCCAGGAGCCTGCCTGAGGCCGCAAGAGGTGGGCGCCCGCCTGGTCTAGCGCGAAGATCATGGACCTCATCCAGGTTTGGGGGGAGGCCTCCAACGTCCACAATCTGTGCACTAGGCACAGGAAATGGGCCGTCTAGGGCAGGATAGCTGCCAGCCTGACCACCAAAGGCCACATGTGAACCCAGGTTTGCATGAAAATTAAGTTGTTGCAGTGAGACCCCCCAACCCTGAGCCCTGAGCTTAGAACATAAGAACATAAGATTGGTCGTACTGGGTCAGACCAAAGGTCCATCTAGCCCAGTAGCCTGTCTGCTGACAGCGGCCAACACCAAGTACCCTGAAGGGGATGGACTGAAGACAATGACCAAGCCATTTGTCTTGTGCCATCCATTTCCAGCATTCCACAAACAGAGGCCAGGGACACCATTCCTACCCCCTGGCTAATAGCACTCCATGGACCCAACCTCCATGAATTTATCTAACTTCTCTTTAAACTCTGTTATAGTTCTAGCCTTCACAGCCTCCTGTGGCAAGGAGTTCCACAGGTTGACTATTTGCTTTGTGAAGAACAACTTTCTTTTATTAGTTTGAAGCCTGCTACCCATTAATTTTATGTGGTGTCCTCTAGTCCTTATGTTATGGGAACCAATGAAGAACTTTTCTTTATTCACCCTCTCCACACCACTCATGATTTTATATACCTCTATCATATCCCCCCTCAGTCTCCTCTTTTCTAAGCTGAAAAGTCCCAGTCTCTTTAGCCTCTCTTCATATGGGACCTGTTCCAAACCCCTAATCATTTTAGTTGCCCTTTTCTGAACCCTTTCCAAGGCCAAAATATCTTTTTTGAGGTGAGGAGACCACATCTGTACACAGTACTGAAGATATGGCATACCATAGTTTGATACTTCCCCTCCTCCTTCTTCCTCTGGCTTCCCCCTTCCAGCTCCCTCCTCCCAGGTTTCCCTCTCCCCTCTCCCACCTCCTTTTCCCAGTCTCCCCAGAGGTTCATCCTCCACCACCTCCAGTTTTGTTAAATAAAGAGAGTTTCTATTTTTGAACACGTGTCCTTTATTTTTTACATCAGGAAGGAGGGCTACGGCGGGGTAAGTGGAAGGAGGTGAGGGAGGAATGGGGCACGAGCCCCCGATGGGGAGGACTGGGGTGGCTCTGCGGGCTCCTCAGGGTGGAAGCTCTCCTGCAAGGCCTCCTGGATCCTGACAGCCCGCCGATTGATCCCCCCGGATGGCAGCCTGCGGCAAGTGCAGCCGAGCTGATAGCCGAGTGCTGTGATGTGCCGAGTGTGGGCACTCGGGGCACTCCAAGACAGGACTGCTTTGCTGTCCCTCATCATGGTAGACCAGCAAGCAGGGAACCCTGAGAACTGTCTGTCCGGGGCGGGGGTCGGGTCCCTTTAAGAACAGCCCTTGGCTAGCCTGAGGCAGCAGCTCCACACTCTAAGTCCTGGTTCCGGCCAGCCTTAACTTCGGTTCAGGGTTACTCAATGCGGACATGCTAGTTCAAATTAGCAAAACGTTAATTCGAATTAGTTTTTAGGTCTAGATGTACTAATTGGAATTAGCTTAGTTCGAATTAACTAATTTGAATTAAGTTAGTTTGAATTAGTGCTGTAGTGTAGACATATCCTATGAAGGCTTGTAATAAGAAATTGGTTTCAGTGTTTTGGATGGAAACAAGGGTTACTGATGTAATGTCCTGGGAATATCCCTTCCAGATGTTTGACTCGTTATGGGACAGCTAAAGAGCAGACTGCCCCAAGACAATCCATTTCAGGATGGACATCGAGCCAGGTGCATGTTGGGATAGAACGATGGCGGTTTAGTCCCAGTACATGAGTGATCATAATCAATAAAACTCATAGAATATGGATCTTACTAGCAAGTTCAAATCTTCTTTGATTTAGAGAACTTCCATTAATATGGGACACAAGTCCTTACATGGAAGCTCACTTAGCTGAATTCCTGCGTCAGCAAATCTATCAGTATTAATTTACAAAAGACAACACTGACATTGTATTAAACTACATTCAGGCAAGTGGATACATATTGTCGGGACATAAGATATACATCCTTGTTTGCACTCTTATCAAACTACCCCCAAGTCTTATATAAGGATAAAAACAGACCAACTAATGAGTGGAGCAGAAAGCACAGTGAAGCAGTGAATGAAAAGAGATTTGGGGATTTGTCAGCTGCATGACTCAGTGGCACAGGAATGACAGCCGGGCTGGCCATGGTGATGACTCCATAGAATGTCATTCTTATTTAAGGTTCTTCACAGTGTCACGGATTCTTATTTTTCAGTCAGACTCATAGCTGAAAGTATTACCCTTTGAAGTTTAATTCAGGTGGTAGTCACTCTGTTTTGGTGATTGGTCATTCAGTCTTTTGTTGGATATATTTATAGCAATTGAAAAGGAGGCTAGCTGTAAATAAGAGTTTGTTATCTGCAAGTGTCGAGGTATGAAAGTAGAGAGGCGTAAGCTAAGAATGGCAATGAAATTTAACCCTCTTTTGAAAACGTTAACCGTATTGTTCACGCTCAGCTCTGAGGGGGCCTGTGGCCACTATGTGATTAACCCTGTGACCCTGACAAGAGTTTAGACCAGCCTGTCAAAAGCATTCTGCTTTAAAGCAGTAATGGTTTTTCTTTATTAAAGATCAGTTACATCGCCTTGTTTTCTGTTGCCTACATCCAGATTGCAGTTTGGCTGCAGCACCACCTGTAGGAAATCATGTGTAGTTTAATTAATAGCACATATTCCTAACAGCAGTTAAAGTGATAACATCCTCCAGAGAGACAAGGTGGGACAGATCTGGCAACAGCTGCACGTCTTACACCACTCTTTGGCATTGTCAGATTTAATTCATTTTAGGATGCAAGTGTGCAACACATGTAAATATGACATATATATGAACATTTCTATAGATTCATTAAGGGTATGTCTACACTACAGTGTTATTTCAAAATAGTTATTTCAAAATAGCTTATTTCAGAATAATGCATCTACACACAAAATGCATTTTGAAATAGCATTTTGCTATTTCGAAATAGCACATCCACAATGAGTGGACTCTGAATCACATTTAAGGCTGGCCAGAACCAGTTCCAGCAGGGCACCAGGTCAGGACTTACTATGTGGGGCCACTGCCTGAGGCTATCTGAGGCCTGTGCTTAAAAGGACCCCCCCTGGACAGCCAGTTCTCAGGTTTCCCTGCTTGCTTGTCCACCTTGATGAGGGACAGCAAAGCATTTTGTGTCTGTGTGCTCTGGTTGCCCTCACTCGGGACACCACAGCACTCTGCAACATGGAACCAGAGCTGCCCCTGGGCACTCTGGTACTTCTCTTGGATGAGTTGCCACGAGCCTGGCTGCACCTTCTGCAGGCTGCCATCCGGGAGGTCCATCAGGGGGCTGTCAGTATCTAGGAGGCCCTGCGGGAGAGCTTCCAGCCTGAGGAGCACTAAGAGCCTCCCTGGTCTGCCCCACTGGAGGCTTGTGCCTCATTCCAGCCTCACATCCTTCCACTTACCCCTCCCTAATTCCCCTTCCTGATGTCAAATAAAATACATGTATTTTCATGATCACAAACTCTCTTTATTTAACAAAACTTGGGGGCGGGGGGGGGATGAAACTCTGGTGAGACTGGGGAAAGGAGGTGGGAGAGGGGAGAAGAGAGGGTGGGAGAGGGGAGGGGAAAACCTGGGAACAGGGAGCTGGAAGGGGGAAGCAAGGGGAAGAAGGAGGAGGGGAAGCTCAGGGCCTCGCCGGACCAACTTGGTTGTCATGCAAACCTGCTCCTGAGTTCGCATGTGGCCTTTGGCGGCCAGGCTGGCAGCTATGCTGCCATAGATGCCACATTCCTCTGTCTAGTGCTGAGATCATGGACACTGGGGGCATCCCCCACAAACCTGAATAAGGTCCATGATCTCCACCCTGGACCAGGAAGGCGCCCACCTTCTCTGGGCCCTGGCAGGCTCTTGGGAGTTGGCAGACTGCTCCTGAGGAGTGGTGGAGGGCTGGCTGCCAGTGGCTTGCTGGCTCATGTTTTGGGGCCACTGGGTCAGGGGCAGTGACTGCTGGCTCTGGCCTGGCAGGCTTGGAGCTGGCACAGGCACTGAGGCCATAGTCAACCCCTTTAAGGCTCCAGGGAGGGGAGGAGGGAGAGAAGTGTTCTTGGTTGAGGCTGGCGTGGCCACCAGGGCTCCCTGGGAAGGCTGGAGGCCCCCTATTTCGAAATAAGTGTCTACAAAGCACTTATTTCGAAATAGCTATTTCAAATTTGGCATTATTCCTCGTAGAATGAGGTTTACCAAATTCAAAATAAGCGCTCCGCTATTTTGAATTTATTTCAAAATAGCGGTTTGGCTGTGTAGACACCAGTAAAGTTATTTTGAAATAAGGGCTATTATTTCGAAATAACTTTGCTGTGTAAACATACCCTGAGGGAAGGGGAGTAATTTCTAAATTATTTAAAAGCATGGAAACAAAATTTTTTTCTAAATAAGACTTTTTGGAATTTTTCTGATCTTTATATTTTTCACATCAATTCAGGACCTAATTCTTCAAAATGGGAGTCTACAAAGAACTTTGAAATAGGCATTTAATACTTGTGAAAGAGGTTGGTTTTTAAAAAGTAATTTATTTAGTTTAAAGGATCAGTCTTGTTTGGCCTATTCAATATTTGGCCTTTTTGCTGAAAAGTGCTGCTTGTGATTTCCCCTCCTTGTCTCAGACATTTCCCCCCTTAATTTAAATGTTCTTTTTAAGAATAAATACTGAGTAGCTTAATATCATGCAGTAGACTGATACAATATATTATTATGTGGTGCACCAAACACTGAGCCTGTGTCTAGACTGCATCCCTTTTCCGTAAAAGGGATGCAAATTAGACACATTGCAATTGCAAATGAAGCGGGGATTTAAATCCCCCTCACTTCATTTGCATAAAAATGGCTGCCGCTTTTTTCCGGCTCGGAGCTTTGCTGGAAAAAAGCACCAGTCTAGACGGGGATCTTTTGGAAAATAAAGCCTTTTCCGAAAGATCCCTTATTTGGAGTAAGGGATCTTTCAGAAAAGGCTTTATTTTCCGAAAGATCCCCGTCTAGACTGGCGCTTTTTTCCGGCAAAGCTCCGAGCAAGAAAAAAGCGGCAGCCATGTTTATGCAAATGAAGCGGGGGGGATTTAAATCCCCGCTTCATTTGCAATTGTGATGTGTCTATTTTGCATCCCCTTTACGGAAAAGGGATGCAGTCTAGACACAGCCTGATGGTATAAAAGAGCTTGCAATAAATATACGTTAATCACTTGAAATCAACAACAAAAAAGAAATAAAATTGGTGTGAAATATATTTCTTGATACAAATAGGAGGTTTAAGCTGGATGAACAGTATTTAAAAAAACACTCATATGGAACTGCTATAGAAAATGTACAGTTGGATCAAAGTATTTAAAACCCTATAAAGGCTACAGACACATGAAAGCACATGGATTGTTATGTGGCCACTATGGGCATGTCTACACTAGGAAATTATTTTGACATGACTAAATTCAAAATAACTCCTGAAATAACTATTTCAAAATAAGCTTATTCCCTGAGGAAAGCAGGAGTACAGATTTTGAAATAACAGGCTTAGTAGTGTGGACGCTCTGCTTATTATTTCAAAATAAGGGGAATTATTTTGAAATAACTCTCTGGTGTAGACCAGGCTATGGCTTCCAGGGTATGTCTACACTACAGCGCTAATTCGAACTAAGCTAATTCGAACTAACGCATCCAGACTAAAAAACTAGTTCGAATTAGCATTTTGCTAATTCGAACTAGCATGTCCACATTAAGTGGACCCTGAACCGGGGTTAAGGATGGCCGGAAGCAGTGCCAGCAGGGCATCAGATGAGGACTTAGAGCGTGGAGCTGCTGCCTCAGGCTAGCCGAGGGCTGTGCTTAAAGGGACCCGACCCCCACCCCGGACAGACAGTTCTCAGGGGTGCCCCGCTTGCAAAGCAGTCCTGTCTTGGAGTGCCCTGAGTGCCCACACCGGGCACATCACAGCACTCGGCCATCAGACCAGCTGCACTTGCCGCAGGCTGCCATCTGGGCAGAGGGGGCAATTGGGGGGCTGCAAGAGAGCTTCCACCCCCAGAAGCCCGCAGAGCCAGCTCAGTCCTCCCCATCGGGGGCTCGTACCCCATTCCTCCCTCACCTCCTTCCACTTACCCTTCCCTAGCCCCCCTTCCTGATGTACAAAATAAAGGATAATTGTGTTCAAAAATAGAATCTGTCTTTATTGAACAAAACTGGGGGAGACTGGGAAAAGGAGGTGGGAGAGGGGAAGAGAGAGGGTGGGAGAGGGGAGGGCAACTAAAATGATCAGAGGTTTGGAAGAGGTCCCATATGAAGAGGGGCTAAAGAGACTGGGACTTTTCAGTTTAGAAAAGAGGAGACTGAGGGGGGATATGATAGAGGTATATAAAATCATGAGTGGTGTGGAGAGGGTGAATAAAGAAAAGTTCTTCATTGGTTCCCATAACATAAGGACTAGAGGACACCAAATGAAATGAATGGGTAGCAGGCTTCAAACTAGTAACAGAAAGTTGTTCTTCACAAAGCAAAGAGTCAACCTGTGGAACTCCTTGCTGCAGGAGGCTGTGAAGGCTAGAACTAGAACAGAGTTTAAAGAGAAGTGAGATAAAGTCATGGAGGTTGGGTCCATGGAGTGCTATTAGCCAGGGGGTAGGAGTGGTGTCCCTGCCCAAAGTTTGTGGAATGCTGGAGATGGATGGCACGAGACAAATGGCTTGGTCACTGTCTTCAGTCCATCCCCTCCAGGGTCTCTAGGGTTGGCCGCTGTCGGCAGACAGGCTACTGAGCTAGATGGACCTTTGGTCTGACCCAGTATGGCCATTGTAAGCTCAGGGTCGGGGGTCTCAGTGGATCACCTTGATTTTCATGCACACCTGCTCCTGGGTGGCCAGGCTGGCAGCTCTCCTGCCCTAGATGGCCACTTTCCTGTGCCTAGTGCGGAGGTCGTGGACGAGGTCCACGATGTCCGCACTACACCAGGCGGGCGCCTGCCTCTTGCGGTCCCGGGCAAGCTCCCGGGAGCCGCCAGCCTGGTCCCGGGAAGAGGGGCAGGGTTGGGGGGCATCGGGTGGCTGGCTCGAGCCGTGCCAGGTGCAGGGTCTGCTAGCTGGGAGCTGGCAGGCTTGCACCTGGCACGGGCATCATAGCCAGCCCGTGCCCCTTTAAGGGGTCCGGGGCTGGGAGGGGGACAATAGAGTTTCCCTGGTGTTGGCCAGAGTGGCCACCAGGAAAAGCTGGGGAGGGCTAGCCTCCCACTAGTTCGAATTAAGGGGCTACACACCCCTTAATTCGAACTAGTAAGTTCGAACTAGGCTTAGTCCTCGTAGAATGAGGTTTACCTAGTTCGAACTAAGTGCTCCACTAGTTCGAATTAACTTTGTAGTGTAGACATACCCCCAGTCTTCTTATCAGCCCATGCTGCTTAACTGCTGGATGTGACAGCTAAGACAGACTGAGATACAGGTCTCTACACTGGCACCCTTGGCACCTCACTGGTGCCGAACCAGAGAATTTGCCAACCATGGGAAGTCAATATTGTCTAGCAGCATTACCAACACTTCCACTGCTTATTGGACTCTTAAAAGGCATTTAGTGGTAAATTAGAGCTAAATAACAGCACAGAACACTGAGAGCCAGGGCTGGTGGCTCTAAACAAACTTTATGGGACTGTAGGAAACTTGGTAAGTGGACATCCAGTTAACTAAAATCATGCCGGACCATGGATGTTGCTGGACCAGAGAGTAGTGGACTAGAAAGGTTCAACTTGTACTTACAGTGGTAAATCCAGCTGTTTCTTATTGTGGCACTCCGAAGAAAGAATGAGGGTGTAAGATTCAAGACTGGAAATGGGAACCAGGCAACCTTGGGTTTAGATCCTGGCTTTAGCACTTGCCCAATGGATTTAGGCAAACCTCTCTCCACCTCAGTTCTCCTGTTTGTAAAAAGAAAATGAAAATAACACTCACTTTTCCCTCAATGGAGTACTGAGAGTATTAATATTTGTAAAGCACTTTGAATGAGAAAAGTGCTGTAATTCCTAAGTATTTTTACCACAAGACAGCTAGAACAGCAGTATCTCTAAAACTTCCATTATTTTATATCCATGCTCACCAGTGCTTACCATTTTAAATGTGCATTTTTTTTTTATAAGGGAGTGTTTATCATCTGCTTTTTGCAATTGATAGATTTTAAAAGCACAACAACATCAGGACACTTTCAGCAGTAATCTTCCTCTCTCCATCCCTCCCCCGCTTTCCATTGGTTGGTATCTCCTCATCTATCCTTTTAGGACAAAAAGTTGCAGTAAAGCCATTCAGCTCCACCAACAGGCTTTGCACACCACAGGGGAGGTGCAGAGTTTTAATGCATGAAGTCACTGCCATTCAAAGCGAACAAATGAAAACACTGTCTTTAGCTTTTTTGTAAAATCCTCTGTGTGTGTGTGTGTGTGCACACACACATACACGTGTGCTGGTGCGGAGGGACAGATGAGTGATTCTGTGAGGTCTTTTATACCTTTTTCAATTAGACTAATTGTCTCTATAATTTTTGGACAATGTTGCAATGGTGATGCTTGATTGCCAGACAGGATTAGCATGTTCATCAATAGGGAGTAGGAAAAGAGAAGTGAGATAGCATATAAGTGATGGGTTTACTAAAAGAGGTAGCATCTAAGTGAGACGGGCATATTTAACCCTGGAATAATTTTCCTAGCTAACCATTGAATGTTCATGACACACCAGGAGCCCTAAAGATGCAGATTGGTGCCTAGTGGGAGGATTTTGCACAGTGCTCAACTCCCACTGAAGCCACTAACATCTATCTGCATCTTTGAATCTGCACCTTTGAAAATCTGGCCCCTAATGTATGAGTGAAAATTTTATTATTTTGGCCAGACACTATTTCAAAAATGAGAATAAAAATGGGGAGTTCTTGGCTTCCAGTCCTGACTTCTATTTCTGTGTTTCTATCAAATATGCTAAAGAGACAACATTTTTTTTGTTGCCTACCAACGTACATTCCAGTAATTGTTAAGGCCACCCATATTTCTTTCAAAATCACCTCCCTTTTTCATGCCATCCAAGTATGGACCACTGTTCTCTATTGAACACACCCCCTCCTCTACATCCCCACGGTTGGCCACAAAAATTAAAAAGAATTTGGAAAAAAGTCCACCAAAATCTGACTGCACCCCCAAGGCTCAATGATGGACACTGCTCTGAGCAGGGTTAGATGAGAGGGTGGTAAAAACACCTGAATCCTGTCCACATCAGTGGTGCACTGGTAGGAAAGCTTTTGGCACATGCTGGTGAAGATGCAGCCTCACCATGACAGGCAGCACTGGTGTGAGTACAGACTTTCCCTGGAAGTCAATGAACAGTTCCCAAGTGCCATTTGAGCCCCTCGCTTAGTTTGCATACCTCACATTACATCATCCAACAAAGCACCTTTCAGTCAAACCCCATACAATGGAAAGAGGTTGGCTGTGCTCAATGTGGGGTTAATAGTTGCCAAGGGAACGCCACATTCCAGCATCAGCTGCTAATGCGCAAAGCATGCTGCTAGAAGCTGGCCAGGAACAGACCATGGGAAAATTCTTGCATACTTTATGAGACAGAAACAAACCTACTTTCTACAAAACAACACACAATGCATAATCCCCACTCTGAAGCCGAAATGCCCAAGACCTTAAAGTGGGGGGAGAGGGAGATTAAGATTTTGGGGTGGTGTTGTCAGTAAAACAAACAAATAAAGTAATTTTCTGATTTGGGATTTAATTTTCAACGTTTTAGCAAATGAATGGTTTAAGTGTCAAACATCTCAAAGGTAATTTTACAGAGTTCTGCAGGACAAATTGGTCAGCTTTAGCCAGGCTGGCAGGTTAGCACCGGGGGCTATGTCTAAACTACATTTTTTGCAGAAGAGCAGATGTGCTCTTTCGGAAGCCCTGTCTTCCTTGTTCCATGAAGAAGACGGACTCTTCTGAAAGAGGAGGTTTTTCTGAAATTTGGCCCAGTGTAGATGGGCCAAATTTCGGAAAAGCCTCTTTCGAGAAAACTATCGGGAAAAGGTAGGCAAATTGTGGAGCGCAATTTATGTACCTTTTGCCGAAAAAAAGCAGCGGTCTAGGCATTGCCTGGGATGAGTGGGGCACCAAGGGTACATCTACACAGCAGGGCGAAAGTCAGAATAAACTATGCAACTTGAGCTACGTCAATTCGGTAGCGTAAGTTGAAATAGCTTATTTCGGCTGTTGGTGCTGTCTACACAACAGGAAGTCGAAAGAAGAACACTCTTTCTTCAACGTCCCTTACTCCTCGTGAAATGAGGGTTACCAGGAGTAAGAGTCAGCAGTCCTCCAGCTCGACATTATTTCGAAATAAAGGCTGGCAGTGTAGACGCACACAGTGTTATTTCAAAAAAACATAATTTATTCCGAAATAATGCGGCGGTGTAGACATAGCCCAACTGACGACATCAGGAAACAATCGCCCCCCTCTCTCTCTCTCTTTTCTGTGTTTGCAGCTCACCACTCTAAAGTGTAATGCTACAATATTACACTCCTGCCCACAAAGCTCCTATTCACTGTAAGGCAGTCTGCTTACTGCTACAAGATGGTATTTCTGGATACAAGCACAAGCCCTTTGTGGGAAGGTGGGGGAGAGGAAAGGCGAGGGGAAAGACTAAAGATAAAATATCAATATAGACAGCTTCCAATGACAACATAGAAGAGAGATAATGTGTTTGCATGTGTGTGTGCACACTCACTTAGGCTATGCCTATGTCTAGACTTCAGGCTTCTTTCGGAAGAAGCTTTTCCGGAAGAGATCTTCCACAAAAACTTCTTCCAAAAGAGAGCATCTATACTGCCAAAGCACATTGAAAAAGCGATCTGCTTTTTTGAAAGATAGCGTCCACACTGAATAGAAGCTATTTCGCATTTAAGCTGTGATTACTATGGATGGAGTGTGCTTTCTCCTCTTTTCTTTTGAAAGAACTCAATTTCCCCATCCACACATGCCTTTTTCTGAAAGAGCTCTTTCAGAAAAAGGCTTCTTCCTCGTACAAAGAGGTTTACCAGTGTTGGAAAACCCACGCTGTTCTTTCAATTTTTTTTCGAAAGAACACAATTGCAGTGTGGACATAAGTGAAGTTTTTTTGGAAAAACGGCTGTTTTTCTGAAAAAAACTCTGTAGTCTAGACATAGCCTAACTTCTCAGCCATCCCAAAGGCAGAGTGATCACCTCACTTGCTGGGTGAGTTTTGCTTCAAGTGTAAGCGAAACTGGTATGTCTCAGATTGTTTTAAAAAAAAAAAAAAAAGATTCAGGAAAGAGCTTATCAACAAGAGACTGGAAAAGGGACATGGCACCTGTCTTCCAAGGAAGAAGCAGGAGAGGAGAAGAATTTTATCTGGGGTTACTTGTCAAAGGTTTCCAACTAAGCTGAGGCTTTGGCTACACTTATATGTTTAAAGATCAGCCATGGCAGCACTTTAATGCAGCCGTGTGCTCACAGCAGCAATGTTGAGAGAGGTTGCGCTGAAGGTAAACCACTTCCCTGAGGGGAGTTGCTAACATGCTCCAGCACTGGAAGCCTGTTTACACTGGTGCTCTATGATGTGGTAACTTGCTGTGCTGGGGAACATGTGTTTCAGTGGCAGTGTAGACAAGCCCAAATTTGGGCTTGTGGCACTTGGGCTGCCAACTGCAGTGTAGCTGTTTGGTCTCAGACTGGAACCTGGGCTCTGGGGGTTTCCTGGTTTGTGGAGTCTCTGCTATGTGGGCTGAGCATGCTGGGAATTGACTGCAAGTGAGGAATTGCCTGAGATCAGGTTAGTAATCACTTAAATTTTAGGTACTAGAAAGCATATTTTATTTGGGCCTTTTTGGTAACTAGTCTCTGTATTTATTGCCTTTGCTTACTATCCCTTCAATCTGTGCTTTATTAATAAAGCCATTTTTGGTTTTACCGTAAAAGTTTCTCAGTGCCACAGGCTGTCAGCACAAAGGGGCTGCAGGGCAATTTCCAGCCAGGTTCCATGTTTTAACAGAGCTCCCTGCCCCCACCATGGGGACCAGATTGACCCACGGCTGACAGCTGACAGAGGGCAACAACTTCAGTTGTTTCAAACCAGTGATCGAGGGCAGGAGTTCTCAGACTTCTTCGCCCTTTGCCCCTTTCTGACAACAGAAATTACAACACGACCGCAGGTGGGGAGACCTAGACTGAAGCCACAGCCCTACCACCGGGGGAGAAGGGGCAGAGGGGAGGCATGAGCTCCCCAAATGCCATGAACAGGAGGGGTAAGTGACCAGAAGTTGGCAATGTTAGCGCCTCCGGGCAGCCCGGAGAACTACCAGGGGAATCTGACACTAGGGCTACGTCTACACTGGCCCCTTTTCCGGAAGGGGCATGTAAATTTCACCAGTCGTCGTAGGGAAATCCGCGGGGGATTTAAATATCCCCCGCGGCATTTAAATAAATTCCTTCAAAGTAGGAATAAGAGCCTCCGGAAAAGGGCGCTTTTTCCGGAGGATCGGGGCCAGTGTAGACGCTCTTTTCCGGCTTTTTTAAAAGCCGGAAAAAAGCGGCGGACATTTTTATTTAAATGCCGCGGGGGATATTTAAATCCCCCGCGGATTTCCCTACGACGACTGGTGAAATTTACATGCCCCTTCCGGAAAAGGGGCCAGTGTAGACGAGCCCTAGCAGCATAGGACAGGGCCTCCCTTCCACTCACCTGAGGAGGCGGGGGAAAGTGGAGTGACATGGCCCTACCTTGCTCTGCTCCCCCAGCTCCTGGTGTGTCCTTCAGGGATGGGGCAGGACCGAGGCAGGAAGACGGTGGGGCCCGTAGTGGAGAGGGGTTGTCCTGGCCCTTCCATAGGTTAGGGATGGTGCAAGGCGGAGTCACATGAGGGGCACAGCCTATGCCCCTACTGTGTCCCTTGTCAACAGTTACCATCGCCTGCCATGCTGGGTGTGGAACCAAAGCCAAAGCGTAAGGGTTTGTGCACTGGGTGAGGGGGCGTAAACATAAGCCCTGCCACACAGGCGTGGGCTTCAGCCCTAGGGAGTGGCTTCAGCTGTTGGCCCCAGCAAATTTAACACCAGTCCTGGCAACTCCATTAAAATGGGGTCTTAACCCACTTGAAAGTCCACCCACAGTTTGAAAACCACTGAACTAGGAGAATAGCTTCATAGAACACTGCGACTCCCCTAAAGCACGAGAGCAGTGTTTCTCAACTTTTTTTTTTAATAAAATACCCCTTTAAAAAAATTATAAGTACCCCCCAGCCACCCCTGCTCTAATCCAATGTCCCTCCCCTCCCCCAGAGCAAGGCACCGGATGTATGGTAACCCTACCTCTGAAGTGCCTGCTGCTGCCGCCCAGCCCTGCCTCGGCGGCTGTCTGCAAGGAGCAAGTGGCCCACCAGTGCCAGGCTTGCCACATGGGGCTTTGCACTCCCACCCCAGCCCTCCCCTCCTCTCCCCCCCACTCTCCCTCAGTATGCTACTGATGCGGGGGGTCCTTTGGAGAAAGCTTATTGTACTGCTTCCCCGCCTTTTAGCTCCTCTCCACAGCGCCAAGGGGAAGAGGTGATGGGGATGCGTTGTACTGAGCTGCTGGTGGGGGGGGGGGGGTAATGTGTGTCTCCAGGTTCAGCTGCCCTCCCCGCTGGAGCACCCCAGGGAGGCTGCTGGAGAGGAAATGAACTAGGAGAGGCGGCCGTGGAAGTGATTTTTTTTCTTCTCGCCCAAACCCGCCCCCCAACTTGGAACTGTCCTGGGTCTCACCGGAGCTGCTGCCGCAGCCATGCACTTTTCCCACCAGCGCTGGGGCGCGTGTGCAGGGCAGCTGCTAACGTCTGGGCGCGCAGCTCTGAACATTCAATTTGAGAGGCATATGCCCCCTCCCCAATCTCCTTTGCAGAGCAAAATCCCAGACATTTTTTGCCAAATTTCACTTGTGTTGACATACCCCTCAGACTTCTCTCGCGTACTCCTAAGAGTACATGTACCACTGGTTAAGAAACACTGTGCTAGAGGACAAATTCATCCCTGGTATAACTGTTGCTTTGAACAGAATTAACAGATACACTGGGAATGAATTTGTCCACAGGTCCCCCTGCTCTCTGCTACTCTAGAACATAGCTTTTGTTTTTAGATCAGTTTTAAAATGGTTAATGCCGCTTTCATACTGGCCAGACAAACTGTTTAAAAGGAAGCCATAAAAGGCAAAATTGTACTTCAGTCTGCACTTTATTATTACTCATGGCATTTAGGATTCTGTTAAGGAAAGAGATGAGAGATATTTTTTTCTATTTCCTCACTTTTATTTTTGTGCCCATGGCAGCACTTTATGTATTATCAGGTTCATTGCTTCCCCCTTCTGTCCCAGGATAGTCTTGTTTCCATGTCTTTTGTGTTTGTCTGTCACATAGCAACAGGAGAGAGAATAACTAAAAAATATAGAACATGAAACCACCATCATCAGGACAAAAAATGTGGGGATATAAGGGACTAAGCCATTGATTAATGGATCTCATCTTTTATGACACCATTGGTAAGTGACTAAGCCAATCCTTGATCAGCAAATCCGATTACAAATAACACATACAAATCTGCCACCTGTAGGTGTTGTACACTTTTTTGATCCTAGGCTTTTCTTGTAACGTTTGGATGTTGACTCTCAAAGCATTTGAGAGCCTGTACAATAGTCTGCCACCAGACCAATCTGTCCTGAGCTATGATTTCCAGGTCACCAGGAGATATGCCTCATGATTTCACATTGGCCTTTAAGGTATCTTTATAACACTTATACTGACCACTAGCAAAGTGCTTTCCATGAACAAGCTGGCCGTAGACTATCATCTTCAATATCCCTGCATCATCCATCCTCATAACATGACGAGTCCTGCAAAACTGTTGGTTCATAGGCATTGTTTCCACGCCCATGACACCACACAGCGTAAGGACCTCTGGGTTAGGAATTTTGTCCCACCAATTCACATGGGCAATCTTTCTGAGGCAGCACGCATGAACTGAATGAGTTTCAAAATGTGGCAGCACTATATGGTCCATGACTCCGAGCCATACAGTAGAATGTTCAGGACAACTGCTTGATAATCTGTTACCTTTGTGCCCAGTTTAACATCATTATCATTCCATAAGTGTTTGTTCAACTTTCCAAAGACAGCTCTGGCTTTGACTAGTCAAGCAGTTACATTGACATCTGTGCTTATGCTAGAGGACAATATACTTCCAACGTAGTGAAACTCATTAACAGCTGTAAGGACAGTATCAGCAGCAGTGATCACTGGAATGCTGGGCTCTCTCTGAGCAGACAGACATTTGGGAGTAGACAATGTTATTTTTATCTCCTATTTTTTAAACTGTCTCGGTTTCAAGCTGAAAGGCTGATGGCTGTTTTGTGTCCCTATGAGCTTTGTCAGCCTGAGTAATTTTAAAATCTGCTTTGCCAAAAGCGTCTAATCAACACGGACAGAGCCTTACCTGGCGAGAAGAAGATTCCTCTTCCGACACTGAATGACTTTTGAGATTGATAAGAAGAGGTGGCACCTTTCATCACGAGTTCCTTGGCTCAAAACCACCCCTGTTTGGTGGTGATTGAACACTGTTAATATTGCCTCTTCCTCTGATATCAGTGTCCTACTCTTACATCTATGTTGCCTCTCTAATGAGCAGTACCAGACTTCCAGGGCTTTGCAAGTTGGCTTTCCAGTAAAGGAGAAATCAGCAACATGCTTTTTGTCTGCAAATACACCAATCCAAAAATGAGATGGTCAGACAACATGCAAGGTGAACCCTTTTTCCAGGGATCTCAGCCCAGTACCAGTGTCTATTTCCCAGTGTGCAACTCTGCCCCAAGAATTAATGGCCTTGGGGTTTGATTAGAATCAGAAAAACTCCTACTGCTTACTCAGCTTCTTTTATTCCAAAGCTGGCTCTAAACAGGTGATGGCATAATAAAAAGCAACCCCACAGTGTGTCTTTCTAGGAGTGAGAACTTGCTTATACTAAGGAAAACAACAAAACGAGGAAAACTCGGTGTAACAGCACTACTCGATGATATCTGCCGTAACATTACATTTAATAGTAGTATGATGGCCTACCATTCCACACCAAAAATAAATGACATCATTGTTAGCAGTCTCGGCAGAAAGGCTAAGGATTAAATTGTCCTTTCTATAGATATTTTTTCTAGGTTAGAGCTGGCCAGTGTTCCCTAAAAACTGAGTTCTTGGGCGACAACTCAAGAGAGTTTTAAATGCCGCCCAGCTAATATGTACAATGCCCACAGCCTCTCCCAGAACATAAGAACAGCCATACTGAGTCAAGACCACAGGTCCATCTAGCCCAGTATCCTGTCTGCCAACAGTGGCCAATACCAGATGCCCCAGAGGGAGGGATCACAACAGGTAATCCTCACGTGATTCCTCCCCTGTCACCCACCTCCAGAGAAACAGCGGCTAAGGACACCATTCCTACCTATCCTAGCAAATAGCCATTAATGGACCTAACCTCCATTAATCCATCTAGCTCTTTTTTGAACTCAGTTAAAGTTCTAGCCTTTGCTGCATCCTCTGGCAGTGTGCTGAGTGAAGAAAAACTTCCTTTTGTTCATTTTAAACCTGCTGCCTATTAATTTCATTTGGTGACTCCTAGTTCTTATATTGTGTAAATAAGTAAATAATTTTTCCTTATTCACTTTTTCCACACCAGTCATGATTTTATAGACCTCTACCATATCCCCCCTTAGTCTCCTTTTTTCTAAGCTGTAACATCCAAGTTTTTTTAATCTTTCTTCATATGGGAAACATTCCAAACCCCTAATCATTTTTATTGCCCTTTTCTGAACCTTTTCCAATGCCAATATATCTTTTCTGAGATGAGGCGACCCCGTCTATATGCAGCATTCAAGATGTACCATGATTTTATATAGAGGCAATAAGATATTTTCTGTCTTATTCTCTATCACTTTTTTAATGACTTTTAACATTCTATTTGCTTTCTTGATTGCCGCTGCCCACTGAGTGGATGTTTTCAGAGAACTATCCACAATGACTCCACGTTCTTTCTCTTGAGTAGTTGTAGCCAAATTAGTCCCCATCATAATGCATATATAGTTGGGATTATTTTTTCCAATGTGCATTATTTTACATTTATCCACATTAAATTTCATTTGCCATTTTGTTGCCCAATCATTTAGTTTGGTGAGATATTTTTAAAGCACTTCACAGTCTGCTTTGGTTTTAACTATCTTGAGCTGTTTGGTATCATCTGCAAATTTTGTGACCTCACTGTTTATCTCTTTCTCTAGATCATTTATAAATAAGTTGAATAGGATGGGTACCAAGACAGACCCTTGGGGGACCCCACTAGTTATCTCTCTCCACTCGGAAAACTTACCATTTATTCCTACTCTTTGTTTCCTGTCTTTTAACAAGTTATCAGTCCACGAAAGGGCCTTCCCTCTTATCCCATGATAACTTACTTTAATTAAGAGCCTTTGGTGAGGGACCTTGTCAAAGGCTTTCTGGAAATCTAAGTATACTATATCCACTGGATCCCCCTAGTCCACATGTTTGTTGACCCCCTCAATGAACTCTAGCAGATTAGTAAGGCATGATTTCCCTTTACAGAAACTGTGTTGACTTTCCCCCAACAAATTATATTTATCCATGTGTCTGACAATTTTGTTCTTCACTATAGTTTCAGCATGTGTTTCTACTGGTGGTGCACATCTGTACATGCCTCAGTGCACATAAAATGTATTCCACACATAGAAAAACAGAGGGAACATTAGGGCTGGCAGGATAAAATTGTTATTGTTTTCTGTCTGTGCTATACCTATTTTCTAGACAAAGTAAGAGCTTACTCTCTGAGGCTGTCTGTCTATATCTTGTATCTTCCAGCAGTTCTAAATTAATTGTTATATTTTGAGGTTAACCCAAGCCCTGAACCAGAGCGAGATACTCAGGTATGGTCTGAGATGCTTTTGGCCTAGCAGACATCAGCACATGGAAGAAAAGCAGCTGGCTAAAGCTGACCTTGGGCTAGACAACGCTGAACTACAGGAACAGGGAAACACTTTGAAGAACCGTGAACACATCTTTCTTGTAATACCCTTCTCTGCTGATAACCCAGTTATTGTTATAGAACCCAGTGAAATAACCCAGTAATTGTTAAATCAGTGTGCAACTGCGAGGGAGTGGAGAGAGTAGGGCCTGGTATCACAGGATGAAATCCATCAAACAGAGCCTTTAGACCATGCTAACCTCGCTCTGCTTTACCTATAGCCAATGCCAGGCCTGGAGGGAGGATAAAAGGAAGGAGCCTGGCTCAGTTAGGTGCTGACCAGCAAGGAGACAGGAGTGTGGTTCTGCAGTGTTTAGGACTGGAGCAAAATCCTGTCCACTTGGCCAGCCACAGGAGCAAGTAAGCTCCACCCCCTTGGGCAAAAGGGAGGAACCTATTTGAAACCCTCACTTGAGGAGGGAGGAATTTGGACTCTTGGGGCCATGCCCCAAACTTAAGGACTGCACTCAGTTAGTAGACTGGAATTCCTGGGCCCGGGCACCAGCAACAGGGGGTCTGCACCACTTTTCCACCAGCTAAATCCGGGACTTAACCACTAGGCCACCCCACCGCCAGGGAGACCCGGCCACAGCAGCCTTCAGGACTGTCTAGACACCATAATGCTTTTGGATTCCCAGAGAGCCCTTGCTGAGAAAAGCACCATCATCATTTGCAGCTGGCTAGATTAAACTGCAATTTTCTTCCCATCCAGGAAGAGAGCTGACCTCAGTTCACCATGCATTTGTGACCTCTAGGTTTGATTAGAGCAGCTCGTATTTAGAAACGAAGCCACGCATCCTGAAAAAGCTCCTGCTCACACAAAATGTCTAAGCACTACTGACTACTGTGAACATCTCACTCTCTCTCTGCGCTGGCTCCCCAATGAATGGAGAGTCCGATTCAAGCTAATCACAAAGCAGATATGCAGTTGCCTTTATCTGCAGTGGGCTCAAGGCCTATGCAGGTCTGTATAACTGAGAGAATCTGTGATTTCCAGGAGAAATAGCATTCATTCAGTTAGAACAAATCTACTGTTCCTGAGAGTGTTCCACAGCCAGTCACCCACATCCTATTGTCATGGGCTCTGGAGTTCTATAATAGTTAAGCTCCAAATTAATGTAGAAGGGGCTCTGAAATTTTGTGTTGCTGACTATGCTAAATCCAGAGCAGATTTTGTTTGGCTTTCCCATGCCTCGGGGAGTCCCCAGAGATGCTTTTATTGTTTTAAGTATTAGGCATGTGCATGGGAAAGGGTTTTGTGAGTCCAAGTCAGCCACTCCCCAGGAGTTTTATTGGTGCCGTCTGTCCCTCTCCAGTCTCCCCACCCGCAGGCTGCTCATACCTTTCAGGAGATCTCACTGATGGACTCAACAGGTCTCCTCATCTCTCTGCATGTCCCTATTAACAGAAGGCACTTTGGTTCCAATTCTGTGAGGTGCTAAGTACCCTCCACTTGGACTGAAGTAAAAAGGAATAGAAGGCACGCGGCATCTCACAAGAGGAGCTCTGGGCTCTGCATGAATAGATGCTTTATGGATGAAATCCAGCCTATGCAGAAGATCAGTATAAAGTCTATGGACCGCTGAAATCCCAGAGAAGCCCTCAAAATAGGGCTCGCCTGAGATGATTCAGTGCTCGGGACTTATGCTGGCCCTCTGCTCAGCAGTGAATTGTATCTCTTGCCTTTTATTCAGATGTACACTGCATGGGTACGTCTAGACTACAGGGTTTTGTCGATAGAAGTTTTGTCGACAGATACTGTCGACAAAGCTTCTGTCGACAAAGAGCGTCTAGACTATATTCAGTTCTGTCGACAAAGCAAGCTTCTTTGTCGACAAAACTCTGTAGTCTAGACACAACCCTAGATGCAATAACACTTTCTGTCGACAGAACTCTGTCGACAGAAGGCGTTATGCCTCGTAAAATGAGGTTTACCAGCGTTGACAAAACTGCTGAGTTCTGTCAACGTTATGTCGACAGAATTCAGCGGTAGTGTAGACGCAGGTATAGTTTTGTCGACAAAACTCTGTAGTCTAGACACACCCCATGAGGGTACTGTGTGACTAATAGCAGATCACTGAGTTGCAGTGTGGAGCTCTTTTCTGATGGAATGGGGGTATGTGTGTGTGCGAAAGGGCACAACTACCTAGGGTGATACAAAAGGGCGTAGAGCTGCCTCAAGCTCTTTATTGGTGCCAGAGGTGCTCACCGGGCAGCACTGAGAGCTGCCTGGGGGTACGGCTACACAGCAGGGCTAACGTTGGAATAAGCTACCAACTTCAGCTATATCAACTGTATAGCTAAAGTCGAAATAGCTTAACTTGGCTTTTGGTGCTGTCTACACAGCAGGAAGTCGGACGAACACTCTTCCTTCGACTTCCCTTATTCCTTGTGAAATGAGGGTTACAGGAATCAGAGTAAGAAGTCCTCCAGCTCAACAGTATTTCGACATAGTGGCTTGCTGTGTAGACGTGCTCTTTGTTACTTCAGAATAATGTCAGTTATTCTGAAATAACACTGCTGTGTAGACATAGCCTGGGGAATGTGCAGCACTTTTCGGGTGGCCTAGCTCCAGCCCCACCTCTTCCACTTGAGGCTCCACCTCTTCCAAGGGTAGGGATCAAGGCCCTCCCCCTTCTTGCCCAGGAGCATAGCGATGCTGTTGGCCCCGCTATGCATTGTGCACTAGGATTTGAATATTTCTCTGCCTCTGTAGAACAGTGGGCAGTAGCTGAGATTTCATGCACGTAGAAGCTGAAGGTAGGCAAATTCAGATTGGAAATAAAGTGCATATTAACACTTAGGTCAGTGGAACAACTTGGCAAAGGGGAGTAGTCAATTCACCATTACTTGAAATCCTCATCTTGAGACTAGCTCTCTCTAATATATACTGTACATCAACCACAAGTTATTGGATTGGATGCAAAAATCACTGGCTAAAATCCTATAGCCTGCGATAAGCAGATGGTCAATTAGATGAACACAACGGTCCATTCTGGATAGAAATACCTTTGAATCTATGAGCTTTTATTTTGGTGTATGGCAGAGTTGGTGACATCCAGTAGTGATTATGTCTCATCTTGTCATGCAGAACTGTCACATGAGCAATATTTGGTCCTTCCTAGATCAGGGAAATAGGATTTTGAAAAGGGAGTTTTCATTTTAGACTTTGAATCCATGTGACACAGATAGTAACAAGAAAACGTGATAAGCATCCACAATGTAACGAGGGATCTATATGCTGCAGTATGAATCTACCTTGAAGACACAGCAGTTGAGTTTTAATGACAGAATTTCTTGGGAAGGTTTTGCTGATCACAGCGGTTAATAATTTATGTTAAAGTCATGCTAGATGTTGGTGAGGTTTAAGGTATATGTGAATTATTCTAAAATAACCAGCTAAAAACTAACAAAATAATGAAGGGACTATTTCTAGAAAGACCAAACACTGCTGTTGAATAGGCTTTTGAGATCTGCTAGGCTATGTCTACACTGCACTGCAAACACGATTTGCGCTATGCAAATTGAATAGCTTATTTCAAGTTTATTTTGAAGTAGGCTATTTCGAAATTTGGGGTTGTCTACATGGCACCACATTTTCAAATAAAGTGCTATTTCAAGACATCCCTTAACCCTCATGGAATAAGGGTTACCAAGATGCCAAAATAGTGCGTCCGCTATATTTTGGAATAGTGAACGTGTTCAAAAGACGTGGGGTAGTTATTTCGGGATCCCAGAATAGCTTTGATGTGTAGACAAACCCCTACAGTCCTAGGTATGGATGGGTTCACAAAATGTCTGCTAGGTTGAAGCACAGCAAGCAGAGCTGTAACTGTAGGTCATTTTTGTGCTTGAGGGCAAGCAAGCATATTTGCACCTCCTACCATTTTTTCCATTCATTTTTCTACCCCTCATGGCTTTTTGTCCTGGGTGGCTGCCCTGCTCACTGCCCTGGAGGCTCTTGCTGTGATCTTATCTGGGCATTCCCAAGCTGTAGGGGGGCTCAAACAGCTAAGCTGGGGAGCTCAGCCAGCACAAAGATAGAGGTGAGTGCAATGGTAAATGAATGCTAACTCTCAATGGAAAAAGGTGAATGAAAGATAGTGAGTTTCAGAATACCCCATTTCCATGACTTCACAAAAACACCTTCTGAAGAGCTATTTGGCAGAAGAGATCTATGCTGAAAATGGCTTGGGGAATGGAAACATTTCCACATCAATTAAGACTGAAAAGATTGGAGTGATGGTCCAGGAAGGCAGCATTAAGGGGGGGGGCACAATAAATGTGTAGATTAGAAGATAATGACTCAGAATCATAGGATGAGATCTTGAAAGGTCATCTCCTCTGATCCAGCCCCTGGCCCTCATGGCAGGATGAGGCATTATCTAGACAATTCCTGACTCGTGTTTGTCTAACCTACTCTTAATCTCCAAAGAGGGAGAGAATGGATTGAGAAGGCTGGTAGGGCACTTTTCCTCTCCCTCTCACTCTCACATAATACAAGAATGGGGGGAGTAGGAAAGAGAGATGTAATGAAACTGAAAGGTTTCAAATCTAGAAATAATCCAAAAATCTCTCATTAAAAAGTCAATAGCCTCTGTGTTTGCAGGTGGTCATGGCAATCAGTGGAAGATACTGGACAGTAAGTATTAGTCTCTCTTCTTCTGATGCTGCTCTGGCCCTCGCATGCTGCACACACATGCACACACGTGCACACAGCCTGCTCCATTCTTGTGTACTGCCCTCCCAGCCCAGAGGGCCACAATCCTATCACCAAGAGAAAAAAAAAAATCAGGATAACCCTGTGGATGTTTGAGTTTTACTAAGTGCTATTTATACACATGTTATTTGGAGAGAGAATTAATAGGGGATTGGCAATGCAGCTGAGCGATTTTTTTTTAGCTAACAGTAAATTCGCTAAACATGCATTTTCCAGTGCACTGAAACTATTTGCAAATGTTGATGGAATTTGACAAATAGCTTTGTCCTAAAAAACAAAACAACGCACAAACCTAAAACAAAGTTTTTTCCCCAGAAATCTCAAAATCAACATTTGAATATTGTTTTGAATCAACATTTGAAAAGTTTCATTAGATCAAAACAATTTTGTATGTGTTTTCATAGGGAAAAAAATCAATTTGGGTTGCAAACTAACGGATAAATTTTTGATTATTTTTTATTTGGTCACCAAACCAAAATACCAAGTATTTACTCATCTCTAAGGGTGTGTCTAAACTACACCCCTCTGCCAACAGAGGGGTGTAGATTAGGCATATCGCTATTGCAAATGAAGCGGAGATTTAAATGTCCTGCGCTTCATTTGAATAGAAATGGCCGCCGCTTTTTGCCGACGTAGCACTTTGCCGGCAAAAAGCGGCAGTCTAGATGGGGATTGGTCGACAAGGAAAGCCTTTTCTGACTGATCCTGTAAATCTCGTTGCACGAGGCATAAGGGATTGGTCGGAAAAGGCTTTCCTTGTTGACTGATCCCATCTAGACTGCCACATTTTGCTGGCAAAGTGCTGCATTGGCAAAAAGAGGTAGCCATTTTTATTCAAATGAAGCACGGGATATTTAAATCCTCGCTTCATTTGCAATAGCGATGTGCCTAATCTACATCCCTCTGTTGGCAGAGGGGTATAGTTTAGACACAGCCTAATTGGCACCATAATACTAATAGTAGCGGTTGGCCCAGGGAGTTGTTTCATTTAATCAGATTCATTAAAGTCATTGTGGAAAAAACCCAGCTTTCTGTATCTTCGTGTTTAACTAGATGGAAGATTCCCACTGCCAAAACCAGAATATGAAGAAGGTGAAGTAAATACATTCCATTAACTGCATTAATCCTGGTGGATATATTTGAGGGTCATTTTAATAAACCTTTCCCCACCATTCCCATGTTATCTTGTAATAGGTAATCTGTCCAACCATTATACCAATATAAATGCAATTAAAGACTTTCTGACATCACAGAATTATTTCTCTGTTTTTGTAAATAATGTAAATCTTTGTCTGCACAAAAAATATAAAATAATGGAGCGAGAGTGAGATATTGCTATTCCGGTAGTAAATCAGTTCAATTTAAGATCTCAGTCCTGAGATTCAAAACTCTTCATGGGATTGAGCCAAGCTACATGATTGTGCTTCCATCCCACAATACGAAATCCCACTGGTGCAAGGAAGCTGTTGAGCAGCAGAGGGAGGCTTGTAAATGTAGGAGACACTTTGCACTGGAGCTGGACCTCAACGTGGCTCAGGATAAGAATGACCAGGTGTATGTGTGCAGCTTTAAGAAAGCTCTAATGAATGGAGAGATCCAGCCGTGCTTCAGTCCTTTGAAGCTTGGCCAGCGTTTGTACCACATCCCCCTTTCCCCCTTACATTCCTCACAAACATATCCTTCACATGCAGAAAGGCAACCTTATCTGGCTTTGTACCAATAGAAAATAACCAGCTAAGAATTCCACTTAACCAAGAAGCCTGCAAGTCGCCCCCCCTCCCTCTTTTCCATCTTGGAGGGACAAACAAAGCCTGAGATAAAAGGCTTCCATACATCTTCCTCACTGTGAGCCTCACTGATACCTGTCGGGTGACATCATCGCTGCCTGCAGCAAGAAACAACAGCTGTGCCCATTGATGTCCTTCCAGCAGAGAACAATGAAACCTGGAGGAAACTAGAATTGAAGCTGCCAATGGCAACACTCTCATTGATTTCAGTGGGATCAGGATTTCAGCCCACATCTAGGATTCCTAATAAAGGAATGTGACCAAATATTGGCATTTGTAAGGTTTAAATGGAGGCAGAAAAAATACATACAAAACCCCTCAACATTTCTGAATGTCTTGATATGTTTAGAGCCCGCCAAATGATGAGGAGGTGGAAGGGAGAGAGAAATAAGTACTGCTTTGGGAGTATTGTGACTGACTCTCTTTGTCCATACTGGATCTTTTTTAGTATTTACCAAGCTTCAAAACTGGCCTGCACAATTTGACCAAGTACATGCATTCATGGGTTTTGAATATTTAATAATAAATACAGGATCCTGTGTTGAATTTGTTGTATTTGTGAAAATATTGGTAATCCATTTCAAAGCTCAAATACCACTATAGCAGTGGTCCCCAACCTTTTGGGCTACCGGGCGCTCAGGGGTGAGGCTACTCACGCGCCAGGCACCCTGGGGTGGGGCCGTGCACATGCCTGGGGGCGGGGCCACCCATATGGTGTGCGCCCGGTGCTGGCACCACCCATGCTCTGCACTCCTGGGGCCGGAGCCGCTCCTGTGCCGTGCACCCAGGGGTGGGGCTGCCCATACGCCGTGCGCCGGGGTGAAAACAGCCCATGCGCCACACGCCCGGGGGTGGGACTGCCACCACCCGTGTGCCGCATGCCCGGGGCCGGCGCCGCTCCTGTGCTGCGTGTCCAGGGCCGGTGCCACCCTTGTGCCGCATGCCCAGGGGCCAGCGCCAGCCTTGTGCCGCGCACCCTGGGCCGGTACCGCCCATGTGCCGCGTGCCCGGGGCCGGCACAGCCCTTGCGCTGCGCACCGGGGGTGGGGCCACCCAAACGCTGCACGCCTGGGGCCGACACTGCCCATATGCTGCGCGCCCGGGGCTGGCGCTGCCCATACGCCTGGGGTCAGGGCCGGCCCCGTTTACTTGGTGGGCACACAGAAATGGCTCAGTGGGCGCCATGGTGCCCGCGGGCACCGCGTTGGGGACCACTGCACTATAGGATGCTTTGTGAATGGACCAGGTTTTCCTGTGATATTTGGGGAATGTTTTTCAAATACCAAACAGTGTCCCTCAGGGGTCTGTACTGGGGCCAATAAGGCTCAACATATTCATAAACAATCTGAAAAATGAGACTGTGCAACAGGGGATGGATCACTTGATGATTCCCTGTTCTGTTCATTCCCATTGGGGCACCTGGAGTTGGCCACTGTCGGTAGACAGGATACTGGGCTAGATTGAACTTTGGTCTCATCCATTATGGCCGTTCTGATGTTTTTGTAGACTGGATCGGGTGATTTCCTTACTTCTGATGGAGTCCCTTCTTCTCTGACCACTGCTAGAGAATTTATCTCTGGGGCTCATGTTATATAGCTTTCAAAAGCAATACCAATTGCATGTTGGCTGCAACAGATTACACTGCACGTCAGATAGCCAAATATAACAATTTTGAGTCAAATTCTGTCAGACCGCTTTTCAGATTTTTCAAGCACATGCTTAGCCTTGAATATAGGGCATCTGTTCCCTGGTTAATTGAGCCAGTCCATCTTAGAAGCCCTTTAAAATGTTTTATTACTATTTATTAGAAAAGCCACAAAGGGCTTATTAGAAAACCCACCGCTTGCCCATGCCAGCTGGCTCAGGCTCGCAGGGCTGTTTCATTGCTGTATAGACTTGTGGGCTTGTGCTGAACCCCGAGCTCTGGGACCCTTGCACCTGGAGTTTACATTGCAATTAATCAGCCCTACAGACCCAGTCCTGTGAGCCTGATTCAGCAGGCATATGCCAGCTGCAGGTGTCCAATTGCAGTGCTGGATCTGGGTTTAAACACAGGTCCTTCTCTTGATTTGATGTCCATTGCTGATGAGGCCTTACTGATTCTTAGGCTATGTCTAGACTACAACTTTTTTTTTTGGAAAACGTGCTCTGCAATTTGCATACCTTCTTCTGCCCTTTTTTTTTTTTTGGCAGAGGCTCTCAAAATTTGGCCCATCTCTACTGGGCCAAATTTTGGAAAAACCCCTCCTCTTTTGGAAGATCCCTTCTTCCTCATGGAACGAGGAAGACAGGGCTTCTGAAAGAGCGTGTCTGGTCTTCTGCAAAAAAAGTGGATGTATATACCTCTGGTATCCTGGAAACCTTCCCACAGTCTAGACGTACCCCCAGAGGGGTTAACATCTGCTAAAGGGCTCTGTTTTCCTTAGATTGCACATAAAAGGACCAATTCTCTTCACAGCCATTTTATACTAATACATCTTCACTGACTTTTGTGGAGTGACTGCAGATTTGTACCTGCCTGCATCAGAGGAGAGTCAGACCTAAAGTCTTTTTGTAGTTATGCTTTCTGTGTAGCCTGTCACACAGGTGTTAAAATAAATCATTTGTAAGTGCTAAGGAGCTTTCTTTAAACAGTCCATTGTGTCTCTGTGCATTACACATAGTAGAGAACAAACATGCAATATGCCCAGTGCATAAGTTAAAAAGCAAAGATGCTTGACAGTTTGTAAATTGCAGCGTTGTATTTGTTACTATGCACTCAAACCCCTATATGTCTATACAGTAGCACAATAAACAAACGCACAAGCATATTGAACCATAGACATACATGCTGGCGGTCTCACATGAGCACTCACCCAGCTGCACAAAGGCACACATTCTCCTTCATACTTGTATACTTACTTACACAAACACCACTCTACACACATATACAGTAGGTGTTTTTGTCCACAAATACTATTTCCCTTTCCCCCTCCCTTGTCTTCAGGCACCCTCAGGTAAGATCTACATTTGGAAAATTTTCAGTATCTGTGTACTGGTATGCTATATTGGGAAAGCAGTCCTGGTCCAGTTCCAACTTATATTGGCAAAACAGTGCTTTTTAGGGCATAGTTTATCCCTGCCCCTCCAAGGTGAAACAACCAATATTGGTCAAAGGACAGTTTTCCCAGTTTCTACACTAAGGACTTTTGCTGGCATAGCTACGTTGGTCAGAGATCACACCATCTTACGCCCCCAACAGACATAACTATTATTGCAGTGCAGACCTGGCCTCAGTCCCTTTTTTTCTGGTTCAGAATGTGCTTTGAGGATTACAAATGCTTTTCACATAAGATAAGGAGGTGCAGAATGGGTTTGAACAATGGTTAATTGTTTTCACATCACAAAGTTATTGTTCAGGTGATTTAGCTTATCCCTATTTTTATCACATCACCTCTCAAATGTATCCATGTTTCCTGTGACCTTCCCAGTCAGGGAAACAGAGAAAGGATAGAAGGAAAAGACTTAACCCATTCATGGGAAGAAAGTCCAGTAATTAAGTCTAGAGTCCTAGCCACACTGTTCAGGCTTACATCAGTGTTTGAAACCTTTTCAAGAACAGTTGCAGACTAACATTGTTGCAGTCTTGAGACAGTTGTAGTCTACTATGTTACTGCCATATTCAGACTCTGTTCTAGAGGCAGGGTATGGGTTCTGTGAGAATGATACTGCTTTCAAAAACATTTGTCCCCGCAGTGAACAATTAAACTGCTAAAACCGTTGCACCACTCAGACTGTTTAAATGAATTGTTGTGCTTCAACCGAGGGTTGAAATCCCTACATACTGCAGCCTGTACTATCACAAGTACCTTTTCATCAACTTGATTTGGAGTGAAGGATGTAGAAGCCAGAAGAAAGAAGAAGAAATCTACAGACAAATGTGCACATTGGAAGGAGAGAGCTGGGAAAACACTGATTTACAGTACACAGACAGATGTCTTAGAAAAGAGAGACTGTGTAGCTGGATAGTGGGTAGCTAAAATTTTAGCTTGAAAACTGTTATTGAGTATGGATGCTACAACACAGACCAAGTTAAAAAAAAAACCTGGGTTTAAAAGAGAACTAGAGATGTTCATGGAGGTTAGGTTCATCAATGGCTATTAGCCAGGATAGGTAGGAATGGTGTCCCTTGCCTCCACTTTTTCAGAAGCTGGGAATGGGTGACAGGGGATGGAGCCCTTGAGAATTATCTGTTCTGTCCATCCCCTCTGGGTGGGGCACCTGGCCTTGGCCACTGTCGGAAGACAGGATACTGGGCTTGCTGGACCTTTTGGTCTGACCCAGTATGGCCGTTCTTATGTTCCTCTAGCCATGTCAATGGTTTTTAGCTAGAGTTGCCAGGTATCTGAAGGCTACCGGTGTTATGCTTTATAGCCACTAACATGAAAATATTTATTTTTAAAAGACTAAGAAGAAACAAATATTTAATAAGTAACATTCCAAACTTTGCTGTGAAGCTTGTTGATATAAAATATCTCATAGTGAATATTCACCAGTAACATTCATGTGACAGATAAATGTGATTGTAATATTGAATGAGCCATTAGGGATATAAGAGTATAACTGTTTAAATGGTTAACCGTTAAGCATCAGCGTATCAGTTTCAGTAATGGTTAAACTCTTCCCTAGCATGTACCGACTCTTGACTTCTGGCCCTGCAGACTATAGAGCCCTCAATACAGCCAGCTCCCCAGGAGCAGCGCCAGCAGCTGGGAGCTGGAGCACCCTGGAAGGTAAATTATATTATAAGCCATCTATTGCTTCTTCTAGATGCAGGTAGCAGTTCGCTCCTGCCCTCGGGAACATGGTGGCAGCTGGCTCCTTTACATTCCTAATCACCGTACCCACTGAAAATGAAAAATTAAGGGAGATAATTATAAAAGCAAGACTGAACCCCCCCTCCCCAACATACACAATTATTTTCTGCTAAAGACAAATGTCAGAGCTTTACGTAGGGACCCCACTGAAGACAATGGATAGTTTGCTGGCTCAGCTCCCATGGCTATATCATCTGACTGTTCCAGAAGACCGTTTGAAGAAATCTTAAAAAGAAAACCACACACGCTCAACAGCTGTAATTTCATTGTGGAAGTGGAAAAGTTTTCGTAAGGGAACCACATGGACAGTATTCATCCAGTATTGGCATGTGTGGGATCTCTGCTTGGCTTCCAAATCCAAGCGTTACGCTGTTTCACTAATAATAAAGCAAGACTGGTAAAAGTATGCTCTAGGATTATTGCTACAACTAGGGGTTCAATTGGGATGGGGGGGAGGAGAAGTGAGGCAAAGGGATTGCGTCAGTGTTGGTAAATGTTCTATGATTGTCCTTGCAGGGCCTCCAGAGCTGCAAGCATTGCCAGATCATCTTAAGAATGGTCCCTTCCTGAGGTCTTTAATGAGGCCAATCTGAAAATTCCTCAGTCAAATCCGGTTGGTTTTCTGTTTATGGAATCAGGGCAGCATATGGCCCCTTAGCCCAAGTATTTAGAAAAGTTAGGCATGCAGTATCAAGCTCAAAGAAAGCCTGTATTTATATGCCTAATTCACATACAGGATTACCACAAATGCACATGCAAGTTAGGTAGCCACTTGTGGAAATTGACCATTTTGATCAGTTGTGTACACAACTGTTCAACTTATACGCACAATTGTAGCAACCAGGCATCTGTATTAGGCAAATCGCATGCCTGAACTGTTGGAAAATCAGGCTCTCTGTATTCCAGTCCATTGTTGCTCAGCAGAGACTCCAGTTTGTTGATTAAGAAGCAGCATTGACTAAGACCCAAAACGAATTCCATGCTCTCCTTTGCTAGAGTGAGGCAGAGTGCAAGGTGAAAGTGAAGATTTAAAATGGGGTCAAATATGTACAAGTGTTGGGATAGGGAGACAGATCCTGAGGGATTTGTGAGGGACAGAGATAAACGTGGAAAGAAAAATAAAACCCAGTTCCCTAGCATTGTGTCAAATGGAGACATTACTGATGATATCTGTAATGTGGTGTGTTCAACAGCTCTTCCATCTTCCACTCATCCCTGCTTAGTTGACTCAGTAGATTCTATTAACACAGTATGAAATCATCTAGCCCAGTGGTTTCCAAACTTTTCGGCATTACAACCACTTTGATTTTTGAGAACCCTCCCCCCAAATAGCAGCAAAACTTTGCTGAGGGGGAAAAAAAAAGGAACTGACTGGGGACAAGAAACAAAAATAGCAGCAAAACCCTTTTTGGGGGGAGAGTGGGGAAGATTGATGGTGGGGGGCTGAGTTGCCTCATGCTCCTTCTGGAATTTTCTCATGCCCCCCAGGAGGGCATGGCCCCAGTTTGGGAACCTGTGATCTAGCCCATGATTCAGAAAAAGCTGGTTTGTTCTAGTACAAGTTCACACTTGGATCAGTGCTAACATTGTCTCTGTTTATGTGCCATACAAGAGACTTACAACCTCAAAGTCTAGAAGAGTAAGGACTGAGGGCATCCTGGTCTAAATGCATTTGATCACGTAGGGTCCTTCCTTAAAGTAGCATGAACTATTTCAGTAGCAAACAATAGCATTATTACAGTCCCTAGTCAAGACCTTGGCTGTTAATAAATGTGCCTCCTGTGATTCACCACACCCACACATTGCACCATGCTCTGAGTAATTACAGGCTTGTTGCCAGGCAGATTGGCTTTTTTCATTTTCTTTGGCAAGCCGAGGGCTTGTTCATCAGTCATAAATATCTGGCTTTAGTGCTAAAGATACATTTTCCCAAAAATAATAAATGATTGTTCTGAGCATGGATTTTCTTAATCTGGACCTCTGCAGTTGCAAATGGTGGTTGTCTTTGCCCATGATCATCTCTGAGGAGGAATGCTCCAACTTACATAGCAGGGGATGGAGCTGAAAATATTCTAGAGTTAGACCCGGGCAACAGCACCTTCTCCAAACTGTCAGAGGTGATGGAAGTTTGGCCCTAGATTTCTGCTTGCACTCAGCTCTAGAAAATATATGGAAGAAATGGTACAAGTTACCAATGTTCAGCTCTGGCTCAGAGGCATGGATGTAAAACCATGAAGGAAAGTCTTCCTGTACTCTGCAAGTTCTATGTTTAAAAGGAAGCTTTCGGGTTCCAGAATCTTCTGTCTGGCAGCTTTTATCTTTAATTTATGGCTAAAATTGACAAACTACTAAAAGAAAGGGAGAGTTGCTTATTGTAAATACAACTCATAATTTAGTCAAGTCTTGTGGCTTTTAAATAGTTGGGGCTGTTAGCATGGAGACTAGTGATTTAGGCATCCCCACAGTGGCTCTGTCTACACTGCACTTTAAAGTCGAAATAAGATATGCAGTTTGTGCTACACGAATTGCGTAGTTTATTTTGAGTTTATTTCAAAATAAAGTGCTATTTTGAGACATCCCTTAACCCTTGTGGAAGGAGGGCTACTGGGATGCCGAAATAGCACGCCCATTATTTTGAAATATTTCTTGAAATAATGGGTGGCTTTGTGAAGACATGGAGTTTGAATGTGCTGCAAAATGCAAAGGGTCATTTTGAGTACAGCCTGTTCCCAAGTTATGAACAGGTTACGGACCAAACACTTGGCCGTAACTCAAAATGTTTTAAGTTGGATCCCGGTGAGTTACATTGTGACCGTGCTGTTTGTAAGCGCGGGTTGCGTTCGTAACTCGGGGACTGCCTTTACAACCGCTTAATGGGAGGTTTGGTTGTAAATGCGAACAGTTGTAAATCGACCGTTCGTAACTTGGGGACCGGCTGTACAGAGAAAGGCCTTGGGAGAGTTAGGATTACAGGGAAATCCAGAGCAGCTAATGGGTAGAGCTGGTCAGAATTTTTCCTTCAAAACTTTTCCCATAAAAAAAGTGGGCTTTTTTTTGTGGTCTCATTGAATATTTTTTCAGAGTTTTCCAATTTTTCAATGGCAAAAATGAGATTTGTTCTCCGTTGGCATTTCTCTTCCTTTTTTTCCCTTCTTGCTTTTCTTTGTTTCTCCTTTTCCCTCTTCTTCCATTTTGCCATTGAAAATGGTGGAGAGGGGGACAAAGGGGAGATAAAAATAAAAATAAAACCCCTAAACTGCAAACATTTCAGGTTTTATTTTTAATTAGAAAAAAATATATAGTTTCAAAATGTCACAGACATTAAAAAAGTTGACACATCCCATTTTTTGGGTACTTTTGACGAGGACAGCAGCATGGCCCAGTACTAAGGCCTATTTGGTTGGGATTTAGTCTCACCATAGTTTTATTTGCATCAGTAATAAAAATCTCAGGGTACTCTAAGAAGAGCACAAAGGGAAACGTTATTGTTTTTTTTTTTTTAAGTAACTGTGACAGTTATATCTCTCAAAGTGGAGATAATATGGAACAGTTGTGAAAATAGGTGGATGTGAAACAATGGTGTCCTCTGTTTGATAGGGCCAGTACTCAGTCCGGTGATTTGGAGGTAAGCCACGCACTACATTAGCATGGCAGTGCCTGCAGTAAGTTGGTGGTGGGGGCCAAAAGGAGGGTGAGGAAATATTTCAAAGCCTTTCATGTGTGGCATGTTAGTAGATTTTCCCCTCTTGGAGCTGGGAGTGTTAATCCCCTTCTCTAAATGGTGTTTTAACACCAATATCCTTAGGGGTCCACATCTTCCCCTTTCAATTAACACCTGGGTGTAGCAGATGGTATGTATCCTAACCGTAATCCTATCAGGCTTGATAAGGAAAATAACTGCTTTGGTATAACACCTAGTGGCTCCAGAATGGCTGCTGAAGTGGATTAACACTGGTAAAAGAATAATTCAAGTTGACTAATTAGGATAATTGCATACCTGCCAACATCTGAGAGCTATGAATAGGAGCTTGTGGGATTCCATAAACTTCTGAGGTACACTGGACTATAAAAGCTCTTTAAAGGAGCTGAATGGAAAAATAGAAAATATTTTGCTTGCCAGATTGAACAAATCCTTCTTCCTCAGTAGGTCAATGAGAGATCTGGTGTTCAGTCAATAGGCAGATTCTCAAGGATCATTTTGTTACTACAGGTACAATCCTTTGGAAGCAACAAGGGCCAGATCTTCATGTGGGAAGCAGGGATAACTACACTGAAGTCACTGGAGCTACATCAATTGAAGATCTGGCCTAAAGACTTGACCATTACAAATATCACAGGGCCTTCCCTCCCCCCCCCCCCCCAAAAGCAGTAGGAATCTGGGCTCATTACCCTGTGTTTATCTAGAACCATACTGGAAATTTTGAACCAAATACAATGTTCTGCCTCATTTTCTGGCTCAAATTGTCGTGCTGTTGTGTTCTGTTAAAAGAGTCTCAAAGCTTGGATGGGGTGGGTAGCTGCAGCTCACTTTTAGGGCATGTCTACACAGTAGGGCTAAAGTTGGAATAAGCTATGCCACTTGAGCTATGTCAACTGCGTAGCTTAAGTCATAATAGCTTAATTTGGCTTTTGGCATTGTCTACAGAGTAGAAAGTCCAAGTTAGAGCATCAGTCGGTATGGATGGAGCACTCTTCCTCCAACTTCCCTTATTCCTGGTAAAATGGGGGTTACAGGAGTTTAAGTAAGAAGTCCTTCAGCTCAACATTTTGACATTATGTCAAAATAACTGTTTGCTATGTAGACATGGACACTGTTATTTGGGAAAAATGTCAGTTATTCCGAAATAATGCTGTTGTGTAGACATTGCCTTAGATCCTTCAGGGCTAAGGGTGCTCTATAAATGTCAGCAATTGCTAGGGAAACAGGCACTTCCCTTCCTGAATAGAAACTGTTGTCACATGCAAATTAATGGATTATAAATTGTTTGTTTTTTCTAGGTAATTGCTAGTCATGATTATTAAATGGAAACAATAATGGGTGAAAAATATGCTAATGCCAAGAACGAACTACACCATCATGGAAGTAAAATAGTAACACAACTGTTTGATTTGGGATACCAAGTACAGGAATAAAGTGTAAATGAGAAGAGCAAATGTTCCTTAAGATAGGGAATGGGTATGCAAGAGACTTCCCGAAGGAGTGGTCTGATTGTAGACCAAAATTCTCAGCTGTAAAGATCAGGATAAGGACTTCCTGTTCAGGTTTTATAGCTGCTCTCAATACAATGAGAATAAGCAAACAAAGACAAACAGAGCAGAGTGTGTTCATTTCATCTACATGTGGAGTAATATCAAGTCAATTAAATGAAAGCATCCCAATAATCAGGTGGATCCCAGCTTTTGCCATAGTATGGATGCCCATGCTTCAAACCAGAAGCACATTGACTAGGTAAATCAGATACACTTTTAGGAGCTTGGGGTGAGAACTCTGATCCTTCATTTCTGAGATATGGGTTTCCTGCATAGGAACAGAAGTGGTCCTTGCTTATTGCTTTTAAAGGTACACTTAAATGCAATTAAAGTGCAAAGTCTCAAACTGCTAAGCAAACCTGGATTCCTGTTCTGGTATTTTAATCAGTTCATTTTGGCTCCACAGAAGACAGCTTTATAGTGAAACAAACCATGGCTGCAGATGTACAGATATCCTGGTCATCAGTGTAGATCAAACCAGTGCCTTCAACCCCTAAAACAGGCCTCTGTCTCTGCAGCTAAAGGAAAGCACCATGAGGTGTAAGAAAGTGGCAAATTGTTATAGACACTGAAATGAGATACTAGAGGAAGCCATAATCCTCTCACCTTCACTTAGCCAGTGTCTCCTCTCTACACTGGCCTATGTCTATACTGCACCAGTTTTGCACAAGAAATATGCAAATGAGGCTAAGCATGGAATATAGCCAAGCCTCATTTGTTCATAATTAATGAGCAAGAGGCTTTTGTGCAAAAAGCAACTATCTACTCTGCTCGTTTTTGCACAAACCCCCCCCTCTTGCGCAAGAGCCATTCTTCTGGAAAAAATGTGGAAGAATGGCTCTTGTGCAAGAGGGGGGTTTTGTGCAAAAAGAAACCATGTAGGCAGCTCTTTTTTGCATAAAAGTCTCTTCTGCAAAAAGCTAGTGCTCATTAATTATGCAAATGAGGCGTGGCGATATTCCATGCTTAGCCTCATTTGCATATTTCTTGTGTAAAACGGGTGCAGTATAGACTTAGTGCTGCCTTTCTTACTAATAGTGGCTAAGTCCTGTCACTGTGGTATTATGGTCCGATTTCTCTGTGGAGGGCCTAGGTAAGATCCTGTGGAACCATGGATATGTCAATTAGGGTGACCAGAAAGCAAGTGTGAAAAATAAGAATGGGATGGAAGGGTGAAGTGGCCCCTTATATAAGAAAAAGTCCTGAATATTGAGACTGTCCCTAGGTAATTGGGACATTTGGTTACCCTTATTTCAATGCTCTAAAAATCTGCCATTGCTAACACCATGGTGTTAGCACTGTACTGCTGCCAATGCCACAGTAATAAAATCTGACTGCCATTAGGCAGTGATTGCTTAATGGTCAACCAGGGACCCAGTCCAGCAAAATTCAAATTATGCAGGAGGGGCTCTTTGAGAGCCTGAAGATTTTTGGGGTTGGGGTAATTAGTTTATTCATTTTCATAAAGAAACAAAAATACAAAAAAGATTCACAGCTGTTGTCACCTTTTGTAGAATAATCAAATTATGCAATTTTGCAATCTTTTTAGGTGCAAGACCAGACAGCACAAAATCAGACAATATTACAGACATAACATTAGGAGGGGGCAATAATAGAAAAAAAGACATACAAATAGGCAAAGGGAAAAGGGAACCAATGGTAAGGAGTGAGAAGAGGGAGGAGAAAAAACAGAAGTCAGGTGGAATTAAGGTCTTACCATTCTTTATCCAAATGTATCAAGAAATGGGATCCAAATTTCCTCCAATTAATATAGTTGACTTATGTGTCCATAAACTGTTCTCTCTTTCATTGCTAACTAAGGCTACGTTTAGACAGTAGACTTCTTTCGGAAGATCTTCTGAAAAAAATTCTAAAATAGCACGTCCACACTGCCAAAGTGCATCGAAAAAGTGATTGCTTTTTGAAAGATAGCATCCACACTGAATGGACGCTATCTTGCATTTAAACTGTGATTACTATGGACGGAGTGACCACTAGGGCATTTGTGCTTTTTCCTCTTCTTCTCAAAGTATTCCCTCTTCCCTGTCCACACGCTCCTTTTTCTGAAAGAGCTCTTTTGGAAAAAGGATTCTTCCTTGTTGAAAGAGGTTTACCAATGCTGGAAAACCCCTGCGTTTGATTCTTTTGGAAGAACGCGATTGCAGTATGGATGTAATTGAAGTTTTTTTGGAAAAACTGTTGTTTAGACATACCCTAAGACAGGACCAGATACCACTGTGGTAGTCTGGGCATTAGCCTACTCTTCCATTTTTGTAATATGATGTGCGTTTGTGGCCCTCAAGAACCAGATCTAGATGGTGGAGTTGAACCCAGCATAGTTGATACATTGGTTATAATTTTCAGTAGAGGTTTGGTTGCTGAAGTCAAACACAATTTTCACGTGTCCACCTCTTTCCACAGCCACCTGACTGTTGGATCCAGTCAGTCTTGTTTTGCGCTCAACTTCTCTGCTAGGCATGGGAAAAGGCGTGAGCATAAGTAAAAGGTAAAGACTTCCCTGGTTAAAATTATGAGCTTAATACTCCTCAGGGAACCAGATACTCATAAGGTTCAGATGGAATCAGGGTTATTTGTCTGTATAAGTTATGGGGATAGTGTTTTTTAAGGAGCTAGAATTACTGACTTCAATAAGGGGGAGGGGCTAGTGCAAAACAGTGACAACCTTGCTCCGTCATTGATTATAGGAGTGGCCGGTTGCCCACCACATCCCATTGCATGACTGTTTTCAGCTGCTTATAACTAGTCAAACTTTAAACACTCGGGCTGAAGTTTTCCATGCTCCAGGTCTACCTCAAGCTGTTTTTTTTTTTCCCAAGAAAAATTTCAGAGAATTGTTTAGTCCATGCCTAGAAGAAGGCTAAGGAAAAATATGTTTTGCCCCTCTTAATAAATGTTGTTGACCTTTCCTTTAAAAATGTCAAGTGCCCCCTAGAGGTGGGACTTGAGATTAGCCGTGGGTAGCCTTTCTATCAGGGTTGTGTCTTTGCCATCCCAGTTTGGACAAATTATAAGCCCTTAAAAAAAAGTCAGTTTGCACATGCTCAGTAGAGAATTTGTAGATTTTAGCAGCTAAATTCCTCAACTATTTAATCTACACTGTGCATGCTCCAACCCTGGGCTATGTAGAGTTTCCCTTTAATTGCAGCTCTGGGCTGCTTCAGGCTGTGATGGGCCCAGACACCTGTCCTGAGAGCAAGGAGCCTGTCTCACCTGTGCTCTCAGTGACTGTTCCCTGCTGGGCCCATGTGGTGTGGAGAAAGGAGCTGTAATGGGGACAGAGCTGGATATGGATGAGTGCTGGCGGAATGTGAGGAGACAAAAGGGACAAGGGCCTTGTACTTAAACTGGGAGTAGAGACTGGCAGGGAAGGTGACAAGAAAACTGAGTTTGAGAGTTGGAGGTGAGGGGAAAACTAGGACAAGGAGTGGAGGGAACAGAAGGGACATTGATGTTAGAGATGACGACCAGAGAGGGAGATTGGAATTAGGAACTAGTGAAGATGGGAAATGTGGCAAGGGGGACATGAATGGAGGGTTGGGTGGGGGAAAGAGAAAGATCATCTGAAGAGACAGAATGAGGCAGATGGCAGGCACTGGCTAATAAAGGAGACTGGAGGCAAAGAGCTGGGGAGGGGTCTGGGACAAAGTCCAGAGGGGTCAGACGGATGTGCTTGGGAAGGGACCCGGGACTGGGATGAAAAGCCCGAAGAGCAGAGTCTGGGAAGGGTTAATTGAGAACATATAAGAACATGAGAACATAAGAACGGCCGTACTGGTCAGACCAAGGGTCCTTCTAGCCCAGTATCCTGTCTACTGACAGTGGCCAGCATCAGGTGCCCCAGAGAGGGTGGACTGAAGACACTGATCAAGTGATTTGTCTCCTGCCATCTCTCTCCAGCCTCTGACAAACAGAGGCCAAGGACACCATTTTATCCCCTGGCTAATAGCCTTTTATGGACCTAACCTTCATGAAATTATCTAGCTTCTCTTTAAACTCTATTATAGTCCTAGCCTTCACAGCCTCCTCTGGCAAGGAGTTCCACAGGTTGACTACACGCTGTGTGAAGAACTTTCTTTTATTCGTTTTAAACCTGCTACCCATTAATTTCATTTGGTGACCTCTAGTTCTTCTATTTAGGGAACTAATAAATTACTTTTCTTTATCGGCCCTCTCCACACCACTCATGATTTTATATACCTCTATCATATCCCCCCTCAGTCTCCTTTTTTCTAAACTGAAAAGTCCCAGTCTTTAACCTCTCCTCGTATGGGACCTGTTCCAAACCCCTAATCATTTTAGTTTCCCTTTTCTGAACCCTTCCCAAGGCCAAAATATCTTTTTTGAGGTGAGGAGACCACATCTGTACACAGTATTCCAGATATGGGCGTACCATAGTTTTATCCAGGGGCAGTAAGATATTCTGGGTCTTATTTTCTATCCCTTTCCTAATACCTAGCATCCTATTTGCCTTTTTGACTGCTGCTGCACACTGCGTGGAAGTTTTCAGAGAACTGTCTATGGTAACGCCAAGATCCCTTTCCTGATTTGTTGTAGCCAAATTAGCCCCCCATCATACTGTACGTATAGTTGGGGTTATTTTTCCCCAATGTGCATTACTTTACACTTATCCACATTAAATTTAATTTGCCATTTTGCTGCCCAATCACTGAGTTTGGTGAGATCTTCTTGGAGTCCCACAGTCTGCTTCTGTCTTGACTATCCTAAACAGTTCGGTATCATCCGCAAACTTTACTACCTCACTGCTTATCCCTTTCCCCAGATCATTTATGAATAAGTTGAAAAGGATTGGTCCCAGGACTGACCCTTGGGGGACACCACTAGTTACCCCTCTCCAATCTGAAGATTTACCATTTATTCCTACCCTTTGTTTCCTGTCTTTTAACCAGTTCTCAATCCAAGAAAGGACCTTCCCTCTTATCCCATAGCCATGTAATTTACACAAGAGCCTTTGGTGAGGGACCTTGTCAAAGGCTTTCTGAAAATCCAAGTATACTATATCTACTGGATCCCCCTATCCACATGCTTGTTAACCCCTTCAAAGAACTCTAATAGATTAGTAAGACAGGATTTCCCTTTACAGAAACCATGTTGATTTTTGTCCAACAAATTATGTTCTTCTACATGCTTCACAGTTTTATTCTTTACTATTGTTTCGACTAATTTGCCTGGTACTGAAGTTAGACTTACCGGTCTGTAATTGCCAGGATCGCCTCTAGAGCCCTTTTTAAATATTGGTGTCACGTTGGCTACCTTCCAGCCATTAGGTACGGAAGCCAATTTAAAGGATAGGTTACAAACTACAGATAATAGCTCAGCAATTTCCCATTTGAGTTTTTAGAACCCTTGGATGAATGCCATCCGGTCCCGGAGACTTGTTAACATTAAGTTTTTCTATTTGTTCCAAAACCTCCTCTAATGACACTTCAATCCGGGACAGTTCCTCAGATTCATCACCCACAAAGGACGGTGCAGATTCGGGAATCTCCCCAACGTCCTCAGCCATGAAGACTGAAGCAAAGAAATCATTTAGTTTCTCTTCAATGGCTTTATTGTCCTTGATTGCTCCTTTTATAGCTTGATCATCTAGGGGACCCACAGGTTTAGCAGGCTTCTTGCTTCTAATGTACTTAAACATTGTTATTTCTTTGAGTTTTTGGCTAGCTGTTCCTCAAAATCTTTTTTGCTTTTCTTATTACATTTTTACACTTGATTTGACAGTGTTTATGTTCCTTTCTATTTATCTCACTAGGATTGGACTTCCACTTCTTAAAAGATACTTTTGTCCCTCACTGCTTCTTTTACATGGTGGTTAAGCCATGGTGACACTGTTTTAGGTCTCTTGCTATGTTTTTTTAACTTGGGGTATACATTTAAGTTGGGCCTCTATTATGGTGTCTTTAAAAAGTTTCCATGCAGCTTTCACGAATTTGGCTCTAGTCACTGTGCCTTTTAATTTCTGTTTAACCTCCTCATTTTTGTGTAATTCCCCTTTTTGAAATTAAATGCCAGGGTGCTGGGCTGCTGAGGTGTTCTTCCCACCACAGGAATGTTGAGAAGACTAAGACTGGAATTGACCTACTTTTCAAGATTCATGGGACCTAACAAACCTATCACAACATGTGGGGTACCTCATCCAGTGCATCAAATGCCCCAACAACTCTATCAGTGAATCGAGACAAACACTACACTGTCAAATGAACTAACAGACAAATCCACCATGTCACCTAGGGTGGTCACTCCATGCCTGACTTCTCACTCCTTTTCCTCAAAGGAAACCTGCACAGGACCTTCAAAAGGAGAACCAGGAAGCTTAAATTCATAACTGTGCTGGCCACATAAGAACCATACTCAGATACTGGTTTTATGACTTTATTACTATAGTATGTAATATTCCCTACTGCTTGTTAACCCTGAATTGCCTGCTGTAATAGGATGTACATACCTTGCACTGAGACAGGAGGGTTAATTCCTCTGTCCACAGGGTTGTCTCACCCCTCCACCCAGACGGGGCATACTCCAAATGTTGGAGCTGTATAAAAGGGAGCAGTTCAGCTCAGTTTGGGTTGGACTGCAGAGAAGGACTCCCGAAGGAACTCGAGACACTTCAGCCATAGACCCAGATGACGGGATCCAGAGACCTGGGAGATAGGCCTGAGCTACCAGCGCTGGAGGAGCCCCAGGGAGAGGCTATTTCTGGGGAACCAGAGGACCCAGAGACCATGTGGATCATCCTTGGACCGACTATGGTAGGAAGTGAGCCAGGGTGGAGGTGGGAGTGGTATCTCCCACGTGAGTGAGCTCGGCGTGTTGCGGTTAGATTCCCTGCTGAACGAGTGGTGGAGCACTGCCATTCACAGGGCCCTCGGTTGGGGCCTGGTGGAGTAAGGTGGGCCCAGGTCCCCCTACTGGGGCTGTTGCCTCAATCTATTGACTCTGGCTATTGGGCTGTACTACCCTGAGCCAAGGGCTATTACCCTTAACTCCTTTTGCTGTTGACTCTAGCCCTTAGGCTGTATGACCCTGGACTAAACTATGATCGGTACAGACTGATAGAGGTTGCTGATGACCCAGCAGCTGGCCAGGCATCATCCACACCCCCAGGTACCCATGCCACGACACCCTCTTGGAACAGAGAAAATAAAATATTGAATAACGGCTCATTAAGTAAGTATTTCCATTCTACAGAGTGAGTGAAGCAGAGGTCCTGTCAAAAAAATAGTAAGTGATCATATAATTAAAGACTGTCTGTATCATAATGTGCGCGTGCACACACACACACACACACACACACACACACAGGCTAAATTACATTGCACAATAACCTAAGTCTGGGAGTTTCTGCATGATGGACTTTGCAACTTAATATTTTTATAGAATATTGTGTGTAATAGGAGTGTAGATTAGTTCTAGGATTGAACTGCAAAGGGCCTGATTTGCGAGAGCAATCAGGGAGTTCCATGCCTGTGACTCACAGCTATGGTTAGCCCCAGAAAGTCACTATGCCTGATAAAAACTTCTCCTGCAATTATCTATGGACACAAAATGGGAGGCTGGTGCGGAAAACCACAGTCCTAAGATCTATGTATCCAACTTTATAACAATGCTGTGAAGAAATGTGCTGAGACACTTGGTTTGCTGACTGGCTGGATCTCAGGTGGCACCATAACAGAGAGCCAATGAGCTAGTGAGTGCTATATTCCTAAGGCTATGGAGGAGGGGAGTTTTCATTGGAGAGTAGGACAAACTCCATCCAGTTATACTGTGTATATATACACACTGACTTCATTAGTAGTGTCAGAATTCCTTTGGTGTAACAGAGCAGAATTTTCCCAGTATGTATAGTGGAGGATGTTTTCTTTTTGTCAAGGAGTGGAGTTTTGGAATGAAATTCAGTTTTGTCGGAAGTAAAACTGATAAGTTTGTGCTAACAAATTATCAAGGGAGAACAATTTGTTCTAACTGGAAATCCTGTACAATGAAAAGGGCTTTGGGTGGCAGGGGGAGGGGGGAAGAGAGAATCTGAGTTCAGGGATACTTCTCAATCAAATGAGTTGTGAAGTGAGAGTTTGCTTTTAAAAGGAACCCTGTAAAAAGTAGTTCACCAAGGCTCTGTCGGATGGAAAAGGAAAGTGAAAAGTTTGAGTTAAACATAGTGGGCCAGCTTGTGTTTGTTAATTTATAGGTAGTTGGGGGACTGTGAACTGACTTGGCAATGCAGACATTGGCTACTTCACTGCACCGCAGCTTTCTTGCCCAGGGGTGTGAAAAGACACCCCCCACCCCTGAATGCAGCAAGTAACAGCCCTGTAAAGTGCCAGTGTGAATGAACTCCCAGTACTGGAAGCTGAGCTTCCAGTGCTGTTAGCTACATTCCCTTGGAGAGTGCTGGGGCTAGGTCTACATAGCAGAGTTATTTCAGAATACCTGATGTTATTTCAAAATATCAAAGTCCATGCCTACACACAAGCAATTATTTCAACAATGTCGAAATAATGACGAGCTGGAGGACTTCTTACTCTGACTCTCGTAACTCTCATTGTACAAGGAGTAAGGGAAGTTGGAGGAAGAGTGCTCTATCTCGAAATAACTGCTGTGTGGGCAGCGTCAAAAGTCGAAATAAGCTATTTCAGCTTAAGCTACACAATTAGCATAGTTTATTCTGAGTTCAACCTTGCTGTGTAGACATACCCTGGGAGAGCTCTGTAAAGTGCTGCTGTAGCAGTGCTTTAATTTCAAGTGTAATAGCTAATCCATGCCAGGCTTTTTTTGCCCCAAGCTAAAGGATCTCAGTTTCTGGGGGCAGCTTGGGCACTGTAGCTTTTACCAGGTTTGGTATGATGCTTTAATGTAACCTAGAAGTGAAGGTGCTCTGTATGTGCTGTTAATTCAGAATGAGAGGGTAAACAAAAGCTGTGTCTGACTAGATATGGTGATTTATTTTAAAAAGGATTATTTGTTAAATGATAAGTATAACTTTCACTCAAGTTGATTAAATGGTTTTTGGGGGGGCGGGGGAAGTCTGCAGGCAAAGCAGGGCAGCTGGGCAATGTGGAGGGAGGTTATAAATCCATTATCCTGCCCTGCACAGAGAAGCAAATCCAGCCCTCCATTTCAGTCCCTACTCAACCCCTATCCATCTCTGTTAAACTCCTTGGAAGTAAAGCCACTTCCTGTTCCTCTTTGGGGAATTGCAGGATGTGTACACCCCAGGCACACTGCAGACATTCCTACCCTGCACAGTACATGGGGCATGGATCAATCTTCCTTATCTCCCCTCCTCACTGAAGCTGATTAAAGACCATTGGCTCAAGTGTGGCAATGAGTGAGGATGAGGGTGAGATGGGTATTTTTCCCAACACATTTACGGTCCATGTACACTGGGGTGCTATTTTGGGATACTTCTGGTTTCCCCACATAGCTATTCTACGTCTTGATGGCACATCTGTATTTTGAAATAACAGGCGCGCACTTCTGACATCCCGGTAAACCTCATTCCATGAGGATTAAGGGACATTTTGGAAGAGAGGTTTATTTCAAAATTTGGTGCTGTGTAGGCAATGCCAAATTATAAAATAAGCTGTTTCAAAATACACTCGAAATAAGCTACACAATTTATGTAGCTCAAATGGCGTAGCTTATTCGAGCTAAGGGTGCAGTGTAGATGTACCCTAGTCAGTGCTTGTAGTACCCTACATGGAATTTGGAAGGAGATGCACATGTTGCAGGAGGGAAGATTCTGAAAGAGTCAACTAGAAATTAACTTGTGTGCACATGGCACGAGTTGCAGAAACTCTGTAAATAGTACTCTTAATAATAAACAGCTTATTTGGTTTTACAAGCATGAAGCCCTTTCATGTTATCCAGCAGCTGGTACATGAGTCAGCATCCAGCCCAGCTATTCAAACTCTGGAGTTGGGCCCAGTTTACCTCATGCGACTGTCATCTGTGAAATAGACACTGTGGGAAGAGTGTTGTTGAGCCAATCAAAATCCATCTTTTATGTCAGTTGCCTTTATTATTTATGCCCAATGCCAACCCCACTGAGAACTAACCAGAAAGTAGCCAATAACTTTTACCATTTTAGGATTAGGCTCATTTTTAAAGTTGGAAGTCAGGAAAAATAGAACTGCAATTGTACTAAAATTTCTTAGGTGTCATTTTCACAGGCTATGCTGTAATTATTTCATGCTTGGAGGGATTTTCATATTTCACTGGGGGCAGATGTTTTCACTGATGTGTTGTGCTGTGGATAGGTTTTAAATCCATTGGCTTAGCTGCAGATCGACAGTGCCATCTGGTGGGCATTCAGATTTGTCTCTACTTTTGTTTTCAAAGATTTCCATATTTTTCCCCCCAAACCATAAACTTCAATAGCTAAAGTGACATTTTAAAAAAAAAAATCACATGCATTCTTGTAAATGCTTGAGGTCAGAATTACCTGAAAGTTACATTAAATGACAGTAAACATGTAATTAATTACTTTTTCTTGAAATGGCAGATCACTTTTAATTTCACTAACAGAGCCTTCACAGAGTGCAAACTGTGTGCTAGAATAATGTCTAAACCACACTTTTTCTATTACTGGTCTCACTCTGTTGAGGGTATTTCATAGTAAAAATGGTATTGGGCATACAACTGCCCATATTTAATGGGCTCATTGGGGCCCCTTTATGATGGTAGGAAGTTCCTTATCATGCTTTACGTACTCTTGACTCCTAATGATCCAAGTGCTCTATGAACTATATATACACACATATTAGAGTTGGAAGAGCTCTTGAAAACAAGCCTTTAAATAATTAGATCAATAATGTTGTTGCCTAACAAGGTTGTGGAATCTTCATCACTGGAGATATTCAAGAGCAAGTTAGATAAGCATCTAGGATGATCTAGTAGATGGTTGGTCCTGCCATGAGGGTAGGGGACTGGACAGGATGACCTCTCGAGGCCCCTTCCAGTTCTAGTATTTGATCATTCTAGGATTATGCAACAAACAACAGTCAGCCACTTTGTAACAGAGTTCAGGGGCACCATGAGGTCCTTAGGATAAGAGGAGGTATCAATGTCTCCCTAATCTTCCCTTACTCAGGTGTTTGGAGGAGGTCTATAAAAAGGCTCAAGAGTGGTACATATGGGAAAGCAGAGCCCCATATCTACATACTGAGTTAACCGCAAACTGGGGAATCTTTATACCACATTTGTTCTTCTATGTTCACATGGTTATGATTTGTGCAGATGAAGATTTGTCCAATTGAACACTACATTAAGTAGTCTTGTTGTGGCAGGCCCCCCTTGCCCGTCCCCTTTAAGCTTAAGGCCCCCTGGCCCATGTCCCCAACACAGTTTATTGCTGGCCCTTTAAGCAAGGCCAAGGCCCTCCGGCCTGAGTCCACAACACAGTCTGCAGGATGGTCACAGGGACACAAGCCCAGGTAGGGGAACCCAGGCCCACCCTTCTCCACTGGGTCCCGGTCCAGGGCCCTGTGAGCAACCAGGTAGCAGGTCACTCCCTTGGCAGGGCAATCCAACAAAAATACACCAAGGTTCTCAGGGCAGCTCCCGCTCCTGCCCTGGGCCACTTCCTACCTGGATCCCCGGGGCTTCTTCCCCTGTACTTGCCCAGCTCATGGTGGCCTCCGGGCTGAAATCTCCTTGGCAGACAGTCCCTGAGTTGCACCAGCTCACGTCCGCTCCAGACTCTCCTGGAGTCCTTCACCACCACTGTGCAGGAGCCTCCTTCCTAGCTCCTTCACCTCCAGCTGTCTCCCCTGACTGAGGCCTTCCCCTGGCTTTTATAGTAGAGCTACGGCCTGGGCATGCCCAGTAGGGCTGTGGGGGAGGGGCCTCTGTGGCTAGGTAACCCTGGCTGGGCCTTGCTAGTTCAGGGCGGGGCTGTCTTGCCCCATCACACTTGTTCACACAGGGAAGAAGTTTGGGATGCTGGTGGGGAGCTATAGTGCTGCCCACAATTTGGCAGGACTGGGTTCAATTCCCCTCAGTGCTACAGGCTTCTTGTGTGATTGGAAAAGTCAATTGGCGTCTCAGTTTCTCATCCACAAAAGGAGGATAATACTTCCTTTGTCTATTTAGATGTAAGCTCTTAGGGTATGTCTACACTACAGCGCTAATTCGAACTAACTTAGTTTGAATTAGTTAATTCAAACTAAGCTAATTTGAATTAATGCAGCTAGAACTAAAAACTAGTTTGAATTAGCATTTTGCTCATTCGAACTAGCGCGTCCACATTAAGTGGACCCTGAAGCAGGGTTAAGGATGGCCGGAAGCAGTGCCAGCAGGGCATGCTTTCTCAGGCTAGCCGAGGGCTGTGCTTAAAGGGACCCAACCCCCACCCCGGACAGACAGTTCTCAGGGGTGCCCCGCTTGCAAAGCAGTCCTGGCTTGGAGTGCCCTGAGTGCCCACACTGGGCACATCACAGCACTCAGCCATCAGCCCGGCTGCACTTGCTGCAGGCTGCCATCTGGGGAGAGGGGGCAATTGGGGGGCTGCAGGAGAGCTTCCACCCCCAGAAGCCCGCAGAGCCAGCCCAGTACTCCCCATCGGGGGCTCGTGCCCCATTCCTCCCTCACCTCCTTCCACTTACCCTTCCCTAGCCCCTCTTCTTGATGTACAAAATAAAGATAACGTGTCTTCCAAAATGGAATCTGTCTTTATTGAACAAAACTGGGGGAGACTGGGAAAAGGAGGTGGGAGAGGGGAAGAGAGAGGCTGGGAGAGGGGAGGGCAACTAAAATGATCAGGGGTTGGGAACAGGTCCCATATGAAGAGAGGCTAAAGAGACTGGGACTTTTCAGCTTAGAAAAGAGGAGAAGGAGGGGGGACAGGATAGTGGTCTTTAAAAGCAGGGGTTGGGTGGAGATGGTGCATATAGAAAAGTTCTTCATTAGTTCCCATAAAGAAGGACTAGAGGACACCAAAGGAAAGGAATGGGTAGCAGGCTTCAAACTAGTAAGAGAAAGTTGTTCTTCACAAAGCAAAGAGTCAACCTGTGGAACTCCTTGCTGCAGGAGGCTGTGAAGGCTAGAACTAGAACAGAGTTTAAAGGGAAGTGAGATCAAGTCATGGAGGTTGGGTCCATGGAGTGCTATTAGCCAGGGGGTAGGAGTGGTGTCCCTGCCCAAGGTTTGTGGAAGGCTGGAGAGGGATGGCACGAGACAAATGGCTTGGTCACTGTCTTCGGTCCATCCCCTCCAGGGTCCATAGGGTTGGCCGCTGTCGGCAGACAGGCTACTGGGCTAGATGGACCTTTGGTTTGACCCAGGACGGCCATTGTAAGCTCAGGGCTCAGGGTTGGGGGTCTCAGTGGACCCCCTTGATTCTCTTGCACACCTGCTCCTGGGTGGCCAGGCTGGCAGCTATCCTGCGCAAGCCGGCCACTTTCCTGTGCCTAGTGCGGAGATCGTGGACGAGGTCCACGATGTCCGCACTAGCCCAGGCGGGTGCCCGCCTCTTGCGGTCCCGGGCAAGCTCCCGGGAGCCGCCAGCCTGGTCCCGGGAAGAAGGGGAGGGCTGGGGGGCATCGGGTGGCTGGCTCGGTCCATGCCAGGTGCAGGGTCTGCTGGCTGGGTGCTGGCAGGCTTGCACCTGGCACGGGCACCGTAGCCAGCCCGTGCCCCTTTAAGGGGTCCGGGGCCGGGAGGGGGGCAGACGAGTTTCCCTGGTGTTGGCCAGAGTGGCCACCAGGGAAACCTGGGGAGGGCTAGCCTCCCACTAGTTCGAATTAAGGGGCTACACACCCCTTAATTCGAACTAGTAAGTTTGAACTAGGCTTAATCCTCATGGAATGAGGATTACCTACTTCAAACTAAGTGCTCCGTTAGTTCGAATTAAATTCGAACTAACGGAGCGCTAGTGTAGCGCCTATGAAAGTTAGTTCGAACTAACGTCCGTTAGTTCGAACTAACTTTGTAGTGTAGACATACCCTTAGGGATAGTGGGGCACCTGTTTTAGGTGGGACCCTTTGGTCTTTAATGGAGCCATACCATTAAGAGTGAAGTTGGGGTAGTGCAGTGCCTTCCAAACTGTAAGTTGAGACCCTAACTAGGGGTGGTTTCCTCCGCAAATGGGGTTGCAGGAATCCTGTGTGAATGGATGATGCCATTTTACAAGACTGGCATCCTCTGCACAGCGTGAGCTCTCACACACAGTACATGCCAAGTCACGCCATCTGGAGGACACTATTTTGCTTTACAAAATGGATCCCTCCATGTAGCATGATCTTGCACACACAGTACACGTGTGAGGCCATGCTGTGCAAAGAACTCCGCTTTTAAAAGCAAAATGACATCCTTTATACGGCCTGGCCTTGTGTGTACAGGGCGGGTGATGTCATGCCGCAAGGAAGACAGTTCTTCATACCGTCTGGAGGGGCAGGAAACAATACAGCTGAAAATGGGGTCCTGCAAGGACAGAGTCCAGGAACAGTTGGGAAGAGAAAGCTGCAGGATTCTGTAGCATCGTAAATACCGTTTTTCAAGATCATCAGCTTGTGAAGGACTTTTCCAATAGCAATGGCTGAGCAAACCTGCATGATTCATAGTATGGCTGAGTGAGGCTGGTTGAAATATTCATATTGTTTATTATAAGATGTTAGTCTTTTTCTTGTTCATTAACTTATCACAATGTTCCTGATTTTTTAAATTTCATTATCCCACATTTTTTGCCAAGTAACAGTGGCACCAATTAAAGCCCAGAGATTATCCTTATCGCCATTATTTGTTGCATGCGACTGGCCACCCAAATCAGATAGCCTTGTTTGCCATTGAGACAGTGGTACTGGAATGGGGTGGGTCTGGGGGCCATGGCGGACCCCTTCCCATTTCCCTCTTCTTCCCCCCAAAGACCCACCCCTGGCCTGAACAGCCACTGGTGGAGCCCACACAACAGTGGGAGCTGTGCAGACCCCCCACTTTCCTGTCCCTGCCCCACATCCTCCTCTCAGGGCAGGTGTGGTCCCATTGCCATGGTTCCCCACAGCTGTCTGCACAGCTCATTCTATGGTCGGGCTGCAGCTTTGAGGCTCTGGTCAGAGCTGGGTGAGGATAAGAGCTGAATGGGCAGTTGTCAGGAGCTGGGGTCCCTCCATTGACACCAGGCAAGGAGTCCAGGGGAGGGCACATGGTTAGGCCCTGGCTCTGTCTTTTGGTTTGACTGGGCTTCTGGGGAAAGAGGAGGGGCCTTATGGGGAAGAGGAAGGTGAGAGCTGGGCATCACGGGAAGAAGTGGGGTGGGGCTTTGAGGGACAGGAGTCCCTGGGCCTCCCTTTTTGGGAAGGCTCTTCTGGTCCTGCATTGTGTCTACTCTGATAGGATGATGCTAAATTTTATTAACGAGTATTTCTGTGGCCCACCACAGACAGTGGCTGCTCCATGGCAGCAGCCCCTGTTTGTGGGGGGTCAGAGTTCCCCATGGACAGGGCTGCTGCTGCAGAGCAGCTTCTGTCCTCTTGTTACCTCAGTTTGTATGTTTGTTGGTTGTGTGGATGGGAAATTGTGAAGTAGTGTGTTATGAGTCCTGATTAAACCAGACTAAGGCCGTTGGTTCGAACCATCTATCTTAGTTCGAACCAAGGAAGTTTTCCAGTTGGAAGTTTCCCGCCTTTCCAAATTGCACATGGTACTAGTGCTCTGCACCCCATTCTAATTCTTTGCACTCGGTACCAAATTGCTCTGCACTCGGCTCAAAATAGCTGCACACGGTTCAGAATGTTATGCACCCCACCCGCAAAAGAGTGCACTCAGCACCTTGGGAATCTTCCCGCTGGAGAGTGCTAACAATACCCCAATTCAGTAGCAGTTTGGGTTCCCTTTTTTCTTATTGGGTTCCTGATTGCGTTTGGTTCTGTAGAATGTCTCTCTGTGGTAGAGTAAATGGTAGAATGAGTGAGAGAGTGTGAGCTTAGTCAGTGTAGTGTTTGTGTGAGTGTGGTGGGTTCAATTTTTGGGTTTTTTATGCCTGTGGAGAATTCCTGGGTGAAAACCATTTGGATGCCATTGGATTATTACCGGAGAGCGGAAGGCCTTCGACTTATAGTCCATATCCCATCCATCATCAAACCAGAGGGTCTGGTCCTGAAGTGACATCGAGGGATCACCTCACTGTTCCTCTGCCACGGCTTGCAACTAGCCAAGGCATAGAGGTCGTGAGTGCCTCAGCTGTTCTAGGCTACGTGAATGTAATGTATAGTCCTGTTGTTTAGGGGTCTTTACTATCTACTTTGTCTTCGGGGATAGGGAGGATTATAGAGTTATTGTTACATGCTGTTCTGTATTTTAAATTTATAATATATGGTTTGGCCCCAAATTGAGACTCGGAGTTGTATTTGGAAAACCATGCACCGGTGATAGATACGGCCACGAGTAATCGGCCTCAGGCGATCCCTTCTTCTAGGACTTGGGATATTTACAATCTGCACTATAAGTCAGGGCATGTCCAATATTAGGTTTTAAATTAATTGTTACTGCGTCCCAGGGTAACACGCTGGGGGCTGAGACCCCCCCATGGACAGGGTCAGCTCCCACCCCGCGCTACTCCCTCTGTATTAGAGGCAGCGGCACAGTGTGGAAGATGGGAGCCAGTCTGCCCGGGAAACTGATTTAAAAAACGGCTCCCCTTGCAGACTGGCTCCTGCCTGCCACCCCACACTGCTGCTTCTGATAGAGAGGCAGCGGTGTGAGGTAACAGAGGGTTCCCCAGGAGTGGGGCTGGAAGTACACTGGTTGCTGGCCCTGTCTCCAGGGACTATCAAATAGTTGTGTAACTGTTAAAATTTCATGTGGTTACGACTATTCAATTACACGCCACCTAACATACCTAGAGTGAGGAGTAGCCATGGATGCATTCTCACCTATGTTGTTGAATGTTCTAATAATCATCTTTGTCATCATGTAGTCTAAGGCCAAAGTGAAAGAATGAAATGTAAAGATTCATCTCTAGAGGATCTTGAGTATGCTGATGATATTGCCTTTACTTGGAGAGATTAGTGAGCAACTACAGCTAATGCAGGCAGAGCTGCAGAATCTATGGGACTTGAGATCAATGGTGATAAAACAAAAGCTATGCATGCCTCCTATAAAATGGAAATGAATGATCTGCTGATGCTGCATGTAGAGAATAGTTTTATCTGTCTGGGGTAGCTAATTGTCAGCAGAAGGTTCTACATCTGAGGAAGTCACATGTAGGATTGGTCTTTTGTCAGTGAAATTTCAACATTGTCAAAGGCCTCAACAGTTTGTGTCGAAACTTACAGCATGTTCACAACATCCATTGGTTTTGATTATGGCACCAGTGAGGAGCTACTTGGGCAACTGAATTTGAAGTGTTGGACCAGTTGAGAACAGACTGACTATAGGAATGGGGTCATGTCCACAGTGCAGAAGGGGGTATGCTTTTACAAACAGTGGAAAAAGCGGAGGCTGAAGGAAGTAGAGTATGAGGTCAACCATCAAAGAGATTCAAAGATGCATTTTTGACAATTTTAAGAATTCTAACTCCCCTCCTCCCCCTCATGTCCCGCTACTGACTCTTGATGAAGGAGGAAGACTTGTAAGGGACCATTCAAGATGGAAGACCATTCTCATGCCACCTTGGCTACATCATGGGTATGTGCATCTGCTGCTGCCTCCCTGACTGATGCTGCAGCTTTTGGTTCATGACGGTTTCCCCAGACGGTTTCCCCAGTGCAGGCTTTCTTTGATGATGGTTGTTGTGGGACCACATACTGGTATGTGTCCCTGATACACATAGAAATAGCTCAAAAAATGGCTCCTCCCCCTTCCCCATCATATGAGGACATTTTGAAGGACACTTTAACATATCCTAGAACATGGAACAACATGTCCTGAAGCACACAGTATTCTCTTATTGTAACTATACCTGGACTGACTTTCTAACTTCTCCTGCTTGCTCATTTCTGAGTTTTGTTGAAATCATTGCTCCTCTCATTCTTAGTCTTTCCTTGCCTTCTAATACTCACACTGTCAACAAACTCAGTACTTTTGTATGTTTGTGGAGGGTGTAGCAGTTCTTTTGGAGCCAGTAACCATAATGGTGCGTAAACACATGTAATCACACAGAGACATGAATACTCATTGGCCTGATTTAAAATCCTTCTCACCAAGCTAGAGCTGAGCAAGCAACAGAAAAATGTTCTATGACAATTTGTATTTAATCATGTTTATTACTTTCTCTTTTCTGCTTGCTATGATAGGCTATGTCTACGCAGCTGTGTTATTTTGGAATAACGCTAGTTATTCCAAAATAATATAATTCACATGCACATAGCAAGCAGTTATTTAGACATAATGTCGACATAATGGCAAGCTAGAGAACTTCTTACTCTGACTCTTGTGACACTCATTTTATGAGGAGTAAGGGAAGTCGGGGGAAGAGTGTTCTCTCTTGGACTTTCTGCAGTGTAGAAAGCGCAGGAAAGTGTAGAAACTTATGCAATTGACGTAGCTCAAGTTACATAGCTTATTTAGTCTTAAGCACCGCTGTGTAGGCATAGAGTTGAGTTTTATTAACACAAATCTTTCCAAAAAGTGATTTTTATCTTTCAGGTTTGAATATTCAGAGAAATTTTACATTTTGAGAAGGGAATGTTGTGTATTTAACTCTAATATTAAAATACTAACATTTTAGCCATACTGGTTAATTATAGAAAAGGAATAGAAACAATATCATGTGACTTCTATAACTAATCAACATTGCAGAAACTTAAAGGGTGAATATTTACAATGAATTGTATTGAAAGGCAGTCATACAACAGAAAATATTTTGTAAAGGTTTAAAGATAATTTTTAACCATGAATATGCCTTAGAGTTTCACAGAAAGCTACGCAAATGGAGAGATAATAGCCATGTAATAAACTGCAGATTTGTGTAATAAATATCATTTATCATGCACTTCTTCCCACTAGCTGTCTGCTCCCCCATTTTGGGACAGCATTCCAACAGCTGCCATTAAAAAAGTTAATATCAAAACTGCCATCAAAGCACTGCCACCCCTGACAACAGAATTTCTTCATGAGGCCTACAATGATTCACAATCCTAGACTATTGACAAGTATAAGATCTCATGAGCCAACAAGATTTTATATCATTGAAAGGTGAAATTCCCAGCTTTCCATGGGGTGATACAACACTTGATTCTACCTTTGGAAGCTCAGTGAGATGTTGGACTCTCACAATAGAATATTGGACCTTAACAATGGGAAAGCTATGTTAGATAATTTTTAGTGGTTTCTAAAATGCATTAGTTGTCATCTAACATTAGTATATTATATGATTTATCATTTTAATTTTCCTCATCTGGTCCACACATATACAAATGGTCTCCTGCCTCACTGAAGTCAATGGGAAATTTGCCATCAAAGTCCGTAGATGTTGATGAAGGTTCTTGGTATGCAGGAAGATAGATATATACATAAAACATTAAAACTAAAATATTATTCTGACACTACACCCCATATTCTTCATAGTGATATCATTAAGGCATGATTATAGCATAATTACAATTTATTGTATGCAAAATAAGTCATGTGACAGGTCATAGAAAAAGTTATGATTTGCTGAATATGATTATTTTATTTGCATTCATGTATCATTTTTGTATCTGAAGTTATGAATATTGACCATGTATCTGTATTTCAAATGTAGTTACACCTGGGTAATGCCCACTATACAAGGTACTTTCAGTCCATATGGTGGGTGGGGAAGGACTTATTCAGGGCAATGGGCCATTAGGAAAAAAAAGAGACCTTAGGAGAAGCTTATCCTCCATCTGGTGAGCCTTCCTGTGAATGCGCCAAATAGCCTGAGAGACTGCTATGACTCTACAAGGACATGTGACTGGATCACGTGATGCTGGACTACATCTTGGAATGTCAGTATTTTTACACAGATCAGTCTGGGAACTAAGCCCTTGAAAGAAGAGATTCACATGGGGGCTACATCTACACTGCATGCTTCTTGCCCAAGAACTTTTTGTGGAAGAGATCGTAGAAAGAGGAATAACTCTTGTGCAAAAAGCCTTGTACTCTTAATATCTACTGTACTTTTTCTTGCACAAAAACAAATTTTTGGTGTAGACGCCCAGAGTTATTGCACAATAACTCTGCAGTGTAGACATAGCCTAAGAGAATACAAGGGACTGGTTCAGATTACACAGAAGAAGAGATCCTGAGCAGCTAAGAAACCAATGGAAGGGACAGTGTAACAAATGAGAGCACAGAAGCGGGCAATATTTGCCTTGCAGTAGAACAGTAAATTTGACTTAGAAAACACTTAGTAATGGGGCACTATTGTTAATTTAAGCCTGTGTGATTTATTGGACTATATCTTCATGTATAATTTTGATGAAGTCATTTCTTGGAACATGCCAGACAAGGCACTTCAGGTAGTTAACTGCATTGCCTTATGACTGATTGAGCCAATCACACTGAAGGTCTTTTAAAGCCTATTTAATAATGCTAATTAGCTGACTAACAGAAAAGTTCCAAGCTATGACTAATCAGCACAGTTCACCACTCAGAACCTAGTCTTTAAAGTGCTGCATAGTCCTTTCTTTTGTTCTATAAAACTTTAGTAAGTGAACTGTACTGCTTAGACTTATGAGCTCTTGGGGACAGTGGAAGGAGTCTACATCTGGAAAACTACCCAAGATCCTGCATGGCCATATACAACTCTCTCTATTGAGAGAGTCAGTGAAGTTGATAATTCTATACCTTACTATTGAGCCTTTGGGACAAAAAAAAAAAAAAAAATCACACTAATGGTACATTTACACTGCATGCTTAATTCGAAATAAGCTATTCTGGAATAGTTATTCTGAAATAGTTTATTTTGAAATAGAGTGTCCACACTACAGGGAAGCCTCAAAATCAGTCCGAGGCGGTGTGCCCACGTTAGGGGAGTCTATCTCGATTTATAGCCCCAGGAAACATGGGGGAGAAATTGTTTAGAATGGCCCTGTTGAGAAGCTCTTTCAAAATACCAGCACTGGAATGCCCAGACTGCAGCTATTTCAAAATAGCTATTTTGGAAGAGGAGTTATGCCTCATAGAATGAAGGTTACAGAAGTCAGAATAAGTCACCTGTTATTTCGATATTCTTTCAAAATAACGGAATTGCTGTGTAGACGCTCGCATTGTTATTTTGGAATAATGCTAGTTATTCCAAAATAACAGTGCAGTGTAGACACACCTTAAGTGAGTATAGTAACCAACTGTAACACATAGCTATACTCCAGGATCGGTAACACCATGATATGTGACAGACATTTGACAAAATTACCAGATTTAGGCTACGTCTAGACTGCAGGCTTCTTTTGAAAGAAGCTTTTCTTGGAAGAGATCTTCCGAAAAAACTTCTTCCGAAAGAGAACGGTCCACATACAAAAACGCATCAAAAAAGCAATGTGCTTTTTTGAAAGAGTGTCCAGACTGATTGGATGCTCTCTCGCATAAAAGGCCACCCGGAACCAGTTCAAGTGGGGCTTTAGGTCACCAGTTGCTTCCGAGTGCTGGTGCCAGAGCCTTGCAAAGGCATGCACTTAAAGGGACCCCCCCCCCAGACAGCTGTTTCTATGCTTCTGCTGCACGCTTGCTACCTCTTCGAGGGACAGCAACGCTCTCACAGTGCCTGCTGTAGTTGCCCTCTTCTTTTTTGAACGCCACAGCTTTGTTCTTTGTGCCATGCTGCAGCACTCAGTTTTTGCAGCATGTTGTTCCAGATGCCTTCCTGGTCCTGAACGAGCTGGACTCCAAGCTTATTCTGGGGACCCTATCCATGGCTATAGCTGCTCCACTCTGGCAACTGCACCCCACAGTGGAGAGGCATTTTTGGAGGCTCGACACCAGTTCAGATTGGTGAGACCAGCTGGACATGGAGTGGTGGGACAAACAGCAGTGGCTCCAAAACTTCTGCATGTGGAAGGCCACCTTTTTGGAGCAGTGTGCCTGGCTCACCTCCACCTTCCAGAGATGCAACACCCACCTGCGGCCTGCCATCCCCCTGGAGAAGCAGGTTGCAATCGCCCTCTGGAAGCTAGTCACCCCTGACAGCTATTGGTGGGCAACCAGTTTGATGTGGGGCAGTCCCCCATCAGGGCCCTCCTCATGGAGGTAGGGAGCTCTCAGGCTGCAGTCCCTGCATGGGGGGTGGGGAGTCCTGGAAAAGGGGATCTCTCAGAAAAGGGGGGTTGGAGGCTGTGGGGGGGAAGCCTCGTCCCTGGGGAGTTGTGCCATCCTGCCCTCACACAGGTCTGCTGCTGGGGGGAGGGGATGGGGCTCATAGAGGGTGGCTCCTGGGGTGTTTGGGGGGAGGCTGTGGCTGTGTTGGGTGGTCGGGCAGGGCACATCATGCCCCAGTCTTCAGAAACTCCAGCCAGTACCACAAGCTGGAGGTGAGCACATTTTCCCCCACCGTGAACTTGCCCTTGGGGATGTGCAGATGCCTCTTTGCATTGTGGGGAATGTGACCTACCTCCTCATGCCATGGCTTATGAAACCGTACACCAGCCACCTGGATCCCAACAGGGACCAATTTAATGCCCACCTGAACTGGGCCAGGATTCAGGTGGAGTGCGCCTTCGGCCACCTCAAAGCACGTTTCCGGTACCTGCTGTTCCGCTTCGACGTGGGGGAGCACAACATCCCCGAGATGGTGTCAGCATGTTGTGTCCTCCACAACATTGTGGAGAGAAAGGGGGAGGCCTTCCTCCCGGGATAGGGGGCAGATGCTGGCCACAAGGGGTGAGCTTTGGAGCAGCCAAGGACAACTGCCATCCGATAGGCCCATCAGGCTGGGGTGCGCATCTGGGAGGCCCTGAGGGAAAGGTTCTCTCAATGACCCCGGTAACTCTCCCCTGGGCCTCTTCCATAGGGGCCTCTGGCTTGCAGCCCTGTCCCTTCCCCACCACAACCCCTCCCTTCACCCTTTCCCTGACCTCTCAATAAACACACCTGTTTGGTTTTCAAAAAAAAAAAAATGAAGCCTGTATTTATGAAACATTCAGAAAAGGTGAACAGGGAGAGGGGGGCTCATAACTTGGAAGGGGAAGGGGGCTCAGGGCTGGGAGGGGCAAGCAGGGTGGCTTGATGTGCCACCTCAGGTGCGGGGATCTCGTCGGAGTTGGGGTTGGGTGGATCCGGGGACCACAGGAGGTAAGACAGGAGGGGGGGGATGGAGTGAGGTCAGGTATGATGGGGGGGCAGAGGGGGAATGGGCATAGCAGGGTGGGCAGGAGGGTGGAAGCCAGGAGCAGCAGTATGAGGCAAGAGTGCCATCATGCACACTGCTGCATCAACTGGTCCCATGTGCGGTTCTGCCAGTCCAAGTCCTCGCAGCACTAGGGTCTGCCGGATGTCGCACAGGACACTGATGTGCTGGCGCATAAGGTTTTCTTGGACCCTGGCATGCCATCAGGTCCCCTGGGCTCTAGCGGGTGGCTTGGTGCTGTGGCTCGGCCCTCAGTCCTGGCTGGTCCGGCTGTGGAGAAGACACAGAGGGAGAGGCGGTCAGCCATCCCTGCAGACACTGTCCCTGAGGCTGCACCCTTCTTTGTGAGCAGTGACCAGCAGTCCCCTGGGTATTCACATAGGACCAATATGTGCTAGACTGAATAGCAAAAATTTCAGGTGGCCCATTTGCAAAGACTCCCAAGTCACACTTTAGCCCTCTCAGGAGCTAGACTACCCAGACAAAAAGGATTTCACCCAAAAATTGAATATAAGAAGTCATACCTGTCCAGACTTTATTCCCCGATGGCTGGCCTGATCAATGTAGTGGAGTTAATAACCTCTAACAAGGATTAGTATGGGAAGTCATAAGTTCAAGAGGTAAGAAAGGGTCTGAATGAATGCTTCGCTGACAACTAGCTGGGATGGGGGAAGAGACTTGGGTGTATTTGTGTATATATAGTTCCTACTTTGCTTAGATTTGCTAGATATTCAGCAGCCAGAGTGGTGTTTTGCTCATTGTAAGCTACTTGGCTGGTGTTGGGTTCCAAGTTATGTTAGCCCTGAATGCTGGGGGAGTGACATATGGTTAGCAGGGTTTGTAATGATTGTGGGTGTACAGAAAAGATAGACGGTGCTTTATCTGTCCCAAAGGAAGGAGTCAGTTTAAAAAACATTGGTAAGATAAGGGCTTGAATGTTGGAGCCCTGTGAAAGTAAAGTGTTGGGGGGGGGGGGGGAGACACTCAACCAGCAGACTGCATGCCCTCAAGCATCTGCTGAGGCTGGTTCAACCTGGTTTCCCCCACTGCTCAAAGAATAGAACTCAATAGGCCGCATTAGGAGCCTCCTTTGCTATTTTTAAATTGTTCCATCAGCGCTGAAATCACTTGTGGTAGGACTGGTATTCTTCTAAAGAACTGAAATCACAGGGAGCTGAAAGCACTTGAGATGAGGGTAATGATTCTGTGTAGCCTGCAAAAAAGCTGAAAATTACTAGGAGTTTGATGTGCACAGGCAGCGGCGGATTTAGGGCAGGGCGAGCGGGGCGGCTGCCCCGGGCCCCGCGCTTCCCGAGGCCCCGTGCATGCGCCGTGGTGCCACGGCGCATGCTCCGTGTCAAAGGAGGGGCCCCGCAAAATTTCACTGCCCGGGGCCCCGCGGTGCTGCCCTGGGCCCCGCGGCACTCTCATCCGCCCCTGTGCACAGGTCATAGCTGAGAGGTGGATGGCAGTGGGTGGTGACTGACGGCCAGCGGGGGGAGGCATGACGAGCAGCCAGCAGCAGAGAGGCATGATGAGCGGCCAGCAGGGCGGCAGTGGAGAGGCATGATGAGCAAATATGCTTCTTCATCCCCTGCTTTATCCCATATCAGGTGTGAGGTGAATTCTGCAGATACACCTCTGAATTCTGACCAGGGGCAACAACTGTGAATAGGGTGCAGAGAAAGGTCAGGCACATAAGGACTTTTGGATTGCTGAATTCAGAACTTCAGAGAGGAAACACTGCTCAACCCGCTCAGAGTGGGACATTTACTCGTGGGTTTGGTTATGAACTCTGTGGGGTGTTCCCAAGTTAATGCCAAGTTAGTTCCCTCCCTTTTATTAAAAGTTTTTCTACACTGATTCTATGCTTGTGAGTGAGGAAGCATTGCTCCGCGGAGGCACCCAGTGGTGTTGCTTGAATTTCCTGGGTTACTGGTTGGGGAGCATGACTGGGTTCGAGGTTGAATCAATAGAAAGCAACCACAGTCTAGTCTTGCCAGGATCTGCCATTGTTTTAATTCTTCATTGTTTTCTCGGCTTCCATTCTGTTACTTGTACGTGTGACACCACACTGGAGTAGCTAAGCTGAACTAAGAAGAAAATAGTGCTCACAGAAGAGAACCTTTATGTTTTTTCAGTGAGCCCCTTAGGCCAAGATACATTCTGGGGTACCACACTCCTGCTCGTTTCTCGTGGTGAAGTTACCTGCATTGTTACCAGGGCAACTGCAACCTCTCTAATCAGTGATGCCTTCAGTATAATTGAAGCTGTAGTATGTCCACAGAGAATTGTGGAAGCTGGGTGGTTTAGGGAACTGGTATAGGATAGGCTGCCAATTCCAAGCTAATGTCTAAGTATTGACAGTGTAATATCTGAGGGTATGTCTACACTACAATGTTAGTTCGAACTAACGGACGTTAGTTTGAACTAACATTCATAGCCGCTAAACTAGCGCTCCGCTAGTTCGAATTTGAATCGAACTAGTGGAGCGCTTAGTTCAAACTAGGTAATCCTCATTTTACGAGGATTAAGCCTAGTTCGAACTAGCTAGTTCGAATTAAGGGGTGTGTAGCCCCTTAATTCGAACTAGTGGGAGGCTAGCCCTCCCCAGGTTTCCCTGGTGGCCACTCTGGCCAACACCAGGGAAACTCGTCTGCCCCCCTCCCGGCCCCGGACCCCTTAAAGGGGCACGGGCTGGCTACGGTGCCCGTGCCAGGTGCAAGCCTGCCAGCACCCAGCCAGCAGACCCTGCACCTGGCATGGATCGAGCCACCCACCCGATGTCCCCCAGCCCACCCCCTCTTCCCGGGACCAGGCTGGCGGCTCCCGGGAGCTTGCCCTGGACCGCAAGAGGCGGGCACCTTCCTGGGCTAGTGCGGACATCGTGGACCTCGTCCACGATCTCCGCACTAGGCACAGGAAAGTGGCTGTCTAGGGCAGGAGAGCTGCCAGCCTGGCCACCCAGGAGCAGGTGTGCATGAAAATCAAGGTGGTCCACTGAGACCCCCGACCCTGAGCCCTGAGCTTACAATGGCCGTCCTGGGTCAGACCAAAGGTCCATCTAGCCCAGTAGCCTGTCTGCCGACAGCGGCCAACCCTATGGACCCTGGAGGGGATGGACCGAAGACAGTGACCAAGCCATTTGTCTCGTGCCATCCCTCTCCAGCCTGACACAAACTTTGGGCAGGGACACCACTCCTACCCTCTGGCTAAGACTACTCCATGGACCCAACCTCCATGACTTGATCTCACTTCCCTTTAAACTCTGTTCCAGTTGTAACCTTCACAGCCTCCCGCAGCAAGGAGTTCCACAGGTTAACTATTTGCTTTGTGAAGAACAACTTTCTTTTACTAGTTTGAAGCCTGCTACCCATTCCTTTCCTTTGGTGTCCTCTAGTCCTTCTTTATGGGAACTCATGAAGAACTTTTCTGAATGCACCCTCTCCACCCACCCCTGCTTTTAGAGACCTCTATCCTGTCCCCGCTCCATCTCCTCTTTTTTAAGCTGAACAGTCCCAGTCTCTGTAGCCTCTCTTCATCTGGGACCTGTTCCCAACCCCTGATCATGTTAGTTGCCCTCCCCTCTCCCAGCCTTTCTCTTCCCCTCTCCCACCTCCTTTTCCCAATCTCCCCCAGTTTTGTTCAATAAAGACAGAGTCAATGTTGGAAGAAACGTTATCTTTATTTTGTACATCAATAAGAAGGGGGGCTAGGGAAGGGTAAGTGGAAGGAGGTGAGGGAGGAATGGGGTACGAGCCCCCAATGGGGAGGACTGGGCTGGCTCTGCGGGCTTCTGGGGGTGGAAGCTCTCCTGCAGCCCCCCAATTGCCCCCTCTCCCCAGATGGCAGCCTGCAGCAAGGGCAGCCGGGCTGATGGCCAGGTGCTGTGATGTGCCCAGTGTGGGTAGTCTGGGCAATCCAAGCCAGGACTGCTTTGCAAGCGGGGTACCCCTTAGAACTGTCTGTCCGGGGTGGGGGGTCGGGACCCTTTAAGCGCAGCCCTCGGCTAGCCTGAGACAGCATCTCCACGCTCTAAGTCCTCCTCTGATGCCCTGCCGGCACAGCTTCCGGTCATCCTTAAGCCCTGTTCAGAGTCCACTCAATGTGGACTTGCTAGTTCGAATTAGCAAAACGCTAATTCGAACTAGTTTTTAGTTCTAGACGCGTTAGTTCGAATTAGCTTAGTTCGAATTAACTAATTCGAACTAAGTTAGTTCGAATTAGCGCTCTAGTGTAGACGTACTCTGAGTGCTCTAACTCTGACCAAAAAATTACTGCTGTCTGATGGCTGATCCATAGTCTGCATGAAATGATTCCATGTCTACAGCCTATTTTCGTAGATTTCTAACATGGATAGTTTTCCACAGTAGAAAACTACCATCACACAGAAGATGAAGATAAGCATGGAGTGTGAATTAATCTTGGCCTAGATGATCCTTCCAGGTAGGAGCAGAGGCACAATAGCACAGAAAACGGGGGAAGCTAAGACTTCCCTTTTTCTGGTCTTTGGGTATATAGTAGGATTTCACCTGCCACAAGCTCTAAGGAAGAAGAAAGAGAGCTACAGAGATGGCCCCTTGAGCAATGTCTACACAGCAGCGTTATATCAGAATAACTGACGTTATTGCAAATACCATAGTCCATGTCTATACCCAAGCAGTCATTTTGACATAATGTCGAAATCATGTTGAGCTGGAGGACTTCTTACACTAACTCCTGAAACCCTTGTTGTCTGAGGAGAAAGGGAAGTCGGGGGAGAAGAGTGCTTTGGCAAATAACTGCTGTGTAGACAGCATCAAAAATCAAAATAAGCTATTTCGACTTAGGCTATGCAATTAGCATAGCTTAAGTTGCATAGCTTATTTCGAGTTTAACCCTGCTGTGTAGACATGCCCTTGGTGCCTATGGCAAAGCTGAAGTGCAGAACTTTGTGCTCTAATAAGGCCAAAGTCTCAACTGAGCTGGTCTTTCAGTACAACAGAAGGTGAAAGACAAATGTATTGAGACTTGCTGTTGACCTCTGTTTGCTGTTGAAATCAGCTTTGAGAGTTAACCCTCAGAGCTCTCCCCAACACCCTAGATTTCACTATAGTAGTTGCTCAGAGCAAACGAATAGAATTTAACAAACAAAAGAAAAGCTGTTGAAAGTATGAAAGAACGCTCTGTGTTAGCAGAAGATCAAACCTTTTCATTTTGCTACATCTTCTGGAAAACATCCAACAGCTTTTTATTTCAGCAATTATGGCTCTGCACTTTCATGCATTTATAGCCTACCAGTTTTTAGGTTGTATTTTTTTTTAAACTGGTGATATTGCCGGATACATGTTTAATTGACCCTGCAGGGTATTAAACTGACTGAACATTTCAGAAAAGCAGCCAAGTCTGACACTGTCTCATAAAATAAGTGAGTTTGCCATTGCTTGGACATATGAGTCTTGTGAACTGGAGCTTGACCAAAACACAAGCAGGAATCTGATAGCCAGTGAAATACCCTGTAGTTAATAGGCATGTAATCTAAGGAGCCGTTACAAGATTAGGTATCAATTACTATTACACTCTGCTGCACTGAGACATGCTTTTGGTTCAAAGACATGCTTTATACTAGGATCTTCTTCTAACAAGACTGATCTAAGGCACATAAATGGAGATATTCTCCCTGTTTCAAGAAGCCCTTATTTTCTCTTACTGACAGAGGTTCAACTATGACCCTTTTTAGGCCCCTGCTTCTGTCTCTTCCCAGTGTTTCCCTCAGGGAACTAACAAACTGTTTGAAGTTGGGAAATTATCAATTCATTTCGTTCCAGTTAGGCCAATCTAGAATTTTAACATCACGTATCAATGCCTCTAACAGATCTGAAGCTTGAAGAGTGTTTTAAACCAAGACCAAAGCTCATCTTACATCCCTACCCCAAGGCAAACAGGTCACTCTGTGTGACCACAGCCTGTGTTTGATACAAATGCCTCTCTGTAAGATGCACAGACAGACTTTATAAAAAGCTTTGCTTGCCTTGGTAAGTTTAGAATGTTTCATACTTCATGTTAGTCAGTAAGTTGGTCAATACATTTTGAGAGGACTCCTCTTTTTTGTGCTTTCAGAACTATCAGACTGCTCGGCCTTTCTCAAAGCTGCTAAGTAGTTTTTAGTGTTGTTGTAGTCATGTTGGTCCCATGGTAGGACAGAGACAACATAGTGAGAAATTGGCTGAACTTCTGTTGGTGGAAGGTACAAGCTCTTGCACTTCACAGAGCTCTTCTTCACATCTGGGAAAGGAAACCAGAGTGTCTGAGCTAAATACAACTGGAGAAATGCTCTTGGGTATAAAGGTTTAATATATTGGGGCGAGACCACGTAAAATGAAGTAGTAGGCAATTCTGTTCTAGATGGTTAATCATAGCAGGTTAACACATACTTTAATCAAGTGGGCACCTAAGGGTTAGCAGGCAGTGAGGTGTGTTATGAATTGTGGTAATGACAAACAGACACAGACAGACAGAGTCTGTTGAGTCCATGGTTTTTAGTGGCTAGCAGAGTTATGAATTTAACTTCCCAGGCTCACCGTTTGACAGTGTAGTGCAGGTTACCTGTGACAATGGGGATGGAGATGTCAAATATGGAATGATCTTTTTGTGAAAATTGTTTGCCCTCAGAGAGAGAGGGTGGGGTTTTTTCCCCCATCTTTTATCACTTTTCTGTGAGAGTTTACGTGAAAGCATAGCGCTTGGTGCTATGCACAAAACTGGCATTTGATGCAATGGATGAGACACACCACATGTTGTGATAGGTATGTGTAGGTCCCATGGATCTTGAAAGAGGGCAGTGATCCCTGGAACAATCAGCAGTGTTGGAACAATTTTTGGGTGGGGTGCTGAGTTACGCCTCCCTCACCCTGTATACATATTTCATGCTCCTCTAAAGGCTGCCAACTTTCCTGGGCCAGATTGACTGGATGCCATTTGTGGCAATGGCATCTAGTCCATACCATCCGGGAGAGCTAGGAACCCTAACCTCTAGCTGTCCACAGAGGAGCCACAGCTGGGGGCAACTGCTAAGCCCTGGGCTGAGGCCAGGAGCTGTATCCTGAAGCTAGCAGGGCCAGTGGGCTGTGGAGCCCACAGGTGCTGGTGCAGCAGAAGGTGGGATCCTTAGGGCCAGCAGAGTTTTCAAGGCTGGTGGATGACGCCAAAGCCAGTGGGACCTGGGGCTGGAGAGGCTGGCAGTGGGTTGGCAGCTAGGCTGGCCCCTGGATGTGGGGAAGCTTGGTGCAAAACCTGGGGGTGCTACGGCACCTAGGGTTGCCAGATGGCTGAAAGAAAAATACCGAACCCCCTCCCAAAAAAAACACTGTGAAAATTTTTTGTTGAAGGGGGAGGGAGGGCTGGAAACAGCTAACGGGGAGGAGGGGTGGCAACGGGGCTGGCCGTCGGAGCTGGAGGGGGGACAATGGGAAGCAGGACTGGTCATGGGGGGGGGTCTGGTGGAACGGGGCTGGCCGCGGGATAACAGGGGAGGGGGCACCGGCCAGAAGGGGACAGGGCTGGCCGGGAGTAAGGGGGGGCGGGCAGCAAAGCTGGGGAGTATCGGGGGCTGTGAGGGTGGCCTGGAGGAAGGGGGAGCGGGAAGCAGAGCTGGCGGGGGGGAAGCGGGGGGGCTGGGAGAAAGGGGGAGCGGGAAGCAGAGCTGGCGGGGGGCGGGAGGGGGTGCAGCGGCGCTGGCTGGGAGGAAGGGGGGCCGGGAGGAAGGGCGAGCGAGAAGCACAGCTGGCGGGGGGGGGAGGTGTGCAGTGGGGGAGGGCTGGGAGGAAGGGGGGAAGCAGAGCTGGCGGGGGTGGTGCAGCAGCGCTGGCGGGGGGAGATCAGAGGGAGGAATGGGCTGGCTGGAAGCAGAGCTGGGGGCGTTGCAGGAGGGCTGGCTGGGGAAGATCAGGAGGGGAAGTGAGGGAGAACTGGCTGGCCAGGAAGGGAGAGGGGTGACCAAATTGGCCGGCAGGGAGTGGGACTGACCTGGGCACTTGCTGCCTGTCCCGCGCAGGCTCCCGGCGACGCACGAATGAGGAGGAGGCTTCCCCTCCTCACACTCAACCGACTGAGGGCTCCCAGTGCAATCGCGGCCCCGCCTACCAGCTGGGACTCCTAGCTGCTTCCCCCACCCATGCCAGGCTTCCGTCCGGTGTGCAGCCAGAAAAATCAGAAAATACCGGACATTGCACATGTCCGGTATTTTCTGATTTTTTTTACTGGACAGAGTGCGCAAATACCGGACTGTCCGGTACAATGCCGGACACCTGGTAACCCTACCGGCACCCTTGCATCCTGGCAGGATGCTGCCTTGTGAACTGGGTACCCAGCCAACAGCCTCCACTCTCCAGCCACCTAACTCTGAAGTTAGTGCAAAAATAAATGTGGCTATACCATGACCCTTCCTAAAATAAACTTGCAATCCCCTCCCCTCACTGTAATTCCTTTTTAGGTCAAGACCCCTGATTTGAGAAATGCTGGTATTCCCTGTGAAATCTATACTGTACAGGGTAAAAATGCACAAAAGACCAAATCTCACAAGGGAAGACCAGATTTCATAGTCTGGAATATGCTTCTCATGGCCATGATTTTGGTAGGGCACTCAATAAGATGCCTCTATGGCAAAGCCAAGGTTTTTGGTGGCAGTAATGCTGTCACTTTAGAAGGTGATACACCTTGCTTTGAGTCACTTTCCAGCATGTTGTGTTGTGACCAGTGCTACCAATGTCTTTTGGATGAGATGTAACGGTGCTCTTACGATAAAGAGGTTCTTCTGTGCCATGGGAGCTTGTGATGACCAAAACCATTTAAGACGACCTCCCATCTATTGATAAACTGATGTGCATTCAGAGAAGAGCCATAAAAATTGATTAAAGAACTGAAAAACCTGCCTTACAGTGATAGACTCCAGGTGCTCAATCTATTTAACTTAATGAAGAGACGGATAAGGGGTGACTGACTTAACCAGTGTGTAAGTATCTCGATGGGGGAATAGAAGTTTGATAATAGAGGGCTCATGAATCCAGCAGACAAAGGTATTCCAAGAACCAGTGGCTGGAAGTTGAAGCTAGACGTGTTCAGGCTAGAAACAAGATCTACGTTATTCCTAAGAGGGTAATTAGCCATTGAATCAGCAAGATTGGATGTTTTTCTGCTCTGAGTCCAACAGGGTTTAATTCAAGAAAGTACTGTGGTCTGTGTTCTGTAGGAGATTGGTGATCACTTCTGGCCTTAAAAAAAAAAGAAGCTGTTAATCTCTTTTGGTGTTGTTCCCTGACTCCTAGCGCTTGCAGGGAACCCAGTGCCCTCTGCACTGTTTGCCTACAAGAAGCCTGGAAAGTCACCTCTACCTCCTGTATTAGAAGCAATGTAATGAGAGTTAGAGCTTGCATATTGCAGGTGTACTGTACATCTCAGCTTCCTGCAGAAGTTGGTATTGAGATGCCCTTCACTGAAGTTGCATGCACTGTTCAGAAACAATCTTGGCAGCTGTCTGATTCTTCATATTTGGGATCCCTTCATAGCTTTTTAGCCTTTTTAGATTCTAGAGGTGCCAAAGTGGTGCTTGTCAGAGCTCTACCCCTGTTCATTGCTGTGGAATTTTTTCCAGGAGGCTATTCCCATTACAGCAGGATGCATGCCTGTTTGAAGAACCCACATCGTAGGAGTCATAAATCACCTTGCATGTTTAACTTAAATTGTGTTGATTAAAAAAACATGGTGGGGCAGGAGCAGTGACTGCCTCAATCATGTTACAAATGCCCAGTCAATTCAAGATAAATCAAACATTGAAAAATTCATCTAAAATCAGAGAGGGAAGCCAATTTGATATTCACTGTGCATTACTGGCTTGCTGAAATCTCAGGCTGATTATTGCAAGTAAGTTTAGCAATCAGTTCAAAAGCGAAAAAAGCTGCTCTTCATAAAAGGTGAGTACATTGGAGTGAAGCAAATATCTCTGGTAAAGAGTCCTCTCTCTCTTCTCTGTGATCCGAGTGGAGAAGGATATACAAAAGGGCAACATGTGTTCAGTATAAGTTATTATGATGAGACAGTACAGAAAAGTAGGCTTGGAAGTGGGACTTTCCATGTGTGCACAGTCAAGGTGGGGTGAGGAAGAAAGCGTAAAGAGCCACCATAGGCATCTAAAGTTGGAGATAGGCACCTGGGGTATGTCTACACTACAAAGTTAATTTGAACTAACAGACGTTAGTTCGAATTAACTTTGATAGGCGCTACACTAGCACTCCGCTAGTTCGAACTTAATTCGAACTAGGTAAACCTCATTCTACGAGGACTAAGCCTAGTTTGAACTTACTAGTTCGAATTAAGGGGTGTGTAGCCCCTTAATTCAAACTAGTGGGAGGCTAGCCCTCCCCAGCTTTCCCTGGTGGCCACTCTGGCCAACACCAGGGAAACTCTATTGCCCCCCTCCCGGCCCCGGACTCCTTAAAGGGGCACGGGCTGGCTACGGTGCCCGTGCCAGGTGCAAGCCTGCCAGCACCCAGCTAGCAGACCCTGCACCTGACACGGCTCGAGCCAGTCACCCGATGCCCCCCAGCCCTCCCCCTCTTCCCGGGACCAGGCTGGCGGCTTCCGGGAGCTTGCCCGGGACCGCAAGAGGCGGGCACCCGCCTGGGCTAGTGCAGACATCGTGGACCTCGTCCACGACCTCCGCACTAGGCACAGGAAAGTGGCCATCTAGGGCAGGAGAGCTGCCAGCCTGGCCACCCAGGAGCAGGTGTGCATGAAAATCAAGGTGGTCCACTGAGACCCCCGACCCTGAGCCCTGAGCTTACAATGGCTGTACTGGGACAGACCAAAGGTCCATCTAGCCCAGTAGCCTGTCTGCTGACAGCGGCCAACCCTAGGGACCCTGGAGGGGATGGACCAAAGACAATGACCAAGCCATTTGTCTCGTGATATCCCTCTCCAGCCTTCCACAAACTTTGGGCAGGGACACCACTCCTACCCTCTGGCTAATAGCACTCCATGGACCCAACCTCCATGACTTTATTTCACTTCTCTTTAAACTCTGTTCTAGTTCTAGCCTTCACAGCCTCCTGCAGCAAGGAGTTCCACAGGTTGACTCTTTGCTTTGTGAAGAACAACTTTCTGTTACTAGTTTGAAGCCTGCTACCCATTCCTTTCCTTTGGTGTCCTCTAGTCCTTCTATAATGGGAACTAATGAAGAACTTTTCTTTATGCACCCTCTCCACCCCACTCGTGCTTTTATAGACCTCTATCCTATCCCCCCCCCCCCCGTCTCGTCTTTTCTAAACTGAAAAGTCCCAGTCTCTTTAGCCTCTCTTCATATGGGACCTGTTCCAAACCTCTGATCATTTTAGTTGCTCTCCCCTCTCCCACCCTCTCTCTTCCCCTCTCCCACCTCCTTTTCCCAGTCTCCCCCAGTTTTGTTCAATAAAGACAGATTCTATTTTTGAACACAATTATCCTTTATTTTGTACATCAGGAAGGGGGGCTAGGGAAGGGTAAGTGGAAGGAGGTGAGGGAGGAATGGGGTATGAGGCCCCAATGGGGAGGATTGAGCTGGCTCTGCGGGCTTCTGGGGGTGGAAGCTCTCCTGCAGCCCCTCAATTGCCCCCTCTCCCCAGATGGCAGCCTGCGGCAAGTGCAGCCGGTCTGAAGGCTGAGTGCTGTGATGTGCCCAGTGTGGGCACTCAGGGCACTCCAAGCCAGGACTGCTTTGCAAGCGGGGCACCCCTGAGAACTGTCTGTCCAGGGTAGGGGTCGGGTCCCTTTAAGCACAGCCCTCGGCTAGCCTGAGACAGCAGCTCCACGCTCTAAGTCCTCATCTGATGCCCTGCCGGCACTGCTTCCGGCCATCCTTAACCCCGGTTCAGGGTCCACTTAATGTGGACATGCTTGTTCGAATTAGCAAAACGCTAATTCGAACTAGTTTTTTAGTCTGGATCTGTTAGTTCAAATTAGCTTAGTTCGAATTAGTGCTGTAGTGTAGACTTACCCCTAGTAGGATTTTCAAATGCACGTAAGTACCAGTTGAAGCTAGGCATATAACCTATTTAATTGTATTAGAAATTAGGCATCTAATCTATTTTGGCCATTTGGAAAATCCCGCTAGGTCACAGATCTTCGAAAGTACCTGCATAGTTAGGCACCTAATTACCTCTGAGAATCTGGCCCTTGGCTCCTTAAGTGGCTGAGAATAGGTGGAAACATGGTTCTGCTTCCCTCCATTCCCTCCACTGGCCAGCCGAGTTGTGTGCTGCCTCTTGCAAAGGAGGTAGTACTTAGTGTCCTCCCCTACACACCTCTTGAAGGCTGAATGGGGTATGCAGCTCCACACTATCTCCTGTCCAGGCATAATCTAACACTAGGTACTGCAGTGATATTTGTATCAGAACAAATCCTGAAGTCCTCCCTGGTTGTGCCAGGACAATGGAGGTGTGTCTACACAACACCCGAAATCGAAATAAGATATGCAATTTGCGCTACAAAAAATTGCTTAGCTTATTTCACTTCAAACTCTGAAAAAAGTGCTATTTTGAGCCATCCCTTACTCATAAAATGAGGCTTACAAGGATGGCAAAATAGCGCATCTACTATATTTCAAAATAGCGGACGTGTTCAAAAGACATGGGGTAGCTATTTCTGGATACCTCTGGTATCCCAAAATAACTTTGCTGTGTAGACGTACCCTGGAATATGTGTGTAATTTGATTGTTTCTCAGAGTGGGTACGTCTACACAGCAGTGCTAAAGTCAAATTAAGCTACACAACTTCAGCTCCATCAATTGCATAGCTTAAGTCGAAATAGCTTAATTTGGCTTTTGGCGCTGTCAACACAGCAGGAAGTCGAAGGGAGAACACTCTTCCTTCTGTAACCATCACAGGACAGATTTGAATCTGGGACCCCTGGATCTTAGGGTACATCTAGACTACAGATCTTTTTCAGGATACTGGAGGTTACTAGATATGCGGGATACTGGTTATGCACCCCTCCCAGAGCTGTGTCTGTTGCAGCAGCCATGGACATGCTTCTCACCTGGCCCCAAGCTGCTGTAGTGAGAGGGGGCAGGGGTTGTCCTCTCTCCTGGGCAACCTGCATACGGAGTCCCTCATCCCCAGTTCCACCCCAAAACAATGATTTAAATAAAGAAAAACAAAATTTGTGTTAAGGACCCAGGCAACATGCATATAATTTTTAGATGGAGGGCTCTCTGGCTATGTCTACACTGCAAGTTTTTGAGGCAGAAAATATGCTAATGAGGGACTCATTAGCATGAGCCGCAATATCATTAGCATATTTTCTGCCGTTTCTTTTTGCACAAGGGGATTTTGCGCAAAAAGAAGCGGTGTAGCCACTTCCATTTTGAGCAAAACCACCATTTTGCGCAAGATCCTTATGCTCTCCCAGTGTTTTTGCTCAAAATAGAAGTGGCTACACTGCTTCTTTTTGCGCAAAATCCCCTTGCGCAAAAAGAAATGGCAGAAAATATGCTAATGATATCGCGACTCATGCTAATGAGTCCCTCATTAGCATATTTTCTGCCACAAAAACTCGCAGTGTAGACAAAACCTCCGAGACTACTATGATGAATGGCAGTCTAAATCCCCAAAATCCATATAGTCATCTATATTTTACTCATTTTTCTGCCAAGCTATTTTTCCCATTAGCATCACTATCCCATAACTTAGCAAGCCATTCCAGGCTAACTGGGCATTTCTAATGAACAGCTGTTGTGTTTGTTGGTGGGACTGTGAGGCATCCTATGGTGTTGGCCAATCACAGCTAATAATTAACAGGCTACATTAAGAACAAAGGATCCATACATGCTTACATCACAGAAAAAAAGCTCTGAAGTACCTGCTGGAGCAAGGTTTCTGTAAACCACCAGGAAGCTATAGCAGAGGTCTCATGAGCATTTCTAAAAGTATAGTTCTTAAAAATCACACTTGTAGTGAAGGTGAGTTGTAATGTTCCAGTTAAATTTTTGAGAGACTGCTGAACTTATCTGTCTGACTGAATACACTATCAATTCCCACAGCAGAAATACACTTATGTATATTTAACATCTAATACCTGAAAGTAGGCAAATGAATGACATATGATTTGTATTGTTTGGGTCAGATATGAAATGATTTGAAATTCAGGAATTTTGAAATTTATTCAGTGAAATTTAAGAACTCTAAATCCCTTGATTCAATAAATTATTGAATCAGCTCCCACCTAGCGTTAAACAAATAGTTCAGAAACATCCCAGTTGAATTGCACATTGCTGAATTGCACACTGTGTGGCAGATGGTGAATCATCTGTTCCTTATGAATATTTTTCAATGACTACTTGACATCTCATAGACACCTTCTCTTTGTGTAGAGCTGCATTTCTGTTTGCAATGGCTTCAATTCCCACTGTGATGCCATTTCCCTCTCTTAACCTGGAAGGCCCAAAAGAGCAACATGAGAAGCCAAGAATAAAAATTCAAATTAATTAGTTTTAAACGAGTCAAGATAGGTGAGGTGATATCTTTTATTGGACCAAATTCTTTTGGTAAAAGAGAGAAACTTTTGAGTCACATAAAAATAGTTTTCTGGTCTGAACAGCAATATCTATTACTTTTAATGCTGTTTTGGGCAGGGATTGTGTTAGAACAGTACCTTTTTCCGGGAACTGGAGCTCCGAAATCCAGAACAACTATTTTATGACCCTGTTATTGGTTTCCAGAATTATTTGAACTAAAATTGTCACCTTGCTGTGTGCACCAGTAGGTGGCAGGATAGTGCTGCCAGTGCTGCTGCTGTGGCTATGCTTGGTAAGTGTCTATCTTATGCCTTTTTAGGACTGGATTTTAAAGTTCTCACTGGAATTACTGTATTATGTTCAGTGTGCCTGTGATGGATATTCACGAGAAAGAGCCAATAAGTGCTCTCAATTTATTTAAGAAACCATCACTCCTGACTAGAGGTTGACCTGAGCCAAATCCCATAATTGCAAATACCCTTCACCGTTGGGAAAATTTATGTTCAAGTCAGAATTTGCAGCTCAGGCTACATCTCTTCTCCTGGCTGTTCAATTGCTAGCTCCTTCAGAAGCTCGGACATTCTTGTATAGTTCCAATAGATGATGCCAGTCCATCTGCCACTTGACTCTGGTTTTATCAACACTCCTGTGTCAGTGAAGATTGTTAGAATCTCTGTTAAAATTTAGCCCTGAATTTCAGAATGGTAAAAATTCAAGCCATACTGGACACAAAATAATCTCTAGTGAGAAAAACAAATCTCTTGGAGCTCAAAATATTTTGAAGTACAAATGTACTACTTTTGGAATGTACCAGATTGCACAAATATGGGGCATTTAAAGAAATTCCCAGAAGAGGATACTACACAGTCTATACCTCTTGCCCCCTCCTCCCAAATGAGACAAACTGAATATTTTGCAAGGACAGTTTACAGGAAATCCAATGCAGGGAAGCTGGTGGAATTTTCCTGCTGATCCACAGTTTTATCTGGCTGTAAAACAGCTGCTTGGATGACCTCATGTTGCCAGGACAATATCAATGACTATACGACAAAGAAGGATTTATTGTCTAAGGCACTTACTGGTATTGCACTCAGACACTTGCAAGAGTTAGGATAAGAGTCAAGCAGCACATTAATTCCAAAGCACTGCACATGGTTATAGATTTCACTTTCATACTGCCCTGCTGCCAGAGAGTGAGCACACAAAACTGCTACAACCTCAGCTTTAAGGCACGGATGTTCTTTCAACAGAGCGGCAAGCACAACAGTAGAAAAGACATCAGGGCCCTTTGGCAAAGGGAAAGCCTGTAGTAACATTCAAAAGAAATAGAATCACCAGCATGTCTATTTGCTTTAAATAGCCCCATTTACCAAAGAGCCACAGTTTGGCAGTAGCAAAGGTAGCTCCAAGGTGAGGAATACATAGACTCGGACATGAGTAGAAACAATATTTTCTGTTCCTAAATAAAAGAGATCCCTGAAAAGATGCTTGTACAGCTTCCCGTTAACCAGTGTGGTGAACAGAAGTGCTCTTTGGAATTTGTTTGGCGCCATAGGCTATATCCAGACTGCAGGCTTTTTTCCAAAGAAGCTTTTCTGGAAGAGATCTTCCGAAAAATCTTCTTCCAAAAGCACGTCTACACAGCAAAAGTGCATTGAAAAAGCGATTTGCTTTTTGAAAAGATAGCGTCCCTTCAATGTGGATGCTCTCTCGCATTGAAGCTGTGATTGCTATAGATAGAGTGGCCACCAGGGCACCTGTGCTTTTTCCTTTCTCCCCTTCTTTCCAAAGAACTCCCTCTTCCCCATCTACACATGCCTTGTTCCAAAAGAGCTCTTTTGGAAGAAGGCTTCATCCTTGTGGAAAGAGGTTTACCAATGTCAGAAAAACCTCTCTGTTCTTTCGATTTTTTTGAAAAAATGCAATTGCAATATGGATGTAACTGGATATTTTTTTGCAAAAACGGCTGTTTTTCCAAAAAAACCCTCTGCTGTGTAGACATCCCTTTACAGTGCAGGCCCTCCTGTCTTGGGCTGTAAATAGCCCTGTCTTTAAACAATTGGCCTTCAATTAAAACACTCAGAAGTGCCTCCAGAAACTTGTGTTATACCATGACTTTCAAACATTATTCTACAACCTTTTCCCCAAATTATTGTATACCCAGGTACAGTATTAACACTGTCTCACTGTATGGTGCAAACACTTAAAGGCAAGACATTTTCTACTGCTGATGATTAACATGTTATTTTTATAAAGAAATGACTTTCAATACAACACTTACATCTGACCCCAAATATATACTATTTTTCATCAATAATTTCAAAATATAACCACCACAAAAATTCTCTGAGTGAAAAACAAATCTAGACTTGGTTCTTCAGTGTTTTGCACCTTGTGGGGCCACTTGTGTCTATACGGTGTGAGTGCACAGTAAGAGTAAAATTCTACCATTCTGATTTACTAGAGTTTTACCACCTCTGTGCCTAGAGGTAATGGTTACCAAAGGCACAGTACAACAAAGAATTGGTTTCTTTGTGTGTACCTAATAATAATACATTGTCCAGACTCATATGTGAAACCATATACATAAATATGTTTACCACGGAGTTCAACAGAAACAGTACAGAGTATCATTACTTCATCTGTTAGTATGAAATAGTAATTATCTACAAAAATGTACTGTTCACGTATAAATATATGAACTTATAATATTTTTTGTTTAACAGTATCCCTTAGAATATTTAGATACAACACTCCCCCATAATACGAAAATAAAATGCAACAATTTGTGGGTCCAAGTTAAGGAGGCTATGTTTTGATGACATAGGGATGAGAATGTTTTAATTATGATGTGAGCAATGTAAGATTTGTTAACTATTCTTGTCCTTGGCTTCATGGGGTTGGCTTTGTAAAAGGTTTTGCATATGAAAGTCCATGAGTGCTTAGAGCTTTTTGATTTGAGAATGAAAAGATGCAATTCCGTTTTACACCAGTCAAATGGCTGTAGTTGGATTCTTCTCTCTAGAAGACTTTTGTCAGTTTCTGAAACTCTGTCTGTCCCCCAAACTGTAGTGTCTCAATGGCTGCAAACTTGACCTCAGATCCTTTGCTGCCTGCTGTCCTGCCCCTCTGGAAGTTGGAACCTGGATCTGCTCTGGATTTCTCAATGATTGCCATTTGTACCTTTGTCTTATCACATGATAACTACTCATCTCAGTGCCGCAGGACTCCGTTCTCTTAATTTTACATGACAGATCTAGTGTGATACTGAATTAAGCTATTTTCTACCCTTGGTATTCGATTGTCGCTTAACTGTAATCAGTGATGGTCCTGGATGACCAGAAAAAAAGAAAAAGAAAAAAAAGAAAAAGGTAATCAGAATGGAAAGGTTCAGCATTTCCGTGCTAGTTCTGAAGCTTCAATGACATTTTGCACTACGGTATTCCCATCTGTACTTTTAATTCCATCCTGCAGTAGGTTAGCCTGGAGTGAGGCTTATAAGCACGTATCTAATTTTATAGATTTAGAAAGGGATGGCTTGCAGCATGTTTTAAAATGTAATGAGAAAACCACAAATTCCTTCCTGCATTAACAATATGGTCCTGTTTCATTCTTGTTATGATAAAGAGTACCAACTGTTAGTGAAAAGCTGGTTTTGTTTCAAGCTGCTTTCAGTTAACGAGGTGGAACCGTGCAGTGGAGTATTTAAGAGATTCCTGATAAATCTCTTCCATTGTGCCTCTTCCCCATAGAAGCCCGGCAGACATTAATGGGGAGATTTTAGTCATGGCCAGGCTTCATAATGATCTCAGTCCATGCATATAACGTTTCTTATACCGAGTTTTATGCTTGTAAAAAAATGCTAGGCTGTAATATAAGAACATAGCAATTACCAGAATGTATCAGACCCAAAGACTATGCACCCAGTAGCCTGTCTCTGACAGTGGCCAGCACAAGATGTATTAGAGGAAGGTTTTCATAGAATCATAGACTCATAGACTACTAGGAATTCAAGGGACCTCGAGAGGTCATTGAGTCCAATCCCTTGCCCCCACTGCAGGACCCAGTATTGTCTAGATTAGACCATTCCTGATAGACATTTATCTAACCTACTCTTAAATATCTCTACAGATGGAGATTCCACAACCTACATGGGCAATTTATTCCAGTGTTTAACCACCCTGACAGTTAGGAACTTTTTCCTAATGTCCAACCTAAACCTCCCTTGCTGCAGTTTAAGCCCATTGCTTCTTGTTCTATCCTCAGAGGCCAAGATGAACAAGTTTTCTCCCTCCTCCTTATGACACCCTTTTAGATATCTGAAAATGGCTAACATGTCCCCCTCAATCTTCTCTTTTCCAAACTAAACAAACCCAATTCTTTCAGTCTTCCTTCATAAGTCATGTTCTCCAGACCTTTCATCATTCTTGTTGCTCTTCTCTGGACCCTCTCCAATTTCTCCACATCTTTCTTGAAATGCAATGCCCAGAACTGGACACAATACTCCAACTGAGGCCTAACTAGTGCAGACTAGAGCAGAAGAATGACTTCTCGTGTCTTGCTCACAACACATCTGTTAATGCATCCCAGAGTCATGTTTGCTTTTTTTGCAACAGCATCACATTGTTGACTCATATTTAGCTTGTGGTCCACGATAACCCCTAGATCCCTTTCGGCCGCACTCCTTCCTAGACAGTCGCTTCCCATTCTGTATGTGTGAAACTGATTGTTCCTTTCTAAGTGGAGCACTTTGCATTTGTCTTTATTAAACTTCATCCTGTTTACCTCAGACCATTTCTCCAATTTGTCCAGATCATTTTGAATTATGACCCTGTCCTCCAAAGCAGTTGCAATACCTCCAAAGCAGTTGCAACCCCTCCCAGCTTGGTATCATCTGCAAACTTAATAAGTGTACTTTCAATGCCAATATCTAAATTGTTGATGAAGATATTGAACAGAGCCGGTCCCAAAACAGACCCCTGCGGAACCCCACTTGTTATACCTTTCCAGCAGGATTGAGAACCATTAATAACTACTCTGAGTATGGTTATACAGCCAGTTATGCACTCACCATATAGTAGCCCCATCTAAGTTGTATTTGCCTAGTTTATTGATAAGAATATCATGCGAGACCGTATCAAATGCCTTACTAAAGTCTAGGTATACCACATCCACCGCTTCTCCCTTATCCACAAGACTCGTTATCCTATCAAAGAAAACTATCAGATTGGTTTGACATGATTTGTTCATTACAAATCCATGCTGGCTGTTCCCTATCACCTTCCACGTATTTGCAGATGATTTCCTTAATTATTTGCTCCATTATCTTCTGTGTCACAGAAGTTAAACGAACTGGTCTGTAGTTTCCTGGGTTGTTCTTATTTCCCTTTTTATAGATGGGCAATATATTTGCCCTTTAACAGTGTTCTGGAATCTCTCCTGTCTCCCATGATTTTCCAGAGATGATAGTTAGAGGCTCAGATACCTCCTCTGTCAGTTTCTTGAGTACTCTAGGATGCATTTCATCAGGCCCTGGTGACTTGCAGGAATCTAACTTTTCTACGTGATTTTTAACTTGTTCTTTTTTGTTTTATCTTCTAAACTTACTCCCTTCCCGCTAGCATTCACTATGTTAGGCGTTCCTTCAGACTTCTCGGTGAAGACCAAAACAGAGAAGTCATTAAGCATTTCTGTCATTTCCAAGCTTCCTGTTACTGTTTTTCCCTCCTCAGTGACCAGTGGGCCTACCCTGTCCTTGGTCTTCCTCTTGCTTCTAATGTATTTATAAAAAGTTATCTTGTTTCCCTTTACTCCTGTAGCTAGTTTAAGCTCATTTTGTGCCTTTGCCTTTCTAATCTTGCCCCTGCATTCCTGTGTTGTTTGCTTATATTCATCCTTTGTAATTTGTCCTAGTTTCCATTTTTATAGGTCTCCATTTTTATTTTTAGATCATGCAAGATCTTGTGGTTAATCCAAGGCAGTCTTTTGCCATATTTTCTATCTTTCCTACACAGTGGAATAGCTTACTTTTGGGCCCTTAACAATATCCCTTTGAAAAACTGCCAACTCTCCTCAGTTGTTTTTCCCCTCAGTCTTGATTCCCATGGGACCTTACCTATCAGCTCTCTGAGCTTACCAAAATCCGCCTTTCTGAAGTCCATTGTCTCTATTTTGCTGTTCTCCCCTCTACCCTTCCTTAGAATTGTGAACTCTATGATTTCATGGTTACTTTTACCCACGCTGCCTTCCACTTTCAAATTCTCAACCAGTTCCTTCCTATTTGTTAAAATCAAATCTAGAACAGCTTCCCCCCGGTAGCTTTTTCAACCTTCTGAAATAAAAAGTTGTCACCAATGCTGTCCAAGAACTTATAGGATAGTCTGTGCCCTACTGTGTTATTTTCCCAACATATATCTGGATAGTTTCATAGATTCTAAGGCTAGAAAGGACCATTGTAATAATCTAATCTGACTTCCTGCATAACACAGTCCAGAGATGTTCTCCAAAATAATTTCTAGAGCACATATTTTAGAAATACATACAATCTTGTTTGACCAATTGCCTGTGATGGAGAACACATTGTGACCCAGGTAACTTGTTCCCATGGTTAATCACCCTCACCATTCAAAATTGAATCCTTATTTCCACTCTGAATTTGTCTAGTTTCAGCTACCAGCCATTGGCTCTTGTTATACTTTTGTCTGCCAGGTTGAAGACCCCATTATCAAATATTTGTCCTCCAAGTAGGCACTTAAGACAGTACTCAAGCCAATATATTAAGATTTTTCTTGAATTATTGACACCAGAACTGAACACAGGATTCCAGCAGTGGTCGCACCAGTGTTAAACCAAATCATCTCTATAGGCCTATGCAAAATTCCATTTGTTGGAAACAACCCTTTTGTGCAAGATCCCTTTTTCCTCAAAAAAAGAGGTTTGCAGGTTCTTGCACAAAAGGTTTTTTTTCTGACAAATGGTCCTGTCTACCCAGGGCTTTTTGTTGCAAAAACCTCTTCCGCAAAAAGGCTCAGAAAATATGCAAATGAGAGCTCTATTTGCATTTCCTCTTCTGAAAAAAACCCGCAGTGTAGACACAGCCTTAATGTGGATGTGCTACCTCGACTTAGAGCCCCAGGAAGCACAGGGGAGTAATTACTTTGAATTACTCTGGGGAGTAATTGTTTTGAAATAGTGTGGACTTCCAGTGACACTACCACTACTGTTTTGGAATTAGAGTTTTTCCTCGTGGAAAGCAGAAGTTATTATTTCAAAATAACCAGCCCCTCATTTTGAAATAATGGGCTTGGTAGTGTGGATGCTCCACTTGTTTCGAAATAAGGGTGTGTTATTTCAAAATAACTCAATACAGTAGACCAGGGCTTTGAGACCTATCAGTTAGCCAGCTTTTAATCCATTTAATTCTGGCCTAATTATTTTTATACTGGGTTCTTGGTTTTTTTTAATCTTGTTGTATGTCATGTGATACCACGTCAAATACCTTATAGACATCTAAGGGTACATCTACACTGCACACTTATTTCAAAATAAGCTATTCTGGAAGAAATACTCCGAAATGTGCTATTTCGAAATAGCACATCTATAGTACAGGGAAGTTTCAAAATTAGTCCGAGGCAGGCTTCCCTATTGTGGATGTGCTACCTAGATTTAGAGGCCCAGGAGGCACTGGGGAGTAATTACTTTGAATGGCTCTGGGGAGGAGCTATTTCAAAATAGCAGCAGTGGAGCGTCCACACTACAGCTATTCCGAAATAGCTATTTTGAAATAGCCATTATTGCTCGTGGAATTAGGTTTACAGAAGTCCTAATAAGCCGTCTGTTATTTCAAAACAACAAAATTGCTGTGTAGACACTTGCATTGTTATTTTGGAATAAAGGACATTATTTCGAAACAGCACTGCTGTGTAGATGCACCCTAAGTGTATTACATCAACACTCTTACTTTTATCAACCACGTTTGTAATCTCACAAACACAAAACCCACAAAAACCTACATCAAGAAACCCTACAGTATGGGATAAATTATCTTCCTAATGTCCTGGTGCAAGAGTCATAGGGTATGTCTACACTGCCACCCTAGTTCGAACTAGGGTGGCTAATGTAGGCATTCGAAGTTGCAAATGAAGCCTGGGATTTGAATTTCCCAGGCTTCATTTGCATCTTGCCGGGTGCCGCCATTTTTAAATCCCCGCTAGTGCGGACTTCGTGCCCGCGGCTACACGCGGCACGGAATAGGTAGTTTGAATTAGGCTCTCTAATTCGAACTGCCGTTACTCCTCGTGGAACGAGGTGTACCGGTAGTTTGAATTAGAGAGCCTAATTCGAACTACCTACTCTGTGCCGCGTATAGCTGCGGGCACGGAGTCCGCACTAAGGGGGATTTAAAAATGGCGGCGTCCGGCAAGATGGAAATGAAGCCCGGGATATTTAAATTCTAGGTTTCATTTGCAACTTCGAATGCCTACATTAGCCACCCTAGTTCGAACTAGGGTGGCAGTATAGACATACCCATATGTATGCTGGCTCTGGGAGCAGCTTAGGCTTGGGATGCAGGAGAGATCACAGGGTACTGGCATTGATTGGGGCGGGAGGGTGGGAGGGGAGAAGAGTCAGGGCTGAGGCAGGGATGTAGGAAAGGGTGTGTAGTGCAGGTACAATTTTATAAGGCCCTTGATATTTCATCCTTTTAGGGATTTATCAAAAATTTTGGTTTTCCCTGATTAGTCAAGGCTAGAAGGCCCCAAACATGCAAATATTTACATACATTTGTACACTGCTATGCTATCTGACCTGGATCATTGACATCCTAGCTTTTATTTCAGGCCCTTGTCTCAGAGCCTATTTTATTAAAAGAAACTTGGGGCAAAATGCCACAAGTGACAATTCTCAGAGGATGGACAGATTTCTATCACCTTATACCAGAAACCTACCTACCTACCTTCATGTCTCTAGCTTCCATCCCAGACACATTTCTCAATCTATTATATACAGCCAAGACCTAAGATACAACCAGACTTGCTCCAATCCCACAGACAGAAACAAACACCTACAGGCTCTATACAGAACATTCCTAAAACTGAAATACCCACCCAGAGAAGTGAAAAAACAGATCAATGGAGCCAGTAGAGTACCCAGACATGGACTACTTCAAGACAAGACAAGAAGAGAAAACAGAATTCCACTTGTCATCACCTACAGCTCACAACTTTAACTCCTCCAACACATTATCAACAATCCACACCCTATCCTGGAAAATGACCCCTCCCTCTCATCAGCAGGGCTCGACAAATAATACAATCTACTCGCCCGTGGCTCATCAGCATTGGGGGAAAGGCCAATCTTTGCCTACAGTCAACCCCTTAACCTCGAACAAATTATTTCCAGTAACCATGCAGCACACCTCCATCATAATCATCCAGGAACCCACCCCTGTAATCAGTCCCAGTGCCAACTCTGTCTACACATCTATACAAGCGATTTCATCATTGGACCCAACCACATCAGCCACTACATTGGGGCTCATTTAACTGCACATCCACTAATGTGATCTATGCCATCAAATGCCAGCAATGCTCCTCTGTCATGTATATTGGCCAAACTGGACAGGGTCTCAATGGGAAAGAGAATTAATGGACTCAAATCAGATATCCAAAAAGGCAACATGTAAAAATCTGTTGGAGAACACTTTAATCTGCCTGGGCACTCATTAATGGATCTCAAAATCACGGTGTAAAGTCACTGAAATAAAGTCTATTCTGAAATGCCCCTTACTCCTTGTGGAATGAGGTTTACATGGGATAGGATACTCCGGTATCCTGAAATAACATTGCAGTGTGAATATACCCTAAGTAGTTTAGGAACATGTATCGTTGTGCTCCTAAATCACTTATGTGCTTTTGAAAAATCACACACTTGGTAAAAAATTAAGCATATGCTGAAATCCCTTTGAAGTCAGTAAGAATTAAGTGCTTTCCTGAATTAGGGCTGCACTATTTTGATTAATATCTCTATTATGTGTCTATTACAGAGTTGTCAAGATCGGTTTGACTTTTCATTACACAGTGTTTGAATTACTTTGCTATTCTACAATAGAACTGTTCATGTATTTTATAATTTGCATTTTGAAACTGTACCTACCTTTTCTGGGAGAATATTCAGATCAGTTAACTGACGGTGACTGAGAAAATTGGGATAAACACTCAAACCCATTGTTGGCAAGATAATTTCTCCAAATGCCTGGGGCTTGGGGCAGAGCGTATTAAATGTGTAACGAAAAGCAAAACAAAGGAATGTGGAACATTGAACTAAACAGCACATGTTTTATGTCCTGGAAGGCAATCCTGATCCCTAACTGATGCCTAGGGCTCTCTCCGCACTTGAAGTTACACATTTAATTTTGTGGTTCTAAACCGTGATAACCCATTTGTCTGAAAGTTGGCAGCATCAGCAGCTTGTTCTGGCCCATTTAGTTCTAGTGAGACTGAAAGGGATGGGTGCGTGACTAATACAGAATGTTCTGGCCAGTCTCTTTACCAGTACTGTCATAAAGCTGGAAAACTCACTCTTCACAGCTGTGGGAGCTGGATCTGCTTGCTGCTCATTGTTTTTTGTGTTGATTTTAAGAAGGTAACCTAGCCTAGAGCACATCTTTTGTATACAAAGAACAGTCTGGTTTATATACCAGGGCTCCCAACATACTTTTCTTGGGGATTAACAGCAGGGGTTGGAAAGACAGTTTGTCACCTTGAGCAGTTATTTATTAAATGAGAACCCAAAGACATAGTTGCAAAAATATGAATCTTATAAATGGGGCTAGGAGGGAAACAGTTTTCCCATCCTGCAGAAATATAGGGTGTCACATTACTGAATTGGAGGGAAGCAGCCAGATCGCTGCTGCACCCCTAGGTGGGGGTGCTGGCCCCAGAAATTGGTATGAAAGGGAGCCATGTGGGGTATTGAATGGGAGCTTATTGTTTGTTAATCTTATGTACGCTACTTATGTGAGTATATAATGTCTGTGTGTGTAGGTAGGAATCTGTAATCTGTGTGGAAGCTGAATATTTCTCTGAATGTGGTTAAGCATGGCTATGGACAGGCTGAGTAGCAAAGCCCTGTGGAACAATGGCTCTCAATAGGCTATGGACACACCCAAAGAATGGGATTTGTCACCTGAGGGCAGCCAGCAGGGAACATAGAGATTGGCCTCTGACCAGGTCACTTGCTGCATACAAGAAGAGGCCAGGAAGGGGATAAAAGAGGCCATGTGGTCGATGCCATTTTGTTCTCAGCTCAGCACTTCATCCCAGAGGCAGCATTGCAGGGATCGAAGAGCCCGGAAGACCTGTGAACCCATCCTGATCGTAGGATGTGCAATAAGAACTTTTAAACCAGCAGCTGCAACATCTCTGCTAGAGCCTGCATCGAGGACTGGGAGATTCGGTGCATGTAACGTACTGTACTTTAATAACCTTACTCTCAGGCTTTTCTTTCTTGTAATAATAAACCTTTAGATATAGATTCTAAAGGATTGGCCCAGCGTGATTTGTGGGTAAGGTCCAGAGGGTAAATTGACCAGGGATCTGTGGCTGGTTTCTTGGAACCGGACAGAACTTGTTCGAGGTAGGTGGGATTGGGTGCTAGGACCCCCCACCTGTGTATGAGGCCCGGGGCCATCTGGGGCACGGATATTGCTGGGGTGTCGGAGGGGTTTTGCTCGTGAGGCTTCAGGCAAGCAGCTGAAGCGCTCTGTGAGACTGGTTTGTGGCCTATTTGGAGAGGTCACCAGTCAGGGGGGGCTGTAAGGAGCCCCGGATTTGAGCAATTCGCCCTGAGCGGACGCCCTCAGCTGTGCCCAGACACGGCCTGGTCCGTCACATAGGGCTATGTCTACACTGGCAGCTTCTTGCACAAGAACTCTTTTGCAGATGAGTTCTTGTGCAAAAACTCTTTCACAAGAGAGCGTCTACACTGCCATGTGCTTTTGCGCAAGAGCATCCATGGCAGTGTAGACACTCTCTTGCGCAAGAAAGCTCCGATGGCCATTTTAACCATAGGGGCTTCTTGCGCAAGAAATTCATGTTGTCTGTCTACACTGGCCTCTTCTGGAAGAGCTCTTGCGCAAGAGGGCTTATTCCTCATGGGGAGAGGAATAACTCTTCTGGAAGAAGCCCTGTTTTACAATGCTATACTGTAAATTTACTTCTGGAAGAAAGCTCATGCAGTGTAGACAGGTGGCAAGCTTTTGCAGAAGAATGGCTGTTCTTCCTCAATAAGCTGCCAGTGTAGATGTAGCCCTGGGTTTTTAAAAATTGTTTCACATCTGGATAAAACCAAGACCTTTTGCAGTTTCACAAAATCCCAAAGAGGGGGCCTGCCCTCTAAGTAGAACATCTCAGTGGTTAAGGAGTGTGGGAAATTAGACTCTTCTTCGAGTGGTTGCTCATGTCCATTCGAATTAGGTGTGCACACCGCGTGCACCGCGTTTTCCGGAGCGTTTTCTCTAGCAGTACCCGTAGCGCCAGCAGGGAGCCCCCTGGAGTGGTGCCGCCATGGCGGGGCATAAGAACCTCTGCTGGCACTTCCCCACCTCAGTTCCTTCTTACTGCCCGTGACGGTCGTTGGAGCGTGTCTCTCTGTTAGCTCAGTTAATGGTTCCCATTTCTCTTAGCATTGTAGATAGTTCTAAATAGTTCAATTAGTTAGATAGTTAGTGTCTCTTTGTTTTTCTCTCCCCCTTCGGGGGTGAGGAATGCCAGGGCCACAAGGCTTTAAGGCGTGCGCTGTCTGTGCAAAGTTTATGCCCAAAAGAGACCCTCACGACAGTTGTCTGAAGTGTCTGGGTGAGGGCCACCTTACAGATACCTGTAAAATCTGCAAGTCATTTAAGCCGCACACTAAGAGGGAGAGAGACTCTTGTCTAAAACTTCTCATGGAGGCGCCTTTACAGCCGGCACCGGCTGGACACTCTGCGGTGCGCAGTGCACCAGTGTCCACGCGCAATGCCCCATCTCGAGACCAAGCCTCGGTGTCAAGGGCTCGGCACCGGTCTCATTCCCCAGCACCGAAGAGGTCAAGAACATCCCGTGGTAGGTCTCCGAGCCGGAAGTCCAAGTCGGGCCTACACTGTAGTTCCGAGTCTCTGGTGCACACGTCCTCATCTACCGTGGTGTGGTGTAAGTGAGCGGGATGTTCATCCACTCCAGGGCAACTACCCTCGCACCGGCCCTCCACGCTGGACACTTTTGAGGCGGCGCATGATCTTATTAGCCTCACTACCTCCCCTCCGTTGTCAGTTGAGCAGTGGGCCCGTCCTCTGCAAGGGGTTGTCAACGCTGCCCGAGAGGGGACAACCCCCATGGGGTTGGGCAAGGCCCCTCTCAGCAGCCTAAGCACCAGGAAGCACTGGGGAGTAATTACTACGAATGACTCTACAGAGCAGTTATTTCAAAATAGAGACAGCCGAGTGTCCACATGAACCCTATTTTGAAATAGCAATTTCAAACTAGGCATTATTCCTTATAAATCCAGGGGTTATTATTTTGAAATAACAAGCTCATTATTTTGAAATAATTTTGAAGTGACGGGCTTGCTGTGTTTATACTCACCTTGTTATTTCAAAATAATTTTGTAGTGTAGACATGCCCTTAGCGTCCTTGTTGCTTGCAGCATAGGTGGGAGCAGAAGACAGCCCCAGCATGGGGTATCGTTTATCTCTTCAGCCCCATGTGCTTAGAAATTCCAGGTGTGTGTGGACTATGGGGCTGCTTATTTAAATCTGTACTTCTGCTTTTCTCAGGGAATATCACTGATTCAGCAATAGTTATTTGGAAATAGTGGTAGTGTTTCTTCAGTGCTGCTATTTCCAAATAACTACTACCCAAAGTAATTTGAACTAAATACTCCCCAGTGCTTCCCTAGGGCTCTAAGTCGAGGTAACATGTCCACATTAACGGAGCCTACCTCAAACTAATTTTGAGGCTTCCCCGTAGTGGGGACATACTCTTTTGATTTTGTAAAAAAAAGGGAGTTACTCACCCTGTGCAGTAACGACTGTTCTTTGAGGTGTGTGTCCCCGTGGGTACTCCACATAAGGTGACTACAAAACAATACTCACTATAGCTGGTGGAGCTCGGAGTCAGTGCTTAATAGTGGAAGATAGCACTGCTGTAGCCACTATTGTGTCTGCCACCAACTGAGGCATGATGGCATAATACCTAGAGAAAATGTGGTCAGATGACCAGGTGGCTGTCCAGTAAATGTCTTTGAGGGGCACACTACTTTGAGGGCCACGGATGTTGCTGAAGCACATGTGGAGTGTGCTCTCAGTCTATGTCTACAGTGTGATGGACCGGGCCAGGTCTGGGCACAGCTGAAGGTGTCCGCTCAGGGCGAATTGCTCAAATTTGGGGCTCCTTATAGGCCCCAGACTGGAGACCTTCCCAAATAGGCCACAAACCAGTCCCACAGAGTGCTTCAGTTGCCTGCCTGAAGCCTCACGAGCCAAACCCCTCCGACACCCCAGCAATATCCATGCTCCAGATGGCCCCGGGCCTCATACACAGTTGAGGGGGTCTTGGAACCCAATCTCACCTACCCCAAACAAGTTCTGTCCAGTTCCAAGAAACCAGCCACATATCCCAGGCCAATTTACTCTCTGGATCTTACCCACAAACCACGCTGAGCCAATCCTTTAGAATCTACAATCTATATGTTTATTGCTACAAGAAAGAAAAGCATGAGAGTAAGGTTGTTAAAGTATCAAACGTTACATGCATCTAATATCCCAGTTCTCGATGCAGGCTCTAGCAGAGATGTTATAGCTGCTGGCTTAAAAGTCCTTGTTGCACATCCTATGCCAGGATGGGTCCACAGTTCTTCCCGGCTTGTGATTCCCTGCGAGGCCGCATCTGGGAACAGAAGCAGATCTGAAGACCAACATGGAGTCAGCCACATGGCCTATTTAACCCTCCTTCCAGGTTTCTTCCAAGCTGTCTAGACTAGTCACATGGCCAGTGGCCAGGTGTGTCTTTGGCCTCCTGAGATCCATTGTTCCCTGGAGACTTGCTCATTAGCATGTCAATAGACAAACATTCCTGGCCCATTACTCAACCACATATAGAGAAATATTCAGTACTCATACAAAGTACATGCTTATAACTTCATCCACAGACATTATATAATTACATGAGTAGCATATAGAGAATCAGAAGACAGTAAGCTTCTATTTCACCCCTCACATGACTCCCTTTGTTCCACTTTTGGGGCCAACACCCACCCCCCATGGGTGTAGCAGTGACCTGGCTGCTTCCCTAAAATTCAGCAACGTGACATACAGTGCTGGTTTTTTTTCAGTAGAAGATATGCAAATCACATGCTCATTTGCATATCTTCTGCCTTTCCTTTTTGTGGAAGAGGTTTTTGCGATAAAAAGCCCCATGTAGATGGGGCCATTTGTCAGAAAAAAAACCTTTTTTGCAAGATCCTGTAAACCTCATTTTTTGAGGAAGAAGGCAGGTCCTCCACCTTACTCTGGAGTTCTTTAGGGACCCCTGCGGCATGCAGCCATGATGCTCTCCTCGTGACTATGGCTGTGGCAGTTGCCCTTGCTGCCTTGTCGGCAACGTCAATTGCCGAGAGCAATGCGGTGCGGGCAATGGCATGGCATTCATGGATGACTGCCCTGAGGATGGTTTTTTTGGAATCTGGCAGGTGTTCCATAAGCTCAGCTAATTTGGAGTAGTTGTCAAAATCATGATTGGCTAGAAGGACATAGTTGTTTACTATTCTCAGCTGTAAGGTGGAGGAGGAGTATGCCTTCTTGCCAAATTGGTCTAGCTTTTTGTGTTCTTTGTCTCTGCTGTTTGATTTAAGGTGAGGGACTTTTGACCATTGGTTTCCTGCATCTACCACAGCGAGTTTGGCCAGGTGTGGGAGAAAAGGAAGTCCAATTCTTTAGGGGGAACAAAATACTTCTTGTCCACCTTCTTGCGGATTGGTTGATGCAGGCATCTGCCAGATATTATCAGACACCTCCATAATAGCCTCATCTATGGGCAATGCAATCCTGGAATGGTCATCAGGGTGTGAGATGGTGAAACTGATGGAAGCCAGCGGACTCATGTCTGGGCAGTCCCCAGTAGTCCCAGGGTGCCCAGTGCGGCGGGTAGTATGGAGCTGGGTCATGCCAAATTGGATGCCACTGAAGGTGATAGAGGCATACCCTGTAGCGATGGTATTGTTGGGATGTGGTGGGAGATGAATGCTGTGAAGAGAACATGCTCTTCTGTTCATATGCAGTCACCTTGGGGTGCCCTTGTAAGCACGGAGATCTGCTACAGTGTGGAGATGGGTATGATGGATAAGGCCCTGGAGACTGTTCCCTTGATGGGATTGTGCTTTGGAGGCTCTGCCTCCTGATTTACTGAAGGTTCGTGCACAGGCTGTAAAGCCTTCTCAAGGAGAGTCATACAGAGCCTCAGCTCCCGATCCTTTCTCACCCTAGCAGTTAAACTTTGGCAGTGCTTGCACTGTTGTGGTGTATGTGCCTCCCCCAGACATTGTATGCAGAAGCTGTGGCCATCAGAGGCCAGCATAGAATCATTACAGCTGTGGCACTTTTTAAAGCCCTGCGAGCCTGGCAAACTGGGAGCCATTGGTGTCTGAGGCTGAGAGTGGGGGGGAGGAGGGATGTTCCTGGCAAGTTTGTATAGCAAAAGCTTGTTGTTTTCTGTCTTCTTAAGTTTCCTTTTTTTTAAGGTAATGAAGAGTAATGAAGAGTATGGCTGGCTGGGGGAGAGTGGAGCCACTGCCACTGAAGTGGCCAGCGCTGAGGGAACAGCTCATCTTCAATGTCCTCCCACATTTGCTCCATTTGGTGCTCAAATCCACTTGGAGACTTAATCAAATATCTATATGCATTGCAATACCTTGGATCTGCTCCTCTACTAACTCAGGCAGGTGATCCTGCACACAAAGCTTGTTTTACCTATCTGCTCTAGGAGGGTGTGTTCCAGGGAGTACACATCCACTTGTCCGCACAGCCTGTGCCATAGCTTAGATCGGGCCTTGGTAAAATATGGCCACGGACCAGATACGGCCCACTACGCCACCAGACCTGGCCCACGGACGCTGCAGGAAGCCCCAGGCAGGCTCCTTGCTTACCTCACCCCACTCACACGCCACTCAGAAATGCAAATGTGGGGAGGTTTCACTTTAAAAACAGACCGGAGGGAAGAGGAGGAAGCTTTAGTGACTGCACCCACCTCCAGCACAAGCCAAATGGCTGGCTCTGCCCAAAAACTGATCAACAGGAACTGTGTTTCAATAACATACAGCCGCAAAGCAGAAGGGGTTCTTAATAATTCATGGAGCACATGACTTCAGTCTGTGTGGGAGGCAGGGAAGCTGATTCAGGAACAGGCTGCTGGCTGGTAAGTCCCCTGGCCAGAAGCTGCTTCTGGCACCCCAGCCCCACCCTTCCCCAACCCTCTGCCCCCCACTCCTGCTTCCCTTACTCCACATATCAAAATCCTCTGCCCCATTCCTGCACCCCTCTCAGACCCGAGACCCCAATCCCCCACCCTAGATCACAGTCCCCTGCAACTCTAGCTCACAACCCAAACCCCTGAACAACCTCCTGTACCCCCATTCCCTGCCCAATGTCACAGTCCAACCCTTTGCACCCTAGCCCACTGCCCCAGGTCACAATTGCTTCCTTCACCCAAATTCCCTCCCTTACCTCAGGCTCCCTTCTGCACCTAACCTACATCTGAGTTCCTGCACCTCCTCCATAGCTACCATGGCCCTCGATCACTTTCAAAATCTTTAGAGTGGACCCCAATCAAAAAGTATTGCCACCCAGGGCTAATAAAATGACCATTGCTATCCCTGTGCAGGACACAGCTTCCAGCCTCAATTCTTGTCAAGGTATACAATACTACAAAAGTTGCAACCAGGTGGGCTCCTTTTTACAAACTCCTTTCCAAACTCCCAATCAAACTCCCCTGTTTAGCACTCTGTTTGCTACGGTCTGTGCCGCTGGCACAAAACACAGCAACTTAAAGGCACATTTCGCAGCGAAGCCCAATGACTGATAAGTGCTTTGCCACAATATCAATACAACATGGCTCACAACAATCTACAAACTTTCACACAGGATACAAACAAATATTTCCAGGCAGTGTTCCCTGTAAATTATAACAAAACAAATGTTCACAGGTGATTAACAAGCCCCACAAAGTCCCATGGGGAGTGGCCGGGAAGGAGCCGCGGCGGAAAAAGAAGGGGCTGCATTGGCCGTGAATCGAACACGGGCCTCCCGCGTGGCGGGCGAGAATTCTACCACTGAACCACCAATGCCTTGCTGGGAGGAACCGGCCTTCGAGCGGAGCCTGTGCTCTCGGCCGTGCGGCCACCTGCCAGGGCCCGAGGCGGCGGCGGCCTGCCAGCCAAAGGGGGCCTCTCCGGCAGGCCCCTCAGTGGCCGTGTCGGGCCCTGGGTTTCTGTAGTGTAGTGGTTATCACGTTCGCTTCACACGCGAAAGGTCCCTGGTTCGAAACCAGGCAGAAACAGGCCTCCTTTTGCCGTGGGGCCTGGAAAAACGCAGGCTTGCACAAGTGGGCAGCTGCTCGCCGCCTGGGCGTGCGCTCGTGCCCTCTCGCTCGCTGCTCTGGGCCTACGGCAGCCTTTTGTCCGCCGTTCTCTTCGGTGCTGCTGGGAGAAAGAAGCCCGGGCGGGCAGCACCCTCGGTCCTGGCGCCGGCCCCCCCCCCCGCGCCTCACCTGGAGGCGTGGGCCAGTGGCGCAACGGATAACGCGCCTGACTACGGATCAGGAGATTGCAGGTTCGACTCCTGCCTGGCTTGTGGTGACGGCACCTTCCGGGATGCGGGTGCTTTTTTTTTTTCTTTCCCTTTCCCTTTCCCTTTCCTCCCCTTCTTTGTTCTCCTTCCCCCGGCGGCCAGGAAAAGCGCGTGCCCCACGGGGCCAAGAGGAACACTGGCCGCGGCTTTCAGCGCCGCTCCATTGCCGTGACCGGGCCTCCTCGCCCGCCAAACTTTTCGCCCGCCTGACCCCGATGTGATTTGAACACATAGCCTTCTGATCTGGAGTCAGACGCGCTGCCGTTGCGCCACGAGGCCAGCCGGCAGGCCCTGCAGCTCTTGGTGCTGCGAGGGCGGGCAGCGGGGCCGGGAAGGAGCCGCGGCGGAAAAAGAAGGGGCTGCATTGGCCGTGAATCGAACACGGGCCTCCCGCGTGGCGGGCGAGAATTCTACCACTGAACCACCAATGCCTTGCTGGGAGGAACCGGCCTTCGAGCGGAGCCTGTGCTCTCGGCCGTGCGGCCACCTGCCAGGGCCCGAGGCGGCGGCGGCCTGCCAGCCAAAGGGGGCCTCTCCGGCAGGCCCCTCAGTGGCCGTGTCGGGCCCTGGGTTTCTGTAGTGTAGTGGTTATCACGTTCGCTTCACACGCGAAAGGTCCCTGGTTCGAAACCAGGCAGAAACAGGCCTCCTTTTGCCGTGGGGCCTGGAAAAACGCAGGCTTGCACAAGTGGGCAGCTGCTCGCCGCCTGGGCGTGCGCTCGTGCCCTCTCGCTCGCTGCTCTGGGCCTACGGCAGCCTTTTGTCCGCCGTTCTCTTCGGTGCTGCTGGGAGAAAGAAGCCCGGGCGGGCAGCACCCTCGGTCCTGGCGCCGGCCCCCCCCCCCCCGCGCCTCACCTGGAGGCGTGGGCCAGTGGCGCAACGGATAACGCGCCTGACTACGGATCAGGAGATTGCAGGTTCGACTCCTGCCTGGCTTGTGGTGACGGCACCTTCCGGGATGCGGGTGCTTTTTTTTTTTCTTTCCCTTTCCCTTTCCCTTTCCTCCCCTTCTTTGTTCTCCTTCCCCCGGCGGCCAGGAAAAGCGCGTGCCCCACGGGGCCAAGAGGAACACTGGCCGCGGCTTTCAGCGCCGCTCCATTGCCGTGACCGGGCCTCCTCGCCCGCCAAACTTTTCGCCCGCCTGACCCCGATGTGATTTGAACACATAGCCTTCTGATCTGGAGTCAGACGCGCTGCCGTTGCGCCACGAGGCCAGCCGGCAGGCCCTGCAGCTCTTGGTGCTGCGAGGGCGGGCAGCGGGGCCGGGAAGGAGCCGCGGCGGAAAAAGAAGGGGCTGCATTGGCCGTGAATCGAACACGGGCCTCCCGCGTGGCGGGCGAGAATTCTACCACTGAACCACCAATGCCTTGCTGGGAGGAACCGGCCTTCGAGCGGAGCCTGTGCTCTCGGCCGTGCGGCCACCTGCCAGGGCCCGAGGCGGCGGCGGCCTGCCAGCCAAAGGGGGCCTCTCCGGCAGGCCCCTCAGTGGCCGTGTCGGGCCCTGGGTTTCTGTAGTGTAGTGGTTATCACGTTCGCTTCACACGCGAAAGGTCCCTGGTTCGAAACCAGGCAGAAACAGGCCTCCTTTTGCCGTGGGGCCTGGAAAAACGCAGGCTTGCACAAGTGGGCAGCTGCTCGCCGCCTGGGCGTGCGCTCGTGCCCTCTCGCTCGCTGCTCTGGGCCTACGGCAGCCTTTTGTCCGCCGTTCTCTTCGGTGCTGCTGGGAGAAAGAAGCCCGGGCGGGCAGCACCCTCGGTCCTGGCGCCGGCCCCCCCCCCCCGCGCCTCACCTGGAGGCGTGGGCCAGTGGCGCAACGGATAACGCGCCTGACTACGGATCAGGAGATTGCAGGTTCGACTCCTGCCTGGCTTGTGGTGACGGCACCTTCCGGGATGCGGGTGCTTTTTTTTTTTCTTTCCCTTTCCCTTTCCCTTTCCTCCCCTTCTTTGTTCTCCTTCCCCCGGCGGCCAGGAAAAGCGCGTGCCCCACGGGGCCAAGAGGAACACTGGCCGCGGCTTTCAGCGCCGCTCCATTGCCGTGACCGGGCCTCCTCGCCCGCCAAACTTTTCGCCCGCCTGACCCCGATGTGATTTGAACACATAGCCTTCTGATCTGGAGTCAGACGCGCTGCCGTTGCGCCACGAGGCCAGCCGGCAGGCCCTGCAGCTCTTGGTGCTGCGAGGGCGGGCAGCGGGGCCGGGAAGGAGCCGCGGCGGAAAAAGAAGGGGCTGCATTGGCCGTGAATCGAACACGGGCCTCCCGCGTGGCGGGCGAGAATTCTACCACTGAACCACCAATGCCTTGCTGGGAGGAACCGGCCTTCGAGCGGAGCCTGTGCTCTCGGCCGTGCGGCCACCTGCCAGGGCCCGAGGCGGCGGCGGCCTGCCAGCCAAAGGGGGCCTCTCCGGCAGGCCCCTCAGTGGCCGTGTCGGGCCCTGGGTTTCTGTAGTGTAGTGGTTATCACGTTCGCTTCACACGCGAAAGGTCCCTGGTTCGAAACCAGGCAGAAACAGGCCTCCTTTTGCCGTGGGGCCTGGAAAAACGCAGGCTTGCACAAGTGGGCAGCTGCTCGCCGCCTGGGCGTGCGCTCGTGCCCTCTCGCTCGCTGCTCTGGGCCTACGGCAGCCTTTTGTCCGCCGTTCTCTTCGGTGCTGCTGGGAGAAAGAAGCCCGGGCGGGCAGCACCCTCGGTCCTGGCGCCGGCCCCCCCCCCCCGCGCCTCACCTGGAGGCGTGGGCCAGTGGCGCAACGGATAACGCGCCTGACTACGGATCAGGAGATTGCAGGTTCGACTCCTGCCTGGCTTGTGGTGACGGCACCTTCCGGGATGCGGGTGCTTTTTTTTTTTCTTTCCCTTTCCCTTTCCCTTTCCTCCCCTTCTTTGTTCTCCTTCCCCCGGCGGCCAGGAAAAGCGCGTGCCCCACGGGGCCAAGAGGAACACTGGCCGCGGCTTTCAGCGCCGCTCCATTGCCGTGACCGGGCCTCCTCGCCCGCCAAACTTTTCGCCCGCCTGACCCCGATGTGATTTGAACACATAGCCTTCTGATCTGGAGTCAGACGCGCTGCCGTTGCGCCACGAGGCCAGCCGGCAGGCCCTGCAGCTCTTGGTGCTGCGAGGGCGGGCAGCGGGGCCGGGAAGGAGCCGCGGCGGAAAAAGAAGGGGCTGCATTGGCCGTGAATCGAACACGGGCCTCCCGCGTGGCGGGCGAGAATTCTACCACTGAACCACCAATGCCTTGCTGGGAGGAACCGGCCTTCGAGCGGAGCCTGTGCTCTCGGCCGTGCGGCCACCTGCCAGGGCCCGAGGCGGCGGTGGCCTGCCAGCCAAAGGGGGCCTCTCCGGCAGGCCCCTCAGTGGCCGTGTCGGGCCCTGGGTTTCTGTAGTGTAGTGGTTATCACGTTCGCTTCACACGCGAAAGGTCCCTGGTTCGAAACCAGGCAGAAACAGGCCTCCTTTTGCCGTGGGGCCTGGAAAAACGCAGGCTTGCACAAGTGGGCAGCTGCTCGCCGCCTGGGCGTGCGCTCGTGCCCTCTCGCTCGCTGCTCTGGGCCTACGGCAGCCTTTTGTCCGCCGTTCTCTTCGGTGCTGCTGGGAGAAAGAAGCCCGGGCGGGCAGCACCCTCGGTCCTGGCGCCGGCCCCCCCCCCCCGCGCCTCACCTGGAGGCGTGGGCCAGTGGCGCAACGGATAACGCGCCTGACTACGGATCAGGAGATTGCAGGTTCGACTCCTGCCTGGCTTGTGGTGACGGCACCTTCCGGGATGCGGGTGCTTTTTTTTTTTCTTTCCCTTTCCCTTTCCCTTTCCTCCCCTTCTTTGTTCTCCTTCCCCCGGCGGCCAGGAAAAGCGCGTGCCCCACGGGGCCAAGAGGAACACTGGCCGCGGCTTTCAGCGCCGCTCCATTGCCGTGACCGGGCCTCCTCGCCCGCCAAACTTTTCGCCCGCCTGACCCCGATGTGATTTGAACACATAGCCTTCTGATCTGGAGTCAGACGCGCTGCCGTTGCGCCACGAGGCCAGCCGGCAGGCCCTGCAGCTCTTGGTGCTGCGAGGGCGGGCAGCGGGGCCGGGAAGGAGCCGCGGCGGAAAAAGAAGGGGCTGCATTGGCCGTGAATCGAACACGGGCCTCCCGCGTGGCGGGCGAGAATTCTACCACTGAACCACCAATGCCTTGCTGGGAGGAACCGGCCTTCGAGCGGAGCCTGTGCTCTCGGCCGTGCGGCCACCTGCCAGGGCCCGAGGCGGCGGCGGCCTGCCAGCCAAAGGGGGCCTCTCCGGCAGGCCCCTCAGTGGCCGTGTCGGGCCCTGGGTTTCTGTAGTGTAGTGGTTATCACGTTCGCTTCACACGCGAAAGGTCCCTGGTTCGAAACCAGGCAGAAACAGGCCTCCTTTTGCCGTGGGGCCTGGAAAAACGCAGGCTTGCACAAGTGGGCAGCTGCTCGCCGCCTGGGCGTGCGCTCGTGCCCTCTCGCTCGCTGCTCTGGGCCTACGGCAGCCTTTTGTCCGCCGTTCTCTTCGGTGCTGCTGGGAGAAAGAAGCCCGGGCGGGCAGCACCCTCGGTCCTGGCGCCGGCCCCCCCCCCCGCGCCTCACCTGGAGGCGTGGGCCAGTGGCGCAACGGATAACGCGCCTGACTACGGATCAGGAGATTGCAGGTTCGACTCCTGCCTGGCTTGTGGTGACGGCACCTTCCGGGATGCGGGTGCTTTTTTTTTTTCTTTCCCTTTCCCTTTCCCTTTCCTCCCCTTCTTTGTTCTCCTTCCCCCGGCGGCCAGGAAAAGCGCGTGCCCCACGGGGCCAAGAGGAACACTGGCCGCGGCTTTCAGCGCCGCTCCATTGCCGTGACCGGGCCTCCTCGCCCGCCAAACTTTTCGCCCGCCTGACCCCGATGTGATTTGAACACATAGCCTTCTGATCTGGAGTCAGACGCGCTGCCGTTGCGCCACGAGGCCAGCCGGCAGGCCCTGCAGCTCTTGGTGCTGCGAGGGCGGGCAGCGGGGCCGGGAAGGAGCCGCGGCGGAAAAAGAAGGGGCTGCATTGGCCGTGAATCGAACACGGGCCTCCCGCGTGGCGGGCGAGAATTCTACCACTGAACCACCAATGCCTTGCTGGGAGGAACCGGCCTTCGAGCGGAGCCTGTGCTCTCGGCCGTGCGGCCACCTGCCAGGGCCTGAGGCGGCGGCGGCCTGCCAGCCAAAGGGGGCCTCTCCGGCAGGCCCCTCAGTGGCCGTGTCGGGCCCTGGGTTTCTGTAGTGTAGTGGTTATCACGTTCGCTTCACACGCGAAAGGTCCCTGGTTCGAAACCAGGCAGAAACAGGCCTCCTTTTGCCGTGGGGCCTGGAAAAACGCAGGCTTGCACAAGTGGGCAGCTGCTCGCCGCCTGGGCGTGCGCTCGTGCCCTCTCGCTCGCTGCTCTGGGCCTACGGCAGCCTTTTGTCCGCCGTTCTCTTCGGTGCTGCTGGGAGAAAGAAGCCCGGGCGGGCAGCACCCTCGGTCCTGGCGCCGGCCCCCCCCCCCCGCGCCTCACCTGGAGGCGTGGGCCAGTGGCGCAACGGATAACGCGCCTGACTACGGATCAGGAGATTGCAGGTTCGACTCCTGCCTGGCTTGTGGTGACGGCACCTTCCGGGATGCGGGTGCTTTTTTTTTTTCTTTCCCTTTCCCTTTCCCTTTCCTCCCCTTCTTTGTTCTCCTTCCCCCGGCGGCCAGGAAAAGCGCGTGCCCCACGGGGCCAAGAGGAACACTGGCCGCGGCTTTCAGCGCCGCTCCATTGCCGTGACCGGGCCTCCTCGCCCGCCAAACTTTTCGCCCGCCTGACCCCGATGTGATTTGAACACATAGCCTTCTGATCTGGAGTCAGACGCGCTGCCGTTGCGCCACGAGGCCAGCCGGCAGGCCCTGCAGCTCTTGGTGCTGCGAGGGCGGGCAGCGGGGCCGGGAAGGAGCCGCGGCGGAAAAAGAAGGGGCTGCATTGGCCGTGAATCGAACACGGGCCTCCCGCGTGGCGGGCGAGAATTCTACCACTGAACCACCAATGCCTTGCTGGGAGGAACCGGCCTTCGAGCGGAGCCTGTGCTCTCGGCCGTGCGGCCACCTGCCAGGGCCCGAGGCGGCGGCGGCCTGCCAGCCAAAGGGGGCCTCTCCGGCAGGCCCCTCAGTGGCCGTGTCGGGCCCTGGGTTTCTGTAGTGTAGTGGTTATCACGTTCGCTTCACACGCGAAAGGTCCCTGGTTCGAAACCAGGCAGAAACAGGCCTCCTTTTGCCGTGGGGCCTGGAAAAACGCAGGCTTGCACAAGTGGGCAGCTGCTCGCCGCCTGGGCGTGCGCTCGTGCCCTCTCGCTCGCTGCTCTGGGCCTACGGCAGCCTTTTGTCCGCCGTTCTCTTCGGTGCTGCTGGGAGAAAGAAGCCCGGGCGGGCAGCACCCTCGGTCCTGGCGCCGGCCCCCCCCCCCCGCGCCTCACCTGGAGGCGTGGGCCAGTGGCGCAACGGATAACGCGCCTGACTACGGATCAGGAGATTGCAGGTTCGACTCCTGCCTGGCTTGTGGTGACGGCACCTTCCGGGATGCGGGTGCTTTTTTTTTTTCTTTCCCTTTCCCTTTCCCTTTCCTCCCCTTCTTTGTTCTCCTTCCCCCGGCGGCCAGGAAAAGCGCGTGCCCCACGGGGCCAAGAGGAACACTGGCCGCGGCTTTCAGCGCCGCTCCATTGCCGTGACCGGGCCTCCTCGCCCGCCAAACTTTTCGCCCGCCTGACCCCAATGTGATTTGAACACATAGCCTTCTGATCTGGAGTCAGACGCGCTGCCGTTGCGCCACGAGGCCAGCCGGCAGGCCCTGCAGCTCTTGGTGCTGCGAGGGCGGGCAGCGGGGCCGGGAAGGAGCCGCGGCGGAAAAAGAAGGGGCTGCATTGGCCGTGAATCGAACACGGGCCTCCCGCGTGGCGGGCGAGAATTCTACCACTGAACCACCAATGCCTTGCTGGGAGGAACCGGCCTTCGAGCGGAGCCTGTGCTCTCGGCCGTGCGGCCACCTGCCAGGGCCCGAGGCGGCGGCGGCCTGCCAGCCAAAGGGGGCCTCTCCGGCAGGCCCCTCAGTGGCCGTGTCGGGCCCTGGGTTTCTGAAGTGTAGTGGTTATCACGTTCGCTTCACACGCGAAAGGTCCCTGGTTCGAAACCAGGCAGAAACAGGCCTCCTTTTGCCGTGGGGCCTGGAAAAACGCAGGCTTGCACAAGTGGGCAGCTGCTCGCCGCCTGGGCGTGCGCTCGTGCCCTCTCGCTCGCTGCTCTGGGCCTACGGCAGCCTTTTGTCCGCCGTTCTCTTCGGTGCTGCTGGGAGAAAGAAGCCCGGGCGGGCAGCACCCTCGGTCCTGGCGCCGGCCCCCCCCCCCCGCGCCTCACCTGGAGGCGTGGGCCAGTGGCGCAACGGATAACGCGCCTGACTACGGATCAGGAGATTGCAGGTTCGACTCCTGCCTGGCTTGTGGTGACGGCACCTTCCGGGATGCGGGTGCTTTTTTTTTTTCTTTCCCTTTCCCTTTCCCTTTCCTCCCCTTCTTTGTTCTCCTTCCCCCGGCGGCCAGGAAAAGCGCGTGCCCCACGGGGCCAAGAGGAACACTGGCCGCGGCTTTCAGCGCCGCTCCATTGCCGTGACCGGGCCTCCTCGCCCGCCAAACTTTTCGCCCGCCTGACCCCGATGTGATTTGAACACATAGCCTTCTGATCTGGAGTCAGACGCGCTGCCGTTGCGCCACGAGGCCAGCCGGCAGGCCCTGCAGCTCTTGGTGCTGCGAGGGCGGGCAGCGGGGCCGGGAAGGAGCCGCGGCGGAAAAAGAAGGGGCTGCATTGGCCGTGAATCGAACACGGGCCTCCCGCGTGGCGGGCGAGAATTCTACCACTGAACCACCAATGCCTTGCTGGGAGGAACCGGCCTTCGAGCGGAGCCTGTGCTCTCGGCCGTGCGGCCACCTGCCAGGGCCCGAGGCGGCGGCGGCCTGCCAGCCAAAGGGGGCCTCTCCGGCAGGCCCCTCAGTGGCCGTGTCGGGCCCTGGGTTTCTGTAGTGTAGTGGTTATCACGTTCGCTTCACACGCGAAAGGTCCCTGGTTCGAAACCAGGCAGAAACAGGCCTCCTTTTGCCGTGGGGCCTGGAAAAACGCAGGCTTGCACAAGTGGGCAGCTGCTCGCCGCCTGGGCGTGCGCTCGTGCCCTCTCGCTCGCTGCTCTGGGCCTACGGCAGCCTTTTGTCCGCCGTTCTCTTCGGTGCTGCTGGGAGAAAGAAGCCCGGGCGGGCAGCACCCTCGGTCCTGGCGCCGGCCCCCCCCCCCCGCGCCTCACCTGGAGGCGTGGGCCAGTGGCGCAACGGATAACGCGCCTGACTACGGATCAGGAGATTGCAGGTTCGACTCCTGCCTGGCTTGTGGTGACGGCACCTTCCGGGATGCGGGTGCTTTTTTTTTTTCTTTCCCTTTCCCTTTCCCTTTCCTCCCCTTCTTTGTTCTCCTTCCCCCGGCGGCCAGGAAAAGCGCGTGCCCCACGGGGCCAAGAGGAACACTGGCCGCGGCTTTCAGCGCCGCTCCATTGCCGTGACCGGGCCTCCTCGCCCGCCAAACTTTTCGCCCGCCTGACCCCGATGTGATTTGAACACATAGCCTTCTGATCTGGAGTCAGACGCGCTGCCGTTGCGCCACGAGGCCAGCCGGCAGGCCCTGCAGCTCTTGGTGCTGCGAGGGCGGGCAGCGGGGCCGGGAAGGAGCCGCGGCGGAAAAAGAAGGGGCTGCATTGGCCGTGAATCGAACACGGGCCTCCCGCGTGGCGGGCGAGAATTCTACCACTGAACCACCAATGCCTTGCTGGGAGGAGCCGGCCTTCGAGCGGAGCCTGTGCTCTCGGCCGTGCGGCCACCTGCCAGGGCCCGAGGCGGCGGCGGCCTGCCAGCCAAAGGGGGCCTCTCCGGCAGGCCCCTCAGTGGCCGTGTCGGGCCCTGGGTTTCTGTAGTGTAGTGGTTATCACGTTCGCTTCACACGCGAAAGGTCCCTGGTTCGAAACCAGGCAGAAACAGGCCTCCTTTTGCCGTGGGGCCTGGAAAAACGCAGGCTTGCACAAGTGGGCAGCTGCTCGCCGCCTGGGCGTGCGCTCGTGCCCTCTCGCTCGCTGCTCTGGGCCTACGGCAGCCTTTTGTCCGCCGTTCTCTTCGGTGCTGCTGGGAGAAAGAAGCCCGGGCGGGCAGCACCCTCGGTCCTGGCGCCGGCCCCCCCCCCCCGCGCCTCACCTGGAGGCGTGGGCCAGTGGCGCAACGGATAACGCGCCTGACTACGGATCAGGAGATTGCAGGTTCGACTCCTGCCTGGCTTGTGGTGACGGCACCTTCCGGGATGCGGGTGCTTTTTTTTTTTCTTTCCCTTTCCCTTTCCCTTTCCTCCCCTTCTTTGTTCTCCTTCCCCCGGCGGCCAGGAAAAGCGCGTGCCCCACGGGGCCAAGAGGAACACTGGCCGCGGCTTTCAGCGCCGCTCCATTGCCGTGACCGGGCCTCCTCGCCCGCCAAACTTTTCGCCCGCCTGACCCCGATGTGATTTGAACACATAGCCTTCTGATCTGGAGTCAGACGCGCTGCCGTTGCGCCACGAGGCCAGCCGGCAGGCCCTGCAGCTCTTGGTGCTGCGAGGGCGGGCAGCGGGGCCGGGAAGGAGCCGCGGCGGAAAAAGAAGGGGCTGCATTGGCCGTGAATCGAACACGGGCCTCCCGCGTGGCGGGCGAGAATTCTACCACTGAACCACCAATGCCTTGCTGGGAGGAACCGGCCTTCGAGCGGAGCCTGTGCTCTCGGCCGTGCGGCCACCTGCCAGGGCCCGAGGCGGCGGCGGCCTGCCAGCCAAAGGGGGCCTCTCCGGCAGGCCCCTCAGTGGCCGTGTCGGGCCCTGGGTTTCTGTAGTGTAGTGGTTATCACGTTCGCTTCACACGCGAAAGGTCCCTGGTTCGAAACCAGGCAGAAACAGGCCTCCTTTTGCCGTGGGGCCTGGAAAAACGCAGGCTTGCACAAGTGGGCAGCTGCTCGCCGCCTGGGCGTGCGCTCGTGCCCTCTCGCTCGCTGCTCTGGGCCTACGGCAGCCTTTTGTCCGCCGTTCTCTTCGGTGCTGCTGGGAGAAAGAAGCCCGGGCGGGCAGCACCCTCGGTCCTGGCGCCGGCCCCCCCCCCCCGCGCCTCACCTGGAGGCGTGGGCCAGTGGCGCAACGGATAACGCGCCTGACTACGGATCAGGAGATTGCAGGTTCGACTCCTGCCTGGCTTGTGGTGACGGCACCTTCCGGGATGCGGGTGCTTTTTTTTTTTCTTTCCCTTTCCCTTTCCCTTTCCTCCCCTTCTTTGTTCTCCTTCCCCCGGCGGCCAGGAAAAGCGCGTGCCCCACGGGGCCAAGAGGAACACTGGCCGCGGCTTTCAGCGCCGCTCCATTGCCGTGACCGGGCCTCCTCGCCCGCCAAACTTTTCGCCCGCCTGACCCCGATGTGATTTGAACACATAGCCTTCTGATCTGGAGTCAGACGCGCTGCCGTTGCGCCACGAGGCCAGCCGGCAGGCCCTGCAGCTCTTGGTGCTGCGAGGGCGGGCAGCGGGGCCGGGAAGGAGCCGCGGCGGAAAAAGAAGGGGCTGCATTGGCCGTGAATCGAACACGGGCCTCCCGCGTGGCGGGCGAGAATTCTACCACTGAACCACCAATGCCTTGCTGGGAGGAACCGGCCTTCGAGCGGAGCCTGTGCTCTCGGCCGTGCGGCCACCTGCCAGGGCCCGAGGCGGCGGCGGCCTGCCAGCCAAAGGGGGCCTCTCCGGCAGGCCCCTCAGTGGCCGTGTCGGGCCCTGGGTTTCTGTAGTGTAGTGGTTATCACGTTCGCTTCACACGCGAAAGGTCCCTGGTTCGAAACCAGGCAGAAACAGGCCTCCTTTTGCCGTGGGGCCTGGAAAAACGCAGGCTTGCACAAGTGGGCAGCTGCTCGCCGCCTGGGCGTGCGCTCGTGCCCTCTCGCTCGCTGCTCTGGGCCTACGGCAGCCTTTTGTCCGCCGTTCTCTTCGGTGCTGCTGGGAGAAAGAAGCCCGGGCGGGCAGCACCCTCGGTCCTGGCGCCGGCCCCCCCCCCCCGCGCCTCACCTGGAGGCGTGGGCCAGTGGCGCAACGGATAACGCGCCTGACTACGGATCAGGAGATTGCAGGTTCGACTCCTGCCTGGCTTGTGGTGACGGCACCTTCCGGGATGCGGGTGCTTTTTTTTTTTCTTTCCCTTTCCCTTTCCCTTTCCTCCCCTTCTTTGTTCTCCTTCCCCCGGCGGCCAGGAAAAGCGCGTGCCCCACGGGGCCAAGAGGAACACTGGCCGCGGCTTTCAGCGCCGCTCCATTGCCGTGACCGGGCCTCCTCGCCCGCCAAACTTTTCGCCCGCCTGACCCCGATGTGATTTGAACACATAGCCTTCTGATCTGGAGTCAGACGCGCTGCCGTTGCGCCACGAGGCCAGCCGGCAGGCCCTGCAGCTCTTGGTGCTGCGAGGGCGGGCAGCGGGGCCGGGAAGGAGCCGCGGCGGAAAAAGAAGGGGCTGCATTGGCCGTGAATCGAACACGGGCCTCCCGCGTGGCGGGCGAGAATTCTACCACTGAACCACCAATGCCTTGCTGGGAGGAACCGGCCTTCGAGCGGAGCCTGTGCTCTCGGCCGTGCGGCCACCTGCCAGGGCCCGAGGCGGCGGCGGCCTGCCAGCCAAAGGGGGCCTCTCCGGCAGGCCCCTCAGTGGCCGTGTCGGGCCCTGGGTTTCTGTAGTGTAGTGGTTATCACGTTCGCTTCACACGCGAAAGGTCCCTGGTTCGAAACCAGGCAGAAACAGGCCTCCTTTTGCCGTGGGGCCTGGAAAAACGCAGGCTTGCACAAGTGGGCAGCTGCTCGCCGCCTGGGCGTGCGCTCGTGCCCTCTCGCTCGCTGCTCTGGGCCTACGGCAGCCTTTTGTCCGCCGTTCTCTTCGGTGCTGCTGGGAGAAAGAAGCCCGGGCGGGCAGCACCCTCGGTCCTGGCGCCGGCCCCCCCCCCCCGCGCCTCACCTGGAGGCGTGGGCCAGTGGCGCAACGGATAACGCGCCTGACTACGGATCAGGAGATTGCAGGTTCGACTCCTGCCTGGCTTGTGGTGACGGCACCTTCCGGGATGCGGGTGCTTTTTTTTTTTCTTTCCCTTTCCCTTTCCCTTTCCTCCCCTTCTTTGTTCTCCTTCCCCCGGCGGCCAGGAAAAGCGCGTGCCCCACGGGGCCAAGAGGAACACTGGCCGCGGCTTTCAGCGCCGCTCCATTGCCGTGACCGGGCCTCCTCGCCCGCCAAACTTTTCGCCCGCCTGACCCCGATGTGATTTGAACACATAGCCTTCTGATCTGGAGTCAGACGCGCTGCCGTTGCGCCACGAGGCCAGCCGGCAGGCCCTGCAGCTCTTGGTGCTGCGAGGGCGGGCAGCGGGGCCGGGAAGGAGCCGCGGCGGAAAAAGAAGGGGCTGCATTGGCCGTGAATCGAACACGGGCCTCCCGCGTGGCGGGCGAGAATTCTACCACTGAACCACCAATGCCTTGCTGGGAGGAACCGGCCTTCGAGCGGAGCCTGTGCTCTCGGCCGTGCGGCCACCTGCCAGGGCCCGAGGCGGCGGCGGCCTGCCAGCCAAAGGGGGCCTCTCCGGCAGGCCCCTCAGTGGCCGTGTCGGGCCCTGGGTTTCTGTAGTGTAGTGGTTATCACGTTCGCTTCACACGCGAAAGGTCCCTGGTTCGAAACCAGGCAGAAACAGGCCTCCTTTTGCCGTGGGGCCTGGAAAAACGCAGGCTTGCACAAGTGGGCAGCTGCTCGCCGCCTGGGCGTGCGCTCGTGCCCTCTCGCTCGCTGCTCTGGGCCTACGGCAGCCTTTTGTCCGCCGTTCTCTTCGGTGCTGCTGGGAGAAAGAAGCCCGGGCGGGCAGCACCCTCGGTCCTGGCGCCGGCCCCCCCCCCCGCGCCTCACCTGGAGGCGTGGGCCAGTGGCGCAACGGATAACGCGCCTGACTACGGATCAGGAGATTGCAGGTTCGACTCCTGCCTGGCTTGTGGTGACGGCACCTTCCGGGATGCGGGTGCTTTTTTTTTTTCTTTCCCTTTCCCTTTCCCTTTCCTCCCCTTCTTTGTTCTCCTTCCCCCGGCGGCCAGGAAAAGCGCGTGCCCCACGGGGCCAAGAGGAACACTGGCCGCGGCTTTCAGCGCCGCTCCATTGCCGTGACCGGGCCTCCTCGCCCGCCAAACTTTTCGCCCGCCTGACCCCGATGTGATTTGAACACATAGCCTTCTGATCTGGAGTCAGACGCGCTGCCGTTGCGCCACGAGGCCAGCCGGCAGGCCCTGCAGCTCTTGGTGCTGCGAGGGCGGGCAGCGGGGCCGGGAAGGAGCCGCGGCGGAAAAAGAAGGGGCTGCATTGGCCGTGAATCGAACACGGGCCTCCCGCGTGGCGGGCGAGAATTCTACCACTGAACCACCAATGCCTTGCTGGGAGGAACCGGCCTTCGAGCGGAGCCTGTGCTCTCGGCCGTGCGGCCACCTGCCAGGGCCCGAGGCGGCGGCGGCCTGCCAGCCAAAGGGGGCCTCTCCGGCAGGCCCCTCAGTGGCCGTGTCGGGCCCTGGGTTTCTGTAGTGTAGTGGTTATCACGTTCGCTTCACACGCGAAAGGTCCCTGGTTCGAAACCAGGCAGAAACAGGCCTCCTTTTGCCGTGGGGCCTGGAAAAACGCAGGCTTGCACAAGTGGGCAGCTGCTCGCCGCCTGGGCGTGCGCTCGTGCCCTCTCGCTCGCTGCTCTGGGCCTACGGCAGCCTTTTGTCCGCCGTTCTCTTCGGTGCTGCTGGGAGAAAGAAGCCCGGGCGGGCAGCACCCTCGGTCCTGGCGCCGGCCCCCCCCCCCCGCGCCTCACCTGGAGGCGTGGGCCAGTGGCGCAACGGATAACGCGCCTGACTACGGATCAGGAGATTGCAGGTTCGACTCCTGCCTGGCTTGTGGTGACGGCACCTTCCGGGATGCGGGTGCTTTTTTTTTTTCTTTCCCTTTCCCTTTCCCTTTCCTCCCCTTCTTTGTTCTCCTTCCCCCGGCGGCCAGGAAAAGCGCGTGCCCCACGGGGCCAAGAGGAACACTGGCCGCGGCTTTCAGCGCCGCTCCATTGCCGTGACCGGGCCTCCTCGCCCGCCAAACTTTTCGCCCGCCTGACCCCGATGTGATTTGAACACATAGCCTTCTGATCTGGAGTCAGACGCGCTGCCGTTGCGCCACGAGGCCAGCCGGCAGGCCCTGCAGCTCTTGGTGCTGCGAGGGCGGGCAGCGGGGCCGGGAAGGAGCCGCGGCGGAAAAAGAAGGGGCTGCATTGGCCGTGAATCGAACACGGGCCTCCCGCGTGGCGGGCGAGAATTCTACCACTGAACCACCAATGCCTTGCTGGGAGGAACCGGCCTTCGAGCGGAGCCTGTGCTCTCGGCCGTGCGGCCACCTGCCAGGGCCCGAGGCGGCGGCGGCCTGCCAGCCAAAGGGGGCCTCTCCGGCAGGCCCCTCAGTGGCCGTGTCGGGCCCTGGGTTTCTGTAGTGTAGTGGTTATCACGTTCGCTTCACACGCGAAAGGTCCCTGGTTCGAAACCAGGCAGAAACAGGCCTCCTTTTGCCGTGGGGCCTGGAAAAACGCAGGCTTGCACAAGTGGGCAGCTGCTCGCCGCCTGGGCGTGCGCTCGTGCCCTCTCGCTCGCTGCTCTGGGCCTACGGCAGCCTTTTGTCCGCCGTTCTCTTCGGTGCTGCTGGGAGAAAGAAGCCCGGGCGGGCAGCACCCTCGGTCCTGGCGCCGGCCCCCCCCCCGCGCCTCACCTGGAGGCGTGGGCCAGTGGCGCAACGGATAACGCGCCTGACTACGGATCAGGAGATTGCAGGTTCGACTCCTGCCTGGCTTGTGGTGACGGCACCTTCCGGGATGCGGGTGCTTTTTTTTTTTCTTTCCCTTTCCCTTTCCCTTTCCTCCCCTTCTTTGTTCTCCTTCCCCCGGCGGCCAGGAAAAGCGCGTGCCCCACGGGGCCAAGAGGAACACTGGCCGCGGCTTTCAGCGCCGCTCCATTGCCGTGACCGGGCCTCCTCGCCCGCCAAACTTTTCGCCCGCCTGACCCCGATGTGATTTGAACACATAGCCTTCTGATCTGGAGTCAGACGCGCTGCCGTTGCGCCACGAGGCCAGCCGGCAGGCCCTGCAGCTCTTGGTGCTGCGAGGGCGGGCAGCGGGGCCGGGAAGGAGCCGCGGCGGAAAAAGAAGGGGCTGCATTGGCCGTGAATCGAACACGGGCCTCCCGCGTGGCGGGCAAGAATTCTACCACTGAACCACCAATGCCTTGCTGGGAGGAACCGGCCTTCGAGCGGAGCCTGTGCTCTCGGCCGTGCGGCCACCTGCCAGGGCCCGAGGCGGCGGCGGCCTGCCAGCCAAAGGGGGCCTCTCCGGCAGGCCCCTCAGTGGCCGTGTCGGGCCCTGGGTTTCTGTAGTGTAGTGGTTATCACGTTCGCTTCACACGCGAAAGGTCCCTGGTTCGAAACCAGGCAGAAACAGGCCTCCTTTTGCCGTGGGGCCTGGAAAAACGCAGGCTTGCACAAGTGGGCAGCTGCTCGCCGCCTGGGCGTGCGCTCGTGCCCTCTCGCTCGCTGCTCTGGGCCTACGGCAGCCTTTTGTCCGCCGTTCTCTTCGGTGCTGCTGGGAGAAAGAAGCCCGGGCGGGCAGCACCCTCGGTCCTGGCGCCGGCCCCCCCCCCGCGCCTCACCTGGAGGCGTGGGCCAGTGGCGCAACGGATAACGCGCCTGACTACGGATCAGGAGATTGCAGGTTCGACTCCTGCCTGGCTTGTGGTGACGGCACCTTCCGGGATGCGGGTGCTTTTTTTTTTTCTTTCCCTTTCCCTTTCCCTTTCCTCCCCTTCTTTGTTCTCCTTCCCCCGGCGGCCAGGAAAAGCGCGTGCCCCACGGGGCCAAGAGGAACACTGGCCGCGGCTTTCAGCGCCGCTCCATTGCCGTGACCGGGCCTCCTCGCCCGCCAAACTTTTCGCCCGCCTGACCCCGATGTGATTTGAACACATAGCCTTCTGATCTGGAGTCAGACGCGCTGCCGTTGCGCCACGAGGCCAGCCGGCAGGCCCTGCAGCTCTTGGTGCTGCGAGGGCGGGCAGCGGGGCCGGGAAGGAGCCGCGGCGGAAAAAGAAGGGGCTACATTGGCCGTGAATCGAACACGGGCCTCCCGCGTGGCGGGCGAGAATTCTACCACTGAACCACCAATGCCTTGCTGGGAGGAACCGGCCTTCGAGCGGAGCCTGTGCTCTCGGCCGTGCGGCCACCTGCCAGGGCCCGAGGCGGCGGCGGCCTGCCAGCCAAAGGGGGCCTCTCCGGCAGGCCCCTCAGTGGCCGTGTCGGGCCCTGGGTTTCTGTAGTGTAGTGGTTATCACGTTCGCTTCACACGCGAAAGGTCCCTGGTTCGAAACCAGGCAGAAACAGGCCTCCTTTTGCCGTGGGGCCTGGAAAAACGCAGGCTTGCACAAGTGGGCAGCTGCTCGCCGCCTGGGCGTGCGCTCGTGCCCTCTCGCTCGCTGCTCTGGGCCTACGGCAGCCTTTTGTCCGCCGTTCTCTTCGGTGCTGCTGGGAGAAAGAAGCCCGGGCGGGCAGCACCCTCGGTCCTGGCGCCGGCCCCCCCCCCCGCGCCTCACCTGGAGGCGTGGGCCAGTGGCGCAACGGATAACGCGCCTGACTACGGATCAGGAGATTGCAGGTTCGACTCCTGCCTGGCTTGTGGTGACGGCACCTTCCGGGATGCGGGTGCTTTTTTTTTTTCTTTCCCTTTCCCTTTCCCTTTCCCTTTCCTCCCCTTCTTTGTTCTCCTTCCCCCGGCGGCCAGGAAAAGCGCGTGCCCCACGGGGCCAAGAGGAACACTGGCCGCGGCTTTCAGCGCCGCTCCATTGCCGTGACCGGGCCTCCTCGCCCGCCAAACTTTTCGCCCGCCTGACCCCGATGTGATTTGAACACATAGCCTTCTGATCTGGAGTCAGACGCGCTGCCGTTGCGCCACGAGGCCAGCCGGCAGGCCCTGCAGCTCTTGGTGCTGCGAGGGCGGGCAGCGGGGCCGGGAAGGAGCCGCGGCGGAAAAAGAAGGGGCTGCATTGGCCGTGAATCGAACACGGGCCTCCCACGTGGCGGGCGAGAATTCTACCACTGAACCACCAATGCCTTGCTGGGAGGAACCGGCCTTCGAGCGGAGCCTGTGCTCTCGGCCGTGCGGCCACCTGCCAGGGCCCGAGGCGGCGGCGGCCTGCCAGCCAAAGGGGGCCTCTCCGGCAGGCCCCTCAGTGGCCGTGTCGGGCCCTGGGTTTCTGTAGTGTAGTGGTTATCATGTTCGCTTCACACGCGAAAGGTCCCTGGTTCGAAACCAGGCAGAAACAGGCCTCCTTTTGCCGTGGGGCCTGGAAAAACGCAGGCTTGCACAAGTGGGCAGCTGCTCGCCGCCTGGGCGTGCGCTCGTGCCCTCTCGCTCGCTGCTCTGGGCCTACGGCAGCCTTTTGTCCGCCGTTCTCTTCGGTGCTGCTGGGAGAAAGAAGCCCGGGCGGGCAGCACCCTCGGTCCTGGCGCCGGCCCCCCCCCCCGCGCCTCACCTGGAGGCGTGGGCCAGTGGCGCAACGGATAACGCGCCTGACTACGGATCAGGAGATTGCAGGTTCGACTCCTGCCTGGCTTGTGGTGACGGCACCTTCCGGGATGCGGGTGCTTTTTTTTTTTCTTTCCCTTTCCCTTTCCCTTTCCTCCCCTTCTTTGTTCTCCTTCCCCCGGCGGCCAGGAAAAGCGCGTGCCCCACGGGGCCAAGAGGAACACTGGCCGCGGCTTTCAGCGCCGCTCCATTGCCGTGACCGGGCCTCCTCGCCCGCCAAACTTTTCGCCCGCCTGACCCCGATGTGATTTGAACACATAGCCTTCTGATCTGGAGTCAGACGCGCTGCCGTTGCGCCACGAGGCCAGCCGGCAGGCCCTGCAGCTCTTGGTGCTGCGAGGGCGGGCAGCGGGGCCGGGAAGGAGCCGCGGCGGAAAAAGAAGGGGCTGCATTGGCCGTGAATCGAACACGGGCCTCCCGCGTGGCGGGCGAGAATTCTACCACTGAACCACCAATGCCTTGCTGGGAGGAACCGGCCTTCGAGCGGAGCCTGTGCTCTCGGCCGTGCGGCCACCTGCCAGGGCCCGAGGCGGCGGCGGCCTGCCAGCCAAAGGGGGCCTCTCCGGCAGGCCCCTCAGTGGCCGTGTCGGGCCCTGGGTTTCTGTAGTGTAGTGGTTATCACGTTCGCTTCACACGCGAAAGGTCCCTGGTTCGAAACCAGGCAGAAACAGGCCTCCTTTTGCCGTGGGGCCTGGAAAAACGCAGGCTTGCACAAGTGGGCAGCTGCTCGCCGCCTGGGCGTGCGCTCGTGCCCTCTCGCTCGCTGCTCTGGGCCTACGGCAGCCTTTTGTCCGCCGTTCTCTTCGGTGCTGCTGGGAGAAAGAAGCCCGGGCGGGCAGCACCCTCGGTCCTGGCGCCGGCCCCCCCCCCCGCGCCTCACCTGGAGGCGTGGGCCAGTGGCGCAACGGATAACGCGCCTGACTACGGATCAGGAGATTGCAGGTTCGACTCCTGCCTGGCTTGTGGTGACGGCACCTTCCGGGATGCGGGTGCTTTTTTTTTTTCTTTCCCTTTCCCTTTCCCTTTCCTCCCCTTCTTTGTTCTCCTTCCCCCGGCGGCCAGGAAAAGCGCGTGCCCCACGGGGCCAAGAGGAACACTGGCCGCGGCTTTCAGCGCCGCTCCATTGCCGTGACCGGGCCTCCTCGCCCGCCAAACTTTTCGCCCGCCTGACCCCGATGTGATTTGAACACATAGCCTTCTGATCTGGAGTCAGACGCGCTGCCGTTGCGCCACGAGGCCAGCCGGCAGGCCCTGCAGCTCTTGGTGCTGCGAGGGCGGGCAGCGGGGCCGGGAAGGAGCCGCGGCGGAAAAAGAAGGGGCTGCATTGGCCGTGAATCGAACACGGGCCTCCCGCGTGGCGGGCGAGAATTCTACCACTGAACCACCAATGCCTTGCTGGGAGGAACCGGCCTTCGAGCGGAGCCTGTGCTCTCGGCCGTGCGGCCACCTGCCAGGGCCCGAGGCGGCGGCGGCCTGCCAGCCAAAGGGGGCCTCTCCGGCAGGCCCCTCAGTGGCCGTGTCGGGCCCTGGGTTTCTGTAGTGTAGTGGTTATCACGTTCGCTTCACACGCGAAAGGTCCCTGGTTCGAAACCAGGCAGAAACAGGCCTCCTTTTGCCGTGGGGCCTGGAAAAACGCAGGCTTGCACAAGTGGGCAGCTGCTCGCCGCCTGGGCGTGCGCTCGTGCCCTCTCGCTCGCTGCTCTGGGCCTACGGCAGCCTTTTGTCCGCCGTTCTCTTCGGTGCTGCTGGGAGAAAGAAGCCCGGGCGGGCAGCACCCTCGGTCCTGGCGCCGGCCCCCCCCCCCGCGCCTCACCTGGAGGCGTGGGCCAGTGGCGCAACGGATAACGCGCCTGACTACGGATCAGGAGATTGCAGGTTCGACTCCTGCCTGGCTTGTGGTGACGGCACCTTCCGGGATGCGGGTGCTTTTTTTTTTTCTTTCCCTTTCCCTTTCCCTTTCCTCCCCTTCTTTGTTCTCCTTCCCCCGGCGGCCAGGAAAAGCGCGTGCCCCACGGGGCAAAGAGGAACACTGGCCGCGGCTTTCAGCACCGCTCCATTGCCGTGACCGGGCCTCCTCGCCCGCCAAACTTTTCGCCCGCCTGACCCCGATGTGATTTGAACACATAGCCTTCTGATCTGGAGTCAGACGCGCTGCCGTTGCGCCACGAGGCCAGCCGGCAGGCCCTGCAGCTCTTGGTGCTGCGAGGGCGGGCAGCGGGGCCGGGAAGGAGCCGCGGCGGAAAAAGAAGGGGCTGCATTGGCCGTGAATCGAACACGGGCCTCCCGCGTGGCGGGCGAGAATTCTACCACTGAACCACCAATGCCTTGCTGGGAGGAACCGGCCTTCGAGCGGAGCCTGTGCTCTCGGCCGTGCGGCCACCTGCCAGGGCCCGAGGCGGCGGCGGCCTGCCAGCCAAAGGGGGCCTCTCCGGCAGGCCCCTCAGTGGCCGTGTCGGGCCCTGGGTTTCTGTAGTGTAGTGGTTATCACGTTCGCTTCACACGCGAAAGGTCCCTGGTTCGAAACCAGGCAGAAACAGGCCTCCTTTTGCCGTGGGGCCTGGAAAAACGCAGGCTTGCACAAGTGGGCAGCTGCTCGCCGCCTGGGCGTGCGCTCGTGCCCTCTCGCTCGCTGCTCTGGGCCTACGGCAGCCTTTTGTCCGCCGTTCTCTTCGGTGCTGCTGGGAGAAAGAAGCCCGGGCGGGCAGCACCCTCGGTCCTGGCGCCGGCCCCCCCCCCCGCGCCTCACCTGGAGGCGTGGGCCAGTGGCGCAACGGATAACGCGCCTGACTACGGATCAGGAGATTGCAGGTTCGACTCCTGCCTGGCTTGTGGTGACGGCACCTTCCGGGATGCGGGTGCTTTTTTTTTTTCTTTCCCTTTCCCTTTCCCTTTCCTCCCCTTCTTTGTTCTCCTTCCCCCGGCGGCCAGGAAAAGCGCGTGCCCCACGGGGCCAAGAGGAACACTGGCCGCGGCTTTCAGCGCCGCTCCATTGCCGTGACCGGGCCTCCTCGCCCGCCAAACTTTTCGCCCGCCTGACCCCGATGTGATTTGAACACATAGCCTTCTGATCTGGAGTCAGACGCGCTGCCGTTGCGCCACGAGGCCAGCCGGCAGGCCCTGCAGCTCTTGGTGCTGCGAGGGCGGGCAGCGGGGCCGGGAAGGAGCCGCGGCGGAAAAAGAAGGGGCTGCATTGGCCGTGAATCGAACACGGGCCTCCCGCGTGGCGGGCGAGAATTCTACCACTGAACCACCAATGCCTTGCTGGGAGGAACCGGCCTTCGAGCGGAGCCTGTGCTCTCGGCCGTGCGGCCACCTGCCAGGGCCCGAGGCGGCGGCGGCCTGCCAGCCAAAGGGGGCCTCTCCGGCAGGCCCCTCAGTGGCCGTGTCGGGCCCTGGGTTTCTGTAGTGTAGTGGTTATCACGTTCGCTTCACACGCGAAAGGTCCCTGGTTCGAAACCAGGCAGAAACAGGCCTCCTTTTGCCGTGGGGCCTGGAAAAACGCAGGCTTGCACAAGTGGGCAGCTGCTCGCCGCCTGGGCGTGCGCTCGTGCCCTCTCGCTCGCTGCTCTGGGCCTACGGCAGCCTTTTGTCCGCCGTTCTCTTCGGTGCTGCTGGGAGAAAGAAGCCCGGGCGGGCAGCACCCTCGGTCCTGGCGCCGGCCCCCCCCCCCCGCGCCTCACCTGGAGGCGTGGGCCAGTGGCGCAACGGATAACGCGCCTGACTACGGATCAGGAGATTGCAGGTTCGACTCCTGCCTGGCTTGTGGTGACGGCACCTTCCGGGATGCGGGTGCTTTTTTTTTTTCTTTCCCTTTCCCTTTCCCTTTCCTCCCCTTCTTTGTTCTCCTTCCCCCGGCGGCCAGGAAAAGCGCGTGCCCCACGGGGCCAAGAGGAACACTGGCCGCGGCTTTCAGCGCCGCTCCATTGCCGTGACCGGGCCTCCTCGCCCGCCAAACTTTTCGCCCGCCTGACCCCGATGTGATTTGAACACATAGCCTTCTGATCTGGAGTCAGACGCGCTGCCGTTGCGCCACGAGGCCAGCCGGCAGGCCCTGCAGCTCTTGGTGCTGCGAGGGCGGGCAGCGGGGCCGGGAAGGAGCCGCGGCGGAAAAAGAAGGGGCTGCATTGGCCGTGAATCGAACACGGGCCTCCCGCGTGGCGGGCGAGAATTCTACCACTGAACCACCAATGCCTTGCTGGGAGGAACCGGCCTTCGAGCGGAGCCTGTGCTCTCGGCCGTGCGGCCACCTGCCAGGGCCCGAGGCGGCGGCGGCCTGCCAGCCAAAGGGGGCCTCTCCGGCAGGCCCCTCAATGGCTGTGTCGGGCCCTGGGTTTCTGTAGTGTAGTGGTTATCACGTTCGCTTCACACGCGAAAGGTCCCTGGTTCGAAACCAGGCAGAAACAGGCCTCCTTTTGCCGTGGGGCCTGGAAAAACGCAGGCTTGCACAAGTGGGCAGCTGCTCGCCGCCTGGGCGTGCGCTCGTGCCCTCTCGCTCGCTGCTCTGGGCCTACGGCAGCCTTTTGTCCGCCGTTCTCTTCGGTGCTGCTGGGAGAAAGAAGCCCGGGCGGGCAGCACCCTCGGTCCTGGCGCCGGCCCCCCCCCCCGCGCCTCACCTGGAGGCGTGGGCCAGTGGCGCAACGGATAACGCGCCTGACTACGGATCAGGAGATTGCAGGTTCGACTCCTGCCTGGCTTGTGGTGACGGCACCTTCCGGGATGCGGGTGCTTTTTTTTTTTCTTTCCCTTTCCCTTTCCCTTTCCTCCCCTTCTTTGTTCTCCTTCCCCCGGCGGCCAGGAAAAGCGCGTGCCCCACGGGGCCAAGAGGAACACTGGCCGCGGCTTTCAGCGCCGCTCCATTGCCGTGACCGGGCCTCCTCGCCCGCCAAACTTTTCGCCCGCCTGACCCCGATGTGATTTGAACACATAGCCTTCTGATCTGGAGTCAGACGCGCTGCCGTTGCGCCACGAGGCCAGCCGGCAGGCCCTGCAGCTCTTGGTGCTGCGAGGGCGGGCAGCGGGGCCGGGAAGGAGCCGCGGCGGAAAAAGAAGGGGCTGCATTGGCCGTGAATCGAACACGGGCCTCCCGCGTGGCGGGCGAGAATTCTACCACTGAACCACCAATGCCTTGCTGGGAGGAACCGGCCTTCGAGCGGAGCCTGTGCTCTCGGCCGTGCGGCCACCTGCCAGGGCCCGAGGCGGCGGCGGCCTGCCAGCCAAAGGGGGCCTCTCCGGCAGGCCCCTCAGTGGCCGTGTCGGGCCCTGGGTTTCTGTAGTGTAGTGGTTATCACGTTCGCTTCACACGCGAAAGGTCCCTGGTTCGAAACCAGGCAGAAACAGGCCTCCTTTTGCCGTGGGGCCTGGAAAAACGCAGGCTTGCACAAGTGGGCAGCTGCTCGCCGCCTGGGCGTGCGCTCGTGCCCTCTCGCTCGCTGCTCTGGGCCTACGGCAGCCTTTTGTCCGCCGTTCTCTTCGGTGCTGCTGGGAGAAAGAAGCCCGGGCGGGCAGCACCCTCGGTCCTGGCGCCGGCCCCCCCCCCCCCGCGCCTCACCTGGAGGCGTGGGCCAGTGGCGCAACGGATAACGCGCCTGACTACGGATCAGGAGATTGCAGGTTCGACTCCTGCCTGGCTTGTGGTGACGGCACCTTCCGGGATGCAGGTGCTTTTTTTTTTTCTTTCCCTTTCCCTTTCCCTTTCCTCCCCTTCTTTGTTCTCCTTCCCCCGGCGGCCAGGAAAAGCGCGTGCCCCACGGGGCCAAGAGGAACACTGGCCGCGGCTTTCAGCGCCGCTCCATTGCCGTGACCGGGCCTCCTCGCCCGCCAAACTTTTCGCCCGCCTGACCCCGATGTGATTTGAACACATAGCCTTCTGATCTGGAGTCAGACGCGCTGCCGTTGCGCCACGAGGCCAGCCGGCAGGCCCTGCAGCTCTTGGTGCTGCGAGGGCGGGCAGCGGGGCCGGGAAGGAGCCGCGGCGGAAAAAGAAGGGGCTGCATTGGCCGTGAATCGAACACGGGCCTCCCGCGTGGCGGGCGAGAATTCTACCACTGAACCACCAATGCCTTGCTGGGAGGAACCGGCCTTCGAGCGGAGCCTGTGCTCTCGGCCGTGCGGCCACCTGCCAGGGCCCGAGGCGGCGGCGGCCTGCCAGCCAAAGGGGGCCTCTCCGGCAGGCCCCTCAGTGGCCGTGTCGGGCCCTGGGTTTCTGTAGTGTAGTGGTTATCACGTTCGCTTCATACGCGAAAGGTCCCTGGTTCGAAACCAGGCAGAAACAGGCCTCCTTTTGCCGTGGGGCCTGGAAAAACGCAGGCTTGCACAAGTGGGCAGCTGCTCGCCGCCTGGGCGTGCGCTCGTGCCCTCTCGCTCGCTGCTCTGGGCCTACGGCAGCCTTTTGTCCGCCGTTCTCTTCGGTGCTGCTGGGAGAAAGAAGCCCGGGCGGGCAGCACCCTCGGTCCTGGCGCCGGCCCCCCCCCCCCCGCGCCTCACCTGGAGGCGTGGGCCAGTGGCGCAACGGATAACGCGCCTGACTACGGATCAGGAGATTGCAGGTTCGACTCCTGCCTGGCTTGTGGTGACGGCACCTTCCGGGATGCGGGTGCTTTTTTTTTTTCTTTCCCTTTCCCTTTCCCTTTCCTCCCCTTCTTTGTTCTCCTTCCCCCGGCGGCCAGGAAAAGCGCGTGCCCCACGGGGCCAAGAGGAACACTGGCCGCGGCTTTCAGCGCCGCTCCATTGCCGTGACCGGGCCTCCTCGCCCGCCAAACTTTTCGCCCGCCTGACCCCGATGTGATTTGAACACATAGCCTTCTGATCTGGAGTCAGACGCGCTGCCGTTGCGCCACGAGGCCAGCCGGCAGGCCCTGCAGCTCTTGGTGCTGCGAGGGCGGGCAGCGGGGCCGGGAAGGAGCCGCGGCGGAAAAAGAAGGGGCTGCATTGGCCGTGAATCGAACACGGGCCTCCCGCGTGGCGGGCGAGAATTCTACCACTGAACCACCAATGCCTTGCTGGGAGGAACCGGCCTTCGAGCGGAGCCTGTGCTCTCGGCCGTGCGGCCACCTGCCAGGGCCCGAGGCGGCGGCGGCCTGCCAGCCAAAGGGGGCCTCTCCGGCAGGCCCCTCAGTGGCCGTGTCGGGCCCTGGGTTTCTGTAGTGTAGTGGTTATCACGTTCGCTTCACACGCGAAAGGTCCCTGGTTCGAAACCAGGCAGAAACAGGCCTCCTTTTGCCGTGGGGCCTGGAAAAACGCAGGCTTGCACAAGTGGGCAGCTGCTCGCCGCCTGGGCGTGCGCTCGTGCCCTCTCGCTCGCTGCTCTGGGCCTACGGCAGCCTTTTGTCCGCCGTTCTCTTCGGTGCTGCTGGGAGAAAGAAGCCCGGGCGGGCAGCACCCTCGGTCCTGGCGCCGGCCCCCCCCCCCGCGCCTCACCTGGAGGCGTGGGCCAGTGGCGCAACGGATAACGCGCCTGACTACGGATCAGGAGATTGCAGGTTCGACTCCTGCCTGGCTTGTGGTGACGGCACCTTCCGGGATGCGGGTGCTTTTTTTTTTTCTTTCCCTTTCCCTTTCCCTTTCCTCCCCTTCTTTGTTCTCCTTCCCCCGGCGGCCAGGAAAAGCGCGTGCCCCACGGGGCCAAGAGGAACACTGGCCGCGGCTTTCAGCGCCGCTCCATTGCCGTGACCGGGCCTCCTCGCCCGCCAAACTTTTCGCCCGCCTGACCCCGATGTGATTTGAACACATAGCCTTCTGATCTGGAGTCAGACGCGCTGCCGTTGCGCCACGAGGCCAGCCGGCAGGCCCTGCAGCTCTTGGTGCTGCGAGGGCGGGCAGCGGGGCCGGGAAGGAGCCGCGGCGGAAAAAGAAGGGGCTGCATTGGCCGTGAATCGAACATGGGCCTCCCGCGTGGCGGGCGAGAATTCTACCACTGAACCACCAATGCCTTGCTGGGAGGAACCGGCCTTCGAGCGGAGCCTGTGCTCTCGGCCGTGCGGCCACCTGCCAGGGCCCGAGGCGGCGGCGGCCTGCCAGCCAAAGGGGGCCTCTCCGGCAGGCCCCTCAGTGGCCGTGTCGGGCCCTGGGTTTCTGTAGTGTAGTGGTTATCACGTTCGCTTCACACGCGAAAGGTCCCTGGTTCGAAACCAGGCAGAAACAGGCCTCCTTTTGCCGTGGGGCCTGGAAAAACGCAGGCTTGCACAAGTGGGCAGCTGCTCGCCGCCTGGGCGTGCGCTCGTGCCCTCTCGCTCGCTGCTCTGGGCCTACGGCAGCCTTTTGTCCGCCGTTCTCTTCGGTGCTGCTGGGAGAAAGAAGCCCGGGCGGGCAGCACCCTCGGTCCTGGCGCCGGCCCCCCCCCCCCGCGCCTCACCTGGAGGCGTGGGCCAGTGGCGCAACGGATAACGCGCCTGACTACGGATCAGGAGATTGCAGGTTCGACTCCTGCCTGGCTTGTGGTGACGGCACCTTCCGGGATGCGGGTGCTTTTTTTTTTTTTTTTTCTTTCCCTTTCCCTTTCCCTTTCCCTTTCCTCCCCTTCTTTGTTCTCCTTCCCCCGGCGGCCAGGAAAAGCGCGTGCCCCACGGGGCCAAGAGGAACACTGGCCGCGGCTTTCAGCGCCGCTCCATTGCCGTGACCGGGCCTCCTCGCCCGCCAAACTTTTCGCCCGCCTGACCCCGATGTGATTTGAACACATAGCCTTCTGATCTGGAGTCAGACGGGCTGCCGTTGCGCCACGAGGCCAGCCGGCAGGCCCTGCAGCTCTTGGTGCTGCGAGGGCGGGCAGCGGGGCCGGGAAGGAGCCGCGGCGGAAAAAGAAGGGGCTGCATTGGCCGTGAATCGAACACGGGCCTCCCGCGTGGCGGGCGAGAATTCTACCACTGAACCACCAATGCCTTGCTGGGAGGAACCGGCCTTCGAGCGGAGCCTGTGCTCTCGGCCGTGCGGCCACCTGCCAGGGCCCGAGGCGGCGGCGGCCTGCCAGCCAAAGGGGGCCTCTCCGGCAGGCCCCTCAGTGGCCGTGTCGGGCCCTGGGTTTCTGTAGTGTAGTGGTTATCACGTTCGCTTCACACGCGAAAGGTCCCTGGTTCGAAACCAGGCAGAAACAGGCCTCCTTTTGCCGTGGGGCCTGGAAAAACGCAGGCTTGCACAAGTGGGCAGCTGCTCGCCGCCTGGGCGTGCGCTCGTGCCCTCTCGCTCGCTGCTCTGGGCCTACGGCAGCCTTTTGTCCGCCGTTCTCTTCGGTGCTGCTGGGAGAAAGAAGCCCGGGCGGGCAGCACCCTCGGTCCTGGCGCCGGCCCCCCCCCCCGCGCCTCACCTGGAGGCGTGGGCCAGTGGCGCAACGGATAACGCGCCTGACTACGGATCAGGAGATTGCAGGTTCGACTCCTGCCTGGCTTGTGGTGACGGCACCTTCCGGGATGCGGGTGCTTTTTTTTTTTCTTTCCCTTTCCCTTTCCCTTTCCTCCCCTTCTTTGTTCTCCTTCCCCCGGCGGCCAGGAAAAGCGCGTGCCCCACGGGGCCAAGAGGAACACTGGCCGCGGCTTTCAGCGCCGCTCCATTGCCGTGACCGGGCCTCCTCGCCCGCCAAACTTTTCGCCCGCCTGACCCCGATGTGATTTGAACACATAGCCTTCTGATCTGGAGTCAGACGCGCTGCCGTTGCGCCACGAGGCCAGCCGGCAGGCCCTGCAGCTCTTGGTGCTGCGAGGGCGGGCAGCGGGGCCGGGAAGGAGCCGCGGCGGAAAAAGAAGGGGCTGCATTGGCCGTGAATCGAACACGGGCCTCCCGCGTGGCGGGCGAGAATTCTACCACTGAACCACCAATGCCTTGCTGGGAGGAACCGGCCTTCGAGCGGAGCCTGTGCTCTCGGCCGTGCGGCCACCTGCCAGGGCCCGAGGCGGCGGCGGCCTGCCAGCCAAAGGGGGCCTCTCCGGCAGGCCCCTCAGTGGCCGTGTCGGGCCCTGGGTTTCTGTAGTGTAGTGGTTATCACGTTCGCTTCACACGCGAAAGGTCCCTGGTTCGAAACCAGGCAGAAACAGGCCTCCTTTTGCCGTGGGGCCTGGAAAAACGCAGGCTTGCACAAGTGGGCAGCTGCTCGCCGCCTGGGCGTGCGCTCGTGCCCTCTCGCTCGCTGCTCTGGGCCTACGGCAGCCTTTTGTCCGCCGTTCTCTTCGGTGCTGCTGGGAGAAAGAAGCCCGGGCGGGCAGCACCCTCGGTCCTGGCGCCGGCCCCCCCCCCGCGCCTCACCTGGAGGCGTGGGCCAGTGGCGCAACGGATAACGCGCCTGACTACGGATCAGGAGATTGCAGGTTCGACTCCTGCCTGGCTTGTGGTGACGGCACCTTCCGGGATGCGGGTGCTTTTTTTTTTTCTTTCCCTTTCCCTTTCCCTTTCCCTTTCCTCCCCTTCTTTGTTCTCCTTCCCCCGGCGGCCAGGAAAAGCGCGTGCCCCACGGGGCCAAGAGGAACACTGGCCGCGGCTTTCAGCGCCGCTCCATTGCCGTGACCGGGCCTCCTCGCCCGCCAAACTTTTCGCCCGCCTGACCCCGATGTGATTTGAACACATAGCCTTCTGATCTGGAGTCAGACGCGCTGCCGTTGCGCCACGAGGCCAGCCGGCAGGCCCTGCAGCTCTTGGTGCTGCGAGGGCGGGCAGCGGGGCCGGGAAGGAGCCGCGGCGGAAAAAGAAGGGGCTGCATTGGCCGTGAATCGAACACGGGCCTCCCGCGTGGCGGGCGAGAATTCTACCACTGAACCACCAATGCCTTGCTGGGAGGAACCGGCCTTCGAGCGGAGCCTGTGCTCTCGGCCGTGCGGCCACCTGCCAGGGCCCGAGGCGGCGGCGGCCTGCCAGCCAAAGGGGGCCTCTCCGGCAGGCCCCTCAGTGGCCGTGTCGGGCCCTGGGTTTCTGTAGTGTAGTGGTTATCACGTTCGCTTCACACGCGAAAGGTCCCTGGTTCGAAACCAGGCAGAAACAGGCCTCCTTTTGCCGTGGGGCCTGGAAAAACGCAGGCTTGCACAAGTGGGCAGCTGCTCGCCGCCTGGGCGTGCGCTCGTGCCCTCTCGCTCGCTGCTCTGGGCCTACGGCAGCCTTTTGTCCGCCGTTCTCTTCGGTGCTGCTGGGAGAAAGAAGCCCGGGCGGGCAGCACCCTCGGTCCTGGCGCCGGCCCCCCCCCCCGCGCCTCACCTGGAGGCGTGGGCCAGTGGCGCAACGGATAACGCGCCTGACTACGGATCAGGAGATTGCAGGTTCGACTCCTGCCTGGCTTGTGGTGACGGCACCTTCCGGGATGCGGGTGCTTTTTTTTTTTCTTTCCCTTTCCCTTTCCCTTTCCTCCCCTTCTTTGTTCTCCTTCCCCCGGCGGCCAGGAAAAGCGCGTGCCCCACGGGGCCAAGAGGAACACTGGCCGCGGCTTTCAGCGCCGCTCCATTGCCGTGACCGGGCCTCCTCGCCCGCCAAACTTTTCGCCCGCCTGACCCCGATGTGATTTGAACACATAGCCTTCTGATCTGGAGTCAGACGCGCTGCCGTTGCGCCACGAGGCCAGCCGGCAGGCCCTGCAGCTCTTGGTGCTGCGAGGGCGGGCAGCGGGGCCGGGAAGGAGCCGCGGCGGAAAAAGAAGGGGCTGCATTGGCCGTGAATCGAACACGGGCCTCCCGCGTGGCGGGCGAGAATTCTACCACTGAACCACCAATGCCTTGCTGGGAGGAACCGGCCTTCGAGCGGAGCCTGTGCTCTCGGCCGTGCGGCCACCTGCCAGGGCCCGAGGCGGCGGCGGCCTGCCAGCCAAAGGGGGCCTCTCCGGCAGGCCCCTCAGTGGCCGTGTCGGGCCCTGGGTTTCTGTAGTGTAGTGGTTATCACGTTCGCTTCACACGCGAAAGGTCCCTGGTTCGAAACCAGGCAGAAACAGGCCTCCTTTTGCCGTGGGGCCTGGAAAAACGCAGGCTTGCACAAGTGGGCAGCTGCTCGCCGCCTGGGCGTGCGCTCGTGCCCTCTCGCTCGCTGCTCTGGGCCTACGGCAGCCTTTTGTCCGCCGTTCTCTTCGGTGCTGCTGGGAGAAAGAAGCCCGGGCGGGCAGCACCCTCGGTCCTGGCGCCGGCCCCCCCCCCCCGCGCCTCACCTGGAGGCGTGGGCCAGTGGCGCAACGGATAACGCGCCTGACTACGGATCAGGAGATTGCAGGTTCGACTCCTGCCTGGCTTGTGGTGACGGCACCTTCCGGGATGCGGGTGCTTTTTTTTTTTCTTTCCCTTTCCCTTTCCCTTTCCTCCCCTTCTTTGTTCTCCTTCCCCCGGCGGCCAGGAAAAGCGCGTGCCCCACGGGGCCAAGAGGAACACTGGCCGCGGCTTTCAGCGCCGCTCCATTGCCGTGACCGGGCCTCCTCGCCCGCCAAACTTTTCGCCCGCCTGACCCCGATGTGATTTGAACACATAGCCTTCTGATCTGGAGTCAGACGCGCTGCCGTTGCGCCACGAGGCCAGCCGGCAGGCCCTGCAGCTCTTGGTGCTGCGAGGGCGGGCAGCGGGGCCGGGAAGGAGCCGCGGCGGAAAAAGAAGGGGCTGCATTGGCCGTGAATCGAACACAGGCCTCCCGCGTGGCGGGCGAGAATTCTACCACTGAACCACCAATGCCTTGCTGGGAGGAACCGGCCTTCGAGCGGAGCCTGTGCTCTCGGCCGTGCGGCCACCTGCCAGGGCCCGAGGCGGCGGCGGCCTGCCAGCCAAAGGGGGCCTCTCCGGCAGGCCCCTCAGTGGCCGTGTCGGGCCCTGGGTTTCTGTAGTGTAGTGGTTATCACGTTCGCTTCACACGCGAAAAGTCCCTGGTTCGAAACCAGGCAGAAACAGGCCTCCTTTTGCCGTGGGGCCTGGAAAAACGCAGGCTTGCACAAGTGGGCAGCTGCTCGCCGCCTGGGCGTGCGCTCGTGCCCTCTCGCTCGCTGCTCTGGGCCTACGGCAGCCTTTTGTCCGCCGTTCTCTTCGGTGCTGCTGGGAGAAAGAAGCCCGGGCGGGCAGCACCCTCGGTCCTGGCGCCGGCCCCCCCCCCGCGCCTCACCTGGAGGCGTGGGCCAGTGGCGCAACGGATAACGCGCCTGACTACGGATCAGGAGATTGCAGGTTCGACTCCTGCCTGGCTTGTGGTGACGGCACCTTCCGGGATGCGGGTGCTTTTTTTTTTTCTTTCCCTTTCCCTTTCCCTTTCCCTTTCCTCCCCTTCTTTGTTCTCCTTCCCCCGGCGGCCAGGAAAAGCGCGTGCCCCACGGGGCCAAGAGGAACACTGGCCGCGGCTTTCAGCGCCGCTCCATTGCCGTGACCGGGCCTCCTCGCCCGCCAAACTTTTCGCCCGCCTGACCCCGATGTGATTTGAACACATAGCCTTCTGATCTGGAGTCAGACGCGCTGCCGTTGCGCCACGAGGCCAGCCGGCAGGCCCTGCAGCTCTTGGTGCTGCGAGGGCGGGCAGCGGGGCCGGGAAGGAGCCGCGGCGGAAAAAGAAGGGGCTGCATTGGCCGTGAATCGAACACGGGCCTCCCGCGTGGCGGGCGAGAATTCTACCACTGAACCACCAATGCCTTGCTGGGAGGAACCGGCCTTCGAGCGGAGCCTGTGCTCTCGGCCGTGCGGCCACCTGCCAGGGCCCGAGGCGGCGGCGGCCTGCCAGCCAAAGGGGGCCTCTCCGGCAGGCCCCTCAGTGGCCGTGTCGGGCCCTGGGTTTCTGTAGTGTAGTGGTTATCACGTTCGCTTCACACGCGAAAGGTCCCTGGTTCGAAACCAGGCAGAAACAGGCCTCCTTTTGCCGTGGGGCCTGGAAAAACGCAGGCTTGCACAAGTGGGCAGCTGCTCGCCGCCTGGGCGTGCGCTCGTGCCCTCTCGCTCGCTGCTCTGGGCCTACGGCAGCCTTTTGTCCGCCGTTCTCTTCGGTGCTGCTGGGAGAAAGAAGCCCGGGCGGGCAGCACCCTCGGTCCTGGCGCCGGCCCCCCCCCCCCGCGCCTCACCTGGAGGCGTGGGCCAGTGGCGCAACGGATAACGCGCCTGACTACGGATCAGGAGATTGCAGGTTCGACTCCTGCCTGGCTTGTGGTGACGGCACCTTCCGGGATGCGGGTGCTTTTTTTTTTTCTTTCCCTTTCCCTTTCCCTTTCCTCCCCTTCTTTGTTCTCCTTCCCCCGGCGGCCAGGAAAAGCGCGTGCCCCACGGGGCCAAGAGGAACACTGGCCGCGGCTTTCAGCGCCGCTCCATTGCCGTGACCGGGCCTCCTCGCCCGCCAAACTTTTCGCCCGCCTGACCCCGATGTGATTTGAACACATAGCCTTCTGATCTGGAGTCAGACGCGCTGCCGTTGCGCCACGAGGCCAGCCGGCAGGCCCTGCAGCTCTTGGTGCTGCGAGGGCGGGCAGCGGGGCCGGGAAGGAGCCGCGGCGGAAAAAGAAGGGGCTGCATTGGCCGTGAATCGAACACGGGCCTCCCGCGTGGCGGGCGAGAATTCTACCACTGAACCACCAATGCCTTGCTGGGAGGAACCGGCCTTCGAGCGGAGCCTGTGCTCTCGGCCGTGCGGCCACCTGCCAGGGCCCGAGGCGGCGGCGGCCTGCCAGCCAAAGGGGGCCTCTCCGGCAGGCCCCTCAGTGGCCGTGTCGGGCCCTGGGTTTCTGTAGTGTAGTGGTTATCACGTTCGCTTCACACGCGAAAGGTCCCTGGTTCGAAACCAGGCAGAAACAGGCCTCCTTTTGCCGTGGGGCCTGGAAAAACGCAGGCTTGCACAAGTGGGCAGCTGCTCGCCGCCTGGGCGTGCGCTCGTGCCCTCTCGCTCGCTGCTCTGGGCCTACGGCAGCCTTTTGTCCGCCGTTCTCTTCGGTGCTGCTGGGAGAAAGAAGCCCGGGCGGGCAGCACCCTCGGTCCTGGCGCCGGCCCCCCCCCCCGCGCCTCACCTGGAGGCGTGGGCCAGTGGCGCAACGGATAACGCGCCTGACTACGGATCAGGAGATTGCAGGTTCGACTCCTGCCTGGCTTGTGGTGACGGCACCTTCCGGGATGCGGGTGCTTTTTTTTTTTCTTTCCCTTTCCCTTTCCCTTTCCTCCCCTTCTTTGTTCTCCTTCCCCCGGCGGCCAGGAAAAGCGCGTGCCCCACGGGGCCAAGAGGAACACTGGCCGCGGCTTTCAGCGCCGCTCCATTGCCGTGACCGGGCCTCCTCGCCCGCCAAACTTTTCGCCCGCCTGACCCCGATGTGATTTGAACACATAGCCTTCTGATCTGGAGTCAGACGCGCTGCCGTTGCGCCACGAGGCCAGCCGGCAGGCCCTGCAGCTCTTGGTGCTGCGAGGGCGGGCAGCGGGGCCGGGAAGGAGCCGCGGCGGAAAAAGAAGGGGCTGCATTGGCCGTGAATCGAACACGGGCCTCCCGCGTGGCGGGCGAGAATTCTACCACTGAACCACCAATGCCTTGCTGGGAGGAACCGGCCTTCGAGCGGAGCCTGTGCTCTCGGCCGTGCGGCCACCTGCCAGGGCCCGAGGCGGCGGCGGCCTGCCAGCCAAAGGGGGCCTCTCCGGCAGGCCCCTCAGTGGCCGTGTCGGGCCCTGGGTTTCTGTAGTGTAGTGGTTATCACGTTCGCTTCACACGCGAAAGGTCCCTGGTTCGAAACCAGGCAGAAACAGGCCTCCTTTTGCCGTGGGGCCTGGAAAAACGCAGGCTTGCACAAGTGGGCAGCTGCTCGCCGCCTGGGCGTGCGCTCGTGCCCTCTCGCTCGCTGCTCTGGGCCTACGGCAGCCTTTTGTCCGCCGTTCTCTTCGGTGCTGCTGGGAGAAAGAAGCCCGGGCGGGCAGCACCCTCGGTCCTGGCGCCGGCCCCCCCCCCCCGCGCCTCACCTGGAGGCGTGGGCCAGTGGCGCAACGGATAACGCGCCTGACTACGGATCAGGAGATTGCAGGTTCGACTCCTGCCTGGCTTGTGGTGATGGCACCTTCCGGGATGCGGGTGCTTTTTTTTTTTCTTTCCCTTTCCCTTTCCCTTTCCTCCCCTTCTTTGTTCTCCTTCCCCCGGCGGCCAGGAAAAGCGCGTGCCCCACGGGGCCAAGAGGAACACTGGCCGCGGCTTTCAGCGCCGCTCCATTGCCGTGACCGGGCCTCCTCGCCCGCCAAACTTTTCGCCCGCCTGACCCCGATGTGATTTGAACACATAGCCTTCTGATCTGGAGTCAGACGCGCTGCCGTTGCGCCACGAGGCCAGCCGGCAGGCCCTGCAGCTCTTGGTGCTGCGAGGGCGGGCAGCGGGGCCGGGAAGGAGCCGCGGCGGAAAAAGAAGGGGCTGCATTGGCCGTGAATCGAACACGGGCCTCCCGCGTGGCGGGCGAGAATTCTACCACTGAACCACCAATGCCTTGCTGGGAGGAACCGGCCTTCGAGCGGAGCCTGTGCTCTCGGCCGTGCGGCCACCTGCCAGGGCCCGAGGCGGCGGCGGCCTGCCAGCCAAAGGGGGCCTCTCCGGCAGGCCCCTCAGTGGCCGTGTCGGGCCCTGGGTTTCTGTAGTGTAGTGGTTATCACGTTCGCTTCACACGCGAAAGGTCCCTGGTTCGAAACCAGGCAGAAACAGGCCTCCTTTTGCCGTGGGGCCTGGAAAAACGCAGGCTTGCACAAGTGGGCAGCTGCTCGCCGCCTGGGCGTGCGCTCGTGCCCTCTCGCTCGCTGCTCTGGGCCTACGGCAGCCTTTTGTCCGCCGTTCTCTTCGGTGCTGCTGGGAGAAAGAAGCCCGGGCGGGCAGCACCCTCGGTCCTGGCGCCGGCCCCCCCCCCCGCGCCTCACCTGGAGGCGTGGGCCAGTGGCGCAACGGATAACGCGCCTGACTACGGATCAGGAGATTGCAGGTTCGACTCCTGCCTGGCTTGTGGTGACGGCACCTTCCGGGATGCGGGTGCTTTTTTTTTTTCTTTCCCTTTCCCTTTCCCTTTCCTCCCCTTCTTTGTTCTCCTTCCCCCGGCGGCCAGGAAAAGCGCGTGCCCCACGGGGCCAAGAGGAACACTGGCCGCGGCTTTCAGCGCCGCTCCATTGCCGTGACCGGGCCTCCTCGCCCGCCAAACTTTTCGCCCGCCTGACCCCGATGTGATTTGAACACATAGCCTTCTGATCTGGAGTCAGACGCGCTGCCGTTGCGCCACGAGGCCAGCCGGCAGGCCCTGCAGCTCTTGGTGCTGCGAGGGCGGGCAGCGGGGCCGGGAAGGAGCCGCGGCGGAAAAAGAAGGGGCTGCATTGGCCGTGAATCGAACACGGGCCTCCCGCGTGGCGGGCGAGAATTCTACCACTGAACCACCAATGCCTTGCTGGGAGGAACCGGCCTTCGAGCGGAGCCTGTGCTCTCGGCCGTGCGGCCACCTGCCAGGGCCCGAGGCGGCGGCGGCCTGCCAGCCAAAGGGGGCCTCTCCGGCAGGCCCCTCAGTGGCCGTGTCGGGCCCTGGGTTTCTGTAGTGTAGTGGTTATCACGTTCGCTTCACACGCGAAAGGTCCCTGGTTCGAAACCAGGCAGAAACAGGCCTCCTTTTGCCGTGGGGCCTGGAAAAACGCAGGCTTGCACAAGTGGGCAGCTGCTCGCCGCCTGGGCGTGCGCTCGTGCCCTCTCGCTCGCTGCTCTGGGCCTACGGCAGCCTTTTGTCCGCCGTTCTCTTCGGTGCTGCTGGGAGAAAGAAGCCCGGGCGGGCAGCACCCTCGGTCCTGGCGCCGGCCCCCCCCCCCCGCGCCTCACCTGGAGGCGTGGGCCAGTGGCGCAACGGATAACGCGCCTGACTACGGATCAGGAGATTGCAGGTTCGACTCCTGCCTGGCTTGTGGTGACGGCACCTTCCGGGATGCGGGTGCTTTTTTTTTTTCTTTCCCTTTCCCTTTCCCTTTCCTCCCCTTCTTTGTTCTCCTTCCCCCGGCGGCCAGGAAAAGCGCGTGCCCCACGGGGCCAAGAGGAACACTGGCCGCGGCTTTCAGCGCCGCTCCATTGCCGTGACCGGGCCTCCTCGCCCGCCAAACTTTTCGCCCGCCTGACCCCGATGTGATTTGAACACATAGCCTTCTGATCTGGAGTCAGACGCGCTGCCGTTGCGCCACGAGGCCAGCCGGCAGGCCCTGCAGCTCTTGGTGCTGCGAGGGCGGGCAGCGGGGCCGGGAAGGAGCCGCGGCGGAAAAAGAAGGGGCTGCATTGGCCGTGAATCGAACACGGGCCTCCCGCGTGGCGGGCGAGAATTCTACCACTGAACCACCAATGCCTTGCTGGGAGGAACCGGCCTTCGAGCGGAGCCTGTGCTCTCGGCCGTGCGGCCACCTGCCAGGGCCCGAGGCGGCGGCGGCCTGCCAGCCAAAGGGGGCCTCTCCGGCAGGCCCCTCAGTGGCCGTGTCGGGCCCTGGGTTTCTGTAGTGTAGTGGTTATCACGTTCGCTTCACACGCGAAAGGTCCCTGGTTCGAAACCAGGCAGAAACAGGCCTCCTTTTGCCGTGGGGCCTGGAAAAACGCAGGCTTGCACAAGTGGGCAGCTGCTCGCCGCCTGGGCGTGCGCTCGTGCCCTCTCGCTCGCTGCTCTGGGCCTACGGCAGCCTTTTGTCCGCCGTTCTCTTCGGTGCTGCTGGGAGAAAGAAGCCCGGGCGGGCAGCACCCTCGGTCCTGGCGCCGGCCCCCCCCCCCGCGCCTCACCTGGAGGCGTGGGCCAGTGGCGCAACGGATAACGCGCCTGACTACGGATCAGGAGATTGCAGGTTCGACTCCTGCCTGGCTTGTGGTGATGGCACCTTCCGGGATGCGGGTGCTTTTTTTTTTTCTTTCCCTTTCCCTTTCCCTTTCCTCCCCTTCTTTGTTCTCCTTCCCCCGGCGGCCAGGAAAAGCGCGTGCCCCACGGGGCCAAGAGGAACACTGGCCGCGGCTTTCAGCGCCGCTCCATTGCCGTGACCGGGCCTCCTCGCCCGCCAAACTTTTCGCCCGCCTGACCCCGATGTGATTTGAACACATAGCCTTCTGATCTGGAGTCAGACGCGCTGCCGTTGCGCCACGAGGCCAGCCGGCAGGCCCTGCAGCTCTTGGTGCTGCGAGGGCGGGCAGCGGGGCCGGGAAGGAGCCGCGGCGGAAAAAGAAGGGGCTGCATTGGCCGTGAATCGAACACGGGCCTCCCGCGTGGCGGGCGAGAATTCTACCACTGAACCACCAATGCCTTGCTGGGAGGAACCGGCCTTCGAGCGGAGCCTGTGCTCTCGGCCGTGCGGCCACCTGCCAGGGCCCGAGGCGGCGGCGGCCTGCCAGCCAAAGGGGGCCTCTCCGGCAGGCCCCTCAGTGGCCGTGTCGGGCCCTGGGTTTCTGTAGTGTAGTGGTTATCACGTTCGCTTCACACGCGAAAGGTCCCTGGTTCGAAACCAGGCAGAAACAGGCCTCCTTTTGCCGTGGGGCCTGGAAAAACGCAGGCTTGCACAAGTGGGCAGCTGCTCGCCGCCTGGGCGTGCGCTCGTGCCCTCTCGCTCGCTGCTCTGGGCCTACGGCAGCCTTTTGTCCGCCGTTCTCTTCGGTGCTGCTGGGAGAAAGAAGCCCGGGCGGGCAGCACCCTCGGTCCTGGCGCCGGCCCCCCCCCCCCGCGCCTCACCTGGAGGCGTGGGCCAGTGGCGCAACGGATAACGCGCCTGACTACGGATCAGGAGATTGCAGGTTCGACTCCTGCCTGGCTTGTGGTGATGGCACCTTCCGGGATGCGGGTGCTTTTTTTTTTTCTTTCCCTTTCCCTTTCCCTTTCCTCCCCTTCTTTGTTCTCCTTCCCCCGGCGGCCAGGAAAAGCGCGTGCCCCACGGGGCCAAGAGGAACACTGGCCGCGGCTTTCAGCGCCGCTCCATTGCCGTGACCGGGCCTCCTCGCCCGCCAAACTTTTCGCCCGCCTGACCCCGATGTGATTTGAACACATAGCCTTCTGATCTGGAGTCAGACGCGCTGCCGTTGCGCCACGAGGCCAGCCGGCAGGCCCTGCAGCTCTTGGTGCTGCGAGGGCGGGCAGCGGGGCCGGGAAGGAGCCGCGGCGGAAAAAGAAGGGGCTGCATTGGCCGTGAATCGAACACGGGCCTCCCGCGTGGCGGGCGAGAATTCTACCACTGAACCACCAATGCCTTGCTGGGAGGAACCGGCCTTCGAGCGGAGCCTGTGCTCTCGGCCGTGCGGCCACCTGCCAGGGCCCGAGGCGGCGGCGGCCTGCCAGCCAAAGGGGGCCTCTCCGGCAGGCCCCTCAGTGGCCGTGTCGGGCCCTGGGTTTCTGTAGTGTAGTGGTTATCACGTTCGCTTCACACGCGAAAGGTCCCTGGTTCGAAACCAGGCAGAAACAGGCCTCCTTTTGCCGTGGGGCCTGGAAAAACGCAGGCTTGCACAAGTGGGCAGCTGCTCGCCGCCTGGGCGTGCGCTCGTGCCCTCTCGCTCGCTGCTCTGGGCCTACGGCAGCCTTTTGTCCGCCGTTCTCTTCGGTGCTGCTGGGAGAAAGAAGCCCGGGCGGGCAGCACCCTCGGTCCTGGCGCCGGCCCCCCCCCCCCGCGCCTCACCTGGAGGCGTGGGCCAGTGGCGCAACGGATAACGCGCCTGACTACGGATCAGGAGATTGCAGGTTCGACTCCTGCCTGGCTTGTGGTGACGGCACCTTCCGGGATGCGGGTGCTTTTTTTTTTTCTTTCCCTTTCCCTTTCCCTTTCCTCCCCTTCTTTGTTCTCCTTCCCCCGGCGGCCAGGAAAAGCGCGTGCCCCACGGGGCCAAGAGGAACACTGGCCGCGGCTTTCAGCGCCGCTCCATTGCCGTGACCGGGCCTCCTCGCCCGCCAAACTTTTCGCCCGCCTGACCCCGATGTGATTTGAACACATAGCCTTCTGATCTGGAGTCAGACGCGCTGCCGTTGCGCCACGAGGCCAGCCGGCAGGCCCTGCAGCTCTTGGTGCTGCGAGGGCGGGCAGCGGGGCCGGGAAGGAGCCGCGGCGGAAAAAGAAGGGGCTGCATTGGCCGTGAATCGAACACGGGCCTCCCGCATGGCGGGCGAGAATTCTACCACTGAACCACCAATGCCTTGCTGGGAGGAACCGGCCTTCGAGCGGAGCCTGTGCTCTCGGCCGTGCGGCCACCTGCCAGGGCCCGAGGCGGCGGCGGCCTGCCAGCCAAAGGGGGCCTCTCCGGCAGGCCCCTCAGTGGCCGTGTCGGGCCCTGGGTTTCTGTAGTGTAGTGGTTATCACGTTCGCTTCACACGCGAAAGGTCCCTGGTTCGAAACCAGGCAGAAACAGGCCTCCTTTTGCCGTGGGGCCTGGAAAAACGCAGGCTTGCACAAGTGGGCAGCTGCTCGCCGCCTGGGCGTGCGCTCGTGCCCTCTCGCTCGCTGCTCTGGGCCTACGGCAGCCTTTTGTCCGCCGTTCTCTTCGGTGCTGCTGGGAGAAAGAAGCCCGGGCGGGCAGCACCCTCGGTCCTGGCGCCGGCCCCCCCCCCGCGCCTCACCTGGAGGCGTGGGCCAGTGGCGCAACGGATAACGCGCCTGACTACGGATCAGGAGATTGCAGGTTCGACTCCTGCCTGGCTTGTGGTGACGGCACCTTCCGGGATGCGGGTGCTTTTTTTTTTTCTTTCCCTTTCCCTTTCCCTTTCCTCCCCTTCTTTGTTCTCCTTCCCCCGGCGGCCAGGAAAAGCGCGTGCCCCACGGGGCCAAGAGGAACACTGGCCGCGGCTTTCAGCGCCGCTCCATTGCCGTGACCGGGCCTCCTCGCCCGCCAAACTTTTCGCCCGCCTGACCCCGATGTGATTTGAACACATAGCCTTCTGATCTGGAGTCAGACGCGCTGCCGTTGCGCCACGAGGCCAGCCGGCAGGCCCTGCAGCTCTTGGTGCTGCGAGGGCGGGCAGCGGGGCCGGGAAGGAGCCGCGGCGGAAAAAGAAGGGGCTGCATTGGCCGTGAATCGAACACGGGCCTCCCGCGTGGCGGGCGAGAATTCTACCACTGAACCACCAATGCCTTGCTGGGAGGAACCGGCCTTCGAGCGGAGCCTGTGCTCTCGGCCGTGCGGCCACCTGCCAGGGCCCGAGGCGGCGGCGGCCTGCCAGCCAAAGGGGGCCTCTCCGGCAGGCCCCTCAGTGGCCGTGTCGGGCCCTGGGTTTCTGTAGTGTAGTGGTTATCACGTTCGCTTCACACGCGAAAGGTCCCTGGTTCGAAACCAGGCAGAAACAGGCCTCCTTTTGCCGTGGGGCCTGGAAAAACGCAGGCTTGCACAAGTGGGCAGCTGCTCGCCGCCTGGGCGTGCGCTCGTGCCCTCTCGCTCGCTGCTCTGGGCCTACGGCAGCCTTTTGTCCGCCGTTCTCTTCGGTGCTGCTGGGAGAAAGAAGCCCGGGCGGGCAGCACCCTCGGTCCTGGCGCCGGCCCCCCCCCCCCGCGCCTCACCTGGAGGCGTGGGCCAGTGGCGCAACGGATAACGCGCCTGACTACGGATCAGGAGATTGCAGGTTCGACTCCTGCCTGGCTTGTGGTGACGGCACCTTCCGGGATGCGGGTGCTTTTTTTTTTTCTTTCCCTTTCCCTTTCCCTTTCCTCCCCTTCTTTGTTCTCCTTCCCCCGGCGGCCAGGAAAAGCGCGTGCCCCACGGGGCCAAGAGGAACACTGGCCGCGGCTTTCAGCGCCGCTCCATTGCCGTGACCGGGCCTCCTCGCCCGCCAAACTTTTCGCCCGCCTGACCCCGATGTGATTTGAACACATAGCCTTCTGATCTGGAGTCAGACGCGCTGCCGTTGCGCCACGAGGCCAGCCGGCAGGCCCTGCAGCTCTTGGTGCTGCGAGGGCGGGCAGCGGGGCCGGGAAGGAGCCGCGGCGGAAAAAGAAGGGGCTGCATTGGCCGTGAATCGAACACGGGCCTCCCGCGTGGCGGGCGAGAATTCTACCACTGAACCACCAATGCCTTGCTGGGAGGAACCGGCCTTCGAGCGGAGCCTGTGCTCTCGGCCGTGCGGCCACCTGCCAGGGCCCGAGGCGGCGGCGGCCTGCCAGCCAAAGGGGGCCTCTCCGGCAGGCCCCTCAGTGGCCGTGTCGGGCCCTGGGTTTCTGTAGTGTAGTGGTTATCACGTTCGCTTCACACGCGAAAGGTCCCTGGTTCGAAACCAGGCAGAAACAGGCCTCCTTTTGCCGTGGGGCCTGGAAAAACGCAGGCTTGCACAAGTGGGCAGCTGCTCGCCGCCTGGGCGTGCGCTCGTGCCCTCTCGCTCGCTGCTCTGGGCCTACGGCAGCCTTTTGTCCGCCGTTCTCTTCGGTGCTGCTGGGAGAAAGAAGCCCGGGCGGGCAGCACCCTCGGTCCTGGCGCCGGCCCCCCCCCCGCGCCTCACCTGGAGGCGTGGGCCAGTGGCGCAACGGATAACGCGCCTGACTACGGATCAGGAGATTGCAGGTTCGACTCCTGCCTGGCTTGTGGTGACGGCACCTTCCGGGATGCGGGTGCTTTTTTTTTTTCTTTCCCTTTCCCTTTCCCTTTCCTCCCCTTCTTTGTTCTCCTTCCCCCGGCGGCCAGGAAAAGCGCGTGCCCCACGGGGCCAAGAGGAACACTGGCCGCGGCTTTCAGCGCCGCTCCATTGCCGTGACCGGGCCTCCTCGCCCGCCAAACTTTTCGCCCGCCTGACCCCGATGTGATTTGAACACATAGCCTTCTGATCTGGAGTCAGACGCGCTGCCGTTGCGCCACGAGGCCAGCCGGCAGGCCCTGCAGCTCTTGGTGCTGCGAGGGCGGGCAGCGGGGCCGGGAAGGAGCCGCGGCGGAAAAAGAAGGGGCTGCATTGGCCGTGAATCGAACACGGGCCTCCCGCGTGGCAGGCGAGAATTCTACCACTGAACCACCAATGCCTTGCTGGGAGGAACCGGCCTTCGAGCGGAGCCTGTGCTCTCGGCCGTGCGGCCACCTGCCAGGGCCCGAGGCGGCGGCGGCCTGCCAGCCAAAGGGGGCCTCTCCGGCAGGCCCCTCAGTGGCCGTGTCGGGCCCTGGGTTTCTGTAGTGTAGTGGTTATCACGTTCGCTTCACACGCGAAAGGTCCCTGGTTCGAAACCAGGCAGAAACAGGCCTCCTTTTGCCGTGGGGCCTGGAAAAACGCAGGCTTGCACAAGTGGGCAGCTGCTCGCCGCCTGGGCGTGCGCTCGTGCCCTCTCGCTCGCTGCTCTGGGCCTACGGCAGCCTTTTGTCCGCCGTTCTCTTCGGTGCTGCTGGGAGAAAGAAGCCCGGGCGGGCAGCACCCTCGGTCCTGGCGCCGGCCCCCCCCCCCGCGCCTCACCTGGAGGCGTGGGCCAGTGGCGCAACGGATAACGCGCCTGACTACGGATCAGGAGATAGCAGGTTCGACTCCTGCCTGGCTTGTGGTGACGGCACCTTCCGGGATGCGGGTGCTTTTTTTTTTTCTTTCCCTTTCCCTTTCCCTTTCCTCCCCTTCTTTGTTCTCCTTCCCCCGGCGGCCAGGAAAAGCGCGTGCCCCACGGGGCCAAGAGGAACACTGGCCGCGGCTTTCAGCGCCGCTCCATTGCCGTGACCGGGCCTCCTCGCCCGCCAAACTTTTCGCCCGCCTGACCCCGATGTGATTTGAACACATAGCCTTCTGATCTGGAGTCAGACGCGCTGCCGTTGCGCCACGAGGCCAGCCGGCAGGCCCTGCAGCTCTTGGTGCTGCGAGGGCGGGCAGCGGGGCCGGGAAGGAGCCGCGGCGGAAAAAGAAGGGGCTGCATTGGCCGTGAATCGAACACGGGCCTCCCGCGTGGCGGGCGAGAATTCTACCACTGAACCACCAATGCCTTGCTGGGAGGAACCGGCCTTCGAGCGGAGCCTGTGCTCTCGGCCGTGCGGCCACCTGCCAGGGCCCGAGGCGGCGGCGGCCTGCCAGCCAAAGGGGGCCTCTCCGGCAGGCCCCTCAGTGGCCGTGTCGGGCCCTGGGTTTCTGTAGTGTAGTGGTTATCACGTTCGCTTCACACGCGAAAGGTCCCTGGTTCGAAACCAGGCAGAAACAGGCCTCCTTTTGCCGTGGGGCCTGGAAAAACGCAGGCTTGCACAAGTGGGCAGCTGCTCGCCGCCTGGGCGTGCGCTCGTGCCCTCTCGCTCGCTGCTCTGGGCCTACGGCAGCCTTTTGTCCGCCGTTCTCTTCGGTGCTGCTGGGAGAAAGAAGCCCGGGCGGGCAGCACCCTCGGTCCTGGCGCCGGCCCCCCCCCCCCCGCGCCTCACCTGGAGGCGTGGGCCAGTGGCGCAACGGATAACGCGCCTGACTACGGATCAGGAGATTGCAGGTTCGACTCCTGCCTGGCTTGTGGTGACGGCACCTTCCGGGATGCGGGTGCTTTTTTTTTTTCTTTCCCTTTCCCTTTCCCTTTCCTCCCCTTCTTTGTTCTCCTTCCCCCGGCGGCCAGGAAAAGCGCGTGCCCCACGGGGCCAAGAGGAACACTGGCCGCGGCTTTCAGCGCCGCTCCATTGCCGTGACCGGGCCTCCTCGCCCGCCAAACTTTTCGCCCGCCTGACCCCGATGTGATTTGAACACATAGCCTTCTGATCTGGAGTCAGACGCGCTGCCGTTGCGCCACGAGGCCAGCCGGCAGGCCCTGCAGCTCTTGGTGCTGCGAGGGCGGGCAGCGGGGCCGGGAAGGAGCCGCGGCGGAAAAAGAAGGGGCTGCATTGGCCGTGAATCGAACACGGGCCTCCCGCGTGGCGGGCGAGAATTCTACCACTGAACCACCAATGCCTTGCTGGGAGGAACCGGCCTTCGAGCGGAGCCTGTGCTCTCGGCCGTGCGGCCACCTGCCAGGGCCCGAGGCGGCGGCGGCCTGCCAGCCAAAGGGGGCCTCTCCGGCAGGCCCCTCAGTGGCCGTGTCGGGCCCTGGGTTTCTGTAGTGTAGTGGTTATCACGTTCGCTTCACACGCGAAAGGTCCCTGGTTCGAAACCAGGCAGAAACAGGCCTCCTTTTGCCGTGGGGCCTGGAAAAACGCAGGCTTGCACAAGTGGGCAGCTGCTCGCCGCCTGGGCGTGCGCTCGTGCCCTCTCGCTCGCTGCTCTGGGCCTACGGCAGCCTTTTGTCCGCCGTTCTCTTCGGTGCTGCTGGGAGAAAGAAGCCCGGGCGGGCAGCACCCTCGGTCCTGGCGCCGGCCCCCCCCCCGCGCCTCACCTGGAGGTGTGGGCCAGTGGCGCAACGGATAACGCGCCTGACTACGGATCAGGAGATTGCAGGTTCGACTCCTGCCTGGCTTGTGGTGACGGCACCTTCCGGGATGCGGGTGCTTTTTTTTTTTCTTTCCCTTTCCCTTTCCCTTTCCTCCCCTTCTTTGTTCTCCTTCCCCCGGCGGCCAGGAAAAGCGCGTGCCCCACGGGGCCAAGAGGAACACTGGCCGCGGCTTTCAGCGCCGCTCCATTGCCGTGACCGGGCCTCCTCGCCCGCCAAACTTTTCGCCCGCCTGACCCCGATGTGATTTGAACACATAGCCTTCTGATCTGGAGTCAGACGCGCTGCCGTTGCGCCACGAGGCCAGCCGGCAGGCCCTGCAGCTCTTGGTGCTGCGAGGGCGGGCAGCGGGGCCGGGAAGGAGCCGCGGCGGAAAAAGAAGGGGCTGCATTGGCCGTGAATCGAACACGGGCCTCCCGCGTGGCGGGCGAGAATTCTACCACTGAACCACCAATGCCTTGCTGGGAGGAACCGGCCTTCGAGCGGAGCCTGTGCTCTCGGCCGTGCGGCCACCTGCCAGGGCCCGAGGCGGCGGCGGCCTGCCAGCCAAAGGGGGCCTCTCCGGCAGGCCCCTCAGTGGCCGTGTCGGGCCCTGGGTTTCTGTAGTGTAGTGGTTATCACGTTCGCTTCACACGCGAAAGGTCCCTGGTTCGAAACCAGGCAGAAACAGGCCTCCTTTTGCCGTGGGGCCTGGAAAAACGCAGGCTTGCACAAGTGGGCAGCTGCTCGCCGCCTGGGCGTGCGCTCGTGCCCTCTCGCTCGCTGCTCTGGGCCTACGGCAGCCTTTTGTCCGCCGTTCTCTTCGGTGCTGCTGGGAGAAAGAAGCCCGGGCGGGCAGCACCCTCGGTCCTGGCGCCGGCCCCCCCCCCCCGCGCCTCACCTGGAGGCGTGGGCCAGTGGCGCAACGGATAACGCGCCTGACTACGGATCAGGAGATTGCAGGTTCGACTCCTGCCTGGCTTGTGGTGACGGCACCTTCCGGGATGCGGGTGCTTTTTTTTTTTCTTTCCCTTTCCCTTTCCCTTTCCTCCCCTTCTTTGTTCTCCTTCCCCCGGCGGCCAGGAAAAGCGCGTGCCCCACGGGGCCAAGAGGAACACTGGCCGCGGCTTTCAGCGCCGCTCCATTGCCGTGACCGGGCCTCCTCGCCCGCCAAACTTTTCGCCCGCCTGACCCCGATGTGATTTGAACACATAGCCTTCTGATCTGGAGTCAGACGCGCTGCCGTTGCGCCACGAGGCCAGCCGGCAGGCCCTGCAGCTCTTGGTGCTGCGAGGGCGGGCAGCGGGGCCGGGAAGGAGCCGCGGCGGAAAAAGAAGGGGCTGCATTGGCCGTGAATCGAACACGGGCCTCCCGCGTGGCGGGCGAGAATTCTACCACTGAACCACCAATGCCTTGCTGGGAGGAACCGGCCTTCGAGCGGAGCCTGTGCTCTCGGCCGTGCGGCCACCTGCCAGGGCCCGAGGCGGCGGCGGCCTGCCAGCCAAAGGGGGCCTCTCCGGCAGGCCCCTCAGTGGCCGTGTCGGGCCCTGGGTTTCTGTAGTGTAGTGGTTATCACGTTCGCTTCACACGCGAAAGGTCCCTGGTTCGAAACCAGGCAGAAACAGGCCTCCTTTTGCCGTGGGGCCTGGAAAAACGCAGGCTTGCACAAGTGGGCAGCTGCTCGCCGCCTGGGCGTGCGCTCGTGCCCTCTCGCTCGCTGCTCTGGGCCTACGGCAGCCTTTTGTCCGCCGTTCTCTTCGGTGCTGCTGGGAGAAAGAAGCCCGGGCGGGCAGCACCCTCGGTCCTGGCGCCGGCCCCCCCCCCGCGCCTCACCTGGAGGCGTGGGCCAGTGGCGCAACGGATAACTCGCCTGACTACGGATCAGGAGATTGCAGGTTCGACTCCTGCCTGGCTTGTGGTGACGGCACCTTCCGGGATGCGGGTGCTTTTTTTTTTTCTTTCCCTTTCCCTTTCCCTTTCCTCCCCTTCTTTGTTCTCCTTCCCCCGGCGGCCAGGAAAAGCGCGTGCCCCACGGGGCCAAGAGGAACACTGGCCGCGGCTTTCAGCGCCGCTCCATTGCCGTGACCGGGCCTCCTCGCCCGCCAAACTTTTCGCCCGCCTGACCCCGATGTGATTTGAACACATAGCCTTCTGATCTGGAGTCAGACGCGCTGCCGTTGCGCCACGAGGCCAGCCGGCAGGCCCTGCAGCTCTTGGTGCTGCGAGGGCGGGCAGCGGGGCCGGGAAGGAGCCGCGGCGGAAAAAGAAGGGGCTGCATTGGCCGTGAATCGAACACGGGCCTCCCGCGTGGCGGGCGAGAATTCTACCACTGAACCACCAATGCCTTGCTGGGAGGAACCGGCCTTCGAGCGGAGCCTGTGCTCTCGGCCGTGCGGCCACCTGCCAGGGCCCGAGGCGGCGGCGGCCTGCCAGCCAAAGGGGGCCTCTCCGGCAGGCCCCTCAGTGGCCGTGTCGGGCCCTGGGTTTCTGTAGTGTAGTGGTTATCACGTTCGCTTCACACGCGAAAGGTCCCTGGTTCGAAACCAGGCAGAAACAGGCCTCCTTTTGCCGTGGGGCCTGGAAAAACGCAGGCTTGCACAAGTGGGCAGCTGCTCGCCGCCTGGGCGTGCGCTCGTGCCCTCTCGCTCGCTGCTCTGGGCCTACGGCAGCCTTTTGTCCGCCGTTCTCTTCGGTGCTGCTGGGAGAAAGAAGCCCGGGCGGGCAGCACCCTCGGTCCTGGCGCCGGCCCCCCCCCCCCGCGCCTCACCTGGAGGCGTGGGCCAGTGGCGCAACGGATAACGCGCCTGACTACGGATCAGGAGATTGCAGGTTCGACTCCTGCCTGGCTTGTGGTGACGGCACCTTCCGGGATGCGGGTGCTTTTTTTTTTTCTTTCCCTTTCCCTTTCCCTTTCCTCCCCTTCTTTGTTCTCCTTCCCCCGGCGGCCAGGAAAAGCGCGTGCCCCACGGGGCCAAGAGGAACACTGGCCGCGGCTTTCAGCGCCGCTCCATTGCCGTGACCGGGCCTCCTCGCCCGCCAAACTTTTCGCCCGCCTGACCCCGATGTGATTTGAACACATAGCCTTCTGATCTGGAGTCAGACGCGCTGCCGTTGCGCCACGAGGCCAGCCGGCAGGCCCTGCAGCTCTTGGTGCTGCGAGGGCGGGCAGCGGGGCCGGGAAGGAGCCGCGGCGGAAAAAGAAGGGGCTGCATTGGCCGTGAATCGAACACGGGCCTCCCGCGTGGCGGGCGAGAATTCTACCACTGAACCACCAATGCCTTGCTGGGAGGAACCGGCCTTCGAGCGGAGCCTGTGCTCTCGGCCGTGCGGCCACCTGCCAGGGCCCGAGGCGGCGGCGGCCTGCCAGCCAAAGGGGGCCTCTCCGGCAGGCCCCTCAGTGGCCGTGTCGGGCCCTGGGTTTCTGTAGTGTAGTGGTTATCACGTTCGCTTCACACGCGAAAGGTCCCTGGTTCGAAACCAGGCAGAAACAGGCCTCCTTTTGCCGTGGGGCCTGGAAAAACGCAGGCTTGCACAAGTGGGCAGCTGCTCGCCGCCTGGGCGTGCGCTCGTGCCCTCTCGCTCGCTGCTCTGGGCCTACGGCAGCCTTTTGTCCGCCGTTCTCTTCGGTGCTGCTGGGAGAAAGAAGCCCGGGCGGGCAGCACCCTCGGTCCTGGCGCCGGCCCCCCCCCCCCGCGCCTCACCTGGAGGCGTGGGCCAGTGGCGCAACGGATAACGCGCCTGACTACGGATCAGGAGATTGCAGGTTCGACTCCTGCCTGGCTTGTGGTGACGGCACCTTCCGGGATGCGGGTGCTTTTTTTTTTTCTTTCCCTTTCCCTTTCCCTTTCCTCCCCTTCTTTGTTCTCCTTCCCCCGGCGGCCAGGAAAAGCGCGTGCCCCACGGGGCCAAGAGGAACACTGGCCACGGCTTTCAGCGCCGCTCCATTGCCGTGACCGGGCCTCCTCGCCCGCCAAACTTTTCGCCCGCCTGACCCCGATGTGATTTGAACACATAGCCTTCTGATCTGGAGTCAGACGCGCTGCCGTTGCGCCACGAGGCCAGCCGGCAGGCCCTGCAGCTCTTGGTGCTGCGAGGGCGGGCAGCGGGGCCGGGAAGGAGCCGCGGCGGAAAAAGAAGGGGCTGCATTGGCCGTGAATCGAACACGGGCCTCCCGCGTGGCGGGCGAGAATTCTACCACTGAACCACCAATGCCTTGCTGGGAGGAACCGGCCTTCGAGCGGAGCCTGTGCTCTCGGCCGTGCGGCCACCTGCCAGGGCCCGAGGCGGCGGCGGCCTGCCAGCCAAAGGGGGCCTCTCCGGCAGGCCCCTCAGTGGCCGTGTCGGGCCCTGGGTTTCTGTAGTGTAGTGGTTATCACGTTCGCTTCACACGCGAAAGGTCCCTGGTTCGAAACCAGGCAGAAACAGGCCTCCTTTTGCCGTGGGGCCTGGAAAAACGCAGGCTTGCACAAGTGGGCAGCTGCTCGCCGCCTGGGCGTGCGCTCGTGCCCTCTCGCTCGCTGCTCTGGGCCTACGGCAGCCTTTTGTCCGCCGTTCTCTTCGGTGCTGCTGGGAGAAAGAAGCCCGGGCGGGCAGCACCCTCGGTCCTGGCGCCGGCCCCCCCCCCGCGCCTCACCTGGAGGCGTGGGCCAGTGGCGCAACGGATAACGCGCCTGACTACGGATCAGGAGATTGCAGGTTCGACTCCTGCCTGGCTTGTGGTGACGGCACCTTCCGGGATGCGGGTGCTTTTTTTTTTTCTTTCCCTTTCCCTTTCCCTTTCCTCCCCTTCTTTGTTCTCCTTCCCCCGGCGGCCAGGAAAAGCGCGTGCCCCACGGGGCCAAGAGGAACACTGGCCGCGGCTTTCAGCGCCGCTCCATTGCCGTGACCGGGCCTCCTCGCCCGCCAAACTTTTCGCCCGCCTGACCCCGATGTGATTTGAACACATAGCCTTCTGATCTGGAGTCAGACGCGCTGCCGTTGCGCCACGAGGCCAGCCGGCAGGCCCTGCAGCTCTTGGTGCTGCGAGGGCGGGCAGCGGGGCCGGGAAGGAGCCGCGGCGGAAAAAGAAGGGGCTGCATTGGCCGTGAATCGAACACGGGCCTCCCGCGTGGCGGGCGAGAATTCTACCACTGAACCACCAATGCCTTGCTGGGAGGAACCGGCCTTCGAGCGGAGCCTGTGCTCTCGGCCGTGCGGCCACCTGCCAGGGCCCGAGGCGGCGGCGGCCTGCCAGCCAAAGGGGGCCTCTCCGGCAGGCCCCTCAGTGGCCGTGTCGGGCCCTGGGTTTCTGTAGTGTAGTGGTTATCACGTTCGCTTCACACGCGAAAGGTCCCTGGTTCGAAACCAGGCAGAAACAGGCCTCCTTTTGCCGTGGGGCCTGGAAAAACGCAGGCTTGCACAAGTGGGCAGCTGCTCGCCGCCTGGGCGTGCGCTCGTGCCCTCTCGCTCGCTGCTCTGGGCCTACGGCAGCCTTTTGTCCGCCGTTCTCTTCGGTGCTGCTGGGAGAAAGAAGCCCGGGCGGGCAGCACCCTCGGTCCTGGCGCCGGCCCCCCCCCCCCGCGCCTCACCTGGAGGCGTGGGCCAGTGGCGCAACGGATAACGCGCCTGACTACGGATCAGGAGATTGCAGGTTCGACTCCTGCCTGGCTTGTGGTGACGGCACCTTCCGGGATGCGGGTGCTTTTTTTTTTTCTTTCCCTTTCCCTTTCCCTTTCCTCCCCTTCTTTGTTCTCCTTCCCCCGGCGGCCAGGAAAAGCGCGTGCCCCACGGGGCCAAGAGGAACACTGGCCGCGGCTTTCAGCGCCGCTCCATTGCCGTGACCGGGCCTCCTCGCCCGCCAAACTTTTCGCCCGCCTGACCCCGATGTGATTTGAACACATAGCCTTCTGATCTGGAGTCAGACGCGCTGCCGTTGCGCCACGAGGCCAGCCGGCAGGCCCTGCAGCTCTTGGTGCTGCGAGGGCGGGCAGCGGGGCCGGGAAGGAGCCGCGGCGGAAAAAGAAGGGGCTGCATTGGCCGTGAATCGAACACGGGCCTCCCGCGTGGCGGGCGAGAATTCTACCACTGAACCACCAATGCCTTGCTGGGAGGAACCGGCCTTCGAGCGGAGCCTGTGCTCTCGGCCGTGCGGCCACCTGCCAGGGCCCGAGGCGGCGGCGGCCTGCCAGCCAAAGGGGGCCTCTCCGGCAGGCCCCTCAGTGGCCGTGTCGGGCCCTGGGTTTCTGTAGTGTAGTGGTTATCACGTTCGCTTCACACGCGAAAGGTCCCTGGTTCGAAACCAGGCAGAAACAGGCCTCCTTTTGCCGTGGGGCCTGGAAAAACGCAGGCTTGCACAAGTGGGCAGCTGCTCGCCGCCTGGGCGTGCGCTCGTGCCCTCTCGCTCGCTGCTCTGGGCCTACGGCAGCCTTTTGTCCGCCGTTCTCTTCGGTGCTGCTGGGAGAAAGAAGCCCGGGCGGGCAGCACCCTCGGTCCTGGCGCCGGCCCCCCCCCCCGCGCCTCACCTGGAGGCGTGGGCCAGTGGCGCAACGGATAACGCGCCTGACTACGGATCAGGAGATTGCAGGTTCGACTCCTGCCTGGCTTGTGGTGACGGCACCTTCCGGGATGCGGGTGCTTTTTTTTTTTCTTTCCCTTTCCCTTTCCCTTTCCTCCCCTTCTTTGTTCTCCTTCCCCCGGCGGCCAGGAAAAGCGCGTGCCCCACGGGGCCAAGAGGAACACTGGCCGCGGCTTTCAGCGCCGCTCCATTGCCGTGACCGGGCCTCCTCGCCCGCCAAACTTTTCGCCCGCCTGACCCCGATGTGATTTGAACACATAGCCTTCTGATCTGGAGTCAGACGCGCTGCCGTTGCGCCACGAGGCCAGCCGGCAGGCCCTGCAGCTCTTGGTGCTGCGAGGGCGGGCAGCGGGGCCGGGAAGGAGCCGCGGCGGAAAAAGAAGGGGCTGCATTGGCCGTGAATCGAACACGGGCCTCCCGCGTGGCGGGCGAGAATTCTACCACTGAACCACCAATGCCTTGCTGGGAGGAACCGGCCTTCGAGCGGAGCCTGTGCTCTCGGCCGTGCGGCCACCTGCCAGGGCCCGAGGCGGCGGCGGCCTGCCAGCCAAAGGGGGCCTCTCCGGCAGGCCCCTCAGTGGCCGTGTCGGGCCCTGGGTTTCTGTAGTGTAGTGGTTATCACGTTCGCTTCACACGCGAAAGGTCCCTGGTTCGAAACCAGGCAGAAACAGGCCTCCTTTTGCCGTGGGGCCTGGAAAAACGCAGGCTTGCACAAGTGGGCAGCTGCTCGCCGCCTGGGCGTGCGCTCGTGCCCTCTCGCTCGCTGCTCTGGGCCTACGGCAGCCTTTTGTCCGCCGTTCTCTTCGGTGCTGCTGGGAGAAAGAAGCCCGGGCGGGCAGCACCCTCGGTCCTGGCGCCGGCCCCCCCCCCCGCGCCTCACCTGGAGGCGTGGGCCAGTGGCGCAACGGATAACGCGCCTGACTACGGATCAGGAGATTGCAGGTTCGACTCCTGCCTGGCTTGTGGTGACGGCACCTTCCGGGATGCGGGTGCTTTTTTTTTTTCTTTCCCTTTCCCTTTCCCTTTCCTCCCCTTCTTTGTTCTCCTTCCCCCGGCGGCCAGGAAAAGCGCGTGCCCCACGGGGCCAAGAGGAACACTGGCCGCGGCTTTCAGCGCCGCTCCATTGCCGTGACCGGGCCTCCTCGCCCGCCAAACTTTTCGCCCGCCTGACCCCGATGTGATTTGAACACATAGCCTTCTGATCTGGAGTCAGACGCGCTGCCGTTGCGCCACGAGGCCAGCCGGCAGGCCCTGCAGCTCTTGGTGCTGCGAGGGCGGGCAGCGGGGCCGGGAAGGAGCCGCGGCGGAAAAAGAAGGGGCTGCATTGGCCGTGAATCGAACACGGGCCTCCCGCGTGGCGGGCGAGAATTCTACCACTGAACCACCAATGCCTTGCTGGGAGGAACCGGCCTTCGAGCGGAGCCTGTGCTCTCGGCCGTGCGGCCACCTGCCAGGGCCCGAGGCGGCGGCGGCCTGCCAGCCAAAGGGGGCCTCTCCGGCAGGCCCCTCAGTGGCCGTGTCGGGCCCTGGGTTTCTGTAGTGTAGTGGTTATCACGTTCGCTTCACACGCGAAAGGTCCCTGGTTCGAAACCAGGCAGAAACAGGCCTCCTTTTGCCGTGGGGCCTGGAAAAACGCAGGCTTGCACAAGTGGGCAGCTGCTCGCCGCCTGGGCGTGCGCTCGTGCCCTCTCGCTCGCTGCTCTGGGCCTACGGCAGCCTTTTGTCCGCCGTTCTCTTCGGTGCTGCTGGGAGAAAGAAGCCCGGGCGGGCAGCACCCTCGGTCCTGGCGCCGGCCCCCCCCCCGCGCCTCACCTGGAGGCGTGGGCCAGTGGCGCAACGGATAACGCGCCTGACTACGGATCAGGAGATTGCAGGTTCGACTCCTGCCTGGCTTGTGGTGACGGCACCTTCCGGGATGCGGGTGCTTTTTTTTTTTCTTTCCCTTTCCCTTTCCCTTTCCTCCCCTTCTTTGTTCTCCTTCCCCCGGCGGCCAGGAAAAGCGCGTGCCCCACGGGGCCAAGAGGAACACTGGCCGCGGCTTTCAGCGCCGCTCCATTGCCGTGACCGGGCCTCCTCGCCCGCCAAACTTTTCGCCCGCCTGACCCCGATGTGATTTGAACACATAGCCTTCTGATCTGGAGTCAGACGCGCTGCCGTTGCGCCACGAGGCCAGCCGGCAGGCCCTGCAGCTCTTGGTGCTGCGAGGGCGGGCAGCGGGGCCGGGAAGGAGCCGCGGCGGAAAAAGAAGGGGCTGCATTGGCCGTGAATCGAACACGGGCCTCCCGCGTGGCGGGCGAGAATTCTACCACTGAACCACCAATGCCTTGCTGGGAGGAACCGGCCTTCGAGCGGAGCCTGTGCTCTCGGCCGTGCGGCCACCTGCCAGGGCCCGAGGCGGCGGCGGCCTGCCAGCCAAAGGGGGCCTCTCCGGCAGGCCCCTCAGTGGCCGTGTCGGGCCCTGGGTTTCTGTAGTGTAGTGGTTATCACGTTCGCTTCACACGCGAAAGGTCCCTGGTTCGAAACCAGGCAGAAACAGGCCTCCTTTTGCCGTGGGGCCTGGAAAAACGCAGGCTTGCACAAGTGGGCAGCTGCTCGCCGCCTGGGCGTGCGCTCGTGCCCTCTCGCTCGCTGCTCTGGGCCTACGGCAGCCTTTTGTCCGCCGTTCTCTTCGGTGCTGCTGGGAGAAAGAAGCCCGGGCGGGCAGCACCCTCGGTCCTGGCGCCGGCCCCCCCCCCCGCGCCTCACCTGGAGGCGTGGGCCAGTGGCGCAACGGATAACGCGCCTGACTACGGATCAGGAGATTGCAGGTTCGACTCCTGCCTGGCTTGTGGTGACGGCACCTTCCGGGATGCGGGTGCTTTTTTTTTTTCTTTCCCTTTCCCTTTCCCTTTCCTCCCCTTCTTTGTTCTCCTTCCCCCGGCGGCCAGGAAAAGCGCGTGCCCCACGGGGCCAAGAGGAACACTGGCCGCGGCTTTCAGCGCCGCTCCATTGCCGTGACCGGGCCTCCTCGCCCGCCAAACTTTTCGCCCGCCTGACCCCGATGTGATTTGAACACATAGCCTTCTGATCTGGAGTCAGACGCGCTGCCGTTGCGCCACGAGGCCAGCCGGCAGGCCCTGCAGCTCTTGGTGCTGCGAGGGCGGGCAGCGGGGCCGGGAAGGAGCCGCGGCGGAAAAAGAAGGGGCTGCATTGGCCGTGAATCGAACACGGGCCTCCCGCGTGGCGGGCGAGAATTCTACCACTGAACCACCAATGCCTTGCTGGGAGGAACCGGCCTTCGAGCGGAGCCTGTGCTCTCGGCCGTGCGGCCACCTGCCAGGGCCCGAGGCGGCGGCGGCCTGCCAGCCAAAGGGGGCCTCTCCGGCAGGCCCCTCAGTGGCCGTGTCGGGCCCTGGGTTTCTGTAGTGTAGTGGTTATCACGTTCGCTTCACACGCGAAAGGTCCCTGGTTCGAAACCAGGCAGAAACAGGCCTCCTTTTGCCGTGGGGCCTGGAAAAACGCAGGCTTGCACAAGTGGGCAGCTGCTCGCCGCCTGGGCGTGCGCTCGTGCCCTCTCGCTCGCTGCTCTGGGCCTACGGCAGCCTTTTGTCCGCCGTTCTCTTCGGTGCTGCTGGGAGAAAGAAGCCCGGGCGGGCAGCACCCTCGGTCCTGGCGCCGGCCCCCCCCCCCGCGCCTCACCTGGAGGCGTGGGCCAGTGGCGCAACGGATAACGCGCCTGACTACGGATCAGGAGATTGCAGGTTCGACTCCTGCCTGGCTTGTGGTGACGGCACCTTCCGGGATGCGGGTGCTTTTTTTTTTTTTTTTCTTTCCCTTTCCCTTTCCCTTTCCTCCCCTTCTTTGTTCTCCTTCCCCCGGCGGCCAGGAAAAGCGCGTGCCCCACGGGGCCAAGAGGAACACTGGCCGCGGCTTTCAGCGCCGCTCCATTGCCGTGACCGGGCCTCCTCGCCCGCCAAACTTTTCGCCCGCCTGACCCCGATGTGATTTGAACACATAGCCTTCTGATCTGGAGTCAGACGCGCTGCCGTTGCGCCACGAGGCCAGCCGGCAGGCCCTGCAGCTCTTGGTGCTGCGAGGGCGGGCAGCGGGGCCGGGAAGGAGCCGCGGCGGAAAAAGAAGGGGCTGCATTGGCCGTGAATCGAACACGGGCCTCCCGCGTGGCGGGCGAGAATTCTACCACTGAACCACCAATGCCTTGCTGGGAGGAACCGGCCTTCGAGCGGAGCCTGTGCTCTCGGCCGTGCGGCCACCTGCCAGGGCCCGAGGCGGCGGCGGCCTGCCAGCCAAAGGGGGCCTCTCCGGCAGGCCCCTCAGTGGCCGTGTCGGGCCCTGGGTTTCTGTAGTGTAGTGGTTATCACGTTCGCTTCACACGCGAAAGGTCCCTGGTTCGAAACCAGGCAGAAACAGGCCTCCTTTTGCCGTGGGGCCTGGAAAAACGCAGGCTTGCACAAGTGGGCAGCTGCTCGCCGCCTGGGCGTGCGCTCGTGCCCTCTCGCTCGCTGCTCTGGGCCTACGGCAGCCTTTTGTCCGCCGTTCTCTTCGGTGCTGCTGGGAGAAAGAAGCCCGGGCGGGCAGCACCCTCGGTCCTGGCGCCGGCCCCCCCCCCGCGCCTCACCTGGAGGCGTGGGCCAGTGGCGCAACGGATAACGCGCCTGACTACGGATCAGGAGATTGCAGGTTCGACTCCTGCCTGGCTTGTGGTGACGGCACCTTCCGGGATGCGGGTGCTTTTTTTTTTTCTTTCCCTTTCCCTTTCCCTTTCCTCCCCTTCTTTGTTCTCCTTCCCCCGGCGGCCAGGAAAAGCGCGTGCCCCACGGGGCCAAGAGGAACACTGGCCGCGGCTTTCAGCGCCGCTCCATTGCCGTGACCGGGCCTCCTCGCCCGCCAAACTTTTCGCCCGCCTGACCCCGATGTGATTTGAACACATAGCCTTCTGATCTGGAGTCAGACGCGCTGCCGTTGCGCCACGAGGCCAGCCGGCAGGCCCTGCAGCTCTTGGTGCTGCGAGGGCGGGCAGCGGGGCCGGGAAGGAGCCGCGGCGGAAAAAGAAGGGGCTGCATTGGCCGTGAATCGAACACGGGCCTCCCGCGTGGCGGGCGAGAATTCTACCACTGAACCACCAATGCCTTGCTGGGAGGAACCGGCCTTCGAGCGGAGCCTGTGCTCTCGGCCGTGCGGCCACCTGCCAGGGCCCGAGGCGGCGGCGGCCTGCCAGCCAAAGGGGGCCTCTCCGGCAGGCCCCTCAGTGGCCGTGTCGGGCCCTGGGTTTCTGTAGTGTAGTGGTTATCACGTTCGCTTCACACGCGAAAGGTCCCTGGTTCGAAACCAGGCAGAAACAGGCCTCCTTTTGCCGTGGGGCCTGGAAAAACGCAGGCTTGCACAAGTGGGCAGCTGCTCGCCGCCTGGGCGTGCGCTCGTGCCCTCTCGCTCGCTGCTCTGGGCCTACGGCAGCCTTTTGTCCGCCGTTCTCTTCGGTGCTGCTGGGAGAAAGAAGCCCGGGCGGGCAGCACCCTCGGTCCTGGCGCCGGCCCCCCCCCCGCGCCTCACCTGGAGGCGTGGGCCAGTGGCGCAACGGATAACGCGCCTGACTACGGATCAGGAGATTGCAGGTTCGACTCCTGCCTGGCTTGTGGTGACGGCACCTTCCGGGATGCGGGTGCTTTTTTTTTTTCTTTCCCTTTCCCTTTCCCTTTCCTCCCCTTCTTTGTTCTCCTTCCCCCGGCGGCCAGGAAAAGCGCGTGCCCCACGGGGCCAAGAGGAACACTGGCCGCGGCTTTCAGCGCCGCTCCATTGCCGTGACCGGGCCTCCTCGCCCGCCAAACTTTTCGCCCGCCTGACCCCGATGTGATTTGAACACATAGCCTTCTGATCTGGAGTCAGACGCGCTGCCGTTGCGCCACGAGGCCAGCCGGCAGGCCCTGCAGCTCTTGGTGCTGCGAGGGCGGGCAGCGGGGCCGGGAAGGAGCCGCGGCGGAAAAAGAAGGGGCTGCATTGGCCGTGAATCGAACACGGGCCTCCCGCGTGGCGGGCGAGAATTCTACCACTGAACCACCAATGCCTTGCTGGGAGGAACCGGCCTTCGAGCGGAGCCTGTGCTCTCGGCCGTGCGGCCACCTGCCAGGGCCCGAGGCGGCGGCGGCCTGCCAGCCAAAGGGGGCCTCTCCGGCAGGCCCCTCAGTGGCCGTGTCGGGCCCTGGGTTTCTGTAGTGTAGTGGTTATCACGTTCGCTTCACACGCGAAAGGTCCCTGGTTCGAAACCAGGCAGAAACAGGCCTCCTTTTGCCGTGGGGCCTGGAAAAACGCAGGCTTGCACAAGTGGGCAGCTGCTCGCCGCCTGGGCGTGCGCTCGTGCCCTCTCGCTCGCTGCTCTGGGCCTACGGCAGCCTTTTGTCCGCCGTTCTCTTCGGTGCTGCTGGGAGAAAGAAGCCCGGGCGGGCAGCACCCTCGGTCCTGGCGCCGGCCCCCCCCCCCCGCGCCTCACCTGGAGGCGTGGGCCAGTGGCGCAACGGATAACGCGCCTGACTACGGATCAGGAGATTGCAGGTTCGACTCCTGCCTGGCTTGTGGTGACGGCACCTTCCGGGATGCGGGTGCTTTTTTTTTTTCTTTCCCTTTCCCTTTCCCTTTCCTCCCCTTCTTTGTTCTCCTTCCCCCGGCGGCCAGGAAAAGCGCGTGCCCCACGGGGCCAAGAGGAACACTGGCCGCGGCTTTCAGCGCCGCTCCATTGCCGTGACCGGGCCTCCTCGCCCGCCAAACTTTTCGCCCGCCTGACCCCGATGTGATTTGAACACATAGCCTTCTGATCTGGAGTCAGACGCGCTGCCGTTGCGCCACGAGGCCAGCCGGCAGGCCCTGCAGCTCTTGGTGCTGCGAGGGCGGGCAGCGGGGCCGGGAAGGAGCCGCGGCGGAAAAAGAAGGGGCTGCATTGGCCGTGAATCGAACACGGGCCTCCCGCGTGGCGGGCGAGAATTCTACCACTGAACCACCAATGCCTTGCTGGGAGGAACCGGCCTTCGAGCGGAGCCTGTGCTCTCGGCCGTGCGGCCACCTGCCAGGGCCCGAGGCGGCGGCGGCCTGCCAGCCAAAGGGGGCCTCTCCGGCAGGCCCCTCAGTGGCCGTGTCGGGCCCTGGGTTTCTGTAGTGTAGTGGTTATCACGTTCGCTTCACACGCGAAAGGTCCCTGGTTCGAAACCAGGCAGAAACAGGCCTCCTTTTGCCGTGGGGCCTGGAAAAACGCAGGCTTGCACAAGTGGGCAGCTGCTCGCCGCCTGGGCGTGCGCTCGTGCCCTCTCGCTCGCTGCTCTGGGCCTACGGCAGCCTTTTGTCCGCCGTTCTCTTCGGTGCTGCTGGGAGAAAGAAGCCCGGGCGGGCAGCACCCTCGGTCCTGGCGCCGGCCCCCCCCCCCGCGCCTCACCTGGAGGCGTGGGCCAGTGGCGCAACGGATAACGCGCCTGACTACGGATCAGGAGATTGCAGGTTCGACTCCTGCCTGGCTTGTGGTGACGGCACCTTCCGGGATGCGGGTGCTTTTTTTTTTTCTTTCCCTTTCCCTTTCCCTTTCCTCCCCTTCTTTGTTCTCCTTCCCCCGGCGGCCAGGAAAAGCGCGTGCCCCACGGGGCCAAGAGGAACACTGGCCGCGGCTTTCAGCGCCGCTCCATTGCCGTGACCGGGCCTCCTCGCCCGCCAAACTTTTCGCCCGCCTGACCCCGATGTGATTTGAACACATAGCCTTCTGATCTGGAGTCAGACGCGCTGCCGTTGCGCCACGAGGCCAGCCGGCAGGCCCTGCAGCTCTTGGTGCTGCGAGGGCGGGCAGCGGGGCCGGGAAGGAGCCGCGGCGGAAAAAGAAGGGGCTGCATTGGCCGTGAATCGAACACGGGCCTCCCGCGTGGCGGGCGAGAATTCTACCACTGAACCACCAATGCCTTGCTGGGAGGAACCGGCCTTCGAGCGGAGCCTGTGCTCTCGGCCGTGCGGCCACCTGCCAGGGCCCGAGGCGGCGGCGGCCTGCCAGCCAAAGGGGGCCTCTCCGGCAGGCCCCTCAGTGGCCGTGTCGGGCCCTGGGTTTCTGTAGTGTAGTGGTTATCACGTTCGCTTCACACGCGAAAGGTCCCTGGTTCGAAACCAGGCAGAAACAGGCCTCCTTTTGCCGTGGGGCCTGGAAAAACGCAGGCTTGCACAAGTGGGCAGCTGCTCGCCGCCTGGGCGTGCGCTCGTGCCCTCTCGCTCGCTGCTCTGGGCCTACGGCAGCCTTTTGTCCGCCGTTCTCTTCGGTGCTGCTGGGAGAAAGAAGCCCGGGCGGGCAGCACCCTCGGTCCTGGCGCCGGCCCCCCCCCCCGCGCCTCACCTGGAGGCGTGGGCCAGTGGCGCAACGGATAACGCGCCTGACTACGGATCAGGAGATTGCAGGTTCGACTCCTGCCTGGCTTGTGGTGACGGCACCTTCCGGGATGCGGGTGCTTTTTTTTTTTCTTTCCCTTTCCCTTTCCCTTTCCTCCCCTTCTTTGTTCTCCTTCCCCCGGCGGCCAGGAAAAGCGCGTGCCCCACGGGGCCAAGAGGAACACTGGCCGCGGCTTTCAGCGCCGCTCCATTGCCGTGACCGGGCCTCCTCGCCCGCCAAACTTTTCGCCCGCCTGACCCCGATGTGATTTGAACACATAGCCTTCTGATCTGGAGTCAGACGCGCTGCCGTTGCGCCACGAGGCCAGCCGGCAGGCCCTGCAGCTCTTGGTGCTGCGAGGGCGGGCAGCGGGGCCGGGAAGGAGCCGCGGCGGAAAAAGAAGGGGCTGCATTGGCCGTGAATCGAACACGGGCCTCCCGCGTGGCGGGCGAGAATTCTACCACTGAACCACCAATGCCTTGCTGGGAGGAACCGGCCTTCGAGCGGAGCCTGTGCTCTCGGCCGTGCGGCCACCTGCCAGGGCCCGAGGCGGCGGCGGCCTGCCAGCCAAAGGGGGCCTCTCCGGCAGGCCCCTCAGTGGCCGTGTCGGGCCCTGGGTTTCTGTAGTGTAGTGGTTATCACGTTCGCTTCACACGCGAAAGGTCCCTGGTTCGAAACCAGGCAGAAACAGGCCTCCTTTTGCCGTGGGGCCTGGAAAAACGCAGGCTTGCACAAGTGGGCAGCTGCTCGCCGCCTGGGCGTGCGCTCGTGCCCTCTCGCTCGCTGCTCTGGGCCTACGGCAGCCTTTTGTCCGCCGTTCTCTTCGGTGCTGCTGGGAGAAAGAAGCCCGGGCGGGCAGCACCCTCGGTCCTGGCGCCGGCCCCCCCCCCGCGCCTCACCTGGAGGCGTGGGCCAGTGGCGCAACGGATAACGCGCCTGACTACGGATCAGGAGATTGCAGGTTCGACTCCTGCCTGGCTTGTGGTGACGGCACCTTCCGGGATGCAGGTGCTTTTTTTTTTTCTTTCCCTTTCCCTTTCCCTTTCCTCCCCTTCTTTGTTCTCCTTCCCCCGGCGGCCAGGAAAAGCGCGTGCCCCACGGGGCCAAGAGGAACACTGGCCGCGGCTTTCAGCGCCGCTCCATTGCCGTGACCGGGCCTCCTCGCCCGCCAAACTTTTCGCCCGCCTGACCCCGATGTGATTTGAACACATAGCCTTCTGATCTGGAGTCAGACGCGCTGCCGTTGCGCCACGAGGCCAGCCGGCAGGCCCTGCAGCTCTTGGTGCTGCGAGGGCGGGCAGCGGGGCCGGGAAGGAGCCGCGGCGGAAAAAGAAGGGGCTGCATTGGCCGTGAATCGAACACGGGCCTCCCGCATGGCGGGCGAGAATTCTACCACTGAACCACCAATGCCTTGCTGGGAGGAACCGGCCTTCGAGCGGAGCCTGTGCTCTCGGCCGTGCGGCCACCTGCCAGGGCCCGAGGCGGCGGCGGCCTGCCAGCCAAAGGGGGCCTCTCCGGCAGGCCCCTCAGTGGCCGTGTCGGGCCCTGGGTTTCTGTAGTGTAGTGGTTATCACGTTCGCTTCACACGCGAAAGGTCCCTGGTTCGAAACCAGGCAGAAACAGGCCTCCTTTTGCCGTGGGGCCTGGAAAAACGCAGGCTTGCACAAGTGGGCAGCTGCTCGCCGCCTGGGCGTGCGCTCGTGCCCTCTCGCTCGCTGCTCTGGGCCTACGGCAGCCTTTTGTCCGCCGTTCTCTTCGGTGCTGCTGGGAGAAAGAAGCCCGGGCGGGCAGCACCCTCGGTCCTGGCGCCGGCCCCCCCCCCGCGCCTCACCTGGAGGCGTGGGCCAGTGGCGCAACGGATAACGCGCCTGACTACGGATCAGGAGATTGCAGGTTCGACTCCTGCCTGGCTTGTGGTGACGGCACCTTCCGGGATGCGGGTGCTTTTTTTTTTTCTTTCCCTTTCCCTTTCCCTTTCCTCCCCTTCTTTGTTCTCCTTCCCCCGGCGGCCAGGAAAAGCGCGTGCCCCACGGGGCCAAGAGGAACACTGGCCGCGGCTTTCAGCGCCGCTCCATTGCCGTGACCGGGCCTCCTCGCCCGCCAAACTTTTCGCCCGCCTGACCCCGATGTGATTTGAACACATAGCCTTCTGATCTGGAGTCAGACGCGCTGCCGTTGCGCCACGAGGCCAGCCGGCAGGCCCTGCAGCTCTTGGTGCTGCGAGGGCGGGCAGCGGGGCCGGGAAGGAGCCGCGGCGGAAAAAGAAGGGGCTGCATTGGCCGTGAATCGAACACGGGCCTCCCGCGTGGCGGGCGAGAATTCTACCACTGAACCACCAATGCCTTGCTGGGAGGAACCGGCCTTCGAGCGGAGCCTGTGCTCTCGGCCGTGCGGCCACCTGCCAGGGCCCGAGGCGGCGGCGGCCTGCCAGCCAAAGGGGGCCTCTCCGGCAGGCCCCTCAGTGGCCGTGTCGGGCCCTGGGTTTCTGTAGTGTAGTGGTTATCACGTTCGCTTCACACGCGAAAGGTCCCTGGTTCGAAACCAGGCAGAAACAGGCCTCCTTTTGCCGTGGGGCCTGGAAAAACGCAGGCTTGCACAAGTGGGCAGCTGCTCGCCGCCTGGGCGTGCGCTCGTGCCCTCTCGCTCGCTGCTCTGGGCCTACGGCAGCCTTTTGTCCGCCGTTCTCTTCGGTGCTGCTGGGAGAAAGAAGCCCGGGCGGGCAGCACCCTCGGTCCTGGCGCCGGCCCCCCCCCTGCGCCTCACCTGGAGGCGTGGGCCAGTGGCGCAACGGATAACGCGCCTGACTACGGATCAGGAGATTGCAGGTTCGACTCCTGCCTGGCTTGTGGTGACGGCACCTTCCGGGATGCGGGTGCTTTTTTTTTTTCTTTCCCTTTCCCTTTCCCTTTCCCTTTCCTCCCCTTCTTTGTTCTCCTTCCCCCGGCGGCCAGGAAAAGCACGTGCCCCACGGGGCCAAGAGGAACACTGGCCGCGGCTTTCAGCGCCGCTCCATTGCCGTGACCGGGCCTCCTCGCCCGCCAAACTTTTCGCCCGCCTGACCCCGATGTGATTTGAACACATAGCCTTCTGATCTGGAGTCAGACGCGCTGCCGTTGCGCCACGAGGCCAGCCGGCAGGCCCTGCAGCTCTTGGTGCTGCGAGGGCGGGCAGCGGGGCCGGGAAGGAGCCGCGGCGGAAAAAGAAGGGGCTGCATTGGCCGTGAATCGAACACGGGCCTCCCGCGTGGCGGGCGAGAATTCTACCACTGAACCACCAATGCCTTGCTGGGAGGAACCGGCCTTCGAGCGGAGCCTGTGCTCTCGGCCGTGCGGCCACCTGCCAGGGCCCGAGGCGGCGGCGGCCTGCCAGCCAAAGGGGGCCTCTCCGGCAGGCCCCTCAGTGGCCGTGTCGGGCCCTGGGTTTCTGTAGTGTAGTGGTTATCACGTTCGCTTCACACGCGAAAGGTCCCTGGTTCGAAACCAGGCAGAAACAGGCCTCCTTTTGCCGTGGGGCCTGGAAAAACGCAGGCTTGCACAAGTGGGCAGCTGCTCGCCGCCTGGGCGTGCGCTCGTGCCCTCTCGCTCGCTGCTCTGGGCCTACGGCAGCCTTTTGTCCGCCGTTCTCTTCGGTGCTGCTGGGAGAAAGAAGCCCGGGCGGGCAGCACCCTCGGTCCTGGCGCCGGCCCCCCCCCCCGCGCCTCACCTGGAGGCGTGGGCCAGTGGCGCAACGGATAACGCGCCTGACTACGGATCAGGAGATTGCAGGTTCGACTCCTGCCTGGCTTGTGGTGACGGCACCTTCCGGGATGCGGGTGCTTTTTTTTTTTCTTTCCCTTTCCCTTTCCCTTTCCTCCCCTTCTTTGTTCTCCTTCCCCCGGCGGCCAGGAAAAGCGCGTGCCCCACGGGGCCAAGAGGAACACTGGCCGCGGCTTTCAGCGCCGCTCCATTGCCGTGACCGGGCCTCCTCGCCCGCCAAACTTTTCGCCCGCCTGACCCCGATGTGATTTGAACACATAGCCTTCTGATCTGGAGTCAGACGCGCTGCCGTTGCGCCACGAGGCCAGCCGGCAGGCCCTGCAGCTCTTGGTGCTGCGAGGGCGGGCAGCGGGGCCGGGAAGGAGCCGCGGCGGAAAAAGAAGGGGCTGCATTGGCCGTGAATCGAACACGGGCCTCCCGCGTGGCGGGCGAGAATTCTACCACTGAACCACCAATGCCTTGCTGGGAGGAACCGGCCTTCGAGCGGAGCCTGTGCTCTCGGCCGTGCGGCCACCTGCCAGGGCCCGAGGCGGCGGCGGCCTGCCAGCCAAAGGGGGCCTCTCCGGCAGGCCCCTCAGTGGCCGTGTCGGGCCCTGGGTTTCTGTAGTGTAGTGGTTATCACGTTCGCTTCACACGCGAAAGGTCCCTGGTTCGAAACCAGGCAGAAACAGGCCTCCTTTTGCCGTGGGGCCTGGAAAAACGCAGGCTTGCACAAGTGGGCAGCTGCTCGCCGCCTGGGCGTGCGCTCGTGCCCTCTCGCTCGCTGCTCTGGGCCTACGGCAGCCTTTTGTCCGCCGTTCTCTTCGGTGCTGCTGGGAGAAAGAAGCCCGGGCGGGCAGCACCCTCGGTCCTGGCGCCGGCCCCCCCCCCGCGCCTCACCTGGAGGCGTGGGCCAGTGGCGCAACGGATAACGCGCCTGACTACGGATCAGGAGATTGCAGGTTCGACTCCTGCCTGGCTTGTGGTGACGGCACCTTCCGGGATGCGGGTGCTTTTTTTTTTTCTTTCCCTTTCCCTTTCCCTTTCCTCCCCTTCTTTGTTCTCCTTCCCCCGGCGGCCAGGAAAAGCGCGTGCCCCACGGGGCCAAGAGGAACACTGGCCGCGGCTTTCAGCGCCGCTCCATTGCCGTGACCGGGCCTCCTCGCCCGCCAAACTTTTCGCCCGCCTGACCCCGATGTGATTTGAACACATAGCCTTCTGATCTGGAGTCAGACGCGCTGCCGTTGCGCCACGAGGCCAGCCGGCAGGCCCTGCAGCTCTTGGTGCTGCGAGGGCGGGCAGCGGGGCCGGGAAGGAGCCGCGGCGGAAAAAGAAGGGGCTGCATTGGCCGTGAATCGAACACGGGCCTCCCGCGTGGCGGGCGAGAATTCTACCACTGAACCACCAATGCCTTGCTGGGAGGAACCGGCCTTCGAGCGGAGCCTGTGCTCTCGGCCGTGCGGCCACCTGCCAGGGCCCGAGGCGGCGGCGGCCTGCCAGCCAAAGGGGGCCTCTCCGGCAGGCCCCTCAGTGGCCGTGTCGGGCCCTGGGTTTCTGTAGTGTAGTGGTTATCACGTTCGCTTCACACGCGAAAGGTCCCTGGTTCGAAACCAGGCAGAAACAGGCCTCCTTTTGCCGTGGGGCCTGGAAAAACGCAGGCTTGCACAAGTGGGCAGCTGCTCGCCGCCTGGGCGTGCGCTCGTGCCCTCTCGCTCGCTGCTCTGGGCCTACGGCAGCCTTTTGTCCGCCGTTCTCTTCGGTGCTGCTGGGAGAAAGAAGCCCGGGCGGGCAGCACCCTCGGTCCTGGCGCCGGCCCCCCCCCCGCGCCTCACCTGGAGGCGTGGGCCAGTGGCGCAACGGATAACGCGCCTGACTACGGATCAGGAGATTGCAGGTTCGACTCCTGCCTGGCTTGTGGTGACGGCACCTTCCGGGATGCGGGTGCTTTTTTTTTTTCTTTCCCTTTCCCTTTCCCTTTCCTCCCCTTCTTTGTTCTCCTTCCCCCGGCGGCCAGGAAAAGCGCGTGCCCCACGGGGCCAAGAGGAACACTGGCCGCGGCTTTCAGCGCCGCTCCATTGCCGTGACCGGGCCTCCTCGCCCGCCAAACTTTTCGCCCGCCTGACCCCGATGTGATTTGAACACATAGCCTTCTGATCTGGAGTCAGACGCGCTGCCGTTGCGCCACGAGGCCAGCCGGCAGGCCCTGCAGCTCTTGGTGCTGCGAGGGCGGGCAGCGGGGCCGGGAAGGAGCCGCGGCGGAAAAAGAAGGGGCTGCATTGGCCGTGAATCGAACACGGGCCTCCCGCGTGGCGGGCGAGAATTCTACCACTGAACCACCAATGCCTTGCTGGGAGGAACCGGCCTTCGAGCGGAGCCTGTGCTCTCGGCCGTGCGGCCACCTGCCAGGGCCCGAGGCGGCGGCGGCCTGCCAGCCAAAGGGGGCCTCTCCGGCAGGCCCCTCAGTGGTCGTGTCGGGCCCTGGGTTTCTGTAGTGTAGTGGTTATCACGTTCGCTTCACACGCGAAAGGTCCCTGGTTCGAAACCAGGCAGAAACAGGCCTCCTTTTGCCGTGGGGCCTGGAAAAACGCAGGCTTGCACAAGTGGGCAGCTGCTCGCCGCCTGGGCGTGCGCTCGTGCCCTCTCGCTCGCTGCTCTGGGCCTACGGCAGCCTTTTGTCCGCCGTTCTCTTCGGTGCTGCTGGGAGAAAGAAGCCCGGGCGGGCAGCACCCTCGGTCCTGGCGCCGGCCCCCCCCCCGCGCCTCACCTGGAGGCGTGGGCCAGTGGCGCAACGGATAACGCGCCTGACTACGGATCAGGAGATTGCAGGTTCAACTCCTGCCTGGCTTGTGGTGACGGCACCTTCCGGGATGCGGGTGCTTTTTTTTTTTCTTTCCCTTTCCCTTTCCCTTTCCTCCCCTTCTTTGTTCTCCTTCCCCCGGCGGCCAGGAAAAGCGCGTGCCCCACGGGGCCAAGAGGAACACTGGCCGCGGCTTTCAGCGCCGCTCCATTGCCGTGACCGGGCCTCCTCGCCCGCCAAACTTTTCGCCCGCCTGACCCCGATGTGATTTGAACACATAGCCTTCTGATCTGGAGTCAGACGCGCTGCCGTTGCGCCACGAGGCCAGCCGGCAGGCCCTGCAGCTCTTGGTGCTGCGAGGGCGGGCAGCGGGGCCGGGAAGGAGCCGCGGCGGAAAAAGAAGGGGCTGCATTGGCCGTGAATCGAACACGGGCCTCCCGCGTGGCGGGCGAGAATTCTACCACTGAACCACCAATGCCTTGCTGGGAGGAACCGGCCTTCGAGCGGAGCCTGTGCTCTCGGCCGTGCGGCCACCTGCCAGGGCCCGAGGCGGCGGCGGCCTGCCAGCCAAAGGGGGCCTCTCCGGCAGGCCCCTCAGTGGCCGTGTCGGGCCCTGGGTTTCTGTAGTGTAGTGGTTATCACGTTCGCTTCACACGCGAAAGGTCCCTGGTTCGAAACCAGGCAGAAACAGGCCTCCTTTTGCCGTGGGGCCTGGAAAAACGCAGGCTTGCACAAGTGGGCAGCTGCTCGCCGCCTGGGCGTGCGCTCGTGCCCTCTCGCTCGCTGCTCTGGGCCTACGGCAGCCTTTTGTCCGCCGTTCTCTTCGGTGCTGCTGGGAGAAAGAAGCCCGGGCGGGCAGCACCCTCGGTCCTGGCGCCGGCCCCCCCCCGCGCCTCACCTGGAGGCGTGGGCCAGTGGCGCAACGGATAACGCGCCTGACTACGGATCAGGAGATTGCAGGTTCGACTCCTGCCTGGCTTGTGGTGACGGCACCTTCCGGGATGCGGGTGCTTTTTTTTTTTCTTTCCCTTTCCCTTTCCCTTTCCTCCCCTTCTTTGTTCTCCTTCCCCCGGCGGCCAGGAAAAGCGCGTGCCCCACGGGGCCAAGAGGAACACTGGCCGCGGCTTTCAGCGCCGCTCCATTGCCGTGACCGGGCCTCCTCGCCCGCCAAACTTTTCGCCCGCCTGACCCCGATGTGATTTGAACACATAGCCTTCTGATCTGGAGTCAGACGCGCTGCCGTTGCGCCACGAGGCCAGCCGGCAGGCCCTGCAGCTCTTGGTGCTGCGAGGGCGGGCAGCGGGGCCGGGAAGGAGCCGCGGCGGAAAAAGAAGGGGCTGCATTGGCCGTGAATCGAACACGGGCCTCCCGCGTGGCGGGCGAGAATTCTACCACTGAACCACCAATGCCTTGCTGGGAGGAACCGGCCTTCGAGCGGAGCCTGTGCTCTCGGCCGTGCGGCCACCTGCCAGGGCCCGAGGCGGCGGCGGCCTGCCAGCCAAAGGGGGCCTCTCCGGCAGGCCCCTCAGTGGCCGTGTCGGGCCCTGGGTTTCTGTAGTGTAGTGGTTATCACGTTCGCTTCACACGCGAAAGGTCCCTGGTTCGAAACCAGGCAGAAACAGGCCTCCTTTTGCCGTGGGGCCTGGAAAAACGCAGGCTTGCACAAGTGGGCAGCTGCTCGCCGCCTGGGCGTGCGCTCGTGCCCTCTCGCTCGCTGCTCTGGGCCTACGGCAGCCTTTTGTCCGCCGTTCTCTTCGGTGCTGCTGGGAGAAAGAAGCCCGGGCGGGCAGCACCCTCGGTCCTGGCGCCGGCCCCCCCCCGCGCCTCACCTGGAGGCGTGGGCCAGTGGCGCAACGGATAACGCGCCTGACTACGGATCAGGAGATTGCAGGTTCGACTCCTGCCTGGCTTGTGGTGACGGCACCTTCCGGGATGCGGGTGCTTTTTTTTTTTCTTTCCCTTTCCCTTTCCCTTTCCCTTTCCTCCCCTTCTTTGTTCTCCTTCCCCCGGCGGCCAGGAAAAGCGCGTGCCCCACGGGGCCAAGAGGAACACTGGCCGCGGCTTTCAGCGCCGCTCCATTGCCGTGACCGGGCCTCCTCGCCCGCCAAACTTTTCGCCCGCCTGACCCCGATGTGATTTGAACACATAGCCTTCTGATCTGGAGTCAGACGCGCTGCCGTTGCGCCACGAGGCCAGCCGGCAGGCCCTGCAGCTCTTGGTGCTGCGAGGGCGGGCAGCGGGGCCGGGAAGGAGCCGCGGCGGAAAAAGAAGGGGCTGCATTGGCCGTGAATCGAACACGGGCCTCCCGCGTGGCGGGCGAGAATTCTACCACTGAACCACCAATGCCTTGCTGGGAGGAACCGGCCTTCGAGCGGAGCCTGTGCTCTCGGCCGTGCGGCCACCTGCCAGGGCCCGAGGCGGCGGCGGCCTGCCAGCCAAAGGGGGCCTCTCCGGCAGGCCCCTCAGTGGCCGTGTCGGGCCCTGGGTTTCTGTAGTGTAGTGGTTATCACGTTCGCTTCACACGCGAAAGGTCCCTGGTTCGAAACCAGGCAGAAACAGGCCTCCTTTTGCCGTGGGGCCTGGAAAAACGCAGGCTTGCACAAGTGGGCAGCTGCTCGCCGCCTGGGCGTGCGCTCGTGCCCTCTCGCTCGCTGCTCTGGGCCTACGGCAGCCTTTTGTCCGCCGTTCTCTTCGGTGCTGCTGGGAGAAAGAAGCCCGGGCGGGCAGCACCCTCGGTCCTGGCGCCGGCCCCCCCCCGCGCCTCACCTGGAGGCGTGGGCCAGTGGCGCAACGGATAACGCGCCTGACTACGGATCAGGAGATTGCAGGTTCGACTCCTGCCTGGCTTGTGGTGACGGCACCTTCCGGGATGCGGGTGCTTTTTTTTTTTCTTTCCCTTTCCCTTTCCCTTTCCTCCCCTTCTTTGTTCTCCTTCCCCCGGCGGCCAGGAAAAGCGCGTGCCCCACGGGGCCAAGAGGAACACTGGCCGCGGCTTTCAGCGCCGCTCCATTGCCGTGACCGGGCCTCCTCGCCCGCCAAACTTTTCGCCCGCCTGACCCCGATGTGATTTGAACACATAGCCTTCTGATCTGGAGTCAGACGCGCTGCCGTTGCGCCACGAGGCCAGCCGGCAGGCCCTGCAGCTCTTGGTGCTGCGAGGGCGGGCAGCGGGGCCGGGAAGGAGCCGCGGCGGAAAAAGAAGGGGCTGCATTGGCCGTGAATCGAACACGGGCCTCCCGCGTGGCGGGCGAGAATTCTACCACTGAACCACCAATGCCTTGCTGGGAGGAACCGGCCTTCGAGCGGAGCCTGTGCTCTCGGCCGTGCGGCCACCTGCCAGGGCCCGAGGCGGCGGCGGCCTGCCAGCCAAAGGGGGCCTCTCCGGCAGGCCCCTCAGTGGCCGTGTCGGGCCCTGGGTTTCTGTAGTGTAGTGGTTATCACGTTCGCTTCACACGCGAAAGGTCCCTGGTTCGAAACCAGGCAGAAACAGGCCTCCTTTTGCCGTGGGGCCTGGAAAAACGCAGGCTTGCACAAGTGGGCAGCTGCTCGCCGCCTGGGCGTGCGCTCGTGCCCTCTCGCTCGCTGCTCTGGGCCTACGGCAGCCTTTTGTCCGCCGTTCTCTTCGGTGCTGCTGGGAGAAAGAAGCCCGGGCGGGCAGCACCCTCGGTCCTGGCGCCGGCCCCCCCCCGCGCCTCACCTGGAGGCGTGGGCCAGTGGCGCAACGGATAACGCGCCTGACTACGGATCAGGAGATTGCAGGTTCGACTCCTGCCTGGCTTGTGGTGACGGCACCTTCCGGGATGCGGGTGCTTTTTTTTTTTCTTTCCCTTTCCCTTTCCCTTTCCTCCCCTTCTTTGTTCTCCTTCCCCCGGCGGCCAGGAAAAGCGCGTGCCCCACGGGGCCAAGAGGAACACTGGCCGCGGCTTTCAGCGCCGCTCCATTGCCGTGACCGGGCCTCCTCGCCCGCCAAACTTTTCGCCCGCCTGACCCCGATGTGATTTGAACACATAGCCTTCTGATCTGGAGTCAGACGCGCTGCCGTTGCGCCACGAGGCCAGCCGGCAGGCCCTGCAGCTCTTGGTGCTGCGAGGGCGGGCAGCGGGGCCGGGAAGGAGCCGCGGCGGAAAAAGAAGGGGCTGCATTGGCCGTGAATCGAACACGGGCCTCCCGCGTGGCGGGCGAGAATTCTACCACTGAACCACCAATGCCTTGCTGGGAGGAACCGGCCTTCGAGCGGAGCCTGTGCTCTCGGCCGTGCGGCCACCTGCCAGGGCCCGAGGCGGCGGCGGCCTGCCAGCCAAAGGGGGCCTCTCCGGCAGGCCCCTCAGTGGCCGTGTCGGGCCCTGGGTTTCTGTAGTGTAGTGGTTATCACGTTCGCTTCACACGCGAAAGGTCCCTGGTTCGAAACCAGGCAGAAACAGGCCTCCTTTTGCCGTGGGGCCTGGAAAAACGCAGGCTTGCACAAGTGGGCAGCTGCTCGCCGCCTGGGCGTGCGCTCGTGCCCTCTCGCTCGCTGCTCTGGGCCTACGGCAGCCTTTTGTCCGCCGTTCTCTTCGGTGCTGCTGGGAGAAAGAAGCCCGGGCGGGCAGCACCCTCGGTCCTGGCGCCGGCCCCCCCCCGCGCCTCACCTGGAGGCGTGGGCCAGTGGCGCAACGGATAACGCGCCTGACTACGGATCAGGAGATTGCAGGTTCGACTCCTGCCTGGCTTGTGGTGACGGCACCTTCCGGGATGCGGGTGCTTTTTTTTTTTCTTTCCCTTTCCCTTTCCCTTTCCTCCCCTTCTTTGTTCTCCTTCCCCCGGCGGCCAGGAAAAGCGCGTGCCCCACGGGGCCAAGAGGAACACTGGCCGCGGCTTTCAGCGCCGCTCCATTGCCGTGACCGGGCCTCCTCGCCCGCCAAACTTTTCGCCCGCCTGACCCCGATGTGATTTGAACACATAGCCTTCTGATCTGGAGTCAGACGCGCTGCCGTTGCGCCACGAGGCCAGCCGGCAGGCCCTGCAGCTCTTGGTGCTGCGAGGGCGGGCAGCGGGGCCGGGAAGGAGCCGCGGCGGAAAAAGAAGGGGCTGCATTGGCCGTGAATCGAACACGGGCCTCCCGCGTGGCGGGCGAGAATTCTACCACTGAACCACCAATGCCTTGTTGGGAGGAACCGGCCTTCGAGCGGAGCCTGTGCTCTCGGCCGTGCGGCCACCTGCCAGGGCCCGAGGCGGCGGCGGCCTGCCAGCCAAAGGGGGCCTCTCCGGCAGGCCCCTCAGTGGCCGTGTCGGGCCCTGGGTTTCTGTAGTGTAGTGGTTATCACGTTCGCTTCACACGCGAAAGGTCCCTGGTTCGAAACCAGGCAGAAACAGGCCTCCTTTTGCCGTGGGGCCTGGAAAAACGCAGGCTTGCACAAGTGGGCAGCTGCTCGCCGCCTGGGCGTGCGCTCGTGCCCTCTCGCTCGCTGCTCTGGGCCTACGGCAGCCTTTTGTCCGCCGTTCTCTTCGGTGCTGCTGGGAGAAAGAAGCCCGGGCGGGCAGCACCCTCGGTCCTGGCGCCGGCCCCCCCCCGCGCCTCACCTGGAGGCGTGGGCCAGTGGCGCAACGGATAACGCGCCTGACTACGGATCAGGAGATTGCAGGTTCGACTCCTGCCTGGCTTGTGGTGACGGCACCTTCCGGGATGCGGGTGCTTTTTTTTTTTCTTTCCCTTTCCCTTTCCCTTTCCTCCCCTTCTTTGTTCTCCTTCCCCCGGCGGCCAGGAAAAGCGCGTGCCCCACGGGGCCAAGAGGAACACTGGCCGCGGCTTTCAGCGCCGCTCCATTGCCGTGACCGGGCCTCCTCGCCCGCCAAACTTTTCGCCCGCCTGACCCCGATGTGATTTGAACACATAGCCTTCTGATCTGGAGTCAGACGCGCTGCCGTTGCGCCACGAGGCCAGCCGGCAGGCCCTGCAGCTCTTGGTGCTGCGAGGGCGGGCAGCGGGGCCGGGAAGGAGCCGCGGCGGAAAAAGAAGGGGCTGCATTGGCCGTGAATCGAACACGGGCCTCCCGCGTGGCGGGCGAGAATTCTACCACTGAACCACCAATGCCTTGCTGGGAGGAACCGGCCTTCGAGCGGAGCCTGTGCTCTCGGCCGTGCGGCCACCTGCCAGGGCCCGAGGCGGCGGCGGCCTGCCAGCCAAAGGGGGCCTCTCCGGCAGGCCCCTCAGTGGCCGTGTCGGGCCCTGGGTTTCTGTAGTGTAGTGGTTATCACGTTCGCTTCACACGCGAAAGGTCCCTGGTTCGAAACCAGGCAGAAACAGGCCTCCTTTTGCCGTGGGGCCTGGAAAAACGCAGGCTTGCACAAGTGGGCAGCTGCTCGCCGCCTGGGCGTGCGCTCGTGCCCTCTCGCTCGCTGCTCTGGGCCTACGGCAGCCTTTTGTCCGCCGTTCTCTTCGGTGCTGCTGGGAGAAAGAAGCCCGGGCGGGCAGCACCCTCGGTCCTGGCGCCGGCCCCCCCCCCGCGCCTCACCTGGAGGCGTGGGCCAGTGGCGCAACGGATAACGCGCCTGACTACGGATCAGGAGATTGCAGGTTCGACTCCTGCCTGGCTTGTGGTGACGGCACCTTCCGGGATGCGGGTGCTTTTTTTTTTTCTTTCCCTTTCCCTTTCCCTTTCCTCCCCTTCTTTGTTCTCCTTCCCCCGGCGGCCAGGAAAAGCGCGTGCCCCACGGGGCCAAGAGGAACACTGGCCGCGGCTTTCAGCGCCGCTCCATTGCCGTGACCGGGCCTCCTCGCCCGCCAAACTTTTCGCCCGCCTGACCCCGATGTGATTTGAACACATAGCCTTCTGATCTGGAGTCAGACGCGCTGCCGTTGCGCCACGAGGCCAGCCGGCAGGCCCTGCAGCTCTTGGTGCTGCGAGGGCGGGCAGCGGGGCCGGGAAGGAGCCGCGGCGGAAAAAGAAGGGGCTGCATTGGCCGTGAATCGAACACGGGCCTCCCGCGTGGCGGGCGAGAATTCTACCACTGAACCACCAATGCCTTGCTGGGAGGAACCGGCCTTCGAGCGGAGCCTGTGCTCTCGGCCGTGCGGCCACCTGCCAGGGCCCGAGGCGGCGGCGGCCTGCCAGCCAAAGGGGGCCTCTCCGGCAGGCCCCTCAGTGGCCGTGTCGGGCCCTGGGTTTCTGTAGTGTAGTGGTTATCACGTTCGCTTCACACGCGAAAGGTCCCTGGTTCGAAACCAGGCAGAAACAGGCCTCCTTTTGCCGTGGGGCCTGGAAAAATGCAGGCTTGCACAAGTGGGCAGCTGCTCGCCGCCTGGGCGTGCGCTCGTGCCCTCTCGCTCGCTGCTCTGGGCCTACGGCAGCCTTTTGTCCGCCGTTCTCTTCGGTGCTGCTGGGAGAAAGAAGCCCGGGCGGGCAGCACCCTCGGTCCTGGCGCCGGCCCCCCCCCGCGCCTCACCTGGAGGCGTGGGCCAGTGGCGCAACGGATAACGCGCCTGACTACGGATCAGGAGATTGCAGGTTCGACTCCTGCCTGGCTTGTGGTGACGGCACCTTCCGGGATGCGGGTGCTTTTTTTTTTTCTTTCCCTTTCCCTTTCCCTTTCCTCCCCTTCTTTGTTCTCCTTCCCCCGGTGGCCAGGAAAAGCGCGTGCCCCACGGGGCCAAGAGGAACACTGGCCGCGGCTTTCAGCGCCGCTCCATTGCCGTGACCGGGCCTCCTCGCCCGCCAAACTTTTCGCCCGCCTGACCCCGATGTGATTTGAACACATAGCCTTCTGATCTGGAGTCAGACGCGCTGCCGTTGCGCCACGAGGCCAGCCGGCAGGCCCTGCAGCTCTTGGTGCTGCGAGGGCGGGCAGCGGGGCCGGGAAGGAGCCGCGGCGGAAAAAGAAGGGGCTGCATTGGCCGTGAATCGAACACGGGCCTCCCGCGTGGCGGGCGAGAATTCTACCACTGAACCACCAATGCCTTGCTGGGAGGAACCGGCCTTCGAGCGGAGCCTGTGCTCTCGGCCGTGCGGCCACCTGCCAGGGCCCGAGGCGGCGGCGGCCTGCCAGCCAAAGGGGGCCTCTCCGGCAGGCCCCTCAGTGGCCGTGTCGGGCCCTGGGTTTCTGTAGTGTAGTGGTTATCACGTTCGCTTCACACGCGAAAGGTCCCTGGTTCGAAACCAGGCAGAAACAGGCCTCCTTTTGCCGTGGGGCCTGGAAAAACGCAGGCTTGCACAAGTGGGCAGCTGCTCGCCGCCTGGGCGTGCGCTCGTGCCCTCTCGCTCGCTGCTCTGGGCCTACGGCAGCCTTTTGTCCGCCGTTCTCTTCGGTGCTGCTGGGAGAAAGAAGCCCGGGCGGGCAGCACCCTCGGTCCTGGCGCCGGCCCCCCCCCCGCGCCTCACCTGGAGGCGTGGGCCAGTGGCGCAACGGATAACGCGCCTGACTACGGATCAGGAGATTGCAGGTTCGACTCCTGCCTGGCTTGTGGTGACGGCACCTTCCGGGATGCGGGTGCTTTTTTTTTTTCTTTCCCTTTCCCTTTCCCTTTCCTCCCCTTCTTTGTTCTCCTTCCCCCGGCGGCCAGGAAAAGCGCGTGCCCCACGGGGCCAAGAGGAACACTGGCCGCGGCTTTCAGCGCCGCTCCATTGCCGTGACCGGGCCTCCTCGCCCGCCAAACTTTTCGCCCGCCTGACCCCGATGTGATTTGAACACATAGCCTTCTGATCTGGAGTCAGACGCGCTGCCGTTGCGCCACGAGGCCAGCCGGCAGGCCCTGCAGCTCTTGGTGCTGCGAGGGCGGGCAGCGGGGCCGGGAAGGAGCCGCGGCGGAAAAAGAAGGGGCTGCATTGGCCGTGAATCGAACACGGGCCTCCCGCGTGGCGGGCGAGAATTCTACCACTGAACCACCAATGCCTTGCTGGGAGGAACCGGCCTTCGAGCGGAGCCTGTGCTCTCGGCCGTGCGGCCACCTGCCAGGGCCCGAGGCGGCGGCGGCCTGCCAGCCAAAGGGGGCCTCTCCGGCAGGCCCCTCAGTGGCCGTGTCGGGCCCTGGGTTTCTGTAGTGTAGTGGTTATCACGTTCGCTTCACACGCGAAAGGTCCCTGGTTCGAAACCAGGCAGAAACAGGCCTCCTTTTGCCGTGGGGCCTGGAAAAACGCAGGCTTGCACAAGTGGGCAGCTGCTCGCCGCCTGGGCGTGCGCTCGTGCCCTCTCGCTCGCTGCTCTGGGCCTACGGCAGCCTTTTGTCCGCCGTTCTCTTCGGTGCTGCTGGGAGAAAGAAGCCCGGGCGGGCAGCACCCTCGGTCCTGGCGCCGGCCCCCCCCCGCGCCTCACCTGGAGGCGTGGGCCAGTGGCGCAACGGATAACGCGCCTGACTACGGATCAGGAGATTGCAGGTTCGACTCCTGCCTGGCTTGTGGTGACGGCACCTTCCGGGATGCGGGTGCTTTTTTTTTTTCTTTCCCTTTCCCTTTCCCTTTCCTCCCCTTCTTTGTTCTCCTTCCCCCGGCGGCCAGGAAAAGCGCGTGCCCCACGGGGCCAAGAGGAACACTGGCCGCGGCTTTCAGCGCCGCTCCATTGCCGTGACCGGGCCTCCTCGCCCGCCAAACTTTTCGCCCGCCTGACCCCGATGTGATTTGAACACATAGCCTTCTGATCTGGAGTCAGACGCGCTGCCGTTGCGCCACGAGGCCAGCCGGCAGGCCCTGCAGCTCTTGGTGCTGCGAGGGCGGGCAGCGGGGCCGGGAAGGAGCCGCGGCGGAAAAAGAAGGGGCTGCATTGGCCGTGAATCGAACACGGGCCTCCCGCGTGGCGGGCGAGAATTCTACCACTGAACCACCAATGCCTTGCTGGGAGGAACCGGCCTTCGAGCGGAGCCTGTGCTCTCGGCCGTGCGGCCACCTGCCAGGGCCCGAGGCGGCGGCGGCCTGCCAGCCAAAGGGGGCCTCTCCGGCAGGCCTCTCAGTGGCCGTGTCGGGCCCTGGGTTTCTGTAGTGTAGTGGTTATCACGTTCGCTTCACACGCGAAAGGTCCCTGGTTCGAAACCAGGCAGAAACAGGCCTCCTTTTGCCGTGGGGCCTGGAAAAACGCAGGCTTGCACAAGTGGGCAGCTGCTCGCCGCCTGGGCGTGCGCTCGTGCCCTCTCGCTCGCTGCTCTGGGCCTACGGCAGCCTTTTGTCCGCCGTTCTCTTCGGTGCTGCTGGGAGAAAGAAGCCCGGGCGGGCAGCACCCTCGGTCCTGGCGCCGGCCCCCCCCCGCGCCTCACCTGGAGGCGTGGGCCAGTGGCGCAACGGATAACGCGCCTGACTACGGATCAGGAGATTGCAGGTTCGACTCCTGCCTGGCTTGTGGTGACGGCACCTTCCGGGATGCGGGTGCTTTTTTTTTTTCTTTCCCTTTCCCTTTCCCTTTCCTCCCCTTCTTTGTTCTCCTTCCCCCGGCGGCCAGGAAAAGCGCGTGCCCCACGGGGCCAAGAGGAACACTGGCCGCGGCTTTCAGCGCCGCTCCATTGCCGTGACCGGGCCTCCTCGCCCGCCAAACTTTTCGCCCGCCTGACCCCGATGTGATTTGAACACATAGCCTTCTGATCTGGAGTCAGACGCGCTGCCGTTGCGCCACGAGGCCAGCCGGCAGGCCCTGCAGCTCTTGGTGCTGCGAGGGCGGGCAGCGGGGCCGGGAAGGAGCCGCGGCGGAAAAAGAAGGGGCTGCATTGGCCGTGAATCGAACACGGGCCTCCCGCGTGGCGGGCGAGAATTCTACCACTGAACCACCAATGCCTTGCTGGGAGGAACCGGCCTTCGAGCGGAGCCTGTGCTCTCGGCCGTGCGGCCACCTGCCAGGGCCCGAGGCGGCGGCGGCCTGCCAGCCAAAGGGGGCCTCTCCGGCAGGCCCCTCAGTGGCCGTGTCGGGCCCTGGGTTTCTGTAGTGTAGTGGTTATCACGTTCGCTTCACACGCGAAAGGTCCCTGGTTCGAAACCAGGCAGAAACAGGCCTCCTTTTGCCGTGGGGCCTGGAAAAACGCAGGCTTGCACAAGTGGGCAGCTGCTCGCCGCCTGGGCGTGCGCTCGTGCCCTCTCGCTCGCTGCTCTGGGCCTACGGCAGCCTTTTGTCCGCCGTTCTCTTCGGTGCTGCTGGGAGAAAGAAGCCCGGGCGGGCAGCACCCTCGGTCCTGGCGCCGGTCCCCCCCCGCGCCTCACCTGGAGGCGTGGGCCAGTGGCGCAACGGATAACGCGCCTGACTACGGATCAGGAGATTGCAGGTTCGACTCCTGCCTGGCTTGTGGTGACGGCACCTTCCGGGATGCGGGTGCTTTTTTTTTTTCTTTCCCTTTCCCTTTCCCTTTCCTCCCCTTCTTTGTTCTCCTTCCCCCGGCGGCCAGGAAAAGCGCGTGCCCCACGGGGCCAAGAGGAACACTGGCCGCGGCTTTCAGCGCCGCTCCATTGCCGTGACCGGGCCTCCTCGCCCGCCAAACTTTTCGCCCGCCTGACCCCGATGTGATTTGAACACATAGCCTTCTGATCTGGAGTCAGACGCGCTGCCGTTGCGCCACGAGGCCAGCCGGCAGGCCCTGCAGCTCTTGGTGCTGCGAGGGCGGGCAGCGGGGCCGGGAAGGAGCCGCGGCGGAAAAAGAAGGGGCTGCATTGGCCGTGAATCGAACACGGGCCTCCCGCGTGGCGGGCGAGAATTCTACCACTGAACCACCAATGCCTTGCTGGGAGGAACCGGCCTTCGAGCGGAGCCTGTGCTCTCGGCCGTGCGGCCACCTGCCAGGGCCCGAGGCGGCGGCGGCCTGCCAGCCAAAGGGGGCCTCTCCGGCAGGCCCCTCAGTGGCCGTGTCGGGCCCTGGGTTTCTGTAGTGTAGTGGTTATCACGTTCGCTTCACACGCGAAAGGTCCCTGGTTCGAAACCAGGCAGAAACAGGCCTCCTTTTGCCGTGGGGCCTGGAAAAACGCAGGCTTGCACAAGTGGGCAGCTGCTCGCCGCCTGGGCGTGCGCTCGTGCCCTCTCGCTCGCTGCTCTGGGCCTACGGCAGCCTTTTGTCCGCCGTTCTCTTCGGTGCTGCTGGGAGAAAGAAGCCCGGGCGGGCAGCACCCTCGGTCCTGGCGCCGGCCCCCCCCCGCGCCTCACCTGGAGGCGTGGGCCAGTGGCGCAACGGATAACGCGCCTGACTACGGATCAGGAGATTGCAGGTTCGACTCCTGCCTGGCTTGTGGTGACGGCACCTTCCGGGATGCGGGTGCTTTTTTTTTTTCTTTCCCTTTCCCTTTCCCTTTCCTCCCCTTCTTTGTTCTCCTTCCCCCGGCGGCCAGGAAAAGCGCGTGCCCCACGGGGCCAAGAGGAACACTGGCCGCGGCTTTCAGCGCCGCTCCATTGCCGTGACCGGGCCTCCTCGCCCGCCAAACTTTTCGCCCGCCTGACCCCGATGTGATTTGAACACATAGCCTTCTGATCTGGAGTCAGACGCGCTGCCGTTGCGCCACGAGGCCAGCCGGCAGGCCCTGCAGCTCTTGGTGCTGCGAGGGCGGGCAGCGGGGCCGGGAAGGAGCCGCGGCGGAAAAAGAAGGGGCTGCATTGGCCGTGAATCGAACACGGGCCTCCCGCGTGGCGGGCGAGAATTCTACCACTGAACCACCAATGCCTTGCTGGGAGGAACCGGCCTTCGAGCGGAGCCTGTGCTCTCGGCCGTGCGGCCACCTGCCAGGGCCCGAGGCGGCGGCGGCCTGCCAGCCAAAGGGGGCCTCTCCGGCAGGCCCCTCAGTGGCCGTGTCGGGCCCTGGGTTTCTGTAGTGTAGTGGTTATCACGTTCGCTTCACACGCGAAAGGTCCCTGGTTCGAAACCAGGCAGAAACAGGCCTCCTTTTGCCGTGGGGCCTGGAAAAACGCAGGCTTGCACAAGTGGGCAGCTGCTCGCCGCCTGGGCGTGCGCTCGTGCCCTCTCGCTCGCTGCTCTGGGCCTACGGCAGCCTTTTGTCCGCCGTTCTCTTCGGTGCTGCTGGGAGAAAGAAGCCCGGGCGGGCAGCACCCTCGGTCCTGGCGCCGGCCCCCCCCCGCACCTCACCTGGAGGCGTGGGCCAGTGGCGCAACGGATAACGCGCCTGACTACGGATCAGGAGATTGCAGGTTCGACTCCTGCCTGGCTTGTGGTGACGGCACCTTCCGGGATGCGGGTGCTTTTTTTTTTTCTTTCCCTTTCCCTTTCCCTTTCCTCCCCTTCTTTGTTCTCCTTCCCCCGGCGGCCAGGAAAAGCGCGTGCCCCACGGGGCCAAGAGGAACACTGGCCGCGGCTTTCAGCGCCGCTCCATTGCCGTGACCGGGCCTCCTCGCCCGCCAAACTTTTCGCCCGCCTGACCCCGATGTGATTTGAACACATAGCCTTCTGATCTGGAGTCAGACGCGCTGCCGTTGCGCCACGAGGCCAGCCGGCAGGCCCTGCAGCTCTTGGTGCTGCGAGGGCGGGCAGCGGGGCCGGGAAGGAGCCGCGGCAGAAAAAGAAGGGGCTGCATTGGCCGTGAATCGAACACGGGCCTCCCGCGTGGCGGGCGAGAATTCTACCACTGAACCACCAATGCCTTGCTGGGAGGAACCGGCCTTCGAGCGGAGCCTGTGCTCTCGGCCGTGCGGCCACCTGCCAGGGCCCGAGGCGGCGGCGGCCTGCCAGCCAAAGGGGGCCTCTCCGGCAGGCCCCTCAGTGGCCGTGTCGGGCCCTGGGTTTCTGTAGTGTAGTGGTTATCACGTTCGCTTCACACGCGAAAGGTCCCTGGTTCGAAACCAGGCAGAAACAGGCCTCCTTTTGCCGTGGGGCCTGGAAAAACGCAGGCTTGCACAAGTGGGCAGCTGCTCGCCGCCTGGGCGTGCGCTCGTGCCCTCTCGCTCGCTGCTCTGGGCCTACGGCAGCCTTTTGTCCGCCGTTCTCTTCGGTGCTGCTGGGAGAAAGAAGCCCGGGCGGGCAGCACCCTCGGTCCTGGCGCCGGCCCCCCCCCGCGCCTCACCTGGAGGCGTGGGCCAGTGGCGCAACGGATAACGCGCCTGACTACGGATCAGGAGATTGCAGGTTCGACTCCTGCCTGGCTTGTGGTGACGGCACCTTCCGGGATGCGGGTGCTTTTTTTTTTTCTTTCCCTTTCCCTTTCCCTTTCCTCCCCTTCTTTGTTCTCCTTCCCCCGGCGGCCAGGAAAAGCGCGTGCCCCACGGGGCCAAGAGGAACACTGGCCGCGGCTTTCAGCGCCGCTCCATTGCCGTGACCGGGCCTCCTCGCCCGCCAAACTTTTCGCCCGCCTGACCCCGATGTGATTTGAACACATAGCCTTCTGATCTGGAGTCAGACGCGCTGCCGTTGCGCCACGAGGCCAGCCGGCAGGCCCTGCAGCTCTTGGTGCTGCGAGGGCGGGCAGCGGGGCCGGGAAGGAGCCGCGGCGGAAAAAGAAGGGGCTGCATTGGCCGTGAATCGAACACGGGCCTCCCGCGTGGCGGGCGAGAATTCTACCACTGAACCACCAATGCCTTGCTGGGAGGAACCGGCCTTCGAGCGGAGCCTGTGCTCTCGGCCGTGCGGCCACCTGCCAGGGCCCGAGGCGGCGGCGGCCTGCCAGCCAAAGGGGGCCTCTCCGGCAGGCCCCTCAGTGGCCGTGTCGGGCCCTGGGTTTCTGTAGTGTAGTGGTTATCACGTTCGCTTCACACGCGAAAGGTCCCTGGTTCGAAACCAGGCAGAAACAGGCCTCCTTTTGCCGTGGGGCCTGGAAAAACGCAGGCTTGCACAAGTGGGCAGCTGCTCGCCGCCTGGGCGTGCGCTCGTGCCCTCTCGCTCGCTGCTCTGGGCCTACGGCAGCCTTTTGTCCGCCGTTCTCTTCGGTGCTGCTGGGAGAAAGAAGCCCGGGCGGGCAGCACCCTCGGTCCTGGCGCCGGCCCCCCCCCCGCACCTCACCTGGAGGCGTGGGCCAGTGGCGCAACGGATAACGCGCCTGACTACGGATCAGGAGATTGCAGGTTCGACTCCTGCCTGGCTTGTGGTGACGGCACCTTCCGGGATGCGGGTGCTTTTTTTTTTTCTTTCCCTTTCCCTTTCCCTTTCCTCCCCTTCTTTGTTCTCCTTCCCCCGGCGGCCAGGAAAAGCGCGTGCCCCACGGGGCCAAGAGGAACACTGGCCGCGGCTTTCAGCGCCGCTCCATTGCCGTGACCGGGCCTCCTCGCCCGCCAAACTTTTCGCCCGCCTGACCCCGATGTGATTTGAACACATAGCCTTCTGATCTGGAGTCAGACGCGCTGCCGTTGCGCCACGAGGCCAGCCGGCAGGCCCTGCAGCTCTTGGTGCTGCGAGGGCGGGCAGCGGGGCCGGGAAGGAGCCGCGGCAGAAAAAGAAGGGGCTGCATTGGCCGTGAATCGAACACGGGCCTCCCGCGTGGCGGGCGAGAATTCTACCACTGAACCACCAATGCCTTGCTGGGAGGAACCGGCCTTCGAGCGGAGCCTGTGCTCTCGGCCGTGCGGCCACCTGCCAGGGCCCGAGGCGGCGGCGGCCTGCCAGCCAAAGGGGGCCTCTCCGGCAGGCCCCTCAGTGGCCGTGTCGGGCCCTGGGTTTCTGTAGTGTAGTGGTTATCACGTTCGCTTCACACGCGAAAGGTCCCTGGTTTGAAACCAGGCAGAAAGAGGCCTCCTTTTGCCGTGGGGCCTGGAAAAACGCAGGCTTGCACAAGTGGGCAGCTGCTCGCCGCCTGGGCGTGCGCTCGTGCCCTCTCGCTCGCTGCTCTGGGCCTACGGCAGCCTTTTGTCCGCCGTTCTCTTCGGTGCTGCTGGGAGAAAGAAGCCCGGGCGGGCAGCACCCTCGGTCCTGGCGCCGGCCCCCCCCCGCGCCTCACCTGGAGGCGTGGGCCAGTGGCGCAACGGATAACGCGCCTGACTACGGATCAGGAGATTGCAGGTTCGACTCCTGCCTGGCTTGTGGTGACGGCACCTTCCGGGATGCGGGTGCTTTTTTTTTTTCTTTCCCTTTCCCTTTCCCTTTCCTCCCCTTCTTTGTTCTCCTTCCCCCGGCGGCCAGGAAAAGCGCGTGCCCCACGGGGCCAAGAGGAACACTGGCCGCGGCTTTCAGCGCCGCTCCATTGCCGTGACCGGGCCTCCTCGCCCGCCAAACTTTTCGCCCGCCTGACCCCGATGTGATTTGAACACATAGCCTTCTGATCTGGAGTCAGACGCGCTGCCGTTGCGCCACGAGGCCAGCCGGCAGGCCCTGCAGCTCTTGGTGCTGCGAGGGCGGGCAGCGGGGCCGGGAAGGAGCCGCGGCGGAAAAAGAAGGGGCTGCATTGGCCGTGAATCGAACACGGGCCTCCCGCGTGGCGGGCGAGAATTCTACCACTGAACCACCAATGCCTTGCTGGGAGGAACCGGCCTTCGAGCGGAGCCTGTGCTCTCGGCCGTGCGGCCACCTGCCAGGGCCCGAGGCGGCGGCGGCCTGCCAGCCAAAGGGGGCCTCTCCGGCAGGCCCCTCAGTGGCCGTGTCGGGCCCTGGGTTTCTGTAGTGTAGTGGTTATCACGTTTGCTTCACACGCGAAAGGTCCCTGGTTCGAAACCAGGCAGAAACAGGCCTCCTTTTGCCGTGGGGCCTGGAAAAACGCAGGCTTGCACAAGTGGGCAGCTGCTCGCCGCCTGGGCGTGCGCTCGTGCCCTCTCGCTCGCTGCTCTGGGCCTACGGCAGCCTTTTGTCCGCCGTTCTCTTCGGTGCTGCTGGGAGAAAGAAGCCCGGGCGGGCAGCACCCTCGGTCCTGGCGCCGGCCCCCCCCCGCGCCTCACCTGGAGGCGTGGGCCAGTGGCGCAACGGATAACGCGCCTGACTACGGATCAGGAGATTGCAGGTTCGACTCCTGCCTGGCTTGTGGTGACGGCACCTTCCGGGATGCGGGTGCTTTTTTTTTTTCTTTCCCTTTCCCTTTCCCTTTCCTCCCCTTCTTTGTTCTCCTTCCCCCGGCGGCCAGGAAAAGCGCGTGCCCCACGGGGCCAAGAGGAACACTGGCCGCGGCTTTCAGCGCCGCTCCATTGCCGTGACCGGGCCTCCTCGCCCGCCAAACTTTTCGCCCGCCTGACCCCGATGTGATTTGAACACATAGCCTTCTGATCTGGAGTCAGACGCGCTGCCGTTGCGCCACGAGGCCAGCCGGCAGGCCCTGCAGCTCTTGGTGCTGCGAGGGCGGGCAGCGGGGCCGGGAAGGAGCCGCGGCGGAAAAAGAAGGGGCTGCATTGGCCGTGAATCGAACACGGGCCTCCCGCGTGGCGGGCGAGAATTCTACCACTGAACCACCAATGCCTTGCTGGGAGGAACCGGCCTTCGAGCGGAGCCTGTGCTCTTGGCCGTGCGGCCACCTGCCAGGGCCTGAGGCGGCGGCGGCCTGCCAGCCAAAGGGGGCCTCTCCGGCAGGCCCCTCAGTGGCCGTGTCGGGCCCTGGGTTTCTGTAGTGTAGTGGTTATCACGTTCGCTTCACACGCGAAAAGTCCCTGGTTCGAAACCAGGCAGAAACAGGCCTCCTTTTGCCGTGGGGCCTGGAAAAACGCAGGCTTGCACAAGTGGGCAGCTGCTCGCCGCCTGGGCGTGCGCTCGTGCCCTCTCGCTCGCTGCTCTGGGCCTACGGCAGCCTTTTGTCCGCCGTTCTCTTCGGTGCTGCTGGGAGAAAGAAGCCCGGGCGGGCAGCACCCTCGGTCCTGGCGCCGGCCCCCCCCCGCGCCTCACCTGGAGGCGTGGGCCAGTGGCGCAACGGATAACGCGCCTGACTACGGATCAGGAGATTGCAGGTTCGACTCCTGCCTGGCTTGTGGTGACGGCACCTTCCGGGATGCGGGTGCTTTTTTTTTTTCTTTCCCTTTCCCTTTCCCTTTCCTCCCCTTCTTTGTTCTCCTTCCCCCGGCGGCCAGGAAAAGCGCGTGCCCCACGGGGCCAAGAGGAACACTGGCCGCGGCTTTCAGCGCCGCTCCATTGCCGTGACCGGGCCTCCTCGCCCGCCAAACTTTTCGCCCGCCTGACCCCGATGTGATTTGAACACATAGCCTTCTGATCTGGAGTCAGACGCGCTGCCGTTGCGCCACGAGGCCAGCCGGCAGGCCCTGCAGCTCTTGGTGCTGCGAGGGCGGGCAGCGGGGCCGGGAAGGAGCCGCGGCGGAAAAAGAAGGGGCTGCATTGGCCGTGAATCGAACACGGGCCTCCCGCGTGGCGGGCGAGAATTCTACCACTGAACCACCAATGCCTTGCTGGGAGGAACCGGCCTTCGAGCGGAGCCTGTGCTCTCGGCCGTGCGGCCACCTGCCAGGGCCCGAGGCGGCGGCGGCCTGCCAGCCAAAGGGGGCCTCTCCGGCAGGCCCCTCAGTGGCCGTGTCGGGCCCTGGGTTTCTGTAGTGTAGTGGTTATCACGTTCGCTTCACACGCGAAAGGTCCCTGGTTCGAAACCAGGCAGAAACAGGCCTCCTTTTGCCGTGGGGCCTGGAAAAACGCAGGCTTGCACAAGTGGGCAGCTGCTCGCCGCCTGGGCGTGCGCTCGTGCCCTCTCGCTCGCTGCTCTGGGCCTACGGCAGCCTTTTGTCCGCCGTTCTCTTCGGTGCTGCTGGGAGAAAGAAGCCCGGGCGGGCAGCACCCTCGGTCCTGGCGCCGGCCCCCCCCCCCGCGCCTCACCTGGAGGCGTGGGCCAGTGGCGCAACGGATAACGCGCCTGACTACGGATCAGGAGATTGCAGGTTCGACTCCTGCCTGGCTTGTGGTGACGGCACCTTCCGGGATGCGGGTGCTTTTTTTTTTTCTTTCCCTTTCCCTTTCCCTTTCCTCCCCTTCTTTGTTCTCCTTCCCCCGGCGGCCAGGAAAAGCGCGTGCCCCACGGGGCCAAGAGGAACACTGGCCGCGGCTTTCAGCGCCGCTCCATTGCCGTGACCGGGCCTCCTCGCCCGCCAAACTTTTCGCCCGCCTGACCCCGATGTGATTTGAACACATAGCCTTCTGATCTGGAGTCAGACGCGCTGCCGTTGCGCCACGAGGCCAGCCGGCAGGCCCTGCAGCTCTTGGTGCTGCGAGGGCGGGCAGCGGGGCCGGGAAGGAGCCGCGGCGGAAAAAGAAGGGGCTGCATTGGCCGTGAATCGAACACGGGCCTCCCGCGTGGCGGGCGAGAATTCTACCACTGAACCACCAATGCCTTGCTGGGAGGAACCGGCCTTCGAGCGGAGCCTGTGCTCTCGGCCGTGCGGCCACCTGCCAGGGCCCGAGGCGGCGGCGGCCTGCCAGCCAAAGGGGGCCTCTCCGGCAGGCCCCTCAGTGGCCGTGTCGGGCCCTGGGTTTCTGTAGTGTAGTGGTTATCACGTTCGCTTCACACGCGAAAGGTCCCTGGTTCGAAACCAGGCAGAAACAGGCCTCCTTTTGCCGTGGGGCCTGGAAAAACGCAGGCTTGCACAAGTGGGCAGCTGCTCGCCGCCTGGGCGTGCGCTCGTGCCCTCTCGCTCGCTGCTCTGGGCCTACGGCAGCCTTTTGTCCGCCGTTCTCTTCGGTGCTGCTGGGAGAAAGAAGCCCGGGCGGGCAGCACCCTCGGTCCTGGCGCCGGCCCCCCCCCCGCGCCTCACCTGGAGGCGTGGGCCAGTGGCGCAACGGATAACGCGCCTGACTACGGATCAGGAGATTGCAGGTTCGACTCCTGCCTGGCTTGTGGTGACGGCACCTTCCGGGATGCGGGTGCTTTTTTTTTTTCTTTCCCTTTCCCTTTCCCTTTCCTCCCCTTCTTTGTTCTCCTTCCCCCGGCGGCCAGGAAAAGCGCGTGCCCCACGGGGCCAAGAGGAACACTGGCCGCGGCTTTCAGCGCCGCTCCATTGCCGTGACCGGGCCTCCTCGCCCGCCAAACTTTTCGCCCGCCTGACCCCGATGTGATTTGAACACATAGCCTTCTGATCTGGAGTCAGACGCGCTGCCGTTGCGCCACGAGGCCAGCCGGCAGGCCCTGCAGCTCTTGGTGCTGCGAGGGCGGGCAGCGGGGCCGGGAAGGAGCCGCGGCGGAAAAAGAAGGGGCTGCATTGGCCGTGAATCGAACACGGGCCTCCCGCGTGGCGGGCGAGAATTCTACCACTGAACCACCAATGCCTTGCTGGGAGGAACCGGCCTTCGAGCGGAGCCTGTGCTCTCGGCCGTGCGGCCACCTGCCAGGGCCCGAGGCGGCGGCGGCCTGCCAGCCAAAGGGGGCCTCTCCGGCAGGCCCCTCAGTGGCCGTGTCGGGCCCTGGGTTTCTGTAGTGTAGTGGTTATCACGTTCGCTTCACACGCGAAAGGTCCCTGGTTCGAAACCAGGCAGAAACAGGCCTCCTTTTGCCGTGGGGCCTGGAAAAACGCAGGCTTGCACAAGTGGGCAGCTGCTCGCCGCCTGGGCGTGCGCTCGTGCCCTCTCGCTCGCTGCTCTGGGCCTACGGCAGCCTTTTGTCCGCCGTTCTCTTCGGTGCTGCTGGGAGAAAGAAGCCCGGGCGGGCAGCACCCTCGGTCCTGGCGCCGGCCCCCCCCCCGCGCCTCACCTGGAGGCGTGGGCCAGTGGTGCAACGGATAACGCGCCTGACTACGGATCAGGAGATTGCAGGTTCGACTCCTGCCTGGCTTGTGGTGACGGCACCTTCCGGGATGCGGGTGCTTTTTTTTTTTCTTTCCCTTTCCCTTTCCCTTTCCTCCCCTTCTTTGTTCTCCTTCCCCCGGCGGCCAGGAAAAGCGCGTGCCCCACGGGGCCAAGAGGAACACTGGCCGCGGCTTTCAGCGCCGCTCCATTGCCGTGACCGGGCCTCCTCGCCCGCCAAACTTTTCGCCCGCCTGACCCCGATGTGATTTGAACACATAGCCTTCTGATCTGGAGTCAGACGCGCTGCCGTTGCGCCACGAGGCCAGCCGGCAGGCCCTGCAGCTCTTGGTGCTGCGAGGGCGGGCAGCGGGGCCGGGAAGGAGCCGCGGCGGAAAAAGAAGGGGCTGCATTGGCCGTGAATCGAACACGGGCCTCCCGCGTGGCGGGCGAGAATTCTACCACTGAACCACCAATGCCTTGCTGGGAGGAACCGGCCTTCGAGCGGAGCCTGTGCTCTCGGCCGTGCGGCCACCTGCCAGGGCCCGAGGCGGCGGCGGCCTGCCAGCCAAAGGGGGCCTCTCCGGCAGGCCCCTCAGTGGCCGTGTCGGGCCCTGGGTTTCTGTAGTGTAGTGGTTATCACGTTCGCTTCACACGCGAAAGGTCCCTGGTTCGAAACCAGGCAGAAACAGGCCTCCTTTTGCCGTGGGGCCTGGAAAAACGCAGGCTTGCACAAGTGGGCAGCTGCTCGCCGCCTGGGCGTGCGCTCGTGCCCTCTCGCTCGCTGCTCTGGGCCTACGGCAGCCTTTTGTCCGCCGTTCTCTTCGGTGCTGCTGGGAGAAAGAAGCCCGGGCGGGCAGCACCCTCGGTCCTGGCGCCGGCCCCCCCCCGCGCCTCACCTGGAGGCGTGGGCCAGTGGCGCAACGGATAACGCGCCTGACTACGGATCAGGAGATTGCAGGTTCGACTCCTGCCTGGCTTGTGGTGACGGCACCTTCCGGGATGCGGGTGCTTTTTTTTTTTCTTTCCCTTTCCCTTTCCCTTTCCTCCCCTTCTTTGTTCTCCTTCCCCCGGCGGCCAGGAAAAGCGCGTGCCCCACGGGGCCAAGAGGAACACTGGCCGCGGCTTTCAGCGCCGCTCCATTGCCGTGACCGGGCCTCCTCGCCCGCCAAACTTTTCGCCCGCCTGACCCCGATGTGATTTGAACACATAGCCTTCTGATCTGGAGTCAGACGCGCTGCCGTTGCGCCACGAGGCCAGCCGGCAGGCCCTGCAGCTCTTGGTGCTGCGAGGGCGGGCAGCGGGGCCGGGAAGGAGCCGCGGCGGAAAAAGAAGGGGCTGCATTGGCCGTGAATCGAACACGGGCCTCCCGCGTGGCGGGCGAGAATTCTACCACTGAACCACCAATGCCTTGCTGGGAGGAACCGGCCTTCGAGCGGAGCCTGTGCTCTCGGCCGTGCGGCCACCTGCCAGGGCCCGAGGCGGCGGCGGCCTGCCAGCCAAAGGGGGCCTCTCCGGCAGGCCCCTCAGTGGCCGTGTCGGGCCCTGGGTTTCTGTAGTGTAGTGGTTATCACGTTCGCTTCACACGCGAAAGGTCCCTGGTTCGAAACCAGGCAGAAACAGGCCTCCTTTTGCCGTGGGGCCTGGAAAAACGCAGGCTTGCACAAGTGGGCAGCTGCTCGCCGCCTGGGCGTGCGCTCGTGCCCTCTCGCTCGCTGCTCTGGGCCTACGGCAGCCTTTTGTCCGCCGTTCTCTTCGGTGCTGCTGGGAGAAAGAAGCCCGGGCGGGCAGCACCCTCGGTCCTGGCGCCGGCCCCCCCCCGCGCCTCACCTGGAGGCGTGGGCCAGTGGCGCAACGGATAACGCGCCTGACTACGGATCAGGAGATTGCAGGTTCGACTCCTGCCTGGCTTGTGGTGACGGCACCTTCCGGGATGCGGGTGCTTTTTTTTTTTCTTTCCCTTTCCCTTTCCCTTTCCTCCCCTTCTTTGTTCTCCTTCCCCCGGCGGCCAGGAAAAGCGCGTGCCCCACGGGGCCAAGAGGAACACTGGCCGCGGCTTTCAGCGCCGCTCCATTGCCGTGACCGGGCCTCCTCGCCCGCCAAACTTTTCGCCCGCCTGACCCCGATGTGATTTGAACACATAGCCTTCTGATCTGGAGTCAGACGCGCTGCCGTTGCGCCACGAGGCCAGCCGGCAGGCCCTGCAGCTCTTGGTGCTGCGAGGGCGGGCAGCGGGGCCGGGAAGGAGCCGCGGCGGAAAAAGAAGGGGCTGCATTGGCCGTGAATCGAACACGGGCCTCCCGCGTGGCGGGCGAGAATTCTACCACTGAACCACCAATGCCTTGCTGGGAGGAACCGGCCTTCGAGCGGAGCCTGTGCTCTCGGCCGTGCGGCCACCTGCCAGGGCCCGAGGCGGCGGCGGCCTGCCAGCCAAAGGGGGCCTCTCCGGCAGGCCCCTCAGTGGCCGTGTCGGGCCCTGGGTTTCTGTAGTGTAGTGGTTATCACGTTCGCTTCACACGCGAAAGGTCCCTGGTTCGAAACCAGGCAGAAACAGGCCTCCTTTTGCCGTGGGGCCTGGAAAAACGCAGGCTTGCACAAGTGGGCAGCTGCTCGCCGCCTGGGCGTGCGCTCGTGCCCTCTCGCTCGCTGCTCTGGGCCTACGGCAGCCTTTTGTCCGCCGTTCTCTTCGGTGCTGCTGGGAGAAAGAAGCCCGGGCGGGCAGCACCCTCGGTCCTGGCGCCGGCCCCCCCCCCCGCGCCTCACCTGGAGGCGTGGGCCAGTGGCGCAACGGATAACGCGCCTGACTACGGATCAGGAGATTGCAGGTTCGACTCCTGCCTGGCTTGTGGTGACGGCACCTTCCGGGATGCGGGTGCTTTTTTTTTTTCTTTCCCTTTCCCTTTCCCTTTCCTCCCCTTCTTTGTTCTCCTTCCCCCGGCGGCCAGGAAAAGCGCGTGCCCCACGGGGCCAAGAGGAACACTGGCCGCGGCTTTCAGCGCCGCTCCATTGCCGTGACCGGGCCTCCTCGCCCGCCAAACTTTTCGCCCGCCTGACCCCGATGTGATTTGAACACATAGCCTTCTGATCTGGAGTCAGACGCGCTGCCGTTGCGCCACGAGGCCAGCCGGCAGGCCCTGCAGCTCTTGGTGCTGCGAGGGCGGGCAGCGGGGCCGGGAAGGAGCCGCGGCGGAAAAAGAAGGGGCTGCATTGGCCGTGAATCGAACACGGGCCTCCCGCGTGGCGGGCGAGAATTCTACCACTGAACCACCAATGCCTTGCTGGGAGGAACCGGCCTTCGAGCGGAGCCTGTGCTCTCGGCCGTGCGGCCACCTGCCAGGGCCCGAGGCGGCGGCGGCCTGCCAGCCAAAGGGGGCCTCTCCGGCAGGCCCCTCAGTGGCCGTGTCGGGCCCTGGGTTTCTGTAGTGTAGTGGTTATCACGTTCGCTTCACACGCGAAAGGTCCCTGGTTCGAAACCAGGCAGAAACAGGCCTCCTTTTGCCGTGGGGCCTGGAAAAACGCAGGCTTGCACAAGTGGGCAGCTGCTCGCCGCCTGGGCGTGCGCTCGTGCCCTCTCGCTCGCTGCTCTGGGCCTACGGCAGCCTTTTGTCCGCCGTTCTCTTCGGTGCTGCTGGGAGAAAGAAGCCCGGGCGGGCAGCACCCTCGGTCCTGGCGCCGGCCCCCCCCCGCGCCTCACCTGGAGGCGTGGGCCAGTGGCGCAACGGATAACGCGCCTGACTACGGATCAGGAGATTGCAGGTTCGACTTCTGCCTGGCTTGTGGTGACGGCACCTTCCGGGATGCGGGTGCTTTTTTTTTTTCTTTCCCTTTCCCTTTCCCTTTCCTCCCCTTCTTTGTTCTCCTTCCCCCGGCGGCCAGGAAAAGCGCGTGCCCCACGGGGCCAAGAGGAACACTGGCCGCGGCTTTCAGCGCCGCTCCATTGCCGTGACCGGGCCTCCTCGCCCGCCAAACTTTTCGCCCGCCTGACCCCGATGTGATTTGAACACATAGCCTTCTGATCTGGAGTCAGACGCGCTGCCGTTGCGCCACGAGGCCAGCCGGCAGGCCCTGCAGCTCTTGGTGCTGCGAGGGCGGGCAGCGGGGCCGGGAAGGAGCCGCGGCGGAAAAAGAAGGGGCTGCATTGGCCGTGAATCGAACACGGGCCTCCCGCGTGGCGGGCGAGAATTCTACCACTGAACCACCAATGCCTTGCTGGGAGGAACCGGCCTTCGAGCGGAGCCTGTGCTCTCGGCCGTGCGGCCACCTGCCAGGGCCCGAGGCGGCGGCGGCCTGCCAGCCAAAGGGGGCCTCTCCGGCAGGCCCCTCAGTGGCCGTGTCGGGCCCTGGGTTTCTGTAGTGTAGTGGTTATCACGTTCGCTTCACACGCGAAAGGTCCCTGGTTCGAAACCAGGCAGAAACAGGCCTCCTTTTGCCGTGGGGCCTGGAAAAACGCAGGCTTGCACAAGTGGGCAGCTGCTCGCCGCCTGGGCGTGCGCTCGTGCCCTCTCGCTCGCTGCTCTGGGCCTACGGCAGCCTTTTGTCCGCCGTTCTCTTCGGTGCTGCTGGGAGAAAGAAGCCCGGGCGGGCAGCACCCTCGGTCCTGGCGCCGGCCCCCCCCCGCGCCTCACCTGGAGGCGTGGGCCAGTGGCGCAACGGATAACGCGCCTGACTACGGATCAGGAGATTGCAGGTTCGACTCCTGCCTGGCTTGTGGTGACGGCACCTTCCGGGATGCGGGTGCTTTTTTTTTTTCTTTCCCTTTCCCTTTCCCTTTCCTCCCCTTCTTTGTTCTCCTTCCCCCGGCGGCCAGGAAAAGCGCGTGCCCCACGGGGCCAAGAGGAACACTGGCCGCGGCTTTCAGCGCCGCTCCATTGCCGTGACCGGGCCTCCTCGCCCGCCAAACTTTTCGCCCGCCTGACCCCGATGTGATTTGAACACATAGCCTTCTGATCTGGAGTCAGACGCGCTGCCGTTGCGCCACGAGGCCAGCCGGCAGGCCCTGCAGCTCTTGGTGCTGCGAGGGCGGGCAGCGGGGCCGGGAAGGAGCCGCGGCGGAAAAAGAAGGGGCTGCATTGGCCGTGAATCGAACACGGGCCTCCCGCGTGGCGGGCGAGAATTCTACCACTGAACCACCAATGCCTTGCTGGGAGGAACCGGCCTTCGAGCGGAGCCTGTGCTCTCGGCCGTGCGGCCACCTGCCAGGGCCCGAGGCGGCGGCGGCCTGCCAGCCAAAGGGGGCCTCTCCGGCAGGCCCCTCAGTGGCCGTGTCGGGCCCTGGGTTTCTGTAGTGTAGTGGTTATCACGTTCGCTTCACACGCGAAAGGTCCCTGGTTCGAAACCAGGCAGAAACAGGCCTCCTTTTGCCGTGGGGCCTGGAAAAACGCAGGCTTGCACAAGTGGGCAGCTGCTCGCCGCCTGGGCGTGCGCTCGTGCCCTCTCGCTCGCTGCTCTGGGCCTACGGCAGCCTTTTGTCCGCCGTTCTCTTCGGTGCTGCTGGGAGAAAGAAGCCCGGGCGGGCAGCACCCTCGGTCCTGGCGCCGGCCCCCCCCCGCGCCTCACCTGGAGGCGTGGGCCAGTGGCGCAACGGATAACGCGCCTGACTACGGATCAGGAGATTGCAGGTTCGACTCCTGCCTGGCTTGTGGTGACGGCACCTTCCGGGATGCGGGTGCTTTTTTTTTTTCTTTCCCTTTCCCTTTCCCTTTCCTCCCCTTCTTTGTTCTCCTTCCCCCGGCGGCCAGGAAAAGCGCGTGCCCCACGGGGCCAAGAGGAACACTGGCCGCGGCTTTCAGCGCCGCTCCATTGCCGTGACCGGGCCTCCTCGCCCGCCAAACTTTTCGCCCGCCTGACCCCGATGTGATTTGAACACATAGCCTTCTGATCTGGAGTCAGACGCGCTGCCGTTGCGCCACGAGGCCAGCCGGCAGGCCCTGCAGCTCTTGGTGCTGCGAGGGCGGGCAGCGGGGCCGGGAAGGAGCCGCGGCGGAAAAAGAAGGGGCTGCATTGGCCGTGAATCGAACACGGGCCTCCCGCGTGGCGGGCGAGAATTCTACCACTGAACCACCAATGCCTTGCTGGGAGGAACCGGCCTTCGAGCGGAGCCTGTGCTCTCGGCCGTGCGGCCACCTGCCAGGGCCCGAGGCGGCGGCGGCCTGCCAGCCAAAGGGGGCCTCTCCGGCAGGCCCCTCAGTGGCCGTGTCGGGCCCTGGGTTTCTGTAGTGTAGTGGTTATCACGTTCGCTTCACACGCGAAAGGTCCCTGGTTCGAAACCAGGCAGAAACAGGCCTCCTTTTGCCGTGGGGCCTGGAAAAACGCAGGCTTGCACAAGTGGGCAGCTGCTCGCCGCCTGGGCGTGCGCTCGTGCCCTCTCGCTCGCTGCTCTGGGCCTACGGCAGCCTTTTGTCCGCCGTTCTCTTCGGTGCTGCTGGGAGAAAGAAGCCCGGGCGGGCAGCACCCTCGGTCCTGGCGCCGGCCCCCCCCCGCGCCTCACCTGGAGGCGTGGGCCAGTGGCGCAACGGATAACGTGCCTGACTACGGATCAGGAGATTGCAGGTTCGACTCCTGCCTGGCTTGTGGTGACGGCACCTTCCGGGATGCGGGTGCTTTTTTTTTTTCTTTCCCTTTCCCTTTCCCTTTCCTCCCCTTCTTTGTTCTCCTTCCCCCGGCGGCCAGGAAAAGCGCGTGCCCCACGGGGCCAAGAGGAACACTGGCCGCGGCTTTCAGCGCCGCTCCATTGCCGTGAACGGGCCTCCTCGCCCGCCAAACTTTTCGCCCGCCTGACCCCGATGTGATTTGAACACATAGCCTTCTGATCTGGAGTCAGACGCGCTGCCGTTGCGCCACGAGGCCAGCCGGCAGGCCCTGCAGCTCTTGGTGCTGCGAGGGCGGGCAGCGGGGCCGGGAAGGAGCCGCGGCGGAAAAAGAAGGGGCTGCATTGGCCGTGAATCGAACACGGGCCTCCCGCGTGGCGGGCGAGAATTCTACCACTGAACCACCAATGCCTTGCTGGGAGGAACCGGCCTTCGAGCGGAGCCTGTGCTCTCGGCCGTGCGGCCACCTGCCAGGGCCCGAGGCGGCGGCGGCCTGCCAGCCAAAGGGGGCCTCTCCGGCAGGCCCCTCAGTGGCCGTGTCGGGCCCTGGGTTTCTGTAGTGTAGTGGTTATCACGTTCGCTTCACACGCGAAAGGTCCCTGGTTCGAAACCAGGCAGAAACAGGCCTCCTTTTGCCGTGGGGCCTGGAAAAACGCAGGCTTGCACAAGTGGGCAGCTGCTCGCCGCCTGGGCGTGCGCTCGTGCCCTCTCGCTCGCTGCTCTGGGCCTACGGCAGCCTTTTGTCCGCCGTTCTCTTCGGTGCTGCTGGGAGAAAGAAGCCCGGGCGGGCAGCACCCTCGGTCCTGGCGCCGGCCCCCCCCCGCGCCTCACCTGGAGGCGTGGGCCAGTGGCGCAACGGATAACGCGCCTGACTACGGATCAGGAGATTGCAGGTTCGACTCCTGCCTGGCTTGTGGTGACGGCACCTTCCGGGATGCGGGTGCTTTTTTTTTTTCTTTCCCTTTCCCTTTCCCTTTCCCTTTCCTCCCCTTCTTTGTTCTCCTTCCCCCGGCGGCCAGGAAAAGCGCGTGCCCCACGGGGCCAAGAGGAACACTGGCCGCGGCTTTCAGCGCCGCTCCATTGCCGTGACCGGGCCTCCTCGCCCGCCAAACTTTTCGCCCGCCTGACCCCGATGTGATTTGAACACATAGCCTTCTGATCTGGAGTCAGACGCGCTGCCGTTGCGCCACGAGGCCAGCCGGCAGGCCCTGCAGCTCTTGGTGCTGCGAGGGCGGGCAGCGGGGCCGGGAAGGAGCCGCGGCGGAAAAAGAAGGGGCTGCATTGGCCGTGAATCGAACACGGGCCTCCCGCGTGGCGGGCGAGAATTCTACCACTGAACCACCAATGCCTTGCTGGGAGGAACCGGCCTTCGAGCGGAGCCTGTGCTCTCGGCCGTGCGGCCACCTGCCAGGGCCCGAGGCGGCGGCGGCCTGCCAGCCAAAGGGGGCCTCTCCGGCAGGCCCCTCAGTGGCCGTGTCGGGCCCTGGGTTTCTGTAGTGTAGTGGTTATCACGTTCGCTTCACACGCGAAAGGTCCCTGGTTCGAAACCAGGCAGAAACAGGCCTCCTTTTGCCGTGGGGCCTGGAAAAACGCAGGCTTGCACAAGTGGGCAGCTGCTCGCCGCCTGGGCGTGCGCTCGTGCCCTCTCGCTCGCTGCTCTGGGCCTACGGCAGCCTTTTGTCCGCCGTTCTCTTCGGTGCTGCTGGGAGAAAGAAGCCCGGGCGGGCAGCACCCTCGGTCCTGGCGCCGGCCCCCCCCCCGCGCCTCACCTGGAGGCGTGGGCCAGTGGCGCAACGGATAACGCGCCTGACTACGGATCAGGAGATTGCAGGTTCGACTCCTGCCTGGCTTGTGGTGACGGCACCTTCCGGGATGCGGGTGCTTTTTTTTTTTCTTTCCCTTTCCCTTTCCCTTTCCCTTTCCTCCCCTTCTTTGTTCTCCTTCCCCCGGCGGCCAGGAAAAGCGCGTGCCCCACGGGGCCAAGAGGAACACTGGCCGCGGCTTTCAGCGCCGCTCCATTGCCGTGACCGGGCCTCCTCGCCCGCCAAACTTTTCGCCCGCCTGACCCCGATGTGATTTGAACACATAGCCTTCTGATCTGGAGTCAGACGCGCTGCCGTTGCGCCACGAGGCCAGCCGGCAGGCCCTGCAGCTCTTGGTGCTGCGAGGGCGGGCAGCGGGGCCGGGAAGGAGCCGCGGCGGAAAAAGAAGGGGCTGCATTGGCCGTGAATCGAACACGGGCCTCCCGCGTGGCGGGCGAGAATTCTACCACTGAACCACCAATGCCTTGCTGGGAGGAACCGGCCTTCGAGCGGAGCCTGTGCTCTCGGCCGTGCGGCCACCTGCCAGGGCCCGAGGCGGCGGCGGCCTGCCAGCCAAAGGGGGCCTCTCCGGCAGGCCCCTCAGTGGCCGTGTCGGGCCCTGGGTTTCTGTAGTGTAGTGGTTATCACGTTCGCTTCACACGCGAAAGGTCCCTGGTTCGAAACCAGGCAGAAACAGGCCTCCTTTTGCCGTGGGGCCTGGAAAAACGCAGGCTTGCACAAGTGGGCAGCTGCTCGCCGCCTGGGCGTGCGCTCGTGCCCTCTCGCTCGCTGCTCTGGGCCTACGGCAGCCTTTTGTCCGCCGTTCTCTTCGGTGCTGCTGGGAGAAAGAAGCCCGGGCGGGCAGCACCCTCGGTCCTGGCGCCGGCCCCCCCCCCCGCGCCTCACCTGGAGGCGTGGGCCAGTGGCGCAACGGATAACGCGCCTGACTACGGATCAGGAGATTGCAGGTTCGACTCCTGCCTGGCTTGTGGTGACGGCACCTTCCGGGATGCGGGTGCTTTTTTTTTTCTTTCCCTTTCCCTTTCCCTTTCCTCCCCTTCTTTGTTCTCCTTCCCCCGGCGGCCAGGAAAAGCGCGTGCCCCACGGGGCCAAGAGGAACACTGGCCGCGGCTTTCAGCGCCGCTCCATTGCCGTGACCGGGCCTCCTCGCCCGCCAAACTTTTCACCCGCCTGACCCCGATGTGATTTGAACACATAGCCTTCTGATCTGGAGTCAGACGCGCTGCCGTTGCACCACGAGGCCAGCCGGCAGGCCCTGCAGCTCTTGGTGCTGCGAGGGCGGGCAGCGGGGCCGGGAAGGAGCCGCGGCGGAAAAAGAAGGGGCTGCATTGGCCGTGAATCGAACACGGGCCTCCCGCGTGGCGGGCGAGAATTCTACCACTGAACCACCAATGCCTTGCTGGGAGGAACCGGCCTTCGAGCGGAGCCTGTGCTCTCGGCCGTGCGGCCACCTGCCAGGGCCCGAGGCGGCGGCGGCCTGCCAGCCAAAGGGGGCCTCTCCGGCAGGCCCCTCAGTGGCCGTGTCGGGCCCTGGGTTTCTGTAGTGTAGTGGTTATCACGTTCGCTTCACACGCGAAAGGTCCCTGGTTCGAAACCAGGCAGAAACAGGCCTCCTTTTGCCGTGGGGCCTGGAAAAACGCAGGCTTGCACAAGTGGGCAGCTGCTCGCCGCCTGGGCGTGCGCTCGTGCCCTCTCGCTCGCTGCTCTGGGCCTACGGCAGCCTTTTGTCCGCCGTTCTCTTCGGTGCTGCTGGGAGAAAGAAGCCCGGGCGGGCAGCACCCTCGGTCCTGGCGCCGGCCCCCCCCCCGCGCCTCACCTGGAGGCGTGGGCCAGTGGCGCAACGGATAACGCGCCTGACTACGGATCAGGAGATTGCAGGTTCGACTCCTGCCTGGCTTGTGGTGACGGCACCTTCCGGGATGCGGGTGCTTTTTTTTTTTCTTTCCCTTTCCCTTTCCCTTTCCTCCCCTTCTTTGTTCTCCTTCCCCCGGCGGCCAGGAAAAGCGCGTGCCCCACGGGGCCAAGAGGAACACTGGCCGCGGCTTTCAGCGCCGCTCCATTGCCGTGACCGGGCCTCCTCGCCCGCCAAACTTTTCGCCCGCCTGACCCCGATGTGATTTGAACACATAGCCTTCTGATCTGGAGTCAGACGCGCTGCCGTTGCGCCACGAGGCCAGCCGGCAGGCCCTGCAGCTCTTGGTGCTGCGAGGGCGGGCAGCGGGGCCGGGAAGGAGCCGCGGCGGAAAAAGAAGGGGCTGCATTGGCCGTGAATCGAACACGGGCCTCCCGCGTGGCGGGCGAGAATTCTACCACTGAACCACCAATGCCTTGCTGGGAGGAACCGGCCTTCGAGCGGAGCCTGTGCTCTCGGCCGTGCGGCCACCTGCCAGGGCCCGAGGCGGCGGCGGCCTGCCAGCCAAAGGGGGCCTCTCCGGCAGGCCCCTCAGTGGCCGTGTCGGGCCCTGGGTTTCTGTAGTGTAGTGGTTATCACGTTCGCTTCACACGCGAAAGGTCCCTGGTTCGAAACCAGGCAGAAACAGGCCTCCTTTTGCCGTGGGGCCTGGAAAAACGCAGGCTTGCACAAGTGGGCAGCTGCTCGCCGCCTGGGCGTGCGCTCGTGCCCTCTCGCTCGCTGCTCTGGGCCTACGGCAGCCTTTTGTCCGCCGTTCTCTTCGGTGCTGCTGGGAGAAAGAAGCCCGGGCGGGCAGCACCCTCGGTCCTGGCGCCGGCCCCCCCCCGCGCCTCACCTGGAGGCGTGGGCCAGTGGCGCAACGGATAACGCGCCTGACTACGGATCAGGAGATTGCAGGTTCGACTCCTGCCTGGCTTGTGGTGACGGCACCTTCCGGGATGCGGGTGCTTTTTTTTTTTCTTTCCCTTTCCCTTTCCCTTTCCTCCCCTTCTTTGTTCTCCTTCCCCCGGCGGCCAGGAAAAGCGCGTGCCCCACGGGGCCAAGAGGAACACTGGCCGCGGCTTTCAGCGCCGCTCCATTGCCGTGACCGGGCCTCCTCGCCCGCCAAACTTTTCGCCCGCCTGACCCCGATGTGATTTGAACACATAGCCTTCTGATCTGGAGTCAGACGCGCTGCCGTTGCGCCACGAGGCCAGCCGGCAGGCCCTGCAGCTCTTGGTGCTGCGAGGGCGGGCAGCGGGGCCGGGAAGGAGCCGCGGCGGAAAAAGAAGGGGCTGCATTGGCCGTGAATCGAACACGGGCCTCCCGCGTGGCGGGCGAGAATTCTACCACTGAACCACCAATGCCTTGCTGGGAGGAACCGGCCTTCGAGCGGAGCCTGTGCTCTCGGCCGTGCGGCCACCTGCCAGGGCCCGAGGCGGCGGCGGCCTGCCAGCCAAAGGGGGCCTCTCCGGCAGGCCCCTCAGTGGCCGTGTCGGGCCCTGGGTTTCTGTAGTGTAGTGGTTATCACGTTCGCTTCACACGCGAAAGGTCCCTGGTTCGAAACCAGGCAGAAACAGGCCTCCTTTTGCCGTGGGGCCTGGAAAAACGCAGGCTTGCACAAGTGGGCAGCTGCTCGCCGCCTGGGCGTGCGCTCGTGCCCTCTCGCTCGCTGCTCTGGGCCTACGGCAGCCTTTTGTCCGCCGTTCTCTTCGGTGCTGCTGGGAGAAAGAAGCCCGGGCGGGCAGCACCCTCGGTCCTGGCGCCGGCCCCCCCCCGCGCCTCACCTGGAGGCGTGGGCCAGTGGCGCAACGGATAACGCGCCTGACTACGGATCAGGAGATTGCAGGTTCGACTCCTGCCTGGCTTGTGGTGACGGCACCTTCCGGGATGCGGGTGCTTTTTTTTTTTCTTTCCCTTTCCCTTTCCCTTTCCTCCCCTTCTTTGTTCTCCTTCCCCCGGCGGCCAGGAAAAGCGCGTGCCCCACGGGGCCAAGAGGAACACTGGCCGCGGCTTTCAGCGCCGCTCCATTGCCGTGACCGGGCCTCCTCGCCCGCCAAACTTTTCGCCCGCCTGACCCCGATGTGATTTGAACACATAGCCTTCTGATCTGGAGTCAGACGCGCTGCCGTTGCGCCACGAGGCCAGCCGGCAGGCCCTGCAGCTCTTGGTGCTGCGAGGGCGGGCAGCGGGGCCGGGAAGGAGCCGCGGCGGAAAAAGAAGGGGCTGCATTGGCCGTGAATCGAACACGGGCCTCCCGCGTGGCGGGCGAGAATTCTACCACTGAACCACCAATGCCTTGCTGGGAGGAACCGGCCTTCGAGCGGAGCCTGTGCTCTCGGCCGTGCGGCCACCTGCCAGGGCCCGAGGCGGCGGCGGCCTGCCAGCCAAAGGGGGCCTCTCCGGCAGGCCCCTCAGTGGCCGTGTCGGGCCCTGGGTTTCTGTAGTGTAGTGGTTATCACGTTCGCTTCACACGCGAAAGGTCCCTGGTTCGAAACCAGGCAGAAACAGGCCTCCTTTTGCCGTGGGGCCTGGAAAAACGCAGGCTTGCACAAGTGGGCAGCTGCTCGCCGCCTGGGCGTGCGCTCGTGCCCTCTCGCTCGCTGCTCTGGGCCTACGGCAGCCTTTTGTCCGCCGTTCTCTTCGGTGCTGCTGGGAGAAAGAAGCCCGGGCGGGCAGCACCCTCGGTCCTGGCGCCGGCCCCCCCCCGCGCCTCACCTGGAGGCGTGGGCCAGTGGCGCAACGGATAACGCGCCTGACTACGGATCAGGAGATTGCAGGTTCGACTCCTGCCTGGCTTGTGGTGACGGCACCTTCCGGGATGCGGGTGCTTTTTTTTTTTCTTTCCCTTTCCCTTTCCCTTTCCTCCCCTTCTTTGTTCTCCTTCCCCCGGCGGCCAGGAAAAGCGCGTGCCCCACGGGGCCAAGAGGAACACTGGCCGCGGCTTTCAGCGCCGCTCCATTGCCGTGACCGGGCCTCCTCGCCCGCCAAACTTTTCGCCCGCCTGACCCCGATGTGATTTGAACACATAGCCTTCTGATCTGGAGTCAGACGCGCTGCCGTTGCGCCACGAGGCCAGCCGGCAGGCCCTGCAGCTCTTGGTGCTGCGAGGGCGGGCAGCGGGGCCGGGAAGGAGCCGCGGCGGAAAAAGAAGGGGCTGCATTGGCCGTGAATCGAACACGGGCCTCCCGCGTGGCGGGCGAGAATTCTACCACTGAACCACCAATGCCTTGCTGGGAGGAACCGGCCTTCGAGCGGAGCCTGTGCTCTCGGCCGTGCGGCCACCTGCCAGGGCCCGAGGCGGCGGCGGCCTGCCAGCCAAAGGGGGCCTCTCCGGCAGGCCCCTCAGTGGCCGTGTCGGGCCCTGGGTTTCTGTAGTGTAGTGGTTATCACGTTCGCTTCACACGCGAAAGGTCCCTGGTTCGAAACCAGGCAGAAACAGGCCTCCTTTTGCCGTGGGGCCTGGAAAAACGCAGGCTTGCACAAGTGGGCAGCTGCTCGCCGCCTGGGCGTGCGCTCGTGCCCTCTCGCTCGCTGCTCTGGGCCTACGGCAGCCTTTTGTCCGCCGTTCTCTTCGGTGCTGCTGGGAGAAAGAAGCCCGGGCGGGCAGCACCCTCGGTCCTGGCGCCGGCCCCCCCCCGCGCCTCACCTGGAGGCGTGGGCCAGTGGCGCAACGGATAACGCGCCTGACTACGGATCAGGAGATTGCAGGTTCGACTCCTGCCTGGCTTGTGGTGACGGCACCTTCCGGGATGCGGGTGCTTTTTTTTTTTCTTTCCCTTTCCCTTTCCCTTTCCTCCCCTTCTTTGTTCTCCTTCCCCCGGCGGCCAGGAAAAGCGCGTGCCCCACGGGGCCAAGAGGAACACTGGCCGCGGCTTTCAGCGCCGCTCCATTGCCGTGACCGGGCCTCCTCGCCCGCCAAACTTTTCGCCCGCCTGACCCCGATGTGATTTGAACACATAGCCTTCTGATCTGGAGTCAGACGCGCTGCCGTTGTGCCACGAGGCCAGCCGGCAGGCCCTGCAGCTCTTGGTGCTGCGAGGGCGGGCAGCGGGGCCGGGAAGGAGCCGCGGCGGAAAAAGAAGGGGCTGCATTGGCCGTGAATCGAACACGGGCCTCCCGCGTGGCGGGCGAGAATTCTACCACTGAACCACCAATGCCTTGCTGGGAGGAACCGGCCTTCGAGCGGAGCCTGTGCTCTCGGCCGTGCGGCCACCTGCCAGGGCCCGAGGCGGTGGCGGCCTGCCAGCCAAAGGGGGCCTCTCCGGCAGGCCCCTCAGTGGCCGTGTCGGGCCCTGGGTTTCTGTAGTGTAGTGGTTATCACGTTCGCTTCACACGCGAAAGGTCCCTGGTTCGAAACCAGGCAGAAACAGGCCTCCTTTTGCCGTGGGGCCTGGAAAAACGCAGGCTTGCACAAGTGGGCAGCTGCTCGCCGCCTGGGCGTGCGCTCGTGCCCTCTCGCTCGCTGCTCTGGGCCTACGGCAGCCTTTTGTCCGCCGTTCTCTTCGGTGCTGCTGGGAGAAAGAAGCCCGGGCGGGCAGCACCCTCGGTCCTGGCGCCGGCCCCCCCCCGCGCCTCACCTGGAGGCGTGGGCCAGTGGCGCAACGGATAACGCGCCTGACTACGGATCAGGAGATTGCAGGTTCGACTCCTGCCTGGCTTGTGGTGACGGCACCTTCCGGGATGCGGGTGCTTTTTTTTTTTCTTTCCCTTTCCCTTTCCCTTTCCTCCCCTTCTTTGTTCTCCTTCCCCCGGCGGCCAGGAAAAGCGCGTGCCCCACGGGGCCAAGAGGAACACTGGCCGCGGCTTTCAGCGCCGCTCCATTGCCGTGACCGGGCCTCCTCGCCCGCCAAACTTTTCGCCCGCCTGACCCCGATGTGATTTGAACACATAGCCTTCTGATCTGGAGTCAGACGCGCTGCCGTTGCGCCACGAGGCCAGCCGGCAGGCCCTGCAGCTCTTGGTGCTGCGAGGGCGGGCAGCGGGGCCGGGAAGGAGCCGCGGCGGAAAAAGAAGGGGCTGCATTGGCCGTGAATCGAACACGGGCCTCCCGCGTGGCGGGCGAGAATTCTACCACTGAACCACCAATGCCTTGCTGGGAGGAACCGGCCTTCGAGCGGAGCCTGTGCTCTCGGCCGTGCGGCCACCTGCCAGGGCCCGAGGCGGCGGCGGCCTGCCAGCCAAAGGGGGCCTCTCCGGCAGGCCCCTCAGTGGCCGTGTCGGGCCCTGGGTTTCTGTAGTGTAGTGGTTATCACGTTCGCTTCACACGCGAAAGGTCCCTGGTTCGAAACCAGGCAGAAACAGGCCTCCTTTTGCCGTGGGGCCTGGAAAAACGCAGGCTTGCACAAGTGGGCAGCTGCTCGCCGCCTGGGCGTGCGCTCGTGCCCTCTCGCTCGCTGCTCTGGGCCTACGGCAGCCTTTTGTCCGCCGTTCTCTTCGGTGCTGCTGGGAGAAAGAAACCCGGGCGGGCAGCACCCTCGGTCCTGGCGCCGCCCCCCCCCCGCGCCTCACCTGGAGGCGTGGGCCAGTGGCGCAACGGATAACGCGCCTGACTACGGATCAGGAGATTGCAGGTTCGACTCCTGCCTGGCTTGTGGTGACGGCACCTTCCGGGATGCGGGTGCTTTTTTTTTTTCTTTCCCTTTCCCTTTCCCTTTCCTCCCCTTCTTTGTTCTCCTTCCCCCGGCGGCCAGGAAAAGCGCGTGCCCCACGGGGCCAAGAGGAACACTGGCCGCGGCTTTCAGCGCCGCTCCATTGCCGTGACCGGGCCTCCTCGCCCGCCAAACTTTTCGCCCGCCTGACCCCGATGTGATTTGAACACATAGCCTTCTGATCTGGAGTCAGACGCGCTGCCGTTGCGCCACGAGGCCAGCCGGCAGGCCCTGCAGCTCTTGGTGCTGCGAGGGCGGGCAGCGGGGCCGGGAAGGAGCCGCGGCGGAAAAGGAAGGGGCTGCATTGGCCGTGAATCGAACACGGGCCTCCCGCGTGGCGGGCGAGAATTCTACCACTGAACCACCAATGCCTTGCTGGGAGGAACCGGCCTTCGAGCGGAGCCTGTGCTCTCGGCCGTGCGGCCACCTGCCAGGGCCCGAGGCGGCGGCGGCCTGCCAGCCAAAGGGGGCCTCTCCGGCAGGCCCCTCAGTGGCCGTGTCGGGCCCTGGGTTTCTGTAGTGTAGTGGTTATCACGTTCGCTTCACACGCGAAAGGTCCCTGGTTCGAAACCAGGCAGAAACAGGCCTCCTTTTGCCGTGGGGCCTGGAAAAACGCAGGCTTGCACAAGTGGGCAGCTGCTCGCCGCCTGGGCGTGCGCTCGTGCCCTCTCGCTCGCTGCTCTGGGCCTACGGCAGCCTTTTGTCCGCCGTTCTCTTCGGTGCTGCTGGGAGAAAGAAGCCCGGGCGGGCAGCACCCTCGGTCCTGGCGCCGGCCCCCCCCCGCGCCTCACCTGGAGGCGTGGGCCAGTGGCGCAACGGATAACGCGCCTGACTACGGATCAGGAGATGGCAGGTTCGACTCCTGCCTGGCTTGTGGTGACGGCACCTTCCGGGATGCGGGTGCTTTTTTTTTTTCTTTCCCTTTCCCTTTCCCTTTCCTCCCCTTCTTTGTTCTCCTTCCCCCGGCGGCCAGGAAAAGCGCGTGCCCCACGGGGCCAAGAGGAACACTGGCCGCGGCTTTCAGCGCCGCTCCATTGCCGTGACCGGGCCTCCTCGCCCGCCAAACTTTTCGCCCGCCTGACCCCGATGTGATTTGAACACATAGCCTTCTGATCTGGAGTCAGACGCGCTGCCGTTGCGCCACGAGGCCAGCCGGCAGGCCCTGCAGCTCTTGGTGCTGCGAGGGCGGGCAGCGGGGCCGGGAAGGAGCCGCGGCGGAAAAAGAAGGGGCTGCATTGGCCGTGAATCGAACACGGGCCTCCCGCGTGGCGGGCGAGAATTCTACCACTGAACCACCAATGCCTTGCTGGGAGGAACCGGCCTTCGAGCGGAGCCTGTGCTCTCGGCCGTGCGGCCACCTGCCAGGGCCCGAGGCGGCGGCGGCCTGCCAGCCAAAGGGGGCCTCTCCGGCAGGCCCCTCAGTGGCCGTGTCGGGCCCTGGGTTTCTGTAGTGTAGTGGTTATCACGTTCGCTTCACACGCGAAAGGTCCCTGGTTCGAAACCAGGCAGAAACAGGCCTCCTTTTGCCGTGGGGCCTGGAAAAACGCAGGCTTGCACAAGTGGGCAGCTGCTCGCCGCCTGGGCGTGCGCTCGTGCCCTCTCGCTCGCTGCTCTGGGCCTACGGCAGCCTTTTGTCCGCCGTTCTCTTCGGTGCTGCTGGGAGAAAGAAGCCCGGGCGGGCAGCACCCTCGGTCCTGGCGCCGGCCCCCCCCCGCGCCTCACCTGGAGGCGTGGGCCAGTGGCGCAACGGATAACGCGCCTGACTACGGATCAGGAGATTGCAGGTTCGACTCCTGCCTGGCTTGTGGTGACGGCACCTTCCGGGATGCGGGTGCTTTTTTTTTTTCTTTCCCTTTCCCTTTCCCTTTCCTCCCCTTCTTTGTTCTCCTTCCCCCGGCGGCCAGGAAAAGCGCGTGCCCCACGGGGCCAAGAGGAACACTGGCCGCGGCTTTCAGCGCCGCTCCATTGCCGTGACCGGGCCTCCTCGCCCGCCAAACTTTTCGCCCGCCTGACCCCGATGTGATTTGAACACATAGCCTTCTGATCTGGAGTCAGACGCGCTGCCGTTGCGCCACGAGGCCAGCCGGCAGGCCCTGCAGCTCTTGGTGCTGCGAGGGCGGGCAGCGGGGCCGGGAAGGAGCCGCGGCGGAAAAAGAAGGGGCTGCATTGGCCGTGAATCGAACACGGGCCTCCCGCGTGGCGGGCGAGAATTCTACCACTGAACCACCAATGCCTTGCTGGGAGGAACCGGCCTTCGAGCGGAGCCTGTGCTCTCGGCCGTGCGGCCACCTGCCAGGGCCCGAGGCGGCGGCGGCCTGCCAGCCAAAGGGGGCCTCTCCGGCAGGCCCCTCAGTGGCCGTGTCGGGCCCTGGGTTTCTGTAGTGTAGTGGTTATCACGTTCGCTTCACACGCGAAAGGTCCCTGGTTCGAAACCAGGCAGAAACAGGCCTCCTTTTGCCGTGGGGCCTGGAAAAACGCAGGCTTGCACAAGTGGGCAGCTGCTCGCCGCCTGGGCGTGCGCTCGTGCCCTCTCGCTCGCTGCTCTGGGCCTACGGCAGCCTTTTGTCCGCCGTTCTCTTCGGTGCTGCTGGGAGAAAGAAGCCCGGGCGGGCAGCACCCTCGGTCCTGGCGCCGGCCCCCCCCCGCGCCTCACCTGGAGGCGTGGGCCAGTGGCGCAACGGATAACGCGCCTGACTACGGATCAGGAGATTGCAGGTTCGACTCCTGCCTGGCTTGTGGTGACGGCACCTTCCGGGATGCGGGTGCTTTTTTTTTTTCTTTCCCTTTCCCTTTCCCTTTCCCTTTCCTCCCCTTCTTTGTTCTCCTTCCCCCGGCGGCCAGGAAAAGCGCGTGCCCCACGGGGCCAAGAGGAACACTGGCCGCGGCTTTCAGCGCCGCTCCATTGCCGTGACCGGGCCTCCTCGCCCGCCAAACTTTTCGCCCGCCTGACCCCGATGTGATTTGAACACATAGCCTTCTGATCTGGAGTCAGACGCGCTGCCGTTGCGCCACGAGGCCAGCCGGCAGGCCCTGCAGCTCTTGGTGCTGCGAGGGCGGGCAGCGGGGCCGGGAAGGAGCCGCGGCGGAAAAAGAAGGGGCTGCATTGGCCGTGAATCGAACACGGGCCTCCCGCGTGGCGGGCGAGAATTCTACCACTGAACCACCAATGCCTTGCTGGGAGGAACCGGCCTTCGAGCGGAGCCTGTGCTCTCGGCCGTGCGGCCACCTGCCAGGGCCCGAGGCGGCGGCGGCCTGCCAGCCAAAGGGGGCCTCTCCGGCAGGCCCCTCAGTGGCCGTGTCGGGCCCTGGGTTTCTGTAGTGTAGTGGTTATCACGTTCGCTTCACACGCGAAAGGTCCCTGGTTCGAAACCAGGCAGAAACAGGCCTCCTTTTGCCGTGGGGCCTGGAAAAACGCAGGCTTGCACAAGTGGGCAGCTGCTCGCCGCCTGGGCGTGCGCTCGTGCCCTCTCGCTCGCTGCTCTGGGCCTACGGCAGCCTTTTGTCCGCCGTTCTCTTCGGTGCTGCTGGGAGAAAGAAGCCCGGGCGGGCAGCACCCTCGGTCCTGGCGCCGGCCCCCCCCCGCGCCTCACCTGGAGGCGTGGGCCAGTGGCGCAACGGATAACGCGCCTGACTACGGATCAGGAGATTGCAGGTTCGACTCCTGCCTGGCTTGTGGTGACGGCACCTTCCGGGATGCGGGTGCTTTTTTTTTTTCTTTCCCTTTCCCTTTCCCTTTCCTCCCCTTCTTTGTTCTCCTTCCCCCGGCGGCCAGGAAAAGCGCGTGCCCCACGGGGCCAAGAGGAACACTGGCCGCGGCTTTCAGCGCCGCTCCATTGCCGTGACCGGGCCTCCTCGCCCGCCAAACTTTTCGCCCGCCTGACCCCGATGTGATTTGAACACATAGCCTTCTGATCTGGAGTCAGACGCGCTGCCGTTGCGCCACGAGGCCAGCCGGCAGGCCCTGCAGCTCTTGGTGCTGCGAGGGCGGGCAGCGGGGCCGGGAAGGAGCCGCGGCGGAAAAAGAAGGGGCTGCATTGGCCGTGAATCGAACACGGGCCTCCCGCGTGGCGGGCGAGAATTCTACCACTGAACCACCAATGCCTTGCTGGGAGGAACCGGCCTTCGAGCGGAGCCTGTGCTCTCGGCCGTGCGGCCACCTGCCAGGGCCCGAGGCGGCGGCGGCCTGCCAGCCAAAGGGGGCCTCTCCGGCAGGCCCCTCAGTGGCCGTGTCGGGCCCTGGGTTTCTGTAGTGTAGTGGTTATCACGTTCGCTTCACACGCGAAAGGTCCCTGGTTCGAAACCAGGCAGAAACAGGCCTCCTTTTGCCGTGGGGCCTGGAAAAACGCAGGCTTGCACAAGTGGGCAGCTGCTCGCCGCCTGGGCGTGCGCTCGTGCCCTCTCGCTCGCTGCTCTGGGCCTACGGCAGCCTTTTGTCCGCCGTTCTCTTCGGTGCTGCTGGGAGAAAGAAGCCCGGGCGGGCAGCACCCTCGGTCCTGGCGCCGGCCCCCCCCCGCGCCTCACCTGGAGGCGTGGGCCAGTGGCGCAACGGATAACGCGCCTGACTACGGATCAGGAGATTGCAGGTTCGACTCCTGCCTGGCTTGTGGTGACGGCACCTTCCGGGATGCGGGTGCTTTTTTTTTTTCTTTCCCTTTCCCTTTCCCTTTCCCTTTCCCTTTCCTCCCCTTCTTTGTTCTCCTTCCCCCGGCGGCCAGGAAAAGCGCGTGCCCCACGGGGCCAAGAGGAACACTGGCCGCGGCTTTCAGCACCGCTCCATTGCCGTGACCGGGCCTCCTCGCCCGCCAAACTTTTCGCCCGCCTGACCCCGATGTGATTTGAACACATAGCCTTCTGATCTGGAGTCAGACGCGCTGCCGTTGCGCCACGAGGCCAGCCGGCAGGCCCTGCAGCTCTTGGTGCTGCGAGGGCGGGCAGCGGGGCCGGGAAGGAGCCGCGGCGGAAAAAGAAGGGGCTGCATTGGCCGTGAATCGAACACGGGCCTCCCGCGTGGCGGGCGAGAATTCTACCACTGAACCACCAATGCCTTGCTGGGAGGAACCGGCCTTCGAGCGGAGCCTGTGCTCTCGGCCGTGCGGCCACCTGCCAGGGCCCGAGGCGGCGGCGGCCTGCCAGCCAAAGGGGGCCTCTCCGGCAGGCCCCTCAGTGGCCGTGTCGGGCCCTGGGTTTCTGTAGTGTAGTGGTTATCACGTTCGCTTCACACGCGAAAGGTCCCTGGTTCGAAACCAGGCAGAAACAGGCCTCCTTTTGCCGTGGGGCCTGGAAAAACGCAGGCTTGCACAAGTGGGCAGCTGCTCGCCGCCTGGGCGTGCGCTCGTGCCCTCTCGCTCGCTGCTCTGGGCCTACGGCAGCCTTTTGTCCGCCGTTCTCTTCGGTGCTGCTGGGAGAAAGAAGCCCGGGCGGGCAGCACCCTCGGTCCTGGCGCCGGCCCCCCCCGCGCCTCACCTGGAGGCGTGGGCCAGTGGCGCAATGGATAACGCGCCTGACTACGGATCAGGAGATTGCAGGTTCGACTCCTGCCTGGCTTGTGGTGACGGCACCTTCCGGGATGCGGGTGCTTTTTTTTTTTCTTTCCCTTTCCCTTTCCCTTTCCCTTTCCCTTTCCCTTTCCTCCCCTTCTTTGTTCTCCTTCCCCCGGCGGCCAGGAAAAGCGCGTGCCCCACGGGGCCAAGAGGAACACTGGCCGCGGCTTTCAGCGCCGCTCCATTGCCGTGACCGGGCCTCCTCGCCCGCCAAACTTTTCGCCCGCCTGACCCCGATGTGATTTGAACACATAGCCTTCTGATCTGGAGTCAGACGCGCTGCCGTTGCGCCACGAGGCCAGCCGCAGGCCCTGCAGCTCTTGGTGCTGCGAGGGCGGGCAGCGGGGCCGGGAAGGAGCCGCGGCGGAAAAAGAAGGGGCTGCATTGGCCGTGAATCGAACACGGGCCTCCCGCGTGGCGGGCGAGAATTCTACCACTGAACCACCAATGCCTTGCTGGGAGGAACCGGCCTTCGAGCGGAGCCTGTGCTCTCGGCCGTGCGGCCACCTGCCAGGGCCCGAGGCGGCGGCGGCCTGCCAGCCAAAGGGGGCCTCTCCGGCAGGCCCCTCAGTGGCCGTGTCGGGCCCTGGGTTTCTGTAGTGTAGTGGTTATCACGTTCGCTTCACACGCGAAAGGTCCCTGGTTCGAAACCAGGCAGAAACAGGCCTCCTTTTGCCGTGGGGCCTGGAAAAACGCAGGCTTGCACAAGTGGGCAGCTGCTCGCCGCCTGGGCGTGCGCTCGTGCCCTCTCGCTCGCTGCTCTGGGCCTACGGCAGCCTTTTGTCCGCCGTTCTCTTCGGTGCTGCTGGGAGAAAGAAGCCCGGGCGGGCAGCACCCTCGGTCCTGGCGCCGGCCCCCCCCCGCGCCTCACCTGGAGGCGTGGGCCAGTGGCGCAACGGATAACGCGCCTGACTACGGATCAGGAGATTGCAGGTTCGACTCCTGCCTGGCTTGTGGTGACGGCACCTTCCGGGATGCGGGTGCTTTTTTTTTTTCTTTCCCTTTCCCTTTCCCTTTCCCTTTCCCTTTCCCTTTCCCTTTCCCTTTCCTCCCCTTCTTTGTTCTCCTTCCCCCGGCGGCCAGGAAAAGCGCGTGCCCCACGGGGCCAAGAGGAACACTGGCCGCGGCTTTCAGCGCCGCTCCATTGCCGTGACCGGGCCTCCTCGCCCGCCAAACTTTTCGCCCGCCTGACCCCGATGTGATTTGAACACATAGCCTTCTGATCTGGAGTCAGACGCGCTGCCGTTGCGCCACGAGGCCAGCCGGCAGGCCCTGCAGCTCTTGGTGCTGCGAGGGCAGGCAGCGGGGCCGGGAAGGAGCCGCGGCGGAAAAAGAAGGGGCTGCATTGGCCGTGAATCGAACACGGGCCTCCCGCGTGGCGGGCGAGAATTCTACCACTGAACCACCAATGCCTTGCTGGGAGGAACCGGCCTTCGAGCGGAGCCTGTGCTCTCGGCCGTGCGGCCACCTGCCAGGGCCCGAGGCGGCGGCGGCCTGCCAGCCAAAGGGGGCCTCTCTGGCAGGCCCCTCAGTGGCCGTGTCGGGCCCTGGGTTTCTGTAGTGTAGTGGTTATCACGTTCGCTTCACACGCGAAAGGTCCCTGGTTCGAAACCAGGCAGAAACAGGCCTCCTTTTGCCGTGGGGCCTGGAAAAACGCAGGCTTGCACAAGTGGGCAGCTGCTCGCCGCCTGGGCGTGCGCTCGTGCCCTCTCGCTCGCTGCTCTGGGCCTACGGCAGCCTTTTGTCCGCCGTTCTCTTCGGTGCTGCTGGGAGAAAGAAGCCCGGGCGGGCAGCACCCTCGGTCCTGGCGCCGGCCCCCCCCCGCGCCTCACCTGGAGGCGTGGGCCAGTGGCGCAACGGATAACGCGCCTGACTATGGATCAGGAGATTGCAGGTTCGACTCCTGCCTGGCTTGTGGTGACGGCACCTTCCGGGATGCGGGTGCTTTTTTTTTTTCTTTCCCTTTCCCTTTCCCTTTCCTCCCCTTCTTTGTTCTCCTTCCCCCGGCGGCCAGGAAAAGCGCGTGCCCCACGGGGCCAAGAGGAACACTGGCCGCGGCTTTCAGCGCCGCTCCATTGCCGTGACCGGGCCTCCTCGCCCGCCAAACTTTTCGCCCGCCTGACCCCGATGTGATTTGAACACATAGCCTTCTGATCTGGAGTCAGACGCGCTGCCGTTGCGCCACGAGGCCAGCCGGCAGGCCCTGCAGCTCTTGGTGCTGCGAGGGCGGGCAGCGGGGCCGGGAAGGAGCCGCGGCGGAAAAAGAAGGGGCTGCATTGGCCGTGAATCGAACACGGGCCTCCCGCGTGGCGGGCGAGAATTCTACCACTGAACCACCAATGCCTTGCTGGGAGGAACCGGCCTTCGAGCGGAGCCTGTGCTCTCGGCCGTGCGGCCACCTGCCAGGGCCCGAGGCGGCGGCGGCCTGCCAGCCAAGGGGGGCCTCTCCGGCAGGCCCCTCAGTGGCCGTGTCGGGCCCTGGGTTTCTGTAGTGTAGTGGTTATCACGTTCGCTTCACACGCGAAAGGTCCCTGGTTCGAAACCAGGCAGAAACAGGCCTCCTTTTGCCGTGGGGCCTGGAAAAACGCAGGCTTGCACAAGTGGGCAGCTGCTCGCCGCCTGGGCGTGCGCTCGTGCCCTCTCGCTCGCTGCTCTGGGCCTACGGCAGCCTTTTGTCCGCCGTTCTCTTCGGTGCTGCTGGGAGAAAGAAGCCCGGGCGGGCAGCACCCTCGGTCCTGGCGCCGGCCCCCCCCGCGCCTCACCTGGAGGCGTGGGCCAGTGGCGCAACGGATAACGCGCCTGACTACGGATCAGGAGATTGCAGGTTCGACTCCTGCCTGGCTTGTGGTGACGGCACCTTCCGGGATGCGGGTGCTTTTTTTTTTTCTTTCCCTTTCCCTTTCCCTTTCCCTTTCCCTTTCCTCCCCTTCTTTGTTCTCCTTCCCCCGGCGGCCAGGAAAAGCGCGTGCCCCACGGGGCCAAGAGGAACACTGGCCGCGGCTTTCAGCGCCGCTCCATTGCCGTGACCGGGCCTCCTCGCCCGCCAAACTTTTCGCCCGCCTGACCCCGATGTGATTTGAACACATAGCCTTCTGATCTGGAGTCAGACGCGCTGCCGTTGCGCCACGAGGCCAGCCGGCAGGCCCTGCAGCTCTTGGTGCTGCGAGGGCGGGCAGCGGGGCCGGGAAGGAGCCGCGGCGGAAAAAGAAGGGGCTGCATTGGCCGTGAATCGAACACAGGCCTCCCGCGTGGCGGGCGAGAATTCTACCACTGAACCACCAATGCCTTGCTGGGAGGAACTGGCCTTCGAGCGGAGCCTGTGCTCTCGGCCGTGCGGCCACCTGCCAGGGCCCGAGGCGGCGGCGGCCTGCCAGCCAAAGGGGGCCTCTCCGGCAGGCCCCTCAGTGGCCGTGTCGGGCCCTGGGTTTCTGTAGTGTAGTGGTTATCACGTTCGCTTCACACGCGAAAGGTCCCTGGTTCGAAACCAGGCAGAAACAGGCCTCCTTTTGCCGTGGGGCCTGGAAAAACGCAGGCTTGCACAAGTGGGCAGCTGCTCGCCGCCTGGGCGTGCGCTCGTGCCCTCTCGCTCGCTGCTCTGGGCCTACGGCAGCCTTTTGTCCGCCGTTCTCTTCGGTGCTGCTGGGAGAAAGAAGCCCGGGCGGGCAGCACCCTCGGTCCTGGCGCCGGCCCCCCCCGCGCCTCACCTGGAGGCGTGGGCCAGTGGCGCAACGGATAACGCGCCTGACTACGGATCAGGAGATTGCAGGTTCGACTCCTGCCTGGCTTGTGGTGACGGCACCTTCCGGGATGCGGGTGCTTTTTTTTTTTCTTTCCCTTTCCCTTTCCCTTTCCCTTTCCCTTTCCTCCCCTTCTTTGTTCTCCTTCCCCCGGCGGCCAGGAAAAGCGCGTGCCCCACGGGGCCAAGAGGAACACTGGCCGCGGCTTTCAGCGCCGCTCCATTGCCGTGACCGGGCCTCCTCGCCCGCCAAACTTTTCGCCCGCCTGACCCCGATGTGATTTGAACACATAGCCTTCTGATCTGGAGTCAGACGCGCTGCCGTTGCGCCACGAGGCCAGCCGGCAGGCCCTGCAGCTCTTGGTGCTGCGAGGGCGGGCAGCGGGGCCGGGAAGGAGCCGCGGCGGAAAAAGAAGGGGCTGCATTGGCCGTGAATCGAACACGGGCCTCCCGCGTGGCGGGCGAGAATTCTACCACTGAACCACCAATGCCTTGCTGGGAGGAACCGGCCTTCGAGCGGAGCCTGTGCTCTCGGCCGTGCGGCCACCTGCCAGGGCCCGAGGCGGCGGCGGCCTGCCAGCCAAAGGGGGCCTCTCCGGCAGGCCCCTCAGTGGCCGTGTCGGGCCCTGGGTTTCTGTAGTGTAGTGGTTATCACGTTCGCTTCACACGCGAAAGGTCCCTGGTTCGAAACCAGGCAGAAACAGGCCTCCTTTTGCCGTGGGGCCTGGAAAAACGCAGGCTTGCACAAGTGGGCAGCTGCTCGCCGCCTGGGCGTGCGCTCGTGCCCTCTCGCTCGCTGCTCTGGGCCTACGGCAGCCTTTTGTCCGCCGTTCTCTTCGGTGCTGCTGGGAGAAAGAAGCCCGGGCGGGCAGCACCCTCGGTCCTGGCGCCGGCCCCCCCCCGCGCCTCACCTGGAGGCGTGGGCCAGTGGCGCAACGGATAACGCGCCTGACTACGGATCAGGAGATTGCAGGTTCGACTCCTGCCTGGCTTGTGGTGACGGCACCTTCCGGGATGCGGGTGCTTTTTTTTTTTCTTTCCCTTTCCCTTTCCCTTTCCCTTTCCCTTTCCCTTTCCCTTTCCTCCCCTTCTTTGTTCTCCTTCCCCCGGCGGCCAGGAAAAGCGCGTGCCCCACGGGGCCAAGAGGAACACTGGCCGCGGCTTTCAGCGCCGCTCCATTGCCGTGACCGGGCCTCCTCGCCCGCCAAACTTTTCGCCCGCCTGACCCCGATGTGATTTGAACACATAGCCTTCTGATCTGGAGTCAGACGCGCTGCCGTTGCGCCACGAGGCCAGCCGGCAGGCCCTGCAGCTCTTGGTGCTGCGAGGGCGGGCAGCGGGGCCGGGAAGGAGCCGCGGCGGAAAAAGAAGGGGCTGCATTGGCCGTGAATCGAACACGGGCCTCCCGCGTGGCGGGCGAGAATTCTACCACTGAACCACCAATGCCTTGCTGGGAGGAACCGGCCTTCGAGCGGAGCCTGTGCTCTCGGCCGTGCGGCCACCTGCCAGGGCCCGAGGCGGCGGCGGCCTGCCAGCCAAAGGGGGCCTCTCCGGCAGGCCCCTCAGTGGCCGTGTCGGGCCCTGGGTTTCTGTAGTGTAGTGGTTATCACGTTCGCTTCACACGCGAAAGGTCCCTGGTTCGAAACCAGGCAGAAACAGGCCTCCTTTTGCCGTGGGGCCTGGAAAAACGCAGGCTTGCACAAGTGGGCAGCTGCTCGCCGCCTGGGCGTGCGCTCGTGCCCTCTCGCTCGCTGCTCTGGGCCTACGGCAGCCTTTTGTCCGCCGTTCTCTTCGGTGCTGCTGGGAGAAAGAAGCCCGGGCGGGCAGCACCCTCGGTCCTGGCGCCGGCCCCCCCCGCGCCTCACCTGGAGGCGTGGGCCAGTGGCGCAACGGATAACGCGCCTGACTACGGATCAGGAGATTGCAGGTTCGACTCCTGCCTGGCTTGTGGTGACGGCACCTTCCGGGATGCGGGTGCTTTTTTTTTTTCTTTCCCTTTCCCTTTCCCTTTCCCTTTCCCTTTCCCTTTCCTCCCCTTCTTTGTTCTCCTTCCCCCGGCGGCCAGGAAAAGCGCGTGCCCCACGGGGCCAAGAGGAACACTGGCCGCGGCTTTCAGCGCCGCTCCATTGCCGTGACCGGGCCTCCTCGCCCGCCAAACTTTTCGCCCGCCTGACCCCGATGTGATTTGAACACATAGCCTTCTGATCTGGAGTCAGACGCGCTGCCGTTGCGCCACGAGGCCAGCCGGCAGGCCCTGCAGCTCTTGGTGCTGCGAGGGCGGGCAGCGGGGCCGGGAAGGAGCCGCGGCGGAAAAAGAAGGGGCTGCATTGGCCGTGAATCGAACACGGGCCTCCCGCGTGGCGGGCGAGAATTCTACCACTGAACCACCAATGCCTTGCTGGGAGGAACCGGCCTTCGAGCGGAGCCTGTGCTCTCGGCCGTGCGGCCACCTGCCAGGGCCCGAGGCGGCGGCGGCCTGCCAGCCAAAGGGGGCCTCTCCGGCAGGCCCCTCAGTGGCCGTGTCGGGCCCTGGGTTTCTGTAGTGTAGTGGTTATCACGTTCGCTTCACACGCGAAAGGTCCCTGGTTCGAAACCAGGCAGAAACAGGCCTCCTTTTGCCGTGGGGCCTGGAAAAACGCAGGCTTGCACAAGTGGGCAGCTGCTCGCCGCCTGGGCGTGCGCTCGTGCCCTCTCGCTCGCTGCTCTGGGCCTACGGCAGCCTTTTGTCCGCCGTTCTCTTCGGTGCTGCTGGGAGAAAGAAGCCCGGGCGGGCAGCACCCTCGGTCCTGGCACCGGCCCCCCCCGCGCCTCACCTGGAGGCGTGGGCCAGTGGCGCAACGGATAACGCGCCTGACTACGGATCAGGAGATTGCAGGTTCGACTCCTGCCTGGCTTGTGGTGACGGCACCTTCCGGGATGCGGGTGCTTTTTTTTTTTCTTTCCCTTTCCCTTTCCCTTTCCCTTTCCCTTTCCCTTTCCTCCCCTTCTTTGTTCTCCTTCCCCCGGCGGCCAGGAAAAGCGCGTGCCCCACGGGGCCAAGAGGAACACTGGCCGCGGCTTTCAGCGCCGCTCCATTGCCGTGACCGGGCCTCCTCGCCCGCCAAACTTTTCGCCCGCCTGACCCCGATGTGATTTGAACACATAGCCTTCTGATCTGGAGTCAGACGCGCTGCCGTTGCGCCACGAGGCCAGCCGGCAGGCCCTGCAGCTCTTGGTGCTGCGAGGGCGGGCAGCGGGGCCGGGAAGGAGCCGCGGCGGAAAAAGAAGGGGCTGCATTGGCCGTGAATCGAACACGGGCCTCCCGCGTGGCGGGCGAGAATTCTACCACTGAACCACCAATGCCTTGCTGGGAGGAACCGGCCTTCGAGCGGAGCCTGTGCTCTCGGCCGTGCGGCCACCTGCCAGGGCCCGAGGCGGCGGCGGCCTGCCAGCGAAAGGGGGCCTCTCCGGCAGGCCCCTCAGTGGCCGTGTCGGGCCCTGGGTTTCTGTAGTGTAGTGGTTATCACGTTCGCTTCACACGCGAAAGGTCCCTGGTTCGAAACCAGGCAGAAACAGGCCTCCTTTTGCCGTGGGGCCTGGAAAAACGCAGGCTTGCACAAGTGGGCAGCTGCTCGCCGCCTGGGCGTGCGCTCGTGCCCTCTCGCTCGCTGCTCTGGGCCTACGGCAGCCTTTTGTCCGCCGTTCTCTTCGGTGCTGCTGGGAGAAAGAAGCCCGGGCGGGCAGCACCCTCGGTCCTGGCGCCGGCCCCCCCCGCGCCTCACCTGGAGGCGTGGGCCAGTGGCGCAACGGATAACGCGCCTGACTACGGATCAGGAGATTGCAGGTTCGACTCCTGCCTGGCTTGTGGTGACGGCACCTTCCGGGATGCGGGTGCTTTTTTTTTTTCTTTCCCTTTCCCTTTCCCTTTCCCTTTCCTCCCCTTCTTTGTTCTCCTTCCCCCGGCGGCCAGGAAAAGCGCGTGCCCCACGGGGCCAAGAGGAACACTGGCCGCGGCTTTCAGCGCCGCTCCATTGCCGTGACCGGGCCTCCTCGCCCGCCAAACTTTTCGCCCGCCTGACCCCGATGTGATTTGAACACATAGCCTTCTGATCTGGAGTCAGACGCGCTGCCGTTGCGCCACGAGGCCAGCCGGCAGGCCCTGCAGCTCTTGGTGCTGCGAGGGCGGGCAGCGGGGCCGGGAAGGAGCCGCGGCGGAAAAAGAAGGGGCTGCATTGGCCGTGAATCGAACACGGGCCTCCCGCGTGGCGGGCGAGAATTCTACCACTGAACCACCAATGCCTTGCTGGGAGGAACCGGCCTTCGAGCGGAGCCTGTGCTCTCGGCCGTGCGGCCACCTGCCAGGGCCCGAGGCGGCGGCGGCCTGCCAGCGAAAGGGGGCCTCTCCGGCAGGCCCCTCAGTGGCCGTGTCGGGCCCTGGGTTTCTGTAGTGTAGTGGTTATCACGTTCGCTTCACACGCGAAAGGTCCCTGGTTCGAAACCAGGCAGAAACAGGCCTCCTTTTGCCGTGGGGCCTGGAAAAACGCAGGCTTGCACAAGTGGGCAGCTGCTCGCCGCCTGGGCGTGCGCTCGTGCCCTCTCGCTCGCTGCTCTGGGCCTACGGCAGCCTTTTGTCCGCCGTTCTCTTCGGTGCTGCTGGGAGAAAGAAGCCCGGGCGGGCAGCACCCTCGGTCCTGGCGCCGGCCCCCCCCCGCGCCTCACCTGGAGGCGTGGGCCAGTGGCGCAACGGATAACGCGCCTGACTACGGATCAGGAGATTGCAGGTTCGACTCCTGCCTGGCTTGTGGTGACGGCACCTTCCGGGATGCGGGTGCTTTTTTTTTTTCTTTCCCTTTCCCTTTCCCTTTCCCTTTCCCTTTCCTCCCCTTCTTTGTTCTCCTTCCCCCGGCGGCCAGGAAAAGCGCGTGCCCCACGGGGCCAAGAGGAACACTGGCCGCGGCTTTCAGCGCCGCTCCATTGCCGTGACCGGGCCTCCTCGCCCGCCAAACTTTTCGCCCGCCTGACCCCGATGTGATTTGAACACATAGCCTTCTGATCTGGAGTCAGACGCGCTGCCGTTGCGCCACGAGGCCAGCCGGCAGGCCCTGCAGCTCTTGGTGCTGCGAGGGCGGGCAGCGGGGCCGGGAAGGAGCCGCGGCGGAAAAAGAAGGGGCTGCATTGGCCGTGAATCGAACACGGGCCTCCCGCGTGGCGGGCGAGAATTCTACCACTGAACCACCAATGCCTTGCTGGGAGGAACCGGCCTTCGAGCGGAGCCTGTGCTCTCGGCCGTGCGGCCACCTGCCAGGGCCCGAGGCGGCGGCGGCCTGCCAGCCAAAGGGGGCCTCTCCGGCAGGCCCCTCAGTGGCCGTGTCGGGCCCTGGGTTTCTGTAGTGTAGTGGTTATCACGTTCGCTTCACACGCGAAAGGTCCCTGGTTCGAAACCAGGCAGAAACAGGCCTCCTTTTGCCGTGGGGCCTGGAAAAACGCAGGCTTGCACAAGTGGGCAGCTGCTCGCCGCCTGGGCGTGCGCTCGTGCCCTCTCGCTCGCTGCTCTGGGCCTACGGCAGCCTTTTGTCCGCCGTTCTCTTCGGTGCTGCTGGGAGAAAGAAGCCCGGGCGGGCAGCACCCTCGGTCCTGGCGCCGGCCCCCCCCGCGCCTCACCTGGAGGCGTGGGCCAGTGGCGCAACGGATAACGCGCCTGACTACGGATCAGGAGATTGCAGGTTCGACTCCTGCCTGGCTTGTGGTGACGGCACCTTCCGGGATGCGGGTGCTTTTTTTTTTTCTTTCCCTTTCCCTTTCCCTTTCCCTTTCCCTTTCCCTTTCCTCCCCTTCTTTGTTCTCCTTCCCCCGGCGGCCAGGAAAAGCGCGTGCCCCACGGGGCCAAGAGGAACACTGGCCGCGGCTTTCAGCGCCGCTCCATTGCCGTGACCGGGCCTCCTCGCCCGCCAAACTTTTCGCCCGCCTGACCCCGATGTGATTTGAACACATAGCCTTCTGATCTGGAGTCAGACGCGCTGCCGTTGCGCCACGAGGCCAGCCGGCAGGCCCTGCAGCTCTTGGTGCTGCGAGGGCGGGCAGCGGGGCCGGGAAGGAGCCGCGGCGGAAAAAGAAGGGGCTGCATTGGCCGTGAATCGAACACGGGCCTCCCGCGTGGCGGGCGAGAATTCTACCACTGAACCACCAATGCCTTGCTGGGAGGAACCGGCCTTCGAGCGGAGCCTGTGCTCTCGGCCGTGCGGCCACCTGCCAGGGCCCGAGGCGGCGGCGGCCTGCCAGCCAAAGGGGGCCTCTCCGGCAGGCCCCTCAGTGGCCGTGTCGGGCCCTGGGTTTCTGTAGTGTAGTGGTTATCATGTTCGCTTCACACGCGAAAGGTCCCTGGTTCGAAACCAGGCAGAAACAGGCCTCCTTTTGCCGTGGGGCCTGGAAAAACGCAGGCTTGCACAAGTGGGCAGCTGCTCGCCGCCTGGGCGTGCGCTCGTGCCCTCTCGCTCGCTGCTCTGGGCCTACGGCAGCCTTTTGTCCGCCGTTCTCTTCGGTGCTGCTGGGAGAAAGAAGCCCGGGCGGGCAGCACCCTCGGTCCTGGCGCCGGCCCCCCCCGCGCCTCACCTGGAGGCGTGGGCCAGTGGCGCAACGGATAACGCGCCTGACTACGGATCAGGAGATTGCAGGTTCGACTCCTGCCTGGCTTGTGGTGACGGCACCTTCCGGGATGCGGGTGCTTTTTTTTTTTCTTTCCCTTTCCCTTTCCTCCCCTTCTTTGTTCTCCTTCCCCCGGCGGCCAGGAAAAGCGCGTGCCCCACGGGGCCAAGAGGAACACTGGCCGCGGCTTTCAGCGCCGCTCCATTGCCGTGACCGGGCCTCCTCGCCCGCCAAACTTTTCGCCCGCCTGACCCCGATGTGATTTGAACACATAGCCTTCTGATCTGGAGTCAGACGCGCTGCCGTTGCGCCACGAGGCCAGCCGGCAGGCCCTGCAGCTCTTGGTGCTGCGAGGGCGGGCAGCGGGGCCGGGAAGGAGCCGCGGCGGAAAAAGAAGGGGCTGCATTGGCCGTGAATCGAACACGGGCCTCCCGCGTGGCGGGCGAGAATTCTACCACTGAACCACCAATGCCTTGCTGGGAGGAACCAGCCTTCGAGCGGAGCCTGTGCTCTCGGCCGTGCGGCCACCTGCCAGGGCCCGAGGCGGCGGCGGCCTGCCAGCCAAAGGGGGCCTCTCCGGCAGGCCCCTCAGTGGCCGTGTCGGGCCCTGGGTTTCTGTAGTGTAGTGGTTATCACGTTCGCTTCACACGCGAAAGGTCCCTGGTTCGAAACCAGGCAGAAACAGGCCTACTTTTGCCGTGGGGCCTGGAAAAACGCAGGCTTGCACAAGTGGGCAGCTGCTCGCCGCCTGGGCGTGCGCTCGTGCCCTCTCGCTCGCTGCTCTGGGCCTACGGCAGCCTTTTGTCCGCCGTTCTCTTCGGTGCTGCTGGGAGAAAGAAGCCCGGGCGGGCAGCACCCTCGGTCCTGGCGCCGGCCCCCCCCGCGCCTCACCTGGAGGCGTGGGCCAGTGGCGCAACGGATAACGCGCCTGACTACGGATCAGGAGATTGCAGGTTCGACTCCTGCCTGGCTTGTGGTGACGGCACCTTCCGGGATGCGGGTGCTTTTTTTTTTTCTTTCCCTTTCCCTTTCCCTTTCCCTTTCCCTTTCCCTTTCCTCCCCTTCTTTGTTCTCCTTCCCCCGGCGGCCAGGAAAAGCGCGTGCCCCACGGGGCCAAGAGGAACACTGGCCGCGGCTTTCAGCGCCGCTCCATTGCCGTGACCGGGCCTCCTCGCCCGCCAAACTTTTCGCCCGCCTGACCCCGATGTGATTTGAACACATAGCCTTCTGATCTGGAGTCAGACGCGCTGCCGTTGCGCCACGAGGCCAGCCGGCAGGCCCTGCAGCTCTTGGTGCTGCGAGGGCGGGCAGCGGGGCCGGGAAGGAGCCGCGGCGGAAAAAGAAGGGGCTGCATTGGCCGTGAATCGAACACGGGCCTCCCGCGTGGCGGGCGAGAATTCTACCACTGAACCACCAATGCCTTGCTGGGAGGAACCGGCCTTCGAGCGGAGCCTGTGCTCTCGGCCGTGCGGCCACCTGCCAGGGCCCGAGGCGGCGGCGGCCTGCCAGCCAAAGGGGGCCTCTCCGGCAGGCCCCTCAGTGGCCGTGTCGGGCCCTGGGTTTCTGTAGTGTAGTGGTTATCACGTTCGCTTCACACGCGAAAGGTCCCTGGTTCGAAACCAGGCAGAAACAGGCCTCCTTTTGCCGTGGGGCCTGGAAAAACGCAGGCTTGCACAAGTGGGCAGCTGCTCGCCGCCTGGGCGTGCGCTCGTGCCCTCTCGCTCGCTGCTCTGGGCCTACGGCAGCCTTTTGTCCGCCGTTCTCTTCGGTGCTGCTGGGAGAAAGAAGCCCGGGCGGGCAGCACCCTCGGTCCTGGCGCCGGCCCCCCCCCGCGCCTCACCTGGAGGCGTGGGCCAGTGGCGCAACGGATAACGCGCCTGACTACGGATCAGGAGATTGCAGGTTCGACTCCTGCCTGGCTTGTGGTGACGGCACCTTCCGGGATGCGGGTGCTTTTTTTTTTTCTTTCCCTTTCCCTTTCCCTTTCCCTTTCCCTTTCCTCCCCTTCTTTGTTCTCCTTCCCCCGGCGGCCAGGAAAAGCGCGTGCCCCACGGGGCCAAGAGGAACACTGGCCGCGGCTTTCAGCGCCGCTCCATTGCCGTGACCGGGCCTCCTCGCCCGCCAAACTTTTCGCCCGCCTGACCCCGATGTGATTTGAACACATAGCCTTCTGATCTGGAGTCAGACGCGCTGCCGTTGCGCCACGAGGCCAGCCGGCAGGCCCTGCAGCTCTTGGTGCTGCGAGGGTGGGCAGCGGGGCCGGGAAGGAGCCGCGGCGGAAAAAGAAGGGGCTGCATTGGCCGTGAATCGAACACGGGCCTCCCGCGTGGCGGGCGAGAATTCTACCACTGAACCACCAATGCCTTGCTGGGAGGAACCGGCCTTCGAGCGGAGCCTGTGCTCTCGGCCGTGCGGCCACCTGCCAGGGCCCGAGGCGGCGGCGGCCTGCCAGCCAAAGGGGGCCTCTCCGGCAGGCCCCTCAGTGGCCGTGTCGGGCCCTGGGTTTCTGTAGTGTAGTGGTTATCACGTTCGCTTCACACGCGAAAGGTCCCTGGTTTGAAACCAGGCAGAAACAGGCCTCCTTTTGCCGTGGGGCCTGGAAAAACGCAGGCTTGCACAAGTGGGCAGCTGCTCGCCGCCTGGGCGTGCGCTCGTGCCCTCTCGCTCGCTGCTCTGGGCCTACGGCAGCCTTTTGTCCGCCGTTCTCTTCGGTGCTGCTGGGAGAAAGAAGCCCGGGCGGGCAGCACCCTCGGTCCTGGCGCCGGCCCCCCCCGCACCTCACCTGGAGGCGTGGGCCAGTGGCGCAACGGATAACGCGCCTGACTACGGATCAGGAGATTGCAGGTTCGACTCCTGCCTGGCTTGTGGTGACGGCACCTTCCGGGATGCGGGTGCTTTTTTTTTTTCTTTCCCTTTCCCTTTCCCTTTCCCTTTCCCTTTCCCTTTCCTCCCCTTCTTTGTTCTCCTTCCCCCGGCGGCCAGGAAAAGCGCGTGCCCCACGGGGCCAAGAGGAACACTGGCCGCGGCTTTCAGCGCCGCTCCATTGCCGTGACCGGGCCTCCTCGCCCGCCAAACTTTTCGCCCGCCTGACCCCGATGTGATTTGAACACATAGCCTTCTGATCTGGAGTCAGACGCGCTGCCGTTGCGCCACGAGGCCAGCCGGCAGGCCCTGCAGCTCTTGGTGCTGCGAGGGCGGGCAGCGGGGCCGGGAAGGAGCCGCGGCGGAAAAAGAAGGGGCTGCATTGGCCGTGAATCGAACACGGGCCTCCCGCGTGGCGGGCGAGAATTCTACCACTGAACCACCAATGCCTTGCTGGGAGGAACCGGCCTTCGAGCGGAGCCTGTGCTCTCGGCCGTGCGGCCACCTGCCAGGGCCCGAGGCGGCGGCGGCCTGCCAGCCAAAGGGGGCCTCTCCGGCAGGCCCCTCAGTGGCCGTGTCGGGCCCTGGGTTTCTGTAGTGTAGTGGTTATCACGTTCGCTTCACACGCGAAAGGTCCCTGGTTCGAAACCAGGCAGAAACAGGCCTCCTTTTGCCGTGGGGCCTGGAAAAACGCAGGCTTGCACAAGTGGGCAGCTGCTCGCCGCCTGGGCGTGCGCTCGTGCCCTCTCGCTCGCTGCTCTGGGCCTACGGCAGCCTTTTGTCCGCCGTTCTCTTCGGTGCTGCTGGGAGAAAGAAGCCCGGGCGGGCAGCACCCTCGGTCCTGGCGCCGGCCCCCCCCCGCGCCTCACCTGGAGGCGTGGGCCAGTGGCGCAACGGATAACGTGCCTGACTACGGATCAGGAGATTGCAGGTTCGACTCCTGCCTGGCTTGTGGTGACGGCACCTTCCGGGATGCGGGTGCTTTTTTTTTTTCTTTCCCTTTCCCTTTCCCTTTCCCTTTCCCTTTCCCTTTCCCTTTCCTCCCCTTCTTTGTTCTCCTTCCCCCGGCGGCCAGGAAAAGCGCGTGCCCCACGGGGCCAAGAGGAACACTGGCCGCGGCTTTCAGCGCCGCTCCATTGCCGTGACCGGGCCTCCTCGCCCGCCAAACTTTTCGCCCGCCTGACCCCGATGTGATTTGAACACATAGCCTTCTGATCTGGAGTCAGACGCGCTGCCGTTGCGCCACGAGGCCAGCCGGCAGGCCCTGCAGCTCTTGGTGCTGCGAGGGCGGGCAGCGGGGCCGGGAAGGAGCCGCGGCGGAAAAAGAAGGGGCTGCATTGGCCGTGAATCGAACACGGGCCTCCCGCGTGGCGGGCGAGAATTCTACCACTGAACCACCAATGCCTTGCTGGGAGGAACCGGCCTTCGAGCGGAGCCTGTGCTCTCGGCCGTGCGGCCACCTGCCAGGGCCCGAGGCGGCGGCGGCCTGCCAGCCAAAGGGGGCCTCTCCGGCAGGCCCCTCAGTGGCCGTGTCGGGCCCTGGGTTTCTGTAGTGTAGTGGTTATCATGTTCGCTTCACACGCGAAAGGTCCCTGGTTCGAAACCAGGCAGAAACAGGCCTCCTTTTGCCGTGGGGCCTGGAAAAACGCAGGCTTGCACAAGTGGGCAGCTGCTCGCCGCCTGGGCGTGCGCTCGTGCCCTCTCGCTCGCTGCTCTGGGCCTACGGCAGCCTTTTGTCCGCCGTTCTCTTCGGTGCTGCTGGGAGAAAGAAGCCCGGGCGGGCAGCACCCTCGGTCCTGGCGCCGGCCCCCCCCGCGCCTCACCTGCAGGCGTGGGCCAGTGGCGCAACGGATAACGCGCCTGACTACGGATCAGGAGATTGCAGGTTCGACTCCTGCCTGGCTTGTGGTGACGGCACCTTCCGGGATGCGGGTGCTTTTTTTTTTTCTTTCCCTTTCCCTTTCCCTTTCCTCCCCTTCTTTGTTCTCCTTCCCCCGGCGGCCAGGAAAAGCGCGTGCCCCACGGGGCCAAGAGGAACACTGGCCGCGGCTTTCAGCGCCGCTCCATTGCCGTGACCGGGCCTCCTCGCCCGCCAAACTTTTCGCCCGCCTGACCCCGATGTGATTTGAACACATAGCCTTCTGATCTGGAGTCAGACGCGCTGCCGTTGCGCCACGAGGCCAGCCGGCAGGCCCTGCAGCTCTTGGTGCTGCGAGGGCGGGCAGCGGGGCCGGGAAGGAGCCGCGGCGGAAAAAGAAGGGGCTGCATTGGCCGTGAATCGAACACGGGCCTCCCGCGTGGCGGGCGAGAATTCTACCACTGAACCACCAATGCCTTGCTGGGAGGAACCGGCCTTCGAGCGGAGCCTGTGCTCTCGGCCGTGCGGCCACCTGCCAGGGCCCGAGGCGGCGGCGGCCTGCCAGCCAAAGGGGGCCTCTCCGGCAGGCCCCTCAGTGGCCGTGTCGGGCCCTGGGTTTCTGTAGTGTAGTGGTTATCACGTTCGCTTCACACGCGAAAGGTCCCTGGTTCGAAACCAGGCAGAAACAGGCCTCCTTTTGCCGTGGGGCCTGGAAAAACGCAGGCTTGCACAAGTGGGCAGCTGCTCGCCGCCTGGGCGTGCGCTCGTGCCCTCTCGCTCGCTGCTCTGGGCCTACGGCAGCCTTTTGTCCGCCGTTCTCTTCGGTGCTGCTGGGAGAAAGAAGCCCGGGCGGGCAGCACCCTCGGTCCTGGCGCCGGCCCCCCCCGCGCCTCACCTGGAGGCGTGGGCCAGTGGCGCAACGGATAACGCGCCTGACTACGGATCAGGAGATTGCAGGTTCGACTCCTGCCTGGCTTGTGGTGACGGCACCTTCCGGGATGCGGGTGCTTTTTTTTTTTCTTTCCCTTTCCCTTTCCCTTTCCCTTTCCCTTTCCTCCCCTTCTTTGTTCTCCTTCCCCCGGCGGCCAGGAAAAGCGCGTGCCCCACGGGGCCAAGAGGAACACTGGCCGCGGCTTTCAGCGCCGCTCCATTGCCGTGACCGGGCCTCCTCGCCCGCCAAACTTTTCGCCCGCCTGACCCCGATGTGATTTGAACACATAGCCTTCTGATCTGGAGTCAGACGCGCTGCCGTTGCGCCACGAGGCCAGCCGGCAGGCCCTGCAGCTCTTGGTGCTGCGAGGGTGGGCAGCGGGGCCGGGAAGGAGCCGCGGCGGAAAAAGAAGGGGCTGCATTGGCCGTGAATCGAACACGGGCCTCCCGCGTGGCGGGCGAGAATTCTACCACTGAACCACCAATGCCTTGCTGGGAGGAACCGGCCTTCGAGCGGAGCCTGTGCTCTCGGCCGTGCGGCCACCTGCCAGGGCCCGAGGCGGCGGCGGCCTGCCAGCCAAAGGGGGCCTCTCCGGCAGGCCCCTCAGTGGCCGTGTCGGGCCCTGGGTTTCTGTAGTGTAGTGGTTATCACGTTCGCTTCACACGCGAAAGGTCCCTGGTTCGAAACCAGGCAGAAACAGGCCTCCTTTTGCCGTGGGGCCTGGAAAAACGCAGGCTTGCACAAGTGGGCAGCTGCTCGCCGCCTGGGCGTGCGCTCGTGCCCTCTCGCTCGCTGCTCTGGGCCTACGGCAGCCTTTTGTCCGCCGTTCTCTTCGGTGCTGCTGGGAGAAAGAAGCCCGGGCGGGCAGCACCCTCGGTCCTGGCGCCGGCCCCCCCCGCGCCTCACCTGGAGGCGTGGGCCAGTGGCGCAACGGATAACGCGCCTGACTACGGATCAGGAGATTGCAGGTTCGACTCCTGCCTGGCTTGTGGTGACGGCACCTTCCGGGATGCGGGTGCTTTTTTTTTTTCTTTCCCTTTCCCTTTCCCTTTCCCTTTCCCTTTCCTCCCCTTCTTTGTTCTCCTTCCCCCGGCGGCCAGGAAAAGCGCGTGCCCCACGGGGCCAAGAGGAACACTGGCCGCGGCTTTCAGCGCCGCTCCATTGCCGTGACCGGGCCTCCTCGCCCGCCAAACTTTTCGCCCGCCTGACCCCGATGTGATTTGAACACATAGCCTTCTGATCTGGAGTCAGACGCGCTGCCGTTGCGCCACGAGGCCAGCCGGCAGGCCCTGCAGCTCTTGGTGCTGCGAGGGCGGGCAGCGGGGCCGGGAAGGAGCCGCGGCGGAAAAAGAAGGGGCTGCATTGGCCGTGAATCGAACACGGGCCTCCCGCGTGGCGGGCGAGAATTCTACCACTGAACCACCAATGCCTTGCTGGGAGGAACCGGCCTTCGAGCGGAGCCTGTGCTCTCGGCCGTGCGGCCACCTGCCAGGGCCCGAGGCGGCGGCGGCCTGCCAGCCAAAGGGGGCCTCTCCGGCAGGCCCCTCAGTGGCCGTGTCGGGCCCTGGGTTTCTGTAGTGTAGTGGTTATCACGTTCGCTTCACACGCGAAAGGTCCCTGGTTCGAAACCAGGCAGAAACAGGCCTCCTTTTGCCGTGGGGCCTGGAAAAACGCAGGCTTGCACAAGTGGGCAGCTGCTCGCCGCCTGGGCGTGCGCTCGTGCCCTCTCGCTCGCTGCTCTGGGCCTACGGCAGCCTTTTGTCCGCCGTTCTCTTCGGTGCTGCTGGGAGAAAGAAGCCCGGGCGGGCAGCACCCTCGGTCCTGGCGCCGGCCCCCCCCCGCGCCTCACCTGGAGGCGTGGGCCAGTGGCGCAACGGATAACGTGCCTGACTACGGATCAGGAGATTGCAGGTTCGACTCCTGCCTGGCTTGTGGTGACGGCACCTTCCGGGATGCGGGTGCTTTTTTTTTTTCTTTCCCTTTCCCTTTCCCTTTCCCTTTCCCTTTCCCTTTCCCTTTCCTCCCCTTCTTTGTTCTCCTTCCCCCGGCGGCCAGGAAAAGCGCGTGCCCCACGGGGCCAAGAGGAACACTGGCCGCGGCTTTCAGCGCCGCTCCATTGCCGTGACCGGGCCTCCTCGCCCGCCAAACTTTTCGCCCGCCTGACCCCGATGTGATTTGAACACATAGCCTTCTGATCTGGAGTCAGACGCGCTGCCGTTGCGCCACGAGGCCAGCCGGCAGGCCCTGCAGCTCTTGGTGCTGCGAGGGCGGGCAGCGGGGCCGGGAAGGAGCCGCGGCGGAAAAAGAAGGGGCTGCATTGGCCGTGAATCGAACACGGGCCTCCCGCGTGGCGGGCGAGAATTCTACCACTGAACCACCAATGCCTTGCTGGGAGGAACCGGCCTTCGAGCGGAGCCTGTGCTCTCGGCCGTGCGGCCACCTGCCAGGGCCCGAGGCGGCGGCGGCCTGCCAGCCAAAGGGGGCCTCTCCGGCAGGCCCCTCAGTGGCCGTGTCGGGCCCTGGGTTTCTGTAGTGTAGTGGTTATCATGTTCGCTTCACACGCGAAAGGTCCCTGGTTCGAAACCAGGCAGAAACAGGCCTCCTTTTGCCGTGGGGCCTGGAAAAACGCAGGCTTGCACAAGTGGGCAGCTGCTCGCCGCCTGGGCGTGCGCTCGTGCCCTCTCGCTCGCTGCTCTGGGCCTACGGCAGCCTTTTGTCCGCCGTTCTCTTCGGTGCTGCTGGGAGAAAGAAGCCCGGGCGGGCAGCACCCTCGGTCCTGGCGCCGGCCCCCCCCGCGCCTCACCTGCAGGCGTGGGCCAGTGGCGCAACGGATAACGCGCCTGACTACGGATCAGGAGATTGCAGGTTCGACTCCTGCCTGGCTTGTGGTGACGGCACCTTCCGGGATGCGGGTGCTTTTTTTTTTTCTTTCCCTTTCCCTTTCCCTTTCCTCCCCTTCTTTGTTCTCCTTCCCCCGGCGGCCAGGAAAAGCGCGTGCCCCACGGGGCCAAGAGGAACACTGGCCGCGGCTTTCAGCGCCGCTCCATTGCCGTGACCGGGCCTCCTCGCCCGCCAAACTTTTCGCCCGCCTGACCCCGATGTGATTTGAACACATAGCCTTCTGATCTGGAGTCAGACGCGCTGCCGTTGCGCCACGAGGCCAGCCGGCAGGCCCTGCAGCTCTTGGTGCTGCGAGGGCGGGCAGCGGGGCCGGGAAGGAGCCGCGGCGGAAAAAGAAGGGGCTGCATTGGCCGTGAATCGAACACGGGCCTCCCGCGTGGCGGGCGAGAATTCTACCACTGAACCACCAATGCCTTGCTGGGAGGAACCGGCCTTCGAGCGGAGCCTGTGCTCTCGGCCGTGCGGCCACCTGCCAGGGCCCGAGGCGGCGGCGGCCTGCCAGCCAAAGGGGGCCTCTCCGGCAGGCCCCTCAGTGGCCGTGTCGGGCCCTGGGTTTCTGTAGTGTAGTGGTTATCACGTTCGCTTCACACGCGAAAGGTCCCTGGTTCGAAACCAGGCAGAAACAGGCCTCCTTTTGCCGTGGGGCCTGGAAAAACGCAGGCTTGCACAAGTGGGCAGCTGCTCGCCGCCTGGGCGTGCGCTCGTGCCCTCTCGCTCGCTGCTCTGGGCCTACGGCAGCCTTTTGTCCGCCGTTCTCTTCGGTGCTGCTGGGAGAAAGAAGCCCGGGCGGGCAGCACCCTCGGTCCTGGCGCCGGCCCCCCCCCCGCGCCTCACCTGGAGGCGTGGGCCAGTGGCGCAACGGATAACGCGCCTGACTACGGATCAGGAGATTGCAGGTTCGACTCCTGCCTGGCTTGTGGTGACGGCACCTTCCGGGATGCGGGTGCTTTTTTTTTTTCTTTCCCTTTCCCTTTCCCTTTCCTCCCCTTCTTTGTTCTCCTTCCCCCGGCGGCCAGGAAAAGCGCGTGCCCCACGGGGCCAAGAGGAACACTGGCCGCGGCTTTCAGCGCCGCTCCATTGCCGTGACCGGGCCTCCTCGCCCGCCAAACTTTTCGCCCGCCTGACCCCGATGTGATTTGAACACATAGCCTTCTGATCTGGAGTCAGACGCGCTGCCGTTGCGCCACGAGGCCAGCCGGCAGGCCCTGCAGCTCTTGGTGCTGCGAGGGCGGGCAGCGGGGCCGGGAAGGAGCCGCGGCGGAAAAAGAAGGGGCTGCATTGGCCGTGAATCGAACACGGGCCTCCCGCGTGGCGGGCGAGAATTCTACCACTGAACCACCAATGCCTTGCTGGGAGGAACCGGCCTTCGAGCGGAGCCTGTGCTCTCGGCCGTGCGGCCACCTGCCAGGGCCCGAGGCGGCGGCGGCCTGCCAGCCAAAGGGGGCCTCTCCGGCAGGCCCCTCAGTGGCCGTGTCGGGCCCTGGGTTTCTGTAGTGTAGTGGTTATCACGTTCGCTTCACACGCGAAAGGTCCCTGGTTCGAAACCAGGCAGAAACAGGCCTCCTTTTGCCGTGGGGCCTGGAAAAACGCAGGCTTGCACAAGTGGGCAGCTGCTCGCCGCCTGGGCGTGCGCTCGTGCCCTCTCGCTCGCTGCTCTGGGCCTACGGCAGCCTTTTGTCCGCCGTTCTCTTCGGTGCTGCTGGGAGAAAGAAGCCCGGGCGGGCAGCACCCTCGGTCCTGGCGCCGGCCCCCCCCCGCGCCTCACCTGGAGGCGTGGGCCAGTGGCGCAACGGATAACGCGCCTGACTACGGATCAGGAGATTGCAGGTTCGACTCCTGCCTGGCTTGTGGTGACGGCACCTTCCGGGATGCGGGTGCTTTTTTTTTTTCTTTCCCTTTCCCTTTCCCTTTCCCTTTCCCTTTCCTCCCCTTCTTTGTTCTCCTTCCCCCGGCGGCCAGGAAAAGCGCGTGCCCCACGGGGCCAAGAGGAACACTGGCCGCGGCTTTCAGCGCCGCTCCATTGCCGTGACCGGGCCTCCTCGCCCGCCAAACTTTTCGCCCGCCTGACCCCGATGTGATTTGAACACATAGCCTTCTGATCTGGAGTCAGACGCGCTGCCGTTGCGCCACGAGGCCAGCCGGCAGGCCCTGCAGCTCTTGGTGCTGCGAGGGCGGGCAGCGGGGCCGGGAAGGAGCCGCGGCGGAAAAAGAAGGGGCTGCATTGGCCGTGAATCGAACACGGGCCTCCCGCGTGGCGGGCGAGAATTCTACCACTGAACCACCAATGCCTTGCTGGGAGGAACCGGCCTTCGAGCGGAGCCTGTGCTCTCGGCCGTGCGGCCACCTGCCAGGGCCCGAGGCGGCGGCGGCCTGCCAGCCAAAGGGGGCCTCTCCGGCAGGCCCCTCAGTGGCCGTGTCGGGCCCTGGGTTTCTGTAGTGTAGTGGTTATCACGTTCGCTTCACACGCGAAAGGTCCCTGGTTCGAAACCAGGCAGAAACAGGCCTCCTTTTGCCGTGGGGCCTGGAAAAACGCAGGCTTGCACAAGTGGGCAGCTGCTCGCCGCCTGGGCGTGCGCTCGTGCCCTCTCGCTCGCTGCTCTGGGCCTACGGCAGCCTTTTGTCCGCCGTTCTCTTCGGTGCTGCTGGGAGAAAGAAGCCCGGGCGGGCAGCACCCTCGGTCCTGGCGCCGGCCCCCCCCGCGCCTCACCTGGAGGCGTGGGCCAGTGGCGCAACGGATAACGCGCCTGACTACGGATCAGGAGATTGCAGGTTCGACTCCTGCCTGGCTTGTGGTGACGGCACCTTCCGGGATGCGGGTGCTTTTTTTTTTTCTTTCCCTTTCCCTTTCCCTTTCCCTTTCCCTTTCCTCCCCTTCTTTGTTCTCCTTCCCCCGGCGGCCAGGAAAAGCGCGTGCCCCACGGGGCCAAGAGGAACACTGGCCGCGGCTTTCAGCGCCGCTCCATTGCCGTGACCGGGCCTCCTCGCCCGCCAAACTTTTCGCCCGCCTGACCCCGATGTGATTTGAACACATAGCCTTCTGATCTGGAGTCAGACGCGCTGCCGTTGCGCCACGAGGCCAGCCGGCAGGCCCTGCAGCTCTTGGTGCTGCGAGGGCGGGCAGCGGGGCCGGGAAGGAGCCGCGGCGGAAAAAGAAGGGGCTGCATTGGCCGTGAATCGAACACGGGCCTCCCGCGTGGCGGGCGAGAATTCTACCACTGAACCACCAATGCCTTGCTGGGAGGAACCGGCCTTCGAGCGGAGCCTGTGCTCTCGGCCGTGCGGCCACCTGCCAGGGCCCGAGGCGGCGGCGGCCTGCCAGCCAAAGGGGGCCTCTCCGGCAGGCCCCTCAGTGGCCGTGTTGGGCCCTGGGTTTCTGTAGTGTAGTGGTTATCACGTTCGCTTCACACGCGAAAGGTCCCTGGTTCAAAACCAGGCAGAAACAGGCCTCCTTTTGCCGTGGGGCCTGGAAAAACGCAGGCTTGCACAAGTGGGCAGCTGCTCGCCGCCTGGGCGTGCGCTCGTGCCCTCTCGCTCGCTGCTCTGGGCCTACGGCAGCCTTTTGTCCGCCGTTCTCTTCGGTGCTGCTGGGAGAAAGAAGCCCGGGCGGGCAGCACCCTCGGTCCTGGCGCCGGCCCCCCCCCCGCGCCTCACCTGGAGGCGTGGGCCAGTGGCGCAACGGATAACGTGCCTGACTACGGATCAGGAGATTGCAGGTTCGACTCCTGCCTGGCTTGTGGTGACGGCACCTTCCGGGATGCGGGTGCTTTTTTTTTTTCTTTCCCTTTCCCTTTCCCTTTCCCTTTCCCTTTCCTCCCCTTCTTTGTTCTCCTTCCCCCGGCGGCCAGGAAAAGCGCGTGCCCCACGGGGCCAAGAGGAACACTGGCCGCGGCTTTCAGCGCCGCTCCATTGCCGTGACCGGGCCTCCTCGCCCGCCAAACTTTTCGCCCGCCTGACCCCGATGTGATTTGAACACATAGCCTTCTGATCTGGAGTCAGACGCGCTGCCGTTGCGCCACGAGGCCAGCCGGCAGGCCCTGCAGCTCTTGGTGCTGCGAGGGCGGGCAGCGGGGCCGGGAAGGAGCCGCGGCGGAAAAAGAAGGGGCTGCATTGGCCGTGAATCGAACACGGGCCTCCCGCGTGGCGGGCGAGAATTCTACCACTGAACCACCAATGCCTTGCTGGGAGGAACCGGCCTTCGAGCGGAGCCTGTGCTCTCGGCCGTGCGGCCACCTGCCAGGGCCCGAGGCGGCGGCGGCCTGCCAGCCAAAGGGGGCCTCTCCGGCAGGCCCCTCAGTGGCCGTGTTGGGCCCTGGGTTTCTGTAGTGTAGTGGTTATCACGTTCGCTTCACACGCGAAAGGTCCCTGGTTCGAAACCAGGCAGAAACAGGCCTCCTTTTGCCGTGGGGCCTGGAAAAACGCAGGCTTGCACAAGTGGGCAGCTGCTCGCCGCCTGGGCGTGCGCTCGTGCCCTCTCGCTCGCTGCTCTGGGCCTACGGCAGCCTTTTGTCCGCCGTTCTCTTCGGTGCTGCTGGGAGAAAGAAGCCCGGGCGGGCAGCACCCTCGGTCCTGGCGCCGGCCCCCCCCCGCGCCTCACCTGGAGGCGTGGGCCAGTGGCGCAACGGATAACGTGCCTGACTACGGATCAGGAGATTGCAGGTTCGACTCCTGCCTGGCTTGTGGTGACGGCACCTTCCGGGATGCGGGTGCTTTTTTTTTTTCTTTCCCTTTCCCTTTCCCTTTCCCTTTCCCTTTCCTCCCCTTCTTTGTTCTCCTTCCCCCGGCGGCCAGGAAAAGCGCGTGCCCCACGGGGCCAAGAGGAACACTGGCCGCGGCTTTCAGCGCCGCTCCATTGCCGTGACCGGGCCTCCTCGCCCGCCAAACTTTTCGCCCGCCTGACCCCGATGTGATTTGAACACATAGCCTTCTGATCTGGAGTCAGACGCGCTGCCGTTGCGCCACGAGGCCAGCCGGCAGGCCCTGCAGCTCTTGGTGCTGCGAGGGCGGGCAGCGGGGCCGGGAAGGAGCCGCGGCGGAAAAAGAAGGGGCTGCATTGGCCGTGAATCGAACACGGGCCTCCCGCGTGGCGGGCGAGAATTCTACCACTGAACCACCAATGCCTTGCTGGGAGGAACCGGCCTTCGAGCGGAGCCTGTGCTCTCGGCCGTGCGGCCACCTGCCAGGGCCCGAGGCGGCGGCGGCCTGCCAGCCAAAGGGGGCCTCTCCGGCAGGCCCCTCAGTGGCCGTGTCGGGCCCTGGGTTTCTGTAGTGTAGTGGTTATCACGTTCGCTTCACACGCGAAAGGTCCCTGGTTCGAAACCAGGCAGAAACAGGCCTCCTTTTGCCGTGGGGCCTGGAAAAACGCAGGCTTGCACAAGTGGGCAGCTGCTCGCCGCCTGGGCGTGCGCTCGTGCCCTCTCGCTCGCTGCTCTGGGCCTACGGCAGCCTTTTGTCCGCCGTTCTCTTCGGTGCTGCTGGGAGAAAGAAGCCCGGGCGGGCAGCACCCTCGGTCCTGGCGCCGGCCCCCCCCCGCGCCTCACCTGGAGGCGTGGGCCAGTGGCGCAACGGATAACGCGCCTGACTACGGATCAGGAGATTGCAGGTTCGACTCCTGCCTGGCTTGTGGTGACGGCACCTTCCGGGATGCGGGTGCTTTTTTTTTTTCTTTCCCTTTCCCTTTCCCTTTCCCTTTCCCTTTCCCTTTCCTCCCCTTCTTTGTTCTCCTTCCCCCGGCGGCCAGGAAAAGCGCGTGCCCCACGGGGCCAAGAGGAACACTGGCCGCGGCTTTCAGCGCCGCTCCATTGCCGTGACCGGGCCTCCTCGCCCGCCAAACTTTTCGCCCGCCTGACCCCGATGTGATTTGAACACATAGCCTTCTGATCTGGAGTCAGACGCGCTGCCGTTGCGCCACGAGGCCAGCCGGCAGGCCCTGCAGCTCTTGGTGCTGCGAGGGTGGGCAGCGGGGCCGGGAAGGAGCCGCGGCGGAAAAAGAAGGGGCTGCATTGGCCGTGAATCGAACACGGGCCTCCCGCGTGGCGGGCGAGAATTCTACCACTGAACCACCAATGCCTTGCTGGGAGGAACCGGCCTTCGAGCGGAGCCTGTGCTCTCGGCCGTGCGGCCACCTGCCAGGGCCCGAGGCGGCGGCGGCCTGCCAGCCAAAGGGGGCCTCTCCGGCAGGCCCCTCAGTGGCCGTGTCGGGCCCTGGGTTTCTGTAGTGTAGTGGTTATCACGTTCGCTTCACACGCGAAAGGTCCCTGGTTCGAAACCAGGCAGAAACAGGCCTCCTTTTGCCGTGGGGCCTGGAAAAACGCAGGCTTGCACAAGTGGGCAGCTGCTCGCCGCCTGGGCGTGCGCTCGTGCCCTCTCGCTCGCTGCTCTGGGCCTACGGCAGCCTTTTGTCCGCCGTTCTCTTCGGTGCTGCTGGGAGAAAGAAGCCCGGGCGGGCAGCACCCTCGGTCCTGGCGCCGGCCCCCCCCCGCGCCTCACCTGGAGGCGTGGGCCAGTGGCGCAACGGATAACGCGCCTGACTACGGATCAGGAGATTGCAGGTTCGACTCCTGCCTGGCTTGTGGTGACGGCACCTTCCGGGATGCGGGTGCTTTTTTTTTTTCTTTCCCTTTCCCTTTCCCTTTCCCTTTCCCTTTCCTCCCCTTCTTTGTTCTCCTTCCCCCGGCGGCCAGGAAAAGCGCGTGCCCCACGGGGCCAAGAGGAACACTGGCCGCGGCTTTCAGCGCCGCTCCATTGCCGTGACCGGGCCTCCTCGCCCGCCAAACTTTTCGCCCGCCTGACCCCGATGTGATTTGAACACATAGCCTTCTGATCTGGAGTCAGACGCGCTGCCGTTGCGCCACGAGGCCAGCCGGCAGGCCCTGCAGCTCTTGGTGCTGCGAGGGCGGGCAGCGGGGCCGGGAAGGAGCCGCGGCGGAAAAAGAAGGGGCTGCATTGGCCGTGAATCGAACACGGGCCTCCCGCGTGGCGGGCGAGAATTCTACCACTGAACCACCAATGCCTTGCTGGGAGGAACCGGCCTTCGAGCGGAGCCTGTGCTCTCGGCCGTGCGGCCACCTGCCAGGGCCCGAGGCGGCGGCGGCCTGCCAGCCAAAGGGGGCCTCTCCGGCAGGCCCCTCAGTGGCCGTGTCGGGCCCTGGGTTTCTGTAGTGTAGTGGTTATCACGTTCGCTTCACACGCGAAAGGTCCCTGGTTCGAAACCAGGCAGAAACAGGCCTCCTTTTGCCGTGGGGCCTGGAAAAACGCAGGCTTGCACAAGTGGGCAGCTGCTCGCCGCCTGGGCGTGCGCTCGTGCCCTCTCGCTCGCTGCTCTGGGCCTACGGCAGCCTTTTGTCCGCCGTTCTCTTCGGTGCTGCTGGGAGAAAGAAGCCCGGGCGGGCAGCACCCTCGGTCCTGGCGCCGGCCCCCCCCCGCGCCTCACCTGGAGGCGTGGGCCAGTGGCGCAACGGATAACGTGCCTGACTACGGATCAGGAGATTGCAGGTTCGACTCCTGCCTGGCTTGTGGTGACGGCACCTTCCGGGATGCGGGTGCTTTTTTTTTTTCTTTCCCTTTCCCTTTCCCTTTCCCTTTCCCTTTCCCTTTCCTCCCCTTCTTTGTTCTCCTTCCCCCGGCGGCCAGGAAAAGCGCGTGCCCCACGGGGCCAAGAGGAACACTGGCCGCGGCTTTCAGCGCCGCTCCATTGCCGTGACCGGGCCTCCTCGCCCGCCAAACTTTTCGCCCGCCTGACCCCGATGTGATTTGAACACATAGCCTTCTGATCTGGAGTCAGACGCGCTGCCGTTGCGCCACGAGGCCAGCCGGCAGGCCCTGCAGCTCTTGGTGCTGCGAGGGCGGGCAGCGGGGCCGGGAAGGAGCCGCGGCGGAAAAAGAAGGGGCTGCATTGGCCGTGAATCGAACACGGGCCTCCCGCGTGGCGGGCGAGAATTCTACCACTGAACCACCAATGCCTTGCTGGGAGGAACCGGCCTTCGAGCGGAGCCTGTGCTCTCGGCCGTGCGGCCACCTGCCAGGGCCCGAGGCGGCGGCGGCCTGCCAGCCAAAGGGGGCCTCTCCGGCAGGCCCCTCAGTGGCCGTGTCGGGCCCTGGGTTTCTGTAGTGTAGTGGTTATCATGTTCGCTTCACACGCGAAAGGTCCCTGGTTCGAAACCAGGCAGAAACAGGCCTCCTTTTGCCGTGGGGCCTGGAAAAACGCAGGCTTGCACAAGTGGGCAGCTGCTCGCCGCCTGGGCGTGCGCTCGTGCCCTCTCGCTCGCTGCTCTGGGCCTACGGCAGCCTTTTGTCCGCCGTTCTCTTCGGTGCTGCTGGGAGAAAGAAGCCCGGGCGGGCAGCACCCTCGGTCCTGGCGCCGGCCCCCCCCGCGCCTCACCTGCAGGCGTGGGCCAGTGGCGCAACGGATAACGCGCCTGACTACGGATCAGGAGATTGCAGGTTCGACTCCTGCCTGGCTTGTGGTGACGGCACCTTCCGGGATGCGGGTGCTTTTTTTTTTTCTTTCCCTTTCCCTTTCCCTTTCCTCCCCTTCTTTGTTCTCCTTCCCCCGGCGGCCAGGAAAAGCGCGTGCCCCACGGGGCCAAGAGGAACACTGGCCGCGGCTTTCAGCGCCGCTCCATTGCCGTGACCGGGCCTCCTCGCCCGCCAAACTTTTCGCCCGCCTGACCCCGATGTGATTTGAACACATAGCCTTCTGATCTGGAGTCAGACGCGCTGCCGTTGCGCCACGAGGCCAGCCGGCAGGCCCTGCAGCTCTTGGTGCTGCGAGGGCGGGCAGCGGGGCCGGGAAGGAGCCGCGGCGGAAAAAGAAGGGGCTGCATTGGCCGTGAATCGAACACGGGCCTCCCGCGTGGCGGGCGAGAATTCTACCACTGAACCACCAATGCCTTGCTGGGAGGAACCGGCCTTCGAGCGGAGCCTGTGCTCTCGGCCGTGCGGCCACCTGCCAGGGCCCGAGGCGGCGGCGGCCTGCCAGCCAAAGGGGGCCTCTCCGGCAGGCCCCTCAGTGGCCGTGTCGGGCCCTGGGTTTCTGTAGTGTAGTGGTTATCACGTTCGCTTCACACGCGAAAGGTCCCTGGTTCGAAACCAGGCAGAAACAGGCCTCCTTTTGCCGTGGGGCCTGGAAAAACGCAGGCTTGCACAAGTGGGCAGCTGCTCGCCGCCTGGGCGTGCGCTCGTGCCCTCTCGCTCGCTGCTCTGGGCCTACGGCAGCCTTTTGTCCGCCGTTCTCTTCGGTGCTGCTGGGAGAAAGAAGCCCGGGCGGGCAGCACCCTCGGTCCTGGCGCCGGCCCCCCCCCCCGCGCCTCACCTGGAGGCGTGGGCCAGTGGCGCAACGGATAACGCGCCTGACTACGGATCAGGAGATTGCAGGTTCGACTCCTGCCTGGCTTGTGGTGACGGCACCTTCCGGGATGCGGGTGCTTTTTTTTTTTCTTTCCCTTTCCCTTTCCCTTTCCTCCCCTTCTTTGTTCTCCTTCCCCCGGCGGCCAGGAAAAGCGCGTGCCCCACGGGGCCAAGAGGAACACTGGCCGCGGCTTTCAGCACCGCTCCATTGCCGTGACCGGGCCTCCTCGCCCGCCAAACTTTTCGCCCGCCTGACCCCGATGTGATTTGAACACATAGCCTTCTGATCTGGAGTCAGACGCGCTGCCGTTGCGCCACGAGGCCAGCCGGCAGGCCCTGCAGCTCTTGGTGCTGCGAGGGCGGGCAGCGGGGCCGGGAAGGAGCCGCGGCGGAAAAAGAAGGGGCTGCATTGGCCGTGAATCGAACACGGGCCTCCCGCGTGGCGGGCGAGAATTCTACCACTGAACCACCAATGCCTTGCTGGGAGGAACCGGCCTTCGAGCGGAGCCTGTGCTCTCGGCCGTGCGGCCACCTGCCAGGGCCCGAGGCGGCGGCGGCCTGCCAGCCAAAGGGGGCCTCTCCGGCAGGCCCCTCAGTGGCCGTGTCGGGCCCTGGGTTTCTGTAGTGTAGTGGTTATCACGTTCGCTTCACACGCGAAAGGTCCCTGGTTCGAAACCAGGCAGAAACAGGCCTCCTTTTGCCGTGGGGCCTGGAAAAACGCAGGCTTGCACAAGTGGGCAGCTGCTCGCCGCCTGGGCGTGCGCTCGTGCCCTCTCGCTCGCTGCTCTGGGCCTACGGCAGCCTTTTGTCCGCCGTTCTCTTCGGTGCTGCTGGGAGAAAGAAGCCCGGGCGGGCAGCACCCTCGGTCCTGGCGCCGGCCCCCCCCCGCGCCTCACCTGGAGGCGTGGGCCAGTGGCGCAACGGATAACGCGCCTGACTACGGATCAGGAGATTGCAGGTTCGACTCCTGCCTGGCTTGTGGTGACGGCACCTTCCGGGATGCGGGTGCTTTTTTTTTTTCTTTCCCTTTCCCTTTCCCTTTCCCTTTCCCTTTCCCTTTCCTCCCCTTCTTTGTTCTCCTTCCCCCGGCGGCCAGGAAAAGCGTGTGCCCCACGGGGCCAAGAGGAACACTGGCCGCGGCTTTCAGCGCCGCTCCATTGCCGTGACCGGGCCTCCTCGCCCGCCAAACTTTTCGCCCGCCTGACCCCGATGTGATTTGAACACATAGCCTTCTGATCTGGAGTCAGACGCGCTGCCGTTGCGCCACGAGGCCAGCCGGCAGGCCCTGCAGCTCTTGGTGCTGCGAGGGCGGGCAGCGGGGCCGGGAAGGAGCCGCGGCGGAAAAAGAAGGGGCTGCATTGGCCGTGAATCGAACACGGGCCTCCCGCGTGGCGGGCGAGAATTCTACCACTGAACCACCAATGCCTTGCTGGGAGGAACCGGCCTTCGAGCGGAGCCTGTGCTCTCGGCCGTGCGGCCACCTGCCAGGGCCCGAGGCGGCGGCGGCCTGCCAGCCAAAGGGGGCCTCTCCGGCAGGCCCCTCAGTGGCCGTGTCGGGCCCTGGGTTTCTGTAGTGTAGTGGTTATCACGTTCGCTTCACACGCGAAAGGTCCCTGGTTCGAAACCAGGCAGAAACAGGCCTCCTTTTGCCGTGGGGCCTGGAAAAACGCAGGCTTGCACAAGTGGGCAGCTGCTCGCCGCCTGGGCGTGCGCTCGTGCCCTCTCGCTCGCTGCTCTGGGCCTACGGCAGCCTTTTGTCCGCCGTTCTCTTCGGTGCTGCTGGGAGAAAGAAGCCCGGGCGGGCAGCACCCTCGGTCCTGGCGCCGGCCCCCCCCGCGCCTCACCTGGAGGCGTGGGCCAGTGGCGCAACGGATAACGCGCCTGACTACGGATCAGGAGATTGCAGGTTCGACTCCTGCCTGGCTTGTGGTGACGGCACCTTCCGGGATGCGGGTGCTTTTTTTTTTTCTTTCCCTTTCCCTTTCCCTTTCCCTTTCCCTTTCCTCCCCTTCTTTGTTCTCCTTCCCCCGGCGGCCAGGAAAAGCGCGTGCCCCACGGGGCCAAGAGGAACACTGGCCGCGGCTTTCAGCGCCGCTCCATTGCCGTGACCGGGCCTCCTCGCCCGCCAAACTTTTCGCCCGCCTGACCCCGATGTGATTTGAACACATAGCCTTCTGATCTGGAGTCAGACGCGCTGCCGTTGCGCCACGAGGCCAGCCGGCAGGCCCTGCAGCTCTTGGTGCTGCGAGGGCGGGCAGCGGGGCCGGGAAGGAGCCGCGGCGGAAAAAGAAGGGGCTGCATTGGCCGTGAATCGAACACGGGCCTCCCGCGTGGCGGGCGAGAATTCTACCACTGAACCACCAATGCCTTGCTGGGAGGAACCGGCCTTCGAGCGGAGCCTGTGCTCTCGGCCGTGCGGCCACCTGCCAGGGCCCGAGGCGGCGGCGGCCTGCCAGCCAAAGGGGGCCTCTCCGGCAGGCCCCTCAGTGGCCGTGTTGGGCCCTGGGTTTCTGTAGTGTAGTGGTTATCACGTTCGCTTCACACGCGAAAGGTCCCTGGTTCGAAACCAGGCAGAAACAGGCCTCCTTTTGCCGTGGGGCCTGGAAAAACGCAGGCTTGCACAAGTGGGCAGCTGCTCGCCGCCTGGGCGTGCGCTCGTGCCCTCTCGCTCGCTGCTCTGGGCCTACGGCAGCCTTTTGTCCGCCGTTCTCTTCGGTGCTGCTGGGAGAAAGAAGCCCGGGCGGGCAGCACCCTCGGTCCTGGCGCCGGCCCCCCCCCGCGCCTCACCTGGAGGCGTGGGCCAGTGGCGCAACGGATAACGTGCCTGACTACGGATCAGGAGATTGCAGGTTCGACTCCTGCCTGGCTTGTGGTGACGGCACCTTCCGGGATGCGGGTGCTTTTTTTTTTTCTTTCCCTTTCCCTTTCCCTTTCCCTTTCCCTTTCCCTTTCCCTTTCCTCCCCTTCTTTGTTCTCCTTCCCCCGGCGGCCAGGAAAAGCGCGTGCCCCACGGGGCCAAGAGGAACACTGGCCGCGGCTTTCAGCGCCGCTCCATTGCCGTGACCGGGCCTCCTCGCCCGCCAAACTTTTCGCCCGCCTGACCCCGATGTGATTTGAACACATAGCCTTCTGATCTGGAGTCAGACGCGCTGCCGTTGCGCCACGAGGCCAGCCGGCAGGCCCTGCAGCTCTTGGTGCTGCGAGGGCGGGCAGCGGGGCCGGGAAGGAGCCGCGGCGGAAAAAGAAGGGGCTGCATTGGCCGTGAATCGAACACGGGCCTCCCGCGTGGCGGGCGAGAATTCTACCACTGAACCACCAATGCCTTGCTGGGAGGAACCGGCCTTCGAGCGGAGCCTGTGCTCTCGGCCGTGCGGCCACCTGCCAGGGCCCGAGGCGGCGGCGGCCTGCCAGCCAAAGGGGGCCTCTCCGGCAGGCCCCTCAGTGGCCGTGTCGGGCCCTGGGTTTCTGTAGTGTAGTGGTTATCATGTTCGCTTCACACGCGAAAGGTCCCTGGTTCGAAACCAGGCAGAAACAGGCCTCCTTTTGCCGTGGGGCCTGGAAAAACGCAGGCTTGCACAAGTGGGCAGCTGCTCGCCGCCTGGGCGTGCGCTCGTGCCCTCTCGCTCGCTGCTCTGGGCCTACGGCAGCCTTTTGTCCGCCGTTCTCTTCGGTGCTGCTGGGAGAAAGAAGCCCGGGCGGGCAGCACCCTCGGTCCTGGCGCCGGCCCCCCCCGCGCCTCACCTGCAGGCGTGGGCCAGTGGCGCAACGGATAACGCGCCTGACTACGGATCAGGAGATTGCAGGTTCGACTCCTGCCTGGCTTGTGGTGACGGCACCTTCCGGGATGCGGGTGCTTTTTTTTTTTCTTTCCCTTTCCCTTTCCCTTTCCTCCCCTTCTTTGTTCTCCTTCCCCCGGCGGCCAGGAAAAGCGCGTGCCCCACGGGGCCAAGAGGAACACTGGCCGCGGCTTTCAGCGCCGCTCCATTGCCGTGACCGGGCCTCCTCGCCCGCCAAACTTTTCGCCCGCCTGACCCCGATGTGATTTGAACACATAGCCTTCTGATCTGGAGTCAGACGCGCTGCCGTTGCGCTACGAGGCCAGCCGGCAGGCCCTGCAGCTCTTGGTGCTGCGAGGGCGGGCAGCGGGGCCGGGAAGGAGCCGCGGCGGAAAAAGAAGGGGCTGCATTGGCCGTGAATCGAACACGGGCCTCCCGCGTGGCGGGCGAGAATTCTACCACTGAACCACCAATGCCTTGCTGGGAGGAACCGGCCTTCGAGCGGAGCCTGTGCTCTCGGCCGTGCGGCCACCTGCCAGGGCCCGAGGCGGCGGCGGCCTGCCAGCCAAAGGGGGCCTCTCCGGCAGGCCCCTCAGTGGCCGTGTCGGGCCCTGGGTTTCTGTAGTGTAGTGGTTATCACGTTCGCTTCACACGCGAAAGGTCCCTGGTTCGAAACCAGGCAGAAACAGGCCTCCTTTTGCCGTGGGGCCTGGAAAAACGCAGGCTTGCACAAGTGGGCAGCTGCTCGCCGCCTGGGCGTGCGCTCGTGCCCTCTCGCTCGCTGCTCTGGGCCTACGGCAGCCTTTTGTCCGCCGTTCTCTTCGGTGCTGCTGGGAGAAAGAAGCCCGGGCGGGCAGCACCCTCGGTCCTGGCGCCGGCCCCCCCCCCCGCGCCTCACCTGGAGGCGTGGGCCAGTGGCGCAACGGATAACGCGCCTGACTACGGATCAGGAGATTGCAGGTTCGACTCCTGCCTGGCTTGTGGTGACGGCACCTTCCGGGATGCGGGTGCTTTTTTTTTTTCTTTCCCTTTCCCTTTCCCTTTCCTCCCCTTCTTTGTTCTCCTTCCCCCGGCGGCCAGGAAAAGCGCGTGCCCCACGGGGCCAAGAGGAACACTGGCCGCGGCTTTCAGCGCCGCTCCATTGCCGTGACCGGGCCTCCTCGCCCGCCAAACTTTTCGCCCGCCTGACCCCGATGTGATTTGAACACATAGCCTTCTGATCTGGAGTCAGACGCGCTGCCGTTGCGCCACGAGGCCAGCCGGCAGGCCCTGCAGCTCTTGGTGCTGCGAGGGCGGGCAGCGGGGCCGGGAAGGAGCCGCGGCGGAAAAAGAAGGGGCTGCATTGGCCGTGAATCGAACACGGGCCTCCCGCGTGGCGGGCGAGAATTCTACCACTGAACCACCAATGCCTTGCTGGGAGGAACCGGCCTTCGAGCGGAGCCTGTGCTCTCGGCCGTGCGGCCACCTGCCAGGGCCCGAGGCGGCGGCGGCCTGCCAGCCAAAGGGGGCCTCTCCGGCAGGCCCCTCAGTGGCCGTGTCGGGCCCTGGGTTTCTGTAGTGTAGTGGTTATCACGTTCGCTTCACACGCGAAAGGTCCCTGGTTCGAAACCAGGCAGAAACAGGCCTCCTTTTGCCGTGGGGCCTGGAAAAACGCAGGCTTGCACAAGTGGGCAGCTGCTCGCCGCCTGGGCGTGCGCTCGTGCCCTCTCGCTCGCTGCTCTGGGCCTACGGCAGCCTTTTGTCCGCCGTTCTCTTCGGTGCTGCTGGGAGAAAGAAGCCCGGGCGGGCAGCACCCTCGGTCCTGGCGCCGGCCCCCCCCCGCGCCTCACCTGGAGGCGTGGGCCAGTGGCGCAACGGATAACGCGCCTGACTACGGATCAGGAGATTGCAGGTTCGACTCCTGCCTGGCTTGTGGTGACGGCACCTTCCGGGATGCGGGTGCTTTTTTTTTTTCTTTCCCTTTCCCTTTCCCTTTCCCTTTCCCTTTCCTCCCCTTCTTTGTTCTCCTTCCCCCGGCGGCCAGGAAAAGCGCGTGCCCCACGGGGCCAAGAGGAACACTGGCCGCGGCTTTCAGCGCCGCTCCATTGCCGTGACCGGGCCTCCTCGCCCGCCAAACTTTTCGCCCGCCTGACCCCGATGTGATTTGAACACATAGCCTTCTGATCTGGAGTCAGACGCGCTGCCGTTGCGCCACGAGGCCAGCCGGCAGGCCCTGCAGCTCTTGGTGCTGCGAGGGTGGGCAGCGGGGCCGGGAAGGAGCCGCGGCGGAAAAAGAAGGGGCTGCATTGGCCGTGAATCGAACACGGGCCTCCCGCGTGGCGGGCGAGAATTCTACCACTGAACCACCAATGCCTTGCTGGGAGGAACCGGCCTTCGAGCGGAGCCTGTGCTCTCGGCCGTGCGGCCACCTGCCAGGGCCCGAGGCGGCGGCGGCCTGCCAGCCAAAGGGGGCCTCTCCGGCAGGCCCCTCAGTGGCCGTGTCGGGCCCTGGGTTTCTGTAGTGTAGTGGTTATCACGTTCGCTTCACACGCGAAAGGTCCCTGGTTCGAAACCAGGCAGAAACAGGCCTCCTTTTGCCGTGGGGCCTGGAAAAACGCAGGCTTGCACAAGTGGGCAGCTGCTCGCCGCCTGGGCGTGCGCTCGTGCCCTCTCGCTCGCTGCTCTGGGCCTACGGCAGCCTTTTGTCCGCCGTTCTCTTCGGTGCTGCTGGGAGAAAGAAGCCCGGGCGGGCAGCACCCTCGGTCCTGGCGCCGGCCCCCCCCGCGCCTCACCTGGAGGCGTGGGCCAGTGGCGCAACGGATAACGCGCCTGACTACGGATCAGGAGATTGCAGGTTCGACTCCTGCCTGGCTTGTGGTGACGGCACCTTCCGGGATGCGGGTGCTTTTTTTTTTTCTTTCCCTTTCCCTTTCCCTTTCCCTTTCCCTTTCCTCCCCTTCTTTGTTCTCCTTCCCCCGGCGGCCAGGAAAAGCGCGTGCCCCACGGGGCCAAGAGGAACACTGGCCGCGGCTTTCAGCGCCGCTCCATTGCCGTGACCGGGCCTCCTCGCCCGCCAAACTTTTCGCCCGCCTGACCCCGATGTGATTTGAACACATAGCCTTCTGATCTGGAGTCAGACGCGCTGCCGTTGCGCCACGAGGCCAGCCGGCAGGCCCTGCAGCTCTTGGTGCTGCGAGGGCGGGCAGCGGGGCCGGGAAGGAGCCGCGGCGGAAAAAGAAGGGGCTGCATTGGCCGTGAATCGAACACGGGCCTCCCGCGTGGCGGGCGAGAATTCTACCACTGAACCACCAATGCCTTGCTGGGAGGAACCGGCCTTCGAGCGGAGCCTGTGCTCTCGGCCGTGCGGCCACCTGCCAGGGCCCGAGGCGGCGGCGGCCTGCCAGCCAAAGGGGGCCTCTCCGGCAGGCCCCTCAGTGGCCGTGTTGGGCCCTGGGTTTCTGTAGTGTAGTGGTTATCACGTTCGCTTCACACGCGAAAGGTCCCTGGTTCGAAACCAGGCAGAAACAGGCCTCCTTTTGCCGTGGGGCCTGGAAAAACGCAGGCTTGCACAAGTGGGCAGCTGCTCGCCGCCTGGGCGTGCGCTCGTGCCCTCTCGCTCGCTGCTCTGGGCCTACGGCAGCCTTTTGTCCGCCGTTCTCTTCGGTGCTGCTGGGAGAAAGAAGCCCGGGCGGGCAGCACCCTCGGTCCTGGCGCCGGCCCCCCCCCGCGCCTCACCTGGAGGCGTGGGCCAGTGGCGCAACGGATAACGTGCCTGACTACGGATCAGGAGATTGCAGGTTCGACTCCTGCCTGGCTTGTGGTGACGGCACCTTCCGGGATGCGGGTGCTTTTTTTTTTTCTTTCCCTTTCCCTTTCCCTTTCCCTTTCCCTTTCCTCCCCTTCTTTGTTCTCCTTCCCCCGGCGGCCAGGAAAAGCGCGTGCCCCACGGGGCCAAGAGGAACACTGGCCGCGGCTTTCAGCGCCGCTCCATTGCCGTGACCGGGCCTCCTCGCCCGCCAAACTTTTCGCCCGCCTGACCCCGATGTGATTTGAACACATAGCCTTCTGATCTGGAGTCAGACGCGCTGCCGTTGCGCCACGAGGCCAGCCGGCAGGCCCTGCAGCTCTTGGTGCTGCGAGGGCGGGCAGCGGGGCCGGGAAGGAGCCGCGGCGGAAAAAGAAGGGGCTGCATTGGCCGTGAATCGAACACGGGCCTCCCGCGTGGCGGGCGAGAATTCTACCACTGAACCACCAATGCCTTGCTGGGAGGAACCGGCCTTCGAGCGGAGCCTGTGCTCTCGGCCGTGCGGCCACCTGCCAGGGCCCGAGGCGGCGGCGGCCTGCCAGCCAAAGGGGGCCTCTCCGGCAGGCCCCTCAGTGGCCGTGTTGGGCCCTGGGTTTCTGTAGTGTAGTGGTTATCACGTTCGCTTCACACGCGAAAGGTCCCTGGTTCGAAACCAGGCAGAAACAGGCCTCCTTTTGCCGTGGGGCCTGGAAAAACGCAGGCTTGCACAAGTGGGCAGCTGCTCGCCGCCTGGGCGTGCGCTCGTGCCCTCTCGCTCGCTGCTCTGGGCCTACGGCAGCCTTTTGTCCGCCGTTCTCTTCGGTGCTGCTGGGAGAAAGAAGCCCGGGCGGGCAGCACCCTCGGTCCTGGCGCCGGCCCCCCCCCGCGCCTCACCTGGAGGCGTGGGCCAGTGGCGCAACGGATAACGTGCCTGACTACGGATCAGGAGATTGCAGGTTCGACTCCTGCCTGGCTTGTGGTGACGGCACCTTCCGGGATGCGGGTGCTTTTTTTTTTTCTTTCCCTTTCCCTTTCCCTTTCCCTTTCCCTTTCCCTTTCCCTTTCCTCCCCTTCTTTGTTCTCCTTCCCCCGGCGGCCAGGAAAAGCGCGTGCCCCACGGGGCCAAGAGGAACACTGGCCGCGGCTTTCAGCGCCGCTCCATTGCCGTGACCGGGCCTCCTCGCCCGCCAAACTTTTCGCCCGCCTGACCCCGATGTGATTTGAACACATAGCCTTCTGATCTGGAGTCAGACGCGCTGCCGTTGCGCCACGAGGCCAGCCGGCAGGCCCTGCAGCTCTTGGTGCTGCGAGGGCGGGCAGCGGGGCCGGGAAGGAGCCGCGGCGGAAAAAGAAGGGGCTGCATTGGCCGTGAATCGAACACGGGCCTCCCACGTGGCGGGCGAGAATTCTACCACTGAACCACCAATGCCTTGCTGGGAGGAACCGGCCTTCGAGCGGAGCCTGTGCTCTCGGCCGTGCGGCCACCTGCCAGGGCCCGAGGCGGCGGCGGCCTGCCAGCCAAAGGGGGCCTCTCCGGCAGGCCCCTCAGTGGCCGTGTCGGGCCCTGGGTTTCTGTAGTGTAGTGGTTATCATGTTCGCTTCACACGCGAAAGGTCCCTGGTTCGAAACCAGGCAGAAACAGGCCTCCTTTTGCCGTGGGGCCTGGAAAAACGCAGGCTTGCACAAGTGGGCAGCTGCTCGCCGCCTGGGCGTGCGCTCGTGCCCTCTCGCTCGCTGCTCTGGGCCTACGGCAGCCTTTTGTCCGCCGTTCTCTTCGGTGCTGCTGGGAGAAAGAAGCCCGGGCGGGCAGCACCCTCGGTCCTGGCGCCGGCCCCCCCCGCGCCTCACCTGCAGGCGTGGGCCAGTGGCGCAACGGATAACGCGCCTGACTACGGATCAGGAGATTGCAGGTTCGACTCCTGCCTGGCTTGTGGTGACGGCACCTTCCGGGATGCGGGTGCTTTTTTTTTTTCTTTCCCTTTCCCTTTCCCTTTCCCTTTCCCTTTCCCTTTCCTCCCCTTCTTTGTTCTCCTTCCCCCGGCGGCCAGGAAAAGCGCGTGCCCCACGGGGCCAAGAGGAACACTGGCCGCGGCTTTCAGCGCCGCTCCATTGCCGTGACCGGGCCTCCTCGCCCGCCAAACTTTTCGGCCGCCTGACCCCGATGTGATTTGAACACATAGCCTTCTGATCTGGAGTCAGACGCGCTGCCGTTGCGCCACGAGGCCAGCCGGCAGGCCCTGCAGCTCTTGGTGCTGCGAGGGCGGGCAGCGGGGCCGGGAAGGAGCCGCGGCGGAAAAAGAAGGGGCTGCATTGGCCGTGAATCGAACACGGGCCTCCCGCGTGGCGGGCGAGAATTCTACCACTGAACCACCAATGCCTTGCTGGGAGGAACCGGCCTTCGAGCGGAGCCTGTGCTCTCGGCCGTGCGGCCACCTGCCAGGGCCCGAGGCGGCGGCGGCCTGCCAGCCAAAGGGGGCCTCTCCGGCAGGCCCCTCAGTGGCCGTGTCGGGCCCTGGGTTTCTGTAGTGTAGTGGTTATCACGTTCGCTTCACACGCGAAAGGTCCCTGGTTCGAAACCAGGCAGAAACAGGCCTCCTTTTGCCGTGGGGCCTGGAAAAACGCAGGCTTGCACAAGTGGGCAGCTGCTCGCCGCCTGGGCGTGCGCTCGTGCCCTCTCGCTCGCTGCTCTGGGCCTACGGCAGCCTTTTGTCCGCCGTTCTCTTCGGTGCTGCTGGGAGAAAGAAGCCCGGGCGGGCAGCACCCTCGGTCCTGGCGCCGGCCCCCCCCCGCGCCTCACCTGGAGGCGTGGGCCAGTGGCGCAACGGATAACGCGCCTGACTACGGATCAGGAGATTGCAGGTTCGACTCCTGCCTGGCTTGTGGTGACGGCACCTTCCGGGATGCGGGTGCTTTTTTTTTTTCTTTCCCTTTCCCTTTCCCTTTCCTCCCCTTCTTTGTTCTCCTTCCCCCGGCGGCCAGGAAAAGCGCGTGCCCCACGGGGCCAAGAGGAACACTGGCCGCGGCTTTCAGCGCCGCTCCATTGCCGTGACCGGGCCTCCTCGCCCGCCAAACTTTTCGCCCGCCTGACCCCGATGTGATTTGAACACATAGCCTTCTGATCTGGAGTCAGACGCGCTGCCGTTGCGCCACGAGGCCAGCCGGCAGGCCCTGCAGCTCTTGGTGCTGCGAGGGCGGGCAGCGGGGCCGGGAAGGAGCCGCGGCGGAAAAAGAAGGGGCTGCATTGGCCGTGAATCGAACACGGGCCTCCCGCGTGGCGGGCGAGAATTCTACCACTGAACCACCAATGCCTTGCTGGGAGGAACCGGCCTTCGAGCGGAGCCTGTGCTCTCGGCCGTGCGGCCACCTGCCAGGGCCCGAGGCGGCGGCGGCCTGCCAGCCAAAGGGGGCCTCTCCGGCAGGCCCCTCAGTGGCCGTGTCGGGCCCTGGGTTTCTGTAGTGTAGTGGTTATCACGTTCGCTTCACACGCGAAAGGTCCCTGGTTCGAAACCAGGCAGAAACAGGCCTCCTTTTGCCGTGGGGCCTGGAAAAACGCAGGCTTGCACAAGTGGGCAGCTGCTCGCCGCCTGGGCGTGCGCTCGTGCCCTCTCGCTCGCTGCTCTGGGCCTACGGCAGCCTTTTGTCCGCCGTTCTCTTCGGTGCTGCTGGGAGAAAGAAGCCCGGGCGGGCAGCACCCTCGGTCCTGGCGCCGGCCCCCCCCGCGCCTCACCTGGAGGCGTGGGCCAGTGGCGCAACGGATAACGCGCCTGACTACGGATCAGGAGATTGCAGGTTCGACTCCTGCCTGGCTTGTGGTGACGGCACCTTCCGGGATGCGGGTGCTTTTTTTTTTTCTTTCCCTTTCCCTTTCCCTTTCCTCCCCTTCTTTGTTCTCCTTCCCCCGGCGGCCAGGAAAAGCGCGTGCCCCACGGGGCCAAGAGGAACACTGGCCGCGGCTTTCAGCGCCGCTCCATTGCCGTGACCGGGCCTCCTCGCCCGCCAAACTTTTCGCCCGCCTGACCCCGATGTGATTTGAACACATAGCCTTCTGATCTGGAGTCAGACGCGCTGCCGTTGCGCCACGAGGCCAGCCGGCAGGCCCTGCAGCTCTTGGTGCTGCGAGGGCGGGCAGCGGGGCCGGGAAGGAGCCGCGGCGGAAAAAGAAGGGGCTGCATTGGCCGTGAATCGAACACGGGCCTCCCGCGTGGCGGGCGAGAATTCTACCACTGAACCACCAATGCCTTGCTGGGAGGAACCGGCCTTCGAGCGGAGCCTGTGCTCTCGGCCGTGCGGCCACCTGCCAGGGCCCGAGGCGGCGGCGGCCTGCCAGCCAAAGGGGGCCTCTCCGGCAGGCCCCTCAGTGGCCGTGTCGGGCCCTGGGTTTCTGTAGTGTAGTGGTTATCACGTTCGCTTCACACGCGAAAGGTCCCTGGTTCGAAACCAGGCAGAAACAGGCCTCCTTTTGCCGTGGGGCCTGGAAAAACGCAGGCTTGCACAAGTGGGCAGCTGCTCGCCGCCTGGGCGTGCGCTCGTGCCCTCTCGCTCGCTGCTCTGGGCCTACGGCAGCCTTTTGTCCGCCGTTCTCTTCGGTGCTGCTGGGAGAAAGAAGCCCGGGCGGGCAGCACCCTCGGTCCTGGCGCCGGCCCCCCCCGCGCCTCACCTGGAGGCGTGGGCCAGTGGCGCAACGGATAACGCGCCTGACTACGGATCAGGAGATTGCAGGTTCGACTCCTGCCTGGCTTGTGGTGACGGCACCTTCCGGGATGCGGGTGCTTTTTTTTTTTCTTTCCCTTTCCCTTTCCCTTTCCCTTTCCTCCCCTTCTTTGTTCTCCTTCCCCCGGCGGCCAGGAAAAGCGCGTGCCCCACGGGGCCAAGAGGAACACTGGCCGCGGCTTTCAGCGCCGCTCCATTGCCGTGACCGGGCCTCCTCGCCCGCCAAACTTTTCGCCCGCCTGACCCCGATGTGATTTGAACACATAGCCTTCTGATCTGGAGTCAGACGCGCTGCCGTTGCGCCACGAGGCCAGCCGGCAGGCCCTGCAGCTCTTGGTGCTGCGAGGGCGGGCAGCGGGGCCGGGAAGGAGCCGCGGCGGAAAAAGAAGGGGCTGCATTGGCCGTGAATCGAACACGGGCCTCCCGCGTGGCGGGCGAGAATTCTACCACTGAACCACCAATGCCTTGCTGGGAGGAACCGGCCTTCGAGCGGAGCCTGTGCTCTCGGCCGTGCGGCCACCTGCCAGGGCCCGAGGCGGCGGCGGCCTGCCAGCGAAAGGGGGCCTCTCCGGCAGGCCCCTCAGTGGCCGTGTCGGGCCCTGGGTTTCTGTAGTGTAGTGGTTATCACGTTCGCTTCACACGCGAAAGGTCCCTGGTTCGAAACCAGGCAGAAACAGGCCTCCTTTTGCCGTGGGGCCTGGAAAAACGCAGGCTTGCACAAGTGGGCAGCTGCTCGCCGCCTGGGCGTGCGCTCGTGCCCTCTCGCTCGCTGCTCTGGGCCTACGGCAGCCTTTTGTCCGCCGTTCTCTTCGGTGCTGCTGGGAGAAAGAAGCCCGGGCGGGCAGCACCCTCGGTCCTGGCGCCGGCCCCCCCCCGCGCCTCACCTGGAGGCGTGGGCCAGTGGCGCAACGGATAACGCGCCTGACTACGGATCAGGAGATTGCAGGTTCGACTCCTGCCTGGCTTGTGGTGACGGCACCTTCCGGGATGCGGGTGCTTTTTTTTTTTCTTTCCCTTTCCCTTTCCCTTTCCCTTTCCCTTTCCTCCCCTTCTTTGTTCTCCTTCCCCCGGCGGCCAGGAAAAGCGCGTGCCCCACGGGGCCAAGAGGAACACTGGCCGCGGCTTTCAGCGCCGCTCCATTGCCGTGACCGGGCCTCCTCGCCCGCCAAACTTTTCGCCCGCCTGACCCCGATGTGATTTGAACACATAGCCTTCTGATCTGGAGTCAGACGCGCTGCCGTTGCGCCACGAGGCCAGCCGGCAGGCCCTGCAGCTCTTGGTGCTGCGAGGGCGGGCAGCGGGGCCGGGAAGGAGCCGCGGCGGAAAAAGAAGGGGCTGCATTGGCCGTGAATCGAACACGGGCCTCCCGCGTGGCGGGCGAGAATTCTACCACTGAACCACCAATGCCTTGCTGGGAGGAACCGGCCTTCGAGCGGAGCCTGTGCTCTCGGCCGTGCGGCCACCTGCCAGGGCCCGAGGCGGCGGCGGCCTGCCAGCCAAAGGGGGCCTCTCCGGCAGGCCCCTCAGTGGCCGTGTCGGGCCCTGGGTTTCTGTAGTGTAGTGGTTATCACGTTCGCTTCACACGCGAAAGGTCCCTGGTTCGAAACCAGGCAGAAACAGGCCTCCTTTTGCCGTGGGGCCTGGAAAAACGCAGGCTTGCACAAGTGGGCAGCTGCTCGCCGCCTGGGCGTGCGCTCGTGCCCTCTCGCTCGCTGCTCTGGGCCTACGGCAGCCTTTTGTCCGCCGTTCTCTTCGGTGCTGCTGGGAGAAAGAAGCCCGGGCGGGCAGCACCCTCGGTCCTGGCGCCGGCCCCCCCCGCGCCTCACCTGGAGGCGTGGGCCAGTGGCGCAACGGATAACGCGCCTGACTACGGATCAGGAGATTGCAGGTTCGACTCCTGCCTGGCTTGTGGTGACGGCACCTTCCGGGATGCGGGTGCTTTTTTTTTTTCTTTCCCTTTCCCTTTCCCTTTCCCTTTCCCTTTCCCTTTCCTCCCCTTCTTTGTTCTCCTTCCCCCGGCGGCCAGGAAAAGCGCGTGCCCCACGGGGCCAAGAGGAACACTGGCCGCGGCTTTCAGCGCCGCTCCATTGCCGTGACCGGGCCTCCTCGCCCGCCAAACTTTTCGCCCGCCTGACCCCGATGTGATTTGAACACATAGCCTTCTGATCTGGAGTCAGACGCGCTGCCGTTGCGCCACGAGGCCAGCCGGCAGGCCCTGCAGCTCTTGGTGCTGCGAGGGCGGGCAGCGGGGCCGGGAAGGAGCCGCGGCGGAAAAAGAAGGGGCTGCATTGGCCGTGAATCGAACACGGGCCTCCCGCGTGGCGGGCGAGAATTCTACCACTGAACCACCAATGCCTTGCTGGGAGGAACCGGCCTTCGAGCGGAGCCTGTGCTCTCGGCCGTGCGGCCACCTGCCAGGGCCCGAGGCGGCGGCGGCCTGCCAGCCAAAGGGGGCCTCTCCGGCAGGCCCCTCAGTGGCCGTGTCGGGCCCTGGGTTTCTGTAGTGTAGTGGTTATCATGTTCGCTTCACACGCGAAAGGTCCCTGGTTCGAAACCAGGCAGAAACAGGCCTCCTTTTGCCGTGGGGCCTGGAAAAACGCAGGCTTGCACAAGTGGGCAGCTGCTCGCCGCCTGGGCGTGCGCTCGTGCCCTCTCGCTCGCTGCTCTGGGCCTACGGCAGCCTTTTGTCCGCCGTTCTCTTCGGTGCTGCTGGGAGAAAGAAGCCCGGGCGGGCAGCACCCTCGGTCCTGGCGCCGGCCCCCCCCGCGCCTCACCTGGAGGCGTGGGCCAGTGGCGCAACGGATAACGCGCCTGACTACGGATCAGGAGATTGCAGGTTCGACTCCTGCCTGGCTTGTGGTGACGGCACCTTCCGGGATGCGGGTGCTTTTTTTTTTTCTTTCCCTTTCCCTTTCCTCCCCTTCTTTGTTCTCCTTCCCCCGGCGGCCAGGAAAAGCGCGTGCCCCACGGGGCCAAGAGGAACACTGGCCGCGGCTTTCAGCGCCGCTCCATTGCCGTGACCGGGCCTCCTCGCCCGCCAAACTTTTCGCCCGCCTGACCCCGATGTGATTTGAACACATAGCCTTCTGATCTGGAGTCAGACGCGCTGCCGTTGCGCCACGAGGCCAGCCGGCAGGCCCTGCAGCTCTTGGTGCTGCGAGGGCGGGCAGCGGGGCCGGGAAGGAGCCGCGGCGGAAAAAGAAGGGGCTGCATTGGCCGTGAATCGAACACGGGCCTCCCGCGTGGCGGGCGAGAATTCTACCACTGAACCACCAATGCCTTGCTGGGAGGAACCAGCCTTCGAGCGGAGCCTGTGCTCTCGGCCGTGCGGCCACCTGCCAGGGCCCGAGGCGGCGGCGGCCTGCCAGCCAAAGGGGGCCTCTCCGGCAGGCCCCTCAGTGGCCGTGTCGGGCCCTGGGTTTCTGTAGTGTAGTGGTTATCACGTTCGCTTCACACGCGAAAGGTCCCTGGTTCGAAACCAGGCAGAAACAGGCCTACTTTTGCCGTGGGGCCTGGAAAAACGCAGGCTTGCACAAGTGGGCAGCTGCTCGCCGCCTGGGCGTGCGCTCGTGCCCTCTCGCTCGCTGCTCTGGGCCTACGGCAGCCTTTTGTCCGCCGTTCTCTTCGGTGCTGCTGGGAGAAAGAAGCCCGGGCGGGCAGCACCCTCGGTCCTGGCGCCGGCCCCCCCCGCGCCTCACCTGGAGGCGTGGGCCAGTGGCGCAACGGATAACGCGCCTGACTACGGATCAGGAGATTGCAGGTTCGACTCCTGCCTGGCTTGTGGTGACGGCACCTTCCGGGATGCGGGTGCTTTTTTTTTTTCTTTCCCTTTCCCTTTCCCTTTCCCTTTCCCTTTCCTCCCCTTCTTTGTTCTCCTTCCCCCGGCGGCCAGGAAAAGCGCGTGCCCCACGGGGCCAAGAGGAACACTGGCCGCGGCTTTCAGCGCCGCTCCATTGCCGTGACCGGGCCTCCTCGCCCGCCAAACTTTTCGCCCGCCTGACCCCGATGTGATTTGAACACATAGCCTTCTGATCTGGAGTCAGACGCGCTGCCGTTGCGCCACGAGGCCAGCCGGCAGGCCCTGCAGCTCTTGGTGCTGCGAGGGCGGGCAGCGGGGCCGGGAAGGAGCCGCGGCGGAAAAAGAAGGGGCTGCATTGGCCGTGAATCGAACACGGGCCTCCCGCGTGGCGGGCGAGAATTCTACCACTGAACCACCAATGCCTTGCTGGGAGGAACCGGCCTTCGAGCGGAGCCTGTGCTCTCGGCCGTGCGGCCACCTGCCAGGGCCCGAGGCGGCGGCGGCCTGCCAGCCAAAGGGGGCCTCTCCGGCAGGCCCCTCAGTGGCCGTGTCGGGCCCTGGGTTTCTGTAGTGTAGTGGTTATCACGTTCGCTTCACACGCGAAAGGTCCCTGGTTCGAAACCAGGCAGAAACAGGCCTCCTTTTGCCGTGGGGCCTGGAAAAACGCAGGCTTGCACAAGTGGGCAGCTGCTCGCCGCCTGGGCGTGCGCTCGTGCCCTCTCGCTCGCTGCTCTGGGCCTACGGCAGCCTTTTGTCCGCCGTTCTCTTCGGTGCTGCTGGGAGAAAGAAGCCCGGGCGGGCAGCACCCTCGGTCCTGGCGCCGGCCCCCCCCCGCGCCTCACCTGGAGGCGTGGGCCAGTGGCGCAACGGATAACGCGCCTGACTACGGATCAGGAGATTGCAGGTTCGACTCCTGCCTGGCTTGTGGTGACGGCACCTTCCGGGATGCGGGTGCTTTTTTTTTTTCTTTCCCTTTCCCTTTCCCTTTCCCTTTCCCTTTCCTCCCCTTCTTTGTTCTCCTTCCCCCGGCGGCCAGGAAAAGCGCGTGCCCCACGGGGCCAAGAGGAACACTGGCCGCGGCTTTCAGCGCCGCTCCATTGCCGTGACCGGGCCTCCTCGCCCGCCAAACTTTTCGCCCGCCTGACCCCGATGTGATTTGAACACATAGCCTTCTGATCTGGAGTCAGACGCGCTGCCGTTGCGCCACGAGGCCAGCCGGCAGGCCCTGCAGCTCTTGGTGCTGCGAGGGTGGGCAGCGGGGCCGGGAAGGAGCCGCGGCGGAAAAAGAAGGGGCTGCATTGGCCGTGAATCGAACACGGGCCTCCCGCGTGGCGGGCGAGAATTCTACCACTGAACCACCAATGCCTTGCTGGGAGGAACCGGCCTTCGAGCGGAGCCTGTGCTCTCGGCCGTGCGGCCACCTGCCAGGGCCCGAGGCGGCGGCGGCCTGCCAGCCAAAGGGGGCCTCTCCGGCAGGCCCCTCAGTGGCCGTGTCGGGCCCTGGGTTTCTGTAGTGTAGTGGTTATCACGTTCGCTTCACACGCGAAAGGTCCCTGGTTTGAAACCAGGCAGAAACAGGCCTCCTTTTGCCGTGGGGCCTGGAAAAACGCAGGCTTGCACAAGTGGGCAGCTGCTCGCCGCCTGGGCGTGCGCTCGTGCCCTCTCGCTCGCTGCTCTGGGCCTACGGCAGCCTTTTGTCCGCCGTTCTCTTCGGTGCTGCTGGGAGAAAGAAGCCCGGGCGGGCAGCACCCTCGGTCCTGGCGCCGGCCCCCCCCGCACCTCACCTGGAGGCGTGGGCCAGTGGCGCAACGGATAACGCGCCTGACTACGGATCAGGAGATTGCAGGTTCGACTCCTGCCTGGCTTGTGGTGACGGCACCTTCCGGGATGCGGGTGCTTTTTTTTTTTCTTTCCCTTTCCCTTTCCCTTTCCCTTTCCCTTTCCCTTTCCTCCCCTTCTTTGTTCTCCTTCCCCCGGCGGCCAGGAAAAGCGCGTGCCCCACGGGGCCAAGAGGAACACTGGCCGCGGCTTTCAGCGCCGCTCCATTGCCGTGACCGGGCCTCCTCGCCCGCCAAACTTTTCGCCCGCCTGACCCCGATGTGATTTGAACACATAGCCTTCTGATCTGGAGTCAGACGCGCTGCCGTTGCGCCACGAGGCCAGCCGGCAGGCCCTGCAGCTCTTGGTGCTGCGAGGGCGGGCAGCGGGGCCGGGAAGGAGCCGCGGCGGAAAAAGAAGGGGCTGCATTGGCCGTGAATCGAACACGGGCCTCCCGCGTGGCGGGCGAGAATTCTACCACTGAACCACCAATGCCTTGCTGGGAGGAACCGGCCTTCGAGCGGAGCCTGTGCTCTCGGCCGTGCGGCCACCTGCCAGGGCCCGAGGCGGCGGCGGCCTGCCAGCCAAAGGGGGCCTCTCCGGCAGGCCCCTCAGTGGCCGTGTCGGGCCCTGGGTTTCTGTAGTGTAGTGGTTATCACGTTCGCTTCACACGCGAAAGGTCCCTGGTTCGAAACCAGGCAGAAACAGGCCTCCTTTTGCCGTGGGGCCTGGAAAAACGCAGGCTTGCACAAGTGGGCAGCTGCTCGCCGCCTGGGCGTGCGCTCGTGCCCTCTCGCTCGCTGCTCTGGGCCTACGGCAGCCTTTTGTCCGCCGTTCTCTTCGGTGCTGCTGGGAGAAAGAAGCCCGGGCGGGCAGCACCCTCGGTCCTGGCGCCGGCCCCCCCCCGCGCCTCACCTGGAGGCGTGGGCCAGTGGCGCAACGGATAACGTGCCTGACTACGGATCAGGAGATTGCAGGTTCGACTCCTGCCTGGCTTGTGGTGACGGCACCTTCCGGGATGCGGGTGCTTTTTTTTTTTCTTTCCCTTTCCCTTTCCCTTTCCCTTTCCCTTTCCCTTTCCCTTTCCCTTTCCTCCCCTTCTTTGTTCTCCTTCCCCCGGCGGCCAGGAAAAGCGCGTGCCCCACGGGGCCAAGAGGAACACTGGCCGCGGCTTTCAGCGCCGCTCCATTGCCGTGACCGGGCCTCCTCGCCCGCCAAACTTTTCGCCCGCCTGACCCCGATGTGATTTGAACACATAGCCTTCTGATCTGGAGTCAGACGCGCTGCCGTTGCGCCACGAGGCCAGCCGGCAGGCCCTGCAGCTCTTGGTGCTGCGAGGGCGGGCAGCGGGGCCGGGAAGGAGCCGCGGCGGAAAAAGAAGGGGCTGCATTGGCCGTGAATCGAACACGGGCCTCCCGCGTGGCGGGCGAGAATTCTACCACTGAACCACCAATGCCTTGCTGGGAGGAACCGGCCTTCGAGCGGAGCCTGTGCTCTCGGCCGTGCGGCCACCTGCCAGGGCCCGAGGCGGCGGCGGCCTGCCAGCCAAAGGGGGCCTCTCCGGCAGGCCCCTCAGTGGCCGTGTCGGGCCCTGGGTTTCTGTAGTGTAGTGGTTATCATGTTCGCTTCACACGCGAAAGGTCCCTGGTTCGAAACCAGGCAGAAACAGGCCTCCTTTTGCCGTGGGGCCTGGAAAAACGCAGGCTTGCACAAGTGGGCAGCTGCTCGCCGCCTGGGCGTGCGCTCGTGCCCTCTCGCTCGCTGCTCTGGGCCTACGGCAGCCTTTTGTCCGCCGTTCTCTTCGGTGCTGCTGGGAGAAAGAAGCCCGGGCGGGCAGCACCCTCGGTCCTGGCGCCGGCCCCCCCCGCGCCTCACCTGCAGGCGTGGGCCAGTGGCGCAACGGATAACGCGCCTGACTACGGATCAGGAGATTGCAGGTTCGACTCCTGCCTGGCTTGTGGTGACGGCACCTTCCGGGATGCGGGTGCTTTTTTTTTTTCTTTCCCTTTCCCTTTCCCTTTCCTCCCCTTCTTTGTTCTCCTTCCCCCGGCGGCCAGGAAAAGCGCGTGCCCCACGGGGCCAAGAGGAACACTGGCCGCGGCTTTCAGCGCCGCTCCATTGCCGTGACCGGGCCTCCTCGCCCGCCAAACTTTTCGCCCGCCTGACCCCGATGTGATTTGAACACATAGCCTTCTGATCTGGAGTCAGACGCGCTGCCGTTGCGCCACGAGGCCAGCCGGCAGGCCCTGCAGCTCTTGGTGCTGCGAGGGCGGGCAGCGGGGCCGGGAAGGAGCCGCGGCGGAAAAAGAAGGGGCTGCATTGGCCGTGAATCGAACACGGGCCTCCCGCGTGGCGGGCGAGAATTCTACCACTGAACCACCAATGCCTTGCTGGGAGGAACCGGCCTTCGAGCGGAGCCTGTGCTCTCGGCCGTGCGGCCACCTGCCAGGGCCCGAGGCGGCGGCGGCCTGCCAGCCAAAGGGGGCCTCTCCGGCAGGCCCCTCAGTGGCCGTGTCGGGCCCTGGGTTTCTGTAGTGTAGTGGTTATCACGTTCGCTTCACACGCGAAAGGTCCCTGGTTCGAAACCAGGCAGAAACAGGCCTCCTTTTGCCGTGGGGCCTGGAAAAACGCAGGCTTGCACAAGTGGGCAGCTGCTCGCCGCCTGGGCGTGCGCTCGTGCCCTCTCGCTCGCTGCTCTGGGCCTACGGCAGCCTTTTGTCCGCCGTTCTCTTCGGTGCTGCTGGGAGAAAGAAGCCCGGGCGGGCAGCACCCTCGGTCCTGGCGCCGGCCCCCCCCGCGCCTCACCTGGAGGCGTGGGCCAGTGGCGCAACGGATAACGCGCCTGACTACGGATCAGGAGATTGCAGGTTCGACTCCTGCCTGGCTTGTGGTGACGGCACCTTCCGGGATGCGGGTGCTTTTTTTTTTTCTTTCCCTTTCCCTTTCCCTTTCCCTTTCCCTTTCCCTTTCCTCCCCTTCTTTGTTCTCCTTCCCCCGGCGGCCAGGAAAAGCGCGTGCCCCACGGGGCCAAGAGGAACACTGGCCGCGGCTTTCAGCGCCGCTCCATTGCCGTGACCGGGCCTCCTCGCCCGCCAAACTTTTCGCCCGCCTGACCCCGATGTGATTTGAACACATAGCCTTCTGATCTGGAGTCAGACGCGCTGCCGTTGCGCCACGAGGCCAGCCGGCAGGCCCTGCAGCTCTTGGTGCTGCGAGGGTGGGCAGCGGGGCCGGGAAGGAGCCGCGGCGGAAAAAGAAGGGGCTGCATTGGCCGTGAATCGAACACGGGCCTCCCGCGTGGCGGGCGAGAATTCTACCACTGAACCACCAATGCCTTGCTGGGAGGAACCGGCCTTCGAGCGGAGCCTGTGCTCTCGGCCGTGCGGCCACCTGCCAGGGCCCGAGGCGGCGGCGGCCTGCCAGCCAAAGGGGGCCTCTCCGGCAGGCCCCTCAGTGGCCGTGTCGGGCCCTGGGTTTCTGTAGTGTAGTGGTTATCACGTTCGCTTCACACGCGAAAGGTCCCTGGTTCGAAACCAGGCAGAAACAGGCCTCCTTTTGCCGTGGGGCCTGGAAAAACGCAGGCTTGCACAAGTGGGCAGCTGCTCGCCGCCTGGGCGTGCGCTCGTGCCCTCTCGCTCGCTGCTCTGGGCCTACGGCAGCCTTTTGTCCGCCGTTCTCTTCGGTGCTGCTGGGAGAAAGAAGCCCGGGCGGGCAGCACCCTCGGTCCTGGCGCCGGCCCCCCCCGCGCCTCACCTGGAGGCGTGGGCCAGTGGCGCAACGGATAACGCGCCTGACTACGGATCAGGAGATTGCAGGTTCGACTCCTGCCTGGCTTGTGGTGACGGCACCTTCCGGGATGCGGGTGCTTTTTTTTTTTCTTTCCCTTTCCCTTTCCCTTTCCCTTTCCCTTTCCTCCCCTTCTTTGTTCTCCTTCCCCCGGCGGCCAGGAAAAGCGCGTGCCCCACGGGGCCAAGAGGAACACTGGCCGCGGCTTTCAGCGCCGCTCCATTGCCGTGACCGGGCCTCCTCGCCCGCCAAACTTTTCGCCCGCCTGACCCCGATGTGATTTGAACACATAGCCTTCTGATCTGGAGTCAGACGCGCTGCCGTTGCGCCACGAGGCCAGCCGGCAGGCCCTGCAGCTCTTGGTGCTGCGAGGGCGGGCAGCGGGGCCGGGAAGGAGCCGCGGCGGAAAAAGAAGGGGCTGCATTGGCCGTGAATCGAACACGGGCCTCCCGCGTGGCGGGCGAGAATTCTACCACTGAACCACCAATGCCTTGCTGGGAGGAACCGGCCTTCGAGCGGAGCCTGTGCTCTCGGCCGTGCGGCCACCTGCCAGGGCCCGAGGCGGCGGCGGCCTGCCAGCCAAAGGGGGCCTCTCCGGCAGGCCCCTCAGTGGCCGTGTTGGGCCCTGGGTTTCTGTAGTGTAGTGGTTATCACGTTCGCTTCACACGCGAAAGGTCCCTGGTTCGAAACCAGGCAGAAACAGGCCTCCTTTTGCCGTGGGGCCTGGAAAAACGCAGGCTTGCACAAGTGGGCAGCTGCTCGCCGCCTGGGCGTGCGCTCGTGCCCTCTCGCTCGCTGCTCTGGGCCTACGGCAGCCTTTTGTCCGCCGTTCTCTTCGGTGCTGCTGGGAGAAAGAAGCCCGGGCGGGCAGCACCCTCGGTCCTGGCGCCGGCCCCCCCCCCGCGCCTCACCTGGAGGCGTGGGCCAGTGGCGCAACGGATAACGTGCCTGACTACGGATCAGGAGATTGCAGGTTCGACTCCTGCCTGGCTTGTGGTGACGGCACCTTCCGGGATGCGGGTGCTTTTTTTTTTTCTTTCCCTTTCCCTTTCCCTTTCCCTTTCCCTTTCCCTTTCCCTTTCCTCCCCTTCTTTGTTCTCCTTCCCCCGGCGGCCAGGAAAAGCGCGTGCCCCACGGGGCCAAGAGGAACACTGGCCGCGGCTTTCAGCGCCGCTCCATTGCCGTGACCGGGCCTCCTCGCCCGCCAAACTTTTCGCCCGCCTGACCCCGATGTGATTTGAACACATAGCCTTCTGATCTGGAGTCAGACGCGCTGCCGTTGCGCCACGAGGCCAGCCGGCAGGCCCTGCAGCTCTTGGTGCTGCGAGGGCGGGCAGCGGGGCCGGGAAGGAGCCGCGGCGGAAAAAGAAGGGGCTGCATTGGCCGTGAATCGAACACGGGCCTCCCGCGTGGCGGGCGAGAATTCTACCACTGAACCACCAATGCCTTGCTGGGAGGAACCGGCCTTCGAGCGGAGCCTGTGCTCTCGGCCGTGCGGCCACCTGCCAGGGCCCGAGGCGGCGGCGGCCTGCCAGCCAAAGGGGGCCTCTCCGGCAGGCCCCTCAGTGGCCGTGTCGGGCCCTGGGTTTCTGTAGTGTAGTGGTTATCATGTTCGCTTCACACGCGAAAGGTCCCTGGTTCGAAACCAGGCAGAAACAGGCCTCCTTTTGCCGTGGGGCCTGGAAAAACGCAGGCTTGCACAAGTGGGCAGCTGCTCGCCGCCTGGGCGTGCGCTCGTGCCCTCTCGCTCGCTGCTCTGGGCCTACGGCAGCCTTTTGTCCGCCGTTCTCTTCGGTGCTGCTGGGAGAAAGAAGCCCGGGCGGGCAGCACCCTCGGTCCTGGCGCCGGCCCCCCCCGCGCCTCACCTGCAGGCGTGGGCCAGTGGCGCAACGGATAACGCGCCTGACTACGGATCAGGAGATTGCAGGTTCGACTCCTGCCTGGCTTGTGGTGACGGCACCTTCCGGGATGCGGGTGCTTTTTTTTTTTCTTTCCCTTTCCCTTTCCCTTTCCTCCCCTTCTTTGTTCTCCTTCCCCCGGCGGCCAGGAAAAGCGCGTGCCCCACGGGGCCAAGAGGAACACTGGCCGCGGCTTTCAGCGCCGCTCCATTGCCGTGACCGGGCCTCCTCGCCCGCCAAACTTTTCGCCCGCCTGACCCCGATGTGATTTGAACACATAGCCTTCTGATCTGGAGTCAGACGCGCTGCCGTTGCGCCACGAGGCCAGCCGGCAGGCCCTGCAGCTCTTGGTGCTGCGAGGGCGGGCAGCGGGGCCGGGAAGGAGCCGCGGCGGAAAAAGAAGGGGCTGCATTGGCCGTGAATCGAACACGGGCCTCCCGCGTGGCGGGCGAGAATTCTACCACTGAACCACCAATGCCTTGCTGGGAGGAACCGGCCTTCGAGCGGAGCCTGTGCTCTCGGCCGTGCGGCCACCTGCCAGGGCCCGAGGCGGCGGCGGCCTGCCAGCCAAAGGGGGCCTCTCCGGCAGGCCCCTCAGTGGCCGTGTCGGGCCCTGGGTTTCTGTAGTGTAGTGGTTATCACGTTCGCTTCACACGCGAAAGGTCCCTGGTTCGAAACCAGGCAGAAACAGGCCTCCTTTTGCCGTGGGGCCTGGAAAAACGCAGGCTTGCACAAGTGGGCAGCTGCTCGCCGCCTGGGCGTGCGCTCGTGCCCTCTCGCTCGCTGCTCTGGGCCTACGGCAGCCTTTTGTCCGCCGTTCTCTTCGGTGCTGCTGGGAGAAAGAAGCCCGGGCGGGCAGCACCCTCGGTCCTGGCGCCGGCCCCCCCCCCGCGCCTCACCTGGAGGCGTGGGCCAGTGGCGCAACGGATAACGCGCCTGACTACGGATCAGGAGATTGCAGGTTCGACTCCTGCCTGGCTTGTGGTGACGGCACCTTCCGGGATGCGGGTGCTTTTTTTTTTTCTTTCCCTTTCCCTTTCCCTTTCCTCCCCTTCTTTGTTCTCCTTCCCCCGGCGGCCAGGAAAAGCGCGTGCCCCACGGGGCCAAGAGGAACACTGGCCGCGGCTTTCAGCGCCGCTCCATTGCCGTGACCGGGCCTCCTCGCCCGCCAAACTTTTCGCCCGCCTGACCCCGATGTGATTTGAACACATAGCCTTCTGATCTGGAGTCAGACGCGCTGCCGTTGCGCCACGAGGCCAGCCGGCAGGCCCTGCAGCTCTTGGTGCTGCGAGGGCGGGCAGCGGGGCCGGGAAGGAGCCGCGGCGGAAAAAGAAGGGGCTGCATTGGCCGTGAATCGAACACGGGCCTCCCGCGTGGCGGGCGAGAATTCTACCACTGAACCACCAATGCCTTGCTGGGAGGAACCGGCCTTCGAGCGGAGCCTGTGCTCTCGGCCGTGCGGCCACCTGCCAGGGCCCGAGGCGGCGGCGGCCTGCCAGCCAAAGGGGGCCTCTCCGGCAGGCCCCTCAGTGGCCGTGTCGGGCCCTGGGTTTCTGTAGTGTAGTGGTTATCACGTTCGCTTCACACGCGAAAGGTCCCTGGTTCGAAACCAGGCAGAAACAGGCCTCCTTTTGCCGTGGGGCCTGGAAAAACGCAGGCTTGCACAAGTGGGCAGCTGCTCGCCGCCTGGGCGTGCGCTCGTGCCCTCTCGCTCGCTGCTCTGGGCCTACGGCAGCCTTTTGTCCGCCGTTCTCTTCGGTGCTGCTGGGAGAAAGAAGCCCGGGCGGGCAGCACCCTCGGTCCTGGCGCCGGCCCCCCCCCGCGCCTCACCTGGAGGCGTGGGCCAGTGGCGCAACGGATAACGCGCCTGACTACGGATCAGGAGATTGCAGGTTCGACTCCTGCCTGGCTTGTGGTGACGGCACCTTCCGGGATGCGGGTGCTTTTTTTTTTTCTTTCCCTTTCCCTTTCCCTTTCCCTTTCCCTTTCCTCCCCTTCTTTGTTCTCCTTCCCCCGGCGGCCAGGAAAAGCGCGTGCCCCACGGGGCCAAGAGGAACACTGGCCGCGGCTTTCAGCGCCGCTCCATTGCCGTGACCGGGCCTCCTCGCCCGCCAAACTTTTCGCCCGCCTGACCCCGATGTGATTTGAACACATAGCCTTCTGATCTGGAGTCAGACGCGCTGCCGTTGCGCCACGAGGCCAGCCGGCAGGCCCTGCAGCTCTTGGTGCTGCGAGGGCGGGCAGCGGGGCCGGGAAGGAGCCGCGGCGGAAAAAGAAGGGGCTGCATTGGCCGTGAATCGAACACGGGCCTCCCGCGTGGCGGGCGAGAATTCTACCACTGAACCACCAATGCCTTGCTGGGAGGAACCGGCCTTCGAGCGGAGCCTGTGCTCTCGGCCGTGCGGCCACCTGCCAGGGCCCGAGGCGGCGGCGGCCTGCCAGCCAAAGGGGGCCTCTCCGGCAGGCCCCTCAGTGGCCGTGTCGGGCCCTGGGTTTCTGTAGTGTAGTGGTTATCACGTTCGCTTCACACGCGAAAGGTCCCTGGTTCGAAACCAGGCAGAAACAGGCCTCCTTTTGCCGTGGGGCCTGGAAAAACGCAGGCTTGCACAAGTGGGCAGCTGCTCGCCGCCTGGGCGTGCGCTCGTGCCCTCTCGCTCGCTGCTCTGGGCCTACGGCAGCCTTTTGTCCGCCGTTCTCTTCGGTGCTGCTGGGAGAAAGAAGCCCGGGCGGGCAGCACCCTCGGTCCTGGCGCCGGCCCCCCCCGCGCCTCACCTGGAGGCGTGGGCCAGTGGCGCAACGGATAACGCGCCTGACTACGGATCAGGAGATTGCAGGTTCGACTCCTGCCTGGCTTGTGGTGACGGCACCTTCCGGGATGCGGGTGCTTTTTTTTTTTCTTTCCCTTTCCCTTTCCCTTTCCCTTTCCCTTTCCTCCCCTTCTTTGTTCTCCTTCCCCCGGCGGCCAGGAAAAGCGCGTGCCCCACGGGGCCAAGAGGAACACTGGCCGCGGCTTTCAGCGCCGCTCCATTGCCGTGACCGGGCCTCCTCGCCCGCCAAACTTTTCGCCCGCCTGACCCCGATGTGATTTGAACACATAGCCTTCTGATCTGGAGTCAGACGCGCTGCCGTTGCGCCACGAGGCCAGCCGGCAGGCCCTGCAGCTCTTGGTGCTGCGAGGGCGGGCAGCGGGGCCGGGAAGGAGCCGCGGCGGAAAAAGAAGGGGCTGCATTGGCCGTGAATCGAACACGGGCCTCCCGCGTGGCGGGCGAGAATTCTACCACTGAACCACCAATGCCTTGCTGGGAGGAACCGGCCTTCGAGCGGAGCCTGTGCTCTCGGCCGTGCGGCCACCTGCCAGGGCCCGAGGCGGCGGCGGCCTGCCAGCCAAAGGGGGCCTCTCCGGCAGGCCCCTCAGTGGCCGTGTTGGGCCCTGGGTTTCTGTAGTGTAGTGGTTATCACGTTCGCTTCACACGCGAAAGGTCCCTGGTTCGAAACCAGGCAGAAACAGGCCTCCTTTTGCCGTGGGGCCTGGAAAAACGCAGGCTTGCACAAGTGGGCAGCTGCTCGCCGCCTGGGCGTGCGCTCGTGCCCTCTCGCTCGCTGCTCTGGGCCTACGGCAGCCTTTTGTCCGCCGTTCTCTTCGGTGCTGCTGGGAGAAAGAAGCCCGGGCGGGCAGCACCCTCGGTCCTGGCGCCGGCCCCCCCCCGCGCCTCACCTGGAGGCGTGGGCCAGTGGCGCAACGGATAACGTGCCTGACTACGGATCAGGAGATTGCAGGTTCGACTCCTGCCTGGCTTGTGGTGACGGCACCTTCCGGGATGCGGGTGCTTTTTTTTTTTCTTTCCCTTTCCCTTTCCCTTTCCCTTTCCCTTTCCTCCCCTTCTTTGTTCTCCTTCCCCCGGCGGCCAGGAAAAGCGCGTGCCCCACGGGGCCAAGAGGAACACTGGCCGCGGCTTTCAGCGCCGCTCCATTGCCGTGACCGGGCCTCCTCGCCCGCCAAACTTTTCGCCCGCCTGACCCCGATGTGATTTGAACACATAGCCTTCTGATCTGGAGTCAGACGCGCTGCCGTTGCGCCACGAGGCCAGCCGGCAGGCCCTGCAGCTCTTGGTGCTGCGAGGGCGGGCAGCGGGGCCGGGAAGGAGCCGCGGCGGAAAAAGAAGGGGCTGCATTGGCCGTGAATCGAACACGGGCCTCCCGCGTGGCGGGCGAGAATTCTACCACTGAACCACCAATGCCTTGCTGGGAGGAACCGGCCTTCGAGCGGAGCCTGTGCTCTCGGCCGTGCGGCCACCTGCCAGGGCCCGAGGCGGCGGCGGCCTGCCAGCCAAAGGGGGCCTCTCCGGCAGGCCCCTCAGTGGCCGTGTTGGGCCCTGGGTTTCTGTAGTGTAGTGGTTATCACGTTCGCTTCACACGCGAAAGGTCCCTGGTTCGAAACCAGGCAGAAACAGGCCTCCTTTTGCCGTGGGGCCTGGAAAAACGCAGGCTTGCACAAGTGGGCAGCTGCTCGCCGCCTGGGCGTGCGCTCGTGCCCTCTCGCTCGCTGCTCTGGGCCTACGGCAGCCTTTTGTCCGCCGTTCTCTTCGGTGCTGCTGGGAGAAAGAAGCCCGGGCGGGCAGCACCCTCGGTCCTGGCGCCGGCCCCCCCCCGCGCCTCACCTGGAGGCGTGGGCCAGTGGCGCAACGGATAACGTGCCTGACTACGGATCAGGAGATTGCAGGTTCGACTCCTGCCTGGCTTGTGGTGACGGCACCTTCCGGGATGCGGGTGCTTTTTTTTTTTCTTTCCCTTTCCCTTTCCCTTTCCCTTTCCCTTTCCCTTTCCCTTTCCTCCCCTTCTTTGTTCTCCTTCCCCCGGCGGCCAGGAAAAGCGCGTGCCCCACGGGGCCAAGAGGAACACTGGCCGCGGCTTTCAGCGCCGCTCCATTGCCGTGACCGGGCCTCCTCGCCCGCCAAACTTTTCGCCCGCCTGACCCCGATGTGATTTGAACACATAGCCTTCTGATCTGGAGTCAGACGCGCTGCCGTTGCGCCACGAGGCCAGCCGGCAGGCCCTGCAGCTCTTGGTGCTGCGAGGGCGGGCAGCGGGGCCGGGAAGGAGCCGCGGCGGAAAAAGAAGGGGCTGCATTGGCCGTGAATCGAACACGGGCCTCCCGCGTGGCGGGCGAGAATTCTACCACTGAACCACCAATGCCTTGCTGGGAGGAACCGGCCTTCGAGCGGAGCCTGTGCTCTCGGCCGTGCGGCCACCTGCCAGGGCCCGAGGCGGCGGCGGCCTGCCAGCCAAAGGGGGCCTCTCCGGCAGGCCCCTCAGTGGCCGTGTCGGGCCCTGGGTTTCTGTAGTGTAGTGGTTATCACGTTCGCTTCACACGCGAAAGGTCCCTGGTTCGAAACCAGGCAGAAACAGGCCTCCTTTTGCCGTGGGGCCTGGAAAAACGCAGGCTTGCACAAGTGGGCAGCTGCTCGCCGCCTGGGCGTGCGCTCGTGCCCTCTCGCTCGCTGCTCTGGGCCTACGGCAGCCTTTTGTCCGCCGTTCTCTTCGGTGCTGCTGGGAGAAAGAAGCCCGGGCGGGCAGCACCCTCGGTCCTGGCGCCGGCCCCCCCCCGCGCCTCACCTGGAGGCGTGGGCCAGTGGCGCAACGGATAACGCGCCTGACTACGGATCAGGAGATTGCAGGTTCGACTCCTGCCTGGCTTGTGGTGACGGCACCTTCCGGGATGCGGGTGCTTTTTTTTTTTCTTTCCCTTTCCCTTTCCCTTTCCCTTTCCCTTTCCCTTTCCTCCCCTTCTTTGTTCTCCTTCCCCCGGCGGCCAGGAAAAGCGCGTGCCCCACGGGGCCAAGAGGAACACTGGCCGCGGCTTTCAGCGCCGCTCCATTGCCGTGACCGGGCCTCCTCGCCCGCCAAACTTTTCGCCCGCCTGACCCCGATGTGATTTGAACACATAGCCTTCTGATCTGGAGTCAGACGCGCTGCCGTTGCGCCACGAGGCCAGCCGGCAGGCCCTGCAGCTCTTGGTGCTGCGAGGGTGGGCAGCGGGGCCGGGAAGGAGCCGCGGCGGAAAAAGAAGGGGCTGCATTGGCCGTGAATCGAACACGGGCCTCCCGCGTGGCGGGCGAGAATTCTACCACTGAACCACCAATGCCTTGCTGGGAGGAACCGGCCTTCGAGCGGAGCCTGTGCTCTCGGCCGTGCGGCCACCTGCCAGGGCCCGAGGCGGCGGCGGCCTGCCAGCCAAAGGGGGCCTCTCCGGCAGGCCCCTCAGTGGCCGTGTCGGGCCCTGGGTTTCTGTAGTGTAGTGGTTATCACGTTCGCTTCACACGCGAAAGGTCCCTGGTTCGAAACCAGGCAGAAACAGGCCTCCTTTTGCCGTGGGGCCTGGAAAAACGCAGGCTTGCACAAGTGGGCAGCTGCTCGCCGCCTGGGCGTGCGCTCGTGCCCTCTCGCTCGCTGCTCTGGGCCTACGGCAGCCTTTTGTCCGCCGTTCTCTTCGGTGCTGCTGGGAGAAAGAAGCCCGGGCGGGCAGCACCCTCGGTCCTGGCGCCGGCCCCCCCCGCGCCTCACCTGGAGGCGTGGGCCAGTGGCGCAACGGATAACGCGCCTGACTACGGATCAGGAGATTGCAGGTTCGACTCCTGCCTGGCTTGTGGTGACGGCACCTTCCGGGATGCGGGTGCTTTTTTTTTTTCTTTCCCTTTCCCTTTCCCTTTCCCTTTCCCTTTCCTCCCCTTCTTTGTTCTCCTTCCCCCGGCGGCCAGGAAAAGCGCGTGCCCCACGGGGCCAAGAGGAACACTGGCCGCGGCTTTCAGCGCCGCTCCATTGCCGTGACCGGGCCTCCTCGCCCGCCAAACTTTTCGCCCGCCTGACCCCGATGTGATTTGAACACATAGCCTTCTGATCTGGAGTCAGACGCGCTGCCGTTGCGCCACGAGGCCAGCCGGCAGGCCCTGCAGCTCTTGGTGCTGCGAGGGCGGGCAGCGGGGCCGGGAAGGAGCCGCGGCGGAAAAAGAAGGGGCTGCATTGGCCGTGAATCGAACACGGGCCTCCCGCGTGGCGGGCGAGAATTCTACCACTGAACCACCAATGCCTTGCTGGGAGGAACCGGCCTTCGAGCGGAGCCTGTGCTCTCGGCCGTGCGGCCACCTGCCAGGGCCCGAGGCGGCGGCGGCCTGCCAGCCAAAGGGGGCCTCTCCGGCAGGCCCCTCAGTGGCCGTGTCGGGCCCTGGGTTTCTGTAGTGTAGTGGTTATCACGTTCGCTTCACACGCGAAAGGTCCCTGGTTCGAAACCAGGCAGAAACAGGCCTCCTTTTGCCGTGGGGCCTGGAAAAACGCAGGCTTGCACAAGTGGGCAGCTGCTCGCCGCCTGGGCGTGCGCTCGTGCCCTCTCGCTCGCTGCTCTGGGCCTACGGCAGCCTTTTGTCCGCCGTTCTCTTCGGTGCTGCTGGGAGAAAGAAGCCCGGGCGGGCAGCACCCTCGGTCCTGGCGCCGGCCCCCCCCCGCGCCTCACCTGGAGGCGTGGGCCAGTGGCGCAACGGATAACGTGCCTGACTACGGATCAGGAGATTGCAGGTTCGACTCCTGCCTGGCTTGTGGTGACGGCACCTTCCGGGATGCGGGTGCTTTTTTTTTTTCTTTCCCTTTCCCTTTCCCTTTCCCTTTCCCTTTCCCTTTCCTCCCCTTCTTTGTTCTCCTTCCCCCGGCGGCCAGGAAAAGCGCGTGCCCCACGGGGCCAAGAGGAACACTGGCCGCGGCTTTCAGCGCCGCTCCATTGCCGTGACCGGGCCTCCTCGCCCGCCAAACTTTTCGCCCGCCTGACCCCGATGTGATTTGAACACATAGCCTTCTGATCTGGAGTCAGACGCGCTGCCGTTGCGCCACGAGGCCAGCCGGCAGGCCCTGCAGCTCTTGGTGCTGCGAGGGCGGGCAGCGGGGCCGGGAAGGAGCCGCGGCGGAAAAAGAAGGGGCTGCATTGGCCGTGAATCGAACACGGGCCTCCCGCGTGGCGGGCGAGAATTCTACCACTGAACCACCAATGCCTTGCTGGGAGGAACCGGCCTTCGAGCGGAGCCTGTGCTCTCGGCCGTGCGGCCACCTGCCAGGGCCCGAGGCGGCGGCGGCCTGCCAGCCAAAGGGGGCCTCTCCGGCAGGCCCCTCAGTGGCCGTGTCGGGCCCTGGGTTTCTGTAGTGTAGTGGTTATCATGTTCGCTTCACACGCGAAAGGTCCCTGGTTCGAAACCAGGCAGAAACAGGCCTCCTTTTGCCGTGGGGCCTGGAAAAACGCAGGCTTGCACAAGTGGGCAGCTGCTCGCCGCCTGGGCGTGCGCTCGTGCCCTCTCGCTCGCTGCTCTGGGCCTACGGCAGCCTTTTGTCCGCCGTTCTCTTCGGTGCTGCTGGGAGAAAGAAGCCCGGGCGGGCAGCACCCTCGGTCCTGGCGCCGGCCCCCCCCGCGCCTCACCTGCAGGCGTGGGCCAGTGGCGCAACGGATAACGCGCCTGACTACGGATCAGGAGATTGCAGGTTCGACTCCTGCCTGGCTTGTGGTGACGGCACCTTCCGGGATGCGGGTGCTTTTTTTTTTTCTTTCCCTTTCCCTTTCCCTTTCCTCCCCTTCTTTGTTCTCCTTCCCCCGGCGGCCAGGAAAAGCGCGTGCCCCACGGGGCCAAGAGGAACACTGGCCGCGGCTTTCAGCGCCGCTCCATTGCCGTGACCGGGCCTCCTCGCCCGCCAAACTTTTCGCCCGCCTGACCCCGATGTGATTTGAACACATAGCCTTCTGATCTGGAGTCAGACGCGCTGCCGTTGCGCCACGAGGCCAGCCGGCAGGCCCTGCAGCTCTTGGTGCTGCGAGGGCGGGCAGCGGGGCCGGGAAGGAGCCGCGGCGGAAAAAGAAGGGGCTGCATTGGCCGTGAATCGAACACGGGCCTCCCGCGTGGCGGGCGAGAATTCTACCACTGAACCACCAATGCCTTGCTGGGAGGAACCGGCCTTCGAGCGGAGCCTGTGCTCTCGGCCGTGCGGCCACCTGCCAGGGCCCGAGGCGGCGGCGGCCTGCCAGCCAAAGGGGGCCTCTCCGGCAGGCCCCTCAGTGGCCGTGTCGGGCCCTGGGTTTCTGTAGTGTAGTGGTTATCACGTTCGCTTCACACGCGAAAGGTCCCTGGTTCGAAACCAGGCAGAAACAGGCCTCCTTTTGCCGTGGGGCCTGGAAAAACGCAGGCTTGCACAAGTGGGCAGCTGCTCGCCGCCTGGGCGTGCGCTCGTGCCCTCTCGCTCGCTGCTCTGGGCCTACGGCAGCCTTTTGTCCGCCGTTCTCTTCGGTGCTGCTGGGAGAAAGAAGCCCGGGCGGGCAGCACCCTCGGTCCTGGCGCCGGCCCCCCCCCCCGCGCCTCACCTGGAGGCGTGGGCCAGTGGCGCAACGGATAACGCGCCTGACTACGGATCAGGAGATTGCAGGTTCGACTCCTGCCTGGCTTGTGGTGACGGCACCTTCCGGGATGCGGGTGCTTTTTTTTTTTCTTTCCCTTTCCCTTTCCCTTTCCTCCCCTTCTTTGTTCTCCTTCCCCCGGCGGCCAGGAAAAGCGCGTGCCCCACGGGGCCAAGAGGAACACTGGCCGCGGCTTTCAGCGCCGCTCCATTGCCGTGACCGGGCCTCCTCGCCCGCCAAACTTTTCGCCCGCCTGACCCCGATGTGATTTGAACACATAGCCTTCTGATCTGGAGTCAGACGCGCTGCCGTTGCGCCACGAGGCCAGCCGGCAGGCCCTGCAGCTCTTGGTGCTGCGAGGGCGGGCAGCGGGGCCGGGAAGGAGCCGCGGCGGAAAAAGAAGGGGCTGCATTGGCCGTGAATCGAACACGGGCCTCCCGCGTGGCGGGCGAGAATTCTACCACTGAACCACCAATGCCTTGCTGGGAGGAACCGGCCTTCGAGCGGAGCCTGTGCTCTCGGCCGTGCGGCCACCTGCCAGGGCCCGAGGCGGCGGCGGCCTGCCAGCCAAAGGGGGCCTCTCCGGCAGGCCCCTCAGTGGCCGTGTCGGGCCCTGGGTTTCTGTAGTGTAGTGGTTATCACGTTCGCTTCACACGCGAAAGGTCCCTGGTTCGAAACCAGGCAGAAACAGGCCTCCTTTTGCCGTGGGGCCTGGAAAAACGCAGGCTTGCACAAGTGGGCAGCTGCTCGCCGCCTGGGCGTGCGCTCGTGCCCTCTCGCTCGCTGCTCTGGGCCTACGGCAGCCTTTTGTCCGCCGTTCTCTTCGGTGCTGCTGGGAGAAAGAAGCCCGGGCGGGCAGCACCCTCGGTCCTGGCGCCGGCCCCCCCCCCGCGCCTCACCTGGAGGCGTGGGCCAGTGGCGCAACGGATAACGCGCCTGACTACGGATCAGGAGATTGCAGGTTCGACTCCTGCCTGGCTTGTGGTGACGGCACCTTCCGGGATGCGGGTGCTTTTTTTTTTTCTTTCCCTTTCCCTTTCCCTTTCCCTTTCCCTTTCCCTTTCCTCCCCTTCTTTGTTCTCCTTCCCCCGGCGGCCAGGAAAAGCGTGTGCCCCACGGGGCCAAGAGGAACACTGGCCGCGGCTTTCAGCGCCGCTCCATTGCCGTGACCGGGCCTCCTCGCCCGCCAAACTTTTCGCCCGCCTGACCCCGATGTGATTTGAACACATAGCCTTCTGATCTGGAGTCAGACGCGCTGCCGTTGCGCCACGAGGCCAGCCGGCAGGCCCTGCAGCTCTTGGTGCTGCGAGGGTGGGCAGCGGGGCCGGGAAGGAGCCGCGGCGGAAAAAGAAGGGGCTGCATTGGCCGTGAATCGAACACGGGCCTCCCGCGTGGCGGGCGAGAATTCTACCACTGAACCACCAATGCCTTGCTGGGAGGAACCGGCCTTCGAGCGGAGCCTGTGCTCTCGGCCGTGCGGCCACCTGCCAGGGCCCGAGGCGGCGGCGGCCTGCCAGCCAAAGGGGGCCTCTCCGGCAGGCCCCTCAGTGGCCGTGTCGGGCCCTGGGTTTCTGTAGTGTAGTGGTTATCACGTTCGCTTCACACGCGAAAGGTCCCTGGTTCGAAACCAGGCAGAAACAGGCCTCCTTTTGCCGTGGGGCCTGGAAAAACGCAGGCTTGCACAAGTGGGCAGCTGCTCGCCGCCTGGGCGTGCGCTCGTGCCCTCTCGCTCGCTGCTCTGGGCCTACGGCAGCCTTTTGTCCGCCGTTCTCTTCGGTGCTGCTGGGAGAAAGAAGCCCGGGCGGGCAGCACCCTCGGTCCTGGCGCCGGCCCCCCCCCGCGCCTCACCTGGAGGCGTGGGCCAGTGGCGCAACGGATAACGCGCCTGACTACGGATCAGGAGATTGCAGGTTCGACTCCTGCCTGGCTTGTGGTGACGGCACCTTCCGGGATGCGGGTGCTTTTTTTTTTTCTTTCCCTTTCCCTTTCCCTTTCCCTTTCCCTTTCCTCCCCTTCTTTGTTCTCCTTCCCCCGGCGGCCAGGAAAAGCGCGTGCCCCACGGGGCCAAGAGGAACACTGGCCGCGGCTTTCAGCGCCGCTCCATTGCCGTGACCGGGCCTCCTCGCCCGCCAAACTTTTCGCCCGCCTGACCCCGATGTGATTTGAACACATAGCCTTCTGATCTGGAGTCAGACGCGCTGCCGTTGCGCCACGAGGCCAGCCGGCAGGCCCTGCAGCTCTTGGTGCTGCGAGGGCGGGCAGCGGGGCCGGGAAGGAGCCGCGGCGGAAAAAGAAGGGGCTGCATTGGCCGTGAATCGAACACGGGCCTCCCGCGTGGCGGGCGAGAATTCTACCACTGAACCACCAATGCCTTGCTGGGAGGAACCGGCCTTCGAGCGGAGCCTGTGCTCTCGGCCGTGCGGCCACCTGCCAGGGCCCGAGGCGGCGGCGGCCTGCCAGCCAAAGGGGGCCTCTCCGGCAGGCCCCTCAGTGGCCGTGTTGGGCCCTGGGTTTCTGTAGTGTAGTGGTTATCACGTTCGCTTCACACGCGAAAGGTCCCTGGTTCGAAACCAGGCAGAAACAGGCCTCCTTTTGCCGTGGGGCCTGGAAAAACGCAGGCTTGCACAAGTGGGCAGCTGCTCGCCGCCTGGGCGTGCGCTCGTGCCCTCTCGCTCGCTGCTCTGGGCCTACGGCAGCCTTTTGTCCGCCGTTCTCTTCGGTGCTGCTGGGAGAAAGAAGCCCGGGCGGGCAGCACCCTCGGTCCTGGCGCCGGCCCCCCCCCGCGCCTCACCTGGAGGCGTGGGCCAGTGGCGCAACGGATAACGTGCCTGACTACGGATCAGGAGATTGCAGGTTCGACTCCTGCCTGGCTTGTGGTGACGGCACCTTCCGGGATGCGGGTGCTTTTTTTTTTTCTTTCCCTTTCCCTTTCCCTTTCCCTTTCCCTTTCCCTTTCCCTTTCCTCCCCTTCTTTGTTCTCCTTCCCCCGGCGGCCAGGAAAAGCGCGTGCCCCACGGGGCCAAGAGGAACACTGGCCGCGGCTTTCAGCGCCGCTCCATTGCCGTGACCGGGCCTCCTCGCCCGCCAAACTTTTCGCCCGCCTGACCCCGATGTGATTTGAACACATAGCCTTCTGATCTGGAGTCAGACGCGCTGCCGTTGCGCCACGAGGCCAGCCGGCAGGCCCTGCAGCTCTTGGTGCTGCGAGGGCGGGCAGCGGGGCCGGGAAGGAGCCGCGGCGGAAAAAGAAGGGGCTGCATTGGCCGTGAATCGAACACGGGCCTCCCGCGTGGCGGGCGAGAATTCTACCACTGAACCACCAATGCCTTGCTGGGAGGAACCGGCCTTCGAGCGGAGCCTGTGCTCTCGGCCGTGCGGCCACCTGCCAGGGCCCGAGGCGGCGGCGGCCTGCCAGCCAAAGGGGGCCTCTCCGGCAGGCCCCTCAGTGGCCGTGTCGGGCCCTGGGTTTCTGTAGTGTAGTGGTTATCATGTTCGCTTCACACGCGAAAGGTCCCTGGTTCGAAACCAGGCAGAAACAGGCCTCCTTTTGCCGTGGGGCCTGGAAAAACGCAGGCTTGCACAAGTGGGCAGCTGCTCGCCGCCTGGGCGTGCGCTCGTGCCCTCTCGCTCGCTGCTCTGGGCCTACGGCAGCCTTTTGTCCGCCGTTCTCTTCGGTGCTGCTGGGAGAAAGAAGCCCGGGCGGGCAGCACCCTCGGTCCTGGCGCCGGCCCCCCCCGCGCCTCACCTGCAGGCGTGGGCCAGTGGCGCAACGGATAACGCGCCTGACTACGGATCAGGAGATTGCAGGTTCGACTCCTGCCTGGCTTGTGGTGACGGCACCTTCCGGGATGCGGGTGCTTTTTTTTTTTCTTTCCCTTTCCCTTTCCCTTTCCTCCCCTTCTTTGTTCTCCTTCCCCCGGCGGCCAGGAAAAGCGCGTGCCCCACGGGGCCAAGAGGAACACTGGCCGCGGCTTTCAGCGCCGCTCCATTGCCGTGACCGGGCCTCCTCGCCCGCCAAACTTTTCGCCCGCCTGACCCCGATGTGATTTGAACACATAGCCTTCTGATCTGGAGTCAGACGCGCTGCCGTTGCGCTACGAGGCCAGCCGGCAGGCCCTGCAGCTCTTGGTGCTGCGAGGGCGGGCAGCGGGGCCGGGAAGGAGCCGCGGCGGAAAAAGAAGGGGCTGCATTGGCCGTGAATCGAACACGGGCCTCCCGCGTGGCGGGCGAGAATTCTACCACTGAACCACCAATGCCTTGCTGGGAGGAACCGGCCTTCGAGCGGAGCCTGTGCTCTCGGCCGTGCGGCCACCTGCCAGGGCCCGAGGCGGCGGCGGCCTGCCAGCCAAAGGGGGCCTCTCCGGCAGGCCCCTCAGTGGCCGTGTCGGGCCCTGGGTTTCTGTAGTGTAGTGGTTATCACGTTCGCTTCACACGCGAAAGGTCCCTGGTTCGAAACCAGGCAGAAACAGGCCTCCTTTTGCCGTGGGGCCTGGAAAAACGCAGGCTTGCACAAGTGGGCAGCTGCTCGCCGCCTGGGCGTGCGCTCGTGCCCTCTCGCTCGCTGCTCTGGGCCTACGGCAGCCTTTTGTCCGCCGTTCTCTTCGGTGCTGCTGGGAGAAAGAAGCCCGGGCGGGCAGCACCCTCGGTCCTGGCGCCGGCCCCCCCCCCGCGCCTCACCTGGAGGCGTGGGCCAGTGGCGCAACGGATAACGCGCCTGACTACGGATCAGGAGATTGCAGGTTCGACTCCTGCCTGGCTTGTGGTGACGGCACCTTCCGGGATGCGGGTGCTTTTTTTTTTTCTTTCCCTTTCCCTTTCCCTTTCCTCCCCTTCTTTGTTCTCCTTCCCCCGGCGGCCAGGAAAAGCGCGTGCCCCACGGGGCCAAGAGGAACACTGGCCGCGGCTTTCAGCGCCGCTCCATTGCCGTGACCGGGCCTCCTCGCCCGCCAAACTTTTCGCCCGCCTGACCCCGATGTGATTTGAACACATAGCCTTCTGATCTGGAGTCAGACGCGCTGCCGTTGCGCCACGAGGCCAGCCGGCAGGCCCTGCAGCTCTTGGTGCTGCGAGGGCGGGCAGCGGGGCCGGGAAGGAGCCGCGGCGGAAAAAGAAGGGGCTGCATTGGCCGTGAATCGAACACGGGCCTCCCGCGTGGCGGGCGAGAATTCTACCACTGAACCACCAATGCCTTGCTGGGAGGAACCGGCCTTCGAGCGGAGCCTGTGCTCTCGGCCGTGCGGCCACCTGCCAGGGCCCGAGGCGGCGGCGGCCTGCCAGCCAAAGGGGGCCTCTCCGGCAGGCCCCTCAGTGGCCGTGTCGGGCCCTGGGTTTCTGTAGTGTAGTGGTTATCACGTTCGCTTCACACGCGAAAGGTCCCTGGTTCGAAACCAGGCAGAAACAGGCCTCCTTTTGCCGTGGGGCCTGGAAAAACGCAGGCTTGCACAAGTGGGCAGCTGCTCGCCGCCTGGGCGTGCGCTCGTGCCCTCTCGCTCGCTGCTCTGGGCCTACGGCAGCCTTTTGTCCGCCGTTCTCTTCGGTGCTGCTGGGAGAAAGAAGCCCGGGCGGGCAGCACCCTCGGTCCTGGCGCCGGCCCCCCCCCGCGCCTCACCTGGAGGCGTGGGCCAGTGGCGCAACGGATAACGCGCCTGACTACGGATCAGGAGATTGCAGGTTCGACTCCTGCCTGGCTTGTGGTGACGGCACCTTCCGGGATGCGGGTGCTTTTTTTTTTTCTTTCCCTTTCCCTTTCCCTTTCCCTTTCCCTTTCCTCCCCTTCTTTGTTCTCCTTCCCCCGGCGGCCAGGAAAAGCGCGTGCCCCACGGGGCCAAGAGGAACACTGGCCGCGGCTTTCAGCGCCGCTCCATTGCCGTGACCGGGCCTCCTCGCCCGCCAAACTTTTCGCCCGCCTGACCCCGATGTGATTTGAACACATAGCCTTCTGATCTGGAGTCAGACGCGCTGCCGTTGCGCCACGAGGCCAGCCGGCAGGCCCTGCAGCTCTTGGTGCTGCGAGGGTGGGCAGCGGGGCCGGGAAGGAGCCGCGGCGGAAAAAGAAGGGGCTGCATTGGCCGTGAATCGAACACGGGCCTCCCGCGTGGCGGGCGAGAATTCTACCACTGAACCACCAATGCCTTGCTGGGAGGAACCGGCCTTCGAGCGGAGCCTGTGCTCTCGGCCGTGCGGCCACCTGCCAGGGCCCGAGGCGGCGGCGGCCTGCCAGCCAAAGGGGGCCTCTCCGGCAGGCCCCTCAGTGGCCGTGTCGGGCCCTGGGTTTCTGTAGTGTAGTGGTTATCACGTTCGCTTCACACGCGAAAGGTCCCTGGTTCGAAACCAGGCAGAAACAGGCCTCCTTTTGCCGTGGGGCCTGGAAAAACGCAGGCTTGCACAAGTGGGCAGCTGCTCGCCGCCTGGGCGTGCGCTCGTGCCCTCTCGCTCGCTGCTCTGGGCCTACGGCAGCCTTTTGTCCGCCGTTCTCTTCGGTGCTGCTGGGAGAAAGAAGCCCGGGCGGGCAGCACCCTCGGTCCTGGCGCCGGCCCCCCCCGCGCCTCACCTGGAGGCGTGGGCCAGTGGCGCAACGGATAACGCGCCTGACTACGGATCAGGAGATTGCAGGTTCGACTCCTGCCTGGCTTGTGGTGACGGCACCTTCCGGGATGCGGGTGCTTTTTTTTTTTCTTTCCCTTTCCCTTTCCCTTTCCCTTTCCCTTTCCTCCCCTTCTTTGTTCTCCTTCCCCCGGCGGCCAGGAAAAGCGCGTGCCCCACGGGGCCAAGAGGAACACTGGCCGCGGCTTTCAGCGCCGCTCCATTGCCGTGACCGGGCCTCCTCGCCCGCCAAACTTTTCGCCCGCCTGACCCCGATGTGATTTGAACACATAGCCTTCTGATCTGGAGTCAGACGCGCTGCCGTTGCGCCACGAGGCCAGCCGGCAGGCCCTGCAGCTCTTGGTGCTGCGAGGGCGGGCAGCGGGGCCGGGAAGGAGCCGCGGCGGAAAAAGAAGGGGCTGCATTGGCCGTGAATCGAACACGGGCCTCCCGCGTGGCGGGCGAGAATTCTACCACTGAACCACCAATGCCTTGCTGGGAGGAACCGGCCTTCGAGCGGAGCCTGTGCTCTCGGCCGTGCGGCCACCTGCCAGGGCCCGAGGCGGCGGCGGCCTGCCAGCCAAAGGGGGCCTCTCCGGCAGGCCCCTCAGTGGCCGTGTTGGGCCCTGGGTTTCTGTAGTGTAGTGGTTATCACGTTCGCTTCACACGCGAAAGGTCCCTGGTTCGAAACCAGGCAGAAACAGGCCTCCTTTTGCCGTGGGGCCTGGAAAAACGCAGGCTTGCACAAGTGGGCAGCTGCTCGCCGCCTGGGCGTGCGCTCGTGCCCTCTCGCTCGCTGCTCTGGGCCTACGGCAGCCTTTTGTCCGCCGTTCTCTTCGGTGCTGCTGGGAGAAAGAAGCCCGGGCGGGCAGCACCCTCGGTCCTGGCGCCGGCCCCCCCCCGCGCCTCACCTGGAGGCGTGGGCCAGTGGCGCAACGGATAACGTGCCTGACTACGGATCAGGAGATTGCAGGTTCGACTCCTGCCTGGCTTGTGGTGACGGCACCTTCCGGGATGCGGGTGCTTTTTTTTTTTCTTTCCCTTTCCCTTTCCCTTTCCCTTTCCCTTTCCTCCCCTTCTTTGTTCTCCTTCCCCCGGCGGCCAGGAAAAGCGCGTGCCCCACGGGGCCAAGAGGAACACTGGCCGCGGCTTTCAGCGCCGCTCCATTGCCGTGACCGGGCCTCCTCGCCCGCCAAACTTTTCGCCCGCCTGACCCCGATGTGATTTGAACACATAGCCTTCTGATCTGGAGTCAGACGCGCTGCCGTTGCGCCACGAGGCCAGCCGGCAGGCCCTGCAGCTCTTGGTGCTGCGAGGGCGGGCAGCGGGGCCGGGAAGGAGCCGCGGCGGAAAAAGAAGGGGCTGCATTGGCCGTGAATCGAACACGGGCCTCCCGCGTGGCGGGCGAGAATTCTACCACTGAACCACCAATGCCTTGCTGGGAGGAACCGGCCTTCGAGCGGAGCCTGTGCTCTCGGCCGTGCGGCCACCTGCCAGGGCCCGAGGCGGCGGCGGCCTGCCAGCCAAAGGGGGCCTCTCCGGCAGGCCCCTCAGTGGCCGTGTTGGGCCCTGGGTTTCTGTAGTGTAGTGGTTATCACGTTCGCTTCACACGCGAAAGGTCCCTGGTTCGAAACCAGGCAGAAACAGGCCTCCTTTTGCCGTGGGGCCTGGAAAAACGCAGGCTTGCACAAGTGGGCAGCTGCTCGCCGCCTGGGCGTGCGCTCGTGCCCTCTCGCTCGCTGCTCTGGGCCTACGGCAGCCTTTTGTCCGCCGTTCTCTTCGGTGCTGCTGGGAGAAAGAAGCCCGGGCGGGCAGCACCCTCGGTCCTGGCGCCGGCCCCCCCCCGCGCCTCACCTGGAGGCGTGGGCCAGTGGCGCAACGGATAACGTGCCTGACTACGGATCAGGAGATTGCAGGTTCGACTCCTGCCTGGCTTGTGGTGACGGCACCTTCCGGGATGCGGGTGCTTTTTTTTTTTCTTTCCCTTTCCCTTTCCCTTTCCCTTTCCCTTTCCCTTTCCCTTTCCTCCCCTTCTTTGTTCTCCTTCCCCCGGCGGCCAGGAAAAGCGCGTGCCCCACGGGGCCAAGAGGAACACTGGCCGCGGCTTTCAGCGCCGCTCCATTGCCGTGACCGGGCCTCCTCGCCCGCCAAACTTTTCGCCCGCCTGACCCCGATGTGATTTGAACACATAGCCTTCTGATCTGGAGTCAGACGCGCTGCCGTTGCGCCACGAGGCCAGCCGGCAGGCCCTGCAGCTCTTGGTGCTGCGAGGGCGGGCAGCGGGGCCGGGAAGGAGCCGCGGCGGAAAAAGAAGGGGCTGCATTGGCCGTGAATCGAACACGGGCCTCCCACGTGGCGGGCGAGAATTCTACCACTGAACCACCAATGCCTTGCTGGGAGGAACCGGCCTTCGAGCGGAGCCTGTGCTCTCGGCCGTGCGGCCACCTGCCAGGGCCCGAGGCGGCGGCGGCCTGCCAGCCAAAGGGGGCCTCTCCGGCAGGCCCCTCAGTGGCCGTGTCGGGCCCTGGGTTTCTGTAGTGTAGTGGTTATCATGTTCGCTTCACACGCGAAAGGTCCCTGGTTCGAAACCAGGCAGAAACAGGCCTCCTTTTGCCGTGGGGCCTGGAAAAACGCAGGCTTGCACAAGTGGGCAGCTGCTCGCCGCCTGGGCGTGCGCTCGTGCCCTCTCGCTCGCTGCTCTGGGCCTACGGCAGCCTTTTGTCCGCCGTTCTCTTCGGTGCTGCTGGGAGAAAGAAGCCCGGGCGGGCAGCACCCTCGGTCCTGGCGCCGGCCCCCCCCGCGCCTCACCTGCAGGCGTGGGCCAGTGGCGCAACGGATAACCCGCCTGACTACGGATCAGGAGATTGCAGGTTCGACTCCTGCCTGGCTTGTGGTGACGGCACCTTCCGGGATGCGGGTGCTTTTTTTTTTTCTTTCCCTTTCCCTTTCCCTTTCCCTTTCCCTTTCCCTTTCCTCCCCTTCTTTGTTCTCCTTCCCCCGGCGGCCAGGAAAAGCGCGTGCCCCACGGGGCCAAGAGGAACACTGGCCGCGGCTTTCAGCGCCGCTCCATTGCCGTGACCGGGCCTCCTCGCCCGCCAAACTTTTCGGCCGCCTGACCCCGATGTGATTTGAACACATAGCCTTCTGATCTGGAGTCAGACGCGCTGCCGTTGCGCCACGAGGCCAGCCGGCAGGCCCTGCAGCTCTTGGTGCTGCGAGGGCGGGCAGCGGGGCCGGGAAGGAGCCGCGGCGGAAAAAGAAGGGGCTGCATTGGCCGTGAATCGAACACGGGCCTCCCGCGTGGCGGGCGAGAATTCTACCACTGAACCACCAATGCCTTGCTGGGAGGAACCGGCCTTCGAGCGGAGCCTGTGCTCTCGGCCGTGCGGCCACCTGCCAGGGCCCGAGGCGGCGGCGGCCTGCCAGCCAAAGGGGGCCTCTCCGGCAGGCCCCTCAGTGGCCGTGTCGGGCCCTGGGTTTCTGTAGTGTAGTGGTTATCACGTTCGCTTCACACGCGAAAGGTCCCTGGTTCGAAACCAGGCAGAAACAGGCCTCCTTTTGCCGTGGGGCCTGGAAAAACGCAGGCTTGCACAAGTGGGCAGCTGCTCGCCGCCTGGGCGTGCGCTCGTGCCCTCTCGCTCGCTGCTCTGGGCCTACGGCAGCCTTTTGTCCGCCGTTCTCTTCGGTGCTGCTGGGAGAAAGAAGCCCGGGCGGGCAGCACCCTCGGTCCTGGCGCCGGCCCCCCCCCGCGCCTCACCTGGAGGCGTGGGCCAGTGGCGCAACGGATAACGCGCCTGACTACGGATCAGGAGATTGCAGGTTCGACTCCTGCCTGGCTTGTGGTGACGGCACCTTCCGGGATGCGGGTGCTTTTTTTTTTTCTTTCCCTTTCCCTTTCCCTTTCCTCCCCTTCTTTGTTCTCCTTCCCCCGGCGGCCAGGAAAAGCGCGTGCCCCACGGGGCCAAGAGGAACACTGGCCGCGGCTTTCAGCGCCGCTCCATTGCCGTGACCGGGCCTCCTCGCCCGCCAAACTTTTCGCCCGCCTGACCCCGATGTGATTTGAACACATAGCCTTCTGATCTGGAGTCAGACGCGCTGCCGTTGCGCCACGAGGCCAGCCGGCAGGCCCTGCAGCTCTTGGTGCTGCGAGGGCGGGCAGCGGGGCCGGGAAGGAGCCGCGGCGGAAAAAGAAGGGGCTGCATTGGCCGTGAATCGAACACGGGCCTCCCGCGTGGCGGGCGAGAATTCTACCACTGAACCACCAATGCCTTGCTGGGAGGAACCGGCCTTCGAGCGGAGCCTGTGCTCTCGGCCGTGCGGCCACCTGCCAGGGCCCGAGGCGGCGGCGGCCTGCCAGCCAAAGGGGGCCTCTCCGGCAGGCCCCTCAGTGGCCGTGTCGGGCCCTGGGTTTCTGTAGTGTAGTGGTTATCACGTTCGCTTCACACGCGAAAGGTCCCTGGTTCGAAACCAGGCAGAAACAGGCCTCCTTTTGCCGTGGGGCCTGGAAAAACGCAGGCTTGCACAAGTGGGCAGCTGCTCGCCGCCTGGGCGTGCGCTCGTGCCCTCTCGCTCGCTGCTCTGGGCCTACGGCAGCCTTTTGTCCGCCGTTCTCTTCGGTGCTGCTGGGAGAAAGAAGCCCGGGCGGGCAGCACCCTCGGTCCTGGCGCCGGCCCCCCCCGCGCCTCACCTGGAGGCGTGGGCCAGTGGCGCAACGGATAACGCGCCTGACTACGGATCAGGAGATTGCAGGTTCGACTCCTGCCTGGCTTGTGGTGACGGCACCTTCCGGGATGCGGGTGCTTTTTTTTTTTCTTTCCCTTTCCCTTTCCCTTTCCTCCCCTTCTTTGTTCTCCTTCCCCCGGCGGCCAGGAAAAGCGCGTGCCCCACGGGGCCAAGAGGAACACTGGCCGCGGCTTTCAGCGCCGCTCCATTGCCGTGACCGGGCCTCCTCGCCCGCCAAACTTTTCGCCCGCCTGACCCCGATGTGATTTGAACACATAGCCTTCTGATCTGGAGTCAGACGCGCTGCCGTTGCGCCACGAGGCCAGCCGGCAGGCCCTGCAGCTCTTGGTGCTGCGAGGGCGGGCAGCGGGGCCGGGAAGGAGCCGCGGCGGAAAAAGAAGGGGCTGCATTGGCCGTGAATCGAACACGGGCCTCCCGCGTGGCGGGCGAGAATTCTACCACTGAACCACCAATGCCTTGCTGGGAGGAACCGGCCTTCGAGCGGAGCCTGTGCTCTCGGCCGTGCGGCCACCTGCCAGGGCCCGAGGCGGCGGCGGCCTGCCAGCCAAAGGGGGCCTCTCCGGCAGGCCCCTCAGTGGCCGTGTCGGGCCCTGGGTTTCTGTAGTGTAGTGGTTATCACGTTCGCTTCACACGCGAAAGGTCCCTGGTTCGAAACCAGGCAGAAACAGGCCTCCTTTTGCCGTGGGGCCTGGAAAAACGCAGGCTTGCACAAGTGGGCAGCTGCTCGCCGCCTGGGCGTGCGCTCGTGCCCTCTCGCTCGCTGCTCTGGGCCTACGGCAGCCTTTTGTCCGCCGTTCTCTTCGGTGCTGCTGGGAGAAAGAAGCCCGGGCGGGCAGCACCCTCGGTCCTGGCGCCGGCCCCCCCCCGCGCCTCACCTGGAGGCGTGGGCCAGTGGCGCAACGGATAACGCGCCTGACTACGGATCAGGAGATTGCAGGTTCGACTCCTGCCTGGCTTGTGGTGACGGCACCTTCCGGGATGCGGGTGCTTTTTTTTTTTCTTTCCCTTTCCCTTTCCCTTTCCCTTTCCCTTTCCTCCCCTTCTTTGTTCTCCTTCCCCCGGCGGCCAGGAAAAGCGCGTGCCCCACGGGGCCAAGAGGAACACTGGCCGCGGCTTTCAGCGCCGCTCCATTGCCGTGACCGGGCCTCCTCGCCCGCCAAACTTTTCGCCCGCCTGACCCCGATGTGATTTGAACACATAGCCTTCTGATCTGGAGTCAGACGCGCTGCCGTTGCGCCACGAGGCCAGCCGGCAGGCCCTGCAGCTCTTGGTGCTGCGAGGGCGGGCAGCGGGGCCGGGAAGGAGCCGCGGCGGAAAAAGAAGGGGCTGCATTGGCCGTGAATCGAACACGGGCCTCCCGCGTGGCGGGCGAGAATTCTACCACTGAACCACCAATGCCTTGCTGGGAGGAACCGGCCTTCGAGCGGAGCCTGTGCTCTCGGCCGTGCGGCCACCTGCCAGGGCCCGAGGCGGCGGCGGCCTGCCAGCCAAAGGGGGCCTCTCCGGCAGGCCCCTCAGTGGCCGTGTCGGGCCCTGGGTTTCTGTAGTGTAGTGGTTATCACGTTCGCTTCACACGCGAAAGGTCCCTGGTTCGAAACCAGGCAGAAACAGGCCTCCTTTTGCCGTGGGGCCTGGAAAAACGCAGGCTTGCACAAGTGGGCAGCTGCTCGCCGCCTGGGCGTGCGCTCGTGCCCTCTCGCTCGCTGCTCTGGGCCTACGGCAGCCTTTTGTCCGCCGTTCTCTTCGGTGCTGCTGGGAGAAAGAAGCCCGGGCGGGCAGCACCCTCGGTCCTGGCGCCGGCCCCCCCCCGCGCCTCACCTGGAGGCGTGGGCCAGTGGCGCAACGGATAACGCGCCTGACTACGGATCAGGAGATTGCAGGTTCGACTCCTGCCTGGCTTGTGGTGACGGCACCTTCCGGGATGCGGGTGCTTTTTTTTTTTCTTTCCCTTTCCCTTTCCCTTTCCCTTTCCCTTTCCCTTTCCCTTTCCTCCCCTTCTTTGTTCTCCTTCCCCCGGCGGCCAGGAAAAGCGCGTGCCCCACGGGGCCAAGAGGAACACTGGCCGCGGCTTTCAGCGCCGCTCCATTGCCGTGACCGGGCCTCCTCGCCCGCCAAACTTTTTGCCCGCCTGACCCCGATGTGATTTGAACACATAGCCTTCTGATCTGGAGTCAGACGCGCTGCCGTTGCGCCACGAGGCCAGCCGGCAGGCCCTGCAGCTCTTGGTGCTGCGAGGGCGGGCAGCGGGGCCGGGAAGGAGCCGCGGCGGAAAAAGAAGGGGCTGCATTGGCCGTGAATCGAACACGGGCCTCCCGCGTGGCGGGCGAGAATTCTACCACTGAACCACCAATGCCTTGCTGGGAGGAACCGGCCTTCGAGCGGAGCCTGTGCTCTCGGCCGTGCGGCCACCTGCCAGGGCCCGAGGCGGCGGCGGCCTGCCAGCCAAAGGGGGCCTCTCCGGCAGGCCCCTCAGTGGCCGTGTCGGGCCCTGGGTTTCTGTAGTGTAGTGGTTATCACGTTCGCTTCACACGCGAAAGGTCCCTGGTTCGAAACCAGGCAGAAACAGGCCTCCTTTTGCCGTGGGGCCTGGAAAAACGCAGGCTTGCACAAGTGGGCAGCTGCTCGCCGCCTGGGCGTGCGCTCGTGCCCTCTCGCTCGCTGCTCTGGGCCTACGGCAGCCTTTTGTCCGCCGTTCTCTTCGGTGCTGCTGGGAGAAAGAAGCCCGGGCGGGCAGCACCCTCGGTCCTGGCGCCGGCCCCCCCCCGCGCCTCACCTGGAGGCGTGGGCCAGTGGCGCAACGGATAACGCGCCTGACTACGGATCAGGAGATTGCAGGTTCGACTCCTGCCTGGCTTGTGGTGACGGCACCTTCCGGGATGCGGGTGCTTTTTTTTTTTCTTTCCCTTTCCCTTTCCCTTTCCTCCCCTTCTTTGTTCTCCTTCCCCCGGCGGCCAGGAAAAGCGCGTGCCCCACGGGGCCAAGAGGAACACTGGCCGCGGCTTTCAGCGCCGCTCCATTGCCGTGACCGGGCCTCCTCGCCCGCCAAACTTTTCGCCCGCCTGACCCCGATGTGATTTGAACACATAGCCTTCTGATCTGGAGTCAGACGCGCTGCCGTTGCGCCACGAGGCCAGCCGGCAGGCCCTGCAGCTCTTGGTGCTGCGAGGGCGGGCAGCGGGGCCGGGAAGGAGCCGCGGCGGAAAAAGAAGGGGCTGCATTGGCCGTGAATCGAACACGGGCCTCCCGCGTGGCGGGCGAGAATTCTACCACTGAACCACCAATGCCTTGCTGGGAGGAACCGGCCTTCGAGCGGAGCCTGTGCTCTCGGCCGTGCGGCCACCTGCCAGGGCCCGAGGCGGCGGCGGCCTGCCAGCCAAAGGGGGCCTCTCCGGCAGGCCCCTCAGTGGCCGTGTCGGGCCCTGGGTTTCTGTAGTGTAGTGGTTATCACGTTCGCTTCACACGCGAAAGGTCCCTGGTTCGAAACCAGGCAGAAACAGGCCTCCTTTTGCCGTGGGGCCTGGAAAAACGCAGGCTTGCACAAGTGGGCAGCTGCTCGCCGCCTGGGCGTGCGCTCGTGCCCTCTCGCTCGCTGCTCTGGGCCTACGGCAGCCTTTTGTCCGCCGTTCTCTTCGGTGCTGCTGGGAGAAAGAAGCCCGGGCGGGCAGCACCCTCGGTCCTGGCGCCGGCCCCCCCCGCGCCTCACTTGGAGGCGTGGGCCAGTGGCGCAACGGATAACGCGCCTGACTACGGATCAGGAGATTGCAGGTTCGACTCCTGCCTGGCTTGTGGTGACGGCACCTTCCGGGATGCGGGTGCTTTTTTTTTTTCTTTCCCTTTCCCTTTCCCTTTCCTCCCCTTCTTTGTTCTCCTTCCCCCGGCGGCCAGGAAAAGCGCGTGCCCCACGGGGCCAAGAGGAACACTGGCCGCGGCTTTCAGTGCCGCTCCATTGCCGTGACCGGGCCTCCTCGCCCGCCAAACTTTTCGCCCGCCTGACCCCGATGTGATTTGAACACATAGCCTTCTGATCTGGAGTCAGACGCGCTGCCGTTGCGCCACGAGGCCAGCCGGCAGGCCCTGCAGCTCTTGGTGCTGCGAGGGCGGGCAGCGGGGCCGGGAAGGAGCCGCGGCGGAAAAAGAAGGGGCTGCATTGGCCGTGAATCGAACACGGGCCTCCCGCGTGGCGGGCGAGAATTCTACCACTGAACCACCAATGCCTTGCTGGGAGGAACCGGCCTTCGAGCGGAGCCTGTGCTCTCGGCCGTGCGGCCACCTGCCAGGGCCCGAGGCGGCGGCGGCCTGCCAGCCAAAGGGGGCCTCTCCGGCAGGCCCCTCAGTGGCCGTGTCGGGCCCTGGGTTTCTGTAGTGTAGTGGTTATCACGTTCGCTTCACACGCGAAAGGTCCCTGGTTCGAAACCAGGCAGAAACAGGCCTCCTTTTGCCGTGGGGCCTGGAAAAACGCAGGCTTGCACAAGTGGGCAGCTGCTCGCCGCCTGGGCGTGCGCTCGTGCCCTCTCGCTCGCTGCTCTGGGCCTACGGCAGCCTTTTGTCCGCCGTTCTCTTCGGTGCTGCTGGGAGAAAGAAGCCCGGGCGGGCAGCACCCTCGGTCCTGGCGCCGGCCCCCCCCCGCGCCTCACCTGGAGGCGTGGGCCAGTGGCGCAACGGATAACGCGCCTGACTACGGATCAGGAGATTGCAGGTTCGACTCCTGCCTGGCTTGTGGTGACGGCACCTTCCGGGATGCGGGTGCTTTTTTTTTTTCTTTCCCTTTCCCTTTCCCTTTCCCTTTCCCTTTCCTCCCCTTCTTTGTTCTCCTTCCCCCGGCAGCCAGGAAAAGCGCGTGCCCCACGGGGCCAAGAGGAACACTGGCCGCGGCTTTCAGCGCCGCTCCATTGCCGTGACCGGGCCTCCTCGCCCGCCAAACTTTTCGCCCGCCTGACCCCGATGTGATTTGAACACATAGCCTTCTGATCTGGAGTCAGACGCGCTGCCGTTGCGCCACGAGGCCAGCCGGCAGGCCCTGCAGCTCTTGGTGCTGCGAGGGCGGGCAGCGGGGCCGGGAAGGAGCCGCGGCGGAAAAAGAAGGGGCTGCATTGGCCGTGAATCGAACACGGGCCTCCCGCGTGGCGGGCGAGAATTCTACCACTGAACCACCAATGCCTTGCTGGGAGGAACCGGCCTTCGAGCGGAGCCTGTGCTCTCGGCCGTGCGGCCACCTGCCAGGGCCCGAGGCGGCGGCGGCCTGCCAGCCAAAGGGGGCCTCTCCGGCAGGCCCCTCAGTGGCCGTGTCGGGCCCTGGGTTTCTGTAGTGTAGTGGTTATCACGTTCGCTTCACACGCGAAAGGTCCCTGGTTCGAAACCAGGCAGAAACAGGCCTCCTTTTGCCGTGGGGCCTGGAAAAACGCAGGCTTGCACAAGTGGGCAGCTGCTCGCCGCCTGGGCGTGCGCTCGTGCCCTCTCGCTCGCTGCTCTGGGCCTACGGCAGCCTTTTGTCCGCCGTTCTCTTCGGTGCTGCTGGGAGAAAGAAGCCCGGGCGGGCAGCACCCTCGGTCCTGGCGCCGGCCCCCCCCGCGCCTCACCTGGAGGCGTGGGCCAGTGGCGCAACGGATAACGCGCCTGACTACGGATCAGGAGATTGCAGGTTCGACTCCTGCCTGGCTTGTGGTGACGGCACCTTCCGGGATGCGGGTGCTTTTTTTTTTTCTTTCCCTTTCCCTTTCCCTTTCCTCCCCTTCTTTGTTCTCCTTCCCCCGGCGGCCAGGAAAAGCGCGTGCCCCACGGGGCCAAGAGGAACACTGGCCGCGGCTTTCAGCGCCGCTCCATTGCCGTGACCGGGCCTCCTCGCCCGCCAAACTTTTCGCCCGCCTGACCCCGATGTGATTTGAACACATAGCCTTCTGATCTGGAGTCAGACGCGCTGCCGTTGCGCCACGAGGCCAGCCGGCAGGCCCTGCAGCTCTTGGTGCTGCGAGGGCGGGCAGCGGGGCCGGGAAGGAGCCGCGGCGGAAAAAGAAGGGGCTGCATTGGCCGTGAATCGAACACGGGCCTCCCGCGTGGCGGGCGAGAATTCTACCACTGAACCACCAATGCCTTGCTGGGAGGAACCGGCCTTCGAGCGGAGCCTGTGCTCTCGGCCGTGCGGCCACCTGCCAGGGCCCGAGGCGGCGGCGGCCTGCCAGCCAAAGGGGGCCTCTCCGGCAGGCCCCTCAGTGGCCGTGTCGGGCCCTGGGTTTCTGTAGTGTAGTGGTTATCACGTTCGCTTCACACGCGAAAGGTCCCTGGTTCGAAACCAGGCAGAAACAGGCCTCCTTTTGCCGTGGGGCCTGGAAAAACGCAGGCTTGCACAAGTGGGCAGCTGCTCGCCGCCTGGGCGTGCGCTCGTGCCCTCTCGCTCGCTGCTCTGGGCCTACGGCAGCCTTTTGTCCGCCGTTCTCTTCGGTGCTGCTGGGAGAAAGAAGCCCGGGCGGGCAGCACCCTCGGTCCTGGCGCCGGCCCCCCCCGCACCTCACCTGGAGGCGTGGGCCAGTGGCGCAACGGATAACGCGCCTGACTACGGATCAGGAGATTGCAGGTTCGACTCCTGCCTGGCTTGTGGTGACGGCACCTTCCGGGATGCGGGTGCTTTTTTTTTTTCTTTCCCTTTCCCTTTCCCTTTCCCTTTCCCTTTCCCTTTCCTCCCCTTCTTTGTTCTCCTTCCCCCGGCGGCCAGGAAAAGCGCGTGCCCCACGGGGCCAAGAGGAACACTGGCCGCGGCTTTCAGCGCCGCTCCATTGCCGTGACCGGGCCTCCTCGCCCGCCAAACTTTTCGCCCACCTGACCCCGATGTGATTTGAACACATAGCCTTCTGATCTGGAGTCAGACGCGCTGCCGTTGCGCCACGAGGCCAGCCGGCAGGCCCTGCAGCTCTTGGTGCTGTGAGGGCGGGCAGCGGGGCCGGGAAGGAGCCGCGGCGGAAAAAGAAGGGGCTGCATTGGCCGTGAATCGAACACGGGCCTCCCGCGTGGCGGGCGAGAATTCTACCACTGAACCACCAATGCCTTGCTGGGAGGAACCGGCCTTCGAGCGGAGCCTGTGCTCTCGGCCGTGCGGCCACCTGCCAGGGCCCGAGGCGGCGGCGGCCTGCCAGCCAAAGGGGGCCTCTCCGGCAGGCCCCTCAGTGGCCGTGTCGGGCCCTGGGTTTCTGTAGTGTAGTGGTTATCACGTTCGCTTCACACGCGAAAGGTCCCTGGTTCGAAACCAGGCAGAAACAGGCCTCCTTTTGCCGTGGGGCCTGGAAAAACGCAGGCTTGCACAAGTGGGCAGCTGCTCGCCGCCTGGGCGTGCGCTCGTGCCCTCTCGCTCGCTGCTCTGGGCCTACGGCAGCCTTTTGTCCGCCGTTCTCTTCGGTGCTGCTGGGAGAAAGAAGCCCGGGCGGGCAGCACCCTCGGTCCTGGCGCCGGCCCCCCCCCGCGCCTCACCTGGAGGCGTGGGCCAGTGGCGCAACGGATAACGCGCCTGACTACGGATCAGGAGATTGCAGGTTCGACTCCTGCCTGGCTTGTGGTGACGGCACCTTCCGGGATGCGGGTGCTTTTTTTTTTTCTTTCCCTTTCCCTTTCCCTTTCCCTTTCCCTTTCCCTTTCCTCCCCTTCTTTGTTCTCCTTCCCCCGGCGGCCAGGAAAAGCGCGTGCCCCACGGGGCCAAGAGGAACACTGGCCGCGGCTTTCAGCGCCGCTCCATTGCCGTGACCGGGCCTCCTCGCCCGCCAAACTTTTCGCCCGCCTGACCCCGATGTGATTTGAACACATAGCCTTCTGATCTGGAGTCAGACGCGCTGCCGTTGCGCCACGAGGCCAGCCGGCAGGCCCTGCAGCTCTTGGTGCTGCGAGGGCGGGCAGCGGGGCCGGGAAGGAGCCGCGGCGGAAAAAGAAGGGGCTGCATTGGCCGTGAATCGAACACGGGCCTCCCGCGTGGCGGGCGAGAATTCTACCACTGAACCACCAATGCCTTGCTGGGAGGAACCGGCCTTCGAGCGGAGCCTGTGCTCTCGGCCGTGCGGCCACCTGCCAGGGCCCGAGGCGGCGGCGGCCTGCCAGCCAAAGGGGGCCTCTCCGGCAGGCCCCTCAGTGGCCGTGTCGGGCCCTGGGTTTCTGTAGTGTAGTGGTTATCACGTTCGCTTCACACGCGAAAGGTCCCTGGTTCGAAACCAGGCAGAAACAGGCCTCCTTTTGCCGTGGGGCCTGGAAAAACGCAGGCTTGCACAAGTGGGCAGCTGCTCGCCGCCTGGGCGTGCGCTCGTGCCCTCTCGCTCGCTGCTCTGGGCCTACGGCAGCCTTTTGTCCGCCGTTCTCTTCGGTGCTGCTGGGAGAAAGAAGCCCGGGCGGGCAGCACCCTCGGTCCTGGCGCCGGCCCCCCCCGCGCCTCACCTGGAGGCGTGGGCCAGTGGCGCAACGGATAACGCGCCTGACTACGGATCAGGAGATTGCAGGTTCGACTCCTGCCTGGCTTGTGGTGACGGCACCTTCCGGGATGCGGGTGCTTTTTTTTTTTCTTTCCCTTTCCCTTTCCCTTTCCTCCCCTTCTTTGTTCTCCTTCCCCCGGCGGCCAGGAAAAGCGCGTGCCCCACGGGGCCAAGAGGAACACTGGCCGCGGCTTTCAGCGCCGCTCCATTGCCGTGACCGGGCCTCCTCGCCCGCCAAACTTTTCGCCCGCCTGACCCCGATGTGATTTGAACACATAGCCTTCTGATCTGGAGTCAGACGCGCTGCCGTTGCGCCACGAGGCCAGCCGGCAGGCCCTGCAGCTCTTGGTGCTGCGAGGGCGGGCAGCGGGGCCGGGAAGGAGCCGCGGCGGAAAAAGAAGGGGCTGCATTGGCCGTGAATCGAACACGGGCCTCCCGCGTGGCGGGCGAGAATTCTACCACTGAACCACCAATGCCTTGCTGGGAGGAACCGGCCTTCGAGCGGAGCCTGTGCTCTCGGCCGTGCGGCCACCTGCCAGGGCCCGAGGCGGCGGCGGCCTGCCAGCCAAAGGGGGCCTCTCCGGCAGGCCCCTCAGTGGCCGTGTCGGGCCCTGGGTTTCTGTAGTGTAGTGGTTATCACGTTCGCTTCACACGCGAAAGGTCCCTGGTTCGAAACCAGGCAGAAACAGGCCTCCTTTTGCCGTGGGGCCTGGAAAAACGCAGGCTTGCACAAGTGGGCAGCTGCTCGCCGCCTGGGCGTGCGCTCGTGCCCTCTCGCTCGCTGCTCTGGGCCTACGGCAGCCTTTTGTCCGCCGTTCTCTTCGGTGCTGCTGGGAGAAAGAAGCCCGGGCGGGCAGCACCCTCGGTCCTGGCGCCGGCCCCCCCCCGCGCCTCACCTGGAGGCGTGGGCCAGTGGCGCAACGGATAACGCGCCTGACTACGGATCAGGAGATTGCAGGTTCGACTCCTGCCTGGCTTGTGGTGACGGCACCTTCCGGGATGCGGGTGCTTTTTTTTTTTCTTTCCCTTTCCCTTTCCCTTTCCCTTTCCCTTTCCCTTTCCCTTTCCCTTTCCTCCCCTTCTTTGTTCTCCTTCCCCCGGCAGCCAGGAAAAGCGCGTGCCCCACGGGGCCAAGAGGAACACTGGCCGCGGCTTTCAGCGCCGCTCCATTGCCGTGACCGGGCCTCCTCGCCCGCCAAACTTTTCGCCCGCCTGACCCCGATGTGATTTGAACACATAGCCTTCTGATCTGGAGTCAGACGCGCTGCCGTTGCGCCACGAGGCCAGCTGGCAGGCCCTGCAGCTCTTGGTGCTGCGAGGGCGGGCAGCGGGGCCGGGAAGGAGCCGCGGCGGAAAAAGAAGGGGCTGCATTGGCCGTGAATCGAACACGGGCCTCCCGCGTGGCGGGCGAGAATTCTACCACTGAACCAGCAATGCCTTGCTGGGAGGAACCGGCCTTCGAGCGGAGCCTGTGCTCTCGGCCGTGCGGCCACCTGCCAGGGCCCGAGGCGGCGGCGGCCTGCCAGCCAAAGGGGGCCTCTCCGGCAGGCCCCTCAGTGGCCGTGTCGGGCCCTGGGTTTCTGTAGTGTAGTGGTTATCACGTTCGCTTCACACGCGAAAGGTCCCTGGTTCGAAACCAGGCAGAAACAGGCCTCCTTTTGCCGTGGGGCCTGGAAAAACGCAGGCTTGCACAAGTGGGCAGCTGCTCGCCGCCTGGGCATGCGCTCGTGCCCTCTCGCTCGCTGCTCTGGGCCTACGGCAGCCTTTTGTCCGCCGTTCTCTTCGGTGCTGCTGGGAGAAAGAAGCCCGGGCGGGCAGCACCCTCGGTCCTGGCGCCGGCCCCCCCCCGCGCCTCACCTGGAGGCGTGGGCCAGTGGCGCAACGGATAACGCGCCTGACTACGGATCAGGAGATTGCAGGTTCGACTCCTGCCTGGCTTGTGGTGACGGCACCTTCCGGGATGCGGGTGCTTTTTTTTTTTCTTTCCCTTTCCCTTTCCCTTTCCTCCCCTTCTTTGTTCTCCTTCCCCCGGCGGCCAGGAAAAGCGCGTGCCCCACGGGGCCAAGAGGAACACTGGCCGCGGCTTTCAGCGCCGCTCCATTGCCGTGACCGGGCCTCCTCGCCCGCCAAACTTTTCGCCCGCCTGACCCCGATGTGATTTGAACACATAGCTTTCTGATCTGGAGTCAGACGCGCTGCCGTTGCGCCACGAGGCCAGCCGGCAGGCCCTGCAGCTCTTGGTGCTGCGAGGGCGGGCAGCGGGGCCGGGAAGGAGCCGCGGCGGAAAAAGAAGGGGCTGCATTGGCCGTGAATCGAACACGGGCCTCCCGCGTGGCGGGCGAGAATTCTACCACTGAACCACCAATGCCTTGCTGGGAGGAACCGGCCTTCGAGCGGAGCCTGTGCTCTCGGCCGTGCGGCCACCTGCCAGGGCCCGAGGCGGCGGCGGCCTGCCAGCCAAAGGGGGCCTCTCCGGCAGGCCCCTCAGTGGCCGTGTCGGGCCCTGGGTTTCTGTAGTGTAGTGGTTATCACGTTCGCTTCACACGCGAAAGGTCCCTGGTTTGAAACCAGGCAGAAACAGGCCTCCTTTTGCCGTGGGGCCTGGAAAAACGCAGGCTTGCACAAGTGGGCAGCTGCTCGCCGCCTGGGCGTGCGCTCGTGCCCTCTCGCTCGCTGCTCTGGGCCTACGGCAGCCTTTTGTCCGCCGTTCTCTTCGGTGCTGCTGGGAGAAAGAAGCCCGGGCGGGCAGCACCCTCGGTCCTGGCGCCGGCCCCCCCCGCGCCTCACCTGGAGGCGTGGGCCAGTGGCGCAACGGATAACGCGCCTGACTACGGATCAGGAGATTGCAGGTTCGACTCCTGCCTGGCTTGTGGTGACGGCACCTTCCGGGATGCGGGTGCTTTTTTTTTTTCTTTCCCTTTCCCTTTCCCTTTCCCTTTCCCTTTCCTCCCCTTCTTTGTTCTCCTTCCCCCGGCGGCCAGGAAAAGCGCGTGCCCCACGGGGCCAAGAGGAACACTGGCCGCGGCTTTCAGCGCCGCTCCATTGCCGTGACCGGGCCTCCTCGCCCGCCAAACTTTTCGCCCGCCTGACCCCGATGTGATTTGAACACATAGCCTTCTGATCTGGAGTCAGACGCGCTGCCGTTGCGCCACGAGGCCAGCCGGCAGGCCCTGCAGCTCTTGGTGCTGCGAGGGCGGGCAGCGGGGCCGGGAAGGAGCCGCGGCGGAAAAAGAAGGGGCTGCATTGGCCGTGAATCGAACACGGGCCTCCCGCGTGGCGGGCGAGAATTCTACCACTGAACCACCAATGCCTTGCTGGGAGGAACCGGCCTTCGAGCGGAGCCTGTGCTCTCGGCCGTGCGGCCACCTGCCAGGGCCCGAGGCGGCGGCGGCCTGCCAGCCAAAGGGGGCCTCTCCGGCAGGCCCCTCAGTGGCCGTGTCGGGCCCTGGGTTTCTGTAGTGTAGTGGTTATCACGTTCGCTTCACACGCGAAAGGTCCCTGGTTCGAAACCAGGCAGAAACAGGCCTCCTTTTGCCGTGGGGCCTGGAAAAACGCAGGCTTGCACAAGTGGGCAGCTGCTCGCCGCCTGGGCATGCGCTCGTGCCCTCTCGCTCGCTGCTCTGGGCCTACGGCAGCCTTTTGTCCGCCGTTCTCTTCGGTGCTGCTGGGAGAAAGAAGCCCGGGCGGGCAGCACCCTCGGTCCTGGCGCCGGCCCCCCCCCGCGCCTCACCTGGAGGCGTGGGCCAGTGGCGCAACGGATAACGCGCCTGACTACGGATCAGGAGATTGCAGGTTCGACTCCTGCCTGGCTTGTGGTGACGGCACCTTCCGGGATGCGGGTGCTTTTTTTTTTTCTTTCCCTTTCCCTTTCCCTTTCCCTTTCCCTTTCCTCCCCTTCTTTGTTCTCCTTCCCCCGGCGGCCAGGAAAAGCGCGTGCCCCACGGGGCCAAGAGGAACACTGGCCGCGGCTTTCAGCGCCGCTCCATTGCCGTGACCGGGCCTCCTCGCCCGCCAAACTTTTCGCCCGCCTGACCCCGATGTGATTTGAACACATAGCCTTCTGATCTGGAGTCAGACGCGCTGCCGTTGCGCCACGAGGCCAGCCGGCAGGCCCTGCAGCTCTTGGTGCTGCGAGGGCGGGCAGCGGGGCCGGGAAGGAGCCGCGGCGGAAAAAGAAGGGGCTGCATTGGCCGTGAATCGAACACGGGCCTCCCGCGTGGCGGGCGAGAATTCTACCACTGAACCACCAATGCCTTGCTGGGAGGAACCGGCCTTCGAGCGGAGCCTGTGCTCTCGGCCGTGCGGCCACCTGCCAGGGCCCGAGGCGGCGGCGGCCTGCCAGCCAAAGGGGGCCTCTCCGGCAGGCCCCTCAGTGGCCGTGTCGGGCCCTGGGTTTCTGTAGTGTAGTGGTTATCACGTTCGCTTCACACGCGAAAGGTCCCTGGTTCGAAACCAGGCAGAAACAGGCCTCCTTTTGCCGTGGGGCCTGGAAAAACGCAGGCTTGCACAAGTGGGCAGCTGCTCGCCGCCTGGGCGTGCGCTCGTGCCCTCTCGCTCGCTGCTCTGGGCCTACGGCAGCCTTTTGTCCGCCGTTCTCTTCGGTGCTGCTGGGAGAAAGAAGCCCGGGCGGGCAGCACCCTCGGTCCTGGCGCCGGCCCCCCCCGCGCCTCACCTGGAGGCGTGGGCCAGTGGCGCAACGGATAACGCGCCTGACTACGGATCAGGAGATTGCAGGTTCGACTCCTGCCTGGCTTGTGGTGACGGCACCTTCCGGGATGCGGGTGCTTTTTTTTTTTCTTTCCCTTTCCCTTTCCCTTTCCTCCCCTTCTTTGTTCTCCTTCCCCCGGCGGCCAGGAAAAGCGCGTGCCCCACGGGGCCAAGAGGAACACTGGCCGCGGCTTTCAGCGCCGCTCCATTGCCGTGACCGGGCCTCCTCGCCCGCCAAACTTTTCGCCCGCCTGACCCCGATGTGATTTGAACACATAGCCTTCTGATCTGGAGTCAGACGCGCTGCCGTTGCGCCACGAGGCCAGCCGGCAGGCCCTGCAGCTCTTGGTGCTGCGAGGGCGGGCAGCGGGGCCGGGAAGGAGCCGCGGCGGAAAAAGAAGGGGCTGCATTGGCCGTGAATCGAACACGGGCCTCCCGCGTGGCGGGCGAGAATTCTACCACTGAACCACCAATGCCTTGCTGGGAGGAACCGGCCTTCGAGCGGAGCCTGTGCTCTCGGCCGTGCGGCCACCTGCCAGGGCCCGAGGCGGCGGCGGCCTGCCAGCCAAAGGGGGCCTCTCCGGCAGGCCCCTCAGTGGCCGTGTCGGGCCCTGGGTTTCTGTAGTGTAGTGGTTATCACGTTCGCTTCACACGCGAAAGGTCCCTGGTTCGAAACCAGGCAGAAACAGGCCTCCTTTTGCCGTGGGGCCTGGAAAAACGCAGGCTTGCACAAGTGGGCAGCTGCTCGCCGCCTGGGCGTGCGCTCGTGCCCTCTCGCTCGCTGCTCTGGGCCTACGGCAGCCTTTTGTCCGCCGTTCTCTTCGGTGCTGCTGGGAGAAAGAAGCCCGGGCGGGCAGCACCCTCGGTCCTGGCGCCGGCCCCCCCCCGCGCCTCACCTGGAGGCGTGGGCCAGTGGCGCAACGGATAACGCGCCTGACTACGGATCAGGAGATTGCAGGTTCGACTCCTGCCTGGCTTGTGGTGACGGCACCTTCCGGGATGCGGGTGCTTTTTTTTTTTCTTTCCCTTTCCCTTTCCCTTTCCCTTTCCCTTTCCTCCCCTTCTTTGTTCTCCTTCCCCCGGCGGCCAGGAAAAGCGCGTGCCCCACGGGGCCAAGAGGAACACTGGCCGCGGCTTTCAGCGCCGCTCCATTGCCGTGACCGGGCCTCCTCGCCCGCCAAACTTTTCGCCCGCCTGACCCCGATGTGATTTGAACACATAGCCTTCTGATCTGGAGTCAGACGCGCTGCCGTTGCGCCACGAGGCCAGCCGGCAGGCCCTGCAGCTCTTGGTGCTGCGAGGGCGGGCAGCGGGGCCGGGAAGGAGCCGCGGCGGAAAAAGAAGGGGCTGCATTGGCCGTGAATCGAACACGGGCCTCCCGCGTGGCGGGCGAGAATTCTACCACTGAACCACCAATGCCTTGCTGGGAGGAACCGGCCTTCGAGCGGAGCCTGTGCTCTCGGCCGTGCGGCCACCTGCCAGGGCCCGAGGCGGCGGCGGCCTGCCAGCCAAAGGGGGCCTCTCCGGCAGGCCCCTCAGTGGCCGTGTCGGGCCCTGGGTTTCTGTAGTGTAGTGGTTATCACGTTCGCTTCACACGCGAAAGGTCCCTGGTTCGAAACCAGGCAGAAACAGGCCTCCTTTTGCCGTGGGGCCTGGAAAAACGCAGGCTTGCACAAGTGGGCAGCTGCTCGCCGCCTGGGCGTGCGCTCGTGCCCTCTCGCTCGCTGCTCTGGGCCTACGGCAGCCTTTTGTCCGCCGTTCTCTTCGGTGCTGCTGGGAGAAAGAAGCCCGGGCGGGCAGCACCCTCGGTCCTGGCGCCGGCCCCCCCCCGCACCTCACCTGGAGGCGTGGGCCAGTGGCGCAACGGATAACGCGCCTGACTACGGATCAGGAGATTGCAGGTTCGACTCCTGCCTGGCTTGTGGTGACGGCACCTTCCGGGATGCGGGTGCTTTTTTTTTTTCTTTCCCTTTCCCTTTCCCTTTCCTCCCCTTCTTTGTTCTCCTTCCCCCGGCGGCCAGGAAAAGCGCGTGCCCCACGGGGCCAAGAGGAACACTGGCCGCGGCTTTCAGCGCCGCTCCATTGCCGTGACCGGGCCTCCTCGCCCGCCAAACTTTTCGCCCGCCTGACCCCGATGTGATTTGAACACATAGCCTTCTGATCTGGAGTCAGACGCGCTGCCGTTGCGCCACGAGGCCAGCCGGCAGGCCCTGCAGCTCTTGGTGCTGCGAGGGCGGGCAGCGGGGCCGGGAAGGAGCCGCGGCGGAAAAAGAAGGGGCTGCATTGGCCGTGAATCGAACACGGGCCTCCCGCGTGGCGGGCGAGAATTCTACCACTGAACCACCAATGCCTTGCTGGGAGGAACCGGCCTTCGAGCGGAGCCTGTGCTCTCGGCCGTGCGGCCACCTGCCAGGGCCCGAGGCGGCGGCGGCCTGCCAGCCAAAGGGGGCCTCTCCGGCAGGCCCCTCAGTGGCCGTGTCGGGCCCTGGGTTTCTGTAGTGTAGTGGTTATCACGTTCGCTTCACACGCGAAAGGTCCCTGGTTCGAAACCAGGCAGAAACAGGCCTCCTTTTGCCGTGGGGCCTGGAAAAACGCAGGCTTGCACAAGTGGGCAGCTGCTCGCCGCCTGGGCGTGCGCTCGTGCCCTCTCGCTCGCTGCTCTGGGCCTACGGCAGCCTTTTGTCCGCCGTTCTCTTCGGTGCTGCTGGGAGAAAGAAGCCCGGGCGGGCAGCACCCTCGGTCCTGGCGCCGGCCCCCCCCCGCACCTCACCTGGAGGCGTGGGCCAGTGGCGCAACGGATAACGCGCCTGACTACGGATCAGGAGATTGCAGGTTCGACTCCTGCCTGGCTTGTGGTGACGGCACCTTCCGGGATGCGGGTGCTTTTTTTTTTTCTTTCCCTTTCCCTTTCCCTTTCCCTTTCCCTTTCCTCCCCTTCTTTGTTCTCCTTCCCCCGGCGGCCAGGAAAAGCGCGTGCCCCACGGGGCCAAGAGGAACACTGGCCGCGGCTTTCAGTGCCGCTCCATTGCCGTGACCGGGCCTCCTCGCCCGCCAAACTTTTCGCCCGCCTGACCCCGATGTGATTTGAACACATAGCCTTCTGATCTGGAGTCAGACGCGCTGCCGTTGCGCCACGAGGCCAGCCGGCAGGCCCTGCAGCTCTTGGTGCTGCGAGGGCGGGCAGCGGGGCCGGGAAGGAGCCGCGGCGGAAAAAGAAGGGGCTGCATTGGCCGTGAATCGAACACGGGCCTCCCGCGTGGCGGGCGAGAATTCTACCACTGAACCACCAATGCCTTGCTGGGAGGAACCGGCCTTCGAGCGGAGCCTGTGCTCTCGGCCGTGCGGCCACCTGCCAGGGCCCGAGGCGGCGGCGGCCTGCCAGCCAAAGGGGGCCTCTCCGGCAGGCCCCTCAGTGGCCGTGTCGGGCCCTGGGTTTCTGTAGTGTAGTGGTTATCACGTTCGCTTCACACGCGAAAGGTCCCTGGTTCGAAACCAGGCAGAAACAGGCCTCCTTTTGCCGTGGGGCCTGGAAAAACGCAGGCTTGCACAAGTGGGCAGCTGCTCGCCGCCTGGGCGTGCGCTCGTGCCCTCTCGTTCGCTGCTCTGGGCCTACGGCAGCCTTTTGTCCGCCGTTCTCTTCGGTGCTGCTGGGAGAAAGAAGCCCGGGCGGGCAGCACCCTCGGTCCTGGCGCCGGCCCCCCCCGCGCCTCACCTGGAGGCGTGGGCCAGTGGCGCAACGGATAACGCGCCTGACTACGGATCAGGAGATTGCAGGTTCGACTCCTGCCTGGCTTGTGGTGACGGCACCTTCCGGGATGCGGGTGCTTTTTTTTTTTCTTTCCCTTTCCCTTTCCCTTTCCCTTTCCCTTTCCTCCCCTTCTTTGTTCTCCTTCCCCCGGCGGCCAGGAAAAGCGCGTGCCCCACGGGGCCAAGAGGAACACTGGCCGCGGCTTTCAGCGCCGCTCCATTGCCGTGACCGGGCCTCCTCGCCCGCCAAACTTTTCGCCCGCCTGACCCCGATGTGATTTGAACACATAGCCTTCTGATCTGGAGTCAGACGCGCTGCCGTTGCGCCACGAGGCCAGCCGGCAGGCCCTGCAGCTCTTGGTGCTGCGAGGGCGGGCAGCGGGGCCGGGAAGGAGCCGCGGCGGAAAAAGAAGGGGCTGCATTGGCCGTGAATCGAACACGGGCCTCCCGCGTGGCGGGCGAGAATTCTACCACTGAACCACCAATGCCTTGCTGGGAGGAACCGGCCTTCGAGCGGAGCCTGTGCTCTCGGCCGTGCGGCCACCTGCCAGGGCCCGAGGCGGCGGCGGCCTGCCAGCCAAAGGGGGCCTCTCCGGCAGGCCCCTCAGTGGCCGTGTCGGGCCCTGGGTTTCTGTAGTGTAGTGGTTATCACGTTCGCTTCACACGCGAAAGGTCCCTGGTTCGAAACCAGGCAGAAACAGGCCTCCTTTTGCCGTGGGGCCTGGAAAAACGCAGGCTTGCACAAGTGGGCAGCTGCTCGCCGCCTGGGCGTGCGCTCGTGCCCTCTCGCTCGCTGCTCTGGGCCTACGGCAGCCTTTTGTCCGCCGTTCTCTTCGGTGCTGCTGGGAGAAAGAAGCCCGGGCGGGCAGCACCCTCGGTCCTGGCACCGGCCCCCCCCCCCGCGCCTCACCTGGAGGCGTGGGCCAGTGGCGCAACGGATAACGCGCCTGACTACGGATCAGGAGATTGCAGGTTCGACTCCTGCCTGGCTTGTGGTGACGGCACCTTCCGGGATGCGGGTGCTTTTTTTTTTTCTTTCCCTTTCCCTTTCCCTTTCCCTTTCCCTTTCCTCCCCTTCTTTGTTCTCCTTCCCCCGGCGGCCAGGAAAAGCGCGTGCCCCACGGGGCCAAGAGGAACACTGGCCGCGGCTTTCAGCGCCGCTCCATTGCCGTGACCGGGCCTCCTCGCCCGCCAAACTTTTCGCCCGCCTGACCCCGATGTGATTTGAACACATAGCCTTCTGATCTGGAGTCAGACGCGCTGCCGTTGCGCCACGAGGCCAGCCGGCAGGCCCTGCAGCTCTTGGTGCTGCGAGGGCGGGCAGCGGGGCCGGGAAGGAGCCGCGGCGGAAAAAGAAGGGGCTGCATTGGCCGTGAATCGAACACGGGCCTCCCGCGTGGCGGGCGAGAATTCTACCACTGAACCACCAATGCCTTGCTGGGAGGAACCGGCCTTCGAGCGGAGCCTGTGCTCTCGGCCGTGCGGCCACCTGCCAGGGCCCGAGGCGGCGGCGGCCTGCCAGCCAAAGGGGGCCTCTCCGGCAGGCCCCTCAGTGGCCGTGTCGGGCCCTGGGTTTCTGTAGTGTAGTGGTTATCACGTTCGCTTCACACGCGAAAGGTCCCTGGTTCGAAACCAGGCAGAAACAGGCCTCCTTTTGCCGTGGGGCCTGGAAAAACGCAGGCTTGCACAAGTGGGCAGCTGCTCGCCGCCTGGGCGTGCGCTCGTGCCCTCTCGCTCGCTGCTCTGGGCCTACGGCAGCCTTTTGTCCGCCGTTCTCTTCGGTGCTGCTGGGAGAAAGAAGCCCGGGCGGGCAGCACCCTCGGTCCTGGCGCCGGCCCCCCCCGCGCCTCACCTGGAGGCGTGGGCCAGTGGCGCAACGGATAACGCGCCTGACTACGGATCAGGAGATTGCAGGTTCGACTCCTGCCTGGCTTGTGGTGACGGCACCTTCCGGGATGCGGGTGCTTTTTTTTTTTCTTTCCCTTTCCCTTTCCCTTTCCCTTTCCTCCCCTTCTTTGTTCTCCTTCCCCCGGCGGCCAGGAAAAGCGCGTGCCCCACGGGGCCAAGAGGAACACTGGCCGCGGCTTTCAGCGCCGCTCCATTGCCGTGACCGGGCCTCCTCGCCCGCCAAACTTTTCGCCCGCCTGACCCCGATGTGATTTGAACACATAGCCTTCTGATCTGGAGTCAGACGCGCTGCCGTTGCGCCACGAGGCCAGCCGGCAGGCCCTGCAGCTCTTGGTGCTGCGAGGGCGGGCAGCGGGGCCGGGAAGGAGCCGCGGCGGAAAAAGAAGGGGCTGCATTGGCCGTGAATCGAACACGGGCCTCCCGCGTGGCGGGCGAGAATTCTACCACTGAACCACCAATGCCTTGCTGGGAGGAACCGGCCTTCGAGCGGAGCCTGTGCTCTCGGCCGTGCGGCCACCTGCCAGGGCCCGAGGCGGCGGCGGCCTGCCAGCCAAAGGGGGCCTCTCCGGCAGGCCCCTCAGTGGCCGTGTCGGGCCCTGGGTTTCTGTAGTGTAGTGGTTATCACGTTCGCTTCACACGCGAAAGGTCCCTGGTTCGAAACCAGGCAGAAACAGGCCTCCTTTTGCCGTGGGGCCTGGAAAAACGCAGGCTTGCACAAGTGGGCAGCTGCTCGCCGCCTGGGCGTGCGCTCGTGCCCTCTCGCTCGCTGCTCTGGGCCTACGGCAGCCTTTTGTCCGCCGTTCTCTTCGGTGCTGCTGGGAGAAAGAAGCCCGGGCGGGCAGCACCCTCGGTCCTGGCACCGGCCCCCCCCGCGCCTCACCTGGAGGCGTGGGCCAGTGGCGCAACGGATAACGCGCCTGACTACGGATCAGGAGATTGCAGGTTCGACTCCTGCCTGGCTTGTGGTGACGGCACCTTCCGGGATGCGGGTGCTTTTTTTTTTTCTTTCCCTTTCCCTTTCCCTTTCCCTTTCCCTTTCCTCCCCTTCTTTGTTCTCCTTCCCCCGGCGGCCAGGAAAAGCGCGTGCCCCACGGGGCCAAGAGGAACACTGGCCGCGGCTTTCAGCGCCGCTCCATTGCCGTGACCGGGCCTCCTCGCCCGCCAAACTTTTCGCCCGCCTGACCCCGATGTGATTTGAACACATAGCCTTCTGATCTGGAGTCAGACGCGCTGCCGTTGCGCCACGAGGCCAGCCGGCAGGCCCTGCAGCTCTTGGTGCTGCGAGGGCGGGCAGCGGGGCCGGGAAGGAGCCGCGGCGGAAAAAGAAGGGGCTGCATTGGCCGTGAATCGAACACGGGCCTCCCGCGTGGCGGGCGAGAATTCTACCACTGAACCACCAATGCCTTGCTGGGAGGAACCGGCCTTCGAGCGGAGCCTGTGCTCTCGGCCGTGCGGCCACCTGCCAGGGCCCGAGGCGGCGGCGGCCTGCCAGCCAAAGGGGGCCTCTCCGGCAGGCCCCTCAGTGGCCGTGTCGGGCCCTGGGTTTCTGTAGTGTAGTGGTTATCACGTTCGCTTCACACGCGAAAGGTCCCTGGTTCGAAACCAGGCAGAAACAGGCCTCCTTTTGCCGTGGGGCCTGGAAAAACGCAGGCTTGCACAAGTGGGCAGCTGCTCGCCGCCTGGGCGTGCGCTCGTGCCCTCTCGCTCGCTGCTCTGGGCCTACGGCAGCCTTTTGTCCGCCGTTCTCTTCGGTGCTGCTGGGAGAAAGAAGCCCGGGCGGGCAGCACCCTCGGTCCTGGCGCCGGCCCCCCCCGCGCCTCACCTGGAGGCGTGGGCCAGTGGCGCAACGGATAACGCGCCTGACTACGGATCAGGAGATTGCAGGTTCGACTCCTGCCTGGCTTGTGGTGACGGCACCTTCCGGGATGCGGGTGCTTTTTTTTTTTCTTTCCCTTTCCCTTTCCCTTTCCCTTTCCCTTTCCTCCCTCCCCTTCTTTGTTCTCCTTCCCCCGGCGGCCAGGAAAAGCGCGTGCCCCACGGGGCCAAGAGGAACACTGGCCACGGCTTTCAGCGCCGCTCCATTTCCGTGACCGGGCCTCCTCGCCCGCCAAACTTTTCGCCCGCCTGACCCCGATGTGATTTGAACACATAGCCTTCTGATCTGGAGTCAGACGCGCTGCCGTTGCGCCACGAGGCCAGCCGGCAGGCCCTGCAGCTCTTGGTGCTGCGAGGGCGGGCAGCGGGGCCGGGAAGGAGCCGCAGCGGAAAAAGAAGGGGCTGCATTGGCCGTGAATCGAACACGGGCCTCCCGCGTGGCGGGCGAGAATTCTACCACTGAACCACCAATGCCTTGCTGGGAGGAACCGGCCTTCGAGCGGAGCCTGTGCTCTCGGCCGTGCGGCCACCTGCCAGGGCCCGAGGCGGCGGCGGCCTGCCAGCCAAAGGGGGCCTCTCCGGCAGGCTCCTCAGTGGCCGTGTCGGGCCCTGGGTTTCTGTAGTGTAGTGGTTATCACGTTCGCTTCACACGCGAAAGGTCCCTGGTTTGAAACCAGGCAGAAACAGGCCTCCTTTTGCCGTGGGGCCTGGAAAAACGCAGGCTTGCACAAGTGGGCAGCTGCTCGCCGCCTGGGCGTGCGCTCGTGCCCTCTCGCTCGCTGCTCTGGGCCTACGGCAGCCTTTTGTCCGCCGTTCTCTTCGGTGCTGCTGGGAGAAAGAAGCCCGGGCGGGCAGCACCCTCGGTCCTGGCGCCGGCCCCCCCCGCGCCTCACCTGGAGGCGTGGGCCAGTGGCGCAACGGATAACGCGCCTGACTACGGATCAGGAGATTGCAGGTTCGACTCCTGCCTGGCTTGTGGTGACGGCACCTTCCGGGATGCGGGTGCTTTTTTTTTTTCTTTCCCTTTCCCTTTCCCTTTCCCTTTCCCTTTCCCTTTCCCTTTCCTCCCTCCCCTTCTTTGTTCTCCTTCCCCCGGCGGCCAGGAAAAGCACGTGCCCCACGGGGCCAAGAGGAACACTGGCCGCGGCTTTCAGCGCCGCTCCATTTCCATGAACGGGCCTCCTCGCCCGCCAAACTTTTCGCCCGCCTGACCCCGACGTGATTTGAACACATAGCCTTCTGATCTGGAGTCAGACGCGCTGCCGTTGCGCCACGAGGCCAGCCGGCAGGCCCTGCAGCTCTTGGTGCTGCGAGGGCGGGCAGCGGGGCCGGGAAGGAGCCGCGGCGGAAAAAGAAGGGGCTGCATTGGCCATGAATCGAACACGGGCCTCCCGCGTGGCGGGCGAGAATTCTACCACTGAACCACCAATGCCTTGCTGGGAGGAACCGGCCTTCGAGCGGAGCCTGTGCTCTCGGCCGTGCGGCCACCTGCCAGGGCCCGAGGCGGCGGCGGCCTGCCAGCCAAAGGGGGCCTCTCCGGCAGACCCCTCAGTAGCCGTGTCGGGCCCTGGGTTTCTGTAGTGTAGTGGTTATCACGTTCGCTTCACACGCGAAAGGTCCCTGGTTCGAAACCAGGCAGAAACAGGCCTCCTTTTGCCGTGGGGCCTGGAAAAACGCAGGCTTGCACAAGTGGGCAGCTGCTCGCCGCCTGGGCGTGCGCTCGTGCCCTCTCGCTCGCTGCTCTGGGCCTACGGCAGCCTTTTGTCCGCCGTTCTCTTCGGTGCTGCTGGGAGAAAGAAGCCCGGGCGGGCAGCACCCTCGGTCCTGGCGCCGGCCCCCCCCGCGCCTCACCTGGAGGCGTGGGCCAGTGGCGCAACGGATAACGCGCCTGACTACGGATCAGGAGATTGCAGGTTCGACTCCTGCCTGGCTTGTGGTGACGGCACCTTCCGGGATGCGGGTGCTTTTTTTTTTTCTTTCCCTTTCCCTTTCCCTTTCCCTTTCCCTTTCCTCCCCTTCTTTGTTCTCCTTCCCCCGGCGGCCAGGAAAAGCACGTGCCCCACGGGGCCAAGAGGAACACTGGCCGCGGCTTTCAGCGCCGCTCCATTTGCGTGACCGGGCCTCCTCGCCCGCCAAACTGTTGGCCCCGGGGTCGGCGGAAGCCAGAGCCCGTCCCCGGGGGCGGCCCGTGACACTGCCACGGGCGCCGGCAGCAAAGGGACGTGAGCCTTGCTCTTTGGTGTCAGGGTGGCCGAGCGGTCTAAGGCGCTGCGTTAAGGTCGCAGTCTCCCCCCGGAGACGTGGGTTCGAATCCCACCCCTGACAGGCCGGCGGAAGTTCCGCCGGGCGCCTGGGTCTCGCGGCGTGGGGCTTTTCTTGCCGCCGCTGCCGCCAGGGGGCTCTGGTTGCGGTGCGCCTTAGCGCTGCCCCGCCAGGGAGGCCAGGGCGTCAGGGTGGCCGAGCGGTCCAAGGCGCTGCGTTCAGGTCGCAGTCTCCCCCGGAGGCATGGGTTCGAATCCCACCCCTGACACGGCCCTTGGCGGCTCCGCTTCTTTCTCTTTCGGCGGGCGGCGCCCTCCGCGACCGGACAAATTTCTTTTCGGGCTCGCCGCTGGCGAGGCGGAGGGGCCCCGAGCTTAGGAGGGCTCCTCCCTCTCTCCTCACGCACTCCCATCTTGGGTCTTGCAGGCCTTTCAGCGCCTGGCTCGCTGGGAGGTGGCGGTCGGACGGTTTCGGCCACTGCAGCGAATTCCCTCGCAGCAGCAAGCTCCCCGGGCCCCGCCCCCCTCCTTCGTCTCGGTCCGTGCGGAGCTCTGTGTACCACGGGGCGATGCAGGCCGCTTTCCCGGGAGAAAATGTCACGCGAACGGACGCGCCTCGAAGCAGCTGGCACTGCCGCCTCGTTCCGGCAGCAGGGCGCTGGCCTTCGCGCCCGCTCCCAGCCAGTCCCCTGCTGGCGCGTGCTTTTGGCTGTGTTTTTTCGGTCTCCGCTTTTGAATGGCTTTGTACCACCTTGTCTTTCACGGCAGACGGGGTGTTTTGACGAAGAAAGCAAAGCAAAACCCCGCAAAAGGGGACCCGCCCAGCAGCGCCCGGGCGCCACCTGCGTCGCCGCTGCGTGTTTTCTTTCCGTGGCTCCCGAGAGCAGCGCTGGGCAGCTCTGTCAGGATGGCCGAGGGGTCCAAGGTGCTGCGTTTAGGCTGCAGTCTCCTCCGGAGGCGTGGGTTCAAATCCCACTCCTGGCAGCCTGCTGGTGGGGGCTGAGGTGCGTGGGCTCTTCCTTTGCTTATTTGTTTTTTTTTCGGGGGGGGGAGGGTGTGCTGGGGAGTAGCGGCGGATTTCGTTTCGCCCCGCCCCGCCCCGCCCCGCCCCGCCCCCGGGGCCTCAGTGGGAAAGCAGGCCGGCCTGCTGGCCCCGGGGTCGGCGGAAGCCAGAGCCCGTCCCCGGGGGCGGCCCGTGACACTGCCACGGGCGCCGGCAGCAAAGGGACGTGAGCCTTGCCCTTTCGTGTCAGGGTGGCCGAGCGGTCTAAGGCGCTGCGTTAAGGTCGAAGTCTCCCCCCGGAGACGTGGGTTCAAATCCCACCCCTGACAGGCCGGCGGAAGTTCCGCCGGGCGCCTGGGTCTCGCGGCGTGGGGCTTTTCTTGCCGCCGCTGCCACCAGGGGGCTCTGGTTGCGGTGCGCCTTAGCGCTGCCCCGCTAGGGAGGCCAGGGCGTCAGGGTGGCCGAGCGGTCCAAGGCGCTGCGTTCAGGTCGCAGTCTCCCCCGGAGGCGTGGGTTCGAATCCCACCCCTGACACGGCCCTTGGCGGCTCCGCTTCTTTCTCTTTCGGCGGGCGGCGCCCTCCGCGACCGGACAAATTTCTTTTCGGGCTCGCCGCTGGCGAGGCGGAGGGGCCCCGAGCTTAGGAGGGCTCCTCCCTCTCTCCTCACGCACTCCCATCTTGGGTCTTGCAGGCCTTTCAGCGCCTGGCTCGCTGGGAGGTGGCGGTCGGACGGTTTCGGCCACTGCAGCGAATTCCCTCGCAGCAGCAAGCTCCCCGGGCCCCGCCCCCCTCCTTCGTCTCGGTCCGTGCGGAGCTCTGTGTAGCACGGGGCGATGCAGGCCGCTTTCCCGGGAGAAAATGTCACGCGAACGGACGCGCCTCGAAGCAGCTGGCACTGCCGCCTCGTTCCGGCAGCAGGGCGCTGGCCTTCGCGCCCGCTCCCAGCCAGTCCCCTGCTGGCGCGTGCTTTTGGCTGTGTTTTTTCGGTCTCCGCTTTATGAGTGGCTTTGTACCACCTTGTCTTTCACGGCAGACGGGGTGTTTTGACGAAGAAAGCAAAGCAAAACCCCGCAAAAGGGGACCCGCCCAGCAGCGCCCGGGCGCCACCTGCGTCGACGCTGCGTGTTTTCTTTGCGTGGCTCCCGAGAGCAGCGCTGGGCAGCTCTGTCAGGATGGCCGAGCGGTCCAAGGCGCTGCGTTTAGGCCGCAGCCTCCTCCGGAGGCGTGGGTTCAAATCCCACTCCTGGCAGCCTGCTGGTGGGGGCTGAGGTGCGTGGGCTCTTCCTTTGCTTATTTGTTTTTTTTTCGGGGGGGGAGGGTGTGCTGGGGAGTAGCGGCGGATTTCGTTTCGCCCCGCCCCGCCCCGCCCCGCCCCGCCCCGCCCCGCCCCGCCCCCGGGGCCTCAGTGGGAAAGCAGGCCGGCCTGCTGGCCCCGGGGTCGGCGGAAGCCAGAGCCCGTCCCCGGGGGCGGCCCGTGACACTGCCACGGGCGCCGGCAGCAAAGGGACGTGAGCCTTGCCCTTTCGTGTCAGGGTGGCCGAGCGGTCTAAGGCGCTGCGTTAAGGTCGCAGTCTCCCCCCGGAGACGTGGGTTCGAATCCCACCCCTGACAGGCCGGCGGAAGTTCCGCCGGGCGCCTGGGTCTCGCGGCGTGGGGCTTTTCTTGCCGCCGCTGCCGCCAGGGGGCTCTGGTTGCGGTGCGCCTTAGCGCTGCCCCGCCAGGGAGGCCAGGGTGTCAGGGTGGCCGAGCGGTCCAAGGCTCTGCGTTCAGGTCGCAGTCTCCCCCGGAGGCGTGGGTTCGAATCCCACCCCTGACACGGCCCTTGGCGGCTCCGCTTCTTTCTCTTTCGGCGGGCGGCGCCCTCCGCGACCGGACAAATTTCTTTTCGGGCTCGCCGCTGGCGAGGCGGAGGGGCCCCGAGCTTAGGAGGGCTCCTCCCTCTCTCCTCACGCACTCCCATCTTGGGTCTTGCAGGCCTTTCAGCGCCTGGCTCGCTGGGAGGTGGCGGTCGGACGGTTTCGGCCACTGCAGCGAATTCCCTCGCAGCAGCAAGCTCCCCGGGCCCCGCCCCCCTCCTTCGTCTCGGTCCGTGCGGAGCTCTGTGTAGCACGGGGCGATGCAGGCCGCTTTCCCGGGAGAAAATGTCACGCGAACGGACGCGCCTCGAAGCAGCTGGCACTGCCGCCTCGTTCCGGCAGCAGGGCGCTGGCCTTCGCGCCCGCTCCCAGCCAGTCCCCTGCTGGCGCGTGCTTTTGGCTGTGTTTTTTCGGTCTCCGCTTTATGAGTGGCTTTGTACCACCTTGTCTTTCACGGCAGACGGGGTGTTTTGACGAAGAAAGCAAAGCAAAACCCCGCAAAAGGGGACCCGCCCAGCAGCGCCCGGGCGCCACCTGCGTCGCCGCTGCGTGTTTTCTTTGCGTGGCTCCCGAGAGCAGCGCTGGGCAGCTCTGTCAGGATGGCCGAGCGGTCCAAGGCGCTGCGTTTAGGCCGCAGTCTCCTCCGGAGGCGTGGGTTCAAATCCCACTCCTGGCAGCCTGCTGGTGGGGGCTGAGGTGCGTGGGCTCTTCCTTTGCTTATTTGTTTTTTTTTCGGGGGGGGAGGGTGTGCTGGGGAGTAGCGGCGGATTTCGTTTCGCCCCGCCCCGCCCCGCCCCCGGGGCCTCAGTGGGAAAGCAGGCCGGCCTGCTGGCCCCGGGGTCGGCGGAAGCCAGAGCCCGTCCCCGGGGGCGGCCCGTGACACTGCCACGGGCGCCGGCAGCAAAGGGACGTGAGCCTTGCCCTTTCGTGTCAGGGTGGCCGAGCGGTCTAAGGCGCTGCGTTAAGGTCGCAGTCTCCCCCCGGAGACGTGGGTTCGAATCCCACCCCTGACAGGCCGGCGGAAGTTCCGCCGGGCGCCTGGGTCTCGCGGCGTGGGGCTTTTCTTGCCGCCGCTGCCGCCAGGGGGCTCTGGTTGCGGTGCGCCTTAGCGCTGCCCCGCCAGGGAGGCCAGGGCGTCAGGGTGGCCGAGCGGTCCAAGGCGCTGCGTTCAGGTCGCAGTCTCCCCCGGAGGCGTGGGTTCGAATCCCACCCCTGACACGGCCCTTGGCGGCTCCGCTTCTTTCTCTTTCGGCGGGCGGCGCCCTCCGCGACCGGACAAATTTCTTTTCGGGCTCGCCGCTGGCGAGGCGGAGGGGCCCCGAGCTTAGGAGGGCTCCTCCCTCTCTCCTCACGCACTCCCATCTTGGGTCTTGCAGGCCTTTCAGCGCCTGGCTCGCTGGGAGGTGGCGGTCGGACGGTTTCGGCCACTGCAGCGAATTCCCTCGCAGCAGCAAGCTCCCCGGGCCCCGCCCCCCTCCTTCGTCTCGGTCCGTGCGGAGCTCTGTGTAGCACGGGGCGATGCAGGCCGCTTTCCCGGGAGAAAATGTCACGCGAACGGACGCGCCTCGAAGCAGCTGGCACTGCCGCCTCGTTCCGGCAGCAGGGCGCTGGCCTTCGCGCCCGCTCCCAGCCAGTCCCCTGCTGGCGCGTGCTTTTGGCTGTGTTTTTTCGGTCTCCGCTTTATGAGTGGCTTTGTACCACCTTGTCTTTCACGGCAGACGGGGTGTTTTGACGAAGAAAGCAAAGCAAAACCCCGCAAAAGGGGACCCGCCCAGCAGCGCCCGGGCGCCACCTGCGTCGCCGCTGCGTGTTTTCTTTGCGTGGCTCCCGAGAGCAGCGCTGGGCAGCTCTGTCAGGATGGCCGAGCGGTCCAAGGCGCTGCGTTTAGGCCGCAGTCTCCTCCGGAGGCGTGGGTTCAAATCCCACTCCTGGCAGCCTGCTGGTGGGGGCTGAGGTGCGTGGGCTCTTCCTTTGCTTATTTGTTTTTTTTTCGGGGGGGGAGGGTGTGCTGGGGAGTAGCGGCGGATTTCGTTTCGCCCCGCCCCGCCCCCGGGGCCTCAGTGGGAAAGCAGGCCGGCCTGCTGGCCCCGGGGTCGGCGGAAGCCAGAGCCCGTCCCCGGGGGCGGCCCGTGACACTGCCACGGGCGCCGGCAGCAAAGGGACGTGAGCCTTGCCCTTTCGTGTCAGGGTGGCCGAGCGGTCTAAGGCGCTGCGTTAAGGTCGCAGTCTCCCCCCGGAGACGTGGGTTCAAATCCCACCCCTGACAGGCCGGCGGAAGTTCCGCCGGGCGCCTGGGTCTCGCGGCGTGGGGCTTTTCTTGCCGCCGCTGCCGCCAGGGGGCTCTGGTTGCGGTGCGCCTTAGCGCTGCCCCGCCAGGGAGGCCAGGGCGTCAGGGTGGCCGAGCGGTCCAAGGCGCTGCGTTCAGGTCGCAGTCTCCCCCGGAGGCGTGGGTTCGAATCCCACCCCTGACACGGCCCTTGGCGGCTCCGCTTCTTTCTCTTTCGGCGGGCGGCGCCCTCCGCGACCGGACAAATTTCTTTTCGGGCTCGCCGCTGGCGAGGCGGAGGGGCCCCGAGCTTAGGAGGGCTCCTCCCTCTCTCCTCACGCACTCCCATCTTGGGTCTTGCAGGCCTTTCAGCGCCTGGCTCGCTGGGAGGTGGCGGTCGGACGGTTTCGGCCACTGCAGCGAATTCCCTCGCAGCAGCAAGCTCCCCGGGCCCCGCCCCCCTCCTTCGTCTCGGTCCGTGCGGAGCTCTGTGTAGCACGGGGCGATGCAGGCCGCTTTCCCGGGAGAAAATGTCACGCGAACGGACGCGCCTCGAAGCAGCTGGCACTGCCGCCTCGTTCCGGCAGCAGGGCGCTGGCCTTCGCGCCCGCTCCCAGCCAGTCCCCTGCTGGCGCGTGCTTTTGGCTGTGTTTTTTCGGTCTCCGCTTTATGAGTGGCTTTGTACCACCTTGTCTTTCACGGCAGACGGGGTGTTTTGACGAAGAAAGCAAAGCAAAACCCCGCAAAAGGGGACCCGCCCAGCAGCGCCCGGGCGCCACCTGCGTCGCCGCTGCGTGTTTTCTTTGCGTGGCTCCCGAGAGCAGCGCTGGGCAGCTCTGTCAGGATGGCCGAGCGGTCCAAGGCGCTGCGTTTAGGCCGCAGTCTCCTCCGGAGGCGTGGGTTCAAATCCCACTCCTGGCAGCCTGCTGGTGGGGGCTGAGGTGCGTGGGCTCTTCCTTTGCTTATTTGTTTTTTTTTCGGGGGGGGAGGGTGTGCTGGGGAGTAGCGGCGGATTTCGTTTCGCCCCGCCCCGCCCCCGGGGCCTCAGTGGGAAAGCAGGCCGGCCTGCTGGCCCCGGGGTCGGCGGAAGCCAGAGCCCGTCCCCGGGGGCGGCCCGTGACACTGCCACGGGCGCCGGCAGCAAAGGGACGTGAGCCTTGCCCTTTCGTGTCAGGGTGGCCGAGCGGTCTAAGGCGCTGCGTTAAGGTCGCAGTCTCCCCCTGGAGACGTGGGTTCGAATCCCACCCCTGACAGGCCGGCGGAAGTTCCGCCGGGCGCCTGGGTCTCGCGGCGTGGGGCTTTTCTTGCCGCCGCTGCCGCCAGGGGGCTCTGGTTGCGGTGCGCCTTAGCGCTGCCCCGCCAGGGAGGCCAGGGCGTCAGGGTGGCCGAGCGGTCCAAGGCGCTGCGTTCAGGTCGCAGTCTCCCCCGGAGGCGTGGGTTCGAATCCCACCCCTGACACGGCCCTTGGCGGCTCCGCTTCTTTCTCTTTCGGCGGGCGGCGCCCTCCGCGACCGGACAAATTTCTTTTCGGGCTCGCCGCTGGCGAGGCGGAGGGGCCCCGAGCTTAGGAGGGCTCCTCCCTCTCTCCTCACGCACTCCCATCTTGGGTCTTGCAGGCCTTTCAGCGCCTGGCTCGCTGGGAGGTGGCGGTCGGACGGTTTCGGCCACTGCAGCGAATTCCCTCGCAGCAGCAAGCTCCCCGGGCCCCGCCCCCCTCCTTCGTCTCGGTCCGTGCGGAGCTCTGTGTAGCACGGGGCGATGCAGGCCGCTTTCCCGGGAGAAAATGTCACGCGAACGGACGCGCCTCGAAGCAGCTGGCACTGCCGCCTCGTTCCGGCAGCAGGGCGCTGGCCTTCGCGCCCGCTCCCAGCCAGTCCCCTGCTGGCGCGTGCTTTTGGCTGTGTTTTTTCGGTCTCCGCTTTATGAGTGGCTTTGTACCACCTTGTCTTTCACGGCAGACGGGGTGTTTTGACGAAGAAAGCAAAGCAAAACCCCGCAAAAGGGGACCCGCCCAGCAGCGCCCGGGCGCCACCTGCGTCGCCGCTGCGTGTTTTCTTTGCGTGGCTCCCGAGAGCAGCGCTGGGCAGCTCTGTCAGGATGGCCGAGCGGTCCAAGGCGCTGCGTTTAGGCCGCAGTCTCCTCCGGAGGCGTGGGTTCAAATCCCACTCCTGGCAGCCTGCTGGTGGGGGCTGAGGTGCGTGGGCTCTTCCTTTGCTTATTTGTTTTTTTTTCGGGGGGGGAGGGTGTGCTGGGGAGTAGCGGCGGATTTCGTTTCGCCCCGCCCCGCCCCCGGGGCCTCAGTGGGAAAGCAGGCCGGCCTGCTGGCCCCGGGGTCGGCGGAAGCCAGAGCCCGTCCCCGGGGGCGGCCCGTGACACTGCCACGGGCGCCGGCAGCAAAGGGACGTGAGCCTTGCCCTTTCGTGTCAGGGTGGCCGAGCGGTCTAAGGCGCTGCGTTAAGGTCGCAGTCTCCCCCCGGAGACGTGGGTTCGAATCCCACCCCTGACAGGCCGGCGGAAGTTCCGCCGGGCGCCTGGGTCTCGCGGCGTGGGGCTTTTCTTGCCGCCGCTGCCGCCAGGGGGCTCTGGTTGCGGTGCGCCTTAGCGCTGCCCCGCCAGGGAGGCCAGGGCGTCAGGGTGGCCGAGCGGTCCAAGGCGCTGCGTTCAGGTCGCAGTCTCCCCCGGAGGCGTGGGTTCGAATCCCACCCCTGACACGGCCCTTGGCGGCTCCGCTTCTTTCTCTTTCGGCGGGCGGCGCCCTCCGCGACCGGACAAATTTCTTTTCGGGCTCGCCGCTGGCGAGGCGGAGGGGCCCCGAGCTTAGGAGGGCTCCTCCCTCTCTCCTCACGCACTCCCATCTTGGGTCTTGCAGGCCTTTCAGCGCCTGGCTCGCTGGGAGGTGGCGGTCGGACGGTTTCGGCCACTGCAGCGAATTCCCTCGCAGCAGCAAGCTCCCCGGGCCCCGCCCCCCTCCTTCGTCTCGGTCCGTGCGGAGCTCTGTGTAGCACGGGGCGATGCAGGCCGCTTTCCCGGGAGAAAATGTCACGCGAACGGACGCGCCTCGAAGCAGCTGGCACTGCCGCCTCGTTCCGGCAGCAGGGCGCTGGCCTTCGCGCCCGCTCCCAGCCAGTCCCCTGCTGGCGCGTGCTTTTGGCTGTGTTTTTTCGGTCTCCGCTTTATGAGTGGCTTTGTACCACCTTGTCTTTCACGGCAGACGGGGTGTTTTGACGAAGAAAGCAAAGCAAAACCCCGCAAAAGGGGACCCGCCCAGCAGCGCCCGGGCGCCACCTGCGTCGCCGCTGCGTGTTTTCTTTGCGTGGCTCCCGAGAGCAGCGCTGGGCAGCTCTGTCAGGATGGCCGAGCGGTCCAAGGCGCTGCGTTTAGGCCGCAGTCTCCTCCGGAGGCGTGGGTTCAAATCCCACTCCTGGCAGCCTGCTGGTGGGGGCTGAGGTGCGTGGGCTCTTCCTTTGCTTATTTGTTTTTTTTTCGGGGGGGGAGGGTGTGCTGGGGAGTAGCGGCGGATTTCGTTTCGCCCCGCCCCGCCCCGCCCCCGGGGCCTCAGTGGGAAAGCAGGCCGGCCTGCTGGCCCCGGGGTCGGCGGAAGCCAGAGCCCGTCCCCGGGGGCGGCCCGTGACACTGCCACGGGCGCCGGCAGCAAAGGGACGTGAGCCTTGCCCTTTCGTGTCAGGGTGGCCGAGCGGTCTAAGGCGCTGCGTTAAGGTCGCAGTCTCCCCCCGGAGACGTGGGTTCAAATCCCACCCCTGACAGGCCGGCGGAAGTTCCGCCGGGCGCCTGGGTCTCGCGGCGTGGGGCTTTTCTTGCCGCCGCTGCCGCCAGGGGGCTCTGGTTGCGGTGCGCCTTAGCGCTGCCCCGCCAGGGAGGCCAGGGCGTCAGGGTGGCCGAGCGGTCCAAGGCGCTGCGTTCAGGTCGCAGTCTCCCCCGGAGGCGTGGGTTCGAATCCCACCCCTGACACGGCCCTTGGCGGCTCCGCTTCTTTCTCTTTCGGCGGGCGGCGCCCTCCGCGACCGGACAAATTTCTTTTCGGGCTCGCCGCTGGCGAGGCGGAGGGGCCCCGAGCTTAGGAGGGCTCCTCCCTCTCTCCTCACGCACTCCCATCTTGGGTCTTGCAGGCCTTTCAGCGCCTGGCTCGCTGGGAGGTGGCGGTCGGACGGTTTCGGCCACTGCAGCGAATTCCCTCGCAGCAGCAAGCTCCCCGGGCCCCGCCCCCCTCCTTCGTCTCGGTCCGTGCGGAGCTCTGTGTAGCACGGGGCGATGCAGGCCGCTTTCCCGGGAGAAAATGTCACGCGAACGGACGCGCCTCGAAGCAGCTGGCACTGCCGCCTCGTTCCGGCAGCAGGGCGCTGGCCTTCGCGCCCGCTCCCAGCCAGTCCCCTGCTGGCGCGTGCTTTTGGCTGTGTTTTTTCGGTCTCCGCTTTATGAGTGGCTTTGTACCACCTTGTCTTTCACGGCAGACGGGGTGTTTTGACGAAGAAAGCAAAGCAAAACCCCGCAAAAGGGGACCCGCCCAGCAGCGCCCGGGCGCCACCTGCGTCGCCGCTGCGTGTTTTCTTTGCGTGGCTCCCGAGAGCAGCGCTGGGCAGCTCTGTCAGGATGGCCGAGCGGTCCAAGGCGCTGCGTTTAGGCCGCAGTCTCCTCCGGAGGCGTGGGTTCAAATCCCACTCCTGGCAGCCTGCTGGTGGGGGCTGAGGTGCGTGGGCTCTTCCTTTGCTTATTTGTTTTTTTTTCGGGGGGGGAGGGTGTGCTGGGGAGTAGCGGCGGATTTCGTTTCGCCCCGCCCCGCCCCCGGGGCCTCAGTGGGAAAGCAGGCCGGCCTGCTGGCCCCGGGGTCGGCGGAAGCCAGAGCCCGTCCCCGGGGGCGGCCCGTGACACTGCCACGGGCGCCGGCAGCAAAGGGACGTGAGCCTTGCCCTTTCGTGTCAGGGTGGCCGAGCGGTCTAAGGCGCTGCGTTAAGGTCGCAGTCTCCCCCCGGAGACGTGGGTTCGAATCCCACCCCTGACAGGCCGGCGGAAGTTCCGCCGGGCGCCTGGGTCTCGCGGCGTGGGGCTTTTCTTGCCGCCGCTGCCGCCAGGGGGCTCTGGTTGCGGTGCGCCTTAGCGCTGCCCCGCCAGGGAGGCCAGGGCGTCAGGGTGGCCGAGCGGTCCAAGGCGCTGCGTTCAGGTCGCAGTCTCCCCCGGAGGCGTGGGTTCGAATCCCACCCCTGACACGGCCCTTGGCGGCTCCGCTTCTTTCTCTTTCGGCGGGCGGCGCCCTCCGCGACCGGACAAATTTCTTTTCGGGCTCGCCGCTGGCGAGGCGGAGGGGCCCCGAGCTTAGGAGGGCTCCTCCCTCTCTCCTCACGCACTCCCATCTTGGGTCTTGCAGGCCTTTCAGCGCCTGGCTCGCTGGGAGGTGGCGGTCGGACGGTTTCGGCCACTGCAGCGAATTCCCTCGCAGCAGCAAGCTCCCCGGGCCCCGCCCCCCTCCTTCGTCTCGGTCCGTGCGGAGCTCTGTGTAGCACGGGGCGATGCAGGCCGCTTTCCCGGGAGAAAATGTCACGCGAACGGACGCGCCTCGAAGCAGCTGGCACTGCCGCCTCGTTCCGGCAGCAGGGTGCTGGCCTTCGCGCCCGCTCCCAGCCAGTCCCCTGCTGGCGCGTGCTTTTGGCTGTGTTTTTTCGGTCTCCGCTTTATGAGTGGCTTTGTACCACCTTGTCTTTCACGGCAGACGGGGTGTTTTGACGAAGAAAGCAAAGCAAAACCCCGCAAAAGGGGACCCGCCCAGCAGCGCCCGGGCGCCACCTGCGTCGCCGCTGCGTGTTTTCTTTGCGTGGCTCCCGAGAGCAGCGCTGGGCAGCTCTGTCAGGATGGCCGAGCGGTCCAAGGCGCTGCGTTTAGGCCGCAGTCTCCTCCGGAGGCGTGGGTTCAAATCCCACTCCTGGCAGCCTGCTGGTGGGGGCTGAGGTGCGTGGGCTCTTCCTTTGCTTATTTGTTTTTTTTTCGGGGGGGGAGGGTGTGCTGGGGAGTAGCGGCGGATTTCGTTTCGCCCCGCCCCGCCCCCGGGGCCTCAGTGGGAAAGCAGGCCGGCCTGCTGGCCCCGGGGTCGGCGGAAGCCAGAGCCCGTCCCCGGGGGCGGCCCGTGACACTGCCACGGGCGCCGGCAGCAAAGGGACGTGAGCCTTGCCCTTTCGTGTCAGGGTGGCCGAGCGGTCTAAGGCGCTGCGTTAAGGTCGCAGTCTCCCCCCGGAGACGTGGGTTCGAATCCCACCCCTGACAGGCCGGCGGAAGTTCCGCCGGGCGCCTGGGTCTCGCGGCGTGGGGCTTTTCTTGCCGCCGCTGCCGCCAGGGGGCTCTGGTTGCGGTGCGCCTTAGCGCTGCCCCGCCAGGGAGGCCAGGGCGTCAGGGTGGCCGAGCGGTCCAAGGCGCTGCGTTCAGGTCGCAGTCTCCCCCGGAGGCGTGGGTTCGAATCCCACCCCTGACACGGCCCTTGGCGGCTCCGCTTCTTTCTCTTTCGGCGGGCGGCGCCCTCCGCGACCGGACAAATTTCTTTTCGGGCTCGCCGCTGGCGAGGCGGAGGGGCCCCGAGCTTAGGAGGGCTCCTCCCTCTCTCCTCACGCACTCCCATCTTGGGTCTTGCAGGCCTTTCAGCGCCTGGCTCGCTGGGAGGTGGCGGTCGGACGGTTTCGGCCACTGCAGCGAATTCCCTCGCAGCAGCAAGCTCCCCGGGCCCCGCCCCCCTCCTTCGTCTCGGTCCGTGCGGAGCTCTGTGTAGCACGGGGCGATGCAGGCCGCTTTCCCGGGAGAAAATGTCACGCGAACGGACGCGCCTCGAAGCAGCTGGCACTGCCGCCTCGTTCCGGCAGCAGGGCGCTGGCCTTCGCGCCCGCTCCCAGCCAGTCCCCTGCTGGCGCGTGCTTTTGGCTGTGTTTTTTCGGTCTCCGCTTTATGAGTGGCTTTGTACCACCTTGTCTTTCACGGCAGACGGGGTGTTTTGACGAAGAAAGCAAAGCAAAACCCCGCAAAAGGGGACCCGCCCAGCAGCGCCCGGGCGCCACCTGCGTCGCCGCTGCGTGTTTTCTTTGCGTGGCTCCCGAGAGCAGCGCTGGGCAGCTCTGTCAGGATGGCCGAGCGGTCCAAGGCGCTGCGTTTAGGCCGCAGTCTCCTCCGGAGGCGTGGGTTCAAATCCCACTCCTGGCAGCCTGCTGGTGGGGGCTGAGGTGCGTGGGCTCTTCCTTTGCTTATTTGTTTTTTTTTCGGGGGGGGAGGGTGTGCTGGGGAGTAGCGGCGGATTTCGTTTCGCCCCGCCCCGCCCCCGGGGCCTCAGTGGGAAAGCAGGCCGGCCTGCTGGCCCCGGGGTCGGCGGAAGCCAGAGCCCGTCCCCGGGGGCGGCCCGTGACACTGCCACGGGCGCCGGCAGCAAAGGGACGTGAGCCTTGCCCTTTCGTGTCAGGGTGGCCGAGCGGTCTAAGGCGCTGCGTTAAGGTCGCAGTCTCCCCCCGGAGACGTGGGTTCGAATCCCACCCCTGACAGGCCGGCGGAAGTTCCGCCGGGCGCCTGGGTCTCGCGGCGTGGGGCTTTTCTTGCCGCCGCTGCCGCCAGGGGGCTCTGGTTGCGGTGCGCCTTAGCGCTGCCCCGCCAGGGAGGCCAGGGCGTCAGGGTGGCCGAGCGGTCCAAGGCGCTGCGTTCAGGTCGCAGTCTCCCCCGGAGGCGTGGGTTCGAATCCCACCCCTGACACGGCCCTTGGCGGCTCCGCTTCTTTCTCTTTCGGCGGGCGGCGCCCTCCGCGACCGGACAAATTTCTTTTCGGGCTCGCCGCTGGCGAGGCGGAGGGGCCCCGAGCTTAGGAGGGCTCCTCCCTCTCTCCTCACGCACTCCCATCTTGGGTCTTGCAGGCCTTTCAGCGCCTGGCTCGCTGGGAGGTGGCGGTCGGACGGTTTCGGCCACTGCAGCGAATTCCCTCGCAGCAGCAAGCTCCCCGGGCCCCGCCCCCCTCCTTCGTCTCGGTCCGTGCGGAGCTCTGTGTAGCACGGGGCGATGCAGGCCGCTTTCCCGGGAGAAAATGTCACGCGAACGGACGCGCCTCGAAGCAGCTGGCACTGCCGCCTCGTTCCGGCAGCAGGGTGCTGGCCTTCGCGCCCGCTCCCAGCCAGTCCCCTGCTGGCGCGTGCTTTTGGCTGTGTTTTTTCGGTCTCCGCTTTATGAGTGGCTTTGTACCACCTTGTCTTTCACGGCAGACGGGGTGTTTTGACGAAGAAAGCAAAGCAAAACCCCGCAAAAGGGGACCCGCCCAGCAGCGCCCGGGCGCCACCTGCGTCGCCGCTGCGTGTTTTCTTTGCGTGGCTCCCGAGAGCAGCGCTGGGCAGCTCTGTCAGGATGGCCGAGCGGTCCAAGGCGCTGCGTTTAGGCCGCAGTCTCCTCCGGAGGCGTGGGTTCAAATCCCACTCCTGGCAGCCTGCTGGTGGGGGCTGAGGTGCGTGGGCTCTTCCTTTGCTTATTTGTTTTTTTTTCGGGGGGGGAGGGTGTGCTGGGGAGTAGCGGCGGATTTCGTTTCGCCCCGCCCCGCCCCCGGGGCCTCAGTGGGAAAGCAGGCCGGCCTGCTGGCCCCGGGGTCGGCGGAAGCCAGAGCCCGTCCCCGGGGGCGGCCCGTGACACTGCCACGGGCGCCGGCAGCAAAGGGACGTGAGCCTTGCCCTTTCGTGTCAGGGTGGCCGAGCGGTCTAAGGCGCTGCGTTAAGGTCGCAGTCTCCCCCCGGAGACGTGGGTTCGAATCCCACCCCTGACAGGCCGGCGGAAGTTCCGCCGGGCGCCTGGGTCTCGCGGCGTGGGGCTTTTCTTGCCGCCGCTGCCGCCAGGGGGCTCTGGTTGCGGTGCGCCTTAGCGCTGCCCCGCCAGGGAGGCCAGGGCGTCAGGGTGGCCGAGCGGTCCAAGGCGCTGCGTTCAGGTCGCAGTCTCCCCCGGAGGCGTGGGTTCGAATCCCACCCCTGACACGGCCCTTGGCGGCTCCGCTTCTTTCTCTTTCGGCGGGCGGCGCCCTCCGCGACCGGACAAATTTCTTTTCGGGCTCGCCGCTGGCGAGGCGGAGGGGCCCCGAGCTTAGGAGGGCTCCTCCCTCTCTCCTCACGCACTCCCATCTTGGGTCTTGCAGGCCTTTCAGCGCCTGGCTCGCTGGGAGGTGGCGGTCGGACGGTTTCGGCCACTGCAGCGAATTCCCTCGCAGCAGCAAGCTCCCCGGGCCCCGCCCCCCTCCTTCGTCTCGGTCCGTGCGGAGCTCTGTGTAGCACGGGGCGATGCAGGCCGCTTTCCCGGGAGAAAATGTCACGCGAACGGACGCGCCTCGAAGCAGCTGGCACTGCCGCCTCGTTCCGGCAGCAGGGCGCTGGCCTTCGCGCCCGCTCCCAGCCAGTCCCCTGCTGGCGCGTGCTTTTGGCTGTGTTTTTTCGGTCTCCGCTTTATGAGTGGCTTTGTACCACCTTGTCTTTCACGGCAGACGGGGTGTTTTGACGAAGAAAGCAAAGCAAAACCCCGCAAAAGGGGACCCGCCCAGCAGCGCCCGGGCGCCACCTGCGTCGCCGCTGCGTGTTTTCTTTGCGTGGCTCCCGAGAGCAGCGCTGGGCAGCTCTGTCAGGATGGCCGAGCGGTCCAAGGCGCTGCGTTTAGGCCGCAGTCTCCTCCGGAGGCGTGGGTTCAAATCCCACTCCTGGCAGCCTGCTGGTGGGGGCTGAGGTGCGTGGGCTCTTCCTTTGCTTATTTGTTTTTTTTTCGGGGGGGGAGGGTGTGCTGGGGAGTAGCGGCGGATTTCGTTTCGCCCCGCCCCGCCCCCGGGGCCTCAGTGGGAAAGCAGGCCGGCCTGCTGGCCCCGGGGTCGGCGGAAGCCAGAGCCCGTCCCCGGGGGCGGCCCGTGACACTGCCACGGGCGCCGGCAGCAAAGGGACGTGAGCCTTGCCCTTTCGTGTCAGGGTGGCCGAGCGGTCTAAGGCGCTGCGTTAAGGTCGCAGTCTCCCCCCGGAGACGTGGGTTCGAATCCCACCCCTGACAGGCCGGCGGAAGTTCCGCCGGGCGCCTGGGTCTCGCTGCGTGGGGCTTTTCTTGCCGCCGCTGCCGCCAGGGGGCTCTGGTTGCGGTGCGCCTTAGCACTGCCCCGCCAGGGAGGCCAGGGCGTCAGGGTGGCCGAGCGGTCCAAGGCGCTGCGTTCAGGTCGCAGTCTCCCCCGGAGGCGTGGGTTCGAATCCCACCCCTGACACGGCCCTTGGCGGCTCCGCTTCTTTCTCTTTCGGCGGGCGGCGCCCTCCGCGACCGGACAAATTTCTTTTCGGGCTCGCCGCTGGCGAGGCGGAGGGGCCCCGAGCTTAGGAGGGCTCCTCCCTCTCTCCTCACGCACTCCCATCTTGGGTCTTGCAGGCCTTTCAGCGCCTGGCTCGCTGGGAGGTGGCGGTCGGACGGTTTCGGCCACTGCAGCGAATTCCCTCGCAGCAGCAAGCTCCCCGGGCCCCGCCCCCCTCCTTCGTCTCGGTCCGTGCGGAGCTCTGTGTAGCACGGGGCGATGCAGGCCGCTTTCCCGGGAGAAAATGTCACGCGAACGGACGCGCCTCGAAGCAGCTGGCACTGCCGCCTCGTTCCGGCAGCAGGGCGCTGGCCTTCGCGCCCGCTCCCAGCCAGTCCCCTGCTGGCGCGTGCTTTTGGCTGTGTTTTTTCGGTCTCCGCTTTATGAGTGGCTTTGTACCACCTTGTCTTTCACGGCAGACGGGGTGTTTTGACGAAGAAAGCAAAGCAAAACCCCGCAAAAGGGGACCCGCCCAGCAGCGCCCGGGCGCCACCTGCGTCGCCGCTGCGTGTTTTCTTTGCGTGGCTCCCGAGAGCAGCGCTGGGCAGCTCTGTCAGGATGGCCGAGCGGTCCAAGGCGCTGCGTTTAGGCCGCAGTCTCCTCCGGAGGCGTGGGTTCAAATCCCACTCCTGGCAGCCTGCTGGTGGGGGCTGAGGTGCGTGGGCTCTTCCTTTGCTTATTTGTTTTTTTTTCGGGGGGGGAGGGTGTGCTGGGGAGTAGCGGCGGATTTCGTTTCGCCCCGCCCCGCCCCCGGGGCCTCAGTGGGAAAGCAGGCCGGCCTGCTGGCCCCGGGGTCGGCGGAAGCCAGAGCCCGTCCCCGGGGGCGGCCCGTGACACTGCCACGGGCGCCGGCAGCAAAGGGACGTGAGCCTTGCCCTTTCGTGTCAGGGTGGCCGAGCGGTCTAAGGCGCTGCGTTAAGGTCGCAGTCTCCCCCCGGAGACGTGGGTTCGAATCCCACCCCTGACAGGCCGGCGGAAGTTCCGCCGGGCGCCTGGGTCTCGCGGCGTGGGGCTTTTCTTGCCGCCGCTGCCGCCAGGGGGCTCTGGTTGCGGTGCGCCTTAGCGCTGCCCCGCCAGGGAGGCCAGGGCGTCAGGGTGGCCGAGCGGTCCAAGGCGCTGCGTTCAGGTCGCAGTCTCCCCCGGAGGCGTGGGTTCGAATCCCACCCCTGACACGGCCCTTGGCGGCTCCGCTTCTTTCTCTTTCGGCGGGCGGCGCCCTCCGCGACCGGACAAATTTCTTTTCGGGCTCGCCGCTGGCGAGGCGGAGGGGCCCCGAGCTTAGGAGGGCTCCTCCCTCTCTCCTCACGCACTCCCATCTTGGGTCTTGCAGGCCTTTCAGCGCCTGGCTCGCTGGGAGGTGGCGGTCGGACGGTTTCGGCCACTGCAGCGAATTCCCTCGCAGCAGCAAGCTCCCCGGGCCCCGCCCCCCTCCTTCGTCTCGGTCCGTGCGGAGCTCTGTGTAGCACGGGGCGATGCAGGCCGCTTTCCCGGGAGAAAATGTCACGCGAACGGACGCGCCTCGAAGCAGCTGGCACTGCCGCCTCGTTCCGGCAGCAGGGCGCTGGCCTTCGCGCCCGCTCCCAGCCAGTCCCCTGCTGGCGCGTGCTTTTGGCTGTGTTTTTTCGGTCTCCGCTTTATGAGTGGCTTTGTACCACCTTGTCTTTCACGGCAGACGGGGTGTTTTGACGAAGAAAGCAAAGCAAAACCCCGCAAAAGGGGACCCGCCCAGCAGCGCCCGGGCGCCACCTGCGTCGCCGCTGCGTGTTTTCTTTGCGTGGCTCCCGAGAGCAGCGCTGGGCAGCTCTGTCAGGATGGCCGAGCGGTCCAAGGCGCTGCGTTTAGGCCGCAGTCTCCTCCGGAGGCGTGGGTTCAAATCCCACTCCTGGCAGCCTGCTGGTGGGGGCTGAGGTGCGTGGGCTCTTCCTTTGCTTATTTGTTTTTTTTTCGGGGGGGGAGGGTGTGCTGGGGAGTAGCGGCGGATTTCGTTTCGCCCCGCCCCGCCCCCGGGGCCTCAGTGGGAAAGCAGGCCGGCCTGCTGGCCCCGGGGTCGGCGGAAGCCAGAGCCCGTCCCCGGGGGCGGCCCGTGACACTGCCACGGGCGCCGGCAGCAAAGGGACGTGAGCCTTGCCCTTTCGTGTCAGGGTGGCCGAGCGGTCTAAGGCGCTGCGTTAAGGTCGCAGTCTCCCCCCGGAGACGTGGGTTCGAATCCCACCCCTGACAGGCCGGCGGAAGTTCCGCCGGGCGCCTGGGTCTCGCTGCGTGGGGCTTTTCTTGCCGCCGCTGCCGCCAGGGGGCTCTGGTTGCGGTGCGCCTTAGCGCTGCCCCGCCAGGGAGGCCAGGGCGTCAGGGTGGCCGAGCGGTCCAAGGCGCTGCGTTCAGGTCGCAGTCTCCCCCGGAGGCGTGGGTTCGAATCCCACCCCTGACACGGCCCTTGGCGGCTCCGCTTCTTTCTCTTTCGGCGGGCGGCGCCCTCCGCGACCGGACAAATTTCTTTTCGGGCTCGCCGCTGGCGAGGCGGAGGGGCCCCGAGCTTAGGAGGGCTCCTCCCTCTCTCCTCACGCACTCCCATCTTGGGTCTTGCAGGCCTTTCAGCGCCTGGCTCGCTGGGAGGTGGCGGTCGGACGGTTTCGGCCACTGCAGCGAATTCCCTCGCAGCAGCAAGCTCCCCGGGCCCCGCCCCCCTCCTTCGTCTCGGTCCGTGCGGAGCTCTGTGTAGCACGGGGCGATGCAGGCCGCTTTCCCGGGAGAAAATGTCACGCGAACGGACGCGCCTCGAAGCAGCTGGCACTGCCGCCTCGTTCCGGCAGCAGGGCGCTGGCCTTCGCGCCCGCTCCCAGCCAGTCCCCTGCTGGCGCGTGCTTTTGGCTGTGTTTTTTCGGTCTCCGCTTTATGAGTGGCTTTGTACCACCTTGTCTTTCACGGCAGACGGGGTGTTTTGACGAAGAAAGCAAAGCAAAACCCCGCAAAAGGGGACCCGCCCAGCAGCGCCCGGGCGCCACCTGCGTCGCCGCTGCGTGTTTTCTTTGCGTGGCTCCCGAGAGCAGCGCTGGGCAGCTCTGTCAGGATGGCCGAGCGGTCCAAGGCGCTGCGTTTAGGCCGCAGTCTCCTCCGGAGGCGTGGGTTCAAATCCCACTCCTGGCAGCCTGCTGGTGGGGGCTGAGGTGCGTGGGCTCTTCCTTTGCTTATTTGTTTTTTTTTCGGGGGGGGAGGGTGTGCTGGGGAGTAGCGGCGGATTTCGTTTCGCCCCGCCCCGCCCCCGGGGCCTCAGTGGGAAAGCAGGCCGGCCTGCTGGCCCCGGGGTCGGCGGAAGCCAGAGCCCGTCCCCGGGGGCGGCCCGTGACACTGCCACGGGCGCCGGCAGCAAAGGGACGTGAGCCTTGCCCTTTCGTGTCAGGGTGGCCGAGCGGTCTAAGGCGCTGCGTTAAGGTCGCAGTCTCCCCCCGGAGACGTGGGTTCGAATCCCACCCCTGACAGGCCGGCGGAAGTTCCGCCGGGCGCCTGGGTCTCGCGGCGTGGGGCTTTTCTTGCCGCCGCTGCCGCCAGGGGGCTCTGGTTGCGGTGCGCCTTAGCGCTGCCCCGCCAGGGAGGCCAGGGCGTCAGGGTGGCCGAGCGGTCCAAGGCGCTGCGTTCAGGTCGCAGTCTCCCCCGGAGGCGTGGGTTCGAATCCCACCCCTGACACGGCCCTTGGCGGCTCCGCTTCTTTCTCTTTCGGCGGGCGGCGCCCTCCGCGACCGGACAAATTTCTTTTCGGGCTCGCCGCTGGCGAGGCGGAGGGGCCCCGAGCTTAGGAGGGCTCCTCCCTCTCTCCTCACGCACTCCCATCTTGGGTCTTGCAGGCCTTTCAGCGCCTGGCTCGCTGGGAGGTGGCGGTCGGACGGTTTCGGCCACTGCAGCGAATTCCCTCGCAGCAGCAAGCTCCCCGGGCCCCGCCCCCCTCCTTCGTCTCGGTCCGTGCGGAGCTCTGTGTAGCACGGGGCGATGCAGGCCGCTTTCCCGGGAGAAAATGTCACGCGAACGGACGCGCCTCGAAGCAGCTGGCACTGCCGCCTCGTTCCGGCAGCAGGGCGCTGGCCTTCGCGCCCGCTCCCAGCCAGTCCCCTGCTGGCGCGTGCTTTTGGCTGTGTTTTTTCGGTCTCCGCTTTATGAGTGGCTTTGTACCACCTTGTCTTTCACGGCAGACGGGGTGTTTTGACGAAGAAAGCAAAGCAAAACCCCGCAAAAGGGGACCCGCCCAGCAGCGCCCGGGCGCCACCTGCGTCGCCGCTGCGTGTTTTCTTTGCGTGGCTCCCGAGAGCAGCGCTGGGCAGCTCTGTCAGGATGGCCGAGCGGTCCAAGGCGCTGCGTTTAGGCCGCAGTCTCCTCCGGAGGCGTGGGTTCAAATCCCACTCCTGGCAGCCTGCTGGTGGGGGCTGAGGTGCGTGGGCTCTTCCTTTGCTTATTTGTTTTTTTTTCGGGGGGGGAGGGTGTGCTGGGGAGTAGCGGCGGATTTCGTTTCGCCCCGCCCCGCCCCCGGGGCCTCAGTGGGAAAGCAGGCCGGCCTGCTGGCCCCGGGGTCGGCGGAAGCCAGAGCCCGTCCCCGGGGGCGGCCCGTGACACTGCCACGGGCGCCGGCAGCAAAGGGACGTGAGCCTTGCCCTTTCGTGTCAGGGTGGCCGAGCGGTCTAAGGCGCTGCGTTAAGGTCGCAGTCTCCCCCCGGAGACGTGGGTTCGAATCCCACCCCTGACAGGCCGGCGGAAGTTCCGCCGGGCGCCTGGGTCTCGCGGCGTGGGGCTTTTCTTGCCGCCGCTGCCGCCAGGGGGCTCTGGTTGCGGTGCGCCTTAGCGCTGCCCCGCCAGGGAGGCCAGGGCGTCAGGGTGGCCGAGCGGTCCAAGGCGCTGCGTTCAGGTCGCAGTCTCCCCCGGAGGCGTGGGTTCGAATCCCACCCCTGACACGGCCCTTGGCGGCTCCGCTTCTTTCTCTTTCGGCGGGCGGCGCCCTCCGCGACCGGACAAATTTCTTTTCGGGCTCGCCGCTGGCGAGGCGGAGGGGCCCCGAGCTTAGGAGGGCTCCTCCCTCTCTCCTCACGCACTCCCATCTTGGGTCTTGCAGGCCTTTCAGCGCCTGGCTCGCTGGGAGGTGGCGGTCGGACGGTTTCGGCCACTGCAGCGAATTCCCTCGCAGCAGCAAGCTCCCCGGGCCCCGCCCCCCTCCTTCGTCTCGGTCCGTGCGGAGCTCTGTGTAGCACGGGGCGATGCAGGCCGCTTTCCCGGGAGAAAATGTCACGCGAACGGACGCGCCTCGAAGCAGCTGGCACTGCCGCCTCGTTCCGGCAGCAGGGCGCTGGCCTTCGCGCCCGCTCCCAGCCAGTCCCCTGCTGGCGCGTGCTTTTGGCTGTGTTTTTTCGGTCTCCGCTTTATGAGTGGCTTTGTACCACCTTGTCTTTCACGGCAGACGGGGTGTTTTGACGAAGAAAGCAAAGCAAAACCCCGCAAAAGGGGACCCGCCCAGCAGCGCCCGGGCGCCACCTGCGTCGCCGCTGCGTGTTTTCTTTGCGTGGCTCCCGAGAGCAGCGCTGGGCAGCTCTGTCAGGATGGCCGAGCGGTCCAAGGCGCTGCGTTTAGGCCGCAGTCTCCTCCGGAGGCGTGGGTTCAAATCCCACTCCTGGCAGCCTGCTGGTGGGGGCTGAGGTGCGTGGGCTCTTCCTTTGCTTATTTGTTTTTTTTTCGGGGGGGGAGGGTGTGCTGGGGAGTAGCGGCGGATTTCGTTTCGCCCCGCCCCGCCCCCGGGGCCTCAGTGGGAAAGCAGGCCGGCCTGCTGGCCCCGGGGTCGGCGGAAGCCAGAGCCCGTCCCCGGGGGCGGCCCGTGACACTGCCACGGGCGCCGGCAGCAAAGGGACGTGAGCCTTGCCCTTTCGTGTCAGGGTGGCCGAGCGGTCTAAGGCGCTGCGTTAAGGTCGCAGTCTCCCCCCGGAGACGTGGGTTCGAATCCCACCCCTGACAGGCCGGCGGAAGTTCCGCCGGGCGCCTGGGTCTCGCGGCGTGGGGCTTTTCTTGCCGCCGCTGCCGCCAGGGGGCTCTGGTTGCGGTGCGCCTTAGCGCTGCCCCGCCAGGGAGGCCAGGGCGTCAGGGTGGCCGAGCGGTCCAAGGCGCTGCGTTCAGGTCGCAGTCTCCCCCGGAGGCGTGGGTTCGAATCCCACCCCTGACACGGCCCTTGGCGGCTCCGCTTCTTTCTCTTTCGGCGGGCGGCGCCCTCCGCGACCGGACAAATTTCTTTTCGGGCTCGCCGCTGGCGAGGCGGAGGGGCCCCGAGCTTAGGAGGGCTCCTCCCTCTCTCCTCACGCACTCCCATCTTGGGTCTTGCAGGCCTTTCAGCGCCTGGCTCGCTGGGAGGTGGCGGTCGGACGGTTTCGGCCACTGCAGCGAATTCCCTCGCAGCAGCAAGCTCCCCGGGCCCCGCCCCCCTCCTTCGTCTCGGTCCGTGCGGAGCTCTGTGTAGCACGGGGCGATGCAGGCCGCTTTCCCGGGAGAAAATGTCACGCGAACGGACGCGCCTCGAAGCAGCTGGCACTGCCGCCTCGTTCCGGCAGCAGGGCGCTGGCCTTCGCGCCCGCTCCCAGCCAGTCCCCTGCTGGCGCGTGCTTTTGGCTGTGTTTTTTCGGTCTCCGCTTTATGAGTGGCTTTGTACCACCTTGTCTTTCACGGCAGACGGGGTGTTTTGACGAAGAAAGCAAAGCAAAACCCCGCAAAAGGGGACCCGCCCAGCAGCGCCCGGGCGCCACCTGCGTCGCCGCTGCGTGTTTTCTTTGCGTGGCTCCCGAGAGCAGCGCTGGGCAGCTCTGTCAGGATGGCCGAGCGGTCCAAGGCGCTGCGTTTAGGCCGCAGTCTCCTCCGGAGGCGTGGGTTCAAATCCCACTCCTGGCAGCCTGCTGGTGGGGGCTGAGGTGCGTGGGCTCTTCCTTTGCTTATTTGTTTTTTTTTCGGGGGGGGAGGGTGTGCTGGGGAGTAGCGGCGGATTTCGTTTCGCCCCGCCCCGCCCCGCCCCGCCCCGCCCCGCCCCGCCCCGCCCCGCCCCCGGGGCCTCAGTGGGAAAGCAGGCCGGCCTGCTGGCCCCGGGGTCGGCGGAAGCCAGAGCCCGTCCCCGGGGGCGGCCCGTGACACTGCCACGGGCGCCGGCAGCAAAGGGACGTGAGCCTTGCCCTTTCGTGTCAGGGTGGCCGAGCGGTCTAAGGCGCTGCGTTAAGGTCGCAGTCTCCCCCTGGAGACGTGGGTTCGAATCCCACCCCTGACAGGCCGGCAGAAGTTCCGCCGGGCGCCTGGGTCTCGCGGCGTGGGGCTTTTCTTGCCGCCGCTGCCGCCAGGGGGCTCTGGTTGCGGTGCGCCTTAGCGCTGCCCCGCCAGAGAGGCCAGGGCTTCAGGGTGGCCGAGCGGTCCAAGGCGCTGCGTTCAGGTCGCAGTCTCCCCCGGAGGCGTGGGTTCAAATCCCACCCCTGACATGGCCCTTGGCGGCTCCGCTTCTTTCTCTTTCGGCGGGCGGCGCCCTCCGCGACCGGACAAATTTCTTTTCGGGCTCGCCGCTGGCGAGGCGGAGGGGCCCCGAGCTTAGGAGGGCTCCTCCCTCTCTCCTCACGCACTCCCATCTTGGGTCTTGCAGGCCTTTCAGCGCCTGGCTCGCTGGGAGGTGGCGGTCGGACGGTTTCGGCCACTGCAGCGAATTCCCTCGCAGCAGCAAGCTCCCCGGGCCCCGCCCCCCTCCTTCGTCTCGGTCCGTGCGGAGCTCTGTGTAGCACGGGGCGATGCAGGCCGCTTTCCCGGGAGAAAATGTCACGCGAACGGACGCGCCTCGAAGCAGCTGGCACTGCCGCCTCGTTCCGGCAGCAGGGCGCTGGCCTTCGCGCCCGCTCCCAGCCAGTCCCCTGCTGGCGCGTGCTTTTGGCTGTGTTTTTTCGGTCTCCGCTTTATGAGTGGCTTTGTACCACCTTGTCTTTCACGGCAGACGGGGTGTTTTGACGAAGAAAGCAAAGCAAAACCCCGCAAAAGGGGACCCGCCCAGCAGCGCCCGGGCGCCACCTGCGTCGCCGCTGCGTGTTTTCTTTGCGTGGCTCCCGAGAGCAGCGCTGGGCAGCTCTGTCAGGATGGCCGAGCGGTCCAAGGCGCTGCGTTTAGGCCGCAGTCTCCTCCGGAGGCGTGGGTTCAAATCCCACTCCTGGCAGCCTGCTGGTGGGGGCTGAGGTGCGTGGGCTCTTCCTTTGCTTATTTGTTTTTTTTTCGGGGGGGGGAGGGTGTGCTGGGGAGTAGCGGCGGATTTCGTTTCGCCCCGCCCCGCCCCGCCCCGCCCCGCCCCGCCCCCGGGGCCTCAGTGGGAAAGCAGGCCGGCCTGCTGGCCCCGGGGTCGGCGGAAGCCAGAGCCCGTCCCCGGGGGCGGCCCGTGACACTGCCACGGGCGCCGGCAGCAAAGGGACGTGAGCCTTGCCCTTTCGTGTCAGGGTGGCCGAGCGGTCTAAGGCGCTGCGTTAAGGTTGCAGTCTCCCCCCGGAGACGTGGGTTCGAATCCCACCCCTGACAGGCCGGCGGAAGTTCCGCCGGGCGCCTGGGTCTCGCGGCGTGGGGCTTTTCTTGCCGCCGCTGCCGCCAGGGGGCTCTGGTTGCGGTGCGCCTTAGCGCTGCCCCGCCAGGGAGGCCAGGGCGTCAGGGTGGCCGAGCGGTCCAAGGCGCTGCGTTCAGGTCGCAGTCTCCCCCGGAGGCGTGGGTTCGAATCCCACCCCTGACACGGCCCTTGGCGGCTCCGCTTCTTTCTCTTTCGGCGGGCGGCGCCCTCCGCGACCGGACAAATTTCTTTTCGGGCTCGCCGCTGGCGAGGCGGAGGGGCCCCGAGCTTAGGAGGGCTCCTCCCTCTCTCCTCACGCACTCCCATCTTGGGTCTTGCAGGCCTTTCAGCGCCTGGCTCGCTGGGAGGTGGCGGTCGGACGGTTTCGGCCACTGCAGCGAATTCCCTCGCAGCAGCAAGCTCCCCGGGCCCCGCCCCCCTCCTTCGTCTCGGTCCGTGCGGAGCTCTGTGTAGCACGGGGCGATGCAGGCCGCTTTCCCGGGAGAAAATGTCACGCGAACGGACGCGCCTCGAAGCAGCTGGCACTGCCGCCTCGTTCCGGCAGCAGGGCGCTGGCCTTCGCGCCCGCTCCCAGCCAGTCCCCTGCTGGCGCGTGCTTTTGGCTGTGTTTTTTCGGTCTCCGCTTTATGAGTGGCTTTGTACCACCTTGTCTTTCACGGCAGACGGGGTGTTTTGACGAAGAAAGCAAAGCAAAACCCCGCAAAAGGGGACCCGCCCAGCAGCGCCCGGGCGCCACCTGCGTCGCCGCTGCGTGTTTTCTTTGCGTGGCTCCCGAGAGCAGCGCTGGGCAGCTCTGTCAGGATGGCCGAGCGGTCCAAGGCGCTGCGTTTAGGCCGCAGTCTCCTCCGGAGGCGTGGGTTCAAATCCCACTCCTGGTAGCCTGCTGGTGGGGGCTGAGGTGCGTGGGCTCTTCCTTTGCTTATTTGTTTTTTTTTCGGGGGGGGAGGGTGTGCTGGGGAGTAGCGGCGGATTTCGTTTCGCCCCGCCCCGCCCCCGGGGCCTCAGTGGGAAAGCAGGCCGGCCTGCTGGCCCCGGGGTCGGCGGAAGCCAGAGCCCGTCCCCGGGGGCGGCCCGTGACACTGCCACGGGCGCCGGCAGCAAAGGGACGTGAGCCTTGCCCTTTCGTGTCAGGGTGGCCGAGCGGTCTAAGGCGCTGCGTTAAGGTCGCAGTCTCCCCCCGGAGACGTGGGTTCGAATCCCACCCCTGACAGGCCGGCGGAAGTTCCGCCGGGCGCCTGGGTCTCGCTGCGTGGGGCTTTTCTTGCCGCCGCTGCCGCCAGGGGGCTCTGGTTGCGGTGCGCCTTAGCGCTGCCCCGCCAGGGAGGCCAGGGCGTCAGGGTGGCCGAGCGGTCCAAGGCGCTGCGTTCAGGTCGCAGTCTCCCCCGGAGGCGTGGGTTCGAATCCCACCCCTGACACGGCCCTTGGCGGCTCCGCTTCTTTCTCTTTCGGCGGGCGGCGCCCTCCGCGACCGGACAAATTTCTTTTCGGGCTCGCCGCTGGCGAGGCGGAGGGGCCCCGAGCTTAGGAGGGCTCCTCCCTCTCTCCTCACGCACTCCCATCTTGGGTCTTGCAGGCCTTTCAGCGCCTGGCTCGCTGGGAGGTGGCGGTCGGACGGTTTCGGCCACTGCAGCGAATTCCCTCGCAGCAGCAAGCTCCCCGGGCCCCGCCCCCCTCCTTCGTCTCGGTCCGTGCGGAGCTCTGTGTAGCACGGGGCGATGCAGGCCGCTTTCCCGGGAGAAAATGTCACGCGAACGGACGCGCCTCGAAGCAGCTGGCACTGCCGCCTCGTTCCGGCAGCAGGGCGCTGGCCTTCGCGCCGCTCCCAGCCAGTCCCCTGCTGGCGCGTGCTTTTGGCTGTGTTTTTTCGGTCTCCGCTTTATGAGTGGCTTTGTACCACCTTGTCTTTCACGGCAGACGGGGTGTTTTGACGAAGAAAGCAAAGCAAAACCCCGCAAAAGGGGACCCGCCCAGCAGCGCCCGGGCGCCACCTGCGTCGCCGCTGCGTGTTTTCTTTGCGTGGCTCCCGAGAGGAGCGCTGGGCAGCTCTGTCAGGATGGCCGAGCGGTCCAAGGCGCTGCGTTTAGGCCGCAGTCTCCTCCGGAGGCGTGGGTTCAAATCCCACTCCTGGCAGCCTGCTGGTGGGGGCTGAGGTGCGTGGGCTCTTCCTTTGCTTATTTGTTTTTTTTTCGGGGGGGGAGGGTGTGCTGGGGAGTAGCGGCGGATTTCGTTTCGCCCCGCCCCGCCCCCGGGGCCTCAGTGGGAAAGCAGGCCGGCCTGCTGGCCCCGGGGTCGGCGGAAGCCAGAGCCCGTCCCCGGGGGCGGCCCGTGACACTGCCACGGGCGCCGGCAGCAAAGGGACGTGAGCCTTGCCCTTTCGTGTCAGGGTGGCCGAGCGGTCTAAGGCGCTGCGTTAAGGTCGCAGTCTCCCCCCGGAGACGTGGGTTCGAATCCCACCCCTGACAGGCCGGCGGAAGTTCCGCCGGGCGCCTGGGTCTCGCGGCGTGGGGCTTTTCTTGCCGCCGCTGCCGCCAGGGGGCTCTGGTTGCGGTGCGCCTTAGCGCTGCCCCGCCAGGGAGGCCAGGGCGTCAGGGTGGCCGAGCGGTCCAAGGCGCTGCGTTCAGGTCGCAGTCTCCCCCGGAGGCGTGGGTTCGAATCACGGCCCTTGGCGGCTCCGCTTCTTTCTCTTTCGGCGGGCGGCGCCCTCCGCGACCGGACAAATTTCTTTTCGGGCTCGCCGCTGGCGAGGCGGAGGGGCCCCGAGCTTAGGAGGGCTCCTCCCTCTCTCCTCACGCACTCCCATCTTGGGTCTTGCAGGCCTTTCAGCGCCTGGCTCGCTGGGAGGTGGCGGTCGGACGGTTTCGGCCACTGCAGCGAATTCCCTCGCAGCAGCAAGCTCCCCGGGCCCCGCCCCCCTCCTTCGTCTCGGTCCGTGCGGAGCTCTGTGTAGCACGGGGCGATGCAGGCCGCTTTCCCGGGAGAAAATGTCACGCGAACGGACGCGCCTCGAAGCAGCTGGCACTGCCGCCTCGTTCCGGCAGCAGGGCGCTGGCCTTCGCGCCCGCTCCCAGCCAGTCCCCTGCTGGCGCGTGCTTTTGGCTGTGTTTTTTCGGTCTCCGCTTTATGAGTGGCTTTGTACCACCTTGTCTTTCACGGCAGACGGGGTGTTTTGACGAAGAAAGCAAAGCAAAACCCCGCAAAAGGGGACCCGCCCAGCAGCGCCCGGGCGCCACCTGCGTCGCCGCTGCGTGTTTTCTTTGCGTGGCTCCCGAGAGCAGCGCTGGGCAGCTCTGTCAGGATGGCCGAGCGGTCCAAGGCGCTGCGTTTAGGCCGCAGTCTCCTCCGGAGGCGTGGGTTCAAATCCCACTCCTGGCAGCCTGCTGGTGGGGGCTGAGGTGCGTGGGCTCTTCCTTTGCTTATTTGTTTTTTTTTCGGGGGGGGAGGGTGTGCTGGGGAGTAGCGGCGGATTTCGTTTCGCCCCGCCCCGCCCCCGGGGCCTCAGTGGGAAAGCAGGCCGGCCTGCTGGCCCCGGGGTCGGCGGAAGCCAGAGCCCGTCCCCGGGGGCGGCCCGTGACACTGCCACGGGCGCCGGCAGCAAAGGGACGTGAGCCTTGCCCTTTCGTGTCAGGGTGGCCGAGCGGTCTAAGGCGCTGCGTTAAGGTCGCAGTCTCCCCCCGGAGACGTGGGTTCGAATCCCACCCCTGACAGGCCGGCGGAAGTTCCGCCGGGCGCCTGGGTCTCGCGGCGTGGGGCTTTTCTTGCCGCCGCTGCCGCCAGGGGGCTCTGGTTGCGGTGCGCCTTAGCGCTGCCCCGCCAGGGAGGCCAGGGCGTCAGGGTGGCCGAGCGGTCCAAGGCGCTGCGTTCAGGTCGCAGTCTCCCCCGGAGGCGTGGGTTCGAATCCCACCCCTGACACGGCCCTTGGCGGCTCCGCTTCTTTCTCTTTCGGCGGGCGGCGCCCTCCGCAACCGGACAAATTTCTTTTCGGGCTCGCCGCTGGCGAGGCGGAGGGGCCCCGAGCTTAGGAGGGCTCCTCCCTCTCTCCTCACGCACTCCCATCTTGGGTCTTGCAGGCCTTTCAGCGCCTGGCTCGCTGGGAGGTGGCGGTCGGACGGTTTCGGCCACTGCAGCGAATTCCCTCGCAGCAGCAAGCTCCCCGGGCCCCGCCCCCCTCCTTCGTCTCGGTCCGTGCGGAGCTCTGTGTAGCACGGGGCGATGCAGGCCGCTTTCCCGGGAGAAAATGTCACGCGAACGGACGCGCCTCGAAGCAGCTGGCACTGCCGCCTCGTTCCGGCAGCAGGGCGCTGGCCTTCGCGCCCGCTCCCAGCCAGTCCCCTGCTGGTGCGTGCTTTTGGCTGTGTTTTTTCGGTCTCCGCTTTATGAGTGGCTTTGTACCACCTTGTCTTTCACGGCAGACGGGGTGTTTTGACGAAGAAAGCAAAGCAAAACCCCGCAAAAGGGGACCCGCCCAGCAGCGCCCGGGCGCCACCTGCGTCGCCGCTGCGTGTTTTCTTTGCGTGGCTCCCGAGAGCAGCGCTGGGCAGCTCTGTCAGGATGGCCGAGCGGTCCAAGGCGCTGCGTTTAGGCCGCAGTCTCCTCCGGAGGCGTGGGTTCAAATCCCACTCCTGGCAGCCTGCTGGTGGCGGCTGAGGTGCGTGGGCTCTTCCTTTGCTTATTTGTTTTTTTTTCGGGGGGGGAGGGTGTGCTGGGGAGTAGCGGCGGATTTCGTTTCGCCCCGCCCCGCCCCGCCCCGCCCCGCCCCGCCCCCGGGGCCTCAGTGGGAAAGCAGGCCGGCCTGCTGGCCCCGGGGTCGGCGGAAGCCAGAGCCCGTCCCCGGGGGCGGCCCGTGACACTGCCACGGGCGCCGGCAGCAAAGGGACGTGAGCCTTGCCCTTTCGTGTCAGGGTGGCCGAGCGGTCTAAGGCGCTGCGTTAAGGTCGCAGTCTCCCCCCGGAGACGTGGGTTCGAATCCCACCCCTGACAGGCCGGCGGAAGTTCCGCCGGGCGCCTGGGTCTCGCGGCGTGGGGCTTTTCTTGCCGCCGCTGCCGCCAGGGGGCTCTGGTTGCGGTGCGCCTTAGCGCTGCCCCGCCAGGGAGGCCAGGGCGTCAGGGTGGCCGAGCAGTCCAAGGCGCTGTGTTCAGGTCGCAGTCTCCCCCGGAGGCGTGGGTTCGAATCCCACCCCTGACACGGCACTTGGCGCCTCCGCTTCTTTCTCTTTCGGCGGGCGGCGCCCTCCGCGACCGGACAAATTTCTTTTCGGGCTCGCCGCTGGCGAGGCGGAGGGGCCCCGAGCTTAGGAGGGCTCCTCCCTCTCTCCTCACGCACTCCCATCTTGGGTCTTGCAGGCCTTTCAGCGCCTGGCTCGCTGGGAGGTGGCGGTCGGACGGTTTCGGCCACTGCAGCGAATTCCCTCGCAGCAGCAAGCTCCCCGGGCCCCGCCCCCCTCCTTCGTCTCGGTCCGTGCGGAGCTCTGTGTAGCACGGGGCGATGCAGGCCGCTTTCCCGGGAGAAAATGTCACGCGAACGGACGCGCCTCGAAGCAGCTGGCACTGCCGCCTCGTTCCGGCAGCAGGGCGCTGGCCTTCGCGCCCGCTCCCAGCCAGTCCCCTGCTGGCGCGTGCTTTTGGCTGTGTTTTTTCGGTCTCCGCTTTATGAGTGGCTTTGTACCACCTTGTCTTTCACGGCAGACGGGGTGTTTTGACGAAGAAAGCAAAGCAAAACCCCGCAAAAGGGGACCCGCCCAGCAGCGCCCGGGCGCCACCTGCGTCGCCGCTGCGTGTTTTCTTTGCGTGGCTCCCGAGAGCAGCGCTGGGCAGCTCTGTCAGGATGGCCGAGCGGTCCAAGGCGCTGCGTTTAGGCCGCAGTCTCCTCCGGAGGCGTGGGTTCAAATCCCACTCCTGGCAGCCTGCTGGTGGCGGCTGAGGTGCGTGGGCTCTTCCTTTGCTTATTTGTTTTTTTTTCGGGGGGGGAGGGTGTGCTGGGGAGTAGCGGCGGATTTCGTTTCGCCCCGCCCCGCCCCGCCCCGCCCCGCCCCCGGGGCCTCAGTGGGAAAGCAGGCCGGCCTGCTGGCCCCGGGGTCGGCGGAAGCCAGAGCCCGTCCCCGGGGGCGGCCCGTGACACTGCCACGGGCGCCGGCAGCAAAGGGACGTGAGCCTTGCCCTTTCGTGTCAGGGTGGCCGAGCGGTCTAAGGCGCTGCGTTAAGGTCGCAGTCTCCCCCCGGAGACGTGGGTTCGAATCCCACCCCTGACAGGCCGGCGGAAGTTCCGCCGGGCGCCTGGGTCTCGCGGCGTGGGGCTTTTCTTGCCGCCGCTGCCGCCAGGGGGCTCTGGTTGCGGTGCACCTTAGCGCTGCCCCGCCAGGGAGGCCAGGGCGTCAGGGTGGCCGAGCAGTCCAAGGCGCTGCGTTCAGGTCGCAGTCTCCCCCGGAGGCGTGGGTTCGAATCCCACCCCTGACACGGCCCTTGGCGGCTCCGCTTCTTTCTCTTTCGGCGGGCGGCGCCCTCCGCGACCGGACAAATTTCTTTTCGGGCTCGCCGCTGGCGAGGCGGAGGGGCCCCGAGCTTAGGAGGGCTCCTCCCTCTCTCCTCACGCACTCCCATCTTGGGTCTTGCAGGCCTTTCAGCGCCTGGCTCGCTGGGAGGTGGCGGTCGGATGGTTTCGGCCACTGCAGCGAATTCCCTCGCAGCAGCAAGCTCCCCGGGCCCCGCCCCCCTCCTTCGTCTCGGTCCGTGCGGAGCTCTGTGTAGCACGGGGCGATGCAGGCCGCTTTCCCGGGAGAAAATGTCACGCGAACGGACGCGCCTCGAAGCAGCTGGCACTGCCGCCTCGTTCCGGCAGCAGGGCGCTGGCCTTCGCGCCCGCTCCCAGCCAGTCCCCTGCTGGCGCGTGCTTTTGGCTGTGTTTTTTCGGTCTCCGCTTTATGAGTGGCTTTGTACCACCTTGTCTTTCACGGCAGACGGGGTGTTTTGACGAAGAAAGCAAAGCAAAACCCCGCAAAAGGGGACCCGCCCAGCAGCGCCCGGGCGCCACCTGCGTCGCCGCTGCGTGTTTTCTTTGCGTGGCTCTGTCAGCCGACGGTCAGGGCAGTGAGTCCCTTATGACCGGCTGAAGTTCTTTTTAAATTGTGCTTGGTTCTGTTACAGCAACTGAAGGAGTCAGGTTAAAGCTTAAACAGTTACTATTTTTTGTTACAGGGTAAACTTAGTTGTTAAATGCTACTGCTGTGTTACAGATAACACAGCCACTACAAAGGACAGGACAGAAATTACACTAATAAGTCACTTACAGGTACCATGAAACCTTTTTGGTTCTCTGAGCTCTTATTAAATGCATGCAAAATACACATAGCAGGTATATATTCTCACCCCTGCGTTCCAGACTTGGCGTGGCCAGCGTCTTTCTCTCAATCCCTCGGGAAGAAGTAGGGCGAGGTTGGGCGTCCCACAGACCTCGGGAGACAATCAATACCTGCCAGCAGGTATAGATGATTGGAGCTCAAATGAGGTGGGCTGCTGAACCTCTTTTTATACCCCTTGGGTCATGTAGGCTTCTTCCTGGTTTCAAGTGGCCAATTAGGAAAAATGGCTTTGAATGCCAAGTTTCCCACGAAGGGTGCAAAGCATAATTTACACCTGGGAAAATGCAGACAATGGGCACCTCTGGTATGTGATGGGCGAAGATTCCTCTCTGGGACAGTGCAGGCGTGTCAATTACTGGTACAAGCCATCAGGGCGACGGGAGGCCCCGGGTCGTCAGCTAGCCCATTTACTGTCTGGTTTCTGTTTATGGTAGAGTCAGGGACAGGCAGCAAACCTGTGTTCCCAGGGCATCAAAGGCTGACTGCCTTTCTCTTGCTCTCTGGGGGGGGGGGGGGGAAACAAGATGGGGCTCGTGGAAAAACAAGATGGGGATTTTGTGTCTGGCTACATTCCACCCCCTTGACACGCCTCACTATGTCCCAGAACGCAAGATGGCGGTGATGCCAGCACCCTTTGCCCTCCTTGGAGGAAGCTAAAATCGCCCTATCAGCAGGGTCTGATCAGATAATTTGGATCAAGGGATTGATTGGGATCGCTTCCCAACGCCATATACCAGATTTGTGCAGAGGAGGCAGCAGTGTACACAAAACGCCTAACAATACATAGAAGCATGCAGTAAGCAATTACAACAAGTAAAATGGTTAATATAGTATTTACAATAGAGTGAAGGAATGGAGTTAACGAAAGTCCTAGGTGTTGGGCTAGCCAATCTAGCCATGAGGCTTTACATTTTTAGTTACAGCATGTCTTATCCCATACCGTTTGTTGCCACTTCCCTTGCCTCCCCTCTTGACCTCCCCCCAGAGTTATTTAGAGGATTGCGGTAGTCGCTGTCATCGAACCATACCGGTCCCCATCGGAAGATGTCACTTTGTTTCACCAGTCATTTGGGCTGAGAGGGACAAACTCGATTCCCAGTCCAGTAGAGGAGTCAAGTAAGGTGTTCTGGTACAGCAGTAGCAGTTGGGATGAGGAAGAAGACCATGGCGAGTTGGAGTACCATGTTTCATTTCAATAGTCTGTAACTAACAACAGTGGTTGCAAGCACAACAGCAAGCGGTATATATATACAAAAAGTTCATGGTGGTTTCCCAGATTCACACCAGCATTGGGAGGGATCCATCCCACTAGAGCACTGTTCAGGGCTATTGCCTCAGTTTCCTGTAAGAAAACATAAGGTTTGCCGGTCTTGGATACAATCCAAGCCTCAGTAATAGTTATTGGTGTTAGCCCAGCATCTGCAGTGGTCCAGACTCCTTTTCCCTTATAGGAGTGCAGTACATGGGTTTGTGTTTCCAAACTGGGGTGTTGGGACAAGGGCTATTAAGCCGTTTAGTCCCATGACTGTAAACAACCCTGTTGCCACTGGGGTTGAGTAAGCAAAACCAATTCCTGAAACAATTTCCACTCCAGTTAAAACATACTTCCACCCTTGCTTACTGGTGGGTAGTGTACCAATATAAACTACTTGCCAGGTTGCCCATAGTATTTTTCCATCTCTTAGCCTGGCAAATCATTGCCTTTCTGTTATGTTTCCTGAGTTCAGCACATAGGGTGCAAGCTTGTACCAGATCTCTGGCTTGTTTGTGGGTGATAGGCCACCCCCTGGCATGTGCCTGCCACACCAGCTTATCGCTCGCTGTGTGTCCCAAGGTTTCATGTAGCCAAATGTACAGGCGTTCCCAATCCACCTGGGCAGCAAAAATGTGTACTGCTGCATCTGCTAGGTTATTTAGCTATGCAGTCAGGGTGTTATTCTTTTGGTGAGCTGCCACATGACCTATGCTTAAGGCATTTTGGGTTGAATACTGGTATATCCATTTCCAATATTCCAATCTCCAAACAGGTTTTCCTTCTATTTCCCAGTTAGTTATCCACTGGGTGGCTCCAGCCTATATAACACAGGAGTTAGTGTAAGTCTGCTGAGACAGCAGCAGCCTTCTCTGTCCACTTTCCTTTGAAGCCAAAAGTGTTATCAAGTCAGCCTTGAAAAAAAAACAGTTAAGTTTCAAAGCTTGAATTTCTAAACTAATAATTTGGTTTCTAGAAAGTTAAATGTCCTTAAAAGTTGAATGCCCAACAGAAGCACTAACCAATTTGTGCCTTGTCTGTTTGCAATTTTAAGCAAGAGGACATTATCCAAAACAAAATAAAACTATTTAATTTGAAATTCACAAAATAGAGTTACAATATATATAGCTCATTCCTTTATGCAGTTAACCAATTAAGTTTCAGTAGAATCCTTAATTTTCCTTTGCAGATTTAACAAAGGTGTCCATAGACAAAATGTTTACATTTGATTGTTTCTTTGCCTACATGATTTGCACAGTGCTTAATGAAGAGGCTGCAAAGAAACAAGGTATCATTTTTAAAACAAGATTTCCCTTCACATATTACTACCATTGCTTAATCCCTTCCACACTCCCATGGAGTCCACCTTTTATCTTCACATTCCCTCAAATCACTTGCTTTGTCCTTTCAAAGAAAATGTTTTTCATTCCTAGTAACTTTCCAATGTCTGCTCTACTTTCCTTATTCCTTCAACTCTGCCCATAGGGCTCCAAACCTTTTGCCTTCCCCTTTTTTTTTACATGCTTTTTCCTTCTTATGGTCCATCCTAATTCCTGCTAAATGACTTTTTCCAATGACACAGGTTTGTCTACTATTAATTTGGTAAGGAGGGTGAGCTTGTTCACTAAGCCTCATACCTCCTGGTTCTTTTCTTAAACATATTCCTGAGGGAAGAAAAACAAAAAATAAATAAATCTGAGAGTTGCTTTAACTCTCAGCACCCATCCTTAAGGGAATCTAGCTCTGTCTGGGTACTGAGGGACATGCATTTCTACCTCTCCACTTTTGCAGCAGAGGCTTTTACATTTTTCCAGTTTCATGTTTGCATTCTTATTCAGTCAGTTTTGAAGAACACCTCATTACAGGTTTTCCATAGAAGACAAAAGCTGCAGCTGTTTCCCTCTCCTTTGAAGTTGAGGGTTTACATATCCACAAAGTTAGTCAATTTGTCTTCTAGGTCTGAAATTGTATGGATAGCAATTAACACTTGATCAGACCAAGGGCTATGCCCAAAGCTTTGCAAGATTTTGTTTAAAAGGGGTAACATCTTTTACAAATGCCAATTTCTCAGTCTTCTCTCTGCCTTCTTAAAAGACTGCTTACATTTAAACTTTTCCTAGTATACCCAACCTCCTATTTCTTTCTTTCTTTCTGGAGGGCTACAATTTGAACTTTCTGATATTAGGTAGTTTGCTAATCAAACTTAGCTATTACCTGCAAAGCTTCTTTGTGCTGCCAGCTAGGGTATTTACACCACAAAGGAAATCACAACCTGTTGTGGCTCCTGGAGCTCTCACAGCATTTTAGTCTGTTTGCAGTTTTTACTCATTCTATAGTTTACAGGAAAATGTGCAATCTTTGTTTACAACACTACTTAGCCACATTAAACTTTGCATATAGTGTAACTCTTTCTTTATGCTTACAGTTTTCCTGTACCTTCATTAAACAACTTGGACTAAAATGGTCTTACCAAACCAATTTGTTTTAAACCTACAAACAAGATTACTGGACCTTGAAAACTTCATATTATTTACACTATATATATATATATCTACACACAGATACACATACATTCTCTCTGAACCTTTCTTACACTATTTCTACATAGCTGTACAACAATTACATTCCCTTTTTATTCATTGGGGGTAGTTAAGTTCCAATAGAACCCCCTCCCTTTAGAATTCTTTTAGCAGTATCTATAATCAAATGTACGAATTTGAGTCAGATTTGCCTGGATTATTTACAGACATTCCTTTGGAAAAAGGGCCCATTTTTCCTTCAGAATGGCTGCAAAGAAACCACAATTTTCTATCTACACCATTTTAGCATTTGCACAACTGCTCAATTCTCTCCATTCTCTGCAGAGTTTAAATTCTCTGTGTTTTCTCTTTTCTTAAAACACTTTCTTATCTCTAAAATAAAAACTGGCCTTGTTTCAGATATTACACTTGTAAGTATGTTTAAGGATTTAGATTTCCAGTACTTACAGCCTTTTTCTCAGTTCTACCACAAGGCTTTCAATCTTATCTGTTACCTGCCCTCTTGTCTGGGCCTGATCCTGTTTTCCTTTTCTGCCTGCTTGCCTGGGCCTGATCCTGTTTTCCTTGCTAAATGGAAAGTGGCTCCTTTCCACAGACTCAGGCTTTGTCCCATTCTTTAGCTTGCACACAGTTCTATACTTACAGAAGTGCACCCACAACTCCTCAGGATTTCCCCAATCCTTTTCTAACATTTCTCTATCCCATTTTGGGTTGCCCCAACCTTCCTGGGCAAACCCTTTCTCTATACCACTAAATCCATGTCTATCATGACAGGCTTCATGTTGCTGTATGTGAACCAGTAGCACAATCCTGCCGACTACGCCAATTCTGTCAGCCGACGGTCAGGGCAGTGAGTCCCTTATGACCGGCTGAAGTTCTTTTTAAATTGTGCTTGGTTCTGTTACAGCAACTGAAGGAGTCAGGTTAAAGCTTAAACAGTTACTATTTATTGTTACAGGGTAAACTTAGTTGTTAAATGCTACTGCTGTGTTACAGATAACACAGCCACTACAAAGGACAGGACAGAAATTACACTAATAAGTCACTTACAGGTACCATGAAACCTTTTTGGTTCTCTGAGCTCTTATTAAATGCATGCAAAATACACATAGCAGGTATATATTCTCACCCCTGCGTTCCAGACTTGGCGTGGCCAGCGTCTTTCTCTCAATCCCTCGGGAAGAAGTAGGGCGAGGTTGGGCGTCCCACAGACCTCGGGAGACAATCAATACCTGCCAGCAGGTATAGATGATTGGAGCTCAAATGAGGTGGGCTGCTGAACCTCTTTTTATACCCCTTGGGTCATGTAGGCTTCTTCCTGGTTTCAAGTGGCCAATTAGGAAAAATGGCTTTGAATGCCAAGTTTCCCACGAAGGGTGCAAAGCATAATTTACACCTGGGAAAATGCAGACAATGGGCACCTCTGGTATGTGATGGGCGAAGATTCCTCTCTGGGACAGTGCAGGCGTGTCAATTACTGGTACAAGCCATCAGGGCGACGGGAGGCCCCGGGTCGTCAGCTAGCCCATTTACTGTCTGGTTTCTGTTTATGGTAGAGTCAGGGACAGGCAGCAAACCTGTGTTCCCAGGGCATCAAAGGCTGACTGCCTTTCTCTTGCTCTCTGGGGGGGGGGGGGGGGGGGGGAAACAAGATGGGGCTCGTGGAAAAACAAGATGGGGATTTTGTGTCTGGCTACAGGCTCCCGAGAGCAGCGCTGGGCAGCTCTGTCAGGATGGCCGAGCGGTCCAAGGCGCTGCGTTTAGGCCGCAGTCTCCTCCGGAGGCGTGGGTTCAAATCCCACTCCTGGCAGCCTGCTGGTGGGGGCTGAGGTGCGTGGGCTCTTCCTTTGCTTATTTGTTTTTTTTTCGGGGGGGGAGGGTGTGCTGGGGAGTAGCGGCGGATTTCGTTTCGCCCCGCCCCGCCCCGCCCCGCCCCCGGGGCCTCAGTGGGAAAGCAGGCCGGCCTGCTGGCCCCGGGGTCGGCGGAAGCCAGAGCCCGTCCCCGGGGGCGGCCCGTGACACTGCCACGGGCGCCGGCAGCAAAGGGACGTGAGCCTTGCCCTTTCGTGTCAGGGTGGCCGAGCGGTCTAAGGCGCTGCGTTAAGGTCGCAGTCTCCCCCCGGAGACGTGGGTTCGAATCCCACCCCTGACAGGCCGGCGGAAGTTCCGCCGGGCGCCTGGGTCTCGCGGCGTGGGGCTTTTCTTGCCGCCGCTGCCGCCAGGGGGCTCTGGTTGCGGTGCGCCTTAGCGCTGCCCCGCCAGGGAGGCCAGGGCGTCAGGGTGGCCGAGCGGTCCAAGGCGCTGCGTTCAGGTCGCAGTCTCCCCCGGAGGCGTGGGTTCGAATCCCACCCCTGACACGGCCCTTGGCGGCTCCGCTTCTTTCTCTTTCGGCGGGCGGCGCCCTCCGCGACCGGACAAATTTCTTTTCGGGCTCGCCGCTGGCGAGGCGGAGGGGCCCCGAGCTTAGGAGGGCTCCTCCCTCTCTCCTCACGCACTCCCATCTTGGGTCTTGCAGGCCTTTCAGCGCCTGGCTCGCTGGGAGGTGGCGGTCGGACGGTTTCGGCCACTGCAGCGAATTCCCTCGCAGCAGCAAGCTCCCCGGGCCCCGCCCCCCTCCTTCGTCTCGGTCCGTGCGGAGCTCTGTGTAGCACGGGGCGATGCAGGCCGCTTTCCCGGGAGAAAATGTCACGCGAACGGACGCGCCTCGAAGCAGCTGGCACTGCCGCCTCGTTCCGGCAGCAGGGCGCTGGCCTTCGCGCCCGCTCCCAGCCAGTCCCCTGCTGGCGCGTGCTTTTGGCTGTGTTTTTTCGGTCTCCGCTTTATGAGTGGCTTTGTACCACCTTGTCTTTCACGGCAGACGGGGTGTTTTGACGAAGAAAGCAAAGCAAAACCCCGCAAAAGGGGACCCGCCCAGCAGCGCCCGGGCGCCACCTGCGTCGCCGCTGCGTGTTTTCTTTGCGTGGCTCCCGAGAGCAGCGCTGGGCAGCTCTGTCAGGATGGCCGAGCGGTCCAAGGCGCTGCGTTTAGGCCGCAGTCTCCTCCGGAGGCGTGGGTTCAAATCCCACTCCTGGCAGCCTGCTGGTGGGGGCTGAGGTGCGTGGGCTCTTCCTTTGCTTATTTGTTTTTTTTTCGGGGGGGGGAGGGTGTGCTGGGGAGTAGCGGTGGATTTCGCCCCGCCCCGCCCCGCCCCGCCCCGCCCCCGGGGCCTCAGTGGGAAAGCAGGCCGGCCTGCTGGCCCCGGGGTCGGCGGAAGCCAGAGCCCGTCCCCGGGGGCGGCCCGTGACACTGCCACGGGCGCCGGCAGCAAAGGGACGTGAGCCTTGCCCTTTCGTGTCAGGGTGGCCGAGCGGTCTAAGGCGCTGCGTTAAGGTCGCAGTCTCCCCCCGGAGACGTGGGTTCGAATCCCACCCCTGACAGGCCGGCGGAAGTTCCGCCGGGCGCCTGGGTCTCGCGGCGTGGGGCTTTTCTTGCCGCCGCTGCCGCCAGGGGGCTCTGGTTGCGGTGCGCCTTAGCGCTGCCCCGCCAGGGAGGCCAGGGCATCAGGGTGGCCGAGCGGTCCAAGGCGCTGCGTTCAGGTCGCAGTCTCCCCCGGAGGCGTGGGTTCGAATCCCACCCCTGACACGGCCCTTGGCGGCTCCGCTTCTTTCTCTTTCGGCGGGCGGCGCCCTCCGCGACCGGACAAATTTCTTTTCGGGCTCGCCGCTGGCGAGGCGGAGGGGCCCCGAGCTTAGGAGGGCTCCTCCCTCTCTCCTCACGCACTCCCATCTTGGGTCTTGCAGGCCTTTCAGCGCCTGGCTCGCTGGGAGGTGGCGGTCGGACGGTTTCGGCCACTGCAGCGAATTCCCTCGCAGCAGCAAGCTCCCCGGGCCCCGCCCCCCTCCTTCGTCTCGGTCCGTGCGGAGCTCTGTGTAGCACGGGGCGATGCAGGCCGCTTTCCCGGGAGAAAATGTCACGCGAACGGACGCGCCTCGAAGCAGCTGGCACTGCCGCCTCGTTCCGGCAGCAGGGCGCTGGCCTTCGCGCCCGCTCCCAGCCAGTCCCCTGCTGGCGCGTGCTTTTGGCTGTGTTTTTTCGGTCTCCGCTTTATGAGTGGCTTTGTACCACCTTGTCTTTCACGGCAGACGGGGTGTTTTGACGAAGAAAGCAAAGCAAAACCCCGCAAAAGGGGACCCGCCCAGCAGCGCCCGGGCGCCACCTGCGTCGCCGCTGCGTGTTTTCTTTGCGTGGCTCCCGAGAGCAGCGCTGGGCAGCTCTGTCAGGATGGCCGAGCGGTCCAAGGCGCTGCGTTTAGGCCGCAGTCTCCTCCGGAGGCGTGGGTTCAAATCCCACTCCTGGCAGCCTGCTGGTGGGGGCTGAGGTGCATGGGCTCTTCCTTTGCTTATTTGTTTTTTTTTCGGGGGGGGGAGGGTGTGCTGGGGAGTAGCGGTGGATTTCGTTTCGCCCCGCCCCGCCCCCGGGGCCTCAGTGGGAAAGCAGGCCGGCCTGCTGGCCCCGGGGTCGGCGGAAGCCAGAGCCCGTCCCCGGGGGCGGCCCGTGACACTGCCACGGGCGCCGGCAGCAAAGGGACGTGAGCCTTGCCCTTTCGTGTCAGGGTGGCCGAGCGGTCTAAGGCGCTGCGTTAAGGTCGCAGTCTCCCCCCGGAGACGTGGGTTCGAATCCCACCCCTGACAGGCCGGCGGAAGTTCCGCCGGGCGCCTGGGTCTCGCGGCGTGGGGCTTTTCTTGCCGCCGCTGCCGCCAGGGGGCTCTGGTTGCGGTGCGCCTTAGCGCTGCCCCGCCAGGGAGGCCAGGGCGTCAGGGTGGCCGAGCGGTCCAAGGCGCTGCGTTCAGGTCGCAGTCTCCCCCGGAGGCGTGGGTTCGAATCCCACCCCTGACACGGCCCTTGGCGGCTCCGCTTCTTTCTCTTTCGGCGGGCGGCGCCCTCCGCGACCGGACAAATTTCTTTTCGGGCTCGCCGCTGGCGAGGCGGAGGGGCCCCGAGCTTAGGAGGGCTCCTCCCTCTCTCCTCACGCACTCCCATCTTGGGTCTTGCAGGCCTTTCAGCGCCTGGCTCGCTGGGAGGTGGCGGTCGGACGGTTTCGGCCACTGCAGCGAATTCCCTCGCAGCAGCAAGCTCCCCGGGCCCCGCCCCCCTCCTTCGTCTCGGTCCGTGCGGAGCTCTGTGTAGCACGGGGCGATGCAGGCCGCTTTCCCGGGAGAAAATGTCACGCGAACGGACGCGCCTCGAAGCAGCTGGCACTGCCGCCTCGTTCCGGCAGCAGGGCGCTGGCCTTCGCGCCCGCTCCCAGCCAGTCCCCTGCTGGCGCGTGCTTTTGGCTGTGTTTTTTCGGTCTCCGCTTTATGAGTGGCTTTGTACCACCTTGTCTTTCACGGCAGACGGGGTGTTTTGACGAAGAAAGCAAAGCAAAACCCCGCAAAAGGGGACCCGCCCAGCAGCGCCCGGGCGCCACCTGCGTCGCCGCTGCGTGTTTTCTTTGCGTGGCTCCCGAGAGCAGCGCTGGGCAGCTCTGTCAGGATGGCCGAGCGGTCCAAGGCGCTGCGTTTAGGCCGCAGTCTCCTCCGGAGGCGTGGGTTCAAATCCCACTCCTGGCAGCCTGCTGGTGGGGGCTGAGGTGCGTGGGCTCTTCCTTTGCTTATTTGTTTTTTTTTCGGGGGGGGAGGGTGTGCTGGGGAGTAGCGGCGGATTTCGTTTCGCCCCGCCCCGCCCCCGGGGCCTCAGTGGGAAAGCAGGCCGGCCTGCTGGCCCCGGGGTCGGCGGAAGCCAGAGCCCGTCCCCGGGGGCGGCCCGTGACACTGCCACGGGCGCCGGCAGCAAAGGGACGTGAGCCTTGCCCTTTCGTGTCAGGGTGGCCGAGCGGTCTAAGGCGCTGCGTTAAGGTCGCAGTCTCCCCCCGGAGATGTGGGTTCGAATCCCACCCCTGACAGGCCGGCGGAAGTTGCGCCTGGGTCTCGCGGCGTGGGGCTTTTCTTGCCGCCGCTGCCGCCAGGGGGCTCTGGTTGCGGTGCGCCTTAGCGCTGCCCCGCCAGGGAGGCCAGGGCGTCAGGGTGGCCGAGCGGTCCAAGGCGCTGCGTTCAGGTCGCAGTCTCCCCCGGAGGCGTGGGTTCGAATCCCACCCCTGACACGGCCCTTGGCGGCTCCGCTTCTTTCTCTTTCGGCGGGCGGCGCCCTCCGCGACCGGACAAATTTCTTTTCGGGCTCGCCGCTGGCGAGGCGGAGGGGCCCCGAGCTTAGGAGGGCTCCTCCCTCTCTCCTCACGCACTCCCATCTTGGGTCTTGCAGGCCTTTCAGCGCCTGGCTCGCTGGGAGGTGGCGGTCGGACGGTTTCGGCCACTGCAGCGAATTCCCTCGCAGCAGCAAGCTCCCCGGGCCCCGCCCCCCTCCTTCGTCTCGGTCCGTGCGGAGCTCTGTGTAGCACGGGGCGATGCAGGCCGCTTTCCCGGGAGAAAATGTCACGCGAACGGACGCGCCTCGAAGCAGCTGGCACTGCCGCCTCGTTCCGGCAGCAGGGCGCTGGCCTTCGCGCCCGCTCCCAGCCAGTCCCCTGCTGGCGCGTGCTTTTGGCTGTGTTTTTTCGGTCTCCGCTTTATGAGTGGCTTTGTACCACCTTGTCTTTCACGGCAGACGGGGTGTTTTGACGAAGAAAGCAAAGCAAAACCCCGCAAAAGGGGACCCGCCCAGCAGCGCCCGGGCGCCACCTGCGTCGCCGCTGCGTGTTTTCTTTGCGTGGCTCCCGAGAGCAGCGCTGGGCAGCTCTGTCAGGATGGCCGAGCGGTCCAAGGCGCTGCGTTTAGGCTGCAGTCTCCTCCGGAGGCGTGGGTTCAAATCCCACTCCTGGCAGCCTGCTGGTGGGGGCTGAGGTGCGTGGGCTCTTCCTTTGCTTATTTGTTTTTTTTTCGGGGGGGGGAGGGTGTGCTGGGGAGTAGCGGCGGATTTCGTTTCGCCCCGCCCCGCCCCGCCCCGCCCCGCCCCCGGGGCCTCAGTGGGAAAGCAGGCCAGCCTGCTGGCCCCGGGGTCGGCGGAAGCCAGAGCCCGTCCCCGGGGGCGGCCCGTGACACTGCCACGGGCGCCGGCAGCAAAGGGACGTGAGCCTTGCCCTTTCGTGTCAGGGTGGCCGAGCGGTCTAAGGCGCTGCGTTAAGGTCGCAGTCTCCCCCCGGAGACGTGGGTTCGAATCCCACCCCTGACAGGCCGGCGGAAGTTCCGCCGGGCGCCTGGGTCTCGCGGCGTGGGGCTTTTCTTGCCGCCGCTGCCGCCAGGGGGCTCTGGTTGCGGTGCGCCTTAGCGCTGCCCCGCCAGGGAGGCCAGGGCGTCAGGGTGGCCGAGCGGTCCAAGGCGCTGCGTTCAGGTCGCAGTCTCCCCCGGAGGCGTGGGTTCGAATCCCACCCCTGACACGGCCCTTGGCGGCTCCGCTTCTTTCTCTTTCGGCGGGCGGCGCCCTCCGCGACCGGACAAATTTCTTTTCGGGCTCGCCGCTGGCGAGGCGGAGGGGCCCCGAGCTTAGGAGGGCTCCTCCCTCTCTCCTCACGCACTCCCATCTTGGGTCTTGCAGGCCTTTCAGCGCCTGGCTCGCTGGGAGGTGGCGGTCGGACGGTTTCGGCCACTGCAGCGAATTCCCTCGCAGCAGCAAGCTCCCCGGGCCCCGCCCCCCTCCTTCGTCTCGGTCCGTGCGGAGCTCTGTGTAGCACGGGGCGATGCAGGCCGCTTTCCCGGGAGAAAATGTCACGCGAACGGACGCGCCTCGAAGCAGCTGGCACTGCCGCCTCGTTCCGGCAGCAGGGCGCTGGCCTTCGCGCCCGCTCCCAGCCAGTCCCCTGCTGGCGCGTGCTTTTGGCTGTGTTTTTTCGGTCTCCGCTTTATGAGTGGCTTTGTACCACCTTGTCTTTCACGGCAGACGGGGTGTTTTGACGAAGAAAGCAAAGCAAAACCCCGCAAAAGGGGACCCGCCCAGCAGCGCCCGGGCGCCACCTGCGTCGCCGCTGCGTGTTTTCTTTGCGTGGCTCCCGAGAGCAGCGCTGGGCAGCTCTGTCAGGATGGCCGAGCGGTCCAAGGCGCTGCGTTTAGACCGCAGTCTCCTCCGGAGGCGTGGGTTCAAATCCCACTCCTGGCAGCCTGCTGGTGGGGGCTGAGGTGCGTGGGCTCTTCCTTTGCTTATTTGTTTTTTTTTCGGGGGGGGAGGGTGTGCTGGGGAGTAGCGGCGGATTTCGTTTCGCCCCGCCCCGCCCCCGGGGCCTCAGTGGGAAAGCAGGCCGGCCTGCTGGCCCCGGGGTCGGCGGAAGCCAGAGCCCGTCCCCGGGGGCGGCCCGTGACACTGCCACGGGCGCCGGCAGCAAAGGGACGTGAGCCTTGCCCTTTCGTGTCAGGGTGGCCGAGCGGTCTAAGGCGCTGCGTTAAGGTCGCAGTCTCCCCCCGGAGACGTGGGTTCGAATCCCACCCCTGACAGGCCGGCGGAAGTTCCGCCGGGCGCCTGGGTCTCGCGGCGTGGGGCTTTTCTTGCCGCCGCTGCCGCCAGGGGGCTCTGGTTGCGGTGCGCCTTAGCGCTGCCCCGCCAGGGAGGCCAGGGCGTCAGGGTGGCCGAGCGGTCCAAGGCGCTGCGTTTAGGTCGCAGTCTCCCCCGGAGGCGTGGGTTCGAATCCCACCCCTGACACGGCCCTTGGCGGCTCCGCTTCTTTCTCTTTCGGCGGGCGGCGCCCTCCGCGACCAGACAAATTTCTTTTCGGGCTCGCCGCTGGCGAGGCGGAGGGGCCCCGAGCTTAGGAGGGCTCCTCCCTCTCTCCTCACGCACTCCCATCTTGGGTCTTGCAGGCCTTTCAGCGCCTGGCTCGCTGGGAGGTGGCGGTCGGACGGTTTCGGCCACTGCAGCGAATTCCCTCGCAGCAGCAAGCTCCCCGGGCCCCGCCCCCCTCCTTCGTCTCGGTCCGTGCGGAGCTCTGTGTAGCACGGGGCGATGCAGGCCGCTTTCCCGGGAGAAAATGTCACGCGAACGGACGCGCCTCGAAGCAGCTGGCACTGCCGCCTCGTTCCGGCAGCAGGGCGCTGGCCTTCGCGCCCGCTCCCAGCCAGTCCCCTGCTGGCGCGTGCTTTTGGCTGTGTTTTTTCGGTCTCCGCTTTATGAGTGGCTTTGTACCACCTTGTCTTTCACGGCAGACGGGGTGTTTTGACGAAGAAAGCAAAGCAAAACCCCGCAAAAGGGGACCCGCCCAGCAGCGCCCGGGCGCCACCTGCGTCGCCGCTGCGTGTTTTCTTTGCGTGGCTCCCGAGAGCAGCGCTGGGCAGCTCTGTCAGGATGGCCGAGCGGTCCAAGGCGCTGCGTTTAGGCCGCAGTCTCCTCCGGAGGCGTGGGTTCAAATCCCACTCCTGGCAGCCTGCTGGTGGCGGCTGAGGTGCGTGGGCTCTTCCTTTGCTTATTTGTTTTTTTTTCGGGGGGGGAAGGGTGTGCTGGGGAGTAGCGGCGGATTTCGTTTCGCCCCGCCCCGCCCCGCCCCGCCCCGCCCCGCCCCCGGGGCCTCAGTGGGAAAGCAGGCCGGCCTGCTGGCCCCGGGGTCGGCGGAAGCCAGAGCCCGTCCCCGGGGGCGGCCCGTGACACTGCCACGGGCGCCGGCAGCAAAGGGACGTGAGCCTTGCCCTTTCGTGTCAGGGTGGCCGAGCGGTCTAAGGCGCTGCGTTAAGGTCGCAGTCTCCCCCCGGAGACGTGGGTTCGAATCCCACCCCTGACAGGCCGGCGGAAGTTCCGCCGGGCGCCTGGGTCTCGCGGCGTGGGGCTTTTCTTGCCGCCGCTGCCGCCAGGGGGCTCTGGTTGCGGTGCGCCTTAGCGCTGCCCCGCCAGGGAGGCCAGGGCGTTAGGGTGGCCGAGCGGTCCAAGGCGCTGCGTTCAGGTCGCAGTCTCCCCCGGAGGCGTGGGTTCGAATCCCACCCCTGACACGGCCCTTGGCGGCTCCGCTTCTTTCTCTTTCGGCGGGCGGCGCCCTCCGCGACCGGACAAATTTCTTTTCGGGCTCGCCGCTGGCGAGGCGGAGGGGCCCCGAGCTTAGGAGGGCTCCTCCCTCTCTCCTCACGCACTCCCATCTTGGGTCTTGCAGGCCTTTCAGCGCCTGGCTCGCTGGGAGGTGGCGGTCGGACGGTTTCGGCCACTGCAGCGAATTCCCTCGCAGCAGCAAGCTCCCCGGGCCCCGCCCCCCTCCTTCGTCTCGGTCCGTGCGGAGCTCTGTGTAGCACGGGGCGATGCAGGCCGCTTTCCCGGGAGAAAATGTCACGCGAACGGACGCGCCTCGAAGCAGCTGGCACTGCCGCCTCGTTCCGGCAGCAGGGCGCTGGCCTTCGCGCCCGCTCCCAGCCAGTCCCCTGCTGGCGCGTGCTTTTGGCTGTGTTTTTTCGGTCTCCGCTTTATGAGTGGCTTTGTACCACCTTGTCTTTCACGGCAGACGGGGTGTTTTGACGAAGAAAGCAAAGCAAAACCCCGCAAAAGGGGACCCGCCCAGCAGCGCCCGGGCGCCACCTGCGTCGCCGCTGCGTGTTTTCTTTGCGTGGCTCCCGAGAGCAGCGCTGGGCAGCTCTGTCAGGATGGCCGAGCGGTCCAAGGCGCTGCGTTTAGGCCGCAGTCTCCTCCGGAGGCGTGGGTTCAAATCCCACTCCTGGCAGCCTGCTGGTGGGGGCTGAGGTGCGTGGGCTCTTCCTTTGCTTATTTGTTTTTTTTTCGGGGGGGAGTAGCGGCGGATTTCGTTTCGCCCCGCCCCGCCCCGCCCCGCCCCCGGGGCCTCAGTGGGAAAGCAGGCCGGCCTGCTGGCCCCGGGGTCGGCGGAAGCCAGAGCCCGTCCCCGGGGGCGGCCCGTGACACTGCCACGGGCGCCGGCAGCAAAGGGACGTGAGCCTTGCCCTTTCGTGTCAGGGTGGCCGAGCGGTCTAAGGCGCTGCGTTAAGGTCGCAGTCTCCCCCCGGAGACGTGGGTTCGAATCCCACCCCTGACAGGCCGGCGGAAGTTCCGCCGGGCGCCTGGGTCTCGTGGCGTGGGGCTTTTCTTGCCGCCGCTGCCGCCAGGGGGCTCTGGTTGCGGTGCGCCTTAGCGCTGCCCCGCCAGGGAGGCCAGGGCGTCAGGGTGGCCGAGCGGTCCAAGGCGAATTCCCTCGCAGCAGCAAGGGAATTTGTTTTTTTTTCGGGGGGGGGAGGGTGTGCTGGGGAGTAGCGGCGGATTTCGTTTCGCCCCGCCCCGCCCCCGGGGCCTCAGTGGGAAAGCAGGCCGGCCTGCTGGCCCCGGGGTCGGCGGAAGCCAGAGCCCGTCCCCGGGGGCGGCCCGTGACACTGCCACGGGCGCCGGCAGCAAAGGGACGTGAGCCTTGCCCTTTCGTGTCAGGGTGGCCGAGCGGTCTAAGGCGCTGCGTTAAGGTCGCAGTCTCCCCCCGGAGACGTGGGTTCGAATCCCACCCCTGACAGGCCGGCGGAAGTTCCGCCGGGCGCCTGGGTCTCGCGGCGTGGGGCTTTTCTTGCCGCCGCTGCCGCCAGGGGGCTCTGGTTGCGGTGCGCCTTAGCGCTGCCCCGCCAGGGAGGCCAGGGCGTCAGGGTGGCCGAGCGGTCCAAGGCGCTGCGTTCAGGTCGCAGTCTCCCCCGGAGGCGTGGGTTCGAATCCCACCCCTGACACGGCCCTTGGCGGCTCCGCTTCTTTCTCTTTCGGCGGGCGGCGCCCTCCGCGACCGGACAAATTTCTTTTCGGGCTCGCCGCTGGCGAGGCGGAGGGGCCCCGAGCTTAGGAGGGCTCCTCCCTCTCTCCTCACGCACTCCCATCTTGGGTCTTGCAGGCCTTTCAGCGCCTGGCTCGCTGGGAGGTGGCGGTCGGACGGTTTCGGCCACTGCAGCGAATTCCCTCGCAGCAGCAAGCTCCCCGGGCCCCGCCCCCCTCCTTCGTCTCGGTCCGTGCGGAGCTCTGTGTAGCACGGGGCGATGCAGGCCGCTTTCCCGGGAGAAAATGTCACGCGAACGGACGCGCCTCGAAGCAGCTGGCACTGCCGCCTCGTTCCGGCAGCAGGGCGCTGGCCTTCGCGCCCGCTCCCAGCCAGTCCCCTGCTGGCGCGTGCTTTTGGCTGTGTTTTTTCGGTCTCCGCTTTATGAGTGGCTTTGTACCACCTTGTCTTTCACGGCAGACGGGGTGTTTTGACGAAGAAAGCAAAGCAAAACCCCGCAAAAGGGGACCCGCCCAGCAGCGCCCGGGCGCCACCTGCGTCGCCGCTGCGTGTTTTCTTTGCGTGGCTCCCGAGAGCAGCGCTGGGCAGCTCTGTCAGGATGGCCGAGCGGTCCAAGGCGCTGCGTTTAGGCCGCAGTCTCCTCCGGAGGCGTGGGTTCAAATCCCACTCCTGGCAGCCTGCTGGTGGGGGCTGAGGTGCGTGGGCTCTTCCTTTGCTTATTTGTTTTTTTTTCGGGGGGGGGAGGGTGTGCTGGGGAGTAGCGGCGGATTTCGTTTCGCCCCGCCCCGCCCCGCCCCGCCCCGCCCCCGGGGCCTCAGTGGGAAAGCAGGCCGGCCTGCTGGCCCCGGGGTCGGCGGAAGCCAGAGCCCGTCCCCGGGGGCGGCCCGTGACACTGCCACGGGCGCCGGCAGCAAAGGGACGTGAGCCTTGCCCTTTCGTGTCAGGGTGGCCGAGCGGTCTAAGGCGCTGCGTTAAGGTCGCAGTCTCCCCCCGGAGACGTGGGTTCGAATCCCACCCCTGACAGGCCGGCGGAAGTTCCGCCGGGCGCCTGGGTCTCGCGGCGTGGGGCTTTTCTTGCCGCCGCTGCCGCCAGGGGGCTCTGGTTGCGGTGCGCCTTAGCGCTGCCCCGCCAGGGAGGCCAGGGCGTCAGGGTGGCCGAGCGGTCCAAGGCACTGCGTTCAGGTCGCAGTCTCCCCCGGAGGCGTGGGTTCGAATCCCACCCCTGACACGGCCCTTGGCGGCTCCGCTTCTTTCTCTTTCGGCGGGCGGCGCCCTCCGCGACCGGACAAATTTCTTTTCGGGCTCGCCGCTGGCGAGGCGGAGGGGCCCCGAGCTTAGGAGGGCTCCTCCCTCTCTCCTCACGCACTCCCATCTTGGGTCTTGCAGGCCTTTCAGCGCCTGGCTCGCTGGGAGGTGGCGGTCGGACGGTTTCGGCCACTGCAGCGAATTCCCTCGCAGCAGCAAGCTCCCCGGGCCCCGCCCCCCTCCTTCGTCTCGGTCCGTGCGGAGCTCTGTGTAGCACGGGGCGATGCAGGCCGCTTTCCCGGGAGAAAATGTCACGCGAACGGACGCGCCTCGAAGCAGCTGGCACTGCCGCCTCGTTCCGGCAGCAGGGCGCTGGCCTTCGCGCCCGCTCCCAGCCAGTCCCCTGCTGGCGCGTGCTTTTGGCTGTGTTTTTTCGGTCTCCGCTTTATGAGTGGCTTTGTACCACCTTGTCTTTCACGGCAGACGGGGTGTTTTGACGAAGAAAGCAAAGCAAAACCCCGCAAAAGGGGACCCGCCCAGCAGCGCCCGGGCGCCACCTGCGTCGCCGCTGCGTGTTTTCTTTGCGTGGCTCCCGAGAGCAGCACTGGGCAGCTCTGTCAGGATGGCCGAGCGGTCCAAGGCGCTGCGTTTAGGCCGCAGTCTCCTCCGGAGGCGTGGGTTCAAATCCCACTCCTGGCAGCCTGCTGGTGGGGGCTGAGGTGCGTGGGCTCTTCCTTTGCTTATTTGTTTTTTTTTCGGGGGGGGGAGGGTGTGCTGGGGAGTAGCGGCGGATTTCGTTTCGCCCCGCCCCGCCCCCGGGGCCTCAGTGGGAAAGCAGGCCGGCCTGCTGGCCCCGGGGTCGGCGGAAGCCAGAGCCCGTCCCCGGGGGCGGCCCGTGACACTGCCACGGGCGCCGGCAGCAAAGGGACGTGAGCCTTGCCCTTTCGTGTCAGGGTGGCCGAGCGGTCTAAGGCGCTGCGTTAAGGTCGCAGTCTCCCCCCGGAGACGTGGGTTCGAATCCCACCCCTGACAGGCCGGCGGAAGTTCCGCCGGGCGCCTGGGTCTCGCGGCGTGGGGCTTTTCTTGCCGCCGCTGCCGCCAGGGGGCTCTGGTTGCGGTGCGCCTTAGCGCTGCCCCGCCAGGGAGGCCAGGGCGTCAGGGTGGCCGAGCGGTCCAAGGCGCTGCGTTCAGGTCGCAGTCTCCCCCGGAGGCGTGGGTTCGAATCCCACCCCTGACACGGCCCTTGGCGGCTCCGCTTCTTTCTCTTTCGGCGGGCGGCGCCCTCCGCGACCGGACAAATTTCTTTTCGGGCTCGCCGCTGGCGAGGCGGAGGGGCCCCGAGCTTAGGAGGGCTCCTCCCTCTCTCCTCACGCACTCCCATCTTGGGTCTTGCAGGCCTTTCAGCGCCTGGCTCGCTGGGAGGTGGCGGTCGGACGGTTTCGGCCACTGCAGCGAATTCCCTCGCAGCAGCAAGCTCCCCGGGCCCCGCCCCCCTCCTTCGTCTCGGTCCGTGCGGAGCTCTGTGTAGCACGGGGCGATGCAGGCCGCTTTCCCGGGAGAAAATGTCACGCGAACGGACGCGCCTCGAAGCAGCTGGCACTGCCGCCTCGTTCCGGCAGCAGGGCGCTGGCCTTCGCGCCCGCTCCCAGCCAGTCCCCTGCTGGCGCGTGCTTTTGGCTGTGTTTTTTCGGTCTCCGCTTTATGAGTGGCTTTGTACCACCTTGTCTTTCACGGCAGACGGGGTGTTTTGACGAAGAAAGCAAAGCAAAACCCCGCAAAAGGGGACCCGCCCAGCAGCGCCCGGGCGCCACCTGCGTCGCCGCTGCGTGTTTTCTTTGCGTGGCTCCCGAGAGCAGCGCTGGGCAGCTCTGTCAGGATGGCCGAGCGGTCCAAGGCGCTGCGTTTAGGCCGCAGTCTCCTCCGGAGGCGTGGGTTCAAATCCCACTCCTGGCAGCCTGCTGGTGGGGGCTGAGGTGCGTGGGCTCTTCCTTTGCTTATTTGTTTTTTTTTCGGGGGGGGAGGGTGTGCTGGGGAGTAGCGGCGGATTTCGTTTCGCCCCGCCCCGCCCCCGGGGCCTCAGTGGGAAAGCAGGCCGGCCTGCTGGCCCCGGGGTCGGCGGAAGCCAGAGCCCGTCCCCGGGGGCGGCCCGTGACACTGCCACGGGCGCCGGCAGCAAAGGGACGTGAGCCTTGCCCTTTCGTGTCAGGGTGGCCGAGCGGTCTAAGGCGCTGCGTTAAGGTCGCAGTCTCCCCCCGGAGACGTGGGTTCGAATCCCACCCCTGACAGGCCGGCGGAAGTTCCGCCGGGCGCCTGGGTCTCGCGGCGTGGGGCTTTTCTTGCCGCCGCTGCCGCCAGGGGGCTCTGGTTGCGGTGCGCCTTAGCGCTGCCCCGCCAGGGAGGCCAGGGCGTCAGGGTGGCCGAGCGGTCCAAGGCGCTGCGTTCAGGTCGCAGTCTCCCCCGGAGGCGTGGGTTCGAATCCCACCCCTGACACGGCCCTTGGCGGCTCCGCTTCTTTCTCTTTCGGCGGGCGGCGCCCTCCGCGACCGGACAAATTTCTTTTCGGGCTCGCCGCTGGCGAGGCGGAGGGGCCCCGAGCTTAGGAGGGCTCCTCCCTCTCTCCTCACGCACTCCCATCTTGGGTCTTGCAGGCCTTTCAGCGCCTGGCTCGCTGGGAGGTGGCGGTCGGACGGTTTCGGCCACTGCAGCGAATTCCCTCGCAGCAGCAAGCTCCCCGGGCCCCGCCCCCCTCCTTCGTCTCGGTCCGTGCGGAGCTCTGTGTAGCACGGGGCGATGCAGGCCGCTTTCCCGGGAGAAAATGTCACGCGAACGGACGCGCCTCGAAGCAGCTGGCACTGCCGCCTCGTTCCGGCAGCAGGGCGCTGGCCTTCGCGCCCGCTCCCAGCCAGTCCCCTGCTGGCGCGTGCTTTTGGCTGTGTTTTTTCGGTCTCCGCTTTATGAGTGGCTTTGTACCACCTTGTCTTTCACGGCAGACGGGGTGTTTTGACGAAGAAAGCAAAGCAAAACCCCGCAAAAGGGGACCCGCCCAGCAGCGCCCGGGCGCCACCTGCGTCGCCGCTGCGTGTTTTCTTTGCGTGGCTCCCGAGAGCAGCGCTGGGCAGCTCTGTCAGGATGGCCGAGCGGTCCAAGGCGCTGCGTTTAGGCCGCAGTCTCCTCCGGAGGCGTGGGTTCAAATCCCACTCCTGGCAGCCTGCTGGTGGGGGCTGAGGTGCGTGGGCTCTTCCTTTGCTTATTTGTTTTTTTTTCGGGGGGGGGAGGGTGTGCTGGGGAGTAGCGGCGGATTTCGTTTCGCCCCGCCCCGCCCCGCCCCGCCCCGCCCCCGGGGCCTCAGTGGGAAAGCAGGCCGGCCTGCTGGCCCCGGGGTCGGCGGAAGCCAGAGCCCGTCCCCGGGGGCGGCCCGTGACACTGCCACGGGCGCCGGCAGCAAAGGGACGTGAGCCTTGCCCTTTCGTGTCAGGGTGGCCGAGCGGTCTAAGGCGCTGCGTTAAGGTCGCAGTCTCCCCCCGGAGACGTGGGTTCGAATCCCACCCCTGACAGGCCGGCGGAAGTTCCGCCGGGCGCCTGGGTCTCGCGGCGTGGGGCTTTTCTTGCCGCCGCTGCCGCCAGGGGGCTCTGGTTGCGGTGCGCCTTAGCGCTGCCCCGCCAGGGAGGCCAGGGCGTCAGGGTGGCCGAGCGGTCCAAGGCGCTGCGTTCAGGTCGCAGTCTCCCCCGGAGGCGTGGGTTCGAATCCCACCCCTGACACGGCCCTTGGCGGCTCCGCTTCTTTCTCTTTCGGCGGGCGGCGCCCTCCGCGACCGGACAAATTTCTTTTCGGGCTCGCCGCTGGCGAGGCGGAGGGGCCCCGAGCTTAGGAGGGCTCCTCCCTCTCTCCTCACGCACTCCCATCTTGGGTCTTGCAGGCCTTTCAGCGCCTGGCTCGCTGGGAGGTGGCGGTCGGACGGTTTCGGCCACTGCAGCGAATTCCCTCGCAGCAGCAAGCTCCCCGGGCCCCGCCCCCCTCCTTCGTCTCGGTCCGTGCGGAGCTCTGTGTAGCACGGGGCGATGCAGGCCGCTTTCCCGGGAGAAAATGTCACGCGAACGGACGCGCCTCGAAGCAGCTGGCACTGCCGCCTCGTTCCGGCAGCAGGGCGCTGGCCTTCGCGCCCGCTCCCAGCCAGTCCCCTGCTGGCGCGTGCTTTTGGCTGTGTTTTTTCGGTCTCCGCTTTATGAGTGGCTTTGTACCACCTTGTCTTTCACGGCAGACGGGGTGTTTTGACGAAGAAAGCAAAGCAAAACCCCGCAAAAGGGGACCCGCCCAGCAGCGCCCGGGCGCCACCTGCGTCGCCGCTGCGTGTTTTCTTTGCGTGGCTCCCGAGAGCAGCGCTGGGCAGCTCTGTCAGGATGGCCGAGCGGTCCAAGGCGCTGCGTTTAGGCCGCAGTCTCCTCCGGAGGCGTGGGTTCAAATCCCACTCCTGGCAGCCTGCTGGTGGGGGCTGAGGTGCGTGGGCTCTTCCTTTGCTTATTTGTTTTTTTTTCGGGGGGGGAGGGTGTGCTGGGGAGTAGCGGCGGATTTCGTTTCGCCCCGCCCCGCCCCCGGGGCCTCAGTGGGAAAGCAGGCCGGCCTGCTGGCCCCGGGGTCGGCGGAAGCCAGAGCCCGTCCCCGGGGGCGGCCCGTGACACTGCCATGGGCGCCGGCAGCAAAGGGACGTGAGCCTTGCCCTTTTGTGTCAGGGTGGCCGAGCGGTCTAAGGCGCTGCGTTAAGGTCGCAGTCTCCCCCCGGAGACATGGGTTCGAATCCCACCCCTGACAGGCCGGCGGAAGTTTCGCCGGGCGCCTGGGTCTCGCGGCGTGGGGCTTTTCTTGCCGCCGCTGCCGCCAGGGGGCTCTGGTTGCGGTGCGCCTTAGCGCTGCCCCGCCAGGGAGGCCAGGGCGTCAGGGTGGCCGAGCGGTCCAAGGCGCTGCGTTCAGGTCGCAGTCTCCCCCGGAGGCGTGGGTTCGAATCCCACCCCTGACACGGCCCTTGGCGGCTCCGCTTCTTTCTCTTTCGGCGGGCGGCGCCCTCCGCGACCGGACAAATTTCTTTTCGGGCTCGCCGCTGGCGAGGCGGAGGGGCCCCGAGCTTAGGAGGGCTCCTCCCTCTCTCCTCACGCACTCCCATCTTGGGTCTTGCAGGCCTTTCAGCGCCTGGCTCGCTGGGAGGTGGCGGTCGGACGGTTTCGGCCACTGCAGCGAATTCCCTCGCAGCAGCAAGCTCCCCGGGCCCCGCCCCCCTCCTTCGTCTCGGTCCGTGCGGAGCTCTGTGTAGCACGGGGCGATGCAGGCCGCTTTCCCGGGAGAAAATGTCACGCGAACGGACGCGCCTCGAAGCAGCTGGCACTGCCGCCTCGTTCCGGCAGCAGGGCGCTGGCCTTCGCGCCCGCTCCCAGCCAGTCCCCTGCTGGCGCGTGCTTTTGGCTGTGTTTTTTCGGTCTCCGCTTTATGAGTGGCTTTGTACCACCTTGTCTTTCACGGCAGACGGGGTGTTTTGACGAAGAAAGCAAAGCAAAACCCCGCAAAAGGGGACCCGCCCAGCAGCGCCCGGGCGCCACCTGCGTCGCCGCTGCGTGTTTTCTTTGCGTGGCTCCCGAGAGCAGCGCTGGGCAGCTCTGTCAGGATGGCCGAGCGGTCCAAGGCGCTGCGTTTAGGCCGCAGTCTCCTCCGGAGGCGTGGGTTCAAATCCCACTCCTGGCAGCCTGCTGGTGGGGGCTGAGGTGCGTGGGCTCTTCCTTTGCTTATTTGTTTTTTTTTCGGGGGGGGAGGGTGTGCTGGGGAGTAGCGGCGGATTTCGTTTCGCCCCGCCCCGCCCCCGGGGCCTCAGTGGGAAAGCAGGCCGGCCTGCTGGCCCCGGGGTCGGCGGAAGCCAGAGCCCGTCCCCGGGGGCGGCCCGTGACACTGCCACGGGCGCCGGCAGCAAAGGGACGTGAGCCTTGCCCTTTCGTGTCAGGGTGGCCGAGCGGTCTAAGGCGCTGCGTTAAGGTCGCAGTCTCCCCCCGGAGACGTGGGTTCGAATCCCACCCCTGACAGGCCGGCGGAAGTTCCGCCGGGCGCCTGGGTCTCGCGGCGTGGGGCTTTTCTTGCCGCCGCTGCCGCCAGGGGGCTCTGGTTGCGGTGCGCCTTAGCGCTGCCCCGCCAGGGAGGCCAGGGCGTCAGGGTGGCCGAGCGGTCCAAGGCGCTGCGTTCAGGTCGCAGTCTCCCCCGGAGGCGTGGGTTCGAATCCCACCCCTGACACGGCCCTTGGCGGCTCCGCTTCTTTCTCTTTCGGCGGGCGGCGCCCTCCGCGACCGGACAAATTTCTTTTCGGGCTCGCCGCTGGCGAGGCGGAGGGGCCCCGAGCTTAGGAGGGCTCCTCCCTCTCTCCTCACGCACTCCCATCTTGGGTCTTGCAGGCCTTTCAGCGCCTGGCTCGCTGGGAGGTGGCGGTCGGACGGTTTCGGCCACTGCAGCGAATTCCCTCGCAGCAGCAAGCTCCCCGGGCCCCGCCCCCCTCCTTCGTCTCGGTCCGTGCGGAGCTCTGTGTAGCACGGGGCGATGCAGGCCGCTTTCCCGGGAGAAAATGTCACGCGAACGGACGCGCCTCGAAGCAGCTGGCACTGCCGCCTCGTTCCGGCAGCAGGGCGCTGGCCTTCGCGCCCGCTCCCAGCCAGTCCCCTGCTGGCGCGTGCTTTTGGCTGTGTTTTTTCGGTCTCCGCTTTATGAGTGGCTTTGTACCACCTTGTCTTTCACGGCAGACGGGGTGTTTTGACGAAGAAAGCAAAGCAAAACCCCGCAAAAGGGGACCCGCCCAGCAGCGCCCGGGCGCCACCTGCGTCGCCGCTGCGTGTTTTCTTTGCGTGGCTCCCGAGAGCAGCGCTGGGCAGCTCTGTCAGGATGGCCGAGCGGTCCAAGGCGCTGCGTTTAGGCCGCAGTCTCCTCCGGAGGCGTGGGTTCAAATCCCACTCCTGGCAGCCTGCTGGTGGGGGCTGAGGTGCGTGGGCTCTTCCTTTGCTTATTTGTTTTTTTTTCGGGGGGGGAGGGTGTGCTGGGGAGTAGCGGCGGATTTCGTTTCGCCCCGCCCCGCCCCCGGGGCCTCAGTGGGAAAGCAGGCCGGCCTGCTGGCCCCGGGGTCGGCGGAAGCCAGAGCCCGTCCCCGGGGGCGGCCCGTGACACTGCCACGGGCGCCGGCAGCAAAGGGACGTGAGCCTTGCCCTTTCGTGTCAGGGTGGCCGAGCGGTCTAAGGCGCTGCGTTAAGGTCGCAGTCTCCCCCCGGAGATGTGGGTTCGAATCCCACCCCTGACAGGCCGGCGGAAGTTGCGCCTGGGTCTCGCGGCGTGGGGCTTTTCTTGCCGCCGCTGCCGCCAGGGGGCTCTGGTTGCGGTGCGCCTTAGCGCTGCCCCGCCAGGGAGGCCAGGGCGTCAGGGTGGCCGAGCGGTCCAAGGCGCTGCGTTCAGGTCGCAGTCTCCCCCAGAGGCGTGGGTTCGAATCCCACCCCTGACACGGCCCTTGGCGGCTCCGCTTCTTTCTCTTTCGGCGGGCGGCGCCCTCCGCGACCGGACAAATTTCTTTTCGGGCTCGCCGCTGGCGAGGCGGAGGGGCCCCGAGCTTAGGAGGGCTCCTCCCTCTCTCCTCACGCACTCCCATCTTGGGTCTTGCAGGCCTTTCAGCGCCTGGCTCGCTGGGAGGTGGCGGTCGGACGGTTTCGGCCACTGCAGCGAATTCCCTCGCAGCAGCAAGCTCCCCGGGCCCCGCCCCCCTCCTTCGTCTCGGTCCGTGCGGAGCTCTGTGTAGCACGGGGCGATGCAGGCCGCTTTCCCGGGAGAAAATGTCACGCGAACGGACGCGCCTCGAAGCAGCTGGCACTGCCGCCTCGTTCCGGCAGCAGGGCGCTGGCCTTCGCGCCCGCTCCCAGCCAGTCCCCTGCTGGCGCGTGCTTTTGGCTGTGTTTTTTCGGTCTCCGCTTTATGAGTGGCTTTGTACCACCTTGTCTTTCACGGCAGACGGGGTGTTTTGACGAAGAAAGCAAAGCAAAACCCCGCAAAAGGGGACCCGCCCAGCAGCGCCCGGGCGCCACCTGCGTCGCCGCTGCGTGTTTTCTTTGCGTGGCTCCCGAGAGCAGCGCTGGGCAGCTCTGTCAGGATGGCCGAGCGGTCCAAGGCGCTGCGTTTAGGCTGCAGTCTCCTCCGGAGGCGTGGGTTCAAATCCCACTCCTGGCAGCCTGCTGGTGGGGGCTGAGGTGCGTGGGCTCTTCCTTTGCTTATTTGTTTTTTTTTCGGGGGGGGGAGGGTGTGCTGGGGAGTAGCGGCGGATTTCGTTTCGCCCCGCCCCGCCCCGCCCCGCCCCGCCCCCGGGGCCTCAGTGGGAAAGCAGGCCAGCCTGCTGGCCCCGGGGTCGGCGGAAGCCAGAGCCCGTCCCCGGGGGCGGCCCGTGACACTGCCACGGGCGCCGGCAGCAAAGGGACGTGAGCCTTGCCCTTTCGTGTCAGGGTGGCCGAGCGGTCTAAGGCGCTGCGTTAAGGTCGCAGTCTCCCCCCGGAGACGTGGGTTCGAATCCCACCCCTGACAGGCCGGAGGAAGTTCCGCCGGGCGCCTGGGTCTCGCGGCGTGGGGCTTTTCTTGCCGCCGCTGCCGCCAGGGGGCTCTGGTTGCGGTGCGCCTTAGCGCTGCCCCGCCAGGGAGGCCAGGGCGTCAGGGTGGCCGAGCGGTCCAAGGCGCTGCGTTCAGGTCGCAGTCTCCCCCGGAGGCGTGGGTTCGAATCCCACCTCTGACACGGCCCTTGGCGGCTCCGCTTCTTTCTCTTTCGGCGGGCGGCGCCCTCCGCGACCGGACAAATTTCTTTTCGGGCTCGCCGCTGGCGAGGCGGAGGGGCCCCGAGCTTAGGAGGGCTCCTCCCTCTCTCCTCACGCACTCCCATCTTGGGTCTTGCAGGCCTTTCAGCGCCTGGCTCGCTGGGAGGTGGCGGTCGGACGGTTTCGGCCACTGCAGCGAATTCCCTCGCAGCAGCAAGCTCCCCGGGCCCCGCCCCCCTCCTTCGTCTCGGTCCGTGCGGAGCTCTGTGTAGCACGGGGCGATGCAGGCCGCTTTCCCGGGAGAAAATGTCACGCGAACGGACGCGCCTCGAAGCAGCTGGCACTGCCGCCTCGTTCCGGCAGCAGGGCGCTGGCCTTCGCGCCCGCTCCCAGCCAGTCCCCTGCTGGCGCGTGCTTTTGGCTGTGTTTTTTCGGTCTCCGCTTTATGAGTGGCTTTGTACCACCTTGTCTTTCACGGCAGACGGGGTGTTTTGACGAAGAAAGCAAAGCAAAACCCCGCAAAAGGGGACCCGCCCAGCAGCGCCCGGGCGCCACCTGCGTCGCCGCTGCGTGTTTTCTTTGCGTGGCTCCCGAGAGCAGCGCTGGGCAGCTCTGTCAGGATGGCCGAGCGGTCCAAGGCGCTGCGTTTAGGCCACAGTCTCCTCCGGAGGCGTGGGTTCAAATCCCACTCCTGGCAGCCTGCTGGTGGGGGCTGAGGTGCGTGGGCTCTTCCTTTGCTTATTTGTTTTTTTTTCGGGGGGGGAGGGTGTGCTGGGGAGTAGCGGCGGATTTCGTTTCGCCCCGCCCCGCCCCGCCCCGCCCCGCCCCGCCCCCGGGGCCTCAGTGGGAAAGCAGGCCGGCCTGCTGGCCCCGGGGTCGGCGGAAGCCAGAGCCCGTCCCCGGGGGCGGCCCGTGACACTGCCACGGGCGCCGGCAGCAAAGGGACGTGAGCCTTGCCCTTTCGTGTCAGGGTGGCCGAGCGGTCTAAGGCGCTGCGTTAAGGTCGCAGTCTCCCCCCGGAGACGTGGGTTCGAATCCCACCCCTGACAGGCCGGCGGAAGTTCCGCCGGGCGCCTGGGTCTCGCGGCGTGGGGCTTTTCTTGCCGCCGCTGCCGCCAGGGGGCTCTGGTTGCGGTGCGCCTTAGCGCTGCCCCGCCAGGGAGGCCAGGGCGTCAGGGTGGCCGAGCGGTCCAAGGCGCTGCGTTCAGGTCGCAGTCTCCCCCGGAGGCGTGGGTTCGAATCCCACCCCTGACACGGCCCTTGGCGGCTCCGCTTCTTTCTCTTTCGGCGGGCGGCGCCCTCCGCGACCGGACAAATTTCTTTTCGGGCTCGCCGCTGGCGAGGCGGAGGGGCCCCGAGCTTAGGAGGGCTCCTCCCTCTCTCCTCACGCACTCCCATCTTGGGTCTTGCAGGCCTTTCAGCGCCTGGCTCGCTGGGAGGTGGCGGTCGGACGGTTTCGGCCACTGCAGCGAATTCCCTCGCAGCAGCAAGCTCCCCGGGCCCCGCCCCCCTCCTTCGTCTCGGTCCGTGCGGAGCTCTGTGTAGCACGGGGCGATGCAGGCCGCTTTCCCGGGAGAAAATGTCACGCGAACGGACGCGCCTCGAAGCAGCTGGCACTGCCGCCTCGTTCCGGCAGCAGGGCGCTGGCCTTCGCGCCCGCTCCCAGCCAGTCCCCTGCTGGCGCGTGCTTTTGGCTGTGTTTTTTCGGTCTCCGCTTTATGAGTGGCTTTGTACCACCTTGTCTTTCACGGCAGACGGGGTGTTTTGACGAAGAAAGCAAAGCAAAACCCCGCAAAAGGGGACCCGCCCAGCAGCGCCCGGGCGCCACCTGCGTCGCCGCTGCGTGTTTTCTTTGCGTGGCTCCCGAGAGCAGCGCTGGGCAGCTCTGTCAGGATGGCCGAGCGGTCCAAGGCGCTGCGTTTAGACCGCAGTCTCCTCCGGAGGCGTGGGTTCAAATCCCACTCCTGGCAGCCTGCTGGTGGGGGCTGAGGTGCGTGGGCTCTTCCTTTGCTTATTTGTTTTTTTTTCGGGGGGGGAGGGTGTGCTGGGGAGTAGCGGCGGATTTCGTTTCGCCCCGCCCCGCCCCCGGGGCCTCAGTGGGAAAGCAGGCCGGCCTGCTGGCCCCGGGGTCGGCGGAAGCCAGAGCCCGTCCCCGGGGGCGGCCCGTGACACTGCCACGGGCGCCGGCAGCAAAGGGACGTGAGCCTTGCCCTTTCGTGTCAGGGTGGCCGAGCGGTCTAAGGCGCTGCGTTAAGGTCGCAGTCTCCCCCCGGAGACGTGGGTTCGAATCCCACCCCTGACAGGCCGGCGGAAGTTCCGCCGGGCGCCTGGGTCTCGCGGCGTGGGGCTTTTCTTGCCGCCGCTGCCGCCAGGGGGCTCTGGTTGCGGTGCGCCTTAGCGCTGCCCCGCCAGGGAGGCCAGGGCGTCAGGGTGGCCGAGCGGTCCAAGGCGCTGCGTTCAGGTCGCAGTCTCCCCCGGAGGCGTGGGTTCGAATCCCACCCCTGACACGGCCCTTGGCGGCTCCGCTTCTTTCTCTTTCGGCGGGCGGCGCCCTCCGCGACCAGACAAATTTCTTTTCGGGCTCGCCGCTGGCGAGGCGGAGGGGCCCCGAGCTTAGGAGGGCTCCTCCCTCTCTCCTCACGCACTCCCATCTTGGGTCTTGCAGGCCTTTCAGCGCCTGGCTCGCTGGGAGGTGGCGGTCGGACGGTTTCGGCCACTGCAGCGAATTCCCTCGCAGCAGCAAGCTCCCCGGGCCCCGCCCCCCTCCTTCGTCTCGGTCCGTGCGGAGCTCTGTGTAGCACGGGGCGATGCAGGCCGCTTTCCCGGGAGAAAATGTCACGCGAACGGACGCGCCTCGAAGCAGCTGGCACTGCCGCCTCGTTCCGGCAGCAGGGCGCTGGCCTTCGCGCCCGCTCCCAGCCAGTCCCCTGCTGGCGCGTGCTTTTGGCTGTGTTTTTTCGGTCTCCGCTTTATGAGTGGCTTTGTACCACCTTGTCTTTCACGGCAGACGGGGTGTTTTGACGAAGAAAGCAAAGCAAAACCCCGCAAAAGGGGACCCGCCCAGCAGCGCCCGGGCGCCACCTGCGTCGCCGCTGCGTGTTTTCTTTGCGTGGCTCCCGAGAGCAGCGCTGGGCAGCTCTGTCAGGATGGCCGAGCGGTCCAAGGCGCTGCGTTTAGGCCGCAGTCTCCTCCGGAGGCGTGGGTTCAAATCCCACTCCTGGCAGCCTGCTGGTGGGGGCTGAGGTGCGTGGGCTCTTCCTTTGCTTATTTGTTTTTTTTTCGGGGGGGGAGGGTGTGCTGGGGAGTAGCGGCGGATTTCGTTTCGCCCCGCCCCGCCCCGCCCCGCCCCGCCCCCGGGGCCTCAGTGGGAAAGCAGGCCGGCCTGCTGGCCCCGGGGTCGGCGGAAGCCAGAGCCCGTCCCCGGGGGCGGCCCGTGACACTGCCACGGGCGCCGGCAGCAAAGGGACGTGAGCCTTGCCCTTTCGTGTCAGGGTGGCCGAGCGGTCTAAGGCGCTGCGTTAAGGTCGCAGTCTCCCCCCGGAGACGTGGGTTCGAATCCCACCCCTGACAGGCCAGCGGAAGTTCCGCCGGGCGCCTGGGTCTCGCAGCGTGGGGCTTTTCTTGCCGCCGCTGCCGCCAGGGGGCTCTGGTTGCGGTGCGCCTTAGCGCTGCCCCGCCAGGGAGGCCAGGGCGTTAGGGTGGCCGAGCGGTCCAAGGCGCTGCGTTCAGGTCGCAGTCTCCCCCGGAGGCGTGGGTTCGAATCCCACCCCTGACACGGCCCTTGGCGGCTCCGCTTCTTTCTCTTTCGGCGGGCGGCGCCCTCCGCGACCGGACAAATTTCTTTTCGGGCTCGCCGCTGGCGAGGCGGAGGGGCCCCGAGCTTAGGAGGGCTCCTCCCTCTCTCCTCACGCACTCCCATCTTGGGTCTTGCAGGCCTTTCAGCGCCTGGCTCGCTGGGAGGTGGCGGTCGGACGGTTTCGGCCACTGCAGCGAATTCCCTCGCAGCAGCAAGCTCCCCGGGCCCCGCCCCCCTCCTTCGTCTCGGTCCGTGCGGAGCTCTGTGTAGCACGGGGCGATGCAGGCCGCTTTCCCGGGAGAAAATGTCACGCGAACGGACGCGCCTCGAAGCAGCTGGCACTGCCGCCTCGTTCCGGCAGCAGGGCGCTGGCCTTCGCGCCCGCTCCCAGCCAGTCCCCTGCTGGCGCGTGCTTTTGGCTGTGTTTTTTCGGTCTCCGCTTTATGAGTGGCTTTGTACCACCTTGTCTTTCACGGCAGACGGGGTGTTTTGACGAAGAAAGCAAAGCAAAACCCCGCAAAAGGGGACCCGCCCAGCAGCGCCCGGGCGCCACCTGCGTCGCCGCTGCGTGTTTTCTTTGCGTGGCTCCCGAGAGCAGCGCTGGGCAGCTCTGTCAGGATGGCCGAGCGGTCCAAGGCGCTGCGTTTAGGCCGCAGTCTCCTCCGGAGGCGTGGGTTCAAATCCCACTCCTGGCAGCCTGCTGGTGGGGGCTGAGGTGCGTGGGCTCTTCCTTTGCTTATTTGTTTTTTTTTCGGGGGGGGAGGGTGTGCTGGGGAGTAGCGGCGGATTTCGTTTCGCCCCGCCCCGCCCCGCCCCGCCCCGCCCCCGGGGCCTCAGTGGGAAAGCAGGCCGGCCTGCTGGCCCCGGGGTCGGCGGAAGCCAGAGCCCGTCCCCGGGGGCGGCCCGTGACACTGCCACGGGCGCCGGCAGCAAAGGGACGTGAGCCTTGCCCTTTCGTGTCAGGGTGGCCGAGCGGTCTAAGGCGCTGCGTTAAGGTCGCAGTCTCCCCCCGGAGACGTGGGTTCGAATCCCACCCCTGACAGGCCGGCGGAAGTTCCGCCGGGCGCCTGGGTCTCGCGGCGTGGGGCTTTTCTTGCCGCCGCTGCCGCCAGGGGGCTCTGGTTGCGGTGCGCCTTAGCGCTGCCCCGCCAGGGAGGCCAGGGCGTCAGGGTGGCCGAGCGGTCCAAGGCGCTGCGTTCAGGTCGCAGTCTCCCCCGGAGGCGTGGGTTCGAATCCCACCCCTGACACGGCCCTTGGCGGCTCCGCTTCTTTCTCTTTCGGCGGGCGGCGCCCTCCGCGACCGGACAAATTTCTTTTCGGGCTCGCCGCTGGCGAGGCGGAGGGGCCCCGAGCTTAGGAGGGCTCCTCCCTCTCTCCTCACGCACTTCCATCTTGGGTCTTGCAGGCCTTTCAGCGCCTGGCTCGCTGGGAGGTGGCGGTCGGACGGTTTCGGCCACTGCAGCGAATTCCCTCGCAGCAGCAAGCTCCCCGGGCCCCGCCCCCCTCCTTCGTCTCGGTCCGTGCGGAGCTCTGTGTAGCACGGGGCGATGCAGGCCGCTTTCCCGGGAGAAAATGTCACGCGAACGGACGCGCCTCGAAGCAGCTGGCACTGCCGCCTCGTTCCGGCAGCAGGGCGCTGGCCTTCGCGCCCGCTCCCAGCCAGTCCCCTGCTGGCGCGTGCTTTTGGCTGTGTTTTTTCGGTCTCCGCTTTATGAGTGGCTTTGTACCACCTTGTCTTTCACGGCAGACGGGGTGTTTTGACGAAGAAAGCAAAGCAAAACCCCGCAAAAGGGGACCCGCCCAGCAGCGCCCGGGCGCCACCTGCGTCGCCGCTGCGTGTTTTCTTTGCGTGGCTCCCGAGAGCAGCGCTGGGCAGCTCTGTCAGGATGGCCGAGCGGTCCAAGGCGCTGCGTTTAGGCCGCAGTCTCCTCCGGAGGCGTGGGTTCAAATCCCACTCCTGGCAGCCTGCTGGTGGGGGCTGAGGTGCGTGGGCTCTTCCTTTGCTTATTTGTTTTTTTTTCGGGGGGGGGAGGGTGTGCTGGGGAGTAGCGGCGGATTTCGTTTCGCCCCGCCCCGCCCCCGGGGCCTCAGTGGGAAAGCAGGCCGGCCTGCTGGCCCCGGGGTCGGCGGAAGCCAGAGCCCGTCCCCGGGGGCGGCCCGTGACACTGCCACGGGCGCCGGCAGCAAAGGGACGTGAGCCTTGCCCTTTCGTGTCAGGGTGGCCGAGCGGTCTAAGGCGCTGCGTTAAGGTCGCAGTCTCCCCCCGGAGACGTGGGTTCGAATCCCACCCCTGACAGGCCGGCGGAAGTTCCGCCGGGCGCCTGGGTCTCGCGGCGTGGGGCTTTTCTTGCCGCCGCTGCCGCCAGGGGGCTCTGGTTGCGGTGCGCCTTAGCGCTGCCCCGCCAGGGAGGCCAGGGCGTCAGGGTGGCCGAGCGGTCCAAGGCGCTGCGTTCAGGTCGCAGTCTCCCCCGGAGGCGTGGGTTCGAATCCCACCCCTGACACGGCCCTTGGCGGCTCCGCTTCTTTCTCTTTCGGCGGGCGGCGCCCTCCGCGACCGGACAAATTTCTTTTCGGGCTCGCCGCTGGCGAGGCGGAGGGGCCCCGAGCTTAGGAGGGCTCCTCCCTCTCTCCTCACGCACTCCCATCTTGGGTCTTGCAGGCCTTTCAGCGCCTGGCTCGCTGGGAGGTGGCGGTCGGACGGTTTCGGCCACTGCAGCGAATTCCCTCGCAGCAGCAAGCTCCCCGGGCCCCGCCCCCCTCCTTCGTCTCGGTCCGTGCGGAGCTCTGTGTAGCACGGGGCGATGCAGGCCGCTTTCCCGGGAGAAAATGTCACGCGAACGGACGCGCCTCGAAGCAGCTGGCACTGCCGCCTCGTTCCGGCAGCAGGGCGCTGGCCTTCGCGCCCGCTCCCAGCCAGTCCCCTGCTGGCGCGTGCTTTTGGCTGTGTTTTTTCGGTCTCCGCTTTATGAGTGGCTTTGTACCACCTTGTCTTTCACGGCAGACGGGGTGTTTTGACGAAGAAAGCAAAGCAAAACCCCGCAAAAGGGGACCCGCCCAGCAGCGCCCGGGCGCCACCTGCGTCGCCGCTGCGTGTTTTCTTTGCGTGGCTCCCGAGAGCAGCGCTGGGCAGCTCTGTCAGGATGGCCGAGCGGTCCAAGGCGCTGCGTTTAGGCCGCAGTCTCCTCCGGAGGCGTGGGTTCAAATCCCACTCCTGGCAGCCTGCTGGTGGGGGCTGAGGTGCGTGGGCTCTTCCTTTGCTTATTTGTTTTTTTTTCGGGGGGGGGAGGGTGTGCTGGGGAGTAGCGGCGGATTTCGTTTCGCCCCGCCCCGCCCCGCCCCGCCCCCGGGGCCTCAGTGGGAAAGCAGGCCGGCCTGCTGGCCCCGGGGTCGGCGGAAGCCAGAGCCCGTCCCCGGGGGCGGCCCGTGACACTGCCACGGGCGCCGGCAGCAAAGGGACGTGAGCCTTGCCCTTTCGTGTCAGGGTGGCCGAGCGGTCTAAGGCGCTGCGTTAAGGTCGCAGTCTCCCCCCGGAGACGTGGGTTCGAATCCCACCCCTGACAGGCCGGCGGAAGTTCCGCCGGGCGCCTGGGTCTCGCGGCGTGGGGCTTTTCTTGCCGCCGCTGCCGCCAGGGGGCTCTGGTTGCGGTGCGCCTTAGCGCTGCCCCGCCAGGGAGGCCAGGGCGTCAGGGTGGCCGAGCGGTCCAAGGCACTGCGTTCAGGTCGCAGTCTCCCCCGGAGGCGTGGGTTCGAATCCCACCCCTGACACGGCCCTTGGCGGCTCCGCTTCTTTCTCTTTCGGCGGGCGGCGCCCTCCGCGACCGGACAAATTTCTTTTCGGGCTCGCCGCTGGCGAGGCGGAGGGGCCCCGAGCTTAGGAGGGCTCCTCCCTCTCTCCTCACGCACTCCCATCTTGGGTCTTGCAGGCCTTTCAGCGCCTGGCTCGCTGGGAGGTGGCGGTCGGACGGTTTCGGCCACTGCAGCGAATTCCCTCGCAGCAGCAAGCTCCCCGGGCCCCGCCCCCCTCCTTCGTCTCGGTCCGTGCGGAGCTCTGTGTAGCACGGGGCGATGCAGGCCGCTTTCCCGGGAGAAAATGTCACGCGAACGGACGCGCCTCGAAGCAGCTGGCACTGCCGCCTCGTTCCGGCAGCAGGGCGCTGGCCTTCGCGCCCGCTCCCAGCCAGTCCCCTGCTGGCGCGTGCTTTTGGCTGTGTTTTTTCGGTCTCCGCTTTATGAGTGGCTTTGTACCACCTTGTCTTTCACGGCAGACGGGGTGTTTTGACGAAGAAAGCAAAGCAAAACCCCGCAAAAGGGGACCCGCCCAGCAGCGCCCGGGCGCCACCTGCGTCGCCGCTGCGTGTTTTCTTTGCGTGGCTCCCGAGAGCAGCGCTGGGCAGCTCTGTCAGGATGGCCGAGCGGTCCAAGGCGCTGCGTTTAGGCCGCAGTCTCCTCCGGAGGCGTGGGTTCAAATCCCACTCCTGGCAGCCTGCTGGTGGGGGCTGAGGTGCGTGGGCTCTTCCTTTGCTTATTTGTTTTTTTTTCGGGGGGGGGAGGGTGTGCTGGGGAGTAGCGGCGGATTTCGTTTCGCCCCGCCCCGCCCCCGGGGCCTCAGTGGGAAAGCAGGCCGGCCTGCTGGCCCCGGGGTCGGCGGAAGCCAGAGCCCGTCCCCGGGGGCGGCCCGTGACACTGCCACGGGCGCCGGCAGCAAAGGGACGTGAGCCTTGCCCTTTCGTGTCAGGGTGGCCGAGCGGTCTAAGGCGCTGCGTTAAGGTCGCAGTCTCCCCCCGGAGACGTGGGTTCGAATCCCACCCCTGACAGGCCGGCGGAAGTTCCGCCGGGCGCCTGGGTCTCGCGGCGTGGGGCTTTTCTTGCCGCCGCTGCCGCCAGGGGGCTCTGGTTGCGGTGCGCCTTAGCGCTGCCCCGCCAGGGAGGCCAGGGCGTCAGGGTGGCCGAGCGGTCCAAGGCGCTGCGTTCAGGTCGCAGTCTCCCCCGGAGGCGTGGGTTCGAATCCCACCCCTGACACGGCCCTTGGCGGCTCCGCTTCTTTCTCTTTCGGCGGGCGGCGCCCTCCGCGACCGGACAAATTTCTTTTCGGGCTCGCCGCTGGCGAGGCGGAGGGGCCCCGAGCTTAGGAGGGCTCCTCCCTCTCTCCTCACGCACTCCCATCTTGGGTCTTGCAGGCCTTTCAGCGCCTGGCTCGCTGGGAGGTGGCGGTCGGACGGTTTCGGCCACTGCAGCGAATTCCCTCGCAGCAGCAAGCTCCCCGGGCCCCGCCCCCCTCCTTCGTCTCGGTCCGTGCGGAGCTCTGTGTAGCACGGGGCGATGCAGGCCGCTTTCCCGGGAGAAAATGTCACGCGAACGGACGCGCCTCGAAGCAGCTGGCACTGCCGCCTCGTTCCGGCAGCAGGGCGCTGGCCTTCGCGCCCGCTCCCAGCCAGTCCCCTGCTGGCGCGTGCTTTTGGCTGTGTTTTTTCGGTCTCCGCTTTATGAGTGGCTTTGTACCACCTTGTCTTTCACGGCAGACGGGGTGTTTTGACGAAGAAAGCAAAGCAAAACCCCGCAAAAGGGGACCCGCCCAGCAGCGCCCGGGCGCCACCTGCGTCGCCGCTGCGTGTTTTCTTTGCGTGGCTCCCGAGAGCAGCGCTGGGCAGCTCTGTCAGGATGGCCGAGCGGTCCAAGGCGCTGCGTTTAGGCCGCAGTCTCCTCCGGAGGCGTGGGTTCAAATCCCACTCCTGGCAGCCTGCTGGTGGGGGCTGAGGTGCGTGGGCTCTTCCTTTGCTTATTTGTTTTTTTTTCGGGGGGGGAGGGTGTGCTGGGGAGTAGCGGCGGATTTCGTTTCGCCCCGCCCCGCCCCCGGGGCCTCAGTGGGAAAGCAGGCCGGCCTGCTGGCCCCGGGGTCGGCGGAAGCCAGAGCCCGTCCCCGGGGGCGGCCCGTGACACTGCCACGGGCGCCGGCAGCAAAGGGACGTGAGCCTTGCCCTTTCGTGTCAGGGTGGCCGAGCGGTCTAAGGCGCTGCGTTAAGGTCGCAGTCTCCCCCCGGAGACGTGGGTTCGAATCCCACCCCTGACAGGCCGGCGGAAGTTCCGCCGGGCGCCTGGGTCTCGCGGCGTGGGGCTTTTCTTGCCGCCGCTGCCGCCAGGGGGCTCTGGTTGCGGTGCGCCTTAGCGCTGCCCCGCCAGGGAGGCCAGGGCGTCAGGGTGGCCGAGCGGTCCAAGGCGCTGCGTTCAGGTCGCAGTCTCCCCCGGAGGCGTGGGTTCGAATCCCACCCCTGACACGGCCCTTGGCGGCTCCGCTTCTTTCTCTTTCGGCGGGCGGCGCCCTCCGCGACCGGACAAATTTCTTTTCGGGCTCGCCGCTGGCGAGGCGGAGGGGCCCCGAGCTTAGGAGGGCTCCTCCCTCTCTCCTCACGCACTCCCATCTTGGGTCTTGCAGGCCTTTCAGCGCCTGGCTCGCTGGGAGGTGGCGGTCGGACGGTTTCGGCCACTGCAGCGAATTCCCTCGCAGCAGCAAGCTCCCCGGGCCCCGCCCCCCTCCTTCGTCTCGGTCCGTGCGGAGCTCTGTGTAGCACGGGGCGATGCAGGCCGCTTTCCCGGGAGAAAATGTCACGCGAACGGACGCGCCTCGAAGCAGCTGGCACTGCCGCCTCGTTCCGGCAGCAGGGCGCTGGCCTTCGCGCCCGCTCCCAGCCAGTCCCCTGCTGGCGCGTGCTTTTGGCTGTGTTTTTTCGGTCTCCGCTTTATGAGTGGCTTTGTACCACCTTGTCTTTCACGGCAGACGGGGTGTTTTGACGAAGAAAGCAAAGCAAAACCCCGCAAAAGGGGACCCGCCCAGCAGCGCCCGGGCGCCACCTGCGTCGCCGCTGCGTGTTTTCTTTGCGTGGCTCCCGAGAGCAGCGCTGGGCAGCTCTGTCAGGATGGCCGAGCGGTCCAAGGCGCTGCGTTTAGGCCGCAGTCTCCTCCGGAGGCGTGGGTTCAAATCCCACTCCTGGCAGCCTGCTGGTGGGGGCTGAGGTGCGTGGGCTCTTCCTTTGCTTATTTGTTTTTTTTTCGGGGGGGGGAGGGTGTGCTGGGGAGTAGCGGCGGATTTCGTTTCGCCCCGCCCCGCCCCGCCCCGCCCCGCCCCCGGGGCCTCAGTGGGAAAGCAGGCCGGCCTGCTGGCCCCGGGGTCGGCGGAAGCCAGAGCCCGTCCCCGGGGGCGGCCCGTGACACTGCCACGGGCGCCGGCAGCAAAGGGACGTGAGCCTTGCCCTTTCGTGTCAGGGTGGCCGAGCGGTCTAAGGCGCTGCGTTAAGGTCGCAGTCTCCCCCCGGAGACGTGGGTTCGAATCCCACCCCTGACAGGCCGGCGGAAGTTCCGCCGGGCGCCTGGGTCTCGCGGCGTGGGGCTTTTCTTGCCGCCGCTGCCGCCAGGGGGCTCTGGTTGCGGTGCGCCTTAGCGCTGCCCCGCCAGGGAGGCCAGGGCGTCAGGGTGGCCGAGCGGTCCAAGGCGCTGCGTTCAGGTCGCAGTCTCCCCCGGAGGCGTGGGTTCGAATCCCACCCCTGACACGGCCCTTGGCGGCTCCGCTTCTTTCTCTTTCGGCGGGCGGCGCCCTCCGCGACCGGACAAATTTCTTTTCGGGCTCGCCGTTGGCGAGGCGGAGGGGCCCCGAGCTTAGGAGGGCTCCTCCCTCTCTCCTCACGCACTCCCATCTTGGGTCTTGCAGGCCTTTCAGCGCCTGGCTCGCTGGGAGGTGGCGGTCGGACGGTTTCGGCCACTGCAGCGAATTCCCTCGCAGCAGCAAGCTCCCCGGGCCCCGCCCCCCTCCTTCGTCTCGGTCCGTGCGGAGCTCTGTGTAGCACGGGGCGATGCAGGCCGCTTTCCCGGGAGAAAATGTCACGCGAACGGACGCGCCTCGAAGCAGCTGGCACTGCCGCCTCGTTCCGGCAGCAGGGCGCTGGCCTTCGCGCCCGCTCCCAGCCAGTCCCCTGCTGGCGCGTGCTTTTGGCTGTGTTTTTTCGGTCTCCGCTTTATGAGTGGCTTTGTACCACCTTGTCTTTCACGGCAGACGGGGTGTTTTGACGAAGAAAGCAAAGCAAAACCCCGCAAAAGGGGACCCGCCCAGCAGCGCCCGGGCGCCACCTGCGTCGCCGCTGCGTGTTTTCTTTGCGTGGCTCCCGAGAGCAGCGCTGGGCAGCTCTGTCAGGATGGCCGAGCGGTCCAAGGCGCTGCGTTTAGGCCGCAGTCTCCTCCGGAGGCGTGGGTTCAAATCCCACTCCTGGCAGCCTGCTGGTGGGGGCTGAGGTGCGTGGGCTCTTCCTTTGCTTATTTGTTTTTTTTTCGGGGGGGGAGGGTGTGCTGGGGAGTAGCGGCGGATTTCGTTTCGCCCCGCCCCGCCCCCGGGGCCTCAGTGGGAAAGCAAGCCGGCCTGCTGGCCCCGGGGTCGGCGGAAGCCAGAGCCCGTCCCCGGGGGCGGCCCGTGACACTGCCACGGGCGCCGGCAGCAAAGGGACGTGAGCCTTGCCCTTTCGTGTCAGGGTGGCCGAGCGGTCTAAGGCGCTGCGTTAAGGTCGCAGTCTCCCCCCGGAGACGTGGGTTCGAATCCCACCCCTGACAGGCCGGCGGAAGTTCCGCCGGGCGCCTGGGTCTCGCGGCGTGGGGCTTTTCTTGCCGCCGCTGCCGCCAGGGGGCTCTGGTTGCGGTGCGCCTTAGCGCTGCCCCGCCAGGGAGGCCAGGGCGTCAGGGTGGCCGAGCGGTCCAAGGCGCTGCGTTCAGGTCGCAGTCTCCCCCGGAGGCGTGGGTTCGAATCCCACCCCTGACACGGCCCTTGGCGGCTCCGCTTCTTTCTCTTTCAGCGGGCGGCGCCCTCCGCGACCGGACAAATTTCTTTTCGGGCTCGCCGCTGGCGAGGCGGAGGGGCCCCGAGCTTAGGAGGGCTCCTCCCTCTCTCCTCACGCACTCCCATCTTGGGTCTTGCAGGCCTTTCAGCGCCTGGCTCGCTGGGAGGTGGCGGTCGGACGGTTTCGGCCACTGCAGCGAATTCCCTCGCAGCAGCAAGCTCCCCGGGCCCCGCCCCCCTCCTTCGTCTCGGTCCGTGCGGAGCTCTGTGTAGCACGGGGCGATGCAGGCCGCTTTCCCGGGAGAAAATGTCACGCGAACGGACGCGCCTCGAAGCAGCTGGCACTGCCGCCTCGTTCCGGCAGCAGGGCGCTGGCCTTCGCGCCCGCTCCCAGCCAGTCCCCTGCTGGCGCGTGCTTTTGGCTGTGTTTTTTCGGTCTCCGCTTTATGAGTGGCTTTGTACCACCTTGTCTTTCACGGCAGACGGGGTGTTTTGACGAAGAAAGCAAAGCAAAACCCCGCAAAAGGGGACCCGCCCAGCAGCGCCCGGGCGCCACCTGCGTCGCCGCTGCGTGTTTTCTTTGCGTGGCTCCCGAGAGCAGCGCTGGGCAGCTCTGTCAGGATGGCCGAGCGGTCCAAGGCGCTGCGTTTAGGCCGCAGTCTCCTCCGGAGGCGTGGGTTCAAATCCCACTCCTGGCAGCCTGCTGGTGGGGGCTGAGGTGCGTGGGCTCTTCCTTTGCTTATTTGTTTTTTTTTCGGGGGGGGGAGGGTGTGCTGGGGAGTAGCGGCGGATTTCGTTTCGCCCCGCCCCGCCCCGCCCCGCCCCGCCCCCGGGGCCTCAGTGGGAAAGCAGGCCGGCCTGCTGGCCCCGGGGTCGGCGGAAGCCAGAGCCCGTCCCCGGGGGCGGCCCGTGACACTGCCACGGGCGCCGGCAGCAAAGGGACGTGAGCCTTGCCCTTTCGTGTCAGGGTGGCCGAGCGGTCTAAGGCGCTGCGTTAAGGTCGCAGTCTCCCCCCGGAGACGTGGGTTCGAATCCCACCCCTGACAGGCCGGCGGAAGTTCCGCCGGGCGCCTGGGTCTCGCGGCGTGGGGCTTTTCTTGCCGCCGCTGCCGCCAGGGGGCTCTGGTTGCGGTGCGCCTTAGCGCTGCCCCGCCAGGGAGGCCAGGGCGTCAGGGTGGCCGAGCGGTCCAAGGCGCTGCGTTCAGGTCGCAGTCTCCCCCGGAGGCGTGGGTTGGAATCCCACCCCTGACACGGCCCTTGGCGGCTCCGCTTCTTTCTCTTTCGGCGGGCGGCGCCCTCCGCGACCGGACAAATTTCTTTTCGGGCTCGCCGTTGGCGAGGCGGAGGGGCCCCGAGCTTAGGAGGGCTCCTCCCTCTCTCCTCACGCACTCCCATCTTGGGTCTTGCAGGCCTTTCAGCGCCTGGCTCGCTGGGAGGTGGCGGTCGGACGGTTTCGGCCACTGCAGCGAATTCCCTCGCAGCAGCAAGCTCCCCGGGCCCCGCCCCCCTCCTTCGTCTCGGTCCGTGCGGAGCTCTGTGTAGCACGGGGCGATGCAGGCCGCTTTCCCGGGAGAAAATGTCACGCGAACGGACGCGCCTCGAAGCAGCTGGCACTGCCGCCTCGTTCCGGCAGCAGGGCGCTGGCCTTCGCGCCCGCTCCCAGCCAGTCCCCTGCTGGCGCGTGCTTTTGGCTGTGTTTTTTCGGTCTCCGCTTTATGAGTGGCTTTGTACCACCTTGTCTTTCACGGCAGACGGGGTGTTTTGACGAAGAAAGCAAAGCAAAACCCCGCAAAAGGGGACCCGCCCAGCAGCGCCCGGGCGCCACCTGCGTCGCCGCTGCGTGTTTTCTTTGCGTGGCTCCCGAGAGCAGCGCTGGGCAGCTCTGTCAGGATGGCCGAGCGGTCCAAGGCGCTGCGTTTAGGCCGCAGTCTCCTCCGGAGGCGTGGGTTCAAATCCCACTCCTGGCAGCCTGCTGGTGGGGGCTGAGGTGCGTGGGCTCTTCCTTTGCTTATTTGTTTTTTTTTCGGGGGGGGAGGGTGTGCTGGGGAGTAGCGGCGGATTTCGTTTCGCCCCGCCCCGCCCCCGGGGCCTCAGTGGGAAAGCAGGCCGGCCTGCTGGCCCCGGGGTCGGCGGAAGCCAGAGCCCGTCCCCGGGGGCGGCCCGTGACACTGCCACGGGCGCCGGCAGCAAAGGGACGTGAGCCTTGCCCTTTCGTGTCAGGGTGGCCGAGCGGTCTAAGGCGCTGCGTTAAGGTCGCAGTCTCCCCCCGGAGACATGGGTTCGAATCCCACCCCTGACAGGCCGGCGGAAGTTCCGCCGGGCGCCTGGGTCTCGCGGCGTGGGGCTTTTCTTGCCGCCGCTGCCGCCAGGGGGCTCTGGTTGCGGTGCGCCTTAGCGCTGCCCCGCCAGGGAGGCCAGGGCGTCAGGGTGGCCGAGCGGTCCAAGGCGCTGCGTTCAGGTCGCAGTCTCCCCCGGAGGCGTGGGTTCGAATCCCACCCCTGACACGGCCCTTGGCGGCTCCGCTTCTTTCTCTTTCGGCGGGCGGCGCCCTCCGCGACCGGACAAATTTCTTTTCGGGCTCGCCGCTGGCGAGGCGGAGGGGCCCCGAGCTTAGGAGGGCTCCTCCCTCTCTCCTCACGCACTCCCATCTTGGGTCTTGCAGGCCTTTCAGCGCCTGGCTCGCTGGGAGGTGGCGGTCGGACGGTTTCGGCCACTGCAGCGAATTCCCTCGCAGCAGCAAGCTCCCCGGGCCCCGCCCCCCTCCTTCGTCTCGGTCCGTGCGGAGCTCTGTGTAGCACGGGGCGATGCAGGCCGCTTTCCCGGGAGAAAATGTCACGCGAACGGACGCGCCTCGAAGCAGCTGGCACTGCCGCCTCGTTCCGGCAGCAGGGCGCTGGCCTTCGCGCCCGCTCCCAGCCAGTCCCCTGCTGGCGCGTGCTTTTGGCTGTGTTTTTTCGGTCTCCGCTTTATGAGTGGCTTTGTACCACCTTGTCTTTCACGGCAGACGGGGTGTTTTGACGAAGAAAGCAAAGCAAAACCCCGCAAAAGGGGACCCGCCCAGCAGCGCCCGGGCGCCACCTGCGTCGCCGCTGCGTGTTTTCTTTGCGTGGCTCCCGAGAGCAGCACTGGGCAGCTCTGTCAGGATGGCCGAGCGGTCCAAGGCGCTGCGTTTAGGCCGCAGTCTCCTCCGGAGGCGTGGGTTCAAATCCCACTCCTGGCAGCCTGCTGGTGGGGGCTGAGGTGCGTGGGCTCTTCCTTTGCTTATTTGTTTTTTTTTCGGGGGGGGAGGGTGTGCTGGGGAGTAGCGGCGGATTTCGTTTCGCCCCGCCCCGCCCCCGGGGCCTCAGTGGGAAAGCAGGCCGGCCTGCTGGCCCCGGGGTCGGCGGAAGCCAGAGCCCGTCCCCGGGGGCGGCCCGTGACACTGCCACGGGCGCCGGCAGCAAAGGGACGTGAGCCTTGCCCTTTCGTGTCAGGGTGGCCGAGCGGTCTAAGGCGCTGCGTTAAGGTCGCAGTCTCCCCCCGGAGACGTGGGTTCGAATCCCACCCCTGACAGGCCTGCGGAAGTTCCGCCGGGCGCCTGGGTCTCGCGGCGTGGGGCTTTTCTTGCCGCCGCTGCCGCCAGGGGGCTCTGGTTGCGGTGCGCCTTAGCGCTGCCCCGCCAGGGAGGCCAGGGCGTCAGGGTGGCCGAGCGGTCCAAGGCGCTGCGTTCAGGTCGCAGTCTCCCCCGGAGGCGTGGGTTCGAATCCCACCCCTGACACGGCCCTTGGCGGCTCCGCTTCTTTCTCTTTCGGCGGGCGGCGCCCTCCGCGACCGGACAAATTTCTTTTCGGGCTCGCCGCTGGCGAGGCGGAGGGGCCCCGAGCTTAGGAGGGCTCCTCCCTCTCTCCTCACGCACTCCCATCTTGGGTCTTGCAGGCCTTTCAGCGCCTGGCTCGCTGGGAGGTGGCGGTCGGACGGTTTCGGCCACTGCAGCGAATTCCCTCGCAGCAGCAAGCTCCCCGGGCCCCGCCCCCCTCCTTCGTCTCGGTCCGTGCGGAGCTCTGTGTAGCACGGGGCGATGCAGGCCGCTTTCCCGGGAGAAAATGTCACGCGAACGGACGCGCCTCGAAGCAGCTGGCACTGCCGCCTCGTTCCGGCAGCAGGGCGCTGGCCTTCGCGCCCGCTCCCAGCCAGTCCCCTGCTGGCGCGTGCTTTTGGCTGTGTTTTTTCGGTCTCCGCTTTATGAGTGGCTTTGTACCACCTTGTCTTTCACGGCAGACGGGGTGTTTTGACGAAGAAAGCAAAGCAAAACCCCGCAAAAGGGGACCCGCCCAGCAGCGCCCGGGCGCCACCTGCGTCGCCGCTGCGTGTTTTCTTTGCGTGGCTCCCGAGAGCAGCGCTGGGCAGCTCTGTCAGGATGGCCGAGCGGTCCAAGGCGCTGCGTTTAGGCCGCAGTCTCCTCCGGAGGCGTGGGTTCAAATCCCACTCCTGGCAGCCTGCTGGTGGGGGCTGAGGTGCGTGGGCTCTTCCTTTGCTTATTTGTTTTTTTTTCGGGGGGGGAGGGTGTGCTGGGGAGTAGCGGCGGATTTCGTTTCGCCCCGCCCCGCCCCCGGGGCCTCAGTGGGAAAGCAGGCCGGCCTGCTGGCCCCGGGGTCGGCGGAAGCCAGAGCCCGTCCCCGGGGGCGGCCCGTGACACTGCCACGGGCGCCGGCAGCAAAGGGACGTGAGCCTTGCCCTTTCGTGTCAGGGTGGCCGAGCGGTCTAAGGCGCTGCGTTAAGGTCGCAGTCTCCCCCCGGAGACGTGGGTTCGAATCCCACCCCTGACAGGCCGGCGGAAGTTCCGCCGGGCGCCTGGGTCTCGCGGCGTGGGGCTTTTCTTGCCGCCGCTGCCGCCAGGGGGCTCTGGTTGCGGTGCGCCTTAGCGCTGCCCCGCCAGGGAGGCCAGGGCGTCAGGGTGGCCGAGCGGTCCAAGGCGCTGCGTTCAGGTCGCAGTCTCCCCCGGAGGCGTGGGTTCGAATCCCACCCCTGACACGGCCCTTGGCGGCTCTGCTTCTTTCTCTTTCGGCGGGCGGCGCCCTCCGCGACCGGACAAATTTCTTTTCGGGCTCGCCGCTGGCGAGGCGGAGGGGCCCCGAGCTTAGGAGGGCTCCTCCCTCTCTCCTCACGCACTCCCATCTTGGGTCTTGCAGGCCTTTCAGCGCCTGGCTCGCTGGGAGGTGGCGGTCGGACGGTTTCGGCCACTGCAGCGAATTCCCTCGCAGCAGCAAGCTCCCCGGGCCCCGCCCCCCTCCTTCGTCTCGGTCCGTGCGGAGCTCTGTGTAGCACGGGGCGATGCAGGCCGCTTTCCCGGGAGAAAATGTCACGCGAACGGACGCGCCTCGAAGCAGCTGGCACTGCCGCCTCGTTCCGGCAGCAGGGCGCTGGCCTTCGCGCCCGCTCCCAGCCAGTCCCCTGCTGGCGCGTGCTTTTGGCTGTGTTTTTTCGGTCTCCGCTTTATGAGTGGCTTTGTACCACCTTGTCTTTCACGGCAGACGGGGTGTTTTGACGAAGAAAGCAAAGCAAAACCCCGCAAAAGGGGACCCGCCCAGCAGCGCCCGGGCGCCACCTGCGTCGCCGCTGCGTGTTTTCTTTGCGTGGCTCCCGAGAGCAGCGCTGGGCAGCTCTGTCAGGATGGCCGAGCGGTCCAAGGCGCTGCGTTTAGGCCGCAGTCTCCTCCGGAGGCGTGGGTTCAAATCCCACTCCTGGCAGCCTGCTGGTGGGGGCTGAGGTGCGTGGGCTCTTCCTTTGCTTATTTGTTTTTTTTTCGGGGGGGGGAGGGTGTGCTGGGGAGTAGCGGCGGATTTCGTTTCGCCCCGCCCCGCCCCCGGGGCCTCAGTGGGAAAGCAGGCCGGCCTGCTGGCCCCGGGGTCGGCGGAAGCCAGAGCCCGTCCCCGGGGGCGGCCCGTGACACTGCCACGGGCGCCGGCAGCAAAGGGACGTGAGCCTTGCCCTTTCGTGTCAGGGTGGCCGAGCGGTCTAAGGCGCTGCGTTAAGGTCGCAGTCTCCCCCCGGAGACGTGGGTTCGAATCCCACCCCTGACAGGCCGGCGGAAGTTCCGCCGGGCGCCTGGGTCTCGCGGCGTGGGGCTTTTCTTGCCGCCGCTGCCGCCAGGGGGCTCTGGTTGCGGTGCGCCTTAGCGCTGCCCCGCCAGGGAGGCCAGGGCGTCAGGGTGGCCGAGCGGTCCAAGGCGCTGCGTTCAGGTCGCAGTCTCCCCCGGAGGCGTGGGTTCGAATCCCACCCCTGACACGGCCCTTGGCGGCTCCGCTTCTTTCTCTTTCAGCGGGCGGCGCCCTCCGCGACCGGACAAATTTCTTTTCGGGCTCGCCGCTGGCGAGGCGGAGGGGCCCCGAGCTTAGGAGGGCTCCTCCCTCTCTCCTCACGCACTCCCATCTTGGGTCTTGCAGGCCTTTCAGCGCCTGGCTCGCTGGGAGGTGGCGGTCGGACGGTTTCGGCCACTGCAGCGAATTCCCTCGCAGCAGCAAGCTCCCCGGGCCCCGCCCCCCTCCTTCGTCTCGGTCCGTGCGGAGCTCTGTGTAGCACGGGGCGATGCAGGCCGCTTTCCCGGGAGAAAATGTCACGCGAACGGACGCGCCTCGAAGCAGCTGGCACTGCCGCCTCGTTCCGGCAGCAGGGCGCTGGCCTTCGCGCCCGCTCCCAGCCAGTCCCCTGCTGGCGCGTGCTTTTGGCTGTGTTTTTTCGGTCTCCGCTTTATGAGTGGCTTTGTACCACCTTGTCTTTCACGGCAGACGGGGTGTTTTGACGAAGAAAGCAAAGCAAAACCCCGCAAAAGGGGACCCGCCCAGCAGCGCCCGGGCGCCACCTGCGTCGCCGCTGCGTGTTTTCTTTGCGTGGCTCCCGAGAGCAGCGCTGGGCAGCTCTGTCAGGATGGCCGAGCGGTCCAAGGCGCTGCGTTTAGGCCGCAGTCTCCTCCGGAGGCGTGGGTTCAAATCCCACTCCTGGCAGCCTGCTGGTGGGGGCTGAGGTGCGTGGGCTCTTCCTTTGCTTATTTGTTTTTTTTTCGGGGGGGGGAGGGTGTGCTGGGGAGTAGCGGCGGATTTCGTTTCGCCCCGCCCCGCCCCGCCCCGCCCCGCCCCCGGGGCCTCAGTGGGAAAGCAGGCCGGCCTGCTGGCCCCGGGGTCGGCGGAAGCCAGAGCCCGTCCCCGGGGGCGGCCCGTGACACTGCCACGGGCGCCGGCAGCAAAGGGACGTGAGCCTTGCCCTTTCGTGTCAGGGTGGCCGAGCGGTCTAAGGCGCTGCGTTAAGGTCGCAGTCTCCCCCCGGAGACGTGGGTTCGAATCCCACCCCTGACAGGCCGGCGGAAGTTCCGCCGGGCGCCTGGGTCTCGCGGCGTGGGGCTTTTCTTGCCGCCGCTGCCGCCAGGGGGCTCTGGTTGCGGTGCGCCTTAGCGCTGCCCCGCCAGGGAGGCCAGGGCGTCAGGGTGGCCGAGCGGTCCAAGGCGCTGCGTTCAGGTCGCAGTCTCCCCCGGAGGCGTGGGTTGGAATCCCACCCCTGACACGGCCCTTGGCGGCTCCGCTTCTTTCTCTTTCGGCGGGCGGCGCCCTCCGCGACCGGACAAATTTCTTTTCGGGCTCGCCGCTGGCGAGGCGGAGGGGCCCCGAGCTTAGGAGGGCTCCTCCCTCTCTCCTCACGCACTCCCATCTTGGGTCTTGCAGGCCTTTCAGCGCCTGGCTCGCTGGGAGGTGGCGGTCGGACGGTTTCGGCCACTGCAGCGAATTCCCTCGCAGCAGCAAGCTCCCCGGGCCCCGCCCCCCTCCTTCGTCTCGGTCCGTGCGGAGCTCTGTGTAGCACGGGGCGATGCAGGCCGCTTTCCCGGGAGAAAATGTCACGCGAACGGACGCGCCTCGAAGCAGCTGGCACTGCCGCCTCGTTCCGGCAGCAGGGCGCTGGCCTTCGCGCCCGCTCCCAGCCAGTCCCCTGCTGGCGCGTGCTTTTGGCTGTGTTTTTTCGGTCTCCGCTTTATGAGTGGCTTTGTACCACCTTGTCTTTCACGGCAGACGGGGTGTTTTGACGAAGAAAGCAAAGCAAAACCCCGCAAAAGGGGACCCGCCCAGCAGCGCCCGGGCGCCACCTGCGTCGCCGCTGCGTGTTTTCTTTGCGTGGCTCCCGAGAGCAGCGCTGGGCAGCTCTGTCAGGATGGCCGAGCGGTCCAAGGCGCTGTGTTTAGGCCGCAGTCTCCTCCGGAGGCGTGGGTTCAAATCCCACTCCTGGCAGCCTGCTGGTGGGGGCTGAGGTGCGTGGGCTCTTCCTTTGCTTATTTGTTTTTTTTTCGGGGGGGGAGGGTGTGCTGGGGAGTAGCGGCGGATTTCGTTTCGCCCCGCCCCGCCCCCGGGGCCTCAGTGGGAAAGCAGGCCGGCCTGCTGGCCCCGGGGTCGGCGGAAGCCAGAGCCCGTCCCCGGGGGCGGCCCGTGACACTGCCACGGGCGCCGGCAGCAAAGGGACGTGAGCCTTGCCCTTTCGTGTCAGGGTGGCCGAGCGGTCTAAGGCGCTGCGTTAAGGTCGCAGTCTCCCCCCGGAGACATGGGTTCGAATCCCACCCCTGACAGGCCGGCGGAAGTTCCGCCGGGCGCCTGGGTCTCGCGGCGTGGGGCTTTTCTTGCCGCCGCTGCCGCCAGGGGGCTCTGGTTGCGGTGCGCCTTAGCGCTGCCCCGCCAGGGAGGCCAGGGCGTCAGGGTGGCCGAGCGGTCCAAGGCGCTGCGTTCAGGTCGCAGTCTCCCCCGGAGGCGTGGGTTCGAATCCCACCCCTGACACGGCCCTTGGCGGCTCCGCTTCTTTCTCTTTCGGCGGGCGGCGCCCTCCGCGACCGGACAAATTTCTTTTCGGGCTCGCCGCTGGCGAGGCGGAGGGGCCCCGAGCTTAGGAGGGCTCCTCCCTCTCTCCTCACGCACTCCCATCTTGGGTCTTGCAGGCCTTTCAGCGCCTGGCTCGCTGGGAGGTGGCGGTCGGACGGTTTCGGCCACTGCAGCGAATTCCCTCGCAGCAGCAAGCTCCCCGGGCCCCGCCCCCCTCCTTCGTCTCGGTCCGTGCGGAGCTCTGTGTAGCACGGGGCGATGCAGGCCGCTTTCCCGGGAGAAAATGTCACGCGAACGGACGCGCCTCGAAGCAGCTGGCACTGCCGCCTCGTTCCGGCAGCAGGGCGCTGGCCTTCGCGCCCGCTCCCAGCCAGTCCCCTGCTGGCGCGTGCTTTTGGCTGTGTTTTTTCGGTCTCCGCTTTATGAGTGGCTTTGTACCACCTTGTCTTTCACGGCAGACGGGGTGTTTTGACGAAGAAAGCAAAGCAAAACCCCGCAAAAGGGGACCCGCCCAGCAGCGCCCGGGCGCCACCTGCGTCGCCGCTGCGTGTTTTCTTTGCGTGGCTCCCGAGAGCAGCGCTGGGCAGCTCTGTCAGGATGGCCGAGCGGTCCAAGGCGCTGCGTTTAGGCCGCAGTCTCCTCCGGAGGCGTGGGTTCAAATCCCACTCCTGGCAGCCTGCTGGTGGGGGCTGAGGTGCGTGGGCTCTTCCTTTGCTTATTTGTTTTTTTTTCGGGGGGGGAGGGTGTGCTGGGGAGTAGCGGCGGATTTCGTTTCGCCCCGCCCCGCCCCCGGGGCCTCAGTGGGAAAGCAGGCCGGCCTGCTGGCCCCGGGGTCGGCGGAAGCCAGAGCCCGTCCCCGGGGGCGGCCCGTGACACTGCCACGGGCGCCGGCAGCAAAGGGACGTGAGCCTTGCCCTTTCGTGTCAGGGTGGCCGAGCGGTCTAAGGCGCTGCGTTAAGGTCGCAGTCTCCCCCCGGAGACGTGGGTTCGAATCCCACCCCTGACAGGCCTGCGGAAGTTCCGCCGGGCGCCTGGGTCTCGCGGCGTGGGGCTTTTCTTGCCGCCGCTGCCGCCAGGGGGCTCTGGTTGCGGTGCGCCTTAGCGCTGCCCCGCCAGGGAGGCCAGGGCGTCAGGGTGGCCGAGCGGTCCAAGGCGCTGCGTTCAGGTCGCAGTCTCCCCCGGAGGCGTGGGTTCGAATCCCACCCCTGACACGGCCCTTGGCGGCTCCGCTTCTTTCTCTTTCGGCGGGCGGCGCCCTCCGCGACCGGACAAATTTCTTTTCGGGCTCGCCGCTGGCGAGGCGGAGGGGCCCCGAGCTTAGGAGGGCTCCTCCCTCTCTCCTCACGCACTCCCATCTTGGGTCTTGCAGGCCTTTCAGCGCCTGGCTCGCTGGGAGGTGGCGGTCGGACGGTTTCGGCCACTGCAGCGAATTCCCTCGCAGCAGCAAGCTCCCCGGGCCCCGCCCCCCTCCTTCGTCTCGGTCCGTGCGGAGCTCTGTGTAGCACGGGGCGATGCAGGCCGCTTTCCCGGGAGAAAATGTCACGCGAACGGACGCGCCTCGAAGCAGCTGGCACTGCCGCCTCGTTCCGGCAGCAGGGCGCTGGCCTTCGCGCCCGCTCCCAGCCAGTCCCCTGCTGGCGCGTGCTTTTGGCTGTGTTTTTTCGGTCTCCGCTTTATGAGTGGCTTTGTACCACCTTGTCTTTCACGGCAGACGGGGTGTTTTGACGAAGAAAGCAAAGCAAAACCCCGCAAAAGGGGACCCGCCCAGCAGCGCCCGGGCGCCACCTGCGTCGCCGCTGCGTGTTTTCTTTGCGTGGCTCCCGAGAGCAGCGCTGGGCAGCTCTGTCAGGATGGCCGAGCGGTCCAAGGCGCTGCGTTTAGGCCGCAGTCTCCTCCGGAGGCGTGGGTTCAAATCCCACTCCTGGCAGCCTGCTGGTGGGGGCTGAGGTGCGTGGGCTCTTCCTTTGCTTATTTGTTTTTTTTTCGGGGGGGGAGGGTGTGCTGGGGAGTAGCGGCGGATTTCGTTTCGCCCCGCCCCGCCCCCGGGGCCTCAGTGGGAAAGCAGGCCGGCCTGCTGGCCCCGGGGTCGGCGGAAGCCAGAGCCCGTCCCCGGGGGCGGCCCGTGACACTGCCACGGGCGCCGGCAGCAAAGGGACGTGAGCCTTGCCCTTTCGTGTCAGGGTGGCCGAGCGGTCTAAGGCGCTGCGTTAAGGTCGCAGTCTCCCCCCGGAGACGTGGGTTCGAATCCCACCCCTGACAGGCCGGCGGAAGTTCCGCCGGGCGCCTGGGTCTCGCGGCGTGGGGCTTTTCTTGCCGCCGCTGCCGCCAGGGGGCTCTGGTTGCGGTGCGCCTTAGCGCTGCCCCGCCAGGGAGGCCAGGGCGTCAGGGTGGCCGAGCGGTCCAAGGCGCTGCGTTCAGGTCGCAGTCTCCCCCGGAGGCGTGGGTTCGAATCCCACCCCTGACACGGCCCTTGGCGGCTCTGCTTCTTTCTCTTTCGGCGGGCGGCGCCCTCCGCGACCGGACAAATTTCTTTTCGGGCTCGCCGCTGGCGAGGCGGAGGGGCCCCGAGCTTAGGAGGGCTCCTCCCTCTCTCCTCACGCACTCCCATCTTGGGTCTTGCAGGCCTTTCAGCGCCTGGCTCGCTGGGAGGTGGCGGTCGGACGGTTTCGGCCACTGCAGCGAATTCCCTCGCAGCAGCAAGCTCCCCGGGCCCCGCCCCCCTCCTTCGTCTCGGTCCGTGCGGAGCTCTGTGTAGCACGGGGCGATGCAGGCCGCTTTCCCGGGAGAAAATGTCACGCGAACGGACGCGCCTCGAAGCAGCTGGCACTGCCGCCTCGTTCCGGCAGCAGGGCGCTGGCCTTCGCGCCCGCTCCCAGCCAGTCCCCTGCTGGCGCGTGCTTTTGGCTGTGTTTTTTCGGTCTCCGCTTTATGAGTGGCTTTGTACCACCTTGTCTTTCACGGCAGACGGGGTGTTTTGACGAAGAAAGCAAAGCAAAACCCCGCAAAAGGGGACCCGCCCAGCAGCGCCCGGGCGCCACCTGCGTCGCCGCTGCGTGTTTTCTTTGCGTGGCTCCCGAGAGCAGCGCTGGGCAGCTCTGTCAGGATGGCCGAGCGGTCCAAGGCGCTGCGTTTAGGCCGCAGTCTCCTCCGGAGGCGTGGGTTCAAATCCCACTCCTGGCAGCCTGCTGGTGGGGGCTGAGGTGCGTGGGCTCTTCCTTTGCTTATTTGTTTTTTTTTCGGGGGGGGAGGGTGTGCTGGGGAGTAGCGGCGGATTTCGTTTCGCCCCGCCCCGCCCCCGGGGCCTCAGTGGGAAAGCAGGCCGGCCTGCTGGCCCCGGGGTCGGCGGAAGCCAGAGCCCGTCCCCGGGGGCGGCCCGTGACACTGCCACGGGCGCCGGCAGCAAAGGGACGTGAGCCTTGCCCTTTCGTGTCAGGGTGGCCGAGCGGTCTAAGGCGCTGCGTTAAGGTCGCAGTCTCCCCCCGGAGACGTGGGTTCGAATCCCACCCCTGACAGGCCGGCGGAAGTTCCGCCGGGCGCCTGGGTCTCGCGGCGTGGGGCTTTTCTTGCCGCCGCTGCCGCCAGGGGGCTCTGGTTGCGGTGCGCCTTAGCGCTGCCCCGCCAGGGAGGCCAGGGCGTCAGGGTGGCCGAGCGGTCCAAGGCGCTGCGTTCAGGTCGCAGTCTCCCCCGGAGGCGTGGGTTCGAATCCCACCCCTGACACGGCCCTTGGCGGCTCCGCTTCTTTCTCTTTCGGCGGGCGGCGCCCTCCGCGACCGGACAAATTTCTTTTCGGGCTCGCCGCTGGCGAGGCGGAGGGGCCCCGAGCTTAGGAGGGCTCCTCCCTCTCTCCTCACGCACTCCCATCTTGGGTCTTGCAGGCCTTTCAGCGCCTGGCTCGCTGGGAGGTGGCGGTCGGACGGTTTCGGCCACTGCAGCGAATTCCCTCGCAGCAGCAAGCTCCCCGGGCCCCGCCCCCCTCCTTCGTCTCGGTCCGTGCGGAGCTCTGTGTAGCACGGGGCGATGCAGGCCGCTTTCCCGGGAGAAAATGTCACGCGAACGGACGCGCCTCGAAGCAGCTGGCACTGCCGCCTCGTTCCGGCAGCAGGGCGCTGGCCTTCGCGCCCGCTCCCAGCCAGTCCCCTGCTGGCGCGTGCTTTTGGCTGTGTTTTTTCGGTCTCCGCTTTATGAGTGGCTTTGTACCACCTTGTCTTTCACGGCAGACGGGGTGTTTTGACGAAGAAAGCAAAGCAAAACCCCGCAAAAGGGGACCCGCCCAGCAGCGCCCGGGCGCCACCTGCGTCGCCGCTGCGTGTTTTCTTTGCGTGGCTCCCGAGAGCAGCGCTGGGCAGCTCTGTCAGGATGGCCGAGCGGTCCAAGGCGCTGCGTTTAGGCCGCAGTCTCCTCCGGAGGCGTGGGTTCAAATCCCACTCCTGGCAGCCTGCTGGTGGGGGCTGAGGTGCGTGGGCTCTTCCTTTGCTTATTTGTTTTTTTTTCGGGGGGGGAGGGTGTGCTGGGGAGTAGCGGCGGATTTCGTTTCGCCCCGCCCCGCCCCCGGGGCCTCAGTGGGAAAGCAGGCCGGCCTGCTGGCCCCGGGGTCGGCGGAAGCCAGAGCCCGTCCCCGGGGGCGGCCCGTGACACTGCCACGGGCGCCGGCAGCAAAGGGACGTGAGCCTTGCCCTTTCGTGTCAGGGTGGCCGAGCGGTCTAAGGCGCTGCGTTAAGGTCGCAGTCTCCCCCCGGAGACGTGGGTTCGAATCCCACCCCTGACAGGCCGGCGGAAGTTCCGCCGGGCGCCTGGGTCTCGCGGCGTGGGGCTTTTCTTGCCGCCGCTGCCGCCAGGGGGCTCTGGTTGCGGTGCGCCTTAGCGCTGCCCCGCCAGGGAGGCCAGGGCGTCAGGGTGGCCGAGCGGTCCAAGGCGCTGCGTTCAGGTCGCAGTCTCCCCCGGAGGCGTGGGTTCGAATCCCACCCCTGACACGGCCCTTGGCGGCTCCGCTTCTTTCTCTTTCGGCGGGCGGCGCCCTCCGCGACCGGACAAATTTCTTTTCGGGCTCGCCGCTGGCGAGGCGGAGGGGCCCCGAGCTTAGGAGGGCTCCTCCCTCTCTCCTCACGCACTCCCATCTTGGGTCTTGCAGGCCTTTCAGCGCCTGGCTCGCTGGGAGGTGGCGGTCGGACGGTTTCGGCCACTGCAGCGAATTCCCTCGCAGCAGCAAGCTCCCCGGGCCCCGCCCCCCTCCTTCGTCTCGGTCCGTGCGGAGCTCTGTGTAGCACGGGGCGATGCAGGCCGCTTTCCCGGGAGAAAATGTCACGCGAACGGACGCGCCTCGAAGCAGCTGGCACTGCCGCCTCGTTCCGGCAGCAGGGCGCTGGCCTTCGCGCCCGCTCCCAGCCAGTCCCCTGCTGGCGCGTGCTTTTGGCTGTGTTTTTTCGGTCTCCGCTTTATGAGTGGCTTTGTACCACCTTGTCTTTCACGGCAGACGGGGTGTTTTGACGAAGAAAGCAAAGCAAAACCCCGCAAAAGGGGACCCGCCCAGCAGCGCCCGGGCGCCACCTGCGTCGCCGCTGCGTGTTTTCTTTGCGTGGCTCCCGAGAGCAGCGCTGGGCAGCTCTGTCAGGATGGCCGAGCGGTCCAAGGCGCTGCGTTTAGGCCGCAGTCTCCTCCGGAGGCGTGGGTTCAAATCCCACTCCTGGCAGCCTGCTGGTGGGGGCTGAGGTGCGTGGGCTCTTCCTTTGCTTATTTGTTTTTTTTTCGGGGGGGGAGGGTGTGCTGGGGAGTAGCGGCGGATTTCGTTTCGCCCCGCCCCGCCCCCGGGGCCTCAGTGGGAAAGCAGGCCGGCCTGCTGGCCCCGGGGTCGGCGGAAGCCAGAGCCCGTCCCCGGGGGCGGCCCGTGACACTGCCACGGGCGCCGGCAGCAAAGGGACGTGAGCCTTGCCCTTTCGTGTCAGGGTGGCCGAGCGGTCTAAGGCGCTGCGTTAAGGTCGCAGTCTCCCCCCGGAGACGTGGGTTCGAATCCCACCCCTGACAGGCCGGCGGAAGTTCCGCCGGGCGCCTGGGTCTCGCGGCGTGGGGCTTTTCTTGCCGCCGCTGCCGCCAGGGGGCTCTGGTTGCGGTGCGCCTTAGCGCTGCCCCGCCAGGGAGGCCAGGGCGTCAGGGTGGCCGAGCGGTCCAAGGCGCTGCGTTCAGGTCGCAGTCTCCCCCGGAGGCGTGGGTTCGAATCCCACCCCTGACACGGCCCTTGGCGGCTCCGCTTCTTTCTCTTTCGGCGGGCGGCGCCCTCCGCGACCGGACAAATTTCTTTTCGGGCTCGCCGCTGGCGAGGCGGAGGGGCCCCGAGCTTAGGAGGGCTCCTCCCTCTCTCCTCACGCACTCCCATCTTGGGTCTTGCAGGCCTTTCAGCGCCTGGCTCGCTGGGAGGTGGCGGTCGGACGGTTTCGGCCACTGCAGCGAATTCCCTCGCAGCAGCAAGCTCCCCGGGCCCCGCCCCCCTCCTTCGTCTCGGTCCGTGCGGAGCTCTGTGTAGCACGGGGCGATGCAGGCCGCTTTCCCGGGAGAAAATGTCACGCGAACGGACGCGCCTCGAAGCAGCTGGCACTGCCGCCTCGTTCCGGCAGCAGGGCGCTGGCCTTCGCGCCCGCTCCCAGCCAGTCCCCTGCTGGCGCGTGCTTTTGGCTGTGTTTTTTCGGTCTCCGCTTTATGAGTGGCTTTGTACCACCTTGTCTTTCACGGCAGACGGGGTGTTTTGACGAAGAAAGCAAAGCAAAACCCCGCAAAAGGGGACCCGCCCAGCAGCGCCCGGGCGCCACCTGCGTCGCCGCTGCGTGTTTTCTTTGCGTGGCTCCCGAGAGCAGCGCTGGGCAGCTCTGTCAGGATGGCCGAGCGGTCCAAGGCGCTGCGTTTAGGCCGCAGTCTCCTCCGGAGGCGTGGGTTCAAATCCCACTCCTGGCAGCCTGCTGGTGGGGGCTGAGGTGCGTGGGCTCTTCCTTTGCTTATTTGTTTTTTTTTCGGGGGGGGGAGGGTGTGCTGGGGAGTAGCGGCGGATTTCGTTTCGCCCCGCCCCGCCCCCGGGGCCTCAGTGGGAAAGCAGGCCGGCCTGCTGGCCCCGGGGTCGGCGGAAGCCAGAGCCCGTCCCCGGGGGCGGCCCGTGACACTGCCACGGGCGCCGGCAGCAAAGGGACGTGAGCCTTGCCCTTTCGTGTCAGGGTGGCCGAGCGGTCTAAGGCGCTGCGTTAAGGTCGCAGTCTCCCCCCGGAGACGTGGGTTCGAATCCCACCCCTGACAGGCCGGCGGAAGTTCCGCCGGGCGCCTGGGTCTCGCGGCGTGGGGCTTTTCTTGCCGCCGCTGCCGCCAGGGGGCTCTGGTTGCGGTGCGCCTTAGCGCTGCCCCGCCAGGGAGGCCAGGGCGTCAGGGTGGCCGAGCGGTCCAAGGCGCTGCGTTCAGGTCGCAGTCTCCCCCGGAGGCGTGGGTTCGAATCCCACCCCTGACACGGCCCTTGGCGGCTCCGCTTCTTTCTCTTTCGGCGGGCGGCGCCCTCCGCGACCGGACAAATTTCTTTTCGGGCTCGCCGCTGGCGAGGCGGAGGGGCCCCGAGCTTAGGAGGGCTCCTCCCTCTCTCCTCACGCACTCCCATCTTGGGTCTTGCAGGCCTTTCAGCGCCTGGCTCGCTGGGAGGTGGCGGTCGGACGGTTTCGGCCACTGCAGCGAATTCCCTCGCAGCAGCAAGCTCCCCGGGCCCCGCCCCCCTCCTTCGTCTCGGTCCGTGCGGAGCTCTGTGTAGCACGGGGCGATGCAGGCCGCTTTCCCGGGAGAAAATGTCACGCGAACGGACGCGCCTCGAAGCAGCTGGCACTGCCGCCTCGTTCCGGCAGCAGGGCGCTGGCCTTCGCGCCCGCTCCCAGCCAGTCCCCTGCTGGCGCGTGCTTTTGGCTGTGTTTTTTCGGTCTCCGCTTTATGAGTGGCTTTGTACCACCTTGTCTTTCACGGCAGACGGGGTGTTTTGACGAAGAAAGCAAAGCAAAATCCCGCAAAAGGGGACCCGCCCAGCAGCGCCCGGGCGCCACCTGCGTCGCCGCTGCGTGTTTTCTTTGCGTGGCTCCCGAGAGCAGCGCTGGGCAGCTCTGTCAGGATGGCCGAGCGGTCCAAGGCGCTGCGTTTAGGCCGCAGTCTCCTCCGGAGGCGTGGGTTCAAATCCCACTCCTGGCAGCCTGCTGGTGGGGGCTGAGGTGCGTGGGCTCTTCCTTTGCTTATTTGTTTTTTTTTCGGGGGGGGAGGGTGTGCTGGGGAGTAGCGGCGGATTTCGTTTCGCCCCGCCCCGCCCCGCCCCGCCCCCGGGGCCTCAGTGGGAAAGCAGGCCGGCCTGCTGGCCCCGGGGTCGGCGGAAGCCAGAGCCCGTCCCCGGGGGCGGCCCGTGACACTGCCACGGGCGCCGGCAGCAAAGGGACGTGAGCCTTGCCCTTTCGTGTCAGGGTGGCCGAGCGGTCTAAGGCGCTGCGTTAAGGTCGCAGTCTCCCCCCAGAGACGTGGGTTCGAATCCCACCCCTGACAGGCCGGCGGAAGTTCCGCCGGGCGCCTGGGTCTCGCGGCGTGGGGCTTTTCTTGCCGCCGCTGCCGCCAGGGGGCTCTGGTTGCGGTGCGCCTTAGCGCTGCCCCGCCAGGGAGGCCAGGGCGTCAGGGTGGCCGAGCGGTCCAAGGCGCTGCGTTCAGGTCGCAGTCTCCCCCGGAGGCGTGGGTTCGAATCCCACCCCTGACACGGCCCTTGGCGGCTCCGCTTCTTTCTCTTTCGGCGGGCGGCGCCCTCCGCGACCGGACAAATTTCTTTTCGGGCTCGCCGCTGGCGAGGCGGAGGGGCCCCGAGCTTAGGAGGGCTCCTCCCTCTCTCCTCACGCACTCCCATCTTGGGTCTTGCAGGCCTTTCAGCGCCTGGCTCGCTGGGAGGTGGCGGTCGGACGGTTTCGGCCACTGCAGCGAATTCCCTCGCAGCAGCAAGCTCCCCGGGCCCCGCCCCCCTCCTTCGTCTCGGTCCGTGCGGAGCTCTGTGTAGCACGGGGCGATGCAGGCCGCTTTCCCGGGAGAAAATGTCACGCGAACGGACGCGCCTCGAAGCAGCTGGCACTGCCGCCTCGTTCCGGCAGCAGGGCGCTGGCCTTCGCGCCCGCTCCCAGCCAGTCCCCTGCTGGCGCGTGCTTTTGGCTGTGTTTTTTCGGTCTCCGCTTTATGAGTGGCTTTGTACCACCTTGTCTTTCACGGCAGACGGGGTGTTTTGACGAAGAAAGCAAAGCAAAACCCCGCAAAAGGGGACCCGCCCAGCAGCGCCCGGGCGCCACCTGCGTCGCCGCTGCGTGTTTTCTTTGCGTGGCTCCCGAGAGCAGCGCTGGGCAGCTCTGTCAGGATGGCCGAGCGGTCCAAGGCGCTGCGTTTAGGCCGCAGTCTCCTCCGGAGGCGTGGGTTCAAATCCCACTCCTGGCAGCCTGCTGGTGGGGGCTGAGGTGCGTGGGCTCTTCCTTTGCTTATTTGTTTTTTTTTCGGGGGGGGAGGGTGTGCTGGGGAGTAGCGGCGGATTTCGTTTCGCCCCGCCCCGCCCCCGGGGCCTCAGTGGGAAAGCAGGCCGGCCTGCTGGCCCCGGGGTCGGCGGAAGCCAGAGCCCGTCCCCGGGGGCGGCCCGTGACACTGCCACGGGCGCCGGCAGCAAAGGGACGTGAGCCTTGCCCTTTCGTGTCAGGGTGGCCGAGCGGTCTAAGGCGCTGCGTTAAGGTCGCAGTCTCCCCCCGGAGACGTGGGTTCGAATCCCACCCCTGACAGGCCGGCGGAAGTTCCGCCGGGCGCCTGGGTCTCGCGGCGTGGGGCTTTTCTTGCCGCCGCTGCCGCCAGGGGGCTCTGGTTGCGGTGCGCCTTAGCGCTGCCCCGCCAGGGAGGCCAGGGCGTCAGGGTGGCCGAGCGGTCCAAGGCGCTGCGTTCAGGTCGCAGTCTCCCCCGGAGGCGTGGGTTCGAATCCCACCCCTGACACGGCCCTTGGCGGCTCCGCTTCTTTCTCTTTCGGCGGGCGGCGCCCTCCGCGACCGGACAAATTTCTTTTCGGGCTCGCCGCTGGCGAGGCGGAGGGGCCCCGAGCTTAGGAGGGCTCCTCCCTCTCTCCTCACGCACTCCCATCTTGGGTCTTGCAGGCCTTTCAGCGCCTGGCTCGCTGGGAGGTGGCGGTCGGACGGTTTCGGCCACTGCAGCGAATTCCCTCGCAGCAGCAAGCTCCCCGGGCCCCGCCCCCCTCCTTCGTCTCGGTCCGTGCGGAGCTCTGTGTAGCACGGGGCGATGCAGGCCGCTTTCCCGGGAGAAAATGTCACGCGAACGGACGCGCCTCGAAGCAGCTGGCACTGCCGCCTCGTTCCGGCAGCAGGGCGCTGGCCTTCGCGCCCGCTCCCAGCCAGTCCCCTGCTGGCGCGTGCTTTTGGCTGTGTTTTTTCGGTCTCCGCTTTATGAGTGGCTTTGTACCACCTTGTCTTTCACGGCAGACGGGGTGTTTTGACGAAGAAAGCAAAGCAAAACCCCGCAAAAGGGGACCCGCCCAGCAGCGCCCGGGCGCCACCTGCGTCGCCGCTGCGTGTTTTCTTTGCGTGGCTCCCGAGAGCAGCGCTGGGCAGCTCTGTCAGGATGGCCGAGCGGTCCAAGGCGCTGCGTTTAGGCCGCAGTCTCCTCCGGAGGCGTGGGTTCAAATCCCACTCCTGGCAGCCTGCTGGTGGGGGCTGAGGTGCGTGGGCTCTTCCTTTGCTTATTTGTTTTTTTTTCGGGGGGGGAGGGTGTGCTGGGGAGTAGCGGCGGATTTCGTTTCGCCCCGCCCCGCCCCCGGGGCCTCAGTGGGAAAGCAGGCCGGCCTGCTGGCCCCGGGGTCGGCGGAAGCCAGAGCCCGTCCCCGGGGGCGGCCCGTGACACTGCCACGGGCGCCGGCAGCAAAGGGACGTGAGCCTTGCCCTTTCGTGTCAGGGTGGCCGAGCGGTCTAAGGCGCTGCGTTAAGGTCGCAGTCTCCCCCCGGAGACGTGGGTTCGAATCCCACCCCTGACAGGCCGGCGGAAGTTCCGCCGGGCGCCTGGGTCTCGCGGCGTGGGGCTTTTCTTGCCGCCGCTGCCGCCAGGGGGCTCTGGTTGCGGTGCGCCTTAGCGCTGCCCCGCCAGGGAGGCCAGGGCGTCAGGGTGGCCGAGCGGTCCAAGGCGCTGCGTTCAGGTCGCAGTCTCCCCCGGAGGCGTGGGTTCGAATCCCACCCCTGACACGGCCCTTGGCGGCTCCGCTTCTTTCTCTTTCGGCGGGCGGCGCCCTCCGCGACCGGACAAATTTCTTTTCGGGCTCGCCGCTGGCGAGGCGGAGGGGCCCCGAGCTTAGGAGGGCTCCTCCCTCTCTCCTCACGCACTCCCATCTTGGGTCTTGCAGGCCTTTCAGCGCCTGGCTCGCTGGGAGGTGGCGGTCGGACGGTTTCGGCCACTGCAGCGAATTCCCTCGCAGCAGCAAGCTCCCCGGGCCCCGCCCCCCTCCTTCGTCTCGGTCCGTGCGGAGCTCTGTGTAGCACGGGGCGATGCAGGCCGCTTTCCCGGGAGAAAATGTCACGCGAACGGACGCGCCTCGAAGCAGCTGGCACTGCCGCCTCGTTCCGGCAGCAGGGCGCTGGCCTTCGCGCCCGCTCCCAGCCAGTCCCCTGCTGGCGCGTGCTTTTGGCTGTGTTTTTTCGGTCTCCGCTTTATGAGTGGCTTTGTACCACCTTGTCTTTCACGGCAGACGGGGTGTTTTGACGAAGAAAGCAAAGCAAAACCCCGCAAAAGGGGACCCGCCCAGCAGCGCCCGGGCGCCACCTGCGTCGCCGCTGCGTGTTTTCTTTGCGTGGCTCCCGAGAGCAGCGCTGGGCAGCTCTGTCAGGATGGCCGAGCGGTCCAAGGCGCTGCGTTTAGGCCGCAGTCTCCTCCGGAGGCGTGGGTTCAAATCCCACTCCTGGCAGCCTGCTGGTGGGGGCTGAGGTGCGTGGGCTCTTCCTTTGCTTATTTGTTTTTTTTTCGGGGGGGGAGGGTGTGCTGGGGAGTAGCGGCGGATTTCGTTTCGCCCCGCCCCGCCCCCGGGGCCTCAGTGGGAAAGCAGGCCGGCCTGCTGGCCCCGGGGTCGGCGGAAGCCAGAGCCCGTCCCCGGGGGCGGCCCGTGACACTGCCACGGGCGCCGGCAGCAAAGGGACGTGAGCCTTGCCCTTTCGTGTCAGGGTGGCCGAGCGGTCTAAGGCGCTGCGTTAAGGTCGCAGTCTCCCCCCGGAGACGTGGGTTCGAATCCCACCCCTGACAGGCCGGCGGAAGTTCCGCCGGGCGCCTGGGTCTCGCGGCGTGGGGCTTTTCTTGCCGCCGCTGCCGCCAGGGGGCTCTGGTTGCGGTGCGCCTTAGCGCTGCCCCGCCAGGGAGGCCAGGGCGTCAGGGTGGCCGAGCGGTCCAAGGCGCTGCGTTCAGGTCGCAGTCTCCCCCGGAGGCGTGGGTTCGAATCCCACCCCTGACACGGCCCTTGGCGGCTCCGCTTCTTTCTCTTTCGGCGGGCGGCGCCCTCCGCGACCGGACAAATTTCTTTTCGGGCTCGCCGCTGGCGAGGCGGAGGGGCCCCGAGCTTAGGAGGGCTCCTCCCTCTCTCCTCACGCACTCCCATCTTGGGTCTTGCAGGCCTTTCAGCGCCTGGCTCGCTGGGAGGTGGCGGTCGGACGGTTTCGGCCACTGCAGCGAATTCCCTCGCAGCAGCAAGCTCCCCGGGCCCCGCCCCCCTCCTTCGTCTCGGTCCGTGCGGAGCTCTGTGTAGCACGGGGCGATGCAGGCCGCTTTCCCGGGAGAAAATGTCACGCGAACGGACGCGCCTCGAAGCAGCTGGCACTGCCGCCTCGTTCCGGCAGCAGGGCGCTGGCCTTCGCGCCCGCTCCCAGCCAGTCCCCTGCTGGCGCGTGCTTTTGGCTGTGTTTTTTCGGTCTCCGCTTTATGAGTGGCTTTGTACCACCTTGTCTTTCACGGCAGACGGGGTGTTTTGACGAAGAAAGCAAAGCAAAACCCCGCAAAAGGGGACCCGCCCAGCAGCGCCCGGGCGCCACCTGCGTCGCCGCTGCGTGTTTTCTTTGCGTGGCTCCCGAGAGCAGCGCTGGGCAGCTCTGTCAGGATGGCCGAGCGGTCCAAGGCGCTGCGTTTAGGCCGCAGTCTCCTCCGGAGGCGTGGGTTCAAATCCCACTCCTGGCAGCCTGCTGGTGGGGGCTGAGGTGCGTGGGCTCTTCCTTTGCTTATTTGTTTTTTTTTCGGGGGGGGAGGGTGTGCTGGGGAGTAGCGGCGGATTTCGTTTCGCCCCGCCCCGCCCCCGGGGCCTCAGTGGGAAAGCAGGCCGGCCTGCTGGCCCCGGGGTCGGCGGAAGCCAGAGCCCGTCCCCGGGGGCGGCCCGTGACACTGCCACGGGCGCCGGCAGCAAAGGGACGTGAGCCTTGCCCTTTCGTGTCAGGGTGGCCGAGCGGTCTAAGGCGCTGCGTTAAGGTCGCAGTCTCCCCCCGGAGACGTGGGTTCGAATCCCACCCCTGACAGGCCGGCGGAAGTTCCGCCGGGCGCCTGGGTCTCGCGGCGTGGGGCTTTTCTTGCCGCCGCTGCCGCCAGGGGGCTCTGGTTGCGGTGCGCCTTAGCGCTGCCCCGCCAGGGAGGCCAGGGCGTCAGGGTGGCCGAGCGGTCCAAGGCGCTGCGTTCAGGTCGCAGTCTCCCCCGGAGGCGTGGGTTCGAATCCCACCCCTGACACGGCCCTTGGCGGCTCCGCTTCTTTCTCTTTCGGCGGGCGGCGCCCTCCGCGACCGGACAAATTTCTTTTCGGGCTCGCCGCTGGCGAGGCGGAGGGGCCCCGAGCTTAGGAGGGCTCCTCCCTCTCTCCTCACGCACTCCCATCTTGGGTCTTGCAGGCCTTTCAGCGCCTGGCTCGCTGGGAGGTGGCGGTCGGACGGTTTCGGCCACTGCAGCGAATTCCCTCGCAGCAGCAAGCTCCCCGGGCCCCGCCCCCCTCCTTCGTCTCGGTCCGTGCGGAGCTCTGTGTAGCACGGGGCGATGCAGGCCGCTTTCCCGGGAGAAAATGTCACGCGAACGGACGCGCCTCGAAGCAGCTGGCACTGCCGCCTCGTTCCGGCAGCAGGGCGCTGGCCTTCGCGCCCGCTCCCAGCCAGTCCCCTGCTGGCGCGTGCTTTTGGCTGTGTTTTTTCGGTCTCCGCTTTATGAGTGGCTTTGTACCACCTTGTCTTTCACGGCAGACGGGGTGTTTTGACGAAGAAAGCAAAGCAAAACCCCGCAAAAGGGGACCCGCCCAGCAGCGCCCAGGCGCCACCTGCGTCGCCGCTGCGTGTTTTCTTTGCGTGGCTCCCGAGAGCAGCGCTGGGCAGCTCTGTCAGGATGGCCGAGCGGTCCAAGGCGCTGCGTTCAGGTCGCAGTCTCCCCCGGAGGCTCTTGTCTCTTCGTAATGACCGTAGTTCCCTCCACCAGAGTGGTTGTTGTTAATGCCGGAGGATACACCTACATCATCTGGGAGGAAGGCTCCAGCAATGGAATAATGTCCCTCTGCTGCCCATGAATGTTATGCTTCGCTGATCCTTTCACCCTCGTCAACAAGAGATTGGTTGTCTGACTCTAGGTGAGACCGTTCTACCGTGTCCCAGGAAGTCTCATCTATCTACCTCTCTGCCTCCCTTAGCTGCTCCAGTTCAGCTACCCTGGCCTCTCTACACGATCATTGAGGGTCAGAAGCTCTTATTGCTGAATGCACATATATGCCACCTGTCCATAGGACAGAGAATCATGCATGATACATTGGGTGCGATAAACATGATAACACTTGCTGTCTTACTGAGCCTTTGCCTGCATTCTCTCCGATAGATCCTTAGAGTCTTGATAGGTTGTTGTGGTTGGAGTTTAGTTTCAAAGAAGTTTTCCAGAGTGCCACGTGTCTGTAGTCCCCTTCACACTCCCCCTCCAAACTCCCTTGTCAAACTCCCCTGTTAGCTGCTCCTGTTCGCTCGCTCGCTCCCAGGTCGCTTAGGAGTGGCCTTTATCTAGCCCTGACCTACCAGATAGCCCTGCCCCTTGATTAGGGCTTGATGAGCAATCAATGGCTTAGGTTTCAAAGCTCTCTGCCCCGCCTAGGAGGCTGCTAGATTTACCACATGCTTCTTCAAACAGGTCAGGACATGGAACTCCAAACAAACAGACATGCACAAGCTCAGCACACTGTACCTGTCAGGCAACCAGCAAGTACCCCCTACACACAAACACACAAACTACAGGCAACCGCTTACCTCAAGAGTCCCATAAGCACTCCTCCTTCACCCGGAGAACTCCCTGTTAGCCACTCCTCTTCATTAGCAACTATTTAGTTTTGTTTTCTGTTTTCAGACTCATTGCCCTCTTGCCTGACGTCATCTATTAATTCCAGAACAGGTATAAAATGAACAGCAGTTTAGCATCCACCCCTACCCTGTTCTACATATATGTCTCAACTCTGACCAGGAAGGAACAAATTTAGAGTGTGAGAAGGTATAATTCAATCTCTGAATCCCTTCACACATTGCCTTCTCCACTAACACCACTAACAACTAATTTTGTTTAGTCTGGAAAAAAGAAGACTAAGAGGGGATACGATAATCATTTTCAAGAACATAAAGATTGTCACAAGGTGGAAGGCGGTTACGCGCCTCGATAGTGTGACGTAGTGGGGGTACTTGCTGGGCTGTGGTGACCCCTGCTGTCTGGAGCAAGACCCAGCAGGGAAAACCTCACTAGGCCAAGGTAATGCCAAACTTGTTGAGCCAGGGGCCAGACACCCCCCATGGAGAGGAACAAAGGAAGGTGGAATGCTGCCCTGGCTGGGGGGCAGGGCTGGAAGGGAATTTAGTTAGTTCTGTCTGAGAGCATGGAGGAGAGCCTAGGGGAAGGGGCTGGAGTTTAGGGGCCCAGTCTCCCCCATCTCAAGGGGGCCTGAGGCATCCTAGCCCAGCTCTGTGACCAGATTCCATCTGTGCTGTGCTGTATCCCGGAGAGGCAATAAACTTCCTCTATTCCACCGGCTGGTGCAGTCTGTTTGTGCCATTTCGGGGTGCAGGAGACGGGGGACCCCCAACACGCCGTCACAGATAGTAAGTGACGTTCTTCAAGATAAGTGTCCCTGTTAGCTCCACATTAGGTCTGTGAGAATCTCCTCAGAATGGAGATTTCATAGCAGTGTCCCTGGAGCCGCGCATGGGCGCACCAGCAGCCGCACGCTGTTAGTCTGCCAGAATTGCACATGCGTGAGCCCCCTGTGATGGACCGGGCCGTGACACTACCCCCACGTCCCCTCGCCATCTGCCTGCTCCTCAGTTCCTTCTCTACCCTGAAATGAGGGGTTGAGGAGGCCAGTATCCCGGAGTAGAGAGAAGGAAGGGAGAGTTGTGGAGTACCCATGGAGACACTCATCTCAAAGAATGTCGGTTACTATCGAGGTGCGTAACTTCCTCTTCAAAAGAGAGATGTCCCATGGGTGCTCTACACTAGGTGACTACAAAGCTATTTCCCTTTAGGGAGGTAGGGCTACATCTAGACTGCAGGCTTCTTTCAGAAGAAGCTTTTCTGGAAAAGTTCTTTCGGAAAAACTTCTTCCGAAAGAGCATTCACATTGCAAAAGCACATCGAAAAAGCACTGAATGGACGCTATCTCTCATTGAAGCTGTGATTACTATGGATGGAGTGGCCACCAGGGCTCCTGTGCTTTTTCCTCTTTCCTCTTCTTTCAAAAGAACTCCCTCTTCCCTGTCCACACGTGGCTTTTTCCAAAAGAGCTCTTTCGGAAAAATGCTTCTTCCTCGTAGAATGAGGATTACCAATATTGGGAAAACCCTTCTGTTCTTTCGATTTTCTTTTGGATTGCAGTGTGGACATAATTTAAGGGTTTTTTTGAGAAAATGGCCATTGCTGACTACAAAGTTGCATGCTGCCAGGAGTCCCAGAGGCCGAAGGCATTCGGAGCACAGTTGTACAGGGGCTGGATGCTAAGTTATGTATCGAGGCCACAATTTGTTGAAAACGGTCCGTAGGTAGGAATGCGGTGGCCGTTCTCGAATCGAGGCATGCTCCTATAAACTGTATCTTTTGTGTAGGAGAGAGAGTCTATTTGGTTTCATTCACCTGAAGGCCGAGGTATCAAAATAGGTGTCTCGTGGCCGACAAAAAACGGCAGGAATCGTTGTGTGAGCACGACTCGAGGAGGCAGTCGTCTAGGTAAGGAAATATGACAACTCTTTGTTTCCTTAGGTACTCTGTGACAACCGCCAGCACCTTTGAGAAGAATCTCGGGGATAGAGAGTCCAAATGGAAGCACTTTGTATTGGTAGTGTTGAGAATCTGCAATGAAACGAAGAAAACGCTTGTAAGCAGGGTGGATGGCAATGTGAAAATATGCATCTTGCAAGTCGAGGGACGAGGACCAATCATCCTATTCCAAGGCCGGTAATATGGTAGCAAGCGTCACCATCTTGAATTTTTATTTCTGAACGAATTTATTGAGGGCTGGAAGGTCTAGAATGGGCCTTCAATCCCCCGACCTTTTCTCAGTCAAGAAGTAATGGGAGTAGAACCCTTTGCCCCTAAATTGCGTGGGGACTGGTTCAACCGCCCCTATGTGTAAGAAGTGCTCTACTTCTTGTTGAAGAAGGATCCCGTGAGACTGGTCCCTGAAAAGGGACGGGGAAAGGGAGTGGAGAGGGGGTATGGACACACAGGGAATAAAGTAGCCTTTTTCAATTATCTGCAGGACCCATCTGTGACGGCGCGTTGGGGTCCCCCGTCTCCTGCACCCCGAAATGGCACAAACAGACTGCACCAGCCAATGGAATTGAGGGTGCTTTATTGCTCCTCCAGCACAGCGCAGCACAGATGTAATCTGGTTACAGGAACTGGGGGCTAAGAGGTCTCAATGCCCCCCTTGAGATAGGGGAGTCCCAGCCCCCTCCCCAGCTCCTCCTTCTCTGCCTTCCAGCCAGCAACTAACTAACCCTCTTCCAGTCCTGCCCCCCAGTCAGGGCAGCATTCCACCTTCCTTTGTTCCTCTCCATGGGGGGGTGTCTGGCCACTGGTTCAACAAGTTTGGCATTACCTTGGCCTAGTGAGGCTTTCCCTGCTGGGTCTTGCTCCAGACAGCAGGGGTCACCACAGCCCAGCAAGTACCCCCACTACGTCACAGTTCTCCCCCCTCCGAGAGCGAACTGAGCAGGGTCACTCCGCTCGTGACCTAGGGAAGTTCGGGTCCTCTGCGCAGGAACCCGCCCTGGGGACATGGGTGCTCTCCTTGTCTCGGGCCGGCCGTGGCGAGGACCCACGAGTTGGCTTCCCTCTGTCCACTCGCCACCCCACTCCAGGGCGACTGGCACAGGCCTGTCCTCGGGGGTCACACCCACCCTTCCACTGGCCTGGATCCCTGGCCAGGGTCTCTCGGGCCGGGGCCATGAGCCCAGTGAGCCTTCTCTGGACAGCCAGGGCGGCTTCCACCCCCGATGCTCCATCCAGGGAGGTCTTCCCCTCCCATAACTCTCTCAGCAAACCCAGAGGGTCCTCTATCTGGGGTAGAGACCCCCAAGCTGCTTTCCTCCTGTCTTGGGCCTTCCCGCCCCTCTGGCAGGAGTCACAGGACCGGCAGTACCGCTGCACGGCTGCAAAGATTCCCGGCCAATAGAAGTGCTGGAGCAACCTCAGCCGGGTGCTCCGGATCCCCTGGTGGCCCCCAACGGGGACGTCGTGGGCCAAATACAGCAGCTTGAGGCGATACTTTCGGGGGACGACCAGCTGCCGCTGGACCCTCCATGCCCTCACCTTCCTGGGGGGAAGCCATTCACAGAACAGGAGTCCACGCTCCCGCAGGAATCTCTCCTGGCCACCTCTCCTCCGGGGCTGAGCTGCACGGAGGCCAGCCTGGTCCCTCAGCCTCTGCAAGGAGGGGTCTGCCTGCACCTCAGCCTGGAATTCAACTGCTGAGGCAGGGATCGGGACCTGTCCCCCACCTCTGCCTAGGTCCGGAGTCCCAGCCTGGCTGGACCCCGTGTCCACTGGGATGGGACCCTGAGGCTGCTGCCAGGAGTCCTTCCCTGGACCCACGTTGTCAGCCCCCCGCTGGCTCTGGCTCCGGGTAGTGCCTAGAGCCCGCTGGGATTCATGGGGCCACTCCTCTAGGTCATTCCCCATCAGCACCTCGGTGGGCAAGTGCGGGTGCACGCCCACTTCCTTGAGGCCTTCCTTCGCCCCCCATTTCAGATGCACCCTGTCTACAGACACCTTAAACGGGGACCCGTCTATGCCCTTCAGGGTCAGCTGGGTGTGGGGTAGTATCCGCTCTGGGGCCACTATGTCGGATCGGGCCAGAATCACCTCCGCCCCCGTGTCCCAGAAGCCCGTCACCTTCCTACCATCCGCCTCCAGGGGTATGAGGCACTCGCTCCGCAGGGGCCGTCCTGCCCCCACCCGGTACACGGAGAAATCCGCCTCCCGAGGGTCAGACCTCCCAGGGGAGGTGCACTGAGCATCCTTCCCTCCACTCTGAGCTGAGATTTGCCGGCCAGCCCTTGCCTCTGGGCCAGCCTGCCCTTCCTCCCGCCCCAGCCAGTTAACCCTGGAAAGTCCCCAGTCCTGGGACCTGGTGCACTGAGCCCTCTTGTGGCCTTTTTGCCCACAGCGATGGCAAGTTAGGCTTTGGGCTGTCTCTGTCCAGGCCCTGGCTGGTTCTCTGGGGCGCAGACGATCTGTTCCTTGGTCTCGCCCCGTAGTTGACTCCCTCCGTCGCTCAGCCAAGATCCGGTCTCTGCGCGGTTCCCTTTCTCTCCGGGACTCCCGTTCACACCCGGACTGGCTCTCCGTGAACTCATCCGCCAGTCTCCCGGCCTCCTGGGGGTTCTCTGGTCTCCGGTCCTTGAGCCACAGCCTCAGTTTGGGTGGGCACGCTTCATAGAACTGCTCCATCATGACCAGCTTGAGCAGCTCCTCTGCGGTCTGGGCTCCGACTCCAGACACCCACTTGCGGCAGTATTGCGCCAGGCGGGAGGCCAGATCCACATAGGTCTCCCGTGGTCCTTTCTGTACCCCCCGGAACTTCTTCCTGTACATCTCGGGGGTCAGCCCGAACTTGTGCAGCAGGGCCTCCTTGACTCGGTTGTGATCCCCTGGCTGTAGGTCCTCCAGTTGACTGAGCACTCCGGCCGCCTCCTGGCTCAGTGCGGGGACGAGCTCCTGCAGCCAGTCAGCTGGGGGAACCCGTTGCAGTCCACAGGCCCTCTCAAAGGCACTGAGGAACCCGTCTATGTCACCCATGTCCTTCAATTGGGCCACCACGGGCCTCTCCAAGCATCTGGCAGTCCTGGGACCCTGGGGCCCATCCGCACTTGGCGCAGCCGAGGCCCCGCCGGTTCTCCGCTCTGCCATGGCCAGCTCATGCTGTCGCTGCCTCTCTCGATCTTGGCGTTCCTTCTCTCGGTCTTGGCGCTCCTTCTCTCGGTCCTGTACTTCCAATTCCTTCATCCGCAGGTGGATCTCCCGCCGCCGCAGCTCCGCTGGGCTGGCCCCTGCCCTAGACGGGCTACGGCTTGCAGGCCTCCCGGGAGACGCTGTCTCATCTCTCCGTTGGGTTCCAGTGCTCCTCCCCCTCTCTGAGCCTGACACACTCTCAGGGGGGGTCTGGCTGCTTCCCCTGGGGACAAGATCCTGGCCCTGTGGCTGGTCATTATCTTCCAGCTGGGTAATCAGTTGGGCCTTGGTTGCTTTCCGCACAGGCAAGCCCCTCTCTCTGCACAGCCCCACCAGCTCTGCCTTCAAGAGTTGGGCGTAGGCCATCTGCCCGCTGGTCCCCTCGGTGCAGACTCACCAGTCTAGTGCTGCAGCGCCCCACGATTCCCCGGAACCGCTTTGCTCTGTCTCCAGCACGCCTGGCTCCAGGGCTCTTGCTTCTACTGCGCCTTGTCACTTGCCGCTGGAAGCTCCATCCACGGGGTGCAGTGCATCCCACCCCTGACACCAGTGTGACGGCGCGTTGGGGTCCCCCGTCTCCTGCACCCCGAAATGGCACAAACAGACTGCACCAGCCAGTGGAATTGAGGGTGGTTTATTGCTCCTCCAGCACAGCGCAGCACAGATGTAATCTGGTTACAGGAACTGGGGGCTAAGAGGTCTCAATGCCCCCCTTGAGATAGGGGAGTCCCAGCCCCCTCCCCAGCTCCTCCTTCTCTGCCTTCCAGCCAGCAACTAACTAACCCTCTTCCAGCCCTGCCCCCCAGTCAGGGCAGCATTCCACCTTCCTTTGTTCCTCTCCATGGGGGGTGTCTGGCCACTGGTTCAACAAGTTTGGCATTACCTTGGCCTAGTGAGGTTTTCCCTGCTGGGTCTTGCTCCAGACAGCAGGGGTCACCACAGCTCAGCAAGTACCCCCACTACGTCACACCATCTAACAGAGGTTATACGGTGCCAGTTGTTGAAGAAGGGCAACAATCGCTGATGGAAGATCTTTGCTTGCGTCAGTGGTTTTGGAATAGGCGAGAGGCTCTCCAAACCCCCAATCTGATGTTCCAATTTGCTTGTTGGACGACTGCGACTGTTGGGAATTGATAGAGGAAGGGCAGTGATGTTGGTTTCTGCCTCTGCCTCTGTTCTGTTGCTGGTGGTCTTGTCTATTGTAGCGTTGTGCATATGGAGGGAATTGAGGTCTCGGGTAGCGCTGATACCTATATTGCCTTCTTCTAGGTGCTTGGTTGTGGATCCCCAAAGACCAAAGCGTTGCTCTGGAATCTTTCACGGAGTGGAGAATTTCATTCGTGTTAGTTGCATACTACTTCTGACAGTCAAAAGATCTTCTACTGTAGATTGAATCCTTCTGGGGAATGGAGTGGAGTGAAACCATGATGCCCTTCTCATTGCTACCGCTGTTGCTGTAGAATGCGCAGCTGTGTTGGCAGTGTCAAAGGTGTCTTGTAATGCTGTTCTTGCTATCGCGTGACCCTCGGATACCAGTGCTTTGTAGTGTTGCCTCTTAGCCTCAGGAATATCTGAAAAAAAAGTCATTCAGTTTGGTGTTATTTCTGTAATCGTATTTGCTCAATAAAGCTGCATAATTTGAAATGCGAAATTGTAAAGTAGAAGACGTATATATATTGTGCCCGAATGCGTCAAGCCTTTTGCTATCGTGGTCCGATGGAATAGACCGGTATTGTTGCTGCTTGGATTTTTGTTGTGCAGCTTCCACTATGAGGGAATTAGGAATTAGGTGAGAAAAAAGAAATTGATAACCCTCGGGTGGGACATAATATTTCTTATAGATTCTCTTAGCCATACAAGAGATTGTTGCCGGAGCTTGCCACACCGTCTTTTCTGCTTCTGTTATTGCTGGATTAATCGGCAATGCTATTTTTGATGGTGTTACCGAGTGCAGTATGTCTGTTAGCTCGTGCTGATTTTTCATAACTTCTTGAAGAGGAATGTTTAATTCAGCAACTACACATTTTAAAAGGTCTTGGAAATGTGCAGCATCGTCGGAAGTCGTTGAAGCTGGGTCCAGAGACCCTCCCTCCACTGGAGTGGGGTCATTTTTGTCAGGAGGAGGTGCTGCCTCCTGTTTGAGTAGGTCCCCTTCTTCTATTTGTTTGTAGGGGGCATATTGCACTCTGTCATTTCCAGCCATGCCGGTGTTACTGATAATATTGCCATTTGTCCCAGTATTGCCAGTAAGGGTAAGGTTCAGGTGGAGGTATCCAGAGATTGCCATAATATGAAGACACATTCCCCATTCTGGAAGAGTAAAGACTCTGAGCTGTGTAAGGAGAATTCTCCGGTGAAAAACTTCTAGAGAAGTCATCATCAGGAGAGTGCTCAGGTTGTAAAAATGGTTAATTAAATGTGGATGAGACTAAGCCTCTCTGTGGATGTAATGCCCAACCGGTGTTGTTGGTGCCATAGTGGGAGGCACGGAGGCTATCTGAGGCTCTGAATCGTGCCTCGGTGCCGAGTGCAGTTGTGCCGCATTAGGTGCCTCCGTGGTAGCAGGTGAGGTGCCTGTTAACGCGATCGGTGCCAGCAAGAACTGAATCCGTGCCGGATGGTGCTGCAGCTAATGAGGCAGGCAATTTAAATCCTGTCGCCTCAGAGCACGATTTAGCGCATGCCTGCTGTTTATCTGCTCTGGGGGCTCTAGAGACCCCTGCTGCATCATACGTGCTGCGGTGCAGTGCCGCTGGTGCCATAGCCCCTTGAGGCGCTGACGAGGCTTGCTTTTTGGCAGACTTTTTGGATCCCCGCTGCGTCGGGAACGAGGTGTACCGGTAGTTCGGAATAGGAAGCCTAGTTCGAACTACCTAGTTCGAGCCCCGTGTAGCCGCGCTGCACGGGGTTCGAATCAGCAGGGTTTTAAAAATGGCGGCTCCCTGCTTATGCAAACGAAGCCCGGGAAATTCAAATCCCGGGCTTCATTTGCAAGTGCAGTATGCCTACATTACCCCGCTAGTTCGAACTAGCAGGGTAGTGTAGACATAGCCTTCTTGTGTAGAATTGGACACTGCTATTGAACAGCATTTGCCTTTATTATTTATTAATTGACGATATATTACACAATTAAAGGAGTAGTCTGCTCTTCTAGACAAGACACTGAATATGCCTTAGACATGCATTTTTTAGGGATAGGTTCTACCCCTTTGCATAGACAAAAAGCATAGGTTTTTTTGAGAAAAAGTTAGGTTTAAAACTGCACCTAATTAAGTATCATATCAATCCTGATATGTGAGAACGATAAGGTAAATGATAATTCATTTTTAAAACACTCGAACAGCTTAAGTGTTTTTAAAATTCTGTGTTTAAGTAATATTACACCTTAATTAGAATGTTCATAAACTTAGAAAGAGAAAAATTTCCATTGCTCTGCAAAATATTCCACCCACCAAGATAAGTTTCTTTCAGACAAGATGATAGCTAATAATTTGAACTTTATAATCACACTGGCAGATCCTTTGCTAACCTTTTCATCTTCGTAGGTGACCTGGCTTTACAGATATATGTGTAATTATTATATCTTTGTTTTGTGTGCACCGAGTCCTTTAAATCACCAAGGACTTGGAAAGGATAGCCATTTATATTCATTTCAGTCTCAGACATCATGCAGCAGGCTCTCTTCTGAAGATTTTATGTTAACACAAAGAATGAAACCAAGGCTAATATAATGAAAGTATCTGTTTTTCTTGAAATATGGACAGTATATAAGGACAAAGAATAGTATTAGTGACCCAGCTGTTCAAGGAATGTACTATGAATGCATGGCAGCATGTTGATAAAAGGCTGGATAAAAACATATCATAAATCACTAAAGGTGCATCTATTCTGCACCGTAACCCGAAATAAGAGACACTACAGAAATTGCGTATCTTATTTCGATGCTATTTCAAAATAGCTTATTTAGTCATTTGGCTGTCTACATAGTGCCAAATTTTGAAATAAAGCGCTATTCCAAAATGTCCCTTACTCCTCATAGAATGAGGCTTACAGGGATGTCGGAATACCAAGCCCGAAACAGGCTTGTTGTGAAGACACAGGATAGCTGTCGGGATACTGAAAATAGCATTGCAGTGTAGATGTACCCTTAAGAAACAAACTCCAGAGGAAATTTCAAGCAGATTATGTATATGGAACTTACCTGCCAACAGTCATGATTTTAAGTGAAGAACACCTATGTCTCCATTGTATTTCTAGGCATCACCATCTTTACCATCATCAAATCCCTTAAACCGGCACCACTAGCAAGACAGGTGTTACCCACGTACAATGTGTTTGATTAAAAATATGTAGAAATTAGGCTGGCTGAAGTTCAGCTCAGAATACAGTAGTTTGGGAAATTGAGTTGTTGGTGTGAGCAAAAATTAGCATACAGTACAATGGGAAAACTGAAGTTAGCAAGGACATGCCCCAAGGTTTTGTTGTGGGTGGGTCTTGCTTTAAGGACCAGGATCTTACCAGGAGTTTTTGAGAATATGGGACGTTTTATTAAAATGCTATTGATGGTATTGGAAGGATACCGGTGCAGATGTTAATTTAAATACTTTATTATAAAGACTCCCATAAACAGGTGGCAGAAATGTGACGATGGTAACAGATAGGCTTAATATTAATTACTATTTTAATGGGCTATAAAAGTGGGGAGTCTAATTAACATTTTAAGGGTACTGGTACTTCCTTTGGTTATCAGTTGGCTGATCACTCTCACTTATACCATTTCATCTTTTAATGTGAGTGTAATTGCAGTACCAGTGTAAATGCTAATAGGATGCCTGTGTGTATAACTAATCATTTTTTAAAATCAAGTTTGCATTTATCATTCAAAGTATCATCCGGAGTCCATTAGTAAATTAAATTGTTGATAGCCAACTTAGAGGCTTGAACCAGAGCAACTACATTTGCTTTATTGCCTCCTTAGCTATAACAATGTAATATTAATGTGAACTGTTGGGATGTGTAAGGGTTAAATAAGGGGTCTTGGTAAATACAACCATGGTAACGGGGCGCAGCCCAGACAGACCCTGCTTCTATTCATTTAGCGTACGTCTACACAGCAGGGCAAAAGTCAAATTAAGCTATGGAACTTCAGCTATGGCAATTGCATAGCTAAAGTCAAAATAGCTTAATTAGTCTTTTCATGCTGTCTACACAGCAGGAAGTCAAAGGAAGAGTGTTCTTCCTTCAACTTCCCATACTCCTCATTAAATGAGGGTTAGAGGAGTCAGAGTAAGAAGTCCTCCTGATGGACATTACTTTGACGTTATGTCAAAATAACCGCTTTTGTGTAGACGCGGACTATATTATTTATAGAATAACACTAATTATTCTCAAATAACAGTGCTGCATAAAAGTATCCTCAGTCACTAGCATAACTGTGCAGAAAACACTTTTTGAGGATTGTGTATTCCTGTGAATCTGTTGGATGTCTAGCATATTTTTGGAACTGGTGTAATATGAACAGTATATATAAGGTGGGTGCATGACTGGCTGGATAACCATTCTCAAAGAGTAGTTATTAATGGTTCACAATTATACTAGAAGGCTATAACAAGTGGGATTCTGCAGGGGTCAGTTTTGGGACTGGCTCTGTTCAATATCTTCATCGACAATCTGGATATTGGCACGGAGAGTATGCATATTAAGTTTGCAGATGACACCAAGCTAGGAGGGGTTGCAGCTGCTTTGGAGGATAGGGTCATAATTCAAAATGATTTGGACAAACTGGAGAAATGGTCTGAGGTAAATAAGATGAAGTTTAATACGGACAAATGCAATGTACTCCACTAAGGAAGGAACAATCGGTTTCATACATACAGAATGGGAAGTGACTGTCTAGGAAGGAGTACTACAGTGAGGGATCTAAGGGTCATAGTGGACCACAAGCTAAATATGAGTGAACAGTGTGACACTGTTGCAAAAAAAGCAAACATGATTCTGGGATGCATTAACAGAAGTGTTGTGCACAAGACATGAGAAGTCATTCTTCCCCTCTACTCTGCGCTAATTAGGCCTCAGTTGGAGTATTGTGTCTAGTTCTGGACACCACATTTCAAGAAAGATGTGGAGAAATTGGAAAAGGTCCAGAGAAGAGCAACAAAAATGATTAAAACATACGCTATGAGAAGAGAAGAACAAAAAGAATGATTAAAGGTCTAGCGTACATGAGCTATGAGGGAAGAGTGAAAGAATTAGGTTTGTTTAATTTGGAAAGGAGTAGACTGAGAGGGGACATGATAGTGGTTTTCAAGTATCTAAAAGGGTGTCACAAAGAGGAGGGAGAAAATTGTTCATCTTGGCCTCTGATAATAGGATAAGAAGCAATGGGCTTAAACTTCAGCAAAGAGAGGTTTAGGTTGGACATTAGGAAAAACTTCCTAACTGTCAGGATGGTTAAACACTGGAATAAATTGCCTAGGGAGGTTGTGGAATCTCCATCTCTGAAGATATTCAAGAGCAGGTTAGATAGACATCAATCAGGGATGGTCTAGACAGTGCTTTGTCCTGCTGTGAGGGCAGGAGACTGGACTCGATGACCTCTTACAGTCCCTTCTAGTATTCTATGATTCTATAAATGATAAAAAGTAACAATGGGCAGTGTTAAATGTGCCACAGTTGCATAGAAAGGGTCTGTCTAGACTACATGGCTCCGTTGACGGAGCCATGTAGATGAGGTTTCTAGACATAGGGAAAATGAAGCGGCAATTTAAATGATTGCCACTTCATTTACATCAAAATGGCTGTTGAGCTGTGCCAATCAGCTGTTTGGCGGCACAGCGCAGTAGTCTGGACACACCGCGGTCGACAAGGGAAGTGAGGAATGAGGGGAATGAGGTTTACCGGGGCGGTCGACAAGGGAAGCCCTTGTCGACCGTGGAGCATCCAGACTAACACGCTGTGCCGCCAAACAGCTGATCAGCACAGCGCGGCAGCCATTTTGATGTAAATGAAGTGGCGATTATTTAAATCGCCGCTTCATTTCCCTTTTTCGAGTACACTAATCTACATGACTCCGTTGATAGAGCCATGTAGTTTAGACGTACCCAAAGTGTGTGTGTGTGTGTGTGTGTGTGTGTGTGTGTGTGTGTGTGTGTGTGTGTGTGTGTGTTTAAAAACTCTACAAATAAGTACTCGTTTAGCAAGCTGGTGTCCTCCGATTTCATTAGGGTTAGTTGTATTTGTTGCTCTATTTGGGGCTCAATAAAAAGCAAAAAAAAAAAAAAAAAGTCACCATGGGTACATTATGGTAAGATAATTTACCTTACAGTGGACAGAGCAACTATTCTTTCAACAGTTCTACAAAATCAAGAAAGAAATATCCCTCAGCAGGATGTTCAGTTCAGCTGGCAAACAGGATTCTCCCTGCTTTCAACTGAAATTACATGGAAATAAATGGTCACAAACTAAAGAGCTTTTGTGTTAACTTTAACTCTGGGAGATTAAATCTCTAACAGCACTAAGAAATACTGGGTTCTCATATTCCTATATTATAACTTAACTGTTTTGGTTTTGAAATACTTCCCTCTCCTCCTTTTTTTCCTTGAGTGAATTTTTAGTGCTGATGAGATTGTCAGACTCATTGCCCTCAGGCCTTAAATTGTCTATTATAATCAGGACAGGTATAAAATGGACAGCAGTAGCTCATCCATCCCCATCCTGTTCTACAAATATACCTCAACCCTGACCAAGAAGTAACAAATCTAGTGTGTGAGAGGGTCTAATTCAATCTCTAAATTCCTTCACTTGCTGGTTTCTCCACTAAGACTCCTAACAAGCAGTACAGGTTAGTGCCAATGAGGATTGGGGATTTTGTGTGGATATTTGTCAACTAGGAACAGTCAAATCACCAATACTTTTGATAAGGGCCTTGGATTATAATGACTTTCAGTCATACTCCATCGGACTAGAAGTGAAAAGCTTCAATACTCGTTTAACTAGGCATATGTGCTAGGACTAGTGGTGCAGAGGGGTGTGCTGTACCCCCCTGACTTGAAGTGGTTTCCATTATACCCAGGGTTCACAGTTTGGTTCAATGGCACTCAGCCCTTTGTTCATGGTATAGTGTGAGAAAACTCGACTCTCCATCTAACTTGCCTATCATAAGGACAAAAAAAGTGAGACTGTGGGGATATGTCTAGACTACATGGCTCTGTCGACGGAGCCATGTAGATGAGTTTACTAGACATAGGAAAATGAAGCGGTGATTTAAATAATCGTCACTTCATTTACATCAAAATGGCCGCCGCGCTGTGCCGATCAGCTGTTTGGTGGCACAGCGCGGTAGTCTGGACGCGCCGTGGTCGACAAGGGAAGCCTTTGTCGACCGCTCTGGTAAACCTTATTTCATGAGGCATAATGGAGCGGTCGACCGTGGCGTGTCCAGACTACCACACTGTGCCGCCAAACAGCTGATCGGCACAGCACGGCAGCCATTTTGATGTAAATGAAGTGACGATTATTTAAATCACTGCTTCATTTTCCTATGTCTAGCAAAGTCATCTACATGGCCCCGTTGATGGGTCTAATTCAATGTGCAATGGAGAGAGACTGGATCAATCCTTTTCAAAGCAAGATGCTTCCACATAATGTGCAGAGTGGGTAGTAAAGTTTTCCTACAGGGCACCAGGATTCTAGGACTAGTGTGACCACATTTCAAGAAGGGAAGCACTCAAGGGATTCTTGGATATGGTTAGATTGATCTGGGTTGTGCATACTGCAGTGTGGATACCAGAGCCCTAGGTTCAAGCTTGGTCAGAAAATCCTTAAGCGAGGGTTAAAATACAGTGTCGACATTCAGTGTCGACCCAGGGTTCTCTAACACTGGTTATTGGGGAGTCTGTGTTCTACTAATTCTGGTTTTATATTATCGTGTAGACAAAGCAGCCTTGTGAGTTATCCGGCACCTTTCCTCTAGTTTTTAGAGTTTTGAGTGGTCATGATCTTGAGATCCAATCAGATGAAAATTCAGACAAAGAATCCTTTAAAGAAATGGGGAAAAAATGTGCCACAGTCCTTGACATTCAGGTGATCATTAAAATACTTCCCTCTCTGCATTCAATGTAAACACACTGTGACTGGCTCAAAAAGAGCTTTCTTTATGAGAAGTTATATTTGAATTTTAACATTTTAGAAAAAGAATGCAAATCAGTGGTAGGGTTTACAAAAATTATTTACTATTTTTCAGAAATCACAAACTAAAGAAAAACATAGTGAACTTTGGAGAAACATCTCTGACCCCTTCTAAGTAGAACTTAAAGTAATTTCCCTCACAACAAGCTCACTTTTATTATTGGCAAGTACATTCTCCTGATCTCTTTTGATGGCAGAGGACTCAAATTGCAGAGATTGTAGATTAGGATAACAGCTATCCCTCTTTGTTTAAATATTCTCTGAGGCAAAACTCCTGGCCAAACTAACCAAAAGCCAATTTATTCTCTTGGAACTTAATTGTGCACCTTTTAAATCAATGGGAATTCTGCAGCTGGTCTCTATGCTTGATAGATCTGCTTCCTGTATTATTCTGGAGTTTTCTGTATAAAAACAATCTCAGGAACTGTGTAGATTCCAACACGGATGCCCACCCTCACAGTATCAAAATATCTCCCAGAAGTGAAAATACAAATGAGATCTCTCTCCTCCTTCTCTACTGAGAAAAGTCAGACTTAATTTTCTCTCTGTTTGTTTTTAAATTAGTATTAAATGGGCAGGAGAGGGTTGGAGTAAGTAGATGTTACAGGAAAGCTTGGGCACAGACGTGAATGTTGCATTTAGTTCTGAATCTCGTGACGTTTATGATCAATCTCATGGGTCCTTTTCAATTCAATTCTTTTCAAGACTAAGTGTATAATCTTCTATGGGATGTGTTTGGGCACATCTACGCTACAGCGTTATTTTGAAATAATACACGTTACTTTGAAATAACAAGGTGAGTGTCCATACAGAAAGCCCATTATTTCAAAATTATTTCGAAATAACAGCCTTCTTATTCCTGAATAATAAATTCTCATTTCACGAAGAATAGCGCCTATTTCAAAATAGCTATTTCTTTGTCCAAGCAGGTGTAAATTATACTTTTTCTTTCTGATAGTTCTTGGCTCACCTCCAGCCTCTCTGAAATGTAATGAACCCGAGATCAGCTTTCGGAATGGACTCTGCAGACCAGGAAGTACCACTCACCTGGCCAATAATAAACCACATTACTAAGCTGCATCTTGGATTTGCAATCCAGACAATGCCATTCTGATTTTGCACACTCTGCACCATAACAGTTGATTTCCTCTCCAGCCGGGGGATGCTTGACCTCCCACTCCACCCAGGCCCTGCCCTCACTTCAGCCCTTCCTCTAAGATCCTGCCCTGCCTTTTTCCACCCTAGCTCCACCACCTTTCATCCCTTCTCCCAAACCCCTACCCCTCTTCCACCCCTTCCCTTCCTCCAAGTACCAGCCCCTTTCCACTCCTGCCATGTCCCTATTCTACTCCTTCCCACAAACCACAAACCCACCCAGTCTCTTTCCAATCTACCTCTTCCTCCCAGAGTTTTCTGAATTCCATGAATCAGCTGTTTACAGCACTCTAGAAGTCCTTGGAGGGTGGAGGAGGAGTTGATAAGTGGGGCCATCAGCATGTAGGCAGGAGGGAGGCAGAGGAGGAGTATGGCTGCCAGTGAGTGCTGAGCACCCACTCATTTTTCCCTATGGGTGCTCCAGCCCTGGAGCATCCATGGAGTCAGCACCTGTACACATGCCGACTCACATTTAATCTTTGATCACAATTAACTTACACACGATTAACACAATTAACACAATTAACTTACACAATTAACTTAATTTATACCTTCCTACCAAAGGACTAAAGTCTTCATGCAGTCATAGCCACACAAATAAATTGGGCCAAATTTTCAGTGGTATGCAAGAGAATTATAAGAAAGATATCTTTGGATGCAGCTGCTTGTTTGTACTGAATTTAAAGGATCTGCTGAAGAAAGACATATAGGAAATATATTTCTAACAAACACCAGCCTCGTACTATGGAGGGTTAGTAAGGATCAAGGAGTTGCAGATGAAGGTTCTTGTGCCCAATGGACTGTTTCTGCATTTCTTCAACATACTGCAAATTTATACTAACCAACTACATTCTCCTTTTTTAAATTTTCTATTCAGTAAAAGCAGGCATGGTTACTGTTATATATAACAATAGCTAGGGGTCTAAAGTTGCCCCTAAAGTTATGAATCCTAGTAACCAATGATAGACACACTCTCAATCAGAGGGACCAAATCCAACATCATTATAAGAATATAATAATAATAATAAGTTACTCACCCTATGCAGTAACAACGGGTCTTTCAAAAATAAAACCCTTTTTCGAAAGATCCTGTAAACCTCATTTTTTGAGGAGTACAGCATCTTTCAAAAAAGGGGTTTATTTTCCAAAGATCCCCGTCTAGACTGCTGTGGGGTTTTTTTCCAAAAAAGCCCCGTTTCAAAAAAAGCGGCAGACGCCATTATGCAAATAAAGTGCGGGATATTTATATCCCAGCTTCATTTGCAATTTCAACGTGCTTAATTTACATCCCTTTACCGAAAAAGGGATGTAGTCTAGACACACCCGCAGGCATTTAACACAGGAGGCATGGCCATCAGAAATAGGCATCGAGTCTCAGCATGAGTTGCATCTTTTAAAGCCAGGGGAACCTGGCATGTTGAAGAAGAAAAGCTGCCACCGCAGTGATTGCTTTTTTTTTTTTTTAAACACTAAACGTTAAAGCTAACTATAACTGTCTAAACTATGAGGACAAAGTTCTAAACTACTGCCAATAATCTTGTTTTTCTGTCAGGAAGAAGAGCAGTGCTCTGACTCTGTCTTCAGCCGAGGACAGTAGAAAAGAAACTGATGGGTCTCGCGCCGCGCACGCACTCGATGAATGGCAGGAGCACGAGACGCTAGATGTGCAGGCACGACGTGAGGGGCACTGTCCACCAAAAACCTCCAATCAATGGTGCGAGGACACACCGAGACCTGAGTGGAGCACCCACAGGGACACCACTCACTGAAGAACAGCCATATTGGGTCAGACCAAAGGTCCATCTAACCCAGTATCCTGTCTGCCGACAGTGGCCAATACCTGATGCCCCAGAGGGAGGGATCACAACAAGTAATCATCACGTGATCCTTCTCCTGTCATCCATTTCCAGATAAACAGAAGCTAGGGACACCATTCCTACCCATCCCGACCAATAGCCACTGATGGACCCAACCTCCACGACTCTATCTAGCTCTTTTTTGAACCCTGTTAAAGTCCTAGTCTTCACAACATCCTCTGGAAAGAAGTTCCACAGGTCGACTGTGTGCTGAGTGAAGAAAAACTTCCTTTTGTTTGTTTTAAACCTGCTGTGTATTAATTTCATTTGGTGACCCCTAGTTTTTATATTGTGGGAATAAGTAAATAACTTTTCCTTATTCACTTTTCTGCACCAGTCATGGTTTTATAGATCACTATCATATCCCTCCTTAGTTTCCTCTTTTCTAAGCTGAAAAATCCAAGTCATTTTAATCTCTCTTCATATGGGACCCGTACCAAACCCCCTAGTCATTGTTGTTGCCCCTCTCTGAACCTTTTCCAACACTAATATATCTTTTTTGAGACGAGGTGACTGCATCTGTACGCAATATTCAAGATGTGGCCATACAATGGTTTTATATAGAGGCAATAAGATATTCTCGGTCTAATTCTCTATCCCTTTTTTAATGATTCCTAAGATTCCAGTTGCTTTTTTGACTGCCGCTGCACACTGACTGAGTGTTTTTAGAGAACTATCCACAATGACTCTAAGATCTTTCTCTTGAGTAGTTGTAGCTAAATTTGTCCCCATCATATTATATGTATAGTTGGGATTATTTTTTTCAAAGTGCATTACTTTACACTTATCAGCGTTAAATTTCATTTGCCATTTCGTTGCCCAATCACTTAGCTTGGTGAGGTATTTTGAAGCTCTTCACAATCTGCTTTGGTCTTCACTATCTTGAGCAGTTTGGTATCATCTGCAAATTTTGCCACCTCACTGTTTACCCCCTTCTCTAGATCATTTATAAGTAAGTTGAATTTGACAGGTCCTAGGACAGACCTCAGTAGCTTCAGCCCTTTGCCATCATCAATGCCCCAGTATTAATTAGACACAGGCTAAGGCACTGAACTGCATCATCTGAGTTGAATAAAACAGAGATACACAGTCGGGTATCATCAGCATACTGATGACAATGCACTTCATGCTTCCCTACAAGCTCTGCAAGGCTATGTCTACACTACCAGGTAATTTCAAAATAAGTTATTTTGAAATAATAACTCTCACAATAACTATTTGAAACAAGTCCATTATTCCTCTTCACAAGCAGGAGTTATAATTTCGGCTTGGTAGTGTGGATGCTCGCCTTGTTATTTCAAAATAACTCCTCAGTATAGACATGCCCCAAATGACCACCTATAGAAATGGAACAGGAAGGCTGGCAGAGTGGAACTGTTGTCATCCCACACTTCTCTTACCATCTGCACCCCTTCTCTCATTTCTTTATCAGACTTTGAACAATGCTATGTAGCTGTCATCTCCAACTCCATCTCCTTCCCGAACATCTTTGACTCTTGGCTATCCAGTTTCATCACTTCATAATCCACTACCTTCATCCTCATCCCATGTTGGCACCTCATCCAATCCTTTTGTCACCCATTTCCTCAATCTCACCTCTTCATTTGCTTTGGAACAACCCAGGGAGAGTTCCAGGACAAAGAGACTGCCTGGAGACAGGCAGGAAGATGTGCATTGGGGTGCAGAGAAATATGTAGTTGAGGAGCAATGTTATAAGAGACAAAAGCTCTAATCAGAGTAAAAATAATGAGTACTTATTTTAGTTAGTAAGTCAGCAGATATGACTCTGAATACACACAGGGAACAGATCCTGTTGAATAAGAAGGCCTCACCTTTCAGTGTAGAGCCACCCTTTAAGATTGTTGGCTAATATTAGGAAGAGTGTGTCAGCACTGCAAAAGAAGGGCTTGCCCCAGCAACCTTTACTCATGCCAGAAAGCCTGACTCATGAACAATATGACTGGCTTTGGTCTGACTGTTAGAAAAAAAAAACGTGTAGAATTGGGCTCCTAGCAATTACAATAAAGATCGCAACAGACTGAAGTGAATGATTTATGATTCCCAATGTTACTATAAAATATATGGAAAGATGCCAAGATGCTAATTGGCTTGATTAAAAAAAGAACCAAACGAACCTCAGACCCAACACAGATGGCTTCTTTGTCTCAATTATTTCTTCATTTTCTTGCATGCTTCCCTGTGTCACCACTTAATTAGCGACTAGACCTTTGCAGGAGAGCTTGCCATTTATTTATTTACTGTAAGATAATTAGTCACACATGTGATAGTAAAACCAAAGCCCTGCTCTTATGGTGAGTTCCGCACACACTGGGCTTACATGGTAAGGATGGAAAATGCACTGGGTAAGACCGTAGGCCTGAGACTTAGGAGATCAGGATTCAGTTCCCTGCTGCTGCTCTGTCCCTGTGGGACCTTGGGTAAATCATTTAGGCTATGTCTAGACTATATTCCTCTATTGAAAGAGGAATGTAAATGAGCCCGATCAAAAGTGCAAATGAAGCGTGGATTTAAATATCCCAGGCTTTATTTGCATATTCGCGTCCGTTCGCTGTTTCGAAAAAGGGTATTTCAAAAGTGAAACCGCAGTCTAGATGCAGTTCTTTCGGAAAAAAAAAAAACCTTTTTCGAAAGAACCTGTACTCCTCGTTTTTTCAGGAGTTCTTTTAGAAAAGGGCTTTTTAAAAACAAAAAAAACAAAAAAAAACCAACCGCGTCTAGACTGCAGTTTCATTTTTGAAATACCCTTTTTCGAAACAGCGATCGGGCGTGAATATGCAAACGAAGCCCGGGATATTTAAATCCACGCTTCAATTGCACTTTCAATTGGGCTCATTTATATTCCTCTTTTGAAAGAGGAATGTAGTCTAGATGAGCCCTTAGTCTCTCTGGGCCCCAGTTCTGCATGTGTACAATTGGGATAATGGTATTACTCTAAGGCATGGAAGGGTTCTGGACAGGATGCAGACATAACAAATTCTGAGGTGCTCAGATACTACAGTGATATGGACCATATAAATACCCAGACCAATAGCCCCTTGCATGAATAACAAGCTATACTGACAGAGCTCATTGCAGGATTGGGGCCCAAACTGTGCTGAATTCAATCAAGAACCACAAACAGAGAGCATCACACTCCAATCTACTTTCTAGTTTGTTCATTTAGAGCAGTGGTCACCAACCAGTAGCTCGGGATCTACCGGTAGATCTTGGAGCCTCTGACAGGTGATCTTGACTAGTTTGGCCAAGAGGCTGTCAAGTGCCAGCACTTCATCTGCCCCTCCCCCCACTGCTGCTCAGTTCCTGCCCTTTACCTTGAGCTACCCCTCCCCCTGGGAGCCTCCTGCTTTCTGCGCAGGGCAGAGGAGAGGTGCTGATGTCAAGGTGCCCCCTCCCAATGTATCCTTTTTCCACAGAGCAGAGAGGGGGTACAGCAGGACTTGGGATGGAGTTTGCTGGCTGCTTTAGGGAGTGGTCCAGAGTCAGGGTTGGGGTGAGCCTGCCTTAACCCCACTGCACCACCAACCAGGAGCCACTAGCAGTGCCTAGCTGGAGCCCACATACCAAACTCCTACCCCAGTCATGAACTCCATCCTGTACTCCAATCCCCTGGCCTATCCCCAAACACCCCTGCATCCAAACGCCATCCCAGAGCCTGCAAGTAGAGCCCCCTCCTACATCCCAACTGCCTTCCCCAAGAGTAGCTCAGAGCCCCTCTCACACTGTATATCCCTTAATCCAAGACCAGAGCCTGCACCCCAACCCTCTGCCCCAGCCTGGTGCAAGTGAGTGAGGATGGGCAAGAGAGGGAGGATGAAGTGAGCAGGTGTGGGGCCTTGGAGAGGGGGCAGGAAGGAGGTGGGGCAAGGGTATTTATATTTGAGGTAGATCTTGGATTGCATTTAAATCAAAAAGTGATCTTGTGCTCAAAAAGGATAAAGACCATGGATTTAGAGACTGACTAAATCTCTGGCTCTCACTGATATACCTGGGTAATCCCTCACACTGAAATCTATGGGAATGGTTTTGTGTAGCAGAGAGCAGCATGCACTCTAGTCGATCTAATTTATACTAGTTAAAATGAGTAGTTTTAGGAGTGAATGCAGGTGGTAGGCCTGCTGTCCCCTTGAAGATTATGAGGTTTAAAGGGTCAAAGCTTTCTCTAGCCGCTAGTTCTGTACTTAGTTGATGATATTAGCAGATTAATGTTAGTTTGCATTTTTCTAACAAAATGGTTGTGAGATAAGAAACAGAAGTCTTACCCCATGGCTTCTGAACCAATTAGTTGATAATACAACAAGTCACTTGACAGATTAAGATGCCAATAGATGTATCTGTGTCTCTGTGGATTTACACTGCTCTTAAAGCTATCCAGTTTCCAGCTTAAGTGCCTGGATTTAATCAACAGTGAACTATTCTATTTTCAGCAGCTCTTAACAAAACATTGTGGCTACGTCTACACTGGCCCCTTTTCCGGAAGGGGCATGTAAATTTCACTAGTCGTCGTAGGGAAATCCGCGGGGGATTTAAATATCCCCCGCGGCATTTAAATAAAAATGTCCGCCGCTTTTTTCCGGCTTTTAAAAAAGCCGGAAAAGAGCGTCTAGACTGGCCCCGATCCTCCGGAAAAAGTGCCCTTTTCCGGAGGCTCTTATTCTTACTTCAAAGTAAGAATAAGAGCCTCCGGAAAAGGGCACTTTTTCCGGAGGATCGGGGCCAGTCTAGACGCTCTTTTCCGGCTTTTTTAAAAGCCGGAAAAAAGCGGCGGACATTTTTATTTAAATGCCGCGGGGGATATTTAAATCCCCCGCGGATTTCCCTACGACGACTGCTGAAATTTACATGCCCCTTCCGGAAAAGGGGCCAGTGTAGACGTAGCCTGTGTGAAATCGTTAATCTCTGTAATGAATTATGGGCCAGCTACTCAAAGGGTGCAAATAGGCTTGGCTGATTTACACTAGCTGAGGATATGTCCCTATCTCTCTAGTTCTGAATGTATTTAGTGAGTGCCATATCATCTGAAACACATTTTTCTGTTACGCATATCTAAATACATATCTCACCACCTAAATTAGTGGTTGCATTTTCAGGGAGACTAAGGAACTAAGATCCCATAGATTCATTCAGGTGCCTAACAGAGCTAAGGCTGAGATTTTCAGAATCAACTACAGGTTGAACCTCTCTAATCTGGCACCCTCAGGACCTGACCAGTGCTTAACCGGAGAATTTGCCACATCTCGGGAGGACAATACTGTCTAGCAGTATTACCAACACTTACACCGATTACTGGGCTCTTAGAAGACAGTTAGGGATAAATTAGAGCTAAATAACAGCACAGAACACTAGCCTGATGACTAGAAACAGACTTTGTGGAACCATGGGAAACTTGCTTACAACCATGGTAAGTAGACATCAAGCTAACTAAAATCATGCCTGACCAATCATGCGCCTCTGTCAGACCAGAGAGTTCCAGACTAGAAAGTTTTAATCTCTCATGATTTCAGGTGCTTCTGTTTTTGGACATTGGGTTTAATTTCATCCAGAGTGCTGTTGGGAGAAAGGAGTTGAAGAGCAGGAACTAGAGGGAGAGATTTCCTAAAAGGGCTGCTCAAATTTCTGGAGAAATCAAAAGCACGTTCACAAGTACAGCACCTACTTATCAATTAAACGACAGTAAAAAACCCAAACACTATGTTATATTTATATCAAACAATTGTGTTCTTTTCTTAATAAATATCCTACCATTACAAATAGTAATTTATGGCCATTTAGTAGCCAGACTGAATATTTACAGCATAAGTAACTCAAAACATTCTTGAATGATGTTTTGTTTACAACTGAAGTAATAAATCGAATGCACCAGGGTACTTAAGGAGCTAATTAAAAGTAACAAATGGAGAAATGACTGGATGTTGGATATCTGGGTGCATGCTGTTATTACTGTGCCCCTGTATGGTGAGATTTATACTAGAGGTGACTCAACCACAGTTCCACTTGGACTCAGTGAATGCAATTCTCATTTACACTAAGGGCCCTTTACACTAAGAGCCTTTGAAGTGCGATATCTGCTGCCAGAGGCAAATAGAAGGTTGTTAGTGTAAATGAGAATTAAGCCAAATAGCAGTAGAACTGAACAAAAAATGCTAAAAGTAAAATCTTACTTTCTCTTAAATGCTCAATATTTTAAAAGTGGTTTATGAGCACTACTACATCAATCCAAATCAATCAATTCACCTTGATCTCATTCAGACTTGAGCAGAAGCAGGATCAGATCTAAAGTAACACATCAAATTACAGAAGAAGAAGTTACTCACCCTGTGCAGTAACGATGGTTCTTCGAGATACGTGTCCCGTGGGTGCTCCACTGTAGGTGTCGGGCTTGTCCCGGCACCGCAGCTCGGAAAATTTTTCCAGTTGTAGTCTGCCAGACTGCGCATGCGCGAAGCACGGCTTGTGCCTTTTCGCGCCATTTGTGTGTGCGCGGTCCGGCTCCCGCCAGTTCTTCCTGATCCTCTTGGTCTTAAAGACATAAATGAGAATTCCGAAGAGGGGAGGAGGGCGGGTCGTGGAGCACCCATGGGACACGCATCTCGAATAACCATCGTTACTGCACAGGGTGAGTAACTTCTTCTTCTTCGAGCAGTGTCCCATGGGTGCTCCACTGTAGGTGAATTCGCAGCAGTAGCCCCTGAAAGGAGGAGGGTTCAGAGCTATCGTGCTGCGGCTGTGGACAGCACCGCTGCTGCCACTGCCCCATCTGGTAGGTGAAGGTTGGGAATGGCATAATGTTTGGCAAAGATGAAGTTTGATGATCATGTAGCAGCTCTGCAAATGTCTTTTAGCGGAACACCTTTCAAGAATGCAGTTGATGTAGCAACTGCACGCGTTGAATGAGCTGTCGGTTTTTGTAATAGTGGTCTATTATGTAGCGCTTAGCATTCCTTTATGCAGTTCACTATGATCGACGAAATGCGCTGTGCTGATAATGGACGGCCCTTAGAACGCTCGACTATAGACACTAGAAGCGTGTTTGCCTTTCTGATGGATCTAGTCCTCTCTATGTAGAAGGCCAAGGCATGTCTGACGTCGAGGGTGTGTAGACGAGCTTGCTCTGCAGAGGTATAGGGCTTAGAGTAGAAAGTGGGAAGTACTATCGGCTCATTGATGTGGAACCGTGAGTTCACTTTCAGAAGGAAAGTGGGTTGAGAGCGTAAGATGACTCCCTGAATGGTAAACACTGTGTATGGGGGTATAGCCAATAAGGCAGTCAGCTCACCAACCCGCCTTGCGGAGGTTATGGCAATCAGAAAGGTAACTTTCATTGTGAGGATGTGCAAATCACATGTGGCTAGGGGCTCAAAGGGCTTCTGCATTAGCACGTTAAGAACTAGCTTTAAGTTCCATGGCTGTGCTGGCTGTGTGCAGTGTGGAAAAAGGTTAATCATGCCTTTCATGAAGCACTGCATCATTGGGTGAGAGAAAATGGAATAACCCTCCACAGCGTGATGGAAAGCAGTGATTGCGGCAATGTGCACCTTAATGGAGGCACACCTGAGAGAAGAGTTCTTGAGCTGCACGAGGTAGTCCAAAATCCGGTGAATGGGCGCGGAGTAAGGGTCCAGACATGCCATCGAGCACCATGCAGAAAACCATGCCCATTCATGAAGGTAAGTGGATCTTGTGGATAATTTTCTGCTATGTAGAAGAATGTGTTTGACCTCTTGCGAACAGATCATTTCTGTTTGTTGGAACCAACTAGGAATCAGGCTGTCAATGCCAGAAGATCGATCTGGGGGTGAAAGAGATGCTGGTTGTTCTGGGAAAGAAGGTCGTGCCTCTTGGGCAGAGGGAACGGATGACGCGCCAACATTGATGGAGGTAAGGAAGCCACGTTTGTCTTGGCCAAAAAGGAGCTATCAAGATTACCGTGGCTTTGTCCATGAGTATCTTTTCTAGTACTCTGGGAATTAGAGGTGTGGGAGGGAATGCATACAGTAGATGATGGCTCCAATCACATAGGAAAGCGTCTTCCTTGGAACGCTGTCCAATTCCCGCTCTTGAACAGTATTGGGGACATTTGGCATTCATGCGTGTCGCAAACAAGTCCACTGTTGGAAATCCTCAGGAATGGAATATGGTTGAGAGGACTTCCGGGTGAAGCTCCCATTCGTGCTTCATGGAAAAATGACTGCTCAACGCATCGGCCATAGTGTTCTGTTGACCGGGTAAGTATTCTGCAATGAGGAAGATTTTGTGGTGGATGCACCAACTCCATAAAGTGATCGCCTCGGCACAAAGTGACCGGGATTGGGCCCCACCCTGTCTGTTTATATAGTTTTTCTGTGGTCATGTTGTCAGTAAGAATTCGGATGGTTTGACCACGAATCTTTGGGAGAAAGTGACGACAGGCATTGCGCACCGCTCGCAATTCTAGGAAATTGATATGCATCATCGACTCTGTGGGGGACCAAAGCCCCTGAGCCTGACTGTGCTCCAGATGTGCACCCCACCCTAGCAACGATGCATCGGTGGTTAGTTGTATTGTCAGTTGTTGGCAATGAAAGGGGACACCCGACATTAGGTTTTTCAATGCCATGTCTTCAATACTATTATAACACAATTTAGCCAACCTGAGTTAAGAACACACAACCCTTTTGAAAGCACTCTTCTTCATTATGAAGACAGTGTGAACAAGGTCCCCCAGGATTATCAATGACCATCTAACACATTTTTAAACATGATGGCTGCATCTAGATTGGCATGTTTTTCCGGAAATGCTTTTAATGGAAAAGTTTTCCGTTAAAAGCATTTTCGGAACAGAGCGTCTAGATTGGCACGGACGCTTTTCCGCAAAAGCACTTTTTGCGGAAAAGCACCAGTGGCCAATCTAAACGCACTTTTGCGCAAAAAAGCCCCGATCTCCATTTTCATGATTGGGGCTTTTTTGCGGAAAAACAAATCTCAGCTGTCTACACTGGCCCTTTTGCGCAAAAGTTTTGCGCAAAAGGGACTTTTGCCCGAACGGGAGCAGCATAGTATTTCCACAAAAAGCACTGATTTCTTACAGTAGAAAGTCAGTGCTTTTGCGGAAATTCAAGCGGCCAGTGTAGACAGCTGGCCATTTTCGCGATCGGGGCTTTTTTGCGGAAAACAAGTCTGAGCTGTCTACACTGGCCCTTTTGCCTGAACGGGAGCAGCATAGTATTTCCGCAAGAATACTGACAATCTTACATGAGATCGTCAGTGCTTTTGCGGAAATTCAAGCAGCCAGTGTAGACAGCTGGCAAATTTTTCCGGAAAAGTGGCTGATTTTCTGGAAAAACTGGCCAGTCTAGACACAGCCAAGGATTCTGGACAAACTGAAGTTACAGCTATCATGAATTTATGAAACTCAGATCACACCAATAGAACGTAATAGTCTTTTTCAGTGCATTAACGGAGTGGATGGGTAACAAGAATGTGATGGATGTAGTTTGTCTAGATTTCAGCAAGGCCTCACAACAGCCATTCCAGAAGCTTCGACTATGTCTACACTGCAGGGGTTTTTTTGGCAGAAGATATGCAAATCATGCTCTCATTTGCATATCTTGTGTCAATCCTTTTTGCAGAAGAGGTTTTGCTGCTAAAAAGCCCTGTGTAGACGGGCCATTTGTCGGAAAAAACCCTTTTGCGCAAGATCCCTTATTCCTCAAAAAATGAGGTTTACAGGATATTTCCAAAAAGGTTTTTTTCCCGACAAATAGCCCTGTCTACACAGGGCTTTTTAGTGGCAAAACCTCTTCTGCAAAATGGATTGGCAAAAGATATGCAAATGAGAGCACAATTTGCATCTCTTCCACCAAAAAAAACCCTGGCACTGTAGACATAACCTTCAAGAGATGTATTTTCTGAATTATAATACAATAAAAGTTGACAATAAAGAGTTGACAGCTAGGAAACATCTAGCTGTTCTTAATGGTGTGGCTCTCCAGTACATAAAGACAGGCTGGTGGGTAAGGGAGTAGAATTGGTTGAGCAGGGAAATGAAAGGGATCAGTTCTGCAATAAATATTATACAACATATTCACTAGAGACCTAGTCTAAATTCAGCAGTGTTTGCTGATATAAAGCAGGGAGATCTCACAGATAAAGAAGCAAGCATAACACAAAAATTCATTTAACTAGGTCATGAGGGCTATGTCTACACAGTAGCATTATTTTGGAACAACATCAATGATTCCGAAATAATGTAGTGTACGTCTACACAGCAAATCTGTTATTTCAAAATAAATTTGAAAAAATGGGCTTCTTACTCTGACTCCTGTAACCCCATTGTATGAGGAGTAAGGGAAGTCAGGGGAAGAGTGCTATATTTCAAAATAACTGTTGTGTAGACAGTGCCAAAAGTCGAAATAAGCTATTTTGACTTAAGCTACGTGTAAGCGTTCCCACTCAGTGCTGGGCCCCTGACTGGTGCTCAGGCCTATACTTATTAATCCAGGGGCCTCTTTAAGACAGTGGGGCCTGAGGACGGATCAGGCCACAATGCCCACACTAGGCTAAATGGCAACATAACCCAACCCTGGTTCAGGTTGGAGGAGCAGGCAAGCAAACAGTTCCCACCATCAGTTTTTAAGCCCAGGCCCTAATTCAGGGCTGGATAGGCAAACAATCAGTTCTCAGAGTCAAATGGTAGACCAGGCCCTGGTTCAGGGCAGGGCAGGCAAATACACAGTTCTCAAATGTCAGAGGGGTAGTCATGTTAGTCTGCATCTGCATAAACAATGAGAAGTACTGGGGCACCTTATAGACTAACAGGTATATTGGAGCATAAGCTTTCATGGGCAAAGACCCACTTTGTCAGATGCATGTGAGATGTGGGTCTTTGCCCACACAGTTCTCAGGGTCCAACGGTGGTCCCAGCCCTGGTTCAGGGTGGGGCAGGCAAACAAACAGTTCTCAGGGTTAATGGTAGCCCAGGCCCTTGTTTAGGATGGGCAGGTAAAAAAACAGTTCTCAGCACAAGTAGGGAGGGGGAGACTGCCACCCAGTATGGGAGGTGGCAGGGGGGACACGGGCCCTCCCTACCCACCGTGTTCCAGCCCAGGACCCTAGCAGTGGCAGCCTTGGTGGCCACTGGGGTCAGCAGGGAATCCACTCTGAAACATGCTGACACACATCACAGGGTTATCAGACCCACCTGACTGTCCTCTGCTTCCCCTAGGCTACTTCTGGACTCTCCCTCAGTCTGTACCTGGCTCCCAGGCAGCAGCGGGTTCACAGGGGGCTGCGTAGTCCACTTTGGGGGAAGGGAATAATTGGTCTCCTCCTCAATACCCTGGCTTGGTGGCCCAGGCCAGTCGTCAGCCTCAGCCAGACCCTCAGGATCTTCCTGGCATGAGAGTTCAGGGTAGGCATCTGCTCCCTCTGGCAGCTAGGCCCCTAGTGAGCTTCTAGCTTCAGCTTTTATACCGCCTGGCCCCGCTCCCTCCCAGACCTCTGTGGACTTAAAGGGGCAGGCTCCGTCTCAGACCATCCGGGCTCAAAGAGAGGTTCTTCCTCCTCGGGGTCAGTGAGCGGCCAACCCGGCTCACTACACTACGCAATTAGCATAGCTCAGGTTGCATAGCTTATTTTGCGTTTAGCCCTGCTGTGTAGAAATGCCCTAGGAGATCTTATTGGACTAGTGTGAGATGAGATGTATGCAGAAGCAGAAAATAATACACATGGGGAGAATTATATCTAGAAAAGAATAATGTCTAAAGAGATATATGGCTAATTATTAATAACAAACTGGCTGTAAATTCTTAGTGTAATTCTTCTTCAAAAGGACAGTTCACTTGTGGGATATGTATATACTGCAGAAGGACTTCATAAAAGACAAAAAAGGTTATATTCAGGGCTCGCCGACCTGCGGTGAGTCCCGCTCGCCAGCTGCACTGTCCAGCGATCTGCGCATGCACAGATCGCCCGAACCCGGCTCTTCCAGATTGTAATCTACTCGCCACAGGCGAGTAGATTACATAGATTGTCAAGCCCTGGTTATACTGTCCCTTTTCTTAACTTAATGGCAAGAATCCCATTCATAGTTTTGCTCCATATACTTACAGATGTGGAAAAAGCATGGAAAGATAAAGATCAATCATATAATTTCACCTCTGAGAAAAATCACAAAATCTGGATACAGATCTAGATTTCAGCAGTGTTTGGATCTGGGTATTTTAATTGTAGTCAAATCTTTAGCCAAATTCTTTTCTGTACCTGGGATCAGATTCCAAACACCAAAAGCTGCAGAACTCTGGTTTTGATTCAGGTTCACTTTCTAGTAGGAGCAGCTTGTTAAAAGGTATTTCCATCACTGGTGTCTATCTGTAGGAACTTTGTTTTTTCTCAGTACTGAGGTGATGAAAATATTGATTAAACAGAACAGGATTTTATGGGAAATGTCACACACAGAGATTGGCGAATTGAATTAATTTAAGGTGTGCTAAAATCCTTTTTTTTTTCTGAGTAGCTATGCTTTAGGGAGCAGTGATTTGAAAAAAATCATAAGAGACTCAATGCTTTTAAACTCACTTAAGTTTGGAGCAATTCATAAGAACTGATGGTGTGAAAAGTCCATACCACCAGGTTTAAATGTGTTTTGGCATTAATTCACAACCAGCAGCCTGTTCTAAGGGCTTCATTATACAAATTACATGAGGGATTTATCACAGACTACATGAATTTATATATTATCTATGACAAGGAGAGAGGTGGGGAGACCAGTTTTTTAAATTTTGTTTCAAAAATTGTATGTTATCAAGAGAGTCACATTGCTTTATATCTCCACAGACAGGAAAAGGAGAAGAGTAGCGGACAGAGTAGATGTAACTGGTTTAATACTTTGAATGCAACACCCGCATCTTCAATTTTTGTATGCACATTCATTTTGTCTAGTTTTGGAACTTTAGGATGGATTTTCAAAAGCACTTTGTCACTCAGGCTGTGTCTAGATTAAATCCCTCTTTTGACAGAGGGATGTAAATTAGGCAGTTCGAAATTGCAAATGAAGCCGGGATTTGAATTTCCCATGCTTCATTTGCATAATCACGTAATGGCGCTCTTTTGAAAATGCGCTATTTAGAAAGTAAAACCGTGGTCTAGACGCGGTTCTTTCGAAAAGGGAAGGCTTTCTCGAAAGATCCTGTAAACAATGTAGTGGTCTTCTTCCAGTGCTACCAGTATCCTCTTTGTAGTACTCCAAACAAGCAGAGTTAAGCAGAGATTCAGATTTAGTCATAGTTATGAGTTTCATTACCTCCTACCAGCTAGGACTAGTGCTTATTCCTATTCTTCCTATGCCTTTGCTTTAATTGTAAGGATGTGTCTACATGGCAGGTCAAAAGTCAAATTAAGCTATGCAACTTCAGCTATGTCAATTGTGTTGCTGAAGTCGAAATAGCTTAATTCAGTTTTTGGCACCGTCTACACAGCAGGAAGTCTAAGGACGAACACTCTTCTTTCCATTTCCCTTACTCCTTGTGAAATGAGGTTTATAGGAGCTGGAGTAAAAAGTCCTCCAGCTCACCATTATTTCAAAATAACGTCAGTTATTCCAAAATAACACTGCTGTGTAGACATACCCTAAGGGCTTAAGGAAAGCACCTATGCTCTCTCCAGGTTTTAATACTGTGCCCAATCACATGGTATCTGAATACCCATTCTGTCATTCATCAAGACACAATAATAATAGATGGTTCTTATTAGCTTGGGCTGTAGTTTCTAAGGGGATGCGGAGGAGTTAGATGGTCCAACTAGAGATGTAAAATATCAATTGGCTTATTGAATAGTTGATGCAATTTACATCGACTATTCAATTAGTCGATAAGGGCGCCTCCGTCTTTGAAATATAACAACAGCCCCAAGGCGAAAACGCTGTGGGGAGTATGCAAGCAGTCCCCCACTAACCCCATGCTCCCGTGGAGTTTCAAAATGGCAGTGCCACATGCAGCCTGGGTCTCTCCCCTCCTTTACTAGTCAACTAGTCATTCATATCCCTAGATCCAACTTCTACTTACTTTGAATGGGAATGGTGGATCAAACTTTCTTAACTCCCTTTCAAACTTCCACCCATAGAGTATGTCCACACAGCAACATTATTTTGAAATAACTAGCGTTATTTTGAAATAACATAGTCCGAGTCTACACAGCAGGCAGTTATTTTGAAATAATGTCAAAACACTGTCAAGATGGAAGACTTCTTACTCCAACTCTTGTAATCCTCATTGTACGAGGAGTAAGGGAAGTTGGAGGAAGAGTGCTCTATTTCAAAATAAGTGCTGTGTAGATGCTGCCAATTTTGAAATAAGCTATGCAACTGACATAGCTCAATTTGTGTAGCTTATTTTGAGTTAAACGCTGTTGTGTAGAAGCACCCTTAGAGAACTGTAGCTTTCAGGAAACACTTATTATGGAAAGGACAATGTGGTGCATCTAAATTAATAAGCAGTGAACGTGATTATCTGCCGCACTTGTATATGGAATAATTATATCATTGCCTATCAGACACTTCTGGATGGAATTTCTCTGTGGTGCACAAAGACTGTTATCCACTCAATTCCCTATTAACAACAGGATTTGTATGCCAATAATCCTCCATGGGCCTTGCAATGGAGTGCCTATGAAATTATTCAGTGCACCTTAATTAACACCTAAAAAGGAGCTTCTGATTCATGTTAGTGCAGTCACTATCAAGGCAGTTATAATAATTAAGCCACTGAGAGAATGCACATAGGGTGTGGAGTCTTGTCTAATGCTGCCAGTTCCAAGTGGTTGCAATGACATATTAAACCAGGACTAGATATGCTTTAATCAACTCCATCTTCATTATACAGCAAACAAACTCTCATGCTAGGGCAGGAAAGCCATACAAATGTATAAGCCCTTTGGCCTGAAGCTCTAAGGGTAAGAAGCTCTCCGCTTCCATCTCTCAGAGAACAGGAGAGGAATGGCCACAGAGTTCATAACTCTGCATAAGTGATTTACTGAGAATTCCAGACATATAAAAGCTCCAGACCAGAAGGAGCTCTTTGGCCCCCTTGATTAATGAAAAATAAGTAGTATGGCTACAAAGAGAGCTTTATTTGCATGAATCTATGCTATACAACAGGACTGTTAAATGCATAGAAAATCTTTTCTTTAGCATAATCTATGTCATCCTCAACCATGTTAGAGTCTGGGTGCACATGTGTGAACTGTAACAAATTACTTCAGTTTATTCAGTTTTAACCATCTACAAAGTTTAAATTATACTAGGTAATTCCTCAAGTTTGAAAATTCACTCTTATGCAAAGAGCCAGCACAACGCTTAATCTTCATTCAAATTCCATCAAATTCCTAAAATATTAGGTTGAAGTTAGATTTAAGTAGTCTGTAGGCCTGAACTTTGCCTTTAGGGTACACTTCGGAGCTATTTCAGGATACCCGAAGTATCCTGAAATAGCTATTCCGTGTCTATTGAAGCAGCCTGTTATTTCAAAATAGATTTCAAAATAATGAGCAGCTTATTCCGACATCCCGGTAACCCTTGTTCCATGAGGGTTAAGGAGCATTTCGGAATAGCAAGTTATTTCAAAATTTGGCAGTGTAGACAATGCCAAATTACAAAATTAGCTATTTCAAAATACACTCAAAATAAACTACACAATTTGCTATTTCAAGCTAAGACTGCTGTGTAGACGTACACCTAGGCTGTGTCTACACTGCACCCCTTTTCCGGAAAAGGGATGCAGATGAGACAAGTCGGTATTGCAAATGCAGCGGGGATTTACATTTTCCCCGCTGCATTTGCATGAACATGGCTGCCGCTTTTTTCCGGCTCGGGGCTTTGCCGGAAAAAAGCGCCAGTCTAGACGGGGATCTTTCGGAAAATAAAGCCTTTTCCAAAAGGTCCCTTATTCCTCTTAAATTCCCCTGCCACCAGCTCTGCTTCCCACCCCCTTCCTCCGGGCCCCCCTCCTTCTGTCCAGGCCCGTGGCCCCCGACCCTCCCCAGCTCTGCTTCCCAGCCCCCTTTCTTCCCAGCCCCCCCCACTCCTCCCAGCCAGCCCTGCGGTCCCCCCCAGCTCTGCTTCCCGTCCCCCCCTTCCTCCCAGCTAGCCCCATGGCCCTCAGGACCCCCCCCCCACCAGCTCTGCTTCCCCCCCACTCCCCGTCCCGGTCGGTCCCTTCCCCCCCAGCCCATGATAAAGTTTGTCCGGTTTTTTGGCGGGGGTCTACCTGGTAACCCTACCTGAGTCCCGATGTCTACTCAGCAATGAAACAGTCCCACAGACTGATCCCTGCAAGTGCAAGTCAGCCGGCAATTCAGCAGGGATTAAAGTAACTTACGTTTATTACAGGTACTGTTGTATCAGAATCCCGCCCAGTGGGGGGGAACTTAGGACAGAAGGTTTTGGGGGGGGGGTGTGTGTATGTTGTAATACAACAATACCTGTAAGAAATTTAAGTGTGGGGTAGATTGTGAGGGGCTAAGGCAGGAGCTGCTCAGGGCAGGGGCTATAGGGGGTGTTGGCAGGGTCAAGGGCGGCCCTAGACTAGCTGCCAGCAACTGGCGCCCTAGGCAAACCATGCAATTGGCGCCCCCACCTCCAAACCCCTCAATGATATTGCGCCACCATTTGGTGCCCCATTTAACTTGGCACCCTAGGCGACCACCTAGTTCATCTCTATGGACGGGTAGAAGGCTAGAGTGTGCTGAGGTGCAGTCAGGGCAGAGGGCATGAGGTGTGGGAGGACTCAGGACAGGGTGCTGTATATGGGGAAATGTCACGGGGGGCTGGGTTACCTGACCTGCTGATGGGCGAGTCCCTGCGGGTCCCTGCCCCACTGCCAAGGGAGCTGCAGGCTGGCTGTGTGTGTGCACTGCCAGCGCTATCCTGTCCATAGGATGGTTCAGGGCATCCACCCAAAACCTCATGCTTTGGGGGCCCCACAACAACTGCCTCAACCATCCTATGGACAGGTCCCTGGGCAGCCTGGAGAATTACCATCTTTTAGCGAATAAACCCCGCACCCAAGTATACCCCGCACCCAAATATACCCCGCGTTTTTTGCAGTTTGAGTTAAAAAAATCTTGTATAACCCGCAGGGTATACAGGACTTTTTTTCAAACTGTGCAGGGGAGGGGGGAGTTCTACGGGTCAGGGGAGGGGGCCGGAATTAGCCACCCTCTGGACGGAGGAGCACTCACCCTGCCTGGTTCCCACGTGGCCGCACAACCTCCAGGCGGGGGAATGAGAGCGCTCCCCCTGCCCCTTCCTGTGGCTGCATAGGAACCGGGAGATGAGCGCTCCCCCGGCCCCTTCCTGCAACTACGCAGTCTCAAGCCTCCAGGCGGGGGAGCGCTCATCTCCTGGTTCCTGCGCAGCCGCAGGAAGGGGCAGGGGGAGTGCACCTGCTCAGGAACCAGGAGATGAGCACTCCCCCGCCTGGAGGCTGGATGCCAGGTGAGTAAAAAAAATGTTGTATACCCTGCACCCGAGTATACTCTGCAGGGGAGGTGCGGGGTTTGTAAAAATGAATATAACCCGCGGGTTATATTCGCTAAAATACGGTACCTGGGGATGTGGTGTGGAGTTTCAGAAAGGGTGGCTCCTTCACACACTCACTACAGTGCTGGGAGCCAAAGTGACCCAGCAGCCTGCTCCACCACCCTCTCCCAGCCTCTGTACTAGGCCTCACTATGGCAGCGGCATGCCGCCAGGCCCACCCTCAAAAGGGGTCCTGGCCCAGCCCACTCATTTGTGCTGTGTCTAGAGCAACTGGTTCCTCTCCACTCCTCTGTTTCTCCGCACCACCATTCACTGCTCTCGCCTGCCCGCCCAGGGCTTCTCTCCACACCCCCGGCACTGTGACACCTGACCTCTTTCTAAACCAAAATGAAAGCTCTGCAAGGAGGAACTAGGGTTGCCAGGTGTCCAGTTTTGAACCAGACAGTCCAATGTTTGAGCTGTTTGGGAAAGAAATTGAGAAAATATAAATGAGAAAATATAAAATGTCTGGTATTTTCTAAATAAGATGTAACATAGATTGTGATGTAATGTCAGGTGTGTCCGGTATTTTTGTTGAAGCCATCTGGCAACCCTATGATCAGGAGCAAAAAGCAGGCTGGTGTCCCTCACTCTGAAGCATTTTACAGCAAGTAGTGAGGATGTTAACCATCTACCAGGGAGCACGGGCAATGTTAATTATAGCAAGGGGAATCTGGGAGGAAAAAATAACTTCTTCTGTTTCAGTTGTATGCTTTGAATTTTTTTTATTTTAGCTAAACTGTTCTAGTTCAGTGTTTTTCAACCTTTTTTTATAAAGTACCCAATTATATATACATATATATACCCCCTTTTAAAAAAATTATAAGTACCCCCAGTACCTCCATTTTTCAGACACACACAATTTCTTCTACCATTACAACACATTTATTTAAACAATTTAATCATAGCCGGGCCGGTGATGAAATTTTTAGGTGTAAAAAGTACAAAAAAAATAAAGCCCTATAAAACTTAAAACAAAAATTCAGTTTTCTCCAAATTTCAGTTGTGTTGAAATACCTCCCAGACTTCTCTCAAGTACCCCAAGGATACTCGTACCACTGGTTGAGAAACACTGTTCTAGTTCACTTTCTCAGCGAGTGTGATTCTTCAGCTCCTCTTTAAGAGTAGTACTGGAGAAAGAGTAATTTTTATTTTGTTATTCTCAGTTTTTTGTATTTTCTTCTAACAGTTTTCTTTAAGTCTGTGTACTAGTGACTTAATTGACTGGTTAATCAGTTAAACTGGCTAGCAGTGATGCACAGCAGAGGAAGAGGCTGCCTGGACTCCAACAGAGGATCCCTACAAAAAGATGGAGAGATGGTTCAGACTCAGCATATTGTGCACATTTGATTATCAGAGACACAAACTGAGATTTTGGGGAACTAAACCTAAGCTTCTGGGATCTTTCAGTTTCTTTTTGTGTTTTGTGTGGACTGAATTGTTCAAATTTTATTTTTGGTTTTCTCTTTATTTATTTTTGTTGTAACTGTGAAGACAATGTGGGTTCTAAAGTAGTTAAGTTGCAAAAAATAAGATTATTATTTCTTCATCATAAAATTGTATACAGTTATTTAATTAAATTCATTTCTTTAGTTTCTTTTGGTACTTGTCTATAAGGAGGCTGATGCTGCACAATCCTTGCTGAAATTTCTTAGAGACTGAACTCTGGGTCTCCAGCTACTTTCTGTTGAAGTTCGAGTTTTCATAGACACTGGAGAAAGGCAGTGAAGTCTAGCCCACCCAAGGTTACAGAGGCCCTGGGAGACAGGGCTGCTTGCTGCTCCCTGCTCCTGAGCTTCCACCATCCTGTTCCCTGGGAGAGGGGATCCCTGCTGTGTGCTACCTCAGGAGGGCCTTGACGCAGGGAGAGGGGGAATAGATCTGAGCAGGGGATGCTGGGATATGAGGGGTGTGGGGGGGTGCTGAGCAGTGGGGAAGATTTGTTTATTTTGGTGTGTTAGTGCGGGGGGGTGGATTCTGTGTGAGATGCTGCAGTTGTGGTGGTGGAGCTGTGGGGAAGAGTGCAGGACAGTGGGAGTGGGGTAGATACCTGCGTGTTGGGGTGGGAAGGTCTGTGTGGTAGTGGGCAGTTTTGGTGGCACTGAGGGGGTACTTGGCAGTGTGGTGGTATTCAAGGCGCTGTGCATTTGTATATGGAGGTGCTGCGGGGGGGGGGGGGAACTGTGTGATGTGGCATGGACACACTTCCATGGGAAAGGGGTACACTGGAAGCACAGAGCTGGGTGGGACAGCATGCACCTGGCGACTGCTGGTTTGTATACAGTGCCCTCACACTGGGTGGAGTGGGGCCCACCCCGATGTATCATACCCCATCGCCTCGGCCTGCACCAAGGACTGACCTCTTCGTGCCATATTCCATTACCCCCATAAGGGTCTGCAACTGTACGTGGATCCAGGCCCACAAAAAATAAATTCTGTCCGGGCACACACTTCCCCTACAGCGTACCCCCAGCCAGTCCCTTTTCATATCTGCCTGTCCCACCTGGCTGACTGCTGCTTACTGTGGTGTGGAGTCCCTGAGAGCTGGCAAGAGCCTGATTGGGAGAACGAATCCCAAACCACACTGCGTGCCTCCACCTGCAGTGGACCTTATATGACAGTCCAGCCAAATGACTACATATCTGTAGCCTTCCATCCAATCCCTAACCAACCTGTGTGTCCAGCTAATCTAATCCCCACATACATTTGGTGCCCCCTGGCTGCTCGAATTAGCTTAACAGAGCTGAAAGAAGTCGTACGCATTTCAAAAGCAGTTTTAGCTGAGCTGAGTTGTAATTACTAGCTGTAAGATTCACTCCAGCAGGAAACAAGTGTAAAGGTATGCAAGATGAACCTCTGAATTTGTTAACTACAAGAAGCAGCATGTTACCTACACAGCTGATTACATATAATTTGGATTTAAAGGATATACAGGCTGAAAAGGGAAAGAGCTAAAAGCTGAACTCAGAATGAAATTACTCATCATTATTCAGTCATTTTCACAGCCGGAATCAACTGTAAATAGCCTTTTTAAAAATGCACACACAGAACCAAATGAAAATTATTTTAATTAGATTAAATTGCTGCAAAACATCTGCCTCAATGTGGTCTTATCCATGCAAAACCAATTAATACATTATTTCATCGTGGTTGTCAAGAGAGAAAAGGATTACAAGTCAAGGAAAAGAGGTCTCAGATATGGTTCACTTGAGGGATTTGGGCAGGAGGGTTGCATTTGTAAAGGATTGACACTGATTTTTGCCAGATAATTTTTGTTTCCCTACACATTTAGGGCGGGCTTTTCTAAAGCAGTTTGTTGGCCTGCCTTTGCTCCCACTGAAATCAATGTGTGTTCTGCCACGGACTTCAGCTGGAGCAGAGTTGGTGTAATGCTTAGTGATTTTGAAATCCCATGCTGATTTATTATTTTCGGCAAAAAATTAGGTCATGCATTTATGCCTCCAGTAATTAATTTAGACTAGAAAACAACATTAGGTCATATGGTGCCATCAGTTTTGAAGCAGACCACACCAATGTGCAGATATAACAGATTTTGGTGACTTGAAATTAATCAGCAATCACTCTATGAAATTATAGCTAGAATATTCATAGCCCTTTCTTGCAGTAAAACTCCTGGAACAAAGGAGTCAAGGGAAAGAAATATCAGCAAGAATTTTTGTGCAATTCCTCGTTTACTGAGGAATGTGGGATTTACACCTCTGTAGAATGAGCTCTGAGGTCATAGGTGCTGATTCTATGGGTGGCTGCAGCGCTGGCAGGTAATCAGAGAAAAGGTTAAGTAGGACACCCTGCCATAGAAATGGGCAGTTTCATAAACTTAGGACTGATTGTACAAAGAGAAGAAAGGAGCCTGCACTGTGATTTTAAAGGTATTTTCAATGATACTGAGGGATTGGGGTGCTTTGTATATAGGTTATGCCGTTTTTTCTCAAACTGTGGGTCCCGACCCCCCGGGGGAGGGAGGGTCTCGAGCAACTTAGAGGGAGGTCGCAGCTGGATTCGGTTTTTCTCTTGCAAAAATTTGTGTCTCTGGCATCGCAACTGGCAATCCATTGACACTGATCATATGATTACCGATAGTCAGGCTCGGCTTCTCTCGCAAATGTTCGCGTGTTTCTGATGTCTCCACTGACGATCTAAATGCCAATGCCGTGATCTCAGGTGGTCGGGTTCAGCTTCTTTTGCAAATATTCGTGTGCCTCTGGTATCTCTGCCGACACGGCATAGCGTTTACTAGACCAACATCTTTAGTAGTCCTTGGACTGTATGTGAAGTTCCATTCGTTTATCAATTATTATAAATTTATAAAAACTTTTATCTGTTATTTTAAATTTTTAGCCTTACAACATGGAAAGGTTTTTGTTTGGTGGTAAGCGAAAAGCTGATGACAAATCTACCGATATTGCTGATAAAAATAGGCCTAAATCAAGAAAGTATGATGAAAGTTACGTATCTTTTGGTTTCACAAGTGTTTTTGTTACTGGAATAGAACGGCCTCATTGTGTTATTTGTCAGAAAATGCTATCTGCTGAAAGTATGAAGCCAAGCAAACTAAAACAACATCTGGAAACAAGTCATGCACACTTAACTAACAAACCTCGAGATATAAGCATCCCTTCAAAATCACTTTTAGCTTCTTATCAAGTTGCATATAGAATTGCTTAGTGCAAAAAGCCCCACACGATTGGAAAAAATTTAATACTTCCATCAGCTATTGATATGGTTATGACTATGTTGGGGAGGTCTAGTGCTAAACAACTTTTAAGTATCCCTTTGTCTAATGACACTGTTTGCCGCCAAATTGCAGATATGGCAGAAGATCTTAATGAGCAACTAACTGAAAAAATAAGAAGCAAATCATTTGCCATTCAGATAGATGAGGCAATAGATAACGCTAAAGATGCGGTAAAATAAATGAAGATTTACTCTTCTGTAAAGAAATTACAGGGACGAGTAAAGCTGAGGATCTTTTCGATATAATTGATAGCTTCATGAAGTCAAATCTCTTACAGTGGTCAAATTGCATGGGCATATGCACTGACAGAGCACGCTCTATGTCAAGCTGTCATAGAAGACTTCAAGGTTTTGCGGAGAGATGGGTGCTGAACACACTTCCTTGCTGTTTTACTGAGTCAAGATGGCTGTCTCAGGGAAACGTATTGACACATGTTTTCGAACTAAGGAATGAACTTCACCAATATTTAATTGAGGAAAGGCATAGTAGTGCGCACATGTTTATCAACTGTGATTTCAATATGCAGTTAGCATATTTAAGTGACATATTCAATAAGCTGAACACTCTTAATACCTCACTGCAAGGTGGCAATAATAATATTCTTGAACTCTATGATAAATTGAAAGCATTTATTAGGAAAGTTGAACTGTGGCAGAGCAAAATGGAGAATTCAAATTTAGACACGGTTCCTACTTTAAAACAATGTATTGAAAGCAATAGTACACATATTAGTGAAGATGTGAAATTTTGTATTTTAAATCACCTTTCTTCTTTAAAATTTCACTTTAAGAACTATTTGTCAGCTATGGATATTGAAAAATTTGATTGGCTAAGGAACCCATTCGATGCTAAACTAATAGCTGGTACACTCACTACTACCGAGAAGGAGCAAATCATTGATATCTCTTCTGACACTACTTTAAAAATAAAATTCTCAACAATGTCCCTCTGTGAATTTTGGATCAGTGTGCAAAATGAGTACAAAGATTTAAGCGAGAAGGCTATGAACATACTGATCCCGTTTACAACATCTTATTTGTGCGAGTCAGGGTTTTCTGCAGTTGCTGCTATAAAAAAATATTGATCAAAAGTAAATGTGGAACAAGAAATGAGAGTGGCTATCTTGAAAATGAAACACAGATTTCAAAAATTATAGCAGCATAAGTATGCAACAATAAGCAAGCTCATCCTTCATATTAAACAATATGATTCCAAATTTTTTTTTGGTCTAATTCCAATAAAAATTTAGTTATCAAAAGTTATTGGTATATTTATTTCTTGTCCAGTCCTTATCCCAATAAAATGATTAGCTTTACTCGTGGAGCAGTGTGGGTGGGGTCACACGAATTCATTTAGCATTTTAGGGGAGTCACAGTATCACAAAGTTTGAGAACCCTATGCTATGGTTAATGGAAAGTGGGAACAGGGTTTTTGAGTTACAGAACTTTTTATAACGGGTCATAAAATTCATGTACCTGAATGCTTCGTGACACTTTCTTATTTTAAAGACAAAATTTCCCGGGAATCTGCTCTATTCAGAGGTGCACAGGAAACAGGCTACCAGAAAGATTTATATATTTGAGACTATAAATTTCACCTCATGTGTTTGTTGTTTTGTTACATTGCACAATGGTATCATAACAATGCAGCTTGGGGAGTTTCCAAGGCACACATTTTATAACCACAGCCAATCCTTGATTTGGAGTCCATAAAACCAATTCTGGATACATTGTGCTGGGGATTTAAAAAGTGCTAGAGGCTTCTATTAGATAGGATCAAAAATGTGTAGGTTATGAAACATAATTATTTAAATAACACCTTCGTTGTTTGTGGATAGCCAGTGGCTTACACTATGGATTACAGAAATCAGGTAATAAAAGACCTTGTAGGCTGTCAAATATATTTTTTCTGGTAGTACATTTGTCAGTGTTGGTCCTCACAGTAGATTTTTTTAGTCTGTGAATAAAGACTTCTAGGTGTCTAGTATTGGAACCCAGGATGTCAATGGGACTATAGAAAATTTTTGCTTTTTGTGATAATTTATTATGTATATATTTATAAAACCTTGGCTCTCATGTGAAAAATATACTATTCTGCCTGAGTCCCTACCACCTAAATCTTAATCGGCTTTCTCATGCAGACCATTTAAGTTAATTACAAGGCAGCAAAGCATCAATGAGACACCTTCAAAAAATCAGAGAGTGGTTTGACTGCTGGTGTGCAGAGATCATAGGCCATCAATCTGACAATTATTTCTGCGTTGCTCTGTCTGTATCCAGCTGGTGTCTCTTGTCTAATACAGCTCCTTAGAGCAGGGGCCATCTTCTTGTCCTGTGTTTGAACAGTTCTAGCAAATGGGGTCCTGGTCCATGACTGGCAGTATGGTAATATAAATAAATCATCCTTCTCCTTACTAATCTCAATACCACTAGGCCAAGTCCTGCATTTTTGATTTGTGGAAAAAAAAAGTTATGATCTTAAAGCCAGGTCTCCTGTATGTTGGAGGAGACCGCTAATTACTACTCTGTGGTGCCATTTAAGAATGTATTACTTGACTGTAAACATTTGAGGCACATCTACATTTCAGGAGAAAAGTCAAATTAAGCTACGCAACTTGAGCTATGTCAATTGCATAGCTGAGGCCAAAGTAGTTTAATTCAGCTTTTGGCACTGTCTATACTGCAGGAAGTCGAAGGAAGAACACTCTTTCTTTGACTTCCCTTACTCCTTGTGAAATGAGGGTTACAGGAGTCAGAGTAAGACGTCCTCCAGCTTGAAATTATTTTGAAATAAAGGCTTGCTGTGTAGACACGCACTATATTATTTTGAAATAACGTCAGTTATTCCAAAATAACGCTGCAATGTAGATGTGCCCTCTGATAGCCTCCTGCTTTCCCGGTGACTTCCTATCCTTAGCAGAACTTACAGTGTCCTCCCAAAAAATATGGGAAGTCCTGTGGCACTTTGGGATATGTCTATTCTGCAGTGTTATTTTGGAATAACTGACATTATTCCCAAATAACAAAGCACATCTACACTGGAAGCCATTCTTTTGAAATAATGTTGAGCCGGAGGACATCTTACTCTGATTCCGGTAACCCTCATTTCACAAGGAGTAAGGGAAGTCAAAGAGAGAGTGTTCTTCTGAATTAAGCCAAATTAAGCTATTTTGACTTCAGCTACACAATGGAAGTCGCTGAAGTTGCGTAGCTTAATTCAGCTTTTGTCCTGCTGTGTAGATGTGCCTCTAGGGCATGCCTACACTAGGAAATTATTTCAAAATAACTTATTTTGAAATAATAACCCCCAAAATATCTATTTCAAAATAAGCATTATTCCTCATGGAAAGCAGGAGTTATTATTTCAAAATAACCAACCCCTTATTTCAAAATAATGGGCTTGGTAACGTGGACACTCTGCTTGTTATTTCAAAATAACTCCCTAATGTAGACCAGGGCTTAGAGACCAACATATTTATTAGGGGTTTAAGTTTTTGTGGGTAAAACTACTTCATCAGAGAATTGGAGTTACAGAAGCAGGAGCACATATAAAGAAAAAGTTGCTTGTGTTAATGAAGCTAATCCAGTCAGGGCAGAAATGGGTCATTCATAACATTTGGTGTGGAAACGTGAATATCCAGAGAGGAGAAATTGCCTTTGTAATGCAGTAACCGTTACAGATCTTTATTCAATCCTAAATCGATAGCGTAGAATTTGCAAATGAATTCCAATTCAATTGTCTCAATTTTTAACAGGTTTTTGACATGTTTTTGTAGAAGGAGGGCTACTTTCAAATCTGAATGTCCAGGGAGATTAAAGTATTCCAAGAAGTCCCTGTATTATAGGGCCTGACCTGAAGCTCAGTGGAAAGATTCCTATTGGCTTCAGCAGGCTTTAAATGAGGTTACAATGAAAGAGGGAGTCAGGCTGTAGGATGTGGCATCCTGTATGGCAGCTATGCCAAAAGAGGGAATAGTCTCTCCCTTGTGCTAGCTTCTCTAGGCTGCACCTATGGAAAGCGCTTGATAATGGCCTACCAAGGATAATGCTAGTGCATACATAGAATAGGGCCTCTGCAAACTGCCGTATCCTTGTCCCTTTATAAGCTCCAGCATAGGAGGCATACTAGAGGTGCAGACAAGTAATCAGATAGCAAGTGTAAAAAATAGGGCCAGAGGATGGGGTTGGGGGGATTGAAAATAGGCACCGATATAAAGACAAAGGCTCAAATATCAGGACTGTCCTTATATAATCGGGACATCTGTTGATCCTAAGTCAGGGCAGGCGGGGTATATCCATAATGCTTCTGCTCTGGGGATTCTAGGTTGCATTGGAATCCAGAGGTAATCTAGGATGGACTGCTGTAATTTACTCCAACTTTATTTCAGTCATCTTTGCTCCTCTTCTCCAGAGATGCTACATTTGTGCTCCTGGAAACACAGCATAAGAATCTCATCCACACTATAAAATGCTGTAGTTTTAGGATAGAAAATTTCAAACAAATTCCCAACCCCACCACTCACAGCCTGCCTAAAGAATATATTTTTCTTTAACAGTGCCCTCTTGAGCCATAAAAATAAGAGATACTGTAAGAAAGAAAAGCAGTATGAATCACTCACAAGCTTTCCATTGGGTCTGTTTGACAAATTACAAATTATCCTCCCTATTTCTACCCCATTGTTAGCCCTAGGCAACTTATGCACTCAAGCGGAAATTTGTTTTAAAGAGGCTTAGCCTGAAAATATCACTTCTGCCTTAACAGGGAGGGTTGCATTATTATAAAACCATTTTAATTAGAGGCAACATTTTAAAAAGATACCATCACTCCAAAAGCAACATTTTTGCACTGATCAAGATCAAACAGACTCCTTGCAACCAACACAAATGGCTACATTGCAAGGCATTGTGTGGTTCTGAAATGGAAGGGTTATAAAAAGGAAGGGATTGCCAGCCAATGTGATGCTAGAATATTTTTGTGACCCACTTGAAAAGCTAATTGCTTACAAAGTGCACCATTGTAAGGACCCACATTATCTATCAATAATATGACTCTGCATATACTGGGCTTTTTCACTTTCACAAGGTTTACCAAACTATGGAATCTAGGTTTGAACCAAAACCCCACATCCAATTTCCTTGAACCACAAGGAAGTTTTAACTCCATTCAAAATTATTTGTTTATTATTTAATATCATACTGGTACCTACCTGTCCTTGTTATGCTAGATGGGCTGCAAACACATGGTAAGAGCCTATTCTGCCTTGAAGAGGGATTTAAGAATATGTCTACACTGCACAGCTTTTAGCAACATGGTACTGTTAGCAGCCCAGGAAGGGTAAATACTGTTTGTTTGCACTTTTGCAGATCAAAATCTTCCACCCCATATGAGCGGCATTTGCTTTGTCAGCTGGAGAGTGCTCCTGCAAACAAAGCACTGTTTACACTAGCACTTGCCATGGCAAAGCTTTTGTCTTTTTGGGGAGGAATTAAGCACCTGTAAATGACAAAAATTTTGTCACTCAATTGCCAGTGTAGGCAAAGTCTAAGGCAGGGGTCAGCAATCTACAGCACGTGTGCCACTTATGCAAAAGTGAAAAAGTGACAAGGAGTCCTGTGGCACCTTATAGACTAACTGAAGTGTAGGAGTGCATCTGACGAAGTGGGTCTTTGCCCATGAAAGCTTATGCTCCTACACTTCAGTTAGTCTATAAGGTGCCACAGGACTCCTCGTCGCTTTTGCAGATTCAGACTAACACGGCTACCCCTCTGAAACCTTTGCCACTTATGGCACACAAGCCGATTTTCAGCGGCACGCGGGAAGGAGCTCAGCCCTGCCCCTCCTCTCCCACACAGCTGCTGGAGAGCATGTCCTCCTTGCTGCAGCAGGTTAGACTGTGGTGGGAGGAAGCAGCACTTGGGCTAAGGCTCCTAAGTGGCACCTCGGCCAGTCCCAGAGGCTGGAGGTGCTGCTGCTGTGGCCAGACGGTCCGGGGCTGGCCCCAGAGGCTGGAGGCACCACAGCCATGTGGTCTGGGTCCTGCCCTGGAGGTGCCACAGCCACAGCCACACAGTCTGGGGCCGACCCAGGACCATGTGGCAGTGTCAACGGCACCTTTGGCCTCCAGGGCTGGCCCCAGACCACGTAGACCACAGTAGTAGGCCTCCAGGGCTGGCCCCAGATCCCAGTGCCAGCAGGTCACTGTGCTATGTCAACAGCAGCAGTGGGGCCTCTGAGGCTGGGCCCAGATGACATGGGCCCCGGCAGTGGGGTCTCCCTGTGGGTCAGCCGGGACAGCATGGCTGTGGCCATTGCTTCAAGGGGGCATGAAACCAGGTAAGATTTCCCCCTGATGCCCAGACCCCTCCCAACCCAAACCCCTCGCTCCCCCTCCAACACCTGGCACCCCCAGCTTGCTCCAGCACCCTCCCTTGTTCCTGCACCCACTCTCCTGGCCAGACACCCCACCCTGTTCCTTCATCCACGTTGCTCCTACATCCTCTCTCCTGGCCACACACTGAACCCTCCCTTCTTCCTGCGCTCTCCATCTGGCCAGACACCCTACTCCCAGCCTGCTTCTGCACCCTACTCCACCCAGACCTCACAACTTCTCCCCCTTCTGCACCCCACCTCTGTTCCAGATCCTGCACCCCATTCCTATCCTACTTGCTGGCAGCCCTGTCTCGCACACTGTACCTTTCATTTTTGTCCCTACCTCAGAGCCTAAGGAGGTCCATAAAATCCACTAATTCTGGAACCCCAGAAAAGTAAATCTAGTCCATGAGAAGCCCTGAACCTCAGTCTTCCCCTTCCCTTCACCCCATGAGGCTGGGGCTCCAGAAGAGTGAGGTGTCTCAGTTGGGGACACATCAGTGAGCATTGGGGGTTTGGGGAGGAGTTTTTTTGCTTCTCACTTGTGTGGTCCCCAACTGATTTTTCTGAGTCAGTGACCCCCCGACCTAAAAAAAGGTTCCCCACCCCTGCCATAAAGAAAGAAAGAAAACATTGAAACCTTATGTATTAGACATAATATTTTACTTTATTTAAAATGAAGTTTGATAAACTAACATGAGAAAATTAAAACAGTTAATCTGTTTCATAATTTAAATTCTCCCTAGCTGCAGCTGGTTCAGCAAATAAGGTCAGCATACCCAGCCTGCCCTTGCCTCCCTCCCCTTATTTTCCCCCAGCACACAGATCTGTAAATAAGTTAAATCTCAGTATGCCACTTCTGAAAGGTGTCCACACTTTCACTAAAAGGAAAGATCTGCATCTAAATTTATTTATTAATGAAGCTGCTGTAAGTAGGACTATTATTTACTTTAAAAAGTATCCCTGGCATTTGGACCCGTGCAGAGAGGAATAAGTCAAATCTTGGCACTCCACCTCTGAAAGGTTGCTGACCCCTGGTCTCAGGCATGCTTCAGCAAGCAGGTATAACAGACATGCTACGTCTACACTGAGCATTGTTGAGCAAGAAGATATGCAAATGAGGTGCAGCGATGAATATCACTACACCTCATTTGCATACCTAATGAGCCGCCATTTTGTGGAAGGGGCTTTTGCGCAAGAAGGAGCTGTCTACACTGCTCCTTCTTGCGCAAAAAACCCCTCTTGCACAGGAGCCGTTCTACGGGTTATTTTCAGGAAGAACGGTTCCTTTGCAAGAGAGTTTTTTTTGTGCAAGAAGGAGCAGTGTAGACAGTTCCTTCTTGCGCAAAAGCCCCTTCCACAAAAATGGTGGCTCATTATGTATGCAAATGGGGCATGGCTATATTCATCGCCGCGCATCATTTGCATATCTTCTTGCGCAACAATCCGCAGTGTAGATATAGCCATAGGGTATAATTTCCAGCTCAGGTAGGCATACCCATGCAAGCTCTGATTAAGCTAATGTGCTAAACATAGAAATGTAGCCATGAGCACAAGTGGTAGGGCAGTCTAGCTGACCTAAGTATGATCTTGTTTGAAACCCTAAATATATCCTTGGGGCTGCTAAACACTCATGCTGCTTGTAGGATAAGAGTTAGTATGGAGTTCAAAATTGCACTTTCCAGCTCCGGTGTAGACATACTCTTCGGGAGTAAAAGTTTCAGAGGGGTAGCTGTGTTAATCTGTAACTGGAAAAATTTAACAAACAACAAATAGTCTTGTAGCACCTTACAGACAAACAAAAAATGTAGATGGCGCCATGAGTTTTTGTGGTCACAACCCAATTCTTCAGATAAATGGAGTTTAAGGGGTCCAGTTTAAGGAACTACAGAATCTTTTGAACTTGTCCATTACTGTCCTATTTCAGCAAGGAAGATGGAATATATTAACTCTTTTCTGAATTATGATGCCAGATTCTAAAGCAAAGGAAGGAAGGAAAGCAGGAGGAAGTAGACAGGATAAAGGGAGAGCAGAGCATGAAGAAAGATGTGGTATGAAGAACAGAGGAGGTGTTTATCTGATTAACCACCCCACCCATGTCACAATGCAAGCGCCTAGTAATAACTGTTTCTTAGAGCAGCAGGAAAGAGATGAGGAAAAAAAGAGAAAGCTATTAGATCACCAGTCAGTACCAATCTATTCATAGGGTTGCACCAGAAAAACAGAGGAACAGGGACAGTAGAAGAGGATAAACACCAGTCTCACCCCTTTTGGTCAGGGTCCGACTTAGCATAATAAACTAATTTTGTGTACAGCCACATTTGAGGCCATCAAGCACAGGTGCCTTACCTGGGGGGACACACCCAACAGTTTCTTAGAATCATTTTCAAATTGCAAGCAATGTACTGCAGATTCAAAGACAAAGCTGAGATGATTTATATGACTGATTCTACTGTGCAAGATGGTGTTTTGTTTGTCCAAAATTTTGAATTACTCTGTAGCTTGACTTTATTTTGGGATAGACACAAATCTGGACAGCCAGTCTGATATAGCACCTGCTTTCTGTTAACACCGATAAGCAACTCATTGAGTCTTTTTGGCTCTCATTTGGGGTTGTTGGCTCCAGCATGATACAGCAATGTTTCCCATTCCACTTATTTCCACAAGGTATGTTAGCAGATAGTTTAAATCCTATAGTCCACGGTGTTCCACAGATTATTGCTTAAGGAAATTTATTCCAGAAAGGTTGCTCAATCCTTTATATAAATAATTAACTTTATCACTAATATAGGCAGAGAGGTCTGAAGTTAGAAGTTCCTCCTGTAAAATACACTATAGAGTTAGTCATATTAAAACATTAAGATAAATTAATCCTGAAGATAACTTGTGACTTCAGGGATACATTTGACCCTTTACATTTAGAGTATTAGTATGTAAACTATATCACAACATGCTGTTCACACAGCCAATTGAACATCAAGTTTTAAAACAATGATGAAACATGCATATGCTGCCTGCAGGATTTAAGGAGTTTCTTCTTATGTACTACCGTATAATGCAGTCAGTTGTCTAGATGTTTTGTTGGAAAATTGAGATTGGGAACTGCTGTAAATAGTCTTGTGCAGGAAAGAAATAATGTGAATAAACACCTAATGTATAATGCCAAATAATTCAGTAAAGACTAACAAGATGATTTATTAGGTGATGAGCTTTCGTGGGCCAGACCCACTTCCTCAGATCAAATAGTGGAAGAAAATTGTCACAACCATATATACCAAATTTTGTGACAATTTTCTTCCACTATTTGATCTGAGGAAGTGGGTCTGGCCCACAAAAGCTCATCACCTAATAAACCATCTTGTTAGTCTTTAAAGTGCTATATAGTCCTGTTTTTTGTTTCAGCTACACCAGACTAACACGGCTACATTTCTATCACAAATAATTCAGTGTAATTCATAAGCAGAAAGTGTTTTGATTTTTCTGGGATGTGATTGGATGAAATTCTTGTCATGGTAATGAAACTGTCATCTAGCTTTAAGTACAATTAATAAAGCCAAAATTGAGTCCCCCAAAGGGGAAATGATAAAAAGATGGATGAGGTTGGTCATGTGATTGCTGAGCAAGTGCTCTGGATAATTTTTTTGCTTTTAGATTTACTTAGTATTAAAGATAAGGCATTGGAACTGTTTATTTGAACTCCTTCTCATCTTCTGTAGTGACTTGGGTAAAAGAGAACCTGGATCTGAATTACCCCGTGATGGATAGAAAAAGTGCCAGCACCGGGTGACTAACAGGTTAAACTCAGGTAGTTAGCAGGGGGTATTGGCAGAAATCCAGGAAAACCAATGGAAAGACTGTTGAAATTTGAATTGTATATAGATACCTTGCCTGCTCTTTCTTTGTGGGACTTCTAAGTCAGGGGCTGGAGGGAGCAACATGTAGTAACCAGAATTACCATTCCTTGAGGAATACTGGGCATGGAAGTGGACTGAACTAGAAAGGGATTGTGAGTAAATAAAGGGAGACTGTATTTAGTCGCCATCAGGGTACTTTTCTTTGTTTTGATTGCTTGCTTGAACTTCTGTGTAAATCTCGGCCTTCCCTACCTCATTCACTATCAAAGAATGTACCCAGAGATGTATTTTGTGTTTAATTTGTTTTACTCAGTTGCTCTGTAACACCTAGCAACCAAGTATGCTTTATCAAGTATATCTTTTTGTTCTATTAATAAAATCACCCTTTCCAAGATGATAATTTGATTCTTGTATTTGGGAAAGAAATACGAAGTCTGTCAAAGGCTATGGCTACACTGCCTTTTTTTGTGGAAGAGGATATGCAAAACGCGCTTGCATTTGCATATCTTCTTCCGATTCTTTTTGCGGAAGACGTTTTTCCGATAAAAAGCCCTAGGTAGATGGGGCCATTTGTCAGAAAAAAACCCTCTTTCACAAGACCCTGTAAACCTCAATTTTTGAGGAATAAGGGGTCTTGCAAAAGAGGGGTTTTTTTCCGACAAATGGCCCTGTCTACACGGGGCTTTTTATCAGAAAAACCTCTTCCGCAAAAAGAATCGGAAGAAGATATGCAAATACGAGCACAATTTGCATATTCTCTTCTGCAAAAAAATGGCAGTGTAGCCGTAGCCTGAGTGTGTGCCTGCCTAACCTGAGAGGTCATCAAAGACACAGTTTGTTTTCTTTTGTTTCTTTTTTCAAGTTCTCTTGTGGCAGAGGAGCTTCTCTCTGGGGAAGGAAGTCCAAGTGCTTTCTTCCTGCGTTCAAGAAGAAAGGTGTGTGTTTCACTTGGTGGTGGCAGCTACCCACGAAAGTCAGTAAATCTGTGACTCTGGGGAGTTTCTGTAAGCAGAGCCTATACAGGCAAGGTATTTAAGGTCTCTTGGGGATCCCCATATTCTGCACTCGGAGTGCCAACGTGGGGAACAGCCCTGACACCCCCACGTTTCAGTTCTATAAATCCAAAACCTGGCTGATGAGACTTTGTAAAATCAAATTGTTTTGTCCAGTCCCAAATTATGCCCCTTATTGGGACTGGACAAATAATATATTATGTAAACTTTAAATCAGAAAAAAACAAGATCCAAACACAACGCATTCCTTGCTCTGCAAAAACAAAACCGCATTCTCATGATGTCTGCCCATATTTGTTTATAATCCCACTTTAGATTTATAGGTCATCTTTATCCCTGAAGTAATACCTTCAAATCAATGGAGTTATATCAGGGATTAATTTAGCTCTTTATACTACTGATTTCATTTAATATCTGTCGGCTTTGCTTAAACAGTTTGACAAACATCTGTCCATCTATGGTGAGCTGAATTAAAATTGTTTAAACCTAGACTGCTGAGGGGCTGTTATATGCCACAACACTGCACTGTTTCTTGCACTGGTGTCTATGATGCCATTTGTGCATACATTCTGTCATAACACAATTAATTATCTTTTCATTTCACAGTGAATACTTTATTCTTATTTTGACCACAGCTTGCCTATTCTCCAGAGGCACCACTGGAAATTCACCTATCCAAACATGTCGTTAACTTAATCACCTTAGGATAGGATTACATTTTTTAAAACGGAAACCTGTATTCAACTTTAGCTGCTGAGACTTTACAAGCCAGACTCAATGTCATGATGATGTGTTTTACCCTTTCCTAGTTTCACAATGCAACCATATGTTTTGAAACATCTTAGATCTGGTGGTTCATCTGCTGTAAATTATGCCAGCATGGCATATCCTAATACACAACCAGTACTTCGTAAGATACTTGTAGTGGATTCACAAAGGTATTTAGGGGCCTAACTTCCCATTGGGTATGTTTGAAACAAACATCTTATTTGAACTAAAATTTATCTATACACCCCCTTTTAGCAACAGTTTCTCCTTTGCACAAGGAGGAGACCACCAAGGGACAAATCCTGGCCCTTCCTTGACAGTTGCAGGAGGACTGGATCCAGGGGAACTGAAGTGGTTCTGGTGCAGAGAGAAGGAGCAGAATTTGGGGACTCCATTCAAAAGGGTCCCAGCCTTCTGCATATTGTGTAATTCTGTGCCACAGACACTTCCCCCACATTCCTCACTGCTGTAAAGGCTTTTTACAAAAATATGCTGCCTCCTTTTTTGCTTAAAGGTTATTGTGATAAGCACCATGTCCAAGTTGCACAACAATAAAAAATGAATACAAGGTTCTGACAACTTGAACCAAACCCATCCCTGGTGTAATTCTGTTCTCCCTAGTGCAGTTACATGAGAGATGAAATTAATCTCTTGTATCAGAAGGTTAGCCGTGTTAGTCTGAATCTGCAAAAGCGACAAGGAGTCCTGTGGCACCTTATAGACTAACAGTTTTATTGGAGCATAAGCTTTCGTGGGCAAAGACCTGTTGAGTCTGACGAAGTGGGTCTTTGCCCACGAAAGCTTATGCTCCACTAAATCTGTTAATCTATAAGGTGCCACAGGACTCCTTGTCGCTTTAATTCTTTGTGTTAAACAAGCCATTGGCCTTGACTACATTCCGCGCTGTGCAGATGAGTAACTTACTTTGCTGGTCTGTCATCCTAACAGAAGGAGCCAAAATTCATTCCCAGAGTAAAACCATTTGTTCCAGTGAAGTTACTTTGGGCGTGCATTTAGCTTATGGTTTATAACAGAATAAAGGTTAGTCTACTCTAAAAGCTCTACAGCAGTGAAGATGCTCAATGCCAGTGGTTCTCAAACTTTTGTACTGGTGACCCCTTTCACATAGCCAGCCTCTGAGCATGATCTCCCTTATAAATATATATATAAAACATTTTTTATATATATAACACCATTATAAAGGCAAAGCAAGGTTTGGGGTATTGGTTGACAGCTTGTGATCCCCTATACAGTAACCTCATGATCCCCTGTTGGTTCCTGACTCCGCAGTTTGAGAACCCCTGCAAGTCTATGGCAATGGGAGCAAGCTCTCCTATTGGCATAATAAACCACCTCCAGGAGCAGTGGTAGCTATGTCAGCGGGAGAAATTCTCTTATCAACACAGTCATCTACATACCAGTGCTTCAGTCAGCGTAACTTACATCATTCAAAGGGGCAGCTTATTTACACCTCTGAGGCTATGTCTACACTGCAGAGAAAAGTCATAAAAAGATACGCAAATTGGAAAAAGATATGCAAATTGGGGTTCACAATTTGCGTATCTTTTTCTGACTTCTCTTCCTAAAGAGGCTTTTCTGACATTTGGCCCATCTATGTGGGGCCAAATGTTGGAAAAAAAACCCTCTTTCAGAACATCCCTTCTTCCTCGTAGAATGAGGTTTACAGAGATGCCAAAATAAGTGTCTGCTTTTCCAGAAAAATGTTTGAAAAGCAGACACATTCCTTGGACGTGGCAAAGCTTTTCTGGGATACCTCCAGTATCCTGGAAAAGCTCTGCAGTGTAGACATAGCCTGAGTGACATAAATTATACTGACATAAATGGTAGTGTGTACAAGCCCTAAATGAGAACTCTACATGTTCCAATGTCTCTCAAAATTAACACATACATATTTAGGGGTTCCACTTCCACCAGGTGCAGATCATTCCAACTCTTCCTGACTTCATTCAGAGCTCTCTATGTCTTATGTGCTCAATATTGATACTGCATAATTAAATAGCTTAAATTTGTCTGAACATTACAAATAAACCTCTTTAATATACTTTTGCTTTTTTCTGCTCTGGGGCTCTCTCTACATCACACACAACAGTTTCTCTTAATCACTGAGGAAGGAAGGAAGGAAGGAAGGAAAACTTTAAATACAGTACAGTCAGGCTATTTATCAAATAGACATTTTTTCCTTTAATGAGCTATCTCTTAGCACTGCAAATCTTACACAGCTGAGTGGATTTACATTTCTTCAATTAGCAATCAAACCTTTTCATTTACATCAGAGTTGGAAATCAATACCTCTGAGTCAATTGCTTCTTGCAGTACAAAGGTACAACTAAAATAACAGTGACAGAAAAATAAGCAGCTACACGATTTTATTTTTAAAAACCCACCCATGCCTAAATGAGAATGGATGAAAGTTGACTCAATGCAGTGGGCCAGCAAAAGACCTGTTCACTAGGAAGGCCAATACATCACTAAAGTCCCAATTAAGCTCCATTTTGAGGGGATTAAGTAATGCATAGGTTTTGTCTGGGCCCTCTGCACATGAATGAATTGCACTTAAAATCTAACACACAGGCCCTTTTTCCAAATATAAAGGGTATAACATAAAACACACACACACACACACACACACAGAGTTTGTGTGTCTGTGTGCCCATCCATCTGTGAATCAATTTGTTCAAAAATACCTCCCTAAACGGTAAAAGCTAGGCTCACCAAATTTGTTATGCAGCTTCCTCCTCTTTATCACAACAAAGTAAGGTCAGGATTTGGTTGTGCCAGGACAATGGGAGCTGCATGCAATGTGATTGTTTCACATCAAACAGAAAAGGAGGGGTGTGAGAGCAGGGACAGTTATACTCACAAAAGACAACAGAAAGTACCAAGCATAGGGAACAAATGAACCCAGGGCGGTAGCAAGCGTCCCAGACCTAGGGAGCAGCTGCTGATCGGGCTGTGCTGTGCAGCCCCCATGACTCCAGGCTGCCCCCAGAAGCAGCCACTAGCTGGACCACACACACACAACTGCTGACATAAAAAATAAGTTAAAGATCCTTTGCACAGCCTGTCTCCTGAGCAAATTTACACAGGTGGAATTATATTTCTGAATCTCTAAATTTCAAGTGAGAGACTTACAGTGAGTATATCTTTTTTTCCCCCCTTTTAAACACTTATTTCAGACACACTTATTTTCCTGGGCTACAGATAGAAAAATTCCAACTTTTCTGCCACAAAGACCTTCTTTAGGGATATAGCTTAAACTTTACAGGTTCAGACAATTAGTCCTTACTGGTGTGAGTGGAATGAATGCATTTTATGTTCTCCAGATCGCCCAGCACAGAACAGTAATAAAGTGACTTGAATGGCTTTGGTCTTCCATTGCTTAGTGCTCTGGGCTTGCTTCAATTAAACAGGGCAGTCTGTTTATTAACTCTACCTGCCATTTTGAGTGATGAAGTTAAAACCCGGAAGAATGGTTAGCCATCTTCTCAAAGTGGGTGTGTTAATGCATTCCCCTTCTGAATTAATGAAACTGATATGCTTGGCCACAGCTGAGCAAGCAAGCTAGCATGGCCATCTAGTCCATACTTTTACTGTGCAGAATGAAATAAATCAGGGCAGGCTTCCACATTTCATTATAAATTCTGCTCAACATTTAATTTGTACCACTGAACTGTCTGACACTATTTGGATTCAGAGTCAGGAAAAGCAAACACACTTCTATTAACTGAGTTTCCTTTTAAAGTTTGGTTCTTCTCTTGTTCTTGCTCTGAGAAAAAAACCATTGTTAGAACATGTACTCTAGCCAATTAAATAATTATCTGGATTAATGTGCAATTATCATAAAATCAGCCAAGTAAAGGTTCTGTACCACATGTCTCAGACTCATCCGTAAGCTGCTCCTCTTTCATTTAGGTTTCTATCCAATGTAAATATAATTAGGAGGGGTAGGATGTTGAAATGTTACAGGCTTAAAGCCACATCAGAAGTAATAGGGCTGGGCTGGGCAAAAGACAGTAGCAGTGATTGTATGTGTCTTCCAAACCATTTCAATCATTTTAAATGAAGACCTTGGCCAACATATAGTGCTCTTATACAGACTCTGAAAAGATTTTGGGTGGACACATGATATTTTACAGGTACTGTAAACATGTCTTTTGCATCTAAAATTGAACCTTAAAATATAAAGATGCATTAAAAAGGCTCTGTGGTTGTTGAAGAAGATTCCACATCACACAACCTCTATAGAGGCTACATTTTTTTTGACAGTCTGGGACTGGAGACCACCAGTGGAGACTGAACTATTCACCTAGGGCATGTCTACACACCAGGGCTAAAGCCGAAATAAGCTACACAACTTGAACTATGTCAATTGTGTAGCTTAAGTTGAAATAGCTTATTTCAGCTTTTGGTGCTGTCTCCGCAGCAGGAAGTCCAAATTAGAGCACTCTTCCTCCAATTTCCTTTACTCCTCATAAAATGAGGGTTACAGGAGTCAGAGGGTATGTCTACACAGCAAAGTTATTTCAAAATAACAGCCGTTATTGTGTAGATGTAGCCTGAATGTCACCTAATTGTTTCACAGCTCCAAAAAACTGGACATGCTTGTTGCCCATTAGGGTAGAAATGGAAATGGTGTCATGTAGTTTGGATTTCCTCTTGATCTGGCAACAAGACTACCAAAGATTTTATGAGGATGGAGTGGCTTGCACTTTATTGAATGTTTCTAATGAAAAGTGAGCTGACCTGGAACCAATTTGTTGTTAGCTTGTGCATTCTGAAAGGCTAATAAATTAGGGTTCTTCCATGCAGACAAACAGATGCAATATGGTAGTACTTGTCCCCAACTTCATATATATTATTATAGGATTTGTAGTCTGGGGTTAAGAATGTGATTTAGATTTGGGGTAAGGCTCGCCAATCTGACCAGAAAATTTCTAGGTTTGTCCTCCACCCCGTCACAGAGGTTAAGACCTCTTCTGCAAAAATGGCAGCTCATTAGGTATGCAAACGAGGCTCAGCAATAGTCCACACTTAGCCTCATTTGCATATTTTGTGCGCAAGAAGCCACGAGTGTAGACATAGCCCTGGAGATTTTAAGGGTGTGAGAGGACTAGTCTCCCTCCACTCATGGGACGAGGATCTCAGTGAAAGGTGAAAGAGTACGATAGAGGAAGGTACTAGTATTGTGAAAGAAAGAGTATGAGGAAACAATCCTGACGAAGAACCACCTCAGGAAGAGGATCCCCAGTGAGGAAGAGAGTCATACTGCACAACTGCCATGGGGTCTTATGGGCCTTTTTACATCACCTTTAGCCCTCCTCCTCAAGGCCAAACTAGATTTACGCACCCTGAGATTTTTGTGGGTATGCGTATTTGATTGGATGATTAAATTGGGACATTTCTTTGAATATGCATGAAAAGATCACTTGCTGCCCTTGTGGACAAGTTCTTCAAAGCAGGAAAAATAGGAGCTTGCAGTCAAGTATCAAGAAATAACACAAGTTGCCCACTGCCACTGTTTTGTTGATAAAGCAAGATGTTCGGCTGGGCTGGGTCATTGGATTTTGAGACCTTTTTAGATGTCTCACAAGATACTGACTCATATCAACACCCATCTGGATGTTAGTGTTTGGCTTGACTCAACTGGAAATTTTTGCTATAAATCCTTCCAAAACTCCTAAAATATATTAACAGTATATTTTAACCCATATTCATAACCAATCTACACTACTGCCAAAGTCAACTTCTTACAGGACAGAATCCCTGTAGAGTCTTGCATTGCAGCTCGAATATGATAGAATAGTGCAAAGGCTTCGGAAAGTATATAGGTTTACAGGTTTACATGCTACAGATCTTTAACCTTATTCTGGGGATAATGCTGAGGGCAGGATACTAGACTGGGTGGATCAACGGTCTGACCAGCAATGGCAAATCTTTTGCTACTATATAATGTGTTATGTTTAACAAAACCCGCTTTAATTTACTTCCCTTATTTTAAAATTTTAGAGCATACTTGCTGTGAGTTGAAGTGTACGGAGAGGAGGGTGAAATTATCCATTGCTCTCAAGTCATTTTTTAAATAGGTTTTTTTTTCTGGTTGAAACAGTTTTGGGATGTGAAAGCATTTTCTGGTAAAGAAAAAAAAAGTATTTACAGTTTCTTATACAGAAGAAAATAGAATCGCTAATGTGCAATAAAGCTTTAACTTATCAGCACTTTTCAGATAATATATCTCTCATGGAGATCCAGTGAGTTTAGCATATCTATTTAACATAGACACAGACATACTATCCATAGCCTTTGTGCTCAAGTATTTGCATAGTTCCATTTCCTCGAATTTTTCAGGTTACTCTTCTTTGGAATGTCAATATGAAAGTCAATATTTAACAGTGAACTGCAGCAAACTCCACTAAATTCTTGCCTACAGAACTTATCTGCACTACTCTCACTGCAATTCAACTTTCTCTGTATCCTCTTTGGGCCATTCACAAGATGTTGACTATGTTTGGGGGCCCAAAAGAAAACAACTTGCCACATAAGGGTATTCACTTCAATGGGAGCTGCTGGGTACTCAGTATCCTTGAAAAAAAATCAGGCTACTTATTTATGATCCTATATATGAACTTAGGAGCTTAATTTTAAGTACCCTTAAAAATCTTCCCTGGAATTTCCATATTCCCCATCTATTGTTGCTTCCCTGTGTTGAGATTTTGAGGAAAATCTCCTGTTTACTCCTCCTTTCAAACAGATCAATAAAACGGGAGTGGACCATAACTGAATCCATGTAACTGTCCAGCTTAAAAGTCACTCAACCCTGTCCGCTGAACAAAAAGATGTTTTCAGAATCATAATTCACTATCAGAATCTCAGGCAAAGCACCACAACAGCCAACCAACAAAAATCAGTGGAAACAAACTAACTCCTGGCTGGGAACTGGGTATTCAACACAGAGCTGTGGGTTTAAGTATCAATTTTCACTTTTGCAGTGGACACTTACCAAGAGCATGTAAGATCGTTGGATCATCCTTCAAAATGGAGAAGCCAGCTAAGTTACCAGTCAAATATAGTGTCCACGCACTGCATTGTGAAAACATTGAGACAATTGGCCTAATTCACCTGTGAAGTAATCCTATTTTTTGTTCATATAAATGTCTGCAGAAAACACATTTTGGGCCCTTAGAGGAGGTTTGCTTCAGGTAAACGTACTGGCCTTTGTAAATATTTGGACATCCCATCAGGGAACAGAAATAAAACCATGCGACTACAGCTTTTTAAAAAAAACAGGATGTCATTTTAAAAATGACTCACAACACATTGTATTTTCCTTTAATTCAAAACTGATGGGAAATGTCTTTCAACTTCTAGATTTCCTCATTTTGCAAACAGTTGTAGATACAAATTAGGTGAACCAACTATGCCTCTGAACATGTGACTCTTGAATGTCCAGTATTCAAAGGAATATGCAAAGTGAACAGTCCACAAGGAATCCACAGGCTGTGACTGGTTCACTAGTTAACACCAAACAATTTCTAATAATGACAAAATTGTAAAATCAGTGCAAAAACGGAATTGCAGTCTGTTTGGACATTTCATGAAAAGGAAAAAGGGCTATATGCATCAAATTATAATTGTTTTCACTGTTGTATTTGACAGATTCCTTATTATTTCTATTACAGTAGAGAATAGGAACCCCAGCCATTGTGTTAGGTGCTGTACATACAATCAGCTGCAAGCATAACTTCCACACGCTTACAAGTCTAGGTTTCAGACAGAGACTGACGGGAATGGAAGGAAGAGGAGGAAAGAGAAGGAAAAAAATGAAGACAATAGAGTTTAGCATAAAAGCTGCAGTCAGAAAAGAGACATGACCAGTAAGGATGTGAGCAATTAAATAGTAACCCAAGGGAGCTGTGGGTTGCAAGATCTGAAGCAACTGAAAATGAAAAGAAACATTTACTTTTTATTTGACTTTTTCTTTTTATTGGACTTTTTGCTGTGTTTCAGTGTGGCATGGCTCTCTGATCATTTGGACACAATTCAGTATTAACATTATTTTATGCTTTCTGTGGCATGCTTGAAATTTGACCCGGTATTCTAGGTAGTCTTTAATTCCTACCCCACCCTCGTTCCCTCTCTGGGTATGTCTACACATCAAAGTTATTTTGGAATACCAGATGTATCCCAAAAGAGCTACTCCGCAATAGTCACCTGTTATTTCAAAATATTTCTGGAAGGTCGGTCTAGGGCAGGTTTTAAACCCTTGATCTGGGCTCTAAAAGCAGATAATTTAGCCACTGTGTCACTGGAGGAGCCTTACAACCCACTTATGTTCTGGGACCCCATTATCCATCCTATGTCCCAGGTCCCAGTTGATTGAGGATGGGGCTTGAACCCATGACCTGGGTTCAAAATATTTTTCGAAATAACGGGCGTGCTATTTCGGCATCCTGGTAACCCTCATTCCATGAGGGTTAAGGGATGTCTCGAAATAGCATATCTTATTTTGAGTTTAGAGTGCAGTGTAGATATAGCTTCCGAGTTGACGGAGTGATAGAGTAACAACATTTGAAGTCTCAACCCAGGACAACTGAAAGGATAAGTCCATTACTAGGTGAATGAGCCTAAATTACTGGAGGATTCAAACCACCAAGCAAGGGTGAGTGCTAAATCTGCATGCCCTGGAACATTCTTCAAAAAACACAGATTCTCTCTGAAAGTATTTCAGCACCAAAAATATATATATATTGAGAATATTCCTTTTCCCCCACTCTCAGGTGGTGAAGGGTGGGGGGTAGTGTTAGGGTCTGTTAGGATTCAAAGGATCTGTCCCACCATCATAACATTCATTGTAAAAAACATCAGCCTTCTGAATAAAGATGAAAGGCTTGGAGTGCATTTAGAACCCATCAACACTGCCCCTTAATTAGGTGCAGTCTCTGTTGAGCAACATATGGCACTTCCTTGCATCTCCCTGCCACTTCACCATCACACTGTGGTTGAGCAATGAACCTCTAATCAGCCAGCTGTCTAAGAAGATAGCACTGGAGGGACAAACATGAAAGTTGCCTTGGTGACCCAGTGGGGAGGGGCATCTATGCGTGAGTGTGTTTGTGAACCAGTGCTGTGAGAATGCCCAAGGCACTCTTTGGCTTAGTGGAACATTGCTTATAATATTCTTTGTGTAAGACTAGTATGACGCAAAGCTAGTTACCCAGGGAAAATAGGTGTACATCTGGGATGGAGAAAGAATCACATCTGACAAAGACTGTTGTTTTAAGTATTTGAAGTCATCGCTGGTGATACAGATATTCAAATAATTTACAAGCAATTTCAATACTTTGTCTTCATCTCTTTTCATCCAACATTGTGTGTGCATTGCCCAGCACATGTGGTGAGGAAGCTGAACACCCAAGCGAGAATGCTAGGAAACACTGGGGAAGAGCTCAAGGCAGAACAAAGAGGATCAAATATAAGACTCTGGAAGGGTAGAAGACAATGTGGTAAGAGATCTTGAGGGAGTTCACAAAAAAGGCCAAAGAAGATGAAAAACATAGGGTACGTCTAGACTACAGGCTTTTGTCGACAGAAGTTTTGTCGACAGATACTGTCGACAAAACTTCTGTCAACAAAGAGCGTCTACAATACATTCAGTTCTGTCGACAAAGCAAGCTGCTTTGTCGACATGGTAGTGTAGACGCAAAGGACAGTTTACATGCAATAACACCTTCTGTGGACAGAAACTCTGTCGACAGAAGGTGTTGTGCCTCGTAAAATGAGGTTTACCAGCGTCGACAAAACTGCTGAGTTCTGTCGACGTTATGTCGACAGAACTCAGCGGTAGTGTAGATGCAGGTATAGTTTTGTCGACAAAAGTCCACTTTTGTCGACAAAACCCTGTAGTCTAGACACACCCTTAGCTGGAAGGAAGAAGAGGAAACACCCAAGGGAACCCATAGAATGGGGAAAGAGGTCGCAGAGACACAGCAGAGTGACCTAAGAGCAATTGGGGGACATCTCACATGAGACCGGGCTACAGAGAATGAAGGAGGAGGCTAGCAAAATGCACGCAAGGGACTAAAGAGAATAAAAGGCATAACCATGGGGAAAGGGCTGATGGGCAGAGCTCACAGAAATGGTTAGAAATTCAGAGATGTTAAAAAATGACACACAGGAGTTGCCAATTGTTTTAAATCATTAGTGGAGGAAAATACATACATTCATCCAAAGATCTCAAAGTGCTTTATAAATGTTTAGATGTGAGGTAGGTAACTATCTGCATAAAACAAATAATTTGTAGTAAATTATTTGATACGTTTTGCCTCTCTTTTGTGACAGAATATCTTGGAGTAATTTCCTTGAATAAATTCAATATTTGGTCTTATTCAGTCAGTATCATTTTTTGAGTTGATCACGAATATTCAAAATTCCAAACGCCATATTGCCTACTCTCGTGATTTTATGGAGAATCTCACAATACTTGGTGTTTTTCTTAAAGCTCCAGCTTCTGGAGTCAGGTGATTAAATGATACTTTCAGCTCCCATTAAAAAACCCACATTACTAAGCCTGATGGCTGTGACACATGATGATTAAATCATTTAAAACCAGAAGGCAAACAGAAAGAGCTCCAGGTGTGTTATTTTTAAAATCTCATTATTTTAAATCTAATACCATGATATTGGTTGGCCCGAATCATGATTTTCTAATGAGTTGGCAGTACTGAAGTTATGAGCTATCTGTTATGTCACATGGTTTCTATTCCTTCAGAATATGGGGGGAGAGGAGGAAGAGAAGGGGAAGTTGTCCCAGGGCCTGTTGATTCAAAGGGACCCAAGGCTGCTGGCTGCCGCTTTCACTACTACAGTGGTAGTAGTGATGGCCAGAGCTCTAGGTCTGTTAAATCACTGGCAAAGTGCTGTGTCACACAGGCAATACTAAAGGCTGGGGGGGAGCATGCCACACTTTGGGCAGCTCTCAGTGCTGGCTGCCCCAGCCTGCCCCTTGCAGGAGCATGGAGCCGCACCTGCCTAGGGGCCCACGGAGACTGTCGGCATCCCTGTATTCCCTTAATGAATGAGCATGAAAACACACTAGCACATATAACTTTGAACTTTTTGTTCTGTGAACCTTTACCAATAAAACTTGAGAGTTTGACTATTTGGCAAAAAGAGAACACCGGTGGATAACAAACACAGGTGAAGCAAAGTTCCAGAACTGCATACACATGTATTTGAAGAATTCAATTTTAAAATTCGCACACAAAATAATTTGCAATACAAATGCATGGTAATCCAATTAGGGAACAAAAGCAATAACCCCTTGATTTATCTGACCAATGAAAAATAAGCGCCACTGATTGAATTGCACATATTCATGAGCTGCTAGAAACTAAAAGCCAGGAGAGACTGAATGTCTTGCTGGAAGTTAACAGAAAATCTGTGGTAGAATACACTTTTCAAAGTACAGAGTTTAGTTACAATGTTGTGATTCAAATTGTTGTACCAATAAAAGCAAGCAGGATCTTATGAGGGGGATAAGGCAAAAAGCCATATTTATTGTAAAGATAATAATAAAGAATAAAGAAAAGATAGAAGCAAATAACGTTGTTTAACTACTTATTCCTATCACTACTTAACCATTCATTCAATCATTCATCCATTCATTCAGGTTCTGTGTATTTGTTATAGTTACCAGCCTGGAAGTTGCTTGTGACAGAATACTGGCCAGGTATTCTGTACACAAGTGATGGTAGTGGGGAGCGAAGTCCTCATCAGATGAGCATCTGAAGCTCCTGGTAGGCTGGCAGCAGAACCTTGGACTCTGACTCCATAGTCTTTTAGTCCAGTTCTTATAGGAATTTCTTCCTATGCCAGTCTATAGGAATTGCTGCATCATGCTGATGTCTTCAGGGTGGCTGCCAGGTGCTCGTCAGTGATCTCATAGGGTGGACCTCCAGTATTTGGTTTTCTCCACTTGACACCTTTTGGTTGCACTGGCACCTGATGCCTTCTTCAGCCCTTTGTTGCTGTATTCTCAGGCTGGCACCTCTCAAATATTCATTCATTGTCCAAGCACTCACTCTCTCTTACATACATTCCCTAATTAATGTTTCACATGCAGCATTTTGTATAATAATACAAGAGTTGTAGTTACAAAAAGTTACAAAAGTTTCTGGGTGGCATTTCTTAAAACATTCTCTCTCTGAGTGCTGAGTTAGTTACTGTTCTAGTTACAATGTTTCACTTTGCGATTAGGGTTAATTGCTTCACAATGCTTTGAAGAGAATGAGCGTCAATTGTGTAACAATAAGTTTGAGCGTGCCCTGGGACACAGAGAGGGGAGCTGTGTCTGGCTACATGGTATTATATTTTTAACATTTTTACATGACCTAATATTATATTCCTAACAAATTATATTCTAAAGGGGCAATAATAATAAATCTAAACATTTAACAATCTTAACAAATAAATAATAATAATAATAATAAATAATAATAATAATAATAAATCTAAACACTTTAAGTTGTGGGGAACAAATTATGGGGAGTCACTTCCACTTGGGGGAATCATTTTTAATACATTAATATGTTATCCCTACAAAATGCAAGCTGTAGTTTCTAAATAAAGCCATTTATTCAAATTACTATAACTCACCTAATTATATTATATGGTTCTTACTTTAAACTTATATTTATACAGCATGGGCATGACCTTGTACTTATAATTTGTCTGGATAATTTCATCATTTGTTTATCCAGGCCCAACATAATTCAGTTTGCATCTTCCAAATGCATTTTAAGTAGATCTCTATTTATGAGTCAAAACTTTGTTCTACAAATCTGTCCTACAATTGTGCCACATTAGGGATGTAAGTGACTAGTTGACTAATCGACTACCCGATAAGCATATGCCGTGGGCGGCCCTTACTACATTTAAAAGGCAGAGGCGCACAGGGCACTCCGCCCCACCCATTATCAACTAATTGAGTAGTCGATGGAAATTCCCTTGGCTACTTGATTAGCTGATTAATCAAAATTTAACATCCCTGTGCCACATGAATTGTTTTCCCCAGAATCAAGAAGGTAGATAAGGGGAATGCAATGTTGATAATTTTATTTAACAAGTTATTTGACAAAGAACAATACAAGATGATTATAAAGCGACTGCCGAAATATTGTCTGGATAATAACACTGCTCCGTAGATAAAAATTGCTTAACTGTTATATTCTCTTCTAAGTTAAAGTCAATGATATTTCATCAGGCTAGTGGTGGAAGACAATAAATGTGTGCTAGTAATGATAGCCATGGTCCTACATTTATGTCTCATTTTCTATATTGAAGGATCTTAAAATGCTTTACAGGGTGATATAAACTATATAGGAATCACGTTGTCCAGAACTGGGATGAAACACAGCATCAGGTTTTATACAGAACACTAACATTTCACCATAGTGTCTCACAGGAAGTGAAGAAATAGCATGTCTAATTAAAACCACAAGGTGATGAAGTAGGTGGAATGCAATTAACCAACTGGAATTTGGCCAGAACCTTGGGGCTAAGAACACCCAGGGTGAGATTCTGGGCTGTCACATAAGAGGCTCCACATGGAACTTATAGCTCAGGGAGAAGGTGGCTATGGTGGCTTTAATCTGCCTTTGGGTCCTGACAATTTGGACTCCTGCAGGGACTGGATAGGGTCACTGCATAACAGTGCCAAGAGCCTGATTAAAGAAGCCAAGGTAGGCTGTGTTATCTTATAGCCAGCAGTGCTGCTCTGAACCTTTGCTCTGGCAAACACCTCCAGGCCCTAATACCACCTTGACACATCCCCCAGCCAGAACTCATGCCAAGATCCGCAGGAGGCAGGCCTACAGCTGTTGTCCACAGGGCAGAGGCCAAAGCAGGGACAGGATTGTCTCACCCTCAGGCTCTTACCAGGAGACACACGATCTTAAACGAGCACAAATAGAACACAGGTTTAAATTTCATCAAAATGATAACATTTGAGCAGCATAATAGCCTGCACATCACCATGCTGTGACATTCCTTCCAGGAAGCATAACATGTCCTACAACATCTATGACTCTCTCTGGGGGTGTTCCATCCAAGTATTTTTCCTCCCCCCAACCCTACTTAGTGGGTATCATCTGCCAAGATCACAGGCCAAAGTGGAATTTCAGGGGGCTATCTACATATATTTGAGAGTGTATGTTTCTCTGTGAGTATGTCTACACTACAGAGTTTTGTCAGAAAAATGACCATTTTTTCTGACAAAAGTTGAGGAACGTCCACACTGCAATTGCGGTCTTCTGCAAGAATATTGAAACATCAGAGGGGTTTTTCTAGCATTGGCAATCCTCATTCTACGAGGAAGAAGCCTTTTTGCGAAAGAGCTCTTTTGCAAAAGGCACGTGTGCACAGGGAAGGGGGAGTTCTTTCAGAAGAAGAGGAAAGAGGAAAAAACACAGGTGCCCTGATGGATATTCCGTCCCTAGCAATCATAGATTACATGCGAGAGAGTGTCCATTCAGTCTGGACACTCTCTTTTGAAAAAGCAGATCGCTTTTTCGATGCATATTTGCAGTGTGGATACTCTTTTCCGAAAAAACTTCTTCCAAAAGAAGCCTGTAGTCTAGACGTAGCCTCTGAGTCTGTTTGTTCAAGAATTCCTCCTAAACAGTAAAAGCTAGGACCACCAAATTTGGTATTCAGCTTCCTCTTCTCCTAACTTAAAGTAAGATAAGAGTGTGGTTGTTCAGGGGAAGAGGAGAGGGCTGATGCTTGCCCCCCAGTTTGTGCAGGGAGGCATAAAACCATACAAAAAAGAGACAATTACCAGGCAGGTGAAAGGGGCTGGCTAGGGGCATGCCCTGCCCCATCCAGAACTGCCTCAGCCCCAAGCTTCCCACCTCCTAAACATCCTTTAGGGAGGAAAAGGAGGCTGCAGCTCCCACCTCCTCAATTCATATGGGAACATTGCTAACTGTTCCCCTTTGTTAGGGAACAAGGGGAAAGTGCACAGTTTGCTGCATTCTTCACTCTGGCAAGGGGCAGATGAAACAGGATCTGCCCCAGCCGGGGAACATGTACCCTTCCCTCAGCTGTGCCTGCTACAGCTTCATCAGCCATAGGCAGGCATTTCTCACCTGCCCCCAAGCTGCTGTGGCGAGAGAGAGCTGGGGTAGTCCTCTCCCCACAAAAATCTACACACTGAACTCCTCATCACCAGCCCTGCCCCAGAGCAATGATTTAAATGAAGAATCATAAAAAATAATTGAGTTAAGGACCCAACCAATGCTGGGTAAATCTTTTAAGTTGCTATATTTTAGCAATATAATTGTTCTAAGATAGGTGACATACCACCAATGGAACATGCATCAGTGAGGTGATATGGAGCATGAGATGTGAAAGCAAGAAAACAACTGAGAATTAAAAAGCTTGGCAGTAAGGGGGGGAGCAGAAAATCACATTAATGGAGCAAGTTTGTGTTCGAGGCTTACTTCTGTGTGTGCACAGCTGACCACACAAGGCAGCCGGATCAATGCAGAATCCTCTGCTAGAGGGTAATCAATGCTCTGTGTTCACAGTTCTGGTGCTTATTGTAACAGCTTTGTACACAGGATTAGAGCTTTTTTTTGTGAACTTCACTGGTAGTTAATTCTGTGCTTTGGCCCTGAATGGGAAGAAAGTTTGCCTTGCAGTTAAGGGTACAGAGAACAGAAAGGACCTAATTGTAGAATGCTGGCTATCACAGGAAATGAGAGTTCGCCCATCAGATAATTATGGGTTTACATTTTGTTTTGATGGATTCTCTGCTGCTTTTGCACACATGTTCATCTTGCACTTGTAAACAGATATGCACCAGAATGGGAGGAAAATTGTAGGCTAAGATATAACCACCAAGACTCATTGAATCTTTAAGAAACTGCAATAAACTAAGTCATAAAGGCTGCTTTTAACATGGATACAGGATGTATTTATAATACAGCCTCTTATGCAAACCATTTTTCATGGACTGGCTCCAGGAGACCTCCTAATTGATTAAAGTCATAGTGTACATCTACACAGCAGCGTTATTTTGCAATAATGGACGCTATTTCAAAATAACAAAGTTTGCATCTACACAGCAAGCCGTTATATTGAAATAATTTCAAGCTGGAGGAATTCTTACTCTGGCTCCTGTAGCCCTCATTTCACAAGAAGTAAGGAAGTCAAAGGAAGAGTGTTCTTCCTTTGACTTAGCTTTTGGCGCTGTCTATGCAGCAGGAAATTAAGCTATTTCAACTTCAGCTACGCAATTGACATAGCTGAAGCTGTGTATCTTAATTTTACTTTTACCCTGCAGTATAGATGTGCCCAAAGGGAATTAGCAAAGGTAGAATGACAGTTTTTCTACTATATATAATATGATATGATATTATTAGTGGACAGAGTCCAGCTTTTCCATAATGTTTTAGTCCTCTGGTGCAGAAGGACAGTAATGTTAATCCAGAGTGCTAACATGTCAAATAAATATGTGGTTTCCAATAAAACTGAGAGAATAACTCATAAATATGGTGTGCATACTGTGTTAGCAATAATTTGGGCTCTCCAAACATCTGCATCTTTACATACCAGCATTGGTATCGAGGAGAAAACTCATGTTTTAACCCTCATCCTTAAATTCAATGAAGGAAGAAAGTTCACAAATGTCCTGAGTTGTTTTTTAAGGGCCATACTATGTTCATAAAAACAAGACCACGGCTGTATCTAAATGCCTGTCATTTCATGCCTTTTTAAAAAAAATAGTTAATGTTTTTAACAAGTGCTCATTAATAACATAAATCACTAAAGTGTTTCTTGTATGTTAAGTAGTTAATACATTAAGCCTGTATTTGTTACTTCTGTTGTGAATTTTGCCACTGACTTCAATAGGTTCTGGGTCAGACCCAGCAACAGCAGTATTCTTGCTTTGTACATTCATAGTTAAAAATATGAACAATAATTTTAAACTTCTTCCTGACAGAAATGCTGACAAGCAGATGGTTGTGTGTCTATAGAAGGAATTCAGTGCTCTGATTCAGCAAAGCACTTCAGCAAATGCTTCAAATTTCATTGTCTTTGGTGGGACATAAGCATGTGCTTAAGTGTTTTGCTGAGCTGAGGGCTACAGTAACCAGAGATCTCATAAAAATTATAAATACTTTTATTAAGGCCACGGACTTATCCAATGCAGCAACAAAATGTAGGTGCAGCCAGTGTCGATCTAGTAAAGCTATGGAAGCTCTTAGCAATGTCAAGAGAATTCTTGAGAAGTGTGGACACAATTGCAGCTTTTCTTTTATTCTATCTTCCTGTTATTCACAGTTGGTATAAGATAAAATGTTTTTTCATAAATATAAACTAGCTATCCAGTACCATCTGCTTGTGTGGTGCCAATTAACCCACCAGCTCCCCACTATTTAACTTTACCTACCAATCTTTGCTCCAGGCAATCAGTGCAAAAACAGTCCAATGAAGTTCACGGAGCCAACTTAGACTGTTAAGAACTGAACTTGGCACACAAAATCACTGACATTTGAGATGGAAAAGACATTATGTTCTCTAATCATTTCCTTACCAGTACAAGATCATACTTCACTGGGGCTACGTCTATACCGAAGGCTTCTTGCGCAAGAGCGCATCCACACTGCAAAAACACATCGGAAAAGTGATGCGCTTTTGCACAAGAGAGCATCCAGACTGCATGGACACTCTCTCATAAGAAAGCTCTGATTGCTATTAACAGAATGGCCACCAGGGCTCCTGTGCTCGTTTCCATAGGCTGTTTTTGTGCAAAAAACCCATTTCCCATCCACACATACCTTTTTGCTCAATAACTCTTGCTCAAAAAGGAGTTATTCCTCATAGAAAGAGGAATATCTATACCACAAAAATCCCTCTGTTCTGTCGATTCATTGAAAATTTTCTTGTGCAAAAACGCTCTTGAGGTGTGGACGCTCCGTGAGTTTTTGTGCAAAAATGGTTGTTTTGGAGCAAAAACTCTGCAGTGTAGACATAGCCTAACTGTTTTTGAATCCAATCTAGTTTAAACCATTCAGCCACAAGGATTCTATACTGTGAAGAATATTCCACAGTATAAAGTGATGTTGATTCTGCTTTCCTTTGCACAGTTTCATCCCTTCACCCTACTTGTGCCCCATTATACTACACTAAATAGTCTCTTAGCTGTTTACGCTCTGAAAACTGGAGGTTTTATATCCCCATTATCTGTCATTCAGCCATGATAAACATCTTTAATTCCCGTAATCTCCTTTCATAAATCTTTTTCAACTCTTTTAACCATTTTTGTTGCACTTCACTGACTTCCTTCCAGTGCTTTGTCCCTCTATTGTCCTTCTTTCTGAACTTGCCCCAATTCCCAGTGCCATCAATATCCATAACTTATTACATTAGCTGCAGCACAACATTTGAGCATTACTTAAAGGTGTTTGCTATTCTTATTTCATGATTTTGAAAAAAATCAACATCAGGACATAACATGTAATTAACAAGAAATACTCCCAATACTGGTCTATCTAGAATTATTTCAAGCAGGGACTAATATTTATACAAGTAATAGGCCCACAGATTCACCACTGCCTTACTCCAACACGCAATTAAGTATTAAAGAGCACTTTCTTCATGTCCCTGGGGTAAAAGTTTGAACTTAATATTTGCCTGTCCCTTCCAGCCATGAGCTGACCTGGGCACTAGCTTATGAGTGACAAGGGTCCAGTTTCTGACAATGGTTGACACACGTCAGCCTGCTGCCACAGAGGCCTAAAACAGGCAACTTCTCCTTTAATCTCACTTGTAGTAACCTCAACTTCCTTGAAGTGCTGTTTCGTGGATCACTGCCTCACTATAGGCTCTACTATGCTTTGTACATGGGCACAGCCTCCAAGGTTTACAGACCATTCAGCTTCATTTATTGAGCAAGCTGCTTTACTTTGTGCATTCTAATCACTTCCATCTGGCTTTAGGACAAAGTGTGTCATAATCTGATCCCCACAACCTGAATTATCTCCAAGAAAGTTAATTATGCTGCTGAAAAGTCCCCAAAGAGGTTAATTAAAGCTATTTATTTTGGGAGGAGTGTGATAGTAATCACTAGAAAAGAAAAAAATGACTCACTAAAGTAAGGATGTTTGCGCTTTACAGTCAGGTGGGACAGTTGGTGAGGATAATACATAACACTCAGCATTCAGGCCTTGTCTTGCCCTGCCACCGATCTACTTCGGCTACTCAGTGTCTTGCATGTGGGGCGGTCGGCAGGGGCTCTCATCCTGGTGGAGTACTGGTATGAATGGGAGAGGGCTCGGAGATCTATTTATCATGTCTAAGCAGACACAATAAATCAACAGTAGGTCCCTGGATGTTGCCAGACCACAATGCCCCTGGACCAGAGAACCCTGGGAACTTACCAGCCCCGGCAGCCCCAGAGCTCTGGAGCCCCAACAGCCCTGGAGCAGTGGAACCTTGGCAGTCCAAGCGCAGAAGAGCCCTGTGGTGAGTTGCAGAGGAGCCCTTTGCTGATGGACCCCAGGAGATCCTGGAGTCTGTCAGCAGAGGAAAGGAATTGACCTCCCTTGGTCTGGCAAACTCCCTCATGGTGCCAGATCAGGGAGGTCCAACTTGTAGTTCAGATTCAATTCATTTCAGTGCAATCTGAAAATCTGAGGTTTTCATCTTATGGTTATTAGGGGTCCTATGTAAAATGACTCAAAGTCTGACAATACAGATGTGAGATCATGAATCAGAAACCACCATTCATTATTATTACTTAGATTGTGGTAGTGCCCACACACTGTGCTAGGTCTCTTGCAAACACAACAAACAGTCTCAGCCTAGGGCAGCTTACAATATAAGACCTTTGTCTTTAAATTACCACTCTTGCAGAACCCATTGAATTCAGCTAGGCTCCACAAAGGCAAAGCAGTTTTCCTCAATGGATATAAATGCAGGATTGGGGTCTACTAAGGCAGGGATAGACAAAGTGTGGAGGAAAGGATGGAAGACAAAGGTGATTAGAGTTATTAAAGGCACCCATTTTGTTAGTTCTGTTTATGGTCTGCTGGGCAGGTTGCTCAATACCTTTGTGAACTATCCTTGAAAGCCAACATCCTTTCCAGTGGCCAATATAGGTTTGCAAGTTACAGATGGTCAGAAGATTGGAGAATGTGAGCACGTGTCAGTCCTTTAGCTACTAGTAGGCATTAGCCTCCTTGCACCACGGTTCCACATTGTGGCTATGTCTAGACTATGGAGTTTTTCTGGGAGGTATCCCGGAAAAACTCTGCCGTGTCCAGGAAACGCGTCTGCTCTTCCGACGTTTTTTATAGAAGAGCAGACGCGCTTTTTAGGAAGCCCTGTCTTCCTCATGCCACAAGGAAAAAGGGCTCTTCCGAAAGAGGAGGTTTTTCCAAAATTTGACCAAGTGTAGACGGGCCAAATTTCAGAAAAGCCTGTTCTGAGAAAACAATCTGAATAAGGTGCACAAATTGCAGAGTGCAATTTGCGTATCTTTTTCTTACAAAAAGCGGCAGTCTAGACATAACCTCTGATGGATGGTTATGGCCGTGCACAGACAGAACCACTAAATGTTTGCCTCTATGAAGGTCTTGCTCTATCTTTCCTATTCTCCTGTAAACAACTGTCCACAGGGGTGCAATGGGTCAACAGGTCAGCCAAATAACAGAGAAGATAAAGGGCTTCCTGGGTGTCCACAATCCCCTGATGTGTAGTAATACAATTACCAGCTGATCAAACAGCCACATCTCACTGAAGGCTAGAAACAGTGGCGGTAGCCAACAGCTTGTGGCAAGCCTGTTGTCTCAACTTCTGTCTCCCCCTCCCCACTGCCAAGGCTTGAATTGTTGGGGATGGGGAGCTGGGGGGCTCTAAGGAATCACTTTTCACTGGACTTTTGGCCTTGCTTTTCACTCCTTTTGTGCTCTGAGTTGAAACCCTTTATAGCTCCTTCTCCCTTTGTTGAGGTGTCAGAGAGACAGCCTGAGCAGTCAGAGTGAAATGAAAGGCAAGCAGATCAGTCTGCAGTGCCCTCTGCTTTTGCTGGGCATGTAGGATCTCTTCAAGAAAGCATTGGGAGGATTAGTCAAAACTGACAAAGCTGCCCAAAGCGTTAAGAGACAAAGGAGATTACTTTAGAGGTCTCCGTTCAATGCTATAGAACGTGGCAATTAGGTCACAGGTCAAAAGAGATGCTGTATATTACTTTATTGGTGATGCCAGCCAGGATTCTCCACTGAGAACAGCTGGTTAAGAATGAATGAAAGACTGAGTAGTTAAGTTTGGAATTGCAATGCTTTGCTGCTACATAGTCATCTGTCAACCTCCAAATGCTTCACTGACAGTAAATCTCAACAGTGCTGGCAAATACCTTGCTGTTCAACAGATGGAGAAACAGGGAAATAAAAAGAAGTTAAACAAGTGCATGTCTGCACTGTAATTAGATAGCCACGATTTGTCTGGGCCAGCTGATTTGGTCTCTTGGGACTCAGGCTATGGGATTCTTTAAATGCTGTGTAGACATTCAGGCTTCGGCTGCAGCCCAAGTTTCAGACCATACCATTCCCAGGATCCTAGAGCATGGGCTCCAGACAAACCCCACATTTCTACCCAGCAATGAAACAGCCCTGTGAGCCTGAGTCAGATGGCATGGGACAGCCACAGATTTCAGATTTCACATACCCATTATGTGGCTGTCCAGTTATACAGCCAGTCAGAGCTGGGAACAGGATCCTAAATTCTTGTTTGCAGTCTAACCAACAGACCACTCTGAAAAAAGGAAAATCATTCTTCACGTTAGACATGAGTGCATAAGCAAAGAGTGACAAATTAAAGTTAAAGGGAAAACATTAGCTTTGGTAGTAGGAAAGCAAGTCTATTTCCAAAGGTGATCTGCAGGTGGAGCAACTGCCTTCTTAAGGCAATTATGGCAAAATCTTGACCGCAAAGTAATTAGCGGAAGTGATTTAAAATAGAGTGGTGTGACTTAAAAGCTTTTTAACTTAAAATAAATAGATAAAGTTACCTCAGTATCGGCAGTGTGCCCTTGTACAGCACTTCCCTATATTTACTGTAGGAAATACCATAAATACTGCAGTTATCTTTCTGCAAATACTTACTTTTAGTTATCTAAGGCAATTGGCACATTTTAAGGGCCACCAATGTAGTAAATAGTTTACACAGTTTAAGGATATAATATAGCATCCTCCTTTCCAGTTGCAGTGAGCTGGACCAGGTGCTCTGAGAAATCCAATCCTACAGCTTCTGAGTCTATTCATTTAAAGAGTTGCTTGAAAATTTTTATTGAGGAATGCACAGAGAAATATTTTCTATGTCCCTCCCCCCCTTTATATGCATGTGCTGCTTTGAAAATTTAATGATAGGACTCAACTAAATTTAGAGGAGACACATTTGAAATTAGTTTCGAGAGTTTTCCATTTTGAGAGTCATCACATAGCACAGGAGGGTACCTCCTTTCCCACTCCAAACTCCCCAATTAACAGAAACATTAGACTTTTGGCAAGAGTCTGGAAAATGCAATTGCCATCAGGAATTGAGTTGCAGCAAAGTGAGACTGGGAACTGGAAATACAGCATCCTTAGCAATGAGCTTAAGATTCATATCTGATTTTAGTTGCAACTGGCTGTTGAACACATAATTAGATTTTGGATGAAAGTCAGCAACACCAGTGAGAGCTAACCAAACAGTGCTCTGACTGCATTCAGCAGAGTTTTGAATATCTGGTAAACAGTTTACTGAATCTAATCAGTGAAACAAACCAATAATAGATCATTGACAGATTTTAGATTCCAGCATGACAGGGATATTCTTGTTTTTATTGTACTCTAAACTTGGATTGAAAATTACTCCCGTTTGCCTTCAAACATGTATCTACACAACATGCAGAATTGTTCTAAGGGATATCAGATTACTTTCAAAATTATTTTATGTTGATGATTAAATTGTATTATGTGTAGTTTATTGTTATTGATTTCCCTATTTCAATATAGGAATTCTGATGATTGTGTCCATATGTCATTGCAAATTAAATGTGTTTTGCATGTACATTATTTTTTAAAATGCATTTATGATGTACTATAGTAAGAGTATATACAAAAACAGTTAGTTACTAGTTATAAAATATCAGCAGTGAGTTACATATTTTAACCAAAAGAAGAAAAAGTATCTGCCTTGAGGACTTTACAAATTATTATTAATAATCTTTAGCTTTTACATTGCACTTTTCATCAGTAGATATCAAAATGCTTTAGAAAAGAGGTCAGTAGCACCTCAGTTTTATAGCTAGGGGAAACTGAGACACAGAGCAGTGAAGTAGCTTGCCCACAGGTAACAAAGACAATTAGATAAAGAAACATAACAAAAGGGAGGGGTATACGGGTGATGCTATTTCATATACATGCACACACAAATAACTTTACAGCTAGCTAAGGATGCAATTCACCTCTCTGGACAGCTAGCACAAAGCCTGTGAGCCACTTATGTCCTATTTAGCACCCAAGATGTTAGCAGTCCATAGGTAGAACAGATCAGGAATTTTCTGTCAGAATGACCTTTCAATGGAAAATACAGTTTTTGAAAAATTGAAATTTTCTCTGGGAAAAATCATGGCTTACCTTTTGCTCTGTAACTCGACCTCCCCAAAGGAAAACAAAGGAAAATGTGTCATGTAATCCCTGAAAAAGGATACTAATTCAGAGATTTCCTAATGGAGAATGCAGCTGGATATAAACAATGTAGCCACTTTTTTGGTCATTTAACTCTTGTAGCAAACCAATGGAATTGAATAGGAGTTAAGGGCTCTGCAATTTGTGTACCTTTTTCTGATTGTTTTTTCGGAAGAGGCTTTTCCAAAATGTGGCCCATCTACACTGGGCCAAATTTTGGAAAAACATCCTCTTTCGGAAGAGCCCTTGTTCCTTCATAAAATGAGGAAGACAAGGTTTCTGATTGAGCGTGTCTTCTCATCCACAAAAAATGCCTCCACTATCCTGGAAAAAATAAGCCTGGAATAAGCCTTCCTTTATTTTGAGATTATTTCCAAATAACGGAATTGCTGTATAGATGCTCGCATAGTTATTTTGGAATAATAGTCATTATTCCAAAATAACTTTGCTCTGTAGACACACCTGAAGAGACCTCAGAAGACCACCGAGTCCAACTCCCTGCCCAAAGCAGGACCAACCCCAACTAAATCATCCCAGCCAGGCCTTTGTCAAGCCAGCACTTAAAAACCTCTAGGGAGCGAGATTTTATCACCTCCCTTGGTAACCCATTCCAGTGCTTCACCACCCTCCTAGTAAAATAGTTTTTCCTAATATCCAACCTAGACCTCCCCCACTGTAACTTGAGACCACCGCTCCTCTTTCTGCCATCTGTCACTACTGAGAACAGCCTCTGTCCATCCTCCCTTTAGGTAGTTAAAGGCTTCTATCAAATTCTCCCTCTTCTGTTCTCCAGACTGAACAAGCCCAAATCCTTCAGCCTCTCCTCACAGGTCATGCGCTCCAGCCCCCTAATCATTTTGGTCGCCCTCCCCTGGACCCTCTCCATTATATCCACATCCTTTCTGTAATGGGGACCCAGAATTGGACACAATACTCCAGAAGTGGCCTCACCAGAGCCGAATAAAGGGGAATAATCACTATTCTAGATCTGCTGGCAACGGTCCTCTTAATGCACCATAACATGCCATTAGTTTTCTTGGCTTCAAGGGCACACTGTTGACTCATATCCAGCTTTTCATTCCACTGTAACCCCCAGGTCCTTTTCTGCCAAACTGCTGCTTAGCCAGTTGGTTCTCAACCGGTAATAGCACTTGGGAGTCTTCTGTCTCAAGTGCAGGACTCTGCACGTGTCCTTGTTGAACGTCATCAGATTTCTTTAGCTCAATCATCCATTTCTCTAAGTCTCTCTGGACCCTCTTCCTACCTCTCCCCCAGCTTAGTGTCATCAGCAAACTTGTTAAGGGTGCAATCCATCCCCTTATTCAAGTAATTAATAAAGATGTTGAATAAAACCGTCCCAGGTAGGTGAGGTATGACTTGCCCTTGGTGAATCCATGTTGACTATTCTTGATCACTTTCCTCTCTTCCAAGTGCTTCAAAATGGATTCTTTGAGGATCCCCTCCATGATTTTTCTGGGGACTGTGGTGAGGCTGACCAGTCTGTAGTTCCTTGGATTGTCCTTCTTCCCTTTTTTAAAGATGGGCACTACATTTGCCTTTTTCCAATCAGCCGGAACCTCCCCTGATCTCCACAAGTGTTCAAAGATAATGGTCAGTGGCTTTACAATCACATCAGCCAACTCCCTCAGCACCCTTGGATGCATTAGATCTGCCTTCATGGATTTGTGTATGTTCCACGAGGAGTAACGGTAGTTCGGAATAGGAAGCCTAATCTGAACTACCTACTCCGTGCCGCGTGTAGCCGTGGGCACGGAGTCCAAACTAGCGGGGCTTTAAAAATGGTGGTGCCCGGCAAGATGCAAATGAAGCCCGGGAAATTCAAATCCCGGGCTTCATTTGCAACTTCGGTTGCCTACATTAACCACCCTAGTTCGAACTAGGGTGGTAGTGTAGACATACCCTTACATACAGTGCAACTTCTCCACCTTTTCTCCCTGCCTGTCCTTCCTCACCAGTTTATACCCCTTCAAGACAGTGCTCCAGTCATGTGAATCACCTCACCAAACCTCTGTTATTCCTTTCATCACTTCAGGTGATGAAAAATCCATCGCAAACCTAAGTAAAGTGTTCTAATGATTAATTACTGTCTCAGTTTAAAAAGTGCACCTTGTCTCTAATCTTGTCTAACTTCAACTTCCAATCGTGGGATTTTTTTATGCCTTTGTTTGCCACTATCAGAAATGTTCTCCCTATATAGATACTCACAGACCATTTTGTGTTTTTCTAAGATATCTGTAATTTTTTACAAATGAGTCTGAGTGACTCTTGCGGTTTTATTTATGTATCTTGTGCCAAAGCTAATGACATTAATTGGTGTTCTGAATATTTAAAAATCAAAGCCACTTTAGCTCTCAACAACAATCTCTTTAAATAACACTTATATGTATACACATCACATAGTTACATGGTAATTCCCATTTCCTAGTGACTTGGCACTATAAAAAAAGAAATTCAAAGGAATCACTAACTTATTATGCTAAAGTTTAAAATAACAGTCCAGGAACTAATTAGTTTCTATCTTAACATTATGCCTGTTATTCTGTTATAATCTGCTTCTAAATCTTGAGAATCTTGCTAAAATACAGGACTCTGATTAAATTGTGCAATAAAGAAACTAATTGAACAAAAAAGCCACTTCAGTTAATACATTCATCACCACTGTTAGGTCAGCAATCAGACTTCCAACAAATGAGGTTTGTTGTTTTTTCTAAAACACACTTTTATTATCAATTTACAATCAAATTCTAAGCCAATTAGTTTCAGGGTACTAGACTCATAAATACACAGCTACTTCTTAAATTCTCCACTAATTAGCAAAATGTAACTGATTTCAAAAGCTCCATTTGTTTTAATGAAAAAGACCATAATATTATGGTTCTATAAAGAATACTTCATTAAACCTCCCAAAGCATTAATAAAATAGTAAAGTCGTCTGAGTCTGGCCAAGGCTCTGTATGGTATGGTAGTTCTCTTAAAATGCAAGTGGTGCTACTCCATTGCTGTAAAGAATGGCACTGACTGAGAAACATTACAGTCCAACACCAAACTGGGATGCCCTGCATTTTTGTAATTTATACTATAGCTCTGAAATGTAGGTGAAATTAATTTAAGAAGCTGGTATTTGGGCTTTGAAGGATTTAGGCCTTGATTACTAAGTTCTGTAAACCACCCAGGAATCAATGGAGATACATTGATTTACACCAGCTGAGAATCTGGCTCTTTTTTTAAAAAAAAATGTTTGTTTATATTTTCCAGTTGCCTGTATTCCATTCTACAGGAAGAGTGCAGCCATTAAAACTAGAATTTTAAAGTGGATAAAACTAAACAAAATAATAAAAACAGAAGACCTTCTCCTTAGAACAACCACCACCATAACCACCAAAAAAAAAAACCTCCCAAAGACCTTTTCAGCTTCATGGTAGACACAGTCCCATTAACTTCTGTCTCCTAGTCAACTCTTCTCTCCTCCCCATTACTTCCTAGAGAAGCCTGAACAAACAGGGGTGGCTAGCAGCAGCTCCTAACAGGCACCACATCCATGGGGCTACGTCTAGACTGCAGGCTTCTTTCAGAAGCAGCTTTTTTCAGAAGAGATCTTCTGAAAATACTTCCAAAAGCGAACGTCCACACGCAAAAGCTCATGGAAAAAGCGATGCACTTTTGCGAAAGAGAGCGTCCAGACTGATTGGACACTCTCTCGCATAAAAGGCCACCTGGAACCACTTCAGCCAGGGCTTTACGTCACCAGTTGCTTCTGAGTGCTAGTGCCGGAGCCCTGCAGAGACATGTGCTCAAAGGGACCTCCCTGGACAGTTCTGCTTCTGCTGCGTGCTTGTTACCTTTTCAAGGGACAGCAAAGCTTTAGCAGTGCCTGCTATGGTTGCCCTGTTCTTTTTTGGACGCCACAGCTTTTTCCTTTGAGTCATGGAGCCGGAGCTGCCCCTGAGTATGCAATGGCCCCACACAACCATGCTACAGGTTTTGCAGCACTTTCAGCCAGTTGCCTCCTGGTCCCGACTGAGCTCGACCATGGGCTCATTCTAGGGACCGTCTCCCTGGATGCGGCTGCTACATTCTGGCAACCGCACCCCACTGTGGAGAGGGTTTTTGGAGGCTTGACATCAGTTCAGACTGGTGGCACCGGCTGGTCCTGGGGTGGTGGGACGACCAGCAGTGGCTCCAAAACTTCCGCATGCGGAAGGCCAACTTCTTTGAGCTATGGGCCTGCCTTGCCCCCACTCTCCAGAGATGTGACACCCACCTGTGGCCTTCCATCCCCATGGAGAAGCGGGTCACAATAGCCCTCTGGAAGCTTGCCACCCCCGACAGCTACCAGTTCGGCGTGGGGAAGTCCATTGTCGGGGCCTCATCATGGAGGTAAGGCACTCCTGGGCTGCAGTCCCTGCGGGGAGGGGGGAGGAAGAGTGTTGGATAAGGGGGACCCTCAGGAAAGAGGGATTGGAGGTTGGGGGGGTGGAGTGAGGTGGGGGGGAAGGCCCATCCCCAGGGTCTTGTACCGTCCCGCCCTCACACAGCCCTGCTGCTGGGGTGGGAGGGCGGCCTCATAGGAGGTGGGGAGGGGCAGGGGGTAGTGGAGGGGAGCAGGGCAGGCACCTCCAAAGGGCTCAGGTTTTGTGTGTTTCTTTGTGTGTTTCTCTGTTTTGTGTGTTTCTTTGTCTCCTTCTGCAGGTGGTGAGGGCCATCAACTCGATCCTGCTGCGGAGGGTCGTCTGTCTGGGAGACCTCGATGTGACCGTGGCCAGATTTGCTGCCATGGGGTTGGTTCCTGAACTGCAGCAGAGCCATTGATGGGACCCACATTCCAATCCAAGCACCAGAATATTGAGTGGCCCAGTACAGAAATCAAACAGGCTGTTTTTTGATGGTGCTGCAGGCCCTGGTCAACCACCAGAGATACTTTTCATACATTTTTGTTGGGTGGTCAGGCAGGGCAAACAATGCTCGACTGTTCAGAAACTCTAACCTGTACCACAAGCTGGAGGCTGGCACATTTTTTTCCCACTCTGTGGACTTGCCGTTGGGGATGTGCAGATGCCACTGTGCATCGTGGGGGACGTGGCTTACCCCCGATGCTGTGGCTTATGAAGCTGTACAACAGACACCTGGATCCCAGCAGGGACCAATGTAATGCCCACCTGCACAGGCCCAGATTCAGATGGAGTGTGCCTTCGGCTGCCTTAAGGCACATTTCTGGTGCCTGCTGACCTGCCTCGACGTGGAGGAGCACAACATCCCTGAGGTGGTCACATTATGTTGTGTTCTTCACAACATTGTGGAGAGGAAGGGGGAAGCCTTCCTTCTGGGATGGGGGACAGATGCTGGCTGTGAGGAGGGATCTTTTGAGCAGCCACAGACAGCTGCCATCTGCCTGGCCCATCAGGCCAGGGTTCGCATCTGGGAGGCCCTGAGGGAGAGGTTCTCTCAAGGACCCCAGTAACTCTCCCCAGGGCCTCCTCCCTAGGGGCAGGGGAGGGGGCTCAGAGTTGGAAGGGGGGGCTCATAATTGGGAGGAGGAGGGGAGCAGCTCGATGTGCCACCTTGGGTGCAGGTACCTCATTGGAGCTGCGGTCGGGTGGGTCTGGGGAACACAAGGGGGTGGACAGGAGAGGGGGCTGGAGTGGGGCAGAGTTAGCAGTGGGCAAGGGGAGGGGGCATGGGCATTGTTAGGGGAAGGGGCATGGACATCACCTGGGGAGGGAGCAGAGGCATGGCAGGGGGGCAGGCAGATAGGGACTGGGGATAGCATAGGAGGCAGGAGGGTGGAAGCCAGGAGCAGTGGCATCAGGAGGGTTTGCCATCATGCGGGACATGACAGCACACATGTTGTCACACCACTGCATGAACTGGTCCCATGCGCGGTCCCGCCACTCCAAGTCCATGTGGACCTTGTGCACCAGGGTCTGTTGGATGTCACACAAGTCATAAGCTCTTCTTGGCTCTTCTTGGCTTTCGAGTCCCCTGGGCTCTGGCAGGTGGCTGTGGTGCAGTGGCTCAGCCCTCAGTTCTGGCTGGTCTGGCTGTGAAGAACAAACAGACGGAGAGGCGGTTAGTCACCCTTGCAGACACTGTGCCTGAGGCCATGCCCTCCTCTGTGAGCAGCGACCAACTGTCCATGGCCTAGAGGAGGGGGATGTCCTGAGAGGAAGGCCATGTGTGGCCTGCACAGCAGCACATGCCTCAGAGGGGCCCCAATGTGCCCAGAGGACCATGCTGCCCGCTTCCCACCCCCTGGCCCAAGGACAAGCAACCATGGGAAGTGTCAAGCCACAGAGGGATCCCCTCATGGGTGGCAGAGGAACCAGGGGGCAACCTGGGCCTCTCTGGGGGCTGCATACACAAGTAGGGTTGCCAGGTGTCCGGTATTCACCCGGACTGTCCTGTATTTTTGGCTCCTGTCCAGTAAAAAAATTTGGAGAATGCCAGACACCTAAAATGTCCGGTATTTTCTGAATTTTTCCCCGGCCAAGAGGCAAAAATGCCGGGCACCTGGCAACCCTACAAACACTCAGTGCCCGGCCTCCCTTCCCCATCCCCAAACCCGCCCTGACTCCCAGTGCCTGGCCAGTGCCCGGCCTCCCTGACTCCCCATCCCCCACCCCCCTGGCCCCAGACTTACTTGGTTCCCCATTGCTGCCGGCACAAAATGGCTGCCGGCCAAAAGACCTAGGGGAAGCAATGCTTTCCCTGAGTCTTAGTGCTCAACCTCTCCTATCCCTGCACTCACTTTTAAAGGGGACATGTTTTCTTAATGGTCTTTTATTTTAATTTTTTTTTTTTTTGGCTTAATAATTCTTTGGAGTCTTTTCTTTTTTTTTTTCTCAACAACTTTGGTCTCCCTCCTTTTTTTTTCCACCCTTCAACAGAATTTTTTCTTGTTTTTGGGGGGGGGGGGGCGGAGGGGTGTTCGGTATTTTTGTTTCAACCATCTGGCAACCCTACACACAAGTGTGGCTCACAGAGCTGTCTACAGGAGCGGCTGCTGTTTCACATGTGCAGGCATGCCTGTGTGCTAGGTGCAGCACTTCCCAGTCTGTGTGGGGTCGTGCCTGACTCCTTGTGGCTAGCTTGCTTCCTGCTGCCCTCTCCCTCCTCCCATGGCAGGACGTGTGTGGCTTCCCCTGAGCCTGCCAGCAGGATCCCAGGTGTGATCAGGGTCTGCCTGCTGTGTACGTGTGCCACACAGTAACTCTGTATGTGGTTGCACATGCATGGAACCACAGCACAATGTCCAGCCAGAGCAGCGCAAGCGACACTCACCCCCCCCGCTTCCTGTGCGCCCACCTCCCCCGCCCTGTGTATGTGACAAAGTGAGACCACTCTCCTGAAGATCCCTCCCAGGCATCCGAGGAGGCTTGGGAGACATGCTGGCTCATGGGCACTGGCTCCGGGGAGAGTCACAGTGCTCGTCTCCTCCTCCTTCTGCTCCTGCTCCTCTGCCTCTGGCTGACCCTGGCCCTCCTGCTTCTCCTCTGCAGAGACCTCTGGCTAGACTTCTGGCCCCCGTTTTTCCGACAAAACTCTGTAGTATAGACATACCCTGAGTGTACAAACAGCTATACTGGATCATACCATTGATCTGTTTATTCTGTGTTTGACTGTGAGCAGTACAAGAATGAAAGTACAATACACTCCACAAGAAACATCTACATAATAACAACCTGTTAATAGATCGCTGGACTTCAAGGGATCTCAAGAGGTCTTCTAGTCCAGTCTCCTGTACTCAACGCACGACTAAGTATTATCTGGAACATCCCTAATCTACTCTTAAAAAACTAAATAATGGAGGTTCTACAGCTTCCCCTACACAATTTATTTCATGGTTAACCATCCTGGCAGTAAGGAAGGTTTTCACAACCTAAACCTCCCTTGCTTCAGGTTAAAGCCCATTGCTTCTTGTCCAATCTTCAGAGGCTAAGGAGAATTTTTTCTCCTTTCTCTATTAAGGTCTCTGCAGTTAGCGGTTGGTTTATGCTATGAACAAAAGTCTGTATTCCCCAGATTTTTTTTATCCTCGCTTATGTAATAGTGACAGTTATTAACCTTGTAAGTGTTTAATTTTTTTCTGAACCCCATTAAACCTGCAATCCAGTAATATCTTGTATTTGTGAGTTCCATATGCTAGATATGCATTGTATATTAAAGTATTTGCTTTAATCATTTTTCAATGTGCTGTCTTTCTTTTTCAGTGAATGTGCCTTCATTCTTGTAATAGAAAAGGAGTAGGCATGCATGATTTACTCTATGCCATTCATTATTTTAACATACCTCTACCACATTTCGTCTTGTTCCCTTAGGGTACATCTAAACAGCAGTGTTATTTCAGAATAACTGACATTATTCTGAAATAACACAGTGCTCATCTACACTACAAGCCTTTATTTCAAAATAATGTCAAGTTGGAGGACTTCTTACTCGGATTCCTGTAGCCCTCATTTTACGAGGAATAAGGGAAGTTGAAGGAAGAGTGTTCTTCCTTCGACTTCCTGCAGTGTAGTCACTGCCAAAAGCCGAGTTAAATATTTCGATTTATGCTACACAATTGATGTAGCTGAAGTTGCATAGCTTAATTTGACTTTAGCTCTGCTGTGTAGATGTATCCTAAAATAAAGAATCTTAATCTTGTCCATCTGTTCATAGCCAGCCTTTCCAAGCCTCCAATAATTTGTTGCTTTGAGCTGATAAACTGATCAGAAATGAAGTATTCAAGGTGAGAGCATAGAATCTGATTTTATATTAGATACATAGATAGGTAAATATTATTAGACTATTTCCAGTATTATCCAATTCTTTATAAAACCAAATATTTGCTTTATTGGTTTGACCATAATTGTGGTCCCATTACATGACTCACTTTTATGAGTATTCAAGGGGGTTGTTATGCCTATCCCCCACAATACCTTCTGAAGTAAACACTTCAGACCCAGCCATAATTCAGCCTATATTTGAGATTTAAAAAAATGATAGTGTCTATCAACACAGTATCAACATACTGACTGTGGCTGTGACTAAAGTTGGTCTTTCTGTGTCAATTCAGAGCTTCTGTAAATGGATTTATGAAACATAGGACAAGGTCTGTTATGGAAAGTGGATAGCCAATAATGCTCAATATACACTATTATTATTTCAAAATAAGCTATTCTGGAACAGTTATTCCAAAATAACTTATTTCAAAATTAGTCTGAGGCAGGCTTCCCTAATGTAGATGTGCTATCTCTATTGAAAGCCCCAAGAAGCACTGGGAAGGAATAACTTGGAATGGCCTTGATGAGGGACTATTTCGAAATAGCAGCAGTGGAGCTTCTACACACACCTTATTTTGAAATAGCTATTTTGGAAGCAGAGCTATTCCTCATGGAATGAGGTTTACAGAAATTGGACTAAGCCGCCTGTTATTGCACTATTATTTTGAAATAACGGAATTGCTGTGTAGACTCTTGCATTGTTATTTCAGAATAACGCTATTTATTCCGAAATAACAGTGCAGTGTAGACACACCCTAATATACTTCCTCATTTAGGGCACATCTACATAGCAGGGTTGAACTTGAAATAAGCTACACAATTTGAGCTACGCTAATTGTGTAGCTTAAGTCAAAATAGCTTAGTTCAACTTCTGGTGCTGCCTACACAGCAGTTATTTTGAGATACTCTTGCTCTGATTTCCCTGATTCCTTGTACAATGAGGGTTACAGGATTCCGAGTAAGCAGTCCTCCAGCTCAACATGATTTCAACATTATGTTGAAATAACTGCTTGTGTGTAGATGCAGACTGTGTTATTTTGAAATAAAGTCAGTTATTCTGAAATAACGCTGCTGTATCAACATAGCCTAAGTGAGGAAGGGTGATGTATCATTGTATCAATGCACTTCACTAAATTATGTACTTAGAGGACTAGGAAGAAGGTGTCAGACCCATGTTCCCTCTCAAATGTTGGATTTATATGTATTTTTCTGATTTATTGCAACAAATTTTAAAAAAGCCAGAGAGTTCCCTTCCTTGTGCCTGCACGCTTTCATGCAGCATTTATTGCTTTGCAAGATAGGCATAACTTATATTTGAGTTCAAGATTGGTCTTTCTTCAGTAACAATATGCAAGCACTGTTTTTCTGTCTAACCTGCTCATGCTAGTTCTAGCCTTGAGAGGAATAGCATCAGGCTCAGAACTCATAACGAGGAGGGAAGAATGTTGATGAAGCTTTGTGTTAAAATTCAGAGGGCACTTGCAGATGCTTGAAATGTATGGCTTCTTGTTTTTGGAGTGTTTCTGAGTGTCTATAGGAGAGCAGGATTTGACCCTAAGTACATGTGTAACTCCCATTAGCACTAAAAAAGAATAAACAGAAACCACCTCTGAGGAAACAGCTCCTAAAAGGAGAGCCCCTGATATTTCTCAAAGTCTTGTTATCAGAAGGCAGATTCTCAATACAGTATAGCTAAGGATCTATTCTTTGTTAGTTGCTATGGCAGCCAAGCCCCCAGAAGACGCTATGAACAAGTAAGAGTTAAAGGTTGACACTATACTTAAATCCAAGCTTTGAAGATTAAGATTAAGCAGCAATTGTCCTGCAGTGAAAACAAACAGTGGACAGCACCCATGGAGATATACCACTTCCTCTGACACAGCTTCTGCTGTACTGCCAAACAGCTCCTTGGAAACAGACAATAAGTCCTCTGGCCCTCTGGGCTTAGCCATTCAAGTAGCCAGGAGAAGCAAATGCAGATGGCACACTGTTTCTCTCATATCTTTCCAAGCGCATTGTTACCACTCGGACACTGATGATGCATCTCATGATTGGTGAAGGGAGCAAAATTTCTTCCATTCATTTGTTCCAGGATTTCAAAAGGGCAAATATAGTGCCCATCTATAAAAAGGGAAACAAGAACAACCCAGGTAACTACAGACCAGTTAGTTTAACTTCTGTGCCAGGGAAGATAATGGAACAAGTAATTAAGGAAATCATTTGTAAACACTTGGAAAGTGGCAAGGTGATAGAGAACAGCCAGCATGGATTTGTAAAGAACAAATCATGTCAAACCAATCTGATAGCTTTCTTTAATAGGATAATGAGTCTTGTGGATAAGGGAGAAGCAGTGGATGTGGTATACCTAGACTTTAGTAAGGCATTTGATACAGTCTCGCATGGTATTCTTATCAATAAACTAGGTAAATACAACTTAGATGGGGCTACTATAAGGTGGGTGCATAACTGGCTGGATAACCATACTCAGAGAGTAGTTATTAATGGTCCACAATCCTGCTGGAAAGGCATAACAAGTGGGGTTCCGCAGGGGTCTGTTTTGGGACTGGCTCTGTTCAATATCTTCATCAACAATTTAGATATTGGTATAGAAAGTACGCTTATAGGCTACGTCTAGACTGGCATGATTTTTCGGAAATGCTTTTAACGGAAACGTTTTCCGTTAAAAGTATTTTTGGAAAAGAGCATCTAGATTGGCATGGATGCTTTTCCGCAAAAGCACTGTTTGCAGAAAAGCGTCTGTGCCAATCTAGACGTGCTTTTCCGCAAAAAAGCCCCGATTGCCATTTTCGCGATTGGGGCTTTTTTGCGGAAAACAAATATGAGCTGTCTACACTGGCCCTTTTGTGCAAAAGTTTTGCACAAAAGGACTTTTGCCTGAACAGGAGCAGCATGGTATTTCTGCAAGAAACACTGATTTCTTACAGTAGAAAGTCAGTGCTTATGCGGAAATTCAAGCTGCCAGTGCAGACAGCTGGCAAGTTTTTCCGGAAAAGCGGCTGATTTTCCGGAAAAACTGGCCAGTCTAGACACAGCCATTAAGTTTGCAGATGATATCAAGCTGGGAGGGGTTGTGACTAATCTGGAGGGTAGGGTCATAATTCAAAATGATCTGGACAAATTGGAGAAATGGTCTGAGATAAATAGGATGACGTTTAATAAAGACAAATGCAAAGTGCTCCACTTAGGAAGGAACAATCAGTTTCACACATACAGAATGGGAAGTGACACTCTGGGAAGGAGTACGGCAGAAAGGGATCTAGGGGTTATAGTGAACCACAAGTTAAATATGAGTCAGCAGTGTGATGCTGTTGCAAAGAAAGCAAACATGATTCTGGGATGCATTAACAGGTGTGTTGTGAGCAAGACACGAGAAGTCATTCTTTCGCTCTACTCTGCGCTGGGTACGGCATTTCAAGAAAGATCTGGAAAAATTGGAGAGAGTCCAGAGAAGAGCAACGAGAATGATTAAAAGTCTAGAGAACATAAGCTATGAGGGAAGGCTGAAGGAATTGGGTTTGTTTAGTTTAGAAAAGAGAAGATTGAGGGGGGACATGATAGCAGTTTTCAGGTATCTAAAAGGGTGTCATGAGGAGGAGGGAGAAAACTTGTTCATCTTGGCCTCTGAGGATAGAACAAGAAGCAATGGGCTTAAACTGCAGCAAGGGAGGTTTAGGTTGGACATTAGGAAAAAGTTCCTAATTGTCAGGGTGGTCAAACACTGGAATAAATTGCCCAGGGAGGTTGTGGAATCCCCATCTGTGGAGATATTTAAGAGTAGGTTAGATAAATGTCTATCAGGGATGGTCTAGACAGTATTTGGTCCTGCCATGAGGGCAGGAGACTGGACTCGATGACCTCTTGAGGTCCCTTCCAGTCCTAGTATTCTATGATTCTATGATTCATATTCAATAGAAAAGCCCTTATTTAAAACATACTACCGTACTGCCACACATCTTTGTGCCTTCCCACTACTCCTAGAACAGTCTCATTGTCAAGCACAAAGGCTCCTCATTTTTCTCCTTCCAAAACACCTGAACTAAAACACCAAATCTGAGGCCCCATAAACCTTGGGGATGGGGATATGAGATTGAATTTAGACATCAGGACTGGACCCACTTCTAGAAATTGGATTCAAAATGAAACAACTCTTACAAACCCATTCAAACTGTGGAGAGTTTGAGCATGGCTGTTGATGAAGTTGGCCTTCCTGCATAATTTCAGAGCTTCTGCATACAGATTTATGAAATGTAGGACAAGGGCTGTTATGGAAAGTGGATAGTCATTAATGCTCAAATATACAAATTAGGGCTAGTATAAGTGAGAAAGACTAATCCAGTGGTTATAAAACTAGCATTGGACTTGAGATATCTAGATTCAAATCCCTGCTCTAAAAGGCTACGTCTACACACGAGTGTTATTTTTGTATAAATTTGAAATAATGGGCTTCTTACTCCAACTCCTGTAACCCTCATTGTATGAGGGGTAAGGGAAGTTGGGGGAAGAGTGCTCTATTTCAAAATAACTGCTGTGTAGACAGCACCAAAAGTTGAAATAAGCTATTTTGACTTAAGCTATGCAATTAGCATAGCTCAAGTTATGTAGCTTATTTCAAGTTTAGCCCTGCTGTGTAGATGTGTCCATTCAGACTTTCTATGTGATTTTTATATACATGCTACCTTCTCCCATCATTCTTTGTTTTAGCTCTTTATGTAAGCTCTTTTTGTTGTTATAAAGTACACGCAAGGAAGCATCAGGCTACATTCAATATATCTACCAACAGAGCCTTGCAGAAAAAAAAAGGCTTTAATTTCCTCTGCAGGATAAATCAGTTTTCCATGTTTCCTTAATACTACAGAGAAATGAAAAGTTCATAACACTCTTAGCACAGCTTTCCCTCACCCTCCTCTCATTATTGATTTGTTTTTTCAAATTAGCCAGGAATACTTAAAAAAATTCTAAACTACTTCCCTGAACATTCAGATTCAGCAAAAAGACAAAACCATGGGCTTTAAAAATACAGGGTAATGCACCAATCTCAGGAGGTGGATACTTCACTCCAGAGCAAAGTGTCACCTTCCTGAGTGGGGTCAACAAGTTTTCAAGGTAATGGAGCAGTCAAGCTCAAATAATCCTTTTCTTAGGAATAACGTATCTTTAAAACACTTACAGATAGTGAGTAATAGGTGTTCCTTAAATAAACAAAGATTCAATAAAGGGTTCTGACAGACAGTGATCACAATGGGTTTACAAATGAATTAGTTAAAAATTAAATCAGTAGGGGAAAACAGAATGAAACTGTGGAGTTATGTGAGGGCATGTCTACATAGCAGGGCAAAAGTCAAACTAAGCTATGCAACTTGAGCTACGGCAATTGTGTATCTTAAGTCGAAATAGTGTAATCCGGCTTTTGGCGTTGTCTACACAGCAGGAAGGTGAAGGAAGAACACTCTTCCTTTGACTTCCCTTACTCTTCGTAAAATGAGGGTTACCAGAAGTTGGAGTGAGAAGTCCTTCACCTTGACATGATTTCAAAATAATGGCTGTTAGACACGCTGTTTGTTATTATGGAATAACACTGTTCTGTAGACATACCCTCAATGATTCCATGTAGAATGGAAAGAAGCACAAGATAAACTTATCCATAATCATTTGAAGTACTTGAGAGTTTGAAGACCAACACTGTGAACTCTTTTAGAAGTGACCCTTAGGAAAACCAAATGAACAAAATGTAAAAAAAATATTTGTTTATCATACCTGGTCCAGAACAACCACAGTTTCTGCCGCATAGGAATAAACTGGATGTGGGTGAGATGAGTAGGATATTGCAGAATTTTATTGTTGTGTAGGTCACTGGATAAAATCTGGCCTAGTTCAATTGTTACTTTATCTAATGGCTGTTGAATCTATGTGAAATGAGTTCAACTTCAGCCTCGTTCATGGAGGATAGTTGAATCTATGTGAAATGAGTTCAACTTCAGCCTCGTTCATGGAGGATAGTTATGAACATCACATTAAAAAAATCACTCTTGCACAACTGATAGTTTCAGCAGAGAGGTGAAGGTTGAGCTACCTGCTCATTCCTGCAACTGATCCTTTCCAAAATAGGCTGGAGAGATACTGGAAATTAACAATTTTTCTGAGCTCTATCCAGTTCCAAAAGAGCAGGGTTTAACAATTCAACAAATCTCAGTGAAACTGGGAACAGTAGAATTAAGATGAGCCAAGGAATTATAATAACTGATAAAATGAAGGCCAGGTAAAAAGTTGGAAGGCAAACAAAATAATTGGATATAGAAAAGAAGAAATTACTTACAGAGCTAAGGAGAGAATGAATCAGGCACATTACATATGGTCCTTAATTAGCATATATATATACACACACAGAGCTCGACAAACCGTTGTTTCTACTCACTCGTGGTGAGTAGATTTCAGCTGGTTGCTCCATGCACCCCATTCATCAGCGCTGCGCACATGTGCAGTGACAGTCTGGTGTGTGCGCGGTGCGGGGCTGGCGAGTAGCTCTCACCGCAGTTTGTCGAGCCCTGTATATATATGGCATGCTATCTTATCCCTCACATAAAAAGGACAGCTTCATTTTGGAAAGAGTCGAAAGAAGGGTGAAAGAATGGGATAATAGTGGAAATACAATGGAAATGATTTTGAAAATAAAAGGAGCATAATAACTTTGTAATCTTAACATGCTGAACTGTCACAGAGATGAGAGAAAGGCAATCTAATTTTGGCACATGCACTTGTATTTGACGAGATCACTACACTATTCTAAAGGGTACATCAAGAGCCAACTGAGCAAATCTCACAGGTACAGTCATGCATAAACATGGCCAAAATAGTTCTAAAATAGAAAAGCTGGCTGTGACAGGAAACCACCACCAGGGAAATGGAGATGGACTTGAGTCTGACTATCAATTCAAAGACAGAGCTCCAGTGAAGGGGAATTAGAGGCTAGTGTGTCCCATATTTTCTGTTCAGTTCTCACTGGGGTAAAAAGACCTCTTCTGGAAAAGCTTCTTCTGAAAGAAGCCTGCAGTCTAGACATAGCGGCTGTGTCTACACTGGCATCCCTTTCCGGAAAAGGGATGCTAATGAGACACTTCGGAATTGCAAATCCGCGGGGGATTTAAATATCCCACGCGGCATTTGCATTTACGTGGCTGCTGCTTTTTTCCGGCTCGGGGTTTTTGCCGGAGAAAAGCGCCAGTCTAGACACGATTCTCCGGAAAATAAGCCCTTTTCCGGAGGATCCCTTATTCCTACTTTCAAGGGCTTATTTTCCGGAGAATCGCGTCTAGACTGGCGCTTTTCTCCAGCAAAAACCCCGAGCCGGAAAAAAGCGGCAGCCACGTAAATGCAAAATGCCGTGAGAGCTATTTAAATCCCCTGCGGATTTGCAATTCCGAAGTGTCTCATTAGCATCCCTTTTCCGGAAAAGGATGCCAATGTAGAAATAGCCAGCCTGAATGAGTGCCCAGCTATAATCCACCTTCCTGGTAAAAAGTGGGTTGGAAAGCCCACATTATGCCTAATATATGAACTCCGGTTCTGTTGCTCTATTAGCATCAACAAAGCATAACTAAAACTAAATGAAAATAACACAAGGTCAGGGCAGTCATAAAAGTCTCTGACGTGAATAGGCTTTCTGAAGAAAGATGGAAAATAAATACATTAGGTCAAGAGGATAAAGATGAGATTTTTATAGAAGGGAAAAAAATTGAACTAAGTGATTTTCTCAAATTCCCACTGAGAATACAGTAATGGCTTTTTATATTTTATATTGAAGTTTCTAAGCCTTCATTTAATATAATTATTTACACTTTTGTTTTGCTAAATGCAAAATATAATTGTCATAAACATCACAATTATTTATTATTCTATTATTATTATGTAACCATATAATTGATTTATTGAATCTAAACCCAATGGATTAAATTCATCTCATGGAGTTAATTGATTTACTCCAGGGATGCATTTAAGCTAATATGTATATTGTAAGCTAAAATTAAAGCATCACTCACCATTTTTGCAGTTATAAACCAGTAGAATGCTGCCTTTGGAAACAATAAGAGCAACAACAATTTAGTTTCAGTCTACGTATTCATATCATACTCATCACTCTGAAATTTGAGCACCTACATTTCTTAATTAATTAATTCCCCTTTCATTTCCCATGTTAATAGTTAGGAGTCTCTGGATGAGCAGTGCTTATTACCACAGAAGGACTCAAAGAAGTTGTTATGCAGAGAATATGAAAGATCAATTCAGCCCTCACTGTCAATTAAAGTCTATTCCTTCTGCACTGAACCAGCTGACTTTGGCTAATGATTGTTGTGGTTTTCCCTCAGCTGTCAGAGACTATGCCCCCCTCGAAGTGCAAGGCAATTTAGAGGTTTCATACATTGTGCTAATCCTAGCATCCTCTGATAAATCATTAGCTGGCTCCGTGCTTGTTTAAAATGGAAAACACAAGCCAAACTAAGACTGTCAGCTCCACTGACAGAAGCTGGTGCTCTTCCCCCAATAAGATGATCCCACATTTCAATAATTAGCATCCAACCCTTTTTCCATTGATATCAACAGCAAAACTTCCATCTACTTCCATGGTTGAAGGATCAATTAATCCTTTTGTTCTAATCCAGGAAAAAATATACATATGACAACATATGGTACTTTATGTACACAGTAATATTGCCACATGACAAAAAGGAAAGATGTAACATAATAGTCACAGGTTTCACATGAATTCTCTCTTAGAGTTCTTAGCTCCCAATAGATTGTCCTTTCACCTGATTTGACAGACAGGTGTTTATTATGGTCCTAGATTCTACAAAAGGAAAGAAAGACACCAGGAATGTGGCTTAACTGGGCCACAACTTCATTAACATTTCCCAGGACTATCTGAGAATAACTCATTTAGTACAGGCCAAACTTTCCAGTCTGGTCTTCCTGGCAGATGCATACAGTCAGTTACTTACCCCTCCATTCCACTTGTCCTAGCACCATTACTGGTACCTCACCACCTTCCCCTCATAGGGTATGTCTACACTAGCTCGTTAGTTCAAGCTAGGTAGGCAAATGAGGACAACCGGAGTTGCAAATGAAGCCCGGGAATTAAATATCCCAGGCTTCATTCATTTGCATGTTCCTGGGCGCCGCCATTTTTAAATCTCCCTTAGTCCAAACTAACTGCCCGCGGCTAGCCGCGGCAGTTAAACATTAATTCGAACTAAAGAGTTAGTTCGAATTAACGTTTAACTGCCACATCTAGCCACAGACAGTTAATTTGGACTAAGAGGGATTTTTAAATGGCAGCTCCCGGGAACATGCAAATGAAGCCCGGGATGTTTAAATCCCGGGCTTCATTTGCAACTCCCATTGCCCTCATTTGCCTACCTAGCTTGAACTAACGAGCTAGTGTAGACTTACCCATATGGATGTTAAGAAACTGGAGAAGAGGACATTTGTCTTTTCACTGTACCAGACAGTAGAATACCAGCCTTGCTCCTCAGCTTCTTTAGGAGATGCCTTCTCCTAATTTTCTCCCCATTTATTAGGGAGTGGACTACTGCTGAAGGACTACCTGCACTGGGTCACACCAAGGTTTTACAAGATGGATTTTACAATCTAACCTGCTCACTGGGTCCCTGAGCTGCTGAGAGGAAGGCTAAACCCCACATTGCCTGAGCCAAATTGTGAATACCATGATGCTCACAGCAAGACTGCTAAGTCTGGTCCTATTCCAATCTTAAGAGGAGGGCAGTGAGGGCCTTTCCTCCCAGCTCAGAATGGCACCCCATGGCAGAAGACTTATAAACGCTCCTCTTGGGTGCATTAGAGTCAATACACTTATTCTGTCCAACCAATCAGCCACAGAGCCCCTCTTTTCATGCTCACAAGTGTGCTGAGGGACCACAATGGGGGGTGCCACAAGCCTTAAGGGGGCAAAGATTTCCTTTTCCCTGAAAGCCTCTCCAAATCTGAGCCTGTAGGAGATGCAGATACCTTCCAAACTGTAACTACTTCTCTCTAGGTACGACTACCCAGCAGGGATAAAGTTGAATTAAGCTGTGCAACTTCAGCTACGGCAATTGCGTAGCTGAAAACAAAAATAGCTTAATTCAGCTTTTGTCGCTGTCTATACAGCAGGAAGTCGAGGGAAGAACACTCTTCCTTTGACTTCTCTTACACCTCATGATATGAGGGTTACCAGGAGTTGGAGTAAGAAGTTTCCCAGCTTGACATTATTTTGAAATAAAGGCTTATATTGCAGACATGCACGATGTTATTTCAGAACAAAATTAGTTATTCCGAAATAATGTTGATGCGTACCCTCTAAAGTTACATCTAGGCTGTAGGCTTCTTCCCGAAGAAGCTTTTCCAGAAGAGATCTTTCGAAAAAATTTATTCCAAAAGAGTGTGTCCACACTGTCAAATCACATAGGAAAAACAATCTGCTTTTTTGAAAGATAGCATCCACACTGAATGCATGCTATCTTGCATTTAAGCTATAATTACTATGGACAGAATAGCCATCAGGCCACCTCTGCTTTTTCCTCTTTCCTCTTCTTTCAAAAGTACTTCCTCTTCCCCATCCACACATGGCTTTTTCCAAAATAGCTCTTTCGGGAAAAGACTTCTCCCTTGTAGAAAGAGGTTTACCAATGTCAGCAAAATCCCTCTGTTCTTTTAATTTTTTTCAAAAGAACACGATTGCAGTTTGGACGTAAGTGAAGTATTTTTGGAAAAACGGCCATTTTTCTGAAAAAACTCTGTAGTGTAGACATAGCCTAAGATTATATTATCCCTTCAGAAAAACAGAAGACACTAGAGAAGCATTTTTTATTTTAATCTAGATCTTATACAGTGCTTTTCATCTTTAGAGCCCAGTGCACTATACTAAAGAAAGTATCATTATTCCTATTTTGCAGATGAAAAGGCAAAGATACAGGAGGAAGTGACTTGCCTAAGGTCATATCTCTGAGGCCAATGTCAATATTATCTGGAAATATAACTGCTTAGACTGGATTATATTTGCAAACTTTATAAAATTACTCAAGATAGTTACAAGACAGATGGTGATCAGTTTCAACAGCAGCTGAATCTAGACGCCTGGGACAGAGCAGCTGGGGCGCTGCCGGGTAGGTCCCTGCAGCGCCGCAGCTCGGCGCTGCGGGGACCAACCTGGCAGCACCCCAGCTGCTCTACCCCAGGTGTCCTCAAGTCAGCTGCTGCTGAAACTGATCAGCGGCTGATTTCAGGAAGCCCAGGGCAGAGCAGCTCTGCCTCGGGCTTCCTGTAGTCAGCCGCTGGTCAGTTTCAGCAGCGGCTGAATAAGGACGCCTGGGGCAGAGCAGCAGGGGTGCTGCCGGGTTGGTCCAGTAGCTTCGAGGAGCGGCGCTGCGGGACCAACCGGCAGCGCCTCCAGCTGCTCTACTACAGGCGTCCCCGAGAAAAGCCTGGTCTGCTGGGGGGGGGAGCACTAGCTGCGCCTCCCCCAGCAGACCAGGGAGACGCGGGCAGCGGGACTGAGACGCGCCGCGGTCCCGCTGCCCGCGTCCTCTGTGGATTTGCTCCGCGTCTCCCTGGTCTGCTGGGGGGGCACCCCAGCAGACAAGGGAGACACGGAGCAAAGCTGCTGAGGATGCGGGCAGCGGGACCGCAGCGCGTCTGGGCAGTCCTGCTGCCCGCGTCCTCTGTGGATTTGCTCCGCGTCTCCCTGGTCTGCTGGGGGGGGGGCACCCCAGCAGACAAGGGAGACACGGAGCAAAGCCGCTGAGGATGCGGGCAGCGGGACCGCAGCGCGTCTGGGCAGTCCTGCTGCCCGGGTCCTCCGCGGCTTTGCTCCACGTCTCCCTGGTCTGCTGGGGGGCCCCCCACAGCAGACCAGGGAGACGCGGAGCTGCTTTTCTCACCCCGGAGGATGCAGGCGGCGGGACCGCGGCGTGTCTGGGCGGTCCCGCCACCCACGTCCTTCGGGGCGAGAAAAGCCCCGTTCGTAAGTACGGATCCGACATAAGTCGGATCCACGTAACCCTGGGACTGCCTGTACACAATTTCCATAGCTCAAATTATGTGGCTTATTTCGACTAAGGGTGCAGTGTAGATGCACCCTAACAATGGTAATCATGAAGTTCTCCATGCACAAAGCAAACCTTCTTTATTCTGAACAAACAGTGGAGGCCAGAGTAACCAAACAGTTGAGAAGGAAAAGAAAAAGGATTCAGATGAACTGTAAGAGTTGGGAGGAGGACAAATACTAACAGGAATGAAAGTTCCATTAATTATGATTGCTTTTAATCCTTCTTAAATCAAAGGCTTTAGTGATGAAACTTGGGAATTCATGAGAGGTATCTACTTTGCAGTGCTCAGGTTGGTGCATTTATTATTCATTTTCTTTGTATATTTTCCTCCAGGGACCTGGAGTAATCACCCCTTTTTACAAGTATGATTCTGAGGGTGGGGAGATGGGGCGTAAGGCGTACAATCAGATGAGAGGAATTAGGGAGTCTGTGCCAGAGAGTTCATGTCCCAGGAGACTATGTCAAATGGTGAGAGTCTCTAAGTCAGTTTTTTCCCCTTCTTCCAGAAGGGGCTATTGTGATGCTGTCAGGGCTAACTCACCAACCACATGCTCTAGCAGTAATTATAACTATCCTTAGGGAGCTAAGCTAGAATATATTTTAAATATGATTCTAGGAACATAATTTGGACCCATCCATTCTGACCCACCAAACCAAGTTAGTCACAAGTTTAGTTGACAACTGATTTCATACAAGTTTAAACATAAATGTTAAATATGAATCTAACTATGAAAAATAAATTGTATTTCTTTTAGGAGCCACTGCTCAACTTTCTTATTCTGCAAACCCATTTGAAAACAGGCAAAGGCACTGTATACATTCCACATACAATGAAAGCCAGTGCTGTCTGTAAATTGTGTGATTGTGCTAGCTGCTCAGTAGAGAATCACATGCCACCCAGCTGATTAGCAGAGCATCCATAGTTAGATTTTCTGTTTCTACTGGTGGTTCACTTTTGCACATGCCTCAGTATCCATAAAAAATTATTCCACTCATGGATGGAAAAAATCTGCATATGTATGGACAAGATTAGTGGGAACATTGAATAGTACCTACCTGCAGATTCCTTGTGTGCTTCAAAATGATTCCCACTATTTATACCTATTGGGATATAAAAAGATCCACCAGACTCTTTCAGATATTCCTAATGCGGTTATTATTGTTTTATCAAAGCACCAGGTATGCCGGGAGCATTTCATACTTCAAGATAGTTTCAACTTGATTTTAGTGCTGGTGATAGCTAAAAACTTTAGCATCAGATACTCAGTTGATGCACATCAGCAACATTCTGCAAATTTGAAAGGAGACACACTGATTTTCACAAGCTAAAGAGCTAGGGTGAAATCCTGGTCCCACTAAAGTCAATAGGAATTTTGCTATTGACTTCACCTGACCTCTAATATTTAAAGTAAAAATAGTACTGAATTGATTCAGGAACACTTGCCTTTCCCTGGGGGCTTATATTGCCTTGATAATATATTTGCAATATTGAACATGAAAGGGAAAGAGTCTTCTGGGAACAGAAAATCAGAAGGTTTACATTTTATTTTATTTTGACCTAGTTCTGACCATAGAAAAACTGCTGTGGGGAAGGTGGCTAGAACAGTTCAACTCAAGTGCAGCCAGAGTCATTGTTCTGAACTAAAAGGCATCAGTAATGCTGGTCTGTCTCTGCTGAAAATTTTTCCCTGGTGTAATCTGCTGAGCATCTTACTGAGGCTAAAAATCTGAACAGGTGACTCGTAAAAAAATTGTGATTACGTTTCTGTTTACATGAGAAACTACTTTAGGTTAAGACTTTGGAGAGACTTAATCCAACTCCAGTTGATCAATAGAGCCCTGTGAGAATACAAAATTTGTATCCGCATTAAGGATGTTAACAGGTGAGTAATTAGGTAATTGTGTAGTCGATACAATTTGTATTGACTACATGATTAGTCAGTAAGGAAAGACGCAGGCAGCCCAGCTCCTACTACATTTAAACTACAGAGCCACAGCGGGGGTAGCTCCTGGACCTCGCGTGAACAAGGACTGAGCTGGGCTCGCTCAGTCCCAGCTCGCGCCAGGTCCAGCAGCCCCTGTCTGAGAGGGGTCCCAGCACTCCACTGATACCCCCTTCAGCTGGCCACAGATAGGGGCTACTTAGCAGCAGCAGCCCCTGTCCGCAGGGGTTCCCAACTCCCCACTCGGATCCCCTGTGAACGGGGGCTGTTGCCAGAGCAACCTCTCCTATCCCCCTCGCATTGCTGCCTCTAATAGAGGCAGCAGTGTGGGGAAGGGGGAAGCGACACCATAGAGATGGTCCTGGGGGGAACCAGTCCAAGCCAGCTCCTCCCCCCGCCCCCCGCTCCTTGCTGCCTCTGATATAGAGGAAGCAAGGGGGGAGGAATGTGAGTAGTCAACTCGATTATCTGATAAGCCTAGGCTTATCGGGTAGTCAACTAATCAGCTACTCTTTTTCATCCCTAATCTGCATCCATATCCACAAAAATGAGCTGCAGATACCCTCAGATATAAAGCGGACATCCACAAATTTAAAGGTTTCAGATACAGTATTTGTATCCACATCTGAAAAAATGAGCTGCGGATATCTGCATCTATACTTGTAGATGCGGATACCCACAGATATAAAGCAGATATCTGTGGATTTGTGGGTTTTATTGATCAGTATGAAAGGTCTGCGTTAGCTTGTTTTCATCTGGACAGGGGAGGGTTAAAAATTCTCTATCATTGTTCTGCTTCATTTTTCAGTAAATTAACATCTCAAATGACTATTGAGGTCACATGGGTTCAAAACAGAAGCAGCTATGCCTCTTCAGGACTATGAAACAGCAGGGCAAATAAAAGGTTTCATTTTATGTTCAAAAGCACCTACTAATGGACAAATTAGCAAAGGGATTTTTTTCAGGGTGCTTTTTAAAACGGCAAAAAAAGTAAAGAGTCAGACACTTAATAAACTGCCATATAAGTGCTGAACTTTTGGTTACACCATGGAACATATTTTTCTGAAATGTACTGTTAGTGATGACCTATCCACTGCTTATAACATTCCAGAGGAACTAATTAAGAGCCAAAAGAACATTTTTTTTAAACGAAACAGCTAATGCAGGGATGGGGAACATTTTTTGGGTTGGGGCCACTGACCCAGAGAAAAATCAGTCAGTTGCAGGCTAGTGGATTTTGTGTGCACCAGACACACGGAGGGAACAGTGGTGGCGTGGGGCTGGGAGGCTGGAGTACCAGTGTGGGCTCCCCAATGTTGAGTGGGAGCCCCGAGCCTCAGGGGCTGGATCCAAACAAGACTTAGGTTCCCCACTCCTGAGCTAATGAATGCAGGATGTTGAAGATGATGTTTTTATTTAAAAATACAAGAAACATTGGGTCAGTTGGACCATTAAAGCATGTACGGTAATTCAATTATTTGAAGGGTTCTCAAACTCTCCATAATATGGAGATCTTAACACAAAGAATGCGAACATTCCCTTTCCTCTTTATGAGTTTGCAGATTACTTCTCCCATTTTTCTCTATAGGGAAACTACAGCAGTTGCAAAAAAGGAAATAGAATACTGGGAAAGCAATATATTAACTGCATTTCAATGGACTTTGTCACCTGAATTAAGGAGACTAGCCTGCCTTTCATGGACCACTAGTAAGTGCTCCACTGGTCTACCAGTAGTCCATTAATCACAGTTTGAACTGAAGTGCTATTTTCTTTTAATCTATCTATTTATCTGTTGGAAGGATATGTCATTTTATTTGAATATAGCAACCATAAAGTGGTTCTGTGTTTTCCAGTTCTCTTATAGGCCACGTTACTAGAGATGCACCTCAGGTACAAAGTTATAATTTAGCTCCTCATAGGAACTTTTCCAGAATGTGGGATGGTTAGATGTATTGATTTAGTGTTTTGAGCCTGATCCAAAGCACTGTGAAATCAACACTGGACCCTTCCTAATCATAAGAAAATTGGATCAAATATAGGAAAGTTATGCATAATTATAAATTATTTTTGAGAACTCCTGGCCTTAATAAAACCTTTCTTCCTTGATGTTCAAATGCTCAAAGAAGAGTGTATTTAGAAATAAATGAACACATATATTCTGACAAACAGAAAAAAATAGCAAGTGGCAACTACCAAAAATGTTTTAAATTTGGAGCACGGTGCATGAAGTCCCATGGTTAGAAACTTATAATACCCATCTTGTATTTTATTTCCTGATAAATGGAAGACTTCTGTTTGAAAGACACCTGTCACCCAAATTACATTTGAAGCTCAAATTAATCAGACCAAACGATCTGTAAACCAATCATTGAAACGAGGAGTAATGGTAGTTCGGACTAGGAAGCCTAGTCCGAACTACCTAGTCCGTGCCGCGTGTAGCTGCGTGGCAAGGAGTCCGCACTAGCGGCCATTTAAAAATGGCGGCGCCCAGCTTTATGCAAATGAAGCCCGGGAAATTCAAATCCCGGGCTTCATTTGCAATTCCGGTTGCCTACATTACCACCCTAGTTCGAACTAGGGTGGTAGTGTAGACATACCCTACCTGTGGAGTAAAGTGCTACTCTGGCTATGTCTCAACTGCAGGCTTCTTTCGGAAAAAGCTTTTCCCGAAGAGATCTTCCAGAAAAACTTCTTCTGAAAAAGGGCGTCCACACTACCAAAGTGCATCAAAAAAGCAATCTGCTTTTTTGAAAGATAGTGTCCACACTGAATGGACACTATCTCGCATTTAAGCTGTGATTTCGATGGACAGAGTGGCCACCAGGGCACATGTGCTTTTTCCTCTTTCTTCTTCTTTCGAAAGGCCTCCTCCTCGTAGAAAGACGTTTATCAATGTCAGAAAAACCCCTGTGTTCTTTTGATTTTTTTTCAAAAGAATGTGACTGCAGTATGGACGTAAGTGAAGTTTTTTTTGGAAAAACGGCCATTTTTCCGAAAAAGATTCTGCAGTGTAGTCATACCCTCCATGTGAGTAAGGGCATCAGATTCTAGCCCTCTCTCTCCTGCACATTTGTTTAATCCAAAGGCAGGAGGGTAGGAGAAAACAAAATCTGCAAACCCAGTCACTGTGTTCCTTAAAATCCACTCAGACTTATTCAAATATTTCATGATTTAGCCCCTAAAATAAGCCCATCTGGTATGTTCAGATAACAATATGCAAGGAGAACGGTTTATTGCATTAGTTTAATTTTACCTTGTTGTCTCTTTGAAACCTTTAATCAATTTTGATCATCAAGACCAAGCAGCAATTTCTCAAGAACTCAGACAGGCTTTGGTGTAACTTTTAAAAAAACAACCCCCCACCATCCCCCACCCACTTTAACCTGAAGCCAGTGAGTATAATGTAAGTAGGTTCTTGAGACATGCTTTGAACTAGTCTTTTGTATGTGGGTGGGATATCAGTGGACACTATTCATTATTCCATCTGCTACCATGGTGCTTATTTGCTAGATGATTATTGAACATTTTTTTTGTGCCTGAAGCCTATTTACATTCACAGTCTGCTGACAAGACGCTAGAAAAGCACATGCCTGTCCCTTTTCATTGAAAGACATATTGATTAAACAGTTTCTTTGATAGCTGACTGTTTCTGCCTCAGGGCTCGATATATAATATGCGAAAAATCAACTGCTGGTACAAAGGATGTATTTTTAAATTCTGCTGCACCAAGCGTATCGGTGATTCACAGTTATTACAGAATTACAAAATAGCAAGGCTCTTCTCATTCTGCAGAATACAAACACATGAGCTACCAATACAGAGCTTAGAAATTCAGAATGTCGTTCAAAATGTGCTTGGAATAAGACGAGAAGTCTAAGAGCACACATTGAGAAGCTTCTTTGCGTTGTGGAAGAACCAAAAATAGTTATTTGCCAGTATTGCCTAATCAGGCTCATGCATCTTCAGGCTTTAACAATAGCACTTAAAGCCTCCCTGGCTCAAGATCAGGTTCCCCATCATGCAAGGTTCTGAACATATACATAGTAAGCCCTGCCCAAAATGCTTACAGAATAAATAATAATAATACCTAACTCTTATACGTCACTTGCCAGCAGATCTCACAGCACTTAAAGGAGGTCAGAATTATTATTTAAAAATGGGGAAACCAAGGTGAAAAAAGATTAACCTTGAGCATGTAACATGGAGGCTACATCTAGACTGGCATGATTTTCTGCAAATGCTTTTAACGGAAAAGTTTTTTCGTTAAAAGCATTTTCAGAAAAGAACGTCTAGATTGGCACGAACGCTTTTGCGCAAAAGCACTTTTTGCGGAAAAGCGTCCATGCCAATCTAGACACGGTTTTGCGCAAGAAAGCCTCGATCGCCATTTTCGCCATCGGGGCTTTTTTGCGCAAAACAGTTTTAGCTGTCTACATTGGCCCTCTTGCGCAAAAGCATTTGCACAAGAGGGCTTTTTCTCGAATGGGAGCAGCATATTATTTGCGCAAGAACACTGACAATCTTACATGAGATCGTCAGTGTTCTTGCGCAAATTCAAGTGGCCAGTGTAGACAGCTGGCAAATTTTTCCGCAAAAGCACCTGATTTTGCAGAAAAACTTGCCAGTTTAGATGCATCCAGGAAGTCTATAGTAACAGCAGACATTGAACCCAACTCTCCTTGTATGCTAATCCAGAGGCCTAACCACAAAAACACCCCTGTTTCTCTAGAGAGAATTTACCATGTAATACTAAGGTGCTAATCACAAGAATTTAGATCCACATAAAGCTCTTCATAAAGACATAATTGCATCATATCCCTCTAATAAGAATGCTGAAAGGATTTTAACTTTACAAGATTATCTTTCAAGAAGTGCTAATAATTAGCACTTATGTACAGCATTTTTACCCGTAGATCTTAAAGCTCCTTACAGAGATGAGTAAGTATCATTATCCTCATACAAAGCAAGTACATGACATGCTGAGAACACTCTATAAAGTGCATTCCCAGCATCTTGATGATGACAGTCTCAGGCTATGTCTGCAATGACAAGCAGGTGTGTTTTTACTGCAGAACAGCTAACACCCAGCGTGCAGCACTCCACTGTAAAAATATAGTGGAGAAAAGGCACTTTAACTGCAAGGTCAAACATGGGTGGGAGACATAGTGTTGACCTTGCTTAGCTACCTTGTGGTAAACACTACAGGTGCCTGGTCTTCACTCAGGATTTTACAATGAGATAGCTATCATATTTGTTATCCCGCTGTAAAAAAACTCCACCTTTGCATAGTGGAAAACAAAATTCTGATGCTCTTTTCAGGTGCATCTACACAGCACCCTTAGCTCGAAATAAGCTACACAATTTGCGCTACACAAATTGTGTAGCTTATTTCAAAATAGCTTATTTTGTAATTTGGCACTGTCTACACAGTGCCAAATTTCGAAATAACTCGCTATTCCAAAATGCCCCTTAACCCTGGTGGAACGAGGGTTACCAGGACGTTGGAATAAGCCGCCCATTATTTCAAAATCCATTTCGAAATAACGGGCTGTTTCAATAGTTGTTGAATAGCTATTTCGGGATACTTCATCTACGTCTCTTGTTCCTTTACTTGTGCATTTTGCCACTGACTCTGACATGTGGTTTGACTTCCCACCCCAGCTTAATAAGCAATCACCAAACCTTGCATTTGCAGTTCCAATAAGATAACAGACCAAAATTAACCTCTCTTTCAGATGTTCCACGGTGGTTCATCTTCTTTGTGTCTATTTCAGTTCTGATACTGAAAATAGACGAGCAGAACCTGGGACCCACAAGGAGCTCTCATTAATGTTACATTTGAGATCCTCAGGGCAGGACTGATTTTGGTTTTGTGCTCAATGAAGGCAATGGGACTATCAGCGGAAAAAAGATGCTGCTCTCTGTGAGTGAAGACGACACATTCTGGCCAGTGTCAATTGTGCAACATATATTCTTGTGGCTATGGCAGCAGTTCTGAAACTGAGGTCTGCAGACCTCACCTATAGGCTATGTCTACACTACAGAGTTTTTCCAGGATACCTCCAGTATCCTGGAGACACTCTGCTGCATCCAGGGAATGTAACCACTTTTTCAGAACAGTTTCCAAAAAAGCGTGCACATTCTTTCAAAAGCCCTGTATTCCTCATTTTATGAGGAATAAGGGATCTTCTGAAAGAGGAGGTTTTTCCCACATTTGGCCCATGTAGATGGGCCAAATATCGGAAAAGCCTCTCCCCCCAAAAAAGTGGAAAAAGGTATGCAATTTGTGTATCATTATCCAGAAAAAGAATGCAGTGTAGACATAGCCGTAGAGACCTACACAGATATAAAATTTGTGTTCACAGCTGTATCCACAAAACTGAGGCATGGATATCTGCATCCATATCCTTGGATGAGGATATCCATAGATATAAAATGAATATGCATGGATATGCAGGGCTCTACACACCAGGGTCTTAAAGATTGAACAGGGGGCTGCCAAATATTATGGAAAAAATGAAAAATAATATCACCGCACATGATCACACCAAGATTACATAGACTCTGCAGTAAGAAGCAGACACACCCATCTCACTGATATCTGAGAACTGAGTATAAGTCCTCTTATACTCTTTTTCATAAAACAATACCAATAGTATGTGTTTATATGTAGAACACATATATTTTTGTCAGGCTTTGTCTTAACTACACTGATCTGAATTTCGGAAAAGCCTCCTCTTTCGGAAGAGCCCTTCTTCCTCATGGAAGGAGGAAGACAGGGCTTCCAAAAGAGTGCGTCTGCTCTTCCACACAAAAAAAGCATTCCCTGGACACAGCAGAGTTTTTCCGGGATACCAGATCCCAGAAAAATCCCATACTGTAGACATAGCCTCTATCAGTAGCTCAGTTGCAGGGGGGTCTGTAGTTAACATTGCATTTTAAAAGGGGCCAGTCAACAACAACAACAACAAAAGTATGAGAACCTCTGGTCTGTGGCAGAAGCAAAATGCAGGACAATGTAGCACTTTAAAGACTAACAAGATGGTTTATTAGATGATGAGCTTTCGTGGGCCAGACCCACTTGTCTGTATCTGTGCAAGTTTCTTCGTATGGTTGATGGATTTCCATTCCAAACGGCATGTAGAATAGTGATTGAAATGTAGCCGTGTTAGTCTGGGGTAGCTGAAGCAAAATACATTTTGCTTCAGCTACCCCAGACTAACACGACTACATTTCTATCACTGGTCTATGGCAGTAAGTGTTTCCTATTTCTGTTACAACAGGAAGCTGATTACCACAGCTTTCAGATATTATTTTTTTTTTTAATCACAACCGCAGCCTTGGATTAGTCTCTCCTGTTTTTCCCTGACTTTGACAAGTCTTTTATAACAGGGACACTAATACCCTAAGGGTAAGTCTTCACTGCACACTCAGTGGCAGCTTTGTGTTGCATATGTGTAGCCACATACCCAGTGAAAAGCTGGCTGCATCTACACTATGGTGTGTAACTACATGGTGTGGCAGTGAAAGACTGGTGGGGTGGGCGTTGAGGAAAGACTCTAGCAGCAGTGAGCCCCAGATCCTCATTTGGCAGGCAGGCCCGACCCTTGAGCAAAGCGAGTGAGGTGGTTGCGTTGGGCCCCGTGCATTCAGGGTCCCATGCTGCCCATGGCTCTGCACATCCGGCCGCTCACTCAGGGCCCCGTGCTGCCCAGCTCTAAACCCCACCCACCCAGCCCAGCTACATTGCCTTGGGCCCACACACTGTTTGGCTGGGCCTGTTGGCGGGGAAAGGCTCCAGCAGTGAGAGCTCCCAGATACATTCCCCGCTGCTACCACCCTGCCAGGTCCCTTTCCCATTGCTGGTGGGGAAAGACTCCAGTAATGGGGATGCAGTGGGACATTATACTGCTAAAAATAGCAGTGGAGAAAGAGGAGGTATGGCTTGAGTAGAGAGTCATGTAAGGTACATATCCTCAGGTTCAGGTGTTTCTTTACTGTACTTGCCTAAGCAGTGCCACATGTTTTATGCTGCTATTTATACTTATCGTAGGGAGGCCTTAAGCTATAAAAACATACCCTGAATGGCAGGTTGAGATTGTTAAATAATGTGATATGGCATCCGGTATCTTTCCTGTACCCCACATGCTGGCAAAACTTCCACTCACTTCAGTGGTATAGAAGCAGGCCTCTATCAGCCATATCCGCTCTATAATATTCCTGATTCCCACTGTCCTGAGAAGTGCACATCCTCAGGTGGTTGTTTAACTTGGATTCCTACCAAATCATCCTTTTTGTATTTTTTTTAATAAAGAGAAATATTTAGTGTATGACTTTCTGAATCTACAGAGAATTTTCATCTGTATTTCCTACAGTTCTAAGTTCTAAAAATTACTGGCCCTAGATTTTGATCAGCATGCCTTCATCTTCTCGAACCCCAGTACAACATCTATCTGCAAATTGTTAGTGTCCCCATTTTTGGAGCTCAGAGAAGCACATCTGTTGCCTATAAATGATAATTTTATTCTAGCAATGGGTGACCCAATTGTCTCAAGGTGCATCTACACAGCACCCTAAACTCAAAATAAGATATGCAATTTGCGCTTTGCATATCTTATTTTGATTGTATTTTGAAATAACTTATTTTTAAATTTGGTGCATCTACACAGAGCCAAATTTTGAAATAACGCGCCATTTCGAGACATCTCTTAGCCGTTGTGGAATGAGAGTTATAGAGATGCCGAAATAGCGGGACCGTTATTTGGAAAAAAAATTGGGTGTGTTCTGGGGTATCCTGAAATAATCCCTCTGTCTAGACGTACCCTCACAGACGTCCAAAGGAAAAGGCTGCTCAGGTTTCATCTGCCTGTAGAAAGTGTGCTCTTCACATAAATCAATAGTCTTCTATTTAGTGTTCCTATGGGTTTGGAGACTGTTTAAATCAAATGTCGAGGACTTTTTAATTGCTATCAGTAAATCTCCTTGTACCTTTGTCCTTGAAGGGCATTATAAACTGAAAACTTCCAAAGAAAATCAGAAGTGTTACTTTGACCATTTTAAGCATTATTTAGTATTATATCTTTATTTGATTTACTCAGAAGATTAAACAGCATTATTGTGGGTGGATTAAGATTTCCATATTTTAATATTTTTTAATAAATATGGACACTGAAGAACAGCTAGTCTGAATTTGCACAGAGATATGGACAAGAAACAGGAATGCTTGAATTCTGACCTAAAATGTTCTCTCCAATAGAGATAGATAATAAATAAAATCCATTAGAACCACATCAATTATGAATTATAAAACAACTTTTATCAGAAGCCCTTAAAGTATTTCACAAGATTAATGAGCAGAGAATAATAGAATCATAGAGCTGGAAGAGACCTCAGGAGGTCATCAAGTCCAGCCCCTTGCCCAAGGCAGGACCAACCCCAACTAAATCAACCCAGCCAGGGCTTTGTCAAGCCAAGCCTTAAAAACTTTTAGGGATGGAGATTCCACCATCTCCTCAGGTAACCCATTCCAGTGCTTCGCCACCCTCCTAGTGAAATAGTTTTTCCTAATATCCAACCTAGACCTCTCCCACTGTAACTTGAGTCCATTGCTACCCGTTCTGCCATCCGTCACTACTGTGAACAGCTTTTCTCCATCCTCTTTCCCTTCAGGAAGTTGAAGGCTGCTATCAAATCCCCCCTCACTTTTCTCTTCTGCAGATTAAACAAACCCAAATCCCTCAGTCTTTCCTCACAGGTCATGTGCTCCAGCCCCCTAATCATTTTGGTTGCCCTCCACTGGACCCTCTCCAATGCATCCACATCCTTCCTGTATTGAGGGGCCCAGAACTGGACACAATACTCCAGATGTGGCCTTACCAGAACCAAATAAATGGGAATAATCAGTTCTCTAGATCTGCTGCTCCTCCTAATGCAACCTAATATGCCATTAGCCTTCTTGGCTACAAGGGCACACTGTTGACTCAAATCCAGCTTCTCAACCACTATAATCCTCAGGTCCTTTTATGCAGAACTACTACTTAGTCAGTCGGTCCCCAGCCTGTAACAATGCTTGGGATTGCAGGACTCTACACTTGTTCTTTTGAACCTCATCAGATTTCTTTTGGCCCAATCCTCTAATCTGTCTAGGTCACTCTGGAGCCTATCCCTGTCTTCCAGCGTATCTACCTCTCCCCCTAGCTTAGTGTCATCTGCAAACTTGCCGAGGGTGCAATCCATCCCCTCATTCAGGTCATTAATAAAGATGTTGAACAAAACCGGTTGTAGAACAGATCCTTGGGGCACTCCGCTAGAAACTGACCGCCAACCTGATATCGAGCCATTGATCACTACTGTTGGGCCCGACAATCTAGCCAGATTTCTATCCAGCTTACAGTCTATTTATCCAGTCCTTACTCCCTTAACTTGCTGGCAAGAATATTGTGGGAGACCATATCACAAGTTTTGCTAAAGTCAAGGTATATCACATCCACTGACTTTCCCATATCCACAGAGTCAGTTACCTCATCATAATAGCTAATCAGATTGGTCAGGCATGACTTTCCTTTCATGAATCCATGTTGACTATTCTTCCTCCCTTTTTTAAAGATGAGCACTACATTTGCCTTTTTCCAATCATCAGGATCTTGCCCGATCTCCACGAGTTTTCAAAGATAATATCCAAAGGCTCTGCAATGACATTTGCCAACTCCCTCAGTACCCTCGGATGCATTAAATCCGGGCCTATGGATTTGTGTATGTTTAGCTTTTCTAAATAGTTCCTAACTTGTTCTTTCCCCACCAAGGGCTGCCCACCTCCTTCCCATACTTCATTGCCTAGTGTTTAAATCAAATCATCCCAGAGGTGCAGAAATACTGAAGGAAAAATTTTTTAGTCAGATTCTGCTGCCGTTACACAGAGTACTACCTAGCTCCCCAATAAATGTAACTGGTTTCAGTGGGACTGATCATGAAATAAGGCTTAGTGTAAGGGAGACAGAATCTTGCCCTCACTGAATTTTTGTTTGAACTAAAAACTGAATTTGCTTCCATGTTAGTTGTACCGCCTCTCTTTCACTTTCTAGTTACATTCAAACTATTGTTTGTTTATAACAGTAGCACTTGGACTATGGAAAAACAGAGCATCATTTTACTGACCACTGTAGTAAACAATTCTTGCCCCCAAAGATTTTATAATCTGAATAATATTCATATGAGTGAGATTTTGCTCACAGAAAGTGTCATGAAGTTCTCTGTGACTATTTCTCCCTAGCATGAATGCTACAAGAGGTGTAAATGCTCCTGTCAGTGCATTTGTATTAATGCTTATGCTCAAATGTCTTCCTTTTTGTATATAAAAGAACCAGTCACCCCCTGTCTATAGAAAAAAAATACTGTGTGACTTAAGAGGCCAATTGCATTTCAGCTTGACAATTATGACAAGGCAGGATAGCGAGCAATAGTCACAGTGAATAGTTTTTGACGAAACAATCAGCTGAAATTGATTTGTGTAAAATAGTCGTCAAATAATTTTTCAAAAGCAAATACATTCAGAGAGTAAGTGACAATCAGTGGCAGTTTGTAGAATGTTCACCAGCTTTAAGAATGGAATTAAACCTCATAAGAAGGGCCATACTGGGTCAGGCCAAAGGTTCATCAAGCCCTATCTTCTGACCATGGCCGGGTGCTTCAGAGGGAATGAACAGAATAATCAAGTGATCTATCTCTTATCACCGATCCTCAGCTTCTGGCCACAGAGGCTAGGGACACCATCCCTGCCCATCCTGGCTAATAGTCATTGATTGACCCATCCTCCATGAACGTACTGCCCCAAATTCCTGGGACACAAGAAAGTATAATTATTGCTATTTTACACATGAAGAAACCGAGGAAGAGAAAGAATAAGCGACTTGCCCAAGGGGTCAAACAGTAGATCAGACTTCCTTGTTAGACATCTCCCTGAGCCCTTAATGAAGATTTCTTTGAAGTAGAGTGTTATATAGTATGAAACCCATGGAACTCCTTATTCAGATTCCCTGAAAGCTTCATCTCCTCTTTGCTTAATTAGATTTGGCACATGCTGAACCTTTCTACCTGTACTTAGCCATGACTTGTCTATACCATTGCTATGACCTATAAACTTTATGAGCTAGAGAATGGTGCTGAAAGAAAATAAGTGGGCAACATATATAACTCCCTCAGCAAAAATATTATGTGTGTACCGTGACTATGAACATGTGTAGAAATGAGGGAACAGTACTTTAAAACTTGGCCTAGAGCAGATGCCATAATAAGTCAACATATATAGAAATTTATGGTGCTGTGATGACATATAACAGTGTTTCCTTTCATTTAGAATAGGATATAAATACAGTATTCATGTTACAACTGATTAGTTTGCATATTGGCTGCTGGTCCTTTCACTTTCTCTTTACTTCCATCTTTACTACAATGCTTGACTTTCAGTCCGGAAGAACAAAAGACCAGTTATCAGTGTTCAAGATAAATCTGGTCTAAGAAACACATCCTTAAAAGAGAAGTACTATTGTGCTACCAGCTGCCTTAAATTGCTGCCTCTAAGCTATTGTGGGACAATTGAAGCCTGCCTGTAAAACAGATAACAGGAAGGCATATATGTTGCCAAGGAAACCCCTGAAGGCAAGTTTATTATATAAATAATTCTAGTGTGCGTGAAGTGCCTAGCTGCTTCTGCTTTCCTATCACAGAAAGGTGGGGAAATGAGAGAAGTTTCTGGCATGTGTGTCTGGGAAGTACTTTAGAAACAACAAAGATGTTCCCCCAGAGGTTAGAAAGTGACCAATGAGGTCACTCTTCATCTGGGAGCAACTGGGGAAAGAGCCAGTGGATCCCTCCTTCCGAAGAAGGGACAAGAGAAGCTGACAGGTTCTTCAGCTCTAGGAGAGAGTAAAGAAAAGGATAATGATAGGCACATCTAGTATCTGAGAAGAGCTAAAATAGGAGGTAGCCTTCAGCTCCCTCTTATCTAGGGTGGGATGAAGGGGTGCAGTAAGTGGCTGTGGGAGTCTCCCGATCAGTGCAATTAGGTATAAGAAATAGCAGATGCTTTGTGTCTCCAGGGATGTGACTGCCAGGAGATGGATAGTGAAATAAGGAAATGTCAAGAAAAGATACTAAGCCTTCTGAAAATTCAGACACAGGGTTACAAAATTAGCATAATGTATTTTTAATGCTCTCCCAGGCACATAGAAAATAGCTTTTCTGGTAGGGGTATGTGGCATGATAGACTTGATGCTTACTTTGGAAGGTCTGCATGAGTCACACATGACTTCCTTTTTCATTGGTTATATATATGTTGGCATCATTACTTTCACTTCCTCCATGCCAGTTGGTTTTGTAGCAGTCATGTGTAGTACAACACTGGCTCTGAAGTGATGGCACCTAATGGATAGAACACTGGACTGGAATTCAGGACACTTGGGAGATATTCCTTGCTCTGCCATTGGCCTTCTGTGTAACCTTGGGCAACTTGCTTTACCTCCCTGTGCCTCAGTGGATGGGAGATTACATTTGCCTGGTGAAAATGAGGCTGGGGATTTTGTTCCTTCATCCCTGGCAATAAAGGGCCTGACCATCTGGTAAATAAAGCTGGCACCACTATGTTGCCTCAGTGGACATTTTGCCTTCTTGGTTCTGTGAGCTGATTGGTATTATTGTTTTTTAAATAGCAGCTAGCCTGTGTTTTACTGACAGGCTCCATGTCCCTTGGCAGTTCTTATTCATTGTCTGAGGTGCTTGCTGCTACATGCTTGAAACAAGGAATATAGGAAGCCCTCTCTCTTGTTTGTATGAAGAAGTGAAAATGAGGTGGCAGCTTTTGCAGTCTGATCTCAGCCATTTTCTTCCTGTCAGGGTGCAAATGCCAGCTGAGAGTGAAACCTGGCACCTTTTTTATTGTATGAAGAAAGAAGAGTGATTTCTCAATTAGCTTTAACTAGTGTTTGCCATTATATGTTCCCTAGGATCCATGAGAGAGGACTGGAGCGCTTGCAAGCTGCCTGCATGTCAGTGATTATTTTATTCCCAAGTTTAGTTATTTTAATTAGGTACCTTCTGCATGTCCACTTTTCACAAACACCATCTGGCATACAGCAGATAACATGCTCCATTTTGTTGAGAAAGAAATTGCAGAAAAGTATACACTTGAACCTCCTTAATACCGGTGTCTATGACCTGGGAATACCCATGGTTCAGACTCTGCCTGGCTAGAGCACCAGCACCAGCTACCCTAGCCCTAAGACTCAAGGGCCAGATCCAGATCCGGGCAAGTCACGGGCTGGATCCAGCCTGCAGGCTCCTCCTGGCTGGGAAAGGAGAAAGTGGTTCCGTTGGCTACTGCTCCCCCTCTCCATTGGTTGTGAGAACAGTAGCATAGCACTTGTATGGAAGGGTACGTCTAAACTACATGGCTCCATCGACAAAGCCATGTAGATTTGTTTTTTTGGCAAAGGGAAATGAAGCCATGATTTAAATAATCGCGGCTTCATTTAAATTTACATGGCTGCCGCGCTGAGCCGACAAACAGCTGATCAGCTGTTTGTCGGCTCAGCGCGCTAGTCTGGACGTTCCCCTGCCAACATGAAAGCCTTTTATCGACATCCCCTGTAAACCTCATCCTACGAGGCATAAGGGGGATGTCGATAAAAGGCTTTCAGGTCGGCGCGGAGCATCCAGACTAGCGCGCTGAGCCAACAAACAGCTGATCAGCTATTTGTCGGCTCAGCGCGGCAGCCATGTAAATTTAAATGAAGCCGTGATTATTTAAATCGCGGCTTCATTTCCCTTTGCCTATCTGTCTAATCTACATGCCTCCATCGATGGAGGCATGTAGTCTAGACACACCCGAAGCTTTTCCCTAGTCACTACTATTGGCTGCAAATTGCAGCCAATGGGTGCAGCAGAGGGTGGAGTGGCAGGGGCACAGAGCCATGTGTGCCCCAGGAGTGACGCACCAGGCAAGCTCTACACTCCCATCCCCTTTATGTCCCGACTCCACACTGCCATGCCCCTCATGCATCCTACCTTAGTCACAGGCCTCGCCTCCCACTTCCAATAACAGTTTACATATAGCGCACTAAGGATTTATCTTGCAATGTGTTATATATGTACAGTATTCAATAGTGGTTCGAAATACAAAAGCTTTAGTATTAGATTTTTTCACCCTTCATTAAGGTTAACACCCATGGTCTGGCAAATTCCATAATCCACCATGGCCTAATTCCCAAGGTTGCCAGATTAAAGAGGCTGAAGTGCATAATGTGCTTGGGTTCATGGATTTGGCTGGATGGGGATAAGCATGCAGTGAGCTGGGACAGGGGATGTGCATGGAGTGGGGGGGGGGGAGAAGAGAAGAGGGAGAGAGTGGTTAGGAGGCTGGATCCTTGGCAGGGGAGCTACTGTGGAAGCTTCACCCACTGCCCATAGTTCATTGTGTGCTATGGGGGAACATGCCTGCCCATCCTCTCACCCTGTGTAGAAGTGTTCTCAGCCCAATAACACAAGATAGAGTCAAGTCATTTCTAGCTCTGCATGCTTCTGGCTTTTTCAGTTCTACCCAGAACCACACATGCCTCCAGCCATGGTGGAAGAACTTTTCCTGCTCACAGGATCACTGTTATTGAAGGATACAAACAGAGTGTCTGAGAGATAGTGGCGGACATTTCCGTGGCACTGCTGTCCTCCAGGTGAGTAGCATGTTTCTGAGAGCATGTTTCTGTTTCTGAGAGCTGGGCTTAGCTTTGTCAAAATCCAGCAAACTGTGTACAGTGAAAGATTAAGTGTCAAGATTAATTGTCAAGATTAATTGTATTTGAACCAGGAATTTGCTTCCAGTGTATAAAAGACTTGTGAGAAGTTGTAAAATAGATGAATGGAATACTTATTCCTTAGGAATTGTGGATAGTGTATTGAACTGAACTGAACTGAGTTGAACTGAATCTGAACATGCAGTGTGACCTGACAACACATACTTTAGATACATACCCACTGCAAAGCAAGCATCTGAGACACACAGTACCAAAGGATCTGGATGCATAGTGTACCTCTGCCCTTGGTGCACATCTACACAGCGGGGCAAAAGTCAAATTAAGCTACACAACTTCAGCTACGGCAATTGCGTAGCTGAAGATGAAAATAGCTTCGATTTCCCTTACTCCTCGTGAAATGAAGGTTACAGGAGTTGGAGTAAGAAGTCCTCCAGCTCGCCGTTTTTTCAAAATAATGGCTTGCTGTGTACATGCACTCTTTGTTATTTCAGAATAACATTAGTTATTCAGAAATAAAGCAGCTGTGTAGATGTAGCCTTGGTAAGCCAGCCATATATGTTCTGAGGGCATACATTCATCTGAAGGCTCATGTCTGAGCTCATGTCTGAGCCTTGTGCGTGGATGATACGGGACGTTAGATATAAGCCAATGTTCCCTCTAATCTCTTCTATCCTTGCATAGATTTTTTTTCCATCTATTTGCAGAATAAGTTTTATGTGCACCAAGGCATGTGCAAATGTGCACCACTAATAGAAACAGAAAACTTAGCTGAGGGTGCTCTGGTAATCATCTGGGTAGTATTTGAAACTCCCCTGAGTGGTCGCACAAGTGCACAGCTTACAGGGATCACTGGTCACAGACCATGTGTCTCTTGCCTTGTAGAAATACCTTAGGCTCAGTGTTGAAGCACATAAGTCTTAGGTGCCTTGTCATGACCTCAAATCAGGCACCTAGGCTCTTGATACAATGTATGGGATGAGAGAGGTGCCTAAAAATGGAATCCACAAAAGCCAGCACACTGAGGCTATGTCTAGACTGCAAGCCTCTTTCAAAAGAGCGCGTCTAGACTGCACGCGGAATTTCGAAAAAGCAAGCCGCTTTTTCGAAAGAAAGCACCCAGTGAGTCTGGATGCTCTCTTTCTAAAAAGCCTGTTTGCTGTCAAGAACGCCTTCTTTCGAAAGAGCACTTTTGAAAGAAGGCGTTCTTCCTCGTGGAATTAGGTTTACCACCGTCGAAAGAAAAGCCACATTCTTTCGATTTAATTTCGAAAGAACGCGGCTGCAGTCTAGACGCAGGTGAAGTTTTTTCGAAAAAAGGCTACTTTTTTCGAAAAAACCCCTGAGTCTGGACACAGCCTGAGTGCGGGAGCCATTTAAGAAGCCAGTAAGATATACTGAGGAGAGGGGTGTGGTTAAAAGTCTGCCCCTCAAAGGGAATTAGTTGCTTAAGTCCTTGCTTTCAAACAAACAAAAAAATGCTATTGGTAGTTCAGTTTCCCATCTAATGTTTAATCCAGGATGCAAGAGACCTAGGTTCAATTGCACTCTACATCTAGAATAGAGTAGGGACTTCAACCTATGTTTACCTCCTTGTAGCAGGGTCGAGACTCACTGTCATGGTGTCTCCTGCTGGTCACTCTGAGTATTAGCTTTGGGTGCTCTCTTCTAGTTAGTGTCTCACCCATCAGTGCTCTGCGCTCTCTCCATCCTCTGGCTCTGGACCCATGTTGCTCCCAGGACCATGGCAGCCTCTTCAGGAGACTCTCCTCCAGCAGTGCCCACCACACTGGTTTCTCACTCCCACTCCTTCCGGGGGCTTCAGCAGTCCTCAGTCTCTCACCTACCATCATAGGCGTGTGCAGGGGGTGTGCTGGGTGTGCGCAGACATACCCTAATGTCTAAAAAAAAAAAGTGGCTTTGCGTTTTAATTTAATTGCATGATATGCTCTTTTAAGGAAAATTTAGTTGTTAATTTAAAAAAAATTAAGTTTAGTTAAGTTTTAGTTTCTTTAGTTTGTTTGATGAATAAAAAGAATGTCCTTTATGACTGAGAATTCAATAAATGTTCACCTTTAAAAAAAAATTCCCTGGGCGCACACCCAAATGAAATGTGCTGTGCACGCCTATGCCTACTATCATAGCCAACTACAGCCTAGGTCTAGCCCCTTTGCTCTGGGGACCAGCTGCAGTCTGTATAGGCCACTCCCCCTGGAAGCAAGGTGTGTGGTAAGGAGAAAAGCAGGGAAACCCAGGCTCACCCACAACTCTAAATCCTCTTGTGCAACCTTGTCTTGCCCTCCTTCACTCTCCCTTAATGACTCTTACTTCCCTGTGACCCCTTGCACCTTCTTGACCCTTGTATCAAGGTCTTAGCCTGGGAAGTAACAGTCTGGAGCCTCCCTGTAGCTCCCCTTAGCCTGCCCAGAACTAAGGATGTTAAGTATTGTGTGACTGACTAATTGAATAGTTGATGCATTTTTACATTGACCATTCGATTAGTCGATAGGGCAGTATTGGGGAGTCCCTAGCTGCCCCCAGGCTCCATGTGGTGCTGCCACTTTGAAACGCTGCGGCGGCGTTTCAAAGGGGCAGCACCATACAGCTGATAGCGTCATACAGGCTCCGTGCAGCACTGCCCCTTTGAAATGCCGCCATGGCATTTGAAAAGGGCAGCACCACATAGAGCCTGGCAGCACTTCAAAGCAGCAGTGCTGCACGGAGCCTGGGACTCTGCAGTGCTGCAGCTTTGAAGTACTCCCCTCTTTCACTATCAGATAGAGGCAGCAACGGGCGGGGGGAGCTACTAGTCGACTATCCTGTCAACTACCTGATCAGCATTTGCTGATCAGATAGTCGACTAGTCCTTAACATCCCTACCCAGAACTCTCTGCCCATGGTGCTTCCCCTTTTCTGGGAGCCCATCCTGTTAGTTGATCAGGACTCAACTTCCCACCACTCTGCTGAGCAGCTCCTTATAATAGGGGTGGCACAACAAGCGGCCTTTTGATTGGCTCCTTATAGGCCTATTTCTGATTGTCCGGAGTTCTATGCAGGCTCCCTACAGCCTGCTTTGACTCCTTGTGGCCAGAGTGAGTCAGCTGCCCCATGACACTCCTCAAAGAAAAGTGCCAAAGCCACCAGGCTATGGGGTATTCTAGGATGATGTACTTTCAGTCTTTCCTGTTAAAGCTATTTCACTGTGTATAAATACGTCAGTAGTCAATGGGCCAGAGAAAGAAAGGTTCTATTACTAGTTGTTAGGACATTCACCTGGAAGGTAAGAGTCAAAATCAAAGATATACATCACACACCCAGACACAGACACAGATACAGACACACACACATACACACACTGTGGCTAGCAAGCAAAGTGGTGCCCTGATAACTAACTGGAAGCTCTAGTTACTATCACAATTAAAAAATAATTATGAATATAATGATAAAGATGATACTTATCAACATATAATGTAATCTCTCAATAGCAGTAATGTACCTACTTTCTCCCAACTAGGATTCAAAGTATATATTTTAAGGAGTTAGAACCAAAATGCAACAGCCTTAGTCCGTTCTAAGGGAACATCTACATAGCAGGACAAAAGTCAAATTAAGCTACACAACTTGAGCTACGTCAATTGCATACAGTTGCTGAAGTCAAAATAGCTTAATTCAGCTTTTGGTGCTGTCTACACAGCAGGAAGTTGAAGGAAGAGCACTCTTCCTTTGACTTCCCTTACTCCTTATGGGTATGTCTACACTACAGCACTAATTCGAACTAACTTAATTCGAATTAGTTAATTCGAACTAAGCTAATTCGAATTAGCACAGCTAGACTTAAAAACTAGTTCGAATTAGCGTTTTGCTAATTTGAACTAGCATGTCCACACAGAGTGGACCCTGAACAGAGGTTAAGGATGGCTGGAAGCAGTGCCCGCAGGCATCAGATGCATGGAGCTGCTGTCTCAGACTAGCCGAGGGCTGTGCTTAAAGGGACCCGACCCCCACCCCAGACAGACAGTTCTCAGGGTTCCCCGCTTGCAAAGCAGTCCTGGCTTGGAGTGCCCCGAGTGCCCATACGCGGAACATCACAGCACTCAGCCGTCAGCCCGGCTGCACTTGCCACAGGCTGCAATCTGGGGGGGGGGGGCAACCGGGGGGCTGCAGGAGAACTTCCACCCCGAGAAGCCCGCAGAGCCAGCCCAGTCCTCCCCATCGGGGGTGCGTACCCCATTCCTCCCTCACCTCCTTCCACTTACCCTTCCCTAGCCCCCCTTCCTGATGTACAAAATAAAGAAAACGTGTGTTCAAAAATAGAATCTCTCTTTATTGAACAAAACTGGGGGAGACTGGGAAAAAGAGGTGGGAGAGGGGAAGAGAGAGGCTGGGAGAGGGGAGGGCAACTAAAATGATCAGGGGTTTGGAACAGGTCCCATATGAAGAGAGGCTAAAGAGACTGGGACTTTTCAGCTTAGAGAAGAGGAGACTGAGGGGGGATATGATAGAGGTCTATAAAAGCAAGAGTGGTGGGGAGAGGGTGCATAAAGAAAAGTTCTCCATTAGTTCCCATAAAGAAGGACTAGAGGACACCAAAGGAAAGGAATGGGTAGCAGGCTTCAAACTAGTAACAGAAAGTTGTTCTTCACAAAGCAAAGAGTCAACCTGTGGAACTCCTTGCTGCAGGAGGCTGTGAAGGCTAGAACTAGAACAGAGTTTAAAGAGAAGTTAGATCAAGTCATGGAGGTTGGGTCCATGGAGTGGTATTAGCCGGGGGGGGGGGGGGGGTAGAAATGGTGTCCCTGCCCAAAGTTTGTGGAAGGCTGGAGATGGATGGCACGAGACAAATGGCTTGGTCACTGTCTTTGGTCCATCCCCTTCAGGGTACCTAGGGTTGGCCGCTGTCAGCAGACAGGCTACTGGACTAGATGGACCTTTGGTCTGACCCAGTACGGCCATTCTAAGCTCAGGGCTCAGCGTCGGGGGTCTCAGTGGACCACCTTGATTTTCATGCAAACCTGCTCCTGGGTGGCCAGGCTGGCAGCTCTCCTGCCCTAGACGGCTGCTTTCCTGTGCCTAGTGCGGAGTTCGTGGACGAGGTCCACAATGTCTGCACTAGACCAGGCGGGTACCCTCCTCTTGCGGTCCTGGCCAGGCTCCCGAGAGCTGCCAGCCTGGTCCTGGGAAGAGGCGGAGGGCTGGGGGGCATCGGGTGGCTGGCTCATGGTGAGCCAGGTGCAGGGTCTGCTGGCTGGGTGCTGGCAGGCTTGCACCTGGCACGGGCACCGTAGCCAGCCCGTGCCCCTTTAAGAGGTCCGGGGCCGGGAGGGGGGCAGTAGAGTTTCCCTGGTGGTGCCCAGAGTGGCCACCAGGGAAAGCTGGGAAGGGCTAGCCTCCCACTAGTTCGAATTAAGGGGCTACACAGCCCTTAATTCGAACTAGTAAGTTCGAACTAGGCGTTAGTCCTCGTGCAATGAGGTTTACCTAGTTCGAACTAAGCGCTCCACTAGTTTGAATTAAGTTCGAACTAGCGGAGCGCTAGTGTAGCGCCTATGAAAGTTAATTCGAACTAACGTTCGTTAGTTCGAATTAACTTTGTAGTGTAGACATACCCTATGAAACTTACCATGAGTCGAAGTAGGAAGTCCTCCAGCTTGGCATTATTTTGAAATAATGGCTTTCTGTGTAGACACGCTCTTTGTTATTTCGGAATAACACTGCTGTGTAGACAAAGCCTAAGTGAAGGTAATAAGAGTTGGATAAGGATAGGATGTTCTATTTGCTTTTGGAGACTGGCACATATTGTAAAGAGCCATTATGTTTAGCATTTATAAAGTTCTGTTCACTCACATTGACAGCCATAGCTGCTGGATTTATTATACAAGTCAGTGTACTGCACAACCTCTAGAAGGCATTTTTAAAATGACCTAGCAAGGAAAATAATCTATGGTTCCTGATTTATTAAATGAGTGAATTACACTCATAATTTAGTATCCATCTGCAATAGATTTTTGTAAAAAAAATCTAAGTCAATTCTGAAAGTCATTTCAGGTTTTACCCTTTGAAGCTGCACATTAGCTCAACCTGCAGCTTCTCTCCAACTCTGATGCTGATTGATTTCTTGCCAAATGGAATGATGTTTTGTTCTTTTCAGCTTGACATCTTCCTGTCTCTACATATGTAGATAGGAAAGAAGTAGTAGAAATTAACTGCAAGTAACAAGTCATTTCTGATAGACCCATTAGGATCCCTAATCATTCCCTATCTTCTGTGCACACACATTCAATCTCCATTTTCCTGGCAGGCTAGATTATGTGTTACATTGCATTACTCCCTTCACTTCACTAGGATTTTGATAACAATTGTTAATGCTTAGTCACTTTTCAGTTCCTAAATTACACTGTTGGATCTTCTAAAGCGTTAAACTTAACTTATTTCAAAAAAATCCAGATTACTGAAATGTTCCTTTAATCCAGTTGTTTCACTTCCCCTATAAGAATAATGAATTCCATCCAACACAAAGCTTCCTTTTCAACTGTAGTTTTTTAGTCACCTTGGAATAATCAGTTTGGGCATGTCTGGCCACAAAGGCTGTGTCTACACTTCAGGCTTCTTGTGCAAGAAGCTTTTTGTGGAAGAGATCTTCTGCAAAAACTTCTTGCGCAAGAGCGCGTCCATACTGCAAAAGAAAAGAAATACACTTTTGCGCAAGAGGGTGTCCAGACTGCATGGATGCTCTCTCACAAGAAAGCTCTGATTGCCCTTAACAAAATGACCACCAGGGCACCTGTGCATCTTTCATTAGGCTGTTTTTGCGCAAAAAACCTGCTGCTGCCCATCTACACACAGCTTTTTGTGCAATAACTCTTGCGCAAAAAGGAGTTATTCCTCATAGAAAGAGGAATATCTAAACCGCAAAAACCCGTCTGTTCTGGCGAGTCACTGTAAATTTTCTTGTGCAAAAACACGCTTGAGGCATGGATACTCCATGAGCTTTTGCACTAAACCAGCCATTTTTTGCGCAAAAACTCTTCAGTGTAGACGTAGCCAAAATGAGTAAAACTTTAAAAACAATGAATAGTTTTTCAGCACCTTAAAGACTAACAAAACATGTAGATGGTATCATGAGCTTTCATGGGCACAACCCACTTCTTCAGATGAAGTAGGTTGTGCCCACGAAAGCTCATGATACCATCTATATGTTTTGTTAGACTTTAAGGTGCTGCTAGACTATTCATTGTTTTTTAAGTTTTTCCTTTTACGGACTAACTCAGCTACTCCTCTGAAGCCACAAAATGAGAGTATAAGATAGACCTGGAAACTTCACAAAATTTGAAATATTTGTTGGGCACAGAGGACAGTGATAATATATACTTTTGTTAGTCTGTAAGCCCTGGTCTATACTAGGGAGTTATTTTAAAATACTCCCCCTTATTTCAAAATAATAAGTGGAGTTTCCATACTACCAACCCTGTTATTTCAAAATAACAGTCTGCTTATTTCAAATTCTGTACTCCTGTTTTCCACAGAGAATAACACTTATTTTGAAATAGCGGTACTGCGGATGCTCTGCTGCTGCTATTTCGAAATAACTACTCCCCAGAGTCATTCAAAATAATTACTCCCCAGTGCTTTCTGGGGCTCTAAATTGAGGTAGCGCATCCCCAATAACGAAGCCTGCCTTGGATTAATTTCAATGCTCCCCTGTAGTGGGAACAGACTATTTCGATTTTGTAATTTTGGGAGTTATTATTTCAAATTTAGTTATTTTGAAATAATTTCCTAGTGTAGACATGCCCTAAGGTACCACAGGACTACTTGTTGTTTTTATATGCAAAATAATTAGAGCCCTGCGTAGATACAAAATTTGTATCTGCATCTGTATCTGCAAAAATGAACCATGGATAATTGCATCCATATCCATGATATTCACATATTTGGAACGTTCTAGCTACAAAGCAGATATCCATAAATGTGTAGGGTTTTAGATACAAAGCAGATACTCACAAATTTGCAGGGATCAAGATTCAAAATTTGTAACGTCATCTGCATCTGTATCTGCAAATATGAGCCATGGATATCCATGGATGTGGATACCTGTGGATATAAAGCAGATATCCACAGATTTGCAAGGCTCTAAAAATAAAGATGGTAGTTTCATGTTGGTTTTACTGAGTGTCTGACAAAAGCTGAATGACAAATAAATGCTCATTATGCCTTTTGTATGCTAAAGGCCATCTTCTTTAAACTGAGACAGGTGAATCAGTTGGAATGATTATTGCACAAAGAAAAAATGTAAAGGAAAAAAGAATGAATTAATGAATCCCTAACAAGAATTTTATATATCAAAGAGAATCAGAAAATATAGATAGATCAGTGTCATGCTGTCCCCATTCAGCCTACAGGCATTAACTCTCCTCACTCAGCTTGATTGACTCCTCTTTCCCTTGCATGGTGAATGTTTAAAGTGTTTCTGAATGGTATTTTCAAGTGTATCCCAAATAATCATTTCAATCTTCTACACTGACTATTCCTACCCTATCAGAGTGCATGCTGGTACATTAGCCCTGGCCTTTAGAAGGGGAAAGAGGCCACAAGTTCCCAGAATAAATTGCGGATGAAGCAGACTAATTGGTCCCCAAATCAAAACATATGGCTCCTTTCAGGATCTTGACTTTTTAAATACTCATTTAAGTAAACATTTGCAATTCCTCATGAAAGGCACTTTCCTCCCTGAATCCTCTTGACCTTCAGTGACCTTCCTTCCCAATTGTATATTGCTTTACCCCTGGGGATGATTAAATCTTGAGAGACTTCCCCCTCCCCTTTTTTTTATCTCCCCCCACATTTGTCTCCAAGGCCTGACTGAAGAGCTGGCTTGAAAAAAGAATCTTGATCAGAAAAATAAGGGACATCAAGCAGGATTGTTCCACCTGGGAATCCCACAGCTGGAGGTTAGGAGAAAAAATTGCTGTTCACATATGGTGTCTTAGAGCTTTGCATTCAAATATGACAAAACTCACCCCCTCCTTCCCAACACCAAATATCCAGCTAAGAAGCTAAGTATTCAATCTTCTCCTCGAACAGTGAGATAGTCAGACTGCCTAACTTACCAATGAGAGAGGAGTAGTGCAAGAAGAGAAAGGCCTAGATAAAAAAAAATGTCACCAGGACAGGATACTAGAACTGGAAAAGATCTCGAGAGGTCATCAAGTCCTGTCACCTATCCTCATGGCAGGACCAAGCACCAATCGAGATCATCCCTGATCTCTATCCAACCTGCTCTTAAATATCACCAATGATAGAGATTCCACAATCTCCCTAGGCAATTTATTCCAGTGTTTAACTCCCCTGACAGTTAGGAAGTTTTCCTTGATGTCCAATCTAAACCGCCCTTGCTGCAATTTAAGCCCATTGCGTCTTGTTCTATCATCAGAAGTCAAGGAGAACAATTTTTCTCCCTCCTCCTTATAACCCTCTTTTAGATACTAGAAAACTGCTATCAGGTCTACTCTCAGTCCTCTCTTCTCCAAACTAAACAAACACAATTCTTTCAATCTTTCCTCATAGCTCATGTTCTTTAGATCTTTAATTATTTTTGTTGCTCTTCTCTGGACCCTCTCCAATTTCTCCTCATCTTTCTTGAAATGTGGTGCCCAGAAATGCACAAAATGCTTCAATTGGCTGTGTCTGCCCTACAAAGAAAAGTCAAAAAAAGATATGCAAATTGCAAACCGCAATTTGCGTATCTTTTCCTGCTTTTCTTTCAAAAGAGGCTTTTCCGAAATTTGGCATGTCTACAGGGCACCAAATTTTTGAAAAACTGCCTCTTTCGACACATCCCTTTTTCCTTGTAAAATTAGGTTTACAGGGATGGCGGAAGCGCGTGTCCACTTTTCCAAATTTTTGTTGCTTGGACGCGGCATAACTTTTCCAGAATACCTCCAGTATCCCAGAAAAGAACTGCAGTCTAGACATAGCTATTGAGATCTAATCAGTGCAGAGTAGAATGAAAGAATGACATCTCATGTCTTTCTCACAACACTCCTGTTAATGCATCCCAGAATCATGTTTGCTTTTTTTGCAATAGCGTCACACCATTGACTCATATTTAGCACGTGGTCCACTATAACTTATAGATCCCTTTCTACAGTACAGGCAGTCCCCGAGTTACGCGGATCCGACTTACGTCGGATCCGCAGTTACGAACGGGGCCGTTCCTCTCCCTGGTCTCCAGCAGACCAGGGAGAGGAAGCAAAGCGGCGGAACACGTGGGCAGTGGACAGGGCTGTCCGCTGCCCACGCGCTCCGAGGCTTGGCTCTGCTTTGCCCCCCCCCCCGTCCCCCTGGTCTGCAGACCAGGGGGATGGGGGGGGGACAAAGCAGAGCCAAGCCGCGGAGCGCCCGGCCAGCTGACAGCCCAGACGCGTCTGGGCTGTCAGCTGATCGCACGCTCCGCGGCTTGGCTCTGCTTGGCTCTGCTTTGCCCCCCTCCCCGTCCCCCTGGTCTGCAGACCAGGGGGACGGGGGGGGCAAAGCAGAGCCAAGCCGCGGAGCGCGCGATCAGCTCACAGCCCAGACGCGTCTGGGCTGTCAGCTGGCCGGGCGCTCCGCGGCTTGGCTCTGCTTTGCCCCCCCCCATACCCCTGGTCTGCAGACCAGCGGGACGGGGGGCAGAGCAGAGCAAAGCCACGGAGCCCGAGGGCAGCAGGATAGCCACGGCGCGTCTGGGCTGTCCCGCTGCCCCCGTGTTCCATGGCTTTGCTCCAGACACCTGTGGTACAGCTGCTGGGGCGCTGCCAGTTGGTCCCGTAGCGCCGCTCTGGGCGCTACTGGACCAACTGGGCAGCACCCCACCTGTTCTGCCCCAGGCGTCCTGATTCAGCCACTGCTGGTCAGATTCAGCAGCGGCTGAATCAGGACGCCTGGGGCAGAGCAGCTTGGGTGCTGCTGGGTTGGTCCAGTAGCGCCGAGGAGCGGCGGCGCTACTGGACCAACCCAGCAGCACCCCAGCTGCTCTGCCCCAGGTGTCCCCAAGTCAGCCGCTGCTGAAACTGGCCAGTGGCTGACTACAGGAAGCCCCTGCCCCGGGCTTCCTGGAATCAGCCGCTGATCAGTTTCAGCAGCAGCTGACTTGGGGATGCCTGGGGTTCTTAAGTTGAATCTGTATGTAAGTCAGAACTGGCGTCCAGATTCAGCCACTGTTGAAACTGATCAGTTTCAGCAGCGGCTGAATCTGGACGCCAGTTCCGACTTACATACAGATTCAACTTAAGAACAAACCTACAGTCCCTATCTTGTACGTAACCCGGGGACTGCCTGTACTTCTTCCTAGACAGTCTTCATTCTTTTTGGCTACTGTGATGGGCCAGCCATGGCCCATACTAAAACCGGTGTGACGCCGGCCCCGGCCCCGGTGGGAGAACGGGAGGCACACCATGGCAGGCGCGCGGTCGGAACACCGGCCCTGCCGATCCCCGCACCAAGCAGGGCGAACCAGCGCCAGTAGGGGACACTGGCAGGTGGCAAGAGGCAGATTACCACCCATCTCCCTCGGCACGCCGTGACGTAACCCCGCCCCTGGGGACCCAACACTTTGTGCATTGGGACGTATGGGGAGGGGCGAAGGAGGGCGGGACAGGCCATGGCGGGGGCTTAAAAAAGCACCAGGAGTGCAGGGGACAGGGGAGGACTGTGGGGCAGTGGTTCCTTCCCCCGTGTTTGAGGCAGGAGTGCCGGACCCCGGAGAGCAGCGGCGAGGAGCCCGGAACCCCTGTAGGAGTAATAAGTCCTGGGGTGCTGGGACAGGACGTCCTCAGACTGAGGGAGGCTAGGAAGCAGCCCGGGGTAGGGTACTTTTGGCGCCCATGCACTGACGTGTTATGGGGTGGAACCCCATCAGCCTGGTAAGGGTGATACCTGAACCCCTTAGGGCCCCGGGCTGGGGCCCGGTGGAGAGGGTGAGCCCGGGTCCCCCTAGTCCTCACCATCATTGCTTCCCATTTACACATTGACCTGATACCAAACTAAGGAATCTTGGGAGGGGCTCTGCCCCAGTGATACTTGGGTAAAGAATACAGACCCCCTGGGAGGGGGAAGGGCTGCGGGGTACCCTGGACGGTGGGCTCGCTGGGCCTCCTCCCTGCGGCTGGGAGTGAGAGCTCGCACCCAGACAAAATCCGTCACAGCTACGTCTATACTATGCTCTCTTGTGCAATAAAATATGCAAATGAGGTGACACCATGAATATTACTGTGCCTCATTTGCATATTTAATTAGCTGCCATTTTGTGCAAGGAGCTTTTGTGCAAAAAGGAGCCATTTACACTGCTCCTTTTTGCACAAAAAACGCCCTCTTGCACAAGAGACATTCTGCTGCTTTTTTTCAGGCACAACAGCTCTTGTGCAAGAGGGGGGTTTTGCACAAAAAAAGAGCGGTGTAGATGGCTCCTTTTTGCACAAAAGCCCCTTGTGCAAAATGGCAGCTCATTAAGTATGCAAATGAGGTGCAACAATATTCACCGCTTCACTTCATTTGCATATTTTCTTGTGCAAGAGAGCGCAGTACTGTATAGACGTAGCCCATGTGTGAAACTGATTGTTCCTTCCTAAGTGGAGTACTTTGCATTCGTCCTTCTTAAACTTCATCCTATTTACTTACCGCACACCATTTTTCCAGTTTGTCCAGATCATTTTTGAATTTTGACCCTATCCTCCAAAGCATTTGCAACTCCTCCCAACTTGGAATATGCAAACTTTATAAGCTTATTCTCTACATAAGGCCCAAGAAGAGACATTTCTCTTTTAACCACTGTTTAATTTTAAGAAATTCTTTGATATTCATAAGTTCACAGCTGTTGCTGAAAATCAATGAATGGAAAGAAGGAAGTAAATCAGAGCATTATCTGCATAAGTGATAAAATAAGACATAAACTGAGAACTGAAGGTCCCAAGGGGCGGTGGGAGACATCTAGGGCATACATATTAAAAAGCTCACCTACTGTGAGAAGAAATGTGTTTTTATATTTTTGTTGTTGCATTAATATAGTTCATATGAAGTTGCTAACTACATGAAGCAGGTTTTCCTCCTTTTGCTTATAATGAGCTCTCAGTCGAACCCACACAATTTTCTCATTTGCAATGCAGGTAAGAAGCAGACAAGCATACACTTGTCTTTGAAAAGCACTGAGTGCAAACCTCAAGGGAAAACACTCTTGAGATCTACAGATGAAAATTGCTTTATAAGGGTTAAGTATTATATTATGTATTATTAGTATTATGAAGTTTTAAAAAATCTTAGAACTAATTTCTAATGAGTTTTAACAGCTATTTTTAAAAAAGTAACCTTGAATATCTGGTGGATTAACTAGCTATAAAAATAAGTGACAAACTTGGAAATAACATGCTGAGGATGCCTTCAGAAAATTCCCGTTTTTGGACCACCATTTAAAAAAAAATCTATTTATTTAATTATTTATGTTGGTGCTTGATGAACTAGCTCAGATAAAAGACCTAAACTTTTAGCACAACTCTATAATAGAAACAAACCTCTGAAACTCTAAAGTGTTCTGATAATTTCAGACATTTTACAGCACTATTTTTCATTCTCATACACCTGCATGTCTAGAAGCAGAAATGCCAAAATGCTGCAAAATTAGCTTCATTTTACAATCGCACAGTATTTTTAGATGCAATGACTAGTAACTTCATGTGAAAGCAAGGTTTTGTGAGATTTCCACCTGCTTCTAACATTGCCAGACCTGATTCCTTGATGCTTATCAGAAATGAACCTTCTCTATCACTGCTATCATTTCATTTTTCTTGGAGACTATATATTACATTTCTAATTTCAGAACTCGTGGACCAATAAAGATTAATATTCTGATGATTAACACCTCAGAGAAGCTGTTGGATCTTCTTAGAGAATCAAAGTAGACAGCTTTATATGTACCGCTTTTCATTTAAGAGTAGAAATACAGCACAGCTGAGCTTTTCAAAGCTGTGGATAGAATTTAGATGCATAATCCTCAGTAATTTGAAAGGCCATTATGCTTCTAAATTGGCTTTGAAATTCTCAGCCTTCCACCATTCACAAGTTATAAAGTTCAAACATGGCATTTTTTAAGCAAAGATTTTCAGAAGAATGTATCCCAAATGTTACAGGAGAAACTCATCTTTCTTTTCTCTGTTGTTGAATTGTGAGGATCTCTATAACTGCAAAAAAATTTCATGTGATTTTGATATCAAAACTGTATGTCCCCAGGACAGCCACACTTCCAGATAACAGACCACGGCGCATGTGCGGGGCCTGGGGCAGCCGCCCCACTCGCCCTGCCCTAAATCTGCCGCTGCACTTTTGTATGCAAACCTTTTGCAAACACACAGCCACAATCTGGAATCTGTCCTTTCGACACATTATTGCTCCTCAGGTGTTGGTTCCTAAAATGTTAAAACTTAAAAAACAACTAATAGTCTAGCAGCACCTTAGAAACTAACAAAACACAAGGATGAAGAAGTGGACTGTGGCCACCAAAGCTCATGATACCATCTACGTGTTTTGTGAGTCTCTAAGGTGCCGCTAGACTATTTGTTGTTTTTAAAGTTTGTCCAGTTGCAGACTAATACCCCTAAACCTAAAATGGTAGTTATACATGGGCACTGCTTGTCTACAGATCATTCATAACTTCTTCACGTAACAGAAAATATGCATCTAAGGTGAACCCATCATAGTTCCATTTGATCACAAATCTGCTACAATGTAAATGATGTTTTACTCATTTCTGGGGGAGGCTAATACAGACCAATGGATTTTTCTTTATCTAATACTCCTTTAGCCTACAGGAAAGACCTCTGAGCTGGGAAAAGGGAGACCGAGTGTTGAAATCTCATATAGTCTAACTGCTGTTTATAATCCCATTCATTTTATTATCCTGATTATTAGCAACAGTCACAAACCCCAACCTAGAAGCAGTCAGAGAAGGGCTGCAGAACACCATTCCTCCCCCTCACTTAAAAAAAAGGCAACAGAGAGCTTATGCAAGCACCCAGATTGCTTACATGATAAACTACAACATTAGTCACTGTTTCACACAATATTGCTACCCAAGAAGGGTTATTCTAACAGTAGTGTGATTTATAGCTGTTCAATTTATTTGATCTTTAACAGCTATAAATCACATTCATGCTAGAGTCAGGGATAGAATTCAGGGTTCCCAATCACTGGTATTCTACTGTTGACTAGTAAATAGTTGTGTAATCCACTGGGAAAGTATTGTCCTCCAGGGACTGGTTTACAGAGAAGCTAGCAATTACTCCTATAGCTCAAGGAGCCAGGGTCTGAATAAGGGATCACAAGTGAGTCAATCCCAACTGCTGCTGTTCATAGAGGATGTATATATACAGAGAGAGCTTTTAAAAACATATTTTATACTGAAAAACTATGCTAATCTATGCTAATGATGGGGAATCACCAGAATAAATATTTCACATGCCTGTCCTTTGCCACACATTTTGCTTGTGTAAACCCTGGGTCAGTCTCTATGTTATATGTTCTCTTCTGTGCCCAGCTCACAGAGGATAAAAGTTCATGCCTTGTGAACCTGGCTCTTAGGCACAAGTTGTGTAAAACATTGATGATTTTCATTTGTGGCTTTGGTTCAGATGTTGGTATTGGCCAAGATGGGGGCCTGCACCGACATATTTGGAAATAGACTGCTATGCAGGGAACCCAACAGAGGAGGGATTACAGTAGTCATACCTGCTGATGTAATGCAGTCAGACACATCCTGCTGACCAGAAGTCTATGAAAGTACATCTACACTACAGAGAAGATCAAAGCTGCTGCTGTCGATCTTCCAGGGTTTGAATTAGTGGGTCCAGTGAAGACACGCTAATTCGAACGGAGAGGGGAGCTCTGGTCCATGCCAGTACTCCTGCTTCCACGGGGAGTAAGGGAAGTCAAAGGGAGAGTGTTCTTCCTTCGACTTCCTGCAGTGTGGACAGCGCCAAAAGCTAAGTCGAGCTATTTTGACTTCAGCTGTGCAATTAACGTAGCTGAAGTTGCGTATCTTAATTTGACCTCATCCCATAGTGTAGATGTACCCTGAGAGACTACAATGTGCTTTTGAAAGTGAGTCATGACATTCTTCTTAACAGAGATTCCTTCCAATTGACAGGCTCTGTTGTCACTTCTAAACATGGGGGCTTTCTCTTTCTGTGCTTATTGATTTCATTTTAAATGGGAATAAACGATAAGACACAAAGAATTTACTGAGGCACATCACAACCTCTCATGCTTTTTCAGAGGGCTCAACACCTTCAGAAGCAATGCATACCTTAACTTCAATATGCCTGCACTCTAATGCACAACTTTCATAGTGACCTCAGCAGTGTGAAAGCACAGTAAGTTCCCAATTGCACGGCTTGTGTGACTGACACATGTGCTGATCTGTTAATATATTTGATATAAAAGCACATGAGGTCATTGCTAAGGTTATAGATTACATTATAGTGAAGGTTTGATGGAGCTGGTGATACGTATTGCTTTTGCAGATGGACTTTGAAGCCTTACAGAATGCAAGATCAGCAGCATTGTAGACAATATTATGGCAGAAAAAATGCACAGTATGTCTTTCCCATTAACTTCTTATTTCTGTTCTTTTAAGATTTTGGGTGGACAGAGGATTTCCTGCTGCATATTTAACTGACAAACTATAGCATTTGTTTACTAATACTCATTTGCATAGGTTTAAATCCACAGTAATTCCACTGAAGTACAAGGGTATACTAGAGATATGGAGGTAACCATATCTCTACCTCTTGGTAAAATTGAAAAGTAGTTAAAGACAGCCAGGATGGGGAGGGTTGGTCCAGCTGTTAAGTTTCTAACCTGAACCTAAGGGCTACGTCTACACTGCAGAGCTATTTCAGGATACTGGCAAGCCTGTTATATCGAAATATAATGGGCTCGCTATTTTGACGTCCCTGTAAACCTCATTGCATGAGGGTTAAGGAACATTTCAGAATAGCACTTTATTTCAAAATTTCAAAATAATCTATTTTGAAATAAGATCAAACTAATCTATGCAATTTGTGTACCACAAATTGCATAGCTTAGTTCAAGGTAAGGGTGTTGTGTAGACACACCCAAGGTAAGCAGGGTCCAATTCCCTGGTCCACCATAGAGTTCCTGTGTAAAATTTAATCTCTCTGTGCTTTAAAAACAACAAGTAGTCTTGTGGCACCTTAGCCCGGTCTACACTTGGGAGTTATTTTGAAATAATTCCCCTTGTTTTGAAAGAAAGACTTTGGAGCGCAAGTGGTGTTCTCGTCCATCCTCCCTGTTGAAGGGAAAGGACTGGGCAGGGATCGTCGAATTGAGGACGTAAATGCGTGGTTGCGCAGGTGGTGTCGCAGAGAGGGCTTTGGTTTCTTGGACCATGGGACTCTGTTCCGGGCGGAAGGATTGTTAGGAAGAGATGGGATCCACCTAACCAAGAGAGGAAGGAGCATCTTCGCGGGCAGGCTTGCGAACCTAGTGAGGAGGGCTTTAAACTAGGTTCGTCGGGGGACGGTGACCAAAACCCTGAGGGGAGTGGGAAAGTCAGATACCGGGAAGAAATGCATAGAGCAAGGAGCGAGAAAGGAGGACCCCAGTTTCGAATGGAGGCAATCAACTGGTTACCTGAAGTGTTTGTACACTAATGCGAGAAGCCTGGGCAACAAGCAGGAAGAGCTGGAGGCCCTGGCCCAGGCCAAGAAATATGATTTAATTGGGATAACAGAGACTTGGTGGGATGACTCGCATGACTGGAGCGCTGTCATGGAAGGGTATAGATTGTTCAGGAAGAATAGGCAGGGGAGAAAAGGAGGAGGAGTTGCACTATATGTAAGAGAGCACTATGATTGCTCTGAACTCCAGTATAAAGAGGGAGAAAAACTTGTTGAAAGTCTATGGGTCAGGTTTAAAGGAGCAAACAGCAGTGATGTTGTGGTTGGTGTCTGCTACAGGCCACCGAACCAGGTGGATGAGGTAGATGAGGCTTTCTTCGAACAACTGAGCGAAGCTTCCAGATCGCAGGCCCTGGTTCTCATGGGGGACTTTAATCACCCTGACATCTGTTGGGAAACCAATACAGCAGTACACAGGCAATCCAGGAAGTTTTTGGAGAATGTTGGGGATAACTTCTTGGTACAAGTGCTGAAGGATCTGACCAGGGGCCGTGCACAGCTTGACCTTCTCCTCACAAACAGGGAGGAACTAATAGGGGACGTAGAGGTGGGTGACAACCTGGGAAGCAGTGATCATGAGATGGTAGATTTCAGGATCCTGACCAAAGGAAGGAAAGAGAGTAGTAAAATACACACCTTGGACTTCAAAAAAGCAGATTTTGACTCCCTCAGAGATCTGATGGAAAGAATCCCCTGGGATGTTAACATGAAGGGGAAAGGAGTCCAGGACAGCTGGCAGTATTTTAAAGAAGCCTTATTGAAGGCACAGAAAGAAACCATCCCGACACGTAGCAAGAGAGGCAAACCTGGTAGGAGACCGGATTGGCTTACAGGGGAAATCCTTGGTGTACTTAAGCACAAAAAGGAAGCTTACAGAAAGTGGAAACTTGGACAAATGACTAGGGAGGAGCTTAAATGTATAGTTCGAGAATGCCGGGGGGTTATCAGGAAGGCGAAAGCGCAAATGGAGTTGCGACTGGCTAAGGATGTGAAGGATAACAAGAAAGGTTTCTACAGGCATGTCAACAAAAAGAAGGTGATTAGAGAGGGTGTGCAGTCCCTAATGGATGAAGGAGGTAACCTAGTGACAGAGGATGTAGGGAAAGCTGAAGTACTCAATGCTTTCTTTGCCTCTGTATTCACGGACAAGGTCGGCTCCTGGACTTCTGTGCTAAGCGACGCAAGATGGGAAGAAGATGGACAGCCCTTGGTGGGTAAAGAACAGGTTAGGAACTATTTAGAAAAACTAAACGTACACAAATCCATGGGTCCAGACTTAATGCACCCAAGGGTACTGAAGGAGTTGGCAAATGTCATTGAGGAGCCTTTGGCCATTATCTTTGAAAAGTCGTGGAGATCGGGCGAAATCCCGGATGATTGGAAAAGGGCAAATGTAGTGCCCATCTTCAAAAAAGGGAAGAAGGACGATCCAGGGAACTATAGGCCGGTCAGTCTTACCTCGGTTCCTGGAAAAATCATGGAAGGGATCCTAAAGGAATCCATTTTGAGACACTTGAATGAGAGGAAAGTGATCAGGAATAGTCAGCATGGATTCACAAAGGGCAAGTCGTGCTTGACCAATCTGATTGGCTTCTATGATGAGGTAACTGGCTCAGTGGACATGGGAAAGTCAGTGGATGTTGTGTACCTTGACTTTAGCAAGGCTTTTGATACGGTCTCCCACGATATTCTTGCCAGCAAGTTAAGGGAATGCGGATTGGATAAATGGACGGTAAGATGGATAGAAAGATGGCTAGAAGGCCGGGCCCAGCGGGTAGTGATCAACGGTTCGATGTCAGGATGGCGGTCGGTTTCTAGTGGAGTGCCCCAAGGTTCTGTTCTAGGACCGGTTTTGTTCAATATCTTTATTAATGACCTGGATGAGGGGATAGATTGCACCCTCAGCAAGTTTGCAGATGACACTAAGCTAGGGGGAGAGGTAGATACGCTTAAGGGCAGAGATAGGGTCCAGAGTGACTTAGACAAATTGGAGGATTGGGCCACTAGAAATCTCATGAGATTCAACAAAGACAAGTGTAGAGTCCTGCACTTGGGACGGAAGAATCCCAAGCATAGTTACAGGCTGGGGACCAACCAGTTAAGTAGTAGTTCTGCAGAAAAGGACCTGGGGGTTACAGTGGATGAGAAGCTAGATATGAGTCAACAGTGTGCCCTTGTAGCCAAGAAGGCTAATGGCATATTAGGATGCATTAAGAGGAGCATTGCCAGCAGATCCAGAGATGTCATTATCCCCCTTTATTCGGCTTTGGTGAGGCCACATCTGGAGTACTGTGTCCAGTTCTGGGCCCCCCACTACAAAAAGGATGCGGACGCATTGGAGAGGGTCCAGCGGAGGGCAACCAAAATGATTAGGGGTCTGGAGCATATGACCTACGAGGAGAGGCTGAGGGACTTGGGTCTGTTTAGTCTGCAGAAGCGAAGAGTGAGGGGGGACTTGATAACAGCCTTCAACTTCCTGAAGGGAGGTTCCAAAGAGGATGGAGAGAGGCTGTTCTCAGTAGTGACAGATGGCAGAACAAGGAGCAATGGTCTCAAGTTGTGGTGGGAGAGGTCCAGATTGGATATTAGGAAAAACTATTTTACTAGGAGGGTAGTGAAGCATTGGAATGGGTTACCTAGGGAAGTAGTGGAGTCTCCATCCCTAGAGGTGTTTAAGTCTCGGCTTGACAAAGCCCTGGCCGGGTTGATTTAGATGGGATTGGTCCTGCCTAGAGTGGAGGGCTGGACTTGACGACCTTCTGAGGTCTCTTCCAGTTCTATGATTCTATGATAAGGGGATGGTTGGATGAAATAACATGATCTTGGTAACTAATTGACCATTCATTTCCAGTTGGAAATAGGTCAATGGAGGGATGATAGGAGTTGCTATAGGGAACTTTCTGGGTGTCTGGCTGGTGAGTCTTGCCCACATGCTCAGGGTTTAGCTGATCGCCATATTTGGGGTCAGGAAGGAATTTTCCTCCAGGGTAGATTGGCAGAGGCCCTGGATGTTTTTCGCCTTCCTCTGTAGCATTGGGCACAGATCACAGCTGAAGGACTCTCTGCATGTTGGGGCCTTCAAAGTATTGGAAGGCTTCAATATCTGAGACATAGGTGAGAGGATTATTCTAAGAGGGGTGGGCGAGATTCTGTGGCCTGCACTGTGCAGGGGGTCAGACTAGATGATCATAATGGTCCCTTCTGACCTTAAAGTCTATGAGTCTATGAGTCTATGAGCATCCACACTAACCAACGGGCTCGTTATTTTGAAATAATAACTCGTGCTTTCCATGAGGAATAACACTTATTTCAAAATAGTTATTTTGAAATAGCAGTAATGTGGTAGCTCCACTGCTGCTGTTTTGAAATCACTACTCCCCAGAGTCATTCAAAGTAATTACTCCCTAGTGCTTCCTGGGGCTCTAAGTCAAGGTAGTGCATCCACATAGAGGGAGCCTGCCTCAGACTAATTTCAAGGCTTCCCTGTAGTGTGGACACGCTATTTCAAAATAGTTATTTCAGGAGTTATTATTTCAAAATAAGTGTTTTGAAATTGTTTCCTAGTATAGACATGCCCTATTAGAGACTAATAAATGTATTACTGTATATCATGAGCTTTCATGGGAACAACCCACTTCATCAGATGAGCTGGCTCTGTATTTTAGTTACCTATCTATAAAATAGGGCAGCTTCCAGTGTATCTCCTTTCATATCCATGAGCTCCTAGCATACTTTTGAATGCTGTATAAATGAGGGTACATCTACACTAGTCCCCTATTTCGAACTAGGGAGGCTAATGAGGGTGATCAAAATTGCTAATGAAGCGTGGAATTTAAATATCCCATGCTTGATTAGCATATTCCCGGCCGGTCGCCATTTTGTAAACTGACTAGCCCGAAGTAACTGCCCGTGTCTACATGCAGCAGAGAAGCAGGGTTCCGAGATAAACCCCTTAGTTTGAATTAACTGTTAAACCTCATTCCACGTGGATAAACAGTTAATTTGAACTAAGGGTTTATCTTGGAATCCCGCTTCTCTGCCGCATGTAGACACGGGCAGTTACTTCAAGCTAGTCAGTTTACAAAATGGCGACCGGCCAGGAATATGCTAATCAAGCGCAGGATATTTAAATCCCACACTTCATTAGCAATTTCAGTCGCCCTCATTAGCCTCCCTAGTTCAAACTGGGGGCTAGTGTAGACGTACCCTAACAAGAAATACTATGGGCTTTGCTTTTGAAAGTCTGTGGAGACATTCATATGACAAATATAAAGACATATCATGTTGCAATTAAGGATAAGCAACAGAAAACAATATAAATGATTGATTTTTATCAGTGCTAGAACAAACTATTGCTCTGTCTAGCTGAAAGTTCAGCAGTATGAGGGTACCAATGACAGATAATATACAGAAGATAAAATCCATTATGCTAGTGCCAAGGCTTCTTAATGTGAATTCATCCACATGAATTATGTGATTAATTGAACAACCCACTCAAAACATTTGTCATAATTTTAGAAGTGTTTTGTGGCTTCCAACAAAAACAGGTAAGTGAATGGAGCCTATGCTTTGCCATCATATTTTAGATTAGTTTATTTTAGCAGATACTTTAAAAAGACAACTGATTTATTATGCAGAAAGGTACAAATGGTGTCACTAGAGATAAATTGGACCTGGAATGTCACCCTATAATTTTGTGGCTTTAGTCTCATCTCTGAGCAGTGCAGGTTTTCTGGACTGACTTGTATCCTCATATGAGGGTTTGTGTCTGTTTTGTTTTCTGCAAGCCTAGCCAGCATGACATAAAGAAGCACAGCCTGCAGAGCTACCTATTTCTGTTGCACTTGCCCTTCTTCTGCATGAAGTTTTGCAAATGCAAACCCCATCTCTGTGCATGAAAGTAGACATTTGTATTCTCCCCATAGAACCATGGGACTAGAAAGGATATCAAGAGGTCATCTAGTCAGTTCCCCTGCACTCATGGTAGGAGTAAGTATTAGCTAGACAATTTCTGACTGGTGTTTATCTAACCAACTCATAAAAATCTCCAATGATGGATTTTCCGCAACCTCCCTAGGCAATTTATTCCAGTGCTTAACCTTGCTGACAATTAGGAAGTTTTTCCTAATGTCCAACCTAAACCTCTCTGTGACAGGGTTTGATCACAGAGATCCCCTTGAGACTGTCACTTAATGTGCTGAAATACCATTGAGTATTTCACAATTTGTATAGTACAGGATTAGTCAATAAGGGGCCTTGCTGCGGCTCTGCAGTTTAAATGTAGTAGGAGCCAGGTGCATGGGCAGCTCAGCTCTTATTGCATTTAAACTGCAGAAGCGCAGTGGGGGTAGGTCCAGGACCTGGCGCAAGCCGGGACTCAGCGGTCCTGGCTTGTGCCGAGTCCCGAACCTCTGTGTCTCTGCCTTTTAAATGTAATAAGATCTATGTGGTGCTGACTACATTTAAAGGGCAGAGCCAAAGCAGTCCCAGATCAGCGTGAGCTGGGATTATGGCTTGCTCAGCTCCTGCTCACTCTGGGTCCAGCGGCCCCTGTCCTCGGGGGGAAAGGGGGTGGGAGAGGCGTGGAGTGTCTTAATAGGGACCTGGAACCCCTCGCAGACGGGAACTGCTGCGAGAACATTTCCTGTCTGTGGCCAGCCCAGGCCACCGTGAACAGGAGTTGCTGCCAGAGCAGCCTCTCCCTCCTTCTGCTTCTGCTTCTGAAAGGTCAGTGCCCTGGGCTGGAGGGTCTTGGGCTTTGCCAGAGTGTCAATCTTGCCAGAGGTGGCAGGGAAAGGAAGGAAACAGTCATACAGGCTGTTGCTGAGTTGAGAATTCTGACCAGGGGATGGTTCTCCACACAGCGCTGGGAAGGGACTTACCCTACAGAGCTGATAAGGAGGAATATCGGGATGGGGTGAATGAAGGGAAATAGCAGGCAACGGAGAACAAGAGGAGGAGCACAGAAAGGACCAATGGGTAGGCAGCAGAGGTGTCCTGCACACATCAGCCACCGGCGCTCACAGCATCCTGTCTGTCATCTGGAAATGGGACAAGCGGGTGAGGCCCTGTTGGCCAAGAGCTGACATACAGCAGGAGCTGTACTGATGGGACCAGCAAGGGGAGTGGCCAGCCCCGTGTACTGCAGCTTTGCCTCACCACCATCTTTGCACACCTACTGCCATCGTTGGCCAATGGATTCCCATACTGACTATCAGTGGACAGGCGGCTGGTGATTAGGGATCTTGCCAGCAGGAGGACTATCGGTACTGAAGGGTAGGGTGGAGAAAGAAAATATAGGAAAATTTGCCCATTTTTAAGAAAAAGGCAGGAAACCTGCAGGAGGGCTTAAATATGGGGCTGTTCTTTTAAAAACAAGATGTCTAGTCACCCTAATACTAGCTCAATACAAGCTTCTGCTGGAACAGAATCCTTTGGGCCACAGTATTTAACTTCTAAACATATTGTAGCAGTTGCTGTATTAGGCTGCCCTGCAGGTTAATTAAAAAAAAATCTATAGACAAACTGTCAAATTTGTCTCTAACCCTCTAAATATTTAACAATGGTTTATTGTACTAATAAATACATTACTAACAAACTCTCTCTATTCCTCAGCTTGAAACAAATAGATTTTTAAAGTATATGTGCCCAGTAAGCATTCATATTGTTGTTCTGCAACACTCAGAATTATGAGAGGCATCTTGCAAGATGTATAATTTGCTCCCAATTTCTGTTCTGAGGAGCTTACCATCTAATTTCAAATAAAATGCAACAGACTGGCAACCTAAGGTGATGGCTGGATTATGGGGAGTAAAGCCAGGGGTCCCTACAATAAGATTACACAGATATTCAGCCAGGTATGAACATAATATGGGTGAGCAAAGTGACAGAAATGGAGTTTAAGATTGGTTGGTCAGTCTCAATCGCTCTCCTCATTTCTACCTTGATGTCCACAAACTTGTAGCCAGTTGTTGAACCACATTATCCTTTGGATAACTTCACTCTTATTACTTTGACTTCTCTCTGCTCCCCATCCCACTGGTTTGTTGCCACTTCATTTTAAGCAATTAAATCCTAATCCTGGAAAGATTTACACAAATGATGGACTTCCAGTACTGGGAATAATCACATTTAAATCAACAAGACTGCTCACAGCATGAAAATTTAAGCCCATACACAAATCTTCACAAGATCAGAACCTTAGTTGGCAAATTCTTGGCACAGTGATCCCTTACAGTTTACTTGTACCTTGAGGTGTCCAGCACAATTGTGAGCACTATAAAATAATACATAATAGTGCGTTTCCTCTGAACACCTCAGTGTTTAGCAGAGAGAAGATCCATTATCCACTCATCACATTCAGTTCCATATTGATGTTATGTTTTGATCTTGATGCAAAGAAATAAAGACAGCCTTGGCACACACCACAGTCCAATGGGTGGTCTGTATGCATCCAAAGTGAGTTTCTGATTAGTATCCTTGTTTAAAATTAACCAAGACTGGCCAAGTGGGGAGAAGGCAATTTTTATTTCCTCTCACCAAACATCAGTAGTAGGAGAAAAAAAAGGAGGCATGTGAGTTTAATTACCATTGAAACAACTCAAATGGAGAATTAAAAGAGTGCTGGGTGAGGAGTAAGGTGGTTTTTGACCTCTCTGCATTCTGTATATAAACTCACTAAAGATCTTTTAAACTTACATTGTAGGTGATTAACTTGAACGTTACACCAACTTTGAAACCTTTTAATAAGAGGCTGAATTCTCCACAAAGTGTCTTGGGATTTATGGGGAATTTAACTAATTTTACAGATAGGGGAAATGCATTGTATTTCTCTATGCAGCTAAATATCCAGAGAGAGTTCATATGTGAGAGAGACTAGGTCCTTCCACTTCCAAGAGTTAGTCCAAAACTGATCATTAATTATTTTACTTCTAGGGCATAAATAGGATCTAAGGGTACACTAGCCCCCTAGTTCGAACTAGGGAGGCTAATGAGGGCAACCGAAATTGCTAATGAAGCACGGGATTTAAATATCCCGCGCTTGATTCGCATATTCCCAGCCGGTCACCATTTTGGAAATTGACTAGCCCGAAGTAACTGCCCGTGTCTACATGTGGCAGAGAAGCGGGATTCCAAGATGAACCCTTAGTTCAAATTAACTGTTACTCCTCGTGGAATGAGGTTTAACAGTTAATTTGAACTAAGGGGGTTATCTTGGAATCCCGCTTTTCTGCTGCGTGTAGACGTGGGCAGTTACTTCGGGCTAATCAATTTCCAAAATGGCAACCGGCCTGGAATATGCTAATCAAGTGTGGGATATTTAAATCCCGCGCTTCATTAGCAATTTCGGTTGCCGTCATTAGCCTCCCTAGTTCAAACTAGGGGGCTGGTGTAGACGTACCTTAACTTCCAACACTCACAAGTCATCATATCACTGAGGGCATGTTCTCACTAGGAAATTATTTCAAAGTAACTACATTTGAAATAATAACTCCCAAAATAACAACATTGAAATAGTGCGTCCCCATTATGGGGGAGCCTCAAAATTAGTCTGAGGCAGGCTCCATTATTATGGATGCACTACCTCGACTTAGGGCCCCAGGAAGCACTGGGGAGTAGTTACTGTGAATGACTCTGGGGAGTAGTTATTTCGAAATAGCAGCAACAGAGTGTCCTCATTAAAGCTATTTCGAAATAAGCATTATTCCCTGAGGAAAGCAGAAGTAGAGATTTTAAAATAACCAGCCGTTTTTTCAAAATATCAGTGTGAACATTCCACTTCTTATTTCGAAATAAAGGGGTTATTTTTAAATAACTTGCTAGTGTAGATCAGGGCTGAGAGAATGAGGGACGGAGTACAGTTCTTACACAGAGATTTAAGCACTTAACATTGGATTACAGTAGCACTTTGTCTAATCCATACCTGTGCTTGATTTTCTTTTCCCATGCTCACAGTTTGGAGGATCAGGCCCCAAACGTTTGTTTAACAAAATAAAAATAAACTGTCTCCACTTCACACCTGACTCCTACATTTACACTGCCAAGAAAGCCAAAAACAAAAGGAAGTTTAAAAAAAATTGAAGGAAAGATTCTTTCCCCTTTGGTCCTAGGCAGCAGGTAGAAGACATTGACACAGCAAAACCAACAAGAAGTCCTGTGGCACCTTAAAACTAAGGCTATGTCTACACTGCAGACAAAAGTCGGAAAAAGATATGCAAATTGCAATTTGTGTATCTTTTTCCACTTTTTTTGGAAGAGGTTTTTCCAAAATTTGGCCCGTGTACACAGGGCCAAATTTTAGAAAAAACCTCCTCTTTTGGAACATCCCTTATTCCTCATACAATGAGGAATACAGGGATGCCGAAAGAATGCATCCGCTTTTTTGGAAACTGTTTGGAAAAAGTGGACGTGTTCCTTGGACACAGCAGAGTTTTTCTGGGATACTTCTGGTATCCTGGAAAAGTTCTACAGTCTAGCCATAGCTTGACAGATTTATTTTGGCACAAGCTTTTGTGGGTAAAACCCACTGTGTCAGATGCATCAGAGTGAAAATTACAAATGTAGATATATACTTACCCACTACTACATTAAATGAAGGGAGTAATTTATGTGTAAGACCAGTGTTAAAAAGGCCAATTCAGTCAGGGTGGATGTGACTCACTCCCAGCAGGGGAAGCGTGAATATTTATACATCCCTGCCTCTGGATTTTCCTCTCCAGTGCACCTGATGAAGTGGGTTTTTTTAACATAGCAAGTGAAGCATCCATACTACCAAGCCCATTATTTTGAAATAACTCCCACTCTCCATGAGAAATAATGCTTATTTTGAAAGAGTTATTTTGAAATAGCAATAGCGTGGATGCTCCACTGCTGCTATTTCAAAATAACTACTCCCCAGAGTCATTCAAAGTAATTACTCCTCAGCGCTGCCTGGGGTTCTAAGTCCACATCCACAATAATGGAGCCTGCCGCAGATAATTTCGAGGCTTCTCTGTAGTGTGCACGTGCTATTTCAAAATAGTTATTTTGGGAGTGATTATTTCAAAATAAGTTATTTTGAAATAATTTCGTAGTGTAGATATGCCCTAAGTCTTTAAGGTGCCACAAAACTCCTTGTTTTTGCAGATACAGAGAAGATGGCTAGGTCTCTGAGAATTGACACAGCACAAGTACTTCCTTTCTGAAGCTCTCTCACATATCACTTCCTCCTCAGTCAATATTTAATTAACATATAAGAATTGCCTTATCATATTTTTCTTTGAAGTACTTGGCTTGAAGTATAACCCTAGCATCAACAGGAGGGCTTCCAGCAAATGTATACAAAACAAATGGGATTTTGTTTTCAAAAGGCAGATATGCAGTTTATTCAGGTTGAGATTTTCCAAGAGAGGACTTTCGTGAGAATTCGGCAACAAATGCTCTTTAGCCAACTTTGAAAATCCCACATTGGGGAGAAAAATCGAGCAGTAAGAATCTGGTATTTTATTACTCAGTAGAAAAAGGCTATGCTAAAGCTCCAGTATGCTCTCTTAGACAGCACTTATAATGAATGTTTAAAATATTTGGTTACAGGACATAGTCTGTTTCTCTGATCCCTCACTATTTCTTTTCATCTGCTTAATGGCTTCCCCTTGTAAGGTGTGCATATGTTTCGGCTACCTGGTTCAAAAGCTGTCTTTTATTTATTAGTTAATAATTTAAATGATCCAGAGGTCTAGCCCCAGGTAGCCTTTTTTCCAGGATGCATAATGCATGAGCAATTCCAGGTGTTTAGGGAAGGCTTGTATTGTTTCTTCTCAGTCTCCTCTCTGCCCTACTGCATAGCTGTTGAACACAACACAACCTGTGCCACAGCTATGCTGAACACTTCTGTGTTTTTCCAAGGGGGCATTATGATTTTTTCCATTAGAAGTTTTTTTGTCACTCATAGAATTTAAGGTCGGAATAGACCATCAAGTCTGGCCTTCTGTGCATCACAGGCCATGAAACTTCCCCATAATAGTTTTTAGAGCAGAGCTTTGAGGGGGAAAAAAATCCAATTTTGATTTAAAAATTGTCAGTGATAGAGAATCCACCAGAATCCTTGATAAATTGTTCCAATAGCTAATTACTCTCACTAATAAACAAAAAATTTACAGTCTGAATTTGTTGGGGATAGAGGAGGTGAGAGGTTGAGGAAATATTTGTTGTAAATAGTTCTTTGTCAGGTGGGGTTAAAATCATAATGGCAGCTGTTTGATGCTGCTTGGAAAAAAATGTAAATCACACTGGAATGCACTAGTGAGAAAAGAGCAGATGCCACAATCAAAGGTACATGCTACATTTTTGTTTATCACCATGGTATGATTTGGTGTATTGTACAAACACACCAGGTCACACCAACACACTGGCTAGTGATCTGGCCCATAATATTATAGGCTGGATTCCCAGCTGGGGTATACATAAGGCATTTGAAAGTTTTAAGTGGTTTCTGTTTTGCAAGATTGAAAATATATCACTTACTTTTTTTCCTGAAACTATTTTTCGCTTTTCTTACCAGCTCTAATCAATAATGTGATTGTGAAACGTACAGGGAGATTAGAAAGGTTACAAAAACAGAAAACCCAATATTAATGAGGGATATCCCTGTAGTGATCAGGTACATGTCACTCCATGATGGGATGTAAAGATACAATGTATAGATTCAGTTCATGACTCCTTTTTGCAGCAGTTGGTCTTGGCACCCACAAGGAGAGAAGAAATTCATGATTTAGTCCTAAGTGGACCTGGGGCAAGAAGGGGTAATTGCCGAATCACTCAGATATAGTGAGCACAATGTAATTAAAATTAACACCATGGAAAGGGGAAAATACCAAAGAAGCCAACCACAGTAGCATTTAACTTCAAAAAGTGGAATTACACAAAAATAAGGAGGTTAATTAAATGGAAATTAAAAGGAATCGTCACAAGACGAGAGTGAAATGCATGCAAGCTGTATGGAAATTTTTTAAAAACCACCATCATAGAAGTTCAAATTAAATATATATCCCCAAATAATAATTGAAAAAACAGTAAGAAGATTAAAAAAAATGCCACTACAGGTTGCACCTCTATAAACTGGCAGGACCTGGATGTTCCATAATCAGAGAGTCATGGCACGTTGAGGAGGGGAGGGGTGCAGGAGTTGGGAAACTGCCACATTACTGACAGGGAGGGACAGGAGACGGGAAGCCCAGCAGGGAGGCAGGGCTGGGGTGGGAAGGGCTGTGGCCCGGGAGCCAGAAATGACCTCCCCTGGTCTGGCACAACCCCTCATCTGGTAACAGTCAGGTCCTGAGGGTGCCAGACCTAGGAGGTCCAACCTGTATTCCTAAATAGCAGAGTTAGAAGTGATTATATGTAAAAAGGAAACCTCTTACAAACAAAGTCAAATCCTGCTGAGGAAAATAGAAAGGACCAAACTCTGGCCAGGCATCTCTAAAATCATAATTAAGCATGTTAAAAAAAAATCTGAAGAGCTACTTGCAAAAGACACAAAAACTACGAGAAACTTATTTTTTAATTATATTAACAGCATGAAACCCATTAAAGAGTCAGTGGGGCCACTATATCACTGAGGTGCTAAAGGAGCCTTCAAAGAAGACAAGGCTATTGCAGAGAAGGTAAATGGATTCTTTACGTTAGTCTTCACTGCAGAAGATGTGAGGGAGATTCCCACACCTGAGCCATTCTTCTTAGGTGACAAATCTAAGGTGTCAATAGAAGAGCTTTTGAAACAAGATAAATTAAACATTAATAAGTCATGAGGAACAGATGGTATTCACATTAGAGTACTGAAAGGAACTCAAATATGAAATTGCAAAACTACTAACATAATGTGCATAACGTATCACCTAAATCTACCTCTGAACCAGATGACTGGAGGGTAGCTTATGTAATGCCAATTTTTTTTAAAGGAGCTCCAGAGGCAATGCTAGCAACTACAAACCAGTAAGTCTAAGTTCAGCACTGGGAAAATTTGTTGAAACTACAATAAAGAACAAATTTTTCAGACACATAGCTGAACATAATATGTTGGGGGAAGAGTTAACAGAGCTTTTGCAAAGGTAATCACACCTCACCAATGTATAAGGGTTTGTTGAGGAAGTCAATAGGCATTATGGACAAGGGTGATGCACTGGATAAGGTGTACTTGAATTTTCAGAAACCCTTCAACAAGCTCCGACACCAAAGGCTTTCAAGCAGTCAATGGATAGGAGGAAAGGTCATCTCATAGACCAATAACTTGTTAAAAGAAAGGAGACAAGTGAGATGAATAAACGTCCAGTTTCTATAGTGGAGAGTGATAAACAGCGGTGATCATCAAAGATCTGTACCAAAACTTGTGCTGTTCAACATATTCATATATAATCAGGAAAGGGAGATGAAGAGTAAAGTGGCAATATTTGGAGATGATATAAAATTATGATAGTTAAATCCAAAAGCAGGCTATGAACAGTTACAAGGGGTATCACAAAACTGGGTAAGTAGGCAACAAAATGGCAGTTGAAATTCAATGATGATACATGCAAAATAATGCACATTGGAAAACATAATCTCAACTATACATTCAAAATGATGGGGTTTAAATTAGCTGTTACCACTCAAGAAAGACTCAGTGTTCCCTCTAATATTTTCCATCCATGTGTACATTTTTTTCTATCTGTGTGCAGTATAATTTTGTTTATGTGCACTGAGGGATGTGCAAATATGCACCACTAGTAGAAACAGAAAACCTAGCCATAGGTCCTCTGCTAATCAACTGGGTGGCATTTCAATCTCTCCCAAGTAATCACACGAGCTACTCTTACAGGGAATGAAGCTTGGAGTCATCATAAGTAATTGCCTCAATGTACTGTAACAGTCAGCAAATCTAACATGAGGAACCATTATGAAAGAGATTGATAACAAGACCAAAGATATAAAAATGCTACTCTATAAATCCATGGTATGCCCACACCATGAATATTGTAAGTCATTCATTTCTTCTCCCCTTTGGGGTTCCAAGACCATCTAAAAAAGATATGATAGACTTGGAAAAACTACAGGGAAAGATTAAGATTACAGAAATGATTAAGAGTATGGAACAGTTTCTACAAGAAGATATTGAAAAGCTTGGCACTGTTCAGTTTGGAAAAGCTATAATACAAGTCCATAAAATCACAAACTATGTAGTGAAAATGAACAGGGAAGTATTATTTACACCCATTTCACATAACACAAAAGAACTGGGGGTCACCCAATAAAATTAATAGGCAGCAGGTTTAAAACAGAGAGAAGTATTTCACATAATATATAGACAACCCATGTAATTCATTCCCTGGGGTTGTGAAGACCAAAAATATAACTGTGTTCAAAAAAGAATTAGATATGTTCATGGAGAATAGGTCCATGAAGGTCTACTAGCCACCATGGTCAGGGATGCAGCCCTATGATCTAGGTGTCACTACACCTTTGAATGACAGAATCTGGCACTTGAAGGCTAGGGATAGATCACTTGATAGTTGCCCTTTTCTGTTCATTCCCTCTGAAGCATCTGGGACTGGTCAAATCAGAGACAGAATACTGGCCTAGATGAACCATTAGTATGGTCCTGTATAGTTGTTTTTATACAGCTTTATACCTTTTAAAGCAAACATCTCCTTTCCCTTTTCTTCCTTTTTTCACCTTTACTGAGTGCAATACAATAATAATATCCAGGATCTGAAAAGTTGGCATGATAAAAGAATGAAACAGGCTTTGTATACAATAGAAAAGTTTTGCTGGCATAGCAAAGCCTCCTAATGTAGACACAGCCTATATGGGCATCAAAATTCTTCTGTTGGCATAGTTTACACCACTTCCCTGAGAGATACAGGTCCGTATCTGCAAAAGGACCTGGCATTTACAAAACTTTCCGGTACTTAAAAAGAGACTAGAACACTGGGCTTCACAAATGCTGAGGTAAGCACACAGCAGTGTTATTTTGGAATAACTGATGTTATTCTGAAATAACAAATAGGCTACGTCTAGACTGGCATGATTTTCCGCAAATGCTTTTAACGGAAAAGTTTTTTCCTTTCTCACAGGATGTTTTTTCCTGTGAGAAAGGGTTTAGGGGCCTGTCTGGCTCATCATTAAGCAACCAGGAGGAGGCAGAGGAGCAAAGACATGTTTAGCCCATTGGTTAAAGTACTCACCTAAAATATGGAAATCCTCACATTCAAATCCTTCATTTCCCTGATGAAGCAAAGGATTTAAAAAGGGCTCTCTCAGCCTTCAGATAAGTGCACTAACCACTAGAGCATGAGACATTCTGCTATGAAGCCCTGTGCATCTCACCTACTAAAGTTGTTCTGCTTTAATTAAAGGGCCAGAAAGAGAGTGTGAATATAACCCAAAAGGCAGGGAACATCCCTCCCTGAACCAGTGATCTCACTGGATTTGAATCAGTGGTCTCAAACATCTTTGGTAAGTATCAATGAGTTTGTACAGAGCTAGGTGGTTTTCAAGCGCACCTATGGGAATGCTCCCTTCAAGCAACACAGGCACTCCTCTGCCCATCTTTCCTCAGTTTGTGGATTACCCCTAAAATGTAAGTGGAAGATAGCCATTATATGCTGATGCCTATGTCTACACTACACGTTTTTGCAGCAGAAAATATGCTAATGAGGAACTCATTAGCATGAGTCGCAAAATCATTAGCATATTTTCTGCCTTTTGTTTTTGCGCAAAAAAAAAGAAGTGTAGCCACTTCCGTTTTGTGCAAAACCCCTGGTTTGCTCAAGATCCTTATGCCTCTCTGGCGGGCGCAAAAAGAACCCCTTGCGTAAAAAGAAATGGCAGAAAATATGCTAATGATGTTGCAACTCATGATAACGAGTCCCTCATTAGCATATTTTCTTCCGCAAAAATGTGCAGTGTAGACAAAGCCGTAGCGTACAGAAAGGGAAAAACTGAGCCAGAGCCTACATTGGCTGAGAATTGAACCCAGAATAATTGCTTGGAAGGCAGCCATGCTAACCGCTACACACGCCCAGAAGCAGAAATGAAGGCACTTAGGGAACTTTTACTGCAACAAATTGGCTGCAAAGTGAGTTTAGGTACCTAAAGAGTTAAGCAGGGGGGTTGCGGATTGCAGTGGTTTAGAAGCCTAAATTGGGGGCTTAGATGCTTAATTAGCTTGTGGATCTGGGCAACAACCACTTATTTGGGTAAAAATGTGTCTCTACACTATAGCATATATATGGCTCTGTAGGGGTTTTTTTTTTTTAAAAAAAGGGTACGCCTTCATTTGACACAACTACTCTGTCACTTTTAAAAACTCTCATCCCCATCTCCTCACCACCTCCCACATTTTGTATCCAGATCTGATCTTCCATAAAGTTTGGAACTATTTGGAGTAAGGATTTTAATTCATATAATCTATATTTTATAATATACATGGACTAACACAGGGGTGGGCAATAATTTTTGATGGGGGGGCACTCCAAGCTTTTGGTAAGTGGTTAAGGGCCGCACTTTTCTATGGGCATGTGTGTGGGGGGGGGGAGGTTGGGTCTGGGATGGAGGCTGGGTTCAGAAGGGAGCTCAGGGTAGTGGACTGGGGTGCAGGAGGGCGTTTGGGGTCTGCGAGGGAGATTGGATGAAGGAGGAGATTGTGATCTGGGGCAGGAGTTTGGGGTGCAGGGTCCAGGACAGGATATAGGTGAAAAGACTCTGGCCTTGGAGAGGGGTGCAAGAGATGGTCCAGGGCCTGGTAGGAAAGTGTGGTCCTTGATCACTTACCAAAATCTTGGAGAGGCATGGGGCTGCTCTGTGCCAGAGGGTCCCGGTCTGTGTGGACTGGATCCAGCAGTATGGCAGGTCAGATCCAGCCTGCAGGCTGCATCTTACCTGCCCCTGGTCTAACATGTACTTTATTAATAGCTGATATCTATGCAAATAGCCATGTTCAAAATGGATTAGCAGTTTACATGGTCATACCAAACAGACATAATTAGGACTAACTTGTCCCTCCTGACCTGCCAGTATCTGTATATGGGATTTTATGATGGCTCGAAGAAGGGACAAAATTAGCCCTAACTGCATCTAATTCGATCGTTTAATTGCTAGCTTTCCCAGCAAGGCTGTTTTTATAAATATCTGATCTATTTGAAGCCACGCTGATCTTTTTCCAATTAGGTTTTTTTTGCTAAACGGAATGTAAAAATGCCATTGTAATTGGCTCCATTTTTTAAGAAACATATTTGATTTTGTTTATTGCTGTGAAATAGAGTAACTGCGAAAAAGAGGCAAAAATGTACAAAACAAAAGGGGTGGGGAAGTATTCTGCAACCAATCTCTATCTTCATGAGAAGTATTTAATGGTGCCCTGGTGCTCCTCTCTTTTGAGCTAAACATTTTTTTCCAAGTCACAACCTGTTCATGTATTCTTTAGATCTAATTGTGGTGTAAGAAAACCTTCCCAAAACACTGCACCAGATCTCAGAGGCATCATTGTGCAGTGACAATAGCTTTCTATTGCTAATTGTAAAAGCAAGACAGTCTCCAGCGGAGAGTTGCTTGGTTGCTGAGTGATGCCTTGACAGATAACAGACAATCAATACAACATTCCAAAATTCCAAGTGAAAAAGCAAAACAAAAGACACTTAATTTAAAAACAACAACAACCAGGCATCCATTTAGAAGTAGCCATTATGCACTGAAAACTACTCTGTGCCATATAGACTCACAATGAGTGTGCTAAGAAACAGGGAAAGGAATGGTTTTTGTATGCAAGTCAATGTATGATGAAGAACTGGCCATGACTCTGATTAAAATCCCTGAACTTCTCTTATCTGTGATGGAGTGCTCTAATGTTTGCACATTGGGCCTCAGCATAAAGCATGTCAGTGTTCTGAGTCAAGTCGAAGATTACATATTATTTTAAAGGATTTTATATCTTTCTGACTTGTCAATATACAAGGGTTTAAACTCTTTCCCACATTTCAAAGGGAAGAAATTAAGTTTTAAAGATGTCACTGGGAATTAACAGAGCGTATGGAGGTCATATAAACAATATCAAAGAAGACAGAACAAAGATCTAATATTAATGCCATTGGAGTGCTTCCTGAACTGCAGCCAAATACATTGCTAGTAATAAGCCACAGGTGGAGGCTGTATTCTTTATTAAACCAAAACATACATTGACTGCAGTGGGTGTGTGCAGGAAATATAAGATCAAGCCCCAGTGAACAGCAAATAAAGCGTTATATCATAGCCCTGATGCCATAAGGTAGATCTAAGTTTAAAATATGTACATACACAATAAGATCTTTGCTCCCCCTTTAACATCTTAACATTACATCTACAGCTACAGGCAGAACACCCATAAAGTTCCATTTCTGAACCTCGTGTCTCCCATAGATTATGTCTACACAGCAGCGTTATTTTGAAATAACTGATGTTATTCCGAAACAACAAAAAGTGGGTCTACACCACAAACCTTTGTTCCAAAATAATGGCAAGCTGGAGGACTTCTTACTCCCACTCCTGTAACCCTCATTTTATGAGGAGTAAGGGAAATCAAAGGAAGACTTTTTTTTTCAGGTTGAGATGGGCAACAGTAAGTGACCTTTTGACCATGTTCAGTGGATTTTAACACTGTGCAGGAATCCATGCTAACAAAGAGAGCCAGTTTTTGTGAAAACAGGTGCATTTGAGCTGGGCAACCAAATAGGGAGAGATGAACAAAATGAGAATAATAGGGAAATTCCTCCCAGACCGCCTGTGATGGGAGCTTTCATTAAGGACCAGAGGACATTATCCATTGCATAAGATACAGTATCGTTCTGTGGCACCCTATGGCTGAATGACCTGCAATCAAAAGCTATCCTAGTCCTTTGTCATGCAAGAAAACCAAGCTCTCACAAGTCCCTCTTCATTCATATGTACAGTAAAAGCTGAGAGCTTGCAGGGACACGCTATAAAGTTGGAGATTTTCTTTTTAAGTTTTAAGTAATATGTGTACTAAGATATTGGGGTATCTAATAACCATACCCCAGATGGCATCCAGAACTATTCAGCAACTTACACCCTGCAAGGTAGTTCTATAATTAAAGGGAAAAGTAGGTATGGTAGCTTTATTCAGCCCACCCAGCTAGATATTCTGCTGAGAAATGTCTTGTCTTTCTGGCCATAAACCTCTATTTTAAAACTCCTTTTACTGTAAATTGCATGGCTAAGTCAAGTGGCTTACGAGATTGTGTGTATGTGTGCATGCACATTTAGTTTATATCTCTATACCTCTATCAACAAAAAAGGGAAAATGAAAAGTAGGAGTACAGGTTTGCACATGGGTATTTCAGTTAAGTTTCATTAAACAACAAATATTCAGACATATAAACCCCTGCAAAATAGACCTAAGATCTTGATCCTGATTTTTCCATTGCCCTGGATCTTATGTAAGTAGCAATTCACACCAGTACAAAGTGGGTGAAAAAAGCTAGTAAATCAGAATGGCAGCATTTTATCTCCACCTTATTTTGGTGTAAACAATTCATTGTAATGGAAAATTTGAACCTTTGTGGAAACAGGCTTTCTTGTGGCATTTCCACTACTGAAGGCTTCCAAATATTCCACAAAATGGTTTGTGGTTATGACGTATGAACCTATGAATTGCATAACTATATGGATGCGAAGGCCAGAAGATACCATTGTACTCATCTAGTCTGACATCCTATATAGCATAGGCCAGGGACTCTCAAACTTATAATACTGCAACTACCCTCTCAGTTGCTTGCGACCCCCCTCTAAGTTGCTCGTGACCCCCCCGGGGGGGTCAGGACCCACAGTTTGAGAAACGCTGGCATAGGCCATAGGATTTCCCTGAATTAATTCTTGTTTGATCTAGAGCATATCTTATTGTAAAAAAATTCCAGTGACTTTATCACAAAGTCTATGTACTACGTCAGGGCCAGCCTGAGGCATTCTGGTGCCCTAGGCATGGGCGCGCAGCGCTGCCCCTGGACACACGGCGCATGCGCGGGCTCGCCCCCCTAGGGTGTGCAGGCCCGTCCCCGGGGTGCACAGCGCATGCGTGGCCCAGTTATGGCTGCTGGCGCGCAGCCCGGGGCCTGGCCCTAGGTTGCACAGTGCAAGTGCGGCCCAGATACTTTTCCTGGAATAATGGCAATATTTCCATCCTGGGCAAATGCATGGCAGGGTGTAATTTGAGGTTACTCTCATTTCCTTTATTTTGCCTGAAAAGGTTATATTTCCTGGTGGATATTGCCCTAAATCAAATTCCCAAATACCCGTAAAAATACTAAAGGTGGGTTCCAGCTGCAACCTTGGACTCTGACCTGAGCTTGCTTAAAATTCTGAGGTGTTTAAAGATGAGGTTTTGCTATCAGGTCATCTATTTATGATTTCATAAGTGAAAGGTGGTCTTTTAATTTATTTAGGGTATGTCTACACAGCAGCACTAAAGCCAAACTAAGCTATGCAACTTGAGCTACGTCAATTGCATAGCTTAAGTTGAAATAACTTATTTCAGCTTATGGCGCTGTCTACACAGAAAGAAGTCCAAGAAAGAACACTCTTCCTCCGACTTCCCTTACTCCTCATAAAATGTGGGTTATAGGAGTTGGAGTAAGAAGTCCCCCCAGCTTGACATTATGTCGAAATAACTGCTTGTAGTGTAGACACGGACTGTGTTATTTTGGAATAATATCAGTTATTCTGAAATAACAATGCTGTGTAGATGTACCCTTATTTACATAGCCTCTTTGGGTATGTCTACACTACCCTCCTAATTCGAACTAGGAGGGTAATGTAGGCATACCGCACTTGCAAATGAAGCCCGGGATTTGAATTTCCCGGGCTTCATTTGCATGAAGCCGGCCGGCGCCATTTTTAAATGCTGGCAGTTCGAACCCCGTGCCGCGCGGCTACACGCGGCACGGAGTAGCTAGTTCGGATTAGGCTTCCTAATCTGAACTAGCTGTACTCCTCATGGAATGAGGAAGCCTAATCCGAACTAGCTACTCCGTGCCGCATGTAGCCGCGCAGTACGGGGTTCGAACTGCCGGCATTTAAAAATGGCGCCAGCCGGCTTCATGCAAATGAAGCCCGGGAAATTCAAATCCCGGGCTTCATTTGCAAGTGCGGTATGCCTACATTACCCTCCTAGTTCGAATTAGGAGGGTAGTGTAGACATACCCTTTGAAAGCATAAGTAGGTGATTATGTAGGTAGGTGACAATGGACAACAGAGCATGCTATGTAGGTGGACTGAATTTAGTCTATTGGGCTCTCATCTTGCAACTGGATCAGAGACCCGGGACTGCTGCTATGAAAGGATGACACAGAATGAACTCGAGAGACATGTTGAAGAATGAGAGCCAGGAGACCAACTAATTCAGGGACTGAAATTGTTACAGTTCAACCCATGCAACTGAGGTTTTAGAATAGAAAATATATTTAAAGGCTGGCGATGAGCAAGTAAATTAGACTAACATGATTCTGTTCAATGCAGACCGGGCAGAAAACAAACACTAGAGTAGGTTAATAGTGAAAACTGCTTTATCGTATTTGTTGTTTTCACATTATGTGTGTCTACACTACAGGGTTTTTTCGAAAAAAGTAGCCTTTTTAAAAAAAAATTTCACCTGCATCTAGACTGCAGCTGCGTTCTTTCGAAAGTAAATCGAAAGAACGTGGCAGTTTTTTCGATCGCGGTAAACCTCATTTTATGAGGAATAATGCCTTTTTCTGAAAGTACTCTTTCAGAAAAAGGAGCTATGTAATGCCAACAGTGCTTTTTTGAAAGAGAGCATCCAGACTGCCTGGGTACTCTCTTTCAAAAAAGCAGCTTGCTTTTTCCAAAGTACTGGTTGTAGTCTAGACACTCTTTTTTAAAAAAGCCTCTTTCGAAAGAGGCTTGCAGTCTAGACGTAACCATTGTGGGCTTGTCTGTTCAGCAGCATAAGCAATGACCTGAGAAGCTACAACTTACCCTATCTTCCTTGCTTTCTGAAATTTCTTCTCTGGTCAGCAGCTGAGATTTCTTATATCTGTCTTGTTAATGTGAACCCTGACCTGAAACCTTTGGCCTTGTGGGTAATGTAATTGTGTGGACATGTTGTTGATGGCATTGTTTTTTCAACTGGTTCTATTAAATAATTTGATTTAACTATGGACAATTTGATATCAAAACATTTTTTTGAATATAGGACAAAAAGGTAGCTCTGCTGAAGGGCAGCAAGCACAGTGCAATTGAAATGCAGAGATTAAGTGCTGCTGGTGAAAAATTGGAAGACCAATAAGTATATTATGCTATAATAATGGAAATTGTACCTCATTTACCCTCCTTCTATTCCCTGATTTATGTTAGAAGAGCATGTAACAGAAATGTAAAATAAATCTTCCTCAAGCTACTCTATAGTACACCTCTTTGTATACCTCCTGTGGCCATATTGGAATAGTGATGCAGAGGGTTTTGGTTCATTTGTAAGTCATGGTCAAGGTGGAATCACACTAGAACCTAATAAAAATGCCTCTAACCAGTGTTTAAACTCTGAGGGTAAGTCTACACAGCAGCATTATTTTGAAATAACAAAATGTGCATCTACACACAAACCCATCATTTTGAAATAATTTCGAAATAACGGGCTTCTTGCTCCAATTTCTGTAACACTCATTTCATGAGGTGTAAGAGAAATTGAAGGAAGAGTGTTCTTCCCTCTACTTCCTGCTGTGTAGACAGTGCCAAAAGCCAAATTAACCTATTTCAATTTAAACGATGCAATTGACATAGCTGAAGTTGCATAGCTTAATTCGACTTTTGCCCTGCTGTGTAGAGGTACCCTGAGAGACAAGGTATGATGCAGCAAAAGTATGCCCATTTCTTCATTTTCTACTATTGCTGAGTGCTAATTAGTGTGTGTTTGTTGTTGGGTATTTTGGTTTTCCTTTTTTTTAAAGCTAGACTGAGACCAGTGAAATCTCCCATGATCTTCCCATTTTCTTGTTTCACCTTAGTTGTCTTGATTTTGCTCTGTACTCCATAGATAATGAAAATAGAGTGATGACTCTCAGCTATTTACTGATACATAGCCAATTTCTTTCAGAAATAGCTCATCAGTGCACCATACTGGCATTGAGAAACAAGACCCAACTCCAACAGGATAAAATTTAATAAACTGCCATGGGCTTTTCTGTCAGCCAAAATGAGTGGTTTCTATAGATTTGTTAATTTCTTGGCCTTTGTGAATTCAAGCAGAGGTGAAAATGGAATGGTACGGTATACTGGTAAGAAGTGGCCTGGGGTACTTTAAAGTACATAGCTGACTTTAAAGTGCTGCTGCATGAATGCTGCTTTGGAAGTGCTTTAAAGACCCTACTGGCAGGGCCACTAATATAGGGTAGAAAAGGGGCAGCTGCCCCAGCTCCTGGCTGCTGCTACTGCAGCAATGGTAGCTGGAGCACTAGGCCTTTCAAATTGCTGCAAGAGCCTGCGGGTTCACAGCTGCTACCGCTTCAGCAGTGCTGAAGGGCTAACTGGGGGAGTCTGGCCCCCAGCCTGCCCCTTCTGCCCAAGGCCCTGCCCCTTCCAGAGACCCACAGTTCTTCTTGTGCAGGACCCCAGCCATCCTATGTACAGGTAAGTCCTGTATGTTATTTTCATCCCTGGAATCAAGATTTGGGAAAGAAAGAAATTACAGTAGAGTCCCTATCAACCGACCAAAATGGGACCGACACATGGTCGGATTACTGAATATGTTGGATGATACAGACTCTACTGTAGAGAGCAACGGAACAGCTGATGCCGCTTCTGCCGGGGACGAAGTCCCCACAGAGCAGCATCAGCTGTTCCGTTGCTCTCTAAGAGAAGCTGCTGCCGCTCCTGCCTGGACACTTCCAGGCAGGAGCGGCATCAGCTGTTCCATTGCTCTCTAGGAGAAGCTGCTGTTGCTGCCGCTCCTGCCTGGAAGCATCACTACAGCAGCAGCAGCAGCAGCAGCAGCAGCAGCAGCAGCAGCAGCTTCTCCTAGAAAGAGACAGGGCAGCAAGCAGAGCCGTTCTCTCTGCCCTCACTGTATCCAACCCTGCAGCTCCCGGGGACAAAGTCCCTGGGAGCTGCAGGGTCGGATAAAGAGGAGTGTCGGATTACTGGGTGTTGGTTAATCCGGACTCCACTGTATAGGATAATTCAACCTATTTTACTTACGTATTTGGTCTAGCCTTGCAGTTGGATGGGACGTGCAGTCAACCTGTGGAACTCCTTGTCAGAGAATGCAGTGAAGGCTAGAACTTCAACAGGGTTCAAAAAAGAGCTAGATAGATTCATGGAGATTAGATCCATCAATGGCTAATAGCCAGGATGGGTAGGAATAGTATCCCTAACCTCTGTTTCTCTGGAAGTGGGACACAGGGGAGGGATCATGTGAGGATTACCTGTTGTGATCCCTCCCTCTGGGGTATCTGGTATTGGCTACTGTCAGCAGACAGGATACTGGGCTAGATGAACCTTTGGTTTGACCCAGTATGGCCGTTCTAGTGTTCTTATGGGGCAAAAGAGATGAACAATCAGTGTTTGGTGATCCCTGTCTTTAAAATGTCAGGTGAGGCACTTATGGAAGTTTTCAGTAGAAAAAACCCCACAACAACCATAATTTGACTGCTTTAAAAGTCTCTCACAAATAGATAATTTGTGCTGAAAGTTCTCTCTCTAAGACCATGGTGTCCAACATGCTAGCCACTAGCCACATGTGGCTATTTGGCCAATTGAGTGTGGTTAGTTCGCTATAGCGGTAGTGGCTGCTGCTTCAGAACTGGTTGAACACCACAGTTCTAAGGTTTCAATGTAAGAGGAGCTGAACTGATTCTCTGCTGGTGTAAATCAATGTGGCTCCATTTGGAAATGAAGGTGTAGTCCTCTATGGAGACCTGCCTCGTAAACTAAAATGCAGCTGGTCAAAATATTTCCCTCCAAATTATTATTTAAGCAAAACTTGTGGTTTTTGTTACTTTTTTTAATGAAAAGTATCTGCTTTCTGTGGAAAATGTTGTATTTTTGAAATTAAATTGAAAACATTTGATCTCTTGGCCAAAAATGGAAAAGAATTGCTTTTGGAATTGATGCCACAAATCCTCACAGAACTGATAACTCTGGTGTCCATACCTCCATTCACTTCTATAGGTTGGGTTCCTCAGTCAGACTACATCTCCCATGACAATTCACTGTGGTTAAGGATGCTCGTAATGCACTATGATGGCTTTGCACTATAGGTGAGTGTGATTCATCATGGGCTATGTAATCCAATCAGGCTGCTAAGCTTATAGAAGACAACAAGGGCACAAAGTACCTGAGCTTGAAGCTGTATGAAGCACAGTAGGGGCTTCTTACCTCTCTTTCCTCCAAGCGGGGTCAGGCCATTAGCCAGGACTCTGAAGACAAGGTACTAGAAGCCAGGATGCCAGGGCTGGAAGGTCAGCAGGTGGGACCTTGGGTGCAGGGGACCAGCTGTGGGGAACCATGCCATGGGGGGCTGTCAGCTGATCCCAAGCTAAAAGTCTATTGGTACTGCAGCATCTCCTGCATCTCTAGTTCCTGCAACTATGAGTACCTTGGTTCAAAACTGGTGTGAGAGGAGAGTAAGACACACCGGATAAGGGGGAATCTGATTCACCATTGCCTTGTGGGGATCATTTATATCAGAGTGAATAGGATGCATAAGGCCACTCTGTCAAAATGGTAGCATTGCACATGCATTTGCATGGGTGTAAATGACACCAAAAGAAGAAAAGGCAGTGGAAAAATCAGCTTCCCTCCCCCAGGGAGCCTAATTTCTAAGATGTCTTCCATGCTTTTCTGTATTTTGTCCAGCCTTGTGCTTGCCTCTCTAGGGCAATTATACCCAACCTCCCTTAACTGGAATTTTGACATGCATACCCCTGTGACATAGAAATGCACCCTAGACCACAAACTGCATTTCTAAAGGTCAGGCAGTGCAAGCTGAGTGTGGATGGATTGCCAAACATTCCATTATTAGCATTTCATGCACACACAGAGGTTAAGCTTCACAGTTTGATGAGTCTCTGGGGGAAGAGAGAAATTTTTCCAGAGATGATCTCTTGCCAATCTAGGAGATATTCCCAGTTGCTGAGAAGCTTGACAGAGACATGATTGAATGTGGGTGGAGGGGTAGGTAGGGAGTGGCAGGGAGGGAAGGTATGTAATCCTTAGAGCAGCTGTCACCATAGGTATAACTTGGAAAGAATCCTTTGGCTGTTGATGATGTAAACACATCTGTCATTCTGTAACTCCAAACACTTGGCCTCCATTCCCTTTGTGTTTATGTGACACATGGTTCCTTGACAACACCACTGATGTTACTTAATTTGGGCAGCTGTCTGGTGTTTGCATACTCACCATGGGGTCTGAGAATTATTAACCCTGAAATAAAAATAAAACAAAATATCCTTTGTTATCTATCTCTCTGACTGTCTGCTAGTCCTTCTGGTCATAATCTCAGTCCTCTTTTGTTACCTAGCCCTAGTTATGGCATGTTTTATTATGCTAACTCATCCCCATATTGTGAAAAAGGTTTCTTGTCTCAAGTGCTGTGGAATTTGACTTTCTTTTGGGTTCTCAGACTCTTGATACCAATTCTTGTTCAGCATGTAGACTTTTAGAAATTAAGACTACTAAAGTATGTAGCATATTTGGGGCACTACTGAAATGGAAATAATAAACAGTAAATTATGATTTTATAACAACTACAAAGGTGGCTCCAGAAAAAAAAAAGTTAATATACAGTACCAAGAATACAGAAGACCTACAGTACCAAAGACAAGAAAACTTCTTGCCTGGGGCAAAAGCTAATAACTCATAGCTGCAATCTCAAAGTGAATGGACTTTGCAATATCTCAGTTACACTTCCAAAACTTTCTAACACTGTAAACTGCAACGTGTTTGTTGCTAAGTCAGCCTGGAACATGCCAGAGAAGCAGTATGCTCAATACGGAGATAGAACAATTATATTTTCTTTATTTTTTTATATTTTCTTGAAGGTCAACCTCCTTCTACTTCAAACGCACTATTAAGGGCATGTTTCCCAAGCAAAGAGCAGAGTGGGCTTAAATAGGAAGGGCTTGGGAAATACATTCTGATAACTTCCTCAAACAACCCCTCACCCTAATATTAAACTGAACCAAACTCTCTGTGGGTATGTCTACACAGCTGGGCTAAAGTTGGAATGAGCTATGCAACTTCAGCTAAGTCAATTGCATAGCTTAAGTCGAAATAGCTTATTTCGGCTTTTGGCACATGCTACACAGCAGGAAGTCGAAGGAAGAACACTCTTCCTTTGACTTCCCTTGATCCTCGTAAAATAAGAATTACCATGAGTCCAGAGTAAGAAGTCCTCCAGCTTACCATTATTTTGAAATGAAGTCTTTAGTGTAGACACGCTCATTATTTCGGAATAACGTACGTTACAAAAGTTAACTCACTTTTTCTCCTCCTTTTTCTGTGTCTTCTTTTCCAGCTGCCCAGCTGTAACAAGCAGAAATGCTGAAATATTTCACAAAAAGTTATTCTGCCAATATTGATCCGTGAAGTTCAGCTAAGCACCCAGACATGAGGGTTCTGCTCAGAACTGAACTTCTGGATTTGTTGGAATTTGCCCATGTCCAGTTTTGGTTTGAATCATTGGCTTAGAATTGTGAATCTGACTACCTGTGTGATGTCATATAAATGTTCCCCTGAAGGTATTAGTGCTTCAAAGGATTCTCTATGAATTTTTAAGTTTGAAAGGATCTGGGCATTCAAAATCTCTGGCACCATGGAATGGAGGAATTAATTTAAAGGCATTTGGGGACTGATTTAGTGTCAAGAATCATGCAAAAATACCATGGATCTTTTGGAGGGACTCTTAGGCTGTTATTTTCTAAATTAGGTGTCTAAAGTTTGGTATACAAAATAAGTGCTGTGGTCATCAGAAGTGTTATTCCCAGATAAGTAAAGATACCTGATTTTAGATACCCGAGTTTGCAATTTTTGGCCTTAGATTTCCTATGAGAATTTGGATAGCCTAATCAACAAAATTAATAGGTCTGTCTTTATAGGTTTGTGGCTTTGTAGGAATGGGGAGGTTTGCAATGTACTAAGACTTATTTCTTTACTTGAATTTAAATTTTGAAAAGCAGCAATGAATATGAAAATTGTCTCTGGTACAGCTTTATTACCACCATCTCTATCACAAATATATATGACCCAGAGAAGGCCTTTCTCATAGAGAAGCCACAAGAAAGTGCTGATATTTCTCTAGATTGTGACCTATTAATGAATGTTCTGAAGTCCTCATTTTCCATCTGTTATTCCAGTCATCCCTACTCACTGACATCTTGTAATTTGAAGGCACTAATTCAAACTTATCCCTGCAGTGATTTCAATAGTTACACCAAGGATAATTTTAAACTATAGTGTCTTTATTTACAAATGCTAATCTAGCTAGCAGCTGATAGAGAAGGGAAAAATGCTGGATCCCTTTTTTTAAAAAATCAATCTTACTCAACTGTCTGGTATAACAACATATGGACTTAAAAAGAGAATTCAGAGGCTAGACTTCAGATCTTTCATCAGCTCTTACTCCAGAAGTCATCACCACTGCAGTGAAACTGGGAAAATAACAATGATTTCAAGTTTGAAAAATATCAGTACAAAGAAGTGTTCTGAGCATTTACTTATGGTTCCATACACTTGATCTGAAGTGCCACAATAGCTCTCTGTACACAGAATAGGAAGTAATCATGGTGACACAGCCTGTCTGACAGTCACTACATAATAGGGGTCTATGTCTAGACTGCATTGCTTTTTCAGGATACCAGAGGTATCCCAGAAAAGCAACACTGCGTCCAAGCAACACGTCCGCTTTCTGGGAAAAAATTTGAAAAAGCGGACGCGCTCTTTTGCCATCCCTGTAAACCTCATTCTACGAGGAATAAGGGATGTGTCAAAAGAGCACTTTTTTTTCAAAATTTGGCACCGTGTAGATGTGCCAAATTTTGGAAAAGCCTCTTTCAAAAGTAAAGTGGAAAAAGATGCAAATTGTGTATCTTTTTCCGATTTAAGAGTGTAGTCTAGACATAGCCTAAGTGTTGAATTGTAAAGGATGATGGCTGGATGTATACAGGGCAAATTTCAGAAATGTTAAACTTTCTGGGTTTTCAAGAAAGCTTTTGATACATGATAGTCCGTGTCTCAAAGCAATTTTAGTGAGAAGGAGTTTGATATGCAGGACTGGATTCATGTGGGTGGAACCCAGGGTTCAAATTGCATTCCATGTGCTAAAGGCCTGGGTGTGCCTATAGTTTTTGCCCTAGCAGTCTTTATAGGAGCCTCAACAATGAAGGTTGCCTGGATGATACGTTGAATCTGTGCCGTTCCTAGCCTCTCACAAGGTCTTTAATTTGTGCTGCCCTCCGTGGATAATAGCTGGTTGGATCCAGGTCCCCTGACACAGGCAGGGATTGTAGGCACCTACAAGCTACCTCAAGGCAGACTTTGCTCCACAGGATACTCAGCACTGGGGATTCTGCACATAGGGTTATGCCAGTATCTAGGGTTGAAGCTGGTCTAGGTAAAATTCATTGTGGGAACAGAAGTTCCCAGGTAATCTTGGGACACTCATTGAAAGAATACAGAAGTTAGAGAGCATACAAGTTATCCCCTTCAGTTACTCTCCACTTGAAGCGGAATCTTTGCATACCAGAAGCAGCTTCAGACTATTAAAGTCTTACCTAAAGAATGATATTTGTAATAGAGTAGCTATTTTCCTGGTACTGCCCCAAGGCCTAAACATTAGGAATGAGCTAGAACCCTGGTGTGAACTTGAAAACTTTCGGCAATGTGTATGAAGCATCCATAAACACACTTAATTGGAAGAAAAAATAACTTGTGTCAAGTCCAGGAGAGTCTGTAATTATTTAATTCCTATATTATTAAAGCAATAAATGAATTAATGAAGACATTACATTCATCCTTGTGCTCCATAATATAAATTCCTCCTAAAGCTCTCTTAATTCTCCTTCCTCTTTTGATGGTTATGGGCAATTTGCTTCCCATCCAAAAATGTAAATTTCTACATCTTAAGTGCTCTGTACATTTCACTGATGAATGATCCGAGTCAGTAGAGGTGTCTGGTAGTAACAATAGATGTTGGCTGTTGAGGAGGGGGGTGGGGTGGGGGTGGAAGAGCTACATAAAGTTATTTCTACCACAGTCATTTAAACTATACATTTGCAAATTAAAATCTCAGTAGAAGTGATACATTTCTCACCCCTAATATGCAGTGGGCTCCTTGCTAGACATTTAAGTGAACCACTAATTATTCTTGACATTCTTTGCATTCTTTCAGAGCATTAAGCTGCTGAAGAAAGATATGGCAAGAGGGCTTGGAGGATTTCCTCTGTGAGAAAACAAAAGGGGAAATGTTTTTGTGTATTGGCTTGATCCTAATGAGCATCCCCAGTTCCCACTGACTTCATCTGCTGGAGCAGAGAGTGCCCACCATCTTGCAGCATTGGAGCCTTAAATAGTCTGTGAGTGGACTCTTAGAATCTGAGACTGTGTTTCAGAGAAAGTGATGACCTATTTCAATATACTGGGGGTTGCTCAAAAGAAATCACTAACGGGTCTTACCTGCTGTAAATTGGGTAAGGTAGGGTCCAGGAGAAACCTTATCGCCTTCTGCTTCAAGTTCATTTGTTTGACTTTGCCTTCTCTAACAATCACATAGCAATATGTGTATTTAAAAAAAAAACCTCAAATACGAACTCCTAATCAAAACAAGACAGTCCACTGCACAAAATGTTCTCCTCCCGGAGAGGATGAGAGAACAAACACTATGTACACATATATAGCAATGTTGCTTCCTGCGCTTCTGGAACATGTTTAGGTGCTACAGTGACAGTCTGGGCTTGTCTACATTACAAATACTCCCATTGTGCAGCTGCAGTACTGCAGAAGGACTGTAGTGCTTAAGTGTAGAGATAAGCCAGGGTCACCAACCAGTAGATCGGGATAGATCTTGGAGCCTTTGACCGGTGATCCTGACAGTTTGGCCAGGAGGCTGTCAAGTGCCAGCACTTCATCTGCTCCTGTCAGCACTGCTGTGCTGCTCCTGCCCTCTGCCTTGGAGCTGCCCACCAACCCCCAGGAGTCTCCTGCTTGCTGTGCAGGGCACGGGAAGAAGAGAGGGTGATGTCAGAGTGCCCCTCCCCCCACCCTGTACCCCATCGCCACAGAGTGGCAAGCATGGAGACAGTTTGCTGGCTGCTTTTGGGAGTGATGCAGGGTCAGGGTAGGACTGAGCCTGCCTTAGCCCCCTGCACCACAACCCAGAAGCCGCCTGTGATAAGTGGTGCCTAGCTGGAGCCTGCATTCCAAACCCCCCTTGTCCCCCAAACCACTGTCCTAGCCCCGAGTACCCCTGCACACAAACTCCCTCCCACAGCCTGCATCCACACACCCTCAGGCTTAGCTCAGAGCCCCTCCCACACTCCAAATCCTTTAGCACAAGACCATAGCCTATAATCCCTCCCCTGAACCCCAAATCTTTGCCCCCAGCCTGATAAAAGTGAGTGAGGATGGGTGAGGATGGAGTGAGCAGGGGTGGGGCCTCAGAGAATGAGGCAGGGCAACTGTGTTTGGGTTTGAGGGAGATCCTGGATTGCACTTAAATTCAAAAAAGTGATCTCATGCTTAAAAAGGTTGGATACCACCGAGTATAAGCTATGCCAGAGGGAGGGGGTTATTCTTTCAACAAAAGTCATCCACATCCCTGAGAGGCAACAGCTAGCTAGGCTGGTTTAACTACATGGCCCAGGGGGGTGGAATTTCACACCCTCAAGTGACAATCTACTTTTCCAGTGTAGCCCAGCCCTTAGATATAAGAACCTGAATACAACTGAAATAGAGTAGGGGTCAGAAAAATGTATAAAGGTGTTGGAAAAAGGGAGCAACAATTCCCTATTCATCCTTTTCCTCAACCAAAAACCCCCACCTCTTCCTTTTCTGAATAAAATTGGTGAAAAGCTACATACATAATGCATTTCATATTGGTAGATATTTGTGCCAGACTGTTTTTCAGACATGTTCACTCAAAAAGCAAAGCACTGAAGTGTTAACAACAGAGCTATCTTGTAGACTCACATGAACATTGCTACATATCTCAAAGTATCTACTCCAGTATATTAATGTGTAGGGGCAGCAACATACTTTTCAACATCTATGATCATGTAATTGTGGTCTGATACAAAGATAGGGTGCTCTTGTAGACAAACTAAACCGACTTAACTCAAAGAATTACATAAGGATTTTCTTCCAAGTAGGAGCACTAGAAATGCATATTATGTAACTTTTATACCATGTTCTCCAGAATCAAAGCTTTTATGAAAAAAGTACCTCAGGTGCTGAAGAAAGCCATCATGCCATGTATCATCTTGGTTGTTTTGTAGCTCAACACTCGATATAATGTAACACCAACAGACGTGAAAAATTCCCCCATTTGTGTTAGTGGAGTATAAACATCAAAGCCTAGCTTTTACCACTAAAATTGCTTATATATTTACACCACTTTGTCTAAAATGGAAACACTCAGTTCAGCCACAGAAACAGTTAATGTCAGCCAACAGTTTAAATATGTTCATTTTGAAATGCAAAATACAATTGGCTCCATCTTTAACTAGGAAACTCACACGTCAATCACTACGTAGATTTCTTCCACTCTCCCCTGTTAAAAAGTGATTCAGGAATATTGTTAATATAGATAATACAAACAGATCAGTAGAAAGGATGATCTTATAGCCAAGGCCCAGGACTGGGGCTCAGGACATACTGAGTTGAGTCCTGGCAGGCTTTCTGGGTTGCTTTGGATAAGTAACTTGTTCTTCTCTATCTCACAGTCCAAACATTTGTAATGGTTTATAACTCTAAGGCCATGTCTACACTAGGAAACTATTTTGAAATAACTAAATTCGACTTAATAACTCCCGATTTTACAAAATCAAATTAGCATGTCCCCACTACAGAGAAGCTTCAAAATTAGTCCGAGGCCTGGTAGTGTGGACACTCCACTTATAAATTCAACTTAAGGGGGTTATTTTGAAACCATTCCCTCATGAAGACCAGGGCTAACAGAGAGCCAAAGCCGGTGCAGGAACAGAAGGCATTGGTTAGAATATCAGTCTATCACTACCTCTATTTTCTAGTGAATCATTGGAGTACACAAGAACCTTTTGCTATGATCCCGCATTTAGTTCAGGGCTCATTCATTTACTGCCTGGGAAATGGACCACATCTGTTACAGGATAATTTCTGACTGGTTACTGTATCAGAGTGTAGGGATCTTGGTGAACAAGGAGTGAACTTCAGCTCAACTTCCCCTTCCCTAAACTCAGAGGAACAGTGCCTAGCTAAATACAAAAACTGGAAAGATTTAATTTATATTAATGTAAACAAAAACAGTGCAAACCCATGTGTGGGAACACTTAAGATAGGTGTAAAACTGATTATATCAGTAAATGTACAAGTGTCAGTTAAAGCACCATAAGCTAGGTTTATATTAATAGCTTCCACACTCAAAGATGCAACACTTAGTTGGTTTGAAATCACATCACGGCCACTTAATAGTTAGTGCAGACCTTAGAACAGATGCTTAGAAAAGGGGGAGGGTGCTCTCAAAACATATATTTTTTTTTAAATCATATATTATTACCCACATTAACCCCCTGGGGACCCTTCATTGCAAGTGCCTTTAAAAAAAAAAGCAGTTAACTCCTTCCACCATGGTAGAGATATGTTTTGGGCTACTAAGGCTACAGACCAGATCCAAAAGGATTTGTGATAAAGTTCAACCAAACTCTAACCCTTGACTGAGAAACACCCTGTCTAGAAATACAGACACACAAAGTTATAGTGAAACCATGGACCTTTTTCTCTCCCCCACCCCCTGTGGTATCGCTGGTAATAATCTTTACATTTCAGATCAGATGCTAATAAAATTGAATCACTTTCTTTCAGGAAGCCAGACAGGAACAGTTTTATGGAGTATATTAAATAGTATTTATTAGAGTCTGCAACCGCAGGAGCAGAGCTACTGTGCTCTCAGCCCCAGCTATACGTACATTGTGATATGGAGCATTCCTAATATTCTTTCACCCATTCAAGAAACACAGTCCCTCTTCATAAATGAAGTAATATGAAAGGGTTATTTATACCTCAATTTTGTAAACAGAATCAGAATCTTTTTCTTATTCACAGATACATCCCCTTCTCCCAAACTTTAATTATTTCTACTGAAAAGGAGCTTGGCCTCCTAGGCTATGTCTAGACTGAAGGCTTCTTTCGGAAGAAGCTTTTCCGGAAGAGAGCTTCCAAAAAATCTTCTTCCAAAAGAAAGCATCCACACTGCCAAAGCGCATAAAAAAAGAGATCTGCTTTTTTGAAAGATAGTGTCCATTCAGTGGACGCTATCTCGCATTTAAGCTGTGATTACTATGGACGGGATGGCCACCAGGGCACCTGTGCTTTTTCTTCTTTCCTCTTCTTCCAAAAGAACACCCTCTTCCCCATCCACAAATGCCTTTTTCCGAAAGAGCTATTTTGGGAAAAGGCCTCTTCCTTGTAGAAAGAGGTTTACCAATGTCAGAAAACGCCCTCTGTTCTTTAGATTTTTTTTCAAAAGAATGCAATTGCAGTGTGGACGTAAGTGAAGTTTTTCCGGAAAAACAGCCGTTTTTCTGCAAAAACTGTAGTATAAACATAGCCCTAGTGACTGGTGCTGGAGTGGGAATGGTCCGTCCTAATGTAGAAGAAATTGAAGGAGACTGCTCTAGTTCTCTACCAGGTGAACACAGGAAAAGATGGGTAGCTAATGGGAGGAATGCATCAGTTCTCACTGGGAGAAGACTGATGACTGAGGTTGTGAAGAGATTCTTAGCACAGGGAAGTGTCAGTGCCCTTCAGCTGGGGAAGAGCTGCCCTTCTTGGGAGGCCTTTGTATCTCAAACTGGGGAAGCTTCCCCCCCCAGAAACTCTTACATCAGGGGCTGTTTGGGCTTGCCACCTCGATTTTAACCACAGTGACCTCTGACATATAGGAAGAAAAGGCATCATGCGATATACACAAATACATATTTACAGATTATGTGGCAAAAGAGGGAATTAGATACAGGATCATATATTTATGTCCATTAGCAAATGAAAAGGTCCCTAATGTGGATCTGGATGTTGTTCAGAGTTCCTTTAAAACTGTCATTTTCTTTGCGCATCAGGCTTATTGTTTTGCAAATGAGCCAGTGTGAATCTCATTGGGATAAACTGATGTTACTCTCACTTAAACCATGGTCATAACCTTCAGAGTGGCAGGTTGGAACCTCCTAATCTTCTTTTTCAGTGCCTTAGAAGCTTTGATGCGACAGATTTTGGGCATGGGAGGAAGAGGCTTGAAAGAGGTGTGGACAGCTCCTGGCTGCCTGACAGAAGTTTCGGGCCAGACCAACTCACTTTCATCCGCATCATCATAGTCAAGAGTGAGGCTGCTGCTACTGCTGCTGCCCTCTGAATCACTTTCACTGGACTCGCTGTCCCCAAAGCGGTTGGTTGTGTAATCACTGACCTCGCCTTCACTGGTCTCTGCAATGGTGGAGTGGAAGAGGGAAGCACATTCAGCAGAGTATTCAGAATGATCTGACTCGCTTTTGGCATACGTTCCATGGCGGTGGTGCTTTGAATGTGCCCTGGTGCTTACAGTGCGCAGGACCCCAGCTCTCCGTCCTGGCTGTCTCGGTGGCCCGAGGCCAAAGCCATTGGAGAAAGTGGAAAGGTGGGCCTTTGCTGAGATTTCCACAGTGGACTGCCACTTCCGCTGCTTTTTCTTGGTGGCTGTGTCTATGTAAGCCGTTTCAAGAGAATACAGCGCATTAGCAGATGCCCGGTAAAGTTCGGGCCTGGATGGCACTGAGGGGATTCTGATTTGCACAGGGAATAGGCTGGATTCTGAGCAAGACCTGCCAGTAACCTCTCCAGCATAGGCAGGCCTCCGGACCAGGCTCTTTCCTCCATGCTGTCTTTGAGGGACCCACTCAACAGGCAGCCTGGCAGCTCCATGGACTCCCCTTGACTTTTCTGCACAAAGGGTCTGCTTCCCAGGCCTCACCGCCTTCTCACTGTTCCGCCTCTTAATCTTCACAGACTTCATTCTGGAGCTGGCAAACCTCACTCTGACTTGATGGGATTCTGCAGGGACAAACTGAGCATGAACAAATTCACTCTGAGTCCCTGGCTCATCACCCCCGGCATTAGCCATCCTCAGGTCGGCATCCTTTCTGTTCAGCTTTTTGGGCAGGAGAGCATTAGTGTTCAAGATATCTGGACGAGAGATCTCATGACATATCTGTGAGCAGGAGGAACTGTGCTCCAAGCCATTCCCCACTGCTTCTGCCAGGGGAGAGCCCCTGACTGTTGACTTGGCAGGGTAACAACTATTTACAACTGATGACTCTGGGTCAGGCTGGGTGGTTGGCTGCTCTACATTCATACAGTGCACAGTCCCCTGCTGCCTGGCACATTCCCCTTCAAGCACCTCCCTCTGCAGTTTCCCTTCCGCTTTGTTCCTTTCCAGAAAGCTGCCTTGTTTTTCCAGCTGGCTGCTGCTGCTGCTAATTCTCACTCCACCAGTGCAGGGCGTTATAATGAGTCTCTGGGGCATGGTGAATGGCTGGCTCTTTGTTGAAACCTTCTCACTGGCATCAGCACGATTGTTCCCTCTGCATCTCGTCATCTGCAGCAGTTTGTTGATATAACCCCCTGGCCTGGCCTCAATCACTGGCCTAGTCCTAATCAAGCTGGGACCTGTAACACTAGTTGCGGGTTTATTGGGGGAAGGGCACTTGTCTGTTTCCAATGGTATCCCCACCAGAGAAAAAAGCGGGCTTTGTAAAGCCACAGCATGAAGAGGGCTCGGGTAAGGATACACATCATTGCCGCTCTTGGAGATCAAGTCATTTTGGTACTTTGGGTCCATGCTGTGGAATTGCAGATCCACTCCATGACAAAGCTGGGGTGCAGATTTGGGATCTGTCACTTTCTGATATCCGGTGTCTGCTGGTAGGAGTCTTTCCAGATCACCTGGATATCGAATGGAAATAAATCAAAATGTTATATCACTGGTAATTTCTTCTATTGCCTCATTTTAGGTTTTAAGGAGTAAATTTCAGAGACAATTTCATAATCCTTTGTCTTCTAATGAGTCTATATCAGAGTTAGTGTAATCATGAAAAAATAATTTTTAATACCGTATTTTCCGGTGTATAAGACGACTTTTGATGTTAAAAAACATCCCCCAAAAATCGGGGGTCGTCTTATACGCCGGGTATACAGGCGGCGGGGCGGGGCCCCTCCGCAAAGCTGCGGAGGGGCTCCGGCCGCCGGCTTCCCCCGAGGCTTTGCAAAGCCGCGGAGGGGCTCCGGCGGCGGGGCAGCCCAGGCACGCCGGGGCTGTCCTGCTGCCGGGGCGTCCTCAGAGGCTTTGCTCCCGGTGTCCCTGGTCTGCTGGAGACGGTCCCCAGCAGACCAGAGGCACCGGGAGCAAAGCCTCAGAGGCGCGGGACCCTGCCGCTGCTGCGGCTTTGCTCCCGGTGCCTCTGGTCTGCTGAGGACCGTCTCCAGCAGACCAGGGACACCGGGAGCAAAGCCGGGGAGGTGGAGGGGCGCTGGGGTATAAGACGAAAACCTATCTTTTAACTAAAAAATTAGGGGGTTGTCTTATATGCCTAGTCGCCTTATACACCGGAAAATACGGTACCCTAAGAACTCTTGTGTTTCTTTATATTTTCTTCAGCTGAGACCACATGCTTTAGTAACACATCTATGTAAAAACAATGAATGATAAATACAGTAGGGCAGATTCTCATTTCAGTTACACCAGTATAAAGCCTGAGTAACACAGCTGCCTTCAGTGGGTTTACACTGGTATATAATTATCAGAATCTGTCCTAATCATTTTAAAAGCAAATGACTGAACCCACCTCTGACTTGAGTTTTAAACTGTGGTTATTTAAAGGAAACCAACACTTGTGCTGCTTAAAATTTTTTTTTAAAAACCTACACATACCAAAAATGGAACTAAAAGGTATTTATCTCCCAGCAGAGTTGTAGATAATATCCAAGTACCAGGAAGTATAACGTCAAATGTCATGTAAAAAAATCCAGTAAAGTCTATCAGAATTTGTTAATTCTTTCGTCTCTGGGCTGGCTGAAGACTCAGAGTTAGGCTTCCCCATAGCAACTGAGGAAATAAATTCCTGAAATTCCCATGAGGCAAACAGTTACCATTATTGGTTCTAATGGTTAACTTTGAATCCAAACTCCCCTCCCTCCCCATCCTGGTTCATGTGTCTTTTGATATCTACAGTCCTGAGCCAACTGCTTTAAAGGACTGAAATGGAGCTAAAGTCAAATTGTCTTACATCCCTTCAGTGCTGGCAGCTATTGTTGGTGTTCTTCCACATTCTTCTCAGTGACACAGAGCTGTGAGCACTAAGAGTTTAACTACACCGGAAAGCCATTTAGATGCATTTTGTATTTTATAGGCCCACTGATCCTCCCGCCCAGACCTCTTAATTGGATCTTTTTCATTCATTTGATAACAAAGTTGCAGAGGGCTGCTTTTCAGAAGTGAGTCACCTGCCCTGCACGCACTGTTCTTGAGGTCTTAGATTCTAGCAGGCAACACTTAAGAGACTTATTAAATGGGAGGAAAATAGGAAAATTCTTTTGCAGGTATGTCCGTGTGTTTTAAAAAAGACATTTGGAGGAACAGACTAAGAATTATCTTCACCCCTGAGTTAAATCCTACACTGTGTCTGAGGTCTTGTCCAAATGGAGAGTTAATGCCTGGCCAGCTGGGATGTGAATATACATCACAATAACTGGCTGTATGGACCCTGCTGCTCCACTAGTGTGCCCTTTGACCTACTGCTGTTTGAAACAATAGTAGGTCAAAGTGCACTACAGAATATTTAGTGTATGGCTGCAGGTTATACACGGCAAGTTATTGTGTGGCATGCTAAAGTGCCGCATGCTTGCCTCACACTAATTCTCTATAGAGACAAGTCTTTAGACATGTTCCCTTGAAATTGGAGTTTCTAGGAGCAAGTTCAGACCCCATCATAACTTGAAGTAACTTTAGGACTGCTGTAAGTAACACCTGGCTAGTCCCCCTTTCTCCTGAGAACACATCCCCTAAGCTAGAAGCTACGGAAAGGTAGAGTAAAGTGACAGAGTTCTATACCACTCAATAATTCCCCTTGCACACAGGGATGCCTCAGGGAACCGGATAAACTCCTTGCTTCACTGTTTTGTGGTGCAGAGCAAACCCAAGAGTCAGGAGAAATAAGCTTCAGAAAAGCTAAGCAGACTGTATTGATCTTTTCTGTATCACTTGAAGATAACATGAGAAGACTTACAAATTTCATACTGTCTGCAGCTCATGCACTGGGAGATTTGCACCCTGGTTATTTCAACAAGCAGTATGAAGTGTTAAGTATCTGTCTATCTATACCTACACCCACCCCCCCCACACACACACGAAATTTACCAGACTGGGGAACTTATTAACAGGATTTAACACTGATATCTTTTTGTCTGGCTCTTAGTTTAGGTGTAGCTGGATATAGAAGAAAGAGGGTTGTTCTGGCATCTCTGTCTTCCGAATCCAGCATTGAACAAATGATTTGTTCTCCACCTCCCATTCAGAGGAAGAAAAGTGGCAAAGGGACTGGAGCTTAAAATCCTAACCCATATTCTATCTTACATAATGCCAGGAATATTTCTTCATGCAAGGACTCATGTACAGTTCTATTCTATTGGTCTAAAATGAGATGGGACTAATATCAGCCTTGCGAAACTATTACAAACATGGTATCAGCCGCAGAACATAGTCTACTGACCCACTCTTTAACAGGATGAAAATTAAAATGAACAAAAACCTGTACAAAAATCCAAACAGCCAGTAATGGAGCAAATTTCCCAAGAGGCCACCATCACTACTCCTATGAGAAATCACTCACATACTCTAAGGTTATGTCTTGACTGCAAGCCTCTTTCGAAAGAGGCTTTTTCAAAAGAATCTTTCAAAAAAGCCTCTTTCGAAAGAGAGCACCTAGATTGCAACCACTTCTTTCGAAAAAGCAGCTCGCTTTTTCGAAAGAGAGCATCCAGGCAGTTTGGATGCTCTCTTTCAAAAAAAGGCATTATTCCTTTGCCGCGGTCAAAAAAACCACTGTGTTCTTTCGATTTAATTTTGAAAGAACGTGGCGGCAGTCTAGATGCAGGGGAAGTTTTTTCAAAAAAAGGCCACTTTTTTTCAAAAAAAACCCTGTAGTCTAGACACAACCTTAAACAGTGATTCTCAACCTTCTTGGCTCAGGACCCATTTGTGTACCTTGATGTTATGATCTAAAGACCTCCCAAGATGCTTCCAGTCCTAATCCTACTCCCCCCCACCACAGGAGCATGAGACAGGGATAGCTGGACCAAACTTGAATGGAAATATGAAGCCATGCACCAGAGTGTAAAACCCAGAGTGGGGAGCTGAGCTCAATCAGCCCCTGGACTCTTGGACCCATTCTGGCAAGCCAATTTTGGGTCATGCCTTATGAGCTGAGAAGCCCTACTCTAGGACAGTGATTTTCAATATGCAGGGTGAAACTGAGTAGGATGTTGCAAGAGGATGATCACTGGCTCCCAGAAAACCACCCCTTCCAGGGAGAGAGAGTGAAAGAGTGACAAGGTGGTGAGGTCATTATCTTTTATTGGACCAGCTTCTGTTGTTGTTTTTAATATCCTCAGCATGGCTGGTGAATTCTATGGGTCTATGGTGCCTGGGCACTAGGAATATTCCTAACTCGGAGCCTGGCTCCACCAAAGTTCAGGGTATGGTCTCTCCTCTGGTCCCTCCTGTTCCCCCGCCCCCCGGGTGAGTCCTCTGGCCCTTCCTGTCACCCCTGAGCAATTTAAAATGGCCCCGGAGGCTGCCCTCACTGGCAACTCTGCAGGTCTAGAGTGGCATCCTGCCACTTGCTCTACACAGCTGCTGGCACATGCATCCATGTGTGCCCCCACCCTGAGTGGCCTTAGGCCAATGGGAAGCTGTGGCAGTGGTGTCTGCGGGCAGCAGGACATGCAGACCCCCATCTTCCTCTCCTAGTAGCCACTGCCAGAGGTGGTGCCCCAAGTAAGCATTGCACCCCCACCCCCTCCCAGAGCCTGCATCCCACCCCCACTCCCTCTCTTGCCCCCATACTCCCTCCTGGAGAAGCGTCTCACCCTCTCTTGTACCTTAACTCCCTGCCTCAGCCCACAGTCTGCACGCAGTTCCCCTTCTGCCTCCAAACTCTCTCCCAGAGCCTGCATCCTGCAATTTCAATCACCTACCACAACATAGAGCCTGCACCCAAACTCTAGCTCAGAGCTTTAGGTAGGTGGCAGGAAGGGACTTTCAGTGGGGGAAGAGTGCAGGCTCTGGGCATCATCAACATTTCTGCAAACCTGCCGCCCCTGATCCTGGGGCCAACACTGCTACAACACTGCTAGCAGAATAATAAATTCAGCCTAATAAGGCCCAAAGAGGTCAAGCAAAGGAGAGGGAAGGGAGAAGTTTGCTCCCTTCTCTTGTTGATGCTATTTTGACCCACACTAGCTCTTCCCTCACTTCCTGTACACCATGTTCAACCTTGCAGGATTTGCCTGTTAATGTGCTGTGGAGTTGGCTGCCTGGACTCCATAAATCCACTGTTCATGCAGCTCACAGCAGCATTTCCTCAAAATAGAGCAAACAGCAGGCAGTGGTTGGGGCAGAAGAGGAGGGATGAGCTATAGCACCCAGGAACACACCATCCCTTCCTTCTCCACCTTTGTCACATTCATCCCTTCACCCAGCAGCACCTCACACCCAGAGTGGTTTCCTAATGCAAAATATGGGGTCATGGAGAGAAACTGCAAGGATGGAGAACCACAGATAAAGAGGAGAAAGGACAGGACTGGAATCATGAACTCAAGTTCTATTTCTGACTATAAGGGTCCATAATTAGCTTTTACATGTCTCACAAGACCCCTGTATATGGGGTAAATTGTCTTTTCCAGAAAACTTGGAAGAATCAAGGTTACAAAGTCAAATCAATATCAGACCGAGATTTGTACCCAAGGCTGGCTCTCAGGCCCATCTATTTCAATAGACCACAATGGGACCCAGGGAAGAGCAATTAACTACTCTATGTCTATTATCCCAATCTGTAGTAAAATCTAAATGTGAACAGGCTTATGAATGTGAGTAGCTGGGAAGGTAGGTAGGAAAATGTTGCCTGAGACATGCTATGCTCTGGGGAAGCAGCTCCTTCTGCTCAGATGCTTGCAATTTTCCTCATTTTTTTTTCTTTGAGACTGAATTTTCACAAAAAAGCTAACTTGATGCTTTTGCAAACTCTAATGCTGGAAAATGTAGTAAAAAATTCTCACACAAGCATCACAATAATTTCTCAGGCCTTCATAGGCTTGTCTAGGTGCAAATATCCTACTAATCGGTTATTAGTTAAAGGTGCCCAACTATGCTATAGCTGAAAATCAGGCAGGAAGCAGTTTTATTTTATTTTTTTGTTCTTGCTTTTGTGTTTTTCAAATGCACACAATTGTATTAATTGCACCATTCATATAGCACACGATGAGGCTAAATGCAGTAAGTGGGATACTCTTCGCTTAGCATCATGCAGTTCTGCAACCAATTACCTGTGGAAACTGGCCTTGGTCTGGACCTGGCAAGGGTTCCAGAAGCATCCATGCTACCCTTGATTCGACATCCATCGCTGACATAGACTCCCTCATGCTGAAACTGAGTGGTGTGATGCACAGTGGTTTCGTCTGCAGACTTGGGCCGGTAATCAAAGACACTGAGCCGTGTTTTGGGCTGTTGATAGCTGGGCAACAGACTGGTGTGGGAGGAGGACATGGATTCACTATACACAGATGTGCAAGAGTTGGACAGTGAGCAGGAGCCACCGTCGCTCAGGTCGTAGAAGCCTGTAGAGTTCAAATAAATACAAAACTCTTTCAGACTTATGGTGGATAAACAATAAATCCTCTTTGCTAGATTGGTAAAATTCACAATCACTGAGGGTTTTTTTTGATTGAGGCTGGATGTCCCTCGACAAGATACACTCCAGTTCAACCACAGTTTACGGGGCTCAATCAGATTCACTGAGGCCCTCCAGCGTAACAAGTGAGCACATACTTAAGCACCCATGGTCACATTTTAACAAGCTTGAAGTTCAAATGAATGCTGAGCTTTTTAATCCATTCCTATGTCTTTTTTCTTCTCACAAAATAATAGTGTCAAATTTCAAATAGGACTGTGAGTGTCTCGGTTTTTAGTTATCCGATCTTGAGGCATCTTAAAAGAGTCTGGTTTTTCAGAAGGTGGTACTTACCACTTTCTGAAAATACGGCATCTTTCATGTGTCTCAAGTGGAGTAACCAAAAACAGAGGACTCAATATTCTAACTGTACCCAAAGAGAGAGAATGATGGAAAGTAATTTATGCTCCACTCTTAGACAAGGCTGCAGAAAAATAATCATTGCACAATTTTTTAACTTTACAAAAGGGATATTATTTTATGGTTAATTAATGCATGGTGTTTCATTTAGCAGTTCCATACCTACAAAATGCAAGTGGGGGGTGGAGGTTGTATCCTGAAAAGCAGGGATTCTGAAAAACATTTACGGGTTACAGTAAACAAGCAACTGAACATGAGTTCCCAGTGTCATGCTGTAGCAAAAAGGACTCATGTGATCCATGGATGTATAAAGAAATGAATAGGAGCAGAGAGACTGATTTTACCTCTGCATGGCATTGGTGTGACTGAACTAGAACACTGCATCCAGTCCTCATATCCGCATTTTAAGAGGATGTTGAAAAATTAGAGAGGGTGCAGAAAAGAGTCACAAATACAGTTTGAGAGCTGCAGAAAATTCCTTACAGTGAAAAGAGCCCATCAAAAAGATTGAGAGCTGACTTGATTAGAGTATAAGTACCTTCCCAGGGAGAAAACACCAGGCTCCAACAGGGTCTCTAATTTAGCAGAAAAAGAAGCATAACAAGATCCAGTGGCAGGACGCTGAAGCCAGACAAATTCAAATTAGAAATCAGACACAAATTATTAGCAATGAGGGTGACTGACTGCTGGAACAACTACCAAAGGAAGTGGTGGATTCTCTCTTGCTAAATGTTTTCAGATCAAGACTGGATACCTTTCTGAAAGATATTCTTTAGCCAAACACGAGCTATTGGGCTCAATACAGGGGTAACTGGGTGACACTGAATGGCCTGTGTAGTTTAAGAAGTCAAACTAGATTTAATGAATCCTTCTGAGGATCCTTAGATCCTCTGAGTCTCTGAATTCATACAAATTCCACTAGAACCATAATACATAAATTGTCAAGAGTGCATTACCTGAGCTGGGTCTGCTGTCACTGTCGAGGTAGTCACTAGAAGTCTTCCTGACGTCCAGCTTCAGTTCACTTATTTGCTGGTCCAGTTGATCTAGGTGACTTTTCAAGCCAACATCCTGTTTCCTTAAACGTGACTATTCACAGATGGCGGAAAGAAGGAAATAAAAAACACTCACAGTTAGGATCTCAGGGCTATACAGTGAATTTGCCGTACATATTAGCTAAATTTGATACTCTTGAAGCAAAAGTCCTAAAGAAAGTTTTGCTCGGCTAAGTAATTGACTTATGTAATGAGCCTGAAATCAGGCATAAATATAAAACACTCTACTTCTCAGAACAGCCTGTATTCTACCTACCCTAAATGTTTTCTGTTCTGTTTCGCACTGAAAGAGCTATTCTTCTCTTCCTTTTCAGAGACACACTGGGACTGATCCAACTTCCTCTGATGCCAATGGACAACTTTACATTGACTTCAGGGAGGTCGTCTTCCCCGATATAAGAATAGTAACATCTCTTTAATTTCACCACCGAAGTGTTTGCTGCATCTTAGGCCATGTCTACACTAGAGAGTTTACAGCAACATAGCTATAGCGACACAGCTATGCTGCCCTCCGTAAGATCGCTCATGTAGTCGCTCTTCTTGTTGACATAATAAACCACTTCCATGACAGTGAAAGCTCTCTCACTGACACAGTGCTCTCCACACCAACACTGGAGTCAACGTAATTATGTCTCTCAGGGGTGTGTTTTGTTCACACTCCCAAGTGACAAAGTTATACCAGCAGAAGTGGTAGTGTAGACAGGCCTTAGTGGAAGATAAGTGATGCATACATCATATGTACAGTTTGTAAAAACACGTTATCCTTCACAAAGAATAGACACTACAGAATGCAAATATATCTTATCACACAGAACACAGAAAAACATATTTGTTTGCTTACAAGACTGACACTTTGAAGACATTCCTCTATAGTTATATGGATATACACGGGTTATGAGTTCAGGATTCCACAACAATGAAGTTGGCTTAAAATCATGAGATTTTAAAATTATATTCGATATTTGGAGTTATTTTTATTTGCTTTCTGGTGTTTGAACCTTTAAGATTCATGTTTTCAACAACCATGAGAGCTAAAAGCTTTAAAAAAAATTCAAAAAATGGAAGCTGACATTCTGAGTAATTCCAAAGTGCCAGAAGCTGGAGTTTTACTGAAACTCACCATAAAAACTGAGAGCTGGCAACATTGCTCAAGGTACTGAAAAGATCTCTCCAGCCTGCTTTGGAACCCTCAAGACCTGGATGAAAATTGCACGAGAGGCCTTTTATTAGTGCCATATGTACAAGAAGGCTTAGGCACGAGCCAACTGCTTCCTTACAAAATAGGGGAGGGTTTTTTGTTCTTCCTTTCACAAAGGAAATGGTTATGGTAAGACCTAAATAATAAAGAAGTTCTTCTTTTCCATCTCATGATAAATATGTTACCTAATGGAGAGTTGAAAAGGTTATTTGAATTGTCTTGAGGAAACAAAAACATGTTGAGCCTTCCTTAGTCCCACCTATTGAGGAAATTACAAAGTTTTGTTCCAGGGCTGGAATTAATTGCTTAATGATTAATGTTTGGCCAGCCAATCCCACAATCTGTGGTTTCTGATTAATGGCAGAGAGGCCACAAGTATTCAACAAGGCTCTCCGGCACTCAAAGATTATTTATTACACCCACAGGATTGAGCTTTCACTTTGACCAATATGCATGAGTTACATCATCCCTGTTAACCCTTTCCCACTGTCCCCCCTATGGGGTTTTCCGTTTCTGGAAGACTCCATACTGTTTATTAACTCCTTCCAAGCTTCAAGAGAACAAGTGTTCCTTGAATTATTAGGTAACTCAGACTAAATTGTTTGAAAAGCAGAACCCCAAACAACAAAACCTAAGCTCAAGATGTCTCAGTTCATAACATGAATTTTTCATGGGGCAGAAGAAAACCATATATGGCTTTGAGGCATACGTAAAGAGGTCTCTAGTACACTGTACAATGAGAAGATACTGTCGCTTGCATGGGGAACATGAGACACAATTTTCACAAGGAATGAGTGCTTTTGATGGCTGAAGTTTCTTGGTGCCCAATTCGAGACCCATCTCAGAAGGCAGATGCACTGCACTTTCTAAAAATTAGACCCTTTTGAGGCTCCTCAGATTAACACAGAAAATGTGTCATTGAAAATCACACCTTTGCAAATCTTGGCCAATCATTTACACTCCAATATTGCAGCTTTGAAGTAATGATGGCTTTGCTGTTGACTTCTGTGGGTGTAACATTAGACTCTAACAGTATGCATTACTCCAAACATTTCTCTCTCCTTGTATAAAACCAGAGACAGTGGAAATCTGCAGTGTATAGAATCTGTGGTTACTCAGGGCATGACACAATCCAATTTCTGTGAAAAACTTAACTCTCTCTATATAGCCTTTTTGCCTTTTGACTTACTCCCTTAGGAAAATGTCTCTCTATTTCCCACTGCTACAGTGACACCTCCTGGTGAAAACAGTCCTTTTCCTATAGTGAACCAGGACAATACATATCTCATGATCTCTGCAGTTACCTGCTTTTTATTTTAAGTTAAATTTTATGGTCTAGTTTCCCCCACCTTGCTGAAAAGCATACTTAATGGCCAGAAAAGTCCTGATAAAACTAATATTCCACTTTTACCACTTTAGTTGGAAAATGTATAAACAAATGAGCACTTACAGAACACCACCTTGTGTCAAACACCAATAGATCACTTTGGTCAGAGGTCACTACTCATTTATATTAACCCAGCAGTCTTGAGAAGGCAATACATGCTTTAAATCATCTTTTCTTTGTTAAAAACAAAGTGTAGCCATTAGTTAAAAAATTATCAAGGACAGACAATCAAGTGGTTGGCAGTACACTTGTGCTGCAATTTTGACTTTAATCAAGATATGCTTGCTGCTATGTTTTCACAACGGGTGCTTAGGTTCTCCTGAAGGTTAAAGCCAATTATCACTCTGAGATTCTGTTTGATAAAACTTCCTACACTTAACGAATATCCTTTCTGTTTTCACACCTGATTGATAACTGATGACCAAGTCTAACACCAATATGGGGAGGGAAAGAGCTCTGAATTAACTTTGAGTTTACTGAAGTGTGTAATTGCCAGTACTAGAGAGATTAAAGTCTCTAGCCTTTGATTGTATTCTTATGAAACTAGTTTCGGTCCTAACTTGATTTTTTTTCCTTCCACAAAAATGTACCAGTGTTAAATGCAAGACTGATGTCAAACAAACTCAATTATTTTCCTCTTTTGATCAGGCAATTCATTCCAGAACAAAGTATTTAAGGGTTGCAAGCCAGACGTTTTCACGATCCTTTTCCCTCCCCCTCACTCATATAATGCATTAGAAAAAGTTTGATCTTCAATTCTAAATGGTTACTTAATAAGATGAATGCTGACAAGTGTGATATGCATGTACACTACTTAAATCAAGTTAATCATCAGCTTTATTCCTTGCCCTACTATTAACAAACAATTCACTTTATGGGCTCCTCAGCATTCTGTCTGGTACAGGATCTTTACATTATATGTATTTTTTTTACTTTTTGTCTGACGAAAATAACCAAATCTTATTTAAAAACGTAACAGTTGCTGTAGTTGTGAATACTGAAACTGACTGTACCAGTGCTGTTTATTGTGACTGCCATACAGCAAATTTGTCAGTACTGATTCATATATAGACATTTTTCCCCCTCAAAAGACATAGCTAAGTTTCTGATGCATTTGCAGTGCTTCTAAATAATTAAACACAGATTTCCTTCAAATATATATCCAGACATCAAACAAGCTGGTGGATCGCTGCTAAATCTTAAATAAATATGTCTCATTCTCCAAAACCAAGATTTTTAGATTTTAAGTTTTGTTAATTATCCCCTATTCCAGGTTGACAGCTGAAGAGTTGTGTATTTCGGTATTATTTTATATCTATATCATGCAAAATAACAAAATTACATATCACATAGAATAAGATGGGGGACTGGTATGTTGTACAGGCAAAGTGTCTTTACTTAGTCTATTATACACACACAAAAGAACTAGATTCAATGCCATAACTATGGAAATGGGCTGTAAATCGTTTAGCAGGAATGGATAACTGCAGCCACTATTCTTAATTCTGGAAGTCTAAATTACAGTAAATAAAAAAATTATAACATTTTTATAATAAGTAAAACAAGACGTTAATTTCAACCACAAAACCCAAAGACTTGGAAGTCACTCATCCTCCATTCCAACCATTTTGCCCCAGCTAATCATTTCACACTAGACAACTCACTCGCACTTTATAATAAACTTGAAATGTCCAAACGTGCGGGAGTAACCAAATACAAAACTACGTTCATGTTCACATGTGGTTACAGTCTTCTGCCCTTAAAATGTGAAACTGCTCGCTCCAATCATCTGCTGCAGACAGGGAATGTTCCTTCAATAAATAGGAGCATGCTATAAAGGGGGGAAAGTCATTTTTCTGGTGACGCTGCCCAAGGTTTCTCCCTCACCCACACGAGCATAAAAACATTTATGAATGGCACAAGTTAAAGCCAGCAGCGAGTGTGCCTTGTGCATGAGCGCGGAGCTCTATCGCGGTGTGTTGTTTAAACACAACCACAGCCTGGTCACGGAGTCGTTCTGTTGCAGTTTGGTGTCACTGGCACCGTGTCTGTTACCACGGAGCTACCCTGGTGTATGACAGACCGCGAGACATTGTTACACGCCGCACACCCCCAAACACACAGCCGGAGCCTGCTGCACCCAGACGCAAAACACTCGCGTCTCCGAGCCCCGCGGACGCTTGTGGCCAAACAGCTGGGCGGTTCGTTCCTTACCAGCTGCTCCTTCAAAGCAGTCAGAGTGGCCTCCAGCCTGTGCTCCTTGCTGCGCGCCTGCTCCTCGCGGGCTGCCGGCGGCTGCTGCATGGCCAGGGCCCCGCTCACCAGCGACCGCTGCTTCTCCCGCAGCCCCTGGAGCTCCTGGAGGCCAGCCAGGGCCGCGTGCAACCTCTCCCCGACCCTGCAGCGATCCCAGCCGCCTGGCCGGTGCGGTTGGCTCCCCCCCAGCATCTTAGAGGCTGGCACCCGTCCGGGCCATGGCAATGGGCTAGCAGCGCGCTCTGGGCCGGAGCTGCCCGCCCCCTCCCCGCTGCTAGCACCGGAGCCGAGGGAGTGCAGCGGAGCCACTGCGGCTCCTGCGGTTTTGGAGAGGGGGGAAGGGGCGGGAGGCAAGGGGGAGGGCTGTGCCTATGGCTCGGCGCCCTGGGGCCACCTATCTGTGAGGATAGAGGTGGAAACTAGCCGGCGATCATCCTCCCTTCCCTTCTCCCCCGCCCCTTCAGCAACCCCCTCCCCACCTCTTGGAGGAGGGGGGGGGGGGTGGCGCGGCTGGCTGACGGATGAGCCTGGTTTTGGCAAGGGCAAATCCAGCCCCGGAGGTTACCTCGCGCACTGCCCTCCCCGAGCCTGGCAGCCGGCCCCTTTCCCGGCCCGTCGCCCTCCCCAGCCAGAGAGCGACACGCGGGACCTAACCCAGGGAAGTTCTCTGCGCTGTGAGGAGCCCCGCGCGTCCCCCGGCGTGGAGGCTGCATAAATCCGGCAGCAAAGTGATTACCAGAGGCTTCCCTGCAGCCTTAATCCCAAGGAGTTTTAGTTCAAAATACAGTACACGCGTGGAATGTGGGTGAAGGGGGCAGTCGTGGCTCAGGCTCGGATGGTTTGCATTATAGTGCAAGAAGCAACTTTCTGGTTACATTTTCTTACCCTCTTGCAGGGGTCAAATTCTGCACCGATTGCTGGGTCAAGCCGTCTGGGATCAAAGCGCCAAAATTCTGACCTCACACCACAAAAAATCAGCAGTAACCCCACTAAAACCTATGGCATTTTCCTAGGTTTACACCAATGTTCCCCCTCATCTTTTCCATCCATGTGTGGGTTTTTCCACCCGTGTGCAGAATAATTTTTATGTACACTGAGGCGTGTGCAAATGTGCACCACCATGAGAAACACAAAGCCTAGCTGTGGGTGCTCGGCTAATCCCCTGAGTGGCACTGGAATCTCTTCTGAGTGGCTCCACAAGCACTCAGTTTACAGGGAATATTGGTGTACACCTGTGTGAGATTAGAATTTGGTCCGGTGACCTTCCATCCAGTGGAACAGTTTGTTAGTACAATTTCACATACAAAATATAAACTTTGTAACACATACACACACACACACACACATACACACCCCTCTGCTTGCTCTTCCATCTCTCAAAGTTTTGCCTAATCTTCAAAACAACAGTTTTGAAGTTGCAATAATAGTGTTCCATGATCATCCAGGTGGAGTGCCAGAGACTTACGTCCAAGCAGCTGGCTTGTACTTCACACCAGGAAAAGTCATAGGAAGGGTTAAGGGTACATGATAAATGGTGCCTGAAAACACAGCTGACGGTGGAAATCTCATGCAACTAAGCTGTGGCTACCCCAATATACCTACAGTTACAGTATGAACCAGAGGCAGCTGCATGCAGGAATCCTAGAAAACATTTGGTCAGCAGACAGCAGGGCTAAGACACAGTTTTCCGTTAAAAAGTATTTGCACAAGAGAGCGTCTATACTGGCATGTGCCTTTGCGCAAAAGATTTGCTTTTGCGCAAAAGCATCTGTGTCAGTGTAAACGCTCTCTTGCGCAAGAAAGCTCCGATGGCCATTTTAGCTATCGGGCTTTCTTGCGCAAGAAATTAACGTTGCTGTCTACACTGGCCTCTTGCACAAGAATACTTGTGCAAGTGATTTTGAAATTCACATGGCTTGGCATATATGAAAAGAGATATGCAGTACAGATTATTTTAGTCAACCCCCACACTTCTTTATATTTACTGTAACACTTGGGTTATGTAAAGCTTCTTTTTCTTTCTTTCTTTTTTTCTTTCTTTCTTTCTTTCTTATCTTCTCCTACCCTTCAGACCTCAGTGTTACCTTTATCCTGACCAACTTCCCAGTTATCTCCTTGCTTGTATTGATTGCTTTTCCCCCAGAACCTTTGAAGATATCACTTAATCTTTTCTGGCTAACTCTACAAATAGCTTGTTGTAATCTATTATCTATTGCTAGATGAGAAACAAAGGTGTGACCCTCCTACAAAAATTCAAAACATGAGACTGAAGGTGGAAAAGAGATGGCGGGGGGGGGGGGAGGGGGGGAAAGGTTCATACTGATGAACAGCAGACCTTTTACTGTACTTAGCACCGGACTGAAACAAAAGGGAAATTAAAGCAAAATTTTGTTTTGCTCACCAGTGTTAGTACACAGAATCCTGTGGCAGTGAATAATACTTCTGCTTCTGACTTCCAATGGATTTAGCACCTGATTCTCCTTCCACTGATGTCAGAGTAACTCTACTGATTTCAAAGGCATAACTCCTGATTTACACCCATGTGAGTGAGAGAGAGAGAATCAGCCACAAGCTTTCCAATCTATGGTTCTGATGCTCACTCAGGGCACGTCTACGCAGCAGGGCTAAAACTGAAATAAGCTACGCAACTTGAGCGACATCAGTTCCATAACTCAGGCCAAAATAACATATTTCGGCTTTTGCCACTGTCTATACAGCACGAAGTGTGAGAAAGAGCTCCCTTCCTCCAACTTCCCTTACTCCTTGTAAAATGTGGGTTACAGGAGTCAGAGTAAGAAGTCCTCCAGCTCAACATCATTTTGACATTATGTTAAAGATGCCAGTTGTTCCAAAATAACACTGCTGCATAGATGTACCCTTAGGGGTACATCTACACTGGGACTAAAGTTGAATTAAGATACGCAACTCCGCTATGTTAATTGCATAGCTGAAGTCAAAGTACCTTAACTTGGCTTTTGGTGCTCTCTACACTGCAGGAAGTTGAAGGAAGAACACTCTCCCTTTGACTTACCTTACTCTTCATGAAATATTTCAAAATATTTCAAAATTAATTCAAAATAACGAGCTTGCTGTGCAGACGCACACTCTTGTTATTTCAAAACAACATGAGTTATTCCAAAATAACGCTGCTATGTAGACATGCCCTCAATGAGTAGCTATGTATTATTTTGTTTTAACCTCCTCTTTTGGTGGTCTCATGCCACCCATGCCCCCAAGTTGCAGTGTGGGAGGTCTAGGTTGGATATTAGGAAAAACTATTTCACTAGGAGGGTGGTGAAGTACTGGAATGGGTTACCTAGAGAGGTGGTAGAATCTCCATCCCTAGAAGTTTTTAAGTCTCAGCTTGACAAAACCTTGGCTAGGATGATTTAGTTGGGCTTGGGTTCTGCTTTGGGCAGGGGACTGGATTCGATGACCTTCTGGGGTCTCTTCCAGCCCTATGATTCCATGATTTACTGCACGCTATTCAAATCCCACTCTGAAGACAGAATTATTAATTTCATTGTGGGCTTATTTATTACATTAACACTGTTGCTAATGGGAAATTGAGACACTGAGAGTTTAAGGTCAAAAGTATTCCCTAATGTTGGGATCCCAATTTGAGATGCCTACAGCTAGAATTTTTTTTAGTGTGCATAGCATTAGATAATACTTTATGTGCCCAAAGCCCAGCTCCTATTGACTTCAGTTGCATCTGTGAGTCCCCAGAATTTCTGTAAATTGGATGGCAGGTGACAGCAGGGGAATGTTGACAGACTCCTGGGTTCAGTTCTAAGCCCTGGCTGCCAGTGCTTTCTCATGGTTATAGACAGGAGCAGCCCCAGACTAGCTGCCAGCAACTGGCGCCCTAGGCGAACCATTCAATCGACGCCCCCCACCCCTACCCCAAGGGCAGATAAAGGCTACGTCTAGACTGGCATGATTTTCCGCAAATGCTTTTAACGGAAAAGTTTTTCTGTTAAAAGCATTTAAGGAAAAGAGCGTCTAGATTGGCATGGACTCTTTTCCGCAAAAGCACTTTTTGCAGAAAAGCGTCCGTGCCAATCTAGACACGGTTTTGCGCAAGAAAGCCCCAATCGCCATTTTCACAATCGGGGCTTTTTTGAGCAAAACAAATCTGAGCTGTCTACACTGGCCCTTTTGCGCAAAAGCTTTTGCGCAAAAGGACTTTTGCCCGAATGGGAGCAGCATAGTATTTCTGCAAGAAGCACTGATTTCTTACATGAGATCGACAGTGTTCTTACGGAAATTCAAGCGGCCAGTGTAGCCAGCTGGCAAGTTTTTCCGCAAAAGCAGCTGCTTTTGTGGAAAAATTTGCCAGTCTAGACACAGCCATAGGCTGAGGTTTTTGGTAAACTGGGAAACATTTTGCCCCTATTTTCCATTTAATGTTTTTTAAGCATATTTATTTAAACAGGCATAATTATTCAGTTTGTCCATCCGTCCAATCAATATTTCTGAGATCAGATTAAAATAGAGATAGGAAATTTTCAGAATAGATTTGTACACAACAGCTAGATGATATTTCAGTATGATTTCAAATAAAAATGCATTACAAATGTTAATTATAATTTTTATTATTACAATTCCAAAATAGTCCATTACGCTATCCTGCTTTAACTGCCATTACCACCACATCGCTGGGGAGAAGGGGCTGGGGATGGAGTTCTGTGGCTGGGGACAGGGAAGTGGAGAGAGGGAACGGGGTGCCAGTGGGGGGAGAGAGTCCCCTGCACCCACCTCCTCCCCGGATTCCCCCGCCCCTGAGGGAAGCCAGAACACGCCTCTCCAGGGGCAACCCCCCTCCCATAGCTCAGGGAACCCCCGCGCACTACCTCCCCCGGGGCCAACCCCTCCTCTCGTGGCATGGAGAACCCCCGCATGCCGCCTCTCCTCCCGCGGCACAGAGAACCTCCATGCGCCACCTCTCCCAGGGCCAACCTCCCCTCCCACGGCGCTGGGAACCCCCGCGCACCGCCTCCCCTGGGGCCAACTCCCCGCACTCCTCCTCCGGGGCTGACTAACCCCTCCTGCAGTGCAGGGAAGCTCCTCGGAAGGGGAAGAGGAAGTAGCAGGGAATTTGGCGCCCCATTTAACTTGGCGCCCTAGACAGCTACCAAGTTTGCCTATTGGCACGGGCTGCCCCTGGTTATAGACCCTTCTGATCTAGTGCCCCTAGCCTGTCTCTAGCTCACTCTATTCCAATCCCTCAGTTATGCTTCCCAAGCATCTGATTTTCAACCAGAACAGCTGGTCAAAAAGGGACCTGGTGGCTCTGGTTGGTACCACAGACCATTAAAAGTCCAGTTAGCAGCACAGCGGGGGTCCAGGGCTAAGGCAGGCAAGTTACCTACCTGCTCTGGCTCCATGTGGCTCCCAGAAGCAATCACCAGATCCCCGGAGGCTCCTCACACTGGTGCTATCCCAAAAATGTATAAGCAGGTGTTTTAGACCAAGCTGGATGAGCAAGCATCTCAGAGAGGTGTGACGGCGGGTTGGGGGTCCCCCGTCTCCTGCACCCCAAAATGGCACAAACAGACTGCACCAGCTGGTGGAATAGAGGAAGTTTATTGCCTCTCCAGGATACAGCACAGCACAGATGTAATCTGGTCACAGAGCTGGGCTAGGATGCCTCAGGCCCCCTTGAGATGGGGGAGACTGGGCCCCTAAACTCCAGCCCCTTTCCCTAGGCTGTCTCCTCCATGCTTTCAGACAGCAACTAACTAACTCTCTTCCAGCCCTGCCCCCCAGCCAGGGCAGCATCCACCTTCCTTTGTTCCTCTCCATGGGGGGTGTCTGGCCATACTGGTTTGCATAGTGACTCATCCTGTTTTGCTGGGTCCTGGTACCCACGGCAGCCAGTGGGGGTTACCCCAGAGCCAGCAGCATAGAAACCAGCCAGGTACCCCCACTACGTCACAAGAGGTGATTAAGAAAAAGTAGAAAGCATATAAGGAGTGGAAGATGGGAGGGACCAGCAAAGAAAGCTACCTTATTGAGGTTAGAGCAGGCATGTCCAAAGTCCGGCCCGCGGGCCAAATGCGGCCCACGGTCGGATTTAATACGGCCCCCCGCTTCTCCCGGCTCCCCGGTGCTTTTTTTAACTGGCGCACTCAGCGCGCCGCTTCGGGGGGCCGCCGCCGCGGTCCCAAACCCTGCACCTGCACTCCGCTTTGGGGCTGAGAGTGCAGGGACAGCCCCCGCTTCCTCCCCCTCTCCTGGCTCCCCGGCGCTCCTCTGACTGGCGCCGCTTGCGGCCGCGCCGCCGCCGTCCATGGCGGCCGCTGCGGTCCTAAAGTCCTCCATGTAGGGCACGTCCGCAGCCCCGCTCCCCCGCTTGGCTACGGGTTCGCTCTGCCCCCGGGCCGCCGTGAGGCCAGCGTGCCCTGCGCTCTCCGCCCGCCTCTGACCCTGCAAGCCCTCTACCTTGGGGCTGAGAGTGCAGGGACAGACTCCGCAACTGCTCAAGTTCAGTATCTGTGATTGGCCCTGCGCACTGTCAGCTTCCTGGCGGGCTCAGGCACGTGGAGCTGCGAACATTAGAGACTTCGCCACAAATGGGCTCAGGCACGTGTAGCTCATCATTAGAGACTTCTCCACAAACAGCCACAAAGGCAAGAGAATTCTTGTTGGGCAGTGTATTAGTGCAGTGTATTACTTGGGCAGTGTATTAAACCTCTGGCACTGCGCTCACATGATCCCTTCCCCTTCTGGTCAATTTAAAAAAATGGCGACTGTAAATAAGAGAAGGAAAGTTGACAGTGAGGGCCGCCGCTTCCAGGACAGGTGGAAAGTGGAATATTTCTTCACTGAAATAGAGAATCACTGTGTTTGTCTGATATGCCAAGAGACTGTGGCTGTTTATAAGGAATTTAATGTCAAGAGACACTACCAGTCGAGACATAGCACATACGACAAGCTTACAGGGCACGACCGCAGTGAAAAGTTGAAGCAACTTGAAGCTGTTTTAATGTCACAACAGAAATTTTTCATAAGAGCCCGTGAGTCAAATGAAAATGCCACAAGGGCGAGCTATGAGGTGGCAACGTTAATTGTTAAAAATTGCAAATCTTTTGCTGAGGGTGACTTTATCAAAGAATGCGTTATGAAAATGGTTGAGAATATCTGTCCCGAGAAGAAGCAAGAGTTTGCCAACATTTGCCTGGCTCGTAACACTGTAGCACGGAGAATTGAAGAGATTTCATCAGATATTAAGAGACAGTTGACATCCAAAGGAGTGGATTTTGACTTCTTTTCAATAGCCTGTGATGAAAGCACGGACCTATCTGACACAGCTCAGTTGCTGATTTTTATGAGAGGGGTGGACGATGAAATGAATGTGACTGAAGAGCTACTTGACCTCCAGAGCCTTACGGACCAAACAAGAGGAAAAGATTTATTTGTTTCTGTTAGTTCCGCCATAGATGACATGAAACTGCTTTGGAACAAAGTTACTGGGATTATTACTGATGGGGCACCTGCCATGGTTGGTGAACGAAGTGGATTATCAACCCTAATCTGTAACAAGGTGATAGAAGAAGGAGGCAAAGCTATTAAACTCCATTGTATAATTCATCAACAAGTTCTCTGTGCTAAACATCTCAAATATGATCATGTTATGAAACCGGTGCTAAAGACTATTAATTTTATTCGCTCTAAAGCCCTGTGCCACCGCCAGTTTAAACAGTTTCTACTGGACATCCAGGCTGAATACGAAGATGTTTTATATCACAACGATGTAAGATGGCTCAGTCGGGGGTCTGCACTGCAGCGTTTCTACTCTCTCAGAAAGGAAATCGGAGAATTCTTGGAAACAAAGGGACAACCAATGCGAGAACTATCTGATCCTATTTGGCTGGCTGATTTGGGGTTTCTAGTTGACATAAAAAAGCATCTGAATGTACTGAACACGAGTCTTCAGGGGAAAGATGCAGCGGTGAACCAGCTTTATTCACACCTCAAAGCCTTTGGGACAAAGCTGCAACTTTTCATAAGGCAGTTGTCACAAACACAGCCCAATACCATACATTTTTCAGCGTTGCAGGAAATAATGAACAGTTTTCCACAGGACAATATCAGTGCGCAAACGAGCAGGTATGCAGCAGACATTGCATCTCTGGCTGGGGAGTTTAAATGGCGCTTTCAGGACTTTGCAGCTATTGAAAAGGAGATCAGCCTTTTCTCCTCTCCATTCTCTGTTGACCCCGAGGATGCTCCAGATCAGCTGCAGCTCGAGCTCATTGAGCTGCATTGTGACAGCGAGTTACGCAGTCGTCACCAACAGCTCTCTCTTGTGAACTTTTACCACCAACTGGATAAGAGCCGGTTTCAAGAGATTCGAACATTGGCTAAGAAAATGCTGAGCTTGTTTGGCTCAACATATATGTGTGAGAAGACATTCTCTGCTATGAACTTTAACAAGAACCGCGTGAGGACAAGACTAAGTGACTCTCACCTGCGTGACATTTTGCGCATCAAAACCACTGCCTTTGAACCAGACCTAGCCTATGTACTGCAGTCCAGATCTCAGTTTCACCCTTCACATTAGTGTAGGCAAGTTTTTTTTTTTTCAATTGAGATGAATACATTGTAAAATCTCAGTTAATGTCAGTTGGTCTAAATCAGTTATAAATATATTTGGACACAACATGTATAGTTGGTGTTATGTCGTTTGCCGTTTGCAATAAACTTTGCATAAAATAGTTAATTTGCATTTAATTTTAATGGTTCAAAGAATGTCAGGCAAAATGGTCGGCCCTCACGCATGTTCACTTCATCAAATCTGGCCCTCTTTGAAAAAAGTTTGGACACCCCTGGGTTAGAGCATCTAGGGACAATGTGAGAAAGGCTACAAGTCATGTACAGTTGGACCTTGCAAAGGGAATTAAAACCAATAGTAAAAGGTTTTATAGCCATATAAATAGGAAAAAAACAAAAAAAGAAGAAGTGGGACTGCTAATCACTGAGGATGGAGTGAAGGTTAAGGATAATCTAGGCATGGCCCAATATCTAAACAAATACTTTGCTTCAGTCTTTAATGAGTCTAATGAAGAGCTTAGGGATAATGGCAACATAACAAATGGGACTAAGGATGTGGAGGTAGATTTTACCATATCCGAGGTAAAAGCCAAACTCAAACAGTTTAATGGGAGTAAATCGGGGGGCCCAGATAATCTTCATCCAAGAATATTAAAGGAACTGGCACATGAAATTGCAAGTCCATTAGCAAAATTTTTTAATAAATCTCTAAACTCAGGGGTTGTACCATTTGTCTGGAGAATTGCTAATATAGTTCATATTTTTAAGAAAGGGGAAAAAAGTGACCCGGGTAAATATAGGCCTGTTAGTTTGACATCTGTAATATGCAAGGTCTTGAAAAAAATTTTGAAGTAGAAAGTAGTTAGGTACATTGAGGTTAATGGCAATTGGGACAAATTACAACATGTTTTTACAAAAGGTAGATTGTGCCAAACCAACCTGATCTCCTTTTTTTGAGAAAGTAAGAGATTTTTTAGATAAAGGAAATGCAGTGGATCTAATCTACCTTGATTTCAGTAAGGCATTTGATATAGGACCACATGGGGTATTATTGGTTAAATTGGAAAAGATGGGGATCAATATGAAAACTGAGCGGTGGATTAGCAACTGGTTAAAGGGGAGACTACAGTGGGTCATACTGAAAGGTGAACTGTCAGGTTGGAGAGCGATTACTAGCAGAGTTCCTCAGGGATCAGTTTTGGGACCAATCTTATTTAATCTTTTTATTACTGACCTCGGCACCAAAAGTGGGAGTATCCTAATAAAGTCTGCGGATGACACAAAGTTGGGAGGTATTGCCAATTCAGAAAAAGATTGGGATATCATACAGGAAGATCTGGATGATCTTGTAAATTGAAGTAATAGCAAAAGGATGAAATTTAATAGTGAGAAGTGTAAGGTTATGCATTTAGGGATTAATAACAAGAATTTTAGTTATAAGCTGGGGGCACATCAGTTGGAAGTGACAGAAGAGGAGAATGATTATGAGCCCTATTGTGACATGGTCATGAAAAAGGCTAATACGGTCTTGGGATGCATTAGGCGAGGTATTTCCAGTAGGGATAAAGAGGTGTTAGTGCTGTTATATAAGGCATTGGTGACACCTCATTTGGAATACTGTGTGCAGTTCTGGTCTCCCATGTTTAAGAAGGATGAATTCAAACTGGAACAGGTACAAAGAAGGGCTACTAGGATGATCTGAGGAATGGAAACCCTGTCTTATGAAAGGAGACTCAAGGAACTTGGCTTGTTTACCTTAACGAAAAGAAGGCTAAGGGGAGACATGATTGCACTCTTTAAATATATTAGAGGGATAAATACCAGGGAGGGAGAGGAATTATTTAAACTTAATACCAATGTGGACACAAGAACAAATGGATATAAACTGACTAATAGGAAGTTTAGACTTGAAATTAGATGAAGGTTTCTAACCATTAGAGGAGTGACGTTCTGGAACGGCCTTCCAGGGGAAGTAGTGGGGGCAAAAGACCTATCTGGCTTCAAGATTAAGCTAGATGAGTTTATGAAGGGGATGGTTTGATGAGATAACATGATCATGGTAACTAATTGACCTTTCACTATCAGTGGTAAATAGGCCAATGGAGGGATGATAGGAGTTACTATAGAGAACTTTTTCCTGGGTGTCTGGCTGGTGAGTCTTGCCCACATGCTCAGGGTTCAGCTGATCACCATATTTGGGGTCGGGAAGGAATTTTCCTCCAGGGTAGATTGGCAGAGGCCCTGGAGGTTTTTCACCTTCCTCTGTAGCATGTGGCACGGATCACTTGCTGGAGGATTCTCTGCATCTTGGGGTTTTTAAACCATTTGAGGACTTCAATATTTGAGATATAGGTGAGAGGATTATTCCAGGAGTGGGTGGGTGAGATTCTGTGTCCTGCACTGTGCAGGGGGTCAGACTAGATGATCATAACGGTCCCTTCTGACCTTAAAGTCTATGAGTCTATCCCAAATGCTTGTTTCACAGCTTCCATTGGTCAGGAACCATCACCAATAGGAGGTGCATGGGCAGCACCTGTAAAGGCAGTGCCTGAGGACATGAAGGCAGTACACAGAGCCTTTTGGCACACCCAAGGGTTACAAGGACCTGGCAGAGGCTTTCTGGGATCTGCAGTAAGTGCAACTGAGACTGTGCACCCCCTTCTGCACCTGCCCCCCTGCAGTCCCCTCCCAGACCTAAACTCCTTGCTGGAGCTTGCACCCCACCCACCTTAACCTCCTTCCTGCACCCCAAACCTTCTTCCCCAGTCCTACCCTAGAGCATGCATCTCTAGTCAGAGCCCTCACTCCAACCTCTTTCACCAGCCTGGAGCCACCTCCTATACTTCAAATCTTTTCTATGACAATACAACTTCCCTCCACAAACAAACAAAATTAATGAGGAAATATTTAAAAAGTTCAATTTACATCCTTGGGAAGAAAGCTTCAGAGGGAATATCTTAATGGTAAGAAATTAAAAATAGTAGAAGACAAATTAGTTGATGGAGATTAAATAGAGAGGTCAGGCAGAACAACTCCATGTAAAATATAATAATTAGAGCTGGTCAAAATGTTTTCCATTATAAGCAATATTCTATTGAAAAATAGCTTCCCCCCCACCCAAATTTTAGGAACATGAAAAGAGAAAAAAATCACTGACTTTCTCATTTCATTTGTGCACAGTTGTTTGTTTTGATAAGCTAAAACATTTTTAAATTAAATTTGTTTAACTTTTATATCAAATTAATTTTAATATTGAATATATAATACATAAATAAAATAAATCAAAGTGATAAAGGCAAAACATGTCTTTACCTTATAAAAACAAAATGATTCAGCTTTATCGAAGTGAAATGTTTCAATGGTCCCAAACTGAATTTTTCACAGTTTCAAAATTGCAGCTGTTGATTCCAATTCAGAACATTTTTTTGAAATGTCAGAAATTCCAGTTTCTCATCAATTATACTAATAACAGATATAAGTAGTAAGTTATCAGATGAGATTATTGAGCCAAAGAGAATATGGCTCCTCCAACACAGTGAAATGTACTGTTTTCTAATGAAGTTTTCAAATAAATCCCAATTGATTTAAAAAACAACGAGGCCAAGCTGAACCTGTTGGGATTTCAACCTGTGGTTCCATTTAGCTCAAGTTTGATGCCTCAACCACAAGGCTCAGAGCTACTTCAAGCAAATCTGGGGATCCCTACGTAGCTATTCAACTGAGTCCCCTTACTGCCTGGGCTAAGCTTCAGTATGCAATTTCCCCCTCAGTACCTGCCTCAAATGTCTATGGCATGAAGGCTTGGAATGGTGAGGGCCAGTTCCACTGCAAGCAGAGAGGGAGAGGTGATGCAACTAGGACTGCTTCATGGGTTTGTGGATGAGCTGATGTGTCATAACTGAGAAATGTTTGGTGACAATAACTTAAAAAATATAAAAGTATCCCTGATTTCCCAAGCGACTCAAATTATTGTCATCATTTAGGCCACTGTCCAAACCACACAGCACAGCAGCAGTCAGCAGGGCTGACAGCCTCAGCAGGTCCCTGGGCAAAGCGGAGAGCTGCTCTGCACCCTTGGAAGGGGTGAGGTCTCAGATTGAAAGGGCAGGGCTGGAGCTAGTCAGCCCTCAGTGCCACCCAGAGAGCTCTGCGCCTCCCCCAAGTGGCCCTCAGAGCTACCCAGAGTGTGCCAGGCGGTGCTCCAGCAGCGATTCAGCAGTGGCTGGGAGCTCCGGGCCCTTTTGTATGGCTAGCATTTCAACCTGGTCCCAGAGGTTCCTGCAGGATTTGTCTTGACCCTCCTCCAGCAAACCATTCTGAGATTTGGTTCCTTACCAAAACCATTCTTTTCTCTTCAATTTGTCTCTCTCAAAAGTGGCCTGAGAATGACAATTCTCCTTTGCAAAAACCTTCTAGGTTTGGAAATTTGCTTTTATTTTACTGTGCAACAAAACCAAAATCTTTTCAAAGGTTTGTAATGAAATGGATAGTCGGAATATCCATCTGTTTTGCAATCTGGGTCTCTCTTGATCTGGTTATTGCATATTAAGACGTAATTGCATGCCTGCGCCTGCTCACTTTGATCTAGCTAGCACAGGGAACAGTAGCTATATGAAGCCATGATGGTACAGGCTTCAGCATGCACAAACTATCCCAGCACAAACCCTGTATACTTACTCCAGTTGTTAGTGCATGCTGCTGGGATCCATGTTATCATGTCTGCACTGCTATGGTTACCCAGGTTAACTAGATTAAACTAGTGTGGGTATGTTTACATACATGCACTACAATCACACCTTCATTTGCACTGTAGACATACCTTCTTTCTCTGGAACTGACATGGGAATCCACTCTAGACTTTAGGAATCTTGCAACTGAAATCTTTATCCTTAATAAATGTTTTAAATTTCACTTAGTATTTTTGTCTGGATGACCTGCTGTTGGAAAAGCTGCAAGGTAGTGACCTTAATGTATCTAGCACTAATCATATGAACACTTCACCCCAGTCTAACATGGTCTCACATATTCTCAGTGCCCAGACAGAACTCCACCGCTGAACCGGCATTCACACACTACCATGCAGCCTCTGTGCTGAGTTCCAGCGGTCCATTGACACACATTGCACTGCCTCACAAGGCTCAGTCAAAGGAACCCCAGGATGATGTTCACCTTAAGGGAATCTTTAGGACTAGGGTGAATAACTTACCACCTGGCAAATATTTAGGGGTTTATCTGAAGCAGGCAAAGTGGTTTGGGCAGATCAGGCTTAGCTGGCTTGAGTTTGCTTAGCCCATCCTAAAACTAATTTTACTTGTATGACACGTAGATGGTATCATGAGCTTTCGTGGGCACAGCCCACTTCTTCAGATGACCGGTCATCTGAAGAAGTGGGCTGTGCCCACAAAAACTCATGATACCATCTACATGTTTTGTTAGTCTATAAAGTGCTACCAGACCATTTGTTGTTGTTTTTTTGTAACAGACTAACTTGGCTGAAGCTTCTTTACTTGTATGGTAAGCTCTGGAGGGGAGGTGCTAACTTTTAGGTCTCTGTTTGTACAGTGCTTAGCACGTGGGGGTCCTTGTCCATGACTAAGACTTCTTGGTACTACAGGCTGCCCCTGACTTGCAACGTTATCGGTTATTGAGATAGCATCGCAAGTCAGGGGCATCGTAACTTGAGCCCGCATTTTTGACAGGCATCGTATGCCATCGTAAATGTGGGGCTGAGGATGTAAGTCGGGAGATTTTGGCCCCTTCTGCACTTATGGAAAAGGTCGTAAGTGCAGGGGGTCATAAATTGGGCCATTGTAAAGCGGTAGCCTCCTGTACATTAATACCAATATAATGAAATAAATAATAAATAATAATATCTTAGTCAAGACAAGGCTTAAGAGTTTCCCCAGCTCTACTCTTGTGCATATTCTCTTCTGCCCCCTACATACTCAAGGGCTGTGTCTAGACTGCATCCCTTTTCAGTAAAAGTGATGCAAATTAGAAACATCGCAATTGCAAATGAAGCAGGGATTTAAATCCCCCCCGCTTCATTTGCATAAACATGGCTGCCACTTTTTTCCGGCTCGGAGCTTTGCCGGAAAAAAGCGCCAGTCTAGACACGGATCTTTCAGAAAATAAAGCCTTTTCCGAAAGATCCCTTATTCCTCTTAAAATAAGGAATAAGGGATCTTTCGGAAAAGACTTTATTTTCCAAAAGATCCGCGTCTAGACTGGCGCTTGGAATAAGGGATCTTTCGGAAAGGGCTTTATTTTCCAAAAGATCCGCGTCTAGACTGGTGCTTTTTTCTGGCAAAGCTCCGAGCCGGAAAAAAGCGGCAGCCATGTTTATGCAAATGAAGCGGGGGGGATTTAAATCCCCGCTTCATTTGCAATTGCGATGTGTCTAATTTGTACCCCTTTTCCGTAAAAGGGATGCAGTCTAGACACAGCCAAGAAGAATACAGTCCTATTAGCTGGCAGAGAAGGGCTGTAGCATATCTTAACAGGAGCAGGGTTCAGATTGCATGGGAGACATTTGGTAGTTTTCAGGAGGTGTAAATTTAACTGTCATGCATGTTCTTGAGGCAGAAGGCAGTGTTAGACCACCTTTACCTCTGTGCTAACAACACTTTTTCAGCAAATATGCCCTATCATGCAACCTCATGTGAGGTGACGAAGTAAAATATTCTCTGAGCAGTTTATGAGTGGAAGAAGTGCTGCCTTTGAAAACATTCTTTCTGACACAGCTCATGTCATAAGGATTACTTCCCCTAGTCAGAGAGAAAGCAATAATTGGTGAGACAGTCTCTTGTCAGAGATCAGTGAATTTGATTTGTATTGAAACAGTGACTTTTGGACCAAAGCTTATGAGGTGATGAATAGGGAGAGTGGAGAGCTAGCAGCCACAGCATCTGCTAGAAATAACAGATTTTGGCTGATAGCGGTGTTTAGAATAGGGAATCTTCTAAAAACATGAGTAAAATCCTGCCTGAGGCTAGTGGGGATTAGGAGATGTCCATCTGTTTTTGTGATTATTTCTGTTTATTTTTCACAGGGTTACATTTGATTCTCTTACAACATTCCTAGCCCAACAGTGAGGATGAGTTTTCCCACACAACTGCGATTATCCAGACTTAAATACACCATTGTTCACTCTTGTCTCATTCCCATTGACACTTTTCAACTTTGTTTTCCACATGTAAATGCCCTTATTTCAGATAATGCAAAGATGCACACACACACACATATTTACACCGAAAGCAAGACACCCACCAACCAATATATATACATAAACACCCGGGGAGCAGGACATACACCTCAATATATAAACATACCCGGGGAGCAGGAAGAGAATATAAGATGTAGTAGTCGGATGGGGGAACTGGAGAAACATACAATGTTCAGGAGATTGTGGAAATGTGGAGAGACTTCAGAAACCCAGGGTAGACTTAGGAATGTGTATGTCACAATATGCAGTGTGAATCAGGGGAGAGCATGGCTCAGAGTGACACTGAACTAAGACAACATTCATGGAGGAGACTGGAGAGGCTGTGGGACCAGAAAGGGTTGGAAAGCAGATTAGAGAGTGGGCATTGGAAACCAGGAAAAATACTATGCATTGCACAGATGCAGCAGATTCCAGCCAACCATCTCAGTAAGTTTTATTTCCATTTTACAGATAAGGAAACCGAGTCATAGAGAAATTAAGTGCCTTTTTTTTGGTCCCATATTCTGCGACAGACCTAAACAAAAATCTTGTCAAAGACTTTCTGAAATCAGGTGCACAAAACTGAATAAGTATGCCCCTGGCTGTCACATAAAAGGCCTAGAGAATAATGCTGATTTTTGTCTTTATGATTTGATGCCTTCTTGTTGTAATATCAAATTGCACTTACCTTTTTTTGCAGGGACACAAAATTGTAAACTCACATCTGCTTTACTGTCCTTTATCACCCACATGTCTCTTTTAGCCTTATTCCTTTCCAGGTTTTCCCCAATAACTAATCTTCTACCTACTCTTGCTAGGCCTCTCATCACAATTTCTTTCTCTTCAGTATTCATAACACATCCCAGTTTCATATAACCTGGAGATTTCATAAAAGTGTCATATAGAACCTCTTTCTGATCACTACCGTTTAACAGACCAAAACCAGAGCTCTGCCCTATCCTAGGTATGTCCACACTATGGGACAACATTGAATTAAGATACACAACTTCAGCTACGTTAATTGCATAGCTGAAGTCAAAGGACCTTAACTCGACTTTTGGCGCTGTCCACACTGCAGGAAGAACATTCTCCCTTTGACTTCCCTTACTCTTCATGGAAGCAGAACTACTGGCATCAACTGGAGTGCCCCTCTCAGTTCGAATTAGCTATCTTAACTAGGCCCGCTAATTTGAACCCTAGAAGATAGACAGTGCTAGCTTCCATTGTTCTCTGTAGTGTAGAATACCCCTATGGGGCACCTATGCTAATTCAATACTTGCTCTTAATTATCACCTTTTGCTTACTTCATTACCCAGCAACAAGTTTTCATTCAAAATGACCATGTTCCTATCCAAGCCACTATCTTCTTGATATTCCTTACTACTCCAAAACTCAAGCAACCCATAATTATTGATTCCAAGTTCCAATACAATTCTCATACACTCCATCAGTTCTTACCTACTGATAAAAAAAATCCAGCAAGGCTCATCTTTGTATTGGATTGTCTACTTTGTGTGATGTGTAATAGCACTTTCATGTACATAATTTTGGAATCAGATTGACTGTTCATGTTGGACAATAGTTGTAAAATGGTTCTCTACCCTGTTGTATCCTTGGTTTCAAATATTGGGTCAATCAGGCTAAGAACTTTTCATTTTCACTCTCTTTCCTTTCACTTCCACTAGTGTAATTCTGGAGTAGCTGAATCAATGCCTATAGAGCTATACCAGTGTGAAAGCGGTATAAATGTGAGACTTGGGCCCTAGGACTCTCTTGATTTTCATTCATTCTACCCCAAGCCAAAGAATTTTATACCACACTTGGAACATACATTTGCAGTAGGATCATTTTTTCCCCTTTCTCCTTCCTTTCTCCTATGGAACTGACTATGATTTAGGAGGGCAACGATCAAGAGACAGGGCCTGATTCTTTTTGCATGTACTCCAGTTCCATTCTTGAGCAATTCCACTGACTTCAGCAGCATTGCTCCTGATTTACACTGGAATTAATGATAGGAGAACTGAGTCACTGAAATTTACAAATCTTTATTAATGCGAAATAGTCACAGGCCATCATTCTGTACTTCCCCTGAGAAAAGAAGACTCGTCATATGCCGTCTTTGATGCTGATTTTTTTTTAAGAAATCTGTTTCTCAAAGGAAACAAAAATATCAGTATATCATCCTTGAAATTACAAATTCCTTCTGCCCTGCAGAGGGAATTCCCTTGCATAATACTGAATTCCTGAGAAGAAAAGACATTCCCATCCTACAAGACAGGTGGCATTAAAGGCTCAGTTCCTGCAAAATCACTATAAATTGTTTTTGCAAGGAGTATGAATCTGAACGCCAAAAAAGTGTCAGCTCATCTCACTACAGTGGCATTTCCAAGTTTAAACATGGCAGAAGTTCTTAGGACTTCAGTGGATATAGAGAATCCTGAGGCCCCAATTTAGCAAGTACATTTATCTTAGGTACATGAGTAATTCTGTTCAAGGTTTGACACATGCTAAAGTGCCTTGTTGAACTGAGATAAAAGACAGAACTATGTAGCACTTTAAAGACTAACAAGATGGTTTATTAGGCGATGAGCTTTCCTGGGCCAGCATCTCTATCACTATTGTTGAACTGAAATTGAACATTAAAGTCATTGGGTGTCCTTCCATTTATTTCAATGTGTTTTGGATTGAGATCTAAGTGAAGGAATTTTTGTTACAAATAGGTCAATTAGTTTAACAATGAGTAGGGAGAGGATAGACAGGAAAAGGAATTCCCCTTGTTAAGTGTTTATTATTTGTTAATTTAGGAGGGGTGTTCACCTTTGTTTCTTCTTTGAGAGGAAGATCTGTACTTGTAATGGAACTGTGATTGTGTTCCTGGAGTTACTATGGTAATACACATTTTAATGACTAGCTGCTTCCTACATTACCATATTATCTCACAGCCTCAGTTTGGTGGAAGCTCATATGTCTGCTTTTGTTTATGGACATTTCCCCTTAAAAAGAGAGAAGGAATCAGAAAAAAGAAAGAATGCATTGGTCTGTGAGGATCAAAACACACGAGGAATCCCTTAGATCAGTAACTGTGAAACGTTATTTCACTGCCAACTGGGGAAGAGTTTGGGTCAAATCCAATTCATTTACTCACCTGACCAGACCTAAGGAGGTCAATGGCAATGTTGGGTGAATAAGGCAAGTGACAGCTGACCTGCTATAAAATGCATAAGAATATACCTAGCACACAAAAGTTATGTGCTGCATGAGAACTGGGCAATGTTTTTTGACAGAAGAGTTTTCCATAGAAATTGCATTTTCATTGCAATCAAAAGATTCTGTGGGCAAGTGTAGATTTTTGATAATTTTTGTTTCAATAATGTCAAATGATTTTGAGATAGTAAAACATTTTGTTTGCACTTTACCATTGCCATTCATTGTCTATGGACTTTGATAGTAATATTGTAAATAAAACATATTAAGACTAAACAAAATGAATCTTGATTGCAATTTGTTTTAACATGATCCAAATGAAACAATTCAATATTTCTGATTTGATTTTTTTCTGAATTTCCTTCCCACAACAAATTACTAAATTTGAATTTCTTGTTCCAATCTGGAATAAAAACAAATATTAAAATGTTGAACTCTGACACAGACTATCCCTCAGTATATCATGCCAGGTCTGCGCAGATAGCTAGCATAAGAGACTTCATGAGAGCCCTCAAAGACCACAGACTCAGATAAGATACAAAGGCATCTGAGTCAGGTTATTGTCGAACAAAGTACATTAATAGTTGTAGGTAGCCAGATGGCCTCTGAGCCCCTACATATTTGTACCCAGAACAATGGACATGGCTTAATCAATAGTATGGATTTCACTATCGCCCCCTAGGACAAAGAATTAAGTCAAAGTACCCCAATATTTATAGATGAAGAGCATGAATTACACTTGGGGAACTATTGAGAGGCTGGCCAGAGATAGACAGAAGTGGACGATGCCCTATACACCAGTGGACATGAAGGACGATGATGATGATGACTCCAATATTTATAGACAGAAATGAACAAACTATAATACACACCATACATATCATCTTATGCACTAATGATACGTTTGGTACATCTCCTTGGTAAGCCCATTGTTATACTTTTAGTCTTGTTGTTTCAAATGATTTTATCATGTACTCAGCTGGCTGTCCTTGTACTGTCATGCTGGAATGTATTTACATACTTCATGTGCTTTTATTAGTGCTAGCAGTTCTAGTGCCGAGAGACACTGACTTGAAGGCAAACATTTGCTTTTGACATGACCTATCTGTTACACATAGTATAACTCTTGCTTACTTGGTTCAAGCACCAGGCACGCATGCTTTAAGCTCTTGCTTTCTCCTACATCTGTAGACATAGCCTAAGGGGTCACAGGACTCCTTGTTTTTGCAGATATAGACTAACATGGCTACTCCTCTGATACCATTTTTTAAGGTGATTCCACCATTTACTGAGCATGACTTCTGCCTCAGAAAATCCACTCTGTATATTATACTGATAACATGGTCCTATATTGCAAAAGGAAAATATAGGCCGCAAGGTAAAAGAAACCTCACAGAAAGTCAGTGGGTACATCAACTCAACAAAAAGCCCCCTCCGGCAGTGAGTCTCAGAGCCTGGGTCAACTGACTTGAGCGTGTAGGGTTTGCACTGTGAGGCTGAAAATGGCCATGTAGATGTTCTAGCTTGGGCTTCCAGACCCTCCTTGGTCTTACCGGGTTTCAAAGCCCACGCTCCAGCCTGAGCCCCAATGTTTATACTGCTATATTTAACCCCACTGTGTTAGCCCTGGAGCTGGGTCAGTTGACTCGGGCTGTGAGACTCAATGCTGTGTAGCTGATCCTGTGACAGAGTGCACCTACACTCTGATCACTCTGGTGTTAATTAGTATCTCTTGAGAAAGCTGATGTGGTAAGTAGTTGACCAGGCTGGATAGGATAAAGGAGCCAATTAGGCCATCAGCCCAAGCTTGATAAAAAAGCAAGAAGGAAATGCCAAGGGGAGAGTGGGGACTACGGCTGGTTGAGCTCAGTTACATGGAAGCCTTGGGGGTGGGGAAGAGAGACATCAGGTTCTGGGCAGAGGGCCAAAAGACATGGTGGTACTGTAACTAGAGTAGTGTATGGGGAGAGTGATGGCAATGGTAAAGGAACTGAAGGGTTTGGTGAAGTACGATCACTGGTGCCTGTGCAGTTTCAACAGGAACAGGCCCACCAATTGGGGGTGAGGAAAGGGAGCAGTTGATTCAAAGGGACCTGGGGCTGCTGGCTGCCAACACTGCTATTGCAGCAGCCAGAGCCCAGGGACCTATACATGGCCACTAGAGCGCCGCACAATGCACTCTAGGCAGCTCTGAAGGCTGAGGGGTCAGCCCCACCACTTCTGCCTGATGCCCCCCGCCCCTTCTGGGAGGGTGGAGCTAGCCACCCCATCTTGCCCAGGGGCCCGCAGAGGCTGTCTGTGCCCATGTCCAGGAAAGAAGATGCTCCTGGCCCTAAGTTTTGCTCTCAGAGACTGTTACTTACTCTTGTTTAAAAAATAAATAAAAATTGAGAAATCTTCCAGCACAAATATGCACTAGGTAAAGAGCTTCCCTGCTGTTTGCAAGCCAGAAAAGTTTAACATGAGGTTTTAACTGTTTTTACTGCTTTCTAACCTATGTTTGCTACACAAATACTCAATACGGTGAGAGTCTAATGTCATTGCCAGATGTGCAGCTGCATAGTAAGTTACCAGGACAAGTCACACTAATGCAGAGTATTTACATTTGGGGCTTACACTGTGGTAACTATGTTGGTTTAGCTACACTGTGACAAACCTACCCAATCTAGACAAACTCTTGGCTATCTTCATACCTTACCCACAGTGGTTCTTAACCCTTCCAGACTATCGTACCACTTCCAGGATTTGTCTTGAGTATCCCCAAGATTAAAAACAGCTTGCTTACAAAAATCAGACGTAGAAATAGAGGGTCACAGTGCACTGTTATTGAAAAATTGCTTATTTTCTCATTTTTACCACAGAAATTAGAAATCGATTGGAATATAAACACTGTACTTCTCAGAGTTTTTTGCTTGTGAGCCTTGTCTGAAACCAGAACCCTTCTGCCCCTGGACTGAAGCATATAACTTAGCTTCCTGGGGGCCCCTTGTGGCATGAGGCCCCAGGGAATTGCCATGTTTGCTCTTCACTTGTGACCTCTCTATGCTGATCCTATGGCTCTCCTGGGACTCATGACTGCCAGGTAGAGAAATGCTGAGCTGGGTGAATTGATTTACCCCCTGGAATGCCTCTGCACATCCCCAGGTGAACGCATACCCCGGTCTAAGAACCTTGTAATTGGGGGAGCAGTGAAAAAGCAGAGAAGGAGGCTATAACCATTTGCTTATTTGCTGCCCAAGCGATCAGATAAGACTGCCAGATACTTTACAGCTAAGAATTCCTCACCACTGAAGTATATAGCAGCTTCCAGCATTTCAAAATGAGAGGTGCTGGTGGGGAAACAGTTTCTCATCAGGGGTAGTGATAGAAATGTAGCCATGTTAGTCTGGTGTAGCTGAAACAAAATCTTGTCTGGCTCACGAAAGCTCATCATCTAATAAGCCATCTTTTTAGTCTTTAAAGTGCTGCATAGTCCTGTATTTTGTTTCATCAGGGGTATTGTGTTTTCAATCTGACATACACTATCAACAGATTAAAATAAATCCCTCTGCATGTTAATTCGGACCAGCTTGGAGCCATTTGCTTTTTGTCTGATCATGGGGCGGGGCTGCCTAACAAGTGTCTAGCACCAGCTGTGGCAGTGACCAGCTGCAGGGTTATAAGTAATTTAATACAGAAAAAACAAGCAGAAATGTTGTTACAGGAACAGAAAGAGAGATGGGTGTGAGTCAGAACACTTCCTCCCTCTCTCTTTGCACATGGCATCCAAACCCATCTCAGCAAGAGGCACCCAGAGCACCACACCTCATTTAATAGCCCTCACCCTAATAACAGAGGGGCCTTTCAGTCTAAACCTAGATAAGAATTACACATTTTCTGTCCCTTTCTGTCTCACTGCAACTCCTAGGATCTTTATGAACAATCCTTCATCCTTTAAAAGATATCGGATCCGCTCAGCTTCATCCGTCTTTCTGTCCACAGATACAAATGATTCACTTATTAAAAGGCATCAGATCAAACTCACTGCTAGTAGAAATGGACACAGCTCCACAGGAGTGAATGGAGTTGAGCCTGTTTATACATGTGGGCTGTGTCTAGACTGGCCAGTTTTTCCAGAAAATCAACTGCTTTTCCGGAAAAACTTGCCAGCTGTCTACACTGGCCACTTGAATTTCCGCAAAAGCACTGACTTTATACTATAAGAAATCAGTGCTTTTTGTGGTAATACTATGTTGCTCCCGTTCGGGCAAAAGTCCCTTTTGCACAAAACTTTTGTGCAAAAGGGCCAGTGTAGACAGCTGAGATTTGTTTTCCGCAAAAAAGCCCCAATCATGAAAATGGCGATCAGGGCTTTTTTGCGCAAAAGCGCGTTTAGATTGGCCACAGATGCTTTTCCGCAAAAAGTGCTTTTGCGGAAAAGCTTCCGTGCCAATCTAGACCCGCTTTTCCGAAAATGCTTTTAATGGAAAACTTTTTCGTTAAAAGCATTTCCGGAAAATCATGCCAGTCTAGACATAGCCATGGTGAATTGGGCTTATTATGTTTAAAATAGTCTGTGCCAGAGAGCAGGTTTATGGACAACTGCCCCTCTTACACTGAGATTAGCAGCTGCACTTGTGGGACTAGCGCCAGAAGTCCAGCACTACTTGAAATAGGAACCCTTTGGTGTCTATTGACATAATCCCCTTAAAGTAGGGTTGGACTGAATAGCTGAAGTGACCGAAATAGCTCCCTAGAATGCCAAAAGCAAGGCACCACTGCCAATGGAAGTTGAGATAAGTACTGGTCCTTACGTCTGGACACTACTGGAATTGTAGCTGAGTATTTATCCCTGAATTTTAGGAGACATCCTGGCAATTCTGGCTCAACCAGGCCAGATTTTGACCAACTTCCAGGCCCTAAGGGTGCATCTACACAGCAAGACTTAACTCAAAATAAGCTATGTAAATTGAGCTTCGTCAGTTGCATAGCTTATTTTGAAATTGGGAGCATCTACACAGCACTTATTTTGAAACAGAGCACTCTTCCTCCGACTTCTCTCTAGACAACGGTTTCACTTTCAAAGTAGCATTTTTCGAAAAAACACCCGTGACGCGATTATACAAATGAAGCATGGGAAATTCAAATCCCGGCTTCATTTGCACTTTCAATATGTCTAATTTACATCCCTCTTTCGAAAGAGGGATGTAGTCTAGACATAGCAGGAAGAGCTTGAAACATTAGCAAGCAACTGGCCTGCTGCTGAATGTGTTGAATGCTTTTATAATGTACCAGCTGCTGTGTTCAAGGGCAAACACAGGCATACTTGCAAAAAGCAATGTGCCTGTGTGTGCCTGAAGAACTAGTTAATCTACTCACACAATAGGGTGTTTTAAATGACACGCACATGGGTTTGTTGGTCTGTGAGTAAATTCTTGTGTAAATCCTGTAAAGTTCTTCCTAGAGCAAATTTGGACAGAATGGGTCTGCTAGGCACCCTCTGTGATAATAAACCTGTTCTGTTCAAGATTTTTCCTAGTCCAAAATTAGTGTAAGTCATCCCTCTCAGCACACCAGATTTTAGTGGCAATAGAAGCACTTTCTAATTTGTAATACTCACTACACATTTTTTAAGTCACCATCACTGTCTGATTTCTTACTAGATAATTAAAAGCAGTCATTTGGTGGCATGTGCTATTAGGCTTTCCTGAAGCAAAGATTTTGGATCAGATTCTGGACAGTCCACTGATGGATATTCAGAGGGACAAAGAGAAAAACATAATTGGTGAGAATGTAATTAGAGGGCACTGGTTCTGCTCCCTACTAGAATCCCTGTAAGTAAACAGGGAGATGAAAGGTGAAGGTGGTGGGACCATGGTCTAGATCTTTCCACACCACCTACACACAGAGGCTACGTCTACACTGGCATGATTTTCCGAAAATGCTTTTAACGGAAAAGTTTTCCGTTAAAAGCATTTTCGGAAAAGCGCGTCTAGATTGGCAGGATGCTTTTCCGCAGAAGCACTTTTTGCGGAAAAGCGTCCGTGGCCAATCTAGACGCGTCTGTGGCCAATCTTCCTACTGTCTGAAATCAGTGCTTATTGTGGAAATACTATGCTGCTCCCGTTCGGGCAAAAGTCCTTTTGTGAAAAGCTTTTGCGCAAAAGGGCCAGTGTAGACAGCTCAGATTTCTTTTTGTGCAAAAAAGCCCCGATCGCGAAAATGGCAATTGGGGCTTTTTTGCAGAAAAGCACATCTAGATTGGCATGGACGCTTTTCCGCAAAAAGTGCTTTTGTGGAAAAGTGTCTGTGCCAATCTAGACGTTCTTTTCCGCAAATGCTTTTAACGGAAAAAACTTTTCCATTAAAAGCATTTCCAGAAAATCATGCCAGTCTAGACATAGCCCTGATGTTTATAATTCTGTCTTGAATTTCATTTTAACTAGAAAGAAGAGTGAATCCAGTTGCATCTTGCTGAGACATATCAGGTGGCCTGCCTAAAAACAAATACACGTGATTAGCTTACAAGGTAATTCAAATGTGCCCCACCTTTGTTTGAATTAATGACAGTCGCAGAACAATAGTCAAAAATCCATCCTTAGAAACAGGCTTTTTTTTTTCCTCTTTAGTTAAAAATCCAAAGTTAGTCAAAATCTGTAACTGGTATCAGTCACATGTCCAAGTCAGCAGGAGGTGCAGGGTCTGCTTTGGTTTATTTCACCGTATTTTGAGAGGGCAGTTCTGTTTCTCCTAGGGTTGCCAGATGGTTTCAACAAAAATGCCGGACATGCTTGACATTCCATCACAATCTACTTTACATCTTATTTAGAAAATACCGGACATTTATATTTTCTCATTTATATTTTCTCAATTTGTTTCCCGAACAGAACACTCAAATAATGGACGCTCTGGTTCAAAACAGGACATCTGGCAACCCTAGTTCCTCCTTGCAGACCTTTCATTTCAGTTTAGAAAGAGGCCAGGTGTCACAGTAATGGAGAAACAACACGACAATCAGATGTGCAAAGACCCTGCTCCTGCTCCCAATGAAGTCAATGGGCAGCAGGATTAACCTCCAGATCCAAGAGCCGAAGCCGCCCTCACATTTCCCCTGGCCCTCCATGAGGTTCAGAGTAATAACTGCGTCTTCTGAAGTAACCACAAACAGCTGATGAACTGTTTTGCTTGGAACAAATGTGCAAAGACTGTCAGAAAGAAAAGGACAAATAAAGGAAGCAAAGTTAGAAAAAAATGAAAGAGAAACAAGACAGCAGTTAATTAGCTGGCCTACTCAGGTCCATTGTGCAGAGTACACCTTTATTCAGGGCTTAACATATTCTGAAAAAAATGAGGGGGAGAGTCTTTTAGAATCTGCGAGCAGCAGCTGTGGTAAGACATGGCTTAAATTTTTGGTGAAGAGAGGTGGGGTCTGAGGGTGTGACCCATGCTGTAGACCCTATCCCATACTCCCTTTAAGTCAGAGTCAGGCAAAATACAGCCCAATGCAGCCTGCCAAACATTCAGATCTTGCTCATCATGATACTCAGGGACACCAATATCTTGTGGCCCAGGCCCCCTGCCTGCTGCAGCCCCTCACACTACTCAAATTGCCCTGCTGCTGGGGCCAGTGTGTGTCTCTCTGCACACCCTGGGGTGGGAGGGGGGAGGGGACGGGAGTCTCCATGCCTTGTCCCCAGACCCAGCACAATCTTCGCAGCCTCCCATAGGCTAGGAGCTGCTTGGGCTGTGCTTGAGGCCACATGCAGCATGTTGAGGAGACTCCCCACAAGGGTCGTGTTGCACAGAGATGCACACATTGGCCCCAGCAGGCAGTCGCTTTGAGCGTGTGCGGCTGCAGCAGGCAGGAAGCCCGACTCAGGGTACCACTGGGCTGCTGGCTAAAAGTCACCTACTACAAGCGCTTCCTGGTCAGAACCTGCACCTGGCATCCTAGTCCCTCCTCCATCCCAATTCTCTGTCCCAGCTTACAAACCAAACCCTCCACTCCCACTTGTGCATGCCTGCCCCTGGTCACAACTTCCTCCCAGATCCTGCATCCCCCCACATCCCTGCCCTAGGTCAGAATCCTCTCCTATACCCAAACTTTCTCCTAGACCTTGCACCCCAATCCCTGTTCAGGTCACACCCCATCCTCCACCCAAATGCCACACACTCTTCTGTACCCCAATCCCCTACCCAAAGTCTCCTCCTATATCCATCTTTCATCCCATCCCTGCACCCCATCCATTAGTATTGTAGAAAAGTGTGGCCTTTGATCACCTGCCAAATTCTTGGGGTGGCCCCCATCAAAAATTATTGCCCACCCTGACACAGACGTTAGACTTTGAAAATTGGCCCTACTTTTTTAATCTCTTATTTATTGACTTTGTAGTTTAAAAAGTTGGTTGTTAATGATCTTTTATGTGGTCCAGAGAGACACCCAGTGGTTCAATATCAGACTGCAGCTTACTTGGATCTACGTAGCAAAGAAAACTTCACGGCACAGTCTCAGAATATGTCTTGCTGCAGGGATTTTCAAAACTGGGTTGCAGGCTTGCCCAGGTAAGCTGCTGGTGGGCTGCAAGACACTTTGTTTATGTAAGTGTCCATAGCCATGGAGCCTCACAGTTCTCATTGGCTGCAGTTCAGCATTTCCAGCCAAGGGGAGCTGTGGGAAGAGGCAACCTTGCCCATAGCACTTCTCTGCAGAAATAGCTAGAAATGGAGAACTGCAGTCAATGGGAGCTGTGAGGCTCCGTGGCTATGGACATTTGAATAAAAAAAGTGTTGCAGGCCCACCAGTGGCTTACCCTTGACCCAACTTTGAAAACCCAGGTTTTACTCCATAAGACGCCTGTGTCAGGCGCTGGTGGGGGAAGTTCCCAGAGCCTGAGCTCCAGCCCAAGCCTGAATGTCTGAATTGTGAAGTTATAGCTGCACAGCCCAAGCCCCAGACAACTGATACACGCCATCTCCAGATGTTTTACTGCAGTGTAGACGTAACCTTAGAGCCTGCACCAATTGGCTCAGGCGTATGAGGCTTGGGCTGCGGGGTAAAAGTGTCCAGAGACATTCCTGGTTGGTCTGGTGACCAGGCTCCAAGTCCCTCTGCTCTCACAGTGTTTCAGACACAAAACTTCTGCTAGTTTTAGACCTGCAGCTCATGCCCTGTGAGCCTGAGTCAATTTACCAGGCGTTCTATCTGAGACATGGGAGTGTTTCTTTACAGTGGAGACATCAATCAGAAACAATATTTACCAGCATTCACCACCAGTGGTGAAAGTCACTTAACATTTCTAACAGGTACTATCCTATTGCAAGCTGGGTCCCTGTCAGCTCCTTCAATAGCTCCCTGCTAGCTTCTGCCACAGCTCAGCCAGCTCTTGCCAGAGCTGCACACCAGGGCTCACCTGCTTACTTTCACCTCTGCCACGTGACATGAGCCGTGACATGGAATTTGTCAGACCAGATTAGGTCAGTACTGGCCTTTCTGCTCCCAGTGGCCAGCCTCTGGAGTGCAGGGGCTCCACTTCTCTGTGGTGCCGGCCCCTGGGGCTCTCCTCCCAGCCACTGACAGTCATGGATCCAGGGCTCCATTCCCAGCCACTGGCCCTAGCGCTCTGTTCTTCCCTTGTCTGGAAATGCTCCTGGCCCCCATCCCTCCAGTTTTTCCCTGTAAGTGTTCCTGCCCCAAAGCACCTTTAGGGGGGTCGCTGAAAATGCTGAGCCAGAGGTGTTGCTGGACCAGAAAAGTCGAGATTACAGAGGTTCAATCTGTACTCTAGGGCCAAAAAAAAAAAAAAAACCCGCTAGAATTTGTCGAGCAAAAAGATCCACAAAGTAGACTCTGTCTCTTTAAGAGGGGATGGGGGAGTGCCGCGTTCTCACGGAACCCTTACTTTCACTTCACGGAACCCCGGGGTTCCATGGAGCACCAATTGGAAAACACTGCTCTAGGGCTATATCTAGACACCAGAAGTATCCCAAAATAGCTATTCTGCATTTTTAAATGTGTCCATTATTTTGAAATATGTTTTGAAATAACGGGTGCACTATTCCAGTGTCCCTGTAGCCCTCGTTCTACACAGGTTAAGGGGCTTGCTGGAATAGCGCTTTATTTCAAAATTAGATTGAAATAAGATACGCAATTTGCATAGTTCAAACTGTGTATCTTATTTTGATCTTCGGGTGCAGAGTAGATGCACCTTAGCAAATTAAAACAAAGTGATACACTGAGCCAGATCCTCCACTGGTGTAAATCGGCATAATTTAATTGAAGTCAAAGCTATGCAGGGAGTCAGTAACGATAAGAAAAGTGTGGTACACCTAACAAGCGACAAACCAATAAAGGGCAAAGAGAAAAGCTGGATTCTGCTCTTGGTTACCCATATGCCAACTGCTAAGTAAATGGTCCATATTAGACAACAGCGATGGGGCTACCCTTAAATCCTTATTACACACATAAAATCATTGCGACTGGAAAGCCAAGCACCCAAAAGCTAAATAATGCCAGAGTTATGGCTTCTTGTTTAACCTTATGATGCAGTCTTTAATTACATGATCATGTACACTTTTTCCCACAGGCCTTGTCTCAGATACAATACATCTTTATAGCTGAGCTGATTGGAAAACAGATTTTGTTTCCCACAGGAAATTCTGACACTTCAGAATTTTTTTTTGTCTCAAATTAGAAGGAAAGTTCAAAATCTTGAATTATTTTGCAGAACAAAACATTCCAAAATAACTTTCATTCAGAAACATTGATTTGTTTTGTATCACTAATGCTGAAGATTAAATAGATACAATATAAAAAACTCTAAATGAAACAGTAGTTCAAACTAAACAAAAAATCAGAAGGAAACACTTTATTTTGAATCACTTCAAAACTTTTCAGATTAAAATTGCATCCAAATCTAGACACTCCCCCACAAAACATATGATTCTGATATAACAGCATTTTCCAACAAAATTGGTTGTACCAACAATGTTTTGACGAGCCCTACTTTATAGGAACATACTTTTTAGTGATGCATCTAAGAGACCTAGCCACCCTATTAATCTAAAGCTATGTCTTTATATGCCTTGACATGTCTGAATCCACAAAGGACATTCTACTTTGCTAAAAATATCATTGTAACAAAGAATTTGTCATAATCTAATGTGAAAGATAGGATATTGGAATGTGGGATAAAAGCCCACATGTGAAGAACACCACTGTAGAAAAGATATCTTGTAATAATCTGGGGTTCTCTGGTAATTTTGTTTGCCATCCTGCATCCTTAATAAGAGTTGAGGAAGTACATTTTAGTTATAGAGTTAAAATAAATGTGTGAAATCCATTGTTTCTCCTGTTTATTTTTATGTGAGAAATTCTGGCTTTGTCTAGCATTATTCTTAGAAGGCATTATGGATGATTGAAAAACTAGCATATTTATGATATCAGGAAAACTTGAATAATAGAGATGGAAAGTAATTGTTTACTTTTAAAAATTCTTCGGTTTAACATTTATTCAAATTAAACAGCAGTTAAAAAATCAGCAATTTCAACCCTTTGATAGCGATTGAGAAAGGGCCCACTCATCTTCCCTGAATCATCCAAGAAGTCCTGTAGCAAAAATAGAGAAGGTGAAATATGACATTCCTATATCACTAAGACTAAAAAAATTCCAAAATCAGCAAAAAATTAGCTCCCAGTGTTTTTCATTTGTGGTCAGAAGATCACCTCTAGAATGAAATAAACAAGAGGCTGAAAAACTGAAGCTGTATTTTTTAAAATAAAAACATTAATTGCCGGTAGGGCCACCTTATTTCAGATATTCACTGTCTTGGAAGATGACTGGGTTGGCAAATCTAGACGTGTAATCAGCTTTGGTGCCCTCAAGCTGCAGTCTTTGCGGTTCATTTTCTTCTTTGTATATTGATTGCCCTCAAAAGGGGCTTTCTGCTAAACATCTCTAGCCTGAAGGCATGAGCCTTTGTGTTGTCAAGTTTTTGGCAGCCAGCTGCTGGATGCCCGTATTTTAAACACATTTGTCCTTTCTTCAACTCTACAGAATGCATTTTAATTATATATAGCTTTACATCAGCCGCAGGATATTGCCTACCAAAGTAGTGACAACTCTGTAAGCTCCTGTGTATCAAGACAAAGGCTGTTGTATTTTCAACGTGTGTATGTCTCTTACAGACCAGACCTCCTTTTCATTTCAGAGAAGAACTGTGCAGTGTTTAGGAAAATAAATACAATATTAGAAATAAGGTGAAAAATGTTAACAGTGAAGGTACTTAAGTGTTGGAACAATTTACCCAGGGTTGTTGTGGATTCTTTATCACTAGAACATTATTTAAATCAAGACTGGATGCTTTTTCCAAAATATATGATCTAGTTCAAACAGGAATTAATTCAGGGAAGGCCTATGAGGTGGTGTTTGAGAACTGAACCTGGGACATTCCCCTGTTCCCTAGATCCCAAAGGAGTTCATACAAAATCTCTGAAAAAACACAGATGAGCAACGGGGCTGACATGACTAGACAGCACCTGCTCTTCATCATATACTCTATTTCCTACACCTTCATGGAAAAGTTGTTCATGGCGCTGCTTCTGGTTCCTCCTATGAATTGTGGACCAATTCCAGGCTGAAAGAGGTTCTGAAATGGCAGCTGAGAGATCCAGGCTGTCTGGACCTTTCAGGCCCTATCAAGGGGCTGCAGGGATCTGTGGAAGTCAAGTAGTGTGGACACACAGGCCCATTGCCTCCAACAGGTCCCTTCCAATGGAAAATGAAGATTAAGGGACTGGATCCTGGCTTCTTCCATGGTGTGGAAAATCTTACCAGCTCCTGCAGGTAAAAAATGAGCAGGAAACTCATGTAAGATGAATCTGCTTATATGAGGTATATAGAACCCTTATTCCTATTTTATTTCCATTCAGTTTGTAAACTTCATGTTTTTTTCTTTTCCCATGAGAGACATTATTCTACACATGGGTAAATCAAACAAAAAGGAGCCTGATTCTCTTTCTGATAAAGACTGAGTTCTTATTGTAACTTATACTGACTAATCTAAAATGAGGCTAGCCACCAGAGCTGGTGTTGCACACTTGGGGGTGGGACAGACATCCGGAGAGGAGGGGGTTGAGGGTAGGGGAGGAGATGGGGATGTCTGCAGGAGCCAGCATTGATACTCAGCACACAGTTGCTTAGGGCACCACAACATTTGGTGCCCTATGCAACTGCATATTTTGCATATTGGTAAAGGACAGCCCTGCTTTTCTTCAGTTGCTTTTCAACTATAAGCCTACAGGGTATGTCTACACTACAGAGTTATTTCAAAATATCTTATTTTGAAACAGCATGTCTACACACAAAATGCATTTTGAAATAGTGTTTTTCTATTTCAAAATGAGTGGACGCTAAATTGCATTTAAGGCTGGCCGGAACCAGGTCCGGCAGGGCATCAGATCAGGAGTTACTTTGTGTGGCTGCTGCCTAAGGCTATCTGAGGCCTGTGCTTAAAGGGACCCCCCCTCCCCCCCGGACAGCCGGTTCTCAGCTTTCCCTGCTTGCTTGTCGACCTTGATGAGGGACAGCAAAGCATTTTGTCTCTGCGTGCTCTGATTGCCCTCACTTGGGACACCACAGCACTCTGCAACATGAAGCCAGAGCTGCCCCATGGCACTCTGGTGCTTCTCGTGGACGCGTTGCTGTGAGCCTGGCTGCACTTTCTGCAGGCTGCCATCTGGGAGGTCCATCAGGGGGCTGTCAGTATCCAGGAGGCCCTGCGGGAGAGCTTCCACCCTGAGGAACACTAACAGCCTCCCTGGTCTGCCCCACTGGGGGCATGTGCCTCATTCCAACCTCAGGTCCTTCCACTTACCCCTTCCTAACTCTCCTTCCTGATGTCAAATAAAATACATGTATTTTCATGATCACAAACTCTCTTTATTTAACAAAACTGCGGGGGATGGGGGAGGGGGAATGAAACTCTGGTGAGACTAGGGAAAGGAGGCGGGAGAGGGGAGAACAGACAGTGGGAGAGGGGAGGAGGGAACCTGGGAGGAGGGATCTGGAAGGGGGAAGCAAGGGGACAAAGGGGGAGGGGAAGCTCAGGGCTCAGGGTTGGGGGTCTTGCCGGACCTACTTGATTTTCATGCAAACCTGCTCCTGGGTTCGCATGTGGCCGTTGGTGGCCAGGCTGGCAGCTATCCTGCCATTGACGGCCACGTTCCTCCATCTAGTGCAGAGATCATGGACGTTGGAGGCATCCCCACCAAACCTGAATAAGGTCCATGATCTTCACCCTGCACCAGGAAGGCGCCTGCCTTCTCCGGGCCATGGCAGGCTCCTGGGAGCTGGCAGACTGCTCCTGGGGAGCAGTGGAGGGCTGGCTGCCAGTGGTTTGCTGGCTCATGTTTTGGGGCCACTGGGTCAGGGGCAGTGACTGCTGGCTCTGGGCTAGCAGGCTTGGAGCTGGCACAGGCACTGTGGCCAGAGTCTACCCCTTTAAGGGCTCCAGGGAGGGGGGAGAGAGAGGAGTGTTCTTGGTTGAGGCTGGAGTGGCCACCAGGGCACTCTGGGAAGGCTGGAGGCCCTCTATTTCGAAATAAGTGTCTACACAGCGCTTATTTCAAAATAGCTATTTCGAATTTGGCGTTATTCCTCATGGAATGATGTTTACCAAATTTGAAATAAGCGCTCCACTATTTCGAATTAATTTCGAAATAACGGTTTGGCTGAGTAGACGCTAGTAAAGTTATTTCGAAATAACGGCTGTTATTTTGAAATAACTTTGCTGTGTAGACATACCCTAAGTGAGTTTAAAAATCACTGCTCACCAGGATACACTCTCTTAATCTGTGGGTACAGTCTCTTAATCTATGTGTATTCCTCACATCCTTTGTTCCTAAATACATGGGCTTGCATTTGGCTGTATTCTTATTTGAATTTGAGGGGCCCATTTTATCAAAGGATCCAGATTGCTCAGTACAACTGCCCAGTCCTCACCATTCTTCACCATTCTCTCACTCGTTGTGTCATCCACAAATTTTATCAGAAGGGATTTTATATTTACTCCTAGATCTCTGATCTGATGAAAATATTGAGTAGTGTTGCACCTAGAGCCAATCTCTGCAGAGCCACATAAGAAACACCCCATTTGGTGATCATTCCCAACTGACAACTATTTTCTGAGACCTGTCAGTTAGCTTGTTCTTAATCCATTTAATTACCAAGTCTATACATGCTTTCATGGTGATGGGAAATTTCCTTCCATCTCGCCTGTATGGTTGGGCTAACATCTAGACACTGGGGAAGTGTCCTAGGGTGTATCTACACTACGCCCTGACCTTAAAATAAGGTACCCAATTTGCATTACATGAATGTCCTTTAACGCTTGTGGAACGAAGTTTACAGAGACGTTGGAATAGCGAACACGTTATATTTTGAAATAACAGGCTTGCTCAAAAGACATGGAATAGCTATTTCGGAATGCTTCTGGTATCCCAAAATAGTTCCACAGCGTACACGTAGACCTCCAGTCCTTATACATGGAATCTGACTGTGTGTGATGCTTTAAGTAAACAATCATCAGAATTCTACTTGCAGATTTCCTCTGTTTCCTTAGCTTCTGTATTAAGGTCCTGAACTATCAATGTGGATCGGATAATTTTTAATCTTCAGATTATATGTTGGGGGAATCATGTTGCATATATCAACTAGTAATTCCAGGTTTCCTTTATTGTCTTCTACTCTCAAATTGTCATTTAATGTTTTACCTGATCAGTCAAATATTCAGAGTGACACAGCTGCTGATTTAACTAACGTGAAGCTTTCGGACCTACTTGCCTCTGTTGTTTCATAATCCCCAGGTTCCATAATCCATGTTTGCTTTTCATAGCTAGTGAGATTTCTAAAAATCCATAAGGAAGGGCACAGCGCTGATACCAAATGTCCATGGATAAACAAAAAAAAAAATGTTATTCCTTTAGCTTTTGAACTTCACTTTTCCAGATAGCATCTGAGCACAACTGCAAGCATGTTCTTAAATCCAACTGACTTTAATAGGACATAAGCACATAGTTAATTATTTTGCTGAATAAATAGCCCAGACACACCTCAGGCTGATATACTAGTGCCAGTACAACTCTCAAATGATGGTAGTTTTGGATATAGACAGTTTTAGGCTAGGAAGTAGTCCTCTGTGTCATAAGATTATAGCACTATTGCCAATAGCAAGAGCTCAAAAGTCCACGTCAGGATGCCCCAAAAGTAATGAGAGTGGTCTAAAAAAATGTGTCTTTAAAGAGATAAAATAACATGTCTTAGTCTGTCTTCCAATTTTTAACCTAACAATGTCTGAGTGACAGGGCTGCCAAATCTCACCTATCGAAAGAAAGAAGATTCTGGTCCCTGTTGCAGGCACTCTCACAAAAACTCAAAGACCCCTTGCCTTGGCATAGTTTTGATCAGACACTTACAGGTCACATTCCTTCTCTCACCCTCCCAGGCCACGCAGCCACCAGTTCCGGAAACTACATCTAGACTTCAAGTTTTTTTCGGAAAAAGATAAGCAAACTGAGAACCTCAATTTGCGTATCTTTTTCCGGAAGAGGCTTTTCTGAAATTTGGCCCGTCTACACGGGGCCAAATATCAGAAAAACCTCCTCTTTCAGAACATCCCTTATTCTTCTCAGCAAGAGGAATACAGGGATGCTGAAAGAATGCACCCACTTTTTCGGAAACAGTCAGAAAAAGCGGACGTGTTCCTTGGACGTGGCAGAGGTTTTCGGGGATACCTCTGCAATCTAGACATGGCCAGAGAGGCCAAGGTTTGCACAGCTCCATGCATGACATTTCTCATCTGTGTGACAACGTCATGAATCTCTCCTATAGACTCCTGCAACTGCTAGGGAGAGTAGGAGATCATGTGAGGAACTTCATATGCCTCCCACCAAAAGTCAGTTGCTACCACCACTTCCTTCCCCATAAAACTCAGTTAAGTGCCTCTCACTTTTTTGAGGCTCTGCAGGAAGCCCTCAGGCCTGGGGGAAAGTCTTTTCTCAATTTCAGGGTGCTATCCCAACCCAGAGATGGGCTCCCCTGAGAGCTCCCCAGCCTGCCTCAGCTCTCAAATAATTTTGTTTTGGCTTTTTTTCTGTACTTTCTCCAGTTTTAACTGGACACAACACTCCAGTGCTGGTGACACCAATGCCCTACTGAGGTAAAATAACCTCCTGCTCCTCCCTGAATACATCCAATGACTGGATTAACTCTTTTGTGCCACAGCTTAGCACTGGGAGGTCTTAGCCGGAGCACTTGCATCTCTCCCATGGAGAGGGCAGCAGGGACAGAAGCTGTGGGAGCAGGACAACAGCCCCAAGAGGCAGGAGCAAAGTAGGGAGGGAAGTTCACCTGACAGCCTCAGGGGAGCAGGTGAGTGGTGGCAAGTGGTGCGAGCGTGAGCTGGAGGACTCAGGAGGAGCAAGGGATGATTGTGCAGCTGGCCACCCCATGTTCCTCTAGAGTCCTCTGGGCCTATGTTTGCAGCACCGCCTGATGAACTGCAGCTGGGCACAGCCTGCAGGGGGCTTCTCCAGTTCTCTCTGCCTTTAGAAAGTAGGAGCCAGCTGTTCTAGCCTGGCAGGTGGGAGAAGAGTCCCTCTGGATGATAGAGGCCCTGTTTCTCTTCTGAAGAAAAACGATAGGGGGGGAGGGGGGCTGAGGTGAGGTCAGTCCAGCCAGTTATCCACAGAAGTTTACAGGAGAAGAATTAAGACCATTATACCCACCCATGCAGACACCAAGGATGAGGGGGAACAGTTTGGGAGATGGGACAATAGGGAGTTTGTGGGATTTTACACAAAATATTGTTTAAAAACATCAAATACTCTTAACAAATGAATTAAAAAATAAAATATTGAAATATTTCCCATCCTAAACAAATATTTATGGGAAGCCTTAGCAAGGTGGAATATCCCTGCGGGGTGGCCTGATGTTGTGAAGGCCAAGATTATAACAGGGTTCAAGAAAGAAATAGGTAACTTCATGGAGGATGGGTCCATCAATGGCAGTTGGCCGGGATGGGTGGGAATGGTGTCCCTAGCCTCTGTCTGCCAGGAGCTGGGAAAGGGCGACAGGAGAGGGATCACATGATGACTGCCTGTTCTGTTCACTCCCTCTGGGGCATCTGGCATTGGCCACTGTCGGCAGACAGAATACTGGGCTAGATGGACCTTCGGTCTGACCCAATATGGCCGTTTTCATGGCTAACATTCAGCCCTTAGGCTTTCAGAGTTTGGGGAAGCAAAATGGCTGCAGAGGGCGAGGGGCTCGGGGTTCAGGGCAGCAGGTAGCTGCTGAGGAGCTCAGTGTGGGTAGGCAAGAAGCTGAGGAGCAGGTTCCTGCCAGGGCTGAGGAGAAGTGATGGCTGGGAAGGAAGAGGAGGACTTAGGAAAACAGAAGCTTTGGGAAGAGGGAGTAAATGGGGCTTGGGAAAAAAGAGGAAGGCAGAAGATGGGAAGATACTGACTGATAGCAATGAACCAGGAGAGATAAAGGCAGAAGGAGGGAAAGCAGGCTAGCTTGGGGCAAGGAACCATGTAGCAGGTACCCCCAGGATGCCCCATCACATTATTGGATTTTAAGGGGAGCAGCCAGATCACTGCTGTGCCCACGGGGAGGTGTTTGCCCCAAAGTCTGTACAAAGGGCACCATGTGAGGTGTCAAATGAAAGCTTATGTTCTACTGATTCCGTGTATGCTACTTATATACTTGTATGATGTCTGTATGTGGAGTTATGAATATGGACTCTGTGCTGATACTGGCCTGGACTGCCTGTTGTAAAGAACAATTGTTCAGTTGATGATTAAGCTAATTAACAGGGCCGCAAGGACAATGGCTCGCAGAGAGGCCAATACACACCTGAGGAATGTGTCTGGGGACATGCAAACCAGCCAGGGCAAAATGGAGATAGGTCACTTGACCATGTGGCCTGCTCTACTTGGGAGACATCAGGAATGGATATAAATTGCCATCTGGCAGTCTCCATCTTGTCTTCAATCTTGCTACTGATCCCAGACGCAGCCTTGCGAGGGATAGAGACCCGGGAAGGATCATGGACCCATCCTGACATAGGATGTACACTAGAGACTTTTAAGATAGCAGTTATAACATCTCTGCTGAAAGCCTGCATCAAGAACTTGGTGATTGGTGCATGTAATATATTCTTCTTAATAACCCTACTCTCAACTTTTTCTTTCTTTTATTAATAAACCTTTAGATTTTAGATTCTAAAGGACTGGCTGGCCCAGCGTTTGTGGGTAAGATCCAAAGTGTAAACTGACCAGGGATTTGTGGTTGGTTTCTTGGGACCAGAAGAACCCATTCAGGATAGGTGAGATTGGGTTATATAACCCCTCATCTGTGTGGAAGGCCCGGGGCTGATTGTGGCACAGGGAGAGCTGGAGTGTGTGAGGGGTTTTGCTCATGAGGCTCCCTTCTGGCCGGACTGGCAGCCGAAGCGGTCTGTGAGGCTGGTTTGTGGCCTGTTTGGGAAAGGTCTCCAGTCTGGGGCTGTAAGGAGCCCTGGTTTTGAGCAATTCACCCTGAGTGGACACCCTCAGCTGTGCCCAGACCCGGCCCAGTCCATCACAATAGGGCTTGGGAAAAAGGAGGAAGGCAGAAGATGGGAGAAGATGGGAAGATACTGACTGATAGCAATGAACCAGGAGAGATAAAGGCAGAAGGAGGGAAAGCAGGAGCTAGAGTAGGCTAGCCTGGGGCAAGGAACCATGTAGCAGGTACTCCCAGGATGCTACTAGAAATTTTTCACGTAGCACGGACACCTGAACAACTCTCATTATAGTCATTGCAGCATCTCTCAGGTATGGCCTGGCAGAGCTGCCAGACCAAGTTTCATTGAGTGGTGTTCAGTGTTCCCTCTAATTTTTCTATCTCATGTGCAGAATAATTTTTGTTATATGCACCAAGGCACGTGCAAATGTGCACCACCAGTAGAAACACAGACTGCTGGCAGGGAGCACTGTGGGTACTCAGCAGGGTGGCATTTGACTCTCTCCTGCATGGCCACACAGCTTACAGGGAACACTGGTGGTGCTGTGACCCTGTGCATGGGGTTGTGGTATTGGTCAGTTGGGGAGTCACTCTCAGATGAGGTGCCCAGGACAAACTGCTGTTTTTGCTCTATTCTCAGAGCATCCCTGCCTCTGCCAATTGTATGCACTGCATGTAATGTGGGTACAGCTGTAGAGGCCACTGAAGGTATCTCTTGGGGCCAGGGAGCAGTGAGAGCTGAGATGGGGAGGCAGATAAGCAGTGGCACTTTAGCCAATGAAACCCATATTCCGGGGCCCTAGTCAATTGTAGGGGGGTGGGGGGGCAACAGAAAAATGGATGCCTCCCTCCTCCCCCGCTCTGACTCACTCTGCCCACCTGCCACTCTCCTCTTCCCCAACAGAAGCACTGGATGCAGGACCACCCTTAGGTATACACAGCATATGCATTTGCATAGGGAACCTAAAATTTGAGGTATCTCTAGGTCTTAGTGTTAACCCGTCGGCCTCTTCATATCCCTGTTTTGACCCTTCCTGCAGGCTCTCACCACAGCTGGCTGCTGCAGCTCCTGAGACTTCCTCTGGAGAGGATTTAGTAACTTAAAAGTGAAAACCTGCCAGATCTATTAACACAACACTGAAACAGTTAAAGAGGCATTCAAGTGGTAAGGAAGCCATTTGACAAGCATTTGCCAAGTGTATATTGTCAGTTTCTGAATATATGACAAAAACTGTTGTGCATCACTGTAATATTTACTCAGAACATGTTAATCTGTAGGATCTTAGTTTAAAATCTGCTTTAAAATATGTCATTAGTTTGGTGCTGAAGATTGTAAAATCACCTCTCTCAAAATCCTTGCCTAGATTTTAGAGGCTCAATCTGAATATTCATCTTTAGCCCTAAATGTTTGGACCTTCAGACATAGAGTTTTGTATATAACTCCTTCAAACCTGCACCCTTATCTAAAATAAACATGCCTGTCCAGGCTGCCGTCAGGCATAGGGGCACCAGTTCAGTAATTCTGCATAGGGCTTTGTAAATCCTAACCCAGCCCCTGACCCCACTCCCGAGCAGGAATGCAGGGGAGCCTGCGGGCAGAAGGTGTGGAAAGGGGCCTTCAGTTGCTCTGGCCCAGTGCCACACTCAACAATAAACTGCCTCTGGGAACTGTCCTGCGGTGGGCAGAGGACAATGGAGTCAGGAAGGGAGGAAAGGGATCAAGAAAGCAGGCAGCTGCAGGGAACAGGAAGGTTTGAGAGTGCAGTCACCTGTTCCCAGACCACAGGAGAGCAGAAACTCTGTGTATCAGCTGGAATGCCTGAGGAAGAGGTCATATAACTGGCCATAAACCTGCAGGAGTTGTCAACACTGTTACTGCTTACAGGTTATAATCTTCTCGATAGCCGTGCAGGAAGAGTCAGCTAGGAAACCACTTAGAAGAAATCCATGTCTGTGTGTCTGCCACAGCCAGAGAGAGAAAACATGATTACTGCCAGGAAGAGATTCATTGAGAGGTTGGATCAAGCCATGGCTAATGCTGAAAAGAGGGCCCCAGCGGACCTGCTATGGTCCTATAAAGGGGTTTTGTACCCAGCTATCCATTGCAGTGTGGAAACTTTCCAAGCTCTTGAGTCCTTTGAAGCAAGGAGCGATGATGTGTTACTAGTGGGATACCCTAAAACCGGTGAATATTTTCTTTACTTCATTTGATATTTTGACTAGATTCCTTCTGTCGTGGACAAAGGAGCTGTGAGCAGGGCCCTGGGCAGGCTGAATGTGAGCTCACACTAAAGCTGCCGATTGTGTTTTAGAAGTGGGCATTTAAGCTTGTTCAGAGTTATCATTAGCCTTAAGAAAGCCATATATCTACCTCACCCGCATGATTGCTCTACACCAGTAAATTAAGTTGGCTTAACTATGCTGCAGTAGTATATCTGTGCATTGTACCATTTCAAGTGTAGAGGAGCCCTCAGATTTTATACTAAAGAATATCAGGATTTCATTATAAATCTGTTGCTCCTGGCACTTATCAGATGAAGGTTCAAGTGGGGGAAATGTAAGTTTCCTATCAATATTTTTTCTAATGTAGAAGTTTAATCTTGGCTGTTCTCATATACTAAGCTTTTAATTACAGCTTGCACTTAGTTTTTTTGGTGATTAATCATCAGAAAGGACATATGGAAAATCCAGTTATCCATTGGAGTTTGTTGTCTATGCAGTGCTTCACATGCTGAATGATGAATGGAAAAATAATTAGAAATGGAGTTTATTCTCAAACAATCAAATGGTGTGAACTAGCAGGCACCAGCATGAAACTTCTAACAATGAATGGAAAGCTAGCAAGAGAAGGAAATTAAAACTCATGTCTTATAAAATATTGCACATTGCACACTGCAGTCTGGAAAATATGGTTTAAAAATAAATGGCAAATGTTTGAAGTGTGATTCAAAAGCAAGTGTTTGGGCTCAAACCAGGAGTAACTGGGTGAAATTAGATCACTTAGATTAGGCCACCTATAACACAGATAACATTTCACCCAGTTACTCCTGTTTTGAGACCAATAACTTGCTTTTGAATCATGCCTCAAACATTTGCCACTTTTAAAGTATATTTTTCCAAACTGCAGTTTACAGTATGCAACATTTTATAAATAATTAAATATTCATTGGGCCAGAGAATGGTTCTGCAGTCTCATGGTTACAGCAATGTGGTTCCAGATTTCCTGCTGACACTCATGCTCTGACCTAACATATAAATAACTTTAAATATGACCCAAAATATCTTCCCAATTGTTATTATATTCAGGCACTCTTCCAAGAGGTGTAACTTCAACTTAGCCCATAGAGTTTTGGTGAGAATAGAGTTTTCTTTGCAAAGCAATAGCCACTGTACATGCAATTGAGCATTATCAATAGTAACAGTAAGATCAACCAAATGATTCTTATCCAAAATTAGAAGATACTGTTATTGAAAACAAAAAATGTTTTTTGAGAGAGTCAGGGAGAAGATTTTATTCTCTGACACTCCTGTACCAGAAGCAAAAGCACAAATTGTTTTTCTGAAATAGCTTCTTTTGAAACAGCATGTCTACACTACAGGGAAGCCTCAAAATTAGTCCAAGGCAGGCTTCCCTAATGTGAATGCGCTACCTCACATTAGAGCCCCAGGAGGAACTGGGAAGTAATTACTTTGAATGGCCCTGGGGAGGAGCTATTTCGAAATAGCAGCAGTGGAGTGTCCAATCTATGGAATAACTGTGCTATGTAGACTAAAGATCTTAAATATCATGTAAATCACTAATTGAGAGTCAATGCATTTTTGCATCAACTATTCGATTAGTTGATAGGGTGGCTCTGCCCCTTTGAAACACCACCACTGCAGCGTTTCAGAGAGGCAGCGTCACGCGGAGCCTGGGCTCCATGCGGCAGTTCCGCTTTCAAACGCTGCTGTTGTGTTTCAAAGGGGCAGCACCACACAGCTGATCCCAGGCTCCATGTGGCACTGCCCCTTTGAAACGCCACCACGGTGTTTCAGTCAGCAGCGCTGCATGGAGCCTGGGGGCAGCTAGGGAATCTGGAGTCCGAGGTCACCTCCATGTGGCACTGACACTTTTAGACGCTGTCCCGGCATTTCAACCAGCAGCGCCGCACGGAGCCTGGGGTCAGTTGTGCGGTGCTGCCCCTTTGAAATGCCATTGTGTGGCATTTTAAAGCAGCAGCACTGCACAGAGCCAGGGACTCTGGGCTCCGTGCCACGCTGCCACTTTGAAGTATCCTTCTTCCCCCCCTCCTCCGCCTTGCTGCATCTATCTGATAGAGACAGCAAGGGGGGGGAGTGAGTAGCAGTGAGTGAGAGTGGGGGAGGGAGAAAGGATGGAGTGAGCAGGGGTGGGGCCTTAGAGAAGGGGCATGAAGGAGGCGGGGTAAGGGTATTTGGGTTTGAGGTAGATCTTGGATTGCATTTAAATTCAAAAAGTGCATTTAAATAAAAAACCTCAGAACAAATGACATGTCATTAACTGTCATTAATTTGGGCAGCATCCAAAAGTGGAATGCAAGGCCTTGACAGCATAGGGGAATTTTACAAAATCTGGTTCAGCTGTTGGACATTTAACTAAATTAGTTACAAGAACTGTTTTGTTCACTAGAGCTGCGTCTATTTTGAGGCTCCAAAAAAGTTTACATATTTCTTGTACACCTTCCCACTGCAGACTGGGTCCTAATCACATTACTACTTACTTATTCATGTGAACAGCTCTGCTAAACCCATTGATGCTATGGGTATGTCTAGACTACATGCCTCGGCCGACAGAGGCATATAAATTAGACTACCCGACATAGTCAATGAAGTGGAGATTTAAATATCCTACGCGTCATTAAAAGAAAAATGGCCGCCGCATTATGCTGGCTCAGTGGATTGTTGACAACGCGTCAGTCAAGACACGGATCGGTTGACAGGGAAAGCCGTTGTCGACCGCTCCTTTAAACCCCGTTTCACAAGGCATAAGGGATCGGTCGACAACGGCTTTCCCTGTCAACTGATCCGTGTCTTGACTGATGCGTTGTGTCAACAATCAGCTGAGCCAGCACAATGCGGCGGCCATTTTTCTTTTAATGACGCGTAGGATATTTAAATCTCCACTTCATTGACTATGTCGGGTAGTCTAATTTATATGCCTCTGTCGGCAGAGGCATGTAGTCTAGACATACCCATAGCATCAATGGGTTTAGCAGAGCTGTTCACATGAATAAGTAAGTAGAAATGTGATTAGGACCCAGTCTGCAGTGGGAAGGTGTACAAGAAATATGTAAACTTTTTTGGAGCCTCAAAATAGACGCAGCTCTAGTGAACAAAACAGTTCTTGTAACTAATTTAGTTAAATGTCCAACAGCTGAACCAGATTTTGTAAAATTCCCCTATGCTGTCAAGGCCTTGCATTCCACTTTTGGATGCTGCCCAAATTAATGACAGTTAATGACATGTCATTTGTTCTGAGGTTTTTTATTTAAATGCACTTTTTGAATTTAAATGCAATCCAAGATCTACCTCAAACCCAAATACCCTTACCCCGCCTCCTTCATGCCCCTTCTCTGAGGCCCCACCCCTGCTCACTCCATCCTCTCTCCCTCCCCCACTCTCACTCACTGCTACTCACTCCCCCCCCCCTTGCTGTCTCTATCAGATAGATGCAGCAAGGCGGAGGAAGGGGAGAAGAAGGATACTTCAAAGTGGCAGCGTGGCACGGAGCCCAGAGTCCCTGGCTCTGTGCAGTGCTGCTGCTTTGAAATGCCACACAATGGCATTTCAAAGGGGCAGCACCGCACAACTGACCCCAGGCTCCGTGCGGCGCTGCTGGTTGAAATGCCGGGACAGCGTCTAAAAGTGTCAGTGCCACATGGAGGTGACCTCGGACTCCAGATTCCCTAGCTGCCCCCAGGCTCCATGCAGCGCTGCTGACTGAAACACCGTGGTGGCGTTTCAAAGGGGCAGTGCCACATGGAGCCTGGGATCAGCTGTGTGGTGCTGCCCCTTTGAAACACAACAGCAGCGTTTGAAAGCGGAACTGCCGCATGGAGCCCAGGCTCCGCGTGACGCTGCCTCTCTGAAACGCTGCAGTGGTGGTGTTTCAAAGGGGCAGAGCCACCCTATCAACTAATCGAATAGTTGATGCAAAAATGCATTGACTCTCAATTAGTGATTTACATGATATTTAAGATCCTGAGTCTACATAGCACAGTTATTCCATAGATTGGACACTCCACTACTGCTATTTCAAAATAGCTCCTCCCCAGGGCCATTCAAAGTAATTACTATGGCTGTGTCTACATTGGCAAGATTTTGCGCAAAAGCGGCCGTCAATTACGTAGCTGAAGTCAAAATAGCTTATATCAGCTTTTGGCACTGTCTACACAGCTGGAAGTCCAAGATTGCACATGACCATAATGTATCTTATGCAATGGATAATGTCCTCTGGTCCTAAATGAAAGTTTCCATCTCAGGTGGTCTGGGAGGAATTTCCCTATTGTTCTCATTTTGTTCATCTCTCCCTATTTGGTTGCCCAGCTCAAATGCACCTGTTTTCACAAAAACTGGCTCTCTTTATTAGCATGGATTCCTGCACAGTGTTACAATCTACTGAACATGGTCAAAAGGTCACTTATTATCGCCCATCTCAACTTGAAAAAAAAAGTCTTCCTTTGATTTCCCTTACTCCTCATAAAATGAAGGTTACAGGAGTCAGAGTAAGAAGTCCTTAAGCTCAACATCATTTTGACATTATGTCAAAATAACTGCTTGCTGAGGAGACGCAGACTCTGTTATTTTGGAATAATATCAGTTATTCTGAAATATCGCTGCTGTGTAGACATAGCCAAAGTGCTCATCAAAGTGAGTATGGGTTTCACAAACAAATCCTCAACATGTTCCATAATAATACTGGTCTCAATTAAAAGGCCGTATCCAGGGCTTAGAGTTGGCTTTGTCAACTAGATTTTCCGTGTCAGCTTTAATAAGTAAATAATGAAAGGAGCTTGAAGGTACGTCTGAGAAGGGGCTATGTGCAGATACAGCAGTCTTTGAATGGCTGATTCCAGCACTTACCATTCACATCACAAAACCAAATTAAATTAATGGAGTTGCTCCAAGATAATAGTGCAGAATTTGGTCTGTGGTATGTATATTGGACATCAGAAAAATCCTCTACGAGAGGTACAGAAGAAGGCTGAGTGCTCACAGAAGAACCCAAAAGGTAGACTCAAAAGGTAGAACTTGGTTAAGGCAGGAAATTCTCTCTAATCAAGTGACAATGTTTAAAAAAAAAAGCCACAGATTGACACAGCCTGGGTTCAGAAAGACAAGACTGATGCTCATCTAACCCACACTAGATGTTCCTTTTCCTTCAAGGATGCCCAGCAAGTCTCTCCCATTCACCAAGTTTTCAAACAATTTCTAAAGTTCTAGAGCTGTTAAAAACACCAGGATTTAATATTAATTTAATATTATTTTCTTTACTCCAAAGGCTGGAGGGGAGGTTAGGTCAGTCTGTGGTTTATAGGTTGATTTCACAGTCTCTCAGCAGATGTCACAGAGCTTGCTTTGACAACCTGGTTGGCAAAAGAAAGTTTTTGCTGTTAGAAGGCTAAGAGCTTTTTACCATGTAAGCAACAAAATCAAACACACAGGCATGTTAAAGAACAAGGTGCTAGATATTAACTTTCTCTTCTGTAAATGGCTTATAAATTCTATTTTGTTTACTGTAAGTTGAACCTGCATTGCTTCTTCTCTGTCAGAGATTTTACAAGCTGACATTCTTGAAGAGAAAGAGATGTTCATTTCATGAGAAAACGTGACAAACCTGTATAACATTTTCAGGCATGATGGTCTTTCCTCTGGAAATACACCATTGAGGGCACAACCAGCTAAGAGCTCAGTCCTGTAAACACTGAAGCTTGGTTTAAACATGTGAATTGTCTTAGGGTACATCTATACAGCAGCCTTATTTTGGAATAACTGAAGTTATTCCAAAATAACGTATTACATGTCTACACAGCAAGCCCATTATTTTAAAATAAATTCAAAATAATGGGCTTCTTACTCCGACTTCTGTAAACCTCATTGTATGAGGAGCAAGGGAAGTTGGAGGAAGAGTGTTCTATTTCAAAATAAGTGCTGTGTAGACGTGCCAAATTTCAAAATATACTATTTCAACTTAAGCCACACAATTAGCGTAGCTTACTTAGAGTTTAGCCCTGCTGAGTAGATGTACCCTTACTGACTCTACAGGAGCACTTGGATGTGAAGCATTATAGATATTTGAAAAGTTTTGCAGGGTCAGGAACCATTAATGATTAGAGAGCATTTTCTTCCTGTGCTTCTAATCTCTCCCAAACCTTTGCATTATTCTTCTTTCTCCACCACCCAAGTAAGTATCATTAGCTAACTTTATTTACTTTACACTGGTCCCACAATTGCCAGATAACCGCTTTTGCTGTTATATATGCCCTGGATTTTGTAATTTCCACTCCAGCTCATCTGATGAAATGGGTTTTTTTTTACCCACAAAAGCTCATGACCTAATATAAATTTGTTAGTTTCTAAGGTACCACAGGACTACTCATTGTTTTTATTTACCATTGTCACAGGACTTTTCTGTCATTACCCAGTGAACTGCACTGCTTGGCCACTTTGGTGGCCTCACAGTCCCACATCCCAGGTTGTTACTTATATAGCACCAGTTCATCATTTCCTTGCAAGTATAATGGTAGATTGCAGCTTACAGCAAGAAGAGACTTCCACTCACCACAGGCTCACTCCCTGGGTTTTTCCTTGCTTCCTGTTCCTTCCACTTATATCCTCCCAAATACATCATTAGCTCGGGGTATGTCTACACTACTCCGCTAGTTCGAACTAGCGGGGGTAATGTAGTCATCCGCAGTTGCAAATGAAGCCCGGGATTTGAATTTCCCGGGCTTCATTTGCATGAAGCTGGCCGGTGCCATTTTTAAATGCCGGCTAGTTCAGACCCCGTGGAACGAGGAGTACAGCTAGTTCGGATTAGGAAGCCTAATCCAAACTAGCTACTCCGTGCCGCGTGTAGCCGCGCAGCACGGGGTCCGAACTAGCTGGCATTTAAAAATGGCGCCGGCCGGCTTCATGCAAATGAAGCCCGGGAAATTCAAATCCCGGGCTTCATTTGCAAGTGCGGATGACTACATTACCCCCGCTAGTTCGAACTAGCGGGGTAGTGTAGACATACCCTCAGTGATTAACATTCAGCTGCTCATAAGCCTCCATCAGAAAGTGTTTAATTGCTCATAGATGAGCCTGCATCCCTTATGCCCTTGGTGCAACCCTAACCTCAGATTACTAATAGGAAAGCTAAATTAAGCCATACCTGACACCAGCTCCAGGGCTATCCCATAAAACACTTCTCCTAGAACTTATTACATTCAAATTTATAATTGTATGGGCATGTTTACACAGCAGGGCTAAACTCAAAATAAGTTATACAACCTGAATTACGCTAATTGCCTAGCTTAAGTCAAAATAGCTTATTTCAACTTTTGGCGCTGTCTACACAGCAGTTCTTTCCAGATAGAGCCCTCTTCCCCTGACTTCTCTTACACCTCATACAATGCGGGTTACTGGAGTCGGAGTAAGAAGTTCTCCAGCTCGACATTATTTTTACATTATGTTGAAATAACTGCTTGTGTATAGATGAAGACTATTTTATTCTGAAATAACACTGCTGTGTAGACACAGTCTATATGATCCTATAGTCAGTTTCTTCTATTGATAGTGTTTATACCTAAGCCAATTCTAATTAATTTTGAAAATAAGATTCCAGGAGATACATTTTAAATTGGTTTCTAAAATCAGATATTACAGTGACAGCATTCCCTTATCTACTAAGGCTCTGGCACTGCCAACAGTTACACACTTAACTGAATAGTTCCACTGGAATCAATGGACCTACACACATGTTTGAAGGCAACTACATGAGCAAATGTTGCAACTCTACACAAAAAAATAGGGGAATTTAACTGGCAAGATTTGTTTCTTATAAAAAAAATGTTGCTACTAATGAAAAATGCTACAAAAGAGAAAAGAATTACTATAATATTTGTATTTATGATTTTGTTCTTAGTATTTACTTTTTTGTTTGGGATTGAAATTAGGCTTCCTGGATGGTAATTGCCAAGATCATTTTTATTTCTTTAGTTTTTGTTACAGTTTTGAATTTGTTTTTTTTTTTTAATATTCTTTTCATACTTTCCAATTCTCTGGAATTCATTTATGATCAAATTTGTCAGGTATTTTTCATTTGGAGACTATTTACCATTTGACATGAGCTGTTCTCAGCTCCTTAATATTTTTTAAAACATTTGTTTCAGGTACTAATTGGCTTATCCACATCTTGAGGGACTTGGTTACAAGAAGTACAAAGAAAAATGAAGAAATGAGTAACAGCATGAAACAGGATGAAGAAATTGCTGAATTTACATATCTTGAATTTGGAGATCCAGGGAAGTTTCAGGTTGGAATGAAATAGCTAATAGAAATTGTTAAAAATCTGCCATTTGATATATATAACAGTTAAAATATAATGTGTGTGGAGTACTCCGTTGGCAGGAAACAACTGAGGATAATTGCAATAAATGTTCTCTGGCTAGAATGAATTGAACCTGAACATTTTGCTACTAAATATTAGGTGGCAAAAATGCCTGAGGAATGAGCGAATTAAAAATTCTGAAGAAAGTATAAAGCAATTACATAAAGTACTTAAAAAAAGAAATGAAAAAATTACTGTGTGTGATGCCAGAGACAAAGGTTTCATACGTAGTTTACAGTAATTACTTGTTTAACACATAAGAACATAAGCACATAAGAATGGCCGTACTGGGTCAGACCAAAGGTCCATCTAGCCCAGTATCCTGTCTACCAACAGTGACCAGCACCAGGTGCCCCAGAGAGGGTGGACCGAAGACAATGATCAAGCGATTTGTCTCCTGCCATCCCTCTCCAGCCTCTGACAGACAGAGGCCAAGGATACCATTTTATCCCCTGGCTAAAATTTTCGCAATAGCACAATTTTATTTTTAGGGAACATTTTTTGAGTAACACTACAGTCCCCGAAATAACACGAAAATAATCAAGAGGCGGACTACTTCACGCAGCGGTATAAGTTGGTGAAAACAGTGGTAATTCACAAGAGCGGATGAATGCATGTGGTCACAGCGGTCCTCCGCTCACTCACGTGTTTATCTTTGTGTTTTAAGAAACCGCAGAGACTTGTGTTGCTAGTTATCTTGTGTTGCTAGATATCTAATGCTGACATTGACGACCCAGCACCAACAAAAAATGGACTTTGCCATCACCACTTGAAACGCAACCCCCACCTTTTCCATTATTTTTAATGGGGAAATTGATCCCGCATAGCACGTTTTCGCTTAGCATGAACATTTTCAGAAACGCATCTATAGTGTTAAATGAGGAATTACTGTATATTCTATTTCAGGGGTCAGCAACTTTTTCAAATCAAAGAGCCAAATTACATCAAAATTCAGAACAAGTGGTCAAATGAGGAGCCAGGATAAGAATGCCTAGTTGCATGACTGAAACTATACAACTTAATATTATTGATAATTGACATGATGATTACTAATAGTATAAATGAAATGTACTCACAGACTTCTGCTGCTGCTGGGGGGCAGTAGTCAGGGTTGGGGTGGATGAGGGGCTCAGGGCAGGGAGCTGGGATATGTGAGAGGTGCCGGAGTCAGGGCAGGGTGCTAAGGTGGGAAGCAAAGTATGTGAGGGAGCCCTGGGACTGGATTACATTACCTGGCATGGGCTGGGCTGGGCTGCTGCACCCGGGCAGCAGTGACTGGACGAGGGGCCAGGCTGGGCTTGCCGCAGCCAAATCGTGTCCTCCCCTCCTACTCATGTTGCAGCGGGAGGGGGGCGGGGGGCACCATCAGCTCTTCCTGTGGCCAGATAAGGGTGAGACTGTGGGGTCTGTCCCAGGTTTGGGGCTGGAGACAGGAGGCTGTGGCCAGATGGGTGCTGGGCCCCAATTATCTTACCCATTACAAAGATAGCTTCCCCAATTATCACCTCTAATATCATTATCTCATAGACATTTACCTCCCCCCTTCATGCCCCCTCTGTTCTAAAATCTGATTTGTCTATTTTATATGTGTTCACTTTTTTTGATTGTATCCCTTTGGTATATATGGTCATGTCAATTTTCTTCCACAATTTGATCTGAGGAAGTGGGTCTGGCCCACGAAAGCTCATCACCTAATAAATCGTCTTGTTAGTTTTTAAGTGCTGCATAGTCCTGTCTTTTGTTTCAGTATTCAGTAGGATGGTGTTTTCTGTCACCAGTTCTAAAGGCAGTCAGGTAGCTCTGTGTGAGGACTCTTGGGCCTGGTCTACACTAAAGGGGAAAGTCGACTCAAGATATGTAACTCCAGCTACGTTAATTACATAGCTGGAGTCAAAGTATCTTAAATCACATTTTGGAGCGGTCCACACAGCAAGAGATCTTTCTCCTCATGAGGAGCAGGACTACTGGCACCGATGGGAGCATCCCCTCAGTCTGACTTAGTGGGTCTTTACTTGACCTGCCAATTTGAACCCTGGAAGATCTACTGTGACAGCGCTGATCTTCTCAGTAGTGTAGACAAGCCCTTGATGTGCTAAAGCACTGTTGGATTTAAAGACCACATATCATTTCTTCATTCTGATAAAATCTAGTGCACCAAAACAGTAGCAGAATAGAAATCTCTGGAGGCAGTGACAGATCTATAGAAAGGATCTTTAACACCAATAGAAGACTGACTGGATGTGACTGCTTAGAAGCCAAGGGCCTGCTGCTATTCCCACTAGAATCATTACAAAACTCATATTGACTTCCATGGGTTAGATGTTCATTTGACAAAATCCACCTTCATCATCACAGCTGTAACAAGGGTGGGGCAAGTGGGGCACTCGCCCCAGGCGCAGTACATTTAGGGTCGCAAAATTAAAAATTAGAAAGTTAAAATATTAGTTCATTTATATCTTTACTATCATCTATTTGCAATCTCAATTAACATGTGCAATTAATACAATTAATATAAAAAATTAAGAATTTTATCATTTTGGGAGGCGGGGGTGGGAGGGGACGGGTGCAGTAGCTTGCCCCAGGTTCAGAAAACCTTCATTTCGGTTCTGTCCATCATCACTATAGATTCACTACGGAAAGTCTGTAGAGAGGGCAAGGACGGAAATATAATACTTTCTCATCAACAGAGGTGTCCCAAAGAATGCAGGTTTGTGCCCTGTTGGTGGGGCCATGGGAAAAGATACGCTGTTTCTATATGTCGTACTCTTGTTGAGTACATGGAAACCTTTAAACTCCTTGCCTGTTATCCTGGCTCTGTTCAGAACTAAAATTCCCTACACAAATATTTTAAAGATAATGTCACTGAATCCATTATTTCCCATTTTCTTTCCTTTTTTCTTTAATTAAAGAGGATAAAGAAATTACCTTCCAGAAGAGTTTTAGCAACACATGTTTTTCCTCATATGCTACCAACATCTATTTTCAAGAATAATGTCAAGGTGAGTGTTCATTTTAAATTGTAGGGTCACCATTACAGGTATTTGTGTGAAACAAAATGTTTAACAAATGTGGCTACTCTTTGCTTGCTAGTTATTTATGAACAGGCTCAACTGAATTTACTTTTTACAATTTTTTTGTTATTTGAAATATTTAGTAAATGCTTTCCACCTCTGAATAATTAAACTATCTGTTAAAATGTAGGAAAATGTTTTTCTCCCCTAGATATTGGTGCTGATTCGAAATCCAGAGGATATATTATGTTTACAATTTATGAAGAACTGAAAGAGATGAGATTAATGTTATGTAAGGAGTGCTGTATCTATCTCTTGTGTTTCAAGTAGTGTTTGTTACTAAAAGATTCAGACATTATCAGTCTTATCTGGATTAACTTTAAGGTGCCAAAGAAATGTACCAGTGAACAAAACAACTTTAGAATATCTCAGACTTAGATGGAGAATGTTCAAAGGCACAAGCACTTTGACTGTCAAACTGTTTTTTCTGCCTTTGAAAATCTCCCCTTGGATCTAGTAATTCCCCAAGAACTTTTTATAGACTTGGTCTGTATTTTCAAATCTAAATATGCATTTAACAGGCTCAAGTGTTACATTTAAAATATATGCTCTAGTTCAGCCATGAGTTATTCGGCAAGAAATTACTGGGGAAAATTCCATGGCCTGTGCTTATGAAGGGAGTCAGACTATGTGATCACAATGGTCACCTTCTGGGCTTAAAATCGCTGAACAGTGAGTGTACAGAAAATAATTATTATTGGGAGTACAGCAGTTCTGAGGGCTTTTTTTTCCCCACTACAAGAACCCTGTTTCAGTAACTTTGACACTAACTGGCAAAACTCAGAATATGATCTATCTACAATTTAAGACCTTGATCCCACAAATACTCAGATGTGCGAGTTACTTTATAGACGTGGGAAGTCCTGGCTTAGAACACCTTGCTCATGAAGTGACTTGTGCGGTGAGGCTCCCCTTATGGGGAGTTAACTCCCACTCATTGCAGTGGTGTGGAGGCTTCTTCTATAGCCCTTGGGGGGAGGGCAGGATTCACCCAGAAACCACTCCAACACCAGTATAAGTAACAAAACACTTTCATCAAAGAGCCCCAATGCTTGTCAGCATCAGTTCTTCAGTCACTGCTCTGGGTGTTGTGTTAGGCTCTGGCTGGTGGTACAACACGGGGAAAGCTCACAAGTAGCCACACAGCCACACTGCTGCTGAGACCTGTCCTACAGCCTGGAGCTTAAGCTTTGGCTACATCTAGACTACAAAGAAAAGTTGGAAAAAGATATGCAAATTACGAACCGCAATTTGTGTATCTTTTCCCGCTTTTCTTTCAAAAGAGGCTTTTCTGAAAGTTGGCACGTCTACACGGCACCACATTTTGGAAAAACCTGCTCTTTCGAGCTATTCCTTCTTCCTCGTAAAACGAGGCTTACAGGGATGGTGAAGGAATGCATCTGCTTTTTCAGAAATGTTTCTGAAAAAAGCGGATGCATCCCTTAGATGCAGCATTGCTTTTCCAGGATACCTTCAGTATCCACATATTCACTCTGCTGACACCATTATTGGGCCTAACCAAGTGAGTTATAAGATCAAGAACACATATTCCTGCGCCTCCAGAAATATAATCTATGCTATCATGTGCCGAAAGTGTCCGTCTGCTATGTACATTGGACAAACGTCTCAGACACTTCGCCAAAGAATCAATGCCCACAAAACAGACATTAGACAGGATCACAAAGAAAAAACAGTTGCTTGTCATTTCAACCAGAAAGGACACTGTCTCAATGACCTACTCACCTGCATCCTACTTCAGAAGACATTCAAATCTGCACTTGAAAGAGAATCCTCTGAACTGGCATTCATGCTAAAATTCGACACTCTCCGCGGGGGCATGAACAAAGACTCCAGCTATCTTACCCATTACAAAGATAGCTTCCCTAATTATCACCTCTAACACTATTAACTCACAGACATCTACCATTCCCCACCTCTAATATCATTAACTCACAGGCATTCACCTTCCTTTCCCGCCCCCCCTGCATCCCCCTTCTGTTCTGAAATGTGATTTGTCCTTTTCATATGTGTTCACTTTTTTAAATTGTATCCTTTGGTATATATGGCTGTGACTATTTTCTTCCACTATTTGATCTGAGGAAGTGGGTCTGGCCCACGAAAGCTCATCATCTAATAAACCATCTTGTTAGTCTTTAAAGTGCTGCATAGTCCTGTATTTTGTTCCAGAAAAGCACTGCAGTCTAGATGTAGCCTTTGATTATACTGGCAGTTGAGCGGCATAGCTTTTGTCATCCACAGATGCTTACACCCCTCTCATCCAAAGATAAAAACTTTGCCACCACAAGAACTAGGTTAACATTTTTTTGTGGGTCCCAGTGCTCTCCTGCTGACAAAGCTAATGCTGCTTATAGGGGGGGTGTAGATTTTTTGTCAGCAAAAGTGTTGACTATCTCTACTTACACTGTCTGACTTTTAGCAACAGAGCCTTTTGCTAAAAGCTGTGTAGGGTACACAAAGCCTTGTTCTTCCGCCTGCTGTATACTCAGGAGCCCTTTCTCCCATATGAGTAGAACTGTCATCAGGAATTGAGGGTTGGATTTCCTTCCAAATATCGAGAGCTCTGTGAGGGTGGAGAGGCCAGCTTCTCCTGTTTGCTTATTTGCCCACACATTAGGGCTCTGGGGACGAGGCCCAGGTTCCCTGTAAGCTGTGAACCTGCATGGGCATGCAGAGGTTCAGAGGACCCCAAGCATTCAGGGAGTTCAGCTGATCGGCTGGAATGGGGGGAGGGGCACTCACCCTCTCAGAGGAGCAGAAGCAGCAGCAACTGCTGCTACTGCCACCTGCTATAAATGGAGACGCTAGCTCCAGCCTCTACTCCAGGTCTGGGCAAAAGATGATCTGTGGGATGAATCCCACCCTGCCCCACACCTGTTTGGCATTCAGGAAAGCTGGGTGCAGGGCTACGTGTGTGTTTGTGAACACTGAGAGCCTGGAGGGAGGGGGCGAGAGGCTTCTCATGCTACCCCTGATCCCAGGAGCTCCCATTGGCCGGTTTCAAACAATTGCAGCTGCCTGTTTGCAGGACAGGCAGCATGTGAAGTGCCCCTCCCCCCATATGCCCCAGGATCACACCATTCAGTTCAGAACAATAAACATGGTTCCTGCACCTCTCCAGAGCCTGCTCAGGGGCTGGAAGGAAGAGACCCTGGCTAAGGAACCTGCTAGGCTGCTGGTTGGGAGCCAGATAAGATCTCCCAGCCAGAGTCTCTCTCTGGCACCTCAGCTCCTCCCTCCCCCAGCCCCTACCTCATGTAACCCAATCCTTCTGTACCCCTGTTCCAGCCCCCATACATCTTCCCTGACACTGCATCCCCTCCTATACTTCTCCTCAGGTCACAACCCCCTCTCAGACCTTGCACACCAATCTGCTATCCCTGGTCAAAGCCAAAATCCCTACACCCCCTCTGGCACTCCTACCCCAGGTCACAACTCCTTCCAGGCCCTGCACGCTCTTCTTACTCCAGTCCGTTGCCCCAGGTCACAATCCACTACTTCACCCAAACACCCTCCCAGATCCACTATAGCTGTTGGCCCCACTGACTTCAGGGTAGATAGTTACTTCAGCAACAGGAGGTGTTTCCCCATTGCTGTAAGTTAATTCACCTCCCTGACAGGTAGTCGCTATGTTGACAGAGGAATGCTTCTGTCAATCTAGCACTGTCTACACTGGAGCTTCGGTCAGTTTAACTACATGATTTGGTTGTGAATTTTTTTTTTTTTTACACACCTGAATGTTGTAGCTGGGTTGAATTAACATTCTAGTGTAAACCAGCCCTAAGGCTTTACATGTTTCTAACAAACAAGGGCTAAAACTTTAAGTGATAAAGACAGTCCTTAGCATCTGTAAGTATCAGAGACATATAGCGTTTGATATTCACAATACTGTTGTCCATTTATAGACACGTATTAAAAGCAGCATGTGCACAGCAAATGAACTGTTAGAAAGTCACGTAAGTACATGTAAGGTACACTGAAATCATCACAGGTTTATCTCTTTTCAAAAATGTTTGTTTCCTTGCTTTTTGCCCCCCTTTCCCATGGGTTTAAACACTAACACCTGTATTGTAGCCAGGCTACAGAAAAAGAAATAGGCATCTGTTAAAAAATAAAAGCACAGAAGCTAAGTATTGAACTAGCACAGCGCTCCAACTCTGCTTTTTCTCCTAGAAGTGGTGCACTGTGAGTATGTATTCCACATAGGATAGGTTCTGCCTTCCCACAACAGTGCACTGTGTGAAAAACACACTCACAGTGCACTGTTGTGGGAACAAAATGCAGGACAATGTAGCACTTTAAAGACTAACAAGATGGTTTATTAGATGATGAGCTTTCGTGGGCCAGACCCACTTCCTCAGATCAAATAGTGGAAGAAAGTAGTCACAACCATATATACCAAAGGATACAATTAAAAAAAATGAACAAATATGAAAAGGACAAATCACATTGCAGAACAGGAGGAGGATGCAGGGCGGGGGGGGGGGGGGGTGGGAGGGAAGGAAGGAAGGTAGGTAAGTGTCTGTGAATTGATGATATTAGAGGTAGGGAGAGTGGGATGTTTGTGAGTTAATGGTATTAGAGGTGATAATTGGGGAAACTGTCTTGGTAATGGGTGAGATAGTTCAAATGTTTAAGTCCTTTTTGTAAAGTGTCGAATTTTAACATGAATGACATGTTGTGGGAAGGCAGAACTGATCCTAACACATCTTGGGATTCCCCCAGAGTTCTCCCACAGCCTCCTCAACTGCTGAATGGGCATCAAGAGTAGCTCTGTGAGCTCTCGGTGCTGAGGAATGCCAAATCAGCGCAGCAGCCTGTCCCACTACCCCTTCAGCAACAGTCTGCCTGCTTCTGTATTCCTAGTGCAGGGCAAAACAGGAGCAGTCCAAATGGAGCCAAAGTATCTGACACTCAGCAGTCAGATACTTGGAGAGCTTTGATAGAGGAGAGGTGCATGCCTGCATAGCAGAAGAGATCACAAAACACTGAGCAGAGCCACAAGGACAGGCATTGTGGGATAGTGGCAGAAGCTAGTTCTGTTGACAAAACAAACAGCAGTGTCTTCACTTGATCTTTGTTGACAATAAAGGAGGGGGGGAAGGAGTATGGGGAGAGTGAGTGATGGGGGCAGCAACACTCCGCCCCCAGAATGCCCACATTAAGCATGCTAGGGTGGTCAGGGCCAGGCTGGCGGTTTGGGAAGGCAATGCCTTCCCCTGCCTAGCATATTGGCCACCCATATCCAGACTTATGAATTAGTGTGAAATCATCAGATGTAAAGCTTTATATAAAGCATTACTGTGGGTAAACAAAGCTTTCTGTCTCCAGTGTCAGTCTGGCACAATAACAATGAAAAAATGTGTTTTTGATTAACAACTTGCACTGTTTGAACTTCTTTCTCTTTTCAGAACCTGATTTTGGGAGTGAAAAAAAATAGCTACATTCTTTGGGTTCTCCATGACTGATGAAGAGATTCAAACTGTTGCTGAGAGGAGTAGTTTCCAGACTATGAAAGAGAATGCCCACGAAACCCATGGTGCATTTGGAAATATTCTCTTCCTCAAAGGTGAATTCCCAGTACAACTGACAATTCCTTGTTGGCTGATCATTCTTAAATGTCTTTTTGCAGACACTGTATTAAAAAGTTACTGGAGTAAATGTAGGTCATTGATGCAGTATTCAAAATACTAATTTAATTTCATCTTAAGAACAGTAGAAAGATATTTCAGGTCAGCTCCTCTTAGAACCATAAAATGTTAGGGTTGGAAGAGACCTCAGGAGGTCATTGAGTCCAACCCCCTGCCCAAAGTAGGACCAACCCCATCTAAATCATCCCAGCCAGGGGTTTGTAAAGCTGGGACTTAAAAACCACTGGGGATAGCGATTCTACCACCTCCCTAGGTAACCCATTCCAGTGCTTCACCACCCTCCTAGTAAAATAGTTTTTCCTAATATCCAACTGTCACGTTACCGAATTTGAGGGAAGCAGCCAGATCACTGCTACACCCATAGGTGGGGGTGTTGGTCCCAAAAATGATATAAAAGGGAGCCATGTGAGGTGTTGAATAGAAGCTTACTGTCTGCTAATCCTATGTACGCTTTTCATGTGATTATATAATGTCTGTGTGTTAAGTTATAAGCATGTACTGTGTATGGATACTAAGTATTTCTCTGCATGTGGTTGAGCATTAGGCAGAGCCTGGCCTATGGACATGCTAATTAGCGAGGCTATGTGGGACAGTAGCACTCAAAGGGCCAAGGACACACCTCGGGAATGAGGACTGACACCTAAGGGCTGCCAGCAGGGAACACAGGGATAGGCCGCTGGCCAGGTGACCTGCTGCAGCCAAGAAGAGACCAGGAAGGAGGTATAAATATGCCATGTGGCTGACTCCATCTTGGTACTCAGCTCAGCACTTCATCCCAGAGGCAGCAGTGCAGGGATCAAAGAGCCAGAAAGAATTGTGGACCCATCCTGACCTAGGATGCGCAACAAGGACTTTTAAGCCAGCAGCTGTAACATCTCTGCTAGAGCCTGCATCAAGAACTGGGAGATTCGATGCATATAATGTATGATACTTTAGCAACCTTACTCTCATGCTTTTAACCTTTAGATGGTAGATTCTAAAGGATTGGCTTGGCGTGATTCGTGGGTAAGATCCAGAGTGTAAATTGACCGGGGATCTGTGGCTGGTTTCTTGGAACCAGACAGAACTTGTTCGGGATAGGTGGGATTGGGTTCTAAGACCCCACCCCCCCCCACCGGTGTATGAGGCCCGGGGCCATCTGGAGCACGGATATTGCTGGGGTTTCAGAGGGGTTTTGCTTGTGAGGCTTCAGGCAGACTACTGAAGCGTTCTGTGGGACTGGTTTGTGGCCTGTTTGGAAAGGTCACCAGTCTGGGGGCTGTAAAAAGCCTCAAATTTGAGCAATTCACCCTGAGCGGATGCCCTCAGCTGTGCCCAGACTCGGCCCGGTCCGTCACACCAACCTCGACCTCCCCCATTATAACTTGAGACTATTGCTCCTCATCCTGCCATGTGTCACAACTGAGAACAAATAGCCTCTCTCCATACTCTTTGGAACCCCCTTTAGGTAGTTAAAGGCTGCTATCAAATCCCTCCTCACTCTTCTCTTCTGTAGACTAAATAAGCCCAAATCCCTTATCCTCTCCTCATAAGTCATGTGCTCTAGCCCCCAATCATGTTTGTTGGTCTCCTTTGGATCCTCTCCAATGCATAGACATCTTTTCTGTAACAAGGGGCCAAGAATTGGACGCAATACTCCAGATGTGGACTCACCAGTGCCGAATAAAGGGGAATAATCACTTCTCTAGATCTCCTGGCAATGCTCCTCCTAATGCACCCTAATATGCCATAAGCCTTCTTGTCTACAAGGACACACTATTGATTCACATCCAGCTTCTCATCCACTGTAATCCCCAGGTCTTTTTCTGCCAAACTGCTACTTAGCCAGTCGGTCCCCAGCCTGTAACACCACTTAGGATTCTTCTGTCCTTGTTGAATCTCATCAGATTTCTTTTGCCTGAATTCTCCAATTTGTCTAGGTCAATCCAGACCCTGTCCCAGCCCTCCAACAAATCTACCTCTCCCCCTAGCTTACTGTCATCTGCAAACTTGCTGAGGTGCAATCCATCCCCTCATCCAAGTCATTCATAAAGATATTGAACAAAACTGGCCCTAGAACCGACTGTTGGGCAGTCTGCTTGATACCAACTGCCAACTCTGCATAGTGGATTAGTCACACTACCCGTTGAGCCTGACAATATAGCCAGCTTTCTATCCACCTTACAGCCCATTTATCCAATACACATTTCCTTAACTTGCTGGCAAGAATACTGTGGGAAACTGTATCCTTGTTCCTCTCTTCAAAGCAAAACCTCTAAGTTTCCCAAACCTGACAGTCTTCAATTTGGGGGAGGAGCCACTTATTACATTTCCGTGTTCTTCCCAACAGATACTAGAGTCAGCTTTGATGTCACCTGTATTCAGCCATGTTCACAATCTACAGCTTCTAAGGATTTGGCCCAGAGTACTTCCAAGATAGTTGATAGTTCTGTTTCTGCTCTGCTTTCTCATATCTTTTCTGTTACTGGAACATCCAGCCCTTCTGAATGGTCAGAATACGCAAGGAATCCCCAAATAACTTTGGATTAGTCTCACAGTGATGCTATTTCCCTTTTATCCTTTCATGCCAGATCATTAAAAGCAGGTAACTGGTTCACAGGTATGTTTCACATACTCTTAATTATCTGATTTCCTTAAGCAGAAGTGCGTGCACTTTCTATGGACTCTAGTCTGCCATTCCTACTCACGCTGCATAGTGCCTTAAAAAGTAGCAGCATTAATTTAAATGAGATTAATCAGGGAGAAAGACACTTCTTATAATGGTGTGACACTGGGGACTTTTATTTACTGCACACTATATTTAAAGAAACAACATGATGGCCACACCGAAAAGAAAATATTTTGTAGCTCATTAGCTTCCACATTTACTTTATTTAAAATGACAGTGGTTAAAGAAAAAATTATCTGCAAGAAGATAAATGTTCTTTTGAAGAACCTAGTCCAATGGCAGAACTAAAAGGAGGGCAAGGGGACAATTGGCCTTTAGGTGTATGTGTGGCATAGATGCTAACTCCATGGGTGCTCTGGGGCTGGAGCACCCATGGTAAATAAATAGTGGGTGCAAAGCACCCACCAGCCACCAATATTTGGAGAAGCCATCGATCAGTTGTTTGGTGGCTGGGGGATGACAGAGAGCAGCAAGTGGCAGAGCCTCAGGGGAGGGGCTGGAACAGGGTGGGAAGAGGTGGAGTGAAGGTACAGGAGGAGATACAGAGTGGGGACAGGAAGAGATGGAGAAAGGGCAGAGCAGAGCTTTGGAGCAGAGTGGGGATGGAGCACCCCCAGGGAAAAATATCTCAGTGGCTGGCCTGCCCAAGCATATTATGCAATTGACAAATTTTCACACAGGGCTAGAGAGGAAGCCAGCCCCTCACTCATCTGGCAGCAGTGGCTCCAGCACCACAGGGCTGGGCCTGGCTTGCTGCTCCAGGCATCGTAGCATGGCATAGAAGGTGATGTGAGGCTGCAACCACGTCCCACTGCCACTCACTGACATTTGGCCCTGCCATGGATGTTTGGGAGAAACTTGAATGCACTGTGGCTGTGGGTGACATATCAGTGGCCTGAGTGGAGAGCCACTCTCAGCTCCATGCTGTCATGTGATTGCCACGGGCTTGCTCTGCTGCGTATCATGAAAGAGCCATCACTCCATTTCACTGCAAAATGTGACTTCACCACGAGTCTGATCCAAGCCTCATTAAAGTCAGTGGAAAGGTTAGTACAGTCATCACAGCGCTTTCAATGAGGCTCTTAGTGGTTAACAATGTACACTCTAGCTAGTATAAACCATGGCTGAAAAGAAATGATTTTGAACAAAAGTTGAAACATTACAATCTTTGCTACCAGGCAGTGATCTAGACACTACAATTATATACATATGTTTGCTTGCAGGCAAGATTGGTGACTGGAAAAACCTTTTTACTGAAGCTCAGGACCAAGAAATGGACAAAAAATTTGAAGAGCGGTTAGCAGGAACTAAACTGGGAACAACGATCAAGTATGAGGTATACTGCAAAGCATGAAAATGGAAGCTAGTTTAACGAAGCACAACATGATCAGCTTACAGGCATTTTTTGTAGCCTGAAGGAAAAGCCCATTTATTCCCTCTAGCCTTTTTGTACAAATTTGTAAACAATTACATTCTAACTCTCCTTAGAAACTGATATTCTGTCAACCTTGAATTTTACAGCAAGCATGTTTACTGTACAGCTTACTGTCTTACTTTAACTAATGATATTGTAATGATCACATCTAATATAATGCAACAAAACTGCTGAAGTGTATTATCTGAAATTAAAAAGCAAGTTTTATCATCTTGCACTTTTAGGTTTTAATAGTGCCACTAATTTTGGGTATAGTAGAAAGAAAGAAAGCCTGGAACATGGGGACTTGTACAAGGCCTGAGGCTTGAACTAAAGGTAGCAAAAATCATGCTATGAGAAAGAGTCAGGAGCTATTACAAAGCAAATGCCTACTTATAATTCAGTTGGCTGGTACCTAAACTTGGCAAGAATATGGCTGGCACTGCTAAAACACAGGCATTCCTAAGTAGTTCTAGGAACTAGGTATTCATGTAAACACATTCTAGAAGAACTGTACAAGAACACAACAATACAAAGTTATGGTTTAAACACACTCTGTGAAGATGATACTGGCTCAAAGGGATGGAGAGAAGTGTTTTGAACAAGCCAGTGTCAGAAGGGTAACAGGTAACTTGTTTATATATTAGTGCATATAAGAGGAGTCACAGAAGGAATGTTTTTTTTTTCCAGCCTAGGGGGCAGTGGCAAGTCCCATCACTAAGTAAGTTAAGTCCATCGTCACAGACATACTTATGTGCTAGTGCAGTGGTTGCCAACCTTTGTTATACCGTGGACCGGCAAACCCATTCGCAAACTTTTGGTAGACCAGTAACGTGTCATTTGCATATTTGCATATTCATTATGGTAATTAATGTCAAAAAGTCACATATTATTATTCATTACATCTGTACACACACAATACATGTCATAATGGATCAGAGTTTGCAGCTATCTACAGCGCTAAAAAAAAATTCATAGAAAGAATTCCCCTCTGGCTACTGGGAGGGACAGCCTCTCTCCCAGGGGTGCCTGCAGAGGGAGGGGCGCAGGGAGGGAGAATGTGGGGCACCCTATTTAGCAACTGAAATTTTGTCAGGGGCATAGGATCCAGAGCCTCAAGTGCTACCACCAGGCACCTCTGCCCTCCCCTCCTCCTGCCCCATTTTAACACACTTAAAAATGGCAAAGCCACCTGTGCTCATGCTTTACAAAACAGTTCACCCCCGGCCACAGATCAGGGCTGGAATATTTCAGCCCGATGGGTGCCTATTTTGGAAAGTTATGAGAAATTGAAAATATGAAATTAGAATGGAACCACAATAGCTTCCTTAGCTATAGTGAGCTCTACACACTTTCGGTTTAATCAGATGAAATCATATCCACAGCACCTAAAATATATACGCTCAGGTGGAGAATTACATCTTAATTCCCAGCTAAGAAAAGAGAGCACGGAAATAAAAGCAGGAGCCTAATACTCCACCACTTGCAATCTGAGAAAGAGTTTAATTGTAGAGCTTAAACAAACATTACATTCTATGGCTACATGACTGTATTCCAGGTGTTGTTTAGTTCAAGTATTTTATTTGCTTACTGTAAAAAAGGTATTGAGCCTGAACTGTATTTCCTGACCAAAGGTCTCTGAGGGTACATCTACACTACAGAGGAAGATTGAAGCTGCCGCTGTCAATCTTCCAGGGTTCGAATTAGAGGGTCTAGTAAAGACCCACTAATTTGAAATGAGAGGGGCACTCCGGTAGATGCTGGTAACCCTGCATTCACGAGGAGTAAGGGAAGTTAAAGAAAGAGTGTCCTTCCTTCGACTTCCTGCAGTGTAGACAGTACCAAAAGCTGAGTTAAGCTACGTTGACTTCAGCTACACAATTAATGTAGCTCATGTTGCGTATCTTAATTTGACTTTGTCCTGTACTGTAGACATGCCCTGACTGAGGTCATGTTTAAAAAAATAAACTTTTGTCTCAGTAGGGATGGTCACTATCCACTGATTCCTGTGATTATACTTACATTTAATATGAGAGCTCTTTGCCTAAGTAAGATTTTTATATTATTTTAATAACAGCATTTCAGGCAAACCAAATTAACCTAACACCAAAATTTATTTATGGAAAATTTATTGCAAAATTTGCCCAGTGTAACTTCCAGAAGTTCTTGCTTGAAAATTCCATTACTATCTGCTGGACATTTCTAAATTACCTGGTTGTCATTTCCATAGAAAATATCAATGGTTATCTACAGTCATCTAAAAATATGAGACAGTGGGCTTTTGAATTAATTCACTCTTTCTAGACTGCACACTAGCTTATTTTGAAAGGTGTTATCGAATACAGCAGTAGATTCATAGAGCCAAATTCTCTGCTAGTGTCAATTGACAGTATTAATTTAGGCTTCTAGCCGTCATCTCTGTTTGGTCAGGGAGCCATTTCTATTTCCCTCTAGACTGGAAATTTATGCTGCAGTAGTCCTGCGATTCACTGTGATTATTTTTTAGGGACACCTGACCAGACAGCCTTCACTAAGCAAAATACATTTATTTTAGGACAAAAGGATTGCAGAAAAAAAATATCATAAAACAAGGAAAGATCTAACTATACTAATCTTACGAGAGACCTCCCCTCCCCACCATACCATCTTTCTTAAGGATATGTTGGTAGATTCCAGTCCTTTAGTTGCTTCAACAGATTTGTCCTCTTGGTTAAAAGTTTATGTTAATTTGTTAGATCAAACAAGTCCCTCAATCTTCTTAAACTGACATTTTATACCATTTTGGGGCCTTTAAATAAATGGAGATGCCTATCTGCTAGAACTGGAAGGGACCTTGAAAGGTCATTGAGTCCAGTCCCCTGCCTTCACAGCAGGACCAAGTACCATCCCTGACAGATTTTGCTCCAGATCCCTAAATGGCCTCCTCAAAGATTGAACTCACAACTTGGGGTTTTGCAGGCCAATGCTCAAACCACTGAGCTATCCCTCCTCTCCCCCCACTTCCCTGAAACAGGCAAAATCAGTCAAAGCCCTTTTCCCTAGGTTGTAAAGCTTCCAAGGCAGGATATCTGCTTAAAGAGGATAGGGAGTAGGGATGGTAAAATTAGATTAATCAACTAATCGAATAGTTGATGGAATTTCTATCGACTATTTGATTAGTAGATAAGGGCATGTCCACTTTGAAATGTAGCAAGAGCTCGCCTGGCTTTTGCTACATTTCAAAGGAGGAAGTGCCACGTGGCTTCTGCCTTTGAAATGCACAAAAGCCCTAGTAGGGGCTCTTGTGTATTTCAAAGACTGAAATTCTGCATGGAGCCTGGAGCCAGTGGGGGACTCAGAGTCCCCCGCTGGTCCCGGGCTCCATGGCGCTTCTACTTTGAAATGTACAAGAGCTCCACAGGAACTCTTGTGCATTTCAAAGACTGAAACACTGCATGGATCCTGAGGCCAGCAGGGGACTCTGAGTCCCCCGCTGGTCCCAGGCTCCTTGCGGCGCTTCTGCTTTGAAATGTACAAGATCCCCAGTGGGGACTCTTGTACAAAGGTAGAACACTGCTGCTGTGCCCCTGCTCCCTCCCACAGAGTTGGAGCTGGGGGGGACTGGCTTTTAAGCCATCTCCCCCAGCACCTCTTCCTCTTCCTCCCGCACTTGCTGCCTCTTTCTGATAGAGGCAGGAAGGGGGGGAAGCAAGTAGTCGACTAGTGCTTATCGGATAGTCTACTAGTCAGTTAATCACTTACATCCCTAATAGGGAGTTTGCATAAATCACCCCATAGTGATTCCAGGTTCCATGGAAAATCCACTCAGCATCTCAGGAACACACACATATCTAATGCTAGTAGGTGAGGCCTGTCATTAATCAGGCAAAGTCATTTTCCGTAGATTACATTTATAGGAAAGTTCAAGAAATTAAATAGATGTAATAAAAATTTCTATTAATGTGCTAGAAAAAGGGAAGTAAATGAAGTAATCCTACTAAGTAAACCTTCTAAGTTGTAAATAAGTAGGATTTCAACTTTAAACTTTCTTCATTTTATTGAATAATTACCATATGTGGTAAATTTGAATGAGAAACTCATAAAGCTTCCATTACTTTTTCATAACTAATCTGAATTATTTTGTGATTTGTAAGAGTAAAAATTTTCTTTGCACTAAAATGACAGTCCAATAAGCAACTTGATTTTAATTTTGTTAGCAATTTTTTTAATGAATTTTAATCATAATAGTCATGACTTTTTTCTAATGAAAAACAAAAATAATATTTAAACCTTTCACCCAGTATATTCTGGTGTAAAAAGTAGTGCATTCAGCTAATTTAAGCAACAGGATTGTGTATGCAAAATTTGGTATCTGTAGGTAATCCTGAAGTATGATTTTATGTTGCGTAAACAAATCCACAAAGAAACAAACTCTTCAAAATATATAATAGATGTATTGATGGAAAGGTTTATGAATAGTCTACATGCCCATAGCATCTGGCTCATCTCAATACAATAGTCTTTGAAGCTTTCACATTACCAGAATCTGGCTCTACAAAAATGCAGATCGCATTTACAAAGTTGATACAATAGTTTCAATGCTAAGCCAGTGTTCATCTTCTGTCTCAATGGCAGCTTCATTGCAGCCAAATGACCTGCACTGGGAGAGAATTTGGCTGATACTGTTTAGCTATTTTAGGATTGCCACAAACTCTGAAACCTTTATGAGACTTCTAGAACATTATTACTCACTTATTTCCATGGCCCAATGCTGCTCTTAATGCTGTACATTTTCCTGTTCTCTCATGGGCCCTCAGAATTTTGACTTACTCTGTACAGGATGAATCCTAGCCCCAGTGAAGACAATGACAAAGCTCCCATTGACTTCAGTTCTTCTAGGATTTCACTCACAATTTTCATGATTTTAGCTTATGGAAGTTAGTCCCTCCTGAATTGGGCCCATTATTAATTATATTTTAATAATTAATTATTACTGATGTTATAATAGTGACGAGATTGGGCCTTTATTCTTTTAAGAGCTATACAGACAAACAATAAAAGCCACTCTCTGTTCCAAAGAGTTGCACTTTAGAGATATAGCTACACTTTAAAGGCTGTGGATAGGCTAGTATGCCCAAGAGTGCTTGAATCCAGCTAATAGGAATAACAGTAGAAGCGAAAAGAAGCACAGCGTGCAAGCTTCAGAAAAGGATCATGAGTTGAACACATTCCCAGGGTCCATGCTGGGCTTGAACTACATACACTGAAGCCTGCTCTTCAGTGTTTTTAATTGTTCTTACTTGGGCCAGCTGGATTCAAGCTAGCTCAAGTAGGCTAGCCCATGAACACTTTCCTCTGTGCAGATATTTCACTAGGAGGGTGAAGAAACACTGGAATGGGTTACCTAGGGAGGTGGTGGAATCTCCATCCCTAGAGGTTTTTAAGTCCAGGCTTGACAAAGCCCTGGCTGGGATGCTTTAGTTAGGGTTGGTCCTGCTTTGAGCAGGTGGTTGGACTCTATGACCTCCTGAGGTCTCTTCCAGCCCTAGAGTTCTATGATTCTATGATTTTGTATATCCTTAATTTAAGACCAGATGGAACTGATGATTGAAAAAAAAGAAGAGTAGGATTGTGGAGGGGGGGGGGGGGGACAATACCATGTAGTTGTGTTAGTCTGTATCGGCAGAAACAATGACGAGTCCTGTGGCACCATAAAGACAAACAGATTTATTTGGTTGTAAGCTTTTGTGAGTAAAAACCATTTTGTCAGATGCACCTGATGAAGTGGCTTTTACCCACAACCGAATATCATGACAATAATTTTAACTTATTTTTTTCTTAGACTAGCTGTGTGCACAATTTGTAGGTAGGTATTGAGGATATAGTTGGGAGGCAGGTTGTTTGTTTGTTGTTAACAGAGACAAATACAGAGATCAGAAGCAGTAGTCAGTTCACTGTTAGCCTAGCTATTATCAGTTGTCAGTGTGCTATAGGTATCATGGCTGAAGCCCACTAACTTACCCTGCAAAGATCCATTTTCAGGGAGCAGCCCAGATAAGGCATTGTTCTCCTAGGCCTTTTGGAGGTAGAGTGATGGATTTCATTACACTGGATATTGCCAAGTGCGCTAAACTTTGTAATTCTCCACTTTTTGTAAACACCTTTTTATAAGCTTAAACAAGATTATAGTCCGCTGCCAACCTCCCCTGTTGACATTTGGTACATTCAGAAAGCCCTGTGAATCTGCACATTTATATAATCTATATAACTTATTGTGCTCTCTCCCAATCTCTCAGCAAAGGTTTAATAGTGGAATGCTGTACTGAGCGCTCATATTACTGAGACTTTATCAAGCCTTTTGTCAATACCCCGAATTCTCCTTCAAATCTCTTTTTGTAGCTGGCTTTCTACCACTAATCTCCATTCTGGCATGACCTACTCATATTGTTGTGACTGATCATAGAAATCCATCCATAAGAAAATGTCCAAAGGCTCCCTTCTGCAGACATACCTTCAGGAGTGAAATCCTTTAAGATTTCCCTCATAGATCCCACAGGGTAGAGTTTGAAATGAAACGGGCTGTGATTCCAACACTAAAGCCCACACCTTAATATGTTCTCAGTTCTTTTTTGAAGAATTTAAGGAAGCCCTGTGCAGACAGGAGAAGAGTTTAAGGAGGGAGTCAGAAGTCTTTAAATAAGGGAGTGCGATTGTGGGAATGGGATTTAGTGAATGAGAAGAGTGGGATTTATTGCTGAGGGGAATACAATATGAGAAAGGCTGAGACCATAAATATTCCCAAGGGCAGAGATTTTAGCCTCATCGGAGTCAATGGGAGTTTTGCCTTTGAGTTCATTGAAGCCAGGATTTCATCCCTTGCCACACACACTAAAAGGTTTATATGAATACAAACATGACAATTAATAAATCATTATGCATTAATTAAAGAAAAAATCACCCAACCACCAGACAAGACTTGAGAAAATGTTTGTACAAGAGTCCCCACTGGGGATTTGTACCCTGAAGGCCACCAAATGGAGGTTCTGGTGACTCACCCTAGCAGGAGAATTCTGCAGCCTTACCCAGGCTATATCTAGACTGCAGGCTTCTTTTGGAAGAAGCTTTTCCAGAAGAGGTCTTCTGGAAAAATTTATTCCAAAAGAGAGCACGCACACAGAAAAAGTGCACCGAAAAAGCGATCTGCTTTTTCGAAAGATTGTGTCCAGATTTATTGAACACTATCTTGCATTTAAGTTGTGATTACTACAAACAGAGTGGCCACCAGGGCACCTGTGCTTTTTCCTGGAGGCCTCTTCTTTCGAAAGAACTCCCTCTTCCCCATTCACACATGCCTTTTTCTGAAAGAGCTCTTTCGAAAAAATGCTTCTTCCTCATAGAAAGAGGTTTAGTGCTGTCAGAAAAACTCCTGCGTTCTTTCAACTTTCTGTCGAAAGAACGCAATTTTGCAGTGTGGACATAAGGGTATTTTTTCCAGAAAAAATGGTGTTTTTCTGGAAAAAATCTGCAGCGTAGACATCCCTGCAGAGACCACTTCTCTTTCCCATTCTCAGCAACTCAGCTCTCAAGGCTCAAGAATGATGTGACTGTGAAATGGAAAACCCCATTGTAACAAATATATAAAAGGGCAGGGTCACCATGGGAACCCTGGTATTGGGCACTGTACAATCTAAACAGGAAGCTGGCAGCTCTGTAATTTTCTGCATGGCATGAATGTATTACATACACGTGCGCTATGCACTCATTCTACACCAGTTTTTTACGTGTGATGTTTTGAAATTATATAAGAGTTTGGCATAAGAAGCAATTTAATTCCCTTGTTTCCCTCTTTTGGCCTGTCCAACTCCTATTGATGTCAATGACAGGACTGTAAAGGACTCCAATAGGATCTAGATCAGGCTTTTTGTCTGGGGCTGTATTTCCCTGAACAGGGAGGAGTGAAGCATTGTTCACTTGATCCATAAAAGGTAGTCTGTGCCCATCTCTGTCTGCATCAAGCTTTACATCAAGAGAGAGAAGAATGTCGAACCATAGGAAAAAATTCATTGAACTGGTGGATAAGGCAATGGCTGCTGGTGATACAATGAACGAGGAGGATCTGCTTTTTTCTTACAAGGGGATTCTCTATCCCACCACTGTGTGCAGTCCTGAAATATTCAAGGCTCTTGAATCCTTTGAAGCCAGGCAGGAGGATGTGATCCTAACAGGATATCCTAAATCAGGTGAATATATTTTGTTTGCTAAGGAAATATAAGGTGTAATATGAATATATTATAAATAATCAGACTGTAGTTAAAACAGTGAGAGAATTGTTTCCATTTATAAATAACAACTTTGGTTATGATGATATGGCAATGAGAACAATTCATATGAACAAGAGAAGAAAAATTACTTACCTCATATTCCTTTCCAAAGGAATGCCATTGCTAGTGGCTTTTTCAATATTATGGTAAATGCACAGGTCAGGAAAATCAAACTGATGTTTTTCACAGTAAACATAACTCACTTTTGTGGTGCCTATAGAGTGAACTTGTTAGATTTGCAACATTTACAAATAAGTATTTTTGCATAAATTTTAACATTTGGTTTCCTCATCTGCAATATTCTTTAGGGTTTTTTCTTGCACCTTCCTATTTACAAAATTGCAGTCTCCTGAAGCTTCTTGAAAAATTGAAATGTTAGGATTGTGAAATCATGCAAAGTGAATAATTCTCCATGAATTCTAGTAATTTTTTCCGTACATTGATTTCATTCACTTCTAGTCGGGTGATAAAACTGAAAATTATTTTCTATGAAAATTTAAAGGCAGGATTTATTGCCAGAAGAAGTCACTGATGTGAAAAGCTTATGAAGATTTAAAAAGGATAGTACATTTACATGGAAGACAAGAATATGTGGTTATCATAAGTATGATAATATTTTTGGAAAGTATTTTCAATTTAATGATTCATGGCTTAAGCCAATCTCTAAGGGTGTGTGTACATAGCAACATTATTTCAAAATAACTAGCCTTATTTCAAAATAATGTATTCTGTGTCTACACAGGAGGCAATTATTTTAAAATAATGTCAAAATACTGTCAAGCTGGAGTACTTCTTACTCCGACTCCTATAACCCTCATTGTACAAGGAATAAGGGAAGTTGGATGAAGAGTGCTCTATTTCGAAATAAGTGATGTGTAGATGCTCCGAATTTCAAAATAAGCTATGTAACTGACATAGCTCAATTTGCATAGCTTATTCCGCGTTAAGCCCTGCCTGTAGACGGACACTAAGTATTAGATGAGAATAGCACTCATAGACATCAATTCCATGGGTGCTTCAGGGTTGGAGCACCCATGAAGAAAAATTATTAAGTACTCAGCACCCATCAGCAGCCCCCCCACCATCAGCTCCCCTCTTCCCTCAATGCTTCTTGCCCACCAGTGGGCCCCAGAGATCAGCGTCTTCCTCTCCTTCCCCATGCCTCCTCCCCACCATGATCAGCTATTTTGTGGCATTCAGGAGGTTGAGGGGGAGACACATGAGGACGCAGTGTGCTCAAGTGAGGGGGCAGAACTGGGTGGGAAGGGGCAGGGTTAGGGAGGGATCTTAAGGAAAAGGGTTAAGTGGGGGTGGGGCCTTGGGGAGAGCTGGGGGTTGGGCAGCCTTCCCCCCCAGCACTTTTGAAAGTCTTTTAAGGGAGTTGTGTGACTATGAGAGAATGTACTAAAACTGCTCCCTGTTGACTTTCCAACCCACCATCTGAAGGCTTGTATATACTTAAAAACTAACACCACAGATATTAGCTACTCTGATGGGAGGGGATTCTCCCACTGTAGATAATCCACATCCCCAAGAGGAGGCAGCTAGACTGACAGAAAAATTTGCCAATTGACCTAGCACGGGCTAAATGGGGAGTTACACTGATTTAATTAAACTGCTTAGGGGTATGGATTTTTCACTCCTCTGGTCAATTTAGATAATCCAGCCTAAATTTCTACTGTAGATCAGGTCTCAGAAATTTTATATTTAGACCATATTTTGTGGTGCAGGTCAATATCAGTGAGTATACCCATGTTCATCACAGTAAGAAAAAAGAAACATTTCCTTTATTAGAAAAGATTTTAATTTATTTAGCTATTTCAACCTCATTGATTTTTTCTTATCTATTAGTTAATAAACTGTACAAATCTCTCCAGTTGCTGTATATGTATTCAAACCAAGAAACTATTTTTAAAATTCAATTCTGTGTATTTTAAGGTACCAATTGGGTTGGCCAGATCTTAACTGATTTGGTAAGAACATCTGCAGAGAATAACAAAGATGAAACAAATAGCCTGAAAGATGAGGAACTAGAAGAATTTCCTTACCTTGAAGTTGGAGATATAGAGAAATATCAGGTGAGGAGTGAGGACCTGATTCTCAAAGGTATTTAGGTGTCTAACTCCCATTGAAATTAATAGGTGTTATGCACCAATATACCTTTGAGACTCTGGGCCAGAATATTTTCTGAAATTGCTCAGATGTACTTTTTCACGTATCATTGTTGACATCATGGTATGTGAAATACCTATCCAAATAAAGACCTCTGGACAACTATGGCAAATGCTGTGACTAGGATAAATCCTGCACGTGCCATCCAATTCAGGGGGAAAGGCTGGTAAATGGGCATCCCGAAAGAGCTGAGGAGAACACATATTAATAACAATTACATGAGACATTTACAAAAACTCAATCATATTATTCCAAATGGAGTATAAGAAAGAGTTCCATGCAACATCAATTACAAAGACCATGGAATAGAATGCAGGACCTGGGGTGAGCCCCACAAAGATTCTTAGGTGCAATCCACAAAACTGCATGGCTGCCACCTAATCCTGTAGGTGCCCAAACTCAAACATCCCCTAAGTTTTTGCAGTAACAGTTCACTAGGCATTCAGTCATGTGCACGGCTGCTTCCCTAGGCATCCAAATGTCGTCTTCCCCACTAAGCTCTTGTGCGGTCCACAAACTGGAGAAGATACCTAGCGGGTGTGCTGAGTCCAAGCTGGAAGGTGTTCTCAAGAAGCCACCTTGATCTGCCCAAAATGAGTGGAGAAGGAGAGACCTGCCTCCCTTATATTCCTTAGTCCTGCAGAATGTGGAAGACCAATGGTTCAAGTCCACCCACTACCTGATGAGGAGAAAGGATCTGAACAGAAATTGGCCACCTTTCGGGTGACTGCTCTGATCACTGGACTATGGGCTTTTCTTATGTGGGCCTCCTTTAATCTCTCAGGGTACGTCTACGCTACCCCCCTAGTTCAAACTAGGGAGACTAATGAGGGCGACCGAAATTGCAAATGAAGTGCAGGATTTAAATATCCCGCCCTTCATTAGCATGTTCCCGGGCGGTCGCCATTTTGGAAACTGACTAGCCTGGAATAACTGCCTGTGTCTACACGTGGCAGTGAAATGGGAGTTCGAAGTAAACCCCTAACTCGAATTAGCTGTTACTCCTCGTGGAATGAGTTTTAACAGCTAATTCGAGTTAAGGGGTTTACTTCGAACTCCCGTTTCACTGCCGCGTGTAGACACGGACAGTTATTCCGGACTAGTCAGTTTCCAAAATGGCGACCGCCCGGGAACATGCTAATGAAGCACGGGATATTTAAATCCTGTGCTTCATTTGCAATTTCAGTCGCCCTCATTAGTCTCCCTAGTTTGAACTAGGGGACTAGTGTAGACATACCCTCATAGAAGTTGTTCCACTTTAATTAAATAATTTCACTACTTAAGTATTAAGTAGGTGAGAAAAAGGAAGTCATTCTACAGTCCACTGATTAGCACACTCATATGAACGGAGGGTGATCCTTGTTCAAACCCAAAGGCACCATTTCAGGAGGGCAGTGGGGCCGGAGGGGAGGGGAGCAGCTGCGTGTACTGGGACACTGCTTGATTTTCTTCCCATTCCCCTGATTATCAGGGAACAAGGAGAAAATACATGGATTCTATGAATTATTCCTCTACTCCCTCCCTTCACCAGCCAGGAGTGAGAGACATGCACAGAAGCCATATACTTTCCCTTCACTTCCTGATAGTCAGGGGAATGGGAAGAAAAGCAAGCAGCATCCTGGTACACATGGATGTTGCCTCCCCACCTTTTTAAAAGGACACCCTTGTTCGCTTCGTCAGCCACAGGAGAGAGTTGAACTGGGAGGTCTCATATATCCTCAGTGAGTACCCTCATCACGGGACTAAAGACTGAAAGGGAGGCGTTCCTTCTCCTCCTTGTTTCAATCTTGACACCCTTCTACACCGCAGTTGTTTTAATGTACATCTAGGCAGTTTCTGGTCACACCTACCAGATCAAGCCCAGCATACTGTCAAACTGTCTGGAACATCACAAGAGCATGAGTCCCAACCTCTGGACAAATTAAGACTGAAGGCACAAAATCCCAGTCTGGCTGTAAACTCTATACTTAGAGTGTGTCCAGACTGCACCGTTTTTCTGGAATAACGGCATGGATTTGTCAAAAACAAATTGTGTCAAATCAACCTAATAGTTTTCTTTGATAAGGTAACAAGTCTTGTGAATGGTAGAAGCAGTAGATGTGATATATCTTTGACGTTAGTAGGGCTGTTGATACTATCTTGCACGATCTTTTCATTAAAAAACACTAGGGAAATACAACCTAGAATGAGCAATTATAAGGCAACCATTCCCAAGGAGTTGTTATCTGGTTCATAGTCAATGCATATGATGAAGTAGGTCTTTGCCCATGAAAACTTATGCTCTAATAAATCTATTAGTCTATAAGGTGCCATGGGACTTCTAGTTGTTTATGCAGATTAATTCTAACACAGCTACCCCTCTGATACTTGCATTCAGGGGTGTCTATAGATTAGACACTGGTCCCAGAACAATCACAGAACTCCTAAAACACGAAAACTTTCCAGAGCCCTGGAGTATTTTGGCATAGAGTTACTGAAAATGTAATGTAACATTAATTAAATTGTCTGCTTTCCTTCTTCTTTCAATTTGTATTAAAGCGGATGGAGAAATTACCTTCTAGAAGAGTTATATTTACTCATCTCCTTCCTCACAATCTACCTGAGTCCATCTTCAAGAATAAAGCCAAGGTGAGAGCTCATTCAAATGTCTGGTAGGCATACACCCATCAATAGAATTTTCAGGCCCCTTTAGACTTCCATTGTCATTTTCAAAGTCTACTTACTAGGTATGGAGATTTGGCCATGTTTGGGGCCTGGTCCTCTGTTACAGAATAGCCACTTCACACCACACCACAGTGAAATCCAACAGTAAAGATGGCATCTCCAGAACTATGAGGATCACTCAGTGGAAGAGGGATCCTCCAGTGATAGAAAAGAATTGCTACCGTCGACTGTGGATGGCATTTCATTGGGTGTCACTAGTGAGTGGGACTTCAATGTGGACGGGGATTGAGTGTCATTTATTTATTTTTCCAATAAGACCTCTGAATTTGCCCCTTTAACTTTTAATCAAGTTTTCTTTAAGAAGGTTCACTAACCCAAAGGGATGAAGGAGTCTTGTTTCAGACAGAGCACATGTAAATTGTGTATAATTTGGGGAGATCAGGAGAAACACATATAGGATCACATCGTTAATTCTGTATCTAATTCCTAAGAGCCAGGAAATTGATACTGCAGTTTTGCTATGTCTACCTCCAGAAATCTACATGCATATAATATATATATATATATTAATTTTCTAGATACTGGTGCTTGTTCGAAATCCCAAAGATGTAGCTACATCTTTTTACCACTTTACCAATGGCCTGTCTCCACTTCCCTCTTATGAGACCTGGGATGAATTCTTCACAGATTTCATGACTGGAAAAAGTACTGTTCCTTTATCTATCTATGCCTATTATTTAGTGTGTAGAAGAAATATGAAAATATGGAATCAGTTAACCAGATTCGTTATGTTTTTTAAATTGTATTTTATCACAAAAATGACAGAGGCTAAGAGAAGGATTTTTTAAAATCCAGACAAATTTCTTTAAGAAGTGGCTTGTGGTGGGAACATGTCCCATTTTTATAAAAATCACTGAGGACAGGGAGGAAACAATGTCATAGGAACAAAGTAGAGTTTATAGAGAAGTCCACACTGATGAGACTGCATCAAGGCTAAAGTTCTGTGAATAGGGTGGGTTAGAACTCCCCTGACCCTTCACTTGTAGGAAATGATTTTGAGGAAGATACCTCCAGAATGCGTTTGGTGATACATTTATGTTGCCGTCTAAATGAGTGGAAGGGAATTGACAAAAAATCTTCATCACACACACATACACACTGTCAGCAGGGAAACCCTTCCCCACCCCCGGTTTGAAAAGTCCACAGACATGACTTTTAGTTTAGCCTTCCACATATCAGCCTATTGTTGGCAAATGCACAAATAGCAAATGATTTTTTTTAAAGCACAGTAAATAACTGAAAACATTAAAACCCAGGCAAACCAACCTACCTGTATCTCTCCCCCTATTTCATAGTTAAGAGATAACAATTAATTTCTAATACAAAGTATTTGGGGAATTAAAGGAACACTAAGTAAAACTCCTAAAATTCTGGTACCTAGAACCGGACTAAATCTTACTATGTATTTGCTGGGATAATAAATATCATATTCTAACAATCTTCTTCAAGTATCCTGAGATTATGCTGCCTGGCAGAGGGGTCAGTCTGAAATTCTAACCATCAGTCAAGACTTTAATAAATAAACTCAGTCTTCAGCCACTATTCATGTTAATAATTATTAACATATATGATTCCTTGGTGTCCTCCAGTGCCTTGGGGCTCATACTTTGACTATATTTGTGAATGGAGCAAGCATGTTGACAGTGAAAATGTTATGACAATAACCTATGAAGAACTGAAAGAGGTGAGATTAACACTTTTATACTCCAGGCAACATTTGTTACTGAAGAAGTAAATTACACAGATTATTTTTTGAGTGAACTCTAAAGCACCAATCACATGACATAGAGTAGCCAAAATATTAATCTATTGATTTTGGATAACATTTTCTCTGAAATGTCAATGAGATTTTCCCTTGATTTCCCTTTCCCCCCCATTTTCTGATCAGCTCTAGTATGTGGCACTAAAACCTTTTTAAAGCTTAGTTCCCAGATAACTGATATGCATACAACTGTATGGGCGTGATAGACAGCTAAGAGAACTACTCATTTATATTGTGCTCTCAGCTAAGTAGAGACTACCGTTTTCCTCACACTGGGTGCAATTCTCATCTATACAGAGGGCCAGCAGAAGAGCTATATATTACTTCAGTCATACTGAAGCTATCTAAGCAGACTACATGAAAATATGGAGCTAGCTATAGTAAGTAGAAATGGCACAGAAATGAAACAATGCATACAGGCAGTCCCCGGGTTACATGGATCTGACTTACATCGGATCCCTACTTACAAACGGGTGAGGCAACCCCACACTAGCTGCTTCCCCCCAGCAGACCAGGGAGACGCGAAGCTAGCGCCCCCCCCCCAGCAGACCAGGGAGACGCGAAGCTAGCGCCCCCCCTCCCACAGCAGACCAGGGAGACGCGGAGCGGCTTTTCTCAGCAGACACCTCAGCTTGAGAATAAAGGACTGAGGGAAGTGAGGTGTGGGAGAATAAAACTGAGCTCTGGAGAAATGTTTGGCTAGAGTTTCCCCTACAATATGTACCAGTTCCGACTTACATACAAATTCAACTTAAGAACAAACCTACAGTCCCTATCTTGTACGTAACCCGGGGACTGCCTGTATTGTTTGAATAACATTCAATGTGCAACCTTCCTCTTTCCAGAACAGGGAGTTGGGAGTGAAAAAGATAGCCGAATTCTTCGGGTTATCCCTGACTGAGGAACAGCTTCAAGTGGTTGCAGATCAGAGCAGTTTCCAAGCTATGAAAGAGAATGCCCACAAAACCCATGGTGCATTGGGCAACGTTCTCTTCCGCAAAGGTGAATTCCTAAGAAGTTCCAAAGATGCAACAACTACCTCCTAGGAGTTTTGGCAAATCATCTCCTACTTCTTTTTGCACACACAACGAGTACATCTACACAGCAACATTATTTTGAAATAAGTAGTGTTATTTCGAAATAACTTGGTCTGCATCTACACAGCAGGCAGTTATTTCGAAATAATGTCAAAATACGGTCAAGCTGGAGGACTGCTTATTCGGCCTCCTGTAACCCTCGTTATACGAGAAGTAAGGGGAGTCGGAGGAAGAGTGCTCTTTTCAAAATAAGGGCTGTGTAAACACTCCCAATTTCAAAATAAGCTATTTTGAAAAAAGAGGTCTAACATGGGGAATACCAGTTAAAATGAGGTAAAATCTGAATAAGGACAAGTTGGAAATTACTTGGACAAGTTAGATGTTTTTACATCACCAGGGCCTGACGAAATGCATCCTAGAATACTCAAAGAGCTGACTAAGGCGACATCTAAGTCATTAGTGATAATCTTAAAAAATCATGGGTGATGGAAGAGATTCCAGAGGACAGGAAAAGGGCAAAAATATAAAGAGGAAAATATGGACAACCTGTCAATTACAGACCAGTCAGCTTAACTTCAGTATCTGGAAATAATCAGTTGCACACATACAAAATGGGAAATAACTGCCTAGGAAGGAGAACTGCAGAAAAGGATTCGGGGGTCATAGTGGACCACAAGTTAAATATGAGGCAACAGTATAACACTGTTGCAAAAAAATTATCATTCTGGGAAGTATTAGCAGTAATGTTGTAAGCAAGACACAAGAGGTAATTCTTCCACTCTATTCACACTGAAAAGGCCTCAGCTGCAGTACTGTGTCCAGTTCTGGGTTCCATATTTCAGGAAACGTGGTGACATCAGCAGAAACACACTGAAGTAAAACTGAATCAGGAATACACTCCAGTTATCAAAACGTGATAAAAAAAACCCTCATCTTTTTTTTAAAAGAAAAAATAAAAATGCTAAATTCCTCATTTTTCAAGGGTTCTGTAGCTGTGTTCTATATAAACAATGATAATGTTTCTTTGTAGGTGGTGTTAGTGACTGGAAGAACCTTTTTAATGAAGATCAGAACCGAGAAATGGACAAAATGTTTGAGGAACGCCTAGCAAGAACTAAACTGGGAGGAAAGATGAAGTATGAGGTGTACTGTAAAGCCTGAGGACTATAATGACATTGCTAAAGCAAGAGTTCCCCACAATTCTATCAGATCCGTTGCATTACATGCACTAGAAAAATAGATAAAGTGATCCACATTTCTCTGACTATTTATAAATGATCATAACACCCAGCTCTTTTTACAGTCAAGCACATTCCTACTTTAAACTTCAGACCTTAGACTGCGTCCATTATCCAATGATACTGTAATTAATCATATCCATACTATTACTACATCTCTGGCACTATCACCTGGCAGACCCCCCCATTCCTGCACTACCCTCTTTCCCTTTACTGTTGCCTCATCTCATCCACCTCCATTACTCTTGCTAAAATATTTAACAACTAATGGGGTGTGGTAATATTTTTAAAAAAATGTTTTAAATGAGGCATCTTTTTCACTAAGAGATTTCTACCAAACAGAGGGACAGATTCAACTCTAGTTCAAGTCAATGCAAATCTTTCTATAAGAAGACCCATAATGAGCATTGATCAAGAGTTATTAAAATAAAAGGAACTCAATGTTTTCTGAAGGTTTTTCATTTCTCTGACAATAGTCTTAATGTAGGCCGGGAAATTTGCCTGCAGATTTCTGGTCATATTCCCCGCTGGTGTAAATGGGGAGAATGCATTTGGATTTGGAGGAATTATGCCCATTTACACCCACAAAAAATTTGGTTGTTAGTATCCCAAAACATATCAGCTTGATTCTCCTCCTCTTGTTTATATAGGTGCCAATCAGCAGCATCTCCACTAAAATCAGTGAAGTTACACAAGTACAACATTGGCAGGAGTCAGAGCAGAGTCAGGCCCTACACACATTTTCTTTGTGTTTCGTTCTTAACCCTTGCTTTTGTTGTTGCTATAATACAATTAAAACAATAGTCTACTAATGTCTTATATGATTCTCACTGGTTTCTCACACCTACACAGCACCGAAGTCAAACCTTGGTCACCTTAATCATGTGATTAGGCCACCTCATTGACTTCAATGAATGACTCAAGCAAGCAAGAGGACCTTTGAAAGTTGTCTATTTGTCTTGTAAAACCACTTAGTGTCAGACTGTTACATTTTGTATTAATAATCGATGTCCCATGCAGTTTTAAAATGGCTCCTCTGTTGGTCTCTCAGGGTATGTCAACATTGCATTCCTTCTTCAAAAGAGGAATGCAAATGCAGACAAAAAAAATTGCAAATGAAGCACGGATTTGAATTTCCTGTGCTTCATTTGCATAATCACGGCCGGCTGCTTTTCCGAAATACCGTATTTTGGGAAAAAACAGGGTTATTAAGAAAAGAAACCCTTCCTTCAAAATAACCTTACTCCTTAAAAAATGAGGTTTAGGGGTTATTTCGAAGGAAGGGTTTCTTTTCGAAATAACCCTGTGTGGACCGTGGTTTTTTTTCTTGAAATACGGTATTTTATGGTAGACATACCCTCAGGCATAGAACCTGGCTTGAGGTTGTGGGGTAGGCCATTCTGATGCTCAGGGTCACTAGTGGATTAGTAGCTTTTCAAAAAATGTTTCTGAATTTTTCCTTATAGCATACTCAGTGGATATGGTAAAAATTGAGTAAATAGGGAAACTGAAATATCCTGCACCCTTGCCTTTCCACGCAGTAGGCAGGGAAATGCAAATTGGCAGAGAAGAGTAAGTACATTGGTGCTCCTGTGGCCCACAGTGTACTCACTATATGGGTTAAGAGAAGACTTCAGCCTCTACTGCTGTAAATAGCATCTTTCCTAAACTCCAAAAGTCAACAGAAAATTGGATAACCAGAACAAAATTCCAGGCATGCTGATTTGATGCTAAGGTAAGACAGTCTTTAAATACTGGAGCCACAAACACCAGGAAGCGTAAAGAGATGCTACAGAGGGCCAGAGAGAAATTATAAAAATGGCCAAAGTACAATAAAAAAGTGATGAACTTACATAAATGCCTATTGTTCCCCTAGGGCAAAATAATCTCACATATATATATATATATTCAGTGGGAATATATAGGAAACTGCAATGCTGAAAGGGATTTAGGGTTGAAAGTGGACAGCACACTACATTTCAAGTTGTAATACCATATAGCTGCTATGAAATGGTCAGTACAAGTTTAGGGTGCAAAGGGGATATTTTAACTCCATGAAACAAAGTGGTGAAATTTTCCCTGTATATGACTGTACTTGACTGTGCCTGAAATACTGTGTTCAGTTTGGTGAACTTCTTCACTAAAAGGATATTGACAAACTAGGTGAGTTCAGATAAGATCAACAAAGATTATCATCAGGGTGGAGGGATTGATTTATAAAGAAAATTCATAGAGGGCACATCTACACAGCAGGGCAAAATTTGAATTAAGCTATGCAACTTGAGCTTCATCAACTGCATCACTGACGTCAAAATAGCTTAATTCAGCATTTGGCACGGTCTACACAGCAGGAAGTTGAAGGAAGAATAATCTTCCCTTAATTTCCCATACTCCTTGTGAAATGAGGGCTACTGGAGTCAGAGTAAGAAGTTCTCCAGCTCAGCATTATTTTGAAATAATGGCTTGCTGTGTAGACACGCTCTTTGTTATTCGGAATAATGTCAGCTACTCCGAAATAATGCTGCTGTGAAATAATGCTCCCGGTTACACCAGTTTAAGTCTGGATTGATTTTGCCAAAATATATGACATTTCCCTGCATTTTCAAGGGTGTAACCCCCTGGAGAAGGTCACCCAAAATGTATAGACTGGCTAAGCAGCAGTGAAGTAGGGAAAAGAGAGCAGCTGACATCTATTTGACAGAAGGCAGAGGAATACATCGAAGAGGGAGAGTCTCAGAGGGGTAGCTGTGTTAGTCTAACTGTAAAAAAAGAGTAGTTCTGTAGCAAGTTGGGTACATCTACACAACGGCGCTATTTTGGGATAACGTGTGATATTCCAAAATAGTTTTCTGCGCATCTTAACAGCAATCCCATTATTTCAAAGGACAGTTGAAATAACAGGCTTGTTATTCTGACATCCCATAAACCTTGTTGCATGAGGATTAAGGGACTCATTGGAATAGTGCTCTATTTTGAAATTAGCACTGTTTAGACAGAGCCAAATTTAGAAATAGGCTCTCTCAAAATAAGCTCTATAATTTGTGTAGCTCAAATTGCATAGCTTATTTCAAGCTACATGCTACTGTGTAGATGTACCCTCGGAGACTAACAAAAATATATATAGTATCATGAGCTTTCATGGGAAAAACCTGCTTTCTCAGATGAGCAGAGAGGGTTTTGCCCATGAAAGCTCATGATACTATATAGATATTTTTGTTAGTCTTGAAGGTGCTACAGGACTACTTGTTTTTTAAATTATTTAAGACTACAGGCATGTCTCGGGAAAAGGAAGAGTTTAAACTGAATGGGAAAAAATCTTGACAGAGAAGTGTATTAAGTTGTGTAACTTATAGTGAAACCTCATTATCTGGTGACTCTCAACTCTAGATAAGACATAGCACCAGAAGATATATTGCAGGGAAGCCTCCAGAACTGGCTGGATGAGCTAGTAGGATTTCTTCTACATGTGATTCTCTGAGCAGGAAAAAATGCAGCCATTTCACTATGGGTTGTGACCTCCCCAGTTTCTCAGAAGCTAAACAGAGACAGGTCTGGTGAGAATTTGCATGGGAGATTCCAGAAGAAACACCTAATGTAATTACTGAAACTCTGCAGCTTGAGGGTGGAGTTCAGTTCCAACGGATCAAGTACCTCCAACTTACAGAACAGAAGCCAAGGATGCAAATCAATAACATAAAATATATGGTGCTCCACTCTGGGACCAAAATGATGATAATGCATACAAAATACCTGTTTTATAGACATATCAGATAAAGGAAAAAGACAGCAAATAATCAACCCTGGTGAATTTTGTTTAGGTTAGTAAAGCTAACGCTATGATGTGTGCCCTTTAGATTTGGGTAGTCATTTTTTAAAATATGGGACTATGAACTCAATTATTCTTGCAGCCAGAAACTCACTGTTAATGAAAAGCTAGCTATTGCTTCAGGTCTTTTGGATAGGGCGCTAACATAGAGTCAATTGACCTGTTTCTACTGCCAGCTTAACCACGAGCCTATTTTGTGAGGTTCCGCTTTACCAGCCATCCTTTGCTTGTCTTGTCTATTTACATTGTAAATTCTTCAGTGCAAGGACTCAACCGTCTCTTCCTTTGTTTATAGAACATCTAGTAAAAAGGGGACTTGATTTAAGTGGAGGCCTACAGGCACTACTGTAATATAAATAATATACTATTTAAGAAATGTAGTTTTTCCTTTATTTTTAAACTAGAAGATTTACCTGGCATTTCTCAAGCCCCTAACTTTTTTGTTCTTCTTAATTTAAATCATGCTCTGGGGTGGGGATGAGGGGCTCAGTAGGCAGGGTGCCCAGGGGAGAGAGGATATCCCTAGCTTTCTCTCACAGCAGCAACTTTGTGAGAAACACCTCTTCATGATTGCTGCAGCTCCAGCAGGCACAGTTGGGAGGAATACATGTCTCCTGGCTGGGGCAGATCCAGGTTCATCTGTCTCCTGTGGTCCCCACCAGATTGAAGTATGGACCAAACTGTGCTCTTTCCCCTTGCTCTCTAAGGGTATGTCTACACTACCACCCTAGTTCGAACTAGGGTGGTAATGTAGGCAACCGGAGTTGCAAATGAAGCCCGGGATTTGAATTTCCCGGGCTTCATTTGCATAAAGCCGGGCGCCGCCATTTTTAAATGTCCGCTAGTGCAGACTCCGTGCCGCACAGCTACACGCGGCACGGACTAGGTAGTTCGGACTAGGCTTCCCGGGCTTCATTTGCAACTCCGGTTGCCTACATTACCACCCTAGTTCAAACTAGCGTGGTAGTGTAGACATACCCTAATGCAGAGGAAGAGCCAGCAATTTTTCTGCATGAATGGGGGAGGAGGGAACTGCAGCCCCCACCATCCTCCCTAAAAGACACCTGGGGGTAGGAGGCTCGTGACTTGGGCAGTTCTGGACGGGAGCGCTCCCAGAAAGCCCCTTTCACCTATTGATGATTCTGTCTCATTTTTGTAAGGTCTTATGCATCCCTGTACACTTAGGGGAGAGGAGCTTCAGCCCCCTCCTTCCTTCCCACACAACCACATCCATGCCTTGCATTAAGTTATGATAAGAGGAAGCCATATATTGAATTTGGTGGTCTTAGCTCTTACAGGGTCCAGAAGCAGGTATGGGTGCAGGAGAGTATTCTGACCTGGAGGAGGTTGTGTGGGAGTGCAGATTCTGGAAAGGGATTGTGGCCTGAGGCAGGGGTGCAGCATGGGGTTCAGAATTTGTGTGGTGACCTAGGGTAGGAGGGTGTTGTGACCTGTGGCAGGGTATTGGTGTGCAGTGCCTGCTTGGAGGTAGGTGTGCAGAAGCGGAGGTGCAAAAAGTTGCGGGGAAGGAGGAGGGAAAGTGCCAGTGTAGGCTCTGGCTGAGAGACATTTATTTTAGGCAGCTTCTGGCCAGCAGCTCAGTGGGACCCTCAGGCAGGCTCCCTGCCTGCTGAGCCCCCACATACCACTTAAAATGGCCGGCTGTGGGGAATATGTGCTTCTCGATGCACAGTGAAGGAGGGCCCTCCATGCACCGCCTGTGCTGCAAGCATAAATCAGGCAGCTCCCACTGGCTAGTTTTCGGCCAATGAACGCTGTGAGAGTGTGTTGGGGGCGGGATCAGTATGTGAAGCCCCACTCCACCCGGGGTGTGCAGCACTCAGAGAAGCACATAGGTCCCACAGCTGCCTACTTTGAGCAGTATGTAATGGGAGTGGAAGGCAGAGAGCCTGCCCAAGGTTCTTGGTGGGCCTGGAGGGCAGTGGCTGGTCAGATATGGTGGTTTGGAAGGCTGAATGAGGCCTGCAGGCTGTATTTTGCCCACCCCTATATGGGTATGTCTACACTACCACCCTAGTTTGAACAAGCGTGGTGCTGTAGTCAACTGGAGTTGCAAATGAAGCCCGGGATTTGAATTTTCCAGGCTTCATTTGCATGTTGCCGGGCACCGCCATTTTTAAATGTCCGCTAGTTCGGATTCCGTGCCCCGTGGCTACACGCAGCACGAACTAGGTAGTTCGGACTAGGCTTCCTATTCCGAACTACCGTTACTCCTCGTCCGAAGGAAGCCTAGTCCGAACTACCTAGTTCGTGCCGCGTGTACCGCGGGGCACGGAGTCCGAACTAGAGGACATTTAAAAATGGCGGCACCCGGCAACATGCAAATGAAGCCCAGGAAATTCAAATCCCAGGCTTCATTTGCAACTCCGGTTGACTACAGTACCACCCTAGTTCGAACTAGGGTGGTAGTGTAGACATACCCTAACAAACTATACTTGCACTAACAACTGATATACCATGCCAGGTCTAAGTTATAGATACTGGAGTGAGATTTGGGGGCATGCCGCACGTGAAGGCATGGTTGTAGCACAGGTAGGCATGTCCTTTCTAGTTTTAATTTAGCTACCCCAGCTAACAGTCATAGTATAAAAGTGATGGCACAGGTGTCAGTATGGGCTAGCAACCAGAGTACATATCCAGGATTCGTAGTGGGCGTGTATTTTATGCTGGTTACTAGTATGTTCTGAAGCCCATGACACCATATTTCCCCAGCTGTTTCCAGCACTAGCCCGCATAAGAGCAAGCATGAATATGCTTACTTGTGCTGCAGCCATGCTTTGACTTGCTGTAGACAGACATGCCAGAGAACAGCAAATTGCACCTCATTTTGTTTTGCAAAATGGCTGATGCAAAAAGCCAATGCGATTTTAGACTGCATGGAGAAAAGGGCTTACTTCATGAAGTAAGTAGCACAACTACAATACACTGAGCAAGCTTGTGTGCTTTTCAATGGATGCCTAAAAGTCCGTTTTAAACCCATACTGCAGCTATTTAAATATATGGCCTGATTTTCAAAATTGTTGAATATCTGCAAATTTCTCTTGATTCACATGGGAACTGCTGAACACAAAGTGCAATGTGTTTTCCTCTGAGATGCTTATAGTTACAGACATTTAGAAAGCTCAGTACAGATGGACACATTTCCTTTCAATCTCAAACACTCCAAATTAATCAGTAACAAAAGCCTTCAAGCCTGAGGGAACATATTGCAACATGACCACAATTGTTTTGCTAGAAGGCAGCCTGTGTCCCAGTCTCTCTGAAATGAGAATTGTACAAACATGGATAAGCGCAGGAAGTCAGCAGTTGAATATCTGTACAAGGCACTGGTTGATAGTGAAAAGGCAGCCCCTGAAGACTTGCCAGTGCCCTGCTGCTTTTTGCAATCCTGAAACTTTGAAAGTTCTTGATTCTTTTGAAGCCGGGAGTGACAATATGATCTTGGCAGGACACCCTAAAAATGGTGACTATTGCTAGCTTGTTACAAAAATTAAATACGAGCTGTTATAGGTATGAAAGTTTAGGCAGCCTTTAGTGCATATTCAGTAGTTCTATGTCTAGTGTTTAGCCGTTTAGAATGTGAACTTGTACTTTGCAGGAAACAAATCTCGGGTGGAAAGATTGGATCCTATTTTGCTCTCCGTTGTACTGCTGTAAATTTGCAGACACTCAACTCAAGCCAAATGAATGATTCCACATTTACCCAGCTGAAATATGAGAATAACATATTTTGACTCACAGAAATGAGATTTTCAAGATTTCACATAACTGTGATCACGAGTGTTTCTGTTTCCCCAAAACTGATTTTTTTCCCTTTTAGATGCCACTGTTATTATATATTGCTTTTGGTCAAGCTAATACTAATAGTTTACCATGAATTGGCAAGTAGGAGCATAGTCATTGATGATGGTGGTGCCTATAACTGTGTGTCCTACATATATCTATGACTTGAACTCACCTTAAGAACATGGTTTTTAATTTAGAGATTTATAACTATATATTGTTAGTTGCAAAAGAGTATGTGTTCCACAAACAGGTCTGTTCCTGTTTCTTGACAGATTATTTGTCCCAATGGGTCACTCATAACTTGTGCCCTAAACAATAGAAAAATTCCTGCATCAAAATAAGATATCAGTTTAGTTAGCTACTATACTTGAACATTAATGTTTTCTCTTGAATAGTAATTGATACCATACATAGCCCTGGTATACATAGGGAGTTATTTTGAAATAAATCCATTTAAAAAAAAAAAAAGTGGAGCGTCCACACTCCCAAGCCCTTTATTTTGAAATAAGGGGCTAGTTATTTTGAAATAACTCCTGCTTTCCATTTCAAAATAGTCGTAGTGTGGACACGCCTCTGCTGCTATTTCAAAATAACTACTCCCCAGAGTCATTCAAAGTAATTACTCCCCAGTGCTTCCTGAGGCTCTAAGTCGAGGTAGTGCGTCCACATTAAGGGAGCCCACCTTAGACTAATTTCAAGGCTTCCCTGTAGAGTGGACATACTATTTCAAAACAGTTATTTCGGGAGTTATTATTTCAAAATAAGTTGTTTAGAAATAATTTCCCATGGGTATTTGCAACTAAGCACAACCAACTCTTGTGACAATTTTCACTTCAGAAGTCTTTCAACCACTTTCTATCTTGTTTCAGGTACTAACTGGCTTGAACAAGTCATAAATGACCTGGAAATTACAGCTGCAAAATATACAGAGGAGGAAATTAATGAGAGAATTAATATTAGAAATGAATTCTCAGTATTTCCATGTCCAGAATCTGGGGATCCAGAGAAATTTAAGGTCAGCATGGGGTCATATTACAAATGTTAACATGCACTGTTCAACATACATAAGAATTGATAAAATGTAATGGCTGAATTTTACAGATTGTGGCGGACTCTTACCTTCCCCCTAAGGTGTGACCAGGTCAGCACATTCAGGGTGCAGTGTATTTGCTTAGCCACTCCATAACTGGAAATCATGGAGGTTCAGAAAAGGGATGGAAAATGCATGCAGAGGACTTTCCTACCACTAGAGTTCTTTAGATCCTGGTCTTTCACTCGCTTGCTCTTTCCTTTGCATTACTATGGTCCCCATAGAGCTGACTACATGGAGAGGATGGATTTGAGAGTCCCCACCCCAGAAGAATCCATTAGGAATGGGACGGGGCATTGAGGCAAGTTTCTGTTACCCCTTTCCCTTTCATTTTCAAATCGAGTCTCCCATTCTGGTTGCTAATAACTCCTTTTGTAGCTCCCAGTTATCTCCAGGGTTGATTTGCTGCTTCGCAGTTTTTCAGTCCCCTTCCTTTCATTTTATGAGAAACAATCACATTTCAGGCACATAGAATCATAGAACCACAGAGCTGGAAAAGACCTCAGAAGGTCATCAAGTCTACCCTCCTGCTCTAGGCAGGACCAATCCCAACTAAGGACCACATCCCATTGTCCTGGTACAACCCAATCTTTACCTTGCTTTAAGTTATGATAAAAGGCAATATTGTGGTCCTTTTATCAGTTAGGAGTTCTTGAACAGACTCAGAGAGATGGGTGACCAACACATAAACTCTCTCAAATACATAGTAGATTTTTCCATCAGGAAAAATCAAAACTATTCAGTGAGACTGAAATTTTCAGAAAACTGCATTTTCTGCCAAAAGACACTTGGTCAGAAAATTCCAAAGCCCTTTAAAATCTAGATATAGATGTAGACACAGGCCAAGATTGTCAGAATTGACTAGTGGTTTTCAGTGCACAGCATGAGATTCCATAAAAGAGCCTGCTTCTCAGAGGACTGATGCTCAGCACTTTCTAAAAGTCAGAATGAGTTAAGGAGTTTCAAACCAGCCACCCCCAAAACTGAAACCTCTTGTTGCTTGTGAAAACTTGGGCCAATCATGTATGTGTGTGTGCATATTATTCAATCCAAACAGTGTTGATTTCTCAAATAGTACTTAATATAAAAACAATAATACTGATGCATATATGAACCAACAGCAACAAACCTAGTTTATTATAATCCTATTTTTAGCTCAAGTCTGTCACAGACATTATTTTCTTCATTTCAAAATTACATGTAGACTTGGTGGCTCTAGACAGCTTTCTAGCAAATGTAACTCGGCTCCAATCCTAGGCATGGTTCTGAAGAGAATTGTGACAACCTGGGAAACAGAGGTTTTGGGTGGCCTGGGATGTTAGAGTTGGTGAGAGACTAATGAACTGACAAAAGAGTACTTGTGGCCTAATGGCATGAAAAATAACATGTTCATTGGCTGGTATAACATAGCATAATTGGTTGGGTTTTCTGTGGAAACTAAAGGTATAGGAACCAGCAGCTCTCTTCCCCCACAATCTCATTGCATTTTGAAAATGGACTTCCCAGGGAAGCTTTTACAGACAAAAAGGATCCTCTTCCTAATTTTTTGAGGGACTACACAGTATGCATATTATAAGCACAATCCTGCAGCTGCTCCTTCTTTGACACTTGCTGTGGACAATGGGAAGTTCCTCACACAAAGTGCTTGAGCTAGCGAGCTAAATCCAACAGTGTTGAGCTTGCAGCTGGGAGGATGACTCGGACAGAGTTGGCGACAGACTTCACTGGACCCTGGCCAATGTGGGGGACCTAGCTCCAGGACCCCTGGAAGGGGTGTGGTCTTGGGCAGGAGGGGCAGGTCTAGAGGCAACCAGCCCTCATTGCTGACCTGACTGCACTGCGCCTCTCGAAGTCAGACCTGAGCACTCCTTCAACCATGCTGCACGGGGCTAAAGTACCAATTTAAAGAGCCCAGGGCTCCAGCCGCTGCTGCTGCAGTGGTGGTGGTGGTGGCAGCCTTGAGCCTTGGGCCCTCTTAAACTGCCGGGCCCTAGGGCAGCTGCCTCTTTGTCTCCTTCATTGGTGGCTCTGGACTCATCTGACCGACTCCAAGCCTGCCTGATCCAAAGCTACATTAGTAACCTCAGGCTATTGCTCATGCCACAACATCCTCCCAGCTATTTTAGCATGCTAGATCATGTAGAGCTAGTCTGTGTGTGTCTAGCCACATTGGAAGAGACAAAAAGAGAGAGGTAATATCTTTTGTTGGGCAACTTTCATTGGTCACGCTGTCTCTCTAATTTCCTGGGACTAACACAGCCACAACAACCCGGATCAGGCGACACCTTTCCCAGCTGAAGCGTAGACACATCCGAATAGTTTTTCATGGGGCCATTCAGCTGGATTCTACTCTCACTCACAATCAACCAAAATCATGAAATGTGGAAGCTAAGGGTGTCATGTGAGTGAGGAACAATCAGGCTCAGCGTGTCAATAATAGAGCTGCAAGTTTGTGTGTGCTGTCATGAACAAAATGCAGGGATAAGCTATCACAGCTCTACCCTCCTGAATAGGTAAATGGATTCTGCAAGTTTCCTTTGTTGTCTTATGAAGAGGAATTGCTGCCTTGTTTTGGCTGGTTAGTACGTTTAAAAGTGCCAGGTGCATTTTTTTTTGAACTAGGGAAGGAGATAAACTTTTTTTGTGGCGTTAAAGAACACAGTGAAATGGAAAGGCCTTCTTGCAACCAGTGGGCCCAATTCAGATCTCATACCACTGTAATGCCATACACCTCAAAGGAGCAATTCCAGAATTAAACCAATGTAAGACAGTGCAGAATCAGGCCCAGTAGTTTGATAACTTTGGCTACTTTGAGCTATCAGGTTCCTCTTCATGAAAGGACCAGCAAATAACATATTTTGCAACTAAAATCATTGCAATCTACATAGAGTTGCTGTGAATCTCAGACAGAACAGACACACTCCTCTTTGGTACTGCAATAGCAGTAGTAACCGCTATAAGAAGGGATGCTTGCACAAAAACACACACATGGGCTATATCCACCCTGACTGAATTGTGTTCATTAGCACTGGTCCTCCATTTGACAACTCCCTTCTTTTCACATGGTAGTATATTTATGCCTGCCTTTGATGTAGTGAGTCTTTGTGCACAAAAGCTTATGCCCAAATAAATCTGTTTAAGTCAAAGTACCACAGGACTTCTCATTGTTTTTGTGGATACAGACTAACATGGCTACCCCCTGATTTTTGCATTAGATGTTACACCGCCCATCATCAACACCTTCTGGAAAACTCTATCTGAAGCCCGTTAGTATATTTACTAATGCAAGTGCAATTTAAGGTGCCACAGTTAGTTTGGGGAGTTTTCCCCTTTGGAGAAATCTAATCTTTATGAACTCTAAAAGTATTTAGCAGAACACCCCCAAATCTCTGTACGAGGAGGACTGAGCACAGCCTATGTACTGTACATTCTAAGGAACAATACCTGTCCTTTTCCTGAGATGGAGAATCTCCTGAACACTATGGAAGTAGAACACTTCCACTGTGCAGGGTGGGAAGGTAAGGATTTGGGTAGCCCATCTCTTGGTGAGATTTGAGCTCCTTGTGTCATAGCAAGTGGAGTACAGGGTTGAGGGTGAATCTGTTAATAACCAAAAGCGTTGCTGGTGGTCTCTGTTCATACACCAGGGGTATGCTGAGGCATTAGGGTATGTCTACACAGCAACAAGACACCTGGAAGGCCTGCAAAGCTGTTTATTGTAGACTTTCAGGCTCAGGCACAGGCTGGAGTGAAGGTGGGAAGGTCCCCTATCTTGGGCTTAGCTGTTCTGTCTTATTTCCACTGATGTGCATGATAAAGCTCCCATTAATTTTGTTCAGGTTGGGCTCCACTCCTAGGTGTGGAAGAGTGTCTTATTGCTCAGATTCTAGAAACAGCTTCATCACAACTCACTTTTGGCAAAAGAGTGGGAGTGCCACAGCCCTGGCCCTTTCCCCGACAAGGAATTGGTCTATGATCCTTGCCCCAACTACCACTGCACAAATGAGGCAGAATATGATTTCCCCTTCAACTCGCACTCAGACAGTAATACAGGATGGATCATGATGACAGCTCTCTCCCCGCGACCAGATGGCGTACAACCCACACATGCGTGAGTAGGAGGAAATAGTCATCCACAGCTGCTTTATTTGCATCCAGAGCTGCTTCTCTGTCCCCATTCCATGCACCAGAAAGAGCAAGGTAATATATTTTCAACCTAGTTTTTTAAATACTTTATAAAAGTAAATAATAATAATTATTTGTAATACTAGTAAAATGTTCAGTGTTTAGGCTCATGCTTCATCATAGCCATTATTGACATCCTTGTGTTCACAATTCATTGTTCACCAGTGTGCCCCAAACAGTCACCAGAGGGCAAACACTCTCAATTAATTTGCAGAGTTGGGAAAAAAAGGACAAGGCCAGGCCAGATTCCATGTGCCTTACCCAGGTGTGAGCCCTGGACCAGGTGTTTTGAATCACACAAACAGAATTCTGGGGATAGTTTGGGTATACATGCTTTCTCAAACCCATTTTGGCAGACTGAAAATACCTTCCCTTCCCCCTCCCAAGGGCTACCCCCACCTTAAAGTCAAACCAGATGATCTCTCTCAAAAGGAACAAATGCTTCTTTTTTTATTTCACAAAAGAATAATTTAGATTAAATGTTAAAAAGGCAAAACACAAAAGTCAGATGATAACTCTGATCCCACAGCAAAGGAATCAATCACATGACCATAGGAAAGATTTCCTGAAAGAGACTGTGGTAAGAAGTCATCAGACTTGATGTCTTTACTGGAAAGAATTAAGAGTATATTTTTCACTACTTTTTTTGGTCAGACATAGCAATTAGAGTGTTACCCTATTTTGTGTGTGTTTAGTGTCTAATGTTTCTTTATTAAAACTTTGATTTTTTTTTTGTTTAAAGAATCATCTGTCAGCAGAAAATGGAACATAGTCACCAAGTATGGTAATTTGAAAAATGATTGCTGGGAGTGGATCTTGAAGGTATTGTTTCATTGTCTTCTGGAAAGCAATGAAACTCAGGAAAACAGGACTTTCCATACAAGAACAAATCCAAGGACCATCTTGTCAGTTACCATATTACCAAACAACAGCCAATCCTGGATGCATGCATGGAAAATCCCAGCTACAATGTACCTAATTTTGCATGTGTGCATTACAGGCTGGAAGAAAAAAAATCTTGACTACAGCCCATTAGATTGTGCTGCATAACATTCGGTGATAGCAAATGTAATGCTTTATTTTTCTATCTCTTCACTCACACTCAGTCCATCCTTATTTTCAAAATCAAAGCACACAAAACAGGGACTTTACTAACACAGAATATGTTATTTTCAGATTCAGAGAATTATTCCTGATGGCTAGCAGCTGTCACCCACTAACTGGAAACTGCTGCTTGTTGTATGGTCAGGTACAGTAAACGGGTATCAGACAAGTTTTTCACTCCCTAGTAGGGTTGCCAGGTGTCACTGAATTAGGTTTTGAACCAGACAGTTCGGTATTTGAGCTTTCTGTCCGGGAAATAAATTGAGAAAATATTGGACATATACATGTCTAGTATTTTCTAAGTAAGCAAGTTTTATTATTATCATGAGTATCAGTACATAGTTGTGTACTGCCTGGCTGGTAGATGTGCTCACACTGCATGTCTACCAGCCAGGCAGTACGCAACTACACAGTAGAGAGGAGGGGGGCAGGAGCGGGGTGGGATGGGATCCCCAGGGCTGCATTTGCTTGCGCGCCCCGCTGGGACTGTGCACGGGACGGGCAGCACCCTGGGATCTGCATGCGCCCGGGCCAGCCCCACTTCCTGCCGGCCAATTCCCCCCAGCCAGCCCCGCTCTCCCTGACCCCCTCCCGGCCAGGCCTGCTTCTTGCCGGCCAGTTCCTTCCCCCGATCTCCCCTGGCCATCCCTGCTCCCTTTGACTCCCTCCTGGCCAGCCCTTCTTCCCATTGGCTGGTTCCTTCCCCCGATCTCCTGCAGCCATTCCCGCCCATCCCGACCCCCCTCCCGGCCAGTGCCGCTCCCACTGGCCAGCTCCCCCCCAGCCACCTCTGCCTCCTGCCAGCCGGTTCCCCGCCCATATACCCCAGCCAGCCCTGCTTCCCATCGGCCAGTCCTCCACTCCCGTTCTGAGATCATGTGTGTCTGGTATTTTTTTGAAACCCATCTGGTAACCCTACTCCTCACACGATTTGCCTTTCCGTGGCCCAAAGGAACACTCCTTACCACAAGTACATAGTCCTTAGCACATGATCTTGAGTATCCCTGAGACAACGTCTGACAATCAAAAGGAACACTGCTGAATTATGTGATTGTTTATGTGAACACGTTTATTTAGTTTAATACTACCATGCACTGCAAAGACACTCTCTGAAGGTCTCAGAGAACTTTCCAAACATGACTGCAGTTACACACATGGCTGTTGCTCAAGTTAAGTATTAATATTCCCAATTTACAGATAGAGCAGCAAAAAGTTAAATAACTTGCCCAACACTACAAAGAAAGCTTGTGACAGAACCAGACTGACCTTCCTTCCCCCCGACCAGTAGATATGTGCTTTAACCACCGCACCATATTTTGTTTCCCTAAATACCACTTTGTGGAACTACAGTCTTCATTTTGAACGAAACAGCAATCAACAGTCTGTATTCAGTCTCAAAATAAAGGATTCGCCTTATAGAGTGTGTCTGCCATGAAAAGTACCAATGTGAAAATGGAACCTTTTTTCTCAACAGATCTTCTACCTTTGAGTATGCAGTGGTATTATCCATCCCAAGCTCTCCACAAGCATGAGTCAGGCCCGTGGGTGTTCCAGCTCCTGAGCATCCATGGAGTCAGTGCCTATGCATGGAGCACATTTTCCAGCTTTTGTCTGCAACCAGGAGGACTAGAAACATGGTTATTTTTTTTTAAATGTAAGCTAAAAAAGTCTCACGTAATCACTTGACAGAGGGAGCTGAGCTTTAAGAAAATATTGTGAAACTCACAATAAAATTGCAAGAGCTGGCAACACAGTGTGTCAAGAGTCACACCTCCTTTTTGTATCAAGAGTAACATTTTATGGTTGTCAGGCCTCTGGATATAACACAGAAGAGAGTGTGAATTGGATCTTTTCCTGGCATCAATAACAGAATATGCAACCCCAGCATTCTCAGATTATGTGCTCAGGCACACCTGTGAAATTACGCAGGTGGAACCCAGAGCGTAATTCTTGGCCAGATGTTCGAAAGAGAGCAGGCTTTGGCCTGCAGAACCATAGGTAGGTGATGTCTCAAACCAGTAAGAACATTGTTTGGTGTTCAGAACACAGGCTGAGCTTTTAGGACACTTAAACATTTTCCCCATCTTAAAAACACTGCAAATTCGATTTGGAGGCCCTGAAACACAGTAAGGCCACAAACCTGCAAACATTCATTCTTCTTATGCATGGGAATAGTCCCATCAAAGTGACTTGCACATTCATGCTCTTAGGGCTGTTTAATCCTCAGGATTTATACAGCAACATTTGGTTTTTAAGTCCAAGGCCAGGGAGAGAAGCAGTGGGGAGGAGACATGGATTTTTGTCTGAATCCAGAGCAGGGCAACATGGCTAGAGGGTCCCAGAAAAATCTAGAAACAGGGTGCAGCAGTTATTAGCCACACTCAGTAGTTGTTTTGGGAACCATAGAGACAGTTTCCAATCAGTCCAAATCATCTTGCACGCCCTACGCACGTTTCCCATCTGAGAGCAGGACCAATCAGACCTCAGAGAGGGGAAGGTTGTGGACACAGGAATTAAAGAAAACTCTGTGGACTCAGGAGCTGATAGATGCAGAACCAAGAGATTTGTTTGGCGTCAGGCTTGTGTCCCAAGACCATGCTGGATATAGGTGTTCGTTGTGTCTGCTCTGCACACAAGGTTAAGAAATGAGGAAAACAGCTGGATACAGCTGGGCTCCAAATAACCACATTTATTAGCTATATATAAACATACATGATCTAGCTATATATATATAGTATAGGTCTAGTAGGCTGCTCTGTTTCCTATTGCACTAACCACTAGCACTTAAACAGAGCAGCTATGTATATACACTGCTGCTCTGGCAAGTGCCAGAAGTTAATGCAATAGAAGACAAAGAGGACTACTAGAGTCCTCTTCAAGGGATATTGCCTGATTTCTACACAGTGCAGAGTTCCTCTCACTTTACATATTAGGGATGCCCTCAGTTAAAGTAATGAATGATTCCCCACAGTCTTTCATCATGGATCTAGAAAAAGACATGCAGGGGAGCATTTGTCACACCTTGAGGCTACAGAGTTTATGGAAATAACACTTAGCTTTTAGCTAACTACATTCTATTAAGATTATGTCTCGGTTAAAGAGAAAAGAACTAGAGCTCAGGGAGGTAAGGATCTGTAGATTTGTATCTGATTTAGTTGCTCTTTTGGGGATAAAACAGTGCCCTGTACACTAGAGTTACAGCCTTATAGCTGTAGCCCCTCCTGTTCGCCAGCCCAATAAAAGGCTATTCAACATAGGGGAAGCCTTGTGACTTTGTACACAACTCCGGGAAGCTGGGCCTAAGGCTCCTTTGTATGCTCTGTGTTGTGTGTCAGGGTGCATCTACACTGTACCTGTAGCTCGAAATAAGCTATGCAATTTGAGCTATGCAAATTGTGTGTAGTTTATTTCAAGTTAATTTTGAAATAGCTTATTTTGAAATTTGGTGCTGTCTACACAGCGACAAATTTCAAAACAGAGCACTATTTCAAAACATCCCTTACTCCTCGTGGAACGAGGTTTACAGGGATGTCAGAATAGTGAGCCCATTATATTTAAAATTATGGGCTTGCTCAAAAGGTGTGGAATAGCTATTTCGGGTCACCAGAAGTATCCTGAAATAGTTCCGCAGTGTAGATGTAGCCTCAGTGTTTGTGCACCTCAGACCAGACCCTCTCAGACAAACCACCAGGAACAGGCTTTATTCTATAAAGGACACAGAACAGGATTACAGTTAAGCAGCCTTCTTTCTGCTTGCAGCTCAGTCAGTGCTAAGACCCTGCTGGGAAGGAGGAGGGGACATCCTGGCAGGAACCAGGAAGTTCTCCCAACATACCGCAATTTGTAGTCCACAACTTGTAGTTTTCAGGGCTACTGCTGAAGCACACTGGACCTTGGGCTACATGGACAGCTACAGGAAATGGATATTTGATATGCTGACCCTGGTACCTATACCACTTGGGATATAGGCCACAGATTGTCTGTTACCAGCTGCTGAGAAGCCAAGTCAACTATTAACCAAAGGACTGAAGTGCTGCTAACTGGGAGAATCCTCAGACTTCTCTTTGCTGAACAGACTGTTGTGAGAAAGAAAGACCCGAGATGTTGCCAAACTTCTCAAGGTCTCATGAGGGTCTAGATGGCAGATATATTTTAAGGCCACACAGTAGAAAACTTTTTCTCTAAAAGAAGATTAAAGGGAATATGTTTATATATATGTGCTGGTGTGATAATGTAGGGTAATGTATTGGAAGTTGTTACAAACACCTACAACCAGGGTTTTGCAAACAGTATCTCTGAAGTTCAAAGCTATGCAATACTTTCCAAAAACTCTTGAAAAGGCAGAGCTGTGCTTCAGCAAAGACTAAACCTGATGTGCAGTAATGGGAAGTGTCATAGAACTGTGAATAATGTAACCCAAGTATCTGTAACACAAATGGCACCTAACAGGGACTACCACTTATTACATTTGCATGAGTGTTTGTAGCATGATGCCCTGTGTATTGAGCTGACCATCCCAAAATTGCTATCCATGTACTATTGCTTTCTAATTTTAATAATTTTAATAGCATTTCACTTTTGCATAGCAAAACAGCAAAGATGTATAAAAATAAAGGAAAACATATAGGCTACGTCTACATTGGCAAGATTTTGCGCAAATACTTTTAACGCAAGAGTTTTTGCGTTAAAGTATTTGCGCAAGAGAGCGTCTACACTGGCATGTGCCTTTGTGTAAGAGATGTGCTTTTGTGCAAAAGCATCCATGCCGGTGTAGACGCTCTGTTGCGCAAGAAAGCTCTGATGGCCATTTTAGCCATCGGGCTTTCTTGTGCAACAAGTTAACTTTGCCTGTCTACACTGGCCTCTTGCACAAGAAGGTTTATCCCTGAGCGGGAGCATCATACTTCTTGTGCAAGAAGCACTGATTTCATACATTAGAATGTCAGTGCTCTTGCGCAAGAACTCGCGGCCAGTGTAGACAGGCAGCATGTTTTTGCGCAAAAGCGGCTGCTTTTGAACAAAATCATGTCAATGTAGACACAGCCATAAAATCACAGAACACTAGAACTAGTAGGTTCCTTGAGAGGTCATCAAGTTCAGTCCCCTGCCCTCACAGCACGACCAAGCGCCATCTAGATCATCACGGACAGAAGTTTATCTAATCTGCTCTTACATATCTCCAGTGATGGAGATTCTACAACCTCCCTAGGCAATTTATTCCAGTGTTTAACCACCCTGACAATTAGAAAGCTTTTCTTAATGTCCAGCCTAAATCTCCCTTACTGCAATTTAAGCCCATTGCTTCTTGTCCTATCCTCAGAGGCCAAGGAGAACAATTTTTTTCCCTCCTCCTTATAATACTCTTTTAGATTCTTGAAAACTGCTATCATGTCCCCTCTCAATCCTCTCTTTTCTAAATGAAAGAAACCCAGTTCTGTCAGTCTTCCTTCATAGATTATGTTTTCTAGACCTTTAATCATTCTTATTGCTCTTCTTTGAACCTTCTCCAATTTCTCCACATTTTTCCTAAAATGTACTGCCCAGACCTGGACACAATACTCCAGCTGAGGCCTAGTGAGCACAGAGTAGAGTGGAAGAATGATTTCTCATGTCTTGCTCACTACACTCATGTTAATGCATCCCAGAATGACATTTGCTTTTTATGCAACAGTGTCACACTGATGACTCATATTTCGCTTGTGGTCCATTATGATCCCTGGATCCCTTTCTGCAGTACTCCTTCCTAGACAGTCGCTTCCCATTCTGTATGTATGAAGTGGATTGTTCCTTCCTAAGTGGAGCACTCTGCATTTATCCTTATTGAACTTCATCCTATTTACCTCAGACCATTTCGCCAATTTTGTCCAGACCATTTTAAATTATAACCCTATCTTTCAAAGCACATGCAACCTCTCACAGTTTGGTATCATCCGCAAACTTTATAAACTTGCTCTCTATGCCATTATTTAAATTGTTGCTGAAGATATTGAAAAGAACCAGTCCCAAAACTTACTTGTGCAGAACCCCACTTGTTATGCCCTTCCAGCGTGACTGTGAAGCATTGATGACTACACTCAGGATGCTTATCAAAGCAGTTATGCACCCACCTTATAGTAGCTTCTCTACATTGTATTTCCCTTGTTTATTAATAAGAAGGTCATGCAAGACCGCACCAAATGCTTTACTGAATTGCTCTTTTAAGGTAACAATCACTAGATGGCACTACAGGCTAAGATAAAGATCTGCATATTATTAAGACTGAGATTTACATTAGTTGTGTTCACTTTCATGGGAGAAGTCATTTCCCATTTAAAAACAAATTTGAAATAAAAAAATCAAAATATGTTCTTGGTTATGGTACAGAAACAGAAGAAAGAAAAAATAAGCATCTCATTTTAATGACAATAATTTCCATTTTTCTTTCTGTAGACTATTCATTGTTTCTCAACCACCAACTAGACTGGCCCCGGTCCCTGAAATTTTCATGCCACAGTTTAGGAAAGCAGCAAGCCAGTTCCTGGCATCAGAAAGGCTGAACCCTAGACAACATCTTTTGTTCAAAAAGATCACAATTAACATTGCAGACATATACTAATTCCAGGGTTACCTTTTTGATAGACATTTACAGAATTCTCTCTCCCACCTCAATTTTGCAGCTTCATTGAGACTGCTTGCATCATTAAGGGATGCTTGATTTAACCATGTTATATCATTAAACAGTATTTAAAAAAAAGAAAGAAAGAAACAATATGCAAGCACCATGCAGCACAAGGCCAGAGGAGTATGCAGAACCAGGGTGCTCCAGCATCTAACAAGGGAATAAGAGTGGATGTGTTTTTGTGGGGAAGAGGTACACACCTCTACATCACCCCATGTTTCCCTTCTCATCCCATCTTTCTTACAATGACCCTGGCTAGCCTAGTCCCACCTCTTTCATCTCCTTCTCTTCTCTTTCCACCAATCCAATATAATTTTGTGTGTGCTGTAAGGTGAGCAGGATCATTGGCAAAATGGAAAAAAGTGTGATAACTATGAATCAGGACTTCTCTGTACACAAAGCAAATGAATGGACAGTATTTCATGTCTAGACTTTTTGTTAATTCACCGGGTTGCAATGGAGATGGGCAACAAGAACGAAAAGCAAAATGTGATCACTTTTTGAGATTTTCTTTTAACCAACAATGGCTTCCTGTCACCCCCATAAGGCCTTCCCTGCATTCTTTAAGGAACTCTTGCTGCACTAGTTGAGCATCGATGAAATGTAGTATTTTGTATTTCCTTCTGTATTTATTAAACATGTCCAAGCAGCCTGTGGCTATACAAATTTGAAAACGAAAGAGTTTATTGTTCTGTGTCAGCTCTATGTAGAATCCCATCCAGAAAAAGCTAGACACATTTCCCACTCCTACCTCTGAAGGCAAAGGCATGAGTACACAGAGGAGCCATGCTCCCTTATCCAGAAGGTCAACAGATGTGCACTCTGTCAGATCAAGGGAAGAAGCAAATTTCACAGCAGAAAGTTCTCTCCCTGCCACCAGTGCTTACATTTTTTTAAAAAAGGAAAAGAGGCTGTGGACAAAAGTGGAAAGAAAGAGAGGTGATCTTGAAATAATTTAATATCTTATATTCTTTCTATCGGGGTGGGGGAGCATTAGAGGCCTAATCCTGAAAACCCATACTCACAGGAATAATTCCATTGAAATGGAAGCATTATTTACAGGAGCAAAGAGTACTTACATAAGAAAGCCCTGAAAGACATGGCCATTGAGGCTAGGTCTACACTAAAGAGATGTTGCACAAAAGCTTGTGGAGCATCCACACCTCAAGAGCATTTTCGTGCAAGTAAAGCAAAAGAACAGAGGGGTTTTTCTAGTGTAGGTATTCCTCATTCTATGAGGAATAATTCCTTTTTGTGAAAGAGCTTTTTTTGCAAAAAGGTGTGTGTGGATGGGCAAAAAGGTGGGTTTTGTTCAAGAAGAGGGAAGAAGAAAAAGCACAGGTGCCCTGGTGGCCATTCTGTCCATATCAATCACTGCTTACTTCCAAGAGAGCATCCAGACAGTATGGATGCTCTCTTGCACAAACGCACGTCGCTTTTTCGATGCACTTTTACAGTGTGGACGCTCTCTTGTGCAAGAAGTTTTTGTGGAAGATCTCTTCCGCAAAAAGCTTCTTGCGTAAGAAGCCTATTGTCTAGACATAGCCTGATTGTGTTCTTGAAGGAAGAGGATTATGATGACATAGAAGGTCTTTTCTATTTCTAACTCCTAGGATCCTAAGAACCAAGCTGATGGAGAAAAGCAAGAACATTCCATAAATGAAATTATGCTGGTATAAAAGCATCATGGGAGGACAATAGGTTCCAAGAGAGGTTGCATGATGGCCAGAATATTTTTGCCTTTAATCAGTATTAAGTTAGCTCTAGTGACTTGCACCTATGTACTGAACTTAGCCTACTATGGGTGTGTCTAGACTACAGGGTTTTGTCAACAAAAAGTGGCCTTTTGTCGACAAAACTCTACCTGTGGCTGTGTCTAGACTGCAGGCTTCTTTCGAAAGAGCCTCTTTCGAAAGCATCTTTCGAAAGAGGCTCTTTCGAAAGAGCGCGTCTAGACTACAATGCGCGGATCGAAAGATCGATCCGCTATTTCGAAAAAGAGCGTCCAGACTGCCGGACGCTCTTTCGAAATTGAAAGCCACCCGGAACTGCTTCTGCCAGGGCATGGGGGCAGCATTTCCTTCCGGGTGCTGCCTGCCTGCCCTTTGCAGAGACGCGTGGTGAGAGGGACACTCCTGAACACCCGTTGCTCTGCTCCTGCAGCTGCCTTTGCTGTCCCTCGAGGAATTTTGCAAGGCATTGCAGTGCTGCTTTGGAGTGCTCAGCTTCCTGGGACACCCCAGCAGCTTTTTTCTTTTGAGGTTTTTCTGCTTGCAGACCCTTATTTGTGGCATGGAGCCAGAGCTGCCCCTGGGCAGGCGAGGGCCCCACACCACCATACTGCAGCTGTTGCTGCATCTTCGTGAGACAATCATGAGGCTCCTTCCCGAGCTGGACCCAGACCAGAGGGACGAGGGGTTCCCCCGTCCGGCAGCCACACTGCCCTTGCCTCCGAACTTTTTCGTGGACAGGCGTGTTTGGAGGTTTGACACCAGCTCTGACTGGTGGGACCGGCTCGTGATGGAGATCTGGGATGACCAAGACTGGCTACGGAACTTCCGCATGAGAAAGACCACTTTCCAGGAGCTCTGTACCTGGCTCGCCCCTGCTCTGCAACGGCTAGACACCCACCTGCGGCCCGCCATCCCCCTGGAAAAGAGGGTCGCCATTGCCCTCTGGAAGCTGGCAACCCCCGACAGCTACCGCTCCGTGGGACACCAATTTGGCGTGGGGAGATCTACTGTCGGGGCCGTCTTGATGGAGGTAAGTCATTGTCTGGGGACAGTCACAGTTTGGGGTGGGGGGAAGGGAGACTGTCAGGAAGGGCCAAGTCGAGTGGGAGTGGGAGTGGGAGTGGGAGGGAGCTCCTCCACTCACCCTGAATTGGGGGGGGGGGTTCTGAGGAGGGGATTCCCGGGCTGTTTGTTTGAGAGGGAAGGTGGGCGGTGGGTTCTCCTCCTAAGACATAAGGCACCCTTTCTAACACTTTGTTGTCTGTCTCGTTCTGCAGGTGGTGAGGGCCATCAATTCGGAGCTGCTCAACAGGCTCATCTGTCTACCGGATCTGGACAGCGTCATGGCCGGCTTTGCTGCCCTCGGCTTCCCCAATTGCGGAGGAGCGCTCGATGGGACACACATTGCCATCCGTGCACCGTCCCATCGAGCAGCCCAATTCATCAACAGAAAGGGCTACTTTTCTATGGTCCTCCAGGCCCTGGTCGACCATCGTGGACAGTTTTCAGACATTTGTGTTGGGTGGTCAGGGCGGGCACACGATGCCCGCATCTTCAGAAACTCGTACCTGTACCGGAGGCTTCAGGCAGGAACATTTTTCCCCCATCGCCAGTTTGCGGTTGGGGATGTGCACATGCCGGTGTGCATAGTGGCTGATGCCGCCTATCCCCTGATGCCGTGGCTGATGAAGCCCTACACCGGCCACCTGGATGCGAGCAAGGAGCAGTTTAATGCTCGCCTTAACCGGGCTCGCAACCAGGTGGAATGTGCGTTTGGACGTTTAAAGGGCAGATTCCGGTGCTTGCTCACACGCCTCGACATGGGGGAGACCAACATCCCCGAGGTGGTGGCCGCGTGTTGCGTCCTCCATAACCTCGTGGAGAGGAAAGGGGATGCCTTCCTACCAGGGTGGGGGAGAGCTGATGATGGCCAGGAGAGGCTCTTTGCCCAGCCCCGGACAGCTGCCATCCGCCAGGCTCACCGGTCTGCAGTTGGCATCCGGGAGGCCCTCCAGGAGCAATTCTCCAGTGGAGGCCACTGAGTGCACTGAGGGGCTTCTGCCTGGGGACTGGGCCCTAGCTCCCAATAGAAGCTTCCCTCCACAACCCATCTCCTGACCCAGTTTGGACACATCACTTACACCAGGGTGTGTTTCAAAATAAAATGTTCTCTTTACTTATTTATAATTTTGTACATATTATCCAACAATGTGGCAAAATAACAAAATTTTTTTTCATTTTTGTTGTTGCCAAACTATATACAATAAACAAACAGTTCCTTTAACCCTTTGTGTGTGCTTAATAAGTGGGGTGATGGGGGTGATTGAAACCTGGAGGGGGGGAGGGGACTGGAAACCTGGAGGGGGGAAGGGGATCAGGTTGAACGGGGCTTGGCAGATTTCCCTTTCCTGGCTGGGCCTCGTGTTTGGGGTGCTCCCCGGCTACGGGATCGGGTGATGCACCTGTCGGTTGGCTGGCTGCTGGGGGGCTCTTGGGACGTGGAAGCCTGGGGGAGAGGAGGGCCAGGGGGAGAGAGGGGCTGGGGAGCTGGGGGGGGCTGGGGGAGAGGGAGGTCCAAGGGGGGAAAGGGCTGCTGTTGTGGAAGGGGGGTTTGGTGGGGTGGGGTCATGGGGTGCTGGAGGAGCAGGACCAGGCACAGCAGCAGGCAAGCCGCTGACCTCCCTCAGAGTGGCGTACAGCACCGTGCGCTGCAGGACCAGCTCATTCATGAGCCGATCACGCCACCGCTCCTCTGCCTCCGCCCTCTGTAGCAGGATGGCGTTCTGCTCCTGCACGGCCTCGACGTGCTGCCGGAGGATGTCGGCGTAGACACGCCTGTGTCTGCGGCTCCCATGTCTCCGAGGTGGAGATGGAGATGGAGGTGGGGCTGGGGTGCTGCGGCCCTCTTCCACAGCTGGTCCGGCTGTGGAGGAAAAGAAGAAGACACAATCAGTCCTATAAACTGGACTCTGTAGCACTTACAATACTAACAGGATGGTTTATTAGGGGATGAGCTTTCCAGGGCCAGACCCACTTCCTCAGATCAGAGTAACACGGCTACATTTCTATCACAATCAGTCATGTGTGCAACAGCTGTCCAAAAGGGCATGCCCTCTCCCTTGAGACAGGGGAAGCAGACATTCTGAAGGTCACACTGTGTGTGTATGTGTGACCTGGGCATCAGCCTGAGCATGACAGGTTTCCCTTGTGCATCACCCACTGTGCACCCACCCACCTACCTCCCCCCCCCCCGGGTGTGACACAACCTCACTGTACTCACCTGCTGCTTCCTCTCCCGCTCCAGATGACGCCTGGGAGGCCTCAGAGGTCTGGGTGACTGGCTCCAGGGTGAGGGTCGCCGTCTCCTCGGTGTCCTCCTCCTCTGGGCCCATGTCCCCGTCTCCAGAGTGCTGTAGCTCCCGCTCTGGAGCGTCCACCACCGGGTCTGCCAGTCCGGACTGCACGAACCGCCGTGGTGTGCGTGCTTCTGCACTGCCACCCAGGATCTGGTCCAGCTCTGGGTAGTAGGGGCAGTAGTGGGGGGCTGCCCCAGAACGGGAACTCTCCTCCCTGGCTTTGGCGTAGCCCTGCCGCAGCTCCTTTACTTTGGAGCGCACCTGGTCCTGGGTGCGGGGGTAGTGGCCCTTCTGGGCCAGGGCTTCAGCCATGCGGCCATAAATATCGGCGTTTCGCCGCCGGCTTTTGAGGGCCTGTAAGGCCTCCTCCTCTCCCCACAGCTCCAGCAGGCTCTTGATCTCAGCGCCGGACCAGGATGGTGCCCGGCACTTGGAGCCCTTGCCTGGGTCCCCAGAAGGCTCGGAGGAAGGGCCAGGACGCTCTTGGGGCTGTGACATGCTGCAGCAAGGTCGCCGTGTGCTCTGGCTCCTTGTCTGCAACAAGTGGCTGTGAGGGTGCGCCTGTCCCTTTAAGGAATGGCTGCAGCCAGGAACCACAGACGTGCAACCCATGGCCCAGATTGTCCACCAGGGCTTGTTCCTGGAGGCCAATTCTTTCGAAAGAAAGGGCTCCCCCCGTCCAGACTCACGTTCTTTCGACGGATCTCCCTCGAAAAAGGCGTTCTTCCTCGTGAAACGAGGTTTACCGCCGTCGAAAGAAAAGCCGCGTTCTTTCGATTTAATTTCGAAAGAACGCGGCTTGAGTCTGGACGCAGGGGAAGTTCTTTCGAAAAAAGGCTACTTTTTTCGAAAGAACCCCTGAGTGTGGACACGGCCTGAGTCTACACTACCACAGAGTTCTGTCAACATAATGTTGACAGAACTTGGCAGTTTTGTCAACAGCGGTAAATCTCATTCTATGAGGAATAATGCTTTTTGTCAACAGAGTTCTGTCGACAGAAGGCATTAGTGCATCTACACTGTCCTTTGCGTCTACACTGTCATGTTGACAAAGTGGTTTGTTTTGTCGACAGAACTGGATGTAGCCTAGATGCTCTTTGTTGACAGAAGCTTTGTTGACAGTATCTATCGACAAAAGCCTGTAGTCTAGGCGTACCCTATGAGTGGTTGGTAGCAGGTAACAAAGCTGTAACTAAAGCTCTGTTCCACCAAGTTAAAAGAGACTCTCTAATAGTTATCATATTAGCTTCTAACAGAACAACCCATCGACTTTGTAGGCATTCAAACCCTAATTAAGGCAAGCTGGTATATGACAAGCAATTATTCATAAGCCATGAATAGCAAGATGTTGAATATACAGCTAACTTCAGGTGACAGCTTTTCCTTGCTGACACTTTAAGAAAACAAAACATTCATCTAAAGGTGAGCTGAGGTGAACTGGAAAGCTCTTTAAAAAAGGGTTTAACAACTGTGTATGAACACGGAGGAGAGCACATGGTATGCACTGATTTATTTTAACCACATCGTAAAACATATTTTCTTCTTCTACCTACCTGTCAAGACCTTTGTTCAGGGTTGTATTACTCCTGCCTGGTGTTGAGCTGAATAAATCACAAGCAATGCAAAGCAGGCCATTTCCTGGCACTCCCCATATGGCAATGGTTACCAGACATTTTTGTTCAATTGTTCCCTTGTGACTAATTGACATATGGACCTCCCACCGCTGTGCATGTCCCCTCGCTCTTAGCATTCTTGCCACCATCTCTCCTTTTGCCTCTCCTATTTCTCCTGTTCTTCCTTTGGTCTCATCTTGGTTCTTTTTCTCTCTCTCTTCCCCCCTTCCTTTATCTAATTACCTTCATTTTTTCCTCCCGCCTTTTCTTCTCCATCCCAGCATAAATTATCCTGCTCCTAAAACACCACCTTTTCCAAACCCTGCTATGTTTTGTGTCTTCTATAAGCCTTCACTAAAACAGTAGCACAGTCCACTTCTGGCTAGCCTATTCCCAACAGCTCATTCTGATTGCCAAGCAGGGGTTAACAGGACGACATAGCTGCCTCTCAACACCACCAACCTGATTGATGCCCACAACCATGACGAGACACATCAATGCAAGAACTGTCAACATCCTGTTTGAACTGGGCTAACATCATGCTGCACTAGCAACCCCCTCTTCCTTGCCATTATGTAACACCAGCCCAGCAAGCCAGCAGTTCTGATCTAGTAATTTCAGAAAGGCCCATGTCTTGCTTTGGTTTCAGCCCAGGCAGAGCTGAAGATGTTGACCCAGCATCACAGAGGAGCTTGATATCAGCCCAATCACACAGAGGAGCTTAGCAGTGACCTCAAAAAGGCCTATGCTTTTCCCAGAGGCAACAAAGCAAAGGTGCTGAGCAAGGATTAAAGCAAGAGGGAAGCATGTGGCAGCTCCTCTCTGATCTAGAGGCTAAGTAAGGAGTTCCCCCCTCTTCTCTCCAGTTTGGGTGAGCTCAAGAGAGCTCTCCTACTTCTGCCTCTACAATGGCTGGGGAAATGACAACTGGTAAGGTGGGAGAATCAGCACAGGGACCAGAAAAGGGAGCCGGTGCTTGGCTGTGTAGAATAACTGTCATGAAGTCATTCCTGGAAGTATGTTCAGTTCTTCATTTCCACGGTAAGTGCTCCTTCATGCCTGTGTGCGCTTGGGGACTTTCACTTAGGAGGTTCCAAGCCTTCCCCTCAGCTGGTGGGGCAGCAGATGGAAAAGAAATAGGTGGAGACTCACATCTACATTCATTTTTGTATTCCCCTGCTGGGTTCTCCTCTGGGAGAAAAGAAACCTGCTCTCAGTTTTGCCAACCTGAGCTAGAGTCTCAGTGGAAGAATGGCAGTACTAGTTCTCTCTCCTGTCCTGTCTCTCCATAATGAAAGTGTGAGTGAGAACTCCAGTGGTGTTCCCCATTCAGCTCCATGGTCTATGTTTGCAAGCACACCCATTCTTTTGTTTGGCTTGCTCCATGGCTTTTGAAGGATACAGCCTCCCTTCAGTCACATTTTCTTGTCTAGATTCTCTATCCCTTAGCACTTCCCATCGCACAAGGGTGCAATAATATTCACTTCAAGACCTCAACAACAACAACAACATCCAGAACATATAGCAAAAACCAGTCACCTTCATCCTTTTGGTTTTGTCTTTTTCAATCTCCATTGCCAAATTGGTGAAATTGTCACAGACCAAGTTTCCTCTCAGGACTCACTTTTCTCTTAGCCTGCCAAAGTGTTGACAAGCTATTGCTACTTGCTAAAACCAGTTCCAGTCCTTCCCATTCCATGCCAGTTCTCCTTCTCTGGGAAAATGCACGGCTTGTGAGATGACTCATCTGCCATTTGGGCTGTTTTCGGACCTCCGCTATTCAAGAGCCACCCTGTGCTTCTCCGTCAGGGTGCATTATATGAGGTGGGGGAGGGAGAAATCAGAGTGTATACCTGCTCTGTGGTACAGCTCTCTGGTGTAACAGGTCTATTATGGCCTCCCACCCCCTACAGTTGGTCAACCCTCATTTTTTAAGAAAGTTTGAGTTTTGAAACTACAATCAAAATACAGGGTGGGAAAACCCTGAACACAGTTTTCCTTTTCTCCCTGCAGTTTTTGATCAGCTCTAATTGCTTGCAGAACTGACATAATATTTCACAGAAAATAGTTTATTTGTGGCATTTAACTTTTTTTCCTGTTTCCAAAATTTCTACAAGAAGATCATGTGTTGCTCAGTACTGTTATATGACATGGCTGCGTGTGATAGCAGGGGAGCGGACTCAGTGACCTGGGAGGTCCTCTCCAGTCTCTAAATTGCTTCTAAAGGAAGTCACACTCCTCCATAAAGCTTTTAAAAATAATCCAAAGGAAAAATGTGCCTTAAAATAGCAACGCAGACTGGGCTTTGGGGTTTGAGGTAGTATGAAGTTTAGACCTGGGCAAATAGTGGAACAAATACCTTCAAATATTCATTTAAATCTAAAAGCAAATTTCAACTCAGTTGTTTAATGTCATTTTATCTCTGGCATTTTGTGACCTTCTTTGAGTTGGATAAAACTTGCAACTGTTTAGCTTGACTGTTTACTGAGAGTGAATTTTGATATTGCACATTCCATTGTAAAAGCTGAAGTTGGGTGTTCAAAATGTGTGGGATCATTTTATAACCAACATGGTACAAATTGAAAAGTGAACATTGTACAAATGAATCTGCAATTAAAAATCCATGTCGTACTTGTTAATTATAAAAGTTATCCAGTCAGGGAATGGAAACAATATTAGGTGATTCGAGTATTTAACCAGCATAGGTACATCTACTCCGCACCCATAGGTCGAAATAAGACACACAATTTGACCTATGCAAATTGCATATTTTATTTCGATCTAATTTCAAAATAGTTTATTTCAAAATTTGGTGCTGTTCAAAATAAAGTACTATTCTGAAATGTCTCTTAACCCTCATGGAATGAGGGTTACAGGGACGCAGGAATAGCGCACCCATTATTTCGAAATCTATTTTGAAATAATGGGCACGTTTAAAGACTCGGAATGGCTATTTCAGGATACCTGAAATTCCGGGATACTTCTGGAATCCCAAAATAGCGCCGCTGTATAGATGTAGTCATATAGGCTATCTATAAATTCACTGTATGCAGAATGATTTCCCATCTGCCTTGTTTGATCCCAGAGGTAGGAGAGTCAAAATAATTGGGTACAACACCTAATGAAATACAGCAAAAATAGTTCCTGAGGAGTGAAAGCAGTAGCAGGATATCTGACATCTCTCTCTCTCCTCTCTGTCCCTTGCAAGATCTAGTGGGAGGAAAGAGGGGAGGGAAGTTAATGCTCTGCAGGGATATTTGTACCCTATAGCATGAGGTGCCCATCATTCCTGCCTCTAGAAGATTCATTACTTGTGCAAGACAATGGTTAATGTAACTTACAGAGTAAGTCTGATACAACTAGTTGCTGTTTTATTGATGATCCCATTAATAGCTGGTGACAGTGGGAGAGTGAATTTCCACAGTTCACAGCCTTTTGTAAGACCTCTTCTGGAACATTTCTTTCCACTGTCATCACCCAGACTCCCCCTTTGACCTCTTTATCAGTCACTGAGTGGTACCAGAGGCTTAAGATGCATACTCACTGCAGTGCACCGTGTGCACTTTTCATAGCAGCACAGCTAGTGGGAAGAAGCCCAAAGGTATAAAACAGACACCCATAAACTGCAATCCATGACTGGCAAGTGTGTTGATCTTTATAGTTATAAGGCCTGATTCAAACTCTCTGAGGTCAATGGGAGGCTTTCCAGTGGCTTTGGTTGCCAGTCCTTAATTAGCTCCTTAGTAAAGGAACCATAACAGGGGCTCCTATATTTTGTGGCACCAAGGGCAGCACTGGCTATGAGCCATGAAACAGTTGTGCTTGCTTTGCTTTTACCTTTCTTCATAGAGGAATAGAAATTGCTGCTTGTTCTCAGGAATTCAGATTTGCAGTTAATTTTTAAAATTATCTATTTTAATTTAGATGAATTAAATTTAGATTAACTGCCAAAGGAGTGCCCAGTGCTATGCAAAGCATGGAAAATATCAGGGCAATGAGTAAAGGGGCACATCACTAATATTTTTGCTGTTGAGCACAGGCAATTACATGCACGTACAATGGATACCTTGACAGCACTTAGTGCCTGAAAGAATATCTGAGGACTCTGAAGCCTGCTAAATGTTTCAGAGCCCTGCAGTCAGTCTCAAGCGCAAAGCTCTCCAAATATAATTGTGACACTGTTGGCAATTGTAGCCATGAGAACAGGAAGAAGGGCCATTGCTCAGTGTGATACAGGAGAAGTACAGGTATTAAAGATCATTAACTTTCTCCCGGACTTACTGAGGCCATGTCTACGCCAGTAGGTTATTTCAAAACAAGTTATTCAAAATAATAACTCCCGAAATAACTATTTCGAAATAAGCTTCACAAGCAGGAATTATTATTTCAAAATAACAAGCCCCTTATTTTGAAATAACAGGCTTGGTAGTGTGGATGCTTGTCTTGTTATTTCAAAATAAAGGGAGTTATTTTGAAATAACTCCCCAGTGTAGACATGCCCTGGGGAAATAACTCCCCTTATTTCAAAATAACAAGGTGAGCATCCACACTACCGAGCCTGTTATTTCAAAATAAGGGGCTTGTTATTTGTGAAGAGGAATAAGATTATTTCAAAATACAGCCGCTCCCCGAGTTATGACCACCTTCACTTACGACCATCCGCACTTATGACCAAAGCAGTCGTAAATGCAGATCCGAATTACAAATGGCGATCCGCGCTTACGAACAGCGCGGTTGCCATGTAACTCTATAGGATCTGAGTTATGAACACTTCGAGTTACGGACCAAGTGTTGGTCCATAACTTGTTCGTAACTCAGGGAGCGGCTGTAGTTATTTTGGGAGTTATTATTTCAGAATAACTTATTTCTAAATAACCTGGTAGTGTAGACATAGCCTTTAAGATGCCTACTTCCTAACATCCTTGCAGTAATTTGCAACATTCTGTCACTATGTTTGCTTGCATGTAGTGACTACATAAGAGTTGTCACACTAGACCTGGTCATTTGTTCATAAAAGTAATGGGATTGACTGATTTTAATTAAGTCTCATCTTTATAGCAAAACTAAGCAAAAATTTAGCAAACTTTCTATTATTTTGTAAAGCGTGGTGTCATGGAGATGCATACCTCACATATGGAAATCTTTAGATTTTTAATGTATATATAAATGTATCTTTCAAGGTTTTGTTTTCATGCCAGAAGATGCTGAATAATATGTTTACTTAATGAACTATGTATATAATCCCTTAAGAAACCTCTGAAAGGTTTAACCTGTTCCAAACCATATAGAACTTCTACTTAAATGTAATGCTAAGAACATATCTGGGTTTGCTCATTGTTGCTGCAAAGCAGGATGCAAAACAGCTCCAGGTGGGGGATACAGAACAATTGCTCTCACACAGAGTTAGATCCTGCAAGGTGCTGACTGGTCTTGCCCCCTCTAGTGAAGCACTTCAGCAGATGCTTAATTTAAAAATCTATAGTACTTGTTTAAAGCTCTTGTGATGGCGGGTTAGTGGTGGACAGGTCATTTAGTAGAGGCCACAAGTTTTGAAGGGAATGCAACAGTCCTCTCCTTAGCTGTAGGTGTGCATAGCCAAGGAGGGCGCAGTTGACAATGTGCATCAGTTCCTTCCTGTGACTGCTGTCCAGTTCAGTGATAATACTTTAAATCTGCACAGTCTTGAAAAACATGTTTAATTAACTCCCCGGGGATAGTTATTACCCCTATTTTCTGGAATGAGCCAAAATTTCAGAACAAGGGTTCTCCCTCTGTGACCACAAAGAGGCTCGCTAGCCAGCTATGTATCCACTAGCTGGGCTCAGATAGAGCCAGTGGTGTGCCTGGCCTACTTTCATTCATTGTTGCCAAGGCTAGGAATTTTACTGCAAATCTCATGACCTGTGGTATTTTTCTTGATGCCCCAACTCCTGGGCTCGGGTGACTATGAGATTCTCAGTTTTCATTAACAAAACCAAAGGAAATTAAAAAAACAGCTCTTAAGAAAACACAGTTTGTCTTTTTAAGCTAGTCTCATGAGAGGAGGTCAGCTTGGCTCATGAGTTCTGCATACTTGGGATTGGCACAACGTCTCACTGACTAGCACTAGAAGCCAGAGTGGATCTCTCTTCCCCGAGATGAGTAAGCAGATGGGAAGGTTGTTCTCAGCACCTCCAGGTGGGGGATACAGAACAATTGCTCTCACACAGAGTTCGATCCTGCAAGGTGCTGACTGCTCTTGCCACCTCTAGTGAAGCACTTCAGCAGATGCTTAATTTAAAACACAAGTCCAGTTGCAGTCAAGCCCACAGCTGCGATGATACAGTTAGTGGGGAAAAGGGAGTGAGGAGGCAATGACCTTACCACCTTTCTGGGCATGGGGCCTGGCTGCTTTTGGGCCCTGGAGCAAAACAATGACAGAGGTTAATAGGTCGGTGACCTGCTACTCAGTCTCAGAGTCAGGCCCAAGCTTGTACAGTTTGTCAGTGAGATGTTCTCACCTTCAGTGAGGCAAAGTTCAGCTTGCAGAAATGTTTTTCAGAGGAAAAATATCCCTCATGGTCAGTAACATGAGATAGAAGGCCAAAAAAGATAGCAGAGGCTGTGGCATTTTAGGAAGCTGCCTATCCAATATTCAGCAGATAAGCTAATCTCCCAATGTTGCTGGCCAGGACCAGCCCTTCTCTGGTGAATGGAGCTATACAGAGATTGTCCAGCATCATATGCAGAGCCAGCAACAGAAGAGAAGTTGGCACAGAACTCTATAGTTCTGACTCTCAGTTCCTTTAACTTACTAGAGGTGCTGCTTCAGTTGCTCTCAGAGAAAATGACTAAATCCCAGAAATGTTATCCAACAATAAGAATAAGAAACATCCAACAGTGGTGGGGTCACATTGACAGACTTGTGGACAGATTTCTTTGTACAGAGTTTTTATTGGATCATAGAACCAATCATGCAACATTCACAACCACAACAGAGCTGTGTGAAATATATTTGTCTGATTTTTTTCCAGATTAAAAATGGCTTTTTGGCCAAATTGAAAATTTTTGTGAGAATTTTTCATTTTGCTTCATAGTTTGTTTATATAGGTTTGTACACGTACATATATGTGGGGCTGTTTGTATGTGCCAGCCCCCTCCGCCCCCAAATTAGCTTTGTTTTTCAATGATAAAACATGAACATTGCATAGGAAATACACTTTTACAAATATTTCCCAAGAAAAATAATTGGCATTTCCTGACTAGCTCTTGCCAATAAGACAGACTCATGGACTTCAGTGGGTTTTATATAGTTTTGTAAAAAAAATCAGACCAAATGCATTTTGGTGCATTTATGATACCAAGCAGGAAAACATTTACTGCAGTGATGAAGTCAATGATAATTCACCAATTTTGTAAAAACATTTCAGTGTTTTATCTTTACCTGCCCAACACCACATGCTTTCTTTCCCTCAACATTTTAAATCTTTACAGACAACTACCTTTTTTGCAGCATAAATGTCAGGGATTCTGAGCCAAAAAGCAATGGCATTTTTTGGGAGAAATGGAAGAACTTTGCTCAAGTCTAAAACTGCATATGTTCACAAAACCCTATCAATTTCAGATTTTTTTAGTGAATAATTTCATGCAGCTCCAGTCAACAGTCTGCATTTTAATTTATTATCTGAAACTTTATGAACTATGAAATATAGGCTTGGCCAAATAGGACACGTCTACACTACAGAATTATTTGACCTAGTTTACAAATCCACGCAGTTGCCACTGCTATTACATCTGTGTGTGTGTTTATGTGTACAACATGCTCCTTTTATCAGCAGTGCACATGCTCATCGGGTGCACTTGTACTGATACAGACTACAGTGCACTGTGGGTAGGTATCCCACTGTGCAACTCACCATCATCTAGCAAAGGGTGTTTGGGGAAGTTGTTGCAATGTCTGATGGGGCTGAAACAAGTTGCGTGGCAGTAACTGGGAGCAACAGATCAACTTCCCACAATGGAGTGTTCTGCAGCCTGTAATTTCCTCTAAATGCCATAATATTTTGCACGTTCTTTTCAAAATCCCTGCAAATCCACTTTTCCCTCCTGACTACCCTCCAGCTCTGAGAGAAGCACGGAGCTTCTGCTATTGCCACAAGCATTGCAAGCACCGGGTGCCACAGTGTTTTCAAGCACAGTATTTGCAGAGCTATAAGCAGATCCTCAGAGAACATGATGGTTGCGGGGAGGCTAGACTGCTGTGGGACATAACTAGAAAATTCAACATTGTTGGTGCTGTTCATGGAGCAATTGGAGATGGTGGAGTTCTGGTTTGGGGTCTGAGAAACAAGCACTGACTGGTGGGGTCTCATTGTCACACAGCTTTGGGATAATGAGCTGGGAACGGAGAACATTTGGATGCACAAGGTCAAAAGTGAACTCGCTACCACCCTCAAGAGGGGAGCTGCACTTCTTCATCTTTTGTATGGTGACAGTGGAATAGTGAATGCAACAGCGCGACTACAGGGGCTATTGATACATCAAATCTTTCAGCTTGTTTGAGAGATCACCACAGTCTTTTAAACATTATGTTGAATCAACAAATACAGGTCAGAAGTGAGAATTGCTGCCCATGTTGAGTTATCTCCTATTTCTTCTGATTTTTGCTTATGTTTTGTTGTAGGAGGAATAAAACAAAGGGACATGAACAAACAACAGGCCTATAAAAATACTCCTCAGCTGTGTAAGATGCAAAACTGGACTGCCAGTCTATGTGCTAGCAGCAGCTGTATATCCATCTCTGCAGGTATACTTTGTATCACAGCATTTCCAACTGTGAAATAAAAGCCAACTAATAATCCCAGGACATGCAAACTAAAAACACATACACACATGGTCTTAATTTTTCTAATAAAATACTATATTCAGTGTCTCTGGCCTATTGATTTGTACCCCCTCACCAACTGGGGCATCTGAGTACCTTATCACAAATGACAGAAGAGGGAGTGTTAGCACATTTTAAAAGTCAGGACACATTTTACATAATATGTTTGCTAAAAGGCATATTGTGATTTTAAGAACTGCTGTCTTGCAACATGCCAGTGCTAAAAATGGATGCCGTATGTCCTTGCTAACAGAGCCAGACTTACCCTCTATGTGTGAGCTTTTGAAACAATACTTTACTGTGTCTTCCCTCAAAATATAAATAGCTCCTGTCTGCTGGTTTGACAGCCCTATACAAAGGGTCTGAATATTTATGAGAAGGTTGGCAAAGTGATTCATTGGTGCACTCACAAATTAGTGGTGTATTTTATCTGTTATGTGTCTCTAGTTTTATGCACAAATGTTCATCACCCTAGTTTTCTGAGAAATTCCTTTTAAAGATTGAGCCTCTCTAAACCAGGACTCTTTGGTCTGGCAGGATGTTCCTGGACCAGAGAGTCCCAGTGGAGGGCTGGAGGCAGGAGTCCTGTTGCAGCAGGGTGGTCAGAGTGCCAGTGGGCTCCGGTGGGGCAGTGGCCTGCTGTGGCAGGGACAATAGGGCAGCAGGGCTAGTGGCTGGGGAGGCGGTAGCCCTTCTGTGGCTACAAGCCCAGCTGGGTCTATGTCGGGGGGGAAGCTGTCTGGGAAGTCAGCAGCTGAGCCAGGCACTGAGCCTGAGTGGGGGCCTGGCAGCAGGGGTGCCAGAAATGACCTCCCCTGGTCCGTCAAAATTCCTCCTTGGACCAGGGAAGTTCAACCTGTAATACAAAAAGACGCTAGAGGAGATAAGGGCTGGAGTCTTCCTGCTTCCTGCTTCAGGAAGTATGGCAACCTGCTTTTTGTGCTGGGGTCTGGGTTTAGCTGCCAGCATTTTAAAAAGTTTTGAATGGACAATTGTCCAAAGAAGCTAGGGTTCTACTGCTAGGAGTCAATGTTCCTCTATCACTGGAGGGAAGTGCATGCACTCTAGTGAACGTTAACTGTTATATAGAGCCTTACATATTATTTCTTAAGTGATCGGCAGAATGCTGCTAAGGGATGGGTACAAGGTATTATTACCACTGCAGAGAGGAGAAAACTGAGAAATATTAAGTGATTTAACTAAGACCTTGGAGGAGAGTCAATATCAGAGGCAAGTTCAGTGTACAATAGTCACTTGGGCCTGAAGAATCAAAGATATTTAGGCCCCTACCTACTGAACTCAGTGGGCTACGTCTAGACTTTTTGCGGAAAAGGGTCCGTGCCAATCTAGACGCGGTTTTTCACAAGAAAGCCCCGATCGCCATTTTCGCGATCGGGGCTTTTTGCGCAAAACAATACCGTGTTGTCTACACTGGCCCTCTTGCGCAAAAGCATTTGCACAAGAGGGCTTTTGCCCGAACAGGAGCAGCATAGTATTTCCGCAAGAACACTGACAATCTTACATGAGATCATCAGTGTTCTTGCAGAAATTCAAGCGGCCAGTGTAGACAGCTGACAAGTTTTTCCACAAAAGCAGCTGCTTTTGTGGAAAAACTTGCCAGTCTAGACGCAGCCAGTGGAGTTTAGGTGACTACATACCTTTAAAGATCTGGGCTTTGGTTAATCCACTAAACCACCCTACCTCCTTGTGGGCCAGAGTTCGCATTGTCCACTCAGGAGAAGGGCTGTCTGGGAGGGAGCTTTTAGAGCCACCACAACTAATTGATGGCACTGCTCCCATAGTCATAAGTCTGTCAAGGGGCCAGTGGTCATGACCCCAAATGCCAGGTCCAGGTGGGTGGAGGTGGGCCTTTAGTAAATCCGTAATCTTTCAGAGAAATTAGCGACGACAATTCCCCCAAGCCAGTTAAAGCTTTTAAAGATAGCTTCACACAGAGAAGGGTGAGGAACTTAGAAAAAAAGCTGAAATGATTCCCGACATTTCCAATTCCCAAAATGAGAATGGAAGTGGTAGGGGAGCCTGTGGCTGGCTGCAGGCTTTAAGAGCCCCCAAAGGCTGGCTCTGACCTCAAAAGCCTGGAGTTTCTGCAGCTTGAGGAATATAAAATAAATTGAGGGAGAAGAGCTATAAGCTGTCAGAAGTACAAGACTGAACATTACCACTGCAATTACTCTTCAGTCCTTGGTTTTCTCTAGCTCATCTGCCTGCAAAGGCTTTCCTCTTTTAGCATGGTAATTAGTCCTACAAGAAACCACTGTTGACTATGCATACAATAGCTTTGACAAGAAGGAATGGATGGTCCCAAAGAACATTCCCTTATATTCATGCATTTTGGCATGGAAAGCAATGAGACGGCTGAAATGTGTATTTCAGAATTTGTCTTTTTATTATTAAAAGGAGTGGACAGCATTAGGCTTTGAAAGGAAAAAAAGCCATATTACCAGCATAAATAAATATGCTTAATGCCAGGTTGGGGAGGCTTTCCAGAGTATTTGTAGAAAAATGATCATTCTCTTTGTGGTAATAGAATAGCTGGTTGTAAAGGGTCTTACACCAGTAGCTTACAGGCTCCTCAGAGAGAAAAGCTAAGTTCTGCCTTCTGGAAAGGCAACAGCTTAGAATAGCGTAAAGAAGTATCAAGAGCCTGTGTGAGACCAAGGATAACTGAGTGAGCCTCAAAGGCACAAGACACTGTCTTATCTGTTTTCATACAACAGTTCAGTATTTGGCAGCATCCTCACAATCTGATACTGAAGATGAGGTGGTATCACACAAATGCTGCTGTTGGGACAAAGTTTACACAAGCCATTCACAAGCCACTCATACTAACATGCTTTTTAGCTGTGCCATTTGTGGCACCATTATCACTTGATTCATCAATATAGCAATACGCCCCCTCATGACCAAGAGTCTGAGCTACTGTAATTCAGGGTGTGTCTAGACTACATCCCTCTTTCGAGAGAGGGATGTAAATAAGACACTTTGAAATTGCAAATGAAGCTGGGATTTGAATTTCCCGCACTTCATTTGCATAATTGCATCATGGCGCTCTTTCAAAAAAGCACTCTTTTGAAATAGTGCTTTTTCGAAAGAGCGCCATGACACAATTATGCAAATGAAGTGCAGGAAATTCAAATCCCGGCTTCATTTGCAATTTCGAAGTATCTAATTTACATCCCTCTGTCGAAAGAGGGATGTAGTCTAGACACACCCTCACTCTGTGCAAAGCAGTTCTTTTACTTGTAGCTATGTTCAGAATACAACAGCACATTTTCTTGCTGCTTCGCCCCACTGTGATTATATCACCCCTGTTCTCATATTCTTTACATTGGTTACAGAAGATCGAATTTTAGAACATCACTGTAGAATTTTAAAGACCCTTGTCCTTGACCATTTAAAATCTTCTCCTCAACCTTTGCACTGATAGGATTCTGGTGTCTCCTGCCACTTACAAAAAAAAATGACCCCACCATTGGATCAGCATGCTTTTCCAATAGGTGTCCCAACAACATAGAATTTGTTTCCCTGGGAATCAATATCATTTCACCCCTCCATACTTTAAAAAAAAGTCTTGTAAAAGATTTTACATTTTTTTTCCATAATGGCCATTTAACTATTTCTCTGTGTTTTATTACGTTTCCATTATATCATATTTATTCTTTGTATACTGTATTTATTTTCCTTTGGGTTGTACAGAGCTCAGAGTGCTTTGGCAAGAAATAAATGTTACTTAAATAATAATAACACTGATTCTATTAAGATATTGTTTAGAGTCACAAGCTCTTGAATAGAGCGGGTGATAGACCTCTGTTCAAGATTTGGGGGAAATGAATGTTTCCAAATGATACAAGCTGTTCAAATAGCCACATCTCTTTGTAAACAGAAGAGACTTTGTTCAGCAGTAGCTGATATCAGAAAGGAAGAATGTTCTTTGATTCAAGGGGAAACTATCTTGCATGAAGGCAGATGTCTCCACATGACAGAAGGAATATCTGTACGTTAAAGAGTGGGACCATCTCATCTTGGGCCAAATTCTGCTCTCAGATATATCACTGCAATGCAATGAAGTCAAAGGGATTGACAGGGATAATGGAGAGCAGAATATGTTTCTCTCTCTGAGCTATCATTGGGGACTGGCTGCAGATGGGAGCAGCTGGCTGCAAAAGAGTCTGTGAGATGATTTATTTTGTTGTGTGGTTTGCCTCTGTAAGTAATTTTAGTGTCAGCCCAGCTCTAGCAGAGCTTGCCATAGAATTAATCTAGGTGATCTGATTTTTATGTTTTTATCTCTATTTTGGAAAAATCAGCTATAGAACTTTCTTTTGTTGAAGCCAGGTTTTTTCAGTCTTTCAAAAGCCTAATTGACACTAGAAAAGATTTATTGGTAAACCTGGGCAAAAGGTTTTTCAACCAAAACTTTTTTGGGACAACAAATACAGATTCAGATTGAAACATTTCATGAATTTGAATTGAATGTGCCAGGTTTTTTCAGTAAAGCAACAACAACAGAAGAATTGTTTGACATTTTCAAAATTAAATAGGAAAAACTTAAAAAACAACAAATAGACTAGCAGCACCTTACAGACTAACAAAACATGTAGATTGTATCATGAGCTTCTGTGGGCACAACCCACTTCTTTAGATGACTGGAGTGTTAGAAGTCCAGATCCAAGAATAAATAATGGAGGGGGGAGGGAGGAGAGAGGAAAAAAGAGGAAAAAAAGGAGGGGGAAAGAAAAAATAGATGGAGAGACAGTGAATAGATAGTTTAAATAGTTACAAGAGGCTAATAAGAACAATTAGCACCTCCATTGTTGGGTTGGTTGGTTAAGTCATTAGGACGTGGAAGGTAGTGTGGGAGCCAGCTGATGTCCCTGTTCATACCATTTGCATAATAATTAAACTTGTAAATGAAGTTACGTTCCAATACTTCCCTACGTATTTGACTTGTGGAATTGGTCTGAAACAATACGGTGACTTGGAGATTCAGACACTCATTAATGTTTGATTTTTCAATTCAAAACTTTTAGTTTTTAAATCTCTTTCATTTTTTAAAATTGTTTTCTTCTCCCCCAAATAATTTAAAAAACCCTTCTTGGCTCTGCCAGTAAACCAAAAAAATTAGTTATTTGCACAACTTCATTTGCTGGTAAAGCTATGCCAGCAAACCTGTTCCTCCCTGTGGACACATAGTTTATGCTGGCAAAAGATCATTTTTGCTGGTATAACTTATACCACTTCCCAAAATGAAATAAACTACACCAGCAAAAGGACTTTTTTGACCATACTGCGGTATCTACACTACACTGTGTCTAGACTGGCAAGTTTTTCTGCAAAAGCAAGTGCTTTTGCGGAAAAACTTGCCAGCTGTCTACACTGGCTGTTTGATTTTGCGCAAAAGCACTGGCTTCCTACTGTCTGAAATCAGTGCTTCTTGCACAAATACTATGCTGCTCCCATTTGGGCAAAAGCCCTTTTCCGGAAATGCTTTTGCACAAAAGGGCCAGTGTAGACAGCTGAAAACTGTTTCGCACAAAAAAGCCCCAATGGCAAAAATGGAGATCTGGGCTTTCTTGTGCAAAACCATGTCTAGATTGATACGGACGCTTTTCTGCAAAAAGTACTTTTCTGTTAAAAGCATTTGTGGAATATCATGCCAGTCTAGACGTAGCCTAGGAGTTTTTGCATGTATGGGAATATCAGTCACTGCCCTGCCTTAGGCCACATCTAGACTGCAGGTTTCTTTTGGAAGAAGCTTTTCCAGAAGAGATCTTCCAAAAAACATCTTCCGAAAGAGTGCATCCACACTGCCAAAGTGCATCGAAAAAGTGATCTACTTTTTTGAAAGAAAGTGTCAACACTGAATGGACGCTATCTCACATTTAAGCTGTGATTACTATGGACGGTGTGGCCACCAGGGCACCTGTGCTTTTTCCTCTTTCCTCTTCTTCCAAAAGAACTCCATCTTCTCCGTCCACACATGCCTTTTTCAGAAAGAGCCGTTTCAGAAAAAGGCCTCTTCCTTGTAGAAAGAGGATTAAACCTTTGTTCTTTGGAATTTCTTTCAAAAGAACTCGATTGCAATGTGGACGTAATTGAAGTTTTTTTTGAAAAATTATCATTTTTCCGAAAAACTCTGTAGTGTAGACATACCCTGACACTGCTATTCCAGCAAAAGTTTCTAGTGTAGACCATTATGGGCATCACTATATGGTAACAGAGCTATTGTCTCAGGCTTCTCCTTTTCCATGCAAGATCATCAGAGCCTTTTTGACTTTCACTCTCAATCACACCCACCAATGGAAATATTGGAGCATATTATATTTTAGTTTTTAAAAGAATTTAGCAGCTGGGATCAAAGAGGAAGCCGACCAATATAACCAGGAGCTCACTTCAGACAACCATCAAGTTCCATGCAGATCATCCGTGGTATAACTGAATCGGATACTTGACAATTATCTGAGAGAGTTTCTGGGGCCTACACTCCTCTTAAAGGAAAAAAAATTATCTGGTTTCATCGAAGGAATAGATTATGGTCACAGGTTCAGAGAAGGCTGTGGACTTCCTCTGAAGCAGTGACACAGAACAGCTGATGAGAGCTGTTGTGAACATAGGGCAGGCCAAGTGACCTAAGAAATACAAGGTGCCAGTTACAGTGTTTATTTCCTCCTCCCCTTTCTTTTTTTTATTATCGCTTCAAATCCAAAGTATTTTATTCTACCAGTGGAAACCAATCATTTGCTAACTATTTTATGTAAGTCATTGCTCTCAAACACTTACTCGCTCACTTGGCCAATGTTTATACTTCAAAACCAAGAATCCTCTTTCTCATGCCATAGTCACTCCACAGAAATAAATACAATCCACGGAACGCACACAAATCTTTGCTAAGGCACACCATTTCAAACACCTTATGGATTAATGTTTATGGAGCCTGTCAGAGATTTAAAATCACAAAGAGAAGAAAAGGTGGAAACCAATCTTTTGTCTAACATCAAACCAAGGAGAGAGAGACTCTTGGCAGATTGTTTATCTAAGCAGACAGGTTCCCTTTCAATTCCCTCTGACTTCTTTTTCCTACATGCTGTTAACCATAAATTCTTCTATTTGCCATCCTCTACTGTGGTGTGCTTCAGAGAAGCACACAGCCATCAGTTTCCCATTAACTCAACCAATAGGACCAAGCAGCCAAAAATGATAAATTTCTGCCATTTACTTTATTGTAACATAAAATAAAACAATACTATTGGTTTTGTTCTGAAATGATAAAACATCACATGCCTAAATGATATTTTGATATTACATTATAGGTCCCATTAAAGGTCTTAAAAAAACCTTTTGGGCTAATTAGCATATTCTTTTCAAAATTATGATTTATTTTTATGTAATGTAGTGATAGGGGTAAAATAGATGGCACAAGGGGCCTGATCCAAAATCCATAGATAACAATGGAAAGACTCCATTTGGTTTCACTGGGCTCTTGATGGGGTCCTAGAAGATGAAGAGATTGAGTAATCCAAAGGGCAAGTACAAGGTTAGGAAGCAGAAACAGAGGCTAACTCCTCGTGTCCAAGGGTAATGTACCTCTGCCTCTGAGGCTGTATATTCACTCTTAATTATAGTTGGTCAAAAACAGGAAAACAGTTCAGTCAAAAATTTCAAAGTTGTTTCCCTCTGGCATGGTTCAAATGGACCCAATTTCCATTATTCATGAAAATGTTCTACTCCCACCCCCCAAAACAACAATAGAAATGTTGATGCAAAATAGTTTTGCCTTTACTGAAAGCTCAATAAGGCAATATGTCCCTTGGTGAATGAAAAATGTTGCTAACAATTATGAAAAAAGGTTTTGTAAAAATGTTGGTAAAAGCAAGGTAGGTTTTTTGTGCAAAAAACAAAGAACATTTTGATAATGACGACAATTTCCTGTAAAAAGTTAATTTCATGTAAAAAGGCCACTTTCAACAAAAAGTTTGCGTGGAAAATTTTGACCACCTCTCCTCCTAATTTAGGCATAGTACAATTTAATTTCTCATTTTAAAAAATAACCATTAACAGGAAAAAGTATAGAGTAATATATATATATATATATATATATATATATATATATATATATATATATATATATATATATATATATATATACACACACACACACACACACACACAGCAGAGGAGGTACACAAAGCTAATTGTGTGAACAGTTTCAGTACAGAGCTCTCACTTATTGTAAATGTATTACAGTACTGTACATTCATCAGTACAATACCAATATTTATAATCTACAGCAAGAGGCCTTTGCAGCCATTTCACATTGAATGTAAGATGGAATTGCCAGAACGTTGCCTTTGCTCACTTTCTATTTAAGTCATTGACTACAATTGGCTTCAGTATGAGTCTTCCCTGTAGCCCTTCTCTCAGGGCATGTCTACACTAGGAAATTATTTTGAAATAATAACTCCCAAAGAAACTATTTTGAAAGAGTGTGTCCACACTACAGGGAAGCCTTGAAATTAGTCTGAGACAGGCATGGACACACTACCTCAACTTAGAGCCCCAGAAGCATTGGGGAGAAATTACTTTGAATGACTCTGGGGAGCAGTTATTCAAAATAGCAGCGGTGGCGCATCCATACTTCCACTATTTTGAAATAACTATTTCAAAATAAGCATTATTCCTCATGGAAAGCAGGAGTTATTGTGACAGATCTCCTCATGCTTAATGAAATGGACTTATGGACACACATATACATAACTCAAAGATGCTCGGGACAAATTGCCTCATGTAATCTATCAATCTTAATGTCTTAATCCGCTGGGTCTGTAGATCTTATTTTGGTGTATGTATCCTTCTTGCGCGTAAAGTTAGAGATATGGAGTATGGAATGGTTTATAGTTTTTAAATGTGCAAATGAAAGCCATCAAAGATGTTTTCAATGCTGGGACACCTGAATGTCTGGGCAATCATATATAAACAGCCCCTTTTGTCCTTTAAGTCTTAGCAGCGGTTGGTTCTAGGAAGTCATGTGCCCCTTCCTAACTGGTAGGGACTGGCCAGGTAACTTCCCGTGTAAAAGTGGGAATCTATAAAACAATGGGAAGCTTAGCAGAGTCTTTGTCTGGTGTTGCACACCCAAGAAAGTGAACCAGAGACCACAGGGAGAGGAGACTTCTCTGGTTTTGGAGGCTTTGCTGGAAAAAGAACAATAAGTTTGTAATAAGTTTATACTGAGGTCTTACTGTTAGAATTAGCTAAGTGTTTTCTGTTATTTTAAGTTTGTAATCTACTTTGCTCTGCCTGTTCTCACTTATAACCAGTTAAATCTTGCTGCTTATACTTGATAAAATCACTTTTATTCATTATCAAGCCCAGTGTAAATAATTGTTACAATCAATGTGTACACCTCCCTTTTATTGTGAAAGGAGGCTTACCTAAATAATTCATTTGGGGTCTGATCCTATTTGGGGAGTGGTATCCCAGGAAGCTGGGCCTAAAATGGCATTTTTCTTGGACTGGAAGAGTTTCAGTGTCTGTACTGCTCCTCAGAGGTAGGGGGCGGTGAGCTCCGCTCTGTGCCTTGGCTGGGGGAGACCAGGGAGCTCGCCCAGCAGAAAAAAGTAGCAAGAATCCCCAGAGAGCAGGAAGGCGAGTGGCAGTGGCCTTGTCAGCACCCCGGGAAGCACCCCCAAGGGGTCTTCTGTGACCTCACTCTGTCACAGTTATTATTTCAAAATAACCAGCCCCTTAGTTTGAAATAACAGGCTCGGTAGTGTGGATGCTTCGCTTGTTATTTTGAAATAAGAGTAGTTATTTTGAAGTAACTCCCTACCGTAGACCAGGGCTCATTGTCCACTTGAGAGTCATACATTAGCCTCCCAAAGGAAGGCATAGATATATTGACCTCTTCTTCATCCTACACCTCCTACTGTCATCATCTCCCCCATTATCCTCATGCTGACACAGTGAGCCATTTACCTATATTGCCTTGCTAGGGACCTCTATAATGCTTTGTAAAAATAAAAATTGTGCATTCTTTATACATTTTATACCAATCTCCATGCATCACACAGGAAATTCAACTGTTGTTTAATTGAAAAATAATTCTAAATTCCATTTCAGCTCCCTTCAGGGTTCTAATTAATTAAACAGGAAACAGACAATACAACCACTTTTAGGGTGTGTCTAGACTACAGGGTTTTGTTGACAAAAGTGGACTTTTGTTGACAAAACTAAACTTGCGTCTACACTACCGCTGAGTTCTGTCAACATAACGTCGACAGAACTCAGCAGTTTTGTCAACGCTGGTAAACCTCATTTTACGAGGAATAGCGCCTTTTGTCGACAGAGTTCTGTTGACAGAAGTCATTATTGCTTCTAAACTGTCCTTTGCATCTACACTGCCATGTCGACAAAGCAGCTTGCTTTGTTGACAGAACTGAATGTAGTCTAGACGCTCTTTGTCGACAGAAGCTTTGTCGACAGTATCTGTCGACAAAACTTCTGTCGACAAAAGTCTATAGTCTAGACGTACCCTTACAGACCATGTGCCATTTATTTTGCGATTATATTTATTTTACGCTGACCTCAGTTTTGTTTTCATTGTGCCACCGATTTGTGTATGGACAAAACACAGAATTTTCGGGGAGAACAAGCGGGTTTGGAAAGCTGAGTAGGGATAAGTTGGAACTTTTGACACCCAATGAAATGTGGAGTCTATTTGGAAATTAACACACTAAGACTTCCTGCTAATGAATGTAAATGCAATAAGATAATCAAGCTAGCATTTAAATAGTTGTCTTTAAGTTTCTGAGTTAACATACAGACATCAACTGGTCACTTCACACCTCCCAGAGCTTTACAGGATTAGGTGGATTTAATTTATAAGAGCTATAAACATGCTATAAAAGAAAGAAAGTCAACACCATGTAGCGCAATTCTTTCAGAAGGGGTAGAGTCTCTAGCAAATGTTATGGTTGTGAAATGTACAGCACTAACAGAACACTCTTAATGTTGGTGTAAATCCAAGTCATTCGAGCTCTACACCCCTTTGTAGAAGGGGTGCTCGGTCCTGCCATGAGGGCAGGGGACTGGATTTGATGACCTCTCGAGGTCCCTTCCAGTTCTATGATTCTGTGATTGTGTTTCCTTTGGTATCCCCCTTCCCACCCTGCTACTATGCATTGTTAGAAAGCTCCTAAAGAGATGTGACCAGAATAAAGTGACCCAGTAGTGTTCTCTCCCTTTTTTCCCCCCTCACCGCAACAGAATTGCTCCTAGAGAAGCCTATGAGTCTCCATGGTAGCAGCAGCTGTTACTGTTTCAAGAGGTGTAACTTGCCATTTCCTTGCCTGACATGGTCCCTTCCAATCCTTTTTCAGGCAGCTAGAATCCATGGGGACTTGAGTAGAAAACCGTGTCAGCATTTCCCTAACAGGATTATGACTAACTTGCTCCTCCCCACCGCCCTGGCCTACTCTCAGCCAAGCCCATTGTTTGCTGGGCAAAAACATGCATTACGTCTCGCTCTGGCATGGCAGGTTTCTTTCCACTTTGTCTGGAGAGTCTTTGAGGTCAGGGTAAAGAAAACATAGCTCTACTGTCCTGTGTGCTCATTGACTATGGTTTTGAGGGGGCAGAGTAACCTTTTTTTGTTTGCTTTCCACACTTTTTTTAGTGAATTAGTATTTGTGAAAGGTGCCAGATTAACAGCCCTGGAGACTGAAGTCCTCTGTTTATGCACAGAACAGGTACAGTATGGCTAGTGGCAATGGAAACTTCTCCATACTGTTCTGCCAAAGTGCCTCATTCCTGTCCTGGATTGCTCTCTTAGTGGTGAGGGTGTCATTCAGTCGCTGTGCCTGTGTAACCCTTGGCACCTGTGCTGAAACTGTGAACAAAAAAACAAACCCCAAGGAATCTCTGTGGCACCTTAGAGACTAACAGATTGATTAGGACATATGCCTTTGTGGGTAAAATCAGAATATATCTGATTAAATGGGTTTTACCCACAAAAGCTTATGTTTCTAAGGTGTCACAGGACTCTTTTTTCACTTTTTTTTTTTACATTTGTATACCTTGCATTTGTCCTTACTGAATTTTATCCTATTTATTTCAGACCGTTTCTCCTGTCTGTCCCGGTTATTTGAATTCTAATCCAGTCTTCCAAAGTGCTTGCAGCCTCTCCCAGCTTGGTATTGTCCACAAACTTTATATGTAGACTCTCTCTGCCATTATCAAAATCATTTATTAAGATATTAAATAGAATCAGACCCAGAACTGATCCCTGTGGGACCCTACTCAAGAAGCTCTTCCAGCTGGATTGTGAACCATTGATAACTACCCTCTGAATAGTCTTTTCCAACAAGTTGTGCATCCCTGTTATAGAAGATTAATCTAGGCTCTATTTCTGTGGGTCTTTTTATGAGAAGGTTATATATGACAGTACCAAAATCCTTACTAAAGAAGAGATATATCACATTTACTACTTCTACCCTATGCACAGCTTGTTACCTTATCAAAGAAGGGTATTAGGTTGGTTTGGTATGATTCATTCTGGACAAATACATGTTGATTGTTACTTATTTTATTCTAGGTGCTTACAAATTGATTATTTGCTCCATTATCTTTCAGGGTACTGAACTTAATCTGATTGGTCTATAATTTTGTGAGTTCTCCTTATTCCTCTTTTTATAGATAGATACAATACTTGCCCTTTCCCAGCCCTCTGGGATCTTTCCTGTCTTTCATGAGTTTTCACAGATCATTGCTAATGGCTCAAAGATCAGTTCAGCCAGTATTCTTGGATACAGTTAATCAGGGCCTGCTGCCTTGAAAACAACTAAATGGTCTAAGAACTTTTTGTCTATTCTTTTCCTATATTAGCCTGAGATCCTAGCTCATTTACACCGATGTTCACTATGTTAATCATTCAATCATTGCTAACTTTTTTGGAGAAGACTGAAATAAAAAGCCATTTATCACTTCAATCATTGCTGCATTTTTTGGTTTTGTTTCTATTATTGCATCTATTATGGGGCTTTATGAAAGTGCTCTAAATAAACAAACAATAACAATAAGCCCACTCTCCCAAATTAACTTCCATAAGTGACTTGAAATCAAGTGAGCAATGAACAGTTATAACTTTACTAACAGGTGAACATGCTTTTCTCATTATATCTTTGCAGATGACATTAAACAAATCTCCATGTCTTGGAATAATACACATACACAACAGTGAAGACACCATCAAAAATACATGTTGATCCGGGCATGATTTTCCAAATTACATACAACTGTGCAAATTAAATTATACAAAATAAATAAATCTGACAGCTACATTTATGAATGATATTTGGTACTTTGCACCCAGAGGTGCAGATTTTACACGTGTAAGTAGTTAGCGCTATTAGACTGGGAAACTGTCTCTCAAGCAAAGTGGGAGACACCCCTTGCTAATGAATTTTAAAAGAACACTGGAAAGAGCACTAGAAATTGTCTTCCAGAGAAAAATCCTTCATTGGCAGAAAAATGGACTAGAAAGAGTTCCCTTCCATCTTTTAATTTAATGAGCCTTATCCTATTGAAGTTTATGAGAAAACGCTCATTGATTTCAGCTAGATGGAGATTTCACCCTATGGTTTGGCAAATAAACACTTCTTAGATAAATGTGATATTAAGCAAAGAATTTCTGATCTCACATCATCTGCTCGCATGCCCTGTTCATACCAACATATCTTATATTCCATCGATGTTGACCTTAGCGCTAAAAAGGAGAGTGGACCAGAATGTTAAGTGTGTGGGCAGCATGTGGGGGGAATGTTCTGTGTAATTAAAAGGTTTCTTTATTACAGTATCACCTTTCATTAGTTTTCTGTCTGCATGAATTGCATCTGTGTGGTCCATGCTCTCAAGTGCTCCTGGCAAATTGTGCATCTGTTGCCATTTTTTAGAAGTAAAGATGCAAGTTGGTGAGACCATTCAGGAGAATGGACCAAAGAGATTGTTCATAGAGAAGGGTCAAAGCTGTAAAGAATGACACATTTCTTTAAAGTATATCCGGCAGCAATTTGAATTTGGAATGTTTTATATAGTTCTCCTCTCTCCATCCCAGGTGCCTTTTAAATTTTCCATTGACTGATTTTCCAGGGTCTGATGCTAGTCACAGTGAACTTATGTTTGCACACAGGTGCTATGAAGAAACTCTCCAATGACAAATGAGCTATTCCAGATTTACACTGGTGTGAGAGAAGAATTTACGTTTTGGTGAATATAATAGTGGTGACAAAAATGTGCATCTATCAGAAAGTATGTAGCAAGTTGTGACGTAGTGGGGGTACTTGCTGGGCTGTGGTGACCTGTGCTGTCTGGAGCAAGACCCAGCAGGGAAAACCTCATTATGCAAAGGTGATGCCAAACTTGTTGAACCAGACACCCCCCATGGAGAGGAACAAAGGATGCTGCCCTGGCTGGGGGGGAGGGCTGGAAGAGAGTTAGTGAGTTGTTGGCTGGAAGCATGGAGGAGACAGCCTAGGGAGAGGAGCTGGAGTTTAGGGGCCCAGTCTCCCCCATCTCAAGGGGGCCTGAGGCATCCTAGCCCAGCTCTGTGACCAGATTACATCTGTGCTGTGCTGTATCCTGGAGAGGCAATAAACAACCTCCATTACACCAGCTGGTGCAGTCTGTTTGTGCCATTTCGGGATGCAGGAGATGGGGAAACCCCATCGCGCCGTCACACAAGTATCCTATCTCCCGTTGAGAAACAAAAAAATACCCTCTCGTGATACAGGTAGAGCACGTTAATAACTCTGGTGTGGTGTTGTAGGGGCTGATCCTGCCAATTACAGAGCAGCACCACTGTTCAAATCATACCGACCAAGCAGAATCAGGCTCTCTCCTAGAGCAGGGGTGGGGAACCAAAAGCCCGGGGCAGATGTGGCCTCCAGCTTGTCTGAATCTGGCCCCTGAGGTTCAGGGTTCCCCCCAGCATTGGGGAGCCCAAACTGGTATTTTAGTTCCCACTGCTACCTTGCTGGGCTGGAGCACACAAAATCTATTAGCCGGGTTCCCCTAAGTTCTGGTGTGCAAAGGGAATGTGGGGAGTGTCTTTCTCCTCAGTTGGGGGCCACAGCAGTGAGGGGTTTTTGTTTGTTTGTTTGCGCTTCTCACTTGTGTGCAGCCTCTGACTGATTTTTCTGTGCGTCAGTGGCAGGCAGGAGCAGGGCTAGGATAGAGCCCTAGCCGGGGGCAGCAGGACCACACAGGCCATGCTGGGAGGGACCTCCTCTGGTCTGGCAAATCCCTTCATTCAGGACCGGTCAGGTCCTGAGGGTGCCGGATGAGGGAGGTCCAACTTGTACTTACACAAGCTTAACTTTATTTCCATGAGTAGTCTCATGAATTCAGAAGGTCTACACACCACAATAACATTAAGAATGTGGATAAGAGTTTGCAAGAACAAGGCCTCATGTGCTTAGTAACTTCTGAACACAAGACTTAAGCTTCTGTGTAATACAAGCCCCTTCAAAAATGCCATCCTAAATGTTTTATGTCACAAAACATGACTCAGTAAAACGCTATTTGGTATTAACTATTTTAGAGCAAAAAAGACATTGAAGCATAGCTTCAAAGGCCTTTCTTCCTATAAAAACAAAGTTTGAATATACAATATTTTTTAAAAGTCCACAATAAAAGCCAGTAGGAACGCAAAGAGGCATTTAAATATTTTTCCAAATTTATAGTTACAATTTAGATCAATCACCCACATAAAATATATCAATCTATATGAAGAGGATAAGGCAAAGACTATTTCACAAACAACTGACATTTAGGCCAAATTCTGCTCATATTTCACAGGGAAGTTTTCATATTCAGTGTCACAGGAACCTTTCCATTGACTTCAGTGGGTTTCAGGGCATGGCTTTGTAAGGAGCAAATTAGTAGTGCTTAACAAATGCCCTTCAAGAGGAAGGGTAGTCTAGTGGCTACTAGGATTCGGGAGGCAAACCAGGTTCAATTCCCTGTTTTGCCAGTGTGAACTTGGGCAAGTCATTTAGGCTATGTTTACACTGTGGAGCTATATCGGGATACCAGAGTTATCCCAAAATAGCTATTCTGTGTCTTAGGAGCAATCCTGTTATATCAAAATATGAGTTTGCTACTCAGACATCCTGTAAATCTCATTGCACGAGGGATAAGGCACATTTTGGAATAGCGCCTTATTTCAAAATTACCTTGAAATAAGCTATGCAATTTGCGTCGCTTATTTTGAGGTAAGCGTGCTTTGCAGATGCATCCTAAGACATAACAAACAGCAGCACAATGCCATATTTTGTTTTAGAATATGATACTATTTGTTCTGGCTTCTGTAAACATGTATACATTTTCTAATTGCCACAATAAGTACCTATTAGAATTATAATATTAATTCCACTTATGTCTTACATATTGCAAAATAATTATGCCTGTGTTATTCCTCAAATGAATCTACAGAAAGCATTAGCTTTTGGAGAAACAGGCAAGGAAGCTGAGCTTGCTTTATAATTGTTTAAAAGGTTATGCTGGGAACCTGCATAAAAAAACTCCTTGCTTTGAAGAATTAATGACACTATCTCCTGCCAACTCAAGATATGTCTACACTGCCCTACATTTCAGACTTGGGCTGTGTGAATAGTACTGTGCACCAAAGTGTTACATTATAATTTGCTCGGATGGACTCCGCGAGCATGAACTAGAAGGTTCCTAGATTGCATTAATATAATCCTGTTCTGAAAAGGGCTGCCTTTCTTTTGTGCCAGTAGCATCCACATGGGGAAGTTATGGCCCACACTTAGGCACATGTTGCCATTCACACTTCCATAGTCTGAATTGCCACGCAGGGCAGACAAGCCCTAAATCCTGAGTTTTGCATCAAGAAATACATACTGCCTGCTGCACCCTTGTATAGCTCCAACCAACCAAGGTCCATCTGCATGATTTCAGTGCACCATGGTGGCCTAAGGTATTTTACTCCTGTGATTCTTAAGTTTTAAGAAATGAACAATTGGTTCCTTTCCACAGTTGGCACTGGTTGATTTCTCATGTCCCCATCACCATCCTTCATGGAACACAGCTACAGAATTTAATATAGAATGCTAAACTTTCTATTGTCTTTTAAACCAGCTTAGAGAATTCTATAGTAGGTATATTAGTTTACATGGGCTAATTGAAACGTTCCATAGGAAGACATTCATGCTCTTTGAAATCCTATTAAAAGGGATTTCCTATAGACTCTTACTGGTTTCATTCCTATTATATTTCACAGGAAGTGTCATAAGGGATCACTTGCCTAAGCATCTTGTATTGCTTTTTAACACTTTCTGAATGGGCAGTCCTGAAATGGTAAGGGAAAGAAAGGAAAAGCATTGTCTTGTGATTACAGAACAAGACTAGGATTCAGCAGATCTGGACGCAATTCAGAGCTGCGCAGCTAACTGATTTTTTTGCTTCATTTTGAGATGACCAGAAATTAATGTTGTTTTTAAGTCAACTGCTCTCAGTTATTTAGAACTTTGTCAAAATGTATCTGGGCCGAAACATTCCATATCAGGTATCTGACTGGGCTGAATTTTTTATTTTTGAAAATTTCAGCCCAAATGGCTCAGCCATTTCTACAGGCCAGACTGAGGACAAATGCATTTGTCTATGATAAAAAAGAAATGGATGGCTTTTTTTAAAATTTCTTGCACCTCCATTTCTTAGAGCAGGAACTTGAAATCTGACAGTCATGATTTTGTGTTAGACCTCTGCATCAAGTGGCCAATTTTGTCCAAGTTAAAAATCTTTGAAAACTTGCAGTCTGAAAATGCTCAGTAGGGACTAAGATTTTGGCAGATAAATTCCCTGACGATTTTGTAGGCATTGAGCATGCTCTCATGTGGAGCGGAGTATGAATTTCCCTGCAATTACAACTCTGGCCTCTCACAGGTCCGCCTGCATCTGGACAGCTGAACTGAAAGCAGGAAACTTCTCTATCTAGGGCTCCCCAATGATGAGCTGGCTGGGCTCAGCATGCAGAGGCGACCCGGACAAGTGCAAGACTTGGGGGCTAGGGAGTTAGGAGCAGCTAGCACAGTGGATTGGAACAAGAAGCCTGGGTATGAGATGGAGGCAGAAACTGGAACTGAAGTTTGGCAGTGGGGAGAGAGAAATTGGGACAGGGAGCTACAGGAGATGGAAACAGGGATTGGTACAGGGAGGTTGACTGGATCTGCAGCCTGGAAAGAAGGGGGACTGCAACTCGCTGGACAAGGAGACTGGAAGACAGAGAGGAAAAAAAGGAGGGGCAAGAGCCATAGGTGAGACTGAGATTAGATAAAGAGATGGGCAAAGAGACTGGGACAAGGACTGGGGGAGGAGCACACATGCATTGGAGAAGGAGCCCAAGGACGGAGACTGGAACTGGGAGCCTGAGCTGAAGGGGAATGTGGGTAGAGGTGGTAACTGGAAACCAGGGCTGAAAAGGACAGATTGCACAAGGAGCTAGGAGGGAGGGAACTGGGATTATCTGGAGAAGAAGATGGGGACCAGGAGGAGGGGTAAAACTGGGGCTTGCTGGACAAAGAATCTGAGACTCCAAGCAGAAGTCTGAAGAATGGAGACTGGGATAGCTCGGGTGATGAGAATGGTGCTGGGAGAAGGAACCATGGGTGGGAAACAGATCGGGGACCTGATACAGGTTTGAAGGGACAAGGATGGAAGATGTTGTGCTAGGGGGCTATGAGCTGAGGAGTCTGTGCCCATGAAATTTCTTTCCCCTTCTAAGTGTGGAATGGAACACAAGATTCCAGAGTCTCATCATTCCTCTGCTGTCAGCAAATATCTGTGACGCCCACCGGCAAAGTGCCTCATCCCTCTCTAGTGCTGGTTCACCCGGAGGATGATGACCAATTACTGCTATCAATTACTCCCTTAGCTTAAGTGGCAGAGGTCTTTGGCACGTCTACACCGCAGAGTTATTTCAAAATAACTCCCCTTATTTTGAAGTAAAAAGGCGAGCATCCACACTAGTAAGCCTGCTATTTCGAAATAACAAGTCTTGCTTTTAAAAGGAATAAGCTTATTTTGAAAGTTATTTTGTGAGTTATTTCAAAATAACTTATTTCAAAATAACCTGGTAGTGCAGACATAGCCTTTGGTCCCTCTAAAGGTTCTAGCGCTGGTGATGACCCAAATGGAAAATGCAGGGCCGGACTGAGGCCATTCCAGTGCCCTGGGCAGACAGGTTAATTGCACCCCGGGTTGGGGGAGGGTCCATGCGCGGCCCAGCCCCTGCCCAGCGCGTGGGGGAGGGTGCACAGAGCTGATGGCGGCAGGACGCATATGCCTTGCCCGGCCACCGCTGCTGGCTCTCAGCCTGGGACCGCTGGGGGCGGGCTGAGAAGGGCCCCGCAGCCGCTAGGGGAAGGGTGCTGTTGGCCGGTGCTGGGGGGGATAATGCGGCCCCCACCTTGGGCGGCCTCTGCAGGGTGGCTGCTGGGAGCTGCTGCAGCCCGTGATCCGGGCGCGTGGTGCCTGATGGCAGCTATAAGGGGCGCTGTGCGCCCCTCACAGTTGACATCAGGCGCCCCCCCCCCCCCCATAGGTTGGTGCCCCGGGCAGCTGCTCGGCTAACCCATGCCTTTATGTGGCCCTGGGAAGATGACACATGATGAAATTTCTGTTTTTTCAGTTTGCTTTTTCAAAAACCTTGGAACTCACATACACAAAATCCTGATTAAAAGAACACTACTGAGATTGCAAAAAGCAAGCACTCACAAATTAGGACATATCAGAATTAAGGTTGTCTGTGCAACTTTAATTTGGGTTCCATGTGCATCATCATACATTATTTAATTATATTATTACAAGCTGTTTTCCCCACAGCCCTGCTTCATTTAGTTCACGGGATGAACCTGCTCTGAGGACAAATAAGAGCTGTGTGGTAAAAAAGGCTCTTGCCTGTGGAATCGCTACATTAAAGGGGAAGGTTGAATTAAGATAGGCAACTCCAGTTACATTAATTAGCTAGCTGGAGTCAAGATACCTTCATTCGAGTTTCCCTGACATCCCCACAGTGGTAGGCCAAGGGGCTTCCCTTACTCCTCACAGAAGTGGGAGCACTGGCGTAGACTGGGACACCCTCTGAGTATGATTTAGCTGGTCTTTACTAGACCCGCTAAATGGAACTCTGGAAGATCAATCTCTAGGTAAGTATGGACAAGCCCTTAGATACTAGAGTGATGACCACCATAGAAAAGTCCGTGAGAATATTAGTAAATTTGTCTGCACAGCAAGGTTTGAATAACTTGCAGTACTGTACAATAAGTCTCTGGGCCACACCTGGAACAATGGGAAGAAAATAAAACATTGAATGGCTGCTCATTAATTAAGTACCACCTATCCTGTGCACTCAGTGAGGCAGTGTTCTGAGGGAAAAAATAGTATGTGAAAATACAGCTAAAGATCATAATTCTGTGCAAAAGGGGACTGAATTCAATCTGCACAGGCAATCTTAATTGTGGCTATTCATCACTTTTGAGTACCTGATTTTGCAATCTTACTAGTGTTAGGTTAAGGTAGTTCTTTTGTTTATCATATATGTGTTTCAATACCTAAAATATTGAGACTGCGGATGCTAGCGGTCAGTTATCATTGTAAACGGCTTATTGTCTCTCTGGTCCAGCGCAAGGAGATATCTGCGCTCTGAGAACCGCTGCTTGCATGGGGAAAAGATGGTGGGGAAGAGATTCTTGTCCCCAAGCCTCAGTAAGGAATCCTCTGCTGGTTTTTATTGGGAGATAATAAACAACATTCCTTTATGCGGTTCCCAAAAGATAACCCCCGAGAATGCAAAGCTCCCGCTCTGTTATTTTAGTTGAATCATCAGGCGTTCCTCGAGTACAGGCGGGTAGGCGAACCAAGCCCTTACGCTGGCTTTCCCCCCAGAAGCACGTACCAACATCAGTGCAAGAAACGCTTTGGCCAACTGCTCGCTTCCCCGCTGTGGTCCAAGGCCTTGCACGTACAATGAGCGCCAGGTACCTCGCTGGGCTCGAAACCAGCAAAGCGGTGGGTGGGGAGCAGCCAGGTACGCGCCCCCTCCCAGCCGTGTAAGAGAAGCCAAGGCTGGAAGAGATCAGCGGCGTGGTCCACAGAACGATGTTCCCAGCGGCAGGGAGCTCAGGGGCCGGTCCTCTGAGGCCAGCGGCTGGGAACGGGGCAGCCAGCATGACCCAGGGAGCTGCTCCATGCTCCCCAGCCCGGGGGGCAGCGCTCCCTGGAGCAAGCCGGGGGTGTGACCCCACCGCAGCTCACAGGTCAGGCTCCGAGCAACGCCTGCAAACCTCAGCGCGGAACGCTGCCCAGCGACACCACCAGCTCCGCGCTCCCTCCCATTTCCCCCTTCGGCGCTGTGGGGCCGGTGTGTGGGTCGCCTGGAGCTGCGCTGGCCGGGCTCATCAATCAGCGGAGGAGCCGGGAGCCTGCGAGGGGAAGCGGGCGGCCGGGCTGGGGCCAGGGAGCAGGGCAAGGCAGCATTCCCACGCAGAGCCGCGGGGATGCCCTAGGGGGACGGGGCAGCTGGGCTCCCGTGGTCTTCTGGTCGCTCCGGGGCTGCCGCCACCCCTCCGGTGGCGAGCGCAGCAGAGGGCCGCTCCTCCGCTCCAGGGATCCCGGGAGAGCCCGCCCCGAGCCGGGGGAGGCAGCTCTCCGGCCAGGGGTGGGAAGCGCTGGAGCAGCAGGCGAGGGGAGGGAGCGCGCTGCCCCCCAGCCCCGCGCTGCAGGGGGTGGGGAAAGCAGCCCGAGGCTAAGGGACCTCCCCGCAGGAGAGACTGAAAAGGAGCCAGAGACGCGGGCGGGGGGGAGCGAGAGCCCAAAGAAATTCCCCCGCCAGCAGCGACTCTGCGCCTGTCCCGGCTCCGGAGCAGGATGCGGCTCCCGCTGCTGCTGCTGCTCCCGGAGCTGCTCCTCCTGGTGCCGGCTCAGAAGTTCTCCGCGCTCACGGTAAGGCAGGCGCGGCGCCCAGCCACGGGCCCCCCTGGGAGCGGGTGCGGGGCCGCCCGGGGCTCCCCCCAGAACACAACGACGCCTGTCCCCTCCCAGGGCAGGCTGCACCAACCGCCCGGCTCCTAGGGATGCTGGGCGGCTCCAGGTGGCTGCACCTGGGCGAGCACCGGAGCTGCCTCCTGCCCATCCGTGCGGACCCGGCCTGAGGCATCGCTGCGTGTGCCGAGCGCGGCGGGGAGGGAAAAGGAGACCCCCCCCCCCAACATACACAGCCCCTTCCTTTCCAGCTGCCAGAGATCGGGGGCGCTGCCTGTAGACAGTCCTGCGTCTGCGCCCCCCTCGCTTGTAACCCGGGGCTGGGGCGGGAGACCCCCGCTGGAGCCACTCCGCAAGAAGCCGGCTGGCGAAGGGCAAAGCGTGCGAGTGAAAACGACTCGGTAGCGAACTCAGCGCTCGAGTCGAGCCCGAGCGCAGGTAGGCAGACAGGTTGAAGAGTGGCAAGGCCAACGCTTTCCTCTCTGCGGGCAAAGCGCTGCTCCCGGCGCGCTTTTCTGAGCCTTTCAGAGACCATCCTGGAGTGATGGAAGGGAAACAAAAACCCCTCCCTGGCTCTACTGTCGAGTGAAAAGTCTTCCAGGGTTGCCTTCATTTGTGTACACTGCACAACCCCCCAACACATTGATAATGCTGCATAAAGTTATACCCTTCGCATTTCCCGAGGAAACAGATTAGCTCCAGGGCAGTTCCCTGTGGGTCTCCACAAAACTTTAGTCTAATATTACTGCCTTCATTATGCTGCAGTGGAATAACATTGCACTGCAGACTGCATTTCCAAATGCGTGGATCATCTCTGGTTGACCATTTTTTAATTATAAAGCTATGTGAATTGGCCCTCCTTGGCTATTCTGGGGCCCGAGATGCTAAATATGGGACTATGTATAAGGATGGGTGAGCTAATTTATTAGGATTGCTAAATAAGCCAGGATCACCTCTGTAGCCAGGACTTGAGGTTTGCAGCTAATAGCCGAGTTCAATCTTCTTGTAGAGGTTGCAGTGTCTGTAAAACTATAAGTAATGCACTCTGTAAAATAAATACATATTCATTAACCATTTTTAAATGAGTGCTTGAATAAACATGAAGGGCAGAGTACCCATTTGCAGGCTGTTAAGTGTTTTGGTGAAGAGATACTCCATTTGGAGGTTTGCAAAGTGAGATATATTTTGTTTTTATCTTAGCCTTTCAGACGAGGAGTGTTTCTATAAGATAGTAAATATTACAGTGATATTTTCATGAATTTGGGGGATATTGCTCATACCTGAAATTCTTCAGAAGGGATCTTGCCACCCTGTCCAATTTTTTGAAAATTATTTGTATATTATAAACAAAAATTCACTCCAGGAATTTTATAGTGTGACATTCTTTGCAAGCACAGAACAGATGAAATCAAGTGGACTTTATCCTTTTTACTCATGGAGTACTAACACACCACTTGGAAAGACAGATTTTTAAACTTGTCCTCTCATAGCAATTGGTTTTTTGGAAAACAAAACAGCACAAGATGATTATTGGAACTGAATTCCCAGTTTGCTTTCAAAAGCACATTAGAATTTGAATTAGTTGATCACAGGAACAATGTTTGCAGAAACCAATACTTTGTTTTCTTTCTTTGGCCTATTATAAACATTTTAAATGATTATGAATTAGAAAGGCTACCTGTCTTAGTTCCACAAAACAACATCTATTAAACAATAGCTTTCAGCCCAAAGAACCCTAAAAGATTTTACCACTAGATATATACACTGTCACTGAAATGCAGCCATCTTTGGAGTGATGGATAGCAGTTCTCTTGAAGTGAAGGAAGTGACAACTTGGCCAAGGAGACTGGGGCAAACCTCTGTGTAACGAAAATGTAATGTCTCCATGTAAGGTAAATATGACTTTGGTTTCACCTGAAAGATGTCCCTCCCCCAAATAAACTATACCTTGGAAGGATGAAGAGCAGAGTCAATCCTGATGAAATTTGAACCTATGCTTCCAGAGGAATATTGAAGTTTGAAACTTGATGCTTTGGTTTGATCTACACTGGGGCTTTTCAATGGTGACAACGAGCTCTGGGTATAGTTGCAACGGTGCAAACTCCTGTAGGCAGGGAACCTAAGCCAGTTCTGCATAGCACTCTGTGGATGTGCTCTTACAGAAATGGCCAGCAAACATGGAATTGTTCACATTAGAACCATTTATTCCATAAAATAGGTAACACACACCTAGATGCACATAGTCTGGAAACAGAAAATGTTAATCTTGAAAAATTTCCCATAAAAATAAACATTGGCTCTTAAGTTTTGGTAGGGGTGATGGTGTGAAGTGAGGAGGTTGTTATTCCTACAAAATATTTGGAGATATTTCTTATTAAAATGGAAAGTATGACAGCAACAGATAGCTCAGTAGTAAATCATTCTGTATTCTTCCTTACAGCCATTTGGCTTGTTGTTCACAGAGTATCAATATGATAGTTATTTTTCTTTAGTTATGTGTTCTTTATACTTTGTCATAATACATCAGGGACCCTTCTCTGAGAAACTGACACAAAGGGAGTCATTTTCACTTCTAATACATCTCAGAAATGTTAATAGTTGTTGCAGTGTGTGAACTGGATGTATGGTGTTTGGGCCAGTATGTGTGTATGGGCACTGAAGGGAAGTGCTTTTTTTTTAAACCTACTGCAACACATCACCTATTTCTTTTTTATGTGGCAAACAAAAGCAGCCCACCAACATCATGGCTTGGAGAATAGCTGACAGAGGCCATCATTTAAAAAAGTGACCATAGATTGTAGGTATATAACTTGACACAAAATAGCCCTGAGTTTCACAAGAACTGGGCACCAAAAATTTCAGTTGAACTCAGTAGGAATTGAATGCACTCACCACTTCTGACAATCAAAGCTCAGGTGTTGTAGATAAAAGTTGGGCCATGTAGAATCAATAGCCAGTGGCCACAGTTTAAAAATGTGATTACATGGATAGTAAAACTCACTTTCCCTCATTCAGTTTATGAGCATCTAACACTCTAGATTTAGAAGAGAAATTGACAATATTGAGGATCAATTTTTATGTTTGGATCTGGCAAAATAGGAGTTTTGTGCTGCTGTCTTTTGTTTTAAACTGATTTCCCTGGTAGCTCTAGAAGCAGAGCAAAACTTGCTTTTAAACAAGAGTCTATTGTCTGCTTCCATTTAATTAGGAATACATTCTTCAATTAAAATTCCCTTGGGGGAAATAAAAAACCCCAGGGCTTAAATTAAAGGGGAAAATTATTTTTGCAAAACTCAAAGTTTCACAAAACCAAAGGAAAAAGTTCTAAAGGTTTCACACAACTCATAACTCCAGTGGCTTCTCCAGTTCCTAGTAACCAATCTCATTTGTGGCTCCTGTGCTGAGCCACAACTAGCCTCTAGTCATTGTGTAACTATGTGGCTTCCTACTGCCTTGACATTACCAGCCAAACTGATTTCTGATGTGCACAGGACTCAAAGACTACCACTGCATCCAAAATTATAATCTGGTCCTTAAAAGTTATTTCAGTCTTTTAGAGCTCTTGGCTGGGTCTAGTTCTAAGACTGCCTTTGCCAAGGTTGCTCCTGAATTCTTGTCTCCTGTGAAGCATCGTGTTGCGATGCCAGACAAGTATGAATAAAGGGGGGTGGAAATATCTATTATATTAAAACACTGTCACATACTAGCTGAGTTACTGAGAGTGGAGGGGTGGGGGAAGCGGGGGAGATTTTTTTTATGAACAGCAGCAAGAAAACTTTTTATTTTGGAAAGCTGGAGTGGGGGCTATTTTGTAAGTACACAATTTTAGGGGGTATCTATATAAGAAACTGATTTAGAGGGGCGGTAGCCAATTTAGCTCTTGCATGGCTTTTCCTATCCCTCTGTCAAACACCACTACACAAAGTCCTTACCTTCCAGAAAGAACTAACTTTTTTTCTGGAAACACTTCTGTGGAATGACAGATAGGATTCTGCAACTCTGGGAGTACGTCACTAGACTATTATTTTTGCTATGGCATATGATATTTATTTAGCATCACAAGTCTCATAGATGTCTTTTTACTGAAAGATGTTGGTAGATGAGAGAACAGAACTAGATTGGCTTGTTTCCATTAAGGGCACTCACATATTTTGGATTTCCACTGAAATACAAAGCTTAAAGTATACTCCGTCTTTCTATCTTCTATGTCAGCTGGAGAGGGTGTGTGTCTGTGTTCCTTGTATTAAAACATTTGCATTACTCCTAATGCACCACAAATATTTGATTTTATGCCTAAAAGACATGCAGAATCAGGCTTGTCTTTCAGTTAAATATTATTCTGAGATCCAAACAGAAAAGAAAATTCTTTTTTGCACCTGGAGAAATATCTTACGGAAATGTACACCTTAGCCTGTTAAAAGTTTCTTTCATCAGATGCTAAATATTTCAAGGAACAATTGTCTTCTTTCTCTCCCTGGGCACATGCTTCATGAGTATTCAATAGCATTTAATGCCCTGGATAGGTTCCACAACACTCACTAGTATAAGATGGACCACTAAGGTAGTAGCGTAGGGAGAAGCTAAATACAATCAAAGCTTTCCACATTAGGGACACATTTGGATGGCGCCTACAAAACCCAAACATTAGGAAAAGTTACTTTAACTGTGATTCAAAACCAAGGCCATAAATAAAACTGTAAGTGGCTCCAGATCCTAACAGCATTGTTAGAGCAAATGGGCATCAGTGCAAGAAAGGGCATCAGTTCTGAAAATAAAACATTCCCAACAATGCTTCCCTATAATATACTTGGAAGACAACCCCCTCCTCATCAACAGAGCTATTATTAACAGGGTCAGAGGAACTTCAGATTGTTTAAAAATCAAATGTACGGACATAGCCAACACACACAGTGCCATTTCATGTGAAGTGAATAATATACAGACCAGGTTGACTGAACATTGGAAGTGTTTTAAAACAAAGGATGGGGAGAAAGAGGAGGGTCTACAGGGAAAAAAAACATACATAGAAAAACAGATGCATGAAAGGCCCTCTGGAACATTTTGCTGCCATTGTTTGTTTCCTGTACTCAGGGGTAGTCCAGAAAGCCATAGCAGCAGTATATCATTCTTAAGAGCGGGCAAACCTCCAAAACTTTGGCAGTTTCATTTATTTTGGAGCATCATTCAAAAAGGTAGATGCTTATCTAAAGCTTTACCAGAGCAATGAGCTTCAGATATCAGGCTAGAAATCCCTCCAAGTTCTGGCTTTCTCAGGAGTTTTCTAGTGTATTTAGGAGTTTGGCGAGGCCAGAATTACCAGAAGAGCAGCTGTTCTTGTGATATTTTGGTACACTACCTTTGTGTTGTGTTCAAGACCTGGAAGTGGTGAGTGGCTTGAAAATTAGTAAACATTCTAGGAAAGTTCAGAGAACTATTTTTGGACTGCAAATGAAGACCTGAGTTTGGTTTTGAAGTATCGATTTTTATCTGAACTGCTTCCTATGCTCTTGACAGAGCTGTTTGAAGGATGGATATAGCGTCTGAAGAAGGATCTAGGGATTTCAAAATCTCATTTCCTTCTAATTAGGAACAAAAACTGCCAATTTTGAAATTCTCTGCACAGGAAAATGCTACAAATATTTATTTCAGCTCTATCAAAATGAAATTCTGGCAACATTACCAAATTTTGCAAACTGTTTCAATTTCAACAGTATGTAACTACTCTAATGGAATATGGTTTCATCAAAGTGTCTCCAATTATCTCTAGTGTCTGATCAGTTTTATTTTCAGGACTGAACACACTTTCCACATACTTGCCAGGTGCCCCAAAAGGAAGGAACAAAGTAGGCAATCATCAAGTGATCCATCCCGTCACCCATTCCCAGCTTCTAGAAAACAGAGGCTAGGGACACCCTCCTTGTGAATCTTGGGTAATAGCCATTGATGGATCTATTTTCCGTGAACTTCTCTAATTCTTTTTTTTTTTTTTTGAACCCTGCTATAGTCTTGATTTTCACAACCACCTCTGGCAAGAAACACAATGCCTGAAGGTTATCCCTTTGAATTCCCTACTGTATATCTCTGCCCAAAAATTTCACTCAGGAATATTTACCTAGTATCCACTCTAATTTATATCTGTTCTTCCTTTGTTTCAGGCTATTGCTTCTTGTTCTACTGCCTTCTGAGGCACTATGTAAATATCTTTCCTTCATATGTATTACCTTGAAGGTATTTTGAGATTCTAAGATCCCTGCCCTTTGAGTGTTCACTTTTAAGCTGTATGCCATTAACTCTCATTCTATGTACACGTCTGCCTATCCAGGCTAAAGTACCAAAAAATAACAAACAATAAGCAAATGGGAAAAACTATGTTGCTGCACATGACTTTTTGTATTTATTTTCTATACTGTGTCATAAATGTGCATTATATGTTACTCTCATTCAAATTATTTCAGGGAAATTCTATGGCCTATATCATGCAAGAGGGAAAACTAAATCACAATGATTTTTTATGGTCTGTAAGCTTTCATAGCTTTGAAATGTTTTGTACACTGTAGAGTTCCTAATTATATTTTTTATCTGGGTTCAGCAATTATCTGATTTTAGTACTTACTTAAAGGAAGACACCACTACTAAATAAGCAGCAGCAAGGGTAAAAAGTGCTCTGTTTAGTTTTGTTCCTGAAAGTGACATAACTTGAAAGACACATGAAATAGAGAATGGTGGGTGATCCTTATCTGAGACCCACAGCCAGAGAGGCCGAGATAGACCAGTGAATCAGAGGAAGGCTGCAGCACAAAAGACAACTGCAACTTGGTGTGAAGTGTGTGGCTCACTTAAGAAGGGAGTAGTGGAGAAAGGTTAGGTGAGGCAGAAGAATCTGGGAGTCTGTACATCCTCTGGGGGAGGAAGAGAGACAGGCAACACTTTGATGGATTCACAACGTATTTGACCTTAATCCACATCTGCAAAGAAGTAAATATACACACATCTACTAAACTGCCTTAGCAATGGGAAGGTGCATGCGTTCAGTGTAAGCTGGGCTATATCTTCTGAATAATGAATATAAATGTTCAGTTGTTTACATAACAGAAACACTTTGAGATTAGAATTAAAGTTCTAAAGTTTAATAGGGAATTAAAAAACACTATAAAGAAAAGCCATTGTAATATATGTAATATAGATTGAACTATACTTTCTTTGCTTTTCTCATTTCCTACTGTAATATGAATCCATCCATTCTTTTTGATCTTTGGAAGTGAATATGGTCCATCATGGCTAAGGAGGATACAGTGTAAAGCTTTGCTAGACAGCTCCAGTAGCGGTCTTGAAGCTTCAGCAGCAGCCCTGCTATCCAACTCTCAGATGTTGCTTAAAGACAGACAAATACACATAGTTGTGTAATTTTTAGTTAATGTGCAAAAAGCCTAAAAAAAAAAGTTTGTTCCAGGAAACCAAATAGGAATCAGACAGTGCCTCCTAAAGTGTAGGGTTAGATCATTAGGCTGCATGGGGCCAGGTTCTAAACTCATTCACACAAGTAGCCACCGCAATCCATAGTAACTCCTGTATATCTGGTGCATGGTCTCTGTAGGGTTCTATTTAAGGAAATACTGCCCTGATTGCCCACACTGTATGGTCCCTTTGATGGCAGTGGTGCTGTACAGTCTTGCCCCAGACCGAATGTGTCTATTACATGTATTGAGATTACATACAAGATTAATTATTCTGACCAGTTTTTAAAGTGTCACAAGTTATTCAATGTTTAGCTGAACATTAGCCAATCAGTTCTCACCACAGTACATAGACTATAATACACATTATAAAAACTGTACTCTTAAAATATGCATAAGGACACAAAGAGGACCATGACTAGAACATACATGCCTGTGTGTTATGTTAATATGGAGCTATACCTATCTCATAGAGCTAGAAGGGACCTTGAGAGGTCATTGAGTCCAGTCCCCTGCCCTTGCAGCAGGACCAAGTACCATCCCTGACAGATTTGCCCCCCATCCCTAAATGGCCCCCTCAAGCATTGAACTCACAACTTGGGGTTTAGCAGGCCAATGCACAAACCACTGAGCTATCCCTCCCCCCATGAATCAGTGCTGATATATTTGATAGGTTTTCTTTTTGGAGGTAGCTGTCAAAGACCTCAGAGAATCAGGATAAAAATCAAAGTGAAATGTGATTTTTGCACACATCCCTGTTTTCTAAGGCACCATTTCTCAAAGTAGGTAGGAGGTATTAGTCATCTAGCATCCTAAGGGCAGGTTGGTCTCTCACATCCTTCCTTTGAAGCCAACATTTATGACACTTCATGAATCAGCCACTGGAGGGAACCCAAGAACAACACTGATCAGGGGAGTGTAAAATTGTTCTCTCCACCATCCTTAAGAGTGGGTGCCAAAGATCATTGCTCAGTACTTGCCCCTCCACTTGCCGTCAGTTGGGACCCAAGATGAGGAACATAGTAAAGACAATCTTGAAGGAATCTTAAAATGTGGGATTTCTCCCTTTAAACAGAAAATCTTCTGTAACTTTAGAGCCACAATCCCTTCTAACATAAATCCTTTACATTAATAAGAATGACCTAACAGCAGGCTAGTGTGGCACTGAAGAGAATTATGGCCTACACAGGGCTGTCGCTCATACTGTGCTGCATTTTGAGGTGTTAAACCTACCAAAGAGGCATTTTGCTGGCTCGTAAAATGTTTACTGTGTGTATCCTTTAGCTTATATTTTGATGCATTTGCTTACAGGACTTTTAGTGAATGTGGTAAGAGAAAAAGAACTTATTTTCCACATTGCATTTAATAGGATTATGTTTCAAGCAGCATCCTCTCGGGAAGGCAGATTTCAAGCATGTCAAAATTTGTGATGGATTTCAGCCTGAGTGGATTTAGTTGCAAATTTGAACTTTGCACAGGAGGGTTTATCTTTCCATCACTTTTCCAAATTGGCTTCATAAATTACATTTCTGGAAGAAACAAAGCTTTTTTAAAGTCATAGAATCATAGAATCATAGGACTGGAAGGGACCTCGAGAGGTCATCGAGTCCAGCCCCCCGCCCTCAAGGCAGGATCAAGCTCCGTCTACACCATCCCTGACAGATGTCTATCTAACCTGTTCTTAAATATCTCCAGAGAGGGAGATTCCACCACCTCCCTTGGCAATTTATTCCAATATTTGACCACCCTGACAGTTAGGAATTTTTTCCTAATGTCCAATCTAAACCTCCCCTGCTGCACTTTAAGCCCATTACTCCTTGTCCTGTCCTCAGAAACCAAGAGGAACAAATTTTCTCCTTCCTCCTTGTGACACCCTTTTAGATATTTGAAAGCCGCTATCATGTCCCCCCTTAATCTTCTTTTTTCCAAACTAAACAAGCCCAGTTCATGAAGCCTGGCTTCATAGGTCATGTTCTCTAAACCTTTAATCATTCTTGTCGCTCTTCTCTGTACCCTTTCCAATTTCTCCACATCTTTCTTGAAATGTGGCGCCCAGAACTGGACACAGTACTCCAGCTGAGGCCTAACTAGTGCAGAGTAGAGCGGTAGAATGACTTCACGAGTTTTGCTTACAACACACCTGTTGATACAACCTAGAATCATATTTGCTTTTTTTGCAACAGCATCACACTGTTGACTCATATTCAACTTGTGGTCCACTATGACCCCTAGATCCCTTTCCGCCATGCTCCTTCCTAGACAGTCGCTTCCCATCTTGTATGTATGGAACTGATTGTTCCTTCCTAAGTGGAGCACTTTGCATTTCTCTTTATTAAACCTCATCCTGTTTACCTCCGACCATTTCTCTAACTTGCTAAGGTCATTCTGAATTATGTCCCTATCCTCCAAAGAAGTCGCAACCCCACCCAGTTTGGTATCATCTGCAAACTTAATAAGCGTACTCTCTATCCCAATATCTACATCATTGATGAAGATATTGAACAGTACGGGTCCCAAAACAGACCCTTGAGGAACTCCACTTGTTATCCCTTTCCAGCAGGATTTAGAACCGTTAACAACCACTCTCTGACTACGGTTATCCAGCCAATTATGCACCCACCTTATCGTGGCCCTATCTAAGTTATATTTGCCTAGTTTATCAATAAGAATATCATGCGAGACCGTATCAAATGCCTTACTAAAGTCTAGGTATATGACATCCACCGCTTCTCCCTTATCCACAAGGCTCGTTATCGAGTTCATCTGGTAATTTTTTCCTCACTTTAAGTTCCCCCTTCCTTTCATGTCATGCACTATACAGATAGTGGCGTAAGCAGGTGCCGAAGGCCTCTCCAACCAATGCCTTTACCTGATGATAGAACTTCATAACACAGTTATAGGGATTAGTCAACATACAAGCATTGACAGTGCCATTTCCTTCAGAAGGGGAAAGGGAAAACTTAATGAGTGAGATTCTCCATTGTCCTGCACCTAGCCCAGTGATCTACATAAGTGTCAAATGGAATGGATCTAAACCACTTCCATCTTTCTGATGTGATAGCATTTTACACCCAGTTGGCATTGGAACACTGTCCACACAAGGGGCTGGGCGACAGTGTCAGATCAGGCCTTTTAACACCAGATAGCAGAAGCACCAAGGTGAAATAGTTTGAATCGTCCTGTTATGGATTGGTTTGTGTCCTTACTGCTTTGAACAGACCCACAGAGGCAGCACTTTAAAGCTGAAAGTAGGGCTCCCAAAGTAGTATAACAAATTGAGAGACTGCCAAAACTCAGCAGATACATCAAAATTGATGCACACTTTCTATTTCCAACCATACGGTGATGCAAATTCCAACCCTTATTGTTGATAGTCTCATGTCCTGGACACTGAGGAATTTACAAGAATCCCAGGGGAGGAATGGCCAGCACTGTGATCCCTTTTTGCCAATGAAGAATGTGATTCTAGGCTCCATCCTGTCACCCACCTCCTGCCGATGATTGATTTCCTCCCTGAGTAAAGCAACTGATTTTTTTCAGCCAGATTTGTTAAGCCAATCCACTGTAAGTCTTGAATACAGAATATGAGGTTAGTTATCCCATTTACTAGCCATCACTGGTATTTTTATTTCCCATGACTAAGTTTTGAATGTAATGTTACTGGTGGTGAAATGGATTCCACCATATGACAAATCATTTATTGACGAAATACCAACAACAGAACTAAACCTAGCCTGAGTCCCTACTAGTGGTAAATGTACCTGGACTGGGGGGGTTGAACAGCTCAGACAGCCTGTAACCTCTAATCCCCATAATGGCCATTGCAGATTAGGTCTAGCTCAGGTATAGATAGTGTGATCCACTGATTCAGTTTCTCTTCCAGGCAGCTTCTATTATTGAGGCTCCTAACAGAGTCCTGATGAGATTTTAAGGATGCCACCAGAGGAGAACTTCCAGGGCATTGGGAGGCAGGCATAGAGGAGTGCAAGGTGCTCACAGTGGCAATTTGCCTCCAACACATTTGTTACAGAATACTTGCGTGGTGTCTCCCATAGCCAAAGTAGATGTCTCCTTAAGCCAGAAATTACACCTGCAGCACCATGTGCAAATGTGCCCTAATAAAGACCCTCCTGAACTAGCTGGGGTGGTTTTTTTTTTTTTTTTTTTTTTTTTTGAGAAATTTGGCCCTGGGTAGAGTAGTAGGCAAAAGGCCTGTGAACCAATTAAGTCACCTTTCAGGCCTAAGTGGGACATCACTTTTGAATAAGCCTTGAGCAGAGGGGCAAATTGTACTCATCTGTGTTTTTCTGACTTTTGAGAGCTTGATTTCTGAACTTAATCATTGCATGGATGTGATCTGACTGATCTCTGTGAGAAGTCAGGTATTGTTAAAAAATGTATTTCTTGTTCATACAAGGAACCTCAGTCTCTAAAATAACATCTGTTGACCTTTGTTTGTATGGCATCTAATAGCAGGTATTCAGGAATGCCATCTCCTCTCCAGGATGATGATTCTAAATTTAGGTGTGAACATACCATGTATATATGTCACCTCTACATTCCTGTGTAAAGTTTTACCCCTCATTTTGCCTTTCAAGAATGAGGGGGAAAACCCACAAAAGATTCAGCAAAATTCCAGAATTTAAATATGGTTTGAAGTTTATCCAAATTATCTGAAACATGGGAATCTCATAATAATTTTGATTCAGGAGAATTTTAAAAGTATTCAGTATTTAGCTTGGAAATACTGCAAAGGCAGTTTCATTTGGTAGCTGTTAAATTTGCACTCAATCTTGTCCCCCCAAACAAAATACAAAAATAAAAAGAAATTCAGATCAGGTTCACTTCCCGATTAGTTCTTATTATAATTAGCCTGCTTGTTCATCATCCTACATTTCTAATGAGTAGAATGTAAATACATTGTATTATCCCAGCTATTAAAATAATGCACAGTACCATGAATCACATTGTAGGAATAGTCAAAAGTTCCAGACTTTCTCTGCTTGCCTACCTGCAAAATATAGAGTCTCTGGAAAGCTAGTCCATGTTTCTAATATTTGGAGGAGTGTGGGAGGAAGCTCTAAAGTGAGGTTTGTTTTACAATTGTGGCAGGAAAGGCCATTTATTTAATACAAGCAAGACGCGATTAAAAGCTTTCATTAAAATAATGTGGGTACAAATAAGTCTAACCATGGGTGAAAACTCATCACTTTCATTAGACTGCAATTAAATTAGTGTCATACAGATGTTAGGTTCAGTCCCCCCAGGGGAACTTTGTATAAATCAGAGGGACACATGGAAAAGAGCATGTTTGATGGATGGAAAGCCTGAATGAAATGTCAAGTCATCAGAGTTTAAGAGGTCATAGTGCATATTCCATAGCTAGTCTCTGGCATGCAGGATGTGTTCTCAGGAAGAACCCCGAAGCAATCAGTGTTAGGCAGAGGGAAAACAGGTGTGCTACTCCATTCATGTTTGAGAGTTATAGTTCTAAGCTAGTACTTCCCAGGCTTGGCCATTCTTATTCTGAATTGCATCAAGATTTTTAAAGTTATCTGCAGTTTTTTAAAAAACCTTTTTTGCTGATATTTTGTTTTATTTAGCTACTTGCGGACGTTTTTGCAGATGGATAATGATAACCAGTTATTTAAATTGTATTGGTATTTTCAAATTATAATGTGTCCTGAAGATATCATATATAAATGTATGGACACATCAGCCTGTATTCTCAAGCTGGGTATTGTTCAAGACCTGATGGTATTTGTGTTGAATGCTGCTAACAAGGAAATCACCAGTTAAAACATCAGGAACACTCAAGCAACAGCTGTTCTCTCCAATCTCCAGTATGCCCAAGCACTCATGACTCCTCAGCAGTTCCAAGATAAACTCCATTTTCAAACCCACCTACAACCAGATAAAATGCACCCATCCATCTCATGGCAATCCCACCCAAATGTATATCCTGAAATCCAATTTGACCTAAATCAAGATACTGGGCCAGATTCTTTGGAAGTCCCCTGATTTCAATAGAACTATGCCCATTATTTTTACCAGCTGAAAAGCCACTCCGTGATAAAAGACATAGATGTATGATGGTAAAGTCTATGTAATAGTCAGAATTAAGGTGTCTGTTTGCTACAGCGTCTTGCCCCCTGCAAACGTACAGTGCACTGAAACAGCTTATTTAATTTAGCAATGTAAATGTTTTTCAGATCAATTTATTTGACACTACAATTGGTAGAAGCATGCAAGAGAATAAGGGAAGAGTCTGTTACTCTAAAGAACACTCGTTTTGTTCTTGAAGCTGCACCTCCATGAAAGCTTTGGCCTTTTCTGTCAGATACTCATAGAGCCGACAGTTGCTTTGCTTCTCTCAAACAACTGTATAGCATATGCATTTTTAAAAGACATTACATTTTTGCACCGCTTGCCTGTGAAAGGTGAACCCTTGTACGGCTGCCTGTACATCTTTCAGCGATAGTAGGAGCTGTGCCATGTGAATCCATTTAACTGCTGTATTGAAAAAGTTTTTCAAATGTGCAGCCGCTTGAATCAGAGAGAGGCAGGTGTAGCCTGACTGACTGAGAATCCAGATGTTATCCGTCTCCCAGTTCACCACCTAATACAATTTAAATCCAGTAATTTGTAATTCTTATGATCATATGCAGTCATCATTGAAAGCCATTATGGAGAATATCCCGCCTCTGCCTCTTGGGGGCTGTGGAAGCTGCCTCCTGGCAGGAGACCCTGGGCAGACCCGCTGTGCAAAGTAGGTGCTGAATTTGGAGGACTGCACATGCTCCGTGAAGACAGGGCTCAGCTCTGCTATATCCTCCTGAATGCCCAGATACAGAGCATGAGCTAGGACAGGACCAGAGCCAACTTGGTGAGAGATGGGCCTGGGCCCAGAGGACCTTCTCTGCTGATGAACTCTCCTGTTCTTCCCTTTCTCACTTCCATAGATCCTGTTATCCTTACCCCTGGCTCAATGAGAGGGGGTTTACTGGGGCTCTGGAGGCTGCAATAGTAGCTTAAGCAGCTCTGTAACCATGTTAGGGGCTGTGTGCATGTCAACGGTTAGTTTACAGTAATAAAAAAGGATAGATATAAATGAAAGGGCATGGGTACGTGAATCTGACCCTTCACTAGAAGGAGATCATCAACGATGACCACCAGAGTATTTCCGTCCCCTACACAGGCCTGAAGTCAAACTGACTGAACTGAAGCAAATCCATGGCTGCTTTTCCACCCCCTGCTCACTTCACTCCCTAGTTTAGAATTATCTCTACTCAGCAAAGAGTCAGCGGAAAAGGAATTGATTATGAGGATGCTCTCCTTGCCTAAGAGAATTGTCTGTCAAAAGGTCCATGAGACCTTTACCTGAAGTACAGTGAGACAAAGCCACAGACATTTGCTGTGGAACAGGCTGAGCAGAGAGAGGAGGAGTCATTCTAGGTGTTAAAGATACATACATACATACTTGACAGATCAAAGAGATTCACAAGAAAAACATATTTGAATTGAAGTCCTATACAAGATATCTATCTACCCTGAAGCTTTTTGAGAAAAAAAAATCACCTCTTGTTCAAATCCTGTAGATGCATGATATACTTCCTTTGTTGTTTTAAACTAATCCTCTGCCTTTCTGAAAAAGAGGCTTTTCATTTCTAGGGTTTAAGCATAATTGTGTCAACAACATAACAAATGGAGTGTCTACCAAGCAAACTGATTAGCTGGACAGCTAAATGTTTTCTTTAATGATAACAATTATATAAATAAACCTACAGCTAATCAGAACCCAGATGATCATAAATGCATTGTGAACATTTTTCAAAACAGAGAACACTAGATAAGCTAGGCATGTAAAGCACATGAAGAAAAGATCACTAGCTAAATCAATAATGGTATAGGATGGCCTATTCGTCAATTTACAGCACCAGCATCCTCCAACGAAAGGTCAAAGCCTGGTTCCTTTTTCTAAGTCCAAACAAGCTTTAAACAGGGAATAAAAGCAACACAAAATTTGAACAATTTTTTAAAAAAAAGCATTTTTCCCCCATGAAAAAGTTGTAACATTGTCCTTTTGATGAAAGTTTTTAAATCTGTTGAAATAAGTAAGCCCATAAAATTAGTATGCTTTAAAAAACATCCAGAGTTATGTCTATTGTATTGTCTTATCCTATGTTTTAAAAATGTGCATCTGTTCATGAGACCATTTGTTTAAGAGCTCCTTCTAAGCGCTAAGAACTAGGACCATCACATTTGGTATGCAACTTCCTTTTATCATAACTTAAAGCAAGGTCAGGGTTAGGTTGTGTCAGGACAATGGGATATGCCTGAAATTAATTTTTTTCTTATAAAATGGAAAGAGGGGTCTGATAGGAGGGACAGTTATACTGTAGAATGACCACAGAGGGTAGCAAGGGGCCAGAGATGGGGACCAGGACAACTATAACTCTACTGGGGCAGCAGGGATGAAGAAAGTGACAACTATCTACTATACATTTCAGAGAGTTTGCCTGTCTGTGTGTCTGTCTGTCCCCCAGCCAGAGGGCATACGCCTCTCTCCAACCATGCCTGCTTCAGTGTCCATGGAAAGATGCTTCTCACCTGGCCCCAAGTTGCTGCTACGACAGAGAGCTGAGGTTGTCCTTTCTCCCCAGGGAAGCCTGCATACTGAACCCCTCATGCCCAGCCCCACCATAGAACAATGATTTACATGAAGGAAAAAAAAACAAAACCTTATTTCTGTGAAGGACCTGAGCAATGCCCAGCAAATCCTCTAGTACCCTATAAAACATAATTACTAAAAGTTTGCTTTAGGGCTACTCATAAAAGGAAGGACCTTTTTTAGTTTCAATTTTTCTAAAATAATCATAATAAAAAAGCAACCAGCTTCATTATTTTTCAAGCTTAATGTAACAAATGGGACTATAGGCTAATCATAGCTGTGTGTGTCATTTGCGGCATATCAGTTACTGCAACTACACACGAGTTAATATCCCTCAAAAAGTTTCATCAGCTCAGACTAATGTTGTGAATCTTTTGAGCTCAAGAAGTACTTCCAAAAACCTGCAAAAGCATCTTATGTCTATAGCAAACCAGAACTCACTGCCAGCTTGGATAGCATTGCTTTTGCTTTCCCTCCCAATTATTCTCCACCTTCAGAATGTTTGTCTGAAGTTTGATTCATGTGACCACTCTGGTTTTGGATAGAATGAAGAGAATCTCTTATAATGGAGTTAGCAGATGGCAGAGATTTTTGTTCTTTAAAAGCCAGTAGGTTAAGGTTATCTGTACATGCACTTCAGTAACCTTCATTACCGAGATGTGGGGCCAGTTTTCCAAAGCTTCATTCAGTGCAAGTGCCACTCAGAAGGCACATTCACAGCTGTTATATAGGTGAGATCCTACTATTGTGCACGTCATAGAGAACTGTGAGAATAAGCAGGACTTTTTGTGGGCATTTACCTGTCTTTACAGGTGCAGATGAATATTTGTGTGCATAGTTGTGACAGTTTGCCCAGACTTCAGATGTACATAATATATGCACGGCTTTGCCATTGTGAGAGTTTGAAAAGTTTGGCCCTTGACATTATCTGTTAGTATTATTCTGGTGATCTTAAAACCACACCTTTTGCTTGTTAATCATAGTATATAACCTGATTATAGAATAAGACATTGGTACTTTAGTCTTCACCCTTTCTTTCATTCTTTACTTATTTCCTTGATTGCAGTTCAGGTTATATAGAGTAGAATTACTGTGTACACTGCTTCCTTCAGATGTAAAGAGCAAGATCAGGTTCTGTTAATCTAGTGTGGACAAGATGTTGCTGGTCACTGGCACACCAGTGTATTGGCTATTGATGTCCATACCAGCTTTGAGGGAAGCTGAACCAAATTCATCCATAGTGTAAAACCAACGGGTTTAGTTGTTTGACACCCAAGATATTATTGTTAATTAGACAAAGCTGTACAGATCCTAAGCTGCATTAAGTGGAGGTGGGAGGATAAAGCCACCATAACTTTCTCCTGAATCTTGGGATAACGCAGATCAAAATGGCCCCTGGCATATTTCAGAACAGCCCATGAGCTTCTCTAAAATTATTCCAGATGGAGAATTCTTGGCCTCTTGGGTGAAGACTGATCTAAGTGTTTCTGCCTGTAACACCCCCCCTGATAAATGCATCTTCTGCCACAGAAGCAAAACATAGTCCTTTATGAACAAGGACAAGAAGCGATGGACTTAAATTGTAGCAAGGGAGGTTTAGGTTGGACATTAGGAAAAACTTCCTAACTGTCAGCATTGTTAAACTCTGGAATAAATTGCCTAGGAGATTATGGAATCTCCATCACTGGAAATATTTAAGAGTAGATTAAACAGACATTTATCAGGGATGATCTAGTACGGGCTTGGTCCTGCCGTGAGGGCAGGGGACTGGACTTGATCTCTCAAGGTCTCTTCCAGTTCTACTATTCTATGAAGAACAGTGCTAACCTGTCAGTCTGGTGCTGCTTGCTCTCCACAACCTTTGGGAAGCCAAGTGACCACAGAGGATAAGGGACAGAGCAGTCACTGCACTCCTTACAAAGACTTCAATTCTGCCTGCACAAAAAGATGGGCCTTCCCACAGAATGAGTTCTAAGCTTTTAGCCAATGATATAAACTGTAGATAAATAGCACACATGGGAAAAGTCAGAGCATGTAAAATAAAATCTTTCCTTTCAAATGTCACCCCTGTAAGTATTTGCCCCAAATATGATTGAACCTCCTTTGAAAGGTTTCAGTTAACTTGAAAACATAATTTCTTATTTTTATCCTTCCCTGCACTTCTAGGCTAAGGTCTGGCTTAACAGTAGAAATGCTGAAATGCCAATAAAGAGGTTGTACTACTCCAATTTTACAGACCCGAAGCCTTTTTGTTTTGTTTTTCTTTATAGTTTGGATAAGATACTGTAATTGTGTAAATTGTGTTGTTCTTGAAGGAAATAAATCGCTGAACTTCTTCCCCTATCACTAATATAAAAGTTATTTCATTTAATCCAGATCTCCTTTCCCTCCCTATTCAGAATCATATTTGGGGCTAGTGACTGCACATTATGGAGTTAGATTCTCCTCTGCTTTGCATCTCAAGCAGTCATTTATACCAGTGTAAAGACAATTGCTGACACCTACCTTAAACAGAGTTTTGATTCCAGAAAGAAAGAAGGGCCAGAGATGACATGAAAGCTACAGTGACTTCACTTTTGATTTTGCTTGGAAGGTGATCAGATACAATGGAAATGGGATTGGTATTAACCCCTGAGTTATCAACTTAATACAGGTGAAGGTGAGGACACCGCATGCAGGGCAGTGAAGCATCTAGACTTATTTTTATATCACACTATGGGTATGTCTACACTGCCACCCTAGTTCAAACTAGGGTGGCTAATGTAGGCATTCGAACTTGCAAATGAAGCCCGGGATTTAAATATCCCGGGCTTCATTTGCATGTTCCTGGGTGCTGCCATTTTTAAATGCCCCGTAGTTCGAACTAGCTGCCCGTGGCTACATGTGGCACGGACTAGGTAGTTCAAATTAAAGCTCCTAATTTGAACTACCATTAAATCTCCTTGCAGTATGGCAGCCAGCAGCTGCTCCCCAGGGCTGGGACACTTGCCTGCCCCCCTGTGGTCATCTGAGAGTATAACTGTCACAGTCTGTGCTTTCTGTTTGATGTGAAAATCACATTCTATGCACATCCAATTGTCCTGGCACAACTAAACTCTGATTTTACTTTAAGTCACAATAAGAAACAGCTGCATACTAAATTTTCTGGGTCTAGATTTTACCATTTAGGTAGAGTTCGTGAACAAACGGACTCACAGACAGACAGAAAGATGCACAAACTCTCTACAATACATAATAGATGTAATTCTGGGTGACCTGAAAGTGCTTACTATTCATATCATTACTGAATGAGGACACGTCTCAGAGGACACAATGCCAAACACAAGGAACTCAAAATCAAAGATAAAACAATTCACATAAATATGCTTATGTAAGCAAATCGTGGCACTTCTTGAAAAAAAATCCTTATTGTGTGCATACAATAACTGTTTAGCAGGGTTTCTCAAGCATTTTGTGTGGCACGGTGCTGAAACATGTAAACTAGTTTTGCAGGCCCCTTGTGGCGAAGGATCCCAGAAAACTGCCCCCTCTTTCTACTCCCCTAGCTCCAGCCCTGGCTTGTGTTCCTTCAAGCCTCTCCTATAACACCTCTGGTGGTTACAAGCCCCAAGTTGAGAAACACCACTGTGCAGGAATCACAGACTCACTTTTGGAATTCATCCTGGGATAGAAGGCCGTAGCCATTTGTTGAAAATGGTCAATTGCACACACGGGCCCACTCAACTTCTGTAGTTAAAACCACCAGTCTTTGAGGGACACTGCATCCCATCAAACATATTTCTAGAAGTACCTGTCACTGTACAGTTGAACCATCTTAACGTGCATGACCACACCCAAATTTGTTCGCATTCACACAAGGCTCACTCTTCCACAGTTTTATCTGCTGTCAGCAGTAACCTACAGCAGGAAATGAATAGCTCCTCTCCTCTCTTTGCAAGCTGCCCATTGGCACCACCTCCTACTTGCCAGTTCAAGCGAACGGTTTAAGGCAAGAGAGTCTTCTAAATGCTTGGTGGGCTGCCATAATCAGGGAAGATGCAGGCAGGAAGTAACCTTGCATAGCCTTTATCTTGCGTGTGAGATGGGCAGTGGAGGCATGGGCAGATAAATAGTCTGTGTACTCTCACTCTCAGAGGCCTTAGGAGACAAACCTATCCTTGCTTACAGACAACCCCCAAACCTGAAACACATTCTTTCTGATAACCATGCCAAACAACCACATCACAAGCCTCCAGGAACCCAGCCCTGCAACAAAAAAAGATGCCAACTCTGCCCACATATCTACACTGATGAATTCATCACTGGAGCAAACAACATAAGCCACAAAATCAAAGGGTCTTTTGACTGCACATCTAGTAATTTGATCTATGCTATCAAATGCCAGCAGTGCCCCATTGCTATATATATATATATATATATATATATATATATATATATATATATATATATAGGACAAACTGGACGGTCTCTGTGGGAAAGAATGAATGGACACAAATCGGATATATGTAAAGGGAACACACAAAAATCTGTTCGTAAACATTCCTGCTTACCTAACCATATTTTAACAGATCTGCAGGTGGCTGTCTTGTCACAGGCCAGCTCCACAAGCCAAATACATAGGGATGGACTGGAATCTCACTTCATCCACAAATCAATTCACATGCTAATGGACTCAATCGAGACATGGGCTGGCTAGGACACTACCTACTTCAAAACCACTGAAGGTGTTAACAGCTCTGTGAGTGGTATCCTTCCTGTCTTAGCATCTATCTATTTACTTTGATCTGCTTAGGTTTAAGTACCCATTCTCCAGATACTTAATGATGCCCTGTCTCACACCCTCCTTTTTTTTTCTCTCCCTTCTACTCTATTTATTTCGAGTTTTCATATCCCCTACTCATAACTCCAGTCATCTGAAGAAGTGGGCTGTGCCCACGAAATCTCATGATACCATCTACATGTTTTGTTAGTCTATAAAGTGCTACCAGACCATATGTTGTTTTTTAATGCGTACAATGTGTAATCCTTTAAAAAGCCAAGGGCCAGCCCTGTCAGCAGTGCTACAGAGAAGCTTTTCAAGCAGGGAAATGAAGACAAAACTGGCAGAAAATACATACATACATACATACAACTCACAAAAAACAACTGCTTTGAAAATTCTCTTCCTGTGATTGCCCGAGTGGGACAAATTTCCAGGATCTTGAAAGTCTTCCCCAGGAGTATCTGGAGGACCACAAGTCTCTCCTGGGAAGCCTAAACTTGCAGACTCACTGAAAGATTGAATTTCATACTTCACAGCTGCACTACTGCAACAAAGTATTCTTGCCAGCACTGTCTTTTGTAAGACAAGAAGATTTATCAAGACCACTTCCTCCACCTCCAAAAAAAAGAAAATAGAATAAAGAAGAAAATCCTTTCCAAGTTCTTGGCTTTTACTCTGAACTCTGTATTTTCCCACATTTGGTCTTAGATGGTCTTTTTTTTCTTGCCGTCCACAAGGAACTCTTTATATGAAAAGTATTTGCATATTGATTTGGATTAGTTATCAGCAGGTCTGGCAGTAAAGATGGCATGAACTCAGACCCAGTTTCAGGATTTGTGGTGGGATCACTATTCTCTGCCTATCTCATGGACTCAGCCTGGACTAGTAAAAAAATGGGAAGGAAACTCCTAGGATTCTAAAAGAGATGCTATAGCTCAAAGAGATTATAGGGTCAATGCAGAAATTACTGGCTAAGGTTCTATGGCTCATGTTATGCAGGAGATCAGACTAGATGATCATAATGGTTTCTTTTTGGCTTTAAACATCTTGGAATCATAGCACACTGCTCTTTTCTGGGATTGTCCGTAGGCAGCAGAGCAACATGCCACACCATACTGTGGGCTGTGTCCTTGTCACAAAAATCTAGCAAGATCCAAGACTTTCAGTAACTTATGATTAGCGCTCTTTAAGCTTACCAACCATTGACATATTGAATGTATTAACATGGGTCATTCTAGGGATAATACAGTTATGCAGAAGGTAGGGTGAAAGACAGAGGACTGGAATGACCTGTAAGTGAAGAAATTAAAAGCCTCAGCATAGCAATGGTTTATTATTGATCTATTTTACACTGCATGGGATGCTTGGAACTAAGCGCATAGAGTTTCTTCCACCGAAACAAACAATTTCTTCTTCTGGCTCAAATGGGAAGTTTCTGTGGACAAGGCACTTTGTATCAACAAAGCAGGCATTTTATCCCAGTGCAGTGCTTTTGACTAATGTGACTGTCACATATAAACTAAGTGGCATATGATCTCTGAGGGTGTGTCTACCCAGCAAAGTTATTTCAGAATAATGGCCATTATTATGAAATAATCATGCAAACGTCTACACAGCAATTCTGTTATTTCGAGATAATGGACAGCTTATTCCAACTTCTGTAAACCTCATTCTATGAAGAATAATGTCTATTCTGAAATAGTTATTTCAAATTAAGGCATGTGTAGATGCTCCACTTCTGCTATTTCAAAAGAACCCCTCACCAGGCCAATTCTAAGTTATTCCTTCTGGGGCTCTAAATCGAGATAGCATGTCTGCATTAGGGAAGCCTGCCTCAGACTAATTTTGAGGCTTCCCTGCAGTATAGACGTGCTATTTCAAAATAAGCTTTTTTTGGAAGAACTATTCTGGAATAGCTTATTCCAAAATAACTGTGCAATATAAATGTAGCCTGAATGCTTAAGGGTTCAGGTTACAAACAGAATGGAAAAAACAATGTGACTTTTAATGTTTCATGTAGAAACAATAAGTAGCCATTTCTGTTTTCAAGATGGGATTCTTTTTATAATTAGTGTGCTTAAAACTGAAATAGGGCCCTCCTACTTCCCCCTTATTTAATTAGCCCTTCCAAGAATTCTTGAAATAGAGCTTAGCTATAAAATTTTTACTGATCTAGGCATCTAGTGCCCTTTCCTTGTAAGTCAACTAACTTGCAGCTTTTAAAGGCCATTTGCACAGTTGATCTGGCCCTACTGCTGCAATGAGGACGAGCACGCCTGGAATAATTCGGTCCATGAGTTTTCTATATTTCGCTGTTAACTTATGTGCTCTACGAGAAGCTGACAACACTCATGGTTGCTATGTAAGGGCACCTTGATGTTTTGCAGATATTTTGTGCTGAATCAAGAGCAGAGTTTCCCTTGCATAAGGAAAAATGGGGAAAAACCAAAATGATTTTTATCGTTGAACTTTCTGTAGAGATAGATTCACGCACAGATAATACCTTATTAATCTCTGATGAACTATGGACAGTTCTCTCTTATCTTGCAGAAAAGCACAAGATAAAAACTATGAACATATCTGTCTGGTGACTCTCGGGTACATAAGGGGATGTAAATTATTTAATCATGATTGTTTTCACTAATGAGACAGATACATTTCTCTTGTTAGGAGCTTAGGTTAACACTTACCCCTATTTAGTGAGATGTGTCGCATTAATGTGTGGAAAGATGTGCAGTTTATCTACTCTGGGCTCTGCCATGGACATACTTTGCAATTTGAATGTATAGCACTTAAATTTCTGTCCTTTTTTATCTCCAGCTGTAAATGGAGAGAATACTTACCTCCCAGAGAGGTTCTGAAGCTTGCTTTACTGGGGAGCTATTGATCAATAGGAGTCTATGGAAGATGTGTCCTTCACAACCCAGGTTGCTGCAGCCTTAAATGTTGCTACACATCTGCACATAGCACTAAACTATTCCCCTGCCTGGTACAGGACTAGGCATCCATGAATAATTCAACTGAAGAATTTCCCAATTCAGTTATTCCTCATCAGCTCAATTCTTGATTAAGCTACCCTGCCTGGTACAGTGACATTAAAAACATCAAATTTGACACATTCAAGCTCTCCAAAAACATACTGATACCCTGTCTAGGTTAACTCAGTCCTTCATTCTTCTGAGGTGCATAGATTGTCTTGATGGACTGTGTAGGTCTGTTGTATGAGAACCTGCATATTCATGGCTTATCCATCCTTATCTCTGCTATTTAGTGAATGCATGTATTGAGTATTTTCAGATGCGTATTGCTGTAACTCTTCTCTTTCTCACCACCTTCCCTTCTCCCCTTAATCATTTGTCTTCGGGGCATGGATTGTACCTACCACGAGAGTAAAGCAGGTCTATATGGTATCCAGAACTCCCTTCCAAAATAAAGCACTGCTGCACAGAATGTTATCCCTTTAGGGAACCAATGAAAGAACCATACATGGGAAGTATTTAGTAACATCTCCACCAGGAAGCACTCGTATATCATGATAAGGGTGGTATAAGAAACAACTTGTATAGAATAGCATAGAACTTCACCTTCTAGGAAGCACTTAGCACAATCTGGCTACTATAAAAATTACCTTAAAATGATGAACACATCTGCTCTGCATGGAGCCTAAAGATCATCATAAGTCTGAATGCTTAGCATTGTTGTAACAGTTCCTATGTCCAGAGCACTGAGAGGATGTTAATTCTCACAACTTCCCTGTGGAAGATAGGTGGGTAAATATTCTCTATTTTAGAGATGTGGAAATTATTAAAGAATGTTGAGGTGACTTGCCAAAGGCCATCTAATGAAATAGTAGTAGGTGCAAAAGTAGAACTCTGGACCTTCTAACCCTGTTAATGCTGGTGTGACTTTGTCCAATTGCTTTCCCCCTAGCTATGGTGCAGAGCGGGCAGATGTGTATTTGGTTTAAACTGTTGCCATTTATTCCCAACCTGATTATATTTCATTGACACTGCAGGTAAGCTGGTTTGTATCGTTCCATCTGTTTTTCAGCAGAAATCTCAATTACTGTCCGTGGATAGTTCTGCTTGATGCAGTGGTATGGCTCCATCATTTAGATCCTTTGTGACAACAATAGCTACACACACACACACACACACACACACACACACACACCAATTTAAAATTTCCTCTCTATTACACTGGTGCAACTTTATTGAAAGCAAGGTGGATGCACTGACATAACAGAGAAGAATATGGCTGATGGAGTCAGCAAATGGCCTAGCAATAGCAGTATACGGACATCTGCTATTTGTTATTTGTTAGAACTGGACCAGATGCCGTTATATTAAAAGGGTATACTCCAAGGAAAACTTCTGACAGCGAACCCTGATGTACCTCCCACAATCCTCACATTGTTGTCAAATTATTCAGCTGCAAGAATGAAATCAAAATAATAATGTGAACACACTCTGGGGCATTCTGCAGCAATGAGTCCCCCAAACACTACAGATTATAAGGCAACTATAATGTCTGGGATCTTTTGCTGTAGAACACTGTAATTTTTTTAACCATTTCAGGGTGAAGTGTCCAGCTTTAACTGAAAAAAACAAAACAAAACATGGCTTCTGTAAAGACATAACACATTCCAGCCTATGTTCACTACTTTTGGGATTATGAAATGAAGCCCACAGAGACTTGCATTTCATATGAGTCCTCTGAAAGCCTCTCCAGCCCCGTCAGTTTATTTGGTTAGTTAAAAACCACCACAGAGATGCACATTTAAGGGTTGCAGGAAGATCCTCATTTTGAAAAGCCAGGCCCAACTGTTAACAACACTGTACAGACTTTTGCAAATTGGACTGGATTCATGAGTTCAGAATTCTAGGATTCCGTCCAGCATATTTTTATATTAGTAGAATCTATGATACCAGATAAAATACCACTTTATTTTTTAATCTCCTGGGCTGCTAGGGAAGTTCCTGAAGCGGATATCATTTATTAATTATTTTTTACTAATTACTTGTATTTCCATAGCCTCGAGGAGCCAATCATAGATCAGAACCTCACTGTGCTGGGTACTATATAAACAGAACAAAAAAAGGGGACCTCTCTCTAAAAGCTCACTCTAAGTAGGATGAAAGACAAGAGGAGGGGCAGTACAGATTAAACCTTTCAAGTCCAGCACACTCTGGTCTGGCAACATCCATAGTCCAGAATGATTTTAGTTAAAATCATGGGTGTGACCAAGTTTCTCATGGTCCCATAAAGTTTGTTTACAGCCACCAGTCTTGGCTGTCTGTGTTCTGTGCTGTTATTTAGCTCTAATTTGCCCCTAAATGTATCCCAAGGGCCCAGTAAGCAGCAGAAGTGTAGGTAATGCTGCTAGACAATATCGACCTCCTGTTTGGCAAATTCTCTGGTTCAGCACCGATCAGGTCCCTAGGGTACTGCACTAGAGAGGTTCAACCTGTACAAGGAAACAATGAGCCTTCGATGGTCAGCAAGATGAGCAGTGGACTCAGCATATCAGTAGTTTAACCATTATTAAGTTTTTTGTGGGCATCCTGGTAAAGGCGTTTTTTGGAGGGAGGGTATACTAAAGGAGGATAATGAGTGAGTTTTGCAGATGTTAACACCTATAACACAATTTTAGCACAAATTCACACCCTACCATAAAGTCAAATCCAAAACTACAGTTTGCAGTAGTAAGTAACCTACTCGTGCTTCACACTTGCATTATATTTATTGCCAACAATATTCACAGTAGTCACGTTCCTCTTATCACTAAAACTATAATAAAAAGTGAAGAAGGTTTTTTTTAAACATGTATAATTGCATTAACTATTTTTAAAATGAAAGCAATCTCTGTTATGAAAGGATAGCACAGAGAAGGACCTCTGCTCAGAGAGAGAGAGAGAGAGAGAGAATAGGTCATTCTCCATAGACATTAATTTCTTGACCCCCCCCGTTGTAACGCTAACACTTGTCCACCCCGACACAAGTTCATTTCACACAGGCCACTTAACTATCAGATAGTAAAAACTTTTGGTCACTAATCTGGACTGGAAGATTTGAACATTAAACCTTGCAGTGAAAAGTTTGAGCTATCAAGCCTCTGAAGCTGGGCTATTTTCCTGAAATTAGTAAATCATCACAACAAACATACACATGAGAAGAAACACATCAGTCTGGGGTATCATTCACAATAAAGCTTATTAGTCAGTTCTCAAAATCATGTTAGCATAACAGCCAATGAGCTAATCAAGGTATCTATTGCAAAACACAACTTCCTGAGCAACAGGCTACTTTCTATGACACTACTTGGGACTTTAGTGTTTTGCAGAGAAAAGAAAACTGTCACCATAATGTAAAAAGAATTAGAGCTTTAATGTATGTTTATTTTTTCTGTTACCATATAATATCTTATTAAAAAAATAGACTCAAGGGAACAATGAATTTCTAGCGGCAGATCATTTTTGCCCTTTAGGTTTGGCAGTATATTATTCAGTTTTGACAAAACATCGTCTCTTTTGCATAAAACAAATGCTCCAAAATCTGACATTTAAATCAGAAGATTCTTAAACAAATCACGACAACAGCAGTAGCACATATTTTTAAAAATAAAGGTTATCACCAATTTGTGGTAACACAGAAGGGCTGTTTCATTTCAGCACTGTATTCGTATCCATAGAATACTGATAAAGCCTTGCAAAATTTAATTTGCATTCATCAGTCATGAACATGACTGGAAATCCAGTCCACTATTCCTAAGAGTCATCAGTAAAAGAACACAAATAGGTTTCTACTCAATCATTTTCTGTTACCGTGTGAATTTATCATTCTAGCTCCAGTTGCACAGGAATAGTAAGAGAGTCTGCCTTCTGTGGCAGATTGAAGAATCATCAAGAAGCCATTTGGATTTCCTTAACAACCGCTTATCACATTTAAACACAGAAAGAAAATTCCAAACAGCTACAGGTCAGAAACCTCAGTTCTAACCATTTCCAGGAGCCAGTATTTTATCTATGTGGCTTTGATGATGTTCTCTGTAGACATGCCCAGGTTGGTACTGGGCCCCATCTTGCTCCCTCAGAAGTGGATGTCAAAATTGCTGTTCACTTCCAATTTTGAAAGTATTGGATTCTCCACTGAATTCTATTAGAGCAGAATACTAGTTGTAGCTATGTATCAAGATGAAACCAGCTATTCTTGTCTGCAAGAAGCGAAGCAGCTACAAACAGCCCATGTGCAATTGACTTGGATACTTAATGCAGGTGACTAGATTAACTGCCAGTGCAAAGTACATATTCCACAGCTCCAATTTCATTATAAACACATGCTTTATCATGTTCCTCCTGATTCTCAGAAAAGTTAACGTGAAAGAAAAACAAACTTTTTAACAATTAAAATTTACTGATGGGACAAATTGGCAGGCTTGACGACAGAATTCTTCTCTTTGGTCAAATAAAAAAAAGTGACAACACGATGATATACTGCCAAGGGAAGACAATTCAATCCTTGCTTAGAAAACATACCCAGTATCCGCAGTTCAGTTTCTGTGCCTGTGCAGTCCTTGGCATCTTTCCTGAGATGCGCTCCACACAGGCCTTCGTATTGTATTTTGACACCTGTCCACAAGGTTCCAGTGCAATGCAGCAGTCAAGAATCAAACCGGCACTTACTTGTACAGACTAATAGTTTAGTCAATTAAAATGAAACTCACAACTCATCTGCCCAGATTTCTAAGTTATCAGCTCATTACTGTGAAAACAGACAAGAGTATGTGAAGTGACAGATATGGTAAAATTTACAAGGCTCTGGCAAAACAAAGTTTCTTAACATGGATTAATTTGAAAAATCAGATTTAGTTGATGGATACACGGAAACAACTCTGGCTTTGGCAATTTTCCCAACTGTACACTCAAAACTCACTGCATAACTCTTACCCTCAGTGTGTAAATGCAGAAGAACGTATAGTTCCAGCTCGTTTCCTTCTATTTATCTCCCATGCAAACAAAAAATTAGGAAGCTTGGTATTGATACATTTCAATGTTCTAATCCAATCCATGTGGCTTTGGTCTTGTGCCATTGTTACACCAGCACATGGCAGTTGGCAAGGGAAGAGGGAAATCCTAATTTCTCTTAGGTTTGTGCTCAAAAACCCAGAACAGCTGGATCAATGTAACAACAAATCAAAGAGTGAATGGAAACCCTTGGAGCCTCATTCAGAATGGCCCTGATATTTCTGACTTTGATTACAGTAATTCCCATTCCTGTTGAGAGAAGAACAGTTGCTGGCTGGAACAATGGAGTGGACCTTTCACTTAATGGGAATAAACTTTCTTCCCAAGCTTAAGATTCCAGTGAGGCTTGCAGCAAAGAGAGCTCCTTCCCTGAATTAATTGTACATTTTGGATGTAGACAGACTTTTTTTTTTAAAAGAGTAGTCCATTATATTACCACATATCAATTACTTCTCACCTCACTTGCATTCAGTAAGCAAAAGGGTAAACAGTAACATTTCTTTTACTCATGCAGAATTTGCCTACCGCACGAAGAAAATATTTACATATTTATAGATTGATAAGCCTGATTTATCTCATTTATGCCCACCACTCCTGTAGACAACTGTGGAAATATAAAAGGGAGTTAAAATGGGTTTTAATTTATGTATAATCCAGGCCACAGAATTTCATCTAGAGTCCTGCAGTGGAGAAAATTATTTTTACGTGAGTGAGTGTTACTGAGCCCAATAACTTGAACTAGAATTTCTGTTTTAGAAAGGAATCCAATCTGAATTGAAAGACTCTAAATATTGAACTTTACCCTAGGGGAGGTTTCACAGTGGTTAATTATCTTCATGGTTAAAAAGTGGGGGTTTATTTCATTTTGGAATTTTTCAAATTTCATCTTCCGACAATTGGATCTTTGCCATCCAAATCTTACAGCAAGATCATTAGCTGAAAAAAGACTATTAGCTTGTTTCATGTTGTATGCAATATGTCACTGAACAGGTGTTCTGGGCATGTATTCCATCTACTCTGTATTTACATTTCTAATCCAAACAGTCTTTATTTATTTAATATATGATTGCTTATTAGTTATCATTTATTATGTATATTTAGGATTATATAATATGAATGATCCTAAATAGTTAAGTGCTATTGCTGCATTAATACTTCTACAATGGCCCAACATTGAGTAAATAACTGATTTTTCCAGTTGCTGGTAGTTTTGGAAAAAAAAATCATCAGTTTTGGTCAAACAAACTGAAATCTCAAAACAATTTCTGCAAATTGAAAAGGTCAACAAAAAATTTTTTGGTTTGAATAAAACATTTTGTTCAACCGGTAACATTTGGTTTCTCGGGTACTTTGAAAAATAAAAGCAAAGGCAATGAAGAGTTAGATTTACAAAATGGCTAGAAGAAGAGGAGGAAGTAGTATCACAGACTTGTGTAACCTTTAGCCCATGGCTAAGCTGCTCATCTAAGACAGGGGAGACTTGCTTTCAACCTATTTCCCTTTTAATTATGAACAGAAGAAATTCCAACTTGGAAATTGCATGCCACAGGAGAATGGCCTAATGACTGGGCTAAATATTAGAAAGGAGCTGCCATCATCACCAGCTCTTCTGAATAAGTCCTGATTTTTTTGGCTGAAATTAATTCAACAAATGTGTTACTTTTCATAATACTTTTGGATTGACCCAAACAGCATTATCTTTGGACAATTAAACCATTCACCTGAATCCTTTCACCCAGATCTATACCATGCTGAAGTTCTTCATATTCTATGTAGCAATTTCCAAAGTTCAGGTGTACAGTAATGGAATTTTTAAATTAATTATTACATTAAGATACTGTTGATATCTTACATAGTAGTGTCCATTGCCTTGCAGTCACAGTGAAGAACTGTGAAAGTTGGTATTGTATTTGGAAATAAAGGGCAACTTCCAGTTTGACAATTCTTTCTTTTCCATATTTTTTAATCCAGAATTTAGTTTTTGTATCATTTCCCACAACCTAATTTACCAGTAACCACAAAACTTGTATATTAACAACTTGATGCTGGCTATGCAGTAGGCCATATTAGTATAAATCACAGCAGACTGTGAATTACTACAGGGGTAGAGTGGGTCTGGATCAAAATCCTGGACCCGAACATCCCCAAACTTGCAGAAAGTTTGGCTGCAGATCCAAACTCTGGCTTGGATGCTTCCTTAATCAAATGATGTTATTAAAATTCATGTTGTGTGCATAAACAATCCCAGCTGTGGAGGGAATATTTTATGCACATTTTGGGCCTCATTCTATTTTCACATGAGTGTAATTCAGGAGTTACTCCAGGAAAGTAAATAGAATTACATTGGTAAAAACAAATGGTGTGAGATTGTTCTTCATCTGATAATCTAATAAAAAGTAACATACAAAAGGGACATATGTCCATTACGTAAATTTCTGGCAGGTACAAATGTTCACATATCTTTACAAATAATGTAATGGCTGGTGGTTCTCTCTAGGTACTCCAGTGTGTGCAAGCCTTATCAGACTAAGAATGCCAGTCTCTGAAAGACATTTGAACTAGAGACAGATAAACAGATAAGACAAAATACTGATCCTCACCCCACAATCTTCCCTCAAAGGAAAATAAAGACTTGAACCAGAACTCCAGTTGAATTCCAACCAAAGTCTTAATTTAGATTCAACAGAGTTTGCATAACTTATTTTGTTTTCCATTACTTTTGCATGCACATCCAGTTCTGGCTAAAATGTGGCTGTTTTTAATGGTATTTCTGTCCCGGCCAGAAGCAGGAACTCCTGGAAACTTTGCTAGAAAATCTTTTTTCAAGAGTCCCTGCCTGGTTTTTCTGACTCCCTGAAACAGAACTTTATATTTTTTTAGATTAACATACCACTAATGACAACTTCAGTGAATTCCCTACCCCCATCCTTTCATCCATCTCTTTACTTTGGATGTAAAGGAGAGAAGTACATACTATCAAGGAGGGGACTTGAGGTCTTATTGTTAGTATAAGTAGTACAATTCGCATCCTCCTTGGTTCCAGTATGGAGCAGCTGCACCACAGGGGACTTCACTCCCAGGTTACAATACGCAACTTTGCATTGTTGCCATTCTCTGGAGTTCTTTCAGAGGGGGGACAGGAGTTTTAACTTGTACCACTGGGAATCAGCAGCAAGGCACTCCTGGTTATACCAGCCAAAGACAATATAAAATGGGATGAATCAAGGCCAGAATCTGTGCAGTACAGGATATGTTACCAGGAGCTGTTCAACAATAATATTTAGTGTGTGAATTAGATTATCAACTACAAAGGGGTAATAGGATAAAACCAAAGGACAAGCCACTGAAATTATTTGTTCTGGCATATTGTTCTCTAGGAAGGAGGAACAGGTAAACCAAATAGCCATAGGAGGATAACACATACAATAAAATAGGAGTCAAAGAGATATATGAAGCTGTAGACACTTCTTTCTCAGTGAAGTATGAAAGCATTGGGACTTGGCTTGGCAACTACCAGTCATGACCAGTGTTTCTTCCATTTTTTTCTGTGCATGTGCAGAATGAATTTAGTTACCTGCACCAATATGAAGAGGATATGTGACCCATCACCTCCATATTGGTGCACATAACAAAATTTTAAAAAAAAGAGGTGGAGAAATTGGAGAGAGTCCAGAAACGAGCAAGACAAACAATTAAAGGTCTAGAAAATGTGGCCTATGAGGGAAGATAAAGAACTGGGCTTGTTTAGTTTAGAAAAGAGAGGGGTGAGTGTTGACACCATAGTGGTTTTCAAGTATCTAAAAGGAGGTTACAAGGAGGAGGGAGAAAAATTGTTCTCCTTGCCTCTGAGGACAGGACAAGAAGCAATGGGCTTAAACTGCAGCAAGGGAGGTTTAAGTTGAACATTATGGAAAACTTCCTGTCAGGGGGTTAAACATGGGAATTAATTGCCTATGGAGGATGTGGAATCTCCATCACTGGAGATAGTTAAGAGCAGGTTGGATAGACATCCATTAGGGATTATCTAGAAGATGCTTGGTCCTGCCGTGAGGATAGGGGACTGGACTTGATGACCTCTTGAGGTCTCTTGCAGTTCTAGTGTTCTATGATTCTATAACAAAAATCATTCTTCACATAGATGATCTGTGGTGGGGGGCAAAGAGGTTTGGAGTATGAGAGGAAGTTCAGCGGTGGGGCTAGGGATGAGGAGTTTGGGTGTGGGAGGGAGAGCAGAGTTGGGGCAGAGGACTGGTGTGCAGAGGTGAAGGCTGTGATTGGGGGTGAGAGGTTTTGGATACAGGATCCCTCAGGAAAGAGGGCTCCCCCCAGTCTCCTCTCACCACAACTAGTCTAGGCTGAGTAAAAGGAACTCCTTTGCAGGCCGTGGCAGCTCCAGTGAGGCTGGGTTGGATAAGGGGAGGGACATCTCTCCCCCAGGTCTGCACAGCTGGCAACAGCAGAAGAACTACTTCCTCCCTACTGCAGCCAGAGAAGTATGCCTCTCCCCTGGTCCAGGCAGCTGCATGCACGCCAGCTCTGAGCCCCCGCACAGGTCTTGTTAGGCAGCCATGCAGCTTAGAGGGAACTTTGGTCATGACTAATCTCAAACGGGCCATTAAAACACATTGCTCATTCTAGCCACATGCAAAATGACTAATCATAGACGCCCTTTCCTTAAGGATGGCAGGTTTCTGTTGCTTGGACCAAGTGTAAATCTTTTGAAAAATGTTCAGAATCCTATTTTTATCTTGTCAAAAAAATACATTACTAGTAAAACCCTAGGATGGCCTGTGGAGAACACAGCCCTCCATCTCCTACATCTTATTTTTAAAACATCACAGGAAAGGCCAGTCCCTGACCTCCATTTTTTACCCTCGTTATTTTTCTCATTCACCAGAAAAATGCTCACCTTAGAGCCAATATTGCAGTTTATTCTGAAGCAAAACAAATTTGAATATTGTAAAAAAAATTAACAAAGCTATTACCACAAAGAGTGGTTTGAACAGTCAGCCAAATGGGAAAACTCCCTAAACATCCCAGCACCTCTTAAATTAGATTATTAATTTGTGATAGCCAGATTCCTTCAGTCCAAGAATTTCTTCGCTGTGGAAATAGCTGGGTAGAAGTCTGTTCGTACTCATTGCATTAATATTGGGACACTCCTAGTTAATTCTTATGTTAACTAACCCCTGACTGTTATTCAGCCAGTCAGAATGCTGTATTTTGTAATAAGTATTCATATCGGATATTCAAAACCCCGGCATCAGGTTTTGGTTTTGCCAAGTCCTCACACTTCTGTTTTGTCATGTTCCATGATCTTGTTTTGTGCCTCCCCTGAAAGAGGATGGAGCAACTCTGGTTTGATTAGCTTCTCAGCTTAATCTTCCATGCCCAAGAGCCCATTTCTTAAGTCCAACTTTCAAACATCATGTATATAATGCAACTACCTAAGCAGAAAAGTACGATATCTGCCTTTTGGGTTTGCTTGCGTACGGTGTGCATAGAAGTTTGAGACTATATTGCTATTTCATATATGCAAGGATGCAGTGTTTAGGAATATGCTATGCCCTTTCTGGAATGCTCTTTCATAAATATTAGGACTGAAATATACTGTAGCAGACAGCAGAGTTTTCAGTGTCTATATTTAGCAGTAAGAATGAACAGTTCTTTATCATATTAATTTCAGAGTTAGCTCAGGTCACTTCATCCTCCCAAGCCAACATTAGTTAGTTAAGTTCATGGCCAAACCAATCATAATTCATCAGTGAATCAGTAACAGAATGTTTGGGCTAGAGTATAAAAACATATCTTACTCCATATTTAGTTTGATTGGATCTTATTTTGAATCCAACATGTTTGTTTAAAGTACAAAAATCTTAACTCCAAATTGAGTCCAATTTCCTAGATAACATTTTTAATACAAACTGAAGTTGAGATTAAGACTTCAGATAATGCAAAGCTGCATTATTCACAAAGCAGTTAATCCAAACAAAGCCACTAATTATTTATTCTCATCATGCAAATTGGTGACTATGGGGGAAATTTCCATTGTCACTTATTTCCATTACTTAACAGGTAGTCTGATATTACAGACTAGGTTCATCAGAGATTAAAAAATAAAATTAAGTCAAAGAGAGACAAGTGAATTAAAATATTTGCACAGTCCAAATAGTACCACTTGAGGCTTAAGCATTTTCCCTCTGAAACCATGGAAGATTCTTAATTGCTGTTCCATTTTCCAGGCAGGAAAATGTATCTGACACACACCTACCCAAAAGCAGCACGTTATTATATACAAATAACTTTAAGTGAGCTTTAGGGCTTGGAACAATATTCCTTGAAGAAACACGAAATACACCCTCCATTTCATCATTTCCATATCAGCTCTTCTAGTAGTGCTAGTTAAACATCAAGTCCTGTTTTTAAATGGATGGAAATATTTACAATACTGAATGTTATTGTTGCTTTACTGCTTTAACCCAAACATTCCTGAGTGCTACACAAAAAACACAACTGAATGCTGAACACTTCTTAAGGCTCATAAAACCCAATAACTAAATAAAACACCATACTAGGCAAGCGTAAAAAATCCTAATAATTCACCACGCAGCAACAAATAATCCAGACAAAACACAAACTTCAGTCAAGTCTTTGGCCTTATCCAGAGGGTGACAAAAACTTGTGGCTTTAGCCCTCATAATGGGCAGCTCTTAGAGCATTTTTCCACGCATAAAGTTTACAAAGTTGGGCAAGTATAATGATCCTGATTTTACAGGTGAGGAAACTGAGGGCCAAAAAGGTGAACTGATTTTGCTATGGACATTTAGGCTACATCTAGACTGCAAGCCTCTTTCGAAAAAGAGAATCTAGACTACAACCAGTACTATTGAAACAACAAGCCACTTTTTCGAAAGAGAGCACCTAGGCAGTCTGGATGTTCTCTTTCGAAAAAGCACAGTTTGCATTACATAGTGTCTTTTTTCGAAAGAGCACTTTTGAAAAAAGGCGTTATTCCTCGTAAAACAAGGTTTTCTGTGGTTGAAAAACTGCCGCATTCTTTTGATTTACTTTCAAAAGAATGCAACAGCAGTCTAGACGCAGGACACTTTTTTTCAGAAGAACCCTGTAGTCTAGACACACACTTAGTGACTTAACAGCAGACCAAAAAGAGAAGTCAGTTCTTTTAATGTGGACTCTAGTCTCTGTTTTCTGGATCACAGTGGCTCCCATCAAGGAGGAAGTACATTACAAAACACTGGTTTTACACAGAAAATATATACATGGTTGGTCTTTTCTCCTTCTCAATGGTTCAAAAGTGGAGGAAAGTTGTGTGGATGTAATAGAATGGCAAACTGGGGACTGAGGTACTGGAATTATAGGTGCACCCCCCTCAGTTAAAGTGATTTCCACCATGTACAACTTAACAGTTTTGTTCAGTGGCTTTCAGCATACCCACTACAAAAATTGTTCCAACATCATGCTGGAGATGTTCCCTGAAAGAAACAGACATGTAAAAAAATCCCCACAATTTAGAACACATTGTTTTTGTTTTGTTCTTTCAATAAAAATGTGTTGGCATGCAGATTCACAGCAGCTCAGTTCAGTCCCTGCTTGTCCCCTGGAACTCCAAGCCTACTCCAATTACAAACTCATTGATGCACAGAGATCTTTTAAGGAAACCGAAGATCCTAATTTTAGTCTACAGCACATGCCTAAGCATTTTTTATAACCTTCATTTTGAATTTTGAAAGAGAAACTTTAGAACTCTTGCCATTGCTCAGCTTGGCTAACAGAGTGGCCTTGTCCAACCACAACTAACCCTTCCACAGGGAAGAACCCTAGGAATGAGTCTAGTGGTTAAGAAAGTAGAAGGAGCTTCAGGAATCTTGGGCATGTTCTCCATCACTGCCACAGACTTTTCCATGTGTCTCTGCATCCATAAGTCTCACCTCCGTAAAAGGAGGCTCCTGAAAAGGCAGGTTGCTATTTACTATTTGTATTGTAGTGGCTCCAGAAGCACCAGTCATGCTCCAGGATCCCCGACAGACTAGATACTGTGCAAACACAATCCTTGCCCAAAGAGCTGACAGTCTGGTAAATCCATTTATATGTGAGAGGCAATGAGATACTATGCTGATGATGACCATCTCAATAGGTCTTAGATACATATAGTTGTTTTGGGGTGGCTTCTCAGTTGTTGTTGGTGTTAAAACGATTGGATCGAATTTATTTTCTCAAGCTCGAGTAAAAAGTAAATAATATTCTTTGCTTCAGACTGATTTTTTTTAAATGGATTGATATGGCAAGTATTTAAATCTGTAACCAATTTTCAACAGTCTTTTAATAAAAGTAGTTTACTGGAAAATACTACTGTAAAAACAGAGCTACATAGTAAGAATCTGCACCTTGGCAGCTCTGTCCCTCTGAGGATTGCAAAACATTTTACAGACAGGAATCAAAGTAGCCCCACATTAATCCCGGGAAGACATTGGGTATAAATTGAAGCACAGAGAAATTAGGACTTGGCCAACATCTCACAGGAAGTCTGTGCTAGAGCCCATAAGAGAACACAGATCTTCTGGTTTCTAACTCCAGATGATTTGGTGGGCGAGCATAGCTTAGCTTAATTGGATAAAATAACGGACGTGAACACTCAAAGTTCAAACAAACTCCAAACTCAACCACTTTCAGGTGTCAACATTTGATTAACTTTTCCATACGGAATAAGGCATTTAATTGGGTGCCCCTTCCATTATTGCTTCTGATCAGGACTCGAAACAGAAGTACTCAACATATTAAGACTAGGTAAAGTGTACACCATATTTGCTGAAGGGCCCGGCTATCAGCCACATTTCCCAGTCAAATAGTTGTAAATATCCTTTCAAAAGTAGTCTGCTTCTGGATATTCATCTAAGCCATTTCTTAGTCTGCTGCTCTCAACAGCAAACCTGAGCTAGGATCCCAGCTGGCTGGGTAGAACCAAAAATTGCTGGTTAATTGCTTATGGCTCCGCTTAACTGGGCATATCTCCCATATGATCTCAGAGACAGAGGGAGAAGATTGAGGGCTCTCTCATAACAGCTGCCCTTCTCCAGGCAACAGCTTGAGGGGAATAAAGAATGTCTTAGTAGTTACTTCCCCCACAAGCTTCCCTCTCTGCAGCTATGTCTAGACTACAATGATCTATCGGGAAAAGGAACACAAAATGCACTTTTTCTGATAGATTTTTCAGAAGAGGCTTTTTTCCAAAATTTGGCCCATCAACACTAGGCCAAATTTCAGAAAATCTTCCAATTTCAGAAAAGCCCTTCTTCCTCATGGGGGAAAAAAAAAAGTGGAAGAGCAGACGTGTTCCAGTATCTCGGGAAAAACCCCATAGTCTAGACATAGCCTCGGTCTTAAGGGACAAGAAGTGAAAGTAAAGATCTCTGGTAAGTCTTTCAGTGATCTTTCTTTAACAGGGGGAGGGCTAATGATTACAACATTGGCTTTTCTAACAATTATTCTACAGAATCTTTAGAAATGTTTTTTGTGACCAGTCCAGACTCCCTGATCCTTAAAGTGATTGCAGAGACCACATTCGGTTTGCAAGCCTCAAGACCCCAGTCTTCAGAAAAGATGACTAGTTTCATACAGGCCCAGGCGGAGGCAGATATTTTAATCTGTGTTTTTTTTTTATGATGGGGACAGGAGTTCAAGGAGCAGGTGTGTGCATCCATGTCCAGAAACATCTTGGGTAACAGAACCTGTGAATACCAGAGCTGGTTGCGTACTGCTTATTGAAGATATTTTTGAAATGCTGCCATTTCCCAAAATTATTTATTAGAGAAGCAACTTTTTCCCCCCATCAGTGTTGAACAGTCTTTGATAGATAACCCAATAAATATTTTTCTGATAAATGATCACTTCTGTTAATGATTACCCAATCCAAATCGCAAGAGTTATCTATTCCCTAAAAAATACCATGAGAAAATCTGTCTGTGCTAATTCCAGAACTATTAGAACCCTGAAGTACCAGTTAATGAACAGAGCTAGCGGGAGGATAGAGTTAGTACATCTTCGCAGAGGTGATTCTGTCAGTAACTCAGCCAGAGGGGATAGGCCAGTTGCAGGAGTGGGTGGTCAAGTTTCTGTGGCCAGCAATGTGCAGGAAGTAAGGCTAGATAGTCAGGATGGTCCCTTTGGACCATCTGCACAAAGAGAGGTTGCAACTGAAAATTTGAAACCACCATTTTGAAGAATCAAGATGTTCCCAAAAAACTGAGATTAGCGCCCGAGCTCTTTAAACCCAAATTCTTCACTACAGGGTGCAAGAAACTCCTATAACAGTTGATTGACTGAACTTTTAGTTTCAGTTTCTTTCATCTCTTGTGATTCCAAATTGCCTGACGATATTTACCCATCACTAATTGAAGGTGACTATTTCCTGGTCTACACAGTAGCATTAATAATGTGGGAAATGGCTCGGATTGCATCTCTCATCACCTGAAAAACTCTGTATTTTCTCATACAGCTTTTGATACTATCAGAGGCTGCCAATCAAATTAAAATGGGCCTCCTTCATGTCCATTCTCTGCTTAAATATTTAAAGAAGCAATAAGCCTTTCCTCCTGGTATGTAATAGTCTTTTTTGTGCTGGCACTCCAGGAATCCAGTCTGAGTCTTTTCCCTTTACAGTGATTATAGCCTCTCCAGGGGTTCAATCCCCACTTTTATCTTCTTGCTGCCAGTTATGGAACTGTACAGCATCAATACAGGACTTATTTTCACAGTGTTACAGGTTCTTGACTTACAGGCTGGAGAAGTTGGAGTATTAAGGCCCTCCCTTCAATCCCTTCTGTCCTGTGTTTGTACAGCTCCTAGCTCAATGGGATCCTGGTCCATAGCTAGGGCTCCTAAGTGCTACCACAAATCATATAATAAATGATAATCAACTTCCTCCCATTCTTAATCAAGAAGTTTTGTGTGTTTGGGATCATCATGCAAAATAAATAGAATAGGCTACCATGATATGTTTTTCCCATCTTCCCTGATGCCACTAGGGAACATTTATGTAAGAATTCAAAGCAACAGGCCAGCCTATATCTTCAAGCTTGGCAGCACGAAAAGTGCAGCAGGGAGAACTCATTTTGCCAAATTAGGATCCCATTTGAAAGTCATAGAGCTGAGATTTAGAGCACCTCTAAAAAAAAACTGAGGGATGGAGTCTACTTGGCTCTGGGAATGTGCAAGTTCTGGCTGCCGCATGGTTTTCTGTTTTATAACCCCTAGTAGTTCTAGAAATAGGACAAGAATTTATTCCAAATACAAGATTTTATTTTGCAAAAGCACAAGCTTCAATTTCACTAGAAATAAATGGCTTTTTAATTACTTTTCCTGGGGATATAATGCTGTAAATTAAAGAGGGGAAAAATGTTGTGTGCAACCCCAAATGTTCCATGTAACCACAGCTTTGAAGGGAAATAAAACCTTCAGTGGTTCTGTAATACCCCAACTATGGTCAGGCTCATGTATCCTTAATGGAAAGATATTATTGACCAGAGTATCTAAAACTTATCTTTCAAGAGTGTTTTCTATGTTTGTTTCAACAGAAATTATTTTGAGTTGAGCTTCCCACTATATACTGCAGATGTTGTCTTATGAAAGAAAAAAAATCTGTCTCTTTTGCTTTGTGTTTCCTACATTCCAGCATACTTTGTCTTGAGACTGATGCTCATAGACTTTAAGGTCAGAAGGGACCATTATGATCATCTAGTCTGACCCCCTGCACAGTGGAGGCCACAAAATCTCACCCACCCCTCCTAGAATAATCCTCTCACCTATATCTCAGATATTGAAGGCTTCAAATACTTTGAAGACCCCAAGATGCAGAGAATCCTCCAGCTGTGATCTGTACCCCATGCTACAGAGGAAGGCAAAAAACCTCCAGGGCCTCTGCCAATCTACGCTGGAGGAAAATTCCTTCCCGACCCCAAATATGGCGATCAGCTAAACCCTGAGCACGTGGGCAAGACTCATCAGCCAGACACCCAGAAAGTTCTCTATAGTAACTCCTATCATCCCTCCATTGACCTATTTCCCACTGATAATGAATGGTCAATTAGTTACCAAGATCATGTTCTCATCAAAACATCCCCTTCATAAACCCATCTAGTTTAATCTTGAAACCAGATCGATCTTTTGCCCCCACTACTTCCCTTGGAAGGCCGTTCCAGAACCTCACTCCTCTAATGGTTAGAAACCTTCGTCTAATCTCAAATCTAAACTTTCTACTAGTCATCTTATATCCATTTGTTCTTGTGTCCACATTGGTATTAAACTTAAATAATTCCTCTCCCTCCCTGGTATTTATCCCTCTAATATATTTAAAAAGTGATGCTGGCAGAATAAATACAAGAGAAAAAAGAATGAGAGCCATCTACAATTCTATTCCATGACCTAGCTTTATGCGTGTGGCTCAGCTTTCTAATATGATCTTCTTTTCACGATTCTGCCCGCATTAATCAGTTGACTTTTTTTTATACCATATATACATAGATTTTAAAGCCTTGCTTGTAATATTGTCTCAATCTCTCCTTCATTTGAGCTGTCTTTTCTACCATCTAATTTCTCCCAAAGGGAGAAAACAATCAACCATATTTAGTGTGGCCAGTCCCTCACTAGGTTCTCAAAGTCAATAACACACACATCAGAAATAACGAAGGATTTGTTCCCTATAATTCTGCAGCACTTTGTCAAATATGATTTTATTTTTCCTCAAGCGATGGGGTGTTCACAGTTTCCACTAGTATAATAGAAATCTTCAGAAGGAAATTAGGACTAAGACATCCCCTAATGTTCTGTGGAAAGAGGTAAATAAAGGCTAGCAGATACAATATCATGAGAGAACAGAATGGTACTGGTCTAGTCTCTTCTCCCACTACCGTATTTGAAACCATGGAAGCTCATATGATAAGCTTCCATATCCCATGAGGAATGGCAGAGGTGGGTGGAGCAAGGGGCCAGATACTTTCCATATCAGAGGGTAGAAAGGAAAGCAAAACAGCAATAGATGTGTCATGAGATATCCCTTCTCCATGGATCCCCAGAAATGTCAGCATTTGGGGGACATTTCTCATGCTTCTTCTTTTGGGGAGGATGGCTTGAGACAGGATCTGGAAAATGATCTTTAGGGTTTCCTTGGACTGACAATCAGTGGATAGGTAAGTTTTTGGTCCTTTGATGATTTTCCGCTTACTGTTTCCTATATGCAGTTGCAGCCCATTACTCTTAGTTTAACCCCTTTAGGAAAATTCCTTTGCCCCCAATATGAAAAGTCTATGCATAAATGCGATGTTCTGATAACTGGAATTTTAAAAAGTTAGAACAACATTTTCAATATTTTAGAATCATAGAGTATGTTTCATTTAAAAAGCCTTAGAATATCTTCATTTGGGGAATCTTGTCAAGAATGTCAATCTTCTAGAATCATACTACCTGGAAAACAGAGGGGCAGCATAAACAAACTTTTCCACCTGTGGGTACATTAGTTAATGGTGTGGTGTAGTGTATGTGTCTGAATTCAGCTGTATTCTAAAGGATGGGTCAGGACTCATGAAAAGATTGTGTGAACTAATACAGAATGAATGTTATCCTCTGTTTACTTTCACTCTGATTTCCGGCAACTTAAACAGCTATTGTAAATGACCGTAACCTGGTAAAGAAAAAAATTATGAAGAATAATATCACAAGAAAGAAAGGGCATAAAATTACCAGTACTGTATTTTGTGGATTGTGATTCAGTTTTCACATGACACTGCCCTTTACTTAGGGAACTAGTAGATGATGATATATACAAACTAGAATACTTTTCTGTCTGACAACTGTTGTGTGGAATGCCAATATCAGAGTATGATGGATTGTTTTGTCCACAGTAGTCCAAAAACACATCCATAAGTTTTGTGGCTGCCATGACTTCATTATCCCTAAGTATTTTACTGTAGGGACAGTACTCCAAAACCAAAGTAAGAATGAAACGGATCTAAAAATACACCGGCAAAAGCTCTATATTTGCTGAAGAAAATAAAAAGGTCAGAATCTCCCCAATTAGTGGTTGCTTATGCATACAAAGGACATCACTCTACTGATAAAAACTGGCCTCTTTCTTCACCACATCTGTAACAGTGCTGTATTGCAAACTATACTTAAGGTTCTGTCATGCTTTCCATGCTAATCCACAGTTTAATTTCCAGGCAGCATATCACTGCAGGCTGAAGTTTGGCTGGAATGCCAACAGTTTGGATACAGATTAGGTTTCCCTCCCCCCCCCCCCCAAAAAAAAAGAAGATGTTATTCACATAAGCTAGTTCTTTCAGAAACACAATGGCTCAAAATAAAGGAAATAATAATAATAATAATAATAATAGATAATAAAGGGAAAGAGGTTTGACCATAGAAAAACTGAATTAGACTTTCTGAACAACAGAAATGTACCTAGCACAGTCAATTTGTCCAGCACTGTGCTTGCTGATATATTTAAATAGCAGTGTTCTAAAAGGAATAGGCTATTTTCCTCTACTGTGTCCACACAAGGCCCAGCTTTCAGATGAGGGAGACAATGGAGTTTGGGGAGTTCTGATAAGTACACCTAATAAATGTTTAGTATGGATGTAGGTGTTCATCATTTTGTGAATTTCTTGCTCTCCCTATATTTCATAACTTGGTCAACAGTATGGGTTCTAGGCCAGGAAGTGTTACATAATGTGTGCTTGGTTTTCAGATTCTGCAGCTCTCACTGACTATACGCAGAGCATATGGGAGTGAGTGAAAGGATTTGTGCATGGTTAATACACTGAGTCTAATTCTTCTCTCACTGGAGCTGATAGGAGTTTTGTTATTCATGTCAGTGAAGGCAGGACCAGATCCTATAACTACAAGGACTAATGCACTAATGGGGGTCTCCATTGCTTTAACTGTTCCATAGCATCTAACTATATTCCCTTACATCACCCTTCAGATGGTTAATCCACCTCTCCAGAAGCAAAACAATCTATTCTGCCTCAAAGCAACAACAGAAACAGAAGAAGAAATAAGAGATTAAGTGGCAGTTTTGAATATTTTTTACATGTCCCTTCCCCCCGTTGCTTGTACCACTTATTATTGCAAAGTGTCCCCCTCCCATAGAGCCTAGGGGAACACCAATAATCCTTGTGCCTCTAAAAAGCTTTTACTAAACTCAGTGAGGTTACTGACAGATTTTAAAGGAAGAGGATCTGCAGGAAACTGGATCTGGATTGATGAAGTTAAATTTTGTCCCTTTCTTGAAGCAGAATTGTAAAAGCAAATGTCACTAGGTTTGAAGTGGTTACAACTTTGTGTATCTGGTCCATATGCAAAAGGAAGCCAGAGCCCTGGCCAGCTTTACACATTTGTTGAACAGCAACACAGGAAGAAATGCATATGCTGACATACATACTGGCTATGCATCCATCAATGCAGCACAACACAGCTCACTTAACTAAATGCCTGTTAAAGCAATGAACTTTTTTTAGACAACACACCAAAATATAGATTCTCAATCAAAGCTAGTTAACAATCAATGTACTGTGCCGGACTCAACAAGCTAACACTGTAGCTTAGTACTTTTTCAAAGCCAAGGGAATGCAGCAATTCTCTCTGGCATCCCTGAAGTGCAGGCACTGATGGAGTGAAGCAAAATAAGGCCCTAATTGATAGGCTGTTTGGAGCTGACCTCGGGCACCAACCCAAGGCTGCTTTGCAAAACCATCTTGATGAAATGAAATTTCATACTGTGTCTGGTTTATCAACTGTCACTGACACAGCTCACTTGGAAAGAGGGCTGTTAGGTAAGTCACACCTGAAGACTTGCACAAAATACAGTGGCAGAAAGAGGGGCCTGTACTCAGAGGTTTAAAAGGGCCTCTTTCAGCAAGATCACATTTTAACAAATATTAGAAAGACCAGCTCATTGACAACTTATGCAGATCCCTAAAAACCCACTGGCAAGAGATAATTATTCAAGAATAACTGCATATTTTCTGTTTTTCTTACTGAGATATTAGCATGGTAACAAATTTAGACCAGAAAAGCAGGAGCATGCTACTAAAGCAGTCTTTTTCCTTCAGGGATTTCTTTGCAAGAGCATGTGCTACCTTCTCAGGAAGAAACACATAGAAAAGCATAATAGGAACCAAAAATACTCACTGGTTTGAGGGCTGGGAGATAACCTGTAGTATTCAGATACAAAATGGCCACCTTAGGCCTTCAGCTGCTGCTCTTTCCTGCATTTAAAGGATCAGCTCTGAGACAAGCATGCTGGGAAAAGGTTCTTATGAGTTCTGGGTGGTGACTAGGCAATTTAGAGGTAGCTCTTAGAGAAAACACTGGATTCCTACCTTTCTGAGGGCTAGTATATCTCACATGTTAAAAACTAGAGCGTAGTGTATTTGAGATATTTGTACCCTTCTGTTTTTCCTCTAACAATATACTTCTAAAATAAAAAACTAGATCCCTTTGAGACATTAGCTATTTCCTATGTTTAGAATGTTTCACACAGAAGCCCATGGTCACAATAATATTAAAAATGAACCTAAACTGTGAAGTTCAGATCCAAATTTCCCCAAGTTAATAGCGGTTTAGGTTGGGGTTCCCATTTATGTCCTTTTTGGAGACACCCCTGGCCTGTGAAATCCATACAACCAGTTAGATCTGAATTTCTGATTTGCATCCAACTTTAGTTATATAGCAATACAAAAGTGAGTTCTATCCTCTCTAGCTAACTCTAAAGCCAGGTCATATTGCTGACACTGTTAATTTAGTACATTTTCAAAGCCAGGGAAATGCAGTAATTTGGGTTTAAGAGTTCAGCTGCTGCTTACTGTCCTTTATAAAATCATAATCATGTTCTTGCTGTGTCATATTAATTGCTACATAGACTATTATACCATAAACAGAGAATTATGACTTCATTTGAAGTCCTGTATGAGCATCAGGAACAAATGATCCTCCAGGAAACAGGTGTTCATTTGTAAATATCTAACAACAGGAAATAAGAGGTCAGATTCTCAGCTGGTGTAAATTGGTCTGGCTCCATGGAACTCAAGAGTCTGTTTTATTAATCACATGAGTGGTGATGGGAGTTAATGGAACTGTGTTGATTTACATCATCTAAGAAAGTGTTCTAACAAGCAGAGAAACACTGACATTATTGGTCTAGATTCTTCACTAATGCATTTGTAAATCCACATAAATTCCATCGAGTTTAGTTTATTGTGCAATAGCAATAGACACATTATAGGTACAAAAAATAATTTTTGCTTAGAATTGCCCATGAGCTTAGTTGTTACATGAAGAGGCACCTTCCTAACTGGGCCTCCTTAGAGAAGCAATGTTATATGTTGGACAGATAATTGCACGTTTGTCTACAATAGCTAGCTCTGAGTCCTCCATCATTGTACTGATGAAGAATTAGCAGCTGTAGGGGGGTTGTTCAAGGTCAGCTGTTCTTTGGAAGAGATGTTAAATACAGCAATTACTTTGAATCTGCATTTTTCAGGTTAATTGTGATAATACAGCCCTAAATCACAGAAAGTGGTAAAGAAAATGAACAATGGTAGAAGCAAAACAAACCAGTTGCGACCTTAAATTCTGGCCGCTTCAGAGTGAATCCTGAATTTAGGGGTCCATACTGTAGATAATACATTGTAATACTATTGTGGAATGCTCTCTTTCTGGAGGAGACCCATGGGGATTAGACAATGTGGGGCTTGTTTGTTGTGTAGATGTCTCTAACACTTCATTACTTATAAGGTGTGTGATTAAATGGAGGGCGTGCTGTCTACACTAGAAAAATGAGTAGGTTTTAAAGTATGTTAGCTGAAAGTTAGCTGGTCATGGTTTGCCCCAGAGTGGGCCACAGCCAGCTGACTTTTTTTTAAACACCACTCCCTTCATCTACACTAGAGGCTAAGTGGTGTTTAAAAGCCTTTTAACATGCTAATATGTTTTAAAACACCAACACTCATTTTTCTAGTCTAAAGCCTAGAGATAACTGAACATGGCTGGCTTGGAGAATCCCTGCTTGGCTTGTCAAGCAGTTATTAGACGGAGCCTGTTGGGACTACATCAATCAACTGCAATCTTCAACAGCCCACAGTCTTGAGTTCTCTCAGTTCAGAACACACTACTCTATAGTAAAAATACAGACCTCGTATATAGGGAATGAGGAAGTCAGAATATTCCATTCAACATCCCACATCTAGCAGACACAGGATAAAGAAATCTCCTTCAAAACTTTACTACAAAGTGGTAGGCTTTTCCAAAAAGAACACTGAGATTACTTCTCTCTCTGTCAAGCTTAGGTCTCATGTTTTCCACCTGAAGACAAATTGCCCGTCTTTTGGTTAGACATAATTGAATTTTATTTACACCTTAAAAGACAAACTCAGTTCCATGTAACTGTGTGCATTCAGTTCTCTCTTTTCCCCAAAGGACAGGCTCCATGCCAATGGCATTAAAGAACATGTGAATTTTTATATCAGTGAAAGTAGAAAGCTGTTTCTGTGCCCAAGGCCTTGTTACATGAAAGGCTGACTTTGAGCTGTGCAGTGCCGCTATAAGCCGTACTGGATTCTTGTGCAGCCTGCCCATTTTAAGGAGTTGGGTTGGCATAACTAAATCACTGTAGTTAAATTAGTGTACATTTTCTTAGGGTAAATAAGACTCTCTCCTGCCTAACTCAGATTAGAATTAGACAACAGCAGCTCCTGATATCACACATACATATGTTTAAAGTGATGTAAAATCATATATTTTGTATTATATTACATAATGTAGAGCAGAATTCTCCCAGTTACAATTTAAAATGTTCTAAGACAGATTTCGTGGCTAATAGCTACACTTTGGTTTACACCTTTATTTTTCCTGCTCTGACCTATAAGATGCAGAGCATCATGCAATTGCTTCCATGCCCAGGGACTGTAATATTGGTCTGGGTCTTTCTGCCACCGTACACATATGGCTTTTGAGAAGTGGACTCACCTAGCTGTGGATTCATGGGCCATATAACATTTCTCCTCCACCCCAGGAGGTTCCCTACAACCTCCCCTCTGCTTTTCTCTAGTGAGACTTGCTGCAAAGCACTGCCCTGCAGTGTACAAGGTATATGAAATCTCCATGCTTGGTCTCTCTGAAACCAGCCCTCTTTGTACAGTGGAAGTGCAGTAACACAACTGTATGTGCACCCAACTCTTCTGCACCCAAGAGATGAGGAGGTGTCCCTCTGTTAGTGAAACAGGGTTCCATCACAAGTGTGGAAAACCTAAGATAAATAGAGAATATGCATTATGTGACAGCAGTCATAATTAATGAGTTTAAGAAAACTTGTCTTTTGGTGTACAGTTTAATAGTAGAGTCAAGTAATAAGCTAATGCCTATACTCTAGGTACTGGAAAATCTTTCTAAGGGACTGGCGTGCTGCTTGTGGTTGAGGAAATAACCATCCCCACCTTCCAAAGACCAGCTGTGGGACCACTGACAAGCCTGGGTTACAAAACCAAACTGAGAAACAAAGCAGAGCAGGAAATGCAGATGTAGAAATAATTTTCTCTGTTTAAAGTATGGTTTCGTGTATCTGCAGTTCCATAATCCTACAGTTCTAATGTTACTGAATCACCGCAGAAGAAAAAAAAAAAAAAAGCACGAGGACCGTGTACACTGTAGGAGAGCAATTTACAAGCAGCATTAATAACCTTTAACGCAAGAGACAATGTGCGAGTTATATTGGAACACCATGTGCTATGGATAGAAAATGGCAAATAATGTCATTTCATCATCGTTCAGATTTACAGAATGCTTAAATGCAATTTTAAACTAAACTATCCCACTCTGTGAGTTGGTTTTTAATGGAGACCATCTGTTGTATTAGTTGAGGTACACTAAGAGACTCAAGAGGTCTCCAGATCTAATACCAGCTCCATCATTACTCCTTTGTAGCAAATGCATAAGATGTACTGGAATCTGCCGTTTTTCCAGAATATTGTAGAATATTAATGTACATATGTTATATTGTATTTTACAACTTATTGGAAAGGATGAGCTATCATTTCTTTAAAGATTCAGATACAAAGACTTTTATAAAAAGACTTTCATATTGTGAAATGTAAATTAAAAAGTAGCAACATAAGAACAACAATCATCCTCATTTTAAGGAGTCAGATCTGTTAATTTACAACACAAATGAGAGTGATTATTTCTAACTTACCACTTACTGCTGGAAGGCTGCTGCTTTCTTCCATGCTACCATTAGCAGGACACAGGCTCTGCTAAAATCCCATCCTGACTAGTTGTCTTTATAAAGGAGGGATTAAGCATAATCACCAATTTAAAAGGATTAATCTCCTTCTCTCACTGGTCAAAAATAACTACACTTCAATTTGACCAGTCAGAAACAAGTGTCCACGTAAGTCACCCGCCATTTTTAAGAGAGATCTGTGATTCAAACCTGAAGTTCATATTGGCCACTTCCAACCTTTTAAGCATAATATTCTAATGCCTCAGGTAACAATACATTTCAAGTGACTGTCTCCAATATGTGTTGCCCCTTCTACAATTTAGCTCAGATGCTTTGCTTCTTTCCCCAGATGTGAAGAATTCTGTGTAGCTCAAAAGCTTGTTCCTTTCACCCACAGAAGTTGCCTCAATATAAGGTATTACCCTAACTACAGTTGCAGCTATAGAAAACCATATAAGTGCTTCTATTATAGAAAGCTCTAAATAATGAGGATACACAAAGTAATCAATAGTTTCTTATATCACTCCCAGCCATGTTGTTGCAGGAGAAAAAACACAATTTCTAGATAACCAATGAGATATGCAAAACAGAGTAAGACAAAATAAATGCATATATTGGTACATTTGTCATCAATCCCCTGTGGACTATATAATATAGTGTCTCTATAATCAATTTCTTTTCATTATCTTTCTCGGGATATATGAAGTAATTTCTTTTACAGGGACAGTCCCTGGCACATGGTACAGTTTGCATGTCTCAAAATTACTTCAGGTTAAGGAAAATGGAAGAAATCTATTGGTTATTAAAAAAATCTTTTCCCAGCCATATTGGCAGGGACCTGTATTTTTTACATATATTGCTATGTTACCAGGTATTACATAGGAATAATATTATTTAAAGCAAGAGTTTTAAATTGTGCTCAACAAATGACAACTAGTAATAAGTTATAAACAATTTTTATCTAACTAGATAGCAGCTCCCGTGCCTCACAGGATTCAAAGAAATGTCAAAGTATTTCAGAGATTATTGTCAAGGAGCCACAAAAATACAGTGATACATTATATCACAAAGCAAATTCTTAGCTTCTCAATTCCCTGCAATCTGATATGCAGCAACAGAAAACTGCTGGAACTCTACAAATATGGCTAATATATATTCTGGAAACATGAAGTTTTCTGATGAAGAAACTGCCACAGAATAATCACTGTTTAAAATTATGTTTTTTTTTCACTGTTGTTTGAGGTGTGTCTTTCAGTGAATCACATGATTTCATAATAACTGTTTTAGTTTCAAATGATCTCAAAGTTCATGATAAGTGATCCAAATGCCTCCAGATACTGCCAATAATCAGTTTAGGCTACATTCTTGGCCCCTTGATCATGTTTGGTATCACCTTACCCCATAAGGCATTCTAGTGAAGTCATCACAGGACTGCTTCTAGAGTTATGTACAACTTGAGATGAGAATGCATAATCTAGCACTTCACACATAAATGTGGTGCCAGCTTTTGTAGTGCTGTCTCACCTATTAAGGTAGGCAAATGGGCAGAAATCTGAATTTAAGACTTGATTTTATAGCCTTCACTCACATAAGCATTTCTGTTGGATTAAACAATATTTATCGCCAATATTTCTATTGGCCTCATGTGAGTAAGGGATACAGGATTGGACCACTCTGCCAGGGCTGCTGACAGACTTCTCTAGTCCCTGGGCAATGCGGGAGGGGACTCAACTCTAGACCCCCCCCCCAAAAGGAGCAAGGCCTTGGGTGGAACAGTGGGTGGGCCTTGGCCAGACTGTCCTTAGCATTGCCCAGACCATGTTATGTGGGGGCTCTGGCAGGGATTTAAAGGACCTGGGGCTCCAGCTGCTTCAGTTGCTATGGTAGTGATGGCTGGGAGCCCTGGACCTTTTTAAGTTGCCAGGTCCCTAAATCAACTGCCGTCTTTGCCCCCCTCCACCCACTGCCAGTAGGCCTGCGCCCTGCACTGCTACAGCAACAACAGTACAGTATATTCTTTTCTAACTTCTGTGCATTCCTTCTAATTTTTTTCAACAGACAATAAGTAAACATATGAATCAGCCTCCTAAACACTATCTTTTCTGGCATTTTTGTCGTTTTGACTTCCCTACTCTTAAATCTCTTAGCTTGCTAGCTTGGTGGAAACTGTTTAAGTATATAACACAAATTCTCCACTGAGGTTTGGCTAACTAACAAGTTATTCAAGTGGCTTTGTCTCATGGGTTTCTCTTCATCCTCTGCTTTTCCAGGTTATTCCAATATCCTTGAACCTATAATTTATCATAAACTCATCTACATGTTTGAAATAATAAAGAGCTTAAATAAAACTCTTTTGGCTGAATGCCTTCCAAAATGTAACTTCATCAGTGAACACTCGTTTAGTCCAAGAGGGTGGATTCTGTTACTCAGGGTTTAACCAACTTCTGAGATTTTCAGTCTACTTCAGTGTTGTGATATTGATGTTTGTCCACTCTAATCAGGCATATTGACCTGAATGATCTCGCATGATATTCTTATTGATAAACTAGGCAAATATAACTTAGATAGGGCCACGATAAGGTGGGTGCATAATTGGCTGGATAACCGTAGTCAGAGAGTGGTTGTTAACGGTTCTAAATCCTGCTGGAAAGGGATAACAAGTGGAGTTCCTCAAGGGTCTGTTTTGGGACCCATACTGTTCAATATCTTCATCAATGATGTAGATATTGGGATAGAGAGTACGCTTATTAAGTTTGCAGATGATACCAAACTGGGTGGGGTTGCGACTTCTTTGGAGGATAGGGACATAATTCAGAATGACCTTAGCAAGTTAGAGAAATGGTCGGAGGTAAACAGGATGAGGTTTAATAGAGAGAAATGCAAAGTGCTCCACTTAGGAAGGAACAATCAGTTCCATACATACAAGATGGGAAGCGACTGTCTAGGAAGGAGCATGGCAGAAAGGGATCTAGGGGTCATAGTGGACCACAAGTTGAATATGAGTCAACAGTGTGATGCTGTTGCAAAAAAAGCAAATATGATTCTAGGTTGTATTAACAGGTGTGTTGTAAGCAAAACTCGTGAAGTCATTCTGCCGCTCTACTCTGCACTAGTTAGGCCTCAGCTGGAGTACTGTGTCCAGTTCTGGGCGCCACATTTCAAGAAAGATGTGGAGAAATTGGAAAGGGTACAGAGAAGAGCGACAAGAATGATTAAAGGTTTAGAGAACATGACCTATGAAGCCAGGCTTCATGAACTGGGCTTGTTTAGTTTGGAAAAAAGAAGATTAAGGGGGGACATGATAGCGGCTTTCAAATATCTAAAAGGGTGTCACAAGGAGGAAGGAGAAAATTTGTTCCTCTTGGTTTCTGAGGACAGGACAAGGAGTAATGGGCTTAAAGTGCAGCAGGGGAGGTTTAGATTGGACATTAGGAAAAAATTCCTAACTGTCAGGGTGGTCAAATATTGGAATAAATTGCCAAGGGAGGTGGTGGAATCTCCCTCTCTGGAGATATTTAAGAACAGGTTAGATAGACATCTGTCAGGGATGGTGTAGACGGAGCTTGATCCTGCCTTGAGGGCAGGGGGCTGGACTCGATGACCTCTCGAGGTCCCTTCCAGTCCTATGATTCTATGATTCTATGACCTTACCTGTATGTACAGGTTGATTGTCTTGGTCTGCCTTGACTCCCTTTAAGATACAGATTTCCAATAACATCAAAGTAATTTGCTCTTAGCACGCTCACTTTGGCAATATTCCAGGGAGGTGATGGTGTCAGAGAAACATTGCTTTCTTGGTTTATTTCTAAATGTTCCTAACATAAAAAGGGACAGGGAAGCCCTAGAAAAAATGGAATTATAAGGCTGGAAGATTTCAGATTCCAAATGAATTTAAAGTCTGAATATGGCAAAAAAAGGAGTGGCAAAATCTTGCTACAAAGGTTTAAATTATCAGCTGTTCCCACTACCTGGAAACTAAGGGGCAGAAAGTGCATTAAAACATGAGCTGGGGCATGGAGAACCGGAGGAATTGGTGGCTATATCTAGACTGCTGCTTTTTATCAGAAAAAGGTATGCAAATTGCGCTCCACAATTTGCGTGCCTTTTTCCAATTGTTTTTTCAGAAGAGGCTTTTCTGAAATTTGGCCCATCTTCACTGGACCAAATTTCAGAAAAACCTCCTCTTTCAGAAGAGCCCTTCTTTCTTTTGAAATGAGGAAGACAGGGCTTCTGAAAAAGGGCGTCTGCTCTTCTGAAAAAATATTGGAAGAGCAGACGCGTTCCCTGGACGTGGTGGAGTTTTTTTACTTCTGATATCCTGGAAAAACTCTGTAGTCTAGAAATAGCCGGTAATGGGCGAGTAAGTTACTGGTTCAAATCCAGAGCAGGCTAGAAGTAACAAAAAATTATTGTAATCTAATGGCTGTTTATTGTCCTGCTGTACTGGTTACTAAACAATTGTAAAGGTTGTGCCTGTCCTATAAGGCTTATGTAACCCACACACCTAGTGTGGTTCACTGTCCGATGTAGTGGCCTCCCCTGAACATGGGAACAGGAGCCTGAGGAGTCTGGGTGGTCTCAGGGGCTGCCTGCTGAGTCCGTGTGGCATACAATGACGCTGCATGTGGTTCCACGTGCACAGACTGCAGCACGAAGTCCAGCCCAAGCAGGCCAAGCGACATGCACACCTCTTCCCCTCTGTGCCCACCTCCGCCACCTTGTCTGTGTGACAAACTGAGAGCACTCACCTGAAGATCCCTCCCAAGCATCAGACAATGCCTTGGACATGTCCTGGCTCACAGCAACCGGCTTCAGGGACAGCGTCATGGTGGCTGTGTCGTCCTCCTTCTCCTGTTGTCCCTCGTCCTCCTCCTCTGTGAACTGTGGCTGGGTGACGACAGGCATCTCTAGCCCGGAGTCCACCATGACGGGTGGGGAAACGACTTCCCCACCCCTCTTGATCTGGTGGAGCCCCTGGAGTAGGATCCTGCCCCAGAACGCGAGCTGTGCTCTCTGGCCCTCACGTATTCCTGATGGAGCTCCTTGACTTTACTCCAGACCTGTTCTAAGGTTCGGGGTGAGTGTCCTTGCTCCACCAGGGACTTGTCCATCCGGCCATAAATCTCAGCATCGCAGCGTTTGGAGCAGAGATCCTGTAGTGTCTCCTCCTCGCCCCATAGCTTGAGGAGGGTCAGGATCTCTGCTCCAGAACACAAGAGGGCCTGCCACTTAGTACCCCTTGGTGGGTTCTGGGATCCCTGGTGCTGCTCCCTGTGAGGGAAAGTGGGGTCTCGGGTGGCTTGTGGCTGTGCCATGGGTGAGCAGGCCTGTGGCAGGGAGAGCTGCATGGTCAGAGTTCTGCTCCAGGGCCAGCTTCCTGCCACAAGGCTTGTCCAGGGTGCCTGCAGCTTTAAGAGGGGCCAGGAGACAGGAACTATAGAATTGTGATTACTTTGGATGGAGAGGCCACCAGGGCATCTGTGTTATTTCCTGGAGTTCTCTTCTTTTTTTTGGGGGGGGGGGGGAGGGGAGGGAGGAACCCTTTTCCACATCCACATACTTTTTGCTAAAACAGCTCTTTCATAAAAGGCATCCTTCCTCATAGAAAGAGTTTTACCACTATCGTAAAAACCCCTCTGTTCTTTCAATTTTTTTTCCGAAAGAACGCAATTGCAGTGTGGATGTAATTGAAGGTTTTTTTTGGAAAAACAGCCGTTTTTCCGAAAAAACTCTGCGGTGTAGACATAGCCTTTATCTAGATATTTATGTGGCTCTCCCTATCCCCATAGTATCTTAGGACCTCTCACGAGGGGAAAAATAACAACAAACAACTATTAGATGAAAAAAGCCCTATCGCTAAAATGCAGACATAAAGGATTGTGTTTTTTTCTGTCATCTGACTCATCTGCTCCTGAAGTGAATTACTATTAAAAAGGAAAAAGAAAAACAAAGAGTGCTGTGAGCAGGGAAAAGAATGCCTTATTGTTTGTTCCTTTGCTGCTAAAACATGAAAATTACAGTCAAATTCCAACCATATGAATTTGTTGGGTTTTTTTTACATGGAAGCTGTGAGGTTGTCTCTCTATTTACAGAAAATGATAATTATCACGTCTTACTATAAGACATCTCTGTTTTCTCACATTAAGTGCTAGGAAATGCAAACAAACCAAAGTTTAAGCATAAAAATTAAGTGGCTTTATCACATTTTTCCCACTAAAATACAGGTGAGCCAACATTTTCCTCCAGAAAAGGGAGAAATGCAAGTCTGGAGGCTTGTGTACTTCAGATACACAAATTGTGCTTTTCTTCCTCATCCTTGCACAAAGCTTTCCACTTTTATTACCCTGCATACATAACCTAATGCTTTAAATTTTCCAGTATCTGACATTAATAGTAATAAAGTATTATTACACATTTTGTAAAACCAAGGCAGCATTTCTGCTGGTTGATGACAGTTTCCAAGGTCCATTTCCCCGTGACTTGCAGTGCCCAGAAGGGTGATTATCTGCTGGTAACTACATGCCTTTCATACCTTATGGCTTACTCAGAAAACAGTAAAATGATAGAGAACACTGTTTCAGGACTCAGTGGTTTCACCTCGTCCATAGCACCAGCCCTTTCTGATGACTGGAAAATAAAGTGTCTTAGTGCTCATTTCTGGCTGAATGTGAAAGTGGCATAAAACTAGTTAGGCTTAAGGAAATGTGTTTCAGTGCCAACAGATCCTGCTTTTCCCAGCTCCAAGAATGACTGTAAATTCTTATGCTGCTGGTAGGAGATGTAAATCCAAACTAATGATCCTTTAGCATGCTCAAAGTAACAGGAGAATTAAATTAGAGAGAAAAATATTTTGCTCTCTAATCTGTTGTAACTCCAGATCGAAAACAACCTGAGAGAGACACCTTAATCATGGCCCGTATTTGCTCCCCTCTACCTCTATTACAGGAGGAGGTTGAAAAACTCAGAAGTTGGGACCAGATATTATTCTCTGTGGTCTCTCCATCTGGATGTGCCTGCAGAAGCCACTCCACTCCAGATTGGTGGGGGTAGGCTCTACAGACCAGGGAATGGCATGCCGGGATCGGGGCCATGGAAGAAGCCACAACATTCCTCTTTCCAATCCTGGCTTGGCCTATCTATCTACCTATCTCCTGGAGTCAATCAGCCTGCCATTTTACTCTGGGTGAAATCCTCCTTTGTACAGTGGAGCCAGACTCCCCCCAGAACCAAAACCCCCGCTCCACTTAGAACTCTCATAACCCTTTTGAGGACCTATGTTGGATGTTGCTGGCACATGGGTCAGTGCTGGCCACTCTGCACAGAGATGAGAGAGTTTAACACAGGATGACCAGTAACAATGAGGCTTCCATGTTGGATGGAGGCAAGTCCAGCCGTTACCACTCAGACGCAACAGCAGAGGAGGAGCTGTTATTTTGTAATTTTACACCTAAATGTATCAGGCAATTTACTAAAATACCTAGCACCATGGGATCTAAGCACCACAGATAACTTGAAGAACTGCACGTTTACTTATTTTCCTACAATTTGTTAACAAGTTGTATCAATATTGCCAATTGGAATTCTGGGGACATAGTTTGATCAGAACACTGAAATCAAACCCAGCCATCCAGATCTCAGAGCAGAAATTCTAGCTCATTATTGCAGAATGAGTATCATATTCTGTGTAAACATCCAGCCTTTAGCGGAACCTTCCAAAATGTTGTGATTCACCCAGGGCTATTGCAAAGTAGCAAACATAGGGTTACAATATTTGAACTTTCAAAAAAGAGGACACTCCTGAGAGGATGTGTATCTGTATCAGTATCTACCAACTCATGTTTTATTAATGTGTTTTATATATAACACATTAATATAGTGTAAGCAAATGGATCACAGCAAACCCTCATTTCTGTTTTTCACAGGCTTTCCATTTTTGTAATAGAGTGAAAGCTTTGTTATTCCATAGTCTGTTAGCTGGAAAATTTTTGTTAACCAGCATTGATCCAACTACAATACCGCTGTATTTGGAGGCTTGCGCATCTGATTCCTGCCTCTTCATTTGGCTGTTGCAGGGCTACTGATATCAGCAGGCACCTCCCTCCCATGTAGCCTGTATCAAGCTACTGGGAGCTAGATCTGCCAGTAAATGGTAGGAACAAAGCAATTAGCTTTGTTCTCCAGCACATTCAGTTAACCGGCGACTCCCATTTACCATGAGTGCTGGAGAACACAGCTTTCACTTTATCCGTGTTTTTATCTCTAAAGGCTTGAACCAGCCTCCTTTCTCTCCAGAGTGATTGTTTAATGTTCAAAGTTTCCTAATTAAAATAATACATTACTAATAGGCTGCACCCCTTGCTAGCTACACTTGACAACCCCTCTCTCTCTGGGAGCGTTCATGGCCAGAGAGTATGAAAGCTACGCTCATCAAACCCTGTCTCTCTGTGGATAGATGTCTGGCCAGGGGAGAAGGTGCACGAGCAGGGGAGAGGGCAGGAGCAGGCTGTGGGTAGGTGTCTGGCCAGGGGGAAGGATGTAGGAGCAGGCTGGGGATGGGGGTCTTGGCTTGGGGGATGGGGTGCGGGTCTCAGTGGAGGAGGTGAGTAAAGGGCTGGGAGTGCGCGGTCTCAGCTTGGGGGGTACGAATGAAGGGAGTGGGGGGTCTTAGTGGAGCGAGGGAGTGGGCTGGAGAGCATGGAGGAGAAGGGAAGCCATGTGTCTCCCGCCTCCCTGGAGCATGGGGGAGGGAAAGTACACCGAATCCCTGGAGCAGCTGGGAGGAGGGAGAGGGTCCAGAGGAGCTGCCTAGAGCAAAACTCCAGCAGGGGGTGGGACGATGCAGGTGATGTGATGATATGTCACTTTGTTGTCCTGCAGGAATTTTTTTTATATATACACAGAGAGAAATGCATATCCCAGAGATATTTCAATTACCAGTATTTCACATTAACAATTGAACCATCCAAAACCAGGAAACACCAAATTATCTATTATTTAGCATACAATAAACATAGGTTTTCATTTTTTGGATTACACCTGCCTACGTTCGCTGGTGTAAGTAATCAGGAAGTGCTTTACATACCATTGATGAGAGCTGACTTTTGAAGTGGACTTCCCAAAGTCTCATGCCATTTTATATTTGTTTTTGTTTTTTCTAGTTTTTGAGAGTGGACCAAGACAAAGACAGAGAATGCAGCCTGGACTGTGCAGGATCCCCTCAGAAGTCACTTTGTGCTTCTGATGGAAGGACTTTCCTGTCCCGTTGTGAATTTCAACGAGCAAAATGCAAAGATCCTCAGTTGGAAATTGCATATAGGGGCAACTGCAAGGGTAAGCACCGCAAAGCCTTGTGTGTTCATAATGTGGAAAATTAAACTAAATTAGGGGAAGTGTACTCTGATAGCAAGAATAGTGGTGTTTTAAGGGAATAGTTGCAAACCACTAGACGAGAATTCATGCAATGAAGTGCAAAAGTGTCTAAATAACATAGGAGCACATTGCCCATTGAAAAAGAAAGGTACCTTCACTCTTACATAACTTGGGGTGCTTTTGGAAAAACCCCATTGGCCCCATGTGACCATTTCTTCATCTACGGCCTGATCCAACTCCCATTGACTTCTATGGAAGTGGATTGGCGCCTCACTGTTACTTTGATCTGATGGTGCAATTTATTGTGCGTAGATGGACTGCCATGCCCGAAAAGATCCCTTTTGAAGTCAGTAGAGCTCTGGCAGGTGCAACAGTTTGCTTATAGGACAGAGGCCTTTATTTCCTTCCAGTTCTTTGCATTTTTGTGAAGCAAGTGTTCGTATGCCCTTTGCATATTTACTAAGACATATAAGAGAACCTCTCATCAAGCCTAAGTCTGTGAAGTAATGAGCACCCATAATTCCCTCTGAAGTAAAGGAGAATGGAGTGTGATCTAGTCCCTGCTGGACTAGGTTCACATTTAGGATTTTCTTGAATGTGCCTCAAAAACAGGAACCAACCAGATTCCTTTCTGAGGTTTCCTGTCTACTGCCTTCAATACTTTCCATTGAGCAGGGCAGGCTCATTCTTCTACTTCCTAATTACATTTTGTTTGCTACAAAAACATTTTGGTCATTTGATTTGTTTTGACTGTTTTTGTCTGTGAAATGAAATCACTCTGGCAGGAATTCCTTGGGTTTAAACGACAGGAAAAAATTCTTTTAAAATTTGTGCTAGTTTTTATATCCAACGCACTAGTTTGAGATTGTGGAAAAACCTCATTCTCCTTCACCTCATTTGTTCATTTAGTTCTCCTCCTCCTTCAATCTCACAGACACTAGGCAATGGGAAGTCCCAACATTTCAGTTTCATTATTTAGTGATCTGAGATATGCACATTTTCATTCCTTCAAATACTAGTCACAGAGACGTTGGGTTGGCATGCTTCAAGAAATGTACATGCTTCCTTTCTTAAATGCAGGGCTTGATTTCCTGCTAAAATGTTCTATGTTTAACAAATATGGGTATAGCAGCGATCACAAAGATTTACCTTTCCTTACTTTCTAACAAACAATAGAATAAAATAAAATAAAAGTATTGAGACCACACAGACTCAGGCTCTCAGGGTGTGTCTAGACTACCTAGTTTTGTCGACAAAAGTCCACTTTTGTCGACAAAACTATACCAGCGTCTACACTACCGCTGAGTTCTGTCGACATAATGTCGACAGAACTCAGCAGTTTTGTCGACGCTGGTATACCTCATTTTACGAGGCATAACACCTTCTGTCGACAGAACTCTGTTGACAGAAGGTGTTATTGCCTGTAACGTTGCGTCCAGACTATGGAGTTCTGTCGACAAAGCAGCTTGCTTTGTCGACAGAACTCAATGTGTCTGGACGCTCTTTGTCGACGGAAGTTTTGTCGACAGTATCTGTCAACAAAACTTCCGTCGACAAAACGCAGTAGTCTAGACGTACCCTCAGAGACAATTTTCTACTTCACATGTCTCTCTAGGTCGATGAACTCCACCAATCCTCTAAAACACCAAGACTGCTTTAAGAGACGTTCAGACTCCTCCTCCTCCTAGATGAAACATCATGTTAGTTCTTCATTTTATAATGTGCAATTGTACTAGCAGATGGATCTGCTTCCTTATATGAACAAAGAAAACATAATGCAGTTACTTGAGTCCAAGTTGAAGAATTTTTGTAAACACTTTGCAGTAGTGCACTGTACATATTTAAAACACTTTGCACTCTGTGAAATAAAGTGTGATGCATATTTTTTTCTTAATTATTTTCCCTGCAATCTACCAAATGCACTGACAATGGCAATTACAGAATGCTTTTTTTCCATAAAATAGAATTTCCCTGTGCAAACCTTGTGGTCATCAGTTGTAACAGTGCTTGGAAATTTTGCTGGAGTTGGTTTAAGTAAGTTTGCAGAAGTGCATTACTGCCATGTGCATTTTAACTTATAGAATTTTAGCACAATTGTAATCCTCATATTTGACCTCCCAGCTCTATTTGGGCAGCTTAAATATTACTGTGAGTTGTCACACACACAGGGGCGGCTCTAGACTAGCTGCTAGCATTCGACACCCCCACACAGTTCGAGGTGGTGCTTTTTGACTCTTAGTTCACTGAACACTAAATTTGGTCAACTTTAAATTTTATTTTTCTATATAGCTGCTATATTGCTTTTGGGCACAAGTGCCAGTGGTATACCTGATGAATATCAGAGAGAAAGAAACTCCTCCTATTTTCACTTTTAATTTAATATAAACAGCCTTGGGGTGTCCAATCACATACCATTTCAGTCAAGCTCATTGCAGCAATCTTCTGAAATACCTCAAGCTGTGAAAACAAGTTTGAGCGCAGAAAAAGGAAGGTCAATTGGTCTCACTGGAGTTTCAGTCTCTCCATCCTTTCCTGGTATGTTGTCATCTCTGACAATCTCAGTCAAACACTCTGCTGAAGGTTCTGACTGCCTATAAAGAGTGGAACTTGTTGTAGCAGGAAAAGGAAGGATTGAAGAGCAGAGATTTTTTTTTTAGTAGAGCTGACAGAACATTTTAATGAAAATCGAATTCTCGATTACATATCTGTGTATGGATCAAAACCTGTGTGTCTTCATTCAGAAAGGGAGGGAGAAAGGGGTCTGGGCAGTGTGGTCAGGTCAGCATAATCTCTGAGCTCTTGTGGCAGTTTATGCTATACAGCCTCTCTGAATACTTTCTAGTCAGCATTTTCTCTCCAGTTTTGACATGCCTGCTTACACAATCAAAACCGAGATTCTGTATATACACAATGAAGTTGGAATCAAATTCAAATTAATGTCTCCTTGCGTATTCCTTTCTCCAAGTATTAGTGGCAGACACTTTTCTCCTCCCACAAAAGCTAAGAAGTCACAGTGACTTTCTTCTTTGTCCAATTCTGTTATCAATATTTGCTTGATATATGTATTCTGAGACAGTCAAAAGACTGGAATTACAGAGAGCCCATTGTTTTAAAGGGCTTATTGTTTTCTCTGTGTTTTTTTTTAAGTTGTTCAGGGTTCATTTACCAGAAAAAGTTGACTTTTTATGGCAATTCCTTAAAACCACGGGGAAAGCTATTTTTAAGATTTGGATTTTAAATGTGATGATAAAACCAATGAACAGGATTGTAATCCCTGTCTCATTTCTCCCTCTGTCCCCTGTGCCCTCATGACTGTAATAGGCACTTAAAGAGCTATATGTGAATTTTTGGTTTTTAAGAGAATAAAGTTAATGGAGGATGAACTGGTCTGAAAAGAGGCACCTCATGAGCCCCACACCCACCTTTGACCAAAATTAGCACAGGCCCAATGGACTCTTTCAATGTTAAGAAAAACAGCAACCCTGTAATTTATTTTTCTCTCTATTATTTTTCATTTTTGTGCACTCTTATGCTTCCAGGCAAGCTTGGAACCAGATGCCAGAGTGCTGGAAACATTATGAGAAGTCTGATTCTTGTAATATTTCCAGCCCACTTTTGTAACTTCAAGAGGTTCAGCTAGTTTGAATAAACTTTAGATGAACAGCCACATTTTTGGATGCTTCTCCAAACAAAACCTAAACTCTGAACTTCCCTCACTAGAAACAGACAGTTGTTTGTGCAAGAAAATTGGTGAGAGCTGAGAAGCATTATTATTTGCATTATTGTTGAACCCAGAAGCATTAATGGTGTTTGGGGCCCAATGTACATAATAGGAGACAGCTCCCTGCCTGAAGAGTTTACAGTCTAAATAGACAAGTCAGACAAGGATGGATGCAAGGAACTGGTATTATCCTTATTTTACCAAGGCTATGTCTAAACTACAGGGGTTTTCTGGGATACTGGAGGTATCCCAGAAAAACTCGGCTGCGTCCAGAGACCACATCTGCTCTTCCACTTTTTTTGTGGACAAGCAGATATGCTTTTCAGAAGCCATGTCTCCCTCCTCCCACAAGGAAGAAGGGCTCTTCCAAAAGAGATTTTTTCCGAAATTTGGCCAGTGTAGATGGAGCAAATTTTGGAAAAGCCTCTTCTGAAAAAACTATCGGAAAAAGGTATGCAAATTGTGGAGCGCAATTTGCGTACCTTTTTCCGATAAAGCCCCGTAGTGTAGACATAGCCAAAATGGACAACTGAAACTCAGTGAAACTCAGGCCAAGTCGACACTAAAGAGGAAAGTTGACTTAAGATACTCAACTCTATCTACGTTAATTATGTAGCTAGAGTCAAAGTATCTTAAATCATGTTCTGGTGCTATCCACAGAGCAGGAGGTCAGTGGGAGCACATGTTCCCGTCAACTTCCCTTACTCCTTACGAGGACCAGGACTACTGGCACGGACGGGAGCACCCTCTCAGTTTGAATTAGCATGTCTTCACTTGACGAGCGAATTCGAACCCCAAAAGATCAACTGTGGCCGCTTCAGTCTTCTATGTAGTGTACACAAGCCCTAAGTGACTAGCTAAAGGTCACATCAGAAGTCTGTCATAGGACCTGGGATTGCACCTAGATTTCCGAGATAATAGTCCAGGGTCTTATTCACAAGATTGTTGTGGTATATTTTAAGCACCTACTTGTAATAACCAGTATAATCTGGAACTCTAATTTGTTGGGGCTTGATCTTCTGAAGTCCTGATCCTGTGAGGTTGAGGTGCCTCAGTTTCTGTTGAAGTCAGGGGTAACTGAGAAGTCTTGGAACCTCACAGGAGTGCTCAGTCCTTTACAAGATTGACTGTTGATGCTCTGTAGGTAAATATGAACCATAACAAGCTAAAATTTCCTGACCCTGACCAAAACAAATGCTTGAGTACACATGAATATGGCACTGAAAATAATTGGAATAGAAGTCACATAATTGTTTACAAACAATCCCCAGATCCTGTCATCTGGACTCTGGCACCATGCAGAGCCCCTTTATAGTCAGTGGAACTTTGCACAGCACAGGAGCCTGCTGTTAGGATGCTGACAAAGGGTACACACTTGTAGTTAATGGGGGTTTTGCTCAATCGAGAACTGAGCCCCAGTAATCTCATAGGGTTTACTTGTGAAGGGATCAAAGGGGCTGGTACATGTGCAAGTGGGGAGTTACACTAGCATAATCTTTAATCCTCAGAAACTTCCCAAAGACCTTGTGTTGTCCTTGGAGCTTTGTGGTTTCTGAGGAGTGGAAATGTGCTGTGGAAGAAGGTGGTAGGGCTATGTGAAATGTTCCCTCCATGATTTTATCCCCTACCAATCCCACACAGAAGTCCTCTGCATTAGATAGTATGGATACTTTTTCCACCCACTGAACCCCCTCCTCCCCCGAGTGTTGCAGGTAGGGTGTCTGTGGCATCAGAAATCCAGCACAGCCAAATCTTTCATTCTGGCTGACTCCTCCATTTCTCTCCCCCAGGATTTTCTTCACATAACAAACAAACTCAGCATAAATGTGTTTGCCTTTTACAAATCAGAAAAAAATACATTCCCCTGGTTTAAGCGATGGTTATATAAGTGATGGATTATCAGAAATAAAGTACTGATTTCTTTTCAGCTGCTTAGAGAACAAATCTCTACTGCTGAATTGTTCTGCTCAGTTGCATTGTCACAGTCGAAGCACCAAAAAAGTTGATGTTAGGCTGCAAAACTTCCTTCTAATTCACAGAGTTAAGTAGGTTTCCCTCTGGTGCTCTGAGTGATCTGCACTCCAGCCTGTGGGGCCAAGTCCCTATCTCTTCCTGTTTTATATTTTAAAAAAGAAATGTAGTCTATTAATTAGAACATGGAATTGTGAATAAGATTTCTGTATTTTATGTATATTCTGGCTATCGGATCTATTTTGAGTATCTCTAACTCAACGTGTCTCTGCCTCTTTTCTCAACCTGTATCATGAGCACCTAAAAGTATCTAACAGAGATGTTGTGGGACTTCATTAAAATGTATACATTATTTTGAGAGTCTCTGATGAAAGATTCTGTGTAATAAAATAAAATAATAATGTGGCATAACCTGAACTTTTTATTCCTCAATCAGGGAAAACATCCATTGACTTAATTGTATTTTGCACAAGTGAGGGTTTTATGATTGGTCTATCAACTTCAACGAGTGTTTTACCTCATCGAGAATTGAATAAGTGCTTCAGAGTCTGGATATCCAGGGCCAGAACCAGCCAAACACTTAGTTACATTTCAACTGTAAGCATATGAGTAATCCCTTTGACTTCACTTATATAGCTCACATGCTTTAGACCTTTTGGCTACGTCTAGACTGGCCCCTAATTCTGGAAAAGTCATGCAAAGCAGGTAAGTCAGAATAGGGAAATCCGCGGGGGATTTAAATATCCCCCGCGGGATTTAAATAAACATGTCCGCCGCTTTTTTTCCGGCTTGGGGAAAAGCCGGAAAAAAGCGTCTAGACTGGCGCGATCCTCCAGAATAAAGCCCTTTTTTGGAGGATCTCTTATTCCTACTTTATTCCGGAGGATCATGCCAGTCTAGAGGCTTTTTTCCGGCTTTTCCCCAAGCCGGAAAAAAAGCGGCGGACATGTTTATTTAAATCCCGCGGGGGATATTTAAATCCCCCGCGCATTTCCCTATTCTGACTTACCTGCTTTGCATGACTTTTCCGGAATTAGGGGCCAGTCTAGACGTAGCCGTGGTGTCCAACACACTAACCACTAGCCACGTGTGACTATTTGGCCAGTTGAGTGTAGCTAGTTCACTATAGAAGTAACCACTATAGTGGCTACTCCTTCAGAACTGGTTGGACACCATGGTTTTATACAAAGCATGTGCTTTGCTTGATCAGGACCTTAGTCTCGATATTTAATTTGTATTTATATAACCGATATCATAAAGCTTTATGTATGTGGCAGAAACGATGCTTATTATAAAATCTAAGACATCTGGCCTTTCTCTTATAGAAAAATCATATAAGTTTTCTATAGGTTTTTAGAACCATCCTGTAGCATTTAGTAGATAATCATATTTCTGCTGTAAAATTCTACTGCATAATTCAAAAAATGTATACAAAGATTATGCAAATTATCTATTACATTCTTAAAGGTTTTAGAATCATTTCTATAAAAATATTGATTTCATCTCTATTATATTGTACAGGACATGTGCATTAGGCTTATTGTTCTAGTTAGCCAATTACTGAGCATAGCTCCATCCATGTAGTTTGAAAATATGCTTTTATATATTTCTGGTTGTGTAGTTTTCAAATGGTTTTAGGCTATTTAAATAATTTGCACTGTAATTTGTTTGACTTCTCATAATTTCCCATGGCAGACAAATATACAGTACATGCATTTTTTAAAACTAAAATTTTAGGTGGCGAGAGAAGGTTTCTGCTACAAAACCTTGTCTCCCTCCCCCCTCCACTTTTGGAGATCTCAAATTAGTAGCCTTAGTCATAAATAGATTAGTGGGAAGCTTTCTCTGTTTTGAGAGCATCAATATTTTTTTCCCAGAGTCCAGAAACTGCTAATATCAGCTGAGAGCGAACATTTTAATACTTGATGGACATCTCTTCAACTTACACCTCAGCATCTTCAAGTCTCAAGTCTCCACAAAATGTCAGCCTACTGTATCTTGTCTCAAAGTGAGCAATACCTAAAACAGAAGTGTCTAGTGGAGAAAAAACAGATTTTGCTTTGTGGTGTAATGTCAAGAGAGTAATGAATAATTGACAACAGCAGAGGCTGAAAAGGGTGGCTTGAAACAAGTAGCACTTCTCTTCAGCTTGCAGCAGTTTAGCGATTTTAAATATTCAAGGTCTTTTTGCATAAGTTCTTTAAGGTTTAGGGAACTGGACATGCATGAGGAAGCTGAAGAGAGTATGCCATGTGTTCTTTTAAAAGTTCTATTTGTGTTGAGAATTCAGTTTGCTTGTCAGCAATGGTACACATAATGGGGCCAGATCCCACAGTGCTTTCTCAGACAAACTCCCATCGATTTTCATAAAGTTTTGCCTGAAAAGGTGCGGCTATATTTGCAGGATTATATACTCAAGATAATTTTTATAATTGTTGTTATTGTTGTTATTCAATAATAGCAACAAGATTCGTTTTTCCTCTTTCCATTTATTTTTAATTAATGTGACAGATTGGGATTGACTAATAGCCTGTGTCCAGTACACAAGTCCATTCTGCACAATGACAAAGCAAGTGTGCCTATACAACCCTGTCAATGTAGCTCAACCCTGTCCTAGAAGTTCCTCAACAGGCAGAAGATGGTAGTTTGGGCTCCAGGCACAGCATGTATAGCCATAGTTATTTCTTACAAAGGCTACCCGTTCAGTGTCTTACTGCTAAATAAGTACAACCCAGACAGCCGTCATAAATAATATTATTGCTATTTCTCTGTAATGATGTAGATCCCTTTTTCTATGGGAAATCCTATACAGCTTATGTTTAGCTTAACTAATTTATGGTATCTTAAAGAGCCTTTCTGTTTAAAAATGCCATCCTTTTATGGGCTATCATAGACATAACAAAAGGTACTCTCTTCATTTTCAGATTCACATAAAGAACTGAAACACATATAAAAATATGTGTGGAATTTCACATAAAAATATTTTGTTATTTTCCCAGAAAGAGGCACATACAGCATTTCAATAACACTAAAACACTTAAAGTTTCTGGCAGTGGTGAAAGAAGTTTGTCACTCTTATTTATTGACACATCAGTTGTAATAGGCACTTCTTGCAACTCTCCAAACATAGGGCCATTTACAGTACACAGTTCATTTAGGAATTAAGGTAAACTTTTCCCCTCAGATTCTAATGCTACTATTCAGCTGTGACTTTCCCAGTCTGTAGGGTTAGAAGAATATCACTACTGAGTATTTCTTTGAGGATATGAATTTTATGCTATACTTTAACATTATGAACAATTAACTTGGTTACAGTCAGTCAGCCTTACCATCTCCACCTTCAGCTAACAGCTTGACTTGAAAGATAGAACTTAGGGTATGTCTACACTACCCCGCTAGTTTGAACTAGCGGGGGTAATGTAGTCATCCGCAGTTGCAAATGAAGCCCGGGATTTGAATTTCCCGGGCTTCATTTGCATAAAGCCGGCTGGCGCCATTTTTAAATGCCGGCTAGTTCGAACCCCGTGCCGCGCAGCTACACGCGGCACGGAGTAGCTAGTTCGGATTAGGCTTCCTAATCCGAACTAGTTGTACTCCTCGTTCCACGAAGCCTAATCCGAACTAGCTACTCCATGCTGCGTGTAGCCATGCAGCACGGGGTTCGAACTAGGCGGCATTTAAAAATGACGCCAGCCGGCATCATGCAAATGAAGCCCGGGAAATTCAAATCCCGGGCTTCATTTGCAACTGCGGATGACTACATTACCCCCGCTAGTTCGAACTAGCGGGGTAGTATAGACATACCCTTAGATAGATAGTGTATAGTCCTACAACAATGAAATGTGGGAACTCTTAACTGACGTGCTGATGTAGGCTGTTACCTAAAGAATGGGCTAATACAACTTATCACCTGATATATCAAATTGAAAGCTTAGTATATTATTATAAGTGTAATATATTTCATGTCATGCACTTTTTTTTCTTTTTCTCCTCTGTTGTTTTTACTTGTTTCTCTCTTCCCCCACTTCCCACACCCACTGAGTTTTTGGGTGGAAAAAGCCAAGGTTTTTTTGGTGAAAATGATGGGGCATAGAAGGGAAATCACAAAATTGAAAAAAATTGAACAGACATTTGCTGTGAACATTTTTAATTTAAGAAAAGAGATATTTTATGTGAAAAAAAAATTATTGCTAGTTCTTTCTAGTTTTTTGGAGGTAACTTTCAAGTCTAAATTGGGGGCAAATTTCAGAATTAAGATCCTGATTCAAATGCAACTCTATATTTCTCTATATTCTGATAGTGGTCCATCTCATTCTCAAATGTATTTTTTTTCCATAATAGTATAATTCTATTCAGAGGTTGTTAAAGCCAGTCAGAATGTGAAGGAATAAAGTCTGGAAAAAACAACCACCACCTGTTCTTTATAGTCAAACCGTCCTTTATAGTCAGCTCTAGCCACAGTTCTGCAAAGGCGAATAGCTCCACTTAGTAGATGTCTGTACTAATACTTCCCATTGATTTCAATCCATATAAATACATTTTAAGTTTCTGTACAAAAATAAAACCACAAACCAAACTAAGTTGAAACTATCATGATGGAAGCTATAATGCAGTAAAGGAGACTTCAAAACACACATAGCTATGCATTTTCCCTAAAGTTTGATGTAGAATCATAAATGGGTCTATATTCATACTACCCTTGATCAGGCTCATTCAAAACCTTTGTGAACCTTTGTGCCTCTTTTAGAGTGTCTTTGTAATAAACCCCAAATCAAGGTTGATTTCTGTTGTTTCAGATTTTACAGTGAATACTTAGTGCAGCTCTAGTTGTATCTTGTCAAATGAGACTTAGTCAAAAGAGAGAGGATTATTTTTGTGCCAAGGAGGATTCCAGGACAGCATTCCTTATTTTATCTTAAAGCTTAACTATCTAAGTTGCTGGGTGGTTGCAAATGTGAAAAACACTGTGCCTGCCTCCATTAGATGCCAAGAGATGAGGGTTTCACCAAAGATAATATTTCCTTCTTGTTTAGATCCAGGATGAAGCAATAATAATGAAAAGACAAATCATTGGATGATCATTACCAGCAAGTACAAAGTCTTTATGTTGTGAATGTGTCATGTAATGCCTCTGCGGACACCTTCCACTCTCCAAATGTGGATGGTCTTCAGATGTCTAAAACAAGGAAATTCAAGCACAAGTGACTTGTTACGCATTTCCTATCACTCTAGAATAGTGACACATATGCCCGTTAGCCTAATGGGGTACAGCTCTAGATCCAGTGTCACTGGCGAGTCCATCATGGACTTTGCATACCAAAGACAAGCCTTTTACACTGATGCATCTGACAAAATGGGTCTTTGCCCACGAAAGCTTATGCTCCAATAAATCTGTTAGTCTATAAGGTGCCACAGGACTTCTTGTTGCTTATGCAGATTCAGACTAACACGGCGGTCCCTCTGATACCTCTTACACTGAAGCACTTGTAGCACAGAAATATTACATTCCCCGATTAATGCATGTTATCCCATAATCAGAAGTGCATCCAATATACACAATGCGTGAACTGACTCTTTAGTAAAATAATAAGGAAAGAAAAACAAAGAAAAGAAATAACTATATTCCCGCCCCAATTCAGCAAAATACATAAGCATGGGAATAGTTCAATTAACTTCACTGGGCCTATTCACATGGTTAAAGTGAGGCTTATGTACCTTGCTCAAGCAAAGCCTCAATTGCTGCTGATGTTTACATAGCAATGTACTGAACAGTTCCAGATGACAAACATGGTACTATTAAGGGAAAAGTCAGTTTATCTGGGCACTCTGCGGGCAAATCCACTGACTATGGGGGACAATTGGGGTAGTTGCTTCAGGGCCCAGCAATTCAAAAGGTTCCAGAGCTCTTGGCCACTACTGCCACTACTACTGAGGCAGCAGCAGGAGTCGGCGCTCCCGGGCCCTTTAAATTGCTACGGGAGTGTTGAAATGCTATGCCGGGCACTCTCCATAGCTTTGAGAGCTGGGTGGGGAGCAGTGCTGCACTGCAGTGCCCTCAGCCCCACCCCTTCTGGGGCAAAGAGGCTGCTCCCCCCACACCTTGCCCTCAGGCCTGTGGTGGCTGTCTGTCCCTCTGTCTGCAGGATAGCAGGGGCCAGAAATAGGAATCTTCAATAAGAGTTAAGAGTTATCTAGATTTTGTGTTTCTGTGCTAGACGTGCTTGCTCAATTCTCCATGACTGTAGTAAAGCTTTTTGGTCAATACAAGAACAGTTAGGCACCTATGTAAAACCCTAAGGGTTTTTTTTCTTCAAATGATTAAGTTCAGCTATTTTCTAAGTGATCTTAAAGTGATGAATGTTACTGTCTCTTCAGTGGGATTTTCAATCTACAATAAAATAACTAAATAAACCATTATAATATTTTATGGATAAATATATTACCTATTTGAAACACACTCAACTGCCCTGGTAAGTGAAGGCTACTCAGTGGACTGAGAAAATTATTTTTTTATATCTTACTGAACACACGTATTACTATCCAACAATGAAGAAAAAATATGGGATGGACTAAATCAAAACCCCTTTGCAGAAGATGTATTATTTATTTATTTTGTCAATCAATTTAATTTCCACTAAGCGAATCTGGATTAGATCTTCCTGTGGAGCCCAAAACTTGCTGTATACTTAATTCATACTGGATGTAGCCAGAGAAACAGTGGTTGCATCCCTGTTAAGACTGTGTCATTGTTTCCATTATAAACCTCATTTTTTTGGCAGATTTTTTTTCTCCGCAAAGTAGATTATAGCAGAATTAGCCAGTTATATTAAAGGCGATAGTTTTTTTTCTTCCTCTTAAACTGCAGGCATCAAACACTGTATTGTAGGAGGCAGGACAGTGAATTAGATGGGGTAACAGTCTGTGTCAGTCTAGGTAATTCTTCTATTAACAAACAGGTTGATCCTGAGAGAATTTGACATTCCAAATTCTCATTGATTTCATAGGTATATGGGTTGTCCAAAGAATGCAAAATAAGGCCCCCGTGTTTCTGATTTTCAAAGTTTATGAGAAGTTAGTCCCAGGTCTTGTAAATATGTACATGCTTCCCTTTACTCACAGGAGTAACTCCATTGAACCCACTGGGCCTGTGTCTACACTACAGAGTTTTTTCAGAAAAACGGCTGTTTTCCTGAAAAGACTTCACTTACGTCCACACTGCAATTGCATTCTTTTGAAAAAAATTGAAAGAACAGAGGGGTTTTTCCGATGTTGGTAATCCTCTTTCTGTGAGGAAAAAGCCTGTTTCTGAAAGAGCTCTTTCAGAAAAAGTTGTGTATGGACGGGGAAGAGGGAGCTCTTTCAAAAGAAGAGGAAAGAGGAAAAAGCACAGGTGCTCCGATGGCCATTCCGCCCATAATAACCACAGTTTAAATGCGAGAGAGTGTCCATTCAGTGTGGACGCTATCTTTTCCAATGCGCTTTGGCTGTGTGGACACTCTCTTTTGAAAGAAGTTTTTTCGGAAGATCTCTTCTGGAAAAGCTTCTTCCTAAAGAAGCCTGTAGTCTAGACATACCCTGGGTAAGATTCTATGCTGGGCCTTTAGAGAGTATGTGTACACTGCTTTGAAAACCGGGGTCTTTGGGACCGAGGCTTTTGTATACTTGATGTTTCCAAGCCTGCATTCAAGCATCCAGCACTGTAAAACTGAGTTAACTACTGTATTGCCACACTGAGGCTTTATAGCTGTGTTACTGTATCCATATTGTACTAAACAGACCTTCTGACTCTGGTCTGCAGCTTGAGCTGCATCCACCTGGATAAATTCTCCGTGGGAATTGGGCTGTGATCCATTCCCCTCTTAGAGTCCTTGTACCCAGGTCCTGAGTGCTCACCAACCGCTGTCAGACTGATCTGTGTACGGATGAAAGGGGGACTTGCGCTCAAACTTGAGTCACAGCCTGGGCCTAGCATGCAGTGTAGACATATACAAGAGGCTCAGTACAATACTTAAAGTCTGGGGAAATAGAGGCTAATGAGGCTGGAAGCCATTTGTAATCTCCCACTGTGGGTGGCTCCAATGACTAGAGTGGTCACTGGAGTAAGCTGGACAGCATTGGGGTCTAAGTTATGGCAGCTTCCCTGAACTGTCCTATGGACCTAGGCCCATGACAGCACTGCCCGGAATCTCTCCAGCTCTGTCTGCTGTTGCCCAAAATCACTCTGTTGTAGCTCAGGAGAAGATGATTTTGGGTTAAAGATTCTGGACTGGGTTGGGGCAGGAGACTTCAGCTCTCCCACAAACCTCTAGTGTGACCTTTGGCAAATCATTAGACTTCACTGTGCTTTAATCCCCCTTCTGTAAAACGGAGATAAAAATATATCTTTGCTCCCACTCTTTGTCTCAAGTATCGCCCTTCTTTGCCCGTCTCTCTTCCTAAGCATGTATATAGCACATTGCACCAGGGGATTTGATTTTTGGCGGAGACCTTTAGGCTCCATTGTAATAACACTTTAAACATTTAGTAATAATAATGTCTTTAATGAAGTTGCACTTGGGATGAATTCAGCCAATTTCTTTTGATAATCTAATGTGCCATTAACAATACAGATATGATATTTTGATATTATTTTTATCTTGCCTGTCTGTTTTATTTCCTCACTTTTATCAGTTTGTATCAGATCCAGAGCTTTAACTGAATCGCAGCTCTTCCATGTGCTGTAGTAAATCTTGATAAATCAGTACAGCAGAATAATTTACGAGGCTGTATCTGGAATAATATTTTGACTGTTCACTGTTTCAGCTGCTTAACTCGATAAGAGAACTTTCTACCAGGTTTTCTCTGGGGTTTAAAGAGGCACGCTAATGCTACTAACCTTCAAGTGTTTCCTATAGCTAAATAATCCAAGAAACAGTAGACTACAAACTTAAGCATTATGTTCTATTAAAGTTGATCACTGTGAAGTCTAGGAGTTTGAAATTGACTGAAATTCCTGCTTTTGAAGGAAGAGTTGTTCAGAGATGGTGACAGACAAACTGTATGGAGAATTTCTCTCTTTCTGGCATGTCTTTATGATAATTCAAATATTAGAGATAATTTATAACTCTATCAGCATTGTAGTAGAGCCCTTATGTGCTGGAATTTGTATCACTTTTCCTTTTAGACATTTAAACCACATGTTGTGCTAAAAAAAAAGAGGGCAGAATTCTACCAAAGGAGTGATTTATTTTCATTTTAAAACACTGGATACATTAAAACCACATGTAAGTAAGTACTGTATAACCAAACCAAGTTCATAATAAGAGTTAAGGCACTGAAGGTGGATTAAATATATTTGGTTTTTAACTTAGGTAGAGCTTGTTAGTTCATACATTACCAAAGTTACACAGTACATCAGCCAGCACGGAGATGCAAGTTCTCTTGGTGAAAATCTAACAATTTATTAAAGTATGTATGTACAAAACAATTGCCTCATTTAATTTTTCCTATGTATCTTTGAATGATGGAATGTTTCTGTCCGTCTTCTAGGTGACATATTGGGTCCCCACAGATGGCCCTTTTGAGACATCATAACGGTTCAATATTTAATCTTAATACTTTATTTTTTACAAAGTCATAATGATTTGCATTTCTAATCACTTTTACAAGTCACTTTTACTTGAACTAATTACTGCTCCCTACTCTCCTGTGAGGTAATTATTATCTCAACTTTACAGAGAGTAATTCACAGAAGTTCAGTGACTTCTCCAAATCTAAAGAAGAAGTCAGGATGAAAACAAAGATTAGGAATAAGGGACTCCAAATTTCTAGTCCAGCGCTCAGATGATAATTACTATTACTTTGCACTTATTTAATACTTTCCAGGCCGGATGCTCTTGTCCTTTTACTGAAATTTTTTGCTACTGTCACAGCACAAAGCTTCCCTGAACCTGTTGGATGGGGGCCCATGAAGAATCTGTCCTGTATTCAGAAACCTTGCAGTTTCCTAGAGTCTGTATAGTGGCTCTAACACCATTTCCCTGGGAGTGGCATGGCTAGAGTATCCCAATTTGCTCCAGGAGAACAATTGTATGCTGCGGCAATTAAAACAGGATTCATTTTTCTCTGATCCCATAAGCCAAAGCTGATTTATTAGATATAGTCATATTTTAGCACCATACAAAATAGAACTAGAAAAGATGTATTAAACTCACTCTTTGAAAGTGCAATCATTGGTCCACGAATCGCACAGTAGATTAGTACTTGTTTTACAGAAGCACCTACAGACACCATTAAGGTCAAAGCCCAGGCATGATACGCAATGTAGCAATGTGCAAACACATAGTATGAGAGAATTCCTGCTCTGACGAGTTTGCAGTCTAAATAGAAAAGGATTTGAAGGGAAAACTGGGTAGTAGTATTGGTAGTAGACACACTACCCTTGATAGACATTGGATACTCTGGTTAGATAGAAGCACTATGCAGGATCTTGACTAGAGAAGCAGCCATGATATAACTTTTTCCCCATTTTTTAATTTCTAAACACTCAGGTAACAATACATCATTGAGAATGAAAGGATCCATATCTTTACTTGGGTCTCCCAGTCCTCTCCCTTATTTATGCTTTTGGACTATCATCTATACTCTCTTTAATGTTGCATCGTTAATCTTATTTGCTTTCTCCCTTTCCTTAGATGTTTCCAGGTGTGTGGCAGAGAGGAAATACACCCAAGAACAAGCCCGCAAGGAACTTCAACAAGTTTTCATTCCTGAGTGCAATGACGATGGCACATATAGCCAGGTTGAAAAGTTTTGGCTCAGTATTTGTATGCTTGGTTGTTCAGCATGCTTGTGTGTCTGTGGGGGAGTTACATTAACACTGAATTTTAGAAATAGGATAGTTCATTTTTGTACCAATTTAGTCCTTGGCAAGTAATTTCTCATCACTCTTTGTCAAGTCATAAGCTGGTAAAATGTGCATGATTTCTGTCCTGCTCCAAAGCAGTAATCTTGTGGTAAAGGAGTCCATATCCTATTGCCAACACTATGAGTCATACAGAAATCTTCCTCCATCCCTTCTGAATCTCTGTGCAGGCATCATAGACTGAGACTGAGTTACTCAGGCAAGGTCTTAGAATCCAAAAAGGGTGCCATTTGAAGCTTTTATCACAACCAGACATATACTAAACAGGACTGACTTTTGGTACCATTATACTAAGTTGAAAATGTAGAAAGTTACCGTAATCATTTTTAAATGCAGCTAATAGTTCACATTTGCCATACAAATTTCAGTACATTAGAGAAAATGACATTAGCGGTTAGGTTAAGGTGTTGGGATTTATAAAGTCATTAATTTAAATGAGGCAGTCCGTAGTTCACTTTCTGAGGGGGATGAATAATGCTGACGAAAGTGCTGAATCCTGTTGCTACTCTGCATGAGAAGATATGTTGTCTATCTGGAAAAAAGCTAAAGAGGACTTACTTTAGGAATGGAGACAGTCAATCCATGTGTCCCCTAAGGAGCTTCTGTGAGCTTTTGTACTCTTTCAGTACAGGACATCAAACAAGCAAACACATATTAATAGCTTTCTCCTCAGTTCTCCACTGAAGTACTCACTGCAGAGTACTTAAGGGAAGCTCTCCCTTTATGCTTGAAGGATATTCATCAGATTTGAATTATAGTCTTTTAGTGGATTGTTTTATTATACAAGAAAATACATTTGCTGTCTTTAAAAATATATTCTGCGGGAGGACTCCATTGTACTCAAGAGACACACATAAATATGTACTCTATGTGCCATGAACATTTCAATATAGTCAACATATGTCTCATAGATTTCCCTCACTTGATGTAATTTCCTGACAGGTTCAGTGTCATAGTTACACAGGATACTGTTGGTGCGTCACTCCCAATGGACGTCCAATCAGCGGTACAGCTGTAGCACATAAAACTCCACGGTGTCCAGGTAAGTAATGGTTTAATGTATTGGTGACATCCATCTATTTTATCTACCTGTGTCAATATTTAGGATTTTGTACAGTGCTCATTGATATGATACCTATACGCCAGCATACGTTGGCATGCAGCCACGTTGCTGAAAAAGATTATTGCTATGTCTTATAATTGTCTTCCTTTTAAATGTACTATAAACATTCCACAGAGTTTTGCTTTTCAAATGTTTTAAGTATCAAGAATAACATTTAAAAACACATGGTTCAAGTTCAGAATTGTAAAAAACAATGGCCAAACCTGGGATGGGGGTGGGTCGGAACAAATCACCACACACCCTTTTCAATAAAGATAGGTAGCATTAACATTAATGTTAAGCCACTGTTTGCAGAAAATGAACAACAAACAACAGCTGCCGTTGCCACAAGTTTTTACCTTATATCAGTGCACATGACAAATCAGCCATTTTTGGAGACTACCTTTTAGCCTCAATTCGATCATGTCAAAATGTATGATAAATTAGAATTGTACAAGTAACTGTACAAATTGCTTTTCCAGGAGTTTTAGGTCAATATAACTGCTGCCTTTCTATAGAGAGAACACTGGTGGTATTACAGCTTTGTTAATGGCAGCAGCACTAAACCCTGCACTTTAAGCTTCTTGTAGTAGTGGGATTAATTGACACCTTGAACCCCTGGAAGACAGGCGGAGTTGGAGAAACTGAGATAAGGTTTCTGGTGGGGCTTCCTTCCCCAAACCCTCTTTGTAGTTACACAGTATTCAGAGCAGAAACCTTTATTATTATAATAATTACAGGAAGGAAGAAGCTCAGAGAAGAAGTGTAAGAACAAAAGAACATCATTTTTTGAAGTTTACGCGGCTTTTCGACAAGGGGGAGGGTTCACCGAAAAAGCCGCCTCTAAACTACTTTAACTTTTGAAAGCTCTGCTTTCGAAAGGGTGATCAGAAGAAGATATGCAAATTCCCACGGAATTTCCATATCCTCTTTCAACCATTTCATGTACTCTAGATGGACCCATAAAATTCAATTTAGTCCAGTGATCTAGTGCAATCTAGCATGAATGCTGAAGAGTAACTTTAGAGTGAGACAGAGCTGCCAAGAGAGACATAAAATGTTCACAAGTTTTAATTTTCAGCAATATGCACAGAAGTGTATTTTAATTTAACAAATGATGCAAACTCTGACCCTGATTCAGGACCATATGTAAGTGCTTAAGTGATATCCTAAATGTGGATGGCTAGCATTTAGTTTAGTAATATCAGTGATCATGAAACCTAGTAGCTCCTTCAATTTCATTAAACTCAACAAAAAGGATTATGCATATACCAAAATCTCAATAAATAATTGGCCAATAACTGCCACAATGCATTATATTTATTTCTTTTGTTCACAGTTCTGCTGAATTATTTACTGAACAAGCAAATTCATGGGATTTTTCATGTAATCTAGAAAAAGATGTAGTTTGTTTCAGATTCTTTGACTGATGAATCAAGACACAGAAATTGTTAAAAAAAAACAATAAAACGAGTCCGGTAGTATTTTAAAGACTAATAAATGTATTAGTGTTTTAGAGCATAATAAGCTTTTGTGAGCTACAATTCACTTTTTCTCTTCAGCAACTGAAAGAGACAGAGATGCATAAGGGTCTTGTACAAAAAGGGGTTCTTGCGCAAAAAGGAAATATCCACACTGCATGTTTTTGTGCAAAAACCTTGCACAAAAATGGATCGGGAGGGATTATGCAAATGAAGTGTGAGAAAATGCTAATCAGTGCTTCATTTGCAGTGCCTCTTCCAGCAAAACGCATAGCCTAGACGTAGCCAGAAAGAAAGACTGAAAGAAAAAAATGGATACAGAGATGGTATTGTGACATCCGTGCTAATTAAATCAGAGTGGATGTGGCTAATAGCCAGCAGTGAAGAGAAGCCTAAAGTACCCGAATGGGAAATCACCTTTTGTAACATGAGAACCACTCCTTGTATTTATTTATACCTTGGTTCGGAGTGTTAAATTTGCATATGAATTCCAGCTCAGCAGTTTCTCACTGCATTTTTGACATCTTGAACCAAGGTATAAACACACACATGGAGTGGTTCTTTCATTACAATAGGTAATTTCCCATTCAGGTACTCTAGTCTTCTCATCACTGTTGGAGATGAGCTACATCCACTCTGATTTAATTAGCACTATTGCCACACTCTCATCTCTGTATCCTTTTTTTCTTTCTGTCTTTTTCTCTTCAGCATCTGAGGAAGTGAGTTGTGGCTCAGAAATGCTTGTACTTTAATATCCTGTTAAATTTGTTAGTTTTTAAAGTGCCACTGAACTCCTTGTTGTTTTTGCTGAAACAGACTAACATGGCTACCTCTCAGAAATTGTTTAGTTTATTCACTATTCAAAGTCATTATGTGAGCCAGAATACATTCTCAAAACTCCATCTTTCTTCTGTATTCAGGATCACGGGCCCAATTTTGCAAAGACTCATGCATGAACTTAGCTTTATGCATAGCAAGTAGTCCCACTCACATGCGTGAGACAACTCACAGTGCATAAAACTAAGGATGTGTGCAAGTCTTTGCAGGATCTGGGATCAAATGTGTGCACAAGACCTGATTCTGCACCACTAAGTTCATGGTTGCTTTTGCATTTATATCAGTAGGTGCAGAACTGATGTCTCAGATAAGACAATTTTGACATGCAAGTGATGAAGAACTTAAAGAGGACTTCCTATCACAGGACAGGAAATAATTCTACAAGCGTTACAAAAAGTTATGCAAAGAAACATCACAATCCCCCATGCTAATTTTATAGAATGACATTCTTGCTGAAGCAGCACTGCAAAACTAGTTTGTTTTCCAATCTGTCTCTGGGATTGCCATTTGTCAGGACTGGAGAGATTTTTTTCAGAAAAAAATTGACATTTTCCATTACATCTCGTAGTTGCTTTTATCTTTTTTCCTCCCTTTCTATCATTATGCAGAAGGATGATGCCCAAAATATCATTAGTTAACAGAGTTCATACTTGCTTCTGTCTTAATTAGTTCTTTTGGGATATCACAGACTCTCATTCAAGCCAGAGAGATAAACTGTGCAGTTTTTGGCCTATTCTCAAGAATTCCCCCACTATTACTGATATTGCACGTTCACATCTTACAGCAGTCTGTAAGTCTCTGTCAGTCATGTATTCTTGAACTGCCTATGCTTTTCTGTGGACATCGACCTTTAACTCTAAGGGAGTAACTCCATTAGCTGACAACAGTAGTAGTCTATTTTCCTTTATGTGCACTAAGCTATTGGGGGAGAGACAGGACACACACTTTACATGGGTGTGATAACATTTAAAAATTATCTAATCTATCTATCTATCTCTCTCATAGGCTATGTCTACACTACAGGGTTTTTGCACAAAAAGGGCCTTTTTTGTGCAAAAGCCCGCAGAGTGTCCACACCTCAAGTATGTTTTTCCACAAGTAAATTTACATTGAATCAATGGAACAGGGGGCTTTTTGAGGTATAGGTATTCCCCCTTCACAAGGAATAACTCCTTTTTGCGCAAGAGGTACAGGTGCCCTGGTGGCCATTCAGTGGATAGCAATCAGCGCTTTCTTTCAACAGAGTATCCATGCAGTCTGGATGCTCTCTTGTGCATCACTTTTCTGATGCGCTTTTGCAGTGTGGACACTGTCTTGCAGAAAAACTTTTTGCAGAAGATCTTCTTGTGCAACAAGCCTGCAGTGTAGACATAGCCTTAGAGTGCATCTGTCTGTGATCCCTTTTATTTCAGCAGGAAAAGATTCCCCCCAGGGAGAAAAACTATGGCAGGCAAGAGGCAGTGGAGGAAGGAACTTTTCCCACTGTGGAACTTTTTCCTACCACAAGAAAAGACTGGCAGAGGAAAAAGGCTCTGTCAGCTCCCCACTACTGAGTTCTTCCACTGCCACGGAGAGAGGTTCCAGCAGTAAGGAATGGCTCTATCAACTTTGGATGCAGTGTGGACACAGTCTGCTTTTCACTGCAGCATGGAGCTACACATACACTACACAGCACTTCTGGTAGAGAGTAATGTAGATGTAGCCTTGATGTCTTTGAACTAAGACTAGATGCTTTTCTGGGAGATGTATGTTATCCATACACAAGATACTACGTTTACTACAGGAGTTACTAGGTGAAATATAATGGCCTGTGATATACAAGAGTTCAGATTAGATGATCTAAAATATTTCTGGTCTAAACATCTAAATGAACCTTATAACTGTCTAATCCACTTTATATTGATTTTTGCAATCACAGTAGCACCACTAATAATAATAGCTAGAAACGCTAGTTGGGGTTTTCAAAGACTCTGAGGGATTCAGGTATCCTACTTCCATTGAAATTTAGTAGGATTTGGATACATAATTCCCTAGGCAAATCCCAAACTCCAGTGTTATAAAACAAACATTAATAAAAATCTTTCTGAAATAGGATTAGATCGGCATCATGTATGGACTAATTCTGCATCACATTTCAGAGCTTCAGAAAGACTGCATTCAGTAGCGATCTTGATCTCAGGTTTGAAATGGTACTAAATTTGTGCAGAAATTCTAGATGGTAATGAAAAATGTCAACATTAGAGCTTGTGGAAAAAGACTTATTTTACTAATGAAAATTTCAATAACATTCAAAACAATAATTCTGGCAAAATCTTCCACCAAAAATTTACTTTTAAAAAAATATCTCAATCTGAAAATTTATGGCTGAAAATTGACAATATTGGTTTAAAACGTGTTTTAAAACTGTACATTGCTATGGAAAATGCAATTATGACCATTTACACCTGCTGATAATCTGTCCCTAAGGTTGTTATAATGTTCCAAATTAGGCAAAAACGATGTTCTAATCTCGGAGGGAGGGAGGGGGAGGCAGGAAGGGTGTTATTTAGGTTTCCAACTATTCCACTTTTCAAGGCTTTTTATTACTAACCTATCTATGGTTTCTGCAGTATGACTTGCTGAAATAATATGGTTGCTCAGTGTTTTCTTCCAGGTAATAAGACAATAAATATTTAAGTTGCTAAATCCATGAAATCGTAATTTAATTTAAAATGAAGTTGTCCCCCTTTTACATCATGTTCTAACATAGTAAATCTTCATTTTATGATAATGGCTCTTAATGACCTACTCCATTTCTTGTTTTTAATATCTATTCAACCTGGTACCAAGAAAAAGGAAATCAGATTAAACCCTCATTTTATTCTGAAACTATTTTGATAGAAAAGCAGTAATAAAGCATCTAGTCATCTTTAGATAGGTTATGTCTACACTGCCCCCTCATGCACAAAAAATATGCAAATGAGGCAAAGCATGGCATATCACTGCACCTCATTTGCATACGTAATGAGGCTGCATTTTTGTGCAAGAGCCTTTTGCGCAAGAGCTGTTCTTCCTCTTTTTTTCAGGAAGAGCGGCTCTTGTGCAAGAGGGGATTTTTGCTCAAAAACGGAGCCTCACTAATTATGCAAATGAGGCTTGGCAATAGTCCATGCTTCACCTCACTTGCATATTGCAAGAGAGGGCAGTAGACATAGCCCTAGTGTTTAATGACTGATGCATTGGCTCAGCTATGGTGTGCTTCAGAGCTCTTTGAATTAATGGGATTTTTTTATAGAGTTTGTTTACTTTAAGGATTTTAAGGCTGCCTTTCACCACAGTAAGTACCTTCATGTAAAATAAGTAACAATAGCAAAGTCTATAGAGGATCACCTCTCTTTACATACTAAAAACTCTTCTTAGCCATGTATAAAAGGTTGTGCACATATATGTAAAAATTCCTTTGTGATCCCTCTGGCTATCAATTAATACTCTGGAGCATGAGACTTATTTTTATTTTAGCCTACATATATAATAGATGTTATTGCTGGTTATAAAATGTTACAGCCACAGAATCTGATTAAATTTTCTTTCACTTATAATTAAGGCTATGACATGGTTATTTAAGATTTCTCTGAGCAAATTATTTGCAATATTACATTAAAAGATGTTAATGTTATTTAGGTTATTATTAAGGTTACAAAATCAAGAACTCAAAAATTAGAAAATGGTAGAATTAAGGTTGCCTATCTAGTGCCCTGACTTCTTCTTAACAGGTAGGACTTCCTCTCATTTTAAATACATGGATGTTTGATAAAAAGAACTTTTGCCTGATTTAATCAACCACTTTTTCAGTTCTATGAAAATGTCATTACAAAATTTCCAAGAAATTTCATGAACAAGATCAAGAATTGCATTCTGATGTAATAAGCCTAAATTAGAAATTAATTAATATAAACAAATAGAAGTAGTTGCATACCAAGGCTGTTACCCACTCTGGCACTTTGAATGCAGAAGGAGGGGGCCAGTAAGAGACCTTAAAATACCCTACCACTAAAGGCTTCTGCTTAAAAAACTTTCTAAGGTCACAGATTTCCTAAAATTGGGTGGTATGCTGCTATCACCCAAATGCAAAAGCCCCTGGAAAGCCCAAGAAGATGCACTTGGGATTTTCTTCCTGTGGGGTAACCCCAAACTCTTTAACCGTTTCTCAGGAGAGAGCTTGAAAACAAGATGTAATTTCTTAATAGCTGACTTTCAGTCTCAGGCACATGCACATAGACCCTCCTGCCTTCTAGGACACAGGAATCAAGGAATCATATCATATTTTTATGAACAAAACAAAAAAGATGTAGTTGGTAAAGTATACTTTGTTGCTAGGTGTTAAAGAACAACTGAAAAAAGGTAGACTAAAACAGAGAATTACTTCCCTGGGATTCAGTACAGAGGAGAGCACAAGTCAGAAAATAACCTGATTGCATCTAACTAAACATTCCCTGTGCAGTTACATATCCTTTGTTCCAAGGTTCAGTCCTTTCTAGACTTTGATATTTGTGGGATATCCCCTCCGTTCTCTTGCCCTGAATGTCCACAAAGACTGAAGCAAACAGAACCTGTTTTGATTCAAAGCCCTCACTCTGTTCCCATTGGCTCTCCGGGCACCCTGCCAACAGTTCCTGGATATCCATTTTTTTCTTGATTTAACCCTTTATGGACAATATAATTAACTGAATGCTGGGATGTCTAGAAAAAGGTAGTACCTCTCCCATCCATCACATTGCAACATAAAAAAATAATTGTGCAAAACAATTTGCTGTTTCACTTGTGGAGATAAGTACACTTTGAATAAGCAAACTACAGAATTTGCAGACACAATTTAAGTGCATTTATATTTGAAAGTTTAGCTTTAAGGATGTATTATGCTATTTCTGGACACTGAACATGAACAAGCCAGTCTAAATGTTAAATTCCATAACACTGAACAAATCTTTTCAAATATTTTGTGGAAACATTGTATTTACTTTTTCATTTTTGTTTCCTCCATTATATAAATTAGATTAGAATTATTTGAAGCAATACAGCCACTGTCAATATGGGATTCTGGTTTCACCAGTCAATTAAAGTCACGTTGTGTGCTGCCAATGTGGTAGTTAAAGCAGCTGGACATTTGCCTTGAAGAGTTCTCCCTGCATGGGGGGGAGGGGGAAACTGATATAAAGTTGTGTAGAGGGGAGGGTGTGTTGGGCTCAGAGTGGAAGCATGACAGAGGGGAAGAAAGATGGTGTAGTGAAGTAATGCTCTGCTGGGTCCATTTCTCCACCAGCATAATGTCTCTGGAGCAGAGGCTTACATCAGTGATATAAATTAAAGCTGTCCCCCTGCTACTTTTACAAATGACAGGTCTGGATGATGAGATCAGGGAGCCTTGACTGGCTCTTATCAGTGTCCCTTTCCTGCTGTGCACAGGCAGATCTCAGTCACCATGGTCAGCAAATTCTCCTGCAAATGAAGCCATGCGAGGGCACTGCTATAGTCAGGAATAGCTCTGTTGAAGTCAATGGAGTTTCACACAGGTGTAAAAGTCTACAGCATGGATCTGATTGCAGGATATGGGCCTATGACTGTGCTGTGCTTGAGCATGTTTACTTGCATATGTATTCATCTACTGTACATTGGTTCTCCCTTGCTTAGGTGTGGTGGTGACCAAAAGTGAACACCTCACCCTAAGTTGATGCTGAGCAAATGTAAGTACAGGAGCAAGTCAAAATCCACTGGCTTAGAAAGGAAGAAGTGTTTAGCATTTGTGGCTGATGCAAGCAGACAGACAAAGGAATCATTTAGACTAATATGTGTCACTACAAAGGCAAGTAGATAATGAATTTTGGGGGGCTTTTTCCACTTCCAGGTTCTATAACTGAGAAATCACCACAACGAGAGGGTACAGGAAATACAGGTAAATATCTCAATGTTCTGAGTTTTTCTAAGCAATGAAAACTAATAAACTTGCAGTATTTGAAACCCTGATCTTTCACAAGTTTGAAATGTCAGAGCATGGGGTTTTTTTTTTTTTAACATTTTTTAACTTGTCCAGCCTCATCCCTAGAGAATTTGCTACTCTGGGTTAACTGGAAAATAAATTCCCTTCCAAGCCCATTACTCCCCTCCCAGTAAATTGTTGTTACATTTTTATTGCCCCTAATATTCTCTTGTCCTGAATGTCAGCCTGTTCTGTCTGTCTGGTAGAGCCGGCTCCAAGATCTAGGTAACTGGTGCCATTACTTCATCTCCATAGCAACCTGGACGTGACTCATCTCAGGCCTGGCACTTTGTTCTCCCAGTCCTGAGTTCAACTGATGGCTCATATTCATATCCAAAGAGTTGCTGCTATTAAAGATACATCCTCATGTATGCATGCTATAATATTTCATGTTCCTGAGGCAAATTCATATTTAATGTGACTCCACTAACACTGGTGGGAATTATACCATGGATGAAGTTGTGCTCTTGACTTTATTTAAATAAACTACAAAACAATTTTTTTAAAATAGTCATTCTAAAGGCAAATGAAAATATTTGGACAAATTATATTCTCTGTAATGCTGGTATAAATGAACTTCAAAGGAGTTACTCCAGATTTATGCCAGAATAAATAAAATAAAATAAGAAATAAAAATGCCCAATGTAATTTTAGTTGCTTTTTCTTTCACTTGATGCATTTGATGAAGTTAGTTGCAATGCATGAAAACTTATGTCATAATAAAATTGCTAGTCTTTAGGGTGCCACTGGACTCTGTCTTTGCTGAAACAAAGGCTACCTCTGAAATTCTTCCTTCGTGTGTTTATCAGACAGCCCCTGGGATCCACTGAGCTTTAGGTATCCACAGACTGCCAATATGCTTTCTGTGGGTCATGAATTTCATTCTTGGTTATGAACTATATTTACTGTACCATGTAAAAAAACCTGTCTGGGGCTTGGAAATCTTTGTTTTTATCTGTGAGCCTTTCTTTAGAGAGCTAAGCGGTGGTGAAGATAAAATAAATGAGTCTTCCTGTCTACATTCAACTCTACCAAAACCAGGCATGAAGGGAAATGTTGTGGAACATTGAACCATCCAGCTGTGTTATTTGCTCTTGAGGCCAACCAGCTGTTAGCATTTACCTGGCTAAAGATGTCTGACTCTTTTTTTGTTTTCATACCTTATTGTAGGCACACCTTGAGGTCCTTTTTCTCAATCATGCTGAGAGTGTTTTCAATCAACATTTTTCACATTTTAAGATCTTGTGTAGTCAGTCTTGAAAAGTATCTGTAGTTAATAGCCAACCAACCTCCAAAGTCCTCTAAGCATGAGTGTGAAATTTCCCTCAGAGATGAACTTTTTCATCTGACTTTGATGGGAGAGGGAAGGAGAAAAGCATGACTTCATCTGAGATGAGTTTTGATCTGCTGATACATGAAATAAAAGTGAATTAGCAAATCAAAACCCACCATATATTTTCTGTCAAAAAACCCACAGCACACTCATGGGTATTATCACATGGGAAATGTGCCGTTGTAAGGAGGTGGCAATCTGATTTTACATTCCATAAAACCAATGCTGCAGAATGCCAGAAGCTTAATGATTACTGATGAGGATCTGTATGAGAGTTTGCAAAGCCTAAATGAACAGCATCTATATAATCAGAGGCCATAGATGAACAGAGTGTATGTGTAACGTTGTCTTCTTCATCAAGAGTGTTTGTTTTGATATTACACGGTTACAGTTGACTTGTGCCTTGTTTCTATTCACTAGCACAACTTCGGCACAAAATGCAGATGTCCTGTTTCCCAGAAGGTTCCTGATTCTTCCTTCTCAGTAGCTGAATCCACCCTCTTTTTCTTCTAAGATGTCAATTCCTGGCATTTTGCTTCAAGTAGCATTGTCAAAACAGAACAGATCTAGAGGCCACTCATATAATTATAACAAATGATGTTACAGGAGTTTCAGCTCTGTCTTTGCTTTTACAGTTTATACAGTAGAAATATTGTCCCTTTGACCAGGAATTTCTAGAATAGAATAGAATAGAATAGAATAGAATAGAATAGAATAGAATAGCCATACTGTGTCAGACCAAAGGTCCATCTAGCCCATTATAGGATCTCTTTCCTATCATCCATTTCCAGACACATCAGAATAGAATAGCTGGCAGGCCATACAAAGATGGCCAGCAAGATTCCTGTGATATTTCTAAGCCCTACAAGTTCTACTTCTGCTTTGTCTGTTATAAGAATAAAGCACTGCAGGGGCAGACTTTCAGGCCTTTGAAGATGAGGATCTCTACTGAACTGACACTAGTACTCTTAAACTAGGGGGGGGAAAAAACTTCAGGGACATTTCCTGCCTTACTAATGTCTCCATAATCCAGACATTTAATCTCTTTCCCACTTAGGACTAAAAAAAATGTATTTTAGCTGAAGAATGCTGTTATCTGAATCAAGGCCATATCCCCTTCCTCTGATTCTAGCAGGGGGCACGGCAATGTTTTGGATAAGTTAGAGTTGAGTATCAGAGTTGTTTTTAAACATACACCTTCACCATGATCTATAAACACCATGATTTTAGTAAACAAATTACATTGAAACTGCTCTGAATGTATATAGTGGTAATGCCATATTGGTCCTTATTCTGAAGGATTAATTAGTATACATCTTCATTCCAAACTCTAAATATATATGTATTTTCAAAAACAGGTGGATATGAAACAGCAAATACAAAAAGTTACTAGTGTCCCAATGGATTGTTCCTTTTCAAGTTAGGTATACCTCAGCTATGCCTGTTGCTATTCCCCCACTTCTAAGGAGAGACAATCTTTTTCAAGTTATACAGATATCCTCAAATCAAAGATCTGATTCACTAATCACCAATAAGATCCTCTCTCTTCCCATCTTAGCTCTTCTAAAAATATCATGGACTAACTTTTTAAATACCACTTGAACAAAAGTATTCATTAATGGAACAATATTGCCATTAGAATAGTTTTCACTGGCCTGCTCATCTGTATAGTTTCCATAAATAGAGCTGAATTTAGGCAATACCAAATCTAAGAACAAATGATCTATCTAATGAAAATGTAGGTTGGAATCTAATTAGAAAAAATGAACAAACACATGAATTAATTTCTTGGTATTATTTATTATTATCCTCCACCCTTCAATATACGGAGATTTTTCTGAATCAGATAGTTTTGACAATCTTGCTTGAAGTCTTGAATTCATACATGTGTTTGCTCTAAAATGAGCTGATGGCTTCAGTCCCCTTTCCAGATGATATTACAAAAAAAACCACCCACGCCCTTTGGTAAAATTGACAGTAATGTACATTCTTCTAATCCATCTCAATATAATGACCAAATATTGACTTGATAGGGAGAATGAATGACTTGCTCATCTGAAAAGGAAGTCCTTCACAAATTTAGGTTCAAGAGTATTAGCTGGGAAGCTTCCACTGTTGCTGCTTTGCTTTACCTGTTCTGCAAAGAGAGGACTTAAGGATAGCAGCATGACTATCGATTTAGTATTTATCAGCAGTACTATGTTCCCGAGGAGTAAATTATAGTCTTGTATATTGGGAAGGGATAGACTATTTCTTGTTCCCTCGCGTGATATACAGAAAGTTAACAGAGTGGCAGGGTGTGTGATGGGAAAAGAAAGCAGGATGAGGCAGCTAGTGAGTTACTGTAGCAAGGAGGTGGATGGTATAATCCATTTTCACTGATACCTGAAATCATCCTAGTAAAAATAGGTGCATGTCATTATATTCTGTTATAGCTTCTATGCAAAATATTGGGGAACCAATGAGATTGGGATCCAGAAGTGATGAACTGAAAGAATTCTAGCCAAATTCCTGAACCAAGGATATTGCTTCTGGTGAGGCATCATAATGTTGGATATGGGTCTACTTACAAGAAATGCCACCAAGTGGCCAATATGTATTAAGTTATATTGCATACTGTGGCTCTTTTAGTGTATTAAATCATAAAAATAGTCAACCCCTGCAAATAGCTATAAAAAGGTATTTGGGTTGAAAAGATGTACTACAGATTGAATCTTTCTAGTCCGGCACTCTCTGGTCCAGCAACATCTGTGGTCTGGCTTGATTTTAGTTAGCTGGCTGTCCACTTACCATGGGCATGGCCAAGTTTCCTGCAGTCCCATAAAATTTTTTATAGCCACCAGTCCTGGCTCTCAATGTTCTGTGCTGTTATTTAGCTCTAATTTACCCCTAAATGTCTTCTAAGATTCCAGTAGACAATATTGACTTCCCGTGGTTTGGCAAATTCTCTGGTTTTGCACTGGTCAGGTCGCAAGAGTGCTGGATTAGAAACATTCAACCTGAACTGTTTCACAAAGCTTCGCTCATTTGAACTATTTTTTTACAGTGAGATTTTCTGTTTATATGTCTTTCTTGCAATGCTATTGAATAAGTTGAAAATTTAGCCTTCATTGTATTCTTTCCAGTACATTTTATGCCCTCTTCTTTTGCAATGGCCGTTGGTTGTAGAGGACGTGAATGGCTGACTGAAGGATGATAGTAATGCAAATGATTGTCTGGTTCTTTAAACTAAAGATCTTGTTTGTGAAAACAGCTGGCATAGCAAATTAATATTGCCGTGCCAAAAGAAACCTTGATTTTGTTTTAGGTTGTCAGGAGGATTATATCCACTCACTTGCCCAGATTGCTTTTGCTTTCACAGGGCTTACTTTTTTTCTATGCCTATATCAATTCTCTTATATTACATAGTATTTTTTTACCTTGGCAGTGAACGACTCACTGACTGATGTCTTAAAGATCTTGCACCCAGGTCGTTTATATACATAAAAAATAACTTTAAATGCCATGGATTTATAATCTGTAGTTTGTGTGTGCTCTATACATCAACAATACTTATGTTGTTTATTAACCGGCCGGGGCTATGTGCAAATCATTAGCATCAACCATGTATGTACACTTATTTAGTTTACTCTCATAATTGTAGTCTCCTTGCAAATCTTTTCCATTCTGAATTCAGATGATGCTTCAGCTCCTGCGCTGGAGACACAGCCTCAAGGTGATGAGGAAGGTAAGCATCTTTAGGAATGGTAACAGAGTAACACCAAAATGACACATTATATACTGTATACTGGAGCATAACTGTTTCCTTAGGGTACGTCTACACTTGCAGCCTATTTCGGAATAGGGCTGCAAATGTAGGCATTTGGAATTGCAAATCAAGCCCGGGATTTAAATATTCTGCGCTTGATTTGCATCTTCCTGGCCGGGTGCCATTTTTTGAAATTTACAAGCCCGGAATAACTGCCCGCGTCTACACACGGCAGTGAAACGGGCGTTCGAAATAAAGCCCTATTTCGAACTATCTGTTAAACCTCATTGCAGGAGGAATAACAGGTAGTTCGAAATAGGGCTTTATTTATTCACCTATTCCGAAATAGGCTGCAAGTGTAGACATACCCTAAAAATAAAGGCACCCAAATGCTTCAGGATTTAGCACAGTATTGGTGATTTGCCAAGAAGCTGAAAGCTGTCATGCGTGTTTCCAAGCCGGAGTACCGCAATCTTACTTATAAAGTCAGCAAATTGCATAGGGACATCACAGAGACAGAGTAACTATGGAATCCCACAACCCCACTTTCACCATCATTTTTCAGAGTGGAGATTTACTTCAGACTTGAGCGTCTGTTCATATTAAAGTGTAACGGGCTAAATTCAAAAGTTTAAACCAAACCCTGCCCTTATTATGCCCCATACAACCCTGCTGAAGACTGTATTTTTTCATTGTTGCTATAGGCATGGATTTAGCTGTTGCAAAGTGCTGCACTGTATCTTTTTCTTTGTTAGGCATGTACTACAACGTGCTGTCAGCCTTATCTTGTTCCTTGACCACTTAATGTTTGCTTGCTACATTTGTTTTTTATTTAAATTGTAATAATGTAAATATTGTCCTGCTTGATTTTTCTAGATATAGCTTCTCGTTACCCTACATTATGGACCGAACAAGTAAAGAGTAGGCAAAACAAAACCAATAAAAATTCAGGTAAGAATATGTGGTCTTTTTGCTTTGCAAACTTGATTGGAAATAATTTAGTAAGTCATATTCAAAATGCAGTTGTGGAAGTGAAAGTTATTTTAAATACACCAGAGCTTATACTTCCATCTTGCTATCACAACAGTGACCTAAGATTTGTGATATAATATAGAGATTATGCAACATGATTATTATATTTTCCTTTTTCATGTGAAACATTTTGGCTAGATACTCAGCTGGTGTAAATCAGCACAGCTTGTGTGAAACTGCAGGAGGGAGCTGTGACAATCTGAACAATTACAGATCTGGCACATTTTTCTCATCTACATTAATACTTTGTCTCAGAGAGGTAGCCGTGTTAGTCTGTAACTGATAAACAATGAGCAGTCCTATGGAACCTTAAACTAAGCGGGTTTTACTCACAAAAGACCCATGACCTAATAAATGTATTAGCCTCTCAGGTGCCACAGGACTGTTCATTGTTTTTATTAATACTTTGTATATTTTTATGTATCTTGGTAATATATAATAAATATGTACGTAGAAAAGATGCTGTGGGGCTTATGCGTGAGGGAAATCTGGTAGAGAGAGATCTGAATGGGAGCAAATGTGCCATTAGAAATAGCTTTTCAGCTCAGAAAAAAGTGGAAGGACAGATTTCTCAGTTTTTCTTTCTTGTTTTATAAACGTGCCTTTGGCCAAATTATGATAATTTGTGAGTTAATTATCAGGGACCAATTTAATATGGGTTTGATGACATTGATTTGTATTTTATTTTTTAAAGTTTGATCTTTGTTTGCTAGTCTTTATAAATAAGTTTTCAGAAATGTGGAACTTACTTTCTGTGCACATGTTTAATGCTCACAATGAAATCTCTCAAGTCCTGAGAAATCTGCAGCTATGAAGGGCCACAAATTCTACTCCAGTGATAGGATGAGCTGCAGAAAACTCCCCAAATAGAATCTCTTGGAATTGCCTGGTTCTCAGATCTTATGTTTCTACTCTAGTCACTAATTGAGCCGGGGCGGATGATAATTTTGCAGGGCCCAAGGAAACGCCGTGGGGCCCGGGCCGGCACAATTTTGCGCATGCGCCTCGGCAACAGCTGACCAGAAGTAACGTTTCGCGCATGCGCCTTGGCAGCAACCGACCAGAAATAGCGTGTGTGGGGTGCGTGCGTGGGGCCTATTGAAGTGCCCTGCCCTATATCCACCACTGAATTGAGCTCCTGTATCAGATAATGCCATGGGCATGAATAATAGATAATACCAAGAGATATTCACTGGGTACAAAGGGTTTATACAAAACCAAGGCATTGCTAATAAAGCCCCTGATTCAGCAAAACACATAAGAATATGTTTAAGTCCCAATGGAAATTTAAGCATGTACTCTAAACTAAACAAGTTAATGAGCTTTGCTGAATTGGGTAAAAATGGGTATAAGAAGATGAGCAGTTTTCCAAAGAAAGAAGTGTATATTGTAGGCCCCCACAAATCTCTATTTGTCAACTATATGGTTTATTCACAGTATCAAAACAATGCTTTCTCATACTTCCACTGTTGTTCAAAGAGAATATCACAGAACTTAAAAAAGAATAGCCCTACAAAAAAATCTTAGGGGATGTGCTAAGCCAGAGGTGTGCAAACTGGAGGGGCACAGCACATCAAGGGGTTGTAAATGGTTCTCATGGTGGGGGGAGAAGAAACATCAGCCATCTGACCTTTTAAAAAACAAACAAAAGTGCAGGCTGGGTTATTTTCAACAATTAGGTAAGTTTCATAACTATAACAGGCCTATGATGCCTTTAAAATGAATTTTGATTCTCATTAATTTTAAAACCCATTTAATGATTAATAATCGATACTAAAAACATAAACTGGCAATATACATCATAATAGTTGAGCACCCAAAACCCCTTGTGAGAAAGATACTCTAATACTAAACCAAAGGAATGAATAGCCTCATCTGTTTTCCCTCTGCCTTACACTGTGACCTTCAAGGCTGGTGCAAGCACAGCCTAATCAGCAGTGAACAGATTATGGTGGCATAGAAAGTATCAAGCACTGGCTCTAGGACAATCAATATCAAATACACTGTTTATGAACATGTTTGCAGTTTGCTATGTGTTTACTACTTCCTAATAACCTTTACCTAGTCTTATATATTTAATAATATAAGTTTTCATTCCTTCCACCAATTTGTAAACAACGCCCCCATGCAACAAACAGTTTCAGACTTCAAATAATAGAGAGAGGGTGCAACAAATTCTGTGAATGATACGGATGGTGTGTGTGTGGGGTGGGAGGATGCAACTGGAAAAGTTTGCACACCATTATTCTAGGCAAATGCTTTCCCTGCTGTTTCTCAATTTAACATCAGCCATAATAAGCAAAATTCTTCTGGAAGTGTAAAAAAAACCCCAAAAAACAAAACAAAAAAGGTTCTCCAGAAGAACTTCATTTTTCTGATATTGGAGACCAATTATATCCAAAGAAAAGACCTACTGAGTTTGGAACTAATTTTAGTGATTCAAAATTCAAACATGAAGAAGTTTGGGAACTCATAAAAGAAAAAGCTGATGAATGCTACGGAATGTTAATGAGAGTCCTTCATCGCTGATGAGATCCAATACATCTAAATTAAAAGGAAATATTTCGGTCCCTGTTTTTTCTTCTTTTACCTGTACAATATGAAACTATTGATTGGGAAGCTTCAAACTTAGAATATTTACAATTAGAATATTTATTAGTTGTGTTAAGTACTGTCATTGTTCCAGCTTCCACCTATATGCAGCACAGCACAGATATGGCATCACTGCAGAATTAGTCTGGGCTACAGATTGTGTGTTGCTCCATGCAAAATATCTTCTAACCTGAATGTAAGGGTGCAGACAAGGCTGTGGGTATAAGATGACACAGGTTTCACTTCGACCTTGGTTGTCTAGCCCTCTCCACAATTCCACCAGGACTTTATTTTCTTGTCTAATTCCTCCCTTCCTCTGCATCGTATTTTAGCCCCAGGCCTGGCTGCCCCATTTCTTCTGGACTTCCATAGCATTTGAATAAAAGTCCTCCAAGAAATCCTTTTCCTGCACTGCCAGCTGGCTGGAAGCTGACATTAGCCTCCTGGAAAAACTGTAGTGCGTTGACATGAGCATTTCTTCAGAGATGTCCTGCAAGGACAGACACATTCTCCCACGATACATTACAAGTTAATTCAACAAGTGGCCCAGTTTAATGCATGACTAAGAATCATGAGATAACCTGTTAGAAATAAATCTCAATGCATGAACCAGCATAGCAGCATTGTGAATGCAGCACATAGGCCTTGCCAAGCTAGGACTTTACAGTGGTGGGACTCCATCCAGACTAAGCGAGCCTAGAATAATTCAACAGTGAATATTTATGCTGCTTTCTTTTTGAGGCTGAGCCTCCAAAACGCCAGTGGTGTGTTTTTTCTCAAACCCCTAGAAATATAGATTAAACTTCCTCCTCCCTAGCCCCTCCCTCCGTATCAAGCCTACTAACTCCTTGACTGATCTCAAACCATTCAGGTACATCCAGGTAAAATTTGTCTGTATACTACTAAACGTACTGGGTATGGACGCATGATTGATTCCAATGAGGTAAATGAAAAACAAAACAGAACAAAAATCAAATCCTGCACCATAAGACTAAATATAGATCTCTGATAGTCAGTTTGCTGAGCAACTCCTATGTGTCCAAACCAGTTTGCATACACGTGTGCATGCACACATAGACACACACACATACGCTTTACATACAAAATGAGGCGAAACCCAGTTAATCAATAATGGGACATGTTATCCCTTGTTGTACCAGTGTAACTCCAATGGCCTAAATGAGATTGCTTTCTCTGGAGTAAATGAGAGAATAATCTGGCCTTCTATGTAAAAGTTCAACAAAACTGTAATCCAGATGTGGTTCTTCCTCCCCCAGTGTGAGGCTCGCGAAGTCCTTCCCCCCTGCAGCTTGTAAAGCCGCCCTCATGCCCCTGAAAATGGCCCTTTCCTCCCAGCTCCCTATGCTCACTGGGGTAAGGGAGCTGTCCGGCATGGCCATTAAAGATGGAGTATTAAAGATGTCATTGGACGGTGGCCTGATGAGGCCAAAAAGCCTCTAAAAGTGGCAGTCCTTTTTTTTTCTTTCCTCGACAACTTTGTCCTGGCTCTTCGCGCTAGATCCTTTGATATCTTGGCTCTTTGCCCGGAATGGGTTGGCCACCCCTGCTATAATCTATATCAAATACAAAACCCAAAATGTAGTAAAGTCCAAGTTGCTACTTACAGTCTGTATGGCACAGTAGTTTGTGTTGTTTTGTCTCCTTTATATTTTGTATTTACGTATGTATGTTTATTATATCATGGTGGAAGATTCATGGCCATATATAAACTTTCCTTGATGAGAGAATTACTCATAAATGTTGTTGTAACATAAGCATGTGTGATTTTTAAATTATGTGCCCTTCTTCGCAAGATAGTACCAACACTTTTGATGGGTTAAAGACTACAAATGAACACATTGTCTTTATTGTACCTCACCATAACTGGCTTGTAAAACATTTGCTGTTCTGTAAGTGACCTGTCACTTATAATTAACCAATAAAACTAGTATTGGCTTTTAGTAACTGGGGAACTGAAATAATGGTGCAGGAAATTCCAGTTTACACTAGCTACCCCATAACTTGATTTTTAAAAAGTCTAAATGAATTTAACAAAAAAATTGGAAGATTTACAGATGTAAATTCTTGGATTACAAGTCAGCATTGTATAACAGTTTCTGGTGTACTTTCAGTTTGTCTTCAGAATTGTCCTGACTTCTTTAACTTTTTTAAAAGTTTGAATGTGATGAAGTTTTATGTGTTTCAAATTTCCTTTGATGGCCTGATAAAAAGACCAAGAAAAAGTCTTTCCATGCATTTTTTCTGCATTTATAAAAGTAATGTTTTGTTCCTATATGAGATTCACCAAAATATGAAAGCTCAGATTCTCTGCTGGTGTAAATCAAGACAACTCCATTGAAGACAATTTACAACCTGACTGACAGTATTTTACTATAGCTATTCATATTCTGTTATATGTAGCTATCAAACAGCATATTCCAAGATATTTTGGTCAGATCCCCAATTGGTGTAAATTAGAGTAGCTCTATTAACTTTTTATGAAGCTATACTAAGTATTGTCAATAAACAGAAAAAGATGCCCAAAAGAAATGTCTTCACATCACAGTGAACCTGACATTGATTTACATGCCTAAATTTAAGAACACAAATAGTTTCACTGAAGTAATGAGTGAAAATGTTGCCCCACTGAAATCAATGGCACAACTCTAATTGAATTCACTGGAGCTAAGATTTCATCTAATTTGCTTAACTTGGGGGCATTATTTGTTTTGCATATACACAGGAAGGAAAATACCATGTTTGGCATTTTATTTAATTTTTCTAAATAATGCACTAGTATTTGATCAATACTGTTTAACATCACATTGTCAAAATCAAAGCTACAGAAATATGATATTTATAAGGCAATAACAATCATCCATTGAGAGCTCAATCCTAAAGCATTTTTATTGACAAAATTCTGTCACATAGTGAGGCTACAGGTACAGTTATGATGAGAGGAAAATTTGGTGGTCTTAGTTTTTACCATTCAGGAAGAGTTCTTGAACAAACAAACTTACAAATGGACAAACAGACACACTTCTAAAGTATACAGTAAAACTAGAAGACATACCCAATATAGCCCAGACAGATGCACAAGTTCTATACATAATACCCTTACTCTTTCTGTGTGTGTATGCATACATATAGTAAAAGAATTACCTTACATTGGACATACAGGTTAAGACAAGCAATTCTCTCTCTCCCTCTCTATCTCCTTCCCTCTCTCAGATAATTGCTTTTTCTTAGATAACTGCCCAATTAAATATTATATAATTAGTTACATAATTTTATGTTAAAACATTGTAATTTTTCTACATGTAAAACCCTCATTGACAATAGAAATGGTACCACGTGTTTTTATCTACTGCTCTATCTACCAATCTAATTGTCTTAAATTGGACAGGAAAGTAAGGAAAGTAATTATCTTATCCTGTGTGTATATATATAGAGAGAGAGAGAGAGAGAAGGGAACTGGATACTGTGCACACATACTTTCAGCACTTATTTTTCTTTCTTACATGATGCCTCATGACATGTGTTGCTTGAACAGCACAACTATGATCAATATTGAAATTATTTTAAATATGTGTAGGATAAGATAATTGCATGTCTTAACTGCCTGTCCAGTTTGAGTCTATTAGAAGAGGCTGTCAGTCAGTGTGATTAATGTAACAGGTGGCTATTACAGTGTTTGTACAAAGCTTTCCTTAACTGGTCATTTATCCAAGATTAAGTAACATTTATGCAACTGGTTGCCAATGAGTTTTTTGGTGATTATTATCATTAAAAAAGCCCAAAGGACCTGATCCCAGAGGTAAAATTCACTCGAGTATAGATGGCCCCACAAAACATATTCTGCATTTAAGTGCTTATATTGGCCCCTTCTGAATGAGGCTAAAACTTTCAAAAGCAATTTTGCAGGTTTAAGAGCTTCAGGATAAGACCCAAAATAACATTGTCTTTCATTTTAAACTAAGAGTTTGTTTCTGTGCTAATACAGTAATTTGTACTGGCCATCAGGAAATAAGTAAATAACAGACAGGAAAATGAAAAATTATTCTGTGCCTTTTTACTCTCTCACATGTTTTTTCATTTCCCAGATGTGGCTCTTAATATTAATTCAAGAGTAGTTTTGTGTAACTAAAGATATATGACTTAGCACAAGAAAACAGATACAGACAGCTGAGTACTTACAGTAACAGGTGTCTTAAGAATTCATTATGAGTGCTCTTAATCTATTTGGAATCGAATAAATTCAAAGTCATTTTGTATTGTAGAGAATGTAGGTGTGTCACTCTTGTTCATGATTAGCAGCTAATAGACATGCACATCCTAGTGAATTGATATTAGAACACACACAGGAAAGATGAATGGGAATGTTTTCAAATCAATGTATTACTTTAAACATTTTTTGAGTTTCCAGACAGTTAAGTGACTATAGAAATGGAACCCAGCTGCAAAGTTTGGCTTCTTCCCTCAAATTTGCTTGTATTTATTTTGGTGGTTCTAGTTTAGTTTAAGTTTATCAGAATGCACCTGTAGGCTTAAAGGGCTGGATTCACCAGTGTATTTGGGAGGCCTCGTGTAGATCCACTGAGACAAAGCAGCCATAAATCTAGTTTAAATGACCAGAGTTAAAGCGATTCACATAGCTGCTTCACTTCTCCAGAGCAGTGCAAAACCGCAAGAGTTGTCCCAGTGAATCTGGAGAATTAATTGCAAAATAATGTACTCCAAATGTAAAATCTTTTTTTCTTTCTAATACCTGGGTTTAGGACCTTAGGTTTTGGTGTTTCCTTGCACAACTGAAGGCATCACTGACATCCAAAGCAGGGAATTACATTCCCTAAGCTGCATTACAAGTTAGTGATGCTGTCAGCTATAGGAGAAACTTAGGGTGTGTCTAGACTACAGAGTTTTGTCGACAAAAGTGGACTTTTGTCGACAAAACTATACTTGCATTTACACTACCGCTGAGTTCTGTCGACATATCGTCGACAGAACTCAGCAGTTTTGTCGACGCTGGTAAACCTCATTTTACGAGGCATAACACCTTTTGTCGACAGAGTTCTGTCGACAGAAGGTGTTATTGCATGTAGGGTTATGTCTAGACTACAGGGTTTTGTCGACAAAGCAGCTTGCTTTGTCAACAGAACTAAATGTGTCTAGACGCTCTTTGTCGACAGAAGTTTTGTCGACAGATACTGTCGAGAAAACTTCTGTCGACAAAAGCCTGTAGTCTAGACGTACCCTTAGAGCCTTGAGGGCCTGAATACTGGTCTTGGCAGGTAAGTACAGAAAGGAGGTACATAAACAATTTCAAAACATATTTATTTTGTCATTTTAACTCCCAGATGTATCCTGTTAGTGGGAGCTCAGTCTATTAGAAATGAGCCTAAACTTAAACCCAGAATCCAAACAGTGCCAAACACTCACACAAATGAAGGAAGGTGGAAGGAAGAGAAAGTGATTTTGAAGGGAGGAGGAGAGGTTGACATGATGGCAGACTGAGGGCTTCCAAGAACAACCAAGAACATTGGAACCTCCCCAAACTCCTCATGCTGGCCCTGACTGGTAACTTACTGAATGTAAGAAATCTACCTGGAATATATTGACTGAGTAAGGACTGTGAGGGCACTTAGGGAAAGAAGTAGAGTGACTATAGACCCCTGTGGTTGGGGGCCAAGAGTGCAGTGCCCAGGAGTATACTGAGCCCTTTGGTCACTGAGCTGTGCTCCTAGCGCCCACCACTGGCCGTGGGGTGGTGCTTCTGGCCTCTGGCCAAAGGGCTCCACAGCCACCCTGCCTCTTTTCCTGAGTGCCCTTGACATTGCTGCTCCTCCACCTCTCTCCCTGAGATTGAACTTCACCACTAGCCTATTTGTGGTGCTCAGGAAGCACTGGGAGGATAAAGAAAGAGTTGCTGAACAGAGGGCACAGCTTTTCCCTGTGAGTAATCCAACCCAGGAAAACCCACGGAGACACCGGACCACAGATGTTGCCGGGCAGGGGAAGTCTGGATTATAATTACCTGTATAATTTATTATTTTTATTTACTGTAAAGGCAGCAGTGTTAAGGAACTGTGGTGGTGTGTAGAGACCATCCTCATATCTTATTAGATCTCAGACTTGATTACATATATATTATGGTAAATTATTTTGAAATTCTGGAATTTTTTTTGTTTTAGTTTTTTTTTGTCACAAATCAAAAAGTCCAGTGCCAAGGCACGCCCTGTCCATTGAAAAGCAAACCACTTGCTAATGGGTTGGGACTGGGTCAGTAGAAACTTCCAACCTAATATGCCATTAAGGCAAGGCAATAAAATGGGCATCGTACTGATACACTGTTATCCCAGTTGTCACTGGCATTTTCTAATGCAGCCCTAGCTTTTATTTTGTTATTATACAAACAGGACATAACGTTCTTCCCGCTTCCTGATCAGTGAAGACAATTACTCATTGTCCTTTCTTTTTGCTTGTTTTTTTAAGAAGTCCTAAATTGGTAAAGGAAAATCAGTGTTTTCTTTCTTCTCTCTCAGCCTCTTCCAAGAGGATAAACCTTTCCAGACCTCCCCAGAGAGCTTGTATATTATAACGCATTCTTATATTACAGTCTGCTGGATTATACTCATTATAGTATTACTCTATCTTTAATAATCCTTTTACAAGCATTTTCATTTATCTTCATTTTAATTTTACATATTAGCTAAAAACACTTATAAGCCCAAAGTTCTGGCATCTTCAAGCTTCTTCCTCCCACCATGGCGAAAAATCCTCCCATCCTAAACCATTAAAAAGAAGAAGAGTTCTGTTTTACATCCAGTTGATATCCTTTATGTTCAGGATGTTCTACAGTTTTATTTGACCCCCATAAGTGGGCAAAAAGATCTGTTTTATGCAAGTTTGAAATTTTCTGCTTTACTGCATTTGTTAAAATTTGGTGCCAACAGATACTAATCTTCACTGAACAATTTTTAATTATGTCATATTGCTTTCTGCAGCAACTAATGACAAAACAGACATGTCTTAGTTCTTTTACTTTCAGAGTAATGTCTGTTCTGCCCCCATCCTGGCTCTGCACAGCTAACCAGACATCAAGCTGAATAATCATAAAAGCCTTGTGAGGTAACATAAATTCAAGCTGCTTGTCAAGCTAGTTGTTTCTATTTTAATAAAAAGATATAAAAGCTAATGAAGAGATATGTATTCATGGATTATAGTGTATCCAAATAGGTTAATTTACACCTCTGAAAGAGAGTTTGATCTACTGTACAGAGAGTTTGGTATTGTCCCTAATTCTGCTAAAGATTTGCTTTGTGTTCTTGGGTAAAAGACTTAGGCCAAAATTTTCAATTTGAAACAGCACTATGTTAAAGTGGGCTTGCTAAAGGAACTTCAGTTGAACCTCGGCAAGGTTTACACTGACCAATTAGGCTGCATCTAGACTGGCATAATTTTGCACAAAAGCAGCTGTTTTTGCACAAAATCTTACCGCCTGTCTACACTGGCCCCAAGTATTTGCGCAAGAACACTGACTTTGTAATGTACAAAATCAGTGGTTCTTGAGCAAACACTCTGACGCTCCCGCTCAGGGATAAGCCCTCTTGCACAAGTATTCTTGTGCAAGAGGGCTAGTGTAGACGGCAACGTTAATTTATTGCGCAAGAGAGCATCTACACTGTCACAGATGCTTTTGAGAAAAAGCAAATCTTTTGCGCAAAGGCACATGCCAGTATAGATGCTCTCTTGCGCAAATACTTTTAACGGAAAAACTTTTCCGTTAAAAGTATTTGCGCAAAATCATGCCAGTCTAGATGCAGCCTTAGAGGGCAACACAATAGTGAGCTCCAGGAATCACATCTCCATAGTGTATTTCTGTAGTGTGTAGACAAGCCCTGAAACTTCATCCAGATCTTCAGCTGAAAGATTCGATGTAAGGGTTAAGTATCATAATATTATTAGCTTCCTTTCTCTTCCACTGAACCCTCTCCATCTCCCTCTCTTCCTTACAGCTGTATTCTATCTAAATACTAGATTCTGAGCTGCCCTTATATTTTACAATGCCTGAAAATAGTATTAGTTGCTATTGCCAGGTTGCATTAGAATTTTGTTACTGGAGAAAAAACAGTGACTAAACAGTAAAGCTAGTGTTTCTCATTAAGCACGAGAGAAGGTGAGCAGCCCTCAATAGTGAAAGATCAGGATTAAGGACTATTTAGAAAAGCTGGACATGCACAATTCAATGAGACTGGATCTAAGACATCTGAGGGTGCCGAGAGAGTTGACTGATGTGATTTCAGAGCCTCTGGCCATTATCTCTGAAAACTCTTGGTGCCCAGGGGAGGTACCAGATAGGTGGAAAAAGACAAATGTAGTGTCCATCTTCAAAAAGGGGAAGGAGGAGGAACCGGGGAACTACAGACTGGTCAGCCTTACCTCAGTCTCTGGAAAAGTCATGGAGCAGGACCTCAAGGAATCCATGAGTGGACTAAAAGTCAGATAGAAAGCTGGCTACATCATTGGGCTCAGCAAGAGAAGAATGAGGGGGGACTTGACAGCAACCTTCAACTACCTGAAAGGGAATTCCAAAAAGGATTGACTAGGTTATTCTCAGTTGTGGCAGATGACAGAACAGAAACAATGATTCACGCTGAAGTGGAGGATGTCTAGGTTGGACATTAGGAAAAACGTTTTCACTAGGAGGAGGATGAAGCACTAGAAGTGTTGCCTAGGAAGGTGGTAGAATCTATATTCTGAGTGGTTTTTAAGCAGAGGTGTGACAAAACCTTGGCTGGAATGATTTATTTGGAGTTGATCCTGCTTTGAGCAGGGGGGTGCACTAGAAGATCTCCTAGGGTCTCTTCCAACCCTAATCTTCTGTGTTTCTATGATCAGCCACGGTGTATATACATATCCCAGTCACTGCATAGATAAAAATTCCTTTAGGCTTTAGTGGGAGTATTGCCTATACTCAGTTTGTCCTTTAGTTTGTACCTCCACTAGAAAGAGAAACAAAACCTGACAGTATCCTCTTTATTGCCTTCCTGAACTGTATCCTCTTAGGTGCAATGATGTGAAAATACACTATAAATACAATTAGATAATTTTGCCCTACCTTTGTGAAGATATTTTTTTCAATTTTTCCACATGTAACATTTTTTAGTGTTGGTGGTTCTTGGTCTAGATCTATCAGCATCAGTAGAACTGGTCAAAAATGTCTTGATGTAATTTTTTCAGTCAAAAAATGCTGGTTTTGTGGGAAAGTTTTGCAGAAATGAATCAATTTACACAAAAATCTCGCAGGCCCAACCTTTTTTGAAGAGGGCAGGTGGGAAGGAAGAGAGTAGAGTTTGAGAGAAGGCAGAGCACCTCTTCAGTTCCAGTTTTAGATCTGCTCTATCTTCTATGAAATGCTGCATATCCTTTATTTCCTCTTATTTTCAATCAAGCACTCCTTATTTTCCCAATGAGGAACATGGTTAGTGCACTTCAGGTCTGCTGACAGAGGGCAAAGGGGTCTGTTGCCCCAGGGCTTGACAATTCAAAGAGGCCCAGGGCTCTTGGCCACTGCTGCTGCTGCGGCAGCGGCGGCTGGAACCCCATCTATTTAAATCACTCCTGGCAGGGGTGTCCCTAGACTAGCTGCCAGCAACTGGCACCCTAGGCGAACCATGCAATCCGTGCCCTCACCTCCAAACCCCTCAATGATATTGCACCACCATTTGGCACCCCCATTTAACTTGGCATCCTACGCGATCACCTAGTTCGCCTCTATGGACAGGTCACCCCTGACTCCGGGAGTTCTGTACTGCATGCTCTGGGGGGCTGAGAGGCCTGGGGAAAGGGGAAGTGTGCTGAGTTCTGGGAGCCATGGAGGGCTGGTTGCTTCAGTCCTGCCCCTTCTGCCTGAGGCCCTGCCCCTCTGGGAGTGTGTTGTCTGCTCCCTTAGGCTATGTCTAGACTGCAAGCCTCTTTCGAAAGAGAGCGTCTAGACTGCACGCGGAACTTTCGAAAGAGCAAGCCGCTTTTTCGAAAGAAAGCACCCAGTGAGTCTGGATGCTCTCTTTCGAAGAAGTCCTATTTACATTCAAGAACGCCTTCTTTCGAAAGAAGCACTTTCGAAAGAAGGCGTTCTTCCTCGTGAAATGAGGTTTACCGCCATCGAAAGAAAAGCCGCGTTCTTTCGATTTAATTTCGAAAGAACGCGGCTGCAGTCTAGACGCAGGTGAAGTTTTTTCGGAAAAAGGCTACTTTTCCCGAAAAAACCCCTGAGTCTGGACACAGCCTTAGTGTATTTATTTAGAAAATGAGAGAGCCCCGACCAATTTTCTACTCCATTTGAATCAGTATCTTCAAATAGTAATTGCATAGGGACAGCAACTCTCTCTGTTTATTCCTGTAAAGTTCTATGCAAACTTTAATAATGTCATATAAATATGAAATAAAGATTAAAAGTAGTTGAAATGCCCATCATTATCACATCCTTAACATACATCCTGTGCCAATTTTTCTTCTTCAGGAAGTCATTGATGAGAACGTTTAAGCCGCTTACATAGCATGGTATGTGAAAGCATCTGACATTAACTACTGCAGAGAAGCAGTGTGGTCTAATGGCTTAAGATCATGGCATGTAGCCAGCCACTCCTGAGAGCTAATCCTGGCTCTACTCCTGGGAGTGCAGCTGAAGTTTTGACAGATTGATGAAGACATGAATAAAAGTTTCAGCAGAGGAGTAGTTGTGATAATATCTGGGAAAGGAGATGTATCAAATATAACAGTAAGCAGATTTACAAACTGGGATGACATTGGTAGTACAAGAGAGTTTAAGACTGAGTGCAATGTCTAGCTTCCTAGTAATAAGATGAGGAGAAACGACCCAAAGGAACTAACTGAACTTTGGTTGTGGATGGTCTTGGACTTTCTAATTGACATGGGAAGGGAAGAGGGAATAATATACCTATTTCTCCCTCTTTGCATCTCTCAAGTCTCAACCTCTTTATCTGTTTTTTTCTCCTTTTCATCCTTCTTCTTTTGTTTTCAGGGAGGCTGACAGAATTTCCAGGTGCCTGGGCAAGATGGCGGGGACCTGGCTTTGTTCTTCTGGAAGGGGTGGGGCCTCAGGCGGAAGGGGTGGAGCTGGGGATCCAGCTTTCAGTGCCACCTGTACCACATCGGGTGCCTGGACAGTTTTCCCCCTTTCCCTCCTGTTGGCGGGTCTGGTTGTTACATTCCAAATTAGGACATTACGTTCACCGTTTTTGCTGGCAAAAGTGCTTGGAAATGCCCATCTCCAGAAAACATCACTGAATGTAGTGTCATGGTAATAGACACATACGGCCAGAGACAAACCAAACAGAGGATGTGGTTGTGATGTGAAAGAGACTCTACAAAGGCTCCTGTCTGCGCTTTCCCCTTCTGGGTAAGCTCAGAGGAGTGGCACTATCTGCAGGTAGAACTGTACTGTAATTACCCACAACTGGGACCAAAGACAAGCAGGTCTGCCAATACACAGGCTGTTCCATCCAAATGCTAGAAACCTTTGTAAGCTTCTGTCACATAGGGTGTGTCTAGATTACAGGGTTTTGTTGACAGAAGTGGACTTTTGTCGACAAAACTATACCTGCGTCCACACTGCCTTTGAGTTATGTCGACATAACGTCGACAAAACTCAGCAGTTTTGTCGACATAGCTAAACCTCATTCTACGAGGAATAACGCCTTTTATTGACAGAGTTCTGTCGATAGAAGGCATTATTGCATCTACACTGTCCTTTGCGTCCACACTGTTATGTCGACAAAGCGGCTTGCTTTGTCGACAGAACTGGATGTAGTCTAGACGCTCTTTGTCGACAGAAGCTTTGTCGACAGTATCTGTCGACAAAACTTCTGTTGACGAAACCCTGTAGTCTAGACATACCCTGACTGATCAGGCGGGCACACGTTCCTTTAGTATACTATGCAGATTTAATCTGCAACAGGCTCCAGTTTCAGAACTGCCCAATCTCCTTGGAGTGTCATGTGCTGCATATGCTTCATTTTTCCCTCTTATTTTCATACTATCAAGCAACCTTTAATCTTGCCAAATGAAACAGGAAAAAAAACCCAGACAAAATAACAGGTAGAAAGAACAACAGAGCTGTCTTCACATAAATTGTAATACAAATGTTGCCTTATTAGGTGACTGAATGCCAGCATCACTGCTTCCTGCGATGCTGGCTATCTGGAAAAGTTAAATATTTAGAATCTGTTTTATTTGAAGAGTTCTGCCAAAACCAGCCCTTTGGATTTTCTCTCCTTGTCACAACGGGCTTCAAACTAAACACATGACTCTGAGTTCTGGGGTAAGTGGTGTTGGGGGCAGGGAAGATGAAAACATATTTGGGAAATGTGCTCTGCAAACATGTGTAGAAACATAGCACTTTCTGAAATATGCTTCCTATCCTCATACATCATGGATTATTAAGAAGTATTTATTTATGTAGGGGTTTTTCCATTGATATAAGTTCTTTCCATGGCTGGTTAAACACTTAAAAGTAATTATCCTCTGAGCGGTCAGTGTAATCATATGAAATACTGGGCTGAAAGGATTAAGGATAGTTGTTGTGTACCCTTGAAAGATAGGATTTAGCAGATTCAGGAAGGCTTTAACCTAGCTACTATGTCTGATCTCAAACATCTCTGAGAAATAGTTCAGTGAATGCCAAGGGCCAAATTTTATGCTGATGTAAGTCAGCACAGCTCTTTTGTAGTCAACAGAGTTGTACCAATTTATACACACCAAATGTGGCCCAAGATCTTCAGCTGCCTGGCCTTGTCTCTCTGGGGGCATGTCTACACTGCAGGGCATACCTTGAAATAACCTATGCAAATTGAGCTATGTCAATTGCCTATCTTATTTCAAAATAGCTTCTTTCGAAATAAGGAGCATCTACACAGCACTTATTTGAAACAGAGCACTCTTCCTTTGACTTACCTTATTCCTCGTACAATGAGGGTTACAGGAGTCGGAGTAAGAAATCCTCCACCTTGATAGTATTTTCACGCTATTTTGAAATAACTTCCTGCTGTGTAGATGTAGATTCAGTTATTTTGGAATAGCACTAGTTATTTTGAAACAGTGTTGCAGTGTAGACATACCCCCATGGATGTAACAAATAGACCTGTAATGGCTTTTGTGGAACCAGCTCCAGCTTTCACTTCACCTGTAGAATTGCAGAGTTGATTTGGATTCACACCTGAATAGAGCAGAGCCTGGGCCAGCCAACACAGGTACAGCTGTGTATACTGGAATTATCTGTTTATACAGCTATTAGAGATGTGTGAGAGAAGGCAGGGCTGGAGTCTGGTTTAAACAAGTACAAATCTGAAGTGACTGTTAACTTAGAGGAATGGAACAGAGGCAGGATGTGGCTCAGTGAAAGCAAATGGAATGGTGTGCACTTTCTGGAAAGAAAGTGCCAGATTCTGCTTTACATGGGGTTAAATCTGGATTAACTCTGAATTTTCATGGCTGTAACTGACAGTGGGATGTGGTTAGATGGAAACAAATGCAGCTCAGTGTACTATTATTTTGTTATGCGCTAGGAAGACAGGGACGGATCCTGATTCCAGTCACACACCTGCAAATTTGGAGTCAATCCGGATTCACTCCAGTGTGGAGCAAAACTTGGCCCTGTGTCTAATGCCCAGCAGCTGACTCCCAGCCTGGCCCATACCTGTGTCTGGGTCAGCACCAGATGTGCTGTCAGTTCTGCTCTTTCTGGGAGGGACAGGCACCGGGTTTGCTGGAAACACTAGTTGAGCACCTGGAGCTGCAGGCTGGAGTAGATGGTGCGGGGCTTGCAGATTTTCTTCCTTTGCCATTGATGCGGATTTCTTCGTTCTCAATCAGGGCAGCTTTCTTGTGCTCAGGATCAAAGGTCTTGGTTAGGAGCTGGCAACCCTAGTCTGGAGAAGCCAAGACTGGCAGCCCCAGTGGTGGTGGCTGGGGCTGCTGTAGTGAGGCAAGCAAAGGAGATGCAGAATAAGGGGGTACCTGGAGATCCAGCCTCCTCTCCCATCCACAGGGCAACACCCCGGATTGGCAGCGTGGCTGTGTAAATGCTGGAGGGTGGTGCTCACGTTCTGCCTGGACACCAAAAGCAGCTCTCTGCCCAGGGATCGGGTGCCCTGGAAACGCCACCAAGCAACCTTCATGCAAGGAAAGCGGCTTGTGTCTCTGGCATGAGGAGGGAAGTGTGGGTGTGTTAGGAGTTGCTGGTTTGTTTTTCCTTCAGTCTCAGTCTGGCCATGGGCTGGGGAGGGGGGCAAGGAAATTGTTACAGGGTTTACACACAGGGTTTTTTCTCACAGCCATTTGGATTTTTAAAGAAAATTGATTGATAGGGCAGAGAAACTGAGAAATCAACTGATAGGACCATGAACACCCTCCCCCCAAAATAGGTACAAGAAAGCCCCTTTAAACCTAGTTACACTACCAGTGTAGAGTGCCACACTCTAGTCCATTATTTTGAAATAACTCCTGCTTTCCATGAGGAATATCACTTATTTCAAAATAGTTATTTCGAAATAGGGTAGTGTGTACTTTCCACTGCTGCTATTTCAAAATAACTACTTCCCAAAGTCATTCAAAGTAATTAGTCCCCAGTGATTCCTGGGGATCTAAGTCAAGGTAGCGTATCCACATCAAGGGAGCCTGCCTCGGACTAATTTAGAAGCTTCCTTGTAGCGTGGACATGCTATTTCAAAAAGTTATTTCTGGAGTTTTTATTTCAAAATAATTTTCTATTGTAGACATGCCCTTAGTGACCTGACATCCTTCAAAAGGATATGAGAGTTTTATTGATGAACCAAATTTGCTGGTCAGTACTGATACGCACCATACTGATGCATAGTAAAACATGCATATCCTTTCGAAGGCTGTTAGGTCACTAAGCTATTGATGAACTTGGACCACTGGTGTAAATTGGTGCAACTCACTGACTACAATGGAATGTTTCTTTTCATCAGTTACAGTCAAAGGTGGGGCAATTTTTTTTTAAATTCATGTTGCCCTTGTTTTACCCACAAAGTTTTAAGGTAGAGCCAAGCCAAAGGTCTGGCTTTGTCTGAGTAGCCAAAACACAAGATGAGCCATTTGAGCCGACGATAAACATATGAAAAATAGATGGTGTAAAACTATATTAAAAAGTTGCTGGCACCAAAAAGTAATTGTTCCTGCACACAAACCCCTGGCAAAATTAGACACCCTTCCTAATCTAGTTTCAGCTTGTGGTGGTTTTCCTACCTCTGCAATTAAGATCACTAACTTCCTATGGTCTAGACAGTGCACTGTGGGTGAAATTCATCCCTGTGCAAAGTGCCAGCACATGACCTCTGCATGATTTAATCTCACATAAACCTTCACAGTAGGATTTAAATGATGCATGAGTCTTGTGCTGGCCCTCCGCACAGGAAGAAAATTCACCCAGTATATAGCATCTGACACTGTGGTGGTGTGATGCTTTATGGGGAACATTGACAAGGGCTGATTTATGAGGAACTGTGCCTGAAAGAGAGACTATGCCTGCCAGAGCTCCCTGATTGTACTGTGGAGGGAAGATGTAATGTGCGACACCTGGCTTCTCATGACAGTAGTCAGTGTACCAGGTCCCTACCAATCTAACATCTCTCCAGAAAGGAGTTGTGAGGCAAATCACTCCTAATTTCCACAGCACCAGGGCCTTCAGCGTGCCAGCACAGTACCCAAAATGTGCAACCAGCAGGGCTGACAGCCTTTTTGTGCCCCTGGGCAAGGTGGGGAGGCCCAGCTCCATGCTCCCAGAAGAGGTGGGGCTGGGCAGCCAGCCCTCAATGCCACCTGCAGTGTGCCATGTTGCACCCTTCCCCATGGGAGCCCTCAGAGCCACCCAGAGAATGCTAGGTGGTGTTCCAGCAGCAATTTAAGGGCCTGAGGCTCTGGCCACCATCACGGCTGCAGAAGTCCCAGGGCCTTTGCGCTCTTTGCCCTTCATCCCTGTCCCCACCCCACATCAGTGGGTTTGTGTATACTCTGCCCAGTACTCGGGCCCATATACGTTTTCTGCCCAGAGTTGCAAAGTGTTCATGTTGTGTCCTGAACCAATGCGTCACTTACCCTCCACCAGTGATGGGACTCCAGCCACAAGTGGGACTTGTCCTGCCTGCCACTTAACAATCCCATGACAAAGGATGGAAATGAAAACACTTCCTGTCCGCCCCCCAAAGCCCACTCTGGGGTTCCAGGGATTTTCTCTCTCTTGTGCCAAGGCAGTGAGTTGAGACTGTGAGTTCTACATTGTCCAGACTAACAATCCAGTACATTTCACAAGCACCAAATGCACACCAAAAAGTGTGGTGAAATAAATACATATACATGGTAAGAAGAGCTGTCTGCAATTTACTTGGAAAGCAGGTGTTGATTAGAGTATAAAAGATAGATGGAATGTTACCACCTTGGATTAGAACACAACAAGAAGGCTGGAAAATATTGGGTAATACCAATATTGTAGCGTGAGGGCAAGTTTAGGCCCCGAGTCCACATTCTGGAACTTGAGTGGTCTGATTTCCTTTGATGCTGACTGCTAACTCCCTTTGTGTTGAATTGAAACTGAGCTAACTCAGCATTCCTGTAAATTGGGTTTCTTAAGTGCCTACATATGGACTGTATTTTTTATTAGAGTGGCTCAAATAAATTCTCATCCCCTCACTCCTCTGGCAAAGGATTTCACTTTCACAGGTTTGTGGAAAAAGTGAAATTGTTTATCCTCCCCCCCCCCCCCCAAAAATTCTGAAAACAAATTTTCTACAGGCAGAAAGTTTGCTAACCAATAGACTTGCAAAGTAAACATGACAGCCTTGCACAACTCTGGCTAATGAAGGAGACTTTCGATTGTTAGGAGCAGCTAATGGGCCAGCTAGCTATTGTGTTTGGAAAAGTCAATCTTTTTTGTTTGCTATAAGTTTTCCCCAGTGAAAATCTATAGGGTTGCTCAATTTGGGAAAAAACTACAGCCATATTATGCAACAGAGAGAAGCCATCATCTTCCCTTTGTTATTTGTTCAGTGAGAAATGGTTTCACAAAATGAAGGAAATTTTGCTCTCACTTATGCCTATACAAGTTAATGGTTTGGGCAGAAATTGGCTTTCCTTACATATGGGGAGTGCCATAGAATTCCTTCTGTATAAGCATATCAGGTGACTATAATTCTGTCTCTGCTTATCTTGGGTTTGATCCAGCTCAATGAAGGGGATTGAAGGTGCTCATTTCCTCAAAAGGGAGAATCCAATTTGCAGAGAGCTTTTCAACTACTTTGGGTAACTGTTAAGCCTGATGCCACGTCATTGACCACTGGCCTAAAATAATGTATTAATTATGGTGGTGATTTTATTTTGAATTCTGGTAAAATTCCAGGGCTCCATTGGACTTGTGATGTATAAAAACACTGTCTTTGGCTCCAAAAATTATAATCCAATTAATATTAATTTACTTTTTCAAGAAAGCTTGCGATAGTTTGCATTTTGTTCTTGCAAAACAAGCAAACAAAGATTTGGCAAAAATGAACTGCTTCCATCATTTCTGAGATGTTATACAAAAAGTTTGATCTCAGAACTTCAGGATAAAAGACTTGCTTTAATGCAAAATGGCTATTTGAAAGAGATCAGATTTAAAAGCCAGTTTATAAACACGTATGCATGTAGGTTTCCTCACTTGAGGCCTGAGTCAACATCCACTGAGGTTAGAAGGAGCTTTTCTATTGATTTCAATGTAGAATGGGCTATGCCCATGAGTAGTCCCCATTGAGTTATAAATATAAGATTTCAAAATAATTTCATTTAGGATTGTTCATTCATTTATTGGCCACACTGGGTTGCACTGAATTCTGTGATAGGCAATTGTATTTTCTCATGATGATAAGGGTCAATGCAAGCAAATGTTTGCAGAATCAAAGCCACAATTCCTAGGAAAGAAGTGGTGCAAAACGTTCATATTGTTGGCCAAAGATAGATATTAGTGATTTTTCCCTGCATAAAGCAACTGTTACGAAGCTGGCAGGGGCATGATAACTATTTCTTACACCAGCTGCCCCCTCCTCCTCCGACAAAGGGGGCATATCAGGGAAGAGACGGGACAGGCTGAGGGTAGGAGTGGGTTTTGGGGAATGGAGATATACCTATCCTTCACTAATCAAAATACCTTGTAATCAGCTTCCCAGTACATGTTAGCTCCATCAATTCAGAGAAGCTTAATTATAACTTAATAAGCCAAATTTTTGTCCAAGTCATAACTGACTGCAATAGCGGCTGCACTGGTGTACATTAGACGATTATTGGCCCATATATATAAGACTTTAGAAATATATCAGCATCAAATCAAATGTAAATAGATAAAGTTTACTAAAATGTTTTAAATAAACTGGGATATTATTTTGATATCATTTTGACCAACATAATATACCTTTTATGCAATTTGATGCATCTCTGTACTGAATGTATGAGTAGGATTGCCAGGTGTCTGGTTTTCTCCTGGACAGTCCGGTATTTGTGGCCTCTGTCCAGTAAAATACCAGACATTTTACACGTCCGGTATTTTTTGTTTTTCTCGGACAGGCGGCCAGTGGGGACGTTCTTCCCCTGCCACGGCTGGCGGAAGGGAGCCGGGAGCATGGGAATTTAAAGGCACAGTGACTTTTTTTTTCCTCAACAACTTTGGTCCCTCATTTTTGTTTTGCTCAACAAGTATGGTCCCCCATTTCTTTTGTGTTTGTTTGGTTTTTTTTATTCAACCAACTTTTTTCCCGCCATGGTTGGTATTTTTTGTGAAAGTATCTGGCAACCCTACGTTTGAGTCCTCTGAATATATGACTTCTGTACATCCCCAGGGAAACATCAGAGAACTGCAAAACTCACTTTATGGACTGCTCAAGAGTAGTTGACATGTATCATTTTTGCTTTTTGTTCATGGTTTTCTTGTTACTGGCTTTATGTGAAGTGCATTGAGCTTCAAGGCCCAATAAAAGATCCTTTTGCTCTGGAAACCATCCCTGTCTAATTGTCGTTTCATGGCTCATTACAGTAATAAGAAAAGGAGGGAGGGCGTATCAACTGAAAATGGAATTTTCTTCATGTGGATTCCTTTTGTCATGTATATGCTGTTGAGGTTGAGGAAATTGAGAGGAAGAGTTTATGTAGAGGCAGGAAATGTTAAAGTAGTGCACAGGCGCCTTTGTAATTTTCTGCAGATTTTGACAACTCATTTCTGCAGAACAAACTAATTTTGAGCATATGTGTAGACAGCATTTCACAATCAAGCAGAAATAAATCATGCAGGTTTGCAACGGGAAAAATCCCATATGCTCACGGAAAACGCTGGTGAGGTATGTTTCATTGTCAAAAAACATTTAGGAAATAAAGGATTGAAACATCCAATGTTTCATAGCTAATGTGTATTATGTATACATCTAGCTACTAGGGTGATAGGTACTTTAGGACTACTGAAGACTGAGGGAGAGATAAGTCTTTCTTCTGCATTGTCCCTCACAAATGATGCACTGTCCTTTTCTCATTTTAATATCTGATCCTGCAAACATTTACTCATGTGAGTAACCCTGGCTTACATTAAATAGCCTAATTGACTTCAAAGTGATTCACTCACATGAATAAACAGCAAGTGGCCCTATGGCACCTTAGAGACTAACCACTTAATTAGCTTTATTAATACAGATCCTATAATTGACAGGTACTTCTGCTGTTATTTATATTTATAAATATCTTGGTTTCTGTTATTTCCACTCCAATTCATCTGATGAAGTGGGTTTTGCCCACAAAAGCTCATGATTCTATATCTTTTGGTTAGTCTCGAAGACCATGTCTATACAGGGGAATTATTTCAAAATAACTCCCCTTATTTTGAAACAAGGCGAGTGTCCACACTACCAAGCCCATTATTTCAAAATAACACCTGCTTGTGAAAAAGAATAGCTTATTTCGAAGTAACTCTCAAGTGTAAACATTAAGGTGCTGCAGGACCACTCGTTTTTAAAGTTACAAACTAACACAGCTACCCCTCTGCCATTTTGACATTGTCCAGTTCATTTCCTTCCCCCCTCTCCCAGTTTTCCTTCTAAAACAAAATTTCTGGCAAAAATCAATCTGATTTTGGTAAAGCTTTCAATCTCAAAAAAGCTACATATTCCAAAGGAACACAGTTCTGTTGAAGTGCCTTTGAGTAGCTCTAATAATTATCCATGTACTTAAATTACTTTTGCTGTGGTATAGATTTTTTGTAATGTTTTTTTATAATTTTTCTGGCATCGCCTATTGCAGTCCCCTCCCCAGTAGTTGTCAGATTGTTTGGGCAATCTCTCAGGAGCTTTGCAAAGTACTGGTATTTACAGTGATTTTGCTAGTAAATGAATGTTTGTTGATCGTATGGTAAAATTTGGAAAAAGTGAGTGAATAAGTTTTGTTTATTTTAGATATAATATAAAGCACATGGATCACCTGATAAAATTAATAAGCAGTATGGTTAGTATAAAACAACTCACTCCTCAATTAACTGCACCACTTTGTCCTACAACTTATCTGTGGAACTTATTGCCATGAGATGTTATGATTGCCAAAATATAAACGTATTTCAAAAAGAACTGGATAAGTTCATGGTGGATAGGCCTAGTAATGGCTATTAGCCAAGATGGTCAGGGACATACTTCATATTCAAAGCAACACACTTCAGGGACACAATTCATATTCAAGGTGACTCTGAAACTCTGATGATCCAAAACTAGAAGTAGAAGATGGGTGTATTATCATAACTGCCCTATTCTGCTCATAGCCCATTTTCAGAGTTAGGATTACTGAGGAGAATGGAACATGGTCTGATCCAGCATGACTGTTCTTATGTCATATGACTAACTCCACCTCTTCCTACAACTTCTAACCTTCATGTTGTTATGGTTTAGAGATAGTAAGTACTTCTTAGGATATCTATACATATGGTGATGCTGCCTTTTGAGGGCATATTATTATGGCGCCAGATAAATCTCTTTGTTAGATGAGAATTCTTAACATCTGCCATGGATTCTGTTGTCCCTGTGTTTAGTCTACTCCCCTTTGTCTTCTTCCCCTGCTTGAAAATCTTGCGTCACTCCTTCCTTCCGTTGTTTACTATGTGTGAGGCAATTTTAAATTGCTGTTTTCCTTTCTCTCCTCCAAGAAAAGATCCACAGTTCTTGCTCTGACCACTTATGCAATGTGGCTTCTAACACTTCACACTGCTTTTGTAATGCTTCTTTGAAACTTCTCCAATTTATCACTGCTTTTCTATATTTTGGACACAAAAAACTAGACCAAAGGGGCCAAATCTCAGTGCAAAGCAGACACAGTGCTGGTTTGAACAGGCAGCTGAAAATCCCCTGATACAGAGGAATCCCTGGAAATCTAAAGACAATATCCCTACCTCTGTATGACCTGTTTCTAGACTCAGAAAGCAGGAGAGTGTCTCACAGGCATACCAGATATGGGAGGGGATGTGTCTGAATGCACTACCTCCTGTGGCTCTGGGCCGGTGGTATGGTGCCATTCCGGCCCATCAAAATTAGAGTTACTTCAAGGCATAAACTTTTGTGGGTAAATCCCACTTCATCAGATGAATTTGATGAATTGGATGAAGTGGGTTTTACTCATGAAAGTTTATGCTCCAGTAAATCTGGTAGGGCATGTCTACTCCAGGAAATTATTTTGAAATAACTAAATTCAACTTAATTTCCGATTTTACAAAATCAAAATAGCATGTCCCCTTGACATTAGTCCAAGGGAGGCTCCATTAATGTGGACATGCTACCTCGACTTAGAGCCCCAGGAAGCACTAGGAAGTAATTAGTTCAAATTACTCTGGGGAGTAGTTATTTCGAAATAGTGGTATCAGAGTGTCCACATTAACACTATTTTGAAATAGCAATTTCAAAATTAGTGTTATTCTCAGAGGAAAGCAGGAGTAGAGATTTCAAAATAATGGGCTTGGTAGTGTGGATGCTCCACTTATAAATTAAACCTAAGGGGGTTATTTTGAAATAATTCCTTAGTGTAGACCAGGGCTTAGTCTCTTGCCACAGGATTTCTCGTTGTTTTTGCAGATACAGACTAACATAGCTACCCTTCTGGGAATACTGAAATACGTTACTCCATTCTCTGTTCTTACCAGGAAGAGGCCAGATTCTGCTTTTAGTTACACTGGAATAAGACCAGAGGGAAATCTTTGTATTCAAGTAATCTGATTGCAGGCCATGAGACACTTTGCTGATGTTGACTGCTGGAAGGCATTGATCCCCACAGCTCCCAGTGGCTATGGTTTGCCATTCTCGGCCAATGGAAGCTATGGGGATGGTGCCTGCAGGCAAAGGGGCCAAAGGAAATGCTGGCTGCCCTTTCTTGAAACTCCCATTGGCTGGCAATGACAAACCATGCTACTGGGAGCTGTAGTGGGGGGAGGGGGGCTCTGGGAATGGACAATGTCAGCAAAATGCCCACCCCTGCTCCATTTGGTTCTCTTTACTTTATCAGATGAAGAGTTCAACATGTAGAAAGAAAACAAAATGAACATGCAGGCTAAGCAATGTATTTTTCAGGGGTGCACCATGTTTTAATGCCATCATCATCATGATCAAGATTCACTGAGGAAAAGACTTATTTTGATTTCCTCCATGCACAGGCTGGTAATGGATTTCAAGTCAGTGAAACAAGAGCAATTGTAATAAGTATTTTAAAAGTGAAAATAATTACGTACTGCAAAGTTATTAAACAATGCCTCCACCCACACTAAATAGATCCTCTAATTATGGTGTGTAATTTGAATGTCAATACTTTTAAAACTTTTTAATATCATGTTACATTAGTGCTTATACCTACCAAAGGGTGTGCAAAACTAATCAGAGCTTTGGGAGCCTCTTGCTCTACTGTTCACTTGCCATACACACCGTAAGGGACCATGACCACAGCTCTGAAAAACCCCCATCAGTGCTGGGCAATCAAGTCAGCAGATTTAGCTTTTCATATTTGTTGGAAGCGATTCATCATGTTTTGGGAACATGGCCATCTCAAAGCTAGACTTGCCTGCTATTTATGGTATCAAGATATGAACAGAATTTGCTCATTTCTTTTCCACCATGCCAAAGTATATCTTAATAGTACCTCTGAGTAGCAAAAGGATAGGGATGAAGTTAGAACAACAGCATTTTGCACCATTGGTGCCAAGTTTCTGTAGGCAGTGCCTCTCCTGTTGATAAAGCATTTCATTCACACAATGGATGACACGAGATGAGATTATTTTGAAGCCATAACCCACTGGCAATGGTTCAAAAACATAGTCCAAGATTTATCTATAGCCGTCACAGGTTTATTTGTGAAAAGTGGTGAAGACTGCTGTAGATTCAGAAAAGAGGTGAATCATTAGCATTCCAGCTTACTCATTGCACTTAAGTGTTTAGTTTTTGTTCACTAGATGAAGACAGGACTAACACAGAACTAATTCTTTATTAACCCGTTATTCTTTGTGGGATCATGCGCACAAATACAGAACGACTTTAAAGTTCCTGGAAGACTGAGATTGGCAATGAAATGTTTTGATTTCTGAAGTCTGAATCTAATCCAGTTTGGTAGTGATCAAAAATCATTATTGCCTCAAGGCTCTGTAATGGCAAATATTAAATAAATTGGTGATATCAGTTGATTTCTCATTGGGCAGCTGTCCACAAACTGTTGGCCTCCTTGTCCACAGTTACAGCAGAAAGGCCAGCAACTGAATGGACATGAAGACAGAGCTACCCTCATACTCCTACAAAGCATGGCTCCTCCAGAGGAGAACCGTTGACTATGTGGGAGGATTATACTGCCTCTTCGACTTATATTGATAGCAGAGGTATTTAGTCTCCACAACTGATAATACATCACTTTTCGCCAACAAGAAAGAAAGGAGGAAAGATGGATCTGCAATTAATTTAAGTGTTTCTTTTTATTCCTTAGCTGAAAGCAAAGAGCAGAATATAAAAGTACAGAAGAAGTGAATTCATTTAACGTGGCATTTTTAAAAAATGGATTAAGATACCTTTCCCAATGATCTCTAAAAAGAAAGTTTCACTCATCTTCATCCTCCTCCCCACCCAAGAAAAATCATCTAAAAGATACCCAATAAATGCAGCTTTCTTGGATATCCAAGAATACCCCTTAGCAAAGGGTAATATGGAGCTGTCACCAGCAGTTTGGAGCAGGGAGAGTGTATGCCAGAGGGGGCAAGGGAGAGGGCATAATGCACCTGAAGTTTGAGTCTAGTAAATGGAAAATATTATCGCAACAAGTCTTTTAAAACCTAGTTCTCAGATGTGATAGCATGGAGCTAGGGATTATCTATCGCTCCATTAATCCAGAGGGCGCTTGCTGTATCCTCATCAGCCTTTCATTTCTTTCTTTCCAACAGCATCGTCATGTGATCAAGAACTTCAGTCAGCACTGGAGGAAGCTAAACAACCCCAAAAAGACAATGTATTCATTCCAGAGTGCGCTCAGGGAGGCCTTTACAAGCCCGTGCAGTGTCATCCTTCCACGGGCTACTGCTGGTGTGTTCTTGTTGACACAGGACGTCCCATCCCTGGGACATCAACTAGGTAAGGCAGTAGGGGTTGTGATGTTTTCATGTGTCTCCTGATAGGATTATTGGGCCAGAAACTCCATTGGCAATGGAAATAGACTGATATACCTCAGTTACGGATCTGGCAGTGTGAATTAAGACCTGTCAAAGTGTTAGACTAGGTGTCCAGCTGCTGGCATCTCCAATCTTTTCTCCACATACATTCCTTTTAATTTATGCTGAGAAACTAGAGGGTGGAAACTGGTGAAAAGTCAGCATAGAGCAAGCCCCAATTTCTGGCACTAAGATGATGAAAGAGCCAGTTGACGCTGTCCACATAAGAAACCAAAGCCAAAGTTAGAAATGTTTCTCCGGCAATCCCCCTAGTCATTTTCATCAGACAAGCTTCCATGGAACAATTGCCTTGAAACCACTAGAGAGAGGAAATATCATTTTAGCATGTTATTAATAGATGCTTAGAATTCTCTCCTCTTAGCTGAGCTGAGTACATGGTAAAGCGTTCTGAGCCACATTGAGCAGATGTATGCAGGGTGAATATCAGATTCCAAAGGAAGTTATTTAGACCAGTTACTGAGGTTTGGCTCCTATACGAACACTACAGAAACTCATTTAAAACCTGGCCAATATGTACAGCCTCATGCAAGCATTGACCTTTTTGTGGCTTAGTCAAAAATAACTTTTGACCATCTCATAAGATGTGTGGAGAAAAATGGTTAAAAAACTGATAGTACCCTAAGAATGCGATGCAGGGCAATCTTTTGTGTTCTTGGAGCACTAATTTATTGACCATGTATTGAGTTGTTTTGATATCTGTTTATGCAGTAGACTGGACCACGCCTGCACAGTGCAGACTCTTAGCCTACGTAGGAGGAACCCACGGTCACTGGCAATCTTCTATTTCTCATCCTTTGGAAGCTACAGCCCTTAAACTGTCAAACTAAATTACCAAGATTGGCCCTGAAACTGTATGATCAGCACTTCTGATGTTCCCACAGAACCTGTAAACATGTAGCCTGCTCAGAAACAGCCCTGCTCTTGTTCTCTCAGTTTAAAAATCATTTTGTCTTGATCCACTTGTCAGTGACATTTGTGTTTTGTTTATTTTGGGGCCAGTGAAGCTTTCTGTGCCTCAGCGCATAAGCATAATCAGCTTCCGAGGACCTTCTTTACTGCCCTCTCCAGTCAGAAACTGAAATTTCTGCACAGTTTCAGGTTGGATTAACCTGAATCATTCTGCTATTTGCTTCATGGGGCTGCCCTTACATTTATTCATATTGCTTCCTTTCGTACTGCATATTTCCTATAGCCAAGCATTTCATGTAAATCTGTGCTCTCTCTAATCCCTGCACCTCCTTCCAGGGCCTATAGTTCTGGTATAAAAGGTGCTTTCAATATATTTTGATAATGGTCCCACCCCCTCTCTGGAAAACAAGGGGAAGAGCACTGGCAGAACTGACCAACAGAGATGGAGGTCCTCTTCCTCCATTGGTCTGTGGAGAGCCGTCAATGAAGTGACCACTATGCATGATAAATAAGAGCTGAACAAGAGGCAGCTTTCATCATCTGTGGCAAAGCTCCAGTTTTGCCTTATAAGTCCTGTGCTCCTATTGGCGTTCGGAAGGTGGGTGGGCATAAACCCACCCAGTACGAGTCCTGTGCTTCTAGGTAGTTTGTCTCTCAAAAGCTCACTGTGATTCGTGATGTAGCCTCTCCCCCTTTCTGGAGGCAACGGTCACAACCTACTGAACCACCTTCCTCATAGGCCAGTCAAGGGGTTTGGTGTGAGAATCCTCCTTAGTCTCAGTCTTCCCTCTCAGGGAATGGCTCTGTGGTGGTTCAGGGAGGGTAGAGGAGAACCCAAGCACACCCTCTACTTCAGGTTCCAGTCCAGGGACCCTAATGGCAGCAGCAACAGGTACTACCAGAGCTATAACCCTGTCCTGGGCCACTTTTCCAGATGGCCCCTCCCAGCACCTTGTTCCTGCTACCTAACCACTCTCAGTTCTTCCATGGTGTATCAGCTAACTCCCAGCTCCTCACCAACCATCCTCTCTGACATGGCACCTTTTAAACTAGTCCCAGCAGGTTCTTCATAAGCTGCTGGTGTTCTGATTAGCCTGTTTCTCTTAATTGCTTGTAGCAAGCTCTTAATTGTGTCTTTATGGTGTCTGTCTGACTTAATTGGTTCTAGCACATTCCTGATTGTTCTGGAGAAGCCCCTGCCCTGGTCACTCATGCATTAGAAAACTATTCATCCAGTGGCCAATATACTTATTTTTTACCAGGTTTCTGCAGCCAATTGATCTGGGTCTGTCACACATTCCCCCCGCTTTTCCATCTAGACATTGGAGGGAGAAGTCAATATTCTTTTAACTCAGGCGCTCTGTTCTGGGGCACACAAATAGACAGGCAATAAGGACTTGTGAATAATGGTGCATCTGGTCTTCCCATCAAACCTTTCCATTCAAAATGCAAATCAGAGGAATGACTATAAGAAAAAAACCCCAGAAATCCAAGATGAAGGACTAACACTCAGGATAGCGCGCAAGAAAAACACTCTTCAAAAAATCTTTATTAGAGAATAACACAATACACTGGAGTGGGCTGCTGTTGACGTAGCAACTTGTGCTGTACTTGTCTGTGATATGAATTGTAGCCTGATCCAAGATTGCATCTGAATTCCGGTTACCACTGTTAGGGTTGACAGGTTCTTTGTCCCAGGATCAGTCCCAGTATTCAATTATTTTATGGTTGGAAACCCTGATGTGCACCGTTGCAACACTCACACGATAGGAACCCATATTTACAATTATAGTTTATTAATGCAATTAGCACAGTCACAAACACTCCAGTTTCTTTAGATAGGGAATGTACATTCATATTTCTATACCATATATTCACACTATTCCTGCTAGAACAACCTGAGGTGTTAGCCATCATCTTCCTCATTACCTTCACCTTCCCTTTCACCACCAGGGGCCATTATTATGGCTTCTTCCATGGACTACATCTTCTTCTCCTACCACCCCTAGGCTGGGATGCCATTTTTATCATATGTTAACGCTGATGTTATGTTTGATGCATCTTCAGTAGGGGATGTTTCCTTTTCTCCTTATTTGTATTTCCTCATCTTACTAATGGTAAAGTGTCTTTTCCAATATGTCAGTATATTATTTATCTCAGCTTATTATCATGTGTGTCAATTCATTACCTTTATTATATCCGTTCTACTTGGTTATTAGATCTGGTCTCAACTGGTAATGTTGGGTTTTTCTAAATAATGATGTACCTGCTAAGTTTGAGGGTATTCTTGGAAGCACCTATATCATGGAAAGTCCCTTGATCTTAATACCATCAATTTAGGTGAAAGCACAGTTAGCTCACACATGTTCAGGACCTATCTGGGTGAAAGGTCCCTGGCAAAAATACTAACTTTGCTTTCACTCAACATATATAACATGGCCTGTAAGTCTTTTTTACTACTGCCAATATAAATCTACTGTAGCTTTATATATGCACTAGTGAGGTGGTTAGCCTGAGAGTATTACCCCCCCCCCCCCTTTATGGAGTGAAATGTAAAATGAACCTCATCACCCTGGTATGGATGTAAATAGTGAGGTATGTGAAGGGATGGTTTCAGTGGTATGTTCCCCCTCTGAGGAGCATCATACAGAAGATACTTTTGATGATTGTAACTTTAGGGAAATAAGGAAAATTGCTTGGTTCCCCATTAAAGCTTGGTTACTTTGGAATAATCTGGATTTGTGACAGGATACTCCAAGGGACCATAAGGGTACCTACATTGATTGGTTTTGATTGGTTACCATGCAAAATTGGCCATAGAGTACCCAGAGTCTTTTACTTAGTTAACCTCAGTAGGCATGATCATGATTACTTATTCCTCTTCCGATAGTCCACACAGAACAGCGTCTGTATCAAACACATTACATCTACAGGTGCACTTAACTTCTCTTTTCTGCTCCCCAATAACTTGGGATGTTTCATTGGGTTGTTAGTCTGTACAAAAGATACTATAGGCTTCAAGATTTATACTAACTTGCCAAAACTAATGTTATACAGGCAGTCCCCGGCTTACGTGGATCCGACTTACGTCGGATCCCTACTTACGAACAGGGCTTTTCTCGCCGCGGAGGACATGGGCGGTGGGACCGCCCAGACGCACTGCGGTCCCACCACCCATGTCGTCCGCGGCGAGAAAAGATGCTCCGCGTCTCCCTGGTCTGCTGGGGGAGCCCCCCAGCAGACCAGGGAGATGCGGAGCAAAGCCGTAGAGGACGCGGGCGGTGGCGCGTCTGGGCGGTCCCGCCGCCTGCGTCCTCCGTGGCAAGAAAAGCCACTCCGCGTCTCTGTGGTCTGCTGGGGCCCCCCCGCCAGCAGACCAGGGAGACGCGGAGCAAAGCCGCGGAGCAAAGCCGCGGAGGACGCGGGCGGCGGGACCGTGGCACGTCTGGGCGGTCCCACTGCCCGCGTCCTCCGCGGTGAGAAAAGCCACTCCGCGTCTCCCTGGTCTGCTGGGGGGGGGGGTGCAGCTAGTGCGCCCCCCCCCCAGCAGACCAGGCTTTTCTCGCCGACGCCTGGGGTAGAGCAGCTGGGGGGCTGCCGGGTTGGTCTCGCAGCACCGAGGTGCGGCGCTACTGGACCAACCCAGCAGCACCCCAGCTGCTCTGCCCCAGCTGTCACCAAGAGCAGCTGGGGTGCTGCCAGGTTGGTCCCGCCGTGCCAAGGGTCGGTGCTACCAGACCAACCCAGCAGCACTCCAGCTGCTCTGCCCCAGGCGTGTCCGATTCAGCCGCTGCTGGTCAGTTTCAACAGCGGCTAAATCTGGATGCCTGGGACAGAGCAGCTGAGGCACTGCCGGGTTGGTCCCCGCAGCGCCGCACCTCGGCGCTGCGGGGACCAACCTGGCAGCACCCCAGCTGCTCTACCCCAGGTGTCCCCAAGTCAGCTGTGGCTGAAACTGATCAGCGGCTGATTCTAGGAAGCCGAGGGCAAAGCAGCTGTGCCTCGGGCTTCCTGTAGTCAGCCGCTGGTCAGTTTCAGCAGCGGCTTAATCGGGGACACCTGGGGTACCCGACTTACGTACAAATTCAACTTAAGAACAAACCTACAGTCCCTATCTTGTACGTAACCCGGGGACTGCCTGTACAGGATACAAGCTTGACAGTTACTTGCATTACTGCTGAATCAAATGCAAAGCAGAGTATAATGAAGCAGGAATAGAGTTGCAGTAAATATAACAAAGGAAAACTTGTGCACTGGTTACAGAATACAAACAACAGTGTGCGAGTCAGTGCTTAAATGTTTCAGCTCTAAAGCATGTAGTCTACTTTGGTCACCATAATAAATAATAGTCCCATTAAAAGTCAGCCAACATACAGGGATGGTGTAGCTGCATTTTATCCCTCTACCCCAGCCCAAACTGCCCCTCTGTCATTTTGAAGCCAAGGACTGATGAGCTGTCAATAAAAGTTTTCCAGAGAAGAGAGGGCATTGTGGATATAAAACAAAGATGATGGAATAAATGGTTAAAAATAGTGGGTAAACTAAGCTACCATAAACTCCATATTCCTCAAAGGCATATAAAAGGAATTTACCCATTTCTCATTTACCCTTGACTATGCTAGCGGGTGGAGTGGGATATTAATAAAAGAAATTAGAGCTTCTTGGCAATAACATTAATACATCTTCTGCAAAGAAATGCAGAACTCAGAGGCTGAACGTATAAAAAACTTGTTAGGACAAACCCTAACACCAGTAGAAGTGTATCTGATTTTTAATAAATAAATAAACACACCAAGTGTAACGTTAACACACACACACACACACACGCTCCCCTAAAGTTATTTTAACCTAATTGTTAAAAAATGTGCTAATATCTGAAACAAGACTGTAAGCAAAAGTGAAACTAACTGCACTATTACCTTTTCTACATCGGGTGAAGTTCACATAAATGAAAATAAACATAAACATGAAATCAAAGGCCTTGATCCTGCAATCCCTTACGTAAAGTTAAGTGTGAGAGGAACAGAACAGTGCTTTCTAATTTCTGTCTTGGCAGCATCTCCTTTCCAATAAACAGGTCATTCCTTCTGCCACCCTGTTGTATTTAATATCTTCTTTCTTTGGGTGTCAGTGCAGCTACTTCTCTGTAGGCTCAGCTTGGACATTTAGGGTATGTCTACAGAGTAGGGCTAAAGCCAAATTAAGCTATGCAACTTCAGCAATGTCAATTGTGTAGCTGAAGCTGAAATAGTTTAATTTGGCTTTTGGCGTGGTCAACACAGCAGGAAGTCAAAGGAAGAACACTCTTCCTTTGACTTCCTTAAGGGCTACGTCTAGACTGCAAGCCTCTTTCAAAAGGCTCTTTCGAAAAAGAGCGTCTAGACTGCAAGCAGTACTTTCGAAAAAGCAAGCCGCTTTTTCGAAAGAGAGCACCCAGGCAGTCTGGATGCTCTCTTTCGAAAAAGCCCTGTTTGCATTCAAGAATGCCTTTTTTCAAAAGAGAACTTTCGAAAAAAGGCGTTCTTCCTCGTGAAATGAGGAGTACCGCCATCGAAAGAAAAGCGGCGTTCTTTTGATTTAATTTCGAAAGAACTCGGCTGTAGTCTAGACGCAGGTGAAGTTTTTTCGAAAAAAGGCTACTTTTTTCACAATGCAGTCATTGTGAAATGAGGGCTACCAGGAGCTAGAGTAAGAAGTCCTCCAGTTCAACATTATTTCAAAATAAAAGCTTGTAATGTAGATGTGCACTATGTTACTTTGGAATAACATCAGTTATTCAGAAATAACACTGCTGTGTAGGCATAACCTTGATGATAAGATCATCATTATCAGCTGCTGCTTCTTCTACCAATTTTATTGACTTTCAAGATTAAAATCAGACCTTTCATTCCCCACTACTTTAACACCTATTTTGCTTTATGAGCTTATATTATATATGATGGGCTGCATTTGTATTTACCATGAACCTAAGCCAATGGGGCAAAAGTGCAGATGGCAGAGGAGAAAGGGAAGGCATAAAGCACTAACAATAATTGGCGGGGGGGGGGGGGAGAAGGGGAGGAAATGGAGGGGGGTATCAAATTAATTTGGGATCAGGCTGGTTGCCAGATAGTACATTAGTGTGCACCACTCAAAGATTTCTCTTTCACTCTTTCCCTGGCTGATTGAAGAGGTCATCCATCAGATAGTTGAATTCTACCTTTGCCATCAAAGCAGCTTCTATTCCCATTTGAAAAAAAAAGGGCCTTTTTCACTCAGAGGAGACACACTCACATGGGCATGAAATTGCATTGCACCTTCCTGGAGCAAACTCTTTATCTGATGGGCCCCTGGACAATTCAATAAACTTTCATCAGACTGTGAAGATAAATTAAGCACTGAAGAGGAAAAAATGTCTCACTGTTTCAGCCTGCCCTATAATGAAGAGCCAGAAAGGTCGAGTGTTGTTCTTGTAGCTAGTAGAGCATCAAGATATTACAAAGCTTTTAAAATGAATAGCTCATTGATGAAAATCAGATAATGTATATCAGTTAGACATTTTAAGATATGACTGGGTATATGTGGACACTGGGAGCACATGTAACGGGCATGTCCAATAAGCGGAGCAGTTAAATATAAAATTGTAGGGAGGCAGAATAAGCATGTGCAAGTACGGACAGAGGAGGTAGAAGAGATTTTTTTCCCCAGTCTTCTATGAAAAAGCACACTTGTTTATTGTTCAGAACTTAAGCTTTCCCAGGAAGCAGTCTAAATTCAGATGCTGCAGCTTTCAGCTACTGCATAAAAACCTGAAAGCATATTTCCCCAGAAACAATCCTCATCTAGATTCACTGAGCAGAGTGAAATGCAAATATTAAAAAAGTGCAGTAACAGATGAAAAGCATACTAGATTTTCAATGTATTTAACAGTCATCTATGAGCTGATTAGTAATTATTTTTAAGGGGACATGGTAAGGTTAAAGATCATAGCTGATAGTTTAAAAAACAAGTGAGATGGATGGTCTAACAAAATAATGGGATTTATGAGTTCAGGAGGAACAACCTTAATATTAGCTTTGTTATGGCTTGTCATCACAATGTATGGCCTTGATCCTGCAAACACACGCTGGCATTTACTCACATGAGTAATCCCACTGAAGTCTGTGGGGCTATTCACATGTGTAACTCTTCACAAGATAGAATCCTATAACTATTAAAAGTTTCTAACATGATGAAAGGATTTTAAACAACTCGTCTCTAGCCAAATGAATCTAAAAAGGGTATGTAGGTTCAGTTCAGAAAAGAACCAACAAGTTCTTTGATCACCAAATGGAGCTGAAAATCTGCTAAAAATATGCTTGAAATATAAGAAGTATTTGCACTGTTTCAGTAAAGTAAACCATTCAGTAAACCATTAAAATTTAAAAACGGTGTCACGAGGAGGAAGGAGAAAATTTGTTCCTCTTGGTTTCTGAGGACAGGACAAGGAGTAATGGGCTTAAAGTGCAGCAGGGGAGGTTTAGATTGGACATTAGGAAAAAATTCCTAACTGTCAGGGTGGTCAAATATTGGAATAAATTGCCAAGGGAGATGGTGGAATCTCCCTCTCTGGAGATATTTAAGAACAGGTTAGATAGACATCTGTCAGGGATGGTGTAGACGAAGCTTGGTCCTGCCTTGAGGGCGGGGGGCTGGACTTGATGACCTCTTGAGGTCCCTTCCAGTCCTATTATTCTATGATTCTATGAAAATGTCAACATTTGCCAGTTGTCTCTCAGATACTAAAGGTGCCTCCTGTATTGACCATGGGAAACAAATGAAGTGCTCTTGGATACACACAACTGTTATAAACGTTAACTTTGTAAAAAAAAATGAGGACCACTGTACTTCCTCCTCTATGTCCCAGCTGAAACCAAAAAGTGGAGAGGAATATAGAAATGAAAATAAACATTTTTGAAAAAGCATAGGGATGAAACCAATAGGATTCCATAGAAATGTAATGAGGTTTTACAGAAATCAATCCAAAATCCTATCAAATTTGACATTTTCTCAATGTTTTATAAACTATCCTATAGAATTGGGTATCTGTAGTATAACTCTCTGTTAAATTCAGTAGAGTAATGCAAACAAAAATACAGAAAAGTGAAAGTTATCTATTGTTTTTCAGGGCAGGGGTGGGCAATAAAATGGTGCAATCCCCCATCCCAGCGCAGGTGCAAGTAAATATGGTAGCATGGGGGCCTGCCAGGGGCTAGCCCTAGCAGACCATATCTGGCCCACATACTAGTATTTGCCCACCCCTGTTCTAGGGGATTCCCATAAGAGAGGTTTTTTTTAAAAAAAAAAAATCACACAGAAAATTTTTTGAGCCTTAATAAAGATTCAGTTTGGGTTCAGTTGACTGTCTTACCCGACCACAACATATTTCATGATAAGACTGGTTAAAACTTCAATCCACATTTCTGCTGGCAGAATAATCTATTTGGGGGAAGAATACACCTGCGAAGCAAATCGCGAAGTAACCTAAAATTAAATTATTAGACTTGGTTGCGTTATCACTTCTAGCATTTTTCATCTCTATTATGGCCCACTTTGCAAACTAATACAAATAGCGCCCTGAACAGCGATAGCTGTATCACGAGGCCGGCGGTAGTAATTTCCCATGTGCTATGTAACACCAGGCAGAGATGAAATACCCTGTCTTGTATACTGTATGTTTCTGAGAAAATGGCTTTTTAAATTGTGGGAGCAGCTTTGGTCTCTGTGGAGCTTACATTGTGACTGTTTGCCAGGTGTAATTTCCCCTGGTTAATCAGTAATCAGCCAATGGTAAAAGCAACCATCTTCCTTGTCACAGCTCATATTTCTTTGATTGTCATTTGTGAACGGGGACTAAATCTCACAGTAACTGCTAGTGAATCAGGCCTGACACTGATACATAATCCACTGCCAGCCGCATGATCAAAGCCCCATTTTCTTACATTGTCTGTGAGCTTTCACTTGGTAGGAGACAGATGGCACTTCAAGAGTTAAAGACTGGCAAAAAGGGAAGCAAAAGGAGATCCTCTTTTAGATAGCTCTCAGACAGGTTTCTTATGTGCATTTTTATGTTTAATAAAAGGACAATGGATTGATGAAATCATATGATCAGAACCAAAAGGCAGAGGACCTGGTTCTCTTGCACATCGTGCGAAGTGGGTGTAATATTCTACTTTTCCAGTTAAGGAGTGTTTTACACCCACTTTCCACAGGTCTAACTGACTCTACAAGGTGCAAGGCAATGGAAAAATCAAGTCTAATTTCTTTGACAGAGGGAAAAAAAACCCAGGAAAGTGTAACTCCAAATCTGCAGAATGCTAAGCTAGTACCATATGCTCTGAGGCAACAAACACAATAGCGTTACTGTAAACTCCCTAGTGCAATCAGTCTCTCTTTTGGTCTAAAACAAAAAAAGGCTTCAGTGCTAGCTTTCTGCATTCAGTTCTTTGGTAATTCAGGAGCACTGGAAGTTCCAAATGTGTGATTATAGAACTCCAGTAAACATAGCCTGATACTGGTCTGGGCAGGGGCTGGGCTGCAGAATTGCACTAAGTTATATCACCTGTAACTAGTAGCTACTGTGGCCAAAGATCTGCTTGAACTTTGCTCTGAAGCTTCCTATGGTTGGCAGAGGGCATAGACCCAGCTATAAATAGTTAAGTACAATGGAGCCCATCACATTCATGACCCAAATATCATTGACATTTGAAATATCAGCATAGACTTTAAGGACTGGAAGGGACTCAAGAGATCTTCTAGTCCAGTGGTTCTCAAACTTTTTGGCTAATGGAAACTCACCGTTAATTACATAATTGCACTGGAGTAATTTTGCTAGTGCTGTAGGTAGGAAGAATGGTTTAATTTAACCACTAAAATGAAATATTCACTTAAATTATTAAACAGACTAAGTGCTTTAATTTTCTCATGTTAGTTGATCAAACTTCAGTTTATATAAAGTAAAACATTCATTTTTGTCTAACAAAAGTTTTTTATTTTTTTCTTTATTTATGGCTGGGTCGGGGAACCTTTTTTGGGTGGGGGGGGCACTGATCCACAGAAAAATCAGTTGGGGACCACAAAAGTGAGAAAAAACCCTCACACACACCCCAACCCTCACTAATGTGGCCCCCAGCTGAGACATTACACTCCTCCAGCCCTTCCTGGGGAGCGGGAGGGAGGACTGAGGTTCACGGCTTCCCATAGTCCAGATTTATTCTTCTGGAGTTCCAGGGGTCAGTGAAATTTGTAGACCCCTTTAGGCTCTGGAGTTGGGACAAAAATGAGGGCTTCAGTGTGTGGGACAAGGCTGCCAGCCAGAGGGATGGGGTGCAGGATCTGGGTGGGAGGTGGGGTACAGGAGGGATTGAGGGTGCAAGGTCTAGGTGGGAGGTGTGGTGCAGGAGGGGGTGAGGGTGAGAGATCTGGATGGGAGGTAAGGTGCGGAGCAGGCTGGTATTAGGGTGTCTGGCCAGGGGGAAAGAGCAAGAGCAAGGGAAGGTGCAGTGAGAGAGACCAGGAGGGAGGATACAGGAGCAAGGATGGGTGTAGGAACAGGCTACAGACAGGGTTTCTGTCCAGGGTGGAGGGTGCAGGATCAGGCAGCGGGTCTCAGTGGGTTTGTGTAAGAAGGCTGGGAGTTTGGGGGTCTGGGCCTGAGGGGGAACTTGCTTTCATGCCCTGCACCACTCCAGGCACAGCCTCTTGCTACTCCTATTGGCTGCATTCCAGACAATGGGAACATCGGGGAAAGCCTCCAGGCAGCGAGCACACCCACGTGCTGCTATTTCCTCAACAGGGGAGGGGGAGAGCTTCTTCACCAAAAGCAGATCGTGCAGCAAGGCTCGGGGATTTCTCTTCCCTTCCCAAATGGAAAGCCGGTGATGGCACTCCAACCTCGCGGAGGAAGTGGGGAGGAGTGGGAGGCTGGAGCACCAGCGTGGGCTCCCCACTGTGAGGGAAAGGTGGGGATTGAACTCAAGCCGCAGACCATTTGAAAGGTGGCCGTGGCCCCCTTGTTTGAGAACCACTGTTCTAGTCTAGTCACCGGTACTCATGACAGGACCATCTAGACCTTTCATGACTGATATTTGTCTAAGGGTGTGTCTAGACTACCTAGTTTTGTCGACAAAAGTCCACTTTTGTCGACAAAACTATACCAGCGTCTACACTACCGCAGAGTTCTGTCGACATAACGTCAACAGAACTCAGCAGTTTTGTCGACGCTGGTATACCTCATTTTACGAGGCATAACACCTTCTGTCGACAGAACTCTATCGACAGAAGGTGTTATTGCCTGTAACGTTGCGTCCAGACTACGGAGTTCTGTCGACAAAGCAGCTTGCTTTGTCGACAGAAATCAATGTGTCTGGACGCTCTTTGTCGACGGAAGTTTTGTCGACATTATCTGTCGACAAAACGTCCGTCGACAAAACGCGGTAGTCTAGACATACCCTAACTTGTTCTTAAATCTCCAACGATGGAGATTCCACAGCTTCCCTAGGCAATTTATTGTTTTGCTTAACTACCATGACAGATAGGAATTGCCCTTCCTGCAGTATAAGACCATTGTTTCTTGTCATACCTTCACAGATTAAGAAAATGTTTCTCCCTCCTCTCTGTAAAAATCTCGTAGAGTGATGCTTGAAAACTGTTATATCCCCTCTCAGTCTTCCCTTTTCCAGACTAAACAAACTCACGTTTTCCAATCTTCCTTCGTAGGTTGTACTTTCTAGACCTTTAATGACTTTTGTTGATCTTCGGAGTTAATTCAATTTGTCCACCTCTTTCCTGAAATGTGTCACCCAGAACTGGACATAATACTCCACTTGAAGCCTAATCAATACTGAGTAAAACAGCTTCATGTGTCTTGCTGACAACATCCCTGCTAATACATACTCCTACAGTGCAGTCGTTTTTCTGCTGTAACTATGCTAAGAGATGGTCCCTAGCAACAGGAAGCATCAAACTCACAACATGTTGCATTTGAAGGTGGAGATGGGGCTGTAAAATACAGAAGAGATAATCTTCATTACATAGCATCTTTCACAAGACCATGGGAGAGACAGCACAGTTGGTAGCATTTGCTAAAGTTACTTGCAGAGGGCAAAACAGCACAGGGTTTCTTGTTGTCATCTGTGACTAACAGACTTGCCGTAATTAAAAAAATTAGAAAGAAATGAGATATATCAAATATATCAAGATACATCATGTATCAAGCTGTAACAGAAGATCAATGGAGTCCATTCCACTCTCCAGGTCAAATCATCCCAATGTATCTCCTCTTCTTCCACATTTTTCTGTAACTGCTAGTTATTATGGTCAGCCTTTCTTACATAAGCAAATGCTTGTTCCAGAAACAATATTCTAATACACAATTTTAGTATTGTGACATCTACCAAGCCTAGTACCAGGTTATTGTGTGGAGGGCTAAAATTGTTTTTTTCAGGAACACCAGAACCTGAATAATATGCCAGCTGTCAAACTCGTAACATGGTTTACAGCTTTCTGCACCAGTGTTTTGGTATGTGGGAGGAACTTAACTTTCTTTCTTGTATTGGGTTTCCTCATGTTTCTTCACTGCCTTGTTTCTCTGTTTAGTGGGCTCACTAATACTTTCCTAGTGTTGTGAGGAGAAAGGAGTTAATATTTGCAGTGGGGGTCTCTGGAAGATAGACACAACATATCATTTCATTTCTGTCTATGTCCTTACAGGACTCTAATGAGAACAAAATTACCCAGTTTCTGCTCTGAGAAAATGAGGTATAATTTTAGTGTAACCATAGAGTTTGAAAGAAAAATAAATCTAAATTAAGTTGGTTTCAGCTTATTTTTCCGTCTATTTGCTTTTCCTGTAGGTATGAACAACCTAAGTGTGATAACAGTGCCAGAGCTCATCCAACCAAAACAAAGGATTTGTACAAGGGCCGCCAACTTCAAGGTCAGTGTAATAGATGAGTATTGCAGCACATTTTTCAGTGTCATTTAACCATTGCGATAACTAGGAGGAGTTTCTTGCTCTAAAATAAATAATGCCGGGATGGTGCTACATTGGCCTGTCATTGACTGAAACTGAAGAATGGAGTTTTGAATTTAGATAGCTGTAGATAAAGGGTGTAGACCCGTGGTTCCCAACCTTTTCCAGATGGGGACCCATTTTGACAATTCAGGGCAATTAAAATAATTTGTGAATGGCTTCTTAGGAGCCACCTGGGGAAACACCTGGTGGCCCTTTTGAAATGTAATGGTGACCCATATTTGGGTCCCAACTCATAGCTTGCGATGCCTTGGTGTAGACATATTGTGAGATGCTGTGAGATTTTCTTGGTCAGGCTCTGATTTTGCTGACACTGACATCAGTACAATTCAGGATCAGGCCTTTTATTATAGTTGTGTAACATTGGGTCTACAAAATAGGATCTGTGATATCAGCTGCTGTTAAAGGAAATTATGGACCACTCAAAAGTAGGAGAATAAGAAAAAGCAAATAGTTTGGAATTTGTTTTTGTCAGTGCTGTGGGAAATGTCTCCCTTCACCTTTAGGGAAATTTCTAAACATTTATGCTGAACTAAAAATGCTATGAAGTTCATCTTCATTAAAGTGTGCATTAAAACTACCTGTTTAGAAAACAAATGTACTTACAAAGAATAACTTCAAAAGAAATAGAATCAACAAATGCAAACTATATCTAGTCAGACTATAAGTAATTACATGTTATGTCCATTATGGAAGAAAGTATAATGTATACTCATTGAAAACATGAATGGCATCTCTCATCCCTAAGATAAAACTCTTATGTTGGACTGAAATTTATGCCTGTAGTATGAATTTCATGGCTCCTTGCAAACATCCCTGTTCTGTTTCATTATGAAAATGGGCATGCAGTGTTTAAGTGTTCTATGGGAACATCTAAATGCCAACATAGAATAAACATTGAAATTCAGCACAAGGCCCTCAAATAGGGCTTAACTGGGTCTCATATGGTGAACAGGTCATGGGCTAACCTGCTTCACAGTGGTGAATTTCATCAGCAGTGCCAATAGTTACACCAGGAATCACTTTGACCCATAACTCAGTAGCCTGCTCCTTGAAGCTTACAGGTGACAGGCCATTGACATCATTGAGGGCCAGGACACCATGACTCCAGTATTTTAATGACTTCCAAGAAACTAAATGTGAAGTAACGCCATTCTCTGACCCTTCTCTACTTGTAGTTGGAAAATCTGAATAGTTTGTACAAAGTCTGCATACTGTATCCATGTGTAAAGAATATATTTCTGGATAGCTCAGCTGAAGAAACAGATTTATATTTGGTTCCGAGTATAGAGGCCTTTTGTCATACAGATCTCTGGCAAAAATCTTTGAAGAAACATGAGAAAGAGAGAGAGAGAGAGAGAGAGAGATGGGGGAGGGGGATAAAGCCAGTAAGTCAGTTCTCTCACTTCTCTTTACCTAAACTGGCAGTGTATTTGTGCAGTGCAAAAATGAAGATTTGACCAAAGACAGGGACTTCCTGCAGTGAGAGCTTTCCATGCTATAAGCTCCTACCTGGTAATTTCATTTTGGTTTAGTAGGCAATGAGCTTTGATGCTTTCCCTCCACCCCACAGTATTTTGCATTCTGTCAGCTTTAACCACACAAACCGCTGCTGCAGCGTGAACTCATAACTACAATGAATCCTACGTGCCATGGATTCAGTTGCCTATATTTATGTTGCTTACCCTTAAATAACCTTTGACTTCCAAGTGCTCCATACTATTTTAATCTAAGGCAGGTAGCTCTGGTTAAGTCAGTATAACTACTCACACTGTAAAGATAGCAAGATTTTTAAAAGCTGCTTTGCTGTTGATTATTTCTCTACTTCAGTTAGGAAAGATTGGCCATATCCTCAGAGGGAATAAATAAGGAGAGCACCATTCACTTCAGCGGAGCTATGTGGATTTACACCAGCTGTCAAATATGTTTAGATTTTTTTTAAATCAATTTGTAAATATTAATCACTTTTTACAGTGGCAAAATTTCAAGGGCAAGGCATGAAATCTTGATTTAATTGAAGTTGGTAGCAAAATTCCCACTGACTTCAAGGGGACCAAGATATCACTCAACACCCTAAGTGTTGCACTAGAGAATCCCACATTTCTATATGCTCATGAAACACTTATTTGAATGATTCATACATCCTGTATCTTTACAATTGGCCTGGAAATGACATGAGAATATTCCCTCTCGTTAGAGTTCTGGAACTTGTTTGATTTCCTGGTTGTTTTTCCTTAAGAAATTTCTGCTTGAGTGTCCTAATTTTGGTCAAGACCAGAAAGATGCATGAAAATGAACCCCAAATACATTTTGTTAATTTGGAAGAACTTCTTCCAACTCACTGAAAGACATTAAATCATACCATGTAGCTACCTCTCCTCCTGCCCTCTTTTTGCCTTCCCCTCCAAATCCCCGCAGGTTTCTGGGTTTCCAACACTTTATTCTATGGAACAGAAGGCAATATCTGGGGCAGTATTTTACTACCCATGATGAATGTGTGCGTTCTTTTTGGACAATTCTTAAGTTCTAAATATATTGTGGCTACTTTAAGGACTCAGGGTTTCTAACAAAGACCATCCACTGCGAGCTGTTAAATGGGTACAAAATGAAGCTTAGCCAAGGCCATGTGTATTGTGATGGAAGGAGCAGAAATACTTTTGATAATCTGTTACAAAGGTTTAATGGTCTGTCCTGTACTTCTGAGAATCTTGCTCTTTGGAGGCTATAAAACAAAATTAGGCAAACTGTGGAAATGCCAAACAATCAGTTTTTGTAACTGTTACTCTTGCAGATTGTAAGTAAGTATGGAGAATTTCAAGATTTTGTTCCCTCTTATGCATGGATTGAAAAACACTAGAAAGGAAAGACTTGTACTGGGATTATCACAGACTGACTAGGCATATGACAGAATAAGGCTGATAGTATCTGGAACCAGGGCTTCAAGTTAATTTCAAACTTTCCTAAAAGAACATCTGTCTTTACATTACATTGAGCTAATGCCAGATCGCTGCAGGTAGCTAGCTGTTAAGGGCCTAGTTCTATTATCCTTTCACTTGCTGAGAATTTATACCAAGTATACTTCCATGGAACACAATAGCATTATTCTTAAAATTGGTACTGGGTGAGAATAGCAACAGTGGAGTAATAAAGCCCATTGCGAGTAATAAAGAAACTCTGTATCTTCTGTGTACAATTTTATAAGAGTAATAGAAATGTAGCCGTGTTAGTCTGGTGTAGCTGAAGCAAAATACAGGACTATATAGCACTTTAAAGACTAACAAGATGGTTTATTAGATGATGAGCTTTCGTGGGCCAGACCCACTTCCTCAGATCAAATAGTGGAAGAAAATAGTCACAACCATATATACCAAAGGATACAATTTAAAAAAATGAACACATATGAAACTTTTATAAGATGTATTATAGTTTCATCCAGGAATGTTCTGCCTTTCAATAACTTGTATTGATAACACAGAACTGGAAGGAACCTCCTAGCTCACTGAGTACAGTCCCCTGCTATCACAGGCAACTCCATTGTAGAATCCCATTCATAAACTTATCAAACTCATTTACAAGTAAAACTTAAAAAACAACAAATACTCTAGTAGGTTTTGTGCCCACAAAAGTTCACACCATCTACATGTTTTGTTAGTCTTTAAAGTGCTACTAGATTATTTGTTGTTTTTAAAGTTTTTCCTGTTACAGACTAACTCGGCTACCCCTCTGAAGCTTTTACAAGTAGTTAGGCTGTTTGCCTCCACTATTCCTACTGAAAGTTGATTTCAGAATCTCACTCCTCTGATGATTAGAAGCCTTCTTCTGATTTCCTGCCTAAGTTTATTCATGGTCTTTTTATATCTATTTGTTCTTTTTATATCTATTTGTTCTTTTTATATCTATTTTCCTTTAGCTTAAGGATCATTTCTTCCTCCAAGATATTTGTCATTACATATCCCCAAAGCCTTTAGGTACAAAAGCTCCAATGTAAAAAGTTAATATTTCAGTTTAATAATGAAAGAAAAAATATGATAACCCACAGAGATGTGTTAACTTGCAACTCATTCAGGAAGTTTTCCTTGGGTGATTTTATGAGCAAGTGCACGGAAGACCTATTTCCAGAGTGTTCATCACAATGTCATAGGAGTTGCAGGGGTGACCGCATTTATCATTTATTGGAGCAGCTGGGGGAATGATTTGAGCAGTAATGCACTGCTATCCAAAAAGTCGTGTGGCAGACTGCAGTATCAAATATTCTGGGCTTTCAAAGTTGGCAGATGTGTGACATTACAGCTGAGTGTTGCAATAGGAAAGGAGTATTTAATATGCTCGTTGCCAAAATGTGAGTGGCAGAAGCCTTTTGTACAGAACTCAGACTTGAAATGCTGTAGTTTTGCCTATCTGCCAGTCTCAACACAAAGTCAAGTTTGATCTTGAACATGCTGTTCACACTCCAAATCTTCATATGGGCTTAGGGAGGACAAAGTGTGAATAGTCCTTGTTTTGGTCCCCTGTATAGGACTGAATGTCAACGTAAGTGAACACATGCTAACTTGAAATAATACATAATGGTATGGAAGATGCTTCTGAACATAGCTAATTGAACATTTTCCAGCAACACTTTCTTTTGTTGCAAGATTGGGTCTGACTTTTTCCTCTGTCCACAAAAAGCATCTGCTTTCTGTGGAATTTTATTTTTTTTACTCATTATTGACACCTGAAAACTAACAAGCAAGAAGGTGCAGCATGAAAGATTTTGTGGTGAGGATTACATTTCCTAGCTAGAAGTATGATTATCTTGCAAAGGAAAAATGAAGATGCACGTAGACACGAACTAGCCTGGATTTTCACTTAGCTCTTATTTTCCGTGGTTTTGTGGCTTTAAACAAGACCATTAATATTATTTAAATTTAATTTTCATTTATTCATTTTTCCATTTTCTTTAACCCTGTTTTTAAAAAGTTCCTATAGTCATGAGACTTCTTCTCATAGCAAGGGCTAACTGGGGATGGGCAGTGGGGAAATTTAGTTTGAAAGTTACCACAACTGTAACTCAATTTACTGGCTTGAGTTCATAAGGGTTCATGTAATAAATCCATGTACTAAAAAATATCCCGAAGGTGCCAGATTTGTGTTTTAACATTTTAATCTAATTCTTCATTTCTAAATATTTCCTTAGGGCCAGATGATGATCTCAGTTATACCAGTAGAAATCAAGATTAGCTTGCAAACTTCATTTCAATTATTCTGAATTATTACAGGTGAAATGCTATTTTGATTTAAACCAATGACAGTTTTATCCTTCCTGGCTGTTCCTTGCATCTCCTAGAAGACCAGCTCCAGATGCTTCCTGCTAAAATATTGGCGCCTAATTAGGTAGCACATTAATTTGAAGAAAGGATCCTATAACACTTCTCAGAAAAGATCAATATTTGTCTCACGGTATCCGCAGATTAACTGTCACCTGAAAGGTTTAGTGTTTAATATTGAGTTCATTCAAAAAACATCCCAGCATAAGCACAATCTGAGCTAGTAAAATTTCCATTAGATTTCCAAAAGTTCTCTCTCAGACTAAATTCTGAATTCACAGTTTGAAAGTGAAATATGGAAAGAGAACAGGATGTTCTGATGAGGGCCAAAAATGATAGTTCATACTAGACAGACAACACTTGGCATACAATTTTTCATTGGCTGACTGTACTAATGTGGTGCTTCAAGTCCTAGCCCTGAACAACTTGTACTGTGCAGAACACCACTCATGATTTGAGTTTTGTAGGAATGTTGCATAGATAAATACAGATTTTTTTGGCTTTTGGCAATTCATTTTCATCCCATAGTTTCACAGGGATGTTAGTGTTCACTGCCTGTCCATGTAGAATGATGCCAGCACTGAGCGGCAGACAGTCTTCAGATATATTCTTCAATGTTTCAATGCTCATTACTTTGCTTATTTTTAAAGGCATTAATTCATTAAGTTTATATCTCTGAATATAAGGGTATATTCCTATATTCCCATCAGCCTCTGATGTGAAAGCATCTGCTCAGCTGGCACATTTCTTTCACTACTGAATTGTGACTTTTAAAGAATTATAGACTATATTTTTATGATGTATCCAACTTTTTCACTGACAGATATTTAAAATATCCTTTGTTACTGTGGCATAAGCTCAGAGGGGTCCAATCTAGAAGTTTTCTGGCAAAACAGTTAAGTTGATAAGTGTTATGTAGATCTTAGCAAGAAAAGAACTGGTAACTTGCATAATCGGTAACTATTGTCTGAGACCTGTCTATTTTAAAACTTAGATCCATATCTCTAGAACATAGTGGTACAAAATGACAGCTATCTATCATTATACATACACATAAAGTGGGTAAAAAAAAATCACACAAATGGAAGTTTGGAATAGAACACTGAAGACAGTATGGGCAAGATAGGTACGAAAGATGTGATCTGGTTGCAGAGGCAAAGGAAGACTGTAGAAATTCTGGATGTAGCAGAATTAATGTTCTATTGCACAAGATGGGGAGGACACTGTCTTCACAGAGCAACCACACTTGTTCTGAAGTGCTCTGAGCATTGCTCATCAAAGCTCCGTACGCCAACCACAGAGGGTTATTTGGGGAAGGAGCAATGATTGGTAGGGAAAGTAATTGGACTTAGGCAGGTAGATTTACTGGACATACCTCCTTACAGAGTGGGCGTGCTGCAAGATTTATGGCTGCTATCTGAGCCTACAATAGTAGCCCAAGAGCAGCAGAATCTGGGCAGAGAATTTTTCCCTCATCAGCCTATACCCATTCATCTTGGTTTTGTGCTGGGAGGAGAATCTGGCTCTAATCTAATTAGATGACCATTTGCTTAATCTTTCTATGGGCAGATCAAGGAGGAGTATATGAAGGAGAGAGATCAGCAAATAACAAAAAGAGCTAGAATAATATGTTACTATTTTTGATATATTGCTATTACAATACAGGTATTCTAACACAATAGGCTTTAGGATGCACAGGAAGCCAAGGCCTGTAGTTATTTTTCATGGCTCTGTAACTCTTCATTCAGCGTTCTTGCTTCTTGCCATTTCACTAGTGATTTATCTCTGCCACAATTAACATTCGTTTCTTATTTTAGAATAAGAATCACCAAAACCCTAACTCCTGAGCTGTTTAATGCTCTAAGTTTAGTGACAGAAATACAAATCAAAGTTTACAGTAAAAGCAATTCAGCTAGCAATAAAGCAGCATTGGAAGACCTCGCTGTGCCAAAGCTAGCAAGAGAGAAAAGCTGGCTAATTAAAATGTGATATTACTGGCATGGCCACAGCATTTCCTTCACTGTTGAGTTAATAACTTTAAAAAAAATCTTGTATAGATTTTAAAGGGGTAAATTGGGAGCAATAAATTTGACTCCATTTGCTTTTCAGCACATTTTGTATTTGCATAGAGTGAGGCAGACATAAATTCTGCCCTCACAGCTTCCCATCGGAGCATTACATACTAAACCTGCTGCTGAATAATGTGGCCTTCCCATGTGATACACAGCAAGTCTGTCGTAGTGTTCCTTAAATTCTGATAAATCAGATTCTGGTTGCATTTTTGCAAATTATGGTTGAGAGAGAGAATGTTATTACTGGAAAATAAAGGCCAAATGGACATCACTGAAGCTGCATTGCAGTAAAAGGAGCTATGCCAATTTACAGCCAAAGAGCTGGACCTAGGAAACAATCCTGGCTGCACTGAAGTCAATGGGAATTTTGCCAGTGAGTTAAATACGGCCAGGATTTCACCCCTAATATTTTTTAGGTGGGGAGAGGAATGAATATCTCTGGACTTCCATGATAAAGGTCTTGCAATGACCATATGTAACATATTGCTGGTTTTCCTCAGTGAGAATCATGGACTATCCTGAATGATGCATCTTTTGCAATAAAAATCAAAGCATCACTGCCAAAAAAACCCAAAACAAAACCCAAGAAAAAGCTTCCTTAATAACCAATCAAACATATTTCTGGGTGGATGTAATCCATTAAAACCAGAAACTGGAAAACACATGAACAGATTTTTATTAGCTTGTACACATCTAACATGACAACATCCTGGAAAACAGGATGGGGACATCCACTTTTAGGGCTGGTAAAAAATGTGTCACATTTTTTCTGATTTTTTTGAGGGATGGGGAGTCAAAATTTGGAAACTTTCCAACTGCCTCTGTTAAACTGTCCTTCATTTTCTGCAGCTGCCTGCTTACACACATTATAATTATGTTGTAAGAATCAGTTTAGGTAATCTGATTTAATTGTTACATCTGAATGAGAACTACCAACAACATCCATAAAAATAGTATTTTTTCCAAATTAGACAATGGTATAGAAGTATTATAATGCCATGCTAAGTCAGTCTGCAACAGGCTGTAGCCAGCAACCCCCACAAGCTGTACCACATTGTACATTGCCAGCACTCAAAAGGGTCTGAAATTGCCAATCAAACAAATGATATTCAAGAAACAGAGAAGGAAAGAGACACCCATATCCATGGAAAAAAGGAAAAAAAGAAGCTTCCAGTCTATCTAACCGAATGATCGCTAGAGGTGCAGATCATCAAAACTCATCTGAAATAAGATTGAGCATAATGGTGCGCCTGCTACCGATATTAGCCAACTTCAGTGGAAGCTGGATTGAAGCCAATGTCTCTCTTCTTGAAGAATTCCAGTGATGACATGTGAATAGCCAACTCACCAATGGGGCGTTATTAGTGGAGAAACAGTTCCAGTAAAGCTAAAGAGGCCATTAAAGTTTACTGGCAAACACCAGGGCTGGCCCACAACATTTTGGCACCTGAGGTGGGGAGCTCAAATGACACCCCCATACCCTCTCGCTTGGGCCAAAACTTTGAAAGGTCTTAATTCTGCCTTCTTCCTGTTCTACTCCTCTCATGGTACTACTCTGCTACCTACATATGTACCAGCAGCAGACATTTTCTACACTCTGGGTCCTAGTGGTGCCCCCCCATAGTCTGGCACCTAAAGCGGCTGCCTCAGTTTACCTCATGGTAAGGCCAGCCCTGGCAAATACACTAGTATAGCTGTGGCTCTTTGCTTTTTTAAAAAATAAATATTGCCTACATATGAGTTGAGGAGTGAAAAGAAAAGGAATAATGGCTCCAAATACCATTGAGTTGAATGAAGCCTTGGGTTTCACTCACCCCAAATCACTTCTTGGAACCAATTTGGCACTATTTACTGGTGACAAGGACTGAACCTAAAGAAATACTGTTGACTTTTTTAAAAGATTCCGGTTAGCTAGCATTCTGCTGCCTAAAAGCATGTAGCACTTACCTCTCTCTGGAGACAAAGAAGCTTCAGAATTCAGTACACTGATCCTCTCACTTGTCCTGCACATTAGTCATCATTTGACTGTAATAGAAGAAAAAATGGAAGTAAAAACATGCACACTGGATCTATAGGGGAATCTAAAAATTAAGGAATCCAAGGGAGAGGGTAGAGATGTATGTGAATTAAAAAGATTGCTCAGAAGAGAAAACCTGTAGTTATGGGGAAAGTTAGCCTGGCTTTTCTTTTGGAAGAAGTCTATATTAGACAATTAAAGAACCACAGAGCCCTGAGAAACAGCTGCCTGAAAATATGATTGTAGATACTGGAGACTTATGATATGATATTGGTTTTGATCCCTTAGTAGATAATTTATGTAATTAGCCAACAGTAGTTTGCATTTTAAATTGTTTGACCATATAATTGACAGTTGCTGGTTACTTGGGCAATTTAAAATTAGTGTTTGGCAAATTTTCAAATGAAAATCAAATACTGGTCAAATTCATTTAAAATTTGGAATAACCAGATTATTTTTTCCATAATAGACCCAGCTCTGCCATAGTTTTCATGATGTTGGAACGTACCAGTGGACATACCAAACCTAGATTTGATATGAATCCAGAGTTATGCTACAGGGATGTAAATTTGAGGGAGGCAAATTTGTTTACACAAAATAAGACCTTTAATTTATTATTTTTTAGTCAACATTTCAAATTAAACCTATGCGTGAAGCAAAATCTTTATATAATTCTTGACTATTACCTCTATAGGTATATCACATGTGAAGGTGATAGCAATAGCAGAATAATAATAAAAAAAAAAAACTCATGGAGCCATGTGATAAATTGCATTTGTCTGAACCCTCTGAGCAGTTCACTTGCACTCTATTTTTAATCTATTTCTCCCTTAATTAATTGCAACATTTCTAACCATACATGTACATTCATGCATACACACTCACACTTAAGAGTGACTTTGTAATACATATGAGCTCAATACATATAAGCTTACTGGTATGCTTGGTAGTTACCTGTTTTTTAATTTTATATAAACCACTCCATTCGTATAATCTTCTTATTTATTTGCACATCTATAGAAATATAAAAATCATGGGCTAAATCCCGCTTCTGTTTACGTTGCTCTGGATTGAAAATAATTTCATTTTAGTCAGTGGAATTGCTCAGCATTTAATCTGGCATAAATGAAAACAGAAATTGGCCCAGTATATGCAGCCCTTCCTACAAAGAGCCAATTGTAAACAGTGGAGAACTCTTATATTTGAAGTATCTGAATCGGTTTTTAACTGTGATATATTCTAAGAAGACTGTAAATAAGTGGGACCCTCTTGTGAACTTTCAATGGTGCAGTTTATCCAGAATTAAAAGGGTACAAAACAAACAATAGCTCAGAAAAAAAGCTGCTATTTTTTTTGTGATGGCAGTGGAGGAATTTGGAATATTGACATTGAATTTTACAAGATTTAACTATACTGGGCCAGTTTCCCTCTGTGTTCTGCCAGCTTGTTTGAGCAGAAATCAGTTTATTGGCCCATAACAGTGGAAAGTCTGCCTACAGTGAGATTACAGTGGCATAAACCATTCACAGCTCCTGCTCCAGCAGGGGGCTTAGAGCCAACCAGTACTTGCTCAAAACATGGCAAAGGCCAGGCTGGGTTAGCAAGTCCAGGCTAGTTGAGAGATGTACTGATTTTGATGTATCTTCCTGTAACTGGAAGCCACAAGTGAAGGAGCTTCTATGGCTCTTCATATGGGAATTCAAGATGCTTCCCCACCAGGGAACGTGTGGGAATATCATCTGTAAGCACAGCTTTCCTGTAGGCACGATTGGGTGTACACTGAATCTCCTTGTTTCTGGAGGGATGAATCTGTCCCAATAGTGTTTATCCTCCGCAAAGCACAGTTTGATTGATAGAGACCGATCAATAAATGCACACATATTTAAGTGTGGAGGGGAATTTAACTTTCCAGTCATCACTGTGGCTTTTCAATTTTTATTATTTTTTGTTCAGAAGCCTGGAACCACTCTTCCTAAAATGAATAGCTGCTTCTAATAATAATCTATACATTCAGAAAGAAGAATTTGTGTATACAACATTAGGCCTGATAAACTCTTGGGACTCAGTAATTAGGAATTTATCACAACTATAACCCCCTCTCTTGATTCATTTAATGGGATCAAAGTTGTCATAACTACTCAAACAATGCATACTTTAGCATAATTACAGTGCCAGCTGGAATCCTAGGGACTGAAATTATCTGAACTACATAAACAGTACCTAAGGAGAGTTCATGCACTAGATGGCATTGACACTGCCCTATCGATTTTAACCAGAGTAATGGATAAAAATAATTAGCATTAAGTATACAACCCTGATATCAAATTCTCAGCTTGATCCAGCTCCTGTGGGTAATCAAGTTTGGTTCTTAGGCTTTCCTGCCAAAATCAGTCCCCTAATTCCATTTCTAACTTCCTAATTTTTGCAGGAAAAAGGAAACATGTTTTCCCACTCTAAAAACAGTGCGAACAGTCCTTCTGTTTTTATGTGGACAATAAACTGTGGTGACAATTATTGGAATATATATTTCTATACCTGTCAGCAATCCTCAGCTTTCTCTGACACATGGTCATTTATTGTTTCTAGATTTCGTCTCACTTCATTTTTGCTTCCCCCTCTTTTTCATTTTTAGATATAGGGCAAACAGAACCTTCATATATTACTTATTTACATGGCCAGTTCATTACCTTCTAACATTCTGCATGTCTAATTTATCTGAATGCTTTAGAAAGCATCTATAAATATTTTATAGAACAGGGTTGTGCAGATTAAGCACACTGGATATGGAAGATTTTGTTCAGTAAATATGTTGACTTTGGGAAACGTTTAATCCAGTGTGGACAATACAAATAATTTGTCTGAAGTTCCCATGAAAATAAATTTCTTGAAATATACATCTTGACTTCTTATATTAACATTGCACACTATTCTATGGGAGTGAAATTGCTGGATCAAATCCCATGCTACATAGATATACAGCTAACTTGGCAGCTGAATTTATAAAGAGGTTAATGGACGATACAGTGGCATTGAATGTAATGTCCAGAAGACGTTTTTACTTATAGCTCTCTTTATGGCTTGTTTGAGAAAAATGCACTACTGTGGTGCAGCCATTTCCAATGTTTATAAAAACAGGGCTTGCTGTTCATCTCAGGTTGTATTTACTTTTGAAGTTCATTAATTTCTCTGACAGAGACAGGTGGCTTGGTGAAACCAGGGTCATTTGGGAAGTGAGAGTGTTCTGGGAGAATAAAAACTGGTTGCTTAATCTACAGTGAAACCTTGTTTTGTCAAATTCCTCAGCTGCTTGTGCTTTGAGCTTAGAGACCTCACTAAGACATCTGGGTGAATGCTTTATTGTTGCTAGCTATCATTCATCTGTAGCTGAGGAGTGTCATGCAGGCAGACTTCATTTAATAGTCACTTCATGTAGAAGTTTGGAGGGGAAGAAGCAATATGAACAGATGCACAGTGGTCTGATTCTCTAAGGTCAGACCATGCAAAATCTCCCCTGGAAAGCAGAGAATAAATCCACAGTATACTGGAGAAAAGCTGCATGTGTTTATTATAATACAATTATCTGAATGGGTCTATTAAATCTGGACTCCTGATTCCAAACAAGTTTTTTTTTTTTTTAATCAGGACAGAACTTTATGAAAAATTTGAACACTGGGACCTGAGTTGATAAAGCTTTAGAATTTCCTTACTGCAAAAGGACATACAAAGCTAGCTCACTGTACATTACATAAAGTACAGTAATCACGATTCCCTAAACCAATACCTTTGAATACAGATGTGAAATTGCACGCACAAATAGTAGGGACTTGCAACAAGAACTGTAGCAGCCTGGAGAGGAAATTAGGATAGCACAAATGTGAAGGGACATGTTTCCCTCATCTACTCCAATAGTTGGTGCCAAAGAATATATCTATTTTTCTTTTTTTTTTGGTGTAAATGTATTTTTAATAAGGACTAATAGCACTGGGTTGTGCTATACCAAGCTTTGAGGGATTGCAAGTGCTTTGGAAGATAGGGTCAAAATTCATAATGATCTGGACAAACTAGAGAAATAGAGTTAAACAGGATGAAGTTTAATAAGAACAAATGCAAAGTATTCCACTTAGGAAGGAACAATTCGCTTCACACATACAGAATGGGAAGTGATTGTCTAGGAAGGAGTACTGCTGAAAGGGATTCAGAGGTCATAGTGGACAACAAGTTAAACATGAGTTAACAGTGTGACACTGTTACAAAAAAAAAAAGCAAACATGATTCTGGGATGCATTAATAGGAGTGTTGTGAGCAAGACATGAGAAGTCATTCTTCTGCTCTACTCTGTGCTGATTAGGCCTCAGTTGAAGTATTGCGTCCAGTTGTGGGCACCATATTTCAAGAAATATGTGGAGAAATTGGAGAAGGTCCAGAGAAGAGCAACAAAAATGATTAAAAGTCTAGAGTACACGAGCTATAAAGGAAGACTGAAAGAAGTGGGCTTGTTTAGTTTAGAAAAGAAAAGACTGGGAGGGGACATGATAGCAGTTTTCAAGTTTCTAAAAGGGTGTTACAAGGAGGAGGGAGAAAAATTGTTCTCTTTGGCCTCTGAGGATAGGACAGGAAGCAATGGGCTTAAATTGCAGCAAGGGAGGTTTACGTTGGACATCAGGAAAAACTTCCTACTTGTCACAGTGGTTAAACACTGAAATAAATTGCCTAGGGGGGTTGTGGAATCTCCATCACTGGAGATATTCAAGAGCAGGTTAGACAGACACCTGTCAGGGATGATCTAGACAGTACTTTGTCCTGCCATGAGGGCAGGGGACTGGACTCGATGACCTCTAGAAGTCCCTTCAATTTCTAGTGTTCTGTGATTCTATACTTGGCACAGACCAGCTGGAGTAAACTTCCCTTCACACGTCCTGTGCCTCACACCTCACTGAGGCCATGTCTACATTATACAATTATTTCAAATGTACTCAGTTTGACTTCAGGGCACCTGATTTTACAAATTCAAAGTTCTGTGTCCTCATTATGGGGATGAATCAAATGTAGTCCAAGGTAGCGCGTCCACATTAATGGAGCCCACTTCAGACATAGAGCCCCAGGAAGCACTCTGGGGAGCTGCAGGAGTCCTCCTGGAGGCCAATTAGTTTGAATTAGCGGCACCAGAGTATCTACACTAAAGTTATTTTGGACTTACAAGTTCAGGAATAGTGTTACTCCTCATGAAAAGCAGGACTACAGAGCTTGAATTCCATGGCCTCTTATTCTGACATAATGGGCTTGGTACTGTGGATGCATCACTTAGAAAAATCAATCTTAGGGGCTAATTTTGTACTAAGGTCCTAGTGTAGACCAGGCCCCACTAATCATGTTTGACTCCTGACCTTCTCTTGAGCAGAGACCAGTGATCAAATCTTCTTGTGATCAAATCAGATCAAACCCAGCCACCCACAATCTTTTATCTCTATTTACACATAAGACCAGCCACTTTTATATAGCCAAGAGAGAATGGAGCCCCATTTTATATCACCATTATTACAATATAATCTACAGGGAAAAATAGGCAAAAGTTGTAAAAGAGAAGAGCCATTTTTGATTAAGGTCTGCTCAATGGAAAAGTAAATCTATGTAAGTGCTCTTCCTTCTAAGGATTGCAAAGCACATCATAAATACTAATTGAACCACTCAGACTCCAGAGAAGTAGGTCAGTATTATCTTTGTCAAACAAATGAGGAAATTGTGATGCAAAGAGACTAAATTACTTTTGCCCAAGGTTGCTAAGACAGATACTTGGAAGTTGGCATTTCATATTGAACCTAAGTCTCGTAAATATCAGTCCTCTGTTCTTGTTACTAGATCATGTTACCTCTGTTTTTATATGCCTCCAAACCCCCAGCAAAGCAATGAAGCATGTTCATTGGGACTACTCATGTGCGTATTGTTGAGCATATGCTTAAGCACTGTGCTAGAGAAGGCCATTTCAATTCAGGATGAATCGGGTGTTACTGTTTGCAAAATTTTCCTTCTGAACTCTAAAATCATTAATATTTTACCAAGATGGATTCAACTAAATAAAGACAGAAGGGAACACTGTGGTCACCCAGTCTGACCTTCTATATAACACCAGCCTAGATCTTTCCGAAAATAATTTAGGAGAACATCCAACCTGGATTTAAAAATGGTCAGGATGGAGACTCCCACATGACTACTGGTACTTCTCTGAACTCTGTCCAACTTTTCTGCTCTTTTCTTGAATTGTGGACTCCTAAATTGGGATCTGTCTCACCCTGAGATGCTAGTAATTACCTGGGTCATTCCACTTCCTTTTAAAATATTGGTGCATTCGCTGTCTTCCAAACTTCTGACATTCCAACTTTTATTGAAAATCAGTATTAATAGGCCATTGAGTTCTTCAGTCAGCTCTTTTAAACACTATTGATAAATAGACCTGTTCCCTCTGGTAATGGACCAGTATCATTATTAAGACTCTTTTTGTTTCTCCTCCTTATTATCCTTAACTCTGCTACCCATACATTTCCTCTTCTGTTCCTTTTTCATCCCTTATCAATTTCCCACAGTTCCTAAGTTCTAATATCTGTTCATTACTATCAACCTCCCCTTTCTTCCATTTATTAATTATTTATTCTTTATAGCAGCATGCACTTCCTTGCAAAACCAGGTGGTTGGAGGATTTTTTGTTTTGTTTTGTTTTTAAGGGGAGGTATTAACCAATGTCTTTCTAGGTCCTTAGTAAAGTGTTCTTAGACAATTCCCCAATTATCATTCACATTTTTTCTGATTAAATTCTTCCTCCCAGCTGGTTGATAACACGTCAATCGCCTTTGACTCAACATCCACACCGGCAAAGGTGCCTGTATTAGAGCACAGAATGTCTGTCTGCTGAAATATGTAGCAGATCTCAGTAGTTTGCTACCTCTTTTTCTCCTCCCTTTTGTTTACTGTGCATGTCTCTCCCTTATCCTTTGATCCTTTGTTCTCCTTCTCTCTTCTCCATGATGTCTCTCACGCTTAGTGATGACACATCAGTCTCTCCCTTCTCTCCTTAAATCTTTGGACTTTGATACACAAAAATTGCACCAACTTAATTTAAATCTGTTTACAAACAAATCTGAGCAAACTGCTTTTGAACAATCTTATAATGGTTTAATCTGGACTTGCCTCTGTAATTATCAGGCACAAGCTAAACTGAAACAAGTCAGGTTTAAACATGTTTAAAGGTTTAAGAGCTTTTTCTAATTTTCAATTGCTTCTGGCACCTTCAGTTTATGACGAAGGAGTGGATTCGCATTTTACATTCTACAATCTTGTGTGTAATCATTCTCTGCAATTTAAGCCTGGCTCATATTGGTTTAGCATCCCCATGTGATATAAGATGTATATACATGCTGAGTAAAATCAAACATTTCAATTATAATTCACACCCTGTGTTATTTTGGTTTAAATGTGTGTAGACACTTGTATTTTGGTATAAAATGCCTTTATATTAATTAGTTAAATTGGTAAAGGGTCAACGTTAATTACCAAAATGAGTGTGCCATTTTCTCATGATTTCTGTGTGAGGTAGCTGTGTTAGTCTGTATCTGCAAAAACAATAGAGAGTCCTGTGGCAATCGATAGATTAACAAATTTATTTGGGCATAAGCTTTTGTGGGTAAAAACCACTTCATCAGATGGCATGATTTCTTTGTCCTCCAGCCCCACACAATATGGCCAGCACAGTTCTCGTCTCTGTCTTTCTTTACTTCCTTTCTCTCAGTACAGTTGGATGTTGCACCTGCCCTGTGTTTAAAGGTGCCAGCAATTTTAAAACTGCTATAGTTGCTGAAGATGTTGGGAAGGTACTATTGCGTACACATGCAGGAATATTTGCCACAATCAGCATTTTTGAAGGAAACACCCACTGAGAAAATGCGAGGAGGTGTGATTAAGATGGAATACCTTGTGCTATCTTTGCCTTGCATATAGATAAGTGGTCCAATGGAGAAAGCATCCTGTCATTCATAATGAATTGCCATTGTGTAACTAGATCTCCTACTGTAATACTATCTGAGGCATTTAATAATTAAGTAATTTACTGTGTGCAGTTTTTAAAATCATCTGCACTGCAGCCTGGCTGGTAACACTTTAGAACCATAATTACATTCACCTCCATCTTCAATTTATTCCACTGTGCTTCTGTTATTGTAGTGTCTTAGCTGCCAAATTATACACATCTATTTTCTGAACTCTTATTGCACAGTAGCCAAGTTAAGGACAATATCAGATTTAACTCTGAATTTCACTGCTTTTTTGTGGGTAGAAGTCAGACATGCAGTGTGATACAAACACCAGTTTGTTTAATAATGTACACTATATTATATTTGGCTTCAGGGATCCATTCCACACAGATGATAATTTTCAAATGGCTTCTTTGAATGGCCAGCACAACTATGCAAACCTCTGTTCGTGCCTGGCAGCAATGATTTCAATGCTGATTAGTTAGAGCTACATTAAAAAAAATGAATTTTGTCAGCTAATGTTAAGTCCTGATCTCACAACATGCCAAGATATCTTCAACTCTCTGACCTCAGTACTGCAAAAGGTTATACACCAATGCACTGAGCAGGACATTTCTTTGTTTCAGTCATGTCACAGTTTCTTTAAAGAAAAATTAGCCACTGCCATCTGTTAAGTCTAATGGCAGGTGTCCATGAAGATAACAGAAATGCAAGCTCTGAGCTAAGGCTATATTAACACAAGGATTATCCCATTCTGTGGTAAAATATCATTTTAGTGTTTCCTTCTTGCTCTAGCTTTAGTTCAGTTGCTGTTAGCATTTACATTTTGTAAACCCTGATTTTAATCAGTGCTGCAAAGACTCACTCTGGAACAGGAGTGGGCAATACATCAGAGGCACTTTGCCAGGCAGACTCGGACACCGACCGCTTCCCATAGTTCCTATTGGCCGTGGCCAATGAGAGCTGCAATTGCTCATTCCTGTGCAAATTCAGGTATATATACAAGCAGCAGCCTGCCAGAGCTAACCCATAGTCTGGTATTTGCGCACTCCTGCTCTGAACTGAAATTCAGTCTATCACTCAGGGTGCGTCTACACAGCAGGGCTAAAGTTAAATTAAGGTACGCAAATTCAGTTATGTCAATTGCATAGCTGAAGTCAAAGTAGCTTAACTCGGCTTTAGGCGCCGTCTACACAGCAGGAAGTTGAAGGAAAAACACTCTTCCTTCGGCATCCCTTACTCCTCATGAAATGAGGGTTACCATAAGTCAAGAGTGAGAAGTCCTCCAGCTTGACATGATTTCAGAATAAAGGCTTGTAGTGTAGAGATGCTTTTTGTAATTTTGGAATAATGTCAGTTATTCCAAATAACGCTGCTGTGTGGACGTACCCTCTGTGGCCTGGGAGCATTTCTCCTTCCACCCAACACTAAGACTGAAATCCAGTTTCCAAATGTATCACTTGGAAAATGGATGTTGATAGAATTAAGTTTCAAATGTCTTTTGGCCTTAGAAATGGTTTCTGTTTTAAAAGATGAATTTGAGGACTTGATTAGTAATGTGAATGAATTATGTTAGCTATTTTAAAATAAAGCTATCCAGTGTATTGGAGTTTATCAAGTGGAGGATGTCTGTTCTTCCCTTCTTTCTCCCATCTCCAGGGCAGCATGTTGCTACCCTCTGTCTTTTGTCTAACGCCTGGCTCCATAACTTCTGCCCCAATGCACACTTCCCCATTCCTACCTACACCTCTCCAATAGCGTGTTTGGAATCCACGTTACATAAGCTGTAAACACTTTCTTCATTGGCTCCAAAAATCCTGCTTCCAGTTTAGCAGCAGAATTGCCCCCATTTTGCTGCGTCTGTGGGACTTCCCATTTGTGGTGTGGGGCAGGATTTGCCCACAGCAGATCTCCATTAATAGAAAGGGAGCTCCTATATGGGTCTGAAAACATCCTTAACACACACTTCAGGCTGCTGAGCTATTGCAAGGTTCTTCAAACTGTGGTGGATGTCACATACCATACTGTACTGCACAGCAACTCATGGGGGGGATCATGGTCTAGTGCAAGATTAGGCAAGATGTGACCCGGGGGCTGGCTCTGGCTCACCTAACAGTTTGATCTGGCCCATGTACAACATCTGGCCACATTCTGTTAATATCCTGCTGCCCGTGCCACCAAATTTCCAGGCAGTGGCTCAGGCAGTAAGATCCTATTTAATGGCTCATGGCTGCAGCACTACCCTGGCCAGATCAGAAGCAGCAAGCCAAATAGCCACAGCTACCCCAGATGGCTGCCAGGCAACATGGTAGCAGCGAGGCCAGGAGCTTCAAGCCCGTTGCTGTGTTTTTAATGCAAAGCCTCATGCCCCAGACAACACTGGGAGGAGGGCAGTCCCCAGCCCCACTCCTTCTTCCCCGGGCCCTGCCCCTTCCAAGGTAGAATCAGACTGTGAGCTTGTACCAAAATTATTTAACTGGCCCCCCTGCAAAAATGATTGCCCACTCCTGATCTAGAGGGAGGGCTCAGCTCTGACACACTGCTAGACAGCATGTCATCTTGAAAAATAGCTACCTTCTATGCAAACTTTCTGGGCTGAATCATTTTGAGAACTTTACTCTGAACTTCTTCCATTCCATTAGTTTAAAGGCAGATGATTTTTGGTATCTGTATACAGCCTTTTGTGGCGTGTGTTAGCAAAAGATGGATGCAGTTCACATTCTCGTGGCTGTAGTGGAAAAAGGTCTCTCAAAGGCTTTGTCTACACTATGCAGATTTAAAGGCTCATCTAGACTACACGGAACAGTCAAAAGAGGATATGCAAATTCTGTGGGAATTTGCATATCTTCTTCCGATCGCACTTTCGAAAGCAGCACTTTTGAAAGTGAAAGTAGTTTAGACACGGCTTTTTCGGCGAACATTCCCTTTGTCAAAAAAGCCACTCTTCCTCAAAAACTGAGGTTTAGGTGGCTTTTTGACAAAGGGGCGGGGGGTTCGCCAAAAAAGCTGCATCTAAACTACTTTCACTTTCGAAAGTTCTGCTTTCAAAAGTGTGATCGGAAGAAGATATGCAAATTCACACGAAATAGCCTCTTTCGACTGTTCCGTGTAGTCTAGATGAGCCCTAAGTGACACAGCTATGCTGCTACAGCCATACTGCTACAAGGTGCACAGTGTAGGTTTCTTTATTGGCAGGAAAGAGTTATTCCACTGACAAAAATCTTCCACTCCCAAAGAGCTGTGGTAGCTTTGTTGGTGGAGAGCGTTCCTGCCAACAAAGCACTGTTCACACTGGCGCTTCCCCTCAAATAAACTTTTGTCTTTTGGGCTGTGTGAGTTTTTTTTAAACACCAGTGAATGACAAAACTTGTGGCATTCACTTGCCAGAGTAGACAAAGCCTTGGGTCAGAAATATCTAGGGAGGTAAACGCACATTTTCAGTTTGTAGCAAAGGCCACATTTTTCCTGCAGGTTCTCAATGAGTCGTCAGCTTAATCTAATTAATTCATGTGGAAAACATCCCTTCTAAGCATTTCCTTATGCTTCCATTTCCCTACAGAATTGTGCACCTTGTAGTTCTGGAAATGACACAAACAGCAAGAACATATTGTTTTGCAATTGCTTTTTTTTTTTTTTAATGGATATTGAAATTGTTGTAATTTAATATGGCTATTTTGTACTCATCTCCTGAAAGGAAACATCAACATGAAGAGAATACCTAAGCAACTTGAAAATAGTAAATTAACTACATTTTAATTAAAAAACAATGTATTGTAACACCCAAAATAATGGTGACATATATATCAACTGATATCCTAAGTAACAACATAGAAGCCCAGATGACAGGGTGCTGTTATTAAACCGAATTCAATAAGCTATTTAAGAAAGTGTGGTTATGGTCCGACATGGTGCCTGCATACTTCAGTGACAGGAGATTTTGAAATGTAGTATATCTGACAAATGTAATACTGTAAAAAGGTCACCTAGTTATTTTTCTTCTCTGGGCTTTATGTTTCTTCTGCATCATAATTTTTTTGTTTACTGACCTACTCACCATGCTGTAGCTTCAGAAAAATAAACTGCTGTCCCAGCCCTGCAATTGGATCAATGTGGGTTGACAGCAGTTTATATTCGTTTTAATACCGGATGAACCACAAAAGGTCAGGAGTTGGGTTCAATTTGGCTAAACATAAGTAGTCAACATTTCAAATGCTCCATCAAACTATCCAGACCATTCAGGATTTCAAAGCTAGGTTGAATATTTTGTAGGAAGAGAACAATTTCCAAAACACTCTGTTTCCAATCAGGAAGAGAATAAAATAAGAACAGTGTTTGCTCTGAGTAGGTCAGTCGTTTTGCTTCCATTCCTAGCTAGAACCAGGAAGAGAGAAGTGCACAAAAAACCCATCCACTTAGTCTGATTTTTATCTGTGTTTTTCAAACTTTGAGTTTTACATGACAATTGAGAAACTTCTTACATTTCAGCCCCATTCACCTGTGATAGGTCCTCAAAATTACGTTCCTGAAAACTCAATGACAGTAGCATCACTGTCCTTCAATACAAGTCAAGAAAACAGGTTTTCACTCTCTTCATTTTAGGTTGTATTTTACTCATTCTTTTACAGCATACCCAGAATAACAATAGCACTGAAATATACTCTCAGGAAACAGCTTTTGCCATTATCAAAAATGTCTTTGTCCAACTTCAACATTTCATCACCTGCAAAACCTAACTTCTTTGCTCATCCTCTTCTCCTATGCATGGTACTCCTTAATTTTGGTGTATTTACCCACACAAATAACATAGTAGCCAGAGTCTAATGGATTTGGACTTACAAAATTAGAGATGATATATATTGTAAGTTCTAAATATTTTAGACTTTAATATATGAACATAAAAGGTATTTTTTTACTACCTCTCACTATTCTGATTTTTTTTAAATTAAAGAAAATTCACACAAAACCGACGTTTAATGGAGAGCTGAAATCTACAGCTCAAACCAGAGTCAGAAATAGCAGCCTAGCCCATCTGTGCCATATGCATAAGGTCTTAGCCTAGGGCTACTGGGTACAGTGGATCTATACTCTTCCTCCGGACCATGCAAAGTTGGCACAGAAACCCATTCAACAGCCAAGCCCACTTCTAGTGTGGCCCTTCTGCAAGGCTTATTGCAGATATGGCAATGAGTGGCAAGAAGGTACACTTTTCTTGTGATCATTTGCATGTTAATATCCAGAATGCTCTCCAACTCATGTTAAGCTCTTAGCAGTGTGGTAACTCTAGAATAAAAAATTGAAAGGGTTGGCTGATGTTTTGGATGCATAGAGTCCCTTTTTGTGTGCCTGCAACCTGGAAGTGAGAATTTGTTTGCTCCACTTTTAGTAATTTTAGTAATGAGTGTGAACTTCAGTGGACCTACTCAGCTTTGCCTTCAAAAAATTCAGTTTCCACACAAGACTTTTAATCTATGGTAGGTCAACAAGTTTATGTTTATATGTCAGGCTGACTTTAAAGTTCTTTGGACTAGTACATGATTCTGATGCAAATAAAGATATTTTACCAATTAACTTCCTTGCCACTACCCTGAGGATGACCTTGTCCTGGCCCTCTGCACCACAGGTGAACTTCACTGAGAGGGAAGAAGGATAGTTTGTGGTTAAGGCATTGGACCAGGACTCAAAAAATTAGTAGGTGCTCAAATACCCCAGAGATACAGGTCATACAAAGTTCCTAGCCAGCCAGGAATTTTGCATGATTTACTTGATCAAAAGCAAACCTCCAATATTTTATATAAAACTACCAACACTAACAAACACACTCAGATAAACTGCTCTCACACTTGTGCAACCCCACAAAAATCAAAGAGCTACACAGGTACATGTGACAAGAGCATATTTGCTGATTATTTAAGTCTTCTCATGTGGAAAAGCATCAGTAATGGGGATTTCAATAAATGCTGGGTACAAGATTTAGCCCTATGTTAATATTAACAAAAGAGATGTAAAAATCCACACATTCAAGTTAAAAGCTATCAGATTTAAAACAAATAAGATACAATTTCCAATCAAGCTGATCCAAGGGGAAGGTTAGTGTGAATATAGTAAATAACTCCTCTGTCTAATGATCATTTTTTACTATTTAGACATTTTTACAGCAGTGGACAAATACACTTTTCTACTCATTCCTGAAAGTGTGCTGCAAAATATTTTCTTTTGAGATTGATTGTAGTCTAGCTCACTAAGTCTGGAGCTTAACAGAGCTAATTCTAAGGGAATTTACAAGGAGGTGTGTAAATGTTTGTGCACATGTATACATGCCTAAGTGTATAATAACTTGTTCTTGTTTGTTTTTACATTGTTGTATTTCTAGCTGAAGTGAGGGGTTTGTGTGTTCCTATCACGTATGGTGTGTATTTGATGGTTAAGATTTCTAAGGCCTATTTTATATTTGACCGGAGAACATAATTGTGGGTAAAACTAGTCCTAAAGTAAACAATTAATTCTGTGTTACATCTCTGAACCTGCAGTGTAACACCATGTGGTTTCAAATTCTACCCTTTAACAACAAATCATTTATGTAAGCTGTCAAAGCCACACACTATAGGCAGCAGTACAAAAAGAAACTGACGCAAATATACCATAGTAAAAACTGTAAGACCTTCATAACAAACTAGCCTTCCCCTTTCTGCATGCAGTCCACTGAGAGTGAATTATTCATTACAATCCAACTAAAACTCCCTCTAGCTCTGCCATTTTAGCCACAAGCTTCTGGAAAATTAAGGCACAGCATGAGGCCCCCAGAGAATTATTCTGAGTTGATAACACCTGCAGAGAACAGAGGTTTCACTATGCTGTAATTACTGTCTAACTGCCCTCATGTCAGCAAAAGTTATAATTGGGAGAAACTGAATATTTGCTCTGTGCTTTCAGTGGTGAGGATTTTGTGTGTTTTCAATTCATGTTAAGTGGCAGAGTTATAACTGAGAATGTTTCACAGCAACAGGTTGTTTGTTTTAACAGTAAGGTTTTTTTCTTTACGAAGATTTCTATTGCTGTCCAACTGCTCTCAAAAGTTTATGAAACATGCCATTAAGAACCCCAGTTAATTTTAAGCAAAATTGCCCATAGCTGGTCTGTAACTATGAGAGATTTATTTTTTGAATTAAGACACTGATTTATTTTCTTGTCTGGTTTTGGCTCATATGAATTGCTAACGTTTGATTTTTTACTCTTGTGTGTACATTGTGTGTGTCTGACAGCAGGATGGACAGCCACTGGAAAACATTCCTAACCATACTGTTTCTCCCAGATGTGTCAAAGTTGTTACTAAGTGATATGACAAGTTGAAATGTAGCTTCTAAATTAACCAATTTGGATATTAAAAGTAAGCCAGAGAGAGGGAGAGGGAGATGAAGTCATTTTAGGCTATAGTTTATTCCACTCATTTTCTTCTTTAGAGATTTTTGTTTTCCATAAGTACTGCCTCAGTTTTCAGATTGTGCTCAGTGAAACTCAGAAGTTGAGAGGTTCAGTAGGCATTCAAAAACAATCTCTCCCCATTACAAATCAATTTTACAGAAGAAAAAAAATATATAAGCATTCCCAAACTTTGACTAAATATTAGAACTGGGGCCAAGCCCAGATATTTGATTCCAGGTTTTCTGAGTTTTGGAGTGGTTAAGATCTGGCAGGAGGGGCTGATTTAGATTTATCTCGACTAAATACCAGAGATCGGCCTTTTGCATATTTTTCACATCAGTGCCAATAGCGTATTCAGTGCTGCATTAATATAGCGTTAGGACTCTGGGTTGGTGCCAGACTTTGCCAGGCACTAGGCAATGGGGAGTGAAGGGTGGCTCCAGGCCCTGGGGAAGGAGATGAGCTCTTGGGCACGGCAAGGGGCAGCCAGCCTGTAGTGCTACCTAGACCATGCTGCTCCTTTTCCCCAGCTAGCCCTCAGAGGCAGCCTTAGCTACATCCACCACTGCTACTGCAGTATCTGTGGCAGGGCCCCAGAGCCCTGGCCTTTTCTAATTGCCGGGGCCTCAGGCAATTACCTGCTTTGTACTTCCCCCATCAGCTGCCCTGCTAGGGCTTGTCCACACAGGGAAATTAATTCAATTAAAGCAGGGTGTACATCTAAAATGGCACCTACTTCACCTTACCAGGTGCAGTATTTCCCCCTCTGGCAGAGGGTGTCTGAGGTAAATTAGTTCCATTTTGGAGAGCTTTTATTCCTCGTGCAAGTTTTAATACTTGCATATTTACAAGGTGAGACTCAAGGGTACTTTCCCACCAAACAAAGCAAGGAACAAGTTCATAACATGAAAAAGGGAATACCTTCCTCTGTTCCCTCGCTGGGCTACTGCCTTGTTATGCTGGACTCTCAGTACCATCCCCAAACAGTGCATTACCATGGTTCTTCCCCTACAGAAAGGGGGCCAGCTCTTCATGTAGGGAAAAACTTTTTTTCTTACTATCTCCCCTCTCATTAGAAAAGGTGTTTTTAAAGGTCACTGGCAGCGCTGAACAGGCTTCAGGTGCCTCTAGTTAACCTGTGGGATAACCCTTTTTCAGCTGATATGGAACAGAGCCTTCAGCGCTGTAAGGCTGATACATGATCATGAGCCTTCCAACTCACACGTCTATCTTCAGGACTGACTTATTCTGGAATTAGAGTGCTTCACTCCAAATTAATTTAGTCCACTCCCAATATTATGTGGTTATCAGAATTTTATTGAGCCTTTGGTGTCTGTACAACTGGGCTGAAAACTTTAGAGAAACAGCTCTTCTCATAGCATTTTAATACTTCTGCTTTTTGGCCCCAGATGAAGCTCAGAGACTTGTGGACATGACATCTTGGGAGGGGGGGTGAGCATGGTGTTAAAAAACCCCCGAGATGAATAATAAAAATAACTATAAAGGTACATATTCAAACCTTTTAAAAGATTCCAGCTGAGTTTGAGTTTGGGGCAATGTGTTGGGTCATTTTGTATTTGATCTGACCTTGCCAAGTCAGAAAGAGAAGAGTGCAGTGGCTTGAGAGGGGAAAAAATGCAACATTCCTTCCCAGACTTTGCCAGTTGACACTTGCTCATTCATGTCAAAGTTCAGGTGCAATACAGGCTGCAAGCACCAGGTCCTAACTTCAGCCCTTGACTAGGGCTATCTGGAAAAGCAAGGATAGGGCAGAAAGCCAGGCAAGGCATGCCTCTGTGGCCAGTAGAGGGGGTTGTAATGGGGAGCATCTGTACGGTTTACCTTTATATGGAGCCAGTGGGATCAAAACTCTGCAGCAATGGTGCAGAGGGGCGATAGGCACTGCTCTGGCCCATAGGTTGGCATGCTGACAGCATGAGGAGAGGGGTGAGGGAATTGTACTGCAGTTGAGAACCGACCCATACCTCACTGCACTGCAACTTGAGCCCATGTACTCAGCCTTTACATAATGGATGCATATTTCACCCACAATGCGAGCACAAACATGGTCAGACTTGTGTGAGATATGTAAGATTTGAATTCTCAGGGAATAAGAACCAGGATTCAATCTTCTGTCCGATCAGGGGGTCTCAAGCCAAACAACAACTGGCAAAGGCTGTGCTGGTTGCACTGCTCAACTGCACTCCACACCTCATAGTTAGATCATTTAAGGTGTGTGGGTCAGAAATGCCAACAATTGCTTTGTCCCTGCTGAGTCCCTAGTGACCGCTGTCATCAAGAACATGTAACGAGAACAGCAGAGTCAACAATCACCGTGGACCCCAGGGCAGGGTGGGAGGGGCCCCGGCTCCATGCCCCCAGAAGGAGAGGGGCTGAAGGTGGAATGGATGGGGCCTCGGGCACTCAGCCCTTAGTGCCGCCCGGATCATGGCACTGGGTCCCCCAATCTTCAAAATGGAGCTGAGCAGCAGAGTGAGGCTCTTGGGGTAGTTCAAAGGGGCCTAGAACCAAAATAATAGCAACGGTGGCCAAGAGTCCTGACTCGGCTTTGAACAGCTGAACCTCTGTGCAGTTGCCCTATTTGTCCTCCCCTGTCAGCTGGTCTGCATGAGAGCGATCGGCAGTCTGAATCGCACCTGCCACACACAGCCCTTTTAAAATATTTACAGAACCAGTCTAGCTGCCTTTATGCTTTGGACTTTAGATTATAGTCATGTCTGTTTGCCATTTTAATCCACGGACAGTGGAGAATGACTAAAGCAAAGACCAACTCTTCTAAGACAGTTGCACTTGGTTTGAGATACGTGTCTTTAGTACAGCAGAACTTGCTTCAGTGAATTCCTGTTATATGCATCTTACATGAATAACATAGCCCAGTGTCAAGGGGAACTACATAAGACAAGGCATTTGTAACTGCATAAATATACTGGGTATAATAATGTGCAGTGGCTTCTGCTGCTGCACACAACAGCCAAACAGCTTAACCCATTCTGACTGTGCCACTGCTCACGGCTAATATAACAGCAGCTCATTTCCTTGTATCAACAAGGGACCTATTAAAGAATAACTTGTCAGGCAAGGTTGAGCTTTCCAGTCTCAGATAGTTCCACCTCCTTCTTGAGGGGCCATGCTGAAGAGTAATGAAGTAATGAATCCCTGTTGATGCACTAATCTTCCTTCCCCAGAAACCTTTCAAGCACTTCCCTCATCTGTTTTGGGGAAGAACGCTAGAGTAACTGCACCTCCATTAAAGTATTTACCATTAAAATACTAAAGATAGGCTTGAGCAGCAAAATACAAATTTCAGTCCCCTGTTCTCTCTGCAATACTTGTGGGTATTTGTAGCATGCTACTGTTTAGCTCAGTCCTTTATAGAGGTAGGAAAAATCATGAAGCTTGGCTCAAGATCCCAGAGGTGAGAGGGCTGGGGGGGGGGGGGGGGGGGGGAATGAAACAGGTGGATTGTGTGAGTGAAAAATCAAACTGTCAACACCTGTCAGGTTATCAGCAGAATCCCTACACTCCAGATGCACTGCTTTGAGATTGGTGAACTGTGCTGTCAACCAAAGTTAGAGCATTAGCTCTCGGAGGAAGTGACCTTATTATTATTAAATAGTATCACAGTAGTATTTAGAGGTCCCAACCAAGATCATGGTCCCATTGTGCTAGGTGCTATACAGGAGACAGTCCCTCTTCCTGAAGAACATACAATCTAAATAGATGAAACAAGACAAAGGTGGGAGAAAAGTAGTATTATCCCCATTTCACAAATGGGCAAATGAAGCAGAGAGAGATTAATTGCAGACCATAGTGTTGATGATCAACACATTTAAGAGAAGTAAAAGGGGGTGTCTAAAACTAAGGTGATGCTACTTAGCTTGTTCCATGCATTGTCAAACTGCCTAATGGTCAAACGTCAAATGGCTGTGTTTGTTTGATGTATCACATCAACAAAGAACTTATGTTACAAACCCAAATAAAAATCTTGAGATAAAAGGAGATACTTTCAAACCATGAGGGCTAGAACTGAAGCCAGACACCCCTGACTTCAAGGGTTATTGGATCTGTTTTCTGGTTCTGATCAATAATATAGAAGTGGTTCTGGATCTAGACATTTGGTTCTAGACCAGGATCTGAACTTTCCCAAAATTGTGAAGCATTTAAATGAAGTGTTCTGGTTCAGGTCCATCTCTAACAAAGTAGTATTTTTAGAGTTAAATTATCCAGCTAAGCACAAGTAAAAGGAAACTGTCTTGCCCTCCTAGGTTGTCCAGGACCCAAGAAGAACGAATTCCTGACCAGTGTTCTGGATGCACTCTCCACTGATATGGTCCATGCAGTCTCTGATCCATCGTTGTCTTCCAGCAGGTGGGGTTTACTTAGGTGATGGGAAATGGATCTCTAGTGTGGGCCTTTAAGAAGAATTCTGACTTCATTTGGAAATTAAAAAACAACACCCTCCCCTTTGAGGTAGCAATTCTATTTCTACCTTCCTGAACTGCAAACAGATTCCATTAGAACTGTTAGGCTACGTCTACATCGGCAAGATTTTGCGCAAACACTTTTAACGCAAGAGTTTTTGCGTTAAAGTATTTGTGCAAGAGAGCAGCTACACTAGCATGTGCTTTTGCGCAAGAGATGTGCTTTTGCTCAAAAGCATCTGTGCCAGTGTAGATGCTCTCTTGTGCAAGAAAGCTCTGATGGCCATTTTAGCCATTGGGCTTTCTTGCACAAGAAATTCATGTTGCCTGTCTACACTGGCCTCTTTCGCAAGAACACTTGCGCAAGAGGGTTTATTCCTGAGCGGGAGCGTCATAGTTCTTGCGCAAGAAGCACTGATTTCTTACATTAGAATGTCAGTGTTCTTGCGCAAGAACTCACGGCCAGTGTAGACAGGCGGCAAGTTTTTGCGCAAAAGTATTTGCTTTTGAGCAAAATCTTGCCAGTGTAGACAGCCTTAAAGAATATACTCTGAAAAAATATCATGGGGTCTATCCACAAGGCAGAAACTTAAAGCCTTTCTGTTGCTGTTTTAGTATCTGAATTCTCACCAGCAGTACAGCTTCAGGTCAAATAAATCATCCTAGGCCCAATTTTTGCTTTGTTACTAAACTACACTTGAAGAAAGTGGGCTATTTTCAATTTTTGCCGATTACTTTTTCTAAAGAAAAATATCTTCAGCTACAGTAGCTGGATTTTAAATGCTTAAGTGCTAACAATCTTCAGGTTTCTGGGTACAAGCTGCTTATCTACCTGGAGTCAGGAAGGAATTTATAGTATTGCACTATTCAAACATATTTATACACATTATTGTATGCTTTCTTCGAGACACTGGATGACACTGGCTGTCTGATCCAGTAAGCTATTGTTTTGGTGTTCTTCTCCTGTGACCGACTGGATCACAGATGTTCCCATAGGATTGTCTCTCAGTGTACTGCTAAAGCCACTGAACCCTGCCCTCTGAGGCTTTGTACCACCCTATCCAGCTGAGCCAGAAGCTCTGGTCTCTACCAGCCAAGGCACAGAATTGGGGTTACTGTCCCCCCAGCAGAGCAACACAGACACTGAACCAGTTCAGCTTTGGGACAACTCAGCTATAGGGCCATTTGCAGCATTCAAGAACCCAACCCTCAAAAGGGACCAAGCCCCCAAGTAAATCCATCTTACTCTGTATAAAAGTTTTCAACAGAGAAAGCTCATGCATTCACCCTCTTTATCAATGAAAGAGAGAGATGCACAGTGGTTCTCTCCCCCCCCCCCCCCCCAATAATGATGATTTACACTGGACTTAAAATAAACAAGTATAACAAGTAGGATTTAAGTGATTGGCAGTGAAAACAGACAGATCAAAGTAAGTTACTAAACCAAAATAAAACAAGCCAGCTAATCCTAATTCACTAAGAAACTTGTTAGATGGAAATTCTTAGTTTAACTGTTGTTCTAATCATCTCTTTCACGAGCTAGGCAGGCTCCTAGCTTTGACACAATCCTTTCCCTGTTCAATATTAGATGTTCCCAGCAGGCATCTTGGGTGGTATGTTGGGAGTCTTCTGGCATCCAGCAACTCCCCCCAATGTTTGGTTTCCTCTTTTCTATCCCTTTTTGCCCAAATCAGGAATTCTATGTGCTCAATTTAAATTTCTCTCACCTTGAGTGGAAAAGTACCAGGTTGAAATGGTCACATATCTCTTGTAGGACTAATCACAATTTGGGCTTTCAGGAAAAACAAAACCATTCACAGCTCATTGACTTGATCACTGAGCCATTACGTTCCTAGAGTATCACTAATGGCCCTCATTTGTACATTTAGCATTAAAAAACAGACTCACCCTTTATATTTCCTAACTTCACATACAAGATTCATACATGTGCAAACATTGAATATACACATTCAGGGGATCACAAGCTCTTGAATGACAGGTTACATGATCTGTCTTGCATAAAGTGTCTTTGAGTTATGCATATTCATAAGCCAATTTTCATAAAACATGGAGGGCTGTGACAGCTCCTTTCTGTGGTGATACCCTTTACCCCTTTATGTCTATCCTCAGATTGTCCTTTCTCTCCATTAGACTAAATTAATGGATGAGGACCACATTTTGATTATCAAAGGCTCTTAAGCAAATTCATGAGATAAGAGGGGAGGTCCTATCATGGATCAGTAACTGGTTAAAAGGTAGGAAACAAAGGGTAGGAATAAATGGTCAGTTTTCAAATTGGGAAGGGGTAAACGATCTGGAAATGAGAATTAACTGTGAAGTGGCATAATGTGCGTGCAATATACAATTACTCAAGACAGTTACATTCAAAGTTGATTATGAAGAGTAACAAAGGGATCTCACAAAATTGCGTAACTGGGCAACAGAATGACAGATGAAATTCAATATCGATAAGTGCAAAATAATCTATGTTGGAAAACAATTTCAACTATAAATAAAAAGTGACGTGGTCCAAATAAGCTGTTTCCACTCAAGGAACTACTTGGAGCCATTGTGCCGAATTCTTTCAAAATAATGTAAAGTATCAGCCAAACAAGCTAACAGAAAGTTAGGAACCATTAGGAAAGGGTTAGGTAATGGAACAGAAAATATCCAGCATATACATCTATGGTACACCCAAAAATTGAATGCTGTGTGTAGCTCTGATTGTCCCATACTCCTCTGGGTGTCTCTAAACCTCTGACTGCCAGAAGCAAGGACTAGTCTGCTGGGGATGGATGACTTGAAATTGCTCTGTTCTTTCCATTTTCTCTGAAGCTTCTGGCATTATCCAGAGATAGGATACTGGACTAGATAGATATTGGTTTGACTCTGGCTACCCCATAGACTTCAATGAAGCTTCCAAAATGTAACTGAAAGCAGACTTTGATGTTAAGCCTAGAATTTAGCATGCAGCTTGTTGAAATAGCAATGAAAGTGGGAAATGCTAAAAGAATATAATATCCAAAAGCAACAAGGTCAGTAAATTAAGCACCTCATCTGAATCTCTGCAATGGGAATTTCAAAATAAGCTATGGGAAGGAAAACAATAACAGTGTAGAGTTTTGTGAAAGAGAAGTTTCAATTAATAAATTTTAGAAGTGGTTTTCATGCCAAGTGCGAACACTCTTTCTTTCTTTTAATACAATGTAATGTCCCGCCATCAATAAATCTCAGATATGTTTTTTTCAGCAGAGCAGTAAATCATGCTGTGACCATTCCTGTTCTCTCCGGAGGAGCCAGAGCTATTTCTAAGACATCACGGCTTCCAGCCTCTGGACTCTGCAACACACTCACTCAATATTTTTCTGTGGTAGTCAAGCGCCTTCTGTGATTGTATACTTTAATCACAACAGAGACAGGAGTTATTAATTCCTGTACTTCCCCTTCTTTATGGCAGAAAGATATTTTAGCATCATCATCTTCCCCAGAGAAACAGGAAATTATGCATATTTGTCTTTATTCGCATCTGCCCATCTGAATTTTCTTTTTGATGCTGGCTTCTGTCAGCATCCTTGTATCATTATTGGCTTTGTGTGTATTTGTGCGATGGTGCCCTCTAGTTGCTACATCACAGAATATAAATGACCTGCTACTGTTAGCCTCTATGGGCGTTCTTCTGTAGTTTAAGTGTCAGAAAGTGGGAATTTACAGCAGAATCTGAATTCCAGTCTCATCTCCCCAGTTGTTGGAATATGTGATTTAGAAGGGTCATATATAAAACGTTTGCACTAATATCAACATTTTTACTTATCTACCATTTAAAAATGTTCAAAACCACCAAAATATTGAAGTGTGATCACTGTATAATATATTATGTTAATTTGCAGCCCTTGTAAAGCTTGGACTCCTCAGGACATCAAGGCTACTTCTACACTGCAATGCTATTTCGGGATACCAGAGTATCCCGAAATAACTATTTCATGTCTTCACAGCAAGCCCATTATTTTGGGCTTGCTATTCCAACATCCCTGCAAACCTCATTCCACAAGGAGTAAGGGACATTTTGGAATAGCGGGTTATTTCGAAATTTGATGCTGTATAGACAGCGCCCAAGTACAAAATAAGCTATTTTGAAATATGATATACAATTTGCGTAGCTCAAATTGTGCATCTTATTTTGAACCATGGTGCACTGTAGATGTAGTCCAAGAGTTAGCAACAAAGGATTTCTTAAATCATCCTACTTTACTAATATGCCATTATCCACTAATGCGTATCCAATGATTTGTAAGTAACAAAAGAGGATGGTGTGATCAAATGTGAAGCTTAATGTTCTGTTTGCACTGCAGGCTTTCAGAACCTGATCCAAATCATACCCTGGAAGAGAGAGTGGTCCACTGGTATTTCAAACAACTTGATAAAAATTCCAGTGGTGACATTGGAAAAAAGGAAATCAAGCCATTTAAGAGATTCCTGCGGAAAAAGTCAAAGCCCAAAAAATGTGTGAAGAAGTTTGTAGAATACTGCGATGTGAACAACGACAAATCCTTATCCGTTCAAGAATTAATGGGTTGTCTGGGAGTAACAAAAGAAGAAGGTAAAGCAGACACAAAGAAACGTCACAGTAAGAACATTTTCTAACTATCCTTTTAACTGATTTTTTGATCAGACAGAAATTAGTTAGATTTGGTAAGCCACAGTCCCTAGGAATCCTGCAAAAGGTATAAAAACTGCTATGGCAATTATGATGAGCTAAAAGAGATCCTTTAAAGTGGCAGAGTTGGTGCTTTTGTGTCAGATGGTCTATGGTTCAAGTCCCAGAAGCAGCAATAGTTTCGCTCTCTAATCAACAAATACTAATCTAGGGAAGTTATGATTTCATGGTAGGAAGACAAAGAGGGGAAGTTAGTACTAGATTCCACTAGGCAGCCAGTCCAACAGAACAATGCCACCAAGCTCTGGCTAAGATGACAATACCAAAAGAACAAGTGAGTGTGTCTTGCTATGGAAGGAAGCAAACTTTCACTTTCTAGTAGGTACTTGAACCATTTCTAGAGCTGAATGGGTCGGAAGAAAATGCGTCCATTCTTCCATCGAGCAGGCAGAATGGCTGCTGGTACTCACAGTCTTTGAGAATTGATGGAAAGGGAGTATAATAATTGAAGATGTTTGGGGCACTGGGGAAATCAAACACAACATTCTTAAGAATGCTGGAAAGTGGGAGAGAAAGTCTGTATTGGTGTACTTGCTTGGCATTATAAGAGGCTGTGATTAAAATATGAATGAAGAATAGCTGTACATTTTGCTTAAGATTTTTCAGAACATAGGAGAGGGACCTCAGTCATAGGTCAGTAAATAAACTATCATAAGTGTAATAAGGGATGAGTGGAACATGCCAACTGGGAAACCTCTGTCAAAAACAAATTGTTCCCCATGGATCTTTTATTCATCAACAGACACCACAGGTCAGATAAAACAGGGTAACAGAAGTAAACTGCACTCATAAAGGAAATGGTTAGCAGACATATGGATTTCATAAAACATCAAAATGAGTATATTTTCTGTAGATTTAATAACAACAATATCGAACACTGTTCACCTGTACAGCAGATCTAAACATCATTGAGTAACGGTAGAGAAGAGTTATTATCCCACCTTCCAACGGACAAAACTGAAAGTTAACAGCTTGATTCTCGTGTATATTCTGATAATGTACAAGGGGTGCAACAGTTTATCCCTTTACATCTACTTTAAAGTGCTATTGCACTGCCAGGAAGTGCAGAGCAGTCTTAATATAAATGAGGACCAGGCCCTAAGGCAGGAGTGGGCAATAAAACGGCAGAGGTTCACCAGGATTAGCCCCTGCTGAGCCTCTGCCGCTATATTTACCTGCACCTCCACAGCTACGGGCAATCGCAGCTCACATTGACCGGGAACAGCAGTCCGTGGCCAACAGGAGGTGTGATACTCCATACCTGTGGAAGCACAGGTAAATAGAGCGGTGTGCGGGCCTGCCAAGGGCTAACCCTGGTGGACCAGATCCCACCAGTGGACGTGTATTTGCCCACCTTTACCCTAAGGTGAGATTTACATTACAGACCTATATCAATATAGTTAGGCCACTCAGGGCAGTGAAAAATCTGCAACATATTTATGCTGACCAAGCCCTGTCACCACAGTGCTCTGTTGACAGGAGAGCTTCTCCTATCAACATAGCTATTGCCCCTCAGGGAGATGAATTAATCACTGTTATTTCAAAATACATTCAAAATAGCGGGCTTATTAGTCTGACATCCTGTAAACATCGTTGCACGAGGATTAAGGGATTCATCGGAATAGTTCTCTATTTCAAAATTAGCACTGTATAGACAGCACCAAATTTTGAAATAGGCTCTCTCGAAATAATCCAAGCAATTTGTGAAGCTCAAATTGTGTAGCTTATTTTCAGCCATGCACTACCGTGCAGACATATCCTTACTTACTCCAGTGTAAAATGCGAATGGCTTCATTGAAGTCAAAGTTACACTGGTGCAAGAGAAGGGAATTAGGCTTGATGTATACAGGTGATTTCATAATCTTAAATGGGAGCAACACATGCCACATGGGCACCATTTCTTCTATCAACACATCCAGAGAATCACAATTCCTACTTTGGTTTCCTTTGACTCCAGAAGGAAGCAAGTTCCAGTAGCCATTACGAGGGCCACGTTTCTTTTCCCATTTTAACAACTCAGCTCTGCTGGCCAGCAAGTTAGGACTAAGCATTAAAATTAAAGTTCCATTTACTCCACACCCTTCTCCACCTACTCACTTCCAAGGATATGGGGTGTTGAAATTCCATGAAGCCAGCTTTCCTCCCTGCATTCAGATTAGCAATCTGGATACATGTTTCTCCATTGCCACTTAAGGGCAAGTGACAAAATTCCACTTTATAATTTAAATCTTACTGATCCCTTCTGGGTAATATGGCATATACTGTGGTGTGATGTTTAAAAGAATGTACCGTAAAAAGAAATACTTCCAGGCAGCCATCACTTTCCCCTGCTCTTTGTTCTTTAGGGAAATTAGAATGAAATTCAAAGCAATAAATAAACGAGTTTGAGATATCCAACATTTGACATCTCAAGGCAGGGGACTGGACTTGATGACCTCGTGAGGTCCTTTCCAGTTCTAATATTTTGTTATTCTATGATTAATTGAATAGGTAACAACACTCACTAAATGAATGTCAGATATTTACTGGGAAGTAATCCAGTTATTCAGCTTTCAAGTCACTCCAGTAAAAAACCAGCATTGTTATTGAGAAGGGGAAAGAAGAAAACACATTTGTTTGTGAGTTGTTTGGAGGATCTCACTTATGGAAAAATATAAAGTTATATTGCTTCTAAAGATGACATTTCATATTGGAGGCTTCCTGGTCTCTTGAATACACTTATTTTTGCCATAAGTAATGCAAGTGAAAACACACTAGGCAACTAAAAGAGACAATATTTTCCATGTAGCATTATTGAACTAGCCTAATAGAAATTCATTGATTTAATTTCTATATATCTGAAACTGAATATTACTAGTTATAGTATCACAGACAAGAGAAAAAGCCACCACATAATGCTGTTGTTTAAAGAATACTCAGTGCTTTGGTTCAAGGTCACAAGGATTTGGTGTGAGCAGTGGGATTAGGAATTGGAAGTCACCTGCTGCTATGATCATGTTACCTCCTCTCAAAGTCCATCTTATTAGAAAATAACTGTTCAAGACTGTCTTGTAGGCAAAGCATGGAACGGTTCTGATGCAGAACATACCATTCATGCTTGCTCCTTGCTTATAAACACTTAGAACAATGCCCCATTTCCAGCAGTTCCTTTTAGTTAAAACCCAGGATTCTGCCCCCCTCCCTTTGTCTGTGTTACTAGGCATGTTCACAGCGCTGTCAGTTTAGATGAAACATTCCACTGAATAACTGGGCCCTATTCCTGTATTCCAATTGTGCCACTGGACTGCCCAAGAAATGCAGATTTGATCTAGGTGTTTAACAGCATGGATACAAGATTTTGCGTTGTGATGACCTTTCTTTGTTCAAATATACATTGCAGGCAGGTGGCAGGGGAAAATTTCCATTCCACTTTGCATTCTCCAGTCCTTATAAAGCAACCACTGTAATATTCTGCAGTAATATGCAGCGTACTCCTAATTACAACTTTACTGTTGTGGTTTTAACTGGGGTGCACTTTAGGGTGCTATTTCTGTAATAGGGGAACATTGTTTATCAACTAGGAATAAGTAAAATGTACTCAGTATTGCACAGAGACTACATGCAAACCATTTCTTGACTTTTTTTTCCCCTCTCCTCTACCAGCCCCCAAAAACAATCCTGAAAGCACTTCTTCCAACAGGCAGGTGAGTAATGGACGGAGCCTTCTCTGTTCTGCCTCTCCATACTGCATTTTTCAGCTGTTATCATTTCAACCTTAAGGCTACACCTGGAAGCCAAGGTCATCTGACACTATGACATGGGTGGAAGGATTCCCCATGGAAATGTTTAGGAAACAGCCTGTTTATTCAAACCGACTGAAATTTTCCCTTGTGCAGAGGGCCTACATGAAACCCATGCAACTTTTGAGCCCCACTTTCACTAGTGCAAGGATGTGTTTACCCACCTAATAGTCAAAGCAGCTGTAGTTTTAACCCATTTGCTGGATGAGGTAAACCTTAGTTGGTTCCCCAGGGTTTACCTTGACAAGCTGACGTATTATAACTACAATTTGCCTTGTTTACAACAGGATTGTAACACATGTCAAGAACATGCTTTTTTCCCTACTTAAGAAAAAAACAATCAGGGTATAAATGGGGCCTCAGTCTCATGAGTTCTCTGTATAGGGATGAATGTTGCTGCCTGCAGTCTGGATCCCACCAATTTACTGTTATTCATTAGGCTTCTGAAAGTGTGTTTGGTGCTGTACAGGACATAGTAATATGCTTCCTGCCCAGAAGACATTACAGTCAAATAAGACAGACATTGAACAGACCAGAGGTACTGGGTAGGCCAGGAGAGAGAGAGAGAATAGAAGGTTGCTTTTTTTTGGCATGGATTTATATTTATATATCATTTTAAATTAAGATTTCACTTCTGGAGGGCCTCATGGCTAGAACTGCCAGTTATTTTTACATCAGGCACACCACAAGACAAACGCCAATTAATACACACAAGACAGAAACAGATGATGAATTGTCTTTTAAGATACTAAGGAAACTAAATAATTTAAAGTAATAATCTAGGGGATTAAATAGCAACATTAAACCAGACAGGATGATCACTGTGCTATAAAAGGGACATAATTGTGGTTAATTCAATGCCACTTCCTATCTACTAGAGAGCTATATTTGTCAGAAACAAAGAAACAAATACAGGATGAAATTGCTATAGCGTTCCCCAAAGCTAAGGCAAAGCTCTTTGATTGCAGCTAGCCAATTTGTTACTTATTTCATCTCTTGATTTGCTTGATGTTAGGAGCACACTTCCTAAGGCAAGCTCTGCATTTGTTGTGGGTTTTACCAGAGCTCTCCTACACACGCCTTTGATGGAATGTAAAACGTCCTCACAGCAACAGAGATGTGATAAGTTTCCCTTTGATTAGACAAATGTTCATGGTCTTAACTTTTCAAATCCTGCCCGCAAATCACTTTAAACAGGGCAGCCTGAAAACAATGACAGTGGAGGAACTAAAAAAAATGTTCAAAGGGTTATTTTAATTACATAATAGCAAATATTGGCACGCGTATAACACTCAAAGCACAATATCCCCCGCTCTCCCCTTTTCTTGTAATCTGATTCCATCATGTAGCATTCAGTATGAAAGAGCTCCACTGTTTCTATGTTCTTTAAAAAAAAAAATCTGTATATGTTTTTGCTGACTCAGTATCTATTATTTTAAAAGCTCTTGGTGAGAAATGATAGCCTTGAATCTTGAGGTTGGCTGTGCAAGCCATCTGTTTGCAGTCACACACTACAACGCTGCAAAGCTACAAATGTCCCTCCTAAGCAAAAGGTGGCTTTCATCACAAAAGCTTGCACTTGAAAGGAAGCCATTGGAAATAAAGTAATCTGGCTAGGACCTGCTCAGAAAAAAAAAAAAAAAAGCCTACAAGAGCAGGTCAAATCAGCTTCTTTGGAGATGGGCAACTGAACTATAATCATCATGGGAAAGACCACATCATTTTCCATAGTACTACTTTTTTTTTAAATTTGACTAGTGATCAAGGCATTACCTTTTATTCAGTAATATAGATTACTTGTAACTATATAGATATAGACACCTACACCAAAGTCCATGTAATCTGATGTGTGACTTTTCTATCTGAAATAAAATATTAATAGAACTCAAAGAATTAGGTAAGTAGCCACACTTCAGTTGCTTTACTCTGCTTCCTGCTTTACTCTTCTCTCTCTTTCACACAGAGCAAATATTCTGGGATATATTGTGTATTAACGGTACTGATGAGGCCTCAATTGTTCTCCATGTCTGTCCACCGAGTGTAGAAGAAACAGTAATTGGTGTAATCTGTAGCAAGGGACATTTAGGTTAGATATTAAGAAAAGCTTTCCAATGGTAAAGGTAGTTAAGTACTGGAACAGGTTTCATAGGGGGGGTTGAAAGAGAGTCCACAAACAGCTGTCAGGGACGGTTTAGATTTACTTAGCACAAAGGGCTGGACTAGGTGACATCTTTAGGTTCCTACCAGATCTACATTTCTGTAAGTCTATATCAATTAGACCCATAGAGGAAAAACATAAAAGTTATAACTCCAAATTTTTTTTATAAAAGGACACTTGCAGCCTAGAGGAATTTATAGGGAAACTGAGATTGATACATATAATATCTACCAGTAGTCCATTTCCTACATGGCACACGTCATAGAAAGCATACTCCAGGGTTCTGCAACTTGTATTGGTGGGAACATTATTTTCTAGTTTATCATCCTGATTTACTAAGCAATGATCTAGGAAGGCTCACACTATCTCAGAAGTCATGTTTTCTTCTTGTGTGAAGTTCACCGGTCAGTAAAGCTTAGAGAAGAAACTTAACACCTTATCTGTAGAAAGGGCAGCTCAATATAACAGATAGAAGCAAACAACCAAGACACGCTCCTAAAGAAGAAACCCGGAAGCTCTCTCTACTCTACCCCAACTCTGGCTGCACTTGCTCAGAAAGCAGTTCTGAAGAAATCTTTCAGAGAAGAATGGCACCCCCTTATCCATACATGTCTGCATAAAGACCCACTTGTAGCCCATCATGGCAGCTGTTATGATCTTGAACTTTGTGTTTCGCAGAACCCAAGGATGTCACAGGGAAAAAGTTGTAAAGATGTTGGTTTTGTCACTTTACACCAGGACTGGGAAAGATGTGGGCTGGGAGCTGTATTCAGCCTGCCTAACACTTTGATCCGGCCCCCCGATCACACCTGGCTCCTTTCTATTTATATCCTGCAGCCCGTGCCACCAAATTTCCAGGCGGTGGGTTAGGCAGCAGGATCCTATTTAAATGGCTCACGGCTCCTGGTTGTGGCACTACCTCAGCAGAGGCCAGAGTTGCTAGCCCTTTAAATCGCCACAGCAACATGGGCAGCTGCCAGGCAATACAGTAACAGTGGGGCCAGGAGTCTCAAGCCCTTGGCTATGTTTTTAATTCAAAGCCTCTGGCCCCAGTCTTGCCCCTTCCAGTGGTGCAGTCGGCTTATGACCATGTACCAATATTCATTAAGTGTCCCCCCTGCAAAAATTATTGCCCACCTCTGCTCTACATGGATCACAAGAGAGATTATTACCTCTTTGCGGGCACGGGTTGTTTTCCCATATGTATTTGTACAGCATCCAGCACAAGGGGCTATTATCTTGATTGGGGACTATGGTCAGCACTGGAATATAAATAATAAGTGTTTCTATGTGAATGAAATTACTTGCAGTCATCACTAATAATATAACCTTTTAAATATATATATCTTTTCAGCAAAGCTCTAAGAAGCAAGGGTGAACATCTTACATATCCAAGGCAGATCTCTTTGACATGTGGGCGATTTCCTCACCAAAAGGCAGTTTAAAAGAACAACCATAGTATTTGCACTTTGTACTTTAAAATGTAAATTCACCTTGTAGAAATGAGATATTTAAACAGACTGTTTTTTTTTTTAAATCTGTGAAAATGTAACAGCTAGTTTTGGAAAAATTATCACATACAATGTATGTGTCTTCTTTTGTCGTATGAAATCTGTACGTGTTGGAGATGTAAAAGTTTGCATTTAAATTTTTTTAAGCAGCTTTCTTGAAAACATTATTATAGAAATCTGACTCTAGGTATCTTAGTTTCAATAATACGCCTTATTTTTCCTTATCACTACAGTCATTTAAACTCAATTATGATGAAAAACTGCTTAAATTAAGAACTCATGTATTTACAATTTTTCCAAGCAGTGTTGAAGTTTTTATGTTTCTGGGTCCAACGAAAGTGTGGAAAATTGCTGTTGACTCATTTGTGCAGCCTCTAAGTGAATGGATATTTGTCCATTGGTGATGTTTTATTTTTATTATTTTGTTTTCCAAAGATAATGCAACAAGAATGCAACCACTAAAGGATTCCAATAGCTATTTTATGGGTAGGACTCTTGTAGAAAAATGTATTTTATCCATTTGAGGTGCCTTCCATTATAGGTTTAATTAAGGTTTTGTTTGTTTGCTTTTGGGTGTATGTGACAGTGTGTGCATGGTGTATGTGGAGATATGCTCTTTTGCCTGAATTAATCACGCAGCTGACTGAAAAACAATATGATGGATCAGCATGTCACTCAAATTAGCCTCTGTCAATCCCTAGAGCATGTTCCGGCAGTCAGCACAAGACAGCAAAGGGACATATTTGTTCAGTATTGTAAATCGAATTATGAAGAGACAAAGAAGGTTAAACAGGCTTGTCTGTCTAGTTTTTCCCACACCTGGCTGAGCTCCCATCCACTCCTGGGGGTGCCGCAGGGTCCTCAAGAAGGAAAAGCTATCACTGAACAAATTATGAATAGTTGCCATATGGAGGTGTAGCCAGTAAACCCCTGCCTAGGGCATTCTTCTTGCTCTCTGGGAGAAGTTCCTACAAGTTTTCATACCTTTTCTGTCATGTTTTCTTCTGTCTCTCTTTTTTCTTTCTTTTGGAGTGCCTTAAGGGAACAGGAAGTTGCAGATGTGAACTAGCAAGGAATTTGAAAAAAGGTCAGACCCTGAACAATGAATTATAAGTAACTGAATTGATCAATGAAGTGATGAATGGACTGCTGACTTCTAAAAACCATAATACGGAGGGGTGGGCATGTTGCAATGAGCAGTAGTTTTATTCCATTTTGTTAAAATAAGTTATGTGGCACCTGCCTTCGGAGCCATGTGTAGATAAGCTAGTCATAACGACGACTTGGCTCAGACTCACATATGAAAAAATATCTTTGTTACAGAAATGAATGTTTCATTTACATTTCACATGTGAATATATGCTGAAATACTGCTTTGAGACGGTCCATACATTGGAATTGTCAAAATAAAAGAAAGCACTAAGGTGGGGTTTTTGTGTGTGGAGGGGATGCAATATAAAAATGTGTGTTTTCTTTGTAAAAGCATTTTTTTATTCAAAATTTGATATCCTTTTATAATGCTAAACTTTGAATTAATCTTTTTTTTAGATTAAAGCTTAGTATGCTATCAGTCCTGTTCTGGTTGTTTTTCTTCTATAACATGAATATCCTTTAAGATACAACAGTGGCTAATGAAGCATATAATTTCCAATCTTTCCTCCAAACCTGGGGTGGACAAATACCAGCCTGTGGGCTGGTTCCAGTTTGCCGGGGTTAACCCCTGGTGGGCCCCCACACCACCAAATTTACCTGCACCTCCACAGGTACAGGGGATCACAATTCCCATTGGTAGTGGATCACTGTTCGCAGCAATGGGATCTGCAGGTAAATAAAGCAGTAGCAGTTCACCAGGAGCTAACCGCTAGCTGCCATTTTATTGCCTATCCCTGCTCCAAATCTACTTCTTTCCAGCATTGACCCCACACTCTCTGCCCACAAATTAAGGATCTTAGTCCCCATCTTGCTAGTTCCTACTCACCTTCAGAGGAAGCTTGGTAAAAATATTTATAATTCAACAAAAATATAGAACACACACAACGATGTTTGGTAAGTCTACAATCAATCACATGACATTATGCCATTTCAATCTCCCTTCATTCCTGGGTTCCCTGTAGGCTGTCATCTCACTCAATAGGGGTTCATATATTTTCTACATTATACATTCTTCAGGATAGGGACGTTGGGCGTGATCCTGTTTGTCTGTAAAATGCACACCTGAGATGATGCATTAGTAAAAATAATAAGCTCAGTGTTAAGTACCCAACACCTATCAAAAAAAGCTCAGCAAGACTGGACCCAATGCAATTAACATTAGCGACTGTAAGTAGGAATCTGGCTGTACATCACTGTCTCTCCAGAAGAGATGTTACATGTATGCAATGGAACAACCTTCCATGGAAATTTCCAGGACACACGACATTTTTTCAAAAACAAGTGTGAGAATTTTTCACTAGCTATTCAAGTCAGCTTGTTTGAAGAATAGTCTTTGGTGCTTTTAAAGTTTTAAATAAATGCCATGGCCATTATCTGAAATATTCAAAGAGAAGTACAGGATCTAACAACATGATTCTTAAGGAAGTCACTAACTAAATCCTCAAAAGTCCACGATTTGGTTTTAACGTCCTGTAACTGAGCTATTATAATATATAGGTCTTAAACTTGTATTTAGTGCTGAGGCCAAATCAAAACTCAAATTCACGTATCTGAACTTCAGGGAAATTCACTGCTGGCCCATATATCTATTTGGAGACAAGCTACACCTTTAATTTGTACATCCACAAACTGGAGAAATTCAGATGTAGCTTGGACCCTCTGTAACCAGTCATGTTCAGTGTGAGGTATATACCAGGGAGTCTAGACCTTCCCACTGTTTAGGCAGCAGTGGCTAACCTTCTATTTTTAGAGCAGTAGCTTGGTTAAAGCTAGGACTGGTATGTCTCCTCCTCCAGTTGGAAATTACATCTGCAGCTCAACGTGTAGCTAACTCTAAGAGCCTGCCTTCATGGATCCTTTTGCAGGATGGGTGACTAGATGCTTGCTCAGAATAGTAACCCTTATAGCAAATGCAGGATTAGGCTACAAGGCAAGAAGGGAGATGATAAACATCAATGCACAATAGTAGGTAGCAGAAAGAAGAGAGGTTTTAGGACAAGATGAAAAATTAAGAATGGAATCCTGCCCCCACTGCACTGAATGGCAAAATTTGCATTCACTTCAGTGAAGCCAGGGTTTCATATTCAGGATACATCTACACTGTATCTGGGAGCATGCTTCTCAATGTGGGTGGATAGACATGTGCTAGCTCAGGTTGAATTAGCATGCTATGAAGAGCAACGTGGCCACAGTGGCAAGGGCTAGCTATCCACATACATGCCCAAGTAACTGGGTGAGTTTATACTCAGGTGACTAACCCAAATCATTGCTATCGCAATGCTGCTATTGTTATCACAGCAACTCGAGCAGAGATAGCTATTCACATGCATGCATCCAGATACCGTGTGGACATTTCCTAAGTGAACAAAAATAACAGAGTGGAAACTCATAGGCAGTTGTAGATGGAAGAAAAATAATATTAAAGGTCATGTAGTTCTCCCTAGAACTTTGTCAGAGGCATGTAAAATTGTCCAGGGTCTGATAGATAATCAATTTAGGAAATAGATTCCTGTAACAATAGGTAATAAGAAGTGGATTAGTGAAGGTAAAGAAATCTTTATTGAGAAAAAATTTAGATGTCCTTAAATATTTACAATTACCTTAAATATTTACACTAGGGTATTATGTAAGTAGGGTTTATATTAAAAACTGGTATCAGACTCTTTAATGTGGGAAGTGAAAGGTTTATTATTTTTCTCTAAGATGGCAAATTGGTGTCATTTTGGAGTAATTACTTCGACCTGAAATGGAAAACAATTAAGTTTATTGATGTCTGAAGCATTAGACTGATTCCAGTAAATTACTGATACAAATTGCATTTGTTGCCTTTTTGAATGGTTTCAATTCAAGTGAAAATATGTCCTTTGTTTCTGATGCAACTAAAAATGGAAGGGTTTCTTTTCCTGCTTTGTGGTTTGAGGTAGAGAATTATGTTCCTTTGTTTGCTGAATGCTTCTCACGTAAAATTACCTTAAATACTATCAAATAGCGAAGCCTTCTAAACAAATATATTTGCACAATGACCCTCTCTCTCGGGTTCCTTCCTCCACATCTTGTCATAGGTCCTGTCCTATGGCTTGTGTCACTGCTGAAATATAATGAATGGACATTGACCAATGAAACCACTGTGAGCATATGAACGATGCAATGCTTCCCAGTAACGTATAGTCAATGGTTCATATGTTTTCACTGGAGGGCATCTTTTTATTTTATATTCATATTTGATACTAGCGCTTTTTATGATCATTATTTTATATTACATTATAAAGTTTCTTACCGATGTTTCTGTGTAGAACGAGTCTTCTCTCTGACGTAATGTCGTCCATTCCCTCCAGCCATGGTTACTCTAAAAGTACAACTTTCCTGCAACTCAGCCCATTAAATAAGATTATTTTAAAGAAGAAGCTGGAACTTCATTAAAATGTAAAATTTCTAACACACAGCATATGAAAGTATATCGGTATCTCTTAAAACATTTTATAAATAACAGAGTTTGCTCACTATCCTGAGGTCCACTCCACCACTAAAAGTGCACAAGTTTATGGCTATCTAGCTATACCAGATACTTATCTGAGCACCTTTCAGTGGCCTGGTCTACCCTAGACCAGACAGGTGGGCTTAAGGTATGCCATCTAGCTACACAAAATGAGTAGCTGGAGTCAACTTACTTTAAGCCAAACGGCCACAGCGTCCAGACTGGGGGAGGCTGACAAGAGCACATGCTCCCACCAACTTCCCTTATTCCGCACAGAAGGAGGAGTATCAGACACCAGTGGGGGTTGCTTTCACCATTCAATACAGGGGGCTACATTAGACCCGCTAAATCTTATGCTAGAAGATTGATCTCTGGAGGGTTAATCTTTGCAGTGTAGACATGTCCAGTGTCTTCAATGTATTTTTTTGCATAACAGCCCTATTAGGTAGGAAGCGTTGTTATCCTCCTTTTACAGATGGGGAAAACGTAGTCTCAGAGAAATAAAGTGACTTGGTCCAGGTCACACAGAATTCTGTGAGTAGAGAATTGAACACTGTCTCCCCAAGTCCAGACTAGCACCCTTGGCACTGTACCAAATTTCCAGTCAGACTTTGCCCAGGTTATTCACTGCTGCTTGACAAACCCTCGTATGATCACCACACAAATGAGCAGTTCCGCATCTGTAAACTCCAAGCTGATTCACAGGCAGTGTTTCCATACCCAGGCCTTTATGCTAAGGCTGAGATGTGGGAACCAACAATAAAGGACACAGGGAAAACAGTGCAGGAAGCAGTAAACAGGAAATTACTCCATAGCATGGGTCCTCATCATGGAAGGTTGTGACCCAGAGAAATCACAAACCACTCCAGTGGAGGAGCAGAGAGGGAGAAAGGTTTGCAATTATCCTTCATTTCTTTGTGGGAAGGTGGGAATGAGGTCCCAACACTTTGTTATCACATGGATGCTTATGGCATGAAAAAAACCACCCCTTGAGAACCACTGTTTTGTAGAATAAGTGATGAAGTCTAAATACTTGGTTCCTTGACTTCACATTTCTGTTCCACAAGATTTTCAATAGAGGTGCCAGAACTCCACTCTGAAATGAGTTGGAAGTAAATACAAGTTTCAGGTGATGGGTGTTTGACAAGTACCATGGAAGTTCTGCTGCTCTATCAACAAATGCATTTTGCTCATGTCAGACACTGAACTATTCTAAGAGCTACCCCCTGTCTTCAGTGTACCCTTTGCTTGAACAACATCAGCACAGAACACCAGCCTTTTCATATCTCACAGCAAGAGCCATGTTCTATTGTCTGTATTCCATATTTCCTAGTGTTATAGAGCTAGCATTGAAAGTAGGGAGAGGGAGATCACTTCTTAGCCCAATGCACCACCCAGCTGAACCATAGAGCATTTTAGAAGAGCTCCTTGTTGATTTTGGAATCAGGGAGTGTGAGAAATGAGTAAATTAGCAATGGGTAAAATGAATTACAAAGAATGAGAATGACAGGAACAAAGGAAAGCTGGGAGAGAGGTTTAGCAAAGAGAATAAAAAGCCAGGTAGAGAGGCAGAAAGAAGGTGGAGCCCAGAGAAATAAAGCAACACACAGCTAAGTGGAAAGAGGAAAATGGAGAGAGAGAGAGAGAGAGAGAGAGAGAAAACCTGCATGAGAAAGACAGTGGGTGAGAATGAAGAGGAAATCAAAAGGCAAATCACAGAGGAAATTGTGGTAGAGAAAGCAAAAAATAGGAGAGAGAAAGAAAGAAACAGAGAAAGAGCGAACGAGAGAGGAGGAGGGAGTAACGGGGGAAGAAAGGAAGGGAATGAAAAGTGGCAGTGACAAAAATAAAAACAGAACTCAGCCAGAAGTACAGAAAGTGACAGAGACTGTGAGAAACAGAGGGGGAAAGCGGGAAGAAATAAAGAGAGAGAGAGAGTTACACATATGAATGGTTGAATTCCAAAAGTTTTACATCTTCTTCATCTCCTCTGTAGCCACACAGCTACTTCCTGATCTATCCTGAAAGGTCCAAACTGACTTAAGTGCCAATACACCAGGGACAGATTTGACCCTGGTGTTACAATTGGCTGTGGCTGCTCATCTAAAGAGACCTTTGTACTCAAGGCCAACCCTGAGACCATCTCTGGATCCAGAAAATCTAAGCAATATTTAATGAAAATCTGAATGCAGAAACCAACATATATTTCTAATTTAGGAGCAGATTTGGATAGTATGAGGAAATCTTAACCACAAAAAAGATGAACTTCCTTTTGTATTGTGTATGCATTAAAGCACTAAGCAAATGTAATTAGATTTTTTTTATTTAATTCATTGTACCATTAGATCCTCTCAAAGGTTGGCTGATATTCTACACTTTAATATTTTCTTTAATCAACAAGTTGATGGCAACAGATTACAATACAGCATGGGCGTTTGTGGTTGCCTTTATGTTCGCTCCTGGGATGCCTGAAAACTAATGATTTAAAGACTTTTAAAAATCTTTAATCTAGGAATTGTGGGTTCCAAGCGTGTGTGCAAAACATGTTCAAGGAAATTTTGAAAGCACTAGAGGCTCCAATGGGAACTTTCCGGAAGGCACTGGATGCTGTGATTGTCAGATCACACCAGCTGGGCATTGTACAGGTTGCATCTGTCCCTAAAGCAGGACTTTCTGATCTGACAACATCAGTGGTCCGACAGGATCATGGATGTTCATTGACCAGAGAGCCCTGGAGCTGGGAGCCCAGTGGCTGGAGGGGCAGCAGCTGGGGGTGTGTCTAGACTACCTAGTTTTGTCGACAAAAGTGGACTTTTGTCGACAAAACTATACCAGCGTCTACACTACCGCTGAGTTCTGTCGACATAACGTCGACAGAACTCAGCAGTTTTGTCGACGCTGGTATACCTCATTTTACGAGGCATAACACCTTCTGTCGACAGAACTCTGTTGACAGAAGGTGTTATTGCCTGTAACATTGCGTCCAGACTACGGAGTTCTGTCAACAAAGCAGCTTGCTTTGTCGACAGAACTCAATGTGTCTGGACACTCTTTGTCGACAGTATCTGTCGACAAAACTTCCGTCGACAAAACGCGGTAGTCTAGATGTACCCTGAGAGCCCTGCCAGTTTGGGAGCCCAGCAGGGCTGATGATAGTGGAGGCTGGGCGGAGGAGGCAGCACTCAGGTAGCAGGGTCACACCTGGGGCCACAACAGCTCAACAGTGTCAGCCCTCTGCAGCTCCTGGAAGCCTCCAGGAGTGGGGCTGGGGCTGCCCGAAAGAGCAGGGCCAAGGCCAATGTCGCCCCCGTCAGTGGGGCTAGGGCTAAGGGTGCTAGGGCAGTGAGGGCCAACCTGTAATATTATCTTTCACTGCTGGCACCATGGAAATGATCATGACAATTGCTAATACCAGGAAATGCTTCCTACTCAAGGTTTTCAGTAGTTAGTGTGAGAGAGAGAGAGAGAGAGATTGTAAGGGTATTCATTCTAGAAATCTCAGTCTAAACATGCCAGCTTTTGAAGAGAGATTTTCATTGCATTCTGATATGCTGGGGAATTAAAAAACAGAGACAAGGTGAGTGAGAGATTTACTGGATCAAATTCTTCTGGTGAGAGAGACTACCTTTCAACCACACAACTTCTCTCTCTTTCTCTCTCTCGCCAGCAGAAGTTGGTCCATTACAAGATATTACATCACTCACCTTGTCTAATATCCTGGGATCAACATGGCTTCAACTCCTCTGCATACAACCCTTTATCTCATTGGTTTCACTGAAAGTCTTGCTGAAAACATCTACAGCTCCAGTTAGGACCCAGGTGCTTTTCCCATTGTTTTTATGCTGACAGTGCTCAAAAATCCTGCCTGGCCCGATTGTGAGGGATACTGTGCACACATAAATCAGAGACAATCCCTGCATTGTGGGGCTTTCAATCAAAAGACGCTAAAGGGATGTGGATCCCACCCACAAGTGAATGAGTATGGCAAATTGGGATGGCTTTATTAATTACATGTATTGCAGGGCTGGGTGTTTTTTCAATTTTAATTGCGGTTGGAGGTAGGGAGGAAATAAAAAGACGACAGAACACCTTGTCACCTCTTCAGCTGGTCAGCCAGCAGGCAGAGGCATAGCGAGGGTATTATGCGCCCGGAGGCAAAACCAAAATTTGCGCCCCCACCCCCATGTGACAGGGCCCTGAACCTGGTGCACAGCTGGGCCCAACGGGGGCAGAGGAACTTGTACTGCATCTTCCCCCACCCTCTCTAGTTTGGGGGTGGGCACTATCCCACTGTTGAAGAGGGAGGAAGGTCGAGCTGGTGGTGCAGAGGCAGTGAGGAGGCTTCAGCAGGTGGTGGTGGATGGAGGAGGAGCAGGTGAGCAGAGGGGCAATTACCCCCCCCCCACACACCTCCTTTGCTACATCAGTGAACTTAAGAGATTAACTTACCTGTTAAAATAACACTCAGAAAAGACTTTTAAATAAAACTAACATACAACACGAGAATTGTCCTCGCTTTCTTGAAGCAATAAGTATCCTAAGGCTGAGGATACCCTGCAAACGTGGCTTTCAGTCTGCCACGAGGACTTTTTCCTTCAGGCTGCTGTGAGATTCTATCCTTAAGTAAAGGAGAGAGGTCTCTCTGAGCTGCTCTTCCAAATTTCACACAAGCCACTCAACTGAAGCCATAGATATTAAGATTCAAGGCCAGCCTTGCCTTTGGCAGACCGCCTTGCCAGGTATTCACAATCACAACGTCCAAACATGTATACGACTTTTAGTTGAGACACCCACGTTAATCCCAAGTCTCTGCCATGACTGGGAGATGTGGGTGACCTATAGAAAACAGCAGCATTTTCTTTGGAAAATCCACAACAAAGCGTGGGAAGATTGATCACCACAGTAATGCCAACTCCTTTAGAATTGAGGCCCGGATTATCCAGCACCAGCTGAGGTAGAGCGGGCACTGTGTGCACATCTGATATATTTTTACCAAAACTGCTACCAACCCAACTTGTCAAAAGAGAAAGGAAACAGGCAGGCCAAAAGCAGTGGTTTAGAGCAGTGTTTCTCAACCTTTTTTTTTTTTATAAAGTATCCCCTTAAAAAATTGATAAGTACCCCCAGTACCTACAGTTTTCAGACACACAACATTTTTTCTACAATTGCAACATATTTGTTTAAAGAACTTCATCGTATCCCCATCATTCCTTACAAGGTGCATTGATCGTGGAGGTCAATGAGGCTGGGCTATTTTATATGTAAAGGTACTGAGAAATGTATATGTCAATACCAAGATGGCAATGTATATATTAAGGAAATAATGCCGAATAATAATTGCCAAATGAGACCACTTCCCAACTTGCTTACAAAGGGCCTTATACAATTTAAATGTTAATCTAGGATTGAGCCCAAAACAATCTGTTGATATGACCCAAAAAGATCCAGATAACATTTAGGCTGGGTCTAGACTACATGGCTCCATCGATGGAGCCATGTAGATTAGACAGATAGGCAAAGGCAAATGAAGCCACGATTTAAATGATCGCGGCTTCATTTAAATTTACATGGCTGCTGTGCTGAGCCAACAAACAGCTGATCAGCTGTTTGCTGGCTCAGCGCGCTAGTCTGGATGCTCCCGCGCTGACATCAAAGCCCTTTGTCGGCAGCTCCATTATTCCTCATGGGATGAGGTTTACCAGGGCTGCCGACAAAGGGCTTTGATGTCGGCAGGGGAGCATCCAGACTAGCGTGCTGAGCCGGCAAACAGCTGATCTGCTGTTTGTCGGCTCAGCACGGCAGCCATGTAAATTTAAATGAAGCCGCGATCATTTAAATCGCGGCTTCATTTGCCTTTGCCAAAAAAACAAATCTACATGGCTCCGTCGACAGAGCGATGTAGTTTAGACATACCCCTAGGCACCCTTCAAACATATAAGGGACCAATCAGTAAAAGCCCCACTGCCTGGTAGAGGTGATCTTTGAAGAAAATTGGAGAGACTTTGAATTTACTTTTTCTGACAGCAACGCTTTCTCTCACTGAATGTGAGGTCTTCACATGTGTCAGAATAACACAGAAATGCGTTGTCACAGCTAACTCCATTCAGGTCAAAGCAACGTGCACCCCAAAGACAGAAGAACAAATCCCTTGATGCTGGAAGTCAAAACATCTCACCTCTTCACAGAGCTCACAAAGGGTCTTGTTCACCCAGAGACACAAGTCATGACAACTGTCTCTGGAGAGAGACAAAACATCCCGCCTTTCGGTGGACGTGCCAAGTGTTTTCATGTGACATTTTACCATGCTGTTTAAATCAACTGCTTGGATGAGGAAGACTCACAAAGAGTCTGTCCATCATCCACACTGGAGCAACATGGTGGTAGCAGACCTGATCTCTCTGTGGGCTCTTGTGGAGCAGCAGGGAGCCTGCAGCAGTCTCTTGCGGGGGAGAGGTCAGGGGTGCCTCTATTCCAGTGGTTCTCAAGCTTTTTAGCCCATGGACCATGAGTCTCAATGTAAACCTTTCTGCAGACAGCCAGTTGCTAGTGGAAACCCACCTTTAATTGCACAATTATGCCCAAGCCATTTTGCTAGTGCTGCAACTGGGGAGAATGGTTTAATTTCACTTATTAAACAGATTAAATGTTTTTAACTTTCTCATGTTAGTTTATTAAACTTCATTTTAAATAGAGTAAAATATAATTTATGTCCAATACAAAAGGTTCCGATGATTTCTTTACTTTTGGCAGGGTAGGCAACCTTTTTTTGGATCAGGGGCCACTGATCCCCAGAAAAATCAGATGGGAACCACACAAGTGAGAAACAAAAAAACTCCTCCCAAAACCCCAACCCTCACTTAGATGGCCCCCACGGAGACACCTCACTCTGGCAGTCCTGCCCCAAGGGGCGAGGGGAAGGGACAGGAAGACTGAGGTTCAGGGCTTTCCATAGGCTAGATTTGCTTTTCTGATTAATTTTATGGACCCCTTAGGTTCTAAAGTGGGGACAAAAATAAGCGGTTCAGTGTGTAAGAGGGCTGCCAATGAGAGGGATAGGGATGGGGTACAGGATCTGGGAGGGAGGTGGGGGATTGAAGGGGGCAAGGTCTGGATGGTAGGTAGGGTGCAGAAGCAGGCTGGATGTAGGGTGTCTATCCAGGGGGAGGGAGCCAGAGCAGATCAGGGGGTAGGGTATCTGGCTAGAAGGGAGGGTGCAAGGAGGGGACTTGGGTAGGAGTTAGATCTCCCTGGTCTGGCACCCTCTGAACCTGACTGGTCCCAGATGAGGGATTTTTTGGACCAGGGGAGGTCATTTCATGGCTCCTGGTTACCCCTCCCCCCGCCTCCAGTAGGCTTCTTTGCACCTCCCTCCCCTGCAACCCAAATGAGCTGCCCATCCTCACTGGTTCCCTGTACCTCCTCCAAAACATCCCCCACAATTCAAGGGAATGCAGCACCAGTTCCCTGCAGCCCCTTACCTACCCAGACTTTTGGGCAGAGATGGCTCAAATGCCACAAAGCCTTTGCCAGCCTGAGCCAGGGCCCCCCTCCATAAATTTCTCAACTACCACCCTGGCTCTTATCCTACATCAGAAGCTTTCATAGTATTTAAGGATATGTCTACACTACAAAGTTAATTCGAACTAACAGATGTTAGTTCGAATTAACTTTGATAGGCACTACACTAGCGCTCCATTAGTTCGAACTTAATTCGAACTCGCGGAGCGCTTAATTCGAACTAGGTAAACCTCATTCTACGAGGACTAACGCCTAGTTCGAATTAGCTAGTTCGAATTAAGGGCTGTGTAGCCACTTAATTGGAACTAGTGGGAGGCTAACCCTTCCCAGCTTGCCCTGGTGGCCACTCTGGCCAACACCAGGGAAACTCTTCTGCCCCCCTCCCGGCCCCGGAGCCCTTAAAGGGCCACAGGCTGGCTGCACAGTTTGTGCCAGTTGCAAGCCTGCCAGCACCCAGCCAGCAGACCTTGCACCTGGCACAAGATGAGCCAGCCACCCGATGCCACCCAGCCCTCCGCCTCTTCCCGGGACCAGCCTGGCGGCTCCCAGGAGCCTGCCCGGGGCCGTAAGAGGCGGGCAACCACTTGGTCAAGTGCGGAGATCGTGGACCTCATGGAGGTTTGGGGGGAAGCCTCCAATGTCCACGATCTCCGCACTAGCCACAGGAATGCGGCTGTCTACGGCCGTATGGCTGACAGCCTGGCCGCCAGAGGCCACCAGCGGACCCGGGAGCAGGTCCGCTGTAAAATAAAGGACCTGCGGCAGTCCTACTTCCGGGCCTGCCTGCCAGGAGTCAACCCAGAGGCCTGCCCCCACTTTCAGGCCCTGAACCGCATCCTGGGGGCTCACGCCGTCCCTGCCCCCCGCCCCGGGTGGTCATCAACCCCGGGGCAGAGGGACCCATCCTGGACACTAAGGAGGAGGAGCCAGAGGACACCGAGAGCCAGGAGCCTGCCGGGAGCCTGCCCAGGACCCAGGACCCCAGAGGAACCCCACAGACCACATCTCCTGTGTCATCCGAGGCCGGGGAGGCCTCCACCTGTGAGTACCATCATGCTCCCTTTATGTGTACAGGGGGGTGAGGGGGAGAGGGAGCCCAGGGACATGCACCTCGGCCTTGCCCATCATGGAGCAGCAGCTGGGTGTCATGCAGAGGCCTTGGCCTTGCAGAGGGGGGCTGGGTTTCACCCACCTTGTCCCCAGGGAGAACTGACCGCTGCTCTTGTTTCACCACAGCCACAGCACCTGGGACTGCAGGGCATACCACCCCGCCTGCAACAGCCACCCGCTCCCGGGCCAGCAGGCGTGCCAGGAATCAGGAGGACTACCAGCGGTGGCACCTCCGGTTCATGGAGCAGCTGCTCCCGCAACCAGGAGCACTGGGTCCAGGAGGACCTTCGGCTGTGCCAGCAGAGTGTGGATGCGCTGGAGGAGCAGGGCCGTGCCCTCAGAGGCCACCTCCAGACCCTGGTGGACCGGTTTCTACCTCCTCCTGCTCCGGCTCCTGCGGCTGCCCCAGCTCTCGCTCCTCCTCCCACCCCTGCTGCCCCTGCTCCCTCTCCCGCTTCCTCCATCCCTCCTGCCCCATCCTCCACACTCATTCCCCCCCCCGAGGCCCACGCAGTGTTGCGAGTCGGGAGAGCCAGCCGGACCCCCAAGCCTGAGCTTTCCCTTCCCTTCCTTCCCTTCCACCCCCTTCCAGCTCCCTCCTCCCAGGTTTCCCCCTTCCCCTCTCCCACCCTTACTCCTCCCTCCCCCCACCCAAGTTATGTAAAATAAAGAGAGGGGATTTTTTTGCCAAAACAGGTGTCTTTATTTGACATTAGGAAGGAAGGTTAGGGAGGGGAAAGGGGAAGAGGGGAGGGGGAGGGTGGAAGAAGGCCCCAATGAGGCATGCAGGGAGAGTTCAGTCCTCCTCCTCCACATGGAAGCTCTCCCGCAGGGCTTCCCGGACGGCGGCGGTGCGGGGCTGAGCGTACTGGCCAGCCATGTGGTCAGCCTCAGCCATCCAGGCTGGCAGGAAAGCCTCCCCCTTCCTCTCGCACAAATTGTGCAGCACGCAACATGCTGCCACCACGGGAGGGAAATTGTGCTCGGCGAGGTCGAGGCGGGTGAGGAGGCACCTAAATCTGGCTGTTGGCCAAAGGCCCCCTTGATCATGATGCGGGCCCTGGTCAGCCTCGCATTAAAGGCCTGGCGGGAGGAGTTGAGGTGCCCCGTGTATGGCTTCATGAGCCAGGACTGTAGGGGGTAGGCCACATCCCCCACCAGGCACACGGGCATGTCCACGTCCCTGACCCTGACGTGGCGGTCGGGGAAGAAGGTCCCGGCCTGCAGCCTCTGGCACACGGAGGAGTTCCAGTACACCCGTGCGTCGTGTGCCTTGCCAGACCAGCCCACATTAATGTCCGTGAACTGGCCCCGGTGGTCACACACGGCCTGCAGGAGGACGGAGAAGTACCCCTTTTGGTTGACATACTGGAAGGCCTGGTGTTCCGGGGCACGGATGGGGATGTGTGTCCCGTCGATGGCCCCCCCACAGTTGGGGAAGCCGAGGGCGCCGAACCCCTGGATGACGGTGTCCGGGTTGGCGAGGCAGACCACCCTGCGGAGCAGCACCCGGTTGATGGCCTTGACCACCTGCAGAGAGACACAGCAAACCGCGAATCACTGGGGTGCCCGGGTGGCTGGGAGTGTTCGTGCCCTGGCACTGGCCCACACCCCACTCCCAGAAGCAACCCCCCCAGGCGGCGTGTAGTACGGCCGGGACAGACCGAACCCTCCGGTGCGGGGCACTTTCGCCTCCTCCTCCCCCCCATTTTCCCTGGGGCAGCCCATCCCCTCCTTGCAGCCCTCCTCGCCCCTGGCCCAGTGGCCGGTGAGTGCCATACCTGCATGAGCACTACTCTGATGGTGGATCTCCATCAGACCCATGCCGAACTGGTTCCCGACAGAGCGGTAGCTGTCCGGCGTGGAGAGCTTCCAGAGGGCGATGGCCATACGCTTCTGGAGGGGGATGGCGGGCCTCATGCGAGTGTCCCGTTGCCACAGAGCAGGGGCGAGCCACTCGCAGAGCTCCAGGAAGATGTCCCTCTTCATCCTGAAGTTCTGGGTCCATTGTCTGTCTCCCCAGCGCTCCAGGATGATGCGGTCCCACCAGTCACTGCTGGTGTCCAGACGCCAGATGTGGCGGGGCACACTGGTGTCCAGGCGCTGCTGCGGATCCTCCACGGCCCCCAGGGAGGCCAGGTGGAGAGGTAGGGGGCTGACATGCACCAGGTGATGCCAGGCAGCCTCCAGCCATTGCTGGCAGGCTTGCAGCAGCAAGTCCAAAAACTGCACCAGAAAGCCCAGGGCGAGCTCTGGCTCCATGTTGCCAACTGCGGCGGCATCCCCAAAGGGAAGCACCGACACAGACAGGCGCAGAGAAAAACGCTTTGCTGTCCCTCAGCGAGGTAGGCAAGCGAGCGAAAAAGCTGAGAACCGGCTGGCCAGGGGGGTCCCTTTAAGCACAAGCCTCAGATAGCCTCAGACAGCAGCCACACAAAGCAACTACTGACCTGATGCCCTGCCGGAACCGGTTTCAGCTGCCCTAAAGTGCGCCCCAGCATCCAATCAGTGTAGACGTGCTAGTTCGAATTAGCAAAACGCTAATTCGAACTAGTTTTTAAGTCTAGCTGCGCTAATTTGAATTAGCTTAGTTCAAATTAAATAATTTGAACTAAGTTAGTTCGAATTAACTAATTCGTACTAAGTTAGTTCGAATTAGCGCTGTAGTGTAGACATACCCTAAGAGATTTCAAAACACACACAGTGTTCTAGTCCATGTGTGCCACATTTCACCTAAAATAGAATTAAAGAAATGTTGCAGATGGTGGCCACTGAAAGACAACAATTGTTTTACAATGCAAGTTTGCCTTTAACTAGCAATGGATATGTGATACGCAAAGCATAAGAAATGTATTATCATATTTTCCTCCTTAACCTTTGTATAATTGTAGATATTACTTGTTTAAGAAATCAGCCTGTATTGCATGTGCCATAGAAATGAAACAGTAATGATGTCTGCTTAATTCCAGAAATATTTCCACATATGTCTTGTTTTAGTTTGAATTGGTTCTCCTGTGGAAAATGTAGATATTATCACAAGGGAGACACAAAGACAGAGTTGGTTGATTGCATCCATTAGTGCAACTTTCCCTACCCACTTCTCCTCCTCCAACCCATTTTTCCATTTGGGTCCAAAAATAGCCTGTAATACTAGGGAAATATTCAACTTGTAGCAGTGACTGCCTAATGAATAATGTTGCCATTCCTCCTTTGGATAATAGAAAGCAGAGATGGACAAACCCTATTAAGTCATCTCATTCATCCCTTTGAAGATGCAGGGTTGTTCCTTCCTGTGTACTTTTGGTAATGCTTTGTGGAGTATCCTTTCCCATTTTACATTTCATGCATGCATAATACTAAGTTTTAATTATATTTCTAACAATCACTTCCTTTTAATTAGAGGCAGAGGAAAGCCAAAGGAATTCCTTTTGTAATAGAAAGGCTAACGATTACATTCTGCCTTAAAAGTGTTTGGAAAATTCCACATCCTGTGACGTTCTGTTGACTTTAATGGTACTCTGTGTACACCTCCGAGGGCAAAATTTGGTCCTAGCTTGTTCATATATCTATCTTCTGATGTCTGTGTCTTATCCTGGAGAGACAGCTTGCATGCTCTAATGATCCTTGAATCTGTGTTGGCAGGGGCTTTAACCAGGCCAGATTAGTCTAAGGGGGAAAGGCCAGAGAAAACAGACATCCTGTCTTCCATGTTGGGGGACAGGCACAGAGCTGTACCATAAAAAAAAACAGAGAAATTGACCATTACTGTGAGGATGGCCTTCAGCCGTTAATGACCGATATGCTTGTCCGTATGAGTGCCAAAAAGAAGCCACTGTCATAAAGACTGAATTGCTTAACACCAAGAGAAAACCAAACTTGGTTTTCGGATATATAGACAATGTATAAAACAGGGAAGCCAGCTCAAGTCAAAGCAGAGATGAGATACTACAGCTTACACATGATTGATGTCAGTGAGAGCAGATGGATGGGGGAAGGAAGATTAACAGTCTCACAAGAAACTTTGTTGTATTCTAGATGGAATGATGGGTGCTGCCATCGTTTTGAAGGATGAAGTTAACATTTCCTGCTGGAGAGGATGTTTATCATCATCAGACTTACGGAAGCCAAACTGAAAGGGAAACACATATTATCACCCTGATTCTGTGCTATTTTTGGACAAATGACTGCGACAAAAAAGGACAAATTCTATCTGATGTTACAGGTGGAGCAAGAGAGCGTGCCTAAATATCATCATGGGAGATCTGAATGACAAGGTCAGTAAGGACAATGCAATGACAAAGCAGTGCGAGGACATGGTTTTGGCACCATGAATGAAAACAGGGAGAGGCTTGTTGATTTCTGTGGTATGAACTGTCTAGTCGCTGGCAGAAACCTACTTTGGCACTGTGAAATTCACAAGATGACATGGTGTTCTCCAATTAGCAGTGATAAGAACCAGCTTGAGGCTCACTAACAGATCTGAAAATAAGTTAAGAATGGGTTTCAGGCACTCACAGACCTTGATGAAAAGGAAAGAAATGCAGCTGAGGAGATCAACAAGAAGTGGGACAAAGTAACAGCAATCTATAAACAGAGCAGTGAAGGCTGTCTAGGCTACAGGCAGAAGAGAAGGAAGGAGTGGCTTACACCCCAAACACCACAGAGACCAGATGAACCCTGAAGAAAGGCACAAAATCCCAGAAGCTAAAGGACCAAAAGCACAAGCAGTATAATAAAATATACCAGAAGGTCAAACACCTTGTGCGAGTGGATTAATAATCCAGCAACAAAAGCAGAGAATGCAGCTGTTTCAAATGATGTGGCTTATCAGTGGCAAACATCAGATACCAACAAACACTCATCAGAGACCTACTTACAGCAGAAAAAGTACAAGATATGTTCTGGACAGAGCATTTAAGAGAGGAGGCAGACATCCAGGAAGCAGAAGATCTTGATGTCAACGGGGACACCCAACTAAGGAAAAGATCATTCAAGCCATCACATCCTTAAACTAATGGGAGAGCTCCTGACAAGGATAACCTGAATGCAGGGTTGTTCAAGATAGATCCTGAGTTAGTAGAATCGATCCTGACCGCCGCCCCATATCACAATGGGAAAGGGGAAAAGTGCTACATAAGCAGCCCAATGGGCTTGCTTGCAGTGAAGATGCCAAAGAAAGGAACGCCACGTGATTGTAATAACAGAGGGTATGTCTACACTACAGCGCTAATTCGAACTAACTTAGTTCGAATTAGTTAATTCGAACTAAGCTAATTTGAACTAACGTGTCTAGAACTAAAAACTAGTTCGAATTAGCGTTTTGCTAATTCAAACTAGCATATCCACATTAAGTGGACCCTGAACCGGGCTTAAGGATGGCCGGAAGCAGTGCCGGCAGGGCATCAGAGGAGGACTTAGAACGTGGAGATGCTGTCTCAGGCTAGCCGAGGGCTGCGCTTAAAGGGTCCCGACCCCCACCCCGGACATACAGTTCTCAGGGGTGCCCTGCTTGCAAAGCAGTCCTGGCTTGGAGTGCCCAGAATGCCCACACTGGGCACATCACAGCACTCGGCCATCAGCCCGGCTGCACTTGCTGCAGGCTGCCATCTGGGGAGAGGGGGCAATTGGGGGGCTGCAGGAGAGCTTCCACCCCCAGAAGCCCACAGAGCCAGCCCAGTCCTCCCCATCGGGGGCTCGTGCCCCATTCCTCCCTCACCTCCTTCCACTTACCCTTCCCTAGCCCTTCTTCTTGATGTACAAAATAAAGATAACGTGTCTTCCAAAATGGAATCTGTCTTTATTGAACAAAACTGGGGGAGACTGGGAAAAGGAGGTGGGAGAGGGGAAGAGAGAGGCTGGGAGAGGGGAGGGCAACTAAAATGATCATGGGTTGGGAATAGGTCCCATATGAAGAGAGGCTAAAGAGACTGGGACTTTTCAGCTTAGAAAAGAGGAGACGGAGGGGGGACAGGATAGAGGTCTCTAAAAGCAGGAGTTGGGTGGAGAGGGTGCATACAGAAAAGTTCTTCATTAGTTCCCATAAAGAAGGACTAGAGGACACCAAAGGAAAGGAATGGGTAGCAGACTTCAAACTAGTAAGAGAAAATTGTTCTTCACAAAGCAAAGAGTTAACCTGTGGAACTCCTTGCTGCAGGAGGCTGTGAAGACTAGAACTAGAACAGAGTTTAAAGGGACGTGAGATCAAGTCATGGAGGTTGGGTCCATGGAGTGCTATTAGCCAGGGGGTAGGAGTGGTATCCCTGCCCACGGTTTGTGGAAGGCTGGAGAGGGATGGCACGAGACAAATGTCTTGGTCACTGTCTTCGGTCCATCCCCTGCAGGTTCCCTAGGGTTGGCCGCTGTCGGCAGACAGGCTACTGGGCTAGATGGACCTTTGGTCTGACCCAGTACAGCCATTGTAAGCTCAGGGCTCAGGGTCGGGGGTCTCAGTGGACCCCCTTGATTTTCATGCACACCAGCTTCTGGGTGGCCAGGCTGGCAGCTCTCCTGCCCTAGACGGCCAGTTTCCTGTGCCTAGTGCAGAGATCGTGGACGAGGTCCACGATGTCCGCACTAGCCCAGGCAGGTGCCCGCCTCTTGCGGTCCCAGGCAAGCTCCCGGGAGCCGTCAGCCTGGTCCCGGGAAGATGGGGAGGGCTGGGGGGCATCGGGTGGGTGGCTCGATCCGTGCCAGGTGCAGGATCTGCTGGCTGGGTGCTGGCAGGCTTGCACCTGGCACGGGCACCGTAGCCAGCCCGTGCCCCTTTAAGAGGTCTGGGGCTGGGAGGGGGGCAGACGAGTTTCCCTGGTGTTGGCCAGAGTGGCCACCAGGGAAACCTGGGGAGGGCTAGCCTCCCACTAGTTCGAATTAAGGGTCCACACAGCCCTTAATTCGAACTAGTAAATTCGAATTAGGCTTAATCCTCGTGGAATGAGGATTACCTAGTTCGAACTAAGCTCTCCGTTAGTTCGATTTAAATTTGAACTAACGGAGCGCTAGTGTAGCGCCTATGAAAGTTATTTCGAACTAACATCCGTTAGTTCGAACTAACTTTGTAGTGTAGACATACCCACACATAGTATTATACTTTTATCTGTGCCAACCAAAGTATTGCACAAGATCATAGTGCCCTACCAAATTCATGGTTCTTTTTGGTCAATTTCTCAGTTATAAGATTTTAAAAATAATACATTTCATGATTTCAACTATTTAAATTTGAAATTTCATGGTGATGCAATCAGAGGGGTCCTAACCCAACAAGGAGTTGTGGAAAGGTGGCAAGGTTAGTGGGGGGCAGGGATTGCAGTACTGGTGCCTTTTCTGGCAGCTTCTGGCTGACAGCCAAGATCTGAAAGTAGGGGCACCACCAGCAGCAGCTCAGAAGTTAGGATGGCATGGTATGGAATTTCCATCCCTACTTTTGCACTGCAGCTCATAGGGCTCTGCCTTCAGAGCAGGGTACCCAGCCAACAGCCACCACTCTCCAGCTATCCAGTGCAGAGGTAAGGGTGGCAATATCGTGACCCCCTAAAATAACCTTGTGACAACACTGACATTCCCTTTTGAGTCAGGATCCCCAATTTGAGAAATGCTGGTCTCCTCTGTGAAATCTGTACAGTATAGGATAAAAGCATACAAAAGACCAAATTTCATGGTCCACGAAACAGTTTTCATGGCAGGACTCTAATCATAGTCTAGTGTATATCACAGGCAGTTGATAGCATTCTCAGAGAAGAGCAAGCTGTTTTTCAGATGGGCATGGATGCACTGACCAGGAAGCTGAGCAGAGCCTGTTTGAGAGCAAAGGATGGAGAAGTGACTGGCAGGGAGTAAAGAACTGGCTTATGGAAGTGGCAGGTTGTTCTCACCAGACTGTGACTCATATCAGAGAGAAACAAAACCTAAAATGAAGCCCTTAACAGCTCAGCTGGATTGTTCTGGCTTGGCCAAATGGATTGTGTCTTAACACATATTTATCTATGCTAATCCTTGGGACTTCCAATGCTGAGTTCCAACTGACAAATAACACCATGCAGTTTTGAATATGCTGCTTGAGGTCACCATGCATCTTCACAGAGGTGTATTAGTCCCACAAGAATGCAAAAGTCTCTAACTAGGCATCAGTCTCTGCTGGACTCATGACGTATTGTTCAACATTTTAGCCACATGTGGTTATTTGGCCAGTAAAGCATGGCTAGTTGGCTTTACATTTTTTATATTACATTATTTACATTTTCAGAATCATGTGCTTGTTTGCAACTGGCTGGACACCACAGCACTAGGAGATGCTGGCGCCTGGAGGCTCAGTTTTGAAGATGATGAGACCACGCATGGCCCAGACTGAAGGAAAAGTGAGATCCCTTATGAGTCTGGCACATTGAAGGATTCCTCCAAGAGGAATTAAAAAGCTGGGGTATGGCACAGAGCCTGTGAACCCATGATACTAATATGTTACATTTATTTTAGGACTTAGGCAATAGTCAAAGGAAGACATGGGTAGATATAAATACCTATTAAAATGTCCCTACTATTCTGAGTGCCTTTCCCCCAATAAAAACACTTAGAATTGAAAACAACAACTTTGTGGCAGCATCTGAATAGTCCCCAGAACCATTTCCCTGACCATAAATCTGTACCAATCCCATAAAACAACTTTTCACTTCCAGACTGGATCAGGTAGAGGCATTAGCAAACAGAGGGACTTACTCTGTACTTCAAAAACTGCAAACAGAGTGGAGACAAGGGGTTGGCAGGCACTAGGCTGCTGCGATTTACACCAAAATTTCAGACTAATGCATAGGTGGCCTCAGATCCAGGTGTATATATAGCTGCGCTTATTCTCTAATTCCTTGGGAGAATGAGAAGCGAGTTTGAGGTAGAGATTTGAAGGACAAGACAATAGTCACTTCAGTGACCAGATTCTTTTCAGTAAGTAGGAAGAGGATCAAACTTCCGATATGTAATGTGGACATTAGTAGTGACATATCAATCTGGATTATCATCAGAAGGAAATAAATGTGAATCCATATATTGTAAAAAATCAGCAGGTTGGCTAATTCTGTGAAGGATGAAACTGGAACAAGTTCAAGACCCAAAATGTAAAAATTAAATAACTCAGTATGTGTTTGCTAATACTGAGTAAAATTCACACCTATGCAAAGAAGCCCATGGAAAATATAGACACCACATACATGGGCTCACTATACAGGGAGTGAGCTTTACCTTTCTTAACCATGACTTCTAAAAACCTGTATCCAATAAGGAACGAGGTAGGCAGTGCAGAAAAGCAGGATTCTGGCAAACTCGCAATTCATATCTGAAAGTTGTGGTGTGTGTCTGTGTGTGCCAGAAATGGAGGGCAATACTTGTAAAGAGATATGCTTAGGGTGCATCCACTTAAAAGGGATTTCATTTTTTGTATTTAGTTATTTACATCAAAACCAGGATTCACACAGAACTCAAAGGTAGAAGTTTTAAGACTGAGGGCCTGTCAGGGAGAGTTCTGACCTTTGAGTGAAATTCATGTCACAGGAAAGTTAAAGTTATCCTTTAATCATTCATTCTACTAGGGTACGTCTAGAAAGCGGCGCTACTTCAGGATATGTCCAGTATCCCAAAATAGTGTTTTCCGCATCTTAGCAACAAATATATTTGAAATAATGGGCTTGGTATTCCGATGTCCCAGTAAACCTCATTCCACAAGGATTAAGGGACTTGTCAGAATAGTGGTCTATTTTGAAATTTGGTGCTGTCACTCGAAACAAGCTACACAATTTGTGTAGCTCGAATTGCGTAGCTTATTTCGAGCTATGTGGTGCTGTATAGATGTACCCCTAGTGACTAATGCAGGATCTGTAGCAGTGAGTCATTAGTGGCTGTGCAGGCAGAGCCGACCCAAGCTACGGGCTGACCGGGCAACAGCCCGGGGCGCCCAATTGTGAGGGGCACCGCGCGGTGCTGCCGGGCTGGGCCGCGTATGCTCCGTGTGCCCGGGGGAGGGGCCTCACATGCTCCGTGTGCTCGGGGGTGGGGCGGGGCTGGGTGGTGCAGCGCGCCCAGGGCACCAGACTGGCTTGGGCTAGCCCTGTGTGCAGGTGGCAAGATGCAGCCCACGGTTATTTTAAATATGAAAAATACAAGTCATGCACAGAACACAATTGAAGTGGGGAAATGCTAGCTAAGAGATACAGCTACATGTTTTCCTGGCACAAGACTTGATTTTTAGTCCAGTGATTCTGGATAAAACCATCACTCATATCACAGCAGCTCTGTAATTCAGAAGATAATTCAGCCCATAATATTTTCCTCCGTTAAATTACATATTTTCCTCTTTACACTGTGAATGGAATATACTCTACTTAATATAGGTACTACTCTTATGCTGCCAGCACACTTTAAATGGGCCTCCATATCACTCAGAATCAGGCCCCAAATCTTCTTTTTCCGAATGGAATGAGTCAGTTTTTAAGAACTTCTTCCTGGTGCTTTCTTTTCCTCATTTGCTGTCTCCTTTGATTGTATGCTCTATGGAGTCGAAACTTCCTTTGTCTCTCTTTGTAATGTGCTTGTACAGTACCCCCAGATGGTACTGTAACACAAATAATAACCACAACACTTAATGCTACCAGTGGCTATATAGGCACTTATTTTCATTTGTTATTTTTATTGTGTACTTTGTACCCCTTTCCAAGTAATGATGTACTTCTAATGTGCTGTGAATTGCACGTGAAGGTATGCTAACATACTTCAGGTCTACTTTCTCCTCACAAAACACTGAACCATCTGTTCCTCATACAGCCAAGCCAGTTTATTTTCTTGCTTTATTATAGCAACAGATGTTGGTTACTGCCAAGATTACAGCCCATACAGTTAGTCTCAAGCAACCTCTTGTCTAAATAATGCATTACTCAAAGCTCTGTATAGTAACTGCCCCATCAGCCAGCCTAACGGACATCATCATGAAGTACCTCTGTAACACTCAGTTTTACTACTTGAAACTCATCTCACTCAACAACTTTGCAAACTTATAAGAAACAGATACAATTTTGGCAGTAGGGGATTCGGTGGATCATTGATATTTTCTTCATTGTGGCCAGAGTTTCATCCCTCCCTGCTCCATGCACTAGCTCAGCCAGAGATATGGATTTAATGCAGGATTTACTGGATTTAATACTGTGGCCTGTGTGATGGAGGTCAGATTGGATGCTCATAATGGTCCCTTCTGCCTTAAAAATCTATTAATTCTAAAATGATATTTCACATATACAAGACAGTTTTTGCAGAGGAGATGGAGGAGTAAGGTGGATTAATCCAAATAGATTTAAATACATCCTTATTTTAAATTGTAAGTCAAGCCCATCTCTAGCAGATGCAAGCATAGCCCAAGTGTATTTTTTGTTTTGTGGAGAAGTGGGAAGGAGGGTAGGAAATTATCTGTATCAGGATTTTAGTTCAATCCAGTTCAGATCTGAATTTCTCCCACCTTAATTAATGTGAAACCAAATTAAAAGCCAGCACGTCATCTCTCTTGATGCAGGTGTGTAAGAATAGGATAGGCAAGCAGCTGTCAGGGATAGTCTAGGTATACTCGGTCATGACCTAGGATGTGGGGAGAGGTGGTAGATGACCTCTTATGGTCTCTTGCAGCTCTACATCTCTTGGTTTCTCTGTGAAATTCTATTGCTAACAATCTAATAAATAGCATTCACCATTAAGCTAAAAACCAGGATTCCAAAGGTACAATGAGGAAGAACATAAGAATGGCCATAATGAGTCACACCAATGGTTCAGCTATCCTGTCTTCCAACAATGGCCAGTGTTTGATGCTTCAAAGGAAATGAACCAAAAAGGGCAATTTCAAATGATCAGTCACCTATGACCTGTCCCATCTTCTAATAGCTAGAGGTTTACAGAAATAGGAGCATTGATTGTACCCCTCACTATCTTGGCTAATAGCCACTGATGGACCTAACCTTCATGAAGTTATCCATTTTGAACATGGTAATACTTTTGGTCTTCACACATCCCTGAATTCCATAGGTTGAATGTATACTGCATGAAGAAATACTTTTTTTTGGTTTTAAATCTCCTGCCTATTAATTCCATCGGAAGTCCCTTAGTTCTTGGGACACCAAAAAAATGGGGTCACAAAAAAAATCTATATATGTAAGTTGTCCTTTCACAATGAAGAGCTACAACAGTGTTTGTATGAGGTGACTTGAAAAATACTTTTTTTTTCTTTTTTACAATATAACTAATTGTAATGAAATGATATGAAGTTATCTGTGTTCACTTTGCATCCTGTACTATCACTGAAATTAATATATTTAAAAATGTAGAAAGCAATCCAAAAATATGTATAATATATTTCAATGTATATTCTGTTATTGTTAACCAGTAAGATTAAAATTGTGATTAACATATTATTTTTTTAATCAAGTTAATTTGTTTTGAGCTAATTGCTTGAGATAACTGATTGACAGCCCTAGAAATTTCTAGCCATAGAGACTCTATGGTACAGTCTGAGTCATTCAAGATTTTTACTTTGACTCTGTGTTGTAACAGACAGTGCCACTCCCCCACCAGCACAATCTATTCTGTCATTCCTGTATATTTATACCCTTGTACTATCACATCCCACTGATAACCCTAACTGCATCAAATTTCCATGATGCTTATTATATCAATAGTCTCATTTAATGCCAGGCAGTCTAGTTCACCCATCTTAGTATTTAAATGTCTAAACATGTACATAACACTGATACAGTCCATTTTGTCAATATTCAGTTGTTTGCCTTCATGTATTATGGTAGAACTTCAGAGTTACAAACACTTTGGGACTATGAGTTGTTTGTAATGTTGAACAAAACATTATGGTCTTCTTTCAAAAGTTTACAATGGAACATTGACTGTATACAGCTATGATGTATACAGCTGTGCGGAAGGAAAATGCTGCTCTCTCATTTTTTAGTAGTTTATGTTTAACACAGTTATATATATTCCATCATCTCATAAGATGCCCCATGCTTGGCTGGTAACTATTTATGGCCTCGATTCAACAGACCATTTATGCCCAGTTTTTAAAATCTATTTAGGCATTGCTGTGCTCAGCATCACAACACCGAATTGATTTAGGACCCTAAATCTGATTTTCAAAAGGGATTTAGACAATTGATGATATTAGACTCCTGAAACTACGTCTAGATTGCAGCATTTTAGCGGAAAAAGATATTTAAATTGCAAACCACAATTTGTGTATCTTTTCCACTTTTTTCTCCCCGAAAGAGGCTTTTTCGAAATTTGACCCATCTACCCGGGGCCATGTTTTAGAAAAAACTCCTCTTTCAGAACATCCCTTATTCCTCTCACTGGGAGGAACACAGAGATGCCAAAAGAACATGCCTGCCTTTTTGGAAACTTTTCTAGATGCGGCAGAGCTTTTCCGGGATACCTCTGGTATCCTGGAAAAACTGCAGTCTAGACATAGTATAAATGTAGAAAGGAAAGAGAAAAAGAGAAAGAATTTTCAAACTTGGGTGCTTAAATGTAGGCACTAAATAAATGGTCCAATATTCAGAGCTTTAACCATATGCACTGCCCACTGACTTTAATAGCACAGTACTGGAGCTGGGGAAATTTTCATGTGAATATATTTTTTAAAATATTAAAAAAACATATTCAAGTCCACTAAAACAAATGATAATTTGGAGTCAATTTCAGTGAATAGTTTCAAACAAATAAGAGCACTATGGAAATGTCAGAACAGTTTATTTCAGAACTTTTGAAATCAAACACTGATGTTTCACTTTGGAAAGCTGTTTTGTCTGAGAATTTCATTCAATTTGATTAAAAACATACTTTAAAATAAGGTTAAAAACCCTCCAAATAAAATGAAACACTTCATTTTGGGTCAGCCCAAACATTTTCACACCTGCTCTCTCACTTTTTTCCCCCCCACCAGAAAAAGTGACATGGTTTTGTTTCTTCTTGCTCCGAACCAAACTCTATTTCAATATTTTGGCTCAGCAACTCATTGGAGAAATTGGTTATTTGCACAACTCTACTCAGCTTCATTAAATACAGACCTTCTATTATACTCCAAACTTTAGGTACCCAATTTTGAAAAATTTGGCCTAAGACGTAACTCATTCACTTACTGATTGATTTTGTAGTAGTATAATATTACTCAAATAGCCACATAGTTCTAATAACAATGTTAGTAATATTGCCTTCTGGGATTTCCTTCCAGCTGAACCATATGGCTTTCTCCTTAGTCTTAATGACCGTAACATGAGCTATCAATCATAGGTTTATTCTCACATATGAATTTCATAGATAAAATATATCCAAGTACTGATTCTGTTGTGTTTTAGATTATTGTTTTAGTTATTGGTATTAAGTGTCAATTCCCAAAGAGGACTATGAAGCAAAAGTTGGCTTGGACACTGTACTGTTTAACATACAATTGTTAGTGGGATATTCAAATAGTAATACCAGGTCCTCAAAGTTTATCCTTAGTCAAACTATGCAGGATCTTTTACATTTAGCTTATGCTATAACTGCTGTTTGGTCTTTAAAGATAACTAATGTCTTCCAGAATTTTCAAAAATTCATCTGTGAAGAGAAACCCCAAAGCTGCTGTTTGAATGGTTGGAAGCTAATAAAGTGCTTGCAGTTTTTTCCAAAACAGTAGAACATGATTTTGCTGAAAAAATGTATAACATTTTCTCCCCTCCCCCCACCCGTTTTGCGCATACACCTATACATTTAGATTTGTGACAGAAAGGATGTGGACACATTGAAGAGGGGCCAGCTGAGGGCAATGAAAATGTTTAGGGGACTGGAGCACATGACCTGCAAGGAGAGACTGAAGGATTTGGGCTTTAGTCTGCAGAAGAGAAGAGTGAGGGGGGATTTGATAGCAGCCTTCAACTTCCTGAAGGGAGGTTCCAAGGAGGATGGAGAGAAGCTGTTTTCAGTAGTGACAGGGGTGAGCAATAGTCTCAAGTTGCAGTTGGGGAGGTCTAGGCTAGATACTAGGAAAAACTATTTCATTTGGAGGGTGGTTAAGCACTGGAATGGGTTACCTAGGGAGGTGGTGGAATCTCCATCCCTAGAGGTTTTTAAGTTCCGGCTTGACAAAGTGCTGGCTGGGATGATTTAATTGGGGCTGGTCCTGCTTTGGGCAGGGGGGTTGGACTTACGTCTCTTCCAGCCCTATGGTTCCATTAATTTCACTTGTTGGGATAAAGGGCCTAATTCTGTTCTCTTTGAAGTCAATGATTGACCACTGATTTCAGTGGGAGCAGAATCTGACCCCAACTACTGCTTGCCTTACTCATGCAATACAGTACTTTATGGGGCTAAGGTGAGCATATTTTGGCAGTAGAGTACATGGTATTTGTCTGTCTAGAAATGATATTTAACAAGCAGCTTCTTATTAAAGAAATTTTGCACACTTCTCATGTGTACACCTGCAAATATTTCTTCCAAGTGCTAATCAATTGCTGCAGTTTCTTGTGATGCATGAGCATATTTGGTTCCTCTTACCTTCCACACTTGAAAAAACAATACACGTTGAATAATAATTTAAAAAACCTGAGAATTTGAAAGTAGCTTTTTCTTACCATTACCGTAAAATGGAAATTTTCCCTGAACAGCTTGTGAAATGCCATCTGCTATGCCAGTAACAAAAGAGAAGCTGCTTAGCTAAATTAAATGAAACAAACAAGCTACAGTCGTATTGTTTTAATTACAAATGCTGAAGGAGGATTTTATTCTTTTGAAATGATCCATGACCTTCCACTCAGCAGAGGGTACGAATCACAGTTATATACCAATTTATCTGATGTTGAGCTGGTCTCTAGTTTTTATTTTTGTTTAAATTTGAATGGTGATCCTTGCCTGATTTACTGATGAAGACAGGATTGCCAACTTCAAGTGACGGAAAATCACAAGTCAGACACCCCACAAATCATGAGATTTGAAACCATGAAGCCATGTGTGTGTGCTGATTTCAGGTGGAAAAAGCCAAACATTAATGCACACAAAACTGCTGCTTCTCCCTGGCTGCTCAGACTGAGACTATGTATCTCATCCTGAACCCTAAGGTACAGAAACCGCCATCCATTTCCTAGTACTATCTTGACTCCCATCTTCAGACCCTGCCCTGGGATTTTTCCTCTTCTCTGGACCCACAAGTAGCACCTCTCCAACTCTTTTCCTCCACTTTCCTGCTGCTTCCCAGGGTTTCTCTTCTACTTGGGTCCCAGACAGAGGAAAAGTCTCAAAGTAGTAAGAAGCCAGGAAGTTCCTGAGAATTAGCAATATGGCCATACTCTGGTTGTGGGGATGGGATTCCCCTTCTTCACCACAGCCCCCAGACTAAAAGAGCTGCCATCCCATCCCCCCCCCCCAGCTCCCATACCCACACATATCCACTGTGCCCTCCTTAATCTCCCTCCTGTCCCCAAATTTCCCCCACTCCCCAAATCTCCTCATCCCCGCCTCCTTGCTCTCCCCATCCACATTTCAGTGTCCATGCTGATCCTTACAGTCATGATGTCCCGCTTAGCCACTCACATCATGGAGTGGCAGCCCTTTAGCTTGTGGGTGTGCCTGCAGTCTCACTAAAAACAGCAGGAGTTAGTAGCCAATGTCAGGAAGAGCAATTTCACTTCCACTTCTAGATGGACGGTGGCCATTTTGAGCCCCATTGACTACAATAGGAGACAGCAACCATTTTGAGTGATGGAAAATTTGTGAACTGGCATTATTCATTATGTTTTCATGAGACAGGTAATAATCCCCCCCCCCCCCCCCCCATATTACTAGAGTTCTTATAAAAGGCATAGGAGATGGAAAAACTATGAAGGCTATAATCAAGGCCCTATGATCACAAAAAATGCTTATGTATCTAGTATCCCTCTGGCAAAAGAGGAATTCCTCTGCAAAGGAAAATATTTATATCTATAAATCACTATCGCTTAAATGGGAGTTTTTTCCATGAGTAAGGGCTGCTTTCCTGTAGGTGGACTGGAGATAGATAGATAGATAGATAGATAGATAGATAGATAGATAGATAGATAGATAGATAGATAGATAGATAGATAGATAGATAGATAGATAGATAATGAATCTCCAATTAAGTGTTTCATTCTGTTGTGAAAGAGAGACTAAGGAATCTCCACACAAACTTATAAGTCTTGAGTGCTTTAGAGGAGCAGTATCTTTAGCCTTCAAGGAGGGAAGAAGACAAACCTCTCTTGCCCAGGACTATTGGTATGTATGAACCTCAGAAATAAGCCACAACCAGACCTCCACAGATAAAGATGGCTGGCACAGTTCTATGAGGAGCATCGGCGGGGAGGGAAGAACCATTATGAAGTGAACATAGAGTGCTTTGCTCACATTTTTTGTAGTGAATTCAGACAAATGAGGGTGAAGTCTCTGCCTACAATGGACCAAATTCAGACATGGTGTTAGCAGCTTCAGCATTGCTGAAGTCAGCTGAGAGGTGCAACCTCTCACACCCATTGCCTTTTAGATCAACCGAGCCCCTCTAAGCGGACTGAATTTTGTTTTATTTAGCCATCCCTCTTGTAGGTACATTAGACATGTATAAGAAGATTTGAAATTCTGCAAGGTCTCAAAGCTGTTGATAATGAATTAAGCCTCACAACACACCTTTAAGTAAGGATTGCACACATACTGTAGATGGGCAAACAAATAAAGAGGCCAAGTGATTGCAAGTGGTAGAGTTGGATCTAAATTACTGGTTCATATTTACTTGCTCTAGCCATTAGGCCACCCTCCAAGCATCCTTTGACTAACTTTTATAACATATTTTGGCACTTTATTTTGTCTGGAGTTGGGATGCCTCCCCATCCCAAATGTTTTTGACACACTGTTATTAATACTGTGATGTTAGCTTTTGTACTGTGCATAGAAAATGTGACATGCACATGGAAATAAATGTAAAAAGATACATTTTAAGTCTATGGAGGACATAGCAATTTACCTCTTTCCCAGCCAAAGTAAACCACAGGAAATTGATTAATAAGTTTATGTTGTGTTGAAGCAGATGGCGAACAATCAACTTAATGGTTGTTTCCCAAATGTCAACGCTTTTTTCCCCCCTGCAGACCTTGTATCAAGTGGCTCTGGTAATTCCCATTTTTTAAAGTGCAACTTCTAAAAAGGAAATTAATTTAGTGGCCAAAAATGTAAATGCCTGTTTGTATTAGTGACAGCATAGAGCCTCTCGAAGTATTGACTACTCTGGTAAGCATTTCCTAACTTTGCTGAATATAGAATCTCAGATGTATTTGTATTGTATTAATTGTAATGTTTTTCCATCATGTGTGCTCTTAATTTCCAAACCTGGATTCCATAAAATATATTGAATTGTATTCATGTGCTGCATGCTGATTTATTACTTATTCTGCCAAGAAATTCTATGTCTTTATAGAAATAGTGTACGCCTATATGAGGAATGTAGACCTGGAATAACCGGGTGTATATTATGAACATGTGGGGATCAACCTTACAAGCTAAATTACAGCTGAGACTTCAAAATCAGGCTGGTTTTCAATCACAGAAGCCAAGCTCACATGCTCAATAAGATCTGAACATTGACAAAAAAGACACCTACCTGCAGGAAACAGGTTGCTCGGTGTTTTGATATTAAAAAAGTCAACCAACTGCAAGCAGTATGTAGCTTGAGTTATAGCAATGTTAGTTATACATGTGAATAACACCTAACTCTCCTTCCTGTTCTTAAGACTTATATTGTACTAGATAATGTTGTTATAACTCAAGCATGAAAGAGGATGGCTTCATTTCTGCACTAAAATTATATTTCATTATTGATTTCCTGTGGAACAATCCAACCATTCACAACACATGAAACAAAGCAAAAAGCTGCATTAAGCTAACAAATATATTACCACAAGTATAACATCAGACAGGCCTCACTTTCCTGTGCCTGGTAGAGTTCCAGCGAAATCCTGTGCTGTGAAGGGAGAGAGAAGAAGATACAGACTAGAGCAGTGTTTCCCAAATGGTGTTCTGGGGAATCCTGGGGTTCCGTGAAGTGAAAATAAGGGTTCCGTGAGAAAATTCCATTACAATAACATGTTATTAAAATAATAATAAATATTAAGCATTTATGAATTTTATTGAAACCAGTTTTCATTTGTGTTGATCTCATAACCTTGTTTAGCATTTGTTTATTATTATCCTTACTTATTTGTGGTCTACTTTTTCAGCTCCATATATAAGACTGCTATTAGGGGTTCCACAAAATTCTTTTGAGTTTAAAAGGGTTCCGTGGCCAAATAAAATTGGGAAACACTGGACTAGAGCAATGCAAACAATGGATACTTTGGTTCCTCTATTTCTGAAAAAGGGAGAAACAGTTCCATTTTAGGGTGAACCAAAAATGGCCATTTTAAAATTCATGCACTATTTTGATTGAAAGAATTAATGTTTTTAATTAAAAATAAAATCAAATGACATTTCAATTAAAAAAACTAAGCATTTCATTTCAAAAAGGTCAACCTAAAATTTTCTCTTTTATCCCAATTTCAGATGAAGCAATTTGACAAAAGTGGCACACATTCAGAATGTGTTTCAATGTTGCTGAATCTGCATTTTTAACCAAAAAGAGTTTCATCTGAAAAATGTAACATCTCTAATGCAGACACTTCTTTCCGCTTACTTCACAAATTCACACAAACAGCAATAGGGCAGGATAGTCTAGGCTTCTTTTGGCTAGTAGGAAGAGGATTGGGATAACACATTTAGTGCTCTACTGTCACTAAAGAGAATTGCCCACCAATAGAGCTTCCCCTTATTTTTCTCCAAATTAAAAATGGCAATGAAAAGTTTTCATTTGTAGTTTTTCCTATTTATTTGGTTTTTTTTCATAACTATGTTGATAAGCATGGCAAAGTGACAGAGCTTCATTTTTCCTTTGTTCACACACTAAATTTTGGAGAAGCTGGAAAAGATTTCAAGAGTTAGAGTGATGGGACACAAGATAGAAAGAAGCCTGAGGGTGCACCTTCACTGCACTGTTACCTCAAAATAAGCTACGCAATATGCACTATGCAAATTATTTTGAACTAAGAGGCACATTTAAAGACGCAGAATTGCTATTTTGGGATACTACCAGTACCCCAAAATAGCTCTGCTGTCTAGACGTAGCCTGAGTTCCTACAGCAAACTCTTTCCCAGGTGTGTGGCTGGTGGGTCTTGCCCCCATGTTCCAATCTAATTGATCACCATAGATGGGGTCAGAAAAGCATTTTCTCCTGTGTTATACTGGCAGAGAACTTGGTGGGTTTTATGCCTTCCTCGCAGCCTGGGGCACAGGTCATTTGGGGTGCATCTACACTGCAGCATTAGAGTTTCAAAAAGATCTCCCAAAATTAATTCATTGGGAAACAAACTGGCAAATATATAATTTTGATAAATGTAAAGTAATGCACATTGGAAAAAATAATACCAGCGATACATACAATATGATGGGGACTAATTTAGCTAAAACTACTCAAAAAAGATCTTGAAATCTCTGTGGACAGTTTTCTGAAAATATCCAGTGTGCAGCAGCAGTCAAAAAAGCAAATAGAATGTCATTAAAAAAGGGACAGAGAATATCTTATTTCCTCTATATAAAACCACGGTACGCCCACATCTTGAATACTGTGTACAGATGTGGTTGCCTCCTCTCAAAAAAGATATATTGGCATTGGAAAAGGTTCAGAGAAGGGCAACAAAAATTATTAGGTGTTTGGAACGGGTCCCATATGAAGAGAGATTAAAAAGACTTGGACTTCTCAGTTTAGAAAAGAGGAGACTAAGGGAAGATATGATAGAGGTCTATAAAATCATGACTGGGGTGGAAAAAGTGAATAAGGAAAAGTTATTTACTTATTCCCACAGTATAAGAACTAGGAGTCACCAAATGAAATTAACAGGCAGCAGGTTTAAGACAAACAAACGGAAGTTTTTCTTCACTCAGAGTGTAGTCAGCCTGTGGAACTTCTTGCCAGAGGACATGGTGAAGGCTAGCACTTTAACAGGGTTTAAAAAAGAGCTTGATAGAGTCATGGAGGTTAGGTCCATCAATGTCTATTATCCAGGATGGGTAGGAATAGTGTCCTTAGCCTCTGTTTCTCTGGAAATGGATGACAGGAGAGGGATCATGTGAGGATTACCTGTTTTGTTCCCTCCCTCTGGGGCATCTGGTATGGGCCACTGTCAGCAGACAGGATACTGGTCTAGCTGGACATTTGGTCTGACATAGTATGGCCATTCTTATGTTCCCCCCCCCCCCCCCCCCCGCCCTTTGTCTGGGTCCTCCGTAAGCCTCTTCCTCCTTGCCTCCCTCTAGGCCTTTTCCTTAGGAGGGGACAAAGGGGCCTCCTCATTCCACTCAGCTTCTCCTAACTACTACTCTGGGCTTCTCCCTTAATGGCAGCCATCCAGCTCCTGCTCAGGTGGATCTGAAACAGAATTAAGCCTGCATGGCTCCATGTCCAATAACATGGGCTATTTGTGCTCTCAGGTTCCTCCAACTCTGTTAGCCTGTGTGACATGTGTACCCCCTAACATAGACAGAACCCCACCCCCACCCCCGTCCATGACTGCATTCATTTTACTGAGGGAAGGGACACAGAAACATTCAAAGTTTTGAATATTTCAGGTGGAGAAAAATTAAATTGAAAATTCATTTCATTGAGAGTCTCAGCAATAAGAATAAAAAAAAAATAGAAAGTGATATTCCAAGAAACGTGCTTGACAAAATCCCATTTCTTTTTTAAAGAAAAAAAAATCAGTCAAAAGATTTTGAAGGTGTCTGCAGGCCCAGAGCTCTTGCATACACAGAGTTGTGCAATTAGGAGCACATACTGCTCCTTTTTGAGCATGTTCTAGACTACAGTCTCCCATTGGCAGGATGCCTCAGAGATATTTACTGAGTCACACTGTCTTCACTCCATGTTTTGTGTCTTTGCCAGGATTCCTCTCCCCTCTTCCCGCCCCCCAAAAAACAAACAAACAAACAAACAAACAAAAAACTATGGGGATCCGGGGAAATTATTTGTCTATAGTTAGTTAGGACACGGAAGTTTTTAGTGACTCTGCTACCAGCGCCCTGTATGACTGTAAGCATCTTCCATTAAAATGCTTTTTGTGCCTCCTATATATCTGCGAAATGGGGAAAATAACTTTGAGCTACTGCACAAGGCCTCAAATTCATGCATGTAAAGTGCTTTGAGTTGTTCACCTGAAAGGTGATACTAAGAATATTTTACACTAATGTATTACTCGATATTTAAAATTCCTGAGTTGCAAACTCCCCATTGTGAAATACCCCACTTACGAACTGTACAATAGATGTAATTCTGGAAACCCTGAGAGCCAGAAATTATCAGGCTTTATATTGGTGTGCTGCATAGTATTTTAAAAAGTTAAATTTACTCCTAACATGGGACAGGCTGCATGCTGGTCACAGAGTTAGTTCACCCCCCTCATCCCCAGTATCCAGTGTCAATCAATGTTCCCGCTAATGTTTTTTGTCTATGTGCAGAATACATTTTTCTATGTGCACCAAGGCTTGTGCAAATGTGCACCACCAGTAGAAATAAAACCTAGCTGTGGGCGCTCTGCTAACCAGCGAGGCAGCATTTGAATCTCTCCTCAGTAGTCACCCAAGCACACTGGATTAACTCCCTTGGTCCCTTTCCTAACTCAGCAAATTGGACATTAGGGTATGTCTAAACTAGGAAATTATTTCAAAATAACTATTTCAAAATAGTGTGTCCACACTACAGGGAAGCCTCAAAACTAGTCCGAGGCAGGCTCCCTTAATGTGGATGCTCTACCTCGACTTAGAGCCCCAGGAAGCACTGGGGAGTAATTACTTTGAAATAGTAGCAATGGAACATCTACACTACTGCTATTTTGAAATAACTGTTTCAAAATAAGTGTTATTCCTTGTGGAAAGCAGGAGTTATTTCAAAATAACCAGCCCCTTATTTAGAAATAACGGGTTTAGTAGTGTGGATGCTCCACTTGTTATTTTGAAATAAGGAGAGTTAATTCGAAATAACTCCCTAGTATAGACCAGGGCTTTGTGTCCAATCAAAAGGAGAAGTCTTCCCCTTTTAAGAGAAGCAAAGAACTAACCAGAATCCAAATGCAAAAAAAGACAAGTCTATTGCCCTAATTTTCAGGGCCTGCCATAGAGCAGAGACTCTTCTTCCTTTACAATAGACTTAACTATTTTTCATAACTCTTAAACTAAGTCCTTCCTCTTCCCCTGAAAAAGTTTCCATAACCCTTTCTGCTCTGTTATGAGGACACACCACCACCTGTAGGAGACATCAAAGCATAGACCCACAACATTGTTCCACACTCCCATCCTAAGACTCCCTTCCTCCACTATTTCCCAGGGCCACAAAGGTCCAAACTAATAAAAGTGAGTTTAATATAAGCCACATATGCTCAATGTTCTATAAAAAGTATTAGAAGCCTAAAATTTACATGCATTAAATTCTATATTATAATTAGATGCAATACATTTAGACCCTTTATATTAAACAATATCAATGACTAGCTTTCAAAATCATGATGGATTCTATAGTACAGGTAGTAACGTCAAACAGAAACAAGCAGTCTTCATACTGAAATGATAAAAATAAATTAAGAGTTTACAGTCACATCCAAAACCTAGACAAGGTTGTAACTTGCTTCCTGGCTGTAGATCACTAAATTAGATGAGTATAGTTTTAGTGTTTCCATGTGTGGGAGCAACCTGGGAAATATTATACTTAATTAGCACGTCAGAATACTCAGCTTTGAATACACTTTACTTTCACTAAGAGTACTTAATCAACCTGACCCCAATGCCTCCCTGATGCCAATGCTCTCATACATAAAGTCTTAGAGACACTTCAGATGTTCACAGAAGTGCAGTGAGCAACGAGCCTTCTTCTGCATCCTGTTATGGCGGTTAGGTTTGCAAATCAATGCATCTTTTTGTACCATTTCTGGCAGAAAAAAAATCCCAAGGACATCACCTCTCCGTGTATTTCTTAGCTTCAAGTAGATGGTTTTTATTTGGAGCTCTTACGAGAACACTGCTCCTCTCAGTCTTTCCTAATGAGAACCACATGCTGGTAAATGGGATCACTATGAGAACAGGACTTACAGTTTCTGGCTTAGTATGTTTGGCTGTTTGCATTGACAGCTGTCTCAGGGGAGCCTGAGGAGGAGTGAAAAAACTCAGAATGACAACTGCCGAGCCACAAATATTAGGAATTTCTGAAAGAGTTTGGAGGCGAACAAAATATGCCGGAGGAATATAATTTGAGGTCTCTTACCCTTTTTGCTTCAAACAATTATGAGCCATCAAAATACATTAAACAGACATACACCAAAACATGGTTCATACAGATTTTCTAGCCATATTGGTTCCAGGATGTTAGAAAGACAACATGGGTGAGGTGAGGCAGTATCTTTTATAGGACTGACGTCTGGTCCTCACTCACTTTATCTCTCTAATAGACCAAATCAATCATTTACATTCTAAATACACAAAATTTCTTGTCAGAGGTGAGACACAGAGCTGTTTCATTTTCACAGAAAAGCAGTGGAAGTCAGGATGCCTCGGTTGCATTCCCAATCTAAGTTGCTGTGACTGGGGGCTAGTCATTTCCCCCTCTCTGTATTTGACAAATCTGTAACCATTTTTCCATATGTAATTTTCTAGATATTTGTCAGAGCAAACTGAAAATACAGAAATACCATCATGTGGAACTATGCTGACCTCTCATCCCCAAAGAGGTGATCAGCAGAGATGAAACACAGCAACTTTAGAATAGATACACAGCACAGACCTCAAACATTTAAGCTAAGGAGTAACTGGCACCAGTAGCAGTCTTATCTTTGATGTGGATCATCCCCTAGAGCAGTGGTGCGCAACCTTTTTTCATTTGTGACCTGCGTGCCACAGGGGCTGCCAATTGCCAGGCCCAGTCACAGGCTAGCCGTATCTAAGTGATGCGCCGCACAGCTGCACCCAGCCCCTGCTGGCCAGATAGAAGAACTGCACCGCATAGCCGCCAACAGCTGGGCCCTGCCCCCAGCCAGCCGGATCTAAGCACCGTGACCTCCTGGGAAGACATCCGTGACCTCCTAAGGGGTCGCAACCCATGGGTTGCGCACCATTGCCCTAGAGAGGGATGTGACAATACCTTAGGCCACTATTTGCTAGACAGCAGAGGAATGTTAGAAATCAGTAATTCTACTTTCTATCTCTGACTCTGAAGGGGAATGTTGCCCACTATTTTTTACCAGTGTTGGTCTCCTGAAGGGTATGTCTACACTACGGGATAAGGTCGAATTAAGATACGCAATTTCAGCTACTTTAATTGTGTAGCTGAAGCCAAAAGTACCTTAACTTGACTTTTGGCGCTGTCCACACTGCAGGAAGTCAAAGAGAGAACTCTCTCCCTTCCACTTCCCTTTCTTCTCATAGAAGCAAGATTTCTCGCATCGACTGAAGCGCTCCTCTCAGTTCGAATGAACGTGTCTTCACTAGACCCACTAATTCGATTCCTGGAAGATCGACAGCAGCAGCTTTGATCTTCTCTGTAGTGTAGACATACCCTAAGTGATTATAAAAATTAAATTTATACAGCAACATCCATCTAACAACACAAGTTCCCTTAATATTTGTAAGGGATTTCAATTTAATTAATTAAAGCCCCTGTGAAACTGTTTGGGGGAAAGCTCAGAATGAGTCTTGCTTGCAGCTTCATGAGGAAGGAGAAGATGCTGGTGCACAGGAGGCCCACTAATATTGAGAGAGAAAAATGCACAGAGAGAAAATTTGCAAATGAATTACCTTCAAAACTGTTTTTGAAAAAAAGACCAGTGGTAGGCATTTGACTAAAGGACATTGAAAGATGGAAAATATACTTTTAATCTAAATTTTGGCTGAAACCCTTAAAGTTATAATTTGAAAATACTCCTGTGATGCTTCATGAAAGTTATAGTGCAGATGTCTTTTGTCCCAATTTTATTGTGTGCATTGGGTTCCCACGCATACCATGTGTTCTATGATGCACCATGACTAGGGACCCCCATGATGCATCAACGTGACTTACAAAAGAGCAGCCCATTTGTCACCATGACCTGGAGATTGGCTCATAGATTAGATAGGGCTGGGAAGCATCCAAAACTCCAACTCGGTACTAGAAAGATATTTCCAAATCAAAGTTTACAGGCCAAAATTTTTAAGTTTCTGATTAAAAAAAATCAAAATTTGCCATGGAAAGTTTCTACAAACACCATTTTTTCATTTAATCAACATTTTCCACAGAAGAAAATCCTAGTTGCTGACTAGTTTTAGAAATTAATATAGCTCTACACCCTTAAAAAATAACTCCACAGGCAACTGCAGACAGCATGTGCCTGCATAATATTAGGGGTCTCACTACAGAGAAAACAGATTATGTTACAGGAATTTCCCTAATTGTCCTGCAGGTGATGTGGTGCTCCTGACCATGATGACCAGGAAATATTGAACCCAGAGGTTTTCAGCTAAGAAAGATAAGGGATAGACAATTATTTACTACTCACTAGTTGATCTGGGAAATAAATGAAGTGTATTAAAAAGAAGGGATTTTTTTTGAGAGAAGCATGTTTCAGGGATCAGCTGACAAGTTAAGTGGCCAATAAATTCCTGTATTAATAAATGTCATCCCATAGTCCTATGCCCTGTCAGCAGGCCCAATAGCAGTCCTCACTGGGTGGGTATCACCTATGCCATAGAAACTTCTGGGAAACACAGAATAAAACTTTAATTAAAAAAAAACCAGGCACACCAGAAAACAAACAAACACTGACATGTAAATAGGGGTGTGTGGAATTTCTTGTTCAACTCCTGTTCCAACAATGTCACCATGGTATTATAAAACAAAGTAAAAAGGCAAGAGAAACAAAGAAAAAATGAGAGAGAGAAAAGGACTGGCAGAGACATCTGGGAGATGCTTTAGGAAATCCTGGGCACCACTGAAATGAGGGGAAAATCTCCCATTGACTTCAGTATTTCACCCCTAGACTTTGAGCACTTATGGGAGGAGAAAGACAACAGAATACTTAACAAGAAAAGATACATTACAATGAAAGCAGTTGAGGAATTATAAAAGCAAAAGATATACCAATAATTAGGAATTATAACAACAGATCAGACCAGTACTCAATCTCATTCCATATCCTCTCTCGAACTGTGGACAGAATAAATGATTTCAAATGTAGGTGCATAAAACCAGAGAATAGACAATTATTAAACAGCCTTCCTATGGTAGAAGTTTCTTCCAAAGCCCTTACAGTGAGGGCATGTCTATACTCACTAGAAGCTCAATGCTCTGAAGGTTAATCTTCTGGTGTTCTATTTAGCGAGTCTGGTATAGGCCTGTAAATCAAACGCTGAGGTCAGCTCCCATCGGCGTTTGGTACTCCTCACAAAAGGAAGAGTAAGGGAAGCTGACAGGAGCGTTTGCTCTCATTGACCTCCCACAGTATAGATGCAGCCTTGTCTTGGTTTAAGGTAAGCCAAACTCCAGCTATGCATTTTGCATAGTTGGAGTTGCATACCTTAAGCTGACCTTCCAGGTTCAATGCAGACCCGGCCTTAGTTATACTACTTCTCAAAAGCATGAGGATTTATATGTCTTCTACATTTGTAATGTTTTATTGTCTCTCATGTAATTGTAGGTGTTCTCATCCATATAAACATTCAATCCTGTTTTGGTACTGATGAGCTATTGGCCTCTATTTCAACCTTTAGAAGGAAGTTCCACAGGTAAACTGAGTTTTATATAAAGAAAATTTTTCTTTGAATTTGTTGCCTTGCATTGAATATTACAGTATTTTTATGTGATAAAAGGAGCTACATATTAGTGCCTAATGACCCTAAAAGCTAACAGGACGCAATAGACAGATTCATGACTAGTTTGTTTTCACATGCATATAGCATATTAAGTCGAGGTATGAATACAATCAGAGGGTTTATGATGTAAGTTATACAGCTGTCTAATGCAGCTGCAAGGTGGATCTTGCTTTCATCTGTAACAGGTGGGGTTTTGATGGCCCCATTTAAATTGGACACACTGAATTTTATCACTGTCAAACATAACTGCCTGGTGGTTTGCTGGGCAACAGAGCATGACTTTCCACATAGATTAGACCAACAGCCAGAAGCCTCATCTTTAAAGGATATACACAATTTCTTGCAGCATAGGAATAGAGGCCCAGATCCACAAAAGGGACATGTTGTGATGCAACTCCTAGCTTTTAGGTGCCTAAAAAAATCACAGGAACATCACTGGGACTCTCAAAGCCTGAGTCAGGCACCTAGACCCCCTATACAATGTAAAGGGAGAATAGACACTTCGGAATATATTCCACTAGGACAGTGTGGAAGGTGGGAGTAATTTCGGTTTGCCAACAGGAGACACTAACTAGAGGGACATGTGCTAAGCCCTGCCTCTCTCTTGGAATTCATCAACAATGTAAGGTTGCGTCAGTTTAACTAAATCACTCTTGCCTGTGTGATCTAATTAAGAGGACCTTAGCCACGGTGCAGACACTGCTATGTTAACAGAAGAGTTCTTCCACTGATCTAGCTAATACCACTCTTGGCAAGGCATGTGTCTACACTATAGCTCTTTAGTTGTAGCATTTCTAGTGCAGTCAGACCTTAAGTCTGGGCTGCCGGAAGGAATCTATCTCAGCTTGCAATTCATGAACTGGGGAAAAATAGGTGTTCAGCCACTTAACTCACATGGGGAACCCAATCCAGTAGTGATACCTAGAGAATACATTACCCCCATACATAACAGGTGAAACAAGGGGAGGAGGATCCCCTTCCTTATGTAGCCTACTGAAAGAGCCATGAGTTGCATTTCCAAGGCCATGTTCCAAATGAATCCCCTTCTGCCAAATATAATGTTGAACACTATCAAGTAACTAATTCTGCAATTGCATCCTTATTTGGAACTGCCCAGGGTGTGCAAACTCCATTAAAGTGCAATTATGTGGCATGAAATTATTGGAAAACTTAGCCCTGAGTGACTTGTTCAATGTCACAAAAAGGAGTCTGTATTACAGCTAGAAAGAGAAGGAAGGCATTTTCATTCCGAGTTCTCAACCCACTCAAATCTTTCTATCGTCACTGTTTTAATAAGAATTGTCTGGCTGTTTACCACTAGATGAGTTACCTCCATTCAACTGTTCCGTAAGTAAATGGCAAACATTTTTGGAAACAGAACTGCATTGTAAATTCTTTGTCTTAACTATGAATGTTGTTCTTGAGACAGAGAAAAGACAATGAAACTTGGACAGGAAAGCACAACAGACCGCACAAGATGAATATTAAAGTCTGCTCTGTACTCAGCATATTGGCTGGAGTTTGAGATATTCCTCTATTTTTTGGAGAGGTGGGGGAGAGCAGGGGGGACTTCTATGAAAATATTAATTATTTCATGAACAGAGACACCCACAAATATTTACTAGAGTAGATTAAACAATGGAAAAAACAAGAGAACAATCTCAGCTTATTTTTATAGAAATAAGCAGCTCTCCATATTTGTTATTTTGGGAGCCTCAGGCCAGCTCAATTAAAGTTAGCAAAAGCATTATCACGGTAAAGGCACTTGGAAATGGAGTTTCAGGACTTGACTACATGGCAACTTATCCCTGTTCCACTAACAATATGATTGTAAAATCACTTTAATAAACCAGTGTAAAAGGCAACGTGGACACTCATTTTAGATTGGACAAAAAAGTGAACATAAGCTCTCAGTGCAGTGCTGAGGCAAAAAGGACGAATGCAGTCCTTGAAAGTAGGAAGTGGATAGTAGTGAGGTAATTTTACACATGAAATTAGCATCATGAGACAGAAGCTGGAAGACTGGCCAGTTCTGGTGTACATGTTTTTAAAAAGACATGGCAAAACTACAGAGCCACAAAAATTATTTGAGGGCTTAACATGCCTTAGAGCAGGGGCAGGCAAATACTGACCTGTGGGCCAGATCTGTCTGCCAGAGTTAGCTCCTGGCAAGCCCCCACCTCTAGATTTTCCTGCACAGCAGTAGATACTGGCAATTGTAGCTTGCGTTGACTGCAGATCACTGTTCCTGGCCAATGGGAGCTGCAGAAAGTGGTGTCCTGATCCGAGCTCTTCCTGCTGCGACCACTGGCTGGGAACAGCAATCTGAGACCAAGGAAGCAATGACTTCTGGTAACTGCAGGCTGTGCAGGCAGCACGTCAGGGACTAACCCCACCGTGTTATTTCCCACCCCTGAATTAGAGTAAGAAACTTACCTAGCTAATCTGTGTAACTTTTCAAAAGGAAGACTGAGGTATAACATGATTACAGAGTGTAAGTACCTTCAAAAGAAGAAAATCCAGATATTAAAAGGCTGTTAAATCAAGCAAAGAAATAAGGCACATAGGGTATGTCTACACTACAGCGCTAATTCGAACTAAGCTAATTCGAACGAATGCATCTAGAACTAAAAACTAGTTCGAATTAGCGTTTTGCTAATTCAAACTAGCGCGTCCACATTAAGTGAACCCTGAAGCGGGGTTAAGGATGGCCGGAAGCAGTGCTGGCAGGGCATCAGAGAAGGACTTAGAGCGTGGAGATGCTGTCTCAGGCTAGCCGAGGGCTGTGCTTAAAGGGTCCCGACCCCCACCCCGGACAGACAGTTCTCAGGGGTGCAAAGCAGTCCTGGCTTGGAGTGCCCGGAGTACCCACACTGGGCACATCACAGCACTCGGCCATCAGCCCGGCTGCACTTGCCGCAGGCTGCCATCTGGGGAGAGGGGGCAATTGGGGGGCTGCAGGAGAGCTTCCACCCCCAGAAGCCCGCAGAGCCAGCCCAGTCCTCCCCATCGGGGGCTCGTGCCCCATTCCTCCCTCACCTCCTTCCACTTACCCTTCCCTAGCCCCTCTTCTTGATGTACAAAATAAAGATAACGTGTCTTCCAAAATGGAATCTGTCTTTATTGAACAAAACTGGGGGAGACTGGGAAAAGGAGGTGGGAGAGGGGAAGAGAGAGGCTGGGAGACGGGAGGGCAACTAAAATGATCAGGGGTTGGGAACAGGTCCCATATGAAGAGAGGCTAAAGAGACTGGGACTTTTCAGCTTAGAAAAGAGGAGACGGAGGGGGGACAGGATAGAGGTCTCTAAAAGCAGGAGTTGGGTGGAGAGGGTGCATACAGAAAAGTTCTTCATTAGTTCCCATAAAGAAGGACTAGAGGACACCAAAGGAAAGGAATGGGCAGCAGACTTCAAACTAGTAACAGAAAGTTGTTCTTCACAAAGCAAAGAATCAACCTGTGGAACTCCTTGCTGCAGGAGGCTGTGAAGGCTAGAACTAGAACAGAGTTTAAAGGGAAGTGAGATCAAGTCATGGAGGTTGGGTCCATGGAGTGGTATTAGCCAGGGGGTAGGAGTGGTGTCCCTGCCCAAGGTTTGTGGAAGGCTGGAGAGGGATGGCACGAGACAAATGGCTTGGTCACTGTCTTCGGTCCATCCCCTCCAGGGTCCCTAGGGTTGGCCACTGTCGGCAGACAGGCTACTGGGCTAGATGGACCTTTGGTCTGACCCAGCACGGCCATTGTAAGCTCAGGGCTCAGGGTCGGGGGTCTCAATGGACCCCCTTGATTCTCTTGCACACCTGCTCCTGGGTGGCCAGGCTGGCAGCTATCCTGCCCAAGCCAGCCACTTTCCTGTGCCTAGTGCGGAGATCGTGGACGAGGTCCACGATGTCTGCACTAGCGCAGGCGTGTGCCCGCCTCTTGCGGTCCCGGGCAAGCTCCCGGGAGCCGCCAGCCTGGTCCCAGGAAGAGGGGGAGGGCTGGGGAGCATCGGGTGGGTGGCTCGATCCGTGCCAGGTGCAGGGTCTGCTGGCTGGGTGCTGGCAGACTTGCACCTGGCACGGGCACCGTAGCCAGCCTGTGCCCCTTTAAGGAGTCCGGGGCCGGGAGGGGGGCAGTAGAGTTTCCCTGGTGTTGGCCAGAGTGGCCACCAGGGAAAGCTGGGGAGGGCTAGCCTCCCACTAGTTTGAATTAAAGGGCTACACACCCCTTAATTCGAACTAGCTAGTTCGAACTAGGCTTAATCCTTGTGGAATGAGGAGTACCTAGTTCGAACTAAGCGCTCCGTTAGTTCGAATTAAATTCGAACTAACGGGGCACTAGTGTAGCGCCTATGAAAGTTAGTTTGAACTAACGTCCGTTAGTTCAAACTAACTTTGTAGTGTAGACATACCCATATTTTTTAATAGTAATGTGATTACCCATTGGAACAAACTTATCAACACAAGCGGTGAATTGTCCATCCTGTCTTCAGATCAAGACCGGATATATATATCTGGGAGATATATTTTACTCATGACAAAGTTCTCATTCTACAGCCTCTGTTATATAGGCGGTCAGAATAGATGATCAGATGGTCCCATTTCACCTTAAAAACTACAAATCTATTTTTGCTTTAACCAGGATTATTTTAATTGAGCCTGAATTAATTAGGACTTTTGTACATTAGGAATGGATTTAAGCTAAACTGAAATAAGTCACTTAAACTGAAATAAGCATCCATAAAGGCGTTTGTAACTAAACAGGTACAATTTTGTGTGCACATGTGGCCTCAGTTAGATTTGAGGCTGAAAGCAAAAGGCCTGCTAGGCAGCATGGTTTATGTTTACTGTGGTACATTCCCACCTGTCTCCTGGTGCAAAAATTCCAGCAACAGTTAAAAGTGAAGTGAAAAAAAAATCTTTTTTTCCCTGTGTTTTTTATTTGTTTACATGGCACATGTGAGACAGCTTTATATTTATGAGTTTAAATGTTTCCCCTGAATGGTCAATTAGAAATCGTGTGTGTGTGTGTGTGGTGCTTTTACTTGGTAATAGCAAGAAGAGAATGGAATCTGATGGCGTTTTCTTCTCTTTTATTAGGAAAATATGATTGTAAACTCACAAAAATTGGCAGAGAAATTCAGTGGAATACCTGAAAGAATCGCTAACTCATATTTTCCTTGTGACTAGATTTCAAATTGACCATGTCCCTTTAATCACACTTTTGGAAACTTTAAACATGTTTATCATTCAAGTCTGAGTTTCGACAGCAGTGAAGGTTGGTTTTGGTTGAATTAATTTACTTTTCCCTATGTAGGCCTGAAAATGATTCCATATGGGTGAATGTGTCCAGAGTCAGTTGCAGAATAGATGCTGTAGACTTTACCTATAGCACCACTTCTAAATGTCACCAACACAGAACTTGCTAAGACCTAATCTACAACACTAGTTTCTATTTAAAATTTCCTTCTCATTTCTCCTACAGATGTAACTGTAGGAGTGCTAATGTGGATGAAGCCCCAGCACTGGCTGGTGTTTTTAATATCTTTCATCTATGCTTCCTTTGAGCTGGGTTAGACAATATGGCAGCCACTTATCTACATCACTGCTCTCATGGGTGCTGCCTCTGTTGATCTAGACCAGCAATAGCAATGGTGGGAAATTTGAAGGGGGCAAAGTACTTGATTCATATCCACTGCTACCAAACTTACAGCTTGTCCAATATAGCTATTTTTCATTGTAATTAGTCCTTTGTTTTGGGGGGAGGGGGAGAAGGAAATGGAAGAGAAAAGATCATATTTCCCCAAAATACAACAAACACTGTCTTTTGATTTATCATTCATTTAAAAACATGCTTCAAGAAAAAAAAACACAACCTTATGACTAATGAACATGTTTCAGTTTCATCCCACAAAACCTTAGCTGCTCAAAGTACATTTTTATATGTGGACTTTGTATGCTGGGAACCTGTCCAGATCAGCAAAATTGCCTGGGAAAATTTCATTCAGAATTAAGAAACTTTTGCCAGCACAGTGGCTTAACATAAAATAGTGCTGGCACATTTGGCTAGCTTGCTATGGCTGAGAGGCAGTGATTTGACTTGCTGAACAGCCACCCACTTGTTTTGAGAAACATTGGAGCTAGACTTCAGCAAGTTGTTTCCAAAAATAAGAGTGAATTACTCAGGTGCATACATTTCCCTCCTTGTTGGCCTTATAAACAGTACAATGCCCATGAGCTTACACAATACAGTAGCCATACCCGTGAAACCAAATATGGGTCACTTCTCACATGTTCATGCCTGGAATTTATATAAAGCCACTCTGACAATGCTGTCAAAATCCTACCATGAATTAGCAACACTCCTCATGACACACTCTCCTCACTTTTACATCTGGAGCCTTCAGAAGGCACTTCACGTGGTGCTGCCTGCTCTCCCCCAGGTGCACAGTCAACAAAATGAGTTCATATGGAAATTAGAATAGAGTCACAGCTCTGCCTACTTGGTGCCCAGTTTGGGGTGCAATGTGCGTCTAGAGAAGGAAATAATACACAGTACCATATTCCCACATTCTTCAGAATGGAATAAATGTTCTTGTCACGAGGAACAGCAAGTGGAGTGATTAAAGGCTTTTTAATGCTCTCACTTATCCATTCCCACGTGGGCTAAGGAAAATATAATGCTAATACTATGGCTACACGAGAGCTTTTAGTGGCACAACAGCACTGCTGTAAGCCCCTACTGTAGCCATTCTAAGCTGATGGGAGAGAGTTCTCCCATTGACTTAAATCATCTATCCCATCTAATGGTGGTAGCTGTGTAGGTGAGAGAAGCTCTCCTGCCAACATAGCACAGTCCATACTGGTGTTGAGGTTGGTGTAACTTATCTTACTCAGTGGGGTAGCTTGTTGTAACAGACCAGACCGGGCCGGGTCTGGGCACAGCTGAGGGTGTCCGCTCAGGGCAAATTGCTCAAAACTCAGGGCTCCTTACAGCCCCCAGACTGGAGACCTTCCAAACAGGTCACAAACCAGTCGCACAGAGCACTTCAGCTGCCTACCTGGACAGCCAGAAGCCTCAGGAGCAAAACCCCTCAGACACCCCAGCTCTTCCTGTGCCCTAATCAGTTCCAGGCCTGCACACAGGTGAAGGGCTATAGGACCAATCTCACCTACCCCAAATGGGTTCTTCTGGTCCCAAGAAACCAGCCACAGTTCCCAGGTCAATTTACACTCTGGATCTTACCCACAAGCTCATGCTGAGCCAATCCTTGAGAATCTAAAGTCTAAAGGTTTATTACTAAAAGAAAGAAAAGCATGAGAGTGAGGATGTTAAAGGATAATACATTACATTCATTGAATCACTCAGTTCTCGATGCAGGCTCTTAGCAGAGATGTTATAAACTGCTATCTTAAAAGTCTCTGGTGTATATCCTATGTCAGGATGGGTTCATGGTTCTTTCCGGCTCGTTGTTCCCTGCAAGGCTGCATCTGGGATCAGGAGCAAAACTGAAGACCAAGATGGAGGGTGCCACATGGAACTTATATACCTCTCCTGGCAACTTCTTGGCCACAGCAGGTCACCTGGTCAGTAGCCTATCCCTGTGTTCCATGCTGGTAGCCCTTAGGTATCAGTCACATTCCTGAGATGTGTATTGGCACCTAGAGATTCATTGTATCCTTGCCAATTAGCATAGCCATTGGCTGAGCTTTCCTTACCCTTTGCTAAGCCACAGACAGAGAATTTTCCAGCATCCACACAGAGTACATGTTTCTAACTCCACATACAGATATTATACAATTACATGGATAGCACATACAGAATCAGTAGAAAACAAGCTTTCATGTGACACCTCACATGGCTCCTTTGTATACACTTTGGGGCAAATACCCCTCCCCCCATGGGTGCAGCAGTGATCTGGTTGCTCCCCTTAAAATCTAGTAACGTGACACTTGTGCACATCCTCGACTGATGTAAGTTATACCAATGTAAGCAGTAGCATAGACATAGCCAAAGTATCTAGCAGAAGGAGATGCTGCCTCAGCTCTGAAAGAGAAAACAAAGAAGTTCACACCAGTGTCTAGAAGTTGACATTTCACTTCTGCTTTCACTTTAAGACCCTCATTTCTTCCCTCCCTGTCTCTTAGCTTTGTTGCCTTCCATTGAGTTTGCTGTAAGCAACGGCCTACATTGCCTGAAGCCCCATTCAACACAGGAGAAGAAATCTTAGTCTTGATGCCACTTGAGGAGGTGCTGCTGTTATTGTAAACAGTTATGGGGGACACATCCCCCTTACTCCTTCAAATGGTTGCATGTACAACTCTGAGTCAGGACTGAGGCACATTGGCAAGGCAATGTGGAAAGCTTGAGATGTGTTTAGTAACCAGGGTGAAAAAAGGGGGGCTTTGACAGAAAATTTGGATTTTGACTATTGTTATCTGGGGAAATGTGCCCACTTTCTGCAGAAACACTCAATTTTCCATGAAAAAGTGAATGACTGAAATTATTTTGATTAAAATATTTCTTTAAAAAATTTAAATTCCAAATATTTCTATTTGGATTTGTAACCGTGGTACCTTCCATGTGGTTTCAATGCCTCATATGCTCATTCTCCTCTATGGGCTGAACCCCAAAGTGCTTGGATTGTCCACAGCTTCCCTTCACCATGAGAGGAGCACATGATACATCATGGGAGAAGTTGTCTAACCAGAGAACAAGACCTACAGAGGAGAATGGGGACATAAAAGACTCTTCCACTGTATCAAGTTTATGAGATTTTGGTAACAGCTCTTCCAAATCAAAATATTTTTGGATATGACCAAAATATTTGTTTTCAGTTTTCAATATTTTGCAAAAACAAACAAAAACCATTTCCCCCCCTCTGAATCTGAAAGGAAGGAATAAAGGCAGCATCAATATTTAGCACATTCCTACAGGAATTGTGCAAATAAGCATACAGAAAGGCACGACTCTCAGACAATGAAGATTTCAGTGTAGCTCCAGCCATGTCAGTCCTAGAACATTAGAGAGACGAGTTGGGTGAGGTAATATATTTTATAACACCATCTTCTGCTGCTGAAAGAGACAAACGTCAAAGCATTACAGACCTGGAGAAGAGCTCTGTGGTGCTCAAAAGCTGATCTCTTTCAACAGCAGACATTGGTCTAATAAAAGATATTACTTCCTCCACACTGTCTTTCAAGATATGTCTACGCTACAAAGAAAAACCCATGGCGCCAAGTCACAGAGCTCAGGTCAATTGATTCAGGCCTGTGGGACTCAGGTTATGTGAGTAAAAATAGCACTGCAGACATTAGGGGTGGGGCTGGAGTCTAGGCTCCAAGACCCTTCCCACATGCTGGATTTCAGAGGCTTGGCTCCAGTCCAAGCTCTATTTTTTAGCACCACAGCCCAAGTCCCATGAGCCCAAGTCAACTGACCTGGACTCAGACTTAGAGCCATGAGTTTTCTTTACAATTTATATGTACCCTTAGATTTCAGTGGAGTGCATAAAGCTGGTCTTTACCTTACCTGATAGTTGCTACTTTAAGATTCAAGAATGCCCCTTAAGTCAAAGTAGTTCTCAACCAGGAGTACATGAATGCAGAAATCTTCCAGGGGGTACATTAACTCATCTGGATATTTGCCTACTCTTAGAAAAGGCTACATAAAAAGCACTACTAAATTCAGTACAAACTAAAAATGAATACAATTACTTGTTTATACTGCTTTATGTACTATATGCTGAAAAAAGCAGATTTTCAGTAAGTGAACTGACACACTTTTGTATTCTGTTAAATCTGCATGTTTTTCGAATGCCAGTGTGTTGAATACTGTAAGCAAATACTTTTTAAGTGAGGTGAAACTTGGGAGTACGTAAGATAAATCAGACTCCTGAAAGGAATGCTGTAGTCTAGAAAAGCTGAGAGTCACTGCTTCAGGTAGTATTATCTATTCCAAGTCCACTTGCTGAGAAGCACAGAATTCAAAATCTTGAATGTAAGGGGGTAGGTATCCTTTAAGATATTTTTTTCTTGCCATGATAATTGTCTTTTCAGGTTGCAGACTGGAATAAAGAGGAGGCCCATAAGGGAAAACAAAATAGCTTTTGATAAGAAGAGGGTTTGATCATTCATGTTACTGAGAAACAGCAGAGACAGCCTTGGGACTGGTGAATTGATCAAGGGGAGTTTGTAAATAACTGTCTAGAAACTGCTGATCAGATTCCACTTCAACCACAGTAGCTTGCAGCCTTTAGCTATACTTGTAGTTCCTCCCTCACTCCACCACAAACACTCTTGGTTTACCTAATGAATTCAGCACTGCTCTGAAAACCTCCTATACATCTTGTCTAGTGTTGCAGAAAGAAGGAAGCAATGTGAGCACATCTATTTTTTACTTTCTGGGATCATGCATTGAATGCTGCATTGTAACCCCTTCTAGAACAGCCCACTTTAGTGTGTACTCAAAGTTCATGGTTGTATGGAAATCTTTTCTTCATCCTCCCTGTCACTTCAATGTGATGGAGCACCTATTTTTGAAAATTTTGATCTATACCTTTAGTTATTTTTCCCTTCCTCCCAGCCCACCAATTTTATTATTCATTTTTCTTATTTTACCTGTTTCCTAGTTCCTGCACATTTGACATTTCACAAGAAATACTGTTAATTCTGCATGTTTTCTGAACGCCAGTGTGTTTCATATTGGCTAGTTTAGATAAATATCTGGTGTGAAACCCAGTCCCACTAAAGTCAGTAGGAGCTTTGCCATTGACCTCAACCGGAGCAGGATTTCATCTTTGAAACCGTAGTTTGTTTATTCACAGCAGACCTAATTTTTTTTTCATGAAGGTGCATCAGCCTTCACCACTACCACAAATGACCTCTGTGTTTTCCCCAAACCAATATGGTAACTGTAATTACTTTTTACAGAGTGGTAGCATGGTCAAGTGGACAGGACACAAGACAAATTCAGGACACATGGAACATTTTCCCCATGTCTAGGGCTGATCTAGGCAGTTTCAAATTATTAATATATACATCCATATATAATACAATGTCACGATCATTTTATATACCTATGTTTCTTTAACAAGCGTGTAGGTGCCCTTGGAGAATGTGGTTACATTCTTTCTGATCAGTTTTAAAGCTTTGAAGAGAAGTAAAAATCTCACTGCACTACAACTGATTAAAAATCATCTTCATTCCAGAACACAGACACACTACATTTTTCATCTTCAAAGTATATTTTCTTTATTGCCTTAGAGGCAGATTCCATGATACACATTCACAAAGTATTGCCGCATGGTACTTATTGTACATTTTAAGTCATCAATTAAAATCCACATTATTTGTCAGTTGTATAATAATATACAGAGAGAACATATGTTAAAGCATATAAACTTGTTGTGTTAACAGAGAGCCTCCAGCAGTTGAAAGGACGAGACATACTAATAGGTCTTTTCCTCTTCTCATTTCTTTGATTCTATAATTCATAAGCCATTTCTGCTAAGGCATACAAATAAGAAAGTGTAGATAGAAATGACACGAACAGGTGTCTCAGTGACACATATGGTAGGGAAATGTATATGTGGCCCCAATCTCTACAGGCAGTCCCCGGGTTACGTACAAGATAGGGACTGTAGGTTTGTTCTTAAGTTGAATTTGTATGTAAGTCGGAACTGGTACATATTGTAGGGGAAACTCTAGCCAAACATTTCTCCAGAGCTCAGTTTTATTCTCCCACACCTCACTTCCCTCAGTCCTTTATTCTCAAACTGAGGTGTCTGCTGAGAAAAGCCGCTCCGCGTCTCCCTGGTCTGCTTGGGGGGGGGGAGGGGGCAATAGTTTTGCGTCTCCCTGGTCTGCTGGGGGGAAGCATCTAGTGTGGGGTTGCCTCACCCCATTTGTAAGTAGGGATCCAATGTAAGTCGGATCCATGTAACCCGGGGACTGCCTGTACTTCTACTCTCCCCTAGTCACCCACTTACATTTTTACCACAGATCATCCTCCTGCCATCTGACTTACTGTCCATGTTAGTTATCTCGTGCCATTTATCCACAGGCTTATAGCCAACCTCAGTTCTATTTCAAGGTAGCATTGAAGAAGAAACTGTAGGATTATTCAATATTAAGCAAATGCTCGTTTTCCTTCTCCACACCTTCCATAAATATTTAGTACAGTTTCACTGGAGACTGTCTAGTCTATCATTAAAACCTGGCTCACATAATGTGTTACATTTTGCACTTTTCATCTGTGAATCTCAAAACACTCAAGAAAATACTGTTATCCTTATTTTACAAAAGGTCAAACTGAGACAAATAGAAATTCTGGTATGATGGTCAAAGAGCAAGTCAGGAGCAGAATAACAACAATATAGTTTCCTGACACATACTGTTGCCTTGTCTACACAGAGTTTGAGAACTGATTTAACTAAATCAGCATACAAAATAATTTGTGCATCCGCCTGCTGTGGATATTTGTCTTAGATGATGAGTACCCTATTTGTGATGTTTAAATTAGTAAAGAATCAATTTAAAATACAATTAGTGTTTGAGATTTAAGGTTTAAGACAAGGGAAACTGACCGGAATAGCTATTGTATGCAATGTGGTTTTAGCCACGTCAATCCCAGGATATTAGAGAAACAAGATGTCTGAAGTATAATATCTTTGAATAGACCAACTTTTGTTGGTAAGAGAGAGATGCTTCAGGCTACACAGAGCTCTTCCTTGGGTGTAGAAAAAGATACTCAGTGTCACAGCTCAAGTCAAGATCAAACAGGTGGTTTATCAAAAGTAATAGCACAGACTCTCTAAAGGACCATTCAAGGTGAACTGGCCCGTTAACTATTGAGGCAGTTGATATAAACAAGGCTACAGTTCTATGAGAAAAAATTCTAATTGTGGTGTTTTCAGGCCTGTTGGGCAGCAGACATTGCTAGGAGGGATCGCTTGAGAAACCTTGTTCTGAGCCAAGAAAGTCCAGTTCTACAAACAAGAAGTTTAGGTAATCCAGAAACATTTTTCTTTAGACGTAAAAAAAAAAAAATTAGAGCCCTGAATTTCAAGCCTGTATTCTCTTCTCTGTAGGAGTTTCAGTTAGTCATTTCCTCTTGATTTGGTTGGTGGCTGGGATTTGTCTGACTGTGGAAGAAGAATCTAGAGGCTCTGAAAGAGTCACTTCTGGAGCTCAGGTGGTCCACAGGAATACAGATATTCCTTGCCTTTTCTCAACTGCCTAGCCCCAATGGCTCCTGAAGAATAGGAGTCTTGCATGAGGCATACTTCCAGAAGCAACCCTGCATAGGCCTTCCCTGAGTCTCATCAAAGCTGAGATGAAGAAGCCAACACACATTGTCAAAGACTCATCTGTCTCCTCTGCTTTACCACCAGCCTACACAATCCTGGTCCACAGAGGTTGAACCTCACAAAACCAGAGAGAGGTTTCTTCAAGGCCCAGTAGGGAGGGGAAGTATGGTAATTAGTTAGAACTTTTCCAATGAGAGCAGACACATCTCTACAAGTGAGCACAGAAGAGAGCAAAAGTTCTGAGCAGGATAGGCCTCCTTCCTTTTAAGGTTCACTGCTTACTTGTGTGTAGATAACCCTGAACAGATTCACATAAAATCTAAGATATCAACTAATTATTGGAGAAGGTAGGCAACCTGGTAGAAGTTTTACTCTTCATCCGTGGGCATAAAATCATAATCCTTGCCAAAGTGTAATAGTCATGTAACCCTTCTGCCGGGTAGGGCCGGCAGCAACCAGGGCTAGGTTCAATATCTAGGGGTCCATCTCACACAGAACCGGCTCAAGCCTCCACCCAGTAGCCTGGGAAATTCAAACACCCATGGGCACCTCTGAGAGGCAATGCTTCCCCACTTGCAAGCACAGAGTCTGAGTGTAGAAAAGAAACTTTTAATGAGAGAGAGAGAAAAGTTACATGGCATTAACTTGGGAAAATACTACAAACAGACTTCATAACCCCTCACGAGGAACCATACCAGCTCCAAGGGATTGAGCAATGTCCTTTGCTGCTCAGGCTCACCAGTCCAACAATTGTCAAAGACTCATTGTCAAAGACAATGTAAGGGTCCCATTCACTTACTCCAAACTTTACCCCACTTCAAACACCCCACTTACAGCTCTGTCCAGTCAGTGCGGACCCTCACACATCACCCTGATGACTCCACTCATTGAGCCTGAGGCCATGCCACCTTTGAGCTGCTCCTGTGGTCCACTTGCGACGCCTGCCAGTCATTCCTGCCAGCCGCTCTGCTGGCCACCTGCTGCCTCTCCTACCAGCTGCCCACTGGTCATTCCCGCCAGCCACCACACTGGCCACCTGCCGCCACTCCTACTGGCCGCCCACCGTTCCCACTAGCTGTTCCACTGGCTGCAATGGGTCTGGTTCCAGGCCAAAACAGTGATTTCAGCTCTTAGCGATTTCAACTCTTTAGCCACCATTTAGGCTGGAAAAAGATTCCAGCTTCCAGTGGACTAGCAAAATGATTCCTGATGAAATCTGCTTTAGGTCTATCCTTAAAACAAGGGGAAAAGAGGCAGGTTGAACCAGTCTTACAGCTCAAACCTGGCAGGCATGAGCAAGCTGGCTCAAGCCCTTTCCCCCCAGCTCACTACACTCAACTCTGGAAGGGGGAGACTTGTTCATCTGAGACCTCTTACAATGATGGTGTCTCTCCTGAAAGCACAGTGTCATATTTACAGTTCTCACATTCAGGGATAGCATGATTTGTGACCCCCATAACAGCCTGAATTAGATACAATTAGATACAATTAGATACAATCCATCACATTCCATTGGCTGAATTGGATTTACATAACCATACCCTGGATTCCTTCCCCGTTCTGCCATGAGCAGTATTTACATATCAACAGTTAACAGTTAATTATCTTGCAGAGCTAAACAATTAGAGTGAGCATACCTACCTCTAGGGCAGTTTTCTCCTTTTAGCTGGCTGATAGCAAGCAGTAGTTCAGTCCCTGCTAACAGTTATATTATCTGTATTACATGATAATGCTAGTCCCAACCCTCTGAACCTTTACAATGATGAATGAGTACAGTAGTTCACAGTTGTATGATCAAACCACTTATTCAGCTGGATTAATTGGAAGAACTACTCCTATAATTAAAGATTTGCAGGATCTGCTTCTGTATATCATCTTTATGAATTACCTAGCTGAATGTACAGACAGGGCTGTGGAGAGATTTGCTGGGACCCTGAGCCAGAAGGGGGCATGACCTCAGGCAGAAGGGGAAGGGCTGGAGCTAGCCTTCCCCAGCCAGCAGCCCTGTGTATATATTGCATACTGATCAAGTATGCAGATGACACAAAGCTAGAGATTACTGCCAATTTTGGGGGGGCCTAGAGCTAAAATTCAGAGGCATCTTGATAAATTGGAAAAAAGTGGGCTATCAACAATAAAATGAAATTCAACAAAGAAAAATGTAAGGTGCTATACTTAGGAAATTAAAACCAAATATACAAAGAAAAATGAGGGAAAACTGGCTTGGCAGCAGCACTGCTCCACAATCTGGGAGCTGTGACAGATCACAACCTCAACATGAGTCAGCAATATGACACTGCTGTAAAAAAAGTAAAAAGTAAATATAATTTTAGGTTGCATTAACAGAGACATTGTATAAAAGTCATGGGAGGTGAAGATACTGCTCTACTCTGCGTTGGTTAAGCCTCAGCTGAAATTTTGTGTCCAGTTTTGATTACCCATGCATAGAAAGGGTGTAGAGAAACTGGAAAGGATCCAGAAGTGAGAGATAAAGATCCTAATATGCAAGTCATATGAGCAAAAGCTGAAAAGCATGAAAGGCTGCCCTAAAAAAGACAGAGAAACGATTTTGTTTTGTCATGGAGGGCAGGACAAGAGGAAATGGGTTCAAGCAGCAGCATAGCAGATTTAGATTAATCTCAGGAAAAGCTTCCTACCTATTAAAAAAAAAGTAGGACAATGGAACAGACTGCCAGGGGAGGTTGTAGAAGTTTCTTCACTGGAGACCTGTCTTGGATGGTTTTGTGCACAATAAATGCTATATCTAAGCATAAGATTAGACTAGGTGATCCATGTGGTCTCTAACCCTCTGACTCTATGAGAATCAGTAACTAGTACAGGCAGTCCCCGGGTTACATGGATCCAACTTACATTGGATCCCTACTTACAAACGGGGTGAGGCAACCCCGCACTAGCTGTGCCCTCCTCCCCCAGCAGACCGCCGAGACGCGCCGCGGTCCCGCCCAGCAGACCAGGGAGACGCGGAGCAGCTTTTCTCAGCAGACACCTCAGCTTGAGAATAAAGGACTGAGGGAAGTGAGGTGTGGGAGAATAAAACTGAGCTCTGGAGAAATTTTTGGCTCGAGTTTCCCCTACAATATGTACCAGTTCCGACTTACATACAAATTCAACTTAAGAACAAACCTACGGTCCCTATCTTGTACATAACCCGGGGACTGCCTGTACTGACAATATTCAGCATTTAAATTCTTCAGGAGGATGTCTACAATCCTACCTTCCTCATTAGTCTTAATAGGAATCAGATCTGCAAGGATTTGGTTCCATTCAGTAATAACAAACCTAGTATTTAAAATGTGTTCAAAACAAATTATCTGGCACTTAGTAAACAAAGCATCATTTAAAATGTTTCCTTTATACAGAAAGCAAAGCTAAAGTATTTTTTAAATACACCAAACCAGGAATAGATTAATCACAGCCAAATTAATTTTCTTTCTTTCAAAGAAACCAAAGATGAAATTGCCTGCAATGAAGGAAAATCTCCTAGGAGCACAAGTGAGAGCTTGCAAATAAAGGGTGCATTGCCAGAAAAAACTACCTTTGAGCCAATCCAGCAACAGCAACAACATGCAGAAACCAGTAAGAAAACAAATATGGATAGTATAGTGTAAGGAAAAACCTCTAGAGACACAGAAAAACAAGGGTATAAATAAAACAAATGACAGTCTAACTGGCATTTTCTAAACCACTGTTTGAGAGGAATAACCAAAGGTAATAGCCACTAACCATGTCTTAACATAAGTTAGTTAGCCCCTTGTTGGCAATCCACTGTTACAATAGACATGCAGACAGTGTGTCACATAATACAGAACAGAAAACAGCAATATATTTTGTCTACAGTCCTGCAACTGAATAGGCATTACTGGCTCACTATGTAAAGTCACACTGAGTTGCACTTGTGTGCACACAATTGCCGATCTGGGATTGTAGTCTGATATCTGATCCTTTGTGAGATATTTAAATAACCAGAAAAACCTTCTCTGGTACTAACAGCTTCCGATAATTATCTGAAAATAGAATCCAACTGCATTTGCATGGCTAGGTATTCCATATGTCATCTCAGACCCACTTTCGGCAAATATATGAATAATCAAGAAAATAACTAAACATTATGGATTACTGTGTGACATGCCTTATTATGATGTATTATTAAAAGGTGGTCCTTCTGGGAGGGACCTTTTAACCAGCACTTCTGATACTGCAATAATTTTACAACGTTGCCAACTCTTGGTAATTTTATCTCAAGTCTTGCAATACTGGGTGCCCTCAAAATTCAGCTGGAAATATACTAAGAACCATCTATTTTGTGAGATTATTAATACTTCTAGCCAGACCAGAAATGTCACAAAAGCAGCCTCGTATTTCAGCACTTTTGATGCCAAGCAAAATCTCAAAGTGTGACAGATGACAATGAAAAACAGTAACAGAGGAACTCAAGCATCAAAACGCTTTCTGCAAAATGTTTAATTAAAAATCCAATTTTCAGTCACTCAAAAGGATTGATGAAAATTTTGACCAGTCCATATTTTATATATTTCAGTCCCTGACAGCAGATGGGAAACCATATGATAAATTAAAATCTAAACTGTGTTTGAATTCCTTACTATAAGAGATTTAGCTGGTTTTAGAGACAACCTCTATTGACAGGTTTAGAGATTTGAATGGATTAAAGCCATAGACAGGGGATGGTGAGAGTGGAAATACATTGTGGACAGATGGAATCTTCTTAGTTTTCAATGGTATCATTTAGCTCACTACTATTCAAAAAAGCTGCAACTTTAAAGCATCTACCTCAAGTCTCTCCTCACCCCTCTAGTCAGTTCTTTTTAAACCCTGGGATTAGGAGGCCAGCAGCTTCCTGGAATGCATTCTAGGATGTTATGCTGACAAATTTGCTATGGCCATCTGGCCTTTTGGGCAGGTGCAATGGGCCTTTAAAAATTAAATAAAAGTCTATTCATTGTTCACTTTGTTTAAAAAAAAGACATCTCAATTTTGCAACACTACAAGGACTGACAAGTGGATAAAGAATAAATGTTCTGTTTCATGACATAAGGCAATTTTTCTCTCCAGCAAACAACAAAAATTCACGTGACATTAACACCCGGAGAAGCAAATCAAATCAACTTTTACTCATCTATGTACTGAACACATCTGCTGAGTTCCTCTGCTCCTCTGGAAGTTTCTATAGAAAGATTTAAGGGAAAAGCAAAAATGGTGTGAAGCAAAAATGTCTAGGCGAGTAGATAAGGTATTTGGGTTTAGAAATAAATTGTTAGTTTAACTCAAAAGGAAGAAGAAAAAGAAAAATATTATATGATTCCTTGAGATCCTGGGTCTGCAATTCAAGTCAATCTTGCAAACTAACATTCTTTAATCTATGAGATTTGTTTCAAGCCATGGCTTTTCACCTTGCTTTGCAGTATCGATTATTGGACAACATTAGAAGTGAGATTCTGGTCTACATGAATTCCTATGGACTAGATGATCTACTAAGAGCTTTTCCATTCTGACTTCAGTACGGACCATTACTAGATCAATGCTTTGCATTGGAATTTGAGCTGATTTCCCTAAATCTCTCTTCCTCAACCAGCTCCTCAGGGAGTTAACATCTATGTCTAGTGTCAGATATGAATATAATCTGAATCCAAGTGCAAAATGAATACAAATAAGGTGGAAAAATATTTTAACACATCAAAGCCCTTATGGAAAAGGCCTGTTTGATTTAAAACAACTCAAAATTGCAAAGAGGATTTTTGAACTCTTCTGTATAATGTAATAAAGAATTATATCCCTGCAATAAAATTCTGTACAATGGTTTAAAGCACATATCTTTATAAAATACATCATTTGATACTAAGTTATATACACTTCTCTGTACATGGGCTAGCTTTAAGGATTCTGCAAGTCCTTAGAAAATAAGAACTCCTAATATTTGTGCTCCATGAGTTAATTGTACAATAAAGAGAAGAATAATAGGGGACAAAAGAATAGTTTCCTTGAAATGTAATAATTAAAAACCTCAACATGACTCTCATATTTATACTCTTAAAAAAAAGCATTCACAAAGGGAGGCTGGTAGAGTCTCCTATGTTTAGATTGACTAATATTTTCCATTATAAAGGAAAAAAAGAGTCTTGTATTTTTAAGGCATTGTAACACCTACAGTTTTTGCTGCAGGCCTATGAAATTCAGGAAAAAGTCTTGGGGCTTGAGAAGTGTTTTTGCTTTATCCTGTTAATTTCCATTGACATCTGGCTGAGCTATAAAACTATTAAAAGAAGCCATTTCACTTTGATCACTTGTAACGTCAGCAAAATTTGGTAGCCAAAACACCACCACAAATATTCTGAAGATAGACCTACTCTACTGCCCAGGGAGCAGCATAAATTGCACCAAGAAAAGTAAAGGGGGGGAGGTAGGTGAGAAGCAGAAGAAGAGCCACCAGAGTAGTTGTGGCAGCACGGGTGGGGCAGAAGACAAGCATCAATCTCAGCTCACATCCTCAACCCCATACACTGTCTCAGTGTCCTATCCTGCTCTGTGAGCACCATAGGTAAGAGTATCCTTATACTCCCAAGGAGGGGATGGAGAAAGAGACAGAAAGCTGTTTGGGATTCTCCAATCAGCCTCCTGAATGCAACATATGACACTAGTGGCCTATCCCCACTTCTGAGCTAACAGAATTCCCCTGCAGCTAGTTATCAGAGTTAGTCCTAGACTCTACATGGTAATAGTTTGTATTGAAGGTGCAAAGTTTAAACTCTACTGAGAATGTAGTGTGTCTTGTTACAGGTGATTTGTTTTTTTACTTTTTCCCCTCCTAAAGAACACCACACTGTTAAAATGGCATTGGTATTCTGTACTCAAGATGAATGCACAAATCGGAAGAATTCAGATTGCATGGACACTTGTTATTCTATAATTTCCTGTGTCACTTATTGCTCACAAATTGCCAAAATGTGGCATGATCTAGCAGTTCCTAAAATAACCATTCATGCAGCATAACACTGTATACACAGATGTAAAATGCATGTAAATTTGTTGTGGTGCACTGACACATATGCATTCACTTTTATTCAGAAATGTTTGGGGTAATTCATAGATGTCAGCGTTTAGACCACCTTGGGTTTTTAGCAGTTTCTGTAGCATTGTGGTGAATATTAGTTCCAGTGTATGCAGTGTGGGAGATAAAAACATTCTGGCAAATCATGGGAACTGTTACAGCATACAAGAAATGTTTATTTCTTTGTTTCCCCCTGGCTACCTCTATAGTTGTCCTATCATTATTGTCCCAATCTGATTTCTTTTCCCTTGAACAAAAGCTTTTGCACTGGCTCAAACATCTTGTATCGAAACATTTTTCCTTACATTTATCGCCCTATAAATGGATGTAACCTAAAAAATGAGAAGGATCTTCTAAATAATTCCAGCATGTCTAGAGGATAGAAATAAACATTCAAAAATCAAGAACTTTGTTTCTTTTATAAATGTTAAAAACCACATATTGTCATCACAAACGAGAACTTCACAGAGAGTACATTTGAACAGTTAGAAGCAGGGAGAACTGTAGATCGTCTTTGTATAGCTCTTGATTATTAAAAGTAGATTTCCAGCCAGATTGTTTTGTGCTATAGATATATAGATACATAGATATGTATAGTAACATACCCCCCCACACTATTGTCTATGAAGAATTTAAGGGTTAGTACCCTTTTAAAAAAAAGTATAAGTATCTGTTGAGGATAGACAAAATGAATGACTGGCTTCAGCAGGTTTCACCTGACAAAGTATGTATCTGTTATTTTGCTGTCTTCTTTACTGACAGTATAATACCAGTGGAATCTCTAAGATTAACATTATAGCCTGTGAGCTGCTATGCAAACAGTATAGGAAATACTGTCACCTTGTCAATCAGCTTGACTTGGTGATTTTCCTTTCATCTTCTTTGCAGTGGTCTTTGAAAATAAAACCCAATCTCCCTTTCATGATTCTCAGCAATGGATTATCTCTGCTGTGACAATGTGTGAGGGGTCTTTCAGATTAATCAGTCAATGATAGACCCAGCTACCATAGTTACAGCAAAATCAGCAGCCCCTTGGGAGTTCCAAGTAGACCAATGTCTTGTGTACAGTTTAATGCTCTCTGAACAGTGGAAGGAAATATTGTGTGTGTGATGATTTATGGAAGATTAAGACATTTTTCAACTTGAAAGCCTCACAAGAAAGTCCACCTGACACCCTTTCTGGCTGCCAAAAGAAAACACAGTAAGCAGAGCATTTATGCCATGTTAACAAGACAGAACACCACACCTGTACTTGTGCAGTTCTGCTCCTACACTCGCAGTTTCCTCAATCTCCTACAACTTTTCTCATATTTTATTAACAACAAAAAAATAAGCCATGCACATAAATGATTAGAAAACTACGGTGGAGAAAATCTGCTCAAAATCACTAAATTTGACAGCTGCAAGAAATTAGAAAAATCTGCAAGATCATTTTTGTTTCTAAAGAATGTCTCTCTTTGTGTACTTAATCATGGCACAACCTGAGAAACGAGCCAGACCATTTGAAGAAGCTGACTGGCTTCAGTAGAGGGAGTATTATTGTATAAAAGAAACACCTATACTCAGCATGAAGGAAAACAAGCCAGTACTTTCTGGCAATACTGTTATCCTTTCATAGGTATGTATGGATCCCATTTCCAGCAGCCCACCAATCTACAGATGACTTATGCATATTGCATAATATCTATAATAATTTGGGTTTTGGTTCATTGGATATAAACTGTTAGGTTAGATCACTAGCCTCCTTTGGGGGAGTGGAAGATATCTGAAAAGAAGTAGAAAGCTAAAAATATCTAATATGGCTAATTTAGCATAAAGAAGAATATCATTAGGGAAAAAATTAAACTTGTTAAAGATGGTTGAAAATGGGAAAGAAAATATGAAAAACTGAATGATCAAACTGGCTTTAATTGTAGAGGAATTGAAATTAAATAATTTAAATTTTTGGGAGAAAAAAAATTCTTCAAATTGATTTTTTCCATGTTTTGCAATTTTTTTCCATTTTGCCCATCAGTGCAATAAATAAAAACATTAAAGCTTTTTTATTTCACTTTTTTCCTTTCACTGCTCTGTAACTTTCCAAACATTACAGAGTTGAAAAAGAAAATGAATCTACAACTTTGCAACATTTCAAAACTTCTCCAATTTTTGAAGTCAGAGTTTCCTTTTTTATCATCCTCTAATTTTGTCAAAGATGAGGAAGTTTTGAAAAAGTTAGTCTCTAAGAGTATGTCTACACTAGCCCCCAATTCGATCTAGGGAGGCTAATGAGGGCGACCGAAATTGCAAATGAAGATCAGGATTTAAATGTCCCATGCTTCATTAGCATGTTCCCAGCCGGTCGCCATTTTAGAAATTGACTAGCCCGAAGTAACTACCCGCGTCTACACGCAGCAGTGAAACGGGATTCTGAATTAAAGCCCTAACTCGAATTAGCTGGTAAACCTCATTGCAGAAGGAATAACATACCCAAAAGTAAAATAGACATATCCAAAAGTAAAAAAGTAAATACATAAAAAGTGAAGCAAAATAAAAAAACAGACAGCTTACTGTGTAGAGTTTAATAGCAAACAGGAATAAAGGCAAGAACAGGAGAAAAACCCAAAATTTCAATTTCTTATGAAAGATTAAAAGCCAAACGGTATTAATTTAAATTTTTAGCTTAGAAAAATGGTCATTTTAACTGAAAAATACTTGTAATAACTAGCTTTAATAATTAATATAGCTTATCAATCTTGAAATTAATGTAGGCAGTGGCTGCACTGGGAATAATTATCAATTACCAATTAGTTCAAATTAGCAGCACCGGAGTGTCTACTCTAATGTTATTTTGGACTTACAAAGTCAGGAATAGCGATACTCCTTCTGGAATAATGGGCATGGTAGTGTGGACACATCACTTATAAAATTAAATTTGGGGGCTAATTTCGGACTCAGGTCCTAGTGTAAACCAGGCCCTAGTGATTAAGACTTTCCTCTGAGAGACAGAGGAGGGATACAAACCAACATTTCCTGAATAAGACAGAAGAAACACTGTTGGTCTCTTCATAATAAGCTATTTGCCATGGTTACTGTGGCCGAATCTGCCTGTCCCGCATTGGACTCGTCAGTCACCAGCGAGCTTGTATCAGACGTGGACAAATCCCTTCCTAAATCTTCGTTCGCAAAGTCAAGCCATGATGATTTGCCATGGTTATAGTTTGTAAGAGCGCAAAGGGACCAGAACACAGGTTATGCATAAAGACCTTTTCCACGTGATATTTCCCAATCAATAGTAGGACTTTATTGGTGAATAGGTTTTGTCTATGCAAACAAATGTGATACATTATCTTTGCAAGAAAAACTGAAGGAAAAGGGAAATGTACACCAACCTACATATGTATCAGTCTTTTGTTAAGTTTACTTAAAAATGTATAAAAGCAACTTCAACAATTCCATAAGCTTTGATGTTGTTGGGTCCAGTGATGATATTACTTGTGCAGATGTACATCATCAGTCACTACATCAGGAGATAATTTAACTGCACATCCATTAATGTGATCTATGCCATGCATATTAGCCAAACTGGACAGTCTCTACAGGAAAGAATTAATGGACACAAATCAGATATCTGAAAAGGCAATACACAGAAACCTGTTGGAGACCACAGTAACCTGCCCAGGCACTCATTAATGGATCTCTAAGTCACTGTGTTGTTTTAGGCCAATTCCGCAAGCCAAGTACACAGGGAAGGGTTGATTTACAAGTTTAATTTTTATCAGAATGGAATGAACAGAGACATCAGCTGGCTCTCACACTACCTTCCACATCTTAATGACTTAACCCACTAACCAAACAATGGAGGTGCTAATTGTTCTTATCAGCCTCTTGTAACTACGGGCATGTCTAAACGACATTCGTCTTTCGAAGGAGTAATGTAAATTAGACAAATCAAAAGTGCAAATGAAATGCGGATTTAAATGTCCCGGGCTTCATTTGCATATTTGCGTCCAAGCGCTTTTTCGAAAAAGGGTTTTTCGAAAATGAAAGTGCAGTCTAGATGTGGGTCTTTCGAGAAAAAAAACCCTTTTTCAAAAGAACCCGTGCTCCTCATTTTTTCAGGAATACGGGTTCTTTCAGAAAAGGGTTTCTTTTCAAAAGAACCGCGTCTAGACTGCGCTTTCACTTTCAAAAAACGCTTTTTCAAAAAAGCGCTCAGACGCAAATATGCAAATGAATCCCAGGATATTTAAATCCGTGCTTCATTTACACTTTCGATTTGCCTAATTTACATTCCTCTTTCAAAAGAGGAATGTAGTCTAGACATAGCTTACTTGAACGAACAAACTTTTTTTTCCTCTTTTTTCCCTCCTTCTCCCCTTCTGCTTCCTTCCTTTATTTATTCTTGGATCTGGACTTTTAATACTTCAGTCATCTGAAGAAGTAGGTTTTGCCCACGAAAGCTCATGATGCCATCTACATGTTTTGTTAGTCTTTAAGGTGTTACTATTGTTTAAGTTTTACCATTTCTTTGCAGTCAGCCAAAAAGGACTCGAAAACTTTCTCTGTCTACATCACTCTTTCTTGATGAAAGATTTTAAAAAACAGCAGGGGATTCCTTCCTGGGTCCTCAATAAAAGGGTGCTCCTGGCAGATATCAAGCTCAGAACCCAACATTTCTAGTAGTTTTTTAAACTCTTGAGGTGTACCCTGTATGTGTGGGGATACAAATATACGTGTGCACATTTGCCAGTATGGGTAAGGAATGGTGTCCCTAGCCTCTGTTTGTCAGAGGGTGGAGATGGATGGCAGGAGAGAGATTGCTTGATCATTACTTGTTCGGTTCACTCACTCTGGGGCACCTGGTATTTGCCACTGTCGGCAGACAGGATACTGGGCTGGATGGACCTTTGGTCTGACCCAGTATGGCCATTCTTATATTCTTATCTGTGTGTGTGTGGGTACAGAGAGGCTACGTCTACACTTCCAGCTTCTTGTGCACACGTCCACACCTCAAAGCGCATTGCAAAAGTGATGTGTTTTTGCAAAAAGAGAGTGTCCACACTGCATGAACACTCTTGCACAAGAAAGCTCTGATGGCCATTCACAGAAAGGCCATCAGAGCACCTGTGATTTTTCCCATAAGGTTTTCTTGTGCAAGAAACCCCTCTGGAGCGTGGAGCGTCCACACTTGCCTTTTTGAGCAATAGCTGTAACGCAAAAGGGAGTTATGGCTTGTAGAAGGAGGTTTACCGACACTGACAAAAGCTCTCTGTTCTGCCGTTTTACTGTTGATTTACTTGTGCAAAAGCACATTTGAGGTGTGGTGCTCCACAGGTTTTTCCACAAAACTGGCCATTTTTGCACAAAAACCTTGCAGTGAAGATGTAGCCAGAGAGAGAGAGAACTTATGATGACATAGTATAAAGGTTTCAATCAGATATATTATGAAGGAAATCTAAAATGAAAACCAATAAACACTATATCACACCCACTGTCACAACCGCTATTTATGTCATTTTAAAATAGAAATATTTAAGTGTGACAAAAATGTTTTTGTACTATTCTCCATGTCTCTGCCTATAAAAGCACGTCTTTTAGTATTAGTACTATGCCCCTCAGTTTAAGCCTCGGAAGAAAGGGAAAATTATAACTAAGTAATCTAGGAAATAGATCTTGGCTGTGCTCCAAGAGAAAGGAATGAATTATAGTTCTTTACATTAGGGAAAAAGTGAAATGAATGTGTTTAATTTAATCTTAACTATAAAGACATGAAGGAGTTATCTACCTACCACATAGTACCCAAAAGGAAATGTGCTGACCAAGTATTTTGGTATGTTATCCTCATTGCTCTACATATGAAGTTTTGCAGGGACGACTGGGGGTTCTTGCTGAATTTCCAGAGCTGTCAATCTATTCGATATCCATAAAATTACAGGAAATTTGAGTGTCATAAAATGACTTTGCTCAAATTGTGTCAGGGGCTTGGTTTTGCTTTAAAGTAGAACAGCAAGCAAATGCATCCAAGCATGTTAATAATTATGCCATTAACACACATTCACCGCTGCTGGTAAAAAAAGGAAAGAGGTTTTTAAAAGGAGGAAAAAGTTGGAGCAGATTCCTGCAACTTTCCACTGATGGTACCAGTGAAGGCTGGCAAACTCATTTGGAAAAGTGCAAGACTCAGAACCCTTAGAACAGCCTTCAGATTGCAGCTAGGTGTGCAATTTGGCTGTTGTGCCTCTAAAAGGTGCAGCACAAAATCTCATAGCACTTAGGAGTGGACGCTAAGATGGGCTGCTCTGGGGTCCTTAGTTTAATTTAAACAGCTCTGAGAGACTAAATTACAATAGCCTCCCCGTGCTGCTTTAAGGTCACAGTGCTGCTCAGAAGGTCTGCCACGTATCCTGTTGCAGTCCTGTCCTTAACATGCCTCTTCCACCTGTGACAGACCCAGACTAGTTGGCTGCTGCCCTCTGATGGAGGGAAGACATGCTGGGACTTGGGTGAACTGCTATCTTTTCCCTGAGTAAAGGAAAGCTCAAAAGGTAACTGCAGCATAATCAAACAGGCACCCAGGGTCAATTAGAGGTTGCTAAAAGCTACAGGCTGATTAGACACCTAAAGCCAATTAAGGCTTGTGGTGCCAATTTAAAACAGCTCCCCCAGGCAAGAAAAGGGGAAGGAAAAGAGTGAAGGACCAGAAGGAGGAAGGGTGTGAATGGAGGACTGATGAGAGGCACCAATGTAAAGGTGCTGAGAGGGATTGTCTTGATTCCAGATGGAAATATAAAAAGTATTTTCATTATAGTAGAATCAGAAACATTGGAGATGGAAACAAATGGTATAGGCTATCCTAGACACCTACTTATGAAACATGTAACATTTTCTGATGGTTTGCCCTCTCTCATGTCTGAACCCTCTGGGGTTCAAGCCACTGGGTATCCAACATTTCTCTTGATACCCTACTCCATAATATAGTAGATTTAATTAGGAAGGCTTTCCTCCCCTAGTATATAGTTCAAGTTCTCTACAGATCACTTATACAGACTATATGAGCCCCTAAGAAGTTATCATCAAACAGTGTTTATTTAGAAAAAGTAGGCACTGAACAGAAGTGCAAGTTTTGGTACACCTAATTGCTTCATCAAGCTCTGGAAAAAAATTCATTTTTTTCAAAACACCACACAAAACATTTTTCTGTTTCAAGTGATTTTGCTCCTCTTAATATTGCTTTACCACAGACACTTTATGGCAGAAGAACAAAGGTTATTAAATATTTAATTATTGGGACGGCACAAATGACTGATGGATTCAGGAGGACCAGCCAGGCAACATTATTTCACCACACTGTGGCTAAGTAAGATTGACATTTGGCCTTCATTCAATGTTTTTCATCATTCCACCAGAAATAAACACAGTGGGGCCTATTCTCAATGTGTTTATGCATCAGTAACTTATATTGCTTCTGGAAACTGTGGAATTTATGCCAGTTGGTTGTAAAAGAAAGTACAGTTTGCCTCTTTCCCCCCTATTCCCACAACCCAGAATCAATATGTGCACAATTTTTCTCCTCCTTACACCACATGTTATTCCAGGGAGCACAGTCCAAGAAATAAATGGACTCTCCCACCAACAGAGCCCATCACCATAATGGGATTTTCTGTCTCATCTGCACAAGAAGTGGGCCTAGTAGAAAAATTTAGATGTGAATCTAGACTTGATCCAAACAAAATGTGTTAAGGTGCAGCATTTTGGTTCAGTCCAAGACAAAGATAAGGGCCCAGTCTTAGCCTCTGGATCTGGATTCTTGTAGAGTATGGAGGTATCGAGACCCAGACTTTTGATTTCAAACTATTTCTAGTACAAATACAGCTGAAATGTTTCAATTATGTGTTTTTGTGGCCCTACTTTTTAAAGAGCTAGCATTTCTGATTGTGCAGTGTCACAATCAGACTAGAAAGTATTAAAGCTATATCTACAGGAAGGGTTTGTCCTTCAGGTTTTCTGCCGGTGGGCTATTATTAGTACACCTCTGCCAGCGAAAGCACAAGTAGGAACAGTAGGGTACGCAAGGAAACATTGGTCATTGAAACTCTTTCACATCATTATCTAGATTTATTTTAAGCAGGTTTAGTGCAGACATCATGGTGGGAAAAGTACCAGTGCTCTTCATTTGCTACCATTGGGGTACTCCAGTGTAATCATAACCCTGGTCTATACTAGGCTATGTCTAGACTGCAAGCCTCTTTCGAAAGAGGCTTTTTCAAAAGATACTTTCGAAAAAGCCTCTTTCGAAAGAGAGCATCTAGACTGCACGCGGAACTTTCAAAAAAGCAAGCCGCTTTTTCGAAAGAAAGCAGCAAGTGAGTCTGGATGCCCTCTTTCTAAAAAGCCCTGTTTGCTTTCAAGAACGCCTTTTTTCGAAAGAGCACTTTCGAAAAAAGGCGTTCTTCCTCGTGCAATGAGGTTTACCGCCGTCGAAAGAAAAGCCGCGTTCTTTCGATTTAATTTCGAAAGAACGCGGCTGCAGTCTAGACGCAGGTGAAGTTTTTTTGAAAAAAGACTACTTTTTTTGAAAAAACCCCTGAGTCTGGACACAGCCCTAGAGAGTTATTTCAAAATAACTTCCTATATTTCAACACAACAAGAAGAGTGTTCATGCTACCAAGCCTGTTATTTGGAAATAAAGGGTTGGTTATTTCAAAATAATAACTCCTGCTTGTGAAAAGGAATAAGCTTATTTTGAAACAGTTATTTCGGGAGTTATTACAGTGAAACCTGTGTTATCTGGCATGCTCAGGGATTAGGGCATTCCGGTTATCTAAAAATTCCTATTATTATCTGAGGGTCCCATCAACCTAGGAAAAACCAATGGACAATACTAGTAAAACTCAAGTTTGTAATATTGGTAGTTTTGTAGCGTGAGGCAATTGGTGTCACATTTCTATTTTGTGTTAAAGATGATTAGTACTTCTTAAATAAAAAATTGTTAAGCCAATCATGGTAAACCAAGCCAGGACTGTGCACCTGAAGATGTGACAGTATTGTGACTGGGGGCAAAGCCAGTTAACAAAGTTTTCTGGTTAACGGAGTGCCAGATAACAAAAGATAAGTTATTTTGAAATAATTTCCTAGTGTAGACATGCCCATAGTGTAACTACGTGAAACATAGGGAAAGATGTGCCACTGATGCAGCTAGAGGTGGACATTTTAAGGAAAAAGAGCCCCTCAGTGTGTGCATGCAGTTTACATGAAACAGCTTTTCAGAACAATTTGTGTCAGTGACTAATGTATATGAACCACTTTAAAAAGTGGTTGAGCTCACTCACACACCTGCTTCTTCTCCATAGACTAGTAATGCAGAAAACCCCACTGGAGACCAAACAAATTTAAGCTGAAAATTTTTCATAACATGGTTTGAATATGGCAGTATACACAAGGTCTGATTCATCCTAGAAAAGAACCCTTCTTTGAAAAGACAGATATGAGAAACCTGAGGACTTTTACTATGAAGGTTACACTCATGTTTTCACTTTATACATTTCCTGAAAGCTGAAAGGGGTCTACTGTATCTAACACACCTGCTAATCCTCGATGAGACTTTCTGGCATAATGAAGTAATATCCATAGCTGCTTGCTCCATTTATTTGCTACTCCCAATTGGATTCCTATCTGTGCATATTGTTACTGGAGCTCCGCTGTCAAATTTACGAATATTAGATGTTCTGCTTGTCTAAATATGGAGTTGTTCAGTATATGAGCAGAAAGAGTTAATTCAAAAATGGTCTGGCTGCACCTGTTTGAAGGAAAGATGACAGAGGCATGACAACACCTGATCCACAAATATCTGAATCCAGTAAGAACAAATGGATTCCAAAGCTATTTTTGAACCCCAGAGGGGCATGTAAACTAGTTTAACAAGGCTTAAGAACACAGGAGAAAACAAAGAACTTTAGCTGGTTCTAAAAGGAGGCATGTCCTGAAGGAGGAGATAGGGGTTGGAGCTAAGCTGAACCCAGACTTCTGGGATTAGAGGTGGCTAGGGTAGGCTAGAGCTACCTAGACCCATAAGTAAGAAAGATACATCTGTATAGGCCTTTTATTTCAATTAAAATCTCATATACTTTGCCATATCTTTACTGTGAATATTAAATTATCATTTGTGTCTTTTTAAATGAAAGGTGGCTGGTTACTTTGTCACAGTCTCAGCCATTGCCTCTGGTTATGATGACATGTCATCAGAGTTCTTCCAGCATGTCAGGACCCATGCTTACTAGCGACTCTTCAGGCGAGTGGTCCCAATGACTTCAAAATCTCTTTCTTCTGAGGGGTAACAGCTAATTTAGACCACATCATTTTATGTGTGCAGTCGAGATTATGTTTTCCAATGTGCATTACTTTGAATTTATCAGTAATAAATTTCATTTGCCATTTTGTTGCCCAGCTACCCAGTTTTATGATGTCCCATTATACCTCTTTGAAGTCTGCTTAGGACTTAACTGCCTTAAGTAGTTTTGTGTCATCTAAATTTTTTTCCACCTAATTTATGGATATGCTAAATAGGCTTGGTCATGGTACAGAGGGACACCACTATTCAATTCTCTCCAGGCTAAAACCTGATCATTTATTCCGACCCTTTGTTTCCTATCTTTGAACCAATTACCATTCCATGAAAGGACCCACAACAATTTACTTTGCTGGTGTTTATTTTGCTTAAAGTATTCTTATCCCACAACAATGTACTTTGCTGGTGTTTACTTTGCTTAAAGCTTTTGGCAAGGGACAGTCTCAAAAATTTCTGAAAGTCTTAGTACATTATGTCCACTAGATGCCCTTTGTCAACATGGTTGTTGACACCCTTTAAGAATTCTAGTAGATTGGCAAGCCGTGATTTCCCCTTACAGAAATCATGTTGACTTTTCCCCAACAAATTATATTCATTTATATGTCTGATAATTCTATTCTTTATTACAGTTTCAATCAATTTGTCCAGTACTGAAATCAGGCTTCACATTAAGTACCTTCCAGTCATCTGGTACAGAAGCTGATTTCAATGATAGGTTACAAACTACAGTTAGTAGTTAATATTCCATAGTTAGTAGTTCTGCAATGTCACATTTGAGTTCTGAAGGAACTCGTGTGAATTTTAGAAACTATAGAAACTAAGAGGGTTAATATTTTAGGATGCGTCAGAACCTAAGTGTGGCTCCCAAATGTAATAAGAATATGGTAATCAAGGTGCTCCATGTAAAGAGCAAGTGGTGAAATGTCATGGTAATGCTCACCTTTGCATGCCATGTTTTACAAAAAGATAGCAGTGCGATTAAACAGCAAAACTTCATTCAGAATATATTTATGTGCCTGAAGCCTTTCTTCCCACAGCGTCGTAAATTCTTATCTCTACAGATTTATGATGTGTTTCACCTTGTGCTTCTTGCGCCATCTCAGGCAGTGTTATTTTTTCCCTGAGAATGCCACCATTCCAGTCTTGTCTCTCACTGTCTCCTACAAATGATGGGAACAGCAAAGGTTAAGAGGCATTCAGCTAACGCAGAACAGCTGAAGGGAACACTAGGAAAACAAAATGCAGAATGAAACAATATATCCCCAAGATATTAACAAAAAGAATTGGCTAGTTTTTGTCCCTGCTTGTTCTTTTCCCTACACCTGACACATATTTTGAAAAGCTCCATTAATGACAAAATGCTAACTCACACATTGCCTCTTATTTAAGCAGGACTGTTCTTCATATATAACCCAATAAGATATGCATCTACAATGCATCCATTGTCATTTTTGTAAATTAAAATACCTTCTTTTAATCCCTTTAAGATTTCCATTGGAACACTTCTCTATGCTAGTTCATAGTTTTAGTAATTTCCTAGAATTATATCAAGAGCCCAATGAGTCTCCTTGGGGACATAGTTTTTTTCCCCTTACATGCAATGCAATGGACAAAAAACTAATTCCATCCATGCCTCTGCAATAAAGATGAGAATGAGATATATTGCCTATAACATTTAATTAACTTAATGCATTTTTATTACATTGATTTGCTAAAACCCTGTGCATGACAGTATCATGGAAACTGAGTATAAGAAGAGCTATTAGATCACCAAGTCTGTGGCCTACTACTGCAGGATTGTTACTTATAATATATATTTCCACTGTTTAGACAAACTTTTAAATGTCTGGGCAGGTGAGAGGAGGAAGTTACATCACTTGATTTCAGAGACAATTCTGCCATCTATCAGGACCTAAATAGTCCTTTCAAAATTTCATCTTCTTATCACTTGATATAGTCCCACTAAATAATTCTTCTCCATTTGGGGATAGGGAGGGAATGGGTGTGCATCCACATACATCAATTATGTATCCTCAACCCTTCATCCTAAATATATGAAAAAACCACAATGTGTGCAATTGTGTCATAGCTTTGGGGTTAATTGTCATGCAGAAAAAAAAGAAACATATGGAATAAATCACTTAAAATATATCTTATGGGTTACTGCTAGTAATTACTCACTCTTTCTTGCAATGATTATTGAGGGTAAAAAAATAAAAAAGCTATTTATCACAAAATATTTACTGGAAATCTGAAAAATGCTAAATTAATCAGGAAGTTAGTTCTCAATTCTCATAACTGCTTTGCTGGTAATACTACTAAATAATTTACGGTAAGTATAGAGTGGATTTAAGGTTATTTAAAGTTTCTTTACATTCTTCCTCTTCAGCTGCCGTTCACTGAACCCACTGGCAAGAAATTATTCAACATACAAATCACCACAAATATCTTTTCTTCATTCAATTTTGCTTTCTTTGCCCAGGCACACACTAATGGATCTAAAAGTGACTATAGTACTACATAGCAATTTCAAAAACCAGCTGAAGAGAGAAGCTGCCGGAGCTTGGTTTCATTTACAAGTTTGACACTTGTAATCAAGATCTTAACAAAAACTCGAACTGGATGCTTGCTACATTCCACACCCTAATGACATCAAAAGCTAAGTATCAGGTACTTACAGACCACTCTATGAGCCTTATTTAGCGCACACACTCTAATTGACATTTTTCCCTATTTTTTTCTTCTCTTTCCTTTCCCATTCCCTCTCTTTTCTGCTATTTATTTGTACCCTGGACCTCTTACTCCATTCATCTGAAGTAAGTTGTACTTACGAAAACTCATGGAACTATCTACATTTTTTGTTAGTCTCTAAGATGCTGCAGGACCATTTGCTGTTTTTGAAGTTTTTTTCAATTACAGACTAACATGGCTACCCCTCTGAATCTTTTCCTATGGTCTTCTATCGCAAGAAAACCATTTTCAATAACTGGAATATATCATTATGAACAATTATCTATAATATAACACTCCAGTCAATTCTATACCTTTAATGACAGAGGTCACATTTTGCACTACATCCATTCATGGAGCTATGCAGCAAAGCTGAAATTCATCTCTGTAGAGGAGGCAAACACAAGTCCTACATGCTACATAATTCAGCAAAACAAGGTTTAAGTGGTCAATAGGTCTTGAACTGGACATCTAAAAGGGGTAAATTTTATTGAAACTCCCAAACTTTGCAATACACTTATAGTAACTACAGAGACCCAGTGAACATCCACTTAGTGTAGAAGTTCTGTGGAAAAAAGGACTTCACTATAAAACAGTTCCACTATTCTAAACCATTAGAAATTTTCCAGTTGACGTCAGTGGGCTTTCACTCAGGCCATAAGTGTGCAGGCTAAATAATTTTAGCCACAGCCTGCCTCTTTCACTATCTGGTTTAGAGGTTACTCAAGTTACATTTAACAGATTAAAGCACAGGTATTTGGGAGAGATGCACTTGAACCAAAACAAAATCTGAATACCCCCAACATGGCTGAAATCTAGTTCCTTCTGGTCTAGTCTAGCACATCTAAATCTAGCTGCGTTCTGTGGTGACAGGTGTCAGTACAAAACCTGAAGATATATATTCCAGTGCTTCAGCATAAGAGAAAAAAGCTAGGACAGAGTGAAATCCTACTCTCCTATTTCCTCGTGTTATCATGTTATCAGTTCAGCAATGCTGTAGCTCTTAAACGTACAGGGTATTAGTTTAAACTCTTTGGAGTGAGCCATATGATTACGGCCTGCTCGTGTGAATAGAAAATGGTGACCTTGCTCCTCTATGGTTTTTTTATACTACGGATTTTTAAAATTAAACTTTTCATTGATTCTTACCATCTTTATATTTATTGAGGTATTTTGTAGCTTTTCCAAACTCTCATTTTCCAAATCCCCATCAGAATAGGTGACAGGTACCTAGCACTAGATGGGGCTTAGCCTGCCCAATCTGAGGCATTCTGCCACTTGTAAACACCATCTTGCTTGCAGGCAAAGCACTGACTACAGTGGCACCTGGCCCAGCATGGTGTTGCACTGCCTGGCTACCCCACTGCAGGTAGAGTCCCTTAAGCCCAGTGGCTGAAGATGAAGTGAGTCCACAGGGCCCTGGCATTGTCCTATAGGAACAGGCTGTTCTGTGCATACCAGCATCTAGTGAGACAGAGCCATTCGTGATGCAGCAACAGCAAGTCCGTCCTTCCATGGTGGTTTTCAGCACAGCTGGAGCTAGGGCCATCAAGGAGGGGAGAGAGCGAGCAGAATAGGAGAGGAAAGGAGAAAGGGGCTGGAGTGAAGGGAACCAGACAGTCACAGCCAGGGGGTGAGGCCTGACAGTTTTATTCAGGCCTCCCCAAAGAATGTTTGCACCAGTCACATATACCCCTCAGAGGGTTTTTTATTTATTCTTGTTATCCTTGTTGGTGAATAAAGTACTAGAAGCCCTTCTCTGTGCTTAGCACACAGATGTTCCGAATGGCAGGCAAGGACATCCTTAGTCTCTCAGGGTATGTCTACACTAGCCCCCTAGTTCGAACTAGGGATGCTAATGTAGGCATTCGAACTTGCAAATGAAGCCCAGGATTTAAATATCCCGGGTTTTATTTGCATCTCCCCATTCGGGTGCCATTTTTAAATCCCCTTAGTCCGAACTAACTGCCCACAGCTACACGGCGCAGTCAAACGTTAACTCAAACTAAGTCCTTAGTTCGAGTTAACTGTTACACCTCATTCCACGTGGGCTGGAGCAGAAGGAAAGCCCTCCGATCAGCTGGAGTGCCGCGCAGCCTCTGCTGAACCAGGTAGCTTCCCCTCTGCCCCAGCCCACGTGGAACATGGTGCACCTGGGCTTAAAACCACAGCCAGTTGGCTGGAAAGCAGCCAACTCCTCTTTGCTTCAGCCCAGAGGCCTTGTGCTCAGCCCTGGGAGGCTGAGGCGCACTCCAGCTGATCGGGCGGCTTCTCCTCTGCTCCAGCCCAGGTATAGCTTGGTGCACCTAGGCTGAACACCACGGCCGGCCAGCTGACTGGGCAGCTACTCCTCTGCTCCAGCCCAGCTGCACTGCGCTCAGCCCAAGGAGGCTGCACCTCGATCTAGCAGGGCTGGAGGAAAGAGGAAGGGCTTCCCAGCCAGCAGGAGAGCAGCGCAGCCTCCCGGCGCTGGAGCAAAGAGGAGGGCTGCCTGGCCAGCTGGCCATGGTGTTCAGCCTAGGTGCACCCTTCTTTGTGGGAGGAGAGAGTTGGCCCCAGAAGAGGCACCAACAGGGTCTTCCCTGCTGCATGGGGGGAGTGGGGAAAATTCCTGGGAGGAGGCATGTACAGGAGACTCCCTGCTCCCACTGGCATCTTGTCTCCTGCTGCAGAGCCCTGTCCCCTCCCCACACCCCAGAACCCTGTCCCTTTCCCCCACTAACACCCTGTATCTGTTTGAAGGGGCACCAAATTATTAGCCTGCCTGGGGCACCCACATGTCTCAGTCCAGCCCTGATCATAATAGAGGCCCAATTTAAAGGTATACCCCAAATTAAAAAACAATGTAAAAGAACTAAAACAGAGCCAGCAAGGCTTAAGCATGTAAAAGAAGCAGTGAGAGATAAAAAGGCATCTTTTAAAAAGTGGAAGTCAAATCCTAGTGAGGTAAATAGAAAGGAGCATAAACACTGCCAAATTAAATGTAAAAATGTAATAAGAAAAGTGAAAAAGGAGTTTGAAGAACAGCTAGCCAAAAACTCAAAAGGTAATAACAAAATGTTTTTTAAAGTACATCAGAAGCAGGAAGCCTGCTAAACAGCCAGTGAGGCCCCTGGACGATCGAGATACAAAAGGTGCACTTCGAGACAATGAAGTCATTGCAGAGAAACTAAATGAATTCTTTGCTTCAGTCTACTCGGCTGAGGATGTTAGAGAGATTCCCAAACCTGACCTGTCCTTTATAGGTGACATATCTGAGGAACTGTCGCAAATTGAAGTCATTAGAGGAGGTTTTGGAATTAATTGATAAGCTTAACAGTAACGGAACCAGATGGCATTCATACAAGAGTTCTGAAAGAATTCAAATGTGAAACTGTGGAACTATTAACTATGGTTTATAACCTATCCTTTAAATCAGCTTCTGTACTCAATGACTGGACGATAGCTAATGTAACGCCAATATTTAAAAAGGGCTCTAGGGGTGATCCCAGCAAATACAGACCAGTAAGTCTAACGTCAGTACTGGGGAAATTAGTTGAAACAATGGTAAAGAATAAAATTGTCAGACACATAGAAGAACATAATTTGTAGGGCAAAAGTCAACATGGTTTTTCTAAAGGGAAATCATGTCTTACTAATTTATTAGAGTTCTTTGAAGGGGTCAACAAACATGTGGACAAGGGGGTTCCAGTAGATACAGTGTACTTAGTTTTCCAGAAAGCCTTTGACAAGGTCCCTCACCAAAGGTTCATATGTAAATTAAGTTGTCATGGGATAAGAAGAAAGATCCTTTCATGGACTGAGAACTGGTTAAAAGATAAGAAAACAAAGATTAGGAATAAATGGTAAGTTTTCTGATTGGAGAGGGGTAACCAGTGGTGTTCCCCAAGGGTCAGTCCTAGGACCAATCCTATTCAACTTATTCATAAATGATCTGGAGAAAGGGGTAAACAGTGAGGTGGGAAAGTTTGCAGACGATACTAAACTGCTCAAGATAGTTAAGAGCGAAGCAGAATGAAGATCCCATGATGTTAGGAATCATTAAAAAAAGGGATAGAGAATAAGCCGAAGAATATTTTATTGCCCTTATATAAATTCATGGTACGCCCACAGCCCACATCTTGAATACTACATACAGATGTGGTCTTCTCATCACAAAAAATATATACTGGCATTAGAAAAGGTTCAGAGAAGGGCAATTAAAATGATTAGGGGTTTGGAACGGGTCCCATATGAGAAGAGATTAAAGAGACTAGGATTTTTCAGCTTGGAAGAGAGGAGACTAAGGGGGGATATGATACAGGTATATAAAATCATGAGTGGTGTGGAGAAAGTGAATAAGGAAAAGTTATATACTTCTTGTCATAATATAGGAATTAGGGGCCATGAAATGAAGTTAATGGGCAGTTTTAAAACAAATAAAAGCAAGTTCTTCTTCACACAGTGCATAGTCAACCTGTGGAACTCCTTGCCTGAGGAGGTTGTGAAGAATAGGACTATAACAGGGTTTAAAAGAGAACTAGATAAATTCATTGAGGTTAAGTCCATTAATGGCTATTAGCCAGGATTGATAAGGAGTGGTGTCCCGAGCCTCTGTTTATCAGAGGGTGGAGAGATCACTTGATCATTACCTGTTCAGTCAGTCACTCCCTCTGGGGCATCTAGCATTGGCCACTGTCAGCAGACAGGATACTGGGCTGGATGGACCTTTGGTCTGACCCAGTATGGCCATTCTTTTGCTCTTTATTCATTCCACAGTCTGCTGCACTTCCATAGCCTCCCTCTTTGGCCAGCTGCTGGTACTGGATCCTACCACAGTCTCAGCTGGTACTAATTTCCAGGCTATCCAAAGCAGATGGAAATGTCTGCTTCTTCATTCTCCATTTAACACCCACACAATGCCTAACACAGCCAGGGAATGTTATTGTGGCTATATATGTGTATGCACATCATCATTGCCATACCAGAACGGACCGGTGGCCCATCTAGTCTGGTATCCTGTCTCCAACAACAGCCAAAACCAGATACCTCAAAGGCCTAAACCTCCCATAATGCACTGAATTGTGCAACATGCTTCTGTAAGAAGAAATTCTTCCTGACTCTCCATGTGTTGCACAGTTATGTCCCGAAGCACAAGGAGAAATAACCTTAGTGATTTATTTATCCTAGCTTGAGTAATTTCAGATGCTGTTGTTCTTCACATGAATTCATAATCCTTCTTTGAACCTCATTCAGATATTATAGTAATACGTTCCACGAGATGATTTGATGTCATATAACTTTTAAAAATCCAACCATGCTCCAGACACGAGCATCAGATTTTAATGTCATCAAATGTTTACGGCAGAATGAAAAGCATTTAGGGGGTAAAGTTAGGAATCTGAATATTATTCACTTACTGGTTTATCCGTTGTCCCTACCGGTAGGTTACTGACAGATCTTTACAACTCTCTTCAAGTTAATAAGACATCTCATTATGAATATAAATAAGACCAAGCCTTGGCCAAAGATAGTTTAATATATATTGCTTAAGTAGACAGCATAAATAGTTCATGCCAGTTTATTGCTATGAGAACACAACATGCTTTAATTTCCTGGAGGAGGGACAACATTTAGTTATTTAAAAATATATATGTATAAAATTTTTAAACAAATCAGATATAAAAGAGCAGAAGGTTGTTTTTATCATGATACATGTAAAATAGTTATATTTTAAATATAATATATAAATATTTTACATGCATCATGATAAAAGCCACATTCTGCTCTTTTCTATCCAAATATAAAGCAATTATAGAGTACCTATTACTATACCATCCAGATGCTTGAGTATAGAAATGTATACTATCATATATTTGAATACCAAAGAAACACTTTTTCTCTTCATAGGTTGTGCTAGGCCAGCATGATCTGTTTTATTTATTTTACCCCTTTCCTTCCCTTCCACTTGGCTCTTCTGATTCTGGAAAGGCAAAGGAGGAAGGTTTGGCAATGGAACTTGAAGATAGTCTAGCACTTTACTAGATATACTTCATTATTTTATTTAAAGTAGCATTTAACGACTCAATTGAAATGAGAACCTAATTTTGTTAGGCACTATGTAAGCATGGATAAACATAGTGTCTGTCCTGAATAACTCACTGCTGAAATGGGAATCAAGACTGAGGGGAAAAACAACTGAGGAGAGTTGGCAGTTTTTCAAAGGGACATTGTTAAGGACCCAAAAGCAAGCTATTCCACTGCGTCGGAAAGATAGAAAATATGGCAAAAGACTGCCTTGGATTAACTACGAGATCTTGCATGATCTACAAATAAAAAAGGAGACATATAAAAAATGGAAAGTAGGACAAATTACAAAGAATGAATATAGGCAAACAATACAGGAATGCAGGTGCAAGATTAAAAAGGCAAAGGCACAAAATGAGCTCAAACTAGCTATGGGAATAAAGGGGTACAAGAAGACTTATTTATAAATACATTAGAAGCAAGAGGACAGGGTAGGCCTACTGGTCAGTGAGGAGGGAGAAACAGTAACAGGAAACTTGGAAATGGCAGAGATGCTTAATGACTTCTTTGTTTTGGTCTTCACCGAGAAGTCTGAAGGAATGCCTAACATAGGGAATGCTAGTGGGAAGGAGGTATGTTTAGAAGATAAAATAAAAAAAGAACAAGTTAAAAATCACCTAGAAAAGTTAGATGCCTGCAAGTCACCAGGGCCTGATGAAGTGCATCCTAGAATACTGAAGGAGCTAATAGAGGAGGTATCTAACTATCATCTTTGGAAAATCTTGGGAGACAGGAGAGATTCTGGATGACTGGAAAAGGGCAAATATAATGCCCATTTATAAAAAGAGAAATAAGAACAACCCAGGAAACTACAGACCAGTTAGTTTAAATTCTCTGCCAGCGAAGATAATGGAGCAGGTAATTAAGGAAATCATCTATAAACACCTGGAAGGTGGCAAGGCGGTAAGGAACTGCCAGCATGGATTTGTAAAGAACAAATCGTGTCAAACCAATCTGATAGCTTTCTTTGCTAGGATAATGAGTCTTGTGGATAAGAGAGAAGTGGTGGATGTGGTATACCTAGAGTTTAGTAAGGCATTTGATACAGTCTTGCATGATATTCTTATCAATAAACTAGGCAAATACAACTTAGATGGGGCTACTATAAGGTGGGTGCATAACTGGCTGGATAACTGTACTCAGAGAGTAGTTGTTAATGGTTCACAATCCTGCTGGAAAGATATAAGTGGAGTTCCGCAGGGGTCTGTTTTGGGACTGGCTTTCTTCAATATCTTCATCAACGATTTAGATATTTGCATAGAAAGTACGCTTATTAAGTTTGCGGATGCTACCAGGCTGGGAAGGGTTGCGACTGCTCTGGAGGATAGGGTCATAATTCAAAATGATCTGGACAAATTGTAGAAATGGTCTGAGGTAAACAGGATGAAGCTTAATAAAGACAAATGCAAACTGCTCCACTTAGGAAGGAACAATCAGTTTCACACATAAAGAATGGGAAGTGACTGTCTAGGAAGAAGCACGGCAGAAACGGATCTAGGGCTTATAGGGGACCACAAGCTGAATACGAGTCAGCAGTGTGATGCTGTTGCAAAAAATGCAAACATGATTCTGGGAAGCATTAATAGGTGTGTTGTGAGCAAGACACAAGAAGTCATTCTTCCACTCTACTCTGCGCTAGTTAGGCCTCGGAGTATTGTGTCCAGTTCTGGGCACTGCATTTCAATAAGGATGTAGAGAAATTGGAGAGGGTCCAGAGAAGAGCAACAAGAATGATTAAAGGTCTAGAGAACATAACCTATGAAGGAAGGCTGAAAGAATTGGGTTTGTTTAGTTTAGAAAAGAAAAGACTGAGGGGGGACATGATAGCCGTTTTCAGGTATCTAAGGGTATGTCTACACTACCACCCTAGTTCGAACTAGGGTGGTAATGTAGGCAACCGGAGTTGCAAATGAAGCCCGGGATTTGAATTTCCCGGGCTTCATTTGCATCTCGCCAGGCGCCGCCATTTTTAAATGTCCGCTAGTGCGGACTCCATGCCGCGTGTAGCTGCGCAGCACGGAGTCCGCACTAGCGGACATTTAAAAATGGCGGCGCCTGGTGAGATGCAAATGAAGCCCGGGAAATTCAAATCCCGGGCTTCATTTGCAACTCCGGTTGCCTACATTACCACCCTAGTTCAAACTAGGGTGGTAGTGTAGACATACCCTAAAAGGGTGTCATAAGGAGGAGGGAGAAAACTTGTTCATCTTGGTCTCTGAGGATAGAACAAGAAGCAGTGGGCTTAAACTGCAGCAAGGGAGGTTTAGGTTGGACATTAGGAAAAAGTTCCTAATTGTCAGGGTAGCTAAACACTGGAATAAATTGCCCAGGGAGGTTGTGGAATCCCAATTTCTGAAGATATTTAAGAGTAGGTTAGATAAATGTCTATCAGGAATGGGCTAGACAGTATTTGGTCCTGCCATGGGGGCAGGGGACTGGACTCGATGACCTCTCGAGGTCCCTTCTAGTCCTAGTATTCTATGATTCTATGAAATGCGCTAATGCAGAAGACAAAGGGCTCAAGGGGAAACAGAGTAAGTGAAATGATTTGCTGAAGGTCAGCTGCAGAACTAGACCAGTGCTATGTCTATTAGCCTGTGCTGCTGCCTCTCTAATTTGGAAGGGAATTTATCAGAGGTACTTCAGCTCCAATTTTCCTCTTGAGCCTCAATAGCTCCAGTTTCTGAGTACTGCTGTCTGAGTCATAAACAAGGAGATGGTCTAGGATATAACCTAATGCTAATCTATTTTGAGATTTAAAGATCTCAACCATAATCTTTCAGGTCCACTTCATGGATAACAGGAAACCAAAGGCTGCTGTGCCATTTGGAGCTGGCATTCCTTTACCTAGGGAGGACTAGCAAGGCACCATTCTGAGTCATCCAGCCCTGAGGTAACAAAGGATTGTATCACATTGATTAAATCTTTGAGCTATCAAGGTGTAATTGGCAAGAAACAGCCATCATGCAAGAAGTCACATTTTGATTTTCTTTCTTTGAAATCTTAGATGGGGTAGCCATGTTAGGTTATATCAGCCAAACCAATGAGGAGCCCTGTTGCACTTTACTGCACTGATGAAGTGGGTTTTACCCATGAAAATTTACGCCCAAATAAATCTGTTAGTCTTTAAACAAAAGGTAGGTTTCAGGAGAGCAGAGAGGGCAGTAGCTGTGCATAAGAATGCGGCTTGCTTTTCTTCCCGGCCTCTCGATAAGGGAATGAGGGGAAAATACTGGGATTCCGTGCATGCCTCTCACTCCTGGCTGGTGAAAGGAAGGGGCAGGTGAGTAATTCATGGAATATTTAAAGTGTCACAGGATTCTTCATTGTCTTTTTATCAAAGTTGCATGGAGCACAGAGGACTAACAACTCCAGGTTTTGTATCATCTTGAGCCACTGTCCACGTTAGCTCCCCAGAGTGCATTAGTTTTTCTGTAAGCATAACTTCCATTTTCCCAGAGTTTAGTTTGAGCCATCTGCTTTTCATCTAGGTTGAATGACATCTGTGTGCTGGTATCTTCTGTGGAAAAGCTTTAAAGCTGGGCTGTCAATACCTAGCTAGCATTTGGGGCTATATAGATTTTAAAAGGCACAGACTTTGGATTGATCTATGTGGACCACATGCGTGAAGATATTGAGGATAAGCAGGATCCCCTATCACCACCATTTGGGATCTTTTCAGAGGAATGAAAGAACCTAGTTCAGAAGTATTCCATCCTCTCTTTCATCTGGTTGATAGAACTGTGTCATTAACTGCTGATAGGTTGAGCAGCATGAAGTTTGTTCTTTGTCTAGAGCTACAAAGATAGAATCTAGCAGTCCATCCAGGGTTATCGTTATGCTATGACCTAACCTGAAACCCAGTCAGAGAAGCTTCTGTATTTTAGCTAAAAAGTTGCTGGCATTTGATTGTCCACACTTTTAATGAATTTTATTGGCCAACTTTTTAGGGAAAAAGGGAAGTTGAAAACAAGATGGTAGATTTCAAGAACATTATTTCTGCCTCTCTGTTAACTATGTTGAATCCCAACTATGTAATTGAGAGCAGAATTTGTCCTACTATAATTATGTAGAATTAAATATATGATGAAGCAGTAGCATCCACTCCACAGTTATAATATAAATGGGTATCAATAATAAGACATTTTTATACTTTTTAAAAATGTCTCAATACAAATCATAGGCACAAAATTAATAAGTTAGGCACAGGGTCAAAACAGACTCTTCGCACTGATGCTGAATCGGACAAGGAGTTCCTGAATTATGACACCAAGCAGTGGTGTTTGGTAGCCTTCAAAAAGTTTTGGTTTCCCACCATTTTAAGGAACAAAAACTGCTAGACTGATCTGTAGAGTTCAGAAGAAAACTGCAGTTTATTCACTCTAATTTAGAGTATTATTAATATTTGACATAGGAATGTCTTTATGGATCATCATCTCAAATAATTTTAACAAAAGGCATCAAAATGCTAGAGATCTAAGATTTCCATTAAAATGTTTCTAGCTATTTCCTTGCTAAACTGAGATCAGAATGTAAGCTTGACAATGGAAATCTGAAAAATCAGACAAATGAAAGCACATTAAAAATTGTACTCATTAGATTAGAACAATCTTTTCCAATTTCTTCTTTGGTGTTTTCTTTCTAGCTTATCATCAGACAGTGATACAATTGAAATAAATGTATTAGATTAATATAGGTGGGTGTTGGAAGGAAATACAACCCTGTTCTGGTTCATCATTCCTAAATCTCCTACTGTGATCCCACCCCTGTGTGCACGCACACTCTGTTACCCCAAAAATATTCTCACTGGAGACCACCGAGAGTTACACTAGTATGGGTTTATTTCCACTAGGTAAAACTAAAGAGGAGAAAGCAGCCACCAAAGGTTTAAGCTCTCTCTCTCTCACTCGCTCTCTCTCTCTCACACACACACACACACACCCCTCCATTCATTCACACCTTCAGGCAATCACACACTTACACAGACATATGGGTTGCAGAAGGAGCCAAGGCATGTGGATCCTGGAGGGTCTGTCTGCTCATCATGGCTGGGGAAGCTAGTCAGGAGGAAAGACACTGGAGGGGAGCTTCTCAAGATCAGTAGAAGGAAAAAGAGAGCATCTCACATGTGCTCCTTCTCTTTATATAGTGTCTGAATGGCTCCTGTGACTCATTCACCTCATTCATCAGGGAGCATGCCCAGACTTCCCTTTATCCAGCAGAGAGCATGCCCAGACTTCCCTTTATCCATCAGGGAGCATGCCCATACTGTGATGACTCATTGCCATGTGGTCCATTCTTCCAAGCCTTCTTCAAATACACTCACACTCTCTCTCCATTCACTCAGAGGAGAATGCAGCTTAGGGAAAGTTACAAGCAAGGGGGCTGCATGTTACAAAGATTACAAAGTTGCAGTTTACAGTAAATTTGAGAGTTACACAGATTGCAAAGATTGACAAGGATCATAATAAGTTGCAGTTTAAAATCTTAGGCCTTGCAGTTTGGTGTAGCTTTAGAAAATCCATGCATATAAATATAGTGAGCTCAGGCGGAGGCTTTTTTATGCAACACACTCACACTCCATTGTGCATCTATCATGATCAACAAAAAGCAACCCTGGCTCATCCAATGTTTAAGAGATCAGCAGTAGCATGTGCAACAAGGGAGATTGGAGGAAGAAGGGAACTCAAGCTATGAGGGAAGATGATAATATGTCTTGGATGGAAGCTAGAGGCATGAAGGTAAGTGTAATGGTTAGTAGGTTTCCGGTATAAGGTGATGGAAATGTGTCAGTTATGTAACAGTACTGTAGTGTCAAAGAAGTGGATCTCTCATGTGGACTGGTCCAGGTGTGGTAGAAGTTAAAATTCTTCAAGAGTGTCTATCCCATTGAAACAAAAGTGTCTATCCCGTAGGTCCATATGATGAAGATATCATCAATGTAGCATAAATAGAGCTAAGGGGCGAAAGCTGAGGAAACATTGTTCAACATCAGCCACAAATATGTTGGCATATTGAGGGGCCATGCAGCTGCCCATAGCTGTGCCACTGACTTGAAGATATATATTGTTTACAGCCATGCCCTAAAATACAACCAGATTTGCTCCATCCCACAGACAGAGACAAACATCTACAGGATCTATATCAAGCATTCTTAAATACTGAAATATCCACCGGAGAAGTGAAAAAACATCAACAGAGCCAGAAGAGTACCCAGACATGAACTACTTCAAGACAGGTCAAGAAAAGAAAACAATAGAACACCACTTATCACCTACAGCCCAAACTTAAACCCTTCTAAAGCATTATCAACAATCTACAACCTATCCTGAAAAATGACCCCTCATTCTCACAGGCCTTGGGGGACAGGCCAATCCTCGCCTACAGACAACCCCAAACCTCAAGTAACCACGCAACACATCTCCATCATAATGATCCAGGAACCCACCCTTGCAATCAACCCCAATGCCAACTCTGTCCATACATGTATGCAAACGATATCACCACAAGACCTAACCACATAAACCATCACATTAGAGGCTCATGTAACTGCACGTCCACTCATGTGATCTATGCCATCAAATGCCAGCAATGCCCTTCTGCCATGTATATTGGCCAAACTGGACAGTCTCTGCGAGAGAGAATTAATGGACACAAATCAGATATCCAAAAAGGCAACACTCAGAAAACTGTTGGGGAACATTTTAACTTGCCTAAGCACTCATTTATGGATCTCAGAGTCACCATACTGTTTCAGGCCAATTCTACACAGGGAAGCCTTAGAACTTAACTTCATTTACAGGTTTGATTCGGATCACAAAGGTATGAATAAAGACATTGGCTGGATGGCCTGCTACATTCCACATCCTAATGACATAAAAAATCCAACTATGGGTACTTAAGAACAATTTGCACCTTCTCTGTCAGCTTCATATGACGTGAACACTCTACCAGACTATTTCTTTCCCCTTTTTCCTTCTCTCCCCGCACCTCCCCCATTCTCTATTTATTTAGAAACTGCATCTTTAATAACCCCATCTGAAGAAGTAGGTTGTGCCCACGAAAGGACATGATACCTTCTACATGTTTTGTTATTCTTTAAGGTGCTGCAAGACTATTCATTGTTTACGTTTTTTCAAGGTTAATAAGTAAGCTATTCACAGCTAAGGCAAAGGAGGGTTTCCTTCCCTTTCTTAATTTTTAAATAGAGCCATTTTCAGAGGTATACACACACACACACACACACACACACACACACACAATCAGCTATCAAAAGCTTACCACAGAACAGTATCTGAGATTCTATAATTATTTCTGTTTTAAGAGTAATAAAACTTCTACAACATCTCACATATTACAGTGTGATTATTGTCATCAGATGTTCACCTTTTAGTGGTGACCATTATCCACAGGAAGTAGTCCTATAAGTTCTCTACAGGCAAAACTCCTATTGACTTGGAGCTGTTTGTTAATTGCAGAACTGAGCCTAAAGGTGGGGAAAAAACCTTATTTATGTGTACATTGCTTGCATCATATGAAGATCTATTTCTGGATCCATTGAAAACACAAACACATACACATTATTTTAAGCAAACTTGTTAGTCTAAGTAACTTTCCCTAACAGTTCTCTTTGACAAAGTGCAACTGTATCCCCACAGTACAGCATCTTGACGTGTTCCATTTTGTTCAATGCACTTACTGTTTCCTAAAGACAAAGATCTAATAGTCCTGAGTGACTTTTTATGGATGTGTTCACATGCTCGGTATGTGATCTCCTGATAATACGTGGGTGTTATTTTCACTACAGCCACAACTCAGACTTTTGCTTTCTGTTCTTGTGTGGTCAGATGTAGAAGCTGGACACGTGCAGTCTATGAGCCATCTTTTTTACAACAGTTAAGAAGGCCTAAGGATAAACTAGCCATACTAGTGCACAGTATTCACCTACTGCGCATTTAGGAGGGAGACCAAAAAGAAAAAAAACACCTTCAAGTGCTGTGGAAGTCCAGCAGTACAATGCATCTCTCCATTGCACTTGCCCCAAACTCCCTAGATGTTCTCTCCTCTGCTAGAGCTTTCTCTTTTCCCAAAAAGAGATTCTTCATTTTGTTCCCATTTTCCTTTATGTTGTTCTTGATCATGTTCACTCTGGCTACTCCTGGCACTTGACCACAGCTTTGCTGATACTACAACAATCACAACTAGCACCAGCTTTTGTCCCAGTCTATCTCTGTCTCTAGTCTTTGACCTATCACCATTTGCCCGACTCAGGCATCCACCACACCTCCCTCTGCCACTTCCCAGCCTTACCCTCACTCCTGCCCCCTCCACAGGAGAAGCAGATCCATGCCCCCCCAAATTTAAATGGATTGTTTTAACAATGTTCCCCCCATAATATAAAACAGACCTGAAGGCTGCTGAAGGCTGGCTGCCCCTGCCCTTTCTGCCTGGTGCAGAGCTGGCCCCCTGAGCAAGTGCAAGGGTGACTTGCCAAGTCTGTTGGCCCCCATCAGTATTTTTATGCTCGCACACAATGCTTTCCTACAAAGTTTAAGCCAATAAAGTCAGCCTACTAACAAAAAATCCCTCATCTTTCCATGCAGTGCTTAGAAACCGAGTGATAAGCTCTGGAAAAATGTAGATAAAGCGATAAGATTTTTAAGACATTTTGCGGGTCTTACGTAATCTTTTGTATTTGCTTTCTCTGTTTTGTCTGAGCCTTGCTCAGTCTTAAAATCAGGCACAACTCACATTGAATTATGTTGGAACTTTGCCTGAGTAAAGACTGCAAAGTTGGACCCGTGACTAATGATACATTTTAGAGGAAAAGAAGGGCAAAGTTTTGTCTCAACTAGAGAACTGGTCTGTACTAAAATGATTTGCATTTCATACGTCGTACTGAACCATCTCTTCAGCAGCCTGTTTGACAGAAACGGATGATGTAAATGTAAGTGCAAGGACACTGTTCAACAATCACAGGTGTTCATCAACGATGACATCAGAATGCACACTAGAATTTTAGCTCATAAGGAAATAATCCCAACTCTCACTTATAGTTATCAGACTTGGGCGACCTATAGAAACCACCTGGAAAATCAGCACCAACCCTTTCTTTGGCAGAGACTCAATATAAAATGGGAGGATCACCACGCTAATGTCAGCATTTACAGAGTCCAACATCTTCGCTGTTGAAGCCCTGATTATCCAGCATCAGCTGAGATGGCGCTGTGCACACTTACAAAACAACTGCTGTATGGCCAACTCAAAGGATAAAGGAAATGGAGAGGCCCCAAGAAATGCTTTAAAGGTGCCCTCAATATAATTATCAAGAAATGTGACATCGACACTAAACAGTGGGAGACAGTAGCCTATCCATACATTCATCCATCTGAGAGTCTGTTCAAGTACTCCTAAATGGAAAGAGGTAGGCCCACCAAATTTGATATGCAGCTTCCTCTTATAATGTAAAGCAAGGTCAGGGTTTGGTTGTGCCAGTACAAACGGATGTGTCTGAAACCAGAGTGTTTCTTATCAAACAGAAAAGGAGGGGTCTGATAGCAGGAGCAGTTATATTCCACAATAACCACAGGGAGGGCAGCAAGCCTGCCAGCCTCATGAAGCAGCCACTGGTCAGGTGGCATGGTCCCCCACAGCCCTCATTTCCCACTAGCCGAGAATCATGGGCCTCATGGAGTCCCCTCACACCTCCTAAACCCCTGCCCGGACTCCTGAGACTCTCCCACATCTCCAGCTCCCTCTCCTGAGCCCCCCCTTTACGGACCTGAGCAACGCCAGGTTAACGTTCTGGTTAGCTATAAAATATGCCTTTGAAGATTTGAAAAAAAACAAAACCCTGATTACCAAACAGCTTATAATGACAGATAAGGAAAAGGTGAATTTGATCTTTTCCAGGTCAAATCAAGTCATTGACAAGCCTGACAAGTTTATTTTTGGAGAAACATTCAATTGGCTACAAAAGCAGGCTAGACATATTTTAGTACTTCTTGTTCTTCTCAAGCAAGGTACATTCTATCTAGAGTTTTGTGCACCTATACAATCACTGTCCATTTTAAACAAACTGGCATTAGCAAAGTCCTTCATGAATTTCATGGAATCTCTGGTTCTCTCTTTGCTCCCCTCCCCCATTTCAGATTATAGCCAACTATACTGTTGGTTTTTTGTTTTGCTTTCTTTGGGGGGAGGGGGAGAGGGTTTGGTGGAAGGGGAGTACAGAACAGGGGGCAGTTATTGTAAAGGTCATTCTGATTATAATGGAAAAGAAAGGTCTTGCAGAATTATGTAAAGGTGGTAAGATTCTGGATTCATCCAAACCCATCCATTAACTCACGATATAAAATGTTGATATATTAAGAGTAAAACATTTCTGGTTTCTGTTTAGCCCCCACTCTGAAATTACCAAGCCGTGTGAAAGTGGAACAAATGGAGGCAATGACTCTTTTTTCTATTTTTAGTCTGTCTTGTCTATTTACATTGTAAACTCTTTGAGATAGGGACTGTAACTTATTACTCTCTGTACATCCCTCAGCATGAGGAGGCCTGATTTTGGTTGGATCATTACGTGCTAATATAAATAATATTAATAGTAGGGAAAAATAACGAAACTTTTTCAACTCTCAGTTTAAGTCCATTTTGGATGACTGTTCCAGATGTTCCCGTATTCAGTTCCAGGTGTTCATGTATCCAATTAACACATTCCTAAGAAATTGTTTATTTGCCCTCTAGAGGTTAGTGGTCCAGATTATAAACACCAAATTGCTGTCACAACATGCCAAATGCTGCTCACATTAATCACACATCACTTGGACTTTTGAAGTAAATGGGAACAGTGTGCGTTCAGCAATATTCTAAGTATGGAAAGAAATTACAGGTTCTTTAGGGCATGTCTACACTGGGGAGTTATTTCGAAATAAGGCGAGTGTCCATACTACCAAACCTGTTATTTTGAAATAATAACTCCTGCTTGTGAAGAGGAATAAGCTTATTTCAAAAGAGTTATTTTGGGAGTTATTCAAAATAACCTGGTAATATAGACATTTGGGATATGTCTACATAGCAGTGCTAAAGTCAAATTAAGCTACACAGCTTCAGCTTCATCAATTGCTCAGCTTAAATCAAAATAGCTTAATTCAGCTTTTGGGGCTGTCTACACAGCAGGAAGTTAAAGGAAGAATGCTCTTCCTTTGACTTCCCTTACTCCTTGTGAAATGAGGGTAACCACGAGTTGGAGTAAGAAGTCCTCCAGCTTGACATTATTTCAAAATAAAGGCCTGTAATGTAGACACACACTATGTTATTTCAGAATAACGTCAGTTATTCCAAAATAACACTGTGTAGACGTACCCATACTGACCATGTGTGCCCATTGGTTTGGGCTTTTCATATACATTTGAAAAATACTGTGATTCCAAGATAAATGACAGCATTTGGCCATTATGTTTTGGTTCATATTTTTTGCTAAGCATATTTTAGAGTAATATGCAACCCCTCTGTCCAGATCCAGGATCTAATCCAAACATCTATCCTGTTTTCCTCACTAGTTACATAACTAAGATTATTGGCTCATGTATCATTTTTATTGATTTATTTTTGCAGATTCTAAACTGTAGCTACAAAGCCAAATGGCCAGTCAACCTTCCAAGTATGAGCCTAATAGATTTTTTTTTACTAGATAACTCTCTAGATTATGAGCTGTTTATATTGAAAAGCTGGCTTTAAAATAAACAGTTCTGTGTACCTTTAGGCTCCAAAGGACTAAAGAGAACCATACCAGTGAGAGAAAATCACTCCTTAGGCCTTCACTTTGCTTGCAGCTAGAACACTAATGAAGCTGAATTCTGAAAAATGAAGCAAAAGGTATCATCTTGTTTTCAGTGAAAAAAACAGCAAAACATCCATTGACTTCAATAGGAAGAGTCCTTAAAATAAAGTGAACTGCTGTTGGGAACGTTAAAAGAGCTCTAGGAAGAATGGACCACATGTGATTTCCATTAAATTAATGGAATTATAGCAAAGATGCATTTGGTCCAAAGTGTTTAAATTATTTCTATTTTTCAAAACTACTTTTTGCCATTGAAAGATCAGATTTTTTTTATATGAACAGATTTGAACCTATGACCTGTAAAATAGTATATAACTGTGTAACTGTATTAAGTTTTTTCCATCTGAAATGTAAATCGAAATTTTTGGGGGGTTAAGATAAGAAATGAAAGGTATTGTATTTAAGTGTAACTTCAAGGAAAGACTCAAATTTAGTATTTGTTCAAACTTAGCGTACTCTAGCAAGCTCTCCCCACCATTTCTGATTTTGCAAGACTCTATAAATCAATGGAACCCAAGGAGAAAATATTCCTTCCAAACTGCACTATAATGTGATTTGCCATTATTACTGCAACATGCATCCATCTCCTATTTAATATATGCATATGTACTATACAAGGAAACATTTTATATTGGTATGAAAAGCCAGGTTTTATAGAGAGATATTTTACAACAGCTAAGTAGATGTGTAAATAAAGCTACTCCGAAAAAACCCTGTGCAGGAAATACTTGGTTATACCAATAACCAGTTGAGCATATATATGTGCAGTCCAAGGCACAATTCTTAAGAAATTGCTTAATATAAACCTTTTTAAATGTGTTCAGTTGCATGTCAGATACAGATACTGACTGTCCACAATTACTTCTCTGTGATTGTTATCCCCAATGTCTAACCTAGAGATTATACAATTCTAGCCACTATGGCTAGGTCTACACTACAGGGTTTTTGTGCAAAACCAGCTGTTTTTGTGCAAAAACTCATGGAATGTCCACACCTCAGGCATGTTTTTGCACAAGAAAATTTACAGTAAAATGGCAGAACAGAGGGCTTTTGCTGGTAGAGTTATTCCTCTCCCCAGGAGGAATAACTCCTTTTTGCACAAGAGTTCTTGAGCAAACAGGTGTGCATGGATACTCAACAGGGGTTTCTTGCACAAAAAAAGTCTATCCTAAAAAGCACAGGTGCTCTGACAGTCATTCTGTAAATGGCAATCAGAACTTTCTTGCGCAAGAGTGTCCATGCAGTGTGGACGCGCTTTTGAGGTGTGGACGTGCTTTTGCACAAGAAGATCTTCCACAAAAATCTTCTTGTGCAAAGACCCTGCAGTGTAAACAAAGCCTTTGGTAGGAAGACCTGGCCTAGTTTAGCTCTTGTGAGAGTGGGACTGTGTCTACTGTTGACTTTTAACAGATGTGAGCCATATGATCCTCTGCAGAGAGAGAAGAATTAGATTTAGTGTGTAGACAAATAAGAGGGCAGTGCTGCTCCGTGGCATCATTTCTTCTGTTCCCATGGAATTTGAACCTTTGGACTAATAAAGTCCTGGGTCCACAGGGATGGTTGCCATTCATAGCTCATTCAGGCTGATGCCAGCATAGAGTTACCAGGGAAGAAGGGGGGCAGAAGCTACATCCTTGAAAGGACCAATGTCAGTGGCCCGGAAGGGAAGCTTGTGGTGTTCATGCTGCCTCCTCATGTACAATCTGGTCCAAAGAGTTCTGTACACATACATATTCAGTGAGGTACTTAAGATGTGTTTGGACTTTAAGTACATGAGTAGTCCATTTAAGTCAATGGAAGTTCACATGCTTAAAAGTTAGACATGCACTCAAGCCCTCTGAAAAACTGGAGTCAGAGGAACTACTGGCTATCCAGAGTGGTTCAAAATCTTTGTGTTACTTCCATTGAATTCTGAATGGGGTGTGGCATACTAGAAAAGTACAAGAGGCATAATGCAGGATCAAATAAGAGCTCAGTAAGGTAAGAGAGGCCATGCTGTGTCAGACAAATGGTCCATCTAGCCCAGCATGTTCCTCTGACAGTGGTTAATGCCAGATAAGTCAGGGAATCAAATGACACATTCCCTATCAACCAGTCTCAGCTTCTGGAAGTTAGAGGCTTCGGGACGCCTAGGGTATGTCTACACAACAGGGCTAAAGTCAAATTAAGCTACAAAACTTGAGCTACGTCAATTGCATAGCTCAAGTTGAAATAGCTTTAATTCGGCTTTTGGTGCTGTCTACGCAGCAGGAAGTTGAAGGAAGAACACTCTTCCTTTGACTTTCCTTACTCCTTGTGAAATGAGGCTTACCATGAGTCAGAGTAAGACGTCCTCCAGATCGACATTATTTTGAAATAAAGGCTTGTAGACATAACAGTTATTCTAAAATAATGCTGCTGTGTAGACATAGCCCTAGTGGATGGGGTTATATTCCTGACCATCCTGGCTAATAGCCACTAATGGACCCATCCTCCATCAAATTACCTAATACTTTGTTTAATCCAATTATAGTTTTGGTCTTCCCAATATCCCGTGGTAATAAGTTCCACAGGTTGACTGTTGTGTGAAGTACTATTTCCTTTTGTGTTTGTTTTAAACCTACTGCCTATTAATTTTAATGGGTGACCTCTGGTTCTTGTTCTACGTGATGGTGTAAATAACACGTCCTTATTTACTTTATGCACACATGATTTTATAGACTCTTATAATATCCCTCCTTAGTTTCCTCTTTTCCCATTTAAATAGTTCCAATCTTTTAATCCCTCTTGATCTTTTATGTACATTTCTTATTTCTAATACATTTTTTTAGAGAGCAATGAGTGCTGCAAACAGGTTTCAAGGCATGGGCGTACAGTGTATTTATACATAGAGCCTGGTCTCTAGTATTGTTAGTTTTTTCACTACTGCAGCACATTACACAAATGTTTTCAGAGAATTATCCAGAATGACTTCAAAATTTGATTGAGTAGTAATGTAGACACCATACTTTTATATGCCTACTTGGGATTATGTTTTCCAGTATGAATTACTTTGCATCTATCAACACTGAATTTTTGCTGCCATTTTGTTGGCCAATCATTTATTTCTTGAGATCCCTTTAACTCTGCTTTGGACTTAACTATCTTGAATAAAATTGCTCTCATTTGTACTCTTGGCCTCCTCACTGTTTACCCATTTCCCCAGATCATTTATGAATATACAGTGGTCGAACAACAACTATGGTTCCAGTACAGACCCATGAGGTGTGCGCTCTCTCTGTTCTGAAAGCTGACCATTTATTCCTACTCTTTGTTTCCTGTCTTTCAACTGGTTGTTGATCCAATGAGAGGAGCTTCTCTCTTATCCCATTACAGTTTACTTTGCTGAAGAGCCTCTGGTGAGGGGCCTTGTCGAAGGCTTTAATGACAATTCAGGTACACTATATTCACTGGATTATCCTTGTCTACCTGTTTGTTGATACTCTGAAGGAATTCTAATAGATTGGTGAGACACAATTTCCTTTTACAAAAGTTGTGGTGACTGTTCCCCCAACAAATTGTGTTCATCTCTGTGTTAGGTAATTCTGTTTTTTACTATTTTTCAGTCAATTTGCCTAGTAATAAAGTTAGGCTCCACAGGTAACTGGCAAGCCTATTATAAAAATCAGCATTTTTTCCCTATCTTCCAGTCATCTGGTACAGAAGCTGACTTAAGTGATAGAGTTTATACTACAGTTAGCAGTTATGCAATTTCATATTTGATTTCCATCTATACTCTTGGGTGAATACCATCTGGTCCTGGTGACTTATTACTGTTACATTTTTCAGTTTGTTCCAAAACCTCCTCTATGGACAACTCAATATGAGACAGTTCCTCAGACTTGCAATAACTATAGAATGTCAGCCAAAGTGTTAACATTTTCTCAAGGCTTTCAGTTCAGTGAGGGGAAAAAAACAGTACTGGAATGATAGCCATTAAAAAGCAATCCAGCTGTTAGAGGCACAATAAGATGAATACACCATCAGCAATTGCAATGCAAGTCTCACTGATGGCTTTCTTATGTCCAAGTAAGAGGTGCCACTTCTAGGCAGGGAAGATAATTTAATTTTTCAACCCTGTTCAGTTGTTAGCCTTTTTGCAGAGACTGACAATTAGCAGTGTTGAAAGACCTCCTGATTGGATTGTGAGTCTTGCAATATTTGGTCTTTTAGTTAAAACCCCAGTTCCTAGATACAAGTGAGTACAGGAGAATCTCTGCTTCCATTTGTTTAAACAACCAAGTTTCTAGTTTTCATGGTTGAGGAGAAAAGGTTAAAAATTCAACTCAAGAGAACTCTAAAAAAAATGGGAAGGGACGAAAGAAACCCCAAATGGTTGGCTAGTGAGCAGTGTTCAGACTGGAGGAGGTACAAGGGGGAGCCGGGTGCAGAGATTCTTGCAATATTGCCATCTCTGTGGTTGCAGCATGAGTTGGAGTGTAGTGCACCACAAATGTATGGACAGAACTCCGCTCTGCAAACATCCTGTGGCAGAGTGTGAGAGATAAGGATGCTGCTGCAGCTGCTTATGCTTGCAGGAAGCTTTGTCTTTGAAGTCCACAAGCCTAGCATGGGTGTTGAAATTGTATTTTATACTAATAATGCTTGATAATTAAAGTAGAGACCTGTGGAGGAAGAGACCCTCCTTTGGGTCCTTCTCTGAGAGGCTGGGTTTCTGGTAGCGTGACCAAGGTTTTTTTCCTCAGCCACTTGTAGCACCAGCGAAGTAGAGGCAGGATTGGAAAATTAAAAAAATATATTTTGGCTGTTTTTTGGTGTATGGGCACAAGATGCTAGTATGTGGCAAATCACTCTGGCTGGTTCTACTATAGCCTTTTTAATTGGAAGAGCTATTCTGGTCAGTCTTTGTGACTGCAAATATCCAGAAGCTGGTATTGAGTGTCCTGGATGTCTTCCAGCGGTATTTGTAGATCATTAGTAACAATTCCTGATACTCTCAGAGGACATCAAGCAGAGAAGTCCAAGGAGTGATCTTGTCATCCAGGGATGAGGAGGAAGCCTGTGTCAGAACCATTGGTACTTGTTCCAGCTTTTCCTTCTTGTACACTGACAGGACTGACTAACAAGAGCAGGAGGAATGGAATGGCACTTGAGAAGGATCTGGGTGCCCACCACAGGGCCTCCAAGACTCCCAATAAGATGAAAAGAAGGACTCCACCAGTCATGATGGCCCCAAGGGAATTGTTCCAACTGCCTCTGGTGGGATTTATATCCAAAGGGATGGATAGGATAGACTCTCATCTGTCTGCCAGGGTTCCTGAGCCTTCACAGAGATACTGATGTAGCTATCTCCTGATTCCAAAGGTGGCTCCCTGGCTCCATCTACACTACAAGTTTTTTCAGCAGAAAGTAGGACGAGGGACTCATTAGCATAAATCGTGACATCATTAGCGTATTTTCTTTTGTTTCTTTTTTGGCAAGGGGTTTTTGCACAAAAAGAAGCAGTGTAGCCACTTCTGTTTTGCGCAAAACCCCCATTTTGCAGAAGATCCTTATGCCTCCCCCGGGCAGGCATAAGGATCTTGCCCCAAATGGGGGTTTTGCGCAAAACAGAAGTGTCTACACTGCTTCTTTTTGTGGAAAAACCTTTTGCACAAAAAGAAACAGCAGAAAATATGCTAATGATGTCACACCTTATGCTAATGAGTCCCTCATTAGCCTATTTAATGCTGAAAAAATGTGTAGTGTAGATGTAGCCCCTGAGTAGCAGTGGTACCATCAGAATCGGAACACTCTTGCCCAAAGGGTAGAGATGGAACCGCTCCTGACATGTCAGAAGTGATTCCTCCTCTGGAGTAAAGACATGTCTCAGGATGGCAGAACCCTAAACGAACCAAACCTGTGGGTAGGTATGGAATATGTACTCCAATATTAGGCCACAATACAGCACAATACAGTCTGAGGAATTCCAATGGAAACACCTAGGGGAGCTTCCACATATGTCACAGCCAGTTGGTCTTTGTGTAAGTGAAACAGGACAATAAGGCCAGACCTGCGCTATGCTTTCCACTTCAGTCCTATAGTCATGACTCGAACCAGCGGATCTCTCCTTGTGCACCAGGCCCTCCACCCAAGAGGTCTCCAGAAGAACTAGTACCATGAATTCCATATGTGAGGGCTCACCCAATCAGGACTGGCCTGGGAAAGAAAAGTGTTTTTTGTGGACCGTCCTCTGCAGGAAACTGTCCTAATGTTCACAAGAAATCTCCTGAATCTCCTGGGGAGCCCTGTGAGAAGAATCCATGGGCTTTGGTAGTAAAGGCTCTGCTCCAAGGCTTATGATTGGAGGAGCCAATTCATGAAGGGGCGGGAGGCAGAGTGGGGGAAGCCTCATAACTTCTTCCATCAGGAATTTTTTCAGTTGGAGCTCTTGTGCCTCTCTAGTTCTGGGGAGAAAGATTGACAAATATTGCACCTTGCAGAGATATATGCGTCACCCAGGCAATATAGGCTTGTCACTGATGGAGAAGGAATGAGGGCAGGACATGCAATTCTTGAATCTCATGAATTTGGGCATAGTCTTAGACCAAGATTTTCAGTGAATAGGAGAGAAAGTGTGTTGGGTGTGGCCAGGTTGGGGTGGAGGGGAGAGAACAACCCTATGGCTAAGCATATGCTATACTAACTACTAAGTTAAGATATAAAAACTATTTACAAATTTATGTTACAAGTTATACATGGAGTGAAGGAGGACAACTGACCACGCAACAGTCAGAAGGAACTGAACAGGCACTGTATCTGACACCCTGACTTGGGAGCATAAAGGAAACTACTATACAAGTGCAGGTTAGACACGGTTTTGAAAAATTGTCGGTATCGGCATGCTCATGGATGGCATATATATAGAGACCAGCAGGCACAGAAATAGTGCACATTTACAAATAATACCAATTTACAAACAACACTAAACATACAAAGTTTCTCCAGGTTAGTTAAAATGGGCATAACTGTGTGCAGACTCGCTACATAAGAATGAACATGCCTCGTATTGATTTAGTGTGCACTTATAAATATTGGGTGCAAACTAATCCACTATAAGCAGGTTTAAACCAATGTGTGTCCACAGAAAGTTGCATCTGTTTAACTAAATCAGCATAACGTCACATCTTTAGTTAAACTCGTGCATAGATGTGTGTAGCAATACCTTAGAGACCCTTTATTTTTGGCATGAGGGAATTGAAATGGCTATCTAGAAAAATCAAAGAATAATATTTCAGTGTGCATGAATGAGTGCTCCCATAGGATGAGCCTCTGAGAAATCTGAATAGGGGAAGAAAACAGCCCACATGCTGAAGTTCCTGGAACTAAGAGAGTTTCATCCCAGTAAAAACTGAAGCCGCATTTAAAGGATTCAGGTAGCTCTAAGAGCAGGTGCCAAATTCAACTCTGTGTGGCGCAACAAGCAGCTGACCCAAATAAACGATATCTAAACAGAGGCTCATTTGTATTTCTTTTTTTCTGGCACCTGCTATGTTGGCAAAGTGCTACAAGTCCACTGGAACAGGAACCAGTAGTTGTCAATGAGCCTGACCTTTCTCTCAGAACACAGTTCAGCCCTGTTAGGCTTTCAGCTCATTTCTGATAATCTATTCTAGAGCTTCATCTCATGCATTTAAAAGGTGTCCCTGCATTTGATTTCTTTGGCTCACATGCCCTTTTGGATGCCAGTGGATGGAGGTGGCAAAGAGGTACAGACATGTGGGTTCTTCAGTGTTTTGTTTCTTGGGAAAAAAAGTGAGAACTTTGAAGCATTTTGTTGTGCTTCTATGTGATAGAGCAAACAGCAGAATAAATGCTTGTACAGATCAGGGCCATTAGGAAAATTAGTCTCTTTCCTACCTCTTTTTGGAAAGTCATATACACCTGCACCACAGTGACATTTCTAAATATTAAGTTAAAGACTATCTATTTGTTATGCATTTTGAAAGAAATTTCTTCAGAAAGCAGTTTCTATTTGACTGTATGGGCAGATAGACCTCAAAAATGATGTAAGTGTTTTTCTAAAAAACAGGCCAAATATTTTCAATGCTAGAGAGAGAACACACTGATCTTTTTTATAAAATATTTATATAGGTCTTGATACTTAGAGATTTAAAATGAAAACATTTATACTGTGGTTTCTGAATCAAACAACATTAAGTATGTAAATAATGGCAGACTGTACTTTTTTAAAATTAAAGGAGATTTTGAAATGGGTGACTGAATTTTAGCGATTGGGATTTAAATTTAAGAGGGCCCAAATGGGCTCAAAGGTTTTTATACCTATTCCTTTTTATAAAATTTGGTTGCCACTGCAGCAATTCCTGATCTTGATCATCATCCTGTAATTTACAAGGGTTTAAATTAAGAATTCCTCAGCAGAGTAAATCCAGTATAAGAAAAAGAGGAATCTGATCTTTCCCATATGAATTAGAATTGAGCACTCTTTTTATTATGAAATTCAGAATCATGTGAAACTCACCCAACTTAGGATGCTAAATATCTCTGTGGGTGGACTGTTTGTTGTAGTGGTGGTTTTCTGTTTGTTGGTTTGTTGTTAAAATCTTGATATTTATCTTAAATTTGTCAAATAGTTCTCTGGGACTTGCAGACATTTGAAGTGAACTTGGACTAAGTTGAGAGTATGGGCCAAGTATCAATCTAATTCTCTCTCCCTCCAAGTTCCACAGAAAGGTTTATGGTTTTAATCCAAACTATACAAAACTCACGATTATGGTTGAGTTCTGCTTTGACTTTTGGGGTTTGTATGAATCTAAAAACTGAGAGTGAAACTCAGTGGGTGTGTGAACACACACTAAATGAAACAACAAAAAACCCACCCAAAAATGTATTGCACCCTTGGGAACAGAAATTGCCAAAGTTCACAAAGCTTTAGTAAAAAAGGAGGCTTATTACAGCATCAGACACATTCATTTTAAGATTATGAAACTTCTGAAAGCACTGCCCTGCCACATTGCTTCCCTGAAAGATGTCACAGGCTTGCAGCTCTATTTGTACACATATAGGTCATTCAGGAGCATTGAATATTGTGATTATAGCTCATCTACTAGTTAAACTGAATTGAAATGGGGGTTTAAAAAACCCAATGCATGTTGTTTCCAAACCATCTGTGATCTGAATAGTGGCTTGGGAATGTACGCTATTGGCCAGGATTAAGTACTCTAGCTAAATAGAAATTCACTTCAGCTAGAAACTTCAGAACTTGGCTTGTTTTGTACATCTTTTCATATATCAAGTTCATTCTAAGTTTGAAACAATCACCAAACAGTTTTAGAGTGGTGGAGCCAAATCCTGAAATTTTTATTCGGTCCTCAGCTATGTGACATTCCCATTCACTTCAATAATATGCTGGGGGAGCGGGGTTGTTTGTTTATTTTTTTTTAAATGGTGGGTAATTGTCTTGTTTTCATTTTTAGTTTACTGTTCGGAGTATTACAAACATAAAAGATTGGACTGCTCCCAGGCATTCCAGTCCAAGTCCAACCATCAGTTGTTTATGTAAATTAAGAACACCTACCCTCTCTAATAATTGAAATAATGATTATTTCCTTTGAAGAAACAAATGTACTGCTCATCCTAAACAATGCAATTCTCTCTAGCCGGTATGAAGAAGTCTGCAAGGATGCCAATGGCCTTGCAAACTACAGTCTTATTTCCAATGGCTGTGTCTACATTGGCGACATCTTGCGCCAAAGCAGCTGCTTTTGCGCAAAAACATGCTGCCTGTCTACACTGGGGGGAAGTTCTTGCACAAGAACACTGACGTTCTAATATGTGAAATCTGGGCTTCTTGCGCCAGAACTCTGATGCTCCCGCTCAGGAATAAGCCTTCTTGCACAACTGTTCTTGCGCAAGAGGCTAGTGTAGACAGTCAACATGAATTTCTTGCACAAGAAAGCCCAATGGCTAAAATGGCCATTGGAGCTTTCTTGCGCAAGAGAGCGTCTACACTGGCACGGATGCTCTTGTGCAAAAGCACATCTCTTGCGCAAAGGCACATGCCAGTGTAGATGCTCTCTTGCACAAATACTTTAACGCAAGAACTCTTGCGTTAAAGCGTATTTGCGCAAGATTGTGCCAATGTAGACAGAGCCATAGTGTTTTCCTTGAGAAGAAAATTAGTGTCATGGAGATCTGTGCAGGAGAGACTTTCAAGGAGAAACCAGTGGCCAAAGGCAGCAGAGAGATTTAGGTGTATGCATATGAAGTGTCACACAAGCCTTTAGACTTTGCTAGGTACAAGCCAAGAGGGAATGCATACACCTCTGTCTGGGAGCAAGCCTCCCTGCCTGGGGGTTGACAGATACGTGTCAATGAGGTTTGCACTAGCATGCTAAAAATAGCCGTGTAGACATTATGGCTCAGACACCCAAGTTGGGGCTCCAGCCTGAGTTGCAACAAAGAAAGATCTTTACTGCCTTTGGTGACAGAAGGTCACCAGGGCTGTGAGAGAGCCAAAAAGAAAATCAAAGCAACCCCAACTAATAGGTTTATATATCCCTGTAAGAGAAGTGGCAGAAGTTCAATTGCTTTTAAAACTGCCTTAGACAGCCAAAGCCTAGCCACTGTGAAGAACATGGAAAGAAAGCATCACAATACAAACAGATATCACATTCCCTAAAGACTGACTCCTAGCTCCACCTATCAAAGCACAGGCCTCATCATGCTGCCCTGAACAACACTGGTTTTTTTTTTTCCATTTCATTCTATCACAGAGAGGTAGCCATGTTACTCCACTTCTTTTGCGTAGAGACAGTCCAGCTTGTGTGATATTCAAGGCAGAGGGGCACTGTGCATTTTTTTTTGCTGAAACAGATTAACACGGCTACCTCTCTGAGATAGGAGAATACCAACAATGCCCTTCTGCCATGCACAACAGACAAGCCGGACTGTCTCTATGCAAAAGAAGAAATGGACACAAATCAGATATTAAAAATGGCAACATCCCAATGCCAGGAGAGGGGGCATTTAAAACCTCCCTGGACACAGAGTTTCAGACTTGCAAGCTGCCATTCTCAGACAGAAAAACTTCAAAAACAGACCGTGGAAAAAAACCTGCTGAGCTGGAATTCATATGCAAATTTGACACCCTGAACCAAGGTCTAAAACACCAAGAGTGGTTCTCACATTAAAATAGGGAATTTCCCATTCAGGTACTCTAGGCTTCTCATCACTGTTGGAAATGAGCCACATCCACTCTTATTTAATTAGAAGTGATGTCATGGTTCCATCTATGTATCTTTTTTTCCCCTGGCTTTCTTTTTCTCTTCAGCATCTGAGAAAATGATTTGTAGCTCACAAAAGTTTATGCTCCAATACTCTACCACATGTTAGTCTTTAAAGTGCTGAGTCTCCTGTCCCCATGGCAAGAACTAGATGCTATGGGCCTGGTTCTTCTTTCATTTGCACTGGTGGAAAGCAAGGTTAGCACCACGGAAATTAGTGGAGCTTCACTAAAATAAAACATGAGAAAGGCAGGGGAGTATCGAGCCTTATGAGTACATAAAAGGAGCCAAATTAAGGAAGTCCCCCATTGGTAAGTAAGTAAAGGAGAAAAATATTGTGAAATATAATAAGCCAAGAAAATACATAAAATCTTCCGAGAGGAAGACACAGAGGTTGTCGCTGAAAGGGATTAGACAGACACAGAAGAGTCGCTGTCTCTGTCCCAACTGCTCTAAGTGTGAAATGGTGCCAATTTTCTCATGAGAGATTGCATTTATATGGTCTGGGCTTGAGAACTCTTCTTATTTTTGCCTTTTCTGCCACTGAACATTTGGGAGATTTGTGAAGATAAATTCAGAAACTTGTTCAAAATCCACAGAATTCTATATGCTTCATCCAGCAGCCCTTCACGAAACTCTGAAAGATAAATGCAGAATTGGTTCTCCCCTTGACAAAAGTCAGACCTCAGCATGATTCCTACTCTGACAACTACAGTATGCGGTGCAAACTGACACAGGGAAGGTATGTTGGTAATACTTTCCATCAAAACCAGTAGCTTCAGCAACCTTTCAACCTCTCTCAGACCAACTGCTTTGCCTGAGTAACTTCTGAGTAATGACTATATATTTGGCCATCTGTATTTTCCTAAGAATCTTTACATGAGAGTTTTAAATCAGGGAGGCCTTCAAAAGGAGTCATTTCAAAATCATTTCAAAATCCCTGTATTTGACTAATATAGTTACACTGCAGAACTCACTGGTGTGCTGCAAATTCCCATACTGAAACTTTCCACATTTTCCAACCCTCTCCCCCACAAAGTGCAGCATGGTCATTGCTATAGCTCAAGTTTTTCTTTGAAATCATACCAGCAACTAAATCATCCCTAGAATCCCCTAAAGTAAGCATGTTTATACACATAGTAGTCTTCATTAACCAGCACAGTTTGCAAGGAACACACACCACTAAATAGAAGCTATTCCACAGTGATGTTAATATCAATTGCAACTAGCAAATGTTAGCCTGGAAATGTCAATATCAATGGCTGAACTGCCCTACCTTTGATGGAGGATTTGACTGGTGGTTCAATGTAGTTCTAGATCTGCTTGCTGCTCTGCAGTACCTCGGGTATCACTTAAACAATAAGAAGACATCCTGTTAGAGAGTGTCACACCCTGCGCTGTCCATACAGTTTAGCTGCACTAGCAGTATTCCATGCCACAAGGACAGGTGCACATAGGTTTTACCCCACAGTGCAAATGCACCCATTTTGCCTGACCAACTCAAACCCACAAATCAGTCCAGACTTGCTCAAACCAAATCCAAACTGTACTCATAGGCTGTGTCTAGACTGGCAAGTTTTTCCCGCAAAATCATCTGCTTTTGCGGAAAAACTTGCCAGCTGTCTACACTGGCCACTTGAATTTCCGCAAAAGCACTGATGATCTCATGAAAGATTGTCAGTGCTTTTGCGGAAAAACTATGCTGCTCCCGTTCAGGCAAAAGTCTTTTTCCGAAAGACTTTTGCGCAAAAGGGCCAGGGTAGACAGAAGAGATTTCTTTTCCGCAAAAAAGTCCCGATGGCGAAAATGGCGATCGGGGCTTTTTTTGCGGAAAAGCGCATCTAGATTGGCCACGGACGCTTTTCCGCAAAAAGTGTTTTTGCGGAAAAGCGTCCTGCCAATCTAGACGTGATTTTCCAAAAATGATTTTATCAGAAAACTTTTCCGTTAAAAGCATTTTCGGAAAATCATGCCAGTGTAGCCATAGCCATACAGTTTCTCTGCTGACGTTCCTGTGAATCTGGTCTTAACTTGATATCGTAATAACATTGCAAACCATGACTTTGCACTTGTGTAAGCCATGCACAAAACAGATACCATTTTCATCTGTCACATTTTATTACAACTTCCACTCCTTTTACCCAGATGTGAATGACTAGACCAGGGGCAAGACACTGGAGAATCAGGCCTTAAGTGGTTTGTTTAAAAAAACATAATCAGACATCCTGCTACACATAGCAGGAATCTATAGCTGTGATGGGACATGCCACTATCCCACTGATAGAAAGACTAAGGATCATGCCAGCAATCAAGCTGCCATGATTAAGCACAGCTGCAAAACATACTCCTCCTGGAGAAGGGAGTTTAAAAAGGATGAAGACTGCCACAGCAAGGAGACATGTGGCTAGAAGGAGATGCTGCTAGTGAGTGCCAGTAGCAAGAAGAGTCCAGCCCGAGGCTGTGACTAGCTGTTCCCAGCCCCGTGTGTGTGGACAGACTAGCTCTACAAGTCTTATATAGCTGAGGGATCCTGGAGGCTGCCACAAACAGTCATCAGCGGTGGGATCTGGGGAGCTCCACCAGGAACTAGAAGATTCAGAAAGGACCCCAAGAGTCAGATGAACTCCTACTAGGAATAGGGATTGTCTAGAATGTGGGGACAAAGGCCAAAAGGCTCAAGGAGACTATGGCCAACACCCAGGCTGAGGGTCGGAAGACTATGCCCTTGCACAGTGGTTCTCAACCTTTTTGATACCGGGGAGTGGCAAACCCTTTTACAAACTTTTGGTGGACTGGTACCGTTTTATTTGCACATATGCATATTCATTATGCAAATGATGAATATGAAAATACAATGGTGCCGGTCCACCAAAAACCCAGCCCCTAGTGCCAGCCCTAATCCCTAGAGCCTCCCAACCCCTCCATTATCGCCCCCAGCGCCAGCCACTGACGCCACAGTCCCCTGCATCCAACCCCCCAGTGCCAGTCTCCTGTCCTCAGAACCCTGCAGTGCCAGCCCCTTCATCCCAAACTCCTCAGTGCCAGCACCGCAACCCTTAGAGCCCCCCCCACCAGCCTCCTGTTTCCAGAGCCCCACTGCACCCAGCCCTCCTATAGTCTCCCCCAATATTAACCCCCTCCCCAGAGCCCCCCAGCACTATCCCCACCCCTGGAGCCCCCAGTGCACGCCCTACCCCATTCACCTAGCCTTGCACTGCTGCCAGTGTCATGGCGGCTCTGGGGGCGGGACCGGGACAACCCATCCAGCACCTCCCCTCCTGCCATGACTGTTGGGAAAGGTGTATCCTGCCCTGCCTCTCAGCCAACCAGAACCAGGCAGGGGCAGGGCCTTCTCCTGGCAGCAAAAGAGTGCTTCCCTTCAAAACAAGTTCAGGGGCCTTATCTTTAATGGGATTATATCAGTACAGTTCCTTTGAAGTGAACTGAGTTACTCCAAAATACAGCTGCTAAGCGTCTGGTCAATCTAGTTTGATTTGTTAAAAGCAAATGTTTGGAGTTCATTTTGTAAAAATTTATTTTGCTTAATTCATCTATTCTTTCCTTTCACAAATTAAAACATCTCCTTTGACAGATACATTTAACTGTTATGTGATGGAAATGCATTTTGCATAATCTGCACATTTTATACATTGCTCCATGTCCTGACAGAGGTCTGATAGAGGCCTGTCCAACAGCTAATAATGCTGTGCTCAAGATTAAGTCAGAGAGCTCTGAATGCTTTTTAGCAGGAAGTCATGTGCTCTATTCCCTATCCCATGTGATTAGGTGGTTAGACAATGACTGTGGTGATTGCCAGTGTGTGCCAACATGAATCATTACACAAACATATTATTGAGTCTTTAAACTCATTAAGAATGCCACATGAAAAATAAAGTTTTTACAATTTTCCCATGTTATTCTCTTGCCACATAAGTCTTAGAGGCACTGATAGCAACTTCCTAGTTAGAGTTGCCCTGCAGTTTGCATTTAAAAACAGGACTAAAATTCCTGTTTCACACATTCACAACTGAATTTAACCTCTAAACTTCACACAAGAATGACATCTCATGACAATTTTCTATGTTCTTTTAAGGAGTAAAATATTCAAAACTTATTCCTTTTTGTAATGCTGCTCAATTCTCCTCTGGTTTCTTTAAGGTTTTTTAGTTAACTAAGGACATTCCCGGCAAATTCCAGTTTTCATACATATTCTGAAAATACCCTCTCACACAAACCACCTGTGAATTTTTAAAATTACACATATGAAATGCCTGTTTGTCAAAGGCATTCAAAAAGTCTGTTTTTATTCAAAATTGTTACTCCGCAAAAATTACCAACATTGCTGAAAATTCATTTTTCATGAAAATGTTAATCAAAAACACTATAAAAAGGTTTGCCATAATGGTTACTGAGATGTTTCAATTGATGGCAAATGAAAGATGGATAAAATGTATGAGGTAAATGCCTTTCATTGGACCAACTTCGGGTATTACCTCACCAATCTTGTCTCCCTAATATTCTGGGACTGACACAGCTACAACTACTCCACATACAAATCTGCACAACCATTTTTCAGTAATGGAAGAAAAAAACCTGATAGCCCTTTCAATATTGATCTTGATTAAAAATTCTAAAAACTAATTCCTAGATAAAGTTGAAATAACAAAAAAAGGCTCCACTTCGAACACTGAACCAAAAAAACTCAGCTTTACTATTTCAGGGTCCCTCCCCCCGCCTTGAAAAATAAGATTTGATTTATTTATTTTTACCAAACTCTAGGCCAAACTTAATGTTGAGAAAATTAGCCAAAGGCAGTAATCAGATCTAGGAGCAACTTATATTTTTTTTAATGAAAAATGAATGTTTTGGAGTACTGTTCTTTAGCTGAAATTTCATTTTTGTTGAGATTATCCAACCACCTAGAAACCTGACTCACCTGTTATGCAGATAACTTGTGGCTAGCCAGGGAGGCAGGTGGTACAGGGATGGGCATAGGGTAAGAGAAAAAGAGTAGCTCAGAAGCAATACTGGAAATGAGGGTAAGCAGTTGGGCAGAGTAAAGGCAACATGTCAGAGCACAATGGATTGAGCAGGACTTTGGAAGGCAGGAGAATCTAGAAAGCATGCAAAGAAGAGGGTTTGGAAGAGGTTTGTGTGTGGACAATTGGTTGACTGGAAGGGTTGGTGGGCCATAGCTTTGTAGGTAGCCTGGGCAGTTGGAAATGCTGTATCTCCACTCCGAAACCTCAGTGGCTCTCCAAGCACAGCTGTTGCAACTACCCACCTATCAAGATGGCAATGCCATTGGGAGCCCTGCAAGTACTAACGCCTAGCTAGTGAAAAAATCAAAGGGCTCACTTGGCACTCCCATCACCTTATGCAGGCCCTCTCCAAATCAAAACTCTATTTTCCTCCCTTCTCACACAATTGTCCCTGATCATTTCTGGCTTCCCTTTTCCAATGCACATTGGATTGGAAAAGAGAAGCAATGCAGTGATTCACTTGTAGTTAAAGCTTAAGATCTGGATTCTGTTCTCAGCTGTGCCACAGACTTCCACTGTGACCTTACAATTCACTTACTGTCTCCATATCTTTGTTCTGCATCTTTCTCCTGTTCGGTCTGTGTTCTCTGTTTAGATAGTAAGTTATCTGAGAGAGGGACTCTCATACTCCATCTGTACAGTGGTTAGCACAAAATAAACTCTGAATGGTGCTCCAATCAAGGATGACTCCATAGGCATTTTAGGAGCACGAACACAGTAATTATAATTTATATGAATTACTTACTCTGAAATTGCCCATATGCCAGTTAGTTGTCTTGCAGTGCAAACTATTTTACTTTCACTTCAAAACAGTTTTTCAGTAAACAAGATTTAGTAATATTTCATGCCTTTCTGAGTAATGAAAAATGTTGCCAACTCCCATGCATTTTGCCATGCTAAGAATCCGTGAGAATTTATGAAAAGTTTCAAATACCATAGGCCAAATTATCACCACAGCTAGACTTGTGTAACCCTATTGAATTCAGTATAGGCATAAAAGAGAAGCTGGCCTATGATAGCTTAAATTTTTCATACATTTTCAAAGGACTCTGTGGAGAGCAAGATGCAAGTGGATCATCATTAAGGGGGATGCCAGCTGGCCACTGAAAACATGTTTATTCCCTTATCTTACAGGCTCTGACATATTACAAATGCCACACACAACAGCAGAGCTCTCAGGGCTGCTGCTGACATCAGAGGGTTGGAATGTGTCTGCCACAGATGTGCAGGGAAGAACTACAATTAGATTCTTGAAACCAGATGAGGTGAGAGAAACTACTGCACTTCTAATGGGGCCATTTCTCTCTTTGTTAAATATACTGTTTATGTTAAGACATTTTATGATCATTTAAAGTAGAACCAGAGTGTGAATTCACCTGACACGAGAAACCACAGCTGGGAAAAGACTTCTCTTTCAGCAATTCTCTCCCATAAATTCACTCTAGGATTTTAACTACATTAGCTTATTTGTCTTAGTTAAATTTCTCTCTTAAAAAAGAGGGGAAAAAAATCACCATCTACTTTATCATGGAGAAAAGTAATGATCCAAGTGTGGAAAGAAAAACCCATACCGAAAAGCTCCAAAACCTCTTTGTCTGTAAGACTATGTCTACACTGCACACTTACTTCAAAATAACTCATGTTTTTCAAAATAATTTCAAAATAACAGGCTTCTTACTCTGACTTCAATAACCCTAATTTCTCAAGGAGTAAAGGAAGTCGAAGGAAGTGTTCTTCCTTCGACTTCTTTCTGTGTAGACAGTGCCAAAAGTCAGAGTTAAGGTACTTTGACTTCAGTTACGCAATTAATGCGATTTTAGCTCACAGTGTAGACATACCCTAAAAAAAGTGAATAAGGCATCTAGTGAAAATTTTAAGAAAAATACAACACCCACCATATGTCAATCACAAAACATGCTAAACATCAAATCAGACCTTACAATACTCTGGTGATTCTAGATATTCTTTATCTACATTCTGCGGAGGAGGTGGCGGGGAGGGGGAAGGAAGAAACTGAAATAAAGCAGGTTTAAATGACTTGAAGGTCACACAGCAAGTTAGTCATATACGAGGTATAGAATTCACATACTCTGAATTCTAATTCTGTAGCCAGCCATCTAGACTTCACTTGTTTGTTGTCAGGGATCTTCCCAAGAGAAGAGCCATTCCTCATGTGGTCTCCCTATCTTATAGCAGCATTTATTACTGAAAAGTATTCCTTTGAACACTAGAAATTAATTTTTCCAATACTGCGAAGTCCTTTAGTTGCTTGCTACAAAACTCAGTTGTAGGACATGATTTCTAGCAAATAGTTCTACATCAGTTGGATTCTTTGGCCCCTGTTCTTCTGAATAGGAAGTTTCTTGCAGCGAAGTACCAACCCATAAGGTAATTAATTATGTCCATAAAGTTGGAGACTGAAGTATTCACATTTGTGTCCACAACTCATTTTGTGAATCTTCCAAGCAGGAAGGGTAGGCCTCTGACCTTTGAAAAAGTATTCCTGCATAGATGAACCAGATTATGAGGCAAGCATGGTCTCTAATGGACAGTGCAGCAGCCTGGGAATGAAGAGACCTGGGATGAACTCCTGGCCTCACTGAAGTCAATTGTAAGTATTGATTTAAATGAAGCCAGGATTTCACCTCTAGGCTTTATTCCTTGCATTGCCTCTAGTAATGATCTTCGGAATCTTTAATGTCTTTGTGGCTTAGCTCCCCATCTATCAAATGGAGATAATGATACTTGCATCCCTCTGTGAAATGCTGAGAGAGCAACTGATGAAAAACATTACAAGTTAATTTATTAGAGTTTCCGTTGAGGTTGTCAATGAAACCTAGCATCATAAAAGGGCCTATAAATAATTTTGCAGTGCTCCAGCTACCCAAATGTTTATACTTAACCCCCAAACCCATTTCAAATTCAGTCTAGATTTGTTGGAAGGTTTGCAAGCCTTTTGTGCAATCCAGGGTAGCATTTTTAGAGAACCTGGTCCAACTGGTGGCTTTAAGTTGAGCCATGTGAATTAAGAATTTTGACTAATTTTCATATTGCATTTTGGGGTAAGTGAACCTGAAAAATCTCAGCAAAATGTGGAGGTATATAATCCACATAGCTCAACCTAACGGGAAAAATATAAATCCATGCCAACTAACTATAGCATAGTATTTTGCATTGTTTAATACAAAGAGGATGTTTGAGATTTTCACCGCCATGGGAGCCATCAAGAGGAGATTATCTTAATGGATTTTCACAGGACATTTTAAGTAATGGAACAGTTCAGAAGGAAGAACATGAGGATAGGCAGAGTTTCAAGAGGAAAGGTTAGAATGAGGACTGAGGCTATGTCTAGACTGCAGACTTCTTTCGGAAGTAGCTTTTCCAGAAGAGATCTTCTGAAAAAACTTCTTCCAAAAGAGCATCCACACTGCCAAAGCTTATTGAAAAAGCGATCTGCTTTTTGAAAGATCCTGTCCACACTGAATGGATGCTATTTCGCATTTCAGCTGTGATGACTATGGATGGAGCGGTCACCAGGGCAGCTGTGCTTTTTCCTCTTATCTCTTCTTTTGAAAGAACTCCCTCTTCTCCATCCACACACACCTTTTTCCAAAAGAGCTTTCAGAAAAAGCCTTCTTTGTAGAATGAGGATTACCAATGTCAGAAAAACCCCTGCGTTCTTTTGATTTTCTTTCAGAATAACGCGATTGCAGTGTGGACGTAGTTGATGTTTTTTGAAAAAAAAATGGCCTTTTTTTCTGAAAAAACCTCTGTATTGTAGACATACCTGAGTTAACACAGCTAGTCAGTAGCATTATTACATCTAAGCTAATTGGTGTTTCTTGAATCTATAAGTGGAGATCTTGATATACCACACTGTTCTGCCAACAATCATAACGTTAAAAAACTAAATGAAGCATATTGAGACTGTATAGAGTTCTTTATAACCAGTCCCGAATATTTCAAAAGAAAGAGCAAACAAACAAATAAAGGGATGCAATTCTGAGGTCTCTATGCTGTTAAGAGTACAGAGAATCTCAAAGATGATGAAACAAAGTACAAAACAAAAACTCATAGACAGGGCAAAGGTAGTTACTTTATGGACATCCTGCCATAATGTCAGAATTTGCAGAGTTTTAGGATAATTTAGCCCAAGAAGAGGAGAAGTAGTGCAGGATTTCCAAAAGGGTGAAGTACCCAACAACTGCTGTAGAGAGCTTATGTCATAAAAACAGCTAGAGTACACTATGATGTTAAAGAACACTACACATTTGTATCTGAAAAAGGAAGCACAAGAATCATATAAAAAATCTTATCATAGAATAGCTGAAATGCCATTAACATATAGAGAAGGAAAATGTGATATTTCAGATATTGATCATTTCTTAATTGTTTTATGCAGTACAGGCAGTCCCCGGGTTACGTACAAGATAGGGACTATAGGTTTGTTCTTAAGTTGAATTTGTATGTAAGTCGGAACTGGCTTCCAGATTCAGCCGCTGCTGAAACTGACCAGCGGCTGACTACAGGAAGCCTGAGGCAGAGTTGCTCTGCCCTGGGCTGCCTGGAATCAGCCACTGATCAGTTTCAACAGCAGCTGAATCTGGACGCCTAGGACAGAGCAGCTGGGGCACTGCCGGGTAGGTCCCCCCAGGGGCGGCGCTGCGGGGACCAACCAGGCAGCACCCCAGCTGCTCTGCCCCAGGTGTCCCCAAGTCAGCCGCTGCTGAAACTGATCAGCGGCTGATTCCAGGAAGCCCGGGGCAGAGCAACTCTGCCTCGGGCTTCCTGTAGTCAGCCGCTGATCAGTTTAAGCAGCGGCTGACTTGGGGACACCTGGGGAAGAGGAGCTGGGGTGCTGCCCGGTTGGTCCAGTAGCGCCGAGGAGCGGCGCTGCAGAACCAACCCAGAAGCCCCAGCTGCTCTACCCCAGGTGAGAAAAGCCTGGTCTGCTGGGGGGCGCACTAGCTGCGCCCCCCAGCAGACCAGGGAAACCCGGACGGTGGGACCGCGGAGATGCACCGCGGTCCCGCCCGCATCCTCCCCAGCTTTGCTCCGTGTCCCCCTGGTCTGCTGGGGGGTCTCCAGGAAGACGAGGAGCAAAGCCGCGGAGGGGCTGGGGCAGCGGGGCAGCCCCTCCACGGCTTTGCTCTGCGTCTTCCTGGTCTGCAGACCAGGGAGACGCGGAGCAGCTTTTCTTGCCCCGGAGTACACGGGCGGCGGGACCACGAGGTCCCGCAGTCCGTGTCCTCCGGGGCGAGAAAAGTCCCGTTCGTAACTGCGCGCGTAAGTCGGGGACTGCCTGTATATAAATCAACTTCTGAAGTCTATTACTGCACCAGTCCAGTTAAATATCTAGCATTTTTAAAAGGTGGAAATTATTTAAATTTCATGGCCACTAGCAATAGTTATAGCTTTTCATGTGAGATACAGGTAAGCCAGAGGCACTGAAACCACTGACAAGGAAGAGGGAAGTATGCTCTACACTACACTAAGAGGCAGCTGGATTTTAGCACAAGCTATAGAGGCACATGGCATTAGCCCCTAAGGCTGTGTCTACACTGCATGCTTATTTCAAAACTTCCAAAACCTCCAAAATACCTTATTTCAAAATAGCCCGTCCACACTAAAAATGCCCATCAAAAGTAGTACCGAGCTATTTTGAAATAGTGCATCCACACTGATTGGAGCCTGAATCACTATATGGAGCTGGAGTGGCAGGCTGAAGTTAGCTGAGGTTCATGTTTAAAGTGACCACCATGTACAGTGGTGTCTCAGCTCTTCATTTTTGCCTACCTCCTTGAGGGACAGCAAACGTTTCCCACTGCATGTGCTGGTTGCCCTTGTAGATACCACAGCACTTCTGCCATGGCCCCTCCTACCCTCCATCACCACTTCTGGTGCTGGGACACCAGTTCCAACTGCATAGTCATGGAACAGTGGGATGACTAGCAATGGCTCCAGAACTTCTGCATGCAGGACACCTTCCTGGAACCATGTCAATGGTTTGCCCCTGCTCTCAGGCAATGGGACACCCACATGCAACCTGCCATTCCCCTCCAATGTGGGTCGCCATCACTATTTGGAAGCTCACCATGCCAGACAGCTACTGCTCCATCAGGAACCAGTTCAGCGTGGGGAGATTGACTGTCATGGTCATGGTCATACAAGTATGGCACTCTTGTGCGATTGTCCCATGAGGGTGATGAACTGCTGCAATGAGGCTTCCTGGGGAAGAGGGGTGGTGTTTGATGCTCAGTCCATGGAAGGTTTTTCAGTCCCGCCTTCAGAAAGTGCTGACGGGGGATGGGGTAAGTTGGGGGTTGGTCCTGGTGTGTGGGAAAGGTGCTTGGGCTCAGGGAACTCCCGAGGGCCCTGGCAACCCTGTGATTCTCGGTCTTCTTCTACAGGTGGTGAGGGCCATCAACACCATCCTGCTGTGCAGGGTCTTCATCCTGGGCAACGTGGACCCCATCATCACTGGCTTTGCCACCATGGCCTTCCCCAACTGCAGAGGGGCATTGACAGCACCCACACCCCCATCTGGGTCCCTCATCACCAGGCATTGGACTACGTCAACTGGAAGGGGTACTTTTCCATGGTCCTACAGGCCCTTGTGGTCCACTGAGGCCAGTTCACTGACATCAGTGTCAGGTGGTTGGGGAACGTGAACAACACCCAGATTTTCAGGAACTCCAGTCTCTTACAGAAGATACATGCTGGCACTTTTTCCCCCAAAATGCACCATTCAGGTCAGGGACATGCACATGCTGATGTGCATCATGGGGGACGCAGCCTAACCTTGATCCCCTAGCTAATGAAGCCCTACATGGGACACTTTGACCCCACCAAGGAACGTTTTAATGCCAAGCTCAGCAGGGCCTGCATTGTTGTGGAAGGTGTCTTCATCCATCTCAAAGGGAGGTTCTGCTGTCTTATCATTTGGCTGGATCTCACTGAGCGGAACTTCTATCATTAGTCTCCTTAGTACAGTGCAAGCAAAATGGTCTTAATCCTAAATATTACAAATGAATTATTACTATTATAAAAGGATTTACTTACCTTTTCTAGGTGGAACATCAGTATATATAGTTAAGTTGATATTGAACGTCTTCAGTATACACATTGATTAGCTTGCCGAGACAAGCACTAGTCAGTTGATGATCCCCAGTGCTCGTCTCAGCAAGTCACTCAAGTTATTAAAAAAACCCTCTTCCCTACTTTGGAAAGCTCATGCTCACTTTCTCAGAATGCTAATGCTCACTTTCTCAGAATGCTTCAGTCCAGTTGATTAGGTAACGTTTACTGACCTCTCTCTGTTAAACTGCACAGCAACCTTGTAAGATGCACCAGTCCAATTTTTTTCCATGACTCACAGGTACAACTTCAGAATTTACCTTCTCTCACCCTGCCCTTAGAGTAGGAACCAAACGTGATGAAATGAGGGGTCCCCACAGTGTAACTATCACTCAAGATACACCTCTAATTTCAATAACACAGAACCAGCACCATCCTTCCCTTAGCTCCATCACTACTGAGTGTGCCACACTATCCGTCCTCAATTTCTTAACTACACACACACACCAGGTTACTACCTTTTCACCATCTGCATGTTTATTCTTTACTTATATAGTATAACATTGTATGCATACAGCAAGAGACAACTTTCATCCAGCCTTCTTTCCTCAGTCAAGAGTTATCCTCTGAGCTTTCCTCTGCTTCTACTTATATCCTCTCAGTTAATAAGCCCATTGCCTTGTTACCTCAGCAATTGCCACCCACTTGTCAATAATCCCCAATAATAAAAACTGTTTACTAGGCTTCCATCAAGCCTCCACTCCTCCAGAAGCAGCCACATTGCCAAGGATACTACCAATAGTGGCATGTTACACCTTGTGAATGGTGGCATTTTCACAATGGTTCCAAAAATAGCAGCGGGAGTGAAACATCTCTGCTTTCACTTCTGCCCCACAACACCTTGCTTTACCTGCTGTCACCCAGCTGAATGGTATCTATCAGCTATGGGCACAAAGCAGCAACACTGATTAATCAATCAGCTAGAACTCCTGGCCTATCTGAGCATCACTCACATAGTAAGTGAAAAGCTGCAGATACCTCAAAATGTGAAAGAAGTGTATCAGGGTCTGGATGTGTGGCTTGAAAGGACAGTGTAAGAAGTCAGAAAGATCTTCAGCAAATCCTCAACTCTACCCACCTCCACCTACCCTGATCATAGAATTGAATTCAGAATTTAAGCTGTGACAATTACAAAAATCTGTATGTGTCCCATAAGTCCCATAAATCGCAGCTAAGTTACAGGTTTACAATTATTTTCCTTATTTTCTCTTAGAAGAAACTGTTATTCCTCGGGGATTATGCTTGCTTTGTAAGGCACACGGGTCATGCCATTCTATTTTATCTATGCATTGCTTTTATCAAAATGTTTTCACAAAGAATTGTATATGGATTTAAGAATGTTTTATAAATGTATTTTTAATTGGAGAGGAAAAAAGAGAAGAAATGAAATAAAATGTTCTGTAATTGTTAGTTTTTATCCAGAATTGTCTGGCTACACATACTGCAGCATCTTACTCATCTTGTAGAAGCATTCATACCCACCTATTTCTGTCTTGCAGGAGTGAGGCTTAATTTCCACCAAATCTTCATAACGTTTTTCAGCCAGATGTACAATTCTGACTAAGTCCTGCCCTTCAGAAACATAGTTCAGCATTTGAATGGGTGTGGTTACCCACTAAGTATTTCAGTTCATTGTGATTCAGATATCCCACATCCAAATAATTATCATTCTAAGTGTACAGTTGCGTATCTGTTGCATTTTGGATGCCCTACATCACCGTGGAAGACTGGACGTACTATGAAACCCCATAATGCATCTATGGAGGAATTCAGCACCCCACTATTTTTCAAATCATCTCTCATGTCAAAGGATCTCTGACAGGACCAAAAAACTAGGAGTCCCAGGGTTGCCAGGAAAGTCAGAAATCAAGTGAATCATAGACCGAGAGGTGAAATGTTTTAAAGACATGTCAGCACATAACTGATGAACAGTTAATCCTTCAGCAGCGGGTTAACCTGTTGCCCTGTCTCTAGCCATGAGAAATATTTCATCTGTGAGTTCTCTCACTTGTCATTGGTACTGTCAACCTGTTCTAATGAGTTTGCAGTGAAGCCCAAACCAGTGTGCATACAGAAACTCAAATCCACTTACTTTGCCTATTTGCTGCAGCCATTTTATTCTCAAATCATTCTTGGCCTCTGTTTCTCAAATACTTTCCCAGAGACTGCAGACAAGTGGGAAACAGTCTGATTTAGGAACAACTACTAATGGCTGAGAGGGGAGAAAAAAGACCAACCTTGAAGTAAAATTAAACAAATGGTGTTTTGAAGTTGAATGTTCCGGGCTCAAGGTTCTCCTGCTGGTGTTTTATGAGCTCTGTAGTATTTTTTGTCAAACACATAAATTTAGTTGAAATGTTTGTGCAAAATAATGGTTTCTTCACATTGGCAGTGGAGCACTTTAATACTACTAAGCCCCTGCATGACATTTTTCATCAGCAGCTCTCAAAGGATGAGAGAAACACTCAGCACTTAATTTGTAATGAAAGAGGTGCCAGGGCTCATGCAATTTGGTTTTTTGCTTTCATAACTAACATGCCACACCCAGAGGAGCCAGCGCTATGAATTGCCAACCCTACAAGTGCTGGGGCTCAGCCCTGGAATGAATCAGGCACCGGTAACTACATTTCATTTAGTTGAGGAAAACAAACCACAGAGAGGTGAAGTGACTGTCTCACTACAACATGTTAGTGGCAGCCCTGAAGCGGTGGATGTTCATGTAGAACATAGTTTTCCTAATCGTGCTCCTATGCCAGACCAGACAGTGGGTTAAATCGTGCTGTTAATTATAGCCATGAAATTAGTGGATTGAGGGACTAACCAAGAGCAAAATGTGGCCAACTGGATTTATGCGTTCATGTCAGTAGATAAAGATACAAATTATCGAGAGCAGAGCACTGGTGAGGTCACATTCCCCAAACTGCGAGATGCCTGAGGAATAGCTATAGAAGATCCAAAGACTTCAAGGGAACTGCTGATATTATGGGCTTGCCTACATGGCAATTGAGTGCACAACAAGCTGGGATGTAAATCTATAGTGCTCTTGACTACCATGTACCCTGCTGCCATGCATGGAACTTTTGGTTGGCTGTAGCAGAGTCCACATGGCCAAATAGTGCACAGCAGGATAAAGTGCTGTGTCTTACACCCCAACTTGCCACACACCAAAATTGCCATATAGACATGGCCTACGATAATCTGTAGAGCCCTGCAAATTAGTGGATATCTGTTTTATATCTGTAGGTATCTGCATCCATGGATGTGGATGTGGATATCCATGGCTCTTTTTTTTCCAGATATGAATGTGGCTGTCAATACAAATTTGTATCCATGCAGGGCTCTAATAATTTGAGGTGCAGAGAATGAGACGTAGCTCAACAGACTTTGATGTCTAGAGTCACTATGTCCTGGACTTTAATTCAGATTGTGTTCTATACCTTGTCACAGTTCAGGGCAACTGCATCTGTACTTCCCAGTGGTCTAGCAAGAGCATCTTCCTCTCAGGCTTCCAGCTCCTCAACTGTTGCACTTCTCGGGTGAACACTTGTTTCATTCCCTTCTAACCAGAGTATTTTGAGGTCGAACAGTTTCCTGCCTTCAGTGTGTTTCTCTCAGCAAGAGATCTATTTACTCATTCTTATGCGGCCTCAGGAGGCTAAGTCCTTCCAGTCCTTCCCTAATGACTGGGGCATTCTGGACCAAAAGTCTTGTCCATTTAGACCATGAGCCTGTTTAAAAACAGGCTATTTTGCCAAGAATTCTTTCTCTTTCACTTGATTCCTGAAACATTCAGTCTGAACTAGTATATGAGAATATTTCCAGTGGGCAAATATAAAAGGTTATAGACCACAGGAATTACATTAGCCACAGGAATTACATTAGCATCTCCCTCTTTCTAGAGAAGTTACATACAATATCACAATAACACATACACAGTTGCATTTCAATACGATGAACACAAGAAAGTAACACTCCAAAATTAATTATCTGCAAACAAACACTAAACTCACTACAATGTAAAGCAGAAAGTAATATCTTACTACCCTTCAAAATCTTTCAATTTTTAATCCCACCCAATCTAGTCTGGTCCAAGTATAAAGGCCAGGGGTCTCTGAAGTACAGAGGCACATTTCTCTGGTCTTTGGAACCCAACATTCTTCAGGCAGGTTCACCAAATCTGTTACCAATAAAGCCAGCAGATATTATAAAATTCAAACTAGCCTACTGGTGCCTCTCCTTTCCTCTCAAACTGATAGGAATGGGATTGAGAAGAACTCTAGGGAAGTACTGTTATGAACACCACTATGGGTGTGTCTAGACTGCAGGCTTTTTTTTTAAAAAGTGGCCTTTTTTCGAAAAAAAAAAACTTTACCTGCGTCTAGACTGCTGCCATGTTCTTTCGAATGTAAATCAAGAGAACGCAGCAGTTTTTTCGACTGCGGTAAACCTCGTTTTACAAGGAATAATACCTTTTTTTCAAAAGTACTCTTTCAAAAAAGGGCGCTATGTAATGCAAACTGTGCTTTTTCGAAAGAGAGCAACCAGACTGCCTGGGTGTTCACTTTTGAAAAAGCGGCTTGCTTTTTCGAAAGTACTGGTTTTAATCTAGGTGCTCTTTTTCGAAAGAGGCTTGCAGTCTAGACGTAGCCTATGTTACATAATCTCATAGTGCTTTACAGACACATAATACCAAATGTCAGAATGACTTTTTAACTAAATATGAAGAATTCCTGTTTGCGAGTTTGATACACATTTGTGTGTCTGTAATTTTCTACAATATGCAAGTCAGAGAAGTAGATTGCATCATGGAATAGGCCATGTATATAATTTCAGACAGGGATGGGCAATAATTTTTGTTATGGGGCCACTCCAAGATTTTGGTAAGTAGTCAAGGGTGGCATTCTTCCATAATATTAAGGGAGGAGGTGTTGGGTCTGGGATAGAGGGTGGGTGCAGAAGGGAACTTGGAGTAAGGTATTGGGGTGCAGAAGGGGTATGGGATCTGGGAGGGAGTTTGGACGAAGGAGGGGGTTGTGACCTGGGGTAGGAGAACAGAGTGCAGGAGGGGGTCCAGGAACAGGGGTGCAGAGAGTTTAAGTTACATGGAGTATGGGTGCAGGAGGGGGGCAGAGTTTTGGGGGAAGGGAGGGGCTAGGGTTTCAGAAGCAGGCTCTAGCCAAGAAGCACTTACCTGGGTGGCTCCCAGCTAGCATCCCTGCCCATCAGATTTCTCAGCCAGGCTCCCTGCCTTCCATGCCTCTGCAAGTACCCAGAGCAGCTGGCTGGGGCCATGTGCTGCTCTAAATGCTGCAAACCCAGCGGAAGGGGGAATGGGAGCTGAGAGATTGTGCTGGGGCCCAGGGCAGCACACAAAGCCTCTTCCCCTCTCCCTGCAGGCTTGTAGCACTCACAGATGTACAAGGCCATCACATCTGATTTCTCTGAGGGGCCAGGGCAGCCAGGGAGCCTGTTTGAGGCTCCTGCTGGCCATGGGCAGGATCTAGCCTGTGGGCTACATTCTGCCCACCCCTGGTCTGAGAGTACCAGCTTCAACACGGGTGGGGGGGGAGAGATCCAACATCACACCTTAGTTATTACTTATCCTGTAGCACTGCACACTGGACCACATCCTGAAAGACTCTATTCTGAAACCTCTCTTCTGGCCTTTAAATAACCTCCTAACCTTTCCAAGCTTGCCAAGCAAGCTCCCCACAGACCAAGTCACATCAACTCAAAGCAGCAGCAGACCCTGTCAGAACAACAGATGCAGATATATCTCCACCACTGCACTGATCTATACTCCTACAACACCCCTATTAAGATCCATGGGACCTACACATGCCTATCACAACATGTGGTGTACTGTGATGATTGCTCCCTCCCTCCACCCACATAGAGGAGACATGCATGTGAACTCACATTCCCTTCCCCCAGAGTTAAAGATGATGGGATAAATCCCTGAGAGGAATAACTGCATCTTTCTGGCTGTTTGAACTCGGAGGATCAAGAGACTCTAATAAGAAACCAGAGACCCCCAGAGGCTGCTCTGTAGGGCTGCTCTGGAAGACACCTTGATGAGATAGTGACAGAGTTGCAATGATCGCTTAGGATTCAGATGTATACACACCAGTGAGTTACCATTTGCTTGCTTTAACTTGTGAATAATTCTCATTCTTTTTTCCTAGTAAATAAATAAGTAGATAATGTTTTCAGGATTAGCTATAGGCATTATCTTTGGTGCATGTCAGTTGATCTGAGGTAAGTGACTGGTCTCTTGGAATGGGAAACAACTGGAATGTGGTGTGATTCTTGGTTTACGTGACCATTTATCACTCAATCCACTTTGTCAAGGTAGACTAGAGAGCCTAAGGGTATGTCTACACTGCACTCCTCTTTCGAGAGAGGAATGCATATGCAGCTGAGCAAAATTGTAAATGAAGCACGGATTTGAATTTCCCATGCTTCATTTGCATAATTGCGTCCGGCTGCTATTTCAAAATACCCTATTTTGAAAAAAGAAATGCTGTCTAGATGCGGTTATTTCAAAAGAAAACCCTTCTTTTGAAATTACCCTTAAAACTCATTTTATAAGGAGTAAGGGTAATTCCGAAAGAAGGGTTTCTTTTGAAATAACTGCGTCTAGACAGCGTTTCTTTTTTCAAAATAGGGTATTTCAAAAAAGTGGCCGGACGCAATTATGCAAATGAAGCACAGGAAATTCAAATCCGCACTGCGTTTGCAATTTTGCTCAGCTGTATTTGCATTCCTCTCTCAAAAGAGGAATGCAGTGTAGACATACCCTAAGAGAACTGCTTGTAACTGCATGATAAGACGGTTATAGAGATCCAAAAGTTCACACTTATTTCTGGCTTGGTGAAATCTAATTTTAGAACATACCATCAGTTTGGGGTGTCTGCCCTGAGGTTCACACTCACAGCGTGAGCCACTTTAGACAGTATGACACTGCACACAAATACTTTTCACAAAGTGGCACTCCATATATGACCTTTCAATCCTCATCCTCAAAGGAAACTTGCTTGTGACCTTAAAAAAAAAAAGAGCCTGGGAACTTAAACAAATAACTCTGCTGGACACTACAGTCTTGTCTTCATGTACAATGCCACAGAAGTACAGCTACAGTGCTTTAGCGAAGACAATACCTACAGCAACAGGAAAGCTTCTCCTATCTACATAATCCATGTCCCAGAGAGGTGGTTGCTATGTCAGGGGGAGACATTCTCCAGTTGACAATGTTATGGGGGTTAGGTCGGTATCGCTGCATCATGTGGGGGTAGATCTATAGTAGAGTTGGCCTAAAAAAATCAGTCTCAACCCAGACACTGGTTTTATGGCTTATTACAACAGTTTGCAACCTACTAAAACCTTCTTTCTCCTGACATGTGTTAACTCCTTATGCTTAACAATCTGTACCTCCTCGGACCTTACTTGTGACACTCTAGATACTTTTTCCGAGTTTGAAGAGGAGCTCTGTGAGGCTTGAAAACTTGTCTCTTCTACTAACAGAAGTTAGTCCAATAAAGATATTACCTTATACACGTAGTTTCTATCAAATACAGCTGTCATGGGACATTTGCCTTTTAGTAAAGAGGTTTGTTCTATTGATCCATCACTAACCTGGCTCCTTTTTTGGACAATCTGGCTGTGAAACCCTCTCAATGCAAAGATAGGAGGTAAAAAAAAACTCAGTAGGAATACCAAAAATGGTGATAACCTGTGGTGAAGACAGGAGCAGCCAAGACATTAACTCTGCTGAGAAATTCTTCCTGGCTGTCAAAAACTTGAGGAAGATTTTAATTTAAGGCTTGAACAGGGTTCACCTGTTTTATACCTATGTAAAACTGCCTACTCTGTTTAGCGTATGCTGAACAAGGTCTGTTATGAATTGAGGCTTAGCTTGTAAAATCTCTGCAATGAAAAAACCTTCTTTGATATTAAGCCCAGCACATAAAAACCAGAAGTATGCAGTTACCAAGGTGAATGGATGAATGGTTTGTGTTAACATCTGAACAGTTACAAATGTCACAGACTTGGAGAAATTTAAAATGCCACTGACGCCAGGTTCCTGGTTTAAATTTAAAGAAATGGAAATTAGATATATTTTATTAAGCAGTCAGGCATGAAATTACATCTTTAAGTGTCTGAAAATCATGGTCTTGGAGGAGCAGCCATTATTCCGGGGTGGCTCAGTGGGCTGACATTATTCCGAAAAAACATAGTGCATGCCTAGACTACAAGCCATTATTTCTCAATAATGGTGAGCTAGAGGATTTCTTACTCTGACTCCTGTAACACTCATTTCATGAGTAGTAAGGGAAGTTGAAGGAAGAGTGTTCTTCCTTCGACTTCCTGCTATGTAGACAATGCCAAAAGCTGAATTAAGCTGTGTTGACTTAAGCTACGCAAGTCATGTAGCTCAAGTTGTGTAACTTAATTTGACTTTTGCCCTGCTCTGTAAAAGTGCCCTTAGAGACTAAACAAAAATATATAGATAGTATCATGAGCTTTCGTGGGCACAACCAACTTCTTCATATTACAAATATGGAACAAGAGGCGCAGGGCTTCAAATAAAAAGCAGAATTAGAAGGGAGAGGAGAGGGGAAAAACAACCAAAACAAGTCAATTAAAGTGTCCATGCTAAATGAGACTAATAGAATGATCTGTAAGTGCCCAATACTTAGCTTTTGATGTCATTTGGGCATTGAATATAATGACCCACACAGTTCATGTCTTTATTCAAGCCATGAGAGAGTGCGTCAAATTCGCACATGAAGATCAGTTCCACAGACTCTCTCTAATTGATTCCTGAAATTACTTTGTAAGAAAATAACCAGTTTTAAATCCATTAATGAGTGCCTGGGCAAGTTAAAATGTTCCCCAACAGGTTTCTGTGTGTTACCATTTCAAATATCTGATTTGTGTCCATTAATCCTTTGTCATAGAGACTGTCCAGTTTGGCCAATATACATTGCAGAGGGGCATTGTTGGCACTTGATGTGTAGATCACATTAATAGATATGCAGTGGCATGAGCCTTTGATGTGGTGGCTTATGTAATTAGGTACTGTGATGATGTCGCTTGTGTAGATGTGTGGACAGAGTTGGCACCAGGGTTGATTGCAGGGGTGGGTTCTTGGATGATTATGATGAAGGTGGGATGCATGGTTGCTGGATAGAATTTGTTTTGGGTTAGTTGGTTGTCTGTAGGCGAGGATTGGCCTGTCCCCCAAGGCCAGTGAGAGTGACGGATCGTTTTCCAGGACAGATTGTAGATTCTTAATGATGCTCTAAAAGGGGTTTAAGTTGGGGTCTGGAGGTGATGACTAGTGGTGTTCTGTTGTTTTCTTTGTTGGGCCCATCTTGAAGAAGGTGATGCCTAGATATTCATCTGGCTCTGTCAATCTGTTTTTTCACATCCCGGGTGGGCATTTAAGTTGTTAGAATGCCTAATAGAGATCCTGTAGGTGTTTGTCTCTGTGGGATTGGAGCAAATCTGAACATAACAGCCATACTGGGTCGGATCAACTGTCCATCTAGCCCAGTATCCTGTCTGCCAACAGTGGCCAATACCAGATACCCCAGAAGGAGGGATCACAGAACATAATCCTAGTGTGACCCCTCTCCTGTCACCCATTTCCAGAAATAGAGGCATGGGGAACTCAGGCAGGAGTTCTGTAGATTGACTGAGTGAAGAAACGCTTCTGTTTGTTTCTTTTAAACATGCGGTCTATTAATTTCATTTAGTGATCCCCTAGTTCTTATATTATGGGAATAAGTAAATAACTTTTCTTTATTCACTTTTTCCACACCAGTCATGATTTTATAGACCTCTATCATATCCTCCCTTAGTCTAGTCATTTCTACGCTGAAAAGTCCAAGTGTTTTTAATCTCTCTTCATATGGGACCCGTTCCTAACCCCTAATCATTTTTGTTGCCTTTTCTGAACCTTTTCCAATGCCAATATATCTTTTTTGAGATGAGGCGACCACATCTGTATGCAGTATTCAAGATGTGAGTGTACCATGGTTTTAGATAGAGGCAATAAGATATTCTCTATCCCTTTTTTAAGGAATAGAGAAAGGTCCATAGAGGTGATCCTGGCAATTATAGACCAGTAAGTGTAATGTCAGTATCGGGCACATTAATTGAAACTACAGTAAAGAATAAAATTGTCAGTCACATAGATGAACATAATTTGTTTGGGGGGGAGAGGGGAGGGAAGTCAACATGGTTTTTGTAAAGAGAAAGCATGCCTTACTAATCTACTAGAGTTCTTTAAGGGAGTCAACAAACATGTGGATAATGGGGATCCAGTGGATATAGTGTATACTTAGATTTCCAGAAAGCATTTTACAAGATCCCTCACCAAAAACTCTTAAGTAAAGTAAGTTGTCATGGGATAAGAGGGAAGGTCCTCTCATGGATTGATAACTGGTTAAAAGACAGGAAACAAAGGGTAGGAATAAATGGTAAGTTTTTTGAGTGGAGAGGGGTAACTAGTGGGGTCCCCCAAGGGTCTGTCTTGGGACCCATCTTATTCAACTGATTTGTAAAGGATGTAGAGAAAAGGGTAAACAGTGAGGTGGTAAAATTTGCAGATGACACCAAACTGCTAAAGATAGTTAAGACCAAAGCAGACTGTGAAGAGCTTCAAAAAGATCTCACCAAACTAAGTGATTGAGCAACAAAATGGCAAATGAAATTGATAAATGATAAATTAATATTGATAAATGTAAAGTGGTACTGTGACCCTGTGCAACAGGTTACACTTCCCATAGCAGGGCCTGGACTTAGAGCATCTCGCATTATGGGATGAGCTCTACAAACATGCTACAGGCAGGACAAGATCCCCCAGGACCTGTCATCTCTGCCCCTGTTGTTCCTCTCCTCTCACAACTCTTCCCCGCATTTTGGTGACCAAGTTTTGGTCATAACCCATGGATTGAGAAACTGCTAGAGAGATTCATACAATACTTTTCTCAATGTGGGATTATATTTAACATGGGACTATTGGAACCTATGTACTGACTCTAAGTTTATTTCTTTAAACAGATATTCCCCAATAAGGAATGAGGACTAGATTAGATAAGCAGATTTTTGAAGAAAAGATCTAACTGTTAAAACAAAACTGGAAAGAAAAAGTCTTGGCAAATACCTCAATCTTCATAGACTAGTTACGTAAAAGTTATTGTAGAAGAAAGTAACCTGTAAGCAGTATGACCAATCATATGAGAGTATTTCAAACTCAACCAAGTGAATCAATTGAAGTAGTGTCAGGTGTAACAAGGAACTGCAAAAGTAAAATTTTACCCTTATTCCTTTCATAAGGGTTTAATTTTATCTGATTTGCATAACCCTGAAGATTTATACCTAATGTTGCAATTTTTTATGGTAAACCAAACTCTGATATATATAAACATGGAACCAGAGGAAAAAAGTAGAGGGGACTGGAAACATGAGCCAAAAATTGAGAGGAACAACACAGTGAAATGAGACTTTGAGAGTCTAAATTAAATGTAGCCCCTACTTATACAGTATGTTCCCATCTTGTGGCCAGTCCATGCTCAGAGGTTTATGAATCCCCTACAGTTGTTAAGGAGGAAAAATTTGGTTTTTATAAGTCAACCAGTGACAACTCAGGGTATGTCTACACTACGGAGGAAGATCAAAGCTGTCACTGTCGCTCTCCCAGGATTCGAATTAGTGCTCTAGTTAAGACAGCTAATTCGAAGTAAGAGGGGCACTCTGGTCAATGCTAGTAACCCTGCTTTGATGAGGAGTAAGGGAAGTCGAAAGAAGAGTGTTCTTCCTTTGACTTCCTGCAGTATAGATAGTGCCAAAGGTCAAGTTCAGCTACTTCAACTACACAATTAACAGAGCTGAAGTTGGGTATCTTAATTCGACTTGGTCCTATAGTGTAGACGTACCCTCATGCTTTTAGATCAGCAGGACCAGGGTTCATGCCTCACTGTTAATAATTGACTTGGAGCCATCACATTCAAAAAGACAAACCCTGAATAATTCAGGTAGGTTGCTCACTGAATTTCTGTCCACTTGTGGCTGAACATGTGTCCCTAAATCACACCATCAAGCCTAAAGCTATAACTGATGGAGGCAGTAATTCAATCCTACTCTGCAGCTAGGAGAACCAGTTCAAATCTTCATGGAATTATAGCAGGTGCTTCAGTTACAGAATAGATCACTACAAGCTTGGGTCTTTAGAGCAGATAACGGTCTCTCCTCCACCACTCAACAGGGGTGAAAGAACTGTAGTCCCAAGCAACCTGCTCACTGGTGTGGCCTGTCAGGTCTAGTTGGTGCACGTCCTTCAAAAAGCAGGGACTTGGGACAGTAGGAACAGCACTTTGAAATGAGCAGAGCTCGAGCTCCTAGACTAGGACACTGGATTACCTGTGAAGGAAAAGCTTGGGCATACAGCTAGACTGAGCCTTCTGAGAGTCGGAGAACTGAATTATGCCTTTGGCTGAAATACCTGAGGCTAACACTACATTTTTAACCAAGTAGAAGAGTGAAGATGAGACTTCCTAAAGAGCCTAAAACCTACATCCCCTTTGTATTATGAAGGGGGCCTGGTCTCTTACAGACCTTGGAAATATTTCTTTGGATTGTTTTACAACTTTCTCTTGCCTACGCCATTCCCACCAGGGGTGGATTCAGAGGTAGAGCTGTAGGTCTATAACTTATACGCCAGGACTGGACTGATATCTCCTACATCATTCACTGGGAAACAAGTGATGCAGTTGCCTTCAGTGCAAAGGGATGATATGGATACATGGCCTCTGATAGCATATACAAACATCATTCTGTACCTACTCCTAAGGCAGGTCTGCCCTACAGGGACAAGTTGATCTAAGCTACACACAGCAGAGCTGACAACCTTGCTGGGTCCCTTTTACTGACCAGTTTACTGCTCCCGGAAGGGGCAGTGCATCAAGAGGAATGACCTAAATTCTTTAGTGTAATTCCATTATATTTGCCTCCTAACTACTAAGTTATTCCCAAGAAGTGCAATTGTTTGTTTAGCCTCTAAAGTGAGGTAAAGTAATGTGAGAATTAATTAGCTAACTTGAAAATGAAATAAATGGTTTTCCAGACTTCATTGGATGGATTGGTAGCACATTTTTTATAAGCTATTGCTAGATTATTAAATTAACACTAGTGCCGGATAAGTCTGGGTTTGCAGAAATCTTGAAGCCCAAAACAGCTGTAACAACTGTCTTATGTTCCTGGTAGCAGGTGCATCCCTGCTGTGGGTTTATAGAGAGGTATGTAATTTATTGTTTATGTCTGCAATGAACGGGCATTCAACACAGTCTTAACTAAACTTCACAAATCCCGTTACTGCATGTACTAGGCTCAGTTTAAAAATATGCAAAGGATTCTTCTCTTAGGCAGTTGCTTCTTTGATAGTTTGGGCAATAGGGGCTTCATCCAAAACCCACTGAAGTAAAAAGACTCTTAACTTCAACTGTCTTTGGACCCCACATGAACACTGCGTTTCTACTGCTTCTCCTATTGGAGTAGGAATAAGATCCTCCGGAAAAGGGTGCTTTTTCCGGAGGATCGGGGCCAGTGTAGACGCTCTTTTCCGGCTTTTCTAAAAGCCGGAAAAAAGCGGCGGACATTTTTATTTAAATGCCGCGGGGGATATTTAAATCCCCCGCGGATTTCCCTATTACGATAGCTGAAATTAACATGCCCCTTCCGGAAAAGGGGCCAGTGTAGACGTAGCCAATATGTGTGCCACTGTTACAGTGGGCATCCTTAAGAACTAGTATTAGCATTTACAATAGTGATCCTGCAAAGAATTGCCATAAATTAACAGAGATTAAGGTCAGAAGGCACCATTCCATGATTTAATCTTATATCTTTTATATCATGGCTCATAGTATTTCATCCAGTTACTTCTATATTGAGACCAACTGCACAGGCAACATTGTTTCCTCAAGAACGCTCTGGGTACAGGCCAAGCTGTATGCAAGAGTCACTGGAAGACTGGGAGTGAAAAGCTTGTTCTTTTGAATGGCACTTTTTTGGGGAAATATTAAGATCAACTGCAGCTTTTCTGAATGATTGAGGGAAGGTAGGCTTTTTAGCTATTCACACCTTGATCACATAGCAAGGGTTAAATAGGCAGGAATGCTGGAATGATATATTTGCTCACACATCAGGACAGCTTTGCCTTTTATTTATGGTAATCAGGAAATGGTGGTATTCTATCAGGTCACCTGTGAAACATCTGGCTTTTGTTTAGGTAAAGTAGTGCATCAAAGAAGCTATAATTTATTTAACTTAATTGGCACAGGTCAGAAAACATGTGGCTGACAATAGGCTGGCTAGATTTATGGAAGTGGGGCAGAAAGAGAGAAAAAAATTCAACACCTATGTTTCATAGAAATAATCAAGAATCATTAACTTTTTCTCCTAGAGAGCTGACTGCATGACATTTTATTAGAAGGCCAGTTGCATGAGATGTGAAATGCCTGTTGATACTTTGCTATTATTCCTTGACAATGCAATGCAGAATAACAGTCCTGTTTTTCCTGCCAAAGAAAATAAAGGAAAAATAATGTTCCTCCCAAAACAAAGCACCACTCCTAACTCTGATAACTTCATTGTATAAGATACAAAGAAAATGTGTTGAACTGAGGCCTGATCTTGAAGTTGTTACTTAGCAAAACTGCAAACTATAGGAAAACTTACCCTTATCACAGGTCATAAGTGTGGGGTAGACAAAGTAGCTTTTCTACTATACAGCAGAACCTCCTCTTTTCACCTCTCTACACCCATTATCCAAACTCTTCTCCCCCCAATCACCCATTGCCTATATTTGAATCCAGAGTTTTGCATCTAACCTCTGCTCCCCCCTCCCCCCCCCCCCGTTTCCTTATTAGACAAGTCCTCACCTGTCTTGTGAAATACTACCCCTTCCACAGCATTCAGGTAATCAGGGTTTACAGTACTGTACAGGAAATAGGAAGCAAAAAAAATTTAAAAAACAACAGGTTTTTCTTTTTATAAAAAGGGGACAAACTAAGAACAGTAGTAAAAAGACACTGCAGTTATTGAGCAATTCATCAACATTGAGGCACATATTTCTGCCTAATTTCATAAACTGGTGTTAATTTCAGGCCCAGATTTGCAAAATATATTTCTACTCACATTTACTGTTCACTCCAATGTAAGTCTTGAGGTGCAAAAAACGCACTACAAGAAGTTACTGGGGAAAAAAAGTATGGGCAGAGTGGACCCATTTTCTCATGGCTGATTATCTAAAGGACAGGACTGCAACTTACACACCAGCATATGCAAAGATTCAAATATTGTTAACCCTGCATTATACATCTATGCATTGTTGTTGCAGCAACTTTGGTCCTTCTTCAGCTCTGTGTATACTGTTGGTGAGAGAGACAAGCTTTCAAAAAGTTGGTTCAATAAAAACTAGTACCTCACTCACCTTATCTCTTGAATATCTTTCTGAAATACATGGTCTAGCATCTAGTTAGCTTAACCACTAGTTATGAGACTCATTCTAGGAATTATTAGGTAAAGTGACATGGACTTTTATAGAGGTCAGACTGGATCAATCTGGACTCTTCTGGCATTAAGATTTATTGATGCCTAACAAAGTATATTAAAATCAATTTTGTAGTATGTGTTAAAGAATGGGAAATCATGGTTTAAATAAGCAGGGTGTTTGAAGAGCTCAATGTCACCCTCCTTTCAAAATAAGATTCAGTAGTTACAGTCTCCTGAAACAAGTTATCTCCTACCAAGAGCTGTATAATGGTTCAAGGTCTTAGAATGAAATCTAGAAACAGGTGCAATAAGCCGAAAAGTTGAGAGAGTTTGGGGTGCACCTGGGCTATTTCAGAGAGTATAGTGGAATTTCAGGCAAAGTTAGACCAGTTCAGGATTTTATGAGAATTTGTGTCAAATGCAATGGTTATCAGTTACAATCTAACAATTAGAAAAATTCAGCAATTTGGAATGAGTTATGCTTTGAGTATTTTAGGTTCATTCACCTCAAGCTCGTATAGTTATATTCAAAGCAGTTTCAGGATGATACGTTAAATCCAGATCCTGCAAGTTATTCCGCATGGGTGGATACCTCGATTCCCCTCATGAAGACTCACTGAGTGTGGAATGGCCATCTCTGTGTAAAGATTCAGTGGCAATAGGTGCCAGCAAACAGAGCAGTAAACATGGGAGTTTGAAAGAGATGGGGGTAGCAGTGTGGGGTGATCTGTTTGTATTTGAGTTTGTTGGTGGGATTTTTTGGCCTACCTTGTTTTTGCTTTTTCTGTTTGTTTTTCCTTTTTCTGTGACAGGAATTTAGATGGGAAGACTGACTGGTAAACAGGCAGCAGAGCTAATGACCCAATGAATAGGAGAGACAATGGAAATGACCAGATGTGCAAACTGTGGTATGTACATAATTCTAGAATGGAGCACTTGAAAAGGATCTTTGTTTGTACAACATGCCACCTAGTAGAACTTATAGAAGAGAAGATCTCGGGTTTGAGATACAGATGGAAACTATGCTTGAGGTTCAAATTAGGCAGAAGAAAAGACAAGCTGGTGGAAAGATGGTTGGAAGAAGCTCATGTAATCTCTATGCCTGATTTTAACATTGAGAGAAACAGAAAAAAAAAATCAAGAACCGATACAGAAATGGAGAAAGGAACAGCAGTGGCTAGGAGAATGGACAAGAGGAAGGATGGGGATGATACCAGTCAGATAGGCAACACTGGCAGGAGAATCATCTCTTTGTAGTAAAATGGCTATCCCACTCTGGTAACAGAGGGACTAAAAGCTGGCTGGAGGGAGTCTGTATAAACTGAGCCAGAAACAGCCAATCAGGCTTGGCTAGGCCCTATAAAAAGGGCTTCATGGCAGAAAGGAGCTCACTCTTGCCCTGACCAGCAAGCAAGGAGGATCTGGGTCCCAGTATACAATGGAACCATTGGCAACTTGGACAGAGCAGTTCTGGGTAGTTTCAGGGGAGGCAGAAAGAAGCTCCAGCCTGACATATGAAGGTCTACAGCCTGGGAGGTAAGGGCCAAAAAGGTGCCAGGGTCATGGGATCACTGAAGGAGAGAGAAGGAGGGCAGGACAAGGCTGCCATCAGAGGGTCCCTGAGTGGGGACCCAGAGTAGTGGGTGAGTCTGTGTCCCCTCCCCTTGCACTGCACTTTGCCACTATGGAATGTGTCCTTTACAGACTACAACTTACCCCTGAGGCAAAGGGCTAGACTTTGGGGCTCTAGTTGGCCACTCACATGAGTGTATGAACTGAGGGCTGCTGATATCCCTGGAAGAGGGGAGAATGGAGTGGTGGGCACCACAGACCAAGGAAGTGACATAGGTCTAGAGCCAGAGGTTGAAGACAAAGAGAGGAGAGTTCATTGAGCAAGATTACAGCATGTCTCTCTTAGAGGCTACATTATAGGAGAATGTAGACAACATTCCACAGAGATCTGGTTTATGGAAGTAGTGGAGAAGCCTGGGAACTGCGACAATAGGCGTCAATGCAGGATTATTTGGATAGCTGGCTTTCCACAAGCATAGAAGTTAATCATCATATTATATTGTATTTTTTGAAGGCTGGAACTCTTATTCAAGCGTGAGGTCCCCGAGTAAGGACACTCCATTCTTCTATGTCTGGAAAGCACACAACACATGGGAGGTCCCACTGCAAACTAACAAGCAACAAAATATGAAAGTGAAAAAATAACTACCTGTTTAAATAGAGAAAGACCATAGAATAGGATGCCAGACAACAAGCACATTGACCCTACAATTCTAGCTATCTGTTATTTCAGGAGAGTTGAAGAGATAAAAGGCTGTGTGTCCATGTGAGTGTTTTCCCCTCCCCCAAGAGGTGCAGAGATGAAGAGGAACGCATGGACACCGCAAGGAGAGCAGTTCCATGCTAAGCAAGAGTGATGCTGAGAATATCACAGGGAGGCCAAACCTCCAACTTCATAACTGCCAATGGAGGCTTAAGACCCTAAAACATACTGGCTGGAAACAACAGTAACACAAAACACATACGCCGATGAATAGGTTTTTTTGCATTAATCCTTAGCATTTAAAGAAGTGAGGGAGATAATCAGTCTTTCCTAGTAGGGGAGACAGGACTAGAAAAATTCCTTTTGGGGATAATAGAGATGTAGCCGTGTTAGTCTGGTCTTGCTGAAACAAAAGACAGGACTATGCAGCACTTTAAAGACTAAGAGGATTGTTTATTAGGTGATGAGCTTTCATGGGGCAGACCCACTTCCTCAGATGAAATTGTGGAAGAAAATTGGCATGACCATATATACCAAAGGGATACAATCAAAAAAAGTGAACACATATAAAATAGACAAATCAGATATTTTATATGTGTTCACTTTTTTTGATTGTATCCCTTTGGTATATATGGTCATACAATTCAGACTATAACCAGGAGGCAACCAGACAACTCTCCAACACCACATTTTACAAACCTCTCTCCTCTGATCCCACCTCGGAATTCCAAAAGAAACTACACTGTCTCTTTAAAAGCCTCCCTACAGCTACTCGGGAACAAATCCACACAGAAACACCTTCTGACCCCCGACCAGGATTGTTCTATCTGCTTCCCAAAATCCATAAACCTGGACACCCCGGACATCCCATCATCTCTGGTATCGGCACACTCACTACTGGTTTATCCAGCTATGTAGACTCTCTGCTCAAACCCTACGCAACCAACACCCCCAGCTATCTCTCAGATACTACTGACTTCCTAAAGAAACTACAAAACATTGATAACCTCCCCAATAACACCATCCTTGCCACCATAGATGTAGAAGCTCTATACACCAACATCCCACATGAAGACGGATTACAAGCAATTAGAAACACTATCCCAGAGAACACCACTGCCAATCTGATAGCAGACCTATTTAACTTTGTTCTCGCCCACAATTATTTCTGGTTTGAGAACAACTTATACCTCCAGATCAGCAGCACAGCCATGGGTACACGCATGGCCCCACAGTATGCTAATATTTTTATGGCTGACCAAGAACAACGTTTCCTCAACCCCTGTCCTCTTTTACCCCTTCTCTACTTACGTTACATCGATGACATCTTTATGATCTGGACACATGGCCAAGAAACACTGGAGACATTCCACAGAGATTTTAACAACCTACACCCCACCATCAATCTCCGCCTGGACCATTCTACACGAAAGATCCATTTCCTGGACAGGACAGTACAAATCAACAATGGAAAATTAGACACCACTATCTACAGAAAACCCACTGACTCATACAGTTACCTACATGCTTCCGGCTCCCATCCAGAACACACCATACGATCCATCATCTATAGCCAAGCCCTTCGATACAACCGCATCTGCTCTAATCCCACTGACAGAGATCAGAAACTTCAGGATCTCTACCAAGCATTTATAAACCTCAACTACCAACCCAGAGAAATAAAAAAGCAAATTGAAAGAGCCAGACGAATACCTAGAAACCAACTACTTCAAGACAGACCCAAGAAAACCAACAATAGAACACCACTTGTCATCACCTACAGCCCCCAACTTAAACCTGTCCAACACATTATCAATAAACTATAGCCTATACTGGAACAGGATACTAAACTCCGAGAGGCTCTGGGAGACAGACCCATAGTCTCCTATAGACAACCACCTAACCTCAAGATGGTTCTTACCAACAACCACAGGACATACCACACTAATACCAACCCTGATACCTTCCCTTGCAACAAACCCCGTTGCCAGCTTTGTCCACATATTCACTCTGCTGATACCATTATTGGATCCAACCAAGTGAGTTATAAGATCAAGAACACATATTCCTGCGCATCCAGAAATATAATTTATGCAATCATGTGCTGAAAGTGTCCGTCCACTATGTACATTGGACAAACGTCTCAGACACTTCGCCAAAGGATCAATGCCCACAAAACAGATATCAGACAGGATCACAAAGAAAAAACAGTTTCTTGCCATTTCAACCAGAAAGGACATTGTTTCAATGACTTGATTACCTGCATCCTGCTTCAAAGACCTTTTAATACTTCACTTCAAAGAGAATCCTCTGAACTGTCATTCATGCTTAAATTCGACACTTTACACTCAAATTTGAATAAAGACACTAATTATCTTACCCATTACAAAGATAGCTTCCACAATTATCACCTCTAATATCATTAGCTCACAGACTTTACCTCCCCGCCTTCCCCCCCATCCCTCTTCTGTTCTGAAATTTGATTTATCCTTTTCATATGTGTTCATTTTCTTTAATTGTATCCTTTGGTATATATGGTTGTGACAATTTTCTTCCACTATTTGATCTGAGGAAGTGGGTCTGGCCCACGAAAGCTCATCACCTATTAAACCATCTTGTTAGTCTTTAAAGTGCTACACAGTCCTGTTTCCTGATTTGTGTGCGTTTTTTTTTTTAAGCTAAAATTTTAGGAAAGAAGGGAATAAACTACTAGCAAAGTTAATCTGACAAACATCATCATTTGCCAATAAAATCTCTATTGGAATGCATAGTTAGTAAGAGTAGCCATGATTTAGGACACAGATGAATATGGATAGGCTTACAGTAAAATATACATAAACTTAGCTTAAAGAAGAGCTAACTAGAAAAACAACTGAACACAACAACTTTAGACAAGGTTAATCTTTATAAAAATAGATCAAAATCTAATGACTCTCAGGGATCATTTCAGAAACAGAAATTTAAGATAAAGGGTGGGATTTAGATGCCTAATTCCCTTAAGCCTCTTTGAAAATCCCAGCTGAAATTTGTGAAATATGGGGTGAAATGGGCAGCAACCCAGGTCCTGCCAGACATGCAGAAGATTTCTCTAAACTATTTGTAGACAAGGTAGTTCAGCCCTGGCAAGTAATACTTAATCTTTTCCACCGACCATGTGTGAGGCAAGGACATGTCATAAGATAAAGACCACCTGGTCAAGACCTGCAAAACTATTCACAGCCTACTAACCCATTTCACTGATAAATTCAAAGTCTCTGGCCAAATATTTCTGGCAAACAAACTGGAAAAATCTTTCCAAAATTGACACACACCTAACAAGCAAGATTTATTACAGGCTGTAGGGCATCGGGCAACATACTTCGACTACTTAAGTGACTCCAACACTTCCTTATGAATGCGAAAACAGCACGAATGATAAAAAGCAGGGAAAAGAATCCTAATTCTAGGAGGGAAATGTTAACCCCTCTAAAAAGGGATCATTCATCTATTTTTAATTCCACCTTACAATAGTGACAGGTATGTCAGAATACAAATAAATTCAATTAGTCACACTTCCGTCAAATTTGTCCATTGATTATTAGGTAGTTTGGTGTTTCAGACCATTCATGAAGAAAAACAGATTAAAGTTTCCAGGGATAGTATCTTGATATTGAGTGCTACTCTGAAGCCAATATCAATGACCACCATAATATTTTAAAGCTTAGTAAAGGGATATTAAGTTACATCCTGTTCAGATTTATTTTTTTAATCCAGTGGGATAAAACACATGCAGAGATTGCAACTTGTATCTTCCTGAATCCATGAAAGAGCAGAGAGCATATGCAGTAGATATAAATGAATATCCATTTGAAGTTCATTGTAATCTAGTATTAAAATGCAGACAAACAAACTGACATTGGATCTAAAAGTTATGCCTGCATTATCAGCCCAAATCAGAGCTTGCTTTACACACATAAGTTAAGCATGAGCATAAATGTTTGTAGGATTGAAACGTGAATAAAATAGACTGAGATTTTCTTTAACAACAACACCCTTCCAGGAATAAACCATGCAAATGACAGGAACATCCATCTGTTGACACCTTTGACTCCATGGTCCCTCCCATTTCTCTGTCCATCCCTCTAACCCTGAACTAAACATTACACTCCACCTCTGTTTTCCAAATCAATGAATATACCTGTAAAAGAATTAGGCTGCTGGTCTTTTGCTGCACTCATCTCCTCTTCCTTTCACTTCATCTATCTTTTCACCATTTCTTCCCTCATTGAAGTCTACAGCTACAGCTCAGACACCTGTTTGGTTTGCCACCTTTCACTCCCTTCATTATCCATGATTTTTTCAAAACATTAACAAGATTTCAGTGTGAGCTATTCCCATCCCCTCTTGTTTCAGAACCTTTGTCTTCTTTATTCCAGTGACTGACTGAGTTGTCTCACTTTTCACCTACAAACCCTTGTAACTCTGTCCCAGGGGCTGCTGCCTTCCTTTGCTCTTACCTCATCCATTTCCTTTCCCCCTCTCTGCAACCTCACCCTGCTCTTATGCTAGTTCTTGTCAGTATGAAAATATGCGCTGGTAAACTGCATTCTCAGACATCAAGCGTTGGCTCCACCTGTTCCTTCAGTCAACAACTAACTCCCCACACCTAATCCATATCTCGTCTAGGATTGTCTTCTACAATCTTCAATAACACACATAACTTCCCTATCCGTGTTAGTTAGGATTTATCTAAAGGCAGATGGAATACATCAACATACTATTAAGAAACTATTCGTTGTTTTGCTGTTAATAAATACCAACACTGTGTTGATTGGAGGAACAAATCTTCATTTCAGACATGTATCGAAGTACTATTGAACTTGTCTTTTCATGTCTTAATTGGCTTTTTGATTACGTTTCCCCCAAAATTTCTCATTATACAACTTTTTATGAGTGTTGTGAAATACATTCTTCCTCTGGAAAAAATGCGTCTTGGAGGAATAAAAAAACACTAAGGAAAAGGTTATATGTATGTCTAATGGCTTTTATAACTCATTTTATTAGCGTGCTTCATAAGGCAGTACAGTATGGAAATGAATAATTGGTCTATTGCAATATCACAAGAAGCCAATGTCTTTGGCATAGTCTACAAACAAGAGTCTGGCTGAAAAATTGGAAGAGAGTTGATATTTTTGTTTTCACTCTAGTCATTTTTTCCATCTGTATCATGAATTCAGTTTATTTCTACCAGTCTTCTAAAGAGACAGAAAGAGGGATTTGCATGTTTGAATCCTCATCTATGAAGTTGAAAGAAATAAAACGTTAAACATTACTTATGATGTAAATATAATGTTCGGAAACTACCATTGCTTTAAACAAGGATAACTATCTATCCATCCTTGCATTTCTCACATTTATCTATATAGTTCCAGAAACCAGGTATTAGCAGCCAAAGCTAAATTTAACACCCCTCCGAAAAAAGTGCATGTGACAAACTGCTCACATCCTCTAATGGGTGTATTATTTCTCTACCATTTTGAATTGGTAAATTTTTAACTTGATGTTTTAAATAGATTTCCTTGTATTCTTCAGACAGACCCTTTTCTGTTTATATCCCCCATGTACTCAGCTGGACTTTCAACAATAGTTTAAAGACTGGCCACTTTCAACTGACCTTTTATCACAAAAGCTAATTTTGGAGAGTTAAAACATTTAATAGATCTCAATTTAGCTGTTTGAATAGTGCCTAAAATTTGAAAGCAGTTCAGGCCCTGCATAGCTCTTTCAATTGAGCTAGATGCCCTGTCTGGCATAAATTCAAATTTCCTTTTAAAATGCAACAGTACCGCAGGAATTGTGAAGAAAAAATGTTCTGATGCTCCTCCGGTTTGGCTACTGTGCTTTTCAAATCATTGAGCTTTGTTTTGAGTTTTACTTTTGCTTAGAAAGCTAAACTAGAACTAGGTTGTACATTCTTGATTTAGCTTTGCAACTAAAGCTTCTTGGTTTTCTGAATTAGGTTATCTACTTCTGAAATGCTAAGATAATGTGGCTAGGGATTGATGGCTTGGGAAGGGTGCACTACAAAAAGTTTATGTAGCAGTATGCTGGAATTCTGACTCCATGGGTGCTCCAGGGCTGAATCACCCACTGAAAAAAAGGATCTAACAACACCCTTAGAGCTGGATTAATCTTGTGTGGAGCCTGGTGAGAGGACTGTGGCCCTGCCCCTGCTCATCCTCTTTCTCAGAAGTCCCATCTATCATTTTCCCAGAGGAGAAGGGCCAGAGAGGAGCACCCACTGGCAAAAGCAAAAGTCAGTGCTTGTATGTTATATGTTTGCAGTTTATGGCCTCCATTTATGACATGATAATAATGCACAAACATCTTGGGTGAAATCCTAGCCCCACCAAAGTCAACAGCAAAACTTCCACTAACTTCTATAGTACCAAGGTTTCACCCAATATATTTTTAAGGATACACTGACTTATGTCCTATACAGGCAGTCCCCGGGTTACGTACAAGATAGGGACTGTAGGTTTGTTCTTAAGTTGAATCTGTATGTAAGTCGGAACTGGCGTCCAGATTCAGCCGCTGCTGAAACTGACCGCCAGTTCTGACTTACATACAGAATCAACTTAAGAACCCCAAGCGACCCCAAGTCAGCTGCTGCTGAAACTGATCAGCAGCTGATTCCAGGAAGCCCGGGGCAGAGCAACTCTGCCTCGGGCTTCCTGTAGTCAGCCGCTGGTCAGTTTCAGCAGCGGCTAAATCAGGATGCCTGGGGCAGAGCAGCTGGGGTGCTGCTAGGTTGCTCCAGTAGCGCCGCTCCTCGGCGCTACTGACCAACCCAGCAGCACCCCATCTGCTCTGCCCCAGGGCTGCCTCGCTGCCCGAGCCCCTCCGCGGCTTTGCAAAGCCACGGGGGGTGGGGGGGTAGGGAGGCTCGGGCAGCGGCTTTGCTCCGCGTCTCCCTGGTCTGCAGCTTTTCTCGCCCGGAGTACACGGGCGGCGGGACCATGAGGGGTCTGCCTGTAATTATTTAGTCTAAAGAGTACCTGCACTGTAAAACATCTGAGAAATTGGCTCCTACATAAATACAAAAATAAGATATCAATGTCTGTGTGAATTAAGCTGCCCATTTACAAATCTTCTTGAAAGATAGTTTCCTTGAAAAACCAAGATCATAGGAAATGCCTGGTTAATAATATGAGTTGTGTAGATGTGTGGGAAAAAAGACATAGCACTTCAGTCATCACTATTCATGATTGTTCCAGCCTTTGAAAATACTTCATTTGAATGGGAATAATGGTAGATCCAGTATGAATGTTGGCCCAGTTACTTGAAATGCAATGTCTTGAATATCTAGCCATCAAGATCATTGCAGAGGTTGGGGTTCTAAATGTTACTTTCTGGCTTGTCTCAGTAATGGATCTAGTGTCTTTGCAACCAGATACAATTGTAATACTAGTACATAATCTGCCACTAAACAGATCTTACATTTTGCAAAAGTCATAGCTTTGGTATTTGTGTTTATTCAGTACAAGAAGGGCTGGGACCTCTCTAATATTTTAAGTTATTCTAAAGAAAGGGTCACTTACAAGTTGATGGTGGTGTAGATTTTTCTGACCAATGCAGTAAAAGAGTAAGCAACGCTGACCACAATTTACTGTAGAGATGCAATTAAAACAAGATCCACAGATGTGTCGATGCTGGGTTTAGGCTTGGAAAAGCAAATGGGAAAAAAAAACTAACTTTGGACCCAATTATTCATGTAAAGGTGCCCAAGAGGAGTGTTTCCCAGTGCTACAGTCAGGAAAAAAGATGAGCATAGCAGGGAACCAGAAGAACCATCAGCACTTTTATGGGGCATTGTGGGATGGCATTTGGTTTGTTGGGGATCTTTTGACCGAATCAGATCTGAGACCCATTTAGTCTTAAATTCTCCATGGTATGTCTGAGCTCCACAAATCTGGAGCTCCCTAACATACCTCAGTGGATTTTTTTTAAAAAAAGTAGCATTAGTGCTGCCCTACACATGCGGTATGTGGCTTCTTAAATGCCAACATTCCAACAGAAAATATTAGCATTGTTAGAGCCTTACATTGTGCTGCTCCAGGGGAAGGCAGCAACAAAAGGATTAATAGTAAAGTGAAAATATGGCAAAAGGGATGAATACATTAGTGTGTATAAAGCCTAGTATGTGTTTTCACTCAAGCGGTATCATTTTTGAGCAGCAGTTTTCTTTGGTTGTGTTGCATAGCATGACTAGCAGCGTCTATTGAATTTCAGGTCATACTTTAATCCCAACTAACTACACATAGTGGTTTACCTCTATGCGAAAACAAAGCAAGGAAAGAAAAAGGAATTTGAAAACATTCCTCACCACAGAGTTGGCTTCCAAAGTGATTTTTTTCTGAAACAAACGATGAAGTGCGAGTGTTCCATTTGCTACTGCAGAATTGTTTATTTAAACCCAAATCTGTAAGTGTGATTGAAGTTTGGCTTGGCGTCAATGATTTGAAATGGTATTAAAGCTGCAGTCCAATGTTTTGAATCACAGACTACTTGCCTTCTTAATTATTTTTTATATTAGGTGTCTTCTCCCTTTTAATTTATTTTCAAATAATGTTTAAAGAGATGTTAAAAGCTGAACTGTGGGAAACTCTTCTACAAAACTCACTCACTTTCTCTCTCTCTCTCTCTCTCTGCTAAATAGACTCTGGGCCTCAGAAGTCCTTGCTAAGTTTCATGGGGTTTGTAATAGCTTGATTCAGGGTCACACTAGAGTTTCTGACTGAACGGAACCCAACCAACCAACGTGAAAAGTTCTAGGGGTTGCAAACTGAGAAAAACTGCCCCAGTTAAGACTTGTTTCAGTTCCATGAGGTTTCACAACTAGGATATAGCTCACTGGGGAAGGAATATATGATTCCCAAACACATATCAAGCGTGGTGTTGATACAATGCACTTCAATGTTTGCTGAAGTCAACAGAAAGACTCCCATTAACTTCAACATCTACTGGACTGAGCCCATATAATAGCTAGCAATTAAGTAGTACTTTTCATCGGTAGCTCTCCAACTGATTTACCTCCCCTCAAATAAAGGATTATCCCCCTTTTAGAAATGGAGAAAGTGAGGGACAGAGGTGAGATGGCTTGCCTAAAGTCATGTGGGTAGGTCACTGACCGCTGAAAATAGCGTACACAGCTCTCAATTGCCAGTCTCATGTCTGGTCTACAGGACTATACTGCCTCATTTTCTTAATTGTGATGGGTCTTTGTGTGCTCTGTGGGATGCACTTAGTGAAGACAAGAGAACTGCAGATATCCATTGGATTCACACCCATCCCATTATCCACTGCAGCGGGGAGTGGGGGTGGGGAAGAGGACATAGGTCAGCGTGTTTAAGGAACATAAAGAAAATCCATGTGCCTACTCCTGCTCCCATTGACACCCATTGCACAAATTCCACTGACTTCAGGAGTGCCCCTATATTAACAGCTCTTGGCAAGTCTATAGTTATGGTTGGATCTGTTGCTTTTCTTTTCAGAATGCCATGCAGTTCAGACACATATGTGCTCCAGGCTGGAACTCGGTCCAGGAATAAACAGTTGCTTTTTAATCAATATAAGATGCTGTATTTTCTGTGGCATAGTAGTTCTGGTTTCTTTTTTAAAGAATGAAATTTGGCAAGCAATTGGGTCTCATTATTTTAGTACTTCTAAAAATGAAAAAGCGCCAAACAGTTGAGAAATCTAATTTTGAAATGGGGTTTCTGACAGTATGTCTACACTGCAATGTAAGCCCAAAGGTTAGGGTGGCTCAAGTCTATGAACCCTGCATTTGGAAACCGAGGGCATGAGCCTCCACATTGCACAATGACTCTAAGTTAATCATTTTTGAGCTAGGATCCCTTTGTGGGGCAGAACTGAACACAACTAACCATAACCCAGACTCCCCATCTCAACCCCCAAACGTGCCTCCTTTAGTCCTTTGTTCATAGTGCAATGTAGGAAAACTCGACTGTCCATGCCACACATCACAGAAAGTTGACAGCAGCTGTCAAGTTCCTAGTAGAACTTGCTGGGCAGTCTTTTGGGACGACTTGGCTCTAGTTTCCAGGAGCAGCAACATGGAGGAGGCACCATTTGAAAAGTTCCTCTTGCCTGAGCTTTCACTCCTGTTTCTGAGATGGGCAGAGTTTCCAGAGATGCTGGTGGACATTTTGGTAGCATTTTCTAACCCACCTGAAGGAGACAACGATGGAGCAGGACAACATGGCAATGATTGCACAGACATCTAAGACTCAAACTGGCTGCTCCCACTCTTGACACTCAGTACAATCACTGCTGTCCCTTGCATCTGGAGTAGCGCCACAAGCACATGCAGATGGGATCACGTTACCATGCAGCTCAAAGGTGATAAGTGGGCCCACAACTTTAGTATGAAGAAAGCCACATTTCCAAATCCTCATGAGCAACTTGTCCTGACCTCCAGCATGTCAACACATATAAGTTCAGAAAAGGGTTGCTAAAATATCTGAATGCTGGCTATGGGTCTGGTTAACCCATAGTTGGTGTTGGAAAGTCAACTCTGGGTAAAGTGGTGGCAGAAGTTTGAGGTGATCAGATGTGTGATCTAACCAACAATGGAGAGCATAAACAATATCCCTGAAGAAACTGCTTGTTGAGAGAGACTGGGGTTTCCACACTATGTCAGAGCCTTGATTTATAAAGCTATACCCTGATCTCAGAAAGCCTGGCAGAAAAAGGTTTAATTACATTCTCAGCAGGTGTAGAATGGTGGCTGTATGTGCATTTAGTAGATAGAAATCTCACAAGTGCTGTCTGCATTACTATGGGTACGTCTAGACTACATGCCTCTGTCACCAGAGGCATGTAGATTAGGCTACCAGACATAGTAAAATGAAGCGGTGATTTAAATAATCGCCGCTTCATTTAAATTTACATGGCTGCCGCGCTGAGCCGACAAACAGCTGATCAGCTGTTTGTCGGCTCAGCGCGATAGTCTGGATGCGCGGGTGTCGACATCAAAGGTATTTGTCGACCACCCAGGTAAACCTCATCCCAGGAGGCATACCTCAGTGGTCGACAAATACCTTTGATGTCGACACCCGCGCGTCCAGACTATCGCGCTGATCAGCTGTTTGTCGGCTCAGCGCGGCAGCCATGTAAATTTAAATGAAGCGGCAATTATTTAAATCGCCGCTTCATTTTACTATGTCTGGTAGCCTAATCTACATGCCTCTGGCGACAGAGGCATGTAGTCTAGACGTACCCTATGGTTTGTTGTGCTCTTCTCTGAAAACATCCACTCAGTGAGCAGCGGCAGTCAAAAAAGAAAGTAGAATGTTAGGAATAATTTAAAAAGGGATAGAGAATAAGACAGAGAATATCGTATTGCCTCTATATAAAACCATGGTACACCCACATCTTGAATTCTCCAAACAGCAGTGGTTTTCTCATACCAAAAGAGATATCTTGGTATTGGAAAAGGTTCAGAAAAGGGAAACAAAAAGGATTCAGGGGTTGGAACAGGTGCCACATGGAGAGATTAAAAAGACTGGTACTTTTCAGCTTAGAAAAGAGACTAAAGAGTGGGAGGATATGGTAGAGGTCTAAAATTCATGACAGGTATGGAGAAAGTGAATAAGAAAAGTTATGTACATGTTCTTATAACATAAGAATTAGGGGTCACCAGATGAAGTTATTAGGTAGCAAGTTTAAAAACAATCAATTTTTTTTCATCATGTAGTATACAGTCAACCTGTGGAACTCTTTGCCAAAGGATGTTGTGAAGACCAGGACTTTAACAGGGTTCAAAAAAAGAACTAGATGAATTCATGGAGGTTAGGTCCATCAATATTTATTAGCGAGATGGGTAGGAATGTTGCCCCTAGCCTCTGTTTATCAGGGGCTGAAAGTGGATGACAGGAGAGGGATCATTTGATGATTCCCAGTTCTGTTCACTCCCTCTGGGGCATCCTGGCATTGGCCACCCATTCAGGATAATAAATGTCAATGGAATTTAAACTGGGTTTCCTGAGCCCCTGGCTACTGCTCTAATCACTGGAACTTCTGCTCCTGAGAGGAAAAGTAGGGAGGTTAGTTGCAAAGATAAGGAGTAGTCCCTTAAAACAGTTCTACATTTTATGTTCACATGCGCGCTCTCTCTCTCACACATACTTACTTGTTTGGCTGATAGTGGTTCTGCTTATTGATTAACATTCCACTCATTTGTTACTTTTATCTTCCCCCTACAATGTTCCATTACACAATGCAGTGCCAAATCACTTCACCGCACGACATGGAAATATTAGAATTTTGATCTACTTTAACCACCATCATGGAAGAGCACACAAGGAAAGGGTGAGGGGATGAAGAGGGTCCATAGTGCTGAAAGAGAGGACAGAAAAGGACAGTCACAAAAATTCAAGATAGAGAAAGGCTCCTGAAGGAGGTGATCAAGGGTGCTAAGAAGCAGGCACCTCAGAGCGTGAGAGTGAGACTAACATGCACATTTGGAAAAGGAGAGGTCATTAGGAATTTAAACAGCTCATTCAGGGAGCATGGAAATATTTCAGAGCCGAAAGAGAAGGTGGGCTGATAGGGAAGTGGAGAAGGGAAAGCATGAATCAATGTACAAGTTAAAAAGCAACTGAGGGTATTGTCAAGCATGACACTCAGGATGGGATTGAGATCAATAAGTTTAATTTGTTAATTCTCTGGGATCCGACTGTTTTACAGGGCGTCCCCACTACAAGTCACCTGGGTATGCATCTGTTCCTCACTGAAGTCGTTGATGCATAGTAAGTCGTCTCATTCCCCGCTCAACCCCACCCCCAAATTTACACGAATGGAAGTCAGCCGGGGGGGGAAAAATCCCTCTTTATGTTGTTTCTCTATAAGTCCAAGAGTTTTGGAATGTATCTTAGACTTATAGAGGACAGCCTGTATTTTTTTTTTTATTTCTAAAGCATTTAGTTTGCCTTCATGTTTCCCATGCAATATCCGCACTAGCACCAACAGCAGTCTGCCACAAGGAGAAGCTGTGATGTCAGACTGCTATTGATTTCCCACCACACACACAGGGGCTGTGTCTACACTGGCATGAATTTCCGGAAATGCTTAAAACGGAATAATATTCCGTTTTCAGTTTTTCCAGAAAAGGAGCGTCTACATTGGCAGGCTGCTTTTCCGGAAAAGCCCTTTTTCCGGAAAAGCGTCTGTGGCCAATGTAGACGCGCTTTTCTGGAAAAGAGCCCCGATCGCCATTTTCGCGATCGGGGCTTTTTTCCAGAAAAGACTACTGGGCTGTCTACACTGGCCCTTTTCCGGAACAGTGTTCCGGAATAAGGACTTATGCCCAAGCGGGAGCAGAATAGTTTTTCTGGAATAGCGGCTGATTTTGTACAGTAGAGCATCGTTGCTTTTCCGGAAATTCAAGGGCCAGTGTAGACCGCTCGCAGCTTATTCCAGAAAAGCGGCTGATTTTCCGGAATAAGTGGCCCAGTGTAGACACAGCTAGGCTGTGTCTAGACTGGCCAGTTTTTCCAGAAAATCAACCGCTTTTCCGGAAAAACTTGCCAGCTGTCTACACTGGCTGCTTGAATTTCCGCAAAAGCACTGACTTCCTACTGTAAGAAATCAGTGCTTCTTGCGGATATACTATTCTGCTGCCATTCAGGCAAAAGTCCCTTTTGCGCAAAAGGGCCAGTGTAAACAGCTCAGATTTGTTTTCCGCAAAAAAGCCCCAATCATGAAAATGGCAATCGAGGCTTTTTTACGGAAACGTGCATCTAGATTGGCACGGACGCTTTTCCGCAAAAAGTGCTTTTGCAGAAAAGCGTCCATGCCAATCTAAACACTCTGTTCTGAAAATGCTTTTAGCGGAAAACTTTTCCATTAAAAGCATTTCCAGAAAATCATGCCAATCTAGACGCAGCCACAATATTTGTATCATCTGCCATTAAGAGAGAGGATTCTCAGAGAATTGCCTAGCTGACAAAGGTGTGTTTTGGGTATCACGATTTGCCAGTAAGCTTTGCTTTAATGTCCACTTTGAGAAACATACTGACAGATAAACAAAACTAAAAAGGAAATTTATTTTAAAGCCATAAAGTGTATGCTCAAAAATGTACATTGGTATTTTACATTAAAGCTGAATAGGTCCCCCCCCTCTTGCCATAGGAATGACTTAGCACTGGGTTAGCCTGCCGACCTTTGGCATTGAAATCACAATTTGAATCCCAGCATTGACAAGGATGTTTGTATTTCATGTAAAAGAGACTTAGTCATGGTACATTTCCAGATCTTGATTATGCCAAGCAGGAGGGCCATGTTGATGCCAAGAAAGAGTGGTTGCCACTCCCCCTGAGGGAAGGAAAAATGAATAGCCCACTCCTGGGCCACACACATTTACTGCAGAGGCTTAAAACAGACTCTAAAAAGTACGGCACTTGTAATTTAAAATCATCTGCTTATCCTCACCCCTGGACAATTGTGCTGAAGAGATGTGGTCTCTTACAGCTGCAAGTGGTCTGTGGGCGTCACCTAAGAGTTTTTCCTATTAGGGCTACCTCTCACAATCCATCCCCCTCTTAAGTCTCCACTGATTGCATTAAGTTGCAGACAGTCAATTCCAACATACTTGTCAGCCTGCTTTAAAAACAAGACACAAGACGACTTGTGAGGCTAGGTAGAGAGGTGGTGTTCTTTTCTTTCTTCAAACAAAGAGCTCTGGCAAAAAACAAGCTGCAGACATCTTTCCATTCACAAAAGAGGGTTTAATTTTGAAAAGATTTAGTGCTAGTGGAAGGTGCCAGGCTGAAAGACCTGAAAGAGTGTCTGAAGTGTTCTGTCTGTGCAGTAGTATGGCCACTCACAACACAAGCTCTCTCACTGCCCCACCAAGGTTCCTCAGTTCTGACCTGCGGGGCCTGGACTCAGTTTTGTTCCAACTGAAATCATGGAGACTCTAGAGGTGGATAGTAGTAGTGTTCTTCACACTCTCAGTCTTGGCATCTTTGTTGAAATTGCTACCAATGGTCTATTTGTGATAGAGTTTGAATGTCATCAGAAACTGGACAGATATTACAAGCTCATTTCAGATGTCACAATGAATGGCATTCATAGCTTTCAATAGAGTTATTCAAAAAGGAAACCAGCAGCCAGGGAATGAACACCTGCACCTTCACACAAATGCCACAATCATCCAGTCTGCCCACTGAGGGAAAACCCCCCGAAAAATCCACCTCTTGCTTTAATATCCCCAGATGCTAGAAAATTTAAAAACTTATGAACTGGCACCTGTTCCAAATCTATTTCCAAAGCATGACATCTATGAAAGCTATAGCTTTTCAAACCATGTAGATCTATATAAAAATCCAAGCTAATCTAAACTATTACAGAAAAAAACAACAACGTGGTTAGTCTGATTAGAATCAAGTATTCCATGGAGCCACGTGAAAATGCTTCTTGTAGGATTCTGCTGAAGCTCTGAGAGCCAGAGCCACATGGAGATCCAATTCTTAGTTACATCAAGATAAAGCAGGACTAATTCTTGACATTAGTAGAGTTACATTAGTGTGAGAGCAAAATATGGGCATGGAAACAGAGGAGGAGCACCTCTGAGCAGTGGGACTGGAGACACGATTCCAGGACAATGGAGGGAGCATCTCCAATGTCTCTAATGCAGAGGAGAGATCACAATTGCTTCAAGCAGTCTCAGCACGTAGTTTGACCTGCCTGGCAGCAGCTTGTGTCCACAGCCAGGTTGTACAAAGGAGGAAGACACAGCTGTGGCCCTGAACTGCTCCAGTACAACTTTCACTGTGGTCAGGTTTGCTTCAGTACACACAGACTGACTTCCAGTTCTCCAACCCTGGGATGCTAGTAACCGAAAACCTGCCTGCTGCACAAGTGTGCGGGGAAGGCTGGGGCAGAGGGTTCCCTGTTTCCCTTCCCCTCCTTGACATGCCCACTTTGGGCAGCCCGGATTTAGCCCAAAGGTGTATTTTACATGCAGTGGAAACTCTAGGCCAAAATCTAAGATCTTTAATCTGCTTGTTCCCAATTTTTTCTTAGGAAAGCTCTCCATGAGCACTTAGCTTATATCACACTAGTATTCCGATTGAGCTCCATGGGTTACATGTGAGAGTAATGTTATGCACACGTTTACGACTGTTTAAGTTGAGGCCTTAAAACTGGCATAAGGAGGCATATACTAGGTTCTTAATTAAAAAAGCATAGGCAAGAATAGTATTTATGCTTGGATGCCAGTTGAAAAGAATGAAAAAAAAATTTAGGGCAGGGATACCTGTCAGCGTCCAGGAAAGCAGCTAATTATAGGACTTTTGGTACATGAAACCAGTCTCACCCAAGGTTATCTAGGAAACATGCACACAGCTGTTAGCATTTTAGCAGGATTGAGAGCTGTGTCACTCCCCCCAAGATGCTGGAGGATACATTTGACTAACTTTTGCATGCCCCTCATCCCCACTGTCATTGGTTGCGAGTGACTAGTGTGCTGGCTCAGAATCTATTTTTAGATTCCATTTTCATCTATTCATAGTGCCGTCCCAGTACATTCAAAAATCACTTACCATATTTTAAATCAAGTCTATAGAAAAGGTATCTATTCAGTATACAGTAATCCCTCATTTAACACTATAGATATGTTTCAGAAAATGATCGTGTTAAGTGAAAATGTGTTATGTGGGATCAATTTTCCCATTGAAAATAATGGAAAAGGTGGGGGTTGCGTTTCAAGCGCTGGTGTCTGTTGGGACCGGGACATAAGGTTGGGGGAGAAAGGAGACTGGGTTACAGCAGGGAGGGGGAGGTGTTTGGCTCTGGGGGAGGGAAGGAGAGGAGAGGAGAGGGGAGGAGGATTGGGATGGGGTATGCCACTGTGACGGGTCTGCCAGGATCCGCACTGCGTCCAGCAACAGAGGGAGGGAGGGAGGGAAGGGTCGGGGAGGGTCGCCGGGGAATGGCGCGGTGAGCGGCAAACCGTCCGCCGCTTTGCAGGGAGGCGAGGGAAGTCTCTCACAGCTGCCAGCGATGGGCCGGCTGGGGAAACCCAGCCACCAGCCTGCAAGTAGGGGTGAAGGAGAGGGGTCAAGGCATCTGGCGAGTGAGAGTCAGCGGGGAACAGCGAACCCTCTGCTGCTTTGCAGGGAGGCGGAGGAAGCCCCGCACAGCTGCTGGCAATGGGCCGGCTGGGGAAATCGTGTTATTCCGGGGACGGCCATGTAATTAAAAAACATTCCCTAAAAAACAAAATTGTGCTATCGCGAAAACGTGTTAAGCAGGCACGTGTTAAATGAGGAATTACTGTATTCAAGTAAAATTCACTGGAATATAGTGACACATATGAAAAGCACTCAGGCCACATGGGAGTGGCATCTAATTAGAGTGAGAGAACAGGACTCAAAACAGTCTGCATTCTTTTCTGGTCCTTCAGGAAGTGAACTAAGTTGTGTGTGTCTCAGTTTACCTATTAGGGACACTAGGTTAATAAGAATTAGCTGTGCCTCAGAGCAGTGGTATTCAACCTTTCTGCATTCGCAGGCCCATACAAAATTTAAATGCAAGTGTGAACTCCTTTGGAAGTCTTAGGTAGTCTGGACCACCAAGGAACTGTGGACCACAGGTGGAAAGTCACTGCCTTAGCGGGACAACTTCAGATGACTCTTGCAGGTGTACGTGGAAAAAGTTGGCGGGAAACAAAGTAGGCACCCCTCCCTGGCACCTATTCACACATTTGGAGCAGCCACAGTTTGAATGTCAAGTGCTGGGAAATGATGGCCATGATGACTGTGCATTCTAAGTTCCTGCTTCCGTGGAAGCATGACCCCTTGCCTCCCCTCTGTAGAGCACATAGAAAATTCCACATGGAAGTATCTTCCCCTTACTTCCCAGGATTCCCAGAGATGTTATACAAGAACCCAACATAACTCCACCTGCTCTATTGCCAATGGTGCATCTCCTCCCACAAGACTGCAGCTCACTCAGCTTTGTACAGGTTGAACCTTTCTAGTCTAGTACTGACTGGTGTCAAACTAGAGAATTTACTGGACTATGGGAGGTCAATATTGTCTAGCAGCATTACCAACACTTTCCCTGCTTACTGGGCTATTAGAAGAAATTTAGGGGTAAATTAGACCTAAACAACAGAACAGAACATGGAAAGCCAGGACTAGTGGCTGTAAGCAAACTTTATGAGACCATGGGAAAGTTGGCCACACCCACAATAAGTGGACACCCATCTAACTAAAATCCAACTGGACCTTGGATGTTTTTAGCTTACAGAGTGCCAGACTAGAGAGGTTCAACCTCAAGCTGAACTTGCTAGGCACCCCTCAGGTGCTTGGAGATCCTCAGGTGAAAGGCTCAGTGGAACAGGTAAGTACCACTGCAGCATTGTCATCTGATGAAAACCTAGGAAGGATTACCAGGCTAGCAACTTTTACACTGAAATAAAACCCTAAGAAATCCACTTGAAATTACAATGAGAGAATAGTTCTATTGTTAATGAGGCATAAATAGAATACAAAGCTTTCATTTGGTTTCAATGAAAGCATGTTATGAAACAGAGATGGTTAACCAATTGAAGCCTGCATCTTCATAGAATTAATCATTCATTCTGAATCTGGTTTGCAGGAGGCAAAGCTCCCGAGGAAAAATACAAATTCTGCGTAAATTTTTCCTTGTATTTGAACAGATTCAGTGCTAGCAGGTTGTGGGGTTACATGTTCAGCATAATGACTAAAGGTTTCACAGTGCTATTTTCCTGGCCTGATTTTTTAAGATCAATACAAATCCACAAAGCTGTACAACCAACCAAACACAGCACTGCAACTGCAGGGCCATGTCCTCAATAGGAGTTGTACAGGCAGAGAGAGCACAATACAGCCCTTTAAGCTGGCTAATGAAACCAGCTTACTATCAGAAGTGAAAGAATCTCAATCTCCACTTTTTGTGGAGCAAAAAGCCTCTGTTTATGAACATTTCCAGGGGGGGAAAAAAGGAATTACACAAAAAGTGTTTTCAATTAAAAAGTATTTCTGAAATGTAACTTGAAAGCACAAAGGGAAATAGTCCTTGTTTTCCCTATGCACAATAAAACGTTTAATATAAATAATTTCATTTGAGTTCTTTATTATTTCCGAGAGCCTTACTCTATTTTGATTTAGGCCCAGTAAGGCAAAAACTTTAATGATTTCAGTGAGAGTTTTGTCAGAATGAGGACTAAGCACATTGAACTTGCCCATGGTACAACTCAAAATGAGACTACGTAAGCATCCTTTGAAGGTTTCCCTACTGTAAAATGAAATAGGTCATGAACTCAATACCTGATGATCCAAAGGCAGCTTGTACTGTCCATTGGACTCTACCCACCCCACTCCTTCCTGGTGGAGGAGGAGTTGGAGTCATTGCACTGGAAATTTGTAGAAAAGGTTCAGGACTACATTCCTTTTATCATGTAACCTACTTGGGGCTGATGGTGGGAAAGGCTGATATTCATACCACACAACATGCTTTATCCAGGATGGGCCTGCATTGTCTTCACCCCTCACTTCCGGTGTTTCCCAGGTCTGCAGAGGAGTTGCTCTAGGGGCCAGGTTATGGATTAACTATGCGCTGGTGATAGCTCACCCTTCCAAGTGCCTGGGGTGGAGCCTGCTTGTAGAAGGCTCCCCCATGCATATACCTGAAGGGCGCAATTTGGCCACAGGAAATCCTCTGGGATTTGACCCATTATTTGGGGGCAGTCTGTGTTTTATAAGATTAATACTTGCAAATTTTTTTTGTATGTAGTTGTACATTCAATTTGTACATTTAATGAAACCCCACCATTATATATTACTATTTTTAACATTATGCCTAAAATAATAGCATCTCAGAGAGACAGAAGAGCATTCTGGATGTTAACACACCCTATCCCTGTAAACATTTTCCCCAGGGTAGCAAAAGGTCACAGGAAATCTTATTTCCTTAGAAGCTTGTCTAGGAATTGTAATGTGGAATATTTTCAAAGATGATATCCTTGGAAACTTGGCTTGCTTAGCTTTGACTGCTTTATAGTTAAATTTGAATTCAGTGGGATTTAATAGATGATGAGATTTGTGTTTGGAAAAGTCTGGGCTTCAAGTATGACAACAAAGCATCTGGAGTTTTGAAGAGAAAATTACAATTTTGCCATTTTTTTATGAGGGAATTTAATTGAATGCTAAACCTGAGAACATTTAGGATTTGAGAGTTCTGAGACTTATCTGTTCTGAACTAATTTGGTGCAGAAAGTCAAATTCCACTCTTACTTGTGGACCAGTGCAAAAAGTTAAGCTTGCATAGAACCCTCCATGAACAACAAAATGCTAACTGGTATCAACGGGAGATTTGCACAAAAAGCAAGGATTGATTTTGGCTTCTACAAAAACTAAAGCTTTAAGAACTGTTCTATATTTAATACTTTGTCACATTCAGTGGTATATCCCTCATTTGTGCCACTGTTACTATTTATTTTTCTCCCTGTTCTTAGCCTCTTTGTGTCCCATTTATCCCCTTGTCATTTCATTTTCTGAAACAATTGACTGCCCTGGGCTTCCATCCCACACCATGCCCCATTTTATCCATTAAAAGTCTTCAATAGATAAAACGTAATAGAAGTCAAACAATCCCCAATGCCGTGGTTACTATTGATTTTCAAGTGTCATGTTGGTTAGCACTCCAACTATATGAATTGTGTACCTTAGTCTGACTTACCACAGCATCTCCACTGTTGTAGGCAGATGTGAGAATTTCTCCCATCGCCTGCCCTTACTCCTGTACTCCACTGGATCATGAGGAGTAAACAGGAGCGTGATCAGTTTAGCTCATCCTTACTAGACCTGGTAAAATCAACCCCGAGGAGCTTGACCTCTACAGCACAAGTCTTGGTAAATGAAGATTAGGTCCTAGTCCGGGACCAGGACCTTGCATTGTGCTATACACTGTACAAACCAAACAAAATACGGTTTGTTCCAGAGAGTTTACAATCTAAACATAAGATGAAAAGATAGGCTACAAACCAACTGACAAAGAAGTGCAAAGAAATGAAACAATATTGTTTAGCATCACAGGCTTTGGCCTCTATACACTGGAGGCCTAACAATTGTCCAGTTTTCCTCCGTGTGCTTTACAAGGGAAGCACTGAGTAATTTACAAACAACTTTCATTTTTGGATGATTAAAGGACTACATATGGTGAGTACATTGAATAGAGGACACTTCTGACTTCTTAAAGTTTTCATTGCTACCCTCAGAGAGGAGTTTCAGAGTGCAGTGTATTGTTTGTTGCGAAAAAACCAGCAGTCCCCAAATATTGTTTTTATTTCTCCATGTAACCACTGGCTCACTACCTTTCATAGCAAAAAAGCAAATCTCAAATTACCCTCCAAAAAAAAAATACTATAATCAGTTGGAGAATTTTGTGGAGACTCAAAAACATGCACAGGACAAGCCACTACAAATCAGCTTCCACCACTAAAAGAAAAACATTCCTCCAATCAGATTCCTTGGGGGCAACTTTCTTTTTGTACACTGGGTGTTTGGAACAGTAATGTTTCAATCTAGTATAGCAAGCAATTACCTTAGGAAAAATCTAGTGTAATGTAACACAGTCTTTGACATAGCTGACCACAGCATCTATCTTGTCATTAAGGTACTTCAGTTTTGAAAAAGAAAGGACTACTGGGAATATTTGGGGACAAATTCTGTGCTAGTGTAAATTGACATAGAACTCTATGAACTTCAAGGGAGATAATTTAGATCTATGTATTGTTTCAAGTTTAAGATTTGCCTCAATTACTCCCTCAGTCATGCTTTCATAAATCCAGAGTTGCTCGAGATTTACATCAGTGTAGAGGAGACCAGAATTATTTTCCATTTCAGACAAGCCCAGGACTCAGGGATTTGTGTGCGCGCATCCATATCTGTGCTCGGAGCCCATAACAATGTTTCCAGAATTTGATGTCTCAAAATACCACCAAAAAAGGGCAGTTATAATTCTTTCAACCCAGACAATAAACACCCTCAGAATCCCACAAGGAAGTTTAGTTTTTGTAAGATTTACAGTTTGATTTCAAGATAAAAAAATGTATGAATAAATACATAAATTTGAGTGTTTTTGTAACTTCTGTATTTTTGGGGATTCCAACATAATTAAAATGACCACAAGATAAACAGGCACATGACATTGCAAACAGGAGCGTGCAGATAATGTAAACTAGAACTAGGCAAAGGTTTGAACAAAGCTTTATTTCAGAAGAAAAGTTATGTTTGGTAACTCAAACTTTTGGCAAATTCATTTTGGATTAGCCAAATTGTTCAGGGGCATGTGCGCAGATTACAAAAAGCAATTTTCAAAATGTTTCAGTTCAAAGCAAAATTTTTAAAACAATCAGTTTTTTTAAAACGTTAAAATATTTGAAAAGGGTCAAAATGAATTAAAAATTAAAAACATTTTGATTCCAACCAAAAACAAAACTGACTTTTTGAAACCAAGATATAAAAAAAATCCAGTTTCACTCCATTTTTTATTAGATGCATAGCTGCTTCTCTTGCACTCACCAGCACATTTGAGTCTCTGCAGAAATAGGTCATTTCAGTGTTGTTTATTTTAATTTGTTGCTTTTACAGACTAGAGTAGAGAGGTTATTGGAGCTGTAACGTAACCCTGACTCTAGGAATGTATAAACCAACATTTCAGCAGAAGGATTTCTTTGAGGGGGAAAATGCTGGATTTGTTAGGTGCAGACAGACAGAGATGGCACCTGCAGAGTGTTAAAACTCCAGTGCTTGTAACTGTAAGAGACAGAAAATACGCACGACATGACAAATTAGTATTCCAGCAACTCATGAGCGGCAGGTGACTGTCACAGCCTTCCCAGCCGTGGGGAGATGTGCTATTTTAGATCCTGGTCTCAACAAGCTTTAAGCACAATTAGTGTAAATGGTGGAAAATGTTTTTATCCTTGTCCACTCTTACACTGTATCTAGGCTCAATACTAGTCCATTCGCTGTAGGCCATGCTGATTAATGGTTTAGCTTGGCAATGTAAACATGCCCTATGATTTTCTAAGGATATTACTACTCACAAGTGGTTCAGAATAATCCACTTTTAAAGCCAGTGTGGACATATGCTAGCTGAAACAGCTCAATCAACCCACCCAACAGGATCCTGCAGTGCACCAGTGGCCCTGTGAAGTCTCAAGGCTGGGGGTTGGGTGTAAGCCTCAATATGACAGTACCTATGACAGTACCTATACTGGGGTGGAATGTAGGGGGTCTCAGGGCAGGAGGTTGGTGTGGGCAGGTTCTCACTCTGGGATGTGTGTGGAGGGGTGCAGGAATCAGGGTAGAGGGCTCAGGGTAGGGGTGTGTGAAAGGGCATCCTTTCGGGAGGGCAAAGAGGATGAAGCCCTCCCCCCGATTCTTACTGATGCTGCTTATTGCTTGCTTTTCCTTTTCTGTTATCAAAGACTGAGAGGAAAGCACATAGTGGGCGCCACTCACTCATCTGTGCTCAGCCGCCAAGAGGGAAAGTTATACACAGATAGCCTGCACTTCTCTCACTCCCTGGGAGGGTGAGAGCCCAGCTGGGAGTACGCCCCGCTTCCTCCTGCAATGGTGCACCCCAGCCAGCGTTTACTGGAACAGCACACCGCCTTACTGTCACCTCTGACTTGAACTAACTTAGGACAACTGTAGGCTGGATGTGGGGCAAGCCTGTAATGATTCTTAACCCCCCCACCCAGCATGGCTTTTAGAAACATTGAAATGTTTGCTGTTGGACTAGTTGAACTGAGCTTGTTTAAACACCAACAGTTCAATTCTCTAGTGCAGCGTTTCTCAAACTGTGGGTCGCGACCCCCCGGGGGGGAGGGTCGCAAGCAATGTGTGTGTCTGTGGGGGGGAAAATCACAGGACAGTCTGTTTTTTTGGGACAGTCTGGTTAAAAAAAAATTGAGAAAATACCAGACATGTGCAATGTCCAGTATTTTCTAGTTTTCTGGTTGGGTGCCCGACAGAAGCATGGCGGGAGCGGGAGGAGTGGCTGGGAGGTGGGGTGCGATCAGCGCTGAGAGCCTCTGGTTGCGTGTGACACCTTGGGGAGGAGGGGGAGCCCTGTGCGTGCTCCTGAGCCCTGGTCAAGCGCGTGGTGGAGCCGCAGCCAAACTCACTCGCACTTCGCAGGGACTGTGCATGGGATGGGCAGTGCCCTGGGATCTGCACATGCCTGGGTCAGTCCCGCTACCTGCCAGCCAATTCGTGATCCCCCGACTCCCTCCCAGCCGGCCGGTTCTCCCCCACTTTTCCTCCCGATCTTCCACGGCCGGCTCTGCTGCCCCGCCAACCCTGCTTCCGGCAGCCAGTTCTCCTCTCCTCCGCCCAATCTCCCCCGGCCAGCCCCACTGCCCCCGACTGCCAGCCCTGCTTCCCGCTGGCTGGTTCCCCTGCCCGATCTCCCCCAGCCAGAGCCGCCGCCCCCAAATCCCCCTTTACTTGTGGAGCAGTGGGGGGGGGGTGTCACAAATTCATTTAAAATTTTAGGGGGGTCATGATATTACAAAGTTTGAGAACCCCTGCTCTAGTGCATACAAGGCCTCAGTGTTAGTTTTTAACTTAAAAGGCCATGAGCAAGGCTAGATTAAGCACTCTAGGCCTTTGCCTGGGGATTGTCTATGGGAGTCTGAATCTCTGCTTTTATTTAAAATAATGATGTTTCTAGCTCTCATGGTTTAACTGAAAAGCTTGACTACATGATCCAAGTGAAACTAATGGAGTGATATTGGTTAAGTCTGCAGCCAGCCTGAAACAACAGCTCTGAGGTGTGAACTGTCTCATTCAACTCACAGGGCTGTTAGTGCTGAAATATACTGCTTGGGGGTGGCACCTCTTCAGAAGAGCTTGGCCAGGAGTGCAGCTGGGGTTGTAATTGCAGGGTCCCCAACCTTAGACTTTGTGGGAACGGAGTATTCTCCTCCAGGACAGACTGCAAATCTCCCCTCGCACCTAGGAGGTCTGGTCTAAAGAGCTGATGTTGGTTCCCTACCAACAGGGCAGAAATGTCCTCTGTTTGGGGCCAAAGTTCCTGAATGCAAGTATATTTAAAACACGTATCTTTTCCCCAAACACATGGAACTAAGGGGTCTAGTTCCTAGTAGTAGGAACTCAAGCCAAGGAAGAGATGGACTGCAAGTACTCAATGAATGTACTTTTACAAAAGGTGTCAATGTTGAATTAAAACCCTTTATAATATTTCTTCTGCAAAGTGTGGCATACAGAAAATATGTAGCACTGTGGAGTAAAGTTTTTATTGTCACTTATTTGGTATGATCTGGATAGGCTACTCATAGCTTCAATACTTGGGACTAATGCAGATGAGCGCTAATAAAAAAAACACTTTATCACACATCATTTCTCTGTGTGTCTAGACTACAGGGTTTTTTTGAAAAAACTTCCCCTGCGTCTAGACTGCTGCCGCGTTCTTTCAAAATTAAATCGAAAGAACATGGTGGTTTTTTCGACCATAGTAAACCTCATTTTACGAGGAAGAATGCCTTTTTTCCAAAAGTTCTCTTTTGAAAAAAAGGTGTTCTTGAATGCAAACAGGGCTTTTTCGAAAGAACATCCAGACTGCCTGGGTGCTCTCCTTTCGAAAAAGTGGCTTGCTTTTTTGAAAGAAGTGGTTGCAGTCTAGCCGCTCTCCTTCGAAAGAGGCTTTTTAGAAAGATACTTTTGAAAAAGCCTCTTTCTGAAGAGGCTTGTAGTTTAGACGTAGCCTATATGTACTGTGTATGAACCTCTACAGAATATAAATTCTGAATTAGGGATGCAAATGCAGGCGAATGAAATTGCTAATGAAGCAGGAATTTAAATATCCTGTGCTACATGAGCAGAGTAATGTGCCAGCGAGATCATGCTAAACAGCTGTTTCAAAAGTGAAAGTGCACACCGGGACACGTTAGTTCAAACCAAGGGGTTTGGTTTGAACTAACATGTCCCGGTGCACACTTTCACTTTTGAAACAGCTGTTGAGCAGAGTAACGCGCTGGCGAGATCATCCTAATGAAGCGCAGGATATTTAAATCCCCGCTTCATTAGCCATTTCGGTTGCCTATATTTGCATCTCTAGTTCGATCTAGGGTGCAAGTGTAGACGTACCCTTAGAGAGGAGTACAAACTGAATCATCCATACCTTATCAGTGTTGTGAAAGGACATATAAATCCCACATTGGGATTGAAGGGGTTATGGAGCAGTTCTGAGCCCAAGTGGTCCTACACCTGCAGAGCCTACTTCAGCTGGGAGAAGAAGTTTAAGAGAGAGCTTGACAACTCAGAAAGGGAGAGTAGCACATGGGGTAGGTCCATCCTCCTACCCTAAGATCACCTGAACAACAGCACAGCAAGAGTCCCAGCTACAGGGGGGGCAGGAAGTCCTCTACTGCAGTTACCCAGACCTCAGAGGATGGACTACCATGTCCTGGAGGATTGAAGCACACTTCACTCTCTTGTCTTGGATTGTTTGAGACACAGACCACACCCTGGACTGGGAAAGTATATGGGAAGTAGTGGGTTGGAGCTCAAGAGAGAGAAAGGACCTGGGCTCTCCCACCATCCTGCTGCCTTCTTGGCATGGAACACAGACAAGCTCAGAAGGAATCGTGGCAAGGTCTTTGGGGTCTGGGATTTTAGCCCAGAAATATTATTTTAGGGGTTAAAGGGTTGGACTTCAATGGTGACCTGGCCATACAACCAAGATACTAGCCAATGGAAGAGAAGCACTACCATGTGACAGGGGACACTCGAGAGAGGGAAAGAGTTGTGTCCCAGGGACCTTAGCAGTAGGTCATAGGCCCTGTAATAGAGCTCATGCAGCATTTGTGAAAATGCAAGCCAAGAATCTCCTGGATTGTAAGCTCCTTGGGGCCAACACTTTCCTTTTCTGTGTGTTTGCAATAGCTGCTTTCTTGGCCAGATGTAATACAAGCCTGAGCTAGAAAGCAAGGCACTACAGATAGAGGAAACAGATTGGATCAGAGCTAGATTCATGCACTAACTTGTGAGTGACACCCTTCCTTTGGGCAGAAGAAATGTCCCAAAGACCATAGCCACTTCAAATCTCAAAGGAGCACTTAGTTATATGACAGGCAGAATCCTGACCAACACCTGGGCTTGAACCTAGAGTATTCAGAACTGAAAGCGTGAGTCTACAATGTCAGCTAACGCAGCATGCTCTGTAGCTGTGCCTGCAACACACTTTTTTCTCCAGTGGATTGGCACAGAAGGAGGCATATTACAGCCACTGAGTGATGAGAGTTTTATTTGTATAGCATCAAGCACAATGGAGCCGCAACATAGTTGACCTTTAGGTGCTACCACAATACAAGTGTTAAATAAGAAATGACAAAGAAAACTGCATGTGGATTTTAATCCCCACAAAACTATTTAATTAACTCAAGACAATAAGAAATTGGAACATGACGCATTTTGCTGTAATGTATAATTACAAATCTCAATGTCTGATTTTTTTTTTATGATTAAGAAATAGACAATTTCCCATGTTAGCAAACTGCAAAATATGTACTTATGCCTCAGTGCTTTGTCTCTGAAATACAGTGTATGGTGCCCAGCAAAATTGTAATTGCTTCTCTACATTTTATTTTCCCTAACGCACTATTTAAAATAACTGTAGTCACATCCCTTTTCATTTACACAATCCAGTCGAGTCCCTTTCGGGAGGCATGCTGAATGACTTATGTAGGGTATTAGAATGTCACTATTACAGAAGGAGTTTTATAGAATCATGCATACAGAGGGAGAAAGTTTGCAAGAGGGAAAAACATCACAATAGGAGTTAGATACTAATATAGTCTGTTCACTGGAACATATAGTTAATACTTCACAATATCAACCTGTTTCATGAACTACCCAGTGAGAGGATTGAGGGTAAAATCCTCCCCAGCACCCTGCACCACATTGCCTGTGTACTAAGACTGACACAGGTGGCTCCACATAACTGTACAAAGGTGAAGCCCTCCATCTTGTCCCACCCAGGTTGCAGAGTAGCAGAAGAGCTGTTTTATTTAAGTGTGGATGGGTGGGGTACTTTATAAAACACAAAGACAATCTATGGGACCTCAAGAGATCATCAAGTCCAGTCCCCTGCCCTCACAGCAGGACCACTACCATCTAGATTTTCCCAATAGATGTCTAACTTATATTAAAAAGAGGGAGGTGCTAAACAGGTTAGATTTTTTTTCCCTTTCACGAAATGAAGTCAAAGATGTTCGTTTGTATCTCACAGAAGAAGCGAACCTTTAGTCAGGATTTGAAATACAGGATGGTTGGGGGCCTGGGTCATTGGGACAAGGATGTTGTTCCATTGTGGAGCAACATAAAGACCTTAGTGAAAGAATGAAAGCAGGGAGGCAATGAGTCTGGTGTCATGAGAGAAAAGGATGATGAGAGAGATGAGGGGGGAGGAGGGGAAGCCACCAGTGCCATGATGTAGGCCAGGACAGCATTGTGCTGGGCTTTAGAAGGAGAGGAAGGGAAGACTGAATTGTACATGGCCATGGGCCTGCTACTGCAACTGCAGGGTTTTGTAGTGTCTGTAGAATTTGTGCTCCACCTACACTACAGCAAGTGATAGGTGGCTACTTCAGCTTGAGGAGGAAGCAAAGCTGACTGATAATTGGAAACCTGATAACCCTATGTGTGTAGTAGAGAATCCCTATATACTCGGTCCCTTTACATTACTAGAGAGGAACAAAAGGGGACAGACTGTTAAGATCTGGCTCTCTGAGCACAACATATGCAGTGTGTGTCTGCAGACTGAAGCACTCACAAATAGAGGTAAAAAAGCCGTGTAAGATATATACACACAGGAAGTATTGCCATGAACAAATGGCACTGGGCAAATCAGGATCAAGTCCGAGATCTGCCACAGACTTTGATGTTATTCATGTATATTAAAATAAATGCAGTAGACTTTCTGATATGGCCCTATCTTCATTGGGAGTTTTCCCTCAAAGAATTTCAGGATTTGACACAGTTTAAAGCAAAATAAGCTACTTTCCTTTTTTCCTGAGTTTCCAAAAACTTAAGTTCAAGGCTCTGTGTTTGCTGTGCAGACAGCCAGTGACATAACAGATGAAGTGATAGAATGTTGTGTTTGCAGCTTCATATGCTGCCACAGATGCTGGGAGAAGTATTAAAGGAGAAATTCAGAAGCCTGAACTCAGGTCATGGCAGAAAGCAAGAGTTTTCAGTTCTCTAACAAATTAACCAACCTTTTGGTGGTTCCATTTAGAACTTAGAGAGGTTCTGCCAAGTCATAAAGGACACAAGTTGGGGAGAGAGGCTTAGATCAAAAGGTGGTAACTGGTTAGCACCTGAAGAAATGCATGCAGCATATGTCCTGTTGCCCATATGTTAAATGAAAAATAAATGTATGCAGTAGAAGAAAAGAACAGGATCTATGCTTTTTCATTTGCTAGCACTAAGAGAAATGGGACACTAATCAGAGGCACAGCTGGAATGTCCAGAACATCTAATTGTTTGGATATCACATAGCCCACTGCTTTAATATCACTTTGGGTAGTTTGTGATTTCTTATGACTTCACATGGCAAATGCACCGAGGTAGAAATATGTTAATCATGAGTCTAGCTTACCTTACAATAAGAAAATGGCTTTGATTATGTTAAAGATACAAGACAAAGTCTTATGATTTCCCTTTTGTAAATGCTCATAAGTGCCTATGCTGAAATTTGATTTGAGTCTATTTCATTCCAGCTTCCGATTTCCTAATATAAATGTGAACTTGTTACCTTACCATCAAAGGAGAGTTTTATTGCTGTAATATCTGGAAGTGATTCTTATCTCTAGTGCACTCAGTCTCTACATCAGAAACAGTGCAGCAATACATTGATCCTTCTAGCACAGAAGAAGTCTCCTTATTAGATTTGTTGCAGTTGTGAAAACAGGAAGACAAACAAGGAGATAAAGATGCTTTTTCAAAAAAAACAAAAAACAAAAAAACCCCACACATTACTTGGCTAAGTTAGAATAAGTAGATTGTAGGATTCTGTACAATTTAAACTAAGCTACAAAGGAATTTAAAAATCCAGCTGGGTCCAAAGAAACCACTGCTTCACAGAGAAATACCCTTCAGGGCAGAAGCAAGCCTGTGATCCACTTTGAAGTCATATTTCTCAAGTAGGTACTTGATTCCAGATTTGAACCAGGAAATGACACTTCTTTTAATGGTGATGCTAGTGTTCCTTGGAATTATAACTGGCATATGGTATTGTGGTTACTTAAGTAATAGTCTCTACAGCTTTGTAGTGTATACATTAAATAAATCAGTTCTGTAAATGATTAATAGTGAAAATGAAGCAGGGGCATTTAATCAAAGGCTGTTAGGACTAGGCAATAAGGATTTTTCTGTTGTACCGCAAACTACACTGGATGAAGATCACCCCTTTGGTACGATCAGTCCTAGATCTGTGCACCACTTTAGTCCTATTTAAACTCTTGGTAAGTGAGACTTGAGAGGTGCATGGATAGGTCTTCTGAGAGGAAGGGGTGCATTTCACCCAATATAGAAAAAAATTAAGTTTCATGGTATTGTATAAGAACACAATAGCTGAAGGGTTATTAGAGCCTCTTGTCTCCAAGTCACTTTGAATTTGGCCCAGGTTTGCAGTAACTAACATTGGCTATTGGTTGATGGCATTTCAAGGGCTGATGTGGAAGCGAGTGTGAGATCTCAGGGCAGATCCTAGTGGCAGTGTCCACATCCTAAGGGGAAAAAATTGGAATTCAGACTAATTGCCGTTCTTGTTGAAAGTCAAGAAGAAACAAATACAGAACAAGACAGACTGATCTGCCATCTCCTCTCACCTCTAGAGTTACTTTCTGTGATAAACCCAATGAAATCAATAGGTGCGGGCAACACTTCAAAATTCAGTACGCTTTAAAATCAGCCCATGGTAAAGAGTGAAGTATATCAAGACAGCATGTAGATCATTCTAGTGTAGGAGAGCTGCATTAATGCAGTTCTCACTATACCTATTCTGAAAATAAAGCTAATCTTCAGACATACCTTTCCTCTTCCTTGGATTTTTCTAACATCCAGCAAGGGAATAATAAAAGTGACACAGATTAGGGCTCTATTTCCTGTCAACCAAGAACTTTATAAACATTATATTAAATGATCAAAGATTTAATAAACAACTGCAGAAATGGGAACGTTACAGGTATTTAGAAGCTATCACTTTTAAGTACATTATCCTTCTTATAAAAAGATTTTTTTTTGGAGAAATACCTAGTAATAGTAACAGTGAATATTGTTTATTGCTATGCTGAAAGATACTCATAGGCAACTCCCAGTTTGTTGGATGAGAGAATCACAGAATTAGTTAAAGCCTAGGGCAGTGGTTCTTAACCAGGAATATGTGGGGTCTTCTATGAAGATGATCACCACATCTAGATATTTGCCTTGTTTTTAAACAGGTCAAATTAAAAAAAATCTCTAGCAAAGGTAGTACAAACTAAAATTTCATGCCATGACTTGTTCAGACTTCTCTATATACACTTGTCAGTGTGTACTGTGTAAGTACAACATAAAAATCAATTGGAATAGAAATTATATAGCAAAAATGGGAAGTCGAGCAATGTGCTATGGCATTTTCATATTTTTATGACTGATTCTGTAAGCAGGTAGTGTTTTAAGTGAGATGTAGATTGTGGTGTCTAAGACCAATCCAATGCCTAAAAGGGGTACAGTTGTCTCAAAAGGTTGAGCACCAATGGCCCATTGGTCCCATGCACTTTTCCTTTCAGGTTCAAAAGAAGGACCAGTCAAGCATCTTTGTTGTAAAATAATCTGGGAGCTGTGAGGCTACCACTGGAGGCAATAGATCCTTAAGGTGGAGTGTGTGATTTCCCTGGTAGCAAGCGCAGGGGTTCTAATATCAGTTGCCAGATGTCCATGTTGGAGGCAAAACACAAGGGAAGGAATTGTGAGTGTGAGCCTGAGAAGCAGCACAGACAGGGTTTTTTGGGCACAGAGCTCACTGAAGTGGCAGACATTGACATTTCTTAAAAAGGATCTCGAATACTGGGGGGGAAGGGAGGGGAGGGAGGGGATGGGAAATTACTCCTCCAAACTGTGCCCATGAAACAGGAGTTTGTCTTTTACAATAAAGCAGCAAGATTATGTCAAGAATATACTAATTCATAGAATCAATTTCTCATCCTACCAAAACAATCCTGCAAGGCACTGAACTTTGGTTAACTGCTTCAACAAAATGGGCAATGATATCTTCTGTAAAGTCCACTTTTACTATATGGGGAAAAGAGCAACTGAACACTTACACTTGTGGTTATCTTTTTAGGAAAGTTACTTGCCCCCTCCTTCAATTGGGGAAGCTCAAATAAGAAACCTATTACAGATTAAAAGGCTATCTAGGAAGCCTGTGTAATCCCCCTCACTGAAGGTTTGAGAACAGGTTAGACAAATAATTGTCAGGAACGATTAAGGTATACATACTTACTATACACATACATTGGAGACAGAACCAGGTAACTTTCATACTTCAGTTTTAACTACAGTATAATGTGCATGCTGCTGCAAAACTTGGGGATATTAAACACTGGGTTCAGAATTGTGATGGGAAAACGCCAGAAGTTCCTGAGATTCAATTCAGATAAGCAGCTACAATTCTTAATCTATGAGCAGTTAAAGCTTGTGAAACGTCTTGAATCTTTTTGCTCTAAACTCAAGTTCTGATCAGCCCAGTTATTTCACAAGAAGATTTCTCCCCCCTCAAGACTATGTTGCTTCTGTTTCAATTGCTTGACAAAACTAGAAATTGCAAGAGTTTAGGTTTATCATCCATTAAATGCTCTAAACATAAAACACCACTTCTCCCCCTCCCCCTCCCCTCCTCCTTCCACTTTCTGGTTTGGTTTGTGTGTAGTCGTTTTACAGGTACTTATTGTAACCAAAATTTGAACCAATATCCCTTGTTATGCAGACTTCAAGTTTGTGGCTTAAGTTGCACCTATGCATTCATGCTGATCGAACGTGCAAATTGGGTAATTGTATATGCAAAGAAGCACATTTACTCATTTTGCATATGCAGTGAATATATGTATATATTCATATTTTATGGGCTCAGCTCAGGTACCCACAACAGAAGGTTACTCAAATCTTTTTAAAAATACTTACATTGAGAGACCAAAACAATCCTGATAGCATTCTAATAAAAGTCACTGCCCATTATTACAAACATCTTATAGACGTTACTTTGATAAATCTTCCATGTGCATTTATAACTTAAACACTAATGTGGTTTAAATTTGAAGGGATGCAACAGCACACTGCGTCTGATTGTCGTCATCTATTGAATCCATGCACTGCAGACACATACAGTTGAAATATCAATTTCACAGCCGCCTGGAAAGCTGCCATGAGAACTCTCATCCTTTAGTTCCAACTCATGGCTCTCTGTATTTGAGCTAGAGAAAGAGAGAATCTTAAGTTGTTGCTCATCAGTGAATAGTTTGCCTGAGTATAGACTGCAGGATCAGTCCCACCATCTGTTCCTAATAAGTATTTAAAACATTAAGTTCATTTAGTGAAAGCACATCTATATAGACTAGTGTAAGAGGCTAAATATATACAGTTTGCATTTTTTGCCTTTGAATGCACAACTTGTGTCTGCAATGTTCAAATATTAATAATGGACACTTGTTAACCCCAATACCTTTTTATTTTGTCATGGCTTTTCAAGCAAGTCTTTTACAATAGAACAGTGCCCTCTGGTGTTCCCTGTGTGTCATTTTCTCTTGGACAAAACATTTTATACAAAAAAAAAAAAAATCCACTGTCTCAGCATTTAAATGAAGGTTGTTTTGTACATTGTCGCTTTAGTCAATTTTTCACACTATGGCATGCCTTTCTGTAAGTTTGACATTCAACGGTTTAGCCATATGGATTTTGTTTTCTCTCAGGAGGCATGCATTAGAAACAAACGGTGAGTGCAATAGAGCGGCAACTAATGAGCATTTACCTCTTTAGGACTAAACAGCACCAAAGGGAAATAGACACACTGCCCATCGTGGCCCCTGCAACAAGCATCCCTATAGCTAAGACAATATTCCTGAGAGCAGGGGTGGGGGGAGGTGAAGGGAGAAGAAAGGAGAGAGATTGTGGTATGCCTCTGAACTGGAGGAGCACATGACCCTCACTAAAGCTCTTGCTTCTGACCACAGCATTCTCACTAGCTGTGGGGATACACGACCCCCTAACCACAGACTATACTCTTAGGCATATGCTTCAGAGTGCAGCACCTTTGCCAGCTGCATCTTAGTGCTATATAAAAAGTTCTGCCTTGCAGGTGACAATGGGAAGGGATGGGGGAGGAAGAGACACCCTTTTCCATTCACTACCCCCACAAGCAAAGTGCAAGATTTGGATTTCAGTGGTGTGCCTACACCTCTTAGTCTATCAACCCAGTGGTTGGAGTAATTCTTGTTGCTTCGCTATTAGAAGAACAAGGAGATGTCATTTTATCTCTCTCTCTCTCTCTCTCTCCAGACAAGTACTGGCTATTGCTTGCTTTTAGTTTCCCTCCCCTCCCCAACAACAGTGAGGGATTTTTTTTTAAAGTCAATATTTAGAGCCTGTGGCAGAGCTGAACTTTGTACAAGTAGATAAACACATATTGAGTGTGGTACTAGCTATTCAGTTGAGTTTTGCTGTGCTGCAGAACCCCCTTTCTAGATTTGTGTGGGTGGCAAGTCCAGAGCCTGGAATAGATGAAGCAGCCCTGACCCCAAGGGAACCATAGTCCCTGGTAGCAGGAGCTGGAACAGTGGCTATAGAACTGCTATGGATATAGGTAGTGTCAGTGTGAACAGCTTTAGACAATTGGATAGAATCTGGCTGTATGATCATTAATGTTCTTTTCTAGACATGCACACTGAATTGTGATGTCTGGTTAAATTCAGTTGGATTGATCTCCAGTGACTTCAGATTTTGGATTATTGCTTTCCAGACTTCGTGCAAAGCCCTCTGTACCGTGTATGTATGTTGGGGGAAGGGGGGAAAAGGATGGAGAATAAGAGTCTGTGGCCTTACAGGGGGCTTATTGAATCCTATGGACACTGGAGAGCAGCTGCTGGCCAACTCAGAACAGGCCAGAATGAAAGTCAGGGGGTGGAGGGGTAGAAACTATGTAAATACAGAGGCTGGAAAGCTGACCTGGGGAGAAGCAGGTGCCTAGATGACCACATCCCTTAAGAATTCCTGGTGTTTTCTGCTTGTTGGTTTTGTTTTCAGGACATGGGTCAGAGCTTTACACAAAAACTGTGTTTTGTTGTTTCTGCAATGCCTGAAAATCAGGTTCCTTGAGAAGCTAGGTGAGGAAACCATGGAACTGGCAGCAGGCTCAGTTGGATGAGACCCTCTGCCACCTACCCCCTCTCATCCAGGAAGGGTCAGAAGGATCCAGAGAAAAATCTGTTGGCATTAGAGAAATAGTACTTTCCCTGTGTTCTGTGAACCTGCTTCTGGTCCATCTGCACTGCTGAGAGAGGCACAGATAGTTTAGTAAAGGCATCAGAAGCTGAGAGGCCTCAGAAATGTGAGATTGTTTTTCTCCTCCTTTCAGCCTGTCCAAGCTGTCCCACATTAATCTTTGACTCCTGTAATTTCCAGTATACTTCCCTTCTTCTCAAGCCCTTGAAAGGGAGCAAAATTGTAAGATGAAGATCATAGTGCTTCCCTATCGCAAAGGGATAATGAGGATAAATACATAAGGATGTAAAAAGATGATGGGTTTACAGTAATGGGGGCCAGATTCATGCCGCAGATGGTGGTGACAGGAAGTCTGCTTTGCAGCCCCTTGTGGACTGGATTCTCCCTCTGAGTCTCTTGGTGGCACAGCTGCATGAGGCCTGGGGGACTCAGCAGCACTCAGGCTAAAAATCCACATGTCAGATGATTAAAGACAGGATGATATTTAGCAGAGAACTTGAGACAGGCTGCTGCTCAGTCAGCTGGGCCATAGCTGAATGTCTGGTTATTTTGTAAACTGTGTTTTGTTCTCAGCCTGTGTGGTCTCTTATTGTCACTGCAGACAAAACTGAAACCCCCACAATCCCACCAGGTATTTAAACACCCAGACCTTCTCAGCAGTCATGGGTTGCCCAGATGGAGAGAGGAAGATTGCCTGAGGAGAGCTCCCACAGAGCTTTTTGCCGTTCAGACTTCTGTGAGTAGTAAATACAACATCTGAAGAGGCTCTCAGAAAGAAGAAAACATGGAGAGTGAGTGATCAGCTGTTGTGGCCTTCAAAAGGGTGTGCAATGTTTGTCTGTACAAAGAGCAAGCTAGTTTCCATATTGGAAGAGAAGATTAAAGGATTAGAGACTCAAATATCTACCCTGCGTTGCATCAGGGAAAAATGAAAAATGAAAACTGCCTCAGCCAAATCCCTGCCTTGCTTTAAAGTTATGATACGAGAAAGCTGCATGCCAAATTTGGTGGTCCTTGCTCTTACCATGTAGGAGTTCTTGAACAAACTGACTCAGATAGATGGACACACAAACTTTCAAATATATAGTAGATGTAGGGGAATATTGGGGACAATTATAGTTGATACAGTCCCCCACACAAGTAACCTGTTCATACGTGCTTCTATTTCCCCAGCTTTAATAATTTCTTACATGTTAGTAGCTCACTCGTCTAGGAGTATGTTGTGTAATAGTACTTAATGGGAAAGGCACTCAACAAAACAAATTAAAATGGTGATGTTTGTGGTCTGAAATGGTGGCATCTTTAGTTTGCTTTTACAGCCGGTCCCCAGCTTACGAACGAGTTACAGACCAAACACTTGGTCGTAACTCGAGTGTTCATAAGTCGGACCCCATTCATTTACATGCGACCGCGTTGTTCGTAAGCGCAGATAGTGTTTGTAACTCGGGGACTGCCTTTATGACCGCTTAATGGGAAGTTTGGTCGTAAGTATGAACGGTCATAAATTGACCATTCGTAACTCAGGGACTGACTGTACTGCTCCTTTTCTATCCAGGTATTGTCTATGTGTACAGACTCTAGAAGGCATTGTTTTTAGAACAGCTTCTGGACCTGTGCACCATCCTCTGTCCCAAATCCCTCACTGTGGTTCTTTTCCTTAATCTGCATAAAGAGTAATCTTAGACTGTGCCTTTTGTACACACAAACAGGCAGTTTTCTTGATTTAATGAGATACCAGACTACTGTACATTCTTATATTGGTGCACAAACTTGCTAGCTGAACAGCACATTGGTTCCAATGTAGCCAACAGCATTGTTGTTTTCAAAATAGTTGAATTAACCTATGCTTTTCTTTCAGGAGATAGCTTGTCATTTTTTCAGTAACAAAGAGCACACTAATCCTGCTGAGAAAATTCCTCCAGCAAGTCTACTGGGCTGTTTTTAATACAATCATTAATAGTATTATATTTATAGCATTTTATTATGTCGCATTACATTTACTCAATGACCATAGCCAGAAGTGAAGTAACAAAGATGCTGTTGATTGGAATATCCAGATTGATCTCTTTCAGAGGAAAATATAATTGACTGTAAATAGAATACATTTATGGTTACTGTTATTTATGGATTACTCTGTAATTGACCCAAAATACAACTCTTGTATTCCCAGCAAATGTCAGCCAGGACACGAGCACAGTCACACTGTTCAGGTGTTTATTGGCACCTCATAAATTAGCGGTTAAGACTGGCTTTCCCCACTGCTGACTGACGTTTTTTGTGGCAGCAACTCAGTAGCTCCATCCTTTGCAACACATTGGTAAGTCTGGCTATTCACTTTGGAGATTTACCTGTAGGGCCATTCCTAAGGAGTCAATGGAGCCAATTCTACTTTTCGCCCCATTAGATCTACCACAAGGTATTACAGCGTATCCATAAATAACCTGAATAAATTTAGATTCAAGAGTTGTTTTCCACAAGCTAATGAAAGGTTATCTGAGTCACTCTGTCAACATTTTCTTTCTTACTTATGAGTGGCTATAAAAATGCTCGGTGTAAAGCTACAGAAGCCCTAAGAATATTTCTGTGGGTAGAGTCTGTTGTATCACAGGTTACTAGGAGTCAATAGCCTAGGAAAGAGGTTTCTGAAAGTGATATGCTTGTGAAAATTCAGGGACAGTAGGCACATTCCATGGGTCATTCACAACCCTTAGTTGCACGCATGTGTCAGTTCTGTCTCAGCACACAGGACCCAATATAAAACCTTTGAGCAGGGATATAAGATGCACATTGACACAGCGACCAATTCAGAGGGCTCTACTACAGATTCAAAGTTGCCACCTCCATATACTCCCCTTTTGCCTCCCAGCCAAAACATACCTACCATTCCTTATGTAGGACTGTCATCCCACTCAAGTCCCTGAAGTCTCAGTTCTTCCATTCGAGTCCCCAAGTGGCTTGTGCTTTGGCTCTGCCACGCTGCTAGTGTCTGCACACTTGTGTGGCTGGCGTAAGAGCTCACCAATTCCACTCGCTACTCCCCTGTATTCTGGCTATTAGCCATCTTTCAACATGTGCTCTCCTTCTTCTGCATCTACCACAGGCATTCCAGGAGCAGGCAGCCACCAGCTGAGCAGGAAAGCTGCCCAAAAGAGAGCCACCAGCTGCTTTCTGACATCAGTAGGCACTTCCTTTATTAAAGGAAAGCATTGAATAGCTTCACCCACTCAAGATGGGTTTCTGCTGCCCTCATCTAGCTATTTTGTTAGGGAAAGGGACAAGGGCAAATCACTTGCAGGAAGATTTTTTGCAGCATGATGTTTATCTGCAACACCACCCTTCCCCCAAGCAGGCTTGCCTGAGTGCTGTGGCATGAGAGAGGAGCAAGGGCCCAGCACTTCCCCACCGCCCCTTCCCAAGTCCTCTCCCATGAGAAGCATGGCAGAGAATTGAGGGAGTGAAGTGGGCTGGGGTAAGTCAACCCACTTCCTGCTGCTGCCAGTGAGTACGGGGTAGCCAGACCCTTGTTGCCAGTGTCAGGTCCCCTACTAATCTCCTAGCCCATGTTGCTCTGGGGAGGGGTAGTAATGGGAAGAGGTGGGATGGGGATGGGACCAGGGGTGGTTGTCCTGGGCCCCTGTGGGATCCCAGATACCCCTGAGGCAGCATTGACACTATGTCTGATTCTTAGGGAGCTGCGATGCTCAGTGGTGCAGCTAGACCAGGAAGGGATTGTCTCACTGCATGCCCTGTGAGCTGTTGCTTTGGTGTTGTGGCAGCTTTGGGTCAGAACACGCAGTTCAGCCTGCTAACAGCATAATGGCCTTCCCCTGGCTTACAGCTCCATTAATCCTTGCAGGGCGACCCCACCAGTCCCGAGTTTCTCCAAAGCCATCTACTGTGCAGTGCTCAGCCGCTGTCACTTGAGTACTCACATTGAGTACTCACAGAGCCGAAGAATCGGCTTCTTTGAAGAGAGTTCACAGCACCAGCCTGTTAGTTTGGCTGAGGGTTTTTACTCTCCAGGTTGGAACAGAGCACAGAGATGGTTGTGAAATATAACTAAAGAACAGATACTAAGAAAGATGGTTACAAACAAGAGTAAATATGCTCCAATCTGTACAAAAGTAGTGTAATTTGTTCATGGCAATTTCCTCACTATTGTTACTCTTCCAGCGTGGCTGACCAGTTCTCAGCCAGAATCCAATCCAGAGTGCTTGGGGTTTCCTCCCCCCACTTTAGGGAGCCAAAATAGCTCTCTGCTTACATCTTCCAAAGTTCAATTACTCTGCTTCTGGAAGCAGGAAGAATTCCTGAAGGTACAGGTTCCACCCCCCCCCCCCCAGGAAGAGTGTTAAGTAGCCATCCCCCTCACTGGTTTGCCTCATGATTGTCTACCTTGCATGTAAGTGTCATTCTCTCCTTGCTCAGTTTGCTTTGGAGATGTGGCTCCACTTGTTTGTATATATTTCTTTGTCTAGGACTAGAGGACTTAAGCACTCCTACCAAACACTTTAAAAATATATTTCAAGCACATGTATATTTTTTCATAATCTGTACATATCATAGGGTATGTCTAGACTACATGCCTGTCACCAGAGGCATGTAAATTAGACTACCCGACATAGTCAATGAAGCCTGGATTTAAATATCCCCCGCTTCATTAAAATAAAAGTGGCCACCGTGCTGTGCCGGTTTACAGGCAGGTTTACAGGAGCGGTCAACAAAGGCATTCCCTGTCGACAAATCCGCGTCTTGACTGCCGCACTGTGCCGACGATCAGCTGAGCCGACACAGCGCGGTAGCCATTTTTATTTTAACGAATCCAGGGATATTTAAATCCCGGCTTCATTGACTACGTGGGGTAGTCTAATTTACATGCCTCTGGCAACAGAGGCATGTAGTCTAGACATACCCACAGAGTCTATTATGGGCAGCCTATTGCCCATTTGTGTATTCATCTAAAAGTCTCAAGGAAGGCATTAGATAGGACAATGACTTAAAGTACGCTGAGCTGGTGAGGCCAGCTGAGACTCACCGCTAGATACAGGAAGCCCTGGCCCTCTGGCATTAGGATTCTCAGCCCTGGTCTACATTAGGACTTTATTTTGAAATACCCCCCCAGCCAGGTTGACTTTATAAACAGAGCATCCACATGACCAAGCCTGTTATTTCGAGATAACAGGTCACAGAATTTGAACTCTATACTCCTGCTTTTCATCAGGAGTAATGCTAATTCCAAAATAGTTATTTTGAAATAACAGTACTGTGGATGCTCTTTTCCCCATATAACAGCTGAGAGGCTAGGCACAATGCTTTAATTAGCCATAGGTTAAAGTAAATCTTCCCCAGAAGTCCCAAAATGAGGCTAAACTCCCAAAAGGACCCAACTCTCCTGTGACTTGCCCTTAAATGTAGCCACCTACCTCTGAAAAGCACTGGACAATGAATGACAAACACTACTTTGAGAATAGTAGCATTTTGTATCCAATTTTCCCAGGTGTATGTGGCTACACATTCAGGCTAGTGGGGAATCATACTGGCCTGGTCTACACTAGGACCTGAGTCCAAAATTAACTCCCTCTGCCCCCGATTGATTTTGTAAGCAACACACCCATACTACCAAGCCCATTGTTCTGGAATAATGGGCTGCATAATTCAAATTCTGTAGTCCTGCTTTTAATGAGAAATAAGGCTATTCCAGAACTTGTATGTCAGAAATAACATTAGTGTGGACACCCTGGTGCCATTAATTTGAACTAATTGATCTCTGGGAGGTCTCCTGCAGCTCTCCAGAGTGCTTCTTGGGGCTCTGAGTCTTAGGTAGCACATCCACATTAATGGAGACTGCCTCGGACTACATTCGATTCTTCCTCATATTGAAGACACAGAACTTCACATTTGTAAAATCAGGTGCTCAGAAGTCAAATTTAGTAAATTCGATATAGTCTCCTAGTGTAGACATGGCCACCCTAAACATTTAGGTGAAGATAGATAATGGTTGGATATGTACAATGGAATTACTCCAGATTTACTCTAATTTAGACAGGTTTAACGAGAGCAGAATCTGGCCTATTGTTTTTGATGGCCATAGAGTAAATGAACTTACATTTTCACTTAGTTGTACATGCACATCTGGCTAAGTAGGAAACTCTAGCTTGTAGATACTCATGTGGCTTATAATTAAGCTCACTTTTTTCCAGATTTGGCAGCAGTACAAACCTGGAAGGCCCTAATTGACATTTTTTTCTTCAGTGTTTACTTCAAGAGCACTACATTCTTTGTAAGAGCTCCATAATTGTGGTGGATTTTCTTTCTATGTTCCTTCATTCTGCTGAATCAAAGTAACCTGGCATGCAATTCACTATACTGACATATGTGACACATGTGCAGCTGTTAGTATTCTGCTATTGTGCTTTGGAAATGTTACTGGGGATAGACTTGAGGTAGAGAAATGTCTGAGCCAGATTTATATCCACAGACACCAGTTATGTTCCAAAACGCTTCTTCGTAGGAATCAACTCAGTCACCCAATGGAAAAGTTCAGAGCACTGTAGAACAGCTCTTCCTACAGATACCTGTATGTGGATCTTCCCTGTCCTGCACAAAAGGGAAAGATAGCTGCCTTCACTGCACCATTCCTGGGGCCTTGTAAATTTCAATCAATATACAAGGGTGATGAGTTTGCAGGGGCCTCAATGGCCCAGTGGAGTTTCTGGGGAGTATTCCTTTCTTTTCTGGAGCCTCTAACTATAAATTGAGGTCACTATAGTAGTGGAGGCCACAGAAAGCTATTATAGTGTCTTTTTTTAGGGAGACACGTGTAGAGTGCCACAGGTTCAGGAGCTAGCATAGAGATACAAACCATCTCGGTGGGCCATGGTTTCATCCCACATTTCTCAGGGGGGGAACAAACATTCTCCCTCTCTCAAATCACCACAAAATGGTGCAGAAGGGACTGAGGGAGTTCTCATGGGACTTCTCCCCCCTTAGACCGCTGCAACTGGTTGTTCCAAAGAAGAATGACCTGGGCCAGTGATACAGCAGAAAAATTGAAAGGAATCAACTGTCAGTCAGGAAACAAACCCATATACATCAGTAATGACTCAAGAATAAGGCACATACAGCCAAAGGTAGAAGTCTGATGAAAAAGCTAAGAGAATCCCATTTTTGACTAAGATTAAGCTTGCCCTTTGCAGAAGCCCAGCAAAATCCCTCTGTTTGATACTGAGGTGTTGCATACACCTTGTACTGTACTTCTGATCAAATTGTCCCAAAATACAATTTACAGACATTAAACATTTCCTAAAAGATCAGTGGCCATTGTGCTCCAATTTTTGCATGGATCTAGAGCAAAAATCCTTTCGCCAAGAATGAAACTTGTCGTAGCCTGAAATATGTACTTTGTAACAGCTTTCAAGTTTGTGTCAGCTTTTGAAATACAAGGAAAACAATAACATTCCCCAACATGCACCATCAGTCAGACCCATGTAGTTTTTAGCCCAATGTTCCCATAAGATTAAAATTTCCAAAATGAGAAGAGCTCAGGATAATTGGCTTGAGTGAGTTCTGCCACCTACTGGTGGTCTTTATACTCCAAGTCCCCAAATTGTTGCTTCTGTTGTGATATAAAGCGGCTTTTCTAATAATTAAGAGGCACAGAATGCCTTCCTGTTCTCAAATGAGGAAGAAAGGTGGATCTCTGTTAGAGAATGTTAGTTTTCCATTTTGAATTCAGATTGGTGATCCTCCCTTGGTTTGGGGAGAAAAGTTGTGTTTTGTTTCTACTCCAGACATAAAATAGGCAATTGCAGCAGCGAGCATTTCATGTGCTGCAAAGACCCCTGAGATTTCCCAAGTACATCACAGGCTTTTAAAACTTACAGAATTTGAAAACATTTTCTTCAGGTAGGGTCAGCTTTTGAGCTAGAGGCACATTTTGGGAAAAACAAATTATAGGGGAGTACCAACCCTCCTCCCCCACATACACGCCATGAGCTGTCACTATTCAAATTTGAAACTAGTCCATCCAGAACAGTAAAGGTAATTTTTCAAAGTTGTAGGCCTTTCAAATTGGTCTCAGGATCTTTTTGGATAATGGCTGGCTGGCTATAGCAGGATTTCTGATGACTCAAGTGAGCAGAAAAAAAAAAAAAAAAAAGGATGGCTTCACTCCATGCATGGTAGTTTTAATCTCATTATTTCTCCTGGGAGACACAGCTCATGTGTTTAAAGGTTTAAACTAATATTTACTGTTGAATGCGTAGTGAAAAAGAACTGCAGATGTCTGAAGGAGAAAAAAAACCTGCTGTTACAGTACAACAGCCTCCTAGTCCCATTTAAGGGATTTGTTGGCATTGATTCTAGCTTTGGCACCAGATGTCTCCTGATCTTCATGTGGAAGGGGAACTTGAGAGAATTTTCTCTATGTGGAAGTGACCTTGAGTATCAACCTGAAGGAATGATTGGGGGGTAGAGGCACATAGTGAACTGTCTCTGGGAGCTGAATTTCCCCTTATACTCTTCTTGTGGTGAAGAGGAAGAAACTTGACTCCATCAGCACTCCTAGCTATCTTCGAGACACAGCCGACTTCCTGAGGAAACTACAAAACATCAGTGTTGGTTGTCTCTCGGGAGCTGAGGAAGACATGTTGTGCATTTCATTTGTGGAAACGCATGTGGCTCTGGAACCCAAAGGTCGAAGCACACATGAGGTTACAGATAAGGCATGGGACGATCTACACAGCGGGCAGTTATTTTGTCGAGGTTGAAAGCCTGTCCACTGCAAAATGGTTTTCAGGTTGTCTTTATACCTCTTCCTCAGGCATCCTTGTTTGCAACTACCATGTACCAGCTCCCTGTAGAACAGCTGCCTCGGGATCCTGCTTTCGTCCATGCCGAGAGCATGGCCAGACCATCGAAGCTGGGTCTGGAGGATCTTGGCTTCGATGCTTGTGGAACTAGCTCTATGAAGCACTTCTTGGTTAGTAATTCGGTCCTGCCAGCATACTTGCATGATTGATCGTAGGGAGTGAAACTGCTCCATCCACTTGATGTGCCTATGGTACAGGGTCCATGTTTCACAGCCATACAGGAGAGAGGCGAGGACCATGGCATTATATACTGTGAGTTTAGTTGAAAGGTGAATATCTTTGTGCTGGAGAACTTTAACATGCAATCTCCCAAGTGCCTGACTGGCTTTCTGGATCCTCGCTGTAATCTCTTTGTCAAGGGATCCATCACCTGATATTGTGCTGCCTAGGTACTTAAAACTGTCCATGACTTTCAGTTGTGTGCCATTGATAGTGATGCATGGCTGTGGAAGAGCACTGTTGGGTGCAGGCTGGAAGAAGACTTCTGTCTTTCTGAGGCTAATTGCAAGACTGAACAGTTTGGATGCTTCAGGGAACCTGTCAATGATGGTCTGCAACTGGTTCTCTTGGTGTGCCATAAGGACGCAGTCATCAGCAAACAGCGCTTCGGTGATAAGCCTCTCCGGTGTCTTGGTCTTTGCAGTAAGGCATCTCAAATCAAACAGTGAACCATCCAAACAGTATCTGATGTAAATACCAAGATCTAAGTCTCTGACAGCATCCAAGAGGACTTCAGTGAGGAACAGGTTAAAAAGCACCCGGGCGAGTACGCAGCCCTGCTTCACGCAATTGGAGATGTTATATTTCCCAGATGGTACACCATCCGAGAGTACCTCTCCTGTCATGTCATTGTGAAACAGCTGGATGAGTGAGATGACCTTCAGTGGGCAACCCAGCTTTCTGAGGATCACCCACAATGCATTTCTGTTAACCGTGTCAAATGCCTTCATCAGATCAATGAAGACAGAGTAGAGGTTCATATTCTGCTCAAGGCACTTCTCTTGCACCTTCTCATTACAAAGATCATATTGACAGTACTGCGATTAGGGCGGAAGTCACATTGAGTCTCCCTGAGTCACACTTCTGAAACTGTGGAAATCAGCCTGTTCAGGATGATGCGGGAGAAGATTTTCCTGGCAATGGAAAGCAGTGAGATACCTCTGTAGTTCCTGCAGTCGGCTCTTGCACCCTTATTCTTGTACAGAGCAACTATCATGGCATCACGGAGGTCAGATGGCATTTCTTCCTCTTCCCAAATACTGGTCAAGACATTAAGTGACTCCTCATTAAATGCCTTGTACAGTTTTGTGGGAATTCCATCTTTGCCGGATGCCTTGCCGCAACTCATCTGCCTGATGGCCTTTCTAACTTCTTCAATAAATGGAGGATCTTCCAGGTCTTCAAGGGTTGGCTTGTGAGGGATCTGTTTCAGAGCTGACTGATGATGGACGATTGAGGAACTGACTGAAATACTCTTTCCATCGGTTATTAATGCCAGACTTATCCCTGATCAACGTGGCTCCATCTGCAGACGACAAAAGGGCAGAGCCAGACTTGGAAGGACCAAATACTGACTTAGAGTATGAAGAAGAGCTGAAGAACTCCCTTGGGTTGTTTATGTCAGCATAGTGTTGCACCTCTTCAGCTTTCTTCTCCCACCACTGATTGTGCATTCTATGGATTTCTCGCTGAGCCTGGGCCTGGAGAAACTTAAACTTGTCTTTTTTAGAGATGGAGACTGGGTCATTCTGCCACTCCATAAATTCCTTGTTCTTCTTTGCAAGCAGGTCCTCAATAGCACTGTTGTTCTCATCAAACCAGTCTTGATTGCATTTCTTGGGACCAAGCACTGACTTTGCTGTCTCCATCACCATTTCTCTAAACTGGCTCCACTTCTGAATTGGAGCCAATTCATCAACATCAGTAATCTTCCTGAAAACACCATCCTGGCCACCATGGATGTAGAAGCTCTTTTCACCGACATTCCACATGAAGATGGATTGCAGGCTATCAGGAATACCATCCACAATGACACCACTGCACACCTAATTACAGAGCTCTGTGACTTTGTCCTCACCCACAACGACTTCTGATTCGGAGACAATTTGTAACTTCAAGTCAGTGGCACCCGCATGGTCCCACAATATGCCAACATCTTTATGTCTGACCTTGGACAACGTTTCCTCAGCTCTTGCCCCTTAGCATCCTTACTCTACATTGATGACATCATATGGACCCACGGGAAAGAGACCCTTGAAGAATTTCACAGGGATTTCAACAACAGCCACCCCACCACCAATCTCAGCCTGGATCAGTCCACATGAGAGATCCACTTCCTTGGCATTACAGTACAATTAAATGGACAAATTTCCACCACCCTATACTGGAAACCTCGACCGCTACACTTACCTTCATGCCTCTAGCTTCCATCCCAGACACATTTCTCAATCTATTGTATACAGCCAAGCCCTAAAATACAACCGGATTTGCTCCAATCCCATAGACAGAGAAACACCTACAGGATCTATATAGAGCATTCATAAAACAAATATACACCTGGAGAAGTGAAAAAACAGATCGACAGAGCCAAAATAGTACCCAGACATGAACAACTTCAAGACAGGAAAGACAAGAAAGAGAAAACAGAATTCCACTTGTCATCACCTACAGTTCACAACTTAAATCCCTCCAACACATTATCAACAATCTACAACCTATCCTGGAAAATCTATAGCCTGTCTCCTGCATCCTACAGGTGTCTTTTACATTCTACTCTAATGTGTGCTGTTCCCTTAGGGTATGTCTACACTACCCTCCTAGTTCGAACTAGGAGGGTAATGTATGCATACCGCACTTGCTAATGAAGCCCGGGATTTGAATTTCCCGGGCTTCATTAGCATAAGCGGGGAGCCGCCATTTTTAAATCCCCGCTGCTTCGAACCCCGTGTAGCGCGGCTACACGGGGCTCGAACTAGGTAGTTCGGACTAGGGTGCCTATTCCGAACTACCGGTACACCTCGTTTCACGAGGAGTACCGGTAGTTCGGAATAGGACCCTAGTCCGAACTACCTAGTTCGAGCCCCGTGTAGCCGCGCTACACGGGGTTCGAAGCAGCGGGGATTTAAAAATGGCGGCTCCCCGCTTATGCTAATGAAGCCCGGGAAATTCAAATCCCGGGCTTCATTAGCAAGTGCGGTATGCATACATTACCCCGCTAGTTCGAACTAGCGGGGTAGTGTAGACATACCCTTAGAGTCAGGCCACCCACGCCCTACTCTTTTCCCTGCTTTTGCTCTGCTAACCAAAGGGTGGCCACAAAATTTCCTCATGGAAACCTTTGCTGCTGCCAGCTTCCTGGGTTTATACTAGCCCAGCTGCCCATGTCCAGGTGAGCTTCCCTCTAATCAAAGCTCTCCACTCAACTGCTGCTTAAAGGTCTAGCTTCACAAGTCAGCCAATTTATGCCACTTATGGCCTGTACTCCCCAAACTAGGTCTGAGAGGTCTTGGATTAGGCCTGACTGGTTTAATCCAGCCCTCAGAGGATGAGCAGGGAGGCACACCACCTCCCAGAGGCATTTAGGACTAATTTCACAGAGGGGCATAGGTGCCCACTTGTTTTCACAGTGCCCACTATTGTAATCTTTGCACAAAGCAGTCTTTGTAAGCCATCATTTGGAAACTCAGGGTACGTCTAGACTACCGGGTTTTGTCGACAGATGTTTTGTCGACAGTATCTGTCGACAAAACTTCTGTCGACAAAGAGCGTCCAGACACACTGAGTTCTGTCGACAAAGCAAGCTGCTTTGTCGACAGAACCCTGTAGTCTAGACGCAACCCTACAGGCAATAACACCTTCTGTCAACAGAAGGTGTTATGCCTCGTACAATGAGGTATACCAGCGTCGACAAAACTGCTGAGTTCTGTCGACGTTATGTCGGCAGAACTCAGTGGTAGTGTAGACGCAGGTATAGTTTTGTCAACAAAAGTCCACTTTTGTCGACAAAACTCAGTAGTCTAGACACACCCTCATTCATTGGTCAGCATTGTCTTGAAAAAGTGTGGAGTTCTATCTTTTAACACAATGTTGCCATAAAGTACAGCAATGCATAGAAAACAACCGAAATGTTAAACTCAAAGAGAAGCTAGGTTTCTCAGGAAGATGGGACTCTAATTTGAATAAGTTCAGCAAACTAATTGAAATCAAACCAATATTCCACGGAATCTAGTGAGAAATGAGAAGTTGTTCCTCCACCTAGTCTTAGCTCTGTATTGTGAGGGAAAGATTTGTGCTTTGCTACTGTTCAGTTTCTGGACACCTTCCTCTACTATTTGCTGTTGGTGCATGTCTTTCAGTACTAGTAACCAGATATTTTAATATCAGTAAAGTTGCTACTTTGGGGATACAAGATAGAGTAGCATCATATTCAGGACTTACACTCAGTGAGCTTGTGGTACATATAGGCAAACACTTGCGCTAGACTGGAAGAGCAATAAAAATGCAGATTACTTTCTAATGCCAACAGTCCTGGCACAGAACAGCTTGTTCTAATGTTCACTACACTCTAAGATTTGTTTGGAAGGAGGCACCAGGTCTGTCACTATACACAACTGATTAGCATTTGGGAGATAGAGATTTCCCCTCCGTCCCTACCAATTCAATAGTCATAGGAAGTACCCTGACATGCTCAATTACTTACAGGTGAGGGTTGCCATAGAGTAACCAAAATAATATTGCTGAGCAGTTGCATTATCCTCTTAGGGTACATCTATACTGCAACACTATTTCGAAATAACATAGTCCGCATCTACACAGCAGGCAGTTATTTTGAAATACAGTAGACTTCCGATAATCCGGCACCTTTGGGACCCAGGGGGTGACGGATTATCAGATATGCCGGAGTATCAGGAGGTACTCCAGCGGGGGGGGGGTATGAGGGGAGTGAGGGACTGTGATGTGTCTGCAACCTGCGGGGGGGGGGGGGGTCCGCGGGAAACGGCACAGTGAGGAGCAAACCCTCTGCCATTTTGCAGGGAAGTGGGGGAAGCCCCACACAACCGCTGGTGACAGGCCATCTGGGGCTGCAAGCATCAGCAGCAGTCTTGGGGAAGCAGTGCGGCAGAGCAGCTGGGGTGCTGCCGGGTTGGTCCGCCCCTTGCCGCGCAGTTCCCTGAGGACTCCGCTTCCCCAGCCGGATGCAGTGCAGTCCCGGCAGACCCATCACAGGGGTATAATCCTCTTCCCTTCTCCTCCCCTCCCCTGGCCCGTGAGCATGCGTGCGGCTCACAGGAGCTCCAATTGTCCAGCTACCTGGAGCACTTCTGGGTTCCAGTTGGTGCTGGACTATCAGGAGTGCCAGACCACTGGATGCTGGACAATTGGAGTTTTACTGTAATGTCAAAATACTGTCAAGCTGGAAGACTTCTTACTCTAGCACCTGTAACCCTCATTGTATGAGGAATAAGGGAAGTCAGAGGAAAAGTGCTCTATTTTGAAATAAGTGCTCCCAACTTCAAAATAAGCTATTTTGAAATAAGATACGCAATTGACGTAGGTCATTTTGCATACCTTATTTCAAGGTAAGTCCTGGACTGTAGGCACACCCTTAAACTTCATATCCTGCTGGATAACTCATGGGCAGTTATTCAGTGGCTTCTCTCTTGACATTTAAGATTGCATACCATGTTTAGACAGCTGGAGATTCTGAAGTATTAAGGCACATTACTCCCATTGAAAGAACCAAAGCGCAAAAAAAAAAAAAAAATCCCTGCCGAAGGACCACATGGTTGGGAATAATACAAAGTGTCTACATGAAGATCAGTTTCTATAGCAATTTGGTAGATTTTAAACCAAGCTAGAAATTTATCAACCAAAATGTGTGTATGATGGAAGTATTGGTGCAAGCTTGTTTTATATATATTTTAAAATGCATACAAGATTAGACAAGTACTAGAAAATACATCTTTCTGATCATAAATGCATGCCTTTTCCTTAGCAGCATGCTGTACCTTTGAGTTAGTTTATCTGACTGGTTTATATAGTAATCAAATCCATCCACCAGAGGGTGCTAGTAAACTGTATTAAATTTAAGAATTTCTTGATTGTCATTGTGTATACACACGAGAACTACTTAGAGAATTATAAATTCAGGTGAACATGAATTTTAAACATTTAGATTCTAATACATTAGCTTGCTGCTTTACCATTGCACAGCTAGAAAAGTACGCTATAGAAACAGATCTACAAAAACCAAAGGCTGTCCATTTAGATAACCAAGTTGAGAGAATTTATTAGCTCTTTGTTTTCAGTGAAAATCCCCACACTTGGTTATGAAACTAGTTAATGATAGAAAAGTAAACCTAAAGCACAATTAGAATTATTTGTTAAAACAGTAATAAATGCTCTAACATTTTTACCTACTGTGACTAATTGATTCTCAAATTATGATTTAGCCCCACAAACATTACTCTAGTGTATATCAGGAGAGAATCCATTGATGCTAATGATTTGCACTGGAATAAGTAAAATTAGACTTGTCCCTCACTATTGGCTAGCATGTTGCAAACCATGGATATGGATATAGACACTAGCCACATGTGGCTATTTGGCCAGTTGAGTGTGGCTAGTTTGCTATAGCAGTATCCACTATAGCAGCTACTACTTCATAACTGATTGGACACTATGGATCTATATGCTAACAGGTACTCTGATAGGCTTTGTCTACACTGCAGGGTTTTTGTGGAAGAAGCCTCTTGTGCAAAAACTTTTGCACAAGAACTTCTACAAAAAGGCATCCACACCTCAAAACGAATCGTTTTGCAATGTGCTTTTGTGCAAGACAGCATCCACACTATTGGATGCTCTTCTGCATATAAAGCCACCTGGAACCAGTTCTAGCCAGGCTAGAGGTCACCAGTTGCTCTCAAACGGTGTTGCTGGAGCCCTCCAGAGATACACGTTTAAAGGGAGTCCTCTTAGACAGCTGCTTCTCTGTCTGTGCTGCCTGCTTGCCTCTTTGGCAAAGCTGAGCTTCCACAGTGCCTGTTGTGTTTGCCCATTTTTGGGGATGACAGCTTTTGCCTACTCTGCTCTGTGCTATGGAGCCGGAGTTGCCCTGGGCATGCCACAGACCAAGGCCATGCTATACTCCCTGCTTCAAGCAGGGGTCTTTCCAGATAAAGATGGACCCCGAGAACTTCATCAGCCTCTGTGTGGTTGCGGGTGCTCCACTCCCACGGACCCAGACAACCATACCAAGAAGATTCTAGAGGCTGGAAGCCAGTTCAGACTGGTGGGACTGGCTGGTCATGGAGCAGTGGGATGACCAGCAATGGTTGCAGAACTTCTGCATGCAGAAGGCCACCTTCCAGGAGCTCTGTGTCTGGCTCAAATCTGCCCTCCAATGACGCGACCCCCACCTGCGGCCTGCCATCCCACTCCACAATTGGGTCACCATTGCCCTGTGGAAGCTGGCCACCCCATACGGCTACTTCTTGGTGGCACACCAGTTTGGGGTGGGGAGGTCCACTGTTGGAGCTGTTCTCATGCAGGTAAGGAGATAACAGGATGCAGCCCCTGCATGGGGGCTATTGCGTAAGGGGGACCCTCAGGACAGGGGGACTGGGGACTATACATGGTGGACTGAGGGTGGGGGGGAAGCCCTGGCCCCAGGGGCTGGTGCCTTCTTGCCTTCACACTGGCCTGGTTGGGGAAGCTCCTTCAGGGCAGGGGGAGCCAGAAGGGGGGCAGACATGTCCCACTGGGAGCACAACCCCTGTCTCTCTCCTTCTGCAGGTCATCAACTCCCTGCTGCTGCTCAGAGACCTCTGGCTCCAGGACCTGGATGCCACCATAGGCGGCTTTGCTGTCCGGGGTTCCCCAACTGTGTGGGAGCCATTGACAGCACATACATCTCCATCCGGGCCCCAGAACATCGAGCAGCCCAGTTTGTCAACAGAAAGGGCTACTTCTCAGTAGTCCTACAGGCCCTGATGGACCGCTTCACGAACATTTACATGGGGGGGGGTGGGCAGGGCTCATGACTCCCGAGTTTTCTGCACCCTTCCCCCCCCCCCACAAGGGAGTTTCTGGTGGGTGACCAGACTATGCCAGTGTGCATGGGGGGGGGGGGGGGGAAGACAGCCTACCTACTTGTGCCCAGCAAATGTGCCCGTACACCGGCCATCTGGATTGCACAAAGGACACTTTCAATGCCCACCTGAACAGAGCCCACCTCCTGGTTGAGTGCACCTTCGGGTGTCGGAAAGGATGGTTCTGTTGTCTCCTCACCCACCTAGAGGTCGGGAGCAGAATATCCCCCAAGGTGGCAGCGGTGTGCTGTGCGCTCCACAACTTGGAGCACAAGGGGAAGGCTTTCCTCCCCGCATGGGTGGCAGAGACCACCCACAAGGGCTGAGGCTTTGAGCAGCCCCAGAAAGCTGTGACCCACCAAGCTGGGGTGTGCATCGGGGGGAGGCCCCAAGGGAGAGGTTCTTGCAGAAACCACTGTAAATCTCCCCAGGCCTCCACCCTTCCTTCTCTCTCCCTCACTCCTGTTGCCCCTACCCCGACCTCCCAATAAACACACTTGCTTGGTTTTCAAACAAAAAGACATTTTTTATTTAACATAAGTGAGGGTGGGCAGGAGGAGGGGGGGGCTGTCTGAACTGGGGGGGGGGGGGGAAGAGATCAGTGAACTGAGTGGTATGGTTGGGCAGCTCTGGAGGCCCTAATGGGTTGGACAGGAGGGGCAGCTGGAGTGGGGCCAGGGTTGGCAGGGGGGCAGGAGGAGGGGCCGTAGGTATGATAGGGAGGAGGCATGGCCACGGGGGGGAGAGAGAGAGAGAGAGAGAGAGAGAGAGAGCAGAGGCATGAGAGGCCTGGCAGGGTGGGCAGATGGGTGGGCCATAGGTATGGGGGGGGGGCAGGAGAGTGGATGGCAGGAGCAGCAGCAGCAGCAGGCACCTGTTCTCTCATGCAGGACAGGATGATGCACATGGTGTCGCATCACGCCATGAGGTCAATCCATGCCTGCTACCACCACTCCAGGTCAGCATTCAGTCATCACAACAGGGTGGTGTGTATGTGTTGTTCATCACCCTTATGTGCTGGCACATCAGCTCCTCAGACTCTGGCAGGTGGCTGCAGCAGTGGTGTGGCTGGGCCCTCTGTCCCAGCTATGGAGAGGACACAAGAGGGGGCAGTCAGTCCATCTCACACACACACACACACACACACACACACACACACACACACACACAGCTAGGGCCAGGCAGCCAAGGGAAGTGTCCAGCCACAGTGGATCCCCTCATGGGTGGCAGAGGAGCCATGAGCAGCCTTCCCCTCCCTGGGGTCTGCATACAGCTGTGGCTTGCTGGGCTATCAAGAGGGAGCAGCTGCTGCCTCATGTGCAGGCATGGCTGTGCACTGTGTGCAGCACTCCGGCACGTGTGGGGGTGGTGCCTGCACCTTTGCGGCTATCCTGCTAGCAGCACCCCCTCCTCTCTGGGGGCAAGACTCGGTGGCCAGGCATGAGGCTGGCAGCAGGCTCCCAGCAGGCTCCCAGGCATGTAGAGGGGCTGGCTGCTGTGCCTGTGTGCCGCACCCTCCCTCTGCACGTGGGTGCATGTGCCCAGACTGTAGCAGCATGTGCTGGCCTAGCAGCCTGCATGACGCTGGGTCACCTCCCCCACCCTGTGTGTGTTTGTGCGCCAACATACCTGAGGATCCCTCCCAAGCCTCCTTGGAGACATCTAGGCTGGCAGGGACTGGCTCCAGGGACAGGGTGATGGTCCTGCTTCCTGGTCCTCCTGCTCCATCAGTGGCTGGCCCTGGCCCTCTGTCTCCTCCGGCTTGGGAGCAGGCTCCAGGCGCTGGCGGACAGGCTGCTCCAGCCCAGAGTCCACCATGATGGAGGGGGAAAGTGTTCCCCTCTCCAAGGATGTGGTGGAGCTTTTTGTAGTAGGAGCAGGTGTGCAGTCCTGCCCGAGTGCCCCCTCTGCTCCGTTGCCCTGATATATCCCGGATGGAGCTCCTTCACTTTTGCCCAGACAGTTTCCAGGGTTTGGGCAGGGGAAATCTCACTCCGTCAGGGACGTGGTCATGCAGCTGAAGACTTCGGCATTTTGCCCAGGGTTTCTTCAGCCACTCCTCCTCTTCTCCCCTCTCCCCCCCAATTTGAGGAGGGTCGTAATTTCTGCACCTGACCATGCTGGTGCATGGTGCTTGCTGCCCCGGGGGGTGTCCTGGGAGCCCTGTGGGCTGCTCTCTGGCAGGGCCAGGGATATCTTGGGCACCTGCTTGTTCTGCCATTTGTGCAGACAGAGCTGCATGGCAAGCAGCTGGCTGTGGGCAAGCTTCCTGCCAGAACGGCTATGCAGGGTGCCTGCACCTTTAAGAGGGGCCAGCAGACAAACAAGAGAGTTGTGACTGCCTGCTATGGAGCATCCAAGTGGCCTCCTGTGTTTGTCCCTGGAGGCTAGTGAGACGTAGTGGGGGTACTTGCTGGGCTGTGTTGACCTCTGCTGTCTGGAGCAAGACTCAGCAGGGAAAACCTCACTATGCAAAGGTGATGCCAAACTGGTTGAACCAGATACCCCCCATGGAGAGGAACAAAGGAAGGTGGAGGCTGCCCTGGCTGGGGGGCAGGGCTGGAAGAGAGTGAGTTTAGTTGCGGGCTGGGAGCATGGAGGAGACAGCCTAGGGAAAGGGGCTGGAGTTTAGGGGCCCAGTCTCCCCCATCTCAAGGGGGCCTGAGGCATCCTAGCCCAGCTCTGTGACCAGATTCCATCTGTGCTGTGCTGTATCCTGGAGGCAATAAACTTCCTCTATTCCACCAGCTGGTGCAGTCTGTTTGTGCCATTTCGGGGTGCAGGAGACGGGGTACCCCCAACACGCCGTCACAGCTAGTTTTTGCGCAAAACCCCCTGCAGAGCATCCACACTTGCCTTTTTGCACAAGAACTCTTGTGCAAAAAGGACTTATTCCTCTCCCCACAAGGAATAACTCCGCGCAAGACCACCACCAGAGGGCCTTTGCAGTAAAAGCACATTAGAGGTGTGGACGCTCCACCGGTTTTTGCACAAAAATGCATGCAAAAACCTTGTAGCATAGATGTAGCCATACTGAATAACTTTGTTAAACATTGAATTCCAAGTGTATACTGCTAGGAGAAAGTAATGAAGTAAACTGAAGAGTCAAGAAGTACCAGCAGAAACTATTGATGCAGATGGGAAGGAAACATTCAACATATATTATTCTAAAAATCAAAAGAAAGAAGTGTGCTCAGTACAGAACCAGTACATTTCCTGTGCCTAGATCCACATGGTCAAGGAGGAAAGGGAACAGAAAGATTAGGTACTCTGATTTCCATGGAGCCTTCTCATAGGACAAAATATGAAATAAAGACAGTATACTGATGCTAAACTTCCATGATCATAAAGGACTTCAGCAATGAACCCTATTACAAAAGCTCACACATGATGAGGCTTGCTCCCCCTATGAGTAAGACACCTTGGTATATGCAGAGAAGTTTCACACTTTTAAAGCTCAGGATCCTCAGAGATCATTTCCTCCCTTCTCCCTCACACTATATGAGAGCTACGAGTCAGAAAACAGCAAGAGAATACATGAATAGTAGTCATTCACTGCCCACAGAGCACATTAACTTGCAGAGTGGGGAAGTACAGGGTCAAGTAGGGAGTGGGGTCCTTGTCCTTTGGATTAAAGAGGGATTCACTTTATGAAGTCTGGAAGACTAAGACACTTGAAGTTTGTTTTGAATCATTTCCAGTCCATGGGATCATTCCAGCTCCATATTTCTGGATCATATAACGTTTTAGTGTATACCTTCTCCTCAGATTCACTCAGGCAGCCAACCACCCATGGTGCAGGAGGAAGTTGAAGTGAGGGGTCTGGCTGAAAGCTTGGGTGCAGGAGAGGGCTGGTGGCAGGGGTTTTGGGTGGGAGGTTGAATGCAGGGACAGGCTGGGGGGGCAGGGTTCTGAGTGGGAGGGTGTCATGTGAGGGCAAGGGGAGTGTGGTCTGGGCATGAGGAGGATGGGGGTCACTTACCTGCCTCTGTGCCTCACACCACTCCAGGAACTGCCACCCAATGCTCCCATTCAATGTTCCCTCTAATTTTTTCCACCTACTCGCCCCGCCAGGCTTCTGCACAATCACAGGCTCCTAGCGCCGATCGTGGCCCTGCCTTCCAGCCGCTCCTCCCACCCATGCCAAGCTTCCATCTAGTGTGCAGCTGGAAAAATAAGAGAATACTGGACATTGCACATGTCCAGTATTCTGATTTTTATTGGACAAAGAACGCAAATATCAGACTGTCTGGTAGAATACTGGACACCTGGCAACCCTACAGAGAAGTTTAACAAAAAGAAAATAATCTGATTGTGACTAAATAGACACTTCCCTATCTACTTAGTATCCATGCTTCAAGGTCCATCTATTCCCATGCCTGATATTCTTTGTAGGCATTGTAGTTCTACTTGGTTCAATTCATCTTCTTTCCTCAACTCCTGGCTTAAAAAACCTCACACAAACACAGCAGAAAGGTAGAGCTTCCCATTCAAATCTCAACACCTTCTTCCATTGGCTCTCTGCCAATACCCCATGCTACCTGAATTTAACCCTTTAGTCATTGAATGCTGGCCAACACTCCTCATACCCATCACAGATGTCTGCTATTCAATATGCTCCTTTAGTACTTTAGCACAGTGATTAAGTTTTCCCCTGCTGCTTAATTGCAATTTTGATTAATTTAGTATTTAACTTTTTTACTGGATCCTGCAGGCCAGTCTGGAGGTGACCAGGAAAATGGGGACTTAAGAGTGCAAAATAGTTCGCTAGGCCACATATCCAACACAAAATAGTTTCTTCCCAGTGTGCATGGGGGATCAGAGCTTCAATATTACTCTTGATCTTTTCACAGCCCATTGCTAAAAGTCTCCAAACACTTACAGAATTTTTCCTTCTGGCAGCAAGCTCAAATTCCTTCACAGTGCCATGTGATGTTCCAACTTTTGTCCTTTCAGCAATGTTTTATAAGGCTTTCTAAAACTGACTTGTGATGGAACCCTATGTGTTATTTCTTGACCTCCATTGCCATAATCTAAAAGGTTTTTGGTTTTAAGAAAACAGTCTGCACCATACTTAATTATTTTATTTTTCCCAAAGATAAGAGAGAGCTCTTCCTGAAAGCAAAATTAACCTGCAGTTTACATATAATATTAAACATATTAAGGGGTACACTTACATCACTAAGATATTAAAAATGATTTTTTTAGCCCTAGCAGATAATTGGAAGAGAGATCCTCAAATTTTAAGATTTAGCCAATGGATTCGCCTTGCCTCAAAGGCTTCAAAATGGTCCAACATGGAACTGATGTAATAGGGTAGGTGAGCAAAAGTTAGTGTTACCAGATGGTTTCAACAAAAATATCGGACACACTAGACATTACATCACAATCTACATTACATCTTATTTAGAAAATATCAGACATTTATATTGTCTTGTTTATATTTTTTCAATTTGTTCCCCAAACAGAAAGTTCAAATACTGGACTGCCCAGTCCAAAACTGGACACCTGGCAACCCTAAAGTTAATGTGGAGGAACTGATAACTATCAGATTTAAGGGCCACAGAGGAAACAAAAAGTTAGGAAAAACAAACCTAACATAAAATATAGGCAGTCACACTCCCCTCTAATAGGCTTGGAGATGTGGCCCATTATGTCGTCAACGCCCCTGTTGGGTTGATAATTTGAAGAGTCTAGAGACCTAATTATATCTGTTGGTTATCTGTGAACTATGTAATCTAGGCCCAGCCAGCTGAGTGCCCTTCTGGCACAGGATAAAGACCAAAAGAAGTTTAAAAAACCCCTTGAAGGATAAGGACACAAGTTATAACCCTATTATAGGGGCAGGCGAAAGTAGTTAAAAAGGGACCAATCTAGGAACATTTATTTCAAGGTGGATTTATCCCAGAGCCTCTGTAACCAAGATATCACACTCCGACCTCAGCCACCCAGTACTTTTTAAATGCACCAACTTTTTAAAATGCACTAACAATCTTGTAGACCCCAGTTTTAAAAGCCTTTATGATTTTATCTTTAGACAGGAGAGTACATTACTACTTGTTCAAGTAGTGTACACACACACACACACACCTGACACCACAAATGGGCTGGAGTCTTTACCCTTATTTTGTTCTTTCTGGAAAAAAAAATCCCTAAAGACAAAAACCAAAAGCCATTGCCCATGCATGCTTAGGGGTATCCCCTGGCAGAGCACTAAGGCTGTTATCTGGGCTAGAATCATTATTGGGAGCCATGAGTGCAGGCTCCCAACTCATTCTAGAAGAGAGTGAGCCAGTTTCAAAACTGTTAGCCACAGCTCTAGTTTCAGAGCCTCTGTACTGATTATGTACAACGAGGGGATCAAACCCACGGTTAGACTTTGACAGGAGAGCAGACAGCCTGCATGGGCCTCTGGGCAAGACAGAAGGAGTGGCTCTGCACTCCCAGAAGGGGTGGGACTAGGACAGCCACTGCATAGCCCAGAGCTCACAGGCCAAGCCCTCCAGGCCTCAGAGCTGCCCAGAGGGCACCACATGGGGTTCTGGTGGCAATTTAAAGGCCAGGTTTCCAGCCACAACTAATTCACCAAGCCCCCAAGGCAACTGTCCCTTCTGCTCCTGCCCCTAGTCAGGGCAAGCCTGAACTTTGAAGCTACTGATGGCACAGGATCAGCTAATTCTCTTTAGAGTCTAAACTCTTGCCACAACCCCACTGCTACCACCATATTTGGAAATCAAAGGATTTTTTTTTTTTAATATCAGAAGTGTCTGTAAACATTATAGGTAAAATGTTTCTCAACCTTACACATTGTTACAACGGGAGGCAATGTCAAAGCGGGGGGGGGGGGGGCGAGACAGCAGAAAACTTTGCTTTGAGTCTGTAAGTGTGTTAAAGTTCTTTGCCAGCATCAATAGATTTGCAAGGAAAGTTCAGACATCAATTCAAAACATTTTGTTGGTAAAACTGACCCAGCCCTGATTTCCTGTACAGAATCTGCAATTAATCTTTGTATAAGAATTGGGTCACAGAATGCTAAAGGTTTCAGACCAGAGGTAGGAGGTTCACCAAACTCCATTTCCCCACCCCCTCAACTCACCATAAATCCATTCCTTTCACTAGGCAGAGGGTTATTAAATCCAGTTAACATATCTTAAGGAGAAACCTATAGTATATGGGGGCATGTTATACCTTTTATTACACAATGCTTATGATTTTAAAAGAACAAGTACTTGAAAACACAAAAGTTGTGTTTTTCACATGTTACAGACTTGTAACTGGGTGACACTTGCCTCTCATGAGATTCTCTCTCCTTTCCTGCCCCTCTCCTCCCCTCCCCCCATCATCTCATTGAAAGCCTATGCCTGCCCTCTCAGCTTGTCAGCCTTTTCAGCTGCTCAGCTCTCTGGCCAAACCACACAGCCTCATTTGAATCAATAAAAACCCGTTCCTAGGTACACCCTTAACAAGGGCCCATCTCCAAACCCTTTGTATAGTCTCTCACTCTGTTTCCCCACTCTGGATGAGAGTGGTGCCTCCAAGGCTTCCCCTCCTAGATAATACCTTGCCCCTAGCTCAAGGCTTTATCACAGTTCATCAGTCTCACCACAGTCCACATCATCTATGCAGCTCTCCACTGAGGGGTCTACATGGTGCTGCTGCCACTCTTTGAGCTCTTCCTTGTAACTGAGTGTTACTATACTTTGCAGTGCCTTTTATAGGCCTTCCTGGCCCCTGATTGGCTGGTTCCTCCTGCAGCCATTCTAGCCTCCTGGAGGACTTGTCTATGGCCTTTTCAGGGGTGGGGTGGGGTGAGGTAGGACCACAGGGTCTCTGGCAGGGGGACCTAATGCCTGGGCCACCCTGTCACACATGTACATAGGAAACATAAAGACTAAGCCATTAAAACTGCTCCTAGAAATATTAAAAAATGCCATAAAATACACTAGGAAATACTGTAGCAGATTGAAGCTATGTGCACATGTAGATTATCTTAATTTCTTCACCCACTTTTTGCCAGTTTTATTCTTTGAAGACACAGTGGACATTTCTTATTGTCTAGATTACAGTCATATCTGATTAGTCAAGCACAGTGACTTGCCTCTATGTTCAGTATATAACTCACTCCAATTCTCCTTTTATAAAGACAATACTGGGATTTCATGTGCAATTGATCATAGGAAGACAATTTGACTGCAAATGACAAGGTTTGCTATTATGTAATGAAAACTGGGGCTGTAATTGGGGTGAATCAGTGAGAATTTGTGAGAGAAGTGTAATTTAACTCCTATTTCTTAAAGCATGTATTCCTAAAACAGCAATGAGAGTGTCAGAGGGATTAAACAGTTTACAGAGAGGGACAAGCAGGTCTGTCCCTACGGGGGTGTAGAGCCCCATTCTGCAACAGTTTCCTGGGTGAATGGGGCTGGCAGGGCCAAGGGGAACTACAACCTGCAACCCCTCTCCCACCCCTAAATCCTGAGCCTGTCTTCCAGCACCAGTCATGCCAGCCAATCGCATTGTCCCATGGGGCCTAGAGCAGTTGCCCTGAATGGTCTACCCAAGGGACATCTTTGGGGGGAAGGTGGGAGGAGAGGAAGGTCATCAACTAAAAGTTCAGACACTATGGGCATATTTACAGTGGGGAGTTATTCGGAAATAACAAGGCAAGCATCCACACTACTAAACCCTGTTATTTTGAAATAAGGGGCTTGTTATTTCGAAATAATAACTCCTGATTGTTAAGAGGAATAAGCTTATTTCTAAATAGTTATTTTGGGAATTATTATTTCAAAATAACCTGGTAGTGTAGAAATAGCCTATAAGCCCTCCTACATTCACCAAGAACAAAATATTAATTAATTCTATAATATCTGACTTGCAGAATAGAAATCTGAAAGAGTTTAGTTTGTTGTTGGGTTGTCCTCATGACTCTTGAACTTAGAGTATTTGAGTAACTTATTTTGAGGGAGCTAGTTCACAGTAGACAGGGGAACACTAGAAATCTAACTCTGAGCTCAGTAAGAGAGCATCTACACTGCACCCTAAAATCAAAATAAGATATGCAATTTGCGCTACAGAAATTGTGTATCTTATTTTGATTTTATTTCAAAATAGCTTATTTTGAAGTGTGAAATTTTGAAAGTGCATTTACTCCGAGCCAAATTTAAAAATAAAGCAGTATTTCGAGCCATCCCTAATTCCCCATATAATGAGGTTTACCAGGATGGCAAAATAGCTCACCTGTTATTTTAAAAAATATTTCAAAATAACAGGCTGCTTGTGTAGACACAGGGTAGCTATTCTGGGATAACACCAGTATTGCAAAATAGCCTTGCATTGTAGACTTACCCTAAGGGTGCATCTACACAGCACCCTTACCTCAAAATAAGCTACACAATTTGTGCTATGCAAATTGTGTAGCTTATGTCAAGGTAATTTAGAAATAGTGCCAAAAAGCTGTCCATATAGAGGCAAATCTTGAAATAAAGCACTATTCTGACAAATCCCTTAACCCTTGTGGAACAAGGGTTATAGGGATGCCAGAATAGCATGCCTGTTATTTCAATAATGTGCACATTTAAAGACATGAAATTGCTATTTTGGGATATTTCCAGGATCCTGAAATAGCCCTGTAGTCTAGATGTAGCCTATGTGATTTTTTTCTTTTATTTCAAGACTTTCCATGTCTGAAAATACAAATACATAAGCTACATTAACTTAAGCAGGCCCTTAAAGACCTATGAAAAATGGATTCCACAATTTCTTTATCATGGCTAAGTTAGCTTGTAAGTTGATGTTGCACAAATCCTTCAAAGACCCATTCCAACCAGAACTAGTTTGAAAGGCATTCGCAGGTTCTGAAATTCATTCAGATCCAAATCTTGCTTTAATCGTATTATCACATACTCAAATCTTAGCACAAAAAAAATCACCCAAAAGGTTCAGATTCAATGGATTGTTGAATATTAACAAGTAGCCAAAAGATTCTTGTACAGTTCACTGTTTTAACAGAAATGGAAATGCAACTGGCAACCAGAGTAGAAAAGGTATTACATTTGTTCCACATGACTTTTCCTGTTTAATAGCACAAACTCAAAAATTAGTTTGAAAAAAATGCTGGCTATTCAGGAACAGTAAAAGAAGTTTGCAAAAAAGCATCACTGGACAATTTGAGGGAAAGAATTTTAATAATCTGGTGTATTGAATAGGAACTGGGTAGTGTGCTTTAGTAAGTTTAGCGGCTTCCTAGTAGGCCTCCCTGTTTTCAATTGCAAGGCCATTTAGAAACTTACCAGAGCATCAACATATTTGAGTAGCTAGCTCTTTCATATCTGTCCATAATTAACAGCGTTTATTAATAATTTGGAATCCAGCTATGCCAGAAAGCACGGCAGTGCTTGGGGATCCTAATCCAGGAAGACAGTGGAATAGAGATTGGCAGCAAAGGCCTAGTTAATTTCAAACTAAAATCACAGCTTGAAGCCCTGAGACTGCAAGTAATCTAGGCCATGTCTACACTAGGAAAGTATTTCAAAATTAGTAAACTTGACTTAATAACTCCTGATTTAACAAATTCGAACTAGCATGTCCGCACTATGGAGAAGCCTCAAAATAAGTCTGAGGCAGGCACCATCAATATGGATGCACTACTTTGGACTTAGAGCCCCAGAATGCACTGAGGAATAATTATTTTGAATTACTCTGGGGAGTAGTTATTTTGAAATAGTGGCACCGGAGTGTCCACACCACTGTTATTTCGAAATAACTATTTCTGAATTAGCATTACTCCTGATGAAAAGCAGGAGTGCAGATTTCAAATTCCACAGCCCATTATTTCAAAATAATGGGCTTGGTAGTATGGATGCTCCAGTTATAGATTAGACCTGGCGCGGGGAGGGTTGCCTATTTCAGCAGGTCCTTGTTTACAGTTGGAGGTATCCCAATATAGCTGCCCCGCATCTACACAAGCCACCCGTTATTTCAAAATATTTTTCAAAATAATGGGCATGCTATTTCACCATCCCGCCAAACCTCACTCCACAAGGAATAAGGGATGGTTCGAAATAGCATGTTATTTCAAAATCTGGCACTGTGTAGATGCAACAAATTTCAAAATAAGCTATTTAGAAATAGATTGGAAAGTAGATATGCAATTGGCATAGCACAAATTGCGTATCTGATTTCGAGTTTAGTGTGCTGTGTAGATGCACCCTAGCAGAGTCGTTACAAGCTAAAATTTCATACAGACAATGACTTGTTCATACTGCTCTATGAAACCCAAGTATAATATTTATATTTCAACTGATTTATTTTATTATATGGTAAAAATGAGAAAGCAAACAGTTTTTCAGCAATAGTGTGCTGTGGCATTTTTGTATTTTTGTCTGTTTTTGTAAGCAAGTTATTTTTAAGTGAGGTGAAATTTTGGGGTGCACAAGACACATCAGACTTCTGAAAGTGGTACAGTAATCTGGAAAGGTTGAGAACCATTGCTGTATTAGGCTTCAATGTCTTCTGTTGCAGAACACATTTTGAACTCATAGACTCATAGACTTTAAGGTCAGAAGGGACCATTATGATCATCTAGTCTGACCCCCTGCACAGTGCAGGCCACAGAATCTCAACCACCCCTCTTAATCTCAACCACCACACCATCAGAACAGCAGTTTATATAGGTATCTAGGGTTTGTACTTAGTTAATGAGCACTGTTATTTTGAATCCCGCTGTGTTCAATGTGGTTTCCCCATATTCTTAATGTTATGTAGGGAGCAAGGACACAGACCCTGATTTGTCAACACAGGCTGAATACTAGCCCAGGCTGTCTGGAGAACTTTTATGGCTAGTATCAAACACTTTTCATTGTTGTACTTTAATATTTAACAGACTTTTAAAATGGTAACAACTGTCAGTGCTATGAAAAAGAGGAGTCAAGGGGACATTTATAATTGACAAAGTTATGTTATACCAAGGCTAATATCAGTTTATATCTGACTGATACGAATTCCTTATATTACTAACAATACTTTGTAATCTTAGAGCCTTACAGCAAAGTGTATTAAAGAGCCTAACAAAACTTCATGACTGAATTAAAACTCACAGCTACCATGGGAAGAAAGTATCTATAAATATTAATTTGCAGGATACAAAATTTGAGATGCTAAGCACTAAGGTCACAAGCAAGACTTTGGGCAAAACTATGAAGAAAACTGAGATGTGATGGCAAGTCTGTGGCCTAATCAATAGGCTATGCTTTTATTTCTGCATACCTAAGACATTTTGTATCGAGGACGGACTTCAGGTACTGTACTCTCAAGACTCACAATGCTTCTTGAACTTTTTACAAAGTTGAGAAGTAGCCACCGTTCTGTCTTGTAGTCTAATGTCCTCTAAGGAAAATCTTAGTTTGAATCTGAAACTATACTCCCGAAAACACATGCAAATCAAACATAATGGAGTATATATGGCTTCCTTTGAACACAATGGTTAAGGGATTAATATAAATTATCACAAATATTTATTTTTGGAAAAGCAGAAAAATGTGACACAGACTCTGGTTTGATTGAGGAAAAGCTAAGGGAGTTTCATTGTTTTATTTCTTTTGCTCAATTAGTTTGGCAAAGATTTTAGAATGCTGTGAATAATGAACACCATATGCTATCAACTGCTAGCAGAGAATAATATGCCACAAGACGTGTTCTTCCCACAAGATCTTGAAAAGGCAAATCACAGAGTTGTGCAAAAATTATGAACTGTAAAGAATACAACATTATTAATGTATGCATATATTTTATATACATATATACACACAATTATACTGTATGTATTATGTATATACACATACATACAATTGTAGACTTTATATTAATGTTAGTAATATCTGTGATAAACCATAAACTAGACACACTGAAAAAAGCTTTACTACCATTGTTTTATACGATCTTTATTATCCACAACTTTTCTCTGACATTTTGTAATGAAAACAGAGCCTTTCTTCCTCCCTAAACACAAATCTTTTATTTGATAAATTGCTGCTGGGCCCAATTTCAGTTACTAAGAAATTTGGGAGCGACAGATTTTGAAGAATAACTCACAAATGATGCTGCTTGTTGGATAGAACTGATGGAATATTTTTTTCTTACTTGCTTCCATCTCTAGGAAGTCCCTTTATGGCAGAGCTGATGAGAAGATAAGAGATAGTATAAAGTTACCTAAGTACCATTTCTGCACACTAATTTACCTTTTTCCATAAAACACGAACAAAGGGAAAACTAGATGACAGACAAGAAATTTGAAAAAAAATTGTTTCAGTGCAAACTTCAGTATAATTAACTTGTGGGACTCATTGTCACATAACATTTTGAGGCCATAAGCTTAGTACATTTGTTACAATTATTGGAAATGTATTTGAACAGTTTTAGCATATGTGGAGTTACCTAACTAGACTAAAATGAAAAAGGATACTAATCTTTATGATCCAGGAAAAAATCTAATTGGTATCTGGAAGCATAAAGACATTTCTGAGCCTTGTACTCATACTATCAACCATTTCAGTTCCTTATTGTGAATTTTTATGCCTTCCTCTAAAGCAGTGATGGGTAACCTAGGCTAATGAATGGGCCACATGAGTGGCCCTCCTCCATCTCAGTGAGCCACAAGATTGTCGTAACTAAGGTAGTCTCCTGGGATAGGGTAGTTTTGCTAACTGCATAGCTAGAATTTGCAGAGTGTGCCAATTGTAGTAGTCAATATACACTGGTGTGGTGTCCTGATAGGTCTCCTGCTTCTTCAATAATAACTGTTTGGCTGCATGCGTGCATGTGTTTGCTCCCCCTGTTTACACTGTTGACCATGCACAATGAGTCAACAGAGAAGACGCCAAGAGAGCCCCCAAAACCAACAAAATCAGATAAGGATTGAAAGTGCCCAGCCAGGTTTATTATAAACGAGGCACAGCCCTAGCTTCCCCACATCAAAGGGTCTACAGTTAGACTAACACATGTATGCCAGTTACAATGGAGCAACTCAGTCAGTGCCAGGGTTGAGACACTGCCCCTTGGCCAGCAAAAGACAACTCTTTGGGGCACATTTTTATATGAAGATACAAACAAGTTATACATCACTCCTGACGTATCAGATTGCCACCTCCTGTTGCTTAGTTACCATACCTTACCTCATACAAGGGGGGTTCAATTACTATCTATCATGCTGTCAGTTTAGATGCAGTCCTTAACTTAGGCCAGTTTGCTTGTTATTTGTGAGGAGGAGGTTGGTACCAAGATGTTTCTTAACAATGTGTTCTGTTATGACCCCCTCTGGAATGTGTTTATGGCCTATGCTTAGTACCTCTTAAGTATGAATGTTTCTGTAATATCAGCCCTGTTCTTGCCAACTCCTGTGAGCAGGGCCTGCCTCTTGTTCACAGTTTCTCTTTGCTTTATATGAGCAAAGTCTTGACCATTGCTGTCTGGGCCTCACACCAGGCCTGTGACACATAGGCTTATGTTTCAGACCCTCATCTGACTATACCTATCAAACCACAGCAGTGATTTGATTGGATGCAGAAGGCTCTCACTGTCAATGTTGTTTGCAATCAGCATGCACCTCACTTCAAGTGCCCTTGCTTTACATATGTGTCACTTTAATAGTACCAACAGGAAAAATCTATGCATCTGGAAACCAGCAGAATCTAGCAGTCCTGTAGCATGGGCAACCAGGGCTGGATTAAGTCACGGGCTAGCCGGGCAGCTGCCCGGGGCGCCAACCTATGGGGGGCACCTGATGGCAGCTGTAAGGGGCGCGCAGCGCCCCTTACATCTGCCATCCGGCGCCATGCGACCGGCTCCCGGATCGTGGGCTGCAACAGCTCCCAGCAGCCACCCTGCAGTGGCCGCCTGGGGTAGGGACTGCATTAACCCCCACAATGCCGACCAGCAGCATCCTTCCCCCTGCAGCCACGGCCCTACACGGCCAGGCTCAGCCCGCCCCGGGCGGCCCCGGACTGTGCGCCAGCGGCGGTAGCCAGGTTGGGGCAGGCCAGGCACATGCGTCCTGCCGCCGTCAGCATGCACCCTCCCCCAACCTGGGGTGCAATTAAACTGTCTGCCCCGGGGCGCCGGAATGGTTCGGTCCAGCCCTGTGGGCAACCACAAACAAAATGTATTGTGGTCCACACATAAAACGTCTTTTGTCCCAGAGGCCACAGGTTGCCCATCACTGCTCTAAAGTATCCAGCCTTCACCACTTTGGGAGATAGGACACTATAAAATAGACTACTGAGCTGCAATATTGTGGCAAAACATGCCATAACGTGTTCCACGAACAGGTGGACTGCATATATTCCCTTGTGGAAGAGATCCAGGCAGAGTGCCTGGAGCACTTCACAAAGCAGCAGGAGAGGAGAGCTGCCAGGGAGCAGCTGGAGAGGCAGCATGAGACCATGTTTGCCTCTCTGACTGCAGTTATGGAGCATTTGACATCCTGTCTAGAAAGGTCCTTCTCCCAGAACCCCATCCGCTCTGATTTCAACCCCGGTTTCTCTTTTCCCAGACCCATGGCTTCCATCTGAGGGGCCCCGGGGGCTACCAGGGCTCCAGGATATGGGGGGATGGAGGGAGCTCCGTACCCTCCAGGCCCTCAGGAAACCAGAAGGCATTCCCACTCGCATTCCCCATGCCCACTCCCATTCCGAACTCTGCTCCCACTTCTTTCCTTTCCCTGCTGTTTTCCTCAAATAAAAAGTCATGTTCTTTGACCAACACACTCTCTTTTTTTTTTTTTTTTTTTTTTGTAGCTTTAACTGCAGGGGTGGGGGATTAAAAGAAAATATGGGGAATGCAGAGGCAACTTGTATAGAGGCACGTGGCACTGTCTCAAAGGATTCAGTTAATGTATAGTGAAAAATCCTAAACACCTTGATAAAAATGGTGATTTTGTATTTCAATATTTGTTTTTAACTTTCAAGCAGTGTGGTTGATCATTCTACAATATAACAGTACAACTAAAAACTATATTAAACTGTACTAGTAAGGTAAATTTTCTAGATGCAAAACCACTAGAGGTTGCTCCAAACTATGGTAAAACTAAGAAAAAGCTCAATATTTTTTAAAAACAGAAGTGGCAGTTCCAACTAAATATTTCAAAGTAAAATTAGTGAAAAAGCTGAGAGAGAAATGTTCAGCAAATAGCTGTGAGAGCAAAGGAAAAAGTAGTATAAAACACACTGTATATCTGGGTTAATGCTAAGGTAAAAGTTTCTTCACATTGCAATGGCTTTAAAATTACTCAAGCTAGTTGTAGTTTTCCCACTATAGGTAAAGAATCATCCAAATCATTTTTCATAAGCAAGTTATAGAAAAGTGACATTGCTGCCAAAAAGCCATATTTTTAAGCAATATGTTTTTGGCTGGTAAATGAGTACTGATTTTCCATGAATAGAAATAAGCACTTCCTATCATTGTCCATGATAGTCAGAACCAGAAGTGCATTTTCCAAATAGAGTTGTGCGTGTGTGTGTTGTTTTATATTCTACAGCCAGGTTATTAAAGCAATCTTAACAGTAGCTATAGTCTTTGGCACCCAGACAGATAACCATATGAAATATCATTTATTGCATTTTTCTTCATACACTACTTGTGTACATTATTAACACTTTTTCAGTGGCAACATGCTTAAATGGTAGAATTTGTCATGCCACCCTTTGCAGATTAGGACTTGATTATATAAGCAGTTATGTACTTGCTTAATTTTAAGTGCATGATGATACATACTGAAGTTAATAGAGCTTCTCTTGTTCCCTACGTTATGGTTGCGTGTTTGCAGGATTGGGGACTATGCACAAAATGGAAGAACACAATAACCAAACCGGCAATAAAATAGTTAACAATATTGACATTTAAATTATCACTGGGCATCTGAGTTAACCCTTATGGAATAGGGCAGTTCACACCTCTCACAAGGTATGTCTACACTAGCCCCCTAGTTCGAACTAGGGAGGCTAATGTAGGCATTTGAACTTGCAAATGAAGCACGGGATTTAACTATCCTGGGCTTTATTTGCGTGTTCCCATCCAGTCGCCATTTTTAAATGCCACTAGTCCAGACTAACTGCCCGCGGCTACACATGGCAGTTAAACGGTAATTTGAACTAAGTCCTTAGTTCAAATTGCCTGTTACAACTCATTCCAGGAGGAGTAACAGATAATTCAAACTAAGGACTTAGTTCGAATTACCGTTTAACTGCCGCGTGTAGCTGCGGGCAGTTAGTCTGGACTAGTGGCATTTAAAAATGGCGACCGGATGGGAACATGCAAATAAAGCCCGGGATATTTAAATCCCGGGCTTCATTTGCAAGTTCGAATACCTACATTAGCCTTCCTAGTTCGAACTAGGGGGCTAGTGTAGACATACCCACAGCTATTATTTCAGGGTACATCTACACAGCAGCAATATTTTGAAATAACAGTCCACATCTACACAGCAGGCAGTTATTTTGAAGTAATGTCAAAATACTGTCAAGCTGGAGGACTCCGACTCCTGTAACCCTCATTGTACGAGGAATAAGGGAGGTCAGAGGAAGAGTACTCTATTTCAAAATAAGTGCTGTGTAAATGCTCCCAATTTTTTTTGATAGTTTTTTGGTAGGATGACAAGACTTGTGAATAAGAGGGAAGTGGTAGATGTGGTATATCTAGACTTTAGTAAGGTATTTAGTACAGCCTCACAAGACCTTCCCATTAATAAAGTATGGAAATACAACCTAGATGGAACTATTATAAAGTGGGTGTGTAATTGGTTGGATAACCATTCCCAGAGAGTAGTTATCAATAGTTCAAAGTCACTCTAGACGGGGATAACAAGTGGAATACCACAGGGATTGGTTTTGGGACCAGTTCTGTTCAATATTTTCATCAATTATTTAGATAATGGCATAGAGAGTACACTTGTCTGGCTTTTAGAGGACACCAAGCTGGGAGGGGTTGCAAGTGCTTTGGAGGAGACAATTAAAATTCAAAATGGTCTAGACAAGTTAGAGAAATGGTCCGAGGTACCTAGGGTGAAATTCAATAAGGACAAATGCAAAATACTCCACTTAAGAAATCAATCAGTTGCACACATACAAAATGGGAAATGATTACATAGGAAGGAGTATTGTGGAAAGAGATCTCCAGGTAAAGCTAAATATGAATCAACAGTGCAAAGCTATTGCAAAAAAAGTAGACATCATCCTGGGATGTATTAACAGGAGTATTATAAACAAGACGAGAGAAGCAATTTTTCTTCTCTACTCTGAGCCAATTAGGCCTCAACTGGAGTACTGTGTCCAGTTCTGGGCACCACATTTCAGGAAATATGGGGGCAAATTAAAGAAGGTCCAGAGAAGAGCAACAAAAATGATTAAAGGTCTAAAAAACAAGACCTCTGAGGGAAGACTGAAAACTGTGGATTTGTTTTTTCTGGAAAAGAAAAGACTGAGAGGGGACATAGTAACAGCTTTCAAGTATCTAAAAGGCTGTTACAAAGAGGAGGGAGAATTTTTTTTCTCTTTAACCTCCAAGAAAAGAATCAAGCAACTTAAATTACAGTAAGGGAGGTGTAGCTTGACCTACAGAGGTTGTGGAATTTCCATCTTTGGAGATTTTTAAGAGCAGGTTAGACAGACATCTGTCAGGGGAATGTACTTGATGACCTCCTGAGATTCCTTTCCATTCTATAAAATTTTATGATTCTGTGATTGGGAACCATCTCATGAATTTGCTAGATGTCTGCATGCTAGAGAGGGAAGCATTTGGTGAAGAACAGACTCCAGGTTTTAGCTGGATTCTTCCATTCCTACTCCTAATTCTCTTATGTTCAATAGGATATGCCCATGTAGGGAGGTCACAATCTTATTTTAAGAGGTTGACAACATTGCCGCCCTTACTTCTGTTCTGCTTTCAGAGCTGGGAACCAGAAAAACACAGCTGTTGCTCTTCAGCTACACAAGTCTGAAGGCAGAGCCACCACCAGCAACTGTGCAGAAGTAAGGATAGCAGACTGCAAACCTTCCCCCCACCAGCTCCATTTTGGGTCGGGAAATTACAATTACAACATCATGAAATTTCAGATTTAAATAGCTGAAATCACCACAGTTATGATTTTTAAAAATTCTATGACCAGGAAATTGCCCAAAATGGACCATGAATTTGGTAGGGCCCTACTGATGATTCTTACTTTTGCAATGGTTCTTGAAAACAAGTCCTGGGCTCACAGCAATACTTCTTTTTGTGTACTTGACAAAACAAGGGTTTCTCCCCCCACACACCACACTGCCAGTCTCATTTACATGTGATCAGTCTTCCATTCCTGCACTGAGATCCTCTTCCTTACAGATCTTCCCAAAAAGTCAGCAAATGAACAGGTGCACCTAAGGGTGCACCCCACCACACTTGTATATATTTGTGTCGTTAGAGTAGCTTGCTGATGTCCGTGGAAGTTTCAGTGGAAGCAATTGAAGCATTTATAGGTCCAATCCAACATCGATTCATCAATGGAAAGCTTTCATTGCTTCCAGTAGACATTGGATCTGATCTTTAAACAGATTACTGAAGTAACAGGACTATTCCATTTTGTTATAATTGAGGGGGGAGTGATAATGTAAATAGAATTGGCTTGCTGTACTTTTTCAATCTTATGTCCAATGGATGTTTCATACTCATGCAGTAAAATAAATGTGAAAGTGATATAGAGATTCATCCTCTTAAATTAATAAGAGCCTCCTACCCAATTCTGGTAGAGGCTGTATGGGACTACTCAGCTTCCCTTAACTATGCTATACACAGATGTCAGAATGGTTCATGATATGTCTTATAGTACTAGAAAAGGTGATTTTAGATTCAATTTGTACACTTACATGAAGTCCTTTCTGCCCCTTGCTTGTATAAAACATATTTCCGCCAGATTTTACCCTTACAGTTAGCAGTAAGATAATGCCTGTAGCAGGGTTTTTTTTTTCAGATGCTGTATTGAATTTAAGTTAAATAGGCATGTCTGGATCACAGATGTTTTCCAAATATAATCCAGTTATTTAGTTTTTAGATACTAAGGCAATGCAACAATTATGTATTAGTGCTCTTTTGACTGTAGTTTAAGAAAAAAGGAATGTACTATTTTTCTAGACCAAGATAGTTTATCAGGCCTCATGAGGGAGGAAAAACCATATGGATTAAAATAAGGCATTTGAAATATTTTCAGAGGTATTTTAAGAGTTACAATCAGTATATCAAATCAGCATTGTTTTCTTATTTATTCAAGGACAGTCTTTTGGCTAAAGCACAAGCCAGGAGATCTAGATTCAGCTCTGGTTGTCTTCGGGTTATTGACAAGTTATTTACAGGCTTAAAGCCAAATTCAGACTTGGAACTGAGCTTGCATAAAGCAGAGCTGATTTTGTTCCTTCTTGCAGATCTCTAAACTCTTGCCATTCATTTATTACCTGCCTTACAGGGTGGCATATACAACTATACCCAATTATCTTATGATCAAAAGGCCTGGATTTAGCATTTAGATGAAGTTTACTAAAATGGTAACTTAGGGTATGTCTACACTACCCTCCTAATTCGAAATAGGAGGGTAATGTAGTCATACCGCAATTGCAAATGAAGCCCGGGATTTGAATTTCCCGGGCTTCATTTGCATAAAGCCGGCCGGCGCCATTTTTAAATGCCGGCAGTTCGAACCCCGTGCCGCGCGGCTACACGCGGCACGGAGTAGCTAGTTCGGATTAGGCTTCCTAATCCGAACTAGCTGTACTCCCCACGAGGAGTACAGCTAGTTCGGATTAGGAAGCCTAATCCGAACTAGCTACTCCGTGCCGCGTGTAGCTGCGCGGCACGGGGTTCGAACTGCCGGCATTTAAAAATGGCGCCGGCCGGCTTTATGCAAATGAAGCCCGGGAAATTCAAATCCCGGGCTTCATTTGCAATTGCGGTATGACTACATTACCCTCCTATTTCGAATTAGGAGGGTAGTGTAGACATACCCTTATTGTCTTATTGTATCTAGAATTTGTTGATTTACATTAAAAACGCGTGTAAACTATCTTAGTTTGAATGATTTCATTAACTGAATGACCATCAAACAGAAGCAGAGGCTACTACACTGGATAATGGGAACTCAAACTGTCTGTTGCTGCATTCTATGATGATTTTGGTCAGCTTGATAGCCTTTTTCAACTATAAAGGAGAAGCCTTGGGTGTGACCCTGCTATCTCTGATCTGCTGAAATCCAAACAGGAGCATTTGAGTGATTGGACTGAGATCCCAAAAAATCATTTCTGGACATGCCATAAAAGTCATGAAAATTCTTCAGGGGCATGTCTAAACTATGTGGAAGATCAACGTTGCTGCAGTTGATCTTCTGAGATTCGATTTAGTGGGGGTAGCATAGACCCACTAGATCGAACTCAAAGGGTATCCTTGTTAGCACCGGCACTCCGTATCCTCACAAGGATTAAGGGACACTGGTGGGAGTATTTATTACTGTCGCACTCCGGCTGTGTGGATGGGATTTAAGATATGTCAACTCCAGCTATGTAGTTTACGTAGCTGGAGTTGTGTATCTTACTTCAACCTTCCCATATAGTGTAGACCAGACTTAAGAGACCTATGGAGAATTAGCAGCAATCGTGTCTGCTAACAACTGTACTCATATTCTGATTCAATTGTAATGTATTTGATCTGCTTTTAACCTTGAATTAAGAATGGCTCCGGTTTGGGAATCTCCCTAATATCTTCAGTCATGAAGACTGGAGCAAAGAATTCATTTAGCTTCTCCATAATGACTTTATCATCTTTGAGTGCTCCTTTAGCATCTCGATCGTCCACTGGTTGTTTAGCCAGCTTCCCGCTTCTGATGTATTTAAAAACATTTTGCTATTACTTTTTGAGTTTTTGGATAGCTGTTCTTCAAACTCCTTTTTGGCTTTTTTTATTATATTTTTACACTTAATTTGAAAAAGTGTATGGTTCTTTCAATTTTCCTCTCTAGGATTTGATTTCCACTTTTTAAAAGATATCTTTTCATCTGTCACTGCTTCTTTTCCTTGGTTGTTAAGGCACGGTGGCACTTTTTGCTTCTCTTACTGTGTTTTTTAATTTGGGGTATGGTATGCATTTAAGTTAGGCCTCTATTATGGTGTCTTTGAAAAGTTTCCATGCAGCTTGCAAGGATTTATTTTTGTCACTGTACCTTTTAATTTCTGTTTAACTAACCTTTTCATTTTTGTGTAGTTCCCCTTTCTGAAATTAAATGCCACAGTGTTGGGCTGCCGAGGTGTTTTTCCCATCACGGTGATGTTAAATTTTATTACATTATGGTCACTATTTATAAGCAATCTAGTTATATTTACCCCTTGAACCAGATCCTGCACTTCACTTAGGACTAAATCAAGAATAACCTCTCCCCTTGTGGGTTCCAGAACCAGCTGCTCCAAAAAGCAGGCATTCAAGGTGCCATGTACCCTGTCAATATGGGGATAATTGAAATCCCCCACTATTATCAATTTTTTAAATTTGATAGCCTCTCTAATCTCCCGTAGCATTTTATAATCATTTTCACTGCCCTGATCAGGTGGTCAATAATATATCCCTACTGCTATTTTCTTATTATTGGAGCATGGAATTACTATCCATAGAGATTTTATGGAACATTTTCATAGAATCATAGAATACTAGGACTGGAAGGGACCTCAAGAGGTCATTGAGTCCAGTCCTCTGCCCTCATGGCAGGACCAAATACTGTCTAGACCATCCCTGATAGACATTTATCTAACCTATCTTAAATATCTCCACAGATGGAGACTCCACAACCTCCCTGGGCAATTTATTCCAGTGTTTACTACCCTGACAGTTAGGAATTTTTCCTAATGTCCAACCCAAACCTCCCTTGCTGCAGTTTAAGCCCATTGCCAAGATGAACAAGTTTTCTCCCTCCTCCTTATGACACCCTTTTAGATATCTGAAAACTACTATCATGTCCCCCCCCCCCTCAATCTTCTCTTTTCTAAACTAAACAAACCCAATTCTGTCAGACTTCCTTCATAGGTTATGTTCTCTAGACCTTTAATCATTCTTTTTGCTCTTCTCTGGACCCTCTCCAATTTCTCCATTTTGGCTCATTTAAGATTTTTACTTCATTTGATTCTACATTTTCTATCACATATAGTGCCACTCCCCCCGGCAGCATGACCTGTTCTGTCCTTCCAATGTATTTTGTACCCTGGTATGACTGTGTCCCATTCCCACTGATTGTCCTCATTCCACCAAGTTTCCATGATGCCTACATGTATTTATTGGATAATGGGGATGTGCAACTAACCTAACCTCTGCACAAAACCTTGACCAAAATGGTTGATATTTAAAATAGTTCAGACAGCTGGTTTATTTTTCAAGTATTTTTCATTTCCACTTTCTGGCTATGGTGGAAAATATTGAAACAACAGCAGTTCTTGGGATGTTCACAGCACAACCAGAAGCAGAGAGTATTGAAAAATCTTGTAACAAACAAAACACTCTTCTCTTGACATTTTTCAACTCAATTGTGCAGACTCAAGAGGCACAGATGGTTAACTTCAGACCATTTAAACTTTGGGGTGGGGGTGGGAGGATTTAAACTTCCAAACTTTCTGAAATACACTTATCACAAATGCAGCCAACACCAGCAACCCATGAAAAGCTAGGCCACTGAATTATAATTTTGCTTGAATCAGTAAATTATGAAATCATCCAAGTTTCCTAACTCAGACAACTGATTTAGCAAACTAATATAAATCATATGCACAGTACTTAATATGCCTTAATCAAAGAAAGGCCTATAAAATACGGAATGTCTCAACTAATCCCTCCCATACTGGATTGTTATGGTGTATAAGACCAGTTCCCAATGTGAAACATAAAACCATAATCTTCTTCCCCAGGAACTGAATTACTTTCAACTGATTCATACTGATACATAAACATCACTGAGCCAAATTCTGAATTCAGTTACAATGGTTATAGAAAGACCCATTACGATCAGTGCTGTAACATACTACAGTGGAGGAAATAAAAAAATCAACATGGGGGAATTTTATAGTAGGCACATCTTGATAGCTAAAAAGAAATTATCTCAGAACAAGTAGAAATCTATCACCAGCAGAGTAAAGCCAATAAGAGGGAGCTTAGGTATATGAGGGTATGCCTACACTTGCATCCTAGTTGGAACTAGGGATGCAAATGTAGGCATTTGAAATAGTCAATGAAGCAGGGATTTAAATATCCTGCGCTTCATTAGCATGATCTTGCCAGTGCGTTACTCTGACCAACAGCTGTTTCGAAAGTGAAAGTACGCCCCGGGACATGTTAGTTAGAACCAAACCCCTTGGTTCAAACTAACGTTACTCCTCAAAAAATGAGTAATAGATGGAAACTGGCAGAATTAATAAAAATTCAGAAAAGGCAGGAATGTTCAATAAATTATTCTGTATTTGGGGAAAAATAGATGATGTATTCCTACCATAATAATATTCTTTTCATTCATCTGGTATCTCAGAAGGATATTAAGCAGTTACTAGACATTATAAAATCAGCAGGTCTGGATAACTTGTTTTAAAAGAGCTGGTTGTGGACTTTAAAAACTATAAATTACCTGATTTCTAAATAAAAACAATTGTTTTAAATCAACAAATGGAACTTTTGCTTCAAAGATGCCAAATTAAGACTTTTGAACAATTTCATTTCCCCCAACATTTGTTTCAAGACAGAAAATTGTCAAAACTGACACTTTTCCATAAGTTTCAATTTTGACAAATTGATGTTTTCTGACAAATGAACGCCTGGATGAAGAATTAAAAGCCAGCTTTCAGCACATTTAAATTATGCTTCTGATAGTATAGTCTTCTTTCTAGCTATGGGCCAGACTTTTAGGAGGTTTACATAGTGAAGTTCCGTTAATTTCAGTGAAACTATGCTAATTTGCAACAGATGATCTGACTCTGTATGTTTCCTAGGATGTAGTATAATCCCCTTTTAAATGTCTAGAGAGGCCATTTTCCTTGGGAGACTGTTTCACTCCATGGGGTATACTATGTTTTAAATTTCTATAAATATTTGAAGGGTGCATACTCTAAACATGAATAAGAAATACTTCTGGAGATATAGGGAGGTGAGTTAACATGGATAACTGGAATGGACCTGAGCAAAAGAAAAAAATGCAACATTAGCTGAGAACCAGTGAGATATACATGGGTACGTCTAGACTGCAGCACTATTTCAGGATACTGGAAGTATCCCGAAATAGCAACGCCACATCTTTAAACACACCCGCTATTCCCCAAAATAGTGGGTGCACTATTCTGGTGTTCCTACAACCCTCATTCCACAAGAGTTAAGGGATTTGTCAGACTAGTGCCTTATTTTGAAATTTGGCGCTGTCTACACAGCACCAAATTTCAAAAAAAGCTCTTTCAACCTAGACTCGGAATAAGCTACGCAATTTGCGTAGCACAAATTGTGTAGCTTATTCTGACAGAAGGGTGCTGTCTAGACACACCCATATATGCACCTGTAGAGGAATCTGCATGGCCTTCTCTGGCTTGACATGAGTCGGCTAAGAAGCCAGGCGCTGTTAAGTCTGATTCTAGCAAGCATGCAGGTGGGCCTCAGGCTGAAGCAAGTATGTGAAAATATAACCTTTTGCTCTTGGTCATGGGATAAAGTCTTGACCGTAAACTGCTTACAGTGCTGAAACTCCTAAATTTGTGCCCTCAGTCATTGGGCGAGGTCTACTAATAAGTTGCTTAAACTGCTGCAATCATTAAAGTATATACCATTAAAAACTAACATGATCAAACTTTCCAGAATGATTATGATGTGGCTTATAGGAATAGGGGGCGATACAATGGCCACACCCTGTATTTTATAAAAGTGCTAACCGCAAATAACTTAGGATAACGGCGTAAATCAAAGACTGAACAAATAATGTTACGTAAAGTGAGTAGTCTCTTTTAGGGTGTTGGAATAAAGAAGTGCATATGGTTGGAACACCACGTGGCAACAAGGTGTGAAGCAAGGAAGTCTTGCCTTGGATAAAAGATGCTTCAGAACACATGCGCTTTGGGAGGGAGGAACAGAGTGGACCCACAAACTCTGTTCACATAACCATACGTTTGGGGGCCTGTTCATCCACCTCCCACAGTCTAGGACGTCTCAGCATGCAGGAGGAATGAGATCACAACCTTCTGTCCAGGGATTGTTGGGGATCAAGGGTGAACTGTAAGTGCATTAGGCTTAAATATTGTAGTATAGCTAGTTTGCATTAACTGCTTTACATTATTTATATATTAAGCTAACCTTCTTTAAAATTTATAGTGAATACAATTTATATTGCATAGTAATAAGTTACCTATAATGAATCATGGCTAAGGCCTGTGCTGTGTTTATCTGTCTTGAACTGCTTATGGGAATTATATTGACCTTTTTACTTCTAGGCTGTGTCTACACTGGCACCTTTTCCCGGAAATGCTTAAAACGGAACAGTTTTCCGTTTTAAGTATTTCCGGAAAAAGAGCATCTACATTGGCCCCGGAGTTATCGTTATAACGATGCGGTTTCCGGAAAAGCGTGTCTACATTGGTGGCGCGCTTTTCCGGAAAAGCAGAAGCCCCGGCACCATTTTGAAGAGGGCAAAGGCCACCAGACCTTTCCGAGGGCGGGGCCGGAGCTCCGTTCAGACACGTGATTAAAGGGGTCTCGCCGGACAGCCGTTGGTCTCGTGCTCCCCTGCGCTGGGACCTCTGCCAGGGACTGGCACCCTTACCAGGTTCGGTGGTTGCCCTCTGAGGTTTGGGGACACCACCCTTTGGCCCCCAACTGCTTCTCCGTGAGTTTTGTTTTTTCTGCCCTGCTCTCTCTGCCATGGAGCCGTGGGTGGTCATGTGCTTGGTCGGGCCCCTGTTGCAGCTGTGGCTCATGCTGCAGGCCGGTGCCCTGGTGTACATGGACCAGGAGGCAGAGATCGCCTTGGACTCCCTCACCAGGGAGGCCCTGGCAACCATGTGGCATCAGCACCCGAACGTAGACAGGCCCGTCTGGAGTTTGGAGAGCAGCACTGACTGGTGGGACCGGGCGGTCCTCGGACTATGGGACGACCACCAGTGGATCTGGAATTTCCGGATGAGAAAGCGGACCTTCCTGCAGCTGTGCACCTTGCTCACCCCCGCGTTGCAGAGAGCCGTCACCCAGCTGCGGGCACCCATCCCCATGAAGAAGACGGTAGCCATTGCGCTCTGGAAGCTGGCCACACTGGAGAGCTACCGCTCGGTGGCCCAGCAGTTCGGGGTGGGAAGATCAACCGTCAGAGTGATCGTCATGGAGGTAAGTCCCAGGGGGAGTGGGATGGGGGGAGGGTGCTGCACTCCAGGCCCAGGGGCAGCCAAGACTCCCAGCTGGGTCGCCCAGGGGTTTGGACCATCCCTCCCTTGCACAGGCCCGGTGGGGGAGGGGGGGCGTGCGGCGAGGGGGGCCCTGGTGTGTGTGTGTGTGTGTGTGTGTGTGTGTGTGTGTGTGTGTGTGTGTGAGAGAGAGAGAGAGAGAGAGAGAGAATCAAGGGGGGGGCCAAGGGAGCGCACACTCACCCATGCCATATGTGTTGTGTTCCCTTGTGTTTCTCTGCACCCTTCTGCAGGTCGTCCACGCCATCAACGACATCCAGCTCCCGCGAATCATCCGCCTGCGTGACGTGGATAATACCATGGCCGTCTTCGCTGCCCTCGGGTTCCCCAACTGCGGGGGAGCCCTAGATGCTACCCACATCCCCATCCGGGCCCCGGAGCATCGAGCGGGCCATTTCATGAACTACAAGGGGTACTTCTCCATTGTTCTGCAGGCCCTCGTGGACCACTGGGGCTGCTTCCTGGACATTTATGGGGGCTGGTCCGGCCGGGCACACGACGCCCGCATCCTCCGGATCTCTGGACTGTTTTGCAGGTTGGAGGTGGGCACCTACTTCCCCCGGCGGGAGTTGACTGTCGGGGATGTGCCTATGCCCATATGTGTCGTCGGGGACGCGGCCTACCCCCTGATGCCCTGGCTAATGCGGCCCTACACAGGGCAGCCGGACCAGAACCGGGCCCAGTTCAACGACCGCCTCAACCGGGCCCAAAACCCAGTAGAGCTGGCCTTTGGAGCTGGCCTTTAAAAGCCCACTTCCGTTGCTTGCTCACTCGTCTCGAGATGGGTGAGCAGAATGCAACGGAGGTACTGGCCGTGTGCTGCGTGCTCCACAACATTGTGGAGCGCAGTGGGGAGGCCTTCCTCCCTGCATGAATGGCAGTCAAGGCACAGACCTTGGATCAGCCCGACATAGCTGCCGTCCGCCAGGCGCGCCAGGATGCGGTGCGCATCAGAGAGGCCCTGGTGGACATGTTTGTCCAAGCCCCGTAGTAGGGTCACTTGGGTCTCCCCAGACTACTCCCGCCCGTCCCCTACCCTTTCCCACCCCCTCCCCTTACCTCCCTCCCAATTGTAAAGCGTCGGGTCAAAGCACATCGGCCGTCATCGTGACTCTTCGTCGGGTGCGTCGGGCTTAGTTAGGGTTTTTCTTTTTAGTTTAGGCTAGGGTTTAGGCCTCCATCGCCTGTCCCGAAGAGCAGCCATGAGGATTCGGGGTTCGTGCGGAAGGCTGAAGTCAGCGTACCTGATTCCAGTCAGCTTCCGTCGAGGGATCTCCTGGCTGTTCCTCTCCTGAGGCCCGGAAGGACCAAAGGATTGAGGTGGCCAGCTTCGCCATCATCTTCCGTCGAGGGATCTCCTGGCTGTTCCTCTCCTGAGGCCCGGAAGGACCAAAGGATTGAGGTGGCCAGCTTCGCCATCATCTTCCGTCGAGGGATCTCCTGGCTATTCCTCTCCTGAGGCCCGGAAGGACCAAAGGATTGAGGTGGCCAGCAACACTACCCAATTGTCCTCCCTGCGCCTAGACTATTCTTAATTATCTATAGTGTGCATCTTGTAACCGTTCTTGCTTGTTTGTTAGCTATGTAAATATAGTTTGTGGTTTACATTTTACTGAAAAGTCTCAGTATTTATTTATGCACCACAAACCAATGACCACTTAAGAAGGGCCCCCCCAGTGATAGAGTACAGATTTTGTTGTCCACAGTTTGCAACCGTGTTAAATTTAAGTGGCTAATTGGCATCTCACATCATTTCTTACAGTTACTAGAGTTACACAATAACCAACACAGGAATGAACTGAAAAATAGAGAACTGTTTATTTACAAGGTGGGGGGGAACCTTCAACTGGGACAGGGAGGGAGGGGGGAGACCTTCAACTGGGACAGGGAGGGAGGGGGGAGACCTTCAACTGGGACAGGGAGGGCGGGCAGTTACTGGGACGGGCGGCCCCTGCGAGCGCTCCTCCGGGGGCGGGCCTGCACACGCTGGGCAGACCACGTCGTGGGCAGGCTGCACGCGGAGGTGGCCGGGGAGGTGGGCAGGAGCAGGGGCAGGAACAGGGGCAGGAGCAGGAGCAGGACCAGGGGCGGGAGCAGAGGCAGGAACAGGGGCAGGAGAAGGGGCAGGAACAGGGGCAGGAGCTGGGATAGGAGGAGGGGCAGGAACAGGGGCAGGAGCTGGGATAGGAGCAGGGATAGGAGGGGGCATGGGCTGTGCTACGGGAGGGATGGTGGGGGATGGGGTACGGCCATGCCATAGTGCACGGTGTGCACAAAGTGTGCCGTGAGGATGTCCATGGAGTTGCCCATCCTTCGGCACTCTGTCAGGAAGTCACCCCAGCCCTCCTGCCGCCACTGCAGGGCCCCCTGCACCCGCTCAGCAATGGAGGCCTGGATTGCCTCCACGGCGTTGACATGCCGGCGCAGAAGCTGGTCCCTCTGTCGGAGCCTGTGCCTCCGGGGTTGGCCAGCTAGGGGTGCCGCGGCAGCTGAAGTAGAGGGTCTGGTGCTGGGTCCCGCTGCAGGGAAGAAAAGAAAGGATGGGTCAGTCAGGCAGGCCGTCCACTGTCCCTGCACCTCATGCCCTCCACCCCTGAGCCCAGGTGACCCCACAGTTGTGTGGCTTGGGCCCACTCGGTTCCCCTCCTGCCCCCGTGTTGTATGTTGGCAAGGAGGACTACCCCTGGAGTAGGGTCCTCCCTCCAGTATTGTAAGCACCAGTCTGTATCCTGGCCCCGTGGAGGGCGGGAGGGTGCTTATGCTGCGTTCACCTGTGGAACTCCCTGCCGGTGGATACTGTGAAAAGCTTTGGGCTAATCACTGGTGTTTTTCAGGGTGCGAGTTGCATCCCCACGCAGTGCCTGCAAACACATCTGGCAGAGGCGGTCTGGGCTCTCAGATCCCCTCGCGTGGGATATCTCCTGGACGGAACCAGAAAAGTGACTGGGTGGGGGGATGTTCCATCCTTGCAGCAAAACTCAGGGGCCCTTCTCCCTCCCACTATCCCTCCCGAAAGCCTGGTAGCCCAGGGACATGTGTAGCCACAGTGGGGACTTCCCTCGGGGAGGCAGCCAAGGCACCGGGAGCAGGCGAGGGGCTCGGTGGGGGTCCACAGTCACAGGACCATGACGCTGCGGTGTACCCAATAGCAGCTGGCTGTGCCTCACAGCGAGGCATGGGACAGTGTGCTGTTCTCCGTGCTGCACCCTTGGCGGAGCTGCGGGCTCTGGGCTGAGTCCCTGGGGCCCTGGCCGGTTCCAGCCAGCATCCACCCTTTCCCCTGGTCCCGCCGAATGTGTGTGAGCAGCACGGTCCCAGGCGTGCCCTGCAGCTGCCTGCTGCGGCCACGTGCCACTCGGTCACCAGGCTGCACGTAGTTGCACGTGCTGCTTGCTGCCTCATGCTACGCAGCGTGCAGCTCACACGGCCTGAGTGACATGCTCTCCCCCTCCTCCCTCCGGGCACCTGGCTCCCCCCCCGCCCTCCACCCCCCGCTCTTTGGGAGTGCAAACTGCAAAAACTCACCAGTGGGTTCCTCCCCAGCCTCGGCCTCAGAAGAGCTGCTGGAGGGGGCCTGCTGGGTGGTGGCAACGCTGGCCTCCTCACCTCCAGACGCGCTGCCGCTGTCCTCTCCCTCCCCCGGCTCGGTGGGACGGTTGATGGGGGGGCGCTGGCAGGTGTCCACAGGGACAGCTGGGGCTTGCGGGGCTGTCTGGCCCAGAAAGGAATTCAGCCGGTCATAATAGGGGCAGGCATCGGGTCCTGCCCCCCTACCCTCAGTGGCCCGCATGTACCCCAGCCGCAGTTCTTTAACCTTCGAGCGCACCGGCTCGCAGTTGCAGCCGGGGTGTCCCTGCTGCGCCAGGTTCTGTGCCAGCCGCCTGTAAAGGTCTGCATTCCGGCAGCGGGAATGCAGGTCGTGGAGACCCTCCTCCTCCTGCCACAGGTCCAGGAGGGTCTCCAGCTCCCTGGGGGTCCAGGATGGGGCCCGGCGTTTACAGCCCCTGGGGGCTTCCTCCCCTGCGGGTGCAGGTGGCTGACCATCCTGAGCTGCCATGCTGGGCTGCGAGGTGGCTGTTGGGCAGCACAGCGGCACGTGGCAGAGCTGAAGCAGCAGGGTCTCCGGCAGGCTCCTGCCACGTGCGCCCAGCAGCCTCCGAGCTCTTAAGAGCTCAGGTTACCAGGAAGTCCGGGGCTCCTACGGGGTCTCCCGGCGTCCAAAGCGCTTTTTTTCGTTTCTTCTGCTTTTCCGGAAAAGCTGTCTACACTGGCCCTTTTCCGGAAAAGCTTTTCCGGAATAAGGACTTATGCCTGAGCGGGAGCAGCGTAGCTTTTCCAGAATAGCGGCTGATTTTGTACAGTAGAGCGTCATTGCTTTTCCGGAAATTCAAGCGGCCAGTGTAGACAGCTCGCAGCTTATTCCGGAAAAGCAGCTGCTTTTCCGGAATAAGTGACCCAGTGTAGACACGGCCGCAAAGTTCTTTCGTTATTGTAATTGCTTGAACTTTTAATAAAATAGGAAAGTGGTTAAGCTCAAATCTCTCTCACTGGTCTGTCCTGCACTTCTGAATCTAAAAACATACTGAAAGAACCATCACACGATAGCACTCTAATACAGCACTATGGTAATACATAGTCTCCAAGATTAAGAGAAGACCCATTTCTTCAAACATGTAAAATTGCTCTGGATATGTTCCTAATGAATATACTTTTGGGAATACTTAATGGGATTTTGTCACCCCTAATTTATATACCTTGGTATTACTGCTATTTTGTTTTTAATTTACACCACTTTAATTTTGTTTCATTATTTATGTAATGAGTGGCTATTTGAAATCTTGTAATTATGGGTCAGTTATGATCTATAATGTGTAAGTGGTCAAAGTAATAAAAATAGGAGCTGTTTCACTGGTTTTAAATTGTTCGTGTAATTTGTTATATAATGCTTCATTTTGTCCCTCTTATCCAGCCTATACAGAGAGTTTCTCTCTCTCCAACACTGCTTGACTTAAAAAAAAAAACCCTCCTGTTGGTGACTGACTATAAACTTTCCTATTGACTACAGGTAACAATGACAGCAACATAGCAATCACAACACCAACCCATTTCAGGCAATCTACATTGCAAGTAAACACCCGTGACTTCCGGTGTCAGGTAATATGTAATGAAACTAAGGGTTCAGTGAGGGCGCATCTACACAGCAGGGCTTACCTCAAAATAAACTATGCAAATTGAGCTGCGTCAATTGTGTAGCTTATTTCAAAATAGCTTATTTCGAAATTGGGAGCGTCTACCCAGAACTTATTTCGAAATAGAGCACTCTTCCTCTGACTTCCCTTACTCCTCGTATAATGAGGGTTATAGGAGTCGGAGTAAGAAGTCCTCCAGCTTGACAGTGTTTTGACATTATTTTGAAATAATGTTGCTATGTAGACGTACTCTGAGGCAGCTCAGGCAGTAGCCCAAGCCTGAATGCCTACACTGCAATTAAATTTGACAGGTTTCAAATGGGCCTTAATAAAGATGCTAATTACCTTACACATTACAAAGACAGCTTCCCCACTTATTGATAGTCCTAGTAACTCCAGATTAGCCACTCATTGACTTACAATAAGCTATTTCCTCCTTCCCTCTCCCTTTCCCCACCTTCTGTTCTAAAATCTGATTTGTTAGTTTATAATGTGTTCACTTTCTTCATTGTATTCCTTTGTTATATATGGTCATGCCAATTCTCTTTCAGAACTAGCCAATTAACCCATCATAAGACGGGATTTTCAGGTCTCTCCTCCACGTCGGTCTTCTCTCCTGAGCCTCTGGTCTCTCTCTCTTTCTCTTTCTCTCCCCCCCCCCCTCAGCTCTCCTCCGCCTTCTGCCTCTCTCTCTGACTCTCTCTTTCTCATCTCCTCCCCCTCCTGCCTCTCACTCGGGGGACCGCGGAGCCCAAATGGTCATTTGGCCTCCGCACTCCCCGTGCTGCATGGGGGGTGCAGAGCCCAAACGGTCGCTTGCGCCGCTTGCTCCCATGAGGCAGCCTGGCTGAGCAGCACAGAAGTCAGCCGAGCGCCCCGGCAGCAAGTGAAGGGGGGAGGGCGGTGATGTTCACGGCCAGGGGGCGGGGCCTAGAGCCGCTGTCACGCCGCACGTCACCGTTCCACACCCCTGCACCTCCCGCCGTGGCACTCGGCTGACTTCTGCGCCACTCAGCTGGGCCGCCGGGTGGGAGCAAGCGGCCGTTTGGGCCCCGCACCCCCCATGCAGCACGGGCCACCCAGAGGGAACAGCCAGCATTTCAGGCAACAGCGCCTCCCAGGGGGAACAGCCAGCATTTTGGTGTTACAGACTCACAGATACTGGGCTACTATAGATATGATATGATCTGAAGAAGTGGGTCTGGCCCAAGAAATCTCGTCACCTAATAAACTTGTTAGTCTTTAAAGTGCTACATATTTTTTCCTTTTGTTTTACCAAGATCAGACTAACATGGCTACCTCTCTCTATCACTATACTGCAATTAATCAGCTTTTAGTCTGTGCTCAGGGAGCCTGAATTAACTGTCATAGACCAACCACTTGTTTTAAATTGCAGGGTAGACATACCTTCAGCTGTTTTGTGCCATCACAGGTAGTGAGTAATCTCTTTTCTCCCAACAGGAGGAAACAGGAAAACACAGAACAACTGTCAACCTCCCTGCAATAATATGAAAAAGTTTTCTGATTACCTGATTCCTGTTGTCACTGCATCTGAAAGAGATTAGAATTTTAAATTAGGCTCTCCACTCCTGTCTGTTTCTGTCACGTTTACGGGAGGTGACTGAATCCAGACTCGGAGGGTACGTCTACACTAGCCTCCTAGTTTGATCTAGGGAGGCTAATGAAGGCCAGCGAAATTGCAAATGAAGCGTGGGATTTAAATATCCCGTGCTTCATTAGCATGTTCCCAGCTGGTCGCCATTTTTAAAAATTGACTAGCCTGAAGTAACAGCCCGCATCTACACGTGGCAGTGAAACGGGATTCTGAATTAAAGCCCTAAATCAAATTAGCTGGTAAACCTCATTGTAGGAGGAATACCAGCTAATTCGATTTAGGGCTTTAATTCAGAATCCCATTTCACTGCCGTGTCTAGATGTGGGCAGTTACTTCGGGCTAGTCAATTTCTAAAATGGCGACTGGACAGGAACATGCTCATGAAGCGCAGGATATTTAAATCCCATGCTTCATTTGCAATTTCAGTTGCCCTCATTAGCCTCCCAAGATTGAACTAGGGGGCTAGTGTAGACATACCCTGAGACAGTAGCATGCTAGCTAGTTGGTGGGCTCTTCTTGTCTTTTTCTCCCTCTTTCTTTGGTTTGGTCTGTCATTCCAACTGTCCTGGTCAGCAATGCTATGACAGATATAAGAGGCAAAATCTAGTCGCTAGTCAACCACTGCTGCCCTTGCACTGAAGGAGTGGAAGCACTGAAAGAGTGCAGTGAGATAAGTCCTTGAGCCCAGGCCTGCAGATGGGAGCTGGGGGAAAAGGAAGCAGTTATCATTAGGGCCTAGCAATTCAAAAGGGTGGCAACAATGGTGGCCAACCCCAGGCCCTTTAAATTGCATGGGAGCACCACACACTCCCAAGTGGCTTTCAGGGCTGGCAGTGTGTGGAGAGGAGGGCCCACGCATCGTGCTTAGAGCTGAGCTGAGGGCTGGCTGCCCCAGCCCTGCTCTTTCGGCCAGAGGCCCTGTCCCTTCCAGGAGTGTGGAGCAGAGCGGAAGAGTAACTTGTTGGTTGCAGCCAAGAATGGTACTCCTGGTTCAGTGTGGGAGCTGCAATATCTGAAAAGAGCAGTTGCGTGCTAGAACCAGAGGAGCAAGGAAGATGCTCTGGCTGAGGATTGGGAATCAAGCAAGAAATTCAGAAAAGGGTGAAGCTGAAAGTGCTGGGACAAAAAATGGAAATGTCCCAAGGAAAAATAGAAGCAGGTAGCTAAAGAGTAGCAGCCAACAGCACAGAGTAGTAGGTGGGCCCAGATACCTACCCCAAGGTGAAGTGGTCTAAGCACAGAGCGAGGGACAGAAAATCCTTAAAGATGGTCAGCTTTTAATTGAACTTTCTTACCCCTGAACTAGTGACTCAGCCACAGAATTGGGGTTAGGAAGGCTCACTACAGAGTAAAGAGTCACCATGGAGGGGCCCTTGGGTTCTGCTCCATAGCGGACAAGGCACCACTGGAAATTGGCCTAGGAGGGACTGAAACTAATCAGATACCACTATGGTTCTGTCAGTCTAACAGGACCTAAGCCAAGAGACAGAGCTATGGGCAGCAGTGTCACAGAGGACACCATGAAAGTCCTTGCTGGACTTGTACCCTGGAAAAGACCTGTTTTGTCTGTGTACCTACAGGTTGCATATGATTTAGCCAGAGGGCTAAGGCACTGCAAACCTGCTTGAGAAGTTTATCAAAAGGAGTCACTGCAAGCAGATCAAAAGTGAGAGAGTGCAGGTGCTGACACACCTGGCACTCGTGAGGTGAGTAGTCCTGTCACAACTAGATTTTTAGTCTGGCCTTAAGTGGCTACACAGGTAACTAAGGGTATGTCTACACTACCCCGCTAGTTCGAACTAGCGGGGTAATGTAGGCATACCACACTTGCAAATGAAGCCCGGGATTTGAATATCCCGGGCTTCATTTGCATAAACTGGGCGCCGCCATTTTTAAATCCTCATTCCACGAGGAGTAACGGTAGTTCGAACTAGGAAGCCTAGTTCGAACTACCTAGTTCGTGACGCATGTAGCCGCGCGGCACGGGGTTCGAACCAGCAGGGATTTAAAAATGGCGGCGCCCTGTTTATGCAAATGAAGCCCGGGAAATTCAAATCCCGGGCTTCATTTGCAAGTGCGGTATGCCTACATTACCCTCCTAGTTCGAATTAGGAGGGTAGTGTAGACATACCCTAAAGAAGTTGTAGAAGAGTAAATTGACCGCTGACACTCTACCACATGGCACAGTGTGGGAATGAGTGCTAGATGAGGAAAGCCTGCTGACAGCTTCTTTTCCCTGCTGTTGTCTACTTTGTGACTCCATCCTGGTCACATACAGTCTAACCTTGCACAGTCCAACAAACAAAAGTCCAACAGTCTTATTTCAAGTCTTTGATCTGACTCTGGACTCACGGGTCATTCCATCTCTTGTCTCTGGGGGTATGTCTACACTACAGCACTAATTCGAACTAACTTAATTTGAATTAGTTAATTCGAACTACGCTAATTCGAATTTGCGCATCTAGACCCAAAAACTAATTCTAATTAGCGTTTTTCTAATTTGAACTAGCGTGCCCACACTGATTGGATGCTGGGTTGCATTTAAAGGCAGCTGAAACCGGTTCCAGCAGGGCATCAGGTCAGTAGTTGCTCTGTGTGGCTGCTGTCTGAGGCTATCTGAGGGACCTTCCCTGGACAGCTGGTTCTCAGCTTTTCCGCTTGCTTGCCTACCTCGCCGAGGGACAGCAAAGCATTTTTCTCTCTGCCTGTCTGTGTTGGTGCTTCCCATTGGGGCCGCCGCCGCAGTTGGCACCATGGAGCCAGAGCTCACCCTGGGCATACTGCTCCAGTTTTTGGACTTGTTGCTGCAAACCTGCTAGCAATGGGTGGAGGCTGCCTTGCACCATATGGTGCATATCAGCTCCCTGCCTCTCCCCCTGGGCTCCCCAGGGGTCATGGAGGAGCGGCAGCAGTGCCCGGATGCCAGCGTACCCTGCCGCATCTGGCGTCTAGACACCAGCAGCGACTGGTGGGACCGCATCATCCTGGAGCGCTGGGGAGACCAACAGTAGACCCAGAACTTCAGGATGAAGAAGGAGACCTTCCTGGAGCTCTGCGAGTGGCTCGCCCCTGCTCTGCAGCGATGGGACACTTACATGAGGCCTGCCATCCCCCTCCAGAAGCGTGTGGTCATCGCTCTGTGGAATCTCTCCACGCCGGACAGCTACCGATCCGTCGGGAACCAGTTCGGCATGGGGAGATCCACCGTCGGAGCAGTGCTCATGCAGGTATGGCACCCACCAGCCACTGGGCTGGGGGGAAGGGAGGGGGGCTACAAGGAGGGGATGGGACGCCCCAGGGAAAACGGGGGGGGAGCAGGCAAAACTGCCCCACACCGGAGGGATCGGTCTATCCCAGCTGTACTACACACCGCCCGCGGGCGTTCCTTCCGGGAGTGGGGCGTGGGGCAGTGCCAGGGAACACTCCCAGCCACCCAAGTGCCCCAGTGATTCACGGTTTGCTGTGTCTCTCTGCAAGTGGTCAAGGCCATCAACCAGGTGCTGCTCCGCAGTGTGGTCCGCCTTGCCGACCTGGACGTGGTCATCCAGGGGTTCGGCGCCCTCGGCTTCCCCAATTGCGGGGGGGCCATCGACGGGATGCACATCCCCATCCATGCCCCGGAACACCAGGCCTCCCAGTACATCAACCACAAGGGGTACTTCTCCATCCTCCTGCAGGCCGTGTGTGACCACCGGGGTCAGTTCACAGACATTAATGTGGGCTGGTCTGGCAAGGCACACGACGCCATGGTGTTCTGCAACTCCTCCATGTGCCAGTGGCTGCAGGCCGGGACCTTCTTCCCCGACCGCCACATCAGGGTTGGGGACGTGGACATGCCCATCTGCCTGGTGGGGGATGCGGCCTACCCCCTACAGCCCTGGCTCATGAAGCCGTACATGGGGCATCTCAACCCCTCCCCGCAGGCCTTCAATGCCAGGCTCACCAGGGCCCGCATCATGGTCGAGGGGGCCTTCAGACGCCTGAAAGCCCAATTTCGATGTCTCCTCACACGCCTCAACCTCGCTGAGCACAATCTCCCGTGGTGGCAGCATGTTGTGTGCTGCACAATTTATGTGAGTGGAAGGGGGAGGCTTTCCTGACAGCCTGGATGGCTGAGGCTGAGCGTATGGCTGGCCAGTATGTGCAGCCCCACACTGCCACCATCCGGGAGGCCCAGCGGGGGCCCATCCGGATCCGGGAAGCCCTGCAAGAGAGCTTGCAGGCGGAGGAGGGGGACTAAACTCTCCTTGCATGCCCCACTGGGGCCTTCTTCCACCCTCACCTCCTTTCCCTTTCCCCTCCCTAACCCTGCTATCTAATGTAAAATAAAGACACCTGTTTTGCCAACAAAAATCTCTCTTTATTGTACATAACTGGGGTGGGGGAGGGAGGAATGAGGGTGGGAGAGGTGAGGGGGAAACCTGGGAGAAGGGAGCTGGAAGGGGGTAGAAGGGGAGGAAGGGAAGGGAAAGCTCAGGGTTGGAGGTCCTGCTGGCTCTCCAGTCTCGTAGCACTGTGGGTGCGGGAGCGTTAGGGGGGAGTGGGTGCGGAGGGTGGGGTAGGAGGGACGGGGGGTGCGGAGGAGCAAGGGTGAGAGGAGGAGTGAGAGCTGGGACGGCCGCAGGGGCCGGAGCAGGAGGAGGCAGGAACCTGTCCACCAAGGTCTAGAGGTGACCTCTTAGGGCACGGCCCTGCTCCTCCAGCACCTTCAAGCTCCGCTGCCGCAGCGCGGGTCCTCCTGGACCCAGTGCCCTTGGATGCGGAGATGCTGCTCCAGTAGCCACAGGTGCCGCCAGTGGTAGTCCTCCAGGTTGCGGGTGCGCCTGCTGGCCCGGGTGCTGCAGATGTGGTGAAACAAGAACAGTGGTCCTTCTCCCTGGGGACACGGTGGGTGAAACCCAGACCCCCTCTGCAAGGCGAGGTCGGCATGTGGGGAACAGGCCAGGCCCCTGCATGATACCCAGCTGCTGCTCCATGGTGGGCAAGGCCCAGGCGCACGGTCTCTGGGCTCCCTCTCCCCCCACGCCCACCATACACATAAGGAGAGCATGATGGCACTCACAGGTGGAGCCCTCCCCGGCCTCGGATGACACAGCTGATGTGCTCTGTGGGGTGCCTCGGTGGTCCTGGGTTCTGGGCAGGCTCCCTGCAGGCTCCTGGCTCTCGGCATCCTCCTCCTCCATGTCCAGGACGGGTTCCTCTGCCCCGGGGTCAATCACCACCCGGGGGGCATGCACTGCGTGAGCCCCCAGGATGCTGTCCAGGGTCTCAAAGTGAGGGCATGCCTCCAGGTCGGCCCCTGGCTGGGAGGCCCTGGAGTAGGCCTGCCGCAGGTCCTTAATTTTGCAGTGGACCTGCTTCTGGGTCCGCATGTGGCCTCTGGTGGCCAGGCTGTCAGCTATGCGGCTGTAGACAGCCGCATTCCTGTGGCTAATGCGGAGATCGTGGATGTTGGAGGCCTCCCCCCAAACCTGGATGAGGTCCACAATCTCTGCACTAGACCAGGCGGGCGCCCGCCTCTTGCGGTCCTGAGCAGACTCCTGTGAGCCGCCAGCCTGGTCCTGGGAAGAGGCGGAGGGCTGAGTGGCAGCGAGTGGCTGGCTCATCCCGTGCCAGGTGCAGGGTCTGCTGGCTGGGTGCTGGCAGGCTTGCAACTGGCACAAGCACCGTAGCCAGACTGTGGCCCTTTAAGGGCTCCGGGGCCGGGAGGGGGCAGAAGAGTTTCCCTGGTTGTGCCCCGAGTGGCCACCAGGGCAAGCTGGGAAGGGCTAGCCTCCAACTAGTTTGAATTAAGTGGCTACACAGCCCTTAATTTGAACTACTTAATTCGAACTAGGTGTTAGTCCTCGTAGAATGAGGTTTACCTAGTTCGAATTAAGCGCTCCGCTAGTTTGAATTAAGTTTGAACTAACGGTTTGTATGTATAGATGCTATGAAAGTTAATTCGAACTAACAGCTGTTAGTTTGAATTAACTTTGTAGTGTAGACATACCCTAGGGTTTTTGCACCACCTTTGCCAGAGGGCCTGAAAGGAACTTATGTTTTCCCTCTCCATGGGGTTCCAGCCTATCACACTGTAATAACCAAAAGTGTGTCTGTTCAGACCCACGCCAGCTTCCTTCCACTTCAGCCTGTTAGTAAGACTTTCCCACCATTCCTGCTTGGCCGCATGGCATACCTACCTTTTTCTCAGGCTGCACAGCCTTCTTTCAAGACAGGGGCTCCCAGGGCTCTCAACCAGAGTCCTCCAACACATCTAAAATGAACACACACAATTTTTGTCCTCACCTGAGGCTAAAGCGGTCATCCCTGTAAGCTGTCTTTGGCTGAATGCCTCCCAGGAGGCTCAAACCTTGCCTTTTTTATCAAGGCTCACTGCCAAAGCGTGCTGCACCCCAGCAGCTTCTCCAGACCTCTCCTGGCTCTCTGCTGCCAGGCAAGACTTCAAAATTATTTCCCTACAGTCCGCTTCTGACTCTGAGCTTTCTTCAGAGTCACCACCCAGCTGGAACTGACCTTTCACTGGGCCTAGCCCACTGTGCCAGGTGCAACCAGGTGCTCTAATTGACCTCTCAAGCCACAGTTAGTTCTCTCAGTTCCAGTGTGGGGGCTACAGCCTATTACAGGGATGTAAAGGCCTTCCCATCTTCATGTATGGCTCCAAAGGACTGAGAGTTCAAGCATCATGGGATGGAGGTAGAGAGAAAGATGGCTCTTTGAGGCTGCTAAGTCCCCAGCAGGCTGGCAAAGAGGAGCCGGGAATGTGTGGATGGTATCCCATAAAGTGCAAGCCACAGATAACCTTTCCCTTGGAGGAATGGGAAGCCGGGTTGCTCCTGGAGCAGCACGGCTGTGCACTCTCTCTTGCATAGGACCAGTCATTAAGGGCCAACTCCTCAGGTGGTGTAACATAGCTCCACTGAGATCAATGAAGTTATACCGATTTACTCCAGTTGAAGATCCGTCTCTACATTTCAACCTCGTGGTTGACACTACATTGCTGTCTCTGTTTTGCACAATACTGTATTGATTTCACTCTTGAAAAAAGTCCCTTTCTTGAACACACATTTTTGTGATACAATGGTGAAAAGCCCTAATCAGGATAAAGTGATGAGCAAAGGTATTGTTTGAAGACGTGATGTTCCCCTCTGACTATTGTATGAGAGACTGGCAAAGACTACATGAAGCCACCATGTCATATGGATGTGCTTATAACACAGCAATAATAATTCACATGTACGTTTTATAGTCTAGGCACTAAAGCCTAAAACAGCCTTCATCTAAATCCTGACACGTACATTTTTTTCCCTAGTAGAAGAGAACCTAAATATTTGGTAAGTGGTGTAATGCAGTGGTAAAACGATAAAAATCATATTCAGCTGAAACTGTTCTTTACTGACCTCTTGTTTCTTTTGGCTCAAGTAAGAAGAAAAAATTGGAAAAAGAAAGGCCTAATGAAAATGGGGAGTAATGGTGCCAGATACAAGACGTGACCTGTCAAATACTGATCTCTGGAGGAAGCTATAGGAATCTTAGCCCAGTTGGCAGCTACTGTTGAAGCTTCTTACTCCAGTGTTACACTGAGTTAACTGCCTAGATTAGGAATCCTATAAGAAAAGCATGTTTTTCCAATCATTTTCAGGTGAAACCTCTTCTTTTTTACTCTAGGGCATGGTACCTTGGCATATTGGGTGAGTCCAAAGGTCCAGCTAGACCAGTAGTCTGTCTTCCAACCGTGGCCAATGCCAGGTGCTTCAGAGAGAATGAACAGATCAGGAAATCATCAAGTGATCCATTCTCTGTCACTCATTCCCAGCTTCTGGCAAACAGAGGCTAGGGACACCATCTCTGCCCATACTAGCTAATAGCCATTGGTGGAAATATCCTTCATGAATGTATCTAGTTCTTTTATAACCCGGTTGACTCCATAGGCCAATTAATTTTATCGATCTGAGGATCACCATTTTCATTTACATTTTTGAGGGGACCCCTTTTCCCACCTCTTGACAGAGACCCTGTCCACCATTTGTTCCAACCCTCCTCCCTCTGGGTATGTCTACACTACCCTCCTAGTTCGAACTAGGAGGGTAATGTATGCATACCGCACTTGCTAATGAAGCCCGGGATTTGAATTTCCCGGGCTTCATTAGCATAAGCGGGGAGCCGCCATTTTTAAATCCCCGCTGCTTCGAACCCCGTGTAGCGCGGCTACACGGGGCTCGAACTAGGTAGTTTGGACTAGGGTGCCTATTCCGAACTACCGGTACTCCTCGTTTCACGAGGAGTAACGGTAGTTCGGAATAGGACCCTAGTCCGAACTACCTAGTTCGAGCCCCGTGTAGCCGCGCTACACGGGGTTCGAAGCAGCGGGGATTTAAAAATGGCGGCTCCCCGCTTATGCTAATGAAGCCCGGGAAATTCAAATCCCGGGCTTCATTAGCAAGTGCGGTATGCATACATTACCCCGCTAGTTCGAACTAGCGGGGTAGTGTAGACATACCCTCTGTGACTTGCTCTCCCCACCCTCATTCACTTTCACTGAGGTGCTGGGGGAGGGAGGGGGAGATGAGGACTCCAGCTGGCTCTGGGATGGGGCCAGGGATGAGGAGTGCAGGAGGAGGCTCAGGGCTGGGGCCAGGGGTTGGGTTGGGGATGCGGGGTCCCAGCGGTGCTTACTGTGGCTCCCAGAAGCATCTGCCAGATCTTTGCAGCCCTTAGGCATAGAAACACCCAGTTAGGCTCTGCCACGCCTGCATCTCCCATTGGTTATGCTTCCTGGCTAATGGGAGATGAGGAGCTAGCACTTGGGCAGGGGCAACGCCCAGAGCCTCCCTGGCCAGAGCCACCTGGCAGCTACTGCTAGGAGCCTCACAGAACCAGATCAGGTAGGGAACCTCAACCTGCTCTTATGACATTTCCAGCCCAAATTTATAGCCTCCGCACAATGCCTTAGCCACTGGCTGTGTGTCCTAGGAAGCACTGAGAGGGAGGGGGAGGAGATAAAGAATGGAGTGGGAGGAGTTAATCAGTGGGGCCTATGGACCCGCTGCAGGAGGGGTCCATGGAACCCTATTTGAGAAACTCTGCCAGAGGCCACATTTCATCACAGGCAATGACTAAGAGAAAAGGGTCTGTATAAGTTACTGGTGTTTGTGAACGTGCCTACTTATTTTTCCCTAGGCTACCTCTACTCATTAAAATGCCACACTTAAGTTTTATGTACATTGCAAAGCCGAACTTCTGGAAATGTCTAGCCAATTAAGAAAAGGAGGATACAAGACATGCAGAGAGTAATGATGTTACTGGAGATACTTTTAAAATTAATGGATAGCATAGATTTTTCCTCGCAATCAAAAAATCATGGAATCATAGAATCAATTAATTGAAAATTATTAGTTAAAATGTATCATTATTATTATTTATTTTATGATAAGGTTAGGGCCCCCATCTACTAGGTATGATGCAAACATATTTGAACCTCTTTAGTGTGTAAACTGAACCAAAAATTTTACAAGAATTGTCTTTCTTATGAGATTTTTCAAACTGATTATGGTTGGTTGAAAATGCCACAAGAACAGCACCCATCTCCATGGTACCTGAGTGTCCATGGCAGGAAGTGTTAAAATGAAAATAAAAGGTGAATGCCATCATCTCATCCACTCACTTAGACCTTGCAATTCTGCCTGTCTAACTGGCCTTGCACATGGAACTCAAAGAATTTCAGAAAGTGATTCCATGGAGTTCCTGGACTTCAGTCTCTTATCTAACAGGCCAAATTTAGGCCTCCTTCCTTTCTTTCTAGCTTTGGTACCTAACTTATCACAACCACCAGTTCCTCCACAGCCTGCAACCTTTCCACCCAGTGGACAATTCACCATGCAGTTCCCTGGTCATCACAACCCACCTATCTATATTTCTAATAATTGAATCCCCCATTGCTGTTACCTATTCCTTCCTAAAAACTGGGGTACCTTCTCAATGTGAGAGAATACCATCTATGGGATCATTTTCCTCCACTCCAGCTTGATGTTCTCCTTCCCTGAGACCTTCATCCTCCTCCACATCAGAGAAGCTGCTAGACTGACAGTGGGACTCCTCTATTGCATCCCAGAGAGTCTCATCTGTGTACTTCTCTGCCTCCTGTAGCTCTTCCACTTCAGCTACTCTGGCCTCAAGAGTCTGTATTCAGTCTCTGAAGGTCATGAGCTGCTTGCACACATACATCATCTGCCCCAAAGGCAAGACAATCCTACATGATGCATTCAGTGCAAAAAAGTGGATAACCCCTATGCTGCTGCTGGACTTCTGTCTGCATTATTTTTACCTCTTGCAGGAGGGTTTATTTGATTGCCTATGTGAATTTTTTTCTGTTGTGGTGTGGTGATTACTGGCCTAAATTTAGAGAATGCTTAATATGTGTAAGTGCCTCTCAGTCTCTTTCTAAATGCTCTCATAAAATTCCCCTGTCCACTAGCTCCTCTGGTTGCTTAGTAGCTGGTGTCTTAACTTGTGTTCCCCCTGAATTAGCCCCATCCTTTGTCAAGGAAGGTTTTATATTATATTTTGAGAGGTTTCTATATTTTTATTCCGTATTTTCAGTGTTATGCATTGAAGCTACATCATTGTTCTCCAATTTGAAAACAACTCGTTTAATTCCACTGGCTTTAGGGAGAGATTCTCTGACCATCCTTTTCTTTTCATAGATTTCCTCCTTATGGGAGCAATGAAAACATAAATAATTGTATTAGCAGCTTGGCCAGCTGTCGTCAAAAGGAAATGATGATGGGCTCTGCCCAAGATAAAGCAATATGCCTATTTCCTCAGTGCGTATTACTGAACTTTCATCTACTTTGATTTAGAACTGGGGTTTTGAAATATGTTAATGAAAAGAATGAAACTTGCTAAAAAAATCAGCACAGACGTCAAATTCAATAAATATTATACCTTGTACAGGTATAGAAGCAGGGCCAGATTAAGACCTTTAGAGGCCATAAGCAATGAAAAGATTATGGTGCCCCCCCATATGTAATTCAAAATACAAACAATACTATACCGTAAAATCTATTTTTTTTTTGTGCCCCTGCTTTGCTGGTGCCCTAAGCACATGTTTAGTTTGCCTATTGGGTAATCCAGCCCTGTAGTAGAAGCAGTTTCTAAAGACCTAAGGGGGAAGAGGCAGTGTTCTCTAATAGCTTCTAGCCTTTATCATGTTGGACAGCTCTTAGAAAGATCCTCCATACACTTGGGCTACGTCTACTGGCCAGTCTTGCGCAAGAACATATGGAAATGAGCCGCCATTTTTGCACAAGGGGCTTTTACGCAAGAAGGAGCACTGCAGACTGCCTGAAAATAAGCGACAGAACGGCTCTTGCATGAGAGGGGTTTTTTGCGTAAGTCTACACTGCTCCTTCTTGCGCAAAAGCCCCTTGCGCAAAATGGTGGCTCAAAGTATGCAAATGAGGCACAGCGATTAATATTGCCATGCCTTATTTGCATATGTTCTTGCACAAGACCGGCCAGTGTAGACATAGCCACAGGCTACATCTATACTACGGGGTTTTTCCGGGATACCAGAGGTGTCCCAGAAAAACTGCCACGTCCAGGAAACTTATCTTCTCTTCCTCTTTTTTTGCGGAAGAGCAGGCGCTCTCTGTCAGAAGCCCTGTCTTCCTCCTCCCACGAGGAAGAAGGGGTCTTTTGAAAGGAGGTTTTTCTGAAATTTCGCCCAGTGTAGATGGGCCAAATTTCGGAAAAGCCTCTTCCGAAAAAACGATTGGAAAAATGTAGCGCAATTTGCGTACTTTTTTCCGATAGATCATTGTAGTGTAGACATAGCCATACTGTGAGTAAAGATCTCATATCTACTCAATTCTGGCATGATGCATCATATTCAGAACTGTTATAGTACATGTTTAAGATTTTACCAAATATTAATCAGGATCTGCAGTGTTAGGACTCCTTGAAAAGTATGATCAATTTATGTGTAAATTATAGATGGCTTACATTCTCTGGCTAGGTCCAAAGAATAGTTGTCTTATTTTTATTAGTAAACAGGGGGTTATCAGTGCACTTTGAAATTAAGAAATGAAGCTCACACAGTGATTTAAGAGATTTGGTGTTTGGATTTAGTGTCTGGTTTTTTTTCTTCCATATTTGAACCACGGACCTAAATTTGTCTCAGATTAATACTTTACAAGAGTAAAAATCATCTGCTAGTTTTTCAGTGAAGAGCATTTGTGAAATGAATTAATGGTCAAATAACCACATTAGATGGTGCTTGGTCCTGCCATGAATGCAGGGCACAGGATTTGATGACTTCCTGGGCTTCCTGCCAGTTCTAATATTCCGTGATTTTATGATTACAAGCAACACCGAATTGGTAAGCAAGGACAAGTCAATTTGATTAAACAAAGAGTCCAAATCTTTACTCATTTTATTATCACAAATGAACCAAGCCATTCATTGAGGTACTGGGATATTTGCGTAAGCTGTATTACTTTCCTCTTTCCAAATAGCATTGCACTGAAAGTGGAAAAAATACCATATGAAAGTCCTCACTATAGTTCCAGGTGCCAGAAGACTGGACCAGAAGATGCAATGGAACCACCAAGCCTATTGTATTCTACTTTTTAGATAGTTCTTTTCACCATGATATCTGAGCATCTTTTGAAAGTGCACTGAACAACATGATTACTATCTGCCACATGTAGGTCTTACTTTTTCCTTTCTCTCCCGAAGGAAATTGTATGTGTGTTTAATAATATAACATACTAGAAGATTTACCTGGTGTTGCTTGGGTTCTTAATCAAATTGATGTTGTTTTTTGGAAAATAAAATGAAAATGTACATACTTCATTTAAATCATTTCTCTAGAGTAGGGCTGTCTCTAGACTGTCTCTACGGGAAAGAATTAATGGACACAAATCAGATATCTGAAAAGGCAACATACAAAAAATCTGTTGGAGAATTCTTTAACCTGCCCAGGCATTCATTAATGGATCTCAAAGTTGCCATGTTGCTTCAGGCCAATTCTACAAGCTAAATACACAGGGAAGCTTTGGAACTTAGCTTCATTTACAAGTTTGGGAGCCATCAAAAAGGAATGAATAAAGACATTACCTGGCTAGCACACTACTTTCCACATCCTAATTACTTAAACAACTAAACATTGGGTACTTAAGAACAATTTGTACCTCCTCTAATCAGCTTCTTGTAAATTGACACACTATTTTTTTCCTTCCTTCCCACCCCCATCCCCCATTTATTTTTTTTATATGGACTCCTTTCATCTGAAGAAGTGGGTTGTACTCACGAGAGCTCATGATACCATCTACATGTTTTCTTAGTCTTTAAGGTCCTCCTTGCCTTCACGTAAGTTATGATGAGGAAGTTTTATACTGAATCTGGTGGTCTTACCATTTAGGAGTTCTTGAGGGACAGATGGACAGACAAACTCTCTCAAATGTATAGTAGATTAGATGTACACATTTTGGGTGGTTGGGGGCTCCTGACTCGCAGAAAAATCAGTTGGAGGCCACACACAAGTGAGAAGCAAAAAACCCACACACACACCAACCAACCCCCCCCCCCCCCAAACTCTCACTGGCATTGCCCTTTACTGAGAAGGAGAAAGACACTCCCCACATTTCCCTTGCACAGCAGAGCTTGGCGGGGGGGGACAGCCTTGTAGATTTTGCGTGCTCGAGCCCTGCAGTGGGGCAACAGGGAGGCTGGAGTGCCAGCATGGGCTCCCCAAGTGCACTGAGCCTTGGGAGCTGGATCCAGACAAGCCAGAGGTTGTATCCGGCCTCTGGGCCTATGGTTCCCCACCCCTGCTTTAAAAAGTCTTTTAGTTATCCTGGGCCCAAGTCACTTAGCATCTTTAAGAGAAGGATCAAGTCCTTAAACTTGAATTGATAGTCAATGGGCAGCATGCAAAGAGAGCAGAGGCAAAGTCTCTAAATGTAAAACTTAGCCAGTACAGTGGATACATCAGATGTATGTGTGAGACTCCATGCAACTGAGGAGGCATGCTATGGTAGCCAGAGAACTTTAAATCAACCTCATGTGGATATGTAGAAAAGTCATAGTGAGTTTTGTGCCCTCCTGCCTGTCCTAAATTCTGGTCACAGCATAAGACCCAGGTATGTATTCAGGGATTGCTCCCACCCTGCATCCTAGAGACCCAGTCAATCCCATTGGGGGCCAGGATGATACAGAGCCATAACTTCTCCCTGAATACTTGGCCCATGGAGCTGGGCATGTGCATTCCTCTCTATACAGTGGAGAAGTATGTGGGGAGAAAGTAATTACACATCCTGAGACACAGTCATTCCTAGAGATACACAAAGGACAGGGAAGTTGTGTGCTGCTCCCAGGGTGGAACACAGACTAGCTGCCACAATCTGGCCAACCACATTTGTTTGAGATACATGGAGACCACCACATTTCCTGGATTACCTATCATCCTATTTTCTTCCAGATATTTGCAGATGAATTCCTTCATTACTTGCTCCATTATCTTTCCTGGCACGGAAGTTAAACTGACAGGTCTGTAGTTTCCTGGGTTGTTCTTATTTCCCTTTTTATAGATGGGCACTATATTTGCCCTTTTCCAGTCTTCTGTGATCTCTCCTGTCTTCCATGCTTTTTCAAAGATGATAGCTAAAGGCTCAGATATCTCCTCTATCAGCTCCTTGAGTATCCTAGGAATTCTAGAGCAGGAGGCTGTTGGCACAGAGATTCTGTAATAGCTCATTCATAATTAAGGAATTAATTTGCAAATATCTGGAAGAAAAAAATAAGGTGACAGGTAACAGCCAGCATGGATTTGTAAAGGACAAAGCATGTCAAACCAAGCCAATAGCTTTCTTTGATAGGATAAGTTTTTTGGATAAGGGAGAAGCTGTGGACGTGGTATACCTAGACTTTAGTAAGGCATTTAATACAGTCTCGCATGATCTTCATATCAATAAAACTGGGCAAGTATAACTTAGAGGAGTCTACTATAAGGTGAGTGCATAACTGGCTGGATAACCATTCTCAGGGAGTAGTTATTAATGGTTCACAATCATGCTGGAAGGGCATAACAAGTGAGGTTCTGCAGAGGTCTATTCTGGGCCTGGTTCTGTTCAATATCTTCATCAACGATTTAGATATTACCATAGAGAGTACGCTTATTAAGTTTGTGAATGATACCAACCTGGGAGGGGTTGCAACTGCTTTGGAGGATAGGGTCATAATTCAAAATGATTTGGATAAACTGGAGAAATGGTCTGAAGTAAATAGGATGAAATTTAATAAGGACAAATGCAAAGTACTCCACTTAGGAAGGAACAATCAGTTTCACACATACAGAATAGGAAGCGACCGTCTGGAAAGGAGTACTACAGAAAGGGATCTAGGGGTTATAGTGGACCACAGGCTAAATATGAGTCAACAGTGTGACACTGTTGCAAAAAAAAGCAAACTGATTCTGGGATGCATCAACAGGATTGTTATGAGCAAGACAGAAGAAGTCATTCTTTTGCTCTATTCTGCACTAATTAGGCCTCAATTGCAGTAGTGTGTCCAGTTCTGGGCATCACACTTCAAGAAAGATGTGGAGAAATTAGAGAAGGTCCAGAGAAGAGCAACAAGAATGATTAAAGGTCTAAAGAACATGAGCTATGAGGAAAGACAGAAGGAACTGGGCTTGTTTAGTTTGGAAGGGAGAAGACTGAGAGGGGACATGGTAGCAGTTTTCAAGTATCTAAAAAGATGTTACAAGGAGGAGGGAGAAAATTGTTCTCCTTGGCCTCTGATGATAGGACAAGCAGCAATGGGCTCAAATTGCAACGAGGGTGATTTAGGTTGGACATTAGGAAAAGCTTCCTGTCAGAGAGGTTAAACGCTGGAATAAATTGCCTAGGAAGGTTGTGGAATCTCCATTTCTGGAGATATTTAAGAGCAGGTAAGAGACATCTATCAGGGATGGTCTAGACAGTGCTTGGTTCTGCCATGAGGGCAGGGGACTGAACTCAATGAACTCTCAAGGTCCCTTCCAGTTCTGGTGTTCTAGGATTCTATGATAACAGAGTCTACTGTCCTGGGCATTGCCAGTTGCAGTAAACCCTGCTTGGAACTAGTGATATCCCGGTTTTAGGATGCTCTAAGTTGCAGCGGGGAGGAAATAGGGACAAAATGGTGCCAAGTAATCCCAGCACTGCCTTAAACCCACCCTTTGCTTTTACACAAGGCCAGGAGCACAAATAGGCAGGAGAGCGACCCATTCCCCAGTTTCTGTCAGTCTTGACTGGAGCCGGCCTCTGTCTATTTTATTATGTTTCTTGATCATTATACATTTTCATAAAGCAGTACTTAAGAATTAAGTTAATTTCTTGTGCTTTTTTTGGACTTGATTGTGGGGAGGTGGACCCTGTGAGGTCATTGCTGAAAATTCTCAGCGACTGATTTCTGGGTCCCTATATGCTTTTCTATGGGTGTTGTATTCAAGCACTAGAAGAGGGGGCGATAGAGTAAATTCTATCCCTCCCAAAGGTTACACGATTGCTTTCATACTGTTCAATATATTTATATATTTGATGTTACACGATTGCTTTCATACTGTTCAATATATTTATGTATTTGATGTTGAACTACGGAGTAAAGTAAAACCATATGTTTATGTCATATGACTATATATTGTAGTGTGACCAAGTGTCCAGTTTTCAATTGGAACACCCAGTCAAACACGGATCCTGATGAGTCTGGTCAGTACTCCTGACCAGGTTGTTGACTATCCAGTTGGTGGAGCTGCATCGCGAGACTGGAAGGCTCTCTGCTAGCCACGATGCTTCATGCCTCCCAAAAGCAGCCCTGATCCTATGCATGAGGGCAGCGAATGGGCCATGCACTCTGCTCTTGCTCCAAGTACCACCCCCACAACCCCCATTGGTTGGGAACTGCTAACAATGGGAGCTGCAGGTGTGGCACCTATCTGCATATGGGGCAGCACACATAGCTACCTGGCTACATCTCCACATAGGAACCACTGCTTCTGGGAGCTGCTCAAGATAAGTGTCACCCAGGGCCCACATTCTTAACTCCCACCTGAGCCACAACTCACTGCCCCAGTCCTGACACTCCTCCTGCTCTCCAAACCTCTTAGTCCCAGTCTGGAGCACACTCCTACATCCCAAGCCCCTTATCACCAGCCCCCACAGTCCACATCTCCAGCCAGAGCACTCATCTTTCTTGCACCCCAACCCATTGTTCTAGCCCAGAGCCCCCTCTCACACTCTGAACCCCTCATTTGTTGCCCCACCCCAGAACCCACACCCTCAGTCCAGAATCCATACCTCCTCCCACACACCAACCCTATTCCTCAGCCTATATCCCCCTCCTATAGTCCAAACCCCTCAGCTCCACTGACCTGCCCAGAGCCCCCTCCTACACTCCAAACTTTACATCGATGACCCCACCCCAGAAACCCCACCCCAGCCCTCTGAGCCAGCTTGGTTAAAATGAGCAAGTGAGTGAGGATGGAGGAAGTGAGTGACAAAGGGAGGGGAGACAGAGTAAATGTAGTGTGGGGGCCTTGGAGAAGGGGTGGGGCATGGGTTGGGACTCAGGAGTGGGGCAGGGTAGGGCAAGGGGGTTTAGTTTTGTGCAAGTAGAAAGTTGGCAGCCCCAATATAAGGGCCAAGAAAGGATCTCACTTTAGCCCACAAAAAGCACATACAATTCCATACTTAACATTTATATAAATGATTACCACAAGTGCATGCACAAATGGTCATTGAAATACCTATGGATTGTTGCATGGACACATATTGTATTTGTACACCTACAGAGGGCTCACCAAAATCTGGTGCTCAGTGTAAACCTAAGATTCAGTAATGTATTGCATTTAAAATAAGACCAAAATATATTTAGATAATCTCAAGAACTGTATCTCAGCAACTACTAATAGGATTTAATTTTCTTGTAAGGAACAAAGGGTATGTTGTTTTAGAGATGCAAGTGTGGGACTACCTGAAGCTCCCGGGAGAATGCTGCCTTTTTTCTGTTGCAGCGACTTGATCTAAAAATTTAACAGAATCAGACATACACTGGCTCATGACATCAATTAATATGGCAGAGCTTCACCTCACATAATAGCTTTTCCACTTGGCCCAGGGAAACTTAATCAGCTTTAATTTTAACTGAAGCAGATGGGCATAAGGTGTTATATCAATAGTCACAAATAGTATAGCATAAAGGAATACAATACAAATAAATATATAATAATAATATAATAAATAAGAGTTTATATTACACATGTACATTCAGCTTGGTATAACACATAATATTTCTGCATATTCATATTTATGCTTGTGGAGGAGTCTACATGTCCTTCTCTGGCTTGACCTGAGTTCGGCTAATGAGCAAGGCCCTGTTAAGTCTTATGCTAGCAAGCATGTAGGTGGGCCTCAGACTAAAGCAAGTATGTGGAAATGTAACCTTTTGCCCTTGGTCATGGGGTAAAGGCCTAACCGTAAATTACTAACCAAATGCTAAAACCGCTAAGTTCTTGCCCTCGGTCTTTGGACAGGGCCTATTTATAAGTTGCTTAAACTGCTGAAATCATTAAAGTGTATACCATTAAAAACAAGCATGATTAAAATTTCCAGAATTATGATGACCTAGCTTATAGAAATAGGGGGCGACACAACGGGCACACCCTGTATTTTAAGAAAGTGCTAACTACAAAAGGAGTAAAAAATTAGGATAATGGTGTAAATTAAAGATCTTATTAATAATGTTAAGTAAAGTGAGTAGCATATCCCAAAGTGTTGGAATAGAGAAATGCGTATGGCTGGAACACTACGTGGCAACAAGGTGTGGAACAACTGAGTCTTGCCTTTTATAAAGTATGTTTCAGCAAGCATGTGCTTTGGGAGGGAGGAGCAGAGTGGACCTGCACACTCTGTTCACGTAACCACAAGTTTCGGGCCTGTTCATCCACATCACGCATTCTAAGACATCTCAGTGCATGGGAAGGAACAATACCACAACCTCCTGTCCAGGGATTGTTGGAGATCAAGGCTGAACTATAAGTGCATTAGGCTTAAATATTGTAGTTTAGCTAGTTTGCATTTGTTGGGACTAAAAGTTTTATTCTTTTTATATTTGTATTTTAGGTTTAATAGTTAATATTCTTAGTTAACGGTATATTTCTTTGTTTTAAAGTTTAGTGAGTTAGTAATTGGTTTAAGTCTAGAGATAGAGTTTTGTCATTATGTCTGTGTTAATGACACTAGAGGAAAGTTAAAGGCTAAGGCCTTAATTGTTTGATTTACAATGCCTTTTTTGCTTTGCCCAATGCAGATACTGATGTTATGCTTTTCCTCGAAAGTCCTTGTAAAAGATTGTTTATGTATGAAAGTGGTATGTACGTGTCAAGATAAAGGTGCGAAAGTTATTGCTCAGAACCAGATGGCCGAAGAAGGAGGAGCAAGCGTGGGTAAAGACCAGACTACCCGGCATCAAAGAAGGACCATCTATAACCATCAGTTCGTACCCCTACTCACAAAATGATTGAATTATTGGCAAACTGACAGCCTTAAAGCGAAGCTAGCACCCCTGAAAGATGATTAATTACAGAATAAGCTCTGAAAATGTTTGGAAACAACTGACATAAAAAAGATAACACTCCGGTCACAGGCTGACGTAGCAGAATCCATAGACTTCAACGGAGAAAAAGGATTATAAAAGCAGGGTGCTTTGCTATGGAACTTTGGGTTCGTCTTGCCACCAATTCCAGTTGAGCATCGGATCACGACTGACGAAAGGTCCTGCTCTCCCTCTGTGATTAATCTAACTGGCCACTAGATTGATACAGAATCTGGACTGGTAACTATAACATCGTCTGGCGGGACTGTGTGTATATGGGTGTTTGTGTGTGAATGACTGAAAAGCATATGCAACTGTTGTATTCTCAATAAATGCAGCATACTGCCTTTTCCCCTATAAAAGATCTTGTGTACTTTGTTTAAGCATAACACATTAACCACTTTGCATTATTTGTATATTAAGCTAACCTTCTTTAAAATTTATAGTGAATAAAATTTATATTGCATAGTAAGAAGTTGCCTATAACGAATCATGGCTAATTCTTATGTTATTACCTGTGCAGTGTTTATCTGTCTTGAACTGCTTATGGGAATTGTATTGACCCTTTTACTTGCAAAGTTCTTTGGTTATTGTAATTGCTTGAACTTTCAATAAAATAGATAGTGGTTAAGTTTAAATCTCTCTCACTGGTTTGTCCTGCGTCCCTGAATCTAAAATATACTGAAAGAATCATCATATAACAATGCTTAAAACCAAATGGGTAATAGTTCAGAAATATTAAAATAAATGTTGATTCTGAAGCTACTCAGGACTCTTAGGCATGTAGTGTGGGCATACCCTATTTCAAAATAATTATTCTGAAAATAACTATTTTGAAATAGTTTGTCCAGACTACAAATGGCCATTGAAATAGCACAGCACTATATCAAAATAGCATGTCCACACTGATTGGAGCCTGAGTCACATTTAAGGCTCCCTGGAAGCATTCATCAGGCAGGTCATCAGGACAGCAGTCACTTCCTGTAGCCTTAAGCAGCAGCTATCTGAGGCTCGTGCTTAAAAGGGCTCCCCTCTACAGCTGTGTCTCAGACTCTTCACCTTTGCCTACTTCCTTGAGGGACAGCAAACTCATCTCACTGTGTGCCCTGGTTGCCCTTGCAGAAGCCACAGCACTTCTACCACGGAGCTAGACCTGCTGCAAAGCACTCATCAGCTCTTAGACCTCATGCTGCACCTTCTGGTGCAGTTATTGCAGACTGCCCATATGGCACTGCAGGACCAGGACCTGCAGCTCACTCTAGGGCACCTCTTCACCCCACTCCATGTGCTGCTCATGCAGCACAGCCCCTTCCATCTTCCCCTGCACACCATGCTCTGCCGCTTCTGGCACCGGGACACCAGTTCTGACTGGTGGGACCGGATCATCATGGAGCAGTGGGATGACCAGCAGTGGCTCCAGAATTTCTGCATGCAGAAGGACACCTTCCTGGAGCTCTGCAAGTGGCACGCTGCTGATGTCAGGCGATGGGACACCCACATGCGACTCACCATCTCCTCCAGAAGTGGGTCACCATCACTGTTTGGAAGCTCACCAGAACAGACAGCTACCACTCCATCAGGAACCAGTTTGGGCCATGCAGGTTTGGCTCTCTTACTATTGTCCTAGGAAGATGTGAATCACTGCAATGGGCTCCCTGGGGAAAGGGAGGTGGTGGACTCTCCTTCCCTAGAAGTTTTGCAGTCCCACCTTCACAAAGACTGCCAAATATGGGGTAGTTAGCATTGCTCCTGCTGTGTGAGGGGGCTTGAGTTCAGGGGACATCCTGAAGGTTTTGGCAACTCTGTTATTCTCTGTTTGTATCCTTATAGAATCATAGGTCTGGAAGATACCCCAGGAGGTTATCTAGTCCAGACCCCTCCCCAAAGCAGGACCAATCCCAACTAAATCAACCCAGCCAGGGCTTTGTCAAGCCAAGACTTAGAAACCTCTAGGGATGGAGATTCCACCACCTCCCAAGGTAACCCATTCCAGTGCTTCACCACCCTCCTAGTGAAATAGTTTTTTCCTAATATCCAACCTAGACCTCCTTCAGTGTAACTTGAGACCATTTCTCCTTGTTCTGGCACCCATCACTATTGAGAAGAGCCTTTCTCCATCCTCTTTGGAACCTCCCTTCAGGAAGTTGAAGGCTGCTATCAACCCCCCCTCACTCTTCTCTTCTGCAGACTAAACAAATCCAAATCTCTCAGCCTCTCCTCATAGGTAAAGTGCTCCAGTCCCCTAATAATTTTGGTTGCCCTCTGATGGCCCTCTCCAATGTGTCCACATCCTTTCTACAGTGGGGGCCCAGAACTGGATGCAATATTCCAGATGTGGCCTCACCAAAGCCAATAAAAGGGAATAATCACTTCTCTAGTTCTGCTGGCAATGCTCCTCCTAATGCAACCTAACATGCCATTAGCCTTCTTGGCTACAAAGTCACACTGTTGTTCTCATCCACTGTAATCCCCAGATCCTTCTCTGCAGAACGGCTACTTAGCCATTCTGTCCCCAGCCTGTAACAATGCTTGGGATTCTTCCGTCCCACGTGCAGGACTCTACACTTGTCCTTGTTGAACCTCATCAGATTTATTTTGGCCAATCCTCTAACCTGTCTAGGTCACTTTGGACCCTATGCCTGCCCTCCAATGTATCTATCTCTCCCCCTAGCTTAGTGTCATCTGCAAACTGACTGAGGGTGCAATCCATCCCCTCATCCAGGTAATTAATAAGGATATTAAATAAAATCAGCCCTAGAACCGATCCTTGGGGCACTCCACTAGAAACCGACTGCCAATCTGACATTGAGCCGTTGATCACTACCCGTTGGGCCAGACAGTCTAGCCAGCTTTCTATCCATCTTACAGTCCATCTATCCAATCTATACTTCCTTAACTTGCTTGTAAGAACATTGTGGGAGACGGTATCAAAAGCTTTCCTAAAGTCAGGGTATATCTCATCCACCTACTTTTTCATATCCACAGAGCCAGTTACCTCATCAAAGAAAATAATCAGATTCGTGAGGCATGACTTGTCCTTGGTGAATCCATGTTGACTATTCCTGATCACTTTCTCCTTTTCCAAGTGCTTCAAAATGGATTCCTTGAGGATCACCTCCATGATTTTTCCAGGGACTGAGGTCGCTGATTGGTTGGTAGTTTCCTGGATTGTCCTTCTTCCGTTTTTTAAAGATGGGCACTATATTTGCCTTTTTCCAGTCATCCGGGATCTTTCCCCATCTTCATGAGTTTTCAAACATAATGGCCAAAGGCTCCACAATAACATTTGCCGACTCCCTCAGGACCCTCGGATGCATTAAATCCAGACCCATGGATTGTGTATGTCTAGCTTTTCTAAATAGTTCTTAACCTGTTCTTTCTCCACCAAGCGCTGCCCACCTCCTTCCCATATTGCGGTACCTAGTATAGTAGTCTGGGAGCTGACCTTGTCTGTGAAGACAGAGGCAAAGGAAGCATTGCGAACGTCAGCTTTTTCCACATCATCTGTCGCTAGGTTACCTCCCTCATTGAGTAAGGGCCCCACACCCTCTCTGATCACCCTCTTATTGCTAACATTCCTGCAAAAACCTCTCTTGTTACCCTTCATATCTCTTACTAGCTACAATTCCAATTGCACTTTCGCCTTCCTGATAACTCCCCTGCATTCTCAAGCAATATATTTGTACTCCTCCCTAGTCATCTGTCCAAGTTTCCACTTCTTGTAAGCTTCCTTTTTGTGTTTAAGCTCACCACGGGTGTCCGTGGTAAGCCAATCTGGTCACCTACCATATTTGCTTTTCTTACTGCGTATAGGGATGGTTTCTTCCTGTGCCTTTAATAAGGCTTCTTTAAAATACTCTTCTTTAAATACTTTAAATACTTTTTTAAAAGCTCTCCTACACTTCTTTCCCCTTCGTGTTAGCATCCCAGGGAATCTTACCCATCAGTTCTCTGAAGGAGTCAAAGTCTGCTTTCCTGAAATCTGAGGTGTGTATTTTGCTACTCTCCTTTCTTCCTTTGGTCAGGATCCTGAAATATACCATCTCATGATCACTGTTTCCCAGGTTGTCACACACCTCTACTTCCCCTACTAGTTCCTCCCCGTTTGTGAGCAGCAGGTAAAGCTGAGTATGGCCCCTGGTCAGTTCCTTCAGAAACTTGTATCAAGAAGTTATCCCCAACATTCTCCAAAAACTTCCTGGATTGTCTTTGTACTGCTGTATTGGTCTCCTTCAATACGGGTGGTGAGGACAATCAACTTCATCATCATCAGCACAGGGTCATCATCCTGTGTGACGTGGACCCCATCACCACTAACTTTGCTGCCATGGGCTTCCCAAACTGCAGAGGCGGGGGCCATTGATGGCACACTGTAAGCTGACTGGCTTAGTCCTGGGCCCATGACCTGTGCTCAGGCCTTTAAGTAAAGGTACAGTGTCTCCTTTCAAACCACGAGGCCTGAGGGCAGGGCAGACAGCAATGCAAACGCAATCACCCCAGGCAATGAGGTCCCAGGCCCTTGTTCCGGACAGAGCAGCAAAGCAAACACAGTTCCACAGTTAGTAAGTCCCTGGCCCTATTTTCAGGGCAGGGCAGCAAAATAAATGGAGTCCCAAGTTAGTACAGCCCAGGCCCTAGTTCAGGGTGGGGCAGTCAAACAAATGCAGTTCCTCCAGCACGAATGGGGGGTGTGGGCGAGACTGCCACCTGATATGTGTGGTGGCGGGGGCACTTGGGCCCTCCCTATTCCACCACATCCTGGCCCATGGCCCTAGCAGTGGCTGCCACTGGGGTCAGCAAGGATCTGGCCCACAATACACTGACATACTCTACAATGTCATGAGATCAGTCTGGAAATCGTCATCTTCTTCCCATGATGTGGTGCAGTTGGTTGAAATAACGGCATGACTGGGGTGCCACCCCTAATTGGGAACTGTGTTCCATGGCCTTTGTGTAGGCCTGCCTGCATTCTTTAATTTTCATGCACACCTGCTCCTGGGTGTGCATGTGGCCATTCTGGCTCAGGCTGGTGGCTATTCGGCCATACACATCCACGTTCCTGCATCTGGTGTGGAGATCCTGACCGGTACACTAAGGATCATATAGGCCTGCAGTACTTATAACACTTAGGTTCAATCATTACCTCTAAGAATTCACCTAATACCTAGAGCGTGTATTAGTAATTTGGAGAGAGAGAGAAAGAAAAGTAATATTTACACATCAGTCTTTCAGTGCATCAGGATACTGGGGAGTTGGAGGCAGGATCAGGTGCCAGGTTACCAAAACCAATCAACTAGCAAAGTTCAGGACAAGCCAGGGTCAGAAGCCAGAGGCTAGAGCACAGGCAGGCAGTCTGTACTGTTGCTCAGACAGCTAACAATGATGGCTTCCTGGTTTATCATCGTAATATTATCCAATCAGTGGCCTGCAATGCTACCACTCATGCCTTGCTGGGTAATACTTCTTGCCGAGCAAGATTTCCCATGGTCATCCCATGGATACCCAGCCTAAGCTTCTAATAGTGATGCAGAGGCAAGCAGCAGCCCAGTTTCTTCCTCTCCCATCCCCCATAGCCCAGGCTCTCACATGGTGCTAGATTCATCCATATCACACTCATCAGATGTAAATTCTGGATCCACGTTTCATCGCAGACCACACAAGTTGAGAATCATAACTTTATATTATTTGTTTAGAGAAGTCAGAACTGAGAGGCCAATTAAATTAAAACATTTAATGGACGGCTGTGTTATTTAAAGATTCTCAAATTTTTATATTACTTTCCTTTGTGAACATGTGTAATGCATTTGTGACCAATAGTTAAACTATGTTGCATTCAGAAGGATAGTCATTTTCAATGCTTCAACTATAGTTTACTTATATTTAAACTTTTCCAACATCTGCCCGGCGGACATAACAACAGTGACCTGAATGTTTCTTTAGCTCAAACTATATTTCATTAATCTCATAAATCTTGGTGAGAAGGAGACATATGTGGGGTTTTGAACAGAAATAGAGTGCAAAACTTACTGGAATGTACCGACTCATTTTCCTTCCAAAAGTTTTATAATTGAAAAATGTCACACATGAAATGTGTACTTTTTCCAAATATTTCATGAGTATTTATTTAATTGTGCTTTCTCTCTTTTGCCATATATAATCACTCCTTCCTAAAATTTGATGTTATAAAATTTCTTAGAATACTACTTAAGTACTTTTTAATTGATATTTATGGAATTTGGGTTGCTATTTTGTTCCTGCCCCTAGTAGCATTCATTGAAAACTCACTTACTGTGAAACATTTTTGTCGTTATATAATATTGCTGTGCAAGACAATTTTCAGCACCATTTAGTCTCAAATTGGCAAGTCACAGCGGTTTCAACTTTAATATAATCATTAGGTATTTTTGAACAATGAATGGCTAAAAAATTAAGATAGTTCGATTTTAAACTGGAGGGGGGAAAAAAGAACGAGACAGGGCTCCTTATTTTGTAAGGGTACATCTACACAGCAGGGCTAAAGTTGAATTAAGTTACACAACTTCAGCTACATCAATTGTGAAACTCATGTCGAAATAGCTTAATTCGGCTTTTGGCTCTGTCTACATAGCAGAAGTTGAAAGAACACCACCTTTCCGTCAACATCCCTTATTCCTCATGAAATGAGGGTTACGGGAGTCAGAGTAAGAAGTCCTCTGGCTCAACATTATTTCAAAATAAAGGTTTGTAGTGTAGCCACATACTATGTTATTTCGGAATAACGTTAGTTATTCCAAAATAATGCTGTTGTGTAGGTGGAACCTAAGGCTATATCTAGGCTACATCCCTCTTTCGAAAGAGGGATGTAAATTAGACATATCAAAATTGCAAATGAAGCCGGGATTTGAATTTCCCATGCTTCATTTGCATAATTACATCATGACGTTTTTTTCAAAAACTCTATTTCGAAAGTGAAACGGTGGTCTAGATGCATTTCTTTCGAAAAGAAAAGCCTTTTTCAAAAGATCCTGTAAACCTCATTTTTTTAGGTTTTTCTTTCTTTTTTTAAACTTTAGAGAGACGTTTTCTTGGGAAAAATTGTTGATTTCCTTTGTAAATTACCTGCAAAACAAAACAAACAAACAAACAAAATCAAACCAAAACAAAATTCGTTCTTGCTGACCAACTCTATTCAGAACTGCTTTATATAATTAAAGTTTGTTGTACTAGTCCACAGGAAAAGAAAAGATGGTGCAAGTCAGCTGGTATTAAAATTTCCACAACATCTGGGTCATCTTTAAACAATTGTTATTGTATTAAAATTATTTTATTTTATTTATAATCTAATAGTCATGTATTGTATTAAAACCTTTTAAGAATATAAATCAAATACAAACCCTTACTCATGTGAGAAGTCTCATTCACATGAAATGTGACTTGAGAGTAACACTATTAATATGAATAAGTAATTGAACACTGAAAATTGCAATGTTGGCATCTCAAAGAAGCCTTTCTTTATGAACCAAACTCAGATGATCAGATATTAAAAGTCGGAACACAGAAAATTCATTCTAGTCATTTTATCTGCCAGGAATTATTCATATTGGTACCTGTATATGACATCTTTAAAACAGATGTTCCCAATATTTTCATTGTGTGGACAATCTTTTCTGGAAGGATAATTTCCCCTCATTATTAAAAAATGTTTGAAAAACACATATATTTAGGGCTATGCCTTGTTTATAAACGATCCAATTAGGATTTGTCTACATAGTGGGCAATACTCTTTACAATGCTGTGACTTCTAAAGCACATTGACGTATTGATCATTACATTGGTCCATGTAGATACTGTTGGCATGCACTAAAAGTACCATAGCTTTAATGTAGCCCTATTTGAAACAGTACTGCATTAAATGGCATTAGGGAACATTTAGTACGTTAGTAGTGCCTACACAGATCAATTTATGCTCAACACATCAATGTGCTTTAGAAATTGTATTCCCATAGTATGCATTACCCCAACTTGTAAACAAGCCCTTTCACTATGCCTTTGTCTATTTGCTGTTCATTTTTGTGTTGTCTGATTAATCATCTAAATCGTGTAATATTGCTCTGACTATATACATGAGCTTACATACAGAGAAGGTGCAAATATTCAGGAAAATGTATATTCACAAGATTCACACTTTGCAAACAAAATTCATAAGATACTTGCTGAAAATGAACACAAAATGTCGGAAAAGTAATTAAAACACATTTGTATTTTTTATTCAAAAATTCACCCACCTCTATTCAAGATTGTCTCCTATTTGTCTTTATAGGATACTGGAAGAAAGAGAAAAGTTTTTATCTGCTAAAGCAGAGAGCTGAATTACCCTACAACAGACTGAATCTCTCTATTTTGGCACTCTCTAGGTCGAGCAATATCCATGGTCCTGCATGATTTTTGGTTAGCTGGAAATCCACTTATCATGGGCTTGGCCAAGTTTCCCCATAGTCCCACAAAGTTTGTTTACATCCACCAGTCCTGGTTCTCAGTGTCCTGTGCTGTTATTTAGTCTAATTTTCCCCTGAATGTCTTCTAGGAGCTTAGTAGTAATGGAAGAGTTGGAAAAGCTGATAGACATTGTGGACCTCCCTTGATCCAGCAGATTCTCTTGTTCAGTATCGGTCAGGTTCTGAGGGTGCTCGACTAGATGATAAAACATGTACAGGTTGATCCTAACAAAAAAGTAATGGCTGCCCATCAGAAAACGTTGTGATATTAATGATGCAGTAATATGTCATTGTTTCTTTTATTCAAGTGTATTTTAACTTTCAAGAATTTTTTTTAAGTTGGAAATCCAGAAAATTCAGTATTAAAATTGTACTTCTAAAGCAAACCACAGAATCACATTCAAATAGTTAGTTACACACGTCATAGGGTATTGTGTTTCCTCTGCCATTAGATGAACTTGTCTAATTAATCACCACAGTGTAAATTAGAAATGTTATAATCATATGTGCAATTAGAAATCTATACTGTTACTAATTCAATTAGTTACATGTGTTTGTTTAATAATTTGCAGGTTCAAGTTATAAATTTCAGAACAGTGTGTGAATTGTATATTTAGTTACATGGTGATATTTGCAACTTGAATGATTTGCTGATCAAAATTATTTGCTGAAGAAATTTGATTAAAGACAAATTTCTGTAATGGAAAAAAGATGAAAATGAAATTATCACATACATTTTCACAAATTATTCACCTAACAAGACAAATGAGTACATGGAATGTTTTGCGCTAGACAAAAAAATTAGTCTTTGTACATGTTTCTACATTTCTGTAGACAAGCAACTCTAGTATACATCTAATTTCCTATTGGTAATAAAAATTCACATCCAAAAACATTCATTGTTTAGAATGCTTTTCAGTCACAAAGCTCAGGGCTGGGCTCATCTTGTGGTTTATGGACAAGAGAACACTATAATGTAGAGGAATTCCATTTAAATGCTATGTTTGGTACTTCTCTCACTAGACTGGCAGGATTTAGGAGAGTAAGATCTCAACTCTAGGGGAAGTCCTTTGACCTGCTGCTTGGTCCTTTGGGTGTCAAAATGGGCGCTGACAACCACATGGCTACGTCTACACTGGCCCCTTCTCCGGAAGAGGCATGCTAATTTACAACTTTGGAATAGGGAAATCCACGGGGGATTTAAATATCCCCCGCGGGATTTAAATAAACATGGCCGCCGCTTTTTTTCCGGCTTGGGGAAAAGCCGGAAAAGAGCGGCTAGAGTGGCGCGATCCTCCGGAATAAAGCCCTTTTCCAGAGGATCTCTTATTCCTACTTTCAAGTACTTTCAAGTAGGAATAAGAGATCCTCTGGTAAAGGGCTTTATTCCGGAGGATCGCGCCACTCTAGACGCTCTTTTCCGGCTTTTCCCCAAGCCGGAAAAAAAGCGGCGGCCATGTTTATTTAAATCCCGCGGGGGATATTTAAATATCCCCCGCGGATTTCCGTATTCCAAAGTTATAAATTAGCATGCCGCTTCCAGAGAAGGGGCCAGTGTAGATGTAGCCCATATGTCTTGTGATCCTGGAAGATGCTGATGACCACAAGCTTTACTTAAGCAGTAGTTCCTCTAAGGTTGGTTAGCAATCCCATCTCATGTAGGGCAGTGGGGAATAAAAGGTAAATAAGCAGTCTGTTTCATTAATTCCCCTCTCATGTCCCTTAACTCCCCTCTTCTTCATGTGTAAGCCTGACTGGTCTCCTAAAACAAAAGGAAAGCTCAAGGCCAGTGACATATGGAGGATGAAATATAATTATCCAAGTTGAGGACAAGGGGAACATGTGAAGAGCATACTGTGCTGAAGGATATTAGGGCATCCATAGCTCAAAAACTAACTTTGTCAAGATGTTTTTCCAGTCAAAATAGACCCTAAAGCAAAATATAATTATTCATTACCATCATATAGTATACAGTGTACTGCTTCATAGATTTAGATACATTACATCGGGGAACATCATAAGAAGAGGTAGCAAATTTAAAATAAACAAAAGGAAGAATTTCTTCACACAACACACAATCAATCTGTACAACTCCTTACCCGAAGAAGCTGTGAAGACCAGAACTTTAACAGGGCTCAAAATTAAAATTCAGCCATTTGCATGTATATACTATAGTTTGATAGCTTTTCAAATAATAATTATGATGTCTTTGTATTTAAAATGTCTTAAGATTGTAATATATTTTTGCATATAATCCAATTATGGCTGATACGAATCAAGATTGCATTCAGAATTTGGAATATTTAGAAATATGAATGGAATCAGTTCTCACTCATATAGGACAAATGCATTCTTTTCCTCTCTCAGCACGTACTAGAATGTACTCTAATTTTATAGAAAAATATTTCTCTCATTACTATTAGAATATAAATTGATTGGAGTAGTTTCCACATGTGTAGTTTTAATTATGTGGGTGAAATTCAAAAGCGGATTTGGTTTGGAGAGGTATCAAGTCACTGGATACTTGTTTGGTTTGTGAAGGTTGGATGGTTGTTAAGCAACCTTTTTAAGCCTTCTAAGTCTACAAAAAAAACTGCTTGAAAATCCTACCAAAATAGGTTCCTTTTTACAAAAACAGATTTCTTGTTCTTCCACAGTAAATTTGACAGTACTATGAGAAGTCTTTCTGGTAATCTTTTAAAAGCTTCAGAGGAGTAGCCGAGTTAGTCTGTAACTGGAAAAACTTAAAAAATGTTTTGTTAGTCTTTAAGGTGCTTCTAGAACCATTGGTAATCTTTTGGCACTTCTGCTCTCAAATAGAGCCTGGCAGAGCAGAGCTCTGGACACTGAAATAAAAAAAAATACTTTAAAGTAAGCACACTTTTCCAAATCTCTGAAGAAGTTTTAATTCAACTTCAGCTTAACTTTTCAATGGAGCTTTGAGTCAGGATGGGGAACATAAAAACTATTAACTACTGAGCCTATCTTCTTCCATAGAAACTCTTACAAGAGGGGGACTACTGGGGAGAAAATCTGCACAAGGTTTTCCTTTTGTTGCTATTTGTGGTGGACCCAAGTATCCAGTGCCATTTACATAGAGGCCCAGTTACTCCATGTTGATTCTATAGCCTCAGGACCTACTCTGTCCCACAACTTCCTGGCTGAATTTCTGCAGCTGAGCACTGCTCTGTATTTTCAAGAAAAGTTCCGATGTACGTTATAATTACTAGCAACTCATGCACGGACTACAGCCATACAATTGTTCAGATCTTCTCAAAGACTCCACATCTACCCTGTAGAAATCCTCCTCAATGAGATCTGGCCAATTAGGTGGCTGTGGTCATTGCACGAGTTGCCAGTGGTTATAGCACAAAGCAAGGTTTCCTTCAAAAATGAAACACCGGATCTTCAATCAGTGGATGTTACAAGCGATAGCCTCTGCAATACAGTTCAATATATCATATCCCTGATTCCTTAAAAGCTTTTGGACCAGAGCCTCAGCAGATTTAAAGCAGTGAAGATCCACTAGTTTTAACAAAGCTATGCCACTTTATAACATCTGTCTCATTAAAGCTAATTGCACATCCAGCAGTATGTAAACAGAGGCAGCTAACAGATAAGTTTCAGAAGGAGTTTGGAGAGGAAATGTGGGCAGCTCACTAAGACACATGATATGAAGATGGCCAGTGATGGAAGAATGGATTTGGCCTGCAGCGGATGTGCCGTGTTCTTTCCTGCTTGAAGCTGGAGGGATTTCCTGAGCATGGAGTGGAAGCTGGTGGTTTTGCTGGAAGTAAAGACTGCTAAATTGGAGAGGTAAGTTAAAATGCTACTAAGAATCAAAAAAACTGTTGAGTTCCTAGATAGCCAATTTTGGGAAACACCAGAAACCTGGTTTAATAAAGAATGGACTCAAAGAAATGAACACACAGGAATCATGAGAGGGAAAGTCAGAAAGCAGGCCTAGCAGTTCATAACCATAGGAGGCAAGTGGCCTTGTAAGCTTTCTACACAGTTGGAGACAGATGAAGATGAGCATTCTGTGACCACCAGAGAAGAGAAGCAGGAGAAATTCCACACAGGTAAAAAAAAAAAGGTTTTGTATAGGTACTGGGTCCTCAACATGGAACTGCTGGTATGGAGGGTATTGACTTTCTCTAAATAGCTCCCCCACGTCTTTTAAACATGCCCGTTATTTCCAAAAATATTTTGAGACAACAGGCATGCTATTTCAGCATCCCTGTAACCCTCATTCCACAAAGGGATGTGTCAAAATAGTATGTTATGTAAAAGTTTGGCGCTGTGTAGATGTGCCAAATTTAGAAATAAACTATTTCAAAATACAATCGAGATAAGATACGCACATTGTGTATCTTATTTCAAGTGCAGAGTGCTGTATAGATGCACCCAAGCTGTTTGTTACTCTGCCTGCATCCAGACTGAGGTCCACCACTCTGTGCTTGCCTTGTCCTGATCAAGGCCTGGGCTGGACTAATTCCCTGCTCTGCCTGCAGCCAGGCTGAGCTCAGTAACTTTGGAATTGGCCTGCTCCAAAATCCGAGCATGGACGAGTGACTGCTTGTTGTAAGGTGGGTTGCCGCTCCGCCCCGCTCTGCCCAGCTCCGCCCAGAACACAACTGAGACCCTGCTCCAATCTGTTACAACATCATATTCAAATTGTTTTTAATAAAGGTCTGTTACAGTGCAAAAATCAGATGAAAGACAAATGAAGCTGAGAAAGCCCACTGATACCAACAAACCCAAAGCACTCTGGATGAAATTTCAAAAAGCTCTGAGATCAAAGAAAGAGGGAGAAATAGCACATGAGAGATAACTACGAATTCCTCTTCTTTTTCTAATCTCTCTCAGCTCAGTGTTTGAACTGGATGGCCGTCTTAACTCAGTGTTTATATTGGATTAGAACATTCCTGACTTCTACAAAGTCCAAGACAAACATTTTAAACAGATTCCAAATTGCCCTGGATGGAGGGGCTTTTCTGTTCTCTTTGGAGTGGGAGGGTGTCACTAGGTTTTTAATGAGTTTGAAGAAAGAAAAATACCCTTGTTGATGAAGGGTAACTGATTCCTTTTTTCTATCCGGGTAGAATGGAGAGTGAACAGAACCAGGTTTCCAAACCTGTTCAAGGCTGTGTCAAAATTACTAGTCTTTGAATAAAATGCACCTACTTACTCTGTGCAATCAGTAGTGTAAATCAAGAGTGACCCATTTTAGCTGATATCAGACAGGATCATCAGACCCTCTTACTTTGTGTATTCACCGGCTATCATTCTGATCATTGCTATGTAACCTACCCGGAGATCACTGCTGCAGGCGTGCACTGCCACATTTGGAAGCTGATCGGGACGCCAAAGGACCCTTGCTAAACCAGTCCTCTTAGAGTTCTACTGGCCTAGCAAAGCCAGGACAAATACTTCACTTGATGGGATTTCTCCATGTGGCTGGCTGTCTTTAATGTAACATTCTAGGTATCAATGGACAGAACCATTTTGGATGCAAAGTGAAAAGCCAGTGAAGCTTGACTGCTGTGTTTAGATACACAGCTACAGGCTGAGGCAGTGACTTCAGAACCCTTTGTCAGGGGAGCAGAGTAACTTTGGCTACAGGTGTAAGGCACCAAAGTCAGCATTAGGGTGAAATTTAGGATTTAGGTTAAAAGTGAAATTAAGGGGCTAGAGTTAGGACCTCCAGTGCGAAATGAAGCACAGGGAAGCCCCATGTCTCCCAGCTGTGGCCAGCCCATCCCAGCCAAGCTCCTGTCCCTGGATGTAGTGGGGGTGAGGTAGATGAGGAGTTGGGCTGGTACATAGCTTGGCCTATATAAACAACAAAGAGGGAAACCCTCTAGAAGTGTGTCTACACACATTGTAAAAGTGAGTGGGAGAGAGCTTCCCATTCCACATCTATGGACTCATGTTAAGAAGGCTCACGCTAGTGCTCTAAAAATAGCTGTGTAGACAGTGCTTTGAAGTGGTAGGCATATGTTAATATTGTCGAGGCGTACTTTGTCTCCACAGCCAATGAAAGATTTTTCCCTGGGCTCTTGTCTGCTGGAGTTTCCTCCTATTCCATAACAGGCTGTGCAGTGGAGCAATTGTTTGCATCTGTGCTCTTTATCCACTCAAATCCCTTTGAAGTAGAACACAGCAGGTGTTATGCATGAGTGATGCCACATGGTAATGTGCAGGGAAGGAAGCACAGAACTCGGCCAGTTTCCATTTCTGAGGGAAATTGTCTGACTACAGTGGAATCAGCCAATTTGGAATGTGGCCAAGACACCAAGGTTAATCATCCCCAATTCCTGAGAAATGTACAATAGTGAGTGACTAAGACTACCTGTGTCCAGGACTTCAGTTTTGTCTCCTCAGAAAGATAGGTTTGTCCTCCTGTTCCAATGTCTTTCACATAGGGATATTGGCAGTAATCCCTTTAAAATAAGGTCACAGAGAAATAGCACTGAAAGAAGCCTTAAAATGTTGAGTTGATATAACCTCTGAGGGTACATCTGCCCTACAGGGAAGATCAAAGACGCCACTGGTGATCTTCCAGGGTTCGAATGAGTGGGTCTAGTGAAGACACGCTAATTCGAACTAAGAGGGGCACTCCGGTCGATCCTGGTAGTCCTTCTTCCACAAGGACTAAGGGAAGTCAAAGAGAGAGTGTGCTTCCCTCGACTTCCTACAGTGTGGACAGCGCCAAAGGTCAAATTAAGGTACGTCGACTTCAGTTATGCAATTAAAGTAGCTGAAGTTGCATATCTTAATTGGATCTTATCCCGCAGCATAAACATGTACTGAGAGAGAATGAAAGACGCTTTCTGGAAATGTTTCACAAAATAAAGGTAAGAATCTCTCAGATGAGAGAAGTCCACAGTTTGGAGACAGTGTGATGTAATCCAGATGTATTTCCAACTGACATTTTCATATGGAAAACTTTTTTCCTGAAAAAGTGAAGCAAAACAATTCCAGGGGAAATCTGAAAAGTATTTAGCAGTTTAGACTTCTACATTTGTTGTCAGTAGCTAGTCTGAATGTCATTGCTTTGCTCCAGTTTGCTATGCTCAATTGCTTGAGTTGCAGCAAGTTATATAAATCAGTAAAAAATATATGCTTAAGGTTGAGTTTCCTTGGCCTTCACAGACACACAGAGGTACTGAAGGAAGTTTGTCATACTTTCCTAATTAAGCTTTCCACAGGAGGAACTGCTCTTTCACCAAGCCCTTAACTAAAGGGAGAACAGAGAACTGTGCCCCTAATCTCCCATTGATGCACTTTAGGAGTGAGAATGGGCTTCATGGCCTCAAGCACCATCCCTCAGTGGGACCAGCATGCAGTGGGGAGCAAAACTATACTCCATAAAAGGAATGGTAGCAAGTGTTCCCCTCTGTGCTGGAAAGTGAGAAGGAATTCTATTTCCCTGAGGCAAGATGTTTCCCTTGGGTTGATTCGGTTCCACGTGTTCCCTCTGGGCTATGCTTAATAAGCACAGGCTAGCGCTAAATGATGAGGGTCATAAAATACTGGCACTCTGTCACTTATACAATTTGGAAAAGCCATAAGGAAAACCTTACACAAAGAACTTAAATACAAATGCATCCATCAAAATTACTGAATACAAGAAATGGACTCCATCTCTTGGCACTGCAACAGCTTCAAGAGCTTTAGAAAAAAAAATAAGCTATAGGAAAATGAGTTGGGAAAAAATGAGAAAAAAGGCAGCTGAAGATATGTAGTTGGTTGAAAGAAGAAAGGATAAACTCAGTCATGCACTGAGTTTTTTTTTTAAAATTGTAGTTTAAGAGAGAGCTTAATGCCAAAATGTTAAATTACCTCAATATGGTCCTGAAAAGTAAAAGAAGAGGTTTTCTGAATGGGTAGGTTGCACTTAGGGCAGGTTTTGAAGTGAAAGCATTATGACAGAAGTCCTGTAGTGTGGCTGACAAAACTTTAGGAAGGGTAATGTCACTGGTTTGGACACAGCGGATCAATGATGGGGACCTGGTGAAGAAAGCATGGTAGGAAAGGAAGCAGTGGACGGATTACAGCAAAGAAGATGGTAATATAGGTGGATTTTATTGTCACCTTAGATGGACTAAGATGGTGGATGGTTGTACAAAAAGCCAACCCCAGTTGATGGAATAATATGAAGAAGCGGGTTGCACTTATTACTAATACTATTAATACTGCAGTAACACGTGGAGGCCCCAGACATGGACTAGAGCCTCACTATGTTTGAATGGCTTGTACAGCACCTAAGACAGTCCTCACCCCCAAAGAGCTTACAGTTCAAGTATAAGACAAGATGGACACAATAATCAGCTTGGGGGAGCACAAGGAAACAACGAGACAGTACTATTCAGCATGAAAAGCAGCGATCACATCACACCACCAAGGCTATATCTAGACTACAGGTTTTTTTTTTTTAAGTGACCTTTTTTTAAAAAAATGTAAAAAAACTGTCTAGACTGCTGACACATCCTTTCGAAATTAAATCAAAAGAACATGGTGGTTTTTTCAACCGCAGTAAGCATCATTTTACGAGGAAGAACGCCTGTTTTCGAAAGAGCTCTTTCGAAAAAAGGTGTTCTTGACTGCAAACAGGGCTTTCAAAAGAGAGCATCCAGACTGCCTGGGTGCTCTTTTGGAAAAGCGAATCGCTTTTTCAAAAAAAGTTGTGGCTGTCTAGACAATCTCTTTCAAAAGAAGTGTGTAGTCTAGACGTACTCTAAATTATGAAAAATTTTTGTAGGCATCACCGTGGAGTAGTATTTTGGGAGGGGGTTGACAGAGGATGATGGGGTTTGGCCAGTATTTGAAGATGGGGAGCTACACTCATGCACGAGGGACAACATGGAAGAAAGCTCAAAAAGATTGTTTGAACACTTATAAATGGGGAAATGAAAGCTGCTTGCCCCCTTGAAGAGTAAAAGTAGTGGCAGGATGTTCAAAAGAGGAGGTCAAGCAGGGTCCTAGCCCTCCTAATAATCAAGAAGAACACAGAACTGCATGCAGTGCCCCTCCAAATGCAGTGAAATTGAAATTCCTGTGCATGCCACTGAGTGGTGGAGTGAGAGTCAAGAGCAAATAGGCTGTGAAGGACGTTGAAAGTGAATAGGAGTAATTTATGTTTGCTATGGTGGAGAGGAGGAAGCCAGGAGGAGTGAAAAGACAAGGATGACATGGCTGAAACAATGAGCCAGGAAAATTACTTCTCCAGCAGCAATTAGCTACAATAAACTCCAGGCAAGTTTGCATTTGCAAGACGGCTGTGCTATTCGACAGACAAGATGAAGTGGGGCCTGGATACGGGCCCTAGGTGTGTGGATGGTGAGGAGCGGCCGCTCTACTGAAATCAGTGATATTGCAGTCATGTCATATCTGAACTTGCTCAGCTATTCCTTGCTAATGGAAGCCAGGTGTCTCAATACTGCACATCTAAGACCAATTAAATGTTTTGGTAAGTGATGGAATAACTTCAGTTCCACAATACCATAATGAAGTTGCTGGCTCATTACTAGGTACCTTCTCTCCACCACAGCTGAGCTACAGGGTGTGACTATAGCAAGTCTAGGACATTGTGTGCCCAGTTCAGTGTCTAGTCAGTAGAGGGCTCCTTAGTCCTTAGAGTACAGAAAAATTGAGCAGTATCCTGAAAATAGAGGGAAGTGCGTGGGGGAAGATTTCAGGCACTGGAGAGAAAGATGAAGAGCAGCATCCTGGGAACTGGTACAAGATGGAAGGCCAGGAAGTCTCACAGGGAAGCTGCCATTTGATAGCATAGGATCACAGCAGTAGTTGGATACAGACATGGGCACAATGGCTCACATGACAGCAAGATGATTTGAAGAGGCCCGCGAAGGTTCTTAACTGAATCCTTTTCGTAGAACAGCGATGGGCAGCCTAGGCTAGTAAGTGGGCCCCATGAATGGCCCTCCATCTCAGTGGGCTGCAAGATGGCCATAACCCAGGGGAGTTTTGCTAACTGCACTTGTTTACTTAGAATTTGTGGGATGAGCCAATTGAACCATAGCAGCACTTTGACTGGATGCAGAGAGAGCACTCGGCTCTCAGGCAATGCTGTGTGCAGTCAGCGTGCACCTCACTTTACGTCCCTTTCTGGATGTAATACTAGCAGGAAAACTAAGCAGATGAAAACCAGCGGCCTCTGGCAACTCTGTGCATGCACAATGGTCAACAAAATGTCTCCAGGGACACACATAGAACCCTGATGAGCCACTTGTGGCCCTCAGGCTGTAGGTTTCCCTCTACTGCCTTAGAAGATGAGTGACGAATTGTTAGGCTGCTTTTTTGTTCAAGCTATTGAAGGGCATTTGTATCCTTTTGCCAGCCTTAAAAAGGTTCATATGTTGCTGACTTGAAATGGGAGCCTTTTTGAATGGGACTCGCCTAGAGCTACAGCCCATACAACCTAGAGCTTGGAGGACCTATAGCAATTGCTTCAGATCTTGTGGCATGCAGCATATGCTACCAGACACCTGATGAGCCTGATGTAGTGCAGCGCTCATGGACACCCTGCAGAGGGGTTGGTTATAATACCAACATTGCTGATTGTTGTATCGTAAGTCTCATAATGTTTATTTTCATCTAGAATTCTGGGATTTCATAAGTTTGTAGCATTCAAGGTTGAAGAGGAAAATCTTGAACGCATGTCCCAGTTTGGTATCTGGGTGATTCAAAAGCTAAAAGGCAAATCTCTTGGTTTTTTTAAATCCAGCTAATAATTTTGGGATCACACTCACTTTTGGATATTGTGCTGGCAATGTCTGAACATACTTTCACATGCAGCTGAGGCTTCTTAACACAGATGCTATGCTGCAATTACTCAAGCAAAGGGGACTGAAATCTCCATCATCCACCCTATACTGCTGCCCATCACAAGAATCTTTCAGCATCTTCCATGTAAAAATCACTGCAACAATCAATGTTCATGAAGTCTAGGCTCTACAGTTTTGGGGATAAACAATTTGAGTTTTGTTTCTTTGTTGACTTGTTTAATTGAGGGGGGCGGGGTGCAGAAGACATTTGGGTTGATAAGAGTGTCAATATGCATTGTCTTTGTTTCGGGTTATTGTGTCACATAGCTGCATTCAGGAAGTTTTAATGGCTTTATCACGAAGATCATTGGATGATATGATATTAATATATAAATACATATGGTAGTGTTTTGAGACACCATATGAGAAACTGGGGGGACCAATGTGCTAATTGTGATCAGTGTTCCTCATAAGTTGAGTGCTTGGGCAAGCTGTCCAGGAGAAATTCAAATGCCGCTCAGCTGATTAGCGGAGTGACCACTGCCTCCCATGGCAGGCAGCATGTGTTTCTGTTGGTGGAGCACATTTGCACGTGCTTTGGTGCACATAAGCTACACATGGATGGAGAAAAACTATAGGTAACATTGTACTAACATTGCATTTCCTGTGGTACTGACAGGAAAAATAATTACAGCACAGTTTACAATCTAAGCTAAGACACATCAAATTAGCATAACAAGCAGTTGGTAAGAATACGGAAGGAAGGGTAAATAAAACAGTAAACATATTTACATAGACCCAGAGATGTTGAGTTGGTAGGAGGTTTTAATAAATGAAATGCTCTAATTCAAAGAGATACCAGAAGCTTGTCTGGATATCCATGACGCCATCTTCCACAGCATTACATCATAAGTGGATCTTGAGGACAGTGTTTGATGGACTACTTTTGAGGAGGAGGTTCTGTCTACAGAAGATGCTTGAAAAAGAAAGCTAAAACATATGTTTAGGAGAAATGGAGAAACTGTGGATAGAAGCAGTCATCAATGACAGAGTCAAGGGGACAAAGATGCCCAACAAGATGCAAGAGTGGCTAAGCAGGGAATGGCTAAATCATGAACAACTGTAAAGGAAAGGATTAGACGCTCAGATTGGATTCTGTGCAAAAGTGGGAGCCCATAGACAGACCGAAAAAGCCCAATTCTGTGCAACTGAAGTAAGTAGAAGTTCTACTGTTGACATCAGTGCCCACAGGGTCAAATCCTAAGATGATTTTACCAGCATCATTTTGATTGCTCCTCCTCAAGGGAGCAAAATGGCTGCTGGCAAGCCCAAAGTAGAGGAGATTGAAATAGTCAAGTTAGGAATTGTAGTTTTGTGGGTAGGGAAAAAGCTAGACTTCAGAGCTATTAGGTGTGAAGAAACAGTGAGATTTGGATACAGCTTGAATATGTGGCTCTAGTGAAGTTAGAATTATGGGCCTGAGTGATAAGGAGGTAATTGATGGTTTCATAAAGTGATGATGAAATGGGTAGTAGAAAATAAAATCAAGAGTTCAGTCTTCACCATGTTACATTTAAGTTGATGGTGTGTCATCCAAGAGGCAATGTTAGAGGGATAGGTTGAGATGTGGTACAGGATGAAGAGAAACAGATCAGGAATCTAAAAGTAGACTTGAGTTATCTACGGGGAGTTTCTAGTTCAAGCGGTGTGAATGGAGAAGGTAACCGCTAGAAAGGGTATACTCTGTATGTGCATGAAATCCATTGTCTGGAACCAAGAGTTCATCCAAGACTGGATCCTAAGTAAATATCTTGAAATATTTTTGGTCTGGCTATAAAAGGTGCTACTGAAGTAGCTTAAAATACAATAAAATATGAGCTGGTCTGCAGCTGTAGAAACAAATGTACATTCTACTGAAATCCAGTATCATAGTTTTATATTAAACATTATTTTAATGTTCTTTTTTCATTGAAATAAAAAATACCCTATTTTATTTTTATTAAGGTTGTTTTTTGCATTCATTTCCCATTAAAGTGAGTCCTTTTAAGCCAGCTGCTTGAGTCCTGGGTCCCTGACCTGTGCTCAGGCCTGTAAGTACCAGTCTAGCGGCTCCGGCCAAACTGGGGATCCTGAGATGAGGGCAGGCAGCAATACGACCACTGTCCGACGGTCAATAAGCCTAGACCCTGATTCAGGGTGGGTAGTCCAACAAATGCAGGTCCCCCGGCATGAGCGTTAAGGGGGAGACTGCCACCCGGTATGTGGGGTAGCAGGAGGGGACATGGGCCCTCTCTACTCCACTGCATCCCAGCCCAGAGCCCTAGCAGTGGCAGCCCTGGCTGTCCCCGGAGTCAGTGGGGATCTGGCCTGCAACATGCTGACATGCTACAATGTTATGAGGTTGGCCTGACAGTCATTGGCTTCCCTGGGGCTGCTTCCTAACTCCCCCATGGAGCTGGCTCCATGCCAGCTGCTGGTTCTTGGGGTCATAGTAGTCTGGACCCTTGGGCAGGATATAGCTTGTTTCTTTTTCGGAGCAAGGGCCTGGCGGTCCAGGCCAGTCCTCAGTCTCCACAGAGCCCTCCCTCAGGGCCCTCCTGGCTTGGGAGCTCCAGGCAGGCCTCTGCATCCTCCAGCAGCTGGGGCCTTACTGAGCTCTTGGGCTGGTCTTTTATGCTCCCTGCCCTACCCCTTGGCCTCCATGGAGTTAAAGTGGCAGGATCCAGATTAGCCCACCCGGGCTAGGAGAGAGGTTCTTTAGTCATCTCATTACTTTATAAAACAAAAAAGAGAATGAAGCAGATTGGCATAATCAAGAATAACCAAGAAAAACCACTGCACCAACAGCACTAGTGATGCCAGTTATTAAAAAAAAAGTAAAAATAAAGTTGATCTTTAGACTTAATGAATCAGTTGAGAGAAAAATATGTCCTCCTAGCATTGGATGGACTTCCCTCAAAACAAAAGAAGTTACATTATTCTGTAAGCTGGATGCAGACTTTGGCAACTTCCTTTGATCAAAGTAACTGAACTGACTACATTTATCACAACTTTGGGAAGGTTTTGCTTTTGAAGCATTCCTTTTGGGATTACCAGTGAACCTGAAAATTTCCAAAGAAAGATGGCAAAATTGTTAACTAACACACATGGAATTGTAGTTTTCATGGAAGATATTTGATATATGGATATTCAAGGGAAGAATGCAGCATTACCCTCAACAAACTCCTAAGCCTAATCAATCAGTCTGGACAAAAGATAAACAAGGAAAAATGTGTTTTCCATATACCCCAAATGGAGTTTTTGGGATAGACAACAAAGATGGAATCAGTCCTAGCTGAGAAAGTAAAAGTTAAAGAATTGAATGCACCAACTAACGTACCACAACTAATACTTGTACTGGGGGAGGTAAACTACATTGGTTGATACCTGAAAGACCTTTCTATAGTCAAAAAACCACTGAATAAATTGTTAAATTCCAAGTCATCTTGTCGGGGTGCGCGGGTGGGGGGAAGAGGGCAAATCAAGACATTACCTTCGAAAAGGTAAAAAATTCTCAGCAGCTCAATTTCTTATATAATACTAAGTGAATAAACCCACAATGATAGGTGCAGATACAACAGCTATGGCCTGAGAGATATATTATTGAAACATTGTAGCTCTAAGTGGAAGCCAGTGGCATCTTGCTCTTGATGATCCAGTACAATTAATCTCTGATATGCAAATATTGGCTACATCTACACTGCAGGCTTCTTGTGCAAGAACTTTTTGTGGAAGAGATCTTCCACAAAAAGTTCTTGCGCAAGAGTGCATCTACACAGCCATGGATACTCTTGAGCGAGAAAGCTCTGATGGCCATTCATACAATGGCCATTGGAGCACCTGTGCTTTTTCCGATAGGGTTTTCTTACTCAAGAAACCCCTGTTGTCCATCCACACACACCTTTTTACGCAAGAGCTCTTGCACAAAAGACTTATTCCTCATAGAAAGAGGAATCACTCTTGCGCAAAAAGACCTGTTTGAAAATATACTGTACTTTTGCTTGTGCAAAAATGTGCTTGTAATTTGGACACGCTGTGAGTTTTGCACAAAAACTCTGCAGTGTAGATGTAGCCTTTGAAAATGAGTGCTTAACAAGCATGTGGGGATTTTAGAATTTTTACAGATATCTATTTATTAACCTAATCAGCCCATAAATTATTTGTAACGCTCATCAATGAAAAAGACCTGAATAAAGTGTTGCTGAGATGGTATCATCTATTGCTAAAGTTTTAAAGTTAAGTTCATGTTCCTTCCATTCAACATGCCCAATGACATCAAAAGCCAAGTATGGACACTTCCAGCCCACTCAGTCTCATTAGCACCTGCACTACAATTGTCAGAGTTTACCTGATCATTTGGAACTATTTTTTCCAATTATCTAGAAATAATGTACTTAACACTACAACGTAGGTCTTTCGTTAAGAAACTGCAGTGCACTTATGTTCACTTTGGTCTTTGGAATTAGTGATGGATAAAAGACCATGCTACTAGCAGACCATATCACCCACAGGCAAAGGGAGAGGATGAGAACTGTACAGACAGGCCAGAAATCCAATAACAGGAAGGTCCACTGGATATTGGATGGATAGATGAATGAATTAGAACAAGGAAGTGACTTACAAGGAAGGCATTTGGTGAAGCATCTTAATTCCCAAAAAGCAGGCTAAAAGTGTGTTTCTTTCTCTTTAAGGTCCTTTGGGTATCAGGATTCAAATTTTTCTTCTCCTTCCCCTTAATGCAGGAAACTTTACAATATGGATAAAAAAACAAAGTCAGATGAAACAAATCTCCTGTTTATTATCTTGCAAATAGCTATAATAGCATGGGGTAGGAAAGAGGAATCCTTAGTTTTGTTGCTTTTGACTAGGCTTAAGAATATTTTTAGAACCAGACCGTAAGATTTCATCTGTGATGGTACTCTGGCAGCATTTGAAATAACTGCATACATTATGTTTGTGTTGAGATTTAGAAAAACCTAAAAAGTTCTCCAATAATTTAGTTACTGAATTTTGTTTCCAAATCTGGCACAATAATGGTTCTCAGGACAAACAAATGTTATGCAATTGATAATTAATAAATGCTCCCTCTCCAAAAGTCAGTAAATTTATTAGGCTATGTTTACTATATGGAAACAGCTATTCCACCTCTTAAAAGCAAGCTTGTTATATCGAAATATAATGGGCTCACTATTCCAACATTCCTGTAAACCTCATTGCATGAGGGATAAGCAACGTTTTGGAATAGTGATTTATTTTGAAATATGGGTCTGTGTAGACATATTGAACTAGCATAGCTTATTTCAAGGTAAGGATGCTGTGTAGACACACCCTTACATATCTTCTCTTTTAGAGGATCTGCTCTGTTTTCCTCAATTCTTTAGGTTTCTCCAGATAAACAAAAAGTCCCCCAAATGCCACATTTCAGATGACATGTTCTGATGTTATCTTGGACTTGAGCTACTTTTTACTTTCTTTAAAACATTAAGTGCATAAATAATTATCCCCCTTATTCATTATATCATAGTTGCTGAGCCCATCAATTACTTCTGTTTTCAAAGGGAGGGGAAATGAAAATGTGTTCTTCTACTTGTCAACATGTTTTGATCAGATCTGCTCCTGCCTCAGCAGCTCTATGCTCACTGTAATCCATGTCAACCAAGGATGGAGGCTGGCCAGTAGGGAGTATGGAGTTGTACTGGAAAGAAATGGAACTCTGGAGAGCCATTGGTGCACACGGGTATTGGAGGGGTAATAAGTTAGACCTGAGCGTGATCTGAGGCACAGATGGTGAGCAGAGACAACAGGGCCTCAGAAGGAAAGACCTGTGTGCTTCTGGATACCTGGGGTGCTGGAGAGAACAATGTCTGTACCTGGAGATGTTGGAACTTGAAAGGCTTTCCTAACATTGCTGCTTGGGATTCTTGGTGCACTGGCATACCAGAAGGCTCAGACAGCCCTTGGGCTTTCCCAGCTTTCAGTTGCCTTGGCAAGTCAAGAAAAGAGGCAGCAGCATGGGGGAAGCCTTTCAAACACCTATGCCTGAATATGGAATCACTGGGCTTCTGCCTCTCTTACAAACAGGCAGCCTAGACAACCCCTTTCCCTGATCCTGTTTGCCAACCACCTTCCTCGATCACCTCTTTTGTGCCCTAACAGCACTGCTTACATTCTTTCTCCCTAAAGTTCTCCAATGCATCATACAAGAGTTCTACTTGAGCAAAAAGGCAGAGTTATATGGAGGTGAAAAAAAAAACAATTTGCTAAAGCACAAAGGCAATCCAGAGGCAGGGCCTAGGGATGTGGTTGGAGCATGGGGAAAATGGTTAATTAAAGAAAATCTGTGTTCCTAACCATCTGTGTTTCAACATAGCACTGCTCCTTTGTGAAGAACCCTCTGAACTCACTGGCTGCTGTCTATGCTAGCAGCTCCTAGTGCAGAAGAGTACCCAGGGGGCAGATCATAAAATGAGCAAAGAAAAGGGGTGATCTTAGTCTTTGAGTCAAGAGACAGGATCAGGGGATCAACAGAGTCTTGCAGAATGTCTTGTGCTTCAGGGGACACTGACTGCAATTAGAGCCTGCCTGTTGTCACACTGCTAGGAAATCAACAGGTGTTTTTTCTCTGTCTCCTCCCTTTAATCATAATAAAAACTTAGATCATGTGGCTCAGTTTTTCAACTACTTTCTAGTCCACTGGGTCTGTTGCCTTGTTGAGATTATACCTCAGCAGCCCTACTGTTTGCCCATGTCAATGGCCAAACATTATTTGAGTCTGTGACAGGGTCAGTCCTGTAGGGAAATAAATCAGTTTTTCACAGTCTGCCAAGCAGACTCTATGGTAGCTGCTGCTTATGAAACCATGGCAGCATTAAGAGTAAGAGGTTATTGTGACAGCTGCTTCTGAGTGGTACAGTGTGAGGATGTAGATAATTGTGAAACCATTCCTAATCCCATGCAAGGTTAAATAGGAAAAAAAATCAGAACTCATACTGTAGGGGAGAAATTCATCACTTGCTGTGGTCAGTGAGGATTTCCTCTACCACACTGCATGTGTTTAGAATGATTCTATCAGGCAGATGTATACTGGTATTTTCATCTTCTTTTGGTCATTAGTGCAAGCAAAATACCAAACTGCTGTATGAAAAAGCTACAGCAGATGTATATGATAACCAGGTGTAAGAATTATTTTCACATATTACAGTAGAAAAACAATTTGAAATGAGTAAAGCCACCGCTACGCATTGGAGTCATAGCCATGTTGGTCCCAAGATATTAAAGACATAAGGTGGGTGAGAATATCTTTAGTGAACCAACTGTTTGGTGAGAGAGAGAAACTTTCAAGCCACACAGAGCTCTTCTTCAGGTAATATCAGATCCAGCCCTGAAGTCCCCACTAACAAAATTCACCTTCAAGTCAGAGTAGAGGATCAAATTCAGCCTTGACTTCATCAGACAGGATCCACTGGTTTGCATCAGGCAAGACTTAGCAGACCAGTGGATAAGGCCTCATGTGTCTTGTTCAACATCACACACATTTATGATGCCATGTTCAATCCTTGTCCTATTTAAAAAAAGGGAAATGTCTTTTCCCCCCTATTGGGGCTCTTCTATCATTACTTTAAAAAAAAATTAATTCGTGCAGAAGGAATTTTCAAGAACCAGGACTGTAAACAAATACAATACAAGCTTTGTTATCTGGCACTTGACTATCTGGAAAACTCGGTTAACCAGCATCTGTCATAGATGGCAATACAATTCCTCCTTCAGTTAACTGGAAAAATTCCACTAGCCACCAGCCATCATTTATTAACATTGTCTGTTGCTTGCAGAAGTCACGTTTGTAAGTAAGCAGCAGTAAGGTTTGTTCATTTCATGCTTCTCCATATAATACCATTATCAGATATTATCTAATCTATCCTGCAACTATGACCAGTCTATGGTGAAACACTAATGGCTCATTAATTTAACGCTTGACTAACCAGCACATTTGATTAACCAGTACCCTCATTCCCCCATGAATGCTGGATAACAAATCTTGTACTGTAATAGTATTTTTAAAAATGCTTTATTTTCAGACATATCCCATGGAGGGTAGAGAACAGGGACAATCTTAACTTATGAAACAACAAGTAGAGAAAGTTTCTCCTAATTCTGATCACTTGAGAATTGTTTCCCCCTCTCCCAGTTTAGTTTGAGTTAATGATAGGTACTGCCTTCTTGGAGTCCTTGCCAATGAAATCAAGAAGTCAAAGTTTTGCCCATTGGAATATTTTAACTCATTTTATAATAGTGTAAAGCAGTTAAGTGCATACCTGGTGAAAACATAACTTACTGATTAAGCACAGGATTGCCACTACCCCTTGCAATAACACACATCCCCTTACTCACCTGCACTGGCTGCCTGCATCACAGGTGACAGAGCAAGGAGGAGAGCAGCCTCCATAGAGTCACTACTACCCTTCCTACTCAGGTGGGAGGGAGCTTATCAGCATCCCTGAGCATTCCAGCTAGTGTTCAAGCTGCATGGGGAGGCGGAGGAGAAATCTGTTATCCTAAACAAATAAAATCTCTTTGTAAACATATATACCTAACCTCAGCACACACAAAAAATGATTAAGACAAATTTAAGATTTTGAGAACTGATTTTGAGAATCATATCTATCAAATTGATATAGGGAATAGATATTTGTTTGAAAGTGAGAGCATTCAGAGTTAATGTTTCTATTTCAGCCTTATACTTTAGAAGGGAATAAGGAATTTAAAAAGGGTCATTTAAAAATGAAATGGAGGTGTATACTGAACTAAGCTCTGCATATGCAAAGCTGTCTCTCTGGATTGAAATTGGGCTGCAGTGATGGGTTAGAAAGGCTTATATTGAACCCCCTTCCAATTCTGTGCCTGATCTAGGGATAAAAAGATTTGTTACCTGCACTAATAATGCAGTATCTTCTACTAGCCCTTTGGCCCTCTTCTCAGTTTTACACCCGTGTATCTCCAGGGACTTCATGAGAGCTCCTTCTGATTTACACCAGCATGAGAAAACAATGCCAAATTTCTCTAAGAGAGAAAACACCTCTATATAAAAAAGCAAATCAAACTTTCTGCTTTTTGAAAGGTTGCATACCATCATTATATTTTCCTCAACATCCAAACCTAAAATGACATTTAATTTGAGTATGTACTATGCACTTTCTAACAATATACTGTAGACCAATGCAAATGAATTATTTGAATAAAAAAAACCCTCTGTATATTCGGTCTAATCCACACCACAACAATTAGATAAGAATGGGAACAAGAAATCATTTTCCACAACTGCCCAGCTAGTTTGTCTAATAACATGCTGTGAAAACAATCTGATTAGGGGCATATGCTGCAACCAGCTACTCCTGACTTTAATCATTCAAATCCTACTTCTAAAAGAGTTAAAATTAAACATTATTGTAAAGGCTTTGCTGGCTTTAAGGAAAATTTAATAACTCTGGAAGGCCACAGGCATCGGAGCTAGATTGAATCTCTGAAAAAGCTCCCACAGTTAGTACAGAATATTTTTACTGGGATTTCTTTGAGCCTTCTCTCTCTGTGGGTGGTTGAAAAATGAAACTTCATTTAAGGTGCTAAAACTTCTGTGCTGATGACTCCAGCAATTCCTGGAAAGGACTGCTTGCCTATAATAAATTAATGAGCCAGAAAAAAATAATTATAGAGCTATTTTGGTTAATATGAGGTTTCTGCGATCTTTGATTTCCATAACACCTATTTAAGACTTTGGAAAGCATAAATTTAGCTTTTTAAAAACGTATGTAGCTCTATGATAAAAATTTAACATGAGATATCCCACAGAGACTTTGATTGTGCTTTCGATGAAGTCAATTGAGTTGACAATTAAGTTCTATGGGAGTAGAATTAGGCCTTAAAAACATGCAAGCAAACAGTCATGATGGTTACAAATATTTCTACAATCTTGAGTAATAACGAATTCCAAAAATCATATAACAACTTCTTTAAAATAAGCCATTCTTTTTAGGTGACAGATCTCAGGAACTGTCCCAGATTAAGGTATTTTTAGAAGAGGTGTTGGAACAAATTGATAAGCTAAATAGTAATAAGTCACCAGGTCATATTCACCCAAGTGTTCTGAAGAAACTCAAGAGTGAAATTTCTGAACTACTAAATGTAACCTATCATTTAAAACAGCTTCTGTACCAAATGACTACAAAGATAACTAATGTAATGCCAATTTTTAAAAAGGGATCAAGAGAGAATCCCAGCAATTATAGGTTGGTAAGTCTAACTTCAGCAAACTGATTGAAAATATAGGAAGGAATAAAATTGTCTGACATCTAAGTGAATATAACTATGGTGGCATGAATAAGGAGGATAACTATTTATGCACTTAAAGAAAGTCAAAAGCTTTTTCTAATGCTGGGAACATGGGATTCTGGGATTATTTTCTGTTTGCAATGAGAGACTGGAAAATCCAATCCATGCCTATGTGAGATCTAAACTACTGATAGAAAATGATGGGATCTAATCATTTGTACTGCTGAAAAGGGTCACTTATCCTGAATGAATGAACACTGTTCTTCCTAAATGCATAGAATGAAGTGTCTGTGCAGTCCTCTAAATTCAAGATATGTCAACTATCAACATGGTATCTGTTTTGTTTTGTTTTGTCCCAGTTTGGTTTCATTTTCAGGTTCTTTGTGTTCCAGTCTCTGGGCTGCAGACAGTAGAGTGTTTACTTGTCTGTAAGCATCAGTTCCCACTGGAAATTTTAAAATATGTAAATATTTCTATTGGCCTTTGGTTCCCAAAATCTTCTTTTTAAGAGATCTGAATTTGGGCCAATCTTAACTTTTGTGACCTTTTTAACTGTGGAAGCCAACCTGGATTTAAAAAAACACCACTAAAGTCATCACTCTTCATGAACATTGGCACTAATAATATCTCACAGATTAATAGCATTTAGGTAAAAATGTACTTATCTGAAGAGAGTAGATGTCTCCAGTGACAGAACTCAGTTGGAATATTTAGTGAGCATTTCCCTCTGTTTCAGCTGAAAGTAAATGCCAAATTGGCTTTGAGTAGTCACAGTCATATTTTGCTTAACAGAACTTCCCCCATTCTTTCTAATAAATATCCTTTTTTACATTTGGGTTGTTCACTGCATACTCCATTAAATATTTGCTTAACTCCTGCCCAGGAAAAATATAATTAAGTCAACCAGTTGGTCTGGAAAATATGTAAGTTCCTTTAAACAGTCAGCAGCTCTTTTGTGACATCTTTGCTGATTTTTCCAATATATTCTTAATAGATATTATCTGTCCCTTTACTACTGCAGCTGCACCTACTTTTGTGGATTATAGATAGCCAGAGTTCTCAGCAAAGCCTGTGCCTGTGCCCATGCACATACATCACCTCATGTCATTTATCCGTTAAGTAGCGCTAAAAAAAAAAAAGTAATCATCATAGCCAATTTTTCCTGACACTGAAGGCAAGGATATTCTTATAAAACTGATCAGAAGTGTTTTTCTAGCAAATACAAGTAATATTGTTTTGTTATGAATATATGCTCTTAGTAATTGGCCAAAGTTATTATTGGTGAAAGTCCACTGAATTCAATAAGGGCTAGAGTGATACACTGCATACTTTGCATGACCTCCCACAACACTTTTTCCATTGACCAAGTCCTACAGTCCTTATACAGGGAAGATACACTAAACTCATTAAGGGTAGGTCTATACAGCAGGGCTAAAGTTGAATTAAGCTATACAACTTCAGCTACATTAATTGCCTAGCTGAAGTCAAAATAGCTTTATTTGGATTTTGATACGGTTGACACTGCAGGAAGTTGAAGGAAGAACATTCTTCCTTCAACTTCCTTTACTCCTTGTGAAACAAGGGTGTCATAATCAGGAGTGCTGACCAGCTCCTGGGGACTAAAGACTATGTCTCTTGTCCCTAGCCAGGTATCTGGTCAGCCAATAGCAATGCAGGTAGGGATTTCAAACTGGGACAAAGGAATTTTTATCTTTTCCCTCCTTTGTCTGAGTCAGAGCAGTTTCTTCCACTGCTCCCCCCAAGAACGGACTTCTCACAATGCGTAAGTAGGGAAAAGTTTAGCTAGTCTGTCTGGTTTTGTTGTTTTCCTGGTTTGAGAATTTGGAACTAATGTCTGAGCTGGTTACGTGTTTGGTCTTTCTTTATAACTAAGGGTATGTCTAAACTGCATCCCTTTGTTGGCAGAGGGATGCAGATTAGGCAGAATAATATTGCAAATGAGGCAGGGATTTAAATATCTCATGCCTAATTTGCATAAAAATGGCCATCACATTTTGCTGACTCAGCACTTTGTTGGCAAAAAGTGGCAGTCTAGAGGGGGATCTGTTGAGAAAGAAAGCCTTTTTTGACAGATCCCTTGTGCCTCTCAGAGAGTTCCCTGAGAATCTTTATCAATTAGTGGCTCTTTCCATGTAGCAACTTTACTATGCTTGCAACTGTAGTTTTGTTTTGATAATAAAAGTTTGTTTTCTTTTTCTAATTAACCAGTATTGGTTGATTGTTGTGTCCTTTCACTCAGTGCCTAGTTATAAGGGCAGAGCCCATTACTGTCTGTGAATCCCATCTGGGTTTTCCCAACTAAGTAAAACGGAGGTTGGGGCAGCAGAGTTTTACCTTAGGGAGGAGGTTTTCCCAAGTGATCTCTTCCCTGGTTTTCTTGGAATTACTTGGATGGTGACAGCAGACTTTCTCCAAAATCCGGGTATTAAGATTTGGGGAGAGGGGGAGGGCGAGTTTTTGTACTAAAGCCTGTAGAGACAAGGTTTTGGGGTGCTTTTTGGTCCCCACTTCTGCATTTGTCATACCAGAGTGGGGAATAGCCTTGACAGAATGTTACCATGAATCAGAATGAGAAGTCCTCCAGGTCGCCATTATTTTGAAATAAAGGCTTGTAGTGTAGATGTGTACTACCCCAAGAATTTTCCCTTATATAAAGAGCCAAATCCTGTATTCCAAAAGTATGTTGATGTAGTATTTTCATAACTGTCTTTTTCTTTTCATGTATGTGGTATCTTTGCTATAGTAAAGCTATAATAAATTGCTGATAATCTAATTTTAGACCAAGGATTCTCAACTCTGTTCATACCATGTCTCTCATTCAGCCAGTCATAACTCATCTGCCTACATGTGCCTCAGAATCTTTTACAACAATTTCTATGATACTTCAGAAAAGCTACCTGAGAAATCAGCACAATGTTTTTTTAAGGAGAGATGGTCTGAAAAAAAACATCTCAAATAGGTATGTGTAGGGAAAAAAAAGCTGTTTCAAGAAAAATGAATTATTTCACAAACATGTATAAACTTTGATAATATATCCGGTGAAAATTTTTTTTCAGAATGAATTGTTTTTGTTTCTGGAATTGTTGCGTAGAACCAATAGGCCCTGGATTATGGTTCTAGCGGATTAATACAAACTTTAAATTATTCATCTTTAATTTTTCATTTTTAAGAGACAGTCAAGAGCAGTGTTTCTCAAAGTGTACCATGGGGCCTGCTCTGGGAAAGATGCTAGCGGGCCCACACGGCTTTTTTTTATCTAAAAGGTCCATAGCCATGGAGCCTCACAGCTCCCATTTGCTTCAGTTCTTCCCACAACCCTCTTCGAGGAACACTGGTCAAAAAGATAAGTAAGGGTACGTCTAGACTACAGGCTTCTGTCGACAGAAGTTTTGTCGACAGATACTGTCGACAAAACTTCTGTCGACAAAGAGCATCTAGACTACATTGAGTTCTGTCGACAAAGCAAGCTGCTTTGTCTACATGGTAGTGTAGACGCAAAGGAGAGTTTACATGCAATAATACCTTCTGTCGACAGAAACTCTGTCGACAGAAGGTGTTATGCCTCGTAAAATGAGGTTTACCAGCGTCGACAAAACTGCTGAGTTCTGTCGACGTTATGTCGACAGAACTCAGTGGTAGTGTGGACGCAGGTATAGTTTTGTTGACAAAAGTCCACTTTTGTCGACAAAACCCTGTAGTCTAGACACACCCTAAGAAACATTCTTGAAGGTTATTACCAATGCTGCTCAATGGACTAAAGTCAGCCATGTTCTGATCAGCCATAATTCTTTTGGGCCTCAAACCCATCCTCTCCATCATGGCTCTAAATTCCAACAGTCTTGTGAGAAGTCTTAAAATAATTCCTGAACTCCCAACCCAGACTACCTACAGTACTACAACTTAGCAAGGAACATTACTGATTAGTAGTGGTTAGTGAGTAGTGGTTAGTGAGTAGTGGTTAGTGGGAGAAATATCTGGGCCATTCCAAATGTGGAAATAAATGTGCTAAGATTTGGGTCTCACAGTGAAGGTTTTGGTTTGGCAGACATTTGCACTGAAGCACTGGTATTTGTGTTGTAACCCTCTTGCAACACTGCAAAATGCAAATGGCTTAAATTGTGCCAGACTATGTTGTGGTAATCCTTTTGTAAATTATAAAGATGAACCAAGGAGTTTCTGCTTCCCTTCAAAGGGTTCGGAAGAAAAATGCAAGAGATTATAGAGGGTGAGAATTCCTTTAATGAGACAAATGCCTCTTTTGTCATGAAAGATAAAGATTAATGAATTGGAGCCTACCCAGACTCATTAGTGACCAATGGGATTTGCTCATAAAATGGCATATGTTGGTCACTTCCACTGTGTTATCAGCTTTTCCTGGGCCAGACTGAAAGGCCTCACCCATGACCCTAACTCATTTGGTTCTCCACACACAATTTAAGTATGTTTAGTTAGATTGCACAAAACTGACATGCAATAAGATGGTTAGAACTTCAAAAACTGCAAACCTGCATATGTATCACAAGTAAACACAGGCAGATGTTTCCTTTCCAAAGGTTAAAGAGGACACTAATAAGAGTCTGATATACTAAGTTCCCTGAGCATTTTATGGAGCATAACTAAAACCATTAATTTCAGAGGGGTAGCCAAATTAGTCTGTAACTGGAAAAACTTAAAACACAACGAATAGGCTTGCAGCACCTTAGAGACTAACAAAACATGTAGATGGTATCATGGGCACAACCTACTTCATTCATCTGAAAAAGTGGGTTGTGCTCACGAAAGCTCATGATACCATCTACATGTTTTGTTAGTCTCTAAGGTGCTGCAAGCCTATTCGTTGTGTTTTAAGTTTTTCCAGTTACAGACTAATTTGGCTAGACTAGTGTTGCAAGACTATTCGTTGTTTTGTAAGTAAAACCATTAAAGCAGCCTTAAAACCTTTGTGGTGAAAAATGTCCTAATCCCGCTAGTATGGACTGCAAGATGTCTAGAGAGGTTGTAAGAGTTGGGAAACAAAAACATTGTTTAATAAAAAATGGTAGCAGATTCCATCATGCAACACTATCAGATGCATTACTCAAGTTTCTTATCTATTATTAATTTGTGAGCATCAACAATGTGTTCAGTGCCATAGGGAACATAGAAGTAAGTTACTCTCCTTGCTGCATGGAACTTCCATTCTAAAGGGCCAAGGTTCTTAAAATCTAATTAGGTAACCTGTTAACAGTAATTACTAGTTAAGTTACAGTATGTTAACAAAAGGTGCATCTACACTTCATTCTTACCTCTAAATAAACTACTCAATTTGTGCTACTCAAATTGTGTAGCTTATTTTGAGGTAATTTCAAAATAGCCAAATTTTGAAATAAAACACTATTCCAAAATGTCCCTTAACCCTCATGGAATGAAGTTTACAGGAACACCCAAATAGCGTGCCCATTATTTCAAAATCTAATTAGAAATAACATGCATGCTCAAAAGACACGGAATACTGCCCCGAAATAGTGTTGCAGTGTAGACATAGTCTAAGACATTAAAACAAAGAAGGAAAACTAACAAATGATGTGCCGTCATCTACCTCAGGATTTGAAAGATTCATGTGAAAGATCTTCACATGAAGTTTTATGTCTTTTTTTTCTTGCTTGGTAGGGCACAATGAGAGAGTTGTGTCTAAAAATGAACAAACCTTTGTGTGGTTTTAGTTTTGTCATTCTCAATTGATCTTTGGTGTTGCAAAATTGAAATCAATGGTAGAGGTCTCATTTAACCAGAGTCCCAAAAAAGTTGAATAAAGAGGTCATGGACAGACTTGGTCTCTCTGTTTCATGACAAGATATGGTAAAACTGAACGGCTACATCTACACTGGCCCCTTTTCCGGAAGGGGCATGTTAATTTCAGCTATCGTAGTAGGGAAATCCGCGGGGGTTTGAAATATCCCCCGCGGCATTTAAATAAAAATGTCCGCCGCTTTTTTCCGGCTTTTAGAAAAGCCGGAAAAGAGCGTCTACACTGGCCCCGATCCTCCGGAAAAAGTGCCCTTTTCTGGAGGCTCTTATTCCTACTTCGAAGTAGGAATAAGAGCCTCCAGAAAAGGGCGCTTTTTCCGGAGGATCGGGGCAAGTGTAGACGCTCTTTTCCGGCTTTTCTAAAAGCCGGAAAAAAGCGGCGGACATTTTTATTTAAATGCCGCGGGGGATATTTAAATCCCCCGCGGATTTCCCTACTACGATAGCTGAAATTAACATGCCCCTTCCGGAAAAGGGGCCAGTGTAGACGAGCCCAACATGTTGTTGGTTCTGCAAAGCCTTGTTGCTTGGGATGTTGATGAACATTTACAGGCTTTAGTTTTCCCTCAGGCAGAAACCCCAACTTTCAGAGAGGAGCATTTTCAGATAAACACTTGCAGTTTTGACCCATGACTCAAGATCTTTTGGAATCATATCTCTGCTACATGTTTCTTACCTTGTGCTCCACCAGCTGGTCTCATCACTCAGGTAGATAAATAGTTTGTGTGAGAACTTTGACCTTCCTGATTTCACCTAGATCTTGTTTGGATGGAATTTATTTGCATATTCTTAGACCAGGATGTGCGAGAGACAGATTTACTCTGTGCCAGATTTGATTTTAAAAAGTATCTGCCACTTGTTTACATGTTTGCCCCTTAGAAATTCTGCTCTCTGTTCTACTGTGTATCTTCTTTGCAGCAGGGGTTCTTTCTGTGCTGTTATTTCTTTGTTATGTGGCTGGAATTTAATCCAGACTTAAGTGTGCTTGTCCTGAAATTGATTTGGGGGTCTGTGAGGGTTTATTTCCCTCAGCTTCTGACTAAATTGTGCAATTGGAAGAACAACTGAGTGGCTTAATCATTGTAAGATATACCACTAACTGTCTTTCCTGAGTAACTTTTTGGCTATGTCTATGAGAATACTATCTGTTAGAAGAGTGAGGAATAGATAGCTCAATCTGAAACTGATTTAGAAACATATGATCTTTATTGCATTGTGAGAGCAAGTGAAACAAAGTGGTTTTACGTCTGTAAGAAATGTGTTGTTTCACATCTGTAAGAACTTCACAGGAGCATGCCCTGACTCTGCTCTGCTTTTTTTGTGCTTCTGAAAAATTGGCTCAAATAAGCAAACCAATTCAGATAAGGGTACATCTACACAGCAGTGTTATTTCGGAATAACTAACATTATTCAGAAATAACATAGTGCACGTTTACCCTACAAGGCTTTATTTCAAAATAATGTCGAGCTGGAGTACTTCTCATTCCAATTGATGGTAACCTTCATTTCACAAGGAGTAAGGGAAGTCAAAGGAAGAATGTTCTTCCTTCGAATTCCTGCTGTGTAGACAGTGCCAAAAGCCAAATTAAGCTACATTGACTTAAGCTACGCAATTGGCGTAGCTGAAGTTGTATAGCTTAATTCAACTTCAGCCCTGCTGTGTAGATGTACCTTTATATACCAACCTAAACTTTTACCATTTAAGGATGTCCCCCCTTCACCTCAGTACAAGCCAGCACAATTGCTAGTTGACTTGCTAGACTCCAATTACCAGTTAGTAAAAAACTCTTCTGTTCTGGGACCTGGAGTGATCTGTTGTTAAATTCCAGCAGAGGACAGCTAAGACTCATGGTCTTTACCAGGCAAACTGCCTTCTTCTCTGAAAAGGAAAATGGATAGTAGTGTCATGAAGGTGACTTCTAAAAAACTTCCAGGGCAGAATATTTCACATTGGATATATTTGCAAAAGAGTTACAGATAGTATGTTTTTTTCCTTTTCTTTTAATACTATAATCAACCAAAATGTGCCATTATTTGGAAGACCAACTAGCCTTTTTTTTTTCCTACTAGGAGGTCAATCAGCATATGAAATGAAAGCTTGGCCTCACTGAAATACAGGTTTGAGTGACTGTCCTCAGATAATCATATAGCACAAAGACAGGGAGTGGAGATAATTCTGGCACGTTACACAACCTAGGACTACATGGTTATGTCTACACTAGGGAGTTATTTTGAAGTAAGTGATTTCAAAATAATAATTCCCAAAATAACTATTTTTAAATAAGCAATTCCTCTTCACAAGCAGGAGTTACTATTTCGAAATAAAAGCCCTTTATTTTGAAATAACAGGCTTGGTAGTGTGGACACACACCTTGTTATTTTGAAATAACTTCTCAGGGTTATTTCGAAATAACTCCCCATGAGGCCTCAGTTTGGCATCATATAGCATTAATCACTGGAGTTAGTGAATGCTGCTCCTTGTCATGTAACAGGGGAGAATCTTACCCAGATCTTAGGATGATGGGCTGGAAATAAAGGCCAGATTTTTCCCCAGTAATCTTGTGTGTCAGATTTTTGCAAAGATGAGTCAAATGAAGCATTCTAAATCCCTCAGTTTGACAATGAGCCTGACAGAAAACTGGAGGAAGTCCTTGGTTGACACATTTCCAGATAACAGCATTCACATTGTTTCCATCTCCCAGGATTTTGGGGTCACTATTTCTCAAAGTGCCATCTCAAAGAATCAAGAGATTGCATGAATATCTCGGCTTTCATTTTTTAAACTAACGTTTCAAGCCCTCAGAGGTGTGTAGAAAAGCTTGAAAACATGAAATGAGTGCAACCTGTAGGCTCAGAAACTGGAAGGTAAATAAATAGGACCAAAAATATATTACCTTAAAAAAAAATCTCATGAGTTCTAAGCTGATCTTATGATTTTGGGGAAAGGGTCTGAATCGTGATTTTTCAGTCTTTCAGGTAAACAACACTTGATCTCAAGTTAATATTCTTGGGGAAAAAATGGGGTGGGTGGAGGGAGAGCTGATTCTTTTGAAACCTCACAGTTACATATCTTAACAGACTCATCAAATCTGCTGAGACATGTCCATCACTTATGCAACTTTCTATTGGAAGAGAAACTTTGGACAGAGGAACTATAGCACACATCCACCTCCAGTATAACAACAGGTTTAACCTGCTATTTCTTCACCTTGATCTTTCTGCCACGTTATGCTATAACAGTGATACAGTTGAGAAATTAAGTACTCAGAATCAGGATGTTATAAAAGAAAAAGTTGAAAGTTCAATTTTAATTAATGGAGCTCATTTTTGTATTTACAACAAAATATTGTCTGCATTATACAATTGAGAACTCTACAAAGAAAAATAATGTTAAGTATTTAATGATGGCATTTTGCACTCATTAGCATTTTTCTATTTGTAATGCATTTGATAACGACTGCTTCAGTTAATTATGCTTTTCTTAAAATTGTCACATTTAAGAAAAGCATAATTCTAATAATTAAAATATTAATTTTAAAATTTTACTAAGCCATACAATTACTAATTCCATTTTTTCCTCAATTATCATGAATTTAAGTCCTAGTCATATCTACAAAACAAAAGAAGTGCGTCTACACTGCACCCGTAGTTCAAAATAAGCTATGCAATTTGAGCTATGCAAATTGTGTAGCTTATTTCAAGTCACCTTCAAAATAGCTTATTTTTAAATAGCTTATTTAAAATTTGGCGCTGTCTACACAGCGCTTATTTTTAAATAAATTGCTATTCTGAAATGTCCCTCACTACTTGTGGAATGAGGGACATCAGCATAGTGAGCCCATTATATTTTGAAATAATGGGGTTTCTCCAAAGATGAGGAATAACTATTTTGGGATACTTCCAGTATTCTGAAATAGCTCCATAGTGTAGACGTAGCCATGATATTTAAAATTCCTAGCTTCTTTCATCTGAGTTACCTCAGGAATTTACTTATGAAAATGTGAGTGTTCCTATAACAAAAATACAAAAAGAAAGAAATTTGTTCAGTCTTTCAATCACAAAAAATAAATAAATAAACATTAATTAGTAGGCAGCAATAAATCAGGACAATATCAGCCTAGAAGCATTTTTTCTGAGAAAATTTGGAGCAATGGAAAGAAGGATTAGAATGTACTGTAGGGTGGAACTTTATCTTAAATACAATGGGTGGAAATTTTTGTTAACTCTTGAAGGTAATAACTTAGACAATCCAAGCATGACACCCAGATGTACAGATGCTTTTCTCTTAACCACTGTACTATGTCAAGCTTTATTTGAAACATTAGCTTTAAAATGAAATTAAATCTGTTCTATTATCATGAATGTTGTTATTGATTTAAGTGTGAACCTTTTAGGTGAAATACTGGCTCCATCGAAGTCAATCAGAGTTTGCTATTGACTTCTCTGGGACCAGGATTTTACCTTTTGTATCTAGAATAGTTTTATTCATCCATCTGTAGATAAAACTCAAGTGTAAACCTGTTTGGACTGCAGCAATAGAAATTAGTGGTAACCATTAGATTTATTATTGTTGCTATGTCATTAGCTACCACTGGTTACAAGTCTCCTTGACTTTCATTTCAATTCTTTTTAAAGTTGCTCATTAATCTAGAGCCTGTGGAATAAAAAACCAGTTTAAAAAGGACGTTTTGAGAAGTTTATAGAAACACTCTAATTCCTGCATGATATAATAAACCACTGAGCATTTGTTCTGATTATGTCATGAACCTAAGTTAGCTTTCTATGGGTTGGTTGTTTTCTCACATTATATGTCAATGGAATGCTTTGATCATGGATTTTTGTACATGCTTCTAGAAAATTTCTCTTTTCCATGTGCAGTTTATTTAAGGTCTTCATAACTGAAGGGTTTTTTTTAACTGGCCTCTGAATTCCTAATAATTCCAGTGGTCTAAAGACAACAGGAAGTCATGGCAGTCTTATGACTTTGTCAGACAGTCTTCAGATTTTTTATGGCCTTGTGGCTTTTAAGATTGCTTAAATATATCTATAAATCATTGTTATTTTTGTATGAAACCATGCCTTTCAAATTAATTTACTTTTTACTGAGTTCTGATGTACATCATGGTAGCTGTCCATAAATCAGTGCCAGGTATGATGATTTCAAACATTATTTTAAGGCTTTTAAGAATACAAATACAGAAAACTGCAAGGAATTTTCTGAGATGTTAGGTTATTATAAAGTTGTCCTCCACATTCATTAGCCAACACCTTATGAATGGCTGTATCTGGATATATAGAATCACATACACCTTTTGGGTCTCTAATTTGGAACATAGTGCACAGGTGGTTTTCATTTTTGTCCTCTCCTTATATTTCTACTTTCAGTCAACCCTCCTTCAGAAAAGTTTGAGGATATCAATTGAAGGGGTTAAAAAAGAGTAGTTTTCACATACAAAATTTTTGAGTCCTAAAAGTTGCATAGCTTGTTGTCTGAGAGCTAAATATTGATCCCATTACAGTCAATGTTAAAGTTTCCAATGATTTCAATTAGATAAGAATTGGGCCCTAAATATTTAAGATGAAAGGATTTTGTCTTAAATCTGGCTTGGCATAAGAAGTTGTATTTCAGGATTCTCCAGGATATTAATTTCATAGCAGAGGTTAGGTCAATTAATGCAACTAAATCAGAAAAGATTATGTAGAGGCTGAGATGTCACTCAGCCAGCCTTGTTACTTTGTTCATATTACAGGCAAGAACAGTTTTCTGAGTGTTGGGTAGAAGGAGAATAATATTTTGCGCATATGTTGTTGTCTTGAATATGTGTCTACAATTAACTACAAGGAGATCTTGTTTAATTATCCTGCATCATTTCTGAGCATCTCTGAAGACTTTTTTCCCTGCCTATAACTATGTTGAATTCCATTTTATAAAATGGGCAAATATTTGGGTTGAGTATATAATGCTGTAGTTAAATTTCAAGTAACCAAAGCTTCTTTTTCAACCAATTCAAGTCCTGAACTATGCAGCTTCATTCAGCTGTCAGCTGTGGTACACTGTGATATATTTAACAAACAGCGTCTGTCACAACCACAGTATCTTGGAATATTACCATTTTTTCATTTATCAACATTCTGAACCCAAATCTTTTTTCTTACATGAGCAAGAGCTGGCATACAGCTTTCTCTATATATAAAATAAACAGCTGTGGGTTTCCACAGCTTCAGAACATTCTGTATTTGTTTGCTATTAAAAATAAGAAGCTGTGAAAAAGTGATCAAAAGCATATATTTAATTCATAGCAGATGCTACATAAAACAGACTACTATTTTCACTAACAGAAAAGCCAGAGGTTCAATTCTTAAATCGAATTAACAAAAGCAATGTCATTTGTTTACTTAATCCCATTAATAGATTTTGATAGATTTTTAAATTCACAATAGGTGATCAAATCAGTGAGCATTTTAGGTAGATATCTGGAAGCCAAAAAATTCAGATTCAATTCAAGCATAGCAAACATTACTCAATGTCCACCATAGATGTTCCCAATGGCCTTTAACAGAGGAAAGTGAAGTTATTAAAAACAAAACAAAAAAATCCAGCTGTGTGTACTTTGAATTACCCACAATGAAGCTGATTCATGAGAATAATGAAAACACCAAGCAAAACTTCTTCAGAGTCAACACCTGTGGACCAGGATGTCCGTAGCTCAACAGATGTTCTCTTAAATCCATATGGTTCAATGAAGCAAACTTAAATCAGGACTCAGAAACACCTATATTTCATTTTCTAGAGTGGGCAAAGGAGAGAGAGGAAGGCTAAGAGTATTTGCACTATTTTCCTTTGTTATTCCTAAAGTTTCACCAGTCATAAGTAATAGGAAATAACAGCAGATAAACTAGTAGTTGCTGAACTAAGTCAAAATGAACTACAGTGGACTAAAAAAAAAATTCATTGTGAAAGATCTCCTCTAGAAAGTGAAAATTATCAAATGTAATATGTATTCTGAAAGCAATAGCTAAGAAGAAAAGTAAGTTCTCCATTAGGTGATTGTCCATATGTGTATTCCATTTAAGCCTGTTCCCCATGGGCCAGAGATAAGAGTCTCTGGCCCAGCTCTAAGGACAGGAAAGGGCAGAGCAGGTCAATTACCATTCAGTTACCATCACTGCGCCTTTACTTCGAATAGAGCTGCTCAATGACTGTTGTTAAACAACGTTCTGGCTCTTTTCAATATTGTAAATAGTATATTTCATTAGAAATTGTTAGTTTGCCTGTTGGCACTTTGTTAGTTTTTTTGAGGAGCAGGTTTCATTATTTTACCGAGAAATCATTGTTTTCCTCTGGACACCAACATGACTTCTAGGTCACCCAGATTTACATGCTGCCCTTTATGCAAGGGTCCTAATGATAGACTCTTAAATGTGTGTCCACACTACAGCGAAGCCTCATAATTAGTCCAAGGCAGGCTCCCCTAATGTGGACACACTATGTTGATTTAGAGCTCGAGGAAGCACTTGGGAGTAATTACTTTGAATAGCCCCGGGGAGGAGCTATTTTGAAATAGCAGCGATGGAGTATCCACACTACCACTATTTCAAAATAGCTATTTCAAAATAGGTGTTATTCCTTGTGAATTGTGGGTTTATTATTCCAGAATAAGAAACCTGTTATTTCAAAATAATTTCAAAATAATGGGCTTTCTGTATGGACACTCACCTTGTTATTTCAAAATAACGGTGTAGGGTGGACGTGCCCTCAGTTACCAAATCCAGCCTGCAAGTTGCTCTGGATGTGATGGATCTTGCTTCAAGGTTAATGGCCTCAGCATATTGATAAGATAAACCTCATTACTTTGGGGCTCTGACTTTCCTCAAAAGATTCAATTCATGCTGGAAGACTTGCTCTTGAAAGGTCACAATATTCAGCTGGAAGACAGATGATACTCCTCATGCTTTGAACAATGCTATAGCTACGTGTATATCCCTCAAGGTCTATACTCTGGCATCTAAAAGAAAACATTTTAGACATCAGACCTTGTCATTTCAGGACACTTTCAAGAACATGACTGTCTTAATAGCCCCATTAGAAAAAAAAACCCAAATACTACAGTAAAGGCTTGTTACACCCTGCTCAGATATAAGGCTTCATGCACTTTTGTAATACCATATGCCAGTCTGCACCTTTGGTCCATTCAGGGCTGGTTAAGATCTCTTTACATCCCTATCTAACATCATTTGGATATGCCTTCACTAGGCCTTTCCTCCCTGAGATGGTGGAAGGAGCCAGAGATGTTTAATATTTCTATTTATGTAGACTGGGGACATTAATCTATGCATTCAGATAAGAATACTCCCCAATATATCAGATTTACAGTTCCATTTGTAGTCCTGTAATAAATGAATAGGGTTTTTTTTCCTTCAAAAAATAGTCTCAGAGATGCAGTTCATGGTATTTCTTGTTAACATTGGACTCTGGAATTTTCTCATTCTCTCATTTTCATCCCCACCAGTACTACTAAACAACACAGTGGATCTTTATTTCCCCTGTTTATCCATTATAGGTTTTTTTAACAGCTGTTCATCCTGAAAAATTGGTTGAAAATATGTCTATATGAAACAATACACTTTCCTCAATAGCTGTAGTCCCAATATGAGCTAGACCTAGTCTTAATTGGTCTCACCATGGATCCTTAAGATTCTTCTGTGGCCACAGATGACTGCACCTGCTGCTCCTAATAAACTCCCACCCTGTGAGTCCCAAGGCATTCTGTGTCTATAGAACAGCTTAAACCTTGTTACATTTTTGTTTTAATACGTATGGAGTGAGTACTGTTTGACATGGAACATTTCCTTATTTGGGCTGATTTTTTTCTCTCTTCTGTTTCATTAAAGCTTTGAAGTGAAAAAGGTTTCCAGTACATTTTAGATTCAGACCAAGAAACCAATAATAATTTATATACAAAACAATCTAAATGAGCATCCCATTGCTCAGTGGCCTGGAACACATTAAATTGGTCTCCAAATAACTTAAACAATATGAGGGTTTGCCTGCTGGACAGCTATCAATTTTTAAACTGGAACAAAATGACAGATGATCAGGAAAATCTAATTTAGTTTTCCTCAGATTAATCTACTCGCAATCTGCTACATTTGCCAAATGGAAATACAGAAACAAAGAGAATATTCTCTCACGCACATGCTTTCAAATATCTATATATGCATTCCTATTGAAATGGTCTTTCTTTTGAAGGATTAGTTGGCTATTTGGGAGAGGAAGGTGTATTAGATTAGCTAAAGATAGTTCAACATAGGCAGGCAAATATCCCCAAAATATAGAGTTAATATCATATGATAAATATTAGCAGGTATCCTAGAGGTGAATGGAAAGGTATTGTGTTCTCATTCCACTCAATATTTCGACATTTGGATACATTATTATAGTTTATTATTTCTTTTCAGTAGAGTTCACAGTCTGGTAGGCACAGTCCCTAGCACTGAGAGTTTACATTGTGAAGTATTAGAGATACTCATGTATATATGTTTGTGACCCCAGGAACTCCTCCAGGACGCTTGACAGAGGGCTCATGAATCATGATACTGTAACTCATATAAGGCTTGACACACTAACTATCCCCAACATCCTGCTGTCATAATACGTATCTAAATGGTGGGTGGCTGATAACTTCCTGTAAACGAGAAATTATTGAAGGCAAAGATATAACTTGCTAGAATTAAGGGTTTTTTTAAACTAGAAAGTGTATTTTGTTTGTAACCATAACGGTCTCTTTTTTCTCTTTCTTATTCTCACTTAAACTTAAACACTTAATCACTTTAATCACTTAAACACTACAAGGAGATGTCTCTGGGGAAATAGGCGTTATTCCTCATGAAATGAAGGTACAGATTTTGGAATAAGAAGCCCATTATTTTGAAATAATTTCAAAATAATGGGCTTGCTATGTAGACGTTCACCTTGTTATATCACAAGAATGTGAGTCATTTTGAAATAACGCTGCAGTGTAGACGTACCCTCAGAGAGACAAACTCTGAAGTTTACTCAGAGCTGTTCTGCATATCGTTGGATCATCCTAGCTACAACAGCTAAATAGAAAAACTATGTGCAGAACACAGACATTTCTGTAGTCTTGGTCCAGTTCATTTGAGAAGTGTGCATTTCCAGTGGCTGCATAAAAGTTGGTTTTGATGTTAGGTCACAGACAAAACGTTAGTTTATACCTGAGTATAGTGGAGTCTGAACACTGTTTCAGTATTACTATGTAGGTTGCCAAAGACCGGGTCCCCATGTGCCACACAGAGGACACTATTTTCCAGACCATGCTGGTCCTCTCTTGTTGGTGTAACCCTTGGAATGTGCGTGGGTATTTCAGTGCAGGCAGATTGGTGTAGGGGTGCTCTGCAAAATAGTTTCCTTGGTGTGGTGGATGCAGACCACAATCTTCAATACTGGAATAGCATTCTGGCACGTTACAATACTATGTATGCAGCATGTTTTCACACACAGAGGCTACAAGAAGTTAAATTAGGTCAGGGTCTCATCAGCCAACTACAGTGCATGATGGCACTCTAGCTGGTAGGCATTCAAAATATTTTCTGCCTGAAGAAAGAAGTAAGTCCATGAGTAAGGGTATGTCTAGATTACATGCCTCTGCTGACAGAGGCATGTGAAATAGGCTATCCGACATAGTCAATGAAGCGAGAATTTAAATATCCCCAGCTTCATTAAAATAAAAATGGCTGCCATGGCAACGGCCATATTCCTTATATATTAGATGGGGTGGTTCATTATTTATTTTGTACATTATCCATATACACACACACAAAACCATTTTGTGTCACAATAACATACATAATTCTCTGGCACCATTGATCTCTTTGATGTTCTCTGTGGATCTCTCTTGCATAGTCTATTGGTTACAATGTCTCACTCAATAGGTCCAGCCTTGTTGTGACTTCCAGGCACCATTAAAATATTAATGTTAAATAATGTTGACAATAGAACTATATATTTAACGTGTACAGATGTTAATGGAAGCTCATTGCCCAAAGATGGACTGTAAAATATAAAACAGGAATCTGCTCATAGAATTGCTTACAGACCAGGTTCAGTCAGTCTAAATTGGAGATAGATTATTATCTGAAATATTACTTTCTAATAAGTTGAGCTCAAGAGTTTAATTTTTTGGAGGGAATCTCTGTTTACTGGAACAGATTGCTCAAGGATTGAAAGCAATGTTCCCTGTAATCTTTCCCATCCGCATGTGGACTTTTTCCATCTTTGTACAGAATAAATTTTTCTATCTGCACCCAGGTATGTATGAATGTGCACCAATGATAAAAACCAAAAGCAAGGTGGGGCACTCTGCCAATCAGCTGGGCAGCATTTGAGTCATTCCTGAGCAGCTGCACAAGAGCACAGATTACAGTGAACACTGGTTCAGCATACAGTGCACTTCTTATTTTTAGATTACTAGTTTGAATCTGACCCAGATTAAAAAGGACTAAAAGTCTTTTCTATTTTAGCATTTGCTAACATTTTGACAAATTGTGTATGCATAGGTGCCACTGATTTTTACTAGATAGAATGTCACACATGTTCATCTGTGTGATTATGTCCCCATTTGGTTGGTTTAATGGTGGTATGTAACACGTAGCGTATGAGAGCTATCAAATTCTTCTTTAACTCAGGGTATGTCTACACTACCCCCCTAGTTCGAACTAGGAGGGTAATGTAGGCATACCGCACTTGCAAATGAAGCCCGGGATTTGAATTTCCCGGGCTTCATTTGCATAAGCGGGGAACCGCCATTTTTAAAACCCCGCTGGTTCGAACCCCGTGAAGCGCGGCTACACGGGGCTCGAACTAGGTAGTTCAGACTAGGATTCCTATTCCGAACTACCGGTACACCTTGTGGAACTACCGGTAGTTCGGAATAGGAATCCTAGTCCGAACTACCTAGTTCGAGCCCCGTGTAGCCGCGCTGCACGGGGTTCGAACCAGCGGGGTTTTAAAAATGGCGGCTCCCCGCTTATGCAAATGAAGCCCGGGAAATTCAAATCCCGGGCTTCATTTGCAAGTGCGGTATGCCTACATTACCCCGCTAGTTCGAACTAGCGGGGTAGTGTAGACATACCCTCAAGTAGTAGGGACCTATGTTTCTTTTTTAGGTCTGAAGACACACTTCCGTGTGTAGGTGAGTTTTTCCCCTGATTTTCCAGGAATCAAAAGTATCTCAGAAGCAGGGTCATACATGTGAATTAAATCCAAATACCAGTAGAAAAACTACAATCACAAAATGATCACACAGGATCTGAGAAGGACTCTCATATTATTACTTCACTCATTCACTGTCTGCTCAATGATGACTATTTCCACACAGGTTTTTAAGTAAAGGAACTCCCTTGCTGATCAGTGAGCTAATGACCAAGTTGCACAAAACTTCTGAATTATAAAAGTACTAGCTGAACATACTTAATGTATCCCCGAAATGGTCCATGGTACTTCATAAGCTTTGTCTTTTTACTCTACCCACTCCATCTACTCATTCCTGCACCTGCTTCCTCTCTGTTGTTTCCCACATTCTTCACACTGCTAACGTGAAGTTGGGCAACATTTGGAACAACCTTCTGAGGTTCAGCATCACTAGTTGTATCAAAAGTGAGGCAACGCTTAGTTTCACTATGTATCATTGTTGAAAGCTGCAAAAAGTTGTCACGTTGCTGTCTACATTTTGACAAATCACTAAGCCTATAAGCTTACAAGCTTCTTTGCATCATTTTACTTTGTTGTTATTTTTATGAGCAAGTTGTTGACTGCTTTTGGAGAAGAATTATAATCACAAACTTATATTTCTGGTTGCTTTCTGTGTAATTATCATAAATCTAAATTCTTCGGAATGGCTCCATCTGGCTTTCCTAAACTTCCACTTAGATGTGCAGTCATTATTTTCCAAGTCATACCACTTATGAATCATTCATTATTGTAATGAAAAAGTCACTGAACTAAAGAATTATTTCTGTAAACTGTTTCACTGGATGTTGTTTCTGCAGAAAGACCTCTTTCCAAGAGACCTTACAAGAGCATCTATTTATTATTTTTAAAAGTCACCAAATTCTATAAAATAACATCTTCAATACTTTTCAACCTTCATTGTTTCTCACCCCCACACACACGTACATTTCCCCCCCAAAAATCCATACAAGATTTATAAAATTCTTGACAAAATCACCTGCCTTCTCAACTTATTTTAAACTGGGATATAAACGTTAATACACTTTTTCTGCCTGTTCTCCTTTTCTAACACCTCCCTCCCCATTTTCAGATGGATCTCAAATGCCTAAACTTCATATACTCACATGCTATGTACTCTAAATATTTAGGAATTCTAATATCCACTGCATTTCAGTCATTTTTCATAGTCTATCTTGCTGCATCACCCATTTTTAATTACATTTTTCTTGCTTTAAAGTACAGCTATGTAAATTTACAGCATTGTTTGAAGGAAAATATGGTTATTCAGCAAGAAAGCCACAGTAGATCCATTCATCTGGCATAAAGCTTACAACCAATTTTAAGCATTTACAAGTGCAGAAACCAAGTAGCTCCCCAGAACAAACCACCAAGAAAAACACCAGGATAACTGCAACACCTGTTTTAGATAAAGACTGAAAATGAAAAGGTAGAATTTATTATATTCAAATAACTGTCTTAATGTGGTTTAAATATGCAATACCATGTGATAAATCCATCCATCAGTTAAAACATACTATGGTAACTATTGGTTTTGAGTCTGTCTTTTAGGCCCCAAGTTTGTAACATTTGACATACATTCTGTGAGGTACTAAGTATCCTTACCTCAGGCTATGTCTACACTGCATTCTTATTTCGGAATAACCTATTCCAGAAGAAATACTATGAAAGGCTATGTCTACACTGCACCCCTTTTCCGGAAAAGGGATGCAGATTAGACACTTGGGAATTGCAAATCCGCGGGGGATTTAAATACCCCCCGCGGCATTTGCATTTACATGGCTGCCGCTTTTTTCCGGCTCGGGGTTTTTGCCAGAGAAAAGCACCACTCTGGACGCGATTTTCCGGAAAATAAGCCCTACTTGAAAGTAGGAATAAGGGATCCTCCGGAAAAGGGCTTATTTTCCGGAAAATCGCGTCCAGACTGGCGCTTTTCTCCAGCAAAAACCCCGAGCCAGAAAAAAGCGGCAGCCATGTAAATGCAAATGCCGCGGGGGGTATTTAAATCCCCCGCGGATTTGCAATTCCCAAGTGTCTAATCTGCATCCCTTTTCCGGAAAAGGGGTGCAGTGTAGACACAGCCAAATAGTTTATTTTGAAATAGCATGTCTACACTACAGGGAAGCCTCAAAATTAGTCTGAGGCAGGCTCCCCTAATGTGGACACGCTATCTCGATTTAAAGCCTCAGGAGGCACTGGGGAGTAATTAGTTTGAATGGGCCTGGGGAGGAGCTATTTCGAAATAGTAGCAGTGGAGTGTCCACATTACAGCTATTTCGAAATAGCTATTTTGGAATAGGTGTTATTCCTCATGGAATGAGGTTTACAGAAATTGTAATAAGCCATTCGTTATTTCAAAATGATTTTGAAATGATGGAATTGCTGTGTAGATGCTCACATTGTTATTTTGGAATCACAGCTCTTTATTCTAAAATAACACTGCTGTGTAGACACACCTTCACTGTCCAAGACTCCACCCCTGTTAAAGTTAAAGTTTGTAAATATCTGTATAACCAACATGTGCTGTCTCATAACATCATAATAATCATGCTATAAGCTCTCCAAGAGCTAAATCTATGGAGCGTGGTGACCACAATTGTTTTTTTCATTACCAGCTGGATACAGGAAACTTCTGAAAATGTTCCTAACTTGCAGAGTTGTACAATTATTTTTTATTTCATGTGTAAATGACTTTTTTAAGACTTTGAAAACTATAGGCAAGAATATAGAACTATAATTTTGTGATCAGTTTGTACCGACGATGAGAAACTTTTCCAAACTGTTCTAGTGACCAAAACTACAAAAACAGAGAACTAATGTTCTCCAGATGTTTTTAAAGAGTCCCAACTTCTTAGAACAGGGGTGGGCAAGATATGGCCCATGGGCTGTATCCGGCCTGCCAAGCATTTGATCTGGCCCATGACCTACCCTGATGCTTCCCCACTCCCAATCCAATTGAGACCCAGGGGTGGCAGAGTGCATGAAGACTTTTGTTGTTCAAAGTGGCTGGTGGCTCCCTCCCCCTACCAGGGGCTCATGGCACCCAGCAGGAGCTGTCAGCCATTTTGAACAGCGAATGACTTTCTGATTGGCCTGGCAATGGGGGAGTGTGCAAAGTTTCCTCTGCATGCCAGTGGCATGTGGTGCCTAGAGGGAATTGTCACTTCTGCCTGAGACCCCGCCCCGTCTGCCTCAGGTACTGTGTTTTGTGGGGTCAGAGTGTCATACATTGTCACTGCAGAAATACCAAAATATACAGTACATAAACCACAGAATTATTTCATTGCCATCCAAATTGCCATAAAACTACAGAACTGGTGAAGTCAGAAGGGAGAGGATATTAAGTTGTGAAGCTTAGGTATGTATGAGATCCAAGTTCAAGCTTCTGAAAATTAATGAGGGCTTAGATTTAGCTAGATTTGGCCTTCAAAATTCCTTATTTAGAGCAGGATTATCAGAAGTACTTTGCATTGGTGTAACTCTGCTCCTGCTAAAATCAAGGGCTACATTTACACTACTGTGAGAAGTGTGACTGCAGCACTTTTAGACATGCCTGAGCTAGCTTCAACCTAGCTTGCTTGGATAACAATAGCAATGAAGCTGCAGCAGCACAGATGGCAGCAAAGACCAAACAACTCTATCCTGTACTTGAGTGGCTAGCTCATGCTGCCCTGGATTTACTGATATTGCCAATCCAACTAGCTTGACAAAAAGTAGCTCGGTTATGCCCACACATGCTGCAGTCACACTTCTGATTGCAGAGGAGATATACCCAATGGCTGTGTCTAGACTGCATCCCTTTTCCGTAAAAGGGATGCAAATTAGACATATCGCAATTGCAAATGAAGTGGGGATTTAAATCCCCCCCGCTTCATTAGCATAAAAATGGCTGCCGCTTTTTTCTGGCTCAGAGCTTTGCCGGAAAAAAGCTCCAGTCCAGACGCGGATCTTTCGGAAAATAAAGCCTTTTCCGAAAGATCCTTTATCCCTTATTTTAAGAGGGATAAGGGATCTTTCGGAAAAGGCTTTATTTTCCAAAAGATCCCCATCTAGACTGGCTCTTTTTTCCGGCAAAGCTCCGAGCCAGAAAAAAGCGGCAGCCATTTTTATGCTAATGAAGCGGGGGGGGATTTAAATCCCCGCTTCATTTGCAATTGCAATATGTCTAATTTGCATCCCTTTTAAGGAAAAGGGATGCAGTCTAGACACAGCCAATGAGAGTTGTCTCACTGACTTGTATGGGAGCAGAGTTAGGCCAAACTGCAGTTTTGAAAATCCTATTTTCGAGTATAAGTTCTTCACAGAAGGGATCATATTTGTGTTCTTTGCACACCTAGCACACTGAGGTCAAGATCCCTGATCAGGGCCTCTAGGCTCTACTGCTGTACAATTAAATACATAAATATAAATGGTAAATAACAGGGTGAGTCGAAATTTGGATCCAAATAGAGATCAAACTCTGCAGTTCCTAACATTCAGGGGAACTGGAAACTGGGGTTGGTTTTACTTTGAGCCCATCTGTTTCTCATATAAAATATGGGGCACACATTGCCTCAAAAAGGAAAGCATAGTATCTTCATGAGGGGTTTGATTTTTTGTTTTTTGTTTCCATTTTTTGCTCACCAGAAAAAAGCAAGTTTAAAAAACAAACAAACACTAAAACCATTCAGACTCTATACATACATTTTCCAGTTTGCTATCCATGGATATATTTGCATTGCATGTGCAACTTTAATAGAAAGCAGACATATTGCCAGAGTTCTTCAATTGCTCATAAACATAATTCAGACTACCATTACATCACTTCTCAACAAAATAAAACACTGTGTATTACAAGGGCCAGATTCTACTCCAGTGAGTAGTACCCACTTTGCAAGTAGCCTCAGTGTTTTCAGTGGGCTACTTGGAGTAAGTTATGATTCGATGTTAGTAAAGTGGCAAAAGCTATTCCATAGTAACACAGGCTTGGAAGATCCACTGTTACTTAAAAGGTAAATTATACTCACAATCATGCTGACATTGATATGTTACTTTTAAGTCACATCTAAACAACACTTTTCACCATGAGTGGAACTGGTTTCAAAACACATACAAAATACATATTTATTGGAACCACAGACAGACAAAGGAAAATGTTTTACAATCATTAAAAGGTCACAGAAAACAGCGGGGGGGGGGGGGGGGGAGGGAAGTGGATTGTGCACTTACAGTCTACCTTCTGTAAAAGGTGGCATGAAGTTGTCACACCTGAAGTACATCAAAAGACATTAATCATGTTTCCGAGGCCACAACGTACTACTATGGCTGTCACTTAATTATTGCTAGAACATAAACTGGTTTGGTGAAATGTCAGCTAAGGATCACACAACAGAACAGGCTGGCATACTACTAATGTAATAGGTGGTTAGGAGATCCAAGAAAAAGGGGTTCTCTTTTTTAAAAAAAGGAGGCAGTTTTAAAACATGGACTGAATTGACCAATTGTGATTTCAGCCAATGAAGATTGCAGTGTGGCTACAAGCTCTTAACTTTCCTGTGCTCACCACCATCCTCTCCGTCTTGTTTAGTTTCAACTGGCTGTTCCTCACCCAGGAACTGATCTCATCCAAGCATTGGACCAACTTGATAGTAATGCTGTGAACTTATGAGCTGAAGGACGAGTAGAGCTGTGTATCATTTGTTCGCTGCTAGAACATGTCCTTTGGTTTGGTGCTTTAAATCCCCACTTCACCCCACCCCCTTTCTTCTGAAGAACAAGAAATTTAGTATTGCATGAAGGATTATACTGAATTAGATGGATTAAGAATTTATAGTGACACTGTGGATACACCAGAATATTTTTCATTTAAAAATATGTATTTCTCTTTTGTATTGGGACAGAATTAACTCCTCTGCTCTGAACACCCTCAGATGTTAGAGAAATATGGAATCATATTTGTTCAGTCCATACTCTTATTGATATCAATGAGAATTAAGAATAAAGGCCCCAAATCTCTGGAATATCTCCTATTTTCATAAGAAATACAAGGGACAGCAGTTTCTCTCTATATATGTCTATCTCTATCTCTAGCTATACTGTGAGGCTGTCTACACATTGGCACCCTTTTCCAGAAAAGGGATGCTAATGAGACACTTTTAAATCCCCCGCGGCATTTGCAATTCCAATATCCCCCGCGGCATTTGCATGAACATGGATGCTGCTTTTTTCCGGCTCGGGGCTTTGCCGGAGAAAAGCACCAGTCTAGACGGGATCTTTCAGAAAATAAAACCTTTTCTGGAAGATCCCTTATTCCTCTTAAAATCAGGAAGTGGGTCTGGCCCACGAAAGCTCATCATCTAATAAACCATCTTGTTAGTCTTTAAAGTGCTACATAGTCCTGTATTTTCTTTCAGCTACACCAGACTAAGGCTGTGTCCAGACTCCATGCCTCCGTCGACGGAGGCATGTAGATTAGCCAGATCGGAAGAGGGAAATGAAGCCGCGATTAAAATAATCGCGGCTTCATTTAAATTTAAATGGCTGCCCCGATCTGCCGATCAGCTGTTTGTCGGCAGATCGGGAGAGTCTGGACGCGATGCCCCGACAAAGAAGCCTTTCTTCATCGACACAGGTAAACCTGGTTTCACGAGGCTTACCTGTGTCGATGAAGAAAGGCTTCTTTGTCGGGGCATCGCGTCCAGACTCTCCCGATCTGCCGACAAACAGCTGATCGGCAGATCGGGGCAGCCATTTAAATTTAAATGAAGCCGCGATTATTTTAATCGCGGCTTCATTTCCCTCTTCCGATCTGGCTAATCTACATGCCTCCGTCGACGGAGGCATGGAGTCTGGACACAGCCTAACACAGCTACATCTCTATCATTTATTCTGGTGCACGAAAGGGGGAATATTGGGAGCTAAGGACCATGTAAACCAAAAAAAAGCAAGCAAAGTCTGGCAAACACGTTCAAAAACTGCTTGTGTTTTAATAATTTTTCTATTGAGGAATTTTATTTATCGAGCTAAATGGGAGGGAAAATCTGGAATTCTTGAATATCAACAGAGATTCCACAATTTACATTAGTTTGTAGATAGGATCAAAGCCACCTTGTCCTTAGGATGGCTCTTGGCAGCCTCTCGGGGCCCAACACTTTAGGGGGCTCTGTGGGAGCTTCCCCAAAAATTCTATGAGCCAGATAGTCCTCCATACTGAAGTTAGCTTGTGTGGCCTAGGTCAGCCAGGGGGAGTTAGGTGGGGGACCTGAGATCAGCAGCATGGGTCACCCCTCCCCATTTACTGTGGCAGCAGGAGCTATGGAGAGCAAAGTGACCCAACAGACTTCTCCAATCTACTGCCATCTCCAGCCAGGTTGATCCAGCTCTAGATAGGATACATTTTTAAGATCTTCTAAATGTATTTTTTCTATAACTGCTAGGAAATGTTTTTCACATCACTGAGGATCAAGCTTCGGAATGGAAGGAGCACATTCCAGGGGGCTGGTTCTTGTGATGATTAGAACATTTGTTTACTATAGAAAATGCTGCCTTTGTTTCTGTTAGTAAAGTGAGATTTTTTAAATACAGGATTATTTTATAACACTGTCTCTGCTTCCCTTGGAATTTAGTAGTGAAAACACACCAAATACTGTAATTGCAACTTCTGTTGTAGCCAAAGCAAGGTTGTTTATGCCTATTTGCAGCTCATTTGAAATGTTAATTTATCTCATTCAGGAAAGATGTCATGTGAAAAACAAAAGTTAATTTTAAAGTTTGTTCTGTTCAGTTAAGTCTAATTGCTGCACTTGCAATTCTTAAAGCAATTCTAGCCCCATCTATTCCTATTTGCATAAAAGAAGCCATCAGACCTTGCATTGCAGGTATTTCGTAAATGGGTCTATGTCTGTTGATGAAGTTAGTGAGCTAATTAGAGTTCATTTCTCTTCCAAATAATAATGTATTATCTTTAAGTGTGATTCCACCAACAAAAAATGTCTGTAAATCTAGCAAAGGCTTGCTGATTATGGTTAAGCTAAAGACTGTTGCCAGTCTTAAAATATTCATTTTCCCATTCCATAGAACTATAAACATTGAAATACAGAGACAACTGGTATTCACTGCTAGTTACAATGTGCATAAAAAGTTAGGGAAATTGCTAGGTTGTGACGGAAAGAACATTTAAGAAGAGTTTATCTCAGTGATAGATTTGCTTTGCTTACCAAATCCTGGGTTTTGCTAAAGTCAATGGCAAAACTCCCACTGACTGTAATAATACAAGAATTTGGGTCTGCATTAGCAGATGAAATGACCTGGAAACTCTGTGAGGCATGTGAAAGAACAAGGGTGGTGTAACTATAGAGCAGAGGCTGTGGTAGGTGGGCGTGGGGTTTTTCTTTTTTTAAATATAGAAATGTAATGGGGCTTAGCTGACCAATGACAGACATATCTAAATCACATCTCTGAATATACAATACTTGTAAAACTCCTGAGAGATGCTTTCTGTTCCTCCTCCTTCCTCCTCAAACATATGAAATAATTGGTCTGGTGCTTGTCTCCAAGATGTTTGTAAACTAGGCGCTGCCCTATGAAAAAAATCTAAAAAAGAAATACACCAGGAGGTACCAGCTAAGGGAATTACAAAAGAAGCCAGAAGGTAGACAGACTTCCAACGTTAAGTCTTAGCAGATCAACACCAAGAAAACACCATGGTATCTAAATAAATGAATCACGCTTATCCAAAAAGGCCAGAAATCGTTAGTAAGGGCTTATTTACACAGAAATAATGCACTCTACAAAGGTGTGGTTTCTAAAGCACACTAACATGCTGCACATAAATTGGTCCCATATCGACCTTGCTGCTGTTCATTAAAAGATTTCAAGTCACTTTAACATAGGCTCACTAGGGATCATGACCAAGACTTCTCATCACAGTGTATCCTTCCATAGTTAGTCATGTACATATACATTATTCATTACAGTAGTAACAATAAATACATAATACAAATAAACTGAAACCTCACATGTGTAATTGTTTGGATTGCCAGGGGTATGCAATAATTCAACACAAGTCAATACAAAGAGTCAGATGAGGCTGGAGCATTTTTTAGCATGTTGCGTTCCTCTCTAAGTACCATGGAAAAGGCTTTTTGAATCTTTAGCTGTCTGAGCAATGGCATTCAGCAAAAAGGTTGTATCTAGGGCTGGTAGAAATTTCTCATCCAATCTGTTTTTGATGGAAAATTGGGGATTTTAGACAATACAATTCCCCTCCCCCCCAAAAAAATCAAATTTTGTTTTGAAATTTTGACTTTTCTCAACGAAAAAAGCAACCCCTGAAAACAAAGGTTTTCATTCAAAACTCAGAAATGTTGTGTTTGTAAATGCTGTCACAGATTCCCAAAGCCAGAAGACATCGTCTGAATTCATATATAACACGGGCCATCAAAATTCCCCAAAATAATTTTTAGTGCAGAATATTTAGAGAAACATCCAGTCTCATATCATTGTTTCTGGTGTGTTAAGCCCCCATTCTCTTCAGTGTGACTATCAGACTACTATGAGTCACAACAGTGTGACATGCATCTGATGAAATGGGTCTTTGCTCATGAAAGCTTATACTCCAATACATCTGTTAGTCTATAAGGTGCCACAAGACTCCTTGTCGCTTTATGAGCCACAACAGTATCTCAGGAAGAGGGGGGAGCAGCGTATACATATGTGTGAGGAACTATGAGCACAGAAGGAATATGGACCATGGTTGGCAGAAATTTAAATTTAGATTATTTAAATCCATCCAAGATCTAGATCCACATACTAGTTTGCCAAAACATATGGGTTGTGTCTAGACTGCATCCCTTTTCCGTAAAAGGGATGCAAATTAGACACATTGCAATTGCAAATGAAGCGGGGATTTAAATCCCCCCTGCTTCATTTGCATAAACATGGCTGCTGCTTTTTTCCAGCTTTGCCAGAAAAAAGCGCCAGTCTAGACGGGGATCTTTCGGAAAATAAAGCCTTTAGGAATAAGGAATAAGGAATCTAAATAAAGCCTTAAGGAATAAGGGATCTTTCGGAAAAGGCTTTATTTTCCGAAAGATCCCCGTCTAGACTGGCGCTTTTTTCCGGCAAAGCTTCGAGCCGGAAAAAAGTGGCAGCCATGTTTATGCAACTGAAGCGGAGGAGATTTAAATCCCCGCTTCGTTTGCAATTGCGATGTGTCTAACTTGCATCCCTTTTACGGAAGAGGGATGCAGTCTAGACACAGCCATGGTGAATATACTATGGACACATCTTCTTTCATAAGAGCATCTGAGCAGCCTCACTCCCATATTTTGATTTGCCAGGTTTATTCCACTTCAAACTTGTTGTATGAACTAATTTCAGTATGCATTAGTCATAATCATTTATCTGAAAGGAAACAAATACAGTAGACTTCTGATAATCCGGAACCTATGGGACCTAGGTGGTGTCGGATTATCAGATATGTCGGACTATCAGGAGGTACTATAAGATGGTTATATATATACTGTATACATTATATACTGTATATAAAGTGTTCTTAACCCTTTTTATTGTACATACTGTATATACAGTATACTGTAATGTTGTAGTTTTTTTAAGACTTTTTTACCCTTTTTGCTCAGTTCAACTGCTGCCGCTGTTACCTTGTGACTCATTTTTTGCCGAAGCTCACTCATTAGGCTCTTGCCATTTTGATGCCGGACTATCAGGAGTGCCGGACTATTGGATGCCGGACTATTGGAGTTTTACTATATATACATGCCATTTCTACAGTGCCAAAATCTAGAGAAATGTTTTTAATAGAGAACTAAAGCAATCTCAAATTCTTGAAGACTAAAATGTAGTAATTAATATTTTCTTGCCAAGTGTGTTCCATCATCTAACCATGTATTATAAAGAATGCCTAGGAAAGAAGGAAGAAAAAGTAAGCCTGAAAAGATTAGAACTAATAATTTGCCTTACATTATTGGAAGCTATTAAGATATTTTTAGAGCCAAGATGAGTGAGGTAACATATTTTATTGGACCAACTTCTGTTGATGAAAGATACAAACTTACACAAAGCTCTTCTTCAGGATTAGGATAGGTATTTAGCTGTGACACTGAATACAAGGTGGAAAAGATAAGGAGGTAATACATGGTGCAAGAGACTATTCAAGGAGAAGTGAGCCCTTAACCCTTCAACAGTACTAGGACAAAGAAAGATCAATGGATTCATTTGTTGTAAGGAGCCATAAATCCAGTGTCTGGATTGAGCCCTGGTCTCCCCTACAGAGTTAGGTCTATATCTCTAAGCATCTTCATTAAAATGCAGCTGCCACAAATGTAACGCACCCAATACACCAACTTAGATCTTGTCTATACTTGCACATTCTATCAGGAAAAACTGCCTCTGAACAACAAAAACAGCCAAGTGTCCACATGATAACATGATAAATGTTGCTAGAACTGGCATTCTGTCACAACAGAAAACTTCCACCTCTCTGAGGGATTTTTGCCAGAATTTTTGTGTGAAAAAACACAAGGTATACAGGCAGTCCCCGGGTTACGTACAAGATAGGGACTATAGGTTTGTTCTTAAGTTGAATCTGTATGTAAGTCGGAACTGGCGTCCAGATTCAGCCGCTGCTGAAACTGACCGCCAGTTCTGACTTACATACAGATTCAACTGTCCCCAAGTCAGCTGCTGCTGAAGCTGATCAGCGGCTGATTCCAGGAAGCCTGGGGCAGAGCAACTCTGCCTCGGGCTTCCTGTAGTCAGTGCTGGTCAGTTTCAGTAGCGGCTGACTTGGGGACGCCTGGGGCAGAGCAGCTGGGGTGCTGCTGGGTTGCTCCAGTAGCACCGCTCCTCAGCGCTACTGGACCAACCCAGCAGCACCCCAGCTGCTCTGCCCCAGGCGTCCTGATTCAGCCACTGCTGAAACTGACCAGCAGCGGCTGAATCAGGACCTGGGGCAGAGCAGCTGGGGTGCTGCCGGGTTGGTCCAGTAGTGCCCAGAGTGGCGCTGCAGGACCAATCGGCAGCGCCCCAGCTGCTCTGCCCCAGGGTCCAAAACAAAAGCCTGGTCTGCTGGGGGGGGGGGGAAATTTGCTGCGCCCCCCCACCCCAGCAGACCAGGGACACGGGAAGCAGAGCCGCAGAGGCAGCGGGGTGCCACGCCTCTGAGGCTTTTCTCTGGCAAAGTCTCAGAGGCGCGGGACCCCGCCACTGCTGCGGCTTCAGTCCCGGTGCCTGTGGTCTGCTGGGGACGGTCCCCAGCAAAGCCAGAGCAAAGCCTCAGAAGCGCGGGAACCCGCCCGGTGCCCCTGGTCTGCTGGAGATGGTCTCCAGCAGACCAGGGGCACCGGAGCAGCTTACGAACGGGGCTTTCTCGCCCCGGAGCTCGCAGGTAGCAATCCGCCACCTCGACCTCCAGGGCGAGAAAGCCCCGTTCGTAAGTGCGGATCCGACATAAGTCGGATCCGTGTAAGTCGGGGACTGCCTGTACACCTATCTTGTCTCTCTAATATTCTGGGACCAACACAGCCACGAGAACACTAGAAACAAGACATTTGTTGCCATGGTCTTTTTGTTCCTTCTGTTAAAATATTGTAAACATAGTATCATGTGGGTTTCATTGGAAAAAACTCTAGATTTAAAAAAATAAAATCTGAGTGCTCCCTAGCTCACAGGATTAGCTTTTCAAAGATCAGCACTTTGTATATGTATACACACTGTAACTTGGCATAAATAATGTATGGGTTTTGCCAAACTAGTTGATACTAAAAAGATATTTGGCCCTTAGATACCTGTATTTCCGGATGAAACAAGTTTTAGCCATGATATAATTTACTGTAAATTATTATGCACATCTAAATAATTTTCAATGGTTTTAGAAGGTCATTTTAGACAGCAAATCCAACTACATATTTTTCTTGTTACTAAACAATGGTATACCATTGGGAACATAAACATCTAATTATAGATGAAAGACCTCTTAGGTCATCTTGTCCATACCCTGGCCAATGCATGACTCTTCTCTATAATATATTCTTGAGCTCTTTATATATGCCAATTTTAAATTGTTTAAATGATGGGTCTTCCACCACTTCCCTTAAGAGATTCTTCCACTGTTCTCTTCATGTTTATTTCGAAGTTCAATTTAAATGATCACACTTTGAAACTTGAATGAAGTAGACTGCAGATGGGCAAGGAATGAAAAATTGGTGTTCATCTTTACATTATTAGAGCTGGTTTGCTGAGAATATCCTGACTGGTGGAAAAATACATGCTGTGAAACAATTTCTTTTTTACTTTAAGATTCCTATGGTAATGAACACAACCTCCTTGCAAGGAACACAAAGAACAATAGTATATGTCAAGCAAGGTTGAGTGAACACTGTCCAACTTCTTCAGCCCAGAGATAGGCACAATTCCTCCAGCTAATTCATGCCTCAGTAGAACAGAGGGTAGAGTTCATTATGGCATAGAACAGAAAAAGGATTCTCAAAATTTTATAGGTCAAAAGCACACATTAACTAAAATGTGTGCCACAACGATATACAAGTTGTAATGGCAGACATGTACAAAGGTATTTTTCAATGCACTCAACTGGCTGAGTTAGTGGCCCTACATGTCACTGAAGACTATAAGATCAAGTCCACAAGTTCCATGTGCAAAAGACATTTAGCTACAATATATACTACCATTATCAGCTAATGGAAGAGAGAGTGGCTAAGTCTACACTATTGCCATTTTTTGGAAAAAGCTACGGACATTGCGCTCCGCAATTTGTGTAGCTTTTTCTGATTCTAAACGGGGTCAAATGGCAGAAAATCTCCTTTTTCAGAGGAGCCCTGATATCTGCATAGAACGAAAAAAAAAAGTGGAAGAGCAAATGCATTCCCTGGATACAGAGGAGTTTTTGGGGAATACCTGAGGTATCCTGGAAAAACCTGCCAGTCTAGATGTACCAACAGTGAGAGAGAGAGAGAGAGAGAATATGTGCAATTTTCACTCTTTCATTCCCAGCCCATTATCCTCTACCATCTACCCAATTAGTTAAAAGGGAAGATAAGAGGCAATCTATCTATCTATTTATCTCTATGGATATATATATATATTAGAGGTCTGTGCATCTGTCTGTCTGTGTGTTTTTCTGTGAGTCTGTTGTTTTTTTTCAAGAACGTCTCCTAAATGGTAAGTTGCACTTAAGTTAGCACTCATTAAAATGAATGGGGCAGTCATTGTTTCAGGCTCTCCGCAAACTCAGATAGATAACACTACTGTGGTTCCATTAAGGTTACATTTTGAAGTTTCTCTCCATGACCATAGAAACTAGAGCCTGAGGCCCTGAATATTGTTTTTACATCACTCTACATTTATAGTGCCAGTTCTCCATGCTTTTCTAATTTTAAGAATATTTTATTTTCCAAAGCAGTAAATAACAATCAGTATATTTTCAGTGCACCCTGGCTCATTCACATAGCAATTATTTGTTAAATAAATAAATGTCAAGCCAGAAGTGCATAATTCCATATATTGCATAACATTTTTCTCACTGTGACAAAAAGTATGAGACTATTTTCACATAAAGCACATTATTTCTAAACACTTTCTCATGTAATGAAAAATTACAAATCCTTTCCCTTCCATAACTGTGCTATTCAAATCATATTGTAGGTGCAAATGATTCTGTTATTGTAACCTTCCTGATGACCCAGAGTGCATCTATACAGCCGGGCTTACCTCAAAATAAGCTACAAAAATTGAGCTATGTCAGTTGCATAACTTATTTTGGAATAGCTTATTTCGAAATTGGGAGAGTCTACACGCACTTATTTCAAAATAGAACAGTCTTCTGCCGACTTCCCTTACTCCTTGTACAATGAGGGCTATAGGAGTGGGAGTAAGAAGTCCACTAGCTTAATAGTATTTCAAAATTATTTCAAAATAATGCTAGTTAATTGGAAATAATGTTGCTGTGTAGACATACCTCCAGAGTTTAAAACTATAATAATCTCTCTAATAAATTACACGGCCCTCATTTTTCTGAGATAGAAAAATGTGTGTATCATGTGTGTAAATAAAATATACTTAAATATTTAAGTACAGGCAGTCCCCGGGTTACATGGATCCGACTTACATCGGATCCCTACTTACAAAAGGGGTGAGGCAACCCCGCACTAGCTGCTTCCCCCCAGCAGACCAGGGAGACGCGAAGCTAGCGCCCCCCCCCCCAAGCAGACCAGGGAGCGGCTTTTCTCAGCAGACACCTCAGCTTGAGAATAAAGGACTGAGGGAAGTGAGGTGTGGGAGAATAAAACTGAGCTCTGGAGAAATGTTTGGCTAGAGTTTCCCCTACAATATATACCAGTTCCGACTTACATACAAATTCAACTTAAGAACAAACCTACAGTCCCTATCTTGTACGTAACCCGCGGACTGCCTGTATATATTGGCATGTGTGAGAGAGAGAAAGGATGATCCTGCAAGGTGCTAAACTCTTAACTCCCTTTATGATCAATACAAATGAAGGGCAACCTCAGAGTTGGTCCTTAAAAAATGCAGCAACTCTTAGATAAGATTGTGTCAATTGTGATTTTAGAGAATCTAGCCAACTAGGCCCCCAGGCAAAGGAAATCAAATATGTATGTAATTTAAACCATACATTTTTCTTATAAGTAGGAGTTGTGAAGGTTACTGTAAACAAATACCTTGAAATTAATGTGTAGCCTAGAAAAACAAAATGGAAAGGCTATTGAGGTGACTTTCACCGAATATTCTCTACACAGTTTAAAAAAAAATGACATAACATCTGACAAAAGGATGAAACCAAAGTGACATATATATGGAAGTTAACATGTTGGAGTGGCAGAAAAATGGAAGCGAACACAAGCTGTTTTAAATTATAGCAGGAAAGTAGCAAAGAGCAACCTTTCCCACCACACCTTAAGAGCTATTCGCTTTTAAAATGTGTCAGTCTTCCCTTGCCTTCCTTTCCTTCCATCTGTCCTTCAAAGAGTTGGGTTAAAAAAAATCATAACCCCAGACCAGCTGGATTCTAAATGTTTATGGAAAATGAGAGAGAGACAGATATAAAGTAACTTCAACTCAACTAGTAACTGTAACCAAGGAATTCAGAACCCTGAATTGTGTGCCTTGTCTCCCTACATAATGGGGAGAGGCAGATGCCTAATAAGGGGATCCACAAAAACCAGCATGCCCAATCACCTAAAGTAGACAATGGGGAATGCTGAAAGGAGGGGTGTATTGGACTAACTTCTGTGGCTGAGAGATAAATCCTTTCGAGCTACACAGAGCTCTTCTTGGGGTCTGGGAAAGGCACTTCCAGCAGCATAACTAAATGCAAGAAGGAACAGTTTTGTTAGCTAAGTGGCTAGAACATATTCTATAAGACCATTTGAGGTAGAGTGGCCCAGTATCATCAAGCTACAAGATATACTTGATGGGGCTCTCTGCTGAAAGAAATCTTTCCTAAGCCCCTCACTTCAGACCTTCAAATAAACCTCCTCCCTCTGCTCCAACTCTTCAAGCTCATAATCAGAAGCAAGCTGCCTACAGATCGAGTCATACCAACTCAAAGTGCTCTAGAGCCTGCCAAACCAACAGATGTAAAACCTGTAGACAGTGATAATCTGCTACAGTGATAATCAATACTCTACACAACATAACTTTCAAGGTCTTTACATATCACAATATATAGTCAGCTCAGCCAGGGCATTGAATGCCCGACAACTATGTGGATGATACAACACAATCCCTACATTTTTAACTGATCGATCTCACACAGATACAAACACCCCATCACCTGCAAGTGAACACTTTTCACAAAGCAATCGTGTCTATCTAACCTCTCAAATTTATAACTGTGCTAGACACTAAAACTTATTATAGAATCACAGAACTGGATGACCTCAAGAGGTCATCGAGTCTAGTTCCCTTCCCTCAAGGCAGGACCAAGAACTGTCTAAATCAGTGGTTCCCAAACTTTTTGACATCATGCCCCCTTTTTGATTTTTGAAAAACCCTCCCGTTCCTCCCGCCAATAACAGCAAAACTTGTTGAACAAAAAAAAAAAAAAAAAAAAAAAGGAACTGTGACTGGAGTGAAAAAACAAAAATAGCACACCCAGTTTGGGAACCCATTGTCTAACCTACTCTTAAATATCGCCAGAGATGGAAATTCTACAACCCCCCTATGCAATTTATTCCAGTATTTAACCATCCTGACAGAAAGTTTTTTCTAATGTCCAATCTAAAAATCCCTTGCTGCAATTTAAGCCCATTGCTTCTTGTCCTCAGAGGCCAAGAAGAACAAGCCCAATTATTTCAGTCTTCCCTCATAGGTCATATTTTCTAGACCTTTAATCATTTTTGTCACTCTTCTCTGGACTTACTCCACATCTTTTTTGAAATGTAGCACCCAGAACTTGACACAATATTCCAACTGAGGCCTAATCAGCACAGAGTAGAGCAGAAGAATGACTTCTCATGTCTTGTTCACAACACTCCTATTAATGCATCCCAGAATCATGTTTGCTTTTTTTGCAACAGTGTCACACTGTTGACTCATGTTTAACTAGTCATCCACTATGACCCCTAAATCTTTCAGCAGTACTCCTTCCTAGACAATCACTTCCCATTCTGTATATGTGAAACTGATTGTTCATTCTAAAGTGGAGCACTTTGCATTTGTCCTTATTAAACTTCATCCTGTTTACCTCAGACCATTTCTCTAGTTTGTCCGGATCATTTTGAATTATGACCCTATCCTCTAAAGCATGTGCTACCCCTCCCAGCTTGGTATCCTCTCCAAACTTAATAATTGTACTCTCTATCCCTATATCTAAATCATTGATGAAGATATTGAACAAAATCAGTCCCAAAATAGACCACTGCAGAACCCCACATGTTATGCTCTTCCAGCATGATTGTGAATCATTAATAACTACTCTCTGAGAACGGTTGTCCAGACAGTTAAGGACTAAACTGGAACACTGGATTCATTACAACAGTCTGTAACTCACTAACTCCCCTTTTTTGTCTTATGAGTGCGGAGGTCACAGGCCATTCTCCATTGAATGGATAGAATATGTGCTAAGTGCTTATGCTAAACAAGCTATTCACTTTCCATTTAACTATAATGTATCTTTCCCAGATGTGGTGAAGGGCTCTGTCTCAAAAGCTTGTCTCTCTCACCAACAGACATTGATCCAACAAATGGCATTACCTCACCCACCTTGTCTCATGTATTTTTTTAGTCACAATTCATGTATTCCCCACATTACAAACAATTCAGTTAGCACAGAAGAATAATTGTTTCAGTAAAAGTCAAGTAAGTTAGAACACTTATGATTTATAACAGAGGCATTGCCAAACCAGCAGGAAATTACTGGAAAGAATGATTTTCTATTAATACATGGAGACATTAACAATGACATTTTTGCATTAAAAACTAAAATATGTATACAAGAAAAACAAAAACTTACCCAAATACTCAGTCCCAGTTTAAAATATGGGGGCCAGATTCTGAAGTCCTCTTTATTTTGTCCTAGATCAATCTCTTACTAAAGTCAAAGGAAATTTGTTAGAGTAAGAATGGAGTAAAAACTGAGCAAGACCTTCAGAAGTTTACTGATATGATATTGCTGTAGTAATCATCATGAAAAGTCATGTTTAACTGGTTAAAAGACAGGAAACAAAGGGTAGGAAAAAAAGGTAAGTTTTCCGAATGGAGAGAGGTAACTAGCGGGGTCCCCCAAAAGTCTGTCCTGGGACCCATCCTATTCAACTTATTTATAAATGATCTAGAGAAAGGGGTAAATAGTGAGGTGGCAAAATTTGCAGATGATACCAAACTGCTCAAGCTAGTTAAGATCAAAGCAGACTGCGAAGAGCTTCAAAAAGATCTCACCAAACTAAGTGATTGGGCAACAAATTAAATTTAATGTTCATAAATGTCAAGTAATGCACATTGGAAAAAATAATCCCAACTATACATACAATATGATGGGGGCTAATTTAGCTACAACTACTCAAGAGAGAGATCTTGGAGTCATTGTGGATAGTTCTCTGAAAACATCCACTCAGTGTGCAGTGGCAGTCAATAAAGCAAACAGAATGTTAGGAATAATTAAAAAAGAGATAGAGAATAAGAGAGAAAATATCTTATTGCCTCTATATAAAACCATGGTACTCCCACATCTTGAATACTGCGTATAGATGTGGTCACTTCATCTCAAAAAAAGATATATTGGCATTGGAAAAGGTTCAGAAAAGGGCAACAAAAATTATTTGGGGTTTGAAACGGGTCCCATATGACTTTTCAGCTTAGAAAAGAGGAGATTAAGAGGGGATATGATAGAGGTCTATAAAATCATGATTGGTGTGGAAAAAGTGAATAAGGAAAAGTTATTTACTTATTCCCACTATAGAAGAACTAAGGGGTCACCAAATGAAATTATTAAGCAGTAGGTTTAAAACAAACAGAAGGAAGTTTTTCTTCACTCAGCACAGTCAATCTGTAGAACTCCTTGCCAAAGAATGTGGTGAAGGCTAGGAATTTACAGGGTTCAAAAAAGAGATAGATTCATGGAGGTTAGGTCCATCGATGGCTATTAACCAGGATGGGTAGGAATGGTGTCCCTAGCCTCTGTTTGTCTGGAAATGAGTGACAAAAGAGGGGTCACATGATGATTACCTGTTGTGTCCCCTCCCTTTGGGGCATCTGGTATTGGCCACTGTCAGCAGACAGGATACTAGGCAGGATGGACCATTGATCTGACCTAGTATGGCTGCTCTTATTGTCTTGTGTCATAATTTGTCAACAGTAGCCACATTGATGAATTTAAGTTACTACAGGATTCCTCCCACAAGTACACAGAATCCGAGATATCTGTGGAGAATGTGGGCTAACCACTGGCAAATGTTGACTTTTTCAGGTTTTCCACTCTGTAAATAAGTATGATTATGCATATACTTCCACCCTTTTCGAACCCCATTCTCCACTATTTCCATGGCTACATCATCAGTGCAAGCATGTTCTGCTACATTGAATGCAATGAGACTTGCTTTTAATTGTCTCCCAACCTGTAGACAATCTCTGCTTTCAACTGAAAGTGAATCAACTCTAGGCAAACTAACTGATGATTCGCCATCTCCTAAGATCTGAGCTATGGATTTCTACCAGTGATTCTCCAAGGCAGCCAGGTGCAAGCAAGATAGCATGCAAAGAAAGGTTGGACATCATTTAGAATTCAGCTATCTTCTAGCAGCTAGCTAGCTTCTGGGACTTTTCCATATACGACTGTGAACAGTAAATGATGCCACAGCACACTTCAGTGAGACCTAAATACATTGGTGGAACAATTTATAGAGCCTTGCTTTGCAATCCTCATCCTCACTATAATTTTAGTGTGTTTCAAAAAAATGCTGCTTTGGTACCGTCCCAATCAGCCCTTTGGATTTTCTAAGCATTTAATTATCCAAATGACCTTGAAGCTGTTGTTATAAGTGAATGGCATTGTTTATTCTAGGGGGATGATAATGAACATCGGCAGAATGGAGAGCCAAAATGAAGAAATAATGACCAGAAATAAGATGAGCGTATTTTTGATGATTCTATTCAACTTTGACCTCTGGATTCAATCTGATCAGAAAAGCTCTGATTAATTAGATGTCAGCAAGTCACCAGGTCCTGATGAAATGCATCCCAGGATACTCAAGGAGCTGATATACGAGGTATCTGAGCCTTTAGCTATGATCTTTGAAAAATCATGGCAGACAGGGGAGATTCCAGAAGACTGGAAAAGGGCAAATATTGTGCCTATCTATAAAAAGGGGAATAAGAACAACCCAGGAAACTACAGACCGGTCAGTTTAACGTCTGTCCCAGGGAAGATAATGGAGCAGGTAATTAAGGAAATCATATGCAAACACTTGGAAGGTAATAAAGTGATAGGGAATAGCCAGCATGGGTTTGTGAAGAACAAGTCATGCCAAACTAATCTGATAGCTTTCTTTGATAAGATAACGAGCCTTGTGGATAAGGGAGAAGCGGTGGATGTCATATACCTAGACTTTAGTAAGGCATTTGATACGGTCTTGCATGATATTCTTATTGATAAACTAGACAAATATAACTTAGAAAGGGCCACGATAAGGTGGGTGCATAATTGGCTGGATAACCGTAGTCAGAGAGTTGTTGTTAACGGTTCTAAATCCTGCTGGAAAGGGATAACAAGTGGAGTTCCTCAAGGGTCTGTTTTGGGACCTGTACTGTTCAATATCTTCATCAATGATGTAGATATTGGGATAGAGAGTACGCTTATTAAGTTTGCAGATGATACCAAACTGGGTGGGGTTGCGACTTCTTTGGAGGATAGGGACATAATTCAAAATGACCTTAGCAAGTTAGAGAAATGGTCAGAGGTAAACAGGATGAGGTTTAATAAAGAGAAATGCAAAGTGCTCCACTTAGGAAGGAACAATCAGTTCCATACATACAAAATGGGAAGCGACTGTCTAGGAAGGAGCATAGCGGAAAGGGATCTAGGGGTCATAGTGGACCACAAGTTGAATATGAGTCAACAGTGTGATGCTGTTGCAAAAAAAGCAAATATGATTCTAGGTTGTATCAACAGATGTGTTGTAAGCAAAACTCGTGAAGTCATTCTGCCGCTCTACTCTGCACTAGTTAGGCCTCAGCTGGAGTACTGTGTCCAGTTCTGGGCGCCACATTTCAAGAAAGATGTGGAGAAATTGGAAAGGGTACAGAGAAGAGCGACAAGAATGATTAAAGGTTTAGAGAACATGACCTATGAAGCCAGGCTTCATGAACTGGGCTTGTTTAGTTTGGAAAAAAGAAGATTAAGGGGGGGGACATGATAGCGGCTTTCAAATATCTAAAAGGGTGTCACAAGGAGGAAGGAGAAAATTTGTTCCTCTTGGTTTCTGAGGACAGGACAAGGAGTAATGGGCTTAAAGTGCAGCAGGGGAGGTTTAGATTGGACATTAGGAAAAAATTCCTAACTGTCAGGGTGGTCAAATATTGGAATAAATTGCCAAGGGAGGTGGTGGAATCTCCCTCTCTGGAGATATTTAAGAACAGGTTGGATAGACATCTGTCAGGGATGGTGTAGACGGAGCTTGGTCCTGCCTTGAGGGCGGGGGGCTGGACTCGATGACCTCTTGAGGTCCCTTCCAGTCCTATTATTCTATGATTCTATGATTCTAATTATCTGACTGATGAAAATATGTTATATGTACTTGGTTCTCAAGGGATTAGCAGTTATTACAAAAATGTAATAACATTTTATTAAGGGTAAGCAACACACTTAAAAATGCTAATACTGTAATGTAACCACACTTCTCAGGTAATAAAAGGCACTTGGCCGTCATTAGATATGGTTCTAATCTATAAAATTCATATCTTGATTCAAATAAAAAACTAAATTTCCCCATAGTTCAGAAGGGGCATGCATGCAGATGATGGGGTTTTGGGGTTTCCAGTATAGCCTAATTTAGAAATAGACTCAAGGTGTTAAATTGACCTGAATACAAATATAAATCTGCTTTCACACTTCCTCAAAGTTTGTTGGGAGTGGTCTACATGCAGCATTCCATTTCAGGCCTGCCTTTAATCATTCAGTGTGATGCTGTAAACTAACTCAGGAAATTAAAGTACTACTCATTGTCAAGAGTTACTTTGGATATGTTAGAGGCATGAGAATGTCCAACCAGTATAACAATGAGTTTGACAGACTATCTTAAAGTTCTGTTTAGTACACCATGAAAGCTCCCACCTGGAATGAATATTTGGCTTTGTTTGTATTCTCTTTCCTTGGGGCTTATTTAATGGCCAGCAAAGCAATCTGATCTTTATCATGTTTCTAGACCTCAAGGGAGGTGGCCTCCTACCAGAAGGGGCTGCAAAACAGAACATATTTCAGAAGTGCACTGTATTTCACAAATGAACACACACATAGGCACCAACTCCATGGCGGCTCCAGGGCCGGAGTACCCATGGGGGAAAAATTGGTGGTAAGGAGCACCCACTGGTGCCAAGCTCCAGCTCTGACATCTCCCCCCATGCCTCTTGCATGCCAATGGACCTGCTGACCAACTCTTTTCCCTCTGTCCCTGAGCTTCCAGAACATTGCAAACAACTGATCTGTGGCATTCAAGCTCTGAGGGGAAGGGAGAGGGAGAAGAGTGGGGATGGGGTGTGCTCAGGAAAGGAGGTGGGGAAGAGGTGGGGTGAGGGTGGAGCAGGGGCAGGAAGAGGTGGGGTGGGGGTTGGGGAAAGGGTGGAGAGGGGGCGGAGCATGGAGTGGAGGGGTGGGTGTTGAGCATCCCCAGGCAAGAAGAGAAGTCAAAGCCAATGAACACATATAAACAAACACAATTGCAATGTATTACCCAAAATAGTGTATATTCCTTCCTACCAATAATTATGACCACCAAACACATTCCTGAGCAATTCTAAGAAACAAGCAGACTTTGAGCAGACAGGCTTATCAATCAGCTGCACAGATGCTGGTTTTATAACCTCAACCAAGTGAAGCAACTGAGAGAACAAGCATATTTTCCACACATGAATCACACAGTTCACTATTTTTTCATAGTCCAATATGAACAATTTCCAGCTTGCTTAACTGGAACCTCAACCAGCAAAATAGAAGTCAATAAATAGTGTGTGTCCTTTCTGACAGCGCACTATGTCCTGGCTTCTGTTGCGCTGAGCACCACAGGCATAGTTAGCAGCGCCAAATGGCTTATTATTGTAATTAGTATGGCTGCTGGCTGCACACAATTTAAAAAACAGTGAATCAGCACTTACCCAATATTTCAGGAATGGCCACTGCTGCTAATATTTAAAATATAATTAAGTGCCAAAATTAGCTAAATAGGTGACTGATGCCACTGGGAACTACCTTTTATTTATATTATTGACAAGAGTTTAGGAATATTCATGTAGTTGGACGGTGGAAGAGAACATATTATCTCGTGTTTTGTTTATATCAAAAAAATCACTGGAGAAGCATCACTCCGATGAAATTATTCAGACTATGTCTAGACTGAATCCCTCTGTCGACAGATCAAGCACATTGAAATTGCTAACAAAGCAGGGATTTAAATATCCCACACTTCATTAGCATAAACATGGCCACCGCTTTTTTCCGAAACAGAGTTTAAAAAAAACAAAACCCGGCAGTCTAGACACAAACCTGTCAAAAATAACCCCTTTTTCTACATTTCCTGTATTCTTCAAAAAATGAGGTTTTCAGGATCTGTTGAAAAAGGGTTTATTTTCAACAGATCCGCATCTAGACTGCTGGGTTTTTTTTTCAAAAAAACTCAGTTTTGAAAAAAAGTGGTGGCCATGTTTATGCTAATGAAGTGTGGGATATTTAAATCCCTGCTTCACTAGCAATTGCGTGCCTAATCTACATCTCTCTGTCGACAGAGAGGTGTAGTCTAGATACACCCCCAGTCAGAACAGGAAGCAATGGTCTGCTAGAACAAGGAGCGATGGTCTCAAGTTGCAGTGGGGGAGGTCTAAGTTGGAAATTAGGAAAAATTATTTCATTAGGGGGGTGATGACGCACTGGAATGGCTCACTTAGGCAAGTGGCAGAATCTCCATCCTTGGAGATTTTTAAGACCACCCAGCACAAAGCCTTGGCTGGCATAACATAGTTGTGGTTGGTCTTGCTTTGAACAGAGTTTGACAAGAAGACCTTCTGACAGGACTGTCCTCAGGCATGTGCAGCTTATGCAGCTGCGTAGGGCACCACTACATTTGGAGCACCACAATTCAATAGTAGCTCCAGCCCCTGTCCCTGCCCCTTCTCTCCACTCCCCGCAGGCTCTGACAGTCCCCATCCCCATATCCTGGTCGACCCATCCCTGCAGGCTCAATGCTGGATTCAGTGTCCTCAGTCCCCTCACATCCGCATGTTCTGCGCCCAGCCCCTGCTCACTAGGAGGCAGCGAGAACCACAAACGCAGATTGGAGGACTCTGGAAGAACAGGAGATGGCCATGCAGGAGATGGCTAGAGAGAAGTTTTCCCTAAAAAGCAAAATGCTTCTCTCTAGCCTGTGGACTTGCCCGCTGCCCTCAGGTTGCAGGTGAGCCTCCCTTCTCCCCTGCTTCAGGATGGCCAACTCTCACAGGGTATGTCTACACTAGAAAGTTAGTTCGAACTAACGGACGTTAGTTCGAACTAACTTTCCTATGCGCTACACTAGCGCTCCGCTAGTTCGAATTTGAATCGAACTAGCGGAGCGCTTAGTTCGAACTAGGAAAACCTCATTTTACGAGGACTAACGCCTAGTTCGAACTAGCTAGTTCGAACTAAGGGCTGTGTAGCCCTTTAGTTCGAACTAGTGGGAGGCTAGTCCTCCCCAGGTTTCCCTGGTGGCCACTCTGGCCAACACCAGGGAAACTCTATGCCCCCCTCCCGGCCCCGGACCCCTTAAAGGGGCACGGGCTGGCTACGGTGCCCGTGCCAGGTGCAAGCCTGCCAGCACCCAGCTAGCAGACCCTGCACCTGGCACGGCACAGAGCCACCCACCCGATGCCCCCCAGCCCACCCCCTCTTGCCGGGACCAGGCTGGCGGCTCCCGGGAGCTTGCCCTGGACCGCAAGAGGCGGGCACCTTCCTGGGCTAGTGTGGACATCGTGGACCTCGTCCACGATCTCCGCACTAGGCACAGGAAAGTGGCCGTCTAGGGCAGGAGAGCTGCCAGCCTGGCCACCCAGGAGCAGGTTGGCATGAAAATCAAGGGGGTCCACTGAGACCCCCGACACTGAGCCCTGAGCTTACAATGGCCATCCTGGGTCAGACCAAAGGTCCATCTAGCCCAGTAGCCTGTCTGCCGACAGAGGCCAACCCTAGGGACCCTGGAGGGGATGGACCGAAGACAATGACCAAGCCATTTGTCTCGTGCCATCCCTCTCCAGCCTTCCACAAACTTTGGGCAGGGACACCACTCCTACCCTCTGGCTAATAGGACTCCATGGACCCAACCTCCATCACTTTATCTCACTTCCCTTTAAACTCTGTTCTAGTTGTAGCCTTCACAGCCTCCTGCAGCAAGGAGTTCCACAGGTTAACTATTTGCTTTGTCAACAACAACAACTTTCTCTTACTAGTTTCAAGCCTGCTACCCATTCCTTTCCTTTGGTGTCCTCTAGTCCTTCTTGATGGGAACTCAGGAAGAACTTTTATGAATGCACCCTCTCCACCCAACCCCTGCTTTTAGAGACCTCTATCCTGTCCCCCCTCCGTCTCCTCTTTTCTAAGCTGAACAGTCCCAGTCTCTGTAGCCTCTCTTCATCTGGGACCTGTTCCCAACCCCTGATCATGTTAGTTGCCCTCCCCTCTCCCAGCCTTTCTCTTCCCCTCTCCCACCTCCTTTTCCCAGTCTCCCCCAGTTTTTTTCAATAAAGACAGAGTCAATGTTGGAAGAAACGTTATCTTTATTTTGTACATCAATAAGAAGGGGGGCTAGGGAAGGGTAAGTGGAAGGAGGTGAGGGAGGAATGGGGTACGAGCCCCCGATGGGGAGGACTGGGCTGGCTCTGTGGGCTTCTGGGGGTGGAAGCTCTCCTGCAGCCCCCCAATTACTCCCTCTCCCCAGATGGCAGCCTGCGGCAAGTGCAGCCGGGCTGATGGCCGAGTGGTGTGATGTGCCCAGTGTGAGCACTCAGGGCACTCCAAGCCAGAACTTCTTTGCAAGCGGGGCACCCCTTAGAACTGTGTGTCCGGGGTGGGGGTCGGGACCCTTTAAGCGCAGCCCTCGGCTAGCCTGAGACAGCATCTCCATGCTCTAAGTCCTCCTTTTATGCCCTGCCGGCACTGCTTCCGGCCATCCTTAAGCCCTGTTCAGAGTCCACTCAATGTGGACTTGCTAGTTCGAACTAGCAAAACGCTAGTTCGAACTAGTTTTTAGTTCTAGACGCGTTAGTTCGAACTAGCTTAGTTCGAATTAACTAATTCGAACTAAGTTAGTTCGAACTAACTTTGTAGTGTAGACATACCCACAGATAGGATGGACTAGATGCAATTAAAGCAAATGGAATCCAGGCCATCTGGTTCAGGAGAGCTGGCAACTCTCAAGATTCCCCCTAAGATTCTGCCCCCACAGCATCTCCCCTTGGAATGTCCCCCATGGGGAGTGTCAGTGCTGGACAGAAGCACTGGGGTCTCTCTCCACCATAATATTCTATGATTCAGTTCCTACGATATTCTTTTCTTCATTAAAATAAAGAACATTTTGGCTAATGTAAAATGTAATTCCTTTTTTAGTATTTTAATGAAATTTTTAAATTAATTTTGTACGTTGTGTATTTTTTGGCCTCGGATTTAATCAGATTCCTTTAAATCAGATCTGTTTTCAACAACTGAAAGAGCTCAAGATGGGGAAGGAATACTCATGAAGATGAAAGGTGGTTCTTGTCTGTCTGGCAATATAACTAAAAAGGTCTGACAAAGGGAAGTGAATACATTACATGGATTTGCAAAGGTCACTTTGCTGGTGAAAAATTAATTTAAAAGAAAAACAAAAAGAAAAACACAGCTTTGCTGACAAGGAATACTTTCTCTGGAGCAGCTGTACTTTTGCCATACCATAGCTGTCAGGCGCCTCTGGTCAATGTATCCTAAATTACCCCCAAAGCATCAAGAAACTTGCCAAGCCATAGAAAAAAGCTACTTTCTATTAATGAAACAGAAAAGTACCCACAGCAGGAGCCTTTCAGATATTATGGCCTTATCCTCAAGGCCCTTCATATTCTGGACTTCCACTGAAATCAGTGAATATTTTGTATGTAGAGAGGTTTGGGAGTCATTTGGAGTGTGCTTAGCAGAAATGCTTTATAGACTATGGTGTGACTCAAAATGCATAATCACTGGTAAATCAGTGGGGTTAAAAACACGAGACTGGAAATACTTATTGTAGGTCTGTTCTTCAGAAATGTTACTATTTGAACACTGTGAAGGGCTTCAAAACCTATATTTAAGGCTTAATTCTTTTTATCAAAATTTGCATAAGAGTAACACAAAGGCAACTTGGGGTTGATGGCAGCCCACCACATCTGTCACCTACAACCCCACCTTCCAAAATGGATGATACTGGTCCATCCACAATGATCCTTCCATAGCGACCGGTACACCACACATTTTCTCTTTGTCTAAAAATCAAGTTTAAACTTTTGTTTATGAAGGCTCTGGACACATGTGCTGTGGTTCTCTCAAGTTACAGTGTATTCTTTCCCATAGCAGTCCATCAAGTGCACCATTAGAAGCACCCAAAGACATTTTCTTCATCATGCAGCAAACCTTAACATTTTATGCTGTTGATTGTAGTAGACCTGGAATTCTGGTTGGTATGAGGTAACACATTAGAGAACTCTTTATGGCTGTTCTCCTGAAGTTCCTTCTTAGGTAAGATTTGAGTCTGTTCCCAATTGTATGGTGCATGATCTCCAGTCACGGTGGGTATGTCTACACCACAGAATTATTTTGAAATAACAAGGTGAGCGACCACACAGCAAACCCGTTATTCTGAAATTATTTCAAAATAACAGGCTTCTTATTCCGAAATAGTAAACCTTCATTTCATGAGGAATAATGCCTATTTTGAAATAGCTATTTCGAAATAGGGTGAGAGTAGACGGTGCAGCTGTGCTTATCATATATATAGTAGCCCAATGTCTGTGACTCTGTAACGCGGTAGCATTATGAGTCGCCTCTGGGGGGGGCGCAGTTGCCTCGTGCCGTGGCGCTCAGTTGAGTTCTGCGCTGCTCAGCTGGGCCACCGCAGGGGAGCAAGTGGCACAATTGGCCGTTTGGGCCCCGTGGTCCCCATGCAGCACCTTGCGGCGGCCCAGATGAGTGGCGCAGAACTCCCCACCACAAGCCACCACTAAGGAGGGAAGGGTCAGGGAAACACACAGCAGTGCCACACATGACACAGGGTCATGCCTGAACTCTTGGGGCAGCATCTGCTCCCAGTCAAGCATGGCAAGGTGGACAAAACAGATCACCTTCAGGGGAACCTGCTGGGAGAAGAAGTGGAGGGGACCCCAATATCACCCTCCCTGACAAGCTTCATCTGCCACTCACACACGTCTCCTCCAACACCCTCCCCTCTCTCCTCCAGTGGGCAGGATACAATTTCTGTCTCTCTACGAAGCCACCACTACCAGTCCCGGCATATGCAGGGGACAGAGGGAAGTTGAGCCACCCCGTCCACCCCTTCCCACCCACAGGCTCACAGCCTGGCCAGCACCTTCTCATGGCTGCTTGTCCTTGGATGCAGGGCTAGTGAGGCTCTCCTGGGTTGTCTCTGCCCTTGCAGAAAAGTGCTCACTGCCTAAGCAACAGAGGGCCTTGCTCAAAGCACTTTGCCGTCATCTGAACCAAAACCTTTCATTGTCGGCTCAGAGTTTAGGACCAGGCTTCATGGAAGGCTTTTCCATGCCTTTTACGTTCTTGTGTGAAAGATAAATCTTTTGTAGATGTTTGGTGCCACCTCAGAGCCTTGGCCCACCCCATCCAATGTTCCATTCCCAGGTCTGGCCATGCTTGATGCTTCAGAGGAAGGAGATTAAAAACCCTCCCAGAACGTGTGGGGGAGGAGAGGAGGGGGCGGGAAGGCCATCATTTCCTGACTCCTGCAGGCAGATAGCTGAAATGCTGAAGCATGAGCTTTTAGGAAAATAGACCAGGAATCAGAAGTGAGCCCAAAGGTTGTGGAGTCCTGTCCCCAACAGTCACAAGTAATCCCATCACACAATTGCACTCATACATTTGTCCAGCTGTCTCTGAAAAGTAGTTAAATTGTTTGTCCCCACAATTCCTTTAGGGAGAATTTTTCAGAACAACATTCCTCTGATGATTAGAAACCTTCTTCTAATTTCTTGTCTGAATTTGTTCATGGAAGTTTATCCATTGTTCTTATACTAGTATTATCCTTTTGCTTAAATAGCTCCTCTCCCTCTATGGTGTTAGCCCCCTGAAGGTTTTATAGAGATCAATCATACCTCGCTCAGACTTTTTTTTTTTTTTTTTGCTAGACTAAACTAGCTAAGCCCATCCAGTCTCCTCCTATCACCCTGATCATCCTAGTAGTTCTTCTCTGTATCCAGACCAGTTTAAGGTGCTCTTTTTTGAACCTGAGTAACTAGAATTGTATATAATATTCTAAATGAAGTCTTAGGGGTGCTTTGTACAATGGCATTAACTCTGTCTCTACTGGCAATTCTGCTAGTCTTTTTTATAGATGCATCACATTGGTGGTTTATAATAATCCTGTGATTAACCCCCCCAACACACACATACACACACACACACAGACAGAGGTTTCTCACCTTCTATGTTACTTCCAACTGATGAACTCTCAATTTCTAACAATAATTATTATTGTTATACCCTAAGTCAGGCATGTCCAAAGTCCGGCCCACGAGCCAATTGCGGCCCGTGTTCCGATTTAATACGGCCCCCGCTTCCTCCCCCTCTCCTGGCTCACTGGCGCTCTTTTGAACTGGCGCGCCCAGCGCGCCGCTTCCGGCCGTGCCGCCGCCGCCCATGGCCTCCGCGGTCCTAGAGCCTGCCCTGTAGGGCACATCCGCAGCCCCGCTCCCCCGCTCGGCTGCGGGTTCGCCCTGCCCCCGGGCCGCCATGAGGCCGGCGTGCCCTGCGCTCTCTGCGGGAACGGCCCTCACGCATGTTCACTTCTTCAAATCTGGCCCTCTTTGAAAAAAGTTTGGACACCCCTGCCCTAAGTGCATGACCTTCATTTTGGACTATTAATCTTTTATCCCCTTTTCTGTCACTTCACTCTTCAAAGTAATCCAGAACTTCTTGTATAATATTCCAATCCTCCTATGTACTGGTGATGCCTTCCAACTTTGTATCAGCAGCAAATTTCATTAGATGGGCAGATGATCTTGGCTTTTTGCTGATCCCAGGGGATTCTCCAAGTTTGAGGGTAAACTCTAATGGCCTATTCTGCAAGGGACAAATCTGACTTAATGTTGAGGTAGAACTGTAGGGGAGAGGACCTCCATGGAGAACTCCTTCATGTTAGTTCCTTCCCATGGAAAAGGACAATTTTCTGTTTGAACTGCATATGCAAATGCTCATGTATACATGCCAATACATCTAGTGGGGGTATTTTTTAAATTCTTAATTTGCTTAATCATTAGAAGCTTAATCCTGAAAAACAAGAACAAAGAGAAAAATGGATTGCTGTTAGCTTTTTATTGTATTTGTTTACTTATTTTTAAAAACCTACTAAACTTACCCAAAACTTTCCTTTTAAAAAGAAATCTATCTAAGATAATGCACATAAAGATATTTTTTTCAGGGCTGAGGTTCCAAATCTGTATAATTGGAAATTGATTGTGAAATCAATTTCCAAAACTAGGCTAAGGTCATTATTCATCCTGTATTTTAAGGGATGTCTTTTACTCCTTGCCTCATCTCCCATGCTCCATTTCCAGTAAAGTGCTACTAAAAACCATATAAACAATACATTTTCAAGCACTGATCTTGCAAACCATGACACATTCTGATAAAAATGTATGATCTTGTACCTACAGCAAAGGATATATGTTTTGAAAAAGACAAAGTGACTGCCATAATTACTTCCCTTCTTTCTAGATTAGCTAAAAGTAGGGCATAAAAATTATATACAACTCGAATTTTCCAATCCCAGACATTAAGTTCTGGACTAAGTATGTGTTTAAAAGCTAGAAATACTTGTTACATCCTATTGGATATCTAGGAATTCCAACTTTCCAGAGAGAGATATAACATCCCTGCAGACTCCTGGCAAATCACAAGATCTTGTAGGTTAAAATTGCAGAAGTGAAGCCAGGGCATTGTAAATAAGGTAACTAGAACATTGGATACTTAAAAAAATAAAACAAATACAACTGTAAAACTCCAAATATATTAACATATCATCTCAAAATGGGTCATAACATAAATACATGATAATGTGTATTGTATAAATGTTTCTTTGTACTTATAACAAGATGCTGAACGCTTTCTTGGTACTATGTTAACAATAAATAATGATAACACACAGGGCTTCACCACATGTAAGTAATGCAGCCCACACAATCTAATGCCAATGAAATCTTTATATCTCCACAGGCCATCATGTATTCTCTCTATATTATGTCAACAGTTTTACACTGCTATTAAACATTGATTTGATCACTGGATACATCTGGAAATCTTAAGCTCCTACAGGATGAAATGTCAAAGGGGCTTCAGAAAGTCGAAAAGAAGTTGCTTACAGAAAAAAAAATCTGACTGGAAAATAATGCATAGAAATCACAAAGTGTCAGTGGAAAATAAAATGAGTTAATGTGAAAAACACAGAGAAGACATTTGGGTTTTCAAAAATGGGAACTTGGTGATCACATTGAAAAACCATGCACACAGTAGGCAAAGGACAAAATCCAGATGACTTTTATTTTATAAATTACACAATATTTTGATCAACAAATACTAATACTGATAGCAACTTCTATTCTACTTCATCCTCTCCCCATCCACTCTCTCCCTTGAATTCCAGAAGGGATCTGAAACATTTTAATATGTCCCAAGCCATGCACTGAATATTATGATAATGAAAGATGTTTGCTTTTATGCCATGTCTTTTTCAGATCATTTATATTACAGTTTCAGGTTTTAGATTTCAGGCTTTGCTGTCTGAAGCTGATCCTTACTGTGGTCTGGGTAAGGTTCATGGAAAGATGTGTTTTCATCAGCCTCTGTCTAGTTCTGTCAGCTGAAAATATTCCTGTGTATGATAGCACTTCACAAAGTGCCACTTTCTCTCTTCTCACTAAATTTATCTTCAAATACTGTAGGGGGCTCAACGTATGTTAGCAAAGCTACAACACCAGTTCCATTATTTCCAGTGCAATGTAACCCCATTAATGTCAAAAATTATACCCATGCTCATAGTTAAGTAAATTTTATGGAAAACAGATCAAATGGTGAACTGATATGACTTTTGAACAACAAGAAGAGAAAAGGAAATGTGAGACAGTGATTGAAACCAAACTGTTCAACAGTTCAGATGAAACACACTAAAAGAAATTAGTTAGGAACTCAGAATTTCCCACACTAGATTAAATAATTGTTCTATCAAGTCTGGAGCCATGCCTCTGACAATAGTTATCTATTATTTTGGAGAAAACTAAAAATACTCATAAGCCACCTATATCTTTCAGGCTGGGACAGGATATTAATCTATAACCTTCTCAACTTTCCACACATTGTTGGCACACACACAGTATTAATTGGGTAAAATTTATTTCCTGATTCCTGAAGCAAAAAGCTGATGCCCTGAAAAAAGAATACTGTGCACTCCTAATTGTGCCTGAGTTGCTACTAATATTACTCATCAAAAATTACCCAGTCCCTTCATAGGTCCATAGCATGAAAGAAATCATACATCTGATAAGCAAATTCAATCATTGTCTACCCATCTGCTAACGAGTATCCGGGGATGGATAGCCTAATTTTTCCCAGCCCAGACCCTTAAAAATTTGTATTTCAATATTCATGTCGCTGATAGTGAAAAACAGGATAAAAACCAAGAGGGACATATTTTCAAAGGTATTTAGGAGCTTAAACCTATATTTATTTATTTAAAATATTTTTACCCTCTCTATTTAAAATATTCAAGGCAGCTTACAACATTTTTAAAAGCACAATAAATAAATAAATATAAAGTAAAACATAGGACCCTAAAGGGAGAGGGGGACATAAAACCTGCTAAAACACCTAAAGAGGAGGGACACACACACACACATACACACACACACAACTAAACACCACTAAAAGCACAGGTAAAAAGGGTAGCCTTGGCCTGGCGTTGAAACAGTGCCAACATTGGTGCCAGAAGAATGTCCTAGGAAAGAGATTTTCATAGCCTACAGGTGAAGTCTGAGAAGGCCCTGATCTGCGTTGATGTTAATCTTATCTCCATAAGTGGAGGAATATGGGCAGAGCCTCCTCAGCCTGAATCTATAGGTGCCTAATGGCATTTCCAAAATCATGTAGGCGAGTTAGGCACCTCAACCCAGATCTGAGTGATATATCTCAGCAAAATCAGTGGCAGTTTGTTGTCCAGGCTGTTGAGGTGCATTTGAAAATTCTAGTGGGCACCTAATTGCATCTTTATGCACCTAAATGCCTTTAAAAACTAAAGTATCAAATTCTCCTCCAGTTGCTCCAACCCTTCTGTGCCTCCTGTACATGGTTTGGGGAATTGAATCTATAGAAATGTGCCCTCAGCAGCTCCATGCCAACAGGATACACTGCTCCATTGGGTTTAACAGTGTAGAGATTGACCTGGTGAAGCTACTTCTCACTCATCGTCCCTGCACTCACAGAGAGCGGGAGGTAACCAGTGCAGTGAGTTTTGGCCAGACGCCCTCACATGGGTGAAATTTCACCCAGGAAGTGGTCTCTTTAATTAAGCTTAGCACATATGTTATAACCTTCACCGAGAACTATACAAATTAATTAATCTTCTGTGAGTAAGGTGCTCATTATCCACATCTCACATAGCTGTACCAGGCCATTCTTGCCAGATTAAATGGAGGTACACATGTCTCAGACACAAAACCAGCATGCTAGTGGTTCAAGTTTAAAGGAAAGCAGCAGTGATTTTACCATAATATTATGGATGTTGAAAGAAACATTCAGTCACAAGGAAGCTAAAAAAAAATTAATGTATTTTTAAAATACCTCCTGATGGTTCAAATACTCAATTCATATGAATCAGGAAGCTGTGTAATCCTTGGTGGTGGCCATTTTGAGGGTAATTCCAACAGGATGTGCAGCCAGATGACATTTCTGAAAACAGGACGATTAGAGCAGCAGCTGGTAAAGAACCACAGCAGATTTGCACAATGCTGCTTTCTACATGCCATATTTTAATCAACACCTTTGGAAAGCCCTTGCTGTTCTCCACATCTCTAATGCAGCTTCCTGTGTCAGATCTTCAGCTAGACACGTTTTATCAGGCTCAAAATACGACTTCCTGCTTCAGTTCATAAGTTTCCATACTGTATATACACAGTTACATACATTTGAAAGTATTAATAACAGTAACTTTTTTTCAGTGATGTATGGCTCTCTTCAGGAAAACAAACGTGCTTAACTTTAAGCATATGCTTACATCATATGACTTCAATCAAGCATATGTGAGAGTGCTTTGCTCAGTCAGAGCCTTAGTAAAACAGAATTTAACAGTGGCTCAAATAACTGTAAACTATTTCATGTGTAACTTCAGTTTTCTTTAATACAGATCAAACCACTCTAGTCCAGAACTCTCTGCTCCAGAAACACTCATGGTCTGGAATTATTTTAGCCAGCCAGATGTCCACTTTCATGGGCGTGGACAAGTTTCCCGTGATCTCATAAAGTTTGTTTACAGCCACCAGTCTGTAACTCTCAGTGTTCTGTGCTCTTATTTAACTTGAATTTACCACTAAATGTCTTCTAAGCAGTGGAAGCATTGGTAATGCTGCTAAACAATATTGACTTCCTGTGGTCTGGAAAATTCTCTGGTTCAGAACCAGTCGGGTCCCAAGAGTGCCGGACTAGGGAGGTTCAATCTGTATCATCATCATCATTATCAAGGCAAATCTAAAGGGGCATAGCATCTTTATATTGCTGCCTAGATTAATCTAGGTTCCTAAAATAGACTGGCTGGATGTTCAATCTGTGTATATTAGCAATTCTTGTTTAAATATAGTTCTATGGTGAATGGGACTTATTTTATACATTTGGGCTTGTGTATAATGGCTGGTCCCAATCCTACTGAGGCCCAAAATATGAGTCTTTTAAGTTGAATGATAAAATGGGGCCCTGGTACAAGTTTCAATGTGGGCAGTAATCATGTTAGTACTGAATTATGTTTTGCATTTCCCAGCTGCTCTATTTGATTTCTGTACTAATAATACTGAAAAGTTAACAGAGTGATAAATCAAATTTTGAACACAAATTTTGCTTTGTAGTATGTGAATGCCATTCATCTCAATAAGAAATTCAGTACAACTACATCCTGAATTTGCTAAAATTAAAGACACTCAAGATACTTATTACAGTCTGAATAAAGATAAATTAAGAATGAGTTAATTACCTCTAGACATAGGAACTCTGTGCAGAAACTATATTAGGTGTGTCTGGTCTCAATACTGGTTTTAAATAGTGTGATCAGTCTGTCAAATGGGAGAGGGAGTTGTAGAAACACATGTACTAGAAAATCCAGATCATTGTAAATACATGTGTGAGAACTATAAGTTGTTTGTGTGAATGGCTTTCATGCATTGCTTTTTCCAGGCCAATATACTTTTTTTGCTTTGTTTTTATGTCCTGCAGTAATGTGCAAGTCCTGAAATGCGCAAAGACTCTTGAGTAAAAGGGATCTCTACAAGGATCTAGATCTTAAAGAACTTAGAAGGAATGGTTTGTTCTTTCTGCAGAAGAAACTGAATAATATATGACACTATCCAAAAATAAACTAGAGCATACTACAATGGCTGATGCATTGTTGCAGCTGTCTTATCTTATTGTTGTGTGTTTGCCTGTGCAATGATATGCTTACTGTGATAAGGAACTGCTGCCTAATGGGAATACTTGTAGCATAGATTTCCTAAAAGTAGAAGCAGACCCAAACACCAAGGTGCCTTACAAAGTGGAGGGTATTGTGAAATTTGACTTCAGAACTGTTGTTGGGGCGGGGGGGCGGGGAATAGGTTAGCAATAAGATGGCTCTTGTGTGATTGGTTAAACAAAAACACATGTTTTTACTAAGGGAATTTTTGTATTAAAGAATTTAGCCAAGTCCCCCCTTCTTTTAAAGCAATTAGTTAATTGTTAATATTTTGAATGGGGAGAAATAATTTCATTATTTTAGGCAAGAAAATGTTGTATCATCTCCTCACACACTATAAAGAGGTCTGATCTGTATCGTCAGAGGCCTGTTTTAGGAGAACTTTAGAAGCAAGTTCCAAAACAAGATTTTAAATGCTTGCATGTGGTGTTAATTGGAAGCTAGCTCATAAAAACTGGGAAGTAACAATTTATTATGTATTTTAAGATTATCTATATAGTTTGGAATGGGATTACAATGGGATGTACCTGGAATACGATTGTTTCTCATCAAATGGAAAGGGAGGGCATTGCTAGCAAGGACATTATACTGTAGAATGACCACAGGGAGGCATCCAGAGACCAGAGATGGGGACCAGGACAGCTATAAATATGTTCATGCAGCAGGGTGCAGCAGTCAAGAAAGGAACAACGATCTACTATATATTTGAAAGAGAGTTTTCCTGTCTGTCTGTACCTGCAATGGGACTGCTTCTCATAAAACCATAGAGAAAAAAAACAGAATCATCATGCAAGTGAAAGGGGCCAGTTGGGGGCACCAGGACCGCCCCAGCCATGCCTTCCACCCCCTGGTGCCCTTCAGGGAGGGTAAGGGGAGCCTAAAGCTCCCTCTTGATTTAGACAGGATCATTGCTGGCGGTTCTGTCAGGGAATGAGGGGAAAATGCATAGCTTGCTGCATTTCTCACTCTGGCTGGGATACATAGGGGCAGATAAACCTGGACTTGCCCCAGCCGGGGAACATGCCTACTAGAGCTGCAGCAGCCATGAAGAGGTGCCTCTCACCCAGCCCCAAGCTGCTGCGGTGAGAGAGGACTAGGGTTGTTCTCTGTCCCGCGCCCGCATGTTAGAGCCCTCATCCCCAGCCTCACCCCAGAGTGATGATTTAAATGAAGCATGTACATTTACATTTTATTTCCCCCAAATTAATTGAGTTAAGGATCTGAGGAAAGCTGAGTAAATCTTCTAGTAAAATAGTAAATAAATAAATAAATGTTTTGTGCTGGTTTACATTATCAGTTCATCTCCTTTGAAAAGTATTTCATAGTAAAACAATGAAAGGGAATAGTACCAAAAAGATCATAAACCCTTTATCTTTTATACATTAAATTTAGAGAGTTTCTCTGTCTGTTTGATCAAGAACTCCTCCTAACAGGTAAGACCTAGGAGCATCAAACTCGGTATTTAACTTTCTCTTATCATAGCTTAAAAAATGTAAGGTTTTGGTTGAGCCAGGAAAATGGGATGTACCTGGAATAGGATTGCTTCCCAGTAAAGCTTACAGAAAAGACATAAAACGAAGAAGTAGTGTAGTGCTCTGTTTTGGCACAGCAAAATCAATACTTAAGGTTTGAAAACTAGAAGACAATGTTATTGGAAACCAAATTGACTATACTCCCTTTTTGTTAAAATTTAGCAAATTATACGAGTTTATAGGAATGAAGAAAAAATACACTTGATGGAATTATCATTTTAAAAAATACTAAAAAAAATTAAACAGCCCCTTTTTAAAGAAATCTAAAATAAAACATAACTTCATAAAATGACACTGTATTTTTTGAAAATACAATCATTTAAATAAAGCAAGTATGTTTTCCTTCTATTTTCAAAGAAAAACCTTCATGGAGTTAAGGACCCAAGTAAATGTGCTAGTTTAGAATATATTTATTCCTTGCTATTTTTCTAAACTTTTTTTTCTTTGATAATGGCTCCCTTTCTACAGCAAGTTAAAACCAAACATTCACTTTCAACTTACCTTCTATTATTGAAAATAATATTTTGGATTATTAAATGGATCCAAATTTAGTTTTTACAGTGAAAAGTGGGTTGAAAAGAGCTGAAAAGGCCAAATATTGATGTTGAAAAGGGTTTCCTGACATTTTGAAAGAAGGGCCAATTTAAAATGTCCTATCTTTTTCCTTCTGCCCCACCCTCCCCTTATTCCGTAAGCCTCAGGATTCCGGTAATTATCTCTTTGCACCTCGTGTCCCCGGATGCCTTATTGGTGTTCCACCCCCCACTATGCCAAATATGTCCAATGATTTTTTAGGCTGTGTTCTATCTGCACATTCTTGGGAGTAACGGTAGCACTGTAACATGACCAAAAGTATCCAGACAGACTGCAGCATTGGATGATTGGTACCAGATTGGTGTTGTGTCATATTTGCATTTTGTCCTGAGTAATCTTTCCTGGTAGAGATTTTTGTGGAGTCCTGACTGGATTTCAGAGCTTCACTTCCCAGGAATAATTATCTCCGGCAATGCAGTTGTCCCCTCACTCTGACCCCTAGTGTGGGATGAGTCCAGAGTATAAGCCATTGCATTAGCAGGGGTGAATTTTACATATACAGCTAATATGTGATACATAAGACACAAATAGATGAAATCTGACAAAAATACAAGGAGTCCTAGGTAGCAGTCAAGAGATTTAAAAATAGGAAAAGAAAAGAAATAATTTCTAGAGACAAATTTGGCTTTTACTAGAAACTTCTTTTTCCTTTTTGAGGGGAAAAGGGCGAGGAGGGAGCTGAGGAAGAAGAATGGGGAAAATACAATTTATGGCTTGCTCGATAAAATCTTTCTGGGCCAATTTCATCTTTACCCTTTTCTGTCACCTTTAAGCTTTGAACCAGATACTGTCCTCGGCAGTGTTAGGGTTCAGCTGTGCTTTTGTGAACATCCCAGCAGAATCTGCAGGGATCAGCACAAAAGAACCCAAATATATAGAGTATGCAGGCCTCGGAGAGGGGGTGAGCTGCCAAAAATTGAACTCTAGGCTCAAGCTTCAATAGCCCTATAAGTATGTGGTCAAAAGGGGGGGCAGGGAGAGGAATGCATTCCTAATGAAATACATACTTCAAAACTTAAATTAATAGGTTTTTAGTTACACTGTGGTTCAGAGACGAGTAGATGTGGAACAACTGCTTACACAGACATAAAACAGTCTCCCTCTCCCTCGCTCTGGGTCCCTTAGGATGCGGTTGGGCAGATGGATACACATATGTGCAGAGGAATCCTCAACAAAAAGCCTAGCAAGACAGACAAAGGAAAGTATTTATGTAACTGAAATGTAATTAAATTCTCAAGTAATGAGGCTAACAGCCTGCCAATGCACATTTGCTGGCTATATAATTTGTAAGAATCATATTTTTAAATGTTTTGTCAAGGATACCTGGAACAGTGGAGAAAGCACATCTGTGCTTTTATGTACAAATTGAAATAACTAAATAAGAATAAAGAGCAATGCTGACTTAGAGATTTTAAAAGACCTTTAATTTTATTAACGCTGCCGATCTCGCTCCTTTAGCACTACAGTATTTTCAAAGAAAGCATTTTGGCACATAACATTTCTCAGCCATTCTAAAGTACCGTTCCCATAATATTGCAGCTCAGGCTCCCCTTAAATATTTCTGCCAAAGCACATGATTGGCTTAGAAATGTTGTTGTTCGCAGAATTGTTAAAGTTAGCATTTCATTCTTATGTGTCTTGTCAGTGAAATGATACAATATAAGCACACATTTCCTATGAGAAGTTGAGAGGATTTTAAAAATTGCCCAAGGGAACTGAAAGTGTCATTAATTTCTGTTGCTTCAGAGGGGTAGCCCAGTTAGTCTGTAACTAGAAAAACTTGAAAAACAACTAATAGTCTTGCAGTACTTTAGAGGCTAACAAAACATGTAGATGGTGTCATGAGCTTTCGTGGGTAAAACCCACTTCTTCAGATGAATGGAGTTAATTTCTGAGAGAGCTGAGCATCTATTTCCTGAGGCGCTTTTCAAAATCTCACCCAACTTGGCAAGTTGGGTGACAAATACAAGTAAGTGTTCTCTAGCCTCTAATTAAGCCAACTAAAATACACAATGCATAGAGTCGATCATCAAAGGATCTCAGCATGCTTTACAAATATTGAGGCCATCTCAACACTATGTAGATGATAGACGTTGCTTCAGTCAAACTTCTGGAGTTTGATTTAGCAGATCTAAAGAAGTCCTGCTAATTTGAACTAGGAGGGCTCCTCCATCGGCACTGTTAGTCCTGCTCCTCACAAGGAGTAAGGGAAGTCAACTGGAGTGTTTGCGCCCATTGACATCCCACTGTGTGGATGGGGCAAAAACGTGATTTAAGATACATCGACTCCAACTATGTAATTAACCATAAGTCAACCTTCCTCTTTAGTGTAGACTTGGTCTGATTGACCAGTGTTGCCAACTCTTGTGATTTAGTCTCCAGTCTTGTGATATTTGATGTTTTTTTCTTAAAGCTTCAGTTCCTGGAGTTATGTTGTTATGTGAAAACCTCAGCTGTCATTAAAAACAAACCTAAGGTTCTAGCCTTCATTGTTGCAGAGAAAGGCTTGAAAATGTGACTGAGTGCACTCTGAAGCTTCAAAAAATCATTGTGTAAGACTGCATAGCCCAAAATGTAAGTGCAAAGGATCTCTTAGAGCAATATTAAAGGGACAAATACATTGTGGAAGAGAGAGCTAATTCCATTTGTAATTAATGAGACACGTGTATTTTTGGAAGAAAGTTGGCAGAATTCACCTTTAATGGACCATCTGTTGTACAGGAAAAAAGGCCTGGTGATTTTTGCAGGAGTTGCCCTGCATAAGGGCTACAGGAATAAACCTTGTCATTGGAGCCCTGGAGATTGAGGTTATAGCTTGCACTGAGTAGTGCAGTCATCAACAGAGAGTCTTTTCCAATCTTTTGTTTATAATTCCTGCTTCATATGTAGTATAGCATCCAAAGAGAAACTCTTTGTCTCAGTGCCTCTCAGATAAGAGTGAAATTGCAAGAAGTGAGTTTGCAAACAATGGCAAAGAGAAATACTGAATATTTCACCCAGTGTGTACTAGGTTGACTGTAGAGCTACTGCATTCTACTTTCATGTGGTTTCTGCATGACTGAATGTCAGCGATAAAAGCCACGTAGAGTGAACACAAGCTTAGTTTTACTAATTACAGAGGCTACTTGTATACTTCTGATTGCCTTCTATTATTACCTCATTGTGCGATTCTATTGAAACAGAAGGACATATATCATCAGGAAATATTAAAAGCATCATTCAAGCCTTGCAAATCTGCAGATACCTGTTTTAGAGGTGGATGTGGATGTGGATATCTGCAACACATTTTTGCAGATATGGATGCAAATTTTGGACCTAGAACCTTGCAAATTTGCAGAAATCACCTTTATGTCCATGGATATCCGCATCTCTGTGGACATGGATAGCCATGGCTCTTTTTTGCTGATACAGATTCAAAATATTGTTATCTGCGCAGGGCTCTAACCATATTGACAAAGCTACTGACTATTAACATTGCAATGCAATTTGGAAAAATTAAAATAACAGAAACATGCCTCAATGAATATTCTTTTAAAATCACCAGGTTTGGATTAGTAGAGATGTGTAAAATATGATATGCCAGGTAAAGTACCTACTATGCTAGCAGTACTACCACCATAGATCTGATTCTTCAAGGCCACAAGGATTACCAAGCACATTATTTTACAAAAATGGAAAGTAAGTCTTGTGCCCCAGATAGAGCATTGGTATTCAGACCTGTCTGAGTTACTAATGAAAGAACAAATAGCTTATCAACATAGAGAAAAATTATATGAATATGAAGGAATTTGGGACTCCCATTCTTGGTACATTTGGGTAAAGAAAGCATATGCAGTTCATATAGTACAAGATCTCCATTCCACCTAACCTCCCTGCTTTTTCCCTTCCTCCCCTCCCTGCCACCCTGTTTCTCTCCTTCCCTTATTTGCCTATTTGTGTATAACTTTTTTTCTAATTGTTACCACTACCCTACCATGTTATGGCTGTGTTATATTGTCTGTTTTTTTACTGCCTGGTCTTGCAGCTGTGACAATTTGTAAAGGTGTGCAATTGCATAATATTATTGGATATCCTGTGAAATATGCAGTATGTGGTAATATATAAAACAATGCAAGTCTCTGAACTCTTTGTATTTTGTTACTGTCTGTTTCTTCATGAAAATTAATAAGAAATAAATTGCAAACAAAAGAAAGAAAAAGGTATTCAATCCCCTTCCCTACAACATGCACTAGTCTAACCAATACTAAAGAAACTACCACACAGTGCTACCAGCATCACAAACTACTTACTCAGTTGCCAACCTTCTTTCCCTAAACCAGCTAATCTGAACACTATCTAAAAATATTCTTTAGTGCCACCTCTCTGCCACTGGCAGCCTGAATCTCTCCCAAATAAGTTTCAGGCTGGGGTATGGAGCAAAACCTTGGTCTCCACTAGGGAGTTATTTCGAACTAACACCCCTTAGGTCTAATTAATAAGTAGAGTGTCCACATTACCAAGCCTGTTATTTTGAAATAACAGGCTGGCTATTTCAAAATCTGTGCTCCTGTTTTCCTCAGGGAATAACGCTAATTTCAAATTAGTTATTTTGAAATAGCATTAGTGTGGATGCTCTGCTGCTGCTAATTCAAAATAATTGGTCTCCGGAGGCTTCTCAGAGCTGCAGTTCTGACTGCTCTGGCCACTCATCCCCATTACTCCCCTCCTCCTGCAGAGCTTAAAACTCCAGGAAGCAGGAGAAGGGTTGCTCGCAGGCTGGAGAGTTGTGAGAGTCATGAGCAAGACAGCAGCAAGCAAAGGAGCCATGATGGAACCTAACACTCCCTCAGAGCCTCTATGGCTGCCAGCACTCCTGCTGCTCTGTTGGCTGCCACTGGCCAGGGACACAGGAGAGGTCCAGACTGACCGGTGCAGAGATCTTGGACTTCATTGAGGCTCCTTCCTGGGGAGGAGACCAACCTTCAGAATCTCAGCACCAGGAAGAGGAATGTGGATGTCTATGGTCAGATGGCTGCCAGCCTGGCCAACAAAGGACACAACCAGACCCTGGACAAGTTCCAGATGAAGATTAAGGAGGCTCTGGTAGGCCTACCACAAGGCCAAGGAGCAGAGCATGTGGGAGCCTATCAGCCCCTGCCATCATTGTGAGCCTTTCAGGACACACCCAGCATCAGTCTCCAGGAGGGTGGGTTGTCAGACGGCACTGAGGAGGAGCAGGAGGAGGAGGAGCAGACCAGCCAAGCAACCATGCCCTCCAGTCAGGACAGGATCCTCACCCTGGAGCCAGTTTCTGCTCCCAGGATGTCTCCTAGGCTTCGGGCAAACCCAGGGAAGGCACTTCAGGTGAGTTCTATAATTTTCCCTATCTCCATGCGGTGGCAGGTGACAGGCTGTGAGGGGCTGCACATGCCTCTCTTGGCCTACTCAGCCTGGGGTGAGGCTGGAGGGGGGGTCACACAAGAGCCTGTGCATGTGGATGCACATGGAGCACTAGTCTGGAGCACTCAGCCCCATGATGCTCTCAGACAGGAACCCCTCATTCCTTCTCACAAAGTTCCTGCACAGGTCTGCCTTACTCCAGTCTCCATGGTGGGAAACCTTCCCACCACAAGCCACTGCTAAGGAGTTTGGGATCATGGAGCCACACAGCAGTGCTGCACATGGCATAAGGTCATGCCCACACTCAGGTAACATTGGCTCCCAGTTAAGTGCAATGGTGTGGAGGAGACGGATCCTATGCATGGGAATCTGCGGGGCAGAGGAAGAGGAAGGGAACCCAGTAGTGCTCTGTCCAGCAAGCAGCATCTGCCACTCATGCACCTCCCTCAGCCCCTCCCCACCTCCAGCAGGACCTGCTCAGCATTGAAGTGCTGCTTGTTGGGGGTCCAGGCTGCCCATGTAGGGCTTCATGAGCCAGGGGAACAAGGCGAAAGCTGTGTTGCCCAGTATCAGTATGGACATGTCTACCTCCTCAACTCTGATGGTGCAGTCAGGGGGAAAAATGCCAGCTGGGACTAGGATGGGGTTGTGTGTGCTATGGCCCCTCTGCAGTTGGGAAAGCCCATGGCGGCAAAGCCTTCCACAATGCTAGCCACGTTTCCCAGTGATGACCCTCCATAGCAGCATGTGGGAGATGTCCTTCACTACTTTTATGAGCATGACCCTGACTGTGGATTTCCCCATACCAAACTGGTTTCTGATGGAGTGGTAGCTGTCTGGCGTGGCGAGCTTCCACAGGGCGGTGGCCACATGCTTCTGCATGGGGATGGAGGGTCTCAGTTGGATGTCCTGTCACTGAGGGCAAGGGCGAACCATGCAAAGAGCTCGAGGAAGGTGGCCTTCAGCATGCAAAAGTTCTGCAGCCACTGCAGGTCGTTCCATAGCTGCCCGACAGTGTGGTCCCACCAGTAAGAATTTGTCTCCCATCGCCAGAAGCGGCATTCCACGGTGTATTGAGGGCATGCACAGCCACAGGAGCACCATGACTTGAGTCTCAGGGCCTGCAGACCATGTTGGTCATTGTCCTGCTGGAGCTGCATGTGACCAGTGGGGACGATCTGCACCATGAGGCACAGCATAAGGCCTGCGAGCCTAGCACTGCTTTGCAGCAGCTCTGGCTCCATGCTGTGAATGCTGTGGCATCCGCAAAGGTAATCAGATCACATTAAGTCCCTTTTGTGTCCCGCACGGGGGGAGGCAGTGTAAGAGTGGCATATGAGACACAGCTGCAGAAAGGAGCCCCTGAAAGCATGCATTGCAGCTTGCCTGACTAAGCAGCCACAGGAGTGCGTCCAGAGGCTCTAAGTCCAAGGCAGACTCCAATCAGTGTGGCTTCACTGTGGACGCAGAGTGTGGAGCCCCTGGAAGCACTTTGGGCCACCTGGAAGGAAGGCTTCAATCAGTGTAGGTGTGCTATTTCAATTTGTTAAATCAGGAGTTATGATGTTGATTTTACTTATTTCATCATGCCCAGAGACAGCACTTCTTTTGGTGGATAACTTTCTCCTCATATTTCTCATATTAGATTTCTACTCCACCCAACTTCTCTATCCTGCCAGTCCCCCGCCAAATTCCACTTCTGTCCTCCAGCAACATACTACATCTCCAAGCTCTAGCAGCATCCCATCTAGCAGTTCCACCACATTCCTCATTTTCTACCAGCACCACATCCAACCCCCAGCATTAACACAAGCCCTCCAACAAAGATCCAGCAAACCCTCCTTATTGCCTCCTTATTGCTTCCAAGAGCACCACCCAGAATCCCCCATCTATATTCCCAACACCAGTACCATGATCAACAAAAGGGGAATCCTGTGGTTTTCTAGTAATACGTATGTATACTGCATGGATGAATACTAAGGGTACGTCAAGACTACAGGCTTTTGTCGACAGAAGTTTTGTCGACAGATACTGTCGACAAAGCTTCTGTCTACAAAGAGCATCTAGACTACATTCAGTTCTGTCGACAGAGACAGCTGCTTTGTCGACATGGCAGTGTAGACGCAAAGGACAGTTTAGATGCAATAACACCTTCTGTCGACAGAACTCTGTTGACAAAAGGCGTTATTCCTCGTAAAATGAGGTTTACCAGCATTGACAAAACTACGTTATGTCGACAGAACTCAGCGGTAGTGTAGACGCAGGTTTAGTTTTGTCGACAAAAGTCCACTTTTGTCAACAAAACCCTGTAGTCTAGACACACCCTAAAAGTCTTCAAGTGTTCTGGAGAAAGGTAAACTGTTGCCACATATCTTCTATCTATGAGGCTGTGTTATCAGGACTTTTTGCACAGCTCTCAGCTTGGTTGGTAAATAAAGGAGTCCATGTGTCCACTGAAGCTGTTATTTTAATTCCAGACTCTGCAAACCATACTTAATTCCTCCACACATGCAACAGTTTGCATTTTAGTTTATTTTTTAAGTTAGAAAAGGAACAGTAAATTAGCAAGTTCTTTGCAACAAAATAATAGATATTGTTGAGCATTTAGGGGCATTTTATTTTATTGGGAAATTTAGAATTCCTCAGCCAGGTTATGTCCTGGCGATCCAGACACAAAGGAAACTTCTGTGTATCAATCTTCTCCTGCCCAAGGGGAAGATGAGGACCAGTTGTCTGTGACATCATTCCACTGACAGCTCATTGGAGAGTTACCTGTGGGAAGAAAGTAGACTGAGGGCAAGAGAAGAGGGTTGGGTGGGGTGGGGCGGGGTGGGGAGAGTTATGTATTGTTTCCTACCAGCCACTAGGGTAATCTCCAGGAAATTAGTATAGGTTGCACTATTTTTATTTGTGGAGTGTTTCAGAGTAGGGATGCATCTCCACATGGAAACAGTGCCAACGCACAAAAGCTCTCAGTCGATGGCCCTGGCCACCAGTAAAAGCCCCCATGATCCTTCTTGATTGCTTCATCTGTTTACTACTCACGTTGTATGGCTGGTCCCATAAACCAAATGGTCTTGCGTCTGCTCCCTGACTGGATGACTGAAACTATTTAAAGAGGAGAATAAGCCAGGAATGAATAGCAAATAATGAATAACACTCACCCACGTATGAATTTTCAGACACATTATTATTTGTGACAAAATGTATTAAACAATTCTATATTATAAACATTTTTGTGTGTACCCAGTGCTTGTCCCAATCTGTATTACCCCACTAGCAACATTTTAATAATCTACTGGCTCTACTGTTATATAACAAAATGTAAGTCAGACTCATGTTATACACTGCCTAAAATACTGGAATTTTTGATATTGCTAAAGTGGAAATACTGAACTCATGCAGAAAATAATAAATATGTGAGTGATTTAAAACAGCTCTGAAGCTCTGATATCCAAAATCAGTCAATTTTTGCCCCCAGCAAAATTCATTCACTTAATAAGAACAGCACGTAAAAAGTTAAACAAAGTACTTCTTTGCTATTCAACATGGAAAAGAGTAAAATATACAGTATAAACAGGAGATTATTAAGCAGCTAGCAAAAGGATTATTTGTTTCATTTAAAATTAAGAAGATTTGCATGTTCCACCAAAAGGCATTATTTAAAAGTTTCCCTTTTTTTTGCAGTTAAATAATGACAACTTCATCATCCTAGCAAGCAAGCAATTTTTTCCCATTTCTTATATTAACCAGTATCTATGCAGACTGGATGAACTGTATTGTTTGTACTTACAGTGTCTCAGGGATGGTAGAGAGTTCATGAGTCTAAGAAATCAATTCAGTAGTCTTCATTTGATTTATAGTTCTTAAAGCAGAAAAGAAGCCTTATTCAAGAAATTAGTATATATAATGCAGATAAGAACAATTTGTATTAATTTACATTTTCAGCTGTAAATTAGCAATATTTCAGAAAATTTTTAAAAATATGTTCTTGACTGCTTATTGCCTTAATAGGGAACCAAGCACCTAGTTATGTGACTCTGAAATCATCAAATCCAAGACCTAAAAATCTGTGGAAAACTAACTTTCCAAAGACTTATGGAATGATCTTCAATTTCATACTCCAGACGGAGATCAAATCCAGTTCATTGTTCCGACTCTCCAAATTATGGGTGGGGCTGGTAGGGCTTCCTATCAAGTTTCATGGCATTGCCCATTATAAGATTTTGGTTTCAGTTTCTTATAACTTTGCCAGACTTTAACCACTCAGCCTGAAACTTTCCTCTCAGGGTAGCTGCATCAGGCTGAATTTTCCTGGAAAATTTCTGCCAAAACAGTTCAACTATTTCTGAGGCTAGAAAAAAAATATGTTGTTTTTCCCATGTTAAAAATTTCTGATGACTTTCCTTTAATAAGATCCAGCACCACCATGCTTTGGAGCAAGGACTTGAAATGCAGCAGGGGTATGAGTGATCTTTGGTATCACAGATGCTCCTTTTGCCATTCTCATGGAAATCCATCCAAATTCAGCCAAGTTCTAAGTCCTCAAAAAGTTCACAATAGAGACATCTTAGATTTGGGCAGCTAAATTCTCCAAAGATTCTGTCTGCACACAGCATGCTTCAGCCTGGGGTGGAGTAGGACTTCCCTTACAAATGAAGCTCTGGGCTGCTTTGGACTGTGCTAGATCCAGACAGTGAGCAGAGAGCCAGACTCTCTCTACTGTCAGTTACACCATAAAAAGAGACACTTTCTCAGTCTGTGATTTGTCATTCATTAAATCCATCAATTTTGCTTCTCTGAGACCAGTGAGACATGAACAGACATTATGAGATTTAATCATGGAGTCACTGAGAATTGTTACAATAGGAATAGGGGAAGATATGTGTTGCCAAATTTGGATCTCAGGTGCCTTGGTGGTACTGGGAGCATTCAATAGAACATTATGTATTGTATAATTGTGGGTGCCATGTGTGGGGTATTTTGGCACTTGATTCCAATAATGTTGCTGTTTGTTTCATTAGAACATGCTACATTTAGCTTTTCAGTACTTGTTTTTAGTTCTATTTTTGTTATGAGAGTCACAGGCTTCTGAACATGGAACATTATAAATTAATAGAAGTATTATCCCCATAGTATGAGAAGTTCCTTATTCCCCTATGTACTTATTCTCCATTGTCAAATATTTTATAGGCCACCTATTTACCGCCATCCTGGAGGCTCTGCACTAGTGTTTGAAGTCCAGTTCTCATCCCCACTCTGTAGCCACTTTCTCTGGTTGCCACAAGGAAGGATTCATGGTCCCTATTGGGTGCTCTTGGCTAGAGGAAGCAAAAGGAGAAAAATATGGGAATCTTCTGAACCTCAAGAGGGCCTTGAAAAACATTTCCCAAATCCCCCGGACCAAAAAATGCAGTGTGTCTACATGGACAATAATAAATAGCTGCTCTGGGGTTTCTGTCAGCTCTCCGGCTCTCACCGACAATTCTGCAGTGCTGTCCCTATGATACAAAGGGCCTCAAACAAGGATTTAGGTCAAATGCTGAAAATTTGTAATAACAGGAACATGTTAGAAACTAAATCCTTGCACCCATGCCCTAAAATATATCATTTTGTTTATGTGTGCAGCAAATTGCCTTCCATCCACTGGCGCAAACAGGAATCAGGCTGAATGTTGCTGATATTCTGTGGGCAGACTGATGCATTCGTTCAGCCTAGTGTTAGACCTCCCTAAAATATGATGCTACAAACAGTTGCCTGCTATGCTTGCTTCAGGTTGCTGCTGTCGAGCCTTTCAGAAAGGCTAAGCCTTTAGCAAGGAATAGGGTGTTATGTTGCACTTAGGTTTGCAGGGGAGGAAATGATTCCTGTCTCCATACCTGTAGTAACTAATGCTAGGAATGAAAATACTTGTGTTTTTCTTGCAACACCGACTGTGGCCATGTACAGCGTAGCTGGTTTAACTTATCCTCCCTTGAGTGTTTTTTTCCTCTTCTGCACAGTTCCCATACTGTAGCTCCTGGAAATCATTTCAGTCAAAAATTCAGTCTGTGTAAAAATCTGAGACTTCCTGCAGCAGTGGGACTTAAGCCAGCAGACGGGATTCAGGGTGTGCTTGCCAACTCTTGCACAGTGCGTGGCAGCAGAAAGATCCATAAGATCATCTGAATTTGCTGTGGAGTTTCCGCTATAGAAATGGAAGCAGCATGGTAGTTAAAGCGGCGCTGCCGGCACAATTTGTAGAGTGGAGGTGCTGAAAGGCACTGAACAAAACTGCAAACCCTGTACATGGTGGAAACCACTTCAAGCCAGGCGAGGCTGCAGCACCCCTGTACCCTGAATTCTAGCACCTGTGCATTAAAAATTAGAACAGGATAACACACATACATAAAAATTATATTACTACTCAGCTTGGTTATATCATATGTTGTCATCTCTTGCTAATTTCCTTAAGGACAAAGGGAATCAATATTCATTTCCTGAACACCCCCTCGCCCAGACAAGGCAGTCGGCCAACCCCCTCCTCTCTCAGGCTTATCTCTGGCCCACAGAACAATGTCTCCATAAGAAACACAGTGCCACAGAGCATAGAATCATAGATTACTAGGACTGGAAGGGACCTCGAGAGGTCCCTTGGAAAGATGGAGACGTAAGCCATCCTTATTTAGCAGATAAACTTGATTAAATAACTGAATATACTGCATATTGCCAAATTCCACAACCAATACTGATAATCTAAATAAATGCTTTTGACAGGTTTCTTAAAAAAAAAAAAAGCAGAGTATGTCCTGTGTTTTCCCAAGTTTGACCCAACCCCAAACAAAACTTTTTCTTGATGAATAAGATAGATATTAAACTCTGCAGTAAAAATAATGTGATTAGAATTATTTCTGTTATATAATATTATCATAAATCTTGATCAAAATCAAGAATTTGATTTCAACAGACTAGGCAGTCACACTTACCAAAAGGGAGAAAGGGGAACAAAAGAAAAAGGAATATTCACATGTTCAGCATTTACCATTTGAGCCCTGCTCCAGGGGTTTGGGCCAAAATATTTTGGCACAACAAGATAACACAGTAATCCATTTTATATTTAGTTACTACTGTAGCTCGTACAAAAATCCCTCAATGCTCATAGTAGAAATCACCTAACTCCCTTGCTAAAATGGATATTTATAAGGAAGCATATTTTTCCAATTGAAGAAGATGCTAGGGACAGTTCTGTTTTCTGTCCAAGTTCTTTCCTGGATATGCCAAGATTTCTCGGATACTGATAGTTATGAGTATGAGTGTAGGGCAATTGATTCTCAGCCTCCCCCCCCCCCCAACTTCTTTATTGGCCTGGGGGGGGGGCTAGATAGTGTCATTAAATACCTAAGAATAAAAGACCAAACAAATTCTTGGCACAATAGATCAGAGTTTGGATAAAACCCCAAAGCTTTGAAAGAACAATTCAGATAAGCTTTGAGGGTAAAATCCTGGCCCCACTGAAGTCAATGGGACTCTTGCTATCGACTTCAATGGGGGGCAGGAATTTACCATGAAGCAGATTTGAATATTTTTGTTTAAAAGCTACTATGAACATACTTTCTTGTGAGACTTTCCTTAGCTATAGGTGCTAGTTAAGTTGGGAATGTGAAAAGACTGGTGATTGTTGCAGTGATTATTATAATATTTATACATTATTTCAGTATTTTCACTTCCAAAACTGGGAAATATAAAGGCATGGAAAACATGGAGAAGGGCCAAATCCTTAGCTGATGTAAATCTTCATGAGTCCACCGAGGTCAGTTCAGCTATGGCAATTTACATTAACAGAGGATCCGGCTTAATAAAAAGTAAGGTATAAAAACTAGGAAGAGTAAAATGGGTGGGAGGGGGAGCTCATCACCGAAAAAAACAGAAAAAACTCCAGCAAGTTAGTTATTTTTCAAACCTCAGAAAACAAAGAGGCTTAGGGTTTTAAACCCTAACATTTTGCTAATGCCAAGGAAGAAGTGGAAGCTAAAGTCTAGACATTTGCCAAAGTGAAATGATTTGGTGATCTAAGTCTGTTACACTACTGGTTAGGTTCCCACCTCACAAAACCCAGCAGGTGCAGTTTTAGGAGATACCACAGCATTATACATAGGAAAATGTACTCAGCAAGAGTTATCCCTCCACCCAGCCCAGCATCTTTCCGACCCAGAAACATGCAGGCAAGACTGACTCTCTTTGGGAACACTGGGACCTATGGGGCCCCACCGTTCCCCTCACTCAATAGGCTTTGGAAAAATAGAAACTCCAGGATGGAACCAGCTAAAGATTCAACCTGGCAGGAAATACTGAGGAAGCAGCTTCAACAGGAACCTTCAGAAACAGGTGATGCATTGTATAGTGTTTATTGTAAATGAAGTTTTATTTTCCCTCTGGTGAGTTTGTCTGCAGGTTTCACCTCTTTCCTACCTTCTCCTCCATCTTTTAATTCCAGCCTATTCTATCTCCTTGCCATCTGCCTTTCCATTGTTGCCTCAATTGTCTCATATCCCTTCCTTTCAGACAGTCCCTTCCTGTCTTCCCTTCTCACCCACTTTTGCTCTATACAAATTTAGATATAAAAAATCATTTGGAAAGAAAGAAAGAAAGAAAGAAAGAAAGAAAGAAAGAAAGAAAGAAAGAAAGAAAGAAAGAAAGAAAGAAAGAAAGAAAGAAAGAAAGAAAGAAAGAAAGAAAGAAAGAAAGAAAGAAAGAAAGAAAGAAAGATCTTTGAGAAGTTCTACATGCATGTGGGCACATGGGATCCAGTGGATATAGTGTACTTAGATTTTCAGAAAGCCTTTGACAAGGATTCTGAGCAAAGACTTTTAAGCAAAGTAAACTGTCATGGGATAAGATGGAAGGTCCTCTCATGGATTGCGTATCTTATTTCGAATCTATTTAGAAATAGCTTATTTTGGAATTTGGCTCATCTACACAGTGCAAACGTGCTATTTCGAAACATTCCTTAACCCTCGTGGAATGAGGGTTACTGGGATGCCAAAATAGCACTCCCATTATTTCGAAAAATATAACAGGTGGCTTGCGTAGATATGGGCTTCCTTGTCTATGACACATAGCTGCATAAACAGACTCCAGGTGTTTATAGTCATTTTTGTGGAGTGTGGAGTTGCTAAGCTCAGAGAGCCTCTTTCAGAGCCTTGGCAGCCCCAGTTGGCTTCAAGGATTTTCAGGAGTCCATATACTTTGTTTTCATAGAATGACTGAAGAATGCATTTTTCTTCAAGTCACAAGATGAACCAATTCCACTGGAAGATGAAGAAGTCTGAAAAAATGTTGGTGTAGTCAGGAAACCAAGATAAGACAACTAGTGCACCTGCAATAATTTAAACCACATACAACAGACTTCCGATAATCCGGCACCTTTGGGACCTAGATGGTGCTGGATTACTGGATATGCTGGAGTATCGGGAGGTACTCCGGTGGGGGGCTGTGACAGGTCTGCTGGGACCTGCACTGCATCCGGGGTGGATGGGCAGGGAACGGCGGTGAGGGGCAAACCCTCCGCTGTTTTGCAGGAAGGCGGGGGAAGCCCTGCGCAGCCGCCGGCCTGCAAGTGGCAGCGGAGGAGAAGGGGCGAAAGCTAAGTCCCCAAACTTGCCCCATTCTGGCTGCGCTCAGCCCCGCGCCACCGCCGAGAGTGTCTGGGAGGGGAGCGGGCTCCCCATCCCCCAGACTGCAGTAGTTATCGCCAAGCAGGGGGATGAGGGGCGGCGCTGCGGGACCAACCCGGCAGTACCCCACCTGCTCTGCTCCGTCGCTTCCCCAAGTCCGCTGCTTGTTAGTTTCAGCAGCAGCAGCTGAATAAGGGCTGAGAAGGAAATTGACTGGTAGGTAGAGATAGGAGAAGGAGTTGTTTGTTGTGGGAGTGAAAAGTGGGGAGAAATGGTCCTGTCTGTATCTGTTTGTCTTGTCTTGAAGCTCTTTTGGGCAGGCACTGTACTTGTACCTATCACAATAGGGCCTTGACTCTGGTTGAGGCATTTAGGATTTCACTATCTGTATATTGCTGTCAGAATATAAATGCCTGTTAATAAGTCATAACTTTAGGGACACTTTCTTCTCCTCCAGGAAGGAAGGAGGGATATAAGATTGTCAGCCTTTCACCAAGGCAGCAAGAAGGAATGGGGAAACTCACCATATTGCTATCTAAGATGGTTTATTGCCTTATTGATTGAATGTTTTGTAACCTTAAGGATTGAAACAAGCAATCCTTTGCACTTTTTTTTTCTCCCTCCCCTCCCCTGCAGGCTAAAGAAAGCTATGATTCCAACTTGCTGCACAATGGACCAGAAAGGAAAACTGTGAAGTACAGAGGATTATGTGTCTTAACATGTCAGGCAGCGTTTTGTTTTTTAAGAGACAAAGGGGAAGTGACTTTCCCAAATTCATACATAAGGTCAATGCACAGATAAAAATAGAATCCAGGTCTCCTGACTTCCAGTCCAGTGTCCTATCAAATTAGAAGTTCAATTAAGCTCTCAAGCAGAATCTGAAATGGCAAAAGGAGGAATAAGTTTAAAACTTCCATCTATCAACATGCAAGCTCCTTGAACTTGGACTATATATTTTTGTTTGTTTCTGCATCATTGAAATGGATTATTTACTCACCAAATAAAATAGGAAATAAAATAGCTGAAAGAGTTAACAATGCTGACATTTTGAAACAGAGTAAAAATAAACGTATAAAGTGGACTGGCTTTAGAAATGTATGATACCTTTTATAGCCACTTCCCTATATATTGCATTAAGGGCCAGATTAATAAATTGACTTGAAATAATCAAGACAGGGAATGTTTTTAAAATATTTTGCGAACGTTTGTCATCACCTAATCCTAACCCTACGTACGTTCCTTGCCAGAATACGTGCTTTTTTCCAATAGCGTATTTCAGTGGCTTTGCTGAGTCTTATTTGAAAGGGGATTTTATTTAAACAAATTAGTCTTATTTAAACAAAGGGGATTTTATCACTTACCTTGGGAGATTACAAACTCTACAGAAGCTCACTTTTATGATTCCTCCCCCCCCCCCCCCCCATTTAGCCTTAACTTTCTTTGGTTTGCTTTCATCCCTTTACTACTCTTTATATCACCTTGACCCACTGCAACATTTCCCTTTTTGGTCTTTAAACTGAGAAAACGAGACTCTGGAAAAAAATAAACCAGAACATTGTTTTTTAAATTTTAAAACTGTTTATGATTTCGGGGGGATTTTCTACTTTGCTGGTGAAAACAGATTAAATTTGAAGCAAAGAAACAATGAAACTACTCTGTTCATTTCTGGAAAGTTTGGACTTCTCTGGAGTCCTGTTTTTAGAAAAGATTAAAAGATGACAAGGGATAGATCCTATCTACTTGCTACATATCTGTTGAAAATACCCCAGCATTTAAATACCCTGGAATTTAATCTGAGAGCAACACTCACTGATATTGGGTAAAGGGCTAGTTGTGTCACAAATTAGTACTTGTAATGGCTGAAAGAAATAATGGGATTTCTCAGATATCAACATGTGGATGGCTAAAGTGTAAGCATGCCCCCGCTTGTCTCATAACATTATTGCCAAGAAGCCACAGATGCATTCCGGAGTCTCATTTTATATAATTACTTTAGTCTTCCATGGTGATTTGTCTTCAACTGTAATTAGGGCTGGGTTTGAACCAAAATCCTGGGTTTGAACATTCCACAGTTCAAACACATTCAGATATATTGACACTCATCTTGTTAGGACCAACCTTTTAGTTGGGATTTTTGTTATTGATGGGACAGGGAAGTCAGAGGTCTGGTTGTAAAAATTTCCCATTGAGAAGAACTAGGTTTTGTAGACTTGATAGAAGTATATTTTACTGAAGCAAGTTAGAGGAGATAGCGGAGAGATGGCAAACAGGATTGAGGTAGTCCCACATACAGAAAATCCCCTGGATAAAGGCTTTAAGATAGGAGAGGGAAAAGATCCTGAAGGTGGCAGAGAAACAGGATGTTTTGGGCAAACTGATGAGGATAAGTAAGGGAGCAGAGATAAGAATGATAGAGGGAGGTGGGGCCACAGCATATGGGACCGTGAGGTGAGGACAAAGATGTTTGAACGGGGTGTGCTAAGTGTGAAAGGACCAATGAAGGGGTTTTGTGTGAAGCTGCCAATTCAACTTTAATTATAATAGAGTAAAATATAAAAATGTACTTATAGCCTGATGAACCTGATCTTGTACCTCTGAGCCCCTTTTCTACTTCATCCAGTTCAGTACTACTGATGCAATGTGATTGAAGGGAATTTTTTAGGGAAAAAAGCAATAGAATGTATTCACTGGATGAATCTGGGGTATCAGGTTCTATTACTACTATATAATCACTTATTTTAATATGGCAAACCTCAGAAGTACATTTCTCACAGCCTGTAATAACATGGGGTAGGGTGGCTTTGGGAAACTGAGGAGCTATGCCTAAGAATATGTAGTTCATGCTACAGAGAGAAATCTTGCAAGGCCTGAGAAATGCGACAGCTACAAATAAACATTTCAGGATTCACGCTCCTTACATTAGTGAGACTCAAAGCTCCACCTTTATGAATTTTCAATGTGTAGGCAATTGAAACCTTTACAGTCCTTGAGCCTAATCATGTGGTGATGAGCATGGCCTGCAAGGCACTGAGTGCTCTCAATTCCCACTGTCATCCACAGGAATTGAGAGAACTCACCACCTGGTAGCCTTGTGATCCTCCATTGGCAACCTCCCAAGGCTTATGGTTCAAGTCAACCATGGCTGTTCTCCTTAAACAAATGATAATAAATAAACTGAGTAGGAGCTCCAGCTGTGTTAGGGATGTCTCTGTGAATTCCCCAGCATGGATTCTGGTAAATCTATTCCTGATTATGAGTGAAAAACAATGTGTTTGATCTGTGACTATGGAGCACTATTTCCTCTGCCCTCTTCCACTTTCCTTCCATTTTCACATCACATTCCGCTGCATCTTCCACTGCATGCATATGGATTACACCAATTCTGATGCTGTCTGCCAATCTCAGAGGGAAAAGTTCGGCTATTAAACTGGGCTGAGTGGCACCGGCGAGTTCTCATTCAATCAGGGTGTGTCTACACAGCAGCGCTAGCTCAACATAAGCTACTTAATTTGAGCTATGCAAATTGCATAGCTTATTGCAAGTTTATTTTGAGATAGTCTATTGTGAAATTTGGTACTGTCTACGCAGTACCAAATTTTAAAATAACGCGCTATTCTGAAACATCCTTTATACCTCGTGAAATGAGGTTTACAGGGACGTTGGAATCATAGAATCATAGAATACCAGAACTGGAAGGGACCTTGAGAGGTCATCAAGTCCAGTCCCCTGCCTTCACAGCAGGAGCAAGAACTGTCTAGATCAGTGGCTCCCAACCTTTTCAAGCATATGGGCCCCTTTTCAATCTATTAAAATTGAATTGACCACCTCCTGCCTGGGGAGGAAAAAAAGAAAAGATAAAGAAAATTACGGAAAGAAAAAGAAAAGGGGGAAAAAAGTAAGGATTGGGCCCAGTAGGCCTGATCTTTATTTTTACACTTTCTGCAGACCCCCTGCAGTGCCATCATGGACCACTGGTCTAGATCATCCCTGATAGGTGTCCTGCTCTTAAATATCTCCAATGATGGAGATTCCACAACCATCTTAGGCAATTTATTCCAGTGTTCAACCACCCTAACAGGCAGGACGGTTTTCTTGATGTTCAACCTAAACCTCCTTTGCTGCAATTTAAGCTCATTGCTTCTTGTTCTATCCTCAGAAGCCAAGGAGAACATTTTTTCTCTCTCCTCCTTAAAACACCCTTTTAGATAATTGAAAACCGTTATTATGTCCCCTCTCAGTCTTCTCTTTTCTAAACTAAACAAGTCCAGTTCTTTCAGTCTTCCCTCATAGCCCCTGTTTTCTAGACCTTTAATCACTTTTGTTGCTCTTCTCTGGACTTACTCTAATTTCTCCACATCTTTCTTGAAATGTGGCACCTAGAACTGTACATGATACTCCAGCTGAGGCCTAATCAGCACAGAGTAGAGCAGAAGAATGACTTTTCATGTTTTCTTCACAACACTCCTATTAATGCATCCCAGAATCATGTTTGCTTTTTTTGCAAAGGTGTCACTCTGTTGACTCATGTTTAACTTGTCATCCTCAATCCCTTTCAGCAGTACTCCTTCCTAGACAATCACTTCCCATTCTGTATGTATGAAATTGATTGTTTGTTCCTAAGTGAAATATTTTGCATTTGTCCTTGTTAAACTTCATCCTGTTTACATCAGACCATTTCTCTAGTTTGTCCAGATCATTTTGAATTATGATCCTATCCTCCAAAGCACTTGCAACCTCTCCCAACTTGGTATCATCTGCAAACTTAATAATCGTATTCTCTATGCTATCATCTAAATTGCTGATGAAGATATTGAACAGAATCAGCCCCAAAACAGACCCCTGTGGAATCCCACTTGTTATGCCCTTCCAGCATGATTGTGAATTGCTAATAACTACTCTCCAAGAACAGTTATCAAGCAAGTTATGCATCCACCTTATAGTGGCACCATCTAGGTTGTATTTCCCTAATTTATTGATAAGAAGATCATGTGAGACAGTATCAATGCCTTACTAAAGTCTAAGTATTTCAGGTCCACTTATCTCTTATCCACAAGACATGTTATCCTATCAAAGAAAGCTGTCAGATTGGTTTGACATGATTTTTTCTTTACAAATTGATGCTGGTTGTTACCTATCACCTTATTTTCTTCCAGATGTTTGCAGACGAATTCCTTAATTACTTGCTCCATTATCTTCTTTGGCACAGAAGTTAAAGTGACTGTTCTGTAGTTGCCTGGGTTGTTCTTATTTCACTTTTTATAGATGAACACTATAAATAGTGAGCCTGTTACATTTCAAAATAATGGGCTTGCTGTGAAGACGCAGGATAGCTATTTCGGGAACAGTCTGGTATCCTGAAATAGCATTGCAATGTAGATGTAGCCTCAGGCACTAAAACAGTTCCAGCGAAATGATTCAAAGTAAACATTATGATTTTAAGAGGGATAAATGACACAAGAAGCCAAAGGCGTTCTTGAAGAGACAAAGCAATTGTACAGACCTCCTACTGTACCAATTAAACAGCTGTGTTATGTACAAGTTGAAAGTGATGATGTCATGAAGAACAGGAAAGCCCAAGAGGAAAACAGTTCCCATGTTCTTAAATCAGACTTCAAATAGAAATGAAGAGGGATTTCAGACATTTTGGCCTATTTAATATAAAAAATGCTTTACTCAACTTTTTTTAAAAATGACTCTCTCTCACCACTAAGCCATGTAGATCTCTGGAGATCTGCAGAGTCCTTCTTTTTAAGATTCTCTGTTGATTTCTAAAGCAAATACAAAGGCAAGCAAAGAAAATACAAAACACCAAGCAAGATAATGAAATGAATACAGTTGTTATTACTGACAACAGAAATCAGGAGCAGTCCAGCAGCCACCAAGCCAGTCCTCTGCTTTCCCTTTGACTGCTGCCTTCCCTGGATACAAAAAAGGAAGGCGCAGCTAGGAGATGGAAGCAGGGGGAAGGCCAGTTGTCTCCTTAGTCAGCCCCTCCCTTCCCCCACACTATTTTATAGCTACCCCAAGGTCCTTCCTGGGCCAAACTACCCCCAGATAGCACCCACTCATTCTAGACACCTAAACATTCCCACCACCCACCATTCTCTCCCCACTATGCCAGAGGCCTGTAGCACCAGCCATTCCAAGAACCCAGATACATGGTAGCACCTATCCAAACATCCCCATAGCCATATACCCTCGCAACTCCTGGAACTGAGCCCCCTCCCCCCCACACACACATACTGTCTTCAGCAGAGACTGGTTGAGTGACGACTCCGATAGCCACAGGTTCTTCTTACAGACTCCTCTGTCTCCATAGTTCATGACTTCCTTCTCTGCATCCTGGGGATCTACAAGGTTGGCAGAAATCACTCTCTTCCATCTCAGCACCCGTGTGGGTCCCTCACCTCTGAACCTTGTGTACATAGGTAGTGAGTTATATGGGCCCGTGGTGCCCCGACACCAGGACTATTCTAAAACTCAATGCCTGCTGCTCCCTGTTTTATGTATCTCCTTCCCTTCCATCTCCTGCCACCCCACCTACTCACCCCAATGTTCCCCAGCTTTCTGCCTCTCGCTCACCAAAGCTGCTGCCACGTGTGTTCCTGTGACCTGGAGGGTTCAGACGGGGGGTCTTCATATGCTGCCCCCAGCAGCTGGAGCAGCACACAGTATGGATACAGTGCCTCCCCTCCCCCAGACCACAAGGATGCATATGCCAGCAACTATGGGGAGTGAGTAGCAGGCAGCCACTTTAATCCTGCTGCATTGTTCAGTGGTAGCAGCAGTGGCCCCTGGGGCATTTTAAGTCACTTGGAGGTGGCTGGGGGTCACATGGAAGCAGCAGGTATGGCCAGGGAACATGTGTGGGGTTAGTCTGCAGGGGCAGCAATGCCCAGAGACTCCCGTGACCTGAGGAGCCTCTGCCATAGGTCTGTGCCTCCAGATCAGTGCTACCCACACATCCACTGGTGCACCCCACTCTTTCCATTGCCTGCACCCTCTCCTCCATCCCCCTGTTCTCCCCTTCCTCTAGCCCCCAAACTCCATTCCAGAGCCTGCACCCTAGATCCCCACCTGCACTTAAGCCCCTTCCAAAGCCACACCCTTCACCTTAATTTTCTCCCAAAGCCTGCGCCTCTCCTGCCTCCCAGTCCCCTGCTTCAACCCAGATCCTGCACCAAACTTCCTCCCAGAACCTTCTCTCCTCCCCCGCTTCCCATCCAAACTCGCACTCAGAGCCCTAGGTGTGGGGGAAGAGCATGAGGGGAGGAGGGATGCAAGCTTTGGACATGCTGGGCACCACCAACATTTCTGCAAACTTGCCGCCCTTGTTTGTGTAAGATAAAGTTTGAAGAGTTTATCTATGGGAGAGAGGGATCTGGATTGAAGAGACAATAGTCCTGAGCTTCAGCTGGACAGGGTTACTCTCAAACTACCAAAGCCCAATGGTGGGATGCAGTGTGTGACACAGATCAAATGTAGAGAAGCAAAATAAATAACATTAATGAATAAAATCAGTCAGCGGCAGATATAGGGCAGGGCGAGTGGGGCGGCTGCCCTGGGCCCCGCACTTCAATAGGCCCCGCACCAGCGCCAGGGGCAGACTGGCCTGGCGGGATACCAGGAATTACTCAGTGGGCCATCCACTGAAGGGCCGGCCGGCGGCTGCTGGAGGAGGAAGCGGGGGATTGTGGCCGCAGCCCCGCACTTTTGAAATTCCCTGGCGCCAGCTAGTATGGGCCACGTGGGGCCGAGGGAGCGCATGTGCGGCGTGCTGAAATGCCACGCAACAGCTGAGAGGGGAGACGCCCAGGTGTGGCATGGCATGGCGTGACGCCACAGCCTGGGAATTTAAAACCGCATGGCCCAGCGTTGCACCGCATGGTTCGGCACATGGCCTGGAGCCTGGGCCGGGGCCGTAGCCGCCCTGCACATTGGAAGGCAGAAGGTGGATGGCAGAGGAAGGGGCTTGTGCTGAGGGGAGGGGGGCAGGTCAGGAAAAGAAAGAGGAGGAGAGACAAATGCCAGGGGGCCAAGTGGAGACAATGAGGAAAAGGGCAGGAGGGGAGGTCTTAGTGGGAGGGAGGACAGGGTGATGCTGGGAGAGGATAGGGTAAGGGCATTGGGGACTAAAGGGGGAGGGGCTGGGAGAAGGCTTCAAAGAAGGGGTAGGCATGAGGAAGGCAGGGATGGAGCAAGGCATGTGTGAGGGCACAGGGGCATGAGGGGAATGGGGGCAGAGGGTGGTGAGGGGGTGGGCATCATGGAAAAAGAGGGCAAAGGGTGAAAGGGCAGTGAGGGAAGGGGGAGGCACCAGCAGGGTGCAGGGGTAAGGGAAGGTGCAGGTGCCAGGGGATTCTGAGGGTGAAGCAGAAGGACAGACACCTGCAGCGGAGGGACCAGCACCAGGAGGGAAGAGGCAGGGCAGGTGTGTAGAGGAAGGTGTTAGGAGAAGGGATGAGGAGTGGTCCCTGTGTATCATAGAATCATAGAATACTAGGACTGGAAGGGACCTCGAGAGGTCATCGAGTCTAGTCCCCTGCCCTCATGGCAGGAACAAATACTGTCTAGACCATCCCTGTATCATCAAGATGTAAATCCTAAACCCACATTCAGCTTGCATAACTGGGCAAGACAGGAGCAGATGACTGGCATGAGGACAGAAGGAGGCATTCTGCCCATGGGCAACAGAATAGCATAGAGCTGATCAGCTAAGACTACGTCACTCCAATTGTTAAAGTAGCTCTCGGTGGTCCCCACACACTTTTCTTTTTCCTCTACATGTCAACAAGTTCTGGACTATCCTTGTGAGGACAAGACAGGATTTTTCTCTAAAAAAAGAAAATAAATTCAGTTTATCCCTTTCACTGATAAGACAAATAACAGTAACATGATGCTTTAGCACTTCCATGCCATATAGAATAATTTCATCTGTCAATTTAAATAATTAATGACCAGAAAAGAAAATGAAGCAAAAAGGTAGAGAAAATTATTCTGTATGTTAAGTTAATGGCACATACAGAGGATTATTAACAGAAATGTTGCTAAATTAACTTTTATCACTGGAGGTGGATGAATAATATTCATCAAACAATTTGACAGATTTTCCCATACTTGCCAAGTTGTTCTGCAAGTAGTTTCTTTCACTGTTCACTCATTTTAATTGTAATATGGTATCTAGTAAATGTAATGTACTGCTCCCCCTTTAGCAAGATATGATAAAAATGAAAGTATTTTTCTTATTGATAGTAACAGATAATTTAGGGTACATGCAGGAGATTTTTTAAAGTAGTCTTTAATTTGGGGTTGTTTCTAATTAAGACTGACCCAGAATTAGATACTGATTTTGAAAGTCTGGGCTATGTATTGGGTATAGTCCTACTCTTGTAGGGAACTCCTGCTCTAAAGGTTGGGAACCCCTGCTCTAATGGTATAAAAAGCTAAGCACCGGGTACTTACAGCCCACTCTGTTAGCCCCATTTAGCACAGACACTCTAATTGACAGTATTTTTCCTCTATTTTTTCCTTCTAGACAACTTTGAAAGGGGGGTCTCTGGTGATGGACCACCCCTTATCAGGCACTCTTAGTCCCTCTTTTTTCTTTATCCCCTCTTTCCTGTGTTCTTTTTAAACCACTTGTCCATTAATGAGCTCATTAATTTCTTAAGCCAGTCTGGCCAAGTAATCAGGCACAACTACCCCTGACTAATTCAGCCTTTTCTGAGGGAATCTGATGGCTGCTAACAGCAACCAGAGTGCTGCTGAAGCACATCAAGTTTTTTAATATACCTAAGTGTTTTAATAGTCTCGAAGAAATCCAGAAAAGTATAAATGACATCTGTAAATGAGATCAAGCAATTTGACTCCATTGAATAAATAATAGGTTCTGGACTGCATAAATAGATGTCCTGTTAGAATACCCTTCTTTTATACTAGATGAAACTTCCCAGCAAGGTAGGTGTGAACTCTATTGTAACATATCGATGATAAATATTAAATATATTTTACTGACATCTTCATTTGTATCTTTTTTCTTCCACACTAAAAATCATTCTCTTCTATTTTTGTACATCCTTTTCTTTTCAATGGTCCCTTCAGGCTTTTCTGTCTACCTGCCAATCTTAATGCTAGCTGTTATCATAATAAACCTTATGTTCTTCTCCCCTCTGCCTAATACCTTTATACAAAGTTAGATACCTATATTTTTAAATACATTAAGGGATGAATAGTATGTTCTAGCATTCTGAGTCTTTTGTGCCCCTGTCTAAGCATGACTATTCATGATAGAAAGATTCTTCTCCTACTTCCCCATTTTGATTGATATTGGTGCCTCTTTAAAGATTGCAGTAGCAGGGGCACTGGACAGACAATTGTGTTCACTACACCGTTAGCAGATAAGGTCAGTGAAATCCCTGGCCTAAAGCTGAAATGGAACCACTCTGAAGACAAATGTTTATATAAAGAACAGCCCTCAGTTCAGGAAAACATTTCATTTGTTTTCTTCAGATATTTGAAAAAGACACTTGGTCAAAATATTAATGTAAGTAACTGACGTGACTGCTGACTTCTGTCTCCCACTTCTTTATGTCAGTATGATTTAAAGAGCGGAAACTGACTCACAAAGGGAGTGCTGGGAATATATCTATTAGAAGCTACTCAGTGAGTACATAAATTAAATTAATATAAACAATTTCCAAGATACACTTTTAAAGCCGTTACTAAGATTTAAAATGTGATTTGTAGAGTGTAAATCTCCCGTATCCCATTCTGAAACAGATGAGTTCAGCAAAAATGAAGAAATTTCAGGAATACCCCACAGGTCTTTGAAAAGGACTAACTTGCTTCTAAAGAGAAAATACTATTTTTGTTATAGATAGCACAGTGACATATACAAGTAGATTGATAGTAAAAATTGGTTGGCTGAAAAGTGTATTGTAGCTTAAGCTATAAATATTTCTAAAGACTCAGCTCTTCACAATCCAAATGGAGTCACACATCTTGCACAAGACTATCATTACAAAGTCAAAGTATGTCAGACCAGATTTTGAAATTATTTGTTATGTTTCTAATCTGAGATGGCTGAGATTTTTTTCAACAAAACTTGCCCTTGCCTGTTTGTCCATGGTTTTGGGGGGGAAGGGAGCAGGAAGCATGGTCCCCTGGGCACCTCAGGGCCCTTGTGAGGAAGGGCCTGCTGTGCAGGCAACCCATGGCCTTGCTCCTGGGACATCACCATCCTCTGGCCCGAGGACTGGTGCTTGCAGCTCACAGAGGAGGGCACGGCTTCCGGGACAGGGTCTGCATGGATGACTGACCACCTCTCCCTTTTTATTCTCCACAGCCGGACCAACCATCACTCAGGGGTGATCATCACCAGCCACCTCACTCGGGGGAGCCACAAATGCCGAAGCATCCAGAAGAACCTAATGAGACAGCACGTGGCCGTCCTCCGGGATGACACCCAGTGGCGGAACCAAATGTGGGCTCAGCTTGTGCAGAAGGGTGTAAATATGTGTGCCACCATCCACAAAATGATGGCACACCTGGCTCCTGTCCCTGCTCCTGCCCCCCCCACCATGTCTATGCCCTCTCACCCTGCCCCCCACCATGCCTGACCCTGTTCCAGCCTCCCCCCCATCTACGTCCCTGTTGTCCCATGCCCCACCCACACTCGATGTCGTTGTGGTCCCTGGACCCGAGGTGGCACTTCTAGCAGCACAATGTGCCACTCCCAGCCCTGAGTCCCCCTGCCCCTATCCAGGTTCTGAGCCCGCCTCCTCCCCAGTTACTTTTATGATAGAAAAAAAATACACCGTTCTTTGTTTTCAGCACAAAACTTGTGTCTTTATTGACTCTACAAGGAAGGGGGAAGCAAGGGGTTGTTGTGGGAAAGGCATAGGGGGGCAAGGCACAGTCATCTAGTTGGGAGGCCCTGGGGACAGTTCTTGGGTCCCTCAGAAAAACTATCCCTTAAGGCCTCCAGGATGCACATCCCCACCTGATGGGCCTGGCCGATTGCAGTTGTGCGTGGCTGCTCCAAGGCCCTACCCTCCCGGCTGGCCTCAGCCCTCCACCCGAGTAGGAAGGCCTCCTCCTTGCTCTCCACAATGTTGTGGAGAACACAACACATGGTAATCACCTCAGGAATGTTGTGCTCCCCCACATCAAGGCAGGTCAGGAGGCACCTAAACCTCACTTTCAGGCACCTGAAGGTGCATTCAACCTGGATACAGGCGCTGCTTAGGTGGGCATTAAATTAATCCCTGCTGGGGTCCAGGTAGCCGGTGTGGGGCTCCATCAGCCACAGGATGAGGGGGTAAGCCACATTCCCCATGATGCACAGTGGTATCTGCATGTCCCCAACCCAAAAGTCACACCGGGGGAAGAATGTGCCAGCCTCCAGCTTGCAGCAGAGGCTGGAATTCCTGAAAATGCAGGCGTCGTGCGCCCTGCCTGACCACCTGACAAAAATGTCCATGAACAGTCCACGGTGGTTGACCAGGGCCTGCAGCACCAGGGAGAAATACCCCTTGTGGTTTATGTATTAGGCAGCTCTATGTTGTGGTGCATGCATGTGAATATTAATTGCATCGATGGCCTCTGCACAGTTGGGGAAGCCCAGGGTGGCAAATCCGGCCACAATGGGATCCAGATCTCCCAGGTGGATGACCCTGCACAGCAGGAAAAGTTGAAGGCCCTCACCACCTGCAGAAGGAGACCAAGAAACACACAAAATAGAGACTCAGAGGGGGTGCCTGAGGCCTTGGGAGGTCCCTGAGTCTCCTCTTTCCTCCTCCCCCCCCAAACATCCTAGGAACCACCCCCTATGAGGCCGCCTCCCCTGCAGGATTGTGTGAGGGCAGGATGGCAGAACCCCCAGAGATGGGGCTCCCCCCCCACTCCCAACCCACCCCCACACCTTCAACCTCCTCTTTCTCTAGGGTCCCCCTTTCCAGAACTCCCCTCTCTGCAGCCTGAGAGTGCCTCCATGAGGAGGGCCCCAATGGTGGACTTTCACATGCCGAACTGGTTGCCCACCGACCGGTAGCTGTCTGGGGTGGCGAGCTTCCAGATGGTGAAGGCGACCCGCTTCTCCAGGGGGATGATGGGTCGCATCTGGGTGTCCTGTTGACTGAGGGCAGGGATGAGCCCAGCACACAGTTCCATAAAGGTGGCCTTCCGCATTCAGAAGTGGTAGAGCCACTGTTGATCATCCCACCACTTCATGACTAGCCGGTCCCACCAGTTGGAACTGGTGTCCAGCCTCCAAAAGCGTCTTTCCACTGTGGGTTGTGGTTGCAAGGGTCTTACTTCCACACATACTGAGAGGGTCTTGATGATGAGTTCAGTGTCAAGCTCATGCAGGGCCATGAAGGCAACCTGCACAAACTGCTGCAGAAACTGGAGCATGGCCATGTGGGGACCATTGCATGCCCAGAGGCAGCTCCAGATCCAGCTCCATGTCAAAGAGTATACTGCAGTATCCAAAAGCTGGGCACCCAGAGCATGCACTGCTAAAACTTTGCTGTCGCTCAGAGAGGTAGGCAAGCAAGTAGCAGAAGCTGAGAAACAGCTTTCTTTGGGGTGGGGGGAAGGGATCACTTTAAGCATGCATCTCAGCTAGCCTAAGGCAACAGCACCCGGAAGCAATTGATGACCTAATGCCCTGCCTGAGCTGGTTCTAGGTGGCCTTCAATGCGAGATAGCATCCAACCTGTGTAGATGCTATCTTTCAAAAAAGCAGATTGCTTTTTTGTTGCACTTTTGCTGTGTAGACGCTCTCTTTCAAAATAAACTTTTCTGGAAGAGCTCTTCTAGAAAAGCTTATTCCGAAAGAAGCTTGCAGTCTAGACGCCTGCCTGCCCGCCCGCCCGCCTGCCTGCCTGCCCGACTTTCCACCCCTCTCAAAATATGTGAGATTTAAAAGTTTTGTCCTGGTTTCAGTCAGATTTTTTCAAAACTGGTCTTTTGGAGATGAAAAGGAAAACCACTTTCCACCCAGATTTACTGGTTGGTGCAACACATTGATGCGGCAAATATGAGTAGCAGTCCCTGCTAAATTATGCCTCCCACTTCACTTGATAAAATAGGAGATGCTGACTGGCTAGAAGCAGCTACAGAGAAGAGACAAACAGCTGTGGTACATAAGACCCACTCTCCTTTTTCTCACTGAAAGAGAAAAGGCATTAAAGAAGCCACTTAACTGCAAATTGTCAGGGTACTGCTCCACCATAGATCATGTGCCAGCATGGATAGCTTGAGTTTATAATTAGGGTGCTGGTATAGCTGTCTCCCGAGTCCTTTGAATTCAGTGGAGTTAATTGGGATTTCATGGTACTTATTCAGACAGAATTTGGCCCACTAGGTGTGTGGATTTCTGGGTTTACACACATTCTGGATGGATGCACTGCAGCATGTAGTTCTTTCTTAGATATAGAGGATATAAATCCAAAAAGTATTAAACTGAAGGGAAAAAAGGAGAGTCAAGAAAAATGGCACTCATGCAATAAACTCACACACATTTAACCAGCTTTTTTGGGAGGAGAGGAGGACAGACTTTACAAGAATGCATTTCTAACTGTGTCTCCATCTGCTATACGTTTCACAGCTTTTACTTATTTAATTCAAAACTGCCAACCTTCCCAATTTCAAGGGAAAAGCTGTACAGCTGTTTAGTTACACACCTCATTTAAGCTAACCTGTCGTCACCCACATTGGCAGTTTGACCATGTTGTGCTAGTCACCGTCTCAAACGGGGGGGGACGGGCGAGAGGAGCAGTTTTAGGATCTGCTTTACTTCTGGCAGGGTTTGGTGAGTGTAGAGAATGTACACTCACATCATTCCATCTTCCTAGGATTATCCAGCCTGCTTTGCATTATGTATGCCAGGAAATCTGTAGGCCAGTGTACGGACAGGACAGAAGTAGACCATGGTTCCATCTCCTCTCTTCACCCGCCTATATGACATTTAACTTCCCATGATTCCTTGAGTGCAGAGACTGCCATGGTTCCACGTTGTTGAACAGGCTGCTTAGCAGTAGGAAAAACTCCCTTTATCTTGGCTTGCTGCATATGGACAGGGATTATATGGCCCTAGGTGGTGGGATTCAAGTATCCCATTATTTGACCTCATCTCTTCTTTAATTATAAGGGAGAGGATTTTTCAACAAAGTAAAAAACCCTCTTCACCACAAGTTTACAGTGACAACACTTTTCATTCATGCTTCAAATTTTGGAGATCTGATTTTTTTTCCATGGGGAAAAAAGGCAAAACTTTATAGGAGTTAAGAATATTTAATAGCTGGAAAGGAAAAAGATGCCACAAGTAGCAGCCAGTTGCAGAATGGTCATATTAGGATGCAGCTATCTGGTTCTGCCAAATTTAAAGGGCCAGCTAAAGAAAGGCATGCTGGGGGGAAAGTTTTGTAGGGCAGAAAGTTTGCACTAAGGAGGCTTAGCAAAGATCATGCAAATACAAAGGAAAATATTCCCGAGACATAGTTGTTTCTGCCTGTTACAAATTATCACTTTAATACGTGGAAATTACAGCAATAATCTTTTCCCTACAGTTTCTCTCCCATTGTTATTTATCAGTTTCTAGTTGTCTTTTTCTTAGATAGCTTTTCTTGAAGTGATTCTGGCTCCATGGGCATGTCTACACTAGGAAATTATTTCGAAATAACTACTCTCAAAATAACAAAATCAAAATAGCCTCTCCCCACTATGGGTGAGCATTGCAATTAGTCTGGGGCAGGCTCCGTTATTGTGGATGTATTCCCTTTACTTAGAGCTCCAGAAAGCACTGGGGAGTAATTAGTTCAAATTGCTCTGGGAAGTAGTTATTTCAAATAGCAGCAGCGGAGAGTCCACACTAACGCTATTTCAAAATAAACATTCTCCGAGGAAAGCAGGAATACAGATTTTGAAATAACCAGCCCATTATTTCAAAATAATGGGTGTGGCAGTGTAGATGCTCTACTTGTTATTTTGAAAAAACTCTCCAGTGTAGACCAGCTCATGAAGATATCAGATGCACCTATGGGGTCCCAATTTATGGCTAAGAAGAGAGTATATGAGAGAGGGATGCAAATTTATGAGGCACTGGGGAATCCTTTGCGGAAGATTCTTTACAAGCAGGATGGACTCCATTTTAAACAATGTGGAGGCAGATTGCTGGCACAAAAAATGGGAATATTTGGGGTTGATTTAAACTAGGTGGAAAGGGAAATGCTGACAGGTTCTGAGGAACATTTCGGGCAGGCAAAGACATCAACTAGTGATGTCAGTACCATAAGAGAAACTACGTATCTGGCAGCTAAGGAAAGAATTACAACAGCACTGTAGGGAGCAGAGATTGAAGTCAGTGAAGTACAATCCAAAGCAATAACAAGGCAAATAAGGTTGTAATATTAAGAACGTGTACCCAAGAATAAAGTCTAAAAATGTCTGTGTACGGATACAAGAGCTGAGCTTGATTTCCAAGCAATAATAAAGGACCTAACTAGAACAGATATTTCAAGGGTGAAGTAAGACGATCCAGTTCTCTATCCCTATTGTGACATAGGGTCCCATTGATTCTCCTCTGTGGCCGCCACCCCTCCACTATGACCTGACTCCCATATGCAATACACATAGGAAAGAAAAATTTGTATTACTCATACACCTTACAGGGTTCTAAATTAATTGTATCCACACAGGAAAGAGCATCATTGTGCCTGGCTGAATGAAGGCATCTGCCCAATGTGAAGCTGCAGTTTGGAAAGCAAACAAAAAGTGAGGATGGATACAGGACAGAATGGAAAATAACATAGTAAATATTATAATAGCATTATATAAGTTGATAATACCATCTTGTCCAGAATATTATGTGCTGCAACCTCCCCTCCCAATGACTATTGCAGAAATACAATGGGTTCGGATAAGGGTAATAAAATAATTAGGGGCATAGAAATTTTTTTGTAGGAAGAAAGGAGAAAAATGAGGAGGATCATGATGAAAGTTTATAATATACTGAATGAGATAGCAAAGGTAGATGGGACCCTTTTGTTCTCTGTATCTCACATATGAAAACAAATGGGCAGTCAATTACATTAAAAGGTGGCAAATACAAAACAGATAGGAAATAATTTTTCCATGCAAAGTATAATTAGACTATTGAATTAATTACTACAAAATGTCCTCGAGGCAAAAAATTTGGCAAGATTCAAGGGACTGAACATTTATATAAATAGCAACAATGCCTACCACTGGTATAGTTAATGCCAATAAATCATGGGAGGGATATTAAATCTCATGTTTCAGGATTTAAAGTTAAACCAATCTCTGCCAATTAGAAATTAGGATGAGACGATGTTGGGGGCAGATAAAATAAGTATTTTTTTTAATCTAGAGGATTTTTTTCAGATTAAGAAAAAAAGAGTATCAACATGAGGGTTGCTGCAGTGAGCATTTCTGTGTCTGTAGCGAAATACAAAATGGCAGCCAGTAAAAAGCTTTCCCCCATTAGCAAACAGAGTGATCCCCCGCTACACACACACACACACAGAATGACAGCATCGCCTTCCAGTTACATAGCTTTAGAAAGAACAAATTGGTTTGGGGAGGAAACAAAGTGATATGAAAGAGGCATATATTATTGACCCTCTCTTGTAAGACAAGAAGAAGTTCAGAAAAGGACAACAAAAATGATTGGGGGTTTGGGACGGCTGCCTAATGAGGAGAGATTAATAAAACCGGGACTTCTCATCTTAGAAAAGAGGAGACTAAGGAGGGATATGATAAAAGTCTATAAAATTATGGCTGGTACAGGGAAAGTAAATAAGTTATTTAATTGTTCCCATAATTTAGGAACTAGGGGGCACCAAATGAAATTAATAGGTAGCAGATTCAAAACAAACAAAAGGTGGTATTTCTTCACACACTGAACAGTAAACCTCTGGAACTCCTTACTAGAAGATGTTGTGAAGACTAAGACTTTAAGGGTATGTCTACTCAGCATGCTTATTTCAAAATAAGTTATTTTGAAAAAAAATCTGAAATAACGTATTTTGAAATAGCATATGTCTACACTACAAGTCTCAAAATTAGCCCAAGACAGGCTTCCCTAATGTGGATGTGCTAACTCAATTTAAAGTTCCAGGAACCACTGGGGAATAATTAATTTGAATGGTCCTGGGGAAGAGTTATTTCAAAATAGTAGCAGTGGAGCATCCACACTACCGCTATTTCGAAATAGCTATTTCAGAATAGGCACTATTCCTTAGGGTACATCTATACTTGCACCCCAGTTCAAACTAGGGATGCAAATGTAGGCAACCCAAATTGCTAATGAAGCGGGGATTTAAATATCCCGTGCTTCATTAGCATGATCATGCCGGCGCGTTACTCCACTGAACAGCTGATTCGAAAGTGAAAGTGCGTGCCGGGACGTGTTAGTTCAAACCAAACCCCTTGGTTCGAACTAACATTACTCCTCATTTTTGGGGGAGTAACATTAGTTTGAACCAAGGGGTTTGGCTCCAACTAACGTGTCCTGGCGTGCACTTTCACTTTCGAATCAGCTGTTCAGTGGAGTAACATGCCGGCGAGATCATGCTAATGAAGCACGGGATATTTAAATCCCCGCTTCATTAGCAATTTTGGTCTCCTACACTTGCATCCCTAGTTCGAACTAGGGTGCAAGTGTAGACGTACCCTTATGAAATGATGTTTACATTAGCCGTCTGTTATTTGAAAATATTTCAAAATAATGGAATTGCTGTGTAGACATGTGCATTGTTATTCTGAAATAACACTGCTGTGTAGATGCATCCTAAGGGCACGGCTACACTGCAACACTTTCAAAATAACTAGCACTATTCCAAAATAACTTAGTCAACATCTGCACAGTAGGCAATTATTTCAAAATAGTGTCAAAATACTGTCAAGCTGGAGGACTTCTTACTCAGATTCTTGTAATCCACATTGTACACAGAATAAGGGAAATCAGAGGAAGAGTGCTCTATTTTGAAATAAGTGCTGTGAAATAAGTGCTCCCTGTTTCTAAATAAACTATTTCGAAATAAGATATGCAATTGACGTAGCTCAATTTGAGTAGCTTATTTCAAGTTAAGCCCTGCAGTGTAGACACACCCTGAGGCTATGTCTTCGCTGCGAGTTCTTCTGGCAGAAAATATTCTAATGAGGGGCTCATTAGCATAAATCATGATCTCATTAACATATTTTCTGCTGGGTTTTTTGTGTGCAAAAAGAAGCAGCATGGGCTCTTTTTTTGGTGCAAAAACCTTGTTTTGTGCAAGATCCTTATTCGTCTCCAGGACAGGCATAAGGATCATGCGCAAAACGGGGTTTTGGTGCAGAAAAAGTCCATGCTGCTTCTTTTTGTGTAAAAACCCCTTGCACAAAAGAAACGGCAGAAATATTCTAATGATATAACTTATACTAATGAGTCCCACATTAGCATATTTTCTGCCAGAAGAACTTGCAGTGAAGACAAAGCCTAACAGAGTTCAAAAAAGAACTAGAGATACATTCATAGAGGTCATCCAATGAAAGGAAAAGCCAACATATTTATAACTGATAAGAAGAAATATATATTTTATGTCATGCATGATCAAACTGTGGGACTCTCTGTTAGTTTATTGAGGTCAAGGAATGGCATTCGAAAATTAGACAGCAACAACAGTAATAAGAATATCTGCAATCATATTAGCTTGCTAAAGTAAACAATACTAATGCTTAAGGACACTAGCTATTAATCCATAGGCAGGGCCACATTAACTCATCTCGGGGCATGAGGCTATTAGCTTTTGTGGGGTCCCCTAGACCTCAGGGTGGAGCAAAAACTCCGTTTGTGGGAAGGAGGGAGTGAGAGCTCCAACAGGGGGTGCAAATTCTGGCTGCGCTTGAGGCATTTGAGATGTAGGAGGGGGCTCCAGACTGGGCTCAAGGGGTTTGGACTGTGGGAGCGGGCTTAGGATAGGAGGCTGGGGGAGGAGGCAGGGCCTGTGTGGATGCTAGGGTGCAAGAGTGAACTCAGGGCAAGGTGGTTGGAGTGTGGAGTCTGGAAGAGAGTTAGGATGCAGGAGGCTCAGGGCTGGGGCAAGGGCTTGGGATGTGGAGCACCTACCTGCGAGGCAGATGGCTCATGATTCCTAGCACAAGGAAGCTGCACGCATAGAACCTGCAGGTGAGAGCAGTGTGGAGACAAAGCTTCCCAGTGCTTGTGGTAATGCAGCTCCGGCCCCTGTTGGAGGAATGACAGCATACAGAGCCACCTCTCCCTCCTCTCCCCCCACCCTGCCACCAGGAAGAGATAGCCCGGAACACAGGGGCTTTTCTGGTTGCAGCCCAGGGCCCTGGAATAAGCAGCCCCATTTAGCCTAGGGACCTTGGCTGCAGTCCCTAAAGCCCCTTTCTTAATCCTGTCCTGCCCATAGGCATGTTACTACATAATTTTTAATTATATAGGTTTCACACCTTCCCCTGAAGCGTTTGATTTTGGCCCATCAAGAGACAGGCTACTGGACCAGATGGACTTTTGGTTTGAGTGGTTCTCTGTTCCTTTTGTTTCAAGGTCTCCCTTCCTGTTCTACCGGGGTGGTCCTTTCCATGTTGTGAACTAATCTCTGCCAAGTTATTACATAGTTATTTGGGGGGGGGGGGGTTTCTAATGACTTTATAGAGCAGATGTTCCAATTGGTACTTTGACTGACTTTTGCTGAACAAACTGAATACTGAACCTAGCCCAGAGCCCATTGAAGTCAATGGCAAAACTCCCATGGAGTTCACCAAGATGAGGATTTGACCCAGTGACACGTTGCTCACCTCCTGTCCCAGAGTGAAACTGGAAAGGAGTAGATACCAGGAGTGCTGGAAAAAAACATTATCGTAGGGGGGCTGGAGAGCCATTGAACCAAACTGTAAACCCTGTATATGATGGGCCTTCTTGAAGCCAGGAGATACAGCAGCACCCCCAGCACCACTAGTTCCAACACCTATACTTTTCAGGCTGTTTAACATGAGAGCTCATAGGTATGACACTAGCTTTTGTCATGCTCCTGGATGAAAACTCTTGGAGATATTTTAACATGATGCTGGACAGACCTCTGAAGATTCAGCTGCTCAGTTCAGATAAAAACTCTAAAATTCTGAGGCCCAGCTTAAGCTTATCTAAAATAGCCACACTGCTCCCAAATTGGACTGAAAATCTAGTCACAACTTGTTTTCATGTGATTTTCAGTGTTACTTGTTTTGGTTGGTCCAGAAATAATAATACAGGGCAGTTATACAACACTTTTTGCCCACAGCTCACAAAGCACTTTGAAAGAGCAGGCAAATTTTATTATTCCTGCTTTATAAACAGGGAAACTGAGGCCCAGAAACCTTAAGAGATGTGTGACATTAGACAAAACAAATCAGTGGCAGAAGCAAAACTCAGGTTTACTCATGGTCCACTGCTCCATACAGTGGAAAAATAGTCTGAGTTTTAGTTTGTTTCAGACACTTCTCTTTCTATTTCTAGTTTGGAAAAAAATGGTGCAGAAGCTGCAAAAATTAATTGTTGTTTCCAAAAGTTATCCAAAAGTTTCCGCACTTTAAACCTCAGATCTAACTGAACTAGAAATATGAGGAAAGGTTAGAGTACCTTGTTGATTTATATGAACACATTAACTCGTAACAGTACCTCCTTTCCAGGCACTTTCATCCCTGTTGTTTCAGAGACCCTGTATGTGTGCTATGCTGTTACTAGACTTTTCCTTTCTCGGAGGTTATCTGCCAAGATATATCAAAACAGTCTTTGCCATCTTTGTTTCTGCACCATAAGTGGCAGTCAAAGCTAGTGGTGGATAACTCTCAGTAAGTCCAGAATTTGGAAACAGTTCAGATATGCTTTTGAAAGGTTTAAGAGTCTTGTAAAAAAGATTTCATGTCTTTCTTGTATGATGCTTCTGGTACTTGAGATCGTATCTGGAAGTGTTACCTGAACAACCTTCTGTTTCCAATCCCCACTGGAACACCAAAAGAGAAAGGCATATGGAAATTAGAGGTGGGCGTGGGGGGCCTATTGAGACCTTTGAAGAAATGTTTGGTTCAAGGTATTTCTCAAAATGTGCAACGTTTTGGCATGAAGGGTTTTCTATTCTCCAAACCAATTCTTCCACCCATCACCAAATGATTGTAGCTCATTTTCTTGCAAAGCATCACGCTGTTTTGAGTTTTTTTCTCGTTTCTTATTCTGCACAAATCACCACTAGGCACTCATCCATGAAACCCTTGATTGTGTGGGTAATTCTGATTCACACACATATATATCCTATTGATTTCAACAAGATTTGTGGGAGGAAGGATTACATGATCAGACCATATATCTGTTCTATTACGCTGACCAAGATCCAGTGCAGAAACCTGTGCATTTGTCTGGCAATGACAAGAAGCAGGAGTGAATTTCTCAATTATAGTGTCATAGATAAAAATAACTGAGGGGTTCACCAGGAGATTAAGTGGCTCAACTGAAATTATGGCTTTTGTCAATGAGACCATAAAGCCTGCTCTCTACATCCTTAAAATGTACTAAATGATTTGTAACTAAGCAACAGATTTGTTTGGTATGAAATGATTTATAAACCAGCAACAGGTTTGTTTAGGTACCAGAGAGATTCAGGGCATCATAATCATAATTCTTTCTTTCTTTCTTACTTTCTTTCTTTCTCTTTTTAAAGGAACAGTTTAGCTATAAAAAAGGTAAAGAGATTTTTTTTATAAAACCTTTTTGCATTTTATTTCCTATCATTAAATGTTAAAATATATATAAAAAAATGATGGTCTGACTAAATGAAGCAGGATGTTAAATGGTGAATTTTGTCTGTGTAAACAAATAAATAATTATTTACAATCTTTGGCAAAACAAAATGCGGTTTCATTGAGCTCATTCTCTCCCTCTTTCTTTCTCTCTCTCACACATGCACATCCATACTCTCGCAAAGAAAAAAGAAAAAGAAAAAAGAAAATCATCATAAATAATTTACATAGAATAGAAAAATTATGGTACAATCAAAATATTAACAACATCCCCACACTGCTGTCTTGTTTTCACAAAACAAAACCCTACACGTCCATTACAATCATTACATTTAATGACATCTCCCAACCTTCTCACTGGGACTTGGGGATACAATTTGAAACACCAAAAGGATGAAATGCAACAAACTCAAAAAACCTCATAAGGAGGATTTTTTCCTCCCCCCAAAAGGTTTGTTAATACGAAGAGACTATACAATGTGCAATGAAGCCCCAAATTGTGAATTCTTTATAATTAATATAGTAGTAAATTCTATTTAAAAAGAAAAAAAAGAGCTGAGTCAACATTTGGCTCCCCGTGCCCTAAGATAAGGCAAGAGATACTGTATTATTCCCTTTGTAAACCTCATCTGTGATTAAAATTACACCACCAAGAGTTTTTTGTGAACAAAGCTCATTCATCTTAAACAAAACAAAAAAAGTGCTAAATACTTGTATACTATTGCATAACTGAATAACTGTTGTATCTGGTTAGAATAAACACTGGTATCCCTTCAGCATTATTTTTTTTTAAGTTCTATATACAGCAGACATAGGTAACAATACAAAATACTAAAATTAGGATAACAGTATATATATTAAGGTTCCAGTTATAAATTCCTCATTATTATTTATTTAATTATGTGCTACTTTAGAGCATGCTGGATTCTCATTTCATAAAGGCGCATGTTTCAAGAAGTGTGTACATTGCTTCAAAGTTAGCTTCAGGTTGTGAGGTTGTGATATGCTTTTTTAACAGACTGTTTTAGCATTATTTGTTAATAATGTATTATTAGTGCCCTGTATGACATACTTTAAAATAAATTATCAAAGAAGGTAACTGTATGTGCAATCAAGATAAATACTAATAAAATATTTATAATTGGAACCTTAATTTCCAAATTAGTTAATGGTAGCATCACTACCTTTTCATAATCCTAGATCAGGATTCAGGATGTCAAAGTGCTTTTTGCAGCAGAAATGGGAAAGTCCAACTTGATCCAGATGGTCAAGGAATATGTTTAGTAAGAGGGAATGTAAAATAAGATGTACTCTTGCCAACTGGAAACCATTTTATAAAAGCCACAGTGACAGCCTTATGTGCTTAACTGAATTGCGATGCTTTGTTAAGTTGAGGTTAAAGTTCTGGCTCAACTGTGTCTGTACAAATAACGTGCATTGTTATTTCTAGTTACTCATTATCTGAAACTAAAAATCTGAAGTTTTAGCAACCTATTATATGGTACTTTTGAGGAGTTAGTAAAAGCATTCTTACTGGCTGAAAGATATTTTTGCATCAAGCCATCTTCATATTATGCGACCTTCACTTTATTCTCCAATGGCTTCTTCATTATTAGGCTAGGTATTATTTATGTGGTCCCTTTGTTACTTTGCTGAAATTAGGCTCAGAGATTTTTTTGTTGCTGAGGTCCAGCCCTGATTGGAACAAAGGAAGTGTCACCCCTAGGCATAAAAAAGTGGTCTTATCACTTTTTTTCCTCTCTTAGTTTAAGACAATGGATGATACTCATCTCCTTTTTCGCCCTATATATATAAATACATTAAGTAATTACACTTTATATGTAAACGTCATTCCTTTGTAAAAACACACACAAATGTGTCTTGTTAAGTTTTCACTTTACAAAAATGTTCTAATGTATCAATCTGCTTTTGCCTCAGTGGTGGGTTGGACGCGCACATTTCGGTCCCATTAGTCCTAGTTTTCAGAAGGCACTTGAGCGTAGGATTGGCTGAGCCACTCTTGGCAGCAGGGAGGTACAAGTTCAGTTGAACAGAAGGCTGGAGGAGGAGGTACACAGAAAGAGAAATTGGGAGTACCAGGATGTACTGAGGTGTCTAAGTTGCACCGCATTGACAGGACTTTGCTGGTTATGCGGCAACCTTAGCTCAGAAATCTAAAACAAGAGAGAAATGGGTATTAATGGTGTGAAGACATATTTGGTTTGAACTACAGAAAAAATGGAACAAGTGCTCAAATTTGCTATAGTAAAGGGAAGCAGGCTGAGTAATACAAAGATTACTTTTCCTGTTCTACAGTCATGTTCTTATCAATGTGAAAACATGATACTATCAAAAACATCATGGTTGGTTTCATTATATCTTTAAAAATTTCAGATCATACGTTGGTCCTGCCATGGGGGCAGGGGACTGGATTCGATGACCTCTTGAGGTCCCTTCCAGTCCTAGTATTCTATGATTCTATGATTACTCGCCATATCTGGTTTTTAACAATAGGTTAGACAAATGCCTGTGAGGAATGGTCTAGTTATTACTTTGTTCTGCCTTGAGGCCAGGGAATTGGACAAAGATGACCTTTCCCTTCCAGGGCTACACTTCTATAAAAAGATAACTGAAACTATCCACTGAATTCTTAATACCACCTCAAAGAAAGTCTATCCCTGTGTCTGCAGGGGCATGTATAACTCACTGCTGAATACACGTTACAAGTCCTGCTCTACTCAATAGAGGATATGAGTGGTTACTTCTCCCCGCTAGGAAACGTAGGCTCTTTAGCTCAACCTGTAGCAGTTCACACTTTTAGCTCTAGAGATTTCCTGTTTCAGTCTCTGTGAGTCAAACATGAAGGTGACCATCCCATGTGCAATGTGTGGGATATAACCAAACATTTTCTTTTTTGTTTATTCCGATTTACATTAAGATTAATGGGATTCAATCTATTTTAACGAACCATTGTCTTATTTATGTTGTGGTCCCATAAGGTTTTGCAACATGCCAACTGGCAGTTAACTTATTGGTACTACTGCTGTATGTTGTACAGTCATGCTCTGAGTCAGGAAAGCAGATAAGAGTATGCTTAACTCCATTTGTTTCAGAAGAAGCATGTTGATCACCTCAAAATAAACTTCCTCTTGTTTCATTCATAATTAAGAATTGATTGAGCTATTTCAGAAGGATTGACAGAAGAAGGATGCCATTCAACAACTGAAGATACTTTCCATTTCCATTGTTTTACCCCAGTGTATATGTTTTACACACACTAGTCTCTTTCAAGTAATTCCATGTGACTGAGAGACTGAAGTAATCAGGGCATAAATAAAACTTTCATAATTGCCTAGTTCACTGGAAAACTAACCTTTGCATTCGTATTTGAGGTCAGAGAAATAGACCATTTCTTGAGAAAAGACAAAAAGACCTAATCTTCCACCAGCATAGGTCAAATCATAGATTGGTCCAGAGTCTACCATGACCTGTTTTCCTTCATATACTATAACTCTGTGAAGAAAGACAAAATTCAGATTAGTATACTGAGTAAAAAGCACATTCCAAGAGTGCGTCTACACTGCACCGTTATTTCGAGATAATTAGCGTGATTTCAAAATAACAATCTGAGCGTCTACACAGCTATTCCATTATTTCAAAATAATTTCAGAATAATGGACAGCTTATTCCGAAATCTGTAATTCCTCGTAGAATGAGGTTAACACCTATTCCAAAATAGCTATTTCGAAATAAAGCGTGTGTAAATGCTCCACTGCTGCTATTTCGAAATAGCCCCTCACCAAGGCCATTCTGAGTTATTCCTCCCCGGCACCTCCTAGGGATCTAAATCGAGATAGCACGTCTACATTAGGGAAGCCTGCCTCAGATTAATTTTGAGGCTTCTCTGCAGTGTAGACATGCTATTTCAAAATAAGCTATTTCCGAATAACTATTCCAGAATAGCTTATTTCAAAATAGCTGCGAAGTGTAGACATACCCCCAGGGTAAAAACAGTTGTCAGGTTGTGATACGATGTTGCTTTCTAACGCCAGGAGCTAAGTAGTATAACTTCATTACATGGGTCATTCCTCTGCTATATCTCCTCCCAGTCTGACTGAAAGTCATAGACCAGTTATTGGAAGCCCTGGTGTTGGTCCATGAGTAATTTTATGCACATCTGCAAAGAATTTCCCCATTCTTAGTACAACTAAGTCTTCTGGACTGTAAAAAAGGAGTGTCGTACTTAATGCTGATTAACCAGATTCCTCATTATGCTCAGAGATTAGATCATGACATATACACATAATTTAATTGACTCATGGTAAGCCTGTTGCCTCCTCACAAAAATATAATTTATGTTCTTATGTTCTTAACGACTATTCAAAAACCTACTTAATTTTTCTTTTTTGCTATTAGAATCCCAAGTAGGCGGAAGGAGCTCCATGCAAGGACCAAGGGGACCTGACACATTAGATTAGGGCAATAGCCTAGGATGGCCAAATTTCTATTTGCAAAAACCTGACCATCCTTGCCCTGCCCTCTGCCCCACCCTTCCTCTACGACCCCATCCATACCCCACCATTTCTTTGAAACACTGCCCCATTCTCCCTCCCCGTTACTCACTTTCCCTGTCCTCGCTCACTCACTCATTTTTACTGGGATGGCCCAGGGAGCTAGGGGGAAGGATGGAGTGAGGCCTCCAGCTGGAGGGTCAGGCTCTAGGGTGGGGCTGAGGATGAGGAATTCAGATTGTGGGAGGCTGCTCCAGGCTGAGGCAGTGGGTTGGAATGCGAGAGGGAGTGAAGGCTCCAGCGAGGGTGTGGGCTCTGGGGGAGGGGCCAGGAATGAGGAGTTTCAGGTGCAGGAGGAGGCTCCAGGCTGGGGAAGAGGTTTGGAGTGTGGGAAAGAGCTCTAGGCTAGAGCATGGGTTTGGGGTCTGTGGGGGCGAGAGTCCTGGCTGGGGAAGCAGACTCTGGATTGGGCTGGTATGAGGGGCCTGAGGTGCAGGATGGTGCTCCGGGCTGGGACTGAGGGTTTTGGAGGGCAGGAGGGGGATCAGGGCTGGAGCTGAAGCCTGGAACACAGGGGGAGGAGAGCTCCTGCTAGGGGTGCAGACTCTGAGGTGGGGCTGAGAATGAGGGGGTTGGGGTGCAGGGAAGGGTTAGTGGTGCAAGCTCCATGTGGCTCCAATTTAATGAAATGATCCAAAGACAGACACTAATAACCTAATAAAATGATCCAAAAATATCAGCACTGGAATTGAGAAATAAACCATTTAAACCCATTACATCATTAGAAGCAAAAGCTACATTACTCAGAAATGTGTCGGCATTGAAATACATCTTACTTTATTAATCCTGTTTTAGGCCTGTGAATCAACTGCCACCTGTAGGCAGTATAATCTTTCCAACCAACGTTCTTGGGGTCATGCCACAATGTACGTACCTACAATAGGAATACAAATGCCTCATTAGAAACAGTTTTACTACAGCAACTGGAGGTCTGATCACAGCCTACTTTGTGTCATGAATCTAAAAATCATTTAAAAATTTACTGCTAATTAACTACATTCCCCGCACACTGTGGTCATTTATATTAAGTAAAATGAAAATTGCCATCTTGGGTTAGACATCAGTTACTCTCAAACAAGTAGATCAATTCATAGAGTCATAAAATTTAAGGCCAGAAGGACACATTAGATCTTCTAGCTTGACTTCCTATATATCACATACCATAACATTTTGATTAATTACCTTGGCATTCATCCCAATAATTTGTGCTTGGCTAAAAAAATATCTTTCCAGAAAGACATCCAAGCTTGATGTGAAGATATTAAGAGATAGAGAATCCATCACTTCCCTTGGTAGTTTATTCTGCCATCACTGTTCAAAAAGTAGATCTAATTTCTAATTAGAATGTCTCTCGTTTCAACTTCTAGACATTGATTCCCGTTAGACCTTTCTCTGCTAGAAAGTGTCCTTCAGTTCTTAGTAGTTCCCCTCTCCTCTGTTTCTCTCCAAAAGAAAGTCAATACTGTAATCAAGTCACCTCTTGGTCTTCTCTTGGATAAATTAAACAGATTGAGCTTTAAGAGTCTCTCCTTGCATGGCATTGTTTTTAGTACTCAAAGCATTTTTGGCTTTTTTGTCACTCCCTAATTTTTTACTCTCTTTTTTAAAAATATGGACACTTGAAGTGGATGCGGCATTCCAGTACTGGTCTCACCATTACTGTATACAAATACAACTCCCTCCTCCTTACTTGCTATTCCCCTGTTTATACATCTAAGGATCTCCTGAGATATTTGTCAGAGCATCAGATTGGGAACTCACATTCAGTTGCTTGTCTACTACAAGTCCTAAATACTTTTCAGAATCAGTGCTTTCCGGGATGTGGTTGCCATTCTGTGGGTATGGCTTGCATTTCTTGTTTGAATGGGAGCAACTTATCGAGTGATCCAGACCATGCTATATGATTGGCATGTCTTCATCATTATTTACTACTCTGATAAGCTTTGCCATCCAAAAATTGTATCAGCCATAATTTTATATTTATTTCCAGACCACTTGAAAAAGTGCAAGGAAGGTAAAGGGGAGTAGAGATCTAGGACTATAGTTTGTGTCGGAGTTTTGTGCCTATTCATGCATTCACACGTGCTCTCTCTCTCTCACACACACACACATACACACACACACACACACAAACAAACACACCCATCACCCTATAGAACTGATCCTGCTGCACTTACCTGTGTGAGTAGCTACATTGAAAGAAATGGGAATAATTACTGGAGTAAGTGCTCCAGCAGGACTGGCTCAGTATTTATTGCATATTCTTTTAAATCTCCATCACAATAAAGCTATTGAGGAAGGCCCAGATGTTGGAATGAACTGCATGCAGATCAAGTCCTTGCTTGTGTGGTGCCCCACTGGTTTCAGTGGGCTTCCTTGGCATCACAAGCTCCATTGTGTGACGTTATTGCATGATCAGGACCTACAAGGGAGTTCCTGGCAAACATTCTGAACACAGCCCCATTCAGAAAAATAAATGTCAAGTGTATGTGATGTTCCAAAGGTGAATGTTTAAACCCACATCTGCAGAAAACAGAACCCATGAATGGTTTCTAGAAGCAGTATAACACCAATTCTATCTACAGGCTGGAAAAACTTTTGGGGGTTTTCAGGTTCTTTTTAAGTACTTTGCACATTCTCTTTCATGTACATCTATTTTGCATTTCTTTGAAACACAGTACAAATACATATTTAAAAGGAACATCTAAAAAGACTGGCAATTTTATCCAAAAATTAAAACAACATTGACAAATGCTTTTAATATATTCCCTATCCTTATTGGCATGCTGAGCCACATTGCCCTTTTTTTAATTGGTAGCCAATTTTTGTGTCAGCTCCTTTCTACAACATTGGTCACTCCTCAATAGTCTGAAGACTTGATTCTCTTACCTGTCCAGGTGTGTTTCCAGTGTGCCAGAGAGCATTCCTCAAGTGCTCCCCAGTGCCAGTTGTGGAGTTCACTACTTTCAGTGAGACCCCTGAATAACCATAAGCTCTGGTTGGCTTGTCCTCCCAATAGGTCTGGGTGACTTGCTTCCACATCAGAACATAAAATCGACTGCTGGATTGATAGCCAAACACAAACCCCGCATAATCGTCATCACGGTCGGTGTTAACGTAGAATGTGCCACTGAAGTCAACAGAGCTGAACTCATCAAAACCTGGCAGAGGATGAAATGTGCAAGATATTCAGTTCCTCAGTGTGCTGCAAATTCAGAATGCTTAAAAGCAGACTGTTATACCATTTCTGTTCCTTGGGGCTTTCTAGGATTTTTTGGAGGACAAAAGGGAGGATTGCAAGAATGAAGTCATATACTGTTTATATGGAACTTATATATCTGTTCTGTCTCATTCCTTAAACAAGGGTGAGGATGAGATGATATCATCCTCATTTTCCCTTTGTTTCAGTATAGTCTTTGCATTTCTCTGTCCCTTTTCTCCCTTGTAATGCTGCTGTTACAGAAACAACATGATTTCCTAGCCTTTATAAAGAAAAAACTAAGATTCATTGTGTCTTACATTAGGCTCCCTTACAATACCAAATGGGAGAAAGAAGAAGGCATTTGGCAGGAAGAACAACAAATGTGATGCATGCTTGCAAGCCTTCTTCAATCCTGATATTTATTCAGATCAGTGAAACGAATATGTTCGGTCCCTCATAGCTTTCAGAATTAACTCTGTAAAAGTGCATGCAGGGGTTATTGTTGGTAGGGTCGCATATAGCAGTTGAAAACCCAAAATGAAGCAGCTCAGTAGGCTTATACTGTAACACATTTTGATGATTATTCATCTACAACCTCAAAACAGAGTAAAAACAACGAGTAACCCAATGACTCCTTAGAGACTAAAATATCTATCTATATTAGCATTAGCTTTCGTGGGTAATACAGAGTGTCTTTTCTTCATCAGCTGCAAAGAGAGTTGCACCAACAGCAACAGAAAAAATCTCTGACAAATATGTACTCCCACATGCACTCACAGACACTCAGGATATATACTCCCATTGCAGTAAATGAACACATCCATTCTAGGTTAGGCTCCTTTGTGACCAGGAATTTAAATAAGAAACCACAACAACTATGCAACTGTTTGATATGCTACACAAAATAGACTAGAAGTGTTTGCTAGTAGCTTGAACACTCACAGTGATTCTGGTATTTTAAGACCCGTGCCTCAGTTTCCCTATCTATATAATGGGAACAATTACCTACCTCACTGGGTGTTGAAGAGAGTGTTGAAGTTAAAGTAAAAATGCTATGAAGATAAGTAGCACTAAATCAGTACGCAGGTCTGGGGAGGTGTATTATTCTGTATGTGGTTCACCCAGTATTGTTCCAAAGAATCCAGATAATTCTTTTTTTTTTTTCGATACTCACCTACTGCTATGCCAGGATCTGAGTTGGCAGTCTGTACCAGTTCTTTGCCCTGGTGGCGAATAACCCAGTTGGGGTCAATTTGAGCTGTTCCCTTTGGATCCAGGTGGACCATCTGGAATTTTCTGAAGTCAGTTTCACTGATGTCAATATTTTCAGGGCACACATCATAAATATCTGGGACACTGTCATTGTCAAAATCGTCTTTGCAGATATCACCTCTACCATCACCTACAAGCAGAACAGAAAAATACACAAACATTATTAGCACCCTTCTCCTTCTCTATTTGTGTAAGTTAATGGCTGTTCACAGAAACAAATAAATCTAATTTTGTAAAGCTATGAAATAATCTACACATAAGTTGCTACATACAATTTTATAAACCCCTCTCTTCTAAAAGACGCTAGGAAATATTGCTGGTAAAGGCTGGCTGACATGTTTGATCCCAGCGATGGCTACATAATCTCTACACATTCAGGACCAGAATCAATTGTGATGTGTCTCAACCATAGTCAGTGCAATTACAGAAGGGACAAATTTGGCCCCTATTTGTTTCAGGCTTCAGAACTGTTTGGCATGGCTAATAAAGATTGTATGACATTTTGGGCTTGCTTTACCACAACTGTGGGGCCAAGCTGCAGATAAATTGACCAAGGAAACACAATTATTAAAAACTTAACCTGCAGGATCTTGTGTGTTATTAAGTTTTACGTTTTTGTTTTTGTTTTCCTTTGCAAACTCTCTTGTATCAGTGTGTGTCACAAGAGGACTTCAGCAACATTCTGCATGAATATTCAAGACTGTGGGCACATTTTTTGGGTCACATCTGTATCAAATGGAGGTGGGGTAAATATATCAGTAAATCATGTAAAAACAGCTGTAGGTTACTTACTATTTTATTTATGGGTAAAACAGGTTGCACTGCCAAAAAAAATAGCAACGTTAAGCTAGGAAAAAAATCAATTCTCTGGAATTTTGGAATATGCTTATAATTAGAATAGGCCAAATACGAGACCTTAGTATGGCTCCTGAGGCAGATTAAAACACTATACAGGTCAACTGAGAAAGAAAAAGTGCTGGGTTTGGAGTTTAAGGGGGTATTTATATTGTGATCTGAGAATAAAGGCAAGATATAGTAGAAGCATGGTAAAGAACCTAAAAATACAAGTACGAGTCGCTTGGCTACAGAAAGTGTGTGACCTACGGCCCAGTCCTTTTACTGTCCTCCACACTTGAAAAAAAATGACAGGGTACATCTACACTGCACTCTTATTTCAGAATAGTACATCTACACTGCAGGGAAGCCTCAAAATTAGTCCAAGGAAGGCTTCCCTAATTAGTCCAAGGAAGGCTTCCCTAATGTGCTATCTCGATTTAAAGCCCCAGGAAGCACTAGGAATAACTTAAAAAAGCCCTGGTGAGAGGCTATTTCGAAAAAGCAGCTATGGAGTGTCCACACACGCCTTATTTCTAAATAGTCGCTATTCCTCATAGAATGAGGTTTACAGATTTTGTAATAAGCTGTCTGGTATTTTGAAATTATTTTGAAATAACGGAATGGCTGTGTAAATGCTCACATTGTTATTTCGAAATAACGCTAGTTATGAAATAACAGTGCAGTGTAGATGCACCCTTACTCTTAAACCAGCATGTTTGTTTTGGTTTGGGGTGGCAGCAGAGTCAAGGGAGGCTGCTGGGGAAGCACCAGTCAATGGCTACTACTGCAAAAGCCGAACAGTTTGACCATCTGTTCTGGTCCTTATCCAAGTGATCCTTTTTCATTGTAAATTGTGCATGAGTGTTGTAAGGATATAGAAGATACCAGTAATCTATGAAGCGTACCATCCTGCCACCGACAATGACTTAGATGCTTCAAAGGCTTTAGTGCACTTAGATGTAAAAGTTTTGGTGCACTTCATCACCATTGTATTCTTCAAGTACAGGCTTTTCAATACAAAGGAGAATGAACCTTAGGAAATAACCAAACACTCAAAGATTTTCTGCAGTTCAGCTTGGTGGGAAAATGGTTCCACATTCCACTGTCTGACAGTCAGCCCAGGAGAACTCCAAATTCTGACCAGCTGTGCACTCCTGCACTTGTTTATCTTAACACTTCAGATAAAAACTATGCATTTCCAGCTTTCTTCCTTTTGCCAATATCAAAGAAGCAATTCTTGAATCCATATGAGGGTTTTAATTATTCATTGCATATGTTGCTGAAGTTCCCAGTGGTCCTGACTGCTGACAGAGTTGATTTTGTTTCAAACGATATTGAAAGCATTCATCCAGCCAGCCATGTTCAACAAACTCTGTCCAGGTCTGCAACTTAAAATTGCGTGGCTCGCATCCTTGAGAGCACATGAACATCCTTTGATTTTATTTATAGGCTGGTTTTTGCCAATGTTGAACGTGATTTCTTCTGCTTTGATGATGATGAAGAGCAAGCCAACCTATATTACTGAGTCTATGGGACAGTCATCACAGAAATGCATTCACACATATACTGGCATACAGCTCCCTAGCCCAGCTGGGCTGGGCTTCACATAAGACCAGGAGGATCAAAAGTAAGCCTTAATAGAACTCTGTGGCCTAGATCCTCAGGCCACCCTTGCACTACAGGTGTCTCAATAGAAGTTAGAGCAGCCTAGCAGCCTAAGAGCTCTGAGGTCATTTCAGATATTGACAGAACAGAGAGTTGTATGAGTCATTCCCTGTGTGCCCCAGCCATGCCCCCTTCACACCAGGACAGTTGGGAGAAGAGGTGGTGTAGGAACTGCTATTGTTGTTTTATACCACCCAAAGATTTCCCAGTGCAGGTAGAATCCTGTGAGGGCTACAATTCTTAGCTGTACCGCTCAACATACTCAGAGCAGCAGTCAGGAACTAGTCCACTGTAAATGTATCCTCCCTATAGACACATGAGCTAAATTTTGCTTTCAGTTACACCAGTAATCCCAGATAGACCAGCAGGAGATGCCATGCCGGCGAGTGCTTGTACCCGCTACAGGCCCATTGGGCTCAAATTGGCCTGGGCTATCATCTCTCTTTTATCCTTAGGAAAAATATCCTCAGCATTGGTCAAAACATGAACTGGCCCTTACCATCAGAGTCCTTCTGGTCAGGATTGAACATGAGCCGACAATTGTCTCTGTCATCAGGAACACCATCATTGTCATCATCAGAATCACATGCATCCCCTTTGCCATCCTTATCATGGTCCGCCTGGTTAGAATTGGAGACGTAGGGGCAGTTATCCTGGTTGTTTTGGTGACCGTCTTCATCTATGTCCTCATTGTTGTCACACTGGTCACCAACCAGATCATTATCTATGTCAGTCTAGGCAAAGGACAGAAAACAAAATTGAAATCTTTATTGTTAGGAAACACAACATAGGGATGACATATTTCCTTATTCTCTACATTTCTCTTCCAGTAATTTCTTAAAAAGTTGCTATATTGTAGTAACAAATTTCTATGAAATATAAATAAAATAAAATGTGATTTTTTTCACTATAATATGAGGGATGTCAGTAAAAATCTTACTGAAACTCTGGTGAACATTTTCCTACATGGCTTTTAGTTCACATTCATTGGTTAGAACCTGTTGGCCCTAAATCACAGGTCTGATAAATTCACTTTATTACACTGCTGTAATTTGGTCAGACCTAGCTCACAGGAAAGAACCTTGATGTAAAGGAGCTCTTTGTACATTACAGAGTATGTCTACACTACAAGTAAAAGCCCACAACTAGCCTAGGCTTGGGCTAAGGTGCTGTTTAACTGCAGTGTAGACATTTGGGTTCAGACTGGAATCCAGGCTATAGAACCCTCACAAGGCATGGGCCAGCTGCAGGTTTTTAATTGCAATGCAATGTAGACATACCACATTTTTTTCAGGAAGAATGGCTCTTGAGCAAGAGGGGTTTTTTGCGCAAAAATGAAGCCTCATTAATCATGCAAATGAGGTGCAACAATATTCCACGCTTCACCTCATTTGTATATTTTCTTGAGCAGTATAGACATAGCCCCCAAGTTTTCACTGTCCTCATCATAATTGACATTCCTGAAGGGCGGCCAAGGTAGGAGGTTTGCCTGGAGTATCACTGCATTCTAGCTTTTTTCCCCCTCCCATATAGGCCCCATGGGGCCATGGAAAGCCAAGTGAAGTTCAAAGCAGACCTAAGGCTTTTATACCTTCCAGTGGCGGGGGGAAATTATTCTCCAGATGACCCAGGAATATAGGAAGTGCAAAGGTGGAGTCAAAGACATCTTTGCCCCAATCTCCTCAGGCTTTGCATAGAGCGGCATTTGGCTGGACCTGAAAATTAGGGCTGTTTTTCACATATTCGGAAATTTAATGCCTACATTGAAGGATTTAAATAAAGTATTAAAGGTCCAATAGAACAAAAAAAGAATGAACAATTCAGATCTAACTCTGCAGTCAAAGCCAGCTGTTTGGGGTTTGACCAAAACTGTTATAATTTAAAAATCTGGAATGGACACTATAGTATTAATTAGATACAGTGCAGGGCAAAAATATGATGTAATAATTTAATAAAGCATAGTGCACTGTGGTGACATTTTTCCCTTGAACATAATTAACATTGCAAGCACAATAGATGCATATATGATATCATGCATTTCAGCTGGCCTGAGAGTCTCTCTCGGGAATGTGTTACCTCATATTATTAAAGTCTCTGCAAGCTGTATAGTGCTTATATGAGCTCTCTTGTCCAGACAAAGTTCTTAAGGTATGAGTGGCTACTATTGATCTCAATGAAGTTTAGTTATTAGTAGCCCTGAAGTGAAGCTAAATGCAGTAACTTTGTATAAACTAAGTGCAGTAACTCTGCATAATTATAAATTCGATGGCATTCACCTGAACAAAGGCAATAGTAAGTGTCAGATCACTGAAAATTTGCAATGCCATTTTTAATAACTTTTGCTTTCAGTTCACACCAGAACCTGTAATTTACCACAATTATCATAAAAGATATATTCATATATGATGTTGCCGAGCAGGGCAGTTTTTTTTTCATGTGAATTGGGTGGATTACAAGCAGAAGAGAACTGACTCCTAAACAAGAGTGTATCATTGCCATAATGGGCCTTTATGTGGAAATGAAAAATGGGGAAAATGTGGCCTTCGTTTTTCCAAGCATTGAGAAGTCTCTTTTGTGGAGGAAGGGGCATGATTCTCCTAACAGGTCTGAGGAACTGTCACTGAAATCAACAGCAGGTTCTTACATTCTGTTTTAGGAGAAATAGGCCCTTCCAGTTCAGAAGTAAATTTGGACAGCATTTTGCACGGATGACTTGCAGGATATCAGACTTTTAAAATCACATCATGCAAATTATTATGTATCCTGTGATAATAGAAGAGCTTTCTGACCCTTTACCCAGACAGTCTCTACTGTATCTACCACTAGAGGCTAGATTGTGTAATGGATAGGGCCTGGCCTGAGAATCAAGAGACTTGGACTCCATTGCTGATTTTGTTGAGGAATCTGGTATATTTCCTTGGACAAGTCAATTAGCCATTCTGTCACTATTTCCCCTCCTACCTCTTATCTAATTAGGTGATACGTTCTCTGAGGGAGGGTCTGTCCTATGTATCTGTACAGTGCTGAGCATAATGGGGCCCCGATCTTGGTACAAGTCTCTGTGCATGACTGTAATGCCAGTCATAATAATAATAACGTAGTTTGGTTCCTTAAGCATCTCCTCTTCTGTGATCAGCATTATTAGAAATGATGAGAAAGCAGCTTTCAGATTTCCCACATCAAGAGCAAAACCTTCCACCCACTACTCCTCATACAAAATAGGCTTAGTGTTTACCTGATCGGGATTGTGCACCAATGGACAGTTATCACAATGATCACCTACTCCATCCCCATCTGTATCTCTCTGGTCAGTGTTGTAAACATATGGACAGTTATCTCGTTCATTAAAAATATCTGTGAGGGTAAAAAAAAAATAATGTGACTGAAGCAGATAAAAAAAATCTGGCATTTAGTAATGCTCCACCATAAATACTACACATACAGTGAGATATTTCATTGCAGAGCTCAGGTCCCATTTAAATTCCCCTGAAGCCCTGTTTTGAGGGTTTAAGTGGCTCTTAAGCCCTATGCTGATCCTCTCTCAGAAGTGAGTTTTATTAACGATACATTTTATTTGCTAGTCCATGAAAGCTGCTTTAGTTTTATTATGCTACAACACCACAATAAGAAATGAAATAGTCACTAAGGAATGTAGAATCAGAGTGACAAACTAACCAGTCAACCACACACCTCATTTGGAACCAGAAGTATGCAATCCAGCAATAGCAGGAACAAATAAAAAAAAAAAAAAAAAAAAAAAAGCAAATACAGCATTGTACTGTATTAAACATAAATCTCTAAAAACAAAAGGGAAAGTTAAAAAAAGATATGACAAGGTAAGAAATGGCTTGTTTCATTTAAAGTAAGAAGGTAAAAAGTAGCATTTTTTCTTCCACATAGTAACATTTCAAAGATGTAGTAAGTCAATGTCCCCTTGTAAACACTTGAAAAAACAATGAATTTTTTGTTCATATGAACAATCACCATCCCTTACATGTTTGTAATGCTAAGGTTCTACTGAAATTTCATACTGTGGGCCAAATCTTAATTTCCTTACTAATGTAAACACTCCCAGGAAATATTTCAGTGGAAGTTTTGCTTGTGTGAGGACTGCATGGGTTTTAAAGAATTTGTCCTTTGACATTTGTGAGCCTAAAGAAAATGTGTCTTGCTAGAAAAGAAGGGAAAAAAATCATTTTAAATTACTTGGAATTTTATGGCTTAGAATTGGAACTACCTACTCAGAATTTTTGGCTACGTCTAGACTGGCATGATGTTCCGCAAATGCTTTTAACAGAAAAGTTTTCCGTTAAAAGCATTTGTGAAAAAGAGCATCAATCTAGACACGCTTTTGCGCAAAAAAGCCCCGATCGCCATTTTTGCAAACGGGGCTTTTTTGCGCAAAACAAATCTGAGCTGTCTACACTGGCCCTTTTGCACAAAAGCTTTGCGCAAAAGGACTTTTGCCCAAACGGGAGCAGCATAGTATTTCCACAAGAAGCACTGATTTCAGACAGTAGGAAGTCAGTGTTCTTGTGGAAATTCAAGCGGCCAGTGTAGACAGCTGGCAAGTTTTTCCGCAAAAGCACCTGCTTTTGCGGAAAAACTTGCCAGTCTAGACACAGCCTTTGAGTAATTCTTTGCAATAAATGCTACATCACAATGGAATTCCTGAGGAATTCTATAGAGCAGTATAAAGTATGTGCTTTAGTACTAAACGAGTTCATCTTATCATAACCTGCATATCATTAACTGTACCATGTTGCCAAGTATTCAGCAGACATCCCTCCTCCTCATTTTGCAACAAATTGTCCTCTCCTTCCAAAATTATATCATGACAACTAAAGGAAATTTTAAGACAAGATTGGCACAAGTGCTGGGAAATGACAGTAGGTTTGTATCTTCATCTGTATGGTTTCTGGAGCTTTACATAAAGTTCAAAATATGGAGTCTCAGCCAAAGATACAAAGCTATGTTTTCCACTCACTGCACATACAGAAATCCAGTGAGCTCTCGTATGAACCTGATGTTGTGAGTGATAGGAGAACTTCAAAATGTTCAGAGGTTCAATTCAGATGAACATCCAAAAGTTTCATGATTACTAAAGCAAATCCAAGACCAAACTTATTTTTAACACTTCTATATTTCAACCATGCTAGAAATGCTCCAAGAACAAACTTTTAAAAAGATATTTCCATGTTTTTGCTTCCGTTTCTGGACAAAACCAGGTCCAGAAAGAACATGAACAAAGAAACAAATTAATTTAGTCTTTTTTCAAAATTCAAGGGATGGTTTGTGTTTAGATTGGTTTGAGCTTTGTCTGATTATCCAGGTCAATTCTGATTTAACCTGGTCCAGATTAATATAATCTAGACACCTCCTTAAATAACATCTTTTTCCTTTAGTATCCAAACAAAAAACAAAAGTAGCATATTGCATCCTGATTATTCTGGAGTCAGAAAAAAAAATTTCTCCTCAGAGGGCACATTTGCAAGGGCCTTGGGATGTGGAGAGGGACGTGTTATTTATCTAGAACATTGGACAGGGATCATCTATTACATTCATGTGGATACATTTCACATTATTTGCACATAAAATCTGACAACTTCAGCAACACAAGCGGAGGTTATAGGCCTATTGTTGGAATGGTGGGTGAAGTGCTGTGGCCTGCAATGGGCAGGAGAGTCAGACTCAGATTGTGATAGTCCCTTCTGTCCCCAAAGTCTATGAGTCTATACTCCTATGTTCAGTGCAGAGCTTGGGGATGGGTGGACCTTAGTCTTCCCTCTCTTTATATATATTTCTGATTGTAAATATAAGATGGAACTGATTTTCTCTTACATATGAATACAACCAGCCCTCTCAGGGTATGTCTACACTATGGGATGAGGTCAAATTAAGATATGCAACTTCAGCTATGTTAATTGCATAGCTGAAGTTGAAGTGCCTTAACTTGATTTTTGGTGCTGTCCACACTGCAGGAAGACTAAAGGAGAACACTCTCTCTTCCACTTCCCTCACGCCTCATGGAAGCAAGATTACTAGCACTGACAATCTCAGTTTGGATTAGCATGTCTTCAGTAGACCATAAGGCAAAGTATTAAGTTTGGAATAGTAACTAATTCTGGACCAGTTTCTGTCTGGTTTAACAAATAAGAACATACCATCACCATCAATATCCACAGCACATGAGTCACCCTCTCCATTATTATCAGTGTCAATCTGAGCAGGGTTGTGCACATACGGGCAATTATCACAGCGGTCACCAACTTCATCCTTGTCATAATCAAACTGACGAGGGTTGAACAGAAGAGGGCAATTGTCCTAGTGAGTAAAAGCAAAGGATTTAAGAATGTAAATCACAGATTGGTTTGAGGCATTAGTTCATTTTTCAAGAAGTATTTCCCTCATATTCCACCTAGGCAAATTTTTTGAGGAGTACAGGATCTTTTGGAAAAGGGTTTTTCTTTTGAAAAGAACCATGTGTATATGGCAGTTTCACTTTCAAAATACCCATTTTCAAAAGAACGTGTGGCTTCCATTATGCAAATGAAGCACGGGAAATTCAAATCCCGGCTTCATTTGCAATTTCGATCTGTCTAATTTACATCCCTCTTTCGAAAGAGGGATGTAGTTTAGACATGCCCTAAGTGATGAGCCTTCTCATCACTACCAGAGCCCTGAGTTGAGATGGAATAAAGAGGTCCTGATTCTCCCTACTCGAGCCTTCGTCCATCTAGGAGATGGTCCAAGATTATTAACTCTAGCCATTATGACTCACAGCCCTGGGAGTCAGGATGTTACTGTTGACTCTAGCAGCTAGGCCCTCACTGCCCTGGAAGTCAGGGGAGTGCTACTGCCTCTGGCCATTAAGCCTCACAGCACCAAAGGTCAGGGCATTATTAGGGATTCTGGCTGCTAGGTCTTACAGCCTGGGGAATCTTGTGACTGTTATAGACACAACTCCTAGGCAGCATAACTCTACAGCAAAGAGCCAATCAGTGAACTAAAACCTTAGGCCTCACTGCCTAGAGGCAGAAGGTGGCTTGAAAGATGGGGCATACTCAACGTGCACTGGATGGGTTTGGGCCCCTCACCCTATCATAGGGAGCTGCATTAAAATGATAAGACTTTTTTTTAAACTACCATTAAATAAAACTTCATACTTTGTCATCCTCTACCCCATCATTGTCATCATCTTCATCACAGGCATCACCTTTGCCATCCTTATCAAAGTCTTCCTGTCCAGAATTAGGCAGATGGGGGCAATTATCCTGTCCAGAAAAATCAGTACATTATTCTTATGTTATGTCACAGGCTCTTAACATGGGCTTGATGACTATATAGCCCACAAGAGGCTATAAAACACATAGCTGAGAAAATTGATCACAAGTACATTTTAAAGATTCTGTTTGTTGCCAAAAATATTAGTTCATCCAGTTTTCATGCTGTAAAATAAATTAAATGAAGTTGCAAATCATTCCAGTCCTCTAACTTCCTTTTATTAGAAGGAATGTTTAGAGTGTATTTTAACTGAGAGCATCTGATAGGAAAAACACACACACACGCAGAGACAGTGTGAGATCTTTATGGAAAGCCGATGAAGGAACTTTGGAGATTACAATGTAACATGGTTGGCTTTGGCTGTCTTTAACCAGAATTGAAAGATGAAAGGTAAAAGGCTCATCTTCAGATGTAATCTGTAATATGGAAAGTTAATGCAATAAAGACAGACATGGGGCTGTAGCTTTGAGACATGTGTGTCCTTTTGCACTGATAGATTCCCAAGAATTTTGAAAATAAAAGACAAATGTATCCTTTCTATTTTGCACGGGACAATTGGAAAAGAGAGTTTATTACAAGTGAAGTTTTCTGAATTTGGCAAAAAAGTACAGATTTTCAAAAACTGTAGCTCATGAAAGCAGTTACTCAAAAACACATGGAGGCAAATTCTGCTCTTATTTACAGTCATAGAATTCTATTTAATTTACTGGGGTCACATGAACATACCGCAATGGCATTACAATAGTGCAAAAAAGAGCAGAATTTTGTGACCGAAGGACCCAGTATTTCTTGCAATAACTCCATGTATTTTTAAACAGGAAATAATAAATATACAATTTAAAAAGTGAAACACTGATCAAACATTTTAACTGCTATTTTCTTTTAAAATAATATAGTTAGGGAGACATGGATTCATAGATTCTGAGGCCAGAAGGGACCCTTGTAATGATCTAGTCAGATCTCCTGCATAAAACAGAGCATAGAACTTCCCCAAAATAATTCCTAGAGCAGATCTTTAGAAAAAATATTTCATTGTTAGTGACGGTGAATCCACAATGATCCTTAGCAAATGGTTCCAATGGTAAATTACTCTCACCATTACAAATTTATGCCTGATACTGGGTCATCAGTCTGCCTTGAGGTAAAGAATGAGTGAAAATTTAAAAAGCCAGTCAAAATTATTTTGTCTATTTCCTATATCACAACATTTTCTGATATTATAAATTGTTCTCATTGTTTTTCATTTATTTTCACTTTTCCACTTCTGCTTGAAACCAAAACTGGACATGCCAAAACATTGCAGAAATATTGTTCTAATAACACAAACATTTGTGTCCAGGATCAGAAAAGGAAATGCTGAAATCTCAGGGAATCCTGAGATTTTCTGCCTAATTTTTCAAGCCCAAGAAATTCTGTTCATCTAGATAAATTGAGGAAAAAGCATTATGGATCATTATCAAAATCAGAAGGAACCTCCAAACTTTTCAGACACCTTTTCAATATATACGTATGATCCCTGAATGCCTGATCCAATGTTAGCCTCTGAAGTATCATATTTAGGCTAATGTTTCATTTTTCAGTACAGGAATTCTGGAAGAAAAATGTCTATTCATGAAAACTTAATGAGAACTAAAAGTAAAATTAAATTCAAAATATTAATGTTATTTAGACAAATTATGTTTCAATCACTTTTTCAGGGCAGGGAAAGGATTTTTTAAAGAAATTTACTGAACTAGATAATTTCTAATGAGTGCTACTACTTGAGAATATTTTATATTTTTTAAAAAGACCTTTTACATCAAACATTGTTTCTATAAAATTAATGTATGTCTTACAGAAAAACAAGTCAACTTTTGGAATGAGCTTCCTCTAAATGTGTTCAACACATTATTTTCTTACTGAAAGCAGATCTTTTGTGTTGCATCTTGAGTCAACATGTTGCATGTCCTGATGACAGGAACCAAAAAGAATATATGAACTGCAACTGATGAGTTGGCCACATCTACAATGAGTCGAAAGCAGGCAGCATGAGAAAGTTCAGCATCTCAAACTGGCGTTCAGCAAGGGTCTATCTGTACTGCCTTTCTAATAATAAGGCACTGATCCAAGTTCATTCCTTCTGTAATGCCATTGACTCCAATAGCGACGAGGAGTCCTGTGGCACCTTATAGACTAACTGAAGTGTAGGAGCATAAGCTTTCGTGGGCAAAGACCCACTTCGTCAGATGCATGCATCTGACGAAGTGGGTCTTTGCCCACGAAAGCTTATGCTCCTACACTTCAGTTAGTCTATAAGGTGCCACAGGACTCCTCGTCGCTTTTGCAGATTCAGACTAACACGGCTACCCCTCTGATAATTGACTCCAGTGTAATTGTACCTGGGTGGATTTTTTTCCTGTTTAATACTCTGACCTCAAACACAGGCAGTCTCTACATAAAGTTACTCATTTGTTTGCCCATTGGACTAGTTCAGAACTTGACAAGGTTCCTTTGGTTTTGTTGCCACTATCAGAATTGCTATTACAAGATGTCATTGCTCAGGTTGATTGTACTCTCAAGTAAACTAAGGTACTGTGAGGCATGTCTACACAGCAGGGCTTAACTCAAAATAAGCTATGCAAATTGAGCTACGTCCGTTGCGTAGCTTATTTTGAAATAGTTTATTTCAAAATGGGGAACATCTACACACCACTTATTTCAAAATAAAGCACTCTTCCTCCAACTTCCCTTGCTCTTTGTACAATGAGGGTTACAGGAGTCAGAGTAAGAAGTCCTCCAGCTTGACAGTATTTTGAAACAACTGCTGGCTGTGTAGACACAGACTAAGTTATTTCAAAATAATGCTAGTTATTTCAAAATAATCTTGCTGTATAGACATACCCATGGGCCAGGGCAGAAATCTAAGCTCACATTTAGGAACGAGAAGGAGCAATCAAGAGAAAGCAATGCCATCCATAGGCCTTTGCAGCCAATGTCATTACATAAAGACTAACCCAGCAGTGTGCTTAAGCATATGCTTAACTGTAAGCATGTCAGTAGTGGGTCTGCACAAGAGCTTAAAGTTGAGGTCAAGTGTAAATGCCTTTCTGAGGTGAGACCCAATTCATCGATGATGCTAGACATACCTATCCTAACCACCAATTACCTTTTTTCCATTATCTTAGCAGCCCTGCTTCATCTGCCACTCAACTCTTTAGAGAACAGCTTTTCATGAAAGTCAGATGTTCTCAAATAATGGTTTTTAAAACTCTTTCTAGTAGTCCCCGAGAAGACCTCCCAGAACAGAAACAGACTACTGCTACAAAGGGAAGGGACTGACAGGTTGGGAGAAGAAATGATCCAAGGGAGAGCCCTCTTTTTCCTGTTAAATGTTTTACAGAATAGGATAACTGAGAGCCAGTGAAATACAAGATTCCATAAAGATGTAAGTGAACATACCTTCCAGTCTATCTCATAGAAAGAGGGGTTATCTTACCAGCAGAATGCTGCATAGAAACCATCACCAGTTTTATAATGAAAAGAAGAATAGGTAACTATTTATAAAAAACTAAAATTGGTTGTGACATCATGACTTTTTTGCTCTTTCCTTCTTACCTTCATGCAATGATAAGTAGCATTAGCAGCACAGACCAGGTTGCTGTTGGGCCAACCATCCAGGTCAGAATCTTCACCACAGATGCGTCCATCCCCAGCATATCCTGTTCTACATTCACACTTGTACATTGGGTCACTGAAATGGCCCAGGTAGATGCACTCTGCAGATTTGTGGCAGCTGTGTGTCATATCTTGGCATGGATTTTCAGGTTCACACACCTGCAAGAACAGAGCATACTCCTTCAAACTTAATGACATCAGGAGGGGTTTCTAGATCCTCAAAACTTTTTAAAACCAATACAGTTATTTAGATGCCTCAGTTTGGGCACTTTTAAAAAAAATTGGTCAAGGACTGTAGAAACACTGATTTATTTTACTGAGCAGAATAAGTCAGACATTTTTTGTCAGTTGACAATTGGAGATAACTGGTAATAAAAAAGAGCATAACTTCAGGTAAAAATGGACCTTACTCAATACATAAATTTAAACAATTAGTTTAAGGTTTTTTTTATTCCATCTGCATTTCCCTGGGAGCCATTAGGTCTTATTATGGACAGGAAAAACTGCACACTCCCACTTCCTTGAGAGTACTGGTCTTCAGGATATAATGATCTAAGTCTACCAATTGGGCTATGGCTACACTACAGTTTTTTTGAAAAACTCACGGAGTGTCCACACCTCAAGTGCGGTTTTGCTAAAAAAAAATTCAAAAGAACAGAGGAGTTTTTCCAGTGTAGGTATTCCTCATTCCACGAGGAAGATCACCTTATTGCAAAAGAGCTCTTTCACAAAAAGTGTGTGTAGATGGGGAAGAGGGCTTTTTGGCACAAAAAGAGGAAAGAGGAAAAAGCACAGGTGCCCTGGTGGCCATTCTGTGCATGGCAATCAGAGCTTACTTTCTAGAGAACGTCCATGCAGTCTGGACGCTCTCTTTCGCAAAAGCACATCACTTTTTTGATGTGCTTCTGCAGTGTGGACACTCTCTTGTGCAAGAAGCCTGTAGCCTAGACATAGCTTGGTGTGTAGTCATTTTTTTCTTATATCAGAGAGACAAACAATGGTTTTAAATATCCAATCAGCAGGTTTACTGTAACTTTCCTCTTTATTTCTTTTGTTTTTCCTGGTAAGTTTTAAGTGGCTTACTTTTAACAGGCGTTATACATTTAGACTTCACATGCTGAGTTAACTACACCATGGCTCAAAAGGAAGAGAATGATGAAGTCTCATGACAGCTGTTTTAAAGAAGTTGCCTTAATTTTCTGTGAGATCACATTCCTCTATATCATTTCCTCTCCTTTCCCCCACCCTTCCACACACTCTGACCTCTTGACATACTGGCATTTAGAAAGGGAGTTCTCCAGACAGATGTTTGATGACATCCAACACTTACTGTGGTGTATTCATCAAGATAAGCATCCTAACTCTCCACTGCATTTCATTCTATATCCTCTATTACACTTGTGAAAAGGGATTGCAAAGTCTGGGTGTACACAGGTACCATTCTGGCCTTGTAGCAATTAACACTCATTTTGTCGGGTATAAATGACTACACAATGTGATGAACAGTGAATAATCAGATCTAATGCATCATTGAATTAATAGAAAAGTTGCATCCACATTTAGGACCATATTTTTAAAGGTATTTAGGCACCTATGAAACGGATGCCTACTGTGATTTTCAAAAGCATCTTGTCACCAAATTCCCTTTGATTTAAAGGAGAATTAGTAACCTAGGAGCTTGTGAAAATCCTACTAGGTGTCCCTCTTCATCCATAGCTGCTTAAATACATTTTAAAACTTGGCACTTAGCTATTTGAGGCTATATTTGTTTATTACCCAGATTTATGAAATATTCTGTCACAATGTTAGTTATTTGGAATGCTTAGATAAATGTCTGTTTCTATCATATTCCTAACCATTGACGTCTCTTCAACACCACTTACTTGCTTTTCTGTTTTGGCAGTCTCCAGGCCCACCCCAAAAGGCTGATTTCCTTTGTAGCGTGGAGGACAAGGCAGGCAGTGGAACCCTGGGTTTGCATTCACACAGCGATGGACTTGATTCACCTTAAAGCAAACATCTGGCACAGCTATACACTACAGGAAAAGAAAGAAGCAAAATGAAAGAACCAAATTAGCCTTTTGTATAGTCACCATACCATGTTTGTAAACAGCCTCAAGGAAATGTTTCATGATGATGGACAGCTGAACCAACACATGCCTCATCAAGATCCTCACACACTGTTCCATTGCCAAGGTAACCAGCTGGACATGGGCCACATGACCAAGATCCATCAGGGTAACTGTTACATTCTGCTCCAGGAAAACAAGGGTTTGACAAGCACCCATCTGTCAAAATACAAGCAAAATGTAAATAAGGGTAATAGTGCACAAAGTAAAGAACTGTAAACCTTATTAAAGAAAAACATTCTCCGTTCACTGAAATGGATCTAGATAAAAATGATGGAATGCAGACAAATTACACATATTTGACTTTTCAAGTATATAGGAAAGTTTTTCCTTTTAGGTTCATGGACTGCTACAAACAATTCACTATATTAATAGTATACTGAGACCTTGATGCAGGAAAGCTTCTTGTTCAGGAAAATACTTAACATTTAGCACAAGCATAAAGTTTTACTGAGCTGAATTAGACTTAAGTATTTATGCAAAGTATTTTTCCAAAACAGGGACTGAATTAATGTATTTCATACATGTAGCCTCTCTGGTACCAATTAGTGTTGCTATCCATGTGACAGGAAATAAATAACTAGAGATAACAAAGTCTGCAACCTAATTAGCTAATTGCTGGTCACTCAGTGCATACCCACCAATTGGACACTCATTCTTGTTGCATATGTCATGTTGCTTGACATCTCCCACACATTTCTTTCCTCCATACTGTGGCTCTGGGCTGTTACAGAGACGAGACCTCTCACGGATCCCTCCTCCGCACGTGACAGTGCAAGTGGACCATGGAGACCAGGGACTCCACCTACCATTAACTGGAGCATGCAAGACAAAGGGGGAAATTAGCATGAGCAACATACCACAAAGAATCTTCAGTACAATAAAGGCAACTCTCTCACTATACACAGTTTGTAACTGTACTCAGAGGAAGAAAAGAACAACTGAAAACTGAGATTACAATATTTCCAAAAAAATACATGGATTTTTCAGCCATTTTAGTCATTGTTGACAGATAACAACATGCAATGCCTTTTCATATGGTATATTTCCAATTACAGAGCTCAGAAGCAGTTTATGTTGACTGATGCATCTGGCATTTCAAAGTTCACTGATGAGATTGTTATTAAAACAACTCCTATTATTCTACATTTCTAAAGTGCTGGAAATAGGGCCCTCGAGAACACCAAGCATATGACCTGCATACCGATTCTGAACTCTGTGACTTCTTCCATGATAAAGGTATCCTAAGACGTCATTTTGTTAATATCCAATTCTGAGCCAGCTGTTTCTAATTAGAGTTTACTGCTGGAAAAACCCTCAAGTTGTACTTGATGGTGAGACTCTTTGGTTTACATTTTGTGATGAAGACCTAGCTCAGTGCAATTAACTGCATTTGGGGATTTCCTCCTATACATAACCAATGAACTCATTTTTTTTCATTTAGATCCCTTCTTAAGGAAATTGCTTCTATCAAAATTTGATGGCGAATTTGCTACATTGCATGACGTTTTTACAATAAAGTTACATCTATATTACTTGTCAATTTCCCTCTCATTTGGTATTCCAAATGGCACTACCTAGCTAACTCAGGCTATCAAGTCCTGATTTTGACTTCACACACATTTTATGACAGTGCAACTCTACTGATTTCAGTATAGTAATTCCAGAATTACACTAGTGTAACAGAATCAGGACCTAACTTCCCAAAATAGGGACTGTGTTTTCCCATATGCTTTGTACAGCACTAAGCACACTGATGATTCTCAGTAAATATATAACACCGGGCACTTATAGTAATTTGGCCTCATGGGCATAGATGAGTACATTCATTTTGCCTTGTTGTGAATCTGCTCAAATATACAGTGAATTCAGAAGTTTAACTTTCACTTTAACATTCTTTAAAGTGAAACTGTAACCTTTCAGTTTCACTTTAACATTCCATAGCAGACTGGACAGACTGTGAACAGAGAAAAGTAGGCAAAAAATACTGTAAAAACAGATTGAAACTGAACAGGAAGTGGACGGAATGAAAAACAAATCTAACCTGACTCTGGAAAAAGAAAGCAATAGGGGGGGAGAGATAATTTTATTAAAAATATAAATTATATGTGTACACTATATATAGGGCAAATAATTACACCAGCCTGGTTTTGGGTGGTTTTTAGTTCTGTTCCTAATACAGATTGAACCCTTCCAGTCTGGTACTCTCTGGTCTGGCAACATCCGGGGTCTGGCATAATTTTAGTTAGCCCCAGATGTCCACTTATCATGGATGTGACCAAGTTTCCCTTGGTTCCATAAGGTTTTTTTTCAGCTGCCAGTCCTGGCTTTCAGTGTTCTGTGCCGTTAGTTAGCTCTAATGTATCCCTAAATGTCTTCTAAGAGCCCAGTATGTAGTGGAACTATTGATCATTTTTTAACCCAAATAACAATTTAAGAAGCTTGCAAAGCCTCAGATAACACAATTGTTACCCATGTCTCCTTAAAACACCCCTCTGAGCTAGATAAGCATGGTTTTAGGTAAACTGAGGCTCTACCAAGGGCAAAAGTAGAACCCTGGATGTCTAATTTCCATTCCCCTAATCAACCCACAAAACCACAGGGCTTGTGAATATTATTTTCTGAATCCAATGCCACAGTCCTAAAAAGCAAAGCAAAGGCACAGATCCAAGAGACTACATACCATAGGCTTATAATAGTCCATCTCCAAAGCTACAGGTTAGATCCTGTGTCACTGCTTTCTTGGAATACAGTTCTTTTTGACTTTCACTTTGGGGTTAAGCTCACAAAGGGTGCATCTACAGTGCACCCTTACTTCGAAATAAGCTACGCAATTTGCGTTATGTAAATTGCATAGCTTATTTTGAGGTAATTTTGAAATAGAGCACTATTCCGAAACGTTCCTTAATGCTCGTTGAATGAGATTTACAGGGACATTGGAATAGCAAGCCCGTTATATTTCAAAATAACAGGCTTGCTTAAAAGATGCAGCATAGGTATTTTGGGATACTTCTGGTACCCAGAAATAGCTTTGCAGTATAGACGTAATCAAACTTACTTGGACATGGGACTCCCTCGCATTCTTTTGTTTCACGGCCATTTCCTTTACACATTTTTCCACCCATCTGTGGGATGGGAGAATTGCAGAGACGAATGCGAGTGATGTTACCTACACCACAGGTCACAGAACAGGAAGACCAAGGAGACCAGTGACTCCAGCCACCATCTTGACGTACTGACAGAGAAAAAAAAAACAATGCAAAACATAAGGAAGTGCTTGCCCCATCTTGGGGCATAATAGAAATTCACTTGTGAACCTACCCCAGCAAACAAGCTTTCCCCTTTTTACAACAGGAGTACCACCTTTTATTACTCTCTGTTACAAAAGCCAGCGTTTGGGTTCAGATATCAGAGACTAGCTTACTTATGAAACACAACCACCACCAAAGGACTGAGGGAGATGTTAGAGTAGATTAGTTCAAATGATAGGTAATTAAAAAATAAATGTGTTGTAAGACATAAGAAAATACTTAAACAGTTGTTCAGAAGTCATTGACTATGATCATGACTAGAGAATAGTTATTAATGGTTCTCAATCCTGCTGGAAAGGTATAACAAGTGGGGTTCCGCAGGGGTCTGTTCAATATCTTCATCAACGATTTAGATATTGGCATAGAAAGTACACTTATTAAGTTTGCAGATGATACCAAGCTGAGAGGGGTTGCGACTGCTCTGGAGGACAGGGTCATAATTCAAAATGATCTGGACAAATGGTCTGAGGTAAACAGGATGAAGTTTAATAAAGACAAATGCAAAGTGCTCCACTTAGGAAGGAACAATCAGTTTGACACACACAGAATGGGAAGCGACTGTGTAGGAAGGAGTACGGCAGAAAGGGATCTAGGGGTTACGGTGGACCACAAGCTGAATATAAGTCAGCAGTGTGATGTTGTTGCAAAAAAAGCAAACATGATTCTAGGATGCATTAAGAGGTGTGTTGTGAGCAAGACATGAGAAGTCATTATTCTGCTCTACTGTGCGCTGGTTAGGCCTCAGTTGGAGTATTGTGTCCAGTTCTCGGCTCCACATTTCAAGAAAAATATGAAGAAATTGGAGAGGGTCCAGAGAAGAGCAACAAGAATGATTAAAGGTCTAGAGAACATGACCTATGAAGGAAGGCTGAAAGAATTGGGTTTGTTTAGTTTAAAAAAGAGAAGACTGAGGAGGGACATGATAGCCGTTTTCAGGTATCTAAAAGGGTGTCATAAGGAGGAGGGAGAAAACTTATTCATCTTGGCCTCTGAGGATAGAACAAGAAGCAATGGGCTTAAACTGCAGCAAAGGAGGTTTAGGCTGGACATTAGGAAAAAGTTCCTAACTGTCAGGATAGTCAAACACTGGAATAAATTGCCCAGGGAGGTTGTGGAATCCCCATTTCTGGAGATATTTAAGAGTAGGTTAGATAAATGTCTATCAGAGATGGTCTAGACAGTATTTGGACCTGTCATGAGGGCAGGGGACTGGATTCGATGACCTCTCGAGGTCCCTTCCAATCCTAGTATTCTATGATTCTATGACCATTGTTCCGTTAGTCTGACTTGTATATGATCATGTAGTATTTCACAAGAATTTTTGAGGACCACTTAAATGCAGGTGTTTCTTCTCCATGTTCAGTATACTTCTGTGCTTAAGGACTGTGCTAAGAATCATGTGTTAATGACACACAAGCTATTAGCTGCCCCTGCACATAAGCCAGTACTGCATATATGCTCACTCAAGGCAAGAGACTCTACTTGTCAGTATCTTTCCTTTTACAGGGCAAAAACTAGATTAAAAAGGTGAGGAATATTAGATGGGGTAGTAAAGGAACAAAAATATATGTTGATAAATAGCATGCTAATGGGTAAATTAGTGTTAAAATATACAGTGAAAGATTTGCTATCCAGCACTCATGGGGATTGAGGGTTGCTGGTTAATTGATTGTGTCAGATAACAAAGTTTATTGCTCTGCCCCCAACTGCTACCAACAGCTCAAGGCAGGTTGAGGCGGGGGGGAGGTGCCTGCAGCTGAGGTCAGCTGTCAGAAGCCCCACAAAGGCCAGCTGGACAGGCGGGAGACAGGTGCACACACCTGACTAGGCAGCAGTATTGTGGTTGGGGACAATGCTGGTTAAAGGCTTCTGGTTAACAGAGTACCAGGTAACAGCTTTCATTGCATTCGGTTCTGACTATCAGTGCATAGGAATTCCAGGCAAGGATTCTTTTTGTTTCATGGTTAGAAAGGGCGAAGCAGAGAGAACATTAATAAGCAGAGATACCAGCACTCACTGCGATTATCGCATTTGCCCAGGCTACACGTTCTTGTCTGGATGGACGAGCCTTTACAAGTGTTGCTGGTGACGTCACATGACCTTCCTCGCTGCTGGGTTCCAGAGCCACAGGTCACTGAGCACTCTGTCCACTCAGACCATGGGGACCAACCATCGTCACTGTCTTTGGCTGCAGATCAGAAGAAGCAAAACCTCCTTAACACTGTCCGTTCCTTTTGTCATAAGATGTTTGCCTTCATGTGTCTTTTTGTTAGAACTTATCCACCTCTATTTAGATCTCTGGCTCTGATATAGCCCAGAAAAGTTAGAGAATGTCATTTAAAAAGAAAACATAGTTAAGAGATTGGCCCAAATCAGATACCTGGACCTGAACCCCTTTACGTTTTGTTAATTTAGATCTGGGAGTGACCATTGTAAAGAGCTAACCCAATCTATGTTTCGAGACGTCCACATAGCTGGGACCCAGATCCAAAAGATGAGACTTGGATCTATCTCTCAACACAACATAACCATACATGTGATTGAGAGTACAATTACACAACCTCCTTTCCCTCACTCAATATGATCTGAATAGATAAGAAACCTGAATACAATTCAATAAATATTGCACTTCAGGAAACTGAAACTATTAAAAAGCACTGCAATTTTTTTTTCACTACAGGTTGAACCTCTCTAGTCTGGCACTCTCTGGCCCAGCAACATCCTTGGTCCAACATGATTTTAGTTAGCTGATTGCCTACTTGTCATGGGAATGGCCAAGTTTCCCCGCAGTCCCATAAAGTTTGTTTAGAGCCACCAGACCTGGCTCTCAGTGATCTGTACTGTTATTTAGCTCTAATTTACCCCTAAATGCCTTCTAAGAGCCCAATAAGCAGTGGAAGTGTCAGTAATGCTGCTAGGCAATACTGTGGTTCAGCAAATTCTCTCGTACAGCACTGGTCAGATCCCCAGGGTGCTGGACTGGAGAGGTTCAACCTGACTTTTGCAGCCCAGAACAAGATATATTTCCAAAACTATTCTCACCCTAAATGCAAGCCACAAATTGCAGTGCTATCTTGGATGAATCTTTTTGTTATTCTGTTCCATATAAATGAAGGGTTGTAACAGTCAAAGCAATCAAAAGAAAAAAAATTAATTTGTGAGACTCTTTGCCTTTCCAACAATCATTACACTGAAACGCAGGAAATTCCCAGTTGTCTCTAAAATCTAAACACATTGTATAGGGGAATGGCAAGCACAGCAATCTACTCGGACTGAAGTCTGTTTTAACTAGATAGTAAGAAAACAGAAAAAGAAAAATAAAGACTACACAATGGAATGTGCAGCCAGGAAAAATGCAGTTAAACCTCATTATCCTGATGCTTAAATAATGATTTTTCTTTGGCTGGGCTGGTTTTTAACTCTTCCTTCCCCACCCTTTAAGTAAAACGGGATTTTAAAAAACTGCCAAACAGGTGGATTTTCCTTTTGTTAAGTACTTACAATGAAAGCAGACAGGACAGCATTCACCTTCAATAAATGATGGATTGGCACAAAATACAGCTGGGCAGGTGATTTGATGGCACACAGTTTTAGAATTCTGCACACACAGAAAGTAACATATTGACTTATATTCATGTTCAAACACCAGCAAGTCTGTGACACCAGGAAAAATTCTACCCTCACTTGCAAGAAATATTGCTTGTCAACATTTTAAAAGACAAAAAAAAATTGTTTAATGAGGTTGGATCGTTATAAAAGAAAATGTGTTAAAATCAAGTTACCTGTGTAAGTCTACAGTGTTGCTCATTAGAAAGTGAGGGCCTAAACCAAAACCTATTGGAAACAATGGGGAACCTGTTTACTGATTTCAGTGAGCTTTGGATCAAGACCTGAATAAATGTTGGATTCTGGAACAGGACTGAGTAGCCCAGATAGATTCAGTCCATCGTCTATTTTGGAAACAGAGGGAGTACTTCCATAGTCTTACCTCACAGATACATTTGGTGCAGCTATCCACAACCCAGTTCTCATTATCTGCAAAAGCACGGCCATCCTGCCAGCAGACGGACTGGTTCTTTAGAGTTTTGTTAGGACCAATCAATTCCCACATAATTTGGTTCTCCTCAGACTGAAAGATTAAACAAATAAATGAATTAAATAATTAATTAATTAATGTGCTTGGACTTGTAGCCAAAGAGCCTTGAATCAAAACCAGGAGAAATTATTGCTCAATCACCTGACTTTAATATACGATTGAAAACTTACAATTTTATGCATCCATGTACGTTAGACAAGAAGAAAAAACACAAATCAGTTACTGTACACAGAATGCAATTCTGTCAAATAATATTATGATTACCTATTGTCCAATAAAATCTAAGATAAAAGGTTCCCCCCCTTGCAATATATGTTGTTCATCATCTTCAGAGGGGAAAATAATTCTACTCCTATGACATGCAGTAAATTACAAAAGCTTTGATTAGAAAGTATGAACATGATTCACAACTAGGAAGGAGACCAACTTGAGCAACTACACACTTTATCACATTGCAACTATGAAAGAAAAAAAGATAACAATCACATTCATTCGTTTGCCCCTTAGCTAGAATGTGGCCATTATAAACATATAAATTATATACTAACATTCATTGATATGCACTTACAGACAAATGCATACGCGGTATGGCCAAATTTGACTAGTGATTTTGGGTGCTTCGATTTTTGATTACCAGATCTGATATATCTTTAAAAGACTTGGTTTTCAGAAAATATTGCTCTCAGCTTGGGCTCTGAAAATCAAGCCCATGTGTCATAGTCAGACACCCAGAATCATCTGTAGTCACCTTTGAAAATGTAGGCCACAGCACCCCCAACAACTTATCCATCTTTATAAACATGTAACCAAAGGGTCAGAGGGAGACACAGGAGACCACATTCTATAACTGGCCTTTTTGAATCCTCTGCTTCTTAAGTCCAAGGATACCTACCACTTTTTGAAGGTTATCAACCAAATTGTTAACAACAATGCGCAACCCCGTAAGCTCGGTGAACATTGTTCCCAGCTCTTCACAGGAGCGGTCACAGAAATCCAGCTTCTTCTCTGTCTTTTCACCAACATACTCTGTGGTGACAGCAGGACTAAGGTGAAGGATTTCCGTACTCTCGTTGATGGTGTTCACTTCAGCTGGTAGGGAGAGAGGGGAAAACAACAGTTGTGTACACAATAGCCTGCTGCTGATTACAGCTTATGGCTGGAATTATAGACTGGCACCTGTAGGTAGGATTTAACTGCAGCTCTTTTAGAACAGTTTCAGGCTAAATTATACCCTAGAATAACAGAGAGGGGTTGAATGTCAGCTGCTTCCAATTTGAAATGTTCCCTTTCAAAATGAAGAGCTCAGCTCCAGCTTACCTAGTCATCATTTAAAGGCACTCTTGGCAATTGAAAACACTCATTTATGAAGAAAAGATAATAAAAACATAGGTCATAAAACCATATGCATTAGTCTTTTCCAGGACATGAGAAGTTTTACATTTTTCATGAGGCAACAAAAACTGTCCTTTCCAGTTGGGTCAGAGACAGAGGACTCTTCTTCCTTCTACTTTCAGGAATGATAGCCATAAAATCTGCTAATGAGGACACCATGATGCAGCACAGGTTAGAAGTTGGTAGAGGCCAAGGTGGCTTTTGAGCCATCTTTGTGTTCCCCCAATTTCTGGGATGGCCACTGGCCAAGGTCTTCTTCAGCCCCCATGCACTTCTGATAGCAGCCTTGTGCCTCATCAAATTTAACCCAGCTGGGGATAGCTTCTTAGGATATGTCTTCATTGCAGCTAAACACCCGCAGCTGCCTGGTGTCAGATGACTTACGCTCACTGGGTTTGGACTACAGGGATGTTTAATTGCTGTGTAGACTATCAGGATTAGATGGTAACCTAGGCTCTGGGACCTACCCAACCCCTGATGGGGTCCCAGAACCTCAGCTACAGTCAAAGCCAGAATGTCAATACTGCAATTAAATAGTTCCATTCCCCAGGATCCAGAAGCTGGAGTCAACTGACATGGCTTAGCTATAATTGTTTAACTGCAGTGCTGACAGACTCTTATAGCACTTCTGTACCAAGGAATCACCAAAAAGCTCTGCGGTCCAGCCAACCCTCTCTCCCTACTGGTACAACCCTCTACACCCAGAAAGGAAGTAATGCTAGTTGCACCAGCTAGGAATTTATCCCAGCTCCAATGCCAAAGAAGTAGTGCTTGGATAACTTGGATATCTGGATAGTTTCTCTGCTTGAATAACTTTGCCAGCCTTTTTGCTGCACCAGACTTTTATTTTATCTACTGGATAGTTTATCCCACACTAACCTGCCAATGTTTTTCAGTCATCATCTGGAAGGACATCTATAATATATTTGGGAGAGTTTATGTGTCCGTTTGTCTGTCTGTGAGTCTGTTCAAGAACTACTCCTAAACAGTAAGAGATAGGACCACCAAATTTGGAATGAACCTTCCTATTATCATAACTTAAAGTAAGATGAGGGTTTGGTTGTGCCAGGACAATGGGATGTGCCTGGAATATTACTGTTTCCCATAAAATGCAAAGGGAGGGATCTGCTAGCAGGGACAGTAATACTGTAGAATGACCACAGGGGGCAGACACAACAGTAAGAGAGTGGCCAGCTGGAGGTGGGGTTCTGGATGTTGCCAGCCACCATACATCCTTGGCCCCCAAGCAGAGTGGTCCACACCACCATGGGCCAGCCCCATGAGCAACCTCCTGGTCAGCACAGTTCCTGCCTTCCCATCCAGCTCCAGGGAGCTGATAGCTTGGCAGCATGGCCCCGGGCACCTCAGTCAGCCCCAGAAAGCTACGCCCCCATTCCCTGTCCTGAGCCCCCCACAAACACAACCTCCTGCCCTGACTCCTGCATTCCCACCCCGTCTTGAGCCTCCCATCTCCTGCCCTGCACCTCCACCCCCTGACTTGAGCCCCACACACACCCAACCACCTGCACTGAATGGAAGCATGCTTCCAAGCCCAGTTAGTCCAACATGCACTAGCTCTAGTCTAGCTCCTTCACTGAAAATAGCAGCATAACTGGGATAACATGGGTGACAAATTGAGCTACTACAGACCTAGGGACCCCAGAGGGGTTTGTTCTCAGGCAGCTAGCCAAGCTCTCTACCCCACATGCTCTACTACTTTTAGAGCACCAGCAAGAGCAGAGCTACCACATCCATCCATCTGTGCTCGGAAGCATGCTCCTGACAACAGTGTAGACATATCCTATGGGTCCTCAATTATTTCTGTTGCAGAGAAAGACAAATCTCTCACTGTCTTCAGCCTGAGAAGTATTTGACCCTAACTCTTTCTCCCTTTAGTCTCTGTCATGGCAATCATTGCAAACAGCTTTGTGTGTTTGTGTAATGGAGAAGTTTCATTTCCCTACCAAGAAACTTTAAAATGTCACCCATAAAACCAGGCATAAATAAGGTGAACATGCCAAAACCAGTAAGACACCAGCTGAGCTGCAACATTAACTAACAGGTGGCACTGAAAACTCTGTTTTTCTACTGATGCCACCAGTGACAGCTGATGTGTTCTGGGATTTCCTAGCAAGTGCACATATTCACCTCAATGTGAGGTCTAAGTAATCCAAGGCTTGATCATTAAACTGCAATGAAAATGATGGCAGAAACAAAGGAAACCATTAGGTATCATCACTGAAAATCAACAGTCCAGACTGACTTTTGGTGCCCTTCTGCAAGCAAAATTTGTATTTAAGACACTTGAGGTTTTGCCAGTAAGAAGACTACAGAATCAGTCCCCCACAAGATTAAAAGGAGGGAGCAACCTGGACCTAAACTGAATGAAACCCAAGTCTATCTTCCAATTATTGTTTACTTTTGAAAGGACTGAAAGGGTGAAGGCCAGACTCTTGGGGAATGTCTACACTACAAGGGTATTTCAAAATAAGTTATTCTGGAATAACAACTCCCGAAATAACTATTTTAAAATAGCATGTCTCCACCACAGGGACACCCAAAATTAGTCTTAGGCAGGCTCTCCTAATGTGGATGCAGTACCTCAATTTAGAGCCCCAAGAGGCACTGGGGAGTAATTACTTTGAATGGTGTGGGGGAGGAGCTATTTCAAAATAGCACAAGTGGAGCGTCCATACTACCGCTATTTCAAAATGCGTGTTATTCCTTGTAAAATGAGTGCTTATTATTCTGTAATAAGAAGCCTGTTATTGCAAAATAATTTCAAAATAACTGGTTTGCTGTGTGGATGCTCAGTTTGTTATTCTGAAATAACGTGAGTTATTTCAAAATAATGCTGTAGTGTAGCTGTGCCCTTAGATATTTAAGAGCAGTGCATTTCTAAAGGGGAGCACAGTATAAACAGCTTTTGCAACCTTTCCACCCCTCAATCCGTGACATTTCTGGAGTCAGATTCAGGCCCCAGTGCAATTCATACATGTCGCCAATCTAGTCTAAGGCACAGCATACACTATAGCGTATGTCAGTATAAGTTCCATCACTCAGGAATGTGAATAAGCCACCCACCTGAGTGACAAAAGTTTTCACCCACCTTATCGCCAGTATGGACAGTGCTATGTTGGCAGGAGAGTGTCTCCCACTTACATAGATACCACACTCATGGGGGCTTGAGCAATTAAGCTGATGGAAGACCTCTCTGCTGTCAACTGATAGCATCTGCACTAGCAGCACTATAATAGCACAGCTGCATCAGCGCAGCTGAGCTGCTGTAAGCTCTGCAGAACAGTTATAGCCTATGTTACACTGGCTGGTGAGAGCCCTCATAGGAGCTGTTATCCAGACATGGAAACTCTGGAATGAACTACAGGCTCAGCGAAAGCCGGTCTAGAAATTGGCTCTAGGCAGCTCAGATGTTCCCCACGAAAGCAGATGTTCTTCAAAGTGCACTCAATGGTGCATTATGTAGGGGTGATTGCACAAAGGCTGGAGAAGAGTTCTGAAGTCACATTTTAAAAGTTCTTCCCAGGTATAGCAAATGGCTGGAAATCAGCACACCAGAAAACAGCAGCAATAATTCTTCCAAACAATTTCGGGGCAAGATGACTCTCTTTCTGCCAAAAGATTTTATTTAATGAAACTGATTTTTAACAAACAAGAATGGTAAACAGGAACTAAAATCCTTCTCTGCACACCTGAGGTCCTTACTCGGTGTCTATTCATTCCTTACATACGTAATACGTCTTTTGCCGTCAAAGGGAGTTGTGTGTGAATAACAGTTACAGGACGTGACCCAATATTGATCTCTGCTATATGGGAAGTTTTACTTCTCTGCCTTGCAGTGAAGATGCAATCACTATACTTAGTGTAAATATGGTACCTCAATCTAGTAAGGTGAACCAGAGCTTAGAGAGGCCAATTTGGCTATTCGGTCCTTTCTTAAACATTCCAAAGGAGAAATGAGCCAGTGATTGCAATACAGCCTATTGTCACAAACGTAACAGCACCATTCCTCAGCTCAGCTCAATAGCCACACCATGTGATTAGAATGAAGGAAAAACTGTGCTGATTCTTAGTTACACATAGTTTGTGAATGCCCTGTGACACCGGCTATATTGAATTGTTTCCAGTTATCAGCGTTACAGAAATTTGCATCTGAGCAACGAACAGAAAGAAACTAGAGATACAGCTTGGTGGACCAGAATCATCTGTGGTGCAATTCCCTTTATTTCAATTGCTTTTTGATTCCACGAAATGAATTCCATTTTCTTGCCAGGTTGAAACATAAGGTATCCATGACTCCGCATGTGAAACTTTTCAGATCACTGATTTCATACTTGTCAAGCCAATGTCAATTTTTCACTTGACCTGAGCATTTTAAGAACATTCAATCTGTAATCTCAACAGAGAGTTCAGTCATAAGCTATGTTAGAAGCTTTCCATGTACACTCCCTACTCCCTCTTGGCAACCAGAGAAAGAAGACACCTGGGAATTTCTAAGGAAGTAGTTCTATATGGCAGGCTTCCCGCTCATTTCTCAAGGGCTAGATAATTCACTTTTGAAGAAAAAGGTGCTTTGAAACTGAAAACTGAAAACATTGATATCAAGCTAAAAATGTGCATCTTTCCCCAAATACAAATCTCATTCCTCTGACCTGGCTGAGGGTGGGAGTTTAAAAAAGCTAGATAAATACATAAAATAAACGTGCCTCTCCAAATCTCTGTGCACATGTATAAATCATTTTTAAAATACACACAATGACGACATTATAGTGAGGCTCCTCCACCCATCAACCCAATAGCTCCCTCCCAGATCACCTCTCCGGTCAGTCCACTCTCTCAAAAGGGGATTGAAATATGCAGACCTTGCACTATAGCAAATTTAGGCCACTGCCTGAAAAGCCCAGGGATTAGGGCATTTCACTAACAAGTCCTGCCCTCCAGCCCTTCACATTTAAATCTGGAGTCAGTTAGCTCAGCAAGAAATTTCTCTTAGTAAGTGGACAGCCACATCCTGCAGTAGCTGAAGTTCCGTAGGTATAGCCTCCGATCCAATCTAGAGGTAACACAGGCATGGATAACTGGGGCAACTGAAGGTCCAAGTCCTATAGAATAGGTTACAAGCTAATCAAGTGGAAATGGGACAATGGTTTCTTGCCTCTGAACATCCAGAGGCAGCCAAGGATCCAAGATGATCCATACTTCAGCCACACTTGGTGAATGTTGAGCCAATGCATAGACCAGCTTCTGGGGCTTGATGAGGGTTTGTGTTGTTAATTTAAAGTGATTTGTCTTGGCATGAAGCTATATCATGGATAAACTAGCTGTTTTCTTCCCTGAAAGTACAGAAATTGTATAAATAGAGAATAGTTTTATATGAAACCTAATTTAGGTTTGTGCTGAAGTACCAAGGTCCTGGAGCATAATCTGAAAGTTTGTTCCATGATAGATTTTCTTAGATCCCAAAAAGTGTTCTGCAAAATGTCACAGATCACAAAGTTGAAACTATGCTCTTTTTAGTTTCACATAGAAAGCAACAAGAACTGCTAATATTGGCTCCATGGGTGCATAGAACAGTCCATGAAGCAGTGGAGCCATTCTGTACTCTTGCCTCCTCAATGTTCCCATGGACACCTTGATCCAATATCTTACATCTCTTGACTCTCTCCAGTGTCCAAAGGAGGAACAACCATTCCTATCTCTCTCCAGGCTCTAGGAACACATCCCTCAACCTCCCCATTTTCCAAATTTTTCAGTTCTCTCAGTGTATTTTAAACAGTTTTCAAATAAAATGTAAAATGGTTCCTAAGCAAGACTTGAACCTGCAAAATTTGACCAAATACATCTAGGGTACATCTACACAGCAGCGTTATTTCAAAATAAGGGTATGTTTACATTCATTCTTCTTCTGAGAGGAATGCAAATGCAGACACCTGAAATTGCAAATGAAGTGTGGATTTAAATATCCCGCACTTCATTTGCATTATCGAATTATGGCACTATTTCGAAATAGCGCTATTTTGAAATAGTGCCACAACACAATTATGCAAATGAAGCACGCGATATTTAAATCCATACTTCATTTGCAATTTCGGGTGTCTGCATTTTCATTCCTCTCTCAGAAGAAGAATGAAATGTAGACATACCCTAACAGATGTTATTCTGAAATAAAGTAATACGTGTCTACAGAGCAAGCCCATTACTTCAAAATAAATTCAAAATAACAGGCTTCTTACTCTGATTCCTGTAACCCTCACTGAATGAGGAGTAAGGGAAGTCGGAGAAAGAGTGCTCTATTTTGAAATAAGTGCTGAGTAAATGTGCCCAAATTCTAAATAAACTATTTTGACTTATGCTATGCAATTAGCGTAGCTCAAGTTGTGTAGCTTATTTCAAGTTTAGCCCTGCTGTGTAGACATACCTCTAGGTATGTGTAGTTTATTTTGAAACAGGGAGCGTCTACACAGCACTTATTTCAAAATAGAGCACTCTTCCTCCGACTTCCCTTATTCCTTGTACAATGACGGTTACAGGAGTTGAAGTAAGAAGTCCTCCAGCTCAACATTATTTTGACATTATGTCAAAATAACTGCTTGTAGTGTAGACGTAGACTATGTTATTTCAGAATAACGTCACTTATTCCAAAATAACACTGCTGTGAAGACGTACCCTCAGGGTGCATCTACATTGCACCTGGTGCTCGAAATAAGCTATGCAATTTGGGCTATGCAAATTGTGTAGTTTATTTTGAGTTGATTTTGAAATAGCTTAATCCAAATAAATCGCTATTCCAAAATGTCCCTTATTCCTTGTGGTTTACAGGGATGTCAGAATAGTGAGCCCATTATATTTCAAAATAATGAACACACTCAAAAGATGAGGAATAGCTATTTTGGGATACCGGAGGTATCCTGATAGCACTGCAGTGTAGATGTAGCCTCAAAACCCTAGCCTTGTTCCTCCACCAACCTTATGTGGAAAGGTAAAGTCCAGTCAAGAGGAAGGGCAGGCACACATGCCAGCTTAGAGAGAAGCCTCGTTGTTGAGCTTGCAAGCAGCTTCCTGCATATCTGCAGGATTCCATGCAGTGAGAGGTGCCAACCAACAGCTGCAGCAGAAAGAATCACTTCCTGTCACAAATAGGGAGCAAAAGTGCATAAAGGGAAGGTGGCCTTCCCCCATATGATAATAGGGCTAGAACAGCAATATATACCTAACACGAGAAGAGGCATATACAGGCTTCTCCTGAGTAGCAATCTGGTGTTCCTTTCATATTTTAACTCAACATCAGATCACTAAGATGACTTGAGATACAGAATGTCACATCCCATCAATACAGTGCTATGCATTAATGAATGCGGCACAGTTAGGGGTGTGTTACTCTTCTTAGGGTACGTCTACACTGCATGCTTATTTTGAAATAAGCTATTACAGAATAGTTATTCCAAAATAGCTTATTTTGAAACAGTACGTCTACACTACAGAGAAGCCTCAAAATTAGCCTGAGGCAAGTTTCCCTGATGTGAAGGTGCTAGCTTGATTCAGAGCTCCAGGAGGTGAAATAACTCAGAATGGCCCTGGTGAGGGACTATTTTAAAATAGCAGCAGTGGAGCGTCCACACACATGTTATTTTGAAATAGCTATTTCAGAACAGGCACAATTCCTCGTAGAATGAGGTTTATTTGGAACAAGCCGTCTGTTATTTCAAAGTTATTTCGAAATAACGGAATGGCTGTGTAGGCGCTCCCATTGTTAGTTTGAAATAACGCTAGTTATCTCGAAATAATGGTGCAGTGTAAATGCACCCTTAGTACAGTGAGTAATATATCACCAATGGCTTCTCAACTGTGGTAATTAAAATACATGGGCAGCACCATAAAGCTACAAGCTGCTACTATGCATGTGACATGTTTCACATACATGCCACAAAATAATGTGACTCCACCTCACATATTTGAATGAGAAATTTCAATTCCAGTCTGTTCATTTTAATGTTGTAAAATACAAATCAGACCATTAATTAGTCTACTAACCGACCAGCTTCTGGAGAGGGTGAAAAAAAATCTGTGTAATGTACCTGATTTGCAGATATTGTGTTTGTGTCCTAGACATAGCTGACAGATATTGTTGGGGGGGACACTTGTAACAAAACAACTCTGTAGTTGACTACGCAACTGCAGTTGTTGATGTGTGCAAGGTACTCCAGCTAAGGTTAGTATCAGCATGCAGCGTTATCACAAATGTGTTTCTACTTTCTCTTCATAGTTTGATTCCATGGTTTCTGCCATGATATAATCTACTTTTGATGAAATTATTTCCCTTTCTGGTACTCTTCCAACACAAATAGAGAAGATCTGGAGAGCCCCTCTGCATTGGCACAACAGATTGTGTCAGTGTAGCCTCATCTAGGTGGAGAAGGGTCTGTTAGTCTCTTAAATACATCAGTTACTCTAGATTTCAGAGCTCTGCCCTATGGATCAGATGGTTTACCACGACTCTCGGTTTCCATGTGAGCTTGATATTTACAAAGTTCATTCTCCCTTGCCCTTTTTGCCATTCAGCAATGGTGGGAAGAATAGGGTATCCCCTTATCCTGCTAGAGTCCTTGCCTAACTTGAGCAAAGGATCCTGCTTAAATGGAATGTGCCACAACCTTCAAAGGCTATACCTTGATGCTTATGCTGCCTAAAGACACTCTACTTTCAAATCTACAAAGTTTAAAACACCCATCACTGTTGTGTCTAAGAGCTAAATCTACGAATGAACTTAGCTGCCTTGCTGCCACTTTAGGTAGCACTCAGGTTCTCAAAACCCTGGCTCAGTTGCCACCAAGAGGTGTAGATTACCAAAGCCCCTAGTTACCTACATTTCCACCATTACAATTCCCTTGAGGGCTGCTCCATATTCCCCTTGTTGTTTGCTTTGGCAATGGAACCATTGGCAACAAATATGAAGAAATAGTCCGTTGGTAAAGAATATTCAAAAGCCTTCTGGATTAGAACAGAAAATCACTTTGCATCCTGCCAATGCCTTGTTGTATTTGCAGGATTCAGAAGCCTTGTTACAAACAGAAGAACAATTGACTCCAGAATTTGAGCAGGTATCAGGCTGAAATTTTAGACATTAATATTCCCAAAAGGGTCAAAACAAATTGTTGTCCGTTATCTACATTTAAATGGGCAAAGGAATTGTTAAAATATTTAGGAATAAGTATTGTGGAGAAATATACAATCTTTTTAAGGCAAACTATCCTATCTGTGGAATAAAGGACTTGGAGGAATGGAACAAATATGATAATTTCTTAGCTAAATAGGTAAAAATTATCATCTTCTCAAAGTTAACTATTTTTGTTTTAGTGTATCCTTACAGTGATATCCCTGAAGTGACATTAAAAGCATGGCCATATGCACTATTAACATTCATATACACATGGAAAAGACAATGGTTAAGTGCTATAGTTCTGTGTAAGACTACAAAGTGGGGTGGACTAGCTTTCCTCAGTTTCATTTATTATCATTATGCATTGCAAATAGAAGATATGATTTTCTGGGGTAACAATAGTCTATCCAAACGCTGGGTAAAACTCAAATGAGTCTGTGATACAAATATTCATAATAATTGTTGGGTTTAAAAGAAATATTACCCATTCATCCAGATCCTCACAGTGTTATCCATTTGGACAGTGTTATCCAATTATGTTAAAATTTGGATGAATTTTTTAAATTCCTGTTGCTGAGGTCCTCTCACTTAGTTACTTCCATTAATAATCAGGAATTTATCCTTAGGAAATATCAAAGTGGCTACTTGTTGTGCAGAACAGCTGGGATTACTCAATTTGGACAGCTGTTTCTGGGTCCTGATTTAAATGATATCAACAGATATGTGATATAATTAATATAAAAGATGGTATTTTCATTCTGTACAAGCCAATATTTTATTGTAAACTGAACACAGGACAGCTCTGTCTACGCTTTTAACCATGTATGAAGGCTGATGCAGGAGCATGCTGAAACAAAAGGTTTAATTTCTAAGCCCTGGTCTACACTAGAGAGTTATTTGGAAATAACTCCCCTTATTTTGAAATAACAAGCAAAGCATCCACACTACCAAGCCCAGTATTTCAACATAAGGGGATGGTTATTTTGAAGTAGTAACTCCTCTTTCCATGAGGAATAATGCTAACTTTGAAATAATTATTTCAAAATAGCAGTAATATGGATGCTCCAGTGCTGATATTTTGAAATAACTACTCCCCAGAGTAATTCAAACTAATTACTCCTCACTGCTTCCTGGGGCTCAAAGTCGAGGTAGCATGTCCACATTAATGGAGCCTTCCTTGGACTAATTTTGAGGCTTCCATATAGTGTGGGCATGCTAGTTCAAATTTGTTACATCAAAAGTTACTTCAAAATAAGTTATTTTGAAATAATTTCCTAGTGTAGACTTGCCCTAAGAGGCATACAATTCTGATTAAAAAATAAGTTGAAGAGAAAACAACCCAGATGAAAGATGGGAGTGGGATTTAGACAAAGGAATTGATCTGGATGAGCAAGTCTCTAGATGAGAGAAGGGTTATATATTGTCAATTTGTGTCACTCATAATGAACGTTTTACAAATTATTATACAAATTGCTTTTTAACTCCAGTTAAGAGTCTCCGAATTTTGCTGCTAGGAAGATGCTTTTAAAGGGGTTTCAGGGAAAACGGAACATATTTGCACAACTTGTGGTTGTGTAAAGGAATAACAGAGTTTAGGGAGGAAATTGTTACAGAGATTCATGTTATGACTTATGACAAAATACTGGCTTCCTAGAAATCCCCTAGGCTTCTCATGTTATGCTTCAGTACAGACCTTACAGAATGACAAATTAATTTCATTTTAATAATTGGTAGCAAGACTTTGAATTGCACATTATTGGAATTTTTGACTTCTTCTGTGGAATCAATCAAATATGGACTGTCTTTGTAGTAGAAAAGTTTCATACCAAGTTCATACACAAGAAAAGCGCCAAAGGTGGATAGTAATTTAACCATTTGGTCACTCTTTTTAGAATACTAAGAGGTGGAAGTCTCCCCAGCCAGTAGGTCAGGATCTTTAGGTGGGTTCTTTGAATACTAACCTGATCCTTAATAAGTAAAGTATGATGTAATATGTTAATGTTTTATTATAAATCTGCTTTAACAAATGTTTCAAAAATTCCTTACATGCATGAAAGGTCAATCAGGCATACTAGAAACATACCTAATCCCACATAAAGTGACTAGAGGAGGTGTTAGTGCCTACCTTATAACTTTTAACCAAGTGGCTAGAGCACTCACATTGCATGTAGGTTCAATTCTCACTTCTGCCTAATATAGAAAATAGATTTGAAGTTGAGTCTCTCCCCTCTTAACAGAGCGCCTTAACCACGGGGTATTTTGGAACAGGACTTTCTCAGTCTCTTTTAATGGGACTGTTCCACTGTATATAAATAAGTAAATATCCATTGTTGCGAAGGAACTTGAACCTTGGTCTCCTTCCCAGATAGATGGGGAGGGCTCTGAATTACTACAAAGAATTCTTTCCAGGGTGTCTAGCTAGTGTGACTTTGCAACATGCTCAGAGTTCCACTGATTGATACATTTCCACCTGAATGTCAAGAAGAAATTTTCCTCCAGGTCTGATTAGCAGAGTCCCTGCGAGCAGAGGTGGGGGGAGGTTCACCTTCCTCTGCAGCATTGGGCATAGTTCACTTTCAAGTTTAAACTAAAGAAAACAGTAGATTCTCTGTAACTTGAAGCCTTTAAACTGTGAGGTCATGGATCTACCAGAGGAGTGCGTGGGTGAAGTTTTCTGGCCTGCAACGTTGCAGGAGAGCAGACAAGAGGGTCATGAGGATCCCTTCTGGCCTTAAGGTCTATGAGTCTGAAAGGCTTGTCTACTCTCACAGCACTGCAGCAGGGCTTCACCTGAGTGTCTGTGTCACTGTAGCACTTAGCGAAGATGCTACCTAGGTTGATGGGACAGCTTCTCCTGTTAATGTAGGCACACTACCTCCCCAAGAGATGGTAGCTAAGTGGATGGGAAAAGCCCTCCCTTTCACATAGCGCTGTCTACCCTGAGGGTTGGTTCAGTATAACTGTCACTCAGCGGTGTGAAAAATCCATATCCCTGAGTGGCACAGTAATACTGACATAAGTTTGTCGTATAGAGCAGGGGACCGTCTGAATGTCCTACTGACAGGATTAAAATGTCAGTCCTGCTCTCCAGCCCAATTAATACTTGTTTTGAATAGTAACTTACAAAGATATAGCCTTGAAGCCTCTTGCAGTGATATATCTCTAATAGACTTGACACCTAAAAATTTAAAGCTTGAAGATTCGCCTGAGGTCAAACAATGAGCCAGGCAAATAGTCAGGCTAGAACTGAGACACATGACCCACATGCTACATCTGTACGACAGGCAGGGGGCCAACAGACTTGCCAGGACCCTGGGCAAGAGAGGGGAGCTCTGAACTCCCGGAAGGGGCAGGGCCTCAGATGGAAGGGGAGGGACTGGGACAGGGCACCATGCTTGGTCCCAGCCAGCCTTGAGAGTCACCTGGAATATGCTGCACAGTGCTCTGGTGGCAATTTAAAGGACCCCAGGACTCTAACTGCCACTGGTTTGATAGTAGAAGTGATGGAAGGCACCTCGGACCCTTTTGAATCACCGGGCCCAGGGTGAACTGCTCCCTTCCCTCCCCCACTCCCATACACTGTCAGCAGGCCTGAAAACAGCAATATGGCTGCACCGATGCAGATGCACCACTGTAGCCCTTCTGGAGCAGATGCTGTTAGCCAATGTGAGAGCCCCTTCACTGGCTTTATAACTCTTGCCTCCAGAGAAGTCAGTGGCTATGTCCATGGGAGAGCACAGCACTGTCCACTCCAGCACTTAGACCAGTATAAGTTGTGCCCAGAAAAGCTCATGATACCATCTACATTTCCTGTTAGTCTCTGAGGTGCTGCAGAACTATTTGTTGTTTAAGTTTTTTCAACATAGTCGCTCAGAAATAAGGATTGTTTACACTCTGAGCAATGCAAGTTACACCAAAGTGATTTGTAAGGTAGACATATCCCCGATCCTTTGCTCTAATTGTCTGAGAACTTCCCTTCATGGAAATACATTTTCACATACATTACATTTTCTTTCCAACTGTCCGTAACTTTCTCCTTGGTAATTATCTCTTCCCCAACCTATGCAGCTAAACCTATGCATCCTGTCTAAATCTGAGCAGCAGGGACAAAGGATCAGATTGTCTGTCAGAAGCAATATTTTGATTATGTCTAATCAGTGCCCTCCTAGCAAAGCTCGCAGCAGTTAGGTTTGTTTGTCACTCCAAAGCAATGTTCATAAGTAGCTGGTCAGCAATTCCAAACCTTACAGAGCCATGTTCTATCTCTACCTTATACACAATTCACACTAGCTTAAATGGGAGCAGTGTCATGGGTTGAGCTAAGGCGTCTTCATTGTTAGATTCAATTGAACAATGTTAGTGTGAAAAAATATACATACTTGTTTGGCTCCTCTGACATCCTTTGTTATATAGAACATCCTCTATTGAAGTATCAAATATTAAGTGAATATTCTGAATTAGACCCTGGAATTAAAGAAAATAAGTTTCAGATAAATTCAGGATTAAATGTATATCATGAGATGTGCATTCTCCTCCACTTTTAACCCCCCCTGTCTATTAGTTAAAATTAATCACAGGTAAATATTCAAAAGTAATCTATGGTGCAATCCATGAGAAATACATACTGAATGTTAACTTTGATAGCATGGTTACATTATTATTTTAAAACTAATGAAGTGCCAAAGTAAGTGTTTGTTTTTTCTGAATGACTCATGATAAAACAATATTTGACTAGCCTTTTTCATGCTTCTGTCATGTTGTGAGTTTGAATCTCTGTTTCCATACAATTCAGTTGGGGCACATCTACACAGCAGGGCTAACCTCAAAATAAGGTACACAACTTGAGCTATGCTAATTTCGTAGCTTAATTCGAAATAGCTTATTTCGACATTTGACACTGTCTACACAGCAATTATTTCAAAATAGAGCACTCTTCCCTTGACTTCCCTTACTCCTCATATAATGCGGGTTACAGGAGTTGAAGTAAGAAGCCAGTTATTTCAAATTTATTACACACACTATGTTATTTTGGAATAACTGACTTTATATTGAAAGAACACTCCTGTGTAGAAGTAGCCAAATTCGGCTACGTCTACACTGCACAGTTATTTCGGAATAAGCTATTCCAGAATAGTTATTCCGAAATAGCTTATTGTGAAATAGTATGTCTACACTGCAGGGAAGCCTCAAAATTAGTCCAAGGCAGGCTTCCCTAATGTAGACGTGCTATATCGATTTACAGCCCCAGGAGGAATAACTTAGAAAGGGCCTGATGAAGGGCTATTTCAAAATAGCAGAAGTGGAGAATCTATACACCCCTTATTTCGAAATAGCTAGTTTGGAATAGGCATTATTCTCCATAAATGAGGTTTACAGAAGTCAGAATAAGCTGTCTGTTATTTTGACATTATTTCTAAATAACGGAATTGCTGAGTAGACACTCGAATAGTTATTTTGGAATAATAGCCATTATTCCAAAATAACTTTGCTGTGTAGACACACCCTTTAGAGATTTAATTATTAAACTGGAAGCTAGGTAGCCCAGTAGGTTGCAGGGCACCGGCTTTTCAACTCCAGACACAAGAGCTCATGTTTGAGCTTACTGGATAACTCAACCTAGCCCCAAAAGAACTTTATACAAATCACCAGAGCAGGACAGGAGCTGGATTTTTTCATTTTGCCTGAAAATCCACAATTTCAGAATGTTTTTAATTCTGAAATGGAACAAAATCAACAAAATTGAAGTTTTCCTTGACACAAAATTCACACACACACACACACACACACAAACCCCTTAGGGTCAATCAAAATGTTTGATTCCCTTTTTTACTTTTAAAATTATATTTAATATAAATGAATGTTTAAAAACTGAAACAAAAACTTGAAAATCAAAAAGCGCTGTTCTTAAAAATTTTCAATTTAATGTTTCAACCTTGTCTAAATAGTTTATTTTTCTTTTGAAATGAAATTTCATCAAAATTGACATATTTCTGTAAAACATTTCACTTTTGCTGATCCAGCATTTTCTGACAAACAGAAAATTTATGTTCTGTTACAAAATTTTTGACCACCTCTAAAATTCACTGCAACATGCAGCATTCTTGACACTGTGTGATGCCTTACAAATGGGAAAAATAGCTAAATGTTTACGAGTTGCATGAAGAAATCTATACAAAGATTAAGTGCTTTTTGCATGGCTGTAGACTATGCTGTATTAGTCTTTCACTTTCATGAATAAAGGGTACTAAGATTCATACAATTCACCTCAAGCAACCAGCTAAAAGATACATGGTACCAAAGTCTATTTTTTCCACCTATGTTTCCCCATTGACTTTGGGGTGCATGTGAAGGTTGAATTGGACCCATTGTCTTCTAATGCTAAAAGTAGCTAAATTCTTTCTGTTATCGCAGACCCTAATTCTTTCACATTACCTACCCTGAAATGGTTCTCTCGAATGGACCCCTTTGTCACATACATTCTACTGTTCTCTGCTTTTAGATGTTCGCAGAAAGGCTCCTCCAGGATGAAGCTGTCAATAAGGTCACAACCAACATAGAGGCTGTAGTTCTCTCCTGTTACTTGAACTGTGATGTTCTTCCACTGGGAGTCTGCTAGGTCCACATCTTCCAAGGAAATTACATTCTGGGACCCATCTGCCCAATAGATAAGGTCCAGAGTATTGGCTCGGCCATTGGAAATAATCTCAAATTGTCTTTGAGAGATGCCAGGGCCCTCTAAAGCAATGATAGTGCCTCTGGATTGCCTGTCCTGCCTGAGTATGGCTGAAAGAATAAAGCCCTCATTTTTCCGGATAAGTTTCAGAATCTGTGTGAATTTCTCTGGGTCAAATGGAGGTATGTGGTCAAATCGGATGAAACGATATGCTGGGACCGTGGGATGTGGACCCCGAAATAGTTTTGCTCCAATTGTCTTTCGGCTTATGTTACTGATTTGAAATAAGTCAAACGTAGTCTCATCTTCCTTGTTACCATCTGCAAAAATTGACAGTATATAGCAATGTGAATACAAAAACGGACACAAAGGGAAATAAGTGAGAATAGTACACCCAATAGATCTAACTATTTGAGAGACACTAGCATATTTGCTGCCTGTTTGGCACTATAACCACATTACTTCAATAAGCTTGGAAGAGAGATGCACACGTGCTATCTTTGGTATTGCACAATAAACAGCATTTCTATCTATTTAGCACTTTCATCTATTTGGCAACTTTATATGTAACAAAACCTTTAGTGAAAGTGAATAAAATTCTATACACAAAAACCATGTTTGTTTTTACAAGGAGAGGGCTCCAAGCTAACTGCTCTACTTTAACTCTCAGCAAAGACAACTAAATGTATGAACACCATGTTACAACAGGTTAGCTCTGAAGAAGAGAGTAGAGTTACACCAGATATGAATTTGGCCCAGGATACCACGTGGAAATTAATATCTGACACTGTGCCATTTTACACCCAGCCTGAATTTGATCCATAGATGTTTTCTTCTCTCTAAATTTCTGACAAAGCAGCTCCTACCCAACTCAGTCCCTTTAAGTCTCATATTACATACATATTACAGAAGGAAATGGCTTAGCAATTAAGAATAAGGAAATTTAGGTCAATGTTCAGTAGGGAAAAACTATTTTATGTGACTGGGTAATGTTATCACCCAAATGCATCAGTACCTGTAGTAATAAGACTTATCTTAAAGTTTTTGTCTTTATTTTAGACAAGCAGTTTTTCTTAGTTTTTACTGTGTTTTCTGCAGTGGGTTAGCCATATAGTTTTTAAAGTCAACATTTAGCTTTGCAAATTACTGTAATTTCTGCTTCCTTTCAAATCCCTTAAGATTCATCTGGTTAAGAAGTTTCAAGACTTACCCTGAGCATTTGAAGAAGCCCACAAAGTTAGCAAGATAATTAGCCACAACAGTCTGCTCCTCTGTAGCATAACTCCTATGAATAAACCAAAAAAAAAAACTGTTAGGAAAATGCTCCTGGTCAACTGTAAAGACCTCAGATGCCTCATGGACTTGTACTGAAAAAAATGCTGTAACCATAAGCAAATCTGTTTATACCCAACAGTGCATATTCACAGTATTTCTCTTCCTGATTGCTTATTGGTTCATTTTAAGATGAAACAGGATATTTGTGATTAAGAGTGCTCCTGCTTATATCTTAATATATATGTGGTCATACTCTTATGTTTATGACATCACAACTGCATGCTCTGGACTTGATTTTGTACATGAGATCATCATGCTATGCATTTGAAGGGAATTTTTTAAAATAAACTCCTGTATTCAAGCACATGTGCCAAACAATAAAAAAGGGGAAATATAGAGAAAATGTATGCTATGCAAGCAGAATTTTCTTCAAGTTTTCTCCATGAGACATCATCAAAGCTTTAAGTGACAGGAAATATAGTATACTAGTTGTTCAATCTTAACTCCACTTTGAATTGCAATATGTAGCTGGATTCTTTGTAAGATAATGGATTTTCATGAGTAGTAGTTAGCTTTTCAATTTGCCACAATAGAAAGGAACTCACACAATATTTATCTCAATGCTGACTTTTAGGCAGATAGCATTCCCCTGAGGTATTTCTGTCTGGTTATATAGAAGCGTAAGCTGTATATCTGCATTTTCATTTAAACTTGTGTATGTGCATGCATGTCAGCTAAGCAGAGCAAACCCAGTTTGCCAGCTGTGCAGTACAGACACACACATTTCAAGACACCAGTATGCTACCTTGACATTTTAAAGAATGTCTCATCTAAATTCCAGAAAAACTCAGACACAATCTTTTACACAAAGCCAAACTTTCAATATAAATCCATAATTGTTTGCTAATTAGGCTATCACTCCAAAACCATTTATCTGCAAATTTGGGGAGGAGAGAGGGCTAAAAGTTCTAGTTCAAGTACATTTTGGCAGATGCAACACCAGTCATATGCAAATATTTTCTTTTCTACCTAATGTACATATTTTGGGAGATAGGCTGCAAGGACACTCCAATGAGCAATAGTACAACAAATGCATTTTTACATCCTATTTCTAAATGCTGCTTCTGTAACCATATTATCAACCTAGCCATCAATAGGAAAGACACAGCATAATCTGCTTGTGCAAAAAGCAAATCTATACTCTAGTGCACAAGTCATGAATACTTGTGAACAGGACCTATTTAGGGGACATAATTGTTAGCTGAAAAGATAGTCCAAAAGAAAGATGAACAACAGAAGCTCAAATACTGTGCTAAGGAGACAGACAAATCCATCACCCATGGCTCATGAGAGCAGTTTTTGCCAATCACTACATTACCAGTGTGAAAATTTAAAGGGCTTTCCCCCTTACCCGGCATAAAAGGTTTTGCTGCTGCTGCTCTGTTACTGTTAACGCTCCAAACCAAATCCAAAGGGAAGGAGAGCGGGAGTTATTTGAAAAAAGCCAAGTGCAAACTCCAAGCTTCCGCGGGGGTGCAGGATCTGCTAGACTCTGGCTGAGGTTTCTCCCAGTGGTTTGCGAGGGGCTGCTCTCTGCTTTTATATACTCTCCTTCGCGTGCACTGCTGTCAATCAGCCGCACAAGGAAGCGCTTTTGAATTCATTCCTAGTCCGCAGGCATGACATAATTCCCGTGTCGGATCTTACAGTTTGCTCTCCCCTACCTGGAAGAGGCGAGCCAGCTCCAGTCCCCTGCCTCCCGCAGCCATCCCTCCCCCTTTTCCTCCTTAAACGGGAGGAGCAGGACAGAGCCAAGGGCTGTCACTCTCTTATGGTCCCTAAGCTTGGGTCAGGACAAGGAGCGCCCGGACTGTTCCTCCTCCTCTCTCAGGACCAGGGCTGAAGCCCTGGCTCTGGTGCGTGTGAACGCTCCGAATCCGGAGTGCAGCCGGGCTGGAGTGATGAGCGCCCGCGGACGCCACAACACAACTCCCTGCCCCGAAAAGCAGCCGAGGCTGTTACCTGCCTCGCCTTCGCCTTCGCCTGAGCGTTTCCAATCGAGCATCCCCCGCTTTGTCTCACAGCCGCTGTACAATGCCTCTCCCGTCGCACCGGGCAATGATACAGTCCTCCCCCAGCCAGCCAATATCCCCCCTCCCCGTTTTCTTTTTATTATTCAGGGCAGATACTTTTTTTTCTTCCAAACAACGATCTTTGAAGGGGGGATGGGAGAACTGCAAAGGTGGGGTGCCCCATCAGTTACTGAAACTGCTCTTGGCGCGGATCTAGGGAAAGGGCTTTGAAAATAGAGCGCAGAACTCGCGCAACTCCTCCCGATCAGCTCTCCCCCTGCTTGCAAAAGGGGATGGAGGCGAGGTGGAGGAATACTCTCTCCTTGCAGGCTGCCCCGCCTTTTATTGTTCTAACACCTCTTCCACGCATACATGGGAGCCTCTGTTTTCTGGATCTCCAAACAGATGAGCTCTAGGCAAGCAAGGGAGGTTTAGGTTGGACATTAGGAAAAACTTCCTACCTCTCAGGGTGGTTTAACACTGGCATAAACTGCCTGAGGAGGTTGTGGAATCCCCATCTCTGGAGATACTTAAGAGCAGGTTAGACAGACACCTATCAGGCATGATCTATTCTAGATGGTGCTTGGTCCTGCCTTGACAACAGGGGTCTGGACTCGAAGTCTCCAGGTGCCTTCCGGTTCTAGTGTTCTATGATTCTGTGATCCAGGCAGGGGTTTGTACATTCCCAAAGACGATGCTTTGACGGAGAAAGTATTTTACCTAGTAGATGACTCTGCTGTATATATTCATTGCAATGATACACCCACTTCAGATGGCTGGGTGTGTTAGAGAGTGCTGTCTGGGGTCAATTAGTGCATGCTTATTAATAGACTCATCCTGCTGCTATTCATATACCGCATGTATCCCAGCAGATCTTGGACCCAGACACACCCCCTGAATGTAGGCACTTACAAAAAGAGAAAGTCGTGTCTGACGTGAATATCTTTTCCTTCTTCTAGCTACATTGTCTCCCTGGCAGCCATAGAGGCGGAATAAACCTGGCCCTCATTAGCTGGGTCGTTGGATGGCTGGAGGCCAGCCAGCAGCAGCCGCAGCTCTCCAGCTCCAGTGTCAGGCGGCGGATGAGGGTGAAGAAGGAGGGATGTGGGGAGGGGGGGGGGGAAGATGTATGTTTCACTCCTGGAAACCCTGGCACGTTCCGGGAAGTTGCAGAGCAATGTGACACCAGCAAGAGACAGCTCCCAGACAAAGCCAGGAGAAATACCTCGATGTGCAAACACAGACATGCTCCCCATCATGGGGTGGAAGGAGTCAAGTTATTGCCAGGAAATTCTTCACCTTCCCTCCCTACACACCTCCAATCTCAATTGTTGGTTAGTTGTGTAAAGCTGAGTCACATTCAGTAACATAGCTGAAGATTTCACCTTCTCCGGGGTTTTTCTTTTATGCTGCTGGTGATTCATTCCTTCTTTCCAGAGGCACGTTTGTGGTATTTTTCAAGACCCTGGATGTACTGGAACCTTCTCCACTGCTGAAGACTACTCAACAGCCTCTTAAGCAATCGAGGCAAGCCCACTCACAGGGGCAGGGAGGAAGAGGGAAGGCAATGGAGTCCAGTGCCCTGGGGTCTGGCAATTCAAAATGGTTCTCATTGGTACCACAGGAGCAGCTGGAGCCTTGGGCCCTTTAAATCACCATGCAACAGGCTCTAGGCAGCTCTGAGGGCGACAGGGAGGGGGGACTGCATGCTCTAGGCAGCAAAGATGGCTGTCTGCCCCAGTCCCATTCCTTCTGCCTGCATCCCCACTCATTCTGGCAGCTCAGAGATGCTGCTCTCCTCCCCTGCCCCGCCACACACACACACCTTGCCCAGGTCTGTCAGCCCCCTGACTGCAGGGGATATCTACCCTGTAATGAAAGCCATGGGTTAGTAGAACTCCAGTTGGCAGCCCCTGGATTTGTTAATCTAGGTCTTAAGCATTTACACTTATTTGTAACCTCAGGTTCAGAACATCTGAATTCTGAGTCCCAGCCTGGCATTCCAGTGCCTATACTGCTTTCTGTGAGCCTGAGTCCAACTCCAGCGTAGCTACCCTGCTCCTACTCTCATTTAAGTTGACAACAGCCAATCTCCTACTAAACATGAAAACATCATCTGCCTTTTAATGTTACCCACCCCTAGAAATGGGTCTCTGACAGGAATGTTAACATCTGTAGAGAGATCACCCTTCCTAGGCAACCTTCTCTGTTGAAATACCCACTCAAAGTGGTCTCCAAACACAGTGACTTGGCCCTAGCCTGCCCCATTCCACTCCGCTCTCCCATGTCAGCTCCCTGACTTAGCTGAGGGAGAGGGTAGGGTGGGGTGGGACAGGACAGAATTGGACTCCATATGAAGCAAAAACAATGAATTTCATAGGAGTTCTTATGGTCAGATGTTACTTTATTTGATGTTCAGCATTATGCTTACTACACAGAAGATAGGAATTGGCCACAATTGCTCTCACATATAATAAATTTAAAAAAAAACCAAGAGAAACCAACACAGCAACAATACCTAATTCTGAATATTAAAGATGAAAAGAGGCTGGCAAAGTGTTCTACAAAGGAAGCCAGAATCACTTACCCATTTTACTAGGGGAAACAGAAGTCCAGAGAGGTTGCAATGACTTGCCCAAGTTACCTCTCAAGTTGTGGCTGTGCTAGGAAGAGAATGTGAGTTTCCTGAGTCCCAGCATAATGCTCCATTCATTAGCTCATATTGCCTTCCCTCATTTTATGTCACAGCCCCACATCAGTCTCCAATGTTGGCTGTTACCAGATGCTTCAAAGGAGGGTGCAAAACTTCCATAAAGACTAGTATCCAGCAGAATACCCAGGAGTTGGTTCCCAGCTGGTTTTGTTCAACATCTTCATTAACGATCCACCCTCAGAAAGTTTGCAGAGACACCAAGCTGTGGGGAGATGTAGATATGCTGAAGGGTAGGGATAGGAGCCACAGTGACCTAGATAAATTGGAGGTTTGGGCTAAACCAAATCTGATGCAGTTCAACAAGGGCAAGTGTTTAGTCCTTCACTTGGGTTGGAAGAATCCCAGGCACTGCTACAAGCTGGGAACCAGCTAGCTAAACAGCAGTTCTGCAGAAAAGGACCTGGGGATTACAGTGGATGAGAAGCTAGATTTGAGTCAACAGTGTGCCCTTGTAGCCAAGAAGGCTCAAGGCATAAGGGCTGAATTGGAGCATTGCCAGCAGATCAAGAGAAATTATTCCCCTTTATTTGCAAGTGGTGAGGCCACATCTGAAGCACTGTGTCTAGTCTGCCCCCTCCCTACAGAAAGGCTGTGTGAAAATTGGAGAGAGTCCAGTGGAGGGCAATGAAAATGATCAGAGGGCTGGGGTACATGACTTATGATCAGAGGCTGAGGACTTAGTTTTTGGAAGAGAAGAGTGAGGCGGGGGATTTGATAGCAGCCTTCAATTACCTGAAGGAAGGTTCCAAAAAGGATGGAGAGAGGCTGTTCTCAGTCATGATGGATGGCAGAACAAGGAGCAATGGTCTCAAATTACAGTGGGGGAGATCTAGGTTGGATTTTAGGGAAAACTATTTCACTAGAAGGGTGGTGAAGCACTGGAATGTGTTATCCAGGGAGATGGTGGAAACTCCATCCTTAGAAGTTTTTTGGATGAGGCTTGAAAAGGCCTGGCTGGGATGATTCCGTTGGGTTTGGTCTTGCTTCAAGAAGGGTTTTACTACATAACCGCCCGAGGTCTCTTCCAACCTTTATCTTCAATGATTCTATTATTCCAATCGTGCAATAATACACCCACAAATAAAATTTAATAAAGAACAGAAGAGCATAAAATGGCCACATTGGTTTAGACCAAAGATCCATCTTACACAGTATCCTATCCTCTGACAGTGGCCAATGCAAGGGATCCCAGAAGGAATTAACAGAACAGTTAATCATCAAGCGATACCTCCCCGTTGCCCATTCCCAGCTTCTGACAAATACAGGCAGTCCCCGGGTTACATACAGGATAGGGACTGTAGGTTTGTTCTTAAGTTGAATCTGTATGTAAGTCGGAACTGGCATCCAGATTCAGCCGCTGAATCTGGACACCAGTTCTGACTTACATACAGATTCAACTTAAGAACCCCAGGCGTCCCCAAGTCAGCTGCTGCTGAAACTGATCAGTAGCTGATTCCAGGAAGCCCGGGGCAGAGCAACTCTGCCTCGGGCTTCCTGTAGTCAGCCGCTGGTCAGTTTCAGCAGCGGCTAACTTGGGGATGCCTGGGGTAGAGCAGCTCGGGTGCTGCTGGGTTGGTCCAGTAGCGCGGCCGCTCCCCGGCGCTACTGGACCATCCCAGCAGCACCCCAGCTGCTCTGCCCCAGGCGTCCTGATTCAGCCACTGCTGAAACTGATCAGCAGTGGCTGAATCAGGACTCCTGGGGCAGAGTAGCTGGGGTGCTGCCGGGTTGGTCCAGTAGCGCCAAGGAGCGGTGCTGTGGGACCAACCGGCAGTGCTCCAGCTGTTCTACCACAGGCCCCGGGCTTTGCTCCACATCTCCCTGGTCTGCTGAGTGGGGCACTAGCTGCGTCCCCCCCAGCAGACCAGAGAGACGTGGAGCAAAGTGGCGGAGGACCCGGGCCGGACCCGCTGCGCTTCCAGATCAGCTGGAAGCGGCCGCGGGTCCGGCCGCGGGTCCTGCGCCGCTTTGCTCCCCGTCTCCCTGGTCTGCTGGCTCCTGCAGCAGACCAGGGAGACGGGGAGCAGCTTTTCTCATCCCGGAGGAGGCGGGCGGCGGGACCAGGCGTCCCGCCGCTCCAGTCCTCCGGGGTGAGAAAATCCCTGTTCGTATCTGCGGATCCGACATAAGTCGGATCCGCGTAACTCGGGGACTGCCTGTACAGCCTATTCTGTCTAAAAGCCATTGATTGACCTGTCCTCCATGAATGAGTCTAGTTCTTTTTTGAACCCTGTAATAGTCTTGGCTTTCACAACATCCCTGACTGAGACTTTAGCCTTGTCCACAACCATTGATTTTTGGGGGGGGAAATTCCTCATCATCGCAGTTCCACCATAGTGGCATCATATATATAGTAACCCAATGTCTGTGACTCTGTAATGCTGAAACACTGGCTGTTCCCTCTGGGCAGTGCAGTTGCCTCCCGCCATGGCACTCAGCTGATTTCTGCACCACTCAGCCGGGCCACCATGCAGGAGCAAGCGGCCTTTTGGGCAGACGGGGGTGCTGCATGGGGAGCGCAGGGCCCAAATGGCTGCTTGTGCTGCTTGCTCCCGTGCGGCAGCCCAGCTGAGTGGCACAGAAGTCAGCCAAGCGCTAGGGTGGGAGGCAACAGCGCCGCCCAGAGGGAACAGCCAGGGGGCGAGGCCTGGACGAGAGTGCGTCTCTGACATCAGGAAAAGGCGCCAGATTCAAAAGGAGGAAAGTGGAGCAGACACAGAGAATGCAGAGGAGACAGAGAGGAGAATGGAGGAGGCGGAGGACAGAGAGAGACACACACATAGCAGAAGGAGAAGAGAAACACAGAGTGAGAGGCGGAAGGGGAAGAAGAGAAAGACAGAGAGGCAGGAGACGGATGAGAACTGAGAGAGAGAGAGAGAGAGAGGGCGAGGAAGTAGGAGGAGAAGGGAGAGAGGCCATTTGCGCTGTTTGCTCCCGCACGGCGGCCTGGCTAAGTGGCACAGAAGTGGCACAGAAGTCAACTGTCACAGCGGGAGGCGAAGGGTGGCGGGATGGTGACGTACACGCCCAGGGGGCAGGGCCTGGACAAGCGTGCATCCCCGATGGAGACAGAGGAGAGTGGAGAGAGAGTGAGAGGCAGAAAGGGGAGAAGAGAAAGCGAGACGGAGAGAGAGGCAGAAGGTGGAGGAGAGCTGAGGGGGGGGGGGAGTCAATAGGAGGAGGAGGAAAGAGAGAAAGAGACACGGAATGAGAGACCGGAGGCTCAGGAGAGAAGACCGACATGGAGGAGAGACCTGAAAATCCAATTTTATGACGGGCTAATTGGCTAGTTGCTCTAGATTTGGCAGAAGTGTTTTTACCATCATTTCATGTAGACGTGCTCTGAGCAAGTTTAAAAGAGCCTCTTCTACACCAGCTGTTCCATTATTGATCTTCAATGGCTGCCCAGTATGGTAAACATGAATGTTCTTCACATTGGATAAAATTAATCCAGAGTGTAATACTGCTCACTTCTCTTGTTATACCAAGAATGACTTTGGCTCATGGAATTTAATCTTTGCCAGATGAAAGGTTACCGAAGTATTGTTTTTGGAGTTGTTGGTCATTTCAGAAAAACAAACTATTGAGTTCAATACATGGGTAATTGAATACAATTTTATGATCAGTCAGGTCAGATTAGATGATCTAATGGTCACTGTGACGGACCGGGCCGGGGCCGGGCACCGCTGAGGGTGTCCGCTCAGGGCGAATTGCTTAAAACCAGAGCTGCTTACAGCCCTAGACTGGAGGCCTTTCCTAAATAGGCCACAAACCAGTCACACCGAGCGCTCCAGCTGCCAATCCGGCCAGAAGGAAGCCTCATGAGCAAAACCCCTCAGACACTCCAGCTCTCCCTGGCCTTTCACACAGGTAAGAGGTAATAAAACCCAATCTCACCTACCCCAAGTGGGTTCTCCAGGTCCCAAAGAACCAGCCACAGGTTCCTGGTAAATTTACACTTTATATCTTACCCACAAGATTACGCTGGGCCAATCCTTTAGAATCTAAAATCTAAGGCTATGTCTAGACTGCAAGCCTCTTTGGAAAAAGCCTCTTTCAAAAAAGAACGTCTAGACTACAACCAGTACTTTCAAAAAAGCAAGCCACTTTTTTAAAAGAGAACTCAGGCAGTCTGCATGCTCTCTTTCAAAAAAGCACAGTTTGCATTACATAGCGCCTTTTTTCAAAACAGCACTTTAAAAAAAGTCATTATTCCTTGTAAAATGAGGTTTTCTGCGGTCGAAAAAACTGCCACATTTTCAATTTACTTTTGAAAGAACGCAGCAGCACTAGATGCAGGGGAAGTTTTTTTCAAAAAAGGCCACTTTTTTCGAAAAAATCCTGTAGTCTACACACACCCAAAAGAATTATTAATAAAAGAAAGAAAAGGTTGAGAGTAAGGTTGTTAAGGCGCATACACTACATGCACCAAGTTCTTGATGCAGGCTCTCAGCAGAGATGTTATAAACTGCTATCTTAAAAGTCTCTGGTATACATCCTATGTCAGGACGGGTCAACATTCCTTCCTGGCTCTCTGTCCCTCGTGAGGCTGCATCTGGGATCAGTAGCAGAATTGAAGACAAGATGGAGTCCGCCTCATGGCACTTATATCCCTCCTGGCGTCTTCCTAGCCAGAGCGGGTCACATGGTCAAGTGACCTGCCTGTATTTCACATGCTGGCAGCCATTATGCCCTGACTGGTTTCAGGTTTCGAGATGCATTCCTCAGGTGTGTATGGACCACCTTGAGAGCTATTTTCCTTGGGCCCCTGCTAATTAGCATAGTCATTGACTGAATAATTGTTATTTACAACAGGCAGTCCAAGCCCATTTCTCTGTCTCAGGCAGAGAACATTAACAGTATAAGCCCAGACCCCATATTCATAACTCCACATACAAACATCATACAAGCACATGAGTAACATACATAGAATCAACAGAACATAAGCTTTTCGTCTGACACCTCACATGGCCCACTTTGTACAGAATATGGGGCAAATACCCACCAATTGGTGCAGCAGTGATCTGGCTGCTCCCCTTAAAATCCAATAACGTGACGGTCACTTCTGGTTCTAAAAATCTACAAATATATGAAATATCCTCTCCAAATGGTACAGCAACAGCTGAGGATTTATGCTTTAATGCCATTGCCACATTTCTAGGAGCCATGGGTTAAAATTGTAATACTGTGAATTGGTATAACACCTTCCCACCAAGGATCACAATGTGCTTTACAAACATCAACCAGCATATCTTAACCACACCCTTGTTGGCAACTAATCAGATTACCCCCATTTTACAAATGAGAAAATTGGGTCAGAGGCAGAGAAAGGCTTTGATCCAACAATCACGTAAGCAATGCCACTGAAGTCAACAAGACTGCTCGTGTGATTAAAATTAAGCATATGCCTGAGTGCTTTACAGGCCAGGGGAACCTAAAGGCTAGATACTCAAAGGGATTTAAGCACCTAACTGCCACTTTAGACAGCTAGCTCCAAGATCTTCCAATCCGCTATTCAGCTGCTTCCTAACTCTGTAAAGGCATATATCACCGACCTGGGCAGCGAAGGAAATTCTGCTGGTGAACATTTACAAAGCCACCTGAGTCCTCACACTGCCAAACTGCTTGGCAGTCAGTTCATGCACAAGTCTTGGCTGGATTCACAAATGAGGTGTTCCTCTATCTCTCTCTCCAGTAGGGCCTGACCACCTAGCAGGCACTCTCAGCGCATGAGGAACCCCCACACTATCTTATTATGTTATGCACAATAATCTAGTGGCTAAAACACCCACAGAGGATGTAAGATGACCTAGCTTCCATTCCTTACTCTCTCAGTTGAAGCAGATATTAGAACATAGATTTCTATGAGCACTCTAACCTCTAGTTCCTGGGGTCTTTAGCAAATAAGGTCTCCCTCAATCTCTCCTGTTGGAGCTATTCCACTTTGTATAAAATGCCTAAAGAGCCAGTAAAGCAGAAACTGGAACCTGTGTCTCCCAGGTGGAGATGGCTAGGTTATGGATTTGTTTTCACTTTCTCTGGGGCTCACTGAATAAACATTTTAAGAGGAGCTGACAGCCTCCACAGCCCCCTGGGCAATGTGAGAGGAAGGGAGCTGGCTCCACATTCCCAGAAGGTGTGGGGCCAAGGTCAGAAGGGGCAGGGCCAAGGGCAGCCAGCCTTTAGTGCTGCCAAGAGCTTGGCACCCCCCCCCCCCCAACCCTTAGCATTGCTCAGAAACTGCAACCAGGAGCTCTGCTGCAGTGCTCCAGGGGCAATTTAAAGGGTCTGGGGCTCCAGCCATCATCACTGCTATTGCAGCAGCAGCCAGAGCCCCAGACCTCTTTGTATTACCGGGCCCTGGGGCAACAGTCTCCTTTGCCCACCCTGTGGTTGAGAATCTAGAATAGAGACAGGCACCACTCTCTGCCCCCTTGGGGCATCACCCATTACCTCAGCCTTCCCTATTGGCTAACGTACACAGTTCTCCACTCAGCATGCTGGTTTCTGTGAACTCCTTTCTCAGGCATCAAACTCTCCCCATGCATTGCATAGGAATCCTGGAACCTAACTCAGCTCTGTGAATCCCCCTGCATCTAAAGATTAAGTGTTGCAATGTGGCACCTAAGTCTCCTTTAGGTATTTAGCACCAAGTGACTTGACTAAGAACACACAATAAGTCATTGGAAGAGCTGGGAACAGAGCCCAGAACTCCTGACTCCAACACCTTAACCTCAAAACTATCCTGTCTCCATTCCTTAACACATACATAATAATGATTTAACTACAAACAAATAGTTAAATATTGTCCTATCTTCTTTGTATGATTTTTCATTTTTTTTCCACCAAGTGTGTGCCACAGAACACAACACATATGCCAAAAATGTTCAGCATACAATAAGGAATACTCCCCTGCTGAGAGAGCTTGCTATGCATGCACGTCTTCAAAATGCTCAATGGATCCCATATTGTTGCTGCGGATTCTAGAACATATTTTCCATTCATTTGAGTGGTTTTATTATCCCAGTTCATATTTTATTACAGTTTTGTTACATAGTTCCTCACTCTACCATGAAGGCAGTGTGCTGTATTCAATTATATCCACTGATGGCAGCGTCCATCACAATACTGTGGATTTTGAAAGGCACACAACTATCTTCATTGTATACTATGCACACTATGAGCTTATTTTCATTTTAGCACAGGATTGGCTTTCTGTGTGTCAAATGCAATGCAATTATATTTATGTGCTAAAACTACAGAGCCTAAATCCTTACTCAATGGATACTCAATCCTTACTCTCACGCAAAACTTAGAGGCAAATTGGAGTTCTGCCTAGGTAACGACTGAAGACAACCCAGGCAGAACTTCAATTTTTGGCCCAGGAAGCTGGTCATTTCCAATATGTGCCATGAAAGATAAGTCATCCACTGGAAACAAAAGCCCAGAAAGGAATGTAATTTGGATAATCTTACTGTGAAATAGCTGTTGATTACACAGATGGCAGCACTTCAGGACTTTCACTGAGATGGAGCTGGGCCCACATGGAGTGTTCCTGCACAGCAAGCTGTAGTAGTTCACATCCTAGTTTGTCACAGAGTAACATGCCACGTAAACAAGCCCCAAGATTCACTTTGCGTATGCATATATTAAAATAATGAACAGATTACTGATCCTCCATCTTACTCATGGGATAGGATATCCTATCCTTAGAGCTCCCTGTACTACATGCATTTAGTTATACAGGGACAGATTCCACATCGACTTTACATGGGCATGCAGGGGGAACGAATCTGAACGGAGCCTCTCTTGCAACCTGCATGGAAGGACTTGAGTCCAGAGGGAATAAGTAACCCTTAATCCCCTTTGCACCTCCACATCGCTCTAAAGGCACAGCTCTCAGTTGCTGCCCTGGTCCACACATTTTGGGGTGCATGCCATAGGTTGCATTGTGCACCCCACAGGATGTCTTAGGAGACTGTGGCACACCATTGCCCCAACAAGCATAAGAGATAGGACTCATGTCTTTTTAAAAATCAAGAGAAATGACTGAGTGCCAGGGAGGGCGGCAAAAAGGCCATGTCTACACTGTATGGAAGACTAACACTGGTGCAGTTGATCTTCTGGGGTTCAAATTAGAGGGTCTACTCTAGACCTACTAATTCAAATTGAGAGGGCACCACCACTAGCACTAGTCATCCTGTTCCTTGCAAGGACTAAGTCGTCAACAGGAGCAGTGTTGACTCCAGTTGACCTCCCACTGTGTGGACAGCCCAAAAACATGATTTAAGATACCTTGACTCCAGGTATGTAATCAACATAGCTGGAGTTGTGTATGTTAAGTCGACTTTTCCCTTTAATGTAGACTAGGCCTAAAAGAACAAGAAAAAAATTCTAACAATTGAAATGGTTTTCAAAAATGTGAAGAAAAGACCAAAAAAGTAGGTAAGAGACCTGCTTTTTTTATTTCTATCCATATCCACATAATTCCCACAAAGAGTAACAGATCCCAAAGGATGGGCAAAGAGATAAAAGGAAACTCATGACGCTACTACAAATGACTGTGGGACCTCACAGAGAAAGGTCTTCACCCAGCTGTAACTATCATCAAGTTGCAATGCTTAAAGCTGAGCAAATACAAAAATTGTTTGACTCATCTGAACTTAGCCTCTTTTCTGCCCCCAAAACATCCACAAGCACCTCTTAATTTCCTCTCATTCATTCCTTCAGTCATTCCTTGAATGTATTTGCAGTTCTGTTCTTTGCATTGATCACAAACAATCAGAATTCAGGCTGTGTTGTTTAGTTGTGAATAGTGAGATACATCACATGGAACTGTTTCTGTTTCCTGACTGGATGAGCAATCAATCACTTCCCTATCAAATACTTGCATGTACAAATTAAAAATCTGTCCTCTAACAATATTCATGCATCCAAATTGGTAATTTGGTTTCTGCAAACATTTGTGCAAGGAAATCTCAGTGTCTCACATTAAAAGCAGAAGTCATGGCAAAAAAGTTAAGTTTCAAAATCTGAAGAAATATATGTTGACCATCTTTTCCTTATTCCTCCTGATTTGACGCTGCTGCAACAATTGTGTCCTCAAGAAAAGCAATCAGAAATGATTTTATTCTCATTATAAACAAATACCTCACTAATTTAGCATAACACGAGGAGACACAGGGAAAACCACAGAAACTAAAAAATAAACTCCACAACCCTATAGCTGAGTTGGATTTAATGAGGCGATAATTGTATCTTAATGACCTTTCTTTGGTGCTTGGTTTCTCAGTCCCAATTTGTTACAATTTGACACTTTGATCCAGACTGTGCTGGATCTACTATGTTTCTTGTGTCTTTTAAAGTTTCCACTATGAAAACATTACCATTGCTTGCAAGCTATTGGCCTTTCTTTAACTTCGTAATTGATTCTGTGTTCTACCCCATTCAAGCTCTTATTGACTTCAGATCAATCAAGACTATCAGAAGACTACAAAGATGAGCCATGTGTTCTTTTTATAGATGTGAAGCTGATTTACAGCGACATAATACTAGTTACACATGCTGTACCGATACGAATATTTTTGCCCATTTACTCAGTGTTCCACTGTGATTAAATATCATGGCAAATGATTACATTTCTTACTAATGACATCAGGTCAGTCATCACTCCACTTTCCCATTACACACATGCCAAGACTGATGTGCTAAAAGCAGAGGGTGGGATAGGAAGAAATCAATACTCATCATATCAAGATGGATGTTAATATTTCCTGTTGTCTTGTTACTCACGTTTTTCTGTTTGGGGAACAAAACTTTCCATAATAGGCAATTACATAAGAACAGGGTGGATTCCATGTTAAGAAAAATTGTGTTTAATAAAGCACAGTTTCTGTTTTGTTCTCATCTTTTCTCAGTTCAGTATGTCACTTGAGTTGAATTTTCATGGATTAGGTAATCATAGTAAGAAAGAATGTATTGCATATAGGGCATTATATGTTGGCCTATAGGTGTGAAAACTTATATAGAGGTAAGTGTGGCTATTTGGGGAAGGGGTGCATATACTTACAGAAATGCATTTGCATGAGTAAGTGGAGAGAGAGGTAACTAGTGGTGTCCCGTCCAAGGGTTTATTAATAAATGATCTGGAGAAAGGGGTAAACAGTGAGGTGGCAAAGTCTGCAGATGATACCAAACTGCTCAAGATCGTTAAGAACAAAGCAGAGTGTGAAATGCTTCAAAAGGAGCTCATGAACTAGGACAATAAAATGGCAAATTAATTTAATGTTGATAAATGTAAAGTAATGCACATTGGAAAAAATAATCCCAACTATACATACAACATGGTGGGGACTAATTTAGCTACAGCTACTCAAGAGAGATTTTGGAGTCATTGTGGATAATTCTCTGAAAATACCCACTCAATGTACAGCGGGAGTCAAAAAAGCAAATAGAATGTTAGGAATCATTTAAAAAGGGATAGAAAATAAGACAAAAAATATCTTATTGCCTCTATAAATAAATTCTGTGTCAAGATGTGGTTGCCTCGTCTCAAAAAAAGATATATTGGCATTGGAAAAGGTTAAGAGAAGGACAACAAAAATGATGAGGGGTTTGGAATGGGTCTCATATGAAGAGAGATTAAAAAGACTGGGACTTTTCAGTTTAGAAAAAAGGAGACTAAAGGGGGTTATAATAGAGGTTTATAAAAGCATTGCAGGTATGGAAAAAGTTATTTTCTTGTCCCCATAACCTAAGAAGTAGGGATCACCACATGAAATTTATAGGTAGCAGGTGTAAAACAAACAAAAGGAAGTTTTCTTCACTCAGCACACAGTCAACCCGTAGAACTCCTTGCCAGAGGATATTGTGAAAACCAGGAATTTAATAGGATTCAAAAAAGAACTAGATAAATTCATTGAGGTTAAGTTCATCAATACTTATTAGCCATAATGGGTAGGAATGGTGTCCCTAACCTCTGTTTATTAGGGGCTGGAAATGCATAATAGGAGAGGGATCACTTGATGATTACCTGTTTCTGTTCACTCCCTCTGGGGCATCTGGCATTAGCCACTGTCAGAAGAGAGGCTACTGGGATAGATGGACCTTTGCTCTGACCCAGTCTGGCCATTCTTATGTTCCTATGTGTGCATGTAATAGTTTCTGGGTTTGTTCATCACTACTTCCTCTATTGAATTCAATTAAGATACACCATTTAAAGCGGCTCAATAACCCGATTCATGGTGTCCATTCACTTAAGGCCTAATGATATATAACTTCATTTGTTAACTTGGCTTAATCTTGTAACACAATCTTTCCATCATCCACCTTTTTCATAAATAATGTGCTCCCTTGTTTATGCTCCTTTAATCTGATTCTAGTTCATCCTTCTGTAAAAAATAAATCCTGTTGTTTTTTTTTAAACTGAAGAGTGCCTACCGGTCTCCTGTATTGGACAGAAAGTCTAGGACAGAGGCACTATGAATTAAGCCTCTCCTTCATAAATAAATGTAATGATAGGACTGTCCATGTTTGAAGCAGTGTCAAATTTTCATTCACAGTTGCAGAATCTTCATTGAATAAAATGTGGTTTAAATTGCTATTTGTATTTCTCTTTTATCCCTCTGTTACTGGATATTTGAAGGAACAAAAGTACATCTGATAATGGTGCTAACATAGATAATATGCACATGGTATGAATAATTTCAGCAGAGATACTGAATTCAGTAGAGATACTGAACAAGGAAAAAGAAGCATTGCCTGAGGAGGAGTTCTCTTTCAGAGGAAATGGTAGCTTTCATAAGGGAAGAACAAAGGAGTATGGAACTGGCTGCAGCCTTGAAGTCAGGAAAAATTAAGCTGAAGTAGGGAGCAATCTGGTTTTAGACTAATTAACATTAGAACAGCCAGAGTCTGGAAAGAGTGTTAGAAGTTGCTTTCACTTTAGGTATCACTTCGCTGATTAATGGAAACCCAATCAACCAAGTACACAATTCTTCAGATTGGGAGCTATTTTGACAATCAGACCCAAGTCAGATGCCCCAGACAACGGTCAAATATTGTAGAAGATCCAGAGGAGGAGAGCTAGACAAAGGCTATGTCTAGAATGCAGGCTTCTTTCAGAAGGAGCTTTTCTGGAAGAGATCATCTGGAAAAACTTCTTTAGAAAGAGAGCATCCACACACAGCAAAAGCGCATCAAAAAAGCAGATCGCAATCAGTGTGAACGCTCTCTCACATTTAAGTCGTGATTACTATGGATAGAGTGTCCACCAGTGCACCTGTGTTATTTCCTGGATGCCTCTTCTTTCGGGAAAAAAAAACCCCTCTTCCCCATCCACACATGGCTTTTTCTGAAAGAGCTTTTTGGAAAAAGGCTTGTTCCTCGTAGAAAAAGGTTTACTGCTGCCAGAAAAACCCTTCTGTTCTCGAAAGAGCGCAATTGCAGGTGGATGTAAGTGTAGTTTTTCCAGAAAAACAGTTGTTTTTCCTGAAAAAACTGCAGTGTAGATCCACCCAAAAGTGTAAAACATTTGAGAGAAGGACAGTAAGAGGCAGATGGCAGCTGTACAGCATGACATGTTTATACCATTTTGAATTTTGAGGGATAGTGACTTATTTTTGGTGTACCAGCATTTTCTTTTCAACCATTATTGGTTCTTTGTTGCTGCTGGGCCACACCAACTGCACCAGCTGCGGTATTGAGTGATGATGTATTGTGTCATATATGCCTCTGAAGATTATAGGTATGCTCTAAGAAAGGGACGATAAATCAACCAAGGGTGTTTTCAAGTTGCTGGCTAAAGTCTTGAGTCAGACAAGGAGAGTCTTTCCAATGTATAGGCACTGAGCCACAGCATCTGAGCACCGGACTCAATCCCAGGCAATTGGGCAACAGCCAGGAAAACAACCTGCTGCACTAATTATCTAGCAGTCAAACAGAGTAACAGGGCTCAGCAGGGAGACCAGATCATTCAAGATGATATATTAAACTGGGAACAAGAAGAAAGTTTGAGGCTTCAGTTAAACAAGAGTGACAACAGGGCTCCTTTGGGACACCAAGGTCTGACAAAAATCCCACAGTGGTCCAAGTGTGCAAAAAGACAGTAACAGGCAGGTCATCCTTCAAATAAAAGCTGTACATTTTGTTCATGGAAATAGGAAGGAATGTATGTGCCATTTCTGGCAACCTTCTTGATTAATCTACGCAATTATTTTGACTCTCTCAGCGGGTGCATTCCTTCAGGCCTGTTGTTCTTCTGTGGGAAATGCTTGACCTCTCGTTTTGACATGAGGGCTCTCTCGACAACTTTTGTCATCTTACAGGATATGTGGGACCATATGTGTGTGAAGCCATTGATACACAATTTCATGTCGATTCCTCTCCATTTGCAACTTTCTTGGAGTGCAAAAGAAACATAAAGCCCATTGCTCCCCTGCGAGATTTTCTCACAGTGTAGGTCTTCACAGCATTACTATTTCAAAATAACTTAGTCCACATCTACACAGCAGGCAGTTATGTCAAAATAATGTCAAAATACTGTCAAACTGGAGGACTTCTTACTCTGACTCCTATAACCCTCATTGTACAAGGAGTAAGGGAAATCGGAGGAAGAGTGCTCTATTTCAAAGTAAGTGCTGTGTCGACGCTCCCAATTTCAAAATAAGCTATTTTGAAATAAACTACGCAATTGATGTAGCTCAATTTGCATAGCTTATTTCGAGTTAAGCCCAGCTGTGTAGACACACCCAGGCTGTGTCTACACTGGCATGAATTTCCGGAAATGCTTAAAACGGAATACTATTCCGTTTTCAGTTTTTCTGGAAAAGGAGCGTCTACATTGGCAGGATGCTTTTCCGGAAAAGCCCTTTTTCCGGAAAAGCGTCTGTGACCAATGTAGACGCACTTTTCCGGAAAAGAGCCCCAATCGCCATTTTCGTGATCGGGGCTTTTTTCCGGAAAAGACTACTGGCCTGTCTACACTGGCCCTTTTCCGGAACAGTGTTCCGGAATAAGGACTTATGCCTGAGCGGGAGCAGAATAGTTTTTCTGGAATAGCGGCTGATTTTGTACAGTAGAGCATCGTTGCTTTTCCGGAAATTCAAGGGCCAGTGTAGACAGCTCGCAGCTTATTCCGGAAAATCAGCCACTTTTCCGGAATAAGTGGCCCAGTTTAGACACAGCCCCATAGTGTAGTAGAGTTGGAGGAAATATGGCAGAGATGCCTTTAACATCAGCCCAGTCTCCAGCAGCAGCTTCTTATCTTAGGATACATCTACATTGCATGCTTATTTCAAAATAAACTATTCCGGAATAGTGATTCTGAAATAGCTTATTTCAAAACAGCATGTTTACACTGAAGGGAAGCCTCAAAATTAGTCCGAGGCAGGCTTCCCTAATGTAAATATCTGTGCTATCTCGATTTAGAGCCCCAGGAGGCACTGGAGAGGAATAACTTAGAATGGCTCTGGTGAGGGGCTATTTTGAAATAGCAACAGAGGATCGTCTACACACACCTTATTTCGAAATAGCTATTTCGGAATAGGTGTTATTCCTCATAGAATGAGGTTTACAGATTTCGGAATAAGCTGTCCATTATTTCAAAATTATTTCAAAATAACCGAATGGCTGTGTAGACACTCACATTGTTATTTCAAAATAATGCTAGTTATCTTGAAATAACAATGCAGTGTAGACGCACCCTTAAGAATGCATGGGAGAGTCCAGTGCACTCTGGCAATTCCAAGGTGAGTACAGAACAATGGAACATGCCCATTATGGTGAAGCTACAAGACTCTTTCATAGAACATAAAATGAGCTGCACTAGCAGGAGAAGGGACATGGCCAGGGAAGCCAAGGTGCCCTTGATAGCACCATCATTTTAGCCATAATTTACAGTGGTTACCAGTAAGTGACTGTCCTCCATTAGGATAAATGCCCCCTGCAGCACATGGGGGAAGGCTGGGGAAGCGAAATGTAAATTACACCTTCTTGCACCAGCAACAGTGAATCTGCCCCCAGGTTTAAAAACTTACTTCACATCATCGACCAAATTAGCATTGCCCCAGAAACCACAGTTGTTAGTAAACAGTGGTATCTTGTAAACTGCCATTTTATGGGGGCTAGCAAAAGTTATGGGTGTTTTATTTTTCTGTTTTAGAGTTGTCTTTGTGATGCGGAGTTAAAGCCTTATTTCAAATTGCTATTTAAAGACCCAAAAGGAAATTCTCCCTTATAACTTCTAAGAGGACTGATTTGAAGCCAAACCAAACGAGGGTGGCGCCATTTACGTTCTGAAAGGGAGAGGAGAGTGATGGCTTTCTTTTAGCGGGTGGAAGCATGCTGCAGGGTGAATGCAAGTCAAAGGCATGCAACTGATAAATGGAAACATGTACAGGTTTTGCAGTCACACTGTCTCTTAGAGACATGGCTGGTGATGTAATGGAGCTAATCCTCACATACTAATTGGTGTTGGCTAGCCAATGAAAATAAAAGAAATCTGAACATTAGCCAGTGACAGAAAATAATGGATATTTATCCCGTGGGATTAGCACACAACCTTGGCACTGACACAAGCATCCAATGTGCTGTATGTTCATAGTCGTATTTTGTCTAGGATACCAAGAGGGAAAAAAACTGCACAGTAAAATACTACACAGATACAGGAGATTGAATAATGCTCAATTCATAGAGTGCTCATGAAAGATGCCAGACTGATGCTCCTGACAGCTGATGTTTACTGTTGCATTAACGGTATAAAGCAAAAAAGGGAAGAAAGGCAACTTCTACGTACTGACCTGCCACCAAACCTCAGGCCTCTGTAGGAAGGGACATTTTTAGGGGAGGATAGTTCATGCTCCTTGTCCATTAAACTTTTGGCATCAAATGCTCACATGGTACCAGAACCTTAGTCAGCAGCCAGGAAGCTTTCTTATCCAGCTGAGGGTTCCATGCTGTGTGAGAAATCCCCATGTGACATACAGGGGCCCTTCGTCATGAAGGTCCAGGACAGGTTGTATGTTTGGGGGTGTGTCTAGAGTACAGGGTTTCATCGACAAAAGTAAATTTTTGTTGACAAAACTATACCAGCATCAACACTGCCACTGTTATGTCGACAGAACTCATCGACAGAACTCAGCAGTTTTGTTGACGGCTGTAAACTTCATTCTACGAGGAATAATGCCTTTTGTCGACAGAGTTCTGTTGATGGAAGGCGTTATTGCATCTACACTGTCCTTTGCATTTACACAGTCATGTCGACAAAGCAGCTTGCTTTGTCGACTGAACTGGATGTAGTCTAGACAGTCTTTGTCGACAGAAGGTTTGTTGACAGTATCTGTTGACAAAACTTCTGTCAACAAAAGCCTGTAGTCTAGACATACCTGGAGCATGGACGAAGAAGGAGTGTGGCCGAGGAGATCTGGTAATCCCTAGCTGCTGAAACAGCTCCTTGGAGCCCTGTAATCAGAGTGGGCATCTTGGAAAAGGACTGCAGCTGTTCTACATTGCACTGGGGACTGAGTTGGACCCAGGTTTTGTGTCAGGATTGTAAACATGAAGCACTAATGCAGAATGAGGACTCTTGGCTGTTAAGAACTGGAGTCAGACAACCAAGCTCAATTCACATTTATAGCTTCATGGATTCCCAGGCTTGAAGGGATCATTATGATCTCCCAGTCAGACCTCCTGTATAACACAGGTCATAAAATTTCACCCAGGAAGTCCTGCATCAAGTCTACTAACCTATGATTAAGATAGACCCTGTCTTTTAGAATGACATCCAGTCTGATTTAAAGTTTTTAAGTGATGGATAATCCACCTCAGTTTCGAGGCAAATTATCTCAGTTTCCCTTGCTTGGGCCCTTTCTTTCCAATCTGAATATATTTAGCTACAGTGCTTAGTCCTTACTTCTTGCTATGCCTATCTGCTCAATTAGGCTATGTCTACACTACAATACAAGGGTTTTGCCCCAAAACAGCTGTTTTTGCACAAAAACTGGTGGAGTATACACACTTGAAGTGCATTTTTGTGCACAAAAAACTTACAGTAAATTGACAGGACAGAGGGCTTTTGCCGGTAGAGTTATTCCTCTCCCCACAAGGAATAACTACTTTTTGCACTACAGCTCTTAAACAAAAAGGCACGCGTGGACACTCCGCAGGGATTTCTTGTGCAAAAAGAGGTTATCAGAAAAAGCACAGGTGCTTTGATGGCTATTCTCTGAATGGCAATCAGAACTTTCTTGTGCAAGAGTGTCCATGCAATGTGGATGCTCTTGCACCAAAGCACATTGCTTTTGCAATGCGCTTTTGAGGTGTGGATGTGTTTTTGCACAAGTAGTTTTTGCAGAAGATCTTTTCTGCAAAAAACTTCTTGCACAAAAACCCTGCATTGTAGACAAAGCCTCCGAGACCTTTCTGCCATCAGAAATCATCTTCCTATTTAGATACCAGTAGAACATGATCAAGTCATCTCTTAACCTTCTCTTGGATAAAACAGATTGGTTGATTAATGCTGCATTGTAAAATGGGTTTATCAGATCTAGAATCATTCTTGTAGCTCTTTACTGAACCCCTTTTCAATTTTTAAAATACTTTTTGAAGTGTGAACACCAGAACCGGACACAGCATTCCAGTATTGATCTCATATGCTATAGAGAGAGGTAGTAATACTACAGCCCTGTTTCTACTCTACATTCCCCTGTTTATGGATCCAAGACTCATGTTAGCTCTCTTAATCACTGCATAGGAGCTCACTTTCAGTTAGTTATCCCCCATTCACCCTCAAGTCCTTTTCAGAGCCGGTGTTTTCCAGGATACAGTCTCTTATTCTGAAAGTGTGACCTACATTCTTAGGGCTCATCTACACAGCAGGGCAAAAGTTGAATTAAGCTACGCAACTTCACCTGCATCAATTGTGTAGCTGAAGTCGAAATAGCTTAATTCGGCTTTTAGTGCTGGCTACACAACAGGAAGCTGAAGGGAGAACACTCTTCCTTCAACTTCCTTTACTCCTCGTGAAATTAGTGTTATAGGAGTCAAAGTAAGAAGTTCTACAACTCGCCATTATTTAAAAATAGCTGCTTGCTGTGTAGACACTCTCTTTGTTATTTCGGAATAAGGTTGGTTATTCTGAAATAACACTATTGTATAGACATGCCCTTAGTTTTTAGATGTATGGCCATTCATTTGGCTGAATTACAATGCATGTTGTTCAAAAAAACCAAAAATAAAAACAAAAAAAACCCCAGCTTACCTAACAGTACAGATCACTCTGTAGAACTGTCCTATCCTTATCCACCAATGTTTAGGTCATTCACAAACTTAACTGGGAATTATTTTTAGTTGCTTCCCCAACATTGATAAAAATATTAAGTAGCATTGGACCAAGATGAGTCTCCGGTGGATTCTAGAAACACTCCTTTCAATCATAGTCCCTTATTACAGTTTGAGATCTCTAATGAATGTCATCCAACAATCCTCAGACAGCAGATTTTCATTTCCTCCAAAAACTCTTAATGGCTCTCTTAAATCCATTTTCACAAAACATCAGAAGGTGTGCTCTAGATTTGGTTGAAAATATTCAAAATTTGAAATTTCAAGTAATTTTATCGTAATTTTTATAAAAATCAAAGGAAAATTGAGCATATTTTCACAAAAATTATATAGCCTATTATAACTCTACTTCTCTCTATTATATATAACATATTACCATCAATACTTCTAACCCCTATTAGAGGGCTACTGTGCTTCTTAGTGCCATCTTGTAGATGATTAAGTGAAAACTGTCAGAAGTATTCAGTTCAATTCAATTTTGTTAGATTACTTGTGGCGAATCCTTCATGGATACCAAAAGAAAAAACACACACACATGCTAAAACATTATATATTCACATAATATAATAAATCATGATTAACATTTCAATGTAATATAAATTATCTTATTCAGTGCAAAACTATAGGGACAAAATTGCCACTGGGTTATTTACTGCAGGATAATTGAGAAAATATTAATATCTTTTGAGATGTCAATAACATTTTTGTTTATTCAAGAAAAATACAATCCATCATTCTTTCAGAAGCTAGAAAATTCTAAAGTCTAAAAGATAAAGTGATAGATTTACCAATACTCCAGATTTGCCTCAAGAAAAACAAAAATATGAAGGATTTTTCCATATCTACCTTTAAGGATAGCAGTGCCATACTTTGGAATCTTAACTGAATTTATACCTTACAGAAATGAGATTTTGATAACATTCAAATACTTCAAAAACATGTGTGATCTTCAAAGTAGAAGACCAGCGGGCAAATGTAGAATAATGAATGATAGCCAGATGTTCTTGTTGGGTAATATTTGTTATTTTCTGTTTAATCCTTATCTTTTAATCAATGTATTGACAATAAGTGAGTAATAGAAAAAAAAATTAAGCTATAATAAACTGGAGGATCTTATAACACGGAAATAAGGATACACAGATTGTTCCTACATCTCCTTAAGGCAAAGAGGGCCTGTCTATAATCTGGAACAGTACAGATATTATATGAGTTAAGAAAAACAGTGCAGGCCACCCACATTGGCATGCAAAGACAAGGTGGAGGTAGAATTCGGACAAAGAAAAAGTATCCTAAAAATTTTTTTGGAATGGCTTCTCAGGTGAAAATTTGGCCTCACTTCAGCCTCTTAGAGCATCTGTGATATTATTTTAGCTTTAAAAATTCTTAACACTGTGGCAACTCAATTTTCAAAATATAAACAGAGCAGCCCCAGAGTAGAGCTAAATGGCTTTTGTTTTAAGTTTATAATAAGAGAACCAACAGCCTGAATGATGAAACTGTATCCATACCAATATAAAAGCAGCCATTTGATCTACAAAGTGGCCTTCCATCTTCCACTTAATTTATTGAAGATTCTTCCCAAAAAAACATGAACTTTCATTATAACTGAAAAACCTAGCTCTTGAAAATTACAATAAGAAAAATGAGATAATAGCGTGGAGGCTTCTTGGCATTTGTAATCTAACAACTATATCATTGCCATATTTTAATACTAGGGGAGATATAGTCTTAATTTGTGTCAGAAACAAATTATCTTTCTTTCAGACATCCACCACTTTATTAATATATAAATTAAAACAAAGAGACAAGGCTTCACTGGTGTATTCTCCTAGAAACAGGGAAAACTGTACATTCTTTACTGACCTTAGATCCTACTTGAGTTATATTGCCCTGGTTTAGAGCCTTCAAAATATATGAAAAGCTTAGCTGGATACCCATCCTTCATAATTTCACCCAAAGTTTAACTCAGCTAATGGAATCAAATGACATCTTTAGATCTATGAAAGCACCATGCAGTCTAGTACTCTTAGCCACCATATATTTATAAATCATCTAGGATAAAATAAAACAATAATTTGTAAATCTACCAGTCCTAAAGCCAAACTGCTCTTCATGTAGAAAATTAGCCTCGAAAGCCCATATTTCACATTTAGATAGTAAAAATCTGGAAACAATTTTCCTGCCACATCTGACAGACTAATAGGTATATATGAAGCAAGATTCTTTTTGTTCTCATTTTTAAAAATAGGAACTATCATACTAGATTTCCAGACACGCTAAATCCATCCAGTACTACTACTACAGTAAACAATTTAGCTAAGACTGGAGACCACCAACCAAGAGTTCCCTGAAAAACTACATGGGGGATAAAAGCATCCCTTTGGTGTGTTTTTATTTTTTTCAGTCATGGGGCTAAAATAAATGAGAGGACTTCACTGTCCATTACTGAAGGCCAGAATGTTAAATCAAAGAACGAATTTCCCATTTCATCAACAATGATAGAATTAGATTTAAAAAAACAGATTGAAGGGAATAATTAAAGACCTAACCTACATGTGCTATCCAGGCTTCATCATTAATATGGGGTTCCTCAACTGGAGTATTGTACAGGTTGAGCCTCTGTGGTCTGGCAGCATTTGTGGTCTGGGAGGGGCCCATGGGGGCAGCGGAGCCCACAGGGTACCAGAATCTGCAGCCGGGAGGGCCTGGAAACTGGCATGGCCACCAAAGCCTGTAAGGTGGCAGGGGGAAGCAAAGAGCAGACACACTCTTACGGAAGCCCTGTAAACCTCATGCCACAAGGAAGAAGGGCTCTTCTGAAAGAGGAGGTTTTTCTGAAATTTGGCCCAGTGTAGATGGGACAAATTCGGAAAAGCCTCTTCCAAAAAAAGAATCAGAAGAAGGTACACAAATTGCAAAGCACAATTTGCATACCTTTTTCTGAAAAAGGGATGGTGTCTCGCTGTATAACAATGTGGTCTGTAATAGAGAAAAATGTTGCAAACTTCTGTTCTAGGGGTTGCTGACCCAGCATCAGGGGCACATGTATATCCCTGTGACAGGGCGCCTGCCCTGCACTGGCCCTTTAATACTCGGACTCCGGCCTGGAGCCGGGGCTAGCAGAGAGAAGGCCAGCGGGAGCTAATTAGGGCTAGAGAGGGCCCAGCTGGCAAAGATCCAGGACTGCACAAATGGCTGGTAGAAGCCAGCTGAACCTATTAGGGCAGGGGAGAGCCCAGCTGGCAAAGATCCAGGACTGCATGCATGGCTGAGAGAAGCCAGCTGAACCCATTAGGGCGAGTAGGAGCACAGCTGGCTTGTGTATATATAGAGAAGCCCAGGTTGCTCAAGAGAGGAGAGAGGCCAGTGAGGGACTGGCTGGGGAGGAAGCAGGAGCTCCCAGGAGGGAGACCTGCTGGGGCTAGCCAGCTAGAGCTGGGAGAAGGCCAGCTAAGGCTACCCTGAGGAGGGGCCGGAGGAAAGGCCCGGGCGTGGAGACAGGTGGCAGCCTGGCTTAGGTAAGCGGGGCCACGGAGATAAGCCCAGATGCCTATGATGAGCAACCCATACAGACTGTATTCTGCCCTGAGATGGGCTATATGAAGACAGTCAGGGGGCACTGAGGCGCATGGGGGTGCGGACCCCCTGACAGATGGTGGAGAATGTGGGCAGTATAACCCCACCCTGACAGAAAAGGGGTTTATTGCGAGTAAATAGTGGTCGGTAGACCACAGGACTGGAACGGGGAGTTGGGGGAGAAAAAAAAAAAAAAGTGGATGATGAATAAGTATTGGAGGGCCTGGGAGGCCCTACAGGCGGGGCCATGGGAAAAGGGGAGCAGGCCACGACAAAAGGGTGACCTCGAGCTCCATAGCAAACCAGGCTCCAAGCGTTGGGGGCAGGGGCCGCGCCTGAGAACTTGTTTTGCCTGTGGGCACAGGGGACACCTGAGGAGGGAGTGCCCCTACGGGGTGGGAGCCAGGAGCCCCCCCCCAGCTAATAGGGATAAAGGGAGAGCAGCCCCTGTGAAGACAACAGGGGAGGCGCGGACATGTTGGGCCTGCGGGAAGCCGGGCCACATTCGGAGGTTGTGCCCTGAGAGGACCTGGGGAAGGTGGCGGCAACCAACCGCCAGGGAAAGGACTCAGAACCACCGACCCGGGATGGTAAAAGAAACTAGGAGACGGGCGGAAGGCGGTTTGGACCCGGGCGAAACCAACGCGCAAGGGAGCCCAGACTGGGGTCCTACCCCGCAGCGTGAGGGGCGGGGACCATCAAGCGGCCACCGAAGGTACGACCCCCACACAGAGGTTGCGTATGGACAGGTGATGGCCGCTGACCTACGGGCAAGACTGCGGGACGGGACAAAGATCACCCGACAGGTATGGCTAGAGGGGAGGCCAGTGACCGCCCTGGTAGATTCGGGGTGCAGCCAGACAATGGTACGATCCGAGCTGGTCCCAGAGTGGGAGGCGGCCGGGGGATCCATATCAATGCAATGCATCCATGGAGATGTTAGCACCTACCCCACGGGTTGGGTCCGGTTGTCGGATGGGGTAGATGAGGTGATCTGCAGGGTAGCGTTGGCCCCAAAGCTGGTGTACCCAGTGCTACTGGGCCGGGACTGGCCGGGTTTCAGACGCATCCTGCGGGACTGGGAGAAGCAGGGGCCACCATCACCAGCAGGGACGGAAGACCGGGAAAGGGGAGCACCCCAAGGTCCCGAGGAGGAACCGTGCCCGGAGAAAATCCTCAGTTCGGAGGAAATAGGAGGGGATGAGGACTTCATGAGAGACCAACGGGAAGATCCCTCCTTAACCCATGCCTGGGAACAAGGGGCAAGAGAGACTGGGGACCCCAGCACGGGGGCAGCTGTTCGGCCAACACCGCGATTCGAGGTAAGAGCCGATCGACTATACCGGATCGCCCGGTCGACCGACGGGCAGACAGAGGTTAGCCAGTTGTTGGTTCCCGCTCGGTATCGGAGGCAGGTATTAGACCTAGCACATGCGAACCCCTGGGCTGGACATTTGGGGCGAGAGAAGACCCTACAACGCATAATGCAGCGGTTCTTTTGGCCTGGGATTTATAAAGAGGTCAGAGACTTCTGCGAGTCCTGCCCTGAATGCCAACGGACGGCTCAGGGAGGAGTGCCGAAAGCCCCTCTAGTCCCTCTTCCCGTGGTGGAGGTGCCATTTGACAGGGTGGCTTTAGATCTGGTAGGTCCCCTGGAGAGGTCCCGACGTGGGCACCAGTATATACTGGTCATAATCAACTATGCCACCCGATACCCTGAGGCGGTCCCCCTTAAGAACACGCTGGCGGCGACGCTGGCGCGTGAATTGGTACAGGTATTCTCCCGGGTGGGACTCCCCAGGGAGATACTAACTGACCAAGGGACCAATGTGACTTCCAAACTGATGGCGGAGCTTTGCCGTCTCTTAAACATTAAGACCCTGCGTACCTCAGTTTACCACCCGCAAACAGATGGACTTGTTGAACGTTTCAATAAGACGTTAAAAAGTATGTTGCGGCGGTTTGTGGAGCTCGACCCAAAGGATTGGGACTTATTACTACCGGCACTGTTGTTTGCGGTACGAGAGGTGCCCCAAGCCTCAACGGGATTCTCCCCATTTGAGTTGCTTTACGGCCGCCAACCCCGGGGGATCCTGGACTTATTGCGGGAGAACTGGGAGGAACAGGATTCCAGGGTGACGGGTACAGTGCCCTATATCTTGGACTTGCAAAGGCGACTCCGGACCGTAGGGGAGCTAGCTAGGGAGAACCTCCTACAGGCCCAAAATAAGCAAGCCCAGTATTATGACAGGGGCGCCAAACCCAGGACATTCCAACCGGGGGACAGGGTACTCCTGCTATTACCGGCGCCAGACTCAAAATTGTTGGCCAAATGGCAAGGGCCCTTTGAGGTTCTACGGCAGGTAGGCCCAGTGAATTATGAAATCAAATTATCGGGAAAACGAAAGGACAAGCAAATTTATCACGTCAATTTACTAAAGAAGTGGAACGCCCGAGAGGGTATGCTTATTACCTTACAGCCACCAGAACCGGAACTAGGACCCTGGGGAGGCGACTTGAAGGCAGAAGGGACAGCGCACATTGGGGCCGAACTGACGGAAGAACAGCAGAAGGAGCTGAACTCCCTCCTTCGGGATTTTGACCAGGTCCTAACCACACAACCGGGTAAGACCCCCTTGATGAGTCACCACATTGCGACAACCCCAGGTAAGAAGATCCGGGACCACATACGACCCCTGCCCCGGAAAATGTGGGGACCAGTTCAGGAAGAGCTGCAGCGGATGCTGCAAATGGGGGTGATCAGGGAATCTAAGAGTGAGGGGCGTAGCCCCATTGTATTGGTGCCTAAACCCGACGGCACTATACGATTTTGCATAGACTTTCGGAAGATTAATGCAATCTCGCGATTTGATGCATATCCTATGCCACGAGTAAACGAACTGCTGGAGCGGCTGGGCAAGGCCCACTACATATCTACGCTAGACCTAACCAAAGGCTACTGGCAGATTCCCCTGACACCCGCCTCAGAGAGCAAGACTGCGTTTGCCACGCCTTTTGGACTGTTCCAATTCAACACCATGCCTTTCGGATTGAATGGGGCGGCAGCGACGTTCCAGAGGCTAATGGACAGGGTACTACAGGAACACCGTGAGTATGCGGCCGCATACATTGATGACATTGTCATTTTTAGTGAAACCTGGACGGAACACCTGCGGCATTTGAAGGCGGTCCTTGGGGCGCTGGCCACGGCCAAGCTCACGGCTAACCCAAGTAAGTGCCATTTTGGACAAAGAGAGGTGTCCTACCTAGGCTACCGGGTGGGGCGGGGAAGGATAAAACCCCAGGTGGACAAGGTGCAAGCCCTGCGAGATTATAAAGCCCCCACCACAAAAAGGCAAGTCTGCCAGTTTCTGGGTCTAGCTGGATATTACCGGAGATTTATACCCCATTTCGCCACGATTGCAGCACCCTTGACAGATCTGACCCAGAATACAAGACCCCAAAGAGTCCAGTGGACCCCGCAGTGCGAAAATGCGTTTAGAGCGTTAAAATACCAACTGACGCAGTCACCGGTTCTCCATCAACCCGATTTTACAAAACCGTTTGTAGTACAGACAGATGCGTCAGAGAGAGGGATCGGAGCTGTACTGTCGCAGGAGCAGGAAGGGGAGGAACACCCCATCCTGTATTTAAGTAGAAAATTACTCCCACAGGAACAACAGTATGCCACGATTGAAAAGGAGGCCCTAGCAGCTAAGTGGGCGATAGAGACCCTGCGCTATTACCTGCTAGGGGGAACGTTCACATTAGTAACGGACCATGCGCCCTTACGATGGCTGCAGACAATGAAGGAGACCAACCCTAGGATTATGAGGTGGTATTTGGCCTTACAACCATATAAGTTTGAGGTCTGCCACAGACCGGGGAAAGCCCATAACAACGCCGACTTTTTTTCTAGGTCCATAGAGACTAACGAGCTGGCGGGAAGGGCTGGAGTGCTGGAAAAGGGGGTGAGCGATGGGGCATTGCCGCCCCACACTAACATTGACGGGGTGGCCCTCTGGGGAGTGCACCGGCCCACACTCCGACATTGTGGGGCGTGCTCTGAGGCAGCGAGGGCAGACCTGGCGGTGGTGGGGCCAGGAGGAGAAACCAGACCCCGAGAGAGGGCATAGGAGAGGCCGGGTGGAGGCCGGCCGAAGAAGGGAAGCTCGGTCCGAAGGGGAAGGTGTGTGACAGGGCGCCTGCCCTGCACTGGCCCTTTAATACTCGGACTCCGGCCTGGAGCCGGGGCTAGCAGAGAGAAGGCCAGCGGGAGCTAATTAGGGCTAGAGAGGGCCCAGCTGGCAAAGATCCAGGACTGCACAAATGGCTGGTAGAAGCCAGCTGAACCTATTAGGGCAGGGGAGAGCCCAGCTGGCAAAGATCCAGGACTGCATGCATGGCTGAGAGAAGCCAGCTGAACCCATTAGGGCGAGTAGGAGCACAGCTGGCTTGTGTATATATAGAGAAGCCCAGGTTGCTCAAGAGAGGAGAGAGGCCAGTGAGGGACTGGCTGGGGAGGAAGCAGGAGCTCCCAGGAGGGAGACCTGCTGGGGCTAGCCAGCTAGAGCTGGGAGAAGGCCAGCTAAGGCTACCCTGAGGAGGGGCCGGAGGAAAGGCCCGGGCGTGGAGACAGGTGGCAGCCTGGCTTAGGTAAGCGGGGCCACGGAGATAAGCCCAGATGCCTATGATGAGCAACCCATACAGACTGTATTCTGCCCTGAGATGGGCTATATGAAGACAGTCAGGGGGCACTGAGGCGCATGGGGGTGCGGACCCCCTGACAATCCCTAAGACTAAGGATCTACCATAACAATTCTAAACGGTGGGTTTGTTCCTAGTAAAATAGAGGTTGATGGAAGAGAGGTGCAAGCATGACAGACCCATTAAGTGATTGGAAATTAAAAGAACATTAGCAAGACAACTGGTATAAGGACCGATACCTTTACTGTTGCCAGGATTTCTTTTGCTATGTACTATTTAAGGAAGATATTTCTCTTGCCCTTGGGAAAAGCGATGTCATTTTTGGATGGATCTGATATTCCACCTGAGTCAACCCACTTTGTACTATAATCCCAACAACTATGTGCTACGGTTTGAGAAATACCAGGTGTAAGAAATCAAGCTTCTATATTTCAGTTGTGCAGACTTGGAAAGGAAGTTCTAAATATCATTCTTTCCATTCAGATTTCTGTGGAATGGAATAAGACCCTCTTTCTCCTACTTCCTCAGATAAACAGACTGCTGAGATCATGTTATTACACAGAGCTGTTTCTCAACAAAAGCTACTCCACCAATGAGCTGCTTGCTTTGCTGCTTGAACATCTAACCCAAATGAACCACAAATAGCTAATTGTTACCATTTATCCCTAATAACCAATGCCAGAACATGATGCTAGTCAATACTGAATAGATCTAAAATCAGGTAAAATGTCTGAACTGGGGATTCTGATATTATATTGTTATTACATACTCCATGGTGCTGTTTTTAAGAATATAGGTTACCCGAGGGCTGTGTCTACACTGCACTCCTTTTCCGGAAAACTGATGCAGATGAGACAAGTCGGAATTGCAAATGAAGTGGGGGATTTAAATATCCCCTGCTTCATTTGTATAAACATGGCTGCCCCTTTTTCCGGCTTGGGGCTTTGCCGGAAAAAAGCGCCAGACCAGATGGGGATCTTTCGGAAAATAAAGCCTTTTCCGAAAGGTCCCTTATTCCTAATTTTAAGAGGAATAAGAGACCTTTCAGAAAAGGCTTTATTTTCCGAAAGATCCCCGTCTAGACTGGCGCTTTTTTCTGGCAAATCCCCGAGCCAGAAAAAAGCGGCAGCCATGTTTATACAAATGAAGCGGGGGATATTTAAATCCCCGCTTCATTTGCAATTCTTACTTGTCTCATCTGCATCCCTTTTCCGGAAAAGGGGTGCAGTGTAGACACAGCCTTGATGTACTAGCCAAATTCCAAATTGGACCCAATTTTTTTCCTAAAACTGGTGCACTCAATAAGCTCCTTCCAGTTTATATATAATATTGATTCTTGACATTCCTGCTTATACCTATTGTAATATCTGTGCAACTGGAATACACTTTAAGTGTACCAACTTAAATTCTCCCTACAAATGATTTACTTTTTTTTGTAATAGAGACTATTCTGGAAACTGAGTTTCCCTGCATAATTTGATATTGAGCTAAGAGATTCCCTTTTTTTCATTATCTACCATTTCCCTGCCTCAGTGGCTATCCTGTGTGATATTTGCTACTCTGGAGGTTCTGAGCAAAGTCTTTTCAGTTACACTGGTGTAAATCTGGAGTTATATTAATGGAGGGGAATTCAGTCCTCTTTTGCCAGTGAATGAACCTGCTACACCAGGTGTCACACAGGCCTGGTCTACACTAGACCATGCAAGTCAGCTTATGGTACACCATCCAGTTATTCAAAATGCGTAGCTGGAGTCAGCTTACATTAAGCTGAGCCACCACAGTGTCTGCACTGTGGGAGGCCTATGGGAGCACATGCTCCCATCGGCTTCCCTTAGGGTATGTCTACACTACCCTCCTAGTTCGAACTAGGAGGGTAATGTAGGCATACCGCACTTGCAAATGAAGCCCGGGATTTGAATTTCCCGGGCTTCATTTGCATAAGCGGGGCGCCGCCATTTTTAAAACCCCGCTGGTTCGAACCCCGTGCAGCACGGCTACACGGGGCACAAACTAGGTAGTTCGAACTAGGCTTCCTAGTTCGAACTACCGTTACTCCTCGTGGAGTATGTTGCAAAGAGAGCATGTTGCAAAGCCAATCCAGGCTTTCTTAGTGGTGCTAGAGTAAGTGGGTGTGTACATCTGGGGCCAGAGTTTTACCATGTCATTTTTATGTTGCTTTAGAGTAGACTAAACAAAGAGAGTCACTATATAAGTTAGAAAAATATAAAATATAAAAACTAATTGTAGCCTACTTATGGAGAAAGTTATGGTTTTATTGTTTACATTTAAAAAAATAAAATGCACGTTTAGAAATACGACACAATAAAAGTCAGGTGTTCACCACAGGCAGCCAAATACATGTAAATAAGAGCAGAAGCAATTTTATGATGAGGAGAAGCTAATGTTACTTTCTCCACGGCTTCCTTCACTTAATTCTACATACAATTGTTGGAAAATAGAAGACAGCATGAAATACTTAAGTAATGAGAAAAACCCATAGCAAGAGAGCAAGTGTGGAAAGCGAAGTTACTGAAAACGCTGCAAAATATTTTTAGTTTTATTAAGAACATTTTGGAGACAAAAAAGACAGACAACATTTTTCGCAACATGCCCAGAGAAACAATCCTCTTGCACCACACATTTTCCTGCTCAGAAGTCTATGCTAAAAACAAAATAGAACATTTCTAAGTCTGAAAAAAAGCGGGCAACCTTACGAGTGTAAATCATCATCTCCCACTGTCCCATTCCCCTCCCTCCCCCAACCCAGAGCACCTGCCTGTGCTTTGGCTAGCGCAGGCTGCTCATTAAAGCTACTGATTTTTCCTGAAGATGGAATGTGTCTTCACTTCAAATTGCTCTGCAGTCAACACTGTGATTGGAAAAATAACTTAAGTAGTACAGGCTCTGGGAATCTCCATATGACAATGTGCTTTCCTAAATTACACATTGCATCATCATTGTATTGCTTTAAGAATACAAACCAATAACTCTCTTGGTTCCAGTACAGAGCATGCAGAGCTCTCCTCTGCAGAGGAGACATATTGCCAGAAATCCACAGAAGTGGGATTGAAATAACCATGCCAGTATTAGCTATATGCTAATAGCACCACACCACCAAGTACCTGCCTCTCTCCCTACCATTGTCACTGCTCTCTGAACTCAGCTCTGGGAAAGGCAGGTGATAAGGAGAATTGTGGAAGAGTATGAGAACAGCAACTGTATGCAAAATGTTCCTGTCTCAGGCCAGTAGGACTGACTGTGCACATTGCATCCTAAGTCACTGCTGACCTCTCGGCCTTTACAGACTGTGGCAGGTGGTAACAGGGCTGAGGGCAGGAGCAATAGCCACCCTAATGGTGGGGCCTATAGTCTGGTCAGACTTTGGCCTAGTCTGCATTTAAAACTTAATTTGACCCCTAGCTACATCATTCAGGGCATGACATTTTTCACTGCCCTTTGCAACACAGGGAGGTCCACCCCTGCAGTAGACACACCTCGGTTAATGAAAAAAGTTCTGTCAACCCAGCTACTGATTTCTCTTCTTGCCAGAGGGGTGCTCAACACTTTGTTCCTCTCCAGGATTTGCTCCCACTCCATCCTTTTCCCAAAATGGCTGCCCCTGCTCCATCCTCACGCTGCTTCTTCCCCACCTACTCCCCTCCTTCCCGGAGCTTCATTGTCGTGAATCAGCTGTTCACAGCACTCGAGAAATGGTGGGAGGGAGGAAGAGGAAGTTGATTAGCAGGGCCACTGCATGTGAGAGGTATGGGGGAGGTGGCAGACAGAGTTTGGTGCTTGTGGGTGCTGAGCACCCACTAAGTTTTACCCTGGGTGCTTCGGCCCCAGAACACCCACGAAACTGGTGCCTACACAGTGAGAAAAGACTTTATTATTGCTGCAGCTCTATAGGCTCAATAAAACAGGGGGCTTGTCTACACTAGCAATTTAACTCCCCAGGTGGGTACACTTCTTCCAGAATAGCTATTTTGCTTTAAATCTACAACCTACCTTATTCTGGGATAATCTCCCCATGTAGACAAATGGTGAGGATGACATGCCCAACATTCCATTCTCTTGACAGTCCTGTCTCCCAACGAGAAATATGGCAAACATTTTCAGGATTTGGGAATCGCAGATTTGCCCTTTCCTTACATAACTTTTAATATGACATCCCCCTGCATCGGTCTCTTCTTCCTTATTTTTTTTATATTTTGTTAGTGTAGAAAGATATTTGTCAGGATTACTCACTTTTTAATCTCTGTGTGTTAAATATTCCAAGTGAAAACAGTTTTGGAAAAACAGCGCTCCTAGTTCCCCCTGCGGTTTTAAATGGATGTTTTCTTCATTTTTTTCCCTCATTTCACTTCCTAACAATTGTTATTCAGTATAGCTGCTGCATTCCACTCCAGAGAGGGCTACATGGCTGCAGCAGTTGGAGCCCACACACCACTTTTTGAAAAATCGCTCCTATTTTTAAATATTTCATGTTAATAGGAATACATTCCATAATCTAGTTACATGATTAATTACAACAACATGGAAACAGAAAAGGAAAGGATTTGAGTTAGTTCAATTAAACTAGATCCTCATCCACCAAAATATTTCCTCTCGGCTGCCAATTCAACAAAGCACATAAACACATGCTTAAATGTATGTGAGTAGGCCCACTGGTATCCATGGGACTACGTGTGTGCTAAAACTTCAACTTCTTTGTTAAAGCAGGGCCTTAATAACTGCGGGTGGGCTACATAGCACCCTAACCTTGAAATAAGATATGCAATTTGTGCTATGCAAATTGCATATCTTATTTTGAATCTATTTCGAAATAGCGTGTTATTTTGAAATTTGGTGATGTGTAGATGAGCCAAATTTCAAAATAAGCTATTTAAAGCCATCCCTTAACCCTCATGCAATGAGGTTTACTGGGATGGCAAAATAGCACACCCGTTATTTCGAAAAATATTTTGAAATAACAGGCTGCTTGTGTAGACATGGGGTAGCAATTTTGGGATAGCAGTGCAATGTAGAGGTACCCTGAGCTATACTGGCTGTTATAGCTACTGAATTTTATTTCTGAACATTCCCTAAGGGGTAAGAAAATAATACCTATGCCATTTCAAACTGCCTATGTCTGCCCACTAGCCAGATGCTTGATTTAATGGAATTTGTTAAGCAAGTTTTTTTTTCTCCTTCACTTATCATGATTTGAAACTTGAAGAGATTTGACATCTCCATCCATTCATGCATCCCAGTTTGGATAGGCAGCTGTCTCCCAAAAGGGATATAATTTATGTTCCAATACATGCATACCTGGGGTAGAGAAGTGGGTTCACCAATTTTTATGTGAGAGAAAGGAGGTTTAATTCTTTAAATCTGAAAGGATGTGTAAACCACTGAAAAAAAATCAAAGTATATTCCTCACACAAAAAGCTTTAAGGAAAAATGAATGCTGTGGTATATGTTGGGCGGTTGACAGTAGAGCTGGGTGACATTTTTTCAAACTTATTGTTTTGTTGTTGAAAACCCCCCACATTTTTCAGATACCAACATTATTAGTCAAATTGCAGTCAAATTCAGATTTTGTTTGAAAAAAATGTTTTGAAAGAGTAATACACTTTACTTTTAAAACAATTTTGAAACATTTTGTTTCAGCTGTTTCAAAATATTTCATTCAATGTTTGGCCAATTAAATCCCATATACACGTTACAAAAACTCTGAAAGGCCAATTCAAAATGAACACTAACAAAAATGTATTGAGTCAAATAAGAATCACCAAGATTTATTTTTGAGATAGTTGAAATACTTTATATCACCTTATTATAATGGTGTGTGTCTCTGTGCATGTTTTCATTGGGTAATAACTGGTTCCTATATAATATGAAGCAGTAAATGACTTCCATATTCACTTACTTCACACCATTCATGAATTTATAGATTTCTATCATATCTCCTTTTAGTTCTCACTTTACTAAGCAGTCCCAGTCTTTTTAAGCTCTCCTGATAAGGAAGCTGTTCCATACCCCTAATCATTCTGGTTGCCTGTCTCCGTATTTTTTCTGTTCTAATATCTTTTTTTAAATGGGTGATGTAATATAGCAGGTTTTCTGGAAGCAAAGCTGAGAGGGCCAAATTAAGGCAAATTGCTTAGAGATAGGGCAACCTACAGCCCAAGACTGGGGGTCCTCCACTATAAAGCACACTAAACCAGTCAAAGGGTATGTCTAGACTACATGGCTCCGTCGACGCTTCATTTACATCAAAATGGCCGCTGCGCTGTGCTGATCAGCTGTTTGGCGGCACAGCACAGTAGTCTGGATGCTCCGTGGTCGACAAACTCATTCCACAAGGCATAATGGCTCCGTCGATGGAGCCATGTAGTCTAGACATACCCAAAGAGTCCCTCTGTTCACCACACTGACTAGCAAGAAGTCACACAAAAAATCCCCTTAGACACTCTAGCTTTCCTGTGTCACAACCAGAACCACTCCTTACGCAGATGGGAGGTTATGAAAACTGATCTCATGAAATCGAAGCAGGTTCTCCTGATTCCAAAGGATCAGCAACAGTCCCAGGTCAATTTGTACCTCAGATCTTACCCAAAAAGATCTTGCCCCTACATCTTTCTTTCTTAAGTAAATAGAACACTGTCAGATAAGACCCAACATAAAAGTGAAAATAAACTACAAGGCAAGAAATAAAGTTGTGCTGTTCTGATCCCAAAAATTTACCTGCGATAGAAAGTGTCTGACATTGATCCCACAAGGCACTAAGCAACTCCTGGACTGAGGCATTCAGCCACACACAGTATTAAGATATTAGACTTTAAAACCTTTGGGTCAAAAACCATAGCCCAGATTCAGAGATAAAGTTAGAGGGAGCATGGGGTGATGTAATCTGTAGTCTCTTCCATCTCTTAGAATGACAATTTCTAGCTTCGCTTGTATTTCCTTAGATCCACTGAACTTTTATGTAACTTGCACCCCTATACAGCACATCTAAATTTGCCCCACTGTGTCTAACGTTCCATGCACAGTGCACAAATAGTAATAGTGTATGAAATCGGATTTACAAATCTCATAATTTGTTAATCAAGGTATCACCTCCCAGCCTTAGCTGTGTTTCTATCTGTGCCTATCCTGGGCTAGTTTTTCAACAGCTAGACAAATTCAGCCCACACTACTTCTGCCATCGAGTGTCAAACAAGTCTTCCTTGTCCCATCCCACCTCTAAAAAGGAATCAGCTGCATTGTAAAAGTTTTGATTTGCTTAGCTTTGTTTAAAGACATTTTCCAACTATAATGACTGGAGGGGACACAGAAGACCCTGGATGCCTTTGAGAGCACTTTATTACATGCTTTATGAGGTATGCACAGTCAAAAGAAATTAGCAAAGGGAATGCCATTTTCTGCATAAATAAATGATGATCTGACAGGACTTAGAAACAGTGACGTGTTGATCATCTATAAAGCACGGTTCATTCACTTTGACACTGCGCAATAATTCAATGTCTGGATTAGTTGAGCAAGAATGCAGGACTGGCTGAGCAGATTGTTAGTCATGTAGGAAAAAATGCAGCTAATGATAAATATTAACTGCACATTTTAGGAACATTTTTCCCTATCCTCTGATTTCTTGAGTTCCTGAAAGTTGAGCAACTTGTGGGCCTAGCACGATTCCTTAAAAAAAGTTCCAGGCAAGTAGCACTGCTTATAAAGGCTTACTAGAAAAGAGGGGAAATACATATTCATGTGAATTATATTAGTTTTATGATAACAGAGGAAGAGGAGAAAGTATTCCAGAAATTGATGGGGAAGGGTGGAGGTGTTTTGCCTTAAAGCTTTTTAAGATATTAGTAACTGTACTTCATGTTACCGATGATAATTTAGACCCTACTTAAGAAAAAACACATTGCATTCCTGCTTTGTTGAAGTCTTACTGAGATCAGGAAAAGCTTTGCAAATTGGCTTTCACAGATTCAAGCCACACAGAAGCAAAGCATAGCGTTATGGCTGACCTGAGCTCTTTGGTAATAATGGGGTGTCATCGTATTGAACTGATTTTGATGTGGTCAGAAGAAAGAAGGTATTTGCATGTTATCTGAAGAGCTAAATCTGTCTCCAAACATAGAAACTGTATACAAGGGTTTCCACAGTAGACAGGGAAAGGAAACCTCCCCATTGATTCTACACCACAGTCAAGTAGAAGCTTGTCTCCAATGCTTCTGCTACAATAGGCTGCCTCCCCCTTAGAGTTGGGTGAACTAGCCCCAACTCTCTTTCCAAATCTTGATGGGCTGCAATCAGCCTTGGTTGTCCACAGCTCCTTTACTACACACAAGTGCCTCTATTCCACAGCATGGGAAACTAGACATCCTTGCTTAACAGACCTCTGTCAGAGCAGCAGCACATACACATAACTTACCATCTTGTGGAAAGAGTGCTGTCACCGAGCTCCGGCCTGCTCCCCCAAGTGACACTGGCTCAAGGGAGCAGACTGGGGCCATGGCCTCACCACCACTGTGGTGAAGCAAAGGTGGAGTGGAGCAGGCTTCTGGGTCGCTGTGAGTGCAGGGGAGGAGGAATAACCAGCCTCCTGCCTTACATCTCTTGGGGGAGGGAGCAGAGCAGGGGTGGGCCCTCCTAGACTTTTGCAGTAGAATGGCGCTAGCCAAGGACTCTCCCTAGTAGTGGGGAGGTACCTTTATAAACACCTGTGCATCCTGTCAAACACAGACTAAGAACCGTGGTTCATCTGATTATTCCCTTTCTCAGAAGGTGGATGCACCGGTGAGAACTGAGCTCTACATACCTGACCTTTCATTATAGCCCATCTCTCTTTTCCAAGCCCATTGTCCAATAATCTGCTCCATCGGTCCCACCATTTATTTAAAGGGCCTATTAATGGTGTGATCAGTGTAAGGCAGGAGAGATTGCTTTGATAACCAAAAAACCTCACCATAGACTTTGTGTGTGACCTTGGGTGAGTAAATACCTTAATTCCCCAACTCCTGCTTTTAGATTGTATATCTTTTTCCACACATTTTGTCAGTCTTCCCTATTGAGCCTGCTAACCCTTTGGGGGCAAGGACCATCTCTCGTTAGGTGTTTGTATGGCATCTAGCAAAAGGGGATTTCAATCCTGGCTGGGACCAGAGACAAAAGATAAAGCTGTAAGTGGTTACTGGTAGCACTCAGGTTCCCAAACTACCACATGGTTCATCTGGAGGTGGGGCTACAAAAGGAAGCAGCTGCAAGTGTGCCATCCAAAGGAAAGGTCGTGTCCTCTCCCCTCCCACATTTCTGTATTGTGGGAAGGCCTCAGACAGCTGTTACAAAGTTGCCTGCAGGATTGTTACCCCCCTAGGTATTCAAAATCAAGCCTTCCACCCAAAAAATTATCAATGTGGCTTTAAAAAGTCATGGGATTTTTAAAATATTTTTGGTTTTGTTTGCCTTCTGATTTTTGAGCCGCTCTCTACAAGGACTAGAATCTTTAGAATAAAATAAAATCTGAGTCTCCTATAAATCATATGACTCCAAGAGCTGGAGCATTAAGAAAAAAATATAACCAATATATAATATTGGTGAAATTGTGAGAGTCCGCGACATAGAATCTGAGTTGTTTTGCTCTTGTTTCAAAATATCTGTGTTTATAAAGCCAGCCCTGAGGAATGGGACCTGACAGTCTAATTTGGGTCTTTACTTTACCGTTGTAAGCTGATATACCTATCACTGACTTAGAAGGCCTGGAGGTGCTACCTTAATACAATCCCTATGAATAAACACTATGGCTATGTCTAGACTGCCCCCTCTTAAGCAAAAAATATGCAAATCAGGCAAAGCGTGGAATATCACCGTGCCGTATAGATGGCTCCTTTTTGAGCAAAAGCCTCTTGCGCAATAATGGAGCCTCGCTAATTATGCAAATGAGGCGACGCGATAGTCCACGCTTTGCCTCATTTGCATTTTTTTGCGCAAGAGGGGCAGTCTAGACATAGCCCTATCTCTTTATTGAACATTTGCCAGACTGGTCAGCTTTAAACAGGAGCTGAATGCTCAGAAAAACATTAAGAAGATTTAGATGTAAAGAGAAATCTACATGTAGCTTATATTTTCTACATTTTGCTTCAATGTTTTCTTCCTTCTCTACATTTAAGAGTGAAAACTGAAATGTAGTTTCTCCCAGATGAAAGTCTAAGCTTCTATGACTATATTAAGAATATTTATTATGTGAAGCCTTTCATCATGTGTGTTGGGTGCATTTAAAGTACACTATGTTAATGTTTTCACGAGACACTGTGACATCGGGTTCATGAGACAGCCTTGTTGTCACCATGTTTCAGTGGGCCATAGCTGAGGATGCCAGATTCAGGGCAAAGTGATGAAAAATAGGACAGACTCTACCCAAACTGGTGGTTATTCTATTATTAGATAAACCAAACCAATAACAAAAGTACATTTCTGTCTCACCACACTGGTTAACAACAAGTACGCAATTCAGTCTCCTTAGTCATTCCAGCCCTTATTTCAACACCCAAGCATTAGACTTTATGGTGAGTGATTGCTGCAAATCCATTTAATCAACCAAAAAGAGTTCTTCTCATCTCAAAAGATCAGCCACACAGCCAGATAACAGATAACTCAGATCTTACCCAATAAATATGCTGTTGCCAGTCCGTTAGTAACTGAAACCTAAAGGTCTATTAATAAAGAAAAGAAAAGTTAAAATGGTTAACAGATCATATACTGACAATAATGGCAATTTTCTTATAGCAGTGTTTGTTTGTAGCAGTGATGTTACAATTGTAAGTGTCTCCTATTATCCATTGTGAGAGTGAAGTGTCCTTAATGGGTAATCAAGCTTGAATAGTCTGTTCACACAGTGTTGGTGAAATTAGACATACTGGGTGTTATTCTCGCCACAAACAGCAATGGTACAAGTGCATAGCTAATATTCATAACTTCAGATACAAAAATGAAGCATACATGTAAACAGGGTAAATCAAAACTTTTCCATTGACATACTTTGTACATGATCTGTTGCAATATCTTTGATGTAAACGGTCATATTTCAGAATTGTAGCACTATACCTAGTCCACACCTAAAAGTTAGATGGTGTTAGCTAGGAATGTGACCCCCCCCTCCACCCACCCACAAGCACCATGCTGATGCTGTCCTAGCCCCTGGGTAGACACAGCTATGTCAACATGACACTGCATCTGACAACTTGGATATCACCACTTGGGGAGGTGGTGATCTTAACAGAAATAACACTTCCATCAGAATAGGATGTGACTATATAAGGGTATGTCTACACAGCAAAGTTATTTCGAAATAACAGCCCTTATTTCGAACTAACTTTCCTAGCATCTACACAGCCAAACCACTATTTCAAAATAAATCCAAAATAGCAGAGCTCTTATTTAGAATTTGGTAAACCTCATTATATGAGGAATAATACCAAATTCGAAATAGCGATTTCAAAATGAGTGCTGTGTAGACACTTATTTTGAAATAGGGGGCCTCCAGCCTTCCCAGGGTGCCCTGGTGGCCACTCCAGCCTCAACCAAGAACACTCCTCTCCCTCTCCCCCTCCCTGGAGCCCTTAAAGGGATAGACTTTGGCCACTGAGCCTGTGCCAGATCCAAACCTGCCAGCCCAGAGCCATCAGTCACTGCCCCTGACCCAGTGGCCCCAAAACATGAGCCAGTAAGCCACAGGCAGCCAGCCCTCCACTGCTCCCCAGGAGCAGTCTGCCAGCTCCCAGGAACCTGCCAGGGTCCAGAGAAAGCAGAGATCATGGACCTTATTCAGGTTTTGGGGGGATGCTCCCAATGTCCATAATCTCTGCACTAGATGGAGGAATGTGGCCATCTATGGCAGGATAGATGCCAGCCTGGCCACCAAAGGCCACATGCGAACCCAGGAGCAGGTTTACATGAAAATCAAGTTTGTCCGGCGAGACCCCCAACCCTGGGCCCTGAGCTTCCCCTTCTTCCCCTTGCTTCCCCCTTCCAGCTCCCTCTTTCCAGGTTTCCCCCTTCCTTCTCTCACCCTCTCTCTTCCCCTCTCCCGCCTCCTTTCCCCAGTCACATCAGAGTTCCTCCCCCCCCCCAGTTTTGTTAAATAAAGACAGTTTGTGTTTATGAAAAAACGTGTATTTTATTTTACATCAGGAAGCAGGGATGGAGAGGGGGAGGGGTAAGTGGAAAGATGTGAGGGAGGAATAAGGCACAAGTCCCAGTGGGGCAGACCAGGGAGGCTCATAGTGCTCCTCAGGGTGGAAGCTCTCCCGCAGGGCCTCCTGGATACTGCCAGGCCCCCGATGGACCTCCGGGGATGGCAGCCTGCAGAAAGTGCAGCCAGTCTCAGAGCAACGCATCCAAGAGAAGCACCAGAGTGCCCAGGGGCAGCTCAGGCTCCATGTTGCAGATTTCTGTGGTGTCCCGAGTGAGGGCAACCAAAGCACGCAGAGACAAAATGCTTTGCTGTCCCTCATCGAGGTAGACAAGCAAGCAGGGAAACCTGAGAACTGGCTGGCCGGTGGGGCAGGTTCCTTTAAGCACAGACCTCAGATAGCCGCAGGCAGCAGCCCCACACAGTAAGTCCTGACCTGGTGCCCTGCTGGAACTGGTTCCGGCCAACCTTAAATGTGATTCAGTGTCCACTCAGTGTGGACGTGCTATTTTGTAATAGCAAAATGCTATTTTGAAATGTATTTTGTGTTTAGACACATTATTTCAAAATAAGCTATTCTGAAATAACTATTTTGAAATAAGATATTTTGAAATAACACTGTAGTGTAGACATACCCTAACAGAGTTATGCCAGCATAGATACAGAAATCTAGCTATGCTGGTATATTCTCCATAGTGCTAACATGCCCATAGAAAACAAAATTTACTGCAGTCTACAGACTTAGACCAGAGAGTATGCTAACATAACCCTGCAAAGTAGATACCACCTACAAAATACCATCTCTCTGTGTGTAGTTTGCGTCTATAGATGTAGCTTCTTCTCAGCAATATACAGTAAAACTCCATTGGTCCAGCATCCAATTCTCTGGCACTCCTGATGGTCCGGCACCATCAGGAACCCGGAAGAGCTCTGGCTGCCGGACAACTGGAGCTGCTCTGCACCCGGCTTCCCAAATTCAGCCGCTGCTGAAACTGACCAGCAGCTGAATTGGGGAAGCTGGAGGCAGAGCAGCTGGGGTGCTGCTGGGTTGGTCCCGTAGCACCACTCCTCAGCACTGTGAGACCAACCAGGCAGCACACCCCAGCTGCTCTGTCCCAGGCGTCCCCAAGAGCAGCTGGGGTGCTGCTGGGTTGGTCTCACAGCGCCGAAGGGCAGCACTACCGGACCAACCCGGCAGCACCCCAGCTGCTCTGCCCCAGGCGTCCGGGATTCAGCCGCTGCTGAAACTGACCAGCAGCGGTTGAATCGGGGACACCTGGGGCAGAGCTGGACTATCGGAGAGGGGGCTATGAGGGGTCTGGGGTGGCATCCCCCCACCCCACCCCAAACCGCTCATAGCCCTCCCTTCCGATAGTCCAGCATATCTGATAATCCAGCACCCCCTGGGTCCTAAAGGTTCCGGATTATCGGAAGATTACTGTAGTTGCAACTACACTGGGGTTATGTCAGGATAGCTATGTCAGTCAGGGATGTGATTCTTTTCACACCCCTTCTCAATGCAGCTATGTTGGTCTAATTTCATGTGTAGATCAAGCCTAATTATGAGTAGAAAAATGAATCTGATTCATCTATTTGCATTCTCCAAACTGAGATATTCAAATAGTAAATCATCAGCAATAATAGTGCAAATATCCATTACATTGATGGGATACTTTTTCTACAAGTAAACATGTTCTGCTCTGTAGGAACTGTGTTAGCGATTCTGTTTGTTGGAGAAGAAGGGGTAGAAACCACCAAATGAGGGAATTAAAAAACTGGTGGGAGAAGGTGACCTTACGTTCCTTGCCCAACAGCATGATAGCATGGGAGATTATGTGTAATGCAGCAGTTAATACCGAATTAAGTTGCCAAGCCAATAAACAAAGAGATGAATGTTTTCCTAGAACTGGACTCTTCCAGACACTTTATACAGAGAAGAAACATTGTGAAATAATATTCTGTCTCCTTGTTCCACTTTTGATGCTGTTGTGTAAGTACTATATAACGATCATAACAACTCAGAGATTAAATGTTCAAACACCTCTGAAGGGTTCATTGCCATTGTTTAGGCAGAAATAATATAAGTAAAAGTTTTATATTGTATTTGCTAAATAGCTATCCCAGGTCTGTAACAAACAGTGAAAAAGCGGTCTACCACACAGACATCTTTCTTAAATCTAGGTAGAGAGATAGGGATTATCCTCCATGTTGTGGCTGTCTATTCATAATATCAGGAGCATTGCTGTAGTCATATTGGTGTCGGAGAATTCCAAAATTTGCATCTATATAGCAGTTTAGATACATATATTCAAGCTCTGTAGCATTTGGGGCCAGATATTTTCCTCTACCACCTCATGTTAATCACTATTGGCCTGATTCTAAGTCTACAGAACTTAGAGACTCTCTCTACTCTTCAGTGAACTTAAGGTCAGAAGCCATCTCTGGTTTCCTGCATTCTGCTTTCTTTGCATATTTCTTCTGAGTTGATCTATTTTTATATTCAATATCAGAGCTACTCAACTCTGGAAGCCCTCAGGGCCACAATGATACTCTCAGCACCATAGGCATGCGCACAGGGTGTGCCGGGTGTGCCCAGGCACACCCTAATGTTTCAAAGGGCCGCCCGTGGCCTAATGTTTCAAAGGGCCGCTTCTGGGGAACGGATGCTGTGCCGGGTTTGCCACGCATGCGTGGCCAAACCCAGCGGGTCTTAGGACCCCACGGAAAGAGGCAGCAGGGACACAGCAACATCACCCTGCTGCCCTGGCAAGCAAGGTGAGTTTAAACCCCACGCGGGAAGGCTGGGGGGTGTGCCCCGCGCAGGGGATTGGGAGCAGCGTGGCTGGCCCAGGAAGGGAAGGGAAGGGAGGTCGGGGGCAACATGGCTGGCCTGGGGAGGGAGGCGGGGGCCTGGGGTCATGGGCAGCGCAGCTGGCCAGGGGGGGAGGGTTTGGGAGCAGCATGGCTGGCCCAAGGAGGAGGGGTCGGGGTCAGGGGCAGCATGGCTGGCCTGGGGGCGGGAGGTTGGGAGCAGTGCAGCTGGCCCAGGGAGAGCACGGCTGGCCCCCGACCACCCCCGAGCTGTTTCCCATCCCCCCTTCCTCTCAGCCCCCCTCTTTCTCCTGCCTCCCCACCCCCCGCTCTGCTTTCTAACCCTCCTTCCTTCCAGTCAGCCCCATGGCCCCTGACCCCCCACCAGCAGAGCTCTGCTCCCCCCCCCCCCCCCAGTCAGTCCCATCCCCCTGCCCTGCCTTGCCGACAGCGGGGGCTTTTCCGGCAGATCCTGTACTCCTCATTTTTTGCAACTCACAGGATTTTTGCAAATCATTTTTTCAAAATGAGGAGTACAGGATCTGCCGGAAAAGCCTCCGTTGTCGGCAGAACTGCGGCTACACTTCACTTTCAACATTGAGCCTGATTGGCACAGCGTCGGAATGTGAGTATGCAAATGAAGCCCAGGATATTTAAATCCTGGGCTCATTTGCACTTCTGAAGTGCTTGATTTGCATCCCTCTGTCGGCAGAGGGATGCAGTCTAGACACAGCCATACTGTGGTTTTGTACTCTGCCTCTATCACAAAGGGATCCAGTCCTGCCTGAGGGCCAGTGTTCCCTGTAAGATGTGTGCTTGTGTGGGCACTCAGAAGAGAGTCAGATACCACTCAGGTGATTAGCAGAGCACCCATAGGTAGGTTTTTTGTTCTACTGATGGTGCACATTCATACATGCCTCTGGGCACATAAGCATTTATTCTACACATGGATGGAAGAAATCAGCCCATGGATGGAAAAGGTTAGAGGGAACTTTGAGGTCTTCAGTTGCTATCATATTAGACTATTATGAATCCTTAATTTAAGGGGGGAAATTTCACCTCAGAACAGAAGTTCTATAGTTTTGATTAATGTTTGGGACTTTGAGCGATTATTGCTTTGAAAAGCACCAGAGAACTGACACACTTCTCAGGGCACCCAAGGCTGTTAGTCACTTTGTTACCACCTGCCTCCTATGTGAGCAAGTCAAGACTGTCCTATCTGGGTGTTGGTTCCCTAGCACCCATCACATGCCAGCCACTTAACCATTCTTCCCTGCAGTATCCAGCCCCTGATCACAGGATGCCCATAGAAATCCCAGATCCTCTGTTCCCAAAGTATCACAGTTTACCAGTTTCACCTTAAATCCCCACTCCTGTACTATGCACTGCATTGGAGTTCAGTTATAAAAAGAAAAAATTATTTAAGGAAGGACAGAGCTTCAAATAAACCTCTCTTACATTCTCAGTGTAAGAGACAGGAACATAAAACATCCTAGCATGTATTGTACAGCTTACATTTAAGCAACCAGGTAGTCTGTCTAAAGAAGTTTTCTGCATGCAAAGTTCTCTTCAGTGATTTCAACCAAGCTGGGTTGGGATCCTTTTTCATGAAGCAAACTCACTGTCCATTTATTTCCTATGTGAAGGATCCTACAGAGTCTTTTCACATCCCCAAATAGGCCAGAACAGACCTTTGATGTTCACCTCCAGATAGGACTCCCTCCTCCCCTTCCACCCAGCTGTTTACCTCTTCTTGTTGGAAGAAAACTAAGGTCTCTGCGAGGTCTTCATTACTATTTGATTTAGAGAGTTAACAGAAGTACAATACACAATGGTCCCTGAAGATAAAGTGTCTCTTACGCTAACCCTTCCCATCTGGAGGACTTGGTCTCAGGGCATGCTATCTTTGAGTGACTTGCTTTTAACTACAGAACATAAGGTCGTTTTCTTCCACAAGGTGTATATTGCATATGTACATAACACCTCCCATATCTACATACATACATTTAACCAGGGTTATGACGACTACTGTGATACAGGTTTTCATTAAAGATGTTATATGATATTCTTTTGGTAAACCTAGGAAATTGCTGTACTCCTATATATTCAAGTGCCTTCTGCAAGTTGGCAACTAGACATTCTACAATAATTCTACAGTTTTGATTTGTTTATGCAATGTTGGGAAATTATTGCTTTGAAAAGCACCAGAGCTATTTTTCTTGATTGATACTAAATCACATCTCTAGGAAGCCTCGAGGCAGAAATCAGTCAGTGTCCAGTAAGTGAAGATGCACTGAAATCTCATGTATAGCAAACTATATCCACCACAAATACCAAAAATCTATTTCTTATAAATACTCAACCCACTAATTGTCCTTAAAAATGTTACCCACACAAGATAGGTTTGCTACCAGTCAAAACTAGATTTTGGGTCACAGCTTTTCAGCTCGGGAAGAAAAATTTGGTTGGAAATAAATATGAGCTTGCCAGAAAACAAATGCTAGTTAAATAAAGCTTGCACCTTTGCAGTGTGTTTACAAGTAAACCCCAGCATTATAGCTGGAGACTCTGTTAGTTCTGAGGATTAGTATCTGCACTGTAAAATTGAAATAAGATTCACAATTTGTGCTACACAAATTGTGTCTTATTTGGATTTTATTTTGAAAGTCAATTTTGAAATTTGGCATGTCTACAGAGCACCAAAGTTTGAAATAAAGCACTATTTGAGACATCCCTTATTCCTCCTGTAACAAGGTTTACAGGAATGGCAAAATAACGAGTCCATTATTTCCAAAAATATTTCGCAATAACGAGTGCATTTCTTGGACATAGAGTAGCTATTTCAGGATACCTATGGCATCCCAAAATAACTTTGCAGTATAGATATACCTTGAGTTCTTGTTCTTCCAGTATATTTCGGCATGGTAATCAGGAAACATCTCTTCCCGCAGGAAGTTGGGGAGTTCTACCCTGACATTGGATAATCTTCATAAGGAGTCTCTGCACTGAGTATTGAAACCTCTATGTTTTATAAAGAACACATCTAAATTCAATCAGCCAGTCTGCATCTAGAATGTTCCATCCACCCAGTAATTTAATTCAGTGCTTCCCCTCCTTTGTTTCCTGTTCACTTGCCAACCATGTGATGGCTGTACACATCGGATCATATATACTGTCCACATGCTCTGGCCGCCAACCCATCAATCACCCTTTTATAAGATGTAAAGTTAGGGCACATTAGTTTCATGTGCATCATCCAACTGCCTTACCTCATTTTGTGACAGGATCTCTTCTATAGTGGTGCCATGAAGACAGCTACAGTGAATATTAGCCAAGTCTGAAAACCAAACTTTGGCCTTATGGTCACTCCATGAAGATTTTCCATTCTTTGTTACCAATGGATCGTGTGATTTCTCCCTCCCTTCCCCCTTCTAAGCTCATGGAGTTCTTGCGATCCCTAGAGGCTGAAATCTTCTACATATACCATGGCCACTAGTAGAGCAACCTTGTCTTCACTTCCCAGCTAATGAGACACTAACCCTAACTATTACAGGTAAAAGGGTAGCTCAGTCTCTACTGCCATTTCATCATTGACCTTTCTGGAGAGAAAGTTGCCAATTAATGTTGTTTATGCCTTTCCACGGTGTCACTTCTGGATCAAAAATCAGCCATGGTGGAAGAACTAAACCCATGGTTATTAAGCAGCTAGATTCTTTAGAATAGCTTCACAGCAGTCACTAGCTCATACAAAAAGTTTCCATCTGCACTCGAATGATTCTCAAGGGTTGGAAAATGATGTGGATATAAGGGAACATCAAAAATCCATTTGCTGGTACCAAGCCCACACAACTTCTGATAGCTTGGCCTTATATTAGGTCACACTTGTCAGTTGTTATTTTGCTATCATAATATTTCCTTTATTTAACAATACGCTTCCATCATGTCACTAGAAACCTGAGCTTTTACCAATTAGCTTCAGCTGACAATTCAGCACCATTAAGCTCATTCTACAGGATAAAGCCAGAAGAGAAAACAAGCTATGTGATTGTAATATAGATACTTTTGTAAGATGCAAACTGTTATGTTAGTTGATACTGAAACTTATTAACCAAATTGTTCACCATGAGAAATCCTATTACTTTTATCAAATGGGCAATTAAAGACAATGAAAAATTCTTTTTGCAGTTACAATGGTACAATCATTCTGACCTGCAACTAAGTCAGAGTAGCATAAGATAGATCAGCACTTGGATACCTGGGAGTGGTCTCCAGATAACATAGACCATAATTGGATTTACTAAGTGTAATCTTAATTAAGCAAACTTTCACATTTTAAGAAAGGAACAAAGATATCAGAAGTGGAGAGCATTGCTTGACTATCTTCTTGGTTCTTGATTTAGTACAGCCATGTTATAATGTGGAATATCTGAAAGGGGAGCTTCTTAAAGCTGTGGTTTTTTAAAAGAATGGTGATGCAGACAGATGAACACTAGCATTCTGGTAGAAAACAGATATATTGGGATAGTAAAAGTTGTTGTTTTTTTTAAATCCTGTAGACCAAATTTTGCTCTCAGTTTTGTTGGTATAAAGACAGATTGCTGTGGGGTAATGAAAAGCAGATCCAATCCAATACAGTATGTTAAAACAATCACTTGCAAAAGCCCAAAAGAAAGAAAGCTAAAATTTATATATTTGCAAAGTAACAAAACAGTCAATGGAAACTGGGAATAAGCTGATAACTGCAGACCTACAAGCTAACATGAGAGACAACACAGAACAAATATTTGGTTGACATTATATAAATAATGAATAAATTTAAGATTAGTGTGCTGGACTGGAATAACTTTTCCTCACTATAATTTAGCCTAACAGTATCAGTTGACATACCATCTATTTGCTTTGGCTCTCTAGATTTACTCTTGATGACATCATGGTGGAACTTGGACTGTATTATGTTTGCACGGGTGAATGTTATGGAACCCAATTCATTTACTTAGGTTTTGATCTTCCTACACATATGACTACATTTATATGGTTATGCACTATGAGTGACACATAAGCACTACAGAAGAACAATGGCTATGTGTCCTACTCATGTCTTGAAGTTGCTAGGGATAAAGGGAATTGGTATGGTTAAAATAAGTGTTTACTCATATCTTTATATAAATATTATCCTATTTTGAAGGTTTCTCTTCTTTTTCCATGCTTCTGTACTCTGTATGCTGAAAGTGCATTTGTAAGAGTTCAAAATCCTGTGCATTTAAACCTTGTTTTTGCAAGATTTCCAGCCCAGTTTTACAGAACCAAGTGTCTGGGGAAGGTAAGCATGAGCTTCCGAACTTTCCAGGTTCTTATTACAAACCAAACTCAGAAAACTTTAAGAATTCTTTAACAGAGATGTACACAAATGAAGGAAATTTTTTATGTGAGTTGGGGAGGGGGGGCGAGAGGAAGGGAGAGTTGGCTGATTCTTTTATGCCATCTTCTTTGCACAAATACTGCCAGAGTTCCTCCTTTCTCATTTGCTTGATGATAATCCCTTCCATAGCATTGTTCGAATGCATAATATTTTGGACTCTTACACCCAAGACCGCTCTGTTGTCTTGTTCCTTCCTTAGTTTTCTGCTTCTATCCGGCAGAAGGGTTACACAAGAAGTGATGTGGCATTAACTTGGGAAAATACCATAACTCCCCACAAGTAACCGTCCTTGGCCTCTCAGGTTCACTAGTCCAACAAGGGAAGGGTTCCATTCACTTACCCAAACTTTCCCCGTACCCCACTTCAAATGCCCCACTTACAGCTCTGTCCAGTCAGTGCAGACCCAGGCACATCACCCTGATGACTTTCTTCATAGAGCCTGATGTGATGCCACCTGTGTGCTGCCCCCGCCACCCGCCGGTCGATCCCGCCAGCTGTTCCGCTGGCCACCCACCGGTCGATCCCGCCAGCCGCTCCGCTGGCTTGTGGCCAGACAGCCCGCCTCCATCACATCCATCTTATTTGCCTCTCTGAAGCATACAGGACAGAGAAGGAGCAATAAAATCAGCATAGTCTATGCTGGCTCATCTGATCCTGAGAAGCTGAAACATAGATATGAGGAGAGATCAGGATATGCGAGACTGCCACCGGCTGGCACCTATGTTGATTCGAACACACACACAGTCCCTGGAAGAGGAATTTCCCACTGAGAAAAGAATCCCCAGTAATTCCAATTTAGTTATCTCTCTTACAAGTGTAAATTAAGTTCACAACTCCCTTGTAAGAACTGGTCTCACAAAAGACAGACCAGCCCCATTTGGCATGACAGATAAGAAAGAGAAATACGTGACCCCATGAGTATAAAAGATGGGCCCAGCACACACTCACTTTGAGTGTCATTCTACCCTCTACCTGCTGGTCGGGTTAGGTGTTTGACCTCCCGAGGTTCTATGGGGACGCCCACCTCGTATTTTCGTCTTTCCTAGGAATTGAGGGACCGGCCCTGGCCTGACATACTGGAGTCGAGAGGCACAGAAGGGGGTAAAAATTGTACCTGGATGTGGTCCTCTGTCTTAAGTGTACACATAGAAAGAGTAAGCTGTTACTTGGTACCATTATTTCTATTTTTCTATCTTTATCTTCTTTGTAACCATTTTTAAGATCTATATTTTGCTAGCAGTATCTATATTTTGCTAATAGTTAAGAAATAGAACAATAGCCATTGCAACCATATGATTTATAAGCTTCCTCAATAAACCTGTAACTGTTTAAGTTTTAACCTGACTCCTTCAGTTGCTGTAACAGAACCAAGCACAATTTAAAAGAACTTCAGCCGGTCTTAAGGAACAGATATAGGGAGCCCTGACCGTCGGCTGACATGGCTGCAATGAGTCTGGCTCCAGGCCAAACCAGTGACTTCAGCTCTTAGGAGGCTACGTCTACACTGGCATAATTTTGTGCAAGAACTCTTTTGTGGAAGAGTTCTTGTGCAAAAACTCTTCCAGAAGAGTGTGTCTACACTGGCATGTGCCTTTGCACAAGAGATGTGCTTTTGCACAAGAGCATCCTTGCCAGTGTAGATGCTCTCTTGAGCAAGAAAGCTCTGATGGCCATTTTAACCATAGGACTTCCTTGCACAAGTAATTCATGTTGCCTGTCTACACTGGCCTCTTGCGCAAGAACAGTTGTGCAAGAGGGCTTATTCCTGAGCGGGAGCATCATAGTTCTTGCGCAAGCAGCGCTGATTTCATACATTAGAACATCAGTGTTCTTGCGCAAGAACTCCCTGACAGTGTAGACAGGCAGCAAGTTTTGGTGCAAAAGCGGCTGCTTTTGTGCAAGATCGCACCAATGTAGACATAGCCTTAGTGATTTCAACTCTTTAGCTATCACCTAGGCTGGCAAAAAATTCCAGCTTCCACTGGACTAGCAAAAAGACTCCTCATGGAGTCTGTTTTAGGTCTATCCTTAAAACAAGGGGGAAAGAGGCAGGCTAAGCTAGTCTTACAGGTCACACCTAGCAGGCATGAAGCAGGCTGACTCAAGCCCTTTAGTCCTTTCCCCCCCCAACTCAGTCCACTCAACTCTGGAAGGGGGGAGGCTTGTTCCTCTGAGAGCTCTTACAATGATGTTGTCTCTCCTGCAAGCACTGGTGTCATATTTTACAGTTCCCACATTTAGGGGTAGCATGATTTGTGACCCGCACAACAGCCCCAAATTAGTTACAATACATCACATTCCATTCCAATACTGATCCTCCATTAGCCTTGGCTGAATTGAATTTACATAACCACGCCTTGGATTCCTTCCCCCTCCTGGCATGAGCTGTATTTACATATCAACAGTTAACAGGTAATTATCTTGCAGGGCTAAACAATTGGAGTGATCATACCCAGCCCCAGGGCAGCCATCTCCTTTTAGCTGGCTGATAGCAAGCAGTAATTCAGCCCCTGCTTACACTTGGTATTTTTTGAAGATGAAGACAAAAGAAAAATCTCCCAAGGTTCCTGTTAAACAGTTTTATTGTTGTGTACTGATGACTCATGGGTAAGTTTTTTGGTACAGTTAACATATATACTGCACTGGATTATTCCTCTGCTAAGAATTTGTGAAACACATGCAGATATTTATGGCAACACAAAGCAAAAGAAAATGCGGTGGGCATTTCAATTTGCTTTCTTTGATCATTCCAAAGCCATCAATTGCCTGCTCTGTTATTAATTCTAATAATCTTCAAATGAATTGGTTTCATCAAATTATTCTTACAGCTCTTCAGTAATGCTGTGATGTTCCCATTCTATTCCTTAAAGCAAACTGAAATGCCATGTGTCCATGTTATTTCTCAGACCAAAGGCCTTCTTTCAGAACACAGGACAAGAAGACAGAGGAAGGGCACATCAGAGTTAACAAAAGAAAACCCTGTGACTGACCAACAATACCAAACTATGGAGGAGTTGGAATCCAGGTCTAGATCAGAGCTTCACATCTGCTCCTTACAAAAAGCCAAAACAAACACACACACCCATCCCAAACTTTGCAACTTGAACTCATTCCTAAGACATTCACATATAGATAGAGTGCCTCCTCCTCTAATAGCAGCTTTTATTTCCACTATAAATCACATTTTTTTACAACTCAGAGAGTGGCAAAGGACCATAGGAATTAATGGACCAGTACCAGACCTCTTCTAGTGCTACTGAGGATTTTTGTCACTGTTTGCTTTCGAGGTACTGAAGTCAATTTGTGGTTTTGGGTGAAATTCACTTCCATGCAGCACGCCTGGCACCACTCCAGTCTCCTTTCAGTTCCTCCCCAAATTCATAAAGAAAATACTTCCCTTCCCATTTTAAGGTGGGAGTTGTGTCAAGAAATCAGAAGGCTGGCCCAAGGGTCTGAGCACAGCACAGGAAGGCAAAAACTCTGTGATAAACTGGTAAGATCCTGCAACATCTTGGACAAATCTTATGGCATTAAGAAGTTGATGAATTCCATTAAACCCCACTGAGTTAGGGTTGGCACCTTTGGGTCCATTGTATTAAGAATGAAATTGTGTATGTGTTTTTGTGGCATTGAATGTAACTCCTCTAGCAGGACGGGGATGTTAGTGAAATCCCTCTGATCATCAGCTCTTTGATATCACCCCACTGGAGAGGTGACCACACACTAGATCAAACTGGGTTGTCCAGGGTTCCGCAGAAAAAGAAAGGACTCGTGGATAAATAGCCTGGTTTTAAACATGCTCAGGGCCTTCTTTCTGATCAACAATGGACATGGAGCCTTGGCCCATGAGGGTCCCATCCTTAAGGAATGGAAGGGCTGGGCCTACTTGGACCCCATATAACTATGTGCTCGTTTGAGCTGAAGCGGTGATAAAAGTGGAAACCACAAGGAAACCAATGGAGCGGGGTCCTGAATAACTTCTCCTGCCAGAGCCTATGTTTGAGCTGAGGTGATCTCTGGTAGCAAAGATTCTGGTGCCTCAGTTCTTCTGTTCTTAATATTTTCTCTACAGCGTATCATCATAAGAGGCTCTGAGAAACAGGGCTGCATGGTATCCATAGCTGGGGGCACTCACACCATTAACCATCTCTGAAAAGAAAGCAAACTGAGGCAGGGAAGTGTGCGGCGTGGAAGTACTCCAGTCAGAAGTGAGAGACACAGGTCTTTGTTCAAGAAAGGCAATTGCTGGGGACCTAGAAACCTTGCTGGGGATACAAGTGCAGCCATCTTGAATTGCAGGGCTGGGGAGAGTCTCTGCTGGGCCCTGGGAGGAGCCAGCTCTGGGCTCTGCAGAAGGTGCAGGCCTCAGGCAGAAGTGGAGGGCTGGAAGCTAGCCTCCCTCAGCTTGCACTTCAGTGCCTCTTGGGGAGGAGGTCGCGTGCCACTGGGAGCTCCAGCAGTGATTTAAAGGGCCTGAGGCTCCAGCTGCTGAGGTAGCAGCTGCTACAGCTGGGAGCTCCAGGCTCTTCTAAATTGCAGGGCCCTGAAGCAGCTGGTCTCTTCATCCCCACCCCATCAGCATTCCTGGTGCATTGTGACACCATCAAGTTATAAAATCCATATTGACTAGTCCTCTAGGTAAGTTACACTATCATGTCTTCCTGCGTCTCCTTGGCTGTAAAATAAGAACACTGCAGTACAACTCCTATTTGGCAGCAACACTTTCTTGTTTCTCCAGATCCTGTTGTCTAATAAGCCATCAACTTCTGTCCTTGTTCACAGGAACTCCCTGATTTTCTGAACTCCTAATTCTCCACCCAAATGAAAAAAAAAAGGTTCTGAAAATGTTCTGCCTTCATTTCCCCCCAGAGTTCATATCGCTCATTGCTGGACTCTGTCTCCACACTACAGATTGCTCTCTATGAAAGACTGCAATTATCTCTATAGGTCACTGCATGGTGAAATACAGAGAAGCAGGATCTATGGTATATCAGCCAGGAAGAAGGGGAAGTTCGGTGGGCAACTGCGCGGGCCTCACCCACATTGCTGTTAAGGCTAAAGAGTACAGGACTCATTCAAGTTTATATCAACCATACCAGCATTTTTTCAAGATCAGGAACAAACACTGTTACCCACACTAGCTAACAGATACCAGCATCAGACACCAGGCAGTGCTAGTGCATGGATAGTTGTGGAATAGAAAGGAATGCAGGAATTGCAAGGTGACATTAACTTTTTTTCCATTACAAGGAAACAAGATTAGATTTTCTATAGCTTTAAGCATTGGCATATTTGAATGTCCCCCAAACAGCTTTCACTGTTGAACTTAGCATCAATCACCACAACCAAGGTGATCAAAACAGCTGAATAGTTTTGCCATAATATTTCTCCCATAAGAGATTCTGAAACTCATGAAAGACCTGACTAATTTGCAAGCCACTTGCATGCTAAAGAGCTCAGAAAGAAAAACAATATTACACATTTGCTTTAGAAGCAAGATACTACTGGACCCATGTGCTAAAACCTAATACTAGCCCGTCTCTGGAGCAAGAACTGTTACATTTCAGAACTAAGTAAAGGTAAATTTGAGTGTGCACTAAGATGATTAGTACAATATACTTTTCAAGGTTCAGTGTGCTGTACTGCATATTCCAGACTGGAGAGCTATGTTCACCACAGAAAAAAAAATGGCAATTTGGGAAGAGTATCTAATCCATCACTTACAGTTCAATGCATCAGTGCATCATTTATATTCAGCCAAACTAAAATGCAGATAAGGCTGGGGAATGCCCCTAAAAACATCAAAAACTTCCCCTTAAAGCCAAAATAATTTATCATTACATTTGGAGGCCATATTTGATGTTCACACCTCATTAATTTTAACCTAGCAGGGGCTAGCTGTATCAATATATTTTATGTATGTTTCATTTTATATTGTCCAACAGCTGTTAGACTTCAGACTACACAGTAGCTTTTGTCTTGACTAGCTATTTATATGCCATGTAACTTATTTTTAATCAGGTAAAACCCTTCACCCATCAATGCACATATAGCAGATTGAACTTTGGGATAGTTTGAAATTAATTTGAAAGACTGCCTCATACTTCCAAGTTTGGTTCTAGTTATCAAAGATGCCTTTTTGTGAGTAACAGGAGAGACAGACAATAGGAAATACTCATGCCTGGCATCAAGGCATTAATGCCAATCAGAACCACGCATCTGGACACATTTGATAAGCCCAGATTTTGGCATGGGGCATCCCGCAAATGACTGAGAATAGCTGTATTAGCATTAGAACTAAGTGGAAGACACTGTACATGAAATCCTCTACAACCTCTTTTAGAGATTTATTTCCATCATGGATAGCAGGAACCACTGCCAAAGATGTATAACTATTTAAGGATGTGAGGAAGAAAGTATAGAAAGTGGCAGCACATGTTGCACAAAGCTAGGAAAAACTATGGCATGGCAGAGAGGGAATCACAGAAGCCATTCTACTATTCTGGTACGTGTCTGATTTCCTGAGTTGCATTTTCTATGAACAAACTTATTTATCAACTTAACATCTGAGAAGTGGGAGACTAATTTAATGTGCAGTCTGAACACCTATAGCCTTGTACTGAAATTCTGAATTCCAGTGGAGCTCTAGTTATTAAATACCTGTGGAATACAAGTATGACCACACTGGGTCAGAGCAATGTTCCATCTAGCCCAGGATCTTGTCTCTGTGGCCGGTGCCAGTTGCTTTAGAAGGAATGAATAGAACAGGGCAATTATTTAGTGATCCTTTCCTGGTCCAGTCCTAGTTTCTGGAAGTCAGAGGTTTAAGGGCATGCAAAGAATGTCTTCATCCCTAACCCCTTTGGGCCATCTATGGATGGACCTACTCTCCATGAATTTAACTAATTATTTTGTGAACCCAGCTACTGTTCTTCTGTTCTTAATTTTGGCTGTAAAAACACGCCTGGCAACAAATTTCACAGATTGACTATCCCCTAAGTGAAGTACTACCTTGTGTTTTTTTTAACCCCCTGATAACTACTAATTAAATTATGTTAACCCCCCCCCAGTTCTTGTGTTAAGAGAAGGGATAAATAACACCTTCTTATTCACTTTCTCCATGCCATTCATGATTTCATAGGCCTGTACCTTAGTGCCGCTTAGCTGCCTCTTTTCTCCTGAACAATACCAGTTATTTTATTTTCTCCTCCTTTGGAAGCTGTTCTATACCCGTAGTCAGTTTTGTTGTCCTTCTCTGTATCTTTTCAAATTCTAATATAGCTTTTTTTGAATGGGGCTATTAGAACTGCATGCAGAATACAAGGTGTGGGTATACCATGGCTGTATGACAAGACATTAAATTTACTGTCTTATTGTCTATCCCTTTTCTAATGTTAGCTTTTTTGACTGCCACTGCACAATGAATGGGATGTTTTCAAGATCGCTTACTCAAGCATTAACAGGTAACTTAGATCCCATCATTTTATATAGAGAGTTAGAAGTATTTTTACATGTGCATTACTTTGTACTTATCAACACTGGGCAACAAAATGGCAGATGAAATTCAGTCACCTGATTTATTGACATCCCTTAGTAAATCTTCCCAGTCAGATTTGGATTTAACTATCTGAGTAATCTTATATCATCTACAAATTTGGCCACCACACTGCTCAGCCCCTTTTCCAGATAATACATGTATTTATTTTAGAGTGCACCTGTCACTCTGTCTGTGAGTCCATCTGTTCATGAACTCCAAAATGGTAAGGGATAGAGCCACCAAATTTGGTATCTAGTTTTCTCTTCTCCTAACTTAAAGCAAAGTCAGGGGTTGGTTGTGCCAGGACAACCAGAAGTCCCAGGAAAGGGACTGTTATCCATACAAGCAAAGGGAGAGGCTGTTTGGAGGGACGCACTATGAGATTGGCCACTGGGGGCCATTGTACCACCAAGGAAGTGGCCAGCAGGGCTTGGGCTCTGCCATTTTGCCTGCCACCAAAAAACATAAGTGGGGCCCCTCCTACCTAGGAGATAGCCCCCATTGCCACACACACACCCTGGGAGAGGTTGGAGGAGGAAAAGAGCCCCTGCTGGCCCTCCTGCCCTGGGAGAGATCAGGGGAAGGGAGAAAGCCCCAGCTCCCCTCCCCTCCCCACCTCAGGAGGAGCCAGAGGAGGAGGGAGAAAGCCCTCCCCCACCCAGGGAGAGGCCCCTCACCTTGGGAGGAGGCCGGGGGGAGAAGGGAGCCCCCACTGGCTCCTGAGAACAACCTGGTGGGTGGAGTGCACAGTCCCCCCTGTCCTGGGCCACCTGTGGGGAGAAGCCAGTGGCCACCATCACCTCCTGCCCTGAACTCATCACCAACCCTCACTCTTGTACCCTCCCATGCCCCTGGTTTCCTGCCCTGAGCTCCCCACACCCCCAAGGCCCTGTCCTGACTCCTGCACCCCCCACACCACCAGCCCCTTGCCCTGAAGGATCCAGGCAATGCCGAGTAAGTCTTCTAGTTTATGAATATGCTGAACAGCACAGGTCACAGTACAGAGTCTTGGGGGACCCTGCTATTTACTTCTCGCCATTGTGAGAAGTGACCATTTATTCCTACACTTTGTTTCCCTTCTTTTAACCAAGTCGTGATCCACTAAAGGGCCTTTCCTTTTACCACATGACTCCTTACTTCACTTAAAAGCCTTTGTTAAGGGCCCTTGTGAAAAGCTCTCTGAAAGTCCAGGTACACTGTATCCACCGGATTCCCTCTGTCCACAGGTTTGGTGACCCCTTCCAAGAATTCTAATAGATTGGTGAGAGATAATTCCCAATTACAAAACACATGTTGACTCTTTCCCAACAAATTGCATTCATCCATGGGTCACATGATTTTGTTCTTTACTATAATTCCAATCAATCAAGCTGCCTGCCACTGAAGGTAGGCTTACCAGTCTGTAATATCCAGGATGGCTCCTGGAGCCTTTTTTTTTTTTTTTTTTAAAAAGACATTACCTGATGCAGAGGCTGATTTAAGCAATAGATTACATACTGGTTAGAAGTAAACAATGCATCGCTTGGCTACTTAACGTTTCAAAGAACTACAGTTCAAGTTGCTTCAGAAAGTTTACAAGCTCAAATTTCAGCAAATGTATGATTAGAAGTTTAGCTCTAACTAATCATCGTAACAATTAGCATGTAGCAGTGTCTCTGTTGCAAAGGAAAATTCCCCAACAGATTATTCACTGTCTAATACTTTAGAAAGGCAATTCCACAGGCAGAAAGGAACCATTTGCAGCACATTCCAGGCCCCTAGTTCCCTATGAAACCAAAATTTCTCATGCAGTCATGTTTGATTAAAGATGTTCCTTGCATTTAAGATGCTATTTTCCCTATTTTCTATCCCACCAGAATACATGTCTATTACATCTCACAGGGAATGCTGATGCACAGTCCTCTGTTCAGGAAGCTTATTATGCCTCTTTGGAGGGACAGCCTTCTCTGGAGCCCCTCGAGCTTGGTCCCCCTTGTGTCCTCTCTGCTAGAGTCCCTACACGCATCCCCTCTGTGAGGCGTAATATGGCCCAGAGGTCAAAGTCCCCACACATCCCTTATGGTAGGGTTAATACAGCCTGGTGGCCAGAGTCTATTCCCCAGTCCCCTTGAACTAGGGGTATACTGCCCTGAGGCCTCACAAGTCCCCTCTAGTATGACTAATACGGCCCATAGGCCTTGTCCACATGCAGGTCCCCTCTACCAGGGGTAATATGGCCTAGTGGCCACAGTCCATACACAAGACTCCTCTAATAGGAGTAATATGGTCCAGAGGCCTAGTCCAGAGGCCCACAGGAAAACTTCACTCTCAGGGTCTAACTACAGAGGAGGTAGGGTGACCCAGGCCCTCCCACTCCACCAGGTTCCAACCCAGAGCCCTGTTAGCAGTGGTACAGGTCACTGCCTGCACACGGAGAATCCTGCTGAAACATGCTGAGCACCTGGAGAACAATTCCCTGCCCAGGGCTACTTCCTACCATTCCTTGGTCAATGCTCTTTTCTGCCATCTTACTCAGGGGTTACAGCTCCTTGGATAGCTTCACTGAGCCTGGCTGCCACTGTGTGGTCTGGTGGCACCTGCTCCTCTGCTCCAGAGCTTTCTCCTCACCTCCTTCCCCTTCTGCAGACAGCCCAGACTGAGCTGTGCCAGGGCCTTTTATAAGCTGCCTTCACTGCGAGCATGCCCAGCAGGGCAGTGGGGGAGGGGCTCTTTCAGCCAGCTGGGACCAGCTTACTCCCTGCTCTTCAGTGCGTGGTTGATATACCCCATTGCAGCCCGGCAGATTATTCTAGTCTATATTATCATCATGTAGGCCCCACAGTTAGGACTGCATCGTTAGCTTCAGTAAGATACCATGGTAGCAGATAAAGAACAAAAGAAAAACTATTTAGGTCACTGAGAATGTCTGGGAACCAAGATTACTGTATCAGTATCCCCTGTAAGCGAAGCACTTTGGTGGACATCCAGGAGAGATTCAAATGCCACCCAGCTGATTAGCAAAGCGCCCATAGCCAGCAGCATATGCTTCTACTGGAGGTGCACATCTGCAAATTCCATGGTGCACATTACAAAATGTATTCTGCAAAGGGGTGGAAAATATTACAGGGAACATTGCTGTAGATCAGTAAGCACTGGATTGATGGCCATTCCAGTTCCAATATGCAGCAGAGGTGCAAGGAGTAAAACGGCCAAAGAATAGCAGAAGTCTCAGAAAAGAAGCCAAGGAATGGCAGGACTGAATGTATTTCTCCATCCTTGAGCTGGTCCCTCTAGAGCAAGTATAAGGTGCATAGGGAGAGCAGCGTGGGGAAGATTGCATTGGTGCTGCTGGAAATGAACCTGTTCTGTAGGACTCTTGTGTCAGAATCTTTCATAAACAGCAAGAGGCACTAAAAATCAAAAAGGAGCTTTACAAAGTACCTTACTGTGTCCTTTTTAACAATCTTTGGTGTTGTCTATTAGGAAGGCTTAAATAATAAAAAAAAGCCTTAACCTATAAAGTATGTTCTTCATCAATCATAATTGAGCCATGACATTTAACGCCAAGAAGGACATTTATTCACATGTTATTTTATTTTTGATAGGCCAATTTTTGATCTTTATTATATTGGCGTACATCTGAGTCACTTTTGATTTACAGGAGTATAAATGAAATCAGAATATGGCCCTTACCCTAAAAACATTAAAATCATGTCAGATAGCTACAGCTTCTAACCAGAACTGCTGTCCCTGCACATAAGCTACTCCAAGGCATGACTACATTCCTTCCAACAGATTAGAGTTCAATCTACGGCTTTAACTTATACAGCTATAAGACTATCCATCTAAATATCCCTTTCCACACAAAAGCATTCAAAGCCAAGAGTATATGAGTATCACTTCAGAAATAGAGACATATCCTGTTTATCAGAATCAGCTGCCTTTCTGGAATAAGAAATCTTCTTAAGGCAACGTTTCTCAAACCGTGGGTCATGAACAACTTAGAGGGGGGCGCAGCTGGATTCGGTTTTTGACTTGCAAGCCCTCTCTCCCAGGCTAAGAAGAGCGGCGGGGTGGTAGAAGGCAGCCGCATGGCGTGGCCGGGACCGCGGGACTCCAGGGCTATGTCTACACTGGCAGCTTCTTGTGCAAGAATATCTTGCACAAGGGTTCTTGTGCAAGAAGTCTTGTGCAAGAAAATGTCCACACTGCCATGTGTGAGCTGTGCTTTTGCGCAAGGGCATCCATGGCAGTATGGATGCTCTCTTGCACAAGAAAGCGCTGATGGCTGTTTTAGCCATAGGACTTTCTTGCGCAAGAAACCCCTAAGGAGAGTCCACACTGCCCTCTTGTGCAAGAACTCCTGTGCAAGAGGGCTTACACCTGTTAGAAAAGAGCATAGCTCTTGTGCAAGAAGCCCTCTCTTACCACGCCATACTGTAAATCTTCTTGCGCAAGAACCCACCAGTGTAGACATACCCCAGAAGCACGGCTCAGCTGCAGGATGAGGCAAGGCAGTGGGAGAGTGAGGCCGGCACCAGTGTAGGAGCGGACCCACGAGGGGCCAGCTGAAGCATGGTTGCCTGGCGACTGAATGCTTCTCCAGCTGGGAGAGGGCGGGGCCCCTCAGGCAGTGGGCTGGGGGATTGGGCGAAGCAGAGGACCGAGAGGTAAATAAGGGCACGTGGGGGTCAGAGGAGAGGAGAGGAGAGGAGAGGAGAGGAGAGGAGAGGACCGGACCGGACCGGACCGAACCAAACCAAACCAAACCAAACCAAACCAAACCAAAGGAACGCTGAGTGGAAAAGAAGTACAGAGGAGAAAGATATGAGGGGAAGGAGCCTGCAGGGGGGAAGGGCGTTGAGGACCGCAAATGCCTTGAAGGAACCCCAGGAGGGCAAGGAATCTGGTGAGAAGGGGGGAGAAAGTGACCCAGGGCAGTGAGGGTGGGGGGGTCACACAAATTCATTTAGCATTTTAGGGGGCCTCGTTATCACAAAGTTTGAGAACCCCTGTCTAAAAGTACAAAGCAATTAGCCTTGCTTCTTTAACACTGACCTGTGGACTAGAGAACTAAATTTGGGAGGCACTAGAAACAACTAGCGATCCTTCGTCGGTGTCTTCAGTATAATTTGGCTGTTCACTTCAGTTTTCAGCATTTCATTTGCCCCTCTCTCCCTGCTGCAGTTGTCTCCTTTTGCCAAACCCCAAAACAGACCAAGTTTGTAGCAGGAGCTGTGCCAATTTTTCAGGAGGTTTGAACAAAGAGCACAATGCTTTGCATGAAGCACCTCATACTTTCTCAACAGACTCCTATTTGAGCAATTTTCCTCTTGAAGAAGTCTAGTCACTCCCTGTCAAGTGCTTTCCCTTCAAGAAAACTTCAATAAGAAGCTATTCTCTATTTTTGGTAGAGTGCACATGTTCCAGAGGCATCCTAATTAAAAGTTCGAGGCATGATGAGGTATGTTTCATAGAGAAGCCCTATGTGCACTTGGACAGATCAATCAGTTGGCCCTCACAGGGAGCACGTCTAACACAGCAGGGCAAAAGTCAAATTAAGCTACGCAACTTCAGCTACATCAATTGTGACACTGTCTACACAGCAGGAAGTCAAAGGAAGAACACTCTTCCTTCAATTTCCCTTACTCCTCATTAAATCAGGGTTACCAGGGTTACTGACATTATTCCAAAATAACCCTGCTGTATAGACACCCAGGCAGACTTGCTAGGCCTTGAGTTTTAGTATTCTTAAAGATAAAAGAGCCTGGTAGGGCTGTAACTGAACAAGGAATCTATACAGCAGTAGATAGTCATTGATAACACAATGAAATAAGGGGTAAGAGGAAGATAGGGTAAGAGGAAGAATTTCATTTGAATCCAAAGATTCACTGACAAAGAGATTTACTAAAGAGTCCAGAGTTTTGAATACCCATTACTTGGGTTATGGGATACTGGAGTTTGTGTACAGCCCTATCTTTATGCTTCTGCTTTGTCCTTCCTCTCCTTCTCTTCCCCCTCTCCCAGTCTTTTTCTTCTTGTTTGGTCAGATGTGCAGACAGCTTCCCACCAAAACGAATTCTCTTAAGAGTTACTGATTTGTTTGTCCAAAAGCAGGACATCTTGTTATTGACTGATGACAAACACTGCTTGTGGCAGGTGTAAATCATCTGGGCCTGATGAGGAGGGAACTGTTAAAACTCAGGACATGTGTGAGGAAAAGTGGCACAATATTGGCCAAGTATCCTTTCATTATACACACACACACACACACACACACACACACACACACACACACACACACACAATCAGTCAGAAAAATGTCATAAGCCAAGAACACTGAACTCAATTATGTTAAAAATATAGTGAAAATCTTGACTGGAAAAAACAGACTGAAAATTAGATGCTCTGGGGAATCGCTTTAGCTATGAAAGCAAAAAAAAAAAAAAAAAAAGGCAGCAAAACTTCCCTGTAAAGCTGCATATAATTGAGGTAGTAGGATAAAGATCACAAAGCAGAAGGAGGTGGAAAATCAGAAAGCTGGACCCTCACGATCCAAAGCTATCTGGAGAAACAAAGGTAGGTTTGGCGGGGAAGTTGAGGCACATCCCATCTAATGCTTAACATCTGCGAGCTCTGGTTACATCCAGTATGCTGCGGCTTCTGAAAAGCTCCCATTTCAGTGGGCTGCATGGAATATTAACTTCATTGAATGTAATGTCTGCTTTGGAAAGGCTGTTTATTTTCAGTAATCCTAAAAAATGATTTTGTTTTCCTTACCATATTTATGAACAGAGCAACATAGAGATGCAGCTATTAAAGCCAGTGATTCTCCTTAAGTACAAGACACTGAGAAAGACAAACTATCTACAACCATACAACTGTGTTGTATTAAAGGTACTGAGGGTATGTCTACACATCAAAGTTAATTTGAAAAACAGCCGTTATTTCAAATTAACTTTCCTAGTGTCTACACAGGCAAACCACTATTTCGAAATAAAGTTGAAATAGCAGGGCGCTTATTTCAAATTTGGTAAACCTCATTCTACAAGGAATAACACCAAATTCGAAATAGCTAATTTGAAATAAGCGCTGTGTAGACGCTTATTCCGAAATAGGGGGCCTCCAGCCCTTCCCAGTTTCCCCTGGTGGCCACTCTGGGCCAAACCAGGAAAACTCTTCTCCCCTCCTCCATGCCTGGAGCCCTTAAAGGGGAAGACTCTGGCCACACTGTATGCCAGAGCCAGGCCTGCCAATAGTCACTGCCCCTCACCCAGTGGTCAGAGAATGAGCTGGACAGCCAGTGCCAGCCAGCTGTCCCCCGCCCAGTCCCCCAGCTCCCAGGAGCCAGTCAGGGGCCGGAGACGGTGGACACTCTCCTGGACTAGTGCGGAGATCATGGACCTCATTGAGGTTTGGGGGGAGGCCTCCAATGTCCATGATCTCCGCTCTAGATGGAGGAATACCGCTGTCTACGGATGCATAGTTGGCACCAAAGGCCACATGCACACACAAGAACAGGTGCGCATGAAGATCAAGCTGCGGCAGGCATATGCCAGGGCCACTCAGGGCAGCTCCTCAGCAGGGGCAGACACCTGCCCCCTACTTCGACGCCCTGGATTGCATCATGGGGGGGCGGGATGGTCCGTGTCACCCCGGGGGGCAGCAATCCGGGACCGGAGGGCCCTGACCAGGGCACAGAGGAGGAGCCACCACAGATGGTGCCATGCCAGCTGGACCCCCGAGCTGTCCCAGCAGCGGAGTCACCACGGTCGTCCGGGGAGGCCACACCATGTAAGTGCCATCACTGTCCCCTTCCCAGGGGGAGACCAGGGACCGCGCGTGTGGGCCTTGCTTACCACGGATCACGCAGCAACCTGCCATGCCACCCCTGGGCAGGTGGTTCCTGCTGCGTGCCACATAGGGGCTGTGGCCTGATAGCCACACGCATGTGTGAAGAGACCTGACATGCTCCTGACTGAGTCAGGACACAGCAGGACACCCTCCCTTCACAAGCCCCCTCTACACAGAGGCAGGGGACATCTCCCCCCCCCCACCTCGGCTGCACTATACACACCACAGGAGCATGGGTGTGGTCTTGGGGCAGCTCCCACTCCCGGGGATAGCCGGACATCCTGACCATGGCGTCTGTGCAAGCACAACAGTTCTGATGGTGCAGGGCACGGTCATCCTCACCTCGCAGAGGGGGGCTGGGCTTTACCCACTGTGTCCTCAGGGAGAACTGACCACTTCTCTTCTTTCTCCACAGCCACACCAGCTGCACATGCAGGGTGCACCACTCCGCCCAGGACATCCTCCCGCATCCAAGGGTTCAGAAGGTGCACCGCAACACTGCAGGGGTACCGAGACCAGCACCTGGGGGCCCTGCAAGCCCTGCACCACACCATGGAGCAGTGGGTGCAGGACGAACGGGAGTTCCGGCGGGAGCTGCTTGCCCGGGGAGGAATGAGGCACAAGCCCCCAGTGGGGCAGACCAGGGAGGCTCTTAGTGCTCCTCAGGCTGGAAGCTCTCCCGCAGGGACTCCTGGATACTGGCAGCCCCCCGATGGACCTCCCAGATGGCAGCCTGCAGAAAGTGCATCCAGGCTCACAGCAACACGTCCATGAGAAGCACCAGAGTGCCCAGAGGCAGCTCTGGCTCCATGTTGCAGAGTGCTATGGTGTCCTGAGTGAGGGCAACCAGAGCATGCAGAGACAAAATGCTTTGCTGTCCCTCATCGAGGTAGACAAGCAAGCAGGGAAACCTGAGAACAGGCTGGCCGGGGGGGAGGGTCCCTTTAAGCACAGACCTCAGATAGCCGCAGGCAGCATCCCCACAAGGTAAGTCCTGACCTGGTGCCCTGCTAGAACTGGTTCTGGCGAGCCTTAAATGCGATTCAGAGTCCACTCAGTGTGGACGCGCTATTTCAAAATCGCAAAATGCGATTTTGAAATGCATTTTGTGTTTAGACATGTAATTTCAAAATAAGCTATTTCGAAATAACTATTTTGAAATAAAATATTTCAAAATAACTTTTTTGAAATAAAATATTTCGAAATAATACTATAGTGTACACATATCCTGAGGAGCCAATGTTAGTAAAGAAACTGTTGAATACTTAGCATTTATAAACATTAGGCCCTTTATATCTTCCAAAAGTGGCTTATTCTAAGGCAAATGTAGAAATAAGAAGGCATATTGGAGGACAGTAGACTGCTGGAATGTAACATTACGTTTTTATTCTTATTCTAAAAGAAATGTTCAAGGAAACAGTGCCTGCAAAATATGCATGTGCACACAGAGGGTATGTCTAGACTACATGGCTCCATCGATGGAGCCATGTAAACTAGTTTACCCGGCATAGGCAAAGAAGCTTCATTAAAATAAACATGGCCGCCGTGCTGTGCCAATGATCAGCTGATCCGGCACAGCGCGGCAGTCCAGACGCAGATCTGTTGACTGGGGAAGCCTTTGCTGACTGATCCCTTATGCCTCGTGAAACGAGGTTTACAGGATCGGTCAGCAAAGGCTTTCCTAGCCGACAGATCTGCGTCTAGACTGCCACGCTGTGCTGGATCAGCTGATCGTCAGCACAGCGCGGTGGCCATGTTTATTTTAATGAAGTGGGGATTATTTAAATCCCCGCTTCTTTGCCTTCCCCGCTTCTTATTTAAATCCCCACTTCTTTGCCTTCCGTCGATGGAGCCATGTAGTCTAGACATACCCAAAGAGGTAACTGAATGTAAAAGTGTATTTGCACCTGTAAAATGTGTAATAGCACAAACAGGCTGGTGCTTATGCATGTCATTACCAGCTGCCTGCATGCATTTCTTCCTTTTGCACGAGTATTGGTGTGTGATGGGGCAGCTACCCCTCACTGACAGGCAAAGAGTTAATAGTAGCCTTTGGAGCAATTGCACAGAGCCCAGCCAATCAGAGGAAGGCTTAGAAGCAGCCAGTCAGGCCCAGGCTGGGTCCTATAAGAAGAGCTGCAGGTCAGAGAGAGGTCTCAGTCTCTCCCTGGAGCTTGAGAGAGAAGAACTGGCTGCCTGAAGAACGACGTGGCTGGGACAGAAAGCGGTGCTGGGCGGGGTCAGGGGAGCAAGTGGAGCTCCAGCCAGGATGGCTCCCAGACTGAGGCCTTGATTCAGGGGCTGATAGGTACGGGGAGTATGGGGAAGTGGCCCAGGAAAAGTAGGTAGCAGCAGTGGGGAAGGATAGGTAGTGAATGCCAGTGATAGGGTCCCTGGATTGGGACCCAGAGTAGCAGCGCAGGCTCCCCTTCCACTTTGCTCACTGGCTGTCAAAAGAAGTGGCCAGCCAAAGAACTGCAGTTTGCCCCTGACTGAGAGTTTGCTACTGCGGCCAGAGGCCAGGCAAAAAACTACAGCAGCAGGGGAGACAATGAAATTGGAGCACAAATGAGGGGGCCTACCCTGAAGAGGATGTTAGAATCCAGGAGCAGGTGGAGAGTGAGACACCTCAAGAGGAGGGCACCCTGCTGACAGCCAGAGCTAATACACAGAGTAACCACCAGGAGGCACCACAGTTGCAAGCACAACCCGTTACAGTGTCTTATAGGTACAGTCACCTCTTTGTTTGGGTACATGCTCGTTTTGGAGGCACAAATTATACACTAAACATCAACTTCCCAGCAATGGTCCAGTGGCCTAAAATTTGCTCTGTTGTTAGTGATTCAAACAACAGAAAAACTGGATACCATATACTAGGTCAGCAGTATTCTTTCAAAAAAGGGGGTGGGGAGGAGACTGAATCCTTGGAGAGAGACAGTGCCTATCTGTTATCCACGCTAGCAGACTGCTGACACATCACTTAGCTTCTGGGTACAAACAGTTTCTTTCCTTTTCCCTCTAAGCAATAGTGGGTTGATATTAAATGTCAAAACTATTTGCTGTCATGAGAGGTCTTGCTCCCATTCTTCTTCTGGCAGATGAAAAGTGGCAGAAAGAAAAGAGTTTGCTGGCACTGTACTCCAAAGGCTTTTCTCCAGAGGAATCTGGATGATTTGCCACATGTATATTTTCATGAGAAAGATTTTACAAACAACTATACTGAAATGCGTAAGTGACTATGAATCAAATTCTATCCTCAGTGGCGCTGATATAAGCTAGGACAAATTCCATTTACTTAAAAGAGGTTACTCCTTATTTACAGCAATGTATCAGAAAGCAGAAGTTGGTGCATTTTCTATGAAGCCTTGCTGTATTTAGTAACATTTTCTGGGAAGGAGGTGTTAGTATCTAGAGCAGATTTAGAAAGAAACATGATCATCTAGACTGACCTCCTGTGTAACACAGGCAATAGACTCTCACCCAGTAATTTCTGCATCAAGGTCATAACTTCTATTAGAGTGGAGAGACAGCATCTCTTTCTTCTTTTTCATTTAAAGACTACAAGTGATGGAGAATCCACCACATCACTTGGTAATAGTGAAGGTATTGGTCTAATTCTCTTCAGCCTTGCTTCAGTCCCATACAAATGAAATATTGGCACTCACAGCAAACATAAAAGCAAAATCAAATGTCCAGTAAGTTAATAATGTTGGAGTTGTGTCAACTCATGTAATCCTCTCTGGAAGAACATCTTGTGTGATGTGCAGAGTTGGTCTATGTCTACACAGCAGTGTTATTTAGGAATAACTGACATAATTCTGAAATAATATAGTTTGCATCTATGCTACAAGCAGTTATTTTGACATAATGTCAAAATAATGTCAAGCTGGAGGACTTCTTATGCTGACTCCTGTAACCCTCATTTTACGAGGAGTAAGGGAAGTGTAGAAAGCGCCAAAAGCCGAAATAAGCTATATTGAAATAAGCTACGCAATTGACGTATCTCAAGTTGCATAACTTATTTTGGCTTTAGCCCTGCTGTGTAGATGTGCCCTTGGTCTACAGATTTTTGTCCCAGTTTGGGCCCTTTTAGTAGATACGTATCTGAGCAGCAACGTTTCTGTTTACTTAAGAAGTATTTGGATCCAGCATTTTGCATTGGCCAATTACCAGGATGTTTGTATTAGAATCTGGATAAATAGTGAAGAGAGAGGTAGTTTCTGGTTACGGAAGGATTTCTCTCTCAAGACATTCATAGTCTCCATATAAACATCCCACAAGGGAGGTAAACCATGATGAGCTGTGATCAGTGAGGCTGACAGACTCATCAGGCTCCTGGGCAAGGTGGGGGGGAGGTTCTGTGCCCCAGAGGGGCGAAGCCTTGATGGAAGAGGTGGGGCTGGGGCTAGCCTCCCTCTTGCAGCCATCAGTGCCATCCAGAGCATGCCACTCCTACCCCAGGCAGCCCGCAGCATTGCCCAGAGCATGCCATACAAGGCTCGGGTAGCAATTTAAAGGGTCCAGTCCTTCTGAATAGCTAAGCCCTGGGGCTGCTGCCCACTTTGCTTTCCTTGTCAGTGGCCTGGCTATGATCTAGTTATAAGTTAAATGCTCAGGACATTTCAAAAGACCAGAAAAGTACTAATGTATTGCCTATATTCCAAGAGGATTAGTGACTGTAGGGTTGTTAACCTGATATTAATCCTGGGCAAAAAACAAAAAAACAAAAAATCCAACAACAAGAAAGGAAAAACTGATCCAGGATTCAAATGATATGAGCATTATAGGATTGGAATATACTTAATGCCAATCAACATGGTTTTATGGAAAATAGATTCCGTCCTTTGATGAAGAAGATAGCTATGCAGATATAACAGACTTCTGAAAGACAGTCATGCAGTGCAATCTGGGTTGCTTAGTAAACTGGGCCCATTCAAACAAAATCTTTTAATACAGCCAGATGCAAAGTTATAAGCCTTGGAACAAGGAATCCAGGCCTTACTTATAGAAAGGAGCATTATACCCTGGAAAGCAGAGACTCTGGGTGTGTCTACATAGCACCCTAAACTCAAAATAAGATATGCAATTTGCACTATGAATCTACACAATGCCAAATTTTAAAACACCACAATATTTCAAGCCATCTCTTAACACTTATGGAACGAGGGTTACAGAGATACCAAAATAGCACATCCGTTATTTTGAAAAATATTTCAAAATAATGGGCAGCTTGTTAAGCTATTTTGGGATACCTATAGCTGTGCAATGTAGACGTACCCTCTGAAAAGGACTTAAGAGTCATAGTAGACAAGCAGCTGAAGGCAAGGTCCCAATGTGATATTGTGGCAAAAAGGACTAATGCACTCCTTGGGACAGGGGAGCAGAAGAAGGGAGGTCAGACATAGTGCATACACTTATTGTGTGTTAACATTTTTTAATAGATGTTGAAAAAATGGAGTGGGTGCAGAAAAGAACCACACAATTTTTTAAAGAGAAAATGCCTTAAGGAGACCAATGGAGCACTGCTTCTGTTTAGTTTATCAAAAAAAGAAGAAGAAGATTGAGAGGTGACTCGATGACAATTCAGATGCACAATTCAGAAGTCATAGGAAAGAAAACACGGTGTGGCAAAGGACCTCTTTAATCTAGCACTAGAACGAGTTGCTGGAAATTGAAGTCAGAGATACATTAGAAATAAGACACAACTTTAACAATAAGGGTGATTAGATATTGGAAAAATAGTAACCAAGGGAAATGGTAGATTTCCCCATTTACCTGTCTTCAATTCAAGACAGGCTGCCTTTCAGGAATATATGCTTTATTCAAACATAATGTAAAGAGCTCCACACATGCATCACTGGGTTACACTATAAATTTTTTAAGTAGCCTCAAGACTGGTCAGCACTTGGATAGGAGACTGTCCTGGAAAATCCAGATGCTTTTCACTCTTGATGATCCCTTCTGATCCCTTCTGTGAGCAGCGCTCACATTGTCCCCTGTAGTGCCTTTAAGACAGAGTCATATTTAGAAAGAGCTTTACCCACCTGTTATCAGTAAAATCCATTCTGCACTATTTGCAGGACAATACCCTGGCCAAATTTCAGTGTGGGTAAATACACAGAAATGTAACTTTTATTGAAGAAGACTGTCTATGCTTCCTGTCCTAACCTGTGTACTCTTGCTGGGGCCAATATCTGGATGCTGCCTTCTATCTCAGCAATGGTGGAAGTATAGTCTGTAAAGTGCTAGGGTGCAATATAAAAGTGATTGGTGCAATATAAATTGAATGTGTTGCTTTTTATTATTATTATTTTATAAAAAATGTAACAAATATTACTTGAGCTTGCAAACAGAACTTGCCTGTGGATAAAATACAGGTGTTGAAATGAAGCAAACAATATAATATTTTCATGACAGGGGATAGTGTTAGATCTCACATCAGATTCTTTGTCACCATCTTCTTTACCTGAGAAGTGCCATGAAAAGGAATACAGCCGGTCCCCGAGTTGCGAACGGTCAACTTACGACCGTTCGTGTTTACGACCAAAGCTGTCGTAAATGGCGGACCCTGAGTTACGAACGCAATCCGCGCTTACGAACAGCATGGTTGCGTGAAACTCTATGGGGTCCGACTTACAAAAAAAACGAGTTACGGACCAATTGCTTGGTCCGTAACTGGTTCATAAGTCGGGGAGAGGCTGTACAGCTACTGGAAACCCAAAGCACAGCAACAACTGCAGCATATCTGAAAAGGATCAGCCTCTAAAGAACACCTGGAAACTTGTTCCATGTCAAACTAAACAGGTTTCTAGATGGGAGTCGCAAGCTAACAGAACAGCGCTTCAGCTCATTTTATTGCTTTGGAAAATAATTTCATCATTCTCAGAATGCTGATTGACATTTTAGGCCTGCAAATACACTGTACTGGTTGAAATATGGAAAAAAGCAAGGACCTACCTTAAGTTTATTGTCAATAAATGTTGGATGTCAGTTTGTTAGTTCTGATATTAAGACAGTGGAGTCCAGATTAACTGACACCCGGTAATCCAACACTCCGCTTTATCCAACCCTGCAGCTCCTGGGGACTTTCTCCCCATGAGCTGCAGGGTTAGATATAGCGTGGGCCGGGAGAATGGCCCCGCTTGCTGCCCCATCACACTCTAGGAGCAGCTGCTACCACTCCTGCCGGGGACAAAGCGTTGCTCTCTACAGTAGAGTCCATATCATCTGACATATTTGGTAATCCGACCATGGGTCGATCCAGTTTAGGTCTGATGATAGGGACTCTACTGTATATCAACTAGCATGACAGTAGCCCATTTACCAAACTATCCCTTCCCAACATACCACGCTACTACTTCACCTTTTCCTCTGAACCACCCCACTGCCATCACTCCATTAGTGCCATCATCATTAATTGTGGATAGCTGGAGTGTGTCCAAAAGCAAAGGACAGAGTTAAGATTAGGAGGGTGGTGGAGGTGGCAGTGGAAAGGTATGTGCCAATGGACTGAGGAGTAGCATGTATGTACCATTAAGTAGTTTAACAATCAAGTATTGCAATGGTAGTAGTTTGCCAATGAAGAGTTTTGTATACTACTTTCCTAGCATGTTTTCTGTCTACCTATCAAGGGCCTTGTCTACACTGGCAAAGTTTTCTCAAAATCAAAATCATTTGAAGCCAGAGTGCAAATAGGACTCTTGCAGCCAGAACCATTCTTAGAACCAATGTAATTAAGATCAGCTGCTGGAGACTTACCTAGAGCATGGCTCCAAATAAGTTTAAAATGGTTTTGAGTTTGTGGGAACATTTCCCTGGAGCAGATAAGACCCAAGATACAGATCTACTAGCAGACACTTACTGACAGTGGTTTAAATACCTGTGAATTGGAGGTAGTATGCTCTAGGACCAGCAGTCCCCAACTGCAAAATTTGCACCTTCTGGTAGAACTTATAGGACTTCAAAGGACAGTGCAAGGCAGCTCTTTTCTGTCAAGAATTTGACTGGAAAAGTTAAAGCTGCTCATTGCAACGTAGCATTTTTGTTTGTCCACCCCACACAAGCTCTGAGCTGTTTAATGCAGGGCAGGAGGGGCCAATTAGCCTTATATGCTGGACCTAGTTGGGCGACAGTGCTTGATATGCTCTAATGGTGGATGAAGCAAGGCTGGGGGAGGAGCTAGTATAGGAGTGCAATGTCAGGAATTGAGAGCAGGAAAAGAGGCTGAGATCAGTAATCACTCTTTAGAGGGGAAGGGAGGTGGCTTGAGAAGAAGATCATTTCGGAGAGCAATATGCTCTGGGATCCTGTGCTGCACGAGAGAGTCTAGCAAGAGGCCAAAAAGGATGTAGCAGCCTTGGCTATAAATGTAAAGATAGATGAGGCGATAGTGGCAGGAGGGAGCCCATGGAGATAGCAAATGAAAGTGAGCAGACCTACGTTGCTAATCATAGGGTCCCCGGGCTGGAACCTGGAGTAGTAGATGCATTTGGGTTAACCTACTAAGCCACTAGAACTTGACACAGGGGTGGAACAGAAAGCTACGTGCTACAACATAAGAATAGCTTGTGCTGTAGGACTTTGATGGCCTGAACTGGAGGGGGGATGGGCACTATATAGTGACCTGGCCAGTGGCCTGAAAGACAAAGAGGAAGCATTCTGTGTCCTTGAGGGAGAGAGGAACCACAATGAAAGCAACTGGCAGAAAAGGAGACCGGATGCGGGGAGCACTAATTCCCAGGCCAAGCCACAAGGAAGTGCATCTGCACTGAATGGAACCCTTTTCCAGTGTCCACATGCTAGCACATGTGAATGAATTATTCATTAAAGTGTCCTACAATTGAATAGTTATGGGATGTCAGCCTGGGAGTTCCAGATAGCTCCAGCGTGTGTTTGACTGCCATTCCTTCCTTTTAGAAGGGTTGGCTGAAACGGAGGGTCATTGCATGAGAAACACCAAGAAGTAAAATTCACACATGTGTTTATACTTAAAGGTAAGAAAGTGATTCAGCAAAATCTTTGCACCACCTTTGATAACTGTATTCTGTCTACCCGAGGCTCAGTTGAAATGCCTGCCATTATTTTTTAACTTCAAGTCTAACAACACCCTTCACCTACGAGAGAGAAATTATTTTGGGTTTAATTTATTAGTGGTGATTTAAAGATCTTCTTGAAATGAGAATCCTCACAATTTGCACAAGAACCGCCACAGATGAGGCAGGTGCTATGCAAACTTTCCCAACATACAGATCCACTGCAGCACCTACATTGTGACCTGAACAACATTTATCTTATTCCACTTGGGTACGTCTACGCTGAAACACTATTTTGAAATAACTTAGTCCGCATCTACACAGCAGGCAGTTATTTCGAAATTATGTCAAAATACTGTCAAGCTGGAGGACTTCTTACTCCAACTCCTGTAACCCTCATTATATGAGTAATAAGGGAAGTCAGAGAAAGAGTGCTCTATTTCAAAATAAGTGCTGTGTAGATGCTCCCTTTTTCCAAATAAGCTATTTCAAAATTAGATAACGCAATTGACGTAGCTCAATTTGAGTAGCTTATTTCAAGCTAAGTTCAGCAGTGTAGATGCACCCCATCTGAGGAGCCTATTAATTGTGCCAAATTGAGTGTGTGTGTCTACCAGGGACAGGTTTGAGGAGACCACCAAAGGAATGTTTGTTTTCCTGAAAGAGCTGTCTTTTGAAACAATTTTCTGTTCCTTCTCAAGTTATTTTTGTAACATTATTGGTGCTGTTAGCATTTACTGAATGTTCTGAATGTATAATATGCACAATATTTATTGGCCTCTGGTTGAGGTTATCTTTGGAGTCTTTGAATTTCTTGATATATTTCATATATTCCTTATAAAAGGCATGTGAAGCTTTCTAATGTCTAGTCTGAACAAGAAAATCCTCACGTTATTTGCCCAGAGCAAAGGATTCTTCATCCATGGGGTAAACTGTACATGGAAAAGGTAATGTTCTTCTAACCAGCCTTCAAACAAAATCGAAGTTGAAAAAGATGCCATTATATCAAAACAAACTATTCCATTATGTCAAAATGATGGGGATTCTGTTCCATAAACTCCCCCCCCCCCCCACACACACACATAAGCACACTTCCTCCCACCCACTCACCCTAGCTCCTACTGATCAGACTTAGAAGCCTAACTTGGGACATCCATTTTTTTAAATCTTGCTCAATATTTTGAAACACTACAACATGAAATGAGCTTATAAAGGAGAAAATGGGTGTGTACTTTATGATGCAATATGAAGGCTACGTCTAGATTGCATCCCTTTTCCGTAAAAGGGATGCAAATTAGACGTATCGCAATTGCTAATGAAGTGGGGATTTAAATCTCCCCCGCTTCGTTAGCATAAAAATGGCTGCCGCTTTTTTTCAGCACGGAGATTTGCCGGAAAAAAGCGCCAGTCTAGATGCGGATCTTTTGGAAAATAAAGCCTTTTCCGAAAGATCCCTTATCCCTTATTTTAAGACTAGACTAGTGCTAGACTAGTGCTAGACTGGCGCTTTTTTCTGGCAAAGCTCCGTGCCGAAAAAAAGCGGCAGCCATTTTTATGCTAACGAAGCGGAGGAGATTTAAATCCCCGCTTCATTAGCAATTGCGATACGTCTAATTTGCATCCCTTTTACGGAAAAGGGATGCAATCTAGACGTAGCTGAAGGTTTTATTCTTGTTTGATGTACTTCTAGCAAAAAGGTTCTTACCTTTGAAATACCGGGAGTGGCACATCTGGTTTTCCCCTACCTTTGCAAAAGTATTTGAAGGGGTGGAACAGGTATGTTGAATCTTTAACAAGGACAGTTTTTCTTCCATCAGCTTGTTCAGGTCTTTAAATTTAATCACAACTGAGTTTGAAACACTTAAAATTTCTGCATGTTTCAGAAATATGTTAAATGCCAGTTGATATCAGTGTGAGTCAAATGTCTCATTCTAATGAATTTCATGGGCCAGATTAGGCACCACTAAGGGGGAACTGGAAGCAAATTGACTCAGACATCTTTCCACTACCGTGATTTGATTCTAAGGGCAGATGGGTGCTGGAACGGCCTCAGCATAACAGAACCTTACAGTGTGCTTTAAATGATTCTGGATGCAGTACTGAAGTAATGCTGCCTGGTTTGTGCTAAGATTAGATTCTCAAACCCACTTCTATAAGCCTTTCCTTTTTGTGTGTTCTTCCCGCTGTGAACATTTGGCCAAATGCACAATTTATTTCCTTTTACATTTTGTTTGTTTAATTTTGAAGAGTTTTACAGCAAAAGTGGATAAAGAGAGAAGAGTAGGCTCATATATTACAGCAAAGATGACAGTTTCTAGTGAATTAGTACTGAATTGCTGATTCCAAACTTAAATTAGGCATTGATTTACGGTCTCCACCAGTAAGCTGTTGTAACTTAAAAACCTTCACACACTGATAAGAAAGAATTCTTTAAAATAACTAAACCTCGTCTACGTACAAAAGCTGTTCTGATTCAACCATATCAGCCTGAACACACTTGCATATGTTTTGACTGCATATATTAGTTTGTTCATTCTTAACTGGGGTTAGTTACAGTGATACAATTGAAGCATGTCCACATAAGGTTGTTACTCTGATTTTAGGTCCGTTTCTAAATGGATGCTGTTCAGCTGGTAAAACTTGTGTTTAGACAAGGCCTAAATCTGATCAGAGGCCAGATTTGGCCTCTGTTGTATTCTGTGGCATGGGTGCTGTCCCAAAGCAGATCTGGCTGTCTGAAGATTCTCCCAGATATGGGTCTGTCCATGGATGGGATAGAGCTATATAGCAGCATCTGCCCTCCCCTTCTCTCCCCCCCCCCCACCAAAAAAAAAGTAGGGGGCATGGCTGAGGGATGGTAAAGCCAGAGCATCTCTGTGCCCCAACAATCCCTAACTGCCACAACAGACCCTTAGGAATGTGGGGAGCTGGGTTAACTTAGAAGCAGCCAGAGCAGAACAGCCTGGATACAACTAAAAACCACTGCTGGAGAAGGAGGAGGAATCTAGCTACTGCCACAAATAGCTACTGTTGCTTAAGACTAGGAGAAAACAAGTCACCCTCCAGAAGGAGCGCCACCAGCTGAACTAGAAGTAACACCTTTCCCCTCTACCCCCAAAAAACTATTCCGTGTAAGCAATCACTGCACTGTGCAGGCCCTACAACATCGTAAATGGGAAAGGAGATGGTCTGAGTGATCATGAATGGGTGGGGACATGTTAACAAGGCAACTTCAAAGGTAAATAAATTAGTGACAATAGAAACCTGCGAAGAGTAAAGAGGCTTGTATTTCAAAACTCCTACAATCATCCATCAATATTTTAAAACATCTCTCTGTGTTCAGTGCAAGTCATCAAAGGAACAAGTACTATAGTCCAGAAATGTTTGTCACTGTGGCTACATCTACACTATGAGTTCTCTCGGCAAAAAATATGATAATGAGGGACAAGTTATGACCATTATGTTTTCATTGAATGCTCAAAAGTCTTCTACATGCCAAGGGTACAAATACCAGACACTTCCCTCTGTTGTAGTTTCTTCCCCAGTGAATTTGAGAAACTACTGAAGCTCATCTATAAAAAGTGAGTTTGAATGCCTTGTGAAAAAGTGCTTAGAAAAGGAGGTTTTCCCCCTCTAACAGAATTTGTATTTCCCAGTCATTTGGAACAACACTGCTTTGGCATATCACATTAAACCTTTGGCTTTATGATACCCTTCAATGAAACTATGGTGGTGATGCAGTCAGAGGAAGAAATGTCTTTTTCCTAAAGAAAGGGACAACTAGGGAAACTATGAGATGACAGGCAAGTTTTAGCAGGTGATATAAAACATTGACATCTTTACATAGGTTACACGCCCTAGATTGAAAGTCACTCTGACTTTCAAATTATAGCCGCTTTCAAGCGCAAAGGCTTGATAATCACAATTGCAATTAGTGAAACAACTAGTGCTCATCTCTGAAGAAGAGACTATGGCTACGTCTACACTACGAGTTTTCTCGGCAAAAAATATGCAAATGAGGGACTCATTTGCATGAGTCGCAATTTTATCTGCATATTTTCTGTCGATCCATTTGTGGCAGAAAATATGGAAATGAGATCATGCCTCATGCAAATGAGTCCCTCATTATCATATTTTTTGCGGAGAGAACTCCTAGTGTAGAAGTAGCCACAGTGATAAACATTTCTGGACTATAATACTTGTTCCTTTGATGACTTCCAAAGTGATTTTTTGGAACAGCAGCACAAAAGCAACAGGAACCTCCATCTCTCCCTTGTAATTACATCACTTGCTCTTTCTTTTTTCTTCTCAAAAGAGGAATATTTTTGGCATTCCTGCTTGGTTATTTTTAACCCCCTTTGACCACTATCCTGCTGCACAGGCTTTCCTTCCTTTATTTAGTCCTGTGTCGTATATTCCCAACAACTTACTGAAAACCATAAATGGAAGTAAAGTCACTATTGAGAAAGGAAACCAGTCCTGTGACTTTCAATTACCTAGGTACTAAGGGCTGAAAAAGCGAGTTAATCTTTAGGGAACTTGTGTAGATTTGTACAGCAAGATGCACAGACATAAAGGGTTAACGGAGGTAGAGGATCTCTGTATGCCTTAAAGCAGGGAAGATAAGACAGGAGGCACATCCCACTTCTAAATGGGGAATTACTTTTTTAAAAAAAAAAAGCTTTTGAGTAGCTATATTTCTCATGATGCATCACCTTAAAATAAGACAGATAGGGTGCCTTGACCTGTTAAAATACAGTTGGGCACCAGCAGCAGAGGATACAGTTCAGCCTATAATGCAATACAGTATCTAATCTTGTGTAGCATCTGCTACAAACTGCATACCAGAGTTCTTTGTAGATTTCAGTACAACTGGAGAGGCAAATCAGAGGAGGAAAAGGAGAGAAATTGAATAAAAGGAAAGATTTCAGGTTCTTTGAAGAAGGAGCCACTTAAAGCAGAGACACAGCAAGGCTCTCACAAATGGCAGAAAGCATAGTGAAGATGACTTTCACTCATAGTAGCAGATCTGTGTAAAAGGACTGGGAAGAGGCCAGTCCTAGATGAATCAAAGGAATGGAGTAGAATAGAAATAGATATGTTTATTAGAATGATAACACTGATTGTCACAATTCACCGAGATGGAGTTAAGATATTGCCATTCCTATACAATCACTTCTAAAGAGCTAACCTAGATTATTTTGCTTTGATTTCATCCTCCTGTAAGGACAAGAGACTAGCCAATATTACACAAGACTTCACATTTTAGGCTTTTTATGATACTTACTACAAACAAAAACAGTGTTGAAGTGAAAAGGCAACCCAACTTTTAAAAGACAACTTTTAAAGTGTGTAATCGCTTTAGAAATCAAAATTACCTCAAAGAAATTATATTAGAGAACACACATTTGCACATGCTGAAGTGAAATTCTGACCTCACTGATGTCAATGATAAAACTCAGTTGATTTCAGTAAGGCTGGGATTTCATCCTGAGTGCTTAACATTGAATTTTCACGTCTATTGGGAGCTCCAGGTGCTGAGCACTTTTGAAAATCAGGCTACTTATGTAGGCTCCTAAATCTATATTTAGTCTCCAAACTCTGAACATTCAGACTGAGATGTTTAAAACATTTTAATTGCTATTTCACTGAGAGCTGTCTGGCTAAATCCTCTAATTCTCTTGGAAAAAATCTCACACTTGGTCACATATGTGCATGAGCAGTATTGCCAAAACTTTCAGATCTGGTAATTAATTTGAGGGGGCCTGTCCAAAATGCCTCAAATTGAGGCAGACCAAAAAAATCAATGGCCGCCTTTGAAAATTTGGACACAAACATTCCACCTTCATTTAGATAGCTCTTAAACACATTCATATATTAGCTGTGACTAGCTTCCCAAATCCTCACATCTTTCCTTGGTCCCTACTCAGTCCTTACTCGTGGTAAACTCCCCCTGAAGCTAGCGCAAGTTTTGCCTGAGTGATTAAAGACTAAGTACGAATTGACTTCAGGACTTGGCCCATAGTCATTTTCAAAAGTCACACCTGGACCGGGATTTCATGTGCCAAAATTTTAGCCTGCAGCAAATTTTTATAGCCATGTTTGAAATCTCTGAAAAAGGAGAGATGTTATAGAAGGGGTGTTATAATGGAAAGGCTGGCACAACTTCAACTACTGCATAGCAGCTCATGAGACTGGGAATTTAAAGTGCGCCTGCCAACTTTCACTGTGTTCAAATAAGGAAAGTCATGGTAAAGCATTTGACTATTTTAAAAAAATGCCCTAACTTATTCAAAACCCACCACTTATAAAAAAAAATTCTGCTTTGTGCCTGAGCCTAGTTTGTTTTGTTTGTACCACATAGCTTGTGTACAAAGTGAAGTGAGGTGTTGGAAGCTGCAGTTATAACTGCTATTTGAATCTGGCCAACTTCAGTCCCACAAGTCACTCTACCAAAAGAAAGGGAAAATGGTATGGACCATTCTCCCGTGACAGAGGCGGGAGTCTAAATATAACCAAGCTTACAGCCCCAGAACTGGCTTCCAATACCAGGGGCTTACAATAACACTGAAGCTGCTGCTTCAGGAACATCCTAAGCAGGGGGAGGGAACATTCTGCTTGTTTTTCAGCTGGGACCTCATTCTTCACTCAGCTGTTTGCTATTAGGGCCATAGCAGTAGCAGTGAGAAATTCATTGCTGCTCGTCTCTGAATTCTTAGTCACAGCAAAAACCTAGCTAGCCACATCCACAAAGGATCAAGGGAAAGGGAAAAAGCAAGAAACAAAAGGTTTTTCTTATTTTCTTCTCATCATTGAGATGGCACTTTTCATCTCCAAGGAATGTATTCATTGTGGGCCAGATTCTGCCTGGCTCTTATGTGGGTCCACAGTTTGTGTTGGAGCAGTGATATAAGGAGACTATCCTTACTTTTCCCCTCACCCCTTTCATATTCCTTGCATGGTGTGGATGAGAGCCAGAGAGAGTTCTTTGGAGCGCAGCGGTGCTCCATCGCTCACCCGCTGCATATGTACAGCACAGAGACTTTGTGGGGTACAACTTAGTCCTGCTTCCCCTTAAAGGAGTACACTAGAGGGCACACAGCCTCTGTAAGCCCAGAACTCTGGGAAGCTTTCTGCTTCCTCCCCTGGACAAAATGTTCTGTGTTGATTAAAAGGTGGGATCTGATGTTGCCCCTGGAGAGCTATGGCTCTGTTTTCCTGTCTGTTGGCTGTGTCCAAAAGGCACATATATGAGCCACTACCTTTATTAAACTGAGCCAGCTGACATGATAGATATTGGGCCTGACTCTGTCTATCACTTCTGCTGGTGTAAAATTAGATTGCCTCATCATTTTTTTGCGCTCTTCTTTTTAAGGATATAAAGGAGATGTTGGCCCCTCGCTGGTGTATGTCCTTCTACAGCCAGAGAGATCTGAATTAGGCCCTATAGTTGCAGAATGAAGTGAATTAGGAAGACAGACTGCATTATGATGGCTGGACTGTGTGAAAGGAGGGAATCCTTGCCTGCTTTGCTTCTCTAGAACATTGTGAAATTTACATACTGAGAAAATTAAATTAGTATTGGGAACCTACCCTGGAGCAGCAGGTACGTGGTATGTAAGTGACTTACTCCATTTCGCTATAGGTTTCTTCAGCTGCTGCAGGCAGAAAAACTTTCTTTTCCTCGCTCTGGAGAGTTCTAGGGGAGGAGCCTTGGCTTGGGGTCCCTGGGCACAAAGGGTGATTGCTGTTAGTTCTGCTCTACAGGCATCCGCCTTTCGGCTGCCTGGCTGTAGAACAGAACAGCTTCCCTGGATGCACACAGAGTGGGTGAGAGTTCATGCTGACAAGCTGGTAGCAGCCATGGAGTGACTTTGCTTCCATTCTTCTGCAGCGTGTTTACATTTATAAGTAACGACAGCATGTAAGAACATAGGCACTTGTTTTGCCAGTGAAGCTATTTCCCCTTCTGGGTCTGCTCTGTCTGCCTGGTGAGGTCAGTGATAAGATTCCCCTGGTTCTGAGGAGGTTTTTTGGCTTTGCATTTAATGGCCTCCTCCTTGTGTTGATGCACAGAAGCTCACACACAAAGTGTGCCATCTCCCCACCAACCTCCGCATAAGAAAGCTGAAGGACATACGGGGTTCAGACCCTGCCCATTATCCTATGGTGCCCTAAATACTCTGTTATACTCTATCATTTTGAATAAATAGTAAACTCTGGATCAGCTGTTACTTTATGCATCTCTTTTCCCCAGCTGGTCCGTTGTGATGACTAGGTGCAGTGGGTCAGTCAAAGGGCCAAATAATTCCCCCATAGCATAACAAACTATACAGGAAGCAATGGAAAAATACAAGGTACCTTTTTAAAAGTAAGCAGCAAATACCTGCCCTTATATATGCACTCACCAGGGAACAAATCTATCCCCTGCCTCCGCACACACACACAACTGCAAGGGAGGCCACTGCAATGTACAGAGAATGGAGAGCAGTGTACTGTAACCCAACACGTAAGCAGCGGTCCATAGAGGCTCTCTAAGTCCTCATCCACAGAGGACGGATAGGGATGAAGCAAGTGGATCTATCGTAGAACCCCCTTCAGAATCCCACCTTCAGGCAATACTTCACTTCTGTCCCACTACCTAGTGAGAATTCCCCCACTCTCCGTCTATGTCCTCTCAAAAATCCTTGCTCAGCCTGTGCACTGAGACCAAGCTATCACTGTAAATGCATTATGTAACTCACATACCCCACCAGTTCACACCCCAGGCCCAGCTGAAGTGTTGCCGCCAGCATGGATGATGTGTTGCCACATGAACCTTCCATTCACCGCAGAAACCTAACGCCATAGTTATGGCCCAAGAGGCACTTTAATGCCTATTCTCAGTATCTGGCACATTTTGCCAGCTGAAAAGTACTTTTAAAAAAAAAAGTCTGGAAAAACTGTGCATGCTGCTTAGTCATGGTGGTGGCAGTCCAGTTTTCTTTAGCTCATAAGAATTTTTCTTGTATGGTAGGATAATTGTTAAATCGTTTCTTTTCTAAAATAAGTCTTGCCCTGGGTCTAGTCCCCAGTGTTGTATATAGAGATGTAGTGAAGAAATAACTAAAGGTCCCAGCCCTGCAGCCAGAAGCAACTCCACTCAATGGCACTACAGGTTGGACCTCCCTGGTCCAACACCTTCAGGATCTGACTGGCCTCAAATGAGGGAATTTGCTGGACCAGGGGAGGTCGCCTGCCACCATCCCCTCTCCCCACTGACCCTTCCCACTGCCAGCTTCGCTTCTGACCCAGATGGCCCCTCTACCTCTGGCCTGTTTGGGTGACTGGCCCTGGCCAGCCCCTGGCCTCCCTGCCATTTGCCCTAGCCACAGCTGTCATGGGCTCTCAGCTCTGGCTGGGGTTGCCAGACGCTGGCCCACTGCCACTGGACTCCCAGTCCAAGGCTTTCTGGTCCAGGGACATCGGTGGTCTGGGACCAGAGAGTCCTGGTTTATGGAAGTACAACCTGTACTCCAGTGTACAAAGTCACTCATGCAGGATCATGACCAGAATGCTGACGAGGTATCATTTGGTCTAGGGCCACCCCTTGCTTTATTCATTCATCCATCAACACCCTTTGCAGTACTACCAACCACTCAGTGTCATATGAATGGCCATATTGGGTCAGATCAAGGGTCCATCTAGCCTAGTATCCTGTCTTTTGACAGGGCTGGTGGCTTGAGGGGGAAGGGACAGAACAGGGAATCATCAAGTGATCCACCCCCTGTTGCCCACTCCCAGCTTCTGGCAAACAGACATGGTACAGTTTTTCATCCCTTCCTAAGTGATGTAAGATAGACAGACATAATGGAAATTTCCAGTGGAACATGAAGAGCAGAAGGATGGTCCAGTGCTTAGGATATTAGCCTAGAAGCTCGATGACACTGTTTCAAATTCCCTGCTTTGCCACAGATTTCCTGTGTGGCCTTAGATAAGCCATTTCTTTTGTCTCAGTTCCCCACGTGCAAAATAGGGATCACTGAAGTGCTCAGATATTATGGTGGCATGGGCCACATACATAGCTAAGAAGGTTGAAAATCAAGGTACAAATGGCATGTTAACATAGCAAGCAGAAGCCTAAGGTAGAGGGTCTGAGAGCCCAGGCTGATGGATTTGGGTTCAGGTTATGATGCTAAAAGTAGCTGTGAAGACATTTAGGATCTGAAACTTGGAGAAAGGGATTGGGCTTCAGAGCTACAATGTCTACACTGCTTTTTCAAGCATGCCAAGTCTGTCAACCCACACGCTGAAACTTGCAGCTATTGGCTGCACGGACATACCCAGAGAGGCTCTTCAAGAGGATTGTTCTTTGATAGAGCTCTCTTCATCAGAGAAAGGGGAACACACCAGTTAAGGTGGGCTGGGGGGCTACAGCCATGTGACCAGGACATACATGGCCAAGCTGATTCGCTGGTCAGGCCTTAGGTCACCTTTCAGGATGGGACACGGACTGCAGCCATTACTACAATTCACAGTAGGAAATGCATTGATGCTCTGGATCCTGGGATGGAACAACTCCATTCCTTCAACACTCAGGGATCGCTATACAAACTGGCAATACACAGCAGGAAGGAGCTGGAATGAGTGTTGCTATGGTAAGTGCAGGGGGAAAAAACTCTGATAACTTATAATTCTAGGCATTTCTAATGCAGTTCTTATCCTGAAGTGTTAAGGTAATACAAATACTCTAAAACAGTGCCCAGCCAAAATTACAGCCAGGACATACATTGTGACCTGTCAACCTTCCTTCAACAAATGGAACTTGTTTTCATGCCCTCCTTTTTTAAGCCTCATATGAGTAGTGTCTAGTTGGTTGCTTCCAGCAACACATTGTCTGGCTCATCCTATTGCACAGCTGTCAAAGGATTTGCTGCTAAAAGAGAAATCTTCCCTCCTATCCTAAAGGCAGCTAAACTTGGGCTCAGGCTTATCCACTGCTGTTGAGTCCCTCATCTTAGTATTGGACTAGACTCTGATCCCCTTACAATGAAGTGAACCTTCCTTTGCTAGCTGTCCCTGTGACATTAGGGATGTGAACTATGAGCGCTGACTCGCAGCATCATGCCCTACTGCTGCCTTTTGTACTAGCCCAAACCATAGAAAGTTCTGCACTGATGGGTGATGCCTATTGGGGTGCCAGCCAATACCTGCTCTGGTATGTGGATCAGCTGATCTACCATTTTTCCTCACTTGAAGTCCAGTACTTTTTCCCCCCTCATGTGGATACATGTTCTACCCCCCCTGCATATCTCACTATTGAACTGGAGTCTCTGACTTTTATACAAGCCCCTTAAGAATCTATTTCTTCCTTGAGAAATAACTGGAGATTGAAGTAGCTGAGAACTTCTGCTATGGGCTGGAACACACTTGCATGCAGCATGGGACATGATGAATTCCAGGCACAATTTCAGCATGATCAAATAAAGAATTAATAATCCTCCTACAGAAGCCTTGTATGCCTAGTAGTCTGGGTGGTCTTCCATAGTTGGAACAGACCACCTAAGTAGTCCACTTTAAAATATTGTGGGATGGTAGCAGCCATTTTGTCACTCTGGTAGAAAACCAGGATAGGAATGTATTTCCTTGCTAGCTGGTGTGTGCTCTTCAGCTGCACTGACTGCATCTCCCCAGAGCCCCAATGACTTCAGTGGGGCTCCACATGGGCACAATGGGTTGCCCCCAAGGAGTCATTTGCAGCTTCTTCAAAAGCCTCATTTAGTCTCAGATTTATCCAAGGCTTCAGGCAACGGGAACAAACTTTTGTGTATTGGGAGCGGCCCGAGGCCAACTGTGGCAGCTGGCGCCCCCCACCTGCACGGCTGTCAATGGCCGTGATGTAATCACGAGGTGCCCCAATGCCCCATGATGTCATCATCGGGCGCCCGGGCTGGCGGTGCCCTAGGCAACTGCCTAGTTTGCCTAGGTTCACGGGCCGCCCCTGAAATTAAAACAGTTTCCTGTGCTTAGTGCAACCATTTTCCTCACCTTTCTGTTAAAAAAAAATCAGCAAGCAGACAGGGTGGGACTCATTACAATATCTAATCCTGTTTTTTTTTTTTTAAACATTCAGAGTGTTTGGGTGGTCAAAGTGATAGTTCTGTCTGTCAGATGCAAGAGGACAATTTGTGCCTATCCTCTGTGCGAGAGCATGGAAACCAGATGAAGGGAAGGAAAAAGCTATAAATGACTTAGCACATTTATCGTGTTTTATATGGGCATTTTGTAAAAGTGGCATTGACCTAACTTAGCTCACTCTCTTATCCATAACTTGCCTCCCATTGACTTCAACAGAAGCAGAGTTTGGTCAGCGGTGACTGCCTTTCAAACCTCCCACCTTTGCAAAGTGCTCCGAATGGCAAATTCATTATTGTATCATTTCCCTGTGAGGTTGGGAAGTATTGTTCCAATCTCACAGATCAGAGAATTGACCCAGAAAGATTAAGTCATTTGTCCAAGATCACATCCCAATTAACTGGCAGAATCTATACCACGAGTAAGAATGTCAGATCAGATTCTGGATCCAAAGAGGGAATGATTAAATCTATCATTGTGAGCTTAAACTGTACTGTAGTGTACTTAGTAATACACTTGCCAGCCCAGCTTTAAATCCAATGTCATTATGCTGTTGTGGCAAAGTTATCAGTGTTGCTGTGTCATGGGGTGGGAAGTCCATCTCCTGGGAGGCCAGGCAGGGTGACTCGTAGGTCCCGTCTGGGTTGCCTCACCTCATAATTAATTGTTCCCTCGTCTATAGCTGCTATCAGCAGGGCAGTAAGGCCCAGTGGCCAAGTCTATAATGCTGTCAAAGGCACACACACCCCTTTTGGAGGTCACTGGAGGTGGGGTAGGGGGATCTGGGCCCTCCCTCTCCACCAGGCCCCATCCTAGGGCCCTGTCAATGGTGGGCATGTCCCACCACTAGCTCAGCATGGAATCTACCCGAAACATGCTGAGTTCACCGGGTGCCCTCTGGCTCCCCGCCTTGGGCAACTTCCTACCCTGTAGAAAGGCCGGTATCTTCCCCACCTGCGTCCTCCGCGCTAGTTGCTTCCCCACTGCGTCTTCCGGGCCAGTTGCTGCTGCTGCTGGGCTCGGGCAGGAGCTCCTTCCCTTTCTGAGGTTATCCCTGACTGAGCTGCTCCCCTGACTTTTATACTAGGCCTGCAGTTGGTGTATGCCCAGCCTGGCTGTGGGGAAGGGGCCCTCTCAGCCAAGCAGGCCAGGTTAACCCCTCCTGGACTAGTGTGGGATTGCTAGACCCCATCACATACTGTTACACAATTTCATACATTCTTTTTCTTAGGAGCACTGGTTAGTAGTAGAAGTGCTAAATTGTTTATTTTGTGATGCAGGTTTCTTTTGGGGAAGCCATTGCAAGCACCCATTTTCCTTCTGCCTTATTCTAAGCACAGTCAGTTCTGAGGGCTATTGGAGAACCAGGCATTGGTGGTTTGTCTGAGATTCCTCAAAGAGGGGTTTGTGTCCATTCTGTTTTGTCACCTTTGTTCAGGGACAGATTTCTATAGTGTAAACAAAACTAGCTATTCCTCCTACAACAGGAAACCAACCTGCAAGCCCCCAAATCTGCTACTACTCACCAAAGGGAGAACATTATATAATATTTGAAATTGTGTAGCACATAGAGAAATAAATCACAGCCTTTAAGCTAATACAGCCTTTGGTACTTAGTACGTTGTCTTACACTACTACCTGGGTTTTACGCAGAGTTACACCCCATGTAGACATAAAAGTTTTTCTTGAGTAAAGACGAAAGAACTTCCAGTATTGACCAATAGCGCACTTACTATATTAACTATAGTAAATATTTGTGTGTGTGCAAAATCCACCCATTTATTGGGGAAATATAAAATGATAACTTTACTATATTTCCCCCCAGGGTTATCATGCATTCTAGAACACAACTTAAGGGGTTGATGAGGTAGTCTACAATGTAAGGAATCCTAAGTAAAAAAAACTAATGACATAGAAAAGGAAATATTTTCAAGAGCTGTCACCTGGTTCCTATTGCTACAGAAACCATTTCCTCTGCCTGTGGAAGTTGAAACCATCTGATTAATCTGGAATCTGGTCCACAGATTACATTAGTTCAGATCACTTCAGGCTGTCAGGCCACAAAATAAAACAAATTAAGAAAGTCACCAGTAAGGTATAGGTTGCTATATATAAGTGATTGAAAACTGATGAATGTATAAAGCCATGGAACGTTGGCCACATTTTTCATGGAAGCCAGTCATACTATCTTTTCTCCCAGTGTATAAAAGCAGTTGGGCAGGACTTCCCCTTAAATTGTAACTCTGAGCTGCTATGGGCCATGCCAAGTCTAGGCACCTGAAATGAGATCAGGGAGTCTTTCTCTCCTGTGCTTTTACTTAGCTCCTCATCTGCATTTGAATGAAGAGGGCCAACAGCTTGACTGTATATGTGGAGTGAGAGGAGAGGGAAGATGAGTGGGAAAAGAAGCCTAGGGTGTGATGGAAGAGACTGGAAGCTGGCAGGGGGCAGAGGGAAACTGACTACGAGTTGAGCTATGGGGTGATTGGGACTAGCTAACCAAGGAAAGTGGGGACCAGGAAAGAAAAAGGAGCTGGGAGAGAAGACTGGGAGCCAGTGGATGAGGGGAGCCTGAGACTGGATGAGTACTAGGGGAGGGACACTGGGACTGGTGGGGCTTAGAAATAAGATTGAGAACCAGTGTGGCAGGGAGAAAAATCTTATGAGGAGCCAGCATATGGGGATAGAATTGTGTCTGGCTGGGCAAAGAGACTGGGATAAGTAGCCCGGAGGGTAGTAATAATGAATACATGAGCCACCACCCAGGCTGTGAACTGAATGAGGCAAGGGCTTTGTGGAAAAAAAATATGTGGCCATGACATGAAAGACATCATAATGCTTTTTCACAAGAGGGCCAAATTAAGGTTGCCCAGGTAAACTTAATCCTGGTATTTCCTAATGTTTGACTACTTGACTTTTCAACCTTACTAGCATTCTTTTAATGTAATTTTGTAGGGTTTTGTATGTGTCTGAGTGAAGAATACTACCATAAGTGGAGCTAACTAATCCTTCTGACTAAAGCACTCTTACTAGATTTCCTGTCAACATTAGTAAGATCATTCATCTTGTAGACCCTGGTTGGACTGATATAAAACCAGCCTTAAGTCCATTACTAGGAGATTAAATGGGCCCTAAAATAAAGAGTTGATAATGATTACTTTTTTTGAGCCAAAGTTTGTAAAGTACAGTTAGATTGCCTTTTCATCACCCAATGGAAAAAAAACATTCTAGGAGGAATATATATTAGTAATGCAGAAAGAAGTCATGTCATTTTATTGTAATATATTCAAGGTCAGATCCTCATCTATGCTGTGTTTACACTCATTGGGGCTGAAGAGACATGGTTGAGAGAACTGTAAGCCACCTTTCTGCTTTCCCCAATGTTAGATTTCTACATCCAGGATGTCTACCATGAATTAAGGCACAGAGATGTATCATAAGTCCAGTGTGCCTACAGTGCATCAACCCTGCTCCCCCCCCCCCAAGTTTCTTTCTTTCTTTCTTTCTTTCTTTCTTTCTTTCTTTCTCTCTCTGCTTGTTGTCCACACAATTTCATATTCGCTCTCACAGCCATATTCTTCAAACCCAAGAGCCTGTGTGGTCTAATCTATTGTGACTTATGTGAAGTTTTATAATGCATAGAGTTATACTAGTTAGCCTAGTAAATATGGCTCCACGTCAACCAGCGTTTAATCAAAATCCAGTTGCGGGTAGGGGATCTCTACCAGAGTTCAAAATATTGTATACCTCAATTTCCATTTTGTTTGGACTGAGATGCAAAGCAATGGTTGAACAAGCTAGCAGATGGTCTTGTTTACATCTTGCAGTCCTGAGTTTATCACTTCCAAACACGTGAAAGAATAGCACATTCACTTTGCTTTCAGGTCAATAAGGGTAGGAATCAAGTCTGCATATAAGTAACAAAAGAAAAAAATTGAGCAGGAAAAAAAGCCACAATACATTTACGGGGTTTTTTCCATCCTGCATAGCTGGCTTTTTGCTATTCGCACTGCATAATATACAGTTACTAGAATTACTGTGTTCTATTCCAAAGAAGCTTCCGGAACCCAAGTTATTTAGTGGAGAGGAATGAATGCTAACCCAATCATTTGAAACATTAGCTAACAATATAAACGTTTATTCCTTACAGGGGCACATGTGTCTATTGCACATTAGTAATGTTCTTCTCGTTGATGGATTCAGCCTGTTGGGTATGTTTATAAAGGCTTTCTTCCCAAGGTAATTGGATGGTTTGGGTTTAGGGGAATGTGTGACATTTTGAAAATAATTCTAGCATGGCATAAAACACTCTGAAGAGCTTGCAACATAGCAATCCTGGGGAAATGCTCTTGAAGGAGAAATGAAATTTTCAGTCCCAAAAGACAACAGTGCCTCTGTGACCAAGTTGTTGTTCTCTACATTACAAAGTAAGAAAGTGATTCCAATGTCTGTGTATACATACTTGTGCGAGCTCTCATCAAGCTTTCATGAGTAGAAATAGCAGTGTAGCCTAAAGAGCATGGGGAGTGGCAGTGGAAATATGGCTGACCCATACTCGGTACATACTATTGGTTGCAAGTAAGTTGAACTTGGCATAGCTTGGTCAAGCCTCCACTGCCAATACTGGTGCTATAGCATCTATATTGCTATTTCTACTCACACTAACTCACTAAGAACTAGCGTACGGGTACACAAGTCACACCCCTAGTTCACAGCATAGACACAAGTATGAGGAGAAGTAGTGGACATACAGGAGAGCGGACAGCATCACCAGATCCTTGGGCAAGGTCAGGAGGTGGCTCCGTGCTCACGGAAGGGGCCGAGCCTGAGGTGGAATTGTGAGACTGGGGGCAACCAGCCCCAAGCACTACCTGGACCACGGCACACTCCCCACCAGCCCTCAACCCTTCCTAGAGTGTGCAACAGGGCACTCCAGAAGCAATTTAAAGGGCCTGGGACTCTGGGAGCCATGAGCCCATTTGAATTGCCAGGCCCTGGGGCAACTGTCCATTTTGCCCCCTGTTGGCGAGCCTGTCTATATCGCTCTCTGCTGCCACCAATGCCATGTGAAGTTTAGGACTGCTGGCTCTTTTGTCACGCATGGACCCACTGGCCACGCTCCTGATTTGTCCATGGCTCCCATTCTGCTGAAGCAGTAGAGACTGATAGCTCCATGATTTGCAGAACAAGTAGCATCACTTTGCATGAGTGTGCTTCTTCCTGCACAGTTGACCTAGAGCTTATACATGTTTTTTTCTGCTCTCTGCAAAGAGACGTGGAGCCCATAGTCAGTAGCCATCTTATTATTGCAGTACAGATAAGCTGCTAAAACAATTCACCACAAACATGGGAGTTCAAGTTTAATAACGACTTCTACTTGACACAAGCCCTATATATTTCTTTCTTGTTGGCTTCTGTCATGTATCTACTTGTGCATATCATAGAAGTTAGCATCTAGAAACAGCTTCTAAATTCTCCACAGGCCTATATTGCAAAAGGGCTAGTTCCACAATTTAAGATTATGAGGAAAGAATCTGCAGAGTGAGCAAACGTGTGATAGCAGCCGCTTGCAAAGAACAGAATAACCACAACTTGTCTACAAGGTTTGAATACAGAACTTGCAGCACACTTGAGCCTGCTGTTACTTCAGCAAGAAGGCTAACTTCATTGTCCAATGGCAATAGGAGTCTATACTCCTCCATGTGGACCAGCCACTAGTGAAGCTTCATATGTTTGTCACAAAAGAAGAGCAACCAACTGATTGTACAGATTTAATTCTGAATGACAATTCCATGAGTGGTCCTTAAATCTGAAGCATTCTTGTATTCTTAGTTGGGACCCATCTTGAAACTTAAAGACTTAAAATGTTAAGGTTTTTTTCCAAGGGGAGAAATAATTCAAGACAAACACTAACAATTTCCCACAACTTCCAATCTAAACAGCAGCTCGGATTCGTTATTTTCCCAGGCCATCTTCCCCCGAGTTTTCAAGCACTTACTAGCTGTCATTTTCAAGGCAAGCCTGTTCAAAGTGTCAGTTGTCAAAAAGGAGTCTCTCTCCTGAATCTAACTAGTGGTGTCCACCAAGGGCTCATTCTGGGACCAATCCTCTTTAACCTATTTATAAATGATCTGGAGAAAGGGGTAAACAGTGAGGTGGCAAAATTTGAGGATGATAGCAAACTGTTCATGATAGTTAAGACCAAAGCAGACTGTGAAGAACTTCAAAAAGATCTCACCAAACTAAGTGATTGGACAACAAAATGGCAAATGAAATGTAATGTTGATAAATGTAAAGTGATGCACATTGAAAAACATAATCCCAAGTGGGGACTGTAGCCAGACACAAACCCCATCTTGTTCCCCCCGCAACCCCCCAGAGAGCAAGAGAAAGGCAGTCAGCCTTTGATGCCCTGGGAACACAGGTGTGCTGCCTGTCCCTGACTCTACCATAAACAGAAACCAGACAGTAAATGGGCTAGCTGACGACCCGGGGCCTCCCGTCGCCCTGATGGCTAGTACCAGTAATTGACACGCCTGCACTGTCCCAGGAGAGGAATCTTCGTCCATCACATACCAGAGGTGCCCATTGTCTGCATTTTCCTAGGTGTGAATTATGCTTTGCACCCTTCGTGGGAAACTTGGCATCCAAAGCCATTTTTCCTAATTGGCCACTTGAGACCAAGAAGAAGCCTACGTGACCCAAGGAGTACAAAGAGGGGTTTAGTAGCCCACCCCATTTGAGCTCCAATCATCTATACCTGCTGGCAGGTATTGATTGTCTCCCGAGGTATGTGGGACGCCCAACCTCATCCTACTTCTTCCCGAGGGATTGAGAGAAAGACGCTGGCCACGCCAAGTCTGGAATGCAGGGGTGAGAATTATATCTGCTAGGTGTCTATTTTGCATTCATTTAATAAGAGCTCAAAGAACCAAAAGGGTTTCATGGTACCTGTAAGTGACTTCTTAGTGTAATTTCTGTCCTGTCCTTTGTAGTGACTGTGTTATCTGTAACATAGTAGTAGCATTTAACAACTAAGTTTACCCTGTAACAATAAAATAGTAACTGTTTAAGCTTTAACCTGACTCCTTCAGTTGCTGTAACAGAACCAAGCACAATTTTAAAAGAACTTCAGCCGGTCATAAGGGACAGATATAGGGAGAGCTTGGGCATTTTGGATCGTGTCGCTTCCAGGGGATAGGCCGTGTCCAGACTCAGGGGTTTTTTCGGGAAAAGTAGCCTTTTCCCGAAAAAACTTCCCCTGCGTCCAGACTCAAGCCGCGTTCTTTCGAAATTATTTCGAAAGAACGCGGCTTTTCTTTCGATGGCGGTAAACCTCATTTCACGAGGAAGAACGCCTTCCTTCGAAAGTTCCTCTTTCGAAGGAAGGCGTTCTTCAATGTAAAGAGGCCGTCTTCGAAAGAGAGCATCCAGACTCGCTGGGTGCTCTCTTTCGAAAAAGCGGATTTTTCTTTCGAAAGATCCGCCTGCAGTCTAGACGCGATCTTTCAAAAGATGCTCTTTCGAAAGATGCTTTCAAAAGAGCATCTTTCGAAAGAAGCCTGCAGTCTAGACATAGCCATAGATCCGTTGGAGCACCTCTCAGCCTCCCCAGGCTGCCCACTGCGAAGGGATTTCTGTATCCTAGCAGCTAAAATCTGAGGTGTTATAAGTTCTCCCTGTAAACTTATTGGGGCGCCCATCAACCTCCTCCAGGTTGCCCGCTGCAAGGGACCCCGGTCTCAGCAGTTGAAGTCTCAGGTGTATAGCACACACACACACACACCACTCACTGCCCTGACCGTCGGTTGGCAGAATTGGGGTGCCCGTCAACCTCCTCCAGGTTGCCCGCTGCAAGGGACCCGGGTTTCAGCAGTTGAAGTCTCGGGTGTATAACACACACGTACACACTGCCCTGACCGTCGGCTGACAGGGACTAATTTAGCTACAACTACTCAAGAGAGAGATCTTGGAGTCATTGTGGATAGTTCTCTGAAAACACCCACTCAGTGTGCAGCGACAGTCAAAAAAGCAAACAGAATGTTAGGAAAGGGATAGAGAATAAGACAGAGAATATCTTATTGCCTCTCTATAAAACTATGGTATACCCACATCTTGAATACTGCATACAGACGTGGTCACCTCATATCAAAAAAGATACATAGGCATTGGAAAAGGTTCAGAAAAGGGCTACAAAAATATTAGGTGTTTGGAACGGGTCCCATATGAAGAGAGATTAAAAAGACTGGGACTTTTCAGCTTAGAAAAGAGGAGATAAAGGGGGGATATCATAGAGGTCTACAAAATCATGACTGGTGTGGAAAAAGTGAATAAGAAAAAGTTATTTACTTGTTCCCAAAACATAAGAACTAGGGGGTCACCAAATGAAATTAATAGATAACAGGTTTAAAACAAACAAAAGGAAGTTTTTCTTCAGGCAGTGCACAGTCAACCTGTTGAACTCCTTGCCAGAGGATGTTGTGAAGACTAGGACTTTAACAGGGTTCAACCCCCCCCCCCCCAAAACCTAGATAAATTCATGGAGGTTAAGTCCATCAATGGCTATTAGCCAGGATAGGTAGGAATAGTATCCCTAGCCTCTGTTTGTCGAAGGCTGGAAATGGATGACAGGAGAGGGATCATTTGATAATTCCCTGTTCAATCCCTCTGGGGCATCTGGCATTGGCCACAGTCAAAAGACAGGATACTGGGCTAGATGGACCTTTGGTGTGCCCAGTATGGCCATTCTTATATCTTGGCATCTCTAATTAAATAACCTTCTTTGCAGAGCTTGGCAAGTGAGAGCTAGGAAAACATCTTCTTATGTCTTATTTATGGGGATTCCTCCCAGAGATACTGCAAGAGCAATGATTCTATGGATACAAAGGTTCAATAAAACTGCCATTCACCATTAAGCTCTGACAGCATCCAGGCAAGAGTAGAACACCAGTAAGTGTTTCTTGCACATATGAGCCCCTACTGCAAAAAGAGGAGGGAGAGAACTGAAGTACCTGTGGACAACCTCTCTAGAAATTGGAGGGTGGGGAGGGAGAAATAGAGAGGACATCTGGTTTTAGATCTTGTCATTTCAAATATGGATACAAGTCTAAAAAAAGCTGATTATCAAAAGCAGTATTATTGCAGCTGTCAGTGGAGTAATCCCAGTGACTTGGTTAAGCCTTTACTCAGAGTTACACAATCTACTTTCCTTCAACTCACCACACTCCAAGGGAGTCACCAGAAACCAACATTCAGAGCAAGTAGAAAGCAGGGAGGAGAAAATACCATCAGAATGCCACAAAATATGCTGAAAGAAAAAGCATAGACAGCATTGTTAGTAAATTACAAGATGTCTTTGCTCACTTTTTGGTGCTGTATGTAGCCCTCATAAGCTGCTAATATGCAAAGTATTCAGAGGACACAAATCAATAATTTCCCTCAGTGTGGCATTAACAAAGGTGTCTTATGCCAAGTGTCCATAACATTCCTGTACTGACAAGGAATTGTTATTACTCTAGCTTTAGATCTGACACTAACTTCCTTGCTTTTGAAACACAGAAAGTGCTACCACCTGCTTGCTGAAAGACACAAAGGAAACAATTTGTCTCCCACTAGAGAGCAAAGGGGCAGAGCCAATTGCTTTAATGTCATGTTAACCAATAATGTGAACTAAAAGATAGGATACAATTTTGGTTTAACATGTCTATTGCTTACAGCATGCCTTTGAAATTCAGCAGTGTCAGAGCCCTGGTGCTTTTTGTTTATCCCATGAGATTCTGTTTAGATTTTGGCTGAGGTATAAGAGGTATAAACTCTTTAAAAAGGCACTGTGTTTCCCTTCTCTCAAACTGTTATGTGGGAAGATTTTGGCAGCATGTCAAAATAATAAGCTCTCAAGAATATTCTGAAGAACTGGGCCCCACACTGCTCCCAGAATAACAGCAGCAGCACATGCTGCACTAGGAACACCTGGAAGCTGCCAGAGTAACTAGTAGAAGGATTGGGGAAACAGACCTAATCTCTCCTTCTGATCACACCTCTGGAACTTGGCCCACCTGCCCCAGCATTGTAGTTCCTGTTCTGGGACAACTAATGAGGGGCAAGAGCTGTCGGCTGGGTTTCCACATGGCTCCTCCATTTTCTGGGGGAAGCTATATAGGGCAGGCACTCTCCACTTCTCGCATACCAAATTGGGTTTCCCCTATTAATCACAAAATCCAATACATAGGCACCAATGACCATGGGTGATACACATAAGAGGCAAGGGGAGGCAAGGCATTCCTTTAGTCTTAGTGCTCAACCTATCCTCTCTTCCTCTCCCTCTTCTGACCATTCCCTGCTGCTTTCAGACTGGTGAATCTTCCCTGGAAGTGGGTCTGTTAATTCAAAAGTGAAAAGCCTTCCCATTTGCCAAACCTATTAGCATAACACTGAACCTGTGAAACCATTTAACAGGTATGTGTCAACCTTGAATTTACTGACAAAATTGTCTATATCTGTAGGACCTTAGTTTAAAATTTGCTTTAAATATTTTATTAGTTGGGTGCTGAAGATTATAAAATCACATCTCTACAAAATCCATGCATAGATATTTAGATGCACAATCTGAGTATTCAGTGTTCAAGGGGCAAGCACCCAAACCCCTGAGGTTCAAGGAGGCTTGTGGGGTTCTAATGGTTCACTGTCAATTTACTTATTCTCAAAAGGAAACACTGCGGGAGCCAGTGCATTGGAATACCCAGCTCTTAGGCCTGTCACGTGAGAGGTAAAATATCAGAAAGCAAGAAAGGGATGTAAACCCCAGCCACCTGCCTGCTGTGCACACACATGGCCAGTAAACTACACAGGGTTGGTTGTTGGGGCTTTGGCCTGATAAATATGTACTAAAAGTGGAGCAGCTTCAGCAGAGAAGAGCAAGGGAGGTCTCGGGTCAAAATAGTGCCTAGTCCAGCACTTAAGCCACTCACATGAGAGGTTAAAGTGATGAATCCCTTCTCAGCAAGCATAAAAGGGGCTTTGAAGCCCAAGCTCACACATGTTAAGCACACATCCAAACTGCTAGGCTGCACAAGGCTGCTTCCTAGCCTTATGACACCCAGGAATTTGGAAGGCAAGTAGAACACCTGTAGCAGAACAGGATGAGGCAGCAAAAACCAGGCCTACCCCAGGGCAGCACCTGGCTGTTCAATTCAGAGACAGCTGCTCAAGTCTCTTCTTGGGAAGCAGTTGAACCCACATAGCTAGGTAAGCACCCAGACCACTGCATTATAAAGGGATTCAGAGTAAGTCTACACAGCAGGGCTAAAGTTGGAATAAGCTACACAACTTCAGCTACGTCAATTGCATAGCAGAAGTCAAAATAGCTTAACTCAGCTTTTGGTACAGTCTACACAGCAGGAAGTCAAAGGAAGAACACTCTTCCTTTGACTTCCCTTACTCTTCATGAAATGAGGGTTACCAGGATTCAGAGTAAGAAGTCCTCCAGCTCGATTATTTCAAAATAAAGGCTTGTAGTGTGGACACGCACTATGTTATTTCAGAATTCCGAAATAATGCTGCTGTGTAGACGTACCCTCAGTGATTAGACCTTGCCTAATTGCTACTTAATAACGATGGCACAGCTTCAAGCTGCTACAAGGCACAACCCACCTTAGTCTAACCCTTACATCCTGACTTGCGCTCACATGTAAGAGAATGCAGAGTCTTCTTCAAATATCTTCTCCTCCGGCAGGGAGAAGGAAATTGAAGCAACATCTACTCCCTCCCAGGTACCGACCTCTGCTAGCAATCCCTGGCTAGGAACCACGTAGGTACCAAATAATTTCTTGTGAGGTATCTTTGAATGCCCCACGACAACTGAGGTGAAAGGGGGAAGGAAGCGGAGGTCTACCATATAACCGTTAGCCTGGGGGTCAGGGCGCCTCGCCTGTGACTGTGAGGAAGGGGACCTGGCCCCCATTTCAGCAAAGGCGGGCTATGCTAGAGCACTACAAGCTGTGTGGAGAAATGAACAAGGATGTGCTGTTCACCCCTTCACATATCACAAGAGTCAGGGTGATCTGAGGACATGACTAGGCAGTGGGTTTAAACCAAACCAAAGTAGCACATTTTCCTACAAGGCACAGTCAGCACGTAGCCCTCCCTGCTAGTTGATGTTGTGATGGCCAACCTGTAAATGGGTGCAATAAAAAAGTGAGCAATGACATGGAGAATGGCTCCACCAAGGGCTATTAGCCAATATCATGAGGGACACAGTTCTATGCTCCAGGCACACCTAAACCTCAGACTGCCAGCTGCTGGGAGTGGCTGACAGAGGATGGATCATTTGATAATTGCCCTCCTCTATCCATTGCCTTTGAAGCACCTGGCCTTGGCCACTGTTGGAAGATGGGCAACTGGGCTAGCCGGATCATTGGTCTGACCCAGTCTGGCCATTTGTACAGTCTTAATTTATCCTGTGGTGTATGAAGCACCCTCTGTAGGCCAGTGTGGGGTCTTCTCTGATGTGTTAGGGGAGCTGCTGTGTCAAATCTCCTTTTCTGCTCCCTGAAAAGGGAATGTGGCAAGAGGGATGTGTTGCAGCCCATGTATGTGTCTGGGTTATACAGCTAGCTATGGCGATGGAGGCTGGGGTCCCCTTGAGCTTGACTGTTGAAGTTGAAACACTTCAGTTAAATGTTATTTGAGCAGCAGCTCTGCACTTTACAGTCCAGTGGTTAGACCGCTTGCCTTGCTTAGTGGTGCTGTGGGTTTGAATCTTCCCTCTGCCTGCCTTAATAAGGGCTTTGGAGCAATTTCAAACACAGGAGTGCTGCCTGTGCCCTAGGCAACGTGGGGCTTGCTTCCCTCTTGCCTGTGGAAGCTGTTTAATCAAATGTTGGTTAGGCCAGGAGCTGCTTCTGACTTCCTCTGTAGACTGGGGGCATTTCATATACATTGTGAACAGTGACTGAGGGGCATTTTTGACAGCTTGGTTTTTATGAGGATGTAGGAATGTAGTATTGAGAACTGGCCTTGAGAAGACTGAAGTCCTCATTGCTCACTGCCAGCTGGAACTCTTAGGTCATATAGCCTGCCTCAAAGACAAAATCCCTGCACACTGAGCTCTGGAGTTTAGACTTGCCCAGTCATGGACAGGTGGCAGCCTTGTGGCCATCCGTGATTAATTTGGTTGTACCAGAGCAGTAATAACTTTATGGAGCTTTTAAATGTCTGGAATAAAGCCATGCAATGTGGCCATGGACATTTAGCACTGTGGACCCATGCTGCCAAACCTAGTGTTATGAAAGAGCCCTCAGGCCCGCTGAAAGATTCATAGAACTTTCCAGCAAGCCTGAATTGTTTCATGGCTTTCATCCTCCATTTCCAGACAGTTTCAAACTTTCATCTGTTTTGGTCTGATATTGTGGATTCATTCTAACATGAAACGTAAGATAAAATGTAAATTCTAAGTATGCACGCGCAGTTAGCAAAACTACCCTCTCTCAGGAGACCCTCTTGGTGACAAAAGTCTTGCGGCCCATGTGTGCCTATGCATGTGCATGCATACTCCCTTCCATACTGAAGAAGGAATAGCCTGTTTTGAAGGCTCTTATACAATGAGCTCATAGCTTACAGAAACTCCTAGAGTGCACCTCTTAAGTATGTCTATACAATGTTTTACCTTATTTATATAAGCTTAAAATCTCTCAAGTACATGCTGTGATGTTGTAAGACCAGTCGCCACCACATGCTAAGATCTCCGTGTCTCAGTGGGACACAGACAGACACGTCACTGGGATCTGTTTAGCTCATTTATGGGTTAATACAGTATGAATAACATGGGCTGCAAGTATCGGAGGCAGAGGGAGGCTGAGCATCCCCAGTGTATTGTGGCCCCTCCCCCAGGCCCGTGTACATCCCGCAGGGAGTCAGGATTGGACTGCCCAATGCTCTGTGGCCCAGGACACAGGAGCTGTGGGTGCTGAAGCTGCAGCACACCAGGGCTGGTACCTTGCCTCCCTGCCACCAGTCAAGCACGGTAGGCATGCTTTAGACTCCTGTGGAGATGAGGGGAATAGAAGAGGAGGGCACAAGAGGAGGGGCCACGACTAGCTTCCCTGGGTGGCCAGGTCACTGGCTGCTCATGCCAGTGGCCCATTTCCTAGGGTACGTCTAGACTATCGCGTTTTGTTGACGGAAGTTTTGTCGACAGATACTGTCGACAAAACTTCCGTCGACAAAGAGCGTCCAGACACATTGAGTTCTGTCGACAAAGCAAGCTGCTTTGTCGACAGAACTCCGTAGTCTGGACGCAATGTTACAGGCAATAACACCTTCTGTCGACAGAGTTCTGTCGACAGAAGGTGTTATGCCTCGTAAAATGAGGTATACCAGCGTCGACAAAACTGCTGAGTTCTGTCCACGTTATGTCGACAGAACTCAGCAGTAGTGTAGACGCTGGTATAGTTTTGTCGACAAAAGTCCACTTTTGTCGACAAAACTAGGTAGTCTAGACACACCCTAAGGCTATGTATGTGTCATCTCCAACTTTCCTCTCTGGGTGTTTTTTGGCTTGGTCCTTCAGCCTAGTCCACATAATTGCCTGGATCCCTGCTAGGGTAGCACACACAGATCCAGCTGAAACAAATGGTCAGACTAATAGCGCTTTGATCCCATGCAGGCTTCACTGTCAACCCCTTGCTGACCTTTTCTCAGTGTTCCCCTATAGGAGCCCTGCAATACAATAGAGGTTACAGTTCAGCCCGAGTCAGTTAAACCTATCGTAGGGTGTCTCTCTACCAGAAAGATCTGTCTCCCTCCAATGATCTCCCTCAGGATGCTTCTAAGGCTTAGCTGCACCTCCTCTGGCCAGGAAACAAACAGTTCATCACCTCCTATGTGCGAACAATAACTAATTGGGTTTCTTTTCCCTGCCTTGTCTTGTTAATCAGGGAAGAAACACCGCCCAGCCTCATGTACCTAGAATAGTCGCTGTCCTCTTTTAGATCTATTCTGCATTCAAAAAGTCCAGTTTTCAGGACTATTCATTCTGAATGTATTAAGGGTACCACAGCACTGTGATTTTGTATTTGACATTAACAATACAGAATGGCCCATCAACACCCAACAATATTTCCCCAATAACGACAACATCAGGACATATTGACAAACCTTATTCCATTCCTCCTGTCCTCAGGCCATGACTTTGCAGATGGCTCCCAAATGCCGAGCACTAAAGACTAGGACTGATGGTGATTAGTAGGAGGTTTCAACAGCAAGCACCTAGCTAGCATCACATACTTTGACCATCAGCCATAGCTTTTCCCATCTTTCTGTGGGGCACAAACTTGAACATTGTGATGGGAAGTATTCACCCTGCAGTGGTGAGGCAAGAGTTAAGGAGCTGCTGTGGATATAGAAAGCCACGCCCCCCATCTCTGCTGGGCATGCTCCCAAGGGAGGGAGCATTCGAAAGGGGGCAACTCAGCTCAGTCTGGGCTGACCAAGGAGGGGAGCAGTTAGCTATAGCAGTCTCCTGACAGGAAGCCACCAAGACTTGGATCTGCTGGGTCTGAGCCTCATAGCCAAGCCACTGGACGCCCTTTGACTGCAGGAGGTGATGCTGATGGCTTTCTGGCCCCAGAGCAAGGGGCTTCAGGGACAAACCTGTGAAGAAGCCAGGAAGGACCCAAAGACAGAGCCTTGCCAACAGAGGAAGAACGTGCCTCTACTATATCCTCTATTGTATTGCAGGGCTCCTGTAGGGGAAGCCTTGAGGAAAGGCCAGCAAGGGATAGAATGCCTTAGCCTTGAGCCATAGAAACAGATCTAGAAAGTGACTCAGGGAATGTGAATAAGGGCACTAGACTCTAGACCCCATATATGGACTACAGTTTTAAAGAGTCCTGGGTCTGAATCCATTAGAGAGGGGTGGGCCTGGGTTCCTCTCCCCTGCTGCCCTGAGACTGTCTTCACTAGACAGAATGGTCTGTGATGCTTACTGTGGCACAATGCTACTGCGTGCTGTAACCACTTGACAGAGTGACTTTGGGGACTGACCATCTGCCATTGGGAGATGCAATTGTGGACTGTAGTTGCTAGGTGAAGTGGTCCTGGACTCCTGCCATTAGGTAACACAGTCTGGAGCTTTGCCTCTAGGCAGTACTGCCAGCCTGGGCCACAGAGTCACCACTGGCAAGCCTCATCTAAACAAAACCCACATTTGCTTTGTTGCAAAGCACCTTCTGTAACACTGGAAATAAGCTTTCCTTTACAGGAAGGGTCCTTTTCTCTCTAAGCAATAGTCTTATTTTTCATCCAACTTTCTTGTCCATGGAAAGTGCCTCGGTCAATTGGCAAGGACAACAGGAATGGCAAAGAGTGCTATGCATAATTTGCACTTCATAATTTGTCTAACAAGTGGAGTTTTCATTAAGAACATAATCTGTCTGAGCAGTGATTTATGTTCAGCAAAGTTTTCAGCCTCCAGCTGCTGGATGTGTCACATGTTCTGTGAGTTCACACAGCAGTTTCTTTTATTTTTTCAGAGAAAAAAGAAACAGATATTAACACGGCAACAGTTTCTTTAGCTGGAAATGTCCTTTTCTTCCCCAGAAGACATTGGAACACGCTTCCTGGACTAATATGACAGATTGCATCTACCATTGATCCTCTTTGACAATCACTGGGGGGGCAAAACTTCAATCCAGCACTCAGCTGGAATAGATGGACTGGAGAGATGCCCAGTAAGGAATGCGGCTGAGAAGAATCTGCCCCTTAATTTCATGACTGCAGTCTTGTTTCATAGCAGTTTTCATAGCAGCCTCACTCTCAAGGCCTTCACACAGCCTTTCAAGTAGTGGAGGATCTTCCAGGTTCATGCCATGCAAGGAAAGGTGTGTTTTCCCTTTTCATGCAGTGCATCTGTACCGCTCTGGCAGGGGGAGAGTTCTCCACTGCTGCAGAGGCAGGATTTGCTCCTTGGCTTTTAAATTTTGTAGCTATTCTGGCCACATTTAGTCATTTTCCTGTGTTTTAACTCTCAGCGTTGGAGACATTTCTCTCATTCTCCGTAAGCCTGAGGACATTTTACATTTGTGCTTTGAAGTTCCTCCTTGGTTCAGCTTTGCCGTTCCTTTTCTGGGTGTTTCAAAAACAAGTCAGAATAAATCCAGCATTGTGGTTTCTATGCTAGAGACCACAGCAGCTTCCAAACTTTCCTCAGAGTCCTACACCAGCTAAAAACTCCTCCTGGGGATGCTGACTGTGTTTCTGTTTACACACCACAAAAAAAATGGTCACATGCAAAAGATCAGGCAACTCTGAAATATGGCCATGTGAGTTTAAACAAAAGTGAGAGGAGTCAAGGCGAAGCCAGGGCACTTTGGACACTTCACTAGCAAAACAAAGTTGCTTCCGAATCCGGATGGGGAGTTAAAGCAACTCTGAGTTATCAGACACAATCTGCACCACAGCATGACATTATTTAAACCTTTCAGTGGATGTCTCCACATAGGAACCATCTGCAAGCAATGGGAAAGAGACGTCTCCTGTCTGACTACAAAGGGTTATGAGAAGTTTACTGCCTGCTTCCTTGCAACACTGCCTTGTCCTACAGATTTCATCGTAGGGTCAGCAGTGCAATGTTTCCGAGCTTCCTCCAGCACAGGACCATGTTCTGATCTCATGTATGCATGGCTGTAAATTTCCTCCATTGAGGTCATGCCAAGTTTACTGGTATAAATGATATAAGAATCTGGCCCATACTAGCCACTGTCTTATGTGTTTTTTTCTTTTTAAAATCTCTTCAATAGGCGTTTCTAGCTACACCCACAGCTAATCACTACAAACATTCTTCTCTCATGACTGGTACATATTAGCTTGTGGCTCACTTGTGTAGTAATGTTCTGAGAATTCTAGCCCTTCCATCTTTTTTATTACAAAGGGGAACAAAGGCCCAGTGGCTGGATTTCTAAGGGGATGCAAAACTGTATTACTATTAGTAATATTATTGCAGCTACAGATGAAATAGGTAGAGCAGCCAAGAGTCCTGCCGGAAATAGGAGTATCTTGCATTTGAGACTATTCTCTTGCTCCCCTCCTCCTGAATGTTCCTTGCTCTGTTTAACACATCAACGCCCCCTGGTCAGACCTTGGTCTCCCACACTAGCTATGACGATTGTAGCATTGAGAGAGCCTGTGACTAGCCTTACAGAGCACAACAAGTGGGCTGGTTCTTTCCAAGAGGTTAGTGCTTCTGTGCCACATGCAGGACTGGAAGGAGGTGGGAAACGGGGAAGAGAAAGCAAAAATGTCAGGAGAAAAAGCAAAGTGGGAGATGCAAAATCCAGCTCCTGACCAAGTCCTGGCACTCTTCATCTGGCAGAAACTTGGCACTTTTGAAAGGGTAACCAACCTTGTTGCTTTAGAGTGTATGTTGATTGGTACCAAGAGGGCAGGAAGGGATCTCCCACTACATACAGATTTTACACAAGGGTTTCTTAGTGACCTGGTTTATTATGGATTTGTTTCTTCCTCTGAACCACTGAAAGCAAAGTACCAGAGTAGAGAGATCATGATGGAGGGGAACATTCTGCTGTCTTGGATGTCAGTATCAGTTCAGAATCACTCCAGTGACTTCAGTGGAGTTCCCCTTGCGTAGCTGTCAGTTCTGGCAAGTCAAGCATTCCTGTGTCTCAGACATGCAGCAAGGTATGCACTGTACATACAGTTATTTGGCACAAGACATTTACTCCCTTCTCCTTTTCAGGGTTGACTAAATGATAAGAAATTTTAGAACACTTTTTAAAAATCTTGCTCATACAGTTCATGCCTTTCTTTTTAATAAAGTTGGCATGATACCATGTTACACCAGACGGCCACATTAGAAACATATCTATGGCACTTTTGGCAGTAATATTACTTCACTAGAGAGATTCTTGAGCTTTGGTCACAATCCAAAGAGATTTCATTAGAAGGTATAATCTTTTTCTTTACTTCTTCCCATAGCATGACATCCAGTTATAGGTAACGGATAAATTACAACAGGTCCTTTAAAACTTGATTCTCCTTCAGACATAGTGACTCATGGTAGCACCGCCAAAATTTTAATTGCTGAATGGAGGGCCCTCGCATGCCCCCCCTCTCTGTTCCTCTGGATGGCCCTCCATGTATTACCTCCTTCCACAAGCACCAGTTGCCTATGCTTCCAGAAAAAGGGTCATTCAAAATCCTCAGTCAATAGCAGGCTGGCCTTTCATAACCCAGTTACGCACATTGCTGCTTTCTATCACAGATGGATAATGCAGCAGTGTTTAAGACTTAATCGCAGCCATTTGTCAAATCAGAAAATATTAATCTGTGTGGTTCATCTTGGGACTCTAAAATGTCTGTTTCTAGTCTGGAATACTGTGGTGTTCAACTAAAGAGCCCCACCGACCCACTATAAACACCTCAAGCCTATTATGCATAGAATAATAAAACCTAATGGCAATGACAATTCTTTCAATCCTCATTCTGCCAAGGTGATTAAAAATACCTTAATTTATGATAATTTCTTATGTCAATATTATACAAATAATATTGACATAAGAATAATAGAGTGTAGAGGCCCCAATTAAGAGGGTACTTACCCACTTATTGTCTTTTTTCTCTGATGAGTCACTTTCAGGAATATTTGTTGGAGAAAATTCCAAGTACATCTTATTAGGAAAGATGAGGAAATTACCGTGTGTTTATTAGAAGGTGGCGTAAGATTATTAGAAGTACCTGATAACAAGTAGCGTGAGTTCTAAAGCCTGCTTGTGCAAAAATGTCAGTTAGCTCTCGAAGAAATGTTTATTGGCTGTTCCAATGAAAATCTTTTCATCTGCTGAGCATAACACCAGTAAAGCATGTTCCCTGACAGAATCTTTTTCTTAGCTCTAATGGCTGCCTTCAGCAGCTCCCCAGATAAGCAAACCAAACATTACAATAGCATCACAACTCCTTCTGTGCAGGTTCCTGTCCATCATATACTTCCCTCTGAGTATGGGGCCCTCCTCCCAATGGGACTCTCAGGCTAGGTCTACACTACAGAGTTTTTGTGCAAAAACTCGCAGAGTGTCCACACCTCAAGCACGTTTTTGCGCAAGTAAAATGAAAGAACCGAGGGGGTTTTCCGGTGTAGGTATTCCACCTTCTATGAGGAATAACTCCTTTTTGCGCAAGAGCTCTTGTGCAAAAAGATGTGTGTGGATGGGCAAGAGGGGTTTTTTGCACAAAAAGAGGCAATCGAAAAAAGCATAGGTTCCCTGGTGGCCATTTTGTAAATAGCAATCTGAGTTTCCTTTCAAGAGAGGGTCCATGCAGTCTGGACACTCTCTTGTGCGAAAGTGCATCGATTTTTCGATGCGCTTTTGCAGTGTGGATGCGCTCTTGCGCAAGAAGTTTTTGTCGAAGATCTCTTCCACAAAAAGTTTCTTGCAGAAGAAGCCTGTAGTGTAGATGTAGCCTCAGACATCAGGAGCAGCAAAAGATTCATTTCAACTCTTTAGCCTACAGGGTGGATCATCAAGAGTCAATCTTTTCCCCATTCTCACTGTTGCAGAATTTGCTTTATTCATCCCAAGAGAGTTAGGACACAACATTGCCAGATGTTGAAATGCAGCTATCCGATTTGACAGTTCAAACAGCACTTCCATTAGGTGTCTGTTTTCTCCTTCAGAAACTGTCATTCCTTCCTGCATGCCATGAAGTAAAATACCTGCTGCAGACCTAAAGAACAGAAGCTGTGATAGAGAGAATCTCTCTTCCATCCTGTTGCAGTGAATCAGATTTTAGGGGGGAAGGGGTTGATAGTAATGTGGAATTTCACAGAAGTCATAGATATGGGCATCTTAATCATTTCTCCAGCACTCCTGTGCCTCCAAATGGTACCATGGGAGAAGTACAGACAGTTTCCTTTACATTCTTAGATCAAAGATTCTTTGGAAACTTTTAAGATTAAAAGAAGAGTGAAAACACCCAAGCAAACAAAAACACAGAGACAGATAGATATTAGCTGAGTGATATGCATCTAAAGTAGTGTGTCCAATTAATCACAGTGGCCAGTTTGATTACAGAGTCTTCAAAAACAAGTTCAAAACTAAGAACTTGATTGTGTTTGTTCCTCTGTGATTCATAAGTCTGTCAAACTTTCAGTGAAAGGCCAGCCAAGGAAGCTCTCTGTCTTCCCTTCTGCTTCATTCCACTGCCGTAAACAATTTGAATTGATGTTTGTAAATGACACAAATAAAGGGAGTTTGCTCTGCTTTCATACGAAGAGTATTGGTGTCCCATGACCAATCATCCTGACTTCCTGTCCTGAGTTCATACATTAATCAGAGCTTTTTCCATTGACACAGCAGAGATTTTTATTGTAGCTCTAGCTACATTAATAAAAAATATTTGAAAACTTGAGAAAACAAGTTGAACTCTTAAGAGCATGTCTACACAGTGGGGCCAAAGTTGAATTAAGCTATGCAACTCCAGCTATATAAATTGCGTAGCTGAAATTGAAAAGGCTTTGGCTTTTGGTGCTGTCTACACAGCAGGAAGTCAAACCCTTCGACTCCCCTTACTCGTGAAATGAGGATTACCATGAGCCAGAGTAAGAAGTCCTCCAGCTGGACATTATTTCCAAATAAAGGCTTGAAGTATAGATGTTATTTTGAAATAATGTCAGTCATTCTGAAATAACACTGCTGTGTAGACGCATCTTAAATTTGGAAAGCGTTTTAATAATTTTGCAGCCCAATAAAGTGTGGCCCCTTAAAGTAGCCAGGGATCTCTAATTTCAACACTCCCTAGCCCCCGTGCTGCTTGTTTCTAAATAGACTTCATAAGGCAAGATGACAGGGAAGAATTAAAGCTTGGCATGAGAAGATTATTATTCCCAGAGTTAGGTTTTGCATGTGAGAACCTAAATTATGAAACAACAGGGTGGTGGTTCCTAACCTGTGGTCCACAGGCCACCAGTGATCTACAGAACACTTTCTGGGGCTCCATGGAAGGCTGGCTGATCACATGGCCTCCTCATTTTCAACTCCCACATCTCATTAAGAGAATCTAAAAATACATTAAACACTTTCCCAAAGTTACTTTCCCAGTAAGCAATGCCTGTCTTTCACAATGATGTTACCTGATCCTCAGCATGTGAGAAGGAGGTCTGTGCAATTATGAAAGGGAAAGGTCTTCAAGAAGTAATCTGCCTAAATTCATGTTAAATAGGACTCTCCCAACCAATACGGTAAGTTAACATTCTCATTGATTTTTTAGCCTATCCTTGAATTTTAACAGACTCTGAGCAATAACCACTATATTTCCATGTTTCAAGCAATCCAGTAGATAGGCAAGTAATGGCACCATTCAGAGCTTAACGAGACTGATTTTACCTTAACAGAGATCTACCTCTTGTCTGTACAGTGGCGGAGTCATCTGTCTCCACACCTCATTCTCTTCCTCATTTCCCACTGCGTATATCAGAAAACGAGGGATGGGGATCCATATCACCCAAACTTCTCTCCCAGCAACTGGGGTAAATCATTCCCTCGCTGAAATGAACTTGTGTCTGCAGTAATGTGTGTACACTTAATTCCCCTTCATTCTAGGGCACTCTTACCTCCTTGTAGCTTTGAAGGGGGATTCCAAGAGCATCTACTGGCCAAGGAAGCTCTGGGAGCACAAGTCCATTGATAGTATTATGTACTGCTGCTTCTCTACAGCCACCAGTCAGATATCTTTTTTCTAAAGCAAAAGGGTCATGTGGCTGTAGAATTTATGGGTCCCAAAATCTGATCATGGGCAGCCATAGTAGAGCTGGGGACAGCCAATTGTTTCTAGCAAAAATGCCATTGACAGTCTTTCTACTCAGTTACATTTTGCATGTTGTCTTCATGATATTCAGAAGGGTAGAAACCGCCATTACATATCTGCATGTATAATAAAGCAGACATTAATACCAACACTTGCTGTATTCTCAAATCCTGCAGTGGACCCTAAAGGGTAGCTCTGTTTGGCAGACAACTTTGTCTCCAGCCATAAAAAGAAAGCAGATACAAACGCAAGACTTTCAATTATTACAGACAGGAACCATCAGCATACCACACTGTTCATCATTTGGATTTCACCATGATCTAGCTGGAGTCCTGCCCATACTTGGACTCCTGTTTTTCCAGCTTGACCAAAAGCAGGAAATGCCAGAAATCTTTCAGGAAAATCTGTTCTCACAAGATTATCCAGTCAATTGTACTAACTCTGGTTGTTAGGACAGTTTAGCTGTAGTTATAATGAGCATCCAAACTTTAGGTGCTTATCTGAATCTATCTTCCAAACTTTTTGAGCTTGCCCTTTCGTAAGATCATGCCACAGGGAGATGAAGTTTTCTATTGTAGTTGAGGTGTATCCACATGAAAATGGAGTTGTTTGCATTTGTAGCTGTAAAATTCAGGTTTCAACTAGAGAAGGTAGAAATTTGTTGTTCAAAACATTTGACAAAAAAGGCACTCTTTTTGCAAACTCAAGTTTTCATGGAAAATTTATAGTTGTTTCAAACCCTTTTGGTTTCCAATGAAAAGCCAAAAAGTTTTGCCATATTTTTTAAGAACATATTTTAATTTATTTTCCAACCAGCTCTAGTTTCAACTGGATTGATGGGTTGGCATTTGGTGGTAGTGCAGAGGGAACAATTTTATCCATATTCAAACGAGAAAAAAGAATGAGAAACATTTCTCAGTCTGGGGCAGGGAGAGAAGAAGGTGAGTAGAAAGTAATCCTCAGCTCAGTCAAGGGAATATGCACAAATCATAAGCTGCTTTCAACATATTCATGGGCACTGTGTTTTAAGAGCTGAATAAGCATCCCCCATCCCAAATGGGACAAAAACATTAACTCTAAATGAACAAAAGCAGCAATGTGGATTGTCATTGACTGCCCCAACCTTTGCCAAGTTTGTCAAGTTTTGATGCAACTCAAGAAATGTCCCTAATATGTCCTCCAAATTAAAATGAAGCAGCGGGAGTATCTTAGGAGTTCTTGCATGCTCCAAAAATGCCACAAGGCTTATCCAGTGTGCCTGCAACTTTAAGAGCTGGCAAGAGACAGGAACTATAGAGTTCTGATTACTTTGGATGGAGTGACCACCAGGGCACCTGTGTTATTTCCTGGAGGCCTCTTTTTTCGAAAAAAAAAATCCTCTTCCACATCCACACACGCCTTTTTCCGAAAGAACTCTTTCAGAAAAAGATTTCTTCCTCGTAGAAAGAGGTTTACCACTGTCGGAAAAACCCCTCAGTTCTTTTAACTTTCTGTCGAAAGAACACAGTAGCAGTGTGAACATAACCGTTCCAGAAAACCCTTGCAGTGTAGAAAAACCCCCATAGGGAGAGTGCAAGAAAAACAAGGAAGGAAATCCAGGAACTAGGCATTTCATGATTAAAGGGGATGAACACTCTTTCCAATGGGAAGGGAAGTCAGTTCTTTCTTGGGGTCTCTCTATTCACTGGTCACAGGGAAAATAAAGGTCCTTGCCAGGCCTGCCGATGGGAAGGGAGGCAAAGGGCACAATTGCTCTAGGGCCTGTTGATTCTTGCAACCACAGGAGTAGCAGCAGTTGGAACCCTGGGCCCTTTAAATTGCTGCATGGTGTGTTCCACACACCTCTGAGGACTTCTGTGGGGGGGGGGAGGGAGGGTGCGATGTGGCATGCTCCAGGTGGCACTGAGGTCTGGCTGATGGGGCAGCATGGTGTGTTCTAAGTGGCACTGAGGGCTGGCTCCCCTCAACCCTGCCTCTTCTTCCCGAGGCCCTACCCCTTCCAGAATCACAGAGCAAGTGCTTCCCGCCTTGCCCAGGAGCATGGCAAGTCTGTTGGCTCCCCCAACTCCTCACCCTCAGTGCCATCTGGAAATGAAAGTTTGTCCTTGTAATTAAGGAGGATTGTTGCCAAAAGACCCACACTAAAACTGCAGTTGGCATCCTCCACCTTTATTCCTGAAACTTTGACAAAATGAAAGGAAGCAGATTACAATGGAAGAAGAGTTGGGCACTACAGCAGGAGGTAAAGCATAAACTCCCACACCCCAAAGTACTAAATTTTGCTCTGATTTGATCAGTGGCCTGGAAAAAGTAAACACATTCTGCTGCAATCATGCTCTGCAGCTGGCTGCTGGCTTGGATTTCAAACAGCTGGAGGCCTGCAGTGAATAAGTTGTTTAGATCATGACCATAGCCAACAGGGCTCACTCTAGAAGGCTTAATGGTAACAAAGCCAAACAGGAAGGAAAAGTGAAAGAACAAAGGGGAAGAAATAGGTTAGTTCAAGTAGTCTGTCGCAAAAGAGACTACAGATTAGCACACACAAGTCACTCATGGTGTCCAGATATGTAAAACGCCATGAACAGGCAGGAACATTCAACTCAAGTCAGCAGTATTCTTGAGCCTTCTGTTCATGTTCAGACTCATCTTCAAGGTAATGTCACTGGGACTGACAAAGTGCTAACCTTTGGCAATACAAAGCATTGTCTTATTTAGAAGTTTCATTACCCATATTCCTTCCCTTCTGCTCATAACAATGCAGTCTCAGGCTTCCTGTTTATGCAGAAGTCCTACTAGCAATCAGAATTGGGCTTGATAGCATCAAGCTCAATTCTGATTCCATATTCCAGACTTTCTGGACCATTAACTTTCACTATTCTGTTTCACTGAAGTCCTGGGAAGCAATGGGGATGACGTGGTTGATTGAAATCCTGCTGTCTGTTGGCATTCTGAATTCAGAGACAACAGTGAAGTAATTTAGAGATAACTAAGAGATTCAGGTGTCTCCACACAAAGGAGAATCTTTGTTAAGAGTCATTAGTTTTAAACACATCTGCGGTGCCCTTACCTGTCTTCAAGAGTCATATTTCTCATCATCATTATGGCCACTGAGGATGTCATTGTATTAGCAAGACCAGTGGTTTTGTAACTTCCTTTCTAGATGGAAGTGTCTAAGCAACCATTCTTGGTATGATACCACAGGCAGGAGCATTAGCTACAGGCATGGATATTTTTCCAGGAACACATGAATCAAAATGAGTAATAACACTTCATTAGAGCAGTTGTTACTGCTTTTTCTTTTTAGGGTTGAGACTGAACAGTTCTTTTTCACATTGCTGTAGTACTTTATTTGTCTTATGGCACCATTTAGAGACCTCAGATGCAGATAAGGCCCAGTTGGGCTAGGCATAGCACAAATAAGCACTTAAAGACTGCTCTCCTCTGAAGACCTTATAATCTAACTAGATAACAGATAAAGCATTTATAAAGGATATGTGATGCAATACATTGCTCCACATTTCCCATGACATCTTACAACATATAGTTGTCACTGCCAGCCACAGTCTCCTAGGAAATAGTAGAAGTAGAAACCGTGGTTTAGGTCAAGATAACTCACAAATAGAGAAAAAAATACATGCATTATGGCCAAAGGTATAACCTAAGTGTGACACATCAGAGAGGAAGTAATATCTTAGGTCCAAAAGGCTATGGGGAAAGAATTTTCCAATCAACAAGTGGAATTAGGTGCTCCACTTCCATAAAACGTCATTTGGGCACCTAGCTCTCCTAGTGCTTTCAAATATCGCCACCTGGTTCCTGAGACCCTTACTTGTTTTGAGTAGTGTCTCATGAGGTGAAAGATGCAGCTCAGTTTGATTAAAAGGCATCAAACTTCCCCAAGCTTCCAGAAGGAATGAATGGGGAAGAACAGAATCTATAACAGAAAGAAAAGGCAGCAGTGAGCCCCAGAAAGTTGAAGAACAAGTGTAGACATTTTTTAATTAATTGACGTGTGAGACTTTTCCAAACTGGATACATTCAAATGAAAATGATCTAGCAAAAATATGCAAGATACATGAATACCAACATCATGCAAATAGCTAAAACTAAACCTGTGAGGAAGCAACTGCTACATTTTAAAAAAACGCTTGACATTTATTAATCCCAGTGAATTAGTTCAAGGAGTAAATTAAGGAACTATCCTGTGCACTATGTTAAAATTTACTAGCTTATGGAAAAATCCTATGGAATGCAATACAGATTAAACCAATAAGGTCCAAAAGAAACTACATTCAACAGAGAAGATTTATATCCCTCCTACACACTTGCATAAATTGATTTTAAACTCCTATAGAAAGACTATTGGACTTTTCCCATATGAGCTGTGTGTAAAAGAGCTTAGAGCAAATATTCCAGAATCCCCCCTCCCCTACTCAGGAGGAAAAAAACAATGATGTCCTCTATATCCATTAGTATATGCTCAAAGGATTGATATTGGAGAAAAAAACTCCCCCCCTCCTCTGGGCTTAATGATATTTGAAAGGAGAGCCCCTGAAATCCTTGCCTCTCAGCACTGTATGATACTGGAATGGAGACCCCTCTCGCCCTGAATGAGTGCCTGGAAAATCTGCTCCTTTTATGTTTTTTCCATGTGATTTGCTGGAGTTCACCCTTACTCCATCATTGGGAAGGCCAGGACATCTCTCCTGGCAGTTTTTAAAAACTTTTACAAACTGGAGAGCATTTTGCTGGCTTGGATTTTGCGTGCTTAGAACCTATGAAAGATGCAGCTATTACTGTTGGGGTGTTAGTCATGTTATGTTATGTATTACTATTCACACTTTTGGTGGGGTTTTTAAGTTTTACAATTTACTGCCATTAATTCAGGCTTTTCTTTCATTTTGCTTTCACTTCTCTCTTCATTCTGGTATTTGTATGAACTTTGGGTGTTGCAGTGTTCCAGCAAGGGTTTCAACGTGTTATTTTAGTCTGGATAGGAAGGCCAGTTTGCAACTACTTAAATACTTGTGAGGTGGAAGAAAAAGGTTTTTTTTAAAAATGTCAAGATGGAATGCTTTTCTGGGCGGAGCCTGGTTAAACTTTTTAACAACTGGGCTTTTATCACTATTGAAATTTGAGGAAGCTGCCTATATGAATGCTTTAGAAATTGTCCTTTTAAATGAAACAAAACTCAAAAGGTTGCACTGAAATGTTTCTGTGGTTAGAATTTATGCATATTAACTATTAGTCCGGCAGCACATCACTCTACTCTTTGTAAAAACTTAAATTGGACCTCCCTGAATACTCATCAGTTGAAATATTGGCTTGTAACACTGGACTTAGGGGGTTGTATGAGACATTTTCAAAGCTCATTCCAATTTACATAAAAATCATTTGTAACGGATCTCAAAATTGATATAAAGTAGCAGTGTCAAAGGCTTCTACCATTCAGTACTCTTGAATTTGGCAACAAGTCATTCACTTACTTACTTGGCTCCTTAAACATAAAGATTTTTAAATAAAGATACTGGTGGAAATAAGAGACTGAGTCAGTTAAGACTAAATTCCTGTGCTGTTGAGGAAACACATGCTGACTAGTGTGAATATGATTTTAATAGGCCTGGATTTCCATTTTAACTTATTGTTTTATAAACGATTTGTACTGTTGGAACTTTTATGAGAGAAATGTAGCCAATCATTGCTTTTGGTAAGACTATAATGAAATGACAGAGGGTTAATCTCCTACTTAAATAAGAGTTAACAATTTGAGTGTAGCAAATGAAAGTGGAAAATGTCTCCTTGATATTTTTGTCAATTTTTAGAAGCAAACCTAAAGCAAGCTGGCTTGAAAGTCAGAAAACACTTGGTTAACAGTCACTTACATATTTCTATGTTTTCATTCTTCCATGTATTTCTAAATTGCTATTAAAAAAGCCAACACTTACTCTTCTGTGGCATCTGTGAATACCACCATTTGTTCCTATTGTAGGTATCAAAAAGTGACTGGAAGTTAGAACAATTTAAGCGGGAAATACTACCTTTTCAATAGTATCGATAATTAACAATTCAAGCAGATAACCAAAGGATGTGGTGAAAACTTTAAATCAAGACTGGATCTCTTTCTAGGAGATACAATAGTTATTGGGCACAATGAAGGCATTATTAGGTGAAATACAGTGACTTCTAGTATACATGAAGTCAGATTAGATAATCACAATGTTCCTTTCTGTCCTTAAATTCTGTGAAATATGGGCACTCAGGGCCAGATCTTTCTCACATTAAATCAAGGGGATTCTTTTAATTTATTTCAATAGGAGTAGAGTGAAGCCCTGTAGATTTTAAGTATCATATCTAGGCATTTGTAATGAGTCCATCACTAAGAGTCACCACTCCATTATTCTGATTTGATTTGGATGAGTTAGATTAGCACAAAACTGAAATAATGCAGTGGTCTGAGTACCATACAACTAAGGAGTAGTAAACAAATTTCAAAGAACTATGTTCTCTTCGCTCCTTCATTTTATGACACTTTATGGTTTTTCTTAAAAATGAGGATAAGGAAGACCTGATTATTGTTATCCAGCTCCAGGGACGTGTTGCTGGACCACTCAACCACCAATGTTGTGCAGAGGTTCTGTGCAAAGAGTCCTTCTGCATTTTCTGGTTCTGATTTATTATACACATGCCAAAATATCACAAAGGATTGGAAATACCACAAAAACAGACTATTTGGAACTAGAAGTATTTGAAAGCTTTTAAGAAAACCTGCTCTAAATTCATAAATATCTTCCTAAATTAACATTACCCCCTTGTGCTCCTAAATAATAGTATTTCCCCTTGGCTCAGTCAGCTATATAGCTGATTCCATTACCTCACCTAACTCATTCCACATAGGCCACAAATTGATGTAATACTTGGTCACTACTGACCTGTGCTTGATTGGAACCAATGACCTTACTCATAAAATTAGTCTGTATTCCATTAAGAATACATTGCAACAGACAATTCTTCTCCTGCCAGCCGTAGGGCTCCATATTGAGTAATTGTAGTTAAAATGTGTACACTGTTTTCACATGCATGGTCATGATACATGATCCATAGCAGCAGCAGCAGCAATGCATTTTGGGAATAACACATCTAAGCAGAACTTTTGAAACAGTGTTTTTAAAAACCATATTAAATAGGGAAGTCTGTGCAAGAGTCATATCAAGAAAAAAGACTTCAAACTGTATTGTTAAAATCTGATTATTGTCAAAGGCTTGGATCTCAGTTTTGTGATTCAAATCTTAGTGCTCATACAAAAAGGGAGGGCAGGTTATAAGAAAATAACTTTCTAGCTCAGTTTGGAGCCATCCAAATTAGTGCCAATCTGGCAGAGGTGTTCAAAGTTGTTTGAAACAAAAATGAATACATGTTCAATTGCATATGAAATACATGTATACCAAACACAGACTGTTCAAGAACTCATCGAATCAAATGGATTCCCGAAGATGTGACCAAATTCTAAGGATGTTTTAATTGCAATATATACCAAATGCTTGAGACATGTTAACATGATGTTTTGCCTCCTTTATTTTTTTAAAAACTTTGTTACACCTGTAACCCTTCTGCCAGGTAAGCCTGGCAGTAACCAGTGCTGGGTTCAATATCTTGGGGTCCATCTCACACAGAACCTGCTCGAGCCCCCACCCAGTAATCTGGGAAATTCACACACCCCCGGGTGCCTGTGAGAGGCAATGCTTCCCCACTCGCAAGCACTGAGTCTGAGTGTAGGAAAGAAACATTTAATGAAACAGAGAGAGAAGTCATACGTTAACTTGGGGGAAACACCACAAACAGAGTTCATAACCCAAACATGAGCTACGCCCCCCCCCCAACCAAGAATCACCTGAAGTCCAAAGAGTCCGACACCCCAAAAGTCTCTGTCCCTGGTCCGTGCCACCAGAGTCCCAAAGTTCACCCGCAGGGTTTCACCTCCCAACCTGGGTAGAAATGGGGGTGGCGGGATAGATAGGGGGCACCTTACAACACTCTGCCACGCTCCACCAGCTGTCTCATCCCACGCCACCGGATGCTCCACTGGTTGCCTGATGTCGCTCCTCACCTGCTGCCGCTGCTGGTCGCTGCTCCTCGTCTGCTGCCGCTCCGCACCACGCCGCTGGTCACTGCTCCACGCCACACCACTGGTCGCCATGCCACGCCGCTGGCTGCCGCTCCACGCTACTGGTCATTGCTCCTCGCCTGCAGCCACTCTGCGCCACGTTACGCCTCCAGCCAGTGATTCCCACCAGCCACTCTGCTGGTCGCCGCCACTCCACTGGCTGCAATGGGTCTGGCTCTCAGCCAAACCAGTGATTTCAGCTCTCTGTGATTTCAACTCTTTAGCCACCAGCTGGACTGGCAAAGGAATCCAGCTTCCACTGGACTAGCAAAAGAAAAGACTCCTCAGGGAGTCTGCTTTAGGTCCGTCCTTAAAACAAAGGGGGAAAGGGGCAGGTTGGGCCAGTCTTATAGCTCACACCTGGCAGGTGTGAAGCAGGCTGACTCAAGCCCTTTAACCCTTCCCCCCAGCTCAGTTCACTCAACTCTGGAAGGGGGGAGGCTTGTTTCTTCCAAGACCTCTTACCATGATGGTGGTGTCTCTCCTGCAAGCACTGGTGGCATGTTTTACAGTTCCCACATTTAGGGTTAGCATGATTAGTGACTCCCACAACAGTACCAAATTATATACAATTCTCCACATTCCATTCCAACAATGACCCTCCATCAGCCCTGGCTGAATGGGATTTACATAGCCACACCTTGGATTCTCTCCTGAGCTGTATTTACATATCAACAGTTAACAGTTAATTACCTTGCAGAGCTAAACAATTGTAGTGGGCACACCCACCCCTCCTTTTAGTTGGCTGATAGCAAGCAGCAATTCAGCCCCTACTTACACACCAAATAGGGGGCTGTGAACATAAATTTCAATCTACATCATGCTGAAACGGTTCAAAAGTGAGTACGAATTTAGCTACATATTTTGTATATAGAACTGTCTCCTCCATGACATCCAGACACCTCCTCTTTTCTGATCTCACTTGATTCCAATTGCTTCCCCAGGAGTTTATGAATGAAACACTGAAATGGAAGTATATTACAGCATTCTTAATGGAGAATAAACAAATTTACATGCTGTGTGCCTGTTCACCAATATAGTGTTATCATGAACCTCCTTGAATCTGGGCATCATAATGCACCTAACATAGTTGTCCTTACAGGAGTTTTACCATCAACTTCTGGGTGTCTGACTTTCCTCATCAACTTCTGAGTTGCTTTAGCAATTTTTCAATATTCTGTAAAAATCACAATGAAGCATTGTGACAGTCCTGGCCATAGGGCATCATTGATGGTATGATTTCTCTGACCACTTACCTTGACTAAAAGAACAAACATAAAAGAATAAATGGACACAAATCAGATATCAGGAATGGTAACATACAAAAATCTGTAGGAGAACACTTCAATCTCCCTGGACACACAGTAGCAGATTTAAAAGTAGCCATCCTGCAACAAAAAAACTTCAAAAACAGACTTCAAAGAGAAACTGCAGAGCTACAATTCATTTGCAAATTTTACACTATCAATTTACGATTAAACAAAGACTGTGAATGGCTAGCCAACTACAAAAGCAGTTTCTCTTCTCTCAGTGTTCACGCCTCCACATCAGCTACTAGACATGGGCCACATCCGCCCTGACTGAATTGACCTCGTTATCTCTGGCCTTCCTCTTGATTGGTACGCCTTTCTTTTCACGTGTCTGTATATTTATACCTGCCTCTGGAATTTCCACTACCTGCATCTGATGAAGAGGGTCTTTGCCCACAAAAGCTTATGCTCCAATAAATCTGTTAGTCTATAAGGTGTCACAAGACTTCTAGTTGTTTGTGCAGATTCAGAGTAACATGGCTACCCCTCTGATACTTGTTACCTTGACTAAGTTAGTCAAGATAGTTAAGGCCAAAGCTGACAATGAAGAGTTACAAAACAATTGCACAAATAGGGTGTCTGGGCAACAAAATGAAGATTAAATTCAATGTTGATAAATGCAAAATAGTACACTATTCCTCTGATCCTCTCCTCACTTCAACCCTTTCCAGACCCGGCTCTCTGTCTTGGGGAGGTCAGCTGACAAACCTCTCTTCATGTTCTCCTGTCATCAGTCGTCTCAGTGACAATTTCCCAGTTAAAACTATTTTTTTCAGATCTGTTAATTTATAATCCATTTATCATGTGCTTTATTGCTATTTTGTATAGTGCTAATATTTTAAATCAGAACATTATGTGGTACTAAATCAGATGCCACCAGGAGTCTATATTACAGCAACAGATTTACCTTTATCAACCAAACTTGTAATTGCAAAGAATGAAATCAGATTTGTTGCACAATATCTATTTTCCATAGAACCATATTGACAAGCATTAATTGTATTCTTCTCAAACTCTTTATCAATTGAATCCTTTATCAACTTTGCCATTATTTTCAGTCGGTGCATCTAACACAGCACCCTAAACTCAAAATAAGATACGCAATTTGTGCTATGCAAATTGCATATCTTATTTTGAATCTATGGCTTATTTTGAAATTTGGCACATCTACGCAGCATCAAATTTTGAAATAACACGCTATTTTGAGCCAACCCATAACCCTCGTGCAACGAAAGTTTCCCGGGATGGCAAAACAGCATGTCTGTTATTTCAAAAAATATTTCAAAATAACAGGTGGCTTATGTAGACATGGGATAGCATGTGCAGTATAGACATACCCTTTGGGATTGCTGTCCAAGACAACTGGTTCACAGTTACACAGGTCATCTTGCTTGTCTTTGAATTCTGGAAGCGTGTTAATATTGTGCCAGTCTTTTGAAATTTCCTTGGTATTGCAAGATTTATTAACAATAAACAACAGCAGGCCAGCGATCTCCCCAGACAACTTTTTTGGGCATTTATTTTGGGTGCAAATTATCCAGGCTTGATGTTTTATAAAAGTTTATCACTAGTAGATGATGTTGTCCTGAGTTACTAATACATAAGAAAGTACTTCAACATCCTTGTACGACAAGCGTACCTAACCCTGCTTCGTTCCAAATATAGAATAGAAATATTTATTGAACATCTCTATTGTTTCTATATCACTATTACATCTCTATTGAAGATTATATGTATACCATTTTTTTTTCTTAATATATTTTTTTAAACTCCTTATTGCTATTGTTAGCCCAGCCAACCATAGATTTTTCCCTGATCCCTTATCAATTTTCTGCACTTCATTACTTCCAATTGAAATCAGCTGATATTTATTCTTTCCCATTTGTTATACACTGCTGTTTTTAAACATTCTAACTGCTACTTTCATATCAACATGGAATCAGGATGGGCTTTTAGTCGAAGTTGTCCTCTTCCTTGATTGTGGAATCATGACTTTTTGGTCTTCTAATAAACTCTTCTTAAAGAAATCCTTTCATTCACATCTTTCTGTTTAAAATTTTTTTCTCAATTTCACTCAGTTGTCTTCATCTTTGGGAAATTAGCCCTTAAAACTAATTTTTCCCTTCAGAAAATGTAAATAAATAAGCTGAATAAAAATGTTTGTATTATTAAACCCAGACAGTGATGGTGTGTAAGATAATGATGTAAATATCATGAAAATGCCTTATGCCTTGTGAAATATGCAAATGCATAATTTACGGTCAATATGGATTATGTTGTAGGTACTTTGATTGTTTTTCTTGCAATGTGGGGCTCCTACAGTAAACCGTGTTTAGCAGTTATGGATTCTAATATTTCTGATATTAATCTTTCCCCTTTGCTCAACTGAATGTTATTGTTAAATAACTAATTATATGGCTCTTTTGTGGCACAATAGGTTAACTAATAGAGTTTTTATATTTAAAAATGACAATGAGTTACTTAAAGTGACCATATAACAATTGACTGGTTTTTCAATGAGACATGCTGTTGTTTTAGATCAATAAGGTGTTCAGACAGAAGTTTCGGTTAAATGATACTTAGCACTTCACAGTTCTAATTCCATCATCTTTAAGCATTCTCTTGCATGCTTTGAGGATGCTACTCCATACAGGGTTCAGAATAGACAAGATTAGCACATGCATTTGAATCATAAGAGGAAAACAACAACTAACAAACAACTCCCATGAAGGCAAACATGCATTTGCAACCAATAAGCAACATGGAGCAGAATTCAGCAAAGACAGCTCAGAATGGAAAGAAACAGCACAGACAAAGGAATCATTTCATTCGTGCATGACTCAGAAACCCACTAAGTGATACCAACTGCATTGCTATAGTGGAGCTGCCTGTGGCACAAAGGACATGCAAACTGTATATGCTGAGGGTGTTGAATCACAAAGATACTGTCAACCACATAGCTGAAATCCACTTCAAAGGAAAAGTGAAAGAACACTCCAAGTAAAGCAAAATAATAATCATGCCAAAGAGTTACAAATAAGGGAGGGGAAAATTCCCCAGTACAGTAAACAGCTATAATCTATAACATGTTCAGCAAAGTACAATAAAATACATTGCCAACAACTGGGACTACCACAATAAAAGAAGGCAGGCTGTATCAAAAGCACCCCTAAAGTCATTTACCCCATCAGGGCTTAATTTGCCCCTGGCATGGTCCCATGCAGCCCTGGAGAAAATGGTTGCCAGCTTCTCAGTCTTGACCAAAAAACCAGTCACTCCCAATACACATGCACTTCTTTAAAGCCCAAGTAGGTGTCACAGCAAACTGAAAAATAAGGGGAAATGTTTGGAACTTGTTAGCAAATTGGAAAAGTTCATTTCAGGTCAGTGTGCATGTATCTGTACATGTATATGCATCTTTTGAAACATTAGCCCAGTGGATTCAAATCTTCTCTCTTCCTGCTTTAGAGGAGGGATTTGAATGTACTTCTACCTCCCAGGGACTTGCCTTAGAATATTCTCTCTCTCTCTCTCTCTGGAACCATGAAATGGAAGAGTTTGGCTATGTCTACACGGCAGAACTATTTCGGGATACTGGAAGTATCTTGAAATAGCTGTTCTGCATCTTTTGAGCACACCTGTTATTTCAAAATATAATGGGCTTGCTATTCTGATGTCCGTGTAAACCTTTTTCCACAAGGGTTAAGGGAAGTTTTGAAATAGCACGCTATTTTGAAATTTGGTACTGTATTTCAAAATTACCTCAAAATAAGCTACACAATTTGTATAGCACAAATTGCATAGCTTATTTAGAGGTAAGAGTGCAGTGTAGATGGACTCTTTAAGAGTAACCCAGCTGAGAATAACTACCAGGCTATAGCCTATTAGGGACTCAGCTTCAAGGAAGGAGATGCGAGTCCAAGTCCCTGATCTAGCATGGACATTCAAATGTGGCTCTCCTACATCCCAAGCAAGTGCCTTCCCCACTGGGATTAAGGGACAAGAGGGAGGACTCTCTCTCAGTAAGCTTTTCCTCTTTATTTTCAAAATTTGTACATTTTCAGAACCAAACCCAAATATTTTTCCTGATTCTTCAGTTTGCTGGCCATACTGAAAAAACAATTTTTCACCCAACCCTAGTAAAACTAAACCTTCTGGACACCCAACAGTCTGCAGTATTTGGACCTCAACACAGTAGATCTGTGTGCTTTTATACTGACAACACATTCCTCCCCACCAACCTACTCTATGCCAGCAGGATGATTAGCAAAACTCACAAAACTCCCATTAGCTGCAAACAGGAGCAGCAATTATGTGACCCATGGGGTAAGTTGTCTGTGGTGGTATGTTTATCCTCCCACTCAGGATACCTCTCTAAGGAAGGGAACTCCAGTTGTTAAATAGAGACAAGTACTAGTAATGGAGGATTAAATCATTAGAAACAGCTGAGTTTGTGATGTCCAGGAGAACTGCATGGTGACTTGCCAGTCTGGTGCAAAGGCTTCTGTACCAAATGACTGGTGGATAGCTAATGTGATGCCAATTTTTAAAAGTACTAGAGAGGTGTGCCTGGCAATTACAAGCTAGTAAGTCTAACTTCAGTACCAGGCAAACTAGTTGAAACTACAGTAAAGAACAAAATTATAAGACACATAGATTAACATGATTTGCTGGGGGAAGAGTCAACATGGTTTTTGTAAAGGGAAATCATACTTTACCAATCTACTAGAATTCTTTGAGAGGGTTAACAAGCATGGATAGTGTATCTAGATTTCCAGAAAGCCTTTGACAAGGTCCCTCACCAAAGGCTGTTAAGGAAAACAAGTAGTCATGGGATGAAAGGGAAAGTCTTCTCATGGATTGATAACTGGCTAAAAGACAGGAAATAAAGGGTAGGAATAAATGAACAGTTTTTTAGAATGGAGAGCGGTAACTAGTGGTGTCTCCCAGGGGTCTGTACTGGGACTAATCCCATTCAACCTGGAGAAAGGGGTAAACAATAAGGAGGCAAAATTTGCAGCTGATACAAAATTGCTTTCAGGACAGTTAAGTCCACAATAGACTGTGGAAAGCTTCAAAAATATTTCACAAAACTGGGTGAGTGAACAACAAAATGGCAGATGAAATTGAGTGATGAAAAATGCAAAGTAATACACATTGGAAAACATAATCCCAACTATGCATATAAAATGATGGGGTCTAAATTAACATATTACTCAAAAAAAAAAAAAGATCTTGGAGTCATTGTGGATAGTTCTCTGAAAACAACCACTCAATGTGCAACAATAGTCAAAAACAGAATGATGGGAATCAAAGGCATTCATAATAAGACAGAAAATATCAAATTGCCTCTATATAAATCCATGGTATGCTCACATCTTGAATACTGTGTACAGATGTGGTCGCCTCATCTTGAAAAACAGATATTGGAATTGGAAAAGGTTCAGAAAAGGATAACAAAAATTATTAGGGATATAAAACAGCTGCCATATGAGCAGAGATTAATGAGACTGGGAAAAGAGATGATTAATGGAACATGTGATAGATGTGTGTAAAATCATGACTAGTGTGAAGAAAGTAGATAAGGAAAAGTTATATACTCCCTCCCATAATACAAGAACTAGGAGGTCACCAAATGAAATTAGTAGGCAACAGATTTAAAACAAACAACAAGTATTTCTTCACACAACACACAGTCAACCCATGGAACTCCCTGCCGCAGGATGTTGTGAAGGCTAGGATTTTAACAGAGTTAAAAAAAGAACTAAATTAATTCATGGAGAATGGCTCCATTAATGGCCATTAGCCAGCATGGGTAGAGAGGGTGTCCCTAGCCTGTTTGTCAGGGCTCGGAATGGGCAAAAGGGGATGGATCACTTGATGATTCCCTGTTCTGTTCACTCCCTTTGGGGCATTTGCTATAAAACAGGATACTGGGCTAGATGGATTTTTGGTCTGACCTAGCACGGACATTCTTATGATTCTGGTAGGCACTCCACAGCCATCACCTATCACTTTCTTGCACATTTCTAGCAGGTAAAAGCAGGACTTAAGCTAATAGAATAGCTGGCTGTAGATACCACACACTGTGGTAAACAATGACAAGCTTCTTTATTTTAGCCCCCAAGAACTTGGCAAATAGTTTATCTTGTTACTCTCTGTCAAGTTTATCTTGTTAGTATTTTACATAAAGCGCTCTAGTGTTTAACCCGCTTGGGCTAATTCTATGATGTTTTTGATATTTTGGCAAACTCCAGCCCTCCTCAGGATTTGGAAAGCTACAGAGTTAGTTTATAACCTGCTTTGTTACTGCAGGCTGCCAGTGACCTAATCATTGCAAAGATGAGCATCAATGCCTGACCTGGCCTGTCTATTGGTAGAGACTGCCAGCAGACGCATATGTGCTGGAACTAGGCATGCTGGGGTTGCTGTAGCACTGCCCTGGCTTGAAGTGTTTTCCATCAGTTACAGGGTTTACAGTTTGATTCAATAGCTCTCAGCACTCCCACTGTACACATAGTTCCAGCTCCCCTGAGCAGAAGTCTGTACTTTATACAGGACTATATCTTACCACTTGAATATTTTACATTGAAATGGGGATCTCCAGACTTTGCCTGGAGTTCTGGGCTAATTAGTCCACAGCCTCGCCCATAGGCTTGATTTTAGTGTCAGAGCCAAAACCTTGCCTTGGATGCCCATGCTCACCTGCTAGCTCTAATTGAAAAGCAGATCCCAGGCACACATGGTACAGTATCAATGAGGTTCCACAATAGTGACATTTGCATAGAAGCAAAATTGCTTGTGCAGTTCTTTTCAGGCAATCAAATGTTTATCATCATTCACAATGATAAACAGCTGCAGTCAGCTCCAACTAATTTCAGAAATGTTACACAACAGTCTGCATTTCCAGCTGCAGACAAATGGAAAAATGGAGGATTAAAAGACGCTTTTTGTAAACTATGGACATGTTGCCTAAATTTGGCTCATGGTGGACAATATGCGCTGTTACAGACGATTGGATTTTTAATTCATTTCATGTTTTGCTTCTATTGGCATATTTCTTTCATAGTTCATAGTGAATCCTGGGTAATGACAAAAGGAGATAGTTTGAGTAATAGATAGAGCAAGAGTAAGGAATCTTGGATTTTATTCCAGACTGCCACTGATTTACATTTTTGACTGTAATTTCTTGAGACTGGATTACTACCCCTTCAAGGAAGAGTTATCAGTTGTTTACTCTTCCTTAAAGGGGTGATACAAGACTTAACTCAGATTTGTAAAGCATTTTGACATCAAAGAATGGAACAGAACATTGTAAAGTGCAAAGTAATAGCACTCTAATTATATATGGTCGAAGAGTGAGAGAATTTATCCAGGAACATTTTTATTAATTCAGATTTTTGTAAATATAGCTGTGTCCATGGTCCTTCATGTCCACTGAGAGAACTGTTTTGTAAGCAAGTTTTTGCTTACAGAGTTATAGCTGTACTTTTTTTCTTCATGTGGATATCACATTTGAATCCAAATAAAGAGATTTATCATGATTACAAGGATTTTGTATCCAAAGCTGCCTACTTCTTGTACTGAGTTTTTCATCCAATCACAAAATTGAAACAATACCATGTGACACAGATGATCAGACAGCTCATTTAACAAATACTCAAAAATATGGTCACCTAAGTTTGCAAACAAACCTTAGCATAAAATGTTTGCTGAATGCTTGAATGTAAAATGTTTGTAATATGTCATTAATAGATCAAAGAACCACCAAATCTGTATGGATAATTAACAAAAAAAGGGGCAAGATGAGGCAGAGAAAATATTCACTATAAATTGTTCATTCTGCTTTCATTATAATGTATATAGCACATTATGTCCAGTACTTTTATATTGCACTCAAATGTCATTACCATGAAAGAAACTAGTGACAGAGCAATCTTTCTGTGTAAGTAGGAAGGTGAATTCTGCATAGTGAGCATCCAAACACACCATTGGTAATATACTACAATGGGGTACCTTAGATCTCTTTTTTAGCCATTCAGCCATTTACTTCAACCATCTGAAAAAGGTCTTTGGCCATATCATCTTTTCTGGAAACAGATGTGATTCAAGTAGGTGTATATGCCTATTAATAACTTGTTTCCCAGGTTCTGCCTATCACTCCTCCATGTCCCCAAATTTCCTCTCCCATTTTGCCTTCTCTTTGTGGCAACCTTACGAGTCCCAAGCAAGCTCATTGATCCACCTAGATTCTTATAATAGCATCTAGCACTGTAGTATCTGAGCACACTCTTATGATCTCTTCTGTTCAAAATCCATGAAAAACTACCACAACAGGAAGCAGGCAGGGAGGGCTGCTGGGAGTTTCCAATCTGAGAGAAAATAGTGGGTCTAGTCAGAGGCTGACAATATGATATAGAGAGCTAGGAAATGAAAAACTGGAAAGCCACAGGTGAGAGAGGCATTTGGAGAGAATGGTACTGTCAAGTCACAGGGGCAGGACCCAACAGGGTTGTGGATTCACTTCAAGACAATCGATTAAGGATAGATATTTGGTTTTGTTAATCTTACTGTCACTACTATTACAGGCTTAATACTGCCAGATGGTTACACAGCTACTGCAAAGTAACATGCCAATAAGCATAAGCGGAGTAATGCATATAAGAGTAACAGGCACTTGGAAATGCTTATGCCTCCCTTCTGGTCTGTGAGGAGTCCCAATCTGGTTACTTCGCACCGGGCTGCAGTGGACATGGCTCCAGCTGGGGGACCTAGGGCACCCTTTGAGGTTTAGGTCCCTGGAGAGACTCAATGGACACGGGACTCCCTACACTAGTTACACTACAGTTGTTTACTGGGCGTGCACATACCTGGCTCAACACAATTCTTATCATTCTTAAGAGCTGAGACCGAGGTCAAACTTGTTTACTGCTCAGTAGTTTCTCAGCTCAAGGCATGGCTTAAAGCTGATAAAGCCCAGCTGCTGTTTGGGCTTGCAGGATCCCAGGATATGCTAAGCTGGGTACAGCAGGGCTGGAAACTTCCATCCCAGGCCTGCTAAACTGCAGGACCCAAATATGAGTTTTATGTGACAGGCACAAAGCTGAGGGACAGTGCAAAGATGGCATAAGGACCCAGGGAACAGTAATGTTTGCATTGATATTCAGTATTACATGCATTGATTAGCAGGATACTTGGTGGTCATTTACTAATCAAAAAGGTGACTGTGTTTCACCATTTTGCATGATCTAGTGATGGGAAATCAAGTCAGGTATAAAGCACAATACAAACTGGAGTGAAAAAAAAAGAACCTAAAATGCCACTCAGCACAGGAGGATTACTTGTTTTGGCCCAGATGCTTAGATCAGAAATCCTAGATGGAATTTATTCTACACAATTTTTCCCCCACATGCTGCTGTTGGTAACACATTAAAATGGAGATAAAATAAATGCCAGTGGATTCCCAGCTTTTGCTTTTGAAGAGATGTTGCAAGAGGACTCAGACACGGGCACTGTGAGTCAACAATCCTCTATGTTCAAATAATGTCCTGTGGGATTATGTGTTTTCAGGCACAACACAAACCTAATGTCTGGTCCTGCCATGTATTACGTGATTATGGAGAAGTATCATTTAATCATTATTGCTAAAGCCATAATTTTGTTTTTTATGGGTCAACTGAGCATTGTTTGAATAGCATGCACCACAGAATTTCTCAAGCCGAATAGCTAAACAAAGCATTATAATTTACCATACATTATGTGAATTTCACTGTTACCCTTCTGTCTATTTACATCATCCTAAGCTTGAAATTGGAAGCATTTCAGAGAATGCTATCATGGAGGTCCTGAACTTTGATCTAGCAGCCTAAATTAGCCCTCTAGGAACTCTCTCCTAAAATTCCCTATATCACTGATATCTCCACATACCACAATTATTGACTCTGCCCTGGCATGGCACATAAGCCTATCTAGATGCCTTGAGAATTCTGCAACCTTCGCAACCAGTAGACAATTCCCCATGCAGTTCTCCCAGTTATCATAAACCCAATTGTCTATGTTTCTCATGATTCAATCATCCATTACTGTTACCTGTTGCTTCCTAATAACTGGGAGTCCTTCCCCTGGAGAGATATCCTCAGTGCGAGAGGATAGTATGACATGATTTTGAAGGAAGGTCCCAATTATGGGATTTTCTTCTGCTCCAGTTTGATATTCTTGTTCCCTGAGGGTACGTCTACACTAGCCCCCTTGTTCGAACTAGGGAGGCTAATGAGGGTGACCGAAATTGCAAATGAAGCACGGGATCTAAATATCCCGCGCTTCATTAGCAAGTTCCCAGCCGGTCGCCATTTTAGAAATTGACTAGCCCAGAATAACGGCCTGCATCTACATGCAGCAGAGAAGCGCGATTCCGAGATAAACTCTTTAGTTCGAATGAACAGTTAAACCTCATGGAATGAGGATTTATTAAATGAGGTTTATGGAATGAGGTTTAACTGTTAATTCGAACTAAGGGGCTAGTGTAGACGTACCCTGAGACTTTTATTCTCCTCAGTAGCACAGGAGTTTCAGATGGGGAGTTTGCTCTACTATGTCCTAGAAAGTCTCATGTATGTACCTTTTTTGTCCTTTAGCTCCTCAGTTCAGCTGCTGTGAACTCCAAAGTCTGTATTTGATTTCAGAGGGCCACAAGCACCAAATATACATATACCTCACCTGTCCACAAGATATGTAATCACAGGTGTTGCATTCAGTGCAGTAAACTGGATAGCCTCCACTCTGCTGCTGGACTTCTGCATGGATTCTTTTTACTCCTGTGGGTTTTTTTTGGGGGGGGGGGAGAGGATTGTCTCTCCTCCCCCACCCTGCCCTCAGATGTATGTTTAGTGCCCTAAATTTAGGGAATGCCAATCAAATATATCTAGCTCTCTAGTTAGCTCTCTAAATTGCCTCACAAAAGTCCTGTTAGCTGCCTCTTATTTTTCAGAAATTCCTTCTGTGGTATATCTTATACACCATGGCTACGTCTAGACTGGAGTGATTTTCTGCAAATGCTTTTAACGGAAAAGTTTTCCGTTAAAAGCATTTGCGGTAAAGAGCGTCTAGATTGGCACAGACGCTTTTCCGCAAAAGCGCTTTTTGCGGAAAAGCATCTGTGCCAATCTAGACACGCTTTTCCGCAAAAAAGCCCCAATTGCCATTTTCGCCATCAGGGCTTTTTTGCGGGAAAACAAATCTGGCCTATCTACTCTGGCCCTTTTGTGCAAAAGTTTTGCGCAAAAGGACTTTTGCCCGAACAGGAGCAGCATAGTATTTCCACAAGAAGCACTGATTTCAGAAAGTAGGAAGTCAGTGTTCTTGCGGAAATTCAAGTGGCCAGTGTAGACAGCTGGGAAGTTTTTCCGCAAAAGCCAGTGCTTTTGCGGAAAAACTTGCCAGTCTAGACACAGCCCTCACATTTTAAGGAGGCATTAAAAAACTTTTCACCACTCCAAGAAGAAAGTGCTATAAAAGAAGTGTACAGTAATTACTCATTTAGCATGTGCCCGCTCAACACATTTTTGCAATAGCACGATTTTTTTTTAGGGAACGTTTTTCGAATAACATAATTGCCCCCGAAATAACACAAAAATAATCAAATGGCGGACTACTTCACATGGCAGTAAAAGTTGGTGAAAACAGTGGTAATATGCATGAGCGGATGAATACACGTGATCACAGCGCTCCTCTGCTCACTCACGTGTTTATCTTTGTGTTTTAACAAACCACAACGACTTGCGTTGCTAGTTATCTTGTGTTGCTAGATATATAATGTTGTCGATGACCCAGCACCAACAAAAAATTGACTTTTCCATCACCACCTGAAATGCAACCTTCACCTTTTCCATTATTTTTAATGGGAAAATTGACCCCACATAGCACGTTTTCACTTAGTACGAACATTTTCAGAAAGACATCTATAGTGTTAAATGAAGAATTACTGTATCTGGGCTGCTATTTGCCAAGTGCTCTCCTGTCATTTCTGCAGTGCCCTCTCTCTTTTGAAGAAGCCTTGGGAACACCTTTTAGCCTCCCTCAGAACTATTATCAGCCCTCCACAGAAACTGGGTCAGCAACCCAAAGAAATTTAGTTGCTCTCAGTGACCCAAACTCGAGATCTATTATACTAACCCCAAAGTTCATACCCATCTCATATGTCCTGCACTCCACAAAGTCCTTGTCATACTAACTTCCTGGGACCATCTGCTCACACCAACATCCTTGGAAAGGGGTCTTCCCCCCTCTCTCCCACGTAGGCTTAAAGAAGCAGCGCACTCCATTGCAGATAGAAACACACAAAATATTGTTAATTCTTATTTCAAAGCATAGCCAACTATGAGGAAAATCCAGTCTTCTGTTTGATTGCCACAGTTAGTCACACATTTGGCTTCATATCCCAGAAACACAAAATCCATACTAACAAAATCAAAATCAGAACACTAATTGTCAAGTCTAACTTCATTTTTATATCCCAGAAATAAGCAAATTATTTTCAGCTGCTCACTGAGTTACTCGGTGCTGGAAATGAATGTATGGTGGTATGCAGCAAACACAGTCTGTGCTTGGGCTGTTAGAAGCCACCTGCATACCATATGTGCGTCAGTACCAATTGATCTCTGGCCATATTGCTTCTTTGGTGGGAGAAATGATCAAACCTGACAACCATGAGTCATTCTGTATGCAGCTTTTTAATTTTCAACTGAACAAAGGCTCTAGATAGCCTGGGTCAGATAAGTTTAGCTGTACTGTAGAAAGTTGTTGATTTTAGAATGGAAAACAATTCACAACCTTAACATAGCTGCCCTGCTATAACAATTTAAAAGACAATCTGCATTAACCTATACCAGTTTTAAAGCAGGACACATTTTAGGCCCTAACACCACATGGATTTTTCCCCTCTCTACAAGAAAATCCCTTATTTTGACAGCAGAACATTGCTTTCAGCATGGGAGTAACTTTACTAGGTTATAAAAAGATACTGTTATAACACAAACTATCATCAGATCTAAAGAACAGGTCATTGACTTTGAAACTTTAGTTGAATTAAGGGGAAACACACAAGCTTTCTGGTTTATTTAACATAGCAAAGTAAATATGATTTGACAATGTGGTTCTTCTATTAAATTTAGGCAGCCCTGACACAAAGTGATCTACCATGTCTGGCAAATCTACATTGGTTTGCATTGAGCAAATCTACTTTTCACAGTCTGTTTCTGAATTCACTCTATGGTCCTCTTTCATTATTGTGCATCAGGAAGAAATCCCAATATACTAGTGTTGTTGGGTTTCTGCCATCAAGTCTAGTCATAACCTCATCTTGCGATGTGGTATTTTATTAAAAAATGGAAAATCATTTATCAGACAGTGATTTATGTGGCATAAAAGGTGAAGAATACAATCTTTTTGTTATCCTTAAAAATATCACTTCAGGTGAAAAAAGGACCGCCTGGATCCCAACCTGGGAATGTCTAATTCTTCGTGCAATCCAAGTATTAAAATACCAACCACTGGAAAAGAAGGTAATGGTCTGGCTAGAACAGCAAATGTGCTGTTAGATAGGAGTTAGAGTGGCAGCTTTGTTTGGGTAATTTGTTGCTTCGGGTAGCCAAAGCTTCAATTTGCATGATTCACAGCTGGGCCTGATTATCAGAGGTGCTGAGCAACCGCAACTCTCATTTTGAAGTGAAAGGATATTAGATGCTCAGCCCCACTGAAAAAAGGTCTATGGATTTTTTTGAGCTTGCTGAAATGTAATGATATTCTACTATAGCTGGGTTGGAATTTTCCCACCAGTACAATTTTCCATCAGAAAATGCTTATTTGACACAACCAAAAGCTTCCGCAGGAATGTATCAATTTCAACAAAACTTTTGGTGAAAACCAGTCTGTTTCTGATGGAACCTCTCTGATTTCTTGCCAGCTCACCTCCTACCTCCTTAGTAGCAGCCTGCCTGGCTGATAACTTGCAGCAAATCTCACAGACTCTAATGTTTTGAGGCTCCCCTGCTCGGTATAAGATTGCTTGCTAGGCTACTCATGGCAAATTCCCCAATTAGTTGGTTCCCAGGCTCCCCAGCATCCTGGTTTCCAGGCTCCTTGGGTTCCCACAGTTTCTGGCAAACCTCAACCCAGCAAGCCTACCCCCCAGTGTTCCTGAATTTCTAGCACCCTAGCTAGCCAACTTCTTAAGTCCCAGGAAATTTACAGAAACAGTCACCTGGGCAACTGGATGCCCTGGTCACTGGATGGGCAGCTGGCAGACTACATAAAAAAAATCCAATGTAGTTTCTCCTAAAATAGAATCTTTATTGGAAAAAGTTTCCATGGAAAAAGTTATAGAATTGACTTTCAAGTGTCTTTTTTTATTCTGAATTTTTCATGGGAAGAGATTTTCATTTTTTGGACAGCTCTTCTGTCACCATTTACTAAATATATTTTCAATATGGAGCCTCAATTCATGCCATCATAATGATTCTTTTTGTGCAAACACCTTTATCTCTCCAACTTCCAAGTTTCTCCACCCACCAGAGAAAGGCTGAGTGCTACAACATTTGAGTGTCTCCAGGAGCGAGAAAAGGGAACAGCTATGTACTTTGTAATATTAGCCCAGGCTCTGTGTAATGACGGGATGTAAGTTAGGCCAAAATGCTCAAGTTTGGGCACCAAATATTAGACATCTAAATTCATATTTATGCACTTAAAATAACTGAACTAATTTTAAATGTGCTGAGAATGCATAGCTCCAAATACCAGGAAAGGAGTCTGCTAGGACTTGGTGTCCCTAGGAATCTGTGGAGCTTGGTGACCAAATCCTTTGCTTCTTGTGCAGGGTTTGCCATCCTACAATGGAACAATTTGGAGAAAACTACATAAGAGAGAATCTCCAATCCTCTTGCCTGTTTTTCCAGAGGAAAGGGCTATTCCCCTGCTTAATTACTTTTTTTTACAGCTACTGTATTATTTAATATTAAGTGATTATATTAAATACACACAGTAATGTCTGTACATTAGCTCTGGTCTAGCTTTGGTATTTATTAACTTTAAAACAGCATCCATTTTGTCAGCCAGCCGACTGTGAAAGTTAATACTGTGTATGTGCACATACACATACTTTATGATAGGGGGAGGGTATCTCCCTCATCCTTGACATCTGTCTCAGTCCCTCTTGCCTCACTTTTAAAAGGCTTGCCTTAGATTTCTAGTCGTCATCTCCCAACATTTTTTTTAACATCACTACTTTGGTACTACTACTTACATATGAATCATATTTGATCCTGATGGTGTAGAGCCTGTCAGGTTGTGCTGAAAAATGAAATAATTACTATCCATATTGTAATTAAGGTACCAGCTGGCAGCCTGGAAAATTTAAGAAAATGCATGCTTGACAAACAAACAGGGTAAATTACATACTTTGCCAGAGTGACAGAGTGAAGCATCAAGTGACATTTTTACAAACCTCTTACTATACATATTGTATTTTCTAGACAGTTCATTGGCCTTTAGTATAATTCAGAATGCAGTATAGACTGAAAAGACTTTAGATCACTTAAACAAATAATGCTTTATTAGGACAGAAGGTAATCATCTCAATTAATTATCTGCAGTTCCAATGTTTACATTGTGTTTGATCCATTCAGTTAGCTCCTCTGATTTACAGGCATTGGTTTGACTTGTTGGGTGTGAGAAAATGTGGCAAGTGGAGCAGAGAAACATACCACAGTGTAGAGCACTATTCAAGGAAGGTAGAGGAAAAAACACTCACTTTTTCTCTGACTGCGCTTTCCGTAATATAAAATCGCATGTGCCGGAATGTATTTCATTAGTTCATGCAGCTATTTCCTTTTCTCAAATTCCCTTTTTATGTACAGTTGTGGAAAATTGGGTCAAACTCCCTCTGGAGTAACTCTAGCTAAGTCTATGGAGTTATCCCAAGAATACTTTCAGCCCCTTTGCCTTTTTCTTTCTAGAACCATTACCACCTGACGCCGACATCCTCCCAAGGGATGTGGCTTTTTGGTCAGCTAAGCAGCATGCCTGGACAGGAGTCAATAGTTTCTGCCCAGCAACCGGTAGTTGCATGAGAGTCCAATCTAGGCCCACACACTGGTGAAATGAGACACCTTTGAGCATTATGGAAGTGGAAGCTACAGGAAGTATTTTTTGTCTTCCAAAAAGAGAGTTTAAATGGCACATTAAAGGGGCACGTGCTACCATGGGAAAACAAAAAGCATTCAATCCAAACATTGTGGCAGCTCTCTATATATCATGGCAGCAAGATTTCAACCATATTATGAAGCATCTTTAGTTTTTGCAGCTCTACTTACAAGCAGGTTTTGGGAAGGGCTTGCAGACCCAGAAACAATTGGAAAATGTTCAACCACTCCACTATATAACCCTATACCAAGGGCTATATTTAATTCATTTTCTCCTCTTCATTCATGGCACGTCATCATGACTAAAAAAAATCAAAATAGACAATATGGCTTTGGACTCATGGGAGATCCTTCAGCTAAAGTGCAGAAGTGGGCTCAGATTACTTCAGTCTTATATTTCTACTTCCTCTTCTTCACTGCTTAGCCAAATAGTCGGCCATTGCAACTGTTCACAATTTGGTCTATTCCTGCATGGTCATTAGATCTTGACAGGCAGAAAGTCCAATCTCAGGAGAGATTTAATGCACCCCATGTAGTGCGGGGGAGGAGGGGCTGCCTCCGCACTCCACCTCCCCATTGGTGGAATTTTATCTCACATGTTCCAAGCCACTCAGAGAATGGCATTCGCTGGAACAGCTTGTATCAGTCTGGTGACATGTGGCTGCCTGCAGACAATAGCCCCAGTGGTCTGCAGACTGGATCAACCATAAAAATCAGTGTTACAAATGAAGTTATTCCACTATATGCCCAATATCCGATGTTAGCTTTTTCTGTGGAAATTCTCCAGCTTTGCCCAGTAAGAGTGGCACAGGGGTCAGGCAAAAATATCATTAAATTCTGCCATGGTTGTATGGGATCAGGTTGACCCAGCATATATTTTCCCATGCAAGAGGCTGATTGGCAACAAATAAAATAATTGAATTAACCAGAACTGAAGGCTAATCATGTTAAGAACATTGAAACCCTGCATTGTTTTAAAATTAAAACAAGGCACAATAAAATCAGGTTCACTTTCTATTTTTTATTGTTATTAAATGCCTCCTCTGCAGTCTGAAACAATAGAAGCAATGTTCACGTCAGCCGCACACACATTAGAGGAATGAAGCATTTCCTGTGTTTTTGAAGAATTGTGGTAATTCTTTTCTTCTGTTAAGTCAACTGTTCTGGGAAATATTCAAAAGAGTATTGCGAATTCCCCACATTAACCATGGCTAATGAGAGAAACAGCAATTGGGAACCTGGAAGTAGCTCCGCTGGAATTGTCTTTATGGTGGAATGTTACCATTTCATGGAAGGCTCATAAATACCCAGCATCAAAGTGTCATCTCTGAGAAGAAAACGGAAATTATTTCTTCCTCATCTGCGCTGTAAATGGCAAATCCCACCGGTGTAAATAAACACAGAACAAACTCTGCTGTTGGGGGTAGCTGGATTAGATGACATTCAGAAAATATCAGTGGTCTGATTCTCCTCACTAATATTAGTGTAAAGCAGGAATAGCTCTACTGAAGTCAACAGCATCACATAGGCACCAAACTAACCTGAGATTAACTGCTGGTTACTAGCTAATGTGTCCTATTTAAAGACCAAATTCTGCTTGTTTCTCCTCATGTGCAGAGCTACACTGAAGTTAGTAGTTAAGTCAGGAAAAAGAAGATTTGTTCCAAAGGCCAAAACATTTTTTTTACAGCGGGATAACTAACGTGTGTTAGCAAAATTCTAGTGGAGACAACTTGCAATTAGTTTTTACCATGCTATAGCTAGGCTAGGTTAACACTATTCTCCTTGCTTTGGGCTTTCCTCACCTAGCTACATTGAGGTAAAAAAAACCAAACCTACAGAGTCATTAGGATTTTACAGTGAGATAACTAATGCATGTTTGTTATCTCACTTAAAAAAAAACTATTTTGGCATTGAAGACATAGTCCACGTGTCAAGTTTGCATGGGAGAGAGCTGCTCCATCCTTCTGAACTATCATTTTACCAGGATACTCCAGATTATCTGATAGTCTCACGGCATCCTCACATTCAGAGCAGCAGTGTAACTTTAAAAAAACCCAACAACCAAACAATAATCAATTACAAACCCTGCTTCTTCCCACTGCCAGGTATGTGCAGGTCCAAGGTTAAGCAGCAGCTTCTTAGCAGCAAATGGCTTCGAAGAAAAATGAGGCAAACCTACAAAAATGGCCTATAGTTAAACTTTACCTTGCAGACTGAAATCTCCCCTCCTAGTAAATACAAAATTCTGTTAAATGTTTAGTAATTTAACAATAATGTCATGTCAACTGCTGCACTCTTTGCTGTAATATATAACCTCCCTGGGTGTAATCCCTATTGTAGGGGTATATCCATGGTTCACTTGACCAAAAATAGCACATGACCAATATTAGATCTGTTATTGTCTTTTGAAAGGATGTTAAATGGCTTCATTACCACTTAAATGGCTTTTTCAGGGGCTAAGTGTTCTTCTAATAGATCTAGTTGGCTATTTCACTTTTAAGTTAACTAGATCTGCTCAGTAGGAAGAAGTCACAGAACAGGGATAGGAAGAGGCAGGTGGTGGATATTAAGACCCAGTGGTGTCCCAAATTGTCAGGTCCCCTACACAGCTGCATATTCTGTGCATGGCTAAGGACGGCCCTGGAGGGTAGCCATGACACTGGGAATTGAACGTGTGGGTCAAGAGACAGACCATCAGGTTTCCACGTTCTTGGAAGAGAGAAAAAAAGAGAACAAAATGTAATAATACTAAGAGAATCCTGATCAAGCCTCTTAAAATATTAACCACAAACAGAAAAGTTACTGTGTTTTAAAACCGAGCATTCTTATTAGAGGGTGAAAAGAAAATTCCTATAATCTATAGTTGTGCAATATTAAGTTAATCAATAATAGTGGTGCATTTTCCTTTCGGTTCCCTACTTGTTACAGCCAAAGGAGAGCACAGGAGGCTCACTGATATTTTTTTATGGAAGAACAAATACCAGGCTGTCATATGGCCTTGTGGCTCCAATCATGTGGACTTGAAAAATCATTCAGGAAAAAGGGCCTGCCCCTGTGGTTCCAACTGCAGGAGCAGGACTGGGACCAAAGTGTGTAAAATATGCCAACAAAGGATATCTGTGTCATTCAGTAGAACTTGGAAGACTAGAAAAATAAAGATGCCTTACTTGTTACTGAAGTTCTTTGGGATGGACTCTGCATATTCACACTTTTGACAAGTGCCAAGTAGATGCAGCATGACAGAAGAACCTTCTACTAGCAGTGCCCATTAAGAGCAGCACACACTCCTCTCTTCCCTCCAATACAGAGGGGGCTTGGCCATAAAAGGGAAGTTGGCTAACATGGATTACCAAACTACAAAATCAGGATTCCAGAGGAGCAAGAAAAGAGGGCAGGGAGTGTGAGTATGTAGAGTCCCTGTTAAATTATTTCAGTTACAAGTAAGAAAGCTTAATTTCTTCTTTGCATGCCCTTAGTATATTCTCACTCTTTGGATAGTTTGCAAAATAGAGCATCAGTAAAGGAAGGAGGATGTAGAGTCTTAATGCAATGACTGAAGTATGACTCTACAAAAACAAGATTCAGACATGGATTCCAGATCTAAAACATCTTGTAAAATAATGGCTGAAACTAGGCACACATTTCTATTAGCTGCCCACATTATGAATCTTTTCCATATAAAGTTATAACTTTTCCCCACTAGAAGGAGTTCTAGTATTAATGAGAATGTGCTGAACGCTTGTGGAACATAACATTTCTAGTTCTCTCACAGTCCAGCTGCCCATACTTTTAGCTGTAGTGTTCTGTGATCTGGCTAGAAGACTTCCCCTCCTGCTATGATAGCAGGTCTGTTGTCAAATGCAGGAACTTGTATTAGCTGTTAGAAAAGTGGAGTAGCTCATTTGTTTTTGCCATGCTGGCACAATTAACATCATCCTGGTCGATTTTTTTTTCTTAAATTTTCTTTAGACTATCTCCTGACCCCTACCCCCACAGAGACTCATCTGAGCTGTTGTCTTTCAATTGTCCCTTAAGTGAGAACATGCCCAGCAGTGGTGAGAGGGAGTGGCTTCCAAAGCAGCTCCTTAGGTGTATCAGCCAGTCATGGTGAGTCAAGTCCTCTCTCAGGCAAAGTACTACAAAGGTATAGATATAGGGACAGACAGAAAATAAGACCTTATTGGAGAGGAGATACTGTGCAGTAGGGGATAGACGCTGTATGATAATATCTAGATATTAGAGGCTAATATTTTCTTCATTTGCTTTTTTTGTTTCTGTTTGGCATGTGTTGTTTCCAAGTTAGTCTCCTGATTATTTGTGAAATATGCAGTGGTCCCTATTTTAAAAAGCACAGGCTAAAATACGCTGTTTGCTTAAATCAAGCTGTTAATTTTAAAATGTCTACATCTAAAACTTACTACAGGATGCTGGCTTTGAGAGAGTGTAGGCCTAGCAGCCAAAATAAACTATTTGACTTTATTTAAACAAAAATTTTTACTGTCTGTTTTTAAGACTCTTCCAGACACTAATCTTTGCATAGTCTTGACAGTATGCAATGAACTGAAATTCTGGATGATGAGAGAGGTCTGTTCTAGACTGTTGTTTTTCTTGCAAAAATTGTACTCACATATGCCAAAGTAACATTTTGTATACACTCTTCTTGGGAAAATCATAAAAGAGTTGTGTGTCTCAGGAGGGTATTCCAATGATGTTCAACATTTTAAATAAAATATTACCATTAGAGCTGGTAGTGCGGCATAGCACTATGGTTAAAAGACCTAGTTTTCAGGAGTTTGTATATTTACCAAACTTCAACTGTGCAAGCTGAAATCTTGGAAGCTGGAAGTCTGCATCAGGCTGAAATATTTTTAGTAAATTTCAGCCCCACTCCTTCCCCTTCCTCCCACAGCTGGAATACTGCGAATCAGGTGATTCGCACACTCTGGAAGTGCTGGGAAGGCGGGAGAGGATCAGGTAAGTGCAGAGCTCTTGTGCCCTAGTGGGCAAGAGGTTCTGGGGCAGGAAGGGGGCAGACAGGAGAACCACAGGGTGCCAGGTAAAACCCCAGTGGGCAGCTGGATGATGCAGCCCACTGAAGCGGAGGGCCAGTCATGGGGCCTACTATTTGTGATTGCTCATTCCTGTCCTAGGTAATGAAGACCTCCCTAAGAGAACTTGCTATGAGAGTCAGTTTTAAGTACCAACAAAACACTGAAGAAGTTCTATGTGCAGAAGCCAGCAAATTAGAGCCCACTTCACCTGCCCTGATCACGCACTCTTCCTACATAGAAGCACCAACCTTCTGGACTGCACTGGCAAGCTATGGCCCCTCCAGTAAAGGGGAGATTGTAGCTACTTTGTGCCAGTGGAATTTCATCCCTTTCTGGAGTTTCTACAGCTAATACTTTGGCTAATATTGTCTTTGTTAGAGTATGGAGTGACCCTAGACCACTGTACAAATATGTTACCAGACTTTCTGTCACTTTAGAACCAGGGGACCCAAGGCATGTCTACACTACAGAGTTTTTCCAGAAAGACAGTTGTTTTTCCAAAAAAACTACACTTACGTCCACACTGCAATTGCATTTTTTCAACAGAAAATTGAAAGAATGCAGGGGCTTTTCTGACAGCAGTAAACCTCTTTCTACAAGGAAGATGTCTTTTTCCAAAAGAGCTCTTTTGGAAAAAGGCATCTGAGGACGGTAAGAAGGGTTTTTTTTTTTTTTTTTTTTTTTAAAGAAGAGGCCTCCAGGGAAAAGCACAGATGCCCTGATGGCCACTCCGTCCATAGTAATCACAACTTAAATGCGAAATAGTGCCCAATCAATGTGGACACTACCTTTTGAAAAAGCAGATCGCTTTTTCAATGTGCTTTTGCTGTGTAGACGCTCTTTTTCAAAAGAAGTTTTTCTTGAAGATCTCTTCTGGAAAAGCTTCTTCCGAAAGAAGCCTGCAGTCTAGACATAACCCGAGAGATCAGCCTGAATTGTTCAGGGAATCAGCCAGCCCAGCTGGAAAGTATCTAGTGATGGGGTCTGATTCCCAACTGGAGGATGTAAGTGAGATCCCCAGCTCCAAAAAGAGCTGAGAGTACATTCCCTGTGGCTGCAGCAGAAGGCTACAAGAGGAGAAGTTGACAGAAGATGAGCTCTGTAAGCTACCAGAAGGCCCTACAATTTCTGTCAAGAACAGAACTTTTGCTTCTTGTTATTGCTCCACAATTCTTTGTATTTGTGTGTTGAAGAAAAAAACTGAGGGAAAGGGTACAAATGCAATTGATCATCGCAGATTGTTCAGCCTAGGTTGGGTCCAGCATCCTACACTATTGCACACGTACCATGAGATATAATGGGCCCCAATTCTGATACTCTAAATCAAGATAAGTACTAAATCAAGATAAATAGCACTTCATTTCATAACCAGTCCTACTGACTTCAGTGACACTACTTGAGAGAGTAAAGGTGTCAAACGTTAGCCTACCATGAGTGTATGGTTTAGTTCTGCCTGGAGCAGCTACAGTTTACGTGCAAGAGCACTGAATGATGGGAATCTAGAAACCTGAAATATCTTGATTTTATACTAAATGAACATAAGTGTAATCAAAGGGGAGTGTCATTCGCTTTTTAAATTCAATTCTCTTTTGGCACTGAAAAAGACCAGTGTAAAAAATTGCATCTGTCACATTGCTGACTTGTATTAATTTGTGTAGGCACCATAAAAATCCCAGGGCTATGTCTAGACTGGCCAGTTTTTCCGGAAAATCAGCCACTTTTCCGGAAAAACTTGCCAGCTGTCTACACTGGCCGTTTGAATTTCCGCAAAAGCACTGACGATCTCACGTAAGATTGTAAGTGTTCTTGTGGAAATACTATGCTGCTCCCATTCAGGCAAAAGTCCTTTTGCGCAAAACTTTTGCGCAAAAGGGCCAGTGTAGACAGGCCAGATTTGTTTTCCCGCAAAAAAGCCCCGATGGCGAAAATGGCGATCAGGGCTTTTTTGTGGAAAAGCACGTCTAGATTGGCACAGACACTTTTCCGCAAAAAGTGCTTTTGCGGAAAAGCATCTGTGCCAATCTAGACGCTCTTTTCCGAAAATGCTTTTAACTGAAAACTTTTCCATTAAAAGCATTTCCAGAAAATCATGCCAGTCTAGACGTAGCCCAGGTGTTTTCTTTTATGGTCCTTAGTGAAAAGGCAGGAAAAGGATTGAGAAGCAATGTCAGCAGTATGTAATTGGCCAGTTAAAGACAGGTGAGATGACAAGAGTAAAAGAGTTCTATAAGACTTAATGATCCTTTGTCCTGATAAGTTTGGTTTGTTTGGCATCACAGTTATAAAAGGGTGTAGCTTTCTCAGCATCACACAACTCAGATAAACACAGGCCCACAGTCTTAGATGTTCCCCATTTTTAAGCAGAGATATGAATAATTAGAATACCAGTTTATAATTCAAAACAATATCCAACATCAGAATTCTCAAAGATTAAGGAAAGGTAGCTAGAAATGGTAAAAAAAAATAACAACAGCTTTTTCCCCAAATTAATTTTTTTATGGTAACACTTTTAAAATTTTCTATTTACAGAAATGGGGCACACCCTTTCTATGACAATAAAAGTAAATATAAGCAATTACCAAATGAAAGTATAAAGTTAGCTTTGTAAAATCAAAGTTTTTTAACATAAAAGTCTTTTCCCCATTGCTAACAGCTTAACAGAATGCAGTACAATTGGTAATAGAATGCAATAAAATGGATTGTCTGAGTAATTAGTACCAAATCCTGATATACCCAGGTTATTTCCATAAATACATAGTTACACAGATATCAACAAGAGTCCAACATGACTTGTGATGTCATTTCAAGAAGGATGAGGAACTCTTTTTTTTCTTTTGGATCATTTCAAATCTTTAGTTATAGGCAGCATTCTAATTTTAAAACTGGATCATTTCCTATTTTAACTGTGTCCACAATCTACAGATAGCAGACCCCAATCCAGCAAAGCACTATCGCATATGCCTAACTTTAAATATGTGTCTAGCCCCACTGATGTCAATCCTTAATCTTTGCTGGATTGACAGCTAAATGAGTACAGTTATATCACTCTGTATTTTGTCCTTATTACTATAGATGAGTAAAGTTTTAAGCACAGTTTGATGAACTTTCAGAAGGTGAAAATCATGTGAATTGCTATTTAAAACAGCAAGATTTTGCAGTTTGCTCAGTTACCAAATTCCTTTCTCTGAGCAAGCTGTTATTTTCAAAACAACTGGACCAATGTTCCACAGGCTGGCAAGCATCAAGGTAGAAACAACTGGAGTTTCCCATCCAAGGTGGCTGTGGTGAGCTGTAGTTAAAAAACAAAGAACATATGGTTTCAATAGAGTCTTTTTAAGTAAGTGAAGTTTCCTTAGATGGGCAGTTACATGAATGAAATTAATTTAAACAGCATTTAAGGTATTCTGGTATCTAGGGGTATGTCTACACAGAAAAGTTATTTCAGGTTACCAAAGGTTATTTCAGGATACCAGCGTCTTTTGAACAAGTCCACTATTTCGCCATCCCTGTAAACTTCATTGTACGAGGAGTAAGGGATGGCTCAAAATAACATTGTATTTAGAAATTTGGCAATTTGCATAGTAGAAATTTTGTATCATATTTCGAATTTCAGGTGCTGTGTAGATGCACTCTAAAGATCCAGAATTCATTTTAAAAACATCTTAACATACAGGTTTAATTAATCCAAGGTAGTCTGAAATTTTCATTTTTATTTGGATTTTACTGGATTTTTTCCCCAGTTGGCTTTTTCAAGTTTGATGCAAATCAGTTACTACACACGTAACTGAAAAACCAAATCGTATGCATAAACCATGCAGAAAACCAAACAGGTGGGTGGTATGGATGTGAAATACTAAATGTGGTCAGTAAATGAAAAAGCTGTAACAAATGACAAAGGAAAGCACTAATCTTTAATTATAACATACATATGAACAATATGTTTTGCACATGAACTAATTTTCACTGGTATTAAGTGCCATAAAAGGATTGCCCTTGTGTGAAAGAATATTGAAAAAGGAACAAGCTTTTTATAAAAAAAAAAAAAAAAAAAAAAAAAAGATGCTTTCAAAGATACGCATTAAAGAGCTTTCTGTTGTATTTGTTCCCCACTAACATCCACTTCTTAGGCATAAAACTCGAGTGATAATAAAACCTGAATATCTTCTTAACCCTCCCATGTTGTAATATGTTGAATATAAATTGTAAAATCCTCAGGACAGGGACCTCATAATGTTTCTTGATATACACAATACTTACCACTGCCCATGGTGTTCACCAGTATGTCTCACTGTTCTCCATCTGTAGCCATCTGTTATTTCTTGCTTTACCATTACATTATAAGCTCTGTGGCGCAGGGAGCATCTTTTCATTCTGTGCTTCTAAAGTGCCTAGTATAATGGGATCCTGTCCTTTGGGTGCCATGACTAGAGTCCCTAGGTGCTCTGATAACGCACTTGATAACAGTATGGAGCCATATGACATAGAACAATAATACCATATGCTTTTATTTTAAATTTATCCTTGTCAGCTATGCAGAACCAACTCAGGTCCTGGAGTTGGAAACAGAATTAAGTTAACCATTGAGCACAATAGATTCTAACTGAAGAATCCTTATTACCAGTGATGATGCATGAACCAGAAAGAATTCAGTTTCACTTTCAAGGACAGCAGCTAAAAAAAAATTCAAACTGACTGTACTTGATATTGAATTATTCAAAGGTAATAAATAGAAAACCCCATAATACAGTTTTAGAATATTTTTTCAGGATATAATTGAACTTGAAGGACTAATCAGTTTTAAAAAATTGAAACTCTTTCTACAAACCTCTTCTACTTTCATTGACAAAAGTCGTACAGCTTTTGAGATTAAAAAGATTTTGACATTCCAATAGTTTCTTTCAATCAACACTAGTGTTTACTTATGCAGTAGAATGGTTTCTCACGAAAGCAGGACTGAAAAAGTATCTTAGGGTATGTCTACACTTGCCCCCTACTTTGAAGTAGGGAAGCAAATGAAGCATACCGAAGTTGCAAATCAAGCCCATGATTTAAATATCCCGTGTTTGATTTGCATGTTCCTGTCTGGTCGCCATTTTAGAAATTCACTAGCCCGGAGTAACTACCCATGTCTACACGTGGCAGTGAAACGAGAGTCCAATTTAAAGCCCCTAATTCGAATTAGCTGGTAAACCTCATTGCAGGAGGAATACCAACTAATTCGAGTTAGGGCTTTAAATCGGACTCCTGTTTCACTGTCGTGTGTAGACGCGGGCAGTTACTCTGGGCTAGTGAATTTCTAAAATGGCGACCGGCCGGAAACATGCAAATCAAGCGCGGGATATTTAAATCACGGGCTTGATTTGCAACTTCGGTATGCTTTATTTGCCTCCCTACTTCGAAGTAGGGGGCAAGTGTAGACATACCCTTATACACTGAGGCTGCCATTCTAGGGTACATCTACACAGAATGTGCTACTGATGTTATTCCAAAATAACATAGTGCTTCTACACTACAAGCCTTTATTTCAAAATAATGTCAAGCTGGAGGACTTCTTACTGTGGCTCATAGTCACCCTCATTTCATGAGGAGTAAGGGAGTTTGAAAGAAGAGTGCTCTTCCTGCGACTTCCTGATGTGTAGACAGCACCAAAAGTCGAATTAAGCTATTTTGATTTCAGCTATGCAACTGACGTAGCTGAAGTTCTGTATCTTAATTTCACTTTATCCTTGCTGTGTAAACATGCCCCCAAGAGAGCTGTTTTCCAGTTTTGCATTACATCATTGAAGGAAATGACAAGCCAGTGATGGAGAATTTCATGCCAGCATGTGAATGATCTTAAAAGAATTAGAGATTAGTTTTCAAAATTCCCCAGAGAGGCTAAATTTTGTGCAATTTAGATGAAAAAGCATTGCTTGGTCTGAGCTTCTGCAGGCATTTCCACATGTCAACAAGAAAATTATTTTCCATGTGTGTGCACTCCTCCTTCCCACCCTCTCACCTCCCACATCATGTAATCCTTAAAGTTTCACAAACAATGACTAAAAATGCAACACTATTTACTATAAAGCTGCCAAGTTTGAGCTAGCAGCTGAAAGAAGTTTTATACAGGGCTGGAAGAAGAATGTACAGAGCTGAAGCGAGATTAGGAGTCTATATCCATGAGTCATGTTTGATTAAGATCTGGTTAATTCTCATAAGAAAGTTAATTTTACGCATATTACTAAACTTGCATTTTAAATAGCATTTCCACTCAACTGGCATACATTAACACAACTCGCTGGCACTGGGATTAGAAACAGGATCTGGAGACATTGCTCACTGGTTTGAATCCAATCCAGATTGGAAGACAGCAAAAGATATTACAAGCTGTCCTCTTTAGTGCATTCTGTATAAATTGAGTTTGGTGGCCTTATACCAGTTACCAGTGTAGACAAAGATAGAGTTATCTTTGAAAACTCATGGAGATTGGGAGAGATCCCAAATGACTGGAGAAAAGCAAATGTAGTCCCCATCTTTAAAGATGGGAAGAAGGACAATCCAGGGAACTACAGACCACTCAGTCTTACCCTAGTCCCTGGAAAAATCATGGAGGGGATCCTCAAGGAATCCATTTTGATGCACTTGGAAGAGGGGAAAGTGATCAGGAATAGTCAACACAGATTCACCAAGAGCAAGTCATGTCTGACCAATCTGATTAGTTTCTACGATGAGAAAACTGGCTCTGTGGATATGTTATACCTTGACTTTAGCAAAGCTTTTGATACAGTCTCCCACAATATTCTTGCCAGCAAGTTAAGGAAATATGGACTGGATAAATGGACTGTAAGATGGACAGAAAGCTGGCTAGACCATTGGGCCCAACAGGTAGTGATCAACGGCTCGATGTCAGGTTGGCGGTCAGTTTCTAGTGGATTGCCCCAAGGATCTGTTCTAGGGCCGGTTTTGTTCAACATCTTTATTAATGACTGACCTTGATGAGGGGATGGATTGTACCCTCAGCAAGTTTGCAGATGACACTAAGGTAGGGGAGAGGTAGATACATTGGAGGGCAGGGATAGGATCCAGAGTGACCTACAGAGATTAGAGGATTGGGCCAAAAGAAATCTGATGAGGTTCAACAAGAACAAGTGCAGAGTCCTGCACTTGGGCCGGAAGAATCCCAAGCATTGTTACAGGCTGGGGACGGAATGGCTAAGTAGCAGTTCGGCAGAAAAGGACTTGGGGATTACAGTGGATGAGAAGCTGGATATGAGTCAACAATGTGTCCTTGTAGCCAAGAAGGTGAATGGAATAGTAGGTTGCATTAGGAGGAGCATTACCAGCAGGTCTAGAGAAGTGATTATTCCCCTTTATTTGGCTCTGGTGAGGCCACATCTGGAGTACTGCATCCAGCTTTGGGCCCCCTACTATAGAAAGGAAGCATTGGAGAGGGTCCAGCGGAGGGTGACCAAAATGATTAAGCCGCTTCCATTTTGCCCAAAAAACCCATTTTGCATCTCTAAATGCAAGCTCTTCCCCCTCCTCCTTTAATGTGCATCAGATCTGATCTGGATGCACAAGTACAAGCTTTTGAAGAGTCTTTGGAAGCTTCAACAGATCCAGAATGCAGCTGTTCAAGTTTTAACTAATACTCGATGTACGGAGCACATTATGCCAGTGCTCCAGCAGCTGCACTGGCTTCTGGTATGTTTCCGGGCACAATTCAAGGTCTTGGTTATGACTTATAAAGCCCTAAAAGGGATGGAACTGGGGCATTATATATGAACTTGCCCAGGGACTGAAGTCGGCTGGGGAGGCTCTCCATGTTCCTCCACTTAAGAAGATAAGGTTGACATCCATGTAGAGCAGGGCCTTCTCAGCCTTCACCCATAGGCTATGGAATTCTCTTCCCCAGGATATTTGCCTGGCACCAGGGCTGACATTGGTTTGGCGCGAGGACAAGGGCACCCTTTTTACCCGGGCTTTTATTGGTGTTTTGGTATGCGTGTGTGTGTGTCCCTCCTCTTGAGGTGTTTTAGCAAGTTTTATGTCCCCCGCCATTGGAGTCTTGTATTTTACTTTATATACATTTATTTATTGTGCTTTTTAAAAAAATTATAAGCTGCCTCAAATATTTTAAATAGAGAGGCAAGATAAAAAAATTTAAACAAACAAACAAACAAATAAATAAATTACTCTATCAAATCTCCTAAAAATTGGCCTGCGTACTACATTACTAGGATTAGGGGGGAAATTTCAAAAGCCCCTAAGTGACACAGGAACCTTAGTCTAATTAAAAGTCAATAGGTCTCATGAAAATGGGACTTAGAAGCTTAAGTCACTTATACACTTTTGAAAAAATTGTCCTAAGTCAAATTTTGTCTTAAGGTTACACAGTGAAAAAGTATGGTTCTACTCTGAAAACACAGTGTATTAAAACAACACTTTACTCAAAAAAACCTGCTATCTATGAGCAATCAGACTATATTCTGGTGACTTTATTGACTATGTTTTTGCTACTTTTATTGCTGAAAGCATAGGACAGGCAGATACTACAGCTTCAAGAGTGTATTCTGGATTCTATCAAAGGATTTGTAATTAAGTTAAAACTGCAGATTCATTGAAGATTCATGTGTTTGTCAGTAAGGGCACATCTAAACTACAAAGATTTTTTGAAAGAGGATATGCAAATTCTGGAGGATCTTTCAAAAGTGAAAGTAATCTGAACTAGTTTTTTTTTTTTTGGAAAAAACCCTTTTTCAAAAAACTGCGTAAACCTCCTTTTTTAGGAAGAGTGATTTTTTCGAAAACAGTTTTTTTCCTCAAAAAGCCTTATCCAAACTACTTTCACTTTCAAAAGATCCTCTTTCGAAAATGCGTTTGGAAGAAGATATGCAAATTCCTATGGAATTTGCATATCCTCTTTCGAAAAATCTTTGTAGTTTAGCGATGCCCTAAGGGTGCTACTACACATCACCCTAAATTCAAAATAAGATATGCAATTTGCGTTACACAAACTGTGTATCTTATTGCAATTGAATTTTGAAATAGGCTATTTTTAAATTTGGCACATCTGCATAGGACTAAATTTTGAAATAATGTGCTATTTTGAAACATCTCCAACCCTTGTGGAGTGAGAGTTACCGGGATGCCAAAATAGTGCACCCGTTATTTTGAAAAATATTTTGAAATAACGGATGGTTATTTTGAAATAACATGGTGTACCTATTTCGGGATACCTCTGGTATTCCAAAATAGCCGTGCAGTTTAGACATACCCTAAGAGTCCAGCTTGACTTTCAGATTCTAGGGAGAGATTACACTGCTTGCAGTTGGAGAAAAAATTATCTGTAAAATGAGTACATTTGCTCTGGAAATCACTGACAAACAGAGGAGCCCATAACAACATTTTGTGAGAAAGTTACTTTTTTAGAGTAGAATTACATTTAATAAATAAATTACCTCATTAAACTTAGGTATATTTAAATTGTCATTAGTACTAATATAGATCATGGATGCTACCAAGTGTCCAAGTCACAACTCGCTGGATATTTCTGAATCCAAACATTAGATGTCTATACAATTAGGGATGAGACAACATGCTCAAATGTAATTTAGAATCCGTTCAAATTTTGAACAAAATATTTAAGAAAAAGAATCAATGTTCTATTAACATAACTTTTATAAATGTATACCAGTGTGTGGTTTCTATGTACATTTATATTATGTAAGCCAAAATCTCAGAGGAGACAGAACCAGGAGTACAGTTCACATTATTCCTGCATGTGCAGACAGCACAGAAATAGAATGATAACAAGTAGCAGAACAAGAAAATAGCAATCCAAGCACTCACAGGAAGAAAAGCAGCAAGATAAGGACTGAAAAACTGAAGGTGTCTGGAAATATTCAAAGGCACATTTCTCAATTAATTAAGGTTCACAAAGTGTGATAAGACCCAAATGAGGGGCACAATACACACATACACTTACAATGGTGATTCATACCATTAGTGTAAACACTTCAGTTTCATGATTATTTCTAAAGCAAATGATTTTCAACCATACAAGCGAAGGGATATCAAATCTGTGTGAAATGTAGCTAACATTGCAACTCAAGTGTCCTTTGAAATGAGGTAAACTCAATCAGCATTATGGTATGACTGGTTTTGCATCTATTGTTCTGGCAGGTTCTGCAGGCATATCTGTACTGCTACTATGATCAACCTGTTCTCCCCCAGTGGTGATGGAACTAGTGCTGCTGGGTGTATTGTTGCATTCCCTGATGTGAAGTGGTTTCTGTGACGGGCTGTCACTGGCCCGGGGGCGGGGCGACCGGAGCCCTCGCCGGCAGGGGGCTGACGGCCAGGCCCGGACCCCCTGGAACGCCCCTAACGCGAGCCGTAGGGGACGGCGGGCTGGGGCGCTCCCCCCGCGCCTGCGCCGGCAGCGGGCAGACGGCTGGACCTCCGAGGCCCCGCACAGTGGGGGCGGGGCAGAGGAACGTGGCCGCTTGACGGGGCCGCACGCCGGGATGCGCCCGGAAGAGGCGGGGCCCCGGGCAGCGGCCGGCGCGGCGGGCCAGTTCAAAAGGGCCCGCCGCCAAAGAGACAGGGTGCAGGCTCCTTGCGGCAGCGGAGGAGCAACTCCCGCTGCAGGACGGAGCGCGAGCGCCGCTCAGCCCGGCTACTGGCCCGGCGCTGGTCCCGGGGCCTCCGGGACAGCCACTGCCCCTGGCGAGCGATCAGCCCCTCTTCGGACGGCGGGCGGACCCCGCCGCGCCGAGCCAGGAGGGAACGGGACAGCCAGGAGCGCGCCGGGACCGGACAACCCGCCCCGGAGACGCCACCTGGACACCGGACGCCGCGGACCGCCGAGTCAGGGTAGGTCCAGGGGCGTCGGGGATGGTCCGCAGGAGACGGCGAGAGGGAGGAAGGAGCCCGGGGCAGGCTCCCCCCCCCCCATCCACCGTGCCGGGGCGTTAGCGGCCCCGGCACGCAGGGCCCCGGGCTGCGACCCGGAGAGAGGGTGGGACCGGGTCCCCCTCCCTCCACAAGAGGAGCGTCCAGCACCCAACGGCCACACTTAAAGGAAGAGCGCAAACCAAGACCCCGTGCTGGGGAGGACTTAAACTGGGGGCGTATGCCCCACCCCGCAGGGTGGGTGATCATTTGCAGGGTTCGCTGACCCCCCCTCCCAGCCGGGAGGGGGTGATCGCACCCGCGGGCCCGGGCCCCAGATTGGGGGGCCCGGGGACAACAAGGAACAAAGGGAGGACAAAGGGGTCCACAGACCCAAGAGGGGGTGATCGCACCCCAAACCCTCACAGTTTCCATCATATATAGGGTTTATAGTTTTGTTCATTTCAGCACTCCCACTATAAAAATTGTTCCAAATGCCATTGCACCCCCACAACACAACTTCCAAGATCCGTGCATCCTACACATACTTATCACAACATGTGGTGTACGTCAACCAATTCATCAAATGTCTCAATAGAAATTATGTGGGTGAAACCAGATGATTACTGTGCTCTTGAATGATCACTGGCTGACTGACATCTTGACATGTGAAAGGAGATACTACAAATTCAGTTAGTCAGGGGTGCTTAGTAATGGTATGGAAAAAGAGCCCGATCAGGGAGCAGCAAACATTCTCACTGTGGGTTCAGGTCTACTCATCTCAGCCTGGGCTCTCTGATGGCTATCGATGGTGAATGCACCAATCTTTATCTCACTTCTCCATCTGAGCAGTTGTGAACATGATTTTCCCAGTTATCAATGGAAATGCTGAGTTTCTTGAGGCCTTGCTTGACCTTGTCACTGTACTGAAGCTTTGACTCTCCTCTGCATTGCAAGTAGTTCTTAAGCTGGCCATACAGAACAGCCTTCAGCAGACCATCTTGAGGCATGCAGTTCATGTTTCCCAACCAGCAAGGCCTGCAAACATCCAACATTGCTTGCATAGGCTATGGACCACTTCTCTCAAGGATCTCTTTACTGATGATTCATTTTTCCCAAGTAATGAATGAATGAACTTATACAGGAAAGAAAGACAAAAATACGCTGTCACCTTTGGGAGAACACTTTTTACAAACTGAACACTCTACATCTGACTTGTCAGTCCTCATCTTCAAAGGAAACTTGAACAACGTTTTCAAAAGACAAACCTAGGAGCTTAAAGTCAGAACTTTCCTAGACACTAAAAATCATAGACTGAATAGAAACACTGGATTTATGGCCTATTACGGCAATTGGCAACCCGCTAACAAGTCACTCCAGCTGCTTTTATCCCCCCACTATGGGAATATTAATGGGCCACTTCACCTTGAATGATCCCTTTCATGTTTTAACCCTTGTATGTGTTAAATACTTATCCAGTCTGTTCAAACCTTGTAATTATTTCAGTTCAGATTTGGTGGGCAGGTGGATGAAAATTAATCAACACAGACCTGCAAGAAAGAATGCTGAATATGAGGTACATATTTGGCATGAGTTGACACATGCATGATAATTGCTTCTTTTAGAACCAGATATTCAGAAAAGCCTAGTTATGACAATAGATCAGCGGATGATAGGTATAGTCCCCCCCCCCCCCCTATAACACAAGAAGATCTGAAGAGAGGTTCCTTCCAGCACCTTGATTCTTTCATTGGAGTAGCAAGATTTATCGGACATGCTAATTGTGTGCTATAAATTAGGGGGACGCAGTGTACTTCTGAAGTTATTCAGAATTGCTTTCATCCAGATTATTTCCTCATTACAAACACACACACACACACACACACACACACACACTTTCTCTCTCTCTCTCTCTCTCTCTCTCTCCCCAACCTAAGCCTGAACATCCACACCACAATTCAACAGCCTGCATCCCGAGCCCTGAGAGTCTGAGTCTGCAGATGCAGGCATTTAATTGAAGAGTAGACATTCCTGTATGCACACTCAGTGCATGGAGGTTGCATCTCTGACCATCTTGGCTAACCGCCACATCTGAACCTATATTCCATGAATTCACCTAATTCTTGCTTGAACCCAGTTATTTCTTTTGTTTGTTTAAAACCTATTGCCTATTCATTTCATTGAGTAATCCTTAGTTCTTGTGTTCTGTGAAAGACTAAAAAGCACTTCCCTAATTCGCTCTCTCCATGATAAAACAGTGAAAAGGGACCATACCTTCTAACTTGGGTAAGAACACTAGCCAGGTACTCAGCTGGTGTACATTGGCCTGGTTCCCCTATTTTCAACTGAGCTACACTAATTTACACCAGCTGAGGATTTGGAACATTATGTCTCCCTAAATCATCCCTAAAGCATCATACAAAATCAAGAATTCTTCACTTCCTCTACTAAAAACTGCTGCATAGAACCAATCAGAATTCTTTAAACAGTTGCTGCAGTTCACTCAAAGGGCATGTCTACACTAGGAAATTATTTCTAAATAACTTATTTAGAAGTAATAACTCCCAAAATAGCTATTTGTAAATAGCATGTCCACACTACAGGGAAGCCTCAAAATTAGTCCAAGCAGGCTCCCAAAGCGTATGTCTACACTGATGTTATTCCGAAATAACAAAAAGAGCATGTCTACACTGAAAGCCATTATTTCAGAATAATGGCATGCTGGAAGACCTCTTACTCCAACTCCTCTAACCCTCATTTTATGAGTAAGGGAAGTGTTCTTCCTTCAATTTCCTGCTGTGGAGATAGCACCAAAAGCCGAAATAAGCTATTTTGATTTAAGTTATGCAATTGATGTAGCTCAAGTTGCATAGCTTAATTTGACTTTTGTCCTGATGTATAGATATGCCCTTAATATGGATGTGCTACCTTGACTTACAGCCCCAGGAAGACTGGGAAGTAATTACTTTGAATGACTCTGGGGAGTAATTATTTTGAAATAGCAGTTAGTGGAGCATTGTGAGGGGGTCACTCACCACCGTAGCGGGGGTCCGTCATCTGTCTCCGGAATCAGTCCATTCCGCCCGCACAGGCCTCCGCTCACGTGGTGTTCCCCCTCTGGAATCTTCTCGTCGCGTTGCTCTCTTCGCCACACTGCCCTCCGGCAGTGCCCAACTCACTCGCTCTGAGCCCCCCTTCCGGGGGATTGATGTCTCTCCAGCAGGCCTGTCCGCAGGCCTAGCAGGCTGGCCGGCTGGCGGTCCGAGTCCCTGGCCCAGCCTAACTCTCTAGCCCTGCCCTAGCTCCAGAGAGCGTCCTGCTCCCTCGGCAGCCAGGCACACACCCTTGCCGCAGGCCTAGCAGGCTGGCCGATTGGCGGTCCGAGTCCCTGGCCCAGCCTAACTCTCTAGCCCTGCCCTAGCTCCAGAGAGCGTCCTGCTCCCTCGGCAGCCAGGCACACACTGTCTGTGCTGAAGCAGCCCTTCCCCTTTATAGCTCCCAGCTGGGCCTTAATTGGCCAACGCCGCCCAGCTGGGCTGAATTCCCCGGGCCTGCTCCAGGCCAGGGTTTGGCTCTTAAAGGGGCCAGTACAGGGCAGCTGCCCTGTTACACACCCTCCCCCTTAAATATCTCCCGGGGGGGGGTTCCCCTGCTGCCTGCCCTGTTCCCCAAATCTCAGCCGCCCCCCCCATTCCTGCTATGAGGCGGGCCACCGTTCCTGGCGTGTCCATATCCCGTCCTCCTCCCGGAGTGGACCGGGACGGCCCGGGGGGAGGGGGGGGAAAGGGGCGCAGGCCCGCCCGTCTCACTGCGCCCCGGCCCAGGGACCCTAAATGCAGCCGCGTTGCTGCGATTGCCTCAGTCCGGATTTTGCTGGCCGTGAAGGCTCTCCGCCTGAGCGATCCCTGGGCCCCTTCTTCCCCCCTCCCTTTTCGGGTACCTGTAGCCTCTGAGGGCCCGTCGGGCTGTCGAGCTGTCTCAGTCATCCTAGTAGGGTCCAGGCGGCCCACTCAAGGGGTCCAGGGTTGGGTCCTGCGAGGTCCCGGCGGCGGTTCGGCCACAGCGTTCCAGCACCCATCGGGGATCGAGCTGGTCCAGCCCGTCGGGCTCGTCCTCGGGGTCCAGGGGGGCTCCTGCCGCTGGTCTGCGCCCCACCTCCATACCCCATTCTGGGGCATTTCGGTCGGCCCCCAGGAACTCAGCTGGGGGCAGCCCCGCCCGGGCCTTAGCCTCCCCAGGCAGGAGTTCGGGGTCTGCCTCCCGCTCCTCCAGTGGCTGGGCCCTGACTGCCCTCTCCCGCCGTCTTCTTAACCTCCCTGCCCCGCCCTCTGGGGTCCGGTCCCGTGACGGAGTGGGATCCGCCTCTGCCCACCCGGGTGTCCTGAGGGGTTCCTCCTCCTCTGGTTCCGTGGGCGGCCAATCCGCCCGGCTACCTGCCCTCCCCCATAAGTCCCGGTCCCCCACCTCGGGGTTGGATTCTTGTTCCTCATCCAGGCGGGACAATGCGTCCGCATTGGCGTTGGCCTTGCCCGCCCTGTGGTGTATGGAAAACACATAGGGTTGAAGGGCTAAGTACCACCTCATAAGGCGGCTATTGGTGTCCCGCATAGTTTGTAGCCACTTTAGCGGGGCATGGTCTGTCAACAGGGTAAACTCACCCCCTAGCAGGTAGTACCTTAGGGCTTCAACCGCCCATTTGATCGCCAGGGCCTCTCTTTCTATCACGGAGTATTGGCGTTCTCGGGGAAACAGCTTACGGCTGATAAAAACCACCGGATGCTCTTCTCCACCAACCTCCTGGGAGAGTACGGCGCCCAGCCCAGTGGCGGAGGCGTCTGTCTGTAGACAAAAAGGTTTATCGAAGTCTGGGCTAAGCAAAACGGGCTCGCTACACAGGGCTTCTTTAAGTTGTTGAAAGGCCGAGTCACACTCTGTGTCCCACCTCACTCTCTGAGGTTTGTCCTTCGTGAGCAGAGAGGTGAGCGGCGCCGCTATGCTGGCAAATTGGGGGACAAATCGGCGGTAGTACCCCGCCAGTCCCAGAAATTGTCGGACCTTCCTTTTCGTGGTCGGGGTGGGGTAATTTCGTATGGCCTCTACCTTCCCCACCAGGGGCCGGACTAGCCCGTGCCCCAAACGATACCCCAGATAGGTGGTCTCTTGCGCGCCGATTTTACACTTTTTGGGGTTGGCCGTGAGACCCGCGTCGCGGAGCGTCCGTAGTACTGCCGCCACTTGGTTTATGTGGTCCTCCCAGTCGCGCCCGTAGATGACCACGTCATCCAGGTAAGCTGCGGCATACGCCAGATGAGGGGCAAGCAGGCGATCCATCATCCGCTGGAAGGTGGCAGGTGCCCCGTGGAGGCCGAACGGCATGCGCACAAAGTGGAAAAGCCCGGACGGGGTGGTGAAAGCTGTCTTCTCCTGGGACTCCCGATCCAGCGGGATTTGCCAATAGCCCTTCGTCAGGTCGAGGGTTGTTATGAACTTAGCTTTTCCCAGGCGCTCCAGCAGCTCATCCGTCCGTGGCATCGGGTAGGCGTCAAATTTCGATATAGCGTTTACCTTTCGAAAGTCGATGCAAAACCGAAGGCTTCCGTCCGGTTTAGGAACCAACACGATCGGGCTCCTCCACTCACTCCTGGATCGCTCGATCACTCCCAGCTCCAACATGGTGTGGACCTCTCGTTCCACGACGTCACGCATCCGTCGGGGAAGAGGTCTGTTCCCCTCCCGCACGACCTGACCGGGCGGAGTCCGGATGGTGTGCGTTATTGCTGAGGTTCGGCCCGGCCGCGAGGTAAAGGTCCTGGCGAAGGTTTCAACAAGCAGCTGGGCTACGCGCCGTTGGTTCTGCGACAGGGTGTCCGCGAGCTGGGGTGTCTCTTCCCCCTCGGCGTCAGGCACCCTAGGACCTAACCCGGGTTCCGACGGGTAGGGCGCGACCAACATGCATTCTCGCTCTCGCCAAGGTTTGAGGAGGTTCACATGATATATTTGTTTTTTTCTTCGCCGGTCCGGCTGATGAACCTCATAGGTGACTGGGCCCACTCGTCGGGATACCTCATACGGCCCCTGCCAGCGGGCCAGCAGTTTTGACTCCTCTGAGGGGAGTAACAGCAGCACCCGATCCCCGGGTTCGAACACTCTTTCCTGGGCTCCCCGGTTATACCCTCGCTCCTGCTCTCGCTGGGCTGCCTGTATGTTTTCTTGAGCCAAGGCCCCCACCTGCGTGAGTCTCTCCTGTAGTCGAAGTACGTACTGCAGAAGCCCGACCGAAGAGGAGGGGGTCCGTTCCCAGGTCTCTCTAACCAGATCGAGGACGCCCCGAGGTCGTCTGCCATACAGGAGCTCGAAGGGGGAAAATCGAGTGGAGGCCTGTGGCACCTCCCGCACTGCCATCAAGAGCAAGGGGATAAGCTGGTCCCAGTGCTTCATGTCCGCCGGAGGGAACCTTCTCAGCATCCCCTTCAGGGTGCGGTTGAACCGCTCTACCAGCCCGTCGGTTTGGGGGTGGTAGACGGAGGTCTGTAGCTTGTGAATATCCAGGAGGTCGCAGACCTGGCGCAGCAACCGGGATGTGAAGTTCGTTCCTTGGTCTGTCAGTAGTTCTCGAGGTAGCCCCACCCAGGCAAAAATCCTCACCAACTCGTTCGCGATCGTGCGGGCACGGGTGTTTCGGAGGGGGACGGCCTCAGGGAACCGGGTTGCATAGTCCATGATTGTTAAAATATACCGAAATCCAGCCGCGCTCCGCGGAAAGGGCCCCACTATGTCCAAGGCGATCCTTTCAAAGGGGGTCCCTACCACGGGCAAAGGGACGAGGGGAGCTTTCGGCACGCCGGGAGCTGCGGCGAGCTGGCAGGCTGGACACGACTGGCAGTAGTCTTTGACCTCTTTGTACACCCCGGGCCAGAAGAAGCGGGCCAAAACTCGGGCCAGGGTCTTCTCATGCCCGAGGTGCCCGGCGGCGGGAAGGTCGTGCGCCAACCTCAGCACGGCTCGTCGATGGGTCCGGGGCACCAACAACTGGGCCTCTTCTTCCTGCGTCTGCGGGTTCCGCCCGACCCGGTAGAGCCGGTCGGCTCGTAGCTCAAACCGAGGCCAGTGCGCCGCCCTCTGTGGATCCACCACCGTCCCATCAACACAAGCGAGCTGGATGTAGGCCTCCCGCAGGGTGGGATCCTCCCGCTGGTCGCGGGGAAAGTCGGTCGAGTCCAGCGCGACCGGCATGTCCTCCGGGTCCGAGCGCCCTGGGTTGGCCGGTTCATCTGCGTCGCGCCCGGCGGGGCCCTCCCTGTCGAGCGACCCCGGCGGTCGGACTGCTTGGAGTTCCTCCCCCAGGAGTTCCACGCGGGGCTCGGTCGGTGCCGGTACGTCTGTAATGAGAGCTGTAAGACCTGGCCAATCACGACCCAGCACCATAGGGTATGGCAGGTGCGGCACCACGCCCACTCGCATCATTCGGGTGACTCCCCGTACCGTCAAGGGAAGCCGGACCTGAGGATAGATCTTCACATCCCCATGGATGCACCGCAGCTGCAGCTCCCCCTCGGCCAACGCGGTGTTAGGCAGTACCTCGGGGCGAATAAGCGTCTGGCTGCATCCCGAGTCGAGGAGGGCGAATACCGCGGGATCCCCCGCGGGTCCCCGGGTGGTCAGGGAGGGGGAGCTAGCCGGGGGAGTCGGGGCGGCCCCCATACCGGCCTGGTCCTGCTCCGCCACCTCCTGAAGAGCCGGGCAGTATTGGGCTCGAAGCTTCACTGACGGCTGTCGCCCCTTAGTCAGTCCTTCGGGCATTGCCTCCCCCTCCATGGCCCTCCCGTCCGAGCTCGCCGAGAGGGGAGGAGGGAACCCCGCAACTTCTCTCTCTTTACGGGGGGGGGGTTTTTTTTTTTTTTTTCCTCTCTCTTTTTTTTTTTTTTTTTTTTTTGTATTAGGGTCCACTGAGGCCCATGCAGGGCCCTTACCTCAGGGCCGGGATCGCGTATATGCCCACATTCTCCACCATCTGTGAGGGGGTCACTCACCACCGTAGCGGGGGTCCGTCATCTGTCTCCGGAATCAGTCCATTCCGCCCGCACAGGCCTCCGCTCACGTGGTGTTCCCCCTCTGGAATCTTCTCGTCGCGTTGCTCTCTTCGCCACACTGCCCTCCGGCAGTGCCCAACTCACTCGCTCTGAGCCCCCCTTCCGGGGGATTGATGTCTCTCCAGCAGGCCTGTCCGCAGGCCTAGCAGGCTGGCCGGCTGGCGGTCCGAGTCCCTGGCCCAGCCTAACTCTCTAGCCCTGCCCTAGCTCCAGAGAGCGTCCTGCTCCCTCGGCAGCCAGGCACACACCCTTGCCGCAGGCCTAGCAGGCTGGCCGATTGGCGGTCCGAGTCCCTGGCCCAGCCTAACTCTCTAGCCCTGCCCTAGCTCCAGAGAGCGTCCTGCTCCCTCGGCAGCCAGGCACACACTGTCTGTGCTGAAGCAGCCCTTCCCCTTTATAGCTCCCAGCTGGGCCTTAATTGGCCAACGCCGCCCAGCTGGGCTGAATTCCCCGGGCCTGCTCCAGGCCAGGGTTTGGCTCTTAAAGGGGCCAGTACAGGGCAGCTGCCCTGTTACAAGCATCTACACTACTGCTATTTCAAAATAACTATTTCCAAATAAGTATTATTCCTTGTGGAAAGCAGGAGTTATTTCGAAATAACAAGCCTGTTATTTTGAAATAACACACTCGATAGTGTGGAAGCTCCATTTGTTATTTAGAAATAAGGGGAGTTATTTAAAAATAACTCTCTAGTGTAGACCAGGGCTAAAGGTGACCACATTTCTGTTTCTGGAGTAGTAATTCCCTGTCTGTCGTTTATACATGAGTTTAGTTTTGCAAATCATTTTTGAATACTTCAATTTCTAGTCTATTCTTTTCTGATTCTTATGCAGTGTCCATCATTGTGGCAACTGAGGTGTATAAAAGAACAACAGAAAAGTGTGGCATACTATGTTATTATTCATCATATAATAGGGCTGCATATGGGAATGGAAGGGGAAAGTAAATGAGAAAGATGACATTGCCTGCAGCACTTTATTTCAAAGGACATCCTGTCAGTGATTAATGTCTGTGCTGGATGAATGTGAAGTATGTATTCAGTTCTGCCTTTGAAATGTGACTCGAGCAGTGCTGCCATAATATATTCTTCTCCAGACAAACATTTCACTAGTTCTGAAATGATATTTTACAGACTCATAGATTTTAAGGCCAGAAAGGATTGTTAGGCTCACCTAATCTGACCTCCAGCATAAACACAGGACAAAGAATGTCACACAGTAATTTCTGCATTAAGACCACTGTTTGCTTGACCTTTGGCATATATTTATAAAAGGCAGCTAAACGTCACTTAAAGACTGCTAAGAGATTGAAAAACCATGTCCCTAAATAAATTGATCCAATCATTAATTACCCTCACAGTTAAAATTCTGTGCCTTATTTCTGGTTTAAATTTGTCTAGCCTCAGCATCTAATCACTGGATTTCATTATGTCATTTTCCACTAGGTTAAAGAGCTGTCTACTATCATAAATCTTTCCACCAGAGGTAATTGTTGACCACGATCAAGTTGAACTCTTAACTGTCTCTTGAATAAATTAAATAGATTAAGCTTCTTAAGAATATTCCTGTATGTTTTCCAGATCTCAAATAACCCTTATACAGGTTGAATCTCCCTTATCTGGCACCCTCAGGACCGGAGTGGTTCCGAACAAGGGAATTTGCCGGACCAGGGGAGGTAGGGCATCCGGGCTCTCCTGGGGCTCCCCTCCTGGCAGCTGCCCTGAGAGAACCTGGAGAACTGACCTCCTGCCCATCTGCCTGGGTCTGTTGCCCCCAGCCCACTCACCAGCTCTGCTCTCTACCCTCAGGTCACTGTCCTTGCAGGCTGCTGCCAACCAAACCAACTCTGCTCCCAGCCACTCTCAACCTTTGCAGTTGGGCTCTTTGGTCTAGCAACATCTGTGATCCTGCTGGACCAAAGATATTGCTGGACATGGGAGTCCCAGACAAGAGAGGTTCAACCTGTACCTCTTTTTCTGAATGTATTCCAATTTTTAACATCTTTTTTTACATGTGAACACCAGAACACCGTGTTCCAGTAGCTGTCTCACTAAGTAGTGATGGTATACAGAAAGAATACCAGCTTTCCATCCCTTCTAGACATTCCACGTCTTAAGAGGCAATTACACATTCTAACTTGGATAAGAACAGGAGTCAGGCACTCAATCTTCACAAGTATAAGACTGCATTGGGCGCTTGTGCTCAACTGGTTATCTGCCATGACATTAAATCCTTTTCATTCATGCTACATTCCAAGATATAATCCCACATTCTGTATAATCTACATCAGTGGTCTCCAACCTTTTTAAGCATGAGATCACTTTTTTAATTTAAGTGCAATCCAAGATCTACCTCAAACCCAAATACTTTTGTCCTGCCTCCTTTGTGCCCTTTTCCGAGGCCCTACCCCCCTGCTCACTCTGTCCACACTCCTCTCTCCCCCCCGTTCTCCCTCACTTTTACCAGGCTAGGGCAGAGGGTTGGGGTGCAGGCTCTGATCTTGGATTAAGGAATTTGGAGTGTGAGAGGGGCTCTAAACTGAGCCTAGGGGCAGGCTGTTGGGGTACCAAAGGGGGTTCTAGGTGCAGGCTCTGGGAGGGCAATTGGCTGCAGTGGTGCTCGGGGCTGAGGCAGGGGCTTGGGGTTCAGGAGGGGGCTCATGACTGGGGTTGGATTTCAGGATGTGGGCTCCAGCTGGGCACTGATTACCTCAGGTGGATCCTGGGTGATGGTGCAGTGGGTCTAAGGCAGGTTCACCCTACACTGGCCCTGAACCACTCCCAAAAGCAGCCAGTAAACTCCATCCCCTTCTCTGCTCTGTGGAGCTAGGATACAGAGTGGGAGGGGGGCATCTTGACATGAGCACCCCTCCTCAGCCCTGCACAGAAAGCAGGAAGCTCCTGAGAGGACAGCTCAAAGGCAAAGGGCGGGAGATGCACAGCAGTGGGGAGAGGGGGCAGATGAAGTGCTGGTCCTTGACAGGCTCTTGGCCAAACTAGTCAGGATCACCTTTCAGAGACTCAAAGATCTACCAAGAGATCCCAATCTACTGGTTGGTGACCACTGACCTACATTCTTTGTTTCTAGATGTATGACTGTGCCTACAACTGTGTTGAAATGTGTGTTGTTCAAATGAGTTCACATTGCTAAGCAGTCCAGCTCAATCAGTATGAATGATTATTTACTGCTCCACCAATTTAGTGTCACATGCAAATGTTACTAGCAATAATTTTATATTTACTTCAAGATCATATATACAGATATTGAATAGCGTTGGACCAACAATAGATCCCTGCAAGTCTCCACTAGAAACATGCCTATTAGACAATGATTCCCCATTTACAATTGCTTTTTCAGGTCTAATAGTTAACTACTTCTTACCTCATTTACTATGGAGGCAGATTTTATACAGTGCTAATTTTTTAGAATCAGAATGTCATGTTAGACTAAATCAAATGTCCTACAGAAGAAGGCTACAAAGTCAACAATGTTACCTTTATCAGCCAAACATGTAATCTTACCGATAGGAAGACATCCTCCTTTCTGAATAGAGAGCAGAAATATTTAGTGAATGCATCTGTTTCGTCTACAATGTGCATCATAATTTTAACATCCTGGTCTTGTAGTAAAGGCACTCTCCAAGTTACAAACATCTGCATATACAAACCAAAGCTCATCTGCAGCCTCAGAAGAGGCGCAGGTGGCAGCAAGCAATACAAATGCTGGCTAGAGGACTCCAGAGAAGCAGAAGGCAGTCATGAAGCCAGTGGCTGGAGAGAAGTGCCATTTTGAAGGGGAACCATAGTTTCTCTCCAGGCACCGCCTGCATTGCCGCCCCCTGTTCCTCCTGAGTCCTCTGGCCCATGTTCACACTGCTCACTGCCTCCTGGTGAATGGGGGCTGAGTGCAAACCACAGGGGAAGTGACTGGAGGATGGTGCTGGCTGCTGGAGCTGGTGCAGAGCCTGTGGGGTGCCAGAAAGAGCAGGTGGGGGATGCCCAGAACTAAGTCCCCTTCAGAATCTTCACCGACCTCCTCATCCTCCTCTAGTTGAATGTGCCTTTCCTCAAGCACCAGCATTCAAGGTTAAATTAAAAAAGTGGTCTATTGTTTTTCATTGCAAAAATACAGTATTTCAGCTACATTATGAGTTAAATAGCCTGAGAACCTAATTACCATTTATAACATTGTTTCTATGGGAAAATGTGTTCCAAGTTCCAAATAACTGACTTACACATGAACTTTTAGAACACAAACCGTTCATAATTTGGGGACCTCCTGTATATCTGTAACTATTGCTAGGAGTTTGTACTCCACACCTCTTCCACACACTTTGTCTTTCTTAAGTAGGGTGTATTTAGAGATTTTAAAAGCAGTACATTAAGACCAAACATTAAGACCAAAGCAGTACAATCCATACATTCTCCATGCACCAGAGAAGGCAGCCCTGCGTTCCACAAAAATCACACCAAACCTTACTAATACTACAACATTTATGCAGCCAATTGTTTACCTCTTGTATCTTATGCTTCTGGACTACGAACTACCTCCAAGATCACCTGTACTTTCCTGTTCTTCAGTTCCCTTCTGATATCCCTTAAGCTTTTAATGACCTGCAAAATGTCTTCCAAAGCAGTGTCACTCATGCCAATATCTACTGTGACCAACAGATCTTTGTCCCTAGTGATGAGTGTTTTCTTTGAATCAGGAAGACAGCAGACATCCTGCTTTTCTTTTGCCCCCTGCTGAACATTTTATCTAGTCTCAGGCTATGTCTAGACTTGGACTTGTACAATTGCACTTGCTTAACCCTCCGACCCCCGTGAATGACAAAGTTTTGCTGCGGCAAGTTGTTGAAAGTGTGAATACTGCTTTGTGCCAACAAAACAAAATCACCTTGTTGGGGGTAGAAGTATTTTATTGACAAAAGTGCCAACAAACAGCGTATATACATGTTGACTTTTAGCAACATGGCTGTGTCAACACAGCCTTGTCACTAAAAGATGCATAGCACAGACAGCTCAGAAACACTGAGTCCCTGATGTAGGCTGTCGGTGGTTTCCTTCTGAGCATGTCTGATGACCTCAAGTATTGAACTGAGCCTACCTAATGCAGAAGTCTCTCAATTAGATTTTGTTTGCAGTTGTTCAAGGAAGGGGGAACAAATATCAGACAAATGACAACATTAAGTTGTTAGCATACATGATGACTGCTGATGTCCCAGGCAACCAGTTCAAACAGAGAATGATAACCAGGCAACAGGAATCTAGATGACAAAGATATGTTCAGTGTATCTTTCTTAATCTTAATTTCCCATTACATTCACAGCTGTTTGCTGTTTCAGAAATCCATGCATAAATTAGGAATTTCTTTATTTGTTCATTTCTTTCCTTAATGTCTTCTATAATAGTCCAGATGCAATTCTGTGGATTAGCCTTGCCCATTATTTTGTCCTATTTCTTGGTTCAAGTTAAATGAAAAAACACCTTCAGTCTGACTTCAAGCAGTGTCACGAGGATTACAGGGAGCAGGGGATAAGCATCTAGGTGGGCCTAGTACTTTAGAGAAAAAGAGCATGCAGCTCCCTCAATTTTCTGGAAGAAGAAATTTCTACAAGAATTAGGATAATCAGGTACAGTGAACAGAGATTCTTCTTCCGGGCTCAAAGAAGATGCTATGTGAATACTACAAATCTAATTTTAAAGGAGGAACAATTTCAATTTTTCTATGATTTCAGGAGTTTGGACGCACATATGTGGTTGCCCATGGTAAATTGACTGACTGAACCCAACAATGCCACATTTGTGGAATGTTTTGTGAATAAAGTGTTGATCAACACGACATAGTAAATGAATGTGCACAACTGTCTTGCTTTTCAGTCAGTCACTAGGCCTTGCTGATCATTCTTTGGAAGACTTTATACAAAATGTCTGTCCAGCTGCAAAATCTTAGCTAAATTCAATCAATCTGACCAACACACTTAAGGAAAGGCTGGGTGGAAATATAATTTATTTTTATTTTTGAGGAATTGCCAGATGTTTTCAACCACTCCACCCTAGTGATTTTCTTGTTGTTGTTTAATTTTATTTTGTTGCACTAATTTTGGCAAATTTGGTATTTGTAAAGTTGGAGCTTTCCACAGTGAATCATCATTCTGGAAAGACATTAGGCTGTTTGATCCTCATCATAAAAGTGTGGCCTCTGCTGATACATTTAAATAGTATGCTAGTATAATCTTCCCTTTGCATCTTCTAATGAAGAAAGTACAAAACTGGAGAGCAAATTCCTCCCCTACATGGCAATGCCTTCCGCAGACACCTGATGTGGGGTCCAGCTCCATCCCTGGGGCAGCCTGTGTTGGCTGTCTGGCCATCCTCAGGGTGGGTGGGACTTGAACTCATCAACCTGTGCTCCCCAGGCAAATGCTCAGCTCCACTCCAGAACCTACCCCACCTCCCTAATATGGGAGACAGCTCCATCCCTGGAGCAGCCTGAATTCTGGAAAATCCATTGAACGGACTTTCCAACTTTGATCAGTGCTACCTCTCATATCCTTAGTGTTCCACCTGGCTCAGCTGATGTGGAAAGAATATTTTTTAAAATCGACTACACCCAAGACTATAGAAGAATGGGTCTTGGAAAAGACTCTTTACAAAGACTGTTGTTAGCCAATGCTACACAGCCCTTATAAAAATACTTGGAAGGACTTCACATAAGACAGCATTTAGAAATATTTTTAAATAATTGGCCCAATTATTAAATGCAAATATTTATAGGCTAATAACTGTATATTTATATGCTAATAACTGTATGCTTATAACTGTAAACCATTTATTCAAATGAAAAATTTTATTTGGGAATTAGAGATATATTCTTATTCTGAGCTCTATTTTAGTTTGCAGAAAGCCACACTGAATTCCATTCAACAAAGCATTAATCTACTGAATATGTTCCCATCTGCCATGCCATCCATCAAAATAAATCCCAATATTCACTAAGAAAAATTAATAGTTTTTCAACTGATTTTCAGCTCTTTCTGTTGCTGTGGCAATAAACACTGATAAATTCCGCCTGGTTCGGTTAAAGTTACATAAATTAAATTAAAAAAAACCCAAAAGATGCTACTCATCTGTAATATAGGGATAACAGCATTGCCCTATCTAAGAATATGAGATACTGAGATACCAGAGTAGTGGGCACCATACAAAGTAGTGAAAATAGATTTACACTGTTACAATTAAAACCATTAATGCTAGTTGTGTGCTTCACAGAATATATTTTCAGAATTTTTTGCTATTTACAGTGACCTTTGTTGGTCTGCTATCACCACATGGCCTCATCTTAGCATTTTGGTGGTCTTGCTGGGGTACTTATATACATCCAATATGCCATTTAGATAGCAATTGAAATCTAAATCTCTTTATACATCAAAATTAGGTTCTTATTGAATTTCATTGTGACTCAAGAGGCACAACATATATACCGAGACTTATGCCACCACTTCTGAATCTGACCAATTCATTTTACATTCCTGCTTTAAAATAGCATATTGACATTTTTCTGACATGGATCTTTGTTTAAGAAATTCTACTGCTATAGAGGTTTCCTGGCTATTCCTTGCAGACCTGAAATCTTTGTGTAACAAGAAAATTTTGTTTTACTTTTCAAGAGAAATATAAATAAATGACAATGCTATCAAATAAATTTGTTTTGCATATGTACAGTGCTTAAAACTGCCTCCCTGATCATTTTATGCTTCATAACAGCATGTTTTGAGGTCGAGCATATAAGACTACATCTCTAATTCCTTAATTATTAGTCTGTGTAGTTATGAATCGAAGACAAAGCAGAGGGAGAAAATGGGATTAAAAACAGAATAAAACACATCATAGTTGTTTGTGGAAATAATTAAATTCATGTTTTTCACCCTTCTCTTCATAATCTTTATATAAAGGAACAATAAAAGTCAGAAAGCCATTATCCAAATCCAGAAATATTGGTTTCTACTTAAAGCCACTTCAAGAAGTATTATAAACAATCTGTCTCAGACATTTTTGTGTGTGTGTTTTCAGATTTTATTTAGGCCAGTTTCATTGCACCTCTCTCAATTTTTCAGTTAGCTCAAAAAGGAGAATACTAGCCAAAGACTCCAGTCTTCATTAGGCTATTCAGAATGTCACAGAATTTTTTATTCACTCTTTTCATTGCTCGGCACATCAGAAAACCAAACTTCCTCTTAATGCACCTTCCAAGTCACAACTGCATACACACCGAAACAACTAAATATCCTCTTGGTGAGGTTCCAGCTGGAAATTGAGCTTCTTGGTAAGACTCCAGCTGGAAACAATCAGATGCCCAGATAAAATAATGATAGAATAAGCACCTCTATAATGCTGTATGGACATATCTTCAGATTTAACAACAACGAGTAGTCCTGTGGCACTTTAGAAACTAGCAAAAATACATATAGTACCATGAGCTTTCATGGGCAAAACCCCCTTCATCAAAACCCCCACTTTCTCTTGAAAGTTTCATCTTTGTTAACAGTGATGGTTTTTTCCTATTTAGGGGTGTTTTTAGCCTTCTGGGTAAGGCTAAAAACTGTGAAAAATTAGTCAAATTTAATAAAGCAAGCATTTGATTAAGTGAGGTTTGCCCACAAAAGTTCATGATACTATATATATTTTTGTTAGACTCTTAGATGCCACAGGACTACTTACTGTTTTTAAAGTTACAAACTAATATGACTACCCCTCTGAGAATTCAGATTTAATGGCATTCAGTTAGAAAATTCTGTTTAACGTTGCTCTTAATGTTCCAGTTATCGTATCTGAAAAGTCACTGCTCAACATGTTTTAACTGCACACCAAATGTAGTATGCTAATACAATCAAAAACACAAACAAAACTGCTACAAGTCCTTTACTAAAATCTATTGGCCTCACCATCTGATGCAATAAACACAGACCTCAGATCCTTGGCAGTAGACCACATTCCAAATTGGTGCTGTAAATCCCATAGTAGGTTGAGAACCGTTTTTATTTTCAGGACTATTATCCTTAAATGCAGTGGAAATTCCTAGGTGCCAAGCTTTCGTTAAAACTTCTAATTTGAAGCTAACTCATTTTCAACTGGTTTAGCAGCAGAGTTACAATGTATACTAGGATTGCTCCCTCCCTTTTAAACTTTATTCTAATTAAGGTTTTACACATCCTCAAATCATATTACCAATTCCCAAGTTATTAATAAATACTAGTACCTCTGTCAAGGCCATACAGGCATTAAAGGAACAAATGAGCTTTACAAGCTAGAAACAAACATTTTGACCTGTAAATAGTTTTTCTTCAGTAGATATGGTCAGTCTCTCTTTAAGCGGCTTTTTCCTTCTGTTTCACTTGAACAGGCAGAAGTGGGAAGCACCAGCACAGATTTTCTGGAGTTTCCCATTAGCATTCACAATTACAAATGCCATAGGATTTACAATGACAATATGCCTACAGGCGATGGAGGAAACAGCCATGTGACTGAAATGAAATAAGAATGAACCCTGGGAATGACCTTGTATCTCTGGACCAATGAATTCTGACTTGGGGAATTCTGTGTGATTGCACACAGATTCTCAAAGCCATTTTGGAGAGCCCAGAGAAACTTATGGAAAACTAGCAATTATTGCACCTCTGCTATCGTTTGGACTTATATACTCTGACTCACTTTGTGATAGATAGGAGGAGTGCTGGCCTTTTCTCAACATACAAGCATTCAGTGAGTAAAGGGTTAAACTCAGGTAGCTAAGGGGGGGTTGGCAGGGAGCCAAGAGAACCAATGGGAGGTTTGAATTGGAAGATATAAAATTGCTTGCTATTTTTGTGAGTGTGAGTTTTAAGCCAGGAACAAGATGAATTGAACCAGGCAGAACTACCATGCCTACAAAAAATACTGGGCATAGAAATGGGCTGGACCTTGAAGCATGTATCTGTAAGGAAATAGGGAATGAAATGTCTATTTAGACATGATCTGGTTATTTTCTTTGTTTTGTTGTTAAGTTAAACTTCTCTGTGCTAAATCCATGTATCCCAGGGATGGAATTTTTCAGTGTTTTTAAATTGTTCTTTTCTCAGTTGCTTTAAAACATCTAGCATCCAAATATGCTTTACTAAGTATATCTTTTCATTTTCTTGAATAAAATTACCCTTTTTAAGGAAATGATTTGATTCTTGTGTCCTAGAAGGTAACAGAAGTTCTGTGTGTGCATGCCTAAGACTGAGAGGTCAGCTATCAGAGATTACAGTTTGTTTTCTCTTTTCTCTAGGCTCTCTTGTGGTAAAAGAGTTTGGGGATACCTCTCTGGAAGAAATCCAAGTGCTTTCTTCCTGGGCTTAAGAAGAAAGGGGTTTGTTTGTTTGTTTGTTTGTTTGACATGGTGGTGGCACCTACCTCCCAAGGCCAGGGAATCTGTAACTTTGGGGAACTTTCAAGCAGAAGCCTATAGAGGCAAGGTATTTTTAAGATCTTTTGTGAGCCTTCACCTTTTGCACTCAGAGTGCCAGAGTGGGGAACAGCTTTGACACACCTGTTAATGTATTTTACCTGCTTTACCCTCTCATTAACTCTCTTCTTTTTGTTAGATAATAAATCTTTAGTTAGTTAACTAGAGAAATTGGCTACAGTATTGTCTTCGGTGTGAGATCAAGAGTATCCATTAACTTAGGTAGACCCTGAAAACCTGATGTGACAGCGAAGCCAGGTATGCTCCAAGGGGAAGTTTGGAAGTGGTCCAGGGGAAGCCAATGAGAGTCAGGCTGACCTCATTAAGTTTTAGTTTAGCCAGCATTGTGTTTTAGTTTAGCCAGCATGTTTTGGACTGGATACACACTAACCCCAGTGGCAGTCATTCCTGCCACTGTTAGGGCTCTGGACTGGGATGCGGTGGAGTAGGGAGGGCCCGCGTCCCCCCTGCCACTCCAATCTAGAGGTGGCAGTCTCCCCCTCTCCCGCCATTGATCTATTGCATTTGTTTGCTTGCCCCGCTCTACACTCAGGGCCTGGGCTTAAAGAGGACCCTCAGGGGTTTGTTTACTGACCTGTGCACAGGTCTAAGCCCCAGGACAGAGCCAGTGGGCTTACAGGGCAGCAAGATCACTTTTTGAAGATGAATGTTTGGGAAAATCTGTTACAGCCACTGCAAGGCCCGAACTCTGAAGATTCCCCGCTTCAGAAGGAACATCTTCCAGTAAGACTCCCTAGCCTTTTAGGATCTCTTTTTGAAATATTTCCTCGGTTATATACCCCTCACCCACACACACTAAACAGGCTGTGTGCCCATCATTAAGAGGCATTACTACGTCTTATGAAGGGCAGTTCTTAAAGCCTGGAGACCTGAGTTCAGTTATAACAATGGTCCCAGTTCTAAGGCAGATTCCTAGGCAAAAGGGCAAACAAGTTCTCTTCTTCTAGAGAAGAAAGGAAACATTATCAATATATCTAAAACTAACACTGTGACTAACTGCTAAGTACCTATCTATTTAGAAATGAATGGATAAATTGTACAGTAAGCAAAGAAACTGGGACATTGCACGTTTCAACTTGTAACCAAAGACAATGAGAATGAATTAAGGAAAGCCTGGGGTTGGGTTGTATATGCTATAGAACATTCGGGGCCCAAGGGTGGTCGCAAAGCATGCTTCCAGCCAAAAGAATCTGAACTTTAATAGATGGGGAGCATGTGTATTGTCTGGGAAATATGTATGGACAAGTACTTGAAGAAAGTATCGCTATTCCACCAGTCCAGACCATTTTCTTGGACAAAATTGGAATAATTATACTCAATAAAATACTTGGAGCTATTACCAAATGGGGCAAGCTTTTTAAAATCCCTTCTGAGTCTTCCCAGGCAGAGTTCCCCTTTAAGCTCATTTTAAAAGAGCTGTTTCCTATGGACATCAGCAATATGATTTATGTTTCAACAACATACACACAATTCTGCAAATGCATTGAACACAGTTTTCCAGATTAAGATACTATTAAACATGAATAACAGAGTAGTCCCATAAAAATCAATGATACCACTCAGAATAAGGGTACCAGAGCACAGTTCTCTGTGATTAAGCCTGCCCTAGGATTTTGCTTCTAGTTGGCAGATTCAACCTGATTTACCTTTAGGTTTTAGCATTTAAAATAATATCATCCTAACATTTGATTTTGAGGTTCATTTTGCCAAATATATTTGTTTGAAAACAAATTACTTTTGCTGTCTGGTCTCTAGAAAAGCAATCAGAACTTTAAAATGCCTGAGTTTGATTTTGTGTTTACTTTGGTTTGGAAATTCAGCAAAAATCCATTTTCCACAAAACTTCTACTCTTTCCTGGTTTTGGTAGAACAGAACATACTGTGAAAGTATCCCTTCCTATGGTCATTCTGCTTTCAATCCCAACAGAAAACCTGGAGGAACAAAGCCATGCTATTTTTTTTTTAAGTTAAAACAAATGCTCTTGAATGTCAAAAACGGGCCAAACTGTTCAGTTTGAAGAAACAGTCTGGATATATTTCATCCAAACTAGTGCACCATTTTGTACTAAAAGCTAATGGTGCTATATCAAAATTACTGCTTCTTAATAATTTAGGGGTTATGTCTAGACTGCAAGCCTCTTTCGAAAGAGGCTTTGTCGAAAGATACTTTCGAAAAAACTTCTTTCGAAAAAGAGCAACTAGAATACAAGCAGATTTTTCGAAAAAGTGAGTTGCTTTTTCGAAAGAGAGTCTAGATGCTCTCTTTTGAAAAAGCAGAGTTTGCATTACATCGCGCCTTTTTTCGAAAAAGGACTTTCAAAAAAAGGCATTATTCCTCGTAGAATGAGGTTTACTGTGGTAAAAAAAATTCCACATTCTTTCGATTTACTTTCGAAAGAATGCGGCAGCAGTCTAGATGCAGGGGAAGTTTATTCTGAAAAAAAGGCCACTTTTTTAGAATAAAACCTGTAGTCTAGACACACACTTAGTGTCATAAAATGTAACACAGTAAATATACAGATGTTCTTCAGGGTATTATATATACATGTTGTTCTTTTATTTTTCATCCACTGAAGAGGAATGGAACTGTTACAGCTTTCCATTGTTTGAATAATGCATCTTAAGTTATAACACTGCCTGGAAAGGTCACTATAATTAACAGCCTGTCAGCATTTTCATATGAAACTCCATCTTTCACAGGGTTCATAATAACTTGGCCACTGAATTTTGCTTCTGGTAAGAAGCTGGAAACTGTCAGACTTCAAGGATGAAATCCTGGCCCCACTGAACTCAGTGGGGGTTTTGCTAGTGACAACAGTGGAGCCAGAATTTCATCCCCAGGCTTTTGTGGTGTATTCTACCTATAAGGGCTACTATTCCTGCTTTAGATCATCTAACACTGCAACACACATTCTGAACATACTGCCAGGGACTTTGAGAGTTTCATACTCTTACATACTGGTAAATTGCCCTCTGATGAAAAAGTCAAAACAGATTGAAGTATACATGATATATGCCTACTATAAAAGTCATTTAAATACAGTGCCATACGAGCCATTGGAACTGATTCTGATCTCTAAGACCAGTTTTGAACAATTTATAACTCTATTGGCTTCTATATCGATACTCCTAATTAACTTGGATTTGAGTGAAATCTAAATCAAGTCTATTATGGTAAATTATTTTCCTAACATAAAATTTGATAGTACAGACCTTTCCACCCTCATTTTTAAATAGTTAGCACTATGACAGTGTATTGGAGCATTTGCATATGCTATTCATATTTTAATGAAACTTTCAATGTATTTTACATTGTAGTTGGAGGTACTACCATCATATAAATTTCTGGCTTTGATACAATCCAGCTTGTTTTTGAAGAAATGCCATAATGGGACCAAGTCACATCTATCAAAATTAATAGCAATGATTTGATGCTTGAATCTTCTCTTAGTAACATAAGGCTAAATGAAGAGAAACTCCATTGAAATCAAGAGTTATAGCAGTGGGAAAAAAGGGTGCAAGAGAACGGAGAATCAAGCCCATCTTCCTTCAGAAAGAGGAAAGGTGACCAATAAAAGTTTCTGTGTGTCTACAAAGATGAGTGATTTAAGGATCTTAAAAATATATATGTGGCTTGTTTTACAAATGGAAGTGCAGAGAAATGTGCAACTGATTTGTTCTATCCTGAAACCACTAATGATACTGTAGTCAGGATTACTACTGAAGGTATCTACACAGGTTTAATCTTTCTAGCCCAACACCCTTGGGACCTGACCTGTGCCGAACCAGAGAATTTGCCAAACCACGTAAGGTTAATATTGTCTAGCAGCATTACCAACACTTCCACTGCTTACTAGGCTCTTAAAAGACATTTAAGGATAAATTAGAGCTAAATAAAAGCACAGAACACTGAGAGCCAGGACTAGCAGCTGTAAACGAATTTTATGGGACTTCAGGAAACTTGGCCACACCCATGATAAGTGGACATCCAGCTAAATAAAATCACGTTGGACCACGGATGCTTTTGGACCAGAGAGTGCCTGACTAGAGAGGCTCAACCCATATTCACAAAACTTGTATATGAGACTAAAATTCTTAAAAGTATACTTACAAAAATAAAAATGTCAATATTTTGTCTTCATCAATGTTTTAATTCTTATGGGTATGAAAAATAACACAATGTTTAGACTAAAGACATTTTAAAGTATTTTAATTTTATCATCCTGTGTCTACATTACAAATCTTTGTAACAGTTGGCAACAGTCATTAGGACTAGTACAGCTTTCAATATTCCATAAAAATATTTAAGAGAACGATAGGCATAATGTTGTTAATGAGCAAAAGTTTATAGGTTTTATTGTTCCTCCTAACCACAGTTATCAAAATTAAGTGCCTAAAAAGAAAGCATCTTGATACAGAGTCAGATGACCTAAGTGAGTGTCTGATCAGTATCCTGACCATTCACAACTCCTGCTGACTTTGTGAGTTGCAATGTTCCACCCATCTGACAACGTGGTCATTTATTTATGTGACTAAATTTGAATCAAGTTGTCTATGTTTAGTTATGCAAGTTTGCACATTTTGGTCCATGTGTTTTTAAATTTTGATATAAGGTTACTTTTAATATAATCTGTCAACTGTACCGTCATGCCAGATTAAGAATTTGGTGGTAACAACAAATATACACAAGTTTCCAATCAAAAGTAGAAGCTCTAACTCAACATGAGTTGAATGCAGTTTAAACTGTCTTACAACCCAGTAAGGACTTCTACATTTGACTATTTTAGACCTGAGTTTGGTAGTAATTGCATCACTTCATAAACCTTTCATTTCCACATTAGAACTTCAGCACAATTCTCATACACCATATGGGCTATTGCTGTAACCCTCAGATCCTCCTCTAATAAGGGATACAAGGTACACATGGCCAAGTAAGCTTGGGTTGGAGATATGACAGGGAGCATTTTGCTGCCGCTGTGAAAAAGAGCAGTGTGTTGCTAATTAATGCATCAGCCAATTGATTTACTTCATTGGCTCTTAAGGCTCTCATTCTTTCCTGAAGGAAAGAATCCCTTTAAGGAGTCTGCTTTGTCTTGCATACCCCCAAATTTCACCCCACTTAAACATGACTGGCTCACAATCAGACATAAAAATACAAAAGGGTCATGGCACACACACACTGAAAAACTTTCTAATTTTTATCATATAATTCTAAAATAAATCAATTAGAATATAAATATTGTATTTACTCTTCAGGGCAGTACATAGAGTAGTATAAACAAGCCATTGTATGACATTTTAGTTTGGACTGACTTCACTAGTGTTTTTCATGTATTCGGTTTTAAAATTAGGCAAATATGTAGATGAGTTGATATACTCTCTGGAAGAACTCTGCATACCCTGACTGAGAATCAGTGCTCTACTTGAGCAACCAGAGGGGCTGGATGTGCCCTCTTGCTGACTGCCCAAGTGTCACTGGAGATGCAGTGCATAGACTGGAGACAGCTCATTCTTCTAGCACTCTGATTGTCAGGGAAAGATTTTTGCCCTGTTTATTGTACAGGATGGGAAGGGGAGAATATTAACTCTCTTTCCCCTGTTTCCTAACAGACATTTTTGCACACAGAGCCATGCACAAATTTCAAGCTGAGTTTAAGTTTCTTATATAATTAGGCCCTAAAACATCTAGGGCTCTCTCAGTAAAATCGACATTTTGAACTCCACTTGAAAGACCACAGGTAGCCAACATAATTTAGAAAGTGCTGACATTCTGTGTTTTCTTGGACACAGTCTGCTCAATAGGTAAGTAGGCACATACCAGTCCAATTTCAGTTTGAGTCATATCAGAATATAACCTCATGTAGATTATTAATGCTCAGTTATATTTGTTTTGCTAGGGACAGAATGAAAATGTACTGATTTTCTTATAGCAGCTGTAAAAGATTTCTGCAAGACAAACCTGCATAAAAAATGGCAGCTTTGTACATTCAGTAAGTGGTGCTTGTCAATTTTTAGAGGCAGAATTGCTCAAGCACATGTTGAGATGATCTATGCTGAATGTTTTTTAACCTCTCACTTCCACATGACTTCAAGAGCATGGGTCTGTGGACGCAATAAAAACAGCTTCCCAATTGCTGATGAATAACCTGACTTTTTCTTAAGAGTGCTTCAAAGTTCTCATTTTGGCCTCAAAATAAATATTCTTTTGTCACAAAGTAGCTTGATAATTTGTTTTATATCTCTACTGTAACATGCTTCTGTTCTTAACTTATTGTCAATCACTGCACTTTATTATATCTAAGAAAAGCTAAGTAAGAATCACTTCAGAATTAACAATGAAATTTAGTAGTTCTTGTGATTCAGTGGGATTTCCATAACTTGCTTCTTCAATAATGTTCTGCTCTAATACCTATATAATGATTTTTTGTGAAATTACGCATCCAAAACTTTGACTATGGAGGTGCAGCACTCCCTAGTTAAGGTTATTATACTTTTTTACCATTGAAAGTAGATTTTGTAACAAACACACATTTGGGGGTAAATGCATCTCCTTTTCTTATGTGAAAGTTTGCACATTTAGCCTTGTGTCAGAGGAAAATATCTTGGGGAATTTTAAGAACAATTAAGCCATATTCAATTTATATGTCCTAGAACAAATAATATACTTCCCTTTCAAAAGAGTCTTTCTAAATTAAGTCAGTAGTACATATTTTCAATTTTTAATGACATTTATGGGAAGAGTGCATATGATAACAGTGTGGAGGGCCATGCAGCAATGTTAAGGTTGTTCAGAGCTTTTATTATGTATTCCTAAACTTTCAAAGATATTATTATATTTCATACAGCTTTTTAGCAGAAGTTATTGGTGTCTTTACAGCCTTAATATTAAATTTATCTGGACTGTTATGGTTTCTAAATGATCATTGTTTTTATTTCCTTTACTCAAAGTTATGGCAAAAAATAACAAATACACTGCTAGGAGTATCCCTTTTATTCATAGTTTTATCTTTCCAAATTTGGTGGTGGTGCCTATTTCCCTCAATCTTCTCCTTAGTAATCAATCCATTGCCATTCTAGTTGTGTAATTAAATGAGTCACATAACATTTATTTCTTTTTCCTGTCTGTAAAAATAAAAAATTAATTCTGAATATATTAGAGTTTGGCGTGTGTGCGTCTCTCTATATATATATAGAGAGAGAAAGACACACACACAAAACCCCAAAAGTTTAATGTAAACTCTGTCTTTAACAATTTGTTGTTCATCACTTTTGTGAAGAAATACAGCTGCTTACAGTTATTTCCATGGGCTGTAGACTTCCATGGCCAATTTGATGTAAATGAGCTTAGATTTGCTGTTTTTCCACCTCTTAGGCAAGTATCAAATTGCTATTCCTCAGCAAAATGAGTTTTTATTTAAATTTCCTAGTTATATTTTATCCTTTAGGAACATACAAATATTACACTACCAAGGGGTTAATTGCCTTACTAAACCAATTGGAATAAACGCCATTCTGTATAAGACAACAGGAAAGCTGTTGTCTTAGCTATTGTTTCATTTTTAAAAGGTAAATTCAATAAGCTATTGTAGCTTATTTGCAAGGAAGTGTAATCTTCTTGCAGTAGTCCAGCTCTACTTTTACACAATTTCTATTAAGAAGTGTCTAACACTTATTATGTAACAGATTCTTCTGAGTATTGACCACCTTACCCTTTTACAGCTGTAGTTGGGTGAAGGTACTCGATCCGGTTAGCTATGCTCATAGATGTAGTTGGTAGATTTTAAAGGACACTGAATTTTGTACAACTCTGAAACTATTCATCATGAGTGAAACATTACGGAGAAGTGAAAGAAATGTAGATGTGTTAGTTTGGTGTAGCTGAAACAAAAAACAAGACTATGTAGCACTTTAAAGACTAACAAGATGGTTTATTATCACCTAATAAACCATCTTGTTAGTCTTTAAAGTGCTACATAGTCCTGTTTTTTATTACGGAGAAGGACATTTTTGCTGTCAGTTTTTCTCATTACTGAGTGAGGAGACAGAAGCATGAAGATGATGTCCTATAAATATTAGCAGCATGAGAAATCAGATTTGTTTTTCAAAGAGTGGCTAAAATTGCATTTAAATTTTTAAACCCACTGTGACGGGGTGAGGCAACCCCGCACTAGAAGGGCCCCCCCCAGCGAGGCAGGGGAAAGCGGCGCGGCTTGTCTCGCCGCCGCCGAGGACGCGTCCGGTGGGGTAACCGGGACGCGCCGCTCGGCAGGCGGGCGAGCGGGCGGGACCCCGAGCAACACAGGGGAGGGCGGTGACGGGGTGAGGCAACCCCGCACCGAGGAGGGCCCCCCCAGCGGGGCAGGAAGAGACGCCACGGCTGGACCTGCTGCCGCCGGGGACGCAGGCAGCAGGGCAGCCGGGACATGCCGCCAGGCTGGCGGCTCCAGGGACGCAGCCCGGGACAGCGCGGGGGAAGAACCCCCCCCCCCCGGCAAGGTTAGTGGGGACAACCGGGCAGGGACGGCACCCCACCAGCCCCGGGGCGGGCAGCCCCGCGGGCGCCCCAGCCGGCCCTATGCCCCACAGCTGCAGGAGAGGGAGAGAACGCTGGGGGTGAGGGGAAACAGCTGGGGAGGAGAAGCTGGGGCCGTGGATGAGCACAGGTGTGAGTGCTCTGGAGGGGCGGGGCGGCACCTTCCCCAGGTATAAAGTCAGGAGAGGCAGAAGCAGGGGAGGAGGAGAAGGAGGACGCTGGAGGCAGAGACTGAGAGACACCGAGGAGGCGGCGAGACCAGCCAGGTGGTGAGCGGACGAGCGAGGGCGTGAGGAAGCAGCCCAGGGCGGGTGTACTGGAGCCCGAGGGTTGATGCGTTGCGGCTCTGTGCCCCATCAGCCAGGTCGGGGGAGAGAAGAGCATCTCCCCCGCCTTAGGGCCCTGGGCTGGGGTCTGGAGAGAGGGAGGGCCCGGACCCCCCTCACCTCCTCGCTCGCGGGATCCTCGGGGCAACCGGGAGGGCCGACCCGGCGCCGCGGCACCGAGACTGGGACCTTCTGGGACGGCAACCGTGGGAGTGTGACTGCCCAGGACGGGGTGGGCTCACGGACCCCGTAACACCCACCATAAAAATAATTATCTGGAAACCATTCCCAGCTACTTGTGGTAAGTGCTTCAGAGAAGACAGAGTTCCTGTTCCAAATAGCATACAGTCTGAATGTTAAATGTGAAGTAAATATGGGTGTGTCACCATATACATGGGGAGCACCAGTCCACTTATCCCCTCCCATAGCAAGTTTTGAGGGGTTTCTTTCTGGTGGGCTGGTGCTCAATCTTCCAGCTGCTGCATCTGGAATCTCATCCCCCTGATCGAATCCCAAATAAAACAACGTTAACATTTTGCTGGCAGTAAATATGGTTAAACAAAAGGAAGGAAAGGAGAAACCTATAAGCCAGTGTTTCCCAATTTTATTTGGCCGAGGAACCCTTTTCAGCATTTCAGAATTTCAAGGAACCCCTAGGTTTGTCAAGCAAAAAAAAAGGGGGGGGGAGAGGGACCCACCAATTCATGAAAATCCCCATCAATGCATGAAAAATCACATTCCTTCCCCAGGACTCCCCACCCCTTCCTTGAGGCCTCATCCTCTCTGTTCCCCTCCTCTCCATCACTTGCTATCTCCAGCCCTTATACATTCTCACTAGGTTGAGACAGGAGGTGTGGGGTGGGAATGAGTGATTTCGGTGTGGGAAGAGGTAAGAAGTACAAGCTCTGGGAGGGAATTTGGATGCAGGAGAAGGGGCTGTTGGCTCGGGGAGGGGGCTCCAGGCTCGGGAGTGTTGGGCTCAGGTGGAAGGTTGGGATATTGAGCAAACCATTGGCTTATGGATGTGTGGGTGCAGGAGTTTGGGCTGGGTATGTGAGGGACTCAGGTCAAGAAGGTTGAGAGTATGACGGGCTCAGGACACAGATTTGTGATGTGTGGATGGTGCAGGAATGTTGTGGCAGAAGACTGAGGATGTGGGGATGCAGGAGTTTGGGGATGTAAGAGGCTCAGGACAGGGGGTTTCAGTGTATGATAGGCTCAGGTCAGATGGGATCAGGTGGTGCAGGAGTGTTATGATGCTGCAGTGAGATGGGGGTTTGGCCCCAACTGGGGGCTTGTTGGCCAGGCTTCATTTTTAAATAAAATATTATGTCAAACTCAAAAGGGTTTAGCATTGTCTTTATTTATGAGAGGAGTGAGGAACCTGTTTTGAGTCAAGGGTCACTGACCCACAGAAAAGTCTGTTGGGGCCACACAAGTGAGATGCAAAAAAAACCCCAACAACCCTCCACCCCCCCCCCCCCAAGCCTCACTAATGTGGTCCCAAATGTGCTGGTAGGGGCAGGGGACAGAGTGAAAGTGGGTGCTGGGGCTGGGGAGAGGGTGCTGCTGGGTGTAAGGATGCTGGCTCAGGTGGCGGGGTGTTGGGGCAAGATGCTGGGGTAGGCAGGTGGCAGGGTGCTGGGGTCAGGGACACGGTCTTGCTGGGCACTAGGGTGACTGGCAGGGTGCTGGGACAAGGAACAGGGTGCTGCTCGGTGCTAGCATGGATGGCAGGGTTCTGGGGCCAGGGCCAGGGTGGTGCTGAGTCCTGGGGTGTGAGGCAGAGTGTTGGGGCCAGGGACAGGGTGGTGCTAGGTGCTAGGGTGGATGGCAGGGCTGCCAAGAAATGGGATAGGGATGGGGTGCAGATTCTGGGAGGGGGGCGGAAGGGGGCAAGGTCTCGGTGGTAGGTAGGGTGCAGAAGCAAGCTGGATGTAGGATGTCTGGCTAGGGGGAGGGAGCAGGAGCAGACTGGGGGTAGGGTGTCTGGCTACGAGGGAGGGTGCAAGGAGGAGACTTGGGTAAGAGTTGGTCCTCCCTGATCTGGCATCCTCTGGACCTGACTGGTCCCAGATGAGGGATTTTTGGACCAGGGGAGGTCATTTCAGGGCTCCTGGTTCCACTCCCCTCCCACTAGGCTTCTTTGCACCTCTATCCCCTACAACCCAACTGAGCTGCCCACCCCTGCTGGTTCCCTGCACCTCCCCCAAAACCATCCCTCACAATCCAAGGGAGTGAAGCACCAGTTCCCTGCAGCCCCTCACAGCCCAGCTCAGCTGCCAGTCTGTTCCGTATGCCCTCCCTCATCCACCTCAGCCCAGCTGAGCCCTGCACTGGTTCCCTGCATGCCTCCCCTACAGCAGGGTTCCCCGGAGCACCAATTGGGAAACACTGCTATAAGCAGTTCTCTCCAGGATACAGACCTTGCTCACAACAGAGAGGGCTCTGGGAGTATCACTGTCCACTTTAGAGTCCATTGTGATTCCAGTGTAAGTATCCGTCCTTCCACCCCTTCTGTCTGGATACCCTGCACCCTCCTCTGAGGGCAGGGGCATTGCAGGCTGTCAGTCATTGTTTAGGGGCTGGAGAGTATCAACAGTATGCACCCTACCCAGGGTTTCCAGGTCCAAGAGGAGTTATTTCCCTTTCAACTTTTGCCTCCTTTCCTATGATTTACAAGCGCAGAAGGGCATCCCATCTTAAAGCAGCTCCTTTACCCCTTCCATGCTACTGCGGGGTTTATATACTGCATCACAGATTGACAGAGTATAAAGAGGATGGGACAAGGAAGGACATGGATCCCAGAAAAAAACTGGTACTAAATCTTTAATTTTTTTAAATCTAAACTTGAGGCATAGTTTATTCTTAGTTATTCATTCATTTCTATTGCACCCCTACCCATCCACTCCAATGTGCTAAAAATCAAGACAATAGTTGTTAAGTGCTGTCTTTGGATGAAATTCACTCCAGTGCAGCACACACAAAAGATTAGGAGCACCTCTTAAATCCACTTAAGTCAATACCATGCATGTAGGTAGGATTTAGATCCCGGGTAGGCAAGAGGCAGCTAGCAGGCCGAATCTAGATCCGGCCAGCGACTGCCTCCCCAACATCCTTACTACAAAGCAGCAGCAGCCACTTTAAACAGCAGACTGCTAATTGCTATGAAATCTGGGCAGGAGAAGATAGCTTTGCGTGCTGTCCCCGCCCCATAGCAAAATCCCCAAGCTCCTGTTGGCCAGTTTCCAGCCAATAGGAGCTGAGAATTTTTGCTGAAGGCAGGCGCAGTGAATGAAGCCTCCCCCTTCACTCCCTCTGCTGAAACACAGCAATGTGGAGCAACCCACAGGCAGGGAGTCTGCAGAGCTGCTGCCTGCGAGACACCTAGATAGGCACCTCCCAGCCAAAGCCTGCCTCTGAAACCTCTACTCCCTCTCTCCCCACAACTACCTGCCCCAGGCCACCACCCAAACCCTCTGTATCCCCTCTCCCCGCCTCCTCCAGGTCACAACTCCTTCCCAGACCCTGCACCCCTTCCTGCACTCCTCTACCAGGCCAGTATCCTTTCCTGCACCCATGCCCTCTCCCTGACCCTGCAACCTATTCCCCTGCCCCACGTCACCACATGAACTCTCTGCACCCCCCTTTTCTCAGGTCACAAGTTATTCTTTTTTTTTAAACTTTGACCATGGGCAAGCTGAGAATAGAGGACTTGCTTTGGGAACTGAGACACTTGCATCTTAAAACAACATCTAGCCCAGCATAGTTAGCGTATGTGGATCATTGCTTCCATGCTGGTGACATTGGCATCAGGGAGGATGATGATGTTAGTGCAGTGATCTTCCCACTTGATGTGATGGATCTCCCGGAGGCATCACTGGTGGTTCCTCTCCAGACTCTGTTTGCCAATGGGTATGGGTAACAGGGAAAGGATCACTGGATGATTACTTGTTCTGTTCATTCCCTCTGGGGTACCTGGGTTTGGCCACTGCCAGAAGACAGAATACTGGGGCAGATGGAACTCTGGTCTGACCCAGTATGGCCATTATTATGCTGTCAATAGGTTACCCTAGTTTCTCATCCATAGAGGAGAGTAGGAATAACAATTGCTTTATAGACCTGGATCTTGGTGTCCTGACATAGGTCATGGTCTGTGAAAACATTTCAGAGCAATTTCCCAAAGGAAGACCTTGCACACTGGATTTTGTACTAGATCTCACTGTTGATTTTAGTGTTTTGAGAAATCTGGCTAAAAAGATAGAAGTGCTCAGCTGTTTCCAAAGTCTGTCTGTCAGTTATGATTTGTGGTGGGCCATCTACAAGACCTGAGGCAGATGAAGCACATTAGTCGTGTATTTAGAAAAGAGGACCTTCCTTTAAGGGACGGCAGGGTCAGCCCTAACTGCGTCAGAATTAATTAGCTTCTTCTGAGCCTAATGAGACTAAGGGGATCAGTTAATAACTTAATCAACACCAGGACCCTATAAAAAGGTCAGAAAGGGATCATTCAGGGATGAGGAACTCCTGTGGATTAGTTGAGCCAGGGTCTTCTGGAGCCCAGATACCCTAGGAGAAGCAGCCTGGGCATCAGTGCTCTGTACCAACAAGGAAAAGATACAAGAAACAGCCTAGCAGAAGCTGTGAATGGCAGAAGCTGAGATCTCTGCAATGTGCATATGAAGAACTGAGTGGATTGTGAGACTATTAGCAACAAATAGTTTATACTAGCCAGATATTAGATCAACTATCCTTAGCTATAATCTGAACCATCTTCCATGATGAAAGTACATATGTTTCAATACAAACAGTTACAAAAGTGTCACTGTGAATCTAGCAATTTATATCAGATTGGTTTATGTGTAAAATATATTTAATAATTTATTGTATTATATACTTTACTTATTAATTTTAAATGAAATTTCTGCTGACATTTAATATCAGGGGAGAAAACTGTTATTTAATGTATTGGGCTATATTCATCCCTGGTGAAACCCCACTGAAATTAGTAGAGTTACATAAACAATGAATTTGGCTCACTGTGTGCAATTTTATCTTTGTGGGTTTTTCAAGTTTTCAGTTCTTTCCAAGCTAAGATTTTAGCTTAGAGCATTATTCTTCTGCTCTACCTTTGTGTAGTGCCTAGGAATAACGAGTTGCTGATTATATAAGCAAAGAGGAAGACTATAATGCAGGTTGAACATCTCTAGACTGGTGCTCTCTGGTCCAGCATAATTTTTTTTAGTTAGCCAGATGTCCACTTATCACGGATGTGGCCAAGTTACACACAGTCCCAGTAAGTTTTTTTTATTGCCTCCAGTCCTGGTTCTCAGTGTTCTGTGCTGTCATTTAGCTCTAATTCACCCGTAAATGTCTTTGAAGAGCCCAGTAAGCAGTGAGAGTATTAGTGATGCCACTAGACAACATTGACCTCCAGTGGTTTGGCAAGTTCTCTGGTTCAGCACTGGTCAGTTTTTAAGGGCACAGGACTAGAGATGTTCAACCTGTATAACATTGTTGTGAAACCGATACAGTCAATACCCACACAACATACATGCAGAAGACATCACAAGAAAAGAAATGTCGAGCTATCTTGAAATGCATATCCTCTATATCTCCCCACCAAAAACCTTACTACAGGCAGTCCCCGGGTTACATGGATCCGACTTACATCGGATCCCTACTTACAAACGGGGTGAGACAACCCCGCACTAGCTGCTTCCCCCCAGCAGACCAGGGAGACGTGAAGCTAGCGCCACCCCCAGCAGACCAAGGAGACGCGGAGCGGCTCTTCTCAGCAAACACCTCAGCTTGAGAATAAAGGACTGAGGGAAGTGAGGTGTGGGAGAATAAAACTGAGCTCTGGAGAAATGTTTGGCTAGAGTTTCCCCTACAATATGTACCAGTTCCAACTTACATACAAATTCAACTTAAGAACAAACCTACAGTCCCTATCTTGTACGTAACCCGGGGACTGCCTGTACTAAGCGCCACCACCACATTTATCTTACACATCCCAGGCCCTCTACCATCATCTTAACTCTGTCCCCCTAACCACAACCTTTTTATCAACGCATCAAATACTCAACTGTATTACAGCAGATGTGAATGTACAGAAACTTACACTATGACCCAGCAAGCAGTAAAAATAAGTTAAAAGTATGTGTTGCTGCCATGGTCAAGCTCACCTTACTAGAAAGTTACCATGCTGCTATCCTTGGGTCCTACAACAATAGACACATGTGGTTTAACCTTTCCAAGTCTTACTGGGCTCCAGCACTGTCTCTTTCCTTAGACTCTGTCTGTCACTCCTTCATTGAAATAGGATTTAATGCTCCAGCTGCCTTAGGCCTCTACAATCAGTGATGAACCTTCCCCTCCCCCTTCTACACACACACACACATTTGTTACTTTAACACATCCTTTAACACCATTCCCTTTCATGATAGAAATGTAGCCATGTTAGTCTGGTCTAGCTGAAACAAAACCTCCCCCCCTCATCCCCCTTCTGTTCTGAAATTTGATTTGCCCTTTTCATGTGTGTTCATTTTTTTATTGTATCCTTTGGTATATATGGTCATGCCTATTTTCTTCCACTATTTGATCTGAGGAAGTGAGTCTGGCCCACGAAAGCTCATCACCTAATAAATCATCTTGTTAGTCTTTAAAGTGCTACATAGTCCTGTTTTTTATTCCCTTTCATGGGTATTCTTGGTTATAGTTCGCCTTATAGAATCATAGAATACTAGGACCGGAAGGGACCTCGAGAAGTCATTGAGTCCAGTCCCCTGCCCTCATGGCAGGACCAAATACTGTCTAGACCATCCCTGATAGACATTTATCTAACTTCCTCTTAAATATCTCCAGAGATGGAGATTCCATAACCTCCCTGGGCAATTTATTCCAGTGTTTGACCGACCTGACAGTTAGGAACTTTTTCCTGATGTCCAACCTAAACCTCCCTTGCTGCAGTTTAAGCCCATTGCTTCTTGTTCTATCCTCAGAGGCCACGATGAACAAGTTTTCTCCCTCCTCCTCATGACACCCTTTTAGATAGCTGAAAACTGCTATCATGTCCCCCCTCAGTCTTCTCTTTTCTAAACTAAACAAACCCAATTCTTTCAGCCTTCCTTCATAGGTCATGTTCCCTAGACCTTTAATCATTCTTGTTGCTCTTCTCTGGACCCTCCCCAATTTCTCCACATCTTTCTTGAAATGCGGTGCCCAGAATTGGATACAATACTCCAACTGAGGCCTAACCAGCGCAGAGTAGAGCGGAAGAATGACTTCTCATGTCTTGCTCACAACACACCTGTTAATGCATCCCAGAATCATGTTTGCTTTTTTTTGCAACAGCATCACACTGATGACTTATATTCAGCTTGTGGTCAACTGTAACCCCTAGATCCCTTTCTGCTGTACTCCTTCCTACACAGTTGCTTCTCATTTTGTATGTGTGAAACTGATTGTTCCTTCCTAAGTGGAGCACTTTGCATTTGTCTTTATTAAACTTCATCCTGTTTACCTCAGACCATTTCTCCAATTTGTCCAGATAATTTTGAATTATGACCCTATCCTCCAGAGCAGTCGCAACCCCTCCCGGCTTGGTATCATCTGCAAACTTAATAAGCGTATTTTCTATGTCAATATCTAAATCGTTGATGAAGATATTGAACAGAGCCGGTCCCAAAACAGACCCCTGCAGAACCCCACTTGTTATACCTTTCCAGCAGGATTATGAACAATTAATAACTACTCTCTGAATACGGTTATCCAGCCAGTTATGCACCCACCTTATAGTAGCCCCAGCTAAGTTGTATTTGCCCACTTTATTGATAAGACTAAGATTGATTAGTCTTATTGATAAGATTATCAGGGACACCTGATGGTGGAAGCAAATAGAAACACAGATTTTGCAAAAGGTTAAAAAAAGTCACTCTTCACTGTAGACAGAACAAGACATAAAGATCTGAAGTAAACAAAATAACACTATACATATTTCCTTAAGTTGCCTCTCTCCCAAGTGTTCTTTGATTCAAGTCATAGGGCTTTAGGATGTTCAGGATCTTTCCTCTTTTGCACATGGCTTCTCTTCCTAATCATGCAGTCTCTCTGTCTCTGATCACTGCAGTCATTACCTCACTGCTCTCTGAAATGGCCTGCAAGGGTATGTCTACACTGCAACACTATTTTGAAATAATTAGCGCTATTCCGAAATAACTTTGTCCGCATCTACACAGTTATTTCAAAATAATGTCAAAATACTGTCAAGCTGGAGGACTTTTTACTCTGACGCCTGTAACCCTCATTGTACGAGGAGTAAGGGAAGTTGGAAGAAGAGTGCTCTATTTTGAAATAAGTGCTGTGTAGATGCTCCCTATTTCAAAATAAGTTATTTCAACTGATGAGTCGCAGTTTGCATAGCTCATTTCGAGTTAAGCCCTACAGTGTAGACGCACCCCCAAGAGACACTCTTCCTTTAACTTCCAATCTCCTTTGTCAGGTGACTCCCTGTTCAGCCTCTTTAGATGACCAAATGATGATGTGTTACTTAGTCACCTCCGAACTTGGAGTTCAGACTTGAAAAACTCATTTGCCCTGAGTTGGTAGCATCTCTTTATTCAAGTGTACTTTGTTTTAATGGATGATCACAGTTTATCAAACCTTCATAATTAGCCATATGCCAGGTATAATAACTTCTGTCTTATACATTTCAACTCCACATGAAGAAAAAGACAGCAGAGAATTAAAACTAGAATTTGCAGACTGTCACTGATACAAAGAGAATCCCCAATATCAAACAGGATTTATAAACTACACATACAGACTCCCTAAATTGTCACAATATGGATAATATCTGGCAGGAAACATTAAGTTGTAGCATTGAAGTTGGAGGCAAACTGACTGGATTGTTACATAAATTAGATAGACAGACAGACAGACAACAAATACAGGATATACATACTTGAAGCATCACAGCCCCATGAAAGGAAAACAGAAGCAAAATGAGATTATAGATTTCTTAAAAAATGTTTTCCTCTGAAAAGTGCACTCTTTGTCTTGCCATATAAAATTTTTACATGCAATAAGACCAGTAACAAGCTCAGCCAGCAGTACATTAGTTCTATATACAAGCACATTTACATTTGAAAAAGTATTTAAGAAAGCATTAAATTGACCTAACACTACCACAAGTCTGCTTAAGAATATATAAGAAAATATTTTTAATTCTCCAGTCTCTTAAATGCAGAGCACCAACTAGGAACCAAAAGGCATGAGATTTAGAGTCCAGTTCTTCAGCCTTGCTGATGACAATGCGAGCATTGCTTGTGTAAAGACTGCAAGATCAGTAACTAATTTCATTTCTAAACCTGGGTCCTATAAAGACGTGCATGAGCCTTTGCAGAAACCCTACTGAAATCAATGGGACTTTGTATAAGTGCAAGGGTCCATCTGCCCAGAATCAATTGTAGGACTGGATCCTAAATGCTGTAATTGCTTCTTCAGACCTTTGAGCTTATAGCTTCATATTTGCTTCTAATGTTTTCTTGAGCAAAGAAGTGAACAGCTTCAACTCCTATGTGAAACTAAAAATCTTATGAGTTTGTCCAGCATTAAACACAATGGCATCTCAACTCTGATCAGGAGCCTTAGGTAGCACTGTAATATCAATATTTACTACTACTACAACTCAAGTTATGTCTAGGCTACATAGTTTTTCCAGGATACCCGAGATATCTCAGAAAAACTGTTCCGCGTCCAGGGAATGTGTTTGCTCTTCTGCTTTTTTTGTGTGGAAGAGCAAACACACTCTTTAGGAAGCCCCTGTATTCCTCATTCCACGAGGAATAAGGGGGCTTCTGAAAGACAGGGTTTTTCTGACATTTGGCCCAGTCTAGGCAGGCCAAATGTCAGAAAAGCCTCTTCCAACAAAAGAATCGGAAAAAGCTACGCAAAATGTGGAGTGCATTTTGCGTAGCTTTTTCCGAAAAAAAGATGTAGCCTAGCCATACCTTCAGAGTAAGAATTTTAAGGAAACTCAGGGCCAAAATGTTCCCATTGAAGAGGACGGCCAAATTCCCACTTACTTCATTCAAAGCAAGATTAAGCCCCAAGTCCCTGCTCCCATAACTGACTGGAGGCAAGAACATCTTTGCTATAGCTGGACATAAAAATTAGTTTCAAAATTATGCATACACGGAAGGATGGAATTATAATTAAACTTGTGTCTTTAGAAATAAATTTTCCCTCCCTCATCTTTTTTTTTCAGCATACATATTGTATAACTTCTCAAATCACAAGTACCTGTCTTGAAAAGCAGAATAGAACGAATATTAATAGTCTATTATAATCATTCATTGAACCAATTTCTTGAAGCCAGAGTTCACATTCTTACAAGAATTGTTGCTGTTCCATGAACAAAAATTCAACGGATAATAAAGTATATTATTTTCCTTAACCATAACTTACATCGGTATTATGTTTTAATATATCTGTAACATGCTTTTTATTTTTACATTTATTTTCAGTTATTAAAACAGAGCTCTGGACTATATATTGACATACTGTAAACAAAAATTCGAACCATTGTCTAAAATGTATTTGATATTATTTTCACTCTAAGCTTTGGCATAGTAATCCAAACCATACATCAGTAATTGATATGCAAACAACAAAACCAGCATGGGACTCTACAGTTCAACAAACATAAGCATTCTTTTATAGAGATATTAGAGCAAAACAACTTAATTTTAATCATATTTGGTACAGTAATACTAATTCCATTGTTCTGCTAGTGCAGAATGTCCATCTCTCCCACCCATCCCCAGTCTCCTCAAGGAGCTATAAAAATAAACTTTTTCAGTTTTGTTATTCCTTGATATTTTTCCATTCATCTCATTTCATGTAAAAACTTGAAATCAAACTTAGCCACTCCATTCCCACTTAAAAAAAGCTGTAAAAAATGGTTTCTGCAAATGCCAGCATCCCCTCTACATGATTTTCTTCTTTAAAAGTTTTTAATTATGATGGTTTTATTTGTTTTTATTATTTTTGCACTGTTGTGCTAGTGCCCTCAGCACTTCTATGGGAGAGTGCTTTATAAATGAAATTATTTATCAACTACAAATATTCCCGACACCAAACATGTCATCCATATATGTTCATACTCAATTTATTTCTATCAATATTGACAGAGTGAACAGCTTTTAAACTATCATCATCTGTCCCTAAAATATTAATATTTTGCAAATCGTGAAGTTTTTTTTTTTTACAGTTAATTATTTATTTACTAATATTTAACTCCCAAGCTGCACAAAAAGCTTAGGGATTTTATGTAAAACAACTATTCATCTGTCAAAATATTCTATATCAGTAAAATACAAAAACCTGCCTGAAAACAACAAATACAGACAATTGTATAAAAAATTCAATCCAAACATAAGAGACTTGGAATAAAATGATGCCAACATGCCTTTGCAAATCCTCTATATATGTTCCATTGACAAAAAAGGACATACTTTGTTATTTATCTTATTTATTATACACAAAATGCCACTAATTGTTGGCAACAAAAGTTAATGCTCAGGGTTTAGCTGATTGCCATATTTGGGGTCGGGAAGGAATTTTCCTCCAGGGTAGATTGGCAGAGACCCTGGAGGTTTTTCGCCTTCCTCTGTAGCATGGGGCGCAGATCACAGCTGGAGGACGCTCTGCATCTTGGGACCTTCAAAGTATTTGAAGGCTTGAATATCGGAGATATAGGTGAGAGGATTATTCTAAGAGGGGTGGGTGAGATTCTGTGGCCTGCACTGTGCAGGGGGTCAGACTAGATGATCATAATGGTCCCTTCTGACCTTAAAGTCTATGAATCTATAAATGCTAATAAGCAATTAGTTACATGCATGGAGGAACTACCTTTCCCTAATTCTTTTATACAAAGCAATCAAACTGATGCAGTTATAAAACCAACTGATCATTTTGCAACAGAAAATCCTAGAGACGTTATCATTCTCATGAAGTCCCATATGTAGGGAATATTTATACTACCCTATATGCTCAATAAAGAGTATCATAAACTGTTAATTTAATTGTGCAGTTGAAAGGCAAACACTCTGTAGTTCAAGGCTCTTTTTTAGAAGCCCACCATCCCAAAACCTCTTTATTACCGCAGCTTTAACATGACTTTGTTCAGGCAGCAGTTTGCTAGATAGATAGTATTCCTTGCAAGAATTCTCTGTTGAAAATTCACGGGTACTGCTTACTTCCACTACAAGTGCAATTATTTCTCTTTCAACAGCCTAAATGATACATCTCCCAAACCATTTCTATTAACTGTGGAAGATGTAATTCCTAGCAGCTATCCCATAATTCAACAAGAATTTATCTGGGGACACGGGGGAAACACTTGCTAGAGAAGAAATGAGGCAGAGGGAGGGAGAACATACATTATGTCCTCATAAAATGTCACACCTATGAATAACAACCAAGGGATGAAGAGTTCATTGCCTCTCCTATGGCATTTTTGCCAGCGAATCTCGTACAGAGTTCTTGCCAGAATGTCTCTCACACTTCATCTCTCTACATATGCAAAGATAAATAAAGCCCCCTATATTTCACCTATTCCTGAATTTATCTACAATCATGGCCTCATTATCCATACATGCTTGCACCATTAGTCAGAGAGGAGATTGCCTCTTCAAATGAATACATATAGCTAAAATATTTGGGACATTTACAAAATACTGCAAACATTAACTTTGCTCTTTTCCCTACTATCTTTGATGGTTGCATACAGAAGTAATTTCCATTACTACAAAACTAAATGTGTAAATGTAGAAGGGGAAGAGAAAAAAAAATTTGACTTTTAATCAAAAAACTACAAAAAAGCAAGCACAGTATGAACTTTAATTTTTCAGGGATGCTTACTGGGCATTATAATGCAACAAAATACTAGTGTATATGTCAAGCATTATTTGTATTAATACATACAACAGGGTATAATTCTAGCCTAAACACTCTGAGCATTAATTCTTGAAGGTTTCTAATGAAATATGTCAATGATGAATAAAGCTATTTTATAACACAGCCAGAAAGTTTTGTCTCCTGCTCAGACTTAGAAGGGAAGCCTGGAGAAATCATTATTTGTTTACCCCCCAAAGGAGCATGATCAGCACAGATCTACAAGTTGGAAGAGACAGACTGTGATGGATGCAGTCCATAGCTATTATTCTTTAATTCTGTCATCTCTTTAGGTTTCACATATTCAGGGCTTAGTATTTTGTTTGGATGATTTATTGATGCCACAGCAACTGGTCTACAGATTTTGTATCTATTTATTTTAAAGTAACCTATAACCCATAAATTATTTTGATCAAATTACATCAGCTACTGCAATCTGCAATTGTATGCCTCGGTGTGCATTCAGCAAAATGTTAATGTAAAACATTTATTTTTCTTGGGTCCATCCAGCTTTGCCTAGAGATTGCTGATTTCTGCTCTGATGTGACATCCCAACTTTCATTACACAAATGACCTCACATCAACCAGGGAATCAGTCTATAGCATGAAACCAATCTATAAAGGAGACAGAATATGAGTGATTTTTAGCCATATGCTGTGGCTTCACATCTATAGTGCTTTTTTTTAAAATCACAGAAAAGTTCATTAACCCAGCAAACCTGTGTGTAGGGGACTACTACTTAAACAAAAGAAAGAAAAAACAAGCCTCTTATTTTTGTTGCTCAAGTCACAACAGAATTCAGAGAAAATAATCAATTCAAACATGTTTATAAACATAATAGGCCCAATTCGTGGCCATGTTCTAGCCCCTTTGTGGCACATTAGTGTCAGAAGTAGTAATAAACTGGCTGGATCTGGCTGCCAGAATACATACTGGTGCAGGTGCCTGGAATTTGACTAAGGTATGATGTTCTCTTTTTTTTCCTCTCTTCTTCAGGTCTTCTCCACTTACTTTCTCTCACCAAGGAGGGTGTCCCTCTCTACTTCTACCAAATGCACTCCCATTAACATACTCCTTCTTTTTCTCCCATTATATCATCATTCCCTGCTGAACCTCCCCATTCCAATGCCAGTGTGTCATGCCTGTTCTAGCTAGCTGTGTCCAGCACTTCCTATGGTATCACATGATACATGGTATCTAGGTATGGAAAGATGTTTACTCAGTTCTATTGACAGGTAACAGTTGGGGCTAAATTAACTTCTCACCTTACAATGAAATGTTTTAATATATTTAAAAACAACAGTAGGCCAGTGACTTATTGTAGTGGCCTCTACTGTTATGTTTGAGTAGGTGTTTTTATTTAGGGAATTGTACAAATGTAATACCCTGTATTTTAATAATACATGTTCCCAGAGTGGCACTATGAAGAACATTCTCTCCACCCCACCCCATTTAAAAGTAGCACCAGCAAGAACATACCACCACTATGGTTATAATAAAAGCAACTATGTAGGCGTGTTAGCAGCAAGAAGTTAAAGGTATGGAAAATAGAACTTCTGTATTACTGACATGCTGCCATTTTTGCCATAGAGCAATGGTTCCTAACCGCTGGTCCATGGACCACTGTCAGGCCATGAACCGCTTGCTGCCAGGCTGTGGCACACTGCCAGGTTTAAGCCAGCTGTTCACGGTGGCTCTGGGGACCATGGCTGGGGTACATATTTTGGCAGACCGGCTCTATGGGTATGTTTACACAACGGTACAAGGTCGAATTAAGATACACAACTTCAACCATGCATTGCTGAATTCAAAAGAAGCTTAACTCAACTTTTGGCGCTGTCCGCACTGCAGGAAGTCGAAGGGAGAACACTCTCCCTTCAACTTCCCTTACTCCTCATGGAAGCAGGACTATTGGCATCAACCGGAGTGTCTCTCTCATTTCAAATTACCATGTCTTCACCAGACCTGCTAATTCAAACCCTGGAAGATCTTCTCTGTAGTGCAGATGTATCCTATGGTGCTACAGGAGCATTGTTGTTTTTTAAGTTTTTTTGGTTACAGACTAACACATCTACTCCTCCGAGACCTAAATTTCAACAAGTTCATTTGCAGATGCTCCACTGCATCCTACTTTTTTCACCTTCCCAAACTTTAACAGTTTCAAGCTGAGATAAACACTCTTGCTGAATAGAAACATTTTATTATAAACCCATCTAACCACTTCTGAATGTGGTTGGAAATACTAGTGATATTTGGCAACACTTGCTGCACTTATATTTGGCACTGTTAGAACTCAAGCTTTCTTCAGAATATGATGACAAATACTTGGATTTTAAAAATAGTTATCTAATGAACAAACTCTTTGAGTGGTGTGTACATAGGGAAAGAGTACCAAACCACAATTGGTGTACTAAAAACCACAATCGTTTGCATTGAAAATTGGAAAGGAAAAGTTTATTCTCTTCCAAAGACTGACATAACCTTGAACAGTGCCATGCTAGGAAGTCATTGCCCCGTTATGTGTCAAAGTCTGGGTCAAGACTACATTCAGCAACTCCATGGGTCAAGAGAGACCAAGAACATCTTTAATCAAGGAAAATTCAAAGTGACTTCTCAACTCCTCAGAAGAACTTAGCTTCACAATTGTAAAATCAATACAGCGAAGGCTGTCTACCTTGCTCTAAGGGAATCCTCGGCTACCTGATTAAGCTATATTCTACAAGAACCCTGGTTCAGTGAGAATGCAGGTTAGAAGGTGCAAAGTGAATGAAACTGGTATTAGCAATTTATTTTTATCTTTGCTTTTTAATGTGACGTCTCCTCTCTAATTTATCTACACACCAAACAGATGAGGCACAAGTCTTAAGGACCCCCTGACTCATTTACTTCACAAATATCCCCTTTGGAAATGAACAAGGTAAAAGTCTAGTGCATGTATGTATATCATTTTTATTTAAACCATCCTCATTTGATGAAGACAAAACAGATTTTCACTGAATTGCTTAAAGGCACACATGCAACCTAAGGGCTATGTGCCTGCCAAATTTCAAGATTCTACCACATACAGCTGAGGTACTTGAGCTGTTCAAGGTAGCCAAAACCAAACAAATACCCAAACAAACAAACAAACAAACAAACAAACAAACAAACAAACAAACAGTAAAGCAGCTCTTTTCACTCACTTCCCACTTGAAAGTGGCTGAACATTTTTTTTAATTAGGGGGAAAAGTCATTACTTTGGATAAAACTAGACCTGGAGAATTTCAGCCTAAAATATGAAAATTTGAGGAAGTAATACAGGGCAATGTAAGCTCTAATAATTGACTCTAAAAATGTATTTTTTAATCATTCTTCACTGCTTTGGTTTTTAAAAACCATCTTTATTAGTTTACCTCTATCTGTTATGGTGGTGGCATTTTACAGAAACAGGCACAAAAGTAAACAATACACAATGGCCTACCATATATTACAGTCCTGACCACTGGAAGGAGGAGAACAATGTTTGCTTCCATTCAGTTTTATCACATGTGGAATTCAATTAGTACATCTTCACTCACATTTTAAAGAAAAATTTGCTAATATAAACCACAAAGAATGACTAAGTATACTAGCTGACTGAGAAAGACAGGGAAGTCACAGTAACCACTATGAACATTACTGCTGATATTTTTTTACAAACAAATGTAAGATATCAATGGAAATAGTGTCATCTTAAGCAATCAGCCCACAAAAATTGAATTCTGATGCACCAGATTCAATCTCATATTAAGCAAATATGACAAATGTTTAGTGTTCTTTAGTAGTTCAATGTACTTTTTCACCTCAGATCTCAATGACTAGATGAGCTGTGTGGGTTGGCAGGTGAAAGCAGCACATGGGTGCAAATGTATACAGCATTACAAAAAAAAAAAGCTTTATGATTTATTTTAAAAGAACGTGAATATATTAATTTGAAAAGGAATTGATCTAATCCAAGAGATGTACGGCGATGTTAGTTCAGCCATTCTAATTTCTCAATTGTTCACCAAATTCCAAGAACAATACTCGCCTTTGTCAAACCTTATAGCAGCACATAAGCATTTTCAGCACTAAAATAACAGAGGCTATGCCTGAAACTAAGGAAACAATTTTATATTCAGAGTGTGTACATATAACCCTATATTCCTACTAATGTTCTCTCCAATTTTTTCCATTCATGTGCAGAATAAATTCTGTTATGTGCACCAACAGAACACCGGGGCATGTGAAGATGTATACCACCAGTAGAAATGCATGCTGCTGGCTGTAAGCACTCTGCTAACCAGATGAGTGGCATATGAATCTCTTCTTTGGCTGTCCAAGCACACAACTTACAGGGAACACTGATTCCTGCTACATCTTTCCTCCCTTCCAGTACGCTGGCTATCACAAGGCTATCCATACTAGACCACTTGATGATTACCTGTTCTGACCATTCCCTCTAAAGCACATAGCATTGGCTACGGCTGAAAGACAAAATACCGGAGTAGATGGACCTTTGGTCTAATACAGTATGGCTATTCTTATGCACTGCTTGCATAATGCCTGCTAAGTAAGTGGGGAAATTAACTAAGCCAGCCAGCCTAGCAGCTTTCCAATGGAGAGTGTATCATATTTTGCAATGCAAACAAAACATTTTGAAGTTGAATCACTTGTGGACAGAATTTGTTCCAGTCCTCAAGGATAAAGATAATTTAGATCTGAAATTTGGAACAGGAATGTACTTAGAGGGGAGAAAAATACTTCAGTTGACAAAACTATTGTAACATATCTACATACATATATTATTGATGGAAGAATCTCAAAAGTTTCATTTCAGAGAAAACAAATTTTATGAAACTTGAAATAAATTTTCACATAACTACAGTTTATTCGTTATCTCTGGATTCATGTGAGTTTTATAAGAAAAAAGCAATAGTTCATACTTCACATTAAAAAACCACAGACACTGCATCAGAGATTCCAAGGAAGGTTGGAAATCCTCATGAATTTCTTATGGGAGACAGAACTGAACTTTCCTTAATTTTCTCTTTAAAAAATAAGCTGACAGATACTTAACTAAAGCAGACAGTTCAGCCTCCTGGAAAAATATATTAGCACTTAAACAGCACCATATTTGTTCTGATATTATCAGCCAATCTGCAAATGGTAGTAACTGAGACTTGTGGGCATTTTCCCACCAATAAGTTTTTGAAATATGTTTTCACATTGGACATTAGACTATTTCCATAGTAAAGAGATCAATTATATTTATAAATGTTATATGAAATTGAAAAGATAATAGCAAGGAATATAGCCCTACTTAAAAGCACCAAAGGGAATTAGTTACGTAGTCCAGAACTAACAAAATGTTGCCAGACCTAACCTGTCATTTGGCTTACAGTACAATTTCTTTGGCATTTTCAAGAGTCTTCTGCTAACACCATATCCATGAAATCATAACACAAACTTATTCAGGTGAAAGCATTATGTTTAATGTCATACTCCCTGGAAGTTTAGATGATCTTTAGTCCCATTTTATACCATTCCTTAGAGCAGTGTTTTTCAAACTTGGGTTGTGGAGCCACCAGGGCAAGCCTCTGTCGGGCCCATGCTACTTTGTTCACTTACCATGTCCATAGTCACAAAGCCTCACAGCTCCCATCAGCTGTGACTCTCCATTTCCAGCCAACGGGAGTGGCAAGGCTACATGGCTATGAACATGTTAAGTAGACAAAGCAGTACGGGCTTGCCAGTGGCTTACCCTGGCAATCACCTGACCCACGTTTGAAAAACTCTGTCTCGATTTCTTTAGTTTTCAAATATTTCACTAAGCTATTTCTTGCATTTGGTACTTTACATTTACAGATAAACATACTAGGAAAGTTAGCCAAAAATCAGATAATTAAAATCGTTCAGAACTTTCTCAAGAGACGGGTTTAGACACTCTCTCCTGTCTAAAATCAAATTTGCTTAATTAAATTCTGATTATGCTATTCTATATATGCTTTAATATTGTTCTCATCCCCATAATATTTGATTATTTAATGGGGGCCCTATCATTCCTGAACTTCAGCTGTATATTTTCTCTCTCTCTCTTTCTCTCTGCGTGTGCATTTTTGAGATACTTTAGACTGAGAAATACTACTCACATATGCATGAAAGATGAATATACTAAAATTAATATTCAGATATTTTTGTGATGGGGTCACAAGAATTTAGATAAGCTATTGTTTCATTGGTCATATATCTTTAAATAATTTAAAAAATAGTTCATGAAAAATGGAAACAGTGATCACTTAATTTGTTTTATGTTTATGACATTTACACATTCCAATGGCAGTGACTTCCGAGGGGCTATTTCTCAAAATATCTGTCATACACATTTACTTTTATTTTGTGCAGACTTTATAAAAGAAATTCAGTACACTAACTGCCATTATTTTTTTATCATGAAGTATTTAAAGAATGGATAAAGCTAATTACATTCAGTGGTGTAGATGGAACCAGAAAACCATTTAAACTTAATAGCTGTCTTACAGACAATTGATTAGTATTATCATAAGAAGATTTCCAACATATTAGTTTTACTTTTCAGCTAAACTACTCTGACTGCTTCCTTTGGTTACCTATCACTTTTAGTGGCCTTGAGTAGATAGGAGCATAATCTTATTGGGATATTTGGAAAAATTCTTAACATAAAAGTACTTGGATTAGAAATGCATCTAGACTGGTGATCTATTTTCTAAGATTTTGAACTGGTTTTCAAAATATCTGTGATATCTTGCCTGATCACCATGCATGGTAGAAATCTCCCATAATTTTAAAATATTATGTGTTTTTCTTTCTATGCAATTACAGAAACATGTTTAGAGATGTTAAATTAACAGAGGCAATAGCCTCCACAAATAGATAGTAAAAGCATTACTCTAAAATGTTAGGATGAGTGAATATGTTTGTTTTGATACAACACTTGCAAGTTCAGACAAATGGAATTTTTCTTTTCTAGCTTATTCATATCGTTTCAGTTAGATTCAGCTTATTTTCTCCTTTACTCTTAATGACCTCAACTGAGTAGTTTTTTCTAATTTATTTCATGAGCAAGAATGCCCATCTGTCATAGATTTTCATAGAATCATAGAATAATAGGACTGGAAGGGACCTCAAGAGGTCATCGAGTCCAGCCCCCCGCCCTCAAGGCAGGACCAAGCTCCACCTACACCATCCCTGACAGATGTCTATCTAACCTGTTCTTAAATATCTCCAGAGAGGGAGATTCCACCACCTCCCTTGGCAATTTATTCCAATATTTGACCACCCTGACAGTTAGGAATTTTTTCCTAATGTCCAATCTAAACCTTCCCTGCTGCACTTTAAGCCCATTACTCCTTGTCCTGTCCTCAGAAACCAAGAGGAACAAATTTTCTCCTTCCTCCTTGTGACACCCTTTTAGATATTTGAAAACCGCTATCATGTCCCCCCTTTATCTTCTTTTTTCCAAACTAAGATTTGCTTGGAAGGATGTTGCTTAAATTATGCCTTTATCCCAACTTGTATCCAAGAAGAAATACTAAAATATTTGATCAGATAAAAAGTTTGTATTCATGGTATAACACAAAGGCGTATATGCTGTAAAAATTAGTAGTCCTGTGGCACCTTAGAGACTGACAGACAGACAGACAGAATCATGAGCTTTCTTAGGCAGAACCCACTTCATCAGATGAGATAAGCTTAAGTGGAGAAAGAAACAGGGACCCTTAATTCTGTTACTACGATTTAGGGCACGTCTACAACTCAGCATCGTTATTCCAGAATAACTGACGTTATTCTGAAATAACTATGCAATCATCTACACAGCAAGCCCATTATTTCAAAATAATATCAAAATAATGGGCATCTTATTCCAGATTCTGTAACCCTCATTGTATAAGGAATAACGCCTATTCTAAAATAGCTATTTTGGATTAGGGTGTGTGAAGACAAGGAAGATGGAGTTATTTTGAAACAAGAGGCCTCCAGGAAATCCCACATGTGGCCAGCTGGCCACTCTGGCCACCACTCTTGCCTAGGGAACCCCACTCCTGCAGTTCAGTTCAGCACCATCGTAGGACAATAGCACAAGAGCACTATCCCTGCATGAGCAGGGCCCCGATGGTCAATTTCCCCACACCAAACTAGTTCCCAATGGATCGGTAGCTGTTTGGCATGGCAAGCTTCCAGAGGGGGATGGCAGGTCACATGTGGGTGTCCCATCGCCAGAGGGCAGGAGCAAGTCACTCACACAGCTCCAGAAAGGTGTCCTTCCACATACAGAAATTCTGGAGACATTGCTGGTCATCCCACCACTCCAGGACGATCCGGTCCCACCAGTGGGAGCTGGTGTCCAGTCACCAGAAACAGCGTTGCACAATGTGCAGGGGAGGGCGAGTGGGGGCAAGCTGCATGAGAAGCACATGGAGAGAGGTGAGGAGGTGCTCCACAAAGAGCTGGGGGTCCTGTTCCTGTAGAGCCAGGAAGACAGCCCAAAGAAACTGCAGCAGGAGGTTCAACAAGACATAAGAGCCATTGACTGCTCGGAGGCGTCCACCAGCCTTCATGGCAGGAGTGCTGAGGTGTCCACAAGGGTAATCACAGCAGGAAAAGAGAAGGCTTTGCTGTCCCTTAGTGAGGTAGGCAAAGGAGAAGAACCTGAGACAAAGCTGTATAGGGGTGTCCCTTTAAGGTCAAACCTCAGACAGCCTCAGGCATCAGCTCTAGGAAGAGAGTGCTGTCCTGATACCCTTCCTGAAGTGCTTCCAGGTGGCTCTGAATACGATTCAGTATCCAGTTAGTGTGACTGCTCTATTTCAAAATAGCTCAATGCTATTTCAATTGACATTTGCTGTGTAGGTGTGCTATGTCGAAATAAACCATTTCAGAGTATTTCCTCTGAAATAGCATATTCCAAAATAAGCATGCAATGTAGACCTGCCCTTACTGTGGAGTTCAATAATAGGCAGTATTTATTCGGTGACCATAGAATACATTTTAAACTTTTAATTAATATTAATATAGAACAATTAGCATAACAAAATGACATTTACAATCTTTAGCTAGTATACATAGGACTGATATTAGAAATGGTCAAAAATTTCTAGTTGAAACAAAATACAATTTTTCACAAGAAATGTCTACTTTCTTTAAAATTTTTGATATTTCGTCAAAAATCAACTGGAAACTAAAAATGTTTTTGGCTATTGGACAAAACCTGAAATATTTACATTCAAAATGATGTTGCAGTGTCACATGGGAGTTTTAATATGGATACGATATGCTCCTATTTTCCTTTGTGCACTGGGGTCTCTGCACAGACTATATCTCATATGGTGGAATATGGCCTGGGACTCCCTATTACACTTCACTAGGAGGGCAGAAAGGAAGTTTCTGAATTCAGGTAAAGCATGTGGTTTAACCAGTGCTGCACACCTGCAGTTCCTAGTAACTTCAATGTAAGTTGTGGATGATCTGTACCACAGGATTGCTCATTGTTTTCGGGGGGTTTTCTGAATATTGAGTTAGTTAGAAAAAGTTTTTTGGATTTGGGCAAAAACATGCAAATGTTCTTACAAATGTTGTACATTCTTAGAACAGATCATATTACAAGCACAGTAAGGAAAAATGTTTAAGGAATATGAATCAGCTCATATGATTTTATATATACACATGTATATACCGGTATATAATCTACAGTTAACAAAATACAGTAAACTGAAAACTAACATTATAAAGCTATTTTCTGTGCAAAAAAATGATAAAAGCTGTGAAATAATCCACCATGCAAAGCTATTGATGCCAAAATACAAGCTTTCCAAAAACAACTTAGATGGCCATTTAACATTACCAGAGACCAAGACTTGATTGGGTAGAAAGGTTTTATTAATTTAATCAAAAATGCCCTGTATTCACTACTGCCAAATGTTCTAACTTGGTAGAATATGATTTTTTTGTAATACTGCAGCAAATGAGATAAAACCTAATTCCTTATCTCAGACTGCACATGGTCCTTTTTTAAATCACACAGGCCTCACAATTGACAAGCCAGATAACAATCTGGCTTCTCATAATTATTTTAAGATAATTTCAGGCATATGGCTTATCTTATGCCATTTCTGATGTATCAAAGAAAGGCTGATGCAATGTGAAATCAGTTCTAAGTCTCAATTTCTGAATGTGTTCATTCAGCAAAAATTTAGATACACGCCAAATGAATAACTTCTTCACTTACGCTCATACAGCATTATCTGTGGCCTCAAAATAATGATCTGACCTCCTTCCTTGTAAATAAAACAGTATACATATTTGGGGTACTCCTTATATTTGCACATTTGTAATATAGATTTTCTTGTGTCTGACAGCAGGCCAACTAAGCTGTTAGTCACATAACTTGCAGGCATAAACCATAAAGATTAATGGAAGCATTCGTATCTCCCTTTCACACACTCTTTCCTCTCAGTTCTTTGTCTCTCTCCCCATTTCTCTCTCATCACTCATGCCCACTTTCAATTCTTCTCCCCTTAACTAATTGAAACAAAATTTGAATCTTTAAGTATCTCATTAGAACAGTGGTCACCAACCAGTAGATTGGGATCTACCAGTAGATCTTGGAGCCTCTGACAGGTGATCCTGACTGGTTTGGCTGAGAAGCTATCAAGTGCTGGCACTATAGTTGCCCCTCCCACCACTATCATGCTGCTCCTGCCTTCTGCCTTGGAGCTGCTCTCCCCCCTCCCTTTCGGGAACCTCCTGCTTGCTGTGCAGGGTGTAGAATGGAGACGAGGGGGGCGCTGATGTCAGGGTATCCCTCCCCCCCACTCCTGTACCCTATCTCCACACAGAGAGAAGGGGATGGAAGGAGCTTGGCAGTGCAAATCTCTGTCACTTTCACATACTGTGTCTGTCATTCTCACACACACACAGTCCTTCACTGCTTAAATTTAATTCTTTGAGTAGTGAGTTCTAAAATGCCAAACCTGTCATGGCAGGAGTAATTATCCCCATGGTAACTGCTGCTCCTGGAAGTGGCTGGCATGTCCCTGCAGCCCCTGAGAAAGGCAGAGCAGAGGGTCTCCACATGTTATCCTGGCCTGCAGACACTGCTCCTACAGCGCCCATTGATCAGTAATGGGGAACTGGGGCCAGTAGAAGCAGGGCAAGGGTATTCGGATTTGAAGTAGAACTTACATTGCACTTAAATTGAAAAAGTGATCTTGTGGTTAAAAAGGTTGGATACCACTGCATTAGAATTTTCATCAGAATACGAAAACATAGGGGATGCAAAAACAATTTTATTGGCACCACTGGATTGTAAATCCATCCACTTCTGTAAATATTTATGTTCACTTTAAAAAAGGACCAGTGACAGAGGGCAAGTAAATGGTGCAACTGCCCTGGTTCCAGAGATTCAAGGGGGCCATAGCTCATACCTGCTGTTGCTGTGGTGGCAGCTGTGGCAGCTGGAGCCCCAGACCCATTTGAATTGCCACCAGAGTGTGGCTTTGAGGGTTGGGGTGGGGACACACTACAGTCTGGACAGCACTACGGAATTGTGTGTGATTCCCATACATTAGGGATGTAATAGTGTAGTCGATTAACCAATGCCCTTTTCGGCATCTGGTCCAGGAGAGCTGGCAACCCTAAGTATCACCCCAGCCTGGGACTGTGAGGGGCACAAACAGATGTGGGGGGACAGCTCAGCACCTCTATTCTAAAAATAGTTCCAGCACCACTGGATACCAGAGTGGACAGTCAAGATCAAGTGGTTAGTCAGAAACCAGAACCAAGGGTCAAACTGCTTAGGGTCAAGCTGAAGTCCATAGTCAGGAGCCAGAGCTATCAGTCAAACTCAAGGTCATACACTAGAACAAGCAGAGTATCAAGAAAGAATTCCAGTAGCTTAATGTAATCAACCTTCCTTCAGAGTTCCAAGCCAGCTCCTCCATCCAGCCAGTACTTGGCCCAAAATGTTCTCTGTTAGCTTTTTGTAAGGGTCACGTTGTAAATGCTTCTCTGGCTGTCTCTGAGGCTTCATTGCTGCCTCTCTCATGTGATTCAGTGGCAATGCTGTCAATCACTCTCTCACATGCCTTTAGACAAAATCTCTCAGATCACATGACAATTCCCACTCCAGCCTTGCATGTGGCATGTGTTTTGGGCAGCGGATTCTATTGAGTCAGTTGGATATCTATAAAGGAGCTTAATTCCTTTTTATAATTTCTCTTAAATGAACTACAGTTGTTATACCCACCGATTTATAGATTTCAAATAGAGTCATAGATTCAAAGGAGAGAGAGAACCATGGTGATTATCTAGTATGACCACCCACATAACAAAGGCCAGAGAACTTCCTTTAAAGAACCTAAAATATATATTTTAAATAAACATCCGATCTTGATTTAAAAATTGCCAGTGAAAGAATCCATCAATACCCTTGGTAATTTGTTCCAAGAGTTAATTACCCTCCCTGTTAAAAATGTGTCCCCTATTTCCAGTCTTAATTTATCTAGTTTCCACCCACTGGATCAGGTTATATTTTCCTCTGCTAGATTAAAAGTTTGTCAAGTATTTTCCCCCATGTAGGTAGTTATAGACTATAATCAAGTCACTTATTTATCTTCTTTGTTGAAATAAATAGATTAAGCTATTTGAGTCTGTCACTACAAGGCAGGTTTTCTAATCCTTTAATCTTTCTCATGGTTCTTCTGTGACTACTCTCCAAGTCAACACCCTTCTTGAATTGCAGACACCAAACAGGGCACAGTGTTCAAGCAGCAGTTGCATTAGTGCCAAGTACAAAAGTAGAATAACCTTGCTCTTAGTATTGGAGCGTCAATGAGTTTTCACCAGTCTCCAGCATAACAATCCCTATAATACTGTAATGACATGTCAGGAATTGGGGCCTTCCACAGACTTTGTCTCCAGGTAGTCTCATCAGTGCAGCTAGCCTGCAGTAGACTGCCTGATTACTCACACAACCTGACTGGCTATAAACACCAGCAGGCAGGCTTACCAGCCAGCAACAGCAGAACTGGCTGCTCATTGGCTTCTCAACACTCATATCCATGACTTAAATGTTCATTTCCTACAGCCCTCCACAACTTCCCCTCCCAAAATGCTCAGTGCTGGCCCCAGCAACTCAGTCCAGCCCCATCCACAGCCCCAGCTGCCCAATTGTGGTGGCCCAGCTCCAGCTGCCATCAGACCAACATGATCCCCATCAGGGCCTAGCCCCCATCTGGACATGTAGCCTGTCCTCCACCGTAACCCTTGGGCAGGTTCTGTGGTCCACAGGAGGGGCTAGCAGTGTCCCCACTCCTGCTGAGGTGGGGATAGGAGGGGAGGCAAAATCAGCCACAATCCAGCCATGGCAATCTTGGCCCGGGGTAATCTGGCCACAGCTGCTCAGCTGCAGTGGCCCAGGACAGGCCAGGCTCAGTAAGGTAACCCTAACCCAGCCCTAGGGCTGCCTCCTACACTTTACCCCCAACCCCTGATGCAGTGATAGTTGTGGGTCCCCACCTAGAGACCACTGATTTTTAAGAGTGTCAGTGACTTTTGATCTGAATATTCAGCCAGTCATCAAGAACAGTATATTCAATCTAATCTATAGGGAACAGGAGGGACTTCTGCCTCTGAGTTAACTGATTCAATAGGATTTTAAAACCCTAGAAGGAAGAAGAACTATTTACCAAAAAAAAAAAAAAAAAAAAAAGATTTAGAACCAGCAGTGCTGAGGGGTTCATTCTCAGACCACATGTAGCAAAAAGGAAATAGGTCTGCACTGGCTGTTATGCTCTTGGTTCAGAGCACAAGGAGGTCTAAGGTGCAAATATGGACCAATGGACACTGTTATGGCACAGTCTTCTGGTCTCAGGCATATGGGGCTCATTCACACCCTCAGAGTTATACCCATAGGGGACTATCACTCAAAGCAGCAGCAAAGGAACACTCACCAGTTGTTTGAGAGGCCACACAGAACTTTATCAAAAGCATACTTAACTACATCAGCATTTTCTCCTTGTAATGGAACAACTCACAAGACCCCAAATATTGGCTGATTCTTTGGATCAAAAAGGTGTAACAACATATTTGAGATAAACATGAGCAACAGACAGGTCACTCTGACAGCATCATGTAAATATGTTTTATGAACACTAGTATGCCCAGTCTGCCTAAACAAGATTAATGCATTACTGACCATTTGAACTTCGGTGGTGAGTAACGTTAGCAAACTAGTTTATATTTTAACATTAGCTGAATGTAACTGAAAATAATATCTCATCTGATGCAAAAATGTATTTTCCAGATAAGTAAAATATGCTTAGCGTTTCCTGGCAATAGCTCAGTAGAGTCTAATCCACAACTTCCTCTCTATGTAGCCGAAATCTCAAAGGAACATGGCCTCACTGTACCAGCTGGATTTAAGCCTTATCTTCAAATACTGTACCTCAGTATTTACATTTGGGTGTTTTGTTTGGAAAGAACTCCACAGATTACAAGCATTACAAAAAATGTATTCCTTTGACCAATTAAAACTTTTGGTTTATGAGATCAAAGTGAAGACCAGATCTTCTATTTGTAAAACAGTAATTTCCCAAACATCTGCAGTTGTCACATCTGAGACAAATCTATATATGTTTAAATATAAAACATGTATTTGTTATTTATGTATAGATAAGCATTCCATCTCAAATCTGTGATGTGATTTTGACCATGTTATGCATCTCCAAGTGATAAGTAATATTATAGTAAGGTAAATTTAGTTTTCTTCTATCTTCCCATAAATATAGTAATCTAACTGTACATTTTCCCCTCATTCCTCATTACTAATATTTTTTTAAGAAATACAAAACTATCTGTTTTACAAATGGTTCTTACAAAAGGCTGCATACCAAAGACATCATTTTAATTTTAGGCAACTTAGTTTTATATAAAGAAACTTTCAATGAATCCCCTATCTCCTGAACTTGGATTGAGATCCTTTACATTTTGAAAATGTGTTTATATATTGCAAGCTTTTCCATTGTTAACTAGCAATAATATTAACAACAATTATCTTGAATTCACTACTTTTTTTAGTAATGCATTTGACTTAGAAACACTATGGTAATGTTCTTCTTTATGCTTATACAGAAAAATGGAGCATTTCCATTGAAATCAATGATGTTGCATAATGGTGGTTTAACAACAGTCTGGCCCCAATTACTTAGAATATTTTAACCACCTGAATTCTATTATATAACCATATGCTTTCTATATTGTACAGTCACACACAGTAATATTTTTCTTATTGTAAGCATGTAAAAAAGGTCTAATAGAAGACTCATACTTCATTTGCTTCATGGTCATCTTCACCACATACCTTTTCACTGTCGTTATTGATTCTGTTTCTCCTTGTTATGGCAAAATCTGTAATTCTTTAAAGTGTCAATATTGCAAAATCATGTTTGCACTTCTAAGATAACATAAAAGGCAGCACTGGAAGCAAAAAAATGCCTATCCTAGATCTCTGAAGCATCAGTGAAGTGAATGATCAGTGATTATTTTTAAAATTGATATTCAATCCAAAATAGTAATTCAAAATATACAGTATTAAGAGAAAGCAGAAGCACCGTTGTGAAGGAGGGACAGTCTCAGAGGTTTTCCTAAATAACTAACATTACAAGGAATGTTCCATATTTGAGTCTTGTTACTGAACCTAACCAGTACCACTGGAACTGGATGCACCAGATCAAAGCTCAAGATAGTAAAATTCCTAGTGAAATTCTGATATTATATGACTTTCCAGTTCCAGGTCCAAGGAAAGGGTTTCTAGCTTTCTTTGAAAGGTCAATAATACATTTTGGAAAATAATTCCCCTTAAAAGATATAAGAACTGAGAACACAGTGCCAGCTAGAATTAGGAAATAAAAGAGATTTAGAAAGGAAATTACTACATGATGTCATTAGCATTGGTATTGCTGATAGCAATGTTTTCTATTGGTAAACTTCATCCTGCTACCTGACACACAGAGAAAATTTACTGCTGTTAAGAAAATGGAAAGTTTTTATCAACAAGACACAAGGGTCTAGTTTGTGATCCCCTTATTCCCAGCTGGTGACCTATTACTCATGTGAGTAATTCCACTGATTTCAATGACAGTATTCATGTGAAAAATTGCTCATCAATTGGAATGGATAATAAACAATGTGTTTCAAAGTGACTATCACATTTAATGTAAAAAGCCACCATTAATGCAACATAGATTCTCCCAAGTCTGAATTCTGTTCAGTGAAGAAGAGCATGAGGAGAATCAGGGACCTTGGAGGCAGCTCCCTGATCTTGTGAGCTGATTTCAACTAGCTCCAGACTTAAAGAAGCCTAGAGGTTAATTTAACTTACAAGTATGCATGGTCTTCATGGGTGTATCTATACTATAAGAAAAGACTTTAGCTCCTGCCACAACCATAACATTGACACTGCTATTTTTGGCCCCGCAACCAAGCCTTGTTGAGCCTGAATCAAATGACCCAGGCTCTGAGGCTTGGAGCTATCTGTTTTTTATTATAGTATAGCATACTCTTTGCAACTTTACACCAGAGGAGGATCAATGTAACATAAGAACACAGTACTAAAAGGAACGTCTTATTCTGACTCCAGCCCCTGCCATCATAGGCAACCTTGCAACATTTCTTTTACAATTTCTCTGTCAATTAAAGGAATGACACTGACAACAACAACAAAGTCAAGTTCAATTCTTGGATTCTTTTGCTTTCCAGCTACTCTCTTTTTAAAATCAATACTTTTAAATTATTCTATGGCAGATGTTGTCTAGCCTAAATATTTACATTTATTATATTTTAGTTATTCTTTCCTGATTCTTAAGGCACTGATAGGCAATGGAATCAAATTCAATCTGTAATACAACATAAATGACAATGATAATGCTATTAAAACATAACTTGTGGGTCAGATCTTTTAGCACCTTAACAAATTTAACTGAAAATATTCCATAAATTATAACAAAGTTTGGGCCAAAGCGCGCGCACACACCACAAGCTTATATTTGGCTCAAGTAATTTCCTATATAGGCAGAAGTTACTTCACAGAATTTCTTGTTTCTCACTCTCTTCCCACTTAATTCTCTTATAAATCTACTCATATCCCTATACAAACAGGCCATGGGTTAGACCTTTATATTGCTTTGCGGAAATCAGGAGTAAAGTTTTGGTTCCACAGAAGTCAACAGCAGTTTTCCAAGTGATTTTAAGGGGACTAGAGTTTCACCTAAGTGCTTTTTCCTTAATCTCTTGCAGCACAGAGTCCTAACCTAAAACTCTGAACATACTGGCTCTAACACATCTGGCCCTCTGACAAGTAATATTCTCCATTACATGTGCTTTTAATACTCTAACAATTGGTAGCATAGGAGTAAAGTTTTTTTTAATTTTGAAACCCACTTGTCTTCAGGACCTGTGTAAGCTTGAAAGTTTTTCTCTCTCAACAAAAGAATTTGGTCCAATAAAAGATGTTAGTTCACCCACCTTATCTCTCTTAATATCCTAGGACTGACATGGCTACAAAAACACAGCATAGTTAACATGGAATTTAAAAAACACACCTTTAGAGTTCCCATTTGAATTTGGCCTTGTGATGGGGTTTACATCCCTACACGGGACCCAAAGGGGATAAAAGGCAAAACTGGAAACCCAACCTCACTAGACTTGCTGAGAATGCTTTGGCTATGTAAGAGCATTAAAAGGCTCTCAGAAACCTAGTGAAAGGGTGGTGGACAGGCTGTAGAACAGGTGAATCCTTCTCTAAGAAACCACACAGAATATTGGGCCTAAGAGATGACTATAGATCAAGTAAGCACTCCAAGCAGTGTCTTCCTTCAACTACAACCTCTCTGGAGGCTGTTGTGGCCTACTCATTTGAACTCTTTTGGGAAACTGTTGACAGTTAGCCCAGGGGTCAGCAAACTTTTCAAACCAAAAAGCCAAACTACATCAAAATTCAGAACAAGTGGTCAACAAAGAGCAGTATAAGAATGCTCATTTGCATGATTGAAAATATACAACTTAATATTATTGATAATTGACATAATGATTAATAATAGCATAGATGAAACATTGTATTTGTAGCCAGCTGGAAACAGGCCCCCCTAAAAATAAAAAAATAAAAATAAATAAAAAGGGAGTAATAAAAAATAGAAAGTAGGACAAATTACAAAGGATGAATATAGGCAAACAACACAGGAATGCAGGGGCAAGATTAGAAAGGCAAAGGCACAAAATGAGCTTAAACTAGCTACGGGAATAAAGGGAAACAAGAAGACTTTTTATAAATACATTAGAAGGAAGAGGAAGACCAAGGACAGGGTAGGCTCACCGGTCAGTGAGGAGAGAGAAACAGTAACAGGAAACTTGGAAATGGCAGAGATGCTTAATGACTTCTTTGTTTCGGTCTTCACCGAGAAGTCTGAAGGAATGCTTAACAGTGAATGCTAGTGGGATGGAGGTAGGTTTAGAAGATAAAATAAAAAAGAACAAGTTAAAAATCACATAGAAAAGTTAGATGCCTGCAAGTCACCAGGGCCTGATACAATGCATCCTAGAATACTCAAAGGAGCTTATAGAGGAGGTATCTGAGCCTCTAGCTATCATCTTTGGAAAATCATGGGAGACAGGAGAGATTCCAGAAGACTGGAAAAGGGCAAATATAGTGCCCATTTATAAAAAGGGAAATAAGAACAAGCCAGGAAACTACAGACCAGTTAGTTTAACTTCTGTGCCAGGGAAGATAATGGAGCAAGTAATTAAGGAAATCATCTGTAAACACTTGGAAGGTGGCAAGATGATAAGGAACAGCCAGCATGGGTTTGTAAAGAACAAATCATGTCAAACCAATCTGATAGCTTTCTTTGATAGGATAACGAGTCTTGTAGATAAGGGAGAAGCGGTGGATGTGGTATACCTAGACTTTAGTAAAGCATATAGTCTCACGTATATTTGCCTAGTTTATTGATAAGAATATCAACTTAAATGGGGCTACTATAAGGTGGGTGCATAACTGGCTGGATAACCATACTCAGGGGGTGCGTCTAGACTGGCAAGATTTTGCGCAAAAACTTGCCAGCTGTCTACACTGGTCACTTGAATTTGCACAAGAGCACTGACGTTCTAATGTAAGAATTCAGTGCTTCTTGCGCAAATACTTTGACACTCCCGCTCAGGAATAAGAATACTTGCGAAAGAGGGTAAGTGTAGACAGATACCTTAATTTTTTGCACAAGAAAGCCCGATGGCTAAAATGGCCATCGGAGCTTTTTTGCGCAAAAGCACGTCTATACTGGGCACGGATGCTTTTGCACAAAAGCACTTTTTGCGCAAAAGCATCCATGCCAATCTAGATGCTCTTTTGCAGAAATACTTTTAACGGAAAAACTTTTCCATTAAAAGTATTTCTGCAAAATCATGCCAGTCTAGACGCAGCCAGAGAGTAGTTATTAATGGTTCACAATCCTGCTGGAAAGGTGGTGCAAGAGTGTTATGGCAGGGGACTGGTGATGTGGGGGTAGGAGGGGCTCACAACAGGGGCTTCAGGTGTATGATGGGCTCAGGGTTGGTGGAGAGGGTTCAGGAGTGTTATGATGCTGCTGCCAGACAGGGGCTGAGCCCCAATTGGGGGATTGCTGACCAGGCTTCATTTTTAAATAAAGTAAAATATTATGAACACAAAAGGTTTCAACATTGTCTTTATTTATGGCAGGAGTAGGGAACCTTTATTGGCTCAGGGGCTCTGACCCACAGAAAAATAAGCCAGGGTCCACATAAATAAGAAGCAAAAAAAGAAACCCTCAAAAAACCTCCAGCCTTCACTGACTTCACCCCCAACTGAAACACCTCACCCCCCTGGTCCTCCAGTCCCACAGTGGTCGGAGGATCAGGGAGGACTGAGGGTCAAGGCCTCAGGCCAGATTTACTCTCCTGGGGTTTCAGGGTGAGTGGAGTTTGTGGGCCGCTCTAGGCTCTAGGATGGGGCCAAAAATAAGCAGTTAAGTGTGCAGGTCAGGGCTGCCAGTGAATGGGATAGGGATGGGGGTGCAGAATCTGAACAGGAGGTAGAGTGTAGAAGGGGATGAGGAGGTAAGGTGCAGGGGCAGGCTGCGAGTAAGTTGTCTGGCCATGGGGGGGAAGGGCAAGAGCAGGCTGGGGGCAAGCTGTCTGCTGGAGGGATAGGTAAGGGGGGGGGGGGATCTGTGCATGAGGGCTGCAGGGGCACTTACTTGCTTTTGTGCTGTGTGTAACATGGCCTTCCGCTGCTCCCATTTGCCAGGAAGGAATCACAGGGGAAGCCTCCAGGTAGTGTTTCCCAGTGAAAAGAAAATGGCAATACACGCAGAGGCATTTTGGTTCCTGGTTCCCCACACACTGGGGGAAGAAAAATGGCAGCACATGGAGCCATTTTTCACTCCAGTTGTTTCCCGTACACTGGATCCGGTGGGGAAAATTAGGGACTTTTCCCACTGCAGGAAGCCAGCACTGGCGTTCCAATCTTGCAGAAGGCTGTAGCATCTGAGCTGGCTCCCTGCTGTGGGGACGTGGGGAGGGGGGACTGAGTTGGGGCTCCAGAAGAGCCATATCTGGCTCCATAGTGAGCCAGATTTGGCTCACAAGCCATAGGTTGCTGACCCCTGGGTTAGACTATAGAGGCTATGCCAGAAATTGAAGAAACACATAGGTAGGAAGTAGCCTTGGGCAGATTTAGACTGTGCAGGGAGGAGCCTATGTTGCTTTCCTTATGGACCTAGTAGAAAGGGAGAGCCTAGGCCTGGGCTCTCCTACAGTGCCTCCTTTCAGGGAAAAGGCCCAGATGTGAGTGGAGGCTTTAACTTAATGACCAAGGGTCACGAATCAGACACCTCTATTCTAAAGGTAAACGATGTCACATAGGAAGTTACTATTATCATTAATATCATATTGTAAGAAGTGAAGTTGGTGTTTGGTTAATTAATTGTGCTGTATCAGTCTCCTGAGATTGGTGTGGCATCATTACACATGAGTAGGTTTCTACTCTGCATATGTAACAGTTGGAAACGTGCCCACCAAGCATTTTTCTAACATGGGGAGATTACTGGATGACAGTCACAATTTCAGCACATACTCTTCCCAACCTCCCCCAGAAGAGGGGTTTTGTCTGGAAGAAAGGAGGGGAGGGCTGAAGCTCAGCTCTTGGGAGCTCTTGGCAGCTGGCACAAAATACAGCAATCCTGAGGCCATTCTACTTCATGCTGGGAATTGGAAGATTGTAGGGGAGGGGGACTAAATGATGACTTAATAGGACATTTACTTTGTCTGCCATATTGTTCTGAGTACAGCTCAGACATGTCCCAGCAGCTGGGCCAAGCTGTGGTGTGTGACTGTGTCATACTTTTCTGGAAGGCTGGTATCATTTTCTATTGATATTTTAATTTGAGACAGAAGTTGTCTGTCTTTTCTTTTAATAATTTATCTGTTGTTTGCTATGATCCAAATTTCTCTAAGCTGTTCTAAGGACAGCAAGATATGGGATATAATTTATTCTATCTCATATTTGTTGTATTTTGTCTAGCCTTTCTTTAATTGCAGGACTTTGTGATACATTCTTTTGCAGCTACTGTTAAGATTTTAAATAGATGTTTTTTTGAAGTGTGTATGTGTGAGGGGGGAGGAATTTTCCCCATAATATATCACATTTTATCAAGCTGCATGAAGTTATTTTGCAGGCTGTTGTGTATGATCCAACACTAGGATTTTTGTGTCTGTTTGCTGTTCCAAAGTGCTGAGGGAGGGAGTTTGGGTTCACTTTCTTAGTGTTTAACTGGCGTGTACACGAAATGCACAACACCGACATTCTCTTCAAAATGGCCACTAGAAGCAATATAAGATATTCACAGGATACCTTCCTGTGTATTGTAAAGGACAATTCAATTTCTCTTATTCCCATTTCTCTTATACATTAAGTGACTTTCTGGGTCTGCATCTTTTAACAGTTGCACAAAATCCTGGTGGGGAGAGGTAGAGATAGGAAACAGTTTAAAAGTACACAGAAAACTCTCTAGAAACAAGTGGATATCACTTGAATAAGTATGATATGAAGCTCTGGATGATCAAATGTCAGTTTAATAAGAAAAAGTTACTGATACTAGTAAACATGTGTATTTCACCATAGGACAAAAACATTTCCCACTTCTTTAAATCTCCTTTAGTGGACTTCTAGGTGTTGATGCTCATATGCCCTTTCAGTTATTTTATTGGTATTTATTATACTTAATTTCTGGAAGAGTGTTCTGCAATGTGTACGCAGTTCTGTTTGTAATACTTGGCATCTTTTCTTGCTCTCTCTGTGGACCTGCAGTATGGAGCACTGGGGACTTGCAGGTTTAAACTAGCACATATGGTGAATTCTCTGTAATTTGAAGATTTTAAAACATGATTTGAAAACTTCAGTAACTCAGCCAGAGGTTGGGATCTATCACAGGAGTGTTTGGTGAGAGGTTCTGTGGCCTCTGTAGGAGGTCAGAACAGATGACCATGATGGTCCCTTCCATCTGTAAAGTCAAGGAGTCTATAATCTCCATAAAAGGATTTTTACAATTCAGTGGCACATTTTACTCTTTGAAGCTGGATCTCTGGAGAAAGAAAGTAAATGTCAGGTAGATGAGTATCCCCTCAGACACAAAGTATGCTTTTTTTGAAAGGGCTAAACTGTCTCAAAACCAATGAACCACAAATCCTTATAGTTTTGACATGTTGATAAGCTGGTGCAGACAAAGAAAATTGAACTGGCTGCAGAGAGATAAACTCTTGTGGGTCAAAGACCTCCCTGATTCAACTCATCTTACTTCAATAGGATCACAGATATTTGGCCCCATGTCCTAAAACCACATAATTCAGGCTCTGACAAGCTACTGCAGAGTCTTAATGCAAGTGTGCTATTTATGTTATTGGAAAAAATGCAGTCTATATAAGGATAACCTAAGATGGATTCAACACAAATCAAAGCCAAAAATCAGTAAATGAGGATCTGAAAAAGAACTTTCCCTGACTTTACAAAAACTGGCTTGCTTATGGGAAAATGACATGTAGTTGATGATTAAGTGTATAGTCACTGGTGACCCAATACAGCAGGATGGAGCTTTCACACAGATTTTTTTTCTAAGTTGAAATCTCCAGATGTAGCCACTAGGAAAAATGCACTGTGGTAGAAGCTAGTAAATGATCATTCATATTTCCAGACACATCCAAAGTTATTTGTAGCCATTTCTGACTAGTGTGGTAATTTTAGTGCTAACTTCAACTATTTGAGAAATCCACAAGAAAGTCTGCCAATTGGCAACTGTACAGACAACTTTATACAAGCAGGTCAGCAGAAAATTTATATGATGTTTTCTATGGCTCCTGTGCAGATCTATTTGTGAGAAGGGAGCCTGAGAACAGAGAAGTAACAGGCTCCCTGCAATCAGTTAACATATGTTACCTGGACCATGACCCAATATAACCCACAGTTGCTCAGAGCTGCAATTGCAGGGAAAGTCCAGCTCATCCCAAACCGGAGTATGCTCAATGTGGACAGAATCTTTGGACAATTTAGCTGCCAAGATCTAAGACTCTGACAGCATTTTCCAACTGCAATTACTCAAAGGCTTATCTAATTTGGCCATTTATTGAAGATCTGAAGTTAATCCAAACAGTTTACAGTATACCTCTTTTCCCCTCTGTGTGCTACACAGTTTAAGTTAAACACAAAATTAGTAACAAAAATCCATCTGACAATTTCTGTACCATAGGTTACATCATAAGCATCATAACCATATTCCAGCACATGCATATTTAAGAACATAAGAATGCAAAGGTTTTCGTGAGACTTCAAGTGTGATAACACCTGTCTCCATAATACATTCATCTACAGATACAACCTTTACATCTATTACAGAATTAGTTTAGCAAGTAAATCTTTTTGCCCCTTAAGATCATAATATGAAGAAAGTAAAATAATCGACCATAATATTTCCCTTTGTTCAGGCACTCAAACACTAGCATTTATACGGAAAACACTGCTCAGAGAATGATGTGTTATGGGATGGATTACTGAGGCATACAGAGCAAGTATGTAAATTGCCTAAGATTCCCCAGGAAGTCTGTGGCAGAGCTAGGAATACGCAAAAATGCAGATATCTGGAGTCCCAGTCTAATAAATGCCAGAAAAAGGATATCTAAGTGTGGATGCCAAGGGCATATTGAGTAGTACAGCATACAGGATGAGGCTAGCTATACAAGAATAGAAGCCATTTATTTGTACATAGGAAAAAATGGAAAGTGTTAAACAATTCATCTATTAAATAGACCAATAAATTCAACAAAAAAGGTCAAACATAAAAATGAGACAGTTGTTCAAAGATTAACAGGTACCATGTGCACTAAGGCAGCACTATCCAAATCTGGATTAGAACGTCATCATGCTAGGCTATTTTAAAAGGACAATTTGGGAATGTCTACACAGCAACATTATTTTTAAATAACTACAGTAGAGTCTTGATTATCCGACTCCCTTTATTCGACATTCCGAGTTATCTGACCTGCCTGTGGCTGCCCAAGGCAATTGCACAGGCAGCAGAGCCGGCAGAGCAGAGCGCGGAAGAGAAGGCACCGGGCAGTGCGGAGACAAAGGCAGTGAGAGAAGAGGGAGCGGGGCCATGCAGCAGGATGCTGGAGCCCAGCTGCCCCCACCCCCTGAAGGTCGCGGGGCACCCCGATTTCCCCATCCCCTCCAGCCAGCCATGCTGCCCCCAACCTCCCCTATCTCTCCCGGCCAGTCGTGCTACCCCATGGCTGGCCAGGAGAGATAGGAGAGGTCAGGGGCAGCGTGGCTGGCCGGGGGCAGTGCGGCTGGCCAGGGAAGATAGGAGAGGTCGGGGGCAGTGCGGCTGGCCGGGGGAAACAGGAGAGGTCGGGGGCAGCGCGGCTCCTCATGAAGTAGCCAAGAGTCTGCAGAGCGGCAACTGACAGGGAAAATACCATGGACCCCACAAGGTATTTTCCATATTATCTGACCATTTCGATTATCCGACCATCCTTTGGTCCCGTTTAGGTTGGATAATCGAGACTCTACTGTAGTGTTATTTCAAAATAACTTAGTCCGTGTCTACACAGCAGGCAGTTATTTTGAAATAATATTGAAATACTGACAAGCTGGAGGACTTTGTACTCCAGCTCCTGTAACCCTCATTGTACAAGGAGTAAGGGAAGTCAGAGGAAGAGTGCTCTATTTCTAAGTAAGTGCTGTGTAGATGCTCCCTATTTTGAAATAAGCTACACAATTGATGTAGCTTATTTCGAGGTAAGCCCTGCTATGTAGATGCACCCTTTTAGTCCTGAAGAACATACAAAAACAATACATTAGAAATTTGCATGAGAAATAAGTTAAGAGCACAGTAACCATAGATAAATGAGTAAAGGATAACATTCTACAAGAATTATTAACATTTATAATTCAAGTAGTATTTTTTAGGGGTTTATTTCATCCTGACACTAATTTGCACTTGCTGTATCATCTTTTCAGAATTTTTTAATCTGATATAAATAACATTTAGCTCTGTTGAAACAAAAAAAAATCCCTAAATATTTGTTTGTTTGGTTGGTTGGTTTTTCATTTTCTAATGCACAAGCAAAATGTAACCAGATAAAAGGTACTTGTATGTGTTTTTTTTTACTGATAAACTCATTATATCAAACCTGGATAAGGAGGCAAAGCACGTGACAAAGATATTTTGCCAGTATATTGCTGAGGGACAGTAATATGGTTAGAGCCAATTTTAAGGATGCCTGTGAATAGAATCTCTTCCAAGAAATCCCTTCTCCCAAAAACACCATCAGGTCATTACTGGAAACAAAGATAGCTGGAACCACTCTTGGATGCTCACTTTTACTACTTTAAAAAAAAATCCATCTATAAGCCATGCAGAAATCATTTTACAATGATATTTTGAAAAAAGAAAGGAAGAATGACAAATGTAAAACCTATAAAGCAAGTATTCTAGAAAAGTACTGTATATTCAGCTACAATTCTTAACTTGACAATTACTGTACATGACTAAGTAAATGTTAATTTAAATATATTGCTTAGAGTAAGTAAAGGAAAGTTCAATACTGCAGATATTAATAGTAGATCTATTTAAATTGATGGTTTAGTTAGGACTGGTCCTGCTTTGAGCAGGGGGTTGGTCTAGATGACCTCCAGAGTTCTCTTCCAACCTTAATCTATGATACTGTATTTGCAGGAGGAAGGGTTTAATACTTCTACTTGACTAGCCTCCAGCACCTACCAAGGAATAATTATAACATTTGAATTGAACATCTGATATGTCAGACGAGTATGTTCTCTGAAGTTAATAAAAATAGCCTTCAGCCTCACAAACTTTGTTTCCCCAAAAATATCTCCTCAAAACAAGCAGCAACAATACCAAGTGAACATAATTCTTCAATAGTTCCCCCTCATTTACTTCAGATCTCAAAAACAGCAGCAGTATTGATGTAGAAAGAACAATATACAGGAGGGCTGTAAATTTAAAAAAGCAGATATCTAACAGCAGTTTCATTCTTGCCTCCCCTGTTATCTTCTCAACTCCCAACACCAGTACAGTTCAGACTGTAATCTGATGCTAGAGGACAGATTGAATTCAAATAAACTACCCAGTTCAGTGCTTTCCAAACCACTTTAAGTCATTTATATGTGTGATTCAATTCATTATGAATGCTAGTGTTTAACAAAGATAAATGTGATCACTTATAATAGATTGTAATTATTATACTTTGCCACGCAGATAACAGATGGGCAAGGGAGGGATACTGTTTCACTGACATCAAAGGCACTTATACATTTATGTCACAAAAAGAAAAAGAGGGAGAAAAAAAAAAAAAAGAGTACCTGGGGAGATGAGGGATTAAAAGCCACGTTGATCACTGATTCCGTGTGTCCTGCCAATTTATGGGAAAAGGTGCTAGTACGCATTTCGTATATGTAAGCCTAAAAGACAACAAGGTTTAAATTTTAATTTTTAAGGCTTCTACTAACTACTTTAAATTATAGCTTGATAAAAATAAGCAGCCGGGCTAACTAATTTTAGCTATAGTAAATATTTCGCAGTAGCCAGGCAGATATACATTCCATAGAGATGACATTTTTTAATACCAGGAATGATTTAACAAATGTTAAACTTTTAAAGTATCCTAATGGAAAAATGGTTAGAAAGAGAAATTTTATCTTTTTTTCTTGGGAAAGAAAGGGATATGGATGGGGTTCAAGTAGACACTGAAATAATGCCAAATATTACCTTTTTAAAATGTAAAAATGAGCAGTCCTGTGGCACCTTAGAGACTAACAATTCTAAGGTGCCACAGGACTTCTCATTTTTACAGTTACAGACTAACACAGAAAACCCTCTGAGACTTTTAAAAATGGTTATTCCACTATAAAGGTGTTCCCCAGAATCTAAATACAATACAAGCTTTATTATCCAGCATGCATGGGGAATGGGTGTTGCTGGTTAAGTAAATGTGCCGGTTAATCAAGATAGCACAAAAAATGTTTAAGAAATAAAATAACCATACTTAACACTACAACTTTTAATGCTAGTGTATTACTATATCACTACAATTTTAATGCTCTTACTGCATGCAAAAATGAAATGAAATAACTATAATTCACACTAAACTTAACTTTATTACTATAGTTTATAGACTACAACTTTTAACACTACAGTATTACTGTATCCAGTACCGTTATTTACTGCTCCTCTTGTGCCTCGGGGTCCTCAGTATCAACAACTTCTGATGTTGATGTTTATGGTGCTGGACCCATGGCACAAGCTCCAGAAGCTTTTTTGAAGCATCTTGCAGATGTCTGCAAGTCAGTTGCCTTTTCTACAGGAAATTGTTCTGGATAATGAGCAGCTGCATGAATTCCTGAGCAGAATAAGAAGCCTGCTACTTGGCAAACTTTACCAAAGTTTCTGGACACTGTGCAGCAGTAGCCCAAGAGATTTTGGGTTTCTTCAATATGGTCTTCTTCCTCTGAATACATGTCATCTGCAGTACAGGTACTTCTCTCCAGATGGACAACCATTTCTATAATTTCAGAGTGTCAGGATTTTGTAACATCTAGCCGTTGATTGACATTTACCCACTTTTCATCTTTTTTATCCTTCAGTTTAGTGATTGGATTTGTGGAATCAGCATTTTGAAGGACATCAAATATCTCCTGTAGTGCTCTCCTTTTTAGTCTTCTGGTGAAGCCTTGAAATTATTCTTAGTCAAAGGACCCCTCAACAAATATCACTTCTGCCCACAATTTTCTCCATGCTCATACAGCAGACCAGGCACATGCAACATTGAAAAGTGCATCCTTGATGCTGTACCATGACTGAAAGTCTTGGATTGTCCCTTCAAAGTTGAGCAGCTTCCTCATAAAAACAAAAAAGTCATCTACAGATGGGTTTTGAATAATTCTCTGATCCATTGGCTGAGTAAGTGATATGACATTTGCAGGCAGGAAGACAAGAAAATATTGCCAGACACAAGCTCTGCTTCAGAAGGGTGAGCTCAAGAATTATCTAAAATCAGAATACCCTTTGTTTCTTCTGGCACTCCAAGTTCTTGGTCTCTCTCAGCAGAAACAAAGATATGGTGGAATCAATACCAAAATACTGTATGTCCTTGTCTATCCGTGTATTAGGCTGGACTTTTAGGGCGCCCAATTAGGTCCAATTTCTGAACAATGGTGAGTTCTGTCCTTTGCCTCTTGCCGGTGTACTGCTAATCATAGTATTGTGCTGTTCTTTACTCAGAAGCAGGACAAGAAAAGTAATATTGCATTAAGCTTTTTTATATGCAGAGATAGTTTAAAGAACAGATGCCAATGCATGATTCTGCTCTATGGTACCACTGAGCTGCTAAGAAGAAAGTAGATGTGGCAAACAGTTGTCTGGTATTTATATTCAAAGCAACCAAAAAGACAATGTATAAGGAATACACAGAACATTGATAAAAACTGGTTTAGCATATGGCAAAGAAAATGTGCTGCAATGTTATCTGAGTAAACAGTGTATGAGTGAAATAATGATTTCAGAAGGTCTTTTAGTAATTCCAAAAATTGAATGTTCTGTTTTCGCTCTCTCTGTCCTTGGTCTCAGGAACATGGAATTCATGAAAACACTTTGGAACCTAGCATAAGAAAATCTGCCTAGCAGACTTTTTTGCAACAATACCTTATTTTTAAGTACACTGGAATATCAAACAAATTTAGGGTTTTGCTAATAGTGACACAGAAAATTTCTGATCCTGCAAAATTCGAGTAAAAGATCTATGCATGGGAAAAATGCAGAGATGCTGGTAAGAATAAATTCTTACCCAAATTCAAGTAATGTAGCCATGTTAGTCTATATCCCTTTGGTATATATGGTCATACCTATTTTCTTCCACAATTTGATCTGAGGAAGTGGGTCTGTCCCACGAAAGCTCATCACCTAATAAACCATCTGGTTAGTCTTTAAGGTGCTACATAGTCCTGTTTTTTGTTCCAAATTCAAGTGTAGAACTTGGAGCATTAATGCAACCAGTTCCTCTGCACTGCCTATACACATGGTTGTGGTTCAGTTTATATTCATGTAGTAATCTCTCATCTGCAACAGCCTACAACTGTCCTGCACTCCAGTGTAGCTAATAGCTACATCATCCAGCAGCTCTCGAGTTCCTGAGACAGCTTCTCTATTGCTTGTTCCCAGTGCAACAGCACAATGTGCCACTTTATAATGTAAAATATCCCTTCTCTGGCTAAAATATTTGTAAAAAATCCCACAATTGCTAGAGATGGGACATTAGACAGGGAGGGCTCAGAGTTACTACAAAGAAGCCTTTCCCAGGTGTCTGGTGGTGGGGCTTGCCCACATGCTCAGGGTCTAACTGATCACTGTATCTGGATATCAGAAAGGAATTTTCCCCCAGGTTAGATTGGCAGAGACCCCACGGGATTTTTGCCTTCCTTTACAGTCTGGGGCATTTGCAGGGTTAGGCTAATGTAAAAAGGTGGATTTTCTGTAATTTGAACTCTTTAAACCATTTTTTTAGGACTTCGGTAACTCAGCCAGAAGTAAGGGATCTATTTTGGGAGTGAGTGGGTAAAGTTCTGTGGCCTACAGTGTGCAGAAGATCACAGCAGATGATCACAATGGTCCCTTATGCCCTTAAAGTCTATGAGACCTTACCATAAAATGCAGAAGTATTAACATGTTCCAATAATGTATAGACTTAAAAGCTAATAGTTATGAATACATTAGCGTTCTTTGTATTAATAAACATCTAAACAAGAATATAGTTACTCATTCCAGTGTACAGCATATAAATCATCTTTCCACAAGGTTTGACCTAATAAGAAATATAGTTCTCCTTTTAAAGTACACGAGTTTATTAGAAAGCTGGCAATGATGCTCATAGTTAAGGTTGCCTAACTCTATCCATCATAAATCCTTGTCTTGAGGTGTTCATAACTTTCCCAAACTGTAGCCATTAGGGATGAAATTTTCCATGCTGGGCTCCTGCCTCTCAGGCTGGAACTTATTTATTCTTGGTAAAGTTTCAGCTTGAACACCCAAATTAATTGACACTTGAAAAGTTCAGGCTTCAACACTCCATGTCTCAGTCACACTCTGGTAAAATAACATTGCCTAATCTTGCAGGGTATTATGAAGAATTAATTATGCTGGGGAGGAGCACTCTGATACTGCAGTGATAAATGCCACAGGAAAGCCCATGTGGAAATAATATATTCTATACTCACCCATAGTTTGGATGGTGTGTAGTAATTTAACATATAGGGTCACTCAGGATGCATCTACACAGCACCCTGAACTCGAAATAAGATACGTAACTTGCGCTATGCAAATTGCATATCTTATTTTGAATCTATTTGAAATAGTTTATTTTGAAATTTGGCATGTTTACATAGTGCCAAATTTGAAAAATAATGCGCTATTTCAAGCTATTCCTTAACCCTTATGCAACGAGGTTTACAGGGATGGCGTAGTAGTGTGCCTGTTATTTCGAAAAAATATTTCAAAATATCGGGCAGCTTGTGTAGACACCAGGTAGCTATTTCGGTATACCTCTGGTATCCCAAAATAACCGTGCAGTTTAGACATATCCTAATATATGATCATTAAAGGCAGTCTCATAGTACATATGTGAGGAAAGTTGAATTAAGGGCACTAATTCCATGAGGTATCCCATTAGACTCCATGGGACTATTTACAGAATAAGGTGCTACTAGGGATGCAAAATCCTGTTTAAAATGTTAACCAGATATATCTTTAACTGGCCTGCCACACCACACAGGGGAGTGGGAGACTGGAACAGCCTCCTGCCCGTGGTACAAGCTTGGGCCCAGCCAGGCTGGAATAGCATGCTCACTTACAGATATAAATCTATAATAGAACATCAGTTATGAACACCGGAGTTATGTTGACCGACCAATCAACCACACACTTAATTGGGAATGAGAAGCACACAATGAGGCAGCAGCAGACAAAAAGAGAGAAAAATAGTAAATACAGTACAGTCAGGGGCAAGCTGGATGGGGAGGGTGCAACTCTGCGCTCCCTGAAGGTGTTGGGGCATTGGGTGGAAGGGATGAGGTTGGGGGCAGCCAGCCCTCAGAGCTGCCCAGAGTGTGCTACACAGCACTTTAGTGGTGTTTTGAAGGGCCCAGGGCTTCAGCCACTGCTGTAGTAGTGGCATCAGCAGCTGGGAGTCCAGGACCCTTCTGAATAACCAGGCCCTGGGGCAGTTGCTCCCTTCTCCCACTGCCCCACCCCCATCAGCAGGCCTGAGAATAGTACTGTGTTAAACGAACTACTAACAAACTAAAGGCAAAGCAGTATTTTTTTTTCTTCCCAGTTATGTTTCAAAGCTGTTGTTTAAGCCAATATTCAGTTGTAAAGTTTTTGAAAGAACCATGATATTTTGTTCAGAGTTGTGAACAGCTTCCACTCACGAGGTGTTCATAACTCTGAGGTTCCTCTGTAATTCTTTCAAGTTTAGTTTTTATAAATTCATTGGCCAGGGACTATCCAAAGTTTCCATAAGTAACAAAGGTCAGTTTTTTTGAGAACATCTTCACTATAAAGAAAGCTACATTTCATGTTGTTGAAGTTGTCATCTTAAGATGTCTTTACTCCTCATACTTTCTGTGCTGTGCATATATTCCTTTTCTTCAAACAGGTAACCAAACTAAAACAGATTATATAGACTTTTCAGTTTTAAAATAATTAAAATTACCAAATTCAGATATTTCACAAAAGGATCCTGCCATCCTGTAAAAATACATTTATTTTCACATTTATCTTGTTTCAAAAGCAGAAATTGAAAATGTGATCACTTATGATATAAATGGCTATTCTTCATTTATGTCCTAATTGGTGTACATTTTATTATCTGCAGCTAATCATCAATCTGGACGGTAAATTATATATTTTGGCAGTCAGAACGTTATATAACTCTTTTCCTGTATATTACAAGAGTGTAGTAAAGATTTCTAAAAATAATCTTAAAACCAGCTGAACTGTTTTCTTTTAAAACACCTATAAATTTCATTCTGAGGATTGGGGAAGAAAGATAGGGACGAAGTTAGTTACACTGAAATAACACTGGCAGGTTTATTTTACTTCTAAATATTCTAGAAATAAATATATTAGTTGGTAGTTGACCTCCACAAGTGCTGTGGACAATTGCTAACCCTTTCAGATATACAAATAACTTACTTTGACATGTGGGACCTTTCATACTTTGACATGTGGGGCCTTTCGTAATTTAATTCAAGACAGATATACATTGAGACTTTTCTGGGCCAGATTTTGTACGACACCTCGTTAACCTTGTTATTTAAAATGTTTGCATGGTGTAAACCAGTAAAGAACTTGGGCATTTGTTAATGCAGAACTGACAGTACAATATATATTTAGTAATTATTTAGCACTTTAAAAAAATCACAAATCACTCTCTAGGAAGGTATCCTCTTCATTTTACAAATGGAAAAGTGGTTAACACAAATTTTCAGATGAGGCTGCTTAAAGTTAGTCAGCTAAATAAAATGACCTAGCAAAGAGTAGGTTGCCAGAGATAAAGAAAACATATAGATTCATAGGAGCTCTCTTTTACATCCCAGAATCAGGACATATCCCAGCTCTGTCTCCTCTTGAACTTCTTTAGACAATACTTCCCTTTTTGCCACCCATTTTTGGAGTCTGAAGAGAGTTGGTGAACATCCTGCATAAGACACTTATTGTGCTGCAAGCTTTTATAGAAGGTTATAGCTTGTGTCTACCACTGAAACAGCTTTTGAAGCAAGTAACTAAAGGCTGAACCTACCAAATCCGGAACTCTCTGGTCTGGCAACATCTGTGGTCCAGAAGGAGCTCAGTCCTGGGAAGTCCCAGACCAGTGAACCCCAAGCAGCAGCAGTGCTGGCAGTAGCAGGGGAGCCCCGGCCCTGCCTGGGAACCCTCAGCAGTAGCGGGGTTGGTCGTGACCAGGATTCCCTGCCCAGAATCCCCTGGTGGGAGTGGGGCTGGCAGCAGCAGGGAAGCACCAGCCCCAGCTGGGACCCCCTGGTGAAAACAAGGCCGGCAGCAGCCAGGGCTGCTAGGGGAGACCTGGCCTCAGAGAGGCTAGTCCCAGGGGGCTAGCAGCAGGGTGGGGAGCCCCACAGTCCAGAGAGGAGCCCAGGAGGAGGCCAGTGGCCAACAGGACAGCATTGACCTCCCGTGGTCCAGCAAACTCCCTGTTTTGGGACCACTCAGGTGCCAAGGGGCCAAACCAGTGACATCCAACCTGTAATTGTTTCAACAAAGAAGCCATTACAACATGAATGTCCATGTAGACCAGTATTTCTTAAAGTGTGCTCCGTGGCACACCGGTGTGCCGCGAGGCAGTTGGAGGTGTGCCACGGAGAACAGAGTTCAAAATGGCCATCCTTAAAAGGGCAATGCCTGAACAGAGTTCAAAATGGCCTTAAAAGGGCAAATTGATTAGGGGTTTTTTTGCTTAGCAACTTCTTTTCCCCATCCTTTTTTGCTTGTTTGTTTTGCACAACAACTTTTCCCTGTTTTTTTTTTTTTTGCGCTCAACTTTTCCCTTGGGAATGGCCACCCTTAAAGGGGCAAGCCTCTTTTTTTTTGTCTCAACAAAAAAAAAATTCTTGGTATTCACCATAAAAAAATTATTGTTTGGTGTTCCTCCATCTTAAAAAGTTAAAGAAACACGAATGTAGACAGTACCAAGAACTGGAATATTACAGCATGTGACACAAATAAGAAAACACATTACCAGGACAAACAAAATGTACAGAAACAGCTTCCAATTTTTCAATGAATTTTTGTCAGTGATATTTAAGTTAGCTAATGATAGTCTAAACTTTAAGGCTATGTCTAGACAGCAGGGCTCTTTAGGGATACTTGCAGTATCCCGAAATAGCAATTCTGCGTCTTTAAATGCACCCGTTATTTCAAAATATATTTTGTTGGAATAGCACTTTTTCAAAATTTATTTCAAAATAAGCTATTTTGAAATTACCTCGAAATAAGCTATGCAATTTGCATAGCACAAATTGAATAGCTTATTTCAAGGTAAGGGTGCTGTGTGGACACACCCTAAGAATCAAGTCCTCAACTTGGTGTGAGATCCAAGAACCTTTTAATATGTTATTTTTTAAACTTTGTTAAATATGATTTCCTTTATTTTTAAACATGCTGCATTCAGGCATTGCTAAGGAATGGTCTAAATCCAACATCAGTAAATTCTATCGGAGTCTGCCACAATACTAGTTTTACTACTGTTTCAATCTCTCAAACTGTTTTAATATTCTATACTTACTGTTTTCACATAGGTGATTTTAACACTTTTTAAAGAAAAATAATAGTAAATGAATAATAAATTATACCATAACACCAATAACTGTGAAATGTGTTGAGTATGAATTCAGCTATAGAGATGGAACAGATTTTCTGCAATCCAAATGTAATAAAATAGAAACTGGAGCAGTCAAGGAAGTATTCCAAAATACCCAAAATGCATGTGTGCATATAGTCTGCTATAGATGCAAGCCAAAATCAATTCTTTTTTTCATATTAAAACCAATTTCTTGTAATATAAATACAGATTCAGTAGATATTGATATTTCCTTTCCATCTATGTTCAAGGGTCAGCCAAAAGTAAAAAATATTTTTGTACTATTAGTTTCCAAACAAGCTTCTTGCTCCCAAAATTGCACACCTATTTGTGTTTTCTTTTACAGAAAGTATTCTTCAAACTTCAAGTAAAACTGGAGCATGAAAGAGTATGTACACATTTAATGTACGTTATGAACTCCTTCTCTAAAGCTGTGTGTAAAAACAACAAGAGAAAGGGGGGAGGTCCTTCTTTGAAGCGAAACAGGCTTATTCAAATGGGAAATTACTTAATACTTTTGGAACAGGAGAGTTGAAGCGTATGCTGAATAGGCTAAACCTTTGTTTGAAAAGAGCTTCTGTACACTTTGATTTCTTATTTTCTCCGCTTTTCAACTGATCCTCTGCTGCTTTGTTCCTGCTGCTCCTAACTAGGTTTTGTCCCTCTGGTCCCTGCAGTCTACCTTCCTCCTCATTCATCTCCTTTTGATTCAAGCTGCTTCCTCCTCTCTTCCCTGCTGCCTGACAGCACAAGACAGAAACTTTGTCAAGCTTTGGTGCCCAATGCCACATCATAAGCAGCAACTGCAGGAAAAGTCCTACTTCCCCCCCAGTGGCCCTCCTCAGTGAAATTAGACAAAATTGGTTGCAGGCCTCTACTAAAGGGTAGTTTCCTGAAGTTTGTAGCATGGTGGATTTTCATATGATAACAGGCATCTCTCTGACCTCAATGCAATCCCTTCCCTTCCCCAGTCAAATTTCAAATCTGCTGCAAAGAATGGAAGTGAAAGTGCTTCTCAACGTGGCTGTAAGGGTATTTATGTAACATTAGCAGCAGAATGGATTTTCTTCTAAATCTCATTCTCAAAAACAGGTGAACCACTTTGGCTGAAATTTTAAAAAAGAAAAAAATCAGCCGGAGGTAGACAACAAATTTCAACTCAAGCAGTTAAGGTTTGATAAAGTTATCAACAACCAAAAAGAGGCTTAAGAAAGGCCAGCAGAGAGACAACCGGGACAGCAGTGTCCCCGGGGCTCCTGACTTGGGTTGGTGAGTAATCTCAACTCCTGCCTTAGATCCCAGCCCACGGGACACTGCTGTCCCAGTACGAAGTCCAGGTTCGAAGGTCAAGCCAATCCAGGGTTGAAGTCAGGAGTAGGATACGGCAAAAGACAAGGTCTGTAGCAAGCCAGCATCTATACAGAGGCTCAGATGGCTTTCTGGGACAGCCTCCTGGTTTTAATTATTGGTGTGGCACAGTCATGTAGCCCCAGGTTCTTTCACTCTGGCACCCTTTGGGTGATAATTCCTGTAGTAAGCACTGGATGCTGCTTCATTTGGACCTCATTGGTGATATGGCGGCATCTATTGCCCTGGACCCCCCAACTCCGGTTCCAGAGCAGTGGACATTTATAGGGGTTATAGTTGGCAACCTTAATCATAGGTATCACTGCCATCTACATGCATAATCAAACAAATTTCATTGCTTTTTGTAAGCATAGCATCCCATTCTGCAGTCCCCCTATCACCTACACGTGTGTCCATATTTTGGTACAGTGAGAGAAGTGTAAATCTAGTCAGGCATATCACCAGAACACTGACTAAATAAAGCAGGATTTTTAAAGCATGCCCTTACAATTTCAGAGGTGTTCAGTGCAGAGCTCGTCTTTGTGTTCTTTGCTAAACTAGTGCATTCTAGAAGGGACCCTAACCCATAATTGAGCTCTGTCTCTACAATCACAATATGTAAAATAAAAAAAATTAGTACCCCTTATAACCGAAAAATGCCACCGAAACCAGCAACATCCCTAAAACTGTAATGTACTTAAAAGGAGTAGCATCATATACATTTATAGCTAAAGTTCTTCACGTTTCCAACAGAATACAATTTTATAGGCAGACCTCTTAATCAGACTCCAGTTTTGCTTCTTTAAACCTCCTTTTTCAGAAGCTTACAATTCATTTTCTTCCCTTACTTTAGTTTGCAGTCATTAGCCCATTTTGAGGCCTTAAACATACGTTTTGTCAGTCTGCCTATGCTAATTATATTGCTTCAATCACGACTGGATCCAGGCAGTGGTTTTAAAAGTATAAATGTTTTACTTTTATAATATTTCCTAAGCTTGGCAAAATACAGAACTAATGCTTTAATGTTTTCTTCTTGGAAAACTCTCTTCACCTCTCTCCTGTGGGACTTTGTGGTTAGGCTAAGATCTAGGAAATTTTAAATTTTGTTTCCTACAAATGCCTCTTTCCTGGCTGCTACTGAGATTCTCTCTCTCTTTTTCCATAATCTAAAATTGTAGAAACACAGTACTTCTATTTCCTGTTTTGTATTCTGAAGTTGACTCAGTAACAGGAATCCTAGAACACTTAACAATAGATAGAGTCATCTTATACTTTTAAATCTAACACAGAGAAAATAATTTGCTCTTGAATTTGCTATGAAATCAGGATTTTCCCCTTCCACTGAGGCCAGGTCCACACTGGCAGAGAAAACTGATGCTAGATATGCAGCTCTAGCTATGTGAATTGCATAGCTGGAGTTGACATATTTTGCACCAATTTTCTGGGGCAACCTCACAGTGGGAGGTCGATGGGAGAAAGGCTCCCATCAACTTCTCAACAAGGTGTACCAGTGCCAATGGGGTGCCCTCCGTATTCAATTTAGCAGGTTTTTACGGACCTGCTAAATCAAACTCCAGAGGTTCGATCACAAGAACATCAATTCTCCAATAAGTGGAGACGTGGTCTGAGACTACAATGCAATCTATTACTAGAAATATAGGTCAGAGGTTCCCAACCTTTTTGAGCATACAGATTCCTTTTCAATCTATTAGCATTTCATGGACGCCATCCCTGGGGGAGAAAAAAAGAAAAGGAAAAGAAAAATAAGGAAAGAAAAAAAGTAAAGTGGGACCGAGCCTTATTTTTCAACTTTCCATGGCGCCCCTGTAGTACTGTCACAGACCACAGGCTGGGAACCGCTAATATAGGTAATACCTAGCAATGGAAGGATATAAGATTCTGCAACTGATGGCACGGCTCTTGAATATTATATATTTACACGCAAATTGTGCAAACTTAAGCTTTATTTTCATATGTGAGCCACAAAGTCTCCAAATATTATAACTTAGCATTAAAAATTGGAATTTATGCGCATAATCATTCAACTTGTATAAGTGTTGACAGGATACTGTGTCCCCATTTCAAAACTGGGCCCTTTCCCTGTAAGAAAGATTCCTTAGCTGAGAGATGAGTTACATACTCTTTTCAGCCACACTTTTACAATTACTTAAAGCTTGAAAGTTAGCCTCTGTTTTCTGCTCTGTTGACTCACAAACTCAAGCTCTGAGGATATGTCTACACTGCAGTTAGACCATGCTCATATAAAGAGGTCATTTGATTGCAGCATAGACCTTTGGGCTCTGGCTGAAGTCTGAGCTCTGGGACTCTGACATTTTATAGATCCTAGGACTTGGACTCCAGCCTGAGTCCAAGTGTCTACCATGCAAATAAATAGCCCCTAACTCAAATCAGATAACATGAGCCAGCTACAGTGCAACATAGGCATATCTATGGTATCATCAGAAAAATATTTCCATGTTACCTAGGGAAGTACACTTTTCTTCCAGCCCACACAAACTTCTAAGCGGTGCAATAAAGCACAGCATCTATAGTGGCCAGGTCTCAACTACAGATGACTTAATAGATTACGCTGAAAGTTTGAACTGACACAGACTCTAACAGTAAGACTGTGCAGCACAAGTGAACTGTGGGTATGCTCATCCATTTCTGCTGAGCACATGAAAAAACGGTTACTTACCTTGTAACTGTTGTTCTTCGAGATGTGTTGCTTATGTCCATTCTGTCTAGGTGTGTGCATGCCCTGTGCACGAGTTCCGGAAGCTTTTTGCCCTTAGCAGTACCCGATGGGCCAGCAGGGGAGTCCCCTGGAGTGGTGCCGGTATATCCTAGCATATAACCCCCTGCTGGCCGTCCCCCCCTCAGTTCCTTCTTGCTGGAGATTCCGACAAAGGTGGAGATGGGTGGGATCGAAATAGACATAAGCAACACATCTCGAAGAACAACAGTTACGAGGTAAGTGCTTCTTCTTCAAGTGCTTGCTTATTCCATCTAGGTGATTCCAAGCAAACCCCTAAAGAGGCGGAGTCGGAACCGAGAGTGAAATGGACTGCAGCACCACCTGACATACCGCTACATCCTGATTAGCTTGTTGCATGATGGAATAATGCTTAGCGAAGGTATGGACTGAGGACCAGGTGGCCGCCCTACATATGTCCACGACCAGCACCTGGGCTAGGAAGGCCGTGGAGAAGGCCTGAGCCCTAGTCGAATGGGCCATGATAGGAGGGGCCACCCTTCCTGTAAGATCGTAACAGGTCTTGATACACGATGTAATTCATGACAAAAGACACTGAGCTGATAACAGGGAACCCTTCATCCTGTCTGCTATGGAGACAAACAACTGAGTAGACTTGCAAAATAACCACGTCCTGTCTAAATATAATGTGAGAGCCCTCCTAACGTCCAGTGAGTGGAGTGCCCTTTCTTTCTCATCCGCATGCAGCTTTGGATAGAACACTGGCAGGAAAATCTCCTGGGACATGTGGAACAGGGAAACTACCTTAGGGAGAAAAGCCGGGTGGGGGCACATCGTCATCTTGTCCCTTGAAATCACTGTGCACGGAGGTTCTGAGGAGAGGGCCCGCAGCTCAGAAACCCTCCCAGCTAAAGTAATGGCCACCAGAAACTCTACCTTCCATGAGAGGTGGGAGAGAGAACACGTAGCCAACGGCTCAAACGCTGGGCGCATGAACCCCTGCAGGACCAGGTTCAAATCCCACTGCAGCACTGGCCGACGCACGTGGGGGTATAACCTGTCCAATCCTTTCAGGAAGCGTTTTACCACATCTTGTACAAAGAATGACCTCCCGCCTTCCCCCTGGTGGAAGGCTGCAGTGGCCGCCAGGTGTACCCTAATCGATGAGGTGGACAGCCCCTGGCCCCAGAGATCGAGAAGGTAGTCCAAAATAAGGGGAATAGGGGCCCTTTCCGGGGCCACCCCTTTATGACTGATCCAAATAGAAAACCTCTTCCATTTGTTTAGGTAGGAGGATCTAGTGGAGGGTTTCCTACTTTCCATGAGTACCTTCCTCTCCGGGTCTGAGCAAAGGAGTTCCCCCCTCTTTCTCCGCAGCCACTGATCAAACCCTCCACCTCAAGGCTTGGATGGAGGTTAGGGTGGCACAGCTGACCCTGGTTGAGTTCCTGCATTAGGAGGTCTGGGACCATTGGCAGGGGGATGGGATCCGCGATCAACAGTGACACCAGAGTCATGCACCAATGTTGTGGGGGCCAGTCTGGGGCTATGAGAATGAGCGAGGCCCCGCCATTCTTGACCCTCATGAGCACATCATGGATCAGGGGAAAGGGAGGGAAGGCATATAGCAGGCCCACCAGCCATGTTCCCACAAGGGCATCCACCATAGACCCCCCCAAACCCCAGCCTTGGCCCCATATGAGAAGAACCTGGGGCACTTTCTGTAGGCATGGGTTGCAAACAGATCTACTAGAGGAGTGCCCCATGTATGGAAGAAGGGTCTACCGCCTCCCCCTTGAGCGACCATTCATGAGCCAAAGAGGTTGCATGACCCCAGCAGGTAAGTGGCCTGCAAATGAACCCCCTGCGCAATGCACAGATCCCAGAGGGCTAACACCTCCTGGAGAAGAACGAACACTACCTTGACAGCTGATGTAATACATCGCCATTGTGTTGTCTGTGAGAACGGACACACACTTCCCTCATAGCTGGGGAATAAATGTCTGACAAGCCAGCCAAACCGCCCTCAGCTCCCTGACATTGATGTTCAGGTTCTTCTCTGCCCCCGACGAAGATCCGCCAGGTGGGCACCCCATCCTGCGTCGAATGCATCGGTCACCAGTAGGACTGTAGGGGAGGGCTGGTGGAACAGGACCCCTTCGCATACTTCGGAGTCCCTCAGCCACCAGTTCAGGGTCGATAGAATCACTGGGGGGACCATCACCACCAGGTCGATATGGTTGCGGGCTGGCCTGTATACCGTTGCCAGTCAGGTGTGGAGAGGCCTGAGGTAGAGCCTTGAGTTGCATACCACATACGTGCATGCCACCATGTGACCCTAAAGCCTCATGCAGTTCCATGTCATGGTCATGGGGGCAGCTTGGAGGCTGCAAATGAAGTCGCCCAGGGACAGGAACTGTGGACATGGGAGGGACGCCCTGCCACATATCGCATCTAAATGTGCCCCCACAAACTCTATCGCTTGGGTGGGAGTAAGGGTGGACTTCTCTTTGTTCAGTATGAGCCCCAACACTAAGAACGTTTTCCTGGCTAGGTCGATGTCAGACAAAAGTCGGTACCTTGACTGGCCCTTGATCAGCCAGTCATCTAGGTAAGGGTAAACGTGCAGCCCCTTCCTTCAAAGGAATGCCGCCATTACTGCCATGCCCCTGGTGAACACCCTGGGCACCGTGGAGAGGCCAAACGGCAGCACCGCATACTGGTTATGGTCCTCACCCACCGTAAACCGAAGGTATTTCCTGGGTGGGAAACAATCAAATGTGGAAATATGCATCCTTCCAATCGAGGGTGGCGTACCAGTCTCCTAGATTAAGGGAGGGGATGATGGAGGCTAGCATCACCATCCTGAATTTTGACTTTTTAAGAAGGCGTTGAGCCCCCTTAGGTCCAGGATGGGGCGGAGATCCCCCTTGGATTTTGGGATCAGGAAGTAGCGGGAATAAAATCCACTTCCCTAGAGGAATAGGGGGACCCTCCTCTACTGCCCGTAGAGAAAGTAGCATGGAGACCTACTGCCTGAGCAGGGTCTCGTGAGAGGGGTTCCTGAAAAGGGACAGGGAAGGGGGATGGGAGGGCAGGGAAGAAAGGAATGGGATAGAGTATCCTCTCTATACTGTGTCCAGTACCCAACGGTCCATGGTGATAGCGCACCAGGCCTGGTACAAGGGGGATAGCCTCTGGCAGAAGAGTTGATCTATGGGAGCGACTGGAACTCTGTCCTCAGGAGCAACTTCAAAAGCCAGGCCTAGGCCCCTGGGCTTACTGGGTTCCAGGGTTCTGCTCAGGGGGACCCCGCGATCTCCTCCTATTCCCCCTGGCTGTGGGAGCCCTAGACCTCCTCCTACTATCAAACCATCGCCCTTGCTGATAGCCTCTCTGTGGCCTCTGGTTGAGTGGACGTTGCTGCGGGGCCAGGATGTGGCTGCCCAGGGATTTTAGGGTGGCCCTGAAGTCTGTAAGGCTATGTAGCTTGTCGTCTGTTTGCTCCGAGAACAACCTGGAGCCCTCAAAGGAGAGGTCCTGTAACATCACCTGGACCTCCTGTGGTATGCCGGAGATCTAGAGCCACGAGCACCTGTTCATAACTATGCCCATGGCCATAGCACGAGCTGCCGAGTCTGCGGCATCCAGGGCAGCCTGCAGCGCTGTTCGTGCAACTATTCTTCCTTCCTCCATAAAGGTGGCAAACTCCCGCTGGGAAGCTTGAGGCAGCTGGTCCTTGAATTTGTCCACTGCCACCCAAGAATTGTACACATACCCGCTGAGCATCGCTTGCTAGTTTGCGATCCTCAATTGTAGGCCCGTCGTAGCATATGCCTTCCGCCCCAGCAGGTCCAACTTTTTTGGCTCCTTAATCTTTGTAATAGGACCCCACTGCCCCTGCCTCCCCCTCTAGCAAGCTGCCTGAACCACTGCTGAACCCAGCGGTGGATGCGCAAAGAGATGCTTGTGCCCCAACTGGGGCACGAAATACCCCCTCTCAACTCCTTTTTGTGTCAGGGAATGGAGGCCAGTGTCTGCCATAAGGTCTTGGTTATCTTTGCCACCATTTTATTCAGAGAGAGAGAGAGCGATCTTAGCCGGGGCGTCAGCTGTAAGAATGTCCACCATCAGGTCCTCCTCCTCCTCAGCCTCCTCTACCTGTATTCCCAGGTTCTGCGCAAGGCGCCTAAGGAGGTCCTGGTGGGCTCGCATGTCCTTCGTAGACATGCCCGGAGATGGGTCTGCTAAGGCCTCACCCGGTGATGAGTACAAGGACTCCAGCAGTTGGGGTTGAACCATAACTGTGGCGGCAGCCTCAGTCCTGGAGCCGGGGCCCTGCGCAGGGCCTGTTGGAAGGGGCTGACGGAGTGAATCAGCCGATTCACCTCTTGACCCCGTGGGGCTGGCTATAGTCTCCGAGCCCGGGTCCCTGGTGAGCGGAGTGGCCGAGGGGGCAGACTTACGGCTAGAGTGCACCAAGGTCGCCACAGACCCTGGTCTTGACAGGTCAGGGCCTTGCGCCTGATGATAGGCCCACAGTGTCCAGAAGGGCCACTGTATAGGTGGCTACCACTGGGGAGAGCCATGTCTGGACCATTGGTGGGCTGCAATGCCCTGAGTGGTGCTGAGATGAGGACTGGTGACCTGACCTGGAGCAGCGCGCCCACCGACGGGACAAGCGAGAGACCCTAGATGCAGCCAACCGTCAACAGGAGGCTGACGAGACCAGAGACTCCGCATCGGACTCTGAAGAGTATTCTGACGCCATCCACGGCGATGCAGAAGACCTTTGTTCCCCCCGTGCTGCATGGTGAGCCATGGCAGCCAGTGTCCCCCTATGGAGTACAGGCGGTACCGGCGGGGACAGCATGGCCAGAAGCAGTGCTGACTCCGCAGGAAAAGGTGCCCCCTCCTCCATGGTACCTCCTGCACCGGGGACGGAGGTGCTGAACCTGGCTCTTGCCTGGGCGGTGCCGGCTGCAGTGCCGGGGCCGACTTAGGCACATGGGTCTCACGGCCCGCGTGCTCCTCGGTGCTGCACAGTGCCCAAGGAGGCCGTGAGCTCTATCAGCTCCCGGGCCGCAGAGAATGTCTCTGGCATGGATGGCCTCTGGACCTCCTCCAGGGATAGGTCCCGGACCCTTTGGGCTCCCAAACTTACCGGGCTCCTCTCTTGAAGAACCAGCTCCCGAGGGCAGGAGCTCCGGTCCTGCTTCCGCGGTGACCTTTCACTTTCTGCCTGTTTACTAGTCAACGGCACCCGTGATTGAGATCGGTGCCTCGGTGCTGATCCGTGCCTAGAAGGCGCCATGTGCCTTGGCGCCCGCTCTGTAGTTGACACTGGTGCACTCCTTACCTACGGTGCCGACTCCGGCACCGGGGGGGTTGAAGTGCCAACTCCATTAACAGCATATTAATCCTGGAGTCTCCCTCTGTGTATGCAGCTTAAAAGACCAGATCTGGCAGGCGTTAGTTAAATGGCCCTCACCGAGGCACTTAAAACAGTCTTTGTGTGGCTCTCCGCAGGGCATGTGTTTTGGAGCACTGATGACAGGGTTTGAAGCCCTAGAATCTGGCATGCCCTCCTTGAGGAGGGAAACGGGAAACTACTATCAACACTATCTAATCACTATCTATTAATAATCAACTGCTAACTACTCCTAAGGAAAATGCAGGACAATGTAGCACTTTAAAGACTAACAAGATGGTTTATTAGATGATGAGCTTTCGTGGGCCAGACCCACTTCCTCAGATCAAATAGTGGAAGAAAGTAGTCACAACCATATATACCAAAGGACACAATTTAAAAAATGAACAAATATGAACATATTTGTTCATTTTTTTAATTGTATCCTTTGGTATATATGGTTGTGACTACTTTCTTCCACTATTTGATCTGAGGAAGTGGGTCTGGCCCACGAAAGCTCATCATCTAATAAACCATCTTGTTAGTCTTTAAAGTGCTACATTGTCCTGCATTTTGCTTCAGCTACCCCAGACTAACACGGCTACATTTCTATCACTACTCCTAAGGAGAAACTATTTACATAAGAAAGCTAAGGGCGCACTTGCAAAGGCAAGCAGAGCGTTCCAGCAACCCTCAGGGGTGGAAAGAAGGAACTGAGGGGGTGGAGGGCCAGTAGGGGGTTATATGCTAGGATATACCAGAGCCACTCCAGGGGGCTCCCCTGCTGGCACAACGGATACTGTTAAGGGCAAAAAGCTTCTGGAACTTGTGCACGGGGTGCGCACAAACCTAGATGGATTGGACATAAGAAGGCACTCAAAGAAGAACCACTGAATTCTGAACTGACAATCTAAGCCATTTTAAAGGATTGTGTAGCTTCTAAGTCTATCTGGAGGTGGCATAGGCCTGATGTATATTAGTAAGGAAACCTGGCATTCCTTAACTACTCCCAGATGAATAAAAGCACTATAAAGCCATCACTGCTGTCTGGAAAGCCAGAGTCAGGAGTAGAAAAATAAGCATGTGAGCCTTCCCTATCAATAAACAGATTTACTGTACCAGTACATGGAATGGAGCCATCACAATCCCTATTCATTCCTTGCTCCCCTAGTTCTTTCTCCTATCTACCAGTAGTACCATCTTTTCCAAGGTAATCCTCCACAGTTTCATTTTTATCCAACTCTCTATGTAATATAGTCATTGAAAAAGGCACAAAACCTGCACATCCTAGACTAATTTACTGTCAGAGTATCACCAATTTACCAATAATGCTGCAACCCAAAATGTCTCTGAGTCTATACAGCATCCTCCCATACATGTTACACTGGAACTCTGAGGTACTCCAGATGTGAGGACTTTAGGAAAATAAACAATTACACAGTATCATCTCCCCCAGATTTTTCTGAAAAGAATTTTGCCCCTAAAGAAAAATCCCAGCTACCTCTGCCAAATCCTGCATAAAAATGAACATTTTGTCATGGTCAACAGAATTAAAAGCTTCTAATAGCACTAAGAAAATTATTATAATAGCATAAAAGTGGCCAGACTGGGTCAGACAACAAGTCTATTTAGTCTTCCAACAGTGGCCAATGCCTGGTGCCCCAAAAGCTGGGAATAGGCAGCACGGAATGGATTACTTGGATTACTTGACGATTACCTTTTCTGATTACAACAGGTAATCATTGAGTAATCCATCCCCTTTTACCCATTCCCTGCTTTATTCCAGGATAAGCAGAATTTATCCTCCATGAATTTATCTAGCTCTTTTTTGAACCCTGTTTAAGTTTTGGCCTTCACAACATCCTCTGGCAAGGAGTTCCACAGATTGACTGTGCTTTATGTCAAGAAACACTTTCTTTTGTTTCTTTTAAACTTGCCACCTATTATGGACATTTGACTTCTGTCAATCACCAGAAATATATCAATCAAGGATATTAATACCATCTTTGTACTATAAATTACTTTCAAACCCAAACTGAAGATACCAGCGGAATCTAGAGGAAGCTGGATTGTCCCAATGCAACTTTTATTTTTTTTAAAGTACCTTGAACTGAAAAGGCTCAAGACGGGACTGTAACTGGCAAAGTTAAAAAGTTAGGAAACACAAACTTAAGGTTCATACAACTGGGGCAGTTTCTTGTTGTTGAAAAGATGGAAGTAAGGGCACAAATGAGTGATGCAGTGTTGACATATCCAGTGGGATCACAAGAAGGATGGAAGGGGAAAGAATAGAGGACCTTTGTATGGAAGAAAATGGGAGCAGAGCATTTCCATCATAAATGAAAGATGGCTATTAAAAACAGTAGTTTGTGTTCACTGGTCTCATTCAAGTGATAACAACAACTCATGTGCCTAAGAGATAATATGCTTAGGTATTTATTCAATAAGAAATAGCTCTTAAGTTAACAGAAAATATTTTAGATGATTTTTTTCTCTGGAAAAAAAAGATTCTACACACAATAAACCAACTTTAAGCAAATTTTCTGGATTTATAAGAATTTGGGACTGACATTTTTAGCAGGTATGGTAGTCTGGTATTACTGGAGTGACTTCAGTCAACCAAACACCAAAGAAAAGGAACACTGTCATTCTACTTATGGTTCAAGAGTAAAATTGAAAAAAAAAAAAGTTAAAATCCTTCACACAGTGAGTGTGATAGAAGGTTATTAAGCTACTTAAACATGGATGCTAGCAAGATAGTGACCAACAGCTAACAGAGTACCAACCATCAGCCAGAAATCATTCTGATCTCCAGGAAACTGAAAACACTTGAGATTCTAGAACAATGAGCATGTTAGACTTTTTTTCTTCCAGACTGAGGATGATAAAATGCATTAAGCAACATCCCTTTCTCTCTAGAAAGAAAAGAAAAATAGCAAAGCACTTTGGGACTGATCCAGTTTCACTCAAGCCAGTAGCAATCCTTCTGTTGACCTTGAATGTGAGATGTATGAAGCCATTTGTAACCAGAATGGAGGAAAACAGAAGTGAAGAACATCTACCTGTAAATCTTCTAATTACTATACAGAGTGAGACTTCTAGTGCACAATTTAGAGACAGAAAACTGTCCTCCAAAGGCCCTATAAACTGGAAAAATTGAGTGCCAACAGTCACAGATTATTATATACCTAGATCTCAGTGCTGAAAGAGAAATATCCTTCCAAAACAAAACAATAAAGCAAGCTGAATTATTTCTGGTGTTTGCAGGCTAAATATTAGAGAGATTTATTCCCGGTTCCTCCATGTTAGTGACAAGGGACTTAATGAAGAAAATAGTCATTTTTCATATTTAATGCTCCGCAATCCATGGGAAGGACATTCAGATTCTTAAGGAGCAATTAAACAGTCAAACAAATATTGTATGTCTGTGACTTCAATAAGGCATTTATATGAAAGAGGACGGAATAAGCTCTCTCCTGCCAACTATTGAGGAACTGAGGAAAAACCTCAAGAACAGATCATATTTATATAGATACACCCATTGTGTCTTCAGGTGATCAGCAGACAGACCTGCTCTGCAAAAATGATCAATCTGGACTTTTCTGGGTTAAAAGTCACCTAAGTTTTGGATACAGGGTAATACAAGGTTGTTATTCTTACTACATGACTAAAGGGCAGCAGAACTCTACTTAATATACCCTGTTTGAGAAAGCCACACTCAGCTGATCCTCACTTACTAAGCATCAGAGGAGGAGGGCAAGGGTGCAGGGAGGGGGAAATGAGGAATGACACCAATCTCATCTGAACAAAAGGGATGGAAACAAGCAGTTCTACATGCTGGTGTGAACTCTGTTTAAAGAGTTCTAGATTCTATGCTTTTCCCCCTCCAGTGTTTACAGAGTTCATAAGATTCAAGTGAGAGTCCTTGTTTCTTGTCAATGAAGACTACAGATGAAATCACTAATAAGCTGGTCTAGGGAGTTGAGACTTAATCATGGTGTGGGAACAGTGTTATGGTGAAAAAAATCAGAGGAGGCAGCAGCAAAGAAATTCCCTGCTACTTAGTGAAAACACTAAGAACTGGATTAGGTGGTGGAACCTCAGAATACTGCACTGAGAAGAGGGGGAAGCATCACTTGACCACACACACACACTTCTTCTTCTCAGAGGTTGGAGGTGAACCCATCTAAATGCACACCTAGACCCTAGAACTAACCATAAGAGGGCTGTAACAGAGAGAACGGAGCGTGGCATATTGAGGGACATGTGTCCACTGGACTTTTATTTTGTAAGGTGCAAAACTTAGGCAAAGCAGTGCCTAACATTCTGCGGCATGGAGTTTGCTTTTTGTGTACATGCTTTTGAATTATTGTGGTGCTCTCCCAAATTAATGCTGTGCTCCCTCTCCTCTTAATAAATGTCTTCTTTTGTCAAATACAAATCAGTGCTTGTGGTGGGGAAGTATGGCCTCTTACAGGTACCCAGTGTAGTGTTTTGTTTTTCCAGTTGTCTGGATGGGTGCTCAAGCCAGCTCCATTTTCCAGTAAAATCATGACTGGTGTGGAAAAAGTGAGAGGTCCATAAAATCATGGCTGGTGCGAAAAAATGTGAATAAAGAAAAGTTATTTACTTATTCCAACAATATAAGAACATGGGATCACCGAATGAAATTAATAGGCAGCAAGTTTAAACAAACAAAAGGAAGTTTTTTTCCACTCAGCACACAGTCAACCTGTAGAACTCCTTACCAGAGGATGTTGTGAAGAGTAGGACTTTAACAGGGTTCAAAAAAGAGCTAGATAGAGTCATGGAGGTTAGGTCCATCAATATCTATTAGTCAGGATTGGCAGGAATGGTGACCCTAGCCTCTGTCTGGAAATGAATGACAGAAGAGGGATCACATGACAATTACCTTCTGTAAATATCTGAAGATTGGGTAGTTAAAACATAGGAGTCTACACAAAGAGCTGTTTGCACCTTCATTGGCTGTTAAGTTGGTAGTGCCCCAACCAACCTTCATTATGTAGACTCCTATGTCAGGAAGGACACTATCAATTGACTTTGATTCTTATCTGCTCCATTTTAACTACCCAATCTTCAGATACTTACGGATTTCCTCTAGCTCCCTGTCTCCACCCCCTTCCTTCTTTTCCCCTCCCCCATCCCCTTCTCCTCTCCTATTTATTTTGGGTCTGCACATCCTAAACTCATAACTCCCATCATCTGAAGAAATGGACTGTGCCCATGAAAGCTCATGATACTATCTACATGTTTTGTTAGTCTATAAAGTGCTACCAGACTATTTGTTGTTTTTTTCTGTACAAACTAACTCAGCTACCACCTGAAGCTATAGGTTTTATGTTATGCCAAAGCCAAAATTTTGTCTCAAACAAATTTGGGTTCAGTTATGATGTTTAGAATCAGGCCTGTTAGATAATTAAAACAACTTTGTTATAGGCATGGTAGAGGCTAGAGCCATTATGCCCATAGAGATCAAGAACAGGGATAATACCTCTAGCATCACTTGCACTGCCACTGGCACAGCCCTACAACCACAAGCTGTTAGATAGGGGGCTGGAATAAATATATTTACACCAGTGGTCTACACAAATTCCCTCTCTTGAGAATATTGTGTACTAATGTTGGTGTATATGGGCAGCTGTATTATGCCTCCCTCCTGTTCATGATCACTAGGGTGGGAAGAAAAGACTCCTCTCCAATTTTATACCCTCAACTCTGGAGCATCTAAAATTTGATTCTCTGCTTGAAATCCATTTAAAAATACATGACCATGGGCAATCCTTTATCACAATGAACTACACAGTGAAAATGTAAAAAGTAACCATGCTTTATGAAATTTATGACTCTTCCCCCCATGCTTTATGAAATTGACTTATGGATACAAATATGCATAGCTCGAAGATGCTTTGGACAAAATACCTCCTGTAACCTATCAATTTTAACAATCTGCTGGATCTATACATCTTATTTTGGTGTATGTATCATTCTTGTATGTGTAGTCCCCTTACTAAAAGTGCCTCCGCTTATTCTCTGGGAAGATCCTGTGTGCTGCAATCTAGCCCCAGAGACTACAATTCCCATAAGCCCTTGAGGAAACCAAGAAGGGACTTACTGGGGTCTGATTCTCTCCACATGTGTAGAGAGAGACTCTTGGCAGTCTGTGGACTCTTCCCTTTGTTTTTGGAAAAAAGGAGCCAGGCTGCTGTGGAAGAATTTTATCCAGTCCATGAGCTGTTAGGTTGTAGCTACAGACTTGGATTCAGAGCCTTTGGGACTGGAATCTAGCAGGCTGCTTCTGATTGCCCTTTAGCTGTACCTGTGGCTAGAAGTACTACTCTGCACCCAGCACACAGAAGACTAGAATCATCCACTCCAGCTACAAAATCTACAAGCGCGCCCACGCAAGCAAGTGTATGGTCCTGAGAGTACAGAGCAATGCACACTCTGGGGTGGGATAAACGGTGGCAGTGCAAATGCCAGATAGATAAGTTCCTATCATTTCTGTGTACTTTGTTAATGGTATTCACTGTTAATCTGTTAAACTCTGTTTCTTTAAGCTGTTAAGTAAAGGTTGTTCATTCTACTGTAATCTATCAGATGTATATTATTTATGATTTGTAATTGTTGTTCTGGAGCTAGATCCAGATTATTGCTGGAATAATTTTATTCCTGGAGGCTCCCAAGGCACACCCTTAAGTGTGTACAGGGCCAGCCAGGTGGAGGCACCGCCATTGTATGTTCTTTATGAGCAAGGGACAGCAGCAAGGGGGTGTATAGGGTTTCTCCAACTAAACAACATCACCACTTGGGTAGTTAAGATCTTCTTTTAAGTTAAAACCATCAGGCACACCTGTAAGTGTGACCGGCTCCCGAGTAACCCCGGGAGGAAAAAAGGGGTTACATATGTAAAGTTAGAAATATGGGATAGGAAATGGTTTATGGTTTTGAATGTGCTAATGAAAGCCATCCAAAGTATTTCCAATGCTGGGACACTTCATATGTCTGGGTAATCATCTGTGAACAGCCTCCTTTAAATCTAAGTAGTGGTTGGTTTTAGACATGTGACTACCCCAACTGGTAGGATCTGACCAGGTAAATTTCCATGGAAGTGAAGAATGTGAAACCAAGAATTCCTCCCTAAAAGGAAGGCTATTTCAGATGCAAAGTTTTCAGGCTCTATATCTTCAGCTGGCATGTTACTCCCAAGAGAATAAACCCAGGGACCCCGCGGGGAAAAGATCTTCCCCAGCTTGGCAGTTTACCTGAAATAAGAACAGTTTTAGGATAAGTTTGCAAAAAGTTTTAGGGTATTAGAACTAGCTATGCATTTTCTGTTATTTTAAATTTGTAATTTACTTTGCTCTGCCTGCTTACACTTGCAACCACTTAAATCCTACTGTTTGCACTTAATAAAATCCCTTTTATTTATTCTCAAGCCCACTGTAAGTAATTGTTACCTGGGGGAGTAATCAGTGTGTACATCCTCCTTTCATTGTGAAAGGCGGTTTCCCTGAATGATTCATTTGGGGGTTGGTCTCCTGAATGCAGTGCCCAAAACTGCATTATCTTCATCATACATGAAGAGCTTTAGTGTCTGTATTGCACTTTGGGGGGGGGGGGGTCAGTGATCTCAGCTCTGTGCCATGGCTGGAGGAGACCAGCTGAGCTGGCCCAGCAGGATAAGGTGGAAAGAAGCCCAAGAGAGAAAGGAGGAGAGTATCAATGGCTTTGCTAGTACTCTGGGAAGCACGCCCAAGGGGGTCTTCTGTGACCACACCCTGTCACAATAACAAGTCTTTACACAATATGGACATAATAATAATGTTCATTGAGATTCAAACCATTCATGCTAAAAAAGCTCAAATCCTTCAATGTAATCAGTGTAAACCACTGCAATCAGCCCAAGTCCCACTGGACTCTAAGACTCCCTGTGAGCACAGGGGTGTATATTGCAAACTGCATTTCAGGACCAAGGCCAAATTGTGCCCCTAAAACTCTATAATTCAAAGAGATCTAGCAAAATCCAGTTTACATCCAAAATTAAAGAACTAAAACTTGATGTTTACATTCCCCATTTTATTTCTGCGATCTTGGAATGTACTCAAGCACCTTTAAATACCTTGAAGAAAAAAATTGAAAGAAATAACCTCTTGTATAATTAAAACAACCTCTTGTATAATTAAAACCGTCAGCTAACTCCAACTCCATTAAATACAGTATAGGAAAATGAAGCCAGGACATACAAGCATTCAAAAATGTGTGCCTAAAATAGTTGTTTCGCATTTACTTCAAACTTTTTCTTATTTTAAGTTGTGATTTCTTTGGGCATCAAATGTTCCAGTAAATATTTCTGTAAGAGTTCAGCAAAATAGAAACCTAATATCCATTGTAGCCTTTGTTTCTTATCATTAATACTGTTGTTTGCTATTTAGAGATTCCCAATGATCCATTTGATTGGTCTGAAAGAAATTATTACTACATTTGTTTATTTGCAAAAATCAACAAAAATAATTGACGACCATAAGTAAAAAGGCTATTTTAAAATTAGCATTTCTGGTGTAGCATGCTCTTATAAGCATGGAACGTGATTGTGACTAAATTCAGGACCAGAATGCTACAGGTAATCTGGTTAGGGCAGGGGTTGGCAATAAAAGAAGAAGTTACTCATCTTCGTGCAGTAACGATGGTTCTTCGAAATGGGTCCCTGTGGCTGCTCCATTGATGATGGTGTTGGGCTCATCCCAGCACCGCAGTTCAGAGACTTTCAATAGCTGTGTTCAGCCAAGCCACGCATGCACAATCAACAGCTCGTGCCTTTGCATCCTTTGATTGCCGTGCGCACCCAGCTCCCCACTCTGTTCCTCTCACCGTTCAGTATCTGGAAAGAGAAAAGAACAACTCCGGAATGGGGAGGAAGGGCGGGACGTGGAGCACCTACGGGGACCCATCTCGAAGAACTATCGTTACTGCATGAAGGCAAGTAATTTCTTCTTCTTCTTCGAGTGGCCTCCGTGGGTGCTCCACTGATGGTGACTATGTAGCAGTACCCCATGTGCGTTTCTGGAGTTAAGGTTTGTTAGTGACAAAGTACTGCTGAAGCCACTGAGGAATCTGCTGCCCACCACTGAACTATTGCATAGTGGTTCATAAAGGTTAAATTTGAGGACCATGTGGCCACCCTGCAAATGTCCAGCAACGAGACTCAGCAGGCAAAGGCAGTGGATGTTGCTACCGCCCTGGTGGAATGTGCCCTAGGTAAAGTCCGAAGGGGCTTGTTGCAGATTGAGTAACAGGTAGTGATGCAAGAAACTATGATCTTAGAAACACGCTGGGAGGATAACAGATTGCCCTTGGAGCAGTCCACTATGGATACTAGTAGGCGGTCCATTTTGTGCCAGGTCCGCATTCTGTCTATGCTATAGCTCGATGTACATCAAGGGCGTGGAGCAGCGATTCTCAAGCAGAGGCATGCGGTTTTGGATAAAAGACCTACAGAACAATAGGTTCATTAACATGAAATTGTGAAGAAACTTTGGGGATGAAAGCAGGGTGAGTGCACAACATAAGCGAGTCTCTGTTGAAAACCGTGAAGGGTGGCATTGCCGTTAATGCTGCCAATTCACTGACCCTATGGGCAGACGTAATTGCTAATAGAAATACCACCCTCATGGTGAGCATGGATAGTAATGTTGTGGTTAAAGGCTCAAATGGCGGGTATATCAAGGTGTCTAGTACCAAGCCCAAGCTCCAAGAGGGAGGTTGGGGTCTTCGGGGAGGTTTGAGGTTTGCTATTCCCTTAAGTAATCTCTTAGTCAGCGGGTGGGCGAAGATTGAATGCCTGTTGATGGTTTCATGGAAGATGCTAATTGCCGATAAATGCACTCTAAGGATAGAAATGGAGAGACCAAGGACTAATCAAGGATCTTATGTATTGGTGCAGAGTGTAGATTGATGTCATTGTTCTTACACCAAGCCACAAATGCATTCCATTTTGCCAGGTAAGTCTTTCTTGTAGATTCTCTCCTACTGTGCAACAGCACCGCCTTCACCCTATCTGAGCAAAGGCACTCATCTATGTCGAACCAGCTAGGAGCCATGCTGTCAGATGGATAGTCTCTGATCTAGCATGTAACAGGGAGCTGTGGCTCTGAGAGAGAAGATCTGAGAGGAGGGGTAGGGGATGCGATGGTTGCAGGGATATCCTGTGGAGAAATAGGTACCAAGGTTGAATCCTCTCTGATTTTCTGTAGCACCCTCGGTATAAGGACCATCAGTGGGAATGCATAAAGCAGAGGTCTGCCCCAGTGGGCTAGCAGTGCATCCCCAAGGGACCCCCTGCCTACACCCCCTCTCGAACAGTATAGGTGACATTTTCTGTTGTCGTAGGTAGCGAAAAGATCTATCCGAAGGGATCCCCAAGCATGGAAGATGCGCTTCAGGACATTGAGATGGATTTCCCACTCGTGGTCGTGAGGGAAATGTCTGCTGAGTGCATCTGCCATAACATTGCTCATGCCTGGTAAGTAGGACGCTATCAGGGTGATGTGATTTCGCACGCACCAATTCCATAAGTGGACTGCTTGTGTGCAGAGCTGTCGGGAACGTGCTCCTCCTTGGCAATTGATATAATACATAGTGGCTATAATGTCCATAAGAACCCTGACAGTCATACCGATAATGTGCGTCCGGAAATATTTGCAAGCGAGGAATACGGCTTTTAGTTCCAGGAGATTGATATGTAGAATGGCCTTTGTTGAAGACCATCTTCCCTGCACGGACATGCCATTGATGTGTGCGTCCCAGCCAACAAGGGAGGCGTCTGTAGTCAGTTGGCTTGATGGCTGCTGGCGTTGGAATGGTACCCCTGCTAGTAGGTTTTGGAGGTTCAACCACCAACCTAGCGATCTGTAAACTAGAGCGGTTGGATTTATCACTTTGTAAGCCCTGTGTTTTGCGGGGGTATATACTGACACCAACCAATGCTTCAGGCAGCGGAAATGGAGTCTCGCACAGTGAACCACAGAAGTGGTGGCAGCCATATACCCCATGAGGTGGAGACATGTGAGCACAGTCACTGTAGGGGCGTGGATTTTGAGGCAGAACTTGGTTTACAATTTAGTCATACATGTTAATTATCAGTCTCAATTATTTACATATATTAATCATGAGCATACAATTGAAACTTCAAACCAATTTAAATTATATTTCCTCTTAAAGAAAAAAACTCTTCTGAAAAAGATTTTTCCAAAAACATGTCAAAAACCAGATGCATATAGACAACAGAAATATCAACTGAATCTTAATTACTACAGGTCTTTGAGACACCAAAACACTTGTCTGCATATGGTATTAGCAGCTAGGATTTCAACAACAGTCTGCTATTGCTTCTGAATTTGAGTTCAATGAATGAAAACCCTACTCAAAGTCTTAAAAGAGTTAAGTATAAAGAGCATAGATGAAAGTAAGAGATTTCCTACCAAAATGCTTTGAAGAGATTTATGTTCACTAGAAATCTGATCCCACATGGTGCAAAGTACCAAAAATATCTCTCACAATCCAGAAAGTTCCAACCCTCTAGTGAATCAATCAAGAAATGGAGCAAGAGCTGCTATCAAGCATTCAGGATATAGTCAAAATCTATGTACAGTTAAATGTCTTCTCATTTTCCATTTAAGTCACTGATTCATTGCCAACCCATTAATAAAAGTTAGCACCACCTGAAGGCAGTCTGGTGATCTATGCAAAATGACTTTGTTCTTTCTATATAGTGTGTGCCTGCTGGTCAGATGTGCACATCACAGGACCTGCTACCATAACTGACACCATGTGGCATCCACTGTTGGCAGTGGTGAGAACTCAGTCATGCACCGCATTAAATATAGTAAATTAGCCTTTAAAACTATTCTGAATTCTGAATCTCTATCATTTTCTGGAAAATGCAACAATGTGAACTATTTACAAGAAAACCATTTTTCTCTACCATGCAAGAAAAGGCATTATCTGTCACTTGCATACATCTTTATTGTACCAAAAATCAGATATTTATGCTCTTTCATGTACAGGCAGTCCCCGGGTTACGTACAAGATAAGGACTGTAGGTTTGTTCTTAAATTGAATCTGTATGTAAGTCGGAACTGGCATCCAGATTCAGCCGCTGCTGAAACTGACCAGCGGCGGACTACAGGAAGCCCGAGGCAGAGTTGCTCTGCCCCGGGGTTTCTGGAATCAGCCGCTGATCAGTTTCAACAGGCTGAATCTGGACGCCAGTTCTTACATACAGATTCAACTTAAGAACCTCAGGCGTCCCCAAGTCAGCTGCTGCTGAAACTGATCAGCGGCTGATTCCAGGAAGCCCGGGGCAGACCAACTCTGCCTCGGGCTTCCTGTAGTCAGCGCTGGTCAGTTTCAGCAGCAGCTGACTTGGGGACGCCTGGGGCAGAGCAGCGTGGGTGCTGCTGGGTTGCTCCAGTAGCGCCGCTCCTTGGCGCTACTGGACCAACCCAGCAGCACCCAAGCTGCTCTGCCCCAGGTGTCCTGATTCAGCCGCTGCTGAAACTGACCAGCAGTGGCTGAATCAGGACGCCTGGGGCAGAGCAGCTGGGGTGCTGCCGGGTTGGTCCAGTAGCACCCAGAGCGGTGCTACGGGACCAACCGGCAGCGCCCCAGCTGCTATACCACAGGCGTCCGGAGCAAAGCCGCGGAGCACTGGGGCAGCGGGACAGCCCAGATGCGCTGCGGCTGTCCTGCTGCCCGTGTGCTCCACGGCTTTGCTCCCTGTCTCTCTGGTCTGCTGGTCTCTGTGACGGCGCGTTGGGGGTTCCCCGTCTCCTGCACCCCGAAATGACACAAACAGACTGCACCAGCCAGTGGAATTGAGGGTGGTTTATTGCTCCTCCAGCACAGCGCAGCACAGATGTAATCTGGTTACAGGACCTGGGGGCTAAGAGGTCTCAATGCCCCCCTTGAGATAGGGGAGTCCCAGCCCCCTCCCCAGCTCCTTCTTCTCTGCCTTCCAGCCAGCAACTAACTAACCCTCTTCCAGCCCTGCCCCCCAGTCAGGGCAGCATTCCACCTTCCTTTGTTCCTCTCCATGGGGGGTGTCTGGCCACTGGTTCAACAAGTTTGGCATTACCTCTGCCTAGTGAGGTTTTCCCTGCTGGGTCTTGCTCCAGACAGCAGGGGTCACCACAGCCCAGCAAGTACCCCCACTATGTCACAGTCTCCAGTAGACCAGCAGACCAGAGAGACGGGGAGCAAAGTGGAGCAAAGCCGTGGAGCACGCCGGCAGCGGGACAGCCGCGGCGCGTCTGGGCTGTCCGCTGCCCGCGTGCTCCCTGGCTTTGCTCGCTGTCTCCCTGGTCTGCTTGTCTTCAGCAGACCAGGGAGACGGGCAGCAAACCCCGTTCGTAACTGCGGATCCGACATAAGTCGGATCCACGTAACTCGTGGACTGCCTGTATTTGCAATCCAACACATATCTACTATTTTTCAAAGGTAAGTAAAAACTTTATCTCAAAGGCTCAAAGTGTGTGGTGCAGATATAGCTCTCAATACATATAGTACATTCAACGAAAGTAAAATGTAGCCAACAGCACATTGCATAACAGTAAAAAAAGAGAAGATATTTTGGCTAACACTATTAGGGAAAGCCCAGAGTCTTATGAATATGAAACAGGATCCCAGTTATTAAAAAAAGAGCACACAAGATTTCTATTTTTCTGCTCTTATCTTAGGGCTCAGAAGAATGCATGAAATGACACTTTGTGCATATAGTAAAAGCAGCAATTTTCAAAATGTCACAAAATATTATTACGCACACTTTTATCTTCTGATCCACAGGCTATGAATTGCCCACAGGGAGAGATAGCTATTCCACATGGGTGACAGCGGTTAATATGTCCTTGAAAACGACGTTCACACCTTTAGAAGAATTAAAATAAACCTTATTAATGCTGGCTAAAAAGTCATTTTTAAATTATCAGCAGAGTTCATAGTTACAATCATTTATTTTTGTGAAGTTTTGCTTAACCAAGGTCAACATCTGACTAGATAACAATACACTACTAGAAATTGAATGTTCAATATTATTTTTCAGGAGAATAAGAATAATTGATGTTAAAAAAATGCAGTAATCTACTAAATAAACTTGAAACACCAGAAGCTAGAATGTAACATTATAAAGAATGTAAGGTGCCAATGGTTCTTTGTGTAGATTCTGGTATTAGTACGCTTCCTCTCTAATTGCTAACTAATGGTCCTTATCTGCTCCTTTTAACTATCCAGTTTTGCCTGTTACATACCAACTCAGTTTTCACTTTGATACTTATATACCCACTGCCTCCTTTTGTTCCCCCCTCTCCTTTCTCCCCTATTTATTTTAGTTCTGGACATACAACACTCCGGTCATCTGAAGAAGTGGGCGGTGCCCACAAAAGTTCATAATACCATCCACATGTTTTGTTAGTCTTTAAAGTGCTACCATACTATTTGTTGTTTTTAAGTTTATCCTGTACAGACTAACTTGGCTACTCCTCTGAAGCTTTAGAATTTTTCAGCTTGACATTTAAATTTTCTGGGATTGAGACAAACCCTCTTGTAAATTTCATTCTGATAAGACCCAAGCAGCAAGTATTCTGGCCACAATTTAGTAGAGCACTTTGACTCTTAAGACGAGTGTTTAAATTCTCCGTTAATGTTAATACACATAAAGAGTCCAACTTCATTTGAGTCAAACAAAGCAAATAAGGACTGACCTAACAGGTGCTTTTTCACTGAGTATTCTTTAGCACCAAATTTCTAGAACAGTGCAGAATGGAAGATTTGATCTTCTTTCTGCTTGTTCTGCCAACATTCACACAGGAAAAGCAGTCAAAATATGTAATAGAACACTCACTTTGCAGAATTCCTGAGCAAACTGAGCCTTCAGCTTCCTTCAAAAGAAGAGAACAAGAAAGAAAAGTATTATCACCTTTCTTCCAAGCCCTCAGCGTGGGATGAGGAAAAGAAAGAGGTGTTGGTATACAAGAAAAAAGAACTAACCAAAAGCCTCCTAATTTAGGGTGTGTCTAGACTACAGGCTTTTCATAGAATCATAGAATCATAGGACTGGAAGGGACCTCGAGAGGTCACCGAGTCCAGCCCCCCGCCCTCAAGGCAGGACCAAGCTCTGTCTACACCATCCCTGACAGATGTCTATCTAACCTGTTCTTAAATATCTCCAGAGAGGGAGATTCCACCACCTCCCTTGGCAATTTATTCCAATATTTGACCACCCTGACAGTTAGGAATTTTTTCCTAATGTCCAATCTAAACCTCCCTTGCTGCACTTTAAGCCCATGACTCCTTGTCCTGTCCTCAGAAACCAAGAGGAACAAATTTTCTCCTTCCTCCTTGACACCCTTTTAGATATTTGAAAACCGCTATCATGTCCCCCCTTAATCTTCTTTTTTCCAAAATAAACAAGCCCAGTTTATGAAGTCTGGCTTCATAGGTCATGTTCTCTAAACCTTTAATCATTCTTGTCGCTCTTCTCTGTACCCTTTCCAATTTCTCCACATCTTTCTTGAAATGTGGCGCCCAGAACTGGACACAGTACTCCAGCTGAAGCCTAACTAGTGCAGAGTAGAGCGGCAGAATGACTTCATGAGTTTTGCTTACAACACACCTGTTGATACAACCTAGAATCATATTTGCTTTTTTTGCAGCAGCATCACACTGTTGACTCATATTCAACTTGTGGTCCACTATGACCCCTAGATCCCTTTCCGCCATGCTCCTTCCTAGACAGTCGTTTCCCATCTTGTATTTTGTTTGTTTGTTTTTTTAAAGCGGCCTTTTTTCAAAAAAACTTCCCCTGCGTCTAGACTGCTACCACATTCTTTCAAAAGTAAATCGAAAGAATGCAGCAGTTTTTTTGATCGCGGAAACCTCTTTTTACAAGGAATAACGCCTTTTTTCAAAAGTGCTCTTTCAAAAAAAGGCACCATGTAAGGCAAACTGTGCTTTTTCAAAAGAGAGCATCCAGACTGCCTAGGTGCTCTCTTTCAAAAAAGCAACTTGCTTTTTTGAAAGTACTGGTTGTAGTCTAGACGCTCGTTTTCAAAAGTGTCTTTTGAAAAAGCCTCTTTCAAAAGAGGCTTGCAGTCTAGATGTAGCCTAACTATGTGCTTGTTACATAAATGCAAATAAATAATAATTAGTTATCAACCAAAAGTTCCCATTAGAATCAGGATCCAAATATACGGACACATTGCAAGACATAAGCCATGCCATGAAAAAAGAGTTACTCACCCGGTGCAGTAACATCTGTTCTTCGAGATGTGTGTCCCTGTGGGTGCTCCACTCGAGGTGCTGGGCTCGTCCCGGTGCCGCAAACCGGAGGAATTTTCACTAGCAGTAGCCCCCTACCGGACCGCGCATGCGCGAGTGCCCCTTCGCGCCTTTCATCTGAGCGCGGTCCGGTCTTGTCAGTTTCCTCCCAACTGGAAGCATCTGAAAGACATAAATAGAAGCTCCAAAGCAGGGAGGAGGGTGGGACGTGGAGCACCCATGGGGACACACATCTCGAAGAACAGATGTTACTGCACCGGGTGAGTAACTCTCTTTTCTTCATCGAGTAGTGTCCCCGAGGGTGCTCCACTCGAGGTGAGTACACAGCAGTGGTCCAACGTGACATGAGTGCTTCGGACCTATCGCCTTCGGGCTGTAGACAAGACAGCCTGAGCTACCCTCGAATCAGAGGTAAGTATGTTCACAAGGGCATAGTGTTTAGCGAATGTGAGGGTGGACGACCAGGTTGCCGCACGGCGTATGTCCTGCAATGGTACTCCGTGAAGATAGGCAATGGATGTTGCGATGCCCCGGGTGGAATGAGCACGAAGACCGCTCGGAAGAGATTTGTTGCGCAAAGTGTAACATTGTGTGATGCAAGCAACGACCAAACGGGAAAATACACTGTGCAGAAAGTAGTTTGCCCTTGGAGCGTTCGGCTGTAGAAAGGAAAAGCCGCTGAGATTTCCTAAAGACCCGAGTTCTGTCAAGGTAAAAGGCCAGTGCTCAACTGACATCTAGGGTGTGTAGACGTGCTTCTTCCAGTGAGGAGTGAGGCTTTGGGTGGAAAGTCGGTAGAATTATGGGCTCATTTATATGGAAAACAGAGTTGACCTTTGGCAAAAACTCTGGTTGGACACGCAGCACTGCCGCATGACTGAAGAATTGCGCACATGGCGGATCGGCGGAAAGAGCTGCTAATTCGCTTACTCGACGCGCCAACGTGATGGCAAGTAGAAACACAGTTTTCATCGTGAGCATCCGTAGACCACACGTTGCAAGCGGCTCAAAGGGCGTGCGAGTCAGAGTGTCCAATACCAGAGGCAAGTCCCAAGGCTCTGGTAGGATCCTGTGGGTCAGATACAAGTTGCCTAATCCCTTCAGAAATCTTTTGGTGATAGGGTGGGCGAACACTGAATAACCGTCAACGGGAAGACGGAAGGCTGAAATTGCCGCTAGATGCACCCTTAGGGAAGAAATAGTTAGTCCCGTCGTCTTTAGATGCATCACATAATCCAGTATCTGTTGTATAGACGACGAGTGAGGGTCAAGATCCCTTGCCAAGCACCACAAATGGAAACGACACCATTTATAGAGATAGGATTTACGCGTTGCACTGCGCCTACTGTTAATCAACACGCCTCTCACTTCTTGGGAACATGAGAGTTCAGAAACTTGGAGCCAACTAGGAGCCATGCCGTGAGGTGCATGCGGTCGATGGCTGGGTGAAGAATCGTGCCGTGTTTCTGAGATAGCAAGTTGGACAGCTGCGGTAGTCGTCATGGATAGGCCACTGACATTCTCGACAGCTGTGTTAACCAGATCTGCCTGGGCCAGAAAGGTGCTATCAGAATCACTGTTGCGCCGCCCAGAGCTATCTTCTCCAAAACCCTTGGAATGAGTGGAAGAGGAGGAAAGGCGTATAGCAATTGGTGGCGATCCCAGTCCAGGAGGAAGGCATCCCCGAGAGAGTTCGTGCCGATGCCTGCTCGTGAGCAATACTGAGGACATTTCCTGTTGTGTCGAGTGGCGAACAAGTCCACCTTGGGAAAGCCCCATTGCAAGAAGATGTCGCAGAGCACTTCGGGGTGCAATTCCCACTCGTGCTGTAAGAGGAAATGCCTGCTCAGAGTATCGGCAATTACATTGTCCTTGCCAGGAAGGTATGCTGCAGTTATGGTGATACCTTGTTGAATAGCCCAATTCCACAAGCGCACAGCCTCCACACACAGGGAGCGGGAACGTGACCCCCCGCTTGTTGATGTAATACACCGTGCATATGTTGTCAGTGAGAATCTGTATGGAGTGTCCTCGGATGATGGGCAGAAAGTGCTTGCAGGCCTTGAAGACTGCTCTTAGCTCGAGAAAATTTATATGCTGTAGCGATTCCTGGGGTGTCCAGAGACCCTGCGCACGGAGCTCCCGAAGGTGGGCGCCCCAGCCGAGCAGAGAGGCATCTGTAGTGATTTGTAGAGATGGTTTTCGGGCATGAAAGGGGACCCCTGTTAGCATGTTGTTGGGGTTGTCCCACCATGTCAGGGAAGTCCGCACCTGACTGGGCAGAGAAACCACCCTGTTCGTACTGCGCAACTGGGGCGTGTACACGGTGAACAGACAATGTTGAAGACTTCGCATATGGAGTCTGGCATGCGGAACCACATATGTGGTGGCTGCCATGTGTCCCAATAGCTGCAGACAGGTAAGTATTCGGGACTTTGGAGAAATTGATATTGATTGTACCAGGTCCTGTATGAGCTGAAACCTCTTTACCGGCAAGTATGCCCTTGTGGTTAGGGAGTCGAGTCTTGCTCCGATAAACTCCAGGTCGCGAGTAGGTGTTAGGAAGGACTTCTCGATATTGATTATGAGCCCGAGGGCTGTGAACAAAGTGGTAATTATAGACACTGCCCTCGTAGCCTGGTCGAGTGTGGAAGCCTTTAGCAGCCAATCGTCCAGGTATGGAAAGATTGTAATATCGAGGCATCGCAGGTAGGCCGCCACTACCGCCAGGGTCTTGGAGAAAACCTGTGGGGCCGCCGATAGTCCGAAAGGCAGCACGCGATATTGATAGTGGTCGGACCCCACTGTGAACCGAAGGAATCTTCTGTGCGCTGGGTGTATCGTTATATGGAAGTAGGCGTCCTGAAGATTGAGAGACGCGAACCAATCCCCTTTGTCGAGAGCCGGGATGATCGAGGATAACGTGACCATCTTGAATTTTTGCCTTCTCAGATGACGGTTGAGCCGACGTAGGTCCAGGATAGGCCTCCAACCCCCTGATTTCTTCTGGGTGAGGAAATAGTGAGAGTAGAACCCTCTCCCCAAAAAGGGTGTCGGCACCCTTTCCACTGCCCCTAATATGAGAAGGCGCGACACCTCTTGATGTAGAAGAATCTTGTGAGAGGGGTCCCTGAAAAGGGACGGGGCAGGAGGGGAGGGAGGGGGAAGAGAGGTGAAGGGGGTGACATATCCTGAAGTGATTACGTCGTGAACCCACCGGTCGGTGGATATGAGAGCCCAACGATGCTGATAAGGCCTGAGACGATGATGGAATACGCCTTTTGTGATGTCCCGAGTCTCTGTTAACAGGGTGGTCCGAAGTCCCTCGATCAACCCATCAAACCTGCTGTCGGCCCTGCTGCTGGACAGATGTCTTGTTAGGTTGCTGGCAACGCTTCTGGGGCCGTTGTCTTGGACTCTGTTGCTCATATGTCCTGGCGCGTGGCGTCGCATAGGAGAATGGTCTTTGCCTATTGTAGGGTATATATTTCCTACTTTTGTGGGGGGGGGGTGTACATCCCTAGCATTCGCAAAGTTGTACGTGTATCCTTGCCCGAGTGGAAGACCTGATCTGTTTACTGAGCAAATAGCAACTTGCGATCGAAGGGCAAATCCTCCACCTTGGCCTGCAACTCCTTTGGGACAGCGGCCTGGTGTAGCCAAAACGCCCGACGCATGACTATGGCCGAAGCTGTGGATCTAGCAGCTGCGTCAGCCGTGTCAAGGGCAATCTGCAAGGCTTTTCGGGCGACCGTATAGCCCTCTTGTATCACTGCCTTGAGCATCTGACGTTTGGAATCCGGCAAGTGCTCAAATAGAGGGACCAGTTTCGAATAGTTATCAAAATCGTGGTTTGCTAGCTGTGCCACAAAGTTACACATCCTCAGAGCAGAAGTGGAGGAGGAATATACTTTCCTGCCCAAGATATCCAGTCGTTTGGCCTCCTTGTCGTTTGAGGGATTCTTGGTCTGAGACGATCTTGTTCTCTGCTGTGCCGCGTCCACAACAAGGGAGTTAGGCTGAGGATGTGTAAACAGAAACTCCATATCTTTCTGCGTGATGAAGTACTTCTTGTCCGACCGCTTATTAGTTGGTAGCGATGTGGCCGGCGTCTGCCAGATGTCGTTGGCGATCTCCAGTATAGCGTCATCAAAGGGAAAAGCGAGCTTTGACTTTTGGGAAGGTTGTAGATTCATAAGCAACCGATGTTGTTTCTGTTGCACGTCTGTGGTCTGAACATCCTGGGATTGTGCAACCCTCTTGAAGAGCTCCTGGAACTGCTTGTGGTCCTCCGTAGGAGACAAGTCCGCAGGGATCACTGCGTCATCCGGTGAGGATGAGGAACGCTGCGCTGGGGAATCAGGGCTCTGCTGTCCCTGAAGAGGAGTGTGGTCCTGCTTATCCTCATGATATTGTGAATCCAAATCCCCAGCCAAGGATGGTGGGGCAACATAAGGAGTAGACTCGTCCAGACCATGCGGAGATTCATGCCGAGAAGATTGCGGTGACCGCGATCATGAATACCTTCTGTGGTGAGATGAATGAGAAGAGCACTCGTGATAACATCGGTCATCCCTCCGGCTGCGGCAGGAAGAAGAAAAGGTTACTCACCTTGTGCAGTAACTTCTGTTCTTCGAGATGTGTGTCCCCGTGGGTGCTCCACTACAGGTGTCGGGCTCGTCCCGGCGCCGCAAACCGGAAACTTCTTCGTAGCAGTAGCCCCCTCCGGAGGACCGCGCGTGCGCAGTGTGTCCCGCGGCGTTCGCGCCTTTTCTGCGTCGCGCGGTCCGACCCGCCAGTTCCTCCTAGCCGGAACATCTGCAAGATACAAGAGAGATCTCCGAAGCAGGGAGGAGGGCGGGTCGTGGAGCACCCACGGGGACACACATCTCGAAGAACAGAAGTTACTGCACAAGGTGAGTAACCTTTTCTTCTTCTTCGAGTGATGTCCCCGTGGGTGCTCCACTACAGGTGAGTATGAAGCAGTCACCCTCGCACTGATTGTGCTTCGGATTTACTTGTGCACGGACGAAAGGACTGCTTGAGCGACTGCTGTGTCAGCGACCTTGAGACGGTCAAGGGCATAGTGTCTAGCGAAGGTGGATGCGGACGACCATGTCGCTGCCCTGCATATGTCTGTAAGAGATACATTTTTCATAAAAGCCGTGGAGGCAGCCATACTTCTGGTTGAATGCGCTGTTAGCGAACAGGGCAGAGATTTCCCCCTGAGAGTGTAGCAACGGGTGATGCAGTTAACTATATGTTTGGAAATACGTTGGGACGACAGCTGATGACCTTTAGAGCGATCAGCGAGTGATAATAGCAAACGCGGAGACTTCCGGAATGGACGTGTTCTGTCAAGGTAAAATGCCAATGCCCTTCTAATGTCCAGAGTGTGCCAGCGGGCTTCCTCCGGTGTAGCATGCGGTTTGGGGTAGAAAGTAGGGAAGATTATAGGTTCATTGACATGAAAGGACGAGTTGACTTTTGGCAAGAAGGATGGGTGACATCTCAGTGAGACTCCCTGCTGAGTGAACATCGTGTATGGCGGGTCCGCTGAGAGTGCTGCAAGCTCTGAAACTCGCCGAGCTGAGGCTATTGCCAGGAGAAAGGTAACCTTTATCGTGAGAATTTGTAACTCACAAGTCGCAAGTGGTTCAAATGGTGGGCGGGTAAGGGTGTCCAGTACAAGGCCAAGGTCCCATGGCTGCGGGATAGGCTTGTGTGGTGGACAAATATTGGAAATTCCCTTGAGAAATTTCTTCGTAAGTGGATGAGAGAAAACGGAAAAGCTCTCTATGGGAGCGTGAAAAGCCGAAATAGCTGCCAAGTGTACTTTTAGCGAAGCAGCGGCCAATCCTTGGGAGTGTAAATGCAGGACGTAGTCCAGAATACGCTGGATCTGCACATTTAGGGGGTTAATGGCTTGTGGCCGGCACCAGGCTGAGAAACGACGCCACTTATAGATGTACGATCGTTGGGTGCTGTGTCGTCTGCTTTGCACGAGTACATCCATGACTGCTTGGGAGCAGGTTAACTCTAGGCCCTGGAGCCAGTCAGGAGCCAAGCTGTCAGGTGCAAGCGGTCGACATCCGGGTGGAGAAAGTTGCCGTTTTGTTGTGAGATCAAGTTGTTGATCCTTGGAAGACGTTGAGGTCTGGACACCGACATCTGCATGAGTTGCGTGAGCCAAGTCTGGCGCGGCCAGAAGGGAGCCACGAGGATTACTGTCGCCGAGTCTGATAGTATTTTCTGTATTACCCGCGGTATCAGCGGGATTGGGGGAAAAGCGTAGAGGAGATGGTACGCTCCCCAATTGAGAAGGAAGGCATCCCCCAAGGATTGGTTGTCTATCCCCGCTCTCGAACAGTAAGAGCGGCACTTCCTGTTGTCGCGAGTGGCAAAGAGGTCGATCTCTGGGTAACCCCATGCCCGAAACAGATCGAGAGCTACAGAGTGAAGGAGCTCCCATTCGTGTTGGGAGTGGAATGATCTGCTGAGCGTGTCCGCAATTATATTGGTTTTGCCGGGGAGATAGGAAGCTACGAGCGCGATCCTGTGGCGGATCGCCCAGTTCCACAGGCGCACTGCTTCCGCACACAAAGTCCTGGACCGGGCCCCGCCTTGCCGGTTGATGTAGTAAACCGTGCATATGTTGTCGGTAAGGACTTGTATGGTGGTCCCCTGTATATGTTGGACAAAGTGGCGGCATGCGTTGAAGACTGCCCTGAGCTCCAGGAAGTTTATATGGAGTAGGGATTCCTGATGGGACCACAGTCCCTGAATCCGGTAGTGCAACATGTGCGCCCCCCAGCCTATTAGCGACGCGTCCGTGGTCAATTGAATGGATGGGGGCTGGATCCGGAATGGAACGCCTGCTAGAGTATTGGCAGGTAGAGTCCACCAAACGAGCGATTTCCTGACTCGGGCAGGGATGGTTATGAAAGTGTTGATATTGGTAATGCCCGGTTTGTAGGCTATGAGGAGCCAATGTTGCAGACATCGCATGCGGAGGCGAGCATGGGCTATGACGTATGTGGTAGAGGCCATGTGGCCCAATAGTTTCAGGCAGGTAAGGTAAGAGACCTTCGGGGCTGTGAGCAAGACGTTCGATAGGTCTCGAATGGTGTCGGCTCTGTCCGTAGGCAGATACGCCATAGCAGTGGTAGAGTCTAGTCTGGCCCCAATGAACACGATGGACTGGGCCGGAGTTAGAGTAGATTTTGGCAGATTGATAATTAGGCCAAGGGTCTCGAAGATGCCTTTTGTAGTGGCAACTGCCATCTCGGCTTGTTCTCTCGAAGGTGCTGAGAGGAGGTAGTCGTCGAGATAAGGGAAAATGGTGATCCCCGCTCGACGGAGGTATGCCGCTATGACTGCCATGGTCTTTGAAAATACTCTCGGAGCTGCGGATAGGCCGAAGGGAAGTACCGCATATTGGTAGTGGTCGTCTCCGACGGTGAATCGCAGAAACCTCCTGTGAGCTGGATGGATAGGAATGTGGAAGTATGCGTCCTGCAGGTCGAGAGACGCGAACCAATCCCCCTTTTGTAGTGTTGGAATGATGGAACCCAGAGTAACCATCTTGAATCTGTATCTTCGCAGGTAGCGGTTGAGACCGCGAAGGTCTAGTATCGGCCTCCATCCCCCCGACTTTTTCTCTGTGAGGAAGTATCGGGAATAGAACCCCCTGCGATGGAATTCGGGAGGAACTATTTCCACTGCACCTATGGTAAGTAGGTGTACTACTTCCTGTCGTAACAGATTTTCGTGGGAGGGGTCCCTGAAAAGGGGTGGGGAGGGAGGGTTGGTGGGAGGCAAGGTGGAGAACGGAATGGTGAGTCCTGAGGTTACAATCTCCCTGACCCAGCGGTCTGTGGTGATGGCAAACCAACGAAGGGAGTATGGATACAGACGGCGGTTGAAGAGTTTGGTTACTCTCGCGTTGGGTTCTAGCTGAGGGATGGCTCGCAGACTCTCGATCAGTATGTCAAACTTGCTGTCTAGATTGTTGCTGGTTGTTGGCCTTGTTAGGTTGCTGGCGGCGACGTTGGGGGCGCTGCCTCTGTCTATGCTGGTCGTATGGCCTAAATCGTTGGTTGGTATAGTAGGAAGCCGAAGAAGGAGGCGGCCTCTGCCTGTTATATGGCCAGGCTCTCCTGCGCCTGAAGGGCGGGGTGTACATCCCTAGAGTTCTTAACGTATTTCTAGAGTCTTTTCCTGAGTGAAACACTTGGTCTGTGTTTTGAGCGAACAGGGATGCTCGGTCAAATGGGAGGTCCTCCACCTTAGGGTGTAGATCCTTTGGCACGGAAGCCAGGTGGAGCCAAGAGTCTCGTCGCATGACGATGGACGTCGCGGTAGTGCGGGAGGCCGAGTCCGCGATATCGAGGGATATCTGGAGCGCATTACGGGCCACTGTGTACCCCTCTTGTACTATGGCCTTCAGTACCTCCCTTTGGGAATGTGGGAGATGCTGTATGAGCGGCACTAACTTCGAATAGTTGTCGAAGTCGTGGTTGGCAAGATGGGCAGAGTAGTTTGCCATCCTCAATGTGGCCGTAGCAGATGAATAGACCTTTCTGCCTAGCAAATCCAAGCGTTTGGCCTCTTTGTCCGCGATAGAATTTCTCGCCTGCGCGGATCTCGCCTTTTGCTGTGCTGCGTCAACCACGATAGAGTTCGGAACAGGATGGGTAAAGAGAAACTCTGCATCCTTGGCGTCGATAAAATATTTCCTGTCCGTGCGTTTGTTGGTAGGAGGCATAGACGCCGGAGTTTGCCAGATGTCATTGGCTACCTCCAATATCGCGGCATCGAAAGGAAGAGCTAGCTTGGATTTACTAGAATGTTGTAAATTTCTGAGCAGCGGATGGTGTTTTGGAGGCGCCCCCGAGGTGCGTAAGTTTTGTGAATCCGCTACCCGTGTAAAAAGCTCATGGAACTGCTTATAATCATCTGCTAGAGGGGGTTCGTCGTTAAACACCGCATCATCAGGAGAAGAGGAAGCGACATCTGTCGGGGAGGCCACTGACTGGTGTTCCGCCACTGGTGACTGAGTGGTATCGTCCTGTGGGACCGAAGTCGTGGACGCATCTCCCGTAGGCGCTGGTGGGCGTTGAGCCGGTGGAATAGAGCCTTGGGTCGTTGGCGAATATATTTGCTGTCGGCTCGGAGACAAGGGTGAGCGCCTCGATATTGATCGTGAACGCTCCGAATGCGGTGAGCGGTGACGAGACGCACGATGAGAGTATTGTGGAGAATAGGACAGAGTGCTCCTATGACGATAATAGCGGGAGCGGGTAGGTGATCGAGGGGAACGAGAACGGTACGAGTAACGGTACGGCGATCTGGAGTAGTATGATCGGTGATAGTGAGGCGGTGTGATGGACCTTCTCGGGGATCTATAGTAGCGGCGTGCAGGAGAGTACTCGTGATAGTGGCTCCGCCGTCTTTGAGGTGAAATCGAAGGTCCAGGCGAGAAGGCTGCCCTGTCCGAACCTGGAGAAGGGGTACGAGGGTGGTGTGTTTTCCTCTGTGCCTTCGTCGGTACCGCTCTAGAAGTATGGGGGACCGGGCTATCTGGGATCGAGATAAGTGAGGCCCCATCAGAGATTTCCCCTGGAGGGCATGGTGATTGAGGCGCAGGAGGCGAGGAAGGCGGAAGCACTTCTTGTCCCGACACCTGAGGGTGTAAGGTCGTCGGATCCGGTGCCGAAACGGGAGACTGAGACGGCTGCTCCACTTCCAGCGATCGGTCGGTGCGGTGCGGTGCCGACGCGCCCTGAGGATGAGGAGTGGCTGCGTCGCTAGGCTTTGGATGGGATCTGGGTGCCGAGTGTTTCCTCGGTGCCGTGTCCGGTGCCTTAGGTTGTTGCGGCTTAGGCTTCGGTGCCTGTTTAGGCTTCGGTGCCGGGCCGGCCACCGGTGCCGTCTTAGTCGGGGCACGGTCATGCGCCGACGGTGCCGATTGCCTCGGTGCCGAGGACCGCACCGAATCCGGCTGCGGTGCCGCTCGGAGGCTCGGTGCCGCTGATGATGGTGCCGACTCCGGACGGGTTGGCGGGGCCGATGCCACAGAGAGTACAGGGCTCGGCGCCGATGTGCTACGGGCTTTGGAAGGCTTTTCCATCGCCTGTGGGTGGCCCGACGCGGCTCTCGAGTCTGCCGCACTTAGGCTCCTGGACGAAGCGGAGGCCTTTTCTTTGGTCTTGTGCGTACCCTCGGTCTCTCGCTCTGTTGACGTCGGCGGCTGAAGAGCCTTGTTGAAGAGGAGCATTTTAAGGCGCATCTCTCTGTCACGCCTCGTGCGCGCCGTTAGCTTGGCGCAATGGCCACACTTCTGAGGGATATGGCCCTCCCCTAGACAGCGAATGCAGCGGGAGTGGCCATCCGACACCGGCATAGCCTCGCCGCATGATGCGCACTTCTTGAACCCGGGAGAACCGGGCATGGTTCGCTGAGCGGGTGTAACCCCCGGGATTAAAACAGGGGGTTGAAGTAACAGGGGTGTTTTTTTTTTTTTTTTTTTTTTTTTTTTTAAACAATTAACCAATCTAACTAACTAACGATATAACACTGACTAACACTACGTTGGGAAGGGGCTAACTGGGAAACAACTGAACATATATCTGATTTTTTTAACTAAACGATTCCTCCTCAGGAGAGGAGCGTGTTCCAGATCCGTCTGCGGCCGTGGACGGTTAGGAGGAACTGGCGGGTCGGACCGCGCGACGCAGAAAAGGCGCGAACGCCGCGGGACACACTGCGCACGCGCGGTCCTCCGGAGGGGGCTACTGCTACGAAGAAGTTTCCGGTTTGCGGCGCCGGGACGAGCCCGACACCTGTAGTGGAGCACCCACGGGGACATCACTCGAAGAAGAACGGCTGTATCTTCTCACTGTGTCATGCCGACGAGGGCACTCTGTACGTCTTGGGGATCTTGGTGAAAGGGATCTCCTATAGTAGCGTGAAGGAGACCATGAGTAGTGGTCCTGATAGTACCGACGTGGCGGTGAATGACGAGGTGACATATAGTAGGGTTCCCTGGAGGTCGTGTAATGGTGAATACGACGACGGCAATCAGCATGGGATGAGGTAGGTGAATCAGGTCCAGGTGAGAAGGTGACACTGTCCGGCATTATTGATGTTGTCCGGACCCTTGCAGACTTTTGCTGTGCTTTGGTTGGCACCGAGGCATTGCAGGCAGGCTGAGGAGGTGCTTGTGACAGAATAGCAGGCAGTGAAGAAGCCTCTGCCACTTGAACGTCGGCAGAGTAAAGGCTCAGTGCAGCTTGATCATCCGGGAATGTGAAAGCAGGAGGCTGGGCTGGCAGAGACTCCTGCGGCGGAGGTGCATTTGGTGCCGATATGCCTGGCACCGACGAGCCCGGAGCGGCACCTAGGGAAGGTGTTGTGGGTGCCGACACAGCTGGCTGCAGGCGCGCATGTGCCAGAATTCCCGGTGCCGGGGCTTCTCTTGCCGGCTCCGCAATGGCCGTTGAAGCCGTTGCCGGCACCGACTCCGCTCGTGACCCCTTCTTGGGTGTCGGAGCGGAGCTTTTGGGGCAGGCTGCAGTTGGGGCAGAAGAGCTACGGCCCTTGCCCGCCTTGCCCACAGGGAGTCTCGGCGCATAGCCAGAGCTCCCCGGCTTGTCCGCGGTGCCGCCCGGCGTCCCGTGGATCTTGCGGGCTTGCCCAGCATGCTCAGTAGATGCAGAGTGCGGCTTGGAGACCTCCGGAGCTTGGAGAGCCTTGTTAAACAAAAGGACTCTCAACCTCAGCTCCCGATCCTTTCTGGCGCAAGCTGTCATCTTCGCGCAGTGGCTGCACTTCACTGGGACATGAGTGTCCCCGAGACATCTGACACACCGGGAGTGTCCATCTGAGATGGGGATAGCCTCCTGGCACTGGAGGCACTTCTTGAAGCCAGGTGATCCTGGCATCCTTGAGTCCTTTGTTGTTTATTTAGTCTGTTAGTCAATTTCAGTCAGGAAGGCACTGACTGGCCGCTGAAGAAAAAACGGCTTTTTTTAAAAAAAAAAAAAAAAAGAAGGGAACTACAACCAGAAACAGTATAACAGATAACTACCTATCACTAAACCAAGCAACTAACTATAACTAGGAAATTTCCCTTTCTCCTCAGAGAGGGGAAGGGAGCCTAAACTAACTCCGTCTGTGGCTGCGGACGGTTGGAGAGAAACTGACAAGACCGGACCGCGCTCAGATGAAAGGCGCGAAGGGGCACTCGTGCATGCGCGGTCCAGTAGGGGGCTACTGCTAGTGAAAATTCCTCCGGTTTGCGGCACCGGGACGAGCCCAGCACCTCGAGTGGAGCACCCTCGGGGACACTACTTGATGAAGAAGTTTACAATCTAGCTTCATACCTGACACAATGTGGTCTCTCGTAAAAGACAAATTGGCACCAACACTGCAACTCTAGTGGGTTTTACCCAAGAAAGCACAAGATATAATATATTTGTCAGTCTCTGTGACTAAGTTTACGCTACCAGGTAATTTCAAAATAAGTTATTTCAAAATAACTCCTGAAATAACTATTTTGAAATAAGCATATTCCTCTTCACAAGCAGGCGTTATTATTTCGAAATTACCAACCCCTTATTTTGAAATAACAGGCTTGGTAACGTGGATGCTCTACTTGTTATTTTGAAATAACTTCCCAGTGTAGACATGCCATAAAGTGGCATGAGACTGCTTTCTATCTCTTATGTGAGTTCTGGACCCTTAGGATGCATCTACACTGCACCATAGGTCAAAACAAAATATGAAATTGGAGCTATGCAAATTGAATATCTTATTTCAATGTTATTTTAAAATACCTTATTTCGAAATTTGGCGCTGTCTACACAACACTTATTTTGAAATAAATCACTATTCCAAGGAGTACCTTACTCCTTGTGGAATGAGGTTTATTTGGACGTCAGAACAGCGAGCCCATTATATTTTGAAATAACGGGTGCACTCAAAAGACGCAGAATAGCTATTTTGGGATAGCGCTGCCGTATAGACATTGCCTTAATGCCTACTTCTGAACTGCTAGTTCACAACATGCAGTGTAGTTCTTTACAATTATTGTATGTCAAAACAGCACAGTCAATAGACTACACTTTCCAGCCTTAACTATTAATATGTGAATTACTTTTAATTTTGTATTGCTAAATTCAGTTTGTGTTTTTCCTTCAGTTTTAATATTTCTGCACTAATGGAGTAGCTCTTTGAACTACAAGTTCAGGTAAGCATCACAAACTGTAATAGGCTCAAATTTGGATTCCAGTATACTCAGCACTCCCTTTAACTTTGATGGATATTTTGGGTCAATACAAATGCAGGATTATACCTCTGATTATAAACTAAAATCAATGTAAATTATCTCAGTTTGGGTAAACTGCTTTATCAATACATATGGTATCTTTCAATGATTTCAAAGCTTTTTGCCATCATAAAAGGGCATTTTTACCCAAATACACATCAGAAAAGATCACCACTCTTGTTCCACAATAGAGCCAAGTTGAGAACCCATTGGACTTGGTATCTTAAAACCACTCTGCCAACCTGGGGACATTTTACACCATATGCTTCCTGGAAGTGCAGGCATACCTAAGGTTCCAATTCCTTTTCAGCAGGAGGAAAAATCACACAGAGTGACAAAGCTCCTAATTTCACACAGTGGGTCCTATGCTTCTGGGTAACAGTAGGCTATTATTTTTCCCCATGTGGAAAAAAGGCAACTGCTGGTCTAATTGCTCACCTCAATGGCTCACTACAGCTCTCACTAGACCCTTTACTTCAGGAGAAAACCATAGTCTTATTTAGCCACATTCAATATTGGCATAGCAGGGAGAGAAAGAGGGGGAAAATCTCTCAGTCTCTAGTAGTCTCTCTAAAGATGGAGGCAACAGACTAGATATCTTAATTCAGTCTCTTCCCCTTTAGTAAGGGTTTACTTCCCTTGGACCTCTGAGTCCCAAAAAGGCTGTTCTCAATGCTACAGGGTTCCCTCCTGGTACCTGACAACATCTTTGCAGTTCCTACTTTCCTATAGCACATCCTCCTCCACAACTCCTGGTGTGTCACTAAACTGACTAAAAGAGGAGGCTTTTAAGCAGTTCTAGCTGGTTTTTGATTGGCTACAGGTGTCCCAATCAAACCTGTCTCAACTGGTTCTAGTAGGTGCTAGATTTCCTCCACGGATATTAATTAACCTGGGGCTAACCTTGTTTGGTTACCATGGGAACATGGACTTGTTTAATCTGGGGCTAATATACCCACTTTCTGTTACTTTTTTTTGTAGCCATCTGGCCTGACCTCATCACCACACCCACACACTTACACTCTAAGCCTCAAAGTATAAAAATTGCAGAATCACCAACTCGTTATCAGAGAACTAGTTGCTGATCTAATGTGGCATTTGGCATATAACAATTCTTCCCTCATATAGTTCAAGAGAAATTAATTGGGCCCATATTATTTAGGAAGAAATAAAAGCATGTTTTGTGCTTTAGGCAAGGTGTCTGCTTCAGTTTGTTTCAAGTAGACAAAATACATACAAACAAAAGAATGTAACATAAAAGCAAAGTTACTTAACAACTATGTTAGTACCACCTTCTTTATGTTATAAGCTGCAGTAACACAACTAAAAAGATCCCTTCCTTCGTTCCTTCCCTGTGCTATTCCTTTTTGATAAAGCTATTCCTCATAATTGCCTTTATAATTTCCAGCCACAACCACCACCTACAAATGCCCATCCCAAATAAAGCTACAAAGAACTCAAGAAAAGAGAAGTGGCTAGAGATACTCCATGAAATCTACATTAACTTTCACTATGTAATCTATTATATTTGGAAGCAGTCAGACACAATGCACTCATTTTATAAGAATCACATCTCTCCCAGATTATTTGATTCTTATAAACAGTTGCTTCTTATAAGCAGACTATTTATAGGAATGATCTTGATTCAGTAGTACTGATCACTGTGTGTGGCTGATTCTGTATTATAAAGATGGGCAGCAGTAAAAAAAAATAGCCTACAACAAGTAGATAAAGTCCATCTAAGGTGTATCCTCTAAAAAAGATGGAGATTCTCTCCTGGGTTTGTAAGTAGATGGTGATCAACCTTCCTTTGGATGTTATAAATATTGCCGAATCAGCTGAAAAGCTATGCAGTATCCTAAGCACTCCTCTTTGGACAGGGCTTTGCAAGGGTTACCGTGACAAACATCTGTTAGCTGTATAGCAATTCCCCAAGCTTTCCATTTGCTTTTTATTGTGTAGATTACTGTGATAGTAAGAGCCCCTCAATGCCAACTGGCAAAGAGTTAACTGTCCTGTAACAGCATCTCCTATGAGATCTAACAAATTCCTACATCTAATACACAAATGCTATAGTATTAATCTATAATGAATGTTGTATGGGTATCATATGAAAGCTTATACTCGTCATCATGACCATTGTGTGGTGTATATATAGATGTTATTTTGATAAACAAAGTTCTCCCAAAATGTTGATTTACCAGTATGTCTAGATCTCTTATTAAATAGGATCAGCCAAGTACAATGAGAGTTTATTGCCATATGAGATAAACAGGAAGAACACTTTAGCAGGATGATGAAAAAGCAGCATGGTGTATGCCCATAGGAGCACAAACCCCAAGGAAGAAGGCTCTTAGCTGAAGGTATATTTCAAAAGTTTGCTAGACTATAAGAAAAAGGGAAAAGAACCCTCGTGGTTATCTATCGCTGTGGGTACATCTACACAGCAACATTATTTCAGAATAACATCTGTTATTCCAAAATAACTATGCAAGCGTCTATACAGCTAGCCCTTTATTTCAAAATAATTTTGAAATAATGGGTAGCTTATTTCAGCATTTGTAAACCTCATTCCACAAGAAATAATGCCTCTTCTGAAATAGCTATTTTGGAATAGCAATAGTGTGGACACTCCACTGCTGCTATTTCGAAATAGCTCCTCCCCCAGGCCATTCAAAGTAATTATTCCCCAGTGCTTCCTAGGGCTCTAAATTGAAGTACACATCCACATTAGGGAAGCCTGCCTTGATCTAATTTTCAGGCTTCCCTGTAGTGTAGATGCACTATTTTGAAATAAGCTATTTTGGAGTATTTCTTCAGGAATAGCTTATTCCGAAATAATCATACAGTGTAAACGTAGCCTGGAAGAACAAAAAGAACATAAAGCAATCTGAATCCATGAAAGATGGACCATGGCCGTAACAGCTGGCAGAGCTGAAAGATTGTGTTAGGGAAGAAATTTACCTTAGACAAAGGTTTTAGCCCATTAAAAGTTATTTGCCTCTTAGAAGGATATTATACTTTTATTTGTAACCATTATTGTTTCCTTAATTCATACTCAGTAGTCACTTCAATCTGTTATTCTCTGTATGAATCTTACAGCTAAGTTCCCTCTAAGCTGCACGTCTGGTCAGCCACACAGCTGCCTAACAAGCCCCACGCAAGGGCTCAGGATGGTTGCACAGAACACCACCTCTGCTCAGGGCTAAAACATAGAGCTGCTGTGGCAGCTTCGTGCTGGGGCTGGGAGAGGGGCACCTCCCTGTCTTCCCCTGCCCCAGCCACAGATGTTCCATGCTCCAGTTGCTGCAGCTCCAGCAGGCACAGTCGGGAGAGCAGAACGTCCACCCCAGCTATGGCAGCTTAGTGCTGAGGCCTGACGAGTGCACCTCTCGTCCAGCCTCAGTACTCAACCTGCAGCTGCCCCAGAGCTGTCACAGCTGGGGGACAGGTGTCCCTCCCTTGGCTGTGCCCACTGGAGTTGTGGTGACTATGGAGAGGCTCCTCTCACTTGGCCCCAAGCTGCCGTGGTGAAAGAGGAGCAGCCTCCGTACCAAATTTTCCATCGCCAGGCCCACCCAGAGCCTGCACTCCCAACCAGAGCCTTTACTCCACACCCTCACCCTCTGCCCCACCTCTAAGTCCCCTGGCTACACTCCAACCCTTCAGTGCCACTCCCACCACACAGCTTATTCGCAGAATACATCACCTCCATTTTGGTGCAGATAACAAAAATCATTCAGCACACGGACATAAAAAAATTAGGGGGAACCTTGTGCTACAAATGGATGTTTCTTGGAAGTTTAGGAACTGGGGTATCGACAAGGCAAAGTAGGGTCTGGAGGAATCCTGAGAAGTTTGTTGAGGGTGGCTAACAGAGTAGGGGAAAGGGAGCTGTCATTGGTTAGCACCAGAAAGTATCTCACTCAACGAGGCATGGAGGTAACATAGAGAATAAGATTCTGCTGCAAAAGAGTCACATGCACGTTACAGTAAACTTCCGATAATCTGGCACCTTTGGGACCCAGGGGGTGCCGGATTATCAGATTTGCCAGACTATCAGAGGGAGGGGGGCTATGAGGAGCCTAGGGTGGGGTGGCGGGGGATGCCGCCCCAGACCCCTCATAGCCCCTCTTTCCAATAGTCCGGCTCTGCCTCAGGCGTCCCTGATACAGCCGCTGCTGGTTAGTTTCAGCAGCGGCTGAATTGGGGACGCCTGCAGCAGAGCAGCTGGAGTGCTGCGGGGTTGGTCTGGTAGCGCCGACCCTTGGCGCAGCGAGACCAACCTGGCAGCACCCCATCTGCTCTTGGGGCGCCTGGGGCAGAGCAGCTGGGGGGCTGCCGGGTTGGTCCCACAACGCCGAGGAGCGGCGCTGCGGGACCAACCTGGCAGCCCCCCAGCTGCTCTTCCCCAGGTGTCCCCAAGTCAGCCGCTGCTGATACTGACCAGCAGCTGACTCCAGGAAGCCCAGGGCAGAGCTGCTCTGCCCCGGGCTTCCTGGACTCAGCCACTGGTCAGTTTCAACAGCGGCTGAATCCAGATGCCTGGGGCAGAGCAGCTGGGGCGCTGCCGGGTTGGTCTGGTAGCACCAACCCTTGGCGCTGCAAAACCAACCCGGCAGCACCCCCGCTGCTCTGTCCTAGGTGTCCCCAAGTCAGCCGCTGCTGAAACTGATCAGGGGCTGATTCCAGGAAGCCCGGGGCAGAGCAGCTCTGCCTCGGACTTCCTGGAGTCAGCCGCTGGTCAGTTTCAGCAGCGGCTGAATGGGAGACAGCTGGGGCGCTGTCGGGTTGGGCCCCGCAGCCCCGAGGGGCAGCGCTATGGGACCAACCCAGCAGCGCCCCAGCTGCTCTGCCCTAGGCTTCCTGATTCAGCCGCTGGCCAGTTTTAGCAGCGGCTGAATCGGGGAACCTGGGGGCAGAGCAGCTCCAATGGTCCGGCTGCCCAGAGCACTTCTGGGTTCCTGATGGTGCCGGACCATCAGGAGTACCGGACCATCAGGAGTACCGGACCATCAGATGCCGGACCATTGGAGTTTTACTGTATTAAGACAATATATTTGATCACAAAGCTTGCACAAGTCATTACTTATGTGCTTCTAAGCCCAGTTCTGAGGTGAGCTGATGACAAAACTGAACATAGTACTGTATTGCAGCACTTGGTGACTTTCAACATGGCACAGTAATAGAAAGCTTAACTGAATTTCTTGGGTTTTGATAGCATGATTTTTCTAATCCCTTAATTCTGCATCAATGCTAATTTTTGCATTTAATTTTCCTGGTTGTTCAAAAAGTAGCCTACCACTACACCAAGTAGCCCATCCTAAAAAGTAATATGACTTTTGTTCACTGGCTACAAGCACCAGTCAGTTTACAGTTGACAGCTACCACTTCTCATGGGAAGGTCTACACCAATGTTTCTTAAACTTTTTAAGACTAAGGAACACCAAGCAATTTTTTTTATGGGGAACACCAAATATTTTTTTGTTGAGCAAAAAAAACCAGCTCCCAGGGAAAATTTGTCGAGCAAAGGAAAATGAAAAAAAACCTCCCCCGGACCAGGAAGGAGGCTAGAGGAGGGGACTTGGGGCAGGGTGTCAGAGCAAGCTGGGAATGCAGGGTCTTGGCAGGGGAGGGGAGTGCGGGGGAGTTTGGGTGTGGGGTCTGGGCATGAGGAGGGATGCTTACCTGGCTTGGCACCCTGCTGCAGCCTCCAGGGAGCATGCTCTTGTTCTTCTGGTGAGGGGGAGGGGTGGAGAACTCAGTTCTCTCCCTGCCCAGCCCCGCCCATGCAGCGGGGAACCCAGCACAGCTGCAGCACCAGGCCAGGCTTCCAGCTGGGGGAGGGGGGAGAGTAGAAACCAGATCAAACTCTGCCACTTCCCTAGCAGGCTGTGGAGGGGCACAGGGGAGAGAGAGCAGCAGCACATGGGGGGCAGCAGAGGCCAAGTGCGCCCAAAGGGGGGTGACAGCAGAGTTCGAGCGTGCCGCAGGTGGGGAGGAGGGTGGCAGAGCCAGAGCCAGGTTCCCCACAGGCAGCAATTTTAAAATGCCGAGGTCCGAGAGCGGCTCCTCAGCTTTGGCCATGCTTCCCCCTCCCAGCAGCAGCGGCCGCTGTAAAAGTTGCTGCTTGCACATGTGGAGGAGTAGAAAGCCACGCAGCAGCGGAGGCCCCGTGGGACAGGGGCTGTCCTGCGGGCTGGGAGAGAGGGGGGCAGCCGCAGCGGGAGCTGTCTACGGGCTCTGCAGGTGGTGGGGGAGCAAAATCTTTTCTGTTTTCTCCATGGCACACCACTGGCTGCCTCGCGGCATACCGGTGTGCCGCTGAACACAGTTTAAGAAATACCGCTCTACACTTAGGTTCATATACACATGAACTCTACAGTTAAGGCCCTATGCTGCAGTTCATAATCACATATGTAGACCTTACTTGAACTGCAAGAATCCTTTGAGATCCATGTGTTTGTGTGTACTACAAGCTTTATGAATATAAGAACAAAAAAATTATAAAGTGCATAACTATTTAATGCCCCTATTAATGCAGATGTCTTCCATGATAAATCAGAACATTCTAAACTCAGCTATTTTTAATACTTTATGTAAACAACACCTGCTAGAGTAAGTTAAAAGGAAACAATGAACTATTTGCTTCCTCGTGTGAACTAAAAAATGGCAAAAAAAAAAATCTTAATTTTCCAGAAAATTCCACTTTGTGAGTAGAGAAAGGACAGAAATTTTCATCTGAATAGGAGAACATTTTCGAAAGTTATGGACTAGTGAAAAGCTGAGAATATAACAATCTTTTTTCAAACTTCATTACAGCAGTTATGCCAGTAAGCATTATATTATAGTTCATATTTACAGATAGGTACTTTAAATACGGGCCATGAAGGACCTGCTTTAATTTTTTTTAATTTAGCTATCCGAACTCAGTGAACATTTTGGTATAATGATCTTGCCAAACTAAACATAAAGTAAGAACATAAATAAAATATTCCCTTCCCCCAGGACACATGTATTTAATTGATTACCCAGCTTTTACTTTTAACTACTTTACCATTCACCAGCTTTGCTTATATTAATATTTTTAAAAGGAAAAGGCAAAAGGAAAAGGCAGGTAAGTGATCTGTGAAAAGCTCTCAACTCATTTATTATTCTTCTAGAATAGTAGTTATACCGGCTGATTACAAAAACATAGGAACATGATAGTTTCCAACCACAGAATTCTCTCGTTTTATTACTTTTTTACATAGGTTCAGGTAATAAGGCGCCATATTTTGGCAATAACATACCTGCCCTTCTATTGGCTTAACAGATTTTTACAAACAAAAAAAAGTAACAATAACTGAAAATAACATCAAGTATTCCTTAATAAAAAATGAATAGACAGACCATAAATCATTACATTTAATAAAAACAAAAAAGAAATCCAAGAATATTACTTAAAACTAACACACCTCTCCACCCCTTCAAATCGGGTCTCTAAAATCCCTTTCTTTTAGAAATATTCATACGTTAGTCTCTTCAGCAAAGATCTCCTGAAATATTCCTTTTCCCGCCTTTTTTTGGGGGGAAAGGGGAGTGGTTTGGGTTGGTTGGGGAGGCAAGATCTTTCCTTGGGCTAGATTGTATTTTAAAGGAGGTAATGTCTGGTTTTAGAAAGTACCATATACAACTATGGCTTTAGATATATATGATTTATAATTATAATAAGAAGTTAATTTAGTTACATAAAAGTATATTCCTATTCTAAACACCAGATCATATAGTGGATCTGTTATAACATCTACACTGATCCAATGTTTTGAAAACACTGTCATTTCCATAGCACAATATACTAACTGGTATTTTGTATTTGAAATAAATGACATCTGAGGTAAATATAATGCAATAGTTGACAAATGTGGATTGTTAGCTTTCTACTTTAGAGAGCTTTTCCTGGACAATCAAAGGCTAAAATCTAACTTTAATTTTGTGTAAACAATTAATAACCCTAAGCAAACATTTTGAGAATATCCATTAAAAGAAAAAGAAAAAACTCAAAACTGAAAGACTGAGTCCGCTTTCCATTATACTAGTTTTATGAAGAAATCATAGAAAAATACTGACGATGAAAAGAACCATCAAATCCTGCCTATTTGTTATCAAGAAAAAAAGAACTACTTTAGAGTTTACTGTAGTTACTGCTGGTTAGCCATTTTCTTCATACAATTGTTACCATTAGCCACATGTGTTCAAAGCATAGTACAGATATTATCTAATTATACCTCACTTATTTAAGAAAATATGAAGACTCCAAATAAGGATAATATCTGACTTTTTAGTTCCATTGCAAATAATCTGGCCTTACCTCAGTGTTCTCAAATCCCAGAGTTTGATGCCATCACCAATGGCTGCGGTCATGAAAAGATTGTAAGCTTCAAGTGGCTGAGTGCTAAAAGCTGATCCCTGTAACATCAGAATTTTTTTTTCAGGTGGCAGCATCTCAGATTTTAAAGATTTTATGCATTCAGTTAAATATATTGATCTGAAATCTAAAAATTTGGGCTTTGCAATACCAGCAGAGTAGTTTGCACAGATTTCATGGACTTCCCAAGACTATGCCATACTCCATGCCCTTCAAGTTCTTCAGACCATTAAATTTCAAGACCACCTCTCTCAAAGTCTTTTCTGTAATGTAACCCTCTCCTTAACTTTGGAACAGTTTGCAGTAGTCTTCAGAGAAACAGGTTGCAGCCTGACCAACATAATAAGGCAACAAGAACAGGAAAAAACAGCTACTCCAATTGGAAGGAACTGATAAACTGAGCAAAAGAACTTAACAAATAAGTCAAGGTAACACTTGGGATTTCTTAGCAATAGCTCATGCTAAAAATTTTGGAACACCCCACTGTGCGTGTATTCGTCAGAAAACCCCTCTTGATGCTCTAACTACCTTGCTAAGAATTATGGACTATATTATCAGCATACTAGCTGCTAATAGCGAGAACAGGAAAGTTTTCACATTTCACACTGCCTTATGGAGAGGTTTACACTGTATTTTCCACAAAGATTTTATACATACATAACCATAAAACTCCCTCCTCCCTGCCCCCTTTCACAAGGAATTATCATTCTGCCCTTGGGTTGAATATTTTACATTCTGTCTCAGTAGGCTTGCCAGATGGTTTCAACAAAAATACCGGACACACTTGACATTATATCACAATCTACATTATATCTTATTTAGAAAATACCGGACATTTATATTTTCTCAATTTGTTTCCCAAACAAAAAGCTCAAATACTGGACTGTCCGGTTCAAAACCAGACACCTGGCAACCCTATGTCTCAGAGAAACACTCTAGATGGGTCAGTTATACAAAGGTGGCATATGTTAGGAGATGATAACTTTCTCCGACAAGGTATAATCCACATTAGAGTACAGCAGCCATAAAATGACTATTTTTATATAAGAACAAAATAAGCAAAGGATATCTTAGCAACTTTCAACTCAGTTATGGTGTTTCTTTTGGGTTATAAATAGAAGAAAAATAAAATGACGGGAGTAACCACCTTTACAGAATTAAAACAGGGATGGGCCAATAGCAAACAATGGATCAAATTCAGCCCTGCCATAATTTAGCATCTTTTCCATTGTCTTCAACAGAAGTTACTCTCATTTGTATTTGGCTTCATGTATTTAAATAATTAAATCCAATCTAACTCCTCTCATTTGTAAAACATACACATTGATAAACTTTTTTTTTTTTTGCTAGCTACAAATCTTCTGTTACCAGGGAACTAAAAATAAACAAATCTCCCCCACCCCATTTAAGTTCTTGAATTGGCTACACACAACAGAAACCTCATCGTCATTTCCAGCAATCGGTGTTTAGCTGCCAGGAATCTTCTGTTCTTCACAAGACCTAGCGTACAACTGGGAAATACTCCAATATTTAGTCAGTGGATACTAAGCACTGCCATAAAAGGGACCTCCAAACAGGGTTATTATAACTCAACTCTAGAAATATAAAATGAATCCCCCAAATGGTAAGGTTAAATGGGGCATGCAGCATTCACTTAATAGACTGTAATATCCTCCCCACCTTCTCTTCTTGTACCACTCTCTTTAAACTGAGGATCCCCATCTCCTGCTTCATAGGATGCTCTAACATGCATGATACTGCTGATTTCACTACTTCACAGAAGTCAGCTGGAGTATGAAGCCAACAATTCTGGCTTCGATGTTGTATTATTCCTTGTCTCCAATCTGCAGTATGCACAAAACACATGTGCTTTTCTTAACTCACAACTGGAAACAGGAAAATCTAATTCCTCCCTGTCCCATAATCCTATCCTTAAATCTTCACTTTTCGTCCATTTCTGTACACATTGAAAAATCTCCCACCTGAGTTCCAAAGGTCTTTTTAGCATCATATCTCTTGTGCTTCAGTCTCATTTCTTCCTATTCTCTAGACCATTCACCGAATTCATTGAACTGCACTAATATTAATTCTGTCCTCTTTCCATTTCTGAACCTGGGCAATTGATTTTAACTCCAAGCTCTTCTCCCTGTCCATAATTAGGGCAAACACATAAGATCTGCTTTTTTTCCATTGCCTTATATCTTATGTAGTCATTAGGCAATGTATTACACCCAAGTTGAACTTACTTTACACAAGTGTAAATGAATTTACAGTGTACAAGATAGTGGAAAAATCAGACAAGCCCATTTCTAACCTATTTTAAAACTGCTGTTTTCTCTATGGATTGTTAGCACCACCTCCTTTAAATTTAACTCCCACCTTTCTTAAACTTTTCTCTCTCCTCAAATATTCTGATGTCCCTGACACAAAACTATGAAGTTCAGCCACTTGCCTAAGTGCTGTCATGGATGATACTATTGCTGATTAAAATCCTGCATATGCTGCTTATAATGGAAACGATAAGTCTGTGTGAAGCAGTCTCTAAAAGACACCATACAAAAATAGTTTTGCATTGCATTTTTAAAAGGAAACACTAAATTCAGAGCCTGTGTCTAATCAAGAATACTATCTTGCCTACCCATAACAAGTTCTCTATCAAAATATATTGCTTCCATGAATTGACACTCTTAGATCTGCACAGAAGAGTGCACATGTCCAACAAGAAAGTTCTATCGGCGTAATTCATGAAGAAGCAGCAGTTACATTTTGGGTGTGTCTACACAGCAAAGTTATTTCGGAATAAAGGTCATTATTCTGAAATAACTATGCAAGTGTCTATACAGCAATTCCTTTATTTCAAAACAATTTCAAAATAATGGAAAGCTTATTCCCACTTCTGTAAACCTGATTCTACGAAGAATAATGCCTATTCCGAAGCAGGTATTTTGAAATAAGGCATGTGTAGATGCTCCACTTCTGCTATTTCGAAATAGCCCCTCACCAGGCCCATTCTAAGGGTATGTCTTAGTTCGAACTAGGGTGGTAATGTAGGCAACCGGAGTTGCAAATGAAGCCCGGGATTTGAATTTCCCGGGCTTCATTTGCATATTGCCGGGCGCCGCCATTTTTAAATGTCCGCTAGTGCGGACTCCGTGCCCCGCGGCTACACGCGGCACAGACTAGGTGGTTCGGATTAGGCTTGCTAAAGATCCGCGTCTAGACTGGCAAAGCTCCGAGCCGGAAAAAAGCGGCAGCCATATTTATGCAAATGAAGCGGGAGGAATTTAAATCCCCGCTTCATTTGCAATTGTGATGTGTCTAATTTGCATCCCTTTTCCGTAAAAGGGATGCAGTCTAGACACAGCCCTTCAGAATAACTATTCCAGAATAGCTTATTCTAAAAATAACTGTGCAGTCTAGATGTAGCCTTTGTGATTAAAGGGACTTTTTAACCTAAACAATAATTTATTATTATTTTTCCATACAATTAATTTAGTAAGAGGGGTTTTTTTAAACAACAGAATTTGATTGCATATTATATTATAACAAATGAAAATCCTAGCTGAATAGGATTTAGAAGGTTTTTCCGACAAAAGACTGTAGTCTAGACCTAGCCTAAGAGTAAGGCCAAAAATGGGAAACAGAGATAAATAAATGCTTTATTTGCATGCTGAAATGCACATTGGAAATCATGTCTCCTCATTCATGCTAACATTTCACATGCATGCACAACTTCCTAATCCTCTGCTCAGGAGTGTAAGGACACACAAAAAGCATGAATGTTCCTTCTAGATGTAGAGGACTAATACTATGCCCTGATCCAATCAATACCCAATAACTTCAATCGGTATTTGAAGCAGGCCACTAGTGCTTAATTTAGAAGGTTGCTAATAAACAGAGTAGTGAAGTTCTGAAATAAACTTGTAAATAGAAGCAATGGTGACAAATAACCTAACTAGTTTTAAGACAGAGTTTGATAAATCTATGAATAGGATTATATTATGGGGTTGCAAACTCTAAAAATTACAGGCTGTCACATTTTTTATGTTTATTTTCAGTTTTGAAACGTCTGTTCATCACCTCTTGCTCTACCACACAGCCACAATGCACAGTCTACTATATATTTGAGAGTGTGCACCTGTCTGTCTGTCCATCCATCTGTGAATCTGTTTGTTCAAGATCTCCTTCTAAACGGTAAGAGCTAGGACCACCAAATTTGGTATGCAGCTTCCTCTTATCATAAATTAAAGCATGGTCAGGGTTTGATTGTGCCAAAACAATGGGATGTGCATGGAATGTGATTGTTTCTCATCAAATGGAAAGGGAGGGGGAGCAAGCACAAGGACAGTTATAACCCAGACTGACCAGGAGGGACAGCATGCACTCGAATACTGGGAAGAAGCTACTGGCTGAGCTGCGTGGCCTCCACCACCCCGACCCAGCCATGGGAAGCAGCTGCCGTGACTCCCAACTCCTCTCCTGAGCCTCCCCATACCTTCCAACCCCTACCCGGATTCCTGCATCCCTGCCTCTTGCCCTAAGCCCCCCATCCTCTACTGACTCCTGTATCTCCCAGCCCCTGCCCTGAGCCCTCCCCCCACCTACCCACACACACACATTCCTACACACTCCACTCCCCCAAACCTCTGTCCGGAAGCAAAGTCAAGTACATCTTCTAATATGATATACATGCAGAATATTTTATCTTCATTTCTGGTATTCTACAAAGTGCTGTACACGTTCATTTTACCTTGTACAATGATTTTATTCAACAAGGCAAGCAAACTAGTTCAGAATAACCTTTACCATATTTTTCAAATACTGACTTCCCTGTAAATTCTATTGTTTTAGCTGCCTTTTTCTTGTTACACTTAAATAACCATTTCAGACAACGTGTTCCATATTGTTTGGCATAACCACTATCTCTACATTCCGATTTTCACATAATAGAAACTCTCCATTTAATTTATGATTTTTCAAAAGAATTAAGATATAGTGAATTTGCTGAACCTTTCAAGACTAACTTTTGGAGTGCAGGATAAATTATTCTGAAATATTATATGAATAAAGTTGGCAAGAAAGGTACTACATTACATAAGAATGTCCATACTGGGTCAGACCAAAGGTCCATCCATCCCAGTACCCCGTCTGCTGACAGTGGCCAATACTAGGTGCCCCAGAGGGAGTGAATCAAACAGGCAATGATCAAGTGATCTCTCTCCTGCCATCCATCTCCACCCTCTGACAAACAGAGGCTAGGGACACCATTCCTTACCCATACTGGCTAATAGCCATTTATGGACTTAACCTCCATTAATTTATCTAGCTCTCTTTTAAACCCTGTTATAGTCCTAGCCTTCACAACCTCCTCAGGCAAGGAGTTCCACAGATTGACTATGCGGTATGTGAAAAAGAACTTCCTTTTATTTGTTTTAAACCTGCTGCCCATTAGTTTCATTTGGTGGCCCCTAGTTCTTATATTATGGGAACAAGTAAATAACTTTTCCTTATTCACTTTCTCCACACCACTCATGATTTTATATACCTCTGTCATATCCCCCTTTAGTCTCCTCTTTCCCAAGCTGGAAAGTCCCAGTCTCTTTAATCTCTCCTCATATGGGACCCGTTCCAAATCCCTAATCATTTTAGCTGCCCTTCTCTGAAACTTTTCTAATGCCAGTATATCTTTTTTGAGATGAGGAGACCACATCTGTATGCAGTATTCCAGATGTGGGCTACCATGGATTTATATAAGGGCAATAAGATATTCTCCATCTTACTCTCTATCCCTTTTTTAATGATTCCTAACATCCTGTTTGCTTTTTTGACTGCCGCTGCACACTGTGTGGACGTCTTCACAGAGAACTATCCACGATGACTCCAAGATCTCTTTCCTGATTAGTTGTAGTTAATTAGCCCCCATCATACTATATGTATAGTTGGGGTTATTTTTTCCCAATGTGCATTACTTTACATTTATCCACATTACATTTCATTTCCCATTTTGTTGCCCAGTCACTTAGTTTGGTGAGATCTTTTTGAAGTTCTTCACAGTCTGCTTTGGTCTTAACTACCTTGAGCAGTTTAGTATCATCTGCAAACTTTGCCACCTCACTGTTTACCCCTTTCTCCATTACAGTATCTGTTACCAATTTAAGCATGATTCTTGCTTTCTGTGCTGATAGCCAAATTGTCCTAATAATCTCCCTCCTCTACAATTGTAATCTTCTCCACCAAGGTCTTCTTACATGCTAAACTGACTCCACTCCAGTCTATCCATACTATTGTTGCTAAAGTCTGGCCCCAAATAGGACACAGATCTGAAGGATCCTTATCTTGTTCATGACATTTCACTCCATTCAATATACATGGACACTATCCAACCAGCATACTCAGAATGCAATCCTGAGGAATGATAAGTGCCCTAAAAACGCATAGAAGTTGATGTCTCTCAGAAGGCACTTCAGCATCTTACAGAATAATCCAAAAAGTTATGTAAGTATGAGATACACAAGCACAAAGGATGCTAGGAAGAGATGGGATCTACCTAACAAAGAGAGGGAAGAGTATTTTCTCAGGCAGGCTTGCAAACCTAGTGAGGAGGGCTTTAAACTAGATTTGTGGGGCAACAGACACCTAAGCCATGAAGGAAGTGGGATACTGGGAAGAAACACAAGGAGAAAGGTGCAACAGAGAAGGACCCTGATTCATTCAGAGAAGATAGGGCTATGAGCTAGTTACCTAAGGTGTCTGTACATGAATGCAAGAAGCCTGGGAAACAAACAGGAAGAATTAAAAGTCCTAGCACAGTCAAAGAACTATGATTTGACTGGAATAATGGAGACGTGGTGGGGTGACTCAGATGGTTGGAGCACTGTCATGAAAGGGCATAAACTGTTCAGGAAGGACAGGAAGGGGAAAAAAGCAGAAGGGTTGCATTATATGTAAGAGAGCAGTATAATTGTTCAGAACTCCATTATAAAGAAGGAGAAAAGCCCATTGAGAGTCTTGGGTTAAGTTTAGAGGTGGGAGCAATGGGTAAGTGTCCGGGTCGGTGTCTGCTGTAGACCACCAGAACAGATGGATGAGGTAGATGAGGCTTTCTTCAGACAATTAACAGAAGCTTCCAGATCACAGGCCCAGGTTCTCATAGGGGGGAGTTTAATCACCCTGACATCTGTTGGGAGACCAATACAGAAGTACATAGACAATCCAAGACGTTTTTGGAGAATTTCTGAGATAACTTCCTGGTAGAAGTGCTGAAGGAACCAACCAGGGGCCATGCACAGCTTGACATGCTGCTCACAAACAGGGAAGAATTAGTAGGGGAAGTAGATGTGGGTGGCAATCTGGAAAGCAGTGACCATGAGATGGTTGATTTCAGGATCCTGACCAAAGGAAGAAAGGAGAACAACAAAATACAGATACTGGGCTTCAGGAAAGCAGACTCCCTCAGGGAACTGATGGGCAGGAACCCTTCAGATGCTAACATGAAGGGAAAAGGAATCCAGGAGAACTGCCAGTATTTTAAAGAAGCCTTACTGAAAGCACAGGAACAAACTATCCCGATGTACAGTAAGAAAAGCAAATGTGGTAGGTGACCAGCTTGGCTTAGCAGTGAAACCTCTGGTGAGTTTAAACACAAAAAGAAAGATTACAAGAAGTGGAAACTTGGACAGATGACTAGGGAGGAGTATAAATATATTGCTCGAGCGTGCAGCAGTATAATCAGAAGGCCAAAGTGAAATTGGAATTGTAGCTAGCAAAGTATGTGAAAGATAACAAGAAAGGTTCCTATTGGCATATTAGTAATAAGGGTGGTCAGGGAAGGAGTGGGATCCTTACTGGGGCTATGTCTACATTACGGGGCTTTATCAGAAAAAGGTACTCAAATTGTGCTCTGCAATTTGCGTACCTTTTTCTGATAGGTTTTTACAAAAGAGGCTTTTCTGAAATTTGGCCCATCTACACTGGGCCAAATTTCAGAAAAAAAAACCTCTTTCGGAAGCGCACTTCTTCCTTGTGGGAGGAGGAAGACAGGGCTTCTGAAAGAGCATGTCTGCTCCACAGCAAAAAAAAGCGGAAGAGCAGATGCATCTCCTGGACTCTGCAGTGTTTTTCTGGGACATATCCTGGAAAAAACCCAAAGTCTAAGACATAGCGTGAATGAGGGAGGTAACCTAGTGACAGATGATGTGGGAAAAGCTGAAGTACTCAGTGCTTTTTTTGCCTCTGTCTTCACAGACAAGGTCAGCTCCTAGACTACTGTGCTGGGCAACCCAATTTGGGAGAGAGGTGGGCAGCCCCCGATGGAAAAACAACAGGTTAAGAACTATTTAGAAAAGTTGGACATGCTCAAGTCCATGGGGCTGAATCTAACGCATACGAGGATGCTGAGGGAGTTGGGCTGATGTGATTGCAGAGCCATTCGCCATTATCTTTGAATACCTGTGGCGATCAGGGGAGGTCCCTGACGATTGGAAAAAGGCAAATGTAATTCACATCTTTTAAAAAGGGAAGGGCAATCCAGGGAACTACAGACCACTCAGCCTCACCTCAGCCTCCAGAAAAATCATGGAGAGGATCCTCAAGGAATCTATTCTGAAGCACTTGGAAGAGAGGAAAGTGATCAGGAACAGTCAACATGGATTCATCAAGGGCAACTCATGTCTGACCAACCTATTTGCCTCATATGATGAGGTAACTCTTTCTACGGATATGGGGAAGGTGGTGGACTTAATATATTGTGACTTTAGCAAACCTTTTGATACCGTCTCCAACAGTATTCTTGCCTGCAAGTTAAGGAACTATGGCTTGGATAAATGGACAGCAAGGTGGATAGAAAGCTGGCTAGATTGTCGGGTTCAATGGGTAGCGATCAATGAATCAATGTCTGGTTGGTGGTCAGTGTCAAGCAAAATGCCCCAGGGCTTGGTTCTGGGTCCAGTTTTGTTCAACATCTTTATTAATTACCTGGACAAGGGGATAGATTGCACCCCAGCAAGTTTGCAGATGACATTAAGCTAGGGGGGGAAAGGTAGATACACTGGAGGGTAGGGATAAGGTCCAGAATGACCTGGACAAATTGGAGGATTAAGCCAAAATAAATTTGATGAGGTTCAACAAGGAGACGTGCAGAGTCCTGCATTTGGGATGGAAGAATCCCAAGCATTGTTACAGGCTGGGGACTGACCAGCTAGGTAGCAGATTGGCAGAAAAAGAACTGGGGAGTACAGAAGATGAGAAGCTGGATACAAGTGAACAGTGTGCCCTTGTAGCCATTTTAGGATGCATCAGGAGGAGCACTGCCAGCAGATCTAGGTGATTATTCCCCTTTATTCCGCTCTAGTGAGGACACGTCTGGAGTACTGCATCCAATTCTGGGGCCTCCATTACAGAAAGAATGTAGACACATTGGAGAAAGTCCAGTGGAGGGCAACAAACATGATTAGAGGGCTGGGGCTCAGGAATTTGTGCTTTCTTAGTCTACAGAAGTGAAGAGTGAGGGGGGATTAGATAGCAGTCTTTAACTGCCTGAAGGGAGGTTCCAAAGAGGATGGAGAGAAGCTGTTCTCAATGATGACAGATGACAGAATGAGGAGCAATGGTCTCAAGTTGCATTGGAGGAGGTTTAAGTTGGATATTAGGAAAAACTATTTCACTAGGAGGGTGGTGAAGTACTGGAATGGGTTACCTAGGGAGGTGATGGAATCTCCATTCCTAGAGGCTTTTAAGTCCCGGTTTGACAAAGCCCTTGCTGGGATGATTTAGATGGGGTCAGTACTGCTTTGGAAGGGGGTTGAACTCAGTGACCTCCAGAGGTCTCTTCCAACTTTATGATTCTATTATTCTAGATACTTTAAATAGAAATTACTATAATGCTGCTGTATAAGGAGGGAAACCGTATTAAATTTCCACATTAATTCTGATGTCTCCTAAATTACTCTTCACCGTATTTAAAATTCCAGTCATCTGAAGAAGTGGGCTGTGCCCACGAAAGCTCATGATACCATCTACATGTTTTGTTAGTCTATAAAGTGCTACCAGACAATTTGTTGTTTTTTAAGTTTACTCTTTATAGAGCATCAACATCTTTTAATGCAGTTGGAAATCTATAGATCAGACATGCAAAATTTTATTTTCCCATTCCTCCTATCAGAGTAATTTTTAAAGTATTTGTTTTTTTCCAAGAGTGATTAGTTTGGAAAGGAGGAGGGTTCAAAAAATAAAAAACCTAGTGCTTAGGTGTTTCATTTTTGAGTAAAGTACATGTCCAGGATATAAACTATCTCCTTGGTTTGAATTATTTCAAAGACAGTACACGTCTTTCCATGTGGGAGCATTTGTTTGTAAGAGCCATGTTTATCCTCATGACTATGATGGACAATAACCTGCACAGATACAAAGTCCTATGGAGGGGTTCTTTTAACTACACTTACTCATGGGAATTCCATGGTACTGAACTCATAAAGAATTCATGTCCCCTGAAGATTTCTTTGCTTCCCCGCAGAAAAAGTATTTCTCGTAGAGACACAAAGGGAAGCTACAAGAGCAATCACATGTCCCTCCCCAGCAGAACTCTCTGAAGTGATGGAATAAACAAACCCTTCACTTGGACCAAGTATCTCAACAGTTGTAATAGTAAGAATGAATACAGCACTTTTCATCAGTACTACTCAAAAAGCTTCACAAAGGAAGTCAGTGTAATTATCCTAATTTTAGAGATGGGGAAATAAACACATGGAGAGATGAAGCAACTTGTCCAAGATCACCCAGAAAGCTAGTAACAGAGCCAGGAATAGAAACCAGATGTCTTAAGTCCCAGTGCAGTAGTCTATCCACTAAACCACACTGTACTCCTGATGAATAGGTAAAAGAGTTATTTGAACCTGCAATATGACCCTTATGAGGTAGTCAAACCATGATATTTCTAACTGCTACTTTTGTTTTCCCTACTTACAGGCAAGGAGCTTCAGAGAACAGCTGCTGGGTAAGTCCTATTGCCCTCTGCCCTATTGCCCTCTGGGTGTCAGCTCTCATTTCCTATAAACTCATAACAGAGTGGGCCCCCTCCATCATATGCAGTATTACTAGACATACCTGACAATCTTTTGAGAGAGAAAAGAAGATTAATATGATTTCTCAGCAATTTTCAGGCAGAAAGGAGCATGAGTAATCAGTTTACTTAGACAAAAACCTGTAATTCACTTCACCGAAGTCAGACACTATTTCTGAGTTAGATAATTTTAATGTAGTCAGCTATGACCTAAGGGCTATGTAGATCAAACTCTGAATAACTGCTCATCTTCAATTGATTAACAGTATAAGAATAATATGGTACAGGTAACTAAAAATAAATAAGCAAACATGAACATGGGAGAAAGCACACAACCAAAAAATTTTCTTTTGTGAGTTTCTGGTCCCTACTATTATTCTAAGTGCAGGATTGTTCTCTTATAGGAACTTTTCCCTAACATATACATCAATAATGAAATAGTTGACTTCATTACCTTTTTTTCCACTGAGTTGTTTAGTTTTATGTATTAATGTATTTTATGCAACTGAAAAATGGTTTAGAAGCTTAATTTACATTTTTCCATAAAACAAGCTCAGTTTTCCTTGCTATACCACAGTCTGCCTTTGTGCCTCTAATTTTTCTCCCAAATGAGTACTTGTCCTTAGCTTTAAAATGTTCTCTGTTGAAGTAACCTGAAGTAACTTAGCTGACAGGGCAAAAAGAGAAGCCAGAAAAAGTCTAAGCATGTATATGTTACAAATAATACTAAAGGAGTTTAGCACAGTTCAAGAGTTTTACCAGACCACATCTCCATATAATCACAAAAAGTTATGTGAAAGTAGCACCGAGGAACTGTTTTAAACCCACAGAAGCAAAGACATTCAGAAATGAGGATGAAAAACCATCTTTAACCTACCCTAATGTGCTAAGCATTGTAGAATGTATGGTATATAAGCTAACCCATCATTAAATTCAACCTTCAAATAATAGGGAGGACTATGCATGAGTTTTCTTTAATTCAGTTACTTAGGTGGATTCAATAAGACCTCATGATATTGATAAAATTAAAAACAAACCATAATTAGCTGATTCTCAGTAAAACTAAGTTTACTTATGAGTCCAGTTTTCATATATTCGGGGACTGTTGACTTAAGTAATCAGTTTTCTATCACGTCTAACTACATATTTTGTATTGTTCTGTAGATCCATCTGTAAGATTCAGATTCTCCTTAAGACTTTGGCTGCTGTCTTCAAGCACTAACACCATGATCAAAAGCACTATAAATAGATCTTGGATACTTACTTAAATTCAGTAATTTAGGGTCAAAATCATTCCCTTCTGGGGAATCTCCCTTCACAGCAAACGATACTCTGAAAGTTCCATCTATTTCTAAAAAATCATCCAGTAAGGAATGTGGGCAGTGTTACTTTGCAATCCCACAACTGACCTATATTCCATGGACAGATCCTGCAAATCTGAGGGCTGGTAAAGAGCTGAAAAGGGTGGGATGCATCTTTTCATATTAAGCCATATGCTCAACTCTTTGCCTCTAATAGCATTTAAATGGGGGGTTGCCTTCAAAGAACTGAATCCATGAGATTTTTTTTTTGCTGACTCTCCCCAGCAAATTTGCAAGGTAATGATGATCCAACGTATCACAGTCATGCCACACTTAAGCACAACCCCTATTTAGTGAAATCCTACTAAATTGTAGATCCCAGTTAATATGAACGAATCTTGCTGATTTGAAGCATCTCCATAATAATCTATCAATATTGTATATGAACCTGGTTAATGGGATAAAGGGTCAAAGCCTGGGAACAAAGAAGAACTACAGCAAGGTTAAAAAGGATCTTCTCTCAAGAAAGGCAATAGTAGAATGAAACAAAAGACCTTAACAGACATGTCTGAAGGAGCTAAGTCAGCCTTGGTCATGAGCAGGGAATGTTAAGACTTTAGATAAGAAAGTTATGCATACAGATTCTTCGTCTTTTTAATTTTTTTCTCAAAAGTTTGTTTCACCTGCAAAATAAACAGTAATTTGTTTGTAAGAAGGCTGTTTTGTCGTTGTACATCAAACTGGCCAGAGACTCATAAAGGGAACATCTTTAGGTGGCAAAACTCAGTCTGACTTTCCAGGTAAGCATAGATGACCCACAGGGTATTATAGCCCCAGGTCTAGGAGAGGGAAAATTCTGAAAATGTAACCCCAAGGGAAAAAAAACAAGAGTCATAAGACTTGAGGGGGCTGTACTTGGATCTCTAAAGGAACTGAGGTGCAGCTAGCCTCGTGATCATGACAGGGGACTTCAAAGTTTAAAGAATGATGCTATTTAGCAGACAAATTTAACTGTGTGTTACAGCATTGGGGAACTTTCATTGTGATTTACATTACTTGAATTCTCCCGGTAGCAAACATATGAGAGGATAATTTAGTCCTATGTCATTGTTTCAAATACTACAAAACAGAAAAACTGTAAACTGTAAAACCGGATTATGAACTATCCATGAAAATTAATTTAAAACTGGTAATTTATTGGATGCAAAAAAACCAGAATCCCCCAAAAAGCCTTTAGCACTGAAACAAACAGCTGAGTTTATTGAAAACAAATCTGACTGTTCACGGAGAAGTTTCAGATCAAGATAAGTTTTTATATTCTACTATATATTTAAGAGAGTTTGTCTGTTCAAGAACTCCTCCTAAATGGTAAGAGCTAGGACCACTCAATTCAGTAAACAGCTTCTTCTTATCATAACTTAAACCAAGGTAAGGGTTTGCCTGTGCCAGAAAAATGAGATGCACCTAGAATGGGAAAGACTTCTCATAAAACCATAAAGAGAAAGAATCACCAGGCAGGTGAAAAGAATCATCACCCAAATCCAAGACAGCTGCAGCCGTGTGCCTCCCATCTTCCAGGTGATGTTTAGGGAGGGCAGTGGGGCTGAAGCTCCCTCCCCCTCCAGATTTGTATGGGGACATTATTGGTTGTTCCCTTTCATCAAGGAGAGAGGGGGAAGTGCACAATTTACTGCATTCCTCATTGTGACTGGGGAGCACAGGGGGCAGATGAGCTGTGAACTTTGCTCTTGCTCCCTGACAAGGACAGGAAGGGGGAAAGCAAGCAGCCCGGATACGAATCTCAGGGGGAAAGGGGCTTCAGCTTCCCTACCCTCGCCCCACACACACACACACACACAGTCTCCTGCCCAGAGACCTTCCTTACACCCTCCCCCCAATACTGATTCCTGCACACACACCCACACATCCTCCTCACACACACACACTCCTAGACCCTTGCCCTGAGCCCTTCCTTAAGGACCTAAGCAATGCCAGGTAAATACGCTAGTTGTGTTATAAGTAACAGAAGAAAACTGGAGAAGTTGTGATTGTAAAATAATTATTGACATACTATTTTCCACTGTGGTAACTATATTTGAGCTGTAATGATCCTAAAACCAAGGCACACAGAGGAATTCTTGAAAAATGTTTAACTCATAATATTGACAAACACCAAACACCAATTAGGCATGGCAGAGAAGATGTAATAAAATATTAACTCATGGAATTGAAAGAGTGCTATATTAAGTTCAAATTATCTTTGCTTTATTAAATCACTCTTTTCATGAAGAAAACTAAATAAACACAGTATTAAAATATTATTCACAACTTTGCCCACCCCTGGTTTTGGTTATTTGACAGAATATTCAAAAAGTAATTAATAATAATACGAACTGCAGATTAGTACAGAAAGGCTCAGAGCAGCGATTAAGCCCTTTGATCTTATTGTACACTAAATACAGCTCACAGGAGAGAGGACAAGTTTCTTAAATTGTCAACTAATCTTTCCTGAATGCTCCTTATTCACTGTGGGTACGTCTACACTTGCTCCCTTGTTCGAGCTAGGGATGCAAATGTAGGCGACTGAAATTGCTAATGAAGTGGGGATTTAAATATCCCGCATTTCATTAGCCTGATCTCATTTTTTGACGGGTAACGTTAGTTTGAACCAAGGGGTTCGATATTTAAATCACCACTTAATTAGCAATTTTGGTTGCCTACACCAGCATTCCTAGCTCGAACTTGGGAACAAATGTAGACATACCCTGTTTGTGTTAATAGTTTTTTAAAATATCAGTAAAATACCTACCTCATTTTGACAGATCTGGTGGACCGATCTAGAATGAGCATCTGGTATCACTGCTGCACTGCAGCCTGCATTGAGGTCAAAAACTTCTAATGCTCGGTTGCTACCAGCTGTCAGTATAATATCTATAACCTCGGCAAGTTAAGTTCAAACATTACAAATAGATCTGATGGGGACAAGAGCAAAAAAATTACTTATGTTTTAATAACTTCTAGTTTATAAATAACTTGATACATAAATGTATATTAAATTTCTACATGCAGAATACCTATACCGATCAAAAACAGGTACATATACACACTTAAATTGAAACAAATTCCTTAACTATCTCAACAGTGAGATTTTATATAGCTAATAGGCTAAAGAATGTCAGCAGCATGCAAGAAAATTGATTTTTTGAATGCAATATTACACTTGGGTGGAATAGGATTATTTACTTGCCGCTTTGCCAAGCATAATATGGCCATCCCAAATTCATGTTAATATAATCTATTTAGATTCAAGTTTCAGGGGGTAGCCAAGTTAGTCTGTATAGGATAAACTTAAAAAAAAAAAGTTCTGGTAGCACTTTATAGACTAACAAAACATGTAAATGGTATCAGGAAGAAGTGAGCTGTGCCCACGAAAGCTTATGATACTATCTACATGTTTTGTTAGTCTATAAAGTGCTACCAGAACATTTGTTGTTTTATAATCTATATAATACATCACCATCTATGCATATGTAATAGGATAGCATTTTGTAATTACATATTTTAAAAATATCAAATTAATTCTCTCAGTAGCTCAGTGAGGTAGTGAAGTACTATTATCACCACTTTATATATAGGAAAGCTGAGGCAGAATGGTGAAGTAATTTAACTAAGGTAAGTGCCAGAAATCAGATTTGTAAGTATTCCTAAATCCACATAAATTAAGAGCAATTAACCAGTGAAATTATTTACTGAGGGTCATGGTGGATTCTCCTTCACTGGCAATATTCAAAGCAAGATTGGATGTTTTTCTAAAACATTTGCTCTAAGAATTATTTTGGAGAAGTTCTATGTTACACAGGATATCAGATTAGATTATCACAACAGTCCCTGATTGCCTTAGAATCTATAACGCTATTATGATACAATTCTTTCATAAAAACATACAAAATAAAAATCTGCTAGCTATAGAGTTCATGCCAGCTATTGAATTTGAATATTTTCATGTCATTGAGCCTAAAATTCTGTACAGTATCCAGGATACAAGAGTAGAAATCATTTATTGCTGAAAGGCTGGTAATCTCCACTGTAGAAGCCATGGGGAATTTCTGTACTGATTTGCAAATGCTCTTCTGTTTGTATCTGCAAAAGATAAGACATTAATGTTGCTATTTGGCAAAAAGTGCTATAATTTGTGGCCAAAAGTAAACTTATAATGAAAACATCCTGAAACCAAGATTCCCTTTTTATTACCAGACATACAGCCATAGTCATGCAAAGGTTCATATCTGTTGACAGTTAAAAAAACAATTTAATTGGAAGACTCAGGGAAAAATGTATACACGTAATGCAGGCATGAGTACTTTTTGTTCTAATGTCTTGCAATATTTCATCAACTTAAAATCAAAAGAATTCAGCCTTCATCCAAAAGGCATTAGAGGAAATCTTCCCATTATAATGATTATAAAAGTAGAAATACACCATATATGGGACTGTATTTCACATGCTGTATATGAGATATGGAAAAAAGAGAGAAATGAATGAGGAAAAAACAAATCCTACCTTATTTGATCCCTGGCATGGGACTAAACAACAGTTTCTATACTACTGGATGAATGGAACTGCTGCCGAAACTGGACATCTTTGTCCTGGCTCGGGTTGTATTTGAATACATTGAGATCTCATCCAGTTTTCTTAAAAACCTTTCAGAATGTGTGATCTGAAATGTTTTTAAGAAAACTGGTTGAGAATTCAATGTATCCACATACAAATTGGGCAAGAACAAAGATTTCCAGTTTTGGAATCAGGGACTTCATTTGCTCTGCCAAGGTTCAGGTGCTCACAGGTGAACTCAGTACTCCAAGAGACAGAGTGGGAAACACTGAATAAACAAATCTCATTAGCTAAATCTGGAGAAACAGACACAAATATTTTCCTTTCCAACATACATGCATGAACATTAGAGAAAGGATTTGTTCCAAATCCCACTGAAGTCAATAGGAGTCTTTCCATGAACTCCAATGGGAATTGGACCAGGCTCTAAGAGTACAGTTCTCTTTATTCACCTAATATTCCTAGAGCAGGGTAAGAAATCATTAAAAGGAAAGGAAAAATATTGGTTTCAGCATCACAAGTGAGCAGGGAAAATTAAATAAATCCAACTAGGAGAACCTTACTACCACTCTGCCCACTTTGTGTTGGATCAGTCACAGAAGTGTAAAGGACCCTGAAAAGCACTGGTTGAAATTAGTGGTAGAGTCTCCTATCAGAGGCACTGTGTAAGAATGCCAGAAGGCTGACTTCCAAGGACTTCACCATAAGCACACAACACTGCAGTCCATAAGGCAACATGGGATGCTATCTTAATTTAAACTGACCCCCAGGACTGTCTAAATTATGTCACCATGATCCTCCACAGCTTGCGAGCAGCTCAGGCTTAGGTTGATGCAAATATGTCTTGACTTAAAGCCACTTTACTGCCATCTTCCACTCCAGACTACACTAGAAACATTAGGGGCTGGTCTACATAGAAAGGTTAAAGTAAGGAGCTGACCTATCTTAAATCCCCAACCACATACAGAGAGGCTGACAGGAGCAAATGCTCCCATCAGCTTCCCTTACTCCTTGCGAGGATACGAGGATTGGTGCTAACAGGGCACCCTTTGAGTTCGATGTAGTAGGTCTATACCGCACCTGCTAAACTGAACTCCGGAAGATCGACCGCAGCAGCGTTGGTCTTCTGTGGAGTGTAGACATGCCCAAGTTGACCAATGTTAGGTTGACTTACAGCCACCGCAGTAATTACTGAGGAGGTGAACGTCCATACTACTTTCCTTGGGTTAGTGGTGTGTGTTTTCACCATGAGTGTTTCCACCAACCTAAATGGGGCAGTGTGAGGAACTGTAAGCCCAGTCTCATAGCTCTGCTGTCAGCTTCTTGACAGGAGTCTGGATGACCCACAGGCTCCCGGCAGGTTGTCCTCCCTCTACACTTCCCATTTCCTGCTGGGAGTGTGGTCCAATTGCCTAGGATTCTCATCTTGACTCCGAGCTGGGAGCAGGGTCCATTCTTGTCTAAGCTCCCACCTGAGAGTAGGGTCCAACCATCCAGATCTCCAGAGGACTGGGGAGCAGATAAGAAAGCCAGGCATGTAGAGCCTGTCAATTTCACAGCTCCCTGCCATGAAACTGACATGACAGCCAATAGCCAATGTAAAGAATGCAGTGTCTATACAGACACTGTGTTGCCCTAACTACACCAACATAACTCTTACGCCTATTGTGATAGTGAACTTATTATGTTGGTGTAGTAGGGCTCTTATATCAGTCGGAGCAAGGCTTCAGTGTGGACACTGACATAGTTAGGTTGACATAAACTGTCTTACATAGACCTAACTATGTAGTATAGATTAGTGGCTCTCAACCTTTTGAGACTGCTGTATCCCTTTCAGTAGTCTGATTTGTCTAATATACCTCCAAGTGTCACCACACTTAAAAACTAATTGCTTACATAAGCAAACAAAAATACAAAAACGTGACACATCATGCTTACTGAAAAATTGCTGACTTTCTGATTTTTACCATATAATTATAAATCAATTGGAATACAAATATTGTATTCACATTTCAATGTATAATATATGCAGCAGTTTATTTCAGGTTTTAGTCCAAAATATAAAATTAATTACAGTACAAGCTTTGTTATCCAGTACTTTAATATCCAGAAATCTCTGTTATCGACCATCTGTCATAGATGGCAATTCCTCCTTCAGTTAACCAGAAAAATTCTGATAGCCATCCAGCATAATTTTTAGACATTAAAAGTTAGTAAAGTTTGTAGTAAAGCACTAAAGTTTGTTCATGTCATGCATGAGCAGTGAATAAGAAGAGAATCTCTGCAACAGATAGGCATTAAAAGGATTTAAAGACAAAGACGTGATTTGACTTAAACCTGATTATTGAAGTTGGGAGGGGGGAATGGCTTCACACAAAATGAAAACCCAATTAGGGGTTCAGACCACACACCATCATCATATATATTGCAACCTTTCAGGACAATGAATACATTTTACTATGTCCCATGGAAAATCATCTGAAAACAGCAATCCTATTATATGTTTCCAGATGATCTTTGAGTCTGGTAACAACAGCAGTAATCTAAAACGGAAAGGGGTGCAAACTGATTTCTTATTTCCAGCAAACCTTAGAATTTATCATAATTGCAAATTAATATTCTTCTAAACTGTGGAAGAGTCTGAGTGATACTTAGGGTATGTCTAGACTACAGGGTTTTGTCGACAGAAGTTTTGTCGACAGATTCTGTCGACAAAACTTCTGTCGACAAAGCGCGTCTAGACTACATCAAGCCATAGACAAAACTATTTGCTTTGTCGACAGAGAGCGTCCAGACTGCAGGGTGCTCTGTCGAAAGAAGAAAGTACCCGGAACTGCTTTGCCAGGTCACAGGGGCAGCATGTACTTCCTTGTTCTGATGCCTGCAGTTTGCAGAGACGCATGCTAAAAGGGCCACCCCCCCCCCCCCCGACTAGCCATTGCTCTGCTGCTGTAGCTGCCTAGAGGGATAGCAAAGGTTCTGCAGTGCCTGTTTGGAGTGCCCTGCTTCCTGGCACAGCACAGCAGTGTGGGGGGGGGGTTTTTGAAGGTTTTTCCTAACCTTTGTTTACCATGGAGCGAGAGCTTCCCCTGGCCAGGCGCTGGCCCCACTCCACAGTGCTTAAAATGCTGCTGCAACTGCATGAGACTATCATGCTGTTAATGCCTGGTCCGGAACCTGAGCCCAGACTGGAGCCCCTCCTTCAGGATGCAGCAGCACTGTTCCTGCCTCTGAACTTTTTCCCGGACAGGTGGTGATGGAGGATGGAAACAAGAATGGACTGGTGGGACCGGCTCGTAATGGAGCAGTGGGATGATCAGGCTTGGCTCCAAAACTTCAGGATGCGGAAGTCCACCTTCCTGGAGCTTTGCAACTGGCTTGCCCCCACCCTGCAACGACAGGACACCCACCTGCGCCCTGCCATCCCGCTGGAGAAGAGGGTAGCTATTGCCCTCTGGAAGCTGGCCACTCCTGATAGCTACCGGTCAGTGGGACAGCAGTTTGGTGTGGGGAGATCTACTGTAGGTGCTGTGTTGATGGAGGTAAGTCCCTTGGGGACGGGGGAGGACAGTCCGTAAGGAGACTGTAACCGAAAAAGGGTGGGTGGGGGGCAATGAAGGGGAGGTGGTGGAGGGCTCCTGTGTCTTACACCATGAAACTACTGGGAGCAATCACTGGGGGGGGGGGATTCTGGGTTCTTGGGGGGACCAAATGGTCGCCAAAGGACTTGGGCAACCCCTCTGACTTCATAATCTGTGTGTGTTTGTATGTGTCTATTTTTGCAGGGCCATCAACTCAGAGCTGCTGAATCGGATTGTCCGCCTCGGAGACCTAGACACGATTATGGATGGTTTTGCAGGGCTGGGATTCCCAAACTGCGGAGGAGTGCTCGATGGAAAGCACATTCCCATCCGTGCACCACCCCATCAAGCCGCCCGGTATATCAACAGAAAAGGGTACTTTTCCATTGTGCTGCAGGCCCTGGTTGACCACTGTGGACTATTTATGTGTGTGGGGTGTGTGGGTGGGGTGCTCAGGCCGGGCACGTGATGCTCGGATCTTCCGCAATTCACACCTGTACGAAAGGCTGCAGACAGGAACCTTCTTCCCCCAGCGAACCTCTGCTATCGGGGACGTAGAGATGCCGGTCTGCATTGTGGCCGATGCGGCGTACCCCCTCATGCCCTGGCTTATGAAGCCATACACAGGGCATCTGACCCCGAGCAAGGAAGTGTTTAATGCGCACCTGACACGCGCCCGTTTACAGGTGGAATGTGCATTTGGCCGGTTGAAGGGAAGGTTTAGGTGTCTGCTAACTCGCCTTGACATGGGGGAACACAATATCCCAGAGGTGGTGGCAGCATTTTGCATCCTCCACAACCTGGTGGAGAGCAAAGGGGAGGCCTTCCTCCCAGGTTGGGGGCCAATGGCTGAAGTGGAGGGCAGACGGTTTGCGCAGCCTCGGACAGCTGCTGTGCGCCAAGCCCATCAGGCGGGGGTTCGCATCTGGGAGGCTCTGCATGAGCGCTTCTCAGCTGGAGCCCTATGACTCCCCAAGGTATCCCCAATGGGGTCTGTGGGCCTTCCCCCCCCATCCCAAAACCTTCCCTCCCACAATCCCTCCCTGCATCAGCCTCTGAACAGTTAAGGCGCACACACCATGTTAAACTTGAAAAATATGTTTATCAAGGAGTAACATTAGAATGTAGATCTGTTATAAAAAATAGAATTGTTTAACAACTGTGAAAAATAAACTTTTTTTAACTATTAACTTGTGTTTATAACTATGGTAGGAGGGGGGATTTCAACCTGGAGAGAGGGAGGGAGGGAGGGGGGATTTCCAACATGGAGGGAGGGAGGGAGGGAGGGCAGACAACGTAAGGGTAATGGCGGCCTCGCCTGGGCTCTAGCAGGGGGGGGGAGGGGCAGGGCTGGAGGAGTGGCAGGGTCTGAGGGAGAGGAAGGGGTGGCAGGGGCTGAGGGAGAAGAAGGGAGTCAGAGGGGGTTGAGAGGGAGGACGGGGGGGTTAGAGGGGGCTGGAGCTGGATGGGCAGGAGGAGTCCCCAGGGGGAGAGGACCTGGCACAGCCAGGGGCTCCCGGACAGTGGCACACATACTGCTCCACTCTGGGAGGAAGTCCTGCAGCAGGCAAGTATGCTACCGAGCCTCCTCCCTCGCTCTTTCAGCCATGGTCTCTTGCATTTTGGCCATGGTCCCCTCAATTTTCTCCATGGCCTCCACATGCCTCCTCAGGTCGTTGTAGGTCCTCCAATGCCTGCGGGTGCTGTGGGTCTGGGTGGGTGGTGGCACAGGAGTTGCTCGGCAGACAGCAGCAGTAGGTCCAGCTGTGGAGAAGAAGAGGGAGAACCGATCAGTGTTAGCAATTCACACACAAGTCCATACAACAAGGGATGGGAATGTTGTTACTGGTAGGCCACGTTTGGCCTTGCCAGCTGCCTCGGCTGCACAGGGGACCCGTTGTGGCTAGGACAATGTCCACCTCCACCCCCTAGATCCTCCCGCCCTCCACTGTGGCCATCCAGGCCAGATCAGTGTGCAGCCACAGTAGGACAGGGGCCTGCTGTACCTTGGGTCTCCCATGCCCCCCACCCACATACCCACCACCTGCCCGCCTGCTTGTACATGCACAGAGAGATGCAAGCTGTCCAGGAGGGAGGACCAAGATGTGAACACTGCTCTGCGTCCTCTCTGCTCCCACCTCCCCTGTGCTGCGTCTGTGACCCTGCCTGCACTCACCTGAAGTTCCTTCTCCAGCGTCAGAGGGTGCCTGCGAGGCTTCCTGCATCTCTGGGACAGGCTGCAGAGTCAGGGTGTCCTCCGTCTGCTCCTCCTCCTCCTCCTCCTCCACATCTTCCCTGGGGACCTCCTGCCGGCTCTGCTGCACTGGTGTGTGCAACCCTGTCTGCTCGAGCATTGGTGCAGACATAGGTTCCTGGCCTCCCAGGATGCAGTCCAGTTCTTGATAGTAGGTGCAGTGCACTGGGGCTGCACCTGAAGCTGAGCTCTGCTCTCGGGCCTTCATGTATCCCTGGCGAAGTTCCTTCACTTTGGCCCGGACCTGTTGGTGTGTCCTTGGGTGATGCCCTTTATCGGCCAGCCCGAGCCATGCGGCCATAGATGCTGGCGTTTCTGCGCCGGGTGTGCAGGGCCTGGACTGCTTCCTTCTCCCCCCACAGTTCAAGCAGGGTCAGGACCTCTGTCCCTGACCAGGCTGGGGCTCTCTTTTTGTCGCCTGTGGGCACCAGGGTTGGCTCCCTCAAAGGTTCTTGGGGGCCTCGCGGCGCTGGAGCTGCACACATGGCCACGTGCAGGTGACGCTGGGAGAGCTCTGGGCTGACAGGCTCTCACAGTGGCCAGCTTCCTGCCACAATGCCTGCCAGGGATGTCTGTGCCTTTAAAACATGGCTACAGACAGGACCAAGAAGAGGTTTTTCCTGAAGAAGGACTGTCCAGCAGGGGGCTTGCTTGGAGGACTTTTTCTGTCGACAAAAGAAACCCCCGCGTCCAGACTGCCCTTTTTGTCGACAGAACTCTGTTGACAAAGACGTTATGCCTCGTAAAATGAGGTTTACCAGCGTCGACAAAACTGCTGAGTTCTGTCGACGTTATGTTGACAGAACTCAGTGGTAGTGTAGACGCTGGTATAGTTTTATCATCAAAAGTCCACTTTTGTCGACAAAACCCTGTAGTCTAGACACACCCTTAATAATACCACAGGATAATTCATCCTAAAAAGAGCAAAAGGAAATGTAAGGAACAAGTTTTGAGCATTTAGAGGGGATAGTTGTTTACAATGAATATGCTAAAACTCATCTTATGAGTAACATATTTCTGTCCAGCTCTCACTCTACCCAAGAGAGAAGAGGAAGCAGCCATGTTTTAGGCTATCAAGTTAAAGGATAAAGCTCACAAAAACCAGGTTATTCTCAGTGTCAATGAGACTTAAATCATGGCATCTTTAAAACCATGATTCAACAAAGCACTTTAAATTGATGTATTTGAAAAGCATATTTAAAACTTGTATTTACTTATACTATTTTAAGTGAAAATAACTAACCTGTTGAACATAAATTCTTCTAACATAACTGAACTCAACATTTTGTTAGTTATCAGCATTTTAAAGACTTTTCTTAGCTTAAAACGCTTAGCATGGAATTCTACGTATTCATGTACAACACACCCTGGTACATCTTGTTTACTGAATTGGTCCCAGAATAAGAGACACAAGGTTGGTGAGATAATATCTTTTATTGGATGAACGTCTGTTAAGTTTATGAAGCTCAAAAGTTTTTCTCCTCTACCAACAGAAGTTGGCCCAGTAAAAAGATATTATCACAGCCACCTTGTTAATCTAATACAGCTTCATATTTTATAATGTCAGAGTACATTAATTATTAGGCACATACTAATACTATGAATAAGTGTTAAAAGAACTGATATTCAATCAATAGTTCATAGTCATTTAAATAGCATTTTTATCTCAGTTTGAGCTCCTTACATACGGTTGATTCCCTAGGGAAATTCTATGTAAGGCAAGGGAAGTAAACAATTCCCTCCCCACCCTAAGAGGATACATGAAAACACCTAAAAAACAAAAGGACTTTAACAACAGAGGTGGAGGAGAACTGCTGGCTCAGGTCAGAAAGGATATCTCTGGCCTGAGGACTTTATTTGAAATATGAACTAGCATGAGAAATTATGATTAGCGTATTAAAATTAATTTGTGTGTTTTGCTTTGTTTTATTTTCTTTGATAACTTACATTGTTCTGTCTGCTAACTCTTATGACCACTCAAATCCTACCGTTTATATTTAAGTTATTTTTGTTTATTAATAATCCAAGTGTAAATAATTGTTACTGAGGAAGGGGACAAACAATTGTGAATATCTCTCTTTCTTTGATAAAGGGGGTGAACACTTTATGAGCTTGCTCTGTATAAAACTTCATACAGAGTAAGAAGAATTTATCTGGAGTCTGATCCCATTGGGGCTGTGCATCTGTTTGCTCTGGCAAGTCCCTATGGCTGAGCCTTCTCAGAGCTGAGCTGATCTCAGTGCCTATATTACTCTGCTGTGGGTTGTGACCACAACTCTGTGCCATTGCTGGAGGAGACCAGAAGAACAGGGTGGTGGGACACTCTCACAAGACAGGTTGGCAGGCTTAGTGGTATTTCAGCACATCAAGTGACATCTCAAGGGGATCTCTGTGACCAAATTCATCATACCCATGTTTGGAAGACCCCACAGAATGGGGAAAGAATTAAGATTGTTATTATTATTTATTACTGTATTGTCTTTACCTCTAAAAATTGAGAGAAATCATTGGCCATCAAGATTGCATTGCCATGCTCTTCTAATTAAAAGATTAAAGCATTATTTATGGTTCCTTCTAGACTCTTCTTGAATCTGTTCCAACAAGCATTTTTCCAAATGCAGAGCATGGGGTAAGAGTTGTGAGAAACAAAAGAAATGACATCATGCTTTATAAAAGTAAAAGTGCTAAGAAATGGACTGGAGGGAAGTCACAAAGAAAATGTCAAAGCAAATTAAACTTTTTCAAAATACTTATTTTTAATAACAACAGATCCTCAGAAAAACACCTTACATTATTCTATGTCAACAATTTCATGTTTGTTGTTTTAGCATTACTGATTATAACACAAAGGAATGCTGTTGGAGTTGGCATTGATTTGTTAAGTGATACTGATTTAATGAATACCTGCAGCATCAAGAGGAAAATTTCTGAACAAAAATAGAGATATCTAGAAACTGTATGGTTATCTTACAATATAATTGCTTTGTAGAGTGTAAGTCCATGAAATATTAAGAAAGTCAAACCATGAAACAAGCTTAAAATTGGAAAATACAGCTTTAGTAATTTGGATCTGAAACATCAGAATTAGAATTTTTATAGCATCTTGTTCTAGGACCAAAAACTGACTTACAAATGTAGATAAGGAGTACTACCCCCGCTGTACAGAAAGGAAAACCAAGGCACAGAACATTTAAGTTACTCACCTGAGGTCATGCAATTGATCAGTGGCAAAAAACTCAAGTTTCCTTATTTCTCATTTCCTACTATAATGACTAGAAGAGCATGCTGCAAGGTAAACACTGCAGAATGTGAGATGTTTTTAATGTAGCTTCTGAGATCTTGTGGAACTTTGAGGAAAATAAATTTACTTTCAAGGATAAAAGTATTCTTTATTTCATTGTCTGTTTTACATTAACTTTAATCATTCTTGGCATTTGAAGTCCTTGGTTCCTAATACTGTGTAAAAAGATGCAACTACACTTTCCATTCAAAGACAACTGGCAGCAAGTCTAAATTCATACAAATACGGTTCATAGCAATCTCCAAAAAAGAGAGAAGATAGAATTACTATTATTCTGGCCACTCCTAAAACTGATGGAAAGTAGGGAATCACAAGTGCTTAGGAACTGAGTGCTAAATTCTAAGCAAACATCTATATTTTGACAACGGAGATTAATTTCTATTTTGAACAATCTACTGTTTGAAGTCAGACTAGATCACCTAATGGTATCTTCCAACTTTAAGATCTGTGAATTTAATGTCTATTTTCAAAGAAAAGTATTTTTATATATAAAAACCTTTTAAAAATTAAAAGGTAATTGTTAATTGATCTTTGTTTTGGTCATGTACATTACAGTTTTAGAGTTTGAATGTACCTTTACAAGCCCTAGGCCTCAATTCAGGAAAGCATTCCTGTTTAAGGGCACATTTACACAGCAGGGCTAAAGCTGAAATAAGCTATGCAACTTCAGCTACGTCAAATGCATAGCTTAAGTCGAAATAGCGTACTTTAGCTTTTGGCACTGTCTATACAGCAGGAAGTTCAAGAAAGAACACTCTTCCTCTGACTTTCCTTACTCCTCGTAAAATGAGGGCAATAGGAATCAGAGTAAGAAGTCCTCCAGCTTGACATTATTTTGACATTATGTCGAAATAACTGCTTGTAGTGTAGACACGGACTGTTATTCTGAAATAACATGCTGTATAGAAATAGCCCAAGAGAACACCTAAGCACATATGTTAAGTTCCACTGAAGATAATGGGATGAACTTAAACACATTTACTATGCTTTCCTGAACTGAAGTCACAGGGCCAAAGAAGCTATGGTAGTTTTTCCCAATTTAAAAACTGAAGTGCTTACTCTTATGGCTTATTAACTCATAGTTGTAAGCCCTATATCCACACTCTTTCCCCCTCAATTGTTTCCTTCCCCTTCCTCAAAATCTGTAGTGCCAATATAAAACAAATTATCTTAAAGCCCATTTTAAAAAAAGCTCTACTGTTTGCCTAAACTGTTTTTCAAACTTAAAAAAGTAGAAATGAAATGGCAGCATAAAAATATAAAGATTAAAGATAAAATTTTAGCATTATACAGATACACACAAATATTGCTGTGAACTAGCAATAGTGAAATGAAAACAGAAGATAAGAAGGGTGTGATGTTTCAGTTGTAAATTAAAAGACTAACAGGCATTTCAGTTAGTGGCATTTCAACATAATTGGGTCAGGCTAAGTGAAAGAATGACCAGTAACAGGGGGAAGACTTGGGAAAAGAACTCAGAGAGAGGAAGCAAGAACTAAAAAAAAAAACAGATTATGGGAGGAGGAGTAGGTGGATATAGTAGAACAGACCTAAAGCAGAATGAAGGAAATCCATGAAGAATTTTCAAGACCAGGAAAACAATATTTGAATTGTACGTGGTGACAGAAAGCCAGTGAAAGCAATGGAAGTGATACGGTTTCATTTGCCAAAGCAGGAAAGAAATCTGGCTACCTCTGAAGTTCAGAAAGTATTTAAGAAGACCATAAAGAATTTGGTTGCAATAACTGTAAGAACTAATTAAGCCATGAATACATATTTCAGCAGAGGCTACCAAATGTCAGGAGCAGCTTCAGGCAGTTAATGAAAATAGTAGTTGTGAATTTTTCCTCTGATAATGTATTCTTGAACAAAAAAAAACTTTGGGATAGGATTTATTTTCATTCTATGATGCCTGGACAAAGATATATGTAAGATTACATTTGTTAAAATAATTCAGAAAGGACCTACTGATAGACTACTTCTACTGTTACATTAATGTAAATGTTTACCCACCGTTTTTGGTCATCCTTGCTCATATCAAGATAGCAATTTAACAGATGAAATTCAGCTCCACAACACAGCAATATAAATGTATCTATGTAATAAAACTGTGCAAAGCGTACAGATTTATGGAACATCTCCTTGCCCTGAAATGCAATGTGAATAATTATGACTAGAAACTATATAATATATACTACATATTTTTCATGGAAATTTATAGCATTAAGATATAATAAGTTAACTCGGTAAATATATGCCCTTTTTATTCTCAATACTTACTGATCCCAATGCCTACTTTTTTTAATTTAAATTAACTGGAACCAGTTTAGCAACATATGTAGTTAGTTAAATCTAATATAACCTGGTTTAACTTATTAAACTTCCATTTTTTAAACAGGAATTCAGGGACAGATTGAAGTTAGAACATGGTATGATTGACTGGAGGCATTAAAAGTATGAAGAATTATAAAGTACAGTGATTAAAGCAAAAACTTTCAAAAGTTTTGGGTGCCTCAGTTTTTGTATAACTTGAGACAAATGGGGCCTGAACTGCAAAGGTGTTATGAACCCATAGGTCTCATAGGTGTCAGCCAGAATTATGAGGACTCAGCAACTCAAAGTCACACAACAGGCCAACTCTTGTAAATTTATAGTGAGAGACATGATTTCTAAAGTAAAATTAAGCCTCATTCATGATTTCTCAATACAACTCTCAAATGTCTGGGGGAAATAATCCTGACATTTGAGAATTCCATTTTGAGGTCATAAGCGAGGCTTAATTTTACTTAGGAGTCATGTCTCTCACTATAAATTTACATGACACCTAGGCTATGTCTACACTACAGAGGTTTTTTTTGGAAAAATGACCATTTTGCTGAAAAAACTTCACTTACGTCCACACTGCAATTGCATTTAAAAAAAAATGGAAAGAACAAAGGGGGTTTTCCAACATTGGTAAACCTCTTTCTACAAGGAAGAAACCTTTTTTCCAAAAGAGCTCTTTTGGAAAAAGGTGTGTGTGGAAGGGGAAGAGGAAGTTCTTTCGAAAGAAGAGGAAAGAGAAAAAGCACAGGTGTCCTGATGGCCACTCCATCCATAGTAATCACAGCTTAAATGTGAGATAGCATTCATTCAGTGGATGCTACCTTTCGAAAAAGCAAATCGCTTTTTCGAAGGACTTTGGTAGTGTGGACTCTCTCTTTTGGAAAAAGTTTTTTCGGAAGATCTCTTCCAGAAAAGCTTCTTCCGAAAGAAGCCTGAAGTCTAGACATAGCCCTACTCTGGGTAGCTGTTCCCTTGCCAGCCTGAGAAGTGGGAGAGGGGACCAATACTGCACCCCCAAGCCTGGGGAGAGCGAAGAGCCCCTAAGAGGAACAGAGATGAGGTTGGGAGGGCTGAACCATGGCTGAGAGTGAGGTTTGGGGCTGATGTGAGGAGGGGCTGTGTTGATTGTGGGTTCTTGCAGATGGGATGAGTGCTTGGAGGTGATAATGGGGACTGGAGAACTAAAGTGAGGGGGAGACAAATTGAGAGGGTTTACTTAGGTGGGAACAGAACTGATGAGGGACTGGATTAACTGCTGGGTAATAGATGGAAAGATATCAGGGTGAGAGTTCCTGCAAGCAGGGGCTAAAATCACCTTATCCAGTACATGTGGGATAGTGGGCTACCCTAATTGTCACATCTATAGACCTTGGAGATGGGTGGGGAAAGTTCCAAAAATCCAGACTAACATAAAAACACAATACAAACTTTTAAAATACCTCATGATTTTGGGAGGGATCTGACTCGTGATTTTTGTTCTCTTGAAACTGGCAATACGGAGTCAAGCACAGTGTCCCATAAGCTGGGCTTCCAAAGAAAGGGAGTTTTGGTACTGATGAAATACAGGATAGGACCTACTACGTGTCTAACTGACATGAGTTTCTCATTACCAGAAATAGGGCAGGTTCTCTACTGCGGACTGACCAGATCCTTAATGTTCTGTCTTCTGATGCAGAAACTAACCACTTCTTGTCATGACTCCAGCCGACAGAGTTAATTGCACCATCATGACCTAACAAAAATAAAAATGAAAATATCAGACAATCTATTTCTCACATTAATCCAGACACAACCATGCTTATGTGATATAATTACTCAGCATTTTAAAAATGCCTTTTATACATAGGTTTCAAAGAATTTGATTTTTTGGGTGGACATTTTTCTCTCCACCCAAAAACAGATGAAAAATGTCTTTCATTAATAATCAAAATTTACAATCATAGAATACTTGAACTAGAAGAGACCTCGAAAAGTCATCAAGTCCAGTCCCCTACCCTCATGGCAGGACCAAGAACATCCCTGATAGATAAACCTCTAAAATGTTTTTAAATATCTTCAATGATGGAGATTCCACAACCTTCTTAGGCAATTTATTCCAATGTTTAACCACGCTTACAGTTAGGAAGTTTTTCCTAATGTTCGACCTACATATTTTTTCTCCCCCCTCCTTGTAACAGCTTTTTAGGTACTTGAAAACTGCTATCATGTCCTCTCTTAGGCTATGTTTACACTACAGATTTTTTTTGGAGAAATGGCCCTTTTTCCGAAAAAAATCAGAGCGTCCACACCCCAAGCGCATTTTTATGCAAAAAAAATTGAAAGAACAGAGGGGTTTTTCGGTGTTGGTATTCTTCATTCTACGAGGAAAAACATCTTTTTGCAAAAGAGCTCTTTCACAAAAAGGTGTATGTGGACAGGGAAGAGGAGTTTTTTAAGCAGAAGTAGGAAAGAAGAAAAAGCACAGGTGCCCTGGTGGCCATTCTGTGCAAAGCAATCAGAGCTTACTTTCGAGAGAGCATTCATGCAGCATGGACGCTCTCTTTCACAAAAGTGCTTCACTTTTTCAATGTGCTTTTGCAGTATGGACGCACTCTTGAGCAATAAATTTTTGCAGAAGATCACTTCCAATAAAAGCTTCTTTCGCAAGAAGCCTGCAGACTAGATGTAGCCTCAGTCTTCTCTTTTCCAAACTAAATAAACATAGTTATTTTCATCTTCCCTCATGGGTCATGTTATCTAGACCTTTAATAATTTTTGTTGCTCGTCTCTGGACCCTCTTCAATTTCTCTGCATCTTTCCTGAAATGTGGTGCCCAGAACTAGACACAATACTCCAACTGAGGCCTAATCAGTGCAGAGTAGATTAGAAGAATTACTTCCTGTGTTTTTCTTACAACACTCCTGTTAATGCATCCCAGACTCATGTTGGATTTTTTTGCAACAATGTCACACTGGATACGTCTATACTACACAGTTCTGTGTCCAGGAAAGGCATTTGCTATTCCACTTTTTTTGCGGAAGAGCAAATGTGTTCTTTCGAAAGCCCCTGTATTCCTCATTCCACGAGGAATAAGGGGGTTTCCGAAAGAGGGTTTTTTCCCAACATTTGGCCCAGTCTAGATGGGCCAAATATTGGAAAAGACTCTTACAACAAACAAATCGGAAAAAGCTACACAAAATGCAGAACACATTATGCATAGCTTTTTCTGAAAAAAAGCGACACGGTAGACCTAACCACTGTTAGCGCTCATTTAGCTTGTGGTCCACTATAACCCCTAGCTCCTTTTCTGCAGTACTCCTTCCTAGTCACTTCCCATTTTGTATATTTGAAACTGACTGTTTCTTTCTAAATGGAGGACTTCAAATTTGTCCTTATTAAATTCCTTTCTGTTTACCTCAGACCATTTCTCTAGTTTGTCTAGACCGTTCTGAATTATGTCCCTGTCCTACAAAGCACTTGCAACCCCTCCCAGGCTTGGTATTATCTGCAAACTTAATAACTATATTCTCTATGCCATTGTCTAAATCATTGATGAAGATATTGAAAGAATCAGTCCCAATACTGCCCCTACAATGTTAAAAAGTATAATAAAAGTATTAAATGTGCACATTTTCCTGCCAATACTATCAGGAAATTAGTGAGAAAATGCTATAAAATAATGTTTTATTCCTGATATTGTTACATATTTGATTTTTATACAGTCATTTTTATTTATGCTAATTTTGAAATACTATCTGAGTATTCTTAAATTCCTGCACTATCAATTTGAGTTAATTAGTACTAAATTCTTCTAAGTGAAAGTTAGTGTCCACTAAAAGTAACAAAAAAATACAGTTCAAATCCATTCAAGCTTTTCTATATGTTAGCCAAAGTGCAGCATTTGGCATTCTTTACTGATGCGATGATTAATTAAACAGAGCAGAGTTTTAGCCCACAGAAAGACTTGATTATTGTACCAGTTTGATTGTTTATCTTTTAAAGATCTAAAGACTTCTTTTGCATTTAAAAAAAATGCCATTGGGACTTTCAAAAAGCTCATAAAGGTAATTTGTCTTGGAACATAAAATACATTCTGTAGTTTGATTCAGTTTCTTCCAATAATTGTATTTGTTTCATTGAAAATTAGGTTTATGTTTTTAGCTCTTGATATTAAGTACATTTGTAGAAAATCCTCTCTGGCCACATAAATATGGATATGAAGCCAGGTATTATGAAGTAATTGTGGTGAGGCTGAGTCAACACTTTGCCATGTTATGTGAGGGTTGATTTAAAAAAAAAAATAGGTCTTGCCTCAGACATTGGGATGTGCTTAAAAAGAAAAATGAAAATGAAAAACACTGTATTGACTCTAAATACACTATTGCCAATATGTACTTTTTCATAATATGTTGCTAAAAAGGAGACTGTACAGTTTGTTTGCTTAAAACAACCTGCTCAGATAGGTAATTTAGCAATGCATCAGACTAATACTAGTTAAATTGAATTACAAAGCTTCCCCAGAAAATAGAAGTGCAATATTTTTTTTTCAATTTCAGGTTTCTAAAATTAAAGAATACTATTCACTAATTTATCAGATTCTGTGACCTCTTACCCTTAGAACTCACCCCCATCCCCTGCAAAAGGTGGAACATCTCCAAACTTATGGTACTGGAATTAGAGTTTAAATAGTATGTTTAATTCACTGTATTGGATTCTTGCAGTTCCACTAGGATCTGTGAGAGTTTTGCTGATAAAAGGTCTCAACCTAAAAAACTCTAAATCTAGGAGGTTTTTTCTTCCATTATCATTTAAGGTCTTCAGGATCTGAATCAAGCTCTCTTTTACAAAGTTATCCAAATAACGGAAAGCTAACTAAGAGGCAAAGGGCTTGCATTTTTAAAATGCTGCGCACCTCAATTTATGGAAGATGAATGTACAGGCAGTCCCCGACTTACGCGGATCCGACTTATGTCAGATCCGCACTTACGAACGGGGCCTTTCGCGCCCCGGAACTCGCGGGCGGCGGGACCGCCCAGAGCGCAGCGGTCCCGCCACCACGTCCTCCGGGGCGAGAAAAGCTGCTCCGGGTCTCCCTGGTGTGCTGGGGGGGACTCCCCAGCACAGCAGGGAGACCCGAGCAAAGCCGCACAGGCGGCGGGACCCCGCTGCCCGTGCGGCTTTGCTCCTTTGCCCCGGAGCAAAGCCGCACAGGCGGGGGACCCCGCCGCCTGTGCGGCTTTGCTCGGGTCTCCCTGCTGTGCTGGGGGGGACTCCCCCAGCACAGCAGGGAGACAGGAGCAAAGCCGCAGAGGCAGTGGGACCTCTGCGCCTCCGCGGCTTTGCTCGGGTCTCCCTGGTCTGCTGGGGGAGGAGGGGGGGGGGAGCTAGTGCGCCCCCCCCCCCCCCCAGCAGACCAGGCTTTTGTTGCGGGATGCCTGGGGTAGAGCAGCTGGGGTGCTGCCGGGTTGGTCCTGCGGGGACCTACCCAGAAGTGCCCCAGCTGTTCTGTCCCAGGAGTCCAGATTCAGCCGCTGTTGAAACTGATCAGCAGCTGATTCCAGGAAAGCCGGGGGCAGAGCAACTCTGCCTAGGGCTTCCTGTAGTCAGCCGCTGCTCAGTTTCAGCAGCGGCTGAATCTGGAGCCAGTTCCGACTTACATACAAATTCAACTTAAGAACAAACCTATAGTCCCTATCTTGTACGTAACCCAGGGACTGCCTGTATAGGCTTTGGAACCTGATTATCAGAAGTACCGAGTGTTAAAAATTCCAGCTGAAGTCAACAGGGCTGTTAGGACACTTGAAAGGAGTATGTCAAGCAGGAAGAGTATCTATGACCTAAAACAACGTGGCATTTCAAGGTGGTTGTAAAATGGTTTAGGCACGCTTGCACTTGCCTCAGCCCTTGGAGTGTCAGACAAGCTTTGATGCTAAAGAACACAACCCACCACCATCACCAACACTAAGATCAACAACTACAAAATAATCATCCTATTAATTCACCTACAGATTACAGTATCCCTAAACCTAATTTTTTGAAATCAACAGAAAGGAGACTTTAGTAAAGAAATTTCCTTGAAGGTAAAACTCACATAGACAGACAACTCTACATCAAAATAAGGAACCATGGATAGTTATATGCATCCTATTTTAATGGAATTTGACCTGAAGGCAAAATATCTATTTAAATACTGGAATCTGGAAACCATTTCATAACTCTGAGAATACATAGGCTTTACAATGCTATAATTTTATATTTTTATTGCTGAGCAATTTGTTGTTATAACCACAACGAAATAAGTTACTTCCACTTTAGACACTTTAGCAGCAGCTGCTAACTATTTAGAAAAATATTTCAGAAAAAGAGATAGTTATTGATAGCAGATTGTCATTTACAATAGCTATAACCTATAATCAGCAAAACAGTCTATGAAAGAAGCATGTTTTTTCAGTTTGGTTTGAAGCTGTTAAAATAAGAATTAGTTATTATGAAAACAGCACTGAAAAATGAGTGAACTGATAACTTCTAATTTATAATACATTTTCCTACAAATAATTGTGTACAATTCAAAAGAAAACTTACATAAAAGGCAGTTATCCTGTTTGTTAATCTTATTTGCCTATAAGAAATTTATTCAATTTCAGCTGACATTTAAAGTTACTTTGGTGCCCTCTTGTGCATATTTATATAATTCAGTCAACTGCCATTCTGCCTGAAACAGATATTTATATTTCTTTAACTTGTGCTATTGTACTGTGGCAGCATGTAACAAGGAAAAAAACCTGTTGTTAAGGTGTTCAATGAGAAAGTGTACCGATATAACCTGGTTTATAAATTACAGTATTTAGATTGTAAACTCTTCAGGTTGGGGACTTATACCTTTTTCCTATAAGCTGTCTAATATATCTTGAATTTTGTTGTACTTCATTATTTATATAAAACTCAACATAATCATTAAGGTAGAGAGGGCATTTCCATTTTATGTGTGTATCACACTGCAATAACTTTCTTACCCAAAAGAATTATATTCCTTCAGTTAAAATAGTTAGTATTTATTCTTAGAACAAAAGGAGGCATTTTGTATTATTCAGGTTTTAAAACTGTGTGAAGTTCTATTTAAGTCCCTGAGTTATTGAATGAAATGTAAAGAAAATACAGTAGAACACGACTTCTATTTTCCAAAATTGGCAGGGTATATGACAAACCATAGGTAAATCTGTAGCTTGGAAAACTGCAGGAACTAAGCAGGACATTTGTATTTTCTGCTTTCTAGGTCACAGAACCCCACAGCAGAGTGAAGAAGAAGCCATCTGCTTTAGTAGTCTTCTCTCAGGGCTCCCCAATCCTGAGGCACATTGAATAGGATAATGGATGGCTTTGTAGAGTGACTGGCTTCAAAAGAGACATGCTACCTAAGAGCGGGGGCACCCTAAGCCTACTCTGAATAGGAATGTAGTACAACTACAGGCAATAAAAACAAGTTTAATGTAAACCAGGAGTTCTAGTTAACTGGATTTTATACACTAGGGCTACGTCTACACTGGCCCCTTTTCCGAAAGGGGCATGCTAATTTTCAACTTCAGAATAGGGAAATCCGCGGGGGATTTAAATATCCCCCGCGGGATTTAAATAAAGATGTCCGCCGCTTTTTTCCAGCTTGGCCGGAGGTAGGAATAAGAGATCCTCCGGACTAGGGCTTTATTCCGGAGGATCGGGCCAGTCTAGACGCTTTTTTCCGGCTTTTCCCCAAGCCGGAAAAAAGCGGCGGACATCTTTATTTAAATCCCGTGGGGGATATTTAAATCCCCCGTGGATTTCCCTATTCTGAAGTTGAAAATTAGCATGCCCCTTTCGGAAAAGGGGCCAGTGTAGACGTAGCCTAGGGCTGTAATGCTCTCCCACAATGATGTAGTACAAAAAGATGTTTTTCAACAGTCAAAAAATATGTTGAGATGCTTTCTTAGCACTCAAATAACTTAAAGCTGCTGCTACATTTTTCTTATTTATTAATTAAAGTTCAGACTTGCCACAGGTTTACATTCTCAATGAGAATTAGGGCCTTTGACAAAAATGAAGCTGTAAATATATCAATCTAGCATTCTAAATAGCAGCATAGTTGTTTGAAAGTTCATAGGAAGTCAATATGGGATTTCCTGATATTCTGAGATATACAGAACAAGCTACCTGAATGGAAGAAAGCACATACATCTGGTGCTATACAGTTGAACTATCTGATCTCAAACTATTATATTACAATAGTGCATTGATGCTCTAACCAGGGACCAGACCCTATTTTACTAGAGGCTTTGTAAACTTGTATGTAAGAGATGATTCCAGTACAAAAGGCATTTGTAGTCTATAGTAAATGATAAAAAACTGAGGTAAAGGACAGATACAGGTATAGGCCAGATGATAACAATAACAAGCACAAGCAATGAGGAGTGCTGTGGTACGTCAAAGACTCAAAAATGTATTTGGGCATAAGTTTTCATGGACTGAAAACCACTTCTGCCTAGTCATTATCAATATTCTGAATGAATCTTAAGAAAGGATTTGAAGACAGATAAGAATTACAAATCTTTTCAGGGTGTGTCATCTACACAGGCTGGAAAGAGATAAAGAGCACAAATATTTGTGGAAGAAGTGGCAGGTAATGAAGGCTGAGAATACTGATGGGGCAAAGACAGCTCTCAACAAAACAATAAAATAATAAGATAAGTCTCTTTTAAGGTGAGGACAAAAAACATATCTGATACAAATACCTTCTGTTAGAAACAACACCCCTCATCAAAGGTTCTTTTGTTTTTAATAAAAACTCTGGCACAACTATAATTACGGTGCACCTACCATTCCACTCTAAAAAAACATATGTTCCTGAAAAAGCTTTTAGGTGAGCATGAAGAGGGTTTATCTGGTGTACTCCAAAGTTTGGAAGTTATGTCTGCAATCTAGATTTAAAGAACAAATCTCTTTCCTCCTTTGTTTTATTGACAATGCTTATTTTTAAGAGAGTATACTATTACAAATATTCCATAGTTTTTAGTATAACCACATATTATATAATCTTTAATTCAAAAGGGGATACCTTTTAACTTAAACCCCCCCCCACAAAAGCAGAATTATGCAAGTGAAAACTTAATGACTTTCCAACATGTCGGACATCACTCTGGAAGGTAAATCTTCTGATGTTGTCAATAGCTTTTGCTACTTGGGTTCCTGTTTACAGATTATATGGCCTTTATTGCCCACTGTGAATCTCCCCTGCTAAATCTCTTGGGTAGATTTTTTGTGTTGTGTAAGAACTTTGGGTTGACAATTAGTTTCAAGAAAACTGATATATACCAAAGGGTGAAAGAACCGATGTCTGATGTCACTCTGGAGAGTAAATCTCTTGGCATTGTTGACAGCTTTTACTACTAGGGTTCCATGATCAGCAGGAATCTTGAGTTTCAGACATAGTGGACTGACTAACAGAATTGGAAAAGGAACTACGAATTTCAGGCTATTACAGAAACAAGCATGGAATAAAAGCAAACTACCAGCTAAGGTGAAGATGTGAGTTTATGGGACCTGTATGCTGTCATCTTTATTTAATGGTTCAGAAATATGGACTACATATGTTAGGCACATCAAAGACTGACAGCCTCCATGAGATACCTGGACAAAATCAGGAAAATAACGTGAGAAGACAAAATACCAAACACAGAAGTGCTAGGGCACACAGTACTGACACACATAGAAACTACAGTAGAACATCAGAGTTATAGACACCTCAGGAATGGAGATTATCCATAACTCCGAAATGTCCATAACTCCAAACAAGACATTACCAACTTCAGCCACAGGGAGTCAGGGCTTCTGACCCATGGGAGCAACAGTCCTCAAGGCTTTAGATCTGGGGGAAACACAGGGGTTCGGTACTCCCTCTGGCTCTGCTCCTGGTTTTAGCTGAAGGGCTTGCACTGGAACTGAAACCGGTGCCCAAGTTGTAGCCGTGAAGCCTGGTACTCCCCACAGGTTAGAAGCCAGGAACAGAGCTGTGGGGCTGAAGCCCCAAATCCCAGCATCCCCTATAGGGCTGAAACTGTCAGTAGTTATCCTACCAAATGACCACAGTGAGGCAAGCAAGCACAGGGGACAGTTATACTCCCAAATGAGAAGAAGGGGGCAGCAAAGTGCCCCTGCTCTGGGAAGCAGCTACCAACTGGCCAGCATGACACCACTGCCCTGGAAGAGCATGCAGCAGAATGGCGCAACCATTGCCGACCTAAGCCAGGGCTAGAAGCAGCCAGTGGCGACCCCCACCCCCTACCTTGAGACTCCCCACCCTTTCCTGAGTCCCCCCACACCTTCCAATTCCCTGCCCTGCCTCCTGAACCACCATCCCCTGCCCTGACTCCTACAACCCCTTCCCTGAATCCCAAACCTAACTTCTGTACCTCCCCACACCTCCGGACCCCTGCCCTGAAGGACCTGGGTAAAGCATCTTTTTGTTTTATAATTAAACATGGCAAGTCTTATAATCCAACTCTAATTTTATAGTACAGTGCTTTAAAAAACTCTAAAATAATAATGATCTGTAAGATCAGTGACTCTTTAGTGATACAATTTTCCAACATCATTTTTCCATAAATCATTTATTTTAGATCTAATAAGGAAACACATTTTTAAAAATGGCTAAATCCACATCCATTACATAATTCCACAATAAAATGCTGATCCAGCTGTATGACATTATGTAAATTATAAAGTTTACTGTTGTTTTCAATGTTAGGACCTGATCATGCAAACTTTTAGGTTTTTCCTCTAAAAAGACTTATTTACAGTGTGTAAAATTAAGCATGGGCATAAATCTTAAGCAGAACTGGAACTTTCTTCATGTGAATAGTCCCTTTTGATTTTAAAGGACTACCCCTGATAAGCAAGGGTCTGCAGGTTCCAGCCTATCACTATCCACATTCATCACATTCAACTTTTTGGTATAAGCAGTCATCTGACAAAAACATTTCTATTATTTACATTCTTAGTGATCTGAGGAACTCTGGAAAAACAGAAACCAACTCAATCCTGGAACCATGTTAACAAGAGGTACAATTGTTATAGCATCACCTCAGAAGTAGTAGGGTTTTTTTTGAAATTCTTCATATACTGACAACAGTGAAATCTTAATTAATTTATAATTTTAATAAACTGAAAACCATATATTGCTCCATATAAATTAAACAAAAAATTTACCTGAAAAAACAGCTGGTGTTCCTGTTAGGTTGGAATTGAATACCAGTAACGATTTGTCAGCTAAGCCACAAGCTAACAGCTCTCCATCCCCTGTAAAAAGATTTGCTACAGGTTTATGGGTTGTGAGGAGTGTGTATCTAATATCTCATGGAGGGATGAGTTAATCGTTAAGGGTATGTCTACACTACCCCGCTAGTTCGAACTAGCGGGGTAATGTAGGCATACCGCACTTGCAAATGAAGCCCGGGATTTGAATTTCCCGGGCTTCATTTGCATAAGCGGGGCTCCGCCATTTTTAAATCACCGCTCGTTCGAACCCTGTGCCGCGCGGCTACACGTGGCACAAACTAGGTAGTTCAAACTAGGCTTCCTAGTTCGAACTACCGTTACTCCTCATTCCACGAGGAGTAACGGTAGTTCGAACTAGGAAGCCTAATTCGAACTACCTAGTTCGTGCCACGTGTAGCCGCGCGGCACAGTGTTCGAACGAGCGGGGATTTAAAAATGGCGGAGCCCCGCTTATGCAAATGAAGCCCGGGAAATTCAAATCCCGGGCTTCATTTGCAAGTGCGGTATGCCTACATTACTCTCCTAGTTCGAACTAGGAGGGTAGTGTATACATACCCTAATATACTACAAAGAGGAAAACATATTTTACAGCACATTAAAATATATAATCAGTTCTCACCTTACGTGTTTACCATTTTCCCTTTCTAAGGAAATCAGTTAAAATGCGAGGATAAAAATTACTCAGCACAAAGAAGAATGTCACATTTTTAAATAAAAAATTCTAAAAAAATTAGAAAAAATATTTAGCAGTCACAGCTATCTACCTCCTGGGGTATAAAATGTACTATGTATCTCTGTATAAGTGTCATATCTCCTTTTCAAGGCTACCAAAACCAAAAATAAATAGACTTATGAGAGCACCAAGATTCTTGTCAATATACTGATAACTACTAAAGAAAATAGACATAAGCCCTCCTCGACATAGCTTTACAGCCTAATCCTGCAAATTTTACTAAGGAGGTCTGTGAGACTTCTCATACAAGGTAAGTTATTCATGTGTACAAATGTTGGCAGGATAAAGCCTGTTAAATGTTTGATGTAGTGGGATGGGAAAATTGTTTAAGCCAAATAATATTTCTGAAAGAGCAAAGAGTGTTTGGGGCTTCATATGTAGAATTCCACTGTAAACTAGTATTTAAAAGTTTGCAATCTAGAAGGCAAAATAAATCAAACAAAATAAAGGAAAGAGACATACCTAGCTTGGTGTCAACCCAACCTCTATGAAATCTAATCTTCCCAAAGGCATTCTAACAGGCACCCTATATATTGCATAGGGCACATGTGAGAGACAAGATGAGCTTAACCCTTTGTTGACCTAGAACTTGTTATTGCCATTATATCCATCTCAAAGATAGAGAATACAATACCCTAGTGTTGACAGAAGCATCTGTTTTCTTTCAAATGTGGCTCTGTGAATGAGAATGGGTAAGAGATCCTAGATTATGGTTTATTGCTGTTAAATCTGTAACAACTGCCTTAAGAATTTTGGATTTAGTGTAGGGCAGATTTGGAATACTCCTAGCAACACATGGTTTTATAGTTGCAGTTTCATTTAACGTTTATTTCCATGATGTATTTATTAAATGTTTGTCTTGTATTACAACTGCTTAAAACCATTCTAATATTTACAGTAATTAATATAATAATGTAATTCTGGCACATCTATTTGTTGATCAACTGAGAAGTATTTCCTTATTTTGGAGTCTGTAACCCTCATTCTACAAGGAATAATACCTATTCTGAAATAGCAATTTTGGAATAGGGCATGTATAGACAGCCCAATACATCTCCAGCCTTTCCCACAGGTGTCCTGCTGGCCCCACTGTCCACACTCAGCAAAACTCTATAGTGGCCCTTCCCCTGAAGGCCTTAAAGGCACAGCCTTAGGGGAAAGGGCTTATGGCACACGGCAGACCCAGACAGCCCTGAGCCACAAAACAGCAGCCTGCACAGCTGTCCCTGCTGACATGAGCCACCCCCTGTGCTCTGTCTGAGCCCTCCACAGATGCAGACGAGGAGGCAGCCAGCTCCCATGACCCTGCCAGGGGATGAAAGTGGTGCATGCCTTCCTGGCCGGGTGCAGAGATCCTGCCCCTCATTGAGGTCTGGGCAAAGAGGCAAACCACCAGGATCTCCATACCAGATGCAGGAATGCCAACATCTATGGCTGGATGGCTGAGAGCCTGTGCACCAAGGGCTAATCCGCACCAGGAGAAGGTTAAAGAGCTCAGGTAGGCCTATGCCAAGGCCAGGGAGCACAGCTTCCGCTCCAGGCTCCACCACATCCTAGAGGGCGGGCCAGTCCCTTTCCCCCACCCCCAGCAGTGGACTCGGGCTGGAGATGCCTGTTGTCGCCCTCTGAAGGGGCAGAGATAGTGAGGAGGAGGAGAAGGAGGAGCCAAACAGGGCCAGCACCAGCTTCATGCCTGCTAGTTAGGATAGAAGCCCCCTCCAAGGATGTCTCCTCAGCATCATCCAAAGCCCCTTAGCTGAGTGCCGTTAGTTTCCATAGACACACACAGGTGAAGGGCGGTGAGGGGTAGCTGCACACTCCTCACTCGGCCTTCTCAGACTGGGGATCATGCTGCAGCCTGTGCACGTGGGTGCACATGGAGCGCCAGCCCCAATAGGCTGCAACAAAGGACCCTTGTGCTCTTGCTCACAGGGTGTCTAGAGAGGCCTGCCTTACTCCCAACACCAGGATGGAACATCCTCCCACCACAAGCCACCACTAGAAGGAGGGTAGGCACATGAAGAAACATACACACACACACACACACACACACACTCAACAGTGCCGCACACAGCACATGGGCATGCCTGCACTCTTGGGGCAACATCCACTTCCAGGGACAGTGCAACAAGGCGCAGGAGCATCTCCCACTCACAGACAAATTCCCCCAACAGCCTGTCTTCTCTCTCCTCCAGGAGCCACAGATACAATTGCTCTCGCTGTGGGATGCTGCCACTGCTGGACCAAACATGTGCGTAGCACAGAGGGAAGCACCCATGTCCCCTCCTGCCCACAGCATCTGGTCTGGCCAGCACCTTCCCAAGTCTGATTGTCCCTGGGATGTGGGGGTAGTTGGGCTCCCCCTCTGGAAATTTGTGCCCCTGTAGAAAAGGACCCACTGTCTAGGCCACAGATAGCCTTGCTCCAAGCACAGTGCCTTTGACCCAAGGCCTTTCGGTCTCAGCTCAGACATGAGGGCAAGGCTTCATGTACAGTGTCTTCAGGGATGACTGATCTTCTCATTGTTCTACACTGCTGCGAGAGGGGAGCAGTCAATACCTCCCGTGCCAGTCTGCTGACCTTGCATGACCTGTTGGCACCAGAGACCACAGGAGGACCTCCAGAGGGAACATACTGTTGACCTGAAAGCCCTGCAGTACCCCATGGATTGGCAGGACTAGAGGAGGATCTCCAGCTGTGCCGAGAAACCTGGCAGGAACTGCTGGAGTAGGACTGGACCATCTGTGCAGCTCTCCAAGCAGCCATCACCAGCCCACTCCTGCTGCCACTCCTGAGCCAGCCCCTGTCCCTTCTGCTTCTCCCTCTACTCCCAACCTGTGGCTGCTGAGGGCCCTGCACATGAGGCGGTGGGACCACCCGAGGCAGGCACCACATCCAGGCTTAGCCCTGAGCCTCTCCTTGCCCCTCCTTTCTCTTCCAACTCCCTCCTCTTCCCTCTAAGGTTCTTTCCCCAGCGCCTCCCCAGTTACATTTACCCCGAAATAAAACCAAATAATTTATTTTTCAAAAACAAAAAAAGTGTACTTTATTGTCTCTGCAGGGGAAGAAGGGAGGGGTGTGGAAGGAAAATCAAAGTAAGACAATGCACAGGCCCCTTGTGGGGAAGCCTAGGGGACAGTGTCACTGGCATCCTTGAGTGAAACTCTCCTTCAGGCCATCCCGGATGCACACAGCTCCCTGATGTGCCTGCCAGATAGCAGCCATGTGCGGCTGCTCAAAGACCCTGTGTGATGGGGTGGACACAGAGCCCGACCTTCCCGCTGGAAGCCTTTCAGCACCCTGGCCAGCAGCAGGGACAGTGGAGAGGTCCTCCAAGCAGGGGTCCTCTGCAGCCAATCAGGGTATGGAAGGCTGATATATAAGGAGCTGCTAAGTGAAGGCCTGGCAGTTCCATACTGGAGCTCAACCCGGCCAGTCCTCTGGGCTGACTGGGAGCACCAGCACCTGGGCCAGCTCTGAGTGGGAGCTAGGCCTTTTCAGCTAAGCAAGGCTAGATCCTTTAACAGAAGGCTAGCCTACGGCGACATGGAAGACCCCCTGGGCAAGGGGGAATTCTGCACCTTGACCACTAATTGAACTGTGCCTCACCTTCAAGCAGGCAGGGTAATTATTATGAGCCCCTTGTAGCCATTAAAGGGGTGCTCACTGATGGGACTGAACTTGTTATACCCTGCCAATCCAGTCAGCCTCTGCCTCCCACCCTGGGAGGAAGGTCTCTCCCTTGCTTTCACAAATATTGTGAAGGACACAACATGCTGCCACCACTTGGGGGATGTTCCACTCCCCGACATACAAGCGGCTGAGGAGGCAGTGGAACTTCCCCTTCAAACATCCAGAAGTGCCCTCCATCACAATGCAGGCCCTGCTGCACCTGTCATTGAAGCGTCTCTTGCTTTGGTCCAGGTGTCCAGTAAAGGGCTTCATTAGCCATGGGAGCAGCAGGTATGCTGCATCCCCCACAATACAGATTGGCATGTCCACATCCCCTAATCTGATGGTGTGGTCGGGGAAAAAGGTGCCAGCATGCAGTTTCTGGAAGACACTGGAGTTTTAGAAGGCACGTGCATCGTGTGCCTTCCACAACCACCAGATGTAGATGTCTGTGAACTGCCTGCGGTGATTGATGAATGCCTGCAGGACCATTGAAAAGTACCCCTTGCGGTTTATGTATTCAGATGCCTGGTGATTGGTGACCAGGATGGGTATATGGTACCGTCAATAGCCCCCCAACAGTTGAGGAAACCTGTGGTGGCAAAGTCGGCGATGATGGGGTCCACATCACCCAAGTTGATGACCCTGTGCAGCAGGACTTAGTTGACAGCTTGCATCACCTGTAGAAGGAGACAAACAGAGAATCACAAGGTTGCCAGGGCCCTTGGGAGGTCCACGAACCCATTCACCCCTCCCCTCCACATACCAGGAGCAACCCTCTATTTACCTCAGCCCCATCAGGGCTTTGGGAAGGTGCGATTGAAAAACCTCCCAGGAGGAGGCTTCTACCACCATTTCCCCCCTTCCCTACAGAACCCCAATCCAGAAGTTCACCACCCTCCTGGACAATAGCACGAGAGCACCATACCTGTTTGACCATGGCCCTGACGGTCAATCTCCCCATGCCGAACTGGTTGCTGATGGACAGGTAGCTGTCTGAATGGTGAGCTTCTAGTTGGTAATGGCAACCCGTTTTTGGAGGGGAATGGCAGGTCTCATGTGGTTGTCCCATTGCCTGAGGGATGGGGCGAGCCACTCAGACAGCTCCATGAAGGTGTCCTTCCACATGTGGAAATTCTGGAGCCACTGCTGGTCATCCCACTGCTTCATAATGATCTGGTCCCACCAGTCAGAACTGGTGTCTGGACAGCAGAAGCGGCAGTGCATGGTGTGCAGAAGAAGGTGGGGGAGTATTGTACTGCATAAGTAGTGCCCGCAGAGGGATGAGGAAGTTCCCCACAATGAGCTGGGGGTTGTGTAACTGCAAGGTTTGGAAAGCATCCCACAGAAGGAGGGAATGCTCAAAGGCAGGTCCAGCTCCATTGCAGGAGTGCAGAAGTGTCCACCAAGGCAACCACAGCATGCAGTGAAAAGGCTTTGCTGTCCCTCAAGGAGGTAGGCAAAGGAGAAGAACCTGAGACACAGCTGTTCGGGGGGGTCCCTTTAAGTTCGAGCCTCAGACAGCCTTAGGCAGCAACTGCAGGAAGAGAGTGCTATCCTGATGCCCTACCTAAAGTGCTTCTGGGTGGCCTTAAATTCGATTCAGTGTCCAATGAATATGGAATACGGCTCTATCTTGAAATAGCTCAGCACTATTTTAATTGGCATTTGCTGTGTAGATACTCTATTTCAAAATAAAGTATTTCAGAGTATTTCTTCCAGAATAGCTTATTCCAAAACAAGCGTTCAGTGTAGCCATACCCTAAGGTTCTACAGGACCACTGTTGTTGATTTTTAAGGGGTTTTTTTGGGGGGTGGAGGGGAAAATAGAGTATATAAGACTTGTCCTTCTGATTGGAGTCCTCTCTCATGATTAGAGTAGCAGCTCCCTCCCACAGCTGAGATTACCATAGGACTGGTTTCTCAGTCTGATGCTGTCTGATGCTAGTTGCCTCTTTGGGGACTGTGATGAATTTTTCCCTCACTGCAAAACTGGCCAGTACAGAATGTGGTGGTGTTCTTCTTTTCAGCAACTCAGAGACCCAATATGGGAGGGCAAGAGATTAGGTACATGTCATCACAATTCAGCAGGTGTAAGAGACAAACCTCAATATTGTTGCAAAATGGTTAATTTTAGGCTGTTATAATCTTGACTTCACCTTTACTGAATTTTAGGATATATAATTATTTTCATATATATTATATTTGGAAAATGATAGTTCATATGCTTATGTTTTTGCTTGTTTATTTGAAACTAAAACTAAAAAAGGAAATTGCTACAAATATATGCATTATGTTAACAAGTAACAAGCATTTATGGCTGGAAGATGTATTACAGAAGATATTAGTTACTTCTAACTCATATTTCTCTTCAAGATGAAAATTCAAATTCAAATATTTAAGATAATATTAACTTGTTTTGGGATGTTTTACGTGAAAATTTTTGTATATGAATGCAAGCCTTCATATAACAACTGCCTGATAATATAGTTACATGAATAGTAAAATGTTGTATATGCAATTGTAACAATGCCATCTATTTATAACTGATTAATATACAAAGTCATTTGAGAATCAAAATATTTAGGCTGAGACGGATCAGATTTGTATTGGTAAATATCAATAAATGGCCATTTTACCACACATGCTGGTAGGGGTATGTGTGACAGAATGGCTTGGCTCCTGGGCAGGTTGGGGGCACAGGCTCTGTGGGTCTCCGATAGAAGGTACGGGGCTGGAGGCTAGCCTCCCTTTGCCAGCCCTTTAGCATCACCCACAGCCTGTGGCTCCAGCAGTGATTTAAAAAGCTAGAACCCTGGGTCCATTTGAATCATCAGGTCCCAGGACAGTTTCCCCCATTGTTGGTAAGCCTGTGTGCATGCACAAACTGACAAAGAATATTTTCACAAATGATCATCAAAATTAACAGATAGGCAAAGTAAGAAAAATGCTGTTTGAGAACTTATTAGCTGCTAAATGACTGGATTTTTACTTTTGAATTAGGCTTGTTACAAAGGTGTGGAAGGCTGATGACAACCTTCTGCCAGGTGCAGGCAATTAAGGAAGAAAAAATGACCCAAACACTATAAAAATATTGCTAAAGGTTCCAGATGAGTAAAGGTGCTATCTAATAAACCACATCTCTTATTTTAAATTCCTGCATATCCAGGACAGTAGCATGGATACATGGATTCGTACATACCTGAATACTGAATACAGCGAATAGAAGTTGGTTTATTAGTTACAGATATCTGTGTCTCAGATTTAGTTGGAGGAGAATTTTCCAATGGATATTCTTTATTTTTTCTTTAAAAAAATAGAAAGTTAAGGAAAATAGTTAAATGTAATAAGAACAGTACAGTTTCACTTTCCATGCTAAATATTTATATTACAGTTAGAGTAAATTAAAGTATAAATCATCCATATCTCTTCCTGCTTTTTTAGATTCCCATACAAAACCTATAGTAAGAAAAAGCTGAGTAGGAGTAGATATCAATCACTTTGGGGTGAAAAAGCATAACTGGGATGTTTTAATTATCATAATAACCAAGCATAGAAACCCAGGAAATTATGTGTCAATATTAACTTTAAAAAATCTAAACATATGAGGTTATGTAAATATACAAAATATGCAGACAATCTAAATTCCACCCTGTAGTCACAAGCAATAACCAAACAATTATGATTGATGGATCTTAGTGCTTCTGGGTCCAAATTAAAACTATATTTCAAGATTTTTTTTCATATTTCCATTTATGGTGTCATTACAGGGCAGAGTTATGGTTCTTTGTGTTTTTCATATATTAACATGTTTGGATTTCTTTTAAATTTAACTCTCAATTCCTGAGCTTTTAATGCTAGATTTTGGAGTAATTATAGTATTTCTGATATTTCTTTCCGTTAAGATAGTAATATTTATTCTCAGCTTTAACTTCAGCATAGTGATTTTATCTGGGAATGTTCTTCATTTCTTAAATATTTATTTTTATACATTAGCATTAAACAAAAATCCTAAAAAGAATGCTACCAAGCAATACTTCTAATGTTTTAAGGATACATAATATCAGATCTAAATACGATCATTTTATTAATTTTTACTTTTGAGGACAGATTCACTAGATGCTTTATACTCCTCTAGAGCAGCCAAAGTGTACTCAGAAATTAAGCCAGGTTTACAGCTGCTTGCCACAGCTCCAGTAATATTACTGCACTAGTACATAGCAGAGTCAAAGCCACTGTGTCATGTGGTTTTGAACCTTTCAAGCACTAATCTCCAAGGTGCATAGGGCCAGGGAATCTTTAAAAAACAGCAACAATTAACCTATCAGGGAGAGCTGTTGACATGCCATGACCTGACTCTCCGTCATACCACTCACCACAACCAATAACAGTACAGCATGGAAACTAGCTGCAAAGGAAGGGTGATAATAGACTTACCTTTGTCGTCACAATGTCTGCACAGCAAGCAGTTATTTCAACATAATGTTGAAATAATGTCAAGCTGTTGGACTTCTTACTCAGACTCTTGTAACCCTCATTGTATGAGGAATAGGGGGAGTTGGAGGAAGAGTGCTCTAAACTTGAACTTCCTGCAGTGTAGACAGTGCCAAAATCCGAAATAAGCTTTTTTAACTTAAGCTACGCAATTGATGTAGCTCAAGTTGTGTAGCTTATTTCGGCTTTAGCCATGGTGTGTAGACATGCCCAGAGAGATTCCATGCAAACACCTGCATGCATCTGACTGCAGGATCAGACTGACATAAGAGGGAAGGTTACAAGCTTGGTATCTGTTTACATCAATGTCAATAATTTACTAGTCAGTCATCCATGCAAAAGTTATCAGATATTAGGACTTTCATATGTATACTTTTACATCATTCTACTTGCCAATTAAAAAAACACCACCTAATTCTTTCAAGATGAACCAGTATTTTCCAGTTTACAGACAGTATGCCAGATGTGCTGGTTACAAGTTATAACAGCAACCTTTGTCAGTCAGATAGCCTAATAATGAATTAATTCCAGGTTAAAATCTTTTTTCACACACCCATACAAAAATAAATTCAATTTGTTGTAATATTTCTTGCAGATAAAAAATATATAGGATAGTGACTTAAAATCTGTTTTTTTTTCTCTGAAAAAGGAAAATGTAAAAATAGCAACATATGCACTCCTGGTATGTTATATCTGCTTACTTCTGTCACAAAAACTGTTTTGTTTTACTTGTTAGAATCACAGTGTCAACACAGATTGGGAATTAGATTTTATGTACTAGATTGTGCAAGCATTTCTTAAAATCAATACTGTGGTGCTATTCATCTGAATGCTTTCCAGTGAGAGTAAAGAGTGTACAGTGTAGCACTATACTATTACAACATTTCAGAAATGCTCATAAAAAAGAAAATCTAAGAGCAACCACTACAGTCACACTTCATTTCTGCCTGTGCATCATACGTAACCCAGATCCCAAGGTAAATTTATAAGACTGGCAATCAGGAACAAATGGGTGTTTTAATTCACTTGCACGAGTCAGCATAAAACTGCCAACTCCTCAAGATCACACTGAGATCTGGCTTGTGTATCATACCCAGTGATGATTCTACAGGTCAAATTCTACCTAACTAAAACCTGTGCAGCTTCATTATTTCCATTGAGGCTGCATATATTTAAAGAAAGGAAAAGTTTTAATTTCAATAGAATGACACACAGAGCATAAAACTGGTGTAACATAATGATGAATCAGGCCAAATATATTTTCACTTATAAAATGAACCACATATCTGAAATCAACAAGTTACAGTAAGTACATAACCTCATGAAGGCATATTTAGTCACTTTTCGGACTGGAACTATGCATTAAAAACACTTTATGGGAATATAGTTCTAAACACTTTTGGTACCAATGTTGATTTTTATTTGTTAAACTAATCATTTAAAAATAGGGAGAACATAACTATATATTAACTTTTCTACATAAAGCATAGTTAAGATTAATTAACTTAACCTAAAATGTCTTTATAGCATTTCTTATGTACAGCTGGAAAAACTGCTAAAACTTCATCTCATAGCAAAACTAAAAAGCATTTGACAGGCGACCCCTGCACTTACGACTTAATTGGTTCCTGGAGAACTGTTGTAAGTCGAGCCATTGTAAGTCGAACCCTTATTTCCCATAGGCACAATGATATAAATGGGGGTTCCATTCCTGGCCCACTTTGCCTCCTGGGACCTGTGGGCCCAGAGCCAGTCAGGGGCTATGCCAGGTGGAAGCAGCTCCACGTGTCCAGAGCCAGTGGCGCGGCGCGAACTGCTCCCAGAGCCGGCTGGGAGCTGTGCCGGGTGGAGGCGGCTCTGCATGTCCCAGAGCCAGCGGTGCAGCACGAACTGCACCCAAAGCCAGCCAGGGCTGCAGGCAAGTGTCTGACCCTGTGGCTCACTGTGCAGGTGAGTTAGGGGAGTTTGAGAGCGGGGCCAGAGCAGGGCAGTTGTAAATGCGGGGGGTCGTAAGTCGGGCGGTCATAAATCGGGAGTCACCTGTACTTCAAATCATATCCCCACTTTAAAACTGTCCAGTAGAGGAGGTACGTATCTACAAAATATCTTTTCAAGTAAAACATCTATTTATCATTTCAATTTTCAATGCATCTACTGAATTACCTACCGTTTGCAACTACTCTTGCACTGTGATAGCTTGCTATTTTTCTTCAAGTTAGTCTTTGGAGAAAACATGGTCATTCTGCAGAGAAGAAAACAGGCGTTACTATATCTATATACTAGAAGACTTACCCACCTTTGTTCGAGTCCTTAATTCAATTAATTTTTGATTTTTGGAAAATAAAATGGTGGGGTTAGGGATGAGGGATTCAGTATGTGAGTTGCCCTGGGGAGAGAGGACTACCCCAAACTTCTCTCTAGGGCAACAGCTTGGGGCCAGGTGAAAAGCACCTCTCCTTGGCTGCTGAGACTCCAGCTAGATACATCAGGAATAGGGGTTAGTACATCAAGGAGGGATGCATGTCCAGGTTCATCTGCATGCTGCGCTTCCCAGACAGAGTGAGGAGTGCATCAAACTATACATTTTCTCCTAGGGGAACAGCCAACAATATTCTCATACAAATCAGTGGGGAGAGCTACAGCCTCCCCCTCCCCCCCCCCCCCCACACACACACATACGCCCTCCTGAAAGAATTCCTGAGGGGTGGGAGGCTCAGGGCTGGAGCAGTGCTGGGGGTCACTCCTTTCATCTGCCTGTTGATTCTGTCTCTTTTCTGTATGATTTCATAAGAAACAATCTCATTTCAGGCACATTCCATTTTCCTAGTACAACCTAAGCCTTACCCTGGTTTAAGTTATGATAAGAGGAAGCTGCATATGGAATTTGATGGTCCTAGCTCTTACTATTTAGGAGGAGTTCTTGAAAAAACAGACAAATGCAGAGACAGACTCACATAAGAAAAACTCTCTCAAATATGTAGTAACGGCACTTCTAAAACATTGTTCAGGAATAAGCATTTTATTTAAAACAACAGTGATTCTATTTTCCTCTTCATACACACAGTTGAGAAATATGTACACACCGTGCCTTTTTTTATGACAGTATGCCCCGAGATGGTATACTAGCACCTATTTTCCCTGCAGAACTTAAATGAATTGAATTTCTCTTGGGCATACCGGCACCTCTTTTCCTAGGGCAGCTGGGCTCCCGACAGAAGCCTGCTCGGGACACGCGGCTCTTAAAGGGGCTGCAATGGCATTTTGGCCCCTGGCGTGGGTTTGTTTTTTGGGGGGCTTTGCGGCTCAACAATTTTCTTCCCCGTGGTTTTGGTGCAGCTTCTTTTTTTTTTTTTTTTGGCTCAACAACTTTCCTTCCAGAGTACTGGCACCTTTTTTTTTTTTTTTTTTTTTTTACAAAAAAGCACTGTGTACACACATAAACAGAAGAGTAGATCCCTGTAATCATATTGCTTTCTAATTCACTCCCAATTATTGCTTATGATAACACATTATGATAACACATTTGCTGTGAGCTACATTTAAAGAACAAATCATAATATAAAGTCCAGAGACATCTACTTCTGAACAGCAGCTTTTTTTATATCAGCAGCTAGTAGGATGTCATTATACCAAGTGGACAGAGATCATACTACAAATTTTGAGGTGACATGAAGAACTTGCCAACAGGAGATAGCAATTATATGTATGATTGTTCCCAGCCCCACTCAATCATCTTACATCCATAGCCTCCCAATCAAACAATTTTACCCTTTTCTCCAAGTCTTCTTCAAGGACCCAAGATGGCAACCCATAAAAATGTAGAATAACTCCTTTATTTTACCACAGCCATTCATATTTATAAATATCTACACAAAAAAGAGAGACTGCTGTTCAGAGCAATGAGATACGAGAGTGGCCCCTACCATGCCCCCAGCCTCCTGTCCTGAGCCCCCCACATCCCCAAGGCCCTTCCCTGACTCCTGCACCCCCCAGACCACCAGCTGTCTGCCCTGGAGGATCCGGGAAACACTGGATAAGTCTTCGAGTATACACATATTTGCACACACAAACACACACACATGAAACTAGTTCTGGGATCTAAGAATCTTGTGTGTTTATGTACAACTTGCACCCAAAGTGGATATAATGTTTTGTCGTACAGAAAAACTAGGGAAAAAGGCAGTTTCCATGAGTAGGTGCCAATGAGTATATGTAACCCACACATCTATGGGGTGTGATTCACTGTCCCATGTAGTGGCACTTAGACCACCTACAGCAAGAAATAAGAATTAGTGAGCTCTACAGCCTAAGCTGTGACCCAGTTGGCTTTATAGCTCAAGCTGTAGTGTAGAGACTCCTACACTAAGCTCCGGAGGTCCCAGATTTGGTTCTGCCCTCAGGCAGTTACATATATATTCCAGCTGATGGTTAAAAGTGGATGAGAAGGCAAACTTGTGCCCTGAAATATAAACTTGATAATCTTGAGGGTTAAAGGATTTGGCATGTAATGAAAGCGAGGGAGATAAAAAAACCCTGAGGGCATCTCTAATCATATATTCTTTTTGTACTGATAGCAATGGTTGCCATAGGTATAAACTGATGCTACTACATAAGGCTATTGATGCTAGGCCTGGTAGCTACCTCTACTTCTTCAGTTTCCTCCATAGTGAAGCAGTAGCACAAGAGGAGCCATTATTGGCAGGTTTAGCACTGCCTACTACCGAAGATAGCAGCTGTACTGCAGAAGAGCTTGCACTGAGGTGTCAGACTACTACAGTGGGCAGCCTTAACAGGCTTCCTTCACTTTCAGGCACCTCAGTGAGAATGTAGAAAGGATATACAATCCCTGAGTAGGACTGAAGAGCAACAACTTCCTACTGCTCCTGCCTTATTCCCCCCCCCCTTACCCCTTTTAAGCTGTATCTAATTGTGCAGAGGAGTGGAAAAGATGTTGGTTCCCTTTGCAGAAGCTCCAAATACAACAGTTTTTTAGCCTCACTCCAGCTGCAAAGATCTGTGGCCCATTCAACCAGAAAAAGACGACCCTGGGCTCTCATTTCCAAGTTCCAGGGAGGGGAGAGAAATGCTGCTTGGCCTCCCTTCACTAAGTATTAGGAAATATCCTGGAATTTCTCTCCTTGTCTACATACTCACTGTGAAGATTTACTCCTCGCTCAAAGGACTCACTGTGGTCCTTTGAAGCCTGGGGAAGAGTAGGTGAGCAGACGAAGTTAAAATCTTTAAGTTGGACTTGGGAGTGCCCAAAGTGATTTAGCAGTCAACAGCACTGCAGAAAGGTGGGGACTGCAGGACAGATGGGAAATAAGAGAACAGCAAAGAGATTTAGCAGAAGGAGAGAGGGATGATGTGAGCAAGAATATATACAAAAAAAGGAAAGAGGGAATTATTACACACTCTTTATTAAATAGACCTAACAGAGAAAAACAAACTATTAATATATGTTAAACGAGACTGAACATGATAAGAGTGGAAGAGAAGTACAGTGAACAAAATGTTGCTCTCAGTTGCATGTGTCTATCTCTATTGGCTAAATGAGGTATTATTAAATACCAGTACATTGCTTGAACTGTAGGCATTTTAATTTCTAACACATTAACAGCCAATATATCTGTATTTTGTACTGTTATACTATTTTTGACGCACAATTTGGTCCATAGTTGCCACAATGTATTTTAGACAGTAAAAAGAAACAATGTACAGTATTATTACACCCACTTAAAATATCTTTAATAGCATTTCTACTCACTGTGGTGCTGCTGTATAACCAGATGACTTAATTTTACTGTGGAAAACCAATGATTGGTCTTTCAGTGTGCCCTTTATACCTGCATTAAAATAGTTTTAATTTTTAGTGGAGGATTTTCTTAATGTGACTTTTCCATAATTCAAATCAGATAGATGTTATTCCTTTAAAATGAGGAATTGTTATGCATTCTAAATATGTAAAACTGGATAATTATGGAAGATATGGCAAATTAATTGTCTAGAATACCCACAGGAGGACAGTTGAGAGAACACAATTTATATTTCTGTCTTACATACTGCTATCTATGTGACAAATCAATAAAGCAAGAAATGCTAAACATCAAATTAAAATTTAATTATTAAATATTTGATATTCATCTTCTACAGTATTCGCTTGAAAGTGATTATAGGAATCTCTGAGACCAGCTTCTATAAAAGCCTTGAACAGCAGAAATATTTAGAGTTTTGTAGCCAGTCACTAGAATCAACAGCCATTTTCATATAACAGTTTCAACAGAACAAATCTCAAGTCCACTTTATTATTATCTGCAAATTTCATGCACTTGTTTGGCAACTGATTAACATATAAATTGTTTAAAGATCCTTTGAAATCATCCTTAAATAATATGAACAGATACATCCAATAACTGATGGTGAGTATATAAAGGACCAGAACACCACACCCCATAGCTCCCATTGGCCAGGAACAGTGATCCATGGCCAGTGGGAGTTGCAATTGCCCATACCTGCAGAGGCACAGGTAAACAAAGCATCTCACAGACAGCTAGCAGCTTGCCCTTAAAAGCTGCAACCCAGAATTTGAAAATCTCTGGGCTAGGGTACTCTGTAGTAAAACGTGCAGTTTGGGCCCAAAACCAGTCTCTTTTGCAAAAAGACAGTAGAGCAGGTGAGGTGAGTTGTGCCTCTGTTTTCAGAACTAGCCTACTTTCTCTCTCTCTATACTGTATCTTGTCAGTTACCATTCTAAGAAATAAAAAAGTGTTTTGTTGCAATTTGCCAGCAACAGTATTTCATGATTTTTCTTCTCTAACTCCTTTGTGTGCATGCCATGACACAATTAAAGACTCTACATTCTACACAGAAAGTTCTCAAAAGATTAGTTTTTTTAAAAATACCACTTGTATTATAGGTACATTTTCAGGCAGGAATGTAGCACTAAATAAAGCATAGAATTGAAAATATAATTCACGAGTTGACAAAAAATAATAATATATTGACTATATATAGCACTAGTTAGGTAATACTATACATAATCTGTATGTTGACTGTTAACACTGGTTTACACTTACCAAGTTTTTTTTTATTGGTAGGTTTGTTGCTTTCCTTCTTGAAAGACTCAGTACACAATGGAGAATTTGGCAACAGAGAGCAACTAAGGATAAAAAAAAAAATCAACAAAACTATATTACATACAATTTTCATACAGCCAAAAATATTTTACTGTATTTATTCTATAAGATATAGAGGCAGAGAAATATCAATCATCTCTTCAAAAAGTGCAAATTTAAAGGATGAACAGTTGACTAAGTCCTCCCCAAATGTGTGGACTTACAAGACCACACATACAGATAAACAGATAAACTTGGCCTAGGATTAGGACGCTCAAATCATTAAGAATTTAAATTAGTGATATTAACGAATAGTTGACTACTCACTCCCCCTCCCCCACACTGCTTCTATGAGAGACAGCAAACGTTTTTGAATCTATATATTTCATATTTTGGAGTGTAAGTCCATAGCCCTATACACAGAGAAAAACAAGTTACTCATCCTGTGGAGTAACTGCTAGAGTTCTTCCAGGCATCTCCCCCAAACACAGATGCCCCATTTGAAGAATGTTCAGAGCCCATGCACCTTTGAATTGATCCTTTTGATAGCACCACCTGTTCAGTCCACACTTGTAAGAGACAACGTCTCATCTCTCAATTCTTTACAAGCATGCTATGAAAACTGAGCAAATGGGGCACTTATGAGGCATATACGATTTTTTCAAGCAGCAGATGCACTGGAAACACCTGCCACTGAGCAGGATAACTTTCTAGCAACAGAGGTGCTGTTTGAAGCTTACAGTGGCTAGCATACGCCATAACAGTGCTCTGAGGTTTCAAAATACTAGCTAGTTATCCCACTAAGTTTTGAGGGAGGTAGAAAGGGTAATTAATTTGTAGTTTTGAATTGAAAGGCACATTAATACTCTTGTCTCAGGATGAGGCAGCTGAGAAAGAACTCATGGTGGTTTGAATGCACCGACCTATATAAGCTCAGTGTGGGGCAGCAGAATGTGTAGGGCCTCATACATAGACCAAATGGACACTACTATCAAAAATCTCTAATCACAGGTGCATGGAGTATAAAACACATCTGAAGTGGAGTGCTTATAGGACTCTCCTAGAACCAATACCAAATATTTGAAATTATCCCATACCTTGCAAAAACGGAAAGTCTTTTCTCCTTTCCATATAAAAGAAAATCATTCTGCTGACATCTCATCAAAGCAGCAAGATTAATCTCCAGCAAAGCAATCATATTTTCAAACATCGAGGTAAGCAAGCAAAAGACCTGCAGTGACAAGACCATGTTATTCCTCTCACTTCAAAATTAAGCCACAATTCTAAATACAGGCAGTCCCCGACTTACGTGGATCCGACTTACGTCGGATCCCTACATACGAACGGGAATTTTCTCACCCCGGAGGACGCGGGCGGTGGGACCGCCCAGACGCACGGTGGTCCCGCCGCCCACGCCCTCCGCGGCGAGAAAAGCTGCTCCACATCTCCCTGGTCTGCTGGGGAGGGGGGCGCAGCTAGTGCGCCCCCCCCCCCAGCAGACCAGGCTTTTCTCGCTGTGGAGGACGCAGGCAGACCCGCCGCCCGCGTCCTCCGGGGAGAGAAAAACCACTCCGGGGAGAGAAAACCCCCCAGCAGCCCAGGGAGACGTGGAACAAAGCCGCGTCGAGAAAAGCCGCTCCGTGTCTCCCTGGTCTGCTGGAGGGACGCCTGGGGCAGAGCAGCTGGGGTGCTGCCGGGTTGGTCCAGTAGCCCCGAGGAGCGGCGCTGCGGGACCAACCCGGCAGCGCCCCAGCTGCTTTGTCCCAGGTGTCCAGATTCAGCCACTGTTGAAACTGATCAGCGGCTGATTCCAGGAAGCCCGGGGCAGAGCAGCTCTGCCTCAGGCTTCCTGAAGTCAGCAGCTGGTCAGTTTCAACAGCAGCTGAATCTGGACGCCAGTTCCGACTTACATACAAATTCAACTTAAGAACAAACCTACAGTCCCTATCTTGTACGTAACCCAGGGACTGCCTGTAAATATTATTGATGATTTTTAAAAAGTGAGGGATTATTCAATGTCATTCATGAAAACTGCTAATAAATCAGTAATTAATTGTATTCGGCTGGTTCTAAGCCTTCTAACAAAGGATTTAGCAGTACACAAGAGGGCAGCATTATTCTCCTAACATATGTTCAGACTGATGCAGGAACTTAATCCCTTCCCAAGCAGGTAAGCATACCTGGGGTGAAATGTGAATTCTAAACCCCTGTATAACACTGACACCACAAAAAGGAGGGTGCACCTGGGAGTAAATGGATTTATATCAGGATCAGGGGCTGCAGGGATGAGTGAGCAGAAGTCATCTTTAAAATAAAAATACTCCTGTTAAGTAGGAATAATGCTCTTGGGTCAGCAGCAAGTCTCTCCCAGAGGCAGGGACACATTCCCTCCCTACCGCCTGGGAGAAATGTGTTGCTCTGTCTTCCACAGGGAACTGCTGCTGTCGCTGAGGAAGAAGTGCCGCTCCTCCGGCCAAGCAATTCTGTGCTTGAGTCTCGAGCCCCTAGGTGGGTGAGGCTCATTAAACAGCTGTGGGGCTGCCCTACCACAGAGCTTAGAGGGAGCATTCAGCTCACAGTTACACTGCAAGAAGCACTGCAGCAAAGAATAGATCCTACCAGCAGGAAAAACTCATGTGCCCCAAACAATATATCCTGCTTTCTTAATGATGTCATGCACAAGTTGCCACATTATCAAATAATTTTAAAAGCTCTTTCTGCTTGGGAAAGAAAGGAAGACTTTTTATATATTCTTCCCTACCAGAGCACCTACCTGTATTTTAGTGAATATAACCTGCTGGTTATATTCATTTTTACAAACCCCGCACCACCCACTGCGGGGTATACTTGGGTGCGTGGTATAAAAAATTTTTTTTACACACCAGCTCACCACCTGGTTCCTCCACAGCCATAGGAAGGGGCAGGGGGAGGGCTCATCTGGCTGTGCAGGAACCAGGCAGTGAGCGCTCCCCCGCCCAGTTCCTGCGCAGCCTCCATCCTCCGGGCAGTGAGCGCTCCCCCGCCCAGTTCCTGCACAGCCTCCATCCTCCGGGCAGTGAGCGCTCCCCCGCCCAGTTCCTGCACAGCCTCCAGCCTCCGGGTGGTGAGCACTCCTCACCGCCTGATTCCTCCGCAGCCATAGGAAGGGGCAGGGGAAGCGCTCATCTGGCTGCACAGAAACTGGGTAGTGAGCACTCTCCCGCCTGGAGGCTGAGCAGGAACCAGGCGGTGAGTGGCTGGCTAATTTCCCTCCTCCCCTCGGGCCACAAATATACCACCAGCACAGCCTTGTATACCCCGCGGATTATACTCGTGTGCGGGGTATACAAGATTTTTTTAACTCAAAAAGCAAAAACCGCGGGGTATATTCGGGTATGGGGTAAATTTGGGTGCGGGGTATATTCGCTAAAAGATGGTACCTCTTTTTTGTTCCTGACATAACTATCTGGAGTTCACAGCAAAAACTAGAAAAATCTATTTAGGTTTTTTTGCACTAACAACAGTATATGTACAGTATGGATTTTAAATTACACTGACCTAAGCAATAGAATTGTCAATCTCTTCAATAAAAGTATTATATAATTCACAGCAAGTAAAACAAAATGTATTCAGTATCCTTTCAACATTTTGGTAGCAAAACTTTAGAAAATAAAGTTCAGAATTTTAAAAATAATTGAACCGTATTTGTACTGTTCATCTGAAAATTATTGAATATTTAACAATTTGTTTAACAAACATAGTAATTGTGTACTTACCTTTCCGTTAACTGCCTTCCTCATTAACGTGCATGATCCAGCAAACTGAATGCTGAGGCCACTGTAATCTTTACCACAAAAATTGTAAAACTGTATTGTCCTTTTTTAAATAGGAAATATTAAATCTGAGAAAATCACTTCTATACTAATTGTACACCAGTGTAAATCCACTCCCAGTTTACATCCATGAAAGTGCAACATGAATCAAAGCCCTTATGTCCCATAATTATAAATAAATTATAAAATTAGGTGCAAATTCATTACTAATCATTATATAACAGTGTGCTAGTGCAACTGATCAGCACAACCAAGAAAAGGGATAACACACAATTATAATAATGTATTGATCAGGAACCCTGGCTTTCAGCCCTATGCAACCATTTTTGCATACCAATCCTTATATCATTCACAGATCAGAGAAAAAAAATACTTATGTATCATATCAACTGTAATTAAACATTTTAGTATCATACCTTTATAATGTAAAACAGCTTCTAATTCAAAGTTTGCCAAGTTTATTATGAACAAACCAGTGGAGCTTCCTATCCACAAACATCTGGCATTCACAGCAGGTAAACTAATTGTAAAAGAAGGAAGAAAAAGAGTTATCTGTAATCTTTTCCTTTTTATAACATATGCTACACAGCTCTGCTCAAGAATTTTAATACTTATTTCATCCCATCCCTGCACAAAGAAGATTGCATCCCAAAAAATGAAACCGTGTATTTCAATGTTAAATGGAGATATTTTCAAAAATAAAAGTCAATCAGAAAATTTGGATTTGAGAAATAAGAAAAAAGAGAAGTATCTAGGATTTTCTGTAATTGTTCAAAATGCGGAAGTTCTGAAAGAGAGAAGCCAAACTAATCATAATACACACAAATGTCCAACTAAAACAGGAAATGTCCAATTACTAAAAAAACCCAGTTAGACCAATTACAAGTGCCCATTTAGAATACCAGTTGAACAAATTAAGTGTCTACCAAGTAGCTATTATGACATCAATTACCAGTTAATTTATCTACATCTATATATCCATATACAATATCATCATAAAAATATTTATGACATAAAATACTCAGAAATATTTTGATTTTTATATTATAACCATATATAAAGTCTAATTACCAATCCAAACTAAATTACTTCGATGGTATTGAAAGAAAATGTAGATAATGTCAAAATATGTTATATTAATTTGTATGAAACCAAGTTTGGGGATTTTGTTCTGAAGGAAATTTCAAAATGTCTTTTTTTATCTGATTCATAGTACAGTAAAACTCTGATAATCCGGCATCCAACTGTTCGGCACTCCCGATACTCCGGCATCAAAATGCCACGCGCTCCTGACCAGCTGATTAAAAAGCCTGCCACTCAGCACACCTGCTGGCTGTAACCAGAGGGAGCATAAGGTTGGGGGAGGTGGGGAGGGAGTAGGATCCTGTTACAGTAAGGAGAAGAGCATTTTGCTTCAGGGAACCGGAAAGGGGAGAGGAGGGGAAGGAGGATCAGGTTACAGCACAGAGGAGATGCGAAGAGGAAAGGGGAGGAGAGAGGGAGGGAGACTGTGTCCTGGCCAGCTGTTAAACCGTGCAGTTATACCGGACAAATCTGATAATCCGGTACCACCTAGGCCCAAAAGGTGCCGGATTATCAGAAGTCTACTGTGTGTGTGTGTGTGTGTGTGTGTGTGTGTGTGTGTGTGTAAATCCGAAGTCTAGTGTGTGTGTGTGTGTGTGTGTGTGTGTGTGTGTGTGTGTGTGTGTGTGTGTGTGTGTGTGTGTGTATATATATAAAAAGAGAGAGAGAGAGAGAGAGAGAGAGATTTTGGAATTACTCACACAATAGAAATTTCAGTTTCCAAACAGATTTACCTAACAATCATTTGTAAATGCTACTGTCCAGGCTAATAAGAGGATAATAAAACAGCAAGCAACCACTAGTTTCACTTTCACAAAATTCTCCAGTACATAACCTATATGATCTCCACTGATCTTAAAATCAATAAGTCCTGGCTTAACTACCTAATTCAGATATCTAGTATCCCATTATGATTTGTTCTTACTAAGCAACTAAGGAACTCTGCCAAGAATCCTGAATTCTTTTAAATACTTAAGTATTAGTATTACTGCATATGCTACCGTGAACCACAATAAAAGCAAAACCCATTAAGGAGTACAGAAAGTTGTTCAGTAAAATACTACTCAATATGAATAAGGATGACTGAATCTGGCCTATCAGCTATATGAAAACAAAAATCAGGATTTCCTCTTTCTGTTCATTTGTGTGACCCCTCTTTGTGTGTAGGGGGGGGAAGAGTTGGGAGGGTAAGAGAATCAAACTGGGCTTAAAATAGAATTTAAAATAAAGAATACGATTTCACCACTTGACAGAGCTAAAATAACACCTTACGTATTTTTATTGTTGCATTTTGCAATAATTGAGAAGAACAATGTAAAATCTCTCTATAAAAATAATATATGCAAACACTGCATATTCATATATTATCTTAATTTTACCCACCTATTATGTGAGCCCAGCAAAGATAATTTAACTGAAGATACCTTTGGATATAATCAGGTTATGAGAAGATGAAAATTAGTATAAGGAAAATGCCATCCTAACAAAGCCAGAAAAGCCTAGAATGCCCACATATGTGTTAAGAGAGTAATATAGGAAATTTTATAAAATGAAATTCACTACTCAACAATACAAAAGAACAGACTCATCTGTTTCAATTTTAGCTACCACTCTTAAGGAAAGAACTATAGTTGAACAATGTGGCAATAATCCCAAAAAGTGAGAAATGTGCTTAGGAAAAATATAAAAGTTGTTTATTTACAAAGACTAACAATGTTTTGATATCAAAATAAACAAAACTTTGACTCAATTTTTTTTAATTTTAAAAATTAGGTACTGCTTATGAAATAAGGCCTCAGGAATTGAAGTAAGTACATGGAAAAACACAAGACTAATGTTTGGTATGCCAATTGTCACCACAAATACTCAATTTATCTTTTTAAAAACAGTCAAACTCTGTCTTACTAGAGCAGGGAAATATAATCTTTGGGTTTTAATACTTCTGTAATGTTCTAATTAAAAATATACTTTTACTGCGCAGTCCTTAGCATGTATGGACTTCTACTTTAAAAATAATATTAAATCGGCAGCTATGTTACCCAGTTATGAAAACTGAAGACTGTACTTAGGGACTTGATACTGCTCTTATATCAGTTTCATACTGGCGAAACTTGATTACTTCAGTTGACAGTCTCTTGATTTTCAAAGATTTTGAGAGAACTATTAGGAAGTATTATTATAACAAGTTTTTAGTACTTAATGTTTAACATAACAGATTAATCAGCAATTTTCATATTATATGGGAGAGCTGAACATTTTACATGTTAAAACAATATACATGCCCAGAACAATGCCACCTGAATATTAACCAATGAAAGATAAGGCAGATGGTCCTAGGTGTGGTCCACCAACAGTCTTGCTACTAGCTATATCAATAACAGGAAATTACTCACCTTCATGCAATAACGACGGTTCTTCAAGGGGTGTGTTCCCGGGGGTGCTCCACTGTAGGTGTCAGAGAATACCAGCGAAGCAGATTGGAGTTTTCTTAAGTAGCAATCAGCCGGACCGCGCATGCGCAGCACTTGCCTCATGTCATTCGCTCTCTTTTGATGTTTCACGCAGTCCGGCTTCCGACAGTTCCTCAAATCCACCCTGGTATCTGGAAGATATAAGGAAAAATCCAAGGCTGGAAGGAAAGCAGGTAGTGGAGCACCCACGGGGACATACATCTCAAAGAACTGTCATTACTACACAAAGGTGAGTAACTTCCTCCTCTTCTTCGAGTGATGTCCCCATGGGTGCTCCACTGTAGGTGAATTCGTAGCAGTACACAGTATAAGTGGTAGGTGGGCCTCGGATTTATGGCTTTATAGCGGTCGATAGGACCATGGAGGCCACAACAGTGTCATTTGCTTGAGTCTGCGAGATTGCATAGTGCTTCATAAAAGTGTCATTGGTGGACCACGTAGCCACTCTGCAGATGTCTTTGAGGGGAACCCCATGAAGAAAAGCTGTAAAAGTTGTCATCGCTCTTGTGGAGTGTACTCTAAGTGTTTTAGGTAATGGTTTATTCCTTAGAAAGTAGCATTGTGTGATGCATGACACTATAAGCCTGGAAATGCGTTGTGACCATAGCAGATACCCCTTATTATGGTCTGCTATAGAAATGAGCAAGTGATCCAATTTGCGGTAAGACCTAGCCCTGTCTATGTAGAATGCAAGGGCTCTCCATAGGTCCTGTAAGTTAGATGTTGCATCCTTTGCTGTTGAATGTTGTTTAGGGTAGAACAAAGGGAATATGATGGGTTTGTTTATGTGGAAGCCCAAACAAACCTTGGGAATGAATGAAGGATGGGGACATATTATTACATTGTCTCTGTTGAAAATGGTATAAGGTGGAATCACCATCAAGGCTAACTCACTCAGTCAGTAGGCAGAAGTAATCGCCAGTAGGAAAACCACCTTTAGCATCATCATCAACAGTGGAGAGGTAGCTAGAGGTTCAAAAGATGTGCAAGTAAGAGAGTCTAGCACCATTTCTAAATTCCACAGTGGTGATGGTGGTCTGTGTGGTGGGTATAGATTAGAAAGACCTTTTATGAATCTCTTCCTGATGGGATGGGTGAAGACTGACTATCCCTCTACTCGCTGGTGAAAGGCAGTGATGGCTGAGAGATGTACCTTTAAGGAAGACAGGACTAGACAAGTGTTCTTGAGAGACAATATGTAGTCTAAAATTCTGTGTAATAGCACTGTGTCTGGATCTAAATTTTTGCCAGAGCACCAGGAGAGCAATTTATGTCATTTCTAGAGATAGGTGGTCCAGGTAGATTGTTTTCTGCTATGCAAAAGAATCTCCTTCACTTGGTCAGAACATTGGTGTTCCTCCTGGTAGAACCAACAATGAACCATGCTGCTAGGCACAGGAGTTGTGGCTGAGGGTGGAGTAAGGTTCCTCCGCTCTGAGTTAGGAGATCATACTGAATCGGAAGGTGGTAAGGAGGCTAAGGAGACATCAGATGCAGATAGGGGAACCATATCTGATGTGCCCAAAACAGTACTAAGAAAATAACTGTCACTTTGTCTCTGATGATCTTCTTGAGCACCTTGGGAATGAGTGGGATAGAAGGGAATGCGTATAAAAGTGAGCCCTTTCAATTGAGAAGAAAGGCATCTCTTAGAGATCCTGGTCCGATGCCGGCTCTGGAGCAGTAATGGTGACACTTCTTGTTTTTGTAAGAAGCAAACAGGTCTATTTTCAGAAGACCCACTGTTGGAAGATGAATTGGAGAACCCGGGCATGCAGTTTCTATTTGTGGTCCGGGGCAAAGTGTCTGCTGAGGGTGTCTGCTGTTATATTGCTTACTCCTGGTAGGTATGAAGCTCTGAGGGTGGTGATGTTTTGTATGCACCAATTCCATAATCGGACCACTTCTGTGCGTAGAGTATGGGATCAGGCACCTCCCTGGTGATTTTATAATACATCACTGACATATTGTCTGTTAATACTCTGACAATTTTGCTGTGGATATGTATAACGAAATGCTTGCATGCATTGAATACAGCTCTGAGCTCTAATAAATTGATGTGTAAAGAGGTCTCGTGTGGTCCATCATCCTTGTATTGACATGGCATTCATGTGGGCATCCCATCCAAGGAGGGATGTGTCGGTAGTTATGTGTACAGAAGGTTGGCCTTGATGAAATGGCACACCTGCTGGTAGATTGCAAGGATTGGTACATCATGCAAGAGATTTTAAAATGCAAGAAGGGGAGGCGAGACCAGCGTGTGCAGCTGTACCTTGCGATGGGCATAGACTGTCGCAAGCCAGTGCTGAAGATATGGAAGGTGTAAATGAGCATAGTCGACCACATAGCTTGTAGCAGCCATGTAACCCATAAGTTGGAGATAGGTGAGTATGGGGACTGTGGGGCTGATGGGAACAGCAGTAACTGGTTCTTGGATTGTTTGGAATCTTTGCATGGGGAGGTAATGCCCTTGTGGACACAGAATCTAGCTTGGCACCTATGAATTCTAGCATTTGTGTGGGTTGCAGCATTGACTTTTGTGTATTAAGTATAAGGTCCAAGAGATGGAATGTTTGTTTGGATGTTGCCACCATGCAATGTGTCGCAACTTCTGATGGGCCTTTTACTAAGCAATCATCAAGGTACAGAAAAATGATCATGGCTTGTCTGCGAAGATAAGCCGCAACAACCGCCAACGTCTTTGAAAATACTCTGGGTGCCAAGGAAAGGACGAATGGTAGTACCGGGTATTGGCAATGATCTGTGCCCACCAAGAAACGTAGGAACAGTTATGTGATGAATAGTTATGTGAAAATAGGCATCCTGCAGGTCAGGGACTGCAAACCAGTCTCCCTTCTCTAATGCTGGGATTATTGAAGCTAGGGTAACCATTTTGAATTGTTGCTTTCGAAGATATTGATTCAATCTGTGGAGGTCTAAAATAGGCCTCCATCCTCCTGTTTTCTTTGATGTGAGAAAGTAATGGGAGTAAAACTCCTTGCCTCTGAGGTCCTTGGGTATTATTTCCACTGCTCCTAGGTTGAGCAGTCACTGTACCTCCTGTTTTTGTAAGACTTCATGAGAGGGGTCCCTAAAGAGGTACAGGGAGGGTGGGGAGGTGGGAGGAAATGTAGTAAAGGGGATGGTGTACCCCGATGATATCTTTTCGAGGACCCAATGGTCAGATGTGATAGCAGCCCAGCGATGACGGAAAGGCCTCAGATGGTGGTGGAAGGCCAAGGGTAGACTGTGATGTTCTGTGAGAAATGGGAAGATTTTGCAGACCCTCGACCAACACGTCAAATCTGCCAGTATTACGAGCGCCCTGTGGACTTCTCCTCTGAGAGCACTGCTTGATCCTTGATTGATCAAAAGTGCATTATTGGTACCTGGAGTAGGAGAACTCTCACTGCTTTTCATATGGGGTGTATCGTTTCCAAAGGTATATGGGAGAATATATCTCCAGTGTTCACAGAGTTGTTCTGGAGTCTTTGCTGAAATGTAGTACGTCATCTGTCTTTTAAGCAAATAATTTTTACTTGTCGAAAGGAAGATCTTCAGACTTTGACTGTAACTCACAAGGAACCCCTGCAGATTGTAGCCAGGAGGCTCTTCTCATAACTACTGACATTGCAGTAGCTTTGGCTGCTGTGTCTGCTATGTCAAGTGTTACTTGGAGGGCTGTCCTGGAGGAAGCGTAGCCCTTCTGAACTATGGACTTTAATATGGGTCTCTTGGAGTGGTATAGTGCTCTAGAAGGGATGTCAGCTTGGTGCAGTTATCAGAGTTATGATTGGAAAGCAACGCTGCATAGTTGGCTATCTGCAGCAGTAAGGTGGAGAAAGAATAGCATTTTCTGCCAAACAGATCTTATTGTCTTTGTCCACCATGTTTTTGTTTTGTGGAAGTTTGGACCTATGCTGGGCAGTGTCAACAACCAATTAATTTGGCTGAGGGTGGGAGAATAAAAAGTCAGCTCCCTTTGGAGGGACAAAATATCTTTTGTCAGCCCTTTTGTTAGTGGGTGGTGCTGAAGCTGGAGTCTGCCACATTTCATCAGCAGCTTCCATAATGGCCTTATCTATAGGAATTGCAATTTTTCCCCGCTGTCATGGTTGGAGATTTTTTAGAAGCTTGTGTTGCTTCTCTGATACTTCTGTTAGGGTAATGTCCTGAGACGCAGACACCCTTTTAAAAAGCTCCTGAAACTGCCTCAGGTCGTCAGGAGGGGACTGGTCACCAGGTATGACTGCCTCATCAGGGGATGATGATGACTGGTTACTAGGTGATACATCTGGTGGGTGTTCTTCCACTTCAACCTCTGATAGTTGACCTTCTTTCAGATTGGAATGGTGAGCCATAGAGGGAGTATTAGGTGGTGATATTGCTATTCCGTGACTACAACAGGGTTGCAGGGAAACTAAGGGAGCACGGGAAACCGGGTGACAGTGTTAGCAAGGATAGCCATAGTAAGAATGGTGATAATTATGGTGGGCTGAGTCATGCCAAGAGTAATACTGGTAGTATGTTAGACTGTGTCATCTGTGATAAGACCGCACCGGAGAAACGTAGTGAGATGAATGGCCACTCCTGTAATGCATCTGGTGATGTATCGGTAGGTGTGGAGAACATGGTCAGTGAGGTGATCCCCTTGAAGAAGGAGGAAGAGAATATCTTGTATATTATATACCTTGTACTTATCTAGTATAAGGAGATGGTTATAAATGGTACCTAGATGCATGGTGTCTAGTTTGTTCACGGGGAGTGAGACTCCTGTTGTCTGTTGGTAGTTGAGGAAAATGTGGAGATGACGGTGAGGATGATGGTGCCAGTGAAAAGGTTAATGGTTCCAGACTCGTTGGTCTCATTGAACCGGATTTATAGGGTGCTTTCTTCGGCACCGGAGGGCTAGACAAGACATATGGTGCCAAAGATGCCTGGGCCACTGTTTGTGTCGAAGTCATCAGTGCCAAGGGAGTCATCATATGAGTGGTCAGTGCTGAGGTGTGCGGTGCCAAAGGTGGTTGGTACAAGTGTGGGCACTTCTGACACAGAAGGTGCTAATGTTGTCGGTACTATAGTAGCCCGTGCTGTTGCCGGTGGTGCTGACCAACGGACCGTTACAGGTTTTTGTCACAATTTTGGTTCTGAGAGTGACTTATGTTTGATGCCACTGAGCCAGACGTGCTGAGCTTATCACTGACACTTACACGTGCCGACGGTAAAGACCGAGGTGGTGAAGCTCTTTTTCAGGCTGGAGCCGGCTGTGGGGAAACTAGTTTCCTATTTTCCGCCCTCGGAGAGGAAACAACATGAGAATGATCCGGCGGTTGAAGCGCCTTGTCGAACAGGAACATTTTTAGTTTCAACTCTCTGTCCTTACATCCCCTGACTGTCAATTTGGCATAATGTACACATTTATGAGGCACGTGAACCTCGTCGAGGCACTTGATGCACTCGGCATGACCATCTGATGCAGGCATGGTGTCACGGCATGTGGTGCACATCTTAAAACCAGGAGAGCCTGGCATAGCTAATTTTATAACCAACTGAAGATAAACTTTTTTTATGAACTATATTAACCACAACTATAAGAACTGTGACTATAACTATAAACTCTAACAACTATGTACTCTACTCCTGACAGGGTTTGCCTGAGGAGAAAAGGCTCACTCCATCTGTGACTGCAGGCGGCAAAGAGGGAACTGGTGGGAGTCGGACCATGCAAGAAATCAAAAGAGCGCAAACGGCGCAAGGTGCGTGCTGCTCATGCACGGTCCGGCCAATCACTGCTCAAGAAAACTCCAATCTGCAGCACCATGATAACCCGACACCTACAGTGGAGCAACCACGGGGACATCACTCGAAGAAGAGTGTAATTTTTTAAACCGAAACAGTTACACTGTTTCACTCAAAAAAACCGCACAAGATTTGTTAGAACTTAACACCCTCAGGGCAAGTATACACTAAAAAATTAAGTCAGCTTAAGTTACATCAATGTATAGCCACTGTGATAATTACATCTTGTATCGGTGGTGCATGTCCTTACCAGGAGCACTTGCACTGATTAACTGTTAGCACTGGGCATTGTGGCATAGTTTCTCAAAGGCAGAAACAGTTGATATAACATGATGTTTATACTGACACTGTATATACCTAACTACATTGACCTAAGCACTATGCCTCTCATGGACGTGTAATTAAGTCAGTGTAGTGGGTGACTTACATCAGTGGGAGCTACATTTTAGTGTAGACACTTACAAAGTTATGTCAATTTAAGCTGCCTTATGTCAAGCTAACTCTCAGGGACCTAAGGCCAGGCCTACACTAAAGGGAAAGGTCAAATTAAATAAGTAGTTGGAGTCAACAGATCTTAATACAAATTTCCCCATCATCCCCACGTCGGGAGGCTGACGGGTGCAAACACTCCCTTCAGCTTCCTTTACTCCTCGCAGGTACAAGAGTACCATCTGCCAATGGGAGGCTCCCTTTGAATTCAGTTTAGTGGGTCTTTACTAGACCTGCTAAATTGAACTCTGGAAGATCATGGCAGCGTCAATCTTCCCCCAGCGAAGACAGGGTCTAAGTCACAGGGTGCATCTACACGGCACCGTTATTTCAAGATAACTAGCATTATTTCTAAATAACAATGCAAGTGTCTATATCGTCATTCTATTATTTCAAAATAATTTCAAAATAACGGATGACTTATTCCAAAATCTGTAAACCTCAATAGGAATAATGAAAAAGCTATTTTGAAATAAGGTGTTTGTAGACCCTCCACTGCTGCTATTTCAAAATAGCCCCTCACCAGGGCCATTCTAAGTTATTCCTCCCCAGTGCATCCTGGGACTCTAAATCGAGATAGCACATCTACATTAGGGAAGCCTGCCTCGGACTAATTTTAAGGCTTCCCTGCAGTATAGATGTGCGATTTCAAAATAAGCTATTTCAGAATAACTATTCCAGAATAGCTTATTTTGAAATAAGCGTGCAGTGTAAATGTACCCTCAAACGGGTAGTCATTTTAGTCTGTATCTGTAAAAACAACCAGGAGTCTTGTGGCACCTTATAAGCTAACGGATCTATTTATTAACAGATTTATTTATTTTGTGAGTAAAAGCAACTTCATCAGATGCATGCACTTTGTCTAATGAAGTGGATTTTATCTACAAATGCTTATGCCCTAATAAATCTGTTAACTCTGTAGTGTAGGCCATGCTTCAGGCCTGCATGACAGTCTTTTTCTAAAAAAAATCAGTTTAGACAATATTAAATGGAGTAAGAACTGGTTAACTAATCAACCTCAAATAGTAATAAGAAATAAGGATTCATCAACCTCTAGGGCAGGGTTGGGTAATAAGCAGACCACAGGCCAGATGCAGTCCGCCAAGATTAGCTACTGGTGAGCTGCAAGTTGCTTTATTTACCTGAGTTTCTGCAGGTACGGACACTCACAGCTCCTGAAGGTTGTGGTTCACCATTCCGGCCTGCACCACTTCCTGCAGCTCCCTTTTGGTCGGGAATGGTGAACTGCAAGCAACAAGAGCCACAAGCCACCATACCTGAGGATGCTCAGATACATAAAGCATCTGGATGCTGTCAAGGAGCTAACCCTGACAAACAGCATCTGGCCTAAGGGCCACCTATTTCCCACCCTTGTCTAGAGAGAGTTTTAGTGGGGTCTCAGAAGAATTTGATCTTGACCAAATTCTATTCAATATCTTTATCAATGTTCTAAGGGAAATATAAAAACACTGCCAGAAAAATTTACAGATGACAAACAGTTTGGGGGGGTCTGGTAAATAAGGACACGGTCACTTAGGGTACATCTACACTTGCTCCCTATCTCAAGATAGGGATGTAAATGTAGTGTACCAAAATTGCTAATGAAGCGCGTGATTTAAATATTCCGTACTTAATTAGCTTAATCACATCCAGCCGCCATTTTGAAATCGCATTATTGAGAAGTAAAACGCCCTGTGTAGCAGCGTTATTTCGATAGAAAACCCTTCTCTCGAAATAACTGTTACTCCTCATTTTATAAAACACGGGGCGTTTTATTTTGCAATAATGCGATTTCAAAATGGTGGCCTGATGCAATTATGCTAATTAAGCATGGGACATTTAAATGGGGATCTGGACAATCTGCTGGGGCAGCCATTAGAGAGCCCTCACCGCCGAGAGTGAGAGTGGCTTCGGCGCCGGCATCGGGAGCAGTGCCGCAGCTAGCTGGCAAGTCTGCACCGGCCTCAGCTGTACGCTCTGTGAAATTGATGCCGGTGCCGCAATTGTCCAGCCGCTCTGCACCAGCTTCAGCAGCACCGGCTATAACAGCACCTGCCTCACCGGCAGCTATGTGGAAATAAGCATCTTGTAAGTCGTGGACTGCAAGCCAAATCCCCTTTGTTCAACGACGGAATGATAGTTGTTAAGGTTACCATCTTGAAACGAAACTTCCAAAGGTGTAGATTTAGCTTTCGAAGGTCTAGAATGGGTCTCCTGCCTCCCGACTTTTTTGGTGTGCGAAAATATCGGGAATAAAAGCCTTTTCCCCAGAACTGCTTGGGAACTCTCTCTATTGCCCCAATGTCGAGCAAACGTTGAACTTCCTGTTGTAGCAGTTGCTCGTGAGAGGGGTCCCTGAAAAGGGACGGGGAAGGGGGAGTGGTAGGGGGAATAGAGAGAAAGGGAATGGAAAGGCCGAATTGCACTATTTCTAGTACCCATCTATCCGTGGTGATGTCGGACCAACAATGGTAAAATGACCGTAGGCGATGATGAAAAAGATGGATAGTCTCGTCTTCCATGTTGATTGCGGGTAGCTGGCTTGCATCCTCTACAGGCAAGTCAAATTTGCTGCTTAGTTGATAATTGATTGGTTGAAGGGCCCTGTTGGGGTTGTTTGTGCTGAGGACGTTGTCTAAGGCGTTGATTGTCGAAGGGACGTGATTGTTGTCTGGAGAAATTAAAATCATATCTTCGTTGATTAGGAAAATAACGTCTACGTTTGAAGGAGGGAGTGTACATCCCAAGTGTACCTAGAGTGGTGTGTGAATCTTTTCCCGAGTGGAGGACTTCGTCTGTGTTCGCCGCAAAAAGCTTAAGCTTGTCAAGTGGTAGGTCCTCAACCTTGCTTTGCATCTCCTTTGGGGCTCCTGCAGATGACAGCCATGATGATCTCCTCATGGCAATACCTGTGGCAGAAGCTCTAGCCGCTGTGTCAGCCATGTCCATGGCTATCTGCAGTGCTGTACTACATGATGCATACCCTTCTTGGACTATTGCCTTCAAAAGTGGCTTCTTATTGTCTGGGAGATGAAGTAACTCTGCTAATTTGGAATAATTATCAAAATTATTGTTTTATAGATGGGCTGAATAATTTGCGATGTGCAGTAGAAGTGTGGCTGAGAAGTAGACCTTCCTACCAAAAATGTCCAATTTTTTATTGTCCTTGTCCGGAAGCATATTTTTGTACTGTGGCGCTTTAGCCCTATGTTGTGCTGCATCCACTACTAACGAGTTAGACTGAGGATGATTGAACAAGAAGTCCAATCCTTTTGCCGATACAAAGTATTTTCTGTCGGCCTTTTTACTCGTAGGTGTAACCAATGTTGGGTTCTGCCATATCTCATCCGCCACTTCCATGATCGCATCATCACTAGGTAAGGCGATCTTTGCACGTTGTTGTGGACGGAGGTTTTTCAAGAGACGTTGCTTTTTAACCAGAATATCCGTTAGCTGTATTTCCTGTGTGCCCGCCACACGTTTAAAGAGGTCTTGGAATTGTCTTAGATCATCCAGTGGAGAGACGTCAGCTGGAAATATTGCCTCATCCGGAGATGACGACGAGCAGTCTGCTGGAGAAGTTTCCAGTTTGGGGTCTTCAACATCAGACAACTGCCCCTCTTCCGGCTCAGACTGGTCTAGTTGGATCGTTGGACTCTTAGACGGAGAAGGTGAGTCTAGATGCTGCGATTGATGAGGTAAGTATTTTTCACTCAATGGTTGACAAATGCAGGAGGATCCCCTACGGGAGGACAATGTACGATCACACCGGGGACGATCATCATATGGTCTATGGTAGCTGTCATAATAGCGCTCAGAATGCAACAGAGAGGAGTGGCGTGACGAGCGTGCACTACCATGCTGGATATAATAGACGCGGCATGGGGAGCGTCTACCAGGCTTGTATCTTGAGGATCGATTGGGTGAGCAGGACCGTGAATGGGACCGACGTGTTTCTAGATACACTGTGTCCTTATAATTACGCCATCCCTACCTGACCTGTGTAGGAGGAACACTATAGTCATGATAGCGACCGTACCTTCACGGTGAAAAATCTGGAGACAGAGATCTGTCTCTGTAGTGAGTCTTTGATAATACCTTCCTATGTAGGTAGGTGTCTTCCACCCTAACAGCCACAGGAGAGCCAGGCACCGAATAGCAATGGAGCAGTGCCGGGGAAAGCAGCTATTGCTGCACTGATGCCGGTGCCAGCAGAGTGTCCGGTGCCGGAGTCAGCGGCAGTGCCGGGGCTGAGGCATCAAGACCTTCTGCCTCGGAGCCCAGTACCAGAGGAGATGGTGCCGTGGAGGATGGTGCCGCCATAAGCGGGGCCGGTGAGGCAGGTGCTGTTATAGCCAGTGCCACTGAAGCCAGTGCAGAGCGGCTGGTCAATTGTGGCACTGGCGTCAATTTCACAGAGCGCACAGCTGAGGCCGGTGCAGACTTGCCAGCTAGCAGCGGCACTGCTCCCGATGCCGGCGCCGAAGCCACTCTCGCTCTCGGCGGTGAGGGCTCTCTAATGGCTGCCCCAGGAGATTGTCCAGACCCCCTGGGGGTCATTTTGGACGCCCCTGAAGCCATTGCAGCTGCTGAAGGGAGGGATCGCGCTGGGGACGGCTTAGATTGCTTCGAGCCGGCTGGTCCCGGGGAAGCCGCCCTGCGTTTTTGTTCGGGGGCTTTTGTAGCTGCGGGAGGGATCGCGTCAGGCTGCAATGCCTTCCTGAATATCAGCATTCTTATCTTCATCTCCCGCTCCCTCCGGGCTCTCGATGTTAATTTTCTACAGTGAGAGCACTTCTCGGGGACATGAGCTTCCCCCAGGCACCTAATGCAGGCATCATGGCCGTCAGCCGTCGGCATGGGCTCATGGCATGCCAAACACTTTTAAAAACCAGTCGATCTAGGCATTTTCAAAACTAGTACAGAATAAATGCCTGTATAAGCCCCGAGTGAAGCCTTGTCAATTTCACTTTTAGCGCTTTGCGCAGCGCTTTAAGAGAAGCGGCTTGAGGAAAAAACTTCTTTTTTTTTTTTTACTTTCTTATGAACAGAAAAACAAACTAGCAGGAACACGACTAATACTAACAAATTTAACTATTTACAGATGCAAAAACTGACTGAAAACATTCTGAAGAGAAATACTCAGGGAGCTCTGACCGCGACCTGAGGCGGTTGAGAGGAACTGACGGTTGCCGGTTCGCGCGCGGCTGATCAAAGGTGCGAACGCCTCACTGGGGAAGCACGCATGCACGAGCCGGCGGAGCATGACTATGAGAAATCTCCAAGCCGCAGCGCCAGGACGGGACCCGACACCTAGAGTGGAGCACCCACGGGGCCACTCGAAGAAGAACTAGGGGTCACCAAATGAAATAAATAGGCAACGGATTTAAAACAAACAAAAGGAAGTTTTTCTTCACTCAGAGCACAGTCAATCTGTGGAAATCCTTATCAGAGGATGTTGTGAAAACTAAGACTTTAACGGGGTTCAAAAAAGAGCTAGGTGGATTCATGGAGGTTAGGTCCATCAATGGCTATTAGCTAGGATGGGCAGGAATGGTGTCGCTAGCCTCTGTTTGTCTGGAAATGGGTGACAGCAGAGGACTAACGTGAGGATTATCTATTATGTTCTCTCCCTGTAGGGCATCTGGTATTGGCTACTGTCAGCAGACAGAATACTGGGCTAGATGGACCTTTGGTCTGACCCAGTATGGCCATTCTTATGTTCTAATGTAACTGCAAGGCCAATGATGACACCTGTAGAACCTCACTGATGGTTCTATTCCAAAATGAGTTTGCAGTATTGGCAGTTGTAAAAAGTTGTGTTTTTTTAATTTGAAAACAGCATTGTTGATTTGGAAACAAGGAGCTAACACAATAACTGTTTTTAAAAAAAACAATTATTTTTCCGAGTAGAATCTAATCTTGTATTTTTGTAAATTATTCTGTAAATGTTGCTTAAGTCCGTATATATTACTTATAAATCACTGAATGAATGAATGAATGAATGAATGAATGAATGAATGAATGAATGAATGAATGAATGCTGCTATAGTACTATATGAAAACAGACTAGCCCGCAATAACAGTAATTTGAGAACATCAATCAAATTGCTAAGTGATTTTCAGCCAAATAGTCAAGGATAATTTATTGCACTTACAAGTTTTCCTCTTTGCCTAAATTTACTGATTGGTCACAATGTTCAATTCTGAGTACTGGCAATGTTGTTTCCACTGTTTCTTCTGGTCTCATGTCACTTGGGCTGTGTAGCTTAGAAAACTTCTGTATTTGATCTAAAGACAGACATTGACTGCTATCAGACTAGCAAAATAGATCAAAATGGAGTGAAATGATATAAAGTCATAAAAGGGTAATTCAGTGGTAGCACAATGTACTAGCACGGGGTAGGGATGTAAGCGACTAGTCATCTACCCGACAAGCATATGTTTATTGGGTAATCGAGTAGTAACTCGATTAGTCGCTCCCCCCACCTCCTTGCTGCCTCTCTCGGACAGAGGTAGCAAGGAGGGAGCAGGAGCTGGTGCTGGGGGGAGCCGGCTTAAAAGCAGAGGGCTTCTTAATACATTTAAAAAGCAGATGTGAAGCAGGGGCGGGGGGAGGGGAGGACTGGGAACGAGCCAGGACAGCTGATTCCCGGCTTGCTCCCAGTTGTCCCTGCCACTTGCCTCTTCCTGGTGGCTCTTAATACATTTAAAAGGCAGAGCTGCAGGGGAGTTAGCTCCCAGGCTGGAACCTAACCCTGCTGCCACTCTGCATTTTTTCCCTCTTATTGACTAATCGAGTAGTCAATGGAAATTCCATCAACTACTCAATTAGCTGATTACTGGCAATTTAACATCCCTGCAGAGAGGCTGGCAAGATTCAGCACACAAAGTAGATCCAGCCCACTAAGCCACCAGATCCAGCCTGTGGGCCACCCTGACAGGATCCTCAGGCACAGAGTAGCTCAGGCTGTTTTAAGCACTTGGCTGCTCCCTGTGGCTCTCTACTCCAGGTGCCAGGGCGGGAGGGAGAGGCTTCAAGTGCTGCCCTGCCTCCCCTCCAGAAAATTTCTCAGCTCCCATTAGCCAGTTTCTGCCTCCCAGCCAGAGACTGTCTCTGACCCCACCCTCCCTTTTTCTCTCTCCTAACTCCCTACCCCAGGCCACTTCCCCCTTCTTCCCTAAGTCACCACCCAAACCCTATGCACCCACTGTCCTCGCCTCCTCCAGGTCACAAATCCCTCCCAGGCCCTGCACCCCCCCACACACACACTTCTCCCCCAGGCCAGAATCATATCCTAAACCCATACCCTCTCTCTGACCCTGCATCCCATTTCCCTGCCCCCAGTCATCACCCAAACTCTCTGCATACTCCTTTCTTCTCTGCCCTAGGTCACAACTCCTTCCCAGACCCTGTCCTTCCTCTCCCGAGCCAGAATCCTCTTCTGCACCTCAAATCCCTGCTCCAGATCACAACCCACTCACTCCTTCACCCAAACTCCCTCTCAGACTTTACTCTCTCGCCTGCACCCCAGCCTGTTATCCTGAGCTCCTTTCAGCACCCAACCTCTTTCCCAGACCCCACACTCCCTCCATAAAGAAGTATGGCCATTGACCACTTAACTAAAATCTTAGAGTGCCCCCCTGCATCAAAAATTTTTGCCCATTGCTGTACTAGCATGAAGAGGGATCACATTTAGAGGCCTTTGCTCTAGCAGAGGGGACTACTAGAGCCAGCATGCTTTTTCAAATAATCAGCCCTCTCTGAAATGCCATTCTATTTTGCTGTTTTAGGGATGACTGGTCTCAGAAGCCTACTCCTATCATTTCAAGATGGAAACAGTCATTACATCATGAAGACACATAAGTGGGAGGAAAAGCAAATAGCAAAAATAAAGATTCTTAGAACTTCTAGAGGAATCAATGGATGTTTATTCCAGTTATCAAGTGATGAATAACTCAACAAGATCTATTTCTGCTCTCTTCTGAAGTTTTTGGTAAATTTCTCACTGACTTCAACAGTATCTAATCCACAAAATACAATGTTTGATATACACACACACAAAGAGCAAACTTTATTCTTTTAGGGTACGTCTACACAGCAGGGCAAAGTCGATTTAAGCTATGCAACTTCAGCTACATCAATTGTGTAGATGAAGTTGAAATAGCTTAACTCAGCTTTTGGTGCTGGCTACACAGTAGGAAGTTGAAGGAAGAACACTCTTCCTTCGATTTCCCTTACTCCTCATGAAATGAGGGTTACCATGAATCAGAGTAAAAAGTCCTCCACTTCAACATTATTTCAGAATAAAGACTTGTAGTGTAGACGCGCATTTTGTTATTTTACAATAACGTTAGTTATTCCGAAATAATGCTGCTGTGTAGATGTACCCTTAGATACATGTGCATAACTCCTATTTACTTCAGGAAGAGTTGTACATAAAAATATAAGAGCAACTTTCAACTAATGGTGTTCATAAAGAGAATATTATTCAGTAATATACAATATGAATTAAAGCATAATGTATAAAAGTGTTCTACAAACATCACAATACCTAATTGTTGTCTAGATTTTCCAGTTTTGCTGTAGAATTTCTCTTGCTCTTTGTTTAAGTTTATATGTACTACACAACGGTAATGGTGTTCACTGAGCAAACTGAATATCCAAAGCTGAAGGAGAAGGACAAAATCAGTCACGACGGCAGTTTTTTTGACACTGATGAAAACAGTCATGCATACTGCAAATTTAATATTTAATGTTTGGCCTCAAGATTATCAGATCAACTAACATAAATTGATACCATTTAACTCTCACACTGGATCATCTCATTTCCTAAAATATGATGTTTAAGCAATTTTAATTTCACAAATGCAGAATTTATAAAGAATCAATTATATGTATTCATGTTTTAACAATATCAAGGAAGATTTCCAAAAGCCAGAATGCAGTCAAAAGCCTAATCCCCACTGACTTTCAATGGGAGTTAGATGTCTAATTGCTGTCTGAAAATCTCCCCCATCATCTTTTTCAAATAATTATAGCACGTTACAAGAAACCTTTGAAAACTTGCATGGGAAAACTCATTGACTCATATGTGTCCTTTATTGCTTACTCTTTATAGACACTACAACAGTCAAGCCTTTCATTTTCTCCACACTCCTCTGAACTGGTGCAGTGGGTGAAGTCTCTTATGGCTTTTTCAAGATGTTATTTTTTTAAAAAAATCTTAGTGATTAACTCAACTATAGATTACCACAGATCTCAATTTGCAAGGACACCTAGCAAAATGATACCACAGTAATGGTATCCTGTATATTTTTAGTTTAGACTGAAAGCCATGCTGATTGGCCAATACATAAAATGTAAATTAATTTTCACACATCTGATTGTAAAACAAACTTTCAGCTTCTGAGTCTGCTTACACGGTATACTCTATTAACAAACTGTGATTTTAAACATCTTTACTTTATTTAGAAAAGATTTTCCATTTAGTTTTTAAATTAAGATCTATGCTATCAATAACCAAAACAATTAAAGATCAGAGCAGTAAATTATGCTAATTAACACTGTGTGCAACAATTTCAAACACACAGATTGTGACACTTCCTGATACAGGACATTGCTAAACGTTTTGATATTTTGACTAAAATTAAAATTTATAGCATTCGCTTGATCCTCACCTGCCCATCTGCACATCCTGTAATAATCTGTTTATTTTCTTCATCAATGAACAGACTTAGCAAAGGAAATACTGTACAAAAAAAAGATGCAGTTGTTTTCATAGTACATATAAATTGGATTTCATATTTAAAAATATGGCCTCAATTCTATTGATGGGACATAAGCACATGCTAACATGCCCTCTCAAATTAGGATTACAAAAAACAGTTATTTTCATCATATACGTAATTAGAATAATGAGCATAAATAATATAGAAATGCCATGTATTGAGATTATCTTAAGAAAACACAGCATTTATGTAAAAGTTATCACAATATGTACACAAAACAGGAAGGCTCCTGTGTGCCATACATAACATCTGATGAATGACAAGAACAAGGTATTCAGTTATAATGGGGATTAGTATAACATGAAATAACTATATGCACCAAATGAGTGGGTACAAATTCAAGCATGTCACTAATAGCAACACAGATAAAATGTACATATTCAATATCTTTAGTAAGGCAAGTTACATTTTATGCAAGTACTCAAAAAATGTTTTCAGAGATGCTGCCATTTCTACTGACTTAAAAGTTTGCAAATTATGGCCCTAGTACTTACTGGCTAACTGTGCTATTTTGTAAACAACAAGCAGTCCTGTTGCACTTAAGGTATGTCTAAACTATGGCTACATCTACACTGCAAGCTTTTTGCGCAAGAAGCGTTTTGCGGAAGAGATCTTCCACAAAAACTTCTTGCACAAAACCACATCCACACTGCAACAGCACATCACAAAAGCAATGTGCTTTTGCGCAAGAGAGCATCCATGCTTGCATATGAAAGCTCTATTGCCATTAATAGAATGGCCATCAGAGCACCTGTGCTTTTTCTGATAGGCTTTTTCTGTGCAAGAAATCCCTGTTGAGCATCCACACACACCTTTTTGTGCAAGAGTATTTGAGCAAAAAGGAGTTATTCTTTGTAGAAAGAGGTATACCTATACCGTAAAAAACCCCTCTGTTCTGCCATTCTACTGTAAATTTTCTTGGGCAAAAACGCACTTGAGGCGTGGATGCTCTGCAGGTTTTTGCACAAAAACAGTTGCTTTTGAGCAAAAATCCTGTAGTGTAGATATAGCCTATGGGATAAGGTCAAATTAAGATACGCAACATCAGCTACATTAATTGCGTAGCTTAAGTCGAAGTACCGTAATCTGACTTTTGGCACTGTCCACACTGCAGGAAGTCTAAGGGAGAACACTCTCCCTTCGACTTCCCTTAGTCCTCATGGAAGCAACACTACCAGCATCAACCAGAGTGCCACTCTCAGTCTGAATTAGCTTCACTAGACCCGCTAATTTGAACCATGGATGATCAACAACAGCAGCTTCGATCTTCTCTGTAGCGGAGACATACCCTACACTTCAAGCCTTTATTTCAAAAAAATGGCGAACGTTTTACTCTTACTCTGGAGGACATCTTACTCTTACTCCTGTAACCCTCCTTTTACAAGGAGTAAGGGAAGTCGGAGGAAGAATGTTCTAACTCGGACTTCCTGCTATGTAGACAGCGCCAAAAGCCAAAATAATCTATTTCGACTTAAGCTACACAATCAACATAGCTCTACTTGTGTATCTTATTTTGGCTTTAGCCCTGGTGTATAGGCACGCCCATAGAGACTAACATATGTATTAGAATAATTAGATCATGAGCTTTCGTAGAAGTAGATTTTACCCATGAAAGCTCATGACCTAACAAATTTTTAGTCTCTAAGGTGCCCCGGGACTGCTAATTGTTTTTTAACTTACAGACTAAAAGAGCTACCTGAGACTTTGTGCTATTTTGAGTATATCAACAGGCAAAGGTGGACACATTTTTTTTCTTAGAGTAAAATATGTTTTCCTTTCAAAGGCAGTCATACAAAGAAAGAAAAACATACCTGTTAACACTGACGACTGGTATATTAGCAGTCCAGTACAATAGTCCCAAACCTTTGGGGGAAATGTATGTTAAAATGTAAATATTTAGATAATTATAAACAATAAAATAAGAAAAATTGCATCTGAAGTAAAACTGTAAAAAACTGCAAAATGATATAAACTATACATTTACATGAAGTGATGAATCAAGAGAAACAAAAATATTTTAAAAAGCAATGACTACGCAGAGTTCTGTTCAACATGCATCTTATGAGATGTGTTTGTTCTCTACACAGTTTAGGCCATGTCTAAACACAAGTTTTACCATTTTGAATAAATCATTTTAGAAACTGAGTAATTCAATTAGTGCTATCTTTTTGTGTGGACACATTTAAATGAGTTTAAAAATGCTTTATAACATTTGATCTTATGACATTCCTCATCAACTTAATCTAAATCAACATAAAGATTTCAGAGTGCCCACATAAAGAACTTGTACCAGTTTAACCAATTTCTAAAGCAATTTAGTTAAAATTAGTACAATTTTTGAGAACAGATAAATCCTAAGCCAGCCATGCACAGATGCAAATAGCCAGGTTACTTAAGAAATGACATGGCACATGTTCTTATTAAAATTTTACTGCAAAATGCAGTTTTCAAAGTTTCCTGACTCAGTTAAATCAAAAATTGATTTTCACTAGAGCACTCACAGCATGTCTTCACTACAAAATAAAGTTGACTTAGTTAAGTCAAGTCAGCATACCACCAGCACAATAATTAAGTTGGTTGTGCATGTCCATGCTATGGTCCTTGTATAGGTGGAATGCATCATCATTAACAGTGCTTCAATTGATGGAGAGAGCAGTGCGTCTTGTGCTACTCTCTGCATGGTGTTTTGGGAAGGGTTTGCAATGCCTCATGGAAGTAAAACATTCATAAGGGGGGTGACCTAGAAGACGGCATGACATGATGCAGTTTTCTCCCTTCCCTAACTTCTTCTACAGCCTATATTTAGTGCCTTTTTCAAAAACCCAGCAAACCCATGCTTCCACCATTTCTGGTGGCATGAATCTCACACAACTCTTCACACCATGTGCCTGATCCTGCAGTATTTCCTGAGCTGCTAGATGAGTCACCATATAGAATATAACAATTCCTTTCAAAGTAGTCCTGCTGAAAGCCATGGAAAGAAACAATTCCTGGTTGCTGTTGGGAGTTGCGGAGGAGCTGAACATGGTGGAGCACCAGTTCTGGTTCCAAAAAGAAGCACTGACTTATGGGATCACATTGTTATTGTAAGCACTGGCTACAATGCCAAGCACAAGGCCAGTTTTCTGGAACTATGCAAGGAGCTCGCCCCCATCACAGTAACATTAAAACGTGAATTCCACTGACAGCAGAGAAATGAGTGGTAACCGCTCTGTGCAAGCTTGTGACACCAGACTGTTATTAGATTTGTTAATTACTTTGGGATATGCTCATTTATTACGGTTATTCATCTAGGGGAGAGGGGTGATAATTCTATCAATGTGCTGTTTATGTTACTAGTGTTCTCATATGGAGCTCTACTTCTCTCTTCTGCCAATTCCCTCCCAACTGAGCTATCCGGCAGAATCTAAGTTTTGCAGGGTTGAATTCTTCCCACCCTAGAATCAGATACACACACAGCCACTAACAGAGCATGTCTGAGAGGAGCAGTTAATCAGCACTCACAAGCTGACCCCTTATATGTCCCTGGACTCAGCAGGATGGGTTGCACAGCAATGCCAAACTGTGACCCTGAAGTGCTCTTGGACTCAGTAGGCTGGGTTTAAACAACACTTTAAGCTGCCACTTCCATAGGCTTCCAGGTTCAGCACCTCCCTATTCCCACTTTCACACCACAACTGATTTGTTAGTAACCCACTTGATAGGGTTGCCAGGGGTCTGGTTTTCGCCCAGACTGTCTGTTATTTGGGTCCCCCGTCCGGTGGAAAAAAAACAGAAAATACTGGACATTGGAAATGTCCGGTATTTCCTGTCTCCCTCGGATGGAAGCCCAGTGGGGACAATTTTCCCCTGCTCAACAACTTTCGTCTCCTTTTTTTTCCTCAACAGAATTTTTTCCCGGTGTTTTTTTGTTGGGGGGGGGTGCAGTAGAGAAGGACAACAAAGTTTCATGGATAATAAGTCCATCCATGGGTATCAGACAAGATGGTCAGGTATACAGTCTCATGTTCTGGACATCACTAGAACTCTGAATGCCAGAAGCTGGGACTAGACAACAGGAGAGGGATCATACAATACATTGCCATGTTTTATTCATTCCTCTGAAGCATCTGGCACTAGCCATTGTTGGAAGACAGGATACAAAGCTAAATGAACTATTGATCTGACCCAATGTGGCCATTCTTATGTTAAATATTTAAAGAGGAAAATGCCTATTTTACTCCAAATAGACTACACTTATTAAAAGTAGATCATTTCCTTACCTTAAAGCTTCTGTCTTCAGAGACAGATATAAGCATATTTCTCTCCCAGGTGCAAAACTCAGCTGCAGTTACTGGAGCCAGATGACCTTCCAACTCAGCTAATATAGCCTCATTCTGTGATTAGTTGGACAAGAAAGAAAAGTAGATAAAACTTCTAATAAAATTTTAATTTGTTCTGATTTTAAGTAATTAAAAAAAAACACTAAAAAATGTCAAACGGGGGCACTTTATACTATTCACTTACACCTATTTTCTTATCCCCAATTGTATTGCATACATCACAGCAAAAGTCACTGTCTATTGCAGTGTTTCTCAAACTGTGCTCCGCGGAGCCATCTCCAGGGGCTCTGCGAGGTTGACAAACTGGAAACATCGATGGGTACAACACATACAATCAGTGGACCGCTGGGGCTCCGCATAAATTTTTACACATATTAAGGGGTCCAGAGCCCAAAAAGTTTGAGAACCGCTGGTCTATTGTATTCCCTTCTCCAAATATAATAATGAATAAAAAATGCTTTCAGGTTCATCGATAAATTTCTATGTTATTATCCTCAATGGATTTATAGACTATTATTATTTGTGCTAATGTTTTCCCCAGTAATGAGAATAAACAAACATGCTTGTAATTTTTTTTAATTCTTCCTTCCTCCCATCCCTCTCCCCCAACTGCCCTGACTAATCAAAGGCTTATACCATATTATATTTTTCCTAAGGATGTTAAGAAGCAGGTAATTAACTAATCGTGTAACGGGTCCCAGACTGCTGTGGCACTGCTTTTTAAATATAGTAAGAGCCATCAGGTCTCCCATTACAGCTCTGTCTCCCCAGCCCCCCTACTCCATGCACCACAGAAAACAACTCTTGCTTCCCCGCCCCCCTTGCTTTCTCTAATACAGAGGCAACGGGGGGAATGAGTAGTCAAGTAGTGACTCGACTATCCAATAAGCCTAAGGTTATTGGGTAATTGACTACTCGAGTAGTTGCTTACATCCCTAATTTCTCCTGACACTAATTCTTCTCTCAGAGTCATGTAATAATTGTTTACAATTTTTCCAGTGTTAATCTATGTCACAACAAAGAGAGGCATTGGCTTGAACACCATTAAATTTTATTGAGTTCTATTTTGCACTTAAATGGATTCAACCTCTTTTTTGCATGATAAATTTGATGTATCCTGTACAAATGTACCACTTACAGAATATTTTTCTGAGAATTTACAAATAAATCTATTCATATGAATTAAAACTACTTAAAAATTGATTCTTTAAGAACTGAAGCATCTGAGTTAGTCTTTTCTTTATCAAAAAATATCTTAACAAGGGAATAAAACAACCCTTGAAAATTAATTGAAAATTTGCATATTTGAAGTCAGGCTGTAATTAAACAAAATTATTAACAACTGTACCAAACTGGTGCAATTAAAGAGGCTACACAAACTCAAATAACTCTTAAAAGAGGCCACTATGACACAAAGATTACTTCAACCAATCTCCACTTCCTATACAACTAGTTTGCATGTAACAATTATATTGATTCTAGAACAGTGGTGGGCAATAACCAGCGTGCATGCTGGATGCAGTTATCCTCTGGTGGGCCACCACTGCTGCATTTACCTGTATTTACCTGCGCCTTCACAGGTACAGGTGCTTCCAACTTCTGTTGGCCATGGATCATTGTTCCCAGCCAATGGTAGCTATGGGAAATGATGTCCCAATCCATGCCACTTCCCGAACCTCCCAATAGCCATGAAGGGCTATCTGCAGCTGACAAAAGTAGCCAGTTCCTATACCTGCAGAGGCGAAGGTAAATAAAGTGTTGTCTGCCTGCCAAAAGCTAAGCCTGGTGAATTGCCACCATCATATTGCCCACCCCTGTTCTGGAGGAAGACTGGATGTGTGTCAGCAATTCTTACTGACCAGTGATAGTTGGGCAGCATGCTAGTTTAGTCATAAGTGTTTGAAAGGTTCCTATGGCACCATTGCTTCAACTGCACTGATCCACTCTAGTTACTTTGGTGTAACTCAAATTAAAAAAAATTAAGACTGACACTATTTAGCCTCAGATCCATAGAAATACTGAATGAGACCATTTTCCTTTGGTTTTTCATGTAGTGTTTGTGTATGAAACTTTTAGTAATTAAAATAATAAAGCAATTCCTACATAAAAAGTTATGATTGAGAATAAATATGAGCAACTGTGGAGTAAAAAAACATTATAAAGATGTTGTAATTATCTGAAAACCAAGCATTATAAGCCAGGCAAATTCAGAGTTAAGGTTACACTTAGTGTAAGCAGGAAGCCCCATGGCCTACTTTTACAAGGTCCAGATAGTCCAATGGTTAAGGTGCTAGCCAGGAACTCAAGAGACCCAGTTCAATTTCATACTCACCAGGCTTTAAGTCAGGAGGAGAGGATGGAAGAGGATAAAGTATGGGCCAGAGCAGATGAAAAACATTCACATAAAAAATAATCTGACACATTAAAAAAAGGACAGACAAATAAACAGCTAAAAGTTTTTAAAGTGCTTGTACACAAATGCTAGAAGTATAAAAAATAAGATGGGTGAACTAGAATGCCTCGTGTTAAAGGCGGATACTGATATAATAGGCATCACAGAAACCTGGTGGAGCAAGGACAATCAATGGGACACAATAATTCCGGGGTACAAAATATATCGGAAGGACAGAACAGGTCATGCGGGTGAGGGAGTGGCACTATATGTGAAAGAAAATTTAGAATCAAATGAAGTAAAAATCTTAAATGAATCAACATGTTCCATAGAATCTCTATGGATAGTAATCCCCTGCTCAAATGAGAATATAACAGTAGGGATCTATTATCAACCACCTGACCAGGACAGTAACAGTGACTATGAAATGCCAAGGGAGATTAGAGAGGCTATCAAAATAAAGAACTCAATAATAGTGACGGATTTCAACTATCCCCATACTGACTGGGTACATGTCACCTCCGGATGAGATGCAGACACAAAATTTCTTGATACCTTAAACGACAGCTTCTTGAAGCAGCTGATACAGGAACCCAGAAGGAGAGAGGCTATTCTTGAGTTAGTCCCAAATGGAGCACAGGATCTGGTCTAAGAGGTAACTATAACAGGACTGCTTGGAAATAGTGACCATAATATAATAACATTTAACATTTCTGTGGTGGGAAGAACACCTCAGCAGTCCAACACTGTGGCATTTAATTTAAAAAAGGGGAACTATGCAAAAATGAGGAGGTTAGTTAAACAGAAATTAAAAGGTACAGTGACTAAAGTAAAATCCCTGCAAGCTGCATTGACACTTTTCAAAGACACCATAATAGAGGTCCAATTTAAATGTATACCCCCAAATTAAAAAACATAGTAGAAGAACTAAAGAGACACAATGGCTTAATAACCATGTAAGCAGTGGGAGATAAAAATACATCTTTTAAAAAGTGGAAGTCAAATCCTAGTGAGGTAAATAGAAAGGAGCATAAACACTGACAAATTAAGTGTAAAAATGTAATAAGAAAAGCCAAAAAGGGGTTTGAAGAACAGCTAGCCAAAAACTCAAAAGGTAATAATAAAATGTTTGTTAAGTACATCAGAAGCAGGAAGCCTGCTAAACAACCAGTGGGGCCCCTGGATGATTGAGATACAAAAGCAGCACTTAAAGCGATAAAGTCACTGAGGAGAAACTAAATGAATTCTTTGCTTCAGTCTTCACAGCTGAGAATGTTAGGGAGATTCCCAAACTTGACCCATCCTTTGTAGGTGACAAATCTGAGGACTTGTCACAGATTGAAGTGTCATTAGAGGAAGTTTTGGAATTAATTGATAAACTTAACAGTAACAAGTCACCAGGACCAGATGGCATTCACCCAAGAGTTCTGAAAGAACTCAAATGTGAAATTGTGGACCTATTAACTATGGTTTGTAACCTATCCTTTAAATCAGCTTCTGTACCCAATGACTGGAAGATAGCTAATGTAATGCCAATATTTAAAAAGGGCTCTAGAGGCGATCCTGGCAATTACAGACTGATAAATCTAACTTCAATACTGGGCAAATTAGTTGAAACAATAGTAAAGAATAAAATTGTCAGACACATAGAAGAACATAATTTGTTGGGCAAAAGTCAACATGGTTTCTGTAAAGGGAAATCATGTCTTACTAATTTATTAGAGTTCTTTGAAGGGGTCAACAAACATGTGGACAAGGGAGATCCAATAGATATAGTGTACTTAGATTTCCAGAAAGCCTTCGACAAGGTCCCTCGCCAAAGGGTCTTATGTAAATTAAGATGTCATCGGATAAGAGGGAAGATCCTTTCATGGACTGAGAACTGGCTAAAAGACAGGAAACAAAGGGAAGGAATAAATGGTAAATTTTCAAAATGGAGAGGGGTAGCTAGTGGTGTTCCCCAAGGGTCAGTCCTAGGACCAATCCTATTCAACTTATTCATAAATGATCTGGAGAAAGGGGTAAACAGTAAGGTGGCAAAGTTTTCAGGTGATACTAAACTGCTCAAGGTAGTTAAGACCAAAGCAGACTATGAAGAACTTCAAAAAGATCTCACAAAACTAAGTGCTTGGGCAACAAAATGGCAAATGAAATGTAATGTGAATAAATGTAAAATAATGCATGTTGGAAAAAATAACCCCAACTATACATATAATATGATGGGGGCTAATTTAGCTATAATTAATCAGGAAAGAGATCTTGGAGTCATCATGGATAGTTCTCTGAAGACGTCTACGCAGTGTACAGCAGCAGTCAAAGAAGCAAACAGGATGTTAGGAATCATTAAAAAAGGGATAGAGAATAAGATGGAGAATATCTTATTGCCCTTATATAAATCCATGATACGCCCACATCTGGAATACTGTTTACAGATATGGTTTCCTCATCTCAAAAAAGATATATTGGCATTAGAAAAGGTTCAGAGAAGGGCAACTAAAATGATTAGGGGTTTGAAACGGGTCCCATATGAGGAGAGATTAAGGAGACTAGAACTTTTCATCTTGGGAAAAAAGGAGACTAAGGGGGGATATGATAGAGGAATATAAAATCATGAGTGGTGTGGAGAAAGTGAATAAGGCTTAGCCAGGAGAGGCATAGGATCTTGCACAAAAGGGGGGGTCTGCAAAAAATGAAAGTGGCTATACTGCTTCTTTTTGCGCAAAAAACCCTTGCACAAAAGGAATTGGCAGAAAATAAGATAATGACATCGTAGCACCTTAGAGACTAACAAATTATATATAATCATGAGCTTTTGTGTGCAAAACCCATGTCTCTCATCCGAGAATGTGGATTTTGTCCACGAAAGCTCATGATACTATATATATATTTCTGTTAGTCTCTAAGGTGCTATAGAACTACATATTGTTTTTTTAAAAGTTACAGACTAACAAGGCTACCCCTCTGAGACTGAATTTCCTTATTTTATAATGCTTAATTTGGGAATAGTTACAACATCCCTGTAATGTTTTCTCCCTTAAGTTACTGATACATACTCTGAACCATGACTTCATTTGAACATTGTCTTTTGTCTGGGATATAATAATAATAATATCATGCCTTAGACCATGTCAATTTTCATCTATGACCAGATGAACATTTTTGCTCAATAACTATTAGTCTTCTGAAAAGCATGTTGTTATTAATTAGTATGTTTTAATTTTAAAGTGAACATCTGTTTAGAATCTTTAAGAACTATTTTCAAGAGAAAAGACAACTCACCTTTGCACTTAACATATATATACGATTTCCAGCACATACTGCCACAGCCTGGTCATCTGGACTAAATCGTACATAAAGCACCATCCCCAGAAGAGTCCCTATAACAATTCCTCGGGGCATTAACCCTATAGTAATTTTAAAAGATTACTAGTGGGTCATGAAAAAAAATTCAGAACACTTCTATACAGTATAACATTTAAAGCATAACTATAAATGTAGTAAATGAATGCTACTACAGATAAGTTAATAGCCCTTCAAAAGTTAAGAATGTGATGAGCTTTTCGTTTAAAGCAAGACTTCATTCCCTTTATTTTACTCTTTAATTACTGACTTTCATCTCCCAATTAATAATTAACATTCAGGAGATAACTTCATGGGAACATACTGCAGAAGTTTCTCAATTTTCTACTTAAACGTTTAAGCCATCAAGTTTTTAAATGTATCCCAAAATAGCTTGCATTGACACTGAAAAACCTAAAAAAAAAACCAAATAGACTAGTAGCACCTTAAAAACTAACAAAACATGTAGATGGTATCATGAGCTTTACTGGGTACAGCCCACTTCTTCAGATGACAGGAGTGTTAGAAGTCCAGATCCAAGAATAAATAAGGAAAGGAGGGAAGGTGGTGGGGGAGGGAGGAAAATAAAGAAAAGGAGGGGAAAAAAGGAGGGGAGTATGTAAAAAGAGAGACGGTGAGTAGATAAACTTCAGAGGGGTAGCCGAGAGTCTGTAACAGGAAAAACTTAAAAAACAAATAGTCTAGTAGCACCACAATATATTGCCTTTCTCACTGAAAAAGATCCCGTGTACTTCTTATAAGCATAAGAATGGCAGATAGAAGACTGGAGAAGACTGCCACTGTGTCAATCGAGAGCCACATTCAACTTCATTAGTTATTGGGTGTTTGGGGTGTTTTACTAACCCATTGCAGATGTGCGTAAAGGTACGTCTAGACAGCACCCTGCTGTTGGAATAAGCTATGCAATTTGCATAGAAGTCCATGATCTGTCATTAGTTGGAATGGTTGACCACATGGGTCGCAAAGCTTGCTGGAGGCTATCAGATATATGTCTACCCTGAAGTCCGGGCTATCACACTCTTGTTGGGATCTTGAGTTGTGCCAAAATGGCCTCCTTTTCCCACTTCTCTGTGGAGATAAACTACTAGGCTGTGTCTAGACTGCATCCCGTTTCCGTAAAAGGAATGCAAATTAGACACATCACAATTGCAAATGAAGCGGGGGGGATTTAAAAGGGAAAAGGGATGCAGTCTAGACACAGCCCTACAGTTGAGCTCTGCCTTATAGGTCCCATCCCCACTGAGGTGGTAGCCAAGTTCCTCTTGTGCATCCTTTCCTTCACCCTTCCCCTGCTCATCTGAGTTTTTCAGTGTTGAGTTGCAAACAGGCAATCCATGTATCGTTCTCCATCAACATCATTGCTTCCAACATGTTCTCTGATCAATCTTGCTATTGCCCACTCTGTACTCCAGTGAGAAGATCTGGAGGAATTGCTCTAATAAGCTTCTCTGCTACTTGTATCCCTATCTTTTCTTTGGGCTGAGCCACCACTAACAGCATTCCGGTCCGTGCCACCCACTGCCATAAGTCAGTCGCCAAGACAAATTTCTTTCTTTAAAATCTCTGGCAGTGAGTCTCATCGGAAATACCAAAAGAATTCAGGATGGCTGACTTGAATAGGAAATAATCCTGCTCCAATGCTGCCTCTAGTCTCCAGTATGGAGTCTGGGCTCCAGTATGTCAGCTACTATGTGATAACAACCATCCTGGGTCTCCACCAGCTAACAGGCCAGCACACTGACATTTTTGAACATCACTATGCATACTTTGTACTCGTCATCTGGTCCCATTTTTGTCATCTTCAGGAGAAGATTGTGAGCTGGCTTATGGTTAACCATTCCTCCAGCAAGTCAGAGGGGGAATAGCTGAGATTACAGAAGTGTCATCGCTTGCTGCATGAGCTTTTATTTCCTGTGCTGTTTAGCCAACATCCAAATAAGCTGTTGCAGTATTGGGTATCTTGCTGTTGATTCTTCACAATCCATTTTAGCAACTTGTCCAGCTCCATCTCTACATATCTTTTAATATCTTTTTCAGGCTCATGAGCCTACACTCACCTTACAGATTCTGTCAGTGTAGCCATTCCCAGCTGTGGCCTTGTGCATTAATTGCTCCCCCAGAGCTCAATTACTACAAAGGACCAGGAGTGGGAGGCAAAGTAGGGAGACCTGGGCCCAACCACTCCACCAGGATCTGAGTGCCTGAGGGGGTCTAAGTATCTAGCCCAGTTACATAGCTATCCCAAAGGAAATGACCATGCAGGAAATCCACCAGTCTGGAGTTCCTCCATTTTTTTATTTATGATTTTATATTTTCTTCCAGGTCATTGATAAAATAGTGTTTAATAGTACTGGTCCTTGCAGGACTCCACTAGAAACACACCTGCTCAGTAACCACTCCCCATTTAAAATTACACTGTGAGACCAATCAGCCAATTTTAAATCCATTTAATTTGTACTACAGGCAGTCCCCGAGTTACGCTGATCCGACTTATGTCGGATCTGCAGTTACGAACGGGGCTTTTCTCACCCCGGAGGACGCAAGCGGCGGGACGCCCAGATGCGCCGCGGTCCCGCCGTCCGCGTCCTCCGGGGCGAGAAAAGCTGCTCTGCGTCTCCCTGGTCTGCTGGGGGGGGGAAGCCCCCCCCCCAGCAGACCAGGGAGACGGGGAGCAAAGCCTCGGAAGACGCCGGCAGCAGGACACTGCGGCGCGTCTGGGCTGTCCCACTGCCCGCGTCCTCGCTCTGCGTCTCCCTGGTCTGCTGGGGGGGGGGGAGGGCGTACTAGTTGGGGCGGGGGAGAGCTTCCTGTAGTCAGCCACTGGTCAGTTTCAGCAGCGGCTGAATCTGGACGCCAGTTCCGACTTACATACAAATTCAACTTAAGAACAAACCTACAGTCCCTATCTTGTATGTAACCCGGGGACTGCCTGTATTTAGTTTAATATTACACTAGCTTTTAATCAAAATGTTATGCGGTAATAAGTCAAACTTCTTACAGAAGTCTAAGTATGTCATGTCAACCCTATTAATTGTAATAGCTAAACCTGTAGTCTCATTAAAAAATGATATCAAGTTAGTGCAAATCAACATCTAATATTAAGAAGTCATATTTAACACTTGCTACTCAAAACTTCAAAAGTAACTTTAAAAAAATACCGTACCTTGTAGTACCTTCTTTGTGCACTCATCCAGGTTCCACACTATCACATAGTCATAAGAAGCAGAGCAGACAAGAAGTGGATTGATTTTACTTCCAAAAGCCAGTGCTGTTATTGAATGATGATGTCCTACCAAGTGCAATGGCTGAAGAACATAATAGAACATTTTTATGTCCACAGGTTATTGCTAATAATGATGAAAACATAGCACATCAGAGGGGAAAAAATGCAACTAACATTTATCTGAATAACTAGCAAGGCTCAATTATTCAAACTGAATTGTCTTTAATGCCTAAAATCCATTCACTGAACTGCATTATGACTTACTGCTTGTCAAAATAACAAAGTCATAAATAATTGTCCACATTCCAGACTCAAAACATGGACTCTAGTAAGGACAATAAACTACACTGCAAAAATGATGTACATAAAATCAATGTTTTTCTTCTGTTTCATCCATTTTAGTGCTTTTTAAAAATATTTCACTGAAAGTCTAAACAAACAAGTTTTGGGTTTTACCTGATGATGAGCAGGACTATCACCATTATTCCAAATGCATAGCTCATTTCCATTCAAAGGAAAAGCACAGTAATGTAGACTACAAGCAAGCTGAACATGAGACTCTAGCACTTTGGATCTAAAGAGTTGCTTTTCAAGAATTATGTCATGACTGCATCCTTCTTCAGTAAAGCAAAGGTCCTCTGGGCTTTCCATAATACTGCTGAAATAACATCACATTAGGACATTGCTAAGTAATCATTACAATTTTTGTTTGTTTGTTTTTCATTTTGCCACCTTCTGAATCATCCAGCATAGAATATTCCCAGGGACAAAATACTTGATACTGTGCCTGGTTCTGAAAATGACAAATACCTTGAACAATAGAAGACACTCAACCTTACAAAGGAGGCTCTCTGCATTTTCCAGTATTGTGCCTAGTGATGCCTTTTAAGAATGACGATATTACAAGAACAATTACAAAAATCTGACAGGGTTCTTATGTAAAGTTAGACAATATAGTTTAAAGCAGAGGCTCAAAATCTCATGATCATGACCCAAAATCGGGTCACCAGAATGCTTCAAAGAGGTATGTGGGAAGCCTGAGGAGAAGGGGAAGCCTTCCTCACACTAACCTCCACAGAGGCAGATCTTGTTGCTCCCATCCCACCGAGCTGGCTAGGCTTAGCTCCCCGTTTAACATGTTACAACCGGGTACACTGGATTACAGCACACGGAAGTTTGAGCCAGCTGGGCCTCCATCCCACTAATAGAATAATACCAGCTGGACATATCTGTGTAAGTGGCATTGCAATCCCACCTACCAAGTCACAATGCCACTCACAAAGATGTGGCTAACCTGGGCCCCATTAAGGGAGCTGGGCCAAGCTTAAGCAGTGTTTGTGACCCTAACCAGCCCTGTGGGACAGCATCCATCACTATCTACATATGGTGCACTTATTGCCTTAGCGAATCTCTGTATAGCAACATTATTTCAAAATAGCATAGTCTTCATCTACATAGCAGGTAGTTACTTTGAAAGAATGTCAAATCACTGTCAAGCTGGAGGACTTCTTACTCCGACTCCTTTAATCCTCATTGTACAAGGAATAAGGGAAGTCAGAGGAAGAGTGCTCTATTTCAAAATAAATGTTGTATAAACACTCTCCATTTCAAAATAAACTATTTTGAAATAAACTATGTAATTGATGTAGCTCAATATGGGTAGCTTATTTCTGGTTAAGCCCTGCTATGTAGGCATGTATATTATTTATCATGAGTAAGAAAATGTAATAAACCAGATTTTTGGGTGGTGGGCAGACTGGGCACCCCACTGGTCCGGATTATCCACTGGTCCTGCACCCAAAAGGCTGAGACCAGAGTCTGGGAGAATATTTTTTTCAAATTATTATAATTTTCTTCTTGGAAACGATTGGCTGGCTTCTGCCCCTCCCCCTTTCCACGCAACAGCGGGACACGAGTCCGCCTCAAACTCCAGGGAACTTTCTGCGGGGAGAGGTGAGTCTCGCCGATGCCACCACTGGGCTCCCCGCAGCGCGTGGGGCTCACCCGCGGGCCCCGACTGAAAGGGGCGCAGCAGGTGCCCGCTGCCGCCAACCGGGACAGCGCGGACCGAGCGCTGCTTGGGGCTGAACGGTTTCATATCCGGGGCAGCCCGGCTCCGCCTTTCCCTCCCTCGTCGCCCGCCCGGGCCCAGGCTCCCTCACGCAGCCCAGTGCGCACAGCAGCGGGGGGGCACGCGGCTACCTACTGACGTTTAACGTTGATTCTAACGTCCGAGTCCCGCAGCGCGTGACTGTGCGCGCAGCTCGCACCGCCGGCGGGGCGGGGAGCGACGGAAGCCAAACCCGGCACCGACGGGCGTCTCTGTTTCCATGGAGACGAGAGAGCACGTGGTCAAGCCACGTGAGTCAATCGGTCCCCGCTGTGTTCCGCCCTGGGTCTGGGCGGCCAGTCAGCAAGAGATGTTTGTGACGTCACAGGTGGGTAGTGCTCGTGCCTTACCACCGTCCCTGCCTCCCGTCGGTCTTCCCTGCATCCCTACGCCCCTTGCTCGCTGCGGGGAACGCCCCGTTTCTCAGGTAGCAGAACTGTTCTGCCTTGTCTCTGCCCCTGCAGTAAGGGTGGTAACTAACAAGTCATTTACTAGTGGAGTAGTCTGTGGAATCATCCTTCGCTTGACTAGTGGATAGGCACATTTCAAAGGAGGAATGCGGGATTCTGTGTGCAGCCCAGGGCCAGCGGGAAGTCCTGCTAACTCCAGGTTCCCAAGGGCGCTTACCCTTCAAAATGCACAAGAGTCCCCCCTCCCTCCCCCCCCCCCCGGGGGATATCCCGCTGGTCCTGGGTTGCATGCCAGGTGCCAACTTTGAAATGTACAAGAGTCCCCAGTGGTAGCTCTTGTGCATTTCAAAGCGGAAGTGCTCTCAGGGAGCCTGGGATCATCAGGGGAACTCAGATTCTCTGGCTGACCCCAGGCTTCATGCAGCCCTGCCATTTTGAAATGCCACACTAGAGCCCAGGATCAGCTGGGGACTCCCCAGCTGACTCCGGGTTCTTAGGAAATGCTGCTGGGAGCCCGGATCAGGTAGGGAGTCCCCGACCCTGGGCACCATGCAGAGTTGCCATTTTGAAACACCACAGCAGCATTTCAAAGGGGCAGTGCTGCACAGGGCTGGGGTATGGACTCCATGTAATATTGCCACTTTGAAGTACCCTCTCTTTCCCCCCTTTGCTGCCTCTATCCCAAGGGGGAGGGGGGAATCAACTAGTCCACTCAACTATCCGATAAGCATTTGCTTATCAGATAGTCCTTAACATCCCTGCACAGGGGTGACACACGGTCAAGTCTGGGGTAGAGGGAACTGTGATGGCGGCGCCACCTGCCCTTCGATGGGGATGGAAAGAAGCAGGAGGGTCAGCCCTATAGCTGCAGGCATACACACAGCCAATCGCTGCCAGACAATGCATAGTCCACATACAGCCACCCACAGTGCACAGGCATGCACACCACAGACCTGCTCTGGCTGCCCTTTGTTGGGCACTCACCAAGCTCCCAGATTTTGAACTCATTGGAGCCATGTGATCTTTGTGCCATTTAGTCTGGGTATGTTCCTCTCATTGTCTCTTCCTTTGGCCTTCACCTTAAGACCAGTCTCGAACCCCACAAGATTCCCCAGTAGCTTAATTGTGCCTTTACCAACATCCCAGCCTTGAGAGTGCTGCTCTGAGTCACAGTTTGCCCTTCAGGAACATATGATAGATGAGACAAATGTAGCCCACTGTCCAGCTGGCTTCAACAGCAATTGTGAGAACTACAAGTTTGGACTCAGAGGTGGAAGTAAGGCAATGCACCTCAGTGTACAGCTCCAGTGAGAAAGAACTGGCTGGCATTGGGGTGCTCTGCTGCAGGAGAAGGCATGAGACACTTCCAGCTGTATTCCCAGTGCTCTGCTGCTGGCTGGCACAGTAAGCAGCAAGCAGCCAGGCAAGTTAAAGGGGCTGGTTGGGGTCACGCTGTAGGAGGTCCTGGTGGGGTGTCTGCATCCCAGATTCTGGTGCCCCTCTCTTGCTGTGCTGGCTGGATGCCGAACAGCACAGGAACAGCAGCAGTGTAGTCTAAGAATCTGTCCACAACCTGATAACCTAGCCGTGACTAAGAATTCTCCAGCCCCCAGGCCAGCCCCGAGCTCCTCCACCAGTCTGGGAGTGCCTCCAGCCCTGAGCCCCTCACGCAACATAGCATCATTTAGCAAGGGCAAGAGGGGTCCCTCCAAGAATCATTTGCTCTTCTTCCCCTTCCCTTCACTATCAGGTAGTGAAAGGAAAGCACTGGGCAGTGAGGGGAGGGGGCAGAGGAGTAAGTGACACAAGCTGTGTACTTTCCTCTTGCTCTCTAATAGTAACAGGAATTTTACATAGATTTGCAAACATCCCAAGTAGCAGGATGTACCCCAAATAAGGGCATGTTAGGTATCTTACACAACTTTTAGTCAATTGTAGATATTATTAGAACGACCAAGTTGAGTATAAATATAGGTGTAGGAAGGCTAATCAGTAGGAGGGACTGGACAAGGTATTCCAATATACAGTTGACTTCCGATAATCCAGAACCTTTGGACCAAGGTGGTGCCAGATTATCATATATGCCGAACTATCAGGAGGTGCTATAAGCTGGTTATATACTGTGTATGTACTGGTTATATACTGTGTATATATATATATATATATATACAGTATATACTGTTTATAAAGTGTTTTAACCCTTTTTATTGTAGCACAAGCACTGTCCAGCATCACACAATGCCAGTGGCAGACTGACTCGGTCCTGTCCAGTTTCACTCAGTTCAGCTGCTGCCATTGCTGCCTTGTAACTTGTTTTTTACCAAAGCTCACTCACTAGGCTCTTGCTATTTTGATACTGGTCTATCGGAAGTCCCATATAATTGGATGCTGGACTATTGCAGTTTTACTGTACCTTGCTTGAAGCAACTAGAAGCTGGACCTGTTCATTCTGGCACATGCATTGCGAACACCTCTACATGTGGGGAAAGAACGAGGCCACTACCTCCTATCCAGCAATTATAAGGATGCTTATGGTTGAACTACGTATGATTTATAGAAATAAGTACATGTATATCTATATCCTTAAAGTTGTGTATTTTGCTAGGTGTGGATGTTCCTATATTGTCTGTGCTAAAACTACCCCCATTTAGTGGAACAGATATATGTAAGTCTGTATTGTTTCTTTTTACTTATTTATGTATAATCAAGTTAGAGGTAGAGCTTGTCCTTTGTGTCTTCTGGCTCCTTTTGTATCTGATATCTTGAACACACAACAGCTGGGAACCCTGTGTCCAGACCAAAAGGTAAACTGGAAGGATTATATTGAGCCCATGAGTCATACATATAACTGCACCCAGCATGTGTCCACTGGGTTTTCCCCATTTTAAAAAATATTTGGCTGGCACTGAATGTAATCTGGTTCTGGGTTTCCCCGACTCAGGAGATCAGGTGGTGGAGGTGGAAGAGTATATCTCCCCTTTGATTCTGGTGAACAGAGGTGAAAGTAAGGTGGTGTACCACTGTGGTAAAAGTCAGATGGGGTGCTCTGCTGAAAGAAGAAAAATGGCCACAGTTAGCTGCTTGATGAGAGGAGTAAAGACCAGGGCTTTGACTAGTGCTGCTGTGGAGCACTGTGCAGCAGGACGCTCTTGGAAACATTTAAATTGGTGGTGACATGATATTCAGTTTGAGAAGTTTTTGACTAAGAAAAGAGATGGGGTGACCCTTTTAATAAGTGGAGGCAAGGACATTCCCCCAAGGTCCAGGATGCTTCAACAGCAGTCGTGGAAACTACAAGTTGTGGACTACAACCTGTGGTATGTTGGGAGAACTTTATGATTCCTGCCAGGATGTACCCTCTGCTCTCCCAGCACTGACTGAGCTGGGAGAGCATAACAAACAAGCATAAAGGAAGCAGCTGGATTGTATTCCTGTTCTGTGTTCTTTACAGAATAAAGTCTGTTCCTGGTGGTTTATCTGAGTGGGTCTAGTCTGAGGTGAATACACACTGACACACAACAGAGCCTCAGGCCCAATTTCCCCTTATAAAAAGTCACCAGGGAGGTTTTCCCTATCTTGAACAACCTCATACTGGGCTAGTGAACAGGAATTAAGGCTATTCAAATAAGACACAGACTTTGTAGAAAGTTTGTTAAATTCAGCATTCATTTCTTTAGCCTCCACAAGAGATACACAGATCAATGCAAAATGAGATACACCTGTATTTGGTTCCCAGCCATCATTCCCTCATCATTTCTTGAAATTTAGATCACTCAGGTATCTCCCCAGTCCCTCTCCTAAATCTCAAATCAATCTTCTCTTTCTGTTCAGGTCTGAAAGAGCAAACCTGGTAATTTTACAATCCCCTTTCTGTCCTCTTATTCTCCTGGTAAGCCTCCCTCCCCAAACAGGTGATTAAGTTCTGCTATCAGGTGGTCTACTGTTTGGTGACAACTTATCTGGAGTTCATACTCAAAACTGCTTTTACCTAGGTTGCAGCAAGCGTTTTGTTCTAGGGGAAGGCTTATTGCATTATTAATGACCCTTTATGACTGGCCCACTCAGAAGGACAAAGATGGGTGAGCTAATATTTGCTGTTGAACCATTTTTTGTTCCTGAGAAAAGCTTTACATAGAGCTCTTCTTCAGGTGTGGAAAAACTAAAGACGTGTCTGCACTCCAATCTCAAGCCAAGCAGGCTGATTTACAAAAGCCATCACTGCAGTGGCTACTGGTCACACTATCGCCCTTCTGTTGCTGGTGCGCCTCGTCATGAGAAGTGCCTCCAACAATTGAAGAGGGGCAGTTTGGGGGTGTCTAAGAGCTCGGGCACTCAGCTCTGCACAGCTCCCCATTAGGAGCACAGCCGTACCCCGGGCATGTCGCCTCGCTAGGAGTGGCTGGGGAGCTGCGCAGGGCTTCTCTTCCCCAGCGGGGTGATCCGTGCGCGGGGTCCGGTCAGCTGCTGCGCTTCCAGCAGGGTCGGCTGCACACGCCTGCGGGAAGCCCCAGGGGCGGGCGATACGGCCCTCCCTGGCACCCCCGCCCCCGTGTAGCCTCCTGCACTTCCGGTCTCTAGCGGGAGGGGGGCAGCTGCCCGGCACGGTGGCCCCGCGTCCGGTTGCCATGGGGACGCCTGGAGGCGGGTCAACGCCGCGCCGCCGCCGCCTCCCTTGGCCACAGAGTCTCTCGCGATAGCTGGAGGCCCGCGCCCCGCTTGGCCTGGCTCGGTCTCGGCGGCGGGGCGGGTGGAGCTGCGCGGCCTGGGGGTGAGCGCGGGGCCGGGGTCCCAGGGCGGGAGGCAGGTGCCGGGAGCGCGGGGCCGGGGCGCGCCGCTGACACCTGCCCCGGCTCAGGCAGCGAGCGGGGCCGGGCCCGGAGCCTGGCTTGCGGGCGGGAGGCTGAGCCCGCCGCTCTGTGGCAGGGCGAGGCCCGCGGGCTCCGCGGTGATGTCTGGAGCGAAGCGCCTTTCCGGGGCCCTGCGCGGCGTGTGCCCGTAGCCCGGCACGAGGGCCTGTGGTGGTCAGCGCTTCCGCCGCCCCCGCGGGGCCACCCAGAAAGCAGGTTCTCCCGCTCGCCAAGCCGTTTTGTTCCTGGCATTGTCCTTGTCTCATTCGGCCCGGCCTTACCCCTCCGCAGATGTAGCTTTTTATACCGCCCGGTGAACCTCGCTTCCTTGGGCTTCTGACACTCCGTCCTTTCCTGCCTCTCCTAGGCTGCCGCCTACTTCTTCAGGGTAAAGCCCACTCCTCCTACCCCACTGTGGGCTGTGTCCAGACGAAAATTTTTCCGGAAAATCAGCCGCTTTTCAGGAAAAACTTGCCAGCTGTCTACATTGGCCGCTTGAATTTCCGCAAAAGCACTGACTTCCTATGGTAAGAAATCAGTGCTTTTTGCGGCAATACTATGCTGCTCCAGTTCGGGCAAAAGTCCCTTTTGCGCAACACTTTTGCGCAAAAGGGCCAGTGTAGACAGCCGAGATTTGTTTTCTGCAAAAACGCCCCGATCGCAAAAATGGCGAGTGGGGCTTTTTTGCGGAAAAGCGTGTCGATTGGCCACAGATGCTTTTCCGCAAAAAGTGCTTTTGCGGAAAAGCATCCGTGCCAATCTAGATGCTCTTTTCCGAAAATGCTTTTACCGGAAAACTTTTACGTTAAAAGCATTTCCGGAAAATCATGCCAGTCTAGATGTAGCCTGTGTTTTCTTTTCCTCTGCCCTCCTATTAGCGACCTCCTCGCACTGCCTCAGTTCTTCCCATGGTTTCATAAAATGTTCATTTACTTTTCCATCTCTTGTTTCTTCTTATGAATATCCCACTGTTGCCTCAAATTAAAATGGATAAGGTACTCAGAGCATGAACTCTCTCTCAAACAATCTGTCCTTTATCACTTCACAAATTCACTTAAATCCCTCCAGTTTTGTATCATCTGCAAACTTTGTAAGTGTATTGTCTATGCCATTATTATCTAGAACTGATCCCTAAGGGACCCCACTCAATATCCTTTTTCAGTTTAAAGTGTCTTAGGCTGTGTCTACATTGGCATTATTTTGCACAAAAACATGCTGCCCGTCTACGCTGGTGGGGAGTTCTTGCGCAAGAACACTGACGTTCTAATGTGTGAAATCAGTGCTTCTTGTGCAAGAACTATGATGCTCCCACTCAGGAATAAGCCCTCTTGCGCAACTGTTCTTGTGCAAGAGGCCAGTGTAGATAGGCAACGTGAATTTCTTGTGCAAGAAAGTCCGATGACTAAAATGGCCATCAGAGCTTTCTTGCGCAAGAGAGCGTCTACACTGGCATGGATGCTTTTACACAAAAGCGCATCTTTTTCGCAAAAGCACATGCTAGTGTAGACGCTCTCTTGCGCAAATACTTGAATGCAAAAACTCTTGCGTTAGAGTATTTGCGCAAAATCTTGCCAATATAGACGTAGCCTTAATGTTTAATTTTGAAGCTAGCTGAAATTTACACAAAAGTTTGACTGAAATCTCATGAAGGGAGGGATTGTGTTCTGTAGGAGTGGAGAGTACCTAGTTCGTTTTGGAAGCAACTATAATGCAACTAACTGATTACATTAATATTCAGTGATAACTTTTGTAGTGTTTTTTAATGGAGGTGATAAAGTCTATATCCAGAGTAGTAGTTGAAACTTATTTTGACAGAGATATGACACTGATAGATTTAGAATACTTAATTTTTAAATGCAAAAACTTGTCATGTTAAACCAGGCATGATACTTGGAAATGAAACATTGCCTCTTTGCACATATTTCGTACATGGCTTTTTTGCATTCAGTATGACAGGATTTGTTATGGGAAACAGCTCTGAATATCACTTATGTATGCAAACTCAGCTTTTAAAGTAACAAAATTATAAATCAAAGAATACACTTAAGTTTATAAGGACCAATGATTTGAGTAGCGCTGTTAAGCAATTACATTTAATTGTATAATTAAAAATGTGCAATTAATAGCAGTTAAACAATAGAATGCTGTTTATTTTAAATATTTGGGATGTCTTCTACATTTTCCAATATATAGATTTTAGTTACAACACAGAATACAAAGTGTACCTTGTTCACATTTTTTTTTAATTACAAATATTTGCACTGTAAAACAAATTGTATTTTTCAATTCATCTTATATAAGAACTGTAGGGCATTCTATTTTCATGAAAGTTGAACCTACAAATTTAGATTTGTCCATTAAAAAAAAAAAACAACAACAATCCTGCATTCCCAAACAAAATAATGTAAAACTTTGGAGCCTACAAGTCCACTCAATCCTACTACTCATTCAAACAGTCATTCAAACAAGTTTGGTTACAATTTGCAGGAGATAATGCTGCCTGCTTCTTATTTGTCACCTGAAAGTGAGAGCAGGTGTCTGGATGGTACCATTGTAGCTGGCTTTGCAAGATGTTTACATAACAGATGCACTAAAGATTCAGATTCTCTCTTCCCCCTTCTGTCCCAGGCTCTCCCCCTTCCAGAGGTAGTGCTGGCCTGTGACCACATACCAAAATTAAGTTGCTCTCCTGAGCAAAAATTATTGCCCACCCCTGGGTAAAACATTATATTGAACCAGTTAACTGCTTAAACAAGAGTGAGTTGCCTGGGGTGTTCCATCCCCTCTCTCATTCTGGCCTGGTTGGTGTGCCCCCTGCCAACAGCATGCTGCTCAGGCCATGCCAAGTCCATTGCAGGCAGGGGCTGCTTTGGCTGGGTTGAAGCATCCCCACCTGTGGTGTGCTGCTCAAGCTGGGCCCACGGTGGGCCCTGCAGGGGGCTTCTCCAGCCTCCATGGTTAACCATAACTGGTAAACATCACCCTTAGTCATTCACATGCCTAGTTCCAGAAAACATGTGTCCAAGCTGATGGTTTCTGCTTGATAGTGATCCATAGCAGACAGATGCATGTTCTTTGTCATCTGAGTGATGCCACCAACAGAAGGTTGATTTTTTTCCTCTTTTGGTGGTTTGGGTTCTGTAATTTCTACATCATACTGTTGCTCTTTTAAGACTTATGAAAGCATGCTCCATACCTCTGATTTTGGGTGGCACTTCAGATTCTTAAACCTTGGGTCAAGTGCTCTTAGGAATCTCACATTGGTACTTTGTGTTTTGTTAAATCTGTTGTGAGTGCTCATAAAATGAACATGTGCTGTACCATCATTTGAGTGTGTTATAAAAGTGCCATGCTCTCACTTTTTGGTGTTATTTTAAGTAAGCAGGCAGCATTATCTCCAATCATTGTAAACAAACTTGTTTGTCCTAGGGGTGCGTCTACACAGCACCCTAAATTTGAACGAGACACAATTTGCACTACACAAATTGTATATCTTATTTAGAATCTATTTTGAAATAACGTATTTTGAAATTTGGAGTGTGTAAACAGCGTCAAATTTTGAAACAATGCGCTACTTCAAGCCATCCCTTAACTCTTGTACAACAAGATTTACTGGGATGGCAAAATAGCGTGCCTGTTATTTAAAAAAATAACCTTTGGTATCCTGAAATAGCCGTGCTGTACTGTAGATATACTCTTAGTGATTAGCATATGTAGGACTGAGTAGATCTGTAGGCTCTGAAGTTTTACGTTGCTGTTGAGTTCAGTTATGTAACCAAATCTACATTTGTAAATTATACTTTCACAATAGAAAGATTGCACTACAGTACTTGGAATTAAACATTTTTACAGAGCATATATTTGTAATCAAAGGTGAGCACTGTACACTTTGATTTTAATTAACACAATATAATATTGAAAATGTAAAACAAATTCACAAATATTTAATACCATTCAATTTGGTATTCTATTGCTTAAATGTAATTAATCATGATTTTTCTGAGTTAATTGTGTGCGTTAACTATGCTTAATCAAAAGCCCTTCTTTTGAAACAGAATTTGAAGTGATATCTTAAAGTATCCAAGTGTAGACCACATTGAAACATGAATTTTCTTTTATATTAACAGGATATTTACAACACATGATGTTGGAAGAGTTCCTCTTACAGCAAACATAAGTTATGGCAGCACATTGGAAGAAAATTATAGTAATCCTTCTAGCAGCTCAAGTATTGCTTATGGGTGATGGCTTTGAGGAAGAGGATGTACCTGATGAGTGGATTCTTCTTCATGTAGTCCAAGGCCAGATTGGAGCTGGAAACTATAGCTATTTGAAACTAAATCATGAGGGGAAGATAGTACTTCAGATGCAGAGTTTAAAAGGCGATGCCGATTTGTATGTATCTGATATAACCCTTCATCCCAGTTTTGATGAATACGAATTACAGTCTGTAACTTGTGGCCAAGATGTTGTTTATATACCAGCTCACTTCCGCCGCCCAGTAGGAATAGGAATATATGGTCATCCCTCTCACTTGGAGAGTGAGTTTGAAATGAAAGTATATTATGATAGAACAATTGCAGATTATCCATTTGGTGAGGCTTCCTACAATCCAGAAGAGATGGAGGCAAGCCAGAAGCACTCTCATTCAGCAGAAGATCAGTCTCAGGATGAGGATTCTATATTCTGGACTATACTCATTGGAATTCTGAAACTAATACTTGAAATTCTTTTTTAAAATAATCAGCTGGACATACACTGGACTGGAGTGCACTTATAGCCTATGACATTGAACATGAATGGCTTGCTGTGAGCTTTGGTACTTTTTTTTTTTAAAGTTACCTGAAGAGGTATTCAGGTTATCTTTTCTATGCTGAGGAGGGGAAAAGCAAAGCCATATTTAATTTTGTATAGGCACCCCACCCTCCCACCTGCCAGAGATAAAATGAACAGAAAGCACAGTATTTGTATAATTTTCTTTATAAATCAGGGTTAAAGTGAATGTACAATAAAGGGAACCTTATTAAAATGTCACTTTGAATAGGTGCATAAGAAAACGGACTTTGATAATTCATTGTATTTTCTATTAAAGTGACACTTAATTTTATACAAAGAAAAGTTGTAAAATCTGAAAGGTGCGATTTTAACAACCTCTCCCAATTTAAAATAAAGAACTAATTTTCTAATCTCTTTGCCATGTGAACAGATCTTTAGCAAGTGGCACTTAAAGCTGGCAACTGTTGGAATTTGAAAACAGTGTAGCAAAGACCAGGAAATATCAACATTTAAGGTGAATGGTGATTCTAGGTACCTAGTTAGAACCAATTTAAAGAAGCCTGACTTTTCAAAGGGCAGGTCCCCAGGGCTTTTTCAATCTGCTCTCTAAAGTATCAAGTTGGGAATTTAAACTGAGGCACCCAAAATCACTTTTTAAAATCATGACCTGAATGAAGTGTCATCTTTGCTTTCTCTATAGGAGACCGATCTTTCTAGTTGAGAAAGGATTATAATGAATCAGTGGTTCAGATACTTTTGTGTGTGTGTGTGTGTGTATATACACACACACACACACACACACACACACACACACACACTATAGTGTCACTAGTCATTAACTCAGTCTGCATTATCATAAGCAGGAAAAGATTCCTCTCACTACATGTATCCCATTTATTAAATTTAATCACAGTCTTAGTGCAACTGCCACAGAATCTATTCTTTATGATACTTGGTGCGTCTTTATGAAAATTACATGTAATTAACTCCTGAGGTGCAAAATATTTTCCAGTTAGACTTAAAGGAATCCTAATAAATGAGACTGGAATTTCTGGGAATGCATTGACATTTTTTGGATATTATTCCTGTAAGCTTTAAAGTCATGGATTTTTTTAAATTGAAGCAGCACTGATTACTTAGAAGGAATCTGTATGCTTTGCTTTGATTGAATCCTGAGGAATAAAACTGAGTGCTATGCAAATACCTAAACTTGTGTAATTTTCTCTCCATGTAGAATTTATTGCTATGAGGCATTGGCATATAAAAGTGTGTTACTGTAAACTGCCTCTGAGAAGACTTTGTGAAAAAGTTTCCCCTCTTAAATGGAAATTTGAGATGTCAGTCTAAACTGACATAACAAAATGCATGTTCAATTACTGCCATCATAGGAAAACACAGCCAAAATTATAAAACAATTTATTTGGTAAAAGATGCTTAAGTGGTTTTGTTCCATATAGAGAGTGGTTGGTTAAATAGCACCAAATTTATCACTTCAATTTGTGCAGTTAATCTTACTGGAAGATACATTCATTTAGCCCTCTTTGCTGTTTTTTCCCCTTCTTCCTCCTCTTCTAGGTGTGGGGGGGTCTTTTTGACAACAGTCACAAATCCAGCGACCTACGAAAGAAGAGTTGACATTCAGTGTTTTTATTCTTCCTGTAGAGCTTGTGACTATTCTACAAGACGAGTAAACTTTTTTTTTTTTTTTGGCTATTAACTGTGCTGGTAACATGCAAAATTATCTTCAAATTTAAGTGTATAAGATAGTACTAGTGTTAGAAACAGGTAATGGCATATACATTCCCAACATACTGTATGTCAAACTGGACTTCGCAATCCTACTATAGGCTGGTTGAGAAACACTACCCATGCACTCAATTTTGCTTGAGTCAGAAGTGAAGTATTGGATCAAAGCATAATTTTAATGTGTTGACTGATTACTTTAAAGAAATATCAACTGATTCTGTGTTCTATCTTTAATATGGCTCAGTTAATGTACAGCCTAGTGTAAATCACAGAACATGAAGGGAAGAGTGTTCATCAGCAATTGAACAACTGTCCACTCTACTACATCTCACACTATTTTCAGGAAATGGAAGTATTGGTATTACAGGCAGCTAGCACTGCAGAACTTACTAAATATGAATCAATACAGTAGCAGTATTTTGCAACATGGATTTAGTATTGCACAGACTGACTACTGTCAATGATCTAGTTCTTTAATTCTGATTCCGGACTGCCATACACCTTGTGCAGTCATTTACACAGGTGCAAAATGAGTGAAATATTATTAAACTGGTATCTTTTGTATTAATATAAAGCAGATATAAATAACTGCACATAGTACCAGACACCAGTTATGTTTCAATTTCAAGTTTAAACTTGTTCCTGGGTTTACTTAGTTGACAATAGAAATTGTGATGTAAAAAAAAAGATCAAGAGTATTTACACAGATGGGAAGAACATGCAATTTTTTTTCTACTTTAATAAAGCATTTGCACTTTTAAAACAATGCAAAGGTTATACTCTATCAATATGAAGAAACACAAAGTTTATATATGCTTGTTTTATGTATAACTGTTCAATATCTTGTGGGGAAACTGAAAAAGTAGGGTTCTGAGCCCAGCCCTATTCTAGTTTTGACAGGAAGCCAGTATTGTAACATGATGAAGTTTCCAAATCCTATACTATTATCAAAATATACAGAAAATTTATTTTACAAAAATCTCATTTTTGGTGTTTTGGATAATTCAGTTAATACTATTTTATACTGCAGATGCTACTTAATGTTTACATTCAACTAATTCACACATACCTCTGGAAGTGTAATCTTACACAGTAGAACATCCCAACCCTTAAAGGCTAATTTTTGCTTCATTACCTGAAGGGATAGCACCAAGCCCCACACAAAAGGTATGATAACCACGGTCACACACATCACAGAACATCATTTCTTCTTCATGGTGAGGCTGCCCACATATAATGCATGTTTTACATTCCATACACTGCCAAGGGTAGGTTTTAATCATAGCAACAAGCTCCACGGTCATGTCAAGACAAGAAGGGTGGCCTAGGTTAAAACCAATATTATTAATATTACTAATATCTTTAGAAATGAAGTTTTAAAGTAATATATATAAGTTACTAGCTATTTTATAAAAACAAGTTTAGCTCACCTAAGACTCAGCACAGTGACTCTGTTCTAGTACATACTTAAGTACAAGCATGGAAATTCTAAAGAGAAAGTTTCTAATTAAGATTGAAATGTTTGTATGCAAATTTAGTATTATACAAAATACTTCCACTTTTGGCAATGAAAACTCCCAGCAATCCAGTTAAAGTGTATATAGATACTTACCACTGTTGTCACATTGGGAGCAGTGTATAAGTGCTTCAGTCTTTCCTTTCTTGTTGGACTCCTTACCCTTCAGACAAATTCCACAAATAGCATTTGGAGTGACCTTTGGCTGGAAGGGTAGAAGAGGGCTATAAATTCATCCCAGAAGAATTTATAAAGGATTCAACAGGAAATTTGTTAACGTATCTCCATTTTAACTTTTTAAAATTACTAATGAACTTTCTGTATCTGTGATCAAAGTGAACCTTAAGACATAAGGTGAAATTGATAAACACTGGTTATTTTTTTAAAATCTTAGGAAAGATGCATACCAATTTGATATTTAAAACATGTGCACAGTGAGCTATATGTAAATCATTTTACAAAAAATGGAATTAGCATACACTCTTGCTCTGGTTTCTCCTGCAAGATTCAGTTAGCACTTCCCTTAATAGGGAATACAAATAATATATATTATATCATAATTGTAAACCTAAATCAAATTTGTTAAATTGTGGAAGGAACAGGAAAACATTTATATGAATTTCCAAACTCACAAGCTTCCATGTACATAAAGAAACAAATATCCTTTAAGAAATAGAAAATTACTTAACTCATTTGAATGGAAGCTTAAAACTAATGCCGGAATATCATACTTAATTTTTATTGTTGCAAGTTTCCAAAAATGTCTAATACACAAGATAGTTGTGTTGCTTTAATCAGTTTTATTGCTCCTTTCTTCCATATCCAAGATCTTGCTATAGAAAACACTACAGTTCTACATTTATGACACTGCTAGGAAATGATGTGAGAGACAGGAACTTAGTGTTCATAACATCTACTTAAGGCAAAGAACTTCCGGGGACTTAGATTTGCTTTGAGGTTCCCAGTATCTGTGTAGTAATTTTGTGACCAAACACAAAAGATAAGCCAGTAGCTTTATTTGAGGGAAAGAAAAAATACAATAAAGGTATCAAATTATTTTTGAAACGGTCACTTAAATAGCTTTAGTGTCAGACTTCAATCTATTACACCTTAATGACGCTATGGATTCAAATAAACACTTACTGATGTTAAATCCACCACTGCCAGAGATTTTTAAAAAGCCAGTGTATGTCAGTGATATTTTAGTTCTATAGTACACAGGCAGCCATCTAGTCAATGGAAGAGCTTTTAATGAAAAGCCTACTCCCCAAGAAAGTATGTGATTACTGATAAATGGTCATAATGGGACTTGCTCCATTTAAAAAAACCTGCCAAATGAAAAAAGAATAAAAATGGGTATTTTCTACTTAATATAGTATTAATAATCATGGCAGTGAATATAAAACTATTTTAAAAGGTATTCAATACTTCCCCTTTTAAAACAAAAATGCTATTTCCCAGTCAGCTCTTTTCTAACATTTAGCAAGATAATTAATGTCTTCAGCAATTTGTCAGAATTCATTGCCCTGCCTCAATTTTCTTTAATTTACTAAATCCCCTTTTATGGTTCTAATCTGCTTAACTTTCCTGGCCTGAGAAGTTTTAAATATAACAAAACCCACCAGATATTATATGTAACTTCCTTTTCAAAAGATGACAGAGGCATTCATAAAGACTTTTTTTGCTTATTTATTTTAAAAAAAGCATAGTCAAACCTGTTTTATACATAAATATAATAAAACCATAAAAGAAGTCTAACATTCACAAATGTCTCTACAAAATAAATATAATGGAAGTGAAAGCATACATAGAAAATTCTTACTTGTAACTATTCTACATCTACATAAATACCTTCTATACCCTGCTCCTCCCAACAAAAGGATAGTGGCACACACTTAAACCTCAGTTTTGCAGTGTATTAATTATCCTCTTGTTTCTTACTGCTATATTCTAAGAGTAAGGTTTTTGTTATGACATTTTACCTATAACTAAGTAAAACAAACCTCTCTAAAATAGCAAGTGCACTTTTCTAATCAAAATTCTATTTCAGCTATGAATAATTCATATTATACTGCTATAATATACAGCAGAAAACTCCCCCATATTCCACTGAAACTAAACTAACTTTGGGTTATTGTACCTGTGCTAGTTTATGTGTAGTTAATACTTTGATACATATAACTATAAAATTAAATACTGACTTAGGTGTATTTATTGTTAATACTTCCCTCTACTTCCACTGCACTAACATGTGTTCACTAGAAACAGTGAAATAAATCACAGCATACTAAAAATGTAGAGAGCCCCAAAGGGATGGAAGCACTCTGTTTAACATAGAATGGGGTAGGGGAGAGGAGAATAACTAAATGCAAGGTATTCACATTTCAAAGTAATTCAAGTTCTACATCCTAAAGAAATTAAATGGCCTTTAGGGAGCACTATGAAAAATTCTGTCTGTCCTGTATGCAAAATCATAATATCTCATTTCACCATTTCACATTTTGCTTGCCAAATCACCTTCATCTTATCTAATGAAGAGTGAGGCAGAGGGACTCCCTTATAACTAACTTCCATGCTGCTGTGCTGCAGCTCAGAGTCTCAAATCAAGCTCAACTACTGAAACAAGCACGAGTTTTCTCTGAGGTCCTATTGCCTGTGGGCAAGGCATTCAATTTTCATATATAAATGAACCCAAACCAAAAGTTTTGGGGACTTAACATCTCAACACATGGCAAATTTATTATGTGCAAAAAACTCCTGAACTCTGGGAAGAGAACCCTGTATGTGCAACGGTAGTAGCCAGTCCTGTATCAATTATAGCAACATCCAAGACTCTCTACTTTGTGATGTAATGAAATATAAAACATGCTAACCATTATATACTAATTAAAAGGCTGACAGTTAATGAAAATGGCTTCATACAAAATACACCGTTTTCCTGCTTAAAAAAAGGAATATGAGAATTCTATTGTATCACTTAAACTGTACTTACTATACCTATACACTCATACATGTTGATGTTGTAGCATTTATCCTTCAATTTTAAATTAATTGTAACCTAAAGATTATTATCCTATAAAATGGACAAACAGAATAATACAGATGAAAAATATTACAAAAACCAGAATTTAAAGGGACATTTAAAATTGGTTTCTAGCCTTCAGCATAAAGTGCCTTTATATTTAGGCACATTGTGGTGTATCGAAATCTGTTAATCTTTTTATAGACCACTTTCAACAAGAATGTTTATATCTAAATCAATTAAGATATTTCATGTAATGGGGCATACTACTTATGTTTCAAAATTCCCATTAAAAATACACAACTCTGCCACCTCTGAAGTACTGACAACCTGATGCATCACCTTTGAGTAATGCTAGGTACACTGAAACTGTGAAAAAATATGCCATACAAATATTTTGGCACTGTAAGTTATCCAGTTAGCTTGCATGAACTGCTTTATTACTAACATAATCTGTAGTTTTAAACTAATAGATAATAGCCATCTGACTTCTCTTTCAAACTGCAGTACTGCATTACTTGTACAGCTGTAGGAGTTCAGAACCTTAGAAATGGTTCTGTTTAATTAGTTCTATGTATTCAAAAAGGCCACTAAATAGAACAGACTAACCAAACAGACACCATACTTTGTGGTCTTCACACCTAAGTGAAGCTTATTCGGTCAGGCCAGTTGCAAACATTCTCTATTATAAAAGATTTAAAAAATTAAACACTTTTTCAAGCTTCATCTTTGGATTTCATATTCTTGAAAATGTTGGTGTGAGTTTGGGTCTGCAATAAACAATTTGAAAAGTTACATATATAAAAAGATATGTATACCAACAGTTCAAATATCCATAATTTGCATCTGTCTTAAGCAACTCCTCCAAAGAGGAAAGATAGCTGAAGCTTGATAGTTATTTGTTATAAACAGCAAAAAAAATATGCATTGTGCAGGTATAGAATAAATTTAAGTTGTCCAATTCTTGTTGAAAACTATTTTCTAAGTTTGATGTATAGCTTCTTTAACAACCAATAGTAAATGTTGATTGTTAGCAAACATTCCTGAATATAAAATTCAAACTATTAACAGCTCACAATTACCTTTGCTGCTGCAAGATTTCTCAGAATATATGATTTAGATATCACAGAAAAAATTATTGCTTTTCAACAGCATCTTTTGGCAAACACTCCCCATCACCATGCTTTAAACCCTTCCTCACTGTAGCATCTTTCACACAACGGAACTGATCCTGCTCCCACTGAAGTCAATGACAAAGTCTTACTGAATTCAATGGGAGCAGGATGGGGCCACATGTGTTTTTGAAGGTATAAAAATCAAGACTCCTATACTGTTTATAGTTCTAGAGCCTAAAATTTAAATAATGCAGATGAATTCTAATTTCTCTTAAAATATATGTAATCCTTATTTGACTACTGGGAAAACATTAATATTGCTTATTTTATCCTGGGTTTTGTAATCACTGCTTTACAGATGTTAAAGAGACTCAGTGTCATAACCAAATTTTAACTTGAGTAAGAACATTCTGCCTCTAGAAATTTCTCTTGTGACATGTATTAGATAATTTGTTATTCTCCATATCTGTCCTATGAGGTTGGGTAGTGTTGCTTAAACTGTAGTTAGTTTTGTAATCCATCCCAAAGGTGGCTACGCTTACTGATAAGTGAAGTAAAACCTATAAATAGTCAATACTTTGGATCCTTGAGGATGAAAAGCTCTGATTATATTGTCATAACATGCACTTATTCAACCATATTGCTGTGCTTTACAGCATGGGATCTCATGGTCTGTTGCCACACTTACTACCAGTAAGACAAAAACAGTGAATACTAACTTCTGACTGCAATATTAAAGCAGCCAGGAAAATATAAAGATCTCTGTATAAACAGCCATAATTTTTGTGTTGTAATTTCCCAGGAATAAGTTATGACACAAAAATAGAAGCCACTCCATAGCCAGGGTAACAGAAAAGCCCCTAGTGAAATAAAGTCAAATAGGAAGGAAAGAAGCAAACAGTTGGAGAGCACAATAGGAGAGCAGCTAGTGAAGTACAGCAAGCAGAACTTCCATATTTTTGAAAAACAAAGTTAAATATTTCAGGGAGAGAGGCTGGTCAGTAAAGAAGCGGAGTCAGGGGCTTTTTTCTTCTACCTTGTACCCAGGAACTGATTTGGACAGTACAGAACGTTTGGAGCCATCTTTTCTTGGAGTTGCACTTTTGTCTCTTGGTTTTTGTCTTCCCTGAAAAGAATCCTCCTGGTTGTCATTGGCACATTCACCTTCAGATACATTGCCAGATGAGTTGTCCTGTAAACAAAAATACCATCACTTTTTTGGATAGAGAAACCATTCTTTTCTAATCTCCAATGCCAACAAGGGTTAGCAGATTCTTTTCTACAAAAGCACAGGAGACATTTAAATGTGATACGGCCTGTTTTATTGTAACCTTTCATGCCTATATGTCTCCACAAAGAGGTTGGCATTACAGCAGAAGGATTCCCTCCCCTTCAACTCAGAGGAAAGAGTGAAGTGGGAAACTATAGCTTGGGTCACACATCTACATAATCATATTATTCATTTCTCGAAAGACTCTGTAGCAAAAAGTAAGGAAGGGCATGGACCTGGTATTTTCAGTGTAAAAAAGCAGCAGGAAAACAGTTTTAAAAGAAGTTACAGGCCGGATTTCATAAGTCAAAAAGCAGCATTAAAATAGTAAAGCCAAACTTTTTGGTTTTGCCTCACAGTTTTCTTTTAATCTAAACTACTGGACACAGATGTTAAAAATCCCACTGAAGTAATTACAGACATTGATCAAAGGGAAAGAAATGGAAAGAATCTCTTTTTTGTTTAAGATCACTTCTCAATTTATCTCACCGAATTGCCTTTGATTTTCCGTTTGTCGTCACCTCGACCTTCTTCTGCATCATCCGAATCTCCATCACTGTCCAGTGCAGGGAGTTCTGGATCCAAAGGTGGTTCATAAAGGGCTGTGTTTAATGGCAAATAGCGAAGTTCATCTGGGGAGTATCTAAAGTCAAGAAATAACTGCTTACTAATACAACTACTTACACACACATACACCTAGGGATGTCAAATATAGGTTAATGAACTAATTGACTAGTCGATGGATTTTCCATCGACTAGTCAATAAGCAGGGGAACTGCAGCGGTGTTAATTCCCTTCCCGAGAGCTAACCTCACTGCGGCTCTGCCTTTTAAATGTATTAAGAGCCTGCTGGCTCTTAATATATTTAAAAGGCTGATGCGCAGCATGGGGGGAGGGAGAAACGCGGTGCAAGCCAGGCCAACTTTAAAGGCTAAGGCGCAGCAGGGGGGACCTGGTGCAAGCTGGGAATCAGCCGGCCCAGCTTGCGCTGCATCCACCCCTCCCATCCCCTGCTGTGCTTCTGATTTTTAAATGTATTAAGAGACGGTAGGCTCTTAATACATTTTAAAAGACTCGTCCCCGCTACGCCCCTACCCCCTGCAGAGACAGTACTGGGGGGAACCAGCATTTAAGAAGCAGCAAGGGGTGGGAAGTGACTAGTCGAGGGACTAGTCATTTACATCTCTACATACACCATCAACAAAATATTTAAACCATTTAACTGCCAGTGGAAAATAAAAAAGGCCAGATCAGTTCAAAGCTCATTTTTAATTGTATATAAAATTACCACAGTTGTGTGCCCATATACAGTAATTATGCACAAAATTCAGAAAATGTGGGTCACAAATGCATTCTCTCTTTTTGGTCATAAATGTTACCAAATATTGTTTAACATGGACTAACATTTATAAACACACACACACACGCTCAGTCCAGTAAAAGGTGCCTGTTCCTCAGACATCATGGACCAATGCCTCATCCAAAGTACACCGAAAACAATAAAGTCTTTCTATTGATTGTAATGAGTTTTGGATCAAGTGCTATATCCTACTGTCTGAGAAATCAACTGACTAGGTAACAATCAGTTGCACACACACAAAATGGAAAATGATTGCCTAGGAAGGAGAACTGCAGAAAAGGATCTGGAGGTCAGACTGCACAAAGAGTTAAATATGAGTCAACAGTGTAACACTATTGCAAAAAAAGCAAAACAACATTCTGGGATGTACTAGCACAGTGGTCCCCAACGCGGTGCCCGTGGGCGCCATGGCGCCCGCCGACAACCTGGGCCGGCCCCGCCCCCGGCGCGCGGCACACTGGAGGCGCCGGCCCCAGGGGCGTGACACACACCGGCGCCTGGTGCGCGGGCGGCCCCAGCCCCGGGGCACATGCGGGCGCGCGGCGCCAGCCCCAGGCGAGCGGTTCGGACGGCGGCGCCGGCCCCGGGCCTACAGCACAAGGCGCTCGGGCGGCCCCGGCCCTGGGACACATGCCGTCGCTGGGTGCAATGGCATCCTTGCCCCTGGCGTGCCCCAGGACGCGAGGCCCCGCCCCCGGGCACCCGGCGCGTGAGTGGCCCCGCCCCCGGGAGCCTCTAAAGGTTGGGGACCACTGTACTAGCAGGAATGCTGTAAGCCAAAGGTTCTCAAACTTTGTAATACCGTGACCCCCTAAAATTCTAAATGAATTTGTGTGACCCCCCACCACACTGCTCCACAAGTAAAGGGGTACTTGGGGGCAGCGGGACTGGCCAGGGGAAATCGGGCAGGGGAACCAGCTGGCGGGAAGCAGAGCTAGCGGGAGAGGGAGGGAGGAGTCGGGGGCAGCAGGGCTGGCCAAAGGAGTCGGGGGGGTCGTCAGAGCTGGCTGGGGGAGATCGGGCAGGGGAACCAGCCACCAGAAGCAGGGCTAGCAGGGGTAGCGGGGCTGGCCACAGAAGATCGGGAGAAGTGGAGGAGAACTGGCTGGCCAGGAGGGGGTCAGGAGGACTGTGAATCGGCTGGCAGGGAGCAGGACTGACCCGGGCATGTGCAGATCCCAGGGCGCTGCCCGTCTCGCACACAGTTCTGGTGAAGCACAAGTGAATCCGGCTGCGGCTCCACCACGTGCTTGACCAGCGCTCAGGAGCACGTACAGGGCTTCCCCTCCTCCCCAAGGCGTCAGATTGCGCCCCGCCTCCCAGCCAGTCCCCCTCACCTCCTCCAGGCTTCCGTCAGGTACCCAGCCGACGGAAATACCAGACATTATACATGTCCAGTATTTTCTCAATATTTTTACCAGACTGTCCCAAACCCCCCAAAAAACGGACTGTCCTGTGACCCCCCTCTAAGTTGCTTGCAACCTCCTCCATCATGACCCAGAGTTTGAGAAATGCTGCTGTAAGCCATGAGAAGAAATTCCTCTGCTCTAAACCACACAAATTAAACCTCAACTGGAGGATTACGTCCAGTTCTGGGTGTGTGTCATTTCAGGAAAGAGGTGGACAAATTGGAAAAAGTCCAGAGAAGAGCAACAAAAATGATTAAAGGCCTAGAAAACATGACCTCCAAAGGAAGATTGGAAAAAAATTGGTTTATTTTGGAAAAAAGAAAACAGAGTGGACACAATAACTGTTTTCAATAACATAAAAGGTGGCTACAAGGAGGAGGGAGAAAAATTGTTCTTAACTTCTGAGGATAGGACAAGAAGCAATTGGCTTAAATTGCAGCAAGGGAGATTTGAGCTGGTCATTAGGGAAAACTTCCTATCTGTCAGAGTGGTAAAGCAATGTAATAAATTGCCTAGGGAGCTTGTGGAATCTCCATCATTGGTGAGTTTTTAAGAACAGATAAGACAAAAACCTTTCACAATGATGGTCTAGATAAAAGCGGTCCTGTCATGAGGGCAAGGGCCTGAAATTAATGACCTCTCAAGGAACCTTCCAGACCTATAATGCTGCATACACTGAATCCTTCAATAAGTCATACTTATGATCTCCAATATGCTATTTATCTCTCTATACACATTCAAAAAATTTCCTGCAGGACAACAGCATCAGCTCTTAGCGAGGCGAAAGCGGCCAGAGAGAAGGGGGTAGGTGAGTGTAGCGAGCAGAGGGTGCAGCCCCCTAGTTTTATATCATCTACCAATTTTATATGGATACATGCATAAGTATAAAACAAGTTTGATTATTTAATAGGTTAAAAAATAAAGTAGTAGGGGGCCATAGTTTTGTGTGTCAATTCTCAGATTTCAAATGTCAAATATCTGACAATTACAGTCCACATATCATATGTTAATTTTGAAATGAACTTCCTTTAGAAAGGAGTGAGCTTGTTCCAGCAGAGTGGGAATTTTTTTAAAACACACATGAAATTTATAGGCATAGGATTAATTTGTCACATAATATAAAACATTTTAATGAAGTTATAATCCGTCAAATTGCCTCAATTTCTAATATTTTAAGTGTTTTTCATTGGGAGAAAACAACATATGTGCAGGTATGCAACCGTCCATATCTCTAGCAACTAAATACCAGAGAAAGTTTTTGTGAATTCATTATTCCACTTAACTTTACTTCAGTCAGCATTAGGGAAGATGAATGGGAAGCATAGGTGCATTAGGTGTGGGCATGCCTTTTTTGATAAAACCACACCCTTCTGGAAGACATTTTGTACTTATTTTGCTTCAGAGGGGTAGCCGAGTTAGTCTGTACAGGATAAACTTTAAAAACAACACATAGTCTGGTAGCACTTTAAAGACTAGCAAAACATGTAGATGGTATCATGAGCTTTCGTGGGCACAGCCCACTTCTTCAGATGACTGGAGTGTTGGATGTCCAGAGCCAACATCTGGACTTCCAACACTCCGATCATCTGAAGGAGTGGGCTGTGCCCACGAAAGCTCATGATACCATTCACATGTTTTGTTAGTCTTAAAATGCTACCAGACCATTTGTTGTTTTTTAAGTTTATCCTGTACTTATTTTGCAACTTTGATCTAAGGATTTCAAAGTACTTTACCAAGGTGATCATTATTCCTATTTTACCAGTGACAAAACTGACACTTACAGTGAATAATGACTTGTCACACTGGAACCCAGTGACAGCCAGGAATAAAATCTTGCATCCCATCTATCCATTCTAATAACCAGATCAAGCTGTGTCCCTATCTGCTTCACTCTGGAGGTGGCACACATTGAGTCAGCCCTTACAGAGATTAGGGAACTTGTCAGAGAAAATATTTCCATGCTAATCTTGGGCAATACAATATATTGTACACATGGCAGAGGTTTTAAAAGTTCATAAACACAAAGAATTACAGACATTTTCAGAGGGAGAGGGGTCAGTTTACCAAAACTTTCCTTCTTCCCCCACACACAATTTCACAGGCCATGAAAAAAAAAATCAATTAGCTGTTAGCAGTCATCAGTCTTGAAAAAAAAAAATCCCATAAAACTGTTTATCTGTGTTCATGCTGAACAGCTGCATAAAAAATACTTGACCACGCGCCTGCAACATAAAATTCAGACATACTGCAAATATTCTTGACAGTCTCTGGGGAAGTCAAATACTGAATAGACAGAGAGAGTGAACTACACTCTGTTGCATGTCAAATTGATCCCTCTAGAACAGGCATGTCCAAAGTCCGGCCCGTGGGCCAATTGCGGCCCGTGTTCTGGTTTAATACGGCCCCACAGGTAATTTGGCAATATCTATCTTTTATGGCCCCCAACGAATCCATATGTATTGAGATGAATACATTGTAAAATCTCAGTTAATGTTAGTTGGTCTAAATCAGTTATTAATATATTTGGACACAACATGTATACTTGGTGTTATGTTCCTGTTCATATTTTTTGAACTTAAAAGTTGACAGACAACCTTTATTACCAATAATATGTAATGTACTTTACAATGTTCCTGACATATAGTTCAGCTTCCTGGATTTTTTTTTCATCTGGCCTTCAGATATGAAAGGCAGAGTGATTTAACACCTGTTTAGATTTGTCATCCATGTGACGAAATGAAAAGTATGCCGTTTGCAATAAACTTTGCATAAAATAGTTAATTTGCATTTAATTTTAATGGTTCAAAGAATGTCAGGCAAAATGGTCGGCCCTCACGCATGTTCGCTTCATCAAATCTGGCCCTCTTTGAAAAAAGTTTGGACACCCCTGCTCTAGAACATGGCTGAGGCACGTTGACAGAGCAGCATGGAGAAGTTTGCACTGCTGTTGCCAGTGCCAAATATGTTCAGTGAAGAATGAACTTCAGTCTTCTGGAACTGCAGACTTACATATCTCAGCCAAAAAGTTCACTCAAAATTATTTTTAAAGTATTATCACTACTACCCTTCTCAGCTAAATTCCTGGAATACAGAGCAAGTAGATGTAACATAAACAGTAGCTATGATATCTTTGTAAGTACCTTTTGTAGTACTCCTGGAACTGGCCGGGTATGAGAGCCACTGGATAAGGACTAACCTTTGTTCTCTCTGTAGGTAAGATTTTGTATTTTCCTTGAGGCACCTGGATAATCTGTATCGTTTAATACAAAATAATATCTTATTTTCCAAACTAGCAACATTTGTTTTAAAGTCACTTGACTTTTCCACATTTTTAAACTCGGCCTTTATTATGCTGGAACAGTCACCTGATTTTCCCTGATGCATTCCAACACCTCAGTGCATATATTATATAAAAACTTATTTTATAGTTTTGTCAAAATAATATTCTATAAAAATCTAAATAATAAATGTCTATTTATCACAATGGACAACTAATCATCTTTATGGCACCAAGACTTTGTAATAAGATAGGACAGTGGTTCTCAAAACTGTGGATCTCAACAAAAGTTCCCTGTAAGCTGTGCTTTTGTGCACTCAGGAGAAATTCAAATGCTGCCTAGCTGATTAGCAGATTGCCCACACATGCCTCAGTGCACATAAAACATTTATTCTGCACGTGGATGGAAAAGATTGGAGGAAACATTGGTTTCAGCCCCAAATCCCAGCAAGTCTAAAGCCAGCCCTGGTGACTCCAGTAAAACAGGATTTGTGACCAAAGTTCGAACCCCACTGCCCAAGACTAAAGTCATCATATATTGATGTTCCCCTGGATGGAAGAGGTTGTGCTTTGGTGCCAAGTGATGAGGCTCAGGCTACAGTCCCCCTTCCCAGGGTCATGTAGTAATTTTGGCCGTCAGAAGGGGGTCACAGTGCAATTAAGTTTGAGAAACCCTGAGACAGAAGAAGAATAAAAAAACAAAAAACACACTCTTTTATTACATTTAAATTACCATACAAGCTGATAAATTAAGTAAGTAAAACGTAAGTTGGTTTTCATACTGAGCATCTTTAAAATGTAAATTTACCATAGAGGCATAATAGAAGAAAGTCATGAGAACAAGGAAATCCAACTTTGAAAGCAGACTTTTGTATACAAAAACATCAGGTATGATGAAAATATACAAAACAGAAGACCACAGGAACTGCCATAAAAGATCAAACCAGTGGTTCACTATCCAGTTGCTGACAGGGGCAAATGTCAGAAAAGTCTAAAACCTTAAAATAGTCTAGGAAAGTTTCTGCTTAAACTATCTTCAGGCAAGTATTGGTTGGCTTACATTCTGAAGCAAGATTGATACATATTTTTATCCTTTATAGTTGAACTATGAAAATTATTTTTATTCATAAATTACTAGAATATTATTAAAATGTTTGACTCGGGAATAATTTATAGAATTTACTATCACAAGCTAACTTTGACAATCAGTAATTATCAGTTTTAAATTTGTTTACTTTCAATTTCATTAAGTCTCCCCTTATTTCTGCATCATGAGAAATGGTAACAGGAGTATCCAAATGACCTGACCTCCTTTATTCTATTTTATATACTACTACCACAACACTTATTTGTCTCATTTCTAAATTAAGTAGTACCAGCAGTGCTCTCTCATATGGAAGTCTTTCTACCTTGAGAAATTACATTAACTAACTGAAGTACATTTTAAAAAACTGAAGTGAAAAATTCTATTCTATTTGGTAAAATAACTTTTTAAAATGTACACAGTCAAATCTATTTCTAAACCAAATTATTTTAATGCAGTATTATGATAAAAATGATTACATAGTATGTTTTCAGAAAAAGCACCAAAAAGACTAGTATTTCTACTATAATATTGAAGCAGCTATGTATTATCAAGCAATAAATTTAAGTCAACTTACATGTGTCTGTAAATCGAAATAGGCTCTTCTTTCTTCCATTCGTTCCCGGTTTAAATTGCTGTTAAATTCTGCAGCTTTCTTGGCAGCTTTTTTAATATATTCTGGAACTTTACTAGCCTCTACTTTTTGTGTGTTCTGCTGTTGCATTTGCTGAAATAAAAATAATTGGATTAATTCACAAAATAAATCTGTAAAAATCAGATACTGAAAAAGGCACATAATCCCCATGCCCAATATTTTACAGATCTGGTTCATTAAAGTCAAATAGAAACTTACAGAGTATTCTTTATAATGATCTGTTATTCGCTGGCGTTCTTTTTCTTGCAGTATTACAGAATACTCAGCGTGTTTGGCAGGATATTCTTTAATCATCAAATCAATCACTTCATCACTGCGCAAGGCTGTTAAACCTAGATTTAAAAAAACCACCAATAATGCTACATTGCAAAACAAATTGTATGGAATTTGCCATTTTGACCTATAGTCTATTGTAAAATTTTCCATTAAAGCAGACAGCCTAACATAACTGGTACCTTTCACTGAACATGGCAACATTTTTTTAGAAATTCTAAAAACCACCCCTTCATTCCTTAATTTTCAAAACATTTTGGGCTTGGTGTGTGATTCTCATTGACTTTAATGGAAACCATATGTCTAAGCCCCATACTTTGCTTTAAAAAAAAAAAAAGTTTAGGGAACTCAGATACCCAAAATATTATGCAGCTATTGCTATTCTGTTTATGTCAAATAAACCACTAATAAATGAAAAGATACAGCATACAAAGAAGCAATGAAAATAATCTTCTATAACACTCAACTTCCTGTACTAAATGAGAAAGCAGTAACACAGATTTGCACTATCAAAAATAATTGTGATACGCAGGACTCAACAAATCCATTTATCTACTCGCCCGTGGCGAGTAGATTTCAGTCGGTCACCCCGTTCATCGGTGGTGCATGCATGCGCAGTGCGGGGCTGGCGCATGCGCAGTGCGGGGCTGGCGAGTGGATTTCGCCGCGCTTTGTCAAGCCCTGGTGTTAAGCATTATTCAATCATTACGTCAATCCAAGTTAATGTGTATTATAAGTGAAAAAAGAAAATATTAAGGTTTTCATTCTGATGTGAATATGCTTGAGTACTTTAATTCACATGTCCTCAAACCTGCAAGTTGATCAACACATGCAGACCTTTGTACCAACACAAAGCCCCATCTAAGCCAATGGAACTTCATGATGACACAGAGGTTCTCTTGATCAGCTTGGAAAACCAGGGCCTATGTTAATAAAATATCCTCATGAGCAAATGAAGTCATTAGAAATGGTAAAAACAATGTAGAGTCTAGTAATTTGTTGAAGACCTTAGATTGAAAATGTAAAATACAATGACATTACATTTTAAATGTACAATAAACAATAATAATAAAAATAATATAAATGTCTAGTCAAGAAATAACTTGATTTTCTATCATTTTAAGACAGGAATCAATAGTCTAGCCTAATCCAACTATATAAGAAATCTGAAAATTCATTTTGTTTTCTTACCTAAAGTACACTGAGTCTCTGTGATGACATTTAATTCTCTGAGGTAGAGTTTCTCCTTGTGAGACAGATCTCGTCTCTCTAAATCTCCAAGAAAAGACAAAACAGCAGTAAAACCGTGCAGTGTTATACACTCCCACATCCATCATAGAAGGAGTTCCAGTTAGGGGAAAAACTAGTTTACAACTTCTTTTTCATGTGATGAAAAAGGAAGTCCATACAATAATATGTCTATTTAGTTACTATTTAGTTTAGCAGTAGTACAATCCAGAATTAACAGTAGAAAGTTTGAAAAAAATAACATCTTGCTAATGTAATCTGAGGGTATATTAGTTTAACACAGGAAAAAGTATTCCAAAATAAAAGTATTGTGTCATTATAAAAAAGGATGTTCATTTTTTGGGTTTTATTATAAATAGTTTTAAATTTACATTTTCTCCAAGAAATTAAAAGGACACTGGCAAATAGTAAAGGCAGAAAGTATGTTGCTAAAAACTGTTTACAAATTCTAATATAAGGACTATAGTAATAATTGATGGATAAGACAGACTGTCACCAATTCTCATAAATGAAGCATAGATTTCCTTGATTATTCTGATATTTTCCCTTAGGGTGGATATAATGCCCGCACTATTGTGCAAGAGTTGGAAATCGAAACTGACAAACCTAGTTCACCATCCAAACTGAACAATATTCACGAAGTTCCCAAAAGTAACAAACGCTCAAAAATAAATTAGGACCAAGATTAAGAAAAGTGACTTAATCATCCCATCTTCTGTAAAGCAGGCCCCTTTGTAGTATTTCAAGACAGGCACACAAATATCACTAGTAGCTTTTGAAATCTTGGCTCAGATATTTCAGCTAATGTAAATGATTAGTAACAGAAAAATAGTTAAGCATGATTTTTAACTTGACATCACCCTCTTAACTGAAAGACTTATGTTATATTCAAAACGATGTGAGTTCCCAGTTTGTACACAGTGAAATCAACAGGATTTTTACACAAGCTTTTGCAACCTGGATACCTGGATATTTTCGTTTAAATGAAGTCACACCCAAGTATTCACTGACTTGCTCCTGAAGCATATAGTATTCTCCTGTTTCATCAGGTGGCCATTTGTATTCTATTAAATTTTCAGCAGGAAAGTAGCTATAGCTAAACACAAAAAGAATGGGTTTGAAATAATAATAGTACATTTCACTACAAAAGAAAGTATTATATAATACTCAAAGTAACTGTTAACAATGTTGTGCTTCTAGAACTTTATCTAATTTCCATTTAAATCAACACAATACTTTAAATCACCAGGTCAGAGAAATGCATGAGCAACTTATAAACAGATAAAAAGGAGCTAATGCAAAACTTATGCAAAAAATACAACAAAACGGTGTTTAAAAAGATACAATCTTAGTAAAGTGATACTACCCAAGGTCTTGACTAGAAGTTTCACAACTTCGAGAACTGTCCCCCGAGCCCATACGTCGTCGTTTTGATGGCTGGCTGCCATCATTTGAATTTTCTTCTGTATCATCCTGAAATAAAAATGGAGAGCAAGCATTAAAAATGAAGTCAAGTCGTAAAAGTAATAAAGTGTAAAGTTAAGCATGTACTTAATGTATTAGAATATCAAAATATAAAGAGTCAGAAAGATGTAATAAGCTAATAATTTTGGGATTGTGAAAGGTAGCTGTGTCTAAACCCAATCTGATCCTTAGAAGTACAAGTTGAACGTCTCTAGTCTGGCTTGGCAATATCTATGGTCCAGCAACATCCATGATCCAGCATGACACATCCTTAATAGCTGCAACTCTGTCAAATTACAAATCATTGGAAGAAACCAAAAGCCTTCAATGGCTTTATCTTGTTTAATAACATTTGTAAAATATTGTTTATGCAAGAACCTGTCAAAAACAGTCAAGACCACAAAGTTACACTTAATATTTGTTTATTAATGACAGGTATACTTGCTAAGTCTTATTCAGTGAACAACATATAACAGGAAAGCCAATCTCAAATATAACACTTCAAAACATGGATTTAAGAGACAACAGTGATTTATAAACTAATTTTGCCTACTGTAGCTACATAATACTTGTAAGACCAATACAGTGAAAAGATTAGAAAAAAACATGTCTGTCTCTCTCTCTTTTTATTTTACTTCATATATTTGACAACTCTTTGTCTAGTCTCTTCCCCTTTTCCTTTGTGTGGGTCTTCATGTAGCAAAAAAAAAAGAAAAAAACATTTTTGTTAATTAGGAAAAAATGGAAAAGAAATTTTGAAGCAGGTGCAATTAGAGCTATTTTAAAAACTTCTTTAAATTGTCTCAAGCTGGTGGTATCTTTCAAAAAAAGATGGTTTTCATGAAAGGAAACAGAGAAGTAAAAAGAAAAAACTAGTGAGTGCATCACATTGTACGCTTTTGTTACAAAATCTATTTCTAAGGGAAAATGATATAAATGGATCAAAATCTTGTTGTGTTTGTTACTCAGCCTCTAAATGCTGGTAGGAACAACAGAGAATCAGCCATGCAGCTTCAGCACTAAAATAAGTTACAATGAAGGATAGCACAGAAGTAATGAGTCAGCTAATACTGAATACTGGGAACATAGACATAATACAGGCAGTCCCCGGGTTACATGGATCCGACTTACATCAGATCCCTACTTACAAACGGGGTGAGGCAACCCCGCACTAGCTGCTTCCCCCCAGCAGACCAGGGAAACGCTAAGCTAGCGCCCCCCCCAGCAGACCTGGGAGACACGGAGTGGTTTTTCTCAGCAGACACCTCAGCTTGAGAATAAAGGACTGAGGGAAGTGAGGCGTGGGAGAATAAAACTGAACTCTGGAGAAATGTTTGCCTAGAGTTTCCCCTACAATATGTACCAGTTCCGACTTGCATACAAATTCAACTTAAGAACAAACCTACAGTCCCTATCTTGTACGTAACCCGGGGACTGCCTGTACACTGACAATTTCTGTAACTCTTTTAAAATTGTTTTATTCCTATATCACCTCAACTACACCATTTTCAACAATAGTGGAGAATATGGCAAGGATTCCCAATGCTGATCTCTGTTGTCTAACCAGTTTTTCTTTTTAGATCCATACTTTCTAATGCTAGATTTGGCATTGCCCCCCAAAATGGCTTCTGATCTTCTGAAGAGTAGTTAAGAAGAAAGAGTTATTCACCTCTTGATTTTCATTATTTTTAACCCCAAAATTATTTCAGCAGTTTCTCTCTCAGAAATATCTAGTTAGAGTCTAAGACTGTCTACACTAGCACTTTAGCTGGTTAAATTTTTGTCCATTAGGGCAATGAAAAGCACTTCCTTAACCAACAGAAATTTCATTAAGAAAAGCATTGATGGGGACAACTCTCCCACCAACAAGCCTACTGCCACTTCTGGGGGGTAGTTTAAGCTACACAAAAAGCTCTCTCCAACCAAAACAGCAGCTACACTGGAAACCTTAGAGCAGCGCAGTTGCACCAATATAGTTGTGTCTCTGTAAGGTCTGTAGTGTAGATATAGCTTAAGATTATAAAAAACCTAATACACAAAAGAATGCAGTGTGTAGCATAGGGCATGCTCAGGGCTGATAGGGTACGTCTACACTAGCCCCCTAGTTAGAACTAGGAAGGCTAATGAGGGTGACTGAAATTGCAAATGAAGCGCAGGATTTAAATATCCCGCCCTTCATGAGCATGTTCCCGGGCGGTCGCCATTTTGGAAACTGACTAACCTGGAATAACTGCCCATGTCTACACGCAGCAGTGAAACGGGAGTTCGAAGTAAACCCCTTAACTTGAATTAGCTGTTAAACCTCATTCCACGAGGAGTAACAGCTAGTTCAAGTCAGGGGTTTACTTCGAACTCCCGTTTCACTGCCGCATGTAGACACGGGCAGTTATTCCAGGCTAGTTAGTTTCCAAAATGATGACCACCCAGGAACATGCTCATGAAGCGCGGGATATTTAAATCCCGCGCTTCATTTGCAATTTCGGTTGCCCTGATTAGCCTCCCTAGTTCGAACTAGGGGGCTAGTGTAGACATACCCATAGTTATAAGATCTGGGTTTCAACCAATTATAAGGTCAGAGTGATTGGACTGGGGAATCCTATCATGGGAAACAATTTCTGAAAAAGAATGGGGATTCATGGTGGGACACAGTTGAACTCGAGTCCATGGTGCAACAACATGGCTAAAAGAACTAAATTGCAGAGGAATCAAAGAAAAATCATGAGGACGATTAAAAGATTGGAAAACATGTCTTCATAGTGAGAGACTAAAGGAGCTCAAGCTATTTAGTTTAACAAATAGAAGATTAAAAGGTTATTTGATGACCAGTGTTCAAAGATTTTCTAACCATGAGTGAAGTGAGTTTTGGCTTGTGCACCAATATTGAAGTCATGCTAGCTGGTTTGGATGTGTGCTACCATGGCACCCAATTTATTAACACACACACATTCCCAGACGCTGGAGCAGACACCCCCCGCCATGTGGCAGGTCCCATTCCTAGCCCCAGCTGCCAGAACAGGCTCCACCCCTGCCACGTGGAAGCCCCAGCCACTAGGACACACACATACACCCCCACGGCAGCTTCTGACCCCCCCATCTCAGTGGCTCCCTCACCAATTAATCTTAGTCAGCCCTACCCGCCGGAGTAGCCGCCCGCAATGTGAATGCTGCTGTGCAGCTCTCCAGAAGAAGTGAGTGAAGGAAGAATTTTTTTGTGCAGGACTGCACACCTTAGTGGGAACTATGTTGATTACTATCTATAAAAACCTACACAAAGAATAGAAATTTGATAAGCACAAACAAACTAGCACACAAAAGGTGTAAGAATAAGATAGACAAATTCAGACTATAAATGAAGTGCAAAATTAAGTGCAGATAATCAGCTATCACTAGAAACTTTAATATTAGTATTGCTCTTTTTCTGCCAAAGCCTGTGGTGTTCAAAATGAGAGTAGAAATTAGTGAAAGATATTTACTTGATGCAGTCTTGTTTATTTAAAAAAAACTACACAAACATCCTGTTTCTCTAGATACAGAAGAAATAAAACAAGAAACAGCTTCTTTTGCTCACACCACCAAGGGCATTCTTTTCATGCCACACCTCAACACAAAAACTGCCCCTAGTTTCTTCAGGTCAGCCACCATGCTTCCAGACACACACACACACACAGATACACACACCCTCCTCAATACTCAGCAAAAGCTCCTGGGCCCATTCACACACTCCTTTTCTCTTATTTAGCAAAAGGAACAAGGAGTCCTGTGGCACCTTACTAACAGATGTATTGGAGCATAAGCTATCGTGGGCAAAGACTCACTTTGTCTTAGTTAGCAGTATATGCTCTTAGAGTTATGTTAACTGAAGGATGAATTTACACTTATCAATTTCAATACAGTTTTAACTCAACCCAAAACAAATTTTCATCCAGCTCATAACACAAGATTTTTTCCAGAGGAGATGGTCTAGTTCAGGGGTTTCCAAACTTTTTTCAAAGAGGGCCAGATTTGAAGAAGTGAACATGCGTGAGGGCCATCCCTGCACTCTCAGCCCCAAGGTGGAGGGCCCGCGGGGTCGGAGGCGGGCGGAGAGCGCAGGGCACGCCGGCCTCACGGCGGCCCGGGGGCAGGGCGAACCCGCAGCCGAGCGGGGGAGCGGGGCTGCGGACGTGCCCTACAGGGCAGGCTCTAGGACCGCGGAGGCCATGGGCGGCGGCGGCGGCGGTGCGGCCAGAAGCGGCGCGCTGGGTGCGCCAGTTCCAAAGAGCGCCGGGGAGCCAGGAGAGGGGGAGGAAGCGGGGGCCGTATTAAACCGGAATACGGGCCGCAATTGGCCCGCGGGCCGGACTTTGGACATGCCTGGTCTAGTTCAACCATAGCTATTAGACTTGGGAAAAAAGGAGCTAGGATACACAGATCAAATCAAACCAATGATCAAAATTAGAGATGTAAGTGATTAGTTGACTATCCAATAAGCATATTGGATAGTCGACTAGTGACTTGACTAGTAGCACCCCTCCGCCCGCTGTCTCTATTAGAGAGAGGCAGCAAGAAGGGGAGGAGGAAGAGCAGGAGCCAGCGCTGGGAGGAACTGGCTTAAAAGCCAGTTCCTCCCAGCACAGGGGGCAGGGCAAGGAGAGCACAGTGGAGAACTGGTGCAGGGTTCTTGCTACATTTCAAAAGAAGCAGCACTGTGGGAGTAGAGGGCAAGGGAGGGGGGACCTCAAGCAGTCAGCCCTGTGCTTCCTACTTTTGAAATGTACAAATGCCCTCCTCAGTCTGCTTGACTCCCCCACACACGCTTTGCTTTTGAAATGTACAAGAGCCCCAGGTGAGGGGAGGCTCTTGCACATTTCAAAATCAGGAATTGCAGGCCAGCAGGGGACTGCTTGTGTCCCCTGCTTGCCCTCTGCTCCCACAGCACTTCTGACTTTGAAACATAGCAAGAGCCATCAGGGCTCTTGCTACATTTCAAAGGCAAAGGTGCCCTTATTGACTGAGGGTACATCTACACTTGCTCCCTAGTTCGAACTAGGGATGCAAATGTAGGTGACCAAAATTGCTAATGAAGCGGGGATTTAAATGTCCTGCACTTCATTAGCATGATCTTGCCAGCATGTTACTCTGCTCAACAGCTGATTCGAACCAGGAAGTGCACGAGGAGTAACGTTAATTCAAACCAAGGGGTTTGGTTCGAACGCGTTCTGGCACGCACTTCCTGGGTCTAATCAGCTGTTGAGCGGAGTTAACGTGCCAGCCAGATCATGCTAATGAAGCGCAGGATATTTAAATCCCCGCTTCATTAGCAATTTTGGTCACCTACATTTGCATCCCTAGTTCGAACTAGGGAGCAAGTGTAGATGTACCCTAACTGAATAGCTGCTGAAAATTGCATAGACTATTCGATTAGTTGATTAAACTAAATTTATCAGTCTTAACCAAAATGATCCTTTTTGGACTTAAATCTAATACTCTATTCTCAGTTCTTCCATGCACTCCCTGTATGACCAGTCCACCTTCTGTGCACTTTTGTTTCTCCATCTGTATAAATGAGATGATATTTAACCTCCTAGGTACTGAATAAAAGTACTCTGTATTATTATTAGGCCTTTTTAGACCACTTGCAAGCTTGAGTTATCCAAGATACTTTCAGACAGCATTTGCTAAGGTCACCTCTGAATCTGAAGGAAGGGGAGATGCAGGAAACAGCTGCACATCACTGGAAAGACCCGTTGCAAAGATACTAGCCACTGCTCATCTCTGGCCCACGGGGGCGGCTTTCAGCTTCCTGCGAGATTGGCCAGTCCCAAACCTAGAAACTGGTCAACTTCCAGGCCAGGAAGCCAACCCTGGAGGAGCCCCGGGAGCTGTATCTCCTTTGCCCGGGCTTAGCCCTTCTGGCGAGAAGGCTGAGGAGCTGTAGCCCGTTCGCGGGAAGAGGCATCCAGGGCTCCCTATCCCACCCCCGGGCCACGGCTCCCTACGGGGCTGGGGTCTCTGTGGGCCGGGGGGGGGGCGATGGGAACAGGCCGGGCGGGAGGTAGCTGCGCTACGGGCTGGCTCCCGCCCGGTCACTTCCCCCATAACACGGGGGGGGGAGGGTTGGTCTGATTCCCCCCGCGCGCTCCCGGGAGAATCCCGCCGCGCAGGGGGAGGGGCTGCCAGCCCGGCCCGCCTCTCTCACCTTCAGGGACTGGGCCCCGGGCGTGGCCGGGTCGCTGTCACAGACCCGCGGGGACAGAACCGCCGCCATAGCCGCCGCCCGCTCCCTCCGCTGGGCGGGGCGAGGAGCCGCAGCGTCCCCGGCGTCGCGCCCGCCCCGCCCCCTGCTGGCCGGACCCGCAGTGCGCCCCGCCCACCCGACACCCCCCTCTCGGAGTCACCTCCCCTCGGCCCTCCCCCGTGTGCCTGCGCCCCCTTCCCCGCGGCCCCGCCCACCAGGGCCTTCCCCACGTGCCTGCGCACCCCCCAGTGCCTGCGCCCCTTTTCTCTCTCACTCCCGCTTTCTAATTAGCCTCTCCCGGCGGATCCCCAGCGGCCTTTACTGGGGGGGGGGGTGTTAAACCAGTCTCAGCCCTAAGGCCAAGCCCTGAGACTGTATCACCAGACACAATTTCTAAGTAAAAGACCCCTCACTCCTGGTCTGCCACAACGCTCCAATGTCCAGGCTTGCCAGATGGTTTCAACAAAAATACCAGACACGCTTGACATTCCATCACAATCTGCATTACAGCTGATTTAGAAAATACCCGACATTTCTATTTTCTCCATTTGTTTTCTGAACAGAAAACTCAAATACTGGACTGTCCCGTTCAAAACCGGACACCTGGCAACCCTACCAATGTCAGGGTTTGGTTTTTGTTTTTTCATGCACAGGTTCTCCCTTTCTCATGGGCTGTGTCCAGACTCAGGGGTTTTTTCGAAAAAAGTAGCCTTTTTTCGAAAAAACTTCCCCTGCGTCCAGACTCAAGCCGCGTTCTTTCTAAATTAATTCGAAAGAACGCGGCTTTTCTTTCGATGGCGGTAAACCTCATTTCACGAGGAAGAACGCCTTCTTTCGAAAGTTCCTCTTTCGAAAGAAGGCGTTCTTCAATGTAAATAGGGCTTCTTCAAAAGAGAGCATCCAGACTCACTGGATGCTTTCTTTCGAAAAAGCAAGCCGCTTTTTTGAAATTTCTCCGTGCAGTCTAGACGCTCTCTTTCAAAAGAGGCTCTTTCGAAAGATGCTTTCGAAAGAGCCTCTTTCGAAAGAAGCCTGCAGTCTAGACATAGCCATGGAGAGTTCTTTTGCCAGAACACCAGCGAGGGTTAGTTAACTTTACATATAAATTGTTGTCAACCCTAACTGCTCAGTCCTATGACAAGGGGCTACAGCTGTCAGCCCAAGAAGTGGTAGAGGAGACCCCCAGGTAGAGCCAGACCAAGCCCAGGCGGTGCCTCAAGTGAGGAGCATTTTGGCACAGTCTCCATTTGTTAAGCTTTTGACTTGTTTTTAATGCATTTGTAGCCAGTTTTATGACTCTGATGCACAATTTGCATGTGTGGTTTATCGCTGTCTAATCCGATAATTTTTGCATGCTAGGATTCAACAAAACTTAAGTTACGTCCACACTGCAATCGTATTCTTTCTAAAGTAAATTGAAAGAACAGAGAGGTTTTTCCAACAGCGGTACTCCTCTTTCTACGAGGAAGAACACCTTTTCCGAAAGAGCTGTTTCGGAAAAAGGCATGTGTTGATGAAGAGGGGGCATTTCTTTTGAAAGAAAAGGTCTCCAGGAAATAACATAGGCCCAGGTGGACACTCCATCCATACTAATCACAACTCTATAGTTCCTGTCTCGTGCCAGCTCTTAAAGCTGCAGACACCTGGGCCAAGCCTTGTGGCAGGAAGCTGGCCATGGAGCAGCACCCTTATCGCACGGCTCTGTCTGCCACACACTGGGAGGTATGGCAGAGCAACAAGCCCCCCAAGATCCCTATAGCCCTCACAGGGAGCAGCATCAGGGCTCCCAAGGCCCAGCATAGGGCAACAAATGCTACGCACCCTCCTGGTCTGGGGCAGAAATCCTGTCCCTCCTCAAGTTGTGGGGGGAGGAGGCCATCCTGCAGGATCCCCACTCCCAGAAGCAGAATGCTGACATATATGGCCAGATGGCTCTAGCCAAGAGGGGACACCACCCCCACACTTTGGACCAAGTCAGGAGCAAGGTCAAGGAAGCTGCGCCAAGGATATGCCAGAGACAGGGAGCACAGCTCTTGCTCTGGAGTAGGACCTCACACATGTCCAAATTACAAGGAGCTGCACAGAATCCTGGGGGATGGTGAAGCCCTTTGCCCACCCATAATGGTGGACTCAGGACTCAAGACACCTGTGGTCACCTAGTGTAGCCAGACAGGAACCACCCTGTAACATCCATCTTTGCTGGCCTGGAAGCATGCAGGGCACACAGACCAGTAAAACAGCATAGTCTTTGAAAGCCTTGGACAGAAGGCCCGAATATGCAGGCTGCTGTGACCCTGGATGGCTGTAAACAGAGATACGCTAATTGCTGACCAAGAGGCTGCCGAGGAGTGCCCGTGACTGAAACCTATATTGATACGAACACACACTGTCCAGGGGGCAGGAATCTCCCGCCCAGTAAAAAAATGTCCAGTACTCACAATTTAGTTATCTCTCTTGCAAGTGTAAATTAAGTTGAAACTCCCTTGTAGGAACTGGCGTCACAAAGACAGGCCAACACAATTTGGCATCTTAGATAAGAAAGAAGATACGGGCCCCTATGGCTACGTCTAGACTGGCACGATTTTCCGGAAATGCTTTTAACGGAAAAGTTTTCCATTAAAAGCATTTTCGGAACAGAGCGTCTAGATTGGCACAGATGCTTTTCCGCAAAAGCACTTTTTGCGGAAAAGCGTCCGTGGCCAATCTAGACACGCTTTTCCGCAAAAAAGCCCCGATGGCCATTTTTGCAATCAGGGCTTTTTTACAGAAAACAAATCTCAGCTGTCTACACTGGCCCTTTTGTGCAAAAGTTTTGCACCAAAGGGACTTTTGCCTGAATGGGAGCAGCATAGTATTTCCGCAAAAAGCACTGATTTCTTACAGTAGGAAGTCAGTGCTTTTGTGGAAATTCAAGCGGTCAGTGTAGACAGCTGGCAAGTTTTTCCGGAAAAGCAGCTGATTTTCTGGAAACACTGGCCAGTCTAGACACAGTCTAACTGTTTAAGGTTTAACCTGACTCCTTCAGTTGCTGTAACAGAACCAAGCACAATTTAAAAGAACTTCAGCCGGTCATAAGGGACAGATATAGGAAGAGCTGGGGCATTTGGATCGTGTTGCTTCCAGGGGACAGATCCGTAGGGGCATCTCTCAGCCTTCCCTAGGCTGCCCGCTGCGAAGGGATCCTGTATCTTAGCAGTTAAAATCTGAGATGTAATAAGCTCTTCCTATAAACTCTGGGGCATCTGTCAGCCTGTTGGTTGACCTCCACGAAGGGATCCCAATCCTAGCAGACTAAGACACAGATGTTAAACTCCTCGGGGCGCCCGTCAGTCTCTCCTAGACTGCCCACTGCGACGGGGTCTTGTGTGCCAGCAGTTGAAGACTCGGGTGTAACACACACACACACACTGCCCTGACCATCTGCTGACATCTAGCCGGAGCTCCTTGATGAGGAGGAGGACAAACAGCAGCTGCAGGATGAAGAGGACACAGCCAGTACAATCACCCTCACCCTGGAGCCAGTACCCCAAGCCCTGGACATCTCCCAGGTATCCTCTGATGACGGGGAGGGATCATCAGGTGAGTGCTCAGTTTTACACACATACCAGGGCAGGAGAGGGAGGTGCAGAGGGGATGAGGAGCGATCGTCGCTCAGCCTGGGCAGTGTGCTTCACTCTGTGCACGTGCAAGCACATGCAGCGGCAGTGTGTACCACATGGCCTCAGAAGCTAGCCCTGGAGCACCCATGGTCTCGTGCTCACAGGCTGTGTGGAGGACCCACACACGTCTGACCAATGGGGAACTCCCTCCCACCACCAGACACTGCTGGAAGCAGACTGAGCACACGGGCACAGGCACAGGCACAACCCTGAGCACTTTGAGGGGTGCCACATACAGCACACGACCATGCTTGCATGCTCAAGGAACCATCTGCTCTTGTGGATGGCACTGCCAGGTCAGCTGTGTATGCAGCCCCCATGGAAGGCCAGGCTGCTCCAGGCCCCTCTCCCGCCCATGGGATCCCACTGTTGCTGGACACTTCCCTTGCCAGCTTGTCTGTGAAGATGGAGTGGGGTGGTGGGAAGCGTGGTCCCTGGGGCTCGTCCTGCAGTGAAGGCCACACATGGCCTGGCTCACGAGACATCACCGTCCTCTGGCCCAAGGACTGTTAGTCTCTGCTCACACAGGAGGGCATGGCCTCATGCACAGTGTCTGCTTGGATGACTGACCACCTCTCCCTCTTTTCCTCCACAGCTGGACTAGCCATCACTGAGGGGTGCTCCATGCCATCAGAGGCAGCTGCCCGATCCCGCTGGAGTTGCAAGTGCAGGAGGGTCCATGAGGACCTCATGAGGGAACACGTGGCCATCCTGCGTGACATGCAATGAACCCTGGCCCAAAAGGTCTGGGATGAAGCCAAGTGGTACAACTGAATGTGGGACCAGCTTGTGCAGCAGGGCAAAAACTTGTGTACCTCCATCCGGGAAGTGATGGCACACTTGGCTCCTGTTCCCATTGTAGCCCTCCCCACTCTAGCCCCTTTTCCCACTCTAGCTCCCCCTGCCATGCCTATGCCCCCTCCGCTGACCCCCCCAGCCATCTCGGACCCCACTCCAGCCCTCCAAGTTTGCCAAGGTCCCCAGCAGAGGTGTAGCAAAGTGGGGAGGAAGGGGGACGGTTGCCCCCGGGCATCATGCTAGGGGGGCACCGGGCTGGGGTGGGACCAGAGCTCACACTGCTCTGGCCCACGTAACGCTTTCAACCAGACCCAGGAGCTGCTGGCTAAGTGCTGCCAGCTCTCTACATACTGTGAGCTGAAGCAGCTAAGCTGGGTGGGAGGAGCAGTGGTTTTAATGGTAAGTTCCTCCGGTGCCTGGCTCTCCGGGGGGGGGGGGGGGGGATTTGACTGGGGGAGTGCTCCCAGCACTGGGGGTGCCTTGCTCTGGGGGAGGAGGGGTGAGTGCATGGTGGGGGCTGGCTTTGGGGCAGGGGTGAGGTGAATGTATTGGGATGCGGGGTACTGGAAGGGGCCTGGCTCTGGGCAGGGGTGAGTGCATTGGGATAGGGTATACTGGGGGGGGGGGGGGGGCTGGCTCTGGGATAGGGATGGTTGTGTTGTACTTAAAAGTACTGCATGGGATTTTTTCGGGGGAAAAGGCAAAATGCCACATTTATTGGTAATACATACATATAGCAGTCAACACTTATATGCATATAATACAGTGCACACAGGCACACACCCACCATGTCTTGTTTTTATCAATAGTTGTTCCACCTAACTGCTGGCCAGATTAGTTAGGTCGGGGAGGGTTGGAGCTGGATCAATGCTCCCATGTTGACTGCAAGATGCCTTAGATGTATAGTGTCTTCCCTCTCAGGCAGAGAGTCGTCATATACATATGCATTTACTGGTCTAAGGCACCTTCTTCTGGGTGTTTTTAATGCTCCCCCATTCACCTTCAAAGAGGGACCGTCCAAAAGCAGGTGTTTGCTGCTTCCTCCCGAGGCATCCATAAGTCTAGTCTTCTTTCAGTGAACCCACTTCACAGGTCCCATGGTTCTTATTGTTCTTGAATCTGGCTTCCACCTTTCTCCAACCATCATACCCTCAGTCAATAAGGGCACCTTTGCCTTTGAAATGTAGCAAGAGCCCTCATGTGGGAGTGTGATTGTCATAAGCATAGGCCCTTGGGAGGGACGGCAAAGTTAAAAATCAAGTAAATGTATTAAAAACCTTTGCTCTTCCCCGAATCCCATCCTGTGGCTGCCAGCAGCCTTCTGTCTCCCCTCAGCCTCTCCCCCCGCCCAGCCACAAGGGACCTTTTCACTCCCTTTCCCTGCAGTGCTGCACCCAAGGGCACGGGGCTACTTACTCAGTCTGGTGGCAGGCAAGATGGTGAACTCCTGTCCTGTTGGCCACTCTCTTTGTGGTGTGGTTTCAGTATAGCCTTTCCCCTGTGCTCACTGCCCCCAGTGACCACTCTCAGCATCGTGTTCCTCCTTTGTCTCACCTCCCTTTCCAACAGTCCCAGGCTGAGCCTGACCCTTTGGCACCCTCTATCTCTCTGGCGGCATTGCCTTCTCATATGTCCCTTTCCACTGGCCACAGGACTCCAACAGTTTGGCTTAGCCCTTCCCTCAGGACTAGCCTGATCCTTGAAGGTTCCAATTGACTCCTGCTGTGCTTTGCAGCACCTTTTATAGGCCTTCCTGGCCCCTGATTGGCTGGTTCCTCCACAGCCTCTCTAGCTTCTTGCTCTATGTCCTTTCTTGTCCTCAAGGGCTGATCTGCCCCGTCCCATATGCTCTTTGGCAAGATAGGAACATGTCTATCACTCCACCAGTTAGGGAACCCTATCACGGAAAAGCCATCCACTATGTCCTGCATAGTTCCCAGAATCACTAACCTTTATAGTGGAAGGGTATTGACCGCCTTGGCTACTTGGGTCACAACAATCCCCACTGTAGATTTCCCTACTCCAAATAGATTCCCAACTGACTGGGGCTATTGCCATGTGCTTCTTCCATGGTCAGAACAGGTCTCATTCTGGTATTCCTGTATATATAAAGCCACCCTTGTTTTGTGGTATAAGGAATTAAAGTACTATTTGATATTATCAAGCCAACAGGCATTTTAGCAGAAAATTAAAACAATGTTTTATTCTGAAAACAAGTAATATTTATTTTCTTCTGAAGTGTTATAATGGAACAATGCCATTAAAATAATAGCAAATTTAAGTCACTATTTAGTTAAATATAGCTGCAGTTCTAATATTCTTTGTAAATTTTGTCTTAGTCATTCTTTTCTGTGTACCTCTATAGATATATAGATGTATTGTTGTGATTAACTGTCAATTACATATCTATCACCTGAAATTTCAGGTTGTCACTGAATGGATTTTACAGCTCTTCTGGCCTGCTGTCATTAGGAACCAGTGTTATGAAAACAAAAATCATTGAGTCCAGTATATACAATATAACAGCCTCTAGACAAAGGACTATAAAACAGTTGATGTTTTGTAATTTTGGGGGAAACTTCCTGGTATCAGTGAAGTCAATGATAACACTCCCTCTGACTTCAAAAGGAGCAGGATTGGGACCGTATATGGAATGTTCCAAACTTCAATATCCAATCAAAAGTTTAACTGGCACAAAAAATAACAGCTGATTATAGTGGGAAAGTTATTTAATCTAAGAAAAACTTTTAAAAATAAGCCACATTACAGTGGCTTTCTTCATTACTAGATCTCTGAAGAGATTCTTGCTGTAGAATTGGATGAATATAACTACAGCTGAGAGTATTACTTTTCTGTCACAAAGTCATATCAAAGCACAGAATATTTTCCTTTTTTGAATGGAACTGTCACTTGTCATTTGTTGGGATACCTATTCTTTACAACTCATGCAAAGCCACAATGGGCACCTTGCAAAATGTGTTAATACCTGTCATAAGTGCACAAACACAGCATTAAGACAAATGTATACAGTATGCAACTATCCATATATATTTTTGAAAAAATTATAGAAAAGAATTGGAAACATTAGTTTAAATGTATGTGCATTTCAAACTATCAACTGTTTTTAACTTAAAGAAAGTATTCTAAAATAACTATAACTTTATGAAGGTTTTTGAACAAGCACACAATATAGTGATGACGATTCATAGAGGCTGGCTGCTTTCAAAAAATTATTCATAATAACAAGCAATTATCAAAGCCAATGAAACAAAGGATTCTGTTTCACATTTAGCTGAAACCCAGTTGTCTCTCGCAACATCCCAGACCCATCTGCTGGAGATCTGTGGGGGAGAAAAAAAACAAAGTACTAACAAATTGATTAAAACAGTACGTCTGTGTCTAGACTGGCCAGTTTTTCCAGAAAATCAGCTGCTTTTCCGGAAAAGCTTGCCAGCTGTCTACACTGGCCGCTTGAATTTCCACAAAAACACTGACGATCTCATGTAAGATTGTCAGTGTTCTTGTGGAAATACTATGCTGCTCCCGTTCAGGCAAAAGTGCATTTGCGGAAAAGCGTCCGTGCCAATCTAGACGCTCCGTTCCGAAAATGCTTTTAACAGAAAACTTTTCTGTTAAAAGCATTTCCGGAAAATCATTCCAGTCTAGACATAGCCTACATGTTTAAGGAAGTATTTTTCAGATTATAACTTTAGAACATGTAGCATTATATAGAGCTAGGGTGGACAATAATTTTAGGAGGGCCAGGACACATCCCATGCTCCCCTGCCCACAGACCCTGATTGGCCTGGGAGAAGGGAGGCTTTATCTGCAATGCTTACTCAAACAACTCTTATGCCCTTTTCACGCTGACCAGCAGTATTAATCTGCCCTGGTGAGGTGACTCTCCTATAGTCCATTAAGTGAGACACAGTAGCTGAGCTCTCTGTTCCTGTGAGTTCCAAGAGGTAGGTCACCCTAAAGCAATGCACACCTGGACCATTTAGAATATGGTGGTAGGCACAACAGGACCCCAAACGTGTTTTGTGAAAATATTATGAATAAGCTAATTTGTTTACTCACATTTATTGCCTGACCAGTCTTTTCCACAATTAGGACAGTTACTAAGTACTTATAGCGATCAAAGCCCATGTCTTTGACAGCTGTTAATATTTCTTCTGAGATTGAAGAACACAAGAAGATACTGGTGTCACCATTATAATTGGTTTCTTGAAGTCTCTGCTATCAAAAGATTTTTTTTTAAATTGTAATCTCTGTTTTAACAAGCTTTTGTATAAAAGCTATACAGTTATAACTGGCTGGCAGCTGGTTACTTCTAGCCGCAGACAGTGCTCCACCCCTACTCCCAACCCACCTACCATGGTTCTGGAAAATCGTTATAATGTCCTAGATATGAGAAATAAGGAATCATCCCCTAAGGAGGAGGAGGAAAAGCCATGTAACCTCAAGTCTGGGAGGTCTGCAGCCACCATTGCAAGAGGAAATATAGGGTAATGGTGGTTGGAGATTCTCTTTTGAGGGGGACGGAGGCTCTGATCTGTCACCCTGACATGACATCCCAGAAGGTATGCTGCCTGCCAGAGGCCCATATCCAAGATATTACAGAAGGATTGTTGAGGATCATCTGGCCCCCTGACTACTATCCCATGCAACTCATCCATGTTGGCATTAATAATACTGCCAGGTGTGACCTTGAGCAGATCAGAAGTGACTACAGAGCTCTGGGAGTACAGATGAGGGAATCTGGAGTGCAGATGGTGTTCTCTTTGATCCTTCTGGTCAAAGGTAGGGGGCCAAACAGAGACAGATGTATCCAAGAGGTGAATGTCTGACTGCAAAGATGGTGTCACCAGGAGGGCTTTGGCTTCCTTGATTATGGGGTTCTGTTCCAGGAAGAAGGACTGCTAAGCAGAGATGGGCTCCTTCTATCAAGAAGGGGAAGCAAGTATTTGCATACAGATTGGTTAATCTACTGAGGAGGGCTTTAAACTATATTTGACAGGGGCAGGTGAGCAAAGTCCACATGTACGTGTAAAACATGGAGACTTGGAATATGAGTCAGAAATTGGGATGGACATGAGCTATAATAGCAGGGAAAAAGGAGAAACAAGGAAGAATCGGGGGCACAAAATCAGTATCTTAATTGTCTGTAGACAGCACTCCCTCCTTCCTGTCCTTCACTCTTTTCACTCTCCCCTCTTTTTCTTGGCGGGGGAAATCTTTTTACTCATGAACAAGCACTTGAAGAAACTTCAATTTTCATCTTCACTGCTGGTGCTCAGCAAGTGCTCTACAAAAGATATTTATCTTACACGATAGAGCCTGGGAAGAGCATATGGATGTATGTATTAGGATGTTAGCATTGCATTTGCTTATTAAGCCTCCAATTCTGCAAACACTTATCAAGAGATTGGTGCTGCTCCATTGGTGCTAGTGACCAATATGCTTAACTGTATAGTAACTTTAAAATAGTCCCAACATTATCTTTGAGGGACTAGGATCTAACTTTGCACTAAAATTAAATCTCTTACATACAGACAACTTAAACAAATAAAATTACTCTACCGTTAGTATTTGTTGAGCTTTGTTTCTTACTAAATTAGCTTCGAATTTCCTATAAGGCTCCATTTTGTATGTATTGGCATATTTTATTTTTGCCATGCTAGCTTTCAATGAAAATATTTCACTTTTCCCAAACTCTGCAAAAGACTCATTGTCCATTGGTTCCATACCGTGAACTTCATGGCTTGAACTTCTCATTCTCTCTTTTACCACCTGTGCATGCTTTAAAAAAAAAAAAAAAAAAAAAAAAAAAAAAGCTCAGTACCATGCTTTTGTACTTGATTGTTAGAAGTTTTTTAATGACACGTCAAAAAGGTATCGCTAGAGGGAAAGACTTGAATTTTATTTGGAATCATTTTTAGGATATATCTGAAAAAAAATTGACTGAATTTTTCATATCTGTTATGGATAACTAAGGAGTGCTGCTTGCTATCTGATGCTTCTGGGAAAAGGGCACAAGCTATTCATCTCAGCTTTGATTCTGCTTCCACTGAAGCCTATGTACATTTAGCAGTTGACTTTAATGCAGGCAGAATAGGGCACTCAGGGCAATTTTGCAGAGAAGAAACCCTCAAACAACTGGTCAATAAATCCTTTTCACTTTCTTTCAAAAGTGTTGGAAGGCACAATCTAAATTAGGTATGTCAGAGACTCGTCCACTTTTTGATAAGCTCTGTGGGGGGTAGGGGAGGTAGAGGCACAGCAGGAAACTGTAGGAGAGGGTACTGAAGCAGTCTCCGCTTCTGCTGTGATTCTGCTTTTGAAACATACATTTCAAAAACAGAAGCCCTGCAGAGAACTTGGGGCCAGCGGGGGACTTATGCTCCCTTTTGAAATGTACAAGAGCCCCGCCAGGACTCTTGTACATTTCAAAAGCTCAGGTGCTGCAGGGAGTGTGGGGCTAGCAGGAGTCCCCCTCTGGTCCCATGTTCCCAATGGGGCTTCCTTTTGAAATGTACAAGAGCCCCACTGGCAAGAGAAGCCCTGAACTGTCCAGAATCCTGAGAGAATCCCCCATCCACCACCAGAGGAGTACCAGACAGGGACTAACTGCCTGGCCAACCTGAACAGTTTCAGCTATGCTGGCCAGTGTACCCCAGCCTGCCTCATGCAGCTCCAACAGCTGGTCAACCCCAGCCTTGCCGGCTGCCTCACTGATCCCAGCCTCAGGCTTGCCCCAGCCAGTCTCAGTCCAAGTCCAAAGAACTGGAAACACTGCACACCTGCCTCCTCTTCTCACTCCCCCCCCCCCCCAGCCTGGAACATTGATCTTTTTATATGTGCCATGCTGGTTATGAGGCAGCAGAGGATATAGTATCTGTTACTCAGAGTTCAGGGAGACGACTGATGAACCCAGGAAGCTGAATCACAGATACCACTGACTCGGCTGCCCCAGAATCTGCATAACACATAATCAAAAATCAGCAACCCAGTGTGCTGCAACTCCAGCAAGTGAAGGAAAGACTCTTCCCTGGCCTATTATACCCCCTGCCCATGAAACTCACTTTGGGATCTGAAACTGAAGAAATTCTCATTTTTGTTTATCTTTATCATTAATAAAGATCCTGCACAGCCAAGTTTTGCCCTCAGTTACACTTAGGCTGTGTCTACATTGGCAAGATATTGCACAAAAGCACCTGCTTTTGCGCAAAAACTTGCCGCCTGTCTACACTGGCCACGAGTTCTTGCACAAGAACACTGATGTTCTAATATAAGAAATCAGTACTTCTTGCGCAAGAACTATGACGCTCCCACTCAAGAAAAAGCCCTCTTGTGCAACTGTTCTTGCGCAAGAGGCCAGTGTAGACAGGCAACACGAATTTCTTGCGCAAGAAAGCCCGATGGCTAAAATTACCATCGGAGCTTTCTTGTGCAAGAGAGCGTCTACACTGGCACGGATGCTTTTGCGCAAAAGCACATCTCTCGTGCAAAAGCACATGCCAGTGTAGACGCTCTCTTGCGCAAATACTTTAACGCAAAAACTCTCGTGTTAAAAGTATTTGCGCAAAATCTTGCCAATATAGACGTAACCTCTTATAAAATCATTCTCTTCAACAGGCATAACTGAGGGCAGAACTAAGGATGTTAAGAAGTGGGTAATAGGCTAATTGTGAAGTCCATTCAATATCTATCAACTACATAATTAGTCGATAAGGGGAAGTGCTCTGTCCTGGCTCTTGCTGGGTCCAGGAGCTACCTCTGCTACAGCTCTGCAGTTTAAATGTAGTAGGAGCTGGGCACACAGACAGCCTGGCTCTTACAACATTTAAAATAGAGCCCCAGCAGTCCCAGAGCTAGCGCAAGCTGTGACTGCTGAGTCCCGGCTCTTGCCAGTTTCAGGAGCTAGCTCTGGGAGTGGCTCTACCTCCCTTGCCCTCTCTCCCCCACATATCATGGAACTTTTAAGCCACTCTCCCCAACACCTTGCTGCTCCAGAGGCAGCAAAGGGGCGGGGAGAAGTGAGTAATTACTCTAGTACCCAATAAGCCTAGGCTTATTTGGTTAACCAGTTTAAACATAATGCCTCGCAGGGGAGGAGGGAGGAGACTTCATGAACTCCCCGATCTCCAGTCTCAACTGACCTGGGAGCAGGGGAGTAGCTGGGCACTAGGGGAGTGAGGTGTTTCATCAGTGAGAGTTGGAGGTTTTTTTTTTCCCCCATTTCTCAGTTATGTGGTCCCCTACTGATTTTTATATGGGTCAGCATCCTCCCTCTCTCTCCCCCAACCCCAAAAAAGTTCCCCACTCCTGCCATAAATAAAGACAACGTTGACACCTTTTGTGTTGGATATAATAGTTTACTTTATTTAAAAATGAAGCCTGGCTAACAAGCCCCCAATTGGGACCCAGTCCCCATCTGGCAGCAGCATCATAACACTCCTGCACCCTCCATACACACCAACCCTGAGCCCATCCTACAACTGAACCCCCTGCCCTGAGTCTCTCATACCCCTACATCCCCAGCCCCCTGCCACAACACTCTGGTACCCCCCATGCCAACCCTGGGCCTGTCATATACCTGAACCCCCTGCCCTGAGCCCCTCATACCTGCACATCCCCAAACTCCTGCACCCTGAGTCCATCATACACCCAAATCCCCTGCCAAGCCCCTCATACACTCCAACCCAGAATCCTGCACCCACACACTCCAACCCAGAATCCTGCACCCACACATCCCCAGGTCTCTAATAAACCATCTTGCTAGTCTTTAAAGTGCTACATAGTTCTGTCTTCCAGTTCCCTGCCATAAGACTGACAGAAGACAACCTGAATTCTTGCATGAAGCTGGAGTCGAGCAGTTAGGATGTAAACTTCAAAGAAATGTGCAAAAAGATGCACCACTTGATCTGAATTTTGACATAGTTTGGCTCTTTGGTTTGAAACAAGTTCTTTTCAACAACCATGCATCACACCTCAAACATACTCACCAAGGAACACAAACTTGCAATCAACTCTGTTGCCAATGCTGTCCACGTAGTTACACAATCACAGCATAAGTCACAACATTAGAGGCACATACAACTGCAAATCCTCTAATGTGATCTACGCCATCAAGTGCCAGCAATGCCCCTCTGCCATATATAGTGGCCAAACTGGACAGTCTCTACGACAACGGATTAATGGACACAAATCAGATATTTGAAATGGTAACACAGAGAAGCCTGCTGGGGAACATTTTAACTGGTCCGGGCACTAGTCAATGGATTTAAAGCTGGCTAGTTACTTACAAAATAATTTCAGGAATCAGCTAGAGCGCGAGTCTGCAGAATTGGCCTTCATATGCAAATCTGACACTGCCTCTCATGCCTCGAACAAAAACATGAACTGGATTCCACACACCAAAGCGAAGTATCTTTTATAGCCCACTCTCTTAACCGCATTTAGCCCAGACACGTTGAATTGAGAGGGGTTTCTCCCCCCTCTCTCCCCTTTGCTCTCTCTAGAGCTGTCTCTCTGTGCCGCTTGCTGGTATCCGTCATCACCTGAAGCGGGCTGCACCCACGAGAGCTCACGCTACGAGCGATGTCTATTAGTTTCGAAGGTGCTGCCAATGCCCTTCTTGCCCCCACAACAGGCCGCCTTCGCCGCCGCAGTCCCGCCCCGACACACCAATGAGCCAGCGCCCCCGCCCGCGCCCTGCCGGCCGCTCACGTTGTCTTTCTCGAACATGCTCAAACGCCGCTCCGTCTTCGTCCCAGAGGGAAAGCCGGGCGGCTTCGAAGCCTTCGCGTGCTTGTCCATGGTTTCCGCCTCTGCCGAGAAGAGCCGGCCCGGCGCCTTCCCCCAACCGCCGCCCAACGGTCACAAAAACGTTCCGGCTTCGCGCGCCACAGCCCGGCTCAGGGCGCAACGTCAGAGCGAGGCTTTCCCCCGCACGTGCTGTGACGTCACGGCGCGCCACGCGTCACTGGCTGTGGGCTGGACCGGGAGGAAGGCGGAAGTAGCCAAGGTAACTGCGCGCGGCCGGGGAGGGGGCGGCGTTGCGGCGCCTCTCTCGGAGAGTTGGTGCCGGGCGGGCGAGGGGAGCTGGCGCAGAGCGAGGCGCCGTTTCCATGGATCGAGCTACCCGCTGTCCGCCTCGCGGGCTGGGCGTGGATCCCTGCCGGGGGTTGGCTCCGGTTGGAGCCCGGACCCGGGATAACGGCTCCTACTGCCCCGAAGCCGCCTCTGTGCTCCGCCCCGCGCCCCGGTAGCCGGGTCCTTTGCGGGGGGGAGGCTCCCTGCGAGGGGAATCTCCTCGGCGTTTTGTTTCTTTACTGCTGGCTGAAGCAGGGACGTGAAAGGCTACACGGTGAACGGAGACTTCCCGTTAACCAGACCTTAAGCGCTAACCCCCCTAGCGCGCCGCCCGGGCCCTCGGCGGGACGCCAGCCAGTTAACCGGTTACACGAAGTAGTTTAACTTTTTGCTCTGATACTTGCACCCCTAAATGAGAGCGGCTCAGCGGAGGTCAGTGAAACAGACATTAAACTCTTCGAGGCACTAACAGGCAGAGCCTAGGACGTGGGGATATGACCCTGACTCTTAAAGTGGGCCAGTTTCAGACTTAGCGGTGTCCTAGTCCTGACTTGGTGTATAAGGGGTTTAAATCACTTTTTAAGGACATTACACTTTGATTTACATTGTTAAATGTTACATTGACGTAGCCATAAGGTACAGCTTTTATTTGTAATTTACCCAATCAAGCTGCTATGTCTGCAGTCTGTTAAATATGCTTTTTAACACTGTCATCTAGTAGTACAGAAAGTTAATATTTCAAGAAAAGAAATGTACTACCTCTGGCTGGACAGTTTCTGAACTTGCCATATGATTAGTGTGTGCTTTTAGGTATTTTGATAAGGTCAATAAGTTTCTTACAGCGAGGGTTCAATTCTTCTCCAAGGAAGTGGCCCATTTGTGTCTTGCTCACTTGTTGAGCCAACCTTAGAACAACACACCTTTCGGAGTGTCTTTCGTCTGGGTTTTTGTTTGTTTGGTGTATGTATGTTCTTCCTTAAATTCAACTGAACATTCTGGGGATAGATAGGCCGTATCCCCAATGCTTTATCAGGTATCTCTTTCAGCAGAATGATCAGCTTTGTAGTGTTGAGCATCGCAGCTGCAAAGTTATGCTTTAATTACTGTGTACTCACTCTGGACTTGCCTGTGTGTCAGCAGCATATTCTATCATCTCTCTATATAAACAAACTTCCTGTGGGATGACAGTGTGATGTCATGTGTCACTCTATGTCCCACAGCCTCTCCTTCTGCCTTCAGCCTCCTGGCCTCCCCCTTCCCTGGTGTTCCCATGGGAACCATGAGCCATGTGGCCCTCCCCCATGCTCGGGCGAAAGACTCACCTGGCCCAACACCCTCGCTGCTGGAGACAGATGGGCCTGCTGCTCTGAGGTCCTGTGGCCTGGGGGGAGAGAGCCAGGCCCAACTCCCCCCACCCCCATTGGCTGTAAGGAGAAACCTGGGCCTGATGAGGCCGAGGGAAGAGAGCTGGGGCTGGCCTGGCCTGGCCTTGCTTCCCCATTTCTGGTGGAAGGTGGGCCTGACCGGTGTAGCCTCGGCTTGGCTCTTCTCCCTGCCCCTGGCAGCCAGGAGGAAAGAGCTGGGGCTGCCAAGGTTGGGGGGAAAGGGGAAGAGCTGGGGCTGGCATAGCCTCCGCCCTGCCTCGCAGTCGTAGGGGGGTTGGGGGGCAGAGTCTGGCCTGGAATGCCTCCCTCCCCTTCCCCCCATGGCTGGGGAGAGAGCTGGGCCTGGCGTGGCTTTGGCACAGCCTGGCTTCGGCCCAGCCTCTCCCAGCAGGGGGGAAGGGCTGGGGTGGCCTTGGCCTCTTTTTGGGACGGGGGGGAGGCGAGCTGGGACAGCCTCGGACCCTCCCCAGCGGCCGGGGGCAGGAAAAGCCAGGTCCACCCTGGACTTTCTGCAGTGGCTGGGGGGAAAACTGTGTGCAACCTCACCCTTTCCCCCCTCCCTGGAGGGCCCAAGAGCTGAGGCCAGCTGGGGTGTGTGTGAGCAAGGGCTGGGGTGGCCTCGGCCTCTCAGGTGGGGGTGAGGGGAAGAGGTAGGGCCAGGGCAGCCTTGGCCCTTGGCCCTCCTTGGCCAAGAGAGGGGTTGGCGAGCAGGGGGGGCAGCCCCCTAGTGTATTGTAACAAGGCACTCTAAAATTCTTTCCCAGTTTATTGTGGGAGAATTTGTCTGTCTTTCAGAGGGAACTGTAGGAAAGCATTGGAGAATTAGCAGCACGCTAGTGTGATTTTTTTTTTGCTTATCCTCACAGTAAAGTGTGTGGCTGTGTGTACACTGCTCAAAAATGGCTGCTCTTGCACAAAAACATGCCGCCTGTCTACACTGGCCGCATGTTCTTGCGCAAGTAAACTGACGTTGTACTGTAGAAAATCAGGGCTTCTTGCACGAGAACTCTGACGTTCCCTCTCAGGAAGAAGCCCTCTTGCGCAAGAACTCTTCCAGAAGCGGCCAGTATACACAGGCAACATGAATTTCTTGCGCAAGAAGTCCCTATAGTTAAAATGGCCATCAGAGCTTTCTTGCGCAAGAGAGCGTCTACACTGGCATGGATGCTCTTGCGCAAAAGCACATGCCATTGTAGACACACTCTTGTGGAAGACTTTTTGCGCAAGAAGTCTTCCGCAAAAGAGTTCTTGTGCAAGAAGCTGCCAGTGTAGACGTAGTGTGTGGGTTTTAGCTAGAGTTAAAGCAGAGCTTGGACTCTTAAGGGTGCATCTACACTGCAGTGCTTCACTCGAAATAAGCTACGCAAATTGAGCTACGTCAGTTGCGTAGCTTATTTCAAAATAGGGAGCGTCTACACACACTTATTTCGAAATAGAGCACTCTTCCTCCAACTGCCCTTCTTCCTCGTACAATGAGGGTTAGAAGAGTTGGAGTAAGAAATCCTCCAGCTTTACAGTATTTTTACACTATTTTGAAATAACTGCCTGCTGTGTAGACGCAGACTAAGGTATTTCAGAATAGCGCTGGTTATTTCAAAATAGTGTTGCAGTGTAGATTAACCCTTACTCAACTGTGGTAAAAGTCTCAGGAGGTAGCCATGTTAGTCTGTAACTTTAAAAAAGCAATGAGTAGTCCTGTAGCATCTTAGATACTAACTAACTATACATATACAGAGATGAACCTCTCTCATCCAGGACTCCTTGGTCTGGCAATATCCATGGTCCTGCAGGACCACAGATGTTGCTAGACCAGAGAGCCCCAGCTGCAGAACTTGAGAATGGCTGGGAGCGGAGCTGGTTTAGTTGGCAGCAGCTTGCAGGGGCAGTGACCTGGGGGTAAGAGTCCTGGGAGCAGCTGCCACACAGCTGCTTCTGGGATTTTGGGGAACCCTGGGAGTAGCTGCTGCCACAGTACACAGGGCCGGGAAACCCTGGGAGTAGCTGTCCTGCAGTGTGTGGGGGTGGGGAACCCCGGGATCAGCTGTTCCGCTGCGTGGAGCCTGGGAGCCCCATGATCAGCTGTCCTGCTGCACAGAGGACCAGGGAACCCTGGGAGCAGCTGCCCTGCAGGGCATGGAGTGGGGAACTGTGGGAGTAGCCGCCACTGTATGCATGGCTGGGGAACCCCAGGAGCAGCTGCCGCTGCCACACATGGGGCCGGGAAACCCTGGGAGCAGCTGCCGTTGCCACACATACAGCTGATGAATCCCAGGAGCAGCTGCCACCTCACGCAGGGCTGGGAGCAGGGAGCAAAACCATGTGAGTGGGCTGGGGGCAGCGGACCCAGGTAGGTGGACAGGAGATCAGGTTTTTGGATTCTCCCAGGGCAGCTGCCAGGAGGAGGAGCCCTGGGAGAGCCTGGATGCCCAACCTCCTCTGGTCCAGGAAATTTCCTTGTTTGGGACTCCAGTCCCAAGGGTGCCAGATAAGGGAAGTTCAACCTGTAGAATCATGAACAGAACCCACTTCCCCATATGAGCAGAGTGGAGAGAAAAGGGGGGACTCTCACAATTTATAACAGAAAAAGAAGGGGAGAGGGGAAGTACCTGTCAATTGTGGTGCCAACACTTATGAGGCTAAATGAGTGGTCTGGAAGTATCGCAGACTTAGCTTTTGCTGTCAGTTGGGTGTTGAATGTAAGGAAATCAGGTTTAATAATGGCACATACAGTTCAGATCTTTGTTCAAGCCATGAGTTTGACGCTGCCCCTGTTTCTCTCCTCTTCCCCCTCCCCCGCAAAGCACGAGTTAGTGCTGCCCGGGGATTCTATTGTCCCCCCCCCACACACACACCCCTCGAGTAGTTGCGAACTGGCTGGCTGGTAGACACTTTCATGCAGTCTGAGCACATTTACCAGCCAGGCAGTTCGAAACTACAAACCGATACATCTAATACAACTTACCTAATGAGAAAATACCAGATATATTATATGTCTGGTATTTTCTCAGTTTGTTTTTTATGTGTTTATATTTTTGGGCTGCAAAAAGCAGTACTGAAAAAAAAGGGTTCCAACTAAAGTAAAATGTTTGGGAAACCCTGGTCTAACCATCTTTCTGTCTGTCTTACAGTCCATTTATCCAATCCATATTCCTTAACTCGCTGGCAAGAATGTTGTGGGTGACCATATCAAAAGCTTTGCTAAAGCTGGCACTGGGGGTTTTGGGAGGACCAGAAACAACTTATTTGAATATTCATCATTTGATTAATAAATATGCAAATGAACATTACCAGTCCTCCAAAAGTTCGTGAATGGATTTACTGGTCCCCGTGTCAAAAAGTTTGGGAACCCCTGTACTACAGGACAAACCCAACAAAGAAAGCAACAGAATGCCACTAGCCAGTATCCACAGTCTCCAGCTAAAACCTCTCCTACGCATCACGGATCTACAACCTATCATAGATGACAATCCCTCTCTGCTTCCCACGGCTCCCCTTGGCTGCAAATGGCAAACTGTAGCTAATGGGAGTTGCGAGGTTCTGTGCCTGTGGAGATGGTAAGTAAACAAACCGGAGTGGCCAGGTAGCACCTTTCTCGGAGTGGGCCCGCGGACCGCTTAGAGAAACACGGCCTTATGCTAAACCAGAGGTGGGCAATGATTTTTGAACAGGGACCACTTCAGAAATTTTTAAGTGCCCTTGGGCTGCCCCAGAAGGAGCAGGGCCTCAGGCGGAAGGGGTGCTTCCCCACTGACACACCCTAATTGGTCTGAGGGAGGGAGAGAGTGCAAAATCTCTTCCTCTCCCTCCCCAGAGGACTGCCAGCTGTTCTGAACAGCTGGCGGTTCCCTCCAGGTACCCATGCCCCTGTCAGTGGGAGGAGACTTTGCATGCTCCCACTGAATACCTCCAGGTCAATCAGGGCCTGGGGAAGGGGAGCACGTGAAGACACTCACTCCCTGCCCCTACCTTGCAAAGGAAGGCCATGCTTAGGGTGTGTCTAGACTACAGGATTTTTTTGAAAAAAAAGTGGCCTTTTTTCGAAAAAACTTCCCCTGCGTTTAGACTGCTGCCGCGTTCTTTTGAAAGTAAATTGAAAGAACATGACATTTTTTTCGACCGTGGAAAACCTCATTTTATGAGGAAGAACGCCTATTTTTCAAAAGTGCTTTTTCAAAAAAGGCGCTATGTAATGCAAACTGTGCTTTTTCAAAAGAGAGCATCCAGACTGCCTGTAGTCTAGACGCTCTTTTTTGAAAGAGGCTTGCAGTCTAGACATAGCCTTAGAGTCAACCACTAGCTGAGCAGCAGCTGGTGGTTCACTTTTAAGTGCAGAGCCCCTTGCAGGGCGGGAGGAGAATTCACGTGCTCTCCCTGCCCCCAAACCCTGATTGGCCTGGGGACAAAGGAAACACGTAAAGTCTTCTCCCACCCTGCCCTTGTCCTGCACCCCTTAGAAACGCTGCACCCCTCACAGGGCGGGAAGAGACTTTGCGCACTCCTTCTTGCCCCCAGGCCTATCAGGGTTTGGGGGTGGAAGGGAGTGTGTGAAGTCTCCTTGTAAGCGCCATGCACAGGGCAGGGCATAAGGACACTTTGCGCGCTTCCCCCCGCCCGTGGGCCCTGATTGCTCTGGAGGTGGGGGGAGTGGCAGGGCCTCTGCAGGCTGGTTCAACTCGCTTGGTGGGCCATATGTGACCCGCAGAAGCCCTTTTACCCACCCTTGTGCTAACCCATGTACCTAATTATTTATGATGCTTCTGAAATAGAAGTCTGTTTCAGAGTCACTATTCTTCACCCAAGTAATGCTTGCTGTGCTGTCAAGTGGCTATAGATGGCCTGCCAGAGAACTATAAAAAGAAATCTTGGGCCTTGATCTTGTAGCTTCCTTATATTGGACATTGGGCTGTGACCTATGGAATTAATTCTGAAATAATTTTTGCAGCTCTAAAGCTAACCATCTCTGCTATGAAACTGATCTAAGAACTTAGTTCATGTCTGTACGTATAGTGGTCTTTTAAACTACACTTTTATTTTTCAATAAATTGTAATTTAGAAAAGAATAATTGGCTGTAAGCATATATTTGGGTAAGATCTAAAATATTCATTAACCTGGTGGGTAATGCATCTGATCCTTTGGGATTGGTAGAACATTTTATATGATTAATAAGAATTTTTCATCCTCATCATATTTGATTTGGATGTCTGGGTAACAGCCCAGGGCTGGATTCTTTTAAGGACACTGTGTTTTGGCTTCTGGTTAACCAGTCTTGTTAGGGTTGCCAGGTGTCCAGTTTTGAACCAGACAGTCCAGTATTTGAGCTATCTGTTTGGGAAACAAATTGAGAAAATATAAATGTCTGGTATTTTCTAAATAAGATGTAATGTAGATTTTGATGTAATGTCAAGTGTGTCCGGTATTTTTGTTGAAACCATCTGGCAACCCTAAGTATTGTAGAGAAGCTATTTGGTTACTGGCTTGGTGGATCTTATTAGAAATAACCTTCAATTTTCAGGCTTGTCTGTCTCCTTCTTTGCAGTTTCCCTTAATTGATCAGTCTCAGAATGCCTCACTTGGAATCCTGGTCACAAGAGCTTAATGGACTCTAGTTGGTTCAACATGTTGAACATCATTGTAAACACATGCTTTAGGTTAAAGCATCACTATGTAGTAACTTTCTTGTTTTATACTTTCTTTCCTGGTAATAGGAAGTACCCTTTGTTTTGTGTTCTTAGATGTCAATAGCTGAGCCAGTCGCCACCTGTCTTTCCCCTGCAGTGCATTATATGGTTTGCAAACTTGGATTTGAGATAAAAGAAAGCCTTTCTGTTAATAGTATCATGTATGAAAATGGTGAAGTGTGTTGGAAAACAATCACAGAGCTCGTGTATTGCCTTGAATCAGGTTAGTATTTACTTTAGATCTATTTTGTGTCAAGTGTTTGAAAGCAAAAACACAGTACAAGTCAAGGTAGACCTAGCATGGTACAACATGCAAGCATGGTTGTTGTTATGGTACAACAACTAGTGCATCATAGTTAGGTTGTGTTACAGAATTTACTTTTAAAAAAACACTTTAAACCTTCATGGCGGGGAGGGGAGGGACTTAAAACACAAAACCTTACTGAAACAGGAAAAAACAAAACAAAATGTATACTTTATAAATCTCTATATATTTGCATATGATTGGGGGAAACATCACTGAGAAACACCTGGAAGACTTCATTTCCTCTAACCATATTTTTAAAACCAAAACAGCTTTTCAGCCAGTTCACATCCCTAATATAGATAGGTACTTTCGGTTTGTTTTCCATTGTAATCTTTTGTTCATTTCCCATCTACAATAAATGTCTTGAGGAACAGTGAACAGTAACATAATAATTCTGAAAGAACAATTTGTGTAGGATGGGAGGGGCTTTTGATTTTTAAAACATAGCCTGAGAAGAACAAGTTTCATATTGCATTGGATTTGAGACAATGGACCTTTTGAACTTCAGTTCTCTGACCATCCTTTTATTTTTCATTTTAAGATCAAAGTGTGGATTATATAAAAAGTGTGCAGCTGTTAGGACCTTTATGCGAATCTGTTCATTTGCATCTACAATCTCTGACAATGGAACAGTTCAAATTACAATACTTATTGTGGTTCCAGTGGACAAACCATACAGAGGTACGAAAACTAATATTGGCAATAAATATTTCAAATTGTGCAACTGCCTGAAGAATTTGGAACCAGATTACACAAAAGTAAACAGCAAAGCAAATTACCCTCTGTAGCCTTCAGAATTGTAACTAATTGGCATCCTATTAAGTAATAGGATGAGAACTGTGCTGAAATATGTTCACTTACTGCTTTTGTTGATTTGTTTTATAATTACAATTATCTATGTTATCACAATCAAACCTACTAAATATTTTTGGCCTGTAGATGGGCATAGGACTGTGCTTTTCGTTGAAGCCCAGTATGTATGTTTGCTTCTTTTTATGGATTCTTCTTTTGTTGAATTGTTTTTGTGTCAGAAATCTCTAGGTGATGATCTTGCCAAGTGTTTCTGCCATCTGGCCTCCTGGATAGAGAAATATCTATAGATTTGCATATGAGTAGGGAAAAAAATCACTAAGGAAACACTTGGAAGACTTCATTTCCGCTAACCATATTTGTAGGTGTTTGATAATTTTCTTTTTGATAATGTGAAACACAACTTTTACCTTCTCTTTTGGCCTCACAGCTACTTCTGGAAGTTTTTGCTGCACTACAGAGCACAGAAGCTACAGCAATTGCACTTAGCTTAATGAAACTAACATCATGTCTAGAGCGAGCCTTGGGAGATGTAAGTGCAAACAGTTAAGGTTGTGCTGTTGTTTTGGTTCAAAAAGCTAAGGACTGTGCTTGTGGATTTTATACAACAGAATTTTAATTTCAACTGTATATGTTAATTTCTAGGACAGTCTCTAAGACAGGGGTGGGAAACTTTTTTTGAGTAGGAGGAAAAATCAATTGAGAGCTACACACCAAAACCTCCTCACTAATGTGGCCCTGACTGAGAAACAGAAAAAAAGACATCTCATTCCCCTCACACTCGAGCCCCAGAGTCTAGGGGGGCCTGAGCTAGTTGATTTTCTAGACCCCCCCTAGGCTCTGGGGTGGGACTAAAATGAGGGGTTCAGTGTTTGGGAAGGGGCTGCTGGGAAGCCAGCTGGGGTAGAGGGGTCTGGATGGGAGGAAGCGTGGAGGGGTCTGGGCAGGAAGTGAGGTGCAAGAACAAGCAGGCTGTGGGTGGGGGAAGGAAGTCTAAGTGGGTGGTGGGGTGCTGGAGCTGGCTAGAGGTGTGGGTGGTAAGGTGCATACATGAGGCCGATCGGGTGTGCTTACCTGTGTCGCTCACCAGGGACACACACGACTCCATGCCTTCCACTGCTTCTATTGGCTGTAATTCCTGCCAATGGGAGCAGTGGGGAAAAGCCTCCAGGCAAGTGACTCCCTGCACTGTTGTTTCCCCAGCTAGAGGGCAGGAGAGTGGCAGCATACAGAGCCAGGCAAAGCCTGTAGGCCAGATCGAGCCTTGGCCTGCCCTGATCTGGCCTGCGAGGCTCACCTCCCTGCAGTTGGGGTTCACCACCTCTTTTCTAAGATATAAGTCTTGTATATTGCCTTGAAATCCAGGTGTCAGCTGGTAATTTCAGTTTTTGACCTAATTACAAAGTTAGATGAGAGACACTAATATAATTAGTTATGAATATTAGAACAGTAAAATATTTTTTGTGATTTAACACGTTTCCCCTCCCCCCCCCCGCCGCAACATTTTTCTTTTTATGATCTCTTCACTAATTGGAAGCTTTGTCTCCAGGTTTCTTATTTTATAACATATTATAGAGTGTTGGGCTGCTTGCATTGTCAGTTTCTCATGAAACTGAAGGAATTTCACTCGATTGGCTTTGCTTTTCATGCATATTCCTTTATGTTGCCCATAGGTTTAGAATGATATTGTTCTACATTGTGGCCAAAGTGGCCTCTTAGAACAAGGAATGATGTTGTGGCTTTTGCCCTGTATTCTAAAATTTAATTTCTTGTTAATAAAAATTCACAAGTCCTTGCCTGTGTTCCTGGAATAATGTCTAGAGAAAAAAGGGTCACTGTTTGAAGAATTCCAGTCTTGGCAAACTGAAAAATTACGCATATAATCTTGTTTGTAAATGTGTGGTGGTTCTTTATGGAGTCAGTAATTACATTTGACTCTCATAACAGATCTTCATCAAAGTAGTAATTCATGAGCTAGATTAGCCTGTTCCAGTAAATGTGCTATTGGATTATTTGCTGAAACCCACTATCAAGTCCCCTCCACACACTAAGGATGTTAACTAGCGGTTAATTTACTAGTTGAGTAGTCGATGGAATTTCCATCGACTACTTGACTAGTCAATAGACATTTCCGCTTCTTCCTTTGAAATGTACAAGAGGCTGGGGCTCTTGTACATTTCAAAGGAAGAATGTGGACCTCTGTGTGCAGTCTGGGGCCAGCGGAAAGTCCCACTGACTCCGGGCTGTACATGGGTGTGCCAGCTTTGAAATGTACCAGAGTCCCCAGAAGGGGATCTTGTGCATTTCAAAGTGGAAGTGCCCTCATGGAGCCTGAGGTCAGCAGGGTACGGCAGCAAGGAGGAGGGGGGGATCGACTAGTCAACTGACTATCCAATAAGCATAGTCGACTAGTCTTTAACATCCTTACCATACAAACAGGCATTTTTTGTACCCTGCATTTACTCTACTAAGCTTCTTGCTATGCCTCCTCCTCACCAAATTCTTGCTTCTTTGTAGAAATAATTTACCTTTTAATTTCTAGTTATTCAGAATGCCTTCTGTCTAGTACTGAAATTAGCATAGCAATGGAATCAGAGAAACTGCTTATGTAAGATTCTGTGATTTACGTTATTTGATTCATGATAGTTTCTTATTCCAATTTGTCCTTTAATCATCTCATGAAATTTCAAAGTAGGATTTTTAAATGTTTTATTAGCTGAACTGAGTATGGATGTAGAAATGAAATAGTTGTTTACCTAAGATATGTAAATATATATTGGGTATAGATATCTTTATTTTACAGTATCCCGCTTTTATTTGTAGGTTTTCTTATTAATTGGTAAGGACTGTCCGTTCCTTTTAAGAGATTTGCTTGCATCTCAGGAGCTTGCAAAAGTCTTTGGACAATCTGTGGTGAGTGTGTGGTTTTTGAAATTAGTTCTTACTGCACTGAGGTGCATTGTCCTTTTTATTAGATGATTGAGTTCTAAGCAAAGTACAACTTAAGTTGAACAGGAGTTTGTAAATATTGTAGTATTTACATAGTTGATATCCTCTTACAAATATTACTTACAACAATTATCTTGTGGAGGGAGTGTTGCAAGAAGATTAGCTAAAATTTTAATCTTTAATGCAGGCCTGATGTCAAGTGGGAGTAGGGCTTAAAGGGGAAGTTCCCCAGAGCCCAACAATTCTAAAGGGCCTGGAACTTCTGGCTGCTGCAGCAGGCATGGCAGCATCGGGAGCCCCAGGCTCTTTAAATCACCGCACGCTCAGGGTGGCGCTCAAAGGCTGGCTACCGGGGATGGGGGGGTCAGCATGGTATGCTCTGATATGTGGCTGTTCCTAGCCCCTCCTCTCCACCCAAGGCTCCGTCTCTTCTGGGAGCATGGAGTCTGCCCCTCCTCCCCACTTTGCTCAGGGATCCAGCAAGTCTGTCAGCTCCCCTGCTGAAATGGAAATATGATTTATGGTGATGTACATACATTGAATCATAGAATCATAGAATAATAGGACTGGAAGGGACCTCAAGAGGTCATCGAGTGCAGCCCCCCGCCCTCAAGGCAGGACCAAGCTCCACCTACACCATCCCTGTTGATATTCATCCCAATTGATATTCTTATAGTCTCCAACTAAAAAATCTTCATAGATGAGGTACGGATGTTAGAGTATAGTCATCTTGGGCTTATTGGTTAATCCTAACGACTACATGCATCCTCTCCCCCTCTTCCCTTCCTCTCCCCCGCCCTCCCCCCGCGTTGCTACCGCTTTATTGCCCCAGTTCCCATTCCACCTCTGTCTTTGAAATGTAGCAGGAGCCCCGCGGGGCTTTTGCTACATTTCAAAGGCAGAAGCGCTGCAGTCGGGACCCGACATGAGCAGAGATTGCTTCAGTCTCCACTCGCCCAGTTCCTGCTTCACCTCTGCCTTTGAAATGTAGCAAGAACCGCAGAGGGCTCTTACTACATTTCAAAGGTGAAAGCGCTACAGTTCCCCTCTGTGCCGCTGCCTTTTAAATGTAGTAAGAGCTGCCTGTGACTCTTACTACATTTAAAAGGCAGCAGCACAGAGGCTGCTTGTGACTCTTACTACATTTAAAAGGCAAAGGCATAGCCAGAATTGCAAGCACCCCCCCCACCTTCCTCTTCTCGACTAATCAAGTAGTCAAGATTAGCTGATTAATCGAAATTGAACATCCCTAGTACAAGCAAAAAGGGGTGGTTGGGGGTGTAATCTCCTTTTAGAGTTTGCCATGCATCACTAGTGATTTTATTGTTGTGGCTTTTGTTGTAAATCGTGATCAATCACCTTGATGAGGTTAAGCTTATCAAGGAAACTTGTTGAAGATGTTAATATAAGTTAGTTTCTAGTCACATTTTCTAGGAAGAGAAAGGCAAACCAACATTAAAATATATATTTGCTTATGCAACAATTTTTCTCTGTCCCAATTAGATGAATGTACTAAGAGTATTCATTGGGTCTCCATGTGGTCTAAATCTCCGTAACATTTTGTGGCATGGATTTGCTTCCCCTCAAGAAATTCCTGCAAAGTAAGTTACCAGGGAAGTGTTTCCAAATATCTTTCTTTCCTGTCAGGCTGCAAGTGATAGAGGAGCATTTATCAGAACCATCACCTCTCTTGAAATTAAAAACTGGTATATTTTTCCTCCACACTTTTCTGGCTGTTGGTTTTCAGAACAATCCCCTTTCTTATTCAGCCTGCCCCCAAGAGAGTATTGCAAGCCTAAATGAAACTAGTAAACAGAATCTCTTTTTGAGATTGTATGAGGAAAGGCTGATAGGGAGCGCAAGGCAGAGTGGAGACAAAAACTCATGGTAGTACTTCACTACTTAGCTTTGTAAAAAGCACTGCCATGGCCATTGGTTTTCCCAGATCTGCTCCAGACATGTCTCCATTGATTAGTCAAGTTTCATGTTGTGTTTGGAGGAGTGGGGAATTCATTCAGGAGTTGGTTTTGCTTTGGTGTTAAACTTTGAGTTTAAAATATTGTGCTGATACAAAAGTGAGTGAAGCAAAGTCAGTGCTGTTTTTGGGAAACCTGATGCCCTGTGTGTTGAGAAGGTGATTCGAGCAGCAGTGGAAATAAGCAGGTACAAAAGGTACAGAAATGGGACAGATAGAAAAGCCAACAAACTCAGCTAGCAAATGGGTTTTTATAATTCATTATTTTCCTTCATCTAATCAGATGTAAGGTGGTGCTCTCAGGTGACAGGGAGACCCTCAGGTGACCCTTTTTATTAGCTCTGCTGTTTTAAAAAAGCAATATATGTCAAGATCTTGTACATGGAGATTTCTTCAGTATGTCCCCAAGCCACAAATATCAGTTTTTCTGGTACATATGTAAAGTCTCTCTTCTAACATATTGCAATGTTGTGGTATTTCCCCTAGATATTGCTCTGTGCTGCTTTTTTTAACTGCAGGATTGGGCCAGTTGCTAAGGAGATTCCTACTGCAAACTGAAACCATTTTAATACATCGCCCTTATATAGTCTTCCCAAATGTAGGGGAGTTGGACATTTTTCCAGGCAAGTATCTAATTGTTACCAACCTGTGACATTTTAAGATTGGTTCCTGAATTTTTTTTAAATGCAAAACTACCATTGAAAACAATGGCTGTTCCACAGCTAGAGGATTGAGCTCTGAATTAAGATATCTGTGTGTGCCACTGTTAAAGGAAGAAACTAAATTGCAGAAGAATGTTGGCCTTTTTTTTTTTTTTAAATGGAAGAGGAATATCTTCCAAAATTTGAGTTGGGCATAAACCCCAAGAAGTTTAGCTTTCTTATAAAGAGTATAATGCAGTGTTTCTTAAACTGTGTTCCGTGGTACACTGGTGTGCCACTGAGAAGAACGGAGTTCAAAATGGCCATTCTTAAAGGGGCAGGCGACCTTTTTTTTTTTTTGGCTCAATAACTTTCCCCCCGACCCTCTTTACTTTATTTTTTTGCTCAACAAAAAATCCTTGGTGTTCCTCATTAAAAACAACTATTTTTTGGTGTTCCTCAGTCTTAAAAAGTTTAAGAAACACTGTTATAACGCATACTCTGATCTTTTTGATAATGAAAATACAATCTGTGTAATAAGAATCTCCTACTTTAGTTCTGCAAAGTTTTTAACTCTTTGCAGAGTCAGTGTGCTTCATTCACTTATGTGGGATTGTGATGGGCTTCATTTTGCAACCAACTGGAGATCGGTCCTGAGGAAGGGCAAAACTATTACTCCCGTAACCCCAGGGTTTCTGCCAGAGCAGAGAATAGTTTTTTTGGGTGGGGAGAAGGCAGTTTTCTCTAAAAATCTTGTTAGTAGATGCTGCCTGTGGGAATCTCTTAAATTTCCCAGTTAGGGATGTAAGAGTTTAACCGGTTAACTAATAAGCTGATGCTTATCGGTTACCATTAACAGTTAAACTCTGCATGGGCCTGCCACTTCACAGGGCTGGCGGCCCTGCCATTAACCATGTAATTGATAGAATTCTGATTGGTTATATGGTTAATATTTGTATTCATTTTTTACATCCCCGCCCCTAACTATGTCCCTCCTGTAGCAATGTGATTGTGAGTGGCACCAGTATTCCCCAAGGCCTTGGTTAGTGAGCATCATGGACACTTTGTACTACCTTCATTCTTCTGGTGGACCAGGACGAAGCCTCTCAAGGCAGAATCCAGCTCAACATTCAGGGCCTCCTTAATATTGTGAAATTCTACAGCTGTTTAAGAATTTGTTGTTTACCCCCATCATTGTGCTTCAGAATCTAAGCTTTCTTTTTAGAAAAAAATATTTCTAGCCCTTATGATTACAGAAAAAATCATAATTTGAGCCTCATGCAAAGCAATGCAGTGATGTCTGTGTGTCCAGGTTGCCTGACACAGAGGCTTTGACAGGTTTGAAATGCTCCATTTATCATGATGAGTTGTTAACTGTTATTTTTAGTTTTCAAGCTGAGGAACATAGAAAAACAAAAATGTAGGAACAGCATGAAATTGAATTATTACAGTAGCACAGGGTTACTATACTGAGGCTTAATGAAATTAAATGAAAAATAAAACCCATATTTCTAAATTTATTTGAAGATGATGCAGAACTTCCACAATAGTGGAACAGAACTCAAGTCGATATTATGGTAGAGTACACTAGTCTTGCCAATAGACAATAACCAGTATTTAAAATTCATGCTTTATTTTAGTCTATCATGTACAGCATCTCACTGATAATATATCTTATCACTGTTCTTCATTTCTGAGCTTTAAAATATTTAACTGTATAGTTTTATTTAGTTGAAGTTGAAAAACTTAATCGAGTATTTGAATAGCTATTAAGCAGAAATAATTTGCATTTTTGAATGAAGGTTTGTGAACAATTCTTCAGTAAATTTAACTCTCTACATTTCAGTATATGCATTTAATTAAAAAACCTGTTTTTGCTAATTTGTAGATCTTAATCATGAAGCACTTTCCTTAACTGAAGAACTAGCAAAGATATCCAGTTTTGTGTTAAAAACAATGTTACCATTTTGGGTTGCTGCACTAACAGCTTTCAGGCAACATAGGTAAGAGAATTGCACTATCACATTTTCCTTCATTCTTTTTTTCTTACTAATCTCAGAATGACCTTTTGACTATAGGCATTTGTTATTCATGGAATAAGCTGTTGTCTTGAAAAACTTTATGAATCAGAAGCATTAATGGCATCTAAACGTGTTAGACTAGTCTCATGCAAGTGTACAATTCGTGGACCTGGAATTCAGTTTTGCCTCTATTTGCATAAACCCTGCTTTCATTAGAATGCAGCATAAAATCAAAATTTAACATTATGTAAGCGGGGGAATGATCCCGCTATTGTGGGGAACTTTCCTGGCTTCTATACACCCGGGTGAAATGAACTAGCGAAAGGATCTTAGTCCCCGCTCCCACTTCCTTTACCCCACGGCTCCCTGATCTTGAGGGCTCCCCCTCCACTCTCCTGAGTAGCAGAGCCCTTGAAACCCCAACAAGGCTGGGCCCAGGTTTCCTGGGGCTTAATCCCTGACCTTGTAGTCACTAGGGGCAGGAGTTAGGGTGTCCCCACTCCGAGGTGCTCTCTTTACACTGCAGGCCTTCTTGGCCCAGTGATCACTTCATAAGGTTCAAAGCAAATACAATTTATTAAACAACAACTGATTAAAGAGAAAAGAATAAGACAAAATGAGAATGGTTAAATGAGAACACCCAGCCCTGCTCTGTAGCACAGGGACATCAAAACAGCAGTCTGCAGGGTGTAAGGTCAGTCCACAGTCTCTTTCTTAGAGGCCCTGGATATGCTGCAGGGGGGGCTACAGGCTGGACACGCTAGCTGTGGTAGTGACCACACAGTCTCAAGCTCGAAGTGGCCAGACCCCTCTCCCAGTCCAGAGCCTTTCCCCACACTTTGCTGGTCCCAGGTGCTCACCACATCCAGCTGCAGGCTGTGCTGCTTGGCCAGTTCCAGCTCCTTGCGTTGCTTCTCTGTTCCTTTTGGCTCTCTGAGCACTGCCAGTCTGCTGCTCAACACAGGGTCTGCTCTCCTTGAGTTGTGTATGCCTGGCTCTGCTGCTGCAAAAACTGCCCCTCAGCACAGCTTGCTCCTCTTAGCAGTCTCTCAGCTCTCTGTTTTTGCAGGACTTCTTCACACAGCTTGTACTCCTATTTCAGCTCTCTGTCTTTGCAGGACCACTTCTGCACACAGCTTGTTTGTTCAGAGAGAGAGCGCCAGAACAATCCCAGCTCACAGGGAGGACGGGGCCTGGCCTCTCCCCTTCCTCACTGGCCTGTCCAACCTGTCAATCAGGCTGAGCTGGAGTGTTGGCTGCTTTCCATTGTCTCTGGGGTCAATCAGTCTCATGAACGCTTCCCCTTCAGATACTGCGATCTGGCAAACCAAAAACTCCCACAGAGTTTTAGTAAGGGGTAACAGTCCCTTTACATTTACACTGTTATGTGAAACACATGAGAGAATAACATACCTCTTCAATGGACAAATGATAGCTAGAACACTAAACAGTGTAAGAATCTATATGACAGTCACAGAAAATTGAGACTGACACACAGCATTACAATAAATTAATTTTTAAAAATTGAAATGTGCAAACTTTGTAGGTTTGCTGAGCTCCGTAATAATATGCCATGTTAATTCTGTCTTCTCTTCCATTCATTATATTGTACCCCAACCTGTTGTATCTTGTGTTTGTTTATATTAATGCTATTTTCTGGGCAAGGTTTGTCATTTATTATATGTTTGTAAGTACAGTTGACCTTGTTCTTGCCTACAGTAATCATTGTAATACATTTTCCACAAGGGTTAGTGTATGTTTAAGAAAAAACTAAAATCTTGCATGCATTCCTCTAATTTTGCAGGTATGCTGACTGTGTTATACTGTTACTCCCTCAGCTGGAAACTGGACTTAGATTACTCTTCACCACAGTTAATAAATGTCCAAATAGACTGCTAACTGCTGAAGTAGGTTTTTTTATGATCATGGAATCTCTATTATGATAAATATAACATTAAAAAAACAGCAGAAGAAGTACCTAAGACATGATATTCTGGTTAGTCTCTAAGGTGCCACAGGACTATTTGTTGTTTTTAAAGTTACAGACTAACATAGCTACCCCTCTGAGATGTTCTAAAATAGTTTAGAATTGTACTTACTGTCCTCTAAAAAGCTGTATAGTTTAATCTTTTACAGACCTCTGGTACTTCTTTTAGAGTCTCACGTGACAGTTCTCTTCCTCTGCTTATTGAAGTTTGAAAAGTATAACAGTATGCTACTGCCACTTGGATGTAGTAGGCTACAGTGGAAAACTGCATATGCTATTTTTACTCCTTTTTGTCCTTAAAGAGGTAGTTCCAAATGTATAGCAATTCAGGTTGGCCATGGTCAATATGTAAGTGTAATTGGTTTCAGTGTTCATTTCTGAAAATGGAATTATTACTATGGCTTTTTTTTCTATTGTAGTCCTCTTCTCTTTATACCACTTTTGATGAGGTAAGTTAACTGTAAATCATTTACAATATTTGAACCCTGGTTTTTATGTGAAGTGTTTATGATGTGATTCAAGCCATCAGAAAGATGTAACAATGCTCTTGTTTCCTTGAATATACTAAAATAAATTGAAGAGCTAGATGCCTATCATCATACAAATGGACCATGCTGAAAATCTTTTCAAAATAATGATTCCACTTGGGATGTAAAAGAGTAGTCGAGTCAGTTACTCATCTCTCCCCTCCCCCTGGTGCCTCTATACCAGTATACTCTATACTTAAAAGCTGGCTCCCCGCAGCGCTGTCTCTGTGGTGCCGCTTGCCCCCCACAGTAAGAGCTGGAGGGCAGGTTGGCCGGCACCTACTGCCTTTTAAATTGCAAAGCTACAGCTATCCTGATGCGAGCTGGAACTGAGCCAACTGCCTTCCCCTATCGACTAATTGAGTAGTCGATAGACTTTTTATCAAGTATTCAATTAGTAAAATAACCTCATTTCTAACGTCCCTGGATTCCACAAACTTTTTGTAGTCAAGAAAAGATTTCACATACCTGAAGTAGTAGAGACAGAGAAAATAAGACTTACTAAAGCATCTATAAACTCCTGGCAGCTCCTCAGTGCCTATTTTTAATGTATTTTCTTCCTAATCTTTTGTCATTTTGATAGCCAAACTCTGATTTTCATCCAGTTAATCAGTATTTATTTTCCATTAAATTGCTCCAAAGTGTCCACAGTATTCTAAGTGTGACTGAAGCAGTGATATATAAAGAAGGGATACTAGCTCACCACCTGTCCTTTGGGCCTGGTACAAACAATAAATTATAATTCTTAATGAGATATCATGACTAGCATGAAATGTTTCATATTGATCTATATTGTGACCCTGTTACTGTTTTTTATCTATATACACAGTCACTTTTTAGTACTAATCATCAGTAAGCCATTTCCCACCATGGACACGTGAAGATTTTCTCACATTTGATATGTACACATTTCCATTATTAAACTTTTGAGTCTCTTGCCTACATTGAATGGGATTTGTTATATTTTGGGAAAGTTAATATCCAGCATTTCTATTTTAAGGAAAAAGAGCCATGAAGCCCCTACTTCGGCAGTGGCCATACTAACATACAGCTCTTACACTGTGTTTCTTGATCCAAGATCAACTATGCAGCATAAAATCAAAAGAGTTTATGTGAACTAGAATTGTTTCTTTCAGTCCTCTTATTAATCCGATAAACACTGGTCTGTTTCCAAAGCAGGATGGTTTTGCTGTACATAAAATCAGGAAAATTGCTTGCTCCCAAAAGCTGCAACAGAGTGAAATACAGAATCCAAAGCTGAAAAGTGGAACTCATTAGGATCCCACAAGGTTTTTTCAATAAAAATGAAAGCTATAAAATATTTTTCTGTCCCTGTTACTTAGTGAGTGGGTGGTAACTAAATGTCTTGTAAACAGCTTTACTTTCTGTCATTAATTAAAACAACATATGTTCTTTTATCACCTGTTTGTAGTAAATGCCAATATCTATACAAGCACACAGCCTATAATAACCCATTTCTTTCCTATTTGACTCTCCAAAAGCCAAAATATTTTGTTATCCCATATTATCTATCACTGTTAAATAAAATAGTTCATTTGGTTGCTGGAGATTTGGCAATAGTTTAATATTAGGGATGCTTCCTACTGTAATATTGGTATTTTTCATTCAGCTTTATAGCCATGGGGTTTGTTCAATCTTAAGTTGTCTTCAGTTTCAGATGATTTTTTTTTTCTAGATGCTAACAAAACAGTTGAGTGACAAAGAGATCAATCAGCTTCCTCTAATTCTTGGAGAGCCTGCAATGGTATGTGTATTAAGTACCTTTGATTTAGCAGTACATTTATAATTGATAGTCTGTGAATATCATAGATACTTTAGACACAAGATGATCATGACCCTAGGAGCCCCCATTTTGAAAGGTGCAAAATAATACTTATCAGGTAAATATAAGGTTAGCTAAAACAGCACAGGATGTTGAAGAGGAATTGGACACCCAACTTGAGAACATCAGTATTTGAAGGGAATTGGCCTTATTATCTGGCATCAAGAAACTCAAATTGCCAATAGGCATGAATTTTTTAAATTGGAAGGTGGCTATTTATTATTAGCATCTTAACTTTATTCCTTTTAACTGTTGTTTATCATATTACCATCCAGACTACTTCATTGTTTCTGATCTTCAGCTCTACTCTGTTTGCCAGAACTATAATGTATGGACTCAGGAGTCTTTGCTTAATTTTAGTAATTTTCAGCTATTCTTGTTGATCGTGGGTAGGGGTGTGGTTCCCCCCCTCCCCCTCTCATATCTTTCCCAAGGTGGCAGTTGTCTTTTTAAAGAAGTGGGCTTTAGTGGGTTCCCCTTGTCTCTCTAAGTGCTCCATTTCATACAGACCTAAGTGCTTTTTGTTCCCCCAAGAAATGCATGCTTATTACAGTTTCGGTAGAATTGTTTTGTGTACTTAGTTTTCTCCACAAATGATTCTACAGGAATTCCTTTGGGATTTCTTGAACCATCAAGAGGGTCCTCGTGTAAGAGATCATTTAAGCCATGGTGAGGTCAACTTAAATGAGTTTCCAAGAGAAATAGCCAATCAGATACTTGCATTTTCAATTACACTTTTATACAAATTTTCAGAAGAGGAGGAACTCTCAGAACTTAAGGTAAGGGCTAGTGCGAGTTGAACAATGTATAATTCTGTAGGTGCCAAATATGATTTAAAAACTATGAATGGGCTACACCTTTAATTGTTTTAACCCTCAGCACCTTATTGTGGCAACAGGGTCTACATTAAACTTTAAATATTTTCCTGGCATTTTTCTGTTAGATTGTAATACAGAAATGAAGCATAGAAAAACTGTCCCCAATATTATCTTTCCCAACTCTAACCTGTTTTATTCCTTTCACACCTCCTTGTTAACACTTGCTTTTTACAACTGTGTTTTCACTCCTGGTTTTTTTTTTTTTTTTACCAAAACTGTATATATGCAGTTTAAGACTATCATTTTGTCCTTTCCATCTTGCTGTTTATCTCCCTGATAGCTCAACTATGAACTGCCTCCTGTTTTTTCAGTATCTTCCACTGAAGTACCTAAAAGTGTGCACACTAAAGTGTGGCTGAATTGGTTATGGAGATAAAATCTGAGACTTCCTCTAGTCTTTAAGAGAATGCAGCTATGAATATGAACTTGATACAATAATGGAAATGTGATTTTTGCTAGGCACTGTACTGAGTCATATCCAGTCGTTCAAAGGGCAGCGCCGCAAAGCTAAGCCTGGGATCAGCTGTGCTGCACTGCTGCTTTGAAACACTGAGGCGGCATTCAAAGGGCAGCGCCACACAGCTGGTCCCGAGCTCCCCCACCCCACCCACTTTGCTGCCTCTATCTGATAGAGGCAGCAAAGGAGAAGGGGAGAATCGACTAGTCGACTGACTATGATAAGCATTTGCTTATCAGATAGTCAACTAGTCCTTAACATCCTTAGTCAATGAGACTGTCATATCTAAAATTAAGCATGTGCATAAATCTTCACAGGATCAGAATCTAGTTTTTTAAAAATTAGTGCATGTTACCATTTATTTTTGTAAACTAGGAACACACAGTCATTAAACCACTGATCAGCTGTGCAAGTTGCTACCACTCTCAGTTTCATCCAGTTGCCCGACTTAAGAAACAGGTATGTAGATATGACAAAGAGTGTAAATATTCCATACATCTTAAAAAATGTGTAACTGTTGTCTTTTTGCTTTAATTGTCCTGAATAACAGGGTTTTGAAGGAAATTAAACTTTTTCTACCCATGCAGTTTATTTTGTTGTCTTGTTCAATACAGAAGTTAAATATTAGTTAAAATCTGTCTAGTTATAAGAATAGTTAACTTCCAAGAGAGATTTTGGAATCCCTGTCATTGAAAGTTTTCAAGAACAGGTTAGATAAATACCTGTCCGGGATAGTGCAGGTGTCCTTGGGTCTGCCTCAGTGTTGGGGGGCTGAATTAGGTAACCCCTTGTGGTTCCTTCCAGATTTACATTTCTGTGTCTTCTACAGATCCCCATTTTTTAAGATTACTTGTTAGTGCATGACTCTTGGTGTATTGGGGACATGGATCAGCATTTTCAGGTTCTCTTACAGTTTGGTTCCATCTCTGTGGCTACGTCTACACTGGCCCCAAATTCCGGAAAAGGGATGCAAAGCAGGTTGCAAAGCAGGTAAGTCAGAATAGGGAAATCCGCAGGGGATTTAAATATCCCCCGCGGATTTAAATAAACATGTCCGCCGCTTTTTTTCCGGCTTGGGGAAAAGCCAGAAAAAAGCGTCTAGACTGGCGCGATCCTCCGGAATAAAGCCCTTTTCTGGAGGATCTCTTATTCCTACTTTCAGGGCCAGTGTAGACGTAGCCTCAGTGTTTGCTGCGCCACTAATTTGAAGGTTACTCGTTATGGTTTGTTGATGGTTGATTATGTATTAAAGAGGCATTTGACAAATATATGAAGTTAGCTGCCACTGCCTAGAGACTTTGTTTTACTTTGTCAAAAAGCCTTTGGAAGCCATAAATGTTGTAGCCTAATCAAGAACTAGTAAGAGATGTCAGTATGTATTAGAGCTGTCAAATGATTTTAAAACAATAATTGCAATTAATTTTTTTTGAAAGGTTGTGATTCATTGTAGTTTTAATTGTTCTGGAGCAGCATGGCTGGGGAAAGCTCCATGGGGGTGGGGGGGTGAGCAGGCTAGGTGGGAACAGCACTAGAGTAGGTCAGCGGGAGATGAACACCCCTGACTCAGAAGCACGGAGCGGTGCCCCTTTGGGCACAACACCTGAGAGTAATCTGTGGATTTGAGAATCACTGAACTTCTTGATAGTCTCTCTCTTTATCTTTATAGATTTGGCTCTGTATTAGATAGTACCATCATACATACCTTTTTAATTAGTGAAGATATGAAGTACATTAGAGATACTAATGAGTAATTCTTTGATGTTAAATGATGGGAAAAGTAAGAAATGTCTGCAACTTAAGTTTATATTGTGGCATGAACTTTTCATTTATTTTAGACTTTCCACACATTTTGTCTTGGATGTACATGCCTTTAATTGCTTACAAGATGCAGTAATAGAGATTTTTTTAAAAAATAGTAAAATGTGTTGCTATGACATGGTATCTCATATTAGTTATATTTTACTTTGAAGTTTGGCTTTATTAAGGTGTATTTTGATTTACTAGGTGCTGGAATGTATGAAGAGCATTTGTTCCTGGCCTGAGCTCCCTGTAGTACCCGAAGAGCAAATTCAAGAAATTACAGGGTATGCCTGATCTATATAAAAAAATCATACCTTGAAACCACATTTATAAGACTCTGTATACTCCATAGTAAGTAGGATCTAAATTCTTTAGCAGGACACCTCATATCACAGTGGTCTGTTACAGCAGCCTGAAATTCTGTGGAACTTCATTTAAATAAAAAATGGAGGTTTCTCTAGAATTTTAACTTTAAGTGAAATCATGCATTTACTGCAATATTCCACATGCCATGGTTAAGTGGGCTAGCCCTGTAGGGTACGGTCACTCACAGAGTTTTTAACTCCCAAGTTACCAATTAACGTGAGATGGTTAACGCATTAAGATGTGTCCAGACTAGACCTTCCAAAACATTTATTCCTGGCTACAAACATTTATGGTTTTCCCTTTAGGGATGCATACACAATTCACTGGAAACTATTCAGTGTGCTTAATTAATTAAGGGTATGTCTATACAGCAGCATTATTTTGGAACAACTGACATTATTCCAAAATAAAATAGTGCATGCCTATACTATAAACCTTTATTTCGAAATAATGTCGAGCTGGAGGACTTCTTACTCTGACTTGCAATAACCCTCATTTCATGGGGAGTAAGGGAAGTCGAAAGAAGAGTGTTCTTCCTTCAACTTCCTGCAGTATAGACATCGCCTAAAGCCACGTTAAGCTATTTCAACTTAAGCTACACAACTGACGTAGCTGAAGTTGCGTAGCTTAATTTGACTTTAGCCCTGCTGTGTAGATGTACCCCAAGCGTAAATGGTTTTGTTTCATTCTGTTACCTTCTTGAATAAGACTCTCCTGCATTCCTATAACTACTTGTTCTGAATTCAAGATTTAGTTTTCCTTCTCAGAGGCTTAGTTACCACCTTTCAAAGATGAGCAACGTTGTATCTAAGGATATGTCTACACAGTGCAGCTTTTAGCAACAAGGCTGTGTCGACACAGCCCTGTCGCTAAAAGTCAATGCATGTGAACACTGTTTGTCGACTATTTTGTTGACAAAATATTTCCACCCCACTGAGCAGGTTCAGTTTGTTGGCATGAGAGCTCTGCTGCCAACAAAGCAGTGTTCGCACGTGCACTTGCCATGGCAAAACTTTGTCATTCATGGGAAGAGAGTTTAAGTACCAACAAACAACAAAAGTTTTGGCGAGCAATTGCAAGTGTACACACAGCTTTAGAATAAGAAATTGCCTATGCTTCCGTAGAAGAGATAGTAATGGTGTACCTTCATAAAGTATTTTGGGACTAAAAATGCTAATGTTGATAAATTGCACTTACAGAAATAATTTAGCCTACTACAGAATTGAAGCCATGTTAGAAATAAGGGAAGGTAATATGAATTAAAGCCATGCTGACACAGTTCTGGGACGTTAACTTTAGCAGTGGCCTTTTGGAGAGATTGTATGGGGGTAAAAATAAGACGATTAAGCCAGAAAACAATTATAAGAGATGACCAACCGTTTTGATGCTGGACAAAATGAGGAAAAAATGGATTTTGGAAATGTTAAAGTGGTGACAGAATTTAAGTGAGTGGACATAAGGGGAGGCGGCAGAGAAGAGTAAACTAGAAGTTTGAGCCTTGGAAATAATACAGTTAGTGAAGTTGCTAATGATAGCAAGGAAGGTGGTAGAGAGAGAAGAGGAACGAGAAGCAGTTTTCTTTTAAAATAATGGTTTTGAGATGATTGTGGAGCTCTTGAGGAGGTGTCTCATAAACCGCTGCAAGGCACTGCAGGAATGGAGAACAATACCTTGATGTCTCTGGCACAGAGAGAGCTGAAATGATACAAATGATCATATTTCTAGGACCATAGGGCAAGTAGAGAAAGCAACAGAAGCCTGAAGTATACCAGTAGATGTATGGCTCCTCCTTCCCTAAAAGAGAGGTTAATGGACCTGCTACCAAAGTGGAGAAGGAGCAAAGAGGAGTAGGGTTGAAGAAAAAGAAGGGGAATTAATCAGCTGTGAAGATGACAAAAATCACTTCTAGTAGAAGAAGCTTGAATGCCACAGTGATGGGAGACCTTATAAAAACTTAGATTAAGTAGAGTAAGAATGAGAATTTCTCTTACAGCTTGACAATGAGGTGGCCATTAGTGACTTAAATAAGGCAGTTTGGGACATACAGAGGGGACAGAAAACAGCGAACCTGAGGAGATCGAAGAGAGGAAATCTGACTGTATGTAATGGAAATATTTAGTACATGGCAGGATTTTGAAGAAGAAAGAAAGGAGATGAGATGATGATGTTTAGGGAAGCTGGTGAGATTGAGAGGAGGTTGCTTTCAAAGTGGAAAACACAAGAATTTGGTTGTAAAATGGAGGGGAAAGAAGCCAAAGGATTACATGGTAGTACTGGACATGTGGATAAACTGCTATAACAAAATAGCTTTTGTTTCAAATAGGTGTGTTCAAGATGTAAATTGTACATACATCTTTCATGTTTCACTTTTGTGATAGATTCTAAATAATGTTTATCTTTGTTTTTAAGGTTGGAAAGAAGTGCAGATACTAGTCCCTGTATTTCTGTCACTACAGAAATCCTTTCTCAATTGCAAAACTATTTGCCTCAGAATTGCTTCATTTTAAATGATCCAGTGAATAATCTTCTAACTGAGAAGTAAGTTTAAAGTTTCCTCCACCCTGGAGTCCACAACTGAATACAATTTATATATGGAAATAAAAAAAGAATGTAGGGCAGTAATGACAGCTCACTGCACAAGTGTTCCTTCTCATCTCTATAGAGCAGCATTTTTGAAAGAACCATCACAGGTATCTGTATGGTAGTGTAGTTTCCTCCATCTAAATGTTTTTAGAATTCAACAGAGAACCATCCGCAGAACAAAGGGGACAGGTTCAGTATGTCATGGTAATCTTTTTGCTCTGGAGAATAACTTGAAGAAACAACCATGCTTATGTTTCAGAACTGGGAAAATGAAATGATGACATACTCACAGGAACTTTATGACAATAACTTGACTAAAATGCCTTCCGTCTGCTTTATGGTGCTGTATAATACGCTGTACCAGAGATTTTAGTCTTATAATTGTGATTGGTGTTATAGGCGTGCCTCACACTTACCTCTACATACTTCTCTACTAGCCAAAATTATGTTTCTTGAGTCTTGAAGTAGAAGCTGAGCTTTTTTGTATCTTTTTTGTTTCTAAAATGTCTGGAGATCTAAATATTGCTCACATTTCTTCAGTTAGTTTTAGCATGGCAAAATATCTTGTTTATTTAATAATAAATTTTCCCCTAAAAACAAACCATTTGAAATGATGTAGCCATCAAGAATTGTGACATACTTAATATTAGCTGACTAGCATGTATAAAGATAGCAGCATAAGTTAGCATTTTAATATCTCTTAATGAAGCCTGATATAGTGTGGTGTTTGTTAAAGCTATGACTTTACTACTTGTATTTTGTAAAATGTTAAGACTAGTTCATAATGTACTCCTACTTTTTGTACGATTAGCTCATGGTATGTTGTTTTTGGTGAATTTTCTGTTTTAGATACAGGTCTATTGTGAACTGAACTATAATGAGTGAGAGGTTTAAAACATAGACTCCTGATTTGATAGTGTATACTGTATATTTATGAATCAGAGGGGTAGCCGTGTTAGTCTGGATCTGCAAAAGTGACAAGGAATCCTGTGGCACCTTATAGACTAACAGATGTATTGGAGCATAAGCTTTTGTGGGCAAAGACCCACTTCATCATGCATCTGACGAAGTGGGTCTTTGCCCACGAAAGCTTATGCTCCAGTACATCTGTTAGTCAGTCTATAAGGTGCCACAGGACTCCTTGTCGCTTTTGTATATTTATGGCCAGTTTTGTATATTGTGGCATTATGTCTTTACTGCTCTGGTCTAGAATGAGAAATATCTCAGACTTCTAGTGATGTGATATTACTTACAGTAATTAGAGAAAATACAAATCATTCATGCTGAATAGATTCTTGTTTTGGTTAATCATGAGGAGACTGAGTAAATCTGTTTCTAGGACATCTGGTTAGAATTTTTTTAGTTCAAGCTACAGTGAAATTGATGTGAAATCTATCAGTTTCTAAATTCTGCTAATGAAAACTGAAACAATAAGAAATATTTCCTGTTTTACAGGCTATTGATTGAACTCTGTAATACGCACATTTGTACTCTCTACTGTCCACGTTCTGTACTGGAAATATTGGTTCTGCTCCGTAAGATAAGCACACAGTGCCATCAAGTGTCAGATCAAGTTATTGCCAGCAGTGAAATGAAGTACAAACAGTGGATAAATAAGATGCTGCGTTCTCGCCAGAGGCACAACTATCTACGAATGTTAAACAGGTTGGTTAAGTTTTTATTCTTTTTTTGGAGATGAATCTTTTTTTGGATACTTTTAAGAAAAGGATATAACAGTAACTGAACACTTTTCTTTTACTCTGCATGTGTATTCTTTTATATTCTTTTTATAAATTGTTAATGCTAACTAGATTTATGTAATTTGTCTACTTAGAATTAAGGATCTACCATAACTTCCATTATACACTATTAATGGCAAGCAAGCTCAAACTGGGGAATAATATCTTTCACATTTTTCTGTTGTCTAACCTGGAATTATTAGGGTCCAAATAAAAAAAATTGAAATGTTTGATTCATTTTCTTTGCACTCTTGGATGACACTAAACACTAAAATAAAGAAAGAAGGGGGGAGGTAAAACTTGGCTGTTAAAACTGAATTACAGAGGTTGTCCCCATCTTTTCACTGCTGCATTTCATCTTATTGATTAGGATGCTGGTTCAGCTGAGGAGTAATGACTAAGATTCCATTAATGTAGTGGTCTCCAACCTTTTTACATCCAAGATCACTTTTCAAATGTCAGGGCAAGCCAAGATCTATCCCATCCCTTCCCCAAGACCCTACCCCTTCCTTGAGGCCCTGTGCTCTTGATTCACCTCCTCTCCATCATTTGCTGCCCTCAGCCCGTATTCACTCTCACTGGGTGGAGACAGGAGGTGCAGGCTCTGGGGTGGGAATGAGTGAGAGGTGTAAGCTCTGGGAGGGAATTCGAGTGCAGATGGAGGTGGAGAAAGGGATGATGGCTCCAGGAGAAAGCTCCAGGCTAGAGAGTGTTGGGGTCAGGTGGAGGGTTGGGTTACTGAGGAAGCCGCAGACTTTCGGATATGTGGGTGCAGGAGTTTGGGTTGGGTGTATGATGGGCTCAGGACACAGTAGTGTTGTGGAGCAAGGCTGGGGAAGTGGGGGGTGCAGGAGTTTGGATATGTGAGAGGCTCAGGGCAGGGGGTTCAGGTGTATGATGGGCTCAGGGTTGGGGCGTATGGGGGTAAGGAGTGTTATGATGATGCAGCCAGATGGGGGCCTGTTGGCCAGGCTTCATTTTTAAATAAAATATTATGTCCAACACAAAACGTTTCAGCATTGTCTCTACTTATGGCAGGGTTGGGGAACCTGTTTTGGCTCAGGGGCCACTGACCCACAGAAAAATCAGTCAGGGACCACACAAGTGAGATGCAAAAACACACAACCCCTCCAAAACCCCCTAAGCCTCACTGATGTGGCCCCAACTGAGACGCCTCACTCCCCTGGCTCTCTAGTCCTATGAGGGACGAGGGTAGGTATGACTGAGGTTCACAGCCTCAGGCCAAATTAACTCTTTTGGGGTTCCAAGGTTAGTGTATTTTGTGGGCCCCCTAGGCTCAGAGGTGGGGCCAAAAAATGAGGGATCCAGTGTGTACGACAGAGCTGCCATTGAGTGGGATGGGGTGGGGGTGCAGAATCTGAGTGGGAAGTAGGGTACCTAGGAGCAAGCTGTGGGTAGGTGTCTGGCCAGGAGGGAGGGGGCAAGAGCAAGGTGCTGATGAGTATCTGGCCAGGTGTCCAGGGCAGGGTTCTGGATGGCATCTTTTCCAGGGAGCAGGGTACTGGTGGGAGTTTGGCCAGGGGAGAGTGGGCAGGTGTAGCTCGGCCAGTACCTGGAGGGGGTCTCCAGGAACAAGGATCTCTCGGGCAGGATCTACAGGCAGTACTGGAAGAAGTACACACCTGGCTCCTTTAAGAAATCCTGCTGCTCTGGATCCTGCACCACCATCTTAACTACCGCCCCTCCCCCAGCCTCCCTGGAGCACGGGGAAGGAAGGGAAGAAAGACAAGAAAGTGCTTGCTGTTGTGGAAAGAGAAGGAGCGTGCGCTTTCTTGTCTTCCCTTCCTTCACCATGCTGCCTGCCTTCTGCAGCGGGGGACAGGGGGAGTCTCGAGGCCCTGCACCAGATCCGGCTACTCGGGAAGTATGTGTGCTGCTCTTCCCCTGCCTACAACAGTGCACGCGCGTTCTGAGAAGCCGGATCTGGTGCGAAGCCTCAGAACTTCCTCCCATGCTGCAGGAAGCCAAAGCTAGCTCCATTTTTGTGAGGGCCAGGAGGCTGTAGTGCCAGCATGGGCTCATCATTGCAGGGAGGGGGAAGTGGGAGCTGGGAACACTGCCTTGCGATTGACTGCTAATGTCCCTGTGATCAACCAGTTGATTGCGATTGTCTGGTTGGTGACCAGTGCATTAATGTAACCCCTAATCAGCAGTGTTGCTTGGGGCTGTAGTAAGATGAGGGCCTGAAACATAAGCCCACATATCACATGCTAGGTATGAGGCCTGAGGCCCTAGACAGCAATGTTCAAGACTTTGCTAATATAAAGCAGAATTAAGCTGTGAGCAAGAGGGAGACCCTATTCACAGAAGTTGGCAAAAACAGGGCTGATATTACAGAAACACTCATACGTAAGCGGTACTAGGAATAGGCTGTGAGCACATGCCAGGGAGTAGTAACAGAATATCTCACTAAGAAACATCTTGGTACCAACTGCCTCCCCACAAATAACATACATACTGACCCAGGTTCAGGACTGGGTCTAAACTGATAGCATGATGAATAGTAATTGAACCCCCCCTCTGTGAGGTATGGGATAGTAACTAGCTAACAGTGGGAGGCAACCTGATATGTCAGGAGTGATATGTAACTTGTTTGTACCTGTGTATAAAAGTGCACCTCATAGGGTGGTCATCGGCTGACCAAGGAGGTGACGCTAATATCCAGAGCGTTAATTGGGTGTTGGTCCGTTGTCACAGAGTACATATGTATAGTGGTGCAGTGGGGAGTCTGCTTGCTGACCACTATGATTGTACTTTCTTGGCAATAAAACCTAGTTGTGCTTTCTATCCTCATCTGATTTGTGATCTCTGTGAGTTCTCTCGGAGTCTGTCGTGTTGACTAATTGTGCATGGTTAACGCATTAGACAGGGGAGCACCCATACTCACATAAGTTCAATGATTCTATGACATGGAGCTGATAGTTTATCATCATCGACGAGTAAAAGGCCTGTCAGGAACCCATTGAGACAACACCGCCTGACTGACGACAGAGGTCTGTGATTAAGTTCTCAAAATACATTTGCAGTCAGGGAAACTAGAAATCTAATAAATTAGAAATAATTTTAATGTTATCAGAGTTTATAAATGCTAAAATGCCTTAGTCTTAGGTTACATGCTTATTTCACAGTGTCACTACAGGGCAAAGGTTAATGTAGTTGTTTTTGTGTCCCCTAATTGTGTGTTTCTGTTACTTAACATGTTTGGATTTATTTTATGTGAACTTCAACTCCAAATTTTCAGTCCCTATGACCATTTTAGGGTAAAACAGGAAATCCATAGACTATTTTTGTATTAAAAATTGTATTACAATGTCTGCTTTTTTCTAGCATTAAATTTTTGTCTCCTGTGTTACGGCTGATTTTAATTTTGATGACGCTGGAACTAATCAGCATCCATACAGTTTGTGAGAAGAATCCTTATGATTATCAGCAGTATCTAAAGTGAGTATATATAGTATTTGTTTTTATTAAAATAAGTGAATAACATGGACTCCACCCTTCTTTGAAAACCTTTGGTCTATATTATTGAAATTACAGGTTAACAGCATGTGGTACATCAGGTAGTCAGTCTGTTTCCTTTATCTTTTCAGTAACAATTTGGGGAACTAGGGAGTGGTTCATTAACTCAAATGCCTTTGTTTACATGTGTTTCAGCTATTCAGGCTCAAATTTTATTAAATTTTTCATGGGCACAAATCAGAGGATAGTCTCACATTCAAGCACAAAATAAATAAATAGTGCATAATAAATGTTTCATTTACCATGTAATCAACTTCATTATTCCTATTCTGCGCTTCATTGGAGATCACAGGCATTATAAAGAAAACTGTAGGAGAGAGCTCCTCTGTAAACTGTTTATATTTCTATAATACTACATTTGTTGTACACTGGTTCAATTCTGAAAATTATTGCATGTCAGTGTCCTTTTCTTTTTATCTGCTTACCCTTGCATTAGACAAAAGAAAAGTGAGGGTTGGTAAACCTGAAAATCTGGAAAAAGTAGTAGCACCGGTCTGGGCATTATCAAGGTCTGGCCTGTCTTTGCTTTAGAAAGTCTTTTTAAGAATTATTATTTCATATTTTGTATTTCTTGTAGGTTTCTAAAGTCAGTCCTGCAGTATACTGAGAACTTGGTAACATACACAAGCCCAGAAAAGAACAAGTGGGATGAATCATTGGAGCTTACGCACAAAACGTTGATAAAAATTAGGACTTTCAATGAGAGAAAGCAAACATTAATGCAGTTAGCGACACAAATAAAGTTGTTTTGAAAAGGCGTGGTTTCTGGTACATCTTAAAACTATTTTTTTTAATGTCTCAAAACTTCATGTGGCCAAAATTATTAGAATCATTCTACTCCTCTCTTTAACTGCAGCTTCCATCAAAATGCCTTTGCAAGCAGAATTTGGCATTTACTTAGTGACAGTGTTGATGATTGGAGTTGGATAATTGCACTTCCTGAAAATGGAATATTTGTCAGGTGCTTGAGACTTAGACTGAGCTTTCACTTCAAAATAATTTGAAATGTATCTATTATTTAAGTGTACGGTGTGTGCTTTCTATTATTTAAGCGTACTATGTGCTTTAAAGCTTGATTTTAAAAAAAGTTTTTTTACAGTGTATCTGAAAATGACCAGGAGGAAAACAACTAAAATAAATGTGTTGGGAATAATGAACTAAAAAATGTCAGTGTGGTGAAGCTAATATTTGGCCATTTTCATACCCACACATCACCCATTATCTTTCATGTGCCCTTAAAAAATCCCCCAACAACAAAATTTACAACAATTTGAGTTAACAGCATTTCTTGAAATCCCTGTTCACTAGTTTTAGCACAGAAATGGGCAAACCTTGGTGTTTTGTCCCCCTCCCACCTGAGAGATACAGCTATATCTAGAATTTGCTTACATATAATACTGTTTACATGTGAAAACACACTAGCACATTTTTGTGTTCCCAGCAGAAGTATTCAGCAGTGTATTTTTACACTCTTGTCATGGACCCTTTTTTGGTTAATTTAATTAGAACATAAGAATGGCCATATTGAGTCATACTAAAGACCCATCTAGCACAGTATACTGTCTTCCAAAAGTGGCCAATGCCAAGCACCCCAGTGGGAATGAACAGAAGTAGTAATCATCAAGTGACCCATCTTCTTTCACTTTGTCTGCTAGTCCCCAATCGTCAGTAATTCATAGTATGTGCAGAAATTTGGTTTTGCACATTGCAAATCAGAAACAAAATATAAATGTTCATCTTGACCCTAAAAGTGGTATTTTGTTCTTATGTTGGTTACATCATTTTTATGTTTTTCAAAAATTAAGAAAATAAATCTCTCTTCTCCCTTGTAGAAAGAAAAGGGCCTGGATCAATTCAATAAACAAGCCATCTATTGATAAACATCAATTCACATGCCTTTTCTAAAGGATGTAAAACAGATAAATGCCTCATGGTGAGGTCACCTTTTCTGAGATTTATTAGTGCTATAAGAGGCTTATAACAATAAAAGATCAACTTGTTTAGTCTGAAGATCACTCCAGAGATGTCCTTTTCTTTTGCATTCTAAATCCATATGCTAGATTGTACAGAAGTATGAAGATCTCCTTTGCTGGCTGTCTGGTAACTCTCTAGCATGTGTCTCCCTATTCTGTGCATCCAGAAAGTAATGTTTCTTTTAAAGTTTAATCAAAGATTATCTGGCTAACATCATTGAAGATCTGAGTTGCATTTTCAGGAGCCATTGAAAATCTCAGGTGGAGACCTAGATGACCAATTATATTAGCTTCTGTAGATTCTGTCCAGGAAAGAAACACAAGCTTTAGCTGTTAGCAATCCTCCTACATACATATATACCTCTTCCTTAACAGTATCTGTAGTAGTATTTTCTCAGGTGGCATTTATAATTTTGTATTCAAATACACACTTTTCATTACCATATAATCAAAAGGTCATAGAAATTAGGAATGTTCCAAAGAAGGAAATGGAAGCTAGTAGCATGAACATAAAAAGACAGGTCTAGAACTGGAGAGAATGATATAGAATTATGATCACTGAGGATCAAATTGGTCACTGTGGGCAGGCAGTGTGAAACTTCTCTACATTACACTGGTTCAAGCCACTAGTCTCTCCATTTCATCTTGAAATGTAAAACAGTAGTTATTACCAGCATGAAGAAAGATTTTAGTCACACTTGGAAGTTGTTCTCATCACTTGCGCAGCAAATTCTTGCAATGCTTGTGTAATTGCCATGCCTGTACATTACCATCCATAATTTATTAACAAACTTGTTTAAATGTCAGACTTGGTATGTGTTTGCAGTAGGGATGTTAAAATTAGGTTATTTTAATAATCGAGTAGTCAATAGAATTTTTATCTATTACTTGATGGGGGATGCAGCCAACTCAGTCTCAGCTTGCACCAGGACCAAACCCTGCTGTAGCTCTGCAATTTAAAATGTGGCAGGAGCCAGGCAGCCTGCCCCCCAGCTCCTGCTGCATTTTAAATTACAGAGCTGCAGCAGGGTTTGGCTCCCGACTTGGCACAAGCAGAAACTGAGCCGGGCCGCCTGCCCACTTGGTTCCTAAATTTAGTAGGGGTCAGGTGGGCAGGCAACTTGGCTCACTCCTAGCTCTTGCCAGGACCAAACCCTGCTGCAGCTCTGCAATTTAAAATGCAGCAGGAGCTAGGAGGAAGGCTGCCTGGTTCCTGCTGCATTTTCAATTGCAGAGCAGCAGTGGGGTTTGGTCCCAGCGTGAGCGGAAACTCAGCGGGGTTACATGCCCAGCTGGTAACAGCACCTAGCTGCGAGGGTCTCAGCTCCCTACTGGGACCCCCGTGAAAAAGAGCTGCTACCCATAAAGTTGAGCAGCTACAGCTGCTGCAAAATAAATTGATTAACTGACTTTAAAATGTCATAAATAGATTATCATTGGTGTGTCAGGATAGGGCCTTTTTCTGTAGCCATATTGTGAGGCCTTCATCTGTACCCAGGCTGAAAGAGTAGCAGCCATTAGCTATAAAGCAGGGAGTCCCATACTCACATTCCATCTAAATTGCATTAACACAGCATCATACCAGGCTGTTTAGAAGTAGGTCCTACTATCTCTAGCTCCAAAAACAGATCTCAAGATGGGTAAAGAAAACTTAGTTTGATAGCATTTCGTCAGGCAAGAAACTCCTTATCAATATTTAGGGTTGTGAAATTCTCATTCTATGATTATGGTCCTCACTTTTGTATTGTTTGTCTGGTTTTTAATTGTTTGTCTGTTGTATATTAATTTTGCTACGTGTAAATCAACTAAGGTGGTGCAGTATGATTGGTTAGTTAATTCTGTTACAGGATGTTATGATTGGTTAGTAAAATTTTAATAAAATAATTGATTGAGGTGTAGATAAACAGGACTCAAGTTTCACTATATAAACTGGGGTCCAAGGAGGAGACCAGCAGGAAGAGAAGAAAGGAAAAGAAGAAACAGAAAGGAGGAGGGGGAAAGACCTGGCAGAAGAACTCACCTCCAAGACACAGCCTAAGACCAGAGCTGCCAAGAATCTTCTGTGATGTGCACCTACTGGAATCCAGAAGAGACTGACCAATAGGGGAAATTTGCCTGTCTTGATCATGAATGGTGAGCATGGCACAGTATGTGTAATCTGCTTGCTTGGTAATGGTTAATTAATAGTAAGGATATTACTGTGTAAGGCTTTCACTGGTAAAAGATCCTGCAGAAGCGAAGGAGGTTATACACTGAGCCCTTGGAATTGGGTAAGGCTGGGTATTTAAATGAACAGGGTTATATCTTGAACCCTAGGAATTGGGTAAAGGTATGTGTCGCTAGAGTGCGGGAGTGATAAAGAATTTTGTGTGGGTAACAGGCCTATTGTCTACAATAATGCACACAGGTTGTACCAATACATTACACAGCTTGGCTGAAAGAACTTTGGCCATTGGGATACATGTATACCACTTTGTGGTACCAAATATGGCCTCCCTCTTCATTCTTCCAAACTCTGGAGCCTCTAGTATGAACTGTGCTCCCATCTTCACCAGACAGACATTCTTGTAATTAACTTGGAAAATGCAGTTAGTTCTGAATCAGCTTTTCACTTAATTCTGTTTAGTCTTATGTCTTACAGCTGTAGGAATGGCTCATTGTGGTTTCTCATGGCGTTTGCAAAGCTTAGAATGAGAGCATCGGACAAACAGAAATGTTTTATTTTCTTAATCTAGTTTCCTGAAAGCACAGTTGCCTGTCCTTCCAGCCGTTTGGGCTTTGACGAAGAATGTGGTCATGTACTCTTTGTCAAAATTATCTACACTCCTCCTTTCTTCTAGCCATGTTTTTTTGGAATTTGTGTGCTGGGTTTTGAGGTAATAAAAGCTTTTAATAGAGATTTTCAAAAGCATCTAAGAAAGTCAGTCCCCCATGTGCTTTTGAAAATCCCATCCTAAAAAATGAAAGAAATCTGAGATCATCCTAGATCACTGCATTCTCAACTCGTTTCAGTCCATGGACCATCAGGCCAATCAAAAAATTTTCATGGACTTTGGACAATGTTCCTGTGGACCACGAGTCACTGTCTTCCCCCCAGTAGGGGAGGATTCCAATAATAAAATACTCTATATTAAATATAAACAAGTATTAATACAGATGTGGCCGCTAGTTGCAAAATTGTGTTTAGTTTCTACATGGGAATAGTATCAGAGGGGTAGCCATGTTAGTCTGGATCTGCAAAAGCAACAAGGAGTCCTGTGGCACCTTATAGACTAACAGATGAATCGGAGCATAAGCTTTCGTGGGCAAAGGCCCACTTTGTCAAACGAAGTGGGTCTTTTGCCCAGGAAAGCTTATGCTCCAATTCATCTGTTAGTCTATAAGGTGCCACAGGACTCCTTGTTGCTTTTACATGGGAATAGAAGTTTAACACTTTGAGGGTCAAATGCTGAAAAAGCTTTATTTTGTTTGCATAACAAAATACCTGTCCCAATCCAAAAGGATTTACAATCCGAAGTTTATACTTTGTCAGGCACTTTTCCTTGTTTGGTCACATGATAAAGTTTCTGTCTCTTGATTCAAACTGAATGTTTCCTATCACTGAAAAAGTGATCAGAAGCATTCAGTTTGAATCAAGACTACATACCTTTTGTTAATGTACATGTTATGTATATTTCATGCAACTATTATAGTAACAAAGTTTTCCAGTCAGATTAGTGTATTAGGCACTGAACAAAGAACAAAAAGCCAGTCCCTGCAGCACTTGTTCATTATTCACTAGTTCTTAATTTATCATCGTGTTTTCTTGGGAAGCAGAAACTACATCATGTGATCAGATAAGGAGAAGTGACCCTCTTAAAAACTTGGATTGTAAATCCTTTAGGGTCGGGACTACTATTTTGTTATGCAAAGATATATTTATCCAGTAATTTATTAGCAACATGTAATTCTATCAGATTTATCTTCAGAATTTATCCTCTGACTGAATTTTAAAGGAATCTGTTGTTCACTACAGCCGACAGTTGGAGGCAGCATTTGTTAACTGAAATAATATTATGTCTGAGGATGTTTCTCAGCTGCTTCTCTTTAAGCCTCATTGGCATTAATATCTACTAGATAGCGATGTCCTGTGTTGTGATCATCACTTGAGGAAATTGTTTTTCTTCTATCTTCAGAACATTTCTAAATAACCTTAAGATTTGTGTAAAAAGGTGCAGTGCAAATAGTGTTTTAGTAATTTGATAGTTGTGTCAAGCTTATAACCACACTCTGCATTTATGAAATTTGCCTAAAGTTAAGATCTTCAGAGGAAAAACAAAATATGTTGCCAACAGTGGGCTCTATAGACTCAGTTATTAACTTTGCAGCCCAAGCTAATTTGGTTTGTGATCAAAAACTGCACTTTGTTCATTGCAAGGAAAGGACTCCATTTTATCCTTCATAAGTCAGAACTGTATCATGAGCAAAATTAATCCTTTACTCTCAAAAGCTAAATAAATCTTTTGTTCAAGAAAATGTTAGGATTTTTTTCACACCAAAGAATGTTTGGTGTGAAAATTGTATTCTTGTATCTCAGCTTTGTTGCTATGAGTAATGAGTTTTCAACCTGCTACTAAGAGCTGAAATGTGCTATTTTATATGCCACCCTGTTAAGAAGTATTCATTATAAGGCTTTTGAAACCCATGACCTAGGTAGCACTAAGGTTTGCAGTTAAAGAGTTGGTAGTGTGGATTACAGCTGTATAAAGCAATTTTCTTACACTTTATACCTTTTCTGAAGCATTGGGACTTTCCCTCCATCTCAAGAAATATTCTTGTCTTAACTTGGTTTAGTGCACCTATTCTATATATGGTGTTTGTCCTTTTTTATAAACCAAAAAAACATATGCTGGTGCAGATGCTTGGTTGGGGTAAGATATCATAGCTCCCATTAGCTGCTATGAAGCTATATCAGTTTACACTAGCTGAGCATCTACCTTGTTCTATTTAGAGTTCCTTTAGAGTGGTTCGGTTCTCATATGTGCTACCTTTTCAAGTTTACATAATTCACGCTCTCAGCACTTTAGAAATACATATTTTAGATAATCAAGCAAACAGAACAACTTAAGACAGCAGTCTACTTGGCGTGTTTGTTGATATGCAATGCTTTTATAGTTACATACAAAGCATCAAATTCTTCCTTTCAAAATATTTTTTCATTCTAAGCAAAGCTCTACCTTTTGCAGGGTCCATGCTTTGGAGGGTACCACAGCGATCTGGGACATCTTTTTAAAACCCAAGGGTAAATGAAGAAGTTCAGTTATCAACTGGAATTAATTTTGGCAGACAGGCTTCCAAACACAGCTGGATTGAAATGAGAATACCTCCAATCTGCCAGGCCTGGAGATTTCTGGAAAGCTTCCCCATCTCCATGACTTCAGTCAGTGAAAATATACTAAGTAGTAAGTGTTGGCAGGATGGGACCCCAGGAGGGAAGAAGCTAAGGGAATATACATAACTGCAACAAATGTGTTGTCTGTCATGGGGTACCCATTGCTTCTGGTATTCTTCACTGAATATATCTTCTGTTCCATTCCTATGTATATGTAATCTCACAGTTTCACTACAACAAAGCATAGGCGAACCAGCTAACAACAGTTTGTTTTCCATGTTTTCTTTTCTATGTTAGGTTATAGTCTTTAGTCACACATTTTCAAGTGCCAGATAGAGGCTGAAAATTAACTTTTACCCCATGCACTGATCCTGCCCACAGGTCTGCAAAATTGAAGCGCAGGGAGGTTATTCATTAACTTTTCTTTGTAGCTACAGGAAGTAAATGTACTGTGTAAACATGTTTTATACAGAAAAGACAGCTGTTATGATCCAGTGCTATGGGAAGAAGCATAGGTCTGTGGTACTGCAATGCCACTGTAGAAACTCAAAGCTGTAATTGGACTAGTTATGTAAAACTAAACACGCTAAGAATTTGCTTAGAAAAATTAGTGGTGGTATTTTTTAATGCCTTTTGCTTTTATGTAATCACATGATCACTGAAAATAAATATTTTTCAAAGCCTGTGTGTATCTATAACAAATACCTGATTTTTTTAAATTGTATAGTTAACATTATGGAATCAATAGACTTTAGTGAAATACCAGCAGAAGTAAAAAAAACCAGCAATACTACTACTCCGCTGCTATAGGGGTTGCCCTGCTCTTCGTTAACAATGAATTTCCTGCTTCAGTTTCTTCTCTGTGATTGTGCTGCCCTCTAATGGGTGGCCTCACTCGTCAGAGCTTGCTATTTACTCTCAGCAGCAGGAGTTTTCCTTGATAAAACTGCCAGCAGATTGTGCTGGAAATGCTGAGGTCACATATTTCAGTCCTGCTGATGGCTTTATGTAGGAAGCTAGGGTTTGTTAACTGAATCCTCCTACTTCAGCTTTCCCTGAAGTAATATTATTTGTTCAAAAGAATAGAAGATGGGAAGGGGAGATATTATCCAACCAGCTATGCATAGCTGTATTACTGTGAAGAGATGGGGGCTACTAATTTAGTTTTAGTGGGAAGAATACTAATATTCTACATGTTGGATAGTTCAATGATGATTGATGATAATTAGGCATGCTCATTAATTTTAAAGCTGTAGAGGAGATGCAGAGATTCACAGTTAATTCCCACCCTGTTTACAAAGAAAAAAAATTAGATGCTGCTGACCCTTCTGGATATAATGCACTTGTGTCAACATGGACTCTGTCCAAACATTGTTCTGTTGTGGAAACAGCTGGGTGCCCTGTCTTCTGGCTTATGTAGGACCTCCTCTCTCCCCCAAAAAAGAGAGTGAGTGAGCTGAGGGAAGAGGAAGGAAAAGAGACAGGAGAGGAAGGTAAAATAAGTCTGGCTTTGCTACTAAAACATCAAGGCTTTCTAAACTGATGTCCTAAGAGTGAGTCCTGTTACTGCTCTTTATAATTTTCTTGATGATTAGGGACATGAATTAGGGGAGAAAGTACCTCTAGTTCACAGACCTATTAACTATTGAAAGGAGACAATCCTTACATGTTCTTTCACAATATTTTTCTTCTGTGGGGTGGTGAGTAGAGGAGGGTGAGAGGGACAATATGAATCCTTGGAGTCATCAATCCAGGAGATTACATTCAGTCTCTAATTTATTGTATTCTGAGTGTCATTTTAATGGATGTGCTAGCCCTAGTCGGGAATGCTTATTCCTCTCAAAAATGAATCTGATAATTAATCTATCTCTGGGGAGATGGCTATGGAGCAGTTATAGAACTGATGACTATCAAATTGATAGCATTTCTGTGTCCTCCCAAGTATTATGCTGTAAAAGTAGACAGGGTGTTTTCTGGTGAAGAGTAATGGCCTATATACTATATGCAATGGCAGATATGGTTCAACACCTGCGCTCTGGAGCCAAGATTTACAGAGCTGCTGCACAATTATCTTCCAGTTTGGTGTTAGTTTCTATTCAGATTGATCAATGGTTGCTTGACATGTGCAATCACATTGTGAGCTTTGAAGCTTTGCCACCCAACATTTTAATTTATTTATTATAAATCCATGGTTAGAACTAGATATACTGGCCAAATTAACCTGATTTGGATTTTCTTTTTTTGGGGGGGGGGGAGCAGAAGGAGTCTGTTTTGTCATTTGCATGAGTGCAATGCACGTTGTTTTCAGCATGCTCCAAATACCAGGTATATTGAATAGCATGGAAGTTGTTATGCTAGAAAAGATGACAGACCCTTAACTAGAACTGAGTGATTATATTAGAGAAAGAGAAATGGCGGCAATCCCAGCAGGGAGGGCAAGAACAAAATGGGACATGGGGACCGAATTATTATCATGTATTCCTTGTATTGGAATAGTTCTGACTATTCCGTGTATTGGAATAGTTCTGACTATAATCCCAATCAGATTATAACTAATAATCTGAACTAAATGGAATATTGCCTTGTGCAAACTCCATGTCCAAAGATAGTCCTTGTGCCAAAGAGACTAGCTAAACAAAGGAGGGGAGGGGACTTGGAAGCAGGAAGCTAATGTGACTCACATGAGGTCACATGGGAATTCAATAGAATGGTCAGGAATAGACCTGAGGTCTTTTTGCTGTCTCCCTAGTATCTTCACCACCACCATTCATCCCTCAGTTTATCCCTCAAGACTAGACTGAAGCACACTGGTGAGATGATTATACTGCAGCTTCTCAAGCTGCATTTGTTTTATGGATGTTAGTCAGTATCACAAACGCACTCTAAATTATAGGAGAAGGGCTAAGTGCAATGAACCACTGAAAATGAGCAACGGAACAGCTGAAAATGAATCAATACCTGAAAGAACATAAAAACTGCCATTCTTGGTCAGATCAATGGCCCAGTGTCCTATCTTCTGATAGTGACCTGTGTCAGATACTTCAGAACAAGGCAACTATTGAATGATCAATCCCCCGTTGTCCAGTGCCAGCTTCTGGCAACTGGAGATTCATGGACATCTAGACATGGGGCTATGTCTTGGTTAATTGCCATTGATGGACCTATCCTCCATGTACTCACCTCATTCTTTTTTGAACCCAGTTAAATGTTTGACATATCCAATATCCCATAGCAACAAATTCCAAAGGTTGACTATGTGTTGTGTGAAATAACTTTTATTTTGATTTGTTTTAAACTAGCTGCCTATTAGGGATATAAAAAGTTGTGTAAAAATGTAACTGTGTAATCACTAAAAATCCTAGTGGTTACATGGTAACACAGACTCTGCAGTATAACTTTTAAAAAGTCGCCTCTGGAGTGGGGCTACCCGGGAAGGCTTCGATGCAGTTGCACAGTGACAGCCCTGACTCCCCAGGAGCAAAGCTGGCAGCCTGGGAAGCCAGATAGTTCAGAGTTGCAGTGAAACCTCCCCGGACTTCCTGGAAGCCAATGTGAAACCATAACAAAAACTGTTTAAACGGTTACATTTTTACATCCCTACTGCCTGTTAATTTAATTGGGTGACCCCCAGAGTGCTTGTTTTAGATGAAGAGGTAAACAACACTTCCCTTACAGTTAAAAAATGTGGCAAACTGCAGATATGGAAAAGCAATTGGTTTGTACTTGGTTTTGGCTTCTCCAGGAAGCCAGACAGAAGGTGGATCCTGAGGGGACCACAGAGCAGGTAATGCCTCAGGTCGTGATTTCTCCAACCATCACTCACTCTAAGATCTGACTGGTCTTGCAGGGAGCCTTTTCATTCAAAACTTTGTGAAGCTATTGCCTGTTTGGGATATAAAAGCCATTCCCAAATTTAAGGAGTACATAGGCAAGAAGTAGACCAGGGTGGCAGACTTAGGCTTTCTATGAGGAAGAACCCGTAGGTGCTACTTACCAGAGGGCTTTGAGGTGGGACTTGGTGGAGAGGGAGGTTCTGCATCAGCTACTATGCCAAATTTAAGGACAGAGGCCCTGACACAGGTGGAGACCCAAACACTCCCAGCTTCAGGTCAGGAACTAGGCACTGTTCTATTCCTTCAGACAGAGAGAGAGAGAGAGAGAGTTGAAGGTCAAGTGCTCAACCACTAGGCCCTTTGGCCCTCCAAGGCCTGCTGCACAGCAGCAAATTTTGCTTATGCTATAAAACTCAAAATCATTGCTGTATATTTTTGAGTGTCATCTATTTGCACCTAGCTTATTAACTATTTGCCTATATTCAGAGATGGAGCACTCCTGGAACAACTTTCATATCACCTAGCGGAGTAGATAATCTAGGCTTATGTCTGTATCATATCATGACTTCACACAGGTGACAGAGTTCAGAGTTTGGCTTTGGTTTGGAGGAATGCCCCATGGTCTATATGACCATTGGAACCTCTTGAGGCTCAGAACCAGGCTGGGAATCTCACAAGAGCATCCACAGAATATGAACAAGCAATTTCACTCTTATTCTTGGCTAGATCATGACAATGTGGAATTGTGGTACATGGGGGAACACTTCTGAACCTTAGAAAAGTCTGTAAAACGTGGGAAAGGCTATAAGACTATGGAGGAAGGCACAGTGGTTTGCATTTCATCGGAACTACTTTGATATCGTATGTGCACTCCATGGACTCAGGTTGAAAGGGGATAAATGGCAGGGGTGATGGGGGGGGAGGGTCTAAGACTCAAGGTAGTTGCTGAGGACCCTCCACCTAACATAATTACTCTGATTGTGCTGCATTAGGACTGGGGAGCAAAGTGTGCTAGAATTCAGACCAGCATCCTTTGTACTGGTAACATGAATGGGCTCTGGAGCTTGTCTACTTCTGATCTGCATTGATGCCCCTAGAGTCAGTTGGAAGGGAGGCTGCCCTACCTCACCCACCTGACACACAGCTCCATCCCATTCCTTCAGTGGAATGTTTGAACAAGAAACAATAACAGGCTCTCAATACTGGCAGGAGTAAAGTTTTACAAGGAGAGCAGGTGTGCCTGCTTGAAAGATAAACTATTCCCCATGCAACAATAAGATAAATGATCTAAATCTTGTGATTTAGTTAATGTTTCTCTTTTTAGCCTGCTGTGTACACAGCACCCTGCGGGTTAAGCTGCCTGGCACTGTGTGCCTTTGTATGCATAGAGCTATCATAGCCTGCAATATCATTCCCTCACCTGGTGTCTGTAACTAAACAACCTTTAATCATTACACCTAATTAATCTGGTCTCTGTACAGTACAGAGCAACAGTTGCCTTCCTTTAAAAGAAAAACCAACTCCAACTTTAAATAAAATCATAGGCTGTGACTTTAGGATCTTATTTTACAGTTACTTTGAGCTGTCACATTTCTCCAGATCAGTATTTAAGTGTATATCTGAATTTAAGCAAATGTTTTGGTTTAGCTGCCTTGGGAATTAGCATTAATCCACCTTTCTCACCAAGGGGAAAATTCATCCAGAAGCATCTTGCTCTTGATTATTGCTTATTACTGTCAGGCTTAATGTTAGCAAGCTGGAGCAGTCCAGCTGCCTTTGAATGAGTGAAAGAACAGCCAGCTGGTACTCTGGGTTCTATGCTATTCTGATTTTTATATCAGCATTTTGGTTTCAAAGACATTTATTTAATCTTATTAACTGGCTTTACTAAGAGGATTTCCTTAAAGATTTAACTAATTGAAAACAAATATATGGGGGAGAGTATTTTCTGTTGTTCTGCACAGAAACACATTTTTATGTCAGGAGAAAGAGGCCTTCCAGGGACTAACCACTGGCACCTACAAACTGAGGACAAAATTCTAGCCTGCCCTACATGAATGCTCTTGCCAAGTGACAGCTAGGGGGCCTCTTTTCCTCCATGCACTTGTGCAGAGACACTAGAGTGCACACTTAGAGCAATCCCCTTCAGAAATAGGCAGGAAGCCCACCCCAGCACTCCACAGTCCCAAGGGTCCACAGTCAGATGCCTTGGGAAAGTGGCCAGGCCTCTGGCACCCTCAACCAACTTACTATCTTTGGTAGATGCACAAGTGTGAGCTCATGCTGATCCCTTGGGGAGCAGAAGCAAGAAGTGCTACAGTGCATATGGATCCTCCCAGTCTTTCTGAAACATTGTGCCCAGGCAGATCAAATGTCTTTTGGACTCTCCTCTTAGTCCCTGCTGCTCTGTTCCACTACACTTCCTGCCACACTCAAAGAAACAGAACGCTTACACTGGGATTCTATAGCCTGGTGTTAAAGAAAAAGCATGATGTATACACATCTGCTAAAAATGGTATCAGTAACAGACAATATGTGGTCCTTGTGAATTTGTCAGTCTCCAAGGAGTATTCATGCCCCTTTACCTGGCTTAAAAAAAGAGAGAGATTTATAAAGGTGGCATCTCAAACTTTGGGACAAAGTCTAGAGAGTAATCTGGTATCAGTTGGCAGTGGCAGCAGAGAAATAAAAATGCTAACTTTAAAATCTTCAACTGTTAAAGTATGTATTAATGGGTCCTGCTGGAAGCAAAAGACGTGACTTCCTCATTCAACCTCTGTGTGCATAGCCCCTACTACAAGATATCTCTGCATTACTGAGCTTTAAAGAATCGAACATGAAACAGGGAGTAGTGCTTTACCAGAAAGCAGTTGTCAAGGAAAGAGCCACATTCCAGGGCTGTTGGGAATAGATGTGTTCTCTCTCTGTCAATACAAGGCGAATGCTATGGAGACAAAACTAAGGAGGGGAACATCTGGGTTCTGATAATGACTTCTGTTTCTTTCATGGAACAGAAAAATAACAAAGGACACAAGAATGCATCTCAGAGAGATTTTCCCAGTTATTCTAGAACCTTTGGATCCTATGAATCTGAAAGATATGAACCATCCCCAGAGATTCCGAGATTTTTTTTAAAGCCAGAAGGGGGACGACTGTGATTATCTCTTATACACATGCCATCGGACTTCCTGAATTAATTACTAGTTCATGTCCAATAGCTGTGGTTGAACAGGAGCATATCATTTTACTTTTAATTTAAAAAAAAAACCCAGTGATTGAGAATCCACCACAAATCCTTGGAAACTTGTTCCAATGGCTAATCACCCTCTTTAAAAAATACTTGGACAAGCTCTGATTTATTTTCCATAGATGCATGTTGATCATCCTAGATGTACCATTTTGGAACGATCCCTTCCCCACACTGCTAATCAGGACTTTGGAATGACTGCAGTAGATAAAGCTTCTGAAGAATCCATTTGAGCTGGAATACAAGATCTAGCTTTCCACTAGGGCCGGACACTTTGTGGATGTTTAGTTAGTAATTGTGTAGTGATCCATTCAGAATGGGTGTATATAATAAAGCCACAGGGTCTGCATCTTCACAACACTAAGTCTTAGAGTATTAATTCACGGTTGTCAGCCACCTGGGAAACACCAACAGAATGGCCCTGCCATAAAGCCATCAGTAGGAGTCTCTGTGGCAAGTAGATTGGAAGAAACATGACAGTAGGATGGTTCATTTACTTTCTGTGTGAAGTATTGTGAAAATGGAGATTTGGAGTGATGGCATGTTCCTATAGGAGAATATTCTGATTAATTCAAGCTCCTGTGTGGTCAACTGCATAGTCCTAGTACATAGAGACATCCAAACCTTTTCAGTTTTGCACAGTCCATTCTTAATCTAGCACAGGGCACACAGAGGATAGCATTTCAACTTTCCCCTTCTGGAGATTTACCTTAAAATATTAATTTAAATAACAACAAAACTTAAACCTCCTCCTGATCAATTTCCAGGGTTTCATCTCCCAGGATATGGCACCAACATTTCCTTTGCTGTCCTTTATTCCCTTTGCTGTAAAGAGACTTCTACATTTCTATTTTTCAGGTCTGCAACAGTTAACAAAAATTTCTCTTGTCTTCATTTTTCTTCTTTGTCTTTATATTCCACCCTGCTCACTAGCCAGCAGCCAAGCATATCACTTCTGCAGCATGTGACATGGTCTCCACTGGAGGGAGTTAGAGTAACATAATCATTGTTGATTTTAAATTTGGATCTCCCCTGTTGAGTCATGACTTGATGCTCTCACAGTCCGACCAACCTACTGGGAACAAGCCATTTTACTCCTTTTGAGTGGCTTGCATGAGGCAAAATATAGTGACTATAGGGAATGCTCACTCTCGAAGCTAGCTAACCAGCTAACATGCATGTCAGGATGAGTAATGACAAATAAAGGCAGTGATTCTTGCCAGCAATTTTCTGGACTGGTAGACTGGTGATGTTGCTTCCATAGTTTATATCTGGTCTTCAACTAAAACAGGTTGCTTGATCACTTGCAACTAGTGCTGCACAGCCATCAGGAGTACCCCATAAATCATTGTACCAATTCCTGCAGCAACTCCCTTGAAGTGCCATAGGACATGGTGTTATGGAAAATAGTATGCCTCTGAAGAGAACCATTTGTGGGTGACTGAAATTGTGAACATGATCTGAAAAAGGGTTCCACTCTACTGAATTAATGTCTGTCATCAAGGCTTTCCCTCTCTCTTATGGTATCAGAAAGCTTTAATTTGAACTGTGGGTGCTAGACCGGCTTAAATTCCTTTTATGGTATTTCACTCAGCCATATGCAGAATGATTCTCTCTCTCTCTCCCTCTCCCTTCCTCCAATGAACCATCTATCTAGCCATCCACGCGTTGGTATCTGACTATGCTATATGCCGGAATAAGAACCACAGGCCCTGTTTTATTAAAGAACCTGCCTCTCGCTCAATATCCCATCACAACCAGGACACCATAGCTATTGGTTTCTAGTGGTGGACACTCCTGGATGGCTGCCAAAGGTTTACGTAGTGAAGGGCTCTTGACATCTTGTTCCATCTGACTGTCCCCCCACAAGCCTGGTCACCGAGGATTGATGTAAGGAGTCTTCCCTGGATGAGGTATTTGACAACACACTACAATGCCTCACATCACAAGGGTCAGTCATTTGGATGCAGCCATGTTCTGAAATTGAGACATGTTGGGGATCTTTTTTGTGTGGCATAATGCTTTTATATGAGTACATGTGTGTGTTTATATTTTGTAAGGAGCCAAGATGCTACAAAATAAGGACACAATTTCTGAATGTAGGCTGCCTTTTTTGTGCACAGTCTCTGAAGGGTTTTCTCTCCTGAGTAGAAGATGTTGATTTTTAAAAAATCAACATGTACTATAAAAGGCAACTTGTTATGTATGTAAATATTAATTATACATTGAAATTCTGGAACTGTTTTTACTAGATGCTTGTTAGCTTGTTAATTATCATAATTATCATAGAAGGGGAAGTGGAAGAGAGAGAGGGAGACATGATTAGTGTTGGTAATTTGCCTCGTCTTTTTTGTGTTGTTACCATTTTAATTTTGAGAAATTAATTCTGTGAAATTACCACTAGAGCTCTGTGTGCCCCAGGACACAACTGTATTAGGCAGTATTGTTCTGGCAGAATGCAGGCTTAATTCATACTTGGCATCTCTTCTGTGTCTCTGGTGCCATATTTGGGTCTGACACAGTTGGGCAATGCCACATTGCATGCTATTCTTCCCTTAAAATAACAAGATGTTATGCATAGGGATGGGCAATTGGAGCTCACAGAAAACAAGCCCAACCTGATGGAAAAATAGAGGAGGGTGTTTGTGATTTATATACAGTTGAATTCAGGAAAATTCTACCCTTAGCTTCTGCTAAAAACAGTTTTAGCATTTTGGAAGCATAAAGGACCCTAATTCATTGTGACCATACCCATATGCATGAGATCAGTCTCAGGATTTTGGGGAGGGCCAACAACATTATTTTTTATCCACACCTTGCTATGTGATGGTATGTCTACACTGCAAGGCAATTTCGGGATGCCAGAGGTATCCCGAAATAGCTATCCTGCGTCTTTTAAATACGTCCGCTATTGTGATATATAGCAAACCTGCAATTTCGGCAGCCCTGTAAACCTTGTTCCACGCGGGTTAAGCAATGTCTCAAAATAGTGTGTTATTTTGAAATTTGGCACTATGTACATGTACCAAATTTCAAAATAGCCTGTTTTGAAATAGAATCAAAATAAGATATGCAATTTGTGTAGCGCAAATTGCATATCTTATTTTGAGCTAAGGGTGCAATGTAGACGCACCTTGACTATCCTGCACTTATGTATTAACTGGCGTTGAGATAGGAATCAAAGAGTAGGAATAAATGGCTATTTTTCATCATTGCAAAAGATTAATAGTAGGGTGGTACATTACTTCGGGTGTTAAATATTAATACTGTGAAAAAGGTGGTATGGGCAAGCACGTTTTTCAGGAAACGTTTTTCAGGAATGAGAGTTACTGAAGTCCAGAGAAGAGTAAAAAACTTCAAAAGGATCCAGTCAAATTAGGCAAATGGTCAACACAATGGCAAATGAAGCTCAGTGCTGATTAAAGGCAAAATATTCTGTGATGGAGGGGGGAAATGGACATCCTGAGGCATCTTACTAAAAGAACTGCACTGACTCTGGATAGGAACCTGGGCTATACTGTGGTCAACTGAACTGAGGCTCCAGTCAGAAAAAGAAAACAAGATGTTAGGATAAATAAGAAACAGGATGGAGAAAAAAGTGGAAAATATAAATTATAAATATGTAACCCAATGATACACTCATCTGGAATACAGAACTTTGTACAGCACTGGTCATCTCATCTCCACAGGGTCATTGCAGAACTAGAAGAGATTCAGAGAAGGGTGACAAGAAGGAGCAAGGATATTAAACATTCTCATATGAAGATAGATTGATACAATAGGACTGTTCACCTGACAGAGGAGAGGAGGAAGAGAAAACACAAGAAAAGTGTGCAAAACACTGACTAGAGTAGGTAGATTGGGAACTTTCACTTCTCCCCATCTCATAACACAAGAACGGGGCATTCAATGAAATTAAAGGTAGCAAATTTAAAAACTGATAAAGAGAAATATTTTCTGTACAGCATGTAATTACACTGTAATTAGCTGTGGAGTTTGGAGGGGGGCAGGGGAAGGCACCCAGACCATTACCTGACCACTTTTTGGTGGGGCTGAACCTGAGTGGCACTGTGACAACAGTGGGGCACTCGAACCAAATTAAAGTGGGTTGTGTTGTGGCCTGGCAAACAGAACTGCAGCATCATTGAAACCTGAATGGCACTTGACCTCATGTGCTGGGTCACAACAACACTCACTCAGACTTGGCAGAGGTAGATGTAGGGCTCATAGGCTGGAGGGGTCAGGCTGTTGGAGAAGAGAGTGCCTGAGAGGGGAAGAGGAGGGTCAGGTGTAGTGGCACTAATCTACACACTTAAATGGCTTTTTGCAACCTTTGAGGTTGGGTCTAGAACTACAATCCTTTGTCGGAAAAAGCAACACAAATTGTGCTCCGCAATTTGCGTAGCTTTTTCCGTTTGCTTTTCCGCCATTTGGCCCCATCCAGACGGGGCCAAATGGTGGGGAAGCCTCCTCTTTCGGAGGAGCCCTAATTCTTCATAGGATAAGGTATATAGAGCTCCCTAAAAGAGTGCATTTGCTCTTCCACAAAAAAAAAAAGCGGAAGAGAACATTTGTTCTCTGGACGAGGCGGAGTTTTTCTGGGATACCTCCGGTATCCCGGAAAAGCATGCCAATCTAGACGTACCCTGAGTTAGAGGAATTAGGTAGGTCTTTATTCTTTGGAAAAGTAAAGTCTCAGCAGGAATCACAATCAGGGCCGACTCTAGGTTTTTTGCCGCCCGAAGCAAAACAATTTTTGGCTGCCCCCCCCCTCTTTTTTTGTTGGCTTTTACACATGGCAGGGCTCTGTGTCACAGTGGAACAGGCATTATATTTTTTGGGGGTGGGGGAATGAATGTTTTCAGGGGCTTGTGAACGGATCGTGTCCTGGGAGCAAATGCCACCTGCAGGGCTCTTCAGGGAGGGTGCGCGCGCAAATGACATCAATCTGCATTCTAAAAAGGGACAGGGCTCCCTGAGTTGATTAACGGTAAGTTGGTTGTTTCTAAAAACTCTCCCTCTAAAGAAGGCTTTACTGTATGAATTGCAAATGGACATTTACAATGTAATTCACTGAAATAGTTCTACCAGCATATGAGTTCAAACTTTCCATCTGAAACCAAAGAATCCCTCAGCAACATTTCTACTCCCTCTATCCAGAACATGAAATGAGCAATTCCCCACGAGGGTAAAACGTTTCCCTACCATATACCATCTCAAGATGCAAATCCCCACCATGCAAATCTCAAGTGAACCTTTTTATATCACATCATACATGACCCACACAAGGGAACAAATGTAGATAGCGCTTAGACCTCGAAGGAGTTACCCAACTGGAAAAAAACAACCTTGACCGTCTCTCCAGGCACAAATTTCAGGAGCTACCCTCCCCCCCCCCCCCGAACCCCACAGGCTACCTGGCTACCTCCACTGCCATTCGAATCACCAAGCCTCCCCACCTCCTTTTTAGGCAGTACTTCCCGCTGCTCCCTCCCTCCCATAAGGGTGGAGCCCTTGCTCCCCCCAGGCTGCCCACCTTCCATTAGGTGGTTCCCTCCCCCGAGGCTGGCCTGCCCCTCCTTTCACAGGGGTGGCATCCCTGTGGTCAGCCGCCTCTCGCAGGGTAGGGCCATTTCATCCCTGGCTGCATCTCTGTCTCTGCCCTGAGGCACCGCTCCCTCAACTCACCAGCCCCTCTCCTGTCCCAACATAGGATCCCCACCACCAGGACGGGGCTGTGCCCAGGGCAGAGGTCTGTGGGAGGGATACAGGGTGGCCTCCCTTCCCAGGTAATTAACTTGTGGGATGCTTCTCCCAGCCACAGCCCTAGGCAACAAATTCCCAGCTGGCCTCTGCCCCAGAGCCGGGCTTTTAGCTCTACCATGTTCGCTGTGTGGCTTGGCTGGCAGGTGGGCCAGGGAGGGGGAAGGGTCACATAGCTGCCGTGGCGAAGGAAGTGGCACCGATGGTGGTGGGTCACGGAGTTAGCAGCCAGAGGACAGGAGGCCGCTGGGGGCATAGATACCCCCACGTCACTGCGCACAAGTGGTGGGCACGCCCCCAACAGTGCCCTGTGCACACTCCAGGCCCAACCATTGCACACCCCTGACACCAGAATGTGCGCTGCCAGGCCGCACAGCACACAGCTGAACGGCCAAGCCGGCGGGGCAGAGCCAAGGGGGGGCGGCACTTCCGAAAAAAAAATCTGGCCGGAATGCTGCCCCTGGCAATGTGCCGCCCCAAGCATGTGCTTGTTTTGCTGGTGCCTAGAGCCGACCCTGATTCACAATGAGGAAAAATCCTGAGGCAGAGAAAAAGCTCTCTATCTTTAATATAAACTCTTATATGGAATTACATATTTTTGCAAGGCACATATTGGTATCCCCCAATGCATCTGATGAAGTGGGTTTTGCTCATGATTCTATATATTTTGATTAGTCTCTAAGGTGCCACAGGGCCACTCGGTTTTCACAGACACACAAGTTATGAATTGGCCTGGAGAAAGACAAGCAATGCACATGAAAGTGGAAAGCCGTGACACTGCTCCAGCTTGGGTTGCCATGTCTGAATGATGTGCACAAGTAAAATACATGTCAAAAAGGGGGCTAATGGGTAATGAAAATAGCATCTCCATCATGTCACCAACTTCTCAAGTGAGCTAGAAAAACCTGCAATGGAGGGGCCAATAAAAACTGAGCATGGTCATTCTAGCATATGTTTTGCCATGCAACTTGTTAAAAGCATGATGAAAATTTGATATTCAGGCAGGCCACTTTGACAACAGTGGATCTACGAAGGAGAAGGTCAGTATTGGCCAGAGGTGCAGCATCCTCAGACAGTAGTAGATCACTGGCTAGTAGAATGGCACACTGGCTCTTGCATCTGTCATTGATCCTAACAGGGAAAAGTAACATATAAGTCATTAGTGTGGTCAAATGTGCTACAGTAGGGTGATGTGGGCATCTGTGATCCTCACTGACAGAGCCTCAGCTCAGCAGACAGCTGTCTGGCCTTTCAAAGCACTCTCTATGGCTGTCCAAATGCACCGCCAAGGAATCCTGACCGCAGTAAATGCCAGATGCCGCTGCATTGGTTGCCTCCATGTTCTGTATTCATAGGTGAACTTTTGTGAGTTTCTTCACCCTGTCACAAACCTTACTGAGGCACTGTCCATCTAGCATCTTGTTAGAACTAGTTAAAAATGGGAGGAGACTTTTGCAAAAGCAACATTAAAATATTTTTCATCAAAATCTGAAATTTCAGTGAAAAGCGTGCAATGTTAAAAATGTTCTGCCCGCTGCAGCTGCTATGCCTGAGCTCCTCATGGTTTGTCTGACACGTTCTTGGGTTTATGTCTCCTCCTCCGTGTTGCAGTTTTAATGTACGTGGTATTTTTATAGATGAGCCTTTGGAGAGGTTAGTGAGAGAGGCTAAGGTTGAAGATGTGGGTTTGGCACAGTACTGATTCAGTATTCAGCAAGAAGACAAAGAGTGTAGTGCTTTGGGGGGATGTGCGGTCAGTAGCCTGTGTTGCAGGTGGCTTCATTCTGTGTTAACCGATGCTTTTATTTTTAAGGCAAGCAGCTTCATTCCAGGAATGGCGCATTTCAGAACTCAGGCCTAGATATCACCAATATATATAACGTTGGAGTCATGTCTGAATCCAACAGAATGGGTGCCTACAGTAGCATATGAACCCATTGTCCTCTGTGCACAGGTGAATTTCCACATTGCCATGGGATGGTCACAGGTAGATAGGGGGCCCCGTTTCCTGCTATAGCTTTTGACACCTCTTTCTCCCTCTTGTACACATTATGAGATAATGGACTAAGGATGAGAGATTGTCTGAGAGACAGGAAGCTGGAGAAAGACCATGTGAGAGAAAAAGATAGAAAGTGCAAGATCAAGTGGGAGAGAAAGAGGGAGGACTAAATTCAGACCCAGCACAGGAAAGTGCAACTTCATTGACATCAGTGAATGTGACCATTTAAAGAAATGGAAAGTACCTGTATTTTCAATGCAAATCATGCAAGCAGTGATCTAGACTGATCATTGGTAAGACCAGGAAGGGAGAAATAAAGAATACTGGACTGTTTAGGGTGTATCACGTATCTGGGGAACTGCACCCTACAGACAGTAGAGAGACATCTGGAAGATGCACCAATCTCCAGAGCAGAGTGGCTCTGCTATAATTAATTATGTTTGATAATTAACCAGGATGTAATTAGATATAATCACCCTGACAACAACGGGCACCTATTTCAACAGACAAGTAGAAGGCTTGTCATCCACCTGTGTCTGATCAAAGGGGATAATAGAGGAGTGAGCCATTAGTGTGCACAGGGTAAGAGAGCAGTGCCAACTCTCCTATTCAAGAGCTGATCAGTGATACAGTCACCCATGGATGGTAGAAAATAACTAATTCATGATTTTTTTCAGCTGCTTTTGCCATGATGAGCTCAGTTTTCCAGGCATCAACCTGTTTGAATAATGCCATATGAAAAAGGCAATAGCAAGAAAAATAAAAGACCTTTTTATCCCATCTGCTAGCCCCTCCATTAAATACTGAGGGCAAGGGGGAACCAGAAATGGGGAATAGGATATAGCATAGATAAATTATGTCCATTTACTGTGATTTACAGAAAACAACTAGAGAACTGCTGAACTATTTAATATTCGCTTGTGTTAGAAACCTACATGGGACCCAATGAAGATATAGGCACGACAGGCCTGTGATAAGAAGACCAGCTCATGAAGTCACATGATGAAATCAGAATCTCAGCTTTCATGGGGGGAAAAAGATTCTATCCTTGATGGATGAAAAAAAAAGTGAGCCAAGTGTAACTGAAGCCTATTTGAGTCTGCAGACAACTTTAAACAATAGCTTGCAATAGCTAAGGGTGTGAACTTCCTAATCATCTTGATTCTGAAATCTGCTGCCACACAAAAAGGGCCAACTTTGCAGCAGCAGGGCAGGGTCACATGTGAGTTTATATATGAGGTGCATTCCAGGTTGTATATTGCCTCAAAGCTGAAAGAACACTGCTGTCTAAAAAGTGGCCCTCTTCACTAATGAGGTACATCTAGGCAGTGGTGCTATTTCAGGATACTTCCAGTATCCCAAAATAGCTATTCTGCATTTTTGAAATGAGCCCGTTATTTTGAAATATAATGGGCTCACTATTTCAACATCCCAGTAAACCACATTCCACAAGGATTAAGGGACGTTTTGGAATAGCAGTTTATTTCAAAATTTGGCGCTGTGTACAAAATAAGCTATTTCGAAATACACTCGAAATAAGTTACACAATTTGCGTAGCTCAAATTGCATAGTTTATTTCGAGCTAAGGGTGCAGTGTAGACACACCCATGCAGTCCATTCAGGTGACAACCTGGATGCAGCAGATCTGGTTTATAGGGACAGAATCTTACTTATGCTGCAGTATTGCCACCCTAAATTCCTGACCCAGATGAAAAAATCATGCAGTGGATTGTGCAGCCTCTTGCGAGTAGTTCTGGAATGCTTGCTAAAAGCAGTGGGATGCTGGAGGCCAGTGTGGAACATCTGCACAACTACATCTAAGCTACCCATTCAAGAACCTGTGGGAATACCAGCAAGAATCGAATTTCTGAGCTCCCTGGTGTACTGAGAGAGTGGAATGAAAGAGTTTTGCAGCTAGGTATTAAAGAAGACCCATCCTATGCTAAGAGATTTTATTTGATCCAAAACAGTCAGAGAAGGAATTTTACTGTGACCCTCTCAGAAAAGAGTGCACAAGAACAAAGAGAAAAATGCAAAGTGAAGGTGGAAAGACCATTCCCTTCACTAATTTGTCGTCTTAATCTACCAGGATTAAAAAAGAATTTTTCAAAGGAAGGGGTGCCCACATCCTTCGTGTACCTGGCCATATTCAGAATTGTTCATCAACATTAAACTTACTTCTTCTTGGTAGAGAGGGGCCTGATTCAACTCCCCAGATGTGAACATCCCTCAGCCTTGCTGCAGTTTAGATCCGGATCATGAATCTAAAGTTTGTGGCTGATCCTATTTTGATAATGGGCCAGACGAATACTCATGATCTGGACAGTTTTGTACCTGGGATCTGAAATATAATTTTGCACATGGGGTCTATCTGATTTGAGATTCCAAGGCATGTCAGGAAGTCCTGAGCAAAATATGAAAAGGCCAGGAAGCAGGGCAGATTGTACTCAGAGTAATGTAGCCAAGTAGTGGACACACGAGGGGCAAAAGGTTCAAGTAATCATGTTCTTAAATGTGTTTAAACATTTGGCAAATTGCAGTAGAAGGACCATAAAGCTCTCTTTGTTGGCTTCCTGCAGATTCCTAACTATCAAACCCCAATCTCATGGCTCCCTGTTAATTAATAGTTTTTCTCATCTCCTCCATGGGAGCATTATGAAATTTGCACTGTTCCCATTTCTGCTTCAAGTGAGTGCACACTGCATTTCAGAGATTATATGACTGGGGGCATTCCGCCCTGGGGTGCATGAAGAAATTCCCCCTCAGTCAAGTCTTGCTGCACTGCGCAGTTCCTTTTTTTTTTTTTTTTTTTTTTTTTTTTTAAGCTCAACAAGTTTTTTTGGGGGGTGGGGGGCATGAGGGTTTTTCAAAAATCAGAAAGTGGGGCATGATGCTGAAAAGTTTGGGAACCACTGGTCTAGACTACATCCCTCTGTCGGCAGAGGGATGTAAATGAAGCACTTTGAAAGTGAAAATGAAGCTGGGATTTAAATAGCCCACGCTTCATTTGCATAATCACATAATGGCGCTCTTTCAAAAAAGTGCTCTTTTGAAATTGAAACCGCAGTCTTGACGTGGTTCTTTTGAAAATGGGGCGCTTTTTCGAAAGACCCTGTAAGCCTGAAAAAATGAGGTTCGAAAAAGTGCCCCATTTTCGAAAGAACCGCATCTACACTGCAGTTTCAATTTCAAAATAGCGCTTTTTCGAAGGAGTGCCATTACATGATTATACAAATGAAGCGTGGGCTATTTAAATCCCAGCTTCATATACAAATGAACCATGGGATATTTAAATCCCGGCTTCATTTGCACTTTTGAAGTGCTTCATTTACATTCGTCTGCCTACAGATGGATGTAGTCTAGACGTAGCCTAGTTTACTTCCTTCATTCAGGAAGGGCATGTCTACACAGCAGGGCTAAACTTGAAATAAGCTACGCAACTTGAGCTACGCTAATTGCATAGCTTAAGTTGAAATATTTCAACTTTTGGCGCTGTTTACATAGATCTTATTTTGAAACAGAGCACTCTTACTCCTCATACAATGAAGTTTACAGAAGTCGGAGTAAGAAGCCTGTTATTTCACATTTATTTTGAAATAATGGGCTTGCTGTGTAGACACTCACTGTGTTATTCTGGAATAGCTGATGTTATTCTGAAATAATGCTGCTATGTAGACATTCCCTAAGGGTCCCACACTTTCCCTGACCACCCTCTTATTGTTAACATGCCTGTAAAAATCATTCTTGTTACCTTTCACATCCTTTGCTAGCTGTAATTCCAGTTCCACTTTGCCCTTCCTAATTACATCCCTGTATGCCTGAGCAATGTATTTATTCTCTTCCCTAGTCATCTGTCCAAATTTCCACTTCTTGTACGTTTCCTTTTTGTGTTTAAACTCGCCAGGGATTTCACTGTTAAGCCAAGCTGGTTGCCTACCATATTTACACATTGGGATGGTTTGTTCCTGTACCTTCTTTAAAATACATCTCTCCTGGATTCCTTTCCCCCTTTATGTTAGCATCCCAGGGGATGCTGCCCATCAGTTCCCTGAGGGAGTCAAAGTTTGCTTTTCTGAAGCCTTGTGTCTGTATTTTGCTGCTCTCCTTTCTTCCTTTGGTCAGGATCCTGAAATCGACCATCTCATGATCACTGCTTCCCAGGTTACCACCCACATCTACTTCCCCTACTAATTCTTCCCTGTTTGTTCATTAATTTCTCTTTCTTTTAGTTTGGTGATATTTTACTAAAGGACATTAATGGAAATTTAAAGCAGAAGCTACTTTTCCCTACAGTTAGTGTTCCTAGTTAATCAGAATTAAAGAAAAAAGGCAGATGCCTATTTTCATTACAATGATTTTGCAGATTCTTGGGAGAATTAAAGCAACCTTTGTGAGATATGTAACCTGTGCTCCCCATGCCTGTTGCTCTTAACAGTCTTTTTCCATATATTGTGTCCTAACTTGGCTTCACCTTAAGGGAGTAAGGACTCTTCTGGTCCACACCACAAATGCAGTGCTCCAGGCCAAATACCCATTGTCCCTACTTTTGCTTCTGGTAAGAAGTCAAAAGCTAATGGATTAATAAAGTTTTAAGGCCAGAAGGCACCATTATGATCATATAGTCTTTTCTCTTACATAACACAGATCACAGAATTGATTCTTGCATCAATGCCATAACATTTGGCTGAACTAAAGGCTATCTTTGAAACAGACATCCAGTCTTGTGATATTTCAAGCAACAGAGAATCCGCTACCTTCCTGGTGGTTAATTATTCTCACTGTTAAAATTGAATATGTCTAGTTTCTACTCTGAATATATCTAGTTTCAGCTTCCAGCCATTGGATCTGATTATACTTTTATCTGCAAAATTAAAGAATCTTCTACTACCATAAATATTCTCCCCATAGTGGTATATTTTAAGACTAATCAATTCACCTCTTCATGTTCTTTATGATAAACTAAATAGATGGCACTTAAAAAAAATACCTTCTCATCCTAAGGGAGGTTTTCCAGATCTTGAATCATTCTTATGGCTCTTTTCTGAATCCTTTCCAGGTTATCACCCTATTAAAAGTGTAAGATACCAGGACTGAACAGAATATTCCTGTAATGGTCTCATTAATGCCTCATATATTGGTAATGCCACCTCCTTACTTCTGCTCCATATTCATCTGCTTATCTATCCATGGCTCATGTTTCTTAGCCACAGTGCACTAGGAACTCATGCTCAGTTCATTATCCATCTAAGTCTCTTTCAGAGTCATTGTTCTTTCCAAAATACATTCTCCAGTCCTGTAAGTATGACCTACATTCTTCCTTCCTAGATGCATGACCTTGCCTTTGGCTATATTAAAACAGACGCTGTGTGTGCCCAGCTTACTAAGCAATCCAGGTCACTCTATTAAACTGACCTTGTCTCATGCCTACTTTACCAGTAGTGCTTTTATATTTTCTTCCCAATCACTGATAAAGATACTGAATAGCTTTGGGCAAAGAACAGATCGATCCTGGTGAAACCGACTAGAAACACCACCACTGGATAATAATTCCCGGTTTACAATTATTTCTTGAGATTCACATTTTAGCCAGTCTTTAATCAATTTAATTTAATGTGTTACATTGATTTAGTATAGTGCTAATTTTTTAAATCAGAGTTTGCGATGGTATTGTGTTATATGTCACAGACATTTATCAAGCTTGTTTGCCAAGACCTGTTTTCCATAAAACCATGTTGATTGGCATTAATTAAGCTACCATTCATTAATCCTTTATTGCTTGTGCCCCATATCAGTCTTTCCATGAGTTTATCTGGCTAACAAGGCTATAATTTCACACATCATCCCCTTTTATCCTTTCTAAATATAAGCACAACTTTGGTGGGGGGTTTTTCAGACTACTGGAACTTCTCCAATATTTAAAGATTTATTAAATATCAACCTTTGTGGCTAAAATCAGCTAAATTTTCTAAACATTAAGATTATGCACCTGCTTAATTTGGGGAATACTCTTGTCAGTACACTTAGTTGCTAGGATGTTCATAAAAAGCAAATACCAAAGCAATGTCAATGCTACTGAAATTCTATAGACAATTATTGAACTACACTTTCCAGAGCTATTGGTTTTGCTTCTGTGGGGAGAAAGCATAGTCTGGACAGGAGACCCTTACAGTGGAGGTAAGAAGAAGGGCATTCTAGTTTCAACTCAACCATTGATCTGCTTTGTGACTTTGCAATAGTTCTCAGACTTTTTGTATTTGTGACCCCCTTAATATAGCAAGCATTTGAGTGTGATGCCCCCATATATATAAACCATCCATGGATGTGAATGCGGATATCTGCAGCTCATTTTTGAGGAGGATGCAAGATGCAGATACAAAATTTTGTATCCATCCAGGCTCTATTATATAACTGCTTGAGGTGAATTGGGATGGGGTTGGAAGCTGACACTTTGCAGCCCCCTCAAGTAATAACCTCACAACCCCCTGGAGGGGTCACAACTCCCAGTTTGAAAATCCCTTTCCTAGCCACTTTCACATTCTATGTTTATATTTCCCTTTCTACTCTTTGTCTGCCTCGTGTATTTTGACTATAAGCTCTTCAGAGCAGGGACTGTCTTTCTCTGTTATGTGTGCAGTTTCCTAGCACTATGGCCTCATCATCTCAGTTGGGTTCTGTAAATGCTACCACCTTACACATAACAGCCTTTCTTCTTCAAGTGATTGCTCATGTCCATTCCAGTGCCTCATCTGGGAATGAGGAAGAGGATTCCCTAAGCACCTGCTCCTCCCGCCGCTGCTGCTCCGGGTCCTGGGAGACCGTCGGTTGGTCCTGGCCCACAGGCTGTGTCAGTTCCACTATCCCATCTCTGGAAGGCCTGGGTGAATCCTTGTGAGGAGCATGGAACTGGCTCAATGGTGGAGAACAGTCTAATGGGGTTGCAGATGGCAGGATCCAAGGACCCAAATAAGCAGAGGTGGGGAAAGAGAGACCAGGACCTGGGCCTTGTGGTACACCCAGAGGGTACAGAATGGCCACTGCACAGGGGGCTGCCACTGAGGATGCCAAGACACCTGGAGTGGTTGGATGGAGGTGCTTCCGTTCCGGGAGGAGGAGTGTTGCCAGTAGTGAAACCTAGAGGCTGCAGCCCTGGAGAAGACTGACTCCACATTGGAGTCAGAAGAATAATCGAAGCTGACCAGGGCAGAGCTGAGGACGTAGGCGCCAGGGAACAGTGCCAGGGAGCATACCTGGTCATTGACTCAGGCTTGCCCCGGTGCTGAGATGGAGGAGGAGGCATAGTCTGCTTCGAAACAGCATCCACTGACAGGACAGCCACGGTGCTTGGTGCAAAAGGACTGGTGTGAATGACAATGCTGAAGATTGGTGCACAGGGGAAGGCACCTGAGGCGGTACCGAAGGGGTCAGTGCCAAGGTTCTCCTATGGCCAGAGTGGGATCTGGCTGCCGGTGCCAGTGGCTGGGTGCATGTGGCATGGGTATCCTGCCGGTACGCTGGGCTGGAGAGAGAGGCCAGAGAGGAAGTCAGCTCTATAAGCTCCCTTGTTGCCTCAAACATATCTGGCATAGAAGGCTGGTCCACCTCGGCCAAGTCGTCCTCTGGGCTTGGGTCACGGGGTGGGATCAACTGGAGCTGAGACAGGCCAGGAGCTAGAGGCCTGGGCACCGGGGCCTAAGCAGCTGAGTGCCTCGCCTGGGGACGCACTTTAGGTGCATGCCGCGATGGAGACCTGCCCCTGCTCAGTCTGCACTTGTGAGGCACTGGGGATTGGGAGTGGTGCTGAGCAGCGTGCTACTGGAGATGCCTTGAAGGATCCCAGGACTTCGCGCACCAATGCAGTTGCCACTTTGGCGTCCAGTCCTGGGTGGCGCATTGCCTCCATTAGCAAAATTTTCAACCACAAGTCCCTTTCCTCTTTGGTACGGGGTTTGAAGCTGCAGCACATTTTGCAGTTAACGGAGAGATGAGCGTCTCTGTGGCATTTCAAGCAGGCTTTGTGCGGGTCATTACAGGGCAGAGGCTGGAGGCACTTTGCGCAGGGCTTAAAGCCTTGAGGCCCAAGCATGGGAATACGAAAGTGAACCCCTAACTATTTACACTGTGAACACCAACTTACTACTAAAATCAACAACTAACACTAAAAACTAGAACTGCAACCATAACTGTTTAAAATGAGAACCGTTAAGGCGCACTTACAGAGCAAGCTAGAAACATTCCGACAACTGTCTCGGGTGGTAAGAAGGAAATGAGGGGTGGTGGGTTGGCTGGGATATATGCGCTCATATACAGGGTACTTCTGAGAGGAAAACCTTCCGACAATCCGTGCATGTGACGCGTGCACACCTACATGGAATGGACATGAGCAACGCATCTCAAAGAACAACAGTTACGAGAGGTGAGTATTCATTTTTTTCCCAGTCATTAAGGATTATTTGAGATGTGGATAAATCAGTTTGGCAGCTCCTGTGCAGGCAGGTCTCTTTAGTGTTAAGGAGTTTCATTTGGGATCAGCTGTCTTAATAATTTCCTCCTGGTTTCCATTGTCTCACCCTTCATGCTTTTAAGGCTTTTTTTTCCCTCAGAAAACATAACATGCCCATTGCTGTTATCTCACCTCTTCAGTCAGAGCACTTGAGCAAAGAGTCATTTCCATCCTTCCCTCAAATATTATACAGCATGATTGAATGTGGAAGGAAGAAATTAAAAAAAAGAAAAGAAAAGCCAACTCAACCAGTTTATCCTGAAAGAGATTTTTCCACTGACCGCTGCATGTCCCTTCCTGGGCAGGGTACAGACACGTGAGTAATGAACACTACGCAAAGGAGATTGGGCTTGACCATATTCAAAATACATCTGAGACTTTCCTTCTTCCTTTTTTGTCTTTTCCCAAATGTGAAAGGCATGACGAGCTGTATGTGCAAACACTGACAGATGGTGCTACTTGGTTCCAGCTCAGGCCCATTAGTAAGAGAACTCAGCGTTCAAGGCACCAATTACCACTCAGTCCCCTCGGGGAAGAGCATATCAGATGTTTACTGGGGGTTAATAATAAATGAATTGAAAAAAAATTGCTCTTTGAACACCATATTCTGTGTATTCATGTCAGCAGGTTGTAATTAGCTAATTAAATGCCTGGACTGACAGAATGGCCCCAGTGGGGGTTGCAGCATTGCAGGCTGCTCCTGAAACATGATCAGGAAACATCTTGGAATATGTGGTCAGGAGAGCAGTTAACACCTCACATTTAATGGGCTGCTTTTTCCTGGAAAGGTTACTGGGAGAGCTGGGAGGAGGAGTTGGACAAGTCATATAGCTATGGAGCTAGCAAATGAGGAGGTGGAGGGAATATAAAAGATAAGGAAATGATCAGTTACAAGTCCTCAGCAATGTGATCAAATATAAATGGGTGTGTCTGACAATGTAAGATTAATTCAAGTAATCAAAAAAAAAAAGGCTATGCTTACAGAACAGGAAAGGCCCAACTTTAGCCCATAGAAGCAGAGGAAATGAGAGCTCTTACTCAAATTTCTGACTTTGATGCTGATATTAGCTCATGCAGCACACGCTGAGACCTCTCTGCTGAACTTTGGTGGAGACAGGAGCCTATGCAACTGCTTGCATGTCATACTTGCTTAGTTTCCTTCCTGGTTCCTTAGTAGCAAAGAGCTACCAGGGTTACATCTGTGAGATTCAATGCCTACCTAAGTGCATTTTGGGGCACTGGCTGCTGGAGGTGTGTACAGGCCTGCACATGCACCAGTCCCATGATCCTAGGCATGGAAAAGTGGCTTAAAATAAAGTCACATCTGTCCTCCCTCTTAGTTGCCTTGTTCCTAGTGCAGCATGACTGCGTTAGAGGATCTGGCCCTAGCTCTTTAGTGAACCATGAAGAGGGGCTGGATGTAAATTTTAGGGGCAGGGAAAGTGGCTGATCCCTAGGGTTTTAGAATCACGTTTGGAGAATCCCTTGAAAAATAAAACTAGGCATATTTTACAATATATGAGAGATCCAGAAAAAAGGTAATGCTTGGCACCTTTCATTATTGTTGCAGCTACTGCTCTGCCACAAGGCTCGCATGGTGGCTTATTTCAAGACCATTGTGACCAATGAGTCCTAGGTTGTGTTCCACACTAGACGAGGCACAGAGAGGATAATGATCCATGGTTCTAGGACCAGAGCTGGTTGGGATACAAAGAACTTACCAAAACAACAGTGTGTACGACTCTGCACTAATTAGGGGGTTCCCAAGTAAAGCGATGTAGTAGTAGGAGAAGCCCTGATACATTCAGGACAGGTTTGGACATTTTTTCTCAGATGCTGAGGTTATAAACATGCCCACTCAAAGTGTTAAGGAAAGAGGCAATTCCGACTGTTTATTGCTACAAGACTGAGACATTCCCAACTGTTCATTATTCATTTTTCCTCCAAAACCCACCATATTTCAATATAGACTTAATGATGCCTCGTGAAGACATCTAAAATGGTGTCCGCTCTCTGTGCCATGTCAGACCATTCTTGGGGGTTGGGACTGTGGGACAGCTGCAAGGATAACCAGTTGTCTTCGCTCCCCAACTCTGCCCCTCTCTCAGGCAGCCAGGGCAAGTTGTTTTGCCGATGATTAATTTGTAAAGCTTGTTTCCCCCTGATGAGCCAACTTTAGAAAGTACAGACATTCCGATTTTCTAAGGAGATCCAGAATGCTGATTTGCCAGGGCTGGTAATGCGAGTGAAAACAGCCTCTTTCCTAGTATTTTGGCTTTTAGGGTCAAATTCAGCCCCTACTTCCATAGCCACAGAAAACCTCTTGGCAGAAGGACTAGTGCAGTTTTACTGTGCAAAAGGAAAAATTGCCAGACTGGCGAAGAGGGTGGGGGATACACATAGCAAGACCCAGCAAGCACAGTAACTCCATTCCAGTTCCCTTATGGAAGGTGGAACTTGACCTCAAGCACAACAGCACACAAGGGATGGGAGAAGGCAAAGCTTGGGCGGGACTGGGAGGTGGTGAGACGTGAGTATCTGCTCCTCTATGGTTCTTCCCATCCCACTCTTCCTGGGGAAGCAAGTGGGAGGCCAGCAGTGGCTATTCTACCATTTGGGCTATGGTTGCTTCTACAGAGTAACTCCAGTGCTATGCTGCTACCTGGGAGTCGAATTCCTGTTCAGACATAGCAGTGAGCTGGCCCCTTTCCCACATATGTTAGCTCAGCAGCACCCATCTCAATGACTCTGGCCAGGCAGGAGGCTCTGGATTTGGGCAAAGATAATAATACATTAATCACGTGTAGTACCAGAGTGATAGAACACCTGCCATTCTAAAAGTGCTTTAAAAATATTAGTTAGAGGGCCCTCATCAGCTTAAAAACCAACACTTCATATGTTGAATCCCTATCTACTCAAAACTGAAACTCCAACTCATTATCAGGCAAGTCTGCTCTGGTTTTTACTGTTGCAGTTCAGGTTTGATTTTTAAGGCTTAGTTGTCTAGCATGAGATTTATAAAGTAGGTACACATTAATGAGAACTGATAAGCACAGATAACCTTAGCTGAAAATGAGTGAGGCTCAGAACTTCTGAATTCTCACAGTGCTACAGTGCTACTTTCTCCAGCACTCTTTCACATCCCTTGATCATATCTGGGTTTCCCCCTCTGTGAAATTAACAGAATAATTCTTCCATGCCTCTGCATTGAGGGGTTGAATTAGTGTGTGTAGGGCACTTGCGAGGCCTTCCCCCTGATCCTGCAAAGATTTATGGCCATGCTTAACTTTATTTGCTAGGAAATGGGGCTCCTGATATGCTTGAAGTTAAGCATGCATTTCAACTTTTTGCTGGATCAGGGCCAATGTGCTCAGTGCATTGCAGGTTTGAATTCTAGATGAAGACTGATATACACTGGCATAGTTAACATTACGAACAATAGCACGTTTCCTGTTGTGATGTTCAGTATACAATGTGCCATTTATTATATGGGCTAACCTTTTGACAGCATACTGTATATGAGAATAAAAGAAGAGCACACAGGATCCCTGCAGAGGACGAAAGCTTGGGGAAATAAGGTGCCACTAAAATCTCGTTCCATAATAATATTCCAAAGCTGTGCAATTTGATGTCAGCTGCGCTTGTAATTGCCATATCAGATAACTGCATATATTTATTATTTACCAGCCTATGCTTTATTGATGCTCATTACAAACTGATAATAAGGTCCCTTCTCTAACAGCAGCGATAGAGTGAACAGGCAGAGCGTGCGAAGATGTAGCCTCTTTGCCAGTGGATTTATTTCTTTGTTGGCTTTTGTACAATTATGTATACAATCAGCAAACACCAGCACCACGAGAGCGAAGCTTCCTCCCACATATTTAACTTGGCATAACTCTTTGAGGGGTGCAAGGAACTGAAAGGTGGCAGTGAGGGACAGCAGTGAAGGAAGAGTGGGAAGTGGTGTTAGCTGTGCATGTGGAAAATACCGATCCATGCTTTGATGAATAGATTTTTCACGTGATGACTTCTAGAATGCATGCTGAATCAACTTAATTTCCAGGGCACATACCCAATGCAGTTCCTTTCACTCATTGCAATGGAACCGTACTAAAGCATGGCAGCTCTCTTAAAAATACAAGCCATTTTCAATCAGCTTTGTGTTTCTTGGAGTATTTTAAATAGATGCATCTGCCTCTCCCACCATCCTCTACTCCAGAGACACAAAGGTTCTGTTTCCCATGAATGACTGCGATAATGCTAGGGCAATCACTGTTCCTTATTCTCCCACCTCACCAAGTCAGTGCACAGGGCCAATCTCATTGATCTAATTGTGTGAGCTGGGGAGACGGGTCAGGCAAAGATGGCTTTTGGCTTTGACCAGTTCAGCACTCCCTTTGTTTCTCAGTGCAGATTAGAGCAGGTCCATCTGAACTCTGCTGGCTGCCAAGTGGTCCTGTGACTATTTTGGGAATTGGAGAGTGGCTGGGGTATAGGAACAAGCTGCCCTTTCCCCTTTCCACTGGACACAGATTCTACTGAAAGGGAGTGGAGCAGCAGCTACTAGTGGGAATTCCTTCAGGATTACTGAGTACAGGGAGAATCTTGCACTCAACTGACCTGTTGGCTACGTCTACACTGGCATGATCTCACGCAAAAACTCTTGAGCGCAAGAGTTCTTGCATTAAAGTAGTTGTGCAAGAGTGCGTCTACACTGGCATGTACTTTTGTGCAAGAGATGTGCTTTTGCACAAGAGCATCCATGCCAGTGTAGATGCTCTCTTGCGCAAGAAAGCTCTGATGGCCATTTTAACCATAGGGCTTTCTTGCGCAATAAATTCATGTTGCCTGTCTACACTGGCCTTTTCTGGAAGAACTCTTGCGCAAGAAGGCTTATTCCTGTGCGGGAGTATCAGAGTTCTGGGGCAAGAAGCCCTGATTTCATACATTAGAACGTCCGTTTACTTGCCCAAGAACATGTGGCCAGTGTAGACAGGCAGAAAGTTTTTGCGCAAGAGCGGCCGTTTTTGCATGAGATCACGCCAGTATAGACACAGCTGTTGAGTTTACAGCTTTGTATAGGGAGACTGGATGGTGGAGACAAATTTGGACACATGTGAGCACATGAACAACATCAGGGCACTTTCCCACCCAACTACCAGGAGAAAAGTAAAAAAATAGTTCATTTTAACTTAGTAACGTTAATGGATTTGTGTTCTTCTAATCAATTACTCTCAGTGAAAGCATCATTTTCCACTAATAATATAAAGTGATGTTGCAAAATACAGTGCAGGGTGTGTGAAACATGCACATTCAGGAAATAATACAGCTATTTCTGCAGGATTCAAGGGCTTGCATGAACTGGTAATGGAATTTAATACATAGCCTTCCAGGAAGACTACTTATATAAATTGGTAGTTTGAGTCTCTTTACTCTCAGAGAGGTGGCAGAATTACAAAACTCCTAGTTACAGTGGGCATTAATCTATACCATTGTTGGCCATTTTAACAAAAGCACCTGGGAGTGAATGGGTACTAATATTGGAACACACATTCCAAGATTGTCTCTCAGGGACAATCATTCCAAAATAAGAATGAGGGGCATTGGATTGGCAGGCTGGGTTGCCATAAAAAAACATGTTAGGTACCTTGGCTGTTATCTGCTGTGTTTCACCAGTGTAGCTCATCAAAAATTGGGAGACAAGGTGGGTAAGGAAGTATCTTTTATTGGACCAGTTTCTGTTGGTAAGAGAGACAAATTTTCAAGCTACACAGAGCTCTTCTTCAGGTCAGGCAGTCCTGTTACGTGCACCCCTAGGTCTGAAAGTCCAGGTTTTGTTTGTTTGTTGTTTAGACACCATGATCAGTATAAAATCAGAACCTTTCTTTTGTGCAAAAAAGCCTGGCCTGTGTGTTTAATGTACATGTAATGAGAGTGGAACTGTGGAAGTCACAAATATCATCATTACACTAGATGCCATAAGCAACTCCTGGGGAGGGACATAAGGGGTCCACAAGCCATATGACCACCACTCCCATGTGACTCCTTCCCCAGCCACCACTAGCCCAGGGGAGTGCCATCCCTAGGATGGTGGGAGGCCCAGGACAACCCCACATCCACCTCAGACCCTGCCCTCTTACTGCCCTTACCCTGCCCCCGATCCACCCCATCCCCCAAGCCACTTCCCCTGCTCCACCCTTGCCATGCCTCCACTCCACCTCTTCCTGAGGCCCCTTCCCACAAGTGAAATGGCCTGGGGGCCTAGGATGGGCCTGGCACTGGGTTAGGCCTCTCACCGGTGGCAGTGGGAAATGGAGTGATCCGGCCCCAGCATGCTCTGCTGGCTTCCAGCAAAAGATATTACCTCACGCACCTTGTCTCTAATCTCCTGAGATGGACACAGCTACAACAACATGGCATACAGGCACTGGGAAACATTCTAACAATCTCTCTTTTTAAAATTAAAATTATGTAGGAAGTGTTTTTTTTTTCCAAAATTAATCCTACAAAATCTGTTTTCTGGATCCCATATTTACATATTTCTGGATTAGAGAAACAAACTAATTTAAAAAACGGATGTAGATATTAACAGAAAACAGACCCGCTCTATTTCAAACTCTTGTTTCTGCCCTCCCCTATTTCTGCCCTTTTATTAAAACAATCCATATATGATATTTACGATCTAGCTCCTCTCCAGTATTCCCATTTTTTCCCATCCATAGGATCAATAGAAACACCTGATGCCGGCTGTGGGTGCTCTGCTAATCAGCTGGGCAGAATTTGAATCTCTCCTGGGTGGAAGCCCAAGCATTCAGCTAACTCTTCTCTATAAATGTAGCTGGAAAAAAATGCCTATTGTTCCTGGAAATGTTTAATTCTCCCTCTCTCATTGCTTCCTGAGTTGGGCAGTTATGATTTCCAACCAACACAACAATCACAGGAATGGCCAGAGTGCATATATGCATGTGTATCTGACTCTGTGGGCCTGATTCTCAAACACCTGTAAATCAGGAGTAACTCCACTGCAGCCAGCCGAATTAAACTGTTGTAAGTCAGAAGAGAACCCGCCCCTTGTGTATGTGTAGCAGCCTGCACTCTCTGGTAGGTACATGCCAGACAAGTGCCTCAAATTGATACTACCATTTACTTTCTGTCAAAGTGTTTGTCCTTGTACTCTTAGGCCAGGGGTGGGGAACATACAGGTTACCAGGTAGACCTCCCCAAAAAACCGGACACACTTGATCGTGAGCGGCGGTGGAGGGATCGGCCGGGAGGGGGGGTGGGGCTGGCCAAGAGGAAGGGGGGCCAGAAGTCAGGGCTCGCAGGGGGGATCGGGGGCCGTGGGGCTGGACAGGAGGAGGGGGGGCTGGAGAAGGGGGTAGCAGAGCTGGCGAGGGGTGGGTGCAGCCACTGGCCGCAGCCGGAGTCCAACAGGCCGTGCCCCTGGCAGGCACTCCCTCTAGTTGCTAGTAGAAGCCAGGCAGTGGCGGGGCTGGGAGCCACTCCCACCCGGCTTCTGCATTCAACCAGAGGCTCTCAGCTGGGAGGCGGGGCCACAATTGGCACTGGAAGCTTCTGGTTGTACGCAGAAGCCGGGCAGGGGGAGTCCCAGCCACTGCCCCTGCTCTGCTCCGCTCCACTCGGCTTTTGCATGCGACCAGAGGGCTCCCCGCCTCCCAGTCGCTCCCCCTGCCCACACCAGGTTTCCGTCCGGCGCCCAGTCAGAAATTCAAAAAATACCAGACATTGAACATGTCCAGTATTTTCTGAATTTTTCTACCGGACAGAGGTCACAAATACCATGCTGTCTGGTAGAAAACCGGACACCTGGCAACCGTATGGCCTGTGGATGGATGTGGCCCCCAGCTTGTCTGGATCTGGCCCTTGAGACTTGGGGTTCCATCCAGCATCAGGGAATGGAGCTGGCACTCCAGCCTTGCAGCCACCCTCCTGCCCAGACACGACACCCCCACTCCACTCCTGCATCCTACCTCCCACCCAACCTCCATCCTCAGCCTGCTCCTGCATCCTACTACCCTCCCAAACCCACCAATCCCCAACCCACTCCTGCACCCTCCCTCCCGGCCATACCCCACATCTCAAACCTGCTTTCCAGCAGCCCCCTCTCACACACTAAACTCCTCATTTTAGGCCCCACCCCACTGAATAGTGGGGCCCATAAAATCTACTAGCCTGTGTCCCCCTAGACTCTGGTGTGCAAGGAGGTTTCTGGGTAGTATCTTTCTGTTTCCCAGTCAGGTTTTTAAAAATGTCTTCTGACTTTTGTGCAGCCCCCAATTGATTTTTCTGTTGGTCAGCTGCCCAGACCCAAAAAGGTTCCCTACCCCTTTCTTAGGCCTTGTAAATGTAACATTTCCAGTGCTGTAATTGCTTGAATATAGTACTGACAGCCTCAAGAGTTCAAAACTCTGAAAAATTAGCTTAAATTATAAAAAAAGAGAAAAACCTAAAAGCAAATACATCAATAAATCCTTTTAAAAAATTGTCTTCTACTTTTTGAATTTCTAGGGTGCACTCACGATATCCAGCTTTTCTCCACAACCATGAAAATTCAAAGCTTGCTTTAAAAAATAAAGCTGATCCTCCCTCCCCCCCATTCCCAATTCACATGGCTCTAGAGCGTTTAAGAAAAACTGTGAATATTCTCCTTTCTCTTATAACACCCATAGAAGGACTAGGCACTGATTAGGCTCAGACCTGGAATCACTTATAAGGAGGCTAATGCTTACTTCCCATAGGGACTGATTTGTAAAGGTGGGTAAATACCTAGCTTTCTTTGAACATCTGGTCCATAGTACATAGCAACCACGACTGCTCAGGAGTTAGTGTTTGCAGGATCAGGTCCTTCTATTGTATCTGCAACTCTCTCACCGTTTGATTTGTGCTGTGCACAAAGATTCCTAAGACAAACGTGGATAGCTGAGCCCAGCTCGAGTGCCCTTACTCTTTGTGAGAGATGGTGTGACAGATGCAGGGACCCAAAGTGGAGGCTCTGATTATTTTGGCCTTGGGCTCTTTACAGGCAGTGGCCTTCTTGAGAGTCACCCGGCGTTTGGCCAGCTCCCTGATGGCTTTGCACATTCCTTTTCTTTCTCCGAATGAATGCTCTAATCTGGCTGGAGGGCATCACAAGTCCCAATAGCCAGTTTGCTGCACCTGCTCATCAAGGATTGGGAACACCTGCCACGGTTGGAGCTTAGCATTTAAGTGCTGCTATTTGAAGACAAATCTTGTCCTTTGTGTCTGCTTCTGCCTTTTTCACATTTAAAAAAAAAATAAAAACAGCACTGGGTTTTTTCAGGGGAGGGTTTGTTTTCCTCTCATTTTCTGAAGCAATTGCTCTTGCCTTCCGTGTTAGAGAGGCTGATGAGAAAGATTATTCAAATGAACACACTGCATAGGATAGAGAGGAATGAGAGCATTTTTATTTGACCTGTAGTAATTTTAAGACCTATGCTGATGTTAAAATACCAGAGTATTCAGCACTCACAAGCCTGAGCTTTGTAGTATCCTCATTGTACGCTGCCATGTTTGGGGCAGTGCAATAAAATAAAGTGCAGCTTTTGAGAAGCATAAATGTGCTTCTTCAGCTTCTTCTGTCCTAAAATACCGTGTCCTCCGTATAAGCCTTTTAATTGTTCCAGATTGTTTTAATTGGGACAACAAACAAATAAAACTAACATGAGTCTGAGCAGAAATCGCTCTTTCAGGATAAGACAAGCAATCTTAAAGCTGCCTCTTTCTCTGCCTTTCCTTCCTTTTATAAATGGGTGTGGGGGGGGGGGTAGTTGAAATGCTACTGAAAGCTGCTGGATTGACAGCTTTAGACAGGGCTGGGGAACCTAAGGCCCAGGATTGGGATGCAGTCCCCAGCTTGACTGGATCTGGTCCCTGAAGCTTAGGGCTTCCCCCTCTCCCCCACAGCATTGGGGAGCCTGCACTGATGCTCCAGCCCCCCCCCCCCATCTTTCTGCCATGGGGCTGGAGCACACAAAATCTACTAGACTGGAGCCCCCCAAGGCACAGGTGTGTGAGGGGGATATGGAGAATGTCTTTCTCCTTCTCAGTCAGGGACCACATCAGCGAGGGGCTTTTTTGTTGTTATTTTGGTTTATTTTTTTTCTCTTCTCACTTGTGTGCGGCCCCGACTGATCTTTCTGTGAGTCAGCAGCCCCGGACCCAACAAAGATTCCTCACCTCTTCAGACAATCAAGCGCTCTGTCTAGTCACAAAACAGGGACAGCACAGCCCTGTGCCAGCATCCCTATCCTGCCCCATCATTGTGCCTCAACCCCAACCTGGGCAGGCCACCTCTTGAGTTAAATAGCTAGTTTCGGCCCATATCCTACCAAAGCCTATGCACACGCTTAACTTCAAATATGAGACTAGTCCCATTGTAGTAAACTTTTAATGGGTCCACTTGCATCTGTAAGGTTAAATGCATGTGTATGTCTTTGTAAGATGGAGTCCTAGCAACTTTCCCAACACAGCTAAATGGTTACAGAGCCTCTGTCCTTTTACTATCAGTCCGGTTTCGGGAGCAGCTGAATTTGAGTATGAACATGGAGAGCTGTATGAACAACTAATGGGCTATGTCTAGATTGCAGGCTTCTTTCGAAAGAGCCTCTTTCGAAAGAGAGCATCTAGACTGCACGGAGAAATTTCGAAAAAGCGGCTTGCTTTTTCGAAAGAAAGCATCCAGTAAGTCTGGATGCTCTCTTTCGAAGAAGCCCTATTTACATTGAAGAACGCCTTCTTTCGAAAGAGGAACTTTCGAAAGAAGGCGTTCTTCCTCGTAAATTGAGGTTTACCGCCATCGAAAGAAAAGCCGCGTTCTTTCTAATTAATTTCGAAAGAACGTGGCTTGAGTCTGGACGCAGGGGAAGTTTTTTCGAAAAAAGGCTACTTTTTTCGAAAAAACCCCTGAGTCTGGACACAGCCATGCTGAATGAGAAATAGTGCTCAGACAGTGCTTGTTTCTAGCTTGTGCTGTTAGAAACCTTTTTGTGTTTGTATTGTATGAAATGAATGCTGGGCAAATTTAGAACCTATGAAAGGCTATGCTTCTCTGCACCCTCTGGGGTCAGTGTGAGGAATTCACTGCTGCAGGGCCATCATAGAAATAGAATCAAATACTCTGCCTAGATTTAAAATCACAAAAGGGGCTGGGAAGTTTTATGACCCTTGTATTTCTATATGATAAGATAAGGTAACCAAATCTCCTGCTTCAGGGCAGAAACTGATTGCTACAGGGGTTTGGAAGGCATTTCTCCTATAGGTAGCTTAGATACAATGATATGTGCAGCATAAATGCCTGTAGAGAGGCATTGTATTGTGTTTGCTGGGGACAGTCAGCCTTCTCCTGTTAACATTAAAGTCCAGATCCACAAAGGGACTGAGGCCACATCTATATTTCTGCAGAAGTTCGAATTAAGATATGCAATGTTAATTGACTAGCTAGATTAGATATCCCTTAATTCAAATTTCGGTGCCATCTCCACAACGAGAGGTCGATGGGAGCAAACACTCCCGTTGACTTCCCTTACTTCTTGTGATTTGAGGAATACTGGTACCCTCAGCATTTGATTTGGCGGGTCTTTTCTAGACCTGTTAAATTAAACTCCGGAAGATCAAACATTGCAGAATGGATCTTCTGGGAAGTGAAGACATGGCTTGAGGGGTTGCAGTCCTGAGTGATCCTTAACTAGGAATTCCTTGCCTGGACTCAGGCAGTTGGGGTGTTTCTTGTGAGAAGGTGTTAGGTATATATTTAACCAAGGGAGCCGACGATAGCCACACCGTGCCTCTATGTAAGATGGTGCAAAGGTGGCTCCGTGCTCCCAAAAGGGGCAGGGCCTCAGGTGGAAGGGGCAAGATTGGGGCCACCAACTGCCAGTGTTGCCCAGAGCGCATCACACTATTCCCCCCAGCTCTTAGAGCCCGGAGAGCGTGCGGTGCTCTGGTGACCATTTCAAGGGCCCAGGATGCTAGGCACACTGTTGCTGCAATAGCAGCTGTGGCAGCCGGGAACTGCTGGTGCTTTAGAATCACCAGGCCCCAGGGCAACTGTCCCCTTCACTCTACTCCTTCCTTCCCTCCTCGTCAGAAGGTCTGTGCTTAACTGTACACAGTATGGTTAGCTGAGATGGTGGCTGTATAATGCTGAGCTTAGTGGGTAGCTTATGCATCCACAATGCAGGAGACTCAGGTTCAATTCCTCTGTCTGAAGAGGAAGAGAAGGTTTGAATGGGGTCACCCCCTCTCAGAGGAATGTACTAACCACTGAACTATGGGATATTCTAATGGGAGCTCCCTGATGCTCTTCTGCTGGACCTGTTTCAGAACATAAGAACGGCTGTAGGGCTCAGACCAAAAGTCCATCTAGCCCAGTATCCTGTCTAGTGGCCAATACCAGATGCCCCAAAGGGAGGGAACACAACAGGTAATCTTCTCATGATCCCTTTCCCGTCACCCATTTCCAGACAAACAGAGACTAGGGACACCATTTGTACCCATCCTGGCTAATAGCCATTGATGAACCTAACCTCCATGAATCTATCTAGCTCTTTTTTGAACCCTGTTACAGTCCTAGCTTTTACCACATCCTTTGGCAAGGAGTTCCACAGGTTGACTATGCGCTGAGTGAAGAAAAACTTCCTTTTGTTTGTTTTAAATCTGTTGTCTATTAATTTCATTTGGTGATGCCTAGATATTATATTGTGGGAAGAAGTAAATAACTTTTATTTATTGACTTTTACCACACCAGCCATGATTGTATAGACCTCTGTCATATCCCCCCCCCCTTAGACTCCTCTTTTATAAGATGAAAAGTCCAAGTCTTTTTAATCTCTCTTCATATGGGACACGTTCCAAACCACTAATAATTTTTGTTGCCCTTTTCTTAACCTTTTCCAATGCCAATATATCTTTTTTGAGATGAAGTAACCACATCTGTATGCAGTATTCAAGATGTGGGTGTACCATGGTTTTATAAAGAGGCAGTAAGATATTCTTTTTACTTTTTTGACTGCCGCTGCTCCGAGTGGATGTTTTCAGAGAACTACCACAATGACTCCAAGATCTCTCTCTTGAGTAGTTGTAGCCAAATTAGTTCCCATCATATTGTATGTATAGTTGGGATTATTTTTTCCAATGTGCATTACTTTACATTTATCAACATTACAAAATGCCATTTTGTTGCCCAATGACTTAGTTTGGTGAGATATTTTTTAAGCTCTTCACAGTCTGCTTTTGGGTCTTAACTATCTCGAATAATTTAGTAACAGCAGCAAATTTTGCCATCTCACTGTTTGCTCCTTTCTTTAGCTCATATATAAATAAGTTGAATAGGATGGGTCCCAGGACAGACCTTTGGGGAATCCCACTAGGTACCTCTCTCCACTCTGAAAACTTACCATTTTATTCCTACCCTTTGTTTCCTGTCTTTTAATCAGTTATCAATCCATGAAAGGACCTTCCGTCTTATCCCAGGAGAATTTACTTTACTTAAGAGCCTTTGGTGAGGCACCCTGTCAAAGGCTTTCTGGACATCTAAGTATATTATATCCACTGGGTTTATCAGATGGGATAAATAATCATTTAGCCTTACAGTGAGAATGAGTCTGCTATCTAGTGGTGAGGGTGCTCACCGGAGAAGACTGCTGGGCCAGTTAAAATAGTCTTTTAACTATTTAAATGGAGTGAAGCGGTTTCAGCAGGAGAAAATGTGGGAGCCCCAGGGCCTTAGTGCCATAATATGGTATGTCTGCCCCCATGTCCCACAGCTGCCTCTGGTTTGGGGATTGCAGTGGACATTAGGTCAGAGAGAGGCACCCAGACACCTCGTGGGAGGCGACTGTGCATATGTCCAGAGGTGTCCATGTAGGCACCAAGGTAACTCTCACAGTTTTCAGTATAAGTTTGGGTACTTACAGGGCTAGGAGACACCAAGCAGTGGTTTTGTCTAAAATGGAGTCTAAAATTGGAATGTAGGTGCTTAACTCTGTGGCTTAGGTGCCCAGTCCCTTTGTGAGACTTCATTAGGCCAGATTCTGATGTTTTCACGCTGAGGTGCACCTTGCTCTCTGTTGATTTCATCGAGACTATTCATGGACCATGTTGCTACTTGGTGTACGGGTATTGAAATCTGACCCAATGGGAGGAAGAGTTGTTTTTTCTCTTTGCTTGCCCTTGCCAGAAGTGTCCACCATGGGCCAGTGATGGAAGCAGGATAGTAGATTTGGTCTGATCTTGTTGGCACAGCAATGTCTAGGTTCCACAGCTACAGTTTTTCTTCTGACATCACCTCTTAGAAGGTACACCTCCAAAAATCAGCATAAGCTCTAAATGCATCCTTAATGTGAGGCCCCTTGAGTTTTATACAAGCTTATAATAAAGATGGGGTTTTTTTCAGTGAAGATAATTACATGTGATTGTTGTCCTTGTGCATGCCCTGTGCATTTAAAACAGATACATGATAGGGAACAAAATTCAGTAAAAAAAAAAAAGAATTTTCAAAAAAGTGTGTCTCATTTGGCTAAAAGCATCTCCTCATCTTCCATTGGGCATGAATTGTGCCATTAATAATAAGGCACTCGGGGCCAGTTTGTGTGGTTTTAACTAAGATCATAATATGCTTTACAGAGCATTATTCTGATTTCAGTTATACCACAGTGAAACTTAGAAATTGTTCAAGTATAAATTGGAGATACACTGTTGTAAATGTGGAGTAACTGAGGTATGAATTTGGCTCATTATCAGTGGGTTTTTTTCATAACAATAGATTAGGGGAAAAAGATGCCATTGATGTAATGTTCCATAGAGAGTTAATGGCTGTAATGCAGTGGGCAGAAGGAAAGCCAGTGCAGGTGTTTCTTAATTAGCTGCTAATTGGCACGTGTACATAAATAGGGCACACTGACAGCTTGGAAGGGATTTGTAGAGGGGAGGGTACTGCAAAGGGAGATAGGGGCTGTAGCTAAACAAAAACAAAATTTGGTTGTGTGGGGGTTATTTTGGCTGGTATTATCTTTGAGAATGAACCAGTAAAAGATGAGGTGGGGCCATAATGAGTAACCAGAGATGCTTGCATACTGAAAAAGCATAGAGACCAATAATATTAGTTTAGAAAGAGTGGTAAAGAAGGCCAAGGAAATGGCTGGCTCATTAGGAATGATACTTCTCAGGCCATCAGGTCAGCCAGAGTGCCTTGTGCTGAAAGGGAAGGCAGATAGAAGGCAATGGCAGGAGAAGCATAAGGAGGAAGAAAGCAAATCCTTCAGAAAATGAGAACAGGGAAACAAGCCTAGGTATATGGGGTCATGAAACTAATAGCATGCTAGAGCAGTTCAAGCATTAGCTCCTTGGCTCAGTGGTGTACAATGCAGCTTTTGGGGGAACATACCAATTTCCCTATCTTCTCAGGTTGTTATAACCCTCTGTTGAGTCGTTCCACAAGGTATAAAATGCAGGTGAATTGAGTGAGCCCATAATACTGAACACAAACAACTAAGCTGTTACCATGAATGCTGTCGGAGTGAAACAACCCAGCTACCCCATTGAAAGAGGAAGGTTTCCTTTTTATAGAAGCAACTTCTTTGTGTTTGTAGTACCATCAGTGGGTTAGGTAGATAGGTGCTTTCACATTCAGTAGGAAAAGAAGTTGCTTGTCTGAAAGCTTTTGATTCATAAATAAAGTTAAAAAAGAAAACTGGACAAGTACCTTTTGGCAATCTGGTGCTATATTGATTGCCTTTAGCATCCTTGTTTCCACATAATTCTCAGCTAGTGCAAAACAGCATTGCTTAAGTGGCTGTGCATGTAGTCTCTGAAAGCTGGCAATGCCCCTTTTCTCCTTCCCCTCCCTCCCCCATTTCTTAAACCTAAAAATGCCCAAGTATTTGCTGTTTGTGATCCTTCCCCATGCTGCTACTTTTAATTTTCTGCTACACTCTATCACGCATCTATCTGGGCTCTCCTCGTACTTAGGTTTCTAGAAAATCGGGCTTTTGAGGTTTTTGGTTAGACTTCTGCCATTTTCAGGTTGTGATTTTTCCAGTTTGTGTCAAAATTTGGCAGTCATAATTGAGATTTTTATTTGGGACTTCTATTGGATGACTGTAAAGGGCTGATCTGTAAAGAAACTGATGACACAGGTAAATCATTGACCGCTGTCTGCGTTGTGTGGTGTGTGTTTGGTTTTTTTTGAAAGACATAAGTCTCTTCTTTGAAAATGAAAAGTTGTGGGAATCTTTCTTTGGAGCATAAGTCTTAGACGTTGGGAATTTATTATAGCAAGTAGAACAGGTAGACAGAATTCCATTAAAAAGTGTGCAGTGAAGGTTCACTCTCTGATCACCAATTTATTATTTTATTTAAACAAATCACTCATCAGCATCGAGGGAGAAGTTACAGCCAGAAAATTGACTCTGTAAAATTAGTGTTTTGGGAGTTTTATTTTATTTTTACAAGTCATAACAAGATTTGTCTAATCACCAGCAATATGACCTCTGCCTACTGTCTGCAAATAAAACTCTTTTCTTTATACTTTGTACTGAATCTGGCAGTGTTAAAGAGCCTAGAATTAGAAGTTAGCTGGTAATTTTGTAGATATAGGAATTACCATGCTATAAGAGATACAGCATGGCTGTGTCTACACTGGCCATTTTTTCTGGAAAATCAGCCGCTTTTCCGGAAAAACTTGCCAGCTGTCTACACTGGTTGCTTGAATTTCCGCAAAAGCACTGACAATCTTACATGAGATCGTCAGTGCTTTTGATCTCATGTAAGATTGTCAGTGTTTTTGCAGAAATACTATGCTGCTCCCATTCAGGCAAAAGTCCTTTTGCGCAAAACTTTTGTTCAAAAGGGCCAGTGTAGACAGCTCAGCTTTGTTTTCCACAAAAAAGCCCCGATCGCGAAAATGGCAATCGGGGCTTTTTTGCGGAAAAGCGCGTCTAGATTGGCACAGACGCTTTTCTGCAAAAAGTGCTTTTGCGGAAAAGCGTCCGTGCCAATCTAGACGCTCTTCTCCGAAAATGCTTTTAACAGAAAACTTTTCCGTTAAAAGCATTTCCGGAAAATCATGCCAGTCTAGGTGTAGCCCATGTGTAGTTTAATATGTTTCAAGCACTGATCAATGCTTACTACTTCTGAAGAAGCTGTAACTACCCATAATGTGTCTAATTGTTCAATAATCTACTAATGGGGACTTAAGGGAGACTTTCTTCCTGGGCCTAGCTGGTTATGTTCTGAAGCATGAGTATTGAACATAGGTCAGGATAGAATTACTTGAATAGCTTGCTTTTTCCATAGTTCTGTTATGCTCACCCATGCAGATCTGTCTCATGCTATGTGTTGCTTCACAACTTAAAAAACCCAGCCTTAAACCAAGGTCAGTATAACTTGCCTGCTTTCACATTGGTAAAAGTCTCTCTTGACTCAGACTGCTTCTGGGTTATACCTCAAAAACAGGTGCAATATGGTAGCAGACAGATTGACCCAAACTGATTCCCTCCCACCAGAGAGAAACCACAGCTGCCAGTTGTTTTTACAGCAAATACTGCACTTGCCCAGGAAGAAGAGATTAGTCCCTTATGCAATGTGCTTGTGGAGTGCCACACTTTTTTTCTTTGGCTTCCAGAGTATTGATTATCAGGCTCCCATAAATGTGGCTTCCTCTATTTTTGTGCATCTCTGCCATCTCCATAATTATTGTGGGGTTTTTTATAGTTACTCTGCCCAAGCTGGGGTTTTCATTATAGTGATGGTGTAGTTACTTCAGGCTCAGTGAGGGTACATACACTAGAATTCAGCATGTGCAGGAGTTTGTGAGGCACCAGTGGTGGGAGTCAAGAGATCTAGAGTCTATCCTGGTTTGGCTGCAGATTTCCTGCAGCGGGGTGCACAGGAATAAAAATACCTCCCTCTCCCCACCAGAGGTCCATCTGGCCAGAGGAATTGGCTTCTGCAATGTGCAGCTGGAGGAAGTGGCCTTCCCATTCTCTCCCCCAACCCCTGTCCAACTCCTGCCCCAAGGAATGATGGAATTGTCATCTCCTGTCCTGGTCCTAGGCCAGAGGACTTTTCTCTCCCCTGCCCAGAGGAGTTCTGTGCCCCTGCTGATTGGGAAGACCCTGGCCCCTGCATGCCTTCATCTTGCACACACCCCTGATTCCCTGGGTGATCTACGACAAGTCATGCTCATCTTTTTGATCTTCAGTGTCTTTCTCTACAAAACAGTGGTATTAGACCTCCCTAACTCACAGGTGTGTTGGGAAGGCAACCTGAATACAAAGAATTTCAAGATCCATAGGCAAAGCATTATTTGAATGCACAGGAGTATTATCGTGGTTTGGAACTGTTCCAATAGTCCTCCTCTCTCCCAAACTTCCTACCTTTCCTACCCAGTTTCATCGACACACCTGAAAATCCCTTGCACAAAGGAAACTGCAGTTGCCAGACACCTCTCCTTAGCTTCACTAAGCCCCTGGTACTGTCAGCGGCCTCCAGCTTGAACTCAGGCTGTGTTTCACTGATGAAATACCCCTTCCCACAAACATGCTGCATCCACTGGAAAAGCACAATGGAATGGAACATGCTTAACAGCCTGTGGAAATTGATAGACAGGAAAAGCAACGGAGCCTGTAGGCGAGCTGGATTAAACACAAAGGGACTCTCCAGGTCAAGCCGTTTAACTGAGGCAGAGCAAAGGAAATGGATTGGACTGAATTCAGTTGTCTTTGGAGGCTGCAGCTAATGTATTGGAGGGGGATTGTGAATGGAGAAAATTCCAATTTGGAGGGGTATTATGGATGGAGAAAATTCTGTGGTATAGGATCTTGGGGCAGATAAAGTAGGAAGATCAATATTATGAGGGGATTTTATATATTTTAATGCCTGCCAATATGGTTTTAGAGATGAAAGGAATTGTTAAACCCAATTTCATTTCTGACGAGGCTACAAATAAAAGGCGATTGCTCAGATGTAATAGACTTAGATTTTGCAAGGTGTTTGACTTGGCACAGCACAATATCCTGTTTAAAAAAAAAAACTAGCACCATGCCATATCAGTTAAGCACACAAAATGGATTAAGGGCTTGCTAACTGACAGATCTCAAACAATGGTTATCAATGTGGAATTTTCTTTCATGGGGCGTGTTTCTAGTGGAGTTCCATTGGTATCCATTTTGAGCCCAATGGTTTTATGACTGATAATATGCATAAAATCACTGATAAAATGTCCAGATGTCACAAAGATGGGTAGAATGGTAAACAGTGATGACAGAACAGTCCTATAGAGTGATTTGGGTTGCTTGGTAACCTGGACCCTTTCGGACAAGATACAAATGTTAATACAAATATACAAGGTCACTCATCTAGGAACAAAGACTGCAGGGCAGATGCACAGAATGGAGGTCTGTATCATGGAAAGGATCTAAGAGTCTCAGTGGACTAACAACTGAATGAGACATGCCACTGTAATGCTGTGGCAAAAATGGTTAATGCAATCTTTGCCTATATGAACATGAGCATAATGAACAGGAATCAGGATAGATTTTTCCCCTTTGTATGCAACATTTTTTTACACCAATACTGGAACCCTGCATATGATTCTGTCAACATTTTTAAAAGGGTGTTGAAAAATTGGAGATGGTGCAATGAAAGGTTACAAGACTGATTAAAGGATTGGAGAAGATCCATTATAATCCAGGCTACTATTTTGGGGTGGAAGAATCATGGTGCGCACATAATTCTGAATGTAAACAAAGTCTATGACTCCTGTAGCAGCAGCTTTTTACCCACTCTAAGCATTGCAACCTGGCCCACATGGTGGCAGAGCCTTGGAAATTTGCTCTGTCTGCCCTTCTGTGATGCAAATGGCTTTGCAATCCTGAGGCTAGGTTCCAATGCCAATCAAATTTGACCCTTTGACTCTCACTTTCCAACTATGGAGAGGTGGAAGTGCCATGCCTGAATATCACTGTATCCAATCTCACCACACAGGAGCTACCACTGCAAGGTAAGAGCGTGCTGGACTTCTCTCCAATCCTCTCCGCCCTGGGTCCCTTGAGCCCTCTCTTTCTGTGATATATCTTTGTTTTCGTGCACCTCAGCTGTTAAATGTATTCAAGTTTTCCATGGAAAAAATAGCCTGACTTGTAGTGACTCTAGACATTGAATCTCTTTAGTTTAACAAAGACAAATTTAGGGGGTGGTTTGCTTAGTATGTAGGTACCTGCCTGGAGAGCAGAATTCTGGAGAGAGGGCTCTTGGGTTTAGCAGTTAACATAAAAAGATCACACTGTTCATGAGTGAAACTTGACAAATTTACACTAAAAATAAGGCCTTCTACCCAGACAAAATTCTCCGTTACTCCCACACTCTAGTGTTCAAGGTGTAACCCTGTTAATCTAAATACTCACCCATACCCAATTCCTAGGCATCAGGGCATAACTTCCTGTGGCTTTGCAGGACCTTTTACCAGTGAAAGAGCCTTACACAGTAATATCCTTACTATTCATTAACACTTGCCTAGCAAGCAGATTACACACGTTAAACATATAGTGCCATGCTCACCAATCCTGATCAAGGCAGATGAACTTCTGCTGCTGCCAGGCAAGATCAGTCTCTTCTGGATTCTGATTGCTGTACGTCACAGAGGATTCTTGACAGCTCTGGTCTTAGGCTGTGTCCTGGAGGCGAGTTCTTCTTCCAGGTCTTTCCTCCTCCTTATTTGTGTTCCTTCGTTCCTGTGGGTCTCCTCCTTGGACTCCAGGTTATATAGCAAAACTTGAGTCCTGCTTAGCTATACTTTATTTTACTAAAATTATTTTACTAACCAATTCTAACATATTGTAATGTAATTCCCTCTCCAGTTTTATTCCACCACCATAATTGATGTACACCTACCAAAAATAATTATACAGAAAACAGAAACAATTAAAGAACCAGACAGAGATCAGACAGACAAGCAATAGGGAAGTGGGACCATAATGATAGAACAATAAAGGAATGAGGATTCTGCAGCCCCAACTATTAATAAGATGTTTCTTGCCAGGGGACGTGCTGTCAGACTAAGTTTTCTTTAACCATCTGAAGATCTGTTTCTTTATCTGGTGGCATTGGGTGCCATTAGGGCAGGGTCTCCTTCTTAACTGCCTGATATCACATTTTTTAATGTAATTTAGATGGGATGTAAGGAGATGGTGTGACTTCCTGCTTCTCAGCTAATGGCTGCTGCTCTTTCAGTCTAGCAAACAAAGGGCTTCAGTTTTAGGCCTTATAATATGATTACAGGAAAAGGCTGTATCGTTACAGGTATACATTTTAAACAGTGAGGATAATTAACCATTGGAATCACTTAGCAAGGGCTATGGTAGATTTTCCATCACTGGCAATTTTAAAAATGAAGGCTATATGTTTTTCTAAAACATATCCTCTAGTTCAGTGGCTCTCAAACTTTCCAGACTACCACATCCCTTTCAGAAATCTGATTGGTCTTGCATAGTCCCAAATTTCACCCCACTTAAAAACTATTTGCTTACAAATTCTGACATAAGAATACAAACCCTGACACAGTACACCATTACTGAAAAACTGCTTGCTTTCTCCTTTTTTGTCATATTATTACAAAATAAATCAATTTGATTATAAATATTGTATATACATTTCATTGTATAGTATACAAAGCAGAATAAACAAGTCATTGGATGAAATTTTAGCTTGTACTGATGTCACTATGCTTTTATGTAGCTTGCAGTAAATATCGAGAAAAGCTGGTGTAGCCCCTGAAAGACCTCAGTGTTACCCCCAAGGACACGTGTACAGCTGGGTGAGAACCACTGCTCTAGTTCAAACAGGAATTAATTCAGAGAAGTGTTACAGCTTGTGTTATGCAGGAGGTCAGATGATGTGATGATAGAGGGTCTCTTCTGACTTTGGAATCCAGAAATCTATAGAGAAGAATACTTCGGATGCTGCTGCAGTTGTGTACACGTGTGTGTGTGTGTGTGTGTGTGTGTGTGCGCGCGCACAGAGAACACACACACACACACACACAGAGAAAATAGAAAATCTTTAAGAAATCATCAGTAGAGAAAAGGAGTAAGGGAAAAGGCTCAGGTTTGTAAATGGGAACTGTCAGTAAGGTTTAAATGTTTTGTGGTTTAAAAGCAGGTACATTTGGATTTCAAAAAGCTGTTCATAATGTCCTCTCTGCCAGACAATTAGAGACCTGCGTGGATACAAATTGGTATCTGCATCCACAAAAATCATCCATGGATAGGATGTCCACATCTGCAGATATAGATATAAAAGCAGATATCACAAAATTGCAGGGTTCTAGATGCAAAATTTGTATCCACATCCACATCCCTATTTGCAAAACTAGCCCTCAGAAATCCGCATTCACATCCGTGGATGCAGATGCCTGTGCATATAAAGCAGATTTGCAGGGCTCTATAGCTAACACTGCATAAAATACCCTGTGACGGGGTGAGCAGGCCCCGCACTGCAGGGCTGGGAGTAGCCCAGGCCCAGCTGGCTGAAAGGTCCCGCCCTTCCAGCCCTGCCAGCAGAGCCAGTATATAAAGACGGAGGGAGCACGGCAAGAAGGGAGGCAGCTGGAGAATAGAAGGGTCCAGGCCACAGCCCCGGTGTTCCTGTGGTAGCTGAAGCCAGAGCAAGGGCCATTGTTGGCCCCCGGGAGGGAGGCCAACAACCTACCACACCTGAGGTACCAGAACGCCTGCCCCGCCAACCCCGGCCTCGGTAAGGACCGCCGCCATGGCCGACAGACTAGAGAGGGGCCAGGTAGTAGGAAGCAGCTCAGGGCAAGGGATTGCAAACACTGCTCAGTGTGTATTGGCTGGATTCCCCACCGAGCAGGCAGGAGCAAGAGTCCCTGCCTGCAGGGCCCTGGGCTGGGACCCGGTGGAGAGGGAGGGCCCGGGTCCCCCTACCACCTCTTTCCGCAACCTGGGCAAACACCCCGGCCAGGAGAGGCTTTTTCCAGAGCTAGGCCTCAGAGTACCGTATATGCCCAGATAGAGGGGCCTGGACTTGGGAGAAAGACTGCTAATCCCGTATAGACCTTGTAAGGGAGAGGCCGGGACAAGGTCCCGGGACCTTGTAAGGGGGACACACCGCAAGTCAGTGCTATACCCCTGACATACTCATATAATAAAATGGATGTATTTACATATTGGATACCCCAAAATTAATGGCACCCATTGCGCTGAGACCCAATGCCATAATCTAGCAAGATCAACGTTGAATGAAGGACTGCTCCACAAATTTAAGGAATGAATAGTGATCCCAAGGGTTATTTGTTTGTGCTATATTTTATATACGTGGGGTTTATTATTATTTAATATTGTAGTTATATTATCATAACACCAGAAGTCCCTTAATCTCAAAGTGAAAGATTTAAAATCCTTAGATTCCACATGGAGATTCCTTGAAACTGCTGTAAGGCATGTATAATCCTACAGAAAAAAAACAAGCAAAAGGATGATGGAAGGCAAGACAAAACCAATATGGCTTAAATGACCAGGTTTAGGAGATTATTCAGACTGGGTGACTAATCTTCAGAAAATAGAAATCTAGAGCACACAAAGCCAGTAATAAGGAGAACATATTTTACCTGTGTCCTTTAAGGTGAAAACGAGGGAGGGAACTTGAAGAATAAATAGCTAGTGACATAAATAATAAGAAACTGTTCAAGTGTATATAGGAGGTTTGTGAAAGAATGAGTTGATCCACTGAATTACCACGCAATTATGGGAGCAACGAAGGAGGATAAAGACATCACAGAAGAATTACATTATTTCTTTCCATCCATCTTCAAGGAGGCTATTGAGGGGATTGAAGATTAGGCTAGAAAATAATTCTGAACATTTGATAATGCCTCTCTGAAAGACCCATGCACTTTCACTTAGAATACTCTAGTCAGTTCTGTTCACCTTGTCTCAAGAGATAGCAGAAATGGGAAGTCCAGAGATGGGCAACAACATGTCTTTCAATGAAATTAGAGTCTATGAATCTTGAAATTTCCATACAAGAAAGTGGAAAAAATTGAAACTGTTTAGTTAAGAAGGGGACACAGAAGTAAACAAAATGATCAGTGGTATTGAGAAGGAAAATTGGGCACACCTATTTTCTCTCAAACAAAGGGATATTCAATGAAATTGAAAGTATGTAAAACTGATAAATGTACCTAGTGCATCATTTAACTTGTGGAACTCGTCACAAAACAATGAAATCAAGAGCTTAGGGAGATTCAAAAGAGATTTAGACACTTTATGGATACAACAAACATTCCAAGTTAATTTAGGTTACGTTTGTAATATGTCATAAATGCATGCTCTAGAACACACGACCATCACAAATAGGGCATTAAGAAGCATACTCCCCTTAGACTAGATTATTCCATAACTGTTTATTGAGGATTTCTTGCATTGTGCTTTGAAGCCATTGTTGGAGAAAGAATACTGAATGAGGTGGATCTTGGTCTGATTTATTATGATAATTAGAAGAACTAAATGGGCAAAGGCAAGGTCATTTTTGGAAACACTAAATACTCTGGATTATTTTTTGGTTATGTGCAAAAGCCCATGGTCAGGGTTTGGAAGTCTTCTAAATCGGAGGGCAGGTTTTGAATCATATCCTTTACAAAATGGTGAAAAGAGATGTTTTCATCGTCATATCTTTTCATGCTACATCTTTTGTACATTTAACACCTAGTTAACCACATGCAAAGTGGATTTGGGTTTGGTCCCATTTCTGCATTCAGTTTCCATTTGCATGCCAATTCTATAAAGGCATAGCTGCCCATGATAATTCAAGACCTGGAGCCTTTCCCCCCCTTTCCTCTGAGGTGTTAGTATTTCTACAGCTAATGCACATTTTATCATCCTCCTGATTATTGTTGCAATGACCCACTGAAAGAGTCCCAGAATTGCATAAAGAACTGTGTGAGATGGGAAACAAGACTTTAGAATCCTTTGCGATGGTGAGCACACACACATAACAATGGATATGTTGACAAGCAGTCAAGCCAAAACCTACATGACATTGATTACCCATTGGGTGTCTTTTTGAGTCTATTATTTCTCTGCACTTGTTTCTACTGCTACTAGTGGCTCAAAGACCTTTCGGAGGCAGGCAGCTTTTGCAACTGCTGGCAATGCCTCTATACAAAATGATCAGACCACCAGCTGAATGGCAGACCCAAATAGCCTTTCCCCTAGGATTTGTGATTTCAGACAATGGTGCTAATAGTCTACAACATGCACTCCAACGTGGAAGGTCTGTGCATGTACCATCTTTTGTTCATATTCTCTTAACCTGTCTCTGCCTGATTTTATGTTGATTGCTAACCATAAAAGCTTTGGACATTTCATAGATTCAAGAATAAAAGTAAATGAGGAAACATCAGAGCTTCCCAGATTTGGCAAGCCAGATTTGTCATATTACCTATAGGAATTGCAGTTTCAATCAACCAAAATCACAGTCATTAGCTATATAATGATAAGCAATGTGGAAATGACTCTAGGAAGAGTTTGGAATATGCCGTAAGAACAACCTGACAGGGTTAGACCAAAGGTCCATCTAGTCCAGCATCCTGTCTTCCAACAGTAGCCAGTGCCTGGTGCTTCAGAGAGAATGAACAGAAGAAATGATTCATCCCCTGTCACCCATTGCCAGCTTCCAGCAAACAAGAGTCTAGGGACACCATTCCTACCCCTCTTGGCTAGTAGCCATTGATGGCTCTTTCCTCCATAAACTTCTCTAGTTGTTTTTTGAACCCTGTTATAATCATGGCCTTCACAATATCCTTTGGCAAAGAGTTCCATAGGTTGTCTGTGTATTTTGTGAAGAAATACTGCCGTGTGTGTGTTTTAAATCTGCTACCTTTTTGTTGATCTCTAGTTCTTGTGTTACGAGAAGGAGTAAATAGCAGTCCGGGAAAACTAGATGTCACATTTGTGAGAAAGGAGACGCTTGAGGAAGCCACATATGAAATGCTGGCTTCACTCACAACTTCAGTCAAAAAGACTGTGTCTAGACTGGCATGATTTTGTGCAAATACTTTTAACGGAAAAATTTTTCCGTTAAAAGTATTTGCGCAAGAGAGAGTCTATACTAGCATGTGCCTTTGCGCAAAAGATTTGCTTTTGCGCAAAAGCATCCGTGCCAGTGTAGACACTCTCTTGAGCAAGAAAGCTCCAATGGCCATTTTAGCCATCGGGCTTTCTTGCGCAAGAAAGGAACGTGGCTGTCTACACTGGCCCTCTTGTGCAAGAATACTTGCGCAAGAGGGCTTATCCCTGAGCGGGAGTGTCGGAGTATTTGCGCAAGTATTTGTACATTACAACGTCAGTGTTCTTGCGCAAATACTCGTGGCCAGTGTAGACAGGTAGCAAGATTTTGCACAAAAGCAGTTGATTTTGCGCAGAATCATGCCAGTCTAGACGCACCCTAAGTGTTTTTAATACGTGTGACTAATTGGACAATGCAAATTTTGCATTATAGAAGTAATTTATATGAGTATTTTTAAGCTAGTTTTTTCAGCTTCTCTCCCCAGTGTTAACACTCTAACATAGATGTTTAAAAGCAAAGCACCTTAGAAATACTGTGACATTCAGTTTTAAGAAACCCAGTTTAATTATATTTTGCTAATTAAGAGTTTCATTAAAGGGGATCACATGATTTAATTATATAAATATTCCAAAGACTTGATTGTGAACATAAAATGTGGATTAAAAAGGATGCCTCATCATTTAATTACCTGCTAGATTGGAACAGATCCATATTGTAGATCAAGAGGGACATAATGGGCAGGCTTCTCCCTCTCTTTCTTTGTTTTGTTTGAAGAGCTTTTTGTTTGTGCATGCGGGAGTGGGTAATAGGGGGCTGGCGGAGTGCTCTGTGTGTGTGAATTGAGAGAGCTAATTACCTGAAACCAGTATTACAACTTTTGAGAACATTTTATTTCAAGCTATTCAAAAACAAATGTGTGTAAATAATGTTTAATACTGATCTAGTTAATATATCTTATCTGGCTAATATTTGCAAATTTTCCCTTCCCACTTTACAAAGAGTCCCCTCCTCTTTCAGTAGGGGTATGTCTATATTACAGCGTTATTTTGAAATATCTTATTTCGAAATAGTTAATTTGAAATAAGTTATTTCGAAATAACACGTCTACACACAAAATGCATTTCAAAATAGCGTTTTGCTATTTCAAAATAGCATGTCCACACTGAGTGGACTGTGAATCGCATTTAAGGCTTTCCGGAACCAGTTCTGGCAGGGCACTTACTGTGTGGGGCTGCTGCTTGAGGCTAACTGAGGTCTGTGCTTAAAGACCCCCTCCCCCGCCCACCTGGACAGCTGGTTCTCAGGTTTCCCTGCTCGATTGTCTACCTCAATGAGGGACAGCAAAGCATTTTTGTCTTGGTGTGCTTTGGTTGCCCTCACTCGGGACATCACAGCACTCTGCAGCATGGAGCCAGAGCTGTCCCTGGGTGCTCTGGTGCGTCTCTTGGACACGTTGTTGCGAGCCTGGCTGCACTTTCTGCAGGCTGCCATCTGCGAGGTCCATCGGGGGGCTGTCAGTATCCAGGAGGCCCTGCTGGAGAGCATCCACCCTGAGGAGCACTAACAGTCTCCCTGGTCTGCCCCACTGGGGGCTTGTGCCTCATTCCTTCCTCACATCCTTCCACTTACCCGCTAAAGATACTACTGAGTGCGCATGATGCCAGGGAGAGAAAAGCTGGTTTGGGGTGGAGGGAGCAGAGTCCTGAGCTGCCTCTGAAAAATCCCAAAATGCCAGTGTGGATTGGAAAGAAATGGATCTTCCACTTATGTGTTTTCTTAAAGCTTATTGGACACAAGTCAGAGCAATCCAGACTGCAGCCAGCTCCTCCTCCCTGCCCTCCTTCTTTCCCACTTGCCAGTCACATCTAGTCTGAGACACAGGAGGTCCAGAAACAAAGGAACCTAGCTTCTAACTGAATTGGGATTTTACCACAACACATCCAGCAGCGGCTGTGGGTCGACATTTTAACTGGAGGTGATGCCTACTTTCAGAACATGCCAGCTCTGGCCCTGAGGAAGCTGGTGGTAGCTGCTTAGCAGAACATGCGCTCAGTAACAAAAGGCACTTTAAAAAGTGTCCCTCTGTTTTGCTGAGGCTGCCAGGTTGTTCACAAGGCTTTGGTGCAGTTTAGTGGAATAAGCATGATTATGCAAATCCTGGGTCCCCATTTGGAGCAGTTGGGCCGGATAAGGAGAAAACATTCTCCTGGCTGCAGAGCAGCACCACCAATGCTAAGGCAGACAAATGACCACACTACCTTTGTAGAGCCACCCAGCAGTGATAGGGGAGAGGATAGGATTGGGGGCACTGTGAAGAGAAGTCTCTAATCTCATTCCTCCTTAATCCACTCACTTCATGTCTTCATGGAGCTGAGTTCCAGACCATGCTCCTACCCCCATTCCCCCAACTTATTGCTGCAGAACTCCACCCACCAGAACTGAAAGCAGGATTTGCACCTATACACAATGGAACAGCATCCCTGCATGGCTGTGAGAGCTGGAACAGGGAAGGACACCATGCTGTTAAATTGACGGCTGTAAGTGGCACATAGTCGGATGGAGACATTTATTTTACTTTAATTTTACCTTATTTTTGTAAGAGGAGACATGCCCCCATGGCAGAATCATCCCACATGGCATCACAAAGTCCTAGTTGGCACCAGCTGGAGCCGTACTGTGAGTCTCATGTTTGAGTTTTCTTTTCTTTTTTTCCTTTGCAGTGTTAACAGCCTCTCGTATTAACCCAGCTAGCTCCCTGGAAAAGAGTGAAGCGAATGTAAAACAAATTGCCTTAGCATTGGCAGGGAATGGGTCAGAGAAAAAGCTAAGTGATATTAGGCTCTTTTTATTTTATTTTCTTCTCCCACCTCCTGGCCTGGAATTGAAATCATAATGTGTCTAAGGCAGGGCTGCCGAGTGGCATTGCTTCGTGAGGCAGCTGGCGAAGAGAGCTGAGCACATGTTTCCTTTGCAGTTTTCATCTCCATACTTCACAGGACCAGAGACTGATTGATGGAATTTTTTTTTTAACACAGCTTTCTCAAGGCCTAAAGCCTGCTTCTCTGAGCCACACTGAACATATGTCCACATATTCCCTTGGGCAGTATTTAAATGTGTGCATCCATGTGGCTGTATTTGTTTAGTGTGTGCTCCCACTGATCTAATGGGACCTTTCCCATGACCCATTGCTTCCTTAAGTTTGCCACTTGCTGCTGTCATGCGAGAGGGGCTTTAACTTGGATGGCTATAGCTGTAAATGAATGTTTTTTTTTTCTTTTCAGTCCTTTAGTGGATGGCTAGGCTAATACAGTTTAGCTGAGAACCTTCCTCAGAGCTGTTAACAAAAAAACCAAACCCAAACAGACCCCATCTGTTACAATCCTGTGTCAATTTATGTGAATGCAAAATTTGTAAGGTTACGTTCTGCCTGTTAATAAGCCATCTTGAGACAACACTCGACTCCTATAAAATATAAAGCAAAATGTACATTTTTTGCCATGTTGGAATGGATAATCCTGAGGTTAAACCTTCCTGAAAAAGATCTTGTGGAAGTGCATGAAACAAACTTTCCTACAGTAAAAAACTCAGCCTTCTATTGCCAGGAGAACTACACAAGTGAGATGGAATATCAAGTAGAACGATTGCTAGAGACATGTTTGTAGCAACTAGCATCTCTGTAAAATGCTGATTTCTATATGCCCAGTACTGTTAACTTCATACATGGTAAGTACTCAGGATAATTTTGCTTTTTCATTTTTTGATTATGAGTTATCATTTATACATTTTGAAAGACCCTAGGTGATGCAAATACCATGACTCCCCCTAAAATAACCTTGTTGTCCCCTTGCAACTCTTTTGGGCGGGACCCCACTTTGAGAAACACTGGTGGTCTCTCCCCATGAAATCTGTATAGTATAGGGTAAAAGCACACACAAGGCCAGATTTCACAGGAAAAGACCAGATTTCGCGGTCCAGGATGCATTTTTCATGGTGAATTTGGTCGAGCTCTACTCATATAGGGTATGTCTACACTACAATGTTAGTTTGAACTAACGGACGTTAGTTCGAACTAACATTCATAGGCGCTACACTAGCGCTCCGCTAGTTCGAATTTAAATTGAACTAGCGGAGCGCTTAGTTCGAACTAGGTAAACCTCAATTTACGAGGATTAAGCCTAGTTTGAACTTACTAGTTCGAATTAAGGGGTGTGTAGCCCCTTAATTCGAACTAGTGGGAGGCTAGCCCTCCCCAGGTTTCCCTGGTGGCCACTCTGGCCAACACCAGGGAAACTCTATTGCCCCCCTCCCGGCCCCGGACCCCTTAAAGGGGCACGGGCTGGCTACGGTGCCCGTGCCAGGTGCAAGCCTGCCAGCACCCAGCCAGCAGACCCTGCACCTGACATGGCACAGAGCCACCCACCCGATGTCCCCCAGCCCTCCCCCTCTTCCTGGGACCAGGCTGGTGGCTCCCGGGAGCTTGCCCGGGACCGCAAGAGGCGGGCACCTTCCTGGGCTAGTGCAGACATCGTGGACCTTGTCCACGATCTCCGCACTAGGCACAGGAAAGTGGCCGTCTAGGGCAGGAGAGCTGCCAGCCTGGCCACCCAGGAGCAGGTGTGCATGAAAATCAAGGGGGTCCACTGAGACCCCCGACCCTGAGCCCTGAGCTTACAATGGCCGTACTGGGTCAGACCAAAGGTCCATCTAGCCCAGTAGCCTGTCTGCCGACAGCGGCCAACACTAGGGACCCTGGAGGGGATGGACCGAAGGCAGTGACCAAGCCATTTGTCTCGTGCCATCCCTCTCCAGCCTTCCACAAACTTTGGGCAGGGACACCACTCCTACCCCCTGGCTAAGACTACTCCATGGACCCAACCTCCATGACTTGATCTCATTTCCCTTTAAACTCTGTTCTAGTTGTAGCCTTCACAGCCTCCTGCAGCAAGGAGTTCCACAGGTTAACTATTTGCTTTGGGAAGAAGAACAACTTTCTCTTACTAGTTTCAAGCCTGCTACCCATTCCTTTCCTTTGGTGTTCTCTAGTCCTTCTTTATGGGAACTCATGAAGAACTTTTCTGAATGCACCCTCTCCACCCAACCCCTGCTTTTAGAGACCTCTAGCCTGTCCCCGCTCCATCTCCTCTTTTCTAAGCTGAACAGTCCCAGTCTCTGTAGCCTCTCTTCATCTGGGACCTGTTCCCAAACCCTCATCATTGTAGTTGCCCTCCCCTCTCCCAGCCTCTCTCTTCCCCTCTCCCACCTCCTTTTCCCAGTCTCCCCCAGTTTTGTTCAATAAAGACAGAGTCAATGTTGGAAGAAACGTTATCTTTATTTTGAACATCAGGAAGGGGGGCTAGGGAAGGGTAAGTGGAAGGAGGTGAGGGAGGAATGGGGCACGAGCCCCCGATGGGGAGGACTGGGCTGGCTCTGCGGGCTTCTGGGGGTGGAAGCTCTCCTGCAGCCCCCCAATTGTCCCCTCTCCCCAGATGGCAGCCTGTGGCAAGTGCAGCCGGTCTGATGGCCGAGTGCTGTGATGTGCCCAGTGTGGGCATTCTGGGCACTCCAAGCCAGGACTGGTTTTCAAGCGGGGCATCCCTGAGAACTGTCTGTCCGGGGTGGGGGGTCGGGTCCCTTTAAGCGCAGCCCTTGGCTAGCCTGAGACAGCATCTCCACGCTCTAAGTCCTCCTCTGGTGCCCTGCCGGCACTGCTTCCGGCCATCCTTAAGCCCTGTTCAGGGTCCACTTAATGTGGACATGCTAGTTCGAATTAGCAAAACGCTAATTCAAACTAGTTTTTAGTTCTAGACGCGTTAGTTCGAATTAGCTTAGTTCGAATTAACTAATTCAAACTAAGTTAGTTCGAACTAGCGCTGTAGTGTAGACATACCCATAGGATTCCCATTGTCTTCACTGGGATTATTCATGTGAGTTAGGACAACTGCCATAACTGAGAATTTGCAGGATTGTACCTGTACTCTTCAAGGCAAGGACCATGTTTTCCTGTAAGCCTATAGAGTATCAAGTACCTGAGTGCTACAGAAATTTAATGGTTGTAATTAGGAATTAGATTTGGGACCATGGCAAGTTGTGCTGTGGTTCTTAGTGGTAGAAATGTTGCGTACCCAGGTTGCACAGACCTGGTGGAGAGCAATGATAGGCAGACATAATAACCATGCTGTTCTCATTCAGTGGTGTAATCATTCATATGACCCTAGCTATTGTGCTGCTTCCCTTGGAAGTGCATCAGGGAGTTTTTTACAGCAAATTGCAACAGGGCAAACTATAAACATGCCCAATACTTCCTTTCATGCAACGCCTTTAATTATTAGTATTTGGGAGGTGATGAAGGGGGTCCTTTGATCTCTTTCTACCTTACTTCTCCAGGCAGATTTCATATATTCAGGACCCTCAATTTTTCCCTTAGGCCCAATTTAGATTTTTACTAAAGGCTTGATTTCTGAGGGAGCATATTCACTGCCAAAAGCATCAGTGACAAAAACCTCTAAGGCCTAGCATCCTAGGGCTGGAAGAGATCTCAGGAGGTCTTCAAGTCGAGCCCCCTCCCCAAAGCAGGACCAATCTCAACTAAATCATCCCAGCCAGGGCTTTGTCTAGCTGAGACATAAAAACCTCTAGGGATGGAGATTCCACCACCTCCCTAGGTAACCCATTCCAGTGCTTCACCACTGTCCTAGTGAAATAGTTTTTCTTAATATCCAACCTAGACCTCCCCCACTGTAACTTGAGACCATTGCTCCTTGTTCTGTCATCTGTCACTACTGTGAACAGCCTTTCTCCACCCTCTTTGGAACCTCCCTTCAGGAAGTTGAAGGCTGCTATCAAATCCCCCCTCACTCTTCTCTTCTGCAGACCAAATAAGTCCAAATCCTTCAGTCTCTCCTTGTAGGTCAAGTGCTCCAGCCCTCTAATAATTTTGGATGCCCTCCACTGGACCCTCTCCAATGCGTCCACATCTTTCTATAGTGAGGGGTCCAGAATTGGACATACTACTTCAGATGTGGCCTCACTTATGCAGAATAAAGAGAAATAATCACTTTTCTGGATCTGCTGGCAATGCTCCTCCTAATGCACCCCAATATGCCATTAGTCTTCTTGGCTATAAGGGTACACTGTTGACTCATATCCAGCTTCTCATCCACTGTGTAATTCCTAGCCAGTTGGTCCCCAGTCTGCAACAATGTTTGGGATTCTTCCAACCCAAGTGCAGGACTCTGCACTTGACCTCGTTGAACCTCATCAGATTTCTTTTGGCCCAATACTCTCATCTGTCTAGGTCACTCTGAACCCTATCCCTGCCCTCCAATGTATCTACCTCTCCCCCTAGCTTAGTGTCATCTGATAACAGGCTGAGGGTGCAATCCATCCCCCCTCATCCAGGTCATTAATGATGATGTTGAATAAAACCAGCCCTAGAAACAATCCTTGGGGCACTCCATTTGAAACCGTCCACCACCCAGACATCGAGTCATTGATCACTACCTGTTGGGCCTGACAATCTAGCCGGCTTTCTATCAATCTTACAGTCCATTTTTCCAAATCACATTTCCTTAACTTGCTGGCAAGAATATTGTGGGAGACCGTATCAAAAGCCTTGCTTAAGTCGAGGTATAACACATCCACTGACTTCCCCATGTTCACAGAGCCAGTTACCTCATCATAGAAGCCAATCAGATTGGTTAGGCATGACTTGTCCTTGGTGAATCCATGTTGACTATTCCTGATCACATTCTCCTCTTCCAAGTGCTTCAAAATGGATTTCTTGAGGATCCCCTCCATGATTTTTTCTGGGGACTGAGGTAAGACTGACTGGTCTGTAGTTCCCTGGATTGTCCTTCTTCCCTTTTTTGAAGATGGGCACTACATTTGCCTTTTTCCAGTCATCTGGGATGTCTCCCGATCTCCAGGAGTTTTCAAAGATAATGGCCAAAAGCTCTGCAAAGACATTTGCCAACTCCATCAGTACTCTTGGATGCATTAAATATGGACCCATGGATTTGTGTATGTCTAGCTTTTCTAAATAGTTCTTAACCTGTTCTTTCTCCACTAAGGGCTGCCCACCTCCTTCCCATACTGCATTGCCTAGCGCAGTAGTCTGGGAGCTGACCTTGTCTATGAAGACAAAGGCAAAAAAGCAATCAGTACTTCAGCTTTTCCCACTTCATCTATCATCAGGTTACCTTCCTCATCCAGTAAGGGCCCCACACTCTTTCTGGTCACCCTCTTCTTGCTGACATGCCTGTAGAAACTCTTCACAACTCTTGTTAGCTGCAATTCCAGTTGTGCTTTTGCCTTCCTGATTACTCCCCTGCTTTCTCAAGCAATATGTTTATACTCCTGCCTAGTCATCTGTCCAAGTTTCCACTTCTTATAAGCTTCCTTTTTGTGTCTAAGCTCACCAAGGATTTCCCCGGTAAGCCAATCTGGTTGCCTACTATATTTGCTTTTCTTACTGTGCATTGGGATGGTTTGTTCCTGTGCCTTCGATAAGTCTTCTTTAAAATACAGCCAGCTCTCCTGGACTCCTTTCCTTTTCATGTAAGCATCCCAGGGGATCCAGCCCATCAGATCTCTGAGGGAGTCAAAATCTGTTTTTCTGAAGTCCAAGGTGTGTATTTTGCTGCTCTCCTTTCTTCCTTTGGTCAGGATCCTGAAATGGACCATCCCATGATCACTGCTTCCCAGGTTGCCACCCACATCTACTTCCCCTACTAGGCATCCTTGAGGAGACCAAAGAGGGCATTATATGAAAAGTATAGCATATCCCCCAGTACTGTCATATAGAGTTATGTTATCATATGATCTCATGCTGGAATATTTTGTGATTTTTGTCATTCATGAGAGGGTGCTTTGGACTTTGTTATACTTACTGACCCCTTTGCAAGGAAATCTCTGTATTTGGAGTTCTTGGCTCTGGCTCCCTTTTAATCTAATGAATAATACATCTGCTAGAATTTACACACCAGGAATATGGGCGAGATGTGGCATCTTTATTTTACTAGGGAAACATTTTTAAAGTTATTTGTTTGAAGTGGGGAGTGTGCTGCTGATTCTAATGACCTCAGACCTTCTCGCTTTCTAATTCACCCTCAGTTCACCCCAATCACCACCATTTACCGCTGTCATCTTCATGTTTCTCAGAAGTGTGGGGGATGCCAGTTAGTACCAATAATCTGAGTAGCAGTTATCAGAGCACTTCAGAGGTAAGATTTAAAATCTCCTGCTCCATTTATTTCTCAGTCTGATAGAAAGGGTAATCTAGCCTCCATTCCCGGGGTGGAATTTGAGTGATTAAGAGCTAGCCAGAGAAAAACAGCAGGACCTTACAGTAAATGTAGGTGCTTTTCTTTAGAGTCTAAGTAGTTGGTCAAATACAAAAAGAAGCCTACTTAGACTAAAGGGTTATTAGACAATCTAAGAAATTATATAGATTCAAGTCCTATGGTGGCTAATAATGAAGGAAATGTGAGATATGGAACAAAAAAAGGTCAGTGGTAGAAGAAGTAGATATTTTGCACTATACATCAAAAGAAATGCAACTAATATTGATTGTAATATGCAGATTTATGACACTGCCCAAGTGAAAACTGTTGTAAAGCAGGCTTTTTCTGTCCCTGGCCTTCGCGTATAGCCCATCCTGCCACACAAGGCCCCTCACAGAAAACCCAGACTGTGAGATACTCAGAGAAGCATGGGAAGCACAATGCAGCTTTCTGTAAAATGGAATTTGGCCTTGTAGGCATCATAGAACAGGGAGGTGAGCATGAAAAAATAGAACACAGCTGCAAGAGATAAATAAGACTCTCTTGACCAGTCCTTGAAGGCAGGGAGGTAGGCATAGGGAGATAAGACGCAACTGCCATGCACACTAACCATGCCCACACCCAGCACTGTCCACGGGGCCGTCAGGCGGGCATCATGAATAATCCTATAGGGCAGTATTTCACGTTACCTCATTACCAGCCTATCAGGCCCGGCCAGAGAACTGACCCTAATAAGGTACCGGATATCAGGTTATGTTATAAAAGACCCTCAACCCCTTTGTTCGACGGAGGTTCCCTGTATTGAGGGCACGTGTTTTTTTGCCCAGCTGAAGGATTGATCACCCTGAGGCTGCCTTCCCCACCCTTCGAGTCAAAGATAGGGGTGCGCGAGTCCTGAGCATGCTCCGAGTTTTTGTGTGTCTTCATGTCGTTATCATTGCTGGATTTGTAAGTATTACTTAAATCTATCAACAGTTAGCTTAGTCAGTAGTTAAGTTGTATTAATCATATCTTGTAATCTTGTGAAGTATAAGCAAGTTGCATCGTATAGATCGTGTAATTTTGTGCTGTGTGATAGTGTTATGTTTTAGGAGTTGTTAACCTGTAACAACAAAAATCAATGACTAACTCCGCCAGCTGTCCTAAAGTAACATTGAAGGATTAGCTGTAAGTAGCCTTTTTTATTGTTATTATTTTAGCTTTGTTTTTTGTATTTTTCATTTGTATGCTGCGCTGCGTTAAGCGAATTAGGAATAGTGATTTAATATAAGTAAATTGTAATCTAGGAATTGTAATCAGTTAAGTATAGTTGTGTTCAAGTTTTCTACCCTGTAAAAGCATTGGGCAATTGTTAATTAAAAAGATCATTTTCTAATTGTTGGTTTTGATAAAAGAATCATTCCACTTAATAAAGATCATTTGTTTTACACCATCATCCAGTAGTTATCACTGGGTAATCGGCTTTAACCCTCGAGGCTGCCACCACATCACAGAACCAAGGTGTAACAAAAACCACATGTCTTAAAGAGTGAATGCATGTGCCTTTTTCCAAGGTACACTGTGTTGGGAACATAGATTCAAAATTGCATTAGTGTTCAAGTTACAAGTCTGAGATGTGGAATATCTAGGAGTGAAGAAAAGGATGCTACAGCTACAAAAGCTCTTTTCTCTAGTGCAGTTATTCTTGAGTTTTCTTTCTCTACAAAATGGAAATGGTGATCTGTATACATATGGCCTCCAATAGCCTATGGTAATGTCAGTTGGAAAATAAACCCCTTTCTTATACCCAGGATTAATTCAAATCCTGACACATGAGATAGTAGTATGGCAACAAATGTGTAAGGGGGCACTTGGCGAGGCATCCCTAAGCAAGTGTTTCTTCTGTCAACTAAAAATGAAGGGGAGAAGCATATGTACTTCCCCTGGGGACTTAAGATGCTCCCTCTTCTGGCTGTTTGTTCTATATGAGTGATGAAATTATTACTAAAATCAGAAGTTCAAAAGCATAGTCCACTAATGCTAAACAAAGGCACAAGTGCTTGTATGTCTCCACTATAGGCCTGCTTTCTCCAAGTGCCAGTATCTATCCCTTAGCTTCCTATGGGGACATCAACCTGAGTGCTGTAAACCGCATCCTAGGGACCAGTCCAAGTGAGAATATGTTTACCCATAGACACCTTGCAGTTACATAAGTCTGGGAAAGAAGTGTTAATCAGCAATAAAGCATCACCATTCCTTATTTCTCGTATCAGTGCAGTTTGGGCCCTGTTTTCCCCCAACAAAAGAGAAAGGGCCATTATCTTAGCAAGCCCTTCTTATGACTTCCTTTCACCAAGATGTTCCATGAAACAATGCTCCACAGCGCTAGTTGCGGTGAGGGAAAGTCAGGTTTGAGGCAAATGTGAACTGGAATTTGGGGACAGCTTAACGAACCAGGTAAAATATATGCCTGGAAGCACCCTGGCCCTCTCCTGTCATGTTTCCCAAGCATGCCTAGATTTCTACATTACCAAGGGCTAATCTAGAGGCTTTTTTGCGTTCTCTACTGTCTCTTTAGCACCATGTTCCCTCTCCTTCTTTTGATCCGAACCTCCAATTTGTCTAGGTCACTCTGGAACTTATCCCTATCTTCCAATGTCCTACCTCTCCCTCTTCCTACCTCTCCCCCATCTTCCTACCTCTCCCCCTAGCTTAGTGTCATTTGCAAACTTGCTGAAGATGCAATCCATCCCTTCATCCAAGTCATTAATAAAGATGTTGAATAAAACCAGCCCCAGTGCCAACCCTTAAGGTACTCCGCTTGATACTATTTTGAAATAGTGTCAAACTACTGTCAAGCTGGATGACTTCTTACTCCATCTCCTGTAACCCTCATTGTACACGGAATAAGGGAAGTCAGAGGAAGAGTGCTCTATTTCGAAATAAGTGCTGTGTAGATGCTTCCTATTTTGAAATCAGCTATTTTGACATAAGATACGCAATTGACGTAGCTCAATTTGCGTAGCTTATTTCGAATTAAGCCCTGCTGTATGGACGCACCCTTAGCTCAGAGTGTGTGGAAATATCTGTACTGGGACCAATCCTATGCAACACATTCATAAATGATCTTGAAAAAGGGGCAAACACATGAAGTGGCAAAATTTTCAGATTATACAAAATTACTTCAGATGTTTAAATTAGACTGGATAGATTTCACAAAACGGAGTGATTGTGCAACAAAATGCCAAATGTAATTCAATGCTGACAAATGCAAGTTAGTGCACATTGGAAAACATAATTGCCACTATACATAAAAATGATGGTCTAAATTAGCTATTACCACTCAAAAAAGAGATCTAGGTGTCATTGTGGATAGTTCTTTGAAAAAATTCACTCAATATACAGTGAAAGTCAAAAAAGCGAACAGAATGTCAGTAATCATTAAGAAAGGGTTATCATATAGCCTCTGTATAAATCCGTGGCATTCCCCCATCTTGAATATGTTACACAGATCCTTGTCCCATCTCAGAAAAGATATATTGGAATTGAAAAATATACGGAAAAGGGAAACAAAAATGATTATGGGTATGGAACAGCTTCTGTATGAGGAGAGATTAATAGTACTGGGAATCAACTTGGAAAAGAGATGACTAAGCGGGGGGAGTTAGGATAGAGGTCTATAAAATCATGACTGGTGTGGAGAAAATAATCAAGGAAGTGTTATATACTTCTATTGACACAAGAACAAGTGGTGACCAAATGAAATTAATAGGTAGCAGGTTTAAAACAAATAGAAGGAAGAACTTTTTCACGAAAGACACAGTCAAACTTCTTGCCCGAGGATGTCATGAAGACCAAGACTATAACAAGGTTAAAAAAAGAACTAGATAAATTCATGAAGGATAGGTCCATCAATGGCATTTAGCCAGGATGGGCATGGAGGCAAAGCCATGCTCTGAAGTGCCCCTAATATCCATTTGCCGGAAGTTGGGAATAGGCAACAGAGGATGGATCACTTAATGATGACCTGTTCTGCTCATTCATTCTGAAGTACCTGGCACTGGCTACTGTTGGAAAATGGGATAGGGGCCAGATGGACCATTGATCTGACCCACTATGGTTGTTCTTATGAATAACTGGGATTAATTTCAAAGGAGGGAGAATTAATAAGAATACTCATTGGGTATGACTAGATGGAACTGTTGGCTGAATGAGTGAAAGGTTCTCTTCCTACTGGAGAAGACCATAGCTAATATCTTCACATGTAATAATGATCTACTCAACAAAAATTACTAAAGGAGGCTAGAGTAGACAGAGTGATGATCAAATCAGCTGGGGGAAGAAACAAAATGTTTGTTTGGACAATTTGCATCTGTTGCTTCTCTTAACCGGATGAGTGAGTACATTGTATAATATATACACACAAGCTTCAGTTACCAACAGAGACTTTCAATATTTATATCCCAGACAAACAATGCCAAGGAATTCCCTACAAATGCAGTGATTTAATAAACACAGCATAGCAATACAGCATTTATCTTTGTTATATGTAATCAGTGGCATCTGTTTGGATAGAAATGGATAACTGTCCCAATGTAAATGGGGGATTGAATGATTATGGTTGAGATCAGAGGTGGGAAACCTCAGGCCCGGGAGCTGGATGTGGGCTCCTGCTTTCCTGGATGTGGCCTCCAAGGTTCAGCCCCTCTCAGCATTGGGGAGCCTGTGCTGGTGCTCCACCCTGCCTGTTGCCCCACCACTGGGCTGGGAGCACACAAAATCTACTAGGCTGTCCCCCCCCCCCCTCAGGCTGTGGTGTGCAGGGGGAATGTGGGGAGTGTCTACGACGAGGAGTTGTTCTGATATGTCTTCAGCTAAAGATTAGTATCCTCATGTATAGCAGAGTTAACTGTTTTAGGTATTTCGGTGCTATGCACTCTAGGCTACCATTAGTTATAACACCCTACTCCAGACAATCACAGTTATAGCCATGGAAAATTCTCTCTCCTGGACAGTTGATCCTGAACTCCTGAACAGATGCTATTTTTTTAGGTTAGCCATTTTCCTTATGCAATTTTATAGGAAATAGTCATGATTATCTAATGTGATTTTTTTTTTAAAGACAGCTCATCCCTAATCACATAATGATAAATAAAATCACCATTCAGGGCTGGTAGAAAAATTAGGTCTCTTAGGCTACTTCTACACTGCAACGCTATTTAGGGATACCGTAGAATCCTGAAATAGCAATCCCGCTTCTTCACAGCAAGCCCATTATTTCAGACTTGCTATTCCGACATCCCTGTAAACCTCATTCTGCAAGGAGTAAGGGACATTTCAGAATAGCACTTTATTTCAAAATTTGGCACTGTGTAGACAGTACCAAATGATGAAATAAGCTATTTCAAAATAGAATTGAAATAAGATATCAATTTGCATAGCTCAAATCACATATCTTATTTCGAGTTACAGTGCAGTGTAGACGCATCCCTAGATTTCCTTCCTCACTAAGCAATATATATTAATGTGAGGGGCGAGAGGGGGAGAGAGAGAGAGGCTAGGTCTACACTATAGCCTTTTTTTGGAAAAAGCTACTCAAATTGTGGAGCGCAATTTGTGTAGCTTTTTCCGATTGCTTTTCCAGAAGAGGCTTTTCCACCATTTGGCCCCGTCTAGATGGGCAGGAAAGCCTCCTCTTTTGGAGGAGTCCTTTTTCCTCTTGAATGAGGTATACAGGGCTCCCCGAATGAGTGCGTTTACTCTTTCGCAAAAAAAAAAGCGGAAGAGCAAATGCGTTCCCTGGACGCGGAGGTATCCCGGAAAATCCCCGCAGTCTAGACATACCCAGAGAGAGAGAGGGAGAGAGAGAGAAAGAGAAAAGCTAAAATTACTTGTCTGTATTTTTATAAAATTAAAAACCCTTGAATGCAAAGTTATTTTTGAACATAAGGCTGAACTATTGCCTTTTTTCCCTAACAAAAATGCAGCCCTCTTTCCACCCTCTATTTCAAATTGGAAATTTCCACAAAGATACATTCACCAAATAAAAAACAAGTTATTTTTTTGAAATGATGGTTGTGATTCAGAAGAAATAGTCTTTTGAAAATTTTCCAAGTCAGAGTGCAAAACTGTAGGGTTACATCTACACTGCAGGCTTCTTGTGCGAGAACTGTTTTGCACAAGACTTCTTGTGCAAAAGGTCTTGCGCAAGAGCACGGCCACACCAGTATGTGCTTTTGCGCAAGAGCATCCATGGCAGTGTGGACTCTCTCTTGAGCAAGAAAGCTCTGGTGGCCATTTTAGCCCTAGGGGTTTCTTGCGCAAGAAACCCTTGTTGCCAGTCCACACTTCCTTCTTGCACAAGAGGGCTTATTCCTCGTGGGGAGAGAAATAACTCTTGCGCAAGAAGCCCTCTGTTCCGACACTATACTGTAAATTTACTTGCGCAAGAATGCACGTACAGTGTAGACGCTCAGCAAGTTTTTGCTCAAGAACAGCCATTCTTGCGCAAAAAGCCTACAGTGTAGACGTAGCTTAAGAATATACCTCTTAACAAGTTTTGATAGCTATGAGAATACTTTTTATAGTGTGGGGACAAACATACAGAATCTATCTATCTTTCTAGACATACGCAACATATACATACAAATTCATAGAGGCACAAATATCTGCTTCCCGAAAACTAAAAAACAGACACAAATCCTACTTGTTGCAACAATGCTGATTCCTCATTATAGTTACACTCATGCAGGCTGTGTGTGAAACACACCATTCTGATTTAGTAGCATTTTGCACTCACCCTGAAACTCGCTGGTCTAATCTGTTAACCTAACTACTATATAAACCCTTAGCAGTGACCACTTCTCTTGCACACTGTGTGACTTAAATTCCGTTAGTTTATATAGTAGTTAGGTCTTGCAGCTGTGGATGGGGAGAAGGAACTGAGGGCAGGCTGGCAAAGTTTTGTGGCCTGTTTTATACAGGAGGCAATACTAGATGACAACAATGGTTCCTTTTATCCTTGTCACCACCACTGTTTATGCACTTTATGGGGTGGAGATGGGGATGAAGATATGTGAATACCAGAAGTGGGATCCATGAGAACAATTACTTGAGGAGGAAGTTTCATCTATTATGTAATGTTTTCACCAAAGACCATTGTCATGTCTCAAAGTACATGCCATGTTTTTAATGAAAAATGTGTTTCTTTGGTAGTTCCTATTTTTTAATAGATTCCTCTTCCATATAATATGCAAAGGGATCAATTCCTCAGTTCAGATACCTTATTAAAGAGAGGCCCCATTGTGCTTTGAGTCTTTTCACGGTAATGAGATGTTACTTCCTCTATACCATGTGTCACTAATTGAACTTAATATTGAATTTTTCTCTCTTTATGTTAGCTTATCTTCTTTTCCTAGCAATGTTAACCTGAAATTATTGTGTCTATAATTTTAAAAGTGTTTCCTCAATTCCCCTTACTTATTTAACTGATGGGAAGTTGATCAGGTGGTGGGTCACAGAAAATGTCATTGGTTTCTTTTGATTGTTTTTTATACCAGCTTGGAAGAATAGTTCATCTCGATGCAGCTGGAGCTAACCCCTCTTTCCAGGCTAACTGTTACAAGTCTTGAGTCAACAAGGTATTTGCGCAGACACACAGCTTCAAGAATCGGAGTACTGTAGTTCCATTGACTTCAATGAGAATATTCACAGGGCTAAAGTTAGGCACATCTTAAGTATTTGATGAACCTATGCCATTATAGCCTAACCTGTAGATCATAAGCAATAATACATCTGATGAGTTTTATGTAGTGAGAAAATGTTCATATTCATTAATATAGCAATGAACAGGGAGGCCACTAGCTTCTGTGGTCCCCCAGGTAAGGTGTGTGGGGGGCAGAAGGGGTGGGGCCAAGGCAGCCAACCCTCAGCACCACCCAGACCTAAAGGGTGGACTCCCCCTCCCATCCCTCAGAGCTGCATGGAGCACTTGGCATAATGCTCCAGTGCTGATTTAAAGGGGCCCAGAACTCTGGCCACTACCACTGGCACAGTGGCAGTGTCAGCAGTGGCCAGAACTCCCTACCTCTTTGATTTCCCGGGCCCCAGAACAACTGCCCCCTTTGCCCACCCACCCCCGTCGGCAGGCCTGGCAATGCAGAATTTATATCAGACAGGAAGACACTAACCATCATGCCTCTGATCTGTATTCCTTCAGGGCATCTTTATTCCAACCCTTTTGTCCATAAAGAAAATAAACATTGTGGAATGATGGAAAATACCTTACTGTATTTGACGGATAAAGGTGAAAGTTACAGAAGCTTACCATTGGCGATGACTCATTGACAAGGATGACTGTTGTGTAGGCTTTTATGCTGAAAAAATATTAAAACTCCCAGAAAGGGAAAGGTTGGTTTAAAAAAAAAAAGTCGCACGGTCATGCAGCATGTGGTTTTATCCTGCCAATTCCTGTTAGGACAGGAAGGGGTCAACCCCACAGTGTGCTCATCCTTTCACTTTGTAGGCAGCGCTCCAATTTCTTCTATTTTTAAAAGTGGAACCCAAGCGGGTTCTTCACCAGTGGAAATGAGCCAAACGCTGTAACAAAGCACACCACACCTGTTACACTAACACAAGCAATACGCCCAATCACGGGAGCTCTCGCTTGATGGCTGAGAATCCATGTAATCCTTTCATGCCCTATACATCAATTATTTGACAGTTGAAAATGAAGCCCTGTTATGTGTGTATTGTACAGAATGCGGCTTGGAAATACCCTTGGTGAGCCAAGGTTTGAATTAACAGACAAGCTGGAGAAGAGAGAGCTGAGGTAAATATATCCTCTCTGACTTCAGAGGTATATGGAAGATACAAACAAGTAAGGGTATAAAAGTTCTTTACTTCCTACTGGGCTGGGCTGGTTGATTTCATGTAGAGCTCACAGCGCTGTCATTTTGAATTTGGATTCTTGATATTCCTTCCCACTTGCGTTAATATCTTCTGACACACAATGTGTCATATGCTGTTTGGAGTAATAGTAATCATAAGGTGTTGAGAACAGCAGGGCAAGAGGTAGCATATTAAAACACACTCACACACATACACACACACATTCACGAAAGCGGGAAAAAAACAAGGATATTAGAGAAATTGTTGCATAACTAGAATTTCTAGAGCAAAAACCTGGACAAGGAGAGCAACGGAAAGCCTGGATTTCCAGGCATGTCTTTACGGGTTTGTAATTGTCAATATCTCCTTTTTGAAAAGGATGTATTTAGGAAGCTAAACTGTTCCCTTTTCATGAATGATCTATTTTACAGGGCTTAAAAATATGTCAAGCTTTGCCGCAGTAAATCCTCCTCCTGCTGTAATGGAGTAATGTAAGCAACCTGGGTTGCCGTTTAAACAATTCCCAGTGTGTGGCATGGCCAGTGCAGTTTGAAATGATTCTCTCTATCTAAACAGAAACAGATGTTTGAACAGCAGAGCTGTGCAGAAGTCATTCTTCAAACAGTAGATTAAAACATCTGTCAGGAGCATTGGCGGGGGCCAGACAAGCAGCAGCAATATCAGCTGGGTATGCCAGTCACTTCCACTCACAAACTGGAGGATGGGGTGGGTCACTTTTTGGCCCTAGGACTCTGCTTTCTCTTTTCTTGCGTGCTGTCTCATTAATTCAAAAGGTTATAGCCTCAATTTTCCAGGATACCATAGTTACACTTAGCCTTACATCCACTCAAACCTGTTACTTGCAGCGGTGAAAGTAACTTAGAATTTCTAACAGGTACTGTCCTATCACAACCCAGGTCCCTGCCAGCTCTTTCAATAGCTCCCTGCTGGCTTATGCCACAGCTCAATAAGCTCTTGCAGAAGCTGTGCACCAGGGCGCACCCGCTTACTTTCACCTCTGTCTGTTAGTCTGGATTTTTGTTTCTTTCATTCATGTGTTCCACTGCCTCTACTGACATTGAAGTAAACATCAGAATGAGAGCTGTGACTGCATGCCAAGCTACAGTATTTTACAGCTACCGTTGTGTGTGTTTATGAATATGCCCTTCATGTCAAAAGAAAAGCCTCTGTTTAGTCATTTGACCAGTTCAGTGGCATTATGGTTTTCTAGGCCTTGCATCAAAAATATTGTGGCCAATCAGTCTCTTAAAGCTTGCATGAGGGAATCATACAACATGTAGGAAATTTACTTTTCAGCGAGAGAGGAGTCTATGCATAAATTCCTAGATTTCCTCCTCCCCTCTCTAATCCCCACCCTCTGTAGATTGTCTAAAATTTAAATCAAGAGCAAAATGTTATAAATCATGCCAATATTTATAATGATCCAAATTAAAACCCTGAATCAAAGCACCCTCTGACTGTTTGTTTGTTTGTTTGTGGTTTTTTGGAAATCTAGATCTAGTCTTATGTCCTGCTTCAGGCTCAGACAATAAACACACACATTTAAGAGTTCTACTTAAGACTGTTTCCTCCCAAGTGGAGTCTATCACTAGCTGTGGTTCCAGTCACATAGCCCTAGAGCTGATCAATTTCTCTCTCTCTCTCTCTTTTGTCAAAAACAAAACCAAACTCCACATTGACATGTTCAGGTATAACAGGCAGTAGACCGGTACCATGGGATCTCATCAGGGACATAGGAGACCTATGTTAAAGGCTGCTGCTGAAAATCAGACCGAGCAGGATCTTGAACCTATCTTTCCCACATCCCAGCTAAGCGTCCTACCAGCTGGCAATTGGTCATTCTAACGTGGGTTACTTGCTCATGGGTTTTTCACAAAAAGTTTAAAAGTTAAAAAGTTTGTCATTTTCATTCTACATTGCAGTGAAAACAAATTTCAACCCCCCAATATTATTCATGAAACAGAATTATTGTTTCTGGCAGGCCCTACATTACATCAAAACAGTATTTCACATTGTCTTATGTCCCATGCACCGTACATTAATCCACCATTTGTGAAAGCCAGGTCTTTAACAGGATTCAAAAAAGAACTAGATAAATTCATGGAGGTTGGGTCCATCAATGGCTATTAGCCAGGATGGGTAGGAATGGTGTCCCTAGCTTCTGTTTGTCAGAGCTGGGAATGGGCACTAGGGATGGATCATTTGATGATTACCTGTTCTGTTCATTCCCTCTAGCGCATCTGACATTGACCACTGTCAGCAGACAGGATACTGGGCTAGATGGACCTTTGGTCTGACCCAGTATGGCCGATCTTATGTACACACTACAGACTCACAGGACAGTCATGAAGTGGCTATAGCCCTGTCAAACACAGGACCAACAGTCTCTTCCTGTTGGCCTACTAATTATCAGGATGGTGGCATCTCCACCAAAATATTCCCTCTAGGTCTTCTCTGGCAGTCTGCTAGCTTTTTAAAAAGAATAGATGTGGCTTGTTATCTCCCGCCCCCCCCGAGAATGAATTAATTGTATGCTGTAGCAGCAGATTACTTCACAACAGCCTGGCAGATGTGCTGTTGCTGAATAAATACACTCATTTATATGGCTGTAATGACTGTTGCTTCTGTGCTCGTATCCTGAAGCATTCAGACTATCTACAGTAGTTGATAAACAAAGCTGCTTGCTTTTATGAAAAAGCAATTTGCAGCCGACGAGGCCCGTTGGAAGAGCGTGCCAAACAGGGCTCAGTTCGCTTCTCAGGGAACAGGTGTCCCTATCATTAAACCACTGCCCCAGGTGGCAACTAATTGGCACCCTCCCTTGCAGTCTCTGCAAAGATGCCACAGATTGGCCAGGCCATGGAAACTACATTTCCCTATCATACCTTGACCTAGACCCTTTAGAGCAGGGTTTGGACTCATTGGCATACTAGTGTTCAAGGCTTTTTGTGCTGTTGTTTGTGCTGTATCTGTTCTGTGGGTAGAAGATTTTACTCCCCAGGCTTATCAAGGAATCACCTTTGATGAACACTAAAAAGAAATGTTACAATAACAATTGCTCATTGACTGTTATTACTACTAGCAGTAATAGAATTAACTAGCTCATTAAACAGTACATGTTCATTCACTTCCCTCTTATTTCCCCATCTTCTATTTCATTTATTTATTTATTGTTTCTTCTCTCACCTCCTTAATTATTATGGTATTGCTGAAAAAAAGAAACTCCTCTTGCTGTGTTTTGTTGCATTAATTCATAACATTTGGGATTATTTTACGGCTCTGAAAATATACCAACCAATTGCAACATAAAGTCCAAAGAGTATAGAAGTGCGTGAATGACCTTGCATCTTGTAAGCACAACTTGCTGCTGCATACAAGTATTCTTCATCATTAGATCACATTGATTCAGGCTAGACGGTGGCTTGGAAGGCACAGCCACATAGGGAGCAAGAACCTCACTATGTTCCTATTTTGGCTACCCAAACTTTGGGTCTGGTGCTCAGGAGTAAGCAGGACCACTTCCTCACTCCCCAGAGAGAAGTCAAGTCAAGGGAGTGGGTGGAGCCTTTGCTCTACTCCCTCACTAGCCAGCATAGCTGTATAGGCCAGCAATGAGTTATCACACAGCAAGGGGATAAGCAAGTAGTATGTGCTTCAATGCAACTAACTATAAATGTAGACACTTAGGAGCCAAAAATATAGGCCATATTCACATGATGGGGGACTCTACCCAGGGGAAGAAGTGAGTTTGAAAAAAAAATTGAGAAGAAGGGGTGGATAATTAGCTGGACGTGAGCTCACTGTGTGATGTTGTGGTTAAAAGGGCTAATGAGATCTTGGGTTGCATAAATAGGAGAATCTGGAGTAGGAGTAGAGAGGTTATTTTACTTCTGTATTTGGCACTGGTACAATCTCTGCTGGAATACTGTGTCCGGTTCTGGCATCCACTGCTCAAGAGGGAGGCTGATAAATTGGAGCAGGTTAAAAGAAAAGCCACGAGAATGAGTAAAGGATTTAAAAACTTGCCTTACAGTAATATTCACAGAGCTCAATGTCTTTAGTTTAACAAAAGGAACATTAAGGGGTGACTTGATTATGGTCAATAAGTGCCTATATGGGGAACAATATCTGGTAACAGGCTTTTTAAACTAGCCAAGAAAGGTACAACATGTTTCAATGGCAGGAAGTTCTAGCTAGACAAATTCAGATTGGAAACAAGGCATACATTTTAAACAATGAGAGTAATTAACCCTTGGAGCCATTTATTAATGGTTGTGGTGGATTCTCCATCACTGGCAACTTTAAAATCCCATTGGATGTTTTTTCTCCCAAAAAGCTACGCTCTAGGCTTTAGGTTGGGGAAATTCTATAGCCTGTGTTATATCTGATGATCAGATGAGGTGATCACAATGGTCCTGTCTGGCTTTGGAATCTGTCAGTCTCTGATGGGGCAGGGGCATAACTGCCTCTTTTTAAGGGGTGTTGCCTGTTACTTTTCTCCATAGTGTGCTGTAGGGGATTGCCTGGGGCAGAATGTTGCCAGATACTTCTCGACAGAACATACCTTCCTGCTACCCCAACACAGGTCTGTAAACACAAGGCAGTCTTGCCCTGAGCGACTATTTATACAGCCATCTCAAGTATCCGAAATCATCAGTCCCATTTTATAGCTGCATAATGATTTTGTACTGCGCATACCTTTCCAATCTTTGTTGGCTAGAAAGGGTCCCAGCAATGAAAGTGTTAATTATGCAACCACACATAGTGGCGCTACCTTCAAACGCAGACTTGCCAACTCTTCAAAGTTGTTATGAGGCACAGAGGAAAAGGGTTAGGGACAGAAACATTTTTTTTAAGGGACAAACCCAGCAAGTGGTATTTTGTCTCCCATTAACTCTGCTGTTTTTACTCTCTGCAGAGTTAATTACAAATCAGTTTAATTGTTCTCTCACTCAATAACTTTCTAATCTCTCAGAGACTTGCTGCACAGCAGGTGATAAGGTTATATTTTATCACTTCTTTTTCCATTAACCCCACAGTGTTAGTCTGAGCTCTGCTTCCTCCCTCTCTCCCCCAGGTTTTAACAATTAAATTGATTCAAACTGACTTCAAGAATGACTCCATTCAGAACCTTCCCTCTGCTCCTCCCTTGCTGGTCAGGTTGTCACACTGTAGGGTCACATGTGGCAACTTCTCTGCTCCTGCCCCCCTGCCCCTCAATCACACCATGAAGCAAGGTTGAAAAATTGTGCAGTGATGCATGTGCAGGGAAATGATGGGGGGAGTCACTCTGAGAAATGTGCACAGTGTTAAAAAACAAACAAACTGGCAACCTGCAGGAAATGTATGAAAACATCTAAAGTCAGCGAGGATTTCAGCTTAGATGCCTGCCAGCTGCCACCATGAACTGGGCATTTCCCCATTGACTTTTCTCTTCTGGTTAGGGCATGCTGAATATTAATAGTAGCAGCCTCTATAACGCTGCTGGATAAATGTGTGGGCTGAGATGGGTTAACAGCATTGGAACCATCTTTTAGAATGTGGATTGATCTGCAGTGCAGGCGTGGTGTGAGGAATTTCAGCCCCCCCCCCCCCCCCCCCAACTTAATGTTCTTGGCTGGATTAATGAAAAGCAAAAATGTGTCCTCATAAAAATAAATAGCACAGCGTTCTCCAATAATGGTCACCAACACTGTTGAATTGCTGCTACACATTCTTATGTTCTAGACAATTTTCTGTGGTTGTAACTACTCCATAGTTAAACTTGATGCTAGCTGCCCATTCTAAGTCTAAATTTCAACCCAGTTTTCCCTAAAAGAAGCCACAAGCAATATTCCTCCAAAATTTCAAATGTAACATCTTGTTCCAGAGTAGAGTTTTACTGAGAAGGGTTTTGGGAGATGTGTTAGAAATGAGGGTCAGGAAGAAATGTGAAATATGGCCTTTACATTTTTTTCCTGTTTTGCCTTTTTGAAAGAATCCCTTTTTTACTTTTGCTCATAAATTTTTTGATCTTACCAAAGAAGTGAAAAAGGGCCTGATAGTGATTATTTTTGGTGGTAATTGGGATAATGGGAGATTTACAATGTGACTAGAAAGAGCTTACGGCAAATTTGGGATTTACTTCAGCACTGGGCTGATCCAAAGTCCATTTAAATCCACTAAATCTTTCTATTGACTTCAATGAATTTTGGGTTAAGCTCATCAAGAGGAGGCAAAGGAAGGTTTTCTCTTCTTTCTTTTTGCCTTCACCCAACTGAGTCAAGTCAGGAAACTTACTGATCCGGTCAACAACAACAGCAATAATAATGTTATTAAAAAGCTGGCCATATCATTTACAGGTTAAGGTACATTTCTTCCTCTCCAGCCTTCCCTTGCAACGAGCCATCTTTATAGTTTTGGACCACTTGATATCAAATAAAAAACAGTATCAGATAGCACAAATTTGTGGCTATTTGTGGTTGAGAACAAGCATGTGATCCCTTCAGATGAGGGGTTTTCCTTGACATTGTTTTGTATTGCTATAACACATAGGCTTCTAATCCTAGAACCAGGGCCCTGTTGTGGTACCTTCTGTACAAAAACATAACCTAAAGGTAGTCCCTGCCCTCATACATTTACAATCTAAGTATAAGTTCAGGAGACAATAGATGGACTCTACAGTCATCAATGATGATTCAAGTTACAGACTTATGATGCCACACAATTGCACTTTGCCATTCAGAAAATATTCATATAACAATCTTTCTAAAATATATACTATAGCTCATGCAGAAGTTATGGGTTTGATGCAGAAATTAGTGTGAGGTTCTTTGTTCTGTTTTATGCAGGAGGTCAGATTAAATTATCACTATTCTTAAATCCTTAAAATCAATTAATATAAGAATATGGTCATGCAGTCCAATCTACTAACCTTTAATCTGTTTTCTATGTGACATCTTTCCCTGTGCTTTATTATATTGTGTTGTGAAAATCCCATTTTCTCTCATTTCTCTCCTCCCTTCCTCTACCAGCCATGAATAAAGTTTTTTTTTTCTAGGGGCAAAATTAAAATTTGAAAGGGGATTTTTTTTTTACACCAAAATGAATTTTTCAAAATATTACATTTAGGAAATATTTAGTTGAAAACTGAAATGAAACCTTTTTTTTCTTCCAAAATTTTTCATGAAAGAAACTTACTTTTTTCCAACCGAGCTCTAATAGATGTAAATTAGGAGTAACTCCACTGGAGTCAATGGCATTACATAAGTGTAGAACTAGTTTAAACTGATTCAGTATCAAAATCAGGAGCAGCATTCTCACATTCTAGCACACTATGGGCACATCTATATTGCAGGGCAAAAGTCAAATTAAGATATGTAACCTCAGCTACATCAATTGCGTAGCTGAAGTCGAAATAGCTTATTTTGGCTCTAGGATCTGTCTACACAGCAGAAAGTCGAAGGAAGAACACTCTTTCTTCAATGTCCCTTACTCCTTGTGAAATGAGGGTTACATGAGTCAGAGTAAGAAGTCCTCCAACTCGACATTATTTTGAAATAACATCAGTTATTCTGAAATAATGCTGCAGTGTAGATATGCCCTGATGGTGCCAGACACAATTCAGTCAAGGTATAAGTGAAATACCACTCAGAACTGTAGCCTTTCAAACCAGGATCTTCACCACTTGCCTGCATTAAATTCTGCAGTAGTATGGTTGTTACCCCACTGATCAAATTTTAGTTTGGTTAATTATATGCTGCCTAACTAATCTCCCTTGATAGTATCAGTTAGGAAAGTTATCTATCACTAAATTATTGTGTGGTCATGGTGTGTTATGTTCAGCAGAGGTCATCGTCATTCCAGAGGTGGTTATTCTTCAGTTGCATTTGAAATCACCTATTGTTTCTATTTTGTATACATTAGTGAAATGGTTACTTTCACGTTGATGTGGTAAGGGAGTGGGGTTGAAAAGTTGACTTCATGCTTTTCCATCTCTGATTTGTGTGAGGTTTTTGTTTCCTTTGTCACTTGGCATGGTATCCTATACCTGTCTCCAAGGAATATGAACTGAGAGTCACCTCCTTGCTCTGTCTCTCACATGTGGCAACATGCTGCTTTTCCACTGGGCCAAATTTGCTTTATTCCTGTGTAAATGTTTTATGACGCACACAAGTGAGATGGGGGGTGGGAAGGAGAGAAAAAATACATTGTGAGAGAGACTATTGAACTTTGTTTTTCAATTACCTGACAAATTGCTGACTAAGGACAGGATAGGGTGGTGGAAATGTAAGACCTATATGTATCATACATTCCTCAGCTGTAATGACCAGAAAAAGTAGGTGTTTGTTAGTGGTTTTAGCCAACTTGCAATTTATCTTGGTTTTAACCCAAGCAGGCTAGAAACCAAGATAAACACTCTTTGATGAAATCTAATTGTGACTAAGCCCATTTGTGTGAAGGTTCCTGAGTTCATATAGGAACGGGGTGGGGGGGAGTTTGAAAGCATTCCAGTGGAAAAGTCATGTGCCCTATACTCTTGGCTGAACCAATAGAGACCAACAACCCTCAATTTCAATTGTGGCTTAAATTAATACCTGTCTCCATTGAAATCACATATTTATACCTGTTTCTTCCAATCTCATCAGTTCAGTAAAGTCTTCAGGTGAACTTCCCCCTCTCTTCCAAATCTGCATTTAAAAATCTGCTCATGGCATCTGTAGGAGCAAGACTGAGCACTAGAATAATAAATATTGGTGGCATGTGCAAGGGACCAAATGCCTTTTATTTCAAAGGTATCTTTAGGGTATGTCTAAACAACAAATGTTGTGCTTGGGCTAGCTTACTTGAGTTAGCTTGAAACCAGCTAGTGCAGGTAAAAATAGAAGTGAAGTCAGTAGAACATGGGCCTCAGAGTAGACTAGTGAGCCAAGTACAAAGCCAGGGTCCATTCAGGACTTGTACTGTTCTGTACTGAAGCTTAGTAGGATTCAAACCAGCTCAGGTAGACTATCCTCTGCATAGCTTTTGCTGTATAAACATACCAACTAGGGCAGCATTTCTCAGACTGGTATCCGTAAGAGAACTCCAAGGAGTCTGAGGTCCCTGCTGATCAACTCTTCCCTTCCTCCCTCCTAGTGCCTCTTGGAGCCCATGGGCCAGGGCTAAGGCAGGCTTACCTGCCCAGGTTCTGCACGGCTGCCAGAAACAGCCAGTGGGTGCCTGTAGTCCCTAAGCACAAGGGTGGCCAGGGAGGCTTCATGAGCTGCTGTTGTCCAATTGCCAGCTCTGCAGCTCCCATTGGCCGGAAACCACAACCAATGGGATCTGTGGAGGTGGAGCCTGTGGACATGAAGTCAGTTTGTGGTGCCTCACTGGCTGCCCATGAACCTAGGGACTTCAGGGATGTGGCAGCTTCTACTTGGGAGACACTGTTAGCAATGCTGGCACCCCAAATCCCCTCCTGCACCCTAACCCCCTCATCCTGGACCCCACCCCAAAGCCTGCATACCCAAATGGAGCCCTCACTCTCCCCTGTACTCCAACCCCCTGCCCCAGTCCAGAGTCTTCTCCCACACCCCCAAGTCCCTCCTGAATCCTGAATTTCCCCAACCCTTTGTAGCACCCCAAATCCCATCCAGTACCCCAAACCCCTCATCTCTGGCCCTACCACAGAACCTGCACCCTCACTCAGGCTGGAGCCCTCTCATCACTCCCACACCCCAACCCAGCATAGTGAAAGTGAGGGTGGTGGTGTTGATGATGGGAGAATGAGCAATGGAAGGAAGGGGGAGGGAATGAGTGGGGCCAGGGCCCACAGAGAAGGAGTGAGATCGGGGGGATCCCTGAAAATTTTTAAATCAAAATATGGACATTCTCAGGCCATTGATTTAGGATCTTGTTATATGATAAAAAGGTCTTGCATTTGTGAATATCAGGTAGGAAATGTACCAATAATGCAGCCCATGTGCCAGTTTTTCCACTTTCAAGGAGTCAGTTGTCATGTCCTCCATGTCGCAGTTCAGAGACACTGCCTTGCCAAAGAACATGGGGAGGAAGAAAGTGAATTATAAAGATAATATAGTTTGGACTATGTAAAGGTGTAGCATCTATGACTCAAAGATATATGGGTATGGATAAGATCCATATCCCATTTCCATTTCAGTCAAATATCTTGAGACATGAGGCATCTTGTACATACAGGAGCGCTCAGTCCTTTTAAGGAAAAGATATAAGATTGATTCTCTTTTCACATAGATTTTCTACCACTATAAATACATTGTCTTCAGTATAACTCCGATCACATTATTTCACTAAAGTAGCACCTAGACCCTGAAATTAGGGACGGAGGCCCACTGTCTGTGTTACTGTAAAACACATTTGTTGCTGAAAATCCACCTTGCTCCATTTTACAGTCTTCAAAAACAGACTCACCTAATTTCTAGCTAGGGATTCTGGGTAGTTAGTACAGTAGGCATTTTTCCGTACTAGGTACTGTAGCTCAACTTTTGGATTGGCCTGAAAATTTACCAGCCTTGGCACAAAATCTCCTTACTTGCCCATATGTTGCATGATAATGAAAACATTTAGTTGTATTTCACTCTCCTGCCAAGAGAATTCCAACCCCCCGGCAAGTGGCTGAGTCATAGTTTGGAAGGCAATAATTATAATTTCCATGAAAGGGCATGCATGTATATATATTATTAAATTACATGGACAGAATTAAATTAGAAACTCATACAAATAATGAAAACAGCAATTGTAATCTTGTCTCTGCTATTGAGGTAGACGTAATAGACTACTTTGACATGTCTGAAAACGAGGGATTTTGTCTCATGACTAGAAATGTTTTAACGGGACTAAGTGATATGACTTCAAACTTATGATGGGCGGTTTGAGCATGGATTAGATAGTACCTATCCATCATATTCTGTTTAATTTCTAGTCAATCCTAACAAATGTTCTCATTTTGAAATTAATTCAGAGGTGCCAGTGATTCCTCCTTGCATGGTACAATAACACCCATACATTGGTGAGTCATTTTCCTTGGATTGGGTTGATTTCAGTCCGTTTTTTGGATAGGGGAAATTGAAACATCCACATTCTCAGTTAATGAAATGAGCTCTCAACTAGTTTTAACTTCTTCATGAGGATTTTTCTCCTGGTAACCATAGACGTATACTTTGCATGCTCTAGATCTAACTGAACTAAGTACTGTGATGGTATCTTTACAATCTAGAACATTAAAAATGCATGCACATCTATGAAACAAATTCAATTAGATGTGTGGTAGGGGTTTTAAGTATCATTTTTTCCTGTGTTATACCTGCCAAATGCTGAAGAAGCTGCTAGTTTTCAGAATAGCGCCTTTATAGATGAATGCTACTGAGTAGCAGGAACTGCTATTTATGGCAGACATCACACCACTGACTGGTCAGAAGGCTTCTTTGGGAGTACGAAAGCTTTATGTATAGAAGCTGTTGTTTGGACACAAGGGACTGCTGTGTTATTATAAAGGATAGGTTGCCAAAGAGATGCTTATAAGGGGCCCAATATGGTTTGGATTGCAGCCAAGGTCTTACATAACAGGATGCCTCACAAAAGAAAGGCTTAGAACTATATGGTTAAAAGAAGACAGATGTTTCTTTTGAGCAGAGATGTGCCAATGGGAAGATCACTGACAAATCGTTGTTCACTGTTAATGTATGTGGATAGTTGACATTTTTTGGCATTTGCACCCCTTCTTAGAATGATATTGGTTTATGGAGGCATGTTTAATACAGAATAACATAAAAGAGCACACCAATCAATGCAGGTCAGTTAGACTTCAAACTGTAGTGAGGCACAAGGTGAGCAATTAGACCCCGACTTGCCGTTTTTCCCAGATGGGAAGACAGAAAATTCAGCTTTCCACTACCCGGAAGCACAGAACCCTCTGTGTGTAATTAAGAGCATTGTCACAGTGTTTAGAAGGAGGAATTATCTCTGCTACTGACCTTTGGGAGCCCCCAAACCACTTTTTCTTCTGGTTTAAATACCAGCCTTGCAAAAAATCTCCCATTTCATCTGGTAGACAATGCAGGTTCTCCAGGTCCCCTACCTGGCCTTCCCTGTTTTAGGATGGGGTACTTACACCCAGTCACAGCGATTCATAGAAATAGGACCTACAGAGTTTTCTCTGATGATAAATTAGCTCTTCCCCAGTGTTATCATGCTGGAAACAAAGAAAGTGTTCAGCTGGGCTTGTCTAGTGATTGCTGTTAAGCTTCTCATTCCCTAAACTTTAGAAACAGAGAGAAGCCAGCTGTGCTTCTAGGGTTTCACTGTGATCAGGAATATGGGCCTCTCTAGCACCTGTTATTAAAGTGATGGCTTCAATGAAGAAATAAAACACACAGCATGACATTTCCAAAGAAAGCCGAGGGGTTATTTGGGGGCAGCCAGTAGAGAACACTGGAAGTGCTGCTCATGCCCGACTTTAATTAATGACTGGGACTTACTGGTTTTTATCTAGTCACAAGCTCTTAGGTGACATTTTTAGTGAACAAGAGTAACTATAGACATGAGTCACAAGGTTAGCTACCAAGTATATGCTGATTCACCACTTCGCTAAGTACATTATAGTGAAAGAAGTAAATGAACCCCTTGGTATTTCCATGGCCAGAGACAAATACAAAACTACCCAACTCTTTCCACTTTCATATGATATAATTTAGATAGTGGAGTGGGTTAATTCACCTGCTATTTGCCTCTTGTGACCTGCTCCCTTTAAATTAGAGGGATGAGTGGAGCGTGGAATGTGTGATTTGACTAGGTATGTTCCAATAAATGTCCCTCCTAGTAACTGGGTGTAAACCCCACCTCTTGCTCTTCGACGTGGCTGCCATAAAGGCTATGTCTACACTGCTGCTTTTTATCAGAAAAAGGTACACGAATTGCGCTCTGTAATTTGTGTACCTTTTTCCGATAGTTTTGTCGGAAGAGACTTTTCCAAAATTTGGCCCGTCCACACTGGGCCAAATTTCAGAAAAACCTCTTTTGGAAAAGCCCTTCTTCCTCGTGGCACCTCTGGTATCCTAGAAAAAACTCATAGTCTAGACATAGCCAAAGTATGAAGGACTGAGCAAAAGGCTAATCATCTCGCCTAGTTTAAAATAAACAACAGAAGAAAAAAACCCTCCTGGGTTAAAGAAATGGAACCAGGCTACCATATCAGTAAAAATGGCTGCATACGCCTCATGCTGCACAAAGGCTCCTTGAAGTAGGAATAAGAAATCCTCCGGAAAAGGGCTTATTTTCCAGAGAATCGCGTCTAGACTGGCGCTTTTCTCCGGCATATCCCCAAGCCGGAAAAAAGCGGCAGCCATGTAAATGCAAATGCCGCGGGGGATATTTAAATCCCCCACGGATTTGCAATTCCAACTGGTCTAATCTGCATCCCTTTTCCCGAAAACGGGTGCAGTGTAGACACAGCCATACTGCTTATTTGCCACTGCTTATTTATACCAGCCATACATGCTCTCACTTAACCTAGTCATAGCTCAATGAGAGAGAGAGAATGCATTTATCAATGGAGACATAGCAAGTACATACCAATGTGCATGTGATGGACATTTCATTCTATATTTGCTGCCAGTCTCCCAGTTCTGGGGGGCATGTATGGAATCATTTTAAACTGTTGTGGACTAAATCCTCTGTCCTCCTGTGCTACTATACATTGACCAAGGTATAGCCTAGACGACCAGATTAAGAACATGGAGAATTCTCCAAATTGTTCACTAACATTTTCCTGTAGAAGAGTCTTTTAGGCTTTTTTCTATCAAGTTCTTCTGGCTTGGCTCTCTGACTAGAAAACTGGCATCAGCCTAAGGAAAAAATGAGCAAGGTTGCAAGCATTAAGTAAGGTTGTTGTGCCAGTGAGGGTGCTTTGAACAAGGAACAGTACAAGTCACACCTCTAGAATCCAGAATTCTCTGGACTGGCAACATCCATGGTCCAGCATGACCATGGATGTTCCAGGATCAGAAAGTCCCAGCATTCTGTAGAGTGTTGGGGGTCTGGGAGTTGACACACAGCTCAGTTGGGCTGTGAGGGTGGGCTAGGAGTCAGCACGCAGCTCAACTGGGCTTTGGAGGGGCTGGGAGCTGGCTTGTGGCTTAGCTGGGCTGCAGGGGAAGCCAGGAAGCCCGGTGAGAGGGGGTAAACGGGATGGGGGGCAGCAGCAGGGGGCCTGAAATGACCCTCCTTGGTCCAGAAAATTCCCTCATCCGGGACCAGTCAGGTCCTGAGGGTGCCAGACCATGGAAGTCCAACCTGTAACACGGAGGGATAATGGATTTATCCTGTCATCTTCTGCAACAATTGGGTATGATTCCGCATATCCCACCCAAAATTTATAGGCTTGTAGCAAATTCTTTTCTTGTGATGATGTAAATCCTTTCTCCAGATGAACTCTATTCACTGCAATGGTATTACTGCCGATTTACCCCAGAGTGAATGAGAGCAGAATTTAGCCATGTGCAGTTTCTCTGCTCTCAGTATTTTGTCATGAAAACCAAAAGCAAAAATCTGTGTGGGTGCACAATTTGTGATATACCAACAGGACACTTGCTACTCAGGTGCTATTCTATGCTGCTTCAAAGGAGCAGAACAGATGGTGCTGCAGCTTTGGGTGGGACTCGGGGGAATATTCTGAGGCACTGTAAAGAAGCAGGAAAAATTCAAAATTAATTCAAAATTAATCAAATAAAAATGATTATCCCCCCTTTAATCTGTTTGTTGCCGTGCTTTGGCCCCGCATTGGAAAATATTAATTTGAGAAAATGCTAGTAGCCTTTAGTAGCTGGTGCGATCATATTTTACAGAAATCAACTGCTAAGAAAAATCCTTTAAATATGCTGAGGATCCAAGAGATCAGTGGCACAGTAATTATAGTGTTCTCCTATTTAATATCAAGCTTTGATTTAACTAAAAGATTAGATGCATATAAACAATTGCATCTCAGCATTCAAAATCTTGTCTGGAATGCACTGTCTCTAAATTACATGCCATCATGTTAGAGTATTTCTGTGTTAGGCTATATCTACACTGCAGAGTTTTTGTGCAAAAATGGCCATTTTTGTGCAAAAACTTGTGGAGAGTTCACACTACAAACACGTTTTTGCGCAAGAAAATTTACAGTGAATCAACAGAACAGAGATTCTTGCACAAGAGTTACTCCTCTTTCTACGAGGAATAAGCCTTTCTAGGCAAGAGCTCTTGCACAAAAAGGTGTGTGTGGATGGTAAACGGGTTATCGGAAAAAGCACAATGGCAATCAGAGCTTTCTTGAGCAAGAGCATCCATGCAGTGTGGATGATCTCTTCCGCAAAAAGGTTCTTGCGCAAGAAGCCAGTGTAGACATAGCCTTATCGAGTAGCCAATCTGCGGTAGAACTTGTTGGTAGAATGATGAAGTATGAATGAGGCTATGTCTACACTACCGAGAAAAGTTGAAAAATGATATGCAAACTGTGAATCACAATTTGAATATCTTTTTCCACTTTTTTTTCCGAAAGAGGCTTTTCTGAAATTTGGCTCGTCTACATGGGGCCAAATTTCAGAAAAAAAACTCCTTTTTTGGAACATCCCTTATTCTTCTCACTGAGGAAATAAGAAACTGTTCCAAAAAAGCGGACGCATTGCTTGGACACCCCAGAGCTTTTCCAGAGGTATCCCGGAAAAGCTCTGCAGTCTAGATATAGCCTGACAGAAGCAATTTACTCTGCTGCTGTAGGTGGAAAAATGAATTAAAATGCATCGGTTCATTGAAAGCTGCTGCTAATAGGGAATTTGGGAGGATAGGTACTTGCAACAAATGCTGCAAGAAATGTTTTCAACCCAGCTCTGATTCATCCTCCACTTAGAATCCTGAGCCCTGGGCAAAATCAGATTGGGACCAAACTTTACAATTGTTGACCCATCTCTAATAAACTGAGATGTGATCCAAGTCCCATGGATGTTACTGAAAAGAATCTCATTGACTTCAATGGACTTTGGTTTAGGTCCCTGGTGAAAAGCTTTATACATATAATGGGTGACAGTGGAGGAAAGGGTTCAGAGTTAGAATCGTTAGTGGAATTGGAATTTACATTTTCAGGTCAACATTGGGCCATCTACCAGCATTTTGATGCAAGTGCTGTTCTATGACACTGGGTAGAATTAACCCAATAGCATTTTAAAAGCAAATAAAGGCCTATCATCAGTGCAAAATACAACTCATGCCCTGGCATCATCATCTCTTTTTTGTTTTGTTTTATATGTGTTTATTTGTGCACAGTTTGGAAAGTAACCATAGTGTCTTCTAGCAGGAGTCAAACAGGTCAGTCTCTGGGAATTCAAGATAAAACTGCATGCTCTGAAAAAAAAAACCCTAGGTCTAGAGACCAGGCTTGAGATAAATAGCAATCTGGAAGATAATAGATTTGCCTGACATTGTTGTGTCCAGTAAATCATAACAAAACTTCAGAATACTGGAAAGAGGCCAGGAATCAATGACTTTATTGTTTCATTATCACATTTTTGGAAGGCAAATAGAGTGCTGTTTGCTTTAATGAATATTAACTAATTCTTAACTCCTTGTTACCCCATACTAGCTTGCTTCAAAGGATAACACCTTTGCTTTTCAACATTCTGGATACCAAAAGGGACAGCTAGGTAGGAGGAATGTGATCTATGGAAGAAGCAAAATGTCGCCACAGACTCCATATGGCACCTGCTAAATAGGGCTGTGTCCTTTTTTCCTGAATTGTGTTTCATTCTTTCCATAGTGAGGTTATGTCATAGGAGGCTTTTCCCCTCGTTAAATTAAAACACAAATACCAGAGCACTAGAGAGCAAGAAGCCAATTATTTTCTCAGCCACATTTGGGAACATTTCCTTTCATAAGGATACATTATCAAAAATCTTTCTCTAATTTCCACCCAAGAAGTGAAGTATTAAACCTTTATTTACATATCTAAAAGAAATTTACATATCTAAGCACATAGCACTGAGTAAAATAATTGGGGACTACCTGTGGTGTAAGTTTCTATTCAATGGGTATGTGTACAGGGCAATTAAAAACCTACAGCCAGCCTGTGCCAGCTGACTCAGGCTCATGGTGCATGGGCGAAGGGGCTGTCTAATTGTGATGTAGCTGTTCAGGCTCATGTTGGTACCCAGGCTCCAGGACCTGCAAGGTCGAGAGTCTCACAACTGCAACCAGGGCTGTTTTTTGAAAAAATTTGATATTTCAAAAAAAGCATCAAAGTAGTCATCATGGGAAAAATCAGAACTCTGCAGAACTCTTTTTCTTAGCTGAAAAGAATAAAAAACCCTCAGAGAACAACAATATGTCAGGACAGACTTGATTCACTTTCCCTATTGTGTATGGGAGCGGACATGCTTTGTCGAGTCAGCTTTGATGAACTTATCCAGAATTTTGCAATCAGAAAAATCTAGAAAGAAGCTATTTTAATTTCAGCATACATGAAAGTTTTGTGTCATTTTGAAAAAATAAAAATTTATTTTACGGTATAGTATTGTTTTTATTTTGAATTACATATGGGGGGCACCATAATCTTTTCAGTGCTTAGGGCCTCTAAAGGTCTTAATCCGGCCCTGGCTCTCACCCCTTCCCAAATGTCGACACAGCAATTAAACAGCTATGGAGGACAAGTCTGCGCTACTGCTTAAGCCAATCTAGCTTGCGTTACCCAGGGATGTGAAAAAAACACCTCCTCTACACTACGGAGTTTTTCTGGGATACCAGGGAATGCATCTGTTCTTCCGACATTTTTTGCGGAAGAGGAGGTTTTTCTGAAGTTTGGCCCAGTGCAGACTCTTCTGAAAAAAACAATTGGAAAAAGGTACACAAATTGCAGAGTACAATTTGCGTACCTTTTTCCGAAAAAGAAGTGTAGTGTAGACATCGCCTCAGAGACACAACTTAGAGCATCCTAAGCACTGTCCACACTGTTGCTATGTTGGCAGGAGATGCTCTCCCCTTGACATAGCCTCCACCTCTCACAGAAGTGGAATAATGATGCAAGGGACACTCTTCTGTTGGCATGAAGCATCTTCTTCCCCAGATGCAACACAACTGTGTCCACGTGGCACTTCTGGTGTAGACCTGCACTCAGCCTGAGCCCTATGAGCTGGTGTCGGTTGTCACGGCCAGCCATGGGTGCCTAATGTCGGTGTAGACACATCCAATGTGACTCAGAATGGTAGAATCTAGTTTTTTTGCTTGTATAGTGTATTCCTCTTTGTTTCTGTGTCCTTGTTAATTCTCAACTCCTTGAGGGCAATGGACTGTGTCTTTGTATCTGTTTCGAAAGCATCTGGCATATTTTGGGGGTTACTGCAACACAAACAAATACAAGGTTCTGTCCATGTGGCTATATATTCAACACCCTGTCCAGTCTTTAAAGTCAGTGAAAAGACTCCCACTGGATTTCATGAGTGTTGAATCAGTCCCATAATTTGTGGGATCATAAAGACATAATTCTACAAAGAGATCTTGAATAATATTTATTCCTAGCCATAGTGAAATCTCTTGAAATCCTTTAAAAATATATACATACACACAACGGGGCTGACAGAATTACGGGGCCCCTGGACATGGTGCGGGAGAGCGGGGGCGGGGAGGGCTCCATGCTCCCAGAAGGGGTGGGGTTTTGGATAGCTAGCCCTTTGCCCCACCCAGACTGCACCATCTCCCTAAGGCAGCCCTTAGCGCTGCCTGGAGTGTGCCACGCAGGACTCTAGTGATGATTTAAAGGGTCCAGGGCTCCAGCCGCAGCTACTGGCTCAATAACATCAGCAGCAACCAGGAACCCAGGATCCTTTGGATTTGTTGAGCCCTGGGGCAGTTGTCCCTTTATCCCCTCCCCCCCTTGTCAGTGGGCTTTCATACACATAGTATATCTAATGACAGAGTGGAGAACATACTTTGCTCTAAGTTCAGGACATTTAAAAAGATGATATTTATTTAATCAAAATAGGAGATAGTTTCAGGGTACTATGTGGCACATCTTCTGTCCAGAACTATATCATGTGCATGCAGTGGCCTGGGTTTCATTACCTAAAGCTGAAGGTTTTTCTCAACTCTAACTTCTACCAAAGCATGGACTTTGAGCAGCATGTTTTTGTTTTTCTAGTGGGAAGAGGAAGTGTGTAAATTCTGGACTCAAGATTCACAAATATCTTAGCAGACACTACAAAATGTTGATTTGTGTTTACTTTGCTTTTCTGCAATGCCCAATTTAATCTTTAAAGCTGAGAGTGATTTTTTTTTTCACACAAGGATTGTATTTTCAGCAGTTTCTTATGGGACAGCTGTACAGTTCTCCAAAAACTCTTGCTGTATTGAAATACCACTAATAGTTATCAAAGGCTCTATCAAAGACCCTTTCTTCCTTATCTCCATTGATTTGGTCTGCTGTTCTTTTATTAGGGGGAGTTAGGTGATGAACCTGCTTAGGCTCTTTTGTAAATCCCTCTATGGACAGGGCTCCATCTTTAGATGCCTAAATATCCTTAAAATCTGGTTCCTGGGACCTCAATCCATGGGATTTAAGGCTCTTAAAGGTGTGTAGTTTGGAATGTGCCTCCCAGCCTGAGCAGACAAATACACACTTGCTACGTCTACATTGGCATCCCTTTCCGGAAAAGGGATGCTAATGAGACGTGTTGGAATTGCAAATCTGCAGGAGATTTAAATATGCCCCGTGGCATTTGCATTTACATGGCTGCCGCTTTTTTCCAGTTTGGGGATAAGCCGGAGAAAAGCGCCAGTCTAGATGCGATTCTCTGGAAAATAAGCCCTTTTCCGGAGGATTTCTTATTCTTGAAAGTAGGAATAAGAGATCCTCCGGAAAAGGTCTTTATTCCGGAGGATCGCGCTAGTCTAGATGCTCTTTTCCGGCTTTTCCCCAAGCCGGAAAAAAAGTGGCGGCCATGTTTATTTAAATCCCGTGGCGGATATTTAAATCCCCCGCGGATTTCCCTATTCTGACTTGCCTGCATTGCATGCCTATTCCTTCTTATGTGGCCAGTCTAGACGTAGCCTTAGAGTTATTTTCTTGCCTCCTTGTCATAATGGGAAAAGGAAGAGTGACTAATTCTCACTGAATGCCAATACAAGCATGTTGAATTTTGCTTTTAAACTTCTAATGAATGCATTGTAAATATTTTCATGGAATTACCTCTGAGACGCATGTAGACAAAATGGTCTACAAATCTCTTTGTTTCAGTTCAGATAATTGTTTTAAAACAAGGAAACAGATTGGAGAGAGAGAAACTGGAGGAATTAGGATATGTTATGTAGATGTCCACATCAGAAGTGGTGTTTAAGTTAGTCTCCTATACACTGAGATGTCCTCAGACTTGCTTAAAAAAACCACTCCTCTCAAGTGAAAGTCTTTTTATTGGCTTATTGTGTCCTGAGAGATCCAAGCCCTAGCCTTTCATTCAAGCAATACAAGTTCTTGTCCTGACCAAATTCTTCAACACTGTGTACCTCAGTTTCCCAATCCATACGATGGGATTAAAGCAACCAAGCTACCTTTGTAAAGCTCTTAGTACTCTGCTGGTGAAAGTTGCTAAATAAGAGCTAGGTGGTGTTACTAACTTACAACAAAGGACCTAGAATAAAGTAGAAGTGAAAGTAGTTTCCAACCTACTTTAACTTACACCTTTTCCTGTAAATTCCAGCAGAGTCCTCTACAGTGGGCAGAATGGATGTTGCAAACTGAATGTTGTTGGAATTTCACATCTCATCTCATCTGGTCTTGAGTCTAAGCTTGTATAACATACTTAGTGTAAGATAAGGAGTGTAAGAAAGTGAAAATTACACCAAACTCTTTCTAAGTTTACTTAGTTTCTAAATGTGGTCCAGGAAGTATAATTTACACCACCCTTACACATCCTCGCTGACTTTAGCCCACTGAAACTCAAAACTTATCTTTAACACAGTTAAAAGTACCCTTAAAAAGTACTTCAGATGAAGAAAAAAATTATGAGATTCTCTAGGTGAAATGCTACTAGGTCAAAAATTAGAAACAAACAATAGTATATTTAAAACAGGAAAATACAGATGCAAAGTTCACCAGGTCTTTAACTGGATTTTAAAGCCATGAAAATGAGTAGATAGGAATGAGTTAGGTGGGTAAAAATCAGATATCTCTGTAGAATTTGCTAAGCAACTTGGAAAAAATAAGAACCAACCTAAAATTTTAGTGCCAATTCATCCTGAACTTCAGAAAGGTTCAGTTGCCATTTTGCTTTACATTTTAAGCACATCTGTACTATTTGTTTTCAACATGAAAAAGAAAACAAAATACATATAATTAAAAACATAATTTTTACAGTATTTCCATCCCAACCACAACTGTGTTCTTAGGAGATTCCGAACCTGAATTCTAAGACATTATTAAATAAAACGTATTATTTATTAAAATGAAATATGATTATTTGTGTCAGGCTAATTGTTCTGGAAAAAATGGAGTTGTGTTCCCTTCAACAAAAATTTGCAGTTGAAGCGACATGGCCCATTGGATGTAATGAGAACTGTCACAATAGATGATTTTATTTTTTCTGAAGCGTGCAAGTCCTTTTCAACAGGATTGTGTTAATGGAAACAACTAATCAAAGGAAGAATTGACGTTGGATGAGCACCAGTCAACTAAGGCCAATATACTTGAGTATCAAAGAGCTTAGAAGTTTCGACAATTCAGTTTCCCATTGAGAATATTTGCTTCATGCATAACAGCAGTGCCAACAAAGTTAATAAGCAAAACTGTCTTCCAAGGCCATCTAATTTCATGGATCATGAGACCCAGTGCTAAGACCTGACACTGCACAAGAGTCATTTTTATAGCACTGTTAAACATTTCCTCACATAAGGCTTTACTTATACTGCAGTAATAGTAGAGTGTCATTAACATGAATGGTTTATTAAGGTATGTTTACACAGCAGCGTTTTTTCAGAATAACATCAGTGATTCTGAAATAACAAAGAATGCATCTACACTAGAAGCCATTATTTCGAAACAATGGCGAGCTGGAGGACTTCTTACTCTGACTCGTGGTAACCCTCATTTTGAGAGGAGAAAGGGAAGTCGAAGGAAGAATGTTCTTCCTTCAACTTCCTGCTGTATACACAGCGCCTAAAGCCGAATTAAGCTATTTCGACTTCAGCTACACAATTGACGTAGCTGAAGTTAATTTGAATTTTGCCTTGCTGTGTAGACAAACCCTTAATGTTCCATTTAAAATAACATTTAATAAATCCTATTTACCATGCAGTGGTGATATAATTGAGGTTTAATATTTGTCATGCTTAACTTGGATTATGAGGTTTTAGAATAGTATGTAACATGGCTAGCGCAATCAATATCTCCTCCCCCACCACCACACACATGCACCCTCCCCAAAGAAAACACTGTGATACTCTGGGCCAGTTGTTCCATTATTTTTTGTAAGAACCTTCTTTGAAATTGATTGGTAGATTTTTCTCTCAGCTCCCACAACATGTCCTCTTGTGCTATACAACTGGGGGGAATTGAGAGGGTGCTCCTCCCAGCTCTGCCCACAAGCTTGACCAAGGAGAGTCACCAGAATGAGAGGCCACTTACTGTGGTGTGCAGAATATGATTGTGTGTGCTTTTTGAGCTCCAATGGGCCCCCTGAACTTGATACTCCTCTGGTGGGACTTAACTATGCCTACGGGTTCTGTCAGTCTCCTTAGGCTTGGTTCCTTTGTCATGGTGGGGGCAAAAAATAAGTGGTGATGTCTCCCAAACTGCATCTACTTGTGGCACCCAAATGAGATGTCACTCGCTGTCGATTGTGCTCATCTGGCGTTTTCTGTCTGCTTTTCTACCTGAGAATGGAAATAGTTAAAAATACTGACGTTTAAATTTTCATTACTGGACATCTGAGTTAACCCCTTTCTGAGATAAATGGGGAAGTTCATGCTTATGATTGTTATTATTCAGCATCTCTCCAGGGTCTTCTCTGAATATGTTATATGCAGGCTTGGTCTACACTTAAGTGAAATCAACATAGTTACATCAGTCAGGTATGTGAAAAAACATACCCCTTACTGATGTAGCTATGCCACCCTAGCCCCAGTGTAGTTGCAGCTGTGTTGACAGAAGATTGCTTCCATCAGCATAGCTAACTTCATTCAGGGAAAGGTGTTCCTACACCGGCATAGAAAAACTCCTTCCATCGATGTAGGCTGCTATGTATACTGCAGTGCTCTGGTACAGTTAGCTTATCATACTTTTTCTCTTGCTCCATCCTTGCCTTTTCTTTCTGCATCCTCTTGATTTTCTTTCTTGTCTAGCTTTGTTCCTCTTTCCCTTATAAATTCTCCTAGGGTGTGTCTATACAGCAGCGTTATTTCAGAATAATGTCTGTTATTCCGAAATAACAAATCTCATTTTTTAAGGAGTAAGGATTATTTCAAATGAAGGGTTTTTTCTCAAAATAACCCCTCATGGACTGCGTTTGTTTTCTCAAAATACGCTATTTCGGAAAAGCAGCCATCCACGATTATGCAAATGAAGCACGGGAAATTCAAATCCTCTCTTCATTTGCAGTTTTGCTTGTCTGCATTTGCATTCCTCTCTCAAAAGAGGAATGCAATGTTGACATACCCTAAAGCTACATCTAGATTGCATCCCTTTTTCGTAAAAGGGATGCAAATTAGACGTATCGCAATTGCTAATGAAGCAGGGATTTAAATCTCCCCCGCTTCATTAGTATAAAAATGGCTGCCACTTTTTTTCGGCACGAAGCTTTGCTGGAAAAAAGCACCAGTCTAGACATGGATCTTTTGGAAAATAAAGCCTTTTCCGAAAGATCCCTTATCACTTATTGAGGTCTAAAAATAAGGGATAAGGGATCTTTTAGAAAAGGCGTTATTTTCCAAAAGATCCGCATCTAGACTGGTGCTTTTTTCTGGCAAAGCTCTGTGCCGAAAAAAACCGGCAGCCATTTTTATGCTAATGAAGCGGGGGAGATTTAAATCAACTGAAGTTTTTTCTCATGATTGTTTAGTGTTGTGAGGACAGCAATTGTGACTTGTGATATCAATGAAAGGCAGATCAAAGCATATTGAGAGAGTTCCTGTCATGATCACTGTGCTAAAGTAAAGCATTTTCTGCCTTCTCTGCCTTAACATCTTATTGGGGCAAGATTTTCCCCTCTGACTAATGTGTCAGATCACAATCATATGTCCATGTCACCCATTACCTTTAAGGGTATGTCTACACAACAGCTTTATTTTGGAATAACTGACATTATTTCAAAATAACAAAATGTGCATCTACGCAGCAAGCCATTATTTCAAATTAATGTAAAGATGGAGGACTTCTTACTCTGACTCCTGTAACTCTCACTTCATAAGGAGTAAGGAAGTCAAAGGGAGAGTGTTCTTCCTTCAACTTGCTGCTGTGTAGACAGAGCCAAAAGATGAATTAAGCTATTTCGACTTCAACTATGCAATTGACATAGATGAAGTTGCGTAGCTTACTTCGATTTTTGCCATGCTGTGTAGACGTGCCCTAAGAGAGAACCATGCATGTAGGAAGAGCAGAATATTGGAATCAAAGATCTGCTATGTGAAGAGGAGAGTTTTGTTTGAAGGTATTTCTTTTTAAATGTAGATCTTTCTCCTGGTATAAATGGGCTAATGGTTACTGAGGTCAGTAGAACTGCACACATGTACATCAACAGAGAATTTAGCCACCTTTAAAACAGTAAAAAGTAATACAAGTATTTATTTTGTATAGCATCTTTCATACAATCTATATTCCCAAAAATGCGTCAAAGAGTTAATTTCTCTCTCTCTGCTGTTACTTAAGGGACAATTGGAGACAAAAGTGACATTTTCAGATGACATTTGAGCTAAATTGGCAAGTCAGTGAGGCAGTGAATGAGATTATATATTTTTAAGAGAAGCTATTTACACCACTAATCAGATAGTTGCATGAAGGACTGGACTGGAGAGGAGGCAGGTTCTAGCTAGGCTATCAGAATGAGCAGTAAAGCAGTTAGGTCTGTATGAACCTCAACATCAAGGGTCTGACTTAACCCTACAAAAATACATATGGGTGGGTCTTAGAAAAATGCCGTAGGGAGTTAAGTGCCCCACTCCTATTGAAATTTGATGGGACTTGTGCTCCTAAATATCTTGGTCATTTTGGAAGATCACCCCCGAAATTCAGAAATTCAGGCTAAAACATTGTGTTCACTCCATGCCTTTCATCTCAAAGTAGAGTGAGACTCTTCCAGTCAGGGTGAGTTAACAATGACTTGGCTTCCCTTGAGTTCCCTTGTTGTTTTTATTGGCATACGTCACAGTAACATAGTTTTTGGTGTATGAGTGCTTGTTGGAGACAGAGCATTCCCTTGTCAGACATTCTTATTCATGCCTGTGTTATGCAGGAGTTGAGAATCAATGAGTCTCTGAGTCTGTCTGAATTACAACTATGCGTAGTGAAAAATTTGCATGCACTAATATAATCCTTTCCCTCCCTTCCTCTTCTCTAGTGTGTTCTTGCCAAGTAATGCCCTCTAGAAGATCTCTCTTGCAGCCTATCTCTGATGTGGATGCAGGTGGGGAGGAAAGTGCTGGGGGAAGCAAAGAGGGAGTTTAGGGAAGTAGCATGACACCTCATTTTTACCATTTGTTTAATCAGTTGCTCAGGATCGTCTGTCAAACTGTTGCCATTGTTCCTGCCCCTTCTCCCTGCCTCTTCAGGGTGACAAACAGCCTGGGGGAGGGGGTGGAGCTGCCATTTTTCAAAGGACCAGGAAAGAGAAAAGTTGATAATGGCCAAAATAAATGAAGGGATCAGTTCACAGGGCACAAAAGCTTTTTGCCCACACCGCGCCCAGGAAATTCATCTAATCATTACCAGCACACAGTGGGAGAGTAAAACAATCACCCCCAGAATGACTCATGTGACTTGGCGATGGCATGACTGGGTCTTTGCTGTTTCCTCTCCTGCGTGAGATGTGCACATTACCTAAGCAGCATGACAAGTGTCCAAAAGACTTTGATTACAGTTGAAGTCAATGGGGATTTTTCACTACTGCAGAACTGGCAGAATTTGCCCTGGCAGCTACAAGACTGATCACACCCCTCAACCTGGTAAGACCCAAATGTGGGACACACAGTCTCACATGGACCCAAATGAGCAGACACTGAAAAATTATTCATGGAGGAAACTTCAAAAGCTGCAAGGCCCATTCCATTGATTGGGGAGAACTCTTTCTGTCAGCTCTGCTTCATGACACATTACTTCTGATGTAAATAATGTTTGTCAATGTAAGTAAGTTTTATGTGGCATGCAGGTAGCTTTGGGACTGAACTGAGTAACACGTTGAAACAAGGGAAGGATATTTGAAATCCCATAGGCCAAGTTCTGCTCTCAGTTAGTTGCATCGTACCTAGACTCATTCCACCAAAGTCAGGGGTAAGTTCCGAATGTACATGGTTATGAGAGCAGAATTTGGCTTTGTATTGCATGTCTATCACAGGCAATTCTAGATGATCAACAAGTTAGGGGGAGAAAGACCACTATAGCCATATGAATCTATGGTATTTGCAAAGAGGTGCTTTTAAAGAAGGGATACTTGTGTAAAAGGTCCAGTTAAAGAAGCCACAGGCAATCCCTGTACTCACTTCAGAGCTCTAGCGTGGGTTAGAAATCCTCCTAAAGATGCTAAATTGGGTATTCAGTTATTATTTAGTTTAATAATTAATACTAGTTTAATTATTTAAAGATTAGATAGTTAACCACTGAAATGGATATCCCTGGTTCAGAGTGGTTGTTCTTATAGATGCCATGTCTTTATATCACCAAATTACTGTTTGTAAAGTGGGCATTTTTAATAGGAAAAGTAATGATTGGTGGACTTTTTTATCATTAGAAAATAGGTACTGATTAATTTATAATGTGATGGGAAGAAATCAGTTTTGCCTATGCAATAAAAGGCATATACAGGGCTTGATTTTAGATAAATTACTCAGAGATTATTGACAGCTTCTGCACACCTTCTGCTCTCTATGGCCCCCTTAGGAGACCAGGCTATTCAATCAGCACCTTCTAATAGACGTTCAGCCTTTTGCAAGAAATTAAGTCTTGGGTTAGCCACGAAGGTATTGTTATTTCTGCAAAAGGGCATGCCACTGAAATGCATTGAAATGGAATGGAAGAGAGAGGTATCTAAAAGCTGAATTATGTTAAATCAAGTGTGTTCCCTGGTTCACACCAAGGTTTCCATCCAGACAAAACAATGCAGGCAAATGTGGAGAAGATTCCCTGCAGCCCTCCCGGGGGGGGGGGGGGGGGGGGCAGGGGGTGAGGTTAGTGACAGAAGTTGTGTTTAAAACTGATTTTAAAGTGTGTCACTGGTGATGACAGATGAGTCTGTCTTAAAGCAGGCTTAGCATTTATCACCGTCAGTCTCTGTGGTGAGCAGGCACTCAGACCAGGCTGCAAGGTCTTTGGGACCAGCACTATCTTTTTGATCTGTATTGTACAGCACCTAGCATAACAGACTCCTAATCCATGATGGAGGTTCCCAGGAGCTACCAAAATACAAATAATAAATAATAAAAACAATAACACGGTGTCTTCCTAGCCTTAGACCAGGAGATACTGTCATGCTGCAGTAGGTAAATGCAGAGGCCAATATTTTAAAATTTGAATGCCTAAAGTTTGACATCTACCTGCATAATGAGGTAACTAAGCAAAAGACACCTGATATTCAGAGGCACTGAATAGAATGGAGTAAAAAATGTATTTTTGGGGTGCACCGAAACTATTTGCCAATCTGAGTTGAATTTGCAAAAAGTTTTGCCTGGAAAAAAAACCTGAAAAAAATTATTCTTTCATTCATCCTTTCTCCATTCCTTGTTCCCTGTTGCTAATTGATAGGATCCAGTTTACTTGTTTATATTTGCTGACTTCAGCTCCTTTAAATAGCATTTATCCTTTGGGAGAATGTATTGTGGTATATTAGACACTCACGGAAATGACCAATTTATTTAGATATATTTTAAGGTGACCATCAAAAGACTCTGAGCACTACTGTTGGGCCTTAATCCATCAGGCCTCTGCTTCTCCAATTACACAAGCAGAAATATAAAAATTCCTTAATTTATTACCGAGTTATTAGATTTTCTTTCAAGCGGTTCCTTCTCTAATTTCATGGAACGTAGCAAAACTTTGTGGCATTTCAACAAATGATAACAAGTCAAAGAAGCTGTTTTTAAAAACAGATCAAAGGTTCTGCACTGACACTTTCACATATTTGGTACAATTTGTAACATTTTGCAAATGTCCTTCATTTTTTGTTTTGTTTTGTTTTGTTTTGTTTTGTTTTGATCTGCCTGATACTGTTGTGAATTAAAAACGCAATTCTTGGCCAGGGATTGCCATACAAAGTTTTTTCTGCAGCAATCCTTATTCTAATTATCCATAGTTGTGGGGGGGGTTAGGAGAAAAATTCTCCCAATCCTATATTTTGGTCATGTTTTTAATAGATTTTAAAGTCAGTGTGATTTGTTTAACATGACATCCTTTAGGTTATAATACAGGCATTTGTCTTTCTTGTATTAATTCTTGCTTCAGGTTCAGTAGCTGTAGTTGTACTAGAGCATCTCTTTTAGAAAACTCCCAAGATGGATTTTAAAGGCGCCAGTGATGAAGAATGCAGCAAAAGCCTTGGTAAATTATTCCAATGCCTAATTATCCTCACTTAAAAATGACATCATATTTTCAGTGTGAATTTGTCTAATTTCAACTTTCAGCCATTAGATTTGTTATACCTTTGTCTGCTAAATTGAAGAATAGTCTACTATGAAATTTCTGTTCCCCTTGTAGATACTCAGAGTGTGATCAAGTCAACGTTTAATCTTTCGCTTTGTTAAACATTGAGTTTGACTGTCTTGATTTAGGCTGTGTGGCCATTTGAGGTGATATTCTTGGTGTGAACTCTGACTTGCAAACTAAAATCATATTAATAACTAGAAGACTTACTTGGCATTGCCCAGGCCCAGACCAGCAGTGTTGGGTGGGAGGTTGGGAGGCTGCCTGTGGGTGGGTGGAGCTGTGCTGCCAGGCCCCAGTGGTGCTGGGGGGGGAATATGGCAGTGGGGCTGGCAGGGCTTCCCCCCCCCCCCCAGTCTGGCGCTCAAGCCAAGGGGTGGGGGGGTGAGGAGGAGAAAGCTTGGGAAAAGGGGGGACACTTACCTGGACTGGTGGCTGGCAAGATGGCAAGTTCCTTCCCCAGCTCCCTTGGGGTTGCAACTACCCCCAGTGGTCACTCTGCAGTATAGCTGTTCCCTATGCTTCCTGTCCCCAATGGTGACTGTGCAGTATCATGTCCCTCCGAACAGCCCCTTCACTTTCCATGTGATGGAAAACAACTGAATTCCAGGCACATCTGGTTTTCCTGGCACAACCAAACCCTGACCTTGCTTTAAGTTAGGAGAAGAGGAGGCTGCATGCCAAATTTGGTGGTCCTCGCAGTTACCATTTAGAAGGAGTTCTTGAACTAATAGACTCACAGACAAATGGACTCACAGACAGGCAGATGCCTCTAATATATATTATACAAAAATAAAAGGTATGAGTAAACTCATCACTATGCTGAAAGGCAAAAGCATCTGTAAAATACAGAAGGCCAGATTCTCACTAGTATAAATCAGTGTAGTTCCCTTGACTTGATTTATATCATTTACAATAGCTGAAGTATGCTTCTGCCAGCCTCTGATACTCTTACTTATGTGGAGTAGCACCTTACGCCAGGCGAAGTCCCACTGCAGACAAAGGGGCTACTAATGGGGCCCCAACAAAGTAATTTGTAAGGCAAGGGAATCACAATCTGACCCAATGCTTAAGAAAAGGAGCAGGTTTCTGATAGCTGCCACTGCTCATCATGGCCTAACAATCCATGGAATTGTCCTTGGAGTAGGAGGGTGCCTGACACACTGTGCTGGCTCCCTGCATTGCAGGTAGAGAGACATAGCAGAAGCAGTTTCTTTGCAGGCACTCCTTACAAATCCTTGGCTCCCCCCCACCATCCCAGCCAACACAGTGGGCAGTGTCACTGTGCCAGTATAACAGGAGGCTTATGGTGTGCCAGGCACTGGGCTGGAGCAGGATACATCCCTGCCTCTGGAGAACAGACACAATCAGGAGGCAGGTAATAACTCTGAGCCACAATCTGCCTCCCATTCTGATCCTGAAGCAGAGTAGCTCTGTGCAGTGTCATGCGCGGGGCTCTGGACAAAACCCTTACCATCCAGGCTGCCAAAATCCCTTCGTAGTTGTGGTGTCAAAGAGCCTTTGTTATACTGATTAACACTTTTTTGAACAGCAAGGCTATGTAGGAGGTGATCACTGAAACTGGAAGTTAGAAAGAAATTAATATCCCTCCTGTGAGAATACAGTGGAACAGCATGATAATCCATTAGTCTTGGAGAAATTTTATACAAGCATGCCGTGGCTGTACACTGGAAATATAGCATGTCTCTTATATGAATAACATTGCAACTAGCTTCCCTGTTTTTATTCATTCAATATTAGGGACATCTCTGTTACACAATGGCTGTGTCTACATTGGCACCCCTTTCCTTTCAAGTAGGAAAAAGAGATCCTCCAGAAAAGGGCTTATTTTCCGGAGAATCACATCTAGACTGGTGCTTTTCTCCGGCTTATCCCCAAGCCAGAAAAAAGCGGCAGCCATGTAAATGCAAATGCCGCGGGAGATATTTAAATCCCCCGCGGAATTTGCAATTCCGAAGTCTACATTAGCATCCCTTTTCCGGAAAGGGATGCCAATGTAGACACAGCCAATGTCTTGTTATTTTGGATAATAGTTTGTTTATATTCTCACCCTGTAGTTTTGTAAAGGACCAAGTGAAACTCACCACTGGGCACATTGCAGGGCGGCCTGTTTCTGATTCATAGAGACTGTGTCTATTAGAGCCCCTGCTTAAACTGTAGCATCTCATGCTCATCTCTCTGGGAGTCCTGGGGTTAGTCCTCAGAGCATCAGCCAAGATGGGGTCCCTCCCACAAGCATGGTGAGATACGTCGCGCACTGGTTTAGTGAAACCTATTAAACAATGTGAACCTTGCAGGATGTGGTACCACTTAAAATTATTCTACTCTTGTCATGTTATGTGTGTGAAATAAGAATTACCGTACTTAAGAGACCAATGGTTCTTATAATCTGATGTTCTGTTCCAAGCCAGTGAGACTGAAATGTAATGGTATGTGTGCTCCTTAAGTCATCGATGACCCCTTTGAAAATTCCATTTCATATTTTCTGTCTCTTCTATCCTTATCTATCTATTTTAGATTCCTCTTAATAAGGTGCCTATCACCGTGGTAGCTAACATCCTGGAAATGCAAAAGAAATCCAGGCCAGTACCTTGCAGTGTTTAGCAGAATTTTTTACTACCCCGGGCTTTGGAAGGGGTACTGAATCCAAACCTTGATCCAGATCTCAATATTTCAATGCAAATCCACCTCTGCTTTCTTCATAAGTGGACTGCAAACATTCATTGTCACCCTGACCAGTGGTTTTTATCCTGGCTTTTTACTAAAAATATTGCCTTTTGTGGCAGGTTTTAGTGCGTCTTACAGGAAAACCACAGTGCACTGTTTAATGTTAACCATAGCTATTTTTGCAAGGCAGTGGTATGTAAGCACAACATGTGCACATGGACAAACACACACACACACCCCACGAGTCTTGTCACTTTCACATCCTCCCCCTTGATGTGCTCCCAGAGGTCAGTTAGTTAGCTTTGCTGGAGCCCGAGAGCAGTCTGCAGGAATGGGGAGGGGGAGGAGGAGATTAAGAGGGAAATGAAAAAGAAAAGGAGGAATCATATTTTACAGAGTCAGGTGCAAATTTGCTGGTTATGGTTCCGCTTTGAGGCAATATGTCATGGGCCCAGATATGAACCGTGTAGAGCCCGGGGAGGTAATCCAGCTGCAAATGTGGCCATTAACATACAATGCAATTGCTGCTTCTCCCACAGGCTGAGTTTAAATAATACATATTTAATGTGACGACAGGTTCCTAGGGGCAGGGGACCCAAACAGAAGAGAGAAAGGAGAAGAAAGGCCCATAGCACCACGCGGGCTAGGGAGACACTCAGATTTTATTTCAGACATTAGCAACACTTGGAGCGACTGGCATGTGATGAAAGAGAAAATTTAACTCGTCTTGCATGGTGGATTATTGTAGCACTGAAGGAGAAAATGTCCCATTTCCACAGCCTTAGATGTTAGCTTGGAAAGACCTTTCTGCTCACTGCTTGAAATGCCCGAGTGAACACACATGTACATAGCTCGCATGGAATCATGTTTATAGCTAAGCTAATCCCTCCTAACGTGTGTGTTTGTGTATCTGTGTGCGCAGAAACATAGTCACACACCCACAGAGTGTCACAGTCAGATAATCACATATGCTATCTCACCATCATATATATACATCCAACCAAACTGCCCTGCATGCTCAACCACAAGCACACAAACTCTTTGCCTCCAAGAGAAGATTAAAATGAATTTGACTTATAGTAACCACATGTATGCAGATACTCTTCCATGTATTGTTAGAGAATCAAGTGGTTAGAGACCGTTTATTTAGAACTGAAGAATTTATGCTAGTTGGAAGAAGGAAGAATTTCTGCATAGTAGGCTGACAGATTTCTCTGGATGAAAAACGAGCTGGCTTAAGAGTTTCACAAAATGGAAATAAGAAAGCCTTTTAAACAGTTAAAAAAAGAGGGGAAATGGAAATTTAAAATGACAACAGAGCCTACAGATAAAGGAAATTGAGGCATTTTTCAAATGGTACTGCATGGGTGGATTTCAATACTGGCATGCTCATTTGAGCCTTCATCCAGCAAAGAATTTAAGCATGAGCATAACTCAAAACATGAGTAATCTCACTGATGTCCGCGGCACTACTCACATGCTTTAAAGTGGCACATGGGCTTCAGAGCTTTGATGATCAAGGCCTTGTGGAATGGCAGATTTGAACTGGAGGGGAAACACATTCTTGGTGTAATGCCATTGACTCTGCTGCCTATTGCATGCTTGTGTGTCATCTTGAAAATTAAACCTCTGCCTAACTTTTATAATGAAGCCTGGTATAACTCACTGAGAAGTTTCTTCCTTCTAATACTGAGCAAGAAACTTTGTTAGAATAAGGAAAACAGTTGCCCCTAAAACTACTCTGGATTTCTGGTCCTACATAGAAAACCATACATTCTCACAGCTCCATGGGCACAACATGAAGGCTTGTTTCTCCTGCGTCTCTAGTCTCCTTTCTCCAGCAGCGCTGTTAGCACTCTTTCTGCTTGGCCCCACTGGTGCTGAAATTGTGTTTCCCAGGCTCTGTGTTGCACACTCCAGAGCTCTGAGATTTAGGCTCCAGAAAAGGAGCCAATCACTCTGAAGTGAGGGGCTTAATGAGTTGCAGAGTGACTGGTGTGGTTGGATCAAAAAGTAACAAGGATGGTGGGAGCAATGAGTAAGTTGGGGAGCATTACTCCTCTCTCTGCCTCGGTAGGGAAGAATTTCCAGTTTATGGCACCTCCTAAGCATACAGAGGCTTGATTGGGTTTGAAAGACAGCCAGCAGTTGGAAGAATAGTTCAGTCTAGTCCCAATCATCGTTATGTGTAGCAGGAGAAATGCATACTCCTAAATGCAGCATCCTGAAGGATACATTGATTTTCAGTCAATTTATTTTGAAATATGTTTGCTGGTGTGAGGCTATTGAATTTGGGGGAGGGGTGGGTTGCCTATGTCTCAGTGAGGCTAGAATTTGGCTCTATGAGTGTTACTGATTCAGGACTGTGAGTAGCTTTAAAGCAGATTTTTATGTTTCTTTGATAGATAGATTTGAAGCCCATTTTAAAAATCTGGTTTGATCCCATTTGTTTTCCATACACCACCTTTGGCCAATGGAAAAATTTAAATCTGAACATAAGAATGGCCATACTGGCTCAGACCAAAGGTCCATCTAGCCCAGTATCCTATCTTCCGACAGTGGATAATGCCAGATGCCCCAGAGAAGTAAACAACAACAGGTAATCAAGTGATCCCTCTCCTGTCATCCATTTCCAGCCCCTGACAGACAGAGGGTAGGGCACCATTCCTACCCATCCTGGCTAATAAGTACTGGTGGACCAGAATCCCCACTTCCTACAGTGGCAGAAGAAACAGGGCAGCAGATATTACAGGCCCATCACTGCTCTGTCAAAACAAACAAAAAGCCAGCCAGGAGATATACAAGAAGTAGGTCATCTTAGCAGTGAGCAGGAAATTGAATGAGTGTCAATAAGTCATTACATCTTCAATTTTCTGCCTTTCCTTGAGGCTTCCCCCTCATTCCCTATGGGATTGCTATGGAAATCAGAATTACTGCCAATGCTCTGTACACTCAAAATAGAAATATTGCTGCAGAGACATGAACCACATTATGGGCCAAGTTCTGCCCTCAAAGTCTATGTCTACACTACCAGGTTATTTCAAAATCATAACTCCCAAAATACTATTTCAAAAGAAGCGTATTTCTCTTCACAAGCAGGAGTTATTATTTCAAAATAACCAACCCCTTATTTCAAAGTAATAGGCTTGGTAGTGTGGACGCTCGCCTTGTTATTTCAAAATAAGTGGAGTTATTTTGAAATAACTACCCAGTATAGACATGCCCAAAGAGACACGTATCACTCCTAGACCAGTTAATGGAAGTTGCACACACATGTCAGAGGGAAAAGCTTTGCTCTCTGGAGGGTGCGTCTACACTGCACCTTAGATCGAAACAAGATACGCAATTGGAGCTATGCAAATTGCATATCTGATTTCAATGTTATTTTGAAATAACTTGTTTCAAGTTTTGGTGCTGTCTATACAGCACTTATTTAGCTATTCTGAAATATCCCTTACTTCTTGTGGAATGACATTTATAGGGACATCAGAATAGCAAGCCCATTATATTTTGAAATAATGGGTGTGCTCAAAAGACACGGAATAGCTATTTTGGGATACCTCCAGTATCCTGAAATAGCACTGCAGTGTAGACATAGCCTGAAGGTATGTCTACACAGTAGCACGTAGCTCAAAATAAGCTACGCAATTTAAGCTATGCAAATGGCATAGCTTTTTTTCAAGATAGCCTATTTCAAAATTTGGTGCTGTCTAAACAGCGCTAATTTAAAAAATAGAGTGCTATTCCAACGAGTCCCTTAATCCTTGTGCAACGAGGTTTATGGGATGTCAGAATAACAAGCCTGTTATTTTGAATGTATTTCGGGATAACAGCAGCATCATTTCTGAAATAATATTATTCTGAAATAACAAAGAGTGTGTCTACCCTAAAAGCCATTATTTTGAAATAATTGCAAACTGGAGGACTTCTTATTCCAACTCATGGCAAGCCTCTCTTGATGAGGAGTAAGAAAAGTCAAAGGGAGATTGTTCTTCCTTCGACTTCCTGCAGTGTAGACAGCACCAAAAGCCAAGTTAAGCTTTTTCGACTTCAGCTATGCAATTGACATAGCTCAAGGTGTGTAGCTTAACTTGACTTTTGCCCTGCTGTGTAGACGTACCCTGAGTGCCATTAAGCAGCGTGCACACCAGTCTCACAAACCAGTAGCGCTCACTTGCTCTGTCTCTTTTAGTGCCCTGCAGCACCACGTTCTCTTAGGAGAGTTGCTGTATTCCATTATTTCTTGGGACCTGAATACGAAAATTTCACAAATGTTCTTTCTCTCTGGCACAGCTTCCATTTGCCAGAAGGTGGGAATTGGTGACAATGGCTTGATGATTCCCTGTTCTATTCATGCCCTCTGGGGCATCTGGCACTGGCCAGTGTCAGAGGACAGGACACTGGGTTAGACGGACCTTTGGTCTGACCCAGTATGGCTGTTCTTATGTTCCCAGAACCCAATGTGTGGCAGGGGAAAGTGCTACTCACCATGGGCTTTGTAGATCACAAATAAGGTGACCAGAGAGCAAGAGTGAAAAATTGGGGTGGGGTGGGGGGTAATAGGCACCTGCATAAAATCGAATATTGGCATTGTCCCTATGAAATTAGGGCGTCTGGTCACCCTGATCACAAATGACACTGCAGACTCCCATTCCTGAGCCTATAACTCAGCTCTGCCTCCCAGTAACCCTAACAGTGTCCTTCTGCTATGTATATTGGACAGATTTCTTGGACACTTCGCCAAAGAATTCATGCCCGCAAATCAGACATCAGACATCTTCACAAGGAAAAACCAGTTGCTTTTCATTTCAACCTACCTGGACATAGTTTTAATGACCTTATACATGCATCTTACTTCAAAGATACTTTAACACCAGATTACAGAGGGAAACTTCAGAACTTTTATTCATGCTTAAATTTGACACTTTATGAATGGGCCTTAACAAAGATGCTAATTACCTTACCCATTACAAAGATAGCTTCCCCATTTATCACCCCTGATTGGCCATTCATTGACTCATAAATAGCTATTCCCTCCCTCCCTCCCTCTCCCTCACCCCACCTTCTGTACTAAATCTGATTTGTCAGTTTAATAATGTGTTCACTTTTTTCATTGTATTCCTTTGGTATATATGGCCAAGCCAGTTCTCTTCCAGAATATGATCTGAGGAAGTGGGTCTGTTCTATCTATCTATCTATCTATCTATCTATCTATCTATCTATCTATCTATCTATCTATCTATCTATCTATCTATCTATCTATCATAAATTTATGTATTTTTGTAAAGATTAAAATATCATTCAACCAAGCAGAAAGTCTGGAGGAAAGGCAATTTTAGACTCAAATCACTTTTTAAATAAGAGAGAAAATTCCTTTCTGTTACTGATTCTGAACAGAAGAAGTAACTAAACTGCAGAATTTGATAAAGTCAACTATGTCTCTGTCCTCTGAACGTGGGCTAAGTTAACATAGACGAGAGGCACCTGGTAAAGGATTGATCCTGAAGATGGAGATGAAAGCTCTCATGTTCTCCTAAGGGAACTTGTCTTTATTTTCAGATACCAAGGCTGAAATAATATTGCTGCTGACATTGCTCCCAAGAATATAATTCATAACCCACTGGATAAGTCACCTGAAGACAAACTCTTCTAAGATTTCAGATTTTCCAACAAGTCCTGTAAGAACTATTCTCACTCTCAAATATCATAGCAGAGTAAGAGAAGGGAAAGATCTACTGGGTTTTCCCTACTGTGGGGCAGCTGATTCTTAACTCATGTTCATCAATATAGTACCCTTGAAGTTAACAGAACTACACCAGATGAGGATCTGGTATCTTTTGTCCTGATCAATAATACAAACTGAAACCTTCCGTGCTAATTTGTATCTGTGTAGGGAGCTATAAACATTGGCTACACTGTGGAGCTATTTCAGGATACCAGGGCTGTGTCTAGACTGGCAAGTTTTTCTACAAAAGCAGCTGCTTTTGCGGAAAAACTTGCCAGCTGTCTACACTGGCCACTTGAATTTCTGCAAGAACACTGACTTCCTACTGTCTGAAATCAGTGCTTCTTGTGGAAATACTATGCTGCTCCCGTTCGGGCAGAAGTCCTTTTGCGCAAAGCTTTTGTGCAAAAGGGCCAGTGTAGACAGCTCAGATTTGTTTTGCACAAAAAAGCCCCAATCGTGAAAATGGCAATCGGGGCTTTTTTGCGCAAAAGCGCGTCTAGATTGGCACGGATGCTTTTCCGCAAAAAGTGCTTTTGTGGAAAAGCGTCCGTGCCAATCTAGACGCTCTTTTCCGCAAATGCTTTTAACGGAAAAGTTTTCCGTTAAAAGCATTTGCGGAAAATCATACCAGTCTAGACGTAGCCCAGAAGTATCCCAAAATAACCATTCTGTGTCTTTTGAGCAAGCCCGTTATTTCAAAATATAACGGGCTCACTATTCTGATGTCCCTGTAAACTTTGTTCCATGAGGAGTAAGGGACATTTTGGAATAGTGCTCTATTTTGAAATTTAGCACTGTGTAGATAGCGCCAAATTTCTAAATATGCTATTTCAAAACTGACTCAAAATAAGCTACACAATTTGCGTAGCTCAAATTGCGTAGCTTATTTCGAGCTCCAAGTGCAATATAGACGTACCCACTGTGTTCTGATTCCCACTCCTCAGCAACTCATGCTGCTTTAATCATAGCAGGAGGATTTTCTGCAGAGATTCACTTTGGTCCATGCTACCCCATGAATCAGGGTTGACTAGACATCCATTGTTGCTCTATTCTAGTGTTTGTTTCATTTTGCCCAAGTTTACCAACTAGCAGTTCCCAGAATAGTAGCTGGAACCATTCCCACATACTCAGCCTGTTAGTGGGAATGCATTGTAACAGCAATGCATTGTTATGAGGCTGATGGTTCATTTGAAAGGCTGTCACAACTGGTGCTACAGTATGAAATGCATTTTCCAGACACAAGACTGTAACTTTGCCCCTGCCCTCCCCTTTCAACTCTCCCTCTCTGGCTCATATGGACACACACACACACACACACACACAGATCAAGCATCTTTGTTGCATGGTTGCCTTTGACTGGATAAGGCCCCCAATTAGCTTTTCGGAAGGAAAAGAAAAAAAGGAAAAATATTGCCAGTATGGAGTTTGCAGGAAACAGGAAGTAGGCAACGGTGACCAGAGCCATGACCTGGCAGACCTCTCTGTCTAATGTAATGTGATCTCGTAGCAGTTGGGAGAAAAAAGGGAAAAGAAGTCTGGCCCTGGCACTGCAAATCACAGACTGTGATGACAAGAGGGGGCCTAGTAAAACTCAGCACTCTTCACTTTTAAATGGAACTAGCAGGGGGTGTGATTTATTGCCTAAAGACATCACAGGGTATCACTTTCTTCGAAATGGCTTTAGCTGGACTGTAGAACTGTAGCAATGGAAGACATAGCCAAATCCTGAAGAACATTGGTGCTTTATTTAAACAATATGATTAGTAGTATTTGTTTTGTTAAACACGTTCTCAGCAGCAGTGGAGCGGGGGATGTGAATATTTTATTCTGCCATCTCCCTATGCAGACTACTTTCTTCTTCACAAGATATCTACCCATCTTGCCAGTGAATGGGGCTGCTGAGAGGAAGGAAATCTGGAAAGACCTGGAAATTAATAATTGCCCATTTTTCATAGGTATATAAAGTACAGGCAGTCCCCGGGTTACGTACAAGATAGGGACTGTAGGTTTGTTCTTAAGTTGAATCTGTATGTAAGTCGGAACTGGCGTCCAGATTCAGACACTGCTGAAACTGACCGCCAGTTCTGACTTACATACAGAATCAACTTAAGAACCCCAGGTGTCCCCAAGTCAGCTGCTGCTGAAACTGATCAGCAGCTGATTCCAGGAAGCCCGGGGCAGAGCAACTCTGCCTGGGGCTTCCTGTAGTCAGCGCTGGTCAGTTTCAGCAGAAGCTGACTTGGGGACACCTGGGGCAGAGCAGCTCTGGTGCTACTAGACCAACCCAGCAGCACCCCATCTGCTCTGCCCCAGACGTCCTGATTCAGCCGCTGCTGAAACTGACCAGCAGCGGCTGAATCAGGACCTGGGGCAGAGCAGCTGGGGTGCTGCCGGGTTGGTCCAGTAGTGCCCACGGGCGCTGCAGGACCAATCGGCAGCGCCCCAGCTGCTCTGCCCCAGAGTCCAAAACAAAAGCCTGGTCTGCTGGGGGGGGGGGGAGCACACTAGCTGCGCCCCCCCCCCCAGCAGACCAGGGACACAGGGAGCAGAGCCGCAGCGGCAGCGGGGTCTCCAGCAGACCAGGGGCAGACCAGGGGCTCCAGCAGACCAGGGGCACCGGAGCAGCTTACGAACGGGGCTTTCTCGCCCCGACTTCCGGGGCGAGAAAGCTCCGTTCGTAAGTGCGGATCCGACGTAAGTCGGATCCGCGTAAGTCGGGGACTGCCTGTAGATGAGCTTAGAGTGAAAGAAGGCACCTTTGCTCCCACTTTATTCTGTCTGCTGAAGCCTGATCTATGTTCTGTTGAATCAGCAGGAGCAAATGAACTTGATAACATGGCACTTTTGTGTGTGTGTGGGGGGGGGGTGGCAGATTCTGGACCAAATAGTTGGCTTTAATATGTGCACTCCTGTAAAGAGAGGGCTCAGAGAAGCCTGCTTATTTGGGTCAAATGGAAGCAGAGTCATAGACAAGCCTGGCACTTTGTGTTTCTCTAGGGCTTTGGGGACTTTCTGAGATCCTTTCAGGAATGTAATTTTCTCCAGTTCTGTTTCCACAGCAACTGTTTTCACTGTCTTGTCTTGTTTTTGCCATTACTGGAAAAGAAAACATCCCGGTGATGGACGAACCTTGAAAATTTCAGAGGACTACAGTTTGAACACTTTAAAGGTCGAACTCAAATCTCTGTGAGTCTGCAAAACTGGGCTGGAAGTCCCATGAGCACAAGATACCTAGCAATATTTCCAGCATTCCCTGTTCCTGCTTGGGCTAGAAATACATTGATAGTAGCTTTTGTCGGGCTTTGGACATTTTTGGTCCTATCCAGGATCCAAAAATGTTTAAAAGTTCACAAACGTGAAATATAAAGAGGGAAAGGGAAGTTAAAGGAGTCTTTTAAAACTCCCAAGGGGGTTGGATCAGATTTGGTAAGATTCTGTACACTTTGTCTTTTATCTCATATTAAATACTAAGGTCAGGGGCTCTTGAACAATGTATAGGGTGGGAGTGCTGAACTGTGCCCCCCCCCCCCCTTACCCTCTCTGTGACCCTCACCGTTCCAGGCAGAAACATAGATAAGGGTAGCTGTGGAACCCTAGGCCAGAGCTGGGGCCTGCAGCTAGGACTCCGGTCAACAGTGGAGCCCGGGGGGGGGCTGAGAGCCAGGATCCCAGGTGGCAACAGGATTGGTGCATGTGACCCCATAACCCAGTGGCCAGAATCCTGGGCAGCAGAGGGTCTGGCAGGTGGGATCCTGGTGCCTGCAGCAGAGTCCCCGGTTGGCAGCAGGGCCCCTGGGTGCAGGCCGGAGGCCAGGACCCCAGTTGCAGGGCCACGTGGGCATAAAGCCTGGGGGCGCTGCACCTGCTGCACCTCTACTTCCCATGCCTGTGGGCAAAGTGCTAACCAAAATAGAAATGAAAGCTAGAAATACAGATAGGTGCAAGCAAGGGTTTGCCCTTGTTCTGTCCTGCCTTGGCTACAGAGGTGGATCAAGAGGGATTTCACCTACCTGAAGCAGAGACTTGAGGACCCAGCTAAGATTATTGAAACAGCACCCCCAGGAAAGACAGCTTTTAATCATAAGCCATTCAACTTGAGTGGAGCACTCGGGGTTCACTTTTCCTACCCTAGGAATGGACCAGGAACTGTGGATCCAGGGGCATGCTCAGCACCTGGATATAGTCTATAAATAGACTCAACTAAATTACCCGGTTGAGCTGCTGTTGCAATTTTTTACATCTAGGTAATAAAGGATGGCTCATGTCACAGTGTTAATAAATAATTCATGCAATTCCCAAAGTAGTTGCAGAGTTGTCACTCACTTCCCTCGCTGTCTTGTCTCCAGAAATGCCAGATGTATTGCTAATGTTTCTGCTTTGTATATCCTTCGGGAGGATTCTCATGAAAGGGAAAATAGAAAAATGCAGTTTTGCTCCTAATTTCATTAAAGATGCAGCTCCCTTTGCCAGCAGGGTTTTTTTGTTTTGTTTTCTGGAGTCTTGGGCAATTGCTTAAGGACAGTGTCACTGCTGCATATGAATAGAATTATTGTATGTGTTCATTTTCTTGAAACCAAACCCAAGTCTATTTCAAAATACAGGGAAGCCTTTAACACGGCATAGTCAGGCAAAATTTCAAGTGATCCCCTCAGATCCTTCCCTTCATCCAGTCTTAGCTACAAGAGTTCCCTGGCTTATCTAAGTATTTACATGGCCTTCATAATCATACTATTTGAGCATCTCACAAATAGAGCCTATTGGGAATTTTCCATCAAAATGTGTTCGATGGAAAATGAAATTTCTGCAAAATTGAGCTTTTCCGTGGGACATTTTAATTTCATTTTTGATTAGAGAAAAGAGAAAGGAAGGCACATTTTGGGTCAGGTCTGAGCTGCTGAGGTATCTCATGAGAACTGTAGTTGAGGTGCCTCGTTCACATTCTGCCTCTATGGGCCAGGATTTTTGGCCAGACTGTATCTCCCATGATGCATTGTAGTCTCTCTCTGCTGGTTGAATTACTGTGATGCTCATTGGAATTATATGACCACTATGTATCATGGGAAATGTAGTTCAGCCAGGACACCTGGCATAATAGAGCATGGAAGAGACGAGGCACTCAAACTACAACTCCTATGAGGCACCACAATGGCTCAGCTGGGCACAATTTCATATTGACCCAAACCAGGATATTTAAAAACTGAATTTTTCATGTTGTGGAAAATGTTTTGGTATGTTTACCTCTTTGTCCTGATCTAGTATAAAAAACAAATCTTGAAGTATTGAATTTCTCATGGTCCCGAAATTCCAACTTTGAATCAGCTCTACTCACAACCATTAACAGATATTTTCCCATATAAAGTTCCCATGTGGAAGTGATCTGCTATGTCCATTTTGCAGATGGGAATCAGAGGCAAAAGTGATTAAGTCACTTGCCCAAAATCTTACAGATTGCCCAGCTGAGTAAAGAATTGCATCTAGATCTCCCGAGATATAGTTCAGTGCTCTAGCTACTAAACCATCTTTCCTATCATTGCTATTATGTGGCTAGGTATGTAGAACAGTGCTTCTCAAAGTGGGCTGCAGGACCACTTCGAGAAAGCTGCTAATGAGCCATTCTGGTTTGTTTATGTAAAAGCCCACAGCCACAAATATAGAAGAATGAACTACTATCACTAAATAAATAAATAAATACAATGAAAACAAAGCTACCTCTGCATATTTTTTTCTTAATGGTATAGAAGCAATAGAAATATGTGATTGCTGTTACTTTTATTCAATAATGCTGTAATCATTTTTCAACAGAATATGGTTAAGGGGGTCACACAAAACTTAGACAGATACAGAACCACATGCAGCTCGTACAGTCCATGGTGATAAACACAGATAGATAGATAGATAGATAGATAGATAGATAGATAGATAGATAGATAGATAGATAGATAGATAGATAGATAGATAGATAGATAGATAGGGAAAAACTTCCAGTATATCAAAAGGAAAAAGGGAATAGGAAACTATCTAATTAATGCACCATAAAACACATTTAACATCCCATAAAATAACAATCATCTTCACTGATTTCATTAGGGATAGAAATAGACCAGTTAAAACAAGAGTATGTTGGTGTGGAAATCAGTGGTAGACGGGGAAACTCAGGAATGTGAAGGTTAAGAAACACTGAAGATAAGCACCCAAATGTTGGTTGCTTATCAAAACTGTATTGAACTATTTGAGTATTTTTTTAATCTGTGCTACATCGACACTGCCTTTTTTTTTTTAAAGAAGATGTGCAAATCATGCTCGTATTTGCATATCTTCTTCCAATTCTTTTTGCGGAAGAGGTTTTGCCAATATTTGGCCCTGTGTAGATGGTGCCAAATGTCAGAAAAAAACCATTCACAATACCCTTTATTCCTTGTAAACTGAGGTTTACAGGGTCTTCTGGAAGAGGGTTTTTTCCCGACATTTGGCCCCATCTACACCGGGCAAAATATTGGCAAAAACCTCTTCTGCAAAACGAATCGGAAGAAGATATGCAAATACGAGCACCATTTGCATACCTTCTTCCGAAAAAAAAGATAGTGTAGCCATAGGTTGTACTGGAAATCCAGTGCGTGCGGACAGGCTGTCTCATAAGATTGTTGGTATATCCTGCTTCTGGTCACAATGTATATAATATCTGGAAAATAGCCTCTCTCAGTGGCACAGCACAATATTTTCATACTTCTGCTCCCAGTCCTTGCTGGGACAAAAAGAGTGAGAACTTTAAAACTGAAAACTAAAAGTCAACCAAAAAGCTTCTGTTTAGGTTTGGTCTGCTATTTAGTTTATCAGATTGGTTCATCTGTTCCTAGTGAAGAGGTTATTTGACTGGTTTCTACTGCAGGTTAAATTAATATAGAACCTCTTTTAAAAATGAACAAAAAAGTGTTATTGTTCTTGCTCCAATACAACTCCAAGGCACGTTTTTAGCATTCTCATGATACACTGCTCTTTGGGAATGGTATCACACTTTATTAAGTGCTTGGCACTGTACATTTCCTAAGAGAAAATACACCCTCTCCCCAGAGGGGTTCAAATTGGAGGGACAATACAGTTCAGAAACACAATACACCAGTTGACCAGATGAAGAGCCAGCGGGGGAGGGAAAAGGGGGATTAGCATCTGGTTAAACATTGACATGGGGCTAGGTTACATCGTTTTACAATGTGTAACTTGCTATTAGTAAATGATAAACTGCCTGGGGTGCAGCCCTGCTTGCTGGGTCTCCAGCTTTGTTTTAGAATACTATTTATAGAAAAACAAATATCCCTTATCTTAAAAGCATCTTTGAAAAAAATGCTACCTACTTTTTTAAACTCTAAAAAGTAAAGTAGATGAAAACTCTGTTGGATTGTATTAAGTTGGCCAACTCAATACTTGTGTTTATATATTACAGTGCATTTCTGTGCCAAGGGAAAATACTAAATGGAAAACACTAAAAATAAAGACCACAGTTGAAACACAGAACAGTGGCATGGACAACAGCACTGCATGCTTCCCCACAGCGTCCCACCAATTTGCCTTGGCAATGACCTGGAAAAAGCCCCTCTAGGATGTAGTTCAGCCTCTGATGACACTGGTAAAAAGCATACCAATTAGTCTTCATTCCTGTGTGCGTGATTTTTGTGTGAGAAACTGAAAGCCATCATGCATATAGGGCCTGACCCAGCTCCATTCAGCTCAGTAGAAATCTCTCCAAGAGACATGAAGTCAGTGGATCTGTCCCACTCCTGGGACATTTTAAAGTCACTTGTATTCAGCACCACTTTTTTTCTTTCATTGTTCCCTTTTCTATTTAACAATTTTTATTTGGGGTACAAAAATCACAATATAACAAACCATATATACAGCCATGAATGACATGCTATTCCTCTGTTAGTGTGGGGAGTCATTGCCATCGGTGATGCCCTGTGTATCACATTAGGTCTTAATTATGTATCAGAGACCCTCGACTTATGTGGCTCCTATCTATCTATCTATCTATCTAGCTATCTAGCTATCTAACTATCTATGCAATTTTTTAGTTTCCATGGTAGTAATATGAGTGTCTCCCAGTACTTAGACCTGGACCTCAATGAAAAGTTTTACTGGCATAGCTATGTTTTTTAGGACTATGGGGAGGGGGCGCAATCAAAAAAATCATTGCTGTACCAGCAAAAGCCCTGATATAGGAATAGTTACACTGGCAGAAAGATCCTTTGCAGATACAGCTCATTTCATTTGGAGAACTGGTTTCATCCACACTGGCAAAAGTGCTATAGACTGTTTTTTCACCTGTTGGTTTGCCAACATGGCTCTTCTGATTTAGTTATGACACCAAACCTGTTCTAGTCTAGATAAGGTCTTAAAAAATGACAGTGTTCTCGCTTTCACTCTTTTTCTTTCCTGATACCAGCCTGTGCGGCAAAGGTTCCAACTTCAGTTTAAAATGGTCACACATCCTGTGACACAGTATAGACCAGGGCTACTCAACTTTGGAAGCCCCAGGGGCCACAATGATACTCACAGCACATACCGAGGGCTGCAACTTAAGCATGGTTGCATATACATGCAAATATATATGCAAATATATGCAAATAGATTATTTCACACTGACGGACATGAATACAAAGATTAAGGCAAGACTACACAACATGCAGGCCCCATTTAAGTCAGTTCCGCTGATAATAATAAAATGCAATATTTACCTGGTTTCCACCTGATTTGGACTTTTAATGAGCAATGACAGTCCTGGTATAGAGCATATCCCTCATTGTCTCTCCTTAAAAGCAAGGAAGAAGCAGCTGCAGAGATTGACGGAGGGTGCATCCCACAAGATCACAGCAGCAGCACTGTGTTTACTTAGAAATTGTTCAGTTAAATAGGTTATCCTAAAACCTGCCTTGATGACATAGCAATACTACTCACTGAACCGCCCCAAGCCATAACCACTGCCACTTGGGATACATCTCCATTTGGGGTACCAGTTCGGCTGCTGCTGGAGCTGACACCTTAAAACAGCAGTGTGTCTGTGATGGGATTGTACCAGGGCAGCTAGGCTGAGCAACTGCCCATGCTTCTGTGGCCACACTGCTGTTGGTAGGCACTAGCTCAAGCAGAGTAGCATGGTTACGTCTATGCAAGCTGGGAATCACGCTCCCAGTGTAGATGTCTCCTTCAAGCATGTGTTACAGGGCAGGGACAAAGGGAGATTCACTGCTGCATACTCTGAGATAAATAGTGAGGTAAAATCCAGACAACGAGACATTTATGTGATAGGAAAAGCATCTGCAGTTATGCCATCTGGGTAAGACATTGCAAGAGCTATCAGTCTTCGTGTCCCTGCCAATAAGCTAATCAATAGCTGAGTTCATGAAGAGATTTTGCCCACTTGGCCATACGCCTCAGTTGAGGATGAGGGTGTTCACATTCCTCTGAAGCAGCCGGTACCAGCCTCTGTCAGGGGTAGGCTATTTGGCTAGTTGACTGTTGCTGCATTCTGGTACAGTAATTGCTTTCTACCTTATGGATAGTTAAAAGTGACAGGAGCAGCAAAACAATCCCTCTTCCATATTCACAGTGACTGCAGCCATGAGCAACTTGGCAAAACAATTCTGCTGATCCAGCACTTGACGGCAGCATGTTTTTTACATAAAATGTTTCTAACTTTGGGCTCATCCCTGCTCTCATGGAGGCCAATAGGAATGTGTTACTTGATTCACTGAGAAGAGGATCTGGCCCTTTGAACCTAGAGATTTTACAGCGCCAAGCATGAGCCAGGGGGCGGAGAAGCTGCCCAACTGTAGCCAGAAATGAGCAATTGAATGTTACGTGTGGAGGTGTCTGTTTTCTTTTCCTATTTGAACTGATTTCCATCAGTCTTTACCCTACGTAAGATTTCTTTTCTAATATTTACATTCCAATAATCCTTGTTCTCCCACTCCCACATTTTTCTTTATGGCTTAGTGGAAGTGTATATTGCAAGCTTCCTGTGGCACTTTTATAAGCCGCCAGAAAGGAAGTGACCTGGTTATGAGTCCAACACTGCCAGCTACCTCAGCAAAGCTTTTTCCTTTTTGCCTGCAGCAGTGCTATGGGCGGATAATGTTTGCAGCTCTTTCATGAAATCTTTCTTTCAACCAGAAGCTCTAGAATGAGAATGTGACTTTATTTTTTTTATCAGCGTGGATTAGTTACAGCAAATGTGTCTTTGAGAATGACTCATAAATCTAGGGAGTTGGCCATTGGTGGAACCACTCCGAGTCCAAGTTTTGACGATATTTACGCAGCAGGATGTCACAATGTTATCACAGAGGAAATCCACATGCTTGATTTTACATACTTAAGTAGTGTCCCTAGTTTCTGAAGGCAAGAGAGGCTAACTTTGTTCTGTGTACCTAGTGATGCTTAATATGATCATTTCCACTTCATTCAGTCCTACTGAATAATGTTGTAAGTAGACCCCAGATATCCACTTTGTAGGTATCCACATATGCAGATGTGGATGCAGATATCTGAGGATCCCTCTTGCAGATGCAGCTACCAATTTTGTATCCACCCAAGACTCTAGTAGTAAGAGTATTATATGCCCTAAATGTGACTTAAAACCAACCAACCCTCCACAGTGCATTTGCAAAATTCTTTTCCCCTCCCCCCCCCCATTATTTTGTCTCATCCTTCAAACACACTGGCATGTACAATCTTTCTCTTTAGCTCTTCCTCTATTCTCAAAATCCCACACATCACAAGAATTCTAATGTAAACTGATGAGAATGTCATAGATTTATTGCCACAATGGTAGAATCACAGAAGTTAAAAAAAGTAATAGGTGGAAAAGATCAGTTAGGTCATCTGGTCATCTGGTCTACCTGATGAAAAATGGTACCCTACAGTATGTTTTCTTGCCAAGTTTAATTTTGAATATCCCAAGCTAATGGAGCTGTCACATCATGATGATGTCAAGAAGTTTCTTGTGGCATTCAGCCTAAATTTTCTCTCTTTTAATTTTTGTCTCCTTACTTCCATTATGCTCATCTGTTTCAGACAACCAATTTCTCTTTATATTTGAGGCGAAATCCTTCACCAAGGCATGTGTGTACCATGTCTTTAGAGCTGTCACAGGAAGTCAGCCAACAGGAGCTTACAGAGTTCTAAGAAAGATCTCGATGGTGAAACAAAGACAGCAAAGCAGCGTTAGGGATAATTCTGTATCTTTATTCTAATAAAGTTCCTTGTTCAATGTTAAACAAAACAACTCCTCCTCTGATTCTTTTTTACATGAGATGGCATCAGAAGCTGACTCAGATAAATAAGAGGCAAACTAAATGCCAATGTTCCACCTTCCACAAGATGTCTTTCCATGGAACAAAACAGTATACATTTAGGCTAGCTGTCAATTTAGCTATTTGGCTGATTGACCCATGGAATTTCTTGGATGGACAGTGCACTTCACCTGGTTTTGAAATGCAGTGGAACTTGACAAAGACAGGAGCCCCCTTCCCCCTGTACTTCTTGATAACCAGTGTGGGGATTCAAGAGGAGAGTTTGTAATTACTTGGTGACTCTAACTACAGTGTTAGCCACCAGTTTTGGGGGAATCACCTCTTCTTTTTGCAGTAATAAGTCACCAGGATCAGACAGCATTCACCCAAGAGTTCTCAAGGAACTCAAATGTGAAATTAAAGGACTACTAACTGTGGTTATCATTACAACCAGCTTCTATACCAGATGCGTGGAAGGTCGCTATTGTGACACCAATTGTTTTTAAAGGAAACTACAGGATAGTTAGCCAAACTTACACTTTACTTGCCAGAATGTATGCTCCTTTCTATTTTCCTTAATAGGATTTATCTTCCACTTATAAAAAGATGTCTTTTTGCCTCTAATTGCTTCTTTTACTTTGCTGTTTAGCCACAGTAGCACTTTTGGGTCCTCTTACTATAATTTTTAATTTGTAATTTTTACAATGATTTTTAATACATTTAAAATGGAGGATAAAGGCAGAAGTACTGGCTTCTGCATGAGGATCATGGGATGGAAGGTTAGATAAAGGAAGCAAACCTTTTCAAATTTTCAGCTTAAAAAAACCTTTGAATAATGGCATGTCGAATACATATAGTTCAGTTCATAGAATCATAGAATACTAGAACTGGAAGGGACATTGAGAGGTCATCAAGTCCAGGCCCCTGCCCTCCTGACAGGACCAAGCACCATCTAGATCATGCCAGATAGATGTCTATCTAACCTTCTCTGAAATATCTCCAATGATGGAGATTCCACAACCTCCCTAGGCATCTTATTCCAGTGTTGAACCACCCTGACAGTTAAGAAGTTTTCCCTGATGTCTAACCTAAACTTCCCTTACTGCAATTTAAGCCCATTGCTTCACACTGATCTACACCAGGGTTTTATTTTGAAATAAGCCTCCTTAGGTCAAATTAATAAGCAGAGCATCCACACTACCAAGCCCATTATTTCAAAATAACAGGCCACTTATTTTGAAATCTGTTCTCCTGCTTTCCTCGAGGAATAATACTAATTTCAAAATAGTTATTTTGAAATAGCATTAGTGTGGATGCCTCAGTGCTGTTTTTTGAAATAACTACTCCCAAGAGTAATTCGAACTAATTACTCCCCAATGCTTCCTGGGGCTCTAAGTCCAAGGTAGCATGCCCACATTAAAGGAGCTTGCCTCGGACTAATTTCAAGGCTTCCCCATAGTATGGACACTCTAGTTCAATTTTGTAAAATCAGGAGTTAAGTCAAATTTAGTTATTTTGAAATAGTTTCCTAGTATAGACATGCCCTTCTTGTCCTATCATCAGAGGCCAAGAAGAACGATTTTTCTCCCTCCTCCTTGTAACACCCTTTTGGGTGCTTGAAAGCTACTCTCACGTCCCCTTTCAGTCTTCTCCTTTCCAAACTAAACAAGCCCAATTCTTTCAATCTTTCCTCATAGATCATGTTTTCTAGTCCTTTTATCATTTCTTCTTAGGACCCTCTCCAATTTCTCCACATCTTTCTTGAAATGTTGTGCCTAGACTCAGACACAGTACTCCAATTGAGGCCTATTCAGTGCAGAGTAGAGGGGAAGAATTACTTCTGATATCTTGCTCACAACACTCCTATTAATGCATCCCAGAATCACGTTTGCTTTTTTTGCAACAGTGTCACACTGTTGACTCATATTTAGCGTGCGATCCACTATGACCCCAGATCTCTTTCTGCAGTACTCCTTTCTAGACAGTCACTTCCCAGTCTGTATGTGTGAGATTAATTGTTCCTTCCTAAGTGGAATACTTTGCATTTGTCATTATTAAACTTCATCCTATTTACCTCAGACAATTTAGCCAGCTTGTCCGAATCAATTTTAATTTTGACCCTATCCTCCAAAGCACTTTCAACCCCTCCTAGCTTAGTATCATCTGCAAACTTAATAAGCATACTCTCTATGCCAATATCTAAATAGTTGATGAAGGTATTGAACAGAACCAGTCCCAAAACTGACTCCTGTGGAACCCCACTTGTTATGCCCTTCCAACATGATTGTGAACCATTAATAACTACTCTCCGAGAACAGCTGTCCAGCCTATTATGCACCTAGTCGTCTCATCTAGGTTGTAGTTCCCTAGTTTATTGTACTTGGGAAGAGAGCCCACATCCTCCATCACAGTTGCACAGGCAGACTCCTATACCTTTGTAGAATCTTATTGATTCCAATTGGGTTCAGCAAAAGTGAAGGTCAACCCATGTGGATCTCATTGCACGATTGGGACCTGAGTTATTACCAAAAGGAAAAGGTTCTCTCAGCCAATAAATGGTAGTAAGTTAGACTTTGTCTACACTTGCAGCATTAAAATGCTGCTGCAGTGTGGTCATGACACCAGCGCTGGAAGACTTCTAAAAAAACACCTCCATGCTGGGATCCGTAATAAGTTACTGAGCTGAAAGTTGCTACAGTCAACAAGTCCTTAGGGAACATATGAACCAGGTCACCTTTGGACACTGGTGAACTCTCTCCCCTTTGCTCACATTCTATTCCTCACCTTCTAGGAAAAAGGATTTTGTTGACTGCTAGCCTTGTTAATGATCCTGCTTCCAGTCACCATTGAAACATTATCAAGAGCTCCTCGCTGGAGGTCCACAATTGGGCTCCGTCTACATGGTTTGTTTTTGCGGAAGAGGAAATGCAAATGAAGCACTCATTTGCAAATCTCGCTCTCTCATTTGTATATTCCCTTCCGATCCTTTTTGTGGAAGAGGTTTTTGTGCAAAAAGGCCCTGGGTAGATGGGGCCATTTTCTGGAAAAAAAACCCACTTTTGCGCAAGAACCCTTATTCCTCATTCCATCAAAAACTGAGGAATAAAGGTTCTTGCGCAAAAGGGGGGTTTTCTGGAAAATGACCCCTTCTACACAGGGCCTTTTTGTGCAAAAACCTCTTCCGCAAAAAGGATCGGAAGAGAATATACAAATGAGAGCGCGAGATTTGCAAATGAGCACTTCATTTGCATTTCTTCTTCTGCAAAAAACAAACAGTCTAGACGGAGCCTAGGTGTCATGACCCAAACAGCTCATTAGAGCACTTTCTAATGCCAGGATGAGACAGGCAGAGGTGCCATTACAAGCACCTAGAAATAAAAGTACATTTAAAAGTATCAGGCAGAAGTTTGATACTCTTTCTTTCAAACTCTGGGTCAGGATCTTCTGGTTCTTCATATTTTTTTTTAACCAATAACATTGTCATAAATGTTGAGTCAAGTGCAAAATGAATACTATAACATATGTGGGTGGTTGTTAATCCATTTTTAAAAACATGGTTTGTTTTTCTAGGTCTGAGTTCAGATTTCAAAGACCTTTCTTGTTTAGGCAAGTTTAGATCCATGGCATCAGTATGGGCCCATTTCTCTGGGAGAGGGAAATTTGTAATTTACATGTAGCAATCAAATTGGATAAATGCTTCTAGAAGAACACTCTTTGTGCCTTTTGCACCAAGTTTTTCTGATTCTGATGTGCCCTTTAATTATTGGTCTATGGTTTGGCCTTGACAAGCATATGCATTCTGGCCTTTTCTGGGATTAGTATGAAAGGGAGTTAAGGGCACACCTGCTCCTCCACTGTTAATAGATTTGATTAAAAGAATTAAAAAAACCAATCAGGTTGGGGGCACTGTCTGTGGAAATATTCTTCTTTAGCTCATCCTCATTGTTCCTATGGATGAGTCCTTGTGAACAATAAGCAGTCACCATGGACAGCAGCCTTTCCCAGTGCCGACACTTCCAGACTGATGGGCTGAGTTACAAATGCCTGGAAAATGAGACAATGAGGCAGAGCTTGATTTCTTTTGATACCACCTTTACCTATTCTACATCTGACTTATTTACAATCCTAATCACAAAGGCTTTGTCCTACATGCTCTAAGAAAGCTGTATTTATTGGTCTCCCACGATTCTTCTTTACAGTTATTCTTTGACCTCTTGGTAACCATACTAAATTCTCTAGAGATCCTTACACAATAAATTAGAACTCATAAGCAAGCATCAAAGTGTTTTCCAAAACAAATACTGGTGAGTGACTACAAATTTCTCAGCCATCTTGAAATCCCTACCAAACATTATTTCAAGCTTTCATGTACAGTTGGTTAATCAGTATTGACACTCAGCATGCAGGTGATTTTGTATGTATGGTTTTACTATTAAACCATGGTACTGATTGACTCCTAATTTTAGCTCTCGCAAAACAGGGCAAAGCCCAATATCTGGATAAGAACAAGAACTTTGAAGTTTTTTAGATCTATCTATCTGTATTGCTAAAGAATGTGTCACTGCTGAATCTTGCCATTCTAAAGGGATTAAACAAATACAGTAAGAACATTAATCACTGAATAATAATTAACACACAGACAGCCAGAGAACTGTTTCAGTCAGTCACTGCTTAAGCAATGTTATTCTTTTGCACACAATATTGAATTCCTGGCATTATGTATATAACCTTACTCCCTTCCGCCTTTGTTCACCTTTTAATTCCATGTTTGAGGAGCTATATATAAAAGCAAGGAAAAGTGGTTAAAATCCAAACCTGGGAGTCAGTTAACTAGGGTTTAATTCCTGGTTGTCACACAGTTCCTGGAAAGCACTTAAGCAGTGGTCTTATTATAAAGACACATTTAAGATCATTCCTATTCAGGAAATCCCTTAAACACGTGCTTAAGTCCCATTTAAAATTGAGCAGTGTTTAAATGCTTTCCTGAACAGGGACCTAACAGAGCTGAATGAATGCTGTACAAATTTTTCTATGATTTTTTGTTCAAATACTTAAATGATTTGCTTCAGCCATGCTTATGCTTCTTGGTTTGCTTTCTGTGGCTGCCTATGCAATTTAAGTTTCACCAGCATGCATGTTAGCTGAAGCAAATCTCAGGATTACGTGCCTAGTTATTCACAGAAAATGGATTTCTGATTGTAATGTAGGAGTTTTTGTGATGGAAATGCTTAAACACTAATCCAGTTATGGAAAATAAACAATACCATGTGTCTTATCTGTCCAACCACAGCTAACCAACGGGACTCAAATAATAGATACTGAACACTTGCCAAGAATTATTCATTATCAATTAATAGAGTTAAAGAAACAGCAAAATTCACTGTCTACTTTACAATAAATGGTTGTTGTTATCATTATTATATTTAACATGTCCTAGTAGGCCCTGATCAGACACTGTACAAATACATCCCCAAAAGATGGTTCCTGTCCCAATGAGCTTGCAGTCTGTGCAAATAATAAATAGATCTTAGAAAACTGAAATCTCTGCTGAAGTCTCAGGCCTACCTTGTGCCTTTAGACATAGCTGTGAGCAGGAAACAAACTCCACTCCAGGTGTAGCCCTTGCAGGTAGACACACCTTTTTGTTACAATTTTGCCCCTTCCTCTCCCTCTGATTGCAGGGATAAGAAGTAAGTTATTGCAAACCTTAAAAGGAATCAGTTTATTTATGCCTGATCAGTTACTCTGGCAAGTGAATGGAGGGGAGGGACAGATCCAAATCTCTGCCCATGTCAAGATGAAGAATCTATAGAGTTGGAGCTACATAACGCCAGACACAGACCCAAGATCATCCAGAGCATGAGTAAGGGTACATCTACACTGCAGGGTTTAACTAGAAATAAGCTATGCAAATTGAGCTACGTCAAAATTTCGAAATAGGGAGCGTCTACTCAGCACTTATTTCAAAATAGAGCACTCTTCCTTCGACTTCCCTTACTCTTCATACAATGAGAGTTACAGGAGTCAGAGTGAGAAGTCCTCCAGCTTGACAGTAGTTTGACACTATTTCGAAATAACTGCCTGCTGTGTAGACGCGGACTGCGGGCACGTCTAAAGAACGCTTTTTTTAAAAAGAGGATATGCAAGAGATATCTTCTGATATCTCAAATAATAGATACTGAACACTTGCCAAGAATTATTCATTATCAGCAAATAAAGAAACAGCAAAATTCACTGTCTACTTTACAATAAATTGTAGACTAGAAAGTAATCTAGATGCGGGTTTTTTTAAAAAAAACAACCCTTTTTCAGAAAAAAAAAATGCATAAACCTCCTTTTTTAAGGAAGAGTGGTTATTTTTGAAAAAGGGAGTTTTTTCCCCGAAAAAAGGGCCCAGACTACTTTCACTTTTGAAAGATCCTCTTTCAAAAGTGAGATCGGAAGAAGACATGAAAATTCCCATGGAATTTTCATAGCCTCTTTCGAAAATTCTACGTAGTCTAGACATAGTCTAAGTTATTTCGAAATAGTGTTGCAGTGTAGATGTACTCTAAGCGAGGGAGACTTTTCTCCATTACTTCTACACTTAACAGATCAAGACAAGGGCACAAACTAGCCATCTGGGAGCCGAAAAAGAAGCTTAATTCATTAGATACTTCACTGAAAATTATTCGCTCAGCTCTATTTATTAATGTTTGTGAAGCACTTTGAGAGTTAAATGCCCTTGAGCCGTTGTTCACCTCAGTCTTGCCCCTGAATTGACATCAATGAAAAATCCTTAATAGCAGCAGTAGCCGCAGCAGCAATGAATTTTCAAACCCTCCTGAGGCAAGAAAAACATGATTTTCCCCCTTCATTTTATGGTCTGTTGAATTTTCTGTTTTTCTTGCTGTATAGCAGCAATAATGTTAATGACCCTAGGGATGGTGTCCTTAGCCCAGTGATAGGCAACCGAGACTAGTGAGTGGCCCTCCTTTGTCTCAGTGGGCCACAGTCGTGGGCAACTTGATGCCTGTGACCCACTGGGATTCTGCCTGTGGCCTGCACACCCCTGTTCTGTCCCTTTCCTCCAAGCCTCTCATGCACTGGGGCACTGAAGCGCCACACTTCCTACTCCCTCCACTCCCTCCCAGCACTTTTGGAGCGCCATGAATCTGCTGATTTGTTCTCCATCCCTGCTCGTCCCACTCCCACACAGAGCTTGAATAGCTGTGAACAGCGGATTCGTGGCATTTAAGCTCTAGGAGGGAGGGGCAGGAATAGGGATGGAGCAGGAATCAATGGATTCATAGTGCTCTGAAAGTGTTGGGAGGGTAGGGGAGGAGTAAGAAGTGTGGGGGCCCAGTGCGTGATAGGTAAGTGGGGGAGGAGAGCAGACAGGGAGTCCAAGAGCTGCAGGTGGAACCTTAGTGAGCTGCCTGTGGGCCACAGATTGTCAACCACTGCCCTAGCCTCTGTTTGCCAGAAGTTGGGAACGGGCAACAGGGGTGGGATCACTGATGATTCCCTTTCCACTTCACTCCCTCCGGGGCACTTAGCATTGGTCACTGTCAGAAGACAGGCTACTGGGCTAAATGGGCTTTTAGTTCTTATATTCTTATGTCTTGCAGTATTCTTGCAGTTTTCAAATGCCTCTGCTTCAGTCTGGCATCTCCCACAAGAGAAAATTATATTGCCTCATATATCCTTTGGCTGTGAACGTTAAACCTTCTCTTCTGCCATTGAGAGGCTCTAAAGTCTAACAATGGACCCACAGTGGAGTTTTCTTGGCTGAGAAAGAGTGATGCCTTGTTCATTCTCAGTCTGAGATCACATAATCACTGTGCACCCTTTCTAGCCATGAGACATCAGTGTGCACCAGCTATATTCAAGGTTTAAACATGAATACTTTGCAAAAAAAATAAAAGCACACTATTTCCAATTTTTAAATGCTTTCTGAAAACAAGCTCTGTGAGGTGGCCATGTGTGATTGGGAGGTGCTGGTCTGAGACACTTTGTGGCTTATGTCAGGGATGTGTATATTTATGTTGTAAAGCTGATGTTCATAGGAGGGCAGAGTTAAGGTTATTTTGTGAATGTGTGACGTGATATTTTACACGTCTGTATTTATTTGAGTCTATTGGCACTCTAAAGATACCTGATTATTTACCTACTTTCCTGCATTTGTTCATTTCCATATTTTACATATTTAAATTTTGTTTTAAATTGTAGCTTTACGAAAATGGTAATGGCATATTTTGTCTGTTAATGTTTAAGGATGAGTGAACCTTTAAAAGTCCCAAATCAAGTCTATTTTCAGGTCTCAATGGGTGTGTCTAGACTACAGGATTTTTTTGAAAAAAAAGTGGCCTTTTATCGAAAAAAACTTCCTCTGCGTCTAGACTGCTGTCGTGTTCTTTTGAAAGTAAATTGAAAGAATGCAGCAGGTTTTTTTGACCACGGAAAACCTTGTTTTATGAGGAATAATGCCTTTTTTTTTGAAAGTGCTCTTTCAAAAAAAGGCGCTATGTAATGTAAACTGTGCTTTTTCAAAAGAAAGCATCCAGACTGCCTGGGTACTCTTGTTTAAAAAAGTGGCTTGCTTTTTCGAAAGTACTGGTTGTAGTCTAGATGCTCTTTTTTGAAAGATGCTTTTTTGAAAGTATCTTTCGAAAAAGCCTTTCGAAAGAGGCTTGCAGTCTAGATGTAGCCAATCAGTTCAAGTAAGTGTAACCTCCATTCCTCCACCTGACCTATATATCCCAGTCCTACTTATCAGGGCTATCCTTTGGATTTATGGGATCCTACACAGTACTATTAAGCTGGTTCTCCTTTGCCCAATGGCAGCCGAGGGGGGCTGATGATTTCCTAGAGACATGATTGTATAATCTTCAGCAACACACTAATGAAATATTTTTAAAATAAATTTTAAACTAAGGTCCTGTAGACTAAGACAGTAAAGTCAAACTGACAGTATATACTTGGGGATGGCAAATGCCTGTTAAATGGCTTCATTCCCATTTGAATGGATTTCACAGGTTCGATATTCTGCTAATAGGTCTGGCAGGCTTTTGCACTTGTAAGTTAACAAGATCCTTTCTGGAGGAAGCAGAGCCACAAAACAGGGATAAGACAAGGCAGGTGGGTGGACATTAAGACTCAGTGGTGTCCCAAATTTTCAGGTGCCCTGTGCAACTGCATATTCTACATGTGGGTAAGGATGGCCCTGCTGCTCATCCCTTCATATATTGCTGGAGAAGTACAAAATTGTAAAACTAGAGGGAAAGATTTTGTGTTAAAAGTTTGACTTTCATTTCCAGGTGCAATATGTCCCTTAAGAATGTGATATGCAGAGCCTTGCCAATCCTAAATGTTCACACTCAAAGTCATTGCTGACAGTTTGTACAAGCTAACCTCATGCAATTTCTTGCATCTGATCATAACTTTCACTAAATATTAACATGGACTACATGCAGAGATAAAATATTTAGAGTACAGTAGAACCTCCAAGTTATAAACACCAGAATTACAGACTAAGTAGTTAACCACACACCAGAAGTAAGCAATCAGGCAGAAGCAAATATAGTACAGTACTGTGTTAAATATAAACTATTAAAATATAAAGGGAAAGCAGCATGTTCCTTCTGCATAGTAAAGTTTCAAAGCTGTATTAAGCCAATGTCCAGTTGTAAACCTCTGAAAGAACAGCCATAACATTTTGTTTAGAGTTGCAAACATTTCAGAGTTATGAGAAATCTCCATTTCCAAGGTGTTCATAACTGAGATTTTATTGCAAATATAAGTTAGTAATAGGTAGGTAGTTAAAGATAAACACACATTGTTCCCAGAACAACACAGAGTAAGCTTAAGGGTGAAGAGGAAATCTTGCCTTACTTAGGCAAACCCCAGTGCTTATATAAAGTACTATGGGAAGTTTTGTTTCCACACAAAGCAAACTGGACCTCCTTTATAAAAGCCTCCTCTGAGCCCGCCCCCAACACCTGATAAAATCTCACATGGATGGATTTAAACATATGCTGAAGTACTTTCCTGATCAAGGCTCATGTGCTGCACCGAGAGGCACCTGTGAGGTGCTCAGTACCCTCAGATCCCTCTGATTTCAGTGACAGGTGAGGACTTTGTGCAGTGGTATCACAAAGGATCCTGCCAATCCTACTCTTCCTGGGAATTAATTTTTACTGAATGAATTGATGTTCCATTCATTTGTTTAAATCACTATCTCCTGTTATTCCATTTGCTTTGTAATATGGGTATGAGGGAGCTTGCAGATTAGCTACAGACAGTTTAAGATGTGTATCCCTTCCTCATGTCCAGTGTTAAGAATCACAAGATCAAAAAAACTGGCCAGTGACTCCAACCCTCCACTGCTTTGATCAAATATGGCTAGAACAGAGGATGAATTGTCCAGCTCTCCTTATGCTCATTTCATTTATGCTCGGGTCCTGAACAGCATGTGTGGAAGGGGTTGGGAGTAATATGGGGTGGGGATGAGGGATGTGTGTGAGGGCAGAGGGGATTGATTAATTATGTGTTGATGGGGGAAAGAAATCTCATGAGGCTGTGGATCCTCTCCCTCAAAGATTTTACTGGCATTTTCTGAACATTTCTATTAGCCTCGGTGGTCACAGCTTGTATTCAAACAAGCACAATAATGTTGAGTAATTGCTTTATATGACAGGAACTTGGGATTTTTTAGGGGATTGGGGATTTTTTGGGGTTTTTTTCAGGGGGTATCAAGTATAGTTGCTGTTTGTTATCACAGCTCACTTTCTAATCTGTCTTTGCTGGAGGCTTGTCCTTTCTGACACTGGCAGCAGCCCTCTCTGAGACTATATTCACAGCTCTTTCTCTTTTCTGGAGAGATGCTTAAGGCTAAGTATTCTCTCACTTCTCCCTTTGAGCTCATAGAGAGGAAAAGAATATAGCTAGCAAAATGTTTAGAAGTAAAAACAAATGGATAATTTATCCCCCCCCAAGATACAGATTTTTATTTTTGTTGTTGTTTGTGAATTGTGTATACCTGCAGAGGCTAATTCTTGATTTTCAACTTGTTTACAAGTTCTTTGCAAATATATTCAATTTGCAATGCATAGGATTGTGTATCTCCACATGTAATATCGCTTTTCTGCATCTCTATTGCTCTCTTTCGAAAAAAGAATCACACATTTAGTGGAAGGATGACAACATTCACATAACTGCTCTGAGTAACAGAGTAGGGTTGCGTTATCTTATTTTTGTCTCCCTTCTTTTTCTTCTCATCTCATGTCATTGCATAGTTTGTAACAGCCACAGGTTGAATCCTGTCTCTGTGCTCTCTTGAACTATGAACTCTTTGGGTATCCTGTATAGTTTATCTGTATATTCCTAGCACACTTTGGGGAAGTCAGTTAATAAATAATAAAAGTAACGAGTAGCCAGGACTGCAAATGTTACATTTGAGATTATAATTTAAAATGCACAAGGTGCTGGTTAGTTATTCAGGTAACGTAACCATGTTTCTGCTCCCTGTTTAGATCATTTGCATCAGGAGTGGGGAGCCTAAGGCCTGGAGGCTGGATGCGGTCCCCGGCTTCCCTGAATCTGGTCCCCAAGGCTCAGGGCTCCTCTTCCCAGCATTGGGGAGGCCATGCTGGCACTCAAGCCCCCCTGCCACTCCTCTGCAGGGCTGGAGCATACAAATTCTACGAAGATGGGCTTCCTGAGGCTCTGGTGTTCAAGGGGAAGGTGGGGAGGGTCTTTCTCCTCAGTCGGCGGCCATGTCAGTGAGGATTTGGGTAGGTTTTTTTTGTTTGATTCTCACTTGTGTGCGGCCCCCACTTGATTTTTCAGCAGCCTCTGACCCAAAAAAGGTTCCCCACCCCTGGTTTACATAATTAACTAACACAAGATGGTTTGGAAATTTAATTTTCCAGTGGAAATGCAGAATTCAAAATTTGGGTTTAGCCAGTATTTGTTCCTTCATATTTATTATTAGCTTTTGTGTGTGCTCATGTTAGGGAAGATAGAATATCTGAATATTCCCAGAGTCAGAATTAAGACTGAATTTCACTTCACTTGACTTCAGAGGTAATTTCGTCTGAGGGATTTTGTCCTGGTGATGAATATAGGGTATCCCAGGAAGCCTTTTAATCTGGTTCTCCAAAAGGAACAATACCCCTTGCCCCCATCACTATCTTCCTATGGAGATCATCTTTGAGTGACATCATCCAGCCATTAGTACTTGCCATATGTAGAGTTAATTGTTACACAGAGGAATATGGCTATGTTGATGAGATGCCTAGATATTAATGCTTTAAATTAAGATGCCTGGCTATGCCTCTGATGTATAGAGGTTAATTAAGAAGCTATTGTATACTGAATTAATACCATTTGGTTATTGAAAACATATGTTGTGTGAGTTAACAACAAAGCCATAAATACAACCCCCAAGGGCCAGATCCTTCAATCCTTACTCACATGAGTCATCTGTACTGACACAAATAGTCCCATTGACTTCACTGAGACCACATGCCCAAGTAAGAATCTCATCACACAACTAAGAGTTTGCATGACTGGGCCCCTAGATAATTGTTAACCTAAAATAAATATGTTTTCAATGATGGCTTGGTATTTAGAATTGAACTATGCATTTAAAGCCGAGCCTTGTTTTAATAAGACTGTTTTTTTCATGCCAAACAAGTAAATGCCAGCTCATTATTAATAATCTAGTCACTGAGAATCAACAATTCTCAATTGGAAGCAGATCTCTGACACAGATCAAAATCAAGTGTGAAAATTTCACTCCTTATATATTTTTAAATGTAATGTCTTTTATAGTGAAATACAGTAAGAGACCTTTGTCCCTGCATTAAGGTCCAACTCCTGCCCCTAGCACTGAGCCTAAACAGGCAGCTGAGAAACTCTGGCGCAAGGAAGGGGGTTGAATCCTTCCACTTGGGTCATGGAACAGGAAAGGGAATGGAACCGCTCTTTGGCTAGTACTCATCTAGATCGCTCCTACAGCACCACGCTGTTCCTGTATGCTCCACCTACAAAAAAGGTTAAGTACTCAGGGATTATGTCAGGCTTTTCCACATGTGCACAGAGGCACTTCCATCCTCTTTCCCATGTACACCATTTAGACACAATCTTATCTGAGAGAGCAGCCACTGCTCCCTCACAAACAGGTAATGGGCACAAGGGTAAAATGGGCAGCCAAACTGTGGTTGCAGCTGGTGCTCTATAAGTGCCCTGTGGGGCACCTCTGGATGTATTGGCCATGGCATAGTTCCTCTGACCCCTTTTCAGGGTGTCTCTGGCTGTAAAAAACAGACTCTAGGTCTAAATTGTAAGGGGAAGGAGGTCCCATAGGCCTGGTCTACACTAAGAAGTAATTTCAAAATAACCCTTCTTATTTCAAAATAATAAGTGGAGCATCCACACTATCAAGCCTTTATTCGAAATAACCGGCTGGTTATTTTGAAATCTGTACTCCTGCTTTCCTCAGGGAATAAGCTTATTTTAAAATAGTTATTTCAGGAGTTATTATTTTGAATTTAGTTATTTCAAAATAATTCCCTAGTGTAGACGTGCCCATAGGGAAGATAGCTTATATTTCTTAGTCATCATCAGTTTACTGCTATAAAAATGAATGGAGTTGTTCTTTCATGCCAGTGGTGCACGCTGGCTTTCCTTTGACAAAACTGGTCAGTCAACTGAGCTGGTGTTTTGATAGTAGAGTGCCAGTGGGTTTTATTTGTTCTTTCCTCCACAGGTTGGTGCCTTTCCAAACATCTGCCTGCTCAGCTCTGCATTTCATGAACCATAAGAGCTGTCTGAGGATGTTTCTGCCCCAAGAGGAAGTAGAACACACAGGGAATCTCAGAAGAAAACCCCTTGAGATTTCTAGCCCTCTTATTTCAAACTCAAGGGAATTTGGCTAAAAATCAAAGAAATATTCACATATTTGGTTGTTGCTGAAAGCCAAAGCAAATCAACTCTTCAAACCTTTTGAGATTTTTCCATCACTAACTGAAATTTAAACATATATTGTTAGCACGTTTTGCTTCTCAATGTCAGAAACATTACAGATCATTTATTAATGCACATTTCATTTATTTCTTGGTTGCCTTTAACATCCAGAGGGTCATTCTTTCATCTACAGGATCCCAAGTAGATAATAATTTCAAAAAATAAAAATATAGACTTTCTGATAAAGGAAATTCCATCTTTCCAGGAAAACTATTTGTTGTTAAACCATTTAGAATACATTTATTCTAGTATATGATTATTTATGTTGCAAAGGGGGTTTCTCCCACCCCTTCTTCTATCAGATGCATGTAACAAAAATAACAGCTTAATATAGTGATCTCAAAAAGATCTCCAACTGTCCTGAGAACCACTATTATGCCTCTGGAGCGCTGTTTTGCTAGAGAAGCCTAATGCTCACTGTAGTTTAACTGAAGTCAGCTGTCACCCATGAAAAGAATGTGTCTTCTGTGGTGTCATCCCAGTCTCTCCCTTTGTCTCCATGGCCACTTCCACAGAAGCAGAAGGAAGAATAAGGAAACCGGCATAGGCATCTGTGTTCTGTTTTTAACAAAAAAAGGTGAATGGAAGAAAAAAAGAAAAATAGTAGGTGGGGATGCAGCAATATCAGAAGAACTAAATAAACCTGGGAATGGCATAGCAAGGCATAGAATTTCTGTAGCCTAATTTTATAAGGAATACTATTGCCTTACAAGACAAGAAGGGCAATAAAACATTGGCACTTGCATTCATCTGTGAGTAAAGTACTTAGCAAAGGGGCTATTAGAAAAGCCAGCCTACCAAAAATAATGCAGGAGATCAGCAGGATTTTCCATCATATCTCTGGGACCTTTTTTATACCCCTTGGGGTTTGCAGCCACCAGCTGACAGCTGAAACCGTAGAAGTTAATGACAGCAGTTAACACTTAGATCACCAGGTCATGCTGCCTTTGCTCCCCTCCACCAAGCCCCTCACAGCAAGTAAACACACAGGGCCATAGGCTGGAAATGTGTCCTCTAGTACTTCCACAACACAAACAGTGTTGTAATGAGAAAACAGCCTGTTTCTCAGAGTGTTAGCAGATGGGCACGCTTGTTCTCTCTGCTCCTAGCCAAACTTTCCTTTGACCAGTGGACACTATTACAGAGATGTGTTCTTTTCATAATTTATCTGCAGCAATGCTTACAAAGGATAATACATGTAGAAATAAATCTATGTACAACTGGCCAAAGTCTACTCTTATTTACACTAGTGCAACTGTGACATCAACAGATGAAATAGAATCTGGGACTTCTGGAGCTTAGTGCATGAGCCTCTACTGCATGAGCTAAAAACCAGCTGGCTATTAGCTAAGGCTATAGAACAAACTCATTCTTCCTCTCTGTAAGGGTATGTCTACACTACAAAGTTAATTCGAAATAACAGCCGTTATTTCGAATTAACTTGAATAGTGTCTACACAGCCAAATCGCTATTTCGAAATAAATTCGAAATAGTGGAACACTTATTTCGAATTTGGTAAACCTCATTCTACGAGGAGTAACACCAAATTCAAAATAGTTAATTCGAAATAAGCACTGTGTAGATGCTTAATTCGAAATAGGGGGCCTCCAGCCCTTCCCAGAGCATGCTGCCTCCTGCCGCTCCAATGCCTGCTGCCTCCCCAGCTACCGCTCCTCCTCCCACTCCTTCTCCTCCCCCCCCACTTCTCCCTCCACACCCTCCTCACCCTCCATCCCCCCAGGGACGCCGAGGCCCCCGCATCCACGGTGCTGGGAGACAATTGACCCAGCGAGACACCCACCCATGAGTTCTGAGCTTCCCCTCCCGCTTCTTCCCCTTGCTTCCCTCTTCCAGCTCCTTCCTCCCAGGTTTCCCCCTCCCCTTTCCCACCCTTGCTCTTCCCCTCTCCCACCTCCTTTTCCCAGTCTCCCCAGAGGTTCATTCCCCTCTCCCCAGTTTTGTTCAATAAACCCAGTTTCTATTTTTGAACATACGTGTCTTTTGTTTGACTTCAGGAAGGGGGCTAGGAAGAGGTAAGTGGAAGGACATGAGGGAGGAATAGGGTACAAGCCCCTGATGGGGAGGATGACAGTCTTGTCAGTGTTCTGGTTACTTTCAGATAGAAGCCAAGCATGTGGCAACTGTTCACCATTCCTAGCCAATTGGAGCTGTGGGAAGCAATGCAGTCCACAGGGACTCACTGACTACTGCTTCCCACAACTCCCATTGCCCAGAAACAGTGAATCACAGCCAATGAGAGCTGTGGGGGGCTGTACCTGTGGACACAAGGTAAACAACCGGTCTGGCAACCCACCGTCAACTTGCCCTGGAGGTCCACATGCGGCCTATGGGCCACAGGTTGTCCACCATTCATGTAGGTGTCATCGTGGGGAGAGGGGAAGAGAGAGGGTGGGGAAGGGGAGAGGGAAACCTGGGAGGAGGGAGCTGGAAGGGGGAATCAAGGGGAAGAAGGGGGAGGGGAAGCTCAGGGTCCAGGGTTGGGGGTCTCACCGGACCAACTTGATTTTCAGGCAAACCTTCTCCTGGGTTCGCATGTGGCCTTTGGCGGCCAGGCTGGCAGCTATCCTGCCATAGATGCCACATTCCTCCATCTAGTGCTGAGATCATGGACGTTGGGGGCATCCCCCCCAAACCTGAATAAGGTCCATGATCTCCACCCTGCACCAGGAAGGCACCCGCCTTCTCCAGCCCCTGTGAGGCTCCTGGGAGCTGGCAAACTGCTCCTGGGGAGTGGTGGAAGGCTGGCTGCCAGTGGCTTGCTGGCTCATGTTTTGGGGCCACTGGGTCAGGGGCCCCGGTGGCCACTGCTGGCTCTGGGCTGGCAGGCTGGGAGCTGGCACAGGCACTGTGGTCAGGGTCTACCCCTTTAATGGCTCTGGGGCTGGGGGAAGGGAGAGTAAGTTTTCCTGCTTGTGCCCAGCATGGCCACCAGGGCTCCCTGGGAAGGGCTGGAGGCCCCCTATTTTGAATTAAGTGTCTACACAGCACTTAATTCAAAATAGATATTTCAAATTTGGCGTTACTCCTCATAGAATGAGGTTTACCAAATTCGAATTAAGCGCTCCACTATTTCAAATTAATTTCGAAATAGCGGTTTGCATGTATAGACGCTATTAAAGTTAATTCAAAATAACGGCTGTTATTTCGAATTAACTTTGCAGTGTAGACATACCCCCAGTGAGGAAGTCTACACCATATGGGGAATGTGAAAAGGGTTACCTCTCCGAATGTGGCCCTTACCTACTAGTCAGATTTGCAATCTCTCATGCACTGAAAGAACATGGAGGCTGAGCTAGATTCAATGCATATTTGAGTTGCTGATTCCAGTCAGAATTTTTGTTGCTTTTAGCTCATGCTAATGCCATTCTCCCTGTTGAGATTTAAGTATGATTGTTCTGCCAATGTCTCCTGTGGCCTGCGACTTTCCTACAGTGCATGCCCTGTGCTCTTCCAGGGTTTTGGCCAGCAGCTTTGTGGGGGCAGGAAAGAGCTCTCTTCAGGTTGGAAGATGCCCTGATTAAACACTTGTCTCATAGTGGAAAAGAAATATTGTCCAGTATGACTGAGAGTTGGAAAAGCTCAGTGGAGCTAGGTCACTCCATCAGTTCCCCACCCCTACCCCAAACCAGACTCTATGAGACCTATGCATCACTCCCTCTGCACCAGGACCTCCTGCCACAGTTTTGGACATACAGGGCATGTCTATCCAGGGATTAAAAAAAAATTTGGCTGGCCCAGCTCAGCTTCTGGAACTCTGGTTCTGGGATGAAAATTTGTGTAGATGTTCAGGCTTGGGCTGGCACCCAATTTATGGGATCTTCCACTCTAATGGTTGCCCAGAACTCAAGCTCCAGCCTGAACCTACATGTCGCCATGGCAATTTTTCAACCCTGTAGCCTGAGTCTTGCAAGCCCAAGTCAGCTGACCTGGGCCAACCATAGCCAAGCTGCAGGACTTTTATCCTTATATAGACATAACCATTGAAACTTTGTCTTCCTTGCCTACAAAAGGTGTAATTAATGTATGTGAGCTATCCCAAAGTAAAACCACAGTGGAGACAAGGCACTTTAGCATTACCATGAGGTAGACAAGGTGAGGTCATCCCCAGGTGGAAGTATAGTGATGACATCACCTAGGAACTTCATAAGCCCTAATGTGCCTTATCCCAGTGTATTTATCTAATTCATGCACATTAGTTACATAAGAAATATAGTGCATGTTGAGCCCCGCGTAAACACAAACCGCACTGCAGGCCACATACAGATGGGCTGCAGGCTGCATGCGGCCCACGAGCCACATGTTGAGTTGCCCTGATCTAGAAGGTGCGTGATACTGCCAAGAAGGCAGGGGACTGGACTTGATGACGTGTCCAGGAAGGGGCAGTTCTAATACAAGCGTTGAAAAGCTTTGCACCTGTCTATTAAAGATCAGAACTGGACTCTATGGGCAGGTTTTATCCCTGGTGTAACTTCACCAAAGTTCTGGCCCTATTGTTTATATTCTTCATCCCAGGCTAGGCTAAGCCACCAAAGAAGCAGGGGATATCCTGAAGCTGCTCAGGTAGACCTCACAGTGCAGAATATCTGACCAAGCATCCAGACTTTAGCATCACAACATCATTCCTGAAAATATCAGCCATTCCTAAAACTAATTAAAATCACCTATATAGAGTGGACTACTACCCCATGGCCTACTACCTTGCCTGCTACACCATGGTCCAGAGATGCCAGTATGTGTTTGCACTCTCTTACACTGACTAGTATTTACAGTGTCTTCTGAAGCATTCCAAGACTGTAAATAAAAAACTTAAACTCACATACAGTATAGTTCTAAGAATGGGATTGTGTGTCTGCTCCATTCAAGAAATCTACTCCTTTTAAGGTTGTAAAATGATTGGCCACCTAAGACACCTTAGATGAATCCTAAAGCTTTATAGAGAAGGGATACTGGCGGCTTTGTTACTGGTGAATCCACGAAGCACTGACTCCCTCGCATCTACCACAACAGCCCCGCAGAATCTAGCTGTCTGTTGGTGAGACAGTGCTTACCCCACCGCACCTCAGCACTCAGCAATCAAAGCATATTTGGGCTGAAAGCACGTGAGGAAGAACAGCCTCCTAGGGGGTTTCTGGGAGTGGATCCTGGGAAGGTGCTGCAGTGCAGCGTGGAGACATTCCCTAGGGTGCCTGTATGCTTATGGTGACATGCAGTCACATCTGACAGCCCTGCACAGAACACCTGTCTCCAGCTGTTCCACAATTGACATCTTTAGCCTCGATGGTCATTATTTAAAGCCAGTAAGCAGCCCCCTTTTTCCTCCTCTGGAATCACAGCAATGAAGGATACCCTGAAAAGAACAGTGAAAAGAAGAGGCAAAGCAGCTTCACGGGCTACCACATGGGAAGGGAGCACCAGGTAGCGCCCAGGCTCCTGTAGTAGTTTAGGCTCTTTTTAGGTCCTGTTTGGACATTTTCAGTGACCTTTTACCCCTAAAAGTTCTTCTGGTTAGTGGGACACTTATCCTCTGAGTATTTCAAAAGAGTTTATAGCTCTTTTAGGAAGGTGAGGTATGGCTAGACTGTATCAGGGCTTATCTTTAACCCCTCCCGTCTGTGGTTGGCTTATATGTGGGTTGATGAGTATTTGTGGGCAGCAGAGGTTCTCATATATCTTCCACTCAGAAGTTCTATGAGAAGCTCCGGTGAATAGCAACTTTCCTCCTGGTTGCCACTTCTCCTGTGACAAACTCTGTTAAGCGCATTTCCTCCAAGTGGTGCAGGGATGCCTTTTTAGTACCAATGCACCCCGAGTAGCTTGTTAGCCTTTTCCTGATTGGGATGGGGTGCTGCATCAAAGCTCCATCCATTTCTCACCCATTTGCCCTCACTAAGGAGCAACTAGCATGTAACCCTTCCCTTCCCCAACGTATCTGGAGTTGCAATCTGGTCCTATGCAGAGGGTTCAAGTAGGAACTTACTCTTCAGTACTCTCTTCTCTTATGCTTCTATAAATTCTGTGGAAAGCAGAATGAATGAAATCTGCTTATTTTGCCCTGGAACCAGAACTGCCGGTGCTGCTTACCTAATCCTGACATGTTCTTGGCTGCAACTTACTCAAGAGGAAATGACGGGAATGCCTCTGATTTTCTGAAAATCATGCATGTTTCTCTAATGGTCTCACTTGCTTTGCATTTGAAAAGACACAGTTACTCATTCAGATTAGAAGAGCAACTTATCATCTGACAGGAATGAACAGCGCAACTTCCTTTTTACTGCTCAGCAAGGTATCATATATTGCCATCGGCTCCCAATAATGCATCTGATTCTGCAGCAATAATTTTGCTGATGTTCTATGTCTCACAAACCTGTCACAGAAAAACACTACAAGATCTCTGCCAGGCACACTTTTTAGATATGTGGTGTTGATATGCTTAGTGAAATATACAGGCATATGTTGCTTTCTAGTTTCCCAAGGATATGTGTTACCGCAAAAATTACCTAGGGTGGAAAGTTTCCAGCATTCCAAACAAGAACCAACGGAGTGCCAAAATTCTCTGAAGGAAACTGACGTCAGCTGGTGACTAAGCAAGCACTAAGAGCGGAGAGCATTGTTCCCTGTCCCCCTTTTGGATTCGGAGGGTGTGTCTATGCTGCACTGTTATTTCAAGATAACTAGCGTTATTTCGAAATAACAATGTGAGCAGCTACACAGCCATTCTGTTATTCTGAAATAATTTCAAAATAAAGGACGGCTTATTCCAAATCTGTAAACCTCATTCTATGAGGAATAATGCCTATTCCAAAATAGCTATTTCCAAATAAGGCGTGTGTAGACGCTCCACTACTGCTATTTCAAAATAACCCCTCATCAGGGCCATTCTAAGTATTCCTCCCCAGTGCCTCCTAGGGTTCTAAATCAAGATAGCACGTCTACATTAGGAAAGCCTGCATCGGACTAATTTTGAGACTTCTCTCCGGTATAGACATACTATTTTGAAATAAGCTATTTCGGACCAACTATTCCAGAATAGCTTATTTTGAAATAAGTGTGCAGTGTAGATGTACCCTGAGTGATTGTGAAATGACCAACGCTTGCAGTGAAACAGACTGCTGAAGCAAGACCCTAGCAAGTAAGTGGAAGGAAAAATATTTTTAATCTGATCAAGAATCATTCTGACCTAGTGTACCTGATCTCTAGCTTCTGCACTTATATGGTCATCTGTTACCACAGTATGATGTGTCTAGACAACAGGATTTTTTCGAAAAAAGTCACCTTTTTTCGAAAAAACTTCACCTGCATCTAGACTGCAGCTGCATTCTTTCAAAAGTAAATCGAAAGAACGCGGCAGTTTTTTTGATCACGGTAAACCTCATTTTATGAGGAATAACACCTTTTTTCGAAAGTACTCTTTCGAAAAAGGGCGCTATTGAATGCAAACTGTGCTTTTTCGAAAGAGAGCATCTTTTGAAAAAGTGGCTTGCTTTTTCGAAAAATCTGCTTGTAGTCCTAGACGCTCTCTTTCGAAAGACACTTGTGTCTAGACGTAGCCTATGTGAGCATCTCACAGTCTTTAATATATTTATGCTCCTAACACTCCCATTTACAGAAGGGGAGCTGAGAGACCCAGTAGCTTGCCAAAGGTCGCACAGGAATCTGGCAGACCAGGCAATTGATCCCAGGTCTCCCAAGTCTGCCCTGCGCACAGATGTGTTGGAGTGGGTAAAGGATGCAAATAGCCCCCTCTCTGCACCCAGGAGCCAAACATAGGAGGCAGTCATAATTTGAAAGATAGCACACCTCAGGCTCTGTTTGTCCAGTTACTGTGCCCAAGCTATTCTCGTTGACTTTAGGAGGAATAACTCCTCAACAGCAGTGGCTAGAGAAATGGTCCCTAGGCAAAAGGACAGTTAAGGTTCACAAAACCTCCTGGCCTCAGAAGGGACATATCAGGACAGGAGAGGGGTGAAGCTATGGGCCCACACCCTGTGCACTGGTCTGCAGCTGCAGAGCTCCTAAGCACCCAGAGGAATGTAGCCTCTTGCTCCACTGTGCAGGCATACCCATGCCTCCAGCTGCCCCCTACTCAGCCAGCATATCTCTGGTTCACAGAATCATAACAGAGCACCTTCTGTCTACCCCGCCAGACTGTTCAGTTCATGATTTAGGATCTTAAACAATTTTTAAAACACATATTTCACTAAAGCTTTTTACTTCACCTTTGAAAATAAATTGCTCCTGGGCTGAGATTTATGCTGCAATGCACGGTTAGTTGGGGAATAATTACTTTGAAAGCTCAGCTATCGTTCCCTAAGGAAATTTGTTTCAAGCAAAACATTAACACCCCCCTAATTATCATATTACAAGCAGTTACACAGAATATATAGCTATATATAGAACTATGTCTCTAATACATCAGCCAGAACATGTACACTTAGATAATACTGTGCAAGAAATGAAACAGCAAGTAACACTGGTGAGAGAAGAAAAAGTATGAATTACAGCTCGGTTACATTTGGAACATAAATTCCAGATGACCCACAAATTAGAACTGACCTTATTTTCAATGGCAGCACAATTTCCAATGCTCCTCAGCAACATCCCATTTCCCCTGTGTGTATCTATGTGAGTATGTGTATGTACTTGTGTGTTAAAGTCACTAGGGTACTAAATAATGTTGTCCAGGCTTATCATCTGGCAGACATGGAAATAAATGCAGCAAAGGAGGTGGAGCAAATCATAGACAGGCTGGAGTCTGTGTAGATTTACATAGATGTTTGAGTAGACTTTATTCAGGTAGTCATATGCATGGCATCAGTATCTTCTATATTATTATTATTTAGTGTATAAATCCCCAAAGCACGTCTCCTATACTCTGTCAGTCTTGACATACATGACACTGCATGTTATGCAACTTCTACAACATGGACCATTCGCTTGCCTTAATAAATTTTCACCAGAAAAAACAAACAAACCTGCAGCACACCTTCCATACATGGACAGGCTAGTAGAAAACCTCTCTAGCCATTCCCTCCCCATACACACAGGAAAAGAAAGAGACTGTGCAGAATATAATTCAAGTCCATGGGACTATTTGCATAAACTGATCAGGGGGCAGAGAGAGAGGGGAGCACACAAGGTACCTGACTGAAGATGCAATCACATATTTCCCCCAAAGAGTCTCTCCTTCCTTCTGCCCACTGGCCAAACAATGGGATTGACACTGGATGGTATATGCTGCTCTCCCTAATGGCCTGTAACATCAGCGACACTCCTACTGCAGGAAGGGCACCATTTGGAGCTAGAATGTCCCCAGGAGCACCTATTGTGGTGAAGCAACTCCGTATCCCAGTGCAGACCAGTGCCTAAAGGCACCCACACAGCAAACCAAGCACACGTGCAGCAAAAAATAACGGCCGAGGGCAGCATAAAAGGTGTAAATGCAACTCCTTTGTAAGAGGTGTTTCAAATCATCTAGTAACAGAACATGCCTGGATGGGTGCTACGTAATTATCATTCATCTCTAATTATCTATGCAGCTGTGGAGAAAAGGCTGTGACAGGAACACTTGGAAAAACTGAAAGTATACAAATCAGCCTGTCCAGATGAAAAGCGTTCAGGGTGTTAAGGGAATTAGCTAATGAACTTACACCAAACCATGGGTAATTATGTGTGAAAACTTGAGAACGCACAGGGCGGGGGTAGGAGGGCATTGAGGTGGGAGTGCAGCTCTGACAAAAAAAAAAAAGCCCTGAATTTGATAATTACCATCAAATAGATCTAATTTCAATCCAAAATGAAATGGAACAAATATTAAGTGCTTAGAGCTTTTTCTTCTTAGGCACAGATCCAGCAAAGCACTTAAGCACTTTAGATTAAGACCATGCCTGAATTGTCCCAGTGAAATTAGTGGGTTTACTCACATGCTTAAAGTTAAGCACATGCTTAAGTGTGCTGCTGGATTGGGACCATAGACCCTGACAGACCTGTAAGTAATCAAATAACAACATTTAGTTTGCTCTTTTCATTTTCAAAATGTAAGTCAATCCTCATTACCTCTGAGATGCTGGTATTATTATCCCCATTTTACAGTATGATTATATTTCTTCCCATATGGTGAAACAGAGACAGAGAGGTTAAATGGCTTGCACTGGGCCACAGAGTCTGTCAGAACTCATGTTAGAATATAACATTTCTTGGCATTTAGTTCTGGACTCATTCCACTAGACCATACCCCTCTCAGAACAGGTTTGCAGAATTCTAGTGATTTCTGACAAACCTTGTAGCTTTTGAAATTGAATTGGGAAATGCGGTCTGGTAGGCATATTTTGTTAAGGCATTTGATGCCTTGCCTCATGAGGTTATACTGGAAATATAAATTCAAACTTGGATATAAACAGCCTCACATGGATTGAAAATTGGCTGAAAAATAGTAAACAAAGGGTAATTATAAAGGGCAGTGTTTTGAGTTGGGGAATGGCTCCAGTGATATGCTGCAGGGGTTGGAAGAAATAAACAACACATTATGGCCACAGATCATATTAAATTTGGAGGTGATGCAAACAGCACGGAAGCCAGAGCAATCATACAAAGGCAGCTCAGATTGAGAACAGCAATGTTAAATCCAAAAGGGGATAAATACAAACTGAGCCATCTGGGCAAATGGATATTCAATGATGTGGGAAATTTAAAAAGCAGCCATGCTGGTAAAGATAGAGCACTGCTATCAGTAAACTGGACATATTTGGGCAATAACAAGAAAGAAAGCTAACATTATTTGGAGCTGCAGATGAAGAAACATTCCATTTGGAGAACAGGAATTCTTTCCTATACAAAACCTTGGAGACCCCACTGAAATGAAGACACTTCTGGACCCCTCAGTCACAGAAAAATGTCAGCTGGTAGGATAACATTCAGAGCACAGCAGCAAATGTCAGGAAGGTGCAGGAAGGATTCATTTAAAAAGATCTCAAGAGCCAAATAATGTGGTTAGAATTGGGGATCGGAGAGAGGAGAAGTCTCTAGATGCGTCTGAATGTTGTAAATTCCAAGGAGGAAGAGGAATTGTTTATGGTGTGCATGGGGGAATAATGTTATGCAAATGAATACAGTAACATGCACGGTGAACATCAGGAAAAATATTCCTGCCAGTGGGGGTCTATTCTGGACTAGTCTCTCAGGAGAAGTGATGGAAAGTTTGTCTTTTGTGTGGCATTCAAATGGGTCTGGGTGAAGCGCTAAAGAACATACTGTAGGGTGACATTTGTACTGGTGGCAGGTGAGGAATGAGGTTGATTACATGACTTAATAGGTGTTTTACATTTCTTTTCTGAGGACCAAATCTGGAAAGAAACTGAGTCCATTCAGCCCTCACTGAGGTCAATGGGAAGGTGGGCACTGAGGCACTGCTCAGGATTTCATGACTGTCTAGACAGGGATCAGCAGGACAAATTATGGCTGGAACACGAGGAGGGCACTCTTCCCAAATGATTGAGAGCAAAGGGACTCTCGGCTTTAGGAAGGTTGCTGTGACAGCTGTGAGTTGTGGCCATCTCTGTGGAACCCATCATCTCTTCATGGAAGTGAGGTAAATTAGCAAGCCTCTAAGGTCAGAGACAGCGGCTCCTTTCCCAGGATTCTTGCCACCCTCAGTCCTTAGTGGGAAGGTAAGCACATTCCCCATGTGTTGTCTTCACTCAGAGAGTACTGAGTTTCCTGGCAAGAGCTGAGGGGATAGTCACTACCGGGAAAGCAATGTGAAACCCTTGTAGGAAGTTGTAGTATGTGACAAAGGAATTCAGGGGGGATTTATATCAAAGGTCTTGCAGTTATGTCAGATGTTTACAGGCTCTGGAGCTGACATGCAGATTGGCAGAAGGAGTGAGGGAAACTCATTCATGAATCAAGTCTAGAGAGCATGGAGAGGAACAATTTGCAAACTAATGCTGAATGCATGGACTGTGTAGTAACAGTGCGTTGTTTTGGAGCAAGCAGCCTAAGCCATATTCAGCATCCCTTCTATTTTCCAAGCAGCTTTTCTGTTTACTTTGCTGCTGGTTCCTGTGCTATCACAAAATCAGCCACATTTGGGAGATTAATTACATGAGCTACCTGGGAGAGTTAAATCAAATCATAGTTTTTATTTACTGCACCATGTCCCATAATAAAGGAGAACAAAAGCTATATGTATCAGCACATCAAAGATTATGGATAATTACAGCTGTGGAGGCTTTGGTGGTTCTCTTCAAACAAAACAAACATACACACAAAAATGTGACTATCGGAAACATTTTCCTCCAAAAAGTTCAGGTCACATTTCAGCTACCATGTCAAAGGAAATTACACATGTTGACTGCTAACATGAATCAATCAGTTGATTTTTACCACCTCTCCTTCCTACTCCAATTTTATAGATTTCATTACACATGCAAGAAAAAAAAACGTGGTTACCAAGAAACTGCAGCAATAGTTCAAATCTCAAAATATATTCATATACAAGTGCGTAAACTCAACAAGTTTCAGAGAGGTTTATCTAGTAATAATTATTTTATACAGGGTGAATGGACTCAGGAGGTCTAGGTTCAATTCTTGTCTCTGATACAGACTTCTTGTGTGACCTTTGGCAAGCCACTTAATCAATTTGTGCCTCAGCTCCTCCTTATCATCTGGTTGTTATATGTTCCTTTCACCCTTTGTCTTGCTATTTAGCTTGTAAGCTCTCTGGGACAGAGACTTATTCTTACTATGGGCCTGCACCCATGTCTAGTACAACAAGGATCACAGAGTTGGTTAGAATACCCAGGCACTCTGGTATACAAAATAATAATTTGCACTAGTATCAGGACTTTCATCGGAGGACCTCAAAGGACTTTGATGATAATACTCTGCACATCTGTAGTGCCTTCTATTCAGTGATCCCAATGTGCTTGATGAATTTCATTTCAAAATAGTCCTGTGAGGTACTGAACTCTAAATAGCTCTTGAGAGTTTATTTTAGGCCAGGGAATAATTCTACATTAGCCGGATAAAATGTCATGATAGTCAATGTACAACCTGTATGGAGACTGTTCTGTACTTAGCATACTTCGGGCACCATAAAAACAATGTCATAATACACTTTATAATGACCGTAAGTAGGGCAGTGCTCAAATGCTTTGGGATGAGGTGGGGAACCTAAGGCCCATGAGCTGGATCTGGCCCATGAGGCTTGGGGCTCCCACATCTAGCATTGGGGAGCCCACACTGGCGCTCCAGCCCCAGCTCCCCCCCCCCCCCTGCCCACAGCTCCCCGCATGGAGCTGGAACACCAGCACCAGCTCCCCGCTGTGGGAAGAGAGCCCTAAGCCTCGCGGGCTGGAGTCAGGCAAGCCAGAGCTGGATCTGACCCACAGGCTCTGCCTGGAGTGGGGAGGAAGCAGTTCCACAGTAAAGTGCTGCCAGGGGGCTTTTTCCCAGAAAATCTATTAGCCTGGATGACCCCCTCCCCCGGCACTGATGTGTGAGGGGCAATGTGCGGGAGTGTCTGTCTGCTCAGTTAGTGACCGTGTTAGTGAGATGGTTTCTTTGCTTCTCACTTTTGTGTGGCCCCCCCCACTGATTTTTCTCAGGTTCAGCAGCCTCCGACCCAATGAAGTAGGGTTTCTCTACGTGGTCCACAAAGCCACTTTGAGAAACCTGTTAACTATTTGTGCCGATTTGTTTACTTACCGGCGCCATGGCCATGGAGCTTCGTGGCTCCTATTGATTCTGGTTCACCATTTTCAGCCAAAGGGACCTGCAGGAAGTGGCGTGGGCTGGGCCGCTGCTTCCTGTGGCTCCTCTTGGCTGTAAACAGCAAGAGGCTCCATGGCCATGGCACCAGTAAGTAAACAAACCAGTGAAGCCAGTGAACAGGTTTCTCAAAGTGGTTTCGCAGTCCACTTTGAGATACACTGCTATAAAGGTTCTTCACCTCTGCTTTAGGAAGAAGAGCTTGGTAGCTATCAAGAGGTAATGCTTTCCTATATCTTCATAACTGATACTGGAGGAAGTGAACTGAGAGGGACTTTTTTGCTCTTGCTGATTAGGATTGTTTACTCTTCCCGTGTTCTCATTATGTGCACTCTGATTTGCATAGCCCCATGATTCAGCTACCCCCCCCAGTTAGAAGCATTCCAATGTGGCGTTTGTGTGGGTAGCACACTGAAGGGAATTTCCTACCGTCTATGGGACATATAAATACCACAGAACAATCTCTCAATATGAGGAAGTGTTTAAATGTGAAAGTCATGTACTTTGGAGGACAGTGTGAATCGGGAGAAGGGTAAAGTTCAAAAAATTTTGCTCAGGGATTTTTTTCCCCATTCCCCTGGAGAATTATCTTGTGTTAAAATATGACTGAGCTACCATGTGCTCCTGGCATCTCAAGAACTATCACTTCTCTTTGAACAGGAAACTAAGTTTGCAATCTGAAATTTGAAATTTCAGAATGTAACCCTGTCAATTCACCCAAAAATTCCTCCAAGCCACTGTCAAGAGGAAGCACTTAAGAAAGTTTTATCATTGCTTGATGCCATTACTGGTTAGTCAGGTGTAAAGTGCTGGTTTCCTTAATTCAGAATGTTTTTAGTTAAATCAAATGTTTTAGGTAAAACTAGAAAGCCCATTTACCTTCACCCTAACCTGCATACAGGAGCCATTGCTCCAATTCCTGCTTCTTCTTGCTGGCCAAAAGATGTATACTTCATACATTAGATATAAACCATTTAGAGACACGCCTATTGGGGCATTCTATATAATACTTAGTCATCTAGTCTAGTTTCTTGCAATGAGGCAAGACTAACTGAGGTCCCTTTCAATCCTACATTTCTATGATTCTGTGGTTCTCTTGCAAATAATTTGTATTCTACTTCATGCTAGACATTTTCCAAATATGATGTTTCTCAGAATAAATAATCAGAAGCATTTCAAGATCAACAGAAAATTAACCTAGTATATTGTTATCTGTGTACCCCCATAACTCACTGCTATTATAACTTAATTGTCTGATGACAAGGGACTGTGCAGTAGTCTGATGATAAAGCTACTCGAGCTGTGCAATTTAATGGGCTGGGGAAAAGTATGTGAACACTAATGGGAAACATATAGGCTATGTCTACACTGTCCCCTCTTGCGCAAAAAAATGCAAATGAGGCGAAGTGTGGAATATCGCTGCGCTTCATTTGCATAATTAATGAGGCTCCGTTTTTGCGCAGAAAGGAGCCATCTACACGGCTCCTTTTTGCGCAAAAACCCCCTCTTACACAAGAGCTGTTCTTCCTCATTTTTTCAGGAAGAACAGTTCTTGCACAAGAGGGAGGTTTTGCGCAAAAACGGAACCTCATTAATTATGCAAATGAGGCATGGCGATATTCCACACTTTACCTCATTTGCATATCTTTTTGTACAAGAAGGGGCAGTGTAGACATAGCCATAGAGGTTGTTGGGTGAGGGTTTGCAGGTGAATTAAGAATTGACATTGGAAACAGACATGATCTTTATTTCTTGGTATTGCAGTCCCTCCTGTCCAGAAACTCTGCCTGCTTAGATTATCAGCACAAAGAGCAATGAGAAGAGGACCTGCACCGCTCACCATTAGTCACCTTTTCAGGCCCCCACCTCTTTTAGAAACAATGTTAAACAGAGCTGAGTCTGGGACCTGCAAATCCCAAAGCCACCGGCAATGTTCCCTGTAAGCTGTGTTCCTGGGTGTCCTCCCAGAAGAGATTCAAATGCTGCTCAGCTGATTAGCAGAGTGCCCATAGCCAGCACTATGGCTGTGTCTAGATGGGCCAGTTTTTCCGGAAAATCAGCCGCTTTTCCGGAAAAACTTGCCAGCGGTCTACGCTGGCCGCTTGAAGTTCCGCAAAAGCACTGACTTCCTACTGTAAGAAATCAGTGCTTTTTGCGGAAATACTATGCTGCTCCCTTTCGGGCAAAAGTCCCTTTTGCGCAAAACTTTTGTACAAAAGGGCCGGTGTAGACAGCTCAGATTTGTTTTCCACAAAAAAGCCCCGATTGCGAAAATGGCAATCGGGGCTTTTTTGTGGAAAAGCACGTCTAGATTGGCATGGACGCTTTTCCGCAAAAAGGGCTTCTGTGGAAAAGCGTCCGTGCCAATCTAGACGCTCTTTTCCGAAAATGCTTTTAATGGAAAACTTTTCCATTAAAAGCATTTGCGGAAAATCATGCCAGTCTAGACATAGCCTATATGTTTCTATTGGTGATGCACATCTGCACATGTCTTGGTGCACAAAACAAAATGTATTCCACATGTGGGTGAAAAATTAGAGGGAACATTGGCCACAAGGTGGGTGGATGTGTGTGGGAGAGACGTTTCAGGTCCTTTTCCTTAAAAAGATACTCCAGGAAACAGTCATAAAAACCAATGTTGACTGGCTGCCAGAGTGAAAGGAACATATTCTTAAATGACCATTTCCACAAGGGTCAGTTCTCTCCTTGGGCAAGCCTTCAGAAGGCCTGCACTAGAGCCATGCTATCGGCAGAGTAACATAGTAATCCCAAAGTTATTACCATAGTACTATTTCCCCACGAGTATTAAAAAGTGTGCAAGCTGTTCTTGTCTTGTGCTGAGACATGATCTGACTGCTCATCAGGGAGGAATTCCTACTGTGAACGTGAATGACTAACAAGAGGGCCTGGAGGCTCTGGTTCACAGAGTTCAGCTGAGGCCCACAGAGCCTATGGCCTGGGGCTCTCACCTGCAGTCACTCCGTGAATGAAGCCTCAGATGCAGGAGCCTTCTCAAAATGCCCGGTTTGCCTCTATTCAATCATCTGTTCAAGGATGCCTATATTTCTTAAAGGAAAGCACGATGAGGAAAAAATAAACTTTCTTCAGGCAAGGCGTACTCACCAAGGAAAGCCAGCTAAGGTCTGTATTGCTTTCTGTTGTTGTATCCCACTACGGTACCATGCCACATCATAGATGCAAAGGGAGGCGATGTAAGGTTTTTGCTGCTGGAAGGTCTGGCGAAGGGTAAACAAACTTTCTGCATCTGTCACGGTTTATATTTAACAGAATGGCTGTTCTGTTGTAATTCTACAGTTAAAGTACTTTGCACTGTGCTGTTGGGAGCATGCTGTTGGACAGATTATACATGAAGAGTGACTGGAAAAGACTTGTAACATGGCCTTAGGCAGATTTCAAACTGTTCCTTTCCACCCCAAGCCAACCCACTCCCAGAGAAATTTAACCTAAATAAACATCCTCGAGCTAATCAATCCATTGCCCTTTCAAAGAAGAAAAAAAAGTAGTTTGTCACATGTAGGTGTTTTGGATAGACTTTAATAGTTAGAGATTTTTATAAGAGAAGAGAGAAGGGGTTTGTATTGGTGTCCAAGAATAACAATTTACCTTATGCCCTAATCCAGTGCAGGTGTTTGTGTGTTGTTTGGTTGATGTTCTTCCCCCTCAGAGAAGGTTGCATTTTAGAGTTGTTGTAAGTAGATAGTTTGCAAGCTGTTTAGGGATCATATGAAATGAGAGGTACTGCATAATTATAAAGCATTCTTTTAAACTTTTAGTTCATGTGTTGTCCAGATTGCTCTCAGTTTGGATTCTGTCAACAAGCACAAATAAGAAATGAATCTTTCTCTCTCTCTTTTTTTCCTCATCTGTTGGGCTAAAGGAGATCTCTGTGCTACAACCAAGCTATAAAAGGCACTCCAATTCAGGCAGGGCAGGTGACTGAAAACAAAAGGCCTTGATTGAAGTGGCTACAATGCACAGAACCACTAATGTTATTCTGGGGGCATTCAGCATGGTTTATTGCACAGTACAACAACAAACAAAGATGAAACTAAAAGTGTTTAGTGATTCAAGTTTTATTTATTTAATTTTTATTTTTCTCTCACTTTCACATTTAAAGAATTTATTTTAAAGGTTTGGAACATTTCTTGGGCTTGTGTTTCCTGGACCATTTTCCTCTCTTCAAAGTCCCCTTTATCAAAGATATCTTTGTAAATAACCTCTTTCTTTCTGTGTATTTGGTTATCCTGCCAAATTAGCTGCGCTGCCATGGAGACATGGCATCAGCAATCATTGAGGTTTTTTTTTGTAGGATTTCACTAGGCCCTTGTCTCAGACCTTGACTGAATTAGGAAAATAATGAGATATTGAAAGCAAATGTTATACAACTAGAATTGTTGGTGATGGTAACATAAATACATTTTATTCAAAATATTTATTTTATTTTATTAAATGTTTCTTAGGTTTTCTTTGAATACATATGTCTGTTTTTGTTTACCCCACATTACAAAGATAGATAGATAGATAGTCAATGTCCTTGTTTGGTGTATATGTACAACTTGCTATTATGTTTTCTATTATAATGACCCTAATCATAGATTCTTTAAAGATTTAATATTTATGTTCTAGTAATTGAAATGATATTCTCATATGACTGGCCACTGCATCAGTTAGCTAAATATACAAATAAAGTGGATACTTTCATATTTGCAGAATCTTTGCATTATCACTATATTATTTAATATAAAGTTTATACCTATTTTAGAAATAATTATTCTTATTAATAGCAAGAATTGTGGAATCTTGACTGTCTGAGTAGCATCAATATGGTCCCAAAAATACTCAGTGAATTCGGGCATCTCTACACAGCAGGGCTATAGTTGGAATAAACTATACAACTTGAGCTATGTCAATTCTGTAGCTTAAATTGAAATAGTTTATTTCAGCTTTTTGGCACTGTCTACACAGCAGGAAGTTGAAAGAAGAATGCTTTTCCTTCGACTTCCCTTACTCCTCGTGAAGCCGCAAGCCGTTTTGTTGACATGACAGTGTGGACGCAAAGGACAGTGGAGATGCAATAACGCCTTCTGTCGACAGAAAGTCTGTCGACAAAAGGCGTTATTCCTCATAAAATGAGGTTTACAGCCGTCGAAAAAACTGCTGAGTTCTGTCGACGTTATGTCGACAGAACTCAGCAGCAGTGTAGACGCAGGTATAGTTTTGTCGACAAAAGTCCACTTTTGTCGACAAAACCCTGTAGTCTAGACAAACACCCTGTAGTCTAGACAAAACTTCTGTCAACAAAAGCCTGTAGTCTAGACGTACCCTTATAGTAGTTCCAGGGTGGTGTCTGGATTTGCTATTGTACAACTTGCATGTTACCACAGCTCAGATAGCTCATAGTTCTTAAGCAGAAACTCTTATTGGCTAAGGCAAAAAATCCCTTTCCTCTATATTTGTTAGTAGACCCTGGCATGTGGGAAGCTTGTCTTATCTGGCAATTTCTATTGCCATGTTTTACACAAATAGTTTGTACTTAGTCTAAGAGCTGTTTTGTACAGTGTAATGGGAGTGTACGGGTTTGTTTGACACCTCCTAGAAAGGGCTCTGAAGTTGTGCTCCATCCAACTCCAATGACATACCTAGAAAGAGCCACATCAAGTCAGCCAATTACTGTACCTGGTAATTCAGAAATTAATTCCTATAAAGAGTTCAGCAGGAGCTGTGGGATGCATTCTAGTTGAGAGCTAATTAGATGTAGTTGGAAAAACAATGAGCAGGCCTGACTAACACATTTATTAGGTGATAAGCTTTCATGGATAAAACTCACTTGATGCTCAGCTACTCAAAAGAACAGAGTGCATTTCTGAAAGACTGTAGAGACAAGGAAGCTCTGTTGACTAGAAGCCATGCAGGGAATTCTGGGGAAATGGAGCTGCCTTTTTATTTTTAAGTCTTGTTTTATTGAATTTTTAGTTTACTCTTGGTTAACAACATAGAAGGAAATGTAGATAGACACTTTAACCAAGTGGGTATCAATTTTGATTAAATCAGAAGCCCTGAAGTCAATAGGTAGCAGGTTTAAAACAAACAAAAGAAAGTATTTCTTCACACAATGCACAGCCAACCTGTAGAACTCTTTGCCTGAGGAAGTTATGAAGACCAGGACTTTAACAGGGTTCAAAAAGGAATAAGATACGTTCATGGAGGATACGTCCATCAAAAAGCTATTAGCCAGGATGGGCAGGAATGGTGTCCCTAGCCTCTGTTTCTCAGAAACTGAGGATGGGAAGCAGGGAATGGATCACTTGGTGATTGTCTGTTCTGTCCCTTCCCTCTGGAGGCACTTGGCATTAGCCAATGTTGGAAGACAGAATATTGGGCTAGATGAACCTTTGGTCTGACCCAGAATGGTCATTCTGATGTTCTTAACTTGGCCCAGAAAGAGAGACACATGTAAATCCAAATCTCTAGTGTACATTCTCTTACCATTTCATCCCTCTCTGCTACTACTTGAAATCAGTGAAGAAGAAGGGAAGATAGGAATCTCACCAGCAGTGCACAGCTTAGAGGCAACAGCAGGAGCTGTTCCAAGATTCACTGCTTTAGAGGCTTATCACCCCATGCCCTAGTCACTGCTCCAATAGTGAGCCCTAGCTCCATTCCATATAAGCTGAGGCCTAAGATGACAGTTGATGCCCGGGCTGCCTTGAAGGCCCTAGATGATCCATCTGCTAGGAATTAGGCATTATCCCCTGAGAACTACTGTCACAAATCCTAGTCAAAACTCTTTCCACCCAGGTCCCCACCCCATGTCTTAGGATGAGCTCCTCTGTCTCCAGCCTGAGACTCATGCATTGAAAGACTTATTGGACTCCTTTATACTGGAAGAAATAGCTAGATAGCCTGTCACCCACTTTGCACTTGATATCAGTGATTACACAAGCTACAGGGCCCTGCAGAATCAGGCCCTGAAGAAGAAAATGGGGGAACCACAGATTAGTGGATTCTTTTGAAAATTTAGTCCTTGCCTTCCTTGTGGTTTCAGCTTATCCCTCTGTGAAATGTATATATCGTGTCTGTTATAGAATTTCTACAGCATGTTACCATAGTACCCAAGTGCTTCCCAGGTAAGTTACATCTAGCTTCAGTAGGCTTCATAGCATTTATGGACTTCTCCCTCTCTGACCTCACAGATCACATATTTCTATTTAATCATCCTGATGGTTCCTGCAATGGTGGGAATGCTTTTCAAAGAGGAAGGTGTTGCAACATGTGTGTGGTCAGACACTAGATTAGTCCGACGGGCATATTACCCATTTCATAAGGATGTCGTAAGGCTTACCTTATTACTGAGAAAAACATCAAGACTGTCAGAAAAAACGTGCACCACATCAAGTCATCAGTTTTCATGCACTTGTGGAAAGTCCCATGTCACATCCCAGTTTATTCGGCTTCTGAGTAAAAAGAGAACATTTCACTTTCCGCGGAGAAATGCAGGAGTGTTTGACTACAACTTAAAATGAGAATGATCCTGATGGAAGATCAATTGAGGATCCAGGAAATGCAGTTAGGGAATTGTGTATGACTAAACATGAAATGGTAAATGCAAAATTCATCAAGTTCTAGGAATGAGAAAGATGGAGTCTAGAGACCATAGGAAACTTTCAAGGCACAAAGACCATTCATTGAACTTGTTACAACATTGTGTTTCAAAGAAGTGATGCATCTTAGCTGGATTTTCTAATTGCATTTATATTGTTTGCTATCTTATACAACAAACAATGAAAATTAACATGCAAATCAAATAACAGAACAGTCTTATTAGTTGAATAAGATTATATACGCATATATTTGACATCTTTTTTGAAAGCTGATGAAATGATTGGAGCTTTTGTGAAGTAACAGCTGTAGTAGCAGCCAGCTATAATAGCTAGAAACTCTGGTCTGCGAGACACTGGTTTGTAATTCAGAAGCGGGGGGGGGGGGGGGGGGGGGGGAATAGCAAGCTGGAATCTAATTATGTGGGATCAGAATTAAGATAATTATGGGTTGGGATTGAGAAAGAAATGAGCTTATCAAATTTGAAAAACACTGGTTTCTGTTAAAGGTGGAGGTGATTACTTATTAGAGACTAGGTACCTTGTGTTCAGTTATCTAAAAGTCCAGACTGATGGTGTGTGAGTGTGAATGTACACACAGGTGCTTTAAAAGAGCCAATTTCATTAAGCTGAAAACAGTTATCAGCCAAATCAGCAGAGAAGGAGGGGAGGAATTTACTCAGAGAAATATGAATGATAATTGGGAATTGTTTAAGAATACTTTACTAACTGTGCCAAAAGCCACAAAACCACAATTGAGGAAGAAGGATGTATTTGTTAAAAAACTGATTCGCTTAATACAGGAACTGAAGGCAGCTATATTACAAATGGAAGAAGTGGGAAGTTGAGAGTAATGAATGTAATGAGAAACTGAGATTTTGGAAAATGTATAAAGGGAAGCAAAGAGAAACTAGTTGAAATCTATAGCCAGATGAGTTCAGGCCAATAAGAAGAAGGCCTTTAAGTATATTAAGAACAAAAAGAATCCTAATAGTGTTATTGGTGTATTATTAGACAGAAATGGTAAAATGATTATTCTTAATAATAATCATTATAATAATGATGCAGAAAATGCAGAAGTATTCAAGAAATTCTGTTCTGTATATTGCAAAAACAAATGATAAAATGTATCATGTGATGTTGATAGCATTTTTTTCCGTTCTGCTATTATCTTAGAAATCATAGAATAGTAGAACTGGAAGGGACCTTGAGAGGTCATCAAGTCCAGTCCTTTGCCCTTATGGCAGGACCAAGCGCCATCTAGATCATCCCTGATAGATGTCTATCTAACCTGCTCTTAAATATCGCCAGTGATGGAGATTCCATAACCTCTCTAGGCAATTTATTCCAGTGTTTAACCACCCTGACAAGTAGGAAGTTTTTCCTAATGTCCAATCTAAACCTCCCTTGCTTTAGTTTAAGCCCATTCCTTCCTGTCATCAGAGGCCAAGAACAATTTTTCTCCGTCTTCACTGTAACATCCTTTTAGGTGCTTGAAAACTACTATCATGTCCCCTCTCAGGCTTCTTTTTTTCAAACTAAACAAACCCAGCTCTTTCAGTCTTCCCTCACAGGTCATGTTCTCTAGACCTTTAATCATTTTTGTTGCTGTTTTCCGGACCTTCTTCACTTTCTCCACGTCTTTCCTGAAATGTGGAGCCAGAACAGGACGCAATACTCCAGTTGAGGCCTAATCAGCACAGAGTAGAGAGGAAGAATGACTTCTGGTATCTTGCTTACAATTCTCCTGTTAATGCTTCCCTGAATGACGTTTGCTTTTTTTGCAACAGCGTCATACTGTTGACTCATATTTAGCTTGTGGTCCACTATGACCCCAAATGCCTTTCTGCTGTACTCCTTCCTAGACAGTCACTTCCCATTTTGTACGTGTGAAACTGATTGTTCTTCCCTAAACAGAATACTTTGCATTTGTCCTTATTAAAACTCATTCTATTTACTTCAGACCATTTCCCCAGTTTGTCCAGATCATTTTGAATTATAATGCAATCCTCCAAAGCACTTGCAACCCCTCACAGTTTGGTATCACCTGAAAACTTTAAAAGCATACTCTCCATGCCGTTATCTACATTTAACTATATTAAACAGCTGCCTCTATTATCAAGAAAAGATCTGGCTGAGCATATCACTGACTGCTAATATTGATGTTCATTAAGGCCATGTCTACACTATCACTTGTGTTGGTACAGGTTGAATCTCTCTGGTCCAGCAACATCCGTGGTCTGGCATGATTTTATTTAGCTGGCTGTCCACTTCCTATGAGTGTGGTCAAGTTTCCTGCAGTCCCATAAAGTTTGTTTACAGCCACCAGTCCTGACTCTCAGTGTTCTGTGCTATTATTTAGATTGAATTTACCCCTAAATGTCCTCTAAGAGCCCAGTAAGCAGTAGAAGTGTTGGTAATGTTACTAGATAATATTGACCTCTCACAGTTTGGCAAATTCTCTGGTTCGGCATCAGTCAGGTTCCAAAGGTGCCAGACTAGAGATGTTCAGACTGTATAACTTAATGTTGTTCAGATATGTTAAAAATCACCCCCTAAGTGGCATAAGTTATACCAACAGAAGCACTGGTGTGGCGCTTCACTCACTGAGGGAATAACAGCCGTTATTTTAAAATAACGTTACTATCATCTACACAGCCAAACTGCTATTTCAAAATTGAAACGAAATAGCGGAGCGCTTATTTTGAATTTGGTAAACCTCATTCCATGAGGAATAATGCCAAATTCAAAATAGCTAAATCAAAATAAGCGCTGTGTAGGTGCTTAATTCGAAATAGGGAGCCTCCAGCCCTTCTCAGGGTGCCCTGGTGGCCACTCTGGGCATAGCCAGGAAAACTCTTCTGCTCCCCCCCCCCTCCAGCCTCAGAGCCCTTAAAGGAGTAGACTCTGGCTACAGAGCCAGCAGTCTGTGCACCTGGCCCAGCATGAGCCAGCAACCCAGTGGCACCCAGCCCTCCACCGCTCCTCAGGCGCAGGCTGGCAGCACCCAGGAGCCTGCCAGGGGCTGCAAAAGGTGGGCACCTTCCTGGTCTAGTGTGGAGATCATAGACCTCATTAAGGTTTGGGGGGAGGCCTCGAATGTCCACGATCTCTGCACTAGACACAGGAACGTGGCCGTCTACAGGTGGATGGCTGACAGCCTGGCCACCAAAGGCCACATGCGCAGGAGCAGGTGCGCATGAAAATAAAAGAGCTGCGGCAGGCCTATGCCAGGGCCTCAGGGGGCAGCTCCCAACCAGGGGTTGACCCGGACCCCTGCCCCCATTATGATGCCCTGGACTGCATCCTGGGGGGTCAGACAGTCCATGCCCCCCAGGTGGTCATCGACCCTGGGGCAGAGGGCCCTGCCCATGACACCGAGGAGGAGGAGGAGGAGGATGGCCTGTGTGCAAGCACATCGGCTCCGATGGTGCAGAGACCTGCTGTCCTCACCATGCAGAGGGGAGCTGGGCTTCACCCACCGTGTCCCCAGGGAAAACTGACCACTTCTCTTGTTTCTCCACAGCCGCACCAGCTGTGAGTGCAGGGCGCACCACCCCGCTCAGGACAGCCTCCCGCACCCGGGCCAGCAGGCTGACCCATAACCAGGAGTACCAGTGGCAGCACCTGGGGATTCTGCGAGGTCAGCACTGCACCCTCGACCACTGGGTGCATGAAGACCTGCAGCTGCAGCGGGAGAGCTGGCGGGAGCTGCTTGCCCAGGGCCATGCCATCTCCGACCACTTACAGACCCTGGTGTAGAGATTGCTGCCTCCTGCCATTCCAGCCCCAGCTGCTGCCCCGGCTACCACTCCTCCTCCCACTCCTGCTTCTTTCCCCCCTCCCCACTCCACCTTCAGTATCCGCTCCCCCCCAAGGACGCCGAGGCCCCCACACCTGCAGTGCTGGGAGACAGGTGGACCAGCAAGTTTCCCAACCCTGAGCTTCTCCTCCCCCTTCCAGCTCCCTCCTCACAGGTTTCCCCCTCCTCTCTCCCATCCTCTCGCCTCTCCTCTCCCTCCCTCATTCCCCCCAACCCTGGTTTTCTTCAATTAACAGAGTTTGTTTTTGTCAACACATGTGTCTTTATTTAATGGGAAGGAGGGTTAGGGAGGGGTCAGTGAAAGGATGTGAGGGTGAAATGAGGCTCAAGCCCCCAGTGGGGCACACCAGGGAGACTTTAGTCCTCCTCTGGGTGGAAGGTCTCCCGCAGGGCCTCCTGGATACCAACAGCCTCCCGATGGGCCTCCCGGCTGGCAGCATGCAGGGTTGCACATACAGGCCAGCCAAGTGGTCGGCCTCTGCCATCCAGTCTGGCAGGAAAGCCTCCCCCTTTCTCTTGCCGAGCTTGGCATTAAAGGCCTATCGGGAGGGGTAGAGGTGTCCCGTGAAGGACTTCATCAGTCAGGTTTGTAAGAGATAGGCCGCATCCCCCACCAGGCACACAGGCACGTCCACGTCCCCAAACCTGATGTGGCGGTCGGGGAAGAAAGTCCAGGCATGCAGCCTTTGGCACACAGAGGAGTTGCAGTAAAGCCACGCGTCGTGTGTTTTGCCGGACTAGCCCACATTGATGTCCACGAACTAGCCCCAGTGGTCAGACACAGCCTGCAGGTTGACCCCTTTCAGTTGATGTAGAGGGAGGCCTAGTGGTCCAGGGCATGGATGGGGATGTGTGTGCATCATGTCAATTGCCCCCCCTGCAGTTGAGGAAGCCCAGGGCACCAAATCCCTCGATCATTGCATCCACTTCGATGAGGAGGATGACTCTGCAGAGCAGCTCTCTGTTGATGGCCTAGACCACCTGCAGAGGGACATACAAAACCACCGAGAGTAACTGGGGTGCCAGGGTGGCTGAGTGCTCTTTCCCTGCCACTGCCCCGTGTCCCCACTCCCAGGAGCAACCCCCCCTGCAATCCTGGCCACCGCGGGCAGTCTTTAGTGTGGGTGGGAAAGACCAAACCCTCTCGAGGAGGGGACTTGCACTACCTTCCCCCCTTTTTCTTGGGGCAGCCCATCCCTGCCTCGCATCCTCCCCCTTGCACAGTGGCCGAAGATTGCCATACCTGCATGAACACTGCTCTGACGGTGGATCTCCCCACACCGAACTAGTTCACCATGGATCTATCTGGCGTGGAGAGCTGCCATAGGGCGATGGCCACGCACTTGTGGAGGGGAATGGTGGGCCTCAAATGCATGTCCCATTGCCGCAGAGCAGGGGCAAGCCACTTGCAGAGCTCGAGGAATGTGTCCTTATTCATCCTGAAGTTCTGGGTCCATTGTTGGTCTCCCCAGCGCTCCAGGATGATGTGGTCCCACCAGTCGCTGCTGGTATCCAGACACCAGATGCGGTGGAGCACACTGGCATACGGGAGCTGCAGCTGCTTCTCCCTGTCCCCCAGGAGGGTCCGGCGGATGGTGTGGGGGTTGGGCTGCAACACATGTTGCAAGGCTGCCTGCAGAAAGCACACCCAGGCTTGCGGCAACAATTCCAAAATGAGCACCAGAGTGCCCAGGGGCAGCTCTGGCTCCATGGTGCCGAGTGCTGTGGTGCCCCGAGTGAGGGCAAACAAAACAGACAGAGAGAAAAATGCTTTGCTGTCTCTCAGTGAGGTAGGCAAGCAAGCAGGGAAAGCTGAGAACTGGCTCTCCAGGGTGGGTCCCTTTAAGCACAAGCCTCAGATAGCCTCAGGCAGCAGCCACACAAAGTAACTCCTGACCTGATGCCCTGCTAGAACCGGTTTCAGCTGCCCTTAAATGTGATTCAGCGTCCAATCAGTGTAGACGTGCTATTTCGAAATAGCAAAAAGCTATTTTGAAATGCATTTTGTATGTAGACATATTATTTTGAAATACCGTATTTCAAAATAAGATATATTGAAATAACTCTGTAGTGTAGACGTACCCTGATATAGTGGAGGTGGTTTCATTATGTTGCTGAGAGAATTCTCTCCTGTTTGCATTGTTCATTGCTACATGAACAATCTTAAAGTGCCATGGCTGCATCCGTACAGCTGAGCCACTGTATAAGTTTTCTGGTATAGACATGGCCTAAGTGCTGGAACACTGGGGAATTTCCAGATGACCAAAAGAAAGCTAATGTTGTGCCAATATTTTAAAAGGATAAGCAGAATGATCCATAAAATCATAGCCATGTCAGTCTGACATTGATCTTGGACAAGATAATGCAATCACTCATACAGAAGTCAATTAATAAAGAATTACAGGAGGGTAATATAATTAATACAAATCAAAATGGATGTATGGACAATATCTCCTATCAAACTTATTTGAAATACCTTTTAAAAGGTGATTAAAAGATTGGTTGATAAAGGTTATAGAGTTGATGTAATATAATTAAAGTTCTTTAAGGCTTTTGAACCAATACCACATGACATTTTGATTAAAAACGAGACTAATATAAAACTAACAAGGCACACATAGATAAAAAAAATAGATAAAAAGCTGGCTAACTGACAGGATTCAAAAGGTAACCATAAACAGGAAATCATTATCAAGAAAATGTGTTTCTAGTGGGGTTCAATGGGGATTGGATCTTGGCCCTATGCTGTTTAATGACTTGAAAGAAAAGATATAATTCTTATTTATGAAGTTTGCAGGCAATGCAAAAATAGAGAGAGTGGTAAATAGTGAGGAGGACAGGTCACTGTTACGGAATGATCTGGATCCCTTTGAAAGTTGGGTGCAAGCCAACACCATCCTTTAACGCAAATACATCTCGGAACAAAAAATGTAGGTCATGCTCACACAGGCTGAGGAGAATCTATCCTGAAAGCAGTGACTCTGAAAAAGATCGGGAGTTGAGGTGTGTACCCAGCTGAACATGAGCTGTGAATCTGACTTTGTAGCCAAAAGGGCTAATGAGATGCTTGGCTACACATACAGGGAAATCTGAGTAAGAGTAGAAAGATTATTTTACCCCAGTGTTTGGCATTGGTGTCACTGCTGCTCAATTCCTGGTCCTGTTCTGGTACCCACAACTGAAGAAGGATCTTAAAAAATTGGAGGGGGGTCAGAAAAGAGTTACAAGAAATATTACAACATTAGACAACCTACCTTAGGGGTACAGATTCAAGAACCTCAATCTAATTGGCTGTGTCTATACTGGCACAATCTTGCGCAAAAGCGGCCGCTCTTGCATAAAAACGTGCTGCCTGTCTACACTGGCTGCGTGTTCTTGCACAAGTAAACTGATGTTCTAATGTATGAAATCAGGGCTTTTTGCACCAGACCCCTGATGCTCCCGTTCAGGAATAAGCCCCTTTGCACAACTGTTCTTGCGCAGGAGGCCAGTGTAGACAGGCAACATGAATTTCTTGCGCAAGAAAGCCCTATGGTTAAAATGGCCATCAGAACTTTCTTGCACAAGAGATCATCTACACTGGCATGGATGCTCTTGCGCAAAAGCACATCTCTTGCGGAAAAGCACATGCCAGTGTAGACCCTCTCTTGTGGAAGAGTTTTTGCAGAAGAACTCTTCCACAAAAGAGTTTTTGTGTGAGAACGTGCCAGTGTAAACATAACCATTAAGTTTAACAAAAGAGAAGGTTGAAGGGAGACTTGATTACAGTCTGTAAGTATCTATATGGAGTAACAAATAATTAATAATGGGTTCATCAATCTAGTGATAAAAGCGTACTGCGATTCAATGGCAGGAAGTTTAGACCAATTCAAATTGGCAATAAAGTGTGCATTTGTAACAGTGAGAGTAATGAACCTTTGGAACAATTTGCTGAGCGCCATGGTGGACTGGATTTGCCATCACTGGCAAATTTAAAATCAAGTTTGGATGCTTTTCCTAGGAACAATGTTGGGGGAAGTTCATTGGGCAGTGTTATACCCAATTAACCTTTACCCACAGGCCAGACTAAATGGTTACAATGGTCCATTCTGGCCTCAGAATCTATGAATCTATGAATCCTTATGTATGTGTGTAGTGGAGAGGGTGCAAGCACTAAGAATAAGATAATGATACTCAAAGGGCTTTGGCACCCATTGATGCAGATGCTATATTAGCCTACCTACCTCACCATTGTCATAATGGTGTCACTTGTAAAAGCTTTTTTCCCCCTGCATTTTCCTTGGGCTGTCTCACTACAGCCCAGTGAGATAACAGGGTCAATTCTGCTCACTTTGAGCTCTCACATGATCAGGTTGAGGAGTTAAATGAACATCTTAGCAACGCTATGCAGCAATTCTCTTCTTTGTCACAGAAGATAAATGATATAACTAGTAGGTACTTCAGGGCAGATGTATCCCTGGCCATTCATCCTTAAATAGGCTTCAGTGACATTTCTTCAGGGGTGACTTTGGCTCCCACATCTCCATTGTACTCTAGCCAAAGTTTTCTCCTAGAGTCAGTCCAGTGCATGCTTCCCACTATACCCTGTTGCTAATATTTAATTTTGTACAGCTTTATTACGAAAGTCTCACTGTAATTTTGCCCAGTAATTTTGTGGTGTTTTAGATAATGTTTGTGTATGCATGTGTTGTTTTTGCTTATTTATGAAAACAAATCCAACCTAAACTATTCTGTTTGGAGGCCAACTTTTTTATTTTTTAAACCGCAACTCCAGATGGCCCATAAATATGAGATAAGCAGTTGTAACTAAGCACAGAGCAGAATTAAAAGAGCATGCGTGAACTAAAACACAACTTAGTGAACACATCACCTTGATATGCTCTCTCAGTCCATAAAGATACCTTCCTTTCCCCTTAAATGGTATAACTGGCTGCCAAATTAAGCAACCAGATGCTCAGATAACCTCTTTCTAGCAGCATCTTTTTTTCAATGCTGCTGGCCATATCAGGATGACATCCTCTATATTCCTGTTTCTAAACATTTTCATGCCACAAAAGAGCATGATGAGATAATGAAGGAAAAGAGAGGAAGGATATCTGAGGTCCTGTCTACACTAGGAAATTATTTCGAAATAACTTATTTCAAAATAATAACTCCCAAAATAACTATTTTGAAATAGCATGTCCAAACTACAGGGGAGCCTCAAAATTAGTCCAAGGCAGGCTCCCTTTGGGTATGTCAACACTACAGAGAAGAGCAAACCTGCTGCTGCCGATCTTCCAGGGTTCGAATTAACAGGCCTAGTGAAGTCACGCTAATTCAAATTGAGAGGAGCACTCTGGTCAATGCCTGTAGTCCTACTTCCATGGGTTCTCCCTTCAACTTCCTGCTGTGTGGACAGCGCCAAAAGATGAGTTAAGATACTTCAGCTATACAATTAATGTAGCTGAAGTTGAGTATTTTAATTTGACTTACTCCTTAGTGAAGATATACCCACAATGTGGATGTGTCAAGTATCAGAGGGGTAGCCGTGTTAGTCTGAATCTGCAAAAGCGGCGAGGAGTCCTGTGGCACCTTATAGACTAACTGAAGTGTAGGTGTATAAGCTTTTGTGGGAAAAGACCCACTTTGTCAGATGCATGTGGATGTGCTCTTTTGTGGCATGAAAATGTGTTACTTCGACTTAGAGACCCAGGAAACACTGGGGACTGGGGAGTAATTACTATGAATTACTCTGGAGAGTAGTTATTTCAAAATAGCAGTGGAGCATCCACACTACCGCTATTTTGAAATAACTATTTTGAAATAAGGATTATTCCTGGTGAAAAGCAGGAGTTATTATGTCAAAATACCCAGCCCCTTATTTTCAAATAACAGGCTTGGTAGCATGGACAATCCTCTTGTTGTTTCAAAATAGTTCCCTAGTGTAGACCAGGGCTAAGAGACTATGACTAAGGAGATCTGGGTTTGATTCCTGACTTTGTCACCGATTTTCCACAAGTCTTTGGCCAAGTCATTTGGTGTCTCAGTGCCCCAGTTCCCCACTTGAAATATGGGAATAATAATTCTTCCTTTTACCTACCCTTTTGTCATGTGTTCTTAGATTGTAATCTCTCTGAGGTACATGCAGCCTCTTAGCATGTTTTTATACCAGACCTACCACAATGGAGAATTTGACCACTATGTTAATGCAAATTAACACAGAATTTGGGTAAAGGTTCTAGATTTATTTCCTTTTAAAGTCCCAGTGTTGGCAGGATAGTTTTATCCTGCCAGAGAATTTTACAAATGTTGGCATTTGCAATTTTGCACAGCATGAATTAACTCTCAAATGGACACACCTGTCCCTGGCATACATCTGAGTGGATGGATGGCAACAAGGACTGAAAAGTAAGCTGAGAAAATCGTCATGTACAGAACTTGAAAGACTTGTTTATGGTTTTAACCAGGACTGCCATTCTGTCAATCCACCAGCGACAGAGAGTCCATCAGCTTTGGATCAGAAAATTCTTTGGCATTGCTTACTATGCTGTTTCTGAATGTCTCAAATTTATTTTGTTTTTATTAATCTAATCAAAATATCAAACTCAAATTCCTTGCTCACGAGTTCTGAATTGTTCACTCTACATCATCCATGCAGGCTCTTGCCCTTCCAGTGCTGGCAATGTAAATACAATAGTCTGCACTTTTCACCTTAAACACTGTCCTTCCACACACAAACTAATGAGTTGGTGATGTTGAGTCCCCCAGAAGAGTATAGAGGCAGTAGGAGATGGAGACGCATGTATATTCTGATGTTTCACATGGCTTCGATAAATGTTCTAAGTGAAAGTATTTTCTCAGAAATGAGCTAGTTTTGCAAGCTAAATATCCATAGCCCTTTAAACATGAAAGTTTATAGCATTCATTTTTCCCTAGATGCTACAGTATGTCTAGTGCATTCTAAATTATCTTGTCTGGGGTTGACGGTTATCACCCTAAATTACCTAGAGCTGCTTCAGATTTTAAAATACCAGATCCTAAGAATGATCTTTGTGTCTTTAATTTTTTTTTCTTTTTAAAAAGTACAATTTCCAGTTTCAGGAAAGCAATACAGTTTGTTATCTGTGATATTAGACGGGTTAAAAGAGGGGTTGAGGATCCCTGCAAGGACCACCTTTTCTTGCTTAGGAATGCCACATACTATCATGTTTGGGGACTAACTGAGGGTGGCCCAGAGTCATATCAGTCATTCCCACAGAAAATCTTAAAGAAGGGAACAATTTTGCAAAACTGGCCATGTTTCAACAGGACTCTGTCCTGGGAAATGATACCTCTGGAAAAAGAGGTGGGGGTTATGGTGGATTATCAGCTGAATGTGAGCTTCTGGTGTGATACTGCAGCCACAAGAGCTAGAGTGATTCGGGAAAGCATACACAGGGAATCTGGAGTAGCAAGGCTACTCTACCTCTGTATCTGGCACTGGTGTGCTGTGGCCACTGGAATATGTGTCAAGTTTTGGTGCCCACAATTGCAAAAGCTGTTGATAAATTGGAGCAGGTTTAAAGAAGAGTCATGAGAATGATTAAAGCATTAGAAAACTTGCCTTACAGTTACAGACTCAAGGAGTTCAATCTATTTTGCTTAGCAAGAGATGGTTAAAGGTTACAGACTTGATTATAGTCTGTAAGGGTGCGTCTCCACAGCAGGGCTTAACTTGATATAAGCTATGCAAACTGAGCTACGTCAACTGCATAACTTATTTCGAAATAAGGAGCATCTACACAGGGGCGGCCCGTGCATATAGGCCGACTTGGCCGTTGCCTAGGGTGCTGCCTTCAACGGGGCGCCCAATGATGATATCACGTCATTGAGGGCCGTGCACGCGGGGGCGCTGATCGCGCGTTCCGCCTGGGGTGCCAGCTGCCGGCAGCCTGCCTCCGGCCGCCCCTGCGCCTACACAGCCCTTATTTAGAAATAGAGCACTCTTCCTCCGACTTCCCTTACTCCTCATACAATGAGGGTTACAGGAGTTGGAGTAAGAAGTCCTCCAGCTTGACAGTATTTCAACGTTATTTCAAAATAACTGCCTGCTGTGTAGGTGTTGTTGATTAAAATATTATATGACCATATAAAAATAATGCACATGGCACCAGGGCAACACATTAAGATTACACAGACAACCTTAAGTTTGCCTTTCCTAACTTTCGAGTGCTTGCTTGACTTTGCAACATTAATAATGACCATTTAATGTAATTATTATGCATGGCAGATGGATATGATCTACTCTAGTTAAAGGCTCCTTATAATATTGCCTTAGTTAACTATCTCAATCGTCCACTTTGTAGTTAACTATGATGGCAAGACTGAAATCAGGATCTGGGATCTCCCTACTCCACTGGAGCCTCACCCACGACCCTACAAGTGGTGGAGTAGTTTGCCACTGGGTCAGCGGGGATCCCAACCGCAACATGCTGGACAGGCCTCAGGCAAAGCTGTCGCCAGGCCAAAGTCAACTGCCCTAGGCCACTTCCTCCTTTCCCCTGAAGGCACACCTGAAACAGCAAATAATCCTTTGCCCCTCTGAGTAGGTATCCTGTGGCAGTCCCAGCAGGCCAATGGCAGGTGCAGTGTCCCTGGTGCCCAGGGCATTGCTGGGTTCGGTAGCAGAGTGAGCGTACAGGAGCAAGCAGGGTCCATCTGCTTCCTTCGGTGTCTCCACTCCCACTGAGCCGGAGTTTCTCCCCTTTATAATTCATGTTCTAGTTTTGTACTTCTTGCAGGAGTACTTCAGATCACAATGTCCAACTAACACACTGTGAGGAGCCAAAATGTCACAAGAGACCATGCAAATTACTTTTAAGCTCTGCAGGAACAGCTATGGACTGTCCCGTTATAGACACCACCCTCCATAAACTTCCTCTGCACAGCTAATTCCAGATAAAAACCTCTAAATTTAGGCCTTCCTGGCTGATTCCTGAAGCAAGTAAATGGCTTTCATCTGAGCTCATTGCTGTTCACAGTTTGCAAACAGAAGTAGGGCACCAGCTGTGCCTCTAAACCTTACAGTAGGGCAGTGGTTTTCAAACTATGCGTCACAACTCAGTACTGGGCCGTGGAATGTCAGGCACTGGCTCTCATTGCTGCAGGGGAATCAGGTGACCAATGGAGGTGCTAAGGCAGGTTACCTGCCTGTGCTGGTATCACAGACTGTGCTGCACCCCAGAAGCAGCCGGCAACAGGCCCAGCTCCTAGCTGGGGGGTAGGAGAGTGCACAGGGCTCCACACACTGCCCCTGCCCTGAGCACTAACTCTGCATTCCCATTGGTTGGGAACCTGCTGCTGGCTGTTTCTGGGGTGCACTATGATCTGCAGTGCCAGGAGAGGCAGGAAGCCCATGTTAGTACCCCTGCTACAGTACTGACTGGGAGCCACTTAAGATAAACCCCTCCTACACCTGCCAAAGATGGAGCCCCCTCCTGTACACCAAAGCTCTTATCCTCAGCCCCACCCCTGAGCCCACACTGTGGTAAAATTGGGTCGCAGGCATCAATGATTTTCTTCAACTGGGTCATGAGAAAAAAAGTTTGAAAACCACAGCTACAGCCTTCCTTATTTCTAACCATATTTCAGAGAAAGAGTAATTATTCTATGCTTACTTAAGTTTCCCTTGTACCTTAACTTGCTACATGATTCTTAACTCCCTGTCCATTGTACTGTGCTGCTCAACAGTCAGAGTTCTAGACCCCATCAAGGAGAAAGCGGTGTTTAAGCTATGGCTTTGAAGCAAGCATAGGTGTATATTTATAAAATACACATGGTGTGAAGTTTTTATTAGCATGCACTATGAACAACTGCAGAACCCATACGTGCACGTGACTTTGGATCAAAGCTGGCTTTTAAATGTAAGTCACTATCAGCACATTTAATTCTCGCTTTTAATTAGGTAAAGAAATTATTTCTTTTTGCACATCAGTTCCTACAGCAAAGACAAGTGATTTCTCTTCCTACCCTGTTCCTGCTCACTTTGGATTATCCAGATGAGGGATGCTATCAACAGCCGCAGATGAACATTTACGTGAACCAGGGAAAAAAAATATGAACTATCAGGGCAAAGAGGCACTTTGAGTAATAAAATAGGCTTCCCTTGCTGAGGAAATTACTCCCTTTCCATGCACGCCTTTGGAACGGACGTTGTTAATTTGTCACTGCCTGAGGAACAAGGAGTACATCCCCCCACCTATGCCAATAGGAAAAAGCAAGTGGGTAGGATCCAACAAAGAAGCATAATGTTCTGTTTCACACTGAAGAGAAAAGGACAATATTTATAGGGTGGTTTCGCCACAATTTTTGCAGGATGTATTTTTAAATAGATCCAGCTGCCCAGCTACTTTGGATTTTGGAGAGATGAGGAGAGCTACATTGCTAGCTTAAAATGTTATTTTTGACTTTTTGATGCTTTTTTAATTATTTTTAGTCTTTTGGTGTGCTTTTAGAAAGAGTCTTTTTTAAAAGTGTTTTTATATTTTTTTTTATTTTTGTCTTTTTGGTTTTAAATCTAGTGTGTTTCAACTAATAAAAATTCCAAAGTTTATTTTGATATGCTTATGTATTTTGAACTAGACTTTTACAAAAAGTTTTTTGCACTAGGTATCTACATTGTTAATTAAAATCAGTTGTGTTTAAGGAAAGGATAAAGGAATTGAAGTGATCGCTCAATTGTTTTGTTGGTTAAAAGGAGGAAGGCTTCGAAGATGCTGTTATTCTTCTAAGGTATCTTTATGACAAACATTATCGCCCATGAATTTGTTTGGATTGATTTCGTCAATCTCTATGTCTTCCAAAGAACGGACTCGACTGAGCACAAGAAATGGTTGAGATGGCACAAAGTATTTGTTGCGGTTTGTGGGGCACCCCATGCCAGTCTCTGCACCCCTCGGCCTGCCCACAGGGACACCCACTCTCTTCCCCCCCCCTTTTCCAGGGCTTGTTTGGGGCTCTGCTTGTGCTAATGGAGGGGCCTGCCTGGCTCACTTGCAGTGGCGCTCGCATGCTGGGGACCCGAGCTACAGGGGCACAAGCTGGGCAGAGGCAGAGGGGCACATGGGGAACTGGAGGGAGGTTGGATGCTCTTGGTCCTCTGTGGTCTCCCATTCCCCTGTGATCTGCGCCAACGCAGCTGCCATTGGCTGCTTGCTTGTGACATGCGGGGACTGCGGTTGTCCCATGTAACAGCACTGGGCTCAGTTTCCATCCCTTTAAAAGGACTGGGATTGCAGGGGGGATTGCGGCAAGAGGCGGTGGCTGAGCATGTGTGTGAAAGCTGAAAATCTCATGACAGACCGACAAGAACAGCGGCCATTTAATAGAAAGTTTGTCTAATAATAAGATCCACATCTTTAGCTACGTCAATTGCATAGCTTAAGTTGAAATAGCTTAATTCAGCTTTTGGCGCTATCTACCCGGCAGGAAGTCCGAAATAGAACACTCTTCCTTCAACTTCCCTTACTCCTCATAAAATGAGGGTTACAGGAATCGGAGTAAGAAGTCCTCCAGCTGGACATTATTTTGACATTATGTTGAAATAATTGCTTGTAGTGTAGACGCTCACTGTGTTATTTCAGAATAACGTCAGTCATTCCAAAATAATGCTTCTGTGTAGATGTACCAATTCATTGGAAGGTGGTGCCAAATTTTACAGCAACAGGAGGTTTGTAAACCCTATAGCATGGAAGGAGCAGTTCCTCACTCACCATAACATTAGGTAGTCCTGTGGCACATTAGAGAATAACAAAAATATATGGAATCGTGAGCTTTCCTGGGTAAAACCCACTTCATCAGATTATTCTTTTTCTTTTAAGTCTCTAAGGTGTGATGGGATTACTCGTTGTCTTTAAAATTACACACTAATGTGGCTATCCCTTTAAGACTTTGTAACATTAGGGTAAACATTAACATAAAAACCACAATATTTAAGGAAAGCGTTTAATATGGAAATGTTTAAACTGACGTTATTAGAACATCAAGGCTGAATATGAGCATCAAGGTGTCTGTCTAACTAATTTATCCTTATTCAGTCATCTGGAGAGAAGCTTGGGATGGGCCAGCACTTCAAGATTTAAGCCAGTATTAAAAGAACTTGGACTTTCTCACAATCTCTCACTATCCTGTGGTTTCCCCAGAGAGTTGGATGATGTCACTCTTTTGGCAACTCCTCAACTTTTACAAGGGGGAACCAACCAGCAGCTCTTCTGATTATACCCTGCATGGGTGGCTTTCTTCACGGGAGCTATGTAATCATGCAGTGTAAAAGGAATCTAAAAGGGGAATTCTCAAAATCATTGTGGAGCTAAGGGATGAGGGCCCATGACAGTGCAACAGCAGATTCATCCTTCCTAGCTCTGTCATAGTTACATAGCTGCCTGGATGTCTAGCCAGGGAGTATGCCAAGAAAGCTATGGTGGGTGGACTTAACATAAATAACATAAATGTACAGCAGTAGTAGGCCCAGATGTACAGAAAACACCTGTTACAATGACACTCTCCCTGTCTTGCAGTTGCCAGTAGTACTCAAATGGAGGTCACAAATGAAAACAATGCATCCGGAACATGACACTGGCCCTTAATGCCAATTATACAAATTGACAATGTGTTCATGTTCAATTGCATAGTGGGCAAAAAGAGCATCTGGAGGGGCTTAAAGAAAAAGTGCACCTCCCTATTTCTGTGCAACATTCTGAACATTTTCCCTGGTAAAATCCATTTCTGACTGCCTGACAACTGGAATTCTTTTTTTATCGAAAAATGCAAAATATAGATTTGAATTTTCAGGGGATATGGATAAAAAGACCAGTCCGATAGCACTGAAGAAGAGTTTATCATTTAAAAGCAGAAGGGTAGTAGGGATGATAGCAGCATAAATCTCTCCATCAATACTCTTCCTTATTTCAGACATGAGCTATCACCATGAGTAAGAGACAAATTCAGTTTCCTGCCCATTCAGGCCCTAAACTCCCATGTGACCAGGGGCGGCCTGTGAGCCTAGGCAAACTAGGCAGTTGCCTAGGGCGCCGCCGGCACGGGTGCCCGATGATGACGTCATGGGGTGCCCGGGCGCCCAATGATGATGTCACGGCAATTGCTTTCAACGTATGCTGGCTCTTCTAGGCCTATAATCTAAAACCTGGGTGCTGCTTGCAGTTGGGCTGGTAACCCACCCACTTTGCAGTTTGGACACAGGCTAATCAGTCCAGGAGCTGATGCTCCCTGAGCCCGCCTTCTGGGACTGAAGTCTTCAGGCTTTGGCTTCCGCCCTGGGCAAGGACACTTGGGCTTCAGCTTTGGTCTCCGCCAGTGGGAGTAGGGCTTTGGCTTTGCCTTTGGCTCTGGGCCTCAGCAACTCTAAGCTGGTCCTGGAAACCCCATTAAACTGGTGTGAGAAACAATCCACTTTGGGCTCCTGACCCACGGTTGGAGAACTGCTGCTTTAAATGAGACAGTCACTAGTAGCATAAATGGTAAATTTTCAGAGTGGAGAAAGGTAACTAGTGGGGTCCCCCAAGGGTCTGTCCTGGGGCCAATCCTATTCAACTTATTTATAAATGATATAGAAAAAGGGGTAAACAGGGTAAACAGTGAGGTGGCAAAATTTGCAAAGGATACCAAACTTCTCAAGATAGTTAAGACCAAAGCGGACACTGAAGAGCTTCAAAAAGATCTCACCAACTAAGTGACTGGGCAACAAAATGGCAAATGAAATTTAATGTTGATAAATGTAAAGTAATGCACATTGGAAAAAATAATCTCAACTATATATACAATATGATGGGGACTAATTTAGCTACAACTACTCAAGAGAGAGATCTTGGAGTCATTGTGGATAGTTCTCTGAAAACATCTACTCAGTGTGCAGCAGCAGTCAAAAAAGCAAATAGAATATTAGGAATCATTTAAAAAGGGATAGAGAATAAGACAGAGAACATCTTACATCCTCTTTATAAAACCACGGTACGCCCACATCTTGAATACTGCATACAGATGTGGTCACCTCATCTCAAAAAAGATATGTTGGCATTGGAAAAGGTTCAAAGAAGGGCAACACAAATTATTAGGGGTTTGGAACGGGTCCCATATGAAGAGAGATTAAAAAGACTTGGACCTTTCATCTTAGAAAAGAAGAGACTAAGGGGGGATATGATAGAGGGCTGTAAAATCATGACTGGTGTGGAAAAAATGAATAAGGAAAAGTTATTTACGTATTCCCACAATATAAGAACAAGAGGTCACCAAATGAAATTAATAGGCAGAAGGTTTAAAACAAACAAAAGGAAGTTTTTCTTCATTCCGTGCACAATTAACCTGTGGAACTCCTTGTCAGTGGATGTGGTCAAGACTAGGACTTTAAGGGCACATCTAGACTACATGGCTCCGTCAACAGAGCCATGTAGCTTTGTTTACTCGGCAAAGGGAAATGAAGTGGTGATTTAAATAATCGCCGCTTCATTTAAATTAAAATGGCTGCCGCGCTGTGCCGATTAGCTGTTTGGCGGCACAGCGCTGTAGTCTGGATGCTCCGCGGTCGACATCAAAGGCATTTGTCGACCTCCCCAGCAAACCTCATCCCACGAGGCATAACGGAGAGGTCAACAAATGTCTTTGATGTTGACCGCGAAGAGTCCAGACTACAGTGCTGTGCCGCCAAACAGCTGATCAGCACAGCACGGCAGCCATTTTAATTTAAATGAAGTGGCAATTATTTAAATCGCCGCTTCATTTCCCTTTGCCTACAACCCTAATCTACCTGGCTCCATCAACGGAGACATGTAGTCTAGACATGCCCTAACAGGGTTCAAAAAAGAGTTAGATAGATTCATGGAGGATAGGTCCATAAATGGCTATTAGCCAGGATGATTAGGAATGGTATCTCTAGCCTCTGTTTGGCTGGAAATGGATGACAGGAGAGGGATCATGTATTGATTACCTGTTGTGTTCCCTCCCTGTGAGCCATCTGGCATTGGCCACTGTCAGCAGGCAGGATACTGAGCTAGATGGACCTTTGGTCTAATCCAGTATGGTCGTTCTTATGTTCTCATCAAACCGAATGACGGCTTTGTGGTCAGTGGCGGAGACACAAGGATTGGCAATCAGGAAATCTAGTTTCAGTGCTTAGCTTTGCTATATATTTGCTCTGTGACCTTGGGCAAATCACTTGGAAAGTAGGGATAATGATCCTTTGTAGGGTACTTTTGAGGTGAATGACTGGATAAGTGCTAAGAATTATAAATATGACTCCCTCTGGCTAAGCCACTATGCATGTCACCCATGTATATAATTAGAGCCAGCATATCAGCATGTTATTACTCTGCACTATTGCTCTTCTGAAGAGCAGCTATGGGAAATAACACTAGCTTTCCCTAAAAGTTCTTATTTCCTTCAGCTTCTGTTGTGCACTCCACTCTTGGAACGTAGACTGATTTGGAAGAGCATTTGCATTTTGCACGGGCAGTTCTACAGACTGAAGTCCTCTTTCCGCACAACAGGCACTCCCCAGCAGTAACAGGGTGCCTTGACAGGGTGCCTCCACTCCTGATGTGAAGGCACCACCTTTGCAAATGACAGGATAGTTAGTCCAGCCAGCTTTCCTGCCCATTGCCTATGCAATCCTTGGCTTCTGCTGAGATTGCTAGCCATGCTGCCAGTAGAGATAATGGTTTCTGTGCTGTAGAAACTTGTCCACGGGACTGAGTTAGCCTAAGTGATTTTGGACAGCACTGGATTTGGCTAAGTGACTTAAATGTAAAAGACTTTGTCACTCCTTGCCAATTCCCTCAGTCATTCAGAGGCCTATTTTTACTGTTTATGTATGTTTTCCAGTGGTGGATTGCTATAACGTACCTTATATAGTGAGCGCAGGCACAGCAGCGGTTTTATGCTTCCTGCAATAGGACTAGTGCTGTTCTCTTGCTCTAGCAATATTTTGGTTATTTATTGCTTATATAACACCACAAAGCACCTAGGCCAGCATAGGCTGTTGGATCCAGCCTTCTCTTATTTAACCCTGCCCAGGGAGACAGGCTTGGTGGGCAGAGCTCCTAAGACCTATGCTTCTGTCTTTAAAATAAGGTTTCTGCCTCCATTCAACTTAGTGAGCAGCAGAACATTGACTTGTGCACTGCAGGTCTGTTTTCCTTGAGCTGGAATAATGGGTGAGCCATTAATGAATACTAAGAGCGGGGCTGTTCTGTTTATACAGTTGGCAGGGCTGTGACTTGTGAGTGACAGGGCCCTGCCTCCAATGGAAATTACCTACAGACTGCAGCTGAAATACTGAATTATGTGCGAGGACTGCAGAGCTTGTTCCATGCCTCAAAACAAACAAAAAGCAGAACAATGACTCATGTGCTGGGCTGTGAATGTTTGGCTTCTTAGGGAGGCGCGCGCGCGTGTGTGTGTGTGTGTGTGCAGTATGCATTATGAGAAAGCAGGAGCACAGGATCTGCCATTCCAGGTAAGACTATTGGCCTATCCAATGAAGTATCTTGGGCCAGATAATCAGCTGGGTATAAATTGGTATTGCTTTGTTGACTTGAAATGGAGCTATACTGACTTATACTCACTCAGGAGATGAAGCCCTGGCTTCACAGCTAGGTGTAGGATTGGCGTGGGCCAAGAGAAGCAAGATCCAAATCCTTAGCTGTCCTAATAGGTAGCATCAAGGCACAATGTAGCTCTCTGCTGAACAGTGCCCATTTCAGTAAGCCTTCGCAAAAGCCAGTTCATACCAATGTTCTGACAGCACTTTGAATTCCAGCCTACTCCACCAGTGAAACACAAGACAGACACCTCACATCATCAAAAAATAATCTTTGGTTAATGGTCCAGAAGCACCAGACATATACCTAACACAGTGACTTTTTGCCCTCAGGAACATAGTCATAGAATCATAGGGTTAGAAGAGACTGCAAGGGATTTGTTGGCAGAGATTCTGCCACAGACTCATTTATCTTATAACACTAAAATCCCACTCCTTGGACACCCCAGGGACCACTTGTGGTCCATGGACATTCATCTGAAAATGACTAGTCTACTAAGTAATAATGGCCTTTCTATAAGGGAATTTCTTCTGTGAAGAGGATGACCAGCAGAGCAAGGATTCTGTGCTGTTGTCCTGGTTTCTATATGGAGAAGCCCTGCACTATCCTTACAGAGTGGGAGGAAAAGCTCCTCTTAATCCTTTCTCTCCAGCAACTGAGAGCAGGTCTACACTGATGCATTTGGATGTGTTCTTCAACAGAGTCCAGGACCTAAGGTAGCTTGATAAATTAATATCTAACATAAAATTTCATTTTTGAACTAAATTATTTTGTCAGCCACTCACCCCCATATTAGAATAATAACTGGTCCCATGATGGTCTTTGAATTATATGTGTTCCATGATGTACTAGAAATCAATCTGGAGATTTCTTTCTATTTCCCTGTAGGGCAGCATCCATATCACAGGAATCACCTCCACAATTGGCACCAATTAGCAGCACTGTGGCTGCTAATCTAATCTAGAGGCTGATCTACATTGTGGCTGCTGGAAGCAGTCCCTGCAAGCCAGTGATGAGGTGTATTGGCATGGAAGATTGCACTTGTATCACTTGTGTGGTAGCTTTTCTGTGGATACAGTGAAAACCTCAGCCTCTTGGAATATCAATGTGCACCTTTCATTAACATTGAATTGTAAGGTCCTTTGTGGAGGGACTGTCTTCATTTTATGCCCTGTGTTAGGTAATGTTCATTGTTGTTGCTTAACAAATAATTAAGAATCATATGGGAAATGCCAAATCTATGGTCCATCTCTTTCACAATTCTTTTTCCAAGAGGGACCATTATTACCACATGCTTCAGAAAAATTTGCAAGAAATCTGAAGTGAGCAATTATGGTAAACTTGCCCACAAGGGAAATTTTGTCCTAACCTCCAATTGGCTGGAGGAAGTTTTATGCCCCCAAAATACCAGGGTTTCTCCCTTCCAAACTTTAAACAAGAAAAAAGTACTGCTGGAAATCACTAGGATTACAACATGACCATACCAAGTGAAAAGCTCAGTGCTCTCTTTCCCCAAGATCTGAAGAGGAGGAGCAGGAGAAGGAGGAGGAAGAGAAATAATAATCTATCTGGATGAAAGGTCACAAATTCAAAATAGGAATTCTGATTTCAGGATAGTTAAACCTGCCCCTAATCGGTAACCCTGCAGTCATGTGGAAAAGCAGCACCTGGCTCGTTTTTCTTATACATCACTTATACAGTACTGTAGCTACTTTTTTACGCTGTTTTCAGGAACTTGCCATTTCATTTTCTAATGTATTTGTGAGGCATCAACAGCCTCAAATTACAGCAGTCTGAGCAGCACAGTAAATATTGACACAAACCTGCTTGTGGTGGTTTGAGCTGACATGTGTTACCTTTTGTCCTGGAGAGGGAGTCTGTATTTACAGCCAACCAGCTAATGAACATGATCTCAGCCATGCTTTAACACAGATGGCTCTTTCAATGTTTGTGGCTTTCAAGTTACAGAGAGCATAAACTTTAATAGCCTTCGTTAGGAGGGTCACCTTCAGCCCCCTCAATTTTGTTTACAAGCGGTCAGCCTTGGAGCAGTAAATGGTCCGCTAACATTCATCTGTGAAATGTGTCCTTGTAGGTTGTTTTGTTGGTGTTTTAAACAGCCATTTTTATTTTGAGTTTACAGTAAAGGTGATTCTGTGATATGGTTTGGGTGACATTTCTCTAGCGTCCACCTTTCAGCTACCCAACTAGCCTTTAGTCTGAGGTGCGGCAGACATGAAGATAGGCAAGAGTGAAGAACTGGAATGAGAACAGCAGAGGTGCTGCTGAATTTGGGAGTCCCTCTGTTGAGTGGTCCAAATGCAGCACAGACCAACTTTAATACCAGGTTTCCTTCTGATTGATAGATCTGGCTGGATTCCAGTTACTCGAAGGAGGAATATTAGAGAACTGGTGAATATGTTACAGATAGCCTCATAGACCATTATGCTAATCTTCTGTTCTTAGTTATCAGATAGCTTCTAGTTGTCCCCTCCTCTTGTGTGCTAACCTTGGCAAACAAATAACTTGTGATAAATGAAGCTAAAGGGGGAAAAATAGACCCTCCGTGGTTGAAATTGTGCTTTGCTCCTAATCAAGTATAACAGAAATTTTGAAGTCCTGTGTCATGGCTGTAGGGTAAATCTAGAAACCTGTTATCTTCATTATCATAACAACCGTGAACTCCCAATCAGAGGTAACGCTGCAAGTTGTAAGCAACCTGGTGAATTAGGGCTACCTTTACTCAGACACAGAATCCACACTTTCTCACTGTGAGGAATATTACACCACTCTCACAGATGAGAAGGTCATATCTAGATTCGAGTGTGCAGTTCCATGGTAGAAAAGCCTATGTCAAGTGGAACCAAACAGTGGCATCTATCCTAGCCACATTTTCTGCACTTTTGCTCACTGAGATTCTGAAGATGTTTGAAGCAATTGGGCTTAGAGCCTTTGAGGCAGTTCCATCTGCATCCTGGCTAGTAAAATCATGGCAGGTTTGTGTGTGATTGGATTAGTGGAAGTGATGGGAACGATCATCTTTCTATAAGAGGCAAAGTTGCCAGGTCCTCAGGTTGTTTTTCCTCTCCTCAAGAAACCATCTCCTGACACTGAAAATCTCATTATTTGTCGTCCTTTGTGCTAGGCACTATACAAACACAGACCAAAAAGACAACCCCATCCCTCAGGGCTCGACAAATCAGGCAATCTACTCACCCGTGGTGAGTAGATTTTAGCCCAGTGTGGCCGTGCAGCGTGGTCAGCGCATGCGTAGCGCAGTCTCCGCATGCGCAGTGTGCGCTTTTGCGTGGCTGGCGAGCAGGGCTTGCCGCCGCTTGGCGAGCCCTGCCATCCCTAATATTTCATTTTTGGGAAAGGTATAAATAAGCTTGTGACAATGCAGGTCTGGTATAATTAAGGATGTTAAGTATCAGGTAATTGACTAATCGAATAGTCAATGCATTTTTGCATTGACTATTCAATTAGTCGATAGGGCACCTCAGTCTTTGAAGTGTAGCAACAGCCTTAGGGCTGTTGCTACACTTCAAAGATGAAAGCACCTAAGCCCAGGGTCAGCTGGGGAGTCCTCTGCTGACCCCGGGCTCCACGCAGTGCTGCCACTTTGAAATGCCTCAGTGACATTTCAAAGCAGCAGCACTGCACTGAGCCAAGGGTCAGCTGGGGAGTCCCCAGATGATCCCAAGCTCCATGCAGCGCTGCTGCTTTGAAATGCCCCCAAAGACCTCGACGCCGGGTTCCCCATGGCATTCAAAGCAGCAGCACCACACAGAGCCACTGACCCTGGGCTCCATGCTGCACTGCCACATTGAAGTACCCTGCTCTTCTCCCCCCTCCCTTGCTGCCTCTATCTCATAGAGGCAGCAGGATGGGGAGGCAACTAATCAACTATCCTGTCAACTATCTGATAAGTATTTGCTTATCGGATAGTCAACTAGTCCTTCATATCCCTAGTCTAAATTGATTTTCTATGATTTCCTATGTCTTTGTCAACCTGGCTTTTGTTCTGTGTATGCTCCAAGGGTATGTGTAGATTGCATCCCTCTGTCAGCAGAGGATGCAGATTAGGCAGGTCGACATTGCAAATGAGGCAGGGATTTAAATATCCTGTGCCTAATTTGCATAAAAATGGCTGCCGCGTTTTGCCAACTCAGCTTTTTGTCTGCAAAAAGCGGCAGTCTAGAGGGGGATCTGTCGAGAAAGAAAGCCTTTTTCCACAGATCCTGTAAACCTCCTTGCAGGAGGCATAAGGGATCTGTCGAAAAAGGCTTTCTTTCTCAACAGATCCCCCTCTAGACTGCCGCTTTTTGCTGACAAAGTGCTGAGCTGGAAAAACGTGGCGGACATTTTTATGCAAATTAGGCACAGGATATTTAAATCTCTGCCTTATTTGCAATGTCGACCTGCCTAATCTGCATCCCTCTGCCGACAGAGGGATGCAATCAAGATATACCCCAAAGGTCTTGTTGGTTGAAGATCTACTTATGGACTAAAGTCAGGCATTTGTGTTGATTTATTTGCTCCTTCAAATTTCTCTCTAGTTCCACATCTACTGTGACAGCTATGAGGTGCCATTGGCAGAGTGGAGGGGCTCAGGTGATAGAAGGGAACTATGTGCAAGATACATTTTTCTCCTTTTTCTAAATGATTCTATTAACATTTGGTTATTTTCCTTCATTCACCTTGAAAACTTCCAGCTGGCTTTTACGTTTTAATGCTCATTTTGCAATATAGCAGCCATCTCCAACTCTTGTTGTTTTATGAGACTTTAGCAGAAGTTCAGTAGTGATTCAAAAATCAGAAAATGTCACCTCTCCCTGCCATGGAATGCTATCAGTCAGCCAGGCAGGTTCGGGCAGGCCCGTACCTGAGAGTTCTCCAAAACCCTACTCAGTCCCATTGTTCAGCCTCACCCTCAGATTCATTCTTTTTTTAATAGTTGTAGAGAGAGACAAGGGCCTCCCTGTTAATAGAAAAATCCCCTCCCATCCCTGACTAGACTTATTACCCGTGCACAACTCTTATTCTTCCTGGCCTCTGGCTAAGCATAGATTTTCTTTTTCTTAGACCATTCTAAAAGGAGATCTAGTTATAGAAGTATTGGGCCCAATTCTGATTTATACGCAGGCCCCTTTTTACCACTCTGGCAGTGTGAAACATTATTAAAGAGAACCAAAATAACTTTCCAAAAATGCTCCCTGTGTAGGGGCCCTTGAGTTAGCATAGGACTGGGATAACAGCTCTACACCCAGACTGATTTCTAGTTCTCCATGAACACTTCAATATAATTTCAAGGAGCAAAACAGTGGAGAATCAGGTTGATATATTTACTAATTATTTATATATGAGCTAGGTGTTATTATTACTATTGCTATTATTTCTGTATTCAGTCAGCTCAACATCCTGATGGTCTGATTTTAAAAAAAAATCCCTACAATGAATTCTTATTGCATTGCCTGAAAATCATTCCTATGATCAAACAGTGCATATTTAATGTGAGTGCAGGGATCAAATGGTACCCATTAGCTTGGTCTGCTTTCACTTGTTTCATTAAAGGGGTGGTCTCCCTCAGATGCAGGGGGCTGGGTGGAACACAAGGATGGTCTTGTGGTTGAGGCACTAGAGGAGGGGGGTAAGAGAGCTGCATTCAGCTCCTGATTCCTTGTGTGACATCAACAAAGTCCTTTAATCTGCCTGTGCCTCATTTTGCAGTCTGTGGGATAAGGGCATTGTTACTTCCTTTCTCCTGTCCTGTCTATTTACACTGAGATAAACTCTTTGGGCACGAGTGGTCTCTTACTGCCTGTGCAGCACCTGGCACAATGCAGGACAATGTCAGTGAAGATCTCTGGGTGCTACCGAAATACAAATAATTCATAACTGGCTCACTATTGTAGTGCAGTGAACAGCTCTGAGCTGCAGATACAGAGAGCAATCCAGTTCCCACTAAAGTTAATGGGATTGTTTCCACTGACTTCAATGGAAGTGGGATCAGGAACTTGCTGAGCTCAGGGGATTCCCTTCCTTTCCTGTCCCTCACCTCCCCCCCCTCCTTTTTGACTTAGCCAGAAAAAGTACATTTTTGTGCTTTGGAAAAGTCCCAAGGCAGGACACTTTCCAGTTCTCCTGCTGCCCTTGTGGGTCAGTGTACCATGCTGGGAGAGGAAGAGGTCACTGTACTGAGGGTACACAGGGCTGCTGACACACAAACCTCTGCAAATTTCCATCTGCACTCAGATCACAGAAAGGAACTTTGTAAAACAGGAAGTTAAGCAATGTGTGGAAATCTGCTCCCCCCTCTTGTCCTCCCCCCCCCCCCTTTTACAGCTCTGGATAGTTTTGTTTCATTTATTCACAGTGACCTCTCATTATTTCCAACAGAGGAGCAGAGGTATGTGTGAAAGTCCTTATGTTGTCCCAAAGGTTCTCTGCACTCAGATGGAAAGTAACAATGTAGGAGAAGTGGCGGGGCTTGATTCAGCTCTCACACCAGTTGTATATTGTTGTTCCACTGACTTCAGTGGCGTTACTCCCAGTTTACACTGGGGTAGGTGTGAGCAGAATCTAACACAGGCTTTCACTTTAACTCATTGCCGCTCCCAGTTGTATTGGAGTGGGAAGCCACCCGCTCCTTTTAGGGATTTATTTAGAGCCAAAATGTGACCCAGCTTAATGCGGTATAGAGGGGAATACCAGGCCAGGGGGAGGGGAGAAGATTCTTGTCCTACTCATAGCATGGCCATGCTTGCACTTCCTGAATCATGGTTGAAGTGAGGGAGAGGGGAAACCAGGGACTGCATGCCCAGTACTCCCACCAAGCCAAGTGGCCAGAAAGGGCTCGGAAATGGGGGGAGCCATGGCTCTGACTCCCCAGTGAGCCAGTTAGAGGAGCCAGCTACATTTGGGACAGGACAAGAATAACTTACTTATCTCTGGGCGCAAAGAAAGGAATGAGGGTGTATTTACACTGCAGCTGGCTGGTGCCACCTGACAGGCTAAGAGGCTGCAACTCAGCAGCTATTTAATTGCAGTGTAGATGTTTGGGCTTGGATCCTAGGAGGTGGTGAGGAGGAAGGGTCCAGAGCTCAGGCTGCAGTCTAAGCAATTAAACAGCCCTGTGAGCCTGGACCCCATGGCACACCCGAGTTCCTTCTAAGAGTGATCCTCCTAGTGCAGCACAGATGTGTGCTGTCCCTGTAGAAGCTAAGGGCAGGTCTCAATTAGATGCACTACATAGCACCGGTGTGTGCAGCACTGAGGTTGCTGTACCTTGTGTTGCTCAGAGGGGTCTCTTTTTCACATTGAGATGTAAGTTAGATCAACTTAAGCCATAAAGTAGACCTGCCCCCATACTGAAGGCTCAATCAAGACCTTATTGAATAAAGACTGGAGCTGACTGGAGGAAAACAATTCCATTTTCTGGCAACTTTTGAGGATGCACAATTTGGTTTTATGCCACGTTCGACTGAAAACAAAACTTTCCCAATGTTCTCTTGGCCCCAGTATTATCTGTGTGCTTACCTGCAATGTGTGATGCCCCAGTGCAATTCTCTGCTTCAGGATCCCACTTTTTCATCCAAGCTTATACCAAGTTCGATAGAATACAGATTTGAATCCAGTTTTCCAATGTCCCAGACCAGTTCTCTAACCACTGTGTGTGAGAGAATTTTCCTGCCCTTGCCATGTGCCCCAAAACTTTTTCAATGAAAGTGTTGTGGAAACTGACCAGCGACTGATAATGACTGGTTTGGAGGACAGAAACTAATATTTGATAATCAGGTGGCAGAAACAAGGGCCAGAGATAAAGTTAAAAACTTAAACTATTGATCAGATCAATGTGGGTGTGAAACTGTGCCCTGCGCAGTGCGGAAGGTGCTGCTGCTAAACGATAAGCCATTGGGGATATTCACATACAACTCCAAAGGTGCCTGCTAGTTTTTGGTGTCTGGATGGTTGCCCTGTGTCTGGTCTGGGGGAATTTATTTTTTAAAGCAGTCATTGTTGCTATTATAAACCATGTAAAATTAATACGTGAAGAAAACAAAGTAAACACTAGAATTAAACCTAAAGCAAAAAGCTTGATCTGAATCCTCCTCTAATTGAATGAAAACCCCTTTGCATCTAAACACCCCTCCAGTCTTAAGACACTTTAAATCTGCATATGAACTTTGCAGCTCAAGCCCCTTTCTAGTGAGGAGTACAATCTATTAGGGTGTGTCTAAACTACATGGCTCCATCGATGGAGCCATGTAGATTAGGCTGATCAGCAAAGGGAAATGAAGCCATGATTTAAATAATCACAGCTTCATTTAAATTTACATGGCTACCACGCTGAGCCGACAAACGTTTGTTGGCTCAGCGCGCTAGTCTGGACATTCCCCTGCCAACATGAAAGCCCTTTATCAACCTCCCCAGTAAACCTCATCCTACGAGGCATAACGGGGAGGTCGATAAAGGGCTTTCATGTCAGCAGGGGAGCATCCAGACTAGTGCGCTGAGCTGACAAACAGCTGATCAGCTGTTTGTCGGCTCAGCGCGGCAGCCATTTAAATTTAAATGAAGCCGTGATTATTTAAATCGCGGCTTCATTTCCCTTTGCCAAACAAACAAATCTACATGGCTCCGTCGACGGAGCCACGTAGTTTAGACGTACCCTTAGTGTAGTATTTCTTTCATCTGTGTTATTGTTCACAGTACCAGACTTTACTTACCAGTAGAAGCCCAATCTAGTCAACAATGGGAAAGAAAAGCTTCACTCTGAGTTCCGTTTGGTACATAGTGGTACATTCTACAGGTGGTCAGAATCAGTGGCTTGACTTTGCAAGGATTTGATGCAAATCTTTTCTTTGGTTTGGATTTAAATAGTTGAGTACTCTTTGAGGTGGGTTTGGAAGTTTGAGTGCAGAGTAAATTTGAGGCCTGTTCAGATCAGGGGTTTTTTTTAAACTAAACCAATTCTCACATTTTTCCTGTGTACCCATAAAAGAGAGAGGAAATGGAAAGGAAAGCATCTTCCTGTGGCTGTCTCAGGATACAAGTAACTTACCTGAGGAGTTAAAGATATTGCAGGTAAGGATGTTAAATATCGATTATTTACTAGTTGAGTAGTCGATGGAATTTCCTTCGACTACTTGACTAGTCGATAGTCACTTCCGTATTCCTCCTTTGAAATGTACAAGAGCCCCAGTGGAAATGCCACATGGAGCCTGGGGTCTGCTGAACCCGGGCTCTGTGCAGCATTTCACAGCGGCAGTGCTGCACAAAGCCCAGGATCACCTCACCCCAGGCTCCATGTGGCATTTCCACCTGGGGCTCTTGGTTTCTGCAGAAATGCCACAAGGATCCCGGGGGCAGCATTTCAAAGGCATTTCAAAGGTGCGGTGCTGCACTGAGCTCGGGATCAGCTGTGCGGTGCTGTCCCTTTGAAACGCCGCAGCAGCTATCTGATAGAAGCAGCGGGGGGGAGGGGAAGCGACTAGTCGACTCATCTATCCAATGAGCATTTGCCTATCGGATAGTCGACCAGTCCTTAACATCCTTAATTGTAGGGGATTGATGCCCCTGCTGCTGTGGCTCTTCACACATGTGAAGTGACTGGAGCATTCAGATCTGATAGCAATTTATTTCAACTCTGAAGGAGGATCAACTACTACTCAACGTGCAAATCAGACTTTAGATTTCCTACCTACAACGCAAAGTGCTAAAAGCTGCTGTCCAGCGGCCAAAGATCAGGATCCCTCAGTGCCACTGTCCCAGAGGGGATCAGGACTAGGAAGGTGACTTAGGTTAGTAGGAATCAGAAAATGTTTTCAGGAGCATTTGCCAGTGGGAGATGAAAGCCACTGGCCTAGCTAGGATTACTGATAACCTCTTCTAGCCTTGTGAGAGCTCATCTCCATCCCGAAACATTGCTATCAATAGCAACAACTGAGTTTTTTCCACAGAGAGAGAGTCAGGTACGGCTACACTGCGGGGGCGAGGGGGAGGGGAGATTTCGAAAGGAGGTATGCAAATACCTTTGTATTTGCATATCTTCTTCCGATTCTTTTCCCAGAAGAGGTTTTTCTGATATTTGGCCCACCTACACGGGGCCAAATGTCAGTAAAAATTCCTCTTTCGAAAGCCCCCTGAAGAAGTGGACTGTGCCCATGAAAGCTCATGATGCCATCTACATGTTTTGTTAGTCTATAAAGTGCTACCAGACCATTTGTTGTTTTTAAGTTTATCCTGTACAGACTAACTCAGCTACCTCCGGAAGCTGATAAACCTAATAGTTAGCAGATCTAGTCAGCTGTAACTGGTCCATTGGGGGAAAGATTCAGCTTGTGTCTAGTAGTCTAGTAGTGCGTATAGAGAGGACAGAGAATCAGCCTCAGAGGATATCATTGGCTAAGCCATTGGTTATAACAGTGACGTGTATTTTTTCTGAAAGTTTCCTTTCCAGATTCTATCCTATTCTACCTTCCAGTGTAGCAGGATTATTGTTCATACCTAGACTAAGGCAGATTTTCAAAAGATTGAGGAATGGGGTTTTAGTCAGAACCTGATGCATAGGGGCCTATGGAACTGGAGGCTTGTGTATCCATGAAAAGTGAAAAACCCACAAGAGGGCCTAATTCTCCAGTGTCCTACACCCTGTGCGGTCATTTGCATGAGGGCAAAATGTGTGTAAAACCCTAGCATGTGTGTTCAGGTGTGTTTTACATCCACTGTTCACCCAGGGCACATCTACACAGCAGGGCTAAAGCCAAAATAAGCTACACAACTCGAGCTACGTCAGTTGTGTAGCTTAAGTCGAAATAGCTTAATTCGGCTTTTGGCGCTGTCTACACAGCAGGAAGTCTGAGTTAGAGCACTCTTCCTCTGATTTCCCTTACTCCTCGTAAAATGAGGGTTACAGGAGTCAGAGTAAGAAGTCCTCCAGCTCAACATTGTTTTGACATTATGTTGAAATAGCTGGTTGCTGTGTAGACGTGGACTATGTTATTTTGGAATAATGCCAGTTATTCCGAAATAAGGCTGCTGTGTAGAGAAATCCTCACTTTGCACTGGTATAAATTCCTGTGCCAGAGGCAGAATAATGGAGAATCAGACATATCCTTCATTTTTAAAGCCTCATGCTTTCTTCACCAATCCCAAATATTCTTCTTCATGCTGCTTTCACATCTTTCACAAGCAATTTTCCTTGTGCTTTCTTAATCCCATAGCATATATTTTGCTAGCTAATCATTGTACCCAGAACTACTGCGTAATATTTTGTAACTACAAAAACTCATTTTCACAGCTGTGCAACAGATGGCATTTAAATGAAGAAAGCAGTTGCAGTGTGTGGCCACAGCCTTGTGTTGGAGATGGAGCCCAGACACACTGTGCCAATGGGAGTTCTGGGAAGCACTGAGCTCCAGGCAAGGTTGAGATCCACATGCTCTGGCCATCTTTGGAGAGGAGGCAGCATCTGCTCTATGCTGCACCCTGCTGGCTGTCATGGCATTTGGAGGGAGCAGCAGCCCATGAAGTCAATAGGTGTACTAGCCCAGTGTTTCTCGACCACTGGTATGAGTACCCTCCGGGGTACTCAAGAGACGTTGGGGGGGAGGGCATGTCAACACAACTGAAATTTGGAGAAAAACTGAATTTTTGTTTTAAGTTTTACAGCGCTTTATTATTTTTGTACTTTTTACACCCAAAAATTTCATCACCCGCTTGGCTACAATTAAGTTGTTTAAACAAATGTGTTGCAATGGTAGAAATTTTGTGTGTGTGTCTGAAAACTGTAGATACTGGGGGTACTTATTTTTTTTAAAAGGGGGTACTTTGTGAAAAAAGGTTGGGAAACACTGTCACAGTGGATAGCTGTGATTCACACAGGGTTCAAAAACGGTCTCTGGTGTTTGCCTTCTAGCTTTAAAACACTCTCATACTGCACAGCTATCACCTACAATGACAGTGTTACTATGTTGCAATACAGAATTACCGCTTTTTGGTAAGTGATTGATTTTGGAGTATCTGACCCTGATTTTCTACTCTTTTAAGACCTTTTTTACATCAGTAAGTCTGTTGAGATGAAAGGTGTTAGTCCTGACTTACACCCAAGTAAATAGAGACTAAAGCCCACTGTCAGGGGCGGATATAGGGCAGGGCAAGCGGGGCGGCTGCCCCAGGCCCCGCACTTCAAAAAGCCCCGCACATGCGCCGTGGCAAAGGGGGGCCAGGCGAAATTATGCTGCCCTGGGCCCCGCAAAACGGTCATCTGCCCACTGTGTCACTTGAGGCTACGTCTGGCACTGAATCCACCACCCCCCTCATGAAGGTGTCATTGGTGGGCCGTTTCATACTCAGGGCCTGATTCTGTGGTCTTTACCCTTTGACTATAGTGGAAGGTTTGGAAACTTTTGTGCAAGGATGGCAGCATTGTGTCCTCCCTACGCCTTTCAACTAACCACCTTTGACACCTTGGGTATGTCTATACTAAAAACTGTTAAGTTGATTTACCCCCACTTTAGTGAGTGGTGCACATACCCAGCAGGAGCTGCTGTGTAAACATGACAGAAGAACAAGCAGCCTTACATTGACCTGACTGTATAGTGTAGAACTGGCCTTAGAGGAAAGGGAGTTAAATTTCCTAGCAGAAATGTGTCCAAGCCCCACAGTTCAGATCTGGATCCAGATATTCAAGTTTAGTGTCTTTGAATTTGCAGTTCTGGGTCAGACCCAATTCTAATTCAATTACAACTATTAGTAGCAGCTGATCACACTCTTATATTAAAGGTTAGACTAAAGGCTATTATTTAATCACATTTTTCACAGACTTAGTTCCCTCTGATTTTTGCAACTTTCCAGTGGGTGTGGTTGCATAGTCATTAGGCTCTTACTCCACTGAGGCCCCCAGTTTCTTTCTTGTTCATCACAACATCATGATTCAAATGTTACGACACTGCAACACAAATGTAACTTTAATTTATGCTCCAAAACAGAATTAATCCATCCCAGACATAGTTCATTGCTTACTTGCTCAGATCTCTTTGGACCACCCATTATGTGGCACTGTTTGCATTCAACACAAGCTATGCATCAATGTGGAAGTTTAATCAGAACTATGGTACTATGGGCAGGTCATGAAGAGCCAGCAAGAAGCTGCTTTGCATCTTTCCAGAAGAGTTGCCTAATGTTGAATTTTGTATTAATGGTAACTACCTCCCTGACACTTGAGCTCAGTCTGCTGTAAATTGCATTTGCTTTAAACTGCAAGGCAGTATCAGTTTCCAGTCCAAGGCTCACATGGTCTGTTGATCAAACTGGTCACTCCAAGATTGACCGTTAGTGAATAGGTCACTTCTATTATTCCTAGGAGTCAGCTCATGTCAGTGATGTTCTCAGCTGCATTCAGTGTTCCCTGTAAGCTATGCACTTGGACGGCCACTCAGGAAAAATTAGCAGAGCATCCACAGCTAGATTTTGTGCTTCTATTGGTGATGCAATTCACACATGTCTCGGTGCACATAAAAAAATGTATTCCGCAATGGATGGAGAAATCTGCACATGGATGGAAATGATTAGAGAGAACATTGGCTACATTGGAAAGTTATTTCAAAGTTGAACTGGGAAATCATTACTGGGTGGTAGGTAGCCAAAGGTGTAGGCTTTGCATTGTGGACTGAGATTGCTGGTATGAGTGACTGACAGTACTCTACAACAAAACATCTGTGACTGCTAGTAGCAAAAGTCCCTTACGGCCAGCGATGGAATACTAGATGGACACCACAGAAAATTCTGTCCCAAGTGTCCAGCTGTTGGATCTTACCCATATGTTCAGAGTCTAACTGATCACCCTATTTAGAGTCAGGAAGGAGTTTTCTCCAGGGCAGATTGGCAGAGATTCTGGGATATCTTCCTCTGCAGCATGGGGCACTTGCTCATTTAAACTAGAATGGTGAGGACCCTGTAATTTGATAACTTTACATCACTATTTGGTGACTTCAGGAACTCAACCAGAGGTTAGGGGTCCATTACCACACCGGGTGGGTCAGGTTCCGTGGCCTGCAATGTACAAGAGTTCAAAATAGATGGTCCCTTCTCCTCTTAAAATGTGTGTCTATGTATCTCACTAGTAATGGATAACCTTAAAACATAAGTGAGGGCAAGTATCTGTTATTTTAATCCATTGTGTGAATCCCTTACCAACAAGGTATGTCGTGCCAGGCAGCATAGTGTTTTAGAAGAAAGTATTTATCCTCAGGGATACCATCACCCCATATTTTGTTGTTTATCCTTTGTGCTAACTACAAATAAAATGGCTAAGATCAATCTTCCTTCCCACACACTTATCCGGTGCCCATTCCATTTTGAGGAAAAACGTCACATTGCTCAAGAAAGAACACAAAGACTAGATTAACAGGATGTCTACTTCTGCTAATAATTACATCAACAAGTGCAAGTTGAACCTCTCTTGTCCAGCACTCTGGTGCATCAACATCCATGGTCTGACATGATTTTAGTTAGCTGAATGTCCACTTATCGTGGGTGTGGCCAAGTTTCCTGCGGTCCCATAAAGTTTATTTACAGTCCTGGCTCTCAGTGTCCTGTCCTGTTATTTAGCTCTAATTTGCCCCTAAATGTCTTCTAAGAGCCCAGTAGGCAGTGGAAGTGTTGGTAATTCTGCTTGACAATATTGACCTCCCGTGGTTCGGTCAAGTCCCAAGGGTTCTGGACTAGAGATGTTCAACCTGTATTACAAAGAAAGGAATTCAAAACACAGAATACACTCGCAGCTATATTGATCACAGCTACTATAAAAGTAACTCTGTAGTGCTGGAACAATTCCTCCCAAATAAATGGTGATCCCTGGAAGGGATGGGAAGGTAATAAAGGCTTTATTGGTATGAGTATGGGAGGGCCACATCACCCTAGATCAGGGGTTCTCAAACTTGGGATATCGTGACCCCCCCTCTCAGTTGCTCGCGACACCCCTCTCCATTGCTGCAACCACCCTCTCAGTTGCTCACGACCCTCCTCTAAGTTGCTCGTGACCCCCAGGGGGTCAGGACCCACAGTTTGAGAAACACTGCCCTAGAGGGGCTCTGACAGGGCACCCTACAAATATTGTCGTGTATATACATATTCTCTCATCTATAACAGAAACAAAAAAAATGTGTTTGATCAGCAAAGTGCTGGCACACTGAGAGTTGTATTATTAATACTACGTAATTGCACTGCAGTAGCACCGAGAGGCATCTTCCACAAATATAAGACAAAAAAAGTCCTTACTCCCCCCAAAGAATCCATGTATATGAACCATTAGGTCTGTGGATGATCTGGGCAAACATAGGCTGAGTGGTTTTGCATAAATCATAAATAAATTGCTGTTTCATGCAGTTTTGGCCCAAAACAATTTACAATTCAGGGCTGCTTCTGACTGAGTCTGCACTGAGATCTTATATCAGCAGAATAACAATATTTTATTGCAAAACTTAATTGTCTTTTCAGTACATTTGTGTTTCAGTGTTAGGGATCATCTAGTGAACAATATGTTTGAGTTCTACAAAGCAACAGATGACACATATTAGTTAATTTTACTTCAATAATAGGACTGTGCAGGTGAAGCACTCTCTCTGAATGTAGAAATATGAATGGTTTCACTGTATCCAATAAGTACATGTGCTCAGGACATTAATTAAGGAAATCCTTAGAGCTACACTGACAGTGGGAGTTGAAGAATGCGATTATGGGCCTCCAGGAACATCTGGTATTTGATTTAACACTGGGAGTGCCAGTGTTAGTATGTTTGAGCAATTTCCTATGGCAAAGAAAGTATGCCAAATGTTCTTGGGCAATCATCGAATCACAGAAATGTAGCACTGGAAGAGATTTTGAGAGGTCATATAGTACAGCCACCCCTATACTAACAGCCAAGTATACTCTTCAGATTAAGGATTTATTTAAAAAATGTAATACTTCCATGGTCTGAATAAGCCCCCGCAAATGTTTAGCTACATCACCACAACTGTATTTGAAAGTACCTGAATCTTCTAAAATTTACTTACTTCTGTTCCCCTAGTCACCATGTCCCTTTCTGTCCAACTAGACTTCCCTTCCTCTTCACAGCCCCACCACACTTTTTCATCCGAAATAGTACAGGACCTCAGAATCACGTTTGGGATAATTAGGAGTTCTACAGGATATAATATTCAACTGAACAAAGTTTTAGAGGGAGTTGACCATTGAAATGGTTTGGATACCTATGTTTTTCTATATTTCTCATCCTCAGTCTGCTCTCTAATCTGCTCCTCACATCCATTTGCCTGTCTTCTACAAGTACTGCCAGATGGATGCTCCTAGTAAGGAGCAGGTATCTTCCATTTGCCATTCCTCTGCTTCTCTTTCCCCTTCCCACAACAACCTTCCTCCTCCTCAGCTGTGAATGGAAGGAATTACCTGTGTTCAGGGAAGTCTTCAAATCTCACCTTCTCTGTCTTCCTTCCTTCTAAACAAGTTTTTTTTTTCTTTCTGACCTTAGCAATCAGGCTCCCTACACGCACAACAAGAACTTATAAATATTTATCAGGTGATGTGTTATAGTGCAGAATGGCTACCGACCTGGGAGCTAGCAGTGAATTTGTAATTGTCACTGCTGCAGGTGCTACATAGTAGCAGGTACACAATATTGAATTCCAACACAACTCTCATTGAGAGGGTTTGCTTGTTCTTCTCAAATCTGTTTGTATGAGAAAAATGCCATCTGTGAATTTTGGCACTTATTGAGTTCAGGCCTTGATTCCTTTCTGCATGGGGGTTTCATCTAACCCGATGCAATAAATAACTGTCAGATTAAGCACAGCCGTGCAAATGTTACTGTACTCGCATTGTAAAAGCTCCCTTTTATGTGGGCGTCTTCTGAAATAAGGCAACCATTCCTTGGCCCTCAGTTACGCTCAGCCCTGTTCTAATCACCCTGTTTCGGATGTGCAGCTTGCTGTGAAAAACAAATGACTAGAGCAATTAAATGCAGTCTTCTTGTGAGTGTGCCCAGCGGTCATATTGTAATGGCTATTACATTACACACAGTGGTTTGCCATAGACAAGGGGCTGGGGAGGCAGAAAGAGCAGATTTTTGACAAAAACACAAGTCCTGCATCTGCAACTCAGCCTAATATCATTTGTAGCTAGGAAGTTCTTTTAAAAAAATGTTTTTAATGGTCTCCCAGGTGACCAGGCCCAGATTACCAACTCTGTGGGTATGTCACCTTCCCCTGAGACATCTGAGTTCTGAAAATATTTCAGCGGCTTCTAATGCTGGAATAACCACTCCATTCACACAGACGGATCAGGGTGCAGCTGATACCCTGAGCAGAAGAAGAGAAGAAGAAGAGAACTACATTTTAGTTGGTGCATGTGTGTATGTCTACACTTGCACTCTAGTTCAAACTAGGGATGCAAATGTAGGCATTCGAAATAGTCAATGAAGCAGGATTTAAATATCCCACACTTCATCAGCACTATCTCGTCGGCGCGCTAGTTCAAATCACAGCTGATTCAAACCAGGAAGTGCAAGCAAACCCCTTGGCTCTAACTAACGTTACTCCTCAAAAAATGAGGAGAGATCATGCTAATGAAGTGCAGGATATTTAAATCCCCGCTTCATTGACTATTTCGAATGCCTGCATTTGCATCCCTAGTTCGAACTAGGGTGCAAGTGTAGACATACCTTCAGTGAATCTACATCCATTGTCAGAAGTTCCTGATGTTACGCACATGGTGGTCTTTAAAAAGGCAGGTAATATTGGACATATATGAGTTACAAGTGTGGCTACATATATGAGTGTGCCTGCCTAAACTGCATGTTGTGATTGTGCATGTAGATGTGCCTTGTAAATGGTGATCTGCAGACATGGCTGATGTACCTTTCTGCACAACGTAGGCACACAAATCTGTTGCAATTTATGTGCATTCTTAGGCTGAGATTGGCAAAGTTGCCCAAGGTATTTAGACACACTGCTCCTATTAAATTCCTTAGTCAGATCTGAAAATCTTAGCCTTGCCTTTCTGAAAATGTATCAGACAGTGTCGAGCAGGGTGTTAGTCAGAGCCTTACTAGGAACAAAGAACCCTTGCCAATAACCCTTAGAAATGATGCTAAGAAATTAGAAGTTACACACACTCACCAACCCTTCATGATCTGAATAATCTCAATCTGATGCTTTCAGCCCAGATCAGATAAAAAAACCCAAAACAAACATGCCTTTTCATCTCTGCATCCTGTGTTGTGACTGAGGCGCAGCTTGAATAAGGTTTCAAATAATGATTTGGTCAGAATCAGTCATGGGTGGCTAGAAAGGCACACTGGTGCACTACTCATAGAGCATTACAACTGCATTGCTTATTGCTGTGAGCCGGATCAATGCTCCATCCAAAAGCAAATTCATTGTAGGTTCATCAAAGGAACCCAGGGTATGTCTACACTACCCCGCTAGTTCGAACTAGTGGGGTAATGTATGCATACCGCACTTGCTAATGAAGCCTGGGATTTGAATTTCCCGGGCTTCATTAGCATAAGCGGGGAGCCGCCATTTTTAAATCCCCGCTGCTTCGAACCCCGTGTAGCGCGGCTACACGGGGCTCGAACTAGGTAGTTCGGACTAGGGTCCTATTCCGAACTACCGTTACTCCTCGTGAAACGAGGGAAGTGGAGGTTGGGTCCATGGAGTAGTCTTACCAGGGGGTAGGAGTGGTGTCCCTGCCCAAAGTTTGTGGAAGACTGGAGAGGGATGGCACGAGACAAATGGCTTGGTCACTGTCTTCGGTCCATCCCCTCCAGGGTCCCTAGGGTTGGCCGCTGTCGGCAGACAGGCTACTGGGCTAGATGGACCTTTGGTCTGACCCAGGATGGCCATTGTAAGCTCAGGGCTCAGGGTCGGGGGTCTCAGTGGACCCCCTTGATTATCATGCACACCTGCTCCTGGGTGGCTAGGCTGGCAGCTCTCCTGCCCTAGCCGGCCACTTTCCTGTGCCTAGTGTGGAGATCATGGACGAGGTCCACGATGTCCGCACTAGCCCAGAAAGGTGCCCGCCTCTTGCGGTCCCGGGCAAGCTCCCGGGAGCCGCCAGCCTGGTCCCGGGAAGAGGGGGTGGGCTGGGGGACATCGGGTGGGTGGCTCTGTGCCGTGCCAGGTGCAGGGTCTGCTGGCTGGGTGCTGGCCGGCTTGCACCTGGCACGGGCACCGTAGCCAGCCTGTGCCCCTTTAAGGGGTCCGGGGCCGGGAGGGGGGCAATAGAGTTTCCCTGGTGTTGGCCAGAGTGGCCACCAGGGAAAGCTGGGGAGGGCTAGCCTCCCACTAGTTCGAATTAAGGGGCTACACACCCCTTAATTCGAACTAGTAAGTTCGAACTAGGCTTAATCCTCGTAAAATGAGGTTTTCCTAGTTCGAACTAAGCGCTCCGCTAGTTCGATTCAAATTCGAACTAGCGGAGCGCTAGTGTAGCGCCTATGAATGTTAGTTCGAACTAACGGACGTCCGTTAGTTCGAACTAACATTGTAGTGTAGACATACCCTAAGATCCTTAATAGTAGATGCCGTATTCCAGTGCAAGGGCAAAGATGTCTATCTTTAGTTTGTTTGGAAAACTTGCCACAAACTAAGTAGCAAGTTTCAAAGTTGTGGGTGTGGGGTGTTTTGGGGGACACCCCCCCAGGCCAATAAGGGGTTTAGTCATCACTTGCCAGCAGCCCACAAGCCTCATGCTGTCTTTGCCCAGCATAGTTAATGTTTGTAGGCTGACCTTAGTACCCATTCAGCCACAGATTTATCTCCAATTCATCCTACTGCAGGGACTAGTTCCTCTCACTGGATTCTCATGAAGTGTTATGTCGCTGCCTTTACAAAGACCTTGAAAAACTCCAACCACTCAGCTTTCAAGGGCTATGTCTACACTGCACAGTTATTTCAGAATAAGCTATTCTGAAATAGTTATTCCAAAATAGCTTATTTCAAAATAGCATGTCTACACTGCAGGGAAGCCTCTAAATTAGTCTCAGGCAGGCTTCCCTAATGTAGACGTGCTATCTCAATTTAGAGCCCCAGGAGGAATAACTTAGAATGGCCCTGGTGAGAGGCTATTTTGAAATAGCAGAAATGGAGCATCTACACACGTCTTATTTTGAAATAGCTATTTCAGAATAGGCGTTATTCCTCATAGAATGAGGTTTACAGAGGACAAAATAAGCCAACCGTTATTTCAAAATTATTTCTAAATAATGGAATTGCTGTGTAGACACTCGCATAGTTATTTCAGAATAATGACCATTATCCCAAAATAATTTTGCTGTGTAGACACACCTAGGAGTACACACTTCATTGGCCTTACCCAGAACTGACAATATATAATGAAAACCAAAGAAATTTATTAACAAAAAAAGTCTGGATTAAGAGATGCCAAGTAGGAGATAACGGTACAGAGGGTTACAAGCAAAAACAAGTGAAAACATGCTGCTGAAAGTCTAAAACTTAATCTAGCAAGTTACAGACATTGTTAAAGATGGTTTCTCTCTCCTAGGCTGTGTCTAGACTACATGCCTCTGTCGTCAGAGGCATGTAGATTAGACACATAGGCAAAGTCAAATGAAGCCGCGATTTAAATGATCGCAGCTTCATTTAAATTTACATGGCTGCCACGCTGAGCTGACAAACAGCTGATCAGCTGTTTGTCCGCTCAGCGCGCTAGTCTGGACGTTCCCCTGCCGACATCAAAGCCCTTTGTCGGCAGCCCCGGTAAACCTCATCCCACGAGGAATAACAGGGCTGCCGACAAAGGGCTTTGATGTCGGCAGGGGAGCGTCCAGACTAGCGCGCTGAGCGGACAAACAGCTGATCAGCTGTTTGTCGGCTCAGCGCGGCAGCCATGTAAATTTAAATGAAGCCGCGATCATTTAAATCGCGGCTTCATTTGACTTTGCCAAAACAACAAATCTACATGGCTCCGTCGACAGAGCCATGTAGTTTAGACGTACCCCTACAGTCTCCTTTCCAGTTTTTACTGGCAAGTACCGATCACAGAAATGAAATCACTTGTTTTCTTTGTTTCCTAAACTGAAGAATAAAGATGGTGTCTCTCTGTTCCTTATATCGCCACTGGAATGCCTTTGGCTTACAAGTCAGGAAGGCCTCCTGGGGATTCAGTCTCTTTTGTCCCTTTAGGGTGCAAGAGGCATGTTAAAGCTCTGCCTCGGTAATTCAGGCTCAGGAAACCCCCCCTCTCCCCCAACTGATTTAGCTCCATGGCTCTGCTAATATGTAAATTAAGGTAAATCTGTATTCCTTTGTCTAGGACAGAGCTGTTTAACACCTTTACCTAGGCTGTCTTGTCTTAAACAGTTTCCAGTAACATCATATAGAGGGAATGCATAACTTCACATATTAGGAATAGAAATGTAGCCGTGTTAGTCTGGTGTAAAATATTCACATATTAGGGTAACACATGCATTTTACAATGATATTAGCTTTCATACGGTCCCTTATATGCTGCCTTTTGGATACATACTGTACCTACATGGATATGAAAAAGTGGGGGTTTTTTCTTCATGTACATCATTTCATAACTGGTGAAATGCATTTTAAAGGATTTTCATTTTGTTGAAGCATTGGGTATTGTCCCTAAATTCTTAATTGTGTGGATGTGCAACCACCTGACTACAGAACATGAACAGGGGCTTCTGAAGGGGAATCCATGTACTGTATCCTCAGGCCTACACCTGCATGTCTGGGGCACAGTGACCTCTGCCTAACCAATGCTGCAACCATTTTGCCACATTTAGGGGAGCTTGCTCCAGTTTGTTAATGTGACTGATGATTTATTTAATGTGTGGAGTATATGTGGCTTAGCCTAATTTTAATAAAATGTCACATCATTTAAGAAACAGAATGACAAATATGTTCTATGGGTACGTCTAGACTACAGGCTTTTGTCGACAGAAGTTTTGTCGACAGATACTGTCGACAAAGCTTCTGTCGACAAAGAGCGTCTACACTACATTCAGTTCTGTCGACAAAGCAAGCTGCTTTGTCGACAAAACCCTGTAGTCTAGACACAACCCTAGATGCAATAACACCTTCTGTCGACAGAACTCTGTCGACAAAAGACGTTATGCCTCGTAAAATGAGGTTTACCAGCGTTAACAAAACTGCTGAGTTCTGTCGACGTTATGTCGACAGAACTCAGCGGTAGTGTAGACGCAGGTATAGTTTTGTCGACAAAACCCTGTAGTCTAGACACACCCTATCATAGTTCTGCACTGATCAGAGATATCATTTATTTCCTGGAGTTTCCAGATGGAGGTACCAGGCAGTAACTTGTTACCCCAAGATCACAGTTCTAGTTCCGGTAATGTCATACCTTGGATGTGAGGGTGGATAGTTAAGTAATGTGGTAAATAGGGTTGATCTTAATCATGCACTGAAAGTTAAGTGTGCACTCTGGTGACAGAGGGCCTAAATCTCCTAACCCTTGATTAATACCATAGTGAAAATCCTAATAGAATAAAGGATGTATACAGAGATAAACAGACAGCTGAAGAATCCGTATCTTCTCTCATGCTCTCAGCCATACCACTGGTTATAGCCTAATGCAACAACTTGATTCAAATCTTCCAAAGATTTTGCCCAAGTCCTCTTACAAAGGAGGAAGTGAGATCCTGGTATTTCTAATGTAAAAATAAATATCCAAAAAGGTATATTATACATTATTTGTTTAAAATATTGAGATTATTTATGCATAAAAAAATACAGTAATGGAGACAAAATATTTGTGGTTTACAGCTCACTTTTCAGGGTATGTCTACACTGCAATCAAAGTTATGACCACAGCACATGCAGACCTACCCAAGCTAGCTTTAATCCTTAATAGTAGTAGTGAAGCTGTCGCTAAGCTACTATTGTTGTTCAAGCTCACTGCATCAATTTGGCTACATGTGCCTGTTACATCTCTGACTTGAGGGTAGATATATCCTGAGTGTATGTCTATATAGCTCCTAGACACCTCCAGTTGGCCCATGCTTGCTGACTTAAGCTCACGGGGACTTGAGCTGCAGGGCTGTTTCAATGCTATGTAGATTTTAGGGCTGGCTTGGAACCTGAGCTCTGGGGTCCTCTCACCATGCCTCAAAGCCAGCAGTGAAACAGCCCCACAGTGCAAGTACCATGAGTCAGCTGGCATGAGCCAACTGCAGGCTTTTTTTTTTTTGCAGTGTAAACGTACCCTGAGAATGCAGTATCGATCCTAACACATACTACTCTACCAGAGTTTTACAAAGTCTTCAGAGAGAGAGAGAGAGAGAGAGAGAGAGCTCCTATGTTCCGAATCATATGTTCTGCATTAACTATGTACAACATGGTGAGTGAAGGATGAAATAATAAGCTCATTGCTTACCTGTATCCCCAGGCTTTTGGTCAGACCCTGAATATTGTCAGAATGTAACATTTTGTGGCACAATTTCTTTGTGCATATGTGGGTGAGAGAAAGACAGAGAGACAGAAAAAAATTGTGGAAAGGGGTGTTAAAAGAAAGAAAATAAACTGCATTGGATATTACAGGTCCTTATTGTGTGATGTGTAAATTGATTCTTATAATAATATTAAAAATATTATTTACCCATTACTTACATGATGGTGGCATTTTAACACAAGTGATGCATTCAGCTATTATTGTACATATACCCTTACTGATTAAAATAATTTATCTAAGACTAACAATGGAGGTACAAGCCTCTGCCTGCTGATTAATAACCATCTGAGAGGAGCTGATGGCCCAGGGTGCAGCCATGGACCATTAACCTTGGATTGTCATTAATCCCAGAAAAATGTCCTGTACCAAGGTCATTATTGCTGTTATAAGATGCAAATGAAAAATAACATAGGTGTATAGATTTTTTTTTTTTTTTTTTTTTTTTTTTTTTTTTTTTTTTTTGTTATAGCTGATGCCAAGTCAATCGATGTGCATGGGGCATGACTGGAAAATTAATGGCCTGTCCTGCATACAAACCGATCATCTGGAGATTAAATCATTTTTCAACATTCCATTTAGTTTACACTCTAAATTAAATGGATGCTTGAGGCATTTTAAATAAAGTGCTTCCGTAATATCCAAACAAAACCAGACAAGTGTTAGTACTGTGTCGAGCAAATGTGACTTTCGGTGCTGATTTTGAGAAGTTTCTCAGAATTTCTTATGGGAACCATCACTGTTAAAAGTTATTTTGTTTATTTCTTTACAGACTTTTGTGTCTCAATTTAGATGTTGTCCTGTTTGCTTAGCATCATACGGTACATGTAGCCAGGAAGGAGAAGATAGACACAACTAGCTAGCAAAATATACACCAGCATAAGAGGGAAAACTAAATTTAAGAAATAACGGATATGCGTTTTTAAAAGACAGGATATAAGCAAGCAAACAGAAAAAAGTTTCAAAAGCAGCTACAAATACTGAAGAGGATGTAAGAGATCCCATAGCATTCTTACAAAATTATCTGAAGGGAACAATTTGCAACATATATGAGTGTGAATATATTAAAGTCTGGAACATATACCATCTAGCGTATAGTATTTTTTAAGAGTGTTGTTGGCAACTCCCTAGTCAAAGCTGCATTCATTATTTAGTCAAAAAAGGGTTTAAATTCCTTTTTTGTATGAAAAGGTATGAAAAGAAATGTTGATTATAACCAACATTTTATTCTCTACAATAAAAATTAATTTTCTGGAAATGACAAATATGTCGTAGAGGAGTCTAAAGGATCTTAAAATTACTCCTCTTTGAAATTCAGACAGATTAGTTTCTCAACCTTCTGAGGGTGCTGCTTTTCTCCATCAGCTGCTCCCATAGCACTGCAAGAGAGGTTCCCTATATCTGGCAAACAATATCCGCAGGAGCCGTGGGTGCTGATATATCCTCTTTCCCAGTCCCAGCCGGGTGCTCTTAAGCCACCCCTGCAGTTTCAAAGCTGACCCTGCTGCCACAAATCTCAAACGACTTCTCTGCATCCCCTCCCCCATGCCTACTTTCTCTTCAGGTGACAAGTGAAAACAAATATTTCCCATAGTTTTCAGATTCATTAAGAACTATGCCAGGCTGGGTCCACATCTGGACCATCCTGGGATCTCTCAGTCATGCAGCATCTCTCACTTTGTCTTTAGCTCTCCCTCGTGTAAACCAACATGCCTATGGAGAAGCTGTAACCTTTGCATGACTGCTAGCTACTGATTTCCATGGAGCTATCTCTGCCCTGGAGCTGCAGGATGGGACCCAGATTCTCAGCCTCCACCCCTGTTATATTTTTACCTTTGGTCCCCATCAATACTGCTCTGTTGAGTGGAGCCCTATAAGTATGACACACCGACCAGGAAGCTCTGTATTTGAAGCTGCAAGGAGCAATGAGTGGCACCCTACCCACAATCCTTGATGATGGCCATATAGTAGATGCATAAAATTAAAGAAATACACTGGTTATGCATCCAGAGGAGAAGTGGCCCAGTCAATACCTACACTTTGGGGATAAACTTCATTGTACCAATTCTCTTTAAAAATACATAAAACCACAACAGAAGGTTGTGTCTTCCCAGAAGACTGGTTTACAGAATTGATTTTCTTTTATTGTATTTATTTTTATAATCTAGTAGTGGGTCACTCTCCTGCACTGCTGTCACATGAATGGTGTTCTGGTCAGGTTATCGTTAACATGTTCAAAAGTGACACTGGGGCTTAGGAGGCTAGGTCTTTATGCAAGTCAATGAGATTTAAGCTCCTAAATCACATAGGCACGTTGGAAATATTTGCCAAATGCGGTTACTCTGCATACAAGACAAAGTCAGTGGAGAATTTAGAACAGGCTAATACTGCTGTTGAAGGGTAAATTAGATCTGATTTAAGAATGGGTTGGCTGGGGTAGAAAGAAAAAACATTTTCCTTTCACCTCTGATGTTCCCTCCCAGCTTGATTCCAACATGTAATTCTAAATGAAATACTGTAGGTTAAGTGGATTCAAATTCATCCCTTGTCAAGAGTGAAGGCCACACCACAAATCAATCACACACACTCAGCTTCTCTTATACATCTACTGCCAGTCATTTGAACACCAGTCTGAGTTCACAGTCCTCATTCCTGGAGGCAGGGAGAGAGGGATTGTTTCTTAGGGATGAGGATTAGTAGGGTAGTTACTGAAAAAAACATTGCAACTGTAGTGTAGCCCATGTACAATATGTTTAGCTCTATATATATTCTGCCCAGGAAGCGTTCTGTTTGAGGTCATCTTCCCATTGTTTTATATGTTGCATTTCCTGGTTTGGTGGGTGAAAGTTGGACTGGGCATTAATATATTACCCACAAAAATGTATTAAAATGAGGCACCAGTCTAGTTATCACATGTATCTCAGATCTACAAAGCAGCTTGAGAACAAATTCCCTGCTGGTGTAAATTGTCAGCACTCTGTTGGAATGAATCGAGCCGAGCCAATTTACACTAGCAGTGCATTTGGCTCGCAGTAGGCCAACATGTGTTTATATTACAAACATTATTAATTAAGCCTCACAACTCCCTTGTAAATCAGGTAAGGGACTTACTGAGATTCCATCACCCATTCTGAAATTCAGCCATACCTGGAGCTGAACACAGCAGTAATTTAATACGATACAGCAAGACTACTCAAGAGCTTGTAGAAAAAATCAATTAAAAAAAAATTCCACAAAAAATTCTTAGCAAAAAAAATGTTGTTGATTTTTCAACAAGCTTATAAGTGGTTTGCATGTTTTTAAATTACAAAAAAAATCTTTACTTTTTTTCAGCACTTGTTGACCAGCTAGGGAATTGAATATCAGATCTTCTAAACACTGACACTACGATTCTAAATTACTTACTCCTATGCCCAAGGTGAATGTTAACTGTTCCAAAACAACTATTTGGTATTGTTTTGTTAATTTGGCAAAAGCAAAGACTTTTTATATTCCAAGTATACAAAGTATTACCAGTAACAGTGTGTATGTGTCTGGGGAGGCAGTTTTAATTTTCCATTTACTGATTGTTTCCTATATCAAATACGGAACATAAAAACAATACTTTTCACTTTTATAGTACATTTCCCTAACAAAACTTATATAACATGACTACGTATTTATTATTCCCATGTGAGTCAATGCAGATCCTGCCAGAGGTTGACAGAACATGTCTCTGGCTATGTCTAGACTGCACTATAAAATCAAAAAAAGATACGCAATTTGCGCTATGCAAATTGTGTATCTTTTTTAAATTTAATTTCAAAAGAGGCTAATTCAAGCCATCCCTTATTCCTCATAGAATGAGGTTTACAGGGATGGCGAAAGAGCCCATCCACTATTTCAAAATTTTTTCTAAAATAGCAGTTGCATTCCTGGGATACTTCCGGTATCCCAACATAGCAATGCAGTGTACACATAGCCTCTGTCTGGCTAGAAGAGAAACCATTGCTAAATTTGCAGGGCAGCTGGACTGGCCCAGTTGTGGGAAATTAATTCCTCCTGCATATCATGAAAGGACTGTACAGGCAAGAAGAGTCAGGGAGAGTGTGGCAGAGAGAATCAGCATCTCTAAGGCTATGTCTAGACTGCAAGCCTCTTTCGAAAGAGGCTTTTTCGAAAGATACTTTCGAAAAAGCCTCTTTCGAAAAAGAGCGTCTAGACTGCAAGTGGAACTTTCAAAAAAGCAAGCTGCTTTTTCGAAAGGCAGTCTGGATGCTCTCTTTTGAAAAACCCCTGTTTGCATTCAAGAACGCCTTTTTTCGAAAGAGCACTTTCGAAAAAAGGCGTTCTTCCTCGTAAAATGAGGTTTACCGCCGTCGAAAGAAAAGCCGCGTTCTTTCGATTTAATTTCGAAAGAACGCGGCTGCAGTCTAGACGCAGGTGACGTTTTTTCGGAAAAAGGCTACTTTTTCCAAAAAAAAACCTGAGTCTGGACACAGCCTAAGAGAGGGGCGAGGTTGAGTTATGTGAGCCTTGAAACTAGCCACTCTTTTGACCTTCATTTTGAGCTTTTCCTCAGGGAAGAAACCCTGTTGTGTCTAATCTGTAAAGAGGCAGGATGTTCTCTCCGGCTGTGTCCAGACTCCATGCCTCCGTCGACGGAGGCATGTAGATTAGCCAGATCGGAAGAGGGAAATGAAGCCGCGATTAAAATAATCGCGGCTTCATTTAAATTTAAATGGCTGCCCCGATCTGCCGATCAGCTGTTTGTCGGCAGATCGGGAGAGTCTGGACGCGATGCCCCGACAAAGAAGCCTTTCTTCATCGACACAGGTAAACCTGGTTTCACGAGGCTTACCTGTGTCGATGAAGAAAGGCTTCTTTGTCGGGGCATCGCGTCCAGACTCTCCCGATCTGCCGACAAACAGCTGATCGGCAGATCGGGGCAGCCATTTAAATTTAAATGAAGCCGCGATTATTTTAATCGCGGCTTCATTTCCCTCTTCCGATCTGGCTAATCTACATGCCTCCGTCGACGGAGGCATGGAGTCTGGACACAGCCTCCATCAGAGCCAGGCAGAATCTGTTCCTGCTCTGTTTAGTTTGTCACAATCCTTGTTTGGAAAATTGAGCCACGGAGAAGCTACATGACTTTAGCCTTTGTTATGCTGCCAGTCAGTGTGGCGGTGCTAGGGATAGACACGCAGGCCCCAACTCTCCATTACTGTCTTCATGTAGTCATTTGCACAGATGCAAAGTGGGTGTAAGATGCTACCATTCTGATGTGCACTTAGCTCTCCTTTTCTGTTGGTGTAAATGACTACCTGTGGAGCAAGGCCCTGGAGAATCAGGCCCACAATCTCCTGACTCTCACTCATTTCCATAAGCACTAGAAGAAGCTTTTCTTCTTGCATACAGATTACCTAAAATTATATGTGAAGCTAACGACAAGCCTAATCCAAAGTCTAATGAAGTCAGTAGGGGCACGTCTACACAGCACGGTTAATGCCGAAATAAGCTGCACAACCTGAGCTACATCAATTGCATAGCTTAAGTCAAAATAGCTTATTTTGGCTTTTGGTGCTGTCTACACAACAGGAAGTCCAAGTGAGAACACTCTGCCTCCGATTTCCCTGACTCCTCATAAAATGCGGGTTAGAGGAGTCAGAATAAGAAAACCTTCAGCTCAACATTATTTTGACCTAATGTCGAAATAATGGCTTGCTGTGTAGATGCGGACTGTGTTATTTCAGACTAACACTAGTTATTCCAAAATAACACTGCTATGTAGATGTACTCTAGGGCTGTGTCTAGACTACATGCCTCTGTCGGCAGAGGCATGTAGATTAGACAGATCAGCAAAGGCAAATGAAGCTGTGATTTAAATGATCGCGGCTTCATTTACATTTACATGGCTGCCGCGCTGAGCATACAAACAGCTGATTAGCTGTTTGTCGGCTCGCGCGCTAGTCTGGACGTTCCCCCTGTCGACATCAAAGCCCTTTGTCGGCAGCCCCGTTATTCCTCGTGGAATGAGGTTTACCGGGGCTGCCGACAAAGGGCTTTGATGTCGACAGGGGGAACGTCCAGACTAGCGCACGAGCCAACAAACAGATGATCAGCTGTTTGTCGGCTCAGCGTGGCAGCCATGTAAATGTAAATGAAGCCGCCATCATTTAAATCACGGCTTCATTTGCTTTTGCTGAACAAACAAATCTACATGCCTCTGCCAACAGAGGCATGTAGTTTAGACGTACCCTAGCAGTCCTCCCATTGAGTTCAATGGGCTTTGGATCAGGCCCTGACTGTATAGAATGAAGATGGAACTCTGTGTTAGCACTAAAGCAACCCAATATATAACATTTGTGTGAGTCCTCTGACTGTAATCACTGTTTGCTACAATAGTCCAGCCTCCTCTAGGTGGGCAGAGGACAAGGCATTCAACTCCCCTAAAGGATTCTTTCACATTATTTAAGATACCACTTTTTTAACTCAGCAACATTCTTGTATGACACGAGTTTCCCCTTCTCATTATTGGACCGCACACTTTCATGACCAAATTTAAAAGGTCTGAGCCTTTCAGCTAAACTTGTCTTTCCCTCATTGCTTGCCCCAGCCACATGTCTTATCCCCACTAATTAAATATCTCAACTCCCACAGCCATCAGACTTCAAGGGCTTGGTAACAGCCTGAGTCAATGTGTTGCAAAGCTGCTTTTTAACTCATTCTTCATGCAAATGATATACAATTAGACCTGGCTAATCTGCATTCCTTTTGCAAACTCCATTGTTAATAGGATTTTAAAAAAATCTTCAGATTAGCAAATCAGCGTACATACATGCTATCAGATCGGTTACTGCTTAAACCTTTTGGGCAGCCAGACATATGGCTGAAGCAAGCAGGGATTATAACGAGGCCCTGGGAATGGTACATTTTTTATTCTTGGGACATCTGACTTCAGAAGCATTTCACCCTGTTTTCCTACCAGTATTGTGCCTCCTTAGAGAGAGAAGCAGGGGGTAGAGGGACTCAGCTCTGGTCTCTTCAGAGATGTAGGGGAAGGATCAAGACTTGCTGCTTTTGTGAGGCTTGTAGTGGGAGAAGAGGTTACACAGGGGCATTCTTTCTGAGCTCAACTGCATTTTTAAACAAGTGAATGGACTGGAAATGGCAGATTGGAATGGGTAAAAATAAAGAGCACTAATGGGAGACATGAAAAAATATATTCTCTGCTCAGGAATGCAGGACCATCATGGAGTACTGCTACCTTGTGTCTCATTAAGCAAGCTAGAATACATTGAAACAGATTTATAAGCTTTGTTTCCAAACAATCTGCTATATGATGTCTTTAAGGGAAAAATTCTCTTCCTAAGGAATAGACAGACTCGGAGGCCTCCAGCTGCCTGGAGTGATGGGAGAGAGGACCACATGGCATCCTTTTGAAGATTCATCATCCTAGAAATCTAGGTTGTTGGGATTCTCCCTCCTTTTGGTACCACTCAAAGGATGTGGTAACTCCTTGGAAGATTCTTATCACTGGATAGGGACTATGTTAAGGTAGTGAGACCATGCACAGAAAGGGAAGGATTGTTCATTCATGTGCCCACATTCACTGAAGTCCTTCCTTTCTAGTTTTCTGGTGCACATTGTTTGTCAGAGGTGTCAGACTGACAAAGCTGGTGACTGAAATTCTTTATCCACAGGAAAGCAGCAAGACCAGGAGCGTTGAACCTTCTCTCTGTACCTTTTTTCTTCCTGGCCAATTAGTCCTTCTGTCAATAAGGGCACGTCTACACAGCAGGGCTAAAGTCAAAGATACGTCAATTGCGTAGCTTAAATCAAAATATCTTAATTTGGCTTTTAGCATTGCATACACAGCAGAAAGTCGAAGGAAGAACACTCTTCCTTCGACTTCCCTTACCTCTCATGAAATGAGGGTTACCATCAGTTGGAGTAAGAAGTCTTCCAGCTCGACATTATTTCTAAATAATAGCTCGTAATGTAGATGCACAGTATGTTATTTTGCAATAACATTGGATACTCAGAAATAACTCTGCTCTGTAGACGTACCCTAAGAGTGCAAGTTTCAGTGATGGCTTTTTCCACTAGGATCTGGAATGAGCTCACCAACTTTGTTCATTTGGGCCACCAGGTGATATTGACGTTCAATCACTGCCAACACTGGCTAGATTTTTAGGGGTAGCCAGGAGACATAAAGGCTCTGTATCCCAGAATGAATTGCCTTAAGCAGTCCACTCCCTTTTGTCATACCTATCCAAAGAAATGCACATGATTTATACACTAAGGATATGTCTAGACTGTCGGCAGAGGGATGCAGATTAGGCAGGTTGACATTGCAAATGACATTAAATATCCCATGCTTAATTTGCATAAAAATGGCTGCTGCCATTTTTGTAGACTCAGCACTTTGTCGGCAAAAAGCAGCAGCCTAGAGGGAGATCTGTCGAGAAAGAAAGCCTTTTTCAACAGATCCTGTAAACCTTCTTGCAGTACCAAAGTGCGGAGTCGGAAAAACGGCGGCCACTTTTTATGCAAATTAAACTCATTCTTCATGCAAGTCCCCGCTTCATTTGCAATGTTGACCTGCCTAATCTGCATCCCTTTGCAGACAGAGGAATGCAGTCTAGACATACCCAACACATATGTCTACACTATGGGACCAGGTTGAATTAAGATTTGCAACTTCAGTTACGTTAATTGCGTAGCTGAAGTCAAAGTAACTTAACTCAGCTTTTGGAGCTGTCTGCACTACAGGTAGTTGAAGGAAAAACACACTCCCTTTGACTTCCTCATGGAAGCAGGACTACCAGCATCGACTGGAGTGTCCCTCTCAGTTTGAATTAGCTGTCTTAACTAGACCCATTAAATCGAACTCTGGAAGATCAATAGCAGCAACTTTGATCTTCCTCCGCTGTGTAGATATACCTAAGACATGACATAGCCTTCTGCAGCTGCAAAGTGCTCTCTTGAAACCGGCCTGGGACCTTCCAGTGCAATATGATAGCTGCTGAAATCCTGTGACAGCTCCTCTTGCTTTGCTATTCCCCTGATATGATGCATAGCAATGAGAAGCAGGCTCTCAGGGAAGAGTTTGCATAAAAAGTGGAAATATGCCGGCATTCCTGAAACGCTTTCAGCCTGTCAGCCAATACAGATATAGCTGCAGGCTTAGCAAGAGCACACAGTGCTTCTCAGGTCTCATGGATTTGGCAATTGTGTCTCGATCACACAGGGAGAATTGCGTCTTGTGAACTGCTTGGTTTTCCCTTTCCCCTGTCCCTTCTTTAAGCTCTCCAGTTACAAGATATAAAGGAGGTAGGACTGACAAGGTGTTTCTGTTACTATTTTCCCTTGATTATCTGGGAAGATGTTACGTTAAATAATATAGCCATCTTAACAACATTAGAATGGCCATACTCCTCTGCCCAATGGCTTATCTAGCCCAGGATCCTATCTCTTGTCAGGGGCCAGGGCTGGATCTTTCAGAGGAAGTGAACAGAACAGAAAATTTATTGAGTGATCCGTCCTCTGTGGTCCCGTCCCAGTATTTTGTAGTCAGAGGCTTAGGAACACCTAGAGCATGCAGTTCTATCCCTGACTTACTGCTTGAAGGACCAAGGTGAGTTTCCTTCCCCCTGAGCGTTCCCTGGTTGCCGCTTAGTGCTTTGCTGCGCTGCCAGCCACTGAAATGACAGGCCGCCTCAGACATCACAGCACTATTATTAACAGCAGTCCCAGACTTACAGCAGCACCTATAGGGCCCAACCAAGATCAGGACCCATTCAATGTCCTTGTCCCTGCCCTAGAGAATTTACAGCCTAAATAAAAAACACAGATAAAGGATGGGAAAGGCAACACAAGCACCTAGAGAACAATTGACTGACCCAAGCTTACAACAGGATTGCCACAGAGCTCATGATTCCTGATGCCCCATATTGTACCCTAACCACTAGACAATGCTACCACTAAGTGGAGGTCATGGCTTCCATCTCAAGCAGTGCCTTTCTCTGCCCAATCACACTCTTCATTTTTGCATGCTGGATTTTTTTAATAAAATATAATTTCTTATGCTATGTGTACCCTTAAAACCTAATCCTGATTCCTTTGAGGTCAGTGGGAAAACTCTCAACTTCTGGATCAGGTCCTTCTTAGTCACAGTACCAAAAGAAAAACATAAGAACGGCCAGACTGGGTCAGACCAATGGTCCATCTAGCCCAGATCCTGTCCTACCTATTTCCCCCACATAAAACAATGTTCATTATATCTTAAGCATGTGGCAGGAGCTAGCATACTTTAAATACATATCTATGAATATACTGAGCTACAACACTTGAGTCATCAAAGCAAGCACAGGAAACTTGATAGGAGCCCTAGATCCACACCTAACTTGCTTATAAAATTACACTGTTCTAGATAGATAGATAGATAGATAGATAGATAGATAGATAGATAGATAGATAGATAGATAGATAGATAGATAGCACAAACATTCATGTATTTTAAAATTATTAGACATTGATAATTTGACTAGCTGCATTTGCTCAGTCCTGTGCTCATGCTACAGTTATGACATGAACGTGTCAGCTCCTCAGTTGGTGTCTGTGTTGATATATACCAGATGAGGCTTTGTCCCCAAATCTGTATTTTGAGATTCCCCAGACCCATCTGATGCTCAGGCTACATTTTGACACCCCAGTTTCAAATATATTACATCAGACTATTGAGTTTTAAAATAATGAACATTTTACACATAGATAACATGTTACATTTATAACTCACACTGTCTGCTAGATATCATGTTGTTTAGATCCTGCAGTGATAGTGCCTTTAACATGCCACTGTACAGGTCCTAGTCCAGTGGAGCCCTGAGCTCAGATGGGGCCTCTCTGATGTAACAAGACAGTGATGCCTGAGGGTATACAAGCAGAGATCTGAACTGTCTGAAATGTATTAATGCAAAGGTCAAAGAGGGATATCAGAGGAGCTCGGAGGAATCAAGGATGTGTGAGGGCTTGCATTCCCTGGGGTGTGGATATTCTAGTATTCATAAATCCGGATTTAGTACCCATCCACAACAGTTTTACATGAATGTAACTCCCTTGCCTTTACGAAAGCTACTCCTGCTCTATTGGTGTTAAAGGAGAATCAGGTCAATAACTGTTAGGGGGAAAAGCCCTTCAGATGTAGCAAAAGGAAAATCCTATTAGAGGCCTGTGCACCTCTCATGGCATTTGTGGCACTTATTGTCATGTGGCTCAGAAATGCCAATCCACTTTTTGTGTGTGTGTGTAACTCACTTGCACTTCCAGTGCCACTGTTCTTAGGGAATGATTGGCAAGCTGTGTCCTCTCTCACTTCCTCTATAATATCAGATGGACAGTACAGTTTATGAAGGTGAAATAACTGGTATCACAAATACAAAAGCTTTATATATAATGATGGGGAAAGTGCAATAAATAAAAGATAGCATGGATTTGTGGTGGCAGATCCTCAAAAGGTTCACAGGTTGAGTTCAGATAATTACTTGGCATTTCACAAGCCTGACTAAGTATCTCGGGTCTGCAAACTTTGCTTGGAACAGGTTTTCTGTGAAATGGCCAGTATTTCTACAATAATTAATTTAAGCTCCTTTTTTTCACTTGCAACACCCTGCACAACATTGTCTGCGTTCACATCTGGTTTTATTTCTTCATATTTTTTTCCTCTTCCTGATTACCTCTTGTCCTGGAAGTCAAGTGGATTATTCATGGGAGTAACTTATCAGAGTGCATATTGTACTTCCACTCTTGCCACATGCACATGCTCTGAGTATTAGTATTAGTATTAGTATTAGTATTAGTATTTTATTCTTTATTTATTCAGTCCGTGTTTTAATTCCAGGTAGAAATGTTGCAAAACATCCTTTCTTAGGAAATCTCACCATTCCCAGCCCAAGTGCAGAAACTAACAAAAATAGCAAATAATTCTTTGGGGAAAGTCAGGCAAACTTTGTAGGCCCTCAGAAAAGGTTGGGTTTGGGTTTGAATTTGGGGCGAAGTTTCAGATTGATGTTTGGTTTTATCTATATCCATTTGCCAGTTCCTATTTAGGAAGGTTTCCAGAGACCAGAATCCCTGTTTTTATGAAGGTGGTACTAAGGCATGTCTTTCCATTATATTTCCAGATAAAGTTAGAAAATACCCACTTGGGGTGCAGATCTCCTTGCTGCAGAGGCTGTGTTCCTCTTGCACCTCTGTTCTCCTCTTTGTCCTTATCGTTATTTACCACCAACCCTTCAGTCCTTGCAACGACAACACTCTCACTGAAATTCAGAAGATTTTTGCCGGAGCAAGGATAGCAGGATCTGGCCATAGTATGAGAAAACTGAGCTGCTCAGTTTGCTACCTAAAGAATGAGAGGGCTGGTAATGGATCATTAGTGGAAACCAATCTTGCAGCCAGAGTGAACTGAAATTGTTCTTGCATGGGAATGTCTCCAACAGCCCTTCTACAATGTGTGCTCCATGCATGTCATCAGCTCTGTCACTTTCCTGCAGGGAATTACTAATGGGCTGGGATCTCTTCTTCTCCCCTCACTGCCCTTTCAAGCCGGTCACGGCCATCCTCATAAATCTGCCAGGATGCTGACAGCCAGACTGCAGGCTCACAGGGTCTCAAGGGGACTTTGAGTGATATTCCTTCTGTTTCAGCTCTTCATGAGACAGCCCTTGATTTAGGAGGAAGAGTTTCCTTTTACTTGCTTGACTTAAAACAAAAAAGGGGGAAGGGAGGAGGTCTGACAGAGCCACCATCTTCATCTCTGTTGAAACTGCAGCAAGGGCAGGAGACTTCCGTGGAGAACAATACATTCTCTACACTGAAGAAGCAAGCAGAGACCAGAGAGAGAAATAGACTTCGGCACTCCACTATTTTCCACTGGATTTGATGGCATGTCACACTGGCTAAAAGCTTTGCCTTCGTACAATGTCTTGCTGGGGCAGAACAATTTATTTAATTCATACACATGTCCATCATGAACAGTCAAAGCAGGTAATGTACTCTCAAGTCAAAACAAGTTTTCTACTGACCTTGGTCCTCCAGGGTTAATTTCAGCAAGGAATATCCGTAGCATTCTTTCAGTGTCTTTACTGCCCCATTGAGCCCTAATCATTCAAGCAACCATTAGACATTATTTCCATTCTATGGATGTTTTTAATGGCACTGTCTTAAGCAGAAGGAAAGCAGCTTCATTTTATCTGAGGAACCATGGTAGGGCTGCTCCTATAAAGTTAGTCTGAGCACAACTCTTACATACTATTGAACACACACTACCTGGAAGTTATAAATTGGGAGTCTGTCGTTGTTTCTTTACTCATTTCAGCTTGCTGATCCAAATAAATTGATTCTAAGACAAGCTGAGAAGATCAGTGTAATTGCATATCCTGCTTTGTCTTTCATAATAAGAGAGAGGGGAGGTAATTTCTTTTATTGGACCAACTTCAGTAGGGCTATGTCTAGACTGCAGGCTTCTTTCGAAAGAGGCTCTTTCGAAAGCATCTTTCGAAAGAGCCTCTTTTGAAAGATCGCGTCTAGACTGCAGGCGGATCTTTTGAAAGAGAAATCCGCTTTTTCGAAAGAGAGCACCCAGCGAGTCTGGATGCTCTCTTTCGAAGACGGCCTCTTTACATTGAAGAACGCCTTCTTTCGAAAGAGGAACTTTCGAAAGAAGGCGTTCTTCCTCGTAAATTGAGGTTTACCGCCATCGAAAGAAAAGCCGCGTTCTTTCGAAATAATTTTGAAAGAACATGGCTTGAGTCTGGACGCAGGGGAAGTTTTTTCGGGAAAAGGCTACTTTTCCCGAAAAAAACCCTGAGTCTGGACACGGCCTAGGTGGGTACAAGCAAGCTACACAGAGCTCATCTTCATATCCAAGGAAGGAAGAAGAGAGTCTGAAATAAATACAAGTTGGAACAGACTGTTAAACAGAAGGGTAACCCACGTTGGAGGCCATTTGACCTACAAATGAAGTGGGCATTTGGGGATTCTATTGTTATTCACAAAGGGTTTGAAGTGGACAGTTACGAATAGTAGCCAGGATAGTGTGTTACAAATTATTGTAATGAACCATAAAACTAGCGTCCTGTTAAATCCATGATTTTGGTATCTAGCGGAGTTATGAATTTAAGTTCCACAATTTGCCCTTTGAAAATATTGTGCAGGTTTCCTTTGAGATAAAGGACTGAAAGATCAGATAGGGAGTGATCACTTTGTGTAAAGTGTTTGCCCACAGGTAATTGGGTGTTTTTGTCTTTCAACCTTTTTCTGTGAGTTCATTTGAGAGAATAGTGAGTGTCTGGTTTCACCCATACAATTGCTATTGGGGCAGCTGATGCACCGGATGAGTTGTGTTATGATAGGCATGTGTAGGATCCATTAATCTTGAAAAGTTTGTTGTGAGAGGGGGTATCAATCACTGTAGCCATGGAGATATGGCTACAGGCTTTGCATCTGTTGTTCTGGTGCCGCTTTGAGGTGGTTTGTGGGGTGGGGTGTTTGAAGGCCAGAATTGAAGCAGGTTCTCCCAGGGTATTTGGGTGGCCTTTTCCATGATGCATTCTACTTTTCTGGAAAAGCATCCTTGTTTAATGAAGGCAGTTCTAAGTGTGCTTAAGGGTGTATTCTGAACTTTCTGTTTGGAACAAATTCTGTGGCATCTGAGTGTTTGGCTGTAAACAACAGATTTTTTGGTGGGTCCAGGGTACTGGATGGATCTGAGGCGGTAAATGTAGGTTTCTTATACATAGTTTATAGGGCTCCATTGTTTAAGTTAATCAGCATGTTCAGGAATTTGATGCTGCTGTGGAGTGCTCTAAAGAAAGTTTAATGGATGTGTGATGGTTGTTGAAATTGTGATAGAAATCTACGAGGGAGTTTAGGTCTTCTATCCAAACGATGAAAATACCATACATGTCTCTTAGGTATCAGTATTTTGGTGGCAAGGTCACTCATGAAGAAGTTGACATATTGGGGAGATATCCTATTACCCATGGCTCTTCCCATGGGTTGGACAAAGTGTTTGTTATTCAATGTGAAGGTGTAGTGCATGTGGATGAAATGGTTGAGTTTAGGAACCTGTTTTGGATGGATTCCAGGTGTTGTGCATTATCTAGTATGTATTTGAGGCACTCAGCCATACTGTCATGGTGAGGTTTGTTGGTGCACAAGAAAGAGACATCCATGGTGGTGAGGATGGCATTCGTGGGGAAATTGTTAATGTTATGAAGTTTCTGAAGAAAGTCACTATTGTCTTGGAGGAAACTGGCCTTTGTGGGGTGAGTGGTTTAAGGATGGTTTCTATGGGTACATCTACACAGCAGCGTTATTTTGGAATAATTGATGTTATAGTCTTCATAGGAGACTTTTCTGACGTCCTCCTGCAAAGCTGTTCAGCATAGTATGAATTGTACATAGTAGTTAGAGAGTTATAGATGTTCAATCCTCTGTGTATGATGTTGTGTTTCTTGCATTTTCTCAGGGAGTAGATGTCACTGTTTAGTCTGGTTTCCTTCTTTTCCTGTTGTGAGCTGTGCATTTATAATAAGCGACATGCTAGATCAGTCTCAAAGTTTGGAGGATCCCTTTGAATGGATGCTATCTGAATACCTCTTAGAAAGCAAAATTTGGATGGAAATTGTGGAACAACTTGGTGATATAAATACTTTAGAAGCTACTTATACAGCAGTGCCAACAGCTTGGGTAATTGAATTGGAATTGTTCATTTACGGTCATAGATTGAATCTGGTTGGACTAACAGGGAAGATCCATATGAATGGAATGTTAAAATCGATGGTTATAATCTATTTAGGAAGGACTTTATTCTATTTGTACATAACAAGTCATGACAACTTCCACTTTAGCAACCAATTCTGGCCCCAAATCTGTATTGCTGAGGTGGAAGTTGTCATGACTTGTTATGTACAAATAGAATAAAGTCCAAACCAGTTTATACACACACACACACACACACACACACACACACACACACACACTCACTGAGTGCTTTAAAACATCCAATTTTATCAACAGCCAGGTTGAAAATAATTATCATCCAAATCATCTGGGAGAAGGAATTTAAACAGAAAAAAATTGAATGACAGTTGGGAACTATTTAAGCATTATTTTACAAACAACCAAAAAAGCCAAAATCAAGAAAGAAGGCTGCATTGGTTCATAATCCAGCCTGGTTTAGAGGCAAAGGGAAAACAACTATCACATGTTTTTAAAAATGTATATTGTTATAATAGGGTGACCTGTCCCTTTAAGGGCCAGAGCCTGAAGTCAGTCAGCTCCCTCTAATTAGCCACATTTAGGATGGAGTTTGGGGGTTTCATTTGTAGAATAAACAGTGTATGGAGGAGCTGTTTCCCCTATAAAGAGCAGCAGGAAGCCGTAGAGAGAGAGGCAGCCAGAATGAGGCTGGAGCAAGAGACTTCAGCAGAGGCCTACCAAGACAGTGGATGGCTGCTGAGAGTGAGTAGGCTCCAGAAAGGAATCCTGCGTCTTCGGGAAAAAGGGCTCCTGACAGGGAAGGCCTGGAGGACTCCCACCAGGAAAGAAGGCAGGGGGGGTCGGATTTGATGAACATTTAGGAAGCTTATTTTAGGAATAATTTTGTTGTTTTAATTAATCCAGTCCCAAGGATGGGTGTTGCTTAACCAGAGAAGTGTTTGTGTTGGTAGTTTGACTGAGCATGCCCTGAAAAGTGAGGAAACTAAGACAGGCACCTGCAGCACAACCTCAGGCTAAGAGAAGAGCTCAGGTGGTGAATGTTATAATAACAAATGGAAAAAAGTGATTAATATAAATTACAAGTCTGGAATTGCAGAAGATTGATAAGGGAAGCAAGAGGATATTCTTGGATCATTGTGTCCAGTTCGGTGACTAAATATGAAGAAAGATGAAAAAAAAGAGAAGGTTGAAAGAAGAGCAATGAGAATGATTAACAGTTTTGGAAGATGCCTCATAACTAAGGGTGCTGGAACAGTTTGTATAGTGAGAGTGCTGAGAACCATTGAACCAAACGTAAACCCTGTATATAACTTCAAGCCAACAGATGTGCCAGGACCCCCAGCATCTATGTTTACACAAGACTCAAGGAATTCAATCCATTTAGCTTATCAAAGAAAAGACTATGGAGTGATTATAGTCTATAATTACCTACATCAGGAACAGAAATTGAAAACTGAGGGATCTTCATTCTAGCAGACAAATGTATAACAAGATCCAATGGCTGGAAACTAAAACTAGAGAAATTCAAATTCAAAATACGGCACACATATTTAACCATGAGGGTATTTTACCATTTGAATAGCTTTCCAAGGTCGTGATGAATTCTCCATAAATGGAAAAAATTAAATCATAGTGGATGTTTTTTTCTAAAAAATCTGCTTTAGTCCAAACAGAAATGTATACCAGGAAGTCCTATGGCCTATATAGGAAGTCAGAATAGATGATCACAGTGGTCCCTTTTGGCCTTGGAATTTCTGATCTCTTATCATCTCTGACATATGATGACTGATCTAGAGATTGGTGTCTGGTACCTTCTGCTCCTTGTCAGTCTCTAAGTACAGTGAAAAGAGCCTAAGCCCAAGAAATGAAAGCATACATAATAATAAGAAATAATGACAGGGAGGATGTAGCATAGGGGTGAGGAACCTTTTTTGGGTGGGTGGCTGCTCACCCACAGAAAAATCAGCTGGAGGCTGCACACAAGTAAGAAGCAAAAAAAAAAAAAACACCCCTCACTTAACGTGGCCTTTGACTGAGAATCAGAAAGACACTCCCCTCTTTTCCCTTGCACACCAGTGCATGGAGGAGGGGGAGGCTAGTAGATTTTGTGTGTCCCCTCAGAGGGGCACTGGAGGATTAAGGCACTGGACTAGAAATCAGAAGATTTGGGTTCAATTTTTACAGATTTAGGCAAATCACCTAAATCCCCTGTGCCTCAGTTCTCCATCTTTAAAATGTCAATAATAACACTGCCATGATCTGTCTTTCTTAGCTAGACCATGGGCTATTTGGTGCAGGGAGGGACTCCTTCCTGCTATGTGTTTGTACAGCACCAAGCACAAAGAGATCCTGGTATTGGTTGGGCCCTCCAGGTGCTACTGTAATACTGCTCCTACTCATTAAGTCTTTCCATCCAGCCATGTGATGTTAAGGTCGAAGTTCTTGAACAAATCCAAGATTATGACCTACTTGTTTGCAAAACTCTTGTAGTTGAACTGAAGAAAGGATTAGGTAATATGAACTGTGTCATATCACATAAAGCTTCATTTTCCTTCATTGCACAATTTGACAAGAGATGGATACTCGCTTGTTTTAGCAAGAATTCAAGCACTCCAAGCATTTTCACCAAATTCTGACAATCCTGGCTTTGGGGCAGGAATGTGAAATTCCATTACTCCCAGTAATTTACAGGAACCTCACTTGTAAAGCAAAAAGAAGTTGATATCCTTGGTTGTGGCAGAGAAGGTATATGGGAATGCCTGTTGTGCACTAACATCCATTACATGGGAACACAAACAGAAAGATGCCACTTTACGTCAGCTTGGGAAGGGGGGAGTTCTGCAGGGAGCACACAATTACTTGCTGGAAATGAAAATTAAAGGTCTCTACTGTGTTTTGAGGTATATACATGCCCTTAGGACAAATTCTACCACCCTCCCAAATATTGAAAGTTACTTTACTCTGGCCCACTGACACCAATAGGTCTCCTCATGCAGTAAGGTACTGCTCATTTGGAGCAGAGGAAAAGTGGCAAGGACTGTTGAAGAATTGTTGAGGCTGGAAAGGGCTGCAGCTACATGATGGCCCGTGGGCTAAAGTTCCATGCAAGTGCAGCACAGAAAGGAAAGGAAACTGGAGAAAGGCCAGCAGCAGCACAATCCAAAACAGCAGCTTTTTATAATGGTGAACGCAAAACACCCAGGCAGGGCAGAATCTGGGTGTCCCTCCTTTTGATCCTATTCTCAAATGACAATGTGATTAAAGAGAGTGAAAGAAAGGCCCATGTGCAGGGGGCAAAGGGGAACCAAACCACTAATGGAAACTGTCACAGAGGAGATAGAAACTGTAAAGAAAACATGCCTCTCTCTCCTACCGGGGGTGGAAACTGCTGACGAACCCAGTGCCAACAGAGACTGAGCACAAGAGCAGAGCTATAAAACAGGAAACATAACAGAAGTTTAAAATAAGTGAAACCTTCTTCTTTTGCAGCCAGATGTACTTGGTGAACCAAAGAGTACAAATTGGCAACTTGTCACCAAAACCCCACAGGATTCTTCTAGGAGAGGACCTGATTTTCCTGGGTTAAGGAACCTTCAACTTATTTTAAGTATTGTGTCATCATAAAATGTTAGTGAAGCTGCTGGGAGTAAGGTACAATTCTATCTCCTCTCCCCACCGAGTCCCACCTCGCTCTGAAAGCTGTCACACTCATTGCACTGTGTAGAGCACAGTATTACTGACTATGAGTAAGGATAGCAGACTCATCAGTATTCATACTAACGTGTCCTCACTACGGGCTAGATTCTGCCACCTTCCCTCGCACTGAGTAGTGTCATACACCATGGTTGTTCCAGTTGAGTCCAGTGTTATTTGTCATGGAGTAAGGAACTACTGGGTGTGTGTGAAGCTTAACCTTTGCAGACGCCTGGCTGCAGTATGGAATAATACTGCAGCACAAAGTGAGGAGTGGACAACAGGGCAGGAAGATACAAATGTTGTGGTGTTACTTCATGACATCATAGTATTATGGCATGACCTCAAAGGAAAGATATATAGACATGGTAAACCCAGATCTGTAAGATCCAACAGTACAAAGCTTCTCCTTCAGGGTATTTTGAGTATATGGGTCTATAATAGCATCTGTCTTCTCTTTCAAAGATAGGTGACATGGGAAAAGTGTGTTAATGCTATAAAAACCAGCAACAATGTTAGCAATGACCTGCACAGTAACAGTACGTCCTCTTCTCTTTTTCTCTCTTCACACATAGGGCTGATGCTGTGGTATGAAAGGAGGGGTAAGTTGGTGTATTAGCCAGAGAAAGCAACAGGTAGGAAACACTGCAGCTAAAATGTACAAGCTGTAATTATTTAATATTTCTTTTCTGTGTCCATAACTCCTCTTTATCATATGTTCTCTTTTCATTTTCTCACCTCCCATTTCCTCCTCTGTCTTTTCATTCTGTTCACCTTCTTCACATTTGCTCTCTTCTTTTCCTTCCATACTCAACATACTTCACTCTTTCCCCTGCCTCCTTGCCTTACCCCTCCAATACCTAAAAGGTTCCATTGATTTTAGATCTTCTTGATGTTGGGTCCATTGCTAGTCCCAGTAGTTGCAAGCAATCATGAAATAATTCCTTCCGTTTCTCTGAACAGGACATTTGAACAGTTGAGGTACAGAAAACCAGAGAAGGATCCATCTCAGGTTCTACCCAAGAACAAATGTATCCTGGAACATGATATTTTCAAATATCTACTTATATGAGGTCTCCAACTTGACACACCTTAAAGCAGTGGTCACCAACCAGTAGATCGGGATCTACTGATAGATCTTGGCGCCTCTGACAGATGATCCTGACTGGTTTGGCCAAGAGGCTATCAAGTGCTGGCACTTCAGCTGCTCTTCCCCCCCTACTGGTATGCATCTCCTGCCCTTTGCCTGGGAGCTACCTCCTCCTGCTTGCTGGGCAGGGCAGGGGAGGGAGAAGAGGGACGCTGATGTCAAGGTGCCCCTTCTTTCACCCTCTATCCTATCTCCACAGAGCAGAGCGGGGGGCACAATAGGACTTGGGAGGGGGTTTGCTGGCTGCTTTAGGGAGTGGTGCAGGGCCAGGGCAGGGGTGAGCCTGCCTTAGCCCCACTGCACCACCCCCCAGGAGCCACCTGAGGTAAGAGGTGCCCAGTTGGAGTCCACATCCTGAAACCCTACCCCAGTCATGAACCCCCTCATGCACCCAAGCCCCTGCCCTAGTCCCGAGCACTCCTGCATCCAAACACTCTTCCAGAGCCTGCATCTAAAACCCCCTCTGGCATCCCAACTGCCTGCCCCACGCTCAGCTCAGAGCCCCTCTCACACTCCAAATCTCATAATCCAAGACCAGAACCTGCACCCAACCCTCTGCCCCAGGTGAAAGGGAGGGAGAATGAGGGAGAGAGGGAGGATGGAGTGAGCAGGGGCAGAGCCTCAGAGAAGGGGCACAAAGGAAGTGGAGCAAGGGTGTTTGGGTTTGAGGTAGATCTTGTATTGCACTTAAATTCAAGAAGTGATCTTGTGCTTTAAAAGGTTGGAAACCACTTCCTTAAAGTGTCTCAGATTCAGCAGCTAAAAATGCAAGTACCCAAATGTGGTGGGCACGTGAAAATGTCAGGCTTGGAATGCTTTTTAGTTCTATGTACATCTCCCAGTAGAACTGAAAGTTACTAGAACTGAATTTCAGTGTCAATTTTTCCCCTCAATTACACTCCACTGAGCCCAACCAACATAAGCTATGGCCTATTATATGACTCTTTGGCCTGGTCTACTGTAGACCAGGCAGGCCAGTTTACGATACACCATCCAGCTATGCAAAATGAATAGCTGGATTCAGCTTACATTAATCCAAACCATCGCAGCATCTACACTGTGGGAAGCCGATGGGAGCACATGCTCCCATCAGCTTCCCTTACTCCTCACTGAATGAAGGGTACAAGATGCCGGCGGGGGAGGGGGTTGCCCTCAGCATTCAAATTGAGGGTCTACACTAGATCCACTAAATCAAACACTAGAAGTTTGACCTCTGAAGAGTTGTTCTTTGTAGTGTAGACATGCCCTTAGGGCAGAGGTGGGAAACCTTTTTTAGGGTTGGGGGCTACTGACCCTCAGAAAAATCAGTTGGTGGTGGGGAGCAGCTGGAGTGCCAACACGGGCTTCCCAATGCAGGGGAGGCCCTAATCCAGATCCAGGCACCCCAGGGGCCACATCTTGGGCCTTAGGTTCCCCACCCCGCCTTAGTCTGTTAGGGTATGTCTACACTACCCCGTTAGTTCGAACTAGCGGGGGTAATGTAGTCATCCGCAGTTGCAAATGAAGCCCGGGATTTGAATTTCCCGGGCTTCATTTGCATAAAGCCGTCCGGTGCCATTTTTAAATGCCGGCTAGTTCGAACCCCGTGCCGCGCGGCTACACGCGGCACGGAGTAGCTAGTTCGGATTAGGCTTCCTAATCCGAACTAGCTGTACTCCTCATTCCACGAGGAGTACAGCTAGTTCGGATTAGAAGCCTAATCCGAACTAGCTACTCCGTGCCGTGTGTAGTCGTACGGCACGGTGTTCGAACTAGCCGGCATTTAAAAATGGCGCCGTCCGGCTTCATGCAAACGAAGCCCGGGAAATTCAAATCCCGGGCTTCATTTGCAACTGCGGATGACTACATTACCCCCGCTAGTTCGAACTAGCGGGGTAGTGTAGACATACCCTTAGTTCCCAGTATTGAAGGCACAATTCTTTGATAATGCAACCTATGCTAACTTGGTTTTTGCAAGTGAGTGGAAGGATCAACTTGGTCCTGAGATGAGTGACAGCAGCAGCAATGTCGAGTACAGTGTGTTGATTTAAAAAACAGAGGGAAGCTGTGAAGGATGGAAACATTTTAAGATGGGAAGTCAAAGTTTATGTTAATAAGTTTAACAACATTCTCCCCTCTTGGGTGGCTATAGCTGCCTTGTCCTGCTCTTTCACTTTCTGTCGAAGGTTTGGGGAAGGAGGTCATTCTGTAGCTCCTTCATTTGTTCTCTTTTTGCTGCTCTCCCTTTTTCATGAGGGAAAGGTTGGAACTTTTAAATTTTCTTACAGTCTTTTTCCCCTGCTCTTCCCCACACTTCACTTTACTGGCCCTTCACGTTTCTCCTCCTTCAACAAAAAGAAAATATGTCCAGCTTTGGAATCAATGTACCTAATAAATATGTCAGCTGGATTTGTACAGCCATTAATTCTTTGTGTCAAAACCCCATAAGCAACAGTGAAAATTACTATGATTATTTCTTTATATCATAGAATCTAGGGGTAAGTCTACAGAGCAGCGTTACATAGTGTGTATTTACACAACAATCCTTTATTTCGAAATAATGTTGAGCTGGAGGACTTCTTACTCCAACTCATAGTAACTTTCATTTCATGAGGTGTAAGGGAAGTTGAAGGAAGAGTGTTCTTCCTTCAACTTCCTGCTGTGTGGGCAGTGCCAAAAGCCAAATTAAGCTATTTAGACTTAAACTACGCAATGGATGTAGCTGAAGTTGCATAGCTTAATTCAACTTTAGCCCTGCTGTGTAGATGTACCCTAGGAGACGTACTCTGTGTAGACGAATCCTAGGAGACACCCAGGGTATGTCTACACTGCATTCCTCTTTTGAAAGAAGAATGTAAATGCAGCTGAGCAAAATTGCAGATGAAGCGCAAATTTGAATTTCCCATGCTTCATTTACATAATCGTATATGGCTGCTATTTCTAAATACCCTATTTTGAGATAAAAAATGCTGTGTAGACGTGGTTATTTTGAAAGAAACCCCTTCTTTCAAAATAACCCTTAAGGAGTAAAGGCTAAGGAGTAAGGGTTATTTTGAAAGAAGGAGTTTCTTTCAAAATAACCACGTCTACACAGCGTTTTTTATCTCAAAATAGCGGCCGGATGCGATTATGCAAATGAAGCATGGGAAATTCAAATTCGTGCTTCATTTTCAATTTCGCTCGACTGCATTTGCATTCCTCTCTCGAAAGAGGAATGCAGTGTAGACATACCCCAACAGAGCAAAAAGTCTCTGGTCCAAAGAGCTTGCAACCTAAGTTTTCACCTCATGGAATAAAACACAAGGAGGCCAATGTAGTAGAATTGCCAAACAATTGTTTTCCGTCCTTAGAAAATGCCTGTCTCCATTTTTGTTCTCTGCTGCCACTGGGCAATGCAAATCACAAGGGAAAGTTTCTAGTAAATATTGTTGGGAGACTGACTTGTAACGAGGCAGAGATCCTTCCACTGGCAGGTTTCCAGGTGATAGCTGACCCAGATTGATTCGGAATGAGTAGTTATCTTCTGATATGCCTTTGGTGGCATATGTGAAATAGCTTGGTTCTTTCAGTGCATTTCTCAGAGAAGCCTCCACACATAACAGAGCCATTAGCACCATTTCAGCAAAAACCAGCAGTCTCAAGGGCTATGCCAAGCACTGAGTGACTGCAAAGGCTGAACTATGTTTTCACCATCGGAGGTGGTCTGCCTAAGTCAAGTTTGAGATCTGCTGGCAGGGGGCTGTGTGCTTCCTAACTTGTATTCTGTAAGGGATAAACAGAGGACTTCTGCCTCCTTCTGAGCAGTCAGCTTGGCAGTTTTTACAAGCACTAAAGTTAGTGGGTTTTTTAAAACCTAAAAAGATGCTGCAATAAGCTGAATTTGAACTTTGACTGCTCTTCCCTGCACCACACCTCACTGGCAGTCGTACAGCACACCCCTCTCTTTGTCACCAAAAGAAAACAGCTTTCTGTGGTGAAAAAGCACTCTGGGGTTGGTTCTCTCAGAGCTCTTAAACCACTTAGATTTAAAGACACTCAGACCCTCTGGTGTACAACTTTTCTCCAAAGTCCTTTGTGACAGCCTTCTCAGACTTGTCTTTCAGGGCAGTTTCCATTAGAGAATCTCAATATCTTTGCCAAAGGGATTTAAATAATATCAACAAGTTGCCTTTCATTTTTTGAGACACTTTAGAAGTGGAAGAAATATGGAGTCATGAAAACAGGTATTTCTAGAATACCCAATGTAGATGGAGAGTTTTCCTGGCATTGTGATTACCCGTGTGTCTCAGATAAAGGCATAAGTTCTTTCAACCAGAAAGGGTCTTATTTGGGCATATGTTCCCTTCCATAAGGTGCTGGGAATTAGATTATTGTGGCACTGGAGTTTGGCATTGGCACTGAGCTATAGCAAGTGGTCTTTGCCTCATTAATACCTTTTGAGTCTTGTTTTATTATTTCCTAAGCTCTTCAGTCAGAGCTTGCAACTAAGGACATGCATCAGAACCCCACCTCTGGCAAATAATGACACCTTCCATTGACAGGTGTGACCCTGTGGGTTGCTTTCACATATTTTTCAGTAATACAAAGAAGGGTGAGGCTCACTTGATGACAAAGGGGCAGGAACAGCACATTGCATAAAGCTTGGGGAGCATATTTGGACTTGTTCAGCAACGTGCTAGTTGCACATCTACACTTACAAAATGCAGCCATGCAGGGGCAGACTGGCCCGGTGGGATACTGGGAATTTCCCAGTGGGCCATCCTCCAAAGGGCTGGCCGAAGGGCCGGCTGGCGGCTGCTTGAAGAGGAGGGGGATTGTGACGGGGCGCCGCAGCTCCGCACTTTAAATTCCCCAGCGCTGGCCATGTACGGGGCACAGTGGGGCAGAGGGAGCACATGCATGGTGTGCTCAAATGCCACGCAACAGCTGAGAGGGGAGACGCCCAGGTGTGGTGTGACATCACGGTCCGGGACTTTAAAATCACCTGGCCCAGAGCTGCACTGTGCAACCCAGCTCCAGGCCCGGCAAGTGGTCTGGAGCCCCAGAAGCAGCTGGGGCCAGGGCTGCAGGGACTTCTGGGGCCCAATCACAGACTCCAGCGCCACAAACTGGAAGGCAGAAGGTTGGGGAGAGCAGGGAAAGGGGGAAAATAGGGTGAAGGGGTGGGAGTGGAAGGGGCTTGTGCTGAGGGGAGGGACAGGGCAGGAGAAGAAAGAGGAAGGCACCAAGGGACAGGATGGAGGAGAGACAAATGCCAGGGGGCCAAGTGGAGAAAATGAGGAAAAGGGCAGGAGGGGAGGTGCAGTGGGAGGGGAGACAGGGTTATGCTGGGAGAGGAGAGGGTAAGGGCATTGGGAACTAGAGGGGAAGGGGGAGGTGCTGGGAGAAGGCTTGAAAGAAGAGGTGGGTATGAGGAAGGCAGGGATGGAGCAAGTCATATGTGAGGGCACAGGGGTGTGAAGGGAATGGGGGCGGAGGGTGGTGAGGGGGTGGGCATCAGGGAAAAAGAGGGCAAAGGGGGCAGGGGTAGTGAGGGAAGGGGGGACACCAGGAGGGTGCAGGGGTAAGGGAAGGTGCAGGTGCCAGGGAATTCTGGGGGTAAAGCAGAAGGGCAGACACCTGCAGGGGAGGGACCAGCACCAGAGGAGTGAGGCAGGGCAGGTGTGTAGAGGGAGGTGTTAGGAAATGGGATGAGGAGGGATAGCTCACATGATCAGAGTGGGGTACAGAGGGGGCTGGTGGAGGGAGGCAGGTCACAGGAGGGCTGAGGGCAGTGAGAAGGGCAGGAGTCAGGACAGCAGAGGAGGGTGAGGGTGATGAGGGGGCAGCAGGCATCAGGGGAGCTGATGGAGTAAGGGGAGGACACATGACAGCAGAGGGAAAAGGTAGAGGTTTATAAGATATTTATTAATAACTTGGGTACCACAGTGGCACATCCAAACAAGCCACATGAACTCAGTAATGGTGCACAACACAAAATTCATTCTGCTCATGGGAGGAAACTCTCAGAGGGAACACTTCCCCCAGCCTCTCCGCCCCTGAGTTAATGTCACACACATTGGGTTAATGCAATTGCAGGATAGTTGCATGAGAGGGCGGGGGGTGGGGGGTTGGTGGGGGCCAAACGAATCCCTGTTGGTAGGAGGATGGTGGAAAAAATCCTTAGAGAGGGGTCACATGACACCTTTTACTTCTGGTCATGTGTCCATCTTGCCCTGAGAGTGGCATCTTGTCCAGAGGCCTGGCTAATGGGAGGCAGGAGGTGTGGCTAATGGGAGGCAGGGGTGTGGTTAACAGGGGTCAGACATGTGGCTAATGGGGGTGAAAGAGTAAATTTAAAAAAAATTCTTTTGATGTGAAAAAGTGGGCCATTCTCAACCCATTTCCTAGGCCTATTTTGATTGCCAGTCCGCCCCTGCAGCCATGGCAATGCTTTAATGCAGCAGTGTGGTCATGGCACCACATCTAGGAGAGAGTTCTCCCAGCGCTCGAGGTAAAACACCTGAGGGGAGTGGCTAACAGCGCTGAGAGGGCATGTCTACACAGCAGCACTATTTCAAAACAGTTCACGTTATTTCAAAATAACAGAGTGTACGTCTACACAGCAAGTCTGTTATTTCTAAATAATTTTGAAATAACGTGCTTCTTACTCCGACTTCTGTAACCCTCATTTCACAAGGAGTAAGGGAAGTGGAAGGGAGAGTGTTCTTCCTTCGACTTCCTGCACACAGACAGTGCCAAAAGCTGAGTTAAGGTACGTTGAATTTAGCTACACAATTAACATAGCTGAAGTTGCACATCTTAACTGGACTTGTCCCATCGTGTAGACGTACCCAGAGTGTCCCGTACCCAGAGTGTCCCAGCCTGGGAGCCTATTTCACTGGTGCCTTACAGTGCTGTAACTTGCTGCACTTGGCAGGGAGGTGTTTTTTCAGACTCCTGAGTGAGAAAGTTACAGTGCAATAAAGTGGCAATTTACAGGGCACAGCTCTGTGTGCGCATGGTGAGAAGTTACACTAGTATTAGCTTAACCCCTCCAGATACCCTCAGTTGTGACACAGAAGATGCCAGCTAGAGTTGAGCAAATTTGTTTTGGTAAACAATGTATGTGACACATTTTGCCCCTATTTCTCTTCACTTGTTCCTAAACTCGCTTTGTGTTTTATGACCCTGTCTGTTACTCAAAGCTATTTAGAGAATGTCCCAGACAAACAAATTTCAGCCCTTATATGGCTGGAAATGATATTTGTTGCTTGCATTCACTTTTGGTTGGCATTATAACTGCTTGTCCAAACAAACAGCTGCTATGGTTACAAACAGCTGCTATGGTTACATAGTATTATTCCCAAGTTGAATGGATGTATTAGCAATAAATGAGGAAGTGTGTGATCAAATCAGTGTGTCCTCCATTTTCATAGGTAAGAGGATAGGAGCAATCCGTGAAGTTAGGAGGAGCAAGGTTGGCAGACCATGCCAGGGCCATCAGAGGCTAGTGGTACATTGTAGGCCAAAGTCAGATTTAAAATTAATTTTCCCTCATCATGTTCACACTGTTATGGCATGTGCATACATAGCCCCAACCACACAAGCTGTAGCCAGATCCTTGTCAGGCTTTTTTAATTGTCACTCTTGCAGAGATCTGACCAAAGGGCTTGCACAGACTTATCTGCACAGGGTGTGGTCACATACCTCTGGTCATTTTATTTACCTGCAGCAGTGTCAGGACTATGGCCTGGAGCTTGGGAAACCAGTAAACGCTCCTCTTGGTGCTCTATTATTGTTAAGCAAGGTACAAGTGTATTTCACATATCTACCAAGTGTGTGTATTGAATTTACTGGTCTCGGCAGTTTTTTTCCTCCCATGAACATTCTTCCGTCATCATTACTCTAGATGATTGCTGTAGAATACATTTCTTTTAGATACACATATGTTAAAATTATCTACGTCACAAAGATGAAGTGAAAACCTTTAGGTCTGAAATTTTTATGGAGGATCGGTGTTTGTTTATTTGTTTGTTAGTTTTGTGCCTGTATCTTTGCATCTACTGTTAATTGTGGACAACTGAGAGTGAACATGAAAAGTTACCTTAGTAAATAAAACCCCCAATACCTTTATGCAAGATTGATTAGGAAAAAAACTCCACTGAATACAATTAGTTTAAACGTACAGATTATTGCAAAATCCCACAAGTGAAGAAAGCAGAAAGTAGCTCTTGTTAATTCATCTTCTTTTCATTCTTCTGCCCTTCTCTTGAACTTTACATGGCTTTTTTTCCTCTCCACTTTTGTCAGTGATGGGAAATTTCTAATCCAACATGCTAGATTCATCCCTATTTGAAAATGAAAAGGAAACCCATTTGCACTAAGATACACTTAGGGGCATTTGTTACAGTCAAGACAGAGTATCAAAGTTCATCCCCCAGCAGAGAGACTTGTGGTGAGAGGTAACTGCATTTGTCCCTTTTCTCCAGGCTTCTAATTATGGTTAAGCAAGTCAAAGCTGTGAAATATTGCTACATTTGCTTGAGCTGGAGCTAAAAACAAAACAAAACCAAAAATCAACAAAACAAAAAAATAACTTGGATTCAAGGGCAGTACTTCCCTTGTGTACAGTATAGTCTGAGTTGACCCTTTCACAAAAAGACAGACATTGTGAAGAGAGGTCAGAAAGGTATTAAACCAGTTGCTCACCACCCTTTAAATGGCATAATACTGCCTAGAGAAAGAGAAGTGATTTAAAGAATTTGTGAACATTTCAAATAAAGCTTCAAAATCTGGGCCGTCTTCTGATATGACATCAGCTTTTCTGCTAGTGTAACTTCACTGACGTCAGTGAAACAATTCCTGACTTTCATTTGTGCAAGCGAGAGCAAAATCAGACTCAGTGCATTGCATTTAGATTGAGTGGGCTAGATCCTCTGCAGGCGTTCTTCGGCTCAGTTCCTTTTATTTCAATCCGAATATGCCTCAAAGTAACTGCCTTATTGAATGGGCATTTCATGCATATTTGAGAAACGTAATTTGAAGTGTTGCTGGGAATTTGGGGGGCAGATTGTGTCTACTGGCACTAGCCTATTCAAAGAGGGCACAGAAGATACTGGGTGGCCCGCTGTCCTTCCCTTTTCTGCACCAACCATTCAGACAGGACCCTCTGTAAGGGCAGTATAGTAACTATATTTATCAGGGGCTTTCAAGAGCAATGTGTCTCATGTACCAATGAGTCTCTTGGCTACCTTCCAGAACTCCTGCCAGCGGGTGAGAGGTGTGTATCTATAGACAGCACCCAATGTGGGCTTTTTGGCCACAGGGTACATTTACTCCCTTTGATGGTAGAACTTGGTAAATATGAAATTAGTGTGTTAGTTAATAGGAAAGTGATTTTCCACCTGTGATGACACAGAACTTTTCATTAAATCAGTGACCCAACTGCAAAATTGATCACTTAAGGTTCGTCTACACAGCGGCGCTATTTCGGAATAATGTCCGTTATCCCGAAATAGTGTTCTACGCTATCTACACAAGAAGCCCGTTATTTCAAAATACATTTGAAATAATGGGGCTTTTTGTTCTGGCTTCCTGAAACCTCATTGCATGAGTATTAAGGAAGATGCCGGGAAAGTGATTTATTTCAAAATTTAGCACTGTGTAGACAGTGCCAAATTTTGAAATAACCTACACAATTTGCATAGCTCAAATTGGTTACATTGTTTCAAGGTACACGCTACTTTGCAGACATACCCTCAGAGATACCAAGTGGATTTGGGACACTTCCAGGAAGATTTAGGGTCTCTGAACTCTTGAAGGGACAGATTTTGTTGGCCATTGTGTGGAAGTGCAATGGGAGCTTGTCACTTTGCCTCACTCGTACCTTTCATATAAAGGCCAGACAGAACTGCAGGTAAGCACAATTGTATTCTGTTCCTGCTCCCCATTTGGAGATGAGGCAGAGATGGACCCATGACTCTAAGACCTCTATACTAACAGGCTGGCAAACAGCTGCACAAGAAAGGGAACACTTACCCCAGCCTAACAATTCTAAAACCATCTAACTCTCTGGTCATAAAAGCTTGTCAGTTGTGCTTTCAATTTCCAGTTCTTTCTGGCACTGATGAGGGTCAGTAATAATGCAAGTGTAGCCTTTGACATAGTAAGTCGCTGCTTCCACTTCTGGCTCCCCAGCAGAACTCAGAAAGTCAAGAGACTCATTGAGAAAAGTCCATTAATTGTTTCAAACCTCAGCAAAAGTTCTGTTCCAAAGTTTGGGAGGAGGTTTGGGTTGGTTTTCATTTGCTCTGAACCCACTGGGGAATCCAATACCTAACAAGTTGCTTGGGTTTCTTTCTGTCTAGCACCAGGAAATCCTATGAAACAGGGTGAGAGGGGGAGGGGATCCATTAGTGTTTTCCACTTACCCTTGCACAGCTCTTTCTGCTTTTCTATATGAATTAGGTGAGAGCAACAGAGAAAATAGCTTGAGAACTCCCATGAGATTTCCCAAGACACTCAAGTCTGCTGCTAAACACTCCCGTGCCATTCTCTACAGGGAGCTGCAGGGGAGGCTAAAGCAGCATGACTGGTCTGAGATGTGTGGTTGGCTTGGAAAGTTCCCAGATCCCCAAACCTCAATCTATTTTTTTTTAATTAGCTTCCCTCCTTGATAAGAAAGGACATCACCTTTGCTCGGGACTGCTGCTCAGATACTGCAGGCGACTTGCAGCTATTAGAGAACTCAACAGCTGCAACAGGGCTTTCAAAAACAAGATCTGATCAGACATTCGCCTTGCTGGATCTTTTCCCTAAGGGTCCCAACTTTAAGCTGCTTTGAACATTTGTATATCTTTCTAGTCAAGCTGTGTTCACACAGGGCCAATTCCAGAGGTGCTGAGCTTTTCACATTAGGTAAAATACTTTAAAAAATGCTTCTGTGACTCAAGAGCTTACCGTCCCATTTTCCAAAGGGATCTGGGCACTTTGGAAGAGAGGCTATATGAGAAACATAAATTCAAAGAGCAAAATCCTCAGGTCTTTCCTTAATTTCTCCTCAGGCCTTCTGCATTTTTGTTTACTTGAGACAGTGCCTCAGGATTTGCTCCCTTATGCATCTGCATCTCTGTCTCCTCCAAGTTAAAAACAAAACCGCAGGCAGTAGATTCCTTCGTTGTTTTCTGACCAGCTTCTATTTTGCCTACCCAATTATACAACCAGCAGGGCTGAAGTAGATTTAAAAAAAAAAACTTCCTCAGCTGTTTCTGCTCACAGAATCCATCCTTGGCAAATAAAGTTTTCTTTGGCTGGTTTTTTAATTTGTTGCATTTCTATTCTCCCCTCGAAAGGGCATAAGGCACAAAATGAGTTGTCTGTATGTGGCAGAGAGCAGAATGCAGGCAGCCTTTTAAAAAAAAAAGTCCTGGTGGGGGCCCCATTGGTTAAAGGCAATGGCGCAGTCACTCTGAAGTGAGGGTTTAATGAAGTAGCCTGTGAGAGAATGGAGGGGATGGTCCCCGCTGCACAGATGGCTCTTTGTCACCGCTGACACCTGCCATCTGCTTGTTTGTCTAAATGATGTCGGAGGGGGCATCGTGAGCTCCCAATCTGCTACACTGCCTCCACCAGCTTTCAGTGACCCCCTGACCTCTGTGTCAGACAGGTCCGGAGAGTTTGTTCTTTCAGCTCAGTGGGTTCTTCCTTCTCCATGTTTACAGCCTCTTCCCAGCCGCTGACATTCACAGCAACACAGTTCTGCCAGTAGCAGCAGCAGCTGCCTTTGGCCTGCACTGGTTTGGCTTCCCCATACACCAGGGTCCTGTTTATAGATCTCTGATCTATAAATCTCATCTTCTTCATGCATATGAAAAGAGCGGGACACAGAGAGATTAACCTTTACAGACATGAACGAGGTACAAAAGTTTACACTGCCAGGCAGCAAATTAAACCTTTAAGGAATATTATTTACAAGGCTATTTTTCCTCCCAAGTTTATAGCCTTTTCCAATGAAATTAAAATGCCAACTTATCTCTGGTGTAATTCCATTGATATCAGTAGAATTAGACCAAGGACGAGTTTGGCCTCAGATGTATAATGCTGGTTTTGAATTTCATCTGGTGTGAATGTAGGTGGCTTTTTAATGATATAACAACTGTAGTATTTGGAGAACTAAGGAAGAGATATTTAAGAGCACAAATAGGAGTTCAGGACCTAACTCTCAGGGATACAAGTGTCTAATATAGTAATATTTGTAATGGTGTTTTTCAAAATATCTTTGTACATGATTATGTTTTAGTATCTGATAAGCTGTTGGATTTGTATGTATCTGTGAATAACAGTCTATTTTTCAGATAATTTTTGGAATAAAAAAATATGCTATCTATTCAACACAATTCTGTTATATAGAAAAGAATATCACTGTTTAGAGTCAGATGAATAAATCTTTACTGGCTGATAATTACATTCTCCAGAGCTTACAAAAAAGTGATATATTTTTTATTTTCACCTCAAGTAGTTTAAACAAATAAAAGGCAGAATTTACATGTAGAAGAACTTTTTTTTTTTTTTTTGTGCTGGAAAAATCCTGTTTCTATTCTGGACAAATTCACCCACATTTGTGATTTTGCCCAAGAAAAAAAACAAGTTTCATTGCTTCTGATGCAAAAGAAACTAAGTTTGCTCTTATCAATGCTGAGAGTTTGGGAAGAGAAGTAACAATATTAATTGTTGTTATTATGGTGCATTATGTGTTTAGTGAAACAGGAGTCATATCAATAACTACAACTGTGTCACATGTAAAGACTCATGAAGTGAAAAAATAGTCATTTTGCACAGCTGTAATGAAGACAAGAATAGAATGCAAAAGTACTGTAGATTCAAAGTGGTCCTGAATGAGGGGAATTTAAAAAGGAGTTGGACCTGATGTTTCTTCATGCTTTACTTGGCCCCCTTTTGTTAATCCCTCTCTTTGAAACTACAAATGGCTTTCCTTGAGATGTGTAGTTTTTGAAGGGCACCTTTGTATCTGTTCTGGAAGCTGGTAGGAAAAAATGCATGATAGCAATAAAAAAATGCTGGGAAAAACTACTGTAGTAAATTTCTAAATTTGTTCTAAAAAACCAAAATTCTAAATTTCAGGAGGCTGTAGATCATAAAAGAGATTATGTACCTCAAAGATTTAAAGTTAACAAAATGTTTCTAGTCAGTTTGGTGCTGATGAAAAGTATCAGATGGGCAGCTCAGGAGACTAAAATTCCTCCCTTTCCCTATATATCCACATAAACATTTATTTCCAAAGCCTGTGACAGCCTAGGCTTCCTCATGTTATCAGGCTACCAGAGTGCCTCATTCCTGGCACATCAGCAGCTATGGGTCAGAGGTTATTTCTCTTTCCAAGCTGGTTTAGATTTTGGCCTCTCTGCCAAGAAGTTTGCCAATTGATGCCAGCTGTGGTGGGTTTCAGACACCTGTCTACTGGGAACTGGACTGAGATGAAACATTTGACTTGTACAATTCAGTCAAATCCCAGGTACCATTGAATTTAGCATCATAAATCTTTCTTAAAAACAAATTAAATGAATTGATTATTGGGGTGCGGGGAGAGTTAATGAGTCCAATCCTGTAGGCATTATTTCAGCAGTGACATTTATTAATTTGACTTTGAAATTTGCCTGAGTAAAGTGAGAATTGGACCTCAAATCAATCCCAGAGATAACTAAGAAAAACCTGAGCTATGGTTCCTGAGCACTAGGGGCTTATCATGGAAATGCCAGCAGACCCTTAACCAAAGTAGTGCTGTACAGGACAGTAGCTGCTAAAATATTGGATGGTTTTCTACTTTTTTTTCCACAGGGCTCTTTGCCCCCTGCTATATAGCTTCTTAGCTTGAGAGCTCCCAAAGCACAGTCACTACTTGGCATCTGCCTGCATAAATCAAACCTTCAAGGCAGCAAAGGATTCGGAACACTAGGGTAACGCCAGACCCTTCAAACAAATCCCATCCTAGCACCAAGGGAATATGCTGCACTTCAGTGCACATTAAGTGACAATATATTCCAGCTCCCTCTGCCTCAGCAGAATAAAATATACCTTCCCTTATGATTGCTTGGCCAAAGAATGGCTTTTAATTTTTTCACTTGAAATGGGGGAAACCACAAAAAGAAAAATCATGCTATCTTGCACCCAGCAGCATGCCGCTGTGGTTTCCCCATTTCAGTGTTGAGTGGTTTGAAAAATATGACACCAATGTTCTGGTAACAGAGCTGCCCTTTGAAAATTATATCATCTGGCCAGCATCTGTTTTGGCCAACTTGAAAAATCAGCTGTAGGACAGGTGTCTGTCAAACACGAATGGAACATGCTCTCTCATGGTTAAGTGCAAGGATGTGAAATAAATATTCTGGAATTTAGAGACCCCGGTATGGACAGGGCATATAATGACAAGTCACACAAGTTAACTACATCAACCAAAATAATAGTCCTCACTGAGAGATTCTAAGTCCAATTAATCACTGCTGTGTGCCTTGGGAAGCCATTTACACCAGTGCTCAGCAGCTACCTAACTAGAAGGATGGTGTTTTCCACTCACTCTGCTGTGCTGTAATTTACTTCCCAAGGACAGAGCTCCTTTTGGTCAAAACACTGGTCCGAAACTCAGGAGATTTGCATTCAGTTCCCAGCTCTGTCACAGGAGACCTGTAGGCCACATTGCCAATCCCAGTGTTCAAACATCATGAGATTGATCCCAAAAAACTCATCATGAGATTGTTTTGCAAAAGGCCATCTCAGGATTCTTTTTATTGGTCTTTTGTATTTTGAATCTGTAGGGTACACTTGGGTTGGGCTACTTTTTCAAGCTATTCTCCACAACCCTAAGAGAGAGACATTTTGCTCGCAGCATCTCTTGTCTCCAGGAGCTGGGGACTTTAATTACAACATCAAATACCACAAAACTGGGGACTATGAGAAATGGCAACAGTAAAAGAGTTCAGCATGCAACCTCTCCCATGTAAGCACCCACATGAAAAAGCCAAGTTTTCAAAAGGGCTTAGCACCCAGTGGCTCACACTGCTCTCTATTTAATACTAGTTGTAGGAGTGGATAGGTTGCTGAACCCCTAGGTGCCTCAACAGGAGATGTTGGGAGCTGGGTTCTTTTGAAAATCTGGTCTTTTCATCTCGCTGTGCCTCAGTTCCCTAAAACCAACAGCACAAAGGTACCCAACATGGTCTGAAGTGGGAGGGGACCTATACTATGTGGCTATGTCTACACTGCACCCCTTTTCTGGAAAAGGGATGCAGATGAGACAAGTCGGAATTGCAAATGAAGCGGGGATTTAAATCTTCCCCGCTTCATTTGTATAAACATGGCTGCCGCTTTTTTCCGGCTCGGGGCTTTGCCGGAAAAAAGCGTCAGTCTAGACGGGGATCTTTCGGAAAATAAAGCCTTTTCTGAAAGGTCCCTTATACCTCTTAAAATTAGGAATAAGGGACCTTTCGGAAAAGGCTTTATTTTCCAAAAGATCCCCGTCTAGACTGGCGCTTTTTTCCGGCAAAGCCCCGAGCCGGAAAAAAGCGGCAGCCATGTTTATACAAATGAAGCGGGGAAATTTTAAATCCCCGCTTCATTTGCAATTCTGACTTGTCTCATCTGAATCCCTTTTCCGGAAAAGGGGTGCAGTGTAGACACAGCCTGTATGTAAGGAGAAAGCCTATTGAAGTGTAAATGCAGTTTATTGCATCAATAGCTTATTGCACCAATCCTGCTGATGTGATGCACAAGCATATTGCTAGGTTTGTATGGAGCACCAGTGGTTATGGGCAGGTTACTCACTTAAAAACTACATATATTCTCAGAAACAGGGTACCCTACAGTGCCTGTGAATTTGACCAATATGTTTAGGCCTGCTGGATTCTCCTCTTATTTTTAGCTTACAGACCAGAACAGCTCATATGCCCATCTCTCTCTGTCTCTCAACATTTCTTGCGCAGAGTTCATGAGGACATGTTTAAATTTTAAAAGGAGTTGCATACATATGTTAATCCCTTTTCAGTGTTGCTAAAATGATAAGAAGTGAATTACAGAAGTATCTTGTGGTAGCATGAAATACTTCATGACTGGGAATTTTTGTTAACATGAACTCACGAAGCCATGTGATTTCCCCGTGAAATTATTTGATGGGGATTTTTACTGTTGTTGGGTTTTTAGTGATTTTTTTTCTTGAGAAATGTCTTTTATGAGCTTGAGTGTCAAATGGTTATAATACAAATCAAAGGAAACTGAAGATGCCAACATAAATAAGGTGGTTTCATTATGTTTAATGTCAGATTAGTAATGGCTCAGTTTATAATCAGTTAATTTCTTTAGCCATCCCTCTAGCTTTACCTCTCCAATCCAGAATTTACTGACACTGAATGAAAAGGCCCTATAACAAACCAGTGGTTTTTATTATTTGTATTGTCATTATTATTATTAGCTTTAAAAGTGCTCAAACAGTTTAGGAGCCTAAGTCTTATTTTCAAAAATGATGTAAGGAGTTAGGACCCTACGTCTCATTAAAAGTCAATAGCATTTAGACTCCTAAGTAACATATGTTTTTGAAAATGTTGCACAATGTCTTTCAACACTTCAATAATCTCCTTTGATTGGTATCCCATAAAGGAAAAAAACTTTCCTTTCATTTCATTATCTCACATTATTTTCAAATTACAGAAATACAGAAATGGAGGTCAGGATAGGACCTAAAGAGGTCACCTAATCCAGCCCTCCACACCAAGGCAGGACCAAATAAATCTAGCTTATCCTTGACAGACGTTGGTTAGCCAGTGTTTCTCAACCAATGGTACAAGTACTCATAAGGGTACGTGAGAGAAGTCTGGGGGGTATGTCAACACATCAGAAATTTGGAGAAAATAGAATTTTTTTTTAAGTTTTACAGCGATTTATTATTTTTGTACTTTCTACACCCAAAAATTTCATTGCGCACACAGCTACAATTAAGTTGTTTAAACAAATGTGTTGCAATGATAGAAAAAAAATTTCTGCGTCTGAAAACTGTAAGTACTGGGGGTACTTATATATATATATTTTTTTAAAGGGATACTTTATAAAAAAAAAAAAAAAAGGTTGAGAAACACTAGGTTATCCTACCCTTAAAAGCCTCCAGTGATGAGAAGTCCACAACTGCCATAGGTAAACTTGTTCCAGTGTTTGAGTGTCAGGGTAAAAACATAAGGCTTGATCAGTTTTCACAGTGCCCTTCATAATTCTGCTAATACTTCACTTCAGTCTTTTTAATATTCTCCTAAATACTCTTAACTTTTGCAAATGTTTGACTATTTTTTAAAATATTTTGATTTCCTGGACTGTGGCCAACTTTTGATGAAGACATTTCTCACATTTTCCATATAGAAAGCTCAGGTTTTATTTATCATTTTTATTTACCGTTTAATCGCAAATATAATGTGCACTTTTTTTCTGAGTTTTTTGGGGGTCAAAGTTGGGATGCGCATTATATATAGGAGTTATTGTTAAAAGTTTTATTTTGGCAGTTCCATGTCAGAAGACGACAAACCTCCGCTATGTCGACGCCATGCTAAGATGGCACTTAATATGAAATCAACATCAACTGAAATGGCAGAGATTCCTAGAATGCTTTAAAATATTTAAAAACAATAAATAATATGAAATTTACGTCTTACTTGTTGTATGAAATAGTTTATAGTTAATTAATTGCTGACATTTATGAAAATAAGTTATAAACGTGGACACCAGATGTGTATCACTAAGAATCGATATTTTTCTAGGCCTATATGTAGGATTACTAAAATCCACTAAATGTAAAGGTAATAGAGCGTCAAAATGCCACGTATTCTATAGTTGTATGCATACAACTACATGTATTTTATGATACCCATCATCATAAATACGAAGGCGTTGTTAAATATAGTCTATTCGATTGCAAGTCTATGGTATGCTGGTGCGTCGTATTTCTTGCCTTTTTGTATTGCCGGTTGATTGCATGTGAGCATACAACTCCAGTATTGCAGTTCGCAATTTGCGTATCTTTTTATGACTTACCTTTATAGTCTAGACATAGCCTAAGTTAGTGTCTCTCCCCTGAATTCCCAATGTGAAACCAGGCCATTGTAAAAGAGACACACTTTACCGTATATTCCACAACTTCTAACACACAATGCCACCTAAAATGCTGTGGGTATGGCAGTTAAAATCCATTGTTATTGGGATGGATCATCTCTTGGAGATCTATGTGCAGAGACATCTTCTGTACAAGGATCTCCCATTTCTGCACTGATCTTTGAGGCACAATGAGGCTCTGAATTACTGGACCATTGTCTTAATTAGTATAAATGGGTGCAGCTCCATCTGCTTCAATGGAATCGCACCGATTTATACTTGTTAAGAAGCTGTTCCAATATTTTTATTATCTGTTTTACCCCAGACATTTTTATAGCCCCCCACTACTAGAGTACATTGTTATTATTTATTATTTCTTTGTATTACCATGGTGCCTGGGAGTCTTAGTCAAGGCCCAGGAACTCCTAGTGTTAGGTGGTGCACAAACACGGATCAAAAGATGGTCCTGAACCCAAAAGGCTTGCAACAGAGGATGGCAATGTCTGTGGACCAGCTACAGTTCTCCAGGGTTGGCCCCTAGCAGACCACCAGCACTTTATTTACCATCTGCAGCTCCTGTTGGCCACAGATCACCATTCCCAGCCAATGGGAGCTGTAGGAAGTGGTGTCCTGGTATGTGTCGCTTCCCTAGTTTACTATCTAAATGGAAGAGACAGGAAATGGAGGCAGACAGAAGAGCAAAAGGAAACAAAGAGACTCTATTGGTCAGCATGATTAGCAGTGGTCTCAGCACACCAACAGTCTAATTGTTGTCAAGTCATTTGTAGGCATCACAGCAAAAGAGAGTTTTAAGCAGGGAGATGAAGGAAAACAATGAAGTGGCTTTGCAGAAGTTTACAAAGCGCTCCTTCCTCCAAAGTGTGTGAGGAAACCATAAAGGTATGTGTTCCAAAATTTAACATGTGGGCAATGAAGGTTGACATCATGGTGGGAGATGACCTCTTGACAGTGAATGAGAAATAGGTAAAGTTGGGGTAGGCCAAAGTGAACACAAGCAGTTTGTGTCTGATGTGATAGAGAAGAGGAAGCCAGAGGAAGCATGAAAAGAGAGGGGTGTCATGATCAAAGGGACTGGGCAGGAAAGCTATCTTTGCAGCAGTCTTCCAAATGGTTGCGAGTGGTGCAAGCCGGTATTTGTCAAAGCCAGAGAAAAGGATCATCGAGATGCAGGCAGACAAGAGTCTAGGCAAAACATTCAGTTATGTGGATGGACAAGATGGGGATCTGTGGAAAGAATGTGCAAGATACAGACAAAGCGTAAACGTGAGAGTGAGCTGAAGATGATGTCCAGGTTATGGGCTTCAGTGACAGGCATGATGGTGGTGTTGTCCACAGTGATCCATAGAGGAAGTAAAGACAGAAATGAACTTCACATTATTTAAGTTACAAATGCTGTAAAACAAGATTTGCCAAATTTAGGGCCATGTTGTGTACACCAACTCGCACATAGTAGCTTACTCCACAAGTAGGTCACCATTCGTTTCAATGGGATTATTCATGTAAGATACTACTGCAATGTACAAGAGAGGAAAGTCCCCATCATGCTTGATGCCCCAGCAAGTTTACAGAATAAAAAAGAGAAAAATATTGCAATTAGACTGGCTGGCCCTTGAGTCAAACATCAATTATAGACAAAGCAATGCAGCTTATCATACTTTGACCAGCCTGGTGCCCAGACATATTTCTAGTGGGAAGAATTCCAGAGGTGAGGGCCTGGGATTGACACCCTGCCCATGTCTCTACCAAGTCCTGCCTTTGGAGTTGTTAGCTTATATATTGTCTGGACAAATGTAGCTACTGTCGAGGGACAGAAGTTAAGAGACATGGTCTCTGATGGTGCGTGTACACTACAAGGCTGTGTCTAGACTGGCAAGTTTTTCCGCAAAATCATCTGCTTTTGCGGAAAAACTTGCTAGCTGTCTACACTGGCCGTTTGAATTTCCGCAAGAACACTGACGATCTCATGTAAGATCATCAGTGTTCTTGCGGAAATACTGTGCTGCTCCCATTCGGGCAAAAGCCCTCTTGCGCAAATCATTTGCGCAAGAGGGCCAGTGTAAACAGCACAGTAGTGTTTTCCGCAAAAAAGCCCCAATCACGAAAATGGCGATCGGGGCTTTTTTGCGGAAAAGTGTGTCTAGATTGGCCACAGACGCTTTTCCGCAAAAAGTGCTTTTGCGGAAAAGCGTCCTGCCAATCTAGACGCGCTTTTCCGAAAATGCTTTTAACGGAAAATTTTTCTGTTAAAAGCATTTCCGGAAAATCATGCCAGTGTAAACGTAGCCCAAGAGTATTTCAAAATACGTTATTTCGGACTAATAACTCCCTGGCCACACTACAGGGAAGCCTTGAAATTAGCCCGAGGCAGGCTCCCCTTGTGTGGACATGCTATCTCCATGTAGAGTCCCAGGAAGCACTGGGGAGTAATTACTTTGAATGGCTCTGGGGAGGATCTTTTTCGAAAGAGGAGCAGTTGAGCATCCACACTACCGCTATTTTGAAATAGCTATTTTGAAATAGCAATTATAAAATGGATGTTATTTCTTATGAAATGTGGATTTATTATTCCAGAATAAGAAGACTGTTATTTTGAAACAATTTCAAAATAATGGGCTTTCTGTGTAGATACTCACCTTGTTATTTCGAAATAACGGTATAGTGTAGACGTGCTTTGAGGTAGCCTGGCCATTCTGAGTTTTTAGATGGCTACCAGACCCGTAAACTGTGCCTAATAGCTGATTGGCAGCTTATACAGAGTAGAAAGCACTGATGTCATTTACTGTCTCTGGCACATCTGGCCTAGGAAGCAGGCAGCTTTTGTCTGTAGGTGGTGCATGGCCTTCATAGTAAGCACTAGATAGCATCTGTCTCAGCCTAGAGGTAATAAAAGCATAGATGATGGGAACTGAGAGGAAATGGCTAAGTCTTCAAGCCATCCAAAGGTGAAGAGAGGAGTTTCTAGACCCTTGCTATCTGTTGTGAATACTCCACTGTGAAAGGTGCAGAAGCCTGTCCACAAAATGTGGTATTTTCAGATGAAGCCATAAGGCTCCTTATTAATTAGCACTTTTCCTCCATGGAGCTGAAAGCATTTCCCAAAGGCAGGCAAACCCAAATCCCCTCTTTTTACAGATGTGGAAACTGAGGTAGAGAGGAGTGAAGTGTGCCCTGAATCCCAATCTCATGCTTTATCTTCTAGCCCACCCACACTGCCTCATTATAAAGGCTTAATACAAAGAGTCACTCAGCAACTGCCTGGCACATGAAAAACATCAACCCATGATTTGCCTCAGCTTTCTCATGCCGTCTTCTCATTGTGTTCTGTTATAAATCTTTCACGCATTTCCCTCATCATCACCAAGGTTGGAGATGCCATCCTAGACCATTAATTGGCTAGGATCTCAGTCATGTGGTGAGGGACACACATATGTCCTATAATGTGAACCATCTGCAAGTGCTTTAATTAAAAGATCTCAAGCTTTTCTTTGCTTCCATTGAATAGCACTACCCTCCCCCAACCCCTCTGCAACTCTGCCCTACACAGCTCTTATGGCTCCCCTCCCACCCTGGAATTTTTTTTAACCACAGCTATATAGTGTAGACCCCCCAGCTCTTCACAGCAGGGCTGGTGCAGCCCTCTGGAGTGAGTGAAGAAGCAGCTAAACAGGGCTCCTTCCAAATGTTTATGGCAGTATGGAGCTACACGATAGGTTCCATTGCAATAGAGAATAGAAGCTTGTTTACACATAGACAAGATTTTATTGTCTTTTATATCACAGCAGCTGAAATGATGTTGTAGCATCTATCTAGCTATCTACACAGAGATACATACACACAAGCAAGCCCCTAACTCCAGTGCAGCAAGGCTGCAACTCTGCTCCTTCCTGAACCTTGATTAGTTCTCTAGCTGCGAGTATGTTTCCCCTTTCATCACTGTCAGGCCAAAGGCATTATGTTCCCTATCTTCCCCGAGCATTGTACATGCTGCTTTCAACCAGAAGTTAGGTGTAGGTGCAGCACTTGAGTGAAGCTACATAGATTGATATTAGCTGAGGATTTGGCCTAATGTGGTGGTGCTAGCATTAAATTAGCGTATCACAGGGTTAAGCCAGGCCTTGTGTTCTCATTGGTTTCCTAGGGTATGAGTCTTCTCTCGCACTAGTTTTATATTTGAATGGAGTTACTTTTTCACTGGCATTACATGAATTATCTCCTAAAGCCGGAGGGGAAGGAGACCCTGACGTAAAAAAAATTGGGATCTATATAAAGGTGAGTTGCCCATGAGCTCTCTGTGACTTATTTCAGAGAAAGAGGGATTTTGTTGACACAGGGAAGCATCAGAAGAAAAGTGCTGTCTGACCCAGCTCTTTTTGGTGGGTGTAAAACTCATTTCCAGCAAAACTGTACACTGCCTTAGAGGACAGAAATTTGCATTGGTGTCTCAACATCCGTGCAGCCACACAGTGCAGACATACTGCACCAGCACAAAACAGGGCTCTGTTCTGTGGGACTTACCTTGTTCTAAATTGCTTATGTGTAAACATGTATCAACAGTGTAAACATGTGCTGTCAAACTGTACCTTTAAAGCCTGTGAGTCAATGCTTTGGCTGGGGTAAATGACTGACAATAGCTCCACTGCATTCATTTATTCTCATTTACAGCTGTTCAGATCTGACCCTCTGTGCCAGACTCTGATCCCAGTTATGGTGGTGTACATTTGGAGTAAATGATGTTACCCTGAATTTTGAGTGGTGTAAAGTACAGTGGAATTTGGCCTTCCATGCCCAGGGGAAACATTCTCTCATTGGTGGGCACTCACTCCCCTTTGGAGCCCAACCCTAGTGGACGAGGACATGCTGCAAAAGGCAGTTATCAGGTTTGTTTTCTTATAGACACTTTTATTGTGTTTCTACTTTTATGTTTTAAAATCTATCTTTAAAGCACCTCCTTTACCAAGCAATAGACCTTCTTATTCTTATGTTTCTTTTGCCTGGCTTTACAATAGGTGTGCAATTAACTGTTTGGTGCCAAAGACCACCCAGTCCTGCCCACCACTATCAATGGCATGTGTGCCTTAAAAACCCTAGGGCTATGTCTACACAGCAGCGTTATGTTGGAATAACTGATGTTATTCCGAAATAACATAGTGCACGTCTACACTACAAACCGTTATTTTGACATAATGTCGAAATAATGTTGAGCTGGAGGACTTTTTACTCCAGCTCCTGTAATCCTCATTGTACAAGGAGTAAGGGAAGTTGAAGGCAAAGTGCTTTAACTAGGACTTCCTGCTGTGTAGATGGTGCCAATAGCCAAAATAAGCTATTTCAACTTACACAACGCAATTGACATAGCTCAAGTTGCGTAGCTTATTTCAGCTTTAGCCCTGCTGGGGAGACTTGCCCTAGTTGCCATGCAATAGAAGAACACAACCCTTGGTCTGTATCTATAGGAAAATTGATTGAGTCCACTGCAAAGCTTCATGCAAAGGCACACTTATACCATTTAAAGGCTGGATCCTGCCAGCCGTTTTTGTGCAAAGATACCACTGACTTTAGTGGGAGTTAAATGCATGGAAGAACTGCAGGATGGACTCCAAGACTGTATAAATCTGTATTTTGACTGAGTTCTGAGTTTTGTTTTACAAGTGGATTATTTAACCTCATAGATCATAATGCATCGATCTTGAGTATAATTCCTTGCAATCTCCTGATACATTGAGAAGGAGACCTATAAATTGTAACCAGTCTTAATTCTAGAAGTTCAACTTCAAACTGCAAATTGCATTAGGCACTACTTGCAGGTGCTATTTCTGCAAACCGTGGTGACCCTGTGAGTAAGCCAGCTTGCGAATGAAATGTACCATTGCGCAGCTGTTTTCCTGTCTCCCCCACCATAACCACAAAACTCACTTCTTACTGTATTTCATGTACATCATCTGCATGATTTTATTTTGAGGCTGTAGGCCAACATATCCTATCCCAATGGAGGGGGAGAGAGCATATTGTACCATTTCCTATGGCTATAATATAATGAAATCCTGGAGAGACTAAACATTAATCTATGCGAGGAATTTATTTTCCTGCCATCCTGGGAATGGAAGAATGACTCTGCATTGAAATACTTTGGGCCTCATTCTGCTCTCTGTGGTTTTACCCAAAAGTAACTCCATTGACTTGAACCAAGTTACCTCTGATTTGCATCTGCTTCAGCTCAGGATCAGACTCTTGATAAACATGAGCATAAGAGTTGATACTTCATCATGATGCCATGCTCTATATTGTTCAGACTTTAGCAGGATGTTATCATGCAAATATAGACAAGTATTTTTAACAGCTGAAAAGCAGGGCTTAGAGGCACAATGGATTAATACACAGTTTAACCACTCGTGACTTTGGGCCTTAGTCTATCATAAGAGTTGGCAGTACAGGGACAAAGCTAACTTTACTCAGGTGTTGCTAGTTTGGCCCCTGGCTCAGGATAAGGTAGCCCTAAATGCTGTTCAAATTTGCACCTCCCGCTGCCGGGTCCCCTAAGACTACACCCTTCCCAGGACAAACATGCCTGCCACCAAATGTCTCCCTGGCCGAGAACTCACATGGGGAGGAGAGAGCCATAGGAACTCAGTGTTGCCTGCCATGTTATTCCCAGGGGGCCCCAGTAGGTTGTTTTGTGATGGTGCTCAACAAAAGATCAGAGCTTCCACACTGTTCAGGAAAGCTTGCATCTGGCAGTTTGGTATGGGCGTACCCCTACTCATATCTCTTCATCCAATAACTGCAGTGTTGCACATTTTATCATGAGTCTATCAATATTTTTCAGCTCCTGGAGTCCTGTAATTAGATGAGTATCTCAGGGTATGTCTACACTACCCTCCTAATTCGAACTAGGAGAGTAATGTAGGCATACCGCACTTGTAAATGAAACCCGGGATTTGAATTTCCCGGGCTTCATTTGCATAAACCGGGCGCCGCCATTTTTAAATCCCAGCTAGTTCGAACCCCGTGCCGCACGGCTACACGCGGCACGGGGTTCGAACTAGCCGGGATTTAAAAATGACGGTGCCCGGCTTATGCAAATGAAGCCCGGGAAATTCAAATCCCGGGCTTCATTTGCAAGTGCAGTATGCCTACATTACCCCACTAGTTCGAACTAGCGGGGTAGTGTAGACATACCCTCAGCTTTCATTGAAAAGGAAAGTATGTTTCTAGCTCTCCACGTTGCAGAGGTTAGCTTAAAAATGTGACCCAAGTGCATCCCAAGACTATGTATAAACTCCCAGGTTATTTCGAAATCATAATTCCCAAAATAACTATTTTGAAATAAGCTTATTCCTCTTCACAAGCAGGAGTTATTATTTCGAAATAACAAGCCCCTTATTTCGAAACAACAGGTGTGGTAGTGCGGACGCTCACCTTGTTCTTTTGAAATAAGGGGGGGTTATTTCGAAATAATTCCCCAGTGTAGACATGCCCTAAAAGTGCAAAAACCAACCAACAAATAAAAAGATCCCCAAAATGTTACTTTTTAAAAACTCATGATTTGTAAGCCAGCCTTGTGATTTAGGACAGGAAGCTGACATATGATTTGTGAGTGCTTGGGGCCAGTAATACTGGAACTGGTCTAGGAATCTCCTGAAAACAGGCTCCAATGAAGCAGAACCTCACAGATTCACTCCACTAAGAGGAAGGCCCTTTGCAAAGGTATTGCTGTTTGCAAGTGAATTCTGAAGCAAAGAAACCTGACAGAAACAGCAATCATGACTTATCCCAGAATTATCCCTCACATACTGGCTTAGCTCTAATTATTTGTGATAATCCTTTATAGTCTAATAGGAAATGTGCCATGATATCTGCCTTGGCAGAAATTTTAGTCAAACTGAGACATCATCTCAGCACAGTGAGATTAAACTTCTGCGGAGTTGGAAGGAGAGGCTCTCCTTGGAGAGGGGAGCCCATGTGCAGGGGAGAGCAAGTTGGCAAAACATAAAGGAGTGGGCTTCTCCAGCATGCCCTGTTTGAGTCTATGTCTGGAAGGCCGCAGCACTTCTGCTTTCCGGGGCCTCGCTGGAGCCAGGAGCCACGGACATGCACGGCATTGGAGGAGGGGAAAGCCTGTAAACTCAAAGAAGGCTGGGACTTTTAGAGTTACTTCCGGGTGAGTTTTCAGCGAGGACCCACTCCTCTTTGTCCACGCCTGCCATGCTTGCAGGGCAGTGCTGCAACGGCACGACAAATGCTGGCCCCCAAGTCATCTGAGAACGGCAAGTGTCCATAGACATCAGTGGGAGTGGAGAGGGTTCAGCACCTGACAGGATCAGACCCTGTCATGTTGTCATTATCTAGGATCATTATGCAGCCCAAACCCCTGGCGCTTGACCAGACGAGCTGGGGTGCCAAGTAAATGCTTTCAGCTGGTTAAACCTGCTGTAAAAAGATCCCCTTTGAAATTTACTGTAGCATTAAGAAGGGGTTTAGTCTAGCATGCCTTTGGAAGCTGCTCAGCTGCAGAGTTTATGCTTTTCACAGAGTAGGGAAAACAGTAGCTCCCTGGCATTGAAGCAGGAATGAACTCTTGAAAGCAGAAGAGTCAATAATTGGCCAGCTTTCACCACTGGCGTTACACTTACATATCTCCACAGCCCTGCCCACATGCGTGTAGGCACCTGCCAGCTTGGCACATCGCCATTGCTTACCCTGGCTCTAGGTGCAGCTATAGAAAAGCTGCTCCCTGATCTACCAAGTAGCTTTAGCCCCTAAAAGAAGCTAAGGGAGATGGTTCCCAATTAATGTCCCATGTCTCCTCCCCAAACAGCATATCTCTCCAATTGGTGCTTTCACACTCACTTCTCCTCTGGGATGCATTTGCAGAGCTCCCATTGAAGGCGATGACAGCCCTGCTCTCATTTTGCCCAGATTCAGGTGTCAACAGTCCACTCAGAGAGCTGAGTCCCTAAGTCCCAGTCTGGTAAACGCAGGAAACAGTCTGAAAATCAGCCTTTACAGTCATCCTGCAGCTGAGATTTTTGTATCCCGTGCCTTCTCTCGAGTGAGGGCTGAAGGGTGAGACAGGAATTGAGAGGGTTTCTTTTAAAATTGAACGCTGCATTTTGCTCGGTGCTCCTTGTAATTCTCCAACCTGTGTGCACCAAAGGTTTGCCTTACTGTCAGAGACGCTTCTGCTTTGTAACCCCTGTTATACCAGAGCTGCTCTACATTGTGATTCCCCAAGTTAGTCTGTATGTTCGGAGAGGTTCATTGGACAGAGACCATGAGCTTGATATTTGGGTTTTTTGGGGGGTCATATTTGACTGCCGTGTCTGCGCTAGGCCTTTTATAGGTTTGTGCCAAGTGAGCTAACACACAAGATAATTACTGAGGCCCAAAGCTTAACAGGAGTCTAACAAGGATTAGACATTGATAAGCATAATAAAAATATCTTCAATTCCACTAGTCAAGATAAAAGCTTCTGAAGATCATGCGCTAATTATAGCCCTGAGATGCAGACCAAAGATCTGCATGAGCTGCACACCCCCTGAAAATACTCATTACGGGTGTCAGTTCAGCAAACTCTTACGCACGGGTTTAGCTTCAGGCATATGTTTCGGTCCTGTGGGTGGGCACATGCTTGAAGTTAAGCGCATGCTTAAATGCTCTGCTGAATGCAAGGCTTAGAACGCAAGGAACGTGTTCTAATTCAAGTACCATTCCAACTGATCATGGCCCAGTAGTTTATAATTTAAGGCACAGCCCTAATTAAGAGGCAGTGTTGAGTCACAAAGCCTAGGGACAGGGGTGGCACTGGGCAGTCTTCCAAACTCCCCAGCATGCAGGAGCATGCCCGCCAGTACGCTCTTGAATGGGTTACAGCTTATTCCTCCTGTCAGCTTGGTCAGGCTCATTGGGCTGGTGAGGAGAGTGGTGGGTCTGTGAGCCCAGTTCTTCCCTTTTCCCTTTGGGATGCCATGCACAGCTGAGAGAGCAGCTAGTGCTGGGATTGTAATTCCCTCAGGGCCTTGAGGTGGGCAGTGCAAACTGAGTGCATAGAGACTCCTTTTAGCCTCCCGTTGCAGGGCACAGGCAGAATCAGGCTCATTAATGGCCTTCACAGGGCATCCCTTTGCTAAGGGGTTCCTAGCGCAGATGTCATAAAATGTGGCAAAGGGTAGCTATGGCCTAAGGAGATGTTCCTTTTACCTTAATCACTGTAATCCTGCACTGAGAGTGAATGTACCCGCCAGATGTAGAATGGAACAGTTAACAGCAAAGAGAGAATAAACTCCCTCGGGCAGGACACAGTGCTATTTATTTGTTCTGGAAGCAACAGAACATTAATTTGGGGCATGGTAACAGAATAACGAATAATACTTGTGACATTTTGATATATTGTTTTTTCAATACACAACATGGGTTACGTGGCAGCAAACACAAGAAACAGCAGCAGAGCCAAAATATGAGTTGCTGTATTAAACTCCAAACCAGCAAGCACATTACATGTAAAAGATGGGCATGCCCTAAGAGATTAATTTAGCTCTCTTAGGATATGTCTACATTACCCTGCTAGTTCGAACTAGCGGGGGTAATGTAGTCATCCGCAGTTGCAAATGAAGCCTGTGGAACGAGGAGAACAGCTAGTTCGGATTAGGAAGCCTAATCCAAACTAGCTACTCCGTGCCACGTGTAGCCGCGTGGCACGGGGTTCGAACTAGCTGGCATTTAAAAATGGCGCCGGCCGGCTTCATGCAAATGAAGCCCGGGAAATTCAAATCCCGGGCTTCATTTGCAACTGCGGATGACTACATTACCCCCGCTAGTTCGAACTAGCGGGGTAGTGTAGACATATCCTTATATACTCACGGACGTCAATGAAGATACAATGAGAAAAATGTGGTGTGTGGCCTAGTGAATTGTTCCTGCATCTGAAAGTCAGGAAAGTGATATTCTCATGCCAGGACTGCAACTGACATTGGCTGTCAGCATGTCACTAAACTATTCGTTTTCTTCATCTATAAGCACAGAATTATGGTACTTACATCCTAAGGGACAGAGCCTCAGCTTGCATAAACTAGCTTACGTCCACTGATGTCAAATGAAGCGATGCTAATTTGCACAAGTTGAAGACTGCTGCCTGTGAGGCTTCCTTTGTTAACGTTTGCAGAACGCTAGGACAGTGGAATTCAACTGGGGTACACGTATTCCAGGGAGTAATACCTTCTCATTTAGATTCTTACCCAGTTTTACAACAGGCTACAGAAAAAGCACTAGCAAAGTCAGTACCAGCTAAAATTTCACAGGGACAATAGTTTGTGTGTAGTACTCTATAAACTATACACTAAAATGTAAGTACAGTGTTTATATTCCAAATGATGTATTTTATAATCATATGGTAAAATGAAAAAGTAAGCAGTTTTATATTTTTGTGTCTGATTTTTTAAGCAATCAATTTTTAAGTGAGGTGATATTTGGGGTTACACAAGACAAATCAGACCCCTGAAAGGGTACAGCAGCCTGGAAAGGTTGAGAACCACAGGGCTGGGGAATATTTTTATATTAGAGAAATCTGAAAAAGCATTGTGCAAATTGCCCACATATGTTCACATATTTGTCCTCCAAGTTCTCATTGACTGTCCTTCAGCTTGTATGCCTTGTCCTTCCTCAGGAAAATATCTTCCTCATAATAAATTATGGAAAGGTCTAGCCCTTCCCTCCACACTCCAGTTCCAGCTTTCACCCTCCCTTCCCATTCCTCAAACAAAGAAAAAGCCCCTGCCGGAAACATTAAAACCCATTTAAAATCATTATTTACTTTTCCAAGTAAGAGGAACATGATCAAATTAAGAGGACAGGAACAGAAAGCGAAGGCAGAACAGAAGACCCAAAGGAAATCATTTTCTTACTCTTTCCTTCTCCTGAATTGCTCCAAAAAGCTCTGAATAAACTTTCAAACTAAGCAGCCAGCTTTCCCCTCTGATGCATATGCCATTCATTTATTCTATATAGCAATTAAAATATATAGATAGAGAGATACAGACAGTGAAATATAAACAATTTGAGATAGATAGATAGATAGATAGATAGATAGATAGATAGATAGATAGATAGATAGATAGATAGATAGATAGATAGATAGATAGATAGATAGGAATTCAACAATAGGAATTGATTTAATTTCATTGTACACATTTAATTTTAGTATATAATTAATTAAGCTAGTCAAATGTTTGAAAACTACATAATTCATGCATAAGAGCCACATCTGTTTAACAAAGCAACTCTGACACACCACCAGATATTGTTCTAGTATAAAACCCTTTTGTTTTTTTATGCTGATGTGCAGATGACCCAGCAGTGCCCAGTGGCTAATTATAGTTATCACAAGATGAAACGGTGATTAGCTCAAAGAACCTTTCTTTGTCAATCCCAGAGGGGATAGGGACATATTTGCTGTAGAAATGATGCCTCTGGAGTGACAAAAGCAGTTGGTGTAATTCAACTGAGCATGCTCCTAGAAAACACTTGCTGCTGGTACATCATTCTCATGCACACACAAAGGACAGTCCTGAAAGTTTAAAAGCAAAATATTTTTAAGTGTTCCAATCTGTCCCTCCAAAAAAAAGCTCTCCTCTGGTTGTATGCTTCAGTGGATCTAAAATTTATGGCTCTGGTGCTCCCTACAAATTTCTCAGTGAATAGCTATCTAATGTTGGCCTCTATTACTGTATATACTCTTAGAAGCAGACTAACCTGGATCCATATGAAAGTTTTGCTGGAGGCCTATGTCTTGCAGAGATCAGCATCCAATGTGATGTGCTGTTTGAAGCTTCTTGGAACTATCCAGCTTTCTCAAGGAAATAAAAATGTGCATCTCATGAGAACAAGCTCCCTAGCCCCTTCCAGTGTCTGTCAAGGCCAACAGTCTTGCTCTGGGTATTAGAATGCAATTGGTCCGACTCTGCTTTTTTCCATAGCATTGCCAGGTGTCCGGTATTGGGGCCCAGACAATCCAGTATTTGCGGCTTCTGTCTGGTAAAAGAAAAACAGAAAATATCGGACACGTTTTTCTCAGACGGAAGGCCACTTGGGACATTCTTCCTCTGCTGTGTCTGGTGGGGATGGGGAGTGTGGGATTTAAAGGTGCCATGACTGTTGGGGGGGGCGTTGCTCAACAACTTTGCCCCCCCCCCCTTTTTTCTTGCTCAACCAATTTTTTTCCCACCACGTTCGGTATTTTTTGTGAAACTATCTTGCAATCCTATTTTTCCACCATTGTGATTCCAGTGACTTCAGTGGGGTTACTGCAGGGTTATACTCATGCACAGGAGGGGAGAATTAGACCCACTGATTTTTGCTTCTGGCTGAAAATGGGTTAAAAACACAAATTAGACCAAACGTTTCAGAAATTTAAAAAGTGTCCCTTGAAATTCAGTTCTGGAAATGAGCAAAGGGCTAGTTTGCAAGAGTGTTCTCTGTTTTCTCTAATCAGTTTGCCCATCCCTTGTTTAAAATACTTATGCTTTACTAAGAATTTCCTGGCAATGACTCATGATGCTTATAACCTGCTCTATTAACTTGCTTCAGTTCTGTCCTCAAGCCATTGGTGGCTGACTCCCATTTTCCCATGCTGCATAAACTGACATTGTTATGTTGTTATTTTCCTTTTTACAAAGTTTTGTTCTTTCTTTCAAGGAGCAGAAACGCTAATAGGTGGACCAATCACATGCCACAAAGAATGAACTGCTAATCCTGAAGTGGTGAAAAGACTAATTTGTAATTGTGGCATAAGCTGAAATGTTTTCACATCAGCTGTGTAGGGGAGAACTTGCAAATAATGAACACATGAGGAGAAAATCAGGACTGGCTGGAGAACATGTCACAAGCGAAAAGTGAACAAACAAAAATGTCTCTAGATATCTGCCATATGACCAAACCCACAGTCATCTGCAATGAGGCAGGTGCTTCTGTCCTGCTTGAGTTTCGCAACCTTACTTTGGCCCTTACTACCAGCAAAGGGGAAGTCAGAGAGAGGCGAAGAGAGAGGATGTACGACAGTGCCTACACTGAAACTGGCAGGCATGGGCTACTCTACTTGCATCACACAAGTTGCCAGGATTTCAGAGAGTGGTGCCCATTTGATCATATGACTGTCTACAAGGTAGTGGTAAAAGCCATTGGTTCACCAACATCTCCACAGAGGCATATAAATAAGCCTTTTCTCCTTCAAGAAGGAATATACCTCCAGACCAGTAAGGACCAAAGGAAGAGAAGAGGAGTTGAAGAGGAACAAATGGGATTGTCCCCATTTCTTCTGTATTAGAGTTGCCATCCCTACAGAATTGACCTGGAGTCTCCAGGAATCGGCATTTGGGGGGGGGGGGGGAGGAATCTCCCAGAAGAGCTTCAGTCAGAGTTAGGACATGTCTACACTGCACAGTTGTTTCAAAATAAGGCTACTTTTGAATAGTTATTCTGAAATAGCTTATTTCGAAATAGCACGTCTACACTGCAGGGAAGCCTCAAAATTAGCCCAAGGCAGGCTTCCCTACTGTAGATGTGCTATCTCGACTTAGAGCCCTAGGAGGCACTGGGGAGGAATAACTTAGAATGGCCCTGGTGAGGGGCTATTTTGAAATAGCAGTAATGAAGCATCTACATATGCCTTATTTCGAAATAGCTATTTCAGAACAGGCGTTATTCCTCGTAGAATGAGGTTTACGGATTTTGAAATAAGCCATCTGTTATTTTGAAATTATTTCAAAATAATGGAATGGCTGTGTAGACGCTCACATTATTTATCACGCTAGTTATCTCGAAATAACGGTGCAGTGTAGACGCACCCTTATCAACCCTACTCTGTACAGCCTCATGTCTGCAGAAGGCTCTTTTTTACTTTAAATTCAGACTGCCTGAAGAAAACTTTACAACGGCAGGTTGAAGAGTGAAAAGGCCTGAAAAGGGGCAGGACATATTTGTTATATCTAAATATTGGCCAGGATTGGAACTTCCAGTCCAAAAGCTGGATGCTTCTGATCATGGACTTTTGATCCAGGCTCATTTTTTGTTTTATTGTAATCTGATGGAAATGAATCACACCTCCCTGCCACCTGTACTGCTCTCTAGGGGTGCTTCTACACAACACCCTTACCTTGAAATAAACTACTCAATTGCGTAGCTTATTTCAAGGTAGTTTCGAAATAGCTTATTTTGAAATTTGATGCTGTCTACACCGCATCAAATTTTGACATAAAGCGTTATTCCAACAAGTCTCTTAACCCTCCTGGAACGAAGGTTGGAGGGGTGCCAGAATAGCGAGCCCATTATTTTGAAATATATTTTGAAATAATGGGTGCGTTTAAAGATGCAGAATTGCTATTTTGGGATACTTCCGGTATTCTGAAATAGCCCCACTGTCTAGACATAGCCTAGTTGTGCATATTTCTTTGTCCGGCTCCCATTGCTAAAGCTGAGGTGTCCCAGTATTTTGTTATTTAGGCTGGTCTGCATTCTGATCTCCTTGTAGCATAAAAACTCTGGAAAACAGCCAGATCTCACCAGTTTAGCATTCCCCCAGCATGGGAAAGAATTTAGTTCACATAAATTTTTCTATGTCCAACTGGCTTCTATGCCAGCCCCTCCCACTCAGCATGAGATGCATGTCAGAGGTAAGAAGGGGGTGTGGCTGCACTTTGACAGTTGCTGCAGCTGTTGAACAACTCCTTGAGGACCTTGGCCATGTGGCGTAATATAGACGAGTCCCAAGGCTGCTCTAACACCAGCTCAGAGTTGGGTCTGAAGCTAGAGCAGATGTATAGTGATGATAAGGGAATCATAACCAGCTTCTTTACACCATTCCCCTCCTGTGCCAATCAGATCTCCACACAGAAGAGAATCTGGCCCTTCATTACTACATTTTTACAAAAGATAAACAAAACTGCTGACAGAACAAATGATTTTCTCATAAAACTATTACAAACAGTGTTGAAAATACTGCCATTAAGGAAACAGAGCAGAACCAAGCCCTGAAATAACCCTCATTTTAGTTTTTTAATGTCAGACTAGAAGCGTTTCAACTGAACTAACAAATCATCCCATGGGTTTAAAACGATATAATGCTAGTCAGTATGGAGCAGTTCCTCAGCTGGCATGAACTGACATAATTCTAGGGAAGTCAATGGAGCTGTGATAATTGACACAAGCTACGGGTCTTCCCCCATGCGCAATCCAAGTTCCCCCTGAGGACCGAGAATGTCAGAGGAAAACAGTGATTAGATATTTCTGTGCATCAGTCTCACAAAACAAAATAGACACAAAATGCACAGCAACATGCCAGCAGTGAGTTCATGGTACAGAGCATGTGTTCTTCACAGCGGTGTAATTGTATATGTGACATTGTTACTTTGAGAGGAAAAGCAATTCAGTAGGATAATCTTCCCTTCCCCTGTGTGTAAAAGCTGCCATTAGTAGAGATAAGGCTCTCTGTGACAGGGTATATCCATCCAAAGGAGAAGAATGGAGCCTATACAAAACATCTTATGTAACTACTAACCTTAAGCTACATGCAAAGTGAAATGAGACAGAATTTGCTTCATAAATCTGAAATTAATTTTCTATTCTACTTTATCTGAAGCACTCCACTGGGAAGAACACTCTCACTCGTTCACTTTTGCTCACTCTCTTGCTTTTTCTCTCTCTCTTCAGTAGTGTCCCAGATGCAAGGAGACAGCATAATAATTCTTCATGATAGGCTGTCAATCATAACATCACCACACACATATATAAAAAAAAGTTTCAGAATGTCTTCCAATAACCACTCGTGACAACCCTAATTATTAGACCCTTTATATAACCTCAGGAAACCACTTCTCATCAAATTAACTTCGTCCCTTTGTATCTCTTTTTTATTACCCTTTTCAAAATAATCCTAATTATTCGTTAATGCTAAAAGAACTAAACTAGTTCTCGACAGTTCCTTTTACAAGCTTTAATTTTTTTATATAATTATGATAGTTCTCCATAACTCTTAGCCCCTGACTGTAACTTGCAATTTAGTACATGGCATTCATCAGAGATCATGGGCGTATATCAAACAGGGCTCTATCTAAATATATTATGTACAAAATGTATTATGTATATAGCTCTATATAAAGACATCAACAGTACAGCCAGATCACTCTATCTGCTGAATTGTGAATATATGTAAAGTCCTTGGTCAGGAATTAATCAGCTTCTTTCAGAGAGGACAGAATGATCTAAATGTACCTTCCTGAGCTTCAAAAAGGAAGCCCTGGGTGGAGACTTAATCACATGTCATTGTCTGTTATGTATTCTTAAAAAATAGATGAACAATTATGGCACTTGAAGGAAACCCATCATCATCTGAAAGGAAAAGACTATTTTTCTGAAGCATTTGAATTTGGTCTTTTATAACCAAATGACTACTTAAATCTTAAAACTCTAATCATTACCATTTGCTTCCTAAAATACCCTTCTCCCTTTATCCATATTTAGAACAGAAAACACTGTACTAAATGCTCTTCCAGATGCTCTTGAAATGTTTCTGGTTCTCTGAAAGGGTGAAGGTATTTTCCCCTTGTAGCCCAAGTGTACAGTGTGAATATAAAACATCTCTGCTCTTTTTTATCTCCTTCTGGGCTGCCAGCCCACATGTGCTACATTCATTTTCATCCAGTTAATTCATTTTTTAAAATTTCATGTTGGTTTTTGGACCAGTGCCACCAATCATCTTGCACAATCTTGGCACAAGCTTGGATCATGGGAAGACCCTGTGCCTGTCGGGGATCGGGGAATAACGAAGTAGAGGATGACAAGGGTGAAAACAGGAAGTTAGGGAATCTAGAGAGTTTGCTTGGAGTTTTTTTCCCCTTCCTATCTGTGTTTTGACAGGGTGAGCGAAACCCCTCTTTAAGGGCTGCAGCTGTACTGTGCCCTCAAAATCATTACCCCTTCCCAATAGCATTACCTTCTTACTGCCTATCTTATGCATCAGCCACTCAGTCTGCTCTGAGGTCTACTCTCAGCTAGGAAGTGGGCAACCAGAGATGCTCCCTCCTCTTGTTCTAATGAAAAAGTGAGGACCTAAGAATGGCCATTCTGGGTCAAACCAAAGGTCCATCTAGCCCAGTATCCAATGGACAGTGGCCAATGACAGGCACCCCAAAGGGAATGAACAGGGAATCATCAAGTAATCCCTCCCCTGTAATCCATTCCCAGCTTCTGACACACACAGGCTATAGGCACCATTCCTACCCACCCTGGCTAATAGCCAGGGCTCGCCGAACTGTGGCAATCCCCACTCACCAGCCGCGCTGTCCGGCGATCTGTGCATGCGCAGATTGCCCAAACCCGGCTCTTCCAGGTTGCAATCTACTTGCCACAGGCGAGTAGATTGCATTATTTGTCGAGCCCTGCTAATAGCCATTGATGGATCTATCCACCATGAACCTCTCTGGTTCTTTTTTGAACCCTGTTAAAGTTCTAGTCTTCACAATGAACTCTGGCATACAACACAATCCAAGTCACCTCATTTTCTCACCTTGCTGTCTCTTCACTCATGCTGAATAGGAAGGATAAGTCTGACAAAGCAGAATGTAAGGCAGGGATGGGCAATAATTTTTAATGGGGGGGCCACTTGAGGAGCCACTCCAAGATTTTGGCAAGTGGTCAAGGGACACACTTCTATTGAGGAGGTGCAGAGTCTGGGATGGAGGTTGGGTGCAGAAGGGAGGTTGGGGTGCAGAAGGGGACTGGGATACATGAGGAGGTGTAGAATTTGAGGGGGAATTTGGGTGAAGGAGGGGGTTGTGATCTGGGACAGAAGCTTGAGGTGCAGGGTCTAGGAGGGGGTATGGGTGCAGGAGAGGATTTTGGCCTCAGGGAGATGTTACAGGGTCTGAGAAGGAGTTGTAACCTGGCTGGAAGAAGGGGGTGCAAAGAGTTTGGGTGCTGGCCTGAGGCAGGAAGTTGGGGGGAGAGAGGAGGTGGAGTGCCAGAGGCAAGCTCTGTCTAGGAGGCACTTAGCTAGGTGATGCCGAGCCAGCAGCCTTGCAGGAACCTGAGGCAGGCTCCCTGCCTCTCTGTTGAAGTCTCAGTCAGCTGGCTGCTCCACATGGGTCTGCTCTGGGCATGGGGAAGGCAGGTTGAATGGGAGGCTTCATACACTGCCCTTGCCCCTGCAAATTCTCAGCTCTTATTGGCCTGAAACTGGCCAATGGGGGCTGAAAAGTGCTAGGGGATGGAGGCAGGGGCAGTGTGCAAAGCCTCTCTCCTCACTTCCCAGCCATCCAGAGCAGAGAGCAGCTAGCTGTTTAAACATGAGCTGCTCTCTGCCTAAAGGTCCTGGTGAGGAGGCCACAGGCCAGATCCAGTGGCTTGGCAAGCCAGATACAGCCTACTGACAGCTTCTTGCCCTCCCCTGGTCTAAGGGAATTCTGCACAAGACATCTCTTGGGCAAATGAGCAATTGCTCAGGACAAACTTTTGTAACCTCAGAGGAAAGAAGAGAACAATATTAACATCTATTCTGCTAGAGACCTTAGGCAGATACCAAAACCTTTCAGTCAACAGATTACAAAGGTGACTAAACACATGTACGTCTTTAAAGACGTGCACCGCTAGATTATTATTACTTATCTCCATTGTGCTATAACCTAGAGGAGCCAACTGAGAAAGGCCCCTATTATGTGATGCACCATACAAACCCAGAGTCAAGGACAGTCCCTGTTCCAGAGAGTGTACAGGCTAAATTGAGAACACTTGGGGAGCCACTCCAAGATTTTGGCAAGCGGTTAAGGAACACACTTCTATTGAGGGGTTGCAGGGTCTGGGATGGAGGTTGGGTGCAGAAGGAGGCTGGGGTACATGAAGAGATGTGGAGTTTGAGGTGGAGTTTGGCTGAAGGAGGGGGTTATGATCTGGGACAGAACCCCCAGATAATGAGAGCAAAGGGAAAGAGAGTCCCTGTATTTTTTTTTAAACAGACCTTTGCTTTGATACAAACAGCCCAGTTCTCAGTCCTGGTCCTGCAGCATGAAGTGCAACTAGGGTACAGAGACGTGTGTGCGTGAAAACAGCTTTTATGAGCTGCCACCCTAAGGTTGCCAGGCTGACCCTGAGGTGCAAATGAAAGCAACCTCAGTGCTGCATTAGCCATCCAGCAGCCAGGGATTGCTACCCCAGCCTTATGCTTCCTGGAGATCTCCCATGGCAGGGGAGTCCTCAGGTTGCAGGGTAAGCCAGCTTTCCAGCTACATCGTGCTGCCAAAGTAACACCAAGTAGTCAGCACAGGGGCTAGGACTTGGCCCATAGTCAGTGGCTTTATGAAATGCTTTGGTGGCATTAAGTTAAAACAACAATTGGGGCTACAGCAAACTTTAATGTGTGGCTGAACAGATCCCATATCCAAGAACAGTGTCTGCTCTGATGTCTATACGATTCATACAGTGGATGGGCCTTGACTGGAATCTCTGTATCTCTGTTCACAGGAAATCAAGTGTGCAGGAGCTAAAAATACAGAATTGCTGAGCGTGAGAACTTCTCTTTCCACACTCCATCCGAGACTCAGGACCCTCCCCGTGCAGCAAACTCTGCAGCTCCAAAAATCAAGAAATCCAAATGAGCTCTGTTTTCTTGCCCATCTAAGGTTGTTTCTTCATCGAGGTTCAGGTGCCTGTTCTGTTCTGGCACAGCCAAAGCTAAGCTGACTCCCTCTTCCAAGCTGAGCAAGAGAAAAACCTCTGGCCCAGCCTGTCCCTACAGAGTTAATGCTCAGTTTAAGAAGGCAGGGCTCAGGAGGATATGGGTGGGACACCGGGGCAGTGAGGAAACCCTTGTTCAAAGAGGAAATGGGCATTGATTCCAAGAAAACTGTGTTGTGTTCCTGAGTAATCAGGGGTGCACCACTGACAGTCCATCCCTTTCCCCTGGTTACAAGCCACCTCGGCTGCAACAGCAAAGTCAGGAGAGGGAAGCAATGTCTGAGCTATTTCCAGGTGCTGCCAGCCTTTTCTAAATCCTCCTTTTTATTGAAATCCAAACCAGAATGTAGCTGGGACATTTCCTTTTGGGGGAAAGGGAGGTTCAGCAAATCCATCACACTCCGGGGAAGCTGGTCGGGGCAGGGAGCGCTGATCAAACCTATTGACTTCTGGCTATTTGAAGTACCCGCCAAGCATCTAGGGCAGGAGGCCAGAAGATTTAAAAAGTGCTGGTCCTACTTTTTGTTTCAGAGCACTTCAACCCAGGAAAATGTTGCTGACCCCATTCTACACAAAGGTAAACTGAGGCACGGGTCTCCTGACCTAAACTGCCTCTGAGGGGACAAGTAGTAGAAGAAAAGGGCATCAACTCAGAAGGCGAGGAGAATCTTTCCACAATCCCATTTTAGCCCAGGGACAAGAGGTAAGGGAGGAGCTCTGGCTCTCATTTCTGTTGCTTTCTTCCCTGCATCTGCCAGCATGGTTTGACCTCCTTCCCCCCCTCACTGGCCTTGATAACACAAGCATTTTTCAAGAACACTTCATTCTTTCTAGAACCCACCCAGCTCCACCCATGGCAGCGACAGCGGAAGCCTTCAGTAGACAGAGCACCGCCACTTTTAACGCCCTGCCATCCACACAAGCGCTCCAACAATTGATGCCTCCGGCACTAGTGCATTGGTGCAAGGTTTCCTCAAACACGCTAGTGAAGACAGCTTCTGGTTTAAGTTCTTCCCAATGACGTATATCCATCAGGTTTTTAAAACCCTCTGCACCAGCAGTGAAAGCCATTTAACATTCCTTACAGGTACTGTCCTATTGCAACCCGGGTCCCTGCCAGCTCTTTCAATAGCTCCCTGCTGGCTTTTGCTGCAGCTCAGCCAGCTCTTGCCAGAGCTGTGCACCAGGGCGCACCTGTTTACTTCCACCCCTGTCTGCGACCAGGGCCAAATTAAGACCTTTAGAGGCCCTAAGCACTGAAAAGATTATGGTGCCCCCCCATATGTACTTCAAAATAAAAACAATACTATACCGTAAAATCTCATTCTTTTTGGTGCCCCTGCTTTGCTAGTGCCCTAAGCACGTGTTTAGTCTGCCTATTGGCTAATCCAGCCCTGTCTGCGACCCACTATATCGGGCCTTCTTGGGCAGCAAGTGAGGCTAATCCTAAGATCCTTCTCCCACGTACACTCCTAACTATCCCTGTGCGTGGGAGCCAGAGGGGAGGGAAGGGCTGGGCTGCTTCTTCTGAGCCGGGCAACAAACCATCCAAAGGAAGTGGGGCTGTGCCGCCTGCAGAGCTGGCATCCAGCCTGTACATTTTTTCTGAGAGCTCAGGAGTTAAGAGAGGGGAGTGTTCCTCTTATGGAACTGCAGCTCCAAGCAGGGACAGATGACCGTTTTGCGGGGCCCTGGGCAGCATAATTCCGCGGGGGCCCCCCCTTTGCTACGGCACATGCGCAGTGACGCCATGTGCATGCGCGGCGGCGCCACGGTGCATGCGCGGGGCTTTCTGAAGCGCGGAGCCTGGGGCGGCCGCCCCGTTCGTCCTGCCCTATATCCGCCCCTGGCTCCAAGGGTTCCCGTTGGGATGAGGGAATCAGGCTTGGGCCTATATTACACAGTATACAAACTGGCCCTACGTGATGACTTCATAGTCTTAATGGCAATGTGTGACTTATTTGAAGGTATAACCGGCAAACCCGTGGAATGGGGCAGGGAAGAGGGCGGGAGCTCCCAAGGAAATATTTTGCTGAAAACAAAACTTTCAAAAGCCTTTCAACTGCAGAGCACTGAAAATAGCTTCAGCACTGAAGGGAGGGGAATGGGAAGAGATGGAAGGTGGGGGCGAGAGAGAGAGAGAAAGAGAGAGAGAGATCAAACAATTGACAACAGCCCTGGGGAGAAAGGGGGCACAGGGGTTGCCAAAGATTTTTTAAATCCGTTTCCTGCAAGAGCAGGGGAGCCAATGTGTTGCAGTGGAGTCTGAGCCGGGAGCTCTGCTCTGCAAGAGACGCTCCAGCGTCACTCCACACAGGGCCCTTCATTAACCGCTGCTGCATCCTTCAAAACAGGAAGTGTTGCCAGAGCAGTAATTTATCTCTTAATTGCTGTCCTTTGGTTGCCATGAAAAATGTTTAGTCCTAGATTTCATTCTCCCCACCCCCACCCCGACCACCTCAGATTTCAAATGCAGTGCAGAGATCTGGGGTTGGTTTTGTTTTGTTTTAACTTTCAGATCAGCTATAATGCCTTCCCTGCTTTAATGAGAGGTCCCTGCGCGGCAGCAAAGGCCCTGCCTCTGGCTCAGAGTGGGAGTGGAATTCTTTGGGATTTCTCCGTGTCATTATTTTCCCTTGCTCTTATTATTGTGTTCAGTGTCTCAAGTTCTCCTCCCCACCCCCAGTTTACTTTAAACAGATGTCTGTCTTGTTCAGAACATGCTGCAAGTTTGCCCTGGCAGAGGGATCTTGTATTGTATTTTGTTTTGCCTTTTATTTTTTTTTTAAAAATGTGTTTTAAATTTTTTAAAGAGCCCGAGAAGCAATAGCAGATGTGATGAAGTTACGATTAACTGGATAATTCATTTAATTCACGTATTGCGTTTTCATTTTTAATTTCTTTTCAATGTATTGTGTGCATATTTGAGAGCTGGGTGGGTATGAACAGAGGAAAAGATGCTGAGGAAGCAAAATACCAGTTTGAGGAGGTATGACTAATGACAGGGAATGTCAAGCAATGCACAGCCAAAGCTTGCAACATGTTATCTGATCTCCTGGCCAGTGGGGTGGGAGAGCAAGAGGGGCTAGCTTGTTTCAGCCAGGGGGCAACTGGTTGTGTGTGCATGATTCTCATTAACTGCTATCTGCAGGAGGCTAGCCCCCATACCCGCCCTTTCTGCCCGAGGTATCACCCCTTCTGTGCTCCCCACACACTAGAGACTAGAGCCCCTCCCCACTATGGCCACCAGGCACCACCTCAGGCTACTCCCCACCACTACCTGAGTGCTGAAAGGGTGAGTAGCGTGACCCCATCCCCGCCTGCGACCCGTGATGGTGAGTTATAAGCAGTTAGTGTTAACCCCTGTAGTGGAATTCTCTTTCACCGAATACAGTAGAAAATGGAGGCATTTGGGGCTTTGGAACAGGGCACTGAGTGGGAAGCCAGGAACCTCAGGAAAGTCATTTCACCTTTCTGTGCCTATATTTCTGTGCCTGTTTGAAGCCAGACTGAGGTGACCTGTTTTTCACCCCTATAGAGTTCCTGTATTTGCCCTGCCTGGCAAAATCTCAAACCCTCCTCTCCTCTCCATCCCTCGTGCTGGAGCTCTGGTGGTAGTTATCCCCAAAATGACTCCTCAGTAACCTCACTGCTATATACTGGCTCTTAGACACTCCCTAGCCTGCCATTTCTGGCTGTGATTATTGTTGCATGGACATGGTGCCCATGCCCTGACTGTTACCATTTTTGCGTGCAGACACTCCTCCTGTTTTCAGTAGAAGTTCTGCATGCAGACCAGTGATGTGCGAGGACTCCTTTAAAATATACGTTGCATCATAGATGGCATCTTCCACTCAGGGATTTAAAGGATTTTGTAAGTGCTAGTGAACTGAGCTTCCCAACACCCTCAAACCAGGTGCAGACTAGACTGCATGGTACCAAAGGCTTGTCTACATGGGGCCTTAGTATGCACTGGAGGGCTGTAAATTCTAACATGCCCTAGCATGCTATGTATTCACTGGCCATTCAGCTGGTGCACAAGTTCTATGCACATTAACATGTTTGAAATGGGACTGCACTAATACACATGGTGAAACTTTTAGTGAGCACCAGCTGGGTCCACGTGCACCAATTAGTGTGCAACAGACTAGAGCACATGATAATGTACACCCTTCCACTCAGTGGGCACAAAGGTTTGCCAGTGTTCTGCAGCTTGGCTGGGCACCATGCCCATGGAACAATAATCACAGCCAGAAATGGCAGGATTGGGAGTGTCTAAGACCCCAGTATAAGGCACCCAGTCTAAGGTACCATGTAGATAAGCCCATAGGGTATGTCTAGACTACATGATTCCGTCGACGGAGCCATGTAGATGAGTTTACTAGACATAGGAAAATGAAGCGGTGATTTAAATAATTGCTGCTTCATTTACATCAAAATGGCCGCCACGCTTTGCCAATCAGATGTTTGGTGGCACAGCGTGGTAGTCTGGATGCTCCGCGGTTGACAACAGAAGCCTTTGTCAACCGCTCCGTTATGCCTCGTGGAATGAGGTTTACCGGAGCATTTGACAAAGGCTTCCATTGTTGACCACAGAGTGTCCAGACTACCACGCTGTGCCACCAAACAGCTGATCGGCACACCGTGGCGGCCATTTTTATGTAAATGAAGCGGCAATTATTTAAATCGCCGCTTCATTTTCCTATGTCTAGTAAACTCATCTACATGGCTCCATCGACGGAGTCACATAGTCTAGACATACCCTTAGAGTGCATCTACACTGCACCATAGCTCGAAATAAGATACGAAATTTGAGCTACACAAATTGTGTATCTTCTTTATATATAGCTTATTTCGTAATTTTGTAATAACCTGCTACTCCAAAACGTCCCTTAATCCCCGTGGAATGAGATTTACAGGGACATTGGAATAGCAAGCCCAAAATAACAGGTTTCTTGTGAAGATGCAGGAGAGCTATTTCGGGATACTCTGGTATCCTGAAATAGCATTGCAGTGTAGACGTAGCCCAACAAGTGAACAAAATATGTAGAACAGCAAACTATTTAGGAATGATTTTGAAAAATTGGCCTTATTTTGATCAGAGTGAACAATTTCCAGTGTAATTTTATGCCTCTATGTTTGTGTGCTTACGAGCTTAGTTTGCGCGTTTAACTGAAGATTCAGATGGCTAAACTATCTTAATTGTGGGTTCAAATAAATGTGGGTGCACAATTGTTTGTTCCTGCATTTTTCCACCTGCAAAAATGTAGTTACTGTTAAAACTGTTTGAGAATCTGGTTCATAGCCCCTGTTCAACCCACCACCACAGACATAAATAAACTCTGGGACAAAGTTGGACCAGATGCAGTTGTGAGTTTCCTGCAGGCAATCCCTTGCATCTGCATCAAGCCCCATTGACTTCTACACTAGACCAGCAGGCTGCCCACAGCGAGCTCAGGACTGGGACGTTGGCTCTCAGTTATTCAAGTGTAAACAAGAGCAGGATTTGGCTGTCTATTCTGAAGGCATTTTGGAAGAAACGTGAGCTGAATTGCCTTTAGTGATCTACCGGGAGAGCTGCTTATCTTTTGTGCACTGTGGTTTCTAGCTATTTAAAACATAGCCAAGAATCTTTGCATGGTAAAACTGGAGATTTTGCTTTAAATATGCACTTCAAATCCATATTCCCAAATCATGAATCCAACCCTTTCATTCTCCCAGAATTAGAATAAATGATATTGCTAATTACACCAAACTGCAGAGTAGTTTTAACTCCAAATATTCTAAACTAAAATGTCATCTGGAATGACACAGTCAGTCATCATCATCCAAGGCAAGGTTTTCAAGCAAGACTTAGAAGGATCCAAATTTCCTACTTTTTTCTTTTCTTTTCTTTTTCTTTAACAGCAGATCAGGGGAGAAAACTGAACTGTGCAGTCTTGAAGACTGCTGGGGATGGGAACCCACAGAGATTTTGGTTCATGCTTGACTAAAAGATTATGGTCAAAATGCAACCTCCTTAGTAGAACTCACTGAAGGAAATTAAACCAATAATAAAGTCTTTAAAAAGATGTTAAAAAGAAAAATGCATCAAATCCAAAACCGAATGAAGTTTAGCATCACATTCCTCTCTTTATGTCTCTTCCCTTTTCCAATATGAAGTTTCTTTTCTCATTATGTCCCAAATTGGGAACCACAGTGTTGCCAAATTTTGTAATTTTATCGTAAATCTTGAAACATTTAGAGCATTTAGTGATATTACATCCCCTAGAGTCACAAGATTAGTAGAGAATATCTGCATATATTTTTTTATTTTTAAAAAGTAATTTTCTAGCCCTAGTATTGTGGAGAAAAGCTTGAAAACATGAATTGAGGGCAGCTTACTGGTTCAAAATCCAAAGCAAAAAGTTATTATTTTTTAAGATTGCATGATTTTTAAGCTAATTTTTTTGGTTTTGGGGACCTGACTCAGAATTTTTGAACGCTTGAACTTAGTAATACTGAGATCACTAGACTTGAATTGAGATACTTAACCTTCTGATCCATGTGCACGGTGTCTCTCAAACAAATATAGGTTTCAACTAGAAACACCAGGATTAAGGGTACCATGTGTTTACAAAACACTCAGCAAGAAGTATCATTTCTAAAACATTGTGTTACTAACTAATCAATATTGGCCAATGCTATAAGGTGAACCCCTACCCCCACCAAACTGCTGGTTTGGGCAAGAGTGCCTTCAGGCACTGATATAATTGAACATGATTGTCGGTAGCATAATGGAGGGTTCTGAGTAGAAAAAAAATGTGCCCTAGCCTGACGTCTGCAGTCAAAACAATGGTACTGGAACGTTTTCCAAACTAGCTTTCCTCATCTCTATGGACAACCTTCTTTAAATGTTAACCAGTATCAGTAGAACAAACACCCATTTCTCAAGTATTTACAGAGTAAAACCTCTCTTAAGTGACCTAGAGAAGGAGAAAAAGCCATTGCCTAACAAAGGAGCAAGTTTGTACTCAGTACATCTGAGGATACTTTGTGATGGTTTCTTGAGGTGGAAGGGTCTCTAACCATCTTAACAGACTTCAAAATCATGTCATATGGCTACAGAAAAGTTATTTCAGATAATTTATAGGGCTTTTATGGAATCCCCCTGAGTCCTATACAGTTAGATTTATAGTAACAGCGGGTATGTCTACACTGTAACTAAACTCCTACGGGTGGCCCATATCAGCTGACTCGGACTTGGGCTACAGGGCTGTCAAACTGAAGTTTAGACATTTGAGCTTACCTCCAAGATCCATGAACCCAGGCTTCAGTCTGAGCCCAATCATTAACTCTGCAATTGTATAGCACCCCCAGCCCAACCTCCACAAGCCCAAGTCAGCTGACATAAGCCAACCACAAGTGTTTAATTTCAATGTGGACATTCCCTCGAGCAGTGTTTCTCAACCAATGGGATGAGTACCCTTACGGGTACTTGAGAGAAGTCTGGGGGGACATGTCCACACAACTGAAATTTGGAGAAAACTGAATTTTTGTTTTGAGTTTTACAGCACTTTATTATTTTCCTACTTTTTGCACCCAAAAATTTCATCGCCTGCCCAGCTATGATTAAGTTGTTTAAACAAATGTGTTGCAATGGTAGAAAAAAAATTGTGTGTCTGAAAAGGGGTACTTTATATAAAAAAAAAAGTTGAGAAACACTGCCCTAGAGCACCTAGCTTTTCAGTCAGAAGGGCATGAAAAATAGTCCCAAAATATTTTTAAAGCCTTTCTAAAAGATCCCGAAATGAGTTTTTCTGTAGCACATGTAGAATACACAATAATAGGATTTTATAAGGGTTTTATTAGCATGAGTTTGGTATGGCTGCATTCCTGAAAAGTTGCAAAAGTTTCAGATCTTAAATGAGTGCCTGTTCCCGGACTGAATATTGTCCTTCTGACAACACAGGCTAGAGAAATTCCATGCTTGGGAAGAAAGAGGAAAACATTTCCTGTGGCTGAGTTACAACCCTCCACCCTCCAAAAAATGAAGATGAGCAGAGTTTTGGTCTGTTAAAAGCAGCCCCATAAGAAATGGCCTAGCAAGTAGAGTGCTAGCTAAGATGCATTGCAGATGCAGTTCTCACAAGGATATCACTTTCACATGTATGCTGTGTGTGTTTATGAGATATGTTACACTAATGCAGATGGCCCACATTTTGCCCACATTTACATGCATTCAGCAGCCCCACTGATAGAGCCCTGCAAATCTGCAGATATCCATGGCCCATAGTTGTAGTTTGTAGATCAGAGGCTGATACAAATGTTATATTCCTGCAGGGCTCTACCCATTGGGATCTTTAGTATGATGCACATGGAACTGAAATAAAAAAATGACCTAGTATTATCTATTTTGAAATATAACCCCTTGGGTGTCGGGAGCAAGTGTTCTTTGGTACTGCTTGGAGAACACTGTTGGCACTCAATAAATAATAATTAATAATAACACATTCTATATACTTGTAATGTACACAGATAACCAGATATGATTATTGCATGTATATAGCAATATATTTAATTTCTCATCTATTTATTCTTGCCACATCGTCTGAATTTTCTCAAATATTTTTCTCTCTAAACACCCCCATGTTGGATGTTTCAATGAGCTGAGTCATCAGAAAAGATGGTAACGTCCCAGGGACCCTTCTCTGAAATGAAATCTCCATTTGTTAGCATTGCCATTTAAATATTCCTGCTTTCCATCAGCAAGTCAGAGCAGCATGAGGTTCTCTTTGAGCTCTGGGACAAAACGGTCCTGGGAAGTGTCAACCTGGGATGAGGACAGTTTTAAATAACAGGCTAGATTGAAGTGATCTAAGATGGCTGGTTTTCTTTCCTTCTCCTCCCCCTTCTCCTGCAAAAATCATTCTAGTCTCATCTCACAAAAGCTTTGCAGCTGTGAGCTGTCCTAGAGTGTGCTCCAAGTTTCAGGGACTGTCAATCCACTTCTAAAACAATTTTTCAGGTTCCCAAGGACCTTCTTGTTTTGTTTAAAAGGCTGCTTTTTATTACCTGAAAGAAAATTAAAATGGTATCAACTCTCCTGACCTGTGAAGTTAAGAAAAAGGTTAAAACCTACTGTTCCTCCATCCTCTGTCTCAATCCATTAGGGGAGGTGAAGAGGGTCTGTGACTATCTGACCTTTCTGGAAATTGACGTATCTTTTCTGCTGACTCTTTCATTGGCCCTAGTAGACAGTCATTGATGAGATCCGGCTTAATACAAGAGAGAGCAAAGAAAAGTTATGCTTTTCCATAGGGGATGACAGGAGAGGGAGACAGAAAACAGAACATCAGTATCTTAGAGCTCTAGGTTTGCCCGCATCATATTAACATACACTGATGTGTCCTCTGAAGGCTAATGGGGCAAGATCCTCCCTGAGTGGAAATCAGTGCATTTCTGTTGAAGTCAGTTAATGATGAGTTAGTTGATAATCTGGCTCTACGTTCTGGACTTTCCAGTGGGGAGGGGGAGGCAGTACTACCTGCCGAAGGCAGAATCGAAGCAAGGAAATGAAGAAAAATAATAAAGATGTGGAAATATTCTCTGAGGACCAGCTTCTTTACTCAGACTGAATAGCATCTTGCTCAGGGTTTGAATGTGGCTTTAGGCACAGCCCTGAGCAAGGGGTAGTTCAGAAGCTGCACCAACCAGGATCAGCCACAAGAAGCATTTTCTTCCCCAAGTCTTACTTGTTCCAACAGGGGGGTGACGTACTACTAGACTGTGCCAACAGTCAATCACTCTTCACCCTGTGCTAGCTCAGCTGTTCTCAGCCAGTGAGAAAGCGGTAGAGCCAGAACGCTGCCTATTTACTGCCCCTCCCTGTCCACTCCCCACCCACTTTCTCCAAGAAGAGAAGTGATTGTCCACAAATCAATGCAGTCCATGCAGAAAGCAAGGGACGTTCTTTTCCCCTCTTTCTCCATTGCATGGGCATATAGCAGGGATAGGTAAAGGGGCCTATGTGGGCTGGACCCAGCTTGTTAAGCCAGTGCATCTGGCCCGCTACCACCCTGCCGTTTCCCTCACACCTAGGCCAATTGAGACCCGGGGATGGGAGAATGCTCAAAGTCTGCTCCCCCAGCCAAGGGCATGTGGTGGCTAGAGAGAAACGCCAGCTGTTTTAAAACAGCTGTTGTTTCTCTCTAGCTGCCACACACACCTGACAGGGCGGTTTCAGGGGGTGAGAGACTTCGCGCGTTCTTCTGACCCCCAGGCTCTGATTGGTGGAGTGCGCAAGGTCTCCTCCAGCTGCGGCACCTAGAGGAACCTCCAGCTATTTTAAAACAGCTGGCGATTCTCTGGGGAGAAGAGAGAGACTTCATATGCTTCCCCATCCGTGGGCAAATGAGGGTCTGTGTGGGGGGGAGCAGAGACATCTCCTGGCTCTGCGCCTTCCGCTCGAGAGGGACTGGGGTTCTGGGATGGACTGGGGCCACATCAAAATGTGTAAAGTGGACCCCTTTTAAAAATTATTGCCTATCCCCTAATCTAGCCCTCTAGAAGTAGTGCCATTGGTCTTGAGCGCTCCTCCTGGAAGAAGGTAATATTCAGTATGTGGAAGGGGTTCTCCATCTGGCTGACAACAGTAAAAGGCAAGAGTCAGATTTTCCCAATGTTTCAGAGTTAGTCCCATTTTCTCCCATCTTTGCCATGGAAAGGTCCTGCACACCAGGAGAAACGGGTATCAGAATCTGACCTACAAGAACATCAGTAATTTGTGGGTCAGAAACATGCAAAGATGCCACCTAATCTGGTGAAATAAGCACTAGCACTAAGAGTGGAGAGAGATACGGAAAGGGTCTGTTCAAAGAGTGGCAATAACTGAATCATCATCGTTATTGTTGTTATTATTATATTAAATATAATAATAATAATAAATATTGACAAGGTCTCTGCCCCCAAAGAACTTACAGTCTGGATAACATCTGATCTGACTAGTTCGCTTCTATAGCATCCAAACCATCTCACTTACATGTTGCTGTTCTTCTTTCCCCATGATCTTTCCTTTTGTCTAGACTTTATAAATACTGTAGCTCTGACTCTGGACTCTTATTGCTTCCTGGTAAGCGGGCCTGATAAATCAGATTTGATGGCCTCGTATGAGCCACCATTCATTTGGGGTCTTTTAGTTTCTGAGATGATGAGCACAGGAGTAGTTGGCAATGGTTTACGCTTCTCCTTCATCAACTGAATACAAGTATTCCTCACCAGTCATAGCATGATCACAGAGATGGCTACTAGATGTAGATGGGGAAATGGCTTCAGTTGTATAACCAAACAGGATCTTGTTAGCTATATTCAGGGCTCGCCGAACCGTGGCGAGCCCTGCTCGCCAGCCGCGCTGTCCGGCAATCTGCGCATGTGCAGATCCCCCGAACCCGGCTCTTCCCGGTTACAATCTACTCGCCCGTGGTGAGTAGATTGTATTATTTGTCGAGCCCTGGTTATATTTGACAGTCTTGTTTAAATGGTAGACTTGTAACTGCCAGATTGTAACAACACCTCTTCCTCTGCCCTCTCCTAGGTAAAGATTGTATCCAAAAGTAATTAGCAATGGCCATCACAGTTCTGTGAGGGGATATCAAGCTGATGTACAAGTCCTTGTGCTGAAGTCACAGCATTTTTAATCTCTTCAATTCATGATAATTTCCACTGGCCTGGATCCCAGGGACATAACTCCATTCCGGAAATCAGGCTTCCTGAGTTGCAGCCTTTTGTAATGCTACCATATTCCTGCACTGTTAATAAAGGCCTCTTTTACGACCAAATGTAACAGAAATACAGAGGGGTAACTGTACAGTTCTGCTGTATTGACCACATATGGGGCATGATTGTTTGCAAAACAATATGAAGGTTGCAGAGTAGAAATGAGTTGTCTTGAGCAAATATTTTGGAAGGACCTCTGAAAATATTAATGAACCAACAAAGTGGAAAAGAACTTATGTCAATGAAAATATTTCTTTTTGATAATTTTGAAACATTTTGTTTGTTTTGACCTTTCTATTCTTTTTTAACCTTTTTTTTTAAGTTTAAACTTACTAAAATTTCCAAATGAAAGCCATTTTAACTTGAACATTTGAATCTTTCATCTTTGAAAATGGAATGTTTTCATAATTTCCAGGCTTTTTTTCCAGACATTTTTCAACTCTGGAAATTTGTCTAAATGAAACCTGTTTCACAAATAGTTTCAATTTCAATAAATCGGCAAAAGAACAGTTTGTCTGAAAATTTCCCACCCAGGTACATAACCTGTCATACACAGAGGCACATTATGAACCAATGGTGAGCTACAATTCCCTGTGTGGTCACTAGGTGGCATGTAGCTATGAACTATAAACAAGTTCTAGTTGGAATGAATAAAATAGAAGTAAATAACAAAGAAATGTTAAAATGTATCTGTTACCTGTATTTCATTCCAATAATCCCTTTGATCGGACACCATGGAAAGAATTAGGTCTCAGTAAGATTCTTTCTGCCCTGCAAAGTGAATTCAATTGAATAACAATGAGTTCCTGTAAAAAGGACCCTCCCTCTTTTTGCAGGACAGAAGGGTTTAAAGAGCCAAGACTGTTCATCACACATCTTGACCTGTAAAACCATCTAAAAAAATGTTTACTTCAACTGCCCTCCCAGTTAGGAGTTTGGTACCCTTGTTTTTCCTGGACATCCCTCTCTATAACTTAGAACTCACTTCAGATCTTCCAAAAATAAAGGCCCTGGCCACCCAGCAATCCAATGAGTAGTTCTGTGGCACTTTTCTAAGATACCATAGGACTGCTCATTGTTTTTAAAGTTACAGACTAGCATGGCTCTGAGACTTTTCAGAAATGCAATATTATCGGGACAAGTAGAAAACTGTCTGTCCAAAATATATTTTGAGTACAAACACAAAAACATAGCTTGCATAAATGTTTGTACTTGGTTTTGCATGTTTTGGCCAGCTGTAACCATGATGGCTTGTGATGCCTTCCCCTGAAGTGAATGGCAAAACTCCCACTGATTTTAATGTGAGCACCGTTAAGCCAGTGCTGAGTACTTATTATAAAAATCCCTCTCTCAAAATACAGTATGAGAGGTTAGCTAGTAAGAGTGGGTGACAAACTTATTTACTCCAGGTGTGTTATTCTGCCATTAAAAAGTTGTTCAAGCCGGGTACCAAGTACATTACTAACTATCCCACATTACCAAAGCCATCTGTCCCCTCGCTGTCTCCTGCTAAAGCCTGCTCCCCTGCCCAAACTCTTCTTATGTCAGCAGTGGCCCCACTCCTTTGCCCAGATATGACAAGGCACTATGGGGTACACAGAAACCTGAAGTGTCCCCAGATCGCGCTAACTGATATACAGAGCAATTCTCTCTTTCTCTTCCTCTCTCCAGCGTATGAGAAGATATGACTATTCATAGAGTCAGCCATTCACAGTCTGAATGGTGCTTCCATGAATTTGTGAGAACTCCTCTGGAAATGTTGCTGTTCCCGGCTTTCTTCGGAGGAAAGCCTACTTTCAAGTCTAGTTGAAGATCCCACAAGAATAACTTTTCACATGGTATTTCAGTATTTATTTTCTGGTTCCTGTCCAGCCCTCAATCAGGAAGTGCAGAAGCGTGAGAAAAATTTTATAAAAAGAAAAAAAGTTTGATGGTGGCTTTTGCTTCTCAAAAATGTTTCTGTTCAGTTCAAGCCTGAGGCAAAGATTTGGGTCTGCTCCTATTTATTTCAACAGGATCACACGTTCTTAGTTACTAACAGGTGAGAGTGTCATACAGTAGCTACAGCACAAGTGTGCCAATCAGCAGAACTCTTGTTGTTGACTCCAACTCTACCAATACTTGTGCAAATTTTGCCTCACTTTCCCCAATGTGTAAATTAATATACTATTTATTCTCCTTTGGAAAAAGCTTTGAGATTGTTGGTTGAAAGTTACCAAGCAAGAGCAAAGTATTATGGTAACTAGTTCAAAATACCATGCATTTTTTACACTAAAAAGTGAGAGTAAGTGTGTGTATATATATATTTTTAAACGGCCTCACACATTTTCAGTGATTTGCATACGATGTAATATGCATGGAGTGTATTAGAAATAAAACACTTTAATCAGTAGAATGAAGCACTATAACTCAGAACACACACAAATGGAGAAGATTGGTTGTATGAGACAGTGTCATTTTTGGGTGCCACAACCACAGTTTTAACTACAGCAAGTAAATCACAAATGCTTTAAGAAATACAGTATTTCAGCTTTTCAAATTGCCCACACCTGTGAACATGCAGTGGTGGGGAACAGACGTACATAGGTTTACTGCAGTACTAAATCAGTGCTAAATCAGGTCAGGTCTGCACCACCAGAAGATATCAATGGCAGAGGAAATTGTCTTTGTAATGCGCTAACCAGTTAATGTCTTTATTCAATCCCAGAGTAACAGTGTCAAATTCTACTTCTACGGTAGTTGAATTCCAGTTCTGCAGTCTCTCTCTGTAATTGAGTGGTGAAATTCCTTTATAGAAGAATGGCTACTTTTAAATCCATGAATGAGTGACAAGGTAGGTTAAAATGTTCCCTACAGCAAACCCCATTACAAACTCTGTCCATACATCTACACAAATGACACTGTCACAGGACCTAACCACATAAGCTACAACATCAGGGGCTCATACTACTGCACATCCTCTAATGTGATATGCCATCAAGTGCCAGCAATGCCCCTTTGCCATATATATTGGCCAAACAAGACAGTCTCTACAACAAAGGCTAAATGGACACAAATCAGACATCAGGAGTGGTAACACATAAACCTGTAGGGTAGTGGTACCCAACCTTTTGGGGTTGCCCGGCGCTCGGGGGCAGGGCCATGCATGCACCGTGTGCCTGGGGGGCGGGACCTCGCATGCACCACACACCCGGGGCCCGAGGCACAAGAATGGCTCGGGCCGGCCCTGGCAGGAACTGCGTTGGGGAACATTTTAACCTACCTGGTCACTCAATCATGGATTTCAAAGTAGCCATTCTTCTACAAAGGAATTTCACCACCCAATTATCCACAAAAGCTCATGATCTTATATATTTTTGTTAGTCTCTAAAGTGCCACAGGACGAATCATTGTTTTTAAAGTTACAGACTAACACAGCTACACTTCTGAGACTAATTAAACAAGTGCATTAAAAAGCTATGGTCTATTCTGTTCCTAGTTGCCTTATTTTCTATGGTAAGCAATAACAAGTAGCTTGTAAAACGAAATGCAACGTGTTATAGGAACCTCCTGTCATTCAGTCCATTATTGCACAAATTTCTTACAATTGGAGATTTGCTCTCTGACACACACATAGGTAAGGAATGCAATACAACATGTGCCTATGCAAGCAAAAGCTTATTTCTTAGATACAGAATTCACAAACTCTGTAGAAAGAATTCAGAGAGGGATTAAATTAAAATTAATTAATTTAAAATAATAAAGGAAAGTTGTCAATCTTTTATGTGCACTTGAATGGGAAGACCTACCCATGCAGGTGACAGAGCACAGGTGAATACAATTCTTCTGAGTTTAGCTGGTGAAATGCTGATTCACTGGAAATGCTAATTCACTTGAAAGGGAACTTAACTTTCTGTTGTTTACATGGCAGTGGACTGACAGGTTGAACATGCTCCCAAATCCCTTCTGTGGAAAACCACATTGAACAAACTACAATCTAAGGACTTACAGCCACAAGAGTGACTTCTTTTACTTGTTGCTACTTATTGGTTGTGCTTCAGTCCAGCCTAAAGTCCAGCATCCCAAGGCACAAGGCTCTATACAAATTTCTAAGGGTATGTCTACACTGCCACCCTAATTTGAACTAGGGTGGCTAATGTAGGTATTCGAAGTTGCAAATGAAGCCCGGGATTTAAATATCCCGGGCTTCATTTGCATCTTGCCGGGCCCCACCATTTTTAAATCCCCCTTAGTGCGGACTCCGTGCCCGTGGCTACACGCGGCACAGAGTAGGTAGTTTGAATTAGGCTCTCTAATTCAAACTACTGGTACACCTTGATCCACGAGGTTCTGGGACAGGGGTCTGTTCAGGGCATGATGCACAATTGGGAGGCTCTATTTTGATATTTAAATCCCGGGCTTCATTTGCAACTTCGAATGCCTACATTAGCCACCCTAGTTCGAACTAGGGTGGCAGTGTAGACATACCCTAACGGAGATGATCCCTAAAGAGATTTTTATCTAACATGTGATTAATTCAGTTCTTTTCATCCCTACCCATAGGCCCCAGTTCAGCAAAGCATTTAAGCACATTTCAAGTGCTTATGTTCCAAGGACTTTGAAGGAATTTATGCACATGCTCCAAGTTAATCATGTGCCTCAGTGCTTTGCTGAATAGGGACCAACTGCTGAACTGGCAGCCCGAGTCAGTTCTGTGTCCACGTCTCCCAGTTGGCAGACACTTAACTTTCCAAACATCTACTGGAATTTCAGGATTTGGCCCGACATTTGCAAAACAATCCGGGTTCCATGTACAACGTGGTGACTTGTTCTAGTTATCCTTCTCTTTCCCCATTCCATTTCATTTTACCCATTCCTGTTTCTCTTGTTTCAGTCAGTTCTGCAAGTCTAAGTGGCTGGAGCACCATGAGAAAGGCTATATTCTACCCACCCCAGCTGGCAACAGTAATGACTGAAAAACTTCACAAAAAGGGCTGCTTTGGGGGAGCTTCCAGCAAATGTCTCAATCTTACAAGCACCTAAATTGTGGGTGCCTATCTGAACTGAACATCAGCACTTTTTGAATGTTGCATTAAAATCAGATGTCTAGCTTGTGAATCTTGTTTTGGCAGCAACCTCTCTCTTTTTAAGTTTACCTTTTCAGACAACTAGCTGAGATTTTACACTGCTGCATTGTTTTCAAAGAGACTATTCTCATGAGTAAATGCTCAAAAACAGGATTCTATAATCTGGTCCATGATGTTTAGTAGGTGTTTCATTAGGACTTGTTAAATTGCCATAGAAATACTAGGGGTACGTCTAGACTACATCCTTCTGTCGCCAGAGGCATGTAGATTAGGCTACCAGAGATAGGAAAATGAAGCGGCGATATAAATAATCGCCGCTTCTATTTAAATTTACATGGCTGCCACGCTGAGCCGACAAACAGCTGATCGACCACCCAGGTATGCCTCCTGGGATGAGGTTTACCTGGGTGGTCGACAAATACCTTTGATGTCGCCACCCGCGTGTCCAGACTATCGCGCTGAGCCGACAAACAGCTGATCAGCTCTTTGTCGGCTCAGCGCGGCAGCCATGTAAATTTAAATGAAGCGTCAATTATTTAAATCGCCGCTTCATTTTCCTATGTCTGGTAGCCTAATCTACATGCCTCTGGCGACAGAGGCATGTAGTCTAGACGTACCCTAGGTTTGCCATATTGTGGAGCCTGTTGCCAGCCTGCTCATGAGATGTGGGTACAGGTTGAACTTCTCTAGTCCAAAACCATCAGGACCTGACCGGTTCTCAACCAAAGAATTTTCTGGACTACAGGAGGTCAATATTATCTAGCAGCATTACCAACACTTCCTCTGCTTATTGGGCTGTTAGAAGATATTTAGGGCTAAATTAGAACTAAATAACAGCACAGAACACTGAGAGCCAGGACTGGTGGCTGTAAACAAACTTTATGGGACTGTGGGGAAACTTGGCTGCACTCATGCAAAGTGGACATCTGGCTAACTAAAGTCATTCTGGATGACAGATGTTTCCGAACCAAAGAGTTCTGGACTAGAGAGGTTCAACCTGTAGTAAGTTTCCCTGGTTGTGTAGGGGCAGGTATGGGTTGATGACCCAGTGCCCACACATACACAAACTGACCATGGTAACCAGATGTTTTTGTGTCCAATCAAATGTACTGACCAGACACTATACAGCTTCCCTTTCAAATGGACTTTCTGGTCAAAAACCTGACAACCCTAAGAAACACCCAAGACAAAAAAAAAAGTGGGATGAGTCAAATTCTGTATTTTTTATTAAGAACATTTCCTTATAAAGGAGACAAAGGCTATGCGTAACAGTGGGACTCTTAACCTTCGTATAACACTTTATTTTCAGTAGTAGTTTTAAACGTCTTTTCTCACAACTTCTTACCTATAGGAAACTAATAAGCCATAAGGAATGCACGAGGCCAGTCCTTGGCCCATCCTGTACCCTAAAAATACAGCCTGATTCCTGCAGTGGTTATTTTTGTACCAGACGATGAACTACTTCCTCAAGATGAAAAGACTTCCATGACGGTACCCTCATAAACAGGATCTTGGTATATGAAGAATAATCAGACCATTTAGACTGCATGAGGATCCCGCAGGCACAGACGAAAACACACACAAACACATCAGTTAGTGACATAAACAACACGGTTCTTAAGAGAAATTAGCCATTGACTATGGACGTCTATTCAGCAGGCCAACGGAGATGGGTTTTGTCATAAACAAATTGGTGCCTGGCTCTTGCTCTGTTCTGTCACCAGCATTACCAGTTTGAACATGCCCTACCAATCATGCCATCCTGCAGAGTAAGGAGGTATCTACACTGCAATTAAAAATACATGGCTGGCCCATGAGGTTTGTGAGACTCGGCCCGTTTCATTGCTATCTGGACATGGGGCTTGTGCTGGAGCCGCGTTCTAGATTCTGCCAGTGGGCTCTGGCTCCCACCTAAACTGAACCATCTCCACTGCAGCTAAACAGCCCCTTAGCCTGAGCCTTGTAAGCCCAAGTCAGCTGGCATGTGTCAGCTGCAGTGTAGACAGACCTTGGGAGTGCATCTCTAGAGACAATGCAGCTTCTGATTTCAGCACATGATGCTTTGCTTTGTTTACACCTTGAAGGTTGGTCCGCCTTCTATAATAACGTGATGGGGGAAGAGAGAGAGAGGAGTGTGAGTCACAGTAAACTGTGTATCTCTTACAAACAAGGCCTAAAGAAGTGCAATGATGCATGTTTGAATATAGATCCAATGTATACTTTTTAGGAATCGAGGTATTATTACTACTTAAACCTTCCTTTCACTGCTGCCTAAAGCTGGCGCTCCAGTGATTACTAGAAATATTTAGACATATAGATCCAGCTCCTCAAATGCGTACAGGTGCCTAACTCCCGTAATAAAAGTTATAAGAGTGGGGCCCAGCTCCCTACAATATGCAGTCTGGATTTTGGATGGCCGAGTTTGTATGCAACAGAGACCCAAGAAAATTTGAAATCTGTGGCAAATCACCATCTGAGAGCTCATTTCACTTGTCTCATCAGGGTTTCCCAACCCAACAGTAATACTACTCACATCCACTCTTTCAACAGGCCCTGTGCTTGGAGCTTCAAAACTGACTGCATCCAGATCTCTGTTAGGGTGCGTATAGACAGTACCCTTCTGGCGGAATAAGCTATGCAATTTGCGCTACGCTACATAAAGATGAGGGAAAATACAAAACTATAGGACTGCACTCTCTGGAGAAGAGACTGTGTAGAAGCCTGATGCTTTTCAATGTGCAAAAGGGAATAGTGAGAGTTCCTACATGAACACTCTTTTAGCCAGTTAAGACACCCCACCACTCAGTGCTTCCTCAAAATAAGTCCCAGGTAATAAGAGAATTGAGAGGAGCAAAACCTGCAGCTGTTTTTATTCATAACTAAGAGCAGCAGCAGAGGCAAATAGCAAAGCCATATTACAAACAGAAAATTGGGGCCGAATTAATCTGTGGTTTAATAACACAGGAGTCATTTGAGATACTCCAAATATGAATTTGGCCTTTGATTTCTATCAGAAAGGGAAATTATTACTTGTGGTTATAGACAGGACTTTGGTGTTGGTTGAATAATGCTCTTCTTATCAGTCCTGGACAAAGCCTGAAAGCTTTGGAGATTTGGATCAGTTTGGATGAGTACCCAAAAGCTGGGAACTAGCCACACCACTTTGGTCTGCAGAAGTGGATTGAAATCTCCCAGGAACACTCTTTCTTGTGTTTACTTAGGTATTTTAGCCTTTCTGCTTCTAGGACAGAGTAACAACCATGAAAATAACAAAACAAACAAACACAAGAAATTTTCAATGCTTTTTCAAGCCTTGAAAAAGGCCAGGTCAAATTTATTTTGTGTGTTGACTGAAGGTTTGGATTGGGCAGGGATGAGGAGTTGTTTCTTATTTTATCCAAACCATTTCTTTTCTGATCTTTCATTTTCATGTGCCTGTTGTCTTTAGAATACCGTCATTGCAACCTTGTATATTTTTCACTCAACATAGTGTTTTCATACCAGCCTCCAAGTTACAATTGCCATTCAGGCTAGAATCCATCTTCAGTGAAAGCTATCGCAATCAATTGCAGATAATCAGCACTCACCCCCACAGATTCAAACTAACATGTATGAGAAGCTTGAGAACTGTGCATGTGGCCTAGCTATTGGAGTTTTTGGCTGTGTTTTTCCCATAAATACAAAGTTTAAAAAATTATGTTATAGAACTTTTTAAGAAAGAAAGAGAGAAAGAAAAAGAGGGTGTCCACATAACACAGAACAGAGACTCACTATAACAGCCTACATGTGAATTAGAACATGGAAGGGCAGCTGTACCTTTAGGAGGCAGAAAGGCTCAAATTCGTTGTCACCCTGTGTCCCATGGCATCCTCCCTCCTATGACTGGCCACTGTCCAGGGTGCCTTTGCACCACCCCTACACATGTCCCTAGCACAGCAGGCATTCCATGGAGAGCCAGGAGCATGCAGAGTTGTGACTGGAGCAGCCCTGTGCCTTGGCAATTCCCTACTACCACATGGGGGTGACAGTACGTGAGGTTGGGGCACCACAAGCCTGCACCAGCATCTGAACAGGCCCCCATGAGTCTGGGAACTTGAAAGCACAAGCCCTCACCCCACAGTCGTGGCACCAGCCCTAGCATTGGTTCAGGAACAAATTCCCATGACTGCAGGGCAGCTGACAGACTTTGCTGGGCCAAGCGAGGGTGTGCAGGCTCCGGAGGCCCAATAGGGACAGGCCCTCAGACAGAAAGGGGTAGAGCCTCAGGTGGAAGGGGCAGAGCTGTGGGCTAGCATCCCCCAGGCATTCCTTCAGTGCTGCCTGGCACCTACTGTATGGGGTCCCAGCAGTGATTTAAAAGGGCCTTCGTCTCCGGCCACTGTTGTTGTCACTGTAGTGATGGTCAGGAGCCCTGAGCCCTTTTAAATCACTGGGTCCTGGGGCTGCTGCTGCCTTCCCCCATTCTCCTCATCAGGCCTGCATGAGAGACTGCATCTAAAGGTGCAACTCACACAAAATGAAAATGGCATTTCTTTCCGTTATATAATTGCATACGCCACAAATATAGGAAACAACTGAGATCTAGTGCTAATCTGGTATCCCAGCAAAACTTAGAAGCCTTTATCCAGAGACAACCCATACCTGCTGATGGGGGAGGACAGAATAAGGGCAGCGACTTCAGCAGATGTTACTGTGCATGCTCAATTTCTTGTGAGCATGCTCAGTACCAGCCAAGCAGCAAATCAAAGGAGGGCCTATGGCCCGCACACCCAATACACACACCCCTATGTCGTGTCTGCCTTTTTCATTCTCCTGAAGTTGATTCCTCGTGGTGATGATGAGAAAATACCTGCCAAATATTGTATTTGATCTGAATACAGCCTGGCATTGCCAGCAATATTTGTTTGCATACCATCCATACACAACTTCACTCTGTCATCAATGAGGACAGGGGCCCTGCGGACAAAATAATATGATCATGTAATTAAGGGTATGTCTACACTACAACGTTAATTCGAACTACCTAACTTAGTTCGAATTAGTTAACTAAGCTAATTCGAACTAACGGATCCAGACTAAAAAACTAGTTCGAATTAGCGTTTTGCTAATTCGAACTAGCATGTCCACATTAAGTGGACCCTGAACTGGGCTTAAGGATGGCCGGAAGCAGTGCCGGCAGGGCATCAGAGGAGGACTTAGAGCGTGGAGATGCTGTCTCAGGCTAGCCGAGGGCTGTGCTTAAAGTGTCCCAACCCCCACCCCGGACAGACAGTTCTCAGGGGTGCCCCGCTTGCAAAGCAGTCCTGGCTTGCATTGCCCGGACTACCCACACTGGGCACATCACACCACGCAGCCATCAGCCCGGCTGCACTTGCCGCAGGCTGCCATCTGGGGAGAGGGGGCAATCGGGGGGCTGCAGGAGAGCTTCCACCCCCAGAAGCCCGCAGAGCCAGCCCAGTCCTCCCCATCGGGGGCTCGTGCCCCATTCCTCCCTCACCTCCTTCCACTTACCCTTCCCTAGCCCCTCTTCCTGATTTACAAAATAAAGATAATGTGTCTTCCAAAATGGAATCTGTCTTTATTGAACAAAACTGGGGGAGACTGGGAAAAGGAGGTGGGAGAGGGGAGGGCAACTAAAATGATCAGGGGTTGGGAACAGGTCCCATATGAAGAGAAGCTAAAGAGACTGGGACTTTTCAGCTTAGAAAAGAGGAGACAGAGGGGGGACAGGATAGAGGTCTCTAAAAGCAGGAGTTGGGTGGAGAGGGTGCATACAGAAAAGTTCTTCATTAGTTCCCATAAAGAAGGACTAGAGGACACCAAAGGAAAGGAATGGGTAGCAGGCTTCAAACTAGTAACAGAAAGTTGTTCTTCACAAAGCAAAGAGTCAACCTGTGGAACTCCTTGCTGCAGGAGGCTGTGAAGGCTACAACTAGAACAGAGTTTAAAGGGAAGTGAGATCAAGTCATGGAGGTTGGGTCCATGGAATGGTATTAGCCAGGGGGTAGGAGTGGTGTCCCTGCCCAAGGTTTGTGGAAGACTGGAGAGGGATGGCACGAGACAAATGGCTTGGTCACTGTCTTCGGTCCATCCCCTCCAGGGTCCCTAGGGTTGGCTGCTGTTGGCAGACAGGCTACTGGGCTAGATGGACCTGTGGTCTGACCCAGGACGGTCATTGTAAGCTCAGGGCTCAGGGTCGGGGGTCTCAGTGGACCCCCTTGATTCTCTTGCACACCTGCTCCTGGGTGGCCAGGCTGGCAGCTCTCCTGCCCTAGCCGGCCACTTTCCTGTGCCTAGTGCGGAGATCGTGGACGAGGTCCATGATGTCTGCACTAGCCTAGAAGGGTGCACGCCTCTTGAGGTCCTGGGCAAGCTCCCGGGAGCCGCCAGCCTGGTCCTGGGAAGAGGGGGAGGGCTGGGGGGCATCGGGTGGGTGGCTCGATCCGTGCCAGGTGCAGGGTCTGCTGGCTAGGTGCTGGCAGGCTTGCACCTGGCACGGGCACCGTAGCCAGCCCGTGCCCCGTTAAGGGGTCCAGGGCCGGGAGGGGGGCAATAGAGTTTCCCTGGTGTTGGCCAGAGTGGCCACCAGGGAAACCTGGGGAGGGCTAGCCTCCCACTAGTTTGAATTAAGGGGCTACATACCCCTTAATTCGAACTAGCTAGTTCAAACTAGGCTTAATCCTCGTTAAATGAGGTTTTCCTAGTTCGAACTAAGCGCTCCGCTAGTTCGATTTAAATTCGAACTAGAGGAGCGCTAGTGTAGCGCCTATTAAAGTTAATTGGAACTAACGTCTGTTAGTTCGAATTAAGTTTGTAGTGTAGACATACCCTAAGTGCTTTAGCATAACACATCATGCAAAGGACACAAATTAATGTCGCACAGGCTGCCTGAACTTTGACATTTTATGAGTGCTTGATTTTGCAACCTTAATGGTGTGGTTTTTTTCAATTTAAAATTGTAGGTATATTAAACATAATTTATTACCTCAGAGGAAGTTTCTAACTAGTCTGGTAAAAAAATACATTCCTGCGTGTGCAGTGTTGTTTTATAAGAGTGAGTCACAGTCCACTCCCATTCTACAGAATGTCCAATAGGCCTCCTGCTGTTTTGCATAGCTTGCCCTTGCCCTTCCCTGCCAGCAAACACTCTGTTCTCCTGTGTTCTCTCATGAATCTTTGCAAATAATTAGAAAAAAAATAATAAAAATAGGGAGCTTTTACAATTCTTCCAACAGCCCCTGGCAGCCCCTTTCCCAGCAGCTTGGTGTTGTTAGACCACCTCTCATCTTGGCTTTCCCTGCTGCTCCCCCACCCACTCTCCATACCCACCTCTGATGAAACAATGCTAAAGGAAGGAGCACATGCAACTTTCCTCTCCTGCGGTATGTGTGGCACTTACAAAACCGAGCAGTGCCGCATTCCCCACCTGACAGACAAAGGAAGCCTGTAAACCATCCATGGTGTCTTACAACACAGAATCCTGCCTAGCTGGACTTGTGACTTTGCCCTCCCCAGAAGAGTTGCAAGCTACTTAACACTGGAAATGTTCATCAATTTATGTTTTCTTCTTTCTAGGCTGTTAAGGCAGGGTTTGATGGGGGGGGAGTCTGAAGTAAATGTAGTGCTTGTGAATGATGTGACTTTAATAACTGAAAATTGAGGGATTTGAGCCACAGAACAGCTATGACATGGGCAGTGGCAGTGTAAGTTTCTGTGACCTACAAAGACCACTTCTAAAGTTAAGAAAGTAGCTCCTTCTCTATCTTCTCTGAGTCCTTTACCTCTCAGGTGAGACTGACTCCAAAGGAGTCAACGGGTGCATCTATAATTGTGGTTATAGAGATCCTATCCAAGAAAAAACAGCTGAGACATCAGTTCACTGTACATACATTACCAAGCAACACCCAGCTGGTAGTGACTTTTTGGTTAGTCCTCAACTAGGCCAGATATAAACCAGTGCTCCAAGCGGCCCTAGGCTACGTCTACACTGTAGCCTTCTTGCAGAAAAGCTTATGCAAATGAAGCTCGGCGTGGAATATCACCGTGATTCATTTGCATAATTAATGAGCAGCCGTCTACACTGCTCTTTTTTGCGCAAAAGCCTCTTCCACAAAAACGGCTGCTCATTAATTAATTATGCAAATTAAGCATGGTGATATTCCATACCGAGTTTCATTTGCATAAGCTTTTCTGCAAGAAGGCTACAGTATAGACATAGCCCTAGAGAGAAGAGTTCTGTATTCCATTAGCAACATGAACACTGAGCCCTCTAACTGGCTGGTTTTACTGATGTAATATGCCTCTTGTGACTAATGCGCCTTCCCCATGATATTGAAAGGCAAATATGAGTAAAGTGTGAGAAGTCATGATAGGAAAACATGTTTAGACATCAAGCCTGCCATCTCGTGAAGACAGAAATTCTGGAACCTCCTGGTTGTGGACAGGTTAGAGGCAGTGAGACCATGAGAGTAGCTTTTATTATTAGTATTTGTATTACCATCCCTAGTCATGGGACTCCATTGTACTAGGTGCTGTACAAACTTAGCAGTGGGTTTTTTCAGCTTCTGATCCTGGCCAGGGTGTGTGGAGGCATGTGAGCATTGATTGCTGTGTTTGAGGGAAGGAAATAGTGATCAAAACTTCCTGGAACTCCAGAAAAATTCAGCTACAGTTTCGCAAGGAGGTTTGAGTTATTCCTTATTTTCTCTGAACTGCTTTGCTATCGCTACTGTCCAATGTAGCATACCTTCACCACGCTGCTACTCATTGCTCTCATGGGAATGCCATGTCCTTATCAGATTAACAAGATCAAACATGCTTGGGAGTTGCATTGCAACTCAGCTATGCTCACCATGAACACCGGTAATGTTAACCCTTCAAACCCCATGCACTTGATTCTTCCCTTCATTGTTTTGCTTCCATTTTGAGAAGGGCAGGGATAGCGCTCTGCTTTGAAATAACGTTTTAAATGATTTGTTCCTACTTCTTATTTTTGAAACAGAACATTTACCAGTAATAAATGGAAGAATCTGTCCATGCCATGCACACACACAGTGTCTCCTGCTAGTTGTTTTTAGCTCATCTATATAACCCCTATAATTGTATTGCACAATTTAGCCAAATATGAGTTGAATCCAAACTAAGGCCGTGTCCAGACTCAGGGGTTTTTTCGGGAAAAGTAGCCTTTTCCCGAAAAAACTTCCCCTGCGTCCAGACTCAAGCCGCGTTCTTTCGAAATTATTTCGAAAGAACGCGGCTTTTCTTTCGATGGCGGTAAACCTCGTTTCACGAGGAAGAACGCCTTCCTTCGAAAGTTCCTCTTTCGAAAGAAGGTGTTCTTCAATGTAAAGAGGCCGTCTTCGAAAGAGAGCATCCAGACTCGCTGGGTGCTCTCTTTCGAAAAAGCGGATTTCTCTTTCGAAAGATCCGCCTGCAGTCTAGACGCGATCTTTCGAAAGAGCCTCTTTCAAAAGATGCTTTCGAAAGAGCCTCTTTCGAAAGAAGCCTGCAGTCTAGACATAGCCTAAGGGACAAACTCACATGCCAGTCCTCAACCTGAATGTCTGGGATGGGTGATGGGGGAGGAACTCTCTCCACTCAGAATAGTTGAAGGGTACCCTGTGCAGGCTGCTTTGGTCTGCTGGCTAACCAAGCTGCCTGTGCCCCTCATCTGTTCCAACCACAGCCTGGAAGACAGGAATATCCATGTAGTGATGGCTCCCCTGGCATCACACTCATTCATTTTCCCACTTTATTGACCTCTTAAGCACTGCTGCACAAAGAGGCATTGTGGAGCAGAGATCCGTACTAGGCAAGGAACACACGTCCCATCAGGCCCACTCTTGGCCACTGAAACCAAACTAGCTCTGCTGCCAGCTTCCACAGCTGTTTAAGAAAAGACAGAATTTGCCTCAATGTGACGTTTCAAAGGGCCCGTCTACACAGAAGGGCTAAAGCTGGAATAAGCTACACAACTTGAGCTATGTCAATTGCGTAGCTGAAGTCGAAATAGCTAATTTCCTCTTTTGGCACTGTCTACATAGCAGGAAGTCCGAGTTAGAGCACTCTGCCTCCAACTTCCCTTGCTCCTCGTACAATGAGGGTTACAGGAGTCAAAGCTGACATTATTTTGATGTTATGTCAAAATAACTTCTTGTGGTGTAGACACAGACTATGTTATTCCAGAATAATGTCAGTTATTCCGAAATAATGCTGCTGTGTAGACATAGCCTAAGACAAATTGTCCAGGGACAATGGCTCTCAGACTATGGGCCACAGGCTACAAGGGATTCATGGGGCTTTTTCTAATGATCCGTAAGACCAGGAGAATAAACATAGACCACCACGTGGCAGGTGGAGGAGTGGGAGACTGAAAGATGAGTTGTTCAACTAGAGAATCTCTTTCCAATAAATGATCAGTGTCTGAGGACCAGTGACTTGACCATCATCTGGTGTGAAGTACCATTGAAGCTACATTGATTTACACTAGCTCAAGATTTGGCCTTCGGTTTAGGAGAATAAATGTTTACTTTACATTCAGATTTTGGACTGTATTCCAATGACACATGGGAGAATAGACCAGCAACCATAAATACACACAAGGGGAACCAGGCCTGCCATCAAGGCAGGAGGGGACAAAGGGAGCAACTGCCTAGGGGCCCAGGTCCTTTTAAATCCCTGGGTGGGCTGCAGGGCTCATCGCTGTGCCCAGGGTGGTACTTAATGCCAGCCCAGGCCTGGCCTTACATGAGGTGAACTGAGGCAGCTGCCTCAGGTGCCAAACTGTGGGGGGAGCGCCACTAGGACCCAGGATGTAGAAAATTATGTCTGCTGCTGGTGCAGCAAGGGGGCAAGGAGGTGCCATTTGAGCTCCCCGCCTCAGGTGCCAAAATGTTGTGGGCCGGCCCTGTGCCAGGCAGGCTGGAAGAGCGCACCCAGCACAGGCCAAATGTCAGGTGGCCATGCCCACAGGGGTACAGCTGTACATTCATGGGGGCCCATTGACTGTTCTGCTCTGGGGTCTAAATTGCTCTCAGCAGGTCTGGGGTGGGGGGGGGGGGCGGAAATCAAATATTTGACAGTGGGCTCTTCATTTCGACAAAGTTATAAAAAGACCCAAAAAGCGGAAGCTAGACAAATTCAGCCTGGAAACAAAGCATGATTTTTTTTAAAAGGGAGGGCAATTAACCACTAGAGCAATTTGCCAGGGGTCATGGTGGAGTCTCCGGGATGTTTTTCTAAAAGCTCTGCTCTAGTTCAAACAGGATTTCTTGGGGGGAAGTTCTATGCCTGTGCTATACAGAGGGTCAGACTGGAGATCACAATGGTCCCTGCTAACCCTGGAATCTATATGTAATGCTTTCCACAAATACACCTCCAGAGGAGTCAGTAGGAATTCGATTCTAGAAGCAGGGCATGTTAAGGTACGACCGAGTCACTTCATCATAATTAGACCCCTCAACCAGCTCTTCTACTCAGTGCTGATCTGCAACCAAGATAAATAAGAACTGTCCTAAACTCAAACCGATACTATTCTGTGGTCCCAAATAATTTATTTATTTCATTCATTATTTTTGTCTGCTTCTGCATTTCCTGGTTTCATCAGGGACAGGAAATGAAGTATCAAAATCTCAAAATCTGAGAGACTATTCTCACAGTACTGTACTCCCAATCTGGACAGAACCAGGAACTACTGGCATTCCTGTCCTCATTTGATTTCTGACGAGGCTTCAAGTTGATTCACCTGACAGGCTTCAGATGGTTTATTTAAACCCTCTTGAGGTTTGCTCATCACTAGCTGTGAGCTGGCATGACTCTCCCTAGATGACTTAACACACATTAAAGCCAGGAAGATCATATTTGCTGTGTGCTGTTTAACACAGTCCTGATTGTCTTCTCATGACTGTATCCAAAATTGCCAGCATGTAAGAAATCTAGGGTGAAAAGAAAGGAAACACATTTTTATATTTATGACAGCAATAAATTCGCCTAAGGGGAATTTCCCTTTGCATTTAATACAGAGAGTACCAAGTGTGACCAGGTAATGGATATTTTATAAATGCAGCCTTGTCTTGAGCAACTGATTGCTTAATTATGACATAAAAGATTGAAACATACAGAAGAGTCATAGTAAGACACTACAGAATAATTAAGGGCCATGAGTGGGATATGATGATATATCAGTTTCAGTAGGCTAGCAGCTAAACTGTAACATAAGGGCTTGCATCTTCTGCGCATAGCCTCTTGCTTAAAGGCATCATTTTAAAACATTTCTTATTGTAGCACATTTTCTGCTTATCCAGGGCAAAAGGAGCCCTGTGCACTACTTTGTAGTTTATCTTTAGTCCAGACCAGTTTTTCTTTTGTCTTTGTATATTTCTGTTTCCGTGGATAATATTTTTCTTGCTAGAAGAAGGTAAAGGGTGTATGCAGGGAACTGTTTCCTCTAGGTCCTAGTGCACTTCCGATGTTAACCTTCTGTCAGCCTTTAAGCCATGAGAAAAAGTCAGTCAAGCTGCAGTTTCACAATGGAAAAATGCAAACCCAGTGTTTTCTTTCTACTGTCCTTTCCAACCCTGTCTTGCTTTGTCTGGTTCGGTGTAGCCATCTATCTGAAATCAAATGAATAAATTAACAGGAGGTAAAAAAGAAAAAATTAAATAAATTTTACACAGCACCCTAAACTTGAAATAAGATATGTAATTTGCACTACGCAAATGATGTTATCGCATTTAATCTATTTTGAAATAGCTTATTTTGAAATTTGGCGCATCTACACAGCACCAAATTTCAAAATTACATGCTATTTCGAGACATCCTTTAGCCCTCTCTACTGGGATGCTGAAATAGCATGCCCATTATTTTGAAAAATATTTCTAAATACCGGGTGGTTTGTGTAGACACAGGGTAGCTATTTTGGGATACCACCAGTATCCCAAAATAGCCATGCAGTGTAGATAAACCCACCTTGATGTTTCCCTGACTGTTCATATTTAGCTACTGAGTCCACTGTTTTCAATAATGAATGTACACATCTTATCAATGCTTCAAGGAAAATGTTCTTCTCATACTGGCTTGCTGTGAACCTGATCCTTAAACAGCCAAAACTCCCATGGAGAACTGAGGCTAAAAGGCTAAATTTCTCCTTGGTGTAAACTGTACTGAAATCAGTGAAATCACACCAGGGATGAATCTGAACGAGGACATGAAATCCTCAAGGGCTGTAAATAGACATAGCTCCATTTAATTTCTGGGTTTATATAAAGAATACCATGGTCAGTCGCTTCAATCAAGGAAACTAATAATTTACTCACAGATAACATGAGCCTCATTCGTATTTATTTTAAGGCTATTTTACATCCTCTATCAATGATAGGGGGCCTTTAAGTGGGTGTAAATAGCATTTGCACCCACCTAAAGGCCTTTTTAAACTGCCAAACAGAGATAAAATGGCCTTAGTGAAAATCAGAATCAGGCCCCGGGTGACAAGCAATAACAATCAGGGGGAAAATTATATCCTTGAAACATTCTTTATATTATAGAAAAATTATCCACTCTTGTGTCCATACATGTCATGATACTGACATGATTTGCATGGATAGTAGTCACTAGTATTTGCAGCTTGATTTTAAGATGGCTATGTTGACACTTAAAGCCTTATCATAGAGGAATCTGACAATATTCACAAGCTTCTTGAGTCTGGTTCTCCATTTCCTTACCCTTATGTAGGCATTTAAACTAGCATGTAGTGGGTATATAATGTCACCATGATCTGGCAGTATTTCACACCTCCTTTGCATAGTTGCAAATGACTACACAAGATCCAGGGTCACAGACTTATAGAATCATAGGACTGGAAGGGACCCCATTCAGTTTCAACCTGGCAGACATCTACTCTTCAATACCAGCCACCATGGGTGTGGAAGAGACAAGACTGGGTGTTGGTCAGAGGAAACCAGGAGAAGGAGAAGTTCTGTAAAAGTGGGGTGTCCACCAGTGTCTAAACTACAAGTGTAGTTGTTATCGAGTTCTGGTACTTGCAACTCACATTGAGGTTGGCTATCAAAAAAAAACTAGCGTGCAATATTTGTCCACTTGTCATCTGCGTATGAAACTGTATTTGTTTGTTCCTCTGCTGTCAGCAAATATCTGTGAAACCCATTAGCAATGTGTGTGCCTCATCCTTTTCGAGTGCCAGTTTACCACTACAGTGATGAGTTACTCCATTGGGTCAAGTGGCAGAGGTCATCATGTGGCTGTAAAGGCTGATCCACCTGGGTATCAGCATGATGCCACATGAGGGAATTTCAATTGGCTTTTTAAAGCCCTAAGAAATTACACACCAATAAAACCACATGGAAAGACAATTAGGTTGCAAAGTCAAGTTAGGAAATTCTAGAATATAGGTTGCCTTTATCTGGCTCAGTTGTGCTTCTTTAATTACATGATCACATATTATTTATCTCATTAATTGTTCAGCTATATCACAACAAATATGATGGAGGCAGAGTCCAGAAGACCTACTTATTTTCCAGCCAACAAAGAGTCCATTTCCTGCTTAGACCTCACCAGGTGTACATGGTGGAGTCAGGGCAGAGGACTGATAGCCAGTTGGGCTCTCATCCCTGGTCTACACTAGGGCGCTATTTCGAAATAAACCCTTAGGTCAAATTTGTAAGCGGAGCTTCCACACTACCACGCCCATTATTTTGAAATAACAGGTGCCTTATTTTGAAATCTGTACTCCTGCTTTTCTCAAGGAATAATGCTAATTCTGAAATTTTGAAATAGTGCAAGGGTGGACACACCAGTGCTGCTATTTTGAAATAACAACTCCCCAGAGTAATTTGAACTAATTACTCCCCAGTGTTTCCTGGGGCTCTAAGTTTAGGTAGCACATCCACATTAACAGAGCCTGCCTTGGACTAATTTCAAGGCTTCCCTGTAGCAGGGGAACGCTATTTCAAATGTGTAAAATCTTGTAGTTAAGTTGAATTTAGTTATTTCTGAATAATTTCCTAGTGTAGACATGGCCTCAGAGAGGAAATTATAATTATCACTCTAGAAAGGAAGAAGGCATGGGGAAAGGTTAGCACTGTGCTGATCTATACACCTGGCTGGGAAGTTCTGTCTACTTTCTACCTTTTATGAGGAACCGTTCTTTTGATGTTCTTATAATCAATGCACTCTAAAATCTCAAGAATCCAGCCTAGAAGAGGGCAGCTTGCTGAGTGGAAGGCTGTTTGATTTTACCTTTATATCCACCTAGTATTTATTTTTCATGGGGCAAGGTTTTGGCGGGGCTTTTTTCCATTACACTTCCTTTGTAGAAAGGTTATAGGCAACCTGAGACCCTTATGGCATAGCTGTTCTAATATTATATTATCAGATTGTCGGAAATAGATGATACCTGTCTATTGATGTTACTCGTAGGGTTGCCAGGTGTAATTGCATCTTCTGTCCGGTAAAAAAAAACAACAGAAAATACCGGACATGTAAAATGTCCAGTATGTTCTCGTTTTTTCAGACAGAAGGCCAGTGGGGACATTTTTCCCCTGCTGCATCTGGCAGAGACAAGGGGAGTGGGGAGCATGGGAATTTAAAGGCACAGCGACCTTTTCTTTCTTTGCACAGCAAGTTTGGTCTCCTTTTTTTTTTTTTTTTCTTCCCCCTTTTTTCTCAACCAATTTTTTCCCTGCCATGTTCGGGATTTTTTGGGAAAGTATCTGGCAACCCTAGTTACTCATGTCCACTCCATTAAGCCCTCTTTTTTCTGCCTAGCTTTTTGCATGGTGATACCAGGGAGTATATGACAGTGAGAATTTCCATGTCTGTGGCTATGTGAGTGTGAGTCTCGTCTTATGCACTCTTCATACTCGTATTAAGATGAGTGATGCACCCAGAGGCACTGGAAAATGTAAATGTATGCCTCATTCACAGACCTATCTGGGCTAGCATCTCCCAGGAAGATTCATGTTGCCAATTGTTTCATTGGTCTTACTGAGATGAGAAAAGCATTTGTACATTTCATAGGGGACCTAGATGAAGCGAGGGGACTAAAATCTTTCGACATATTACTAGATATATTATGCAGACTTCTTTAGGCAACATTTGCCAGAGATGTTTATTTCTGTGACATTGCATTGGACTAGTCTATGACTGGAAGGGAGTTCTCCCTCACCTGCTGAACTGCAGTCTACTCAATATGTTGTCTAGGATCAGAGGTGCAGTAACATTTCACTAAAGAAAACACAGAAGCATGCTGTTCACAGATGAGGGATGAGAGAAATGCGGTACTACTGTACTAAGGAATAAATGGCCAGAGTAAGCATTGCATGCTTGATTTGTTTTAAAATAATACACCTGATTTACTTATCCTTGTGTGAGTTTCTAAAAATGGGCCTAGTTGATTTCTGGAAATAAAGGAACTATCCTGTACACATTATCAGGGGTTTCAAAAGCTGGTTTATTTATTTTGGGATAAGCATTCAATTTTGCAAATCTAATGATAATGAAAGAGATCACAGAAATTCTAGTGTTTGTTCCCTGAGTGTAGACAGAGACGCTGTCAATTCTGCAGAGAGGAAAAAATAGCTAGACTTTGCAACTTTATCTGAATCTTGCTGTGAGACACTGAGAGGTTAGATAGATAGGTGGCTATTTAAGGAATGAAGAACTTATGGCCACAAATGTTGCCCTAACAAGTTAATTTACAGGGACCAGAGACAGGGTGACTGATCCAGAAAAAAAATGGGATAAATTTCCAAGAAAGATGAAGGCTACATAGTATAAAAACCATTTAGGGGCACAGACCAGTTTATTTAGGGAGAGTAATCATATGTTAGTAGGAAACAGGCACCACCGAAGTCTGTCACATTTATTGTGGGCAACCAAGTTGCATACAAAAGTAAACTGAATGCTGACTTATTACAAACCTATACCTTGCATTGTTGCTTTGTGAACAGATCTGAATATAGTCAGCCAGTTTCTATTCTTAAGATATGTCTACACTGCAATGTCAATCCAGGGTTAGTGGGTCTTGAATCAGCTAACTTGTGAGAAAATCTGGGCATTGAACATCTACATAAATTCTTACCTCTGCATTAACCATTTTTAACCTGTGCTCTGGCACATACATTCCAACATGCAGATTGAAGTCAAACCAACCATGCTGTCCTCCTGAAATGTGGTTGCTCTCGCCCTTTGAATGTGATGCACTGGAGACAAACTTAACTGCCCACCCTGCAAGTTACAGGAAGTATGAACTGCCTGCCAACACCGCCTGTTGGTGAGCCATTTTGGTCTGCGCACTCCCAGTGACTGGAGACAGCAACATGAAGGAGGCGCCTTTTGAAGAAGCTCTCTCGCTGGCACCTTCACACCTGTCTCGGGAAATGGGCCGAGCTTCTGAGAGGCACTGGTGGACACAAACCCCTGTCCTGCTGCCCACAGACACCCCTGGGGGTAGGACTAGGATGACCCCCTCTTTCAGGCACAAGCCCCGCCTCCACCCCACCTCTTCTTGCCCCTGCTCCGCCCCCACTCAGTCCCTTCTCCCAAACCCCTCTTCTGCCCCACCACATGTCTTCTCACACCCATTCCACTCCTTTCCCCCAAGCCACCTCCCCCGACTGATGCTGGGAGCCAGTGGAGCAGAGTGGGTTGGGGCTGCGTTGTTCTGCCACTGCCAATGAATGCAGGGATGGATCTGACCCTTGCTCTGCTGGCACCAGGTGCCTTGCTAATCCTCTGGGCCACCTTTGGTCCCACACTTCTGCATCCCCCTGAAGAGTGGGGGCCCCCAAAGCGTGAGGCCCATGCAGTTGCCCTGCACCATCCTATGGCTGGGATAGCCCTGCCTCTGCCCCACAGTCCCCTTTCCCTTCTTTCCCCATCCCCACACACAGGAGAGGGGCTCAGAAAGGAAGGCAGCATGGGGTTTAGTTGCCCTGCCCAGCCATTCATGGGACCACCCTGAGAAAGCTGTCAAACTACTTCTGAGCCAAGGGGACATTGCTGGGGGATCAGGCTGTGGTGCAGATGAGGCAGCAGGCACCATGATGAAGATGAATCACTCAAATAGTTTTCTCTGTTGAGCTCCATCCTCCCCTCTTCACCACGATTCCTGTTCCAGGAACTGCACTGCAAGTGCCACCTCCCTCAGTGAAACCCCGTCCTCCACCTGTACACCAAGCCCCAGCCTTTCCTCCTGCCTCTCGGCCTGCCATTGCTCTAGCAGCCTTATACCCCTCTGCTGCTGGGACTGGACCTGCTGCTCTGCCCTCTCGAGAACTTTGACCACAATTTTATTCCAGAGACACTTCCTCTTGGAATGGTCTGGGAAGGTGGGTTGGGACAAGGGCCGAGTTCTGGATGTACAAGGGGCCTACAGTACAACAAGAAACAGGGTTGTTGTCTAAAATAGCTGAGTGACGGAGCACAGGATTACTTCTCGCTGGATCTCAAGAACATAAAATACTGGATTTCAAAACGGAAACAAAATACATTGTGAAAGGGATACTTGGGTCTACAGAAGCTCCCTGGACACCACCTAGTTAGTCATAACTACAGAAGTGCAGAGACAATGAAAAGTGTAAAATTATAAGCGTTTTCTGTTTCATAAAAATTGTGTAACTACGTGGCTTGGGAGAGGGAGAGGAGTAGCAAGGGGCCCTGCTTCACAAGGCTTTTTCTATCACTTCAGGCCTTTCACATTTTGAAGGACATAACTGTTCTTCCTTATTGGCAAAGGATGGTGTTACTCCAAGCTACTGATGGGAAACCTGCAAGTGTATGCAGCCAAAGCATTCAAACATAGAGTGATGGAACAACACATCTATGGCTGTGTCTAGACTACATGCCTCTGTCGTCAGAGGCATGTAGATTAGACACATAGGCAAAGGCAAATGAAGCCGCAATTTAAATGATCATGGCTTCATTTAAATTTACATGGCTGCCGCGCTGAGCCGACAAACAGCTGATCAGCTGTTTGTCCGCTCAGCGCGCTAGTCTGGACGCTCCCCTGCCGACATCAAAGCCCTTTGTCGGCAGCCCTGTTATTCCTCGTCGACGGAGCCATGTAATTTAGACGTACCCTATGAATGGAATGGGCTGGTCAGCTAGCAAGGTGGCCCAGTAAAATGTGCCCTGCCCCACAGAGTGACCACCTATCCAGAGCTCCTGCTTCAGGAATTAACAGGCTCATCCTGTTAGGGCTGCATGCTAACATGCAAAACTCCACAGCCTTCCTACTCCACACCCATGGTGCAGTTCTGGACCAAAGCTGACCCTGTCATACTTAGGACAAATGATTTTGTCACCTGCAAGTGGTCATACTGCCTATAGCTGATATGCATGAGATTTAGAAATAGAACTTTTCCCACAAATACGCACCCTCAGTTCACTCTTTCCAGGCTCCTCCATAAATGGCTGAGTGATTCCTGAGCGGCAAAGTGAAAGTCATTATCAGTGCAAGGAAAACAGAATAGATTCTGGCAAACATCTTCGCCTTTCCAGTAACAAATATTATTTAAAGCTGTTCTTCATATTTTGCAATTCTCGGTCACCATCTTGAACTCCACAGGGTGAAGGGAAGAGAAAGGGAGATGCCAAAGCCCGGGGATACAGCAGCTAGGAGTCCTGGAGTCTTTAGAATCACCACCAGGCCCCAGGGCAGTTGCTCCCTTTGTGCCCCTCCTTCCCCGCTGTAGATGAGCCTGGGCAGCAGCCATGCTTGGACTATTTAACTAAGCATCCCCATGCTTCTGAGTGTTAAACTGTCTTGTAAGTTTAACTTTAACTCTGAATTTCCAGGGTCTTTGATGCATAGGGGTTTCGATAGGGTGTTTTTTAAAATAAATTACTAAGATGCATGTTCAATTTTATCTCCAGTTTAGGAAAGGTGTGTGAGGATTTCCCTAGGTTTATTGAAATGTTTAAATGTATACAGTGTGCACAGGGAGCATGGTTAGCAGGGGACAGGATATAGTGTGGAGCCACTAACCTCTCCAGGAAAATGGGGCCAGGTAAGCCAGGTTCTTCTGCAGGGCAGTGGAAACGAATGGGGATATTAGTACCAGGGGACCCTGTGGATCTTGGGAAGTCTATATAGTCCTTGGCTTTCCAGCCAGTATCTGCAGCGTCTTCCCACTTAGTTCAACATTCTCTTAACATAGGGAAAGTTCTCTGTCATGTGCAGAGATCCAGCTACCTCCTTCCTTGCATAGGAATATTGAAGGATTCTACTGTGAGTTGCCTCACCCATGAAGGATGCTATAATTTATACCACCATATGCTCCCAAGAGTGAAGGAAAGGTGACTCCACCACAGGAAAAGTACAGCAGCATCAGCACACTGCTGCCAAGATGAAAAGACTGTGGTGGCTTATGTACAGATGGACTAAACCACCAATGAAAACTCAACATGTGTATAGTCTCCCTCATCCACAGGCTTGCTTCAACAGAAATGGAGCATGCAAATTAACTAGAGAGGAAGAGTAGTGATTGGTTGAATTATCTCAGGTGTCACAGTTAGGCAGCTTCAGCCCTTAATGATTACTCTGAAGAGCTACTTGAGCCAATGAAATGGCTCTGACTATAATCATAACCAATAAGTAGAGCAGTCATGATGTAGCCTCTGCATGTGATTTCACTGAGATTGATTCAGTTACATGGAAAGTGTGAGTGAAGAGTCTGTATAACTCCTTTATTAAGATCGAGGCACGATTAATGGTGAGACACGTGCTGAATTCAAAACGTGATCATTTGCAAATGTGTATTCTGGTCAAGTAAGAAAGTATTTCATCCAGCAAATGACCTAGAAAATCTGTTTGTCCCCTGTAGAACAGCTGTGCCAGATCTGAAACTAAATGCATTCATTACGTTGTGAAACACAGAAAGTTTAATCCTCCCGCTCAAAGTACAAATCTCATTTCAGCCTTGACTGTGGAGCAACCACTGGCCAAATACACCATGGCATTGAGCTGGATTGTTACTTTGGGGCTATGTCTACACTGCAGGCTTTCTGTGCAAGAATAGTCGTTCTTGTGCAAAAACTTGCGGAGCGTCTACACAGCACGCGTGTTCTTGCACAAGTAAATTTACAGTAAAGCATCAGAAGAGAGGGCTTCTTGCACAAGAGTTATTCCTCTCCCCACGAGGAATAAGCCATCTTGCGCAAGAGCTCTTGCACAAGAAGGAAGTGTGGACGGGCAACAGGGGTTTCTTTCACAAGAAACCCCTATGGCTAAAATGGCCATCAGCGCTTTCTTGCACAAGAGAGCATCCACACTGCCATTGACGGTCTTGTGAAAAGCACATCTCTTGCACAAAAGCACATGGCAGTATGGACGCATTCTTGCGTAAGACCTTTTGCGCAAGAACTCTTGTGCAAAACAGTTCTTGCGCAAGAAGCGTGCAGTGTAGACATAGCCTGGGCATGGATGCTTCTTTCGTTTTTGACTGTCTTCCTGCTGCTGTGCCCTTTTCCCCTCATCACCACTCAAGGGCTCCACATCTCAGAAAATGACCTCATGGTGGAGGAACTCCCTTTGAAACCTGTCTTTGCCTCTTGCTCATCTGTCTATCGCACCATAGGTATGCTGGCATCACCCTGAAGTGTAGATGCAGCCTCCAGTAACGGAATGGGGAGGGGGGTTCCATCAATGTAGGAACACCTCCACAAGCAACAGCAGCTAGGTCAATGGAAGCATTCATCTGTTGTCCTAGCTGCATCTACACTGAGGGTCTAGTTTGGAATAGCTGCAGCACTTGATGTGAAAATTATGTTGACCTAAATGTTAAATGTAGACCAGGCCTAAGTCACCTTCACAACTGACTTGCTGACATAGCCTTGCCCTGGATATAGCCGGGCTGCTCCCCCCAATGCTGAGAAGGGCTGACGTCTGTGATGGTGTGAAGACAGGACTGGAGGGAAGTGCTGGCAGTTCAAGATATTACCCACACAGCCCACCTCAGCTACCCTACTGCTGTGCTTCAGTGCAGAAAGAGCTCTCCCACAGGAAGCAGGAGTTGAGGACTGCAGTGCGCCCAAGGATGGCCGATGGAATCTCCAACAGATGAAAGAGATTGCCTGGCTGATGTGTGCTGATGAATTACAAGCACCCACATGACTTTTTTTAAAACAAACATGTGCCCTTTGCATTAACTGTGGAAGAGATTTCACAGTGAGAGCAATCCAAACTGCAGCCACCACACTTCCCATTAGCTGCTCAAAGACTGCTCACCTACATAACGCTAAATCCAGCCCATTTGACTGGAATATCAGTTGCCACAAATGTACTTGCCTTTTCCTGATCCTACAGCCAGTAGGAATGCAGCCACTGGACTCTAGTTTAGCCCATATACTGTGATGCAACTAACCCTTTAATTGCTGCAAAGCACACATATAACAACTCATGCAATGACTCCCCAATCAGGATTGCACCAAGAAGTTTGAAGAGATCTCCATTTAGGGCCTAAGACAACTTAAACGTCAATGATTCCATATATTCTGCCCAGAAGAGCATGCTGGCTATTTCTGAATGGCTGCTTTAGCAGCATGAGGAGAAACCATAGTAGAAATGTGGGCACAACTGCCTGATGTTATTGATTCCAGTCAACAAACGGAGCAGTGTAATCTGTCTGCTTTTGTTCCGTTCACTTGGTGGTGTGTTCTCATTAGCCCCCCATGGATAGTCAACCTGTCAGCAGGTCTGCACTCCAACTGCCTGACCTCTGACTTCGACTTATTCTTCCACAAATTAATTTCCCAAATTGACAAATTAAAGTGCACAGTATGCCCAAGGTCACTCAATCACACTGGGTTCTGGTGAATGTCAACCAACATTGGAAGAAAAGGGGGGGAGAGGGCTGGGGGAGAGAAAAAAACCCAAAATGTATTCATTGGAAAAATTAAAGAAAAATCACCATCTATAGCTCTGGGCTGAAAACATGGGTGTTGGTTTGTCTCCTTAAAAATATATTTTGGCAAGGCAAAGCAAATGGACCAGGACAAAGCTAACTCCTCCTTGGGAAGGATGTCTTATGAAGTGGGCATGACGGTCTGTGGAGAATGACAGGCCCTATTGGGCTGAAGCTCTAGGAGAGAAATGCTTCTCTCAGGGCCTCTGCTTCTATATGGTTCCTTAAGGTTCTTAGATTGGAAGAGTTAAGTGAGACTACTCATGGAGTGAAGTCCTTCATGGTATGGCTACAGTGTCAGGTTCTAGTCCAGAAGTCCCACTGTATGCAGCCCACGCTACAGGATGGCAGAGAGCTGTATCACCCCAGGAGCACCCCAAGGAAGAAACAGCGGCTCTGTGAAGCACAGTTCTCTCTCTGGGCATGTCTACACACCACAGCTATTTCAAAATAAGCTATTCCGGAACAGTTATTCTAAAATAGCTTATTTTGAAATAGCACGTCTACGCTGCAAGGAAGCCTCAAAATTAGTCTAAGGCAGGCTTCCCTAATCTAGATGTGCTATCTCGATTTAGAGCCTCAGGAGGCAATGGGGAGGAATAACTTAGAATGACTCTGGTGAGGAGCTATTTCGAAATAGCAACAGTGGAGCTTCCACACACGCCTTATTCCGAAATAGGTCTTTTGGAAGAGGCATTATTCCTCGTAGAATGAGGTTTACAGATTTTGGAATAAGCCGTCCTTTATTTCAAAATTATTTCGAAATCACAGAATGGCTGTGTAGACACTTGCATTGTTATTTCAAAATAGCGCTAGCTATCTCAAAATAACAGTGCAGTGTGGACGCACCTTAAGGGACCTGGAAATGGGAGGGAGCCTTGTATCTCTAGACCCCTGGTTGATATTTAATCCAGGTGGTTAATCTCCTAAAAGCTAGCAGCTGATGGCCAGGGTGTGACATTTGTTTGGTGGTCCAGCTCAGCCTGAAGGGAACAGGTGTTTGCATCATGAAAAACCATAGCACACTTGGCACCTTTGTCTGTCTCAGCAGGGAGGCTGAAGAGAGCGAATGAGTTGCCTTCTTTCTCCTCACGATGTTCTTTACAGGTCAGGACTGAGGTAGCACGCTGGCAAAACTAGCCTTGTCCCTCTGCATGCTTTGCCTGTTCTGTGGCCAAATGGAGGCCTTGGGCCAAGTCTGTAGTTTTATTCCCACAGCTCATACGAAATAGAACCTCACTCCACAAACAGCCCCACTGGAGTCAGTGAGAGCACCCAAGGAGTGTGGTACTGATAAACTGCAGCAACAGTGTCAGAATGTGTGCCTTTGAATCATAACACACTAGACTGTCACATGAAGCCCAGCCCTGAACAAGGGGTGGGTGCATCAATTGCATCAACCCAACAGTGGCCCAAGGAGTCACTGTTACTCACAGACATACACCTGGGTCACTATTCCTCCTTGGCTGCCTCTTTGCTCACAGAGGAGTAGTGATGTATTGCTTCCGTGTACCAGTAATAAATTACTCCACCACCTCACCATACCCCCAGTGCTGGTTCAGCTACTCTGGGCAGTGAGGGAGGGAGCAGAGCCAAGGATCCTATTCCCTTCCCATCCCCTACTCCAGGGAAGTAGTAAAACAGTGAAATGGTCCCTCTTGCTCTTATAGGTCTAGCTCAAAGCTCGGGTAGCTTGGGTAGCATGTAGCCACTCAAAGGGAATTCTTCTTGTCCTGAACAGGTACGTAGCCTAAATAATCATAATCTGGCCCAAAGTAAATATTTAGGTAACTCTTCATGGTAGGATAATTTAGATATGAAATGGTGCATAGCACCTTTTTCCCCCCCTCTTTGTTCCCAATAGGTAAAATACAAAGCTACAACAAAGAATCATTCTCTTTTTTCATTTCTTTTCCACCTAAGATTTCGTATTATACCCCGCACTAAATTATCCTGCACCTCCAATAGCCAACATTTCAGCTCACAGAATTCGCTCCTCCAAGATGACCATATCAACAAAAATGTCTTAATGTTACTTTTAAGACCACAAATTGATTCTGCTGCCTTGATATCCACTTGCAAGGCATTCCAAAGCCTAGGAACATTAACAAGCAAATGCTCTGGCACCAGCTGTCTTAAGCCTAACTCTAGTCTCCACCAAAAGGCTAGCATTATATGTCTTCTCATTTTACATGTTTTCATTTTTACAACATTCCATAGTTTTGAAGCTACTGTAGGTTGGGTAAGGAGTGGATCTGGTGACCTAAAAATTTAATCTTACTTCAGTCTCTTCTTTTTGGGAGAGGGAGAGAGGTGACTATGATAGAAAAAAATATATTATATGAAATTACATGCATAAACTTCTTTAGAGTACAATAGGCAAGTGGCCTGAATGCAGCTCAGAAGATATGTATATGAATCACTGGGGTAACTTAATTTATTTACCTTTCTCCAGGACCCTGTCTAAACTAGGAAAATGTGTTTAATAAACATGATAGCTAAAATACATTAATTAACATTTCAAAACACTATTTTAGACCCTAGTGTAGACAAAGATAGAAATGTTTAAAAATATGATCGTTCAGGTTGGTTAGACTAGATAACATGTTTTAAACACCCCCCTCTTCATCCTTAAGTATTAATCATTGTCTAAATTATATTAGCTAGCACATTTGCAAAACTTGTCTAATTTTCCTAATCTACAGGGGACCAAGAGGACCTAGAATAGAAGTACAGTTTTTAAATAATTGCACTGACAGTTTTGAAACATGCATACAAAATACTAACCCTTAATTCTAAAATGTAATTCTTCTACCATTTCGTTGCTGCTTCAGGTTGTAGCAGTAGTCTCACGAGTGCTTGTGTTCCCTGGAGTGTATGTGGTACCATGTAAGGATTTTAGATGTGTGTTTTGCACCAAATATTTGGTATGTTATTGAAGTTGTTAAACAAACACAATTGAACCTCCCAGTGCCGCTCTCTCGCACTCACATAAAATTTCTCATTACGTTCAGTATTTTTAAACAAAAAGAAATTCCGCCCTCCTCCACAGCCCTGTGTGTTTCCTTTTGTAAAGCAGGTAGTTGGCACATTAAGGTAAATACCACAAAACCACAAAAAAGCAATAACAAAAATCCACTAATCTACATGATTGGCTAGACCTTGATGTAATTAATATCAGTATAAATCAGGGCATACCATCAGCTTCTGTGGATCTACTCCAAATGTATACTGGTGTAAATGAAATCCAAACTGGGCCCTATCACTCTAAAGCAGACTGCAATTCATAATCTCTCATGTATGTTACATATCGGATAGATTGTTTTCAGGATACTAAACCAATCAATAAAAGTCAAGTTAAAAAACAAAAACACTAGAAAGTTAGAAAAAAAGGAAAGATCATTTATAATAACCAAATATTTGTAGTTCACGTAACCCAGCAGTCTTGTCCGACTTACATGCATAGCCAAGAAAATAAACCCTAGAGCCTAGAAATTATGCCACATATCATATAACACACTGGCATGTTAATACCCTTTCCTTTTTAAATCTTTAGTCTCCCTTTGGAGTCTACCATTCAGCAAGAATCAGACTGACATGTTACAGGCTCAGCTTTCTTTCTGAGGAAGCAAGTCATTCAGGAAGGAATGGGTAGGATGTCAATCTTAGGGGGATAAACAGAAAATCCCAAACTGGAATCTGCACATTATCACTCTATAGCGAGATATAATAAATTAATATCTCACATTCACAGGGCAAGATCCTCATTAGCATATCTCCACTGAAATCAAAGAACTATGCTGATTTACACGAAGTGAGATTCTGATCCATAATAATGAATACTTAGGCCTCAAACTGTAGACCAGATCTTTTTCTTTCTTTCTTTCTTTCTTTCTTTCTTTCTTTCTTTCTTTCTTTCTTTCTTTCTTTCTTTAGCAGTAGAGGGGAACATCTTTTGCACCTCTTGAGTTTGAGGTATAGCATATGCTGCAGTTTGGTTTGACTGTTTTCCATAAACAGGTATAGAAAGGTATGGGGGCATAGCTTTGTCTTGCTTTATGGCCCTCTAGAGTTCTTGGCCCACTGATAATATAAGCATATCACTTGTCCTCAAGGACAGCTGCCTCCTGTACAGATGTGGAAGATACAGGCTATTTAAGCCCTCTTCCCACCCTCCCTTCTACACCACAATATGAATCTAAGGGTACGTCTACACAGCACCCTAAACTCGAAATAACATCTTATTTCAAAACTTGACGCGTTTACATGGTGCCAAATTTCAAAATAACACGTTATTTCGAGACATCCCTTATCCCTCGTGCATTGAAGTTTACCAGGATGGTGAAATAGCGTGCCCGTTATTTCAAAAAATATTTCAAAATAATGGACGGCTTGTGTAGACAGGAGGTAGCTATTTCGGGATACCTGCAGTGTAGACGTACCCTTAGTGATTTACACAACAATGATGTAACTACAATGGCAAATTTTGTAAGAGGCGGATCTTATAAGGTTAAAAAAAGTGGAGAAGTTGGGAAACTACCTACATCCTGTGTTTATGTCCTGATCTGTTTATATGTGCATCCAAATGCTTTTCACTGTAAACTGACAGGAAAAGTAATCTGTCACTGACACTTTGCTGGAAAGGAACACAAGCACTACAAACTGGTTAGCTTTAAATTAACAGGGCAGACAAGGAGTGTGGAAAATTGTGCAAGAGAGGCTTTTCTCCCTTCCCAGAACCTGGGCTGACAAAAGTCATTTCTCTTAAAGAGCCATCTGCACAAATTATTCTATCTGTCTGTTTTCTTTGTACACCGAGGGCCTCATTGTGCCATTTGGGGAACGGTACAAGTGTCCACCACAGTACCAGGTCACGCCCAGCCTTTTCAAAGCAAAGCTCAAGCTTACACCAAAGATAGACTTCCCCTCATCCATTGCAGGGTTTCCATTATGAACAAGACTGTGATAGAAGAAAAGATGTGAAGCTCCATCAGAGGAGGGGTTTGTTGACTTTTTTTTACTCCATAGAAGTGGAGATGGCCACTTATCAATGACACAAGACCAAAGCCAATCCCTTCTTCAATACCCTCTGCTCAGGAAAGCAAAAAATGAGCAGGTTATAATGCCAATAGGTGAGTTTAACTTGTACCTTTTCCACTCCAAGCAGGGGACTAGCATGTTTCAACCTGCCCCATCTCTTGCTAAATGATGGCAAGCTCTTCTGCTTCCAAATAACAAGTCCCAAAGGTCTTGTCAATGTCAGGCCTCAGGGCTGTTTTTGCTGAAGAGGGTTGAAACACTTTTATGTCACATCTATCCTGGCCACCTTACCAGTGTGTTGGATCTGTGTTAGCCTGACCCATTTTAAAGACACATATAGCACCACTTCAGCAACCATAGCACACAGCTACAAGAAGGTACATCTACACAGCAACATTATTTTGAAATAACTAGCGTTATTTTGAAATAACTTAGTCCGCGTCCACACACAAGCAATTATTTCGAAATAATGTTGAAATACTGCCAAGCTGGAGGACTTCTTACTCTGACTCCTGTAACCCTTTATTCAAAGTAGGAATAAGAGATCCTCTGGAAAAGGGCTTATTTTCCGGAGAATATGTCTAGACTGGTGCTTTTCTCCGGCTTATCCCCAAGCCGGAAAAAAGCGGCAGCCATGTTAATGCAAATGCCGCGGGGGATTTTTAAATCCCCCACGGATTTTGCTATTCTGATGTGTCTAATCTGCATCCCTTTTACGGAAAAGGGGTGCAGTGTAGACACAGCCTCATTGCATGAAGAGTAAGGGAAGTTGGAGGAAGAGTGCTCTATTTTGAAATAAGTGCTGTGTAGACGCTCCCAATTTCGAAATAAGCTATTCAAAATAAGCTGCACAATTGATGTAGCTCAATTTGCTTAACTTAATTCAAATTAAGAGCTGCTATGTTGATGCATCCTATATAGTATTTAAAAACCTAGATATATGGGTAGATAGAGGGTAAAGCAAATATGTCTTTGAAGTGGGGAAAGTTCCTGTCTCTTTACCAAACCCAGACACCCTCCCTGTATCTAGGAGGAAATCTCATTAAAGGATTATAGGGTTTTTTTCCAAATAGCAATACAAAAATTCTAAAAATGTTTACCTAAATCATCATAAACTTCTACTAGTGACTTGGGTCCACATTGTCCTTTCCACTTACAGATGCAGAGGGAATCCTAACCAGGCAGATTTGACTAGGGGGCACAAAAGGTTGTGAGGAATCCCCACATCTATAGCATGGTTTCCCTACTTCATGGATCTCATGGAAGATCTTCTGAGGAAGGAAGTTTGTGAGCTTCACTTGTAACCATGGGTACCACTTAGGTCCCAGATGAGATGATGTGGAGCTGGGACTCACAAGAGGAGCAACAACTGGGGCAGGAGGTGATAAGCCTGGGAAGCAATAGCTTTTGAAACAGCAGCTGCTGTTGTATTTTCTAAGCCAGCTGGACCTATCTTTCCTCTCTTGCCACCAATGAGAAAGTGGCCACCAATGAGTTCAAGTTTTAGCAGAACTAGGGAGGAATGGTAAGAGAGAAAAAGCATAGAGAAATTGCACCTCTGTGGGTTCCAGGCTGGATGGGCCAAAAGTGGAGTCATTTTCTGATATATATTTGCTCTGAGTAGCCTGCTTAAGTTATTGTTGACTGAAAAGCTCTCAAGAGCCCTTTTGCCATTGATGAGTCAGCCCATACCTGCAAAAATATATATATTATTTTTATCCAAGCATTAAATAACACAGAAGCTATTAAGTCACAGAGCTTGCCAATGTCTGCTCTGCCCCAGCCTGCATTCCAGACCCTCCCCCTAAAATGGAGGAGGACCTTTGTGTGTTGGTGTGGAGGTGAATTACTGCATCCAAAGTAGTGTGCATACAACACCCTAAGACACCAGCTTTGCCACACTCACGCCTACATAATTACATGTGTAGGAGGATGTCATTCTAACCCCTTTGCACCCTGTCAGAAATGGCACAGCTACAATACTGTTATGTTAGTTGCAGCTTGTCAATCCGGGTTTTGTTCAGCTGTTCCCTTGTGTAGCTGAACATAGCCAGCCTTATGGAATGAAAGTAACATATTGACTAGTTAATCTAGTGTTATTTTATTCCATGGAAAGCAATTCATGAGTCAGTTCAAATTAACCCTCCCTGACTATCCAGAGAGAACCTGGTTGGTTGGTTGGCTCAGGCTGAAGGGTGTTCTGTGACTCATCTTGCTGCTGCCTTTGTGTCTTCAGTTAAACTGCCCACTGCTCTCGTGGCTTCCATTGCCCAGAGTCTTCCGGTACTACCTGAACCTGCTTCACAGTCTCGGCAGCAAAAGTTGCCAGTTCCTCAGAGGTTCCACAGTGGTAGTGCGGATCATTTGGCCAGTTTCCCTGACTAGTACTGTGAGGTACCAAGCTTGTGGGAAGGTAGGACACTTGAGATTAGAGGGCCGTGGTACATTGAGTCCCAATGATGAGAGACTTGATGTACCCACAGTAAATGTGGCTCTGCTGAGACTACCTTTAGACCCTGATGTTTCCTTTAGTACACTATTCTCATGTGCCAACGTGCTAGAACTGATATCCTGAAATGTAGGTACACTGCTGAAATTCATGGAAGATACAGATGCTAAGGTTAATCTTCCCCCTTGTGGGTTAGTCCATAATCTGGACATTTGTTCAACTGCAGTGATTACAAAAGGTTGGAATTTGTAAGCTTTGCAGACGGGGTGAAGCTGTGTGCTCTTTGCTCTTTAAAAGCATAGTCTTGACCACGAAGTTTTACATTGCTAAAGGTGCAGCGGCGAATGCAGTTCTGTTGTTGTCCTACTATCTGTACTCACATCTTAGAATTATGCAAGAATTCCCACCAGACATCTTAAGTGTGGTAATGTCAACCAGACTAGAAGGGTCACCTGACATACTCAGAGACATCATTATTTTGGTAATGGTGCTGGTGTCTGACCATGAGATAGGTGTAGTCTCTGCAGCTGGATTCAAACACCGAGATCTTTGTACTGCCTGTCTGGTATGAACCTCCCACGTCAGTGAACAAGATCGGAGCAGATCTGTAGTGCATGAAAGACAATGGTATCATTTAGGTGGTGGAAGGGCCTACAGAGTGTAGCTCCCCACTCCCCGGCATCACACACAAGAAGAAGAATCACATTTGACTGTGCACAGATTTTTGGGCACATAATAAATATGTGAAATGTGAGCAGTTTCAGTTGCCAACTTTCAAAGAGGTGATATGCCAAATAAGTGGATCCCAGATTCTCTTTGTGCCAGATTACTGATCTGGTTATTGGCAAATACCTGTGGCTGAAATTTCTCAGTTTTTACTGACTTTCAGCTAGCCATTTGGGAGGTACTGCTATCAGCTACTCCCCCTTGGCTTAGTTTCTGCTCCTGAGGTATTTCAGGGGGTGACCTCTCAGCTCCTTGATAATATCCAGGGTGCATTTTGCTACTGGATAATATTCTGATCTTTGCTAGGAGTCTTCCTGAGCATAATGCTATTTTAGACCAGATGCCAACATGACTCTAACAAGCTGACATAAAGTTGAATGGAACCTAGCAACGGGGGGGGAGGAGGAGGGTCTCCAAGTCCAGACCTTGGCCCAAGCAGGAAAATCTACATTGCTATTTTAAGCCTTGTGACCCAAGACGTGTGAGTTTGATTCTGAGACTCAGTGCCATGGGATTGATTGTCTGTGCAGTGTAGACATACTCTGAGATGCAAACATTTAAGCTATCGGAAACCCCTCCACCCAAAATTAGCATAATATTGTCCTATAAGTCATTACTGTCCACAATAAAACACTTTCTCCATACTATTCTAGTGCTAGATGGTAAAAACTAAAATTAACACATTAGAGTTCCCCAGTGAAGTATTTGAAAAACTGACTCCTTAAAAAGCTAAAAGAAGGAAGACTATAAAGAGAACCAATTCTGAAACAAAACTGCTGAATCTCAACAAGGGGCCATTAAAACATGGACCCAAATGTTGTGATTTGAGCCCCCCACAATTAAAAAATAGGGTTTTCCTTGTCAGTTTTTTAAACCTGCAATATTACTAGTAATGATAATCAATTAATATTGTATGAATAGTGATACATGTAATACTAATCTAGCAATTTTTTCCTGAAAAAAGAGAGAATGTATAAGTTGAAAAATGTCAGAAAATATCTATTGCCAAGAATGAGAGTAATGCAGGGCTGTGATTCATTTTATCCTAGAAAGCTCAGTCCAGCTGCTGCAGCCTTTGGATTTCAGTGGAAGCTCCTGCTGCTTTTTGCCTAAAACTGAGCTGACTGAGGCACCAGGAGATCAAGTGTCTCGCCCAAGATCACCCAGCAAGCCAGTGGCTCAGATGGGATTATAGCAATTCAAGATACTTGTGGCTCATAGTCCGCTCTTGTAAGCACCAGACCACATGGCTCCTCCTCAGAATATGATCTGGTGGGATAAAAATATCCACTATTCTTTAATTCTAGACCAACTGGAATACAGTCTACTAATAACTAATGCTGTTTTTGCCATAATCCACTGCAATGGGTCATACAGGCCTTCTGTCATGCCCTGGATAGATTTCTACAAGCTGATTCAAGATAAGAATAGAACCATTGCTGTATAAAATAGTTAAAGATGAAACATTGCAAGGTCAGCAAACCCTTCCTAAGCCTACATCACCAACATATTCAATAATGTCAAACAGACCAATCATTTCCATTTTTAATCATACAATTAATATTCTGCTCTACAAACATGAGGAGCAAATGTACACAATCCAAAGAGCTTGCAATATTGTGGGTTACATTCCTCAAAAAAATAGTATTAGGCAAGTTTAATAAACAATACCTTAATCAACAATGTGCATCCGGGAGTGTGTTGTCTTCGAGACACCACCAATTTCCTGAGGAAACTACAATCCATTGGTGATCTTCCAGAAAACACCATCCTGGCCGCTGTGGATAGAGAAGCTCTCTACACCAACATTCCACACAAAGATGGACCACAAGTCATCAAGAACCATATCCCTGCTGATGTCACAGCCCAGCTGTTGAGCTCTGTGACTTTGTCCTTACAGGATCTCTGTCAAGCATTCTTAAAACTACAATACCCATCTAGGGAAGTGAAGAAACAGATTGACAGAGCCAGGCGAATACCCAAAAGTCACCTACTATAAGACAGACACACCAAAGAAAGCAACAGAATTCCACTGGCCATTACCTACAGCCCCCAGCTAAAACCTCTTCAAAACATTATTAAAGGTCTACAACTTATCCTAGATGACAATCCCTTGCTCTCACAGACCTTGGGAAGCAGGCCAGTTCTCACTTACAGGCAGCCCCCCAATCTGGAGCAAAGTGCCAGATAGCTGGGCCAGAGCCGCGAATGCTGGAAACCAGTGTAGCTCTCTGGAAGTCACTAGAGCTAAGGCTGCTGAGGATCTGGCTATTTGCCACAAGGACTTTGAACCATCCTCATCCCCTCAACCACAATGGGTCAGAAGCCACTGGGCCACAGAGAACCTCCCGTCAGCTCCTTTGCTTTCCCTGGTGATGCTGTGGTCCTTTTATCAGGTATTTCAGGAACCCATTCAATAATTATAGTCAAGCTCTGCTGCTCAGCTAAACAAAATGGCCATTTGCTTTTCTGAATACCAAGCAAAATAAGGATTGAGGAACAATTGAAGGAAGTGCACCAAACAGAAACTCTTGCATTCATTATCATTCACACTGGTGGAGATAGAGTGGGGGGGAGCAAGCTACACTTTAAAATATGAATCACTCCCCACATTAAGGCCATATCCTACTGCCATTGTTTTCTTTGGGAGCTTTGCCATTGACTTCAGTTGGAGCAGGATTGGGCCCTTAATTCCCATTTCCTCTTGGCCGAATGAACTGCTGCATATGCCAGTGACAGCTAAATGAAGGCCCCCTGTTTCCAGAGCACTGGCAGCAGCTCTTAGCTTATTAAACTTGAGGTAATTGACATTACAAACAGGCTTTGCCCACCGGGACCCTGAAGTAGTCAATGATTGGGCTTTAATGAGGAGGATAAAAAGAAAAAAAAAGTCCTTCAAAACTGTTGTAGAACAGTCTAAGAAAAGCTCTTTCCCTTTTTCAGGCAGGCAGTGATTAAAGTCTGTGCACGAAAAGCAGCAAGGAAGGATGTCTTGCTGCAAACGCTTCTCTTCCTGACTTCCCTGTGACAAAGATAAGCAGAAAGAAAAACAAAAATGGTCACTGACACCTGCAAAGGGTAGCACTAGCCTAATTACAGATTTTCCTCATAAAAAGGGAAGCCACTCTTTGATGAACTCAGATAAGATTTCAGAAGTGATTATGTACACAGAGAACACATGCGTAGCCTGAGGTCTAGCACTTCATTCAAACAACAGGCAGAGCCTGCAGTAGATGTTCTAGCACTCATATTATATAGGGAAGACTGATGTAGTTGGGGGTGCATTTGACATATACGTCTCACCAGTCCTGCTCCTCTAAGGGTATGTCTACACATCAATGTTATTTCGCGATACCAGAGGTATCCCAAAATAGCTCCCCCGTGTCTTCACAAGCCATCCGTTATTTCAAAATGTTTTTCAAAATAATGGGCGAGCTATTTCGGCATCCCAGTAACCCTCATTCCACAGGGGTTAAGGGATGTCTCAAAACAGCACTTTATTTTGAAATGTGGTGTTGTATAGACAGCACCAAATTTTGAAATAGCCTATTTCGAAATAAACTCGAAATAAGTACGCAATTTGCATAGCGCAAATTGCGTATCTTATTTCGAGTTTAGAGTGCAGTGTAGACATAGCCTCAGAGAAGAAATACAGATTAACAGAGGGCTTCTGGTTGGTCAGATCCTTCTTTTGAAAACTAAATAGAGGGTTGCAGGCCCTGACATCAGTTGGATTTGTGCACATTGGCAAATGATGGCTCTCACCACTATACGGAAAAGAGAACAGAGTGATTTAAAAACAATCTGATTGCCTAGGAGCTCCAATCTTGGACCAGGGCCCCATCATTCTTGTGCTTTACAAACATAATAGAAGACTATCTCTGCCCCCAAAGAGTTTACATTATAAGACGGGAGACATCAGGTGGATACAATTCAGTCAGTGTGTATTGATCAGACTGATAAACTGTGATCTCAACACACACACACATAACCTAATTGTTGCCAAGTTTGTCCATTTAAATCTTTGGTCGGCAACTGTCTCTTGGTATGGGTTGGTACAACACCTAGCAAAATGGGCCCGATCTTGCCTGAGACATATTAGTGCTGTAATAAAAGACAGGACTATGCAGCACTTTAAAGACTTAACAAGATGGTTTACTAGGTGATGAGCTTTCGTGGGCCAGACCCACTTCCTCAGATCAAATTGTGGAAGAAAATTGGCATGACCATGTATACCAAAGGGATACAATCAAAAAAATGTGAACACATATAAAATTGACAAGTCATGCTCTCGACACTCATGTTGGGAATTAGGCGGCCTGAGTTCTGGTTCTGCTACAGATTTACAAGGTGAAAGTTGGCAAATCACATCTTCACTTCTCTGTCTCAGATTCCTAATCTGTAAAATGGGGTTAACAATGTTTATCTATCTCAGCATTAGGTCTTTTGATTATTATTTCCTTTAATGTGTGCAAAGTGGTTTGAGAGAATCATCAGAAAAGATGTGCAAAGCAGTATTACTAACAGGGAAATATTAGCTCCCACCCCATCCCCATGCAACATATGGGATCACATTACAATGGGCAAAGGTCAGCCTGCATTTTTGCTGAGTTGACTACCTGGGGAACAGTCTGAGAAGTTGTGATTCATTAAAAGTGCGTTTCTGAAAGACTGTGTGGCCATCTGCTTAAAGATGACTGAGCACATCAAAGAAAATATGTAGAAGAGATAGCCTGGTGCAGTTCTAAGGTATATCTGGGGGCACCCCTAAGTTAAACAACCACAGAGCTGAAGTGGTATCATGACTGAATATCCTTGTGCTCCTAAATCTAGCTGCTACCATACCACTTGGCTAAGGCGGGAATCCCAGGTGACAATGAGCTCGTCACTTGCTGCATCCAAGCCCATCATGTGGGTAGTCTGACAATAGAACCCAGTGTATAGTCAGGGTCCTGGTAAGGAGTCAAACCCAGGGCCACACCCAGAGTCAGAGCTGGAAGCGTCACCAAGGGTAAACCAGCGCTGAAGTCAGAGTAACACCAGTGATCAAGCCACATTAAAAGCCACACCTGGGGTCTCAAAGCCAGAGTCAGAGTTGTGCCCAGGATAAAGTCAGGGTCAATACCTGGAGTTAAGGCAAGAGAGTGGGAATGAGGAGTGGGCACCAGGTGAGGAGGCAGGAACTTGGGTCTCAAGGGTCTGGTCAGCAACAGGCCTGGTAATTGGGTGACCAGATAGCAAGTCTAGAAAATTAGGATACGGTGTGTGAGGGAGGAGGGGTAATAAGTGCCTGTGTAAGAAAAAGCCTAGAATATTGGGACTTAAATCAGGACATATGGTCACCCTAACTAGTAACTAGTTACTCAGACAAGGAGTGTGGCAAGAATAGGAAGCTTTGTGCTAAAAGGTATCCAGGCAACAAGTCTGCTGCTTCTTAGCTGCTTCCACTAAGTCAGTGGGGGTAGCCCCAGATCTCAGCTATAGTTTTCTCAACTGGTCTTACAGCTTAGCAGCACAGAAGGTGCTCTTGCTTGGCAATCCCATGGGCCTGGATTTGGGAGCAGTGGCCTCTGAGAGGGTCACAGCGCTCCTTCCTCCGGGGCTTTGTACATTACCAAATGGTTACATGAACAATTTAAAAAAAAATTAAATGAGCCACCCAGTGAGGAGGGGGGAGGCCACCAGCAGTAGGCAGGAAGGCACAGAACGGAGCAATTAGCTTTCTGATTCCACAGTCCTGGGAATGTTGTAAATATCTCACTAGATACTATGAGAGAAAGAAACCAGCTCAGATCGCTGAGAACACTATCATGCTGTTGTGTTTGCATATAATAAATCATTTTTACATTTATATAGAGCCATTCTTCCCAGAGACCTTGAAAGTTATACACAGTGCTGTACCACACATTGCACATCTGGAAATGCAGCTGCCCCTCCCCCCGCCCCTGCCCCCTACACACACACTCACAAGGTAGAGAGCAGCAGCCAAATTGTGAACACCGCACCATGTCAGTTCAGGGAAAATGAAAAGTGACCAGGAACAAGCTTATTTTTTTTAAAGAGTGTCATGGGATCTTTCACAGCCACACTTTGCAGATAGCACTGCAACATTCTGAGAATAATGGAGAGATGGCCAAGTCTGCTTTCCCAGGGTTTGAAACTCTGGAACCAAAGTAAAGTACATTTCTCTTTACAGCCCTAACTCATCCTCTCAGCTGATTAACTACATTTCTGGGTCTTTTTAACCACTAAGCATACATGATTAGCGGACAAATGAGGGCATTAACTAAAAAGACAGAACAGAAATCTTTTAGAGACAGGTAAAATGCAAAACCACTAAGGGGGTTAATGTCATTACTCTAACTTTTATGGGTTATGTGAAAATGTAAAAGTCACAAATCTGGGCTAGAGTTTCCAAAGCTGGGACCCCTAAAGTTAGGCACCAAAAGCCATATTTAATCACCTAAAATAAAGCCAGATTTTTAGACCTACCGTTTGACCTCAAACCCACCTGAACTCAATGGGAGCTGTGTAGGCTCACTGCCTCTGGAAATCAGGCCATATAGAGTACATCTACACAGCAGGGCTAAAGTCAAATTAAGCTACACAACTTCAGCTATGTCAATTGCGTAGCTTCAGTCAAAATAGCTTAATTCGGCTTCTGGCACTGTCTACACAGCAGAAGTCAAAGGAAGAACACTCTTCCTTCAACTTCCCTTACTCCTCATAAAATGAGGGTTACAAGAGTTGGAGTAAGAAGTCCTTCAGCTCGATGTTATTTCGAAATAAAGGTTTGCTGTGTAGATGCACACTGTGCTATTTTGGAATAATGTCAATTATTCCGAAATAATACTGCTATGTAGACATACCCTTACAGAGTAAAACGCCTGTGTATAGTTTTAAGTGCCTAGTTTTAAACATCCAAGTTTGCAAATATTAGTTTTCCCCTGGTATTCAGAGAACTAAAAGGAGAGACAAATAGAAAGTAAGAGGGAATTTAAGAAGTCTAGCCCTGGCCTCTCAATGGTTTATCAGTAATAGAGAGTGTAAAAAAATTGATACAGACATAAGAGAAAAAGAAAGCAGTTCAAACAAGGCACCTTCTGCTTAATTAGCCAAGACGGTGTGACCATATTATCCAGCCGTTACATCAGCCAGAACATGTATGTGCTGCCTGCTAAAATAGCTACTGTTCTGAGAGATGAAATGAATAATTTCTTTGTCCCTAACAAAAGACCAAGTGTCTTTTTTTAAAAACCAAGTGATCTGTTGAGAGTTTAGGATTCATCTCTGAGCACTGCAGGGGGAAGGGCTTGGACTTAACTAAACCAACTACCAAATACAATTATCCCCCCAGGTTTAGGCTTGTTTTGTCAAACACAGTGGTTTGAATTAGCTTACTTCTTAGCATAAGGACGTTGGCAGCTTGTAGAATGCTGGTGCTAAGTAACAGTAACATCAGTCTTTCATTGGTACAACACAAAGGCTATGTCTACACTCGCGGCTTCTTGTGCAAGAACATCTTGTGCAAGGGTTCTTGTGCAAGAAGTCTTGCGGAAGAAAACGTCCACACTGCCATGTGCGAGCTGTGCTTTTGTGCAAGAGCGCCCATGGCAGTATGGACACTTTCTTGCGCAAGAAATCTCTGATGGCCACTTTAGCCATAGGGCTTTCTTGCGCAAGAAATCCCTGCCGAGCGTCCACACTGCCCTCTTGCACAAAAGCTCCTGCGCAAGAGGGCTTATACCTGTTAAAAAAGAGCATAGCTCTTGCACAAGGAGCCCTCTCTTACCACGCCATACAGTAAATTTTCTTGCGCAAGAACGGGCGGGCAGTGTGGATGCTCTGCAGTTTCTTGCACAAGAACGGACTTAATTGCACAAGAAGCCGCGAGTGTAGACATAGCCAAATTGTTTTTCAGGGACCTGACAAAACTGAGTTGCTGTTTAACAATGGGATTGAACTTTGGTTAGTTAATTAATTACTCATATTGATTTGCAATCTCCATCAAGATGGTTTAGGAGACAGACAGAAAAGTGCAAGCTATCCTATATCTTAAAGGGTTAGTCACACTCTCATTTTCACTCTGTACCTCTCTAAACACAATTTGCATGAAGCTTGCTATACAAGAGGGGCCCAGTCCTGCAGCTCTTATAAAATGAGAGCAGATTAAGTGTGCTAGTTAAAGCTACAGGAACTGTAGTTTTATATCTATTGATATTTTATTAATTTGTTATTATCTACTTGCATTATTGTAGCATCTAGAGATCTCAACAAAGTTCAAAGTCCCATTATGCTGTAGAAATATAGTAAGGGTACGTCTAAAGTGCAAGTTTCTTTCAGAATAGAGCATCCACACTACAGGGAAGCCTCAAAATTAGTCTGAGGCAGGCTTCCCTAATGTGGATGCGCTATCTCGACTTAGAGCTCCAGGAGGCACTGGGGAGGAATAACTTTAGAATGGCCCTGGTGAGGAGCTAGTTCAACATAGCAGCAGTGGAGCATCTACACACACCCTCTTTTGAAAAATCTTTTTCAGAAAACGGCTTATTCCTTGTGGAATAAGGTTTATCGCCATCGGAATAAGCCATCCGTTATTTCAACTTTCTGTCAAAATAACACAATTGCAGTGTGGACACTAGTATTGTTTTTCTGGAATCACGGCTGTTATTCCGGAAAAACGGTGCAGTGTAGGCACACTCTAAGAGACCCCAATGCGCAAGCTAAGTAGGCAAAAGAATATCCATTTCTGAATGGAGAGGGGTAACTAGTGGTGTCCCCCGAGGGTCAGTCCTGGGACCAATCTTGTTCAACTTATTCATAAATGATCTGGAAAAAGGGATAAGCAGTGAGGTGGTAAAGTTTGCGGATGATACCAAACTGTTTAGAATAGTCAAGACAGAAGCAGACTGTGAAGGACTTCAAAAAGATCTCACCAAACTGAGTGACTGGGCAACAAAATGGCAAATTAAATTTAATGTGGATAAGCATAAAGTAATGCACATCAAGAAAAATAACCCCAACTATACGTACAGTATGATGGGGGCTAATCTGGCTATGACAAATCAGGAAAGAGATCTTGGAGTTATCGTGGATAGTTCCCTGAAAACTTCCACGCAGTGTGCAGCGGCAGCCAAAAAGGCAAATACGTGGTGTGCAGGTGGGATCCTATGAAGGACAGTTGCCTGGCAGCCCCATCCTAGATTCCCAGCAGGGCTGACATCTCCACGTGCAGCTCCACAACAGCGAGGTGTCTCCCAGGTGGGACGAGCATTGAAAGACGCAAGCAGACAGGCTGGCTGGAACAGAGAGGTACAGGGTGCTGGTGTTTCCAGCCCTCAGGGAGGAGGTGCTGGGAGCACCGGGGCATTGTGGGAAGTGCTGGCTGCTTAGCCTTGTGGGCAGAGCCTGAGAGGAGCTGACTGGCTCCGTCCCGCACGTGGAGATGTCAGCCCTGCTGGGAATCTAGGATGGGGCTGCCAGGCAACTGTCCTTCTTTGCCTCTTGTGTCTGGCCTGACTAGCTCAGCTCTCCACCTGCTGCAGGTTAGAACACTCTGGCTTGGAAATTTTTTCTGAGAAAAATCACTGCAAGAAATTCACAACCTGAAGCTTCAAGCCAAACACCCAAAACACGGGTATACAATTTTCTTTTTAAAAGTGCTGTCATATGGATGGAAATCGGGTAAATATGGAATTGTGTTAATAACAGCAGAACTGATTTAAATGGGGCCTGCATGTTGTGTAGTTTGCCTTAATCGTATTCATGCCCATCAGTGTGAAAAAAGTTATTTGCATATATTTTGCATATATATTTGCATGTATATGCAACCACACTTAAGCTGCGGCCCTTGGCATGTGCTGTGAGTATCATTGTGGGCCCTGGGGCTTCCAAAATTGAGTAGCCCTGCCCTAAAGCATAGATACTGGTTGTTCACAGAGAGCAGAGTTACCAGATTACATGTGCTAATGGTCTGAGGCAGCAGGGCAGATGCTATCTTCCCCCATAACAGTAACAAAAGCTAAGGCTGGGCAGTTGTTCTGAGATCAAGGAAAGGTCACATAAGAGCTGACCCTGCCAGGTGCTAAGCATCCTCAACTTCCATTGAAGTGCAATACTTTGCAGCTTCGGACCACAGTGAGCCATGGCCACTTTTCACCGGGCAACATGAAATTTCTCTAAAACGAAATGCTTCACAGTGTCGTCTCAGATATAATATTTGATTATTGCTCCTTATGATTCCTGCAGTGCTGCACCTACTTCTTAGTTACATGAGTTAATCTTTTAAAAACTTCTGATTTCCTATGATCACACAAGGTTCTATTCATAATTGGTTGCTTCATACTGCTTTTCTTTTTGTGTTTTTTCATATCCCCACCCTTGAAACCCCTCTTGGGTGGAATGTTACTTCTCCAGAAGGATATTCATGTGGCCAACTAGCCGCATGTTGTTTTAAATTCTAACTGATGACTTATCCCTTTGATCATTGAATTTGTTTTGCCTATGTTACCTAGCCACTTGATTTTAGATTCAGCTTTCTTTGCCCAGTGCTGGGATAAGTAAGGAATGGAGCTCTGTACACAGCTAAATTAAAAGTGAGACTTGAACGTGTCGTTTAAAATTTTGAAACAGAGATAATTCACATAAATAAATAATTAGAAGGAAAAAAATAAGAACTGTCAACTGACCTGCATTAATGCCTGCAATTAACGCAGGACAGGATTAATGCGTTAAAAAATGAACGCCTTAATCACAGGCATTAATGCTGTGCTGCCTCTTTGAAGTGCCACTTGGGCACTTCAAATGGGCAGTGCAAGTGGAGCCAGGGATCAGGTGGAGTGCCCAGCTGATCCCCAGCTCCTCATTGCAAAGCCCCTTTGAAGTGCCGCTCTGCTTTGAAGTGCCGCTTCAAAGAGGCTTTGCAAAGTGGAGCCGGGGATCAACTGGAGTCCCCAGCTGACCCTGGGCTCTGCCTTGCACTTCCCCTTGGAAACGCCACTGCGGCACTTCCATGGGGCAGTGCTGCATGGAGCCTAGGGTCAGCTGAGCACTCCAGCTGATCCCAGGCTCCATGCAGCGCTGCCCCATTGAAACGCCGCTGCGGCATTTCAAAGGGGAGTTGCATGCGATTAATCACATGATTAATCATGATTAAATGTTTTAATTAAAAAAAATTAATTTAAAAAAATCAACCCAGAATAATGCCAAAGGGGGAAAAAACACAAAAACTAATTGTCCTTGGAGCTGAACTGGAATTTAGCAAATGTCATCATTCAAACCGGCTGTGCTTTGTCTTCTTTTAAGTTCTCTGTTAAGGCCTGATTGTCAACTTCCTAGTTCCCTTGTTATTTCTCATAATTTATTGTGACAAGCTGCAGGGTAAAACTGGACATCAAGCTATGATTAATTAAGTTTGTTTCTTTCAAGCCTTAGTGACAGTAAATGGAGACTAATTGGTACTCCTCCGCAATATACCCTGCAGCTCCCTGAAATCTAAATATAATACACAAGCCCACCTACCCCACCCCCTTGCTTCCCACAATGCATCTCTGAAGACCAGTATCAATATCAGAATATATCTGATTTTAAGATCTGCTTGGCTATGCTGAACAACAGCACTCCAATAATTAGACTATATATGGTAACACCAGACTCTCAAAAATTAAAGTAGAAACCGTTCATAGTCGATGTACTGTAGCTTGAATGGTCGGGAATGGCAAAGGAAAGGCAAGTATCATGGCAGTTTGGGTTTATGCAGTAGTTTAATGAGTATGCCCAAGTTGGTCAGATTTTTAAAAGTGTTCGGTATGCATCAGCTCCCACTGAGAACAATGGGAACTGGTGGGTGCCAAGCACTCTTTGAAAATACTATCAACTAAATTTATGCAGAACTAATCACTGTAGCATCTAGGCACTGAGATATGTATTTCTGCCCATTTGCAAGTCCATGCACTAGACTTTAATTAGGCAAAATGCATCACAAATCTGCTTTCTAAATCAGTCAGAATATAGCCAGTCAGTAATGATGGAAAAGCCAGTTTTCAGATCTGGATAACTAGAGTCTCCTCCAAACAACACTTAGGCTATGTCTGCACTGCAGCCTTCTTCTGCTAAAGCTTATGCAAATGGAGTGTGGAGTAGAATATTGCTGCGCTTCATTTGCAGAATTAATTAGCAGCCGTTTTTTGCACAAGAGGCTTTTGCGCAAAAAGGAGCTGTGTAGACAGCTCCTTTTTGTGCAAAACCCCCTCTTGCACAAAGAAGAAGCCTGGGGATGTCTCTAATTTAAGCCAGCTAACTATGGTCCCTAAGGAACCATATAGCAGCTAAGCACAGCATGCTCCACCCATGCCTCTTCCTGCCCTGATATGCCCCATATACCAGGGCCTAGTGGGGGGTGGCACAGAGCCCAACTATGCCCAAGGAATTCTCGTGTGGTCAGATCAGGATGTTTTCCAGCCCACCATGTAAATTTCTAATGAATATTGGGAAATAGAAATTAATAAATAACCTTTAATTAGTCACAGACAGAGACAGTTGACAGGGAATTTTGAAGCTGAATAAATGTTAACAGAGAGGGTAATTAACCAGTGCAACAACTGCCAAGGGTTGTGGTAGAGTCTACATCACTGGCAACTTTTAAATCAAGATGGGATGTTTTTCTAAAAGCTCTGTTCTAGCTCAAACACTAATTAATGTGAGGATGTTCTCTAGCCTGTGTTACACAGGAGGTCAGACTAGATCACATTGGTTCCTTCTGGCCTTGGAATCTGTGAAATGTACAAGAGCATTTAATATTTAGGCTTTTATTTTTTTTTAGTTTTAGGCCTCCATATATAAAATGTCCCACCCTCCCTTCATTTTTTTTTTTTTTTTTTTTTTTTTGGTTTGGCTATTTATTGCTCCTTTTTTAAAGCATTATCTCTGGAATGACAGCTCTCTCTTAGCTTCTTCCTTTAAAAAACACCCCTGGAACCCGACCAAACTCCTTCAAAGTATTGTACCATGTTAGGGACCGGTAGGGTGAGTTCTATTTCAGAACTCAACTGCTCAAAGCAGTGTGTGTGTGTGTGTGTGTGTGTGTGTGTGTGTGTGTGTGTCAGAGAGAGAAAGAGAGAAAGAGAAAATGTGTGTGTCCTTAGTTTAATTAGAAAATTTAATTGGATGGAGGATGGGTCATTTTCCCCCCCGTTTGAGCTGGCTGCAATAAACAGACTTTTCTCTTTCTCTTTCATCCTTCACTGGTTTGTAGTTCTGCATCTGCTCTACTGGCATTGTCTCCCCTAACGGCCATACTGATCAGGAAGCCAGAGCCAGGAGGCAAATGAAGGGACTGCATTGATACCACTGATCACTCAGCCCCGCATAACTGGCAACTGTTTCTTTCTTTTACCTCTGGAGATGAGTTGAACAGATTGTGTAAAATTTGGTTGCTTCCAATAAACAAGAATACTGTACTATTGTGAGCCTTTTGCTATCTGGTACCAATGGATCAGAATTACATATATACCACACCAAACAAAGGCAAAATTTCTGTGGAAGTGAATAAATCTACTTATTTCAAGGAACATGGCAAGAGAGAACTAGAGATGAAATACATTATGCACTTATTTTTCTCTCCGAGGAGGGTAACAGGCTAAAGTACTAGTACTGTACTGTACACCTCCCACAGTATTGTCCAATGCTACATGTGGTAAGAGAGTGATCAAATTTATGTAAATTGCAGGAAAATCCTCACACTGGAAGCTCCTCAGAACAGAAACCATTCTGCTTCGGTGTTTGGAAAATGGACACTACTGTTAATGACAATAAGTCATCCAATGCAAAGACAGGCAAGATGAGATACTTCTCCTGTGCATGGTGCCCCAAGCCCAGTGCTGTGTCTCAGGCTGCATCGAGGGTGTGTCTAGACTACGGGGGAGGGGTTTTAAAAAAAAAGTGTCCTTTTTTCGAAAAAACTTCCCCTGAGTCTAGACTGCTTCTGCGTCCTTTCAAAAGTAAATCGAAAGAACACGGCAGTTTTTTCGACTACGGAAAACCTCATTTTACGAGGAAGAACGCCTTTTTTCAAAAGTGCTCTTCTGAAAAAAGGCGCTATGTAATGCAAACTGTGCTTTTTTGACAGAGAGCATCCAGACTGCCAGGGTGCTCTCTTTCAGAAAAACAGCTTGCTTTTTTGAAAGTACCAGTTGAAGTCTAGATGCTCTTTTTTGAAAGAGGCTTTTTCGAAGCTATCTTTTGAAAAAGTCTCTTTCGAAAGAGGCTTGCAGTCTAGACATAGCCCTAGACTACAGACTTCTTTTGGACGAAGCTTTTCCAGAAGAGATCTTCCAGAAAAACTTCTTTCAAAAGAGAGCATCCACACAGCAAAAGCGCATCAAAAAAGCGATCTGCTTTTTCGAAAGATAGCGTCCACATTGATTGAACGTTATCTCACATTTAAGTAGTGATTACTATGGACAGAGTGGCCACTAGGGCACCTGTGCTTTTTCCTGGAGGCCTCTTCTTTAGAAAAAAACACCTCTTTCCAGTCCACACACGCCTTTTTCCGAAAGAGCTCTTTCAGAAAAAGGCTTCTTCCTCGTAGAAAGAGGTTTACTGCTGTCAGAAAAAAAAACCTGTGTTCTTTTGACTTTCTGTTGAAAGAACACAATTGCAGTGTGGACGTAAGTGTAGTTTTTCTGGAAAAACAACTGTTTTTCCAGAAAAACTCTGCAGTGTAAACATACCCTCAGATGCTCACATCACATAGGCTTCTGCTAGGAAGCAGGCATGGACATGCAGCCCCTGGAAGAGCAATTCCGGGTATTTTAAACTTAAAGTGCACAGCAGTACACTGGGTCCAGACCCCTTATCTAGGATGTGGTGCATTCCAAGGCGTGCATGTGTGAATTTGCACATACATGCATGTGGCTAAGTTCTGTACTATTTACTCCTGTAGCCAGTGGCTCTGCCACATTTGCCTTGCCTTTTAGAATATTTCTGATACCATCCATACACTCCTATATTGGTGAGCTGCACACTGGCAGATGTGTACCTTGGGCATGATGAAAAAGTAAACACTACATCCACTGCAAAGTCTGATTGATACAAAGAATATGTGGATTTTTTAAGGTGACGGGGACAAACTTGGCCCCCAACATATAATTTTTCTGGCACTCTAGGTCAATCAGATACAGCCACAAGCTCAAATAGCGTTCACTCTCTCTCTCTCTCTCTCTCTCTCTTTTTCTCTCTCTCCTTTCTCCCACTTACAGTATTACAGAGTCAGCCTGAGACCAAGTTCAGCTCTCTGGAGTGTATGTATATCATTTCCAGGTTGAAGTCTAATCCGCAGCCTTGTCCTCATTGAGATGCTCAGTTTACCAATCCTGTAACTTAAGCTCGTTGTTACAGCCATAATAATCAAACGGATCATTTTTCTAACAGATACTTTTGGTCAGCACTTCCCATTTTTAAAAAGCTCTTCCTAAGCCAGGGCTTCAAGGCAGCCAGAGCTGCCCAGAGTGGAGACCCAGTACATATTTTCAAACCCACAGGGCAGAAGCCTTGAGCCTCTCTGAGGCCAAATCCACAAGCCCCAGTGCATCCTGTGGGACTGGAGCCCTGAGTCTTGGCACCTCCTATTGGGCAGAAACCCCAAGACTCTGGGAAATTTTCTGTGAGAATTTAAGCCCTGCCTTAAACTTTCTGTATTAGTTATGTTACAGTCAGGATTCCTCTGCCACTCTGCTTTTTTTAGTGCTTTTGGAGTTCCATACACACATGGGGCAATTAAATTGCATTTCCCCTTACAAGATTCAAAACTTGTGCACATCTCTGAAAGAGTAAGATCCTGAATGGTGGAATAAAGAACAATGTTATCCAGATCAACACTTACCTGGAAAATGTTTCACATGAAAAAATCGACTATCCTTCCTACAGATAATGGGAACGTCCCATTATATTAGACCGAATACTTTATGTGGACATAGATATATAGTAACATGGGATTAAAATCTCTCATGCTTCAAGCATAAGGCAGCTTCTGACAGCCATGATTTTAGAAGCTTCCTCTATGGACAGTTATTCCATAATTGTCCATGATAAGGATTCTAACGCCTTCCTCTGAAGCTGTCAGAGACAGAATATTGGATTAGATGGACCACAAGTCTAATCCAGTCTGGCAGCTCTTAATGTCTTTAATGTTTTAGCCTATTGTTTAGCAATAATAAAAGGAATATTGTCCATTCCTGTCCTGTGTCCTCATCATTCCTTTAATCTTAGCCCTGACTGAAATGCTGGGCCAGATTCTTCATTGTCCCGCGCCTCATGGAGTCATTTACACCAGTGTAAAGTTAATACAAAATATTAACATACCAAAATGGTAGCGTTTCATGTGCAATTGGCACCCACTATTCAATGAGGGTAAGCCACGCCATAAGATTCAGGGAACTGGAGAGAATCAGGGCCACTGTTTCTATCTCTTCAGCCACATTAATGAATGAACTAAAATTGATTGTTTAATTAGTTATTTAAATAAAAGCACGTCTGTTATTTAACCATCAAGATTTTTCTGGAACGGAGGATAAATGCAGTCTTCAAAACCAAAGCAGCCTCACCTCCCGTTAACAACAAATAATACTTTCCCACGTGCCTCATGGTCAAGCTTCTGGGGACACTGCAGACAATCATAATTCCTGTACCAGACACATCACTCTTCCCAGTAGGGAACCAAATGGAGACAGAGCTTTGTCCATCAGCCTCCGCTCCTGGCATCTTGGGGCCCTGTCCTCCATTCAGTTCTTGAGATTCCATCAGCATTTTCCACATAGCAAAAAGCTACGGCACTCGATGGGGACTCAGGAGAGGATGTGTTTTAATACCTGGCTAAGCCACTGATTTCTAAATGACTTTGGCTGAGTTATTTAAAAATTCTGTGCTTACCTGTCCACTGCTGTAAAATGGGGGCAAAGACATTTCTGTCCATGTTGCCCATCATTATAGCATCTGAGTACCTCATGGTCTTTAAGAGATTTACTGTCACTACCACCCCAGAGAGGTAGGGAAGTGCTATTATCCCCATTATATAGAGAAGTGAAACATAGGCAGATTGAATGACTTGCCCACACAGGAAGTCTGGGGTGGGTAGAGAAAGAACTGAGCCCTGATCTCTTGAGACTAGTGCCAAACCATGGCATCATGCTTCCCCTCTTCCCAAGCTCACAGGCATGTAGTGAGATTGAATTCATAAATGTGAATGTGATGCTAAAATAGTGTGGTAGGCGGGACCATACAAGCAAGGGCTTCATTTGCTAGTGGCTAAAGGGGTCAATCGCTCCTCTGCCCCAGACTTTGGTCCCCCCCCCCCCCAGCCTTTTCCTAGCTCTATATATAACAATTCATTCCCACTACAGCCTTTGCAGGACATAACACAATCACGTATAATGTTCTATGCCATCCCCTAATCCAGCATTTTTTTTCTAAAATAATACCCCAGCATGGATGTATATGGCATTTCTATCGCTGTCAGGTTTCACACAAGACGATGCTCCTCACAAGAGCATTTATTTAGCAGCTATTGTGGCAACATCACTGCATGTGAACTCATTAAATTTTCAAAAAGGATACTATGTTACTGGCAGATCACAGGCATAATTACAGTAAAAGCTTTCCCCTGGACTCTGCTCACTAACAGTGCTGCTTCATTTGTTACTGATCCAGAAACAGAATGAGCCCTCTGTTTCAATCTACAGGATGCTAACCAGCCATATCCATGAATTACCATTGGAGGAGGAGTATATAGGCTCTGTTTGCGCATATTCCCCCTCCCTCCCTCTTCAAAGGGCCTATATGGCATCTTTCACACTGGTTAACAGGAGTGGCTCTGGGTGCCTCTTTTCACAGATGCAGGAATTAAAGATATGAGGGAGTGCTGCAATACCCTCCAGATTTTAAACCCTGCTGCATAGGGTTCCCAGCCACCAGCCTGCACCTTGGGGACCTGCTGCCACCCAGCATCCCAGCCACCAGCTCCAGGTGGTCCTGACCAATAGCCCCTCAGGCTCTGCTGTTAGTCCCATGGTCCTGGCCGATGGGAGCTCTACTATCATCTGGGGTCCCAGCAGCTCCTCTGTAGGCCTCAGGGACTCTGAATGTTGGTTCCTCACATGTGGCCCTATTCTAGAGTGGGGAAGGATGCCAACCAGGTAAGAGGAGGCACAGCTCAGCATCCTCACACTAAAAATTGTCCCAGAGCCACTGCCTCTTCGTTTCCTTCAATCAGTCAAAATAATGCAATTCATAGCTGTTCTAGGGCCGGAGGCTGCACCCCTTGGAGGATTCTGTTTATAGACCTCAAAGCAATTTACAAATGTATGTTTTACAGAGGGAGAAAAAAAATCACACAGCAGCTCAGTAGCAGAACAGCAATCTCCTGATTCTCTGTGTAGTGCTTCATTCACTGCACCACATTGTCTGCATCCAGCATGCTTACAGCAGTAAGACAGTTGCAAATACAGCTAAGTTCTGTCTACACAACTGCTCCTTATTTGCTAACCATGGGGGAAGGGGCCCTCAATGAGAGCCCATACTTCAGCTGAAGAGGGAAGTATGTAGTGCTTTCCAAGATCCCAAGTAAGACAACAGTTCAATAGCAATGCCTGGGAGCCGAAACTTTTGAGGGGGCGGAGGGGAGGTTGATCCAAAGCCCATTGAAATCTATGGGAATCTTTCCATTGACTTGAATGGGCTTTGGATCATACTTTTGGCAAATAGAGATCTACCTCCTCTGAAGCAGTCAGTCCAACACCTTTCATCAGCATTAAATTAATTTAAGCCTAATTTAATAAGGAAGAGTAAGAAGTCCTCCAGCTTGACATTATTTCAAAATAAAAGCTTTAGTAGACATGCACTATGTTATTTCAAAATAACGTTAGTTATTCCGAAATATCACTGTGGTGTAGACGTACCCTTGGAGACTAACAAAAATATATAGGATCATGAACTTTCATGGGTAAAACTCACTTCATCAAATGACAACACTGTCTATATGATATCATGTTAGCATTTACAGGCACTCAATCAATATAGGTGTGAGAATGTACATGGTTATTATTACACACATAACAGATCACACTTTATATTAAGGTTCCCATTTAAAAACAGTTAATAAATGACTATCACATGTTCTGATAAATGGTTAATCAATCATTAAAGATTATTATAGAGTCCAATAAGTCAAAAAATTGCTTATAGCCATGGCTTATAAACATCAATTACACCTTTTACTGGGAAACTTATAACTTCTACTATTCATGTATGCAACATACACATACAATTTCTTAACTATTTATAAACCATTTATAAATGGAACCATAATAAACAAAGTGTGACTCCTTAAAATCCATATCTGTTTTTCTCTTTCATTTAATCTAGTCATAGCAGTTTCCATTCTGTAACTATACCTGTGATTTTGATGGGACTTTTATAGATATTAACATGCCATCTAGGATTTTGAGTCATTAATTGATTTAGCTCTATAACCTGAGGCTCCTATGTTTTTGCTCTTTTAAGCAGCTCATTGATATTGCAAATATTGACATTTTCTCTAATTTTTTTATTATTATCATTATCATCATCATTGCTTGTTTGTTTATTTGTTTGTTGGCTGAGATCCAATTAAGTGAGGTTACATTCATCTCTAGCTCAGAACTATTTTATCTATTTTTCTCATCAGATTACTTAGTCACTTTACTTATGTTTTAGTTATTATTGATTGATCTTTAGGTGGAATTTATCTTCAATACTTTACATTAAAACTAAGTGTAGAACCAGAGTTATAATGTAATTTCCATTTCCAACACAGACTTTAAACTTTTTATACCCATTGAGTCCTTTAATCTTTGAAGCCTCAAAAGTAATTACTGTATTCCATCAAACTAAGCTCTTTGATACTGTTTACCAACAGAAAGGGAACATTTTATAAGTAAGAGTATGAAATGTTTCCCCATCAGATGCACAGTTTTAAACACTCAAGGAAACTAAATATTGAGTGGTAAAGAATAGATTTAACCTTATTAATCTAATAGCAATTGAAGCACAGGTCCTGGATAAAAGACAAGCTAGGTGGAGCTGGTGACATAAATTACAGCCAAGAGCCCTGTCAATCATTACTTAATCCCACAGGAAATGTCCAGTGCAAAATTTGTTACTGCTTGTACAAAATGACAAGAAATAACAGACATATGGAGGTGGTGTGTGGATGATACCAATTCATTTGGCATGTGTAGGGCATTTTTAAAGAATTAATGCTCTGCATATTAGCCAATCAGATTGCCTGAAACACCTCACAACATTCCACTCATCTTACGACCTCTCCTACAATCAAAGCTGACCGATGGACACATAATTAAAATGAATTAATGATCTGAAGCAGAAACTGTGTTTAATGAAGCCGCACTCAAGCTCCTGAGCGGATGCCAAAGTTGTTTGCCTACAAATATTTACCAACCCTCTGTGCATAAAAGCTTGGCCACCTGTTCTGTCCTCTCTTTAATTTTACCTCCCTCTTCCTCCCTTCCCCCCCTTTTCCTCCCCACACACAAGACTAAAGGTAGCAATATCAGGTTAGCTCTGCAGTTTCTGAACTGCACAGACTTCTTGGAAGGTTTGCATAGTTCTAACAGAAGTGAGGCAGTTCTGCTAGTTAATATTTGTTTCAACTTATATTTTTGTTTAACATCAGCAATGGTTCACTTCCTGGACGTAAACATATAACTAAACCTTGCTGCCCCGTTTATCATGAGACATAATTTCCCAGTTAAAGTTTCCTGCCAAAACTCTTTCCATATATTCAGTTCAAAATTGTAAATCCTGTAAGCCACCTATATTGCTTTCCGCTACATATAGATGTTCCAAAGAAAAGGGGAATGAGCCACATTATTAGTAGTAGTAGTAATAATAATAATTATAATAATAATAACAAAGGAAGGGATGTCTTGTCCTCTCATTGAAGTTAATGGGAGGGGTTTTATTTACTTCAGTGAAACCAGGGTAAGACTTTAAAAAGATAAAGATTAGCTTATAAAAGATAAAATATAGGAAAATAGGGAAAGATTGCAGAACTTTAAAGGAAATCAACAGGCAAAGATTAAAAAGATTTTAAAAACATCCACGCAAATACAGCACCAATTTGCAAATACAGCACCAACACACTGGGGAAGAGTTACATACCTGAGTGGTCCCAATGCACCTACTCCTATGAGTAAGTACTCACTAATGTAAGGGATCCACAATCTGGAAAGAATGAAGATAATGCCTCACATTTCACATCTCCCCTCTCTTTTGTTTATACCTTATCTACCTTATCGAATACTGAACCTCGTCTCATGAAGTGCTGAGCATCCCAATCCATGTTCCCTCTAATCTTTTCCATCCATGTGCAGATTTTTTTCCATCCATGTGCGAAACAAATGTTAATGTGCACCAAGCCATGTGCAAATGTGCACCACCAGCAGAAACACAAAGCCTAGCTGTGGGCGCTCTGCTAACCATCTGGATGACACCAGAATCATTCCTGAGCAGCCGCATCAGTGCCCAGATTACAGGGGACACTGATCTCAGTGTAGGTGCTTCTCCCTTTTCCAAGCTTACATGCCCATTTCCCAGGAGTGAATCTTGGATCCCCTGCGAAGGAAAGGATGGCGCTATGTCGGTGAGTGACTCCCCATCCTCCTCCACAAGGGCTAGAGCAGTTATGCATGGAGTGCCCCTCAGTGGGAAAAATGTGGGGCTACTGTGGCTTTAACAGGTGATACTCTGATGTGTAGTAGGTTAGAGTATAAGTTAATGGAATATATAGTTGTAATATTTGATACGCCATGAAGGTTCCTATATAAGGACTCATTTCCACAGTTGGTAGGATATATTTGCAATACAGAGACTATAGTAGCATAAGTATGTTGCCACAGCTGTGCCAGCATAACTCCTTAGGTTATGTCTGCACTACAAGGTTTTTGCGCACTTCAAGCGCGTTTTTGCGCAAAAAAAATATCGTAAATCAACAGGACAGAGGGTTTTTGCTGGTAGAATTATTCCTCTCCCCACGAGAAATAACTCCCTTTTGCGCTACAGCTCTTCCGCAAAAAGGCAAGTGTGGACGCTCCGCAGGGGTTTCTTGTGCAAAAAGAGCCTATCCAAAAAGCACAGGTTCTCTGATGGCCATTCTGTGAATGGCCATCGGAGCTTTCTTGCGCAAGAGCATCCATGCAGTGTGGACGTGCTCTTGCGCAAAAGCACATTGCTTTTGCGATGCACTTTTGAGATGTGAACGTGCTTTTGCACAAGAAGTTTTTACGGAAGATCTCTTCCACAAAAAGCTTCTTGCGCAAGAACCCTGCAATGTAGACAAAGCCTTAGAGTAGACGCAGTCTACACTGACAGAAGGGATTTTTCCATCAGAGTAGGAATGCCCTCTCCCGAGCAATGGTTGCTATGTCAACAGAAGTATTCTTCCACTGACTAAGCTGCTTCTGTAGGAGGAGTTGGGCTGGCATAGCTATGTCTGTCAGGAGTAAGGATTTTTCATTTTTCACTGCCGACTTACCTTTTAAACATAGACCAGACCTTACACTGAGTAGCACTTGGCACCTGACATATACGGAAGGACTGATGGAGCAGGTCCTGTAACTGAGATACATGGATTTCTCACTGCTGATGATCGAGGAGGGTCTAGACAGGCCTAATTGCTCTTTTCTATCTCTGCCTTTTATGATTCTACCATCCGCAGTAAAGCCTTTAGTCGCACTTTTCTAGGAACGGCATGACAGAAAGCAAAACCACATGGTATTACAAGGTCAAAACATGCTATCTACCCGTACTCAAACATTCACAACTGATTGTTCTTTTATAGACAAGCAGCTTCTCCTAATGCTGACATGTTCAATGTTTTTTTGGCCTCCCACCCAATGAAGCACAGGGTGAGAGGGTGTACACATGAAAGCTGGAATACATTTGAAAACATCAGTCACAGGCTGTAATGCAGCTGAATTAAACACCAACAACATATACAGGAAAGAATAATGTACGACTGAAGCTAAGGGGGAAGGTGGGTGGGTAACATAAATATTCACATGTGAATATACTAGAGGACTCTCTCATTTCACAGTGACTTGAATGCAAAGTATTTATGCGGTCATTTCCATTTATTTTCCCAAGAGGGTGCTGAGACTGGCATGGTTGTCAGAGGAGTGTGAGAAGATGCCAGCACAGGCAAGCAGTTTCCAAGGCAGAACTACAGCAATGCTTGATATTGTATTAATGGGAGTGCTGGCCATCTGGCCATTAGGGACAAGCTGCTGCCAGGGTGTCTCTTTTTCCATCTCATTTCAGGAGCTCTGGAGCCTGGGGCAGAGACCCCCAGGGAGAGTCTGGCTAAAGATCATTCCAGCATCCACTCAGATGTTTTAGAGAAAAGGACACAGAACTGATAAGGAAGGAGAATGTGCTCACACCCACACAGAAAAAACAACAACAACAGAGAGCCTAACACTCAAACAGGGGGTTAGAGAGAGAAAGAAAATGAGAGCAGCTGAACAACGGAATGGTTTAAATAAATAAGGGGGAGGAAATGGGCAAAGAAAAAGAAAAACAAGAGACACAGCGCGTGACTCAAAGAAATAAAGAAGCTGAATTGAGAAGGAAAGGGGGGGGGAAGGAAAGACTACAGTGGGAATAAACTATAAAAATTAAAGATGAGAGTCAAAGAGGCTGAATTTCCTAGTAAGGAAATGACTTTTCAGATGATTGTGGTAGACTGTGAAGTCATTACTCATGTTGAACAGAACCTTACTCCATGAGTCCCCTGAAGTCAATAGGTTTACATATGAAGTAAGGTACAACTCACCGTGAGTAAAGGTGCCACCATCTGCCTCTTTCTATATAAACACCCTTCTTTTTTTTCATTATTCATAAATGATGTTTATTATAACCCCTGGGATTTGTTTTTCAATCTAAAGAAAACTCATGGAAGGTACAAAGATAGAGTCACAATACTGTGTAGTTATGAGCTTTCCAGGAATATCAGCAAATGTAAAAGTTGATTGCTCTATCTGAAAATTGGAAAGAACACAGAGGGCTCCCGATTTTTCTGTAAAATAAAGATACATTATCTATCTATTTTTCTGTTCATAAATCTAGTCTAAGAGGAAGGCAATAGCACGGGAGAGAGAGTTTTAACAAAATCACAATTCTTGTGATCTCGTTTCCTGTGTACATTTCTCAAGAACTGGCTTAATTTAATAAATTGTGAAAACATCATTATTATTATTATCCCTTATTCTGACTATACTGGCTTCCTTGCACAGCCCAAATTCCTGCTGGTGCAAATTATGTCAGCTGCTTCAAGAGGCCAACATTCCTGGGGGAGCAGCCTTGCTATGGGTTTATGAAAAATCAGAATCAGATCAGAAAACAGAGTGCACAGCAAAGTATGTTGGTAGTCCAGGTGTACAGCAGAGGTGAGCAACCTGTGGCCCATTGGGGTTCTCTATGTGGCCTGGGAGACATTTCATTTACCATTGCCCATGCACGGGATTGCTAGGTCCCTTTGGTTTCTGTTTGTGTAGGTTTTTTTCCTACTAGTATTACTAAAGCAACATGCATGTAAAGCAAGGGCATGTGAAGTGAGGTGCATGCTGATTGCACACAACATTGACTGTAAGAGCCATGCGCTTCTTCTGCATGCCATCAAAGCACTGCTATGGTTCAATCGGTACACCCTGCAAATTCTAGGTACGCAAGCACAGTTAGCAATACTACTCTATCCTGGGAGATCATCTTGGTTACAACAATCTTGTGGCCCACTGAGAGGAAGGAGGGCCACTCATACAGCCCACTCACTAGCCTCGGTTACCTGTTGCTGGTACATTGGGCATCCAGAATTTGGAGCATTATCTAAATTACTATGAATTGTAGGTAAACCTCAGAAGTTTAGGAATCTCACTTTAGTTTAGATAAAGCTCTAGTGTAGACAGATAGCTTATCTGAACTTGGATGAATCTTTCTGATCTGCAAACTTATCTGGAAATCTAATGAGAACAGGATTCCTATGTATTGTTCTCAGACTTCCTGGTTTTACTTAATGTGTGTCTGATTATATTGGAATATCAGTTTAGATGGTTCTGAAACAAAACACTGGAGGTTAACCTCAAACTGAACAGCCCTGACCCATCTCTGTACCAGGCCAAACTGGAAGCACAAGTCTGAATATCAGTAAAATTTAGGAAGTATCAGATTTGGAAGGTTACATTCCTCTCTAACTTCAAACCATGTGGATTCCAAAACTCTTTCCTTAAACTGCTCTTTGCAGCCACACATTTTATGACAGAAAATGTTTAAGAGGAAAACTCAGCATACATCTTTTCACAATGATACACACTAAAATAGGCAATATGACTACAGAAGGCCAAAAAAGCAGAATGTGAGCAAAAGTGCCAAAGAAACCAATTATTATAAGCTTTATCCAGGGTGGGGGTAGAGAGATTTCTGTTTATACCCCAAATGCCCAATTAAATTTAGGACAGCAGAAATTTTTAATGTCTGTAATTAATTACATTCACTTGCTAATTAAGAAATGTCATAGAGTTACTCTGGATACACTCCATTGTAACCAAGATCAGAATCTAGGGTTGCATCCAGCATTTGTCACACATATATTCTTTATTCCTTCTAGCAGTCTCAATGGGGTTGCGTGCATAAATAAGAGCAACTCCCATGGGCAACAGTCTGTAGGACTGTGTCCCTAATGATGCTCTTAGGGTATGTCTACACTAGCCCTCTAGTTTGAACTAAGGAGGCTAATATAGGCATTCAAAGTTGCAAATGAAGCCCGGGATTTAAATATCCCAGGCTTTATTTGCATCTTTCTATCCAGGCGCCATTTTTAAACCCCCTTAGTCCAAACTAACTGCCTGCGGCTACATGCGGCAGTCAAACGTTAACTCGCACTAAGTCCTTAGTTCAAATTAACTGTTACTCCTCGTGGAATGAGGAGTAACAGTTAATTCGAACTAAGGACTTAGTTTGAATTAACGTGTCACTGCCACGTTTAGCCGCGCGGCAGTGAGTTCGGGCTAGTCAATTTCTAAAATGGCGAGTGGGTGGGAACATGCAAATAAAGCCCAGGATATTTAAATCCCGGGCTTCATTTGCAACTCCAGTCACCTCATTTGCCCACCTAGCTCGAATTAATGAGCTAGTGTAGACATACCCTTAATGGTGTTCTAGAAATGCTTTTGGTTATTCCTAGAAAAGTGGGATTGTCACAGTTCTCATAACAGTGATGTTGTCTTCATATGGCACCAACTATATTATGCAGAAGAATGCTGCAGCATTACAAAATCTGGGACAGGCAGCAGGATGGGTCATTTCTCAGTGATAGACAAGAGGGTGGCAAGGAGGTTTAACGGTAGTTCGAATTAGGAGCTTTAATTCGAACTACCTAGTCCGTGCCGCATGTAGCCATGGGCAGGTAGTTCAAACTACGGGCATTTAAAAATGGGACCGGCCTGGGAACATGCAAATGAAGCCCAGGATATTTAAATCCCGGGCTTCATTTGCAAGTTCAAATACCTACTTTAGCCACCTTAGTTCGAACTAGGGTGGCAGTGTAGACATACCCAGAGGGCTTTTTCCAACTCTGGTAAACCTCATTCCATGAGGAATAACATCTCTTCCGAAAAAGCTCTTTCAGAAGAGCGTGTGTATGGATGCTCCACTGCTGTTATGTCAAAATAGCTCCTCACCAGGGCCATTCTAAAGTTATTCCTCCCCACTGCCTCCAGGGGCTCTACATCAAGATAGCGCGGCCACATTAGGGGACCATGCCTCGGACTAATTTTGAGGCTTCCCTGTAGTGTGAATGCTCTATTTCGAAATAAGCTATTCTAGAAGATATCTTCCAGAATTGTTTTTTTCCAAAGTAAGCTTGCAGTGTAGATGTACTTCTAGACAGGTAACTGCAATGAATGAGAGAACCAGAGAAAGAGAGATTGACAAAGGCAAAATTGATCAGTTCACTGTTCTGGAATAATAATTTTTAAGGTGAAAAGGACATTAAGAATTATCAAGCTTTAATAATTTAAAGTGGGATTGGTAACACTGGTGAGGATTTTTATTAAATCGATATGATTTCTGTTATGACGTGAAGTAGTGCTGTAGAAAGAGGAACAATCCTACACACTCGCCTTGGGGAAGAACAAGACTACCTAAAATTTCTGTTCAATTTCTGATTTCTAAGATTCCTCCTCTCTTTCTAGCATCTTTTGAGCAGAGCTTTGAGTCTGTGAGTGTTTCACTCTCATGTTGTCAATTGTTTAATTGGAACATGAACAATTTCACGAAAAATGTTTAAGTTCCAAAGTTGTTTTTGTTTTGTATAATTTGATGTTAGACCAATTTTCCATATTTTTTCATGATTTTCCCTGCCTGCTTAAACTGAAATTTTTGCAAAAAATTGGATAGAAATTTGTACTGAAATGATTTATGAAATCATTGTGTTTACAAAAAACAGTTTTCAGAAAGTAACATTTTTGACAAACAAAAATTCAAAAACAATTTGAGTAAAAAATATTAGAGAACATTTGGCAAAATAATAAGCAATGGAATAGTGATGATAATGTTTTGAAAAATATATTTGATTTGAGTATTAAATAAACCAATTTTTGATTAAATAAACTTTTAGTGTGAAAAATGTTGACCTGCCCTTAGGGTTTGGTTTGGGGCAGAAATTGTCTATCTTAGCTGAATCTTCATGCAAGGATTTGACAGCTCATGTATGATGACATCTCATTCCCCTGCTATCTCAAACAGCCATGTATCAGGAAATGATTTGCTATGGAGGAGGGTTGTTAGTTATTAATTAGGTTTCAGCATGTCTGTTTGTATATTCTCCCCACATTGAATCACAGAGACCTAGGAAGCGGTTTCATACACTTATCTCTGAGACTACCCCATGCATGCTATGTCTTCACTTTAGGGTTTTTCCGGGATACCGATATCCCAGAAAAACTCCACTGTATCCAGGGAATGCATCTGCTCTTCTGCTTTTTTTTTGCGGAAGAGCAGATGTGCTCTTTCGGAAGCCCTATCTTCCTCCTCCCACAAGGAAGAAGGACTCTTCCAAAAGAGGAGGCTTTCTTGAAATTTGGCCCAGTGTAGACAGGCCAAATTTCGGAAAAGCCTCTTCCGAAAAAAACTATCAGAAAAAGGTATGCAAATTGCAGAGCACAATTTGCATACCTTTTTCTGACAGATCCCTGTAGTGTAGACACAGTCGCAGAAGGCTAACACAAGATCTATGTTATCACATGAGTTCTCAAAATAGAGTGTAAGTGGGGATCAAATGGTACAGCCTTTTTGTGCTGTACTCTTTGCACTGGGAGAAATTTCACCCAATGAGAATAGAGGCGGCAGAATCAAGTCCAAAATAAATGCTAAAATTAAGTAACATAGAATCAAATTCTGAATAGTCCCTACTCAAATGGCCAAAGGAAGAGAAGACAGAGTGTTTCTCTCTCCATGCTATGCAGAGCCTGATCAGGATTGTGTAAACTGGAAATACAGTATGCATAACCCCGTTTGTGCTAGCTCTTCTAAAAAGAGATGAAGAGGGCAGAGTCATGTCCCTATCCTCCCACCTCCCTACCGCACCCCAGTACTAACCAAGGCTGGAGCTGGGAGTGCACAACACTGCACCCTTTTCCTTGAGTGGCAGACTATTGCTTTGGTGTGCACACTATAGACAGAATTCTCATTACTCAGATTTCTTCCCGAGGGCTCCAGCCACAATACAGTCCCCGATTCATTCTCTCCAACGTGTCTGAGGGCACCAAGGGCAGAATGTTGCTCATGAAATGTAAGAGCTCAATCATGCAGCTGTCTTTGACAAATAGTTACTTTCATCATACAGCAGCTTGTGTTCTCAGATTAGTGGATAGACACATCTCCTACAATACTTGAAATTGAAAGTAAAGAAAAAAGGCAATGAGGTGAGAGCGAAGAAGCAGAACGGAGAGGAGAAAGCGGGGACCTAATAAGGGGCATGAGCCTGCTTCTGTAGAAATGGGTGGTTTGCAAGGCAACTGACTTCTGTGGAGGCCCCCTTGACACAGAAAGTGAAGACAAAAGAACTTCCCATTGCGTGAAAATATTGATCCCAGATCTAGCAGGAAAACAAATATAAAGGGTTAAAAATCATCTTCAGTAGTTGGAAGTTACTGTTCCTCCTTGAAGACATTACTCAGGAGAACACTGAAGTCAATGGGACCTGAATAAGCTTTGTCCCAAATAAAAATCACAGACCCAGTCCTGCTCTCAGTGAAATCAACGGCAAAACTCCCTTTGATTTCAGTAGTGCCAAGTCAGGCTTGCAACTTTTAGGACAAGTCTGGATGATTTTTGCAGTAAACTTTTACACTGCAACCCATACTAAGGCTGTCATTCTCTAGATTCAATATGTGTGTATTCCTGTACAGACTAACTTGACTACTTCCTGAAACATCATCTTGTGTTCCCATTTGTTTTCTCTTGTTAAAAAAGAGAGATATTGTTATTGGATTTAGTATTATTTAATAGGTTTTGTCCCCCAAAAAATTAATCCAAGATTAAATATTTAAACATAAATAAGAGCTTGTGTGTAAAATGCACTTCGACCGTAGGGACCCAGTTTTGTTATGTGATGAGTGTTTCCAGAGAGTCTGAGTTCAATGGGAGCTAAAAGTTCTCATTACCTTGCTAGATCAGCCTTTAGCATAAGTTTCTGCTTAAAGTTACTATGGAGCTTTCCCCTTTTAGGTTTGTTTTTGTTTTTTAACCAAGTGCCAATTAGACAGGTTTTAAGTAAGGCCAGAGAACTTTTTGTCCAAATGAGAAAATTTTAGTCCCTTGAAGTGCAATGGATTTTAAACAGAAATTCTCTCCTGCTGTGCATTGATCAGCTATTGATTAGTGAGGTTTTGAACTAAATTATCACTGCCAAATAAAAGGCCTTCAGGATGAAGGAACTGAGCTGAGCACAGTGTTATATGAAACGTAAGCCAACCTTTTGTGGTGGGATCGAAAGGCCCTGGTCACTCTTGAGGGAAAAAAATGTTAATTGAAAAATTCCTTAAATAGGTAACAGCTCTGTAAGTCTGCTTTACATAAAAGGTATGAAATCCCAATCAGCCGATATGAGAGAAAAGGATCCTGCCGTTCAAGTGGGAGTTTTCTCTCTAATGGTACTGATTAATTTCCCATTCATGGATGACATGGAGTGATGGAAACGAGTCCTTTCAGAAGAAAGTACTAATGACAACTGGACCTATGCAACCTGGGGGAAGTTTGAATTAATTGGCTCCTTGACACAGAAAGTTAAAACAAAAGAACTTCCTATTGGGTAGAAAGATTTATTCCAGATCTAGCAGGAAAACAAATCTATTGCCTTGATTAAGCTTCAAAAGCCTGGCCCATTTTTTATTTTACACTTTCAGATCACTGCTCCAAAACTTTATAAAGGGGGCAGCACAACATAACTGAAATATGTTGACGACATTCCAAAAGCTATTAATAAAAAACTAAATGTTCCCAAACAATTCTTTTTCCTTCCAGCCGGGAAATGAAAACTATGGTTGATGTGTTATTTCAGAAGAGTACTGAACACCGGGTGCCCCAGTCTATATTTAAGGACTTAAATCAATGGTCTGATTTGTGGAGATGCTGAGTACCTGCAGATATCATTGACTCCAATGTGAGGTGCAAATGCTCAGTACCTCTGAAAATCAGGCCAGAGCTTTTCAGGTGCCTAACTTTCGACAACCACATTTGGAAAGTTTGGCCCATATCTCATACAAATAGTATTTAAATGCTCAAGGAATACATTTGAAATTGTGTTGATTGAACTGTATAAATTCTTTTGTGGGGAAAAAATACTGGGCTCTTCAATCTAACATAGAATGGCCTAGTAAGAATTAATGGCTGGAAGTTACAGAGAGATTGAAATGAGAAATAAGGCACACATATTTTAACAGTGAGGGTGATTAACCGTTGGAACCAATTACCAAGGAAAGTGCTGATTTCTCCATTTCTTGTTGTCTTCAGATCAAGATTGGAAGATTCCTTTTGGAAGGCATGCTCTAGATAAACACAAATTACTGAACTCAACACAGGGTACATGGGTGCAATTTAATGATCAGTATTACACAGGATGTTAGATTATTAGATGATTAAATCATCTCTTCTGGACTTAAATGCTAAGAAACTATGTTATAGAAAGAAGCATGTCCTTGTATTTTAGACTGTTTGCCTTTTAATTTAGCATACCCCTTCTTTTAATGTACTATGAGCAGGGTAAATATGTAAGAGCAATAAACTGATGTATATTTCCTTTTGAAGCATATGCAACATTACCCCCATTTCTGTTTGATAATTACGTACAAGAATAAACTGGAGAACAGCAGCCCAATTTTCCTCTCACTGAAGTCAATAGGAATCAGTTGGGTTATATCAGGCCCCAGCTCCTGAAAAATATGACTTTGACAGTGCATAGGATAATAACTTGAAAAAAAAAAAGAAAACCATACTCAAAAAAGAATTGACAATACAACTCACTTCACCCACTCCCAAAATATCTGCTTCATTTCTGCCTACCAAGCTTTATTTTTTCAACAAGCAGATTAACAAATCAATGACTGCATTTCTAATCTCTAGTTCATCGCTGGGGTACAATAAAACCCCAAATCTTTAATTGGTGATGACAAGGACCAATTTTAGAATAAGAACCAAAAGAAAAAATATATCTACATAAAGCTCTATCAGCCACACAGCAAATGCACTAGTCAAGAAACTAGTACCTGAGATCACGTTTACTGCTGTGTATATAGAAGCTGGTTTTTAATAATAAAAATTGGATTAGTTGGATTTCCTGCCAGCTCTCTAGCTAGCTAATGTTTCCTGGAGGCAAAGGGATCTATTCCTCTTCTCTGCCTGTCTCCTAACCAATCAGAGCTCTCGGATAGTGCTGGCCTTCACATCACTGCCAATGACATGAGGAATGGGACTCCACACAAGTCTAAGAGCAGAGCAGAGTCCTAAGAAAGCCTAAGTATCTGGCAGAGGGGCTATTCTCAGTCTATGACTAGAGGGTTAGAAGCGGAAGAAGCTGTATGCCCTGGTAGAAGGCTGTCTTTCAGGTAGTGGATGGGCAGCAATGGCATCTTCTGCAAAAAGGTGCAAACAATCTAACAAACATTTTCTCAGGGACTTTTGCCAGGACACAGAAAGCTGTGCTAGCTGATGATAATGTATATACCAAGCTACTCTTCCATCATTTATGAGGGCAGATGAAAAGTGCCTATGGAGACACAAGTTGCTCAGTAGAGCAACCACTAAACAATTGATTTATGAGACGAAGATGGGGTGCAAGAAGCTACCCCATGCAAAGGCATGTCACTAATAGGGATATGGCCAGCTCTACTATGGTATTTTAAATGGCCCCCAAGATACTTGTACAGAATACTTCTTCCTCTTGAGGAGACGGGAAAATCCTGTGTCTCTTTCAGAGCCCTGAAGGTCTCTACAGCTTATATATCAAGGCCTACATTGTGACCACTATCCCTTCAAGCAGGGGCGGATATAGTGCAGGGCGAACGGGGCGGCCACCCCGGGCCCCGCACTTCAGAAAGCCCCGCGCATGCGCCGTGGCGCCGCTGCTCATGCGCATGGCGTCACTGCGCATGCGCCGTGGCAAAGGGGGGACCCCACGGAATTATGCTGCCCAGGGCCCCGCAAAACGGTCATCTGCTCTTGCCTTCAAGCTTTGCAGCCTGTCAACTTCACTCCGCACTTGAATTCAAAACTCTTTCCAAACAAGCACAGTACCTTTTCGCCCTGGCTGTTTAAGCCTCATAACACCCATGTGAGGTGTGGTAACAGATGGGAAAACTAAGAAAGAGAGAAGATAAATACAGGGCATTCCCACTATAAGTCGCCCAGGTATACATCCGTTCCACACTAAAGTCACTGATGTTTGTAGGAATTGATGCATTATAAGTCCTCCCATTCCCCACTATAAGATGTGCGTAACACTCCCCTCAATTTGCTTAAATGGAAGTCAACTGCAGGAAAAAAATTCTCTGCTTTAAGTTATTTTGCTATAAGTCCAAGTTTTTTGGAACATATCTTGGATTTAGAGCAAAGACAGCCTGCAACCTGCCCAAGCAAGTCAGGCTATGTCTACTCTGCGGGGGAAGGCAGGGGGAGGGGCGGTTCGGAAAAAGATATGCAAATTGTGAACCACAAATTGCAGCCTTTTTCCGCTTGTTTTTTCAGAAGAGGCTTTTCTGACATTTGGCCCATCTACACAGAGCCAAAATGTGGGGAAAACTTCCTCTTTTGGAACATCCCTTATTCCTCATAAAATGAGGCAGACAGGGACACCGAAAGAACTCACCCGCTTTTTCAGAAACTGTTCCAAAAAAGCGAACACATTTGCTGGACGCAGCAGAGTTTTTCCAAGATGCCTCCAGTATCCCAGAAAAGTTCTGCAGTCTAGACGTAGTCTCAGTGTCACAACCAAGTCTAGAAGCCAGGCTTCCCAATTCCCATTTCATTATCCCCCAGACAATACTCCCTCTGTCAGATCAGTATTATTGCACTTTCTTGGTGATACCTTTTATAAAATGTGCTAGCATTTTAGAAATGACAATTAGAATATATTTTTAATTTTTGAAAAATGAGAGCAAAAATATGGAAGTGTTCTCCCACAAAAGGATCTTTGTCTAACTCAAGCCAAAGATTTGGACATACTTAAGACAAAATGAAAAAAACAAACACACTCAAAACACGTGTCTGAAAAGGAGTAGTCTATGTCACTCTCTAAAGTGTATTGTTCATTTACGCTCCTTAAGGGTTTTATTGAATTAGACCAAATTCAGTGTGTAAGGTACATAAGAGAGCTCATTCTAACTTTTTTTTTAAGCCGGGGAGCTATATTATTCACATCAGTATTTCCTTCTGGGCCCTTAGAATGACATAAAGATGAAACTATAAGATAATTGTCCTAATCAATAGATGAAAGATGACAAAATCTGTTCAAGCCAATAATAAACCAGACAGCATTTGTCTAGTAAGTGAAAACAACCAACTTGGCACAATAGTGTGTCAGTCAATTTACAGATGAGACTTTTTAAATTTCCTGTTCATGATCGGCTGGCTTATTAATTATTTAAACACAAACTGAATTAACAAAATATTCAACATATGTCCTTTTAAATGCTCTTAAATATGACAGCATCACACAGAAGATCTGTGCAGCCGTCTTCTTTGAAGTGGGTAGGAGGGGATTGGGGGATGACTGGGTAAGCAAAACATAACCTGAAGGTGGTCGATTTAAAGCTGTGTTAGTGGCCTGAACTTTCAATTCTCAAAGGGAAAAGATGATTAATGCCACAACCAAATGTATACCCATACCTGACCCTGATCTCATCAAATCCTGCTGCCACCATCTGCTGTTTTTAATTCCTCTGCAATATTTGTATTTGCTACCTCCCTCCTACAAAGAAAGGGAGAAAAATGTCCCCTTCTTATGAATGGTGTGATCTGGTTGTACTGGCTGAACACTGGCCAGGAGGCATCTGTTGCTTATAGTCCTGACAGCATCTGCTACTATTTCTCACTTTTCCCAGCATGCTGTGAGATATGGTTTCTCCCAAAGGTGGCCTTTGTATGCACCATTGTCAATTCCATCATTGTCTGCCACAGCCTGTTCCCACGATGCAGTAGTAGTTATTACCACACTGCAAAACCTTTCTTGCTGGCTATCTGTAATCTAAGATATTGTGTGATTGAGTTATGCAGCTAACCCTTTGCCTATGCATCAAGCCACTAAAATAAAAAAAGACGTGGGACAGACCATTTTGGAAAGAAAATTTGGGGGACTGACAATTGACAGAAACCTGAAACAGATCAGTTTTGTTTTTAAAATAATGATGTTTGGCTTAGTAAAGTCCATTTTTTAAATAAATTCATAAACAAACAAATAAATAAATCAGAAATGGTCTAAACTAGCCATTATAATTGATTTTTTTTTAAAGAATCCTATAAAGCTTGCATTGTTTTTCTCCTGATTCCTGATACGGCTATTAAGCATTGTAACCAAATGTGTGTGAATGCTATTATTTATGTGTCTGATCTTTAAATACCCTCTGCTAGTGGGATACAGACTGAGGCTTCTGATGGACCATAGGCGTCCCAAGCTGTCATCTTGCCTTGTCCTTCTGTCAAACAGTTAGTGTGTCAAGCGCTTCTCCTGGGAACTTTTAGACTAAGAGACTGTAAGCACAGAAAGACCCAGTCTCCAGAGAGCTACTTTTAACTCATGACAATATCCTTGGTGTCAGCTCAAAATAGCCCACTAAGGGGCAGGAGTAAAGAAGACACAACAGATGTTGCTAGTAAAACACATGTTTACAATTTTGTAAAGTTATTGCCCTGATACATCTACTGGCCTACTGAAAAGATAACCAGATTCCAAGAAGCTGAATTTTAGTTAATTCTGTTCAGATAAATCTCAGTACATTGAACCAGTACAATTAAAATTGACATCACATCTTTCACATGGATATGTCCCTCCAACTTCTTCTAGTTCAGTTGTTATACTGTGTCCTTGAAAAATATATTATTCCCTTTAAAAATATTTATTCCTAAAATAGGGAATACATAAGAGTGATGTCTGACATCTCCAAACTCTGTCTTAGGCCCTCACTCTTTTTTTTTTTTTTTAAGTAATTATATAGGGCTAGAATCTGAATCACTTTTAGACTCATATCTTACACAGAGATTTCAGTTACTTACTTGTGCAATAAGACAGTACTCCATAATTATCGGGTGACTTTTTCCACTCTTCAAAATCCTTAAATAGGAGCTATTATGGAGTATGTCTAAAATGCTGCGGAATCAACAAAAAGACATACATGACTTCTGAGAAATGTTACAAAACAAAATCCTCCAAGAATTTGCACTTGGATCCAGTTCATCCCTCTTCATGCTTGATTTCTGATAGTCACTCTCAGGAGCATCAAAAAGTGGAAGCAGAGTACACTTTAAAGGGAGAAAAGTCACCACCGGATTCAAAAGACCTCATCTTGTTACAATATACATAGCACAGGACCATGGGTGTTTCTACTGCTGGTCTCATCTCAGGTGTGTTTGTTTGTTTCTTTGTTTGGTTGGTTGAATCTGGGGAAAGGACCTGAGGTTTTTGGCTACACCTTGTTTCAATGTCCTTCATACCTGTATGAAGCAAACGCCTGTATTTTTTGTTTTGGTGTTTCATCCTCAGACAACAGCAGTGCACAAAGCTCATGAAGACCAGAGATGAGAATGCATGAACCCTGCAGCCAAACGGAGGGTAACATAAATAGGATGGTAAAGAGTTGGGAGTAGAACAGGCTTCGTTCACTTCTGTAAAAGCTGCACTGACATCACAATAAAGTGTGGGGGCGGCAAAGATTATTAATGAGAGTTATTGTGCAAAAGCCTCAGGGGGTAGCCAAGTTAGGCTATAACAGGAAAAACTTCAAAAACAACTAATAGTCTGGTAGCATTTTAAAGACTAACAAAACATGTAGATGGTATCAAGACTAACAAAACATGTATGGGCACAGTCTTCTTCAGAAGAAGTGGACTGTGCCCACAAAAGCTCTTGATACCATCTACATGTTTTGTTAGTTATTGTGCAGACACACTATACTCTTTGGTTCTGATTCTTCATTATCTCACACCTTGAATAGTCATTTAAACCTGTGCAATGTGAGTGTAGAACATTAGCACCAAAGTAAATGAGTAGGGAATTCTGATTTTGGTTCCACTTTACGCTCAAGGTGCATAAAGCTGTGGAGAACCAGATCTTTCATAGACTGAATTAAATATTCAGAGACAAATTCCCCTCATTATGTTAGATAAAAATTCTTCTATTGAGCTGCTGTTGCTTCAGGCCAGTAATGGTAAATTGATAAATCTCAGGTATGTTCCCTCTCTGTTCTCCAAAGCCATCCCTGAAGTGTTTCCAGAAACAGTGGCTTGTGGGAGAAAAACCCATAGCATAATGGCTCAGTTGAAGCCATGTGATCATGGAGGCATGATGGAAAAATTAGAAGGCAATGCAGAGTCAAAGGAATCAATCCTCTGCGCAGAAGCCCCCCTCCCCCCCCCCAGATTCCGGTAGATACATAAGGTCTATGTAAAGATCTAGTAGGTCTACAAAAACTCCAAGAAACTGAGACCTTGACAAGAGTGTAAACAGATAGCATTTCCAGTACCTTGGGTAGAACTGTAGAAACGTGATAATGCTGGTCAGACACCTAAAGGTCCATCGATGAAAAGTGGATCCACAGAGGAAACGGTGCTAGGTACTAAGATTTACCCTCCCAGGGGCAAACACCCTTGATGGATCTTCTGAGGTGGGCCAGGCTGTCCAAATGACCTGAGCTGATGGATTGAAGCTGAAGATTCCTCTGGAGTTTGTGGTGCAGATCCAACTGCTAACCACCTGACTGCTTTTTCTGAGACTACCGCTCACTGATGCAGTGCAGAGTGCTTGAATCAATTTCCACTGTTGCGGGGAATAGTTTTCCTGGGGTTTCATCCTGACAGTTTTTACCCATAGACAATGCCAAGCTTTATTTTTCATGCATGTTGTATGCAAAGACAGATAAATGAATGCAACTAGGAACTCTCATTGGGGATACAGTTGGTGGGCCAAACTCAGACCTGGTGTAAGGAGGCCCAACTGTGCTGACTTCAATAGAGTATGCTCACCCCAGGGCTGAATTTTGCCCTTTGAGCAGGGACCGCCTCTACTAGGCAGTTTTTCCTTAGGCCATCTCAGACTAATATTATTAGCATTATGAGCCAGATTCTGGTACCCTTCCTCACTTGGAGTACTACTCATTTCCACATGCAGTCTCACTGAAGTCAGTGGAACAGCTCATGGTGTACATTGTATGGAGGTCTGGCCCTATGATAATAACAATGAGCCATAAAAATCATTTAAGCAGATAATTAACTTTCAGCATATGAGGGACCTCCCTGAAATCAGTGGAATTATTCACATGCTCCATGTCAAGCACATACATAAATGCTTTGCTCGATCAGGGCCATAAGAGTATAATCCACATCAAGCTGCAGCGTCATCCTTTTGTGTTTCATTTGGCAGTAGAAACATGTATAGAGACGGTATTGCTGACACAGGTTACACCTTTGTGTCAAGGCAGTTTGAACTGAGGTCTGCTGTGTCTTCCTCTCCCTCTGACATTGTTTTCAACAGCTCCATGCTCTTGCCAGACAAAAATCTTACAAACATGTGCATGTAGCGTTCACTTATAAATGTGACCGGGGGCTGTTGAGATCAAGCATTGCACGGAAAAGAAAAGGATGTACAAAGAGCTTTTCGCAAAATTGTTAAGGCTCCCAATGTACAAAAGTGAAATTACCATAAAACTACATCGAGGCGTGAGGGGCATTTATTTCCATCAGAAAGCTAGCTCAGCCACAGACACAAGAGAAGGCTGACCATGACGGCTAATGGAAAAGTGGTACGTTTTACCCAGGCTCAGGCCAGCAGAGAGTCTGTATGAAGGACAGCAAAACTTCACCAGACTAATTCAACAGCATTAGCTTCTATTTTTTGCTGCAGAAGTTGGCCATTTCTAAGTAAGTGCTCTCTCGCTCACTCTCTCTCTTGTTAACAGGAAACTTTAACCTGATCGTGTGCCTTTACGGGTTTTCCCCCAACTGGGGAATTTTCACAAGACTATGCTGGGTGTCAGGTATTGTTAGTAAGCTAAGCACTGTTTGTGGAACAAAAACAAACTCTTTGGGGTTTAGTGAGGTTTTTGTCCTTTGGCCGTTTTCTTTACCCTCTTAGAACTTTTATTCTTCTTCCGTTTCCAGCTAAAGATACAGCATGTGGTCTTCATCAAACCTGGCCTCAGGTCCTTACCACTGCAGTGATCCGCTTTTGTCATTCCTTTGCATTTTTAATTGTGCTGATTTTCAATCCTTCCACACACACACTTCCCCCACCATTCCCTTTCATGGGTGGAGGTGCTGGGGGGCTGTGCAGGGGAGAGAGAGTTTTACTAGGTTGTTGTTTTTCCCAGGGCTTCCCCAGCAACAACTCAAACATGGTTTCATCCAATCAGAAAGGTTTTCAAAGGTCAGGTTGAATCAGGAAAGGAGGGGGTGGGGCTCCTGCATTGTGTTCTATGGCAGGTGACCACTATGCAAGAACAAAGAGTGGGTCAGGGCTGGAGCCAGATCCCTTTTCTCAGGCCCATGTTCTCCACTCCTCACAATCTGTCTAAATTTAACTTGCCATTGAGGGGCTCGGCTGCAGAAAACAGCTTTATGCCGACTAATCCAGGCAGAAGTAAGAGTAGACACAGAGACAGGTTTGAAGGCGGGGAAACTGCTATTCTGCTCCTTTTTTTTTTCTTCCCCTCTGCCTCCAATGAAAAGTTTTCTGAACAAAAAAAAAGTGGGTGACAAGATTAATCAGCCCGTGGAGCTGAAACACATGCTTGACTTAAACAACCTCTTTGCTGTTATTAACAACTGCTCTAGCATTTCTCTTGTTATGCTAATGTTACAGATTAGAGTAAAATCTATTCCTTCTTTGCTGAACAGGCCAATTGATAGAGGCTGATCTATTTTTTTCTCCCTTTTTAAATCCTTTTTTTTTTTTCCTCCAGGCGCAAGTGTTTTCAACAGCAAGAACAACAGAATGTGTAAAAACAAAACTGCGCACAAAAGTGACTAGCCCTCGTGTACGCTAAAATCATTAGTACATACAAATATATATCAGGCTCAGCTATCACCTTGAGATAATGTTCTGGGTATTTAACACAGGCTGACAATGAAAAAAAAAGGAAATTCAGAGTAATGGTCAATGTCCTACCTTTAATTCATTTACCGGTATTTAACCTGCAGACATACAACAGTAAATGGGTTAAAGGAAACCTGCCGTGATTAGCTCAATGAAAATGTGTTGAAGAACTCAGCATTGTTTTAGGACTCAATCTAGTGCAATGTACCAGAGGCCAACATATGGCTCTGGGCCCTTAAGAGTTAAGGATGAAGGAAATTATCTTACTCCCAATGAAGTCAATGAGACTTTTTACTCGCTGGCTTAAATGGGAGCAGGATCGGTCCCAACGTGTCAGCCAGGGCTTTGAATTTTGTGTCTTTTGTTAGTTCCTGTCACAACCCTGGTGTTAGTTAAATGTTTCTTTATGTAATTGCCTCTGTCTTTTTCTTCAACCAAAAAGAAAAGGAAAGACAGAATTCTTTTATGGATAGCTACAAAATGCAGGTTTGTTTGTTTTTTTGTTGTTTTTACCTAAGAGACCATAACATTGAGTAGTATTTTGGTTTTTCACAATCATGATGTGTATGATACATTTATTAATTAACATGTACAGCACGCACACATTTGCATGATCACATTCTCTCCATGCCAGAATTGCTCTGGCAGAAATACATGGAAACATAAAGGGCCTAATCCTGCAAACCCTTTTTTACATAAATAAGCCATAATCATCCACATCCTACCTCTGCTCCTATTGATGTCTAAGGCCTGGTCTACACTGGTAGCTTCTTGCACAAGAACAGCCATTCTTGCGCAAAAACTTGCTGCTGTCTACACTGCACGTGCGTTCTTGCGCAAGAAAATGTACAGTACCGCGTCAGAAAACAGGGCTTCTTCCGGAAGAGTTATTCCTCTCCCCTTGAAGAATAAGCCCTTTTGCACAAGAGCTCTTCCAGAAGAGGGCAGTGTAAACAGACAACATGAATGTCTTGCGCAAGAAGCCCCTATGGTTAAAATGGCCATTAGAGCTTTCTTGCGCAAGAAAGCATCCACACTGTCATGGATGCTCTTGCGCAAAAGCACATCTCTTGCACAGAATCACATGGCAGTGTGACCGCACTCTTTTGGAAGATTTTTTGCACAAGAACTCTTCTGCAAAAGAGTTGTTGCGCAAGAAGCCACCAGTGTAGACATAGCCTGGGAGTTTAGGTCAAACTTAGCCACATTAGGTCAAATTTCTGAACAATGAGTCCACACCATCAAGCCTGTTCCATCGACTTTAAGGGCCATTAAAGTCAATTTTGATACTCCTGTTTCTTACAAGGAGTAACACTAAATTTGACCTTGCATGCTTGACTTTACATTCATGGCCTCTGGAAGCTGTCCCACAGTACCCCGATATGACCTCTCTGGCCAAGACTTTCAACTGCACTGCTCTCCAGGTGAACAGGAAAAACCCCAGGAAAACATGAATTTCATTTCCTATGTGGCCAGCATGGCTAGCAGACCTCAGAGCAGGCAGCACACCTCAGCAGCAACATGCTGCACACTCCCCCAGCTCTGCCAGGTGTCCAGCCAGCACAAATCCACAGATGAAAAAGTACTAGAGATGACATGTTCAAGGAGCAAATGCAATCCACCCACTTGGACAAGGAGCAATTAAGTGAGTGGAGGAATACACTGTTCCTGGAGATGCAAGTGGAGCTTGAGGACAGGAAAGCATCTATGGGAGCTGGAAGTGAAGAACCAGGAGAGAGTCCTGACAACCATGTGATGGACCACACGGCAGATTTCCAGGACAACTACATGCAAAGGCACAACTTCCAATCCTTGATGAGCCATATTCCCTCCTTACCAAGTTCCATAGCTTCCTCTCCAAGCGGTCCTAGAATGTGGGGAAGGGGGAGTGAGTCAAGTGCAGCCTCACACTCAACCCCCAGAGATGCATCCTAAAGCAAAAGGCTGTCTTCCTCACAAATGTGATCACACATCCCCGAAGCTCCCTCCATAACTCCTTTTCTGTCTCTGCTATGTTCCCTAAATAAAAATGTGTGATTTCTGAACAACAGTCCCTTTATTTTTTGTGCTGATGTGTATGTGTGGGGGGGGGGGGGGGGGGAGGTTAACAGACAAGTACTCTGGATGCTGGGGCATCTCACTAAGAGCAACATGCATGACTCTCAAATCTTTGTCTGGCCATTTGTAAAGCTGTTTTTCTGATTTGCGGTGCCTCTCACTGTGCTCTCATTATTGTCCTGGTGTCTGGCTGCTCATAATTACTGGCAAGATGCTGTGCCTTGATCCCCTATCCTGCCATATAACTTTCCCCCTTACTCTCACAAATATTATGGAGTACACAGCAGGCTGCCACAATAATAGGAATGTTGCTTTTGCTGAAGTTTAACATAGTCAGTAGATCGTGGCACTTTCCCTTTAAATACCCAAAAGCACATCCTACCACCATTCTGCACCTGCTCAGCCTATAGTTGAATTGCTAGTTACTGTGGTCCAGGCTACCCTTATACGGCTTCAGGAGCCTGGGAGCAAGAGGTAGGTTGGGTTATCAAGGATAACTATTTGCATTTCAACACCTCCAATGGGAATTTTCCAGTCTGGGAAGAAAGTTTCAATTTGCAGCTTTCTGAAGAGGCAGGAGTTCCTAAAGATGTGCGCATCATGCACCGTTCCCGATCATCCCATGTTCGTGTCAGTGAAATGGCCCTTGTGATCCACCAGCACCATCAAGAAGCACCTTTTGTGGTTTATGTACTCCTTGGTAAGGTGGTTGGGTGCCAAGATAGGGATGTACATTCCGTCTATTATTCCACCAAAGTTAGGGAAACCCATCTCAGCAAAGGCCTCCACTATATCCACCATGTTTCCCAGAGTCACGACCCTCCAGAGCAGAAGGGTATTGATTGCCTTGAATACTGAGATCACAACAGCCTCCACTGTAGATTTCTCCACTCCAAATTGATTCCCAACTGACCAGTAGCTGTCCAGCATTGCAAGTTTCCACAGGGCAATTGCCACTTGATTCTCCACTGTCAGAGCGTGTCTCATTCTGGTATTGCTGCACTTCAGGGTGGGGAAAAGCAATTCACAAACTTCCATGAAAGTGGCCTTGTGCATTTGGAAGTTTTGCAGCCAGCACTGATCATCCTATATCTGCAGCACTATGAGGTCCCACCAGTCTGTGCTTGTCTCACGGTACCAGAACTGATGTTCCACTGTGTCAAGGGGATTCAACGCCGGCAGCATTTGCCAGTCACTCAACTCAAATACTTCACAGAAAAGTATGTTCATAGCCTTCCAAGGTCTGTCCTCTTTCCAGCTGATCCTGAATATGCTCTGGACATACTCAAGCATAAGATACACCATAGTTAATATGATTGCCATAATACTTTGATGCTCAATGGGATACATGATCCCTACACGACCAAAGAAAGACCGAGACAGCCTATCCCTAACTCAAATATCACACCACTAAGATACGTATCTGCACTAGTATTATCCTTACAAAAGTGTTGCAATTTTACCTGCAGCTACATTTGTTTCCAACAACGAATACATATACCAACCATTTTTAGCTGGCATTCTAGGCTTCTCCTTACCTTAACAAGGCTCCCATTTGCCAGGTCACATTACAGGAAAACACTGCAGCCAGGACACTTCATCCTAGCCAGGATGGGTATGAATGGTGTCCCTAGCCTCTGTTTGTCTGGAAACGGGAGTGGCCTGAGGCCGGCTGAGGCAGCTGGCGCCCCAGGCGGAAGGCACGATCAGCGCCCCCACCTGCACGGCTGTCAATGTCCGTGATGTCATCATCGGGTGCCTGGGCCGGTGGTGCCCTAGACAACTGCCTAGTTTGCCTAGGCTCGTGGGCCACCCCTGTCTGGAAATGAGTGACAGGGGAGGAATCACGTGAGGATAACCTGTTGTGTTCCCTCCCTCTGGGGCATCTGGTATTGGCCACTATCGGCAGAAAGGATACTGGGCTAGATGGACCATTGGTCTGACCCAGTATAGCCGTTCTTATGTTCTTAGTCCTGTCTTGCAACTCTCAGAATTGGAGATGGTTGGGTTGCAATAAGGTTTTGGAGCACACACAGTTAAATCAATGCCAGTAATAGTAGGTAGGATCTGAGAGCTGATCTATACTTAAAAATTAGATCATCCTAGTTCCATTGCTCAAGGCTGGCTGTGAAAATATTTGTGCCCTAAGTTCTATAGTTAGGTCAACTTAACCCTTGGTGTAGATGTGGCTAGGTCAATGAAGAATTCTTCCTTCGACCTAGCTACCACCTCTTGGAGAGATGGATTAATGACAACCATGGGAAAACCCCTTTTGTCAATACAAGAAGCATCTACACTACCGGTACTATAGCTAAATGGGTTGCACAGCAGCGATGGGGAGCCATTTTTTCACAGCATCTACATGACTTCAGTAATGAACAATGGCAACACTCGAGATCGATCTGTTGCACAGATGCTACTCATGCACAGACACAGCAGTTCTCCAAACATCAATGTACTCAGTCAGATGTTATCAGCATAGGCCAGTTTCCCAAAATGGCCCGTGTAAGATGGCATTGCTTCTTGCTCCAGTTCCCTGGGAAAGGTGGATGTTGGAAGAAATTGCCAAGTCTTGGAGTCTAAGCTTTGTGAGAACAGTGCCTCACAATCAGGAATAGGCACTGCAGGAACCAATGTGGGTGAAGCCCTGAAGAGACTTGGTGCCAAAAGATTTAGTCAAAGTTCTGCCCAAAGAGATGAATCAATGAGTTTTTTTAAAAAGGAGCTACCACATTATCAGATAGTCACTAATGTTGATAATTAATCCAATAACTATAATACCTGAGGGTATGTCTACACTACCCCGCTAGTTCGAACTAGCGGGGTAGTGTAGACATACCCTAAAGGAGTGTGATACAAAGGGCAAAAGCCAACTATTCTCATAAGCCAGTGAAGTTAGAACAAAAAGTACATTTACAATGCATCCGAGAACGCCAGAGACTAGTTAGACAAAATCCTTATGGATCTGACCTATTGCAATTCACTGCTGCATTACGTGGTGTAGCTCTACTGAATGAATGGTGTTACATCATTATAAAAATGGAATAGTGTAGTGGTGAATCAGGGCCAGTCGGAATCAGAACAGTTAAGCAAGAGAAGAGGTTATTAAACAAGATATTGAAATAATTTCATTAGAGGTATACAAGCTGGCAGAATGAGACGCTTGTTTCAGTTCCCAAGGATTAGTAGGGCTCTTTGTTTTTTGGTTCATATGATGTTTTGACACCCTGTATTGTCTTTGTTTTGTGTAGGTATATCCTTAGGCAGCAGTTACACATAGGAAATGACTCAGTCAGAGAAACTTAATGCAGCCATAAACAGATTTTGCTGATGATGTGAGCAGTTTCTAAGAATTGCACCACATCTAACAATAAGCCTTTCTCCAAGATGTAACTGCAAACACACTGACCTTACAGTCATGTTCTGCCTCTTCGGTCACATCTCTGTTAAGTATTGGTAGATTTTGGGGTTCTTCCAAGTCAATTTCCTGTAGGAGGAGAAATCAATGACACAGAGTCTGGAACTTTTTGTAGTGTCACTTGTTTCATTTATAGTACAATCACCCGTCCTTAAACAGAGGTGGTCAAACAGCACACACAAACTCTCTTTCAGGAGTATCAATAAAAACATTACTGACCAATTCTCAGGGAATAATTCTGTCTCAAGGGTTGACTCTAGTTAGGTAGATAAAACCAGAGAACAAATTATTGATGCTTGCAGTAGCTCTCCCCACTTCAAGATATGCATCACAAAAATAACACTGCAGTATTTCTTCAAAGGCTAACTAGTGCTCACATGCTAAGAAAAGGAACTTATGATAATGTGTCTGAGAACTGACTATACTCAAGAATGTAACTTTTTGATCCTACAGTAGGCTGGTTCTGAAGACTGAAGCTGTCAATATAAGGAAAAGAGATATTTCCTCTTAAAATGAAAACTGAATTTCTCCCTCATAGGGCCCAAAGGCTGGCTCTAGCCTATCCCAGCTATTCTGTGGTCAGAGTGGGCCTTGTATCTTCAGTCTTTGAAGGGTTAAATGAAAGAATCATATTATTAAGAAGCACTGTGTATAGATCAGCTTGCAGATTTGGTTCCTGCCACTGGCTGCTTCTGATCTTCTACCATTGCCCGTGCAACTCTGGCCGACATTACTAAGAAGCCATTATCTCAAAGACATTAGTTATTATCATCAATTCATATGGTAATTTTAGAAGTGAGGATGATGATGATACCCAAGTGTATTACAGTTCTAACTGTAGTAATAATGATAATAATCTATGTTTCAGGGGAGGGATTACAGGTTTAATCATAATGAATCGTTCATCACAGATAATGAATTTCAAAAATTGTGTCTAAAGGATAACACAGTCCCTTGGAAAATGCATTAATCTGAATGCTTGACAATTACATTGATTTAAGTGGCTAAGCACCATATTTGCACTATTCACCTAGGAGCAGGGGAAAATGTACCGAATTTATTTACATATTTTACACCTTTAAAAAAATGGGGTGGATTTAGGAGTCCTCAAAGTGAGAGACATCACAGAGTTCTCCATAGTTATTAACCTGGGAAAGGGTATAAGAGGTTACTCCAGGGATTAATTAGTTTATTTTAGTCCAGTTTTTGAGAAAGGGAAAATGTGTTACTAAAGAGGATCTAATAGAACTAAAGTCATCTTGGCAAACTGGTATGTAACAAAGTCCTAATTCAGCATAGCACTTAAACACATGCTTAACTTTAACCTTGTGTATAAGTCCCATTGACTTCCACTGGATTTAACCACAAACGTAAATGTTGTGCTGAATAGGGAGGCTTCAATGAATACAAGCCCAAATGAAGATGACCTTGTAAAGTATGTTATCACTAAAATATTCATAAAAATTAGTACATTTTTCTAAGCAAAAGTTAAAAGTTTAATTTAATTCTCATAGGGTATGTCTACACAGTAACATTTTTTCAGAATAACTGACGTTATTTTGAAATAACAAGTGCGTGTCTACACAGCACGCCATTTTTTCAAAATAATGTCAAGCTGGAGGATTTCTTACTCCAACTCCTATACCCTCGTTTCACAAGGAGTAAGGGAAGTCAAAGGAAGAGTGTTCTATTCTATTAAGCTATTTCAACTTCAACTATGCAATTGACGTAGCTGAAGTTGCGTATCTTAATTCGACTTTTGCCCTGCAGTATAGACATGCCCATAGAAAAGAAAAGAAAAGAAAAGAAAAGAAAAGAAAAGAAAAGAAAAGAAAAGAAAAGAAAAGAAAAGAAAAGAAAAGAAAAGATGTCACGGGGAGAGAAAATAAAAGCGCTCCCCAGATGGGCATAGAAATTTTTATATTTCGACATCTGAATAATATAGCATCCCCAAAAGATGATATAGGTCTGTGGCAGGCTCCAGCACAAACGGAGGCCCTGAGGCCCAGTCCACGCTCTGAGGGGATGGGGTAGGGGGTCCAGGCCCTCCCTTTCCACCGGACCCCAACCCAGGGCCCTATTAGTGGTTGGTGGTTCCCACCTCCGTCTCGGCAGGGAGTTCCCTGCCCCTTGCCCTGGGTTGCTTCCTACCCCAGCCCTGTGGCTGACAGAGACCCCACCTGCAGAAGCTGGGCTGGCGGCGGCCGCGATGTTGGCAGGTCCGGTGTCTGGGGCAGCAGTGAAGGGGTTGTCCACTGCGTGCTCGACCCGGGGACGGTAGCAGCAATGGCTGTGGTCCTGGCGGCTCTTGCTCTGGTGGCAGGTCAGGCTGTGGCTCTGGAGGTTGGGCAGGAGCTCCTTCCTCTCTGGAGGCCAGCCGCAACTGAGCAGCCCGGCAGCCTTTTATACTGGGGCTGCACTGCGAGCAAGCCCAGCAGGGCTGCGGGACAGGGGCATACTCCACCCAATAGGCGGGCTCTCCTCCCCACTGTTCAGTGCGGGGCAGACCAGCCCCGCCACAAGTTCTTACAAATATCTTTCTACTACTATGCTTAAACCATCCCTCTGTTCATTGCGTGAGACATTCCTGGTCTTGTCGATGCTCCTATGCTTTGAGAACTGATTTAAAAGCAGACTCTGCTTGGATTCATAAAGTCCTCTCCAAAAATATACCAGGCTGCAGAAACTCTGAATACATGCTCTTGAAAGAGAAATCTCTTGTAACACAAAGGAGAGAGTGACTAATAGATTACTGGGACCATTACAAAAACTCAACTGATCCCCATATGGTGCATTGCAGTTAAAAGAGATGGGGATACACTGGTCATTTTTTGGGAGGGGAGGGAGAAAAAGAGTGTTAGGAAAGGAAATGAGTGACATGGAGACAGAAGTGATGTGTGACACCAAATGAATTCATTCCCTCTGAACCATTCATCTCTGGATCACTGTTTCCAGTAACCCAGGTGGATTTGAACACAAATCAATTTCATCTCATGGCTGTTTGCTGGCCTGTGTGATATGAGCAGTGGCAATTACCAAATTAGCCGCTCCTCCTCTTGAACTGATAACTCTAATTATATGCTGAAGGATGCATGTAAGGACCCATGGGGAATCTTGTGCTGTATTGCTCATGCTATATCTGCTCTGTGGACAAAGAGAGAATTCCAGAGGTCCAAAGACATCAGTCTAGCACCTCACACAAGCAAAATGCTGGCAGATGTCTTGCAGGGAAAGTAATAACTTAAGACTTGAATCCTGCCATAAACTTGGTGAGTGTGGGCCCTTATGCTTGTTTAAATCCCCGCCCCCCCCCCCCCCCCCCCCCAAGATGGTAAATAGGGTTCTGTGTAAGCACAAAAATCTGGTTTTTATAAAGTAACTTGAAGGAACAGGGCTTACTGTTATAATTCTGCCAATAAAATATGAGCAAAGAGAACCAGATCTAACTTCTAATAAAGTCAATAGAATGACTCCCATCCATGCTCAAAAAGGTATTTAATAATCTTTTCAGCCAGTTTCATTGCCTGAGAGGGAAAATGGAGTTCTAGATGTTCAAATAATAGAAGAAGAAATAAAAGGTGGATTTGGAGAGGTTAATAAAGGCTGATGCCCTGGAGATCACAGATTTAATTATGAATTTTATCCAAGTTTCCAGGAGCAGCTAATACCTGCCCTATTAACGACTTTCCATTACTTGTTAAGACACAGGCATCCTACCCCCAGCAATACACAGACACAGAGAAGTGTAAGTCTTGCCATGCTGGGTCAAGCCAAAGGTTCGTCTAGCTTATTATCCATACGTCATATCCAAAGATGCAAGAACCTAGGCTCAGTCTGAATCCTATAGCTGAAAACAACAAGCTATAGGATCCAGGTGGGTAACTGTGAAGTGACATCTCGCAAGCTGGGAAATAGCAACCATTCTGGGATGCACCTGGAAATGCAACTGAGTAACATCCTACCAAGGAGTGAGTCACAAAGCTGAGAAATCTATGCAGCAAGTGCATCTCCTGACATGGACTGGGTGCAGATAGCTCACGCACTTATGTGAAAAAGCCTTTTTCCACAGCCCAGCCCAAGTAAACTGAATGTTTGGGGGGGCAGGGTGTCATGAGCTACAGCTTGAACACCTCTCTTCTCATTGGGGCTAAGACGCAGGGGCAAGGGAAAGACAAGAGGTTCTCTGAAATAGCAGCTCCATTGGTCCGACCCACAGTGCTAAAGGTGGTCTGAAAAAAGGTGGGGAGGGGGAATCTATAATCATCCGGGAGCACCTGTGTTACTAAGACAAACTTAAAAAACAACAAAATAGTCTGGTAGCACTTAAGCTCATGATACCATCTACATGTTTTGTTAGTGATTCTATAAAGTGCTACCAGACTATTTGTTGTTTTTTAAGTTTATCCTGTGCAGACTAACTCAGCTACCCGCTGAAGCTTCTTCACTAAGACAGTGCTTAAAGTGCTCCCCTCAATGACACAGTTCAGTCTTGGTGTGCACAGTTTGCAAACCCTACAGCATCACTACCATCATCCACACCACTTTAAGCACCACCCACCCATTCATCATCATCATTATTATTATTATTTGTCTTATGGTAGTGAAATGACCTCAGGAGTGTAGTGTATGAGCCTCTACCACTTGAGCTAAAAGCCAGTTGGCTCTCAGCTAAGGCTGAAGAACAAATTCATTCTCTCTCTCTGTCAGTGATCTAAGTGCCAGTATTTGGGACAGTGAACCACACCCAGTAGGTGTGTGGATTACAGCAGTACCTAGAGGCCCCAGCCAAACTCAGGAGCCCTGTGTGTTAGCCACCAGACAAAGACACAGTAAAAATGCAGTCATGCCCCAGATTGCTTACAATTTAAACAGATAAGATCAGCAAATAGTAAGAGGTGAAACAAAAGTATAAAAAGGTGAAGACTTAACAAGGTTACACAATTGTCAAGAACCAAGGACAGAACCCTATTTGTCTGAGTCGTTCTTCCAGGTCTAGCCACTGAGCTACAGATTCCACTCTCCTGGCCCATTTCTCTATCCTAATAAATTTGAATGGGCGGGTGGAAATCAAATGTTTCTATATAGAATAAATATTGTTTAAGCTTCCTTTGAAAAGGAATTCACCCAGCTCATTGTCAGGGGAAGGACTTGTGTACCTATTTGGAAAGCTTGAGTTACTTGTACCCATGCCATAACTAGTACCAGATGTTAGATATTAACTTTGTGTAGACGCAATAGCATTTTAGCCCAGTATCTGATGGGAAAATAAATATTCAAAATATATTCAGATCTCTAAATCTGAAGGGGAGTTGCCGTGGTCCCACTGACTAAAAAGGCTAGTAAACAGACAAAAAGACATATACAATTGCAAGCAATGTTCCAGCCAAGATCTGAATGTAAGTAATCAGGTGAGAGTATTATGCAGGTGGAACTTCTCACACCTGGGACTCTTTGGTCTGGCAACATTTGTTGTCTGGCAGGACCATAAATGTTGCTGGACCAAAGAGCCCCAAAGGCCGAGAGCAGGAGCTAGCCGGGAGTCTGGCAACTGGGGAGCCATGGCTAGGCTGGTGGTGGATGGGCAGCGGTGGCCAGGGAGCCCCCACAGAAGCAGGGCTGGCAGTAGCCATGGAGCCCTGGCAGAAGCGGGGCCAGGGAGCCCCAGTCCCGGGGAGCCTGGAGGGGAGACTGGAAACAAGGTCGGGGGCCATCACAGGAGCATTGATTTCCCTTGGTCAGCAAACGCCCTGGCTGGGGACCACTCAGCTCCCAAGGGGGCCAGAAAAGGGAGGTCCAACCTGTACTGAACAACAATTTGAAAAGTGCCAGTGAGAAATGTTATATAAAACTGACTGATTAGTTTTTGTTTGTCTTTCTCACTCTTTGAAATCTTCCTCTTATGTTTAATGAGAGGACAGCATTTTCAAGGAAATCTAAATAGGTATTTCCTTGCAATTCTTCCATCTCAGCACTACTAGGAAAGTGAATGTAAAATGCACTTCCTCTCTCCTTTTTGTGTGTTGCGCTCTTAAAAGTCCCAAACAAAGCTATGAGAGCCAGGGTTTAGGTCCAAATTATATTCCTGTTCTTCTGTGGATCATGGTCCTGCTTCCAGTGATTCCTTCTTGGTTAGAAATATATTTTGATTCAGTATCATATCTAACACTAACATGAAGCATGGGCCAGTTAATGATCTAATGCAAAGTCACACTCAAGAGAAGCCATTGACATTAAAATGCCTCAAATTTAAAAGTGATAACAAGAAAAACTTTTTACACATAAAACTGGTCTGTGGAACTAACCAACACAGGGTGTTATGGAACAAAAATAATAGATTCAAGAAAAGTTTAGAAATTCTATTAATGATAGGAATAGCATTTATGTGAATAATAAGAATACCATCTGTGATTACAGAAGCTAAGACACAGATTTATCAGATTTATCAGCTTTCCTCCTTTCAGATACAAGCCAAAAATTGAGTGGCCAGATCAGGCAAAAAACTCTACCACAGGAGGGTAAATGTTCATTATTACAGTGTGATGGAGCGGCATCCGGTGCGGCCGTGCCCCGCACTCCGACCGACCCTGGAGCCCACTGGGGGAGCCCAGAGATGCGGACGGGCGGGAGCAACGCTGGCATGGCCAGCACGGGCGGGGAAGGACGGGGAGAACAAACCCCGGCACCGGCTGATGAAGTCACTGACGTCTCCGCGCCGGGGGCAGGGCCACCGGACGCCGAGGACGCTGCACGGGGGAGGAGCCAGAGGCGGACGGATGGTAATTTAAAAGAGGGCGGGGAGGCCCTCAGGGGGAGGCACGGAGGGAGACGGAGGTGGCCAACGGAGGCCGAGCCGGGTAAGGGACTCCAACGGGCAGGGACCGGGAGGCTAAAGTCGCTGCCCACAGGAGGGGAAGAAGTGGCCCAGGGCGGGGCCGCGAAACCCGTGAACGGAGGGTTTGGGGTTAGATGCCCCCTCTGTTGTGAGGATGCTGACCTCACCTTAGGACCCTGGGTCGGGGTCCGGAGCGAGGGTGGGCACGGACCCCCTTCCCGTCTCTCCTGCCGCAAGTGGAGGAGGAATAAAAGGATCACTCACGGCCAGCGGACCAGTCTGGGTCAGACTAACCGAGGGCTGTGTAAAGACACTCGAAATCCCGGTTCAGTCGGGGTGCCCGACCCCACAACGGGTGGGGGAACTCGTGACATAGAGTATTATTGTTGCTCCAGTAGAGTCTGGCAGCCCTAGGCAAGGACCCAAGACCACATTGTGCTGGGTACTGTACAAACACAGAACAAAAAGACAGTTCCTGCCCAAAATGTTTACAAGCATTATAGATATTTTACAACGTTTTCTGAAGCATTGATGTCTGTGACGGGATACTGGATTAGATGGGCCACAGGCAAAAGTGCCCAATCTCAGATAGGAACAGAAGAATCTCTACACTGGGTCAGATTGATGGTCCATCTAATCCACTATCTGATCTCCATAGGGGCCTCTACCAGATGATTTAGAGGAAGGTGTGAAGCCCTCATTAAAGGATAATTATGCAATAACATTCCTAGAGAGAATTTTTTCCCTAACCACAGTAATTACTTACTGTGACACTTTGAACTGTACAGAATGTGAGTGAGTCGCAATAAATTGTTGTGACTTTGGAGTTACGGCTTTTTTTTCTAATTAGGATTTACATGAGACCACCTAGTTCATTAAAACAAAATGAAAGCCAGATTCAAACCCAGGCCTTCCGAGGTAAACAGAGCATAAATTCACTGCCTGAATACTTAAAGTCTTCAAAGACTTTTACTTAAAATTCTGTTCCGCTCTGGAGCTCAGCATGAGTCTGGCTGCAGGGAGGTTTTTGTGTGGTGGCCTGTCAGCTTCCATCTCAAAAGTGAAATTCAACTAATTGTAAGTGTGCATTGCTTCGGTTGCATGCTACGCACTGTTGCTCAGGCAATGCACACTTCATGCTGACTGCATGATTTCACCCATCTATTACAAAAAACAATATTTTTTTTTGGTTACTTGCAATTTTTGAGAAATGAGAGACCAGGGCAAGTAGAGTATTCCTGGTGTATCTAGAAGGACTGAGTTCACCCTCACCTACTGCATATGTGCTAGAAATAGCAGTAATCATTTGACTGTACCTCCCTTTATTAAAGAGAATTAGTCAGAGAGCTCAGTATGTGGAGTATATTTTCCATCTGGCTTTGATTGTATTTCTTGTAGATAACTATGCCATCAATCCAGATCTGATTACCAGAATCAGCTAGAAAAAAAGGAATAGGAACAAAAAAGAGGAATAATTCATATTTGAAGGCCCTATCTGTCCCCAAATAGCCTCTGCTAGTTCTAATTCTCAGAAGCTTGTTGGGCTTTGAAAGGTCACTAGCTGGGGAAGCTTAATGTATTCATTATGCAAAACTGTTTGACTTACAGTTTTCTTGATCATATTTGAGCTACAGATTGTTGTTCATAGCAAGTATTCAGCCAATTATTCAGAAGTTACAATCTGAGCTTTTTGACTGTTCAGCATCACATGATTTTTCTTTTATTCCTGATTGGATGATCCAAGCCTTATCAATTGCTTCTGTTTCCACACAAAATGAATTTTCTTTTGTCACTAAATTGCATTAATTTCTTTTTAAACTATCATTGCTTAAGCCCAACTGTCTGTCTATGGGAACATTTGTAGGAATTATTCGTTACATGAATGTTTGTAAATATACTAAGTTCAAAAAACATATTCTAATTCAATGAACTGTTCATGAACATGTTTACAATCTTTTCAAATAGAACTGATTCAAAGTGCTGCAGGTCTAGAGTTACAGTAAAAATGCACCATGTGTTGTAATGCCTGAAATCATTGCGGCCTGAAAGCGGTTTGGTGGCCTATGTTAGGGATTCTCAAACTTTTTCCTTCTGAGGCACTCCTCAAAATGCTGTAAAAGCTCCAGAACCCAGCAAGGAATACAGGGGCCTCAGGACTCCAAGCCGAAGGAGACCCTTGGACATACGCATATTTTGGGGAGGCAAAAGCCAGCAGGGCTTGGGCCAGTTTGGCACAGCAGGGTCCAGGGAGGGAGTACTACCTCTACCCCCGACTCACCTCACCTGTCTGGGGCTGGGTGCCAGTGGCTTCTCCACGAGGGCTCTGCCAGCCCCAGAGCCAGGTCTCCACTTGGCCAGGTCTGACCAGCTTCATGAGCAGTCAAAGGGAACTATGAGCTGAGGAGAAGGGGCCCTCAACCCCAAGCACTAGCAGCAGATGGGGGAATGCCCAGGTTGCCCATCTCATGGCGCCACCAGCCAAAGGAGCAGCTGCCCCGCACTACTTGCCTCCAGCTTCCTGCCTAGCATCTGGCCCACTGGTGAGACATCAAGGAGGGCTCAAGAAGAGGAAGAGGTTGAGGAATGAAACTGCCCACAGGCAGGGCTGGATTACCTAATAGGCAGACTAAGCACATGCTTAGGGCACCAGCCAAACAGGGGCACCAAAAAAAATGAGGGTTTTTTTTTAAATTTGATACTTGATTTTTCAAAAAAAGCATCGAAGTAGTCATCATGGGAAAAATCAGAACTCTGCAGAACACTCTTTTTATCAGCTGAAAAGAATAAAAAAACCTCAGAGAACAATGTGTCAGGACAGACTTGATTCACTTTCCCTATTGTGTATGGAAGCGGACATGCTTCGTCGAGTCAGCTTCGATGAACTTATCCAAAATTTTGCAATCAGAAAATCTAGAAAGAAGCTATTTTAATTTCAGCATACATGTAAGTTTTGTGTCATTTCGAAAAATAAAAATTTATTTTACGGTATAGTATTGTTTTTATTTTGAATTACATATGGGGGGGCACCATAAACTTTTCAGTGCTTAGGGCTTCTAAAGGTCTTAATCCAGCCCTGCCCACAGGACTGCCCCACTTTATGTAAGGCACTGCAGTTTGCGGGGAGTCCGCTGTATTTGTGCCTGCTGTATTTTTGCCCATGGACTCAGGGCTACTGCCCACAACAGGGCTATAGTCCCATCAATCCTGGCTTCAGAGGGGTGAGGAGAAAGCTCAGGGTTTCACCTTCCTACTGCTCTGACTTTGGGGTGGTGGGGAGCTCATGGTTTCAGCCTCACTCTGCTCTGACTTGGAAGGGAGGGGAGCTTGGGGTTTTGGCCCTACATCTCTCCTAGTTTCAGCCCCATAGCAGGGCACCAGGACTCAGTATTTCAGCAGTCAGGCCCTGCAGACCTTCTGAAAGGGCTCACAGAGCTCCCTGGGGCCATGGACCCCCAGTTGAGAACCACTGGCCTAAATGACAAGAGACTATATCCCAATCCATCTTCAAAAACAGCATCCCGGTTGACTATCTAAACATAGGGACTAATTACTTGATGGCTATAGAGACTGAACTGCTCTCTTTTGGAGGTAATCCCTCCATTACAGGGTTAGCCTCCAGTTAGATCACCAAAAAGGATGCAAATTGTGAAGGTAGAGAGACAGAAGCCTTCAGGATTGTGATACTGTCATGCTTTAAAAATCAGAGGAAAAAAAACCTTTTGAACTTCTTTAAGACTCACTTTGAGACTCACTTCTACCATAATACATACAAAACAATGACACTGGGTATTGGCTAGGCAGGTGGTGATCTAAGACACCTATTATAATTCAGAAACATGCTCATTCTATCATCCTCCCACTCCTATCGCTGTCCTCCCCCCTCTTCCACCTTAACATTTGTCATCTGTCTGTTGTGTCTTGTCACAATTTCATATTGAAAGTTCTTTGCAACAGAGACTAACTCACCACTGCTTGCAATCTGGGGTTTTCTCTCCTTTTTTGGACTCACAGTATGGCCAGCCCCACAAAGTGAAATATCATGAGTCAGATCTCAACAAATCATAAAGTTGGCTCTAAAAATCACAAGTTTTTTTAAAAATAATAAAGTGTGATCTCTTTTTATTTGCCTTCTGACTTCTTAACCTTTAGGATTCAAGCTTTTAACCTTTCATCTGCAACCAGAAGGGCTAAGAACGTATCCTTTTTTAAAAAAAAAATATAGAAGCTGAGATTCTCGCATATCCCGTAACCCCCCAAAAAAGGGACTTAGTGAAAATCATCAAATATTTCAAATCTTGCAATTAAATTGTAAAACTTGGCTACACTAGATTTTCACAGTGTTGTGTGACCATCAATCCAACATATTCCATGTGCTTAAGGCAGAAAAATAGAAAATGACTTTCTACCTGGAAATCATTCATTGTTACTCCTGTAACATATCCTGGACTTCTCTGGGCAAGAACATTATGGGTACATCTACACAGCAGCGTTATTTCTGAATAACTGATGTTATTTTGGAATAACTAGCGTAATTTTGAAATAACAAAATGTGCAACTTCACAGCAAGCTATTATTTCAAAATAATGTTGAGAAGGAGGACTTCTTACTCCAACTCCTGTAACCCTCGTTTTATGAGGAGTAAGAAAAGTCAAAGGAAAAGTGTTCTTCCTTCGACTTCCTGCTGTGTAGACAATTGACATAGCTGAAGTTGTGTAGCTTAATTTGACTTTTGCCCTGCTGTGTAGATGTTCCTGTGACGTAGTGGGAGGTAACTTGCTGGCTGCTGGCAGTAGCACGGCCCAGCAGGGCAAGGGATGCGTCATTATGCAAAAAAGGGTCTCTCAACCTGTCTGACCAGCTACCCCCCAGGGAGAGAAACAAAGGAAGGTGGAATGCCACCCCTGGCTGGGGGGCAGGGCTGGAAGAGAGTGGGTGAGTCTCTGTCTGGGAAGCAGGGGAGAAGGAGCTGGGGAGGGGGCTGGGATTGTAGGGCCCAGCCACCCCCCCCCCCCATCTCAAGGGGGGCACTGAGGCCTCTTAGCCCCAGTTCCTGTAACCAGATGACATCTGTGCTGTGGTGTATCCTGGAGAAGCAATAAACTCCCTCTATTCTACTGGCTGGTGGAGTCTGTTCGTGCCATTTCGGGGGTGCAGGAGACGGGAAAACCCCAACGCGCTGTCACAGTTCCCTATGTGTTTAACTTCTCCAAAGAGACCATGTTTTTACTGTGCATGTATACAGTGCTTTGCACAATATAGCCCTGATACTAGATGAGTGTGCATAGGTGCTACTGTTATAAGAATAATATCAATGAAACTAATAATTGATTAGTCACTAGCACGTATTTCAGACTGGTATTCTCATACAGAATCTGCAGTCTCCATCTAATTAGATGGATATTGAATAACCTTCTAACAGTAACCAACTTGTTTTTAAGAACTCCCATTCAGAAATGGTTCTTTTCCTTCAGATATGCTGTTGGCCCTCCTCTCAGATTCAGCCAACATATGTCACCCAGTACATCAACAATGCTGCAATAAGGTGGAAATAATAATAGAAGAGAGCAACAATTAAAATAAACAGTTCTGCCTGCTCACAAAGAATTCATTGTCCAAAGGCTTTTAAGCTCCCTGAAAACAGACCCTGCAACTTACTCTGCCCTGATCATGCAATGCTTTTTTTTCCCAAGCCTCTGCATTTGAAGTTGCTGATCATGTTGAATGTGGTAGGTTGTGTGATCCCTTAAGTGGTGTGCATAATATGTATTAAGTTTCTACTCTCAAGAGCTCAGCGAAATGGTGATCCTGCTACTCTAGCCAGCTATGCTTTGGAGGCAACCGTGTTTGGGATTCAAAAGCAGAAACAGTCTGTAATGAGGGGCACTCACCTCTCGTGAGCATTCCCTGGCCAAGTTCATATGCCTATACTCTCTCTATTGTGGTGGCTCATCAGTGGTACAGCCCTCAAGTCAAGTCACATACAGTCTATATGTGATATAAAGCAAACTCCTTCTGGGTACAAGTCCAACAGGGACATCTTTCAGTGCTCTTGATAATATCTCTCTCTGAGTGTGTCTAGACTACAGGGTTTTGTCGACAAAAGTGGCAATTTTGTCAATGGCTGTAAACCTCATTCTATGAGGAATAACGCCTTTTGTCGACAGAGTTCTGTCGACAGAAGGCGTTATTGCATCTACACTGTCCTTTGCGTCTACACTGGCATGTCGACAAAGCGGCTTGCGGTCTAGACGTTCGTTGTTGACAGAAGCTTTATCAACAGATACTGTCGACAAAACTTCTGTCGACAAAAGCCTGTAGTCTAGATGTACCCTCTGTGTCCCCAATCTGTAATAGAGTAGTGGCCCAGGGCTCCTTTCCTCAAGGCAATATATTTGCCTTCTCAGGGCCTTTCTAGCCTCAGCCCCTCAGATGGGTCACTTTGGGGTGCCTCACTGTCCAGACCACTCTCCTCTCCACTGGCTAATGAAGGTTGGGAGGGACCCAGGCCCACCTTCTGCTCCAGGTCCCAGTCCAGGGACCTTGTAGATAGGTAGTGTTGCCAGATGGTTAAACCAAAAATACTGAACACACACCACCACCACCACCCCCAAAAAAAAAAACAGGGAAAAAATTCTGTTGAGAAAAAAAAAGGGGGAGACCAAAGTTGTTGAGCAAAATAATAATAATAATAATAATGAATAATAATAATAATAATAATAAACAGCATGGCCCCTTTAAGAAATGCTTTTGAGGCTTTTTGGCCCTAACAGGCTGCCGATGGCCATCCGCCATTTTGTCTCCCTGCTTTGGGCCAGACAGCTCCCCTGCGGAACCAGGTAAGCACCGATATTTTTGCCTCTGGCCTGGAAAAAATCAGAAAATACTGGACATTTTAGGTGTCCGGTATTTTCTGAATTTTTTTACCGGACAGGAGGCGAAAATACCAGACTCTTCCGGGTCAATACCGGACACCTGGCAACTCTATAGATAGCATCTGTCTGCAATGTCCCTTTAAATAATTGTGTTGCTGCTATAATTCCCCATGACTCTAGCACATTCTTCACCCTTACCTCAGGGCCTTGTCTGGGGAGTCCCAGCAGCCAGGCCGGAACACCATCTGTTCTCCGCCAGCTCTAGTAAGGATCTGCCTTCCTCTGCTCAGGCAGCTCCTCTTATGCTAGGCCACTGATTGGCTGTGTCCCATATAGCCACTCTCTGTAGCTCCACTGCCCTTTTCTGGGATGGGCTGTGGCAAGACCACAAGGTCTCTAGCAGGGTGCCTCACAGCCAAGTCCACCCCATCACACAGTCTGAGGATTAAATTAAGTCCTCATTCTTGTGACTCATTCTGATCTCGATTCAAAGCCCACTGAAGTCAATAGAAAGACACCCCTGGACTGCAATTGGGATTTGGATCAGGTCTTCTCTGTGGAAGGAAAGTGTCACCTGAGCTGCTACCCTTCACTCCAGAATTCTGCCTTGCCAATCCATCATGCCCAGTTCCCCGTGTTAAATTTAAATGAACTAATTTATATGTAACTATGAGAGATGGTGAGTATTGGAAGAACACAAAGTGGAACTATTGTTAAGAATACTTTGCATGTATATGGTACCTTTCATCAAAGGGTCTGAAAGCAATTAACAAATATTAATTAAGCATCACAACTATCTACAAAGCAGGAGAAGGTTATTCTACCTGCTTTACAGATGGGAAAATTGTCATTAAGAAGTTACCCAAATTCTCACAATCATCCCCAGGCACTACTGGGAATGAAATCCTGGAATCTCAGCTCATGTCTACACTGCAGAGTTTTGTCAGAAAAGTGGCCTTTTTTCTGACAAAATCTGAATTACGTCCACACTGCAATCACATTGGGTACGTCTGGACTACATGCCTCTGCCGTCAGAGGCATGTAGATTAGGCTACCAGACATAGGAAAATGAAGCGGCGATTTAAATAATCGCCGCTTCATTTAAATTTACATGGCTTCCGCGCTGAGCCGACAAACAGCTGATCAGCTGTTTGTCAGCTCAGCGCGATAGTCTGGACGCACAGGTGTCGACATCAAAGGTATTTGTCGACCACCCAGGTATGCTTCCTAGGATGAGGTATACCTGGGTGGTCGACAAATACCTTTGATGTCGACACCCGAGCGTCCAGACTATTGCGCTGAGCCAACAAACAGCTGATCAGCTGTTTGTCGGCTCAGCGCGGAAGCCATGTAAATTTAAATTAAGTGGCGATTATTTAAATCGCCGCTTCATTTTCCTATGTCTGGTAGCCTAATCTACATTCCTCTGGCGACAGAGGCATGTAGTCTAGACGTACCCATTCTTCCAAAAGTAAATTGAAAGAACAGAGGGGTTTTTCCGGCATTGGTAATCCTCTTTCTACAAGGAAGAAACCTTTTTCCAAAAGAGCTCTTTCAGAAAAAGGTGTGTGTGGACAGAGAAGAAGGAGTTCTTTCAAAAGAAGAGGAAAGAGGAAAAAGCACAGGTGCCCTGGTGGCCACTCCATCCATAGTAATCACATCTTAAATGTGAAAGAGCATCCATTCAGCGTGGACGCTATCTTTTGAAAAAGCAGGTTGCTTTTTCGATGCGTTTTTGTGTGTGGACGCTCTCTTTTGGAAGAAGTTTTTTCAGAAGATCTCTTCCAAAAAATGGTTCTTCCAAAAGAAGCCTGTAGTCATAGCCCCAGTTTCCTACTTTAACTCCTAGACCACATTTCCCTACTGGAAATTTTTTAAAGTTTGCACCCAGAGTAGACTTTTATTATTGCTACCTATCTATTTTAGGTATTGCTACAGTTAAAAATAGGAGTAGTCCTCACAATTATCTATAGAAATGACCATAGAATAGAAATTCTTTTTCAATTAATGAAATGTAACCATCCATCTTCAGCACAGTTAATTAAGAAAGAACAGGGCAGAAAAATGCTTATATTCTCTATCCTTTCACAGTAGCTGTGTAACTGTCTGATGGGTTTTGCTGCTACATTAAATTATATCCTTTCTTGTAAGGTGTTTGTACAAATTAAGGGATTGATCCAAAGCATTTTGAAGTCAAGGAGACCTTGGATAGGCCCTTCTGATGTTGTTTCAAAGTGTACTGAACTTTTCTAATTTGGTAAACATTGCCTTTGTGCAGAGGGCCAGCACAGGCCTAATGTACCATTTTAGTGCCAGTGAAGCCCTGTTTTGAGGGCTCGTATAGTGCGTAGTCCTTGTGCTAGTCTTTGGCAAAGGATGAAGGTCGTACAAAGTCTACAAAGTCATAGGCGATGTTATAGCAAATGGAAGATGAACAGGGTAAAAACATCTTCAGCTCTCCTACATTTGCCTTGAACAGCTCAGACTTTTTTACATTCCCATTTCCTAATAAAGATTATTAAAGTGAGGTAGGGATAGATTATGTAGAATCAAATGGATCTATTCTGAAGGAGGTTTGTCTTTCTGGAAATGGTGTCTTCAGGAAAGCTAAGACCCCCTTGCTTCAGCAGAGACTCGAGGGTTATTCTACCTTATGTCACAGTCATATAGCACCCTGTGCATCAAGAAGCCTCATACACACACAGCCAATCTGTAAGAGCACTACCTGATGTACCATGGAAGTTTGGTGGGAGGGTTGTTACAAGTGGAGAGGAAACTGAATGAGGGTCAGTCCTGAGTGATGAGAGAAATGGATGGGCTCTCACATGTCTTTCTTTACATAGGGTCTCATGAAACCTAAGGCTGCAGTTCTTCCAGATTTCTAGCAGCTGCAATACCCCAGCCCCATTCCAATGCACAGGATGTCTGAGGTTTTGGCTCACTGCCACCACTCAGACCTCTACTTCAATGCAAAAGGACACCACATTTCTGACTGCCAACGACCTCTGTCATGAAAAGCTCTCCAATCTTCTGCCTACCCTGCAGCTGTACTGATGACCTGAAGTGACTCCCCAGATTTCAGGCTTTCTCTATCAGCAGAAATGAGGACCTGTATTTCTCCATCATGAAAGCTACAACAAGTTTCAATACATTCTTGATAGTAGAAAAAAATCTCCAAGAAGGGTATTTACCTTGCATGTACCTGTTATAATTAATCTCTACTATAAGTGCCCAGTCAAAAAAAGTAATATTCACCAAGAGACTAATTTTGCTGTTGTTTACATGGGTTTAATTCAGAAGTAACTCCAGTTGAGTTACATGATGTAAACCTAGTACGATTGGAGAACCATGCGCCAGATATCTGCCTGTGTACTCAACTCTACATGCTTAAGTAACATGCTCTGTAGACCAGATTTTCACATGGGGAAACTGGCATAACTCTGTGACTTATAACAATTTAACAAAAAAGGAACTGCTGGGGTCCTTCTAGCCCAGTATCTATTCTCTGATAGTGTCCATGCCAGAGCTTCACAGGGAGCGTACAGGACAGGGTGTCTTCTCCTGGCTTCTGGTCAATAGTTTTAATATCACCGTAGGCATGGTCACCTGACCATCTTGGCTAGTAGCCATTGATGGAGATATTCTCCATGAACATCCCATTGAAATGAGTTCACCATTTAAATTCCTCTTGTTTGTATTAAACTGTTACCTATACATTTCATCAGGAGATGCCTGGTTCTAGTGTTATGGGAAAGGCTAAAGAGCATTTCTCCATTCATTTTTTTCTACGCCATTCATGATTTCATAGACCTCTTTCATATTCTCCCTTAATCATCTCTTATCTAAAATGAACAGCCCTAATTTTTAGTCCTCTCATATGGAAACCATTCCATGCCCTTTTCTGAATGTTTTCCAGCTCCACTGTATCCTTTTTGAGATGGGGTGACCAGACTGGATCAGACTGGACACAGTAGTTGAGGTGTATGTGCATCATGGATTTGCAGAGAGGCAGTATAATATTTTCTGTCTTATTTTCTATCCCTTTGCTAACCGTTCTTAGCATTCTGCTAGCAAATCTGAGTGTTGCTGTACATTGAGGTAAAGTTTTCAGAGAACTATCCACGATGACTCCAAGATCTCTTTCTTGAGTAATACAACCTACTTTAGAACCCATCATTAAATGCATTTTTATATATTTTATATGTTTTATTATATATTGGTTTTTCCTATCCACATAGGGTTGCCAAGTGTCCGGTATTGAACCGGACAGTTCGGTATTTTCACCTCCTGTCCTGTAAAAAATTTCAGAAAATGTCCAGGATTTTCTGATTTTTTTTCCCAGCCAGGAGCCGAAAACCCCGGGTTGTCCAGCTCAATACGGAGGCAGACTGGCAACCCTAGTGCTCACAGTAGGGGAGCACTGCTCCGTAGGGGAGCTGTCCAGCCTCGTGCAGGGAGGCAAGATGTCCGGCGGCTGCCGGCAACCTGTTAGGGCCAAAAAGCCTCACCACACATTTCTTAAAGGGGCCATGCTGGGTTTTTTTTGTTTTTGGGGGGTTTTTTGCTTAACAACTCTCGGGATCCTATTTTTTTGGAAGGGGGGTACTTTTTCTGAAGCCATCTGGCAACTGTATATGCACAGTATTTCACCCTGATCAATGTTGAATTTCATCTGCCTTTGTCTAACTTGCTCTTGAAAATCTCCAATGATGGAGATTCCACAAGCTCCCTAGGCAATTTATTTCAATGCTTAACCACCCTGACATTTAGGAAGTTTTTTTCCTAATGTCTAACCTAAACCTCTATTGCTGCAATTGAAGCCCATTTCTTATCCTATCATCAGAGGCAAAGGAGAATAATTTTGTGACAATCTTTTACGTACTTAAAAATGGTTATCATGTCTCCTCTCAGTCTTCTCTTTTCCAAACTAAACAAACCCATGTCTTTCAATATTCCCTCACAGGTCATATTCTCTAGACCTTTAATCATTTGTCTTGCTCTTCTGTGCACTTTTTCCAGTTTGTCCATATCTTTGCTGAAAAGTGGTGTCCAGAACTGGCCACAATATTCCATCTGAGCCCAATCAGTGCTGACTAGAGTGGAAGACTTATTTCTTGTGTCTTATTTACAACACTCCTGTTAATGCAGCCCAGAACTAGGTTTGCGTTCTTTTTTTTCTTTTTTTTTTTTTTGCAACAGTGTCACACTGTTGACTCATATGTAACTTGTGGTTCACTATGAGCCACTAAATCCCTTTCTGCGGTACTCCTTCCTAGGCAGTCATTTCCCATTTTGTATGTATGCAACTGACTGTTCCTTACAAAGTGGAGTACTTTGCATTTTCCCTTATTTAATTTCATCCTATTTACTTCAGACAGTTTCTCTAGTTTGCCCAGATCATTTTGAACTATAATCCTATAATCTAAAGCACTTGCCACCAGTGTTCCTTTTAAGATTTTCCATCATGCACATGGGGAAGCGTCTGAGACATCAGTATTCACTGTGGGGAAGGGGGTTGCACTGCAGTCGGGGGCCCAAGCCAGCCATGTGCAACCCCATTAACGATTCTTCTGCAGGTTCACCTACAGAAACCTTGTTACGACTTTTACTTCCTCTAGATAGTCAAGTTCGACCGTCTTCTCGGCGCTCCACCAGGGCCATGACCAACCCCAGCAGGGTTGATCCAAGGACCTCACTAAACCATCCAATCAGTAGTAGCAACGGGCAGTGTGTACAAAAGGCAGGGACTTAATCAACGTGAGCTTATGACCCGCACTTACTGGGAATTCCTCATTCATGGGGAATAATTGCAATCCCTAATCCCCATCACGAACGGGGTTCAACAGGTTACCTGCAGCTGTCGGCATAGGGTAGACACATGCTAAGCCAGTCAGTGTAGCGCACGTGCAGCCCCAGACATTTAAGGGTATTACAGACCTGTTATTGCTCAATATCAGGTGGCTGAACGCCACTTGTCCCTCTAAGAAGTTGGACACCGACCACTAGGGGGTCATGTAACTAGTTAGCATGCCAGAGTCTTGTTCGTTATCAGAATTAACCAGACAAATCACTCCACCAACTAAGAATGGTCATGCAATACCACCCACAGAATCGAGAAAGAGCTATCAATCTGTCAATCCTTTCCATATCCAGGCCAGGTGAGGTTTCCCATGTTGAGTCAAATTAAGCCACAGGCTCCACTCCTGGTGGTGCCCTTCTGTCAATTCCTTTAAGTTTCAGCTTTGCAACCATACTCCCGTAGACTTTGGTTTCCCGTAGACTGCCCAGTGGGTCATGGGAATAACGCCACCGGATTGTGAGCTGGCATCGTTTATGGTTGGAACTACTATGGTATCTGATGGTCTTTGAACCTCCAATTTTCGTTCTTGATTAATGAAAACATTCTTGGCAAATGCTTTCACTTTGGTCCATCTTGCACCGTTCCAAGAATTTCACCTGTAGCGGCACAATACGAATGCCCCCAGCCATCCCTCTTAATCATGGCCCGAGTTCCAAAAACCAACAAAATAGAACCAGAGTCCTATTCCATTATTCCTAGTTGGAGTATTCTGGCAACCAGCCTGCTTTGAACACTCTAATTTTTTCAAAGTAAACACTTCGGACCCCACAGGACATTCTTTTAAGAGCATCAAAGAGCGCCAAAAGGCAGGGGCTGAGACAGGCGGTAGCTCGCCTCACAGCAGGACCGCCAGCTCGATCCCAAGATCCAACTACGAGCTTTTTAACTGTAGCAACTTTAATATACGCCGTTGGAGCTGGAATTATCACAGCTGCTAGCACCAGACTTGCCCTCCAATGGATCCTCGTTAAAGGATTTAAAGCGTACTCATTCCAATTACAGGGCCTCAAAAAAGTCCTGTATTGTTATTTTTTCATCACTATCTCCCCAGGTTGGGAGTGGGTAATTTGTGAGCCTGCTGCCTTCCTTGGATGTGATAGCCATTTCTCGGGCTCCCTCTCCGGAATCTCCTTACAAAGTGGAGTACTTTCCATTTTCCCTTATTTAATTTCATCCTATTTACTTCAGACTGTTTCTCCAATTTGTCCAGATCATTTTGAACTATAATCCTATAATCTAAAGCACTTGCAACCAGTGTTCCTTCTAAGATTTTTCCATCCGTGTGCAACATGAGTTTTGTCTTGTGCACCAATATTGAGGTCATGTGCACTTGTCTGGATGTGTGCCACCATGGCACCCAAGATATTAACACACACACACACACACACACACACACACACACACACACACACACATATATATATATATATATATAAATGTCATGGAAGAAAGAATACTAAAAAAGGGACAATTAATAAGACTTTAAATGTTTATTTAATATGAAGTCAAATAAAAAGAAAATTAATGCTACGAAGTTTTCAGTATGTTAGATTAGCCTCATTATTTTTCTATTCCACTCAGGCTCCACTGAAGTGTCCTTACTGGCCTCCCATACAGGAGCCTGCCCTTACAGAGTTCCTCCTCTGGCTTTCAGAACATTACAAACTCAAAGAAAATGAAATGATTTCAGTAGTTTGTCCTTCTGCAGTAAGTTCTCAAAAACAATATTATTTTACTATTCTGCTGTTTAGCTGTCACTTTCAGTTGGAACTGTTTGAGTGCATCTACACTGCAGCACTATGTCAGGATACTTCCAATATCCCAAAATAGCTATTCCCCATCTTGACAGCATGCCTGTTATTTCGAAATAACGGGCATGCTATACTGACGTCCCTGTAAACCTCATTCCACGAGGATTAAGGGACATTTCAGAATAGCTGTTTATTTCAAAATTTGGTGCTGTGTAGATAGCGCCAAATTACGAAATAAGCTATTTCAAAATAAGCTACGCAATTTGCATAGCTCAAATTGCATAGCTTATTTCAAGCTAAGGGTGCAGTATAGACACACCCTTCCTTGATTACCCTGGAAGGGGGCTGAACTTTGTGACTTAGCTGGAAGGCAGAGCCTCTCAAAACCTGATAAGAGACAAATGGCCAGCAAGAGGCTCCACAGAGCCTTCTAATATTTCCTTATAATATTTATGACCTTGATTTGGTGACAAAATGGGAATTTTGGTGCCTTGTTAAAATCTGTTACAATTTTTCGTAAAGTAGATGTAGGACAGGGGTGGAAGGTGGAGGCAAAAGAGTGGTGTAAGATAAAAACAAAGAGTTCCTCTGCTCTTTTATGTATCTGTTTGACATTTGTTGATTGTTCCATATACATCCTTGTGGAATGCACACTCTAAATTGCTAACTGTACCAGACATACCCTAAAACTGCATTCATTTTTAGAGCTTTTTCAATCTTTCACACTGTATTCAGTTATATTTGCCTTTTTCTGTTCTGAATTATATGCAAACAAATGTCACTATTCTCAAATTTTTTGTTCACAGTTTGTCATGTATTTTATAAACAAATATTTTTCTGTCATCAGATCGTTGACAAATGCATATTGTTTTTGAGAGCTTACTGTAGAAGGACAAACTACTGGAATCATGTTGTTTTTCTTGAGTGTATAATGATCTGGAAATCAGTTTGTTGGTTGGGGAAGTATGCAAAGTATCTCGTGGAGCTGCAACGTTTTGAAGGGTATCATTACAGGAACTCTGTCAAAAGAGCACCAGCCTTTGAAGTGGCAAGCCCTTGGAAAGGTAAATCAAAATTCAGTGAGTCTCTCACTCCTATCAGTAGAACATAAACATTATCTTCAACGGATCTTGACATCTCATGAAAATGACAGACAACCGATACAATAAATACAGTTGTATCCTTGGTATCCTGATACAATCAAGATAAACCCAATTTTTAATAAACTGGTTTCAAAACAGTTAGGCTATGTCTAGACTACAAGCCTCTTTCAAAAGAGGCTTTTTCGAAAGAATCTTTCGAAAAAGCTTCTTTTGAAAGAGATCATCTAGACAGCAACCACTTTTTTCGTAAAGAGCACTGTTTGCATTCAAGAATGCCTTTTTTTGAAAGAGCACTTTCAAAAAAAGGCATTATTCCTCATAAAATGAGGTTTACTGCAGTGGAAAAAACTGCCGCATTCTTTCGATTTAATTTCGAAAGAACGCAGCGGCAGTCTAGACTCAGGTGAAGTTTTTTTGAAAAAAGGCCACTTTTTTCGAAAAAACCCTGTAGTCTAGACACACCCTTATTCATTACAATGGGTCCAACAGGTTACAATTTCTTCAAAGCTGTTATGATATAGGGGAGATTCAGACTTCAAATTACATGTGTAGACCAGCAAAACCATTGTCTCTACAAATACAGGAATTAATCCATATTAAAGGCTAACAACTTGGAATTTGAAAAAACAAAACAAAATGGTTTTTAAACTATAGAACGAAAGAAAGGGGTGTTAAAGTATCAAGATGAAGTTCATTTTTGTTCTCCTCTCCAATACTAGATGGATATATTTTTTTCAAAAATCTATAATATAATTTGTTGTTTCCCAAATTCCAGTTAACGTATTGCTATGTCAGTTTTGTACATTTGATAATGCCTCCCTTCAAATCATCTTTTCTTTTTTTTTATATTTCCCGTTTCAGCTTTGCTGACATATTACAAAGCTATTTTGTTCTTAATTGATTATTGAATGCAATTTTGCTCTTATATTTTTGGGAGTTTAATAAACGTTGTTCTGTAAAGGAGTTTAGTGTTGAAGTGAATTTTTTTAACTGACTTCTCACATCCTACATTTTAACTTTTTACGAAGTGTTTCACAGCCTTGATTATTCATGTCTGAGTCAGGGACTTCCATAGTCTCATTTCTAAATTACAGGGTTTTCTTGTATCACTTCAAAACAAGAAACCAGATTCATCCTTTATGACACAGGCAAATTGTAACTCAGGGCTCCAACTCCACTTATTTTGTTATCATTACTGTGTGTCCTTGTTAAAGGTTTCTATTGGCAGAGCAGCTTAAATCAGCACTGTGGACTGCATAGGACGTTTCAGTCACCCCCAATGCAGCTCCTGCCGCTAGAGCAGCCACCTGAGCGGCCACACCCCCTCCCCCCACTACAGGCCTGCCCCTGCCAGCCATGCAGCCCAGGCCCTAAGAGCAGCCATGCCACTCACCTTCCAGGTCCAGCAGGAAGGTGAGTGCTGCTGCGCAGCTCTGGGAAGGAGGTGGATGGTCTTAGAATTTTTTTGTGTGTGGCCGCACACCCAGCAGCAGCAGCAGCTGCCCACTGAGCCTGCCACCTGACTTCAGCCCCCAGTGGCAGTGCTCCCTCTAAGTTGCCTACGGATGCGTCTACACAGCAGCACTATTTCAGAATAAAAGCCATTATTTCGAAATAACAATGCGAACATCTACAAAGCAATTCCATTATTTAGAAATAAATTTGAAATAATGGACGGCTTATTCGACTTCTGAAACCTCATTCCATGAGGAATAATGCCTATTCCGAAATAGCTATTTCAGAATAGCAGTACTGTGGATGCTCCACTACTGCTATTTCAAAATAGCTCCTCCCCAGGGCCATTCAAAGTAATTACTCCCCATTGCCTCCTGGGGCTCTAAATTGAGGTAGCAAGTCCACATTAGGGAAACCTGCCTCAGACTAATTTTGAGGCTACCCTGTACTTTAGATGTGCTATTCTGAAATAAGCTATTTAAAAAAAAATCCAAAATGGCTTATTTTGAAATAAGCGTGCTGTGTAGACCTACCCTTGGAGAATATGCTACCTATTTTTGGGCAGGATTAGATGGTTTCTCTGCACAATGACACTCTACAGAGGAGAGGTTGACACTTCAATTCCAGGGCAGAATTTCTGCTGTCCAAGGCCTTGCATCAACATTGGGGTAAATTGATATTAACTCATAGGTGCAGATTCTTTCTTACAACTTGCCATACCTGTGCAAAATGGAGCCCAAAAAGCAGCTGGTTCTGGTCAGCTGACAATTCCATTTCCATAAGGGTGCTTTAAGCTGATGTAACTCTCTCTTTTTTTTTTTTTTTTTGTAATACCCTTGTATGGCCTTGTTGTAGGAGCGGTATTCGAGGGGTTAGAAGGAGTGGAGAAAGCAGAGAAGAGGAGTGGCTTGCACATGGATTTGCAGCTTGCACCAATAATCTTCCGGTGCTAGCTGTTCTATTCTGTGCTGCAATGATACTGTTCAACATTACTGGCTCCCTGACATAACTGGCTTCCCTAGCACTTTTGCCAGGCAGAGCTCAATCTAGGAAAGAGCCTTGGGGTTCCTTTTCTTATTTTTTAAATGATAATCACATGGTCATTATTATTTTAAAATTAAGTGTGTCAAAGAAAAAAAAATACTGTTGGGCTACGTCTAGACTGGCATGATTTTCCGGAAATGCTTTCAACGGAAAAGTTTTCCGTTAAATGCATTTTCGGAACAGAGCGTCTAGATTGGCATGGATGCTTTTCCGCAAAAGCACTTTTTGCGGAAAAGCGTCCGTGGCCAATCTAGACGCGCTTTTCTGCAAAAAAGCCCCGATCACCATTTTCACAATCGGGGCTTTTTTGCGGAAAACAAATCTCAGCTGTCTACACTGGCCCTTTTGCGCAAAACTTTTGTGCAAAAGAGACTTTTGCCCGAATGGGAGCAGCATAGTATTTCCGCAAGAAGCACTGATTTCTTACAGTAGGAAGTCAGTGCGTTTGCAGAAATTCAAGCGGCCAATGTAGACAGCTGGCAAGTTTTTCCGGAAAAGCGTCTGATTTTCCGGAAAAACTGGCCAGTCTAGACACAGCCTTGTAGTTTACAATTTTTGAGCCAGGAGAATCAATGTTAATGGCATTAGAAAACCCCTGGCAGCAGCCATCCGCCCACCAGCCCTTGTCCCCAACCCTGAGTGACTTCAGTCCCAGCGGTGGCAGCAGCCACCCGCCGAGCCCACCATGTGACCTCAATCCTGGCAGAAGGTACCTGCTGAGCCCACCACATCAGCCCCCAGCAGCAGCGGCAGCTGCCCACCGAGCCTACCACCTGACCTCAGCCTCCAGTGGCAGTGGGAGCAGTCACTCCCCAAAGCAGCTCCTGCCGCTGGAGCAGCCGCCTGAGCAGCCACCCCTCAGTGCAGCCCTACCCCTGCCAGCCACGCAGCCCAGGCCCTGAGAGCAGCCATGCCACTCACCTTCCAAGTCCAGCAGGAAGGTGAGTGCTGCTGCGTAGCTCTGGGAAGGAGGTGGGCGAGCTTAGAATTTTTTGTGTGTGGCCTCACAGGCACACACCTTAGAGGGAACACTGCTTGCAACCCCTTCCAGGTCGGTGTCATACACAAACTGTATGGCTGTGTCTAGACTGGCCAGTTTTTCCGGAAAATCAGACGCTTTTCCGGAAAAACTTGCCAGCTGTCTACACTAGCCGCTTGAATTTCCGCAAAAGCACTGACGATCTCATGTAAGATTGTCAGTGTTTTTGTGGAAATACTATGCTGCTCCCATTTGGGCAAAAGTCCTTTTGCACAAAACTTTTGCGCAAAAGGGCCAGTGTAGACAGCTGAGATTTGTTTTCCGCAAAAAGCCCCAATCGCAAAAATGGTGATCGGGGCTTTTTTGCGGAAAAGCATGTCTAGATTGGCACGGACGCTTTTCCGCAAAAAGTACTTTTGTGGAAAAGTGTCCGTGCCAATCTAGACGCTCTTTTCCAAAAATGCTTTTAACGGAAAACTTTTCCGTTAAAAGCATTTCCGGAAAATCATGCCAGTCTAGACGTAGCCTATGGGTGTGTCTAGACTACCTAGTTTTGTTGACAAAAGTGGACTTTTTTCGACAAAACTATACCAGCGTCTACACTACCGCTGAGTTCTGTCGACATAACGTCGACAGAACTCAGCAGTTTTGTCGACGCTGGTATACCTCATTTTACGAGGCATAACACCTTCTGTCGACAGAACCCTATAAGTGTGTACTCTATATTATCTAATTCACTGATGATGATATTAAACAGAACCAGCACCAGAACTTATTCCTGTGGAACCCTGCTTGTTATAACTTTCCAGCATGACTATGAATAATCGATCACTACTCTCTGAGGGTATGTCTACACTACCCCGCTAGTTCGAACTAGCGGGGTAATGTAGGCATACCGCACTTGCAAATGAAGCCCGGGATTTGAATTTCCCAGGCTTCATTTGCATAAGCAGGGAGCCTCCATTTTTAAAACCCCGCTGGTTCGAACCCCGTGCAGCGCGGCTACACGGGGCTCGAACTAGGTAGTTCGAACTAGGATTCCTATTCCGAACTACCGGTACACCTCGAGTTCGAACTAGGAGGGTAGTGTAGACATACCCTGAGAATGGTTATCCAACCAGTTTGGTACCCACCTTATATTAGCTCTGTCTAGGTTGTATTTCCCTAGCTTGTTAATGAGAGGATCATGTGAGACTATATCAAAAGCCTCACTAAAATCTAGATCTACCACATCTGCTGCTTTTCTCCATCTTTAAGACTGATTACCCTATCTTCTAGATGTTTGCAAATAGATTCCTTAATTATTTACTCCATTCTATTTCCTGGTACAGAGTTAAGATGATTGGTATAATTCCCTGGGATGTCCTAATTTCCCTTTTTATAGATGGGCATTATATTTGCCTTTTTTCAATCTTCTGAAATCTCTCCCATGACTTTCCTAAGCCTTGGTCTATAGTAGGACTTTATTTTGAAATAATCCTCCTCCCCCCCCCCCCCCGACAAGGTTGAATTTGTAAGCAGAGCATCCGTACTATCAAGCCCATTATTTTGAAATAACGGGCCATGAGATTCAAAATCTGTACTGCTTTTCATCAGGAGTAACACTAATTCCAAAATAGTTATTTTGAAATAATGATAGTGTGGATGCTCCGGTGCCGCTATTTCAAAAGAATTATTCCCCAAAGTAATTCACACTATTTACTCCCCAGTGATTCCTGGGGAATCTAAGTCTAGAGGTAGTGCATCCACATTAACAGAGGCTGCCTCGGACTAATTTCGAGGCTTCCCTATAATATGGACACACTAGTTTGAATTTGTTAAATTGGGAGTTATTAAGTCAAATTTTCTAATTTTGAAACAGTTTCCTAGTGTAGACGTGGCCAAAGATAATAGCTAATGCCTCAGATATCTCTTCAGTCACCTCCTTGAATATTCTAGGATGCACTTCATCAGAGCCCGGTGACTTGAAGACATCTAACTTGCCTATAAATTTTTAAACTGCTTCTTCCCCTGCTACAATAAGAATTCACTGATTTTGCAACTTGGTTTGCACAGAGACTTTTTTCTCTAAATACTGTTTATTTAAGTAATTGTCAGCTCTTTTCCTGTCCTTTGCTGACCCCAGGAAACAACTTTTTTTTAATATGTTTCCATTCTGGGACTTCTATTATCTACTGAATCGAGCTACATGTACTTCCGTGGAAAGACCCAGAAGAGAGAGAGTTGAACTTACTCTTGAACTAAAGTCAACTTATCTTTCATTATAAACCTCAAAAGTCATCTCTTTAAGCAACACATTTAAAAGACAGTTTAAAAAAGCCCTTCCCTTAAACCATCAGAATAAAACCAGAATGGAACTAATGAAATTAAAGAAGGGGATTTTACAATTTGGAGCAAAGAATTTAGGCTATTATTTTGTGACATTTACTCAACGTGATTTATCCAAAAAAGGAAGGAGGGGGAAAGGAAGGGAGATGGGCAAACCAGAGCAGAAGGGAAAAAATCTTTATAGGCAGTAAAACACTGCTGCGCAGGATGAAGGAACAAAAGGAGGGCTTTATGCCTGTCTTTTGATATTTTCCAACTCAGCAAAAAAATCCATTGTGTGGCATGAAAGCAAATAAGTTAGAGGCTTAGTGTGTGAAAGCAACTGCTTATCTATTGTTTAACAGAGGCTAATGTAATGTCACCATTTCCCCATTATGTAACTTGTAATTTTTGTTACAGTCGCCTTGGTCAAAGTTCTCACTTTCACTTTTCAAAAGAAGGGAACATTTGTAAATGGTGTTTCTTGTTACCCCCACTGTCTCCTCATACCGAAACAAATACTTCTGTTAGGAAATATCAGTGCTGACCAGATGTCACTGACTTTTTTTCTGCATGTGTCTCTTAACAGCTGGCAAGAATATCAGCTCAAATTATTCACCACAAGCACAGTCTTTCTGTTTGTCTCTAGATAAAGGGATTTGAAATCCTCCTTGTCAGAAAGGGATGCTGAAAACTGTGGAATGGATTTCTGCTGACGGAAGAAATACTTCTTTAAAATAATTAACAAATACACAGTAATCAGCATAGTGAATAGAAATAATTAATGGCAAAAATAGCCAGGGAAACAATTTGACATCTAATGTCTTCAGGAAATTTCTTAGCCAAGAACACTCTTTTAGATCCACTTAAGTGTCTCATTACTAGAGCTAACAAATCTTCAGACATATAAATAATTTTCATTTTGGTCTCGTCACCTGAAAAGGAAAAGTCTTAGATGCAGTTACAGGGAAGGGACACTGTAGAAAGGATAGTGAGATTAGAATGCATTGGCGTGAGTCATGATCTTCAGTGGCTATGGTGCTTACTCATATATTATACCTTTTTTTCCCCTGTAATCTTGTTAGATCTAATATGTGAAGCAAGGTCAAGCCTACTCTATACTTGTATACTTGGATAGAAACCCTCCAAGGAAAACCCAAGTATTGCAGGCTGTAAGTAGTGAGGCTGACACTGGTGATTGAATATGTGGTACTGTTCTCAGAGTATGTGTTGGAACTGAGCTCCTGGAGGTACCACTTTAGGCATGATGCATAACAGAATACCTGTCTGCTTGTGGTTCTTAAAGATTGTATGGCTCTTGACATGAATTACAGCTTGTGTCATTAAATGCTGCCTATCTATATTCCCTCTGTACTTCTCCACTTCCTCGCCTCAGAACTGTTCTCCACTTCCTCGCCTCAAAACTGTTGTGTAATACCAGTGGTACAGAATGGCAGCTATGTTCTTCCCCAGAAGAAGCTGCATTTCAATGTTGAGTATGTTGTCCTTCTATAGACAAAGAGTTTTGGGAGGTTACTACTATTATTATTATATTAATGTAAAAATTAAGATTCAACTAGAAATGAGTTTGGGTCTGAAAACTCCCAGTTTTGTGGAAAACAAATCTGAACTCTTCTGCTCAGTTCTTCTTCTATGTGGGATCAGACCAATAGTTCATCTCGTACATTATCCTGTTTTTGACAATGGTCAATATCAGATGCTTCAGAGGGCACATCTAAACTACGTTTTTTTCGAAAGAGAATATGCAAATTCCCGTGGAATTTGCATATCTTCTTCCGATCTCACTTTTGAAAGAGGATCTTTCAAAAGTGAAAGTAGTCTGGGAGCATTTTTTTGTGGGGGAAAAACCCCTGTTTCGAAAAAACCGCATAAACCTCCTTTTTTAAGGAAGACCGGTTTTTTCGAAAAAGGGGGTTTTTTTCCGAAAAAAATGCATCCAGACTACTGAGATTGGAAACAGATATCCCACTGAATTTGCATATCCTCTTTTGAAAATTCTACGTAGTCTAGACATAGCCTCCATAAGGTGCAAGGAACTGCACTGTGAACTACTATATAGTAACTTGCCTGTGCTATATAATTATATATATATAACAAGCTCCAGGTAGTCTATGGTTGGTATATGCCCTGACATAAGGAGGTTTATATCCCCTTTTTTAATCCTCTTTAATGTAACTGTAGCCATCCTCCTTATCAATATAAACATCTAATCTTTTTATAAACCCTGCTAAGTTCTTGGCATGATATTCTTAGATAGTAAAATGCCCAGGTTAATAATGCATTGTATAAAGAACTATTTCCACTTTAAAAGTATTTCCCTTCAATTTTATTTAATGTCCCTAATTTTTTTGTATTATGAGATATTAAATAGGAGCATGTTATTTTTTGTACCATTCATTGCTTAATTAATAAGCCATTACAGTGTTCCCTCTGGTTTGTGACCTGTCAATCGTAGTCTTTTCAATTTCTGTTCATACAGAAGTCTTTCCATATCTACGTTCATTCCACTGCAAATCCATCTGGACCTCTTCAGCTACATTTTTTTTAATTTAGAAAGGTGGAACAATGTAGTAGATAAGGCTCTGGATTAAAAATTGGGAAACATCAGCTCTGTATGACTTTGCGCAAGTTACTTAACCTCTCTGTGTATGGCTACATTGCAATCAGAAATGTATTTGCATTTTGGCTAGGCATATGGATGCTAGCTTTAATCAAGCCAGCATGGCTAAAAATCTCAGTGAATGTAATGGCACAAGCTAGCAATATGAATAACTATCCTGGGTGGGTTTGTATTGCCCCTGCTAAAGCTCGTTCCACTGTATCTTCACTGCTATTTTTAGCTAAATTGCCTAGAGTAAAGCTTGATCACACCTTCGATTGCAGTACTGACATACCCTCTGGATGAATTCCTGGCCCCACTGACATCTATTAGAGTTTTGCCGTTGACTTCAGTGAGGCTAGGATTTCAGTCTCAGCTTCTCAGATTCCTCCTTGGTAAAACATGCAGATGATGATACTTGCCCTCTTTTGTAAAGTCATTGGAGCTTTATATATAGATGAAAGTGCTATATAAAAGTAATTAGAATTAATACCCTATTTTCAGTATTATTTTCTATTCCATTCTTCATACACAGCACCATTTTGTTTGCTTCTTTGTCATCCTCTGGACATGGAGTAGATTTTTTCACTAAACTGTCCAGGATGATTTAAAAATGAATAAGCCATTGAAAATGGTACTAATTTACTGCATTGCCAGCATTTTTCCATGATATTTAATCACAGCATTTATGCACGCACATCTGCAGGTTGGGACCCTAGTTGTATCACAACTGATGTTTCATAATGGAGCCTGCAAAGGGAGGGAGGGTGAGATGGAGTCATAATTATTTACAACCCAGAGAAATATAGTTGTGTTAATGAGATCTGAGTTCAGAATCTTTGGATTTTGCTAAAGACTTGCTGCTCTGAATCCCCAATGTTAATTGGATGTCCCTATTTTGACTTAAAAATGATGTTTTTCTTCATTTAAGAAATAATAAAAACACATTCCTTGAATATCTGACAACGGAACACTACGGAAAACTTTTGATTCCCCCAACAGAAAACCCATTTAAAAAAAGAAGAGTCGTGAATCAGTAACAGCTGCTCACAGCACCTGTTATTTATTCCCGTCATTAACGGTTCCTATAACATTTCTGAAAGTAATGGGTATCTTTCCCAGATGAATGTACCAAGTCCATTGGTACATCAATGACATTTTTGGCTAAATTTGATCTACAAGGTACATTTACAGACTTACACTTGGTGGTACTTTGCAGTTATCTTGAATATAAGAGTCCTTCCCTCTCATCCCTGGATTATTTTTCCCTTAGTCTAAAGACATCTTTAAAACAAATAGACATTGTATATATTGTTCAATATGTATATTGCACCTCTTTCTGAATCAGTACTTTCTACTAAATCTTAAAGACACACACACTAATTGTAGATTGAATATACATGATAACGGTATCAAATTCCTTTCAGTTTGTCAGATTAATAGAAGATGGGTGGTCCAGTGGTTAGGAAACTATTCTGAGACATTGGAGACCCCAGATTGGCTCTGCCACAGACTAAGTGTGGATCCATAAACCATGTAGGGTTAGGTTTGTTTAATCTATTTATTTATTTGGGAAGTTTTAACAGCCCATTACAACAGAGAGCTTTTGTTTAGGGAAACATTCTACATTAATATAATTTTCAGAGCTCAGATTTAGCAGAGTGTCACCATATTGCAGAGGGAGCCTCTTTACACTACCAAGGACATGCTTGAATGGTGTTTAGGTGCCCCCCTTGCATGAGATAGCAAAGTGCTATTATCTCCATTGTGGCACAGGTAGGCTGACGGCAAAATTTTTAAAGGAATTTGAGGCACAGAGAAGGTAAGGAACAGATTTTTTTAAAGGATGCAGTGAGTTGCCTAGTGGGATTTTCAGAAGTTCCTAGCATCTAAGGTTCTTCTGGACATCTCACTAGGCAATGCTCTGCACTTTTAGGTACAACCGACCTTTAAAAATCTGGCCCTTAGTCTCACTATGCCACAATCCCCTTAATATAAAATGAAGATAATAGCACTTTGCTACTTCACAGGAGATTTGTGAGGATCAATACATTAAAAATACTGAGGTACTCAGAGATTGTAGTGAAGTGGCCATAAAAATTAGCTTAGACAGATAGATATCACATGCTAATACGTATGCAGGGGTGGTTATATCCAGGTGATAAATTGCAGAACCATGAGCTAAATGTACACTGTGTCATTGATTGCTCCAGCAACACTAATTCATCACTCACCACCCTGTTATTCCTGTGAGGATATTCTAATTTTCCATACCTATTAGCAGCTTCTGATAGCCAGTCAGAGGGTCACAAAAAAGTCTCATTCTTTTGTTCCAGGGAAGACGTCTGCACTCTGCAAATTATATTATTTTTGTTGTTGTTGTTGTGTTTATTTGATTGTTGTTGTTGTCATTGTCATCGTCATCGTCTAACACTCACTCCTGAAACAGTACCAGGTTTAAGGTCCGATAGCTTATCCCCAAGATGTGTCAGAATTAGGAACTTTATATACTTAAGAAAGAGAGATTCATGGCTTTCAATGGGGTACAAAGCATTTTTTTTCCTGGTCTCAGAAGGTCATGAGAAATAAGACTTAAGAGCTATGGCATGTTCATATAAAGAAAAGCTATAGGTCATTTCTAACAGTGTTTTAAAGCTGCTTGTTATTTTGCCATCCCAGGACTCCTGTACTGTTCAGCTCCTGCTCACTAACTATATAACTCATGGTTAAACAAAATAATCAGAAACCCCTTATAAATACTTTAAAGTGGTTGCCTATTGGTGATTGTCCTTGTTTGGGTTTCACTGTATATATATTATTTTTATATGTAAGCCTATATTTCAGAAATATATAAATCTGCCTAATACTTTACAAAACTTGTGTCTGTCACTTCCATTAATTCTGGTTTGATTTGATTAAAAGGACGCTATCAACTTAAAAATTGTATGTTGTTAACAAAGATCTTTACATATATTATTAATGAAACTCTAGATTATTACAACTGAGAGAATTTTAAACATTCAGTATGCTTGTCACAATTTATGCTCATTTACTTTTTTCATTTCCTTGAGCATGGATAAAGAAAAATAGATCAGGTCTGTGTTTATAGGCAGTTTCACTTTCAAATGTGGAGTGGGTTTCAACTATTACAAGGTAATGTTTGTTTATTGTAAAACTACTGCTTTCAGTAATTTATTTTAAGCTTGTGGGAACATTTCCACTGGTCTTAGGTTTTATAAAAAAAACTTGTTTTTATGAAATATTGATGTTAGGTTAAATTTAAGAGAACATAGTGCCTTTAATACAGACAGTTAAAGAAAGCAATGCAGTGCATTTATCAAAAGGAAATGTCAGCAAAACTTGATAGTCTGGTAATTAGATAACCCAGATAAATCTGCCCAGTTCTGCATGCTCACAACTGCTTGCCTAGATAACACTTCCTGAAGAGAATTAGACAGATCTTTGCACAACATGATACATTCCAGGTTCCATTGCTTTTACTTTCCTTATGCTTGCAGAGGGAAGGGAAACTAAGATCCAGCATAACATAAGGATTCTATGAAATGTTTCCCTATTGCTTGCTGCTCTAAACAGAGCAGCTAATTTTCACTGACAAACATCAAATACCCACTTTTTTCACAGAAGCTCAGAATCAGACCAGCAGCTGTGCCAAATCATCACAATTACTGGACAATGAAGAATTCCACAATCACTTTGATTTAAAATACATTAAGGTAAAAGCAGTCTACAACAAAAAGCATGAGGGGATAACATCTGTCAGTCAGGTGACCTTTGTAAACAGATGTTTATAGGAGAAATCTCTTAAAAGGAGTCACACAAAAAATGTTGTAGTAAGAGACAGGTTACCTTGTGATAAATACCTTTAAGGCCTAATTCTCATTTTGACTAATGTCCCTCTACACAGCTCTGGCAAGAGTCTTAATGTAAATGAGAATAAAGCCCTTTGATTTTCATGGTTGCTGAATAAAACCTGCAAGGATTCTTAATAATAAAGCATGGTCCTATCATTCAAGGAGTCTGATTCTCTAGTGCCTTTGTAGTGATTTATACCAGTGCAAGTGAATGCAAAACTTTACAAGTCTGTTGCACCCATTTGGAACAAGTATAAATAGAGCTGGTCAAAACAAGGAACACATTTTTCATGAAATTTGTGTAAAAAAAATTTGCCCTTTTTTCATTAAAAAATTTTGAAGTTGGAAATAGCAACCAATTCTAGGTGTAAATGATTGCAGAAGGTGCAAGTAGGAGAGAATCAGAACCAAGGACAACTCTGCTGTGGCTCAAATGGCAAGCTGTGCTAGAGGGTGATCCATGCCAGTTGGATTTGAGGAAAGTGGCTAGAAAGTTCGTATTACTGGTGGTCACAAAGCATGGTAATATGGGTAAAGCCTGGACAATTCAATATTGCCAGCTTTTGTGATTTTTACCATGAGTCTCACAAGATCGGTGCGAGGAAGGGGAGGTTTCATGATGACCACCCTATTCCTCTCTATTCTTGTATTTAAAATGGCCACTGTCTCTCATTACTTTCAATATGCCTGCCCTCAGCCAATATGATCCCCGTTCCCCACAAGCTTTGCATGTTGATCTGAGGCTGCACCTAGCAAAGAGGGTGTGAGAGGTTAGAAAAGGATAAAGGAAGTCACCTTGCAAGCAGCCAGTGAGGAGACCCTTGTTTTTGCAGGTGCCTTTCAGATTGAACTTGGAACCTGAAATGCTCACACACAATGACAGTAGGCAGTTTCCCCCCAAAGGCTCAAAAAAGGCAATTTGTGTGTGTGTGTGTGAGAGAGAGAGAGAGAGAGAGAAGGCATGTTTGTGGCAATAGAACTGCCTCCACAGTAAGGCTATGTCTTCACTTGCGGCTTCTTGCGTGAGTAATATGCAAATGAGGCTAAGTGTGGAATATCGCTGAGCCTCATTTGCATACCTAATGAGCCACCATTTTTTTCAGAAGAGGCTCTTGCGCAAGAAGAAACATCTACACTGCCCCTTCTTGCACAAGAAAAACCCTCTTGCGCAATGCCGTTCTTCCTCTCAAGTAATAGGTGTAACGGCATTGCGCAAGAGGGCTTTTCTTGCGCAAGGAGGGGCAGTGTAGACACTCCTTCTTGCACAAGAGCCTCTTCTGAAAAAAATGGTGGCTCATTAGGTATGCAAATGAGGCTCAGCGATATTCCACACTTAGACTCATTTGCATATTACTCGCGCAAGAAGCCGCGAGTGTAGACATAGCCTAGAAATTGTACCAGCATAACTATAGCAGTAAAAGCTCACATTTCTAACCAACACTTATTCTGGTAAAAAAAAACCTGTGTGAACTGCATCTTCATGTGCACAGCTCCTCCCAGCTGGCACAATGTTAAATACTATATGCCTTGTCTACATTAAGTTGTGTTTAAATTGTCCTGGGTAATGACAGAGTGCCAATGAAAGATTTGCAAATGCAGACAGTCAGTGAGATTACCAGTATCTTTCAGTTTAGAATTCGTGCTTGTGTACTTTTGTAATCTTTTCAGTTTTCTTTCACCTTTTGTCCCAAACCAAGCACTGTCTGTGTATCTGCCTGTGGATGCATTCTAAATAGAACAACTGTATACTTGGGGAGGAGTCTACTATAAACACATTGCCTGTGCACTTATTTGACAGTATATTCTATGTGTATCCTCTGCAGAATGATGTATGTTTCTATTTTGTCATGGAGTGTTATTCCATCCAAGAAGCATAAAGTGTTTTATAAAGGGCAGGTTGTCATCTAGCAGATGGGCAAATGGAAATACAGGGATTTTTTTTATGTTCCCCCACACCATTGCATCTGAGTGCCTCACACACATTAATGCAACTATCCTCAACATCACTGTGAGATTGGGTATTATTATCCTCCGTTTCACTGAGGCAGATTGAGATTAAGTGATACAGGTCCAAGGTCCCTCAGGAAGTCTGCAGGGAGAGCTGGAAATAGAATGCAGTTCTTCTGAATCCCACTATCGTGCCTTAACCACATGACCATCCTTCCTCTACACATGAAGTCTGTGGTAGAGCCAGGAATAGAGCCCCAGTTTCCTGCCGCCCAGACCATCCTCCTTCCTTGTGTACAACATAAACATAATGCCCCTTTAAAACAACTTTGAAATCAATTTTTTCACAATTAAAACTTGAACATGGAGGGAGAGTGTGTCCTAGATTTAATATATTGTCTATTGCTGCTAAGGCTCACTGTTCACAAAATCCCTGACACTAACAAGGTGATGCAGTCTCTGCTAGTTGTTCCATACTGTGTCAGTGCCCTTCACTTTTGAACAATACTTATTAACATTGACCCTGGTAAATATGTAGGTGGTGAGGTCCCTGAATATCACCATGTTTCACGGAGAAATTGCATCTAGAATCACATAAAGTAAAATCTACCTTCCTGCACTAACTGATTGCCCATGGGAAATTAACCCTGACTGAGGGCAGTTAAATTTGCTTCCACTAATCCCTCCTTTAGCATTTTTACCTGGTGGGAGCAGCTTTTTGTTGTTTTGGTCCATAGGCGCTTTGCAGAGAGGCAAATCAGCTGATAAGCTGATTAAGGAGGGTCCTGGTCCAATGCCATATTAAAATGAATTTCTATCTGTTACAATTGGCTCTGAATTAGGCCCTGAACTACCAGCTACACAGTGCCCTTGAACCTGTGCCTCTCACTTTGTAAACAGAAGTGGGCCCTTTGAGCCATTAGTGGAAAGGCAGTTTCTCTCACTTTCTGGAAAAGGAGCTTTGTTTATAATCAATTCAGCACATAACGCCATATTAAAATAATTCTTGTTAGTCTCCTTTTATCTTTAAGAACATATGGTTAATCACTCCATCGGCAATGATGGTAAGAAATGATAACACTTAATTTTGTGAAGAGTCATTATTCCTATTGGCATTAAGGTAGCACATAGAGGCTCCAAACCCCTGCCCCTCCATGTGTTTAGTGCAGTACACGCCCACAAAGAGACAGTTCCCACACCAACCAGGTTACGGAAACAGAGAGTTGAAGAGACTGGCCAAAGCTTACAGCAGGACAGTGACATACCTATGACTAGATCCCCAGGTCTTCTAATTACCAGTTCAATGTCTGAGCCATGAGACTACATGCCTCGAGCCATACAGTCAGCCAGTGGTGGGGCATGTTCATAACAGGTGAATCTTAACAGTTACATGTATGTTATTGCTTATGTGGAAGCTGGACTCTTTTCTGTTGTGGTATTACTCATCTCCTCCAATGAGATGGATTATAGGGTAGAATCAATTCACTTAAATCAAAGTATCTCATTTAATAACAGATTTGGGGAGGAGGCTTCATAATTTAGTGTTTCAGGTTACCATTTGCAAGTATATGTTTTTCTGGACATGTTCTGCTTTGCAAATAGGGCCTGATCAGATCCCACTGAAGACAATTGGAGTATCTCCATTGTCTTCAGTGGACTTGAATCAGATCAGTAATGATCAGCCACATTCTGATCAGAATGAAAATGATTTCTTAGATGTTTCAAAATGCATTGCTGCTTAAAGACAGGTCAATTAGTCCAAACTGTAATTAATTAAGCCGTGTTGGCATTAAAGGCCAAATTCACCACTGGCACAAGGGGGGTTTGACTCCACTGTGCTCATAAATCATAATGATAAGTGTACTGCAAATATTTTCATACAGTAATAGATTTTATAGGTAGAAATACGTTAAAGTCACTGGAGTTCAAAGCACTTATACCATCAATTGATTTAGCCTCAAAAACCTAATAGAACTCTCTCTTCTAAGATGGAAATTTTGTTTATATTCAGGTTTAATTTGAAAAGCTCACTTTTTATGGATACACATGAAGGATTTGGCCAAAGATGCCCATTCTGGCATGCTTGGGACACCCAAAATTCCCAATGACTTCAAGGAGAATTTTGAAGTGTAAGAAATGACAACCTGAGTCCTTAAAGGTTCCATGGATCAAACAGGAGAATGCCTGAACTGATCCTTCTAAGAAAATTACACAGTATTTGTTTATATGTATTACAAAATGACTGTACAAATTATTACTTCGACTTTCCACAGAAGTTTAATTTTGGGATAGCACAAGCACATGTGTCAACTCCAAAGGTCAATCATTGAGAAAATCAATGGGAATGAAAAGTGTAAGGAGGGATTTATATCAGAGAAGTTCTTTTCCATCGTTTCTTACAACTTTGAATCCTATCCCTGCTCTGCCTAATAACCTACTAAAGTATGTCAAATCTCCAGTTGGCAATGGATGGCAAGTTTGGATCATATTTGTTTTGTAGAGTAAAGATAGCTTTTTGGTTATCATTAATAATATTTATTTTGGAAAAATATTTTAAAAATGAATTTCTTCATTAACAAAACAGTAAAAAAACTCAAATAACATTTGCACAATATTCCATAAATACATTTATATACAAAAAATATAGTCACATAGACCCGAAGTGCCTTTGTACATATTTACCAAAAAATTTAAATTATAAAAAATGAACATCACAAAATACTCAAGCTTTACAATTATCATGAAAATATTTTTACAGATTCAAAAAAATAACACACTTTTTTCACCTAGTAAAAACACATTTTAGTATAAAAAAAGACATTAAAGGCAGTGTTTGTGTCTCTAATTCAAGAAAAGACTGGCTCATAAGAATCCAAAATATACACTTCACGCAGTGCATGCTTCTTATGTAGTAATTAAGTCCATTCATTTAAATATATATAGAAAAGCAACTGACCATAGTGCAATGATAAAATTCATAAAGGCAGTGCAACAGTTATTCTTGAACACAGATCCTTGCCTAGTGTCCATCTTGTTTTTTTGCAGTCACTTTGCTAACTTCAGTAGAGAACCAGCTCAGCCTGAATTTAGTTTCTCAGCAGCAGTCAGTGAAGGAATCTATCTCCCTTTCCTCTTTCAGCAGCATTCATTGGGGCATATCTCCTTTGAAATTGTTTTGAACAACAACTTGGTCATATCACTTCCATTTTACACCTGTAGAGAGTTGACAGAAGCCAAGAACAGAGAGAAGCAAAGTTTAATAAAACATATAAAGGATCGCAGTGATTAAAAGGTGGACAGATCTAGGAGTCTATCCATGTGCTAGTAGGGCAGAAGGGACTCCACAAATAAGAGGTAACTAAAAAATTAAAATAACGCAGCTGTGCCCCAGTTCTGCAAGCTCTCGGTGTGTGGAACTCCCATGGAAGCAAATCATTTGCATGATTGGGATTTATCCTAAAATAAACTATAGGTTTTACAGCCTTCACAAGAAAATAAACACATCAGGACAGATCTCACCAAGTGTAAATTTAAATATATATAGAAACCATTAAAGACAACAGAGCTGCACTGATCTACACTACCTCAAGATCTGGTTCCTTTTTTTTTTTTTTTTTTGCAACCATTACGCACTGTACTAACCTCAGTTGCTATGATGCACTCATCTTTCTCTTCTGATATGACATACACCGACTGGTACTTCGTGTCCTTTGAAGTGGAATATACTGATTCTGGTCGTTTTCTTTCAGAAGTATCACTATTGAAGACAAAACCAAAAAAAAAAAATCAGATGGCTGCTTCTAGTACCAATAAGAAAACATATACACCCTTTGCAGTAAAACTGTTCTCTCAGAGCTATCATCAGAACCATACCTCTTTAGTGGTACTGCACTTTTCTCTTCTGCCTCTGAATCATATGTTTCACACTTGGCTTCGCATTTGCTGTGTTCTTCTTTAACAGAGTCCTCATTCTTGAGTTCATGCACCAAATTGTAATCCACTGATGGGTATCTAACTTTGTAGCCACTTTTATCAGAGTTATCACTGTGAAAGTCTACTTTCTTATTTGTGTTTTTAATCTGGGTGGCACCAATGACACTTATTGAAATGTCCTTTTCACGTTGGCAGTTGGCCAAGTTGTTCATGGTCTCTGTTTCACTCCTGCATGCATCAGGCTGATGGTGCCTCTTTTGCATTTTGAGTCTGACACAGACAACAATAGCAGCGCACCCCAGCAATAACATCAGGACCAGAATAATCCCAGCACATACTGCAATCCAAGGAAACTGTGCATTCTGACCCTCAGTGTACTTCTCAGTAAAATCAACAATTACAGGACCCTGAGGCTGTTCAGGGAGCAAAAACTGGCAGTTGAGTCCACCATATCCCCGAGCACACTCACACACATAACGGTTGTTTCTTTCATGGCAAGTAGCCCCATTGTGACAAGGGTTGTGTTCACATTTGTTGACTGGAGCACTACAGTTCTTTCCATTGTATCCTGGGGGACAGGTGCAAGAATAGTCATTAATTCCATCTTGGCAGGTTCCACCATTCAGACAAGGGAAGGAGGCACAGTCATCCACATTATCATCACAGTGTCTTCCAGTAAAACCAGCCTGGCATTGGCATATGTAGGAATTTCCAAGATCAACACACTGGGCTCCTGCAATATATTAAAAATGACAAATAATAGATAAGTTGTTATATAATGTCAAGCAACAACTCTTCTGCTTCACTGTGTACTTAATATGATGACAAGTCTCAAAGCGATAGGCTTTTGTTTCTGTAAAAACAAGGAGTAGTACTGTGGCATCATAAAGACTAACAGATTTATTTAGGCACAAGTTTTCATGAGTAAAAACCATTTTGTCAGATGCATGTAGTCTCCTTGTTGTTTTTTCTTAAAATGATGAAAATTGAGGCCAAGACTTAAAAAATGGATGCCTAAAAACAAACATGGAATTAAGACCCATTTCTGAAAATCCTAGCTCACTCTTAAATTTTTCCTTCTGTTTCCAGTAATAAAACTTTAGTTAATTTTCAAAACCTTATTTAAAAGGTAAGCTTTTCACCACTTACTCTGTTCACGTTTTTGCTTTTTACTCAGCTACATCAGTGGAACTAGACTAAGTCAATTTCATATCTTGGTTTACCTGCATTGACACAATGTTGCAGAGTTCGGATTGCAACCAATATGGAGAATTTTTTTTTAAAGCCCCTTTTTAAAAAATGAAAACAGTTTTACTACTGCTAAACAATAAAATTATTTAGCATGTTGATGATCCATTTCATCCATAGAGCTCAAAGCAATTTTACAAAGGCATTTTTAAAGTATTGGTATTCCCATTTTACAAATATGGAACTTGAGGCACAAGGAGGCCAAATGCCACACTCAAGATCACATTGAAAGACAATACTACTTATACTATGGTGCCATATCACACCATCAACTTTTAAGCAAAACTCCTCAGTTGAGTCAATGGGGGAGTTATAGGTAAGAACTGATGGCACAACATGGCAAGAAGTTCCGCTTAAAAATGATAGATTAACCTATAATTTTATTTTTATACAAACCCTACATTGGCAGCCTCAGTTACATGACAGTGTCCCTTTAAGAGGCAAAGGTAGTTTGCCTTACCATTAGCACAAGGACTGGAGCTGCAATAATCAATTTTCTTTTCACAGTTAAACCCGGAGTAACCCAACGGGCAACGACAGCTGTATCCACCATCAGGGTTGTCTGTACACCGCCCTCCATTGAAGCATGGGCCATCAGCGCAAGTCATAGCACTCAGCTCACAGTTTTTACCATAGAAGCCAGGTGGGCAGTTACAGGAATAGCTGTTTTCAAGATCCTACAGGGGAAAAAAATGATTCAACGTAAATAAAAATAAAAATTATTGTGAAAGTGTCTTTAGTTATTCGGATTTTTAAAATATCATTAACTCCTTTAACTTACGGTGCAGCTTCCACCATTCTTGCAGGGGTTAGCATCACATTCATTGATTTCAATCTCACAGTTGGATCCCGTGTACCCAGGACGGCAAGAACAAGTGTAGCTTCCCTGGCCAGTATTGGTGCAAGTGGCACCATTTTTGCAAGGCTTATGATGAGTACAATAATTAAGATCTGGAAAAGATTTTAAAGATAAGACAGATCCATAAAGATATGTGATAGTTTGCAACTGTTACACATCTTGAATGAGGAGGCACTCTAGAGCCAGTGATTTTCAAACTACAAGTCACAACGCAATACTGGGTCATGGAAAGTCAGGAGTGGGTCTCATTACTCCAGAGTGATCAGGTGACCAATGAGGGTGCTAAGACAGGCTACACAAGCCTGTCCGGGCCCTGCAGACTGCACTGCACCCCAGAAGTAGCCAGCAGCAGGCCTGGATCCTACATGGATGGGCGAAGAGAGTGCACAGGACTTCATGCACTGCCCCTGCCCTGAACACTAACTCCTCCCTCCCATTGGCTGTGAATCTGCTGCTGCCTGCTTCTGAGGCACAGCTCTGAGTTTCCTCCTACATCCCAAAGCTCTCATCCTCCGCCCTGCCTTAGAGCACACACTCTAGTCAAATTACATTGGGTCACAGAATCAACAATTTTCTTCAACAGGGTCATGAGAAAAAAAAGGTTTGAAAACCGCTGCTCTAGAAAATGGTGTTATTTTCTAAAAGGTTATGATATGCAATGATCAGGAACTTACCTTGGTTACAGAAAAGGCCACCCCAGCCTTCCTGACAGTTGCATTGCCAAGGTTGTTGACAGGTACCATGAAGACAGCCTGGGTATCGGATGCACTCGTCACAATAACGCCCTTGCCACCCAACCCTACATCTGCAAAACAGACAAAGGGTTGTCAGATTTGTACTTCCACCAGTTAGAAATCCTATCTCAAACTCTGCAAACACACTGAAGCAAAAACCAGGAATCAAGTTTCCTAAAAAGCCTTTAGTGATCCCTCATGTGGGAAAGTCACTGAGCCTAGCTGTAGCATCAGCTTTCATCAGCCCCAGCTACTTCTCTCATTGCCTTAAACAGAGCTATTATTCTAGGTACTTATTTTGTTTACTATCATAACAAACAGCTAACCTTGCATATACTACTGTAAACCCATTATGTTAATATAAATGACACTGATGTTTGACTTTTAGATTAATACTTCTAGATCTGGTATTATCTGGATTTCTCAGGTTACTATCTCCTTTGAAGTAACTAACCTTCAGATGACAGATGTCTTATCTAAGTCTAGAGCATCAATTTGACATTACGGACCAACAGCATCTTTTAAAAAAGGAAAAACCTCTGAAAACTTACTTGCATTCTCCAGGCTTGTCACAAAAGCCATGTTGTTCATCACATCCAGGCAAGCAAATTGCTGCATATAAATAAAACATATGGATATATAAGCTGCGGGGTCAAATACATCCCTTCTGAAAATACAGTTTTGAAGTGTCTTCTGGGTTGGGACAAACCCTCTTTCACTAGTTCAGTCAGTTAATAGCAGCTGAGTTAATCTCTGAAGGCTGGTGGAGTATTGATCTTCCTTAGTAACTGGGTACTTTGCTGATCACTAGGGATGAGCATTCTTCTTAATACAGTTGCACACAGACAAAAGAGGGCTCACAATTGCTCCCTTCCCTACAGCCCCCACCCCTCTTTCCTTCCCAGTGAGGGTCAGAAGTCCTTTTTTCCAATTCTATGCACACAGCTCCACCTCTTAATATCCCCAGAAAGTGTGTGTGTAGATAAGAGTGGACAGCTGGTGTGCAGGGTGCCAGTGCAGGACAGCTGCTCTATTGTCTATTCTCTCTCAGCAGCTGCCCCACTGCAACAATACCCCCAACCCCTTGCAACCAATCGGAGCTAAGATATGCTTCCCCAGCAGCCTATCCCTGCCCAGATCTAATCTATGGCACGCGCGTGATTTCTCTGCACAAACTTTTTTCTTATTCAAATCAATAAGTCTAAAGTTCTCCCTCCCCCTTGCAAGAAAAGGGGGCGGGTGGGCACAAACATAGTAAAGAGGTAAGTGGGCCAGAAGGAGGGAGGGTGGGGGGGAAAAGAGACTTCTGCTCATTATTTCGCCTGGTTATGGAACTCATTAAGCAGGCACTGCAAAGTTTTAATTCAACAAAGCTTGCCAGAGACAATGACATGAAGAAAGAAAGAAAGAAAGAAAGAAAGAAAGAAAGAAAGAAAGAAAGAAAGAAAGAAAGAAAGAAAGAAAGAAAGAAAGAAAGAAAGAAAGAAAGAAAGAAAGAAAGAAAGAAACAGGGAGCCTGGAAACCTCACTTGCTAACCAGAAAAACATTCTTTTTGCACAGGCACACAAACTGTACTGCCTAATAAACATTATTTCACATATTTTAGCTGATTTTTCATAAGACACAAAGTAGACTGTACTAAGAGGAGAGGAGAAATAGTCTGCTTGGTAACAGAAAAAGCAGCAATATACAAATATCAAAAGGTACTGAAACCCCAAAACTGTTCAAAGAAAAATTTCCTCTTCCTCCACCCCCCTAAGAATTCCAGTAAAAACCTTTAATCCATGGGGCACTGCAACCATTTAAAGGGGAAATTCAAGCCCTCTATTTACTTTTCAAAATTGTGCCATGTAGGACTGTGATCACCATATTATTCCCTAACAATGAGAATAAACTGGGCCTGTTTAATAACAGGCCATCTGAACTCACAATTTAGCTCTTTTTATTTTTTACAAGGCAAACAGATAGGCTGCCTTGCACACTATCACATCTACATTGTTTTCTTCCTCTTAAGCATCATGGTTTGTGAGGTTTGGAGGGGGAATTCAGTTATCTGTCAATATATTATTATAGGATACACACAAATTAGAATATTACCATATACTAGCGTATAGCAGAGTGGGGGGGGGGCTTTATATTTATCTTCAATTTATCTGACTTCTTTGACCACATCAGCTGCAATCTGCCCACTGTTCTTTCTCTGCCAGGGCTACATCTTCTGACAGGAGAGTCAAGCACCGCTTTTGTTTAATAAAAAACAAAAACACAACCTGCCTCCATAATGTTTCCTATTTCCCATAAATGTGTTTCTCCTCTGAATTACACTGATCTGGAGTATAGGGAGGGTAATATTCAGTCCTTGACTTGTGTCACATTTATGACCCAGTATCTCATGATCTTCCAGGATTAGGAATAAATGTTCTTTATATCACTAGAGAGGATCTTGGACTCCTCTTTTCCAATAGGTAACAGCACTTGTTTCGGAAAATTGTGAGATATCAAACATTACAGTCGTGACTTTATGACTAATGGATAAGCTACTTTGGAGCTGTAGAAGTTCTATGAGCTATAATTCCTCTAAGGCTTGTACCACATGGTGTGAAGATACTCTGACTTAGTGATAGAAAGATGCCATAAATAGCCCTGATATGTTTTCTTTTAAACTTTCTGAAACATTTCTATAATTAATTTTTCTATACAATTTTTGGTATAAACATAATATGTAATGGCATAGTGATGTCACTGGTGTAAGTGGGGAATCATTTCAGATAACTCACTTATTGTTTTGGTACTTCTGAGGAATGAGGTCATCCCACAGTCCATGCCAATAAAACCTTTTATACAGCACCACGCCCTCATATACTCTTTCTATCTTGGTTTTTATTTTCATCTGAGACCTGAACCAATGCACGGTGAAGTCAATGGAATATCTTCCATTGACTTCAGTGGGAATTGGGATACATGTGACTGTAGCAAGGAGAGATTCAATTGTGTTTCTTAGTGGACACTCACGTTCCGTGCAGTACTGGCCCTTCCAGCCTGGGTTGCAGACCTTCTCACCACGCTCTCCGCAAGTGAAGTGGCCAAAGGCATCATCCCTGGGACGGCAGAAAACAGAGCAGCCCTCTCCATAGTAGTGTTCATCACACACAAAGCGGTAGGAATACTTGAGGTCAGTGCGGTCATTGCTGTGCAGGTCCTGGGACCACTCCTCCCCCACTGTCAAATGGCGTTGCGTGGCCAGCCGACTGATAAGGCGTTCTGGGTTCTCTGTGAAGAGATGAAAGGAAAAAATTCAATTAGCTGTGAGTGATGGGAGTGCAGTGGGAATAAACACAATAGATTACCTGGAGGAGTTCACAGGAGGGGAATATTGTAAATTCAGAAATGCGAAAGCCATGTGCCTGCTGGGCTCCGTTTCTGAGAACACCCTTTTGAAAGCAGGAGAGTGAGAGAGGGCAAGGAGCGGCTACATGACTTGAGAAAGAAAGGAACCTGAGCCTGAGAAGTAGTAGGTTTGGATTTAATCCTGGAAAAGAATTTGCAGGAAGGTATTTACCTGTGTTGAGGTCATCGGGAGAATCTGTATGCAAAGCTTCAATGATGAGAGAGAAAGTGCCCTGGAAAATTAAAATACAAGAAAAAATGAACACAAAATGAGAATCAAATTCTAAAGTCAGCAAAAATGTGATCACAGGCAGCAGGGACAGGGACAGGAATGCATGTGCAGGTTAGGTGCAACCCCCGGCCTAATCCCTGACTCCAGATTGTTTTCACTTTTCTCAGGGGATTGGAAGAGCTTTTTGAAGAGTTGTTTCCTGGCCTGTTATTTCAGCCTGCTGGTACAGGATATGGTGTTTAGAAAAGGGCAGGGAGGCGGTGGGTAGGATGTGAGGGCAGTTGCCATTAATCTTCACACTTAATTTCCCCCAGTTGCAGACACTGGGAGGATGGGCTGGAAGGTCCTTTGGGAATGGCACGCAGGGCTGGCTATTAGCAAACAGCCTGCTCCAGGCAGAGAAGTGGGCGGGGGAGGGGGAGGACGGAGAAGGAGGGGGGAGGGAATCAGGACTTCCGCACACCGGGAACCATACTTGTGTTGGCGAGTGGCGGGGGGGGAGGCACCTCCCAAAACACGCCCAGCCGCTCCCACGGGCCTCCAGTCAGCTGGCAGGCTGGCCGGTTCCATAGAGACACACAAGCTGGCTGCGACACCGCGCTCCCTCCCCGCCGCCGTCTAGAGGCAGCCCCTGCTTCCCGCCCATCAAACCACCCTGGGCCGCCCCCTCCCCCCGCCGCAAGCCCTGCCTGTGGCCACCTCCCCGGCGCGCGCCCAGCCCCCGGGGGGGGGGGGGGGAGGCACTTACGGGCCAGGTGAAGCCGAAGGGGAAGCGGATGGGGTTGCTGAAGGCGGGCTCGGCGCTGTCGGGCACGCTGAAGGAGTTGGCTCCCAGCACGGGGGTGATGGCGCTGCCGTAGGTGCAGGGCGGCTCGGGGGAGACGCTGGCCTGGTAGTGCTTGAGGCACACGCGGAAGAAGGTCTTGCAGTCGCACTGCTGCAGCCCGGCGCCGCCGCTCCCCCCGCGGCAGCAGTTGCGGTTCCCCAGCAGCCCCTTCTTATTGACAAACTCCTGCAGCTTCAGCTCGAACACCCCGGAGCACCGCACCTGCGGGGGGAGGGGGGGACACGCAGCTCGTCAAAAGGCGCCCGCCGGCGCGGAGGGCAGGGGGTCACAACGCGGGCGCACCGTGCAGCTGGAGCCTTCTCCCCCACCCCCCGGCTCCGCTCCCAGCGGCTGCACGGAGAGCCGCCACCCGCAGGGCTGGGGGACCAGACTCCTCCTCGCCAGAGAGGAGGCTCCACAGTTTGCCGCATCCCTCGCTCCCAGCCACCCGCTGGCGTTTTCCTTTGCAACGGGGGGGGGGGGGGATGCCACCCCCTTCGTTCCCCCTTCTCCCCCCAGTGAGCTGTTGTGCATTGAAGCGCGCAGGACTAGCACCCCAGATCCACTTACCTGGCAATGGCAAAGCAGTACCGAGAGGATGGCAAGAGTCAGCATGGACTGACCTCCCATTTTGGAGGGGAGGGGTTCTCTTTCCTTCTTTTCCCCTTTCTTTCACGAGCAAAAAAATCAAGTGTCTCTCAAGAAGCCTGGGCTGGAGAAGCCTCTTGTGCCAGTGGAGTTAGTGTTAAAGTTTGCCTCTCTCAAGAGTCTCTTTTTCTCTTTTTTTTCTTGGTGATGCTCTTGGGGAGACTGACAGCCCTTCTGGGTGGCAAAAAGAGGTGAGCCTGTTTTGTTAAGACTGATACTCTAAACAGCAACTTTTTTCTCCTTTCCTCTTCCAATTCAGTGCGTTTCTCCTTTCGCCTAAAGCTTCTCTTTCCCCACCAGCCAAAACGGAAAAAAAGCCACTTAATTCCCAACAGAGGCAGAGAAAAGGCTTCTCGTGGAAGATTAAAAATCAGCGATCTGGAAATCCCTGTAGACTAAGAGGAGGAAGCGATAATTCCCGGTGCCTTCAAACGAGCGGAGCGAGGGCGGGGGGGCTGAGTGTTCTCCGCGTGCGCGGAGCTGGCCCCGCGCAGATGAGGGGCTGGGAAGTGTCAAACAGCAGCAGCAATTTGCAGGTCACGTTGGACTCATCCCCTCCTCGCAAGAAGCAAAGATCGATCTCGTTATGTTTTGTGGTGTCTTTTTTTTTTTTTTTTTTTTTTTGTTAAGGAATCCAAGCCAATTTTTATAAAAAAAAAAATCAGAGAATGTCTTAATGAAAGCGACCTGAGCGCGCCCGTGTGTGCTCCTGGGGCTCTCCTCGCGTGTGTGAGCTTTGCTGTGGCTCTCTCCGAGTGTGAAGCACTATGGATCTGCCTCTCATCAGGCGCCTGCCTTCCTTATATCCCGCCGGCCTCCTGCATGGCTAATGAGATGCAAATGAGCAGCCCCCCAATCTGGCTAGAGCTGTCACAAAGGAGCCACTTTTCCAAACCCTCCTCTTAATGGATCGCCAAATGGTCAGTGAGCTGTAAAATGTGCAATCCTCCTCCTCCTTTACCCCTCTCCCCTCCCGACTCTCACCAAACGCGCTCATTTACATTCCTGCAAATTTGGTAACCGCAAGAATCCCCCTTCTGCTCTGGGGAGATGGTAACACCCTCTCGCAACATGCACAGAAAGAGAGCGAGCAATACACCCCAGCAAGAAAACGAGCTCCAAGCCCTAAGATCTAGAATTACCTCTTGAAATGTGCAAAAGCACCACTGTGCCCCAGAAAAGTAAGTTGTTGGTAATAATGTACATTTCCAAGGATATCCTCTACCTTAAAGGGTTTGGAGGGAGGGGGATGAGCTTGACACACAGGAGAAATCCGATCTATTTAAATTCACACTGTCTTCCCCACGCTATAACCTAGATCATTAAAAAAAAACCACGCACACACGAATGTATTTGTGGGACCAAAGAAGAGATTTGGTGCTCTCCTTCCGCCGGTTTCTTAAAACCAGGCTACATTCAGGGAGCACGTTAACGGTGCTAAAATAATCCTCTCTGGGGAGGGGATAGAGAATCTGGCGTTTCGAAGTTTGCAAGGTGAAAGAGGCAGGATGCTTACTGGCCGATCAGAACGATCTGGATACACTACAGATATTTTCGAGCGAAGAAAAACGGGGAAGAGCCATGTGTTAAGTTTCAGGGGGTGGGGAAACATTTGGGCTTTTTTTAAAAAAAAATTCTCCTCGCTGAGAATGGTTTGCGAGCTGCCGAAGGAAGCAGTTAGCAAAGCCCATTTGAGTCCCATATCCCTATATTATTATTATCAGCCTCCTCATCAGCCTCTCTCCCTTTTTTCCCCCCTCCTTCAGCTTAGTAAAAAGTGAGTTTGGTGTGTGTCGTTCGCGTGGCTGTCATTAAGGCAGTTTGTTATTGTGTGAGGGCTGAATCAGTTGGCTCTTTGTGCTCTCAGCTGTATGGTAATGTAGACAGCACCTGCTCCCTGCACAATGCAAGGGAGAGAAAGAGCTCCCCTCGGCGCACGCTACTGCCTCTACAACAATGTCCGCACATTTTTTTTTAAGAAATCCCGTCCAGTTCACCCCCCTTTTCCCAGATTAAAAAAAACAACAACTTGACACCAACCGCCAACTTACTATTTTTTACACTGTCTATTGGACACTAGAACTTTTGTTTTGATTTTAAAAACGTGGCCAAGAGTTTACTGGGGGGGGAGCCTTCTCACTGCGAAATTTCTTAATTATGGCTGAAAGTTGAAGATAAAAGTGTGTAGCCGACTCTGGGATACGACTTTGGAGATGCGTTTTCATTTTGTTTTGGGCCCTTTTCAAGCACCTAGATAGACGAAGGCGGATTCATTAGGATGCAAGGTGTAACTGTCTGTGTAAATGTCATTTTAATTGTAACAGAGCATTTCAGCACAGATTAAGCTTGTGTGCAAAGGAGAGGATTTGGCTACAATAACCTCACTGTAGGTATGCCATGCTAAAAGCCTTATTATGGCTACTTTATTGGGTTGAAACGTGCATTTGCATGGCAAAATGTGACTTTCATTGAAGCAGATGTCTTGATCACAAATTATCTTACAAAGCACTGGAAAAAATTCTCAAACACTTCTTAAAGTAAAATCACTGGTTAATACCAATTAAAAGAAAATCACTAATGAATGCATTCAGCCTAGCTCATCCTGGCTATTATATGACTGTAACAGTATACTTCCCAGCGCAGCATAGCCTTTTTTCCTCCGCTGGCATCAAAACTTTCCGAGTATCTGTGCCATTCAAACAGGTATCAAAACATGCGCAACCTTTCACCTTTTAAATCTCCCTTTGTTTAAATATAACTTTGGTCAAAAGTATAATTTATATGCCCAGGTATTTCCCCTCTCGATAATAAAATCGTATGTGTACTGTACAGGAATAAGTCTCTTATGAACATCGATGGGAATTTTGCCTGAGTAAAGACGGCCGGATCGGGCTCATTAAGTCGGTTTATGCCTAGAGGGTACAAATCTACCTACACTCTCACCTCCTTTAACTAAGGAACACGGGGGTATGTTTACCGGGGGATACTGAAGCCCAGCGCTAGATTTAACTTGTAAATTACTCTTGCCACCTAGCGTCAACATCTTTTTTAAGGGCTTGCCAAGTTGCCATTGCTTCTGGAATTTTGCTGCAGTCTTTTTCCCTAAGAAAGCAAATCTGGTTCCTAAGGTTTTCTGGGCATGTGGGAGGGGGAAATATGTTTAAAGTTGGGGTCTATGTAGTCATAGGTTAGAAGTGATCTATCATCGCAGCTCTTTTAATGTGGGAGAAAGTTCATTCATTTGTACCCTGCTTAAAAACCTGTAAATAAAAAGTTACACGCGCAAGGGCTTAAACAAAAAAAACTTGCCCAAAATCTTTAACAACCCCCCTTCTGCATCAAGTATTTGTTAAATTGACGTGGCACAGATTTCTCGATTACGGCTGCAAAGCGTAACTGAAAGGCGTCGTAAAATCCATCAGAACCCTGCCCAATGTACTTATTCTTTTCCAACTTAATTTATGCCACGCGATTCTGTATTGGGGAAATCAAGCAGAAAGCTCCTCTTATTTTTTTTTCTTTCCTCCCCCCCTCTCCCTCTCTCTTTCAGATGCTGGGCTAACGGGGAGACTGTTTAACTTAAGTGTTTCTATAGGAGGCTGTTGTAGTTTAACTCCTGCCCACCAGTAGCTGGGACGAACAAAGGAGGGACTCGAGGTCTAACTATTCATCCTTTCTCTGCACTTTGATTTTCATTGATTTTAAAGACAAGGGGAGCCCTTAGGGATTCGAGCTGAAGGGGGATGACACGCCTTTAGACGCGATCAACCCCCTAGCCAGCCATCTGCTCCTAACCAAATGGCGTTTTTTCACTCCCAACTGCATGTCTCTATACTCCTCACACTTACATCTCTAGCCCCGAGCTCCCCAAATGCAGAGACAGCTTACGTTGAAGCATGTTAAGCAGACTATCACTGGCATGGCCACAGCGGCCAAAGTCCTGAGGTTGGGGAGAGGTAATAAATCCTCACCTTCCCCGTTAAGAAAATGCTGGGACCCGCTTTTAAATACTTTTTGACGCCTCGCCCATTGTACTGTGCAAAGTCAGGTTCGTTAAGGAGAGAAGATCATGCCAGGCATTGGCAACCGGGGTAGAAAAGGGAAAATTCCCTGTGAATGGAATGTTGGCAATTCAAGAGAATCAGATGTAATACCTGGCTTTCCCGAATGATGTATTTATTAGAAAACGAGTTCCATTAGGTAGAGAAACAGAAGACATTTCCACGGTTTAAACGTGTTAGGGCTAAAAGGTCGAGCCTTATCGTTAAACAAGTCTACAGAGCTCAGATCTCGCATTCTCTCAAGCTGACTGGATGCTGTATAGTTTAATGCATAGCATCCTGTCATGACAGGCTCCCCTCCTTCCCTACCAAGAAGTACAGCCCGACCACAGAACAACAAAGCCCGAAAACTTTCAATCCGTCAAATAATCTTTTATTTATAACCATGTCAGATTATAGGCACAGTCGCTGCCTAGTCTCTATTAATTACGCTTAGTAACACGCCTCAGTTTCTACAGGATGCTGCTTATTCTCCAGCTATTGGCTTGTCTTTTTCTAGAGATGTATAAAGCACGGCCATATGGTGCATGTCGACACATGCATGCGTACGTGGATGTGTGTAGTTATGTGAGGCTGATTGTGTATAATATTTTAATTGGGTGTATATTATTTACGTGTGTGTAGCTATGTAAACAAAACATCAGCTGGCATGCTAATATACACAATTCTTTCACATAAAAGTATATTTATAATGCATCTGAATGTCCAGAAGCCCATTCATTAAAACATAAGATCGTCTTCATGCTTTATGGCAGTAAAGGTAAGGAGATGTGATTGGAAATAGTTCCACATAAACCATTGGCTTTCAGGCAATGAAATGGTGCTTTTTTCTGATAAGGTAGCCAGGACGTGGTGTGTGTTATATTATCCTTCTATACATTTCTGATCTGGAAGACTTAAACTCAGTCGCCTCCTCTCTGGGAAGTGGCAGACGAAGCGCTGATGCGGGAAAAGATTTTTCCTCTTCAGTGTTATGCAATGGAAGCTTAACTCAGTCCTGTATAAATAATGGGGTGGGTAGTGAGTTCGGATGGAAGGGCAGAAGGGGATGTATTACAATAAAACAGTTATGGGGTTAATATGATTGCTCTATATTTTCGGCTGGATATTCGCATGTTTATATTTGTGAGGGGGATTAAAGAAGTTTAGCACGAAGGTTTGTAGAAAGTTGCAAAGGCATGTGCTGATTAGAATAAGAAAGGGCAGTCGCGTGGCTCAGCTGGCACACAGAGAGGCCAGATGATAGATAAGCAGCTCTTCCCCATCCCCCTTTTTCAAATCGCAAATCATCTGCTCTGGCCCTATCCTAGCCCCTCATTTTCATAACAAAGGTTGTGTGTTTACCTGTGATCCTAGAACCGACGGGGCATTCCTTTGTCTCCCGATCAGATTACTGCAGCCAGCTGCTCTTCAGCCCTTTCCTGTGCAAATCCGAAAGTGGCCCCGATATGTGTTTTACTGAAGGAGCATGTGGGAAAACCTTTTCCCTTTGCTCAGGCTATTTCGATTTGTTTGCTAGTTTATGTCCGACTCTGTTTTGGTCGCGGGCAATTTGTGATGGGGACTATTCTTTGTGCTGGTGTGTGTGCTCTTGCTGTTATTTCAAAATGGCAAGCGTTAGTGGCTGAATATTCTTGCAAGGGCTGAGGTCAGTCGCGTGCCGATGTCTGCCAGGAGAACATCTGCCGGTTCCTTAGGGCAAATTTAGCAAATGCGGTGTGTTCAGCATTACACATACCTCCGGGCCATAGAAGGAACAAAACCAAACACACACACAAAGGCACGACGATAGACTGGCCCATCTCCCCCACCAACAGATTGCCATCGACACACTCTTCCCCAAGAGAGTGACCTGTTCCCAACAACACGCTCTCTCTCACACACACAAACTCATAGCATGGCTGCATATTCAATATCTTCTGAGGATAAACTCCAAGATCTCATCGCTGCCTTCAATCTCAGATTGCCTTTCTAAATGAAAAATAAAATGTATCCCAAGGCGTCTGTGCATTATATCTATGCATGCCAACATAACTATGTGTAATACACACCCTCTTAGGGTGTGTTTACACAGCATCCTAAACGCGAAATAAGATACACAATTTGGGCTATGAAAATTGCGTCTCTTATTTTGAATATATTTCGAAATTGCTTATTTTGAAATTTGGCCTGTCTACACAGCGCCAAATTTCAATATAATGCAGTATTTCAAGCCATCCCTTATCCCTCGTGCAACGAGGTTTACCAGGATGGTGAAATAGCACTCCAGTTATTTCGAAAAATATTCTGAAATAATGGGCGGCTTGTGTAAACACAGGATAGCTATTTCAGGATACCTCTGATATCCCAAAATAGCTGTGCAGTGTAGACTTACCCTTACAGAACACTTCTCTTACATGTTTCTTTGTGACAATGTATTTTATGCAATGTTAGTAACAATTCTAGCTGTTGATCGGAAAGAACAATACAGACAAAGGTAATTAAATCAGAGTTGTTTTGTTTTCGCTTAACACCTTTTCGTTTCTTTTTGTTAATGGCTGGGTCAGTGGTTAAAAATCAGTTTAAAGGATTCAACAAACAAGTCTAATAACTTCTGTCATTATATGTGACCAATAATACTTATCAATCATGACCCAAGTCTTACCGTCCTTGCTCAGGAAATCATAGGGTATGTCTGTACAGGAGCATTATTTTGGAATAATGACATCATTTTGAAAGAATATAGTATGTGTCTACACAGCAAGCTATTATTTTGAAATAATGTCAAGCTGGAGGACTTCTTACTCTGACTCCTGTAACCCTCATTTCACAAGGAGTAAGGGAAGTCATAGGAAGAGTGTTTGTCTTTCAATTTCCTGCTGTGTAGACAGCGCCAAAAGCCGAATTAAGCTATTTCAACTTCAGCTACGCAGTTGATGCGGCTGAAGTTGCTTAACTTAATTTGACTTTTGCCCTGCAGTGTAGACAAGCCCATAGCACAGTGTTTCCCATTGGTGCTCTGCAGAATCTTGGGGTTCCGCAAAGCAAAAGTAAGGGTTCCGCGAGAATGCAGCATTCCTCCTGCCCCTTCTTAAAGAGACAGAGTCTATTTTGGGGTGGGTTTTTTTTTGACAAATTTTGAATTTTTTTGACAAATTCAAGGCAACTCTAGAGGTTCCTTGAAATTCTTTTAAGCTAAAAAGGGCTCCTGTGGTCAAATAAAATTGGGCAAAACTGCCATAGCAAGTAAAGACTCTACAGCTTGATCCATTGGATAGGTATCCAATTCTTCTTTCAAAAGAATGCAAGAAAGAAGAAAGGGTTCAATGTTTCTTCCACACACACCTCTTCTTTTCCATTGACTCTAAAAATCTTATCTATTTTATTCTCTAAAGCTTACTTTAATTTATTTTTTTTAATTATGAAAGTGGTTTCATCTTGGAAGAACTGAGGGTAGGCTCTTTTTACTCTGATTATATCAATGGCAGGCTGAATGCATCAAAATCTCCAGTTACAGATCAAGTGATGTACAAGAAACACTTGGTAATTACACAAGTCATGGCTTTAGCTCTATTTTGGGGTGGACTCCAACCATTATAATAAGTTAATTTATATTTTTCTGCTCTATTTTAGCTTTGCATTTGATTTCATGAGCACTATCATTACTCTACACATTCTATTGGAAATAGCCTCTTCACTGGAACAAATCTTGCTCTCCTTACTCTCATTCACTTGAAAGGGATTTCTGCATGAATAAAAGGAGTAAAGGTAAGATTCCTATCATCAATGACTTATTTGCCACAAATCTGAGAGTGAAGTTGTGGAATGTGTTAAATCCTGAAGTGGTATAGATAATAGTTAATGGCATCAACTTCAGTAGGTACACAAATGTGATTCTAGATAAAAGAGTATTCTCTTTTTTCTACAACAGTGGTTGGATTCATGGTGGGGGAGTCAGGAAAAACTTCTGTTGTTCTGTATTTGTTTTTTGCTTAAGCAAAGAGTGCAAAATCCAGCCCATATTTACTTCAGTCTCTACCTACTTGGTACCTGAAGAAATCCAGAGATTGTGGCTGCTTGTTTTAATTTATGCTGGAAAATATGATTTATTCACTCATTATGAATTTTCAGAGTGGATCTAAATATTGCCATCACTGTAACCCAAATTTTAGTAAAAATGTCATCTATGTTCAGTTGCTCCCTTAGGAAAAGAGTCCTCTTCCATGTTCCAAGCTGAAGTAATCACTAAGCCCTTCAAATAATACAACTTCAGATAATAGTTTCATGCATTATTTATTACTGTAATTATAGCACAGTCTATATGCTACTCCAATTTGAGGATAGTTTTTCCTGTTAAATGGCCTAGTAATGCAGCCAGTTTTACACTGCAGTTTTAAAAACTGGAAGTACTAATACTTTGTAATTCTTTATGCTTTGGGTTTTTTGTTGGTTTGTTTTCTTTACACTTGGGCTTTCAAAACTTCCTCCAGTTTCCATTAAGTTATTTTTATTTTCTCTGTAGATCTATTTGCCTTACACACAAACAAACACACACACAGAGCACCTACTTTACAGAAGGTGATTGTGAAAAAAGGATGGATTTGGACAGGGGGATCAGAGCTTTGGAAATGTTCTCCCCTTTTCTGTGAGCATCTGCTTGGAGAAGAACAGATGTGGGCACCTGTGGTGACAGGCTGCATATGTTCCATCCTATTCACAGGCATTCAGACGTGGCCACAATGGTAAGTCTTTGTGTATGCAGAGTCACTAAATATATTAATCTGTACTCCCTAGAGCACTGTTCTGTTTAATTTTTCACTGGCAATAGCATCTGATCTAATCCTGAAATCGGTTCCCCCAAGTCCCTTGTTACCCCTGGAAAATATGTGAAGTTATTTAAGCTTCCACCTGTTGCCTATGGGTTGGAGTAGGTTATGTGAGCATCTTGTGGGTTGAGAGAGGAGAGTGTCAGTGTTAGTATGCTGTTTGCACATACAAAGAGGGCCACAGCATTTTTATAATGGTGATATAATGTGCCACTGCAAGAATAATCTGATAGAAACAAATGATATGTGGAATGTGTATGTACAATGTATGCAAGCACTAAACAACTATTCAATAAAACCAACACTCCCCCCCCCCCGACCATTTTTAATCAGTGCCTTTAAAAATGGCATGTGAAGTTCCCATGTATCGCTTTGTTTATTAAACTCTAGTGGTTATTATAAACATCGGTCAATAGGCCATGCAGCCAAAAGGTAACATAAATCTCAGATCCAAGACTTCGATTTTTTGAACAATTTTGTTGCATGACTCTTTTATCCTATCATCTCTTATTCTATTTTGATTTGTTTGCGACCACAATGAGTCCTTTAGTTCCATTGTTGCCAGCACAATATACATGGACATCAGGCTGTGAATGAAGACAGAAGCAGTTTAAACAAACCAGGCTCTTTCTTTCCTCTCTGCCTATTGTAATATGAATGAACCTTCTGCATTCTGCTGCTAGGAAACGCTTCTTTTAAAGCCCAGGTCCAATAAATGGACATAGAGAAAGTGACCAAATACAAACCTAAAAGTATTAGAAAAGTGGGGAGACATGTGTAAGCAATTTCTTTTCACATTAGCCAACTGTGGAATCCTAAAATGTCCAAGAAAACAAATCACTCTTTTATAATGTTACTCCCCCCCCCCCCCCATGTGCAGAGTACAGCCAGCAAACAGGATCACTAGTAAGAACTGCTTTGAAACACAGCGCTGCCTTTCAAAAGAGAGGCGTGCGCACTGAGGTGTCATCACTCGGGGATGACACCAGCAAGGCATATTTTAATGGGGGTGGGGGGGAGGCAACAGCAGGACAATAAAAATAAGACAGCTTGACGCTAGCGTTGCCACGGAAGGTGGGGTACCGACCTGGGCACTAGATATGCTGTCAGCAGCGGGGCGCAGTGCACTACACTGGGGATACGGGGAGATGTAATGGGGGGGGGCTAAGAGGCAGGACATTGCCTTGGAATAGCACGTGCCTATGAACTAGCCGGGCGCTCTGCTCCGAACGGCTCCAGGTGCACTGATGCGCTACGGGCACAAACAGTGATGTCACGCGGGATTGACGCAGGACGAGGAGGAGGCGGTGCCTCGTAGTTTACAGTGCGCATGCCTGGCTGTTTCTCCTGGCCCCTCCCCCGGCCGCAAAGGCAAAGCGCTGAGGTCCCGCGCGGCTCTGGGCAGGCGGGGGGCCGAGCACCTGGTGAGAGGGTCACGTGCTTCCCCCGCAGAACTTTCTTCTGTCAATCAGCGACAGCGGCGCGCAGCGGGGCGCGTAGTCCCGCCTTCCTTCTCCCCTCCCTCCCAGTGGCCGGAAGCGGAAGCTCGAGTTACGGCGCGCGGCGGGGGTGCCGGTGTTGCTAGGTAGGGCCCTGGCTGCTGCTGGGTTGGCGCCGGGCGCAGCAGGTGTCGCCCCCGTTCTGCACGGGCTGCGAGTCCCTCTTGCCGCCCAGGGAGCAGGCACCCAACCGTTGGCGGGGGGAGGGGTGGTCTCTCCTCTCGGCGAGCCAGAAACTCCTCCCCTTCCCCCCCCCCCCCACACACCCTTGTGGCCTGGGCGGCGCCGTAACTAGGTATTTTTTGCGCTGGGGCCAAATGTTAAAGATGCGCCCCCTCTCCTTAAGTTAGCACGCGTCCCGCTCTTCTCTTGTGCAGCTTTTTACCTCCTGTGTCTTTCGCCCCTGACTATGGTGCGAGCGCCCCGCTTGCCCTGCCCTTGTTACGGCCCTGGGCCTGTGCCCCAGCCGCCCCTCGCCGCAGGGAGGGCAGGCAGCCTTTCCGCTGCCGCATCGTTACCCGCCTGCAGGGAGCGGCCCAGGAGAGGGAGGGGACAGAGAAACGCTCCCTGCGTATGTCCCCTGGCAGCTGTGCCAGGAAGAGGGCTTCACGGGGCCGTGCGACAGAGATGCGTTTCTGCACGTAGGCGCTCTCATTTCAGGGGTTCATTGTCGTTTGGCTTTAGCTGGAACAAGACTGTCTACATGTCATACAGAATAGTGATAGAAATGTAGCCGTGTTAGTCTGGGGTAGTTGAAGCAAAATGCAGGACAATGTAGCACTTTAAAGACTAAGAAGATGGTTTATTAGATGATGAGCTTTCGTGGGCCAGACCCACTTCCTCAGTTTCTTGCCACTTTAACCAGAAAGGACACTCTCTAAATGACTTAGCCACCTGCATTCTGCTACAAAGACCTTTTACATCTGCACTTGAAAGGGTATCCTCTGAACTGTCATTCATGTTAAAATTCGACACTTGCCAACAAGGACTTAACAAGTCTTTGAACTTTCTCACCCATTACCAAGACAGTTTCCCCAATTATCACCTGTAATACCATTAACTCACAAACATCCCACTCTCCCTACCTTTAATATCAGCAATTCAGACACTTACCTTCCTTCCTCCCCCTTCCCACCCCCCCCCCCCCCCGCATCCCCCTTCTGTTCTGCAATGTGATTTGTCCTTTTCATATTTGTTCATTTTTTTAAATTGTATCCTTTGGTATATATGGTTGTGACTACTTTCTTCCACTATTTGATCTGAGGAAGTGGGTCTGGCCCACGAAAGCTCATCATCTAATAAACCATCTTGTTAGTCTTTAAAGTGCTACATTGTCCTGCATTTTGCTTCTACATGTCATACAGACTTACCTGGCTCAGCTAAACTGGTATAAACCCCATACTTTTAGTGATGTCAGTGCCAGGATGAGCACTGTTGAGACCACTGAGTTTATGGAACAAAAAGAAACACTTGGGGCCTGATTTTATGTTACAGCACCCTATGGCCATGATTTATATCTAACTTTTGCTAGGATAAATGACCACACAAAGTGCAGGACAGTGTAGACTCTGGCTGTCTGTTCCCTCAGGCTTGGTGTGCACTTGACATTTAGATATGCCTAGGTATGTTATTCTTGGGGTAGGAAAGATTCATGCCCTTGAGTGCTGTAGCTATCCAAACTGTTGATGAAAGAATGCTGCTTCTATCAGTTTAGCTGCTGTCACTCAGAGCCATGTCTACGGGAGTGGTTCTTAACTTTTCCAAATGACTTTACCCCTTTCAGGAGTCTGATTTGTCCTGCATACTCTAAGCTTCACCTCATTTGAAAACTTGAGCTTTGGCTTCAGCCCTGGGCAGCAGGACTTGAGATTTGGCTTTCTGTCTTGGGCTCCAGTGAGGCTAATGCTGGCATTGGCAACCCCTTTAAAATGAACTTGCCTATGCTATTGTTGTGAGAACTGCTGATATACTATATACAATATTATAAATAAATCATTTTCTGCATGAAATTTTAGTTGACCTGAGTTTTCTAGTGGTTTTTATGTAGCCTGTTGTAAAACTAGACAAATATCTAGATGAGATGTTGTACCCCCAGAAGTTGAAAACTACTGGCCTATAGTAGTCGGAAAGCCTCTTTACTATAAGAAGAGTCTATATTATGGCTACTATGGTAGCTAAGTCATTCTGTGTGCCTTGGATGAAGTCTGTCGGGGGCTTGAAATATTTATTGTAAATATTTTTGCCACCTAGCAGCATAGTGTCTAGTTGTTGAATGGCAGGCTTTCTCAGCTACTGATAGATTCATAGCTAAAGTGAAGTCTAACAAAATTTGCATAATAGGATGGCTCTTTGTTGCTGATATACAGGTAGGCTGCATCTGACCACTGTTTTGCCACCATGTCAAAATAAGGGGGTGAACCATGTATACTTGTATCTATATACCAAATTTGTAGCAAACAATAGTTCTGATTATGTATTTCCATAGAGAATACACCATGCAGGTATACGCACTAGAGACTTTAGTAATCAGGCCACCATGGTAAGTTGAAAATTTGTTAGCAGTTATTTTGTTAGTTACGTGAGGGAATAATGATACAAAATAAAGCTAAATGTTTATTTTTATTAGGTGTAAACCAATAATATCTGTGTATATTTAAGCATGAAAGGGTTGTTGGAAATTTTGCCAGAATTTTAAAACAAAGCATTTTCAGTGCTGATTCTGCTATCCTTATTCAGGTTAAGTGGTCTGGAAATCAGCGAGTCTGCTTGTGTAAAAATTTACTGCTGAACCTGAATAACTGTCAAATTTGGGATCTGTTTTCTTTTTCTTTTTCTTTTTTTTAAGCTAGCAAGTATTGGGAATAGAATATGGAAGCCTTAATCTCTTAGTTGTGAATTCCAGTTAGCTTAAGTCCTTAATGATCAAAAATGATTTAAAAATAAGAGCTAGCTGACCAGCATAAAGTAACTTAGTGGTCTCAGCCCACGTCCCACAATCCATAGGGGAAAAAAGTCATATTTGGCACTCAGTTTTTGTCTGCATTGAAAAATATTATATTTAAACGTGATTGAGTTGGATTTTAACTATAATTTAGTTTTTAGCCCAGGACAAAATGTATTGCGTATCCTGTTGTTTGATGTAAAGCGGAACAAGATTTTATTCTGGTCTATACTGGTGACTAAGTCATGGTCATAATAAGGTAATCTTGTTTTATTGTTCAGTCGTGTTCTAACATGATCATATTTTGTTATGTAGATCAGTAGTTCTCAACCAGGGATCTGAGAGGCTACAGAACTGAATCCTGGAGTCTAGTGCCCTGTTGTACTCTCCCCCTCCACCTACTGAGTCTGAAGCCTGGAGCCATGGGACTGAAACCCAGAGTCCCAAGCCTAGAATTTCCACTCCCCTCCCTGCCATCTGGGGCTGAAAGCTGGGAGCTCTGAGCCTCACTCACCGCACAGGGCTGATGCTTAGAACTGCAGTGCTGAAACCCAGAGGCAGAAGCTCTGAATCCCCATCCAATGGGGTTAAATCCAGGAGTCTGTCTGAGTCACAAGCTGCAGTGTCCTACAGGGTAGAAGCCCTGAGCCTTTGTGGCTGGAGGCCCCAACCCCCGCATCGTTCAAGCCCCAAGTTTTCCCACACCTGGTGTCTAGAGTCCTGAGGTCATCCCACTCTCTGTGGTTAAAGCCCTGGCCTTACAGAGCTAAAGCTGAAGCGGGGAGACATAAGCTACCTGTTTTGGTGACTGAAGCCCAGAAGGGCCCTCCACTGAGCCCTGGAGTTTTAGCATGTTGTGTGCGTAAGGGGGACTCAGGAAAAAAAGAAAGGTTGAGATTCTCTGATGCAGACAATCCCAAATTGGTACCCTTGTGAGTCTCAGCAGGAAGTCTGAGGACTAAATGCACCTAGAAACTGAATTGTATCTCCTAGAAGTGATCTGTTAAGTCATGGTTAAGGCCTGTTGGAGAGGAGGGCCAGTATAGGAAGCTTGTACTGCTGCTATTGCTCTGCCTGTAGTTGTGTGGTTAAAAAGAAATTAGTGCACAAAAAGTAGCATTGTGTTGATTACATCTGATTTTCATATGGATAAAGGATAGTGATGAAAATGCTGATCGCAGCCAGCAGTTTGCCTATGCTGGGTTCCCCAGTGTTGCTGTTATTCATAGAATACTAGCCCTGGAAGGGACATTGAGAGGTCATCCAGTCCATTCCCCTGCCCTCACAGCAGACCAAATACCAGCTAGATCATCCTGGATATATTTCGAGATTAACCACATTTTTACCATCTCTAATGCATCCCAGAATGACTGTTGCACCAAAAATAAAAAAGCGAATGCGTCGTACTGTTGACTCATATTTAGCTTGTGGTCCGCTACGACCGTTAGATCCTTTTCTTCAGTACTCTTTCCTGGACCGTCATTTCTTCTTTTAGATATGTGCAACTGATTGTTCCTTCCTAAGTGGAGTACTTTGCATTTGTCCTTATCGAACTTCATTCTGTTTACTTCAGACCATTTCTCCAGTTTGTCCAGATCATTTTGATTTATAATCCTATCCTCCAAAGCACTTGCAACCCCACCGAGCTTGGTATCATCCACAAACTTTATAAGTGTATTCTCTATGGGTATGTCTACACTGCCACCCTAGTTCGAACTAGGGTGGCTAATGTAGGCATTCAAACTTGCAAATGAAGCCCGGGATTTAAATATCCTGGGCTTCATTTGCATGTTCCCGGGCGGGTGCCATTTTTAAATGCCCGTAGTTCGAACTACCTGCCCACGGCTACATGTGGCACAGACTGGGTAGTTTGAATTAAAGCTCCTAATTCGAACTACCGTTAAACCTCTTTGCAGGAGGAATAACGGTAGTTCGAATTAGGAGCTTTAATTCGAACTACCTAGTCTGTGTCGCGTGTAGCCGCGGGCAGGTAGGTCGAACTGTGGGCATTTAAAAATGGCGCCCACCTGGAAACATGCAAATGCAGCCCGGGATATTTAAATCCCGGGCTTCATATGCAAGTTCGAATGCCTACATTAGCCAATCTAGTTTGAACTAGGGTGGCAGTGTAGACATACCCTATGCGATTATCTACATTGTTGAACAGAACTAGTCCCAAAACTGATCCCTGCAGAACCCCACTTGTTATGCCCTTCCAGCATGACTGTGAACCATTGAGAATTACTTTCCGTTACTGTTGTTGATGTTTCTGATGTTACTAGTACTGGCAATATTGGGAAGTTTTTTGAAAATGTTCCTAGCGTAGATTGGCCGTAGTTGTTGGTTGAGTGAATGTTTCAGATATTGACATAGCTATGAATGCAGGAGAATGTTTGCTACTTTTCAGTAGCTCTGCTTCTAAATTATTTAATGCAGTAGTTTCTTCCTTCAGAACCTGGAAGAGTGTCTCCTTTTCCTGTTGCTTGAACCCAGTTCATTTCTGCAGAAATAATATGGACTTCTTTCAAAAACCCAGAAGCAGTGTACTTACTACATGTGCAAAGACCTTACTACATCACTTGGTGTGATTGCATACACCGCTAATGGGTGGTGGAGGGATTCCCTTTGGTCACAGGTCTAGTTCTTGCCAATACTCCATGGAAATGTGCTAACTTCCTTTTAAGGAACTCTTTATGGTGTGATTGCATACACCAGTAATCAAACTAAAGAAATGTGTGACTCCTCTCATGATCACAGATGCAGCTGCTAGTGAAAACTTCTGTTTGACACAAACAGCTGGAATTTGAAGGATACTCATGTGGCCCTAGTGCTTGGGAAATCAATACTGTATTTTGTACATCTGTGCAGTAGTGATGAGGATAAATATTTCTGTTTTTACAAAAGGTAATATTAACAGTGCAGTTCTAGATTGCTTTAAACATTTTATCTCACTTCATACCGAAGAGGGTGTTTGAAAACTGAATGTGAAGGGTGTTACAACTCTGAGGAAGAAAGACTTATAGGCACCTTTCACAGTTGTAAATTCATGATACTTTTCGTATTCAGTTTCTTTTTTTATATGCTCCTGAGGTAGTTTGTAATTCAAAATGTGAGAGATCAGCAGTGTGAAAGACAGGAATGCTTGTACCTGCTTAATTAAAACATGTAGTTAATTTCCTTAGTGTGAGAGAAAAGAGAAAACAATTTTCGAATAAAGTCAAAGGAAAAGGAAAAATGAACTTGTCTTGCTGCATAACAATTCTGTATTGTCACCAACAGTATTTGGTAGAAAGTCCGTTTGAAATAAAAAGCGTTTGCATTAGTAGAAAAAGGCTGCTATCATTAAAGCTATGTATATAATTTAATATGAGCAAGAATTTCTATAAACAAAAATGAGTTGGTTGAAAGTTTTTAAGTTTAACCCTGTTCCCATATTTGTTTGTGCAATATATAAACCGGGTTTCTTTGCATGTTTTTAACACAGAAAATTATGGGGGGAAAGCCATATTTCTGTTTGGCAATTTTTTTTAATACAGAAAAATCTGATTTCGTCCTTTCCTTGTATTAAGATTGTAGTCCATATGTATAATTTTTTTCCATTCAGATTAGTTGATTCAAAATTAACATGCATTATAGTGACCACTTTAAAGTGTTAATCCTTTTAATGGTCAAGTTGTTATAAATTTACCGCATATAGAGACTTAATTATTTAAAAGTTCTGAATTTTTAGCTTTTGAGTCTTTAAACTACATTATATAGGTTGGACCTCCCTGGTCTGGCACCCTCGGGAGCTGAGCCATCTCGGACTAGGGAGTTCGCTGGACCAGGGGAGAGGTCATTGCTCCCCTGTTGGCTGCTCCGCTGCTGGCTCCTCTCCCTGGGGCTCCCTGCTCTTCTGTGCTCCTCCTCCCCCACCCCCTGGCTGCTGTAGTGCTGGTAGTTCCCAGGGGGTCCCCAGCCAGGGCCACCTGGCCACTGCCAGCCCTGCTACCTAAGAGGGTTCCTTGGGGTTTCCCAGCCCCAGGCCACCCAGCCACCACTGTCCCTACTGTAACCAGGAGTTCCTGGGGTTTTTTGCTTAGGGCTGCCAAGCCATCCCCGTTGCTACTGGAGATTCCCCTGCTAGGGCCTAGACTCCCCAGCCTCTGCCTGGTCCTGCCATCGGGGTTCCTCAGCCAGATCTCCTGAGACACTGCATGGCCCCACTGTCACCAGGGGTTTCCCTGGTCAGGGCGGCCTGGCCATATGAACCCCACTGCCGCAGGGCAGTTCCCGGGGTTCCCTAGCCCCGCTGCCAGGGGCTCTCCAGACACCAGACCCCATTGACATTGGGGGTTTTTCACCTAGAGCGGGAGCTCCCTGATGATGTCTGGCCCCGCTGGCACTGGGGTTCCCCTGCCTAGCCACTGCTGACCCAGCTGGGACCCTGCAGACCCTGTGTTCTCCCGGCTGGCTCCCGCTCCTGGGGCTCTTTGGTCCAGCAACATCTGTGGCCTTATCGGACCATGGATGTTGCCGGACCAGAAAGTCCCGGTTTAGGGAGGTTCAACCTGTAGTAAAATGCATAAGATTGTAAAATCAAAATACAATTGAAACAGCTAATAGTATGCAGAAATATGAATCTCGGAATTGCAGTCGGATTCGTGAGGATGGACCATTGATGATACTGAAGCTTCAGGTAGGCATGGAGGTCTGCCTGCATGGATCCAGTTGCAAGGTCAAATAGGGATGTGAATGGTTAACCAGTAAGCATCACCCTTTCCAGGCGATACTTACCAGTTATGTTTAACTGGCAGGGGCTGCTGCAGCCTGGCAGGGCCCACCATAATGAGGAGGAGGAAAGGAGCAGCTCCCCACCCACTCATTTTAAGTGGTTAACCAGTTCAGTATAACATTTAACCAGTTAACTGATTAAACAGGATTTTACATTTCTAAGATCAAAGCTCTGGGCTGATTCTATAGTTTTTAGCCCCTGTTTCCACTGACTTCAGTTGAAATTGTGGGAGCTAAGAGCCTCTGAAAGTCAAGCTAGTATTCTGTATGTTGTAAAACCCCTTGGAAAAGGAAAAGCTGCATACTTTTTAATCATGATATCTGCATGAATCCTAATAAATAAGCACTGAATTTTTAAATTAAACTTCATGATTTTGTATTCAAAGGAATCTGTTTATTTGAGCTTTGTTCATCTTGATTTTTTTCAGTAATATTTTTAGCATAATTATAGTGAGAACTAGAGATGGAAGGCAAAGTGCATCACAAAGGTAGGTTTGGTTGCCCAGTTTAGAGATGGGAAAAACAAGTTTAGAGCATTAAAACCTAAAATAGAAAAGGACTCATTAGCAAAACTAGAAACAGAATCCTGTTCTTTCTTTGGACTCTTGGTATCCTTGCCTAACAGTTGAACATTGCTTCTGTTAATACTGTGATTTAGAATTTGTTTTCCTTTTCCTTTTTCAGATTGCTGAGAAAATTTGTCTTAAAAAGAGATCAACTATGGGCGTGAAAGGTTTGCAGTGGTTTGTGGCAAATGCATGTCCTAATGCATGTACGATGGTAAATCTTAAAGAAATGGCAGAAAAACATCACATCGATCATCCTGACTCTCCTCCTGTAATTGTGGTAGATGCTATGGGTTGTATTCGACAGTGGTACACCTCAGAATCCTGGGTCTGTGGTGGCCAGTGGCAAGAGTACCTCGCTAACTTGCAGCATTTTATTAAAACTTTTATGGCAGCTGGTATCAAGCTGGTGTTCTATTTTGATGGTGTGGTAGAGCAGAAAAAGAGAAATGAGTGGGTCAAACGAAGATTGAAGAACAACAAAGAAATAACCAGAATCTTTCAGTTCCTCAAATCTAATAGACAACAACCAGGGAGAGGGATGTTCTTTATTCCTTCAGGATTGGCAACTTTTACACGCTTTGCCTTAAAGTCACTTGGTCAAGAAACGATATGTTCATTGCAAGAAGCAGATTATGAAGTGGCTTCTTTTGGACTGCAGAATAATTGCATGGGAATTCTTGGACAAGATACTGACTACCTAATCTATAACACTTCTCCCTATTTTTCCATTAGTAAGCTCTGCTTGGATAGGATGGTTACTGTTATGTACTCCAGAGAGATCCTCTGCCACACATTAGGCCTCAACATAATGGACCTTCCTCTTTTTGCTTGCCTTCTTGGGAATGATATACTTCCAGAAGACATTTTGGAGGGTTTCTGGCAGAAATGTGTAGCTTCATGTCCTCCAAAGAGCCAGAACTATGATAAAAAGACAAACATAATTCTAGCTGTAGCAAATTACATATCAAAACTTCCATGCTCATATGATAGCCTGAAAGACTTGAAAGAAATGCTTCCTTTGGCATCAGACAAATTACTTTACAGGGGAGTGGAATCCTATCTCTTGCCTGGCCAACAGTCTCCATGGCTTCCTCCCAATGATTCTCAAATGCATCTGGTCAAGCAAGAAATAGCCACATGTGCAGATCAGGACATCTTTCAGGTATCTCACCTCTTATAGCTTTGCCATCACTTTATTCCTATAAACATTTACTGACAATTGATAAGTGAATATGTGCGTGATATATATTTTAGTTTTTTTTTTTCCTGAGCAAAATATTCTTTTCCTAAGCTAATGCTATGGCTGATCCTGAAAGGGTTGGGAGTTTTACTGATATGGGTACTTAGAATCAAGCTAAGAATAGTCATTTTCCTTGAATGAACTAAGTTTTGATAACTAGAAACACAGAAATTTGTTAATTCTCTAATATATTTTGAGAGACTTTTAGTTTATGTGACGGTGTTAAATCCATGAGTTTATTAAGAGAAACTTTGAGAATTCAAGAAAATGCCCTTATAAAATTGTGTGTAATTAAGAGCCATATTTTGTTAGATATCCAGAAGCTTTGAACATAGGAGCTTTCTTTCCTCCTCTTAGTTATCTTGATCATTTTGTAAAAATAATCATCAACTCTGTATTGAGTATAATTTGAAAGTTTATTTTATATTTGTTATTTCTGTTCCAAAAGCTTCCAGCTTAAAACTTACAATAAAAACTATACAGTGTGCACTTAGTCCATCTCTAAAATGTAACCATCACTATGATAAAATATAGCAACTGTTTAAACATCCATATCCACGCATAACTGATTGTTAGAGTTGTGAGGCCAAAATGAAGAAGAATATTGTTTCTGATTGAATATGCGAGGGAAATGTAGATAGGAAAAATGTACTTATCTAGAGCTATATCTGCACTACAGCCTATGACAACACATTCCTCATGAGTGTGATTTTCACCCCCTTAAGCAACATAGCTTACACCGACATAAACATTTGTGTGGGTGAGAGACGCGCTTTCCCACTTGCAAAGGTGTTTTTTTATGCCAAGGGGAGAGTTTCCGTCAGCATTTCTTCACCAGATGCATACAGCAACACAGCTGCATTGATACAGTTGTGCCTCTGTTGCACTGTACACGTAAACATACTCTTTGGAATATGCCCAGGACTAGAGCTCTGCAAATCTGCAGATATCTGCTTTATGTCTGTAGGTATCTGCATCCGTGGATACGGATACAGAGCCGACACAAGGCTCTACCCAGGACATCAAGGTTACTATCCCTTCTCTTCTGGAATGTAGGATAGGAAGGGACCTTGAGGTCGTCATGATCATTAGCTTGGTTTGATCTTTAATCTGAAAGAATGCAGTTTTCTAAGATGACGTATTCGTGTAATAAAATCAGTCAATTAATGAAAGCTATCCGGAAGGTCCAATTAAGATTTTGGCCCTGTTCTACTTTTTTCTTTATAAACCCTAAGTAAAGATTTCCCTGACCCAAAAAACTTAGTCTAATTAGTAGATGTACAATTTCTTTTACGCATTGACAAAGCAAACAACAGTTCACATTTTGGAAGACATATACAGCTCTCTAACTTAAATGCAAACAAGTCCACATACATACTTGACCTCTGTTTCAGCCTTGGATATGCTGGCTTGCAGTACTGCTTGTCTTGAAAAGTCTGCATCTCTAGTTGCCTGCCTGTTTGTTTACAGTAGAAATGTTTTTCAAGATTCACGGCTCATCTAGACTACAGGGAAGATTTGAAAGAGGATATGCAAATTCCATGGGAAAGCAAAGCTTTCGAAAGTGAAAGTAGTCTAGATGTGTGTTGTTGTTTTTTTCCCAGCAACCCCCCCTTTTTCGAAAAGCTGCTTTTCCTCTAAAAAATGAGGTTTACTTGGCTTTTCGAAGAAGGGGTTGCCGGAAAAAAACACGTCTAGACTACTTTCACTTTTAAAAGTGAGATCAGAAGAAGATATGCAAATTCACCAGGAATTTGCCTATACTTTTTCGAACCTTCCCCATAGTCTCGACATAGCTTTCATGTCAATCATACTTGTATGTGTGGTCAGTATGGGCTCAGCTTGTGATTTTACATTTCAAGTTACTGTAAATCATGGATTTGTGGTACATTTGTGGCAACCAAATCTGTAATTTCACAAAGTTTGTGAATTCATGCCTTTGTAAGCTATATGTCTAAAATAAAATGAAGCATTATAGTGTGGTGTATCTTGCTACAAAATTAGATTAGAATTTGATGCATCTAAAATGGGCTATTGGAATAACATTTATTATTTCATTGAGGCTCTAAGTTTGGTAAAATAGCTATAAGTACCTCATCTGCAGCAGCCATCAACACTGCTAAAGCAATGAGTACTATAGAAAGCCTAAGATACAAGTCTCCTTCATTTATTGATTCATTGAGTTGATTTTATAAACTGAAGTCCTGCTTACTTTGTTTTGAAAATAAAGATTTTGATGTCCTTTCATGTTTATCTACAAATTTCCCTCCCCACTCCCTGTAGTCGTGCAGTGTGCTGTGCACTAATTGGTTGCCAGTGTGTGTCCTTTTCAGTCTTTGTATGTGGATCCTTCAGGATGAAAGATGCTGTATAAAAAGTTTCACTATAGTGTCTATGGCCTTGTAATATACATAGCTATTTTCTTAGTGTACCTATCGGAGGAAAATCGCGAATGATTTTTTGGACAGAAAAAAAAAAAGCCGTGCTGGTCACCTCGTCTAGCATTGCTTGCTTCCAAGCGCGGGCTCCTGAGCTCCTAGGCTTGTAGACTGTAAGTGTTGGAGAAATAAGTTTGGCCCTTGAAATACGTTGCTTTCCAGTGACCATCTTTAGGCCTTGTCATCTTTGCTAAAAATGGTTAGGTCAGCACTTTACCCTTGCCTGTGCCTGCCCTCACTCAGTTTACTGCATTGTACAGTAAAACTAAAGGGCTTTGTCTCCAGCCACTATATTTTTTTATCTTGAAATAGCTAACATGCACGAGCTACACCAAGTTAAAAAACACACCATTTTTTAAGCAATTAAGACAAGGCCTCAGCTGACAGAAGCACTGCTTTTTCTCTTCTGGGAGTTATTGGTAGCAAAAGAGAATGGTGGAATGATAATAGGAAGAGAATGACAGGGTTCCCAGGGACTCTTCCTCTCCACAAAAATGACATGCCAGTGAGATTTTATTAAATCACTAGTCTTTGAAGCAGAACTGGATTCTGATCATTTAAAAATCAGTTGTTTCATTGGCATTTTTTCACTTAGATCAGAGGAAATATTTACTTTGCCCCTTTTTGTTAATTTTAAAATAGAAAATCAATTATTTTTATCCCATTTGAACAGCTAGCTAAAGAACAGCACATCAGGGCTGAAAATTATATGGTGTACAATGTCCTAAGTAAAGGAGAAGTGGAATGCAGCAATACATTGGAAGATGAATTTGATACAGAACTTCCTGGACAGGCTCTTATTTACCGTCTGGTTCGGCAACACATTTATTCTGTTTTACTGGAGTCCAGAAAAGGTAAGTGTCCCTGAATTCACTGTGCATGCAGTGTTAGAGACAAGTAGTCTTAGCACATACAAATTGGATTATATATTTTAATTATTTAAGAGACAAAGTGGGTGAGGTTATTTTTTAATTGGAGTAACTTCTGTTGGTGAGAGGGAAAAGCTTTTGAACCATACATTTTTCTTCAGCCTGGGAATGGTGTTTCCAATAGGGCTCTTAAGAAGTGTATAATTCGTTAATCATGTAGCTGACAAATTTTGTTGACTACACAATTGATAAGCATTTGCTACCACTCAATCCTGGCTCCTGCCAGGTCCGGCAATGACTCCCGCTGCTGCTCTGCACTACAAGCACTAAGAGCCATCATGGGGGTTGATGCCGCAGCTTGCCTGTGCGCTGGCTCTTAGTGCAGAGCCAGAGCCGGGGTTGATGCCAGGTCCCAGCACTACGAGCCGGTGTGTGGATGGGCTGGCTCAGTCCTGGCTTGTGCTGGGACCCTGCATCAACCCCTGCTGTGGCTCTGCACTACAAGCACTAAGAGCCAGCGCTGAGTTGATGCGGGGTCCCGGCACAAGCTGGGACTGGATCAGCCTGTCAGCCAGCCTGCTAAAAAATTTACGGGAGGGAGAGGGGAGTGTTGCCTGAAGTCGATAATGTCGATAAGCAATAAACACCTGCATATGGGTTGATTGTTTAGTTGACTATACTATTACAGTCTCTCAAAAATGCAAGGTGGAACAGATTGTTTAGCATAAGCAGTAATCACACATTGTAAGGGACCATTCAAGGTAGAGTGACCCGTTCATACCTCTGCAGTCATAGGACAAAAAGAGGAAGCTGGAGGGTTGAAAATTATTGTAATAAGTCATAAATAGTACTACAATTATGTCACCTCTCTGATTCCTTGACTTCCACTGACCTTGACACATTTTGTGCCCTGGCGCTGGAGCTTCCACTTGCAGGGGGGAATGTGGGGGTCAGAGGAGGGCCCCGGAGCCCTTAGTGAAAATCACGGACAGGCTTCTGTGAATTTATTTTATTGCCCATGACCTGTCCATTGTTGCCATCTCCACTTTGTTATTGTGGCAGTCTGCAAGCTATGCACCACATTGTTGTGGAATGTCCAACACAAAAATTTACAATCTAAATTTAAAATCCACAATCTATCCACCGACACTGCTCGCTAGCTGCAGAGTTTAGACGTCCAACTTTGACAAAGAAATACAGTGTTGAATACAACATTCGAAAGAAGAAAACCTGTCCATGACGTTTACTAAAAATATCCTTGACAAAAATTTAGCCTTAGTCATAAATCCAGTAGCTTCAGAGGGGTAACTGAGTTAGTTCTTAACAGGAAAAACTTAAAAAACAACAAATAGTCTAGGAGCACCTTAAAGACTAACAAAATATGTAGATGGTGGTATGAGCTTTCGTGGGCACAGCCCACTTCTTCAGATGGCACTTCATAATCCATTGTCACAGTTCAACTATGATTGTTGGTGCATAGCAAAGGGATGAAGTAAATGCCTGCCATACTGACCCGCACTTTGTCACTGCCAAAAAAATCCCATTTGGAGGATTCTATACTAGTTGTCACCATTGTGCATTCAGTAGGGCGGAAGTGTTTACAGATGTGGAGTATACCTTACATAATTTTTTTTATGTTGCACATAGGGTTCCTGTTCAGTTTGGAACTTCCTTTATACTAATAGGCAACAGTAATTCACAGATCATTTAGAAAAAATATAGCTGCCCTTTTCCACTCCAGATGTGTCTGGATCAGGTGGTGATTTTGTACATACAGTACAGAAGTGCTTTGAAAATTTAGCTAGGGATTATCAGAAGTTTCTAAGGGAGTTAGCAATGTAATGGGATCCTTCAGGATTGAAGGTACAGGCATTTAAGATTATGGTGTAAGATTTTGAGGTGAATGTGAGGTCATTCAGTCTTCACATTGAGATCTTCCATGAAAATCTCTTTATTAATTCTTAACTTGGTATATTTTGGAATCATATAGCACACTTTAAGGGATGTTTTACTTGATCAAGGAGAAATCAGTAGGGTGTCTTTCTCCCTTTCCTTTCAAATGTCACTAAGGTGTTACATTTTGATCTTTGAATAGTAAATAATTTAAAATATATTTCTTTGAATGAGACACTTCCTGGCACCATGGGATTTGTCATCAATGTTTTGCTAGGATATGTAATAGAGGTGAATAAAGGTAATAGAAATGTCTTGTTGGTGGGCAGAGGCAAATTTCAGTCTAATTTGTACAACCTGAGCAGTTGACAATCTGGATCCTTGTTTCCAGTATTGGGGCTGGGGGGAGGAGAAATGAATTTGGCATTTACATCATTGTCCAGCTTTTGTTTCATTTATATGTTGTCAGTTGTGTAGAATCATAGTTTTAAGAGTGGTTTGTCTGTGTTTGGCTACTTCATTTGAATAGTGTATTTATATTATTAATGGATTGTCATCACCAAGATGTTAAGTTTTTGTAAAAATATATGTAATATTTAATGAAAGGTTTACTATGATTACCCTCTCCCTTTTGGTATGTTAATGTTCTAGTAGCGTGAATATAAGAAAAATGATCAATGTAAAAGTACTTTATTTCACCAAAACTTAGAACCTGATGGCACATCATAGTCTCAATTGTAACTTTTTTAACCCAGCACCTCAGTTTTTAAGTTTCCTGACTTGCCTTTTTTTTTTTTTTTTTTTTTTTTAAGGAAATACAAATTTCAGAACTTTTTTTCCAAAAGTGACAATAGAATAATTGAACATTCCAGTAAATGAAGGATTATCACTCAAACATTATTATTCCAAAACAGGATGTTAGACTGTTTAGCAATTCAGTTGCTATACAATTTCAAGGTACTTTTTCATATAGATTTTTTTTTTCCTGTCCCCTAGTATCTACTTGGAGATTGACAAATCTGTTTTCTTCATATTGCATATTGGAACACAGAAGTGAAAATTCAGGGCATGCTCCACAAAACTGTGAGAGAGAAATGTTATTTAAGCAAATTTTGGACCAAAAAGGAGAGCACCATGTATGGGGAATAATGATGATTACAGTATTTTTGCAGTGATAGGGAGGTGATCTGGAAAAGTTTCTATAAATCAACTTACAACATGAAGATGATGTGCTGAATACTCCAGATAGAATTAGGATACATTTCAGAATACTTAATTATTGTATTTTTTTAAAAAAATTAAGTAGTTAGAACATGAAAATAGCAAATTAAAATATTTAAATAAATTTAGGGCAAACATGGTTACAAGTATTTTCATATGGGGGGGGGGGGTAGTAACCAGTAAATCTAGTTAAATATGTAAGATTGTGTGTTACAAAGAAGCTTCTGGGACCTCTAACAACATCAGGAAAGCACAGACATTCCCAATACTGTACTAAGGTACAAATAAGCAGTAAAAAAACCTTTATTTTTGGGAGGCCAGGATAATTTTCACTCCTTTATGCAGCATCATTTGAAGATGTCAAATGGCCATTTCCCCCTTCTCCTCACAAATAATTTGCCTTTAAACTAGGATTTTTCAAAGGATCCTGAGGGAATTAAGTACCCAGCATGCCCATAAGATTTCAATATGAGTTGGATAATAGTGGCCACTCTGGCTGGATGCGTCCGAGGCTAGGATCCCTCCTGTGGGCTGGTGTGGGGCTCCCAGGGTTGGGGTCCCACCAGTGCTCGGGGGCCAAGGCTGGAGTGCTGCTGGCCTAGCCCACCGACAAAACCAGGACTGGGGTGCTGCTGGCCTGGTGCGGTTGGCCAGGGTTAATGATTAAGGATTGGTTAACATTATGCCTAATGCTTTCCTGTTAACTGTTGATCCTTTTACATTTCTAGTATGGGCTGCCCTGTAATGATCCCTTTCAAGCCCTGACATAGCATGTCTGCCAGGGTCAAAGCTGGGAGCAGGCAGTGAAATTTTAGGGGCACAGCTGGAGTTTGTGGCTCTGTTCAGCCCAATCAGGTAGCCTCAAGAGGCTGGCATAACATAGGTTCCCAGGCTGGCTAAGTTATACCAAAGGGCAATCCAGGATGAGAAGGACACAAAAAGCTAACAGCTGAGACTCTTCCCCTGAAACATCAGTTGCAGTTCCAACTCTAAACTCTTGTCATAGTGTATAACTAAACCCGATCACTTGTGAAAAGATGCTCTGTTTCTTCTATTTACAATTGATCAGATATTGTAAAATGTTGTGATTACTAATGCTTTAGCAATCCTCTCCCACCACTCTTCTCAACTCTTATGTGAGCATCAACATTTGTACTTGATTTATTGATCAAATTGTTTGTTCTTTAGACAGCTGTGGAGCTTATCCTGTAGTAAAGGAATGGTTTGTGTACTTCGGGAATCCAATGCAGCAACCAGACCTCGTACAGCCTGTACAGCTTGACATCCCAGGTAGAATAAAATCTCATCTTAATATTTTACTCTGAACTGATTGATTAATATTTGGTTACTAATCGGTTTAGAAAATCTTTTATTAGATATTTGGTTGTGCAGTCAAAGAGGACTGTGAAAGACCAGTTGTTAAAATGTTAGTGCTGTTTGTCCATAATTGCTTGGGCTTGTCCTATGTGTTTAATGGTTTTAATTTCAGAACTTCATATTAATACTATATTAAATTAAAATCTCACACAATACTTGAGAAATTCACATTTAAAGCAGATAAGAACAATTATTTAATATTTGAAAGGTATATTGTATTTGAGGACAAGGAAGTCAAACGTGGCTGTTATACCAAACCATGTGTAAATTTAAAAACTAGTTCATTTTAAAAAAGTAATTGGACCTCCTATGGGGTGCCTCTGAGTTCTTTTCTACTATTTGTGGCCAATGCACTGTCTGTTTTCAATGTTTGCACTGCATTGTTCTTCTTTGTCTTTATTTTACTTTAAGGAACACACGCACTAATGCTATTTCAGCTATCTCACTGTGATTGTAATACTAAGAGGACTGTTTTACATTTATAGAACATTTTTCATTCAAATGTTTTTTATACATTTTTAACTACATGATTGGTCACAGTGTATATGAATTGCCTGTCTTCCACCACACTGCAATCACCCCTTTTTAATAGCACACAGCTGTGCTATAGTAGTTTAGGAGCAAACAATACCATATCCTGTTGCACTTTCAGAGGGAATTCAGATAGGTAACTGCTTTTGGTCTATCTGAAATATGTCCAGCATATTTTGCGTAACACGTTTACCTTTTATAAAAAGCATTGTGGGCATTTTTCAGTAACAAATATTAGTTCAGTTTTATCTGTCACTCAAAATGTGGTATCTTAGCACAGCAACCCCTAATAAAATATCATACTTTGGTTTTAGCCTCCATGTACAAAGGGACCCCTGCAGAGCTCATTACCTGACTGGGGCTTATGTTGTAACAATAAAGCTGAGACAAAAAAAGACTCTTATGCTAGTAGGTTGGCCCTTTGGTCCAATTTCAGACCTGGAATGAGCAGGTGCAATTCCCATTGGCTTTAATGGGAGTTTACCTGCTTACCTCAGATAATTTGGTCCTTCATTCTTAATTCACATAATGAAAGGAAAATGCACATCCATCATGAAGAGGGGTTCTGAGTCACTGACTAACCTGTGATTGTTTTTCTATTTGTGCTATTTTAAAACATAGCTATTTATTATAGCTATTCTGCCAGCCTTTCTGGAATTAGCAAGTAGTCCCATGACTTGATTGGCACAACATATTGCTGTTACTTTTTCTGTTGCTTTTATGTAATTGTCTGTGTTTGTCTTTCTACTTTTGGTTCTTTTTAAAATAGGATATAGAAATGTGCCTTTGTATTTACTTAACTAGCACACAGTTTGTAAAGGAAATAACAGCTAAGACTACCTTCTCCCCTGATCCCTTAAGTCCTTTAAGATGATATAAGAAAATGCCCATTAAATCTGGTGACCTTTCTATTTGTTCCAAAACCTATACTCCCAAATTAATTTTCCCTGCTGTCAGTGCACTCCTAAACATGCAGGTTTTGTGCTACTTACACATGTGCTGCGTACATGTCCTTCTGCTTCACAGTATTATAAGCAGCTCAAAATCATGAATGTATTTTACTCTTACAACACATCTGTGAGATGGCAAAGTATACCTGTTTTCCTGGAGAGTAACTGAGGCAAACATAAAATTACTTTCCCCAATACACTAAAAGTCTGTAGCTGAACTATGAACCCAAACCCAGGTTTCCTGAGTCCAATCCAGTATTTTGTCCTGGAGACTGCCCTTCCTGCTCTAGGAATCTAGTGAAGTAATGATTGCATATTCAGACACAGATGATAGGGTAATCCAGGAGAAGGACAGAAGGCTGAGGTGTGTAATGGATCCAGAGCTACTTATGATCATTTGAAGCCATAATTTGAAACCCAGATGTTCTGTCTTATACAGGCTTTCAGTTTATTCCATTGTGCAATTCTTCAGCTAAATAGGAGTATGCATTTACACAGCACCACACCTTTGCATGTTGTTGTTGTTGTTGTTGTTGTTGTTTTTTAAGGGAGTAAAATCTGTCCTGAATGCTCAGGCTGAGAACTGTGTTGAAATCTCCTCTTCCAGGTGGTAGAGTGGTCTCTTCCTTTGTGGGGGAAGGACCTACATAAAATGGCAGATGTTCTGGCTCCACTGTTCCAAACTCACCAGAAAAAATCACCTTCATGTTTATTCCCAACATGAAGAACTTAAATCCAAAATACAGTCTTAAAAGTATATGTAACTTAAAAATGGGACTTGATTATAAAAGTGCATTTCACCCTAATAATTACCACCTCAGTAATAAAAAGCAGACTGTTACAGAAAAGGAAGCTGACTTCTGCTGTTTATTTTTAGTGCTCTGTTTTCATTCCTTCAGAGAATAAATATTTTTCTAAATTTTTTGCAGTCCATATTTGTATGACTTACATTCTCTCATGCAGCTTTTTTCCCCCTCCACTGTATGACTTTAATTCACCAAATAAGGATATCAGCAGCACAACCCAGTTTTCAAATGAGATTTTTATTTGCAGTTACATTTAAAAATCTTATTATAATAAGTTAGAATTCAAATGTCAGTCGAAGTCAGACCAACAAAAAAAGAGGATAGAATCTATTATTTGAACCACAGGCATGTATAGTATGTGAGGGGTTTTGTTTTTGTTTGGCCTTGGTTCTGTTAAAATATGTATGTATCTTTTTGGAAATTGTTATATTATATAAACATTTCACTTCCCTTTCTCTGAAATAATAAGAAATTATGGATGAAATCCTGGGCCTGTTGAAGTCAGTTTGAATTTTGCTATTGACTTCGCAAGGGCTCAGTTTTCATCTATGCCTTTTCAAGTTTCTTAATTTGTTGAAGTGGCTGAAAGAAAAAGCTTCCATTTTGATATATATTTTAAACATTAATTTGAATCATTTCAGATATCAGAACTCTTAAAAAACCAGGAAAACACTACTGAAATATACTTGTTATGGGGCATAAAGCTGCCTTAAAAATCTGGAAATCTTACAGCTGATGGAATATGGAATATTAGGTTATACAAGAACTAATGTTAAGGTTCCAAGGACAATAATTTAAGATAGTGTTTGTGTGCATGTATACAAACATATCCTTATATACCCAGGCCTCTGAAAGAGTCCCATCTGACATTTGAGTGTCCCCTTCCATTTGAATGACTAGGTGATGGATTTTTCCCTTCTCTTTCAGTCATCTTAAAAGACCAAAATTAAATGTTAAGCTTAGATGACTGTTTTGTTTTCTTTAAATGAATGGTTGATCAAAGATGGCAATTAGCTTAATAAGTATTAATTCTATCTTGTGCATTTCATATGCTATTGATGATGATCTATATAAGGGAATACATATATGTTTCATTTTATATGTTCTGGCTTCTAGAAGTAATCTAGCAAACAAGAAGCTGATGAAGCTTTTCTAAAGGAGATTAATGGTCTGTAGTTTGCTACTGATTTTAAAAGATACTTTGCAGTCTCAGCTGTCACAAATATTCTGATGCTGCTTTTCACTTTGTTGACAAAAGTGTTTCAGATACTGTTGGTGAATTTAAATCAAAGGCACTTCATATTGGAGGAGTCTGGTTGTACTTTCAAAAATTAGTTAATACAAATGTATGTAATGGATATACTTGGCTTTAGAAGAAGGCAACTCACTTATTCTGAAGAGTCAAATTTAACCACTATTCTGGCTTGCAGTAGTAAACCTTTTAAAAGTAGCCAAAATGATTGATATGTTAATGTTAAACATTCTTGATAAGCTGAGTCTTCTAAAACCCTTTTTGTCGTTTTTTTCATATACATGCAAAATAGTTACAAGCATTTGTTTTATCATTTGCTCATTCACACATTTCAACTCATTATTTATTGCTTCTGGTTGAGAGGCTGTATGTTTTTTTATTGTAAACTGTGCTGCTTTTATGTCACACAAGCAGTGCATGTACCATGTGGTGACGTGACTTAGGTTGGTGCAAATTTATACAACACCTTTGTGTAAACCTAAAGCTTAATGACACTGAGGTGTTAATACATTCCACCAGTTTGTATCTGAATGCATTGCTTGCTTGTTATAAATCAATTATTGAAACTCAGCCAACCAAAATAAAGACTTGCCATGTATGTGATGTTTTCTTGGTTTTTAGGAATACTGTACTTCATACACCGTCAAATTTTAGAGAGAACATTTATTCTAGCACGTAAATTTGATTAGTGACCTTTTCACTTGTTGACTAGAAAGTATCTTTGTTAGAAAAGTATCAATTTGTATACCTGTGGTGACCAGGCCGCTCATCTTGGTCATATTCTCACTCTAAGAATGCATAAAGATTATAAGCATGAGTACTCCTGAAGTCAGTCCTTCACACATATATTGCATAATAGAGGAAAACTGAAAGCGACAAAAGTAATATAAAATTATAGGGCACCATTCTTGGATTCACATACATTTGTAGTAGTTAAATTTCAGGACAGTTAATTTTCCCTTGAATAATCCTTCTAGTATCAACTGGGCAGGCAGCAATTATGAATTTTATTCCATTTTGTTTTTTTAACTTTTTGAAAAGTGAATCAAAGGATTTTTCTACATAGCACTGCAGTCTAAATGACAGGAGTATGAATTGTAGAGCTTCTAATATGTTGAACTCTAATTATCCAATTTGGATCCTGTTGATGCAAACTAAAAGTTACGAAGCTTGTATTGATGTAGTCCTATTTCTAATATGTTGTGCTCTAAGGGTATGTCTACATTGCAATACTATTTTGGGATACTGGAGGTATCCCGAAATAACTACTCTGCGTCTTTTGAATGCATCCGCTATTCTACGAGGAATAAGGGATAGCTCAAAACAGTGCTTTATTTCAAAATTTGGCGCTGTGTAGACAGCACCAAATTTTGAAATAGCCTATTTAAAAATAGACTTGAAATAAACGATGCAATTTGCGTAGCACAAATTTTATATCTTATTTTGAATTTCAGGTACTGTGTAGACGCACCGTAAGTGCTCTGGGTAGATCCTGGTGGGTCAGACTAAAAGGTACCTCATGCACATTAATGTAGTCTTTTTTGAAACAAGACTACATCACAACAAATTAGGTACCTTTTAGTTCTCACTAGCACAGTCTACATGGGGCAGTTGGATTACAGTATATAATAGTGCACTTCAGTTAATACTTGTAGTTCAGACTATGGCACTGTGTAGATAAGCCTTAAGAACATACAGAAGCATTAGAAGAAATATTTTTTTCCATATACAAGTAAATCTCTCCTCTCAATGTATAATAATTACTGTAAAATCTAGCAGAGGCGCAATATAATCCAGTGGTTAGAACAAAGAACTGGAAATCATGACTTCTTCTAATCTTGGATTTGCCATAAACTGTTGGATAGTTTATTAAGTTAAACTCTTAGGCAAGTCATTAAATTTTGCTTCATTTCAGTTTACCTGTGTATCAGATGAGGGTTATATAATTAACTACTTTGAGTGTTTAATTGCTTGTAAAATGTTTGGATATCCTTGAATGGAAGTATTGTTGGTTGGTAAGTTCAATTAAGAGATATAATTGTTTCCTTTACAAGTACAGATAACTTAACTCACAAGTCCCTCTTCTTCCCACTGCGCAAGTGCATTTTGTTAGTGAAAGACTGCTGATTTTTCTGCTGAGATTTTCAGTATATTTGCACACTGTACTTGTTCAAGGGGTGAATTGTGGAGGAGTCAGTCCTTGAATCTTCATTTCAGTCTCACATGATTTCCATTATTACTTCAGTTATTAAGCAATATTGTTTTGAATATAGAGAAATTATCTACACTCTTGAAATAAAATTTACTTATAAAATCTTAGAAATTAAAGATGAAAGAAATTACTTTCTATTAACTGACTCTTGGAGTTTAGTGTATCTGCCTATCTAGAGGGCAGGTGCATAACTATTTCATCTTAATCCCCCCCCCCCCCACCTGTCAGTTTCTCTGGTTGCTCTTCTGAATTCTCTCCAATTTGTCATTTTTTTCTAATGTAGCAATTCCCAGAATTTAAGTCAATATTCTAGGTCCCAGCAGTAGTGTATAGAGTGACACTATCACTTTTGTTGTCTGCAGTAGTATTAGTCTGTAATTTTAGCATAAATAAGTGATGTCAAACTATTAATATTTTCCTGAAGAATATACATAATTTTTTTTCTATAAAGTGATAGATTGAAAATCACTATTTATTTGGTGCAGTAAAAGCAAAGAGCTTTGTCAGGATTGTATGAACAATTCTTGTTCCTGTGATTGACCCCTGTTGAGAACCATAGTTTTGAGAATATTAAAATAAACATTCTAAAGGGTGAGAAAGGAAAATATTTAAGAATTTGCTTTTTAGCTTCTTTCTCTTCTCTCCCCTCTCTGTCCCCCAACCCCTAGGCACAGTACCATTTGGTTAATGGCTTTCTTTTCTAAATAAACATGTCAGCCATCTAGATCTCAGCACCTTGACACTTTAATCACTTATTGTTGCCAAGTGGCCCTAATTGTAGAATGCAGCTGCTGCTCATCATAAAGGAAGATGAGTTACCAAATGTAGCTTTATCTGTCCAGTCTTAAAACTAGCACCTCTCTGTTGATGAATAAACAAAAGCAAAATTGCTTTACAGTAGGTGTGTATCTTTAATTGGGATTCTTTGGTGCAGCTGTCTACATATCCACCTGGTATTTTGCTTCCAAGATTATTTATTTGGACAGCGGGTTAAATGTAATGTAAGTGCGGAGCTCCAAAGTTCTATTTAAAATAATAGGAGTTAGGTCCCTAACTAACTTTGTGAATCTCCCAAGTTACCATACTGAAGAGTCCACTAAAAATACTGACATTAGTATAACATGATATATAATTGGTCTCATAACACATGTTTTATTAATAGTGACATTATCATACAGTAGTCTAGGAATAAATAAACAAACCTCGGTGGATTTGATTTAGCTCTGGACTATGCCACTGGACCTAATACAGGGGGCTGATGATAGTGGAATGCTCAAGAGTAGTTGCCATGGCAGAAGTTACCTGCAACCAGGGGAATCCCAGTGTCATTCCTAAAAGTAGGTACTGACCCAGGGAGGGGTATATTCATGATTCCTAAGGATGCACTGATTTACCTCCTGGGGGATATGTGATTCCTATCATACACATGTTCAAAGCAAGGTCAGCATTAACTTGAAACATGGGTTTGATAGGAATCACATTTGTGTACAAATGTGAATTAAGCTATTTTTCACATTTTTGTCCTTGCAAACTTAAAGAGCAAGAACAGGTGTTTCCTTTTAAAGTTTAATTCAGTGGTTCTCAGCCCATGGGCTGCTTTGTGTTCCAATCAGCAAACAGCTGCAGCCTATGTGACATTTTCAGGACCATATGGGTAGTATGTATATTGTGTGAATGTGGCCCACATAACATAGAGATGTATAATGTGTCTAAATAGATTGACAACCACTGGTATGGTTTAATAGACAAAGCTTGTCTTATATCCCTATTGCAAAGATAAAATAATAGATTTCTTTTGTAGGTGGAACACCTAGTTTGAGAACATTGTGGCTCACGAAAGGATCAGAGGTGAAAACATTACAGTATAACACGTTTCTGGCATGCTTTCATCTTCAGGACATGGTGGAGGAGTTCCAGTTGCTGGATGCACCTGTTGCAGCTGTCTGCTGCCTACTGATTTACCTTACCCTGCAGGTAAAGTGAATGGTTGCTCTGTAGCCAGCTCTTGCAGCTCACACCTGGAATTGATTTTCAGTGGCTCTTTACTAAAAATCAGTCATGGTTTATCTCTTGATCTTTAGCACAAGTATAATTGATAACATCAACAGTACTATATTAAACTATTTTTTATTATTCCAGTTAACTCCTATCTGAGGAAATATTAAGTTTCCTAAATTTTTCATCTGAGTTTTTGAACACCTCTGGCAAAAGACCTTTGCTCATCCTAACGAAAAATAACGAACTAAAATGGTAATCTTGCGATTTTTTTTTTTCCTCCTATGCCTGACGCTACTGGTACTGGCCACTGTTGGAAGACAGGATACTGGGCTCGATGAACCTTTGGTTTCACCTAGTATGTCTGTTCTAATGTAACAGGACTGTTTGACCAGGCTCCTAGGGGAAACACATGGGCTTATTTCTCAGATGGTGTGTCTGCCATTACCTTGCCTAATTCAGTTTTTCAACTATTCATATAATTAACAAACTAGTATACATTCATAAATCTATAAACTCATTTAACAGTCTTAACATCTACTGACTTTCTTTGGAAGCTAGGAGGCGGTTGTGTAGGTGGAACTCACACACCTTTTTACCTCTGTTACCCCAAAACCTTTGGGTGTGGTCACGAGACCTGGTCCTCTCACTGCCACCTCCTCTCTGGTTTCTAGCGAGTGCATGTGATGACCCTTTGTCCCTCTAAGGGTAGAACAAAAGTGGCTGACCTGGTGGTGGATGGAAGTTCTCCTTCCCCCTTTGTAGTATTCCAGGACACAGCTCGTTGGATAAATGGGAGAAATAAAACAGGACTGGCTCCCAGTGAAGCAGCTCTCAACTAAGCACTGTTTTTAACAGCTGAGAGTTCACTCAGGCAAGTGAGATTTTTCAGACATTCCCCCTTTCCATGCTTCACCTCCTCGGAGGACAAGACCTGGGAATTCCTTTGGCCTAATCTCAGCTGCTAGGAGAAGAAAGAAATAATATTGATGTCCCACCTAGTTGCATTGACCTTTAGATCCTCACACACTGAGTCAAGATGGACAGCGGTTTCCCCCTACCCCTTCCAGCCCCACACCAGATTCTGTATTCTTTACATTTTCACATACCATCAGGCAGTCATAGATTGCACACTTCTCCTGGCTGTAGTTAGTTTTACCATTTCCTAAGTTCACTTTACGTGGGTATTTTACACCACTGGATGGGTATAATAGATTTTGCAGTGCACTGCATTTGCCTCTGTGGTCTCACTTTTAGCCAGAGACCTTCTGCATGCTGCGTGTTGCCTTTAGTTCATTGATAAGGGTGAGCAGAGAGTACAGGATCTTTTGAAAAAGGCTTTTCTTTTTGAAAGAACTGCGTCTACACCGCGGTTTCACTTTTGAAATAGCATTTTTTGAAAAAAGCCGTGACGTGATTATGCAAATGAAGCGTAGGAAATTCAAATCCCAGCTTCATTTGCAATTTTGATATGTCTAATTTACATCTCTCTTTCGAAAGAGGGATGTAGTCTATGCATAGCCATAGTGCAGAGTTTTCCTTCAAGTCCAGGATTCCTTGCTCCTCTGGAGGAAGAGGTTTTCTAAATTCCTCCCTTCCTTCCTACACCTCCAGGTATATGGTGGCATATGCTGGAGAGGTATCTGCATCTTCAGTGTTTCCTCTGATACTAGGTGGAGGATACAAACCCCTTCTCCCTGCCAGCTATTCCATTTGCATTTTGGCTAACACCAGCGGTGATACAACTAACATCATTTCTTATAGGCAGTGCCAGATTCGGTGATGGGCTAGCCGGGCAGCTGCCCAGGGCACCAACCTATGGGGGGTGCCTGGCTCCCGTCGGGCTGCAGCGGCCGCCCAGGGTGGGAGCCGTGTTAACCCCCGCAACACCAGTCAGCAGCGCCCTTCCCCCCACGGTCGCAGGGCCCTGCATGGCCAGGCGCAGCCTTCCCCGGGCGGCCCCGGGCTGCGTGCCATCGGCGGTGTCCGGGCCGACTGGGCAGTGCATGCGCCGTGCGTCTGCCCATGCACCCCGGGGGCGGGCATGCGCCATGCGCCCAGAGGTGGGGCCGTGTGCCCCGGAGGCGGGCCCGTGCATGCGCCGTGTGCCCGGAGGCAGGGCCGTGCGCCCTTGGAGAGGCGCTGCGTGCTTGGGGCCTGGGGCACCAAAATGGCTCGGGCCGGCCTTGCTTACAGGTACTGTCCTATTTCAGCCTGATTCCCTGCCATATTTTAAACAGCTCCCTGCTGGCTTTTGCCACAGTTCAGCTAGCTCTTGCCAGAGCTACACACCAGGGCGCAGCTGCTTACTTTCACCTCTAACGCAGTCCCTTGGATGTTTGGAGCTAAGTGAGTCTGATTCACTCCTGCTTTTAAATCTAAAATATCCTTCCCAAAATCAAAGAAGTGGAATGTCTGCTAAAACATGTACAACCAACATTTGTGATTCTTCCAGGTCTGTTCAGCAATCTGTGCTGCAGGTAGCATGACTTTTATACTGGGAACTTTCACCCAAATTTGGCACCCTGTAAGCCTTTGATGGAGTTTCACAATGTGGAATTTAGCTATAGTGTTAACGGCCCTGGTATCTCTCCATCCAGTGAAAGTTTTGCCATTATCTATCGCCTTCTGCTCTCACTGGGATAACATGGATCTGCATCTAGAAGGTTTCAGCCTAATACCCTGACCTATATGTTCTATATGATTTAAAGCATACACTGCTTAGCAGTTTTTTAAGTTTATATTTGAAAGTTAATTTTAATGAGACAAAGACACCGGTTTCCCAACTATATTTCTCCAGTACTTGCAGCAAGAAAGGCAACAGAAGGAAATTGTTAATGGTCACGTGTGCTTTTGTGCTTGTAACTAACTTTTCTAAGAACCAGCATATAAATTGGCTGGCTGGCTTTCTTAATAAATATTTGTCATATATTTAATGAAAACTTTAAGAAGGCTGTTTTAAAGAATGATAAATTCTTTTTCTTAAAATTGAAGCTTCTCTACGTAAATCAACAGTTTAATGGTTCAGTCAAATACCACAAGAGAGCTTTCTTCAGTATAGGAAGGGAGCCCTCTGACTGAATGCCCCTTGTTGTCCCTTATCTCCTCACATTGGAACTTATATGGAGTATCATTAAATGGTTAATACCCATGCTCTGTGGGAACCACATACTGAATTTTTTTTCTCAAATCTCCTCCTTTAGCTTTCAAACAGCCCCTGACCTTTCCATATTCATCAGAAAAAAAGCTCTCCACAGACCAAACCACATCAACCCAAGGTTCTTATGTTCTAGCATATGGTGAACCTTATCCAGTGCATTTAATGCCCCAGTGACAATTGTGAGGGTGAAATGAGATGACCATTATGGTCTCAAATGAAGTCACTCCCATAGAAACATGAGAAGACAAAAATACTAATACCATATAACTTGTGGGAAAATCCAGTTTTCAGAGTATTATCAGAGTATTATCAGCTTTTAGCAGCCAATCAATAACTTAAGCTTGTAAAGAGTTAATGAATGGCAGGAATATTTTTCAGTGTTACACTAGGCTGGTATCTATTAAACTGTCCTGTTTCCTCGTGCAAGGTTTAAAAGGCCTTCCAATCAATGGGGGTTTTTCACTGGGGGAAGGAGGGTTCAGCAGAAATTCCTAGCACTGTTTCAGATGTATCGTGGTGTCATTTTTATCTAGTGTGGGTGGATGAAATGTTTTTTATCCTCTGGGAATAGTAAAGGAAGTTACAGTAGATGGCTTCTCTCTGTGTTTCTCCTGCTTTCTGGTTCTTTCCTATTGACCTACTCTACCTTTTTTCCCCTCTTCCACTTTTCTCTGAAATTTAATAAAAGTGTTAATTCCATAAACAAACTCTGTATAAAAGGATCATTGTATAAAAGGGATCATTGTTGGATAAGTGTAATATCCCCCACTTCCACAAAAGAAAACTCCTAAAAGCAAGGACATGCTAAATTATGGCACAGCTCTTAACTGTACCTGATTGTTACTTCTACAAAGCACATTTTCACTGACAGTGCAGATTCCATATGTTCATAAAAAAACTTCCTTCTATGTCCAGCTGGTAAGCACATATACTCTGAAGGAAAATCATGTGCTATGTACGGTGTAACTCAAAACATTAATACAACCTGAGCTATATGAGTAAATATTAACATTGTCATATATGCACAGATTAAGTGTGCAGTCTTTTGAGGGGGGAAGTAGGAGATCATAAGTTAGTTGGCTCCATGCTACAGAAAAAGCAAAGGGAGAGCACTTGCTGGCCCTTTGTCTCTCTCAGATCCCAGAGACCCATGGATTTCAGGGAGTCAGACCATCTCCTTCCTCTCCTCTGCTTATAGAAATATCTTAAGACGACAACTTGACAAAACTCAGTTTTCCTCTGTCACTTGGGTTGCTCTTTACTCCTCAATCGTTCTCACCCATGAACCCACCCCTGCAATAAACTCAGGTGCCAATTCTGTCTAGACATCTACACAAGTGACGACATTTCAGGACCAAACCACATAACCTCATACAACTGCACATCCACTAATGTGATATATGACATCCAGTTCCAGCCATGCCCCTCTACCATGTATATTAGCCAAACTGGACCAATACAAAGTCTCTACTACAAAGGATGAATGGACATAAATCAGATACTCAAAATGGTATCACATTAAAAACCTGTTGGGAAACATTTTAACTTGCCCAGGCACTTATTAATGGTTTTAAAAGGGCTACTCTCTTACAAAGTAATTTCAGGAATCATCTATAGAAAGTCTGGAATTGGCCTTCATATGCAAATTTGACACATTCACCCAAGGATTGAACAAAGACATCAAAAGCTAAGTATTGGGCACTTATTAGCCTCATTCAGCATGGGCACTTTGATTAACAGGGTTTCTCCTCCCCCCCCCATCTCCTCTTTTCTGTGATATTTGTACCCCTGAACCTCTTACTCCATTCATCTGAAGAAGTGGGCAAGGCCCACGAAAGCTCATGATGCCATCTATATTTTTTGGTTAGTCTCTAAGGTTCATTGTTTTTTGTCTTCATAAAAGAGTGTGATTTTTTTTTCCTCCCAATTTTCTTCAAGTTTAAATTCCTTCCTCAAAATAAGTAAATACATTAAAAAAATCCAACCCTGCCCTCCCTTCCCCACATAAAACAACAAACAAAATCCAACCAACCAAGAATTAATCCAATCTGAAAAATTACTTTAAGAAATTTGTGTTCTCATTTGTACTGATGCACCCCTTTTTTGATTGTGTAGCTACAATTGTATATCTTTCTACTGAGGTTCAGTAGGGATGTTAAGCGTGTAATTCGCTAATTGTGTAGTTGACAAATTTTGTAGTTTGATTAATCGTTAAGGGGAATCATTGCTACCACTCAGTCCTGGCTCCTGATGGGTTTAGCAACTACCCCCACTGTGGCTCTGCACTACATGTACTTGTACTGCAGAGCTGCAGCAAGGGTTGATGCTTGGTCCTGGCACTAAGAATCAGTGCGTGGGTGGGCTGGCCAACAACTATCCCCACTGCGACTCTGCACTACAAACAGTAAGAGCCAATACAGGGGTTGATGCTGGGTCCTGGCGCGTGTCGGGACTGACCCAGCCTGTCAGCCAGCCCACTAACATGCATGGAGGGTGGAGGAGTGTTACATATAGTTGATAACGTTAATGGATAAGCACCCGTGTATCAGCTAATCATTTAGTTGACTACACTGTTACATCCCTAATGGTTAGTAGAGCATTTGTACTAGAGATAAATCATAGTATCCATCAACTATGGCTAGCTTAATTAGTCTTCATTTTGGGATCCTAGTGGTAGAGTGATTTTTTTTTTTTAAATGTAAAAATATTTTATACTTCTGGTAAGTGTCCTGTCCTATTAGTTACAAAGGTCCTAAAAGAAAAAGAAGAGCAATAATGTAAATGCTAACTGTTGGGTAAAGTTGGTAAAAATGGAATTAATACAAAGCTACACACATGGAGTTGTGAATTTAACTGTATATTCTTTTTCATTATCTACATTCATAGTTTACTACTTTACTTTACTACTACCCTACTCATTTTGCTTGTGTGTGTTTACACTGCTGATAAAGGCAAATTTGCAGAAAGGTTTTTGTTCCATAGCTCAGATTTTTTTTTTTTTTAAATCTGTTTCAGGTGGACAGTCTCTCTCTGGAGGACTTGAATGCGTTTGTGGCTCATACTCTGTGCCTTCAGGGGAAGTCTGTTGCTCAGCTAGCAGGTTTTCAGGTACAGACATGACTGAGTTCCTAACATGATAATGCTGATAACTAGGGTAAACGAAGTGCAGCTTTCTTTTTGAATATTCTTTTCTATTTTATAATTATTGAGGAGTTGGGAATGAAGCATCAGTATACGTTTACAGGCATTTCATTTTCTATGATTTGGTTCATTTGTCTGCATTAATGACATACAATATTAAATGTTAAAGAGGGTATTTTTCTAAAGATTTGAAATCAGACTTGGTATCTGAAGAACTAAATTTTGTGCCTGCCTTTGCTTCTGTTTTGCCATGTGACCTTAGATAACTGACTTAACCTCTTTTAGGCTGTTGTATACACTGAGGTTTGGTGACAAAGGTGCTGTTGACATGCAAAAATCGCCAAAAATGAAAACCGGTCAAACAAATTTTTTTTTTTGCCTGCTATTGTTGACGTTTCATGGCTGCATTGCTAGAACCCTGATAACAGATAAACGCAAAGCAATATGTGTAAGCATCCCACAGTGCAGTTTTATGAGAAGTCAAGAGGGGTTTTCTGTGCTTCTTGGGATTCCTTCCTAGCTCCGTGAGCTTTCCATGTTGAGGAATGTCAAAGCAGCAGCACAGCAGTCTCTCCAGCTCTCTCCCTGTAGCAGCGGTCTGCCTGCCACTATGTTTCTAGTGCAGGGCAGAACAGAAGCATTCTAATGATTTGTTCTTTTCCCCCCCCCAAACCAAGCAGCTCACTCAGCTGTTAGACACTTCCTGGAGCTTTGAAAGGGGAGGGGAACATTCCTGCATGGCAACAGAAATCACAAAACACTGAACAGAGCCATAGGGGCAGACATAGTGGGATACTGGTGGAAGCCATTTCTCTCGACCAAACAAACAAGAGTCCAGAGTGGCTCTTTGTCGACAATAAAGGGAGAGAAAAAGAGGTGGAAGTTTTTTGTTGCCAAAACTGGGTGTTTTTCTTGACAAAAGTTTCATGTAGTGTGTAAGCTGTCTCTATTTTGACAACAAAAGGCAGTTTTTGGTGACAAATTGTGCCAGTGTAGGCAAGGCTTTTTTTTACCCATCTAAAAGATAGCACTAATAGGGTATGCCTACACTACAGCATTATTTCGAATTAACTTATTTCGAATTAGTTAATTTGTAATAAATTAATTCGAAATAACGTATCTAGACCCAAAAACTAATTTGAATTAGCATTTCGCTAATTCGAATTAGCGCGTCCACACTGATTGGATGCTGGGTTGCATTTAAGGCCAGCTGAAACCGGTTCCCGCAGGGCATCAGGTCAGTAGTTGCTTTGTGTGGATGCTATCTGAGGCTCGTGCTTAAAGGGACCCCCCTGAAAGCTTTTCTGCTTGCTTGCCTACCTCGCTGAGGGACAGCAAAGCGTTTTCCTCTCTGCCTGCCTGTTTGGTTGTTTTCATTGGGGATACCGCAGCAGGTGGCACCATGGAGCCAGAGCTGCCCCTGGGCATTCTGGAGCAGTTTTTGGATTTGTTGCTGCAAGCCTGGCAGCAATGGCTGGAGGCTGCCTGGCACCATCTGGTGCACATCAGCCCCCTGCCCTTCCCCCTGGCCTCCCTGGGGGCCATGGAGGTGCCGCAGCAGTGCCCGGATACCAGCGTGCCCCGCCGCATCTGGACACCAGCAGCGACTGGTGGGACCGCATCGTCCTGGAGCTCTGGGGAGAACAACAGTGGACCCAGAACTTCAGGATGAAGGACACCTTCCTGGAGCTCTGTGAGTGGCTCGCCCCTGCTCTGTGGCAACGGGACACTTGCATGAGGCCCACCATTCCCCTCCACAAGCAGGTGGCCATCACCCTATGAAAGCTCTCTACACCGGACAGCTACCAATTCGTCGGGAACCAGTTCAGCGTGGGGAAATCCACCGTCGGAGCCGTGCTCAGGCAGGTATGGCACTCACCGGCCACTGGGCCGGTGGTGGAAAGGGGGGCTGCAAGGAGGGAATGGGCTGCCCCAGGGAAAACGGGGGAGGAGGCAAAAGTGCCCTGCATGGGAGGGTTTGGTCTGTTCCGGCTGTACTACACACTGCCCGCAGTGGCCAGGATTGCAGCGGGGGTTGCTTCTGGGAGTGGGGCGTAGGGCAGTGCCAGGGAATGAACACTCCCAGCCACCCAAGCACCCCAGTGATTCTTGGTTTTGTGTCTCTCCCTGCAGGTAGTCAAGGCCATCAACAGAGTGCTGCTCCACAGGGTTGTCCGCCTCACTGACCTGGACGTGGTTATCCAGGGGTTCAGCGCCCTCGGCTTCCCCAGCTGAGGGGGAGGAGCGATCGAAGGGACGCACATCCCCATCCATGCCCCGGAACACCAAGCCTCTCTGTATATCAACAGGAAGGGCTACTTCTCTGAGCTCCTGCAGGCTGTGTCTGACCGCCGAGTCCAGTTCACGGACATCAATGTGGGTTGGTCCGGCAAGGCACACGACGCACGGGTGTTCTGTAACTCCTCCGTGTGCCAGAGGCTGCACGCCGGGACCTTCTTCCTCAACTGCCACATCAGGGTTGGGGACGTGGACATGCCAGTGTGCCTGGTGGGGGACGCGCCTACCCCCTGGCTGATGAAGCCATACACAGGACACCACAACCCTTCCCAGTAGGCCTTCAATGCCAGGCTCACCAGGGCCTGCATTGTGGTGGAGGGGGCCTTCGGATGCCTGAAAGCCCGCTTCAGATGCCTCCTCACCCGCCTCGACCTTGCCGAGCACAATATTCCTCCTGTGGTGGCAGCATGTTGTGTGCTGCACAATTTATGTGAGAGGAAGGGGGAGGTTTCCTGCCAGCCTGGATGTCTGAGGCGGAACACTTGGCTAGCCTGTACACGCAGCACCGCACCGATGCTGACTAGGAGGCCCAGCGAGTGGCCATCCAGATCTGGGAAGCCCTGCAGGAGAGCTTCCAGGTGGATGAGGACTGAACTCTCCCTGGCAAGCCCCACTGGGGCCTTCTTACACCTTCACCTCCTTCCCCTTTCCCCTCCTTAACCCCCTTCCTAATGTAAAATAAAAACACCTGTTTTGCCAACAAATATGTCTGTTTATTTCACAGAATTGAGGTGGAGGGAGGGGGGAATGAGGGTGGGAGAGGGGAGGGGGAAAACCTGGGAGGAGGGAGCTGGAAGGGAGAGGCAAGGGGGGGGGAAGGGAAAGCTCAGGGTTCAGGGTCTTGTTGGCTCTCCCGTCTTGCAGCACTCCGGGTGTGGGGGCGTTGGGGGGGAGTAGGTGTGGAGGGTGGGACAGGAGGGGAGGGGGAGTAAGAGTGGGAGGGAGAGTGAGAGCTGGGGCAGCTGCAGGGGCTGGAGCAGGATGAGGCAGGAACCTTTCCGCCAGGGTCTGGAGGTGGCCTCAGAGGGCACGGCCTTGCTCCTCCAGCGCCTGCAAGCTCTGCTGCCGCAGGTCCTCACAGACCCAGTGCTCCTGGTTGTGGAGCTGCTTCCCTAGTAGCCACAGGTGCCGCCATTGGTGGTACTCCTAGTTCCGGGTGCACCTGCTGGCCCGGGTGTGGGTGGCTGGTCCAGGCGAGGTGGTGTGCCCTGCACTCGCAGGTGGTACGCCCTGCACTCACAGGTGCTGCATCTGTGGTGAAACGAGCAGTGGTCAGTTCTCCCTGGGGACACGGTGGGTGAAACCCAGCCCCCCTCTGCAAGGCGAAGGGAGATTGGCGTGTGGGGAACGAGCCAGGGCCCCTGCATGACACCCAGCTGCTGCTCTATAGTGGGCAAGACCCAGGTGCATGGTCCCTGGGCTCCCTTTCCTCCCCTCTCCCCCCAAAAGGGGACCATGATGGCACTCACATGTGGAGCCTTCCTCGGCCTCAGATGACACAGCTGATGGGCTCTGAGGGATGACTTGGGGGTCCTGGGTGCTGGGCAGGCTCCCTGCAGGCTCCTGTGGCTCCTGGCTGTCGTGATCCTCGTCTTCCTCCTCTTCCCCTGTTTCAGGGGCTGGGCCCTCTGCTCCGGGGTCGATCACCACCCGGGGAGCATGGACTGTGTGAGCCCCCAGGATGCGGTCCAGGGCCTCATAATGAGGGCAGGTGTCTGGGTCAGCCCCTGGTTGGGAGCCCTTGGCAGAGGCTTTAATTTTGCAGTGCACCTGCTCTTGGCTGCGCAGGTGGCCTCTGGTGGCCAGGCTCGCAGCCATGCGGCTGTAGACGGCTGCATTCCTGTGCCTAGTGCGGAGATCGTGGACATTAGAGGCCTCCCCCCAAACCTCAATGAGGTCCATGATCTCTGCACTAGACCAGGCGGGCGCCCGTCTTTTTCGGCCCCTGGCAGGCTCCTGAGAGCCACCAGCCTGGTCCTGAGAAGAGGTGGAAGGCTGGGTGGCAGCTGGTGGCTGGCTCATGGTTTGCCAGGTGCAGGGACTGCTGGCTGGATGCTGGCAGGCTGGCAACTGGTACAGGCACTGTGGCCAGAATCTGCCCCTTTAAGGGCTCCGGGGCTGGGAGCGGGGCAGAAGAGTTTTCCTGGGTTGGCCCAGAGTGGTCACCAGGGGAACCTGGGAAGGGCTAGCCTCCAGCTAGTTCGAATTAAGTGGCTACACAGTACTTAATTCAAACTACTTAATTTGAATTAGGCGTTACTCCTTGTAGAAGGAGGTTTACCAAGTTCGAATTAAGTGCTCCACTAGTTTGATTTATATTCGAACAAGCGGTTTGTATGTGTAGCTGCTATTAAAGTTAATTCAAACTAACAGCTGTTAGTTCGAATTAACTTTGTAGTGTAGACATACCCATATATATGTTTCACGTGGATGTTGCAAGCGTGCTGTAATTAAATAACATTGGTAAAATAGTTGGAGATTATCGGATTACAGGTACTAGAAAGTGCCAACTATCATCATAGCTACTGTTTCAGTTAAGATTGAATTTTATCCATAATAGGCCCACTTTTCTACTTGCTCATAACTTTCTCAAAAAAGTTTTCAGGATGAAAGTTTCCAGGCCTGATCTCAGTATAAACATAAATTTGGTTGTCTGGGAGGAGGGATGAACACATGGGCTATGTCTACACTACAGGCTGTTTGCGCAAGAACAGCTGTTCTTGTGCAAAAACTTTCCGGTGTCTACACTGCACGCGCGTTCTTGCACAAGTAAATGTACAGTACAGTGCTGGAAAACAGGGCTTCTTCCAGAAGAGTTATTCCTCTCCCCACGAGGAATAAGCCTTCTTGCGCAAGAGCTCTTTCACAAAAAGGCAGTGTAGACAGGCAACATGATTTTCTTGCGCAAGAAACCCCTACGTTTAAAATGGCCATCAGAGCTTTCTTGCACAAGGGAGTGTCCAAACTGCCATGGACGCTTTTGCACAAAAACACGTCTCTTGAGCAAAAGCACATGGCAGTGTGGACGCGCTCTTGTGGAAGACCTTTTGCATAAGAACTCTTGCGCAAAACAGTTCTTGCACAAGAAGCCTGCAGTGTAGATGTAGCCTTGCAGTCAGTTGCAGGATTGGGGACCTTAGTAATGGAATTTTGAAAAAAAAATCAGTGAAACCTTTATGAGATACTTGAGATGAAAAATAAAATCTTCCTTCCCATAAATTCAAGTCAGAAATAGGTGAGTTCCCTTTGTTTACTTTAAATTACTGCAATATCCTTGGGGCAAAGGACAGAGTTATGGAATCTTTTAGATACAAGTTCTGTTTTTGTGATTTGTGGACAAGACCTTTCTGTAATCAGAGCCACAGAAGTGATTTTCAGTACTTGTTTGACTTTATTAATTAAGATTTGGAAGAGAGAATGAAAGTATGAACTATATAACTCGGAAAATGTTCTGCACTGATGTAATTAGGCTGAGATGTGGAAAGTGTCTATATGGTATGGAACCAATGTTAGATGAAGATACTGATGTAATTAGGCTGAGATGTGGAAAGTGTCTATATGGTATGGAACCAATGTTAGATGAAGATACTGATGTAATTAGGCTATGTGGAAAGTGTCTATATGGTATGGAACCAATGTTAGATGAAGGTACCGAGTCTACTATAGCAGAGCAATTCCTATAGTTAAGATTTCCTAATATTTGTAGAGGTGATAGAATCAGATCCCTGTTACGCTAGGCACTCACTCTCTCTCTAAATATAAAAAAAGTTTTTCCTGCCGTGTGACAGAATGATGTCATCAGGCGTAGTGAGCAGGGGGGTTTTGCAGCCAGAGAGTGGGGAGTGGTGAGTGTAGCAAGCAGGGGGCAGTCCCCTAGTAAACATATATGAACATTTTGGGTTGAAAAAATGGTTTGGTATCCTGTGGTAGGGTGAACACAGGAAAAATAACCAGTCATACACAGTATATATTGCAAAAGATTGAGTGGTAAATGTATGCATTTTCAGGTTTCTTTCTCAACTATTCAACTGATTATTTGCGCCATTTAAGTACCGTATCAATCATGACTTGTCTTCACTTTCTAGGCCCGTGATAGCCTGTCCCCACGCCACCTATTATCTCTCATTTAATAGTGAAAGGTTGATATCTACAAAAAAATTGACAGCAGTTAGGCTGCTGCTCTGCTAAGACCACAGCTTATTTTACTGACCAACACTATCTCATTTCCTTGTACTCCCCTGTCAATCTGTCTGTCCAATCATCTGTTGTTTCTTATACTTTACATTAATTGTAAGCTTTTTGGTGCTGGGACCATCATTTTGTTCTATGTTTGAAAAGCATGCATGAGGCCCTATGGGAACAGAAATAGTGAATAATAATTTTGCACAAGTCATTTAATCTCTTCATGCCTCTGCTTCCGTGCAAAATGATTGTCATAATATTTAATTAACTCACATGAGTATTGTTGGATATAATTCATAAATGTGTGTAAAGTGCTTTGAGATCGTTGGGTAAAAGGTATATGGTAGTGCAAAGCATATGGCACAAGAACTTTGTGAATAACTGAGGCTTGATTATTCTAATAAGTTAAGAATCAGATCGATAACATTTTTTAAACCCGTAACTTGGCTTCACTATGATATTCTATATAAAAGCAAATATGTAACTTTTAGTCTTTCTCATTTTTGGAACAACATCTATAAAACCAGTTTACCAGAAGTTAACCTTTGATATATTGTAATACAGTAGCATGAATTATGCCTCTTTCATGTATGATACAAGGTGGGTGAGGTAAAATCTTTTGTGGGACCAGTTTCTGTTAGTGAGCTGAGATATATGCTTGAGCTGCTTACAACTCTTCTTCAGGTCTCTTCCAAATGTGATGATAATGTAAGAACTTGCTTTAAAGCTAATTACAAAGAATTTAAAAGGTACTTGATTTTGTAACGTGCCCTGTGGCATATAGAGTATTTGTGTTTTAGTAATTTTCTAATTACTCTGGATTTTGGTTTTATTTAGAGGTAAACAGGGTGTGTCTTGGGTCTGCCTATTTAAGAGATTTGGACACACATAAAATGCAAGGTGAGGAGGCAAGGGAGTGGGTGGAGTCTTGGTCCAGGCCCTGGCAATCTGTTCATACACCTGTGGAATGCTTTGTTACTTTGAACAGGCTAGGACACACTTTTGAAAATGCCTTTTCTTGATAACAAAGTAAATGAGCCACTTGTCTGTCTTGTGCCTTGTCACCGCCCCATTGTTCACTGGTATATTTGAGCTGGAATTCCAAAAATGTTCAGTTTGCCCTCTTATCATGTCATTTCTTGTTTTGTCCTAATTGCTGAAATCCAAACTTTACAAATGTATTTCTGCTGAAGTCACCAAGGAATTGTTGTCTTGTAGGGTAAACATTAAATATTCATAAGAGAGGAAGTGTACATTGCGTTGAAGGCAGTGTGTTTGTCCCCTAGCAAAAATAAATATTTATTCCCATGCTGAAATCCTGTTATATACAATGTAGTACTTAACATTCGGAATTTTGTTGTGCTCTGAAGCCTGATATTATCTATCAAAGTAATTAAATAAAACTATAAAGTAAATGAAGCATGAACATAAAGTGTTGACTTTTATATGTTTATAGACATGCTTAGGAGAACTTTTAGGAACTTCTGTTGTAAACTGCTCTCACATTACTTCTGTTTGAACTAGATGTTGCTTTGTGTGAGCAGTTTAATCTCTTGGGACAAATACTGCTCTTGGATGCTAGATATGACTCCCATTGTAGTCAGGATATAGGGAATAATTTTGTCTTTTTGCTATGAAACCATATGGTGCAGCTGCACAGTTCTACCCTGATGTTTGAGTCACGACTGACACAATTTAATTACTACAGAGATTGACCATTGGGTGAGCTTATAAATATATTTTCTTGTGCTTCTACAAGTGTAATTAAAAATATATACCTTATCAGTAACAAGTTAACACTTTGTCCCAATTCCTTTTTTCTTTCCCTTTCCCCATCTTCATATAGGAGAATGGTGTATTGTTACAGACATTGATTGCTCCAACTGTGTGAAGCAACCTCTGCTCAAAATAATAGGAACCTGGAATTTTCATTGAAACTTGATTATGGAAGAGTTTTGGAAGTGGTTTTTTTTCTGTTTGAAACTGCAGAGCTGAACAGAATTCTGCAAATTCTGAGGTCTGCTCTACACTAGGAAATTAGATTAGTATAACTACAACACTCAAGGTATGAAAAATCCAATTACACTGAAGTAACTCCCAGTGTAAACAAAGCTAGGTGGATACCTACTGCCCCTCCCTCAGCACTCTTCCTCTTCACTGAAGCACTGAGTAGAGCAGCACAGATACAGTGTTGTTGCTGTTCCAATGCTTTTTGTAGGTCGGCCCTGAGCAATTCTCATTGTAACCTTGACATTAAATTTTTCTTCTACATATGAATCTTCTGCCAGTTGTATTACCACAAGGCTATTGGTTAAACAAATGGCAGAAGTCATGAACACTAATGGTATACAGTCCTCCTTTATTAGCAGCTACCAAGTACTGATATGTTGCTTTACATGTTTAAATTCTTGCCAGATGGCCAACCAATTAATAAAGCTCATGTAGCATTTAAAAACAATGTTATTGGGTCCTAGACTTGTGCTGGACTTTTCCTAAAGAGGAAGCTGCTGGAGTGTTCCATTTTTTTTCTAGCATCCTTAGGTTCTGCATATTCTTGCTTTTGGGATCCCCCAACCAGTGTGGCTCAAATGATTTGACTTTCTCATAGCAGTGCCTGTTAGAGTGTTTAGTTATTCTTCCTATCCCTGCCATCTGTATTCCTGAGTGTTCTGAGGGTCAGATTATAAAGGGAGGCAGGGTGCCACTGCTGTTCCTTCCAATCATAGCAGCAGCTGGGTCTAAATCTCTTTGAGTCTCTGGTACTTCCCTTTTTCATTTAATACTATCTTCCCCTTACAGGCTGTAACTCTCTTCATCAATCACAAACCTCTAACAAGAAAAATAACTCATGTTATGAATAATTGTCACATTTTACTAGATGAGTGTGGTCTTTGTGGTTAGAGCTGTAGTGGCTATTGCTATAGCAAACTAGGCAAAGTCAATTGGCTAAATAGCCACGTTGTTCAATCCACCTACCCACACTCAACTGGCCAAATAGCCACATGAGGCTAGCATGTTGGACACCATGGTTTTAGAGGCCAGAACTGCTTAGCCTTGCATCAGTACATTTTCTATTTAAAATGCTTATGAGGTAACATTTTTTACTCATGTGGACTACAGCTATAGGAGCTAAATAGCACAAAGTATTTAATGAGAGCAGTAATGCCACGTAGACTAGGGATGTTAAATATCGGTTAATTGAATAGTCGATTAACATCATGAATTCTTATCGGTTAGTTAACTATTCTATAGTCCTTGGCAATCCCTGTCTCGGGAGGAGGGGTGTGAGCTCCCAGACTTGGCATGAGCTGGAATTGAGCCAGGTTGCCTGCCTGCCTGCCCACCTGGCTCCTTAAATGCAGAGCTACAGCGGGGGTAGTTCCAGGACTCAGTGCAAGCCTGGTCTGAGCTGGACTGCTGGCCAGCCTGCTAAAAAATGTACTGGCAAGTGGTGGGGAGAAAATGCGTATAGTCTCTAGCATTAACCTATAAGCTTTTGCTTATCGGTTAATCGACTATAGTGTTACATCCCTACTGTAGACCAGGGGTGGACAAAAGGGCCTCCGCCATGGATCCAGCCTGCCAAGTGAATTGATCTGGCCTGTGGAGGCCCTGCTGCTCCGTCCACCCCTAGGCCAGTCAGAGCCTGGGGGTGGGAGAAAGCATGAGAAATCTCCTCCCACCCTGCCCTTGCCCTGCAAGGAGTATGTGGTGCTTAGAAGCACTCTACGCTCCTAGGAGGGTTAGAGGAGACTTCACGTGCTCCCCTACCCCAGGCCCTGATTGACCTGGGGGCAGCGGGGGAGCACGTGGAATCTCCTCCCACTGCCAGGGGCACGGTACCCAAGGCCTCTAGGGTGAGGGACAAAGACTTTGAATCCACCCCCACTCCCAGGCCAATCAGGGTTTGTGGATGGGGAAGCACAGAAGTGTCCTGGCCCCATTACTTTCGCCTGAGGCTCTACCCCTTTCAGGGTGGCTCGGGGCCACTTCAAAAAATCCTGAAGTGGCCCGCAGTCAAAAATTATTGCCCACTCCTGCTGTAGACTGTAATAGTTAAAAGTGGTACTTTCTGACATAAAATCATAATCTGTGGAGTGACATGTGAGAGAAGACAGGTGGTCTTAAGCACTGTTTTGGGATTTAGGTGGTCTGGGTTCAGTTTCTGGCTGTCATAAATTTCATGTGTGAACTTGAGAATTCACTTAGAAAATTGAGGCACATAATTATCTGTAATAGGAAGTTACTAATACAAAATTGTCTTGATAAACTCAATGTTGTGAATTGTTCAAATATTGTGTTGATGTGGAGGCCATATTAGTACATAGATATAATTACTTTGAAAATATTCATCATTGTCAGTAACATGAGTATTCTGGGAGCTGTAGTTCAAGTGACTTCCATGTTAAAGCACTTTACTTTGCGAGTAATTGCAGTTAATTTTCTCGTATATTAATGTAATAGCAGCAAAACATTTTAATACAGTTTTTAATGCACTAATAAATGTTACATTTATATATCTTACAAATTAAAATCAGATGATGGCTTCAAAAGCAACAAATACATCACACTATCTAACATGAAAGTAATTTGAATGTAAGGTTTTGGTAACAAGATACTGCATGAGAGCAGAGCTCAAGTGAATTACCATAGTGACATAGTTTCAGTTAAATATGGACTCTAGAACATAAGGAAGAGCTTTCAAAGAACTGAAGCCAAACTTCTTCTTTCAGCTCATAGGAAATGAGAATGCTGTAGAATAATTTAGCATGTCAACAATTTCTATCTATAATGCCAATAAATTAAATACATGTCAGATTTTATATTACAAATATTAAAATCATTTACTTGGGGACTAGTTTGAGCAGTCTCTATCCTCTGGACTGAACAGAATTGTTTGACCCAATTCTGAAGACAATAATCATGGTTCATTGTTTTTAGTCGAAGAAAATGCTTTGCTAAGCACAGGGGTAAGTAATCTTTGATATGGTAAAGAGAGGTTCTCAACTCTCATCCTGAATTTATTTACTTATGCTAATAGGTTATCTATTTTAATATTTAATCAGTGTTATAGCATTGAATTTATGTAAGATATCTGTAGTTTGAATAAAATAAGTTAAATCCAGTCAAAATATAACGTGTCTGAAGTTGAGAGAAAGCAGGCTGTGGACACAGAACTAAAACACACTTTAAACTATTACTTTCTGAGAACTAATGGAATATTTATAAGTGTTGATTTGATTGTTTTTCATGATTGATGGCTTCAGAATACTAAAAAGTGCACTTCATATGAATGACTCTTTGATACATTCTTTTTCCATAAGATTGTTCCAGCTTTCCCGTTTCCCCTTATATGGTATATAGACGTTATGTTTTGCACAGGCCTCCCATGGAGTTGTACATAAGGTCAGAATTAAGATTTTGGACCCTGGGTTGCCTATTTCTCTTCTTTTTATTTTAATCTGGTGTGTGGTTTTGGCAAAGAGCCTATAGAGCCAACATTATGAGTTTGCAGGCATTGCAGAGAGAGAGGCACCAGCAGTTAGTCTGCAGTGTCCTTTCTAACACTGTGCCATTCACAGATCTTTTGTAGTAAGAAACTAGGGGTGCATCTACACAGCACCCTAAACTCAAAATAAGATACACAATTTGCGTAGCGCAAATTGCGTATCTTATTTCGAATCTATTTCAAAATAGCTTATTTCAAAATAATGTGCTATTTTGAGACATCCCTTAACCCTCATGGAATGAGGGTTACCAAGATGCTGAAATAGCATGCTTGTTATTTCAAAAAATATTTCGAAATAACGGGCGGCTTGTGTAGATGCGGGGTAGCTATGAAGTGTAGATGTACCCTAGTAGTAATAAGTTGTGGAAAAGGGCATCCTATAATACTATCCCTTCAAGCTGAAAGGCAGTTTGTGTAAAATTTCTTTTAAGGTATAGGAGAGGAGGAATTCACACAAGAGACAAAACGCTTCTTAAAGTTGGGGTTAAAAATCAGAGGAAAGTTGGTACTGCGTTCAATGTGAATATACTTGGGCTGACATTTGAGTCCTATGCAATGTGCAGAGTGCAGAATGTGTCTTAAAGTTACCTGCATGCAAGCAAATATGTATCAGATTTGACAGTCTCTCAGCACTCTTCTGGGGTTTTTTTCCTTCTTGATTTTAGGGGAAGTTTGTTTTAGTGAAATGCCTCTGACTTCATGCAGAAATATATTGGGATGAATTTAAGTTTTATAAAAGAAGCAGATGGCATATGTAGAAATACACAATACTTATAGTAGCACAATTTCCAGCATTAACTCTGTTTTCCAGAGCTTTATAACTTTGTTCTTAAACAAAAAGGCCTATCAGATTATCTGCTTTTGAACAATATGCCTTTTTTGACCAATATTAAAAGGATATTTGGCTATTTAGAATGTACAGGAAAGTCAAACACTGAAATGTACTTCCTTGAGTGTACTTTTGTTTTCTGTGGTCTTGTTGAAAACAGTTACATATTGACATGAAATAATTCAACTTGGTACAAATATTTTTGAATATTATGCTAAAAAGCTTTAACATAAATACAACAAATGGAACTTTCAGCTCAGCTCAGTAGGTATTCACATACAAACTCTTTTTTAGTAAATATTGATTTATCACCTCTTGGAAGAGAGTATTTTCTTACCATGTAAGGAAATGTAATTGCAACACAGTTGCAATGGATGCTGCTAACTGAATTTGCATATTTGCGATAGGTTAGTAATACCATAAAATCAACATACTACAAGGCATTTTTTCTGTTAATATATTTCTACAATATTCCTTGTCTAGCCTACCAGTATTGACATAAAAAGTGATATGTCTTAAAATAGTTTGTCATGTATATTTGTAGATGGGGAAGAATAGCCCGAGTTAAATGATTGTCTTCAAATATCAAAGATGAGGCAAAATACCGTAGAATACAGAATACTTGGTCCTTTGAGCTTGACTAGTCTCTCCTCCACCCACACATACATTCAACTAGAAAAGAAAGGAAAAAATGGCTAATTCTGAACATAATAGAAATGCAAAGTCCTTTGGCCCATTTGGCAAGTCAAAACTTCATCTGTCAGCACTCTTAGATGTAATGTTTTTCTGACAGATTCCAAACAGCCTCTGTGAACTAGTTATATTATTCAAAATAAAATTAATTGCTGTTCAGAAATTCATCCCCCACCCATGGAAAATAAACAGAGGTCTTTGTTTGTTGATTGTGTCTGTGTGACTTTTCTTGTTACTAATAAAATTTTGCCTGAAGCCTGAACAAAATAAGAAAAAAAAAACCAAAATGCAAATAAAAATGTAAGATTTCCTAGTTAAGCTTTTATTGTTCCCTTAGGACCTGATTCAGTAAAGCACTTAAACATTGACTGCAATGTGATTTAAGCATATTCTGATGCTCCAGATAGGTCTGGTTCTGCCAAAAGCCTTCTAAACCCTCTGGGCAAGATTGCAAATACGAGGGACTAGGACTGATTTAGTGGTCTTGTCATCCTTGCCCCTCAGCCCGTTCTCTCATCTGTGGTCTTTAGTCTTTCTCAAGGCTTTGGGCTAGCTGTACCAGAAGTGGTGATAAAACCTTATGGGGTGAGATACCTTCAAGCCCATCTGTACTGGCAGAAGCTTAGCTCTATCTTTAACCTTTTCTTTAGATGGCCCAAAGTGAATTATCCCCAAATTAGTTCAAGTCCTAATGAATCTAAAGTAAAAATAAAAAAATTAATCATATTAAACCAATGATAATTATTTATGAAGAATAAATTATATCAAACATTTCAGGGGGTAGCTGTGTTAGTCTATAACTGAAAATCTTTTTAAAAAAACAACAAATAGTTGTGCAGCACCTTAAAGACTAACAAAAAATGTAGATAATATTGTGCTTTTGTGGGCACAACCCATTTCATATGAAGCTCATGATACCAGCTACTCTTTTGTTGGTCTCTAAGGTGCTGCAAGACTATTTGTTGTTTTTTAAAAAATTGTTTCATTTATATCAGACATTTAGTTCTGAGAGCATTTGGTCTTGTCAAAGTGCGTCAAAACTGTTGGAGTTATACTACAGAAAACCAGAGACTAACAATCTTCTCTTTAGGTATTCTGATTAATAGCTTGGTAGATCTAATATGAATTCTGTCCTTTTCTGTTTCTGTAGTCAGCATGCCCACTTCCATGTATGTTTTTGGTACTGCGGGCCTGTTTGTTTATATTCTTTTAAGTGATCAAGTATGATGTCCTTATGTCATTATTAGCCATGGAATTCTGTGTTGTACTCAGCTAGGTAAAATGATGTTTGCACAGGTGTCATACTTTAGGAACTGAAACTACCCATTGTTTACTATATTTAGTAAAATCTCCTTCTTCTAGAACTGTAGCTATTTTTCTGATTTTTATCTTTTGCCTCCCAGTATTTAAAAATCTTCTTTGATCCTGTTGCACAATCACTTGCCTTCCCCAAACAGAACCTTCCCATCTGACAATGGCCCATTAAGATGTAAATATTCCTTAGCCTAATCTGAGACCATTAATCTTTAAAGATAAATTACCATTCTTTCTCTCCATCTTGTTGCCTTTTCTCAGATGCCTTTGCATCTTCTGATGTAATTATTAGGCTTTGTCTACACTTAAGTTTAAAGCACAGCTGCAGCAGCACTTATCTAAAAGTGTGGCCCTAGCACTTTGCTGAGAGAGTGCTCTGTGTAAACCACCTCCACCAGGGGAGTAGTTACTCCTAGTGCTGTAGCCTAGTTCACACTGCTGGCCTTTACAGTGCTAAACTTTCTCACTCAGGGGTGTGAAAAAACACATGCACAGCGAAGCAAGTTATAGTACTTTAAGTGCCAATGTAGACTTGATCTTAGTGTCATCAGAGTATGATATTCTTCTATCATTTTTATATAGTTATAATTTCTTGATGGACAGTATCCCATCTGTCATAGGTACAGACATCACCACTGAAGTATTTATACCCCCTGAAAGCACTGGTACAAATCTTAGCAGGAAGAACTCAGCTGTTAAGCATTTTGAGGTAGATGCATTTAGTTCAGTGCAGTGAGCTTGTCCCAGTGCCCTGAGGTGCATCACTTCATATCCCAGCCAGCACTGCACTTCCATCTGCATTTGGCGCCATCTTTCAATGGCTTCTGTGCTGTGCGCTCTGCCTCTTCTATGTGCAGGAATGGCTCCACCACTGTTGACAAAAAAGCTTATGGGTCTCACTAACATGTCCCATATGGCAGTCAAGTTGTTCCTGAAACTGCACAGTGATGATGAGGAGTCCATGCAGCACTCGTATGACACAAGTTTTCTTGTGGCATTCACAGAGGTGCTGATGACAATGGATTGCCCGTTTTGGGCTCAGGAAACAAGCACTAAATGGTGGGACCACAATGAAATGCAAGCCTGGGATGGCGAGTAGTGGCTGCTGAACTTTTGGATGAGGAAAACCACTTTCCTGGGACTCTGTTGAACTCTTCCCCACCTTGCAGCACAAGGACACATGAATGAGAGCTGCCCTGCCAGTGAAGAAGCATGCGGTGATTGCGCTGTGGAAGCTGGCTACTCCAGACAGATTTTGCTCAGTCATCAATCAGTCTGGAATAGGAAAGTCAACCATTGGAATCATGCTGAAGGAAGTGTGCAGGACCATCAATTGTATCCTGCTCTGAAATACCATGGCTCTAGGCACCATGCATAAAATAGTGGATGGCTTTTGATGGGCTTCCCAAACTGCGGTGGGGTGATAAATGGCATATACATTCCAGTTCTGGCACCAGACCACATTGCCTATGCATACATTATCCACAAGGTTTTTTTTTTTCCATGGTTCTGCAGGTTCTTGGAGATCACTGTGGGCATTGCTGGGGTAACACTTAGCATTAGAACCTCCTGAGACTGGCATTCTGAGGCACATAGTCTTTTGTCTTCTGAGGACATAGTCTTTTATCCCCACGAAGTTCCTAAGGAGCCAAACACTGGCTCAAAGTTCCATTCATTGCAATGTGGTTTTGCTTTAGAAGAGCTACACAAGTCCATGTTAAGGTAAGTCTTGAAAACTGTGAATGAGGAAGAAATCCAACTTAACCTCTTTCTTTTTTCCTCTTGTATTTCCAGCTCCTACTAATGCATGCTAGGTGATGCTGCAGAACATAGAAAAAATGCCATATTGATATCGCAGCATTAATTTCCTTGCATTTTCTGTTTATGGGCACTCCTCTGATAGTTGATATGGCTTTCCTTATGCTATACAGCTGCTGTGTGCTTTTTTTTCTCTTGTTCCTTGCCCCAAACAGATGAGGATTCTCCAATATGACTGTTTTAGATGTTTAATTGAAATATATACATTAATAAACACACAAAGAGAACACTATACATTCCTAAACTATTTTTCCAATCTGTATCAGTCTGTATGTAACATACGTTTCATACATTCAATATAGTTCATTTTTATAGAATGTGTGCATGACTCCTTTTACACTGAGGGTAAACTAGAGAGTTGAACTCTTTATTGAGTAAAGTATAGCAATGTATACATGCACAAAAGGACAATGTATAGACACAGAGGGGAAAAAAGAGGCTTTTCTAAATGGCCGTATTATAAGTAAGCAATAGTACATGTTACTTCCAGGAAGAAATGGAAGCAGTAAATATTTACTACTTGATTTGTATAGAGTGATTCATGGAGTAGTAGTGAGTTCTTCAACATGGACCAACACAAGTGAGGCAACAACTTCTAGCAATAAAAAATGTGAGGAGACCAAGGTTAAAGAAGTGGGGGAGTAGAAGAGAAAGTGGTATATGAAGTCAGCAATGTAGGTAGCAGCCGGACTGGAGAAGTGTAAAAAAAAAAAAAAACACCAACCCAAAACTAAGGTGCAGTTTTGAATTGGAAAAAGGGCAGGGGGGATCCATAACATACAGGACATGGGGCAAGTGAGGTTATAATGAAAGCCCCAGTAATATATTAATTGTAGTTTTTGTTAGCAAGCAGGTGCAATGAAGTGTGTATAGTGGGCCAGGGTGTTCCATGAAACAGAAAACTGCTAATTGAGAGAGCAAAAATCATTAACTGAGAGGAGAGTGAATCTGCTCTTCTTTATGGGTTGAGTATGGCTGCTAAACAACTTATAGCTATATAAATTGTCCGTGAACGTTTATGCAAATGTTATATAGATATGTTTTGTACTGTCACCCAATACAAATTCTGGGTCAGAGCTGAGCAAGATTCCACAAGTGGAAGAGGAAAAGAACCCATACTTACATCTTTTGTGATATAAGCTCTGAAAGCTCTGATACAGTCCATTACATAATTATATTATCACTTAGTTTCAAATATCTACCTCAAAATGCTTAACAGCTGAGTTTACCATTTAGTGGTAGCAAACATCTACTTTTCAACTGCAGTAAATCCTATGTATAATAAGTATGGTGGCATCTCAGAGTAAACTCTCTGAGGAAGATGTGCATTTTTGAGCATGAAATCACAAACTAAAATAAAGCCTTTTATGAACTCTAAAAGTAAATTTACCTGGTTGTTGTTTAATAAACAGTGCCATATTTGTAGTGTTTCTTGCTTTGTTTTGATTTCCATTTTTTGATAGCACACCCAAAGGCAAAACAGTATTTGAAGCTTTGTTTAGGCTTACTTCAGTGTTTTTGGGCTTAATGTAAATAGCAGTTTTGTTCAACAAGTATCCATTTACACCAACCTGCCAATAAAGCCTAGTAAATAAACCTTTCTTAGCATATAAACACCAAACAGTTGAGCTGTTTACTGTTAAATATTTACTGGGAAGCATTAAGAACATTTAATAACTGGTTTTTCTAGTTGTCTGTCCTACTGGATGCCTGCACAAGGGCCTTCTTTTTTCAGTCAGACTTGCCTTTGCACCCACCTTGTCTAAGCAGGAAGAGCTTAGCTTAAGCTGTAGCCTTTTATCAGAATACACCCGAAGCATGTTTTCAAAATACTGGCTTTTTTTTCTCTGACAGGTCAAGGAGGCAGGTGAATATAACTCTTTCAACAATCTGTTGCATAAAGCTGATTGATTGCCAACTAAAGTTACCACCTTGACTAGGCTGTCTCTACACTAAAATTTCCCACCACTGTACCCCTGTTCAACTTTATCAAGGCTCCCCCCTGGAATAGACAAGGCAGCCATTGGTGCACTGTTGTTGTGCCTTGGGCTAGATCCTTAGATGGTGTAAAATGGCATCATTCCATTGACTTTGGAGTTGTATCTGTTTTCATCAGTTGAAGACCTGGCCTTGGGTCATCAAGATTCTGCTCATCTCAGCTTTACATGCCATACAGTACTTTGAGTTTTGATGGTCACCAGAATCTTATTTGTGCCTAGTGCTCCTACTGTGAAGTTGACCCAATGGAAATAACTGTGGGATATCTTAATAAAATAAACAACCTTGTGTAGATAAAGCCTTAGATACTCAGATCCAAAGTTCCCTTGTGCCAGTTTTCCCTACATTACCAAGTGATTTTCAGAAGATTTTTTTTCAGGTGGAGGGTGGCTACTTGACATTCTCCTATCTGTCTCTGTGTAGTTTCAGCAGTGGGTGGCCGGCCAGCAGTGTAACAGCACTGATGCAAACCCCCAGGCTACGTCTATATTGGCAAGATTTTGTGCAAATACTCTTTAACGCAAGAGTTTTTGCGCTAGAGTATTTGAGTAAGAGAGTGTCTACACTGGTATGTGCCTTTGCACAAAAGATGTGCTTTTGCGCAAGAGCATCCGTGCCAGTGTAGACGCTCTCTTGCGCAAAAAAGCTCCGATGGCCATGTTAGCCATTGGGCTTTCTTGTGCAAGAAATTAACGTTGCCTGTCTACACTGGCCTCTTGCACAAGAACAGTTGCACAAGAGGGCTTATCCCTGAGCGGGAGCATCAGAGTATTTACGCAAGAAGCACTGATTTCATACATTAGAATGTCAGTGTTCTTGCGCAAGTACTCACAGCCGGTGTAGACAGGTGGCAAGATTTTGCGCAAAATCTTTCCAATGTAGACACAGTCCCAGTGTAGCTAGGATAAACTGCCATGCCATGCACATCATTGTAGTTTTATCTGTGCTTGAAAAGAAGATAAGTTGCCCCATCATAGGTGATGGTTATTTCATCCTTGCCAGTTGATATTAGGAATTTGCACTGATGGAAACAAGGATGAATTCCAAGTACAAATAAAACCTCTGTCAGGGAAAGATTAACTTCATATTGAAGGTCATAAAATTTGTTCACTGTGGTGTTTTCTGGTGTTGAGATTTTAACTGTTATAAGGTTGTCTCTTTCTTTGTATCAGTTGATAGAGTTTATGCATCTGTATTTCAAACACAATTTATATTTACCCCTTCTAGCAGTTTCCATGAGGAGCAAAACTAAGCTTTGCTTTTTATAATGCAGGTTTTAAGATATGATCTACTTTATTGTATTTGTTGCCTAAGCCTAGTTTGAGTACAATTAAATATATAATTACTTATATATTAGAGATGGGCTGGAAATATAGGATATGAGGTAATCTTTCATGAGTGACAAAAAATCAAAACAGAAATTCTACTACAGTGGTTTTTGGATTTTTTTCATTTTGGACCGTAAGAAAGTTTGAATTGCAGTTCAGACTCCTTTGGAAATCTTAGATATAGTTTGTGGACCCCCAGAGATCTGCAGACCCCATGTTGGAAACCATTGCTGTACTACAGTGGTTCCCAACACGGTGCCAGCTGGCGCCATGGGGCCCACGGGGGCATTTGTGTGCACCCACCAAGTGCACGTGCACGTGGCTCATGCGCGGCGCTGGACCCAGCCCCGGGCGCGCGGTGCTTGCGGGGGGACCCAGCCCCGGGCGCGCGGCTATGGGGGGGGCCCGTTCCCAGGAATGCGGCTATGGGGGGGCCCGCCCCCGGGCGCGCAAGGGGGGGGCCCGCCCTCTGGCGTCCAGCGGGCGAACGGCCACACCCCCTGGTGCCCGGCAACCTCAAATGGTTGGGGACTACTGCTCTACTAGTATGCTAGTCCAGCTCAGATTAATTTAAAATAACCAGTTTGTTTAGAAAATTAATAGCTTTAGATTCTGTTCACCATTGCTTGGTTTGAGTTCTAGCTCTTTAAGTTACTTTGATTAGATTTCATTTGTTTTAATTACATCTCTTACATTGATTGATTTTAATCAGGAATTAGCAAGTACTAACCTGTCCAAGAATCTGTTTGAATAATGTCTGTTGTTGAATTTTTCTTTTGTATATAGACAAAAGCATGCTGCTTTGTGGGCAAAGCTTTCATGTCCATAAAAAATATGAATAAAAGCTACAGACTATTTGAGTAATTTTGTAATTTCTTTATGTAAGGGTTTGTTTAATTTTTATGGCCTATATCCTACCAGGCCAAGAGGAAGAAAACACAAGATAAGGAAAAAATAAATGCAAAAGATAAAATACTAAAACTGTGCTTGTTTCAGTGTAGAAAGTAAACCACAATTATTTTTCTATCACCTTGATGGGAACAGTATAAATCTGAATAGAATAGAATGTTAAACCCCCATTAAAGTAGCCAATCATATTAACACCATGTTAATATGCATGCAATGAAATTCTGTTAAACAGTTTATTGAGTCAGATAAATGAGCATCAAATCATTAAATATTCCTATCCAATCTTCTTAGTCTCATCTAGGACTCTTTCAAGCCTCCACTTGCGTGATCATACGTGCATCCACATTGTGCATGTTCAAACACATGCCCTTGCACTTTAAAAATGCTAAAATCTGTGCATACACACACACACACATTAGAATTTGCATCTAGAGAACCTATTAAAGACATTTTGTGAGTTCATATTTTAGTACTTGTATGTACACATATTGTACATTTTTGAAGCACAGAGCATAGGCAAGAATTTGCATCTGCAGAATATGGTTGTGTATGTCCATGTAAGAAGAGGCATAATATCTGACCTAAAAAAATCTAAAGATGATGTTTGCATCCTCAAAATCTGAGCAAGAAAATATTGATTACCATCTAAAACTACTTTTATCTTGGCCGGCTGAAAATATTGCTACACCTGTAGTCAATTTAATAAACTTAATTTTGTTTGTTTCTTTAAATTGAGTTGATCTAGACAGGTCAATCATGTCTGAATGAATTTCCCTGCACATGTGACTATTTTTTTAAAGCTAGAACTGGAAAGTAATGAATTCCACATTGATCAACAGATTTCTATCCTCTCCCAAACATTATCATTATTGGTAGTTAACCTTGTTATATTAGCTGTTGCTTCAGGAATTCAGTGGGCTGATACAGTTTGGTATTGGAATTATACATTTTGAATCCAAAACTTACCTTTCCACCCCAACTGGTTGGGCAAAACGGCCAAAAAATCTTTATACTAATTTAAGAAAAATCTATAATCTAGCGCTCCCACAAACTGTTCAATGTGAGGAGAGATGTAAAATCTCATTTAAAAAGTTAACCGGTTAAACGTTATGTTTAACTGGTTAACCGGGATCCCACAGATGGGGGGCTGCTTGGGCCAGGCCAGACCGAGCCCACCATGCCACAGGCAGGGGCTGCTTGGGTCAGGCCAGCTAAGCCCACCACACTGTGTTGTGGGTGGGGTCTGCTCCAGCCAGCCCAGGCAGGGGGCCCACTGCACCATGCCATGGGTGAGGGCTTCTCTAGCCAGGTCATCAGTAAACATGTTACCCTGGTAAGCATGCTGATAAGACTGTTGCTTACTGGTTAACCCTTTAATACCCAATGTGAGTGTCCCTGCTCTTATGCAGATCCCAGTTCTGAAGTCAGTGGTGCTTCAAACAGACAGAGGTATTTGCCCACACCACCAATTTGCAGGATCAAGGATTGTGTTTGAAGAGCAGAAACAGATCTGAGATGGCAACAGAAGTCAGATTTCTCAAGTTGATCAAATGAGTGTTTATCTTACAGGGCACCATAATATTTTCATATTGCTTTTCAAAGTTAGATTATATATACAGCATGACTCAGGAGTAGGCCCACCAGGAGCTGTTTCAGCAACCTCAATTACAGTGCTAACAAAAGTGAATGAACTCTAAATGCACTTTTAAATCTTTAGTTAATATTGATAAATTGGGAACTCAGTCTTTTTTCCCCAAAATGTTAGTGTGTGGGACGCTTCTGTTGGTAAGAGCAACAGCAGGAGCACAGCACAAGTAGCTGGGGCAAGAGGATCAGTTCTCTCACATTGCCCCCTCCCCTTCCTACAAATGTCGTTGGTAGGTGCAGACACAGAATTCTAGTATTCAATCTTGTATCGCTTTGTCTCACATCATGCATGGAAGTCCTCTGTTTATAAAAATAATTAAAAGGTCAAATGCTGTTTCCAATAAGTAGTATTCTGTAGGGTTCAATGCCCTCGAAGGCAAGCCTCTTTTTTCTTTTAGAATTTTCTACTTATCCTCATTGTGATATCTTTGCATTGCTGACAGGAAGCAGTTGTGAACATTCCCACGGCAAAGACAGCCTATGGCTAGCCATGTGTGTTGACTCATTGTAGGTTCACTGTGCTTTTCGTATTATTTGTCAGTTTCCAGACGGGAGAGAGAGGCAGGGCGAACCTCTTCTTAGTGACTGTATTTATTACCTACTAAAATAAAGGACTCACTGTGCTAACTGTAGTCCTCATTCTTGTCAATATTGATTTCCGTTTGTAATTTTAAACAACCCCAAACTATTTTTAACCTACAAGAAGATGTTGGATTGGTGTTCCTTGAGAATAAAGCCCTCTATCTTCAAAACAGTTCCACTAGGAACTACAGCAGCATGAACTTCCTTTAACCTTTCCAACAGTGTGTGACCGTCGTGAGGATAAGTTAAGCTAGGGTTGCAAGTTAGTTCTATCTATCAAACAGCACAGCAATGCAGGGGCAAGATTAGAAAGGCAAAGGCACAGAATGAGTTCAAACTAGCTATGGGAATAAAGGGAAACAAGAAGACTTTTTATAAATACATTAGAAGCAAGAGGAAGACCAAGGAGAGGGTAGGCCCACTGGTCAGTGAGGAGGGAGAAACAGTAACAAGACACTTGGAAATGGCAGAGATGCTCAATGACTTTTTTGTTTCAGTCTTCACCGAGAAGTCTGAAGGAACACCTAACATAGCGAATGCTAGTGGGAAGGGGGTAGTTTTAGAAGGTAAAATAAAAAAAGAACAAGTTAAAAATCACCTAGAAAAGTTAGATGCCTACAAGTCACCAGGGCCTGATGAAATGCATCCTAGAATACTCAAGGAGCTTATAGAGGAGGTATCTGAGCCTCTAGCTATCATCTTTGGAAAATCATGGGAGACGGGAGAGATTCCAGAGGACTGGAAAAGGGCAAATTTAGTGCCCATCTATAAAAAGGGAAACAAGAACAACCCAGGTAACTACAGACCAGTTAGTTTAAATTCTGTGCCAGGGAAGATAATGGAGAAAGTAATTAAGGAATCATCTGTAAACACTTGGAAATTGGCAAAGTGATAGGGAACAGACAGCATGGACTTGTAAAGAACAAATCATGTCACACCAATCTGATAGCTTTCTTTGATAGGATAACTAGCCTTGTGGATAAGGGAGAAGCAGTGGATGTGGTATACCTAGTCTTTAGTAAGGCGTTTGATACGGTCTCACATGATATTCTTATCAATAAACTAGGTAAGTACAACTTAGATGGGGCTACTATAAAGTGGGTGCAAAACTGGCTGGATAACTGTACTCAGAGAGTAGTTATTAATGGTTCACAATCCTGCTGGAAAGGCATAACAAGTGGGGTTCTGCAGGGGTCTGTTTTGGGACCGGCCCTGTTCAATATCTTTATCAACGATTTAGATATTGGCATAGAAAGTACGCTTATTAAGTTTGCAGATACCACCAAGCTGGGAGGGGTTGCGACTAATCTGGAGGATAGGGTCATAATTCAAAATGACGTGGACAAATTGGAGAAATGGTCTGAGGTAAATAGGATGAAGTTTAATAAAGACAAATGCCAAGTGCTCCACTTAGGAAGTCATTCTTCCGCTCTACTCTGCGCTGGTTAGGCCTCAATTGGAGTATTGTGTTCAGTTCTGGGCACTACATTTCAAGAAAGCTGTGGAGAAATTGGAGAGGGTCCAGAGAAGAGCAATGAGAATGATTAAAGATCTAGAGAACATGACCTATGAGGGAAGGCTGAAGGAATTGGGTTTGTTTAGTTTAGAAAAGAAAAGATTGAGGGGGGACATGATAGCAGTTTTCAGATATCTAAAAGGATGTCATAAGGCGATAGAACAAGAAGCAATGGGCTTAAACTGCAGCAAGGGAGGTTTAGGTGGGACATTAGGAAAAAGTTCCTAACTGTCAGGGTAGTCAAACACTGGAATAAATTGCACAGGGAGGTTGTGGAATCTCCATCTGTGGAGATATTTAAGAGTAGGTTAGATAAATGTCTATCAGGGATGGTCTAGACAGTATTTGGTCCTGCCACGAGGGCAGGGGACTGGACTCGATGACCTTTCGAGGTCCCTTCCAGTCCTAGTATTCTATGATTCTATGAACTTCCTTTAACCTTTCCAACAGTGTGTCTGACCATTGTGAGGATGAGTTAAGCAAGGGTTGTAAGTTAGTTCTATCATTCATAAATTCCAAGGCCAGACGGGACTATTGTGATGATCAAGTCTTGATGTTTGGTGTAACATAAACAATAGAACTTCCCTGAAATAATTTCTAGAACAAATCTTTTAGAAAAAGCATCCTATCTTGATTTTGAAGTTGCTGGTGATGTAGTATTCACCAATACCTTTGGTAAATTGTTCCAGTAATTAATTACTCTCACTGTTAAAAATGTATGATTATTTCCAGTCTAAATTTGTCTACCTTCATTATCCAGCCATTGGATGATGCTATTGCTAGACTGAAGAACGCATTATTAAATATTTGTTCCACCTATAGCAGGTTCTTATATAGACTGTAATCAAATCACCCTTTAACTTTCTCTTCATTAACCTAAATAGATTGAGCTATTTAAGTCTATTGTTATATGAGACATGTTTTTTAATTCTTTAATCTTTTTCTTATCAGAGGGGTAGCCGTGTTAGTCTGAATCTGCAAAAGTGTTGTACCAAATAAAAGCAAGCAGGATCTTATGAGGGGCATAAGGCAAAAAGCCACATTTATTGTAAAGATAATAATAAAAAAATAAAGAAAAGATAGAAGCAAACAACGTTGTTAACTACTTAACCCTTATACATATAAACATTCATTCATCCATTCATTCAGGTTCTGTGTATTTGTTATAGTTAACAGCCTGGAAGTTGCTTGTGACAGAATACTGGCCATGTATTCTGTACACAAGTGATGGTAGTGGGGAGCGAAGTCCTGATCAGATGCGCATCTGAAGCTCCTGGTAGGCTGGCAGCAGAACCTTGGACTCTGATTCCATAGTTTTTTAGTCCAGTTCTTATAGGAATTTCTTCCTATGCCAGTCTATGGAAATTGCTGCATCATGCTGATGTCTCCAGGGTGGCTGCCAGGTGCTCGTCAGTGATCTCATCGGGTGGACCTCCAGTACTTGGTTTTCTCCACTTGACACCTTTTGGTTGCACTGGCACCTGACGCCTTCTTCAGCCCTTTGTTGCTGTATTCTCAGGCTGGCACCTCTCAGAACCATTCATTCATCATCCAAGCACTCTCTCATACATTCATACAGTATTTTGTATAATAATAAAAGTTGTAGTTACAAAAGTTTCTGGGTGGTATTGCTTAAAACATTCTCTGAGTGCTGAGTAAAGTTACAGTGTTTTAAAGAGAACAGGCGTCAATTATGTAACAATGCCCTTAGTCAATTACAGGGCTTGGCTCCCATAGCAGAGTTAGTGGCTTGACAATGCATTGTTACAATGTATCTCTGCAATGTCAATTTCAAGCAGCCCCTTGCACAAGCTTGAGCATGCCCTGGAGCACAGAGGGGGGGCTGTTTCTGGCTACATAGGATTATATTCTTAACAGTTCTAAGTTACATGACCTAATACATTATAGTCTAAAGGGGCAATAATAATAATAAATCTAAACATTTAACAATCTTAATAAATAATAGTAATAATAAGAAGAAGAATTAATAATAAATCTAAAACACTTTAAGTTGTGGGGAACAAATTATGGGGGGGGTCACTTCCATTTGGAGGAATCATTTTCAATACATTAATATGTTATCCCTACAAAAGCGGCGAGTAGTCCTGTGGCACCTTATAGACTAACTGAAGTGTTGGAGCATAAGCTTTCGTGGGCAAAGACCCACTTCGTCAGAATCTTTTCCTTGACTCTCTTCTAGAACCTCTCGAATTCATCAACATCCTTGTTGAATTTTGGACACCCAGAAGAAGTGGGGTGTGCCCACGAAATCTCATGCTACTATATATATATATATATATAATATATATATATATATATATATAATATATATATATATATAATTTGTTAGTCTCTAAAGTGCTATAGGGCCACTTGTTTTTTTTAACTTACAGACTAACATGGCTACCCCTCTGAGGCTTTTGGACACATTATTTCCACAGCAGTCACACCAGTGCCAAATACAAAGGTAAACTTGTCTGCTCCTACTTGAGATTCATCTGTTTGTACATCCAAGGATTGCATTCACCCTTTTGGCCACAGCATCACACTGGGAGGTAATGTTCATCTGATTATCCTGCAGGACCCACCAAAATTTTTTATTCTTTACCTCCGAGAATAGACTCCCCCATCATGTGAGTATGGCACATGTACATTCTTTGTTCCTGCATACATACATTTACTTTTATCCATATTTAGATGTGTATGATTTGCTCAAACCTATCTTGTGCAGCAGTCTGGATTGCCTTAGATCAGTGATCTGTCCTCTTTGTTGTTAATCACTCCTCCAATTTTGTGTCAGCTGCAAACTTTATCACTCTCCCAATTTTTGTTAGCTATAAACTTGATACTTGTGCAGCCCCTGATATCTCTGAGACTGTCAACACTGCTATCAGTAATGATGATGATTCTCTATGCCCAAACTGCTGGCACAATTAGTTTATTTACTTGTTCTCTCTATACAGTGACATGCCAGATGTATAATATTGAAAAATCGTTTTAAAACTGAAGGGTTTTTCCTGACATAAGGTAAAAGCAGACCTACAGTTTGACTGAGATCCAAAATCATGGTTATTAGTTATTAATCTTCTAAATATTGAAAACCAATCTGTAGTTCTATCAAGTAATTAATATTGAAACACCATTAATTCAGGGATCTCAAAGCATTTTACAGACACTGATTCTCACATGAGCCAAGCTTACACACTGTATTAATAATATTCCTTAATAGCTAGTTGTTTTAGCTCTTCAGGGTTAATCGGTATAAAAATTAATAATATATTTTGATATGTAAATTAAGCAGATGTGAATCAAAATCCACACAGGAGCAGGTCTTTTGAGTAAGAAGAAAAAAGATTGCCCCTCACATATGACAGCATTTACTATTATTTTCACTTCAAGTTATAACTGTACTGCTTGGGTCTAAACAAGAAGTTTTCTTCTTTAAACTATTTAGTTTATTCAAGGCTATTTTCGTTGTGCTTTGTGAAATTTTTGTCTTTTACAGTTAAATTCCTGAACATCAGTATTAGGAAGTACTCTCAGGAAGATGGCATTACAGAATTCTCAGTCTCAATATAATGTATCTATTTTTTTGCATTAATCTAAAATTAATAGGACAACAAAAGTTAAGAGTATGTGTCATTATGCATTTTGGTAATGCTGATGTAGTTGGTTATAGTATAGTGTATTACAATATTAGCCTTTCGGATTCTGCTTATTTGGTATAATATTCTCATTCTGTTATAACTCAGGTGCTAAGAACTTGATTTATGCTCACAATTAGCACAGCGTAGTACAAAATCATTGTATTTAGGTGTTTAAAAGCTTGTTGAAGAATGATAGAATTATGGGAGATTCCCCCACTTGGAAGTCCTGAAGATTACTATCAGAGTTTCTCCTCTGTCTGTACTCCCGCTTACTAAATCTTATATCATAATTAAAAAAACTAAACAAGTTTCATTTGGAAAATAAGATGCATCCTGTTAAGTACAATTATATATCATTTAAAAAAATTATAAGAAGCTGTCCTCATTTCTTTGGCATGTCATTGAGACAACTTTAGTTCTAAATGATTCCTGTTTGTTTTTTCTTCCTCTTGCATATGGTATTAGAATAGAATAGCCTATTTCATCTAATTGAATTGCACAACATCCTTTAGTTTAGTGTGTAATAATAGGGTTTACTTAAAAACTCTTTGCCCTAGGGAGCTAGGTACATGATGTTCCTTATATTTTACTATGTTGATCCTTTGGATTGAGCCCAAATCTCTGAGGCCTGGTTTGTTCCTGGAAAAGAATCCACGTATCTTTGGCTTTGCTGTGCTGTCTCTTGGCAAAAATTCTCAGCAGTTCAATATACTCTATGCTGTCATCTTCATTCTCTAGTTGTTTTTCAGAGGTGCTGTATGTATGTATTTCCTGAATCACTTTGGGCCCCTTCAGGGCTGGCAATCAAAATAGGCCCAGGAAATGGGTTGAGAACAGTCCTCCCCATGACATCACCCCTGCATGCCCCTCCCCCTTTCCCTGCATCCAGGGCCGGCTCTAGGTTTTTTGCGGCCCCAAGCCAAAAATTTTTTGGCTGCCCCTTCCCTCTTCTTTGTCCGTGGAGGGTGCGCACGCAAATTCAGCTTGAGTAGCTTACGGGAGGTGCGTGCACAAATGAAGCTTGTGCAGCTTCCTGGGGGGTGGGGCATGCGCTCTGGGGGGAGTCCAAACCCCCGGGCATTTTCATCTCCTAGGAGAGCGCCAGGGACTCGCCAGGGACTCCCCACGTGAGGACAATGGGAGGGCAGGTTCATCCACAGCAAGTCAGTTAAAGACTTCCAAAGCATGCAGCTGTCCACATCACCTAGTGCTGGAGTCCCGGTCCCACTCCTCACTCTGCAAAGGGATTTTATTATTAGAAGCCTTATAATCATTCAGACTCCAACCTCAACACATAAGCTGTCCAACTCTTGGTGTCCATGGACAACAATACTATACAATGAGACAGCTCAAGGGGATTAAGAGAACTTTGGTTTCAACTCCCCAGCTCAACTGTCCAGAACAAGATAGGCACCAGACAACAAAATCCCACTAGCCTAGGACCTAATCTATGAGCGCAGCCCTGTGCTTTCTCGTTCAGGGACGGACCAAACAGCCTCTGAAGCAGGGTGGATTGATTTAAATAGCTGTGATTTAAATCTCTAATTTTAATCATGATTTAAACCGGCAAGCAGAAAACCTTGGTTTAAATGAGCAATTAATCATTTAAATTATACTTTTAAAATATTTTCCTAAAGGATGGTTGAGTCTTATTGATTAGCAACCTTTAAAACATGTTGATTTACAACTAAATATAAATTTTATGCCAAACTCCATCACTACCTTCCTCATGCCCACCCCTTCTTTCAAGCCTTTTCCCAGCACTTCTCCCTTCCCCCTCTAGCCCTCACTGCCCTTACTCTCTCCTCTCCCAGCATCACCCTATCCCCCCTCCCACTGACACCTCCCCTCCTGCTCTTTTCCTCATTGTCTCCACTTGTTCCCGTGGCATTTGTCTCTTCTCCACCCTGTCCCTTGGTGCCTTCCCCTTTCTTCTCCTGACCTGCCTCCCTCCCCTCAGCACAAGCCCTTCCTGTCCCACTCCTTCCCCCTATTTTTCCTCCTTCCCTTCCCCCACCTTCTGCCTTCCAGTTTGTGGGGCTGGAGTCTGTGATCGGGCCCGAGAAGTCCCCGCAGCCTTGGCCCCAGCTGCTTCTGGGGCTCTAGACCACATGCCGGGCCTGGAGCTGAGCCGCGCAGTGCTAATTTTACTGAAGGCCCCGCACCAGCTTTGGGTCCCGTTAGCAGGAACATGAGTGTGCGGGAGGAAGTCCCCACCTCCCCAGATCTGCCATACAGAGCACAGCTGTGTAAGCGGGTCCGTACCAGAGGCATAGCGAGGGTGTTTTGTGCCCAGGAGCAAAGGCCTAATTTGTTACTCTGGATCGTAGTATGTCCTTTTATAGAAACTTTGTATACTTTTACAGAACATAGAAACTTTGTATTAAGCCTTTTTACATAAAAACCTTGTATCTTGTAGACTTTGTACCCCCCCCCCCCTTTGCTAAACTGATTGTCCTATTGAGTGAATAAGGTGTGAATAGATAAGGCATGAAGGAAAAGTATCTCTGGGCACTTGCAATGGTTGGAGAAAGGTGGAAGACAGATTCAAGAACAATAAGAACAACGGAACCTATGAAGTGGGCTCATTGAAAGAAGGCTGGACTTATGGATGCCTTGGGACTAAGCAGCAAGCGCCTGCTTTTGGAAGGTCCCTCTTTGAAGGTGAATGGGGGAGCATTGCCCCCCATGCACTCATCCCTCCTCCCCCAGAGCAAGGCACCCCCAGTGCCTGGGGGAGCACAAATGCTCCCCTACCCTCTCAGCCAAGCACCGGAGGAACATACCTTGAAAACCACTGCTCCGCCCACCTAGCTGGCTGCTTCAGCTGCAGTTTGGAGAGAGCCGCTCAGCCGCAGCAGCACTTAGCCAGCCGACAGCTCCTGGACCCAAGAGCAGTGTGCATTCTCTGGTCCCACCCCAGCCAGACACCCCCCCCCCCAGAGTAGCACCCGGAGGGCGGGGGCAACTGCCTCCCCGTCCCACTTCGCTACGCCTCTAGAGTGGGGAGGGGCGGGGGGGGGGGGGAGAAAGGGCCATGCAGAGCTAGAACTCCGGCAGCTGTTCCCAGGAGTGGTTTTCCGGGTTTATTCCCCTCCTCCTCCAGCAGCCACCAGCCGGCCCTTTGGCCAACGGCCCACCGGGAAATTCCCAGTATCCTGTCCCTAGGCCCCTTCAAACTATAAGATGTTGTCATTGTTGAGATAATGATTATGGTTCTCTGTTGCACCTTAAGCAGAGAACTCTCAGGCCGTGGAAGGGATGATAGACAAAGATATTTTTAAGCCACCTTTCTGCCTTCTCTAATCTGAGCTACTCTCGGTACCAGTGCAGCCCCTGGTATAACTTGCAGCTGGGGCAGTAGCTTTAAGTTATGGTAACCTCTATGGGCTGTTCTATCCATGGTGACATTGCCAAGAATGGAGCCCTCCTGCTCCAGCAGATTCCTCTGCCAAACCCTGTGAAAATGACATTATTCAGAAGACAGCTTCGACCTTCCCATGCAGTGCCTACATCAGAGGAATTGTCCCTTTGTTGGCTTCAGAGCTCTTACGGTATGGGTTCCCAAACTGGCAGGGGGCGTGAAGAAATTCAAGGGGAGGCACAAGGTGTCCCAGCCCCCTCTCCCCAATCAAGTTTTGTTGCCCTGATCAGTTCGTGGTGATGTGTGGGTGGTTTTTTTTTTTTTTGTTTGGTTGGTTTTTTTTGGCTGCTATTTTGGGGAAGAGGGCGTGAGGGTTTCTCAAAAATCAAAAAGGGGGAGTGACGCTGAAAAGTTTGGGAACCATTTTCTTAAGGCATTTTTACTCTATCATGACAGCAGGTTAAATCCCTTGCCACAAATGTATCCTGGCTGCAAGGTTTTTTAAGATTCATTTTGTATTTCTTAAATGGTGTGTCTACCATTCCAGTGTTTCTTCTGAAGAAATTTGTATTAAAAGAAATTGACTTTTGGACTGCATGCAAAGAAATCTTAGTGTTTAAAATATTTCTATAGTTTGAACTCAATTAACCCTGCTCCTTCAAATGTTATAGCTTGTATGGTCTCCATCAAGTGTGGTAACATTTCTCATTTGACCCAGTTAAGAAAAGTCTTCTGAATCAATTAAACTTTTCAGTTAAAGTTTTAAATTACACTAAAAGAATCTCTGTTGGGAACTGCTAATGTTTAAGAAACAGTATAAAGATTATAATTAACTCTACTTATTTATTTGGTCTTTCACTGAATCAATTTTTAGTTTTAAGTATATCAAATTTTAAAATTTGTGTGTGGTATTGGACTCCTAATTTCTTGTAAACAAATTGCACAAATTCCTTTACTTTAAGTGAATTAAAACCTCAATATGCAAATAAACATGATGATGCTGCAAAGCTCTTTAGCCCCTATCGGGGCAGAGGACAGCAATATCAGAGTTCCCCTGGCCTAGAGCCAGCAACAAGAACCATTGTTTGGTGCAGAGGAGGTGCCTGTATAGTTTGTGCCATGGTGTAATAATCACTCAGAAGTTCACTTTTAGATCCTCTGGTGTTTGTGTTTTTTAATTTTTACAGCTTGCCCAGGTTGATTCCAGAGCTGTACACCTTGGTTCTCTCTTCATTCGTGGACTTACAACTTTGATTATGGCCAATGGTGCCTGTGGTTTTCCATTGAATATGGATGATTTGATGCCCTGGAAGGTGTTTGATGGAAAACTTTTTCAAAAGAAATATCAGCAGTCACACAGAGGGTGTTCTTTGGACGAACTTTTGGAGGGCAATGTGAGTATATATGTATACCTTTCAAAAGTTATACATTCTTTCTTGAAAAGCCGTAGCCATCATCTACAAACATTTTTTTATTTTGAAAAGGAGGTTTTCACTGGTCTCATTTCATCACTTTCTGCTCCCCTCCCTTCCCCAGCCAACCTCCTCTGCCTGTGGCCCCATGCAAGTAAAATTCATGTTGAGGCTATTGAGGCCGTTCCAATTTTACTTTTATTATAGCTTTTTGCCACTTTAAAAATAAGAAGAAAATACAAAATTGGTCATCTGTTTAAAAAAATATGTTTCAATTTCTGATCTAACTGTAAAATTTTGAAAAGTACCTTAGGATTAGATTTTTTAAAGGTATTTAGATGCCTACAGATACAGATATTACATGCTTTTGTGAATCCCAATAGGTGCCTACCTGCATCTTTAGGCACTCAATTATCTTTGTAAACCTGACCCTAAGAGCCTAAATCACATTTTCAGAACTGATTTAGGCACTTGGGAGGCGAAGTTCCCACTGAAATTGTAAATTAGATTCTTCATTGCCTATGTCACTTTTGAATGTGGAAATTAAATTCCTAAATCACTTAGCTTTTGAAAATGTTACCTATTATCATGGGTGTCCACTAGCCTAAGTGGCATAAGTGTCTGGTGGTTTAGGCGAGGGAAGGCTATGCCTTCCCAAACCGCCAGCCTGGCCCTGCCCACAGTCCACCCTCAGAACACCTGCTGGAGGCGTACTGGGGGTGAAATGCTGCCCCAGTGCCTGCCCTCCCCTGTTCTCCTGGCCAGGGAGGCTGGAACCACGCGACTGCATCCCCTCTCCCAGTGCTCTGGGAGCTGTACTGTGTGCACACTCCCCTCACCTCTCTGCCCCTCGCCAGTGCTCCAGGGGAGTTGGGGAGCCCTCATTATGCTGTCCTGCCTCCTCCCCTCCCTGGTGTTCCTGGAGCTTGCTGCCCACATGCTCCTTTCACATCTCTGCTCCTCCCCAGTGCTCCAGGGAGGTGGGGGAGCATTTGGTGTGCTGCCCCACTTCTCTGCCTCTTCCTGGTGCTCCAGGTTGCTGGGATGTGCTTGGGCTCTGCCCCGCCTCCTCCCTCAGCAGAGGGGGCAAGGCTGTAGGTGGGGCTGGAGGCCACCTCCCCAGCCCCAGTTGTACCAGCTGCCCATGCTAGGCAGAGGAAAGCTTTGCCCTTTCCAAACTGCCAGGCATGGCCTCACCCACACTCCACCCCCAGAATGCCTACTATAGGCATTCTGGGGGTGGAGTGTTGCTGCCCCTAGTGCCCACCCTCCCTGCTGCTCCAGGCCGGAGAAGCTGGGGACGTGTGTTACCCGCCCTCCCTGTGCTCTGGGGGCCAGGGAGGCTCGGGCTGGCTCAGGCTGCGCAGCTTCCTCTCTCCTTAGTGCTCCAGGGGCTAAGGAGGCTTGGGCTGCGCAACCTCCTCTCTCCCCATTGCTCCGGAGGCTCAGGCTTTATGGCCTCCTCCCTCCCCGGTGCTCTGGGGACTGCGGAGGCTTGGGCCATGCAGCCTCCTCCCTTGCTGGTGCTACCATGGTGGTGGTGGGGGGCACACGCTCAGCATGCTGCCCCATCTCCTCCCCTCCCCATGGTGTGGGAGGGGCCTCTGCGGAAGGAGCAGGGTTGTAGGTGGGGTTGGGAGTCAGTCTTCCTCCCCCAGCTGCACTGACCTATCAGATTTCTCTTTGAAACCTTTTATATGATGTTCTTGCAAGTATCATATAGGATCATAATAAATTAGAGATTATTTGACTGCTTTTTCCATTTGCTTACTTAGTCCATTTGACAGCATTTTGCGTGTTGTCAGTTTTACTGGGGGTTTTTTTCTTTGTAGCCATTTAGGCCCCAATCCTGGAACTGATTATGTGGGATAGGTGGACTCCACCTATGTTAAACATGTTCCCAAACAGATACAGAGGTTTTCCCAAGCTGAGTCATTTGCAAGGTTGGATCTATAGAGCCAGGCCTCGACGATCGTGGCGAAAATCCACTCGCCAGCCCTGCACTGCACATGCGCGCACCGCCAGTGAACAGTGCGACTGGCTGAAATCTACTTGCCATGGGCGAGTAGATAAGTGGATTTGTCGAGCCCTGTATATAGCCTTATCCAAATCCCAATAAAGTCAATGAAATCTTTTTATTTCAGTGGGTTTTGGATTAGGCTGATAATTCCTCCTCTGGTTTGTTTGCTTCTTTCCCACAATAAATATATTAAATAGGAAAATATGAATTTAAATCTAAAAAAATTGTCAGGAGGTCCCATACAGGTGGTAGAACAGTTAACTTATGGTTTTTCTTTTGGGAAACTTAGTAGATTCCAAGTTAATGATGACTCATGCAAAGACTATCTAGGCAGTGATAAAAGATTGGTTTTTGTTTTGTTTTTAAAACTTGTCAGCTAATGTATTTTAACTAATATTTTAAACCCCTAGTGTAGTCAGGGCAAGTTGTATTTTAAACAAGTTTTAACTATTTGAGTAAACCCCATAAGGGAGCGGAAGGTTTGCCTTGACCAAAACACACATAAGGTGTGTTTTCTTTTAAAACCTCCTTTTAATGTAGTGTAAACATTCCCTGAGTGGAACAGTTCTGTTGTGGAAAAATAGTCTAGACTCTTGAATTTTTAGAGTAGTTTGAATATCTTTTTCTTTTTTTAGCTACGATTTCATGTTACATATATGGCAGAGAGAGCTCCCAGACTAATAAAATAGTTTTCCATATTTTCAGTTTTGAAAGGCCAGGATCTGTTTTTGAATGCATTCCCTAGAGTTTGGCTGTGGACATTGGCATTGCAACAAATTTACATGATTGGTTGTTGCTGCTATTATAAAGTTAGCTTTATAGTTACAATTGGTTCTTATTCCTGGCACAGCCTGATGTAGTGTGGGGAGCCAAGATCTTTCAGTACTTATTTCTTAGCAGTCTTCCCATGAGCATCATAAATGTGATCTACTGAGAGCTACAGCATTATATTCAGAAAAGTTATTCTATGGGTGATGTTCTGTGATTGAAAAGTGAAAAAGTTGTTCCTTTCACTGTTGCTCGCTACCTGTAAACTCCAGGTGCCACTTCTCTACCGGTGCTTTGAAATGGGTCCATGTAACTTGCAGGTTAGGAGATGCTGTCTGAAGCTACGTCTACACTGCACACTTATTTTGGAATAAACTATTCTGGAAGAAATCATCCAAAATAGCTTATTTCGAAATAGTGTGTCTACTCTACAGGGAAGCCTGAAAATTAGTAATTACTTTGAAAGGCTGGGGAGAAGAGCTATTTCGAAATAGCAAGAGTGGAGCATCCACACTACTGCTATTCCAAAATAGCTATTCTGGAAGAGGCATTATTCCTCGTGGAATGCAGTTTCCAAACACCGAAATAAGCCGCCTGTTATTTCGAAATTATTTTGAAATAACGGGCTAGCTGTGTAGATGGTCACATAGCTAGTTCAGAATAACGCTACTGTGTAGACGTACCCTGAGTTATTTTGATCATAAAAATATAATTAAGTATAAGAACGGCTTTAAATAAACTACACTAGAAGTCCTTTATCTGGTTCATTCATAGCACAGCTTAGCAACTTCCTGAGCACTCTTAAGGGCCAATTCACACAGACTTGCACCAAAAGAGTAAAAGGTAGGAATTAAAATCAATTTAATTATTTTGTGCAGTTTTGTGTAAACTAGTCTTAAATGGTATCAGCAGCCATAATGGATAGCAATGGAAGGATAAGACTTGGGCTTCTGTTACAGATAAAAACAATGTTTATTGATTAAAAAATAAATAAATTAAACTTATATTGGGCCTCTCTTTTCTTTAGCAGTTATCCAATTAGTTTGTTTATCCATACAGAAATTGGATATAATAACTTCATAAAAAATAGAGAAGCAATGATGATGATATTTAATTAGACTTTTTCTTGTGTGTCGCACTAATAAAGTATGTTCATTATTTATTTTTTAAAATTCACAAGGAGTTAACTGACAGATTCAGTATGCATTATGTTTTGTCCTTTTTCATTATTTTGTTGCTGCTTTTCAATCTGTCTTTATAAGCACTTTCTGAGCTTCTTCTCCCAAGGATGTAGGGGGATATTTTTAGCATTACCAGTGTCAATCCACAGAAAGTTGTCAAATAAAGCTACAAATTGTGAATAAAACTGTATTGATAAGTAGATTTGTCAACTTTGAAACTTTGTTAGGAAAATTCACTAAAGCTTAGGGTGAGTTGTATTCCACCAGGACAGAGATTGTCAACCTTTTTAAACCAAAGAGCCAATCTAAATTCAGAACAAGTAGTCAACAAAGAGCCTTATAAGAATGCCCTTTTGTATGACTGAAAATATATAACTTAATATGATTGATAATTGACATAATGATTAATAATAGCATAAATGAAACATTGTACTCACAGACTTTATTTAATGGGACTTCTGCTACTGCATCTTTTTGCACATATTTTTGAAGTTTACATCATAACTGATCAAATCCAACTTCATGCACGCATTCATGCTGTCTTCTGTCAATCTTATGGAAAGGAGCTGGGAATGTGGGGAGGGGCAGGAGTCGGGGTTGGAGTGTATAAGGGGCTCAGGGCAGGGGATTTGGGTGTCTGATGGACTCAGGACACAAGCTTGGGGTGTGGCAAGGGCAGGGGACTGGGGATGTACTGGTGCAGGAGCCTGGGGATGTGGGTATGCAGGAGTTTGGGACTGTGGGTTTGATGGGCTCAGGGCAGGGGGTTCAGGTGTATGATGAGCTCAGGATTGGTGGGGGGATGGAGATTGCAGGAGTGTTACGATGCTGAGGCCAGATGGGGGCTGGGCCCCAATTGAGGGCTTGTTGGCCAGGCTTCATTTTTAAATAAAGTAAAATCTTATGTCCAACACAGAAGGTTTCAGCATTGTCTTTATTTATGGCAAGAGTGGGGAACCTTTTTTGGGTCAGGAGCCACTGACCCACAGAAAAATCAGTCTGGGTCCACACAAGTGAGAAACAACAAAAAACCTCCTAAAACCCCCGTCCTCACTGATGTGGCCCCCAACTGGAAACACCTCTAGCCCCATGGTGGGGAGAGGGCAGGGAGGACTGACATTCGAGGCCCCAGGCCAGATTTACTGTTTTGGGGTTCCAGGGTTAGTGAATTTTGTGGGCCCCCCAGGCTCTGGGGTAGGGCCAAAAATGCAGGGTTAAGTGTGTGGGACAGGGCTGCCAGTGAATGGGATAGGGATGGGGGTGTGAGGTCTGGATGGGAGGTAGGGTGCAGGCACAGGATGGGAGTAGGGTGTCTGGATGGGGAGAAGGGACAAGAGCAAGGATGGGGGCAGGCTGTCTGGCCATGGGGTAGGAAGCAGGCTGAGGGCAAGGTGTCTGGCCAGGGGGACGAGTGAAGGGGTGGGGGTGTAGGGTCTGGGCATGAGGAGGTGGGGGGACACTTGTTTTTGCACCATGTAGCAGGCACTGTGTAACATGGCCTCTTGCTGTTCCCATTCGCCAGAAGGATGCCTCCAGGAAGTGTGTCCCGAGGAAACAAAAAAGACAGCACATGGAGCCATTTTTCACTCCACATGTTCCCCGTATGCTGGATCTGGCGGGGAGGCTCGGGACTTTCTTCCCCTGCATCTTCCCCCAGGAAGCTGGCACTGGTGTTCCAATCTTGCGGGGACAGGGGAGGGGATTAGACTGTAGTGCCAGTGCTGGCTCCCTGCTACAGTAGGAAATGGAGGGGCTGTGATGAGGCTCCAGAAGAGCAGTATCTGGCTCCCTAGTGAGCCATATTTTGCTTGTGAGCCATAGGTTGCCACCCCATGCACTAGAAACTAATTAAACCCCTCTAGTTAGCAGACATCTTGTCAACCTTTCAACCTTGTCAAGTACTAGCAATTTTTGATCTCATTTTAGGCTACTTTTGTCATTCAGAAGTGTTAAAATGACCCCTTCAAATTTTTGCCAGCAAGTACAGCTGTGAACAGGGCTTTGGCAGAAGGAGCATTCCCTTACCGACAAAGCTAAAGCTGCTTATTGGGGGTGGAAGTATTTTGTTGGCAAAAGAGCCAACAAACAGTGGCTATGTTGCCAACATTTTAGGAGCATGGCTGTAGCACAGCAGTTTCACTAAAAGCTGTAATGTGTAGACATATTCTTAGTTCAGGGGAAGGGAGCCTATGGCCGGGAGCCGCACATGGCCCCTGACTTGCCTGGATTAAGCCCCCAAGGCTCAGGGCTCCCCCCAAGCATCAGGGAAATGGCTTTGACCCTCAAGCTATGCGTCCCGTACTTCTCGCCCAGACTCCCACCCTACTTCTTGCCCAGATTCCCACCCCAAGCCTGTTCCTGCACCCTACCACTCTGCCAGACACACCAACCCCTAGCACATTGCTGCACCCTCACTCCCACTCAGACACCACACCCCAAGCCTGCTTTCCAGCAGCCCCTTCCCTCATTTTTTGCCCTGCCCTAGAGCAAGGTTTCCTCTAAGCTGCATGGCAGCACAGTCCAGTAGCTCTTTAATGAGCCCTGCCTAGGAACTCAAGGTTACCGTGCATGGAGCTGCCTGGCTCATGGAAGGGCACATCTCCCTCAGCTACAGTAGCAGCTCCCTTCTGAGGACAGAGCAGTGAGTCTCTCCCAGCTGGTAGGGACACATCCCCTCCTTACCTGTTGGGAGAGACTTACTGCTCTGTCTTCAACAAGGAGCTTCTGCTGTAGCTGAGGGAATGTGGGAAGTGTCTTTCTGCTTCTCTTTAAGGGGCCATGTCAGTGGGTTTTTTTGTTTGTTTTGGGGGGGGGGGGGTTTGCTTCTCCTTTTGTGCAGTCCCTGACTAATTTTTTTTCTGTGGGTCAGTGGGTATATGCAACCACACTTAAGCTGCGGCCCTTGGCATGTGCTGTGCTGTGAGTAACATTGTGGCCCCTGGGGCTTCCAAAGTTGAGTCGCCCAGGCCTAAGTTATTGAAGCAATTGTTATCCCAGTGCAAATCAGTTCAACTTTGTGAGAATCAGCAGATTAGCTTATAGGCAGAGACTCCCCAGCCTAGCACTCCTACCAGCATTCCAAAAATAAAAATTAATAGGAGTAAGTTATTAGGACCTGATCATGTCAAGGTGTCTGCAAATCCCTTTTGAATCAGTGGAAGTTCAGGAAATGCAGCACCTTGCTGTATAGGTGCTGTAGTTAAATAACTTATTTGCCCTGTGGACAATTGGACTTCTCCATCAAAGGATCCATTGGATCAGAACAAATCAAAGCTTTTGGCTTATGTCCCTTCTTCTATGCTTAGTCTAGGTAGATTATATTCTGTCAATCAACAAATATCTAAAATATGGCTGACGTTATTCTGCCAATGTTTCTTGGGTTATATGAAGTAAAATGTGCAGACTTGATTCTCACTGATTCTGTTTCTTTCACTGTAATGAACACATGCATCTATTCATCAGGCCTTATCAAGTCGTTTTAGCCATGGTTCCTTAAGGTAAGGCCTAGTCAGGTGTGTCTGTAGAGGCAAGTCAGTGTGATAGAAAGCAAGGGCTGCAAAGTAATTTACAGAGATGAGTAGAGCAAGAAAATTGAACTTCATTAAAAAAGGAAGGAAACAAATATCCCCTTTCTTCCCTGTACCCCAAGAACCCTCTTTCATTATGGAATATTCTGAGCTTGGTTCTTAAAAAAATGACAAACCAAAAGAATATTGCAAGGCAGGACAAGCCAAATTCTTTTGTTTTTTGGTGTTATAGTGTTGCTATTCTTGAAAAAAGAAAAAGAATCCTACCATAGTAATTGATTTAATTCCATTGTCTGCAGGGATCTTTGCACATGCAGTTCCAGAATCTGAAGTCACTCATTTGCAAGGCTTGCACAGTAAAGAAGAGAACAATTCAGAGCAGACAACGAGGGAATGAATTTATCACAGGTTGGAATCATGTTAATTTTACCAGTAAACCCACCATATTGATTATATCTATTACTTTTCAACAATCCCTTAGGCAATTTGTCAAATAAGTCCAGGGAGAACTTGCTGATGCTAACTGAAGGAAGAATTTGAGTCAAAGCTTCTGATTTTAGAAAATGTGATTATTTCCTAGATTTAGGGGAAATAATATTTCCATCCAGTTACACGGCTAATAAAATGTATGTATGTAATAAATACAATAATGATTACTGTCAGAATAATGACTATTCTTGTTCTTACAAACAAAAGCTATTTTGTTCTGTAGTAATTAGATGACTCAAGATTTCCCATTCTGCTTTCAGGAAGTGTTCTTCAGGGTAACAATATTGAAGCGTTTTGAACACACATTGGTATTTTTTTCACAGTTCAGTCTGTGCATGCTGATGTTTCAAAATGCTTTGTAATTATTCTCAATTTAAAGCTTATAAGTTGGCATCAGTTTTAATAACAATTGATGCATTTCAAAGTGCTGTTGCTGCACAATTACTTAGCCTTTGTTGATGAAATGCAGATAATACAAATGGGCATGAGTCCTTTGATCTTATTTGTTATCACCCAACAAGAGAAAAGATTTAATCAAGTCTCAAGCTTTTGATCATATTTATTCACAAATGTAAGAAGAATCCTTTCTTTTCCTCCCTACCCTTTGTTTCATGTTGTCTTTGTAAGTGGATGGAAGCTTTTTGATAACCTTTAAGTGTATGGGATTGTTAGATTTCTGTCATTCCTCAGTGCTGGCTGCATTGGATTTTTTTTTTTAATTGGTACATCTCTTACCTCCATTGCCACATTGGCATTTGGAGGTACATGGTTTTCAAAGACCTGATACTGTTTATAGAATAAAGGGTATATGAAATGTATTAAGATATCCATATTAGAGCCTTTCATCAATGGAGCATTAAACTGGATTAGCATCCATCATGACTTGTGGATTCATGTTGAACTGTTTTCAGTTTTATTTAAGGCTCCAGCATGGACAAAGTTGTTTGTGTGTTTTGTTTTTAATATATCTATCTTAAACCACCATAGAGTTTCAGTGTGGTTTCTGAAGACTCTTACACAGTTTGTAACCAGGATCAGTGTGTATAGAAACTGAGCTGTGCGTGCATGCACAGAACTGTAGGTAGTTATGTTAAGTATGAAAGGGAGAGTGCTAACTATTTATTTGGAAGAATCAAAATTCCGCATGAATATTGTGGCATATACCTATAAAATATTATTTCCAAAAAATGCAGAATATGGTTTATATGTTGTTCATGAAATTGTATATAGTCAATATCAAACTGTTAAATATTGTTCCTTAGAAATGCAAGGAGGAGGAAGGGGTCGTGATTTCCAGCAAGCGCACGCAACTTATTTCATTCCACCACATCATACTCAGAACAGGGGATTCCAGAGGAGAGGCGCTCAACCTTACTTTCATGGGTCTGAGGCCCAACCTTCTGGTAAAAAATCAATATTAAATAAAATAGATTTGACGCTGCAAAAGGTATATGACTGTCTGTGCCTAAACATATATCATGTATATTGTACATTATAGGTATGATCCTGCACCCATAGTAAACAATGACAAAACTCCACTGTATCAATGAGATTTGTGAAATAGTATTAGTTGAAGCTAAACCTACAAACTGCATATAGAGTTCTATTATGACCCAGTGTGTTCACTCATTTGTAACTTTTGGAAAAATTCTTCTGCAGGGCTGAAAATTCTCGTTTGGTCTCAGAATTGTTTTAGAAAGTTTGTGGTTTTTAATTACCACAGTAGCATAGAAATGCCCAGCTAACAATCAAGTAAAGCACATGAGTACATGTTTAATGTTAAGATCTAAAGGCAAGCTGAGTTCTTTCTTGGTAAGAGTTGACCATAAATCACTCACCAGCAACACCTGTTGGTTTAACACAGGAGACATTTAAAAGAAGCTAAGGTCAGTGTCCCAGATGAGAAACAAGAAGGTGGGAAAATGTGAAGGTCAGAACGAGGCATCTGTGTGGAGTTTGGAGAAACTAAGCATAGGAAGAGGAAAAATAATCCAAAGCAGATTACTTATTTTCTGTTTTCTTGGGGTTGCAGAACATCAGTGTAACCTTGAGTTATTTTCTACATTTTTAGTTTTGCTTTCTAAAGACATTTGGTGAAGTGACTTGTAAAAACAAAACAAAAATCTAAACATTTAAATGCAGTTGGTCTCCTTGTGGGCCCAGAATAGACAATATAATACCTATTATTAGACTGACAAACTGGTTTGGCATAGTCTGTGTAGGTGAGGCCAAAATATATGACTTTGCTGAGTAACTTGATTATAAACAGAATCAAAACTGAACATCTGTCGTAATGATTCTGGTCTAGGAAACCTGTAAGGCAGGATCCAGCTACACAAGGAACTTACTGCAAAATGTATTCCACAATAACAGTATTGGATCATGTAAGAACATGATTCAGTAGCATTATTAAAACCCAGTTTGGCCTTTTCTACAGAGCTGAAATCAAACTATGTTATAACATACTCAGGAGACTATTACAACATGATTCTTCAGTGTAGTCAGATTTCCTGTGTATGTGTAAAATAGGTTAACTAGAAAAGTGAGTGAAGGGTCTGGTGGAAAAAATAGTATGAGATTGTGTAAATAATGACTCAAAGCGAATGTTCAAAAGTGGGGATTGGGAGCAGAATTGAGGTCATATATTTCCTAACTTTTCAGTGCTTGTCTTTGCAATTTTATTGTGTGTGTGTGCGTGTAAAAAATCACAAACAACAAATTTCATCATGTGGTCTCATAATGACACCCACATGGGCCATAAGCAGAGTTGGAACCTTTGGTTCCACCACTCTCGTCTCTGCCTCTTGAGCTAATGGCACATCAATAACAATAGCAGGTTGTCATTCTCTGTCTGGAACATCATGAGAGGGATAAGATATACATTTTATCAGATAGATTTGGTGGCAGCAGAGAAATAGTGAGACTCAAGAATGGTGGGTGCCATTCTAGTATCTGGGGGACTGAAGGAAATGCTCCTGTTCCTTTCCCTATCCAGGCTTCTATTTCCAGTCCCAGTCCCATTCCCATTCTCCTTACCTACCCAGTCCCAGTCCTCAGGCTTCTTTTCCCTGTCTTTTTCCCTAGCCAGCTCTGGTCTTCCTTTCCAAACTCATTGGCCATGTCTACACTGCAGGCTTCTTGCGCAAGACCTGTTTTGTGCAAGAGGTCTTGTGCAAGAGCGTGTCCTCACTGCCATGTGCTTTTGCACGAGAGTATCCATGGCAATGTAGACGCTCTCTTGCACAAGAAAGCTGTGATGGCCATCTTAGCCATAGGGGTTTCTTGCGCAAGAAACCCCTCTTTCTTCTTCGAGCAGTGTCCCGTGGGTGCTCCACTATAGGTGTCGGGCTCGTCCCGGCGCCGCAGATCGGAGAATTTTCGTAGTCATAGTCCGTCGGACTGCACATGCACGAAGCGCGGCTCGTGCTCTTTCGCACCGTTTGTGTTCGCACTGTCCAGCTCCCGCCAGTTCCTCCTGACCGTCCTCAGCCGCGGACGGAATACTGGTTTCTCCTCAGACTCTGAGAGAGAGAAAGAACCTTTAGGATTTAGTTAGATTCGTTCATAGTTAGTTCTTCAGTTATATAGTTACATTAGTATTAGTCGTAGTCGTTTAGTTAAAAAAAAAAATTATTTTTCTTCAGAAGCTACCTGTAAATAGTTCCTACTGTAAATAGTTTTCTTCTTGACTCCCATCAGAAGAAGGCAGAGGTGACCATGCCGGGTTCTCCCGGTTTTAAAAAGTGCAGCTCATGCCGTGAAGCAATGCCTGCCTCCGACGGTCACGCTCTCTGCATCTGTTTGGGTGAGGGGCACATACCCCAGAAGTGCCCTCACTGCTCCAAACTCACCGCGAGAGCGAGGAAGGACAGGGACATGAGGCCCAAAATTGCTCCTCTTCGATAGGGTATTACAGCCACAAGATGGAGCAACTCCCGGATCCCTCCCTGCTCCCTCAGCTGAGCCGTCCCCAAAGAAGGCGAAGAAAAGACCATCGCCTTCTCGTTCCCTTCCCCCGACACGTGTTAGGGTGGGGGACAAACCTGGTACCTCGGGCGTGCATGGCCCTTCTAAGACGAAGCTCGGCCGCAGTACCTCGGCGCCGCAGCCCACGACTATCCAGGCACCTAAGTCATCGTTGGCACTGAAGCCGTTCCCGACACCAGCGTCACATGCGGCACCGAGAACACCCTCCACACCGCCCACAACTGCGGCACCACAAGCGACCCCGACGCGGACCACTCCTACGGCACCGACTTCCATCTCGGCACCGAAAGAACCTCTGGCACCGAATGTGTCACCAGCACCGCGTTGCCCCCCGGCACTGTCAGATGTTCGGGCAGCAAGCCCTTCCCTGGCACCGAGTAATTCACCGGTGCCGAGCGACTCTTTGGTGCGGGAACTCACTCCGGCTCGGGAGTCTGTTCTCCCACAATGTTCTCCGCCTCCTGACATGGCAACATCGGCACCGATTGAAGGAAATGCGCAACCTGAACAACCTTCTTCAGGGCGAACTGCTTTATCCACGCACCGAACATTGAGGAGAATCATTACACCTTCTCCATCACCAGAAAACATCCAATTTTCACCTGAACCGCCTTCCCCTTCATCAGGACTCTCTCCCCAATCTGAGACACTCGCAGAGGGTTTACCACTCTCCACGTGTCTCGCCAAGACGCCGTTATCACCGGTCACCTCCACCGACCCTTATGATCCAGAGAACGATCTCGATCTCCCGGGTCTCCATCACACTCCCGGCGCTATGGGTATTATACCTCTCACAGATCCCGTTACTATTCCAGTTCTCCGCACCGCTCCTCATATTATCATAGGTCACCGGAACACCGTTATTATAGGCACTACTCTAATTTTCAACATTCCTCGGTGTCCTACTCTCCTCGTCGGTCACACACACCACCCAGCAGGGAGTGTCAATCCTTACCAGCAACAGCCAGACCACCAATTCCATCAGGTGTCCTGCCCCCCCAACCACCCGAGCCACAGGAGCTCCTACAACATACCACTGAGGATGAGTCTCAACATCAATCTCCTACCAACCAATCCTCTTCCTCGCCTGATGATGCTGTATTTCAGGAATACACATCTCTGTCGGACGACCTCCGACAGTTTCAAGACCTTTTCAGAAAAGTGGCAGTATCACAAAAAGTACAGATTGTGGAAGTTCAGCAGAAATCCCACCATTTGCTTAGGAACCTTCATCCTTCACAGCAGGTGAAGGTGGCTCTCCCATTGGACGATGGCATTCTGGAGATTGTTGATGACATATGGCAGTTGCCGGCTTCTTCACCGGCCACCAACAAAAAAGCAGACAAAAAAATATTACGTTCCAGCGAAAGGGATGGAGTTTCTTTTCTCTCATTCTCAACCGAATTCTCTGGTTCTCTTTCAACAAAGAACGAAGGGCCCGAGTGTCCCGGACAGGGACATGAAACACCTAGACCTCTTCGGACGAAAGGTCTACTCGTCTGCTACCCTTACACTCCGGATGGCAAATTATGCGGCGCTATTAGCTAATCATAGCTTTGATAACTATGCCAAACTAGCGCCCCTACTGGAACATCTACCTGAGGGCAAAAGGGAGGTCCTTAAAGCGGTGGTCCAAGAGGGCTATACAGCTTCCAGAACAGCTCTCCACATAGCTCTGGAAATGGCTGACACCACAGCGCGTACCACAGCTACATCCGTGGTCATGCGCAGGGCCTCGTTGCTGCACCAGGCGGCAGTTCCTAAAGACCTTCTTGCCAAAGTCCAGGACCTACCCTTGGACAGACAGAATCTCTTCTCTGACAAAACTGATCAGGTGCTCCACTCTGGTAAAGATTCTAGAACCACACTCAAGACTCTGGGCATGTATACTCCTCCCTTCCATCGGAAAAGGTATACTCCCTATCAGAGACAGAGATCGTTCGCCTTCCAGCCATCCCAATACAGGCAGCAGGACTAGCAACGCAACTGGCAGCGCCAGCAGAAGAGAAGACCTCAGCCAAAAACATCTGGCCGTCTAAATGCCAAGCAACAAGTTTGACATCCCAGTCGAGGGACTGTGCACCATTCCGCTGAACACCCATCCCAAACTTCCACAGGCATTATTCCATCACCACCTGAAACCTTTCGAACACCGATGGTCTCACATCACCACCAACAGATGGGTGTTGCAAACAATCACACTAGGGCATACCATTCCATTCACCACTCTACCCCCACCCAATCCCTTTTCAGGGACCCATCTCACGAGCCTCTCTTACAACAAGAGGTCGATCGCCTCCTCGCCATTGGAGCAATAGAAATAGTACCCAAAACAGTTCTGGGGACGGGGGTTCTATTCCCGATATTTCCTAACAGAGAAAAAATCAGGGGGATGGAGACCAATTCTCGACCTCAGAGGATTAAATCGGTATCTGCGGAGGCACCGCTTCAGAATGGTTACCCTAGCCACCATCATTCCAGCCCTTCACAGCGGAGATTGGTTCACATCCCTGGATTTACAGGACGCCTACTTTCATGTAGTAATACACCCGGCTCACAGACGATTTCTACGTTTTCAATTAGGAGCAGGCCATTTCCAATACAGGGTCCTGTCCTTCGGTCTCTCGTTGGCTCCCAGGGTTTTCTCCAAGATGCTGGCAGTAGTAACAGCGTACCTACGACGTCTAGGTGTAATAATATTCCCCTACCTAGACGACTGCCTAATCAGGGCACCTTCAGCGGTGGAGGCTCTGCGTGTGACATGCCTCTCAAAAATAGTTTTCGAAACCTTGGGCCTGATCATCAACATTCCAAAGTCGGCCATGACGCTGCACCAATCGATACAATTCATAGGCGCACAGCTCGATTCAACCACTGCTCGTGCTCTATTGCCAATAACCAGATTTCAAGCAATGCAAGACCTTATACAGGCCATCACCACCAGTCCCAGACCCTCGGTCCTACAATATCTCCAGCTTATGGGACACATGGCAGCCACGACATACGTCGTCGAGCATGCAAGACTACACTTCCGTTGCCTTCAGCACTGGATAGCTACGGTTTACACTCCAAATGTTCGAGATGTCCACAAACGAGTATCAGTCCCCATGCATGTAACAAATTCTTTAACTTGGTGGACAGTCCCCAAAAATCTGATGTCGGGTGTACCATTTCATCACCAACAACTGACAATACAACTGACCACCGACGCATCCCTAATAGGCTGGGGCGCACACCTGGAACACAATCAGGCACAAGGGCTTTGGTCCCCGACGGAGTCGATGATGCATATCAATCTCCTAGAACTACGAGTGGTGCGCAATGCCTGTCGTCACTTTCTCCCAAGGATTCGTGCCCAAACTATCCGAATTCTTACCGACAACATGACGACGGTATACTATATAAACAGGCAGGGCAGGGCCCGATCCCAGTCACTTTGCGCCGAGGCAATTGCCTTATGAAATTGGTGCATCCACCATAAAATCTCACTAATTGCAGAATACTTACCCGGTCTGCAGAACTCTATAGCTGATGCACTGAGCAGACATTTTTCCCTGAAGCACGAATGGGAGCTTCACCCAGAAGTCCTCTTAACCATATTCCGCTCCTGGGAATTTCCAACAGTGGACCTATTTGCGACCTGCATGAACGCCAAATCCCCCCACTACTGTTTAAGGGTAGGAATAGGTCGGAACTCCCAGGGAGACGCCTTCCTATACGATTGGAGTCATCAACTGCTGTATGCGTTTCCTCCCACACCTCTAATCCCCAGAGTACTAGAAAAGATACTAATGGACAAAGCCACTGTAATCCTGATAGCTCCTTTTTGGCCAAGACAAACGTGGTTTCCTTACTTCCATCATATGTCAGCGCATCGTCCATTCCCTCTGACCAAGAGGCACGACCTTCTTGTCCAGAACAGTCAGCGTCTGTTCCATCCTCAGATCGATCTTCTGGCACTGATAGCATGGTTCCTAGTTGGTTCCAACAAACAGAAATGATCTGCTCGCAAGAGGTCAAACACATTCTTTTACATAGCAGAAAATTATCCACGAGATCCACCTACCTTCACAAATGGGCACGGTTTTCTGCATGGTGCGCATCAGCATCCCTAGATCCCTACTCCATGCCGATCCACCGTATCCTGGACTACCTCGTGCACCTCAAGAGCTCTTCTCTCAGCTGCGCCTCTATTACAGTGCACGTCGCCACAATCACTGCGTTACACCACACTGTGGATGGTTACTCAGTTTTCTCTCACTCGACGATGCGGCGCTTCATGAAAGGTTTAGCTAATCTTTTTCTACACCGAACACAGCCAGCGCAACCATGGGACCTAGAGCTAGTTCTTAATACATTAACTCAAAAACCCTTTGAGCCCTTGGCCACATGCCACTTGCGCACTCTCACAATGAAAGTTATCTTTCTCACTGCAATAACCTCTGCAAGACAGGTTGGTGAGCTGGCTGCCTTATCGGCCTTGCCCCCATACACTCTGTTTACCGATCAAGGAGTCATTTTACGTCCTCAACCCACTTTCCTTCCGAAAGTGAATTCAAAATTTCACATCAATGAGCCGATAGTGCTTCCCACTTTCTACCCAAAGCCCCACATCTCGGCAGAACAAGCTTGGCTACATACTTTGGATGCCAGACGTGCCCTGGCTTTCTACATAGACAGGACTAGGTCCATCAGGAAGACAAACAATCTATTCGTGTCTACAGCCGATCGTTCTAAGGGTCAACCGTTGTCAGCACAGCGCATTTCGTCAATCATAGTGATCTGCATAAAGGAATGCTATACCCTACGTAGTAGACCACTGTTGCAGAATCCGACAGCACATTCCACGCGTGCAGTCGCTACATCAACTGCATTCCTGAAGGGCGTACCTCTAAAAGACATTTGTAGGGCGACTACATGGTCGTCAAATTTCACCTTTGACAAGCACTATGCCATTCCCAACCTTCACCTTCCAGAAGGTGCAGTGACAACAGCAGTGCTGTCCACAGCCGCAACACGATAGCTCTGAACCCCCCTCCTTTTAGGGGCTACTGCTGCAAATTCACCTATAGTGGAGCACCCACGGGGCACTGCTCGAAGAAGAAGAGGAATTTACTTACCCTGTGCAGTAACGATGGTTCTTTGAGATGCGTGTCCCGTGGGTGCTGCACGACCCGCCCTCCTTCCCTCTTTGGAATTTCTATTTGTCTTTCAGACCAAGAGGATCAGGAGGAACTGGCGGGAGCCGGACCGCGTGAACACAAACGGCACGAAAGAGCATGAGCCGCGCTTCGCGCATGCGCAGTCCGGCGGACTACGGCTACGAAAATTCTCCGATCTGCGGTGCCGGGACGAGCCTGACACCTATAGTGGAGCACCCACAGGACACGCATCTCGAAGAACCATCGTTACTGCACAGGGTGAGTAACTTCCTCTTCCTGTTTACACTGCCTTCTTGTGGAAGAGCTCTTGCGCAAGAGGGCTTATTCCTCGTGGGGAGAGGAATAACTCTTGTGCAAGATGCTCTCTGTTCTGACATCTTACTGTGAATTTACTTGTGCAAGAATGCACGTGCAGTGTAGACGTGCTGCAAGTTTTTGAAAAAGAACAGCCATTCTTGCGCAAAAAGCCTGCAGTGTAGATGTAGTCATAGAGTCCAAATCTCTCCTTTGCTTTCAGATATTCATAGCCTTTCCCCATACTCTAGATCAGTGGTCTCCAACCTTTTTAACCCCAAGATCACTTTTTCAATTTAAGTACAATGTAAGATCTACCTCAAACCCAAATACCCTTGCCCCCACTTCCTTTTCGAGGCCCTGCCCTTCTCTGAGGCTCCACTCCTTCTCTGAGGCCTCAGCCCGCTCACTCCATTCCCTGTCCTCCCTGAATCTCATTCGCTTTCACCAGGCTGGGGTAGGGGGTTGCAGTGCAGGCTCTGGTCCATGGAGTGTGGGTGGGGCTCCAGGCTTAGCCCAGTGCAGGGGATTGGGGTCTGGGAGGAGTTTCAGGGTGCAAGCTCTAGGAAGGCATTTGGGTGCAGGGGGACTCATGTCTGGGGCAGGAAGGTTGGGTGCAGGAAGAAGTTCAGGGCTGGGACAAGGGTTCAGGAAGCAGGCTCTGGCGAGGCATTGTTTAACTGAGATGGCTTCCTGGTGGTGGAGCAGTGGGGTTAAGGCAGGCTTACTCCTGTCCTGGCCCTGCATCACTCCTGAAAGCAGCTGGCTTGTACAGCAGTGGCTCCATGTGATGCCCTCATCTACAGGCACTGAGCCCATAGCTTCTACAGGCCAGTTAGTTTCCCCATTACTGATCAATGGGAGCTGCAAGAGTGGTGTCTGCAGGCAAGGACAGCACATGGAGACCCACTGCTCTGCCTTCTCAAGGGCTGCAGGGACATGCCAGCCATGTCCAGGAGCAGTAATTGCCACAGGGATAATTACTCCAGCCATGACAGGTTAGGTATTGTAGAACTCACTGCTCAAAGAATTAAATGTAAGTGTAAGAGCCAAATGAAAATTCTGAAATGTACAGACCAGTCAAAAACCTAAAATAACCCACTTTGCAAGCAGTAAAAGAAGTAACAACCCCTCATGTATGTACTGGGTCGGGAGATGAGAGGGAAGGACAGTGTGTGTTTGTGAGAATGACAGAGGCACACACATTGTGTGAAAGTGACAGAGATTTGCATTGCCAAGCTCCCTCCATCCCCTTCTCTCTGCATGGAGACAGGGTACAGAAATGGGGAGAGGAGGGACACGCTGACATCAGCATCTCCCCTCTTCTTTCTCCCACAACCTGCACTGAAAGCAGGAGGTTCCCATGGGGGCAGTTCCAAGGCAAAGGGCTGGTGGAGCAGCATGACAGGATGGAGGGGCAACTGAAGTACCAGCGCATGGCCAGGAAGCTATCAAACCAGTCAGGATGACCTGTCAGAGGCTCCAAGATCTACTGTTAGATCCCTATCTACTGGTTGGTGACCACTGCCCTAGATCATAGTCCCAGTCTTCTGCCTAAGCCAGTCATACTTCTCACCCTTTCATGCCCCCCCGAGTCTCGCTCACCACACTTTTTGTTCCAATCTGTTCCTGTCCATCCACCAGTCTGGCTTCTACTCTGTGTTTGAATAATCACCTGCATTCCCACTCCATACTGTCTGGGTGCCAGCGGGGGAGAGGGAGGGTCACTGTTAGAACAGGAGAGAGAGGCTTCCTGCTCTCAGTTCTACTGCCCCACCCCTGGCCCAGGACAGCTCTTACAGGGAAACTTTAGCTTTGTTCCTGTAGCCCTAGGCTGGAGGAAGTATGCTCAGTTACTGTGTGGGGATGGTGCATGCACAGTCTAGTCAACCATAATTCATCTCCTATGTGTATATGCATAATGACACAATCTTTAATTACATAATCACATTAGAAATGGAGGGAGTAGTTTTTCTATACAGCTCTTAAACATGAAGCACCCATTTTTAGCTAATACAGTATTATTGTCTCTTCGTCCAGACCCTCCTGATTATTTATTTTTGCTTACAGTGAGTCAATAAAGTCATTAAGCATAACATAGAAGTGCTTCATAGTTTCAAAGTCTTTAATCTCAAAACACCCCTGTATTATGCCATCTGCAAAATGAAGCAAGGCACAGACAGGTGATGTGGCTTAACCAAGGTCACACAGAGAGTAATTGATAAAGCATGGATTTTAACTGAGAGCGCACCCAAACCACTGCACCATCTTTTCTCTAATGCCTGTTGAATCATTCAATATCTCTTCCTGCACATATATGGGTTTTCCCTGCAGTATATTTTCTGTTGTGTTGTCCATTCTCATTTTAAATCCCATATTTGTAGATTTATGTTGGCCTTGCAATTATACAATATGTATATTTCAGGTGCTAAAATTGTAGCTCACAGGATATGTTTACACTGCAATACATGCAAATACTATCACTAACGTAGTACTCACATTATTAAACAGAATAATTCTCATTGATTGGTATGCAAACACTCTTCAAACCTTAATTTTATCTTTGTGAAAAATACAACTGCAACATCTAGATCAAGCTTATCCTTTGTGGTAGAGCTCTGGTAGTGCCCCCTGTGTCTTATGTTTTCTGGCGTATTTTAAGATGCCTCAGAGGCTCACAATGACCCTCCTACTGCCTCTCGGTTCTTTCAGAGGTGAGGGTTCCCTGCTTAATGAGCCCCTTTCATCATTGGCTAGTCACTAGCTTGGAGGGAAAACCCCTTCCACAGTCCAAAAGTCCCCTTTTCCCTGGTGGCAGCCCACCGGACATGGGAAGGGTTGGGGGAAACCTGGTTCTGGGCCAGGGACTGTAGGTAGCGGCTACTAGTGGGGCTCTTGCTCTTATCCCCACCACATAGCAGTCTTTCCCTAGGCCTCTCCCACAATATCTTCTCCCTGGCTTCTTGGGAGAAACCTCTTTAGTTTGTCACTTGCAGTTTTTCTTTCTCTCTCTCCTTCTCTTTCTCTTTTCTTCCTCCTCTTCTGCAGTCCATCCCTCTTTTCCTTCCCCTACTTTGCCTGAAGGGAAGCCTTTTATAGTGTATCAGCAGGCCTTAACTGGTGGCAGGTGTTCCTTTAGGCTGCACTGCAGATTGGCTCCTAGTGGGTTTCAGGTGCCCACTTGACCTAATGGCTGAGCAATAGTCTATGGCAGCCTGTTCAGGGAACATGAACCCGGACACCCAACTACCCATGTACCTGCCCTTTACCAAACTCCTGCAAGCAACTGCCATCTGTCTGCCACGCCTTCCATTATCAAACTCTTTCAAAACAGCATATAAAATCTTCAGTAGCTTCCTTTTATTCATACAAAGGTTATACACAGTCTGACCTTTTATGTATTTACAATAGTTTTCTGTACTATTTGTGTCTGGCCCCAACTATGCAATTTTATTTATAGTGACTCTTGTGCTTCATTTTGGGGATCTTGTGTAAAGGAATATTTAAGGCCATTGCCTCAGTGAGCCAAAGATGTGGGAAAGGGAACTGAATATAGAGCTGGGCTGCATTTTTCACTTCAATAATTTATTCACTAATGCAGTTTTAGGTCACTCAAAATAATTCTTTGCAAATTCATATCAAGTTTTTCAAACAGTTTTGGCCTAGCCAAAAACATCAAAACTTTTTGTTAATGCTGAAATATTTTGCCATGACTATCAGGTGTTTAAACAAAAGGAAACATCACCAAATAAGAAAGTGCCACCTCCGCATAAGCTTTAGCCCAGTGATGATTAAGCAGCACTCATCAGGGATAGAAGACCAAAGTACAGTTTCCACCCCCCTCCTTCTGCCTGCTGTGGAGAAGGAATTTGAACTTGGGTCTTTTCCCATTGTATGAGAAAAGTCACTTAGACTATAGGATAGTTTGGCATGAACCCTTCTCATTCTCTTCTTGAAGCTGTTCCACTCTATAAATAATTAAGTAGTCTTTGGAGCAGGGACTTGAATTTGGATCTGCCTCATCTTTGTTGAATGACCACTGTTAACAGTAGATCATCATTGGGGAAGTAAAAAGACAGTAAGACCTTTAGCCTATGCAACTTCAAGAAATTCCAGAATATGAAACAGCTGTACTGCTGGGCCTTAGTTTATAGCATGACATTGTAAAATGTTTTATGACATAATTAAATCATGTCAACACTAGCCAAACCTACTACCATGGTAACGTCCTGCTCACAAGAATTGTGTTTAAACATTGTTCTAACACAGTTTGAAATGTAATGACAACCAGATCTGATTGTACTTCATTACTGAAGTAAGGGCTGGTCTTTGCACAGTTTTTATACTGTTTTGCCTATAGAAACCTATATAGTTAATTCAGTACAGTCCTCTAGAGTGGATGCAGTAGTACTGATGTTAAGGTGCTTATTATGTCAGTATCACTCAAATTTAGGATAAAATTAAGATGTAGATTCAAGGAATAAAAAATGGTGTTTGGTAAGTCCTAAGAATCATATGGTTCTGGACCTTTCCCTACTGGTATAACCTGACCATGCTGTACGCCCACCGGCAGTTCCAAGTAATTGGCTGTACTAGGGATATGAAAGGTTAACCCCTGTCCATTAGCTTCCATCTGCAGTGGGCCCAGGAGGCCCTCTCCCACCGGTCCGTGCCCCCTTTAATTGATTAACCAATTAAACAGTGATAGAAATGTAGCCGTGTTAGTCTGGGGTAGCTGAAGCAATTAAACAGGATTTTGTATCCCCTGCTTGTACTAGTATTAAAAATGCAGATGTTTTGCAGATAGCTGGCATAGCGTCTTTAAAAAGAGGTTGTCCACCATTAACTTTAGTCACCTACGTTTAAAAATGTTGGCCTTCATTGAATACCAGTTGAATTGAAAGAGGTGTAGAATAACGATTGGTGAAGGGCTGTGGCAATAAGAAAGGAAAAACAATTTATTTTACAAAATACACTTCAAAGGGTTGTTTCTTAAATACTGTCATTAGTAAGTTGTTTTCCTGCTTGAACGTTAACAGACAAATATTTTATTTCCCCTACCACACTCCAGGTAGAGGATACAGATCAGGACATCGAGACCAGAGGAGGAGGTTCCAGCTTGCGCCCCGGTAAGTAATGAAAATACAAAGATTGCAAAGAAGGCCTATAATAGGTTTGAATGAGAGATTTATAGTTTTCCCAACAGGCGAGGGCAAACAGGACAACTGCTACAGAGCCTGGTGATTCAAAAGGGCCTGCAACTCCTAGCTGCTTCTGCAGCAACTGCATCAGTGGCCAGAGTGTGGTGTGCTGTAGGCAGCACTGAAGGCTGCCTGGGGGAGCCACGGCATGCTCCAAGCATCGTTGAGGGCTGCCTGGGGAGGCCAGCTCTGCCCCTTCTGCCCAAAGGCTGTGGAATCAACCTACCCCTCTGCCTTCCACAGGGACCTAGTTGTCAGCCCCACTGCCTCCCACAGATTTCATCTTTACCTACAAAATCCAGGACTCAAGGGCTTTACCGAATGTCTGAACACCTTCAGTTTCCAGTGATTTCACCCAGGGCAGTGGGTGCTCAGCCCATTATGTCCTTTCCACACTAAGATTGAGCTAATGATATTTGGGGAATGGCCTCACTAGCTACTGTAAAATAAGTGTCAGGGGATCTGGTTACTACTTGGCACTGTCCAGTCATGGTTAAAATCCCCACATATTCCCATTTATACAGGAAAGTCCAAACTAAGTTTTAGTGGTGCTAGAGCAATCATCTAATGTAATTAGATCTTCCCAATGTAGTTTTACGTTGCGGATGAGACCTTAGTGTGCCCATCAAGAACAGTACAATACCTACGCTCTGTCAGTAGGAGGCTGCTGTTGGTTACTCCACACTCTTCTTAATGTAGCCCGCTGACAAAGTTGGAACATGAAGGTAGGTGTTAGCATTGGGGTTAAATTTCACCTACAAGTGAAACACTGGTACTTCCCTGTTGGAAAGCAGTGCTGATTTATAAGTGCTGACACCACTTCATTGCAACTTAGGAGAGGAACAACTCTGCACATCCAAGCTGTTTGTAAATCTTATCACCTCTGCCTCCTAAATAATTTCTGAGATCATCCTTTTCTGTCTAAACAACCAAAACTCTCATTCAGACCCTTTATTACCTTTAGATTTAGAGCTCTTCTTGAAGTGATGGTGCCTGTTGTATTTAACCTTCTGGTTACACACATGCACCCTGTTCCCAGAACCGGAGAATTTGAAAGCAGTGTCTCTTGGTCAGTGTGTGCACTCTGGTTCACCTGTTGCCTCTATCCAAAGGGATAAAGGTTGGGGCACACAAACCATCTCGCCATTTCCTTCTCACAGCTGCATGCTCCAAGTCAGAATCTCCAGTGTCCATAGGTTTGGCTTCAATCTACAAAATAAGAATTAGATTTAGCATTATAAATAGTTTTAACAGTTTTTAGCTTACAATTTAATGTTTTATAGATCTCTTACGGTATGTCTACACTAGCTCGTTAGTTCGAGCTAGGTAGGCAAATGAGGGCAACCGGAGTTGCAAATGAAGCCCGGGATTTAAATTTAAATGGAGTAGGTAGTTCGAATTAGAGACCCTCGTGGAACGAGAAGTAACGGTAGTTCGAATTAGGATCTCTAATTCGAACTACCTACTCCGTGTCGCATGTAGCCACAGGCACGGAGTTCGGACTAAGGGGGATTTAAAAATGGCGGCGCCTGGGAACATGCAAATGAAGCCCGGGATATTTAAATCCCAGGCTTCATTTGCAACTCCGGTTGCCCTCATTTACCAACCTAGCTCAAACTAACGAGCTAGTGTAGACATACCCTTATTGTTTAGATTTAGTCTCTTTGGGGAAACCCATCCCTCAGCTGACCGTGCTCAAGAATCCAGGCTTCAAACCCTGTGTGTTTCTGCCTGAAATCCTTCTCCGTGAACAATGGCTACCAGTGTTGTCTTTAATGTCTTGGGGAATCCCACATTGCAACAAGATGCAGTATCTGTCAATCATTTCCCAGCCATAATATATTTCATTGTAATTTACCACACAGTTTCAGTGATGGAAATGTAAGCCACATGCACTCAGTGTAGCACTCTGTCCTTCTTTGGTGTTGGCCCTGGGCAACTACATTCAGGATGCCAAATCATCACATTAGGCAGCACCAAATCCTGTTGCTCTGTTTTTTGCTTGACTACTGTTACTGTTGTTGTTGTTGTTGTTGTTTGTTTTATTTGTGCTTGTCTCTCTGGGGCAAGGAGGGAGCACTAAAAGTATTTTACATCTGAGATGATAAAACACATACAACCAGCTGTGGTTAAAAGAGCTGAGTCTTTTAGACCAAGCAGTAGAGGCTGATGCATGAAGATCCAGTGGCCCACCCAAGCACATCAGTATTACTTAAATTTTATTTTTTTATCACCAAATGAATTCATTTTGGCCAGAGCAATTACAGTCATTGCTAAGTAAATATGTAATGATGGTGCACACAACAGTGTAACCAACATTATAAAGATGTATACTGGTTAAGTGATATTACAAGTACTGTCCTGAAGCATTGTGGGTTTTTAAAAATTTATTTATGTGAGAAAATGGTTGTTTCAAAGTTCACATAAACATTTTTTTTAAACTTTTCACTTGTATATCCATGCAGTGTAGAACGATCAGAGGTATTTTACCTAATTGCTGCCTTTAGGCAAAAACATTAGGCCATAACAATAAAAATTCATTAAAAATAAAGCATACAAATTTGTATCCAGAAGCAAAAATGCTGTGTGTCAACAGCACTGTGGTCACATAGGAAATGGGTGAAAAGTTTAAAAACAGGTTATCTCATTGCTGGTCTGTAGCCTGATAATCTAATTGAAACTTGACTTCATCAATGTCTTCAGCTGCTTGATATTGTCCTTAGCTTTCATGTAATCTTTGGACTGAATTGGCTCAAGAGGATGTTTATGAAACTGATAATCACTCTTTTCCATTTATATATTTTGGAGCCACTATGTCTTTATTTTGTATTGAAACATTTTCAGTACATTAAAATGATAATCTCCCTTTGCCTTAATGAAGAAGCTCTTGTAGCTATTTGAATATTCCTTAATTATCCATATCACAAGTCTGGTTGAAAAGTTTTCCACCCGTCAGGCAAAGGAGTTCCCTTTCTAAATTTTAGGTCTTATAAGAATTAATAATTCAGCCACTGACCATATTAAATACAGCAATCCTTGACCTGACTCTTGGTAAACATCCATTCAATCAGAGCCTTTTTCAGTCTCTTATCTAGCATAGAAATGAAGTATATTTTCTTCAAATTGTTTAACTGCAGTATCTTCCTCTGCAAATATCTTGCTTACAGTTATTTTTGTCATATTTTGTCAGAATGCTTCCATTGACCTTGCTAACATTGCTTGGGGAGGTGGTTTTCCAGTCATGAGTGAATTGTTTCTGTTGCTGTAGGCTGCCTCTACACTACAGCATTATGCCAACAGAGTTATGACATTGTAGTCCCCGTAGTGTTGGCATGGCCTGACTAATCTATCATTCCCCATGTTTTCTTTGTTTCCCTTTTTAAAGATAGATACTATGTTTGTCCTTCTCTAGTCCTCTGGGACCTCCTCCTTCTTCCATGAGGTCTTGAGGATTATTGATTCTCAGATTGCTTCAGCTAGTTCCTTATGTATTCTAAGGTAAATTTGGCTAGGCCTTGACGATTTGAATACATCTAACTTGTTAAAATAGTCTCTAACCCAGTCGTCTTCTTCGAGGAGTGTCCCTGTGGGTGCTCCACCTTAAGTGTCTTGGGTGTCCCTGCGCGCCTAGTTGGAGATTTTTGGTAGCCGTGTTCTCCGCTGTGCTGTGCACGTGACGCAGATGGCACACGCGGTGCCTCTAACACACATGCAGCAACCATCCCTTCAGTTCCTTCTCTGCCACCACCGGCATCCGTCGAAACTGCTCTGCTCTCCAACTTAGTCTTTCCCTTGTTAGCTTAGGATAGTTAGTTACTTGTTTGTTCTTCAGTTAAATTGTTTCAAGTTTATTGTTAGTGATAGTTGTAGTTTAAAAAAAATTATTGGTTCTTTGATTATTTAGGGTTAGTTCTTTCTAGCAATCCTAAATTTTTTTTTACCTGGAATGCCAGGTTCCCCGGATTTTAAACAGTGCCTATCCTGCAGGCTTTCAGTTCCTGTCTCCGACGGGCAGTCTCAGTGTGTTCGGTGCCTAGGTCAGACACATGCCACAGCGCACTGTGAGCATTGCAAACCGTTAACAGCCCGCATGCAGAAGGCCAGGGAGCTACAATTGAAGTTAATCTCCCTGGAAAGCACTATAAGACCAGCCTCCAACCCAGAGTACTATACACGACCACAGCAGCCCTCACCAGTGGCCATGTCGGAGAAGGCAGCCCCATCTGCCATGTCTTCTCAAGACTCTTCTTAGGAAGAGATCTCACATGATGGGAAGAGATGACTCCCCATCAAAAAAGCAGGGGACAGCACCTAAAATAACCCCTGCACTGACCCATTCAAGAGTTCAGGACAGGGACATACCGGGACCATTGTTGGTACATGGCTCCCAAGGGTCTAAGGACCTGGCAGTGCTGTCAGATAGGACACTGAGTAAGCCTAAGTCAAAATCAGCACCAGCTGCACTAACATCTACTGACTCAGCGCCCAAGAAGGCCAAGTCAAAGAGGTACCACGAACAGGCACTGTCAGCACCGAAGCACATCAGGGTACACACCACACCTTTGGTATCAATGCCTCCCCCAGTACCGAAAATACAAAAGCATGCTTCATTTTCAGCGCCACCAACACCACAGATTGCCCCAGTACCACCATCCTCTGCACCGCCAGTGCCACCTGCATCACTTTCCCCTCCGCTAACGATGATGGAAGAGCTTAGGGTCATGTCAGAACCGACTATGCTGCTAGTCAGCACGAATGGTACACCTGCATACAGCAGATTCATGTTATCCACTCCAACCTGCTCGGCACCACCTCTGTCCACAGATGAGGACGAACCAATCAGTGGAAGCCATAATCCAAGGCATACTCTGAAGGACTCCCATACTACCTTGAAAATGCTGGGCATCCACGTTCCTGCAATAAAGCATAAGCAGGGCAGGAATTTCACTCAAAGGTATAGACCAACACCATTCTCCCAGCCTCAGAGACAGTTCAACAATAGAAGAAGGTGACAGAATACCTCGAGGCAAACCTTTTGAACCTTATGTCGAGAGTCCGGAGACACCACCTTGTTCAAGGCAGCTACATCCTTTCTACTTATTCTGGCAACATCTAGCACCCTTCTTTCAACAGTGGTCGACCATCACAACCAACAGATGGGTCCTGGACATTATAAAGAATGGTTACTCTATCCCTTTCTCCTCTCCCCCTCCGCCCCATCCACCTTCCTTGTCCCTCTTCAGAGACTCGTCTCACGAGGCCATCCTCCTACAAGAGGTCGAACACCTACTCCATCTCGAGGTAGTGGAATAGGTACCACGACGATACGAGGGAAATGGATCTACTCCCACTATTTCCTGACCAAAAGGAAGTCAGGGGGATGGAGATCTATTCTTGATCTCAGGAGACTAAACAAACACATTTGATTGCAACATTCAAAATGGACACCCTATCCACAATAATCCCTGCCCTGGACACAGACAATTGGTTATCGACTCTTGACCTTTAGGATGCTTATTTTCACATTTCCATCCATCCTGCACATTGCAAATACCTCAGGTTTACAGTCGCCAGAAAGCATTACCAGTACATTGTCCTCCCCTTTGGTCTTTCTACAAGGCTGTTCTCAAAGGTACTAGCAGTCGTTGCTGCTCAACTACACAGACAAGGAGTCTCCATATTCCCATACCTGGATGACTGCCTCATAAGAGCAACTACAAGCTCAGATACACAGAAGGCAGTCTCCTCACCAGATCCCTTTTTCACACTCTGGGAGTACAGACAAACCTTGCCAAATGCAAACTCCAACCATCACAAATCATGGAATTCATTGGAGCCCACTTGGACTGAGTGAGGACCATAGCCTCTTTACCTCTCAACAGATTTCATGCTATCAGGGACCTCATAATGATAATACAGAACACTCCAAACACTATGGTGAGAACTTGATTACAACTATGGGATCAGGATCATGTGGCTGCAGCCACGTCAGTGGTGTTGCATGCCAGGTTGCACATGTGATCAATACAGCATTGGCTGTGGACAGTATACAACCCACATTACAACCCAGTCACCAAACAGGTGTCCATCCCAACCAGGGTCAAGCGTTCCCTCCACTGGTGGACAGATGAAAGAAACGTGTGTGCTAGTGTCCCTTTTTGCAAACGTACCCCATCCATGACAGTTACAACGGATGCATCCCTCCTTGGGTGAGGAGCTCATCTAGGCTTCCTCGCTACCCAAGGCCAATGGTCGAGCCAGGAATCCAGCCTACACATAAATGTTCTGGAGCTCAGGGCAGTATTTTACGCATGTCAACACTTCCTACATCAAATACAGAATTTCACAATTGAGATTTTCACGAACGATCAAGCAAAGACTTTTTACATCAACAGACAAGGGGGCGCTAGATCTTTCCTGTTATGCAACATGTCCAAAGGCGGACAGCTTCTCTGCATACCACATGACATATACTTACAGGCCTTAGACCTCCCGGGCAAAGACAATCTTACAGCCGACAGCCTCAGCAGGAACGTCAAATCCGACCAGGAATGGGAAATGGACCCATTTATCATACATCGCCTCTTCACGCGCTGGGAGTTTCCTAATGTGGATATGTTTGCAACCAATGCCAACAAGAAGTGTCCACTGTTAACAGTAACAAGAGTGTTACTGTTCTCATGCAGGCATTGGCAGGCACTCCCTGGGGGACGCATTTGCAATACGATGGAACATATTTATGAAACCTCTTCTTATTCCCTTTGTCCCTTGCCAGTGTGGCCAGGTGCAGCTCATTTTATACCTTATCCTTTCTGATTTTGTCCCTACGGGCATGTCTACACAACAGGGCTAAAGCTATAATAAGCTATGAAATTTGAGCTGTGTCAGCTGTGTAGCTTAAGTCAAAATAGCTTATTTTGGCTTTTGGCGCTGTCTACACAGCAGGAAGTCTGAGAGAGAGCACTCTTCCTCCGACTTCCCTTACTCCTTGTAAAATGAGGGTTAGTGGAGTTGAAGTAAGAAGTCATCCCACTCAACATTATTTTGACATTATATTGAAATAACTGCTTGTAGTGTACACGCGGACTATGTCATGAAATAACACTGTTGTGTAGATGTACCCTACATGAATTTATACTCATCTTTAGCAATGTGCTCATGTCTCCAATTTTATAGGATTCCTTTTTTGTTTTAGATCATTAAAGAGCTCTTGATAGAGCTATATTGGCATCTTCTTCCCATAGAATCATAGAATCATAGAATAATAGGACTGGAAGGGACCTCGAGAGGTCATCGAGTCCAGCCCCCCGCCCTCAAGGCAGGACCAAGCTCCGTCTACACCATCCCTGACAGATGTCTATCTAACCTGTTCTTAAATACCTCCAGAGAGGGAGATTCCACCACCTCCCTTGGCAATTTATTCCAATATTTGACCACCCTGACAGTTAGGAATTTTTTCCTAATGTCCAATCTAAACCTCCCCTGCTGCACTTTAAGCCCATTACTCCTTGTCCTGTCCTCAGAAACCAAGAGGAACAAATTTTGTCCTTCCTCCTTGTGACACCCTTTTAGATATTTGAAAACCGCTATCATGTCCCCCCTTAATCTTCTTTTTTCCAAACTAAACAAGCCCAGTTCATGAAGCCTGGCTTCATAGGTCATGTTCTCTAAACCTTTAATCATTCTTGTCGCTCTTCTCTGTACCCTTTCCAATTTCTCCACATCTTTCTTGAAATGTGGCGCCCAGAACTGGACACAGTACTCCAGCTGAGGCCTAACTAGTGCAGAGTAGAGCGGCAGAATGACTTCACGAGTTTTGCTTACAACACACCTGTTGATACAACCTATAATCATATTTGCTTTTTTTGCAACAGCATCACACTGTTGACTCATATTCAACTTGTGGTCCACTATGACCCCTAGATCCCTTTCCGCCATGCTCCTTCCTAGACAGTCGCTTCCCATCTTGTATGTATGGAACTGATTGTTCCTTCCTAAGTGGAGCACTTTGCATTTCTCTTTATTAAACCTCATCCTGTTTACCTCTGACCATTTCTCTAACTTGCTAAGGTCATTTTGAATTATGTCCCTATCCTCCAAAGAAGTCGCAACCCCACCCAGTTTGGTATCATCTGCAAACTTAATAAGCGTACTCTCTATCCCAATATCTACGTCATTGATGAAGATATTGAACAGTACGGGTCCCAAAACAGACCCTTGAGGAACTCCTCTTGTTATCCCTTTCCAGCAGGATTTAGAACCGTTAACAACAACTCATCTTTCCTTTGCTTAGGGATTTTTGCTATTGTGTCTTTAACAGTACTTCTAGAGAATCTGCCTTGAACTCCTTTCCTCTTAGATTTTCTTCCCATGGGACCTTACCTACCAATTCTCCGAATTTAAGACTGTTTTTTTATATTCATTTCCCTTATTCTATTGCTCTCATTTCCTTCATTTCTTTAGAACAATAAAATGATCACTTTCTGCCAAATGGCCTTCAACTATCAGTTTCTCAGTCAATTCCTCTCTTAGTCAAAAATAAGTCTAAAATGGCTATACCCATTCCCAGTAAAAAAAATTGTCCACAAGGAACCTTACATTCATCCGTTCTTGCCTATGTATATTGCAGATGGTATTTCTAGGAAACCATAGGGTAGGAAAAGCAGAAGAGAACCAGATGGGGAGTAAAATTTTCAAAAGGGCAGAAGTTCAATTTTCAAAAGGAATATAGGGTCATATTTCATTTAATTGGACATGAAGCATCTTGGATACTTCTGAAAATGTCATTAGGATCCTTTAAATACCTAAATAACTTCTCAAAATATGGTCCTAACAACCTAGGTCAATGAAAGTCAGGGCTTGTAAGTATTTAAGAACCAGATTTTCAAATATATTTAGGTGTCTAAAAATTTAATTAGGCACTAGCACAGGGGCAGGAAACCTTTTCTGGGTCAGGGGCTGGTGGCCCTTAGAAGAGTCAGTTGTGGGCTGCATCTGGCCTCCCGGGGCCTTAGGTTCCCCACCCCTGCACCAGTGGAATTTTAAAATCCTATTTGCTTCTTTAAGCATCTAAGTACATGTGGAAATCTAGACCCAAAACCCTTTTGAAAAAGATACTAAGGACTTGTCTGTATTTAAAACACCTCAATAGTACATCAGTGCCATTGTAGCACTTCAGTGTAGATACTTAGCTATGGCAACACGAAAGATTCTCCTATTGTCAGAGATAATCCACATTTATGAAAGAGAGTAGCTAGGTTGATGAAGTTCAGTTAACCTAACACTGTCAACACAGGTATATAGGTCAGTTTCACGACGCATCTTAGTGTGGTGGATTTTTAATATCGCTGAGTAACATAGCTAAACCAAACTAATTTTCTTGTGTAAACCTGGGCCTTAAGTATTTATCCTAAATACTCTTTGGAAATTTTAAATAGGCTTTTCGTCATTTTGTATGGTCACAGGAGCAGTTTGTCTGCTGTATCTCTTCACATGGACTTTTATTATTTGAAGTTGTTTAAATATTGATATGTGTATGTCTTGCTTAGCCCATCACAGACTGTTTGTATTTTAGATGGCCCAGATGACTTTGTCCATGATTGGAGCCGAATGAAAAGTGATAAGACGACAAAATGTTTTTTATAAAGTACTCTAAATTGAATATAATAAAATAATTTCTGTATTTTTATTGTACTGTCAATAATATGATAAATCCAATACACATTTTAAGATTGGTCGTGAGAAGTATTTAATTACATTACCCTGATTTCACTCAGTATTTCCAATTCCATTTCATTTTGACTTTTCATACTTCTTTTCATTAAATTAGCAATGTTTGTAAGAGTATGTGTTATGCTCTGAGGCAAACTTTGAAATGTTTGATTCCCAATTCCACAGTGATAGCTGCTTTATAAAAGTCTCAGACAATTATGATTTCTGACTGTAAAGGAAATATGTACAGAAATGGAGGCTACTTTTATGTGGTGAAGAAGTTAGAATAAGTCTAAAGTGGTAAAGCCATGAGTGAGTTTAAGAGTAAGCTTCAGAGAGGTAGCTGAGTTAGTCTGTAATAGGAAAAACTTTAAAAAATAGAATAGTCTAGTAGCACCGTAAAGACTAACAAAACATGTAAATGGTATCATGCACTTTCATGGGCACAGCCCACTTCTTCAGATGACAGAAGTGGGTTGTACCCATGAAAGCTCATGATACCATCTACATGTTTTGTTAGCCTTTAAGGTGCTACTAGACTATACATTGTTTTTTAAGTTTTTTCTTAAGGGAAATGATATATCTATATCTGTGGCTGTCCTATGCCAGCTAATTTAACTTGGATTAAGATTAGGGCTGCAGCCCAAATTCTGGGACCCTTGCATTTTACAAGGTCCAGAGCTTAAACTCCAGCCTGAGGCCAAATGTCTAAACTGCAGTTTAAGAGCCCTTGCCCTGAGCCTTGCTAGCTCAAATCAACTGGTGCAGGCAGCTGTGGATTTTTATTTGCAGTGTAGACATACTCTACACGTGCAGTCATCCCAGCCACATATACATATATTCCATGTATGCCACATCTTTTACAGAAAAAAGTTTTAGAAGTATTTCAGATAACTTTACCTTAAAAATACGTTTTTGTATCTGCCTGTAAAGCCAGGTGGCTTAATTATTACATGAGGGGCTCAAAGGAAGAGGGAAATTATAGCTAATAGGTTTTAGAACTCTCTAAAGATACCTTTTCTAGACACAAAATTATTCACAGCATTAAAGGCTCATTATTTTAAAGTCTCCCAGAGCAAAAATGAGTGCTGCCTCCCCCCATTGGGAAACCTAGAGGTTCCCTTTTCAGTTGTATAATGGTCCCATATCTAGCCTTTTGCAGTGTTTATACATCAAACCTTAAGCGTGTCAATTAGCAAGAAGAATATTGCTCATCTTGGGTCTTGGACTTCTGCAGTTTTGGAGGACACTTGAAATGAGGGAGATGGGAACAAAACAAAAAGTTTGTCAGCTATTTGAAGCACAGTGGTTAAAATTCTGTCTCCATTGAAATCAATAGCAAAACTCTCATTGATTACAGTGTAGATGCTCAGAATGGTCTCACCAGTTATAGATTAGTGATAGAAATGTAGCCGTGTTAGTCTGGGGTAGCTGAAGCAAAATGCAGGACAATGTAGCACTTTAAAGACTAACAAGATGGTTTATTAGATGATGAGCTTTCGTGGGCCAGACCCACGAAATCTATAATAGACAGTTATAGATTAGTGAACGGTGTTCAGGAGTGGAACCAGACATGTACCATAAATCATTTTCTCACAGGCGTACAATTTGTCACATGGATTTCCCCTTACGTGTGGGGTAGTGCATACAAAATAGTGGGGGGGGGGGAGGAGGGAGTATATTGTAGATTAAATTTGTGTGTTCAAATATTTGGCTTGATGAATATATACACATTCTTATCTCTGAAATAATAGGCTTATTTCTAATGTTAAGGATTAACAACAGATGGATTCCAAAGTCACTACAGAAGGTTGATTTATCTGTGTGGAACAGTTAATAGTAGCTAGTTTTTAATTCATTCTATTGCTAGTTAGCTCTGGTACTCCTTAGGTCTTATGCAGATGTTTGCTTTTGAGCCAACTATCCATTGAGTTTTTCCCATCTCATCTGTGAGTTCTGTAAATATAAAGGTTTTGTCATTTGTACACAATATAGTATTATTTTCTTGTATGTATTTGACTAAAATACAATAAATGTATTGTGACATTAATACAAAGCTAAATAAATAAACAATAGCCCAGCATTTTTAATTCTATAAAAACAAGTGATTCTGATTTCACTCTTTTTAAAACATGACACTAGTTTTGCCTGATCTGCTTTCTGAGGATCATATGATTATGTTTAGGGCAGTCCTACCCTATTCTCCTACCAGCTATTTACTTTATTTTTAAATGTACTACCTGCTAGTCAAAGCTTTTTAGGAGAATTTACTGAAAGCCTTTGCGTTGCTAGGTTTTGGCACTTTAAAAATTACCAGTGAGATTTAAAGGCACCCTCTGCTGACATTTTTTCTTATGCTTGACTATAGCCAGAAGTTGCTAATTATCCAGACTTCTGAGCAAAAGATTATTTCTCCTTAGAAATCATTGGCTTGGACCAGGAGATCCATGCAGGTGCTGTACTCCCAAGGAATATTAGCTTATATCAGAGGGCTTTGGTTCTGCTCTCATAGCCAAGGCTAGTCAGAACTACATGAGGCTGTAAGCGAGAAAAGGAAATCACACAAGGAAAAAAAGGCCTTCCTGAAAATGCAGATTTGACGGAGTCCCTCAATGCCTGACTGACACGTTTTCTAACCTAACATTGTTGCCCCACTTGGGATGCCTGGAGTTTTAGGAGGAAGAAGGAGCTACAGGGGACAGACAGAGTTACACAAATATGAAACAGTCTCCTGCACTGAGGCAAGACTAAGGGTATGTCTACACTACCAACTTTTGTCACATAAACTAATGTTGATACACAGAAGTCACCAAAAAAAAGTTGCCAAAGTGTGTTTACACTTGCTCTGTTGTCAGATTGTACCCACATTTTTAGCTCCCCTGTTGACAACGGGAGCAATGTACTGTGGGTATGTATCCCACAGCGCCTGGCGACACCATCTGTTGCTATGTGTCAAGGGACTGCAGAACAAAGTGTGGGGCATCTAGGGACTGTGCATAATATCCCATCCAGCACTGCTTTGTTCAGGGGCTCCTGGCATCCTTTTGCGCTTTTTTTTTTCCAACTGCTGTTTTCTGCCTTGCACTCTGAGATCTGCAGTGAGAAAGAATGGATCCCACATTTCTCTCTCATACTCTATTAACTGTGGTGAGAACCTCATGCATGGCAGCAGAGATCATCTGACAGAGGAAGAAGACTCAGAGGAGTCTCACTGTGCATGATATGAACAGTGGCAACCTATCATTGCATTTGCCAGGCACAGAGTAGCTGTACAGAGTAGATCAGTGTTTCTGGACTTGGGAAACCAGCACAGATTGTCATGCAGGTGTGAGATGAAGACTAGTAATTACATAACTTTAAGATGCATAAAGCAACTTTTGTGGAGCTGTGTGCTGAGCTGATCCCCACCCTGCGGTGCAAGGACATCCGAATGAGAACTGCCTTCTTGGTTGAGAAGCATGTTGCAATTGCTGTGTGGAAACTGGCAACTCCTTATTGATGTCCGTCATGATACCATCTACATTTTTTGTTAGTCTCGAAAGTGCTGCAAGACTATTTGTTTTTCTAGTTGCAAATCAGTTTGGAGTAGGGAAGTCGACCGTTGGAACTGTGCTGCTGCAAGTGTGCAGGGCAATAAATCTCATTCTCCTACGGAGAACTGTGACTGGGAAATGTGCATGACAGGGCAGAGGTGGGGAACTTTTTCTGGGTCGGGGACCAGTGCCCCACAGAAAAATTAGTCGGGACATGCACAAGAAGCAAATAATAATAATTAATAAAAAAATCCCTCACTGATGTGGCCCTCAAGTAAGAAGCAGAAACACACACCCCACGTCTCCCTCCCACACCAGAGCCTAGGGGTGCCCCGGCTAGTAGATTTTGAGTGCTCCAGCCCCACAGTAGAGCAGTGGCGGGGGGGGGGTGTGAGTCTGGAGTGTCAGTGCAGGCTCCCCAATGCATAGGTGGGGGCCCTGAGTCTTGGGGGGCTGGATTCACACAAGCCTGCATCTGGCCCGTGGGCCTGAGGTTCCTCACTCCTGACATAGGGACTGGCTTTATAGACATGGGATTTCCCAGCTGGGGTGCGGGAGGCAATAGGTGACGCACACATTCCAATTTTAATGCCAGCCCACCTTGCCATCAGGTACATAGGAAGGGGCACTTCTTGATGGTGTCACAGGCACTTGTGGATCACCATGGGCATTTCACAGACATCAGTGCGGGGTGGTCTGGAAAGATGCATGATGCACATGTATTCAGGAACACAGGCCTGTATAGAAAGCTAGCTGCAGGCAGGGATTCTCTTTACAGATCACAAGTTTACAGTGGGGAATGTGGAAGTCCTGAGAGACCCTGCTGAAACTCCTTGCAGTCCTGGCTCATGAAACCATACACGGGGTACCTGGACAGCAGTAATAAGTGTTTTAACAACAGGCTTAGCAGGTCAACTGCATAGTGGTTGAATGCGCCTTTGGGAGATTGAAAACAAGATGACGGTGTCTGTATGGCAGGCTAGACCTCACTAAAGTCCCATGGCTATTGTGGCTTATTGCATCTTGCATTTTGTGTAAAAGTAAGTAAGGGAGAATTGTCTGCTTAGGTTTGGCTGCAGAATATGAACAGTGAGACACTAGAGCTCTCAGAGGAGCTCAAAGGGCTTCTGTTAACATCAGAGAGGCTTTGAGGGTGTATTTTGAAAATGAGGGGCCCTGAAATAAAGTTCTGTTACAGTTGCTTCAACACAACACAACCTGTCCCTCCCATCGACAGGAACATGCCTTTATGCCTGCACCTGGGCTCACATCGACTGGTCTGTGACATTAAACAGTAAATAAAAAAGTGGGATCAATATAAAAGTGTGTCTTTATTCATCAGAGAACAGTGTGCTGAAATGTAATAAAATACCCCCAAGAGGTGAAGAGGAAGGTGCAGCAAAGAGTAACACATCACAAATGTCCAAGTATCATAATCAAAGTTGGGAGAGGCATAGTGCATGGGAGAATGAGGACTCCGAGAGAGGGAAAAGGAATGTGAGGATGGAGAGAGAGGTGGGGTAGGGTGACACAGAATTTTGAATCTGCTGCAGGGCAGGGGGTGGGTGAACCTGTGTTGGCTCACTCTACTGCTTCGCTAAACACTTGAAGATCACTGTCCATCACCGATCGTGCATTCTGTGGCTTGTCTGCTGAAGGTCTGGTGGTTCTTGTGGTTCCACAGCTCCCTTTCAACATGGTGTTCTTGACATCTGCACTCACTTGCTGATTGATTTAATTCTTCACAAACCAAATTCTCCTTGTTTTTCCTAAGGTGCTTCCTTATCTGTTTCAGTCTCTCCAATGAAGTACATAGCAGGGCCTTCAAGGTCTCTGCTCTTCAGCACAATGCACAAAAAGGAGTCTGTTAACGTCGAGTTCTATGTTGTAACATTTCACTTACAAACCCCTTTCCCAACATTTCCGCTCACTTTCTCTATGATCCTTGCAAGGAATGCACCTCTGCAAGCATCATAATCGCAGTGAGGGGATTGAGGGGGAGGGGCAGTGCATATGGGCAAAAGAAATTCCAGCCAGGGCTAGAAAATTCCCTTCGTAGGAATATGGTTCGATTTATGCCACATTTCTCTACAGGCAGGTAACATGCTGGCAGACATCTCTCTGCTCAGAGTAAGCAAGGAAACCAGGGCACAACTTCTCCAGGCTTGTAGCTTTCACCCTGCTCCATATGCAGCCCATGTATGTGCTGCTTTGGTTCCTGCATAAGTGATTGATGAATGGTACGGGCTAGTGTCCTGTAATGGGGGAGGGGACAAAGCTGCATTGCCATGGAATCTGAGGCAGAAATGTACAAATACCTCAACAAAAGTTTCAACAACCCCTCTCTCCATTGAGATCACAGTGAACATCAACACCCTGCTCAGCCCATCGATTAGCTACACAGGAATATGTGCAGCTCACTGAAATAAAGCCAGCCTTCCACTTTTCCATGCCCTCAGCCCTGCACCCCACGGCCACTTGCCCGGCATCTCATCCCCTGCCTCCTGGTCCCTCAGGCTGGCTATGTCTGTCAGCAGTGAAGAACAGTTCCTGGCTGCCGGACACGCTTGCAACCGTGGGGGGAGCCCCGGGTTCTCGTTTACCTCAACCTCTTCATCTACAATTTCATCCTTTGGCTTAGGTACTCCACACCCTCTGAAGTATCCATGTGGCTCTTGGCGGTGGAGGTGGGGTGTCCGCCAAGGATAGCATCCAGCTCCTTATAGAAACGAAAGGTCTTTGGTGAAGCACTGGAGCATCCCACTCATACCCCTTTTCACACAGGGTTTGAGAAATGTGCCTGTATGTGTCTCAGTTCCTACAGGTCACTCACAGCTGGGACTGAACAGACTCCTCCCCCCATACACTGATCACATCCAGCAGCTCCGTGGCAGTCCAGGTGAGTGTTTGGTGCCATGATGATTAGTCATTGGCAGGCATAGGCACTTGGGAAGACACCACGAGACGACTGCATGCTGAGCCAGCCCATGGGAAGGATCCAGGTGATCAGGCAGCAGGAAATGGGATTTCAATTTCATAGGGCTTGCAAAGGGGACAGAGCTGGTAGCTGATCACCTGGCTGCAGGGCAGCAGAGTTCAAACTGCTGACTAGAATAGCTGCTTGGGAATTGTGGGCCACGTTTTAGAGGCCAGAATCTGTGACAAAACACCCCATGGTGTCCACACTGCATGTTTGTCAAGAACACAGGGAGGAGCAAAGACACAAGTCCCTCATGGAACTGGAAATGTTTTGTCAACAAAAATGGTTGCTTTTCTTGACAAATGTCACGTTTCAGTATGCACACTCATACAATTTTGTCAACAAACCCTCAGTATTATATCTAGATACAGAGCAGTTTGGAATTAGAATTGAGTAGGGTTATTTCTGGAGAAGGAGAAAAATACAGGAAAATAATCTTATTCCATAAACTTTAAATTGCTATTTACTTCAACGAATCTAAAATATGCGGCTGTATTTTAAGAAATAAATAATTTACTGGGAGGCTACGTCTACATTGTGCTCTCTTGCGCAAGAACATATGTAAATGAGGTGCCATTTTTACGTAAAGGGCTTTTGCGCAAGAGCTGTTCTGCCACTTATTTTCAGGCAGAACGGCTCTTGCGCAAGAGGGAAGATTTACACAAGCATGAGCAGTGTAGACTGCTCAAAAAAGCAAAAGCCCCTTGTGCAAAATGGCGGCTCATTAGGTATGCAAATGAGGTGCGGCGATATTCCTTGCCGCACCTCATTTGCATATGTTCTTGTGCAAGAGAGCGCAGTATAGACATAGCCATAACGTTTATTGTCAAGTGGCCTTTTAGTGGTGAATGGGAGAAGAATATACCACTGGTCATCAGTGATTGAGTCACCTGTGCCAGTGTAATAGAGGAGATCTCGTCATTGATAGAGACAGACACAGAGACTGGCATGAATCCATTGGCCTTCGCTTGCTTTAACTAGGTGATTCCTGTTTTATTGCATTGTTTTGCAGTGTGTAGCACCTTCAAACCAGGAATCTGAGTGTTGTAAAACAGTGAGTTAGCCCTCACCCCATCAGTGGGGTAGATGTTGATTATTTTCATTTTACAAATTGTGAAACTTCACTCAGGGATGTGCAGCACCTTGCCTGCAGTCACACTGCGGAAACTAAGAACAGATCCAGATCTGATTCCCAACCATGCAATTCAGTACCAAACTCATCTTAACTCCAAGTTGCTCAACTTATTAACATTGCATTTGTTAAGGAGAAAAATAATTGAACAGTTTCCATAATTTACTTCACACTCAAAATACAGCTATTTTAAAAGCTTTTGTTTGTTAGTGGCCCATCATAAACTATGTGGCATTTGAACACTCATAAGTACTAGCCAATTTATATGTTGGGTTCTCAAACTTCACTGTGGTGTACCACAACCCCCTTCTGACAAACAAAATCACTACACAACCTCAGAAGGGAGGATTGAAGCCTGAGCCTCACTGCCCCAGGATCAGGGGACAAAGCTGAAGTCCAAGGGCTTAAGCATTTAACCTGATTCCTGTCACCCCAGGCTGAAGACTTTGGACTTTGGCTCTGGTTGGTGGGGCTCAGGTTTTGGCCTCGGGTGCCAGGAAGTCTAATGCCAGCCATGGCAACATGTTGTTGAGAAGGATCCATTTTTTATTAATTTTCAATCTTGACTTTATGCAATTGAAGAATGGGTCTTCCTCTTAATGGCGATTGTGTGATTTTTCAGGCTTCTTACTCCTCTCTTTCACTTCTCTGTGCAGCAAATTAGATAGGGTGCATTTCCTCTAGAATGGTTCGTGCATGAAGGGATGGATGGGTGAATTTTTAGAGCATCTAGCATTATAAATATCTTGCAATGCTGCTTACAACAGTGCCATGCAAACACTTATTCTCACTTTTAGGTGACTTTGTGAACAAGAAGCAGGCAGCATTGTCTCTCACAAATGCAAACAAACTTGTTTGTCTGAGCAATTGGCTGAACAAGAAGTAGGACTGAGTGGAATTGTAGGCTCTCAATTTTTACATTGTTTCATTTTTGAATGCAGTCTTTTGTACATAATTCTACATTTGTAAGTTCAGCTATCATGATAAAGAGATTGCACTACAGTACTTGTATTAGGTGAGTTAGCATTACTTTTGTGTTTTAAACTGCAAACATTTGTAACTTAAAAGTAAACATAAAGTAAGTGTTGTAATTGAAATCAGTAGATTTGAAAATGTTGAGAACGTCCAAAATATTTAAAATAAATTGTATTCTGTTGTTAAGAGTGTGATTAATCTCATAATTAATTGTGACTAATTTTTAATTGCTTGACATCCCTACTAATACATATAGTTTTGTCTAGTTTACACAGGAAAAACCAAACACTGATCCTGCAGTGAGCTCCACATGAGTTCAGGGATCTGGCTGCACAGAACTCAGTGCGAGAGCAGAGTCTCTGTTATAACACGGTGAGGGCACAACAGTGTTGTAACTAGGTATGCTACCAGGATTGCTGTTGTACTGTGGACAGGTGAATTGTAGTGATTTAATTTTATGCTGTGTTTATCTCAATATGCAGCAAACATTGCAGGAAATGGGAAGATAGAGTGCTCCCCACTACAGGATTGAGTATCTCTGATGATAAAGCTAGAAACAAAACTGAGTGTTTAGGTTTGGCATTAGTCATGATTCATTAGTGGGTAAGATGTGTTTTGTATAAACATCATGAATAAAATCTCATCTCTTATTATATGATAACAAGAAACTTGTTTTGCAGTAGTACCTAGCGGTGCCACAATCAAACCTGAGGATTGTGCTAGGCTTGTGTACATATAGAAGGATGTGGTCCCCGAGGAGTGTACAATTTAAAGAGGAATTCAGAAGGGATGAGGGTAGGAATACATACAATTTTATGCACATTTCCTCTTTTGTATTGTCAGTTATTCCCGTCTGTCCCTAATTAGCCATTAGGCCATTAATTGGCTCATTTTGTATTAAAGCTATTATTATTAGTGTTCACGAAGGGTAGAGCAAATAAAATAAATTTTAAGGGAGTCTTATTCAGTATGTCAGTACTGAATAGGTGTGAATCCTCATAAAATATATTTGGTTTCATTTCCAGGCCAGTCATGTGCACTTCAAAGTTTCTATTTAAAATGTATTGCTCTCCATTTCTCTGCTGGGCTGCACAGGAAATGCTCCTCTGGCTTGTGAAAAATGTAAAACACAAAAAGAAAAAGCAGCTTGGATTCATGCCATTTGGCAATGCCCAGTGATTAAATGCTTTTGGATGCCTGGAAGGCTATGGAGGCAGCACCCAGCATCCAACTGCTGACTGACCTTTTGACTCTTTTACTAGGAGATCAAAACTGGAATATAAAAGCAGTGCTGCCCCCAGTTGTGATTTTCAAATATTATATTACTAGAAGGTTTACCCGGCATTGTTCAGGTCCTTAACTCTATCAATTTTTGGTTTTCTTCATTTAAATCATTGCTGTGGTGTGGGGCTGGGGATGAAGAGAGACTACTCCAGCCTTCTCTCACCGCAGCAGCTTGGGGCCAGGTGAAATGTGCCTCTTCATGGCTGCTGGAGCTCCAGTGGGCACAGCTAGGGGAGGTGTGCTTGACCCTCAGCTGGGGCAGGCCCAGGTTCATTAGCCCCCTACATTCCCCAGCCAGAGGGAAGAAGAGAGCAAACTGTGCACTATTTCCCGGCTCCTGATGAAGGGGAACAGCCAGCAATGTTCCAGTATGAATGGGAGGAGAGAAGCTGCAGCCCTCCCCCCTCAAGAGTGCCTGGGGGTGGGAGGCTCAGGGCCAGGTCAGTCCTGGGGAGGGAAGCACACTCTTAGCCAGCCCCTTTCACCTGCCTGGTGATTGTCTCTCTTCTATATGCCCTGGTCTACACGAGGTCTTTATTTTGAAATAACTCCCACAAGGTCGATATCATAAGCATCCACATTACCAAGCCCATTATTTCAAAATAATGGGCCATGGAATTAAAAAGTAGTCGATGGAATTTCCTTTGAGAACTCGCTTAGTCAATCGGGAGGTACTAGCTACCCCTGCTTCTGTTCTGCAATTTAAATGTAGTACTAATAGAGCCACAGCAGGGGTAGCTTCCGGGGGAGACTAAGCAGTCCTAGCCCGCCCCAGCTCTGGAACCGCTGCGACTCTGCCTCCCCTTTTCCCCACACCACAGAGATGATGCTGGGGAGATCTAGCTTTTAAGCCAGCTCTCGCCTGCACCAGCTCCTGCTCCTCCCCCTTGTTGCCTCTGACATGGGCAGCAAGCGGGGGGGGGGGGGATTGAGTAGTCAACTCTACTACGTGATAAGCATAAGCTTATCAGGTAATTGACTACTCCCTTACATCCCTACCTCAGAGTAATTCAAATTAATTACTCCCCAGTGTTCCTGGACTAATTTAATGGAGCCTGCCTCAAACTAATTTTGAGGCTTCCCTGTAGTGTGGACGTGCTAGTTTGAATTTGTTAAAGTGGGAGTTAAGTCACATTTAGTAATTTCAAAACACTTTCCTAATGGAGACATGGACTGTGATTTTATGCATCCATGTACACATGGCAGGAGGGAGCTTCAGGCCTCTCTCCCCATGTGACCAAGCACTGACCTTGCTTTAAGTTGTGATAAATAGAAGCTGCATACCAAATTTGGTGGTCCTAGCTCTTACTGTTTAGGAGGATAGTGATAGAAATGTAGCCGTGTTAGTCTGGGGTAGCTGAAGCAAAATGCAGGACAATGTAGCACTTTAAAGACTAACAAGATGGTTTAATAGATGATGAGCTTTCGTGGGCCAGACCCACTTCCTCAGATCAAGTGGGTCTGGCCCACGAAAGCTCATCATCTATTAAACCATCTTGTTAGTCTTTAAAGTGCTACATTGTCCTGCATTTTGTTTAGGAGGAGTTCTCCAAAACAGATGGACAGAGACAGACTTGCTCACTCACTCTCAAATATATAATAAATGGGTAGCTCAACACTGCATAATATTTTAAAGTTTGCATAAAAGCATCTCTAATTTTTAAAACTCTGCTATGAAATGCTGCTTTTTATCTCCTTTTGAACACTGGTGGTTGAATTCAAAGTAACCATAGAGGAGTTAAGTTTATCAGAACCAAACTCCTTGCATTCAAGAGTCCCAGCTGGCTCTGTATTTACATTGAGGACATTTAATTTTCATTTGTGTTTTAAGATGCAGCTCATCTAGTAGGATTTAAATGTAGATGATGCTGCCTTTTGATATTCATTGTTGCCTTCTGGTTTAATTGCCCATTGATCCCTTTCTTTATTATCTGATCTACATTCCACTCTGGGGAGGGGTGTATATGTTGGTTTTGTACAGTTTATTGAGGGTATGAGGTGTGCCTGTATTAAAACTACACCTACATTGTGTATTTACACAGGAAAAAAACCCACATGTAATTATACTGATTGTTGAGCACAGTAATAAGTCTGACCATCTTGAGAAAATGTAGCACAGTCTTTCCACCTCAGTCCTATTCCTAACCTGTTCTCCCAGAAAAAAACCCCTATGCTATACAGAGTTTTCAACCCATAAATCAATTCCAAAGACTCTTTGAGATCCACTAAGAACTTTTTTATTTGTATTATTTTACATCAATACTTATTAGCCAGGATGGGTAGGAATGGTGTCCCTAGCCCAGGGGTATCCAACCTTTTTAAGCACGAGATCACTTTTGTTAATTTAAGTGCAATCCAGAATCTACCTCACACCCAAATACCCTTACTCTGCCTTCTTTGTGCCCCTTCTCCAAGGCCCCACCCCTGCTCACTCCATTCTCCCCTCCCCCCCCCCCCCATCCTTCCTCTCTTTCATCCGGCTGGGGCAGAGGGTTGAGGTGCAGGCTCTGGTCTTGGGCTAAGGGATTTGGAGTGTGAGGGACTCTGAGCTGAGCTTGGGGCAGGGAGATGGGGTGCAGGGGAGGGTTCAGGGTCCAGGCTCTGTAAGGGAATTTGGGTCTGGGGGGGCTCAGGGCTAGGGGTACAGGAGGGAGTTTGAGTGGGGCAGGGGTTCAGGATGCTGGCTTCAGCTGGACATTAGTGGGGCTAAGGCAGGGTCTGCACCACTCTCAAAAACAGCCAGCAAACTCCCTCTATCCCAAACCCTGCTATGCCCCCCACCTTTCTGGGGAGACAGACTACAGGGTGGGAGAGAGGGCACCCTGACATCAGCAGCCCCTCCTCTTCCTTCCCTGCCTTGTCCAGCAAATGGGGTGTGGGGAGGGGCACACAGCTTCAAGGCAAAGGGCAGGAGTTGCACAGCAGTGAAGGGAAGCTGAAGTGCTGGCACTTGATAGCCTCTTGGCCAAACCTGTCAGGATCCCCTGTCAGAGGCTCCAAGATCTACCGGTAGATCCCAAGCTATTGGTGACCACTGCCCTAGCCTCTGTTTGTCAAAGGCTGGAAATGGGTGACAGGATAGGGATTATCTGATGATTGCCTATTCTGTTCACTCCCTCTGGGGCATCTGGCATTGCATTGGCCACTGTCGGAAGACAGAATACTGGACTAAATTGACCTTTGGTCTGACCCAGTATGGCTGTTCTTATGACATAAATGAGTTTAGACCAAGGTTTACATATTTAAGAAATAATTCAGGAAGCTTTCAAGATCTACTTAATATCAGAAGTTTTGCAATATATTTGCTCAGTTCATTCATTCTGTATTGACTTTTAGAGTTTACTGAACATTTCAAAAATAAAACTGGCAAATTAAATGACATTATATGTTTAATTCCTTTGCTGAGTTTTGCTTGCTTTCCAAAAAGTGTCTGCTTTAGTACTTTTCACTGAAGTTACATTTTGATTATTTCTACAGATGGCCAAACAAACAAACAAAAGAAACCTACTGGAACATTTTTAGAACACGAGGGAAATAAAATCCTCCAAATTCACCAAGTTTAGCAAGACTCAGGCAGGCTTCTCTTGCTTTGTTCTATTAAGTGATGCATTAGTTCCTGGCATTGGATATGATGGTGCGAAACTATTGCTTCTGGTAAGTAACAAAGAAAAAAATCAAAGATAAAAATACTAAGTTCTTATAAGAGTTGGCATAGGTCTTTTATAATTGTCTAAGTAAGAAAAAAAAAGTCACCTATTTGTGATGATAGGTTTATAGATATGAATATTTTATTGCTCTATCAATATACCTTTCTCTCCCTGTCTGGTGATCATCTCCATTTCTATCTTCTCTGTTTTTTTACGGTCGCACCCAAAGCCCAAATAAGCGTTTCCATTGATTTCAGTGGCCTTTAGGAAAGGGAAAAAAGGCAGAATGAGCATCAGCAAATTCATGCTGAAGAAAAATCAGTTGGAGAGATTTCAACTGTTATGCAAGAAAATAAATGAGAGAACATAGGGCCGTGGTCATACAGAAAATAGAAATTAGGAGCTGTATGTTTTGCATGGTGATAGTTATCTGCAAAACTCTGATGTAATATAAACTGCTTCCTTCATACTAGCAATTAAGAGTTGGAAAACAAACCCAAGCCCCTGACTTCCAGTCAGTTCCTTGCATGCTGAACCACAGATGTCCTGACACTTTGTATCTAGAAATGTCTTGCTAGACCTCTGATGTTCACCTCCGAAGGTCTGCTCCAGTGCTTCCTGCACAGGTCAAGCACTTACGATTTCCATATAGGGTTGCCACTTCCTGCACAGGTCAGACACTTACGATTTCCATATAGGGTTGCCAACAGTCCCTTAGTATTATAGGAAGGATGTCCCTTATTTTTTCATTTCTGTATATAGATGTTGTAACTAAGGGTGCTGCTGTACCCCTTAGCTTGATGCAAATCACTTCATATACAGAATTTACAGTTTGGTTCAATGGCTTTCAGCATCCACACAATAAAAATTCTTCAGCACCCTTGTGCTCTATACAACAAGATTAGGAGTTGTTGCATGCTGCAAAAAGCAGCAAGAAATACCCCCGGCAAATGTAGGTCATGACGTACTGGGTAAGAAAATTAACAATTGTGATGATAATGGCAGGTGGGGCGGGAGTTGTAAGAAAAAAAACCCCTATATTTTAAATACAGTTTTGTCAATCCTATTAGAAGTTTCTCTTCCTAAAGGCTTTTTTAAGAGTACTATGTTTCTACACTTGTTTTCTAAAACATATGTTGCTTCATTCCTACATGTAGTATAAATATCTTTGAAATGACACCTAAAGCAAATTTTTGGAAGTGAGCTGTGATTTTGGGGTACCTAAACTGAGATGCTTTGAAAGGGGGACATATTCCTTAGAAAGTGTTGAGCATCTGCTATCTGAAAATCAGGCACCTTTAAAGCATTTCAAGTTGGGCACCCAAAAATTGAGCAACCCAGAATCACTAGTGCCTTTTGAAAAGCTCAGTCCCAGTGTTCAGGGAGGTGCTAGCAGGCTTTTTCAGTGTAAAAAAAAAATCAGCACATACAGTAACACAATCAGCTGTGATTAGAAATCTCAACAATGAGCTGTTAATTTCTGACTGCTTAAAAGCAGGGCTGGGGAAATGCTCTGCTTAGAAATTCTGAAATCCCTTTTGCAACCCTGGAAAGTGCAGCTGGCCCATGGCCTTTATTTTGAAAAGCAAAGGATCATTCCCATTTTGCAGTAACACTACCATTTACTGGGCCCTACCAGTAGCAATTTGCAACAATGGGAGGAGGGGCTACCATTTGACCTAGAATGCAATTTTCAACTAATTAATAAAGTGACCATTAGTGCCTGAGGAGATAATAACAGGAATAAGAACAAATTACTGTGGGGTGCAAAGGAGACACAGGCATTGTATTGCAAATTTCTTATGCCACTATTCTTTTTTCAACTAATACTTTAAAGTACCCCCACTCTACACTTGCTCCTTCTAGGGTCCTTGCAAACCACATAAGAATTAGCCCTTCAAAGATCAATCAGGCTGTGATTGTTGTTAACAAAGTGCCACCTGGAGAGAAATGTTACAATATACCTTCATTACAAAGCATTCAATCTCTCTCATGCTCACAAGTCCTGCCTTCAGTAAGGAGAAAAAGCAGTTGTCAGCACTGGGCCAGGCACCTGCAATTGCTTGTAAAACTCCCCATGCCCATGCACATGCTCCTAATAATTTCAGGGGAAAACAAGTGAAAAACAGGAATCGGGAGTGAAGGTCATAGGTATAAAGGCAAGAGATCCAGAGTGGGACACTGAGCAGATAATCACAGATTATCCAGGGAAGCAATGGTTGTGGTCCAGAAGAACACATCCAGAGACACAACTTGGGGGAGGATTGGAAATACGCCCTTCAGTTGCAGAGCATGCACCTGGTCCAGCACCCTCCTCCTGGTATGTTGCATGACCACCTTGTACTCCTAATGTTGCATGAGCATCATTAGTACAGTTATGTGCTGTCTCCAAGTACATGCCCTCGCTCACTGGAGTTTGATTAACGCCACTGCAGCTCAACCAGTGATAGGGACTGTGGGCAAGGCATCTACCCCAATGCAGGGACCCCTCTCAGCTCAGTCCTGCCAGGCTTCAGGAACTGCTCTGAACAAGGATCCCACTCTGTTGTCTACCCCTTGCCCTGAGCATCCCATAGGGCAAATTCTCAAGAAGTACCTTATTTGTCTGTGCTATCTATGACTGTATCTGTGCTGGGATTTTAGGGTGTACCTAGCCTACAGGGTTTTGTCGACAAAAGTGGACTTTTGTCAACAAAACTATACCTGCGTCCACACTGCCTTTGAGTTATGTCGACATAATGTCGACAAAACTCAGTAGTTTTGTCGACGTATGTAAACCTCATTCTACGAGGAATAACGCCTTTTATCGACAGAGTTCTGTCGATAGAAGGCATTATTGCATCTACACTGTCCTTTGCGTCCACATTGTTATGTCGACAAAGCGGCTTGCTTTGTCGACAGAACTGGATGTTGTCTAGCTGCTCTTTGTCGACAGAAGCTTTGTCGACAGTATCTGTCGACAAAACTTCTGTCGACAAAACCCTGTAGTCTAGACATATCCTTATTGTCTGGTATAAGTGTGCTAGTATGAATCATTCTGCCTGATGTATATAATGCTTACACAAGGGTTGTGCATCAGTTCAGCTGCATTGGATACAATTGTTTTGCAAACGAGCATATGAGTTGCCATGCTGGGTCAGACCAAAGGTCCATCTAGCCCAGTATTTTGTCTGCCTACAGTGACGAATGCCAGATGCCCCAGAAGGAGTAAAAAGAACAGGTAATCATCGAGTGATCCATCCTCTGTCGCCCATTCCCAGCTTCTAACAAACAGAAGTTAGGGTCACCATTCCTGCCCATCCTGGCTAATAGCCTGGCTAATCCTCTATGAACATGTCTAGATCTTTTTTTAACTTGCCTTCACAACATCCTCTGGCAAAGAGTTCCACAGGTTGACTGTATCAGAGGGGTAGCCATGTTAGTCTGGATCTGCAAAAGTGACAAGGAGTCCTGTGGCACCTTATAGACTAACAGATGTATTGGAGCATAAGGTTTCCTTGGTTAAGACCCTCTTCGTCAGATGCAGGTTGACTGTGTGTTGTGTGAAAAAATACTTCCTTCTTTTGTTTTAAACCTGCTACTTATTAATTTCATTTGGTGGTCCCTGGATCTTGTGTTATGAGAAGGCATAAATAATACATTATCTACTTTCTCTACACCATTCATGATTTTATTGTCCTCTATCATATTCCCCAGTCATCTCTTTCCAAGCTGAAAAGTCCCAGTCTTATTATTTTGTCCTCATATGGAAGCTGTTCCATATCCCTAATCATTTTTCTTGCCTGTTTCTGAACCTTTTTCAATTCCAATATATCTTTTTTTTGAGGTGGGGTGACCATATCTGTATACCGCATTCAAGATCTGGGCATGCAATGTATTTGTATAGCAGTAATATATTTTCTTCCTTATTATCTATCCCTTTCTTAATGATACCCTACATGCTGTAATTTTTTTTGACTGCCACTGCACATTGAGTAGATGTTTGCAGAAAACTATCCACAGTGACAGCAAGATCTCTCTCTTGAGTGGTAACAGCTAATTTAGACCTCATCATTTTATCTAAATACACATACAAGGCCTGTGTCTCCAGTCATCAGCATCCATTCCCATGAGATAAAGTCAGGGCCGACTCTAGAGAGCGCGAAGCCCGATTCCGGGGGCGGGGCTGCACATGCGCGGGGCCTCGGGCGGCACGGCGCATACACTCTGCGCCCACACATGCGCAGTGCCCCAGGAGTGCTACGCATGCGTGGCCCCCCGGGTGCACGGCACATGCGTCGCTTCCCTGGGCTCGGAGCCCCCTCAGGTGCGGGGCCACATGCCAAAGAATCGGCTGAATCAACCTAAGGCCATCCCTGGATCTAGTAGTGGCTGCAGCTCAAATATACTGGACCCTGGGGCTTCTGGTTGCTAATGTGTCCTTTACTCACTCTGCCTACTGTGAAGCACTTCCACTTTGCTTGTGCAAATGTGCAGAATGCAGCATGCCAAAATAATATAGAGCAGTATTTCTTAAATTGTGTTCCATGGAAGACTGGTATGCCGCGAGGCAGTCAGAGGTGTGCCAAGGAGAACAACAGAATTCAAAATGGCTGCCCTTAAAGGGGCAGGTGACCTTTTTAGTAGTAGTAGTAGTAGTATTTTTTTTTCTGCTTAATATCTTTTCCCCCAACCCTTTTTCCCTCCCCTCGACCCCCCCCCCCTTTTTTTTTCGTTGCTCAACAAAAAAAAAATCCCTGGTGTTCCTCATAAAAAAACATTATTGTTTGGTGTTCTTGGTCTTAAAAAGTTTAAGAAACACTGATATAGAGGATAGAAACCATAGCAGGATCATTCCCCTTCAGAAGGCATCTCTATCTTGCTTCAAGGCACATTCTACCACCAGTCTGCTCTAGCTTAGGTGATCATTGAAGTGATGTTCATTACTGCTGGTGTATAGACATAGCCTCTGGAGTAGATAGGGGAGGTGTTTCCCACTCAATTAGGGTATGTCTACACTACCCTCCTATTTCGAAATAGGAGGGTAATGTAGGCATACCGCAATTGCAAATGAAGCCCGGGATTTGAATTTCCCGGGCTTCATTTGCATAAGCCGGGCGCCGCCATCTTTAAATCCCGGCTGGTTCGAACCCCGTGCCGCGCGGCTACACGCGGCACGAACTAGGTAATTCGAACTAGGCTTCCTAGTTCGAACTACCGTTACTCCTCGTGGAATGAGGAGTAACGGTAGCTCGAACTAGGAAGCCTAGTTCGAACTACCTAGTTCGTGCCGCGTGTAGCCGCGCGGCACGGGGTTCGAACCCGCCGGGATTTAAAGATGGCGGCGCCCGGCTTATGCAAATGAAGCCCGGGAAATTCAAATCCCGGGCTTCATTTGCAATTGCGGTATGCCTACATTACCCCGCTAGTTCGAACTAGCGGAGTAGTGTAGACATACCCTCTCTTCCAGAGCCTCAGTGGGGACAAATGCTTCTTTAATACAGGAAGACTGTTTGTTTGCCCATTCCCATTAGTGATTCTGTGAGGCTAAGATTCAGTCAGATATTTGATTTCATTACAAGATTTCAGAGTGCTTTACAAAGGAAGTCAGAATCATTGTCCACATTTTACAGATGGGGAAACTGAGGGACAGCAGTGAAGTGAAGGTTATGTAAAATGGCAGCAATTCCTGAAGGATTCTAAGCTATTCACAGCTGCCTCACAGAACACTCTTCAAATCCCACAGTACTGTGCAGAATTTCCTTTAAGTGCCCCACTGAATAGATGTGCTGGGAAATGTAGGAACAATATCTCAATCACATGTCCCACAACATGCTAGCACAGCAGTGGCTGGTGGGAGTGCATGAATATTGGTCAGATTTACAAAACTTGAATAGGTGCAGTGTCAGCTCTACTGGCTCATTTCAAACTTCGCTAGTATGAACAGTTGATATGTACTTAAGGGCCCAAGACAAAGATTTATGGGAACTATCATTTGAATTTCCAACATTTTTGTATTTCAAATGTCAGCTGTAACACATTGTGAAGTAGCTCATTGCATTTTGGGGGGAGGGGGGCAGATCTTAGTTTCTCAGTGATGCAGCATTAGGAAAGAGCCCCCCCTTCCAGTCTCTCAGACATTCTAGCTCGGATACTCCCACAGTGAGCAGATATGGAGCAAAGATACAAAATACAGTTCACATCTCTCTTCACAACCAGTCCAAGTTCAGGGGTACTTCAGGTTTTGGATTCAGCTTGCTTGCCTTGTGAAACAGAGAACAGGATCTAGGTCTGGATTCTGAAGGATTCTAACTTCCCTCATTTCAAGGTGGTGGTTGTTTTTTTGTTGGGCCTCTCTAGAACAGTCTAACATTTATTGGACAAACAGAAACACAGATTCAGAAGAATTGATGAGAAAGCAGATTCAGCAGGTTAGGAGGAGATGAAAAGTCAAGAGAGGGAAGGCAGAAAGAGAATGCCAATCAGTAAGATTGCAAGTCTGTCACAGAGGTCATGCCACACCACCACCACCCCAGCATGAGCCACAGGCCTGCACCACGCACCTCTGCCCTAACCCTCGTCACAGTCCTGGCAACAGTTGGCCAACCTTCCAGTATTGGCCTGGAGTCTCCCTGAATTGGCATTGATCTGCCAGCAACTATTGAAAGCACTTCAGGAGTTTTTAATAGGCTATTTTAAGAAAATGATGTCGTGTTGGGAAAAAACATTTCCCAGAATAGCTACAGTCAGAATTGGCAATCTTCCTCCTGGGCCATGCACCACCACCCTCCTTCCCCCAGCAGTGGCTACAGGCCTGAGCCGTGTGCTACACCCTGCCCTTCCCAGCACCAGCCACAGTCCCGGGCCACACACTGCTGCCCCAATACGAGTCACAGTCCTGGGCCTAACAACAGCTGTGATCCTGAGCCATGTGTTGCTTTCCCCTCCCCCACCACAAACACTAGCTGCAGCTGCAGGTCATGCATACACATCCCACCAGCAGTGCCCCCAGACTACCCCTCCCCAGCATACCCAGAGTGCCCTCCAATCTCTTCCTAAGTACCCACAGTGGCCCTGGAGTACCCCTACAGAGCACCCAAGAAATAGTCAGGGGTACATACAGTACAAGTAATGGCAGATAACTGCCATGAATTTTTATTTACTGCCTATGACCTATCCATTAGTTTTACTAAAAATACTTGTTACTAAATCTGCTAAACAAGTGATTTTCAACCTTTTTTAGTTGTGGACCCCCAAATGGAAATGCACTAGAAATCTCGGTGTGTCTACACAGCACCCTAAATTCAAAATAAGATACACAATTTGCATAGTGCAAATTGTATATCTTATTTTGAAACTATTTCAATATATCTTGTTTTGAAATTTGGCACGTCTACACAGGGCCAGATTTCAAAATAACGCGCTATTTTGAGCCATCCCTTATCCCTTGTGCAATGAGGTTTACCAGGATAGCGAAATAATGCGCCTGTTATTTTGAAAAATATTTTGAACTAATGGGCAGTTTGTGTAGATGCAGGTTAACTATTTCAGAATACTGCTGGTATCCGGAAATAGCCATGCAATGTAGACGTACCTTCAGATGTAGTCTGTGGACCCCTAGAGATCTGCCAACCATAGGTTGAAAATTACTGCGCAAGAGCATGAAAGCAACATACATGTGTCTGAACATGAAGCTGAGGAGTGTGAGGAAGATGATTTTAAATGTTTTATTGGAACCTTCAAATTCCCTTGTGGTTTACACAAACCTTGGAAAATTGACGTGAAAATGTATCAGCCTGGGCACAAATCTCCTTTTCTGTTGTTTACTATGAGTGATAATAAAAATACTATTTGCAAGGCTGTTTATACTCTTAATCCCAAATCCATGTGTACCATAGGGCAAGAACATTAATTTTTGTTAATTGGGTGACTTGTGCTAAGAGGGATGACTGTAAAAAAACAACCAAAAAGCAAACCAGTGGTGATTAATATGAGGAAAGAATCAGGGAAATAATTTTGGCTTTTGACAAATATGCATGTCCTTGTTTTCTGCTTTTGCAGTGAGGAACTGGTAGTCAGTATTGGGGATAGGGAGGGAACAGAAGAAGGAAGATTGCTTGAATGGGTCATAGTATGAGGCTGAGCTTGGCAGGTAATAGGAGGAGAAAGGAAAGGAAGAATCATTTATCCCACCATCCAAGGAAATGAAAAGCATATTGAATGTAGGTCCAACTGAAGTAATTAGTACTGCACATTATGCTATTAGGTATGGGTATGTCTGGAGAAGATCATCGCACCAGGTTCAAGATACCTACTTTAGATCGCATTAAAGTTCATCTCTCTTCAGATTTCAGGTTCATTGCTTGTCCCATTGACTAGATTGTCTCCTCCTATGAAAATAAGTATTTGGTACACAAACTGTGCAAATACGCACACCAAAGTTGTTTTTCAGATACAGAGTATCTTATACAAAACCAATAGGTGAGACCAGTTCTCTTGGATGCTAAGGACTCTGGCTGGTAGACATTGTTATGCAATATGTTAGACTGAAAAAAGTCTAGTGCGTGTACCCAGCAGCCTGTTTCTAGACAATTCGGCTACGTCTACACTGGCCCCTTTTCCGGAAGGGGCATGTAAATTTCATGAGTCGTAGTAGGGAAATGCACGGGGGATTTAAATATCCCCCGCGGCATTTAAATAAAAATGTCCGCCGCTTTTTTCCGGCTTTTAAAAAAGCCGGAAAAGAGCGTCTACACTGGCCCCGATCCTCCGGAAAAAGCGCCCTATTCCTTTGAAGTAGGAATAAGAGCCTCCGGAAAAGGGCGCTTTTTCCGGAGGATCGGGGCCAGTGTAGACGCTCTTTTCCGGCTTTTTTAAAAGCCGGAAAAAAGCGGCGGACATTTTTATTTAAATGCCGCGGGGGATATTTAAATCCCCCGCGCATTTCCCTACTACGACTCATGAAATTTACAAGCCCCTTCCGGAAAAGGGGCCAGTGTAGACGAGCCCTTCATGTTATTCTAGGAATCCAGCCCTTCAGTTTTTAATTTCACATTGTTATAGCTGAGCTAAAAATGCCTGAAAATGAAAAGGGCCAGATCCTCTGCCAGCGTCTACCAACACAGCTGCCTTAATGGCAATGGAGCAACAGTGATTTACATCAGGTGATAATTTGACCCTGGGTAAAACCCTGAGCTTACTGTGATGCAGCTTTCTGCACATAGCAGTCAGCGTAATTGGTGCAGCTATGGTGCATATTCTAAGAGTATCTACACAGCATCTTTAGCATCTGGACTGTCCTGGGTAGAGGTCTAGTGAGTAAGGGCACTGGACTAGGCATCAGGAAACCTGAGTTTTTATTCCTAGCTCTGTCATTGACCTGCTGTGTGACCTTGGAAAAGTGACCTCACTTCCTTGAGCTTCAGCTTCCTCTCCCACACTTTGCCATTCTTGTCTGTTTAGAGTGTAAGTAGAGTCTTGTGCAGATACAAAACTGGTCCCTGCATCTGCAAAAATAATCTGTGGCAGGGCTCTAACTGTAAACTCTTGGGGGCAGGGATAGTCTCTCATGCAGGCTATGTCCACACTCGCGGCTTCTTATGCAAGAACATCTTGCGCAAGTGTTCTTGTGCAAGAAGTCTTACGCAAGAAAACGTCCACACTGCCATGTGCGAGCTGTGCTTTTGCGCAAGAGCGCCCATGGCAGTGTGGATGCTCTCTTGCGCAAGAAAGCTCTGATGGCCATTTTAGCTATAGGGCTTTCTTGCGCAAGAAATCCCTGCTGAGCATCCACACTACCTTCTTGCGCAAGAGCTCCTGCACAAGAGGGCTTACACCTGTCAAAAAAGAGCATAGCTCTTGCGCAAGGAGCCCCCTCTTACCACGCTGTACTGTAAATTTACTTGCGCAAGAGCAGGCGGGCAGTGTGGATGCTCTGCAGATTCTTACGCAAGAATGGACGTACTTGCGCAAGAAGCCACGAGTGTAGACATAGCCGTAGTGTTTGCACAGTGCTTAGCACAATAGGCTCCTGCTCCCAGCTTGGGCCTCTAGTTGCTACTGTACTATATAGAATAACAATAGTGGTCCAAAACTGAGAGTAAACTATTGAGACAACAGAATTAAAAGCAACTTGAAAACATGGGCCTTTGTCTCCCTGAGCCGCTCTTTCCTCATCTGTAAAATGAGGCTCAGCAATGTCTACCTCCCAGAGGTGTTGTGAGAATTAATGTTGAAAAAGGGGTTTGACAAGCATCACTTGAAAAGTGCTGTAGAAGTGCTAAGTATTTTGATTTACTCCCCTAAAACTTCAAAAGAGGGGCCACATGAATTTGGTGTTGGGGTTCAGGGGCTGTCTGGCACCTGAGGGGGACATTGCCAGTTTCTGAGCAAATCCACTTCAGCAAAAGAAAGGCAACTGGGAACAGGCTTAGGGGGGCACAATAGTCCTAAAACAGCGTGGTAGCCCCCTCGGGATTTGCAGTCCACAGGTGGAGATGGCTGCACTGAAGTGTCTATTCACCTGCTGACACAAGAGATGGATGTGTATATATAAGTCCTATTAGCATTAAAGAGAAACGCCTATGAAAACCTCCCACACATCAGTGGAAGAAAGGTGCCCTAAAGCTATTATGACATATCAGAAAGCTTTTGTGCATGGTCAATGTATGAATTTATTATTTGTACACATTGTAGCCATCTGTATACACAACTCTCCTCTTCATGAGGCACAATCTAGTCACTACCTTGCCATCTGTCATACAAAGGTGTTTGGGAGCTCAGGATGAAGGCAAAAGAGGGCATCCTCACACAACCTGCCAGCTGACCCACACATAAGTACATAAATATAAAATGGGATCCCTGCCTGTAACTTATTTACTTACTTATTCCTGAGTCTTTTTAGTCCCACTTGAAGCCCAGCTTTGCCTGAGCTCTCACCAGCAGGGATATGTGTCTGATTTTTCTCCTGTGGCTACAAGCTTTTTGTCTTTTGTAGCAATTTTAAACTTTATTTGTGTAGTGAGTAAAGTTGTAGCCCATCTCACAATGTGTTTGTGGGGCTTTGTTTAATCCTGTGGGGGTTTTGGTTGTATTCTGTTTATTTAAAAAAAAAAAAAAGCTGAAATAATCAGTGGAACTAGAGATCTAGACACCTAGAATGTGGCAATCCCCGTTAATTAGTGTTCTTGGAAAAACCTGCCTGTGATGAAAATGAAGCCCCTGTCGTTAAAATCCACTGCATTTTCCTTTGTGCCACTGAATGTTGTTAACAATGTTGCACTCTGGTTAAGTAAAAATCTAAAACTGCAGTGAAGTGTTAGTAATCGGTTCTTGAGCAGATTCCCTAATGCTATTCACTTTTCCCTGCTAATCTTCCTGTGTGAGCTATAACAATGCAGCACCAAATGAGAAGGAAATGTCAGGTTATGTTTCAGGGCCAGCCTCCTGCCCACCCTCCATCTGTGCTGATGTCAGTGCTTATTGGAACATATGCTGCCTGTTGCTCACTAGCCATCTGTTAGCTGAGCTGATGAAGTGTTCTGGTTACTGTGGCAACGGAAACCTTGATTGCCAGTGGCACCACAAACATTTTCTGCTCAGGTTTCACTTTTATCTGTGCTCTGGAATGGCAGCCCAGGGGTGGTGTGGGTTAGACTGCCAGAGCATTTCCTTGAGCTTTCAGGTCAAAGTGGTTATGGTGGGAATTCATGTTACAAATCTTAGGCCAAATGTAAAAGACTGTAGCTTTGTTAATGGGCGCGTGACACCCATGTTAAACTGTCCAAATTAAAAGGCTGGTTTCTAAGATCGAGGATGGGCACTCTTACTTGGAGGCAGGACTTCAGATAATCAACAGTGGCAGTGTTGAATGGAACATCTATCTTCAGCTGCTATTATAGTTTAGAAAGCTGGTTTGATGAGAATCGATATACCATCATTAGTTTTACGTGGAAACACATTGTCACTGTCATCTTGAGGAAGTACATGGGATTGCTAGGGGGATGTTTTTGAAGTTGGGGCAAGGATTAGAGAGGGCAGCCTTCGCCTTAGAAGAAATTATTTTTTTCTGTAGTCACTACATCTTGGGGAAGGAAGAAGTCTGGTCAGTCACAGGAATTTCAGAGACAGTTAAATTAGTTACGTAACTTAATTATTCCTCCACCTTTTTATATTCAGTTGCAGAATGAGGGAGATTTCAAGCAATAGTAATAATACTAATGTATCTCTGATGCAGAACTTTGTCTTCTTAAAACGCTCAACAGACATTAATCAACAAACTTTCCAGTATGGTTGGCAAGTGTTATTCCCACTTTACAGGCTGAGAAACGGAAGCAGTTACATCTGCCCCTGGCTGCAGAGAGAGTCAGTGTCAGAGCTTGGATTAGACCCCAGAAGTTTCTTGCTTCCCACTTGCAAATACCTGTGCTGAAATCACAAGAAAATATCTTCCTCTCCTCATGTACAGAGCCCTCACTGACACCAACAGGCGTTGCACACTCAGAATGAAGTAGACTAGACCAGTGTTTCTCAACCAGTGGTACGAGTCCCTCTTAGGAGTACTTGAGAGAAGTCTGGGGGGTATGTCAACACAACTGAAATTTGGAGAAAACTGAATTTTTGTTTGTTTTACAGTGTTTTATTATTTTTGTACTTTTTACACCCAAAAATTTCATCACCCACCTGGCTATGATTAAGTTGTTTAAATAAATGTGTTGCAGTGGTAGGAAATTTTTGTGTGTGTCTGAAAAATGTAGGTACTGAAAGTTGACACACACTAGATTAGACTATGTCCTGTGGTTACTTTATTACAGATTGAACCTTCCTGGTCTGGTACCCTTTGGACTTGACCCATCACAAACCAGGGAATTTTCCAGACCAGGGGAAGTCACAGTGGCCCAGAACTCCCCTTTCCTCTCGCCAACTGGGGCTATGTCTACACCGCAGGGAAAAGTCGGAAAAAGATACGCAAATTTGCATATCTTTTTCCACTTTTCTTCCAAAGATGGCTTTTCCAACATTTGGCCTGTCTACATGGGGCCAAATGTTGGAAAAACACCCACTTACAGAACATCCCATCTTCCTTGTAGAATGAGGTTTACGGGGATGCCAAAAAAAGCGTCTGCTTTTCCAAAAAAAATTTCGGAAAAGCATATGCGTTCCTTGGATGTGGCACAGCTTTTCTGGGATATCTCTGGTATCCCAGAAAAGCTCTGCAGTGTAGACATAGCCTGGGTCTTCGCTTTGCTCCAGCCACCAGAAGCTCTGCTTTTCCCCAGCTCCCAGAGGCTCCTCTTTCCCCCAGCAGTGGCCAGGTGCTCCACTTCCCCCTGGAACCACTGCTACAGCCAGTGGTTCTGCTTTCCTTAGACATCTCTGATGCTCTTCAGCTGCTGGGGGCTCCACTTTCCTCCAGCCCTGTAGTCTGGCAATGCTCTTGGCCCCAGCCCACTGGTTTCTCCCCATGAGTGCTCCCACAGGGTCAAATATCCCAGACCTGGGAAGTTGACAGTCTAGGAAATGAATATTAGGGAGGTTCAACCTGTATTATTATTTATTGCTTGTCTGTACTACTGTAATGCCTGGGAGTGACATTTAAGGGTTTGTGATATACAAATAGTCAGACTAGATAGTCTGATGGTCCCTTCTGGCTTTACGCTCCATGAATCTATTAACTATTCAGGGTCTTGTGCAAGAAAAAGATATGCAAAGTTCACCCTCAGTGATGGTGTTCCTCCAGGTCTTCAGCCCCTTCCCTTTCCACCCAGGTTCTCTTGCCCTTGGTTGACCTCATTTGCTTTCAGGATCTCATATCACCTTTATGAAGATTTTCCTCAATGTATCTCTCCCTGTAATCTTCCTACATCTCTTCCTGTTTTTCCATTATCTCCTCCTAGATGCCCCCTGACTTTCTCAATCTACGGATGGCTAAAGATGAACTTTTGTCCTTCCTGTTTCCTCCACCACTACTGACAGCTCCACTGTCCTCCTGTCAGTGATACTCACAATCTTGGGCTTAACTCTTCAGGTGCCTTTTCCTTGCTCCTCACTTCCAGGTTCCCACCAAATCTTGTCACTTCTCCCTGTAACACATTCTTCCATCTGCCACTAAAACTCTGGTTCAAGTGATAGTTCTCTCTTATTCTCTCTGACCATGATTTCAGCTTTTCCTGTGTTTATTTAATTTAGGGCTCTTGGATTGTAAATTCATCAGGATAGGGACTGTCCCTTTTCTACCCTGGGAAAGGGCCATAGAAATGTAAGGTGTTAAATAAATATTAAATAGTAATTCTGTGTGTTTACAAGCTGATAATGTGTGTGGTTGGATTAGATTAGATACGATGCATATTGGCATGATCATGATCCTAGGGAGTAATAATAATGAAAGACTTCAGCACATAGATATGGACTTTTATTCCTAGACTTTGATCCAATTAACCTGATTTTTCAGGTACACTAAGGCAAGGTGGGCAATAAAACAGTGGTGGTTCACCGGGGTTAGCCCCTGCCAGGTCACCGCTGCTATATTTACCTGTGCCTCTGCAGGTACGGGCGATTGCAGCTCCTATTGGCTGTGGATTGTCATTCCTGGTCAATGGGAGCTGCAGGAAGTGGAGCGGACAAGGACACCACTTCCCTCAGTTCCCATTAGCCAGGAATGGCTATCCACAGCCAATGGGAGCTGCAGTTGCCTGTACCTGCACAGGTGCAGGTAAATATAGGGGCGCCAGCCCACCGGGGCTAACCCTGGGGAATCAGATCTATTCATGGGCCAATATTTGCCTACCCATGCACTAAGGCCTTTTATGCCCACATTAAGGCCCCTTTATACTGCCAGAATGTTGTAAGGGGACTTAGCGCAAAATGAGAATCAGACCCAATGTCTATTTTTCCTCACATGTGTTGTGCGATTACACACCTTAAATGTGGCAGTTCTAGTCTGAATGTTTTCAAATCCACAATGCTCTTCTCTAAAGAATCCCATGGACAAGGATCCTCTGTCACCCCCCAGAATTTACTAATAAAGTCCATGCTTTTACATCCCATTCCATTCCAGATTCTTCTAAACAACTGAAACTTGTCACATAATGTGCTTTCATAATCAAGAATCTGCCACATTCTGCTCAGTGACTTAATCAGGGATTAATGATCAGATTTACTTTTCATCCATTATTTTTCTCCTTCAAGGTAAAACTTTGCCGTCTCTTCCACTTCCAGCTCTATAAGGCACAAAAGATAGGAAGTCAAAATTAGCACCAGCAAACAAGTACGGTTGAGTTATGCCTGCAGCACTGGGGTTGAATTTGGTGCATATTTCCTAACTGCGCTACTTGAAAATTTTGATAGTGAAACAAAGCAAGTTTACTACAAACTTTACATTCCGGGTTTACAGTCTGGGTTTACACAAGATTTTGCAAACTTGGGCCAGTTTCTGGTTTCAAGTTACAATTGTGCAAAACTCAACATTTTGCTTTGAGATTACGACTCAGCTGGAAGTAAAAATGTAGGCTACATCTACACTGGCATGATTTTCCGAAAATGCTTTTAACAGAAAAGTTTTCCGTTAAAAGCATTTTCGGAAAAGCGCATCTAGATTGGCAGGATGCTTTTCCGTAAAAGAACTTTTTGCGGAAAAGCGTCCGTGGCCAATCTAGACATGCTTTTCCGCAAAAGAGCCCCGATCGCCATTTTCGCGATTGGGGCTTTTTTGCGGAAAACAGTACTAGGCTGTCTACACTGGCCCTTCAGCGCAAAAGTCTTTCGGAAAAAGACTTTTGCCCGAACGGGAGCAGCATAGTATTTCCGGAAAAGCACTGATGATTTTACATGAGATCGTCAGTGCTTTTCCGGAAATTCAAGTGGCCAGTGTAGACAGCTGGCAAGCTTTTCCGGAAAAACTGCTGATTTTCCGGAAAAACTTGCCAGTCTAGACACAGCCATAGTGTGTGAATCAGCTTATATCCGAATGAAAGGAAAGATTTCCAGGACAGAACTGAAAACACAGTTTTGAACACAGGACTCCATGCCTTGCATGGAACTCAAATTAAACACGTTTGTTTGAAATGTTAAATTATTCAAAGTCATTGAAAGAAAACACAGAATGGAATTAACGAAAGGCATTTAAACTAAAGGAATTGTTGATTAGAAGTTTTGGTGGAGCTGCAAACTTTCTTAGAATGAAATGAAGCAGCTATATGTGAACTATCAAAAACTTGTTCTGATTGGATATTTCTGGGAGCATCTGGCAGTTTACGGAGGGTGGCATCAAAGCTTTGGGCAGCATTATCCTCCCTGCATTGATCAGCATCATTAGAACGGTTGTCACCACCACCATATGTTGATGTTGCTCTCTATCCATGTCCTCTAGGCATGGTGGCCCCTCTGAAGAACTGTAGGTTAAGCTGCACAGATTTTCTCACAACGTACTCAGACAAATGTGATGTGGGAGGTGTGGAAACAGACTTAGCTGATGGTTGTATAAAGCTGCTGGGTGGACGTAAATCAATGATGTTCATTGTTAACTGGATCAGATGAGAGTGCCACAACCTGGCTACAAAAATACACTTGTACTTGTGGAGCCAAATCCTTAGCTTTGTGATTCAGCATTGCTGTCTTAGTTTCATGGGCAGCACAGATTTACACTAGCTAAGGATTAGGTCCCTAGAGAAGGTGAGGCCTTTGAAGCTGGGTTAGTTGGAGCTGTATTTAAATGTAGTTTTAACACAATTACTGAACTGGCGTAGTTAGAGTCTTTAAAAACACATGGTTAATCCACAAGAAGCATCAGAACAAATAAGCAATGTTTATCAAGTATAATATAGTGTATGCTTTTGTAGAATAATTCTGGCCTCTCTGCAGCTAGTGGCTATACCACTAACTTCAAAGGAACCAGGGTTTGCCCCATATTGCCCTTATCCTGGAGAGCCCCCCCACTACACAAATTAATTAAAAGGTTCGTTGGGTAGGTGAGCAGGAGGCATAGAAAAAGAGCCCAGCTCTCTTTTACATTCTTCAGTCCCCAGTTTTCCAGCTGTCACCGATGTAATACAGTCTCCCTTCACGTAATTCCTTCCTATGTGCCGATAAAAGTCCCTTAAAAAAGAAAAAGAGGAGCAACAAGCAAGTAATCCTGTCATACGATCTGCGCCAGTAGTTTGGGGCCTGTTTCTCTTGCAGGGGCTGTGAGCATGCTTTGAGGTGCACAATAGAGATGCCTTCTCCATTGAAGATAGAGCTCATTGAGCTAGGCACAGGCAGCACCAGTCACAGCAGCAGTAGCAGCAGCAGCAGCACAGTAATGGGCCCAACTGTTAACTGATTTAACACTCTGCCAGCTGCAGTCCCTGAGTTCAGAGAGGAGCAGTAGGCCTATGTCTCTTTTGAATATTACCTTTCAGCCAATTAGACATATGTCACTTTCATAAAATGTTTCACATTCACTCACATCAGGGACAGGGTTCTCATGAGGTGCGGGGGGAGGGAGTTATGTTACCTTCCTTGAACCCTAAAAATAGTAAAGTTTAGTTTTGGTGGGCTTAGTAGTAGTAGTATCTGTTCACGTGAAACACAGAAAATATAGAGCACTCTCCAGGCTCCAGAGGGCTTTTAAGCATCATAACAAAAAGGGTGTAGTTTGGCATTCACAGTTTGGTTGGTTTTGCCTTTTTTTTTTAAACTAAAGATGGGACCAAAACAAAAGCACACATCGAAATGGACTCCCTCTCCTGAACTTTGGGCAGGTTTTGCTCCAGATCTGATTTGGCCACATTTAAACACCCCCAAACTCTTTGTTGCTGTTCAACTTAAAGAACATTAGAAATTCCACTTTGCACTTTGGTTGTCAATAATTCAAAATATTCTAGAAAAACAGTTTCTGTCCCATACTCTGGGTCTTGTTGGCTTGATCAGTGGTATGCTGCTAGTACCTAGCCTGTGGTAATCCCATTGTTCTAGAGGAGCATGTGCTTGCAAATGGGGAGAAGGGAGAAGTTGTACAGTAATTGTTTTCTCATTGGAACACCAATACCTTCTCATGACCTTAATGAAGGGAAGGAAGTGACAAACCTATATGAAGCCCTTTGCTCCTGAAATATATACTGATAGTAGTAGTAGTGTAGCACAGTAGTCAGTTTATGTAATCTGAAGAAGGGGGATGAAATGAAGACCCAGGAGAGAGGGATTGAAAAGATATTTTCTAGCTCGGGTAATTTTTGGAAAATATCTGCCATTCAGTGTAATCTGGCCAATTTGATAGGGAAAACAAGGCTCTTTTTGTAACTCATCTGAGATTCAGATGATTTCCTATTATTTGGATGAACATCATCAGAACTAGATGATCCCAACTTTCCCTTCCGCTGGGGGGGCAGATTTTTTTTATTAACTATTTATTTAGGAAATTTTAACAAGTTTACAAATCCTGGCCCTATAAATATCAGAAGCAAAACACACTTATTACAAGAGTTCTCTTTTTCTAAAAGGGACATTATTACAGAATTATAGTTATCAGACCTTTCTATTTCACAAGCTATTACTATGTTATAGATTGTGTATCATTAAAACATCTCTGTCATTTCTAATTGGGAAAAATCTCTATATACACAAATTTAACAGACCAGGCATGTCTATCATGTTATTTATTATTGAAAAATACTGGACAGGTGTGCTGGGTTTCTTGCAGGTGAAGTGAATGTATTTTGAGTATTGGAAAGGTAATCAAATATCTACATATCTATCTGTCCCATCTAATTTTCTGGGTAAGTAATTGGTTTCTTAATTTTTCCATAACACAACCTCCCATATTATTTTGAACCAATCCTCTATGGTTGATCTCTTTTCCTTTTTCTGAGTGGTTACCAATAGCCAAGCAGCAACCAGTGGATGAGAGATTGATTCTTCATTTCCTTTTAATGTGACCATATCCACTAGGAAACCCTGGGAGAATTACCAAAGGATGATTTGGTAATAAATATCTAACCCAGGAGTGGGCAATAATTTTTGATGGGGGGGGCCACTCCAAGATTTCAGAAAGTGGTCGATGGCTGCATTCTTCTCCAGGATATTAATGGAGGAATTCCAGGGTCTGGAATGGACATTGGGTGCAGAAGGGAGCTTGGGGTAAGAGATTGGGGTGCAGGAGGGAGAATGAGGTCTGGGAGGGAGTTTGGGTGAAGAAGGCAGTTGTGACTTAGGAAAGGGGACTGGAATGGAGGGGTTTGGAATGTGACCTAGGGTAGGAGGGGGTTGTGATCTGGGGCAGAAGATTGGGATGCCAGATCTGGGAGGGGGTATGAGTGCAGGACAGGGCAGAGGGTTGGGGGAGGGAGGAGCTGGGGTGCCAAAGGCAGGCTCTGTCTGGGAGGCACTTACCAGCAGAATCCAGAGGCAGATTGTCTGCTGTGGGCTGTTCCACGTGGCTCTGTTCTGGGCACGAGCGGGAGCGGGACAAAGGTGGCTGAGGAGGAAGGGAGAGGGCTTCCTACACTCTCCCTGCTCCCAGCAAAAATTCTCAGCTCCTATTGGCTGGAAACTGAGAGATTGGCCAATGGGAGCTAAGATTTTGCTGCGGGGTGGGAACAGCATGAGAAATCTCCCTCCTCCCGCCCCAGTGGTCTGGAACGAAGAATAGCTGGCTTTTTAAAGTGTGAGCTGTTCTCTGTCTAAGGGTTCTGGCGAGGCAGCTGCAAGCCAGATCCAGTGGCTTGGTGTGCTGTATTCGACCTGCTGGCAGCCTTTTTCCCACCCCTGATCTAACCACTTGTGATCGCCAGTTACAGACTGCATCTCAATATTTTCTAGTGTCCACCAGATGTGCATAAAATCTCTCACCCCAACTTTTATTGGAGGGACAGAGTTTTAACACAGGACTTCCGAAAGCCATTGCATTAAATCAGTGCATGTTGCATACCTTTAGTGAGCCTTCTCACCTATGCACATGGACTCAGGAGGATGCAGAGGAGGTCTGAACTTTTTCATTCCCATAACTGGATCACCCCTGATAACTATGGCTGTAAATTTAAGCTTAGGAATGATTCTTATTGATCTTCACCGGGCCTCTCTGACTAATTTTTCAGGTGAAATGGAAAGCAAAGGTCCAGACCATTTGGTGGTGTTATAAAAGCTGCATGGCACTTTCCACAACTGCCAAGGTGTTAGCTCTGACGTCATGGTCAAATTCCAACTTAAAGTCATTAGAATTTACTCCCAGCAATTAGAATTCCCCTCACACCCCAGCAGTTTGTTCCCCCTTCACTTCATGTTTTAAACTGTTGAGTAATATGCTATTGAATTGCTACCTTGTGTCATTCTGGCCAGAAATGGCCACATCTCAATGGTGAATCATGACAGATTGACTGTCAGTTTATGAACCAAATCCTGCAGTCCTTTGCAGGCCATAATTCTCCCTGAGTTCAATGGGAGTCTAGGAAGACTTGAGTTAAGCACTGCAGAATTAGGCCTGAGTGACTCGATCCTGAAACTTCAGGGGGTAGCCAAGTTAGTCTGTGCAGGATAAACTTAAACAACAACAAATGGTCTGGTAGTAGCACTTTATAGACTTACAAAATATGTAAATGGTATCATGAGCTTTCATGGACATAGCCCACTTCATCTAAAGAAGTAGGTTGTGTCCACGAAAGCTCATGATACCATTTACATGTTTTGTTAGTCTATAAAGTGCTACCAGACTATTTGTTGTTGTTGAAGTTGGTTCTGAAACTAGATCTTTGCGGTGGATGCTTGTGTCAGTCAGTACAGAACTTCACTGACTTTAGTTAGCCTCCATGTGGGTGAAAGTATAAGCTTGAGTTTCTAAGTGTTTCAGGATAAAAGGGAGTGCATACTTATGGGGCCCTTTTAAAGGATTTCATTTATTATTATCATTATCATATTCTGTCTGCAAAAGTGACCCTGTCACAGTTGTATACAACTTTAACACCAGGGGGATACAGTCTATTGATTATTAATGAACAATAAATCAATTTTTAAAATTCTTGTTTGTTTTGAGAGACGTCAGCAAAAATCCCAAAAGACACTGGAGACAGAGAAACTGCTGAGGATTCCTGGGGATGAAGCCCATAAAATCTTAATTTGCTGAAGAAGAATTGTACACACTTGAGAATTTGTCTCTTACAAAGCTATCTTGTAAATATAATTGCAAATGGAAAAAAACATCGAAGAAATCTAACAGGTCAGCATTGGGATTGTCTAGTTTTTTAGTTAATAACATACACTATATGCAGATTTTTCATTTACCTTGTGATAGACTCATATAATAAGAATGCATAGTACATATACAAGAGAGCTATTTGAAATGCAGAGGTCACTTGGCAGAGCTTAATTTAATAACAATCTTATTTTTTCCTACCATACATCTCCCAATTATTTTAGGGAATATAAAAAATATCTGCACAAATGAGGTCTGGTAATCAATGAAGTTACTAAGTAAATTGGTATTATGAGTCATGACAGAGGACACATCTGAGATTTAGGTAAGAAACAGTTTCCAGTGAAAAGTGATAGTTTGAATGAATATTTTAATCATTTAATTAGGAAATTTCTTTTTGGTTTTAAAAATCAAAACCATGTGTTAACTATATTCTGTCAGCTGTATTGTGCCAAAAGATGTTACATGGTGTACAACATTTATTAAACTAGTAATAGTTGTACATGATGTGCGTGACTTTACCTAGGCTAACAGGTATCTAAGGGGTTTTACTGCTACATCTGTCTCTCCAGATTTGGGTCCTTTTATGTTCTTAAAGAGGAAGGGGAAAAAAGAGCCTGCTTTTGTGAATCCCATTGTGAGACATCTGCCTCTCATCATTCATTGTGTAGAAAGCCTAAGCTCTGGCCTAACCCAGAATTTGTGAATTCCAATTATTTGTTTAGGCACCTAAAAGTTAAGCATGGTTTTATGGTGTCAGTATACCTACGTTTCTTTGTGAATCTGTCCTTTAGTCTTTTTCACTATATCAGTCCACCCCCAAATCCCATGCAAAGATTTTATGTGCAAAATTTCACTGCTGCGTATTATGTCTTCAAGTTTCAATTCTGAAGTGAGCTGGCAATTTCAGCCCTAAGCTGATATAAAGCCATTATTAGGCACATGCACTTTAATATTTATATGATGAAAACTTCTTTCTAGATGGCCTGAATAGGATCATGGTCCCATTATGCTAGGCACTATATAAACACAAAGGTAGACATTGTTATTAATCATTTATGTCATGGTAGCATCCAGGGCCCACTGTAAAGATCAAGGTTCATTGTGCTGGGTGCTGTAAAAAGGCAGATAAAGAAAAAGTATCTGCCCTGGAGAACTTAAGGTCAGATTTTTAAAGGTGCTTAGATGCCCAAAGATACAAAGAGCTGCCTAATGAGATTTCCAAAAGTGAGTAGGCACGTCACACCCTTTGAAATCAAGGATTTTGTGAAAATCTCACTAGGTTCCTTTCTGCATTTTGAGGCATCTGAATGATACCTTTGAAAATCTGGCCTTTACAATCTAAAAGATGCAGGGTTGTGGATGTGGATAATGTAAATGAACATGGGGATAATAAGTTCTCTGCATCAAAGAGTTAGGGAGCTAAGAAAATGATCCAATTGAGTGTCCTTGGGAGAAAAGGCACCTATCTGTGAGGAAGGGGAGGGGCATAGGCTATACCCCTTGCATTGGCATGTTCCATTGGCTAACTCAGGCCAGGTCTACACTACCACTTATTTCAGTACAACTTATGTTGCTTAAGAATGTGACTAAACCACTCACCTGAGCGGCATACATTACACAGAGCTGAACACCAGTGTGCACAGTGCTTTGTTGGTGAGAAAGCGTCTCCCACTGACAGAGCTACTGCCTCTCACATTGGTAGCACTTCTAGTGTAGACTAGCTCCTAGGCAGGAAGCCACCTAGAATGCTGGCTTTTATGCAGAGGGACCAGCAGACTTGCTGGGCCCCTGGGCAAGGTGGGGGAGGCCAGCTGCACACTGTTGGAAGCGGTGGGGCCCCAGGCTGGAGGGCAGGGGCGGGCAGCCCTCAGCACCGCCCAGAGCGCGCTATGTTAGACCCCCCTAGCTCTCAGAACCTCCCAGCACAGCACTCCGGCAGCAATTTAAAGGGCCCAAAGCTCTGTCCACTGCTGCAGTAGCAATGTGGCAACTGAAAGCTCCAGGCCTTTTTGAATTGCTGGGTCCTGGGACAGTTGCCTCTCTTGTCCCCTGTTGATGGGCCTACTTTTGTGAATCCCATTGTGAGATACCTACCTCTTGTCATTAATTGTGGATAATTAATTGTGGATACGCTAGACTGCAAGCTTCTTTCGAAAGAGAGCTTACACCTCAAAACCGGATTGAAAAAGCGTTCTGCTGTTTCGAAAAAGAGCGTCCAGACTGCATGGATGCTCTCTCAAAAGAAAGCTCTCGTTGATAGTCACAGAATGGCCACCAGGACACTTGTGCTTTTTTTGATTGCCTCTTCTTTAAAAAAATGTCCCCGTTCTGTGTCCACACACACCTTTTTTCAAAAGAGCTCTTTCAAAAAAGGCGTTCTTCCTCGTAATTTGAGGTTTACCAATGTTGAACCCCCACTCTCTGCATTCTTTCAATTTAATTTCAAAAGACCACAATTGCAGTGTGGACACAGGTGAAGTTTTTTTTTTTCCAAAAAAAGGGCAGTTTTTAAAAAAAAAAACAACAACAATGTAGTCTAGACATACCCTGTGAGAGCCTAAGTTCCTAAACCAGAATTTGTGAATTTGAATGATTTTCTAAGCACCTAGAAGTTGAGCATGGTTTTACAGTGTCACCACAACTAAGTTTCTTTGTGAATCTCTCCTTTGGTATATCAGCCCACTCCCAAGTCCCAATACTGAATGGAGCCTGAAAACCCCCAATGCACTGAAATCTCACAGTGCAACACAAAGAAGCAAACACTGCAGCATTGCCTTCCCTTACAACATCAATCAAATAAAACACAGAGCCGCTACTGCCTTCCCTCTTCTCTAATCTTTTAGCAGTGTGAGATACCTTTCCTTGGGGCAGTAGCTCAGATTGCAATGAGCCAATCATTTAATTATAGCCCCAGACTCTGGAGAATGTGGGCTCCATCATCACAGGGCTGCTTTTCAAGAAGGCATCTGTGCTTAGCATATGGCAACTATTTATTATAGCTGTTGCACTGCGAAACAACAATTCCCATGATAATTGTTTCTCATAGAGCAAGATGCTTCAATCTCTGTTTCCCACAACATTCTGCTTGTCTGGTATGCATGTGCCAATGTCACCACAGTCCTAGCAGACAGTTGTCTACATTTTGTCATTACTGAGGGTAAACAGACATGACTTGCATCGGGGGAGGGGAGCTGCTAATTTAGACTGTCTTTAATACTGAACCGTGAAAGGAGTATTGAATAATTTGTGGACAATATCTACAACTGTCCCTCCCCCCCATCCTTTTCTTTAAACAAACATTGTTTCAGACCATTAATGCCTATTATTTGCCAAACTGTGGGTACGGGCCATCTTCTGATTTGCTGGAGAGAACCTTGCATTCATATGATTTTGGCAATTCATTTTCCATTGATTTTTCCAAAGGGAAATATATATGTTTATTTACAGAATGATACTGGTTTTCTTTGGAAAGTATTTTGAAATGTATGGTTGAAAAGCACTATGTAAGAGCTAGTTAGATTTAGTCATGGATTCTAACAATAGTTTTATATTGCAAAACAAAACCTTAAATTACTCATATAGGGTTTCACAAAGTTTGAGAAATGTAAGGGCTGCCAGACTTTTGATAAAGAAAACCCCAATAGCAAGAACATTACTAAAGACAAAACAAATGAAGAACCAAATATTTAAAAAACCAACCCATTCCCCACGGCAGCTTCCCACTCCACTAATAAGAAACCCTACAAAATGAAATTAGCTTTGGCAGGAGACCAGTGTTACCTTGTTTTATTTGAGCAATGCTTGGTTCCAAATATTAGAGAATATTTTTTAATCTGTTTTTTACTGTAATAGTGTTTACAGCTATCAGACGGTTAGATTCCCAGCTGATGTAAATCAGTGTAGCCTCATCCACTTCAGTGGAACAATTTTGGTTTATACCGGCAGGGGAACAGGCTCGCAATGTCAAATGATGTATTTTCCCAAGCTGTTCCCATGAGAACCTGTATAGTCTTCTTTTTGGCCACCTTTAATATGATAAGTGGAGGCAGGTGTCATCTGAAAGTGAAAAGGCAAAACCATCCCAAAAGAGTGACACTCCGGACAGAGTGTAAAGAACACACTGTTTGATTCAAAAAGTAAAAGCTTCTCCTAAGAAGTCATTGGAATTAAAAATGAATAGGATTTAATCTAAATGCAGCACCCAAAGCTGATATAGGGAAGGTGTTAGCCTTTTACCGCCATCAGTATCATAGCTGAGGTTGTGCTACTAAAAATGTGCTTAAGCAAAAGGAAAATTTGCTTTTATTTAGACTCTCTTCCAGCTCATTCTGTATGCACTATGTGGGTTTTCACTTTCCAAGGCAGAGGGGAAAATCTACTACCCTTTGAAAATGTAGGTTCATGTTGAAATACAGAGCCAGATTCCAGATGAGGATCTGGCCGTTATGAACTTTTGTTTGCACATTGATTTGTGTGTGATGCATCTATAAACACACAGAACACCATAGTAGAAGTAAGTTAGACTGATCTAATCTTAGATATCTATGTAATATTGTGCCAATTTAATACTGCAAAGCGATGAAATTCAGCGCTGGAGCAAGCAGGCACAACTCCCATTGACTTCATGGGAAGCAACACCTCCTTTACCCCATGGCTGAATTTGGTCCCATATTTGCACTTAAAAGTTAGGTTTGATAACACTGCTTTTATATTTGGCTTTATGCAAACAATTTCCAGTTGAATCACTATAAAACTGCTCCTTAAGGCAGATGAATATGTAATTAGAAGAAATAATAGAGCAGTAGTCAGTCAGCTGCAAAGCTGATGCTTCATCTAAATGTGTGTGAGGCACTTTATTTAGCTGGCACATTGCTAAAGTCTATTAAGTTAAATTATGAGAAGTGTTTTGAGGCCTTTCACACAGAATGTGAAGCTTTTTATTCCTTATTTACATATGAGAATGTATATGCATGAAAGATTTTCAACCCATGAATTAACTCCAGAGGAAAACAAACCACCAGATAAACACAAAACCTGGGTTTGTGTTTATGTTTATGCTTTTTGAAAGCAAAGAAACATCCTTACAAAATTTTCTGATTAATTTATTCAAAGAACTTAATTGATGTATCACAACACAGTGGTATAATTTACATGGCATTAGACGAAGTGCTGAGTCCTTCACGCTGACAGGCAACCAGCTGAGAGAGCGTCAAACAAGTCAGCCCTGCTGGTCATTTTTGTGAAGTTGAAACGTGCTGTTATTTAAATTTCACCCCATACTGTTATTTTTAAGAGTGTAAGTAAACACAAAGCAGTGTTTGAATAGAATACAGTCTTTTACTATAGATTATATCGATATCTAAATATTATCTAGATATAATAGAGTTCTAGATATCTCCAAATTCTGTCATCAATCACAAAACACCCATTGGCATTTGCAAAACAACTGGTTGATGGAGCAAACTATTACTAATTAGAAACTGGTTTTGTTTTTAAATGCATTTCACTTCTGGGGTGGGAGGCAAGTGTGGAAAGAAGCACTTTATCCCAAGATTAAAAATCCTAACTGAATAAGTAGTGCCAAGTGTTGTCTGTATTAACAAACTGGACATTCTGTGTGGATGTTTCCAATACAAACCCAATTGGCCAGCAAGGTTTTTGAACAAGATAGAGGGATTTATAAATTCTTAGGGCTACTTGTTACATTGTCCATTCGCAACAAACCAGACAAGTACATTCTCAGCTTGGATATTTGACTTTTATTTTAGATTAAGGAAAACAACAAAACTAAAAAAGAATGAATGTAAAATCTCCATGAAAGAGAAGGCAGAGAATGCGCCTCTTACACTGTCGGAGCCTCCATCCTGAGTCCTCTCACAGCCTTGCCTTGTTAGGGTTGCCAACTGTCCCAACCAGATGGACCAGACACCATTTGTAGCAATGGTGTCCAGGCCAGGACAGTTAGCAACCCCACCTGCCCTCTGTTACAGAGGTACAAAGATTTCTCCTTTATCCAAAAAACAAGAGTCACACTAATGTTTCTGGGGGGTTATGATATTGATCCTCCAAGCAAAACCAACAGAGAAACCTGCACCAACTACAAGGCACTTAAAAAGGACTTTAAAGGCATTGACTGGCAATACCATGTAAGAACAGTGAAACCCATTTATAATAAACTCAGATGCACAGAAACTCCATTTAGATAATGAAAGAAAATAAAACCCCCAGATTGTTTCACTGCATTTCAAAGTGCAAATTGTAATTCCAGTTATAGTGAAATTCTATTTCGCCCCATCACCTTCACCCCATGCCCTTAACCCCACTATTTCTTGGGCAGGGCACTGATAGGGTACATCTACACAGTGGACTAAAGTCGAGTTAAGCTACGCAACTTCAGCTACGTTAATTGCGTAGTTTAAGTCGAAGTACCTTAACTCAGCTTTTGGCGCTGTCTACACAGCAAGAAGTCAAAGGAAGAACAGTCTTCCTTCTACTTCCCTTACTCCTCATGAAATGAGGGTTACAGAAGCCAAAGTAAAAAGCCCACTATTTCAAAATTATTTTGAAATAATGTGCTTGCTGTATAGATGCACACTCTGTTATTTCTAAATAAGTGTCAGTGTAGACATAGCCACATAGAACAATGTTCTGAAACACAAAGGAGTTGTGAAGTCACATTTCCCTTCCAATAGCAGATATCCCAGGTTGTACATCCTGAAGGCTTATATTGATGGGTAAACTTTTCTCACTGTGAAGTTGCTCTTTGAGGAGAAAAACTGTTCCTTTGCTTGTTAGCATAAAAATACAGTTTAATAGAGATTATAAACTACCTTGGTACTACAAATGTAAACTACCTTGTCATAGACTGTTATTAAGATTCAGTCACAATTTTTCATACTTGAAATCTTCTTTATACTTAAAAGAACAACAAGACTTGCAATGGGAATTCACTTGGCCAAGTATTTTAGAAAACCATAGGCTCTGAAATGAACAAGGGGGTTATGTGAATGTTCCCTGTAAGTATTTAGTTTTTTAACAGAAAGTAATTAAATAAAGCATTGTCTGGCCAGCAGACTTTTTACTTTATGTCCAGAATTCCTGGTTGTATTTTGATGAACATTATTTTGTGTTCTCCATTAACAGCAATTATTTAATACAATGTGTCAAAGTAGAGTCTGGTTTTGTGCTGGAGAATTAAATTGGAGTCCATTTGATTCATGCTTGGCATCAATTCCTTTGCAGTATTGCCTACGATGCTCATGAAATCTGGCTATGTGAAGCAAGCAGATTTTCACTTTTACAATTATGTATTAAAAATTGAGTTGATTGGGTGGTAGACCATTTAGAGCACTACCTCATGTTAGCATTTCCCAGTACCACCTGCGTAACGGTCTGATTTTGACCTTTTTCCAATTTTGACTTCTTTTTTATGATTATTTTAGGCTAAAATGAAACAGATGCCTCTCACTAAATGCCCGAGAGTCCTCCAGCCTATTGTAAATGATTATATGGCTAAACATGCTGCTGTAACAGAGAAAACAGATGCAGTGATAATTATCCCATTGCCTTGCATATCAAGCACTAACCAGTGGTGCTGAAAAAAGGGGATGAAATCAAGGCTAAGTAGGATTGGCTGTACAAGATCAGACCACCCGATAATAGAGTCTGATGTTTTGCCTTCAGCCATGGCCCATCCTTTGTGCTTCAGAGGAAGTAAAGAAACCTCCTTAAAAGTGTTGCAAGTAGAATGCTTTCCTGAGGCTCAGTTATCCTATTAGTTTTATACATATGATGATCACTGAGTATAGTGCGACTTACATGCATGTAACTGACGAGATAATCTGTGCCTTGAATGGTTTTTTAATCAGCTACCCGAGTTACTTGGATAATTTTACTCCCACTGAAATAAATAGCAAAATAACTTCTGATCTTTGGTGCTGTAGACCAGCTTGGGTTCTCAGCACTTTCATTAGGTCCCTTGTTTCCCATCTGTTTGTGCAGAAATGTGACTGTCATCATTGGTTCCACTCTATTAATATCATGGAACATTAGCTTACTTTCCCCATGCATAGAGCTCTGGATGGATACAAAATTGGTATCCACATCTGCAAAAAAGAGCTGGGGATGTCTTCAACCATATCCACAGATGTGGATCCCTGGAGATATAAAGGAGATATCTGCACATTTTCATGGTTCTAGATCCAAAATTTGTATCCACATCTCTTTGTGCAAAAATGAACTGCACATATCCACATCCACGGATGTGCATACCTGTGGCTATAAAATGGATATCTGAGGATTTGCAAGGCTCTATTTATGCATACACAAGCTGAGTAGTTGATATTCCAAGACACTCATAAGTTGTATCAGGTAGGATGGAGGGATTGATGTGCAAGATCTTACACCAGAGAGGGGGATGAATCCTTTGGCCAAAATCACTACAGCTGTTTCTGACTGCTCCTGTTTTACCCTTGTGTAACTCTGCAAATGATTCAATTTCAAAAATGCAATTTGGCCATATAATTAGTAATTATGCTCTAATCTCTTCTGCTGTTTTACTTTAATTTAAACAAGGTCAATATGCTGAAATTTTAAAAATCGTCTATGGATCTTACACAGAATGTTATCTAACAAACTGTTTTGGAGGGAAAAAAGGGTGTACCTTAGCCCCAAAAGACAGGCTATTGCACCCAAAAGCTCTCCACCTTCAAAATGCCCTCTCTTGTGCCAGCCACTCCTCTCACTGAAGAAGGCTGAAAGCTGTACCTTCTGCACAGGGCCAGCCCACAACATTTTGGCACCTGAGGCAGGGAGCTCAAATGATGCCCCTTTGCCCCCTTGCTTGGGCCAAAATTTTGAAAGGTCTCAATCCTCTGGTTCCTAGTGGCACCCCCCTCCCCCCCCCCCCAGTCTGGCACCTGTGGCGGCCACCTCAGTTCACCTCATGGTAAGGCCAGCCCTGTTTCTGCAACACCCAAACACTATTCCTGACTTGGCAAGATGGTTTCCTTATGGAGTTGCAGTAGATGCTTAACTGATGGGCCAGGCAGCCTGCTGTAAAAGTGACATCAAGGCAATGAATCAAAAAAGCAGGCATGTTTGTTTTGGAAATGAAACCCACATATATGGTACCCCTTTTGCCTGGCCCCACAACAGGGCTAGGTGCATTGAAGCTAATTAAAGTTCTACAGTATGGTTTTGTGCAAAGATGACCCAGAACCAAGGGGGAGTGGGTAGAGTGAGGGCAGCAGCTTCAGCAGATGTTTTAGACTAGATTTTCTCAAACATTTTCTTTCTGAGCCTCCCTCTCTCTTCCCCACCTGCCCCTCCCCCCCAACATGCTATAAATACTCCACAGCCCATCTATGTTACGAAAAACTGTTTTTCTGTGTATAAAACCCAGGGCTGGCATTTGTGGATAGCAACCAGGGCAATTGCCCTGGGCCCCATACCCAAGGCCGGATTGGGGGGGGGCTAGCCGGGCAGCTGCCCGGGGTGCCAACCTATAGGGGGTGCCTGATTGAAGTGGTAAGGGGCGCTGCATGCCCGGGGATGAGGCCACGCATACGCCACGTGCCTGGGCGCGCAGTGTCCCTTACCGCTTCAATCAGGCGCCCCTCATAGGTTGGTGCCCGGAGGTGCAGCCGGACATGTGCCGCTTGCCCGGGGGCGCGGTGCCCCTTACCATGTCAATCAGGCGCTGCGCGCCCAGGGGCAGGGCCACTCATGGGCTGCACGCCCAGCGCGGGGCCGCTGCCCGGGGTGCAAGTATGGCTCAGTCCAGCACTGCATACCACAGGACCTCTGGAAAGTTTCATTACTCAGGCTTGAGCTTCAGCCCCAGGTGGTGAGACTGTGGACCCTGGGTTTCAGCCCTATACAATAGGGCTTTGGCTTTCTACTCTGGGCCCCAAGTGAATCTAATGCTGACCGTGTTGCTGGGCCCCCTAAACTTGCTTGCAGCTTTCCGGGTTGAGAACCACGGGTTTAAAGCATTATCTGCATGAGCATGCTCAGTAAAGCCAAGCAACAACTCTAAGGGACATATGACTCCACGTTCCTCCTTCCTAACCCACCGTCCCATTGATTCTGGGTTTGTGGTTAAGGCACTGAACTGGCACTCAGAAAATCTGAGCTCAACTCCCAGCTCTCTTACAAGTTTCCCGTGTGATCTTGGACAAGTCATGTAGGCCCTCATCCTCAAAGTTAATTATCTAAATGCCTAAGTCCAACTGAAATCATTGTGCCTTCATTTCCCCTCTCCCCTCCCCCCACATTCCCCACCTGTAAAACAGAGATCCTAATCCTTCCTTTTACCCTTGTCTGTCGTATCTATTTAGAGTCTATGTCTACACAGCAAGGTTTTTGTGTAAAAATGGCCATTTTTGCACAAAAAGTTGTGGAGTGGCCACATCTTAAATGTGCTTTTGCACAAGTAAATCAGTAGTGTAACGGCAGAACAGAGAGCTTTTGCCCATGCTGGTAAACCTCCTTCTACGAGGCATAACTCCCTTTTGCGCTACAGCTATTGCGTAAAAAGGCAAGTGTGGATGCTCCAGAGAGGTTTCTTGCACAAGAAACCCCTATGGGGAAAAGCACAGGTGCTCTGATGGCCATTCTATGAATGGCCATCAGAGCTTTCTTGTGCAAAGGCATCCATGCAGTGTGACGCTCTCTTGTGCAAAAGTACATCACTTTCGCAATGCACTTTGAGGTGTGGATGTGCTCTTGTGCAAGAAGTTTTTGCGCAAAAACTCTTGCTCAAAAGGCTTCTTGCACAAGAAGCCTGCAGTGTACATGTAGCCAGACAGTATGAGGAGGGACTGCCTGTCTTTCTGTGTGTTTGTAGGGTGCCTGGCACAATGGGGCTTGAATTTCAATAGTGGTTTCTCAGTATTATCATAATACAAAAAGTAGTAATAGGGTAACTTATAAAGTTGAGGCTCCTGGAACAAAATTTTTGTCACCTCATCAGCCTGTTCTTCTCCTTTGTCTTCCTAAAACGCTGAATATTTACACTGAAATAGATAGTTAATTGAATTCAGGTTTACTTACTACAAAAGACATCCTACTTCTTCCACAAAATGATTCTTCATTAAATGTTTTCTCTTCAGTTGGATCAGAAACATACATTTATGGATTTGAGGTGCTAAAGTGTGAACATCTTAAAGAGATAGTCAGACAAAATTGGTTCGCTAACCATGACAACAATATGTGGCCTATTATCGTTATAAGCCCTAGAAAGTAGGTTTTAATCAAATACTAGTTATTGGCTAAGTACAGGAGTAACTGGGTGAAATTTTTTGGCCTGTTGTATAGAGGAGATCAGATTAGATGATCTAATGGTCCCTTCTGGCATGATGAGTCTTTTGAATCTAGTGCTGCTCTTACTATATTTAGAACCCTGCGTGGATAGAAATGTCTACCTGTGGATGCAGATATCTGCAGTTAGACATGGAAATCTGCAGATCTGCAGAGTTATACCCTCAAGAGCTACTGTAGCCAATGGAAAGGAGTGTGGTCCTGTCATGCCTGGGACCCAGCAAGCTGTGCTGGCAACTCCTCCCAGCAGCTCAGCTACACCTAGCTAGCAAGGCTGTCCAGTCCCAGACAAGAGGTGCCACGGTTGGGGGCAGGGCTGAGGCAGTGCAGTGGCACTGCCAGGAGGAGCTGCCAATGTAGTGCGCTGGCTCCTGGGTGCAACGGACCACGTAGGCTGCCGTGGCTCTTGGGAGTAGAGCCCTGCAGATCCTGATGTCTATCCATGGATATCCACATCCACGAGTAGACATGTCGATCCACACAGAGCTCTAATTATATTCACAATTATATAACTGTGGTCTGCTTAGGACTATTAGGCTGTGAATCAATCTCTAAAGGGCCGGGGTGCAGTCCTGTCTTTTGCATCATTTCAAATTAGACTGGACAAAATATTTGGAAATATATTCCAGGTTTATCCTGATAGGGAATTTAACCTAACAGGTCTTTTGACTCTCTAATTACATCTGCATGTATGTTAGCTGTATGATGCCATTTAGGAATGAGAAGAGGAAGGATTGGGCAAGAAGCATGTTAGCTGCGGTAGCAAAAATAACTGTGCAGCAGTCCTGGAGAAGAATGTGAAAATCAGTGCCATTTCCACAAGTGGCCATGATGAACAAAACAGGATGGCAGACCCCCGCAAATCTGCACCAGGCCTGTCAGAATAGATGCTTAGCAGTATTTAAGGCACTGTGACTCTTGTGCCTACCACAGGAGAAGGGAACTTGTTCTGAACACAGTGTAGTGAGCTCCACACAGACAGACCAGGTCTGGATAGTCCCTGTGTAGTCCCAAAGTGCATTAGTGGACCACTGATATGCACTATGGTGAGATATCAATTCACTGTACTTCAGGGCAATCATATTTTCCTGCTTTTTTCGGAAGGTATGTGGCTTAACTAACCCCTCCCACTTTTGAAAACCAGGCCCTCCTGCTGAGGAACAAAATTATCTCTCTCCTGATCACCATAAGAAATGTTACCACTGAAAATTCAAAAATTGAAGTTCATGTGTGCTAGGGTGTAAAAACCCCACACTGGCAATGACAGGGTTAGGGAGAGTCAGCAAGTCCAATTAGCTCATTCTGTGGCACTTGAAGGGAAGACAGATAATTATTAACTAGACCCAGCTGTGGAGAACCTTGCTGAGTGGTTCCTATAAAAGAAAGCATGCTGGGCCAGTAGGGAAGGATTGTGAGAGAGGGAGGGGGATCTGAAGTAGGGAGCCTAGCCCCTGGGACTAGTTTTGAAGGGGGTTCTTCTAGTCTTAGGCAGCTGTTGAGGGAATTGTAGCCATCCTGAGATCGTGCTTCAGTAGCTGAAATCTGTAGCAAATAGTGGAGAGCTATTACAAGCACTTGGGTGTGGTTCACTTCCCCACAGTTTATGGAAAAGGGATTGTTTTCCCAAAGCCCAGTTATCACATCTGAATTTAATCAGTGTCTTTAGAGCCCCCTCACCACAGGGCCAAGTTCTGATTTACTCTGGTGTCCCTCTGAGTGAGGGCTGTGGCAGCCTGGAAAAGCTTGTATAGCCCAATACTGGTGTTGTCTTTGTGCCCCGCTTCTGCCCCCCTCCTCCTCTACCCAATGGCTCAGCTGCAGTGTGGCTCCATCAGCTATTTTCCCATCCCCTTGCAGAAGGAGGGTATCAAAGCCATGGGGGCCATTGCAGCATTGAAGGGGCAATCTTAATGATACAGTAATAGCTGCAGAGTGGCTTGGGGTAGACCCAGGCACAACTAACACAGGACATCAGGGGGAAAAGGGTATAAGCCTAGGAAACTTCTCTGCATTCTTCTGCACAGCAGTAGCAGCAGCAGGGTGGGTTCAGCAGTAATTGCTTTCCTAACCTTTTATTATCATTTGACACTAATTAATATGCCATGTGCTCTTTTAAGAGCACAAGATAAGCATGTGCAGCTTTCACTAGCCAGATGGTAACTTATATTACTTAGGCCATACTTACTGATCTCATGTTAGATATTTCTCTCTTGCACAGCTCTGTGATAAAGCAGTCTGACAAGGCAATATAATCTATGCTAGTTTAAAAAAAATCCTGCTTGAATGTAATGTATTTTTCAAGAGCCACCACTTGGTTGAAATCCCACTGTCCTTGCTCAGACTAAACTTCCACTGACCTCAATGGGAGTTTGACCTGAGAGAGGACAGAGAAAAGCCTGCAGGATTAGGCTCATTGTGAGCTGCTAATTCTTTCCCTCATCATAAAAGGGGTTTTGTTTTTCCAGGACTCCATCTCCATCTTGTTCTTCGTCAGGAGAGGAATGTAGGTTGTAAACTTCTCTACATGTCCTCCTTTCACACTTCTAGGAGTGAAAATACTATGGTGGCCTGCTAGGCCAGCCTCTGTAGAAACACTTATGCTGTGGACTCCCATTAGTGCAAAGGTGTTAGGATAACATTCTCATGCTGATGCCTCTCTGTCCTTCAGCATCCCAGTGCTGGAGGTTCACTTCCCAGCCTTTGAAATGCTCATGCTCTCACCTCCTCTCATACACATGGAAATCAGATCACTGGAGGAGGAAAGGGAGAAACAGTGAATCTGCCATGAGAAACTGACAGGGTAGGATAGGAAATCACACCTCGAAATAAATTGCAATTGATTGCAAGCAACAATTAAAAGTTGAGGGGGTGGGGAATCTGGATAGGTCAAGGGATTGGGTTTGCTCCCAAATCCATGGGGCCCTCTAACTCAATGGAATCAGGTTCTTGCCACACAGGGCCTATCTGTTGCACATCCCATATCCTATGGAAATGGAATGGGCAGAGTCGGGTTGGTGGGATTCATACTAGTGCTTTAAAAATAGCTGTGTAGATGACAGTTTGTTGTAGCAGCTCTGTCTGTAGCTCCAGCTCGCTAGGCTTTGGATCCTGAGCAACAGTGACAGTACCCTCTATACAGAGATAGTAACATGCCACATCTAGACTCCTCTTTTAAATACATGCCGTGTTCAATTGATCGATTTTATTATTACTTGTACAACAGCTGGGTCCAGGGGTCACAGTCAGCAATGGGACTCTGTTGTGCTTGGCACAGTATATAGTAACAGATGGTCCCTGTAGCAAACAACCAAATAGACATGACAAACAGGGGAAACAGAATTGATTTAAAACAGGAAAAAAAGAGACCCTTTTATACAATTTAAAAGTGACTATTGGAACTTTCTGCCGCAGGATATAATTGAAACAACTTTGTAAATGACTACACATTTAAAAGAAGAAGGACTACTGGTCCACATTTAAAAGGCTTATGCCACTGTAGTTCTCTTGGAAGTCCCTTAGTGGAAATGCAGTGCATAACAGCAAAAATGTCTTTTTGTTGGTAAAATATATTGCTTGCAGAAAGCTGCAGAAAGCTAGTTCACCAAAAAGGTTTTTTTTGAAGAAATAACTGCACGTACACTAGGGTTTTTTGGGGGACTTTGCTACATCAGTGAGGGGAGTGGGAGTGATTCTTGCACACATCTAACCACTGTAAGCCATACCAGTAAAACTTTCTAGTATACACCAGGGCTGTGTCTACACTGGCCACTTATTCCGGAAAATCAGCTGCTTTTCCAGAATAACTTGCCAGCTGTCTAAACTGGCTGCTTGAATTTCCAGAAAAGCACTGACGATCTACTGTAAAATCATCAGTGCTCTTCCGGAAAAACTATGCTGCTCCCGTTCGGGCAAAAGTCCTTTTCCGGAAAACTGTTTCGGAAAAGGGCCAGTGTAGACAGCACAGATTTCTTTTCCGCAAAAAAGCCCCGATCGCGAAAATGATGATCGGGGCTTTTTTGCGGAAAAGCGCATCTACATTGGCACGGATGCTTTTCCGGAAAAGCATCCTGCCAATGTAGACGTGCTTTTTCCGGAAATACTTATAACGTAAAACTGTTCCATTTTAAGCATTTCCGGAAAAGGGTGTCAGTGTAGACGTAGCCCAGGCCTAAGATTAACATGAGCTACTTTAGTTACAATAAAATCAGAAGGTCTGTGAACTTCATGCTTGGCAGTATAAGATTGTTACCAGCTGTGATGGGGAAGCAACTCTCCCCATGTTACTAGGTAGTTAGGTACATCACCATCTTGTAAAGCCTCCATTTGTCTACTCCTACTCCCAAATCCATGGGGCCCTCTAACTCAGTGGAATTGGGTTCTTGCTGCACAGGGCATATCTATGTTGCAAATCCCATATTTCATGGAAATGAGCCTCCCAGCCTGGGTGGGCAGAGTCAGGTTGTTGGGGTTCACACTAGTGCTTAATGCTGTTCCCAGCATTAAGTCTGAGACTGTTGCTGCTGTGGGGTTTTTTTTAATGCTTGAACGTGGGTGTGCATATATGTGGGTAGATAAGTGTGTCTGTTGAACTGAGCCATTTAAAGCCAATGTAAATTTAACACATCTGTTTGCTACTCTCTGTGAGAATGGAAAAGTTGGGTTAGATTTGAATTCTCCATCTAATGAATGGGTAAGGCCACCAGATTCCAGCGTTCATACTGTTTGTTGAGAAAAGATAAATTATTTTTCTGTAAGAGGCCACCATGAAACAGACTTGTCAGTGACTTTTTTTTTTTTTACACAAACACTCTATCTCTCTGTCAGAGCAGCAAAACTCATACAAATTGGATGCAGAGTTTTGACTTAATCTGAGAGAGGGTCAGCTGCAAAGCTTAGATTCAGATCTATATGTGAATTTTTCCACAGTTCATTTGAGGAACATTTGGCCCTGGGACTCTTTTAGTTCCATCTCTAATATAATGCAATCAAAACTGTATGATCAATCATCCATGGGACCAATAAAATCATATGTCTGAGAGGTGGATTTTACCAAATTCCTGTCAAGTATTGCTGGAAACCTTATAATCATCATCTCCTTGAGATGGTTTGTAGTGCAGGTGTCCATAGATATTAGAAAGACACAGAAGAAGAACAAGCCCTGCAGCTCTGCATGGACCACCTTCCCTTTGAAATCAGTGCGCTATTTGGAAGTCTCCCTCACCAGTCAGCTTGGACCCTGTGTTCCAAGACACACATGTTCAAGTCTAACAAAGTGTTTTATTACTGTTTACTAGCTATATTACATTAGCACTCATAGGTTTCAATTAGGGCCCCATGGTACTAGGAATTATACAAACACACAGTGCTTACTTTGTGTGCTGGTGACTGCCAGAGCTGAGCCTCTGCATCTCTAGGCTTCCTGCATCAATTATGAAAGTAAAAATATTATGTGAACCTTGATACCGCTTTCAGTCCAAATTAAGCACTGCAAACCCATAGTAAGACACTCCCCACTAACCAGAGCAGTAAAAATGGAGGAAAGGTGGTCATGGGTCTCCTAATGTACTCATTCCATGGTGCATCAGATCAATATTGAGGGTTGGGCTGGGAGTGCTTTTAAAACTGTCTAGCATCAGGAAGATTATAGCACAAAGAAAACAAAACAAGGCCCTGAACACACTTCCTCACTAGGCTGGCGGTGGAGATGGCAGGTTCACCGCAGCTCATGATGAGAACTGTTGAATGTTGGCACATAAATTCCACTGGAAGAATTATCTGGGTAGTTCATTGATTCTGAAGTTTAATAAGTTGTCTGAATAGACCAGCCTAACAGAATCAGGGCAGGACAGCAGATAAATAAGAAGGAAGGCACATGGAGGGAGTGGTGTCAGGAAGAAAAGAGACTGAAAGGGGATTAAGGACAAGGTAAGAGTCTGGACATTCTTAATGTGTTCTGAGTGCTGATAACATCTTGATGGCTTGATCTGAATCAGGGCTAGAGAGTAGTTCCTTGGTATGGCTAATAAATGGCCAGCAGGCATAACTAGGCCTTCTTATAGCATACTCAGTATGATTAGCCCCAGGTTTATCCAAGACTGACTTTGTAATGCAGATGATTATTTTCACAATGGAGTATTGTGGTAGAGGTCTGTATCTGGTGCTTACACTGTAAAAATTGCAAGGTTTAAGTGTGAGATTCATAAGAGCCTGGACGTGTTATTGTCTGGCATTTATTGCAGATGAGAAGGAGCCAAGAGTTCTGGATTCTGTCCCTGGTTTTGCAAAGGACTCATTGGGGCTGTTGGTGGAATAATCTGTTCCTTCTAAGCTCTCTCCCTCCCCCATCTGTAAAATAGGGATGACAATGCTCACCTACTACGCAAAGGATTGATGAGCGCTCATGTTTGTAAATGGCTTGGATGGTGAATTAAACAATTATGAACATGTGGATAATGAGGCAGGAAGCATCACTGATCTACATTAAACAGAGAGCAAAGACTGAGTTAAGACATTATTGGACTGGCACTATGTAGACTTGGGTTCTGTTCCTGGCTCTCTCTCATTTCCTCTGAGACTTGGGGCAAGTTACTTTCTCTCTACCTCTGCCCATTTGTAAAACAGAGGGTATGTCTACACTTGCACCCTCTTTCAAGAGAGGGATGCAAATGCAGCTGAGCAAAATTGCAAATGAAGTGCGGATTTGAATTTCCTGTGTTTCATTTGCATAATTGCAGACCACCACTATTTTGAAATACCCTATTTCGAAATAACAAACCCTGTGTAGATGCGGTTATTTCGGGAGAAAACCAGTAAATCTCATTGTATGAGGAATAAGGGTTATTTCGAAAGGAGGATTTTCTCCCGAAATAACCGGGTCTACACAGCATTTGTTATTAAGAAATAAGGTATTTCAAAATAGCGGTGGTCTGCGATTATGCAAATGAAGTGCGGGAAATTCAAATCCGCGCTTCATTTGCAATTTCGCTCAGCTGCATTTGCATCCCTCTCTTGAAAGAGGGTGCAAGTGTAGACATACCCTCTGATAACAGTACTTCCCTACCACATGGTAAACTTAGGCTGAGACATGTGCAGGGTGTTCTTACGATGGGGGGGGGAGGTAATATAAGTACTAAGAACTAGATGAAAGGTGATATTAGGGATGTAAGAGTTTAGCCCAGAGGTAGGGAACCTTAGGTCCAGGGAACCAGATGTGGCCTCCAGCTTCTCTGGATCTGGCTCCCGAAGCTCCGTGCCCCTCCTCCCCCACAGCTTTGGGGAGTCCACACTGATGCACCAGCTCCCCCCTCCCCCACAGGGCTGAAGCACTCAAAATCTACTGGAGTGGGCCCCCCCAGGCTGTGGTGTGAGAGGAGAATATGGGGAGTGTCAATGAGGGGTTTTTTTGTTGTTTTTTTGCTTCTCACTTGTGTGCAGCCCAACTGATTTTTTTCTGTGGGTCAGTGGCCCCCAAGCCAAAAAAGGATCCCCACCCCTGGTTTAACTGGTTAACCTTACCATTTAAACTTCTAGCAGCCACTGGGAGCCTGTGCAGCCAGCAGCACATGGAGCATTGAACTGTGCAATCAATTTAATTTTTTTAAACAAATTTTGCATCCCTATGTGATATATAAATTTAGATTTTTAATAGGAAAAGCTGGTCCCAGAGAGAATTCAGTATATTTCTGTGTGCTTTATATTTTGTAAAGCCTGCAGATTCCACCACAAAGAATGCTCATGAGTGCTGAGAGAGATGATAGTAAAAGGGCCCTGAGACTGCTGAATACTGCAGTGCTATAGAATAGTGAAGTGTGAAGCAGAGTAAATTTAAAGGAAGCAGTTGGCATCATAAGGGCAGCCCAGCTGCAGCCCCATCAATATGTAATGAGGCTAACATAGGTTAATCACATCTTGTTTAAGTGAAATTAGAGGCTGGGAAGGAGGGTGTTGGTGCATTATAACTTTATCACACATTTCTAAAGAGGTCTGAAAGAAGCTGACTCCCTGCTGTGGGGTTCTTCTCATATCTGTGTGAATAAGCATCACTCTATCACCTGCAAAGCCTTTAAGTGAGAGACTGACACTTTTCTATTCACAGCCTGCCTTTGAAATCCCAAAGGAAAGGAAAAGAAGGCTAAAAACCATACAAGTCAAAAGGGTGCTGTTTCCATTATTCTGTTTTCATGGGTTGCTCTCATCTGCGAAATTTTCAGTGACTCACAAATTCCAAGATCATATGTTTCAGATCTTTTTAACCAATAAAATACACTATGGAATCTCATGTTGGTTAATCCCTCTAACACATCTTTGGAGGAAATGGATGAAAAACATGTTTGTTTTTTTTTAAAAAGCATTATTTAATAAAAGCAGAGAATAACAAGCTGGTGACAATTAGATTCTTCCTTTACACGGGAGGAAGTTTTTTCTGTGTGGATTCTTAGGGCTTATCTACACTAGAAAATGGAGTGATGTTTTAACTAGAATGTAAAAGGGTAACTGGTAAGCATTGCCTTACCAGCATGCTTACCAGTTAACTGGTTAACTGGTTCCAGCCAACTGGCTGGAGCAGTTCTCTGCCTGCCCGTGGCACAGTACGGCAGGACATAGGCTGTCCAGAGAAGCCCTCCACCCATGGCTCCGCAGAACCCCAGTCAGCTGGTCAGAGCCAGCCCCCGATCCTCACAGAAGGCTAAATTGGAGGGCTCTCTGCTCAACCAGCTGGCCAGACCTCAGCCAGTTAACCAATTAAATGATTGCAATGAAATCATTTAACAGATTAACTTTTTTCCTGCATATTTACAGCCCTAGTTTTACAATATCAGTCTGGGGAACAAGTAGGTAGTATAGTACCTTTTGCAGAATAGACAGGCCTTAAACTATCTGTTGCTGTGTTTGCTTTAATTGAGTGTACCTCTCGGACCTTATCCCTACATGAGACTGGCTCTGATTCTACGATGAGTGGCTAGTGATAGTAAAAACCGACTGCTGCAAAGTACATCTATCTTTCTCCATGCATAGGGTTTGCTGTTTCATCTAAAGAAGCGGGTTGTGCCCACAAAAGCTCATGATACGATCTACATTTGTTGTTAGTCTTTGAGGTGGTGCAGGACTATTCATTATTTTTTAATTTTTTTCAGTGACAGACTAACACGGCTATTCCTCTGAGGGTTTGCAGCAGTGCAGATACTATGCTGGTTGCTGGCTAATGATTGCTAAATTCCAACTACAGCAAGGCCTTCGGGTTACTGTAGGTAGGTCAGCACTGCACAGTAAACCTAGATTTGTTTCCTGTGCTTGAAAACCCATTCTTTCCAAGCTCATCTTTTAGATGACTACTACCAATCATCAGTGCATTGCCAAAGTCTGTCTTAGCTATATTTAAACTATTAGGTTAAAGGCTGGGAGAAAACTGACAGGTACGGAACATCGACGGTTTGGACAAACATATCCCTTAGAGGAGGATTTATTAAAAGGGATACTCTATAGCCTAGTAAAGAGGAAAGGATACAAGTTGATAAAGGTGAAGTGGGAGCTGAAGAGAAACAGGAAAACTAAAGAATCTCATTGAATTATATCACATGAAGGCAGACAACTGAATATTGATGAATTTCATAATTGCTTTTAGATAAATGCAAAAACTCTAAATATTAAGATAGGTGAACTTGAGTGTCTATTAAATCAGCATCATAGAAATATGGTGGAATGAGTCTTAACACCTTGGGCAAGTGGAGTTAGTGTCACTGTATTAGGGTGCTTACATCAGCAGGAGGAAGGCTGTAGTGTAGTCACTGACATAATTTGGTCAACGTAAGTCAGGGCCTCTGATGGGGGGAGGGGGGAGCAAAGGGGACAGTTGCCCTAACACCTAGTGATTTAAAAGGGCCCAGGACTCCTGGCACTTTAAATTGCTGCTAGAACTCCCTTCAGCTCTGTCCATGCAGGGCTGGGTAGAAAAGGCGCAGTGTGCTCCAGGTGGTGCTGCGGGCTGGTTGCCCTAACCCTGTCCCTTTCAGGGGGCCTGGAGCCAAGCTCTCCCCACCCCCTAGCCCCATTGCTTAGAGCCTGGCAACATCTGTCACCAGTCCTGACATAATATGTCGACATAACTGTGCAGTGTAGCCCAGCCCTCAGTCTGTCCCATTGAAGTTGTTCCACATAAATAAACTGTTTATTGGACTAGAGAAAGACTTATTGTACACCTCAGAGTTGTCAATCCTTGTTAAATCTGTTCTCATCAGGTACAGTGGGACTTAAACCAGGTGCTCCCACATCTTAGGTAAGCATCCTAAGCTAAGTCTGAAGGTTATGAGGCAGGTGATTCCCCTCTTCCCTCTCTCCCTTCCCCCACCATTTTGTGTGGAGTTAGGTAGATACCTAATTCATTCTCTCAAGAAATAACTATGGGGCTTAAGATGTCTGAGTCCAGGAGAGGGGCTTCTGGCTATGAATCACTATCAAAGATAGGTGTCTCCCTGCAGCCTGGATTGGGGCCAAACTCTCTGAGAGGGGGGTGGATACTACACCTGTGTCAGCAAGTATCTCCCACTGCATAACTTATTCAGCTATCTGCCTAGAGGACAGGCATTTGTGGATGGCATTCTAAAGTGTCTTTCTCTCTCCATTCATTGTATAGGAGCCTAGGCACCTAACTCAGGTTTGGTGAATGCCAGTGACATTCTAGGTGCCTAATATTTAGGTGCCATGTCCCTGTGTAGCTCATTGTGTATTCATTTCTGGCTTAGATAAGCTTATTTGTTTGGTGGTTGAGCTTAACAAGGAACCTGAATAAGGATGCATGAATACATAATGTTCTATGCACCCTTTACAGCCATTCTTCTTATTTAAAACTAAGCCATTCTGGAAAAACTGTGTGCATACTTGATGCATTATTAGGAAAAATTTCCTGTAGTGTCATTGACAAAACAAAATGCTCTTGCTGTCATTCCTTTTAACCTTCCCAACAAGGGAAACCATTTCTGTACTCAACAAGAAGATGGTGTTGCTATCTGCCCTAACTCAACTGAGTAGCTCAGCAGCTGATCTGCATTTTAAAACTAATTAGTAAAATTAATTCCCATTTTCTTTAATGGAAATTCTCTGTTTCTTTCCCTCTCCTTTAGTCATTTATTTCTCATGCCTTCCTCCTTTTCTGCTAACTGTGGGAAAAATCTTCACTTTTCCAGGGTATGCCATGCATTGTAAAAGTAATTCAATTTTACACCATAGCAATGACAAGATCAAGGGAACTCTTAGAAGGCTTTGTGACCAAGAGCATTTAACAAGTATGTGAAAAGCTTCCAAAGAACCTCCCCGAAAGATAGATTATGACAATAGGACAGATAGTTTGATAGTGGCAAATTGAGTCATGGTGGTGATTCAAGCCAAGATGGACATTAGAGAAAAAGCAACACTGCTTATTCTCCCTGCAGGACTGTCTCTGGGGGTCTGCTCACACCAAAAATTGTTGAACGAAGCACTGGAAAAATGTAATACTCTGTCATAGAAAACCTGATCCTCATCCCATTTAAAATCAATGGGAGCAGGAGCTGACCCTGTGAGTAAAAATGTGGACAAATGAAATTAGATTTGTATTTGGTAGCTTCAAAATGTAAAGCTGATTCATTAATCACCGGGCAACAATTGTGTAGTTAACATCTGGGCTAACATACAGGTAATGACAGGCAATCTTTCATTTTGTTCCCTGTATGTAATAGAAACCTGTTGAAAATTGCAATGTAAGCAATTGTGTGACAGGGATGTTCTGGTGCCACTGAAGTCAATGGCAAAATTTCACTGACTACGGTAGGGCCCATATTTCATCCCACATGTGCAAAAAGTCATGCACTTAATTTATTGCAATGTATATATGAGATTGAGTCTATGCAAAACCACTAACAGATCTCTAACATGCAAATAAGTTTAAAAAGAGAGTTCAGTTATGTGAGGTCTTTTAAGTAACATCTATTCAAACAACCATATTAGAAAAATGTTTTATCTTTTAAATAGTCAAGTCAAGTCAAATCAGGTACAATTAGGGCTCAATTTGTTGTGTGTGTGTTGAGAGAGGGTAGTACAGAGGTTTATAACTTGGCGTTCTCTCATATAAGAAGTATGTATTTTGGACTTGAATCTTGCAATCCAAAACACAATCTACAAGAAGACAAAATTAACACAGTGGCATATTGGCTGTTTGCTGCTTTATTTGTTCACAGCTTGAGTCTATTACCTAATAGAGATACTAGAAAATAGCCCATCTGTCCATGGTGGATAAATGCGCAAGGATTATTATATGGGGCTGGCTGGGAGAAGGGTTGCCTTTAAAAGACACCTCCTCTTTTTTCAACCCTGGTATATTTTCTCAACATTATGTATTACTTGATACTAAAAGGCTAATTTGCTTTAGAAAACCAAATGTGACTTCTATAGTTAACTGATTATAGAAACCTGTGGGGACTGTATGCAATCTGCATGGATTATTGAGTATGGTGACTAAAGCCAGAGTGAGCCCAGATGCATCACTGGCTCAGAGGCAAAGCAGTAGGCAGTAGTTCAGCAAACAGCTGATAAGCTCTCAGCCTGCTTGCCCTGGCTTGGTTTCAACACTGGGATGGGAAGAAGGATGGAGGTCAAAAACAGCCAGTGTGGATTTTTTTTGGAACATCACTGTGGGACCAAATCTTGCCAAAGCACTGAAATGATCAGACCCATTTTGTAACATTATCAATATCTGGAAACAGAGATACAATGGGGGAAAATATGTTCTGCATAACTGAAGGGGGGGTAGCATTTTCCAAGACCATTACTGCCAAGGCCCTTCTTGAATTGTAGGATGATTGTCAAAATAATTGTGGCTGAGTTGTGGAAAAGTAATAATGGTCCTTTATTAATTTCTATGGGGGGAAAGCCAACCATATGTGGGGCTGACTGTTAAAATGTTACATACCCCTGAATTCAGCATGAAAATTGCAGTGGAAACCTAATATTGTAGGATCCACAGTATAATGAACTAAGCTGCATCTTATTTATTGCCAATCCCAACTCTTCAAAAACTATCAGTCAGGCCCGAAAAATGTCAGTAGTTTAAGAATCAGGAAATTAGGGTTGTGTGTGTTTTTTGGGGTCAATAATATATGTGGTCTCTTGATTTGCCTCTGAGTACGTCTACACTACAGCGTTAATTCGAGTTAACTTAATTCGAAATAGTTGATTCAAATTAAGCTAATTTGAATTAACTCATCTACACACAAAACCTATTTTGAAGTAGCATTTTCCTATTTCGAAATATCGTGTCCAGACTGAGTAGACCCTGAACCGAAGTTAAGACTGGCCGGAACCAGTGCCGGCAGGGCATCAGGTTAGGACTTAGTGTGTGGGACTGCTGCCTGAGGCTAACTGAGCTCCGGGCTTAAAGGGACCCTACCCCCACCCCAGACAGACAGTTCTCAGGGTTCCCCGCTTGCTTGTCTACCTCGATGAGGGAAAGCAAAGCAGCCCTGTCTCGGAGTGCCTGCACTTGGGACACCACAGCACTCGGCCACGTGGAGCCAGAGCTGCCCCTGGGCATGCCGGTGCATCTCATGGGGTTGTTGCCATCAGCCCGACTGCACTTTCTGCAGGCTGCCATCTGGGGGGGGGTCTATCGGGGGGCTATCAGGATCCAGGAGGCCCTGTGGGAGAGCGTCCACCCTGAGGAGCCCTCGGAGCCACCCCGGTCCTCCCCACCAGGGGCTCGTGCCCCATTCCTCCCTCATGTCCTTCCACTTACACCTCCCTAGCCCCCCTTCCTGATGTTAAACAAAAGACACGTATGTTCAAAAATAGAAACTGGGTTCATTGAACAAAACTGGGTGGGGGGGATGAACCTCTGGGGAGACTGGGAAAAGGAGGTGGGAGAGGGGAAGAGAGAGGGTGGGAGAGGGGAGGGAGAAACTTGGGAGGACGGAGCTGGAAGGGGGAAGCTCAGGGCCCAGGGTTGGGGGTCTCGCCGGACCAACTTGATTTTCATGCAAATCTTCTCCTGGGTTCGCATGTGGCCTTTGGCAGCCAGGCTGGCAGCTATCCTGCCATAGACAACCACATTCCTCTGTCTAGTGTGGATATCATGGACGTTGGGGGCATCTCCCCCAAATCTGAATAAGGTCCATGATCTCCACCCTGGACCAGGAAGGCGCCTGCCTTCTCTAGTCCCCGTCAGGCTCCTGGGAGCTGGCAGACTGCTCCTGGGGAGCAGTAGAGGGCTGGCTTCCAGTGGCTTGCTGGCTCATGTTTTGGGGTCACGGTCAGGGGGCCCGGTGGCCACTGCTGGCTCTGGGCTGGCAGGCTTGGAGCTGGCACAGGCACTGTGGCCAGGGTCTACCCCTTTAATGGCTCTGGGGCTGGGGGAGAGGAGAGTAAGTTTTCCTGGTTGTGCCCAGAGTGGCCACCAGGGCTCCCTGGGAAGAGCTGGAGGCCCCCTATTTCGAATTAAGTGTCTACACAGCACTTAATTCGAAATAGCTATTTCGAATTTGGCGTTACTCCTCGTAGAATGAGGTTTACCAAATTCGAATTAAGCGCTCCACTATTTCAAATTAATTTCAAAATAGCGGTTTGCATGTATAGACGCTATTAAAGTTAATTCAAAATAACGGCTGTTATTTCGAATTAACTTTGCCGTGTAGACACACCCTCTGAGTGTTGGAGCCTTTAAGCTTCTCCTTTTCAAGCCAAGCTTTTCTGCACAGTGCCATAAAGGCTAGAAACTTTTCTTTGAGTACAAAATCTCTAGGAGCTGAAACTTTAAGAAGGAAACCCAAATATCACAAGATTGCTGACAGTTGGTAACACTGCCAGAGCCTTCAGTCTGATAAAGTTGTCTCGAAAGGTTGGGAACAACTGGATTAGAGGGAAGATGCTCTTATCCATCCACACGTGTTGCCATTTTTGCTAATGCTCAAACTTCAATACTTCAGTCAGTTTTGCATGGGGGTGGAGGGGACGAGAGGTTTGTGTGGGTATGTGTGTGAAGAAAACAATGGAACAATGAGGCTTGCACTGCTTGTTACATTTCCTATACGCTTCAATGTAGGGTGTGTCTAGACTACCTAGTTTTGTCGACAAAAGTGGACTTTTGTCGACAAAACTATACCAGCGTCTACACTACAGTTTTGTCGACGCTGGTATACCTCATTTTACGAGGCATAACACCTTCTGTCGACAGAACTCTGTCGACAGAAGGTGTTATTGCCTGTAACATTGCGTCCAGACTACGGAGTTCTGTCGACAAAGCAGCTTGCTTTGTCGACAGAACTCAATGTATCTGGACGCTCTTTGTCGACGGAAGTTTTGTCGACAGTATCTGTCGACAAAACTTCCGTCGACAAAACGCGGTAGTCTAGACGTACCCGTAGGCTGCTAGCTCTATGAGGCAGAGACTACAGACAACTAGTCACATTTGCAATATTTTATGTGGAATTCCTTGATTTTTGATCAGATATCTTAACACCTTAAAGAGGCCTGACTTTCAGAAAGTGCGGATTGCACTTAGGGTTTCACCAACAAAAACATTGATGTGGACAGGGCTTTGGCAGGAGACACTCTCCTGCTGACATAGCTACCATTATTTGTTGAGGGTGGTTTAACTATGCCAATGAAAGACCACTCCTGTCTGTAGAGAGTGACTAAATGGGAGACCTTATATGAGCGCAGCTGTACCTCAAAGTCTGTAGTGTAGACATAGTTTTAGTCTCATTGCTGTGAGGTTCTGTTGTGCCAGGCCTGCTCTTTGATTAGTTCTCCTAGGTGCTAATGCAAAATTGGTCTGCCTTTTTATCAGCCTCTGTAACAACTGACTCTCTGCCTTCTACCATGTCACCCCTTATGCATGATTCGTCCTTCCTTAATTCAACCCCAAGCCCACTGTTCTCTCCACTTTTAAGTCCCTCTTGAAAACCCACTTCTGATATATTATCTATAATAAGTCTGGGTGATTTGTATAGAAAATCCTGTTTAGTCACTGACCTTTGTCTGTCAGATCTTAGGGTGTGTCTAGACTACATGCCTCCGTTGACGGAGGCATGTAGATTAGCCAGATCGGCAGAGGGAAATGAAGCCGCGATTAAAATAATCGCGGCTTCATTTAAATTTAAATGGCTGCCCCGCTCTGCCGATCAGCTGTTTGTCGGCAGATCGGGGCAGTCTGGACGCGACGCGCCGACAAAGAAGCCTTTCTTGATCGGCACAGGTAAACCTGGTTTCACGAGGCATACCTGTGCCGATCAAGAAAGGCTTCTTTGTCGGCGCGTCGCGTCCAGACTGCCCCGATCTGCCGACAAACAGCTGATCGGCAGAGCGGGGCAGCCATTTAAATTTAAATGAAGCCGCGATTATTTTAATCGCAGCTTCATTTCCCTCTGCCGATCTGGCTAATCTACATGCCTCCGTCGACGGAGGCATGTAGTTTAGACGTACCCTTAGATTGGAGTCCTTGGGATAGGGATCATCCCTTCATGTATGTCTGGAGAGTGCACATGGTGGGAGTTACCAAACACTAAAAAAAAAATCTAAGCCACATGCATAGTGCACATCCAGAGACCAAAGTCATACACATGTCTGTAATAAATAAGCAAACAGTGCCACCTTTCTATCTGTAGAGAGCCATGCCTTACATCTTGTGCAGCCTCTATATTTACACACACACATATTCATTCCATCAGCTCATTAACAATTTTAACAATGCTCTTTGCTTCATAAACACTTCTTCTGTTATGTCTCCAATAAGCTGGAAGCCATCAACACTTTGCTGATGATGAACTGGGAACTTTTATCTTCTTCCAGCCTCGCGTTTCAATTGACCCATGAAAGAGGCGTTGACGAAGAAAGGCCTCTCCTGTACTCCCCAACCCTCTGACTGATACTGATAGTATTTAGCACCCATGTGGGAATATGGATACTAGTATCCAAGGGACAGAGGGAGGGAGGGTAGCTAAGGAGATGTGAAAGCTCATGATACCATCTACATGTTTTATTAGTCTATAAAGTGCTACCAGACCATTTGTTGTTTTTTTCCTGTAACAGACTAACTCGGCTACCCCCTGAAGCTCCCGGGGAAGAGGTTGTCCTAAACTTTCCCATTGGGGGTCTCAGTAAACAGCAAGTTGAGAAGTCAAAAAAGAAACAACCTCCTCTGTAGCAAATAGTGTGTGCTGCCTTTGCATTCAGCTAGGCTGTTTTTCCACATTTCCTCCTCATTCATTTTTTACTGAAAATATTAGTTAATTAATCACCCTGCAAATTCATTTGGAGGGCTTTTTCAATAGTTAAGTATAGACATATGCCCACTAGGGATGTAAGCAAGTAGTCAACTACCCATTAAGCCTAGGCTTATTAGGTAGTTGAGTCGACTACTCGATTTACGCCCCCCGCCTCTGCATCAGAAGGTGGTGCGCACTGCGAGCTGGCTTATGCTGGTCCCTCTTCCAGGGACTTTAGAGGGGCAGCTGAGTGAGTCTGTAACAGGAAAAACTTAAAAAACAACAAATAGTCTGGTAGTACCTTACAGACTAGCAAAACATGTAGATGGTATCATAAGCTTTTGTGGGCACAACCCACTTCTTCCAGGGAGCCGGTTGCCACCCCATGCTGCAAGTTTTGACACAGATCCAGAAGCATGGGGGTGGGAGCCAGCATGTAACTCTAAGGCTACATCTAGATTGGCATGATTTTCCGCAAATGCTTTTAACGGAAAAGTTTTCTGTTAAAAGCATTTTCAGAAAAGAGCATCTTGATTGGCACGGACGCTTTTCCGCGAAAGCAGTTTTTGCGGAAAAGCGTCCGTGCCAATCTAGACGCGCTTTTGCGCAAAAAAGCCCCGATCGTCATTTTAGCCATCGGGGCTTTTTTGCGCAAAACAGTACTGTGCTGTCTACATTGGCCCTCTTGCGCAAATGATTTGCGCAAGAGGGCTTTTGCCCGAATGGGAGCAGCATAGTATTTCCGCAAGAACACTGATGATCTTACATGAGATCGTCAGTGTTCTTGAGGAAATTCAAGCGGCCAGTGTAGACAGCTAGCAAGTTTTTCCGCAAAAGCAGATGATTTTGCGGAAAAACTTGCCAGTCTAGGCACAGCCTAACAGTTATGCTCTTACATCCCTAATCCACATGCTCTGTGTTTCACTGTCCAAACAAACTGAAATAAAAAAATGATTAATCAGCCTATATTGGAGGGAGGAGGAAGTATGAGGATTTTAAAAATTCCTGCTTTTTAATCATCTAAGGATGTTTTAAATTTGTCATTATTTCTGTGATAAAAAGAGCACAGGCTAAGGATAAGAACTAATGATTAGGAATACTGCCTCTTATGTGTTCTGCTTCCCTCCCACTGATGTGATGGGTAGCTTGGGCATGTCACCTTGTTTTCCAGAGCTGTGTCTAATCTATATTTGTTCTCCTGGGATGTCCTCCTGTTGCCACCACTCTACTGGTGATGTCAGCAAGAGCACTGGTGTAGACATGTAGTCGTTGTCACCTAACTCTATCCAGAATAGACAACACAGCGGCTAAAATGCAAACAGCTGGCACCCTCTCTGTGCTAACGCTCCCTCCACTTTTACCAGTGGTAGGAACAGCAGGAAGTTTTAGGGGTGGGGGAGTGTGGGCTGAAAACAGTAGAATTATGTTTGCAACCATGTTTTAAGCTTACCTGTAAGCCTTTCTTACAGGCTTGTGTAGATGGGGTCTTAGGCTATGTCTAGACTACAGAGTTTTTCCGGGATAAAACTCGGCCACGTCCAGGAAACACATCTTCTGACATTTTTTGCGGAGGAACAGATGCGCTCTTTCAGAAGCCCTGTATTCCTCATTTTATGAGGAATAAGGGCTCTTCTAAAAGAGGAGGTTTTTCCAAAATTTGGTCCAGTGTGGGAAAAAGGTACGCAAATTGCGGCAGTCTAGACGTAGCCTTAGAGTGTATTTACTTCAAAAATAGGTATGTGTTTACACAGAGAATTTTCTCAGGGCTTGTCAAAACTACGGAGAAGATCGATCTCCGGAGGTCGATCTTCTAGCATTCGATTTAGCAGGTCTAGTGTAGACCCCAAAATTGAACACTGAGGACAGCCCCTGCAGGTGTTATGTACTCCTCATTCTGTGAGGAGTATGGGAAGCTGACAGGAGCGTGTGCTTCTGTAGGCCTCCCTCAGTGTAGATGCTGTGATGATTCGGCTTACGGTAAGCTGAACCCAGTTATGCATTTTGTGTAGCTGGAGGCATATCTTAATCTGACCTGCTTGGTCTAGTGTAGACCAGCCCCAATGTACAATTCCAGTGGAGACAAAGCGCTGTAATTTTCACTTCAGGATAGGAAGTGGAGATAAACCCCGTCGTGTGGATGGGATAGAGCTGACCTCGACTAGGGTTACCATATGTCTGGATTTTCTCAGACGTTGCCTCTCTTTTGATCCTGGGTAATGTCTGGGTTTTTTGTACAGCAGATGTTGCAGCTCAGAAAGATTCCTGATTGGTCCCTTCCCTGTATATAATTGGTCCCTTGCAACTGCTGGATCCCACCTACCCAGGCCCCAGCCCGTGGAAGGGGAAAGCCCTGCTATGAGGCACTGACTGAAGGCTGTTGCTATGTCCGGGTCTACACCTGCTACTGTATGAGGGAGCAACACTGACCCCCTCATCCAGGATGAGGCCCCAGCACACTCTGAATATTCCCCAGTGCACATACTGTATATCCTGCATGCACATCAACTATTCCTCTTCCTCTCCTCCAATAGTGTACTCTTTTTGAGAGCCTGAAACATGGTAACCCTTCACTAGGTACATTGAGGTCACAACTGCCTTCTGTCCTCTAAAATTTTAGAGTGTTAACTTCAACGTCAGCTCTATCTCACCCACATTCTGGGGTTTTTCTCCACTACCTATCTGGAAGTAAAAGGTTTTTTTTATTAGGTTGCAGAACGAAGAGCAAGAATCTCTCAGGGGTCTCACTGTTCTCAGTAGCAAAGCAGTGTAATTTTTTAATAAAACACCTCTGTGATGAACTAATAGATCATTGTCCATCTCATAGGCATCTTCCGCAAATGATTAATCATCCATTCTCAGAGTTATTTTGGGTGCATTCAACAATTTAATTGTGCTTATTACTCAAATGACCTACTTGTTATCAGGACAAAGTGGTGTTTTCCCACTATTTTACTGTTACTTTTTAAAGGGTGGATTAATTCGTTAATATATTTTCCCCCTTCTATATCACTTATCAATATTCAAACCTCAAAAAGCATGAAGCAAAGTGTATACATAATAGTGATATTAATTCAACCACAAGTTATTGGACTTGGTGCAGGAATCACTGGATGAGGTTATTGGCTTGTGCTATTCAAGAGCTCAGACTAGATTATCGTAATAGACTTTTCTGACCTTCACATATATAAAAAACCAAGAACATTTCTTAAAAATAAGAACACTTTATAGATTAAAAATGGCTTAACTGTTTGCAAAAGTAATCAGAAATGGGGAAACATTCACCAATGGGAATGTTGCTAGTGGGATTCTTAAGGAATCTCTTCTTGGCCCAAAGCTATTCAGTATCTTTATCAATGATCTGGAAGAAAAAATAAAATAATTACTGATAAAATTTGTCCATACCACACACATTTAAGGAAGTGATTAATTAAAGATGGACAAGTCAATTATACAGGCCAACCTTTTTAATACTGCCAAAGGCAAGGTATATGTCTAAGAACAAAGAATGTAGGTCATACTTACAAGATAGGGAAACTATATCAGAGATTGCAGTGGTGCTGAAAAGGACAATAACAAAAAAACAGTTGAATATAACCTCCCAATGTGTTATTGTAACAAAGAAGGCACAATCAATCATCTGAGGTAGTATCAGGGAAATATCAAGAAGAAATAGGGAGCTGATATTAAGAACAATTTAGAAAAGTTGGACATGCACAAATCCATGTGGCTGGATATAATGCATCCGAGGGTGTGGAGGGAGTTGGCAGATGTCATTACAGAGCCATTGGCCGTTATCTTTGAAAACTCGTGGAGATCAGGAGAGGTCTCGAATGATTGGAAAAAGGCAAATGTAATACCCATCTTTAAAAAAGGGAAGGACAATCCAGGGAACTACAGACCAGTCAGCCTCACCTCAGTCCCCAGGAAAACCATGGAGGGGATTGTGACGGACCCAGCAGGGTCCGCACTAGGAGCGGGGGAGGCCCCCCCTCCCCAGCGGAAAGCGGCGGCCAGGGACGGCCAGAAGCCGCTCGGCACGGCTCCGCCGCGGCCAAAGGCGGGGGCGGGCGCGCGCCAGAGGAGACGGGGGAAACCCCGGGGGCCCGGGAGGCGTCCGGCGCGGGCGCCCCGGTTTGCGCCCCGGACGGAAGCCGCGGGCACGCTTCGGCGGGAGCCGCGCGGGGACCCCTTGGAGGGGGCGGGGCTGACGCCCCTGACGTCACCCGTCCGCGCCCATAACAGGGGCGCCGGGACGCCCAGGCAGGGGGAAGCGAGCGGGCAGCCACCCTGGCTTCCCGGCACCCCAAGCACCCGGCTTTCCGGGCTACCAAGGGAGACGACCCCGGCAACTGGAGGCTCGCCTTGGGACGAGCCCGGCGTCTGCGACGGGGTAAGCGACTCGACTCTGCACCGGCCCAGGGGGCCGGCGCAGCGGGAGTGGAAGGAGTCCGAGGCGGGGCCGTTCTGGCGCCCGTGGGCAGGCGAGTTTCGGGCGGCTGCCCCGCCTGCCGTGGGGGGAGCGCTTTAAAGCACCCATCCCACTTAGGGCCTCGGGCTGGGACCCGGTGGCGAGGGCGGGCCCGGGTCCCCCACTTCCCCCCCTTCCCCCCCACGCCCCGACCTCAGGTGAGGTCCACAAGGCGGCGACGGTCGCACACACCACCCCTCCCCTTCCCCGCGGAGAGGGGCAACAAGACAAGGGGGCAAAGATTAGAGGGACGGCTCAAGAGCCCCGGTCGGACCCCCGGCCGGGGGCCGCCCGGGAAGTTACAGGTCCGGGTCCGCCGAGCCCCCTCGGCCCTACTCGGGGCGAGGGGTGATCGCACCCAGGGCTGGACTCGCCCGTGAATCCCGGAGGGCAGGGTAACTGGGCGTTTGGAAGGCGGTGGGTTCGCGGAGCCCCACCCCACCCCGCTGGCCCAGCCCAGGGGATCTGGGGTGTGGAGCTCGCACCCTTAAAACCCGCCACAGGGATCCTCAAGGAATCCATTCTGAAGTACTTGGAAGAGAGGAAAGTGATCTGGAATAGTCAACTTGTATTCACCAAGGGTAAGTCATGCCTAACTAATTGCCTTCTATGATGAAGTAACTGGTTCTGTGGACATGGGGAAGTCAGTGGATGTGATATCCCTTGACTTTAGCAAAGCTTTTGATATGGTCTCCCACATAATTCTTGACAGCAAGTTTAAGCACGTATGGATTGGATAAATGGACTGTAAGGTGGATAGAAAACTAGCTAGATGGTTGGGTTCAACAAGTAGTGATCAATAGCTCAATGTCTGGTTGGCGGTCGGTTTCAAGTGGAGTGCCCCAAAGATTGCAGTACCTAGGAGCGGCAGGAGGCATGGAGCCAGGTAAGTGCCCCTCATCTGCCCCATGTCCAGACTTTGCACCCCATTCCACTCCTACACCCATCATCCCAGCCAGACCCTCACTCTCCCCCCCCCCTTCTGCACCCATTTTGTTGTCATGGGTAGTTGGCTGGTGGTTTACAGAGAGGTTTGCATTGAAGGGGGTGGGCCATTGAGCCAAAAAGTTTGAGAACCACTAATTTAGATTTTTCTCTGAACTTTACCACACACTTTATCAGTAGATTTTATCTTTCCTACAAGATAAGGGGATCCGAATTAGCTTATTACCATTCGAGAAAGAGATCTTGGAGTCGTTGTGGATAATTTTCCAAAAACATCTGTTTAATATGCTCTGGATGTCTCACGTCTGACTGCCCAATGCTGAGAGTGGACAACAGGGAATGGGTCATTTGATGTTCTGTTCATTCCCTCTGAAGCACCTGGCTTTAGCCAATGTCAGAAGACTGAGCTAGATAAACCATTGTTCTGTAACAGTGTGATCATTCTATAGTTCGCTCCACACTTCTGCACTAAAGATAGCTGCAGCTTTTAGGTGGCATTGTAGATTTGTCTGCAGGTTTTTGGCCTCCATTTCCATCAACTTACTGTATCTATTAACCTTTTATTAATCATAGTGTAGCTTTAATGAACTGAAATACACTAACAAATTTTTTAGAAGATAAATGAGCATAGCATAGGTAATCCTTTCAGCAGAATACCAGACTTGAGAGACTGCTGACAGGATATGCATTCTCTGTGAACCTTTTCAACTCAATTTATAGTGTTCCATTGGTTTTTAATAGAGAAATGCAAGTGAGAGAGCACAGTAGTTGCGTTTCTAGCCCAGCTTGTCACTTTTGTGCATTCCCCATCCCCAGCAGCATACAATGGCTTCTCTAGCTGTGAAAATCCATAGGAAGCTGGTGTCTGACAAAACTGTCCCAAAGTTGCTTTTTTTAACTTATTAAGTTAGAAATCACCATTTTTTACCCTCTTCTCTTTTACCATTTTCCTCTTTCCCTTCTCCATACTTTATATATGAGTTTTACTTACTGGCACTGAATTGCCACCTACCAGCTGCTAACAATTTCTTTACCCCTTCCACTTTTCAGCACCACACCACCATGAAACACACTTAAGGGAAATTGCTTCCACTCCAGCAAGTCCCTGTCCATTGCGCTGATTTAATAAAAATGCTTTTTTCTTTCTCTTTCTCTCAAGCTTCCTTCTTGAAAAGCTCTTTCCTACCTTAGAGGGAAAGTGATTATATTTACCATCACAGCACAATTCAGATTTACCAGTCTGTCATCCTTTAATTGATTTAGATTGATCTGGTAACTGTTTCTCACAGTCTGGGACTATTTGTCCTCCCCTTCTTCTCCCTAGTGAGCTGACCTCACTCACAAAGTGAACATTTGATTTTTTTTTAAAGGTTTCTTCCACCAATTCATAAATTCAGGCTTGAGTAATTACATTTTTTTTCTCTGCTGAAACTTTACCAGATTACATGCATTCCCACATCTCCAGTTAATGGTACGCAAATGAAGGCAAATCGGAATAAAATTGCTAACCAGCCAATTGCACTTTCCCATAGACATAGTAATAATGTCTACTGAAGACAGCTAGACATCTGTTACAAGCTAGTGGCCTGATGCTGAACAATCCCACTGAAGTTGATGGAAATGGAGGTTTCTCATTTCCTCTAAAGAATGTGCCCTTTGTTTTTTTTATTTGGGTTATTTATTCACCGTTTTTATAGAAAATACCCCATGGTTTAATTCCTTCTTTTTCATTCTAGTTTTTAGCTGCCTCAACCTAGTGGGATTATTTTCTCTATCCCTTCGAACACAAAAGACTTTGCCAGGCCCAACCCACACCTCTGCATTCTTTACCCTGCCTTGCCCTTTCTTTATGTGTATATATATACCCAGAGACGTGAGTTGTCTCAGTAACCAACCAGCATGCATTCCCTTCCTTGTTCGTCAAGTTTTACATCATTCTTCAGAGTGCCTAAAGCTTTTAATCTCAACCCTTTATGAGCTCCAAATTCACTTTAAATCATTATATTTTGGGGCGTACATCAACCCTCCCATCTGATCTGCTTGCCAGTGATGCCACTTTGTATTTTTCCTGTAGCTAAGGACCAAAACTAAGCATTGAAGTTTGGTAGGCTTGGTAGACCTAAAGGTGAAAGCATGGAAATGTCATTCCGAAGGTATCTATGATCAGTCTGGAGCCAGAGAGTGTCTAGACGACAGGTTGGTTTTTTTTAAGTGGACTTTTTTCAAAAAAACTTCCCCTGCATCTAAACTGCCGCTGCATTCTTTCGAAATTAAATTGAAAGACTGTGGCAGTTTTTTCGACCACGATAAACCTCATTTTATGAGGAAGAATACCTTTTTTTTGAAAGCGCTCTTATGAAAAAAGACATTATTGAATGCAAACAGGGCTTTTTCGAAAGAGAGCCTCCAGACTGCCTGGGTGTTCTCTTTCAAAAAAGCAGCTCGCTTTTTCGAAAGAAGTAGTTGCAGTCTAGATGCTCTCTTTCAAAAAAGCCTCTTTCGAAAGAGTCTTGTAGTTTAGACTAGCTAGAATAGGGAGGGTCAGATGCTGAATTGTGCTGTGAGAAGTAACTGATAAAGATGTCTGTTGTACAGTTTACTACAGGGCTACTCAACTTTGGAAGCCTCGGAGGCCACAATGATACTCACAGCACATGCCAAGGGTCGCAGCTTAAGTGTAGTTGCATACACATGCACATATATATGCAAATAGCTTCTTTCACACTGACAGGCATGAATACAAAGATTAAGGCAAGACTACACAACACACAGGCCCCATTTAACTCACTTCTGCTGATACTAATAAAATGCACTATTTCCCCGATTTCCACCCATATGACAGCACTTTTAATGAGCAATGACAGTCCAGGAATTTAACTACTGAAACACATATCAACCCAACATTGACTACTTTTTTGTTTTGGCTTCACAACAGTCCAGGAGTTTAAAACACATATCAACCCAAACCGCACTGTAAACCCAAACTGCACCACAGGCTGCAAACAAACAGGGTTGAGTAACCCTGTTTTACTATAATATGCCCTTATCTTAAGCTGTTAAATAAATATATTACCTGTGTCAAGTAGTTGAATCTCCCAGCTCCTCTATAAATTAATACCATTAAATCATTCCTCTTGCTAAAACAGTTGTGGTTTTGTTTGTGTTTGTTTTTAAAAGAAAACACACTTTGGCTCCAAAGAGCAGCTTTGTAGAATTGCATTATTATCATAAAGGGAGCTGGAACTGCTACCAGAATTCCCAACGCCATACCTATAAGAGGAATATTAATACAACCATAAAATATAGAAGTTAGAGATGAAAAAGACTTATTAGCATAGCTGTGCCAAGGAGGAATTTATGGCTGGGTGTTGAGATCACATGAAACTCAGAATTTTTGCCCAAATTTCATGTAGAAAGGTAGAACTGAAGAGGAAGGGGAATCCAGACAAGCAAAAAATAACCCCCCCCCCCAAATCCCTGCCAAATAAAAACTCGTGAGTTTCATACAGCTCAACTAATCAAGTCATTTAGTTCTGTGCCTCTCAACCTTTCTAGATTGTTGTAGGGAGTCTCTGTTACGCCCACATCTCACCTCGCTTAAAATCTCTTTGCTTACAAAATCAGACATAAAAAGACAAGTGTCAGCACACTATTACTGAAAAATTGCTTGCTCTCTTTTTACCACGTAATAACATTAATCAAATGGAATATAAATATTGTGTTTGCATTCAGTGTATAGTATGTAGAGCAATATAAACAAGTCATATTAAATTTTAGTTTGATTTCCCTTCATGTAACTCACACACTTACTGGGCGTGGTTCACTGTCCTATGTAGTGACACTTAGACCACTTACACAGAAAGAATAAGCTTGCTCTCCAGCCTTAGCTGAGAGCCAGCTGGCTTTTAGCTCAAGCAGAAGAGAAGGGTGGGCAATAATTTTTGAAGGGGAGCCACGTCAGAAATTTTCAAAGTGGTTGTGAGCCACCCCAGAAGGGGTGGGACCTCGGGCAGAAGAGGCGGGGCTTCAGGTGGAAGGAGTGGAGCCTTTAAGTAGCAGGAGTTGAAAGGGCTCACACCTCTCCTGTGGCTCCCAGGCAATGTGTTAGTTGGGGGCAGGAGCTGTGAGCCCTTTCAACTCCAGCTATTTGAAGGGCTTGTGCCTGCCAGGCAACTGCAACCACATTGCCTGGCAACTACCCAGCAAGCGCCAGCCCTTTAAATAGAAACAAATGAACGGGCTTGGCCTCCCCTGTGGCTCCCAGACAATGTGGCAGAGCCAGGAGCTGCTAGCCCTTTCAATTGCTTCTATTTAAAGGGCTCACACCTTAGTAGCTGCCAGGAAGGCGCAAGCCCTTTAAATAGAAGCAGTTGAAAGGGCTTGCGCCTCCCCAGCAACGTGTTAGGGGATGGGGACGGGAGCTGCCTCATGAGCTGGATGAAAGAGCTTGGTGGGCTGGATCTGGCCTGCTGACAGGCTCTTGGCCAGCTCTGTGGTAGAGGCGCATGCACTAAACTCCAGGGATCCTGGGTTTTGTTCCACCTTTTTGCATTACATTCACACATGCTGTTTATAGCCTGTTATAAAATGGCAAATATCTAAATGAGTTGCTAACACCAAGTGTACATGTGCTGCAGTTGAGGATCGCTGATTTAGTTAATCTCCTGGCTTATGCAGGATGGTTCTGTACAAACTATACAAGTGTTTTGTGTGTGACAATGTGTGTGTTATTTCTTTAGATGAAGCTGGAGGTAGGCCAGGGGGAGACTGGTGTGAGTTCTAAGCAGAATCTTCTCTGATGAAACACAGAGAGAGAGAGAGTGGCAGAGTTAATATGTTTTCTTTAATCTAATGTGTCTTGTTCGGTGTTAGAAGAAAGTGATTCTTTCTGGGTTTCTTTACCAGTGTTACCAACCAAGAGCACTTTTTTAAAAAAAATCTTGCATCAAGCTCCCAAAATCAGAAGATTAGCTAAAAAATCATGAGATTTTAAAAACAGACTACCTTTTGGGTTCTTTTACTTCTGTTCTGGCTTTTGAGCTTTTAGGGCAGTGGTCTCCAATGCGGTGCCCGCGGGCACCATGGCATTTATGTGCACCTGCCGAAACATCTGGGCTGGCCTTGCCCCCGGCGCGCAGCACATGCACGGTGCTGGCCCTGGGCTTAGGGCACGTGGGCGGCCCCCACCCCCGGTCGCGCAGCGCATGCGTGGCCCAACCTCTGGAAGCGCAGCATGTGAGCGGCCCCGCCCCTGGGCACTCGGCAGCCGCGAAAGGTTGGGGACCACTGTTTTAGGGCATCACACTTTCAACCTTTTCTCCGTCATCATGAGAACTAGATGTTTACACTTTTTTATTTCAATAGAAGTTTTGATTCCTAAGTAATACATGATCTCTGGAGCTGGGGCTTTAATAAAAATATTAGGATATGGGGTATCATAAGACTTGGCAACACTACAACCAGTATATAAGGAGATGGCATGCTGGTCTGAGAGACCATGGAAACTGGCTTTTGAAGGGAGAGGATACATGAGGCAGTGGAAAAACCTTAGAAAAATGCCATCTTTTTGCTAATTAAGACCAAGTTTTAAAAAGTTATTACCAAACAGCAACACTTTTGCTTTGAAACTGCAGGCTTTTGGCCCTTGAATGCGTGTAAAGGGATACTATTTATGGTAGAATATGATTTGAAGTACGGAGAATGAAAAAGCAAGTGCTCTTTCAAAAGAGGGGAATGCTTTGAAGTTGAAATCATGTTTGAGTTTACTTTGCAGGTTTGACTATAGGACTACTGATGGGTCTTTGTTATTGTTCTTTGCACTTGGTTCTAGAAGGAAATCAAATGCTATTTTGATGTGACAGCTGTTTTTTGAGCAAGAGGGCTGAAATATAGACTGTCCATTTGCTAATGTAAAAATGAGTATCAAGGAGGGAGGTGGAATATTATTTTGGAGCTGGTCCCAAATTCTTCACACAGCTACAGTTCCCATTGGCATGTAGAGCAATAGCTAATCCTTCCAGGTAAAAGTGTTTCATGGGGTTCAGTACCTGCTTCACAGAGGTCTTGGGGATAGATTGGGTCCTTTTTGCTCCCGTTGGTGAGCAGCTAATCATCACTCAAGTGAGTAATTAATCCCAGTGTGAATAAGGGATTGACTATAAAGCTCTGAATATTATACATTGCTTCGAACGCTAGCATTTATTAAATGTGTGATATAAAAGTAAGACTCAAAATATTTTCTTATGCTAGAGTGGAGATTTGTCACCAACTTCTTTAGTGCTCTGCAGTTTCTCCTCCCCCTCTGTCCCCTGCTATCTGATTCTATAGAATGTTCTGAATTTTCCATATCTACTTTTTTTCTTTTTGCCCCTTTTGTCTTTTGGTAACAGCGTTTGGCATTTCCCGGACAGCCCGTACTCCATAAGGCCTCAGTGTTTGAATGCTAGAACGGCTTGAACGTTGCCTGCTGAGACTGAAGAAGAACTTGAGTGAAAATAATCCTCTCCTTTGTTCCGCTTGGTTTGCTTTTTGTTTGCCTGACAGATGTTCAGCCCCTGTGCTTGTGCACGGAACGGCTCCTCCGAAGAGTCGCCATGCTCTGTGATCAGTCAGCTTATTGATTTCTGCATATCCGTGTTGCTTATCACCACTTACACATGCAAGGGCTGCAAGGCTGAAACCTTTCTCCCTTGCACACAAATAGGGAGAGCTCCTATTGTGAAGATGCTGAGGAAAGCAGATCTCTCTCCCCCTTCTTGTACTATTGTACCAAATCTAAACAAGCTTAGAAAAAAGAGGAATGGGATAGGAGGACATTCTGTCAAACAAGCAGCTGTGATGATGCATTTGGATGTGTCGTGACATGTAATGTCACACAGGTGAGTGAGTATGTGGGAAGGCAATGTCCTGTAGTCCAAACATTTTATTTCAGATTTTATATTTATTACATTGTGGGTCAAAGACCTAGATAGGGATCACCATATGACCCATAGCACTAGTATCTTTGTATGTTTTCCATTGTGCTGCTATTTGCTGCCCATTATTAAGACTGGCCAGTGCTTCTGGTTTGTAATGACATGAGTGCTACTGAAAGAAGATTTACTCCATTGCCAACATGCACTTTGCAGTTAACCTATCTGTGTCCTTTCCTTTCTGCTGTGTTCGTGAACAGCTTGCTTATCTGTGCCACCCTTACTGGCTCTGATTGAGACTCTTCTCTTATCACTGATGGCACAATGAATCTGGAGATAAAGAGTGAGCAGGGTATATCAGTTTGCCCTGCGTAGATATACACTGCAGGCAGTTATCCAAGTTGGGACCCTCTTGCAAAGTTTCCTTAAAGAGGGAATATCCTGTTTTTGAGTGTGTGCATGCGTGTGTGTGCGCACGCTTTGGTTTTTGACCTTCTCTCTGCATGTATTTGAGGTGCTATAGACTTGTGCATAATCAATGTAAGAATAAAATCTAACATATTTGACCCAGCACCCTTGCCTACTTACATGGGATAGACAAATGCTGCATAGCCAGTAAGTAGTAATCACCTATCCTGCTCTTTAGGCACTTATAACAATCACAGCTATTCATCAGTATGTATGCAAGGTTTTGTCTCCATCCTGGGTGTACTGTACTTAGACAAAATACATCCAGTCCCAAAGAAATGGGAATGGGGACTACTGTGTACTGTAGGGCTAGAAAAACAGCTCACTGCTCCTTTACCTTGCATTTTCCCTACAGCAGTGGTTAGATGCAAGTTGCTTTGGGTCATGTTTGCGACTTCATTGCCAACCTCTTAACATTTTTTGCCATCGACAATGAAAATTTGCTCGATAGAACAGTTTCCCCTTGGAGGCATATCCTATTCTATTGGTTTACCTTCCCTCTTTTCCCTGCAGCAGATCATTATTACAATGCTTTTGGGAGACCTGATATTATGATTATTTTGAAGAGGAGGAGGAGAAGGGTTTCCTTTGAATTTCATTACTGTGGCTAGCATTTGATGGTCATTTGATACTGTAGTAGCTCACCATTAATTATGAAAATTTAGTCTGTATTAATGACCTGTAGCTTGGCAACATCTCTTATGCTGTAGAAGCAAATAAACATGTTTGGTGCTTCAAAGTTCATCCCATTTTTTGACTGATACGTTGTTATTGTTATGCCAAATCCTGAGTTCCTTGCTCAACTTTCATTCAGTCGTTGCTCAAACAAAAATGCCAGTGATCTCAGCAGTTTGCCTGACTTCAGTGGGAGCTGGCCTGAGTCGGTGTTATCCTTAATATCCAGGTAGCATAAAGTGATGCGTTTGTGATCTTGAATTCATAGAGTGGAATAGCATTGGGCTGGTTTGTGGTGCTGCTTAGTGGCAACTGGATTGGCTGTAAACCAGCAATAGTGCCAAAATACAGTGCCTCTAGCTTTTGATAGATGTTACTCTGCCTCCCAGAATGAATGTCAAAGTGCAGTGTATCTCACCTTGTAATGTTCCCTCTAATCTTTTCCATTCATGTGCAGATTTTTTCCATCCCTGTGTGGAATAAAGTTGATGTGCACTGAGGCCTGCACTAATGTGCACCACCAGTAGAAAGAAATACCTCATTGTAGGTGCTCTTCCAATTAGCTGGGTGATCTCTTCTGAGGGGCCACACAAGCGCACAGCTTACAGGGAACATTGCTGATAAGGTGAGTAGTTGATGGACCACCGGCCGGAATGCCTGGTATAAACTAACACAGTTCTTGGTTGGGTGTAAATGGCTGCAACTAAACCAATGTACAATACAATTTAACTGCAAGTGGAGCCAAGGTCAGATTGTGTTTGGCATTGATTTATGTGACTGGTCCTCAGCAGCATTTGCTAAACCTAAACTCTGAGCACCAATTCAACTGCATCCATCACTAATGGTATGAGTCATTTTGCTAGAGTTAGACAAAGCTTTCCTGTACATTAGTTCTAAGCACTGAAAGGGAATTCTTAAATAAGGGTTTTCACCAAAACATTTTTTTCAGTTAAGTCTGACATAAAAAACCCATCTAAATGATTAACCTAAATTATTCACTAGTGTTTCTTTGAATATGGTTCTCACCCCAATGTTCTGAACTAGGTTGGGAGATGAAGACTCTCTGCTTTTGTGAAGCAACACAAAAAGCTAGAAGTGTGAACACATTCTGCAGAAACTCCCTTTTAAAAAATACCCCTCTAATTCTGATTCACTGGGAAGCTCCTAAGTACACAGGAGGAGAGAGAAATTGAACTTTTTGGCTCGAACAGCTGTTAAAACTGTCAGCCAGTTTCAACATACTTGGCAAAAGCTGTAAATATAGCACACCTAGCAAATACCTTCAATACCAAAAGGTTTGTTGCTGCATGTACTGACAGAGACGGTATTAGCTCTTCTGCTCTTAATCTTCTATTCCATTATGCTATATTTAAAAGGATATGTCAAGATGAACAAATCAAGTGTAAGGGCTGCTAACCAATGCCATCCAAAATGCAGCTTCACGTACAACACGGCTTGTCTAACACCTCATAAGAATCATACTCTTGTAATTTTTTTTTTTCTAACTTAATAAAAGCACCTTTCATTTTATTCCAAATGGAAGAGCAGTGTGCATGGCAATGAAGGGGAGGTAAACAAACTGACATACACCAATTTTGTTTCACTAATCAAGCTGACGGAAGTGTAAAAATGGAACAAAGCACAAATCTAGTTCAACCACAAGGCCTGTGGGCCAGTGGATGGCATTACGCCCCACCAAGCCAAATGGGGTCCAAATTGTAGGGGACTAACATGGGGAAAAAAAAAAGATATGAGCCAGATCATGTTCCAGACATCTAGGTGTTTGGGGTGGAATAAATGGAGCATAGCTATTCTTGTAACACCAGTCCACTCCCTTCCCCCACCTCCTCTGTTAACCCTTGTTATACTGGACCCCAGTGGAGGGCTGAGGCTGTCACACTGGGAATTCCCAGTGTGGGGAAGGGACATTGAAGTATCAACCTTGCAAGGATTCCATCAAAAAGTTTGTACAGTTTCAATCTGCATTCACTTTCCAGCAGGGCGCACACTGTATTGTGGAACCTCTCCCACCTTAGGGCAAATTCTAGGAGCAGTAGTAGGCCACGGCATTGCTAGTAAACTGGCACAGAGGCACAAGGGTTATGAAACAGACAAAGCTACTTCAGTGATCTTGGGGAAGCCCCCAGACTTTAGGGATCCATGGGCCAAATCCTTTTATTTTCAAGAAGGTAAATCTCCCTCTTCTTTTTCCAGGTGAAACAATATATGAGAAATAGTGGTGGAATCAGCATAATTTTCCACCTCCTGCCTGTTTCCCTCATCTCCCTCACCAGAGGGGAATCGAGATCAGCCATTTTATTGATACAGTTCTGGTATCGTTAATAAAAACACTAACTCAGATTTATTTTTGTGCCATGACTCTTTGCAGATGAGGTACAAACTGGGCAAGTGTCAAATAAGAAAGAAGGCAGGTCACTGTAAGAGAGATCTGGATCAGTAGGTAAACTGGGCTCAAACAAACAATATGGCTACGTCTACACTGGCCCCAAATTCCGGAAAAAGGATGCAAAGCAGGTAAGTCAGCATAGGGAAATCCGTGGGGGATTTAAATAAACATGTCCGCCGCTTTTTTTCCGGCTTGGGGAAAAGCCGGAAAAAAGCGTCTAGACTGGCGCGATCCTCCGGAATAAAGCCCTTTTCCGGAGGATCTCTTATTCGGGTAGGAATAAGAGATCCTTCGGAAAAGGGCTTTATTCCGGAGGATCGCGCCAGTCTAGACGCTTTTTTCCGGCTTTTCCCCAAGCCGGAAAAAAAGCGGCGGACATGTTTATTTAAATCCGCGGGGGATATTTAAATCCCCCATGGATTTCCCTATGCTGACTTACCTGCTTTGCATCCCTTTTCCGGAATTTGGGGCCAGTGTAGACGTAGCCTATGTGTTTTAATATGGCTCAGTGTAAATGAATAAGTCTTGGAACAAAGAATGTGGGATGCACTTAAAGGATGGGAGACACTATCCTGGGAAGCAGTGACTCTGAAAAAAGATGTGGGGTTCCTGGTGGATAATCAGTGGAACATGAGCTCCCAGTGGGTGAGGTGGCCAAAATGGCTAATGTGTTCCTTGGATGCCTAACCGGGAACCTTGCATAGGAGTAGAGAGGTTATTTTACCTCTGGATTAGGCACTGGTCTGACTGATCCTGGAATATTGTGTCCAGTCCTGTGGTGTCTGCAACTCCAGGACATTGGTAAATTGGAGAAGATTTGGAGAAGAAACACGAATCATAGCATCATAGAACTGGAAGAGACCTCAGAAGGTCACGAGAATGATTAAGAGATTAGACTCAACAACTGACCTGGTTACACTCTGTAAGTACCTACATGGGCAACAAATATTTAACAGGGGGCACTTCAGCTTAGCAGAAAAAGGTATAACATGAGCCAATGACTGGAAATTGAATCTAGCCAAATTTAGACTAGAAATAAGGTGTAATTTTAATGGTGGGAGTAATTAACCACTGGAACAACTTCCTAAGCATTGTGGTGGATTCTGTGTCACTGACCATCCCAATTGGATGGTTTTCTCACAAATATGCTCTAGGAATTATTTTGGAGAAGTTCTGTGGCCTGTTTTGTCACATGGTCAGAATAAATTACCATAATTCTGGTTCCTTCCAGCCTTAGAATCTCTGGATCTTGGCCCCGTTCCTTTAGCTTTTCTCTTTTTGCTAAAGAGCATTAATTATCTTGGGTTACGCTGACATTGTTCTCCTTTCAGGAGTCCCTGACTCCCCAGCCTTTTCTACTCTTCTGAAATGATCAGCATTGGCTCTGAGACTGGCCAGCAGCTGTTAAAAGGGCCCGGAGCAGCCTAACAGGAAAGACACTAAGTTTTGGGGGGGGGGGTTACAAAACTCCCAATTTTTAAAACATATGAATGTTTTGCTGCAGTGTCACACAACAAAGCACTTACAACAAAATGGCAACTTAGCATTGCAGTATGGGTAATGCCTTGCATTCTCTATCTTGCAGCCCTTAAACAAAGCTGCGAAGCCCAGGTCTGTGGGAGTTGGATCTGAGAAGGGAGATCAGGACACATGGCTCTGTTAAAGTCAGGCCCATACGTGCCCTCTTGTCTGGTTTGTGACTGCCCCAAATGGCCTGCAAGCAAAGGACTCTTGCACTAAACAAAGCAATGGATGAAGGCAGGGCTGGCCCACAACATTTTGGCACCTGAGGTGGGGAGCTCAAATTACGCCCCCACATCCCATTGCTTGGGCCAAAACTTTGAAAGATCTCAATTCTGCCTTCTTCCTGTTCTTCTGCTCTCATGGTACTGCAGAGAGAATACGTATGCACCAGCAGCAGACACAATTATCTACACTCTAGGTCCTAGGGGCGTCCCCCACAGTCTGGCCGCCTCAGTTCACTTCATGGTAAGGCCAGCCCTGGATGAGGAAAGGAAAGGAAAGAAGTGGGGTATGGGAGATGGATGGAAATGATTTTTCATTTCCATTCCAGCACTTCATGGTCACTCACTTACACAAGACCTGGTTCTGAGCAATGCTCAGCATCTCACAGGAGCAGAACAAGAATAAGAGCTACTCAGTTTGTTTCTTATATTGACTTTTGCTTACATCTTTGGGCAAAGCGACTCTTTTGTTTGTCAGGGGGTTGTTCTTCTTTGGTTCTTGTCCCTTGGCTATGTCTAGATTGCATCCCTTTTTCGGAAAAGGGATGCAAATTAGACGTATCGCAATTGCTAATGAAGCGGGGATTTAAATCTCCCCCGCTTCATTAGCATAAAAATGGCTGCTGCTTTTTTCGGCACGGAGCTTTGCCGGAAAAAAGCGCCAGTCTAGACGCGGATCTTTCAGTAAATAAAGCCTTTTCCGAAAGATCCCTTATCCCTCTTAAAATAAGGGATGCAATCTAGACGTAGCCCTTGTGTTTTCAGAGGTAAACAAACCCTGAATATCAAAGGTCAAACTCAGTTACCTTCAGGGCCATCCTAAGGGGGGCATGGAGCCTGGGGTGCACCTCCCCTCCCTGTTGCAGGCCCTGCTCCCCCTCCACCCCTTCCTCAAGCCTAGGGTTGCCAGGTGTCTGGTTTTGAACCAGATAGTCCTGTATTTGAGCTTTCTGTTCGGGAAACAAATTGAGAAAATATAAATATCCGGTATTTTCTAAATAAGATGTAACATAGATTGTGAGGTAATTTCAAGTGTGTCCCGTATTTTTGTTGAAGCCATCTGGCAACCATACCCAAGCCCGCCCTGCTCCACCACTATGTGAGCAGTGGAATCTGGAGCAGTGCAGCAGCGTGCTCTGCTCCACCACACCGCCTTCTCCCAGCCTGCTTCTCAGCTCTGGCAGGAAGCAGAGCCTGGAGGGCAGCATGGCAGAGCAAAGCAGGCTGCCATGCCACTCTGGCTCCTGCCACTCATGTGGTGAGTGTTTGTGTGGGGGGGAGTGACCCCTGCTGCCCCTGTGCTAAGCTCCCTAGGTCCCTTCCAAGGCCTGTATGTGGTGGGTGTGAAAGTACTCTCCTCCCATGCTACCCCAAGTAAGCATAGTCCAGCCGGCCAGAGGGAGGCAGGAACAGCACTCCAATTGGTCCTATGGTTGTGTCTATTGAATTTCCCTGGCTTGGTGACTGTTGGGGTTCTGAAACCTTGTGATAAATGTGGGAATTTCAAGTTTGTAACTAACTTGGTAGCAGGTTGTTCTATCTAGTTTCAGTGGAAATGTTTCAAACTGCTTTACTTTTAATAGCATTTGACAATTTCTGAGCATCTAATTCATCCCAGGAAGTCATAAGAAAAAAGGGAACCAGTCCACTCTTATGTCCCTGTTCCACAACATCTATGGCATGGGCACAGACATGGATTTGAGTAACTGTAGAAGAAAAGAAAAAACTAATGTGGGATATTATGTGTCAGGTTGGAAATGAGATTGCTTAGAGTTGTCCTCAGCTTTAAAAAAAATAAATAAAAACTTTAAAATTTGTCCCAGGAAAATCTTGGCCTTACTTAAAATAATGAGATCAGCTGCTTGGTGGTGTGTTTTCTCAAAGGACAAGGCAGAGAAAGATCTGTTGGGGGTAAATAGGAAATACATATAGAAGTCTTAATCCTGCAAGATGCTGTGTACTTTCACCTCCTGTGATTTCAACTCCTCAGTATGCAAAACATGTGTGCAGTGTATACAATATTTCCCAAATGCCTGTTTGAATCAGTCTATTCCATTTGTAATGAAAACTTTTTAGTAAACAAACATAAGTCTTTGGGCTTTGAGGCTGACCTCACACAGATATTTATCAGTTGCTGCTGTACCAGCTTTGCAGCAATATGCACCCATATGTCTGAGATCAAAATAAGGCTGCCTTCAAAATTAATAAGGCAAAGCCTATCACAGTAGGGAAGCCAGTGAAATACTCTATGGCTATTTTTACACACATAACTTAATTGTTTTAAAACCTGTGATGGCAACTAAATATTGCCATCTGATGGTTCCTCTTAGCATTGCCCCAGATACAATCAGTTCAACACTTTGTCTGAGCAGCTTCCCAAAGCACACCTCTGCAGCTTGCAGGCTCTGAGCAATATGGCTAGGACTTGGGCAGCTGCTAGAATCAGATCAGAGCTTGCCATCCAAAACCTAAAAGCACATACCTTTTAAAAAACCAATAAATAAAACTTGTCCCAGTCGTCCTGCAGAAGAGGGAGGCCCTAGGTTAAAAAACAGGAATTCTGCAAGATAGGGAGAAAGCAAATTTTCCCCTCTGTTCACTTTGGTAGATAAATTTAATCCTTAGGATCAAGTAGATAAATCTAACCCAGTCCTTTGCAGCCAGCGAACACTAGCCATACTCTAGTTGCTTCATGTGTCTTAATTCTTGTTCCTTCTTATGGTACTTATATTGCAATAGTGCCCCACTGAGTCAGGGCTAGAGCTGCAATTATAACTCATGGGGTTCCTCCTGTGCTCACATCATGCAGTTTAAAAAAATAATTAGATACTGTGGGCACTACTGTCATATAAAAGTCCCAGCAGGACTCTGCTGGGCATGGTACTTTTATGGTACTCCCTGCCTTGGGAGATGGTAAAATCTACAGATAACTGCATAACCTTATGAACAAATGTTTTATTTAGCAATAAAAAGTGAGTGGGTGGCTGGGTGGGGGGCTTAGAAAACATGTTTCACAACTGTGATGGCATCACTCCAGTGTTTACCTATCCTAGGATGAGAGTTTAAATACTAGCAATTCAGACAATATAGCTATGTTCATCAATCAGCGTTGTTTAAAAAGCAAAGGAAGTTGGTGCAGTAGCTTCCTTCTTCAAGGATTTATGATTGGATTATATATTGTAAATTCTTCTCTTGCTGTGTACAAGTAAGCACACATGCAATCTAAAAACACCATAAAGATAGTTGTAATCTGGCAAGGTAACAAGAACAAATCATGTCAAACCAACCAGATGGCTTGCTTTGACAGCATAACAAGCCTTGTGGACAGGGGTGAAGCAGTAGAGGTGGTATATCTTGACTTTAATAAGGCTTTTAATATTGTCCTGCATGACCTTCTTGTAAACAAACTAGGGAAATGCAACCTCAGGACTTCAGACAGACTTGCCAGGCTGCTGGGCAAGGCGGGGTAGGGAGTTAACTCTGGGACAATGGAAGGGGCAGGGCGAGGGCTAGAGTCTCTCAGCAAGCCCTTCAGTGCTGCCCGGCCTTAAGTCACTGGGCCCTGGGGCAGCTGCCCCTTTCGCTCCTTATGCAACCTAAATGAAACTGTTATAAGGTGGATGCGAAACTGGTTGGAAAACTGTTCTCAGAGGGTAGTTATGGTTCACAGTCATGATGGAAGGGCATAATGATGGGATCCTGCAGGGATCAGCTCTGGGTCCTATTCTGTTCAATATCTTCATCAGTGATTTAGATAATGGCATAGAGAGTACACTTATAAAGTTTGTGGATGATACCAAGCTAGAAAGGGGTTGCACATGCTTTGGAAGACAGAATTAAAATTGAAAAAGATCTTGATAAACTTGACTTAGTTTGAGGTAAATAAGATGAAATTCAATCAGGATAAATGCAAAGTACTCCATGTAGAAAGGAACAATCAGTTGCGTGCACACACAAAATAGGAAATGACTGTTTAGGAAGGAGTACTGCAGAAAGAAATATAGGAATACAAGCTAAATATGAGTCAACAGTGTAACATTGTTGAAAAAAAGGAGAAAAAAGCAAACATCATTACAATAAAAGGGTATTGTAAGGAGGCATGAGAAGTAATTCTGCTCTGCGCTGATTAGGCCTCAACTAGAGTACTGTGTCCAGTTCTGGATGCCACATTTTTGGGAAAGATGTGGATAAATTAGAAAAAGTCCAGTGAAGAGCAACACAAATAATTAAAGGTCTAGAAAACATGACTTGTAAGGGAAGATTGAAAAAATTGGGTTTGTTTAGTTTGGAAAAGATTGAGAGGGGACACAACTATTTTTAAGTACCTAAAAGATGGTTACAAGGAGGAAGGAAAAAAATTCTCCTTAACCTCTGATGATAGGACAGAAAGCAATGAGTGTAAATTGCAGCAAGAGAGGTTTAGGTTGGACATTAAGAAAAACTTCCTAACTATCCGGGTGGTTGAGCACTGGAATAAATTGGTTGTGGAATCTCCATCATTGGAGATTTTGAAGAACAAGTTAGACAAACATCTGTCAGGGATGGTCTAGAGGTCTTGCCATGAATGCAGGGGACTGCACTAAATGAACTCTCAAGGTCCCTATGATTTCTGTTATCCTAAAGTAACAAGCTTACATTTCTGCAGGGCTGGCCTTACCATGAGGCGACCTGAGGCAGCTGCCTCAGGTGCTAGACTGGGGGCGGGGGGGGGAGAGGTGCCATTAGGACCCAGAGTGTGGAAAATTGTGTCTGCTGCTGGTGCATATGTATGCTCTCTGCAGTACTAAGAGAGGAGTAAAACAGGAAGAAGGCAGAATTGAGACCTTTCAAAATTTTGGCCCAAGCGAGGGGGCATAGGGGCGTAATTTGAGCTCCCCACCTCAGGTGCCAAAATGTTGTGGGTTGGCCCTGTGTTTCTGGTTCAAGAGGCCTTTCATTTAGTTTTCCTGGCAAATCTATCAAGAAGGCCTGACCATGTCTGGTGATGTATCAGGGTAGGACTTAAATCGGGACGCCTGACTTGGTGATGTGATACAGGCCTTTCTGTGTCGCTAGATCAAATACTTCCTATAGTGGGAATGAATGCAATATTACCATTGTTTCCTGGCTGCTCAGTAAGTGACATATGTGAAGTAAGTTTGGTGGCCTTAGCCTAGTTACCAGTGAACAAACATACACCACAAATGACCTCAGTTGGCCGTTGGTTGGATACTTGCAGGAATATGACTGAGGACTGATTTTGGCATATGTATCCAATCCCCTTCATCCCTAGAAATGTTCCGTACTGGTGGCAGGGGAGCACTATGAAACTTGTACTACCACTGTCTCTTATTGAAGCTGTTCTGTGTATAAACCAGGGCTACTCAACTTTGGAAGCCCCAGGGCCATAATGCACATGCTGAGGGCCACAACTTAAGTGGGGTTGCATATTCATGCAAATATATATGCAAATAGCTTCTTTCTCACGGATGGGCATGAATACAAAGATTAAGGCAAGACTACACAGCATGCAGGTCCCATTTAACTCAGTTCTGCTGACATTAATAAAATGCAGTATTTACCCGATTTCACCCATGTGACAGCACTTTTAATGAGCAATGACAGTCCAGGAATTAAACTACAAAAACGCATATCAACGGAAGATCATTATATTGACTCACCTTTGTGGAGCGTGTTCCCAGTGGAGGATCCCACTCACAGGCCATGTGTTCAGCTCTGTGTAAACCCAAACTGAGTAGCCCTGGTATAAACAGAACTTTAGGCCTTATCTACATAACAAAGTTGCATTGTCATGGTGCAAATTAAAATGGCACAAATATTTGTTTCAGAATGACTGGCCTACTGCATTGTAGTTCTGCGTAAGTCTTCCGAATACAAGTTCAAAGCCATCCAAATTAAAAGTGTAAACGAACTAGTTTGTACACATTTAAATATTAGCATACAAACCCATTTCAGTTAAACCTGTGTAACTTTCCCATGTAGACAAGATCTTAGCATGAAAAATGCCCAATTTTCCGCCTTGGAGACTATATTCATTAATATGTCATTCATTTCCTTCTGTCCTCACCTGCATTTATTATTAAATTATTTCAATCTCTTAACCCAGGAAACAGATTTAGAGACTAGACAGATTAGTCATAGCACTCTGTGACCCTTTCAACATGAAATTCCTATACATATGAAACTCACCTCTGTTTTTACAAACTGAGGACCCAGCCCAAATTCACCAGTGTTCACTAAACTTTAGGCAAATCTTCAATGATTTATGGTTTCATGTAAAAAAATTACATGCACTATTGTATAATATGAAGCCCCATGATGCTCAGCTGCTTCAGCTGAATTTCATTAGGTATTGGAGTTTGAACTTGAAACTCAGAAGTTGCAAAAAAACACACACTAATCACTGGTGCAATACAGATCTTTTCAGATAACTTTAAGAACCCTATTAACTTGCTTTATCAAATGATAAAAACCAAATGTTCCCATTAATAAATTCTTAAAATAATGTTTCTAATTTTCTTCCTCTCCTCCTTCTCACTGTCCTTCCCTTCTCCCCACTTGCTTGTGGTGACATCAGAGCTTTAATATATGGGTCAGGTTGGTTCTCCTGCAACTATAAAATCCATGGATGTGAAATCTCTGCTTTTTACAAGGAACAAGAGTGGCACCCAGTGGTCAAGTGAGTGTTTTAATGAACTCCTTGAAATAGCACTCCTCAGGATCAACACTGTAGCGATCAATCCATTGGCGTAAACAGGAACACAGCCCCCACCAACCCTACCTTGCACAAGATGCTTCTGTAAGTACATTGACTTCAGCTACAAGGCCTTAAATATAGCATGACTGTGTAACAATTGTGGAGGGGTGACTAGCCCAAATTTGTGACTGGGTGTAGGCTGGTAATGGAAATGGATGAAACGAGTTACAATGAACAGAGGAGTAACATATCAAGAGCAGGCAATCTGGGAGAACCAAGGTGTATTTCTCTGTAGCATAGAGATGAGCTGGTGACTGTGTTGATAAAGAGTGTATGGATTGTGAAAGCATCCAAGAACAGCCAGGGAGCACTAGAGGCTATATTTTGCCATTGCATATGCAACTTTCCACTGGAGGACATAAGATTGGACTGCTCAGTCTTCAAACCAAATTATACAATTCCAGCTAAGGCTTTTGTTCCAACAGCCATTTCCAGTGGCTTCCACTTTGCTTGAAAGTATTAGTGAGACCACATCAGTGCCTTGCACTACTGATTCATAGGAGTAAAACAATCCTTCCTTAGCCTGCATCCAGACTTGGACCTAATAGTGTGATTTCCAGGTCATTAAGTAATAAGCTAGCTCAATGAGAGTTAAAATGGTAGCATAGCCACAGCAGCAGGTAGCACAGGTCCTTCTGTGTAATAGTTTGGACTGAAACATTTCATTTCAATCATCAATGTATTTCTTCATTTACCTGCTGCTAGGTTTTATGTTAACCAACAGCAGACTAGAATTGTATGCATCAGCAAAGCAGTAAGCATCAACAAAGCAGTAATTTCAGACTATCTTAAAACTTGTCTTTGCAAGTAGCTCTTCCAGGCCATAGCCTGTGCTTTGTAAAAATATGCTGAAAACAGTCTGATTTTATTTGCATATGTCCTGCCTCTAAAATGAAAATGGAGGTGTCTTGCCAACTGTAGCAAGTCTGAGTGTTGGCTGGACTCTACCTCACAAAGCAAGACTAGCATTACTGCATTAAGATAGAATTGTCACAACACTCTAGTAAGGAGCAATTCCTCACTTGTGTGTAGTACTAACTAGACAGTCAAATAGAGGTGACAAATGACTATGTAAAAAAGAATGCGCAGATAGGACAGCATACTAACAGAAAGCTACATCCCATTAAGCTAGAGTGTGACTTTCTAACATTTTAATGATTTTGAAGTGAGTGCCCTGAGATTTAAGTTTTAATTAGTTTGTATCTGGTGACTTTTTCACATAGCCTGCAAATCACTGATATGATTATTCCATGAAGAGTAGACAAACTCCCAAACAGATAACGCTAAAGCAAAGACATCTCTGCTTTCTGCCTTATCACTTCATAGTGTCATTGTCTCCCACTGCTTTGCCCAATAACTATGCTGTGTGTATCTCCACAGGTCCAGGCACATTTGTATTCAGGGTAGCTAGACTGGGTCACTGTTCCCCATGCTTATTGAGCTAGCGAATGTATATACAAGCTGGGAATCACATCCTTTGCTTTAAGTGCAGACACAGTCTTTAGTTTCATTGTATGCCACATTGGATAGAAAAGTTACAATGTGAGACTGCTGTAAACAAAATTATTGCAGTCTTAAATACTTTCCACTCAACCTTTTCAAAAGAAGCAAGCTAATTAGTAAAATGTGTACAACTTTTTTTACATTACACTAGCTTTCACAATACTACTGCTACACTCTGTAATTAGTAAACTTAATAGTTAGCCCATGGCATCAACCCTCACACCTCACTCACTCCAGTTAAGTTTCCAGAAGGTGGAACTTAATTTATATGCTCGAATTTACTGAAAACAAGAATAGTGACCAGAAACACCACCGATTCCTACATACTGATGTATTTATCTAGCGCAGAGGCTCTCAACCTTTCCAGAATACTGTACCCCATTTAAGAGGAATTTATCTTGCATACCCCCAAGTTTAATCTTTTAAAAACTGCTTGCTTACAAAAAATCAGACAAAAATACATGTGTCACGCAACATGTTGTTACTGGAAAAGTGCGTACTGTATGAAATTGTAGTGATTTTGCTTGTTTTTAAATGTAGCCTGTTATTAAACTAGGAAAATCTAGAAGAGTTGATGTATACCCCTGGAATACCTGTGCCTACTCCTATCACTCAGCCATTTGATTGGAAAGACTCATGCTGATCAACCCTGTATTTCACGTGTATTCTTTGAAAATACATTTGGGAACCAAAGTTGCAGCTCATGTTCAATTATAGCATGCAATATCTATTATTAACACATCAACATCTACAGAAGTCAATTGACAAATTCCTGTTAACGAGGCTTTGGACTGGGTTGGGTTACCATAGGTGAATTTAGAAATATATAATTTTAAACTTGAATCAGCATTCATACAACTATAAAATTTTATGAACCCTAAAAAGTGTGAAGATGGTAATTTATTTGCTTTCTAGTTTATATAGAAATATTCTAGATTATACCTATCACTTTTTAAATTAATATTTTAAGGCACTAAAATGTCTGATTTTTGCAACATCAGTGTGCCAAATCTTAAACTCCACTCCTTTTGCAGACTAGGGAAAGGCAACATCTTTAAAATCTAGTTTTTGTTTTAAATTTCTAGGCCTTCCTAGATGTGAAGAAAACCTTCCAAATAGACCAATTTTAAAACAAGTGCCACCTTCCAAATTCTGCAGACAGTTGAAGTGCCTCTGCTGATGCTCAGAGCTTCCTAAGCCGCTGCTGTGAGAGAATATTAACCAGTCCTCCAGTGGTGCTATTTAGCTGGTAAGTCAGTTACTCCGTGGGAAAACGGAGCAGCAGCAGGTGGCAAATGCAGCTACCTAGCGGATAGGAGAATCCAAAAGTGAAGAGTTTGCATCATAAGTTTGGTTGCGGAAACGTTCCCAGCACATCAACTACATGATGCTGTGGTCATCGGTGGGCTTTAGACATTGAATACTAGCTAGCTGGAAGCAGATGTGAAAGATGAGCTTCTGAGTAAGGTCCAAGGAAAACACTGTTAGAAATGCCTGCACCCTTCCTAGTATATATTTATAGCTTTTCACCTCAATATTTGTTTTTGGGTAACAGGTTTACTTGTCTCATATCAAATAAGATTTCTAAGTCCTGAATGGATGAGGATGGACTAGTATACTAGTATAAATTAGGAAAAGCAAGTTGTGAGCTAGAGAGAAAAGGGAACACAAACCAATGAAGTCTGTCATGATACAGAGGAGGAAGAAAGTGGATTGAAAAGATATTTTTCCATCCTTAGTAAGCTTACTCCTTGTACAGTAGCTGAAAAGTTAGCTCAGACTAAAATTGGCATCTAAACTAAAAGGCTATTCAGTCCCATGTGCTGACAGTCAAACATTGACCATACTGTGGCATTCTTTGTTTTTCCATTTATCAAAACAAACCCATAATCCAACCAATGGATTTGCTCCAGTTTCATCAAGGAACATTATCACTTTTCAAATCCCATCCCTAATGTAAGAAAACAACAAACATTCAACATTTCCACTGTTAACTTGTTAAATTCTTTTAATAAGACAAATGTCACCACAATACAAGTAAATCAGACCAGTTAAAAAGTAGATTACATAATGCAGATTTAATTGACAAGTATTCTGAATTAGTCTTTCCGTAATTGAATAGTTTCCTCCTTAATACCATCTTTTGTGACAATGCAGATCTTAAGTGAATCTCCAGTGTATACATCTCTCTCAGCTGCAGAAATAAAGACATCTTTAACTAGCTGCATAGCCTTTTCCAGGGACAACGGCACGTGCTCCACATTTTGCATGTTCTTGAAGCCAACCTATGGAAAAAAGTGATGCTGGATTATTCTGTTTCATGGGTTTTGAAAAATTCAAGTAAAGAGAAATTGTAAAATTAGTTTAGTCAGATACAGGAACTGCCAGGCTTAAGTCTGAACAGAAATGTGGAACACCCAAACACTTGATGGAATTTGCTTCAATGATTTATATTTTGATGCAAGGCTGCTCAAAAGCTGGTGCACCAATTAAGATATGCTAGTAATTCTATTGTATTTGAGTAGAGAAAAGTAGGAAACTGGGTTCAGAATAAGGCAAGCATAGTTTCTCTCCTACTAATACAGAGTAGACTTATAAAAACCACCATGAACATTCAAATTGAACCAATCTGTACAGAAGCTTCCCATTCTAGCATAGCTCAAAAGAAAGGGCAGAGTATTTTATGTCAAATCATCCAACATAGCAGTCTTTATACATTGCTTTGCAGTATTCTAAGAATATTAAGAATTTGCACAAGTGTGAATGTTCACGTTTCTAAAGGTTGTCCAAATTTTTCACTTTTAGTTCTATGTTTTCCCCTAACAGAACAGGGCATGGAAAGAACCACCATTTCACAGCCTAAATATGTTGTAGCCATTGTCATTCCTTCCAAACAATTTTACAAGATACTAAGCACCCCCCCACCACTCAAAAATAAAGTTTAAGACTACTTCAAGACTACCTGGTTGTCAAGCAGGGGCTGTAACATGGCACTTGCTGAACCACCAGCTTTGAAGGCATCTCTCTGATATGAACCAACTGGGTCAAAGCTATACACTGCTCCCTTCCCTTGAAGAGAAAAAAGTGTTAATTAAATCTACACACCAGAAAGCCATTTTCTTAATGATATACAAGTGGTACTTCAAAAATATTACATAGTAGTTTCCCAGCCATCCTGAGACAAGATTAATAACTTGATCTCTGAAGAAAAGGTGAATCAGAGGACCTGAGGATAAAGACCAGCTCTGATTCTTGGTCAAAGCCATAGAACAGAGAATCCTAATGGTATTCTGGCTGGTGCTCAACCAAATCATTAGAAAAGCTTAAAAGCCAGAGATAAGAACTTACTTCTGAGGTCTAAGGTAACTACAATCTTACATGTTTTATTAAACTACTCCTACTGTATGTCCATATCTACAAAGGTTTTGATTTGAAACAGCATATTTATTAATTTCACAGACCATTCAGAAAAGGAATATGCTGCAGGAACAGCTGTCTACCAATAATACAAAAAAGATCTGAAAGTAAAATTAACATTAAGATGTTGAGTTGGTAAAACATTTAATCTTTAACTAGATGTATCTGCTTGGCTCAATACAGGTAAAATCCTGTGAATGGAACACTATCAATCCATGCCTTTGATATTCCAGTGTTCTGTACTGTTGCTTTTCAGAACAGCCTGAGAGACTAGCAGTATACTCCATTCCACCTTAAAGTACTAAATGTGAAAAAGATAGAAAGGTAGAAGCGTTTTTAGCAAAGACATTATTTCAGCTCTGAATAAGTAATTTGAAAAAGGAGGATTTAGCCATCTTTAGATCTTGGAGTTCATACACAGACTCTTCAGAGACTGAAGGCAGTAATATATTAAAATGTTGGTGAAAACTATAAGATCTGATCATACAAACTATACATTAGTTTACCTACCTAAAGGAACTATAATACTTACCAAAACTATTTTTAAAGTGCCTTGATATCCTCAAAAATATTGTTAACAGCAACATTATTTCACATAAGAGAAGCAAGGATAAAGCTTCTTCAAACTGCACACCAGTCTGCTTCTGTAGAAATGATTGCCCTTTCCCAGCAGAAATCAGTCTTTTCTCCCTTTCCTTTCTACAAGAAAGCCTAAAGCTTTACCTTCTTCATCAAGCCCGCCAATGATGTTGTAAACGTAATAAGGAAAGAAGCGCCGAGAATACAGGATTGTAGACAGCATTGCTGCAATTGCACCAGTAGTCATGGTCTTGTTATTGGAATGCTTGTACATCTGTAATAAGCAAGTGGAGCAGCACAAAAAATGCGTTAAACAGTAATATTAGAATAGTAAGCAGACACGCACAGCAGAAGTATAACTGGAATACAAAATTATGAAAATTCTGTTTTTAGATTACTACCAAGATTAAATGGTGGTGTATTTATGGGGTTTCTTGAAGTTTAGGCACAAAATTTAAGTTTCACAGAAGTTTTTATTAAAAAAGATGTTACATGGTCACTAAATACTAAAATATTAACAAAGGTGGTTTTTAAAATTTGTCTTTACTTTTCACAGTTTTTGTATTCTAATTGCCTTTGCATTTTACTGAGTTTAGATGGTACATTTTCTCTTCTTAGGTTCTTTCACTAGCAATGACACAATGTTTGGGGTATCAACACTTCAGGGGAATATTTGAAACTCAACTATCTTTACTTTGTTACATTTTTATTTCAGTTTCTTTACTTGCTCCAATTATTGCTCTTCTCTAGTATTTTGATAAGGCAGAATTACATTCATTTATCTATCTATATATTTTAGAGCTGTCTGAGTCTGTCTGCAAGTCTGTTAGTTCAAGAATGCCTCCTAAATGGCAACAGCTAGGACTACCTCCTTCTCCTCCACTGCACCTGGAGAGCACCTCTTCTCACCCCTGGCCTAGGCCTGGAGAGCACCAGCAGAAAGCCTCCTCCCAACCCCAGGTAAGTCTTCTCATAGATAAAAATATCAAACATTTAGCTACCTTTAGTCTTGCTTCAATAATTTTAGTAAGCGTGAGGCAATCTCCATGAAAACCACTGCATCCAATGACTGTTTGATCTGTTCTGTAAAACGCAAAATTGGATAGTTCTTTTTTAATGCTTACCGAAGTATCAACTATGCCATTTCTTTTATTGACAAGCAACACCAGGAATACTGAATACATTGCATTAAAAATGCTAAGAATGTATCAGCTGGTAACAATTAACTAACTCTATAGACTATTATCAAGAGATACGCATATCAATATGGATAGACCAGTTTGAGAACTACTCATCTAGTTAAGTGCAAGGCTGTGTGAAAGAAGAACCAGATTCTATTCCCAGTCCTGTCAGATAATTTTTGTAATTTTACAGGTATGTGATTTAACCTCTGTGCCTCAAATTGCCAATCTAAAAATTGGAACAGGATTTACATAATTCACATGGCTATTGAGAGGATTAATTAATATTTTGTAAAGTACTTTGACATCATTGAATGAAAGGAGCTACAGAATTGCAAGTGATCAAAATGTTACTTATTTAAAACTGAGCACTGATTGTACACAAGCTTAAAATGACTAAATATGCCATCTAAAAATTGACAAAACATTTTACTCATTGTTAAGCATTATTAACTTTAACAACCTAAAGTGAAAATTTTCTCTCTTAACACAAGACTACATCAATGATGGGCAGCCATCATATTTCAGCAGACAGATGGTACCAAGATAACTCACCTCTGGACATTACCAAGAATTTACTGATATGCTAAGGAGTTAGCCAGGAGAAACATGAACTCTCATGAACTGTCAGACAAGAGAGGATTTGCATCTGGAGTGTGACAGAGGCACGTGCCTCCTTTAAATGCATGTAATGATAAAGTTTAAGGGGAAAAATTATCCAGGTGGACTGAAGGAAGTACAGGAATAATATGGAAGAAGATTGATAGAGGAACTGCTGACAAGTTTACTGCTGATCTCTGAGAGGAAGCTCTGAAGTGCCACATGGTCTATTGAAATAATAGACCATTAATGTATTTGCTATACAGTCAAAGGTATCACAGTGGCTCCAACTACTCAGTGTCAGGAATAGGCAAAGCTAGTCATGACAACTCATGAGTGCTGCTACAATTAGGAAACCAAAAACTTCAGGTGTCAGTGAAATTCAAGCAACAAAACACAAACTAAGAAACTTGATCTCATTAACAGCATCACAACAGAAGCCAAAACAAACCCTTACAAATGCACTTCCTATCTTACTGGAATGTTTTTCTAGGGCAACAAATGAAAATGCTAGTCATTCAATCTTCCAAGGATGCCATACAATAAGATTAAAACTTACAGTTTATAGCATTTTGGACTGTCCCTGCTGTGAATTGCGTAACCTTCACTCAGTCGTGTGTCTGAGGCAACAATAGAAAAATCTTCTCCAGCAATCGCCAGCACAGTGCTTAAAGAAAATGAGGACTAATTTATAATCATTATATAATCAAGATTTCTAGACCTAAAAAAAACATCTTCACCCTAGCAGCTTCATGTCTATATATTAGGGATGTAAAGGCATAATCATGTAAACGGTTAACAGTTAACCAGTGACTCTGGGCTAATCTGTTACTGTTCCGTTACACACAGGTTTCTGCCCGCTCTTTGGGAGGCAGCTGCCACTCTCCATCAGAGGCAGAAGCACAGGGGTGGCAGCCAGCTCACCAAAAGCTGGGCTGCAGGTGGGAACTGGCACATGCTGGGAACCGTCTTAGAAAGCCAGCTTTTGGCTGTTGTATCATACTGTAGTTGCATGTAACTGCTGAGATTTTCAGTGGTTACACTGTTACCCAATTACCCTCATTTTAACATCCCTAGTCTGTGGTGGTGGACAAGCTTTGAATATTCTGAGGCAGCAGGAGTGGGGGGGGGGGGGAAGCACTAGCTGCCACAGGAGGGGACCTGATTTGAAGGTAGGCCCCTTTAGCACTGGCTCTGCAGTGCCACCTTCCTCTTACCGTGTTGTCTCAGCTGCCAAGGACAGAGGCTGCTTCATAGCAGCTCTCCCCATCCCCACAACAGCCTGTTTGCAGGGAACTTGGACCCCAACAGACAGGGGCTGCTTCTACCCCACACTGCTGCCTCTGTCGATCAGTCACAGTGGCAGGCAGCTCCCGGAGCTGTTTTTTTAACTGGCTCCCACCTGCCACCCAGCACTGCTGCCTCTGAGACAGAGGCAGCAGCATCATGAGGTGGCAGGGGGCTTCCTGGGGAGTGGGGCTGCAGCAAAGATTTCATGTGGTTACACAACTGCTCCCCCACGTCTAACATCCCTTTGCTCTGCAGGGCGCCGTTAGAAAAGCGGTTTCCAAAGCTGCTTTTCTTAACAGCAGCCTTTCCACGGACACGCAACAGGCGCTGCGGGGGCGTCCCAGGCTGGCGTCGTGCGGGGCCCAGAGCTTGGGGCAGGGGCGCGGCCGCTTGGGCCGAACGCAAAGCGACGCGCTGCCCCGAGCCCCCGTTACAGGAGGGTCCTTTCATCCCGCCTCCCGAGGCAAAGCCGCTCCGGAAGCGCAGGGGGCGGGGAAGCCCCGGGGTGTCTGTGCGCTCCCCTGCGGGGTCCGGGGGCGGGGGAAGAGAAAGCGAAAGCGGCGGGGCTGAGGGCCCCGGGGCGGGCCCGGCTCGTTACCCGCCGTTGAAGGTGTAGGGGGAGAACCGGTGCTGCGCGGGGCCGCCGAGCTGCTGCCCCATCCCGGGCCGAGGCTCCGCGTAGCCGGCTGTGGACAACATCCTGGCGCGCGCGCTTGGGAGCCGGCGGGCGGCTGCTGTCTCACGGCAAAATGGCGGCGCCGGAACCGGAACTTCTCCCTTCGCCAGCAGCGTCCGCTCTAGCCTCACCTTGGCCCGATCTCGTCTGCCCCGCGCTCGGCTTGGCCCGGCGCCGGATGCGCCCCCCGCAGGCGGGAGGAGTGAACGTTTGTGTGGGAGTAAAAGCCAAGAGGAAGCAGGGGGTTTAGCAGGGAGCTGGAAGGGATCGTGCGACCAAGGCTTTCAAGACAGTTACACGAAATCATGGCCAGTTGTCGGATTAGAGAAAGAAACAGCCACCCAAAGCAGCATCAACTGGATTAATTTACACTCCCGATGAAACCTGCATTTACATGATTTTTAAACTGAAAACAAAAGTAATCTGGAGTGTTGAGTTGCTACAGAAAGGCACTAGTCCTGGAAAACTGGTCAGCACATGCAGCAACTGGAGCCTGCTTGCAGTGCAGATCATTTTTAAAAGAAGCATAAAAGCAGAGGCCGCCATCCTGCAGGCTGCCTTGCTGGAGGGCTAGTGCGGAGCAGCGTGTGGCATCGAGGACAGAGTTTTATCATTTTCTCCTCCTTTAAAGCAGGTACAATAGCACGGAGGCTGCCTTTTGAACCGCCCAGAAACTAAATCTGCATAAATCGAGATTGTGTGACTTCCCCTCATTACTTTGGCTCCCCTCTGTCCAGCTTTTCACTGGATCGTGGCTGCCCCAAGCAATCTGTAGGCTGGGTGCTCAGGACACACTGCTAGGCAGCTGTCCGGTTTCACAGGCTACAGATCATCCCGCATTGCCCCCTATTTTGTTCCTCAGAGGTGGCAACTCTGTCCAGGCCTGGCTCTCTAGGGCAGTGGAAGTTGGTGACGAAAAGCAGGCATGGGGTGGGGGCAGGGATTGCAATCGCTGCGGGCTGCGCTGCATCCCGGGGCTGTGGGAATCTGCAGCGGATGGTTTTCGCGTTGTTGAGTTTTATTTGTGGGCACTGGGTTCAATCTACAACCCCAGTGGCGCCCGCGCCCGTGACACACTGATCGGCGCTTTCCTTGGGCTTGGCTTCTCCGTCCCGCCCCACGCTTCTTGGCTTTGCCCTCACTCAAAATGGCCACTGCGGAAAAGGGAGAGCGGGAGTTCCTGGCGGAAGTGACGCGTTATGCGCGCGCCGGAGGAGGAGAGGCCGGGCTGCAGGTGGGGTCGCCGCCACCGCCGGGTCTGTGCGGCGCCTGGAGGGAACTGGAGCGGCAGGTACCGAGCCGCTCAACCGGGCGGAGCCTCCGGGCCGCGAGGCAGCGGCGGGGCCCGGCCCGGGGGCGGCTCCAGCGAGCGGGGTCCTGGCGCCGCTCCCGGGGCTGCGGGCGCGTCTCCCTCCCCGTCCCGGGCAGGCTCCGGCAGCCGCCGCCTGGCGCTCGCCGTCCCGGGCCTGCCCCTTCGCCCGGCTGCTCCCGCCTGCGGGCCCCGCGCGGGCAGCGCACCCGGCTCCCGCCCTGCCCCGCGGCCGCGTCTCCTCCAACGGCCTCGCCTAGTGCGGAGCGGCCCGGGACCAGGCTCGGCCCCTTCCCGCTGCCCCGGGAGCCTGCCCGGCCGCGCCGCGCGGAGCCGAGCTCTCATGGCCCCCGGCACAAGCGCGTTCCCCGAGCGGAGCGCGACGTGTCTGGGGCTTGTCGGAGAAGCGCTGCCCCGTATAAACCCCTTCTACGGCAAAGAGAAGCGGCAGCGCTTTCTCTGCGTTTCTCTGGGGCTCAGGCCTTCTTGAGCCTTTCGGTTTGCGTAGCGGAGTTGGAGAGAGGCTGGGGGGCCTTGAAGGGCTCAGGGTAGCTGGGGAAGCTGATCACCGTAGTGTTCCGGCCACCGCCGGTCTGATTTGCACCGTGACGCTGACTCTCTTGGTGTGATGTTGGGCAAGTCACTAAACTGCCTTGTCTCCTCCCCCATCTGCAAAATGGGAGCAGTGCAGTGTTGGAAAATTAGGGTCACCAAATAGCATAGCTTGAAGAAATGAGTGATTTGTTAGCTAAATAATATATCCTGGGGTGTTTATATGATCGTCCTCATATTGAAAAGGCAGACAAATTGAGTCTTGTTACGGTTTTGCAAGTTTGGGGTAACATAAGTATGTTTGTTGTTAGGTGGTTGTTATAAAGGTTAGTGTTAAGTGCTTTGAAAATTAAAAGTGCTATGCAATTACTAAGTTTATTACATAGCCAAACCTCCCATTGAAGTTAGTGGGATATTCTTTCTATAGAAGTACTGTATTGGTTCAGGCTCTCAACAAATACATATGTTCCATTCATGTTTAAATTGCTCCTCTTGTTATAGTTTCATATACATTATTAGTAATCATGCATAGTAGTATTGGGGGAAGCTTAGTGATGCTGAAGCCAGGATGTCCTCAGAAATCCCTTGCTTGTGGAATTTGTTCCTTGCACAAAAGTAGCTAAAATCAAAACAGACCATACTTACACTGTGTGGCAAGATTTTTATCTAGTCTTTCTACTTATGCAGACCCAGGAATCCTTGGTATTTAGACTACACTTCTGAAAATGTTCTGTCATTTTAAAGTTGCAGTGCTATGGGAGGCATGTTTATCTGTTGGGGGGAGGGTAGTGTTGTATTTGGTCCTTTTCACTTGGATAATTCTCCCTGCCAAAACACATAGTGTTGGATACTTTATGGATGGTAGCTTTATGAATAAGTGTAGTGGTAATATATTTTGTGATCACATAAAAGATCACCTATTCTTAGCTTCAGTGTTGTTACTAGGTATGTTAAAGACTAGTCGACTATCCAATAAGAAAACGACTAAATGATTCCCCCCCACACTTTCTTCCTCTATCAGATAGAGGCAACAAAGGGGGTGAGAGTGGACGGTACTTCAAAGCAGCTACACCGCACAGCTGAACCCGGGATTAGCTGTGCAGCCCTGCTGCTTGGGGCTGCCCCTTTGACTGCTGCAAAGGGACAGCTACACAGCAGATCCTCAGCTCAGCTGTGCTGCGCTGCTGCGTGTGGAGCCTGGAGTCAACTGGGGACTACAGCACTGCATTTCCCCAGAACCCAGGATCAGCTGGGTAGTACCCAGCTTCCCCCGGAACCCTGGGTCATGCTGCACTGAACCCATGGTCAGCTGGGGAGATCCCAGCTCCGCATGGCATTTCAAAGTGGCAGGGTAGCATAAAGCCTGGGATCAGCAGGGGTTCTGAGTTCCCCATTGATCCCAGGCTCTATGCTGCCCTACCACTTTGAAATGCCCAAGAGCTCCCTCCTCTCCCCCCCCCCCCCCCCCACCCCCGAGGACTCTTGAACATTTCAAACCTGGCACCTGCGTGCAGCCCAGTCAGCGGGACTTCCCGCTGGCCCCAGGCTGCACGCAGCGTTCTGCATTCCTCCTTTGAAATGTACAAGCGCCCCTATGGACTAATCAATTAACCATTACGTTACATCTCTACATGTTACCACTAGGGAGGTGAACATGTACCCGAGTACAGGCAGTCCCCGGGTTACGTACAAGATAGGGACCGTAGGTTTGTTCTTAAGTTGAATCTGTATGTAAGTCGGAACTGGCGTCCAGATCCAGCCGCTGCTGAAACTGACCACCAGTTCTGACTTACATACAGATTCAACTTAAGAACCCCAAGTGTCCCCAAGTCAGCTGCCGCTGAAACTGATCAGTGCTGATTCCAGGAAGCCTGGGGCAGAGCAACTCTGCCTCGGGCTTCCTGTAGTCAGCGCTGGTCAGTTTCAGCAGCGGCTGACTTGGGGACGCCTGGAGCAGAGCAGCTGGGGTGCTGCCGGGTTGGTCCAGTAGTGCCCAGAGCGCCCCAGCTTCTCTGCCCCAGGGTCCGGCAACAAAAGCCTGGTCTGCTGGGGGGGGGGGGGGCACACTAGCTGCGCCTCCCCCCCCCCCCCAGCAGACCAGGGACACGGGGAGCAAAGCCTCATAGGCGCGGGACCGCGCCGCGGCTGGGGCTTCGCTCCCGGTGCCCCTGGTCTGCTGGGGACCGTCTCCAGCAGACCAGGGGCACCGTGAGCGAAGCCCCAGCCGCGGTGCGGTCCCGCGCCTCTGAGGCTTTGGGCATTTGCTCTGGCAAAGCCTCAGAAGCGCAGGAACCCGCCGCTGCTGCGGCTTCGCTCCCGGTGCCCCTGGTCTGCTGGAGACTGTCTCCAGCAGACCAGGGGCACCGGGAGCAGCTTTTCTCGCCCCGGAGGTCGAGGTGGTGGATCGCTGCCTGTGAGCTCCGGGGCGAGAAAGCCCCGTTCGTAAGTGCGGATCTGACGTAAGTCGGGGACTGCCTGTACACAGTTAACAATTGAGCCTGTATCAGAAGCAGCAGGGAGGGAAGTGGGAGCCCCCGCGAATGCCAGCCACTTTCCTTCACCTCCCAGGGTTGCAGGCATGAGCACAGGCTCCTATGGAGCTGCTTTTCCCCGCACTGCCACCTTTGACACAGAGGCAGCAGCAGTGCGGGGGAGCAGAGCAGGCGTGAGCCAGTGCTTGCACCTCTTGGGTATTCACCCAAGAGTTCTGAACTCAAATGGGAAATTGCAGAACTATTAACTGTGGTTTGTAACCTATCCTTTAAATCAGCATCAGTACCTACTGACCAGAAGATAGCTCATGTGATGTCAATATTTTAAAAGGGTGATCCTGGCTATTACAGACCTGTAAGTCAGTACCGGGCAAATTAGTTGAAAATATAGTAAAGAATACAATTGTCAGGCACATAGATGAACATAATTTGTTGGGGGAAAGTCAACATGGTTTCTGTAATGGGAAATCATGCTTTACTAATATGCTAGAGTTCTTTGAGGGGGTCAACAAACGTGGACAAGGGGGATCCAATAGATATAGTATACTTAGATGTCCAGAAAGCCTTTGACAATGTTCTTCACCAAAGGCTCTTAAGTAAAGTAAGTTGTCATGGGATAAGAGGGAAGATCTTTTCATGGATTGATAACTGGTTACAAGACAGGAAACAAAAGATAGAAATAAATGGTAAGTTTTCTGAGTTGAGAGAGTTAACTAGTGGGATTCCCCAAGGGTCTGTCCCGGGACCAATCCTATTCAACTTATTTATAAATGATCTGGAGAAAGGGGTAAACAGGTGGCAAAATTTGCAGATGATACCAAACTGCTCAAGATAGTTAAGACCAAAACAGGCTATGCAGATCATCAAAAAGTTCTCACTAAACTAAGTGATTGGGCAACAAAATGGCAAATGAAATTTAATGTTGACGACATATGAAGTAATGCACATTGGAAAAAATAATCCCAACTATACATACGATATGATGGGGACTAATTTAGCTACAACTACTCAAGAGAGAGATCTTGGAGTCGTGGATAGTTCTCTGAAAACACCCACTCAGTGTGCAGCAGCAGACAAAGCAAATAGAATTTTAGGAATCATTAAAAAAGGGATAGAGAATAAGACAGAGAATATCTTATTGCCTCTATATAAAACCATGGTACACCCACATCTTGAATACTACGTACACACGTGGTTGCCTCATCTTAAAAAAAAAATATATTGGCATTGGAAAAGGTTCAGAAAAGGGCAACAAAAATGATTAGGGGTTTGGAACATGTCCCATATGAAAAGAGATTAAAAAGACTTTTCATCTTAGGAAAGAGGAGACTAAGGGGGGATATGATAGAGGTCTATACAATCATAGCTGGTGTGGGAAAAGTGAATAAATAAAAGTTACTTACTTCTTCCCACAATATAAGATCTAGGGGTCACCAAATGAAATCAATAGGCTGCAGGTTTAAAACAAACAAACAAAAGGAAGTTTTTCTTCACTCAGCGCACAGTCTACCTGTGGAACCTCCTTGCCAGAGGATGTGGTGAAAGCTAGGACTTTAACAGGGTTCAAAAAAGAGCTAGATTGATTCATGGAGATTAGGTTCATCAATGGCTATTAGCCAAGATGGGTAGGAATGGTGACCCTAGTCTCTGTTTATCTGGAAATAGGTGGAAATTTGTTTCTCTGGAGGTGGGTCATCAAAGTGATCATATGAGGATTACCTGTTATGTTCCCTCCCTCGGGCATCTGGTATTGGCCACTGTTGGCCAACAGGATACTGTGCTGGATGGGCCCTTGGTCTGACCCAGTATGGCCATTCTTATGTTGTCCCCCTCTGCCCCATGTGTAAGTGCTGAAAATTACACAGACAAATAAATGCATTTTAACTTCCCTAGTTACCACAAGTTCCCGCTTTGGTGCATGTAATAAAAAAGAGCAAAAATAAGTAGTAAACAGGTTTTCTTCGCACTTAAATGAGTCTGAGATTTCAGCCCAATGCAATTGTTTTAGGAAGCTGAAAGTTACCCAGAAGTGTTTGACAGAGGGGCATTCTGTTTTAAGCTTCTAACTGCCATGTGGTTGAAAATCAGAGCATTGCTGTGTGCATTAAAAAGATTCATATATGTTAATTTGAAAACTAAGGATGTTAAGAAGCAGGTAATTGGGTAGTCAATACAACTTGTATTGACTACACAATTGGTCGATAAGGGAAGGTGCTCAGGAGGAGAGCTACCTCTGCAGTTTAAATGTAGTAATAGTCAGGTGTGCAGGCAGCCTGGCTTCCACTACATTTAAACTGCAGAGCCACAGCTGGGAGTAGTTCCTGGGCCAGGCGCAAGCCAAGCTTGCTCAGTCCCAGCTCACGCTGGGCCCAGCAGCCCCTGTCTGAGGGATCCCATCCGGGAACTGGGACCCTTTGTGGATAGGTGCTCCTGCTAGAGCAGCGTCCCCTCTCCCCACACTGCTGCTTCTGATAGAGGCAGCAGTGCAGGGAAGGGGGCAAGCAGCACCATGGAGATGGTGCTGAGGGGGGAGCCGGCTTTTAAGGCCCCTCCCCCCCCGCTGCCTCTGAAACAGAGGCAGCAAGAGGGGGATGCAAGTAGTTGACTCAACTACCTGATAAGCCTAGGCTTATTGGGTGGCTGGCTGGTCGACTACTTTTTTACATACCTGTTGAACACTCCATTTTTTTCCTATCTTTTTTCCCTCTGGAAGGCATATGTAATTCTTTGATGAAATATCTGTGCTTTATTTTTTATTTGGAGTTGGCAAAGGAGATATTTTTTTCTTATTTTAAGAATGCTTTTCCATTAAATCATTTCAAGCAACCCAAGCCTCAAGAACAACCCCACAACACCAGTGAAATATACAAGCATAAGGACTAGAAATACCGTGTTTTCAAGATAGAAAAGTTACTGTAGATTAATGAAATAATTTTTAAAACATATGGAAATACTTTGGTGCCACTATTTAAAAGTCAGACCAATTCTACCTGCAGTTGTACTGGGGCACTAACTGAAAACAATTGTTGAACTAGAGCAGTTGATAGGATTTTGGTCTGGTGGTGTTTTGGAGGCACTGCTTGATATATGATGACTTATAAATATCAAATTTACTTTTAGTATCTTGGTAAAATGTGTGTCACACTTGGGTATCTCATTAATTTTAATGCTAAGGTGTAATCTTTTAGTGAAATATTGACAGAATAATTTTAATATTATATGAATGAAGTCTCAGGTAACTTACAAACATAGATTTGTTACATTATGTTTATAGCATAAGTAAAACACTGTGTGTTTTGGTTGCAATGTTTGTTAACATTACAACTAAAGGCTCAGCCCTGCGAACGTTTACATTAGAAATGCAACAGTGGCAAAGCTGCAGCAGCACAAACACTGACTGTGGCAAAGCAGCAGCAGTACAAACACTGAGTATAGCAAAGCAAGAGGTTTTTCCATCAGTAGTAAATCCACTTTTCTGAGGAGCAGTAGGTGTAGGCAGTAGAAGGAAGAATTCTCCTATTAAGCTAGTGCTTTCCGCATCAGGGATGAGTGTAGAAAGAGGGAATTGTATGTCTCAGGTGTGATATTTTTTCACTTCTGAGTAATGTAGCTAGGTCAATCAAACTTTCTAGTGTACACTAGTAGGGATGTAAAATCCTGTTAAACCTTAGATTTAACTGGTTAACAGACTAAGCAGAATGGTGGGGACCGCTCTAGTCAGCCCCCAGCCTGTGGGGCTGCTACCTGCTCATTTGAGTCAAGTAACACACATGCTTAAGTTCTTGGCAGGAGTGACATTACGAAGGCAGCATAATGTGTATAAAGAAATATATTTAATAACTGTTATGTTACATGGCAGCTGGATGTAATCAATGTGTTTTTAAACATGGTTATCAAAACACTCTCTTTCCCCCTTTTAGGTGTTGGATTGTATTTTAGAATTACTACACTGACTTTTCTGGAGCAGATGTTTTCACAACACTTCAAGAGTGGCTGAAAAACTAATTGCTGGAATGCTCTAGAGAGGGGAAAATACCCAAGGGTGTGGATTTGATTTTATTGAATTGGAATTATTTCTATCCTGACCAAAGAAGTAATTGGAATCATGGATCAGAACAACAGTTTACCACCCTATGCCCAGGGGTTAGCCTCCCCTCAGGTAAAAACAAATTATTTAACATTTATTTATTATTTATTTAACATTTATTCTTTGTAAAAGATTTTTCTTGTATGTAACCTGTCTTGAGTAACAATATGTCTGTTTATGGATATGAAAGATTGGTTAGAACCTAGCAGTGTGAATGTGCTTGTTTGCGAGTGCAAAGTCTAATATTTGTTCCTTTTGGAACTATTTTATATGATAACAGGACCTAGGATAAAAAGTAGTTACATGTAATATCTTAGTATTTGCCACTATTTTATCCTCAAACATGTAAATTACTATTTTATTTGTTTTAAATTAAACTGCAATTTCATTTTCTTTTTCCAGATGTTGAAGTACAATTTGTTCTGTGTAAAATATATATATTCTAGTGTGCATTGTTTATCTACAACAGAAGATTATTAATGGGACACAAAAAATTCAAGTTGAAAATTAAGCAATTAAAGTAATTTAAAAAATTCCAGTTTGTGGATTAAGTCTGTGACGACAACATTTGAAATAATTGAATCTGGAATGCTTGTTACCCATAAATATAATTGCAGCAGGCACCCCAATTAATTTCTTTGCTCAGCTAACAGAACAGTACATTGACATAAGCCTGCTCTCCCTTTTAATTTCAGGAGATTCTCTCCTGGTCACATCTTGAAGCATAATTGTAAGGTGATATGAGGAAGCTAGCACTGATAATGCTGTATCATTTCTTTTTAAAAAAAGGACAGAGTCCTTAAGCAGGCATTTTCCACAAGCACTAAATTTACTTTTTAAAAAAAAAGAGATCTGTTAGACATTAGCATCGTCTTCAGGAAAACAAAGCTCTGGTGTATACTCTCAAGCACCAAACCCTTCACTGGCTAGTGGACTGGATGATTTAACGAAGATAAAAATAGTTCTTAATGCTGTGAAGTAAAATGAGCTTCTAAGCAGGGGTAGGAAACCTCAGGCCGAGTTTGCCTGTATCCAGCCCCAGAGGCTCAGGGCCAGCACCAGTGTGCAAGAGCAAGGTGGGGGAGTGCCTTTCTCCTTCTCAGTCGGGGGCATGTATGTGAGGGTTGTTCTAAGGCCTGGTCTACATTACAGAATTAGGTTGATGCACGGCAGTTTGTCAACCTAACTACGTAAGGGTCTAAAGGGTCTGTGCTAAAATTTCACTTGTGCTGATGTGACTGCCCTTCTAGGTTGATTTAATAACTCCACCTCCAAGAGCTGTGGAATCAATGTTAATGTAGTTAGATTGATGCAGTGTCAGTGTAGACATTGTGGCTTACATGGACTGTTACAGCCTTTCAGAAGTTGTCCTATAGGGATGTGAAAGGTTAACCAGTAAGATCACCTGAAAGTAGTGTTCCTTAATGGTTCCAGTTAATCACTAACTGGTGGGGATTGGAACAGCTCCCCGCTTGCTGCTGGAAGGGAGCTGCTCCAACCTCGCAGGGGTCTGCCATGGACTGGCATCTGAAGCAGCCCTGTCTGTGGGAAGCTGGGCCTTCCCCAGGTAGGGGCTGCTCCAGTGGGAGCTGGGAGCCAGCTGGAAGCCCCAGGCTGGATCCCACTTTAGTTGGTTAACCTAACGTTTAGCCAGGTAACTGATTTAACCAGAATTTTACATCCCTACTCTCCCATAATTTCCAACACTGACTGTACAATCAATACAAGTGTTCCTGATGAGGATGCTCATTGCTCCTTGTGTCAGCAAGCAAAAATGGTTTAATTACTTGAGCAGCATTGTACAAACCACCATTCTTGTTACTCATAAATCTAACACTTGTTTCTCAAAAACCTAAATGGGTTCAACTGAACCTGTGCTTTATTCTTTATATTCTCTTCTCTAGGGTGCCATGACTCCTGGAATTCCAATTTTTAGCCCAATGATGCCCTATGGCACTGGACTGACACCACAGCCTGTCCAAAGCAGCAACAGCCTGTCTATTCTGGAGGAACAGCAGAGGCAGCAGCAAGCAGCACAACAGTCCACATCACAGCAAGCAACACAGGGAACATCCAGTCAAACGCCACAGCTCTTCCATTCACAGACTCTTACTACAGCTCCTTTACCAGGAACCACGCCACTCTATCCCTCTCCAATGACTCCTATGACCCCAATAACTCCTGCAACGCCTGCATCTGAGAGCTCTGGGATTGTGCCACAGTTGCAGTGAGTGTAATAAAAGTACACAAAGTACACTTTCTCTCCCTCCTCTCCCATACCATGAGCCTTTTAAATATTTAGTGACTTAAATGATTTAAAACTTCTCTGAACGTGGCAGATCAGTAGTAGAAGTGGGGCTTCTTGCTCATCTTGGTTAGACATATAACTAATACACGTTGGGCTGCTTACTGTTATCTTACACTATTATAAAGCTAACAAAGATATAACAGTTTCAAAAGTTCAATAAACCTGGTGTGAAATTGGTAATCTGATGTGTGTATGGGGGGGGGGGCTCTAATCAATCATAGATGGAATTGTCCCTAATATCTCTTCTTGTTTTCTACTTCTTATGCTCTTATGTAGTTGACTGTTGAGTGTGAATTTATGTTCAGGGAAGAAAAGTATAGAATTAGTTCAAGGTACTGGATCTAAAAATCTTTTTCACTGTACTTAGCAATAAAGAAAAAACTCTAATTAGATTCTCTATTTTGTTATGGCAACTCAGAAAAAGTGTCATAGGCATTTTTTTTCTCCAAATAACCTTATTTTTGCATGCAGATAACCTAATGTGATACAAACTCAATTTGGCTCTCTAAATTTAAACAAAAATCTTTTGTATTTAACTGTTGAGAAAGAAGGGAACCTTTGTGATGTCTAGGGAAAATTGAGAGGGCTTTAATATATGTCAGTTTGATCCTTGCTACCACTCTGTGCTAGAAGAAGAAGAATCCTTTGACTTCATCACGGTCAGTTGCATTAAACTACAGATGTATCTGGCTCAATTAAACTTGCTTATATAGCAAAATCTAAGTATCATTCATGTGCAGTTCAAAAAGAGAGATCCCAGGAACCCTTCATTAAATGTATTCTTACCAACTACTTTCTCTTGACTTGTTTTTAGGAATATTGTGTCCACTGTGAATCTTGGTTGCAAACTTGACCTAAAAACTATTGCACTTCGAGCCCGAAATGCTGAATACAATCCCAAGGTAAGACAAATGTATTAGAATTGAACGTGAAAGAAACTTTCCACTAGCCATCAAAGAAACAAGTCTTAAGCATAGTCTACACTTAAAAATTTTGCTCACAGAGCTCTGCTGTCAAAATAAACTTATTGTAGGTGTTTATATGAGGGGGAAAAAAGAGCTTGCAAATAGGTTATATTGGTTCTGGAATAGGGATGTTAAATTTAGCTTAATCAACTAATCGGTTAATTGATGGATTTTCCATTGACTAGTCAATTAAGTGGGGGAGCCGCAGTGGGGTTAGCTCCTGGCCTGGGAGCTAACCCTGCTGCAGCTCTGCTTTTTAAATGTATTAAGAGCCTGTGGGCTCTTAATACATTTAAAAGGCTAAAGTGCAGCAGGAGGGACCCAGTGCAAGCCAGGACAGCTGATTTCCGGCTTGCACCTGATCTCTTCTTCCCCTTCCCCCCCACTGCACTTCTGATTTTTAAATGTATTAAGAGCAGAAGATTCTTAATACATTTAAAAAGTAGAGGCGTGGCTTCTGGAACTGGGCATGAGCTGGGAATCAGCTGATTCCCATCTCACACCCAGTTTCCAGTACCTCCATGCCTCCCCTGCAACCTGTGGAGACGGTGCTTGGAGGAACCAGCTTTTAAGCTGGCTCTTCTCTCTCTCTCTCTCTTCCCCGCCCCCCATTTGCTGCCTCTATCAGAAGCAACAGAGACCAGTTGCTTACATCCCTGTTCTGGAAGTGAAATAAATTGTACTGGAAAAAGCATTTTTATACTCGTATACCAATGTCAAAACTGGGGCTTTTGCTGGTATAGAAACATGGCCAAAATAACACCCCTAACCAACAGTGCTAGATTGGCAAAGTTTCTTGTGTAGACCTGTCTATAACTGTTTAAAGAGAGAGTCAGCTATTTCCTGATCTCAGAGGCTCCTGTGTCTCTATGCCCCACTTCTTTACCATTTCTATCCTCAAGTGTAATAGTGGAGTCAGATTTCTGTGTGTGCATTGTGGGTCTATGTAATTTTAAAAGATCTTTGGCTCTTGACATTTAGAGTGTTTATGAATCGATAGTGTTTGATCACAGTTGCTAACATGGCTAGCAACCAGTTCCTCCCAAGCCTCACTTCACTTTTTGGTTCCATAATATTCAACTGAGATTTGTTATCAGGATCCCATGATGCTAGGAGCTATGTTTAGCCCATAAGAAGACAGGTGTGTGAATTTCAGGGCAGCTGCACCTGTTTTCCCTGCTGTCCATGGTCTGCCAACAGTGGTGATTTACAGGCTTCCAATGCACAGCCATCTGGGTTTGGGCAGACCGGCATCTCTGTGTTCCAATGGGGATGTTTAAGGTTACACAACTTGTTGATTTATGCTGGTATCCCCAGCAAGTTAGACTGCCTACATCAGCGATGGGCAACCAAGACTAGTGAGTGGGCCGCATGAGTGGTCCTACTTCATCTCAGTGGGCCACAAGAGTGAAAGTGGTGGGCAACCTGCAGCCCATTAGGATTCCACCTGCAGCCCATACTCCTCTCTTTGTCCTCTTCCCCCACCTCTCTCATGCACTGGGGAACAGGAGCCCAACACTTACCAGCAATTTCAGTGTGCCATGAATTAGCTGATTCACGCTCAGTCCCCACTTCTCTTCCTCCCTCCCAGACTTGAATCAGCTGATTAATTTAAATCATTGCTCTGGGGTGGGGCTGAGGATGAGAGATTCAGTATGCAGGTTGCTCCGGGGAGAGAGGACTATGCCACCCCTCTCTCACCACAGCAGCTTGAGACCAGGTGAGAAGTGCTTCTTCATGGCCATTCCAGCTGTGGGTACAGCTGTGGGAGGGATGCATATCCCTGAGCTGGGGCAAGTCCAGGGTCATCTGCCCCTTGCACTTCCCAGCCAGAGTGAGGAATGAAGCAAACTGTGTGCTTTCCCCATACTCCCTGATGAAGGGGAACAGCGAGCAATGTCCCTGTAGGAATGGGGAAAGGAGGCTCAGCACGTTTGGGCCTATTTCTCATATTAATATCCAAACTAAATTTAAAACGATAGTTCACTCAAATATGGGCCTAAATTCTAGTACATGAAGATTAGTCATAGTTCCAGGCTCTAAAGATGATACTGGTGTACGTTTGGAGTAATTCAGTTGACCTCCATTGACAGTAACTTGGCTTCTGGGTTCTACCTATAACCAGCATTCTGAGGTTGGACAATCCTTTAATTTCCCTGTTTTAATTTATCAGTAAAATGAAGATATAATAGTTAAAGCCTTGTGTGGCTGCAAAATTGGCATCTGCATCCACATCTATGGATGTCGATGCCCCTGGATATAAGGTAGATATCAGCACATTTTCAGGATTCTGGATACAAAAATTGTATCTGCAAAAATCTGCAGATATTGCAGGGCTCTTATAATAGCTGTGTACCTAAGAGTGTTAAGGTATAAAAGGACAAAAATCAAACTTCTGTTTGGAAATTATCAGTTGTTACAAGCAATGTTAGTATAACTGAAAGATTGCAGAAAGCCTGGGTTTTTTTCCTCCACATAGTTTACTTGGTGCATGTAACATACTGAGTAATATAATGTATTCCCTTTTTATAGTAAGATTGCTTCTCTTGTTTGTATCAGTCTTTCACACGGTAAGAGAAACATTTTAATAAAAAGTGCTTTTATGATCATGCTGTTTTTTCAGGGAAGTCAGGCATAGTATTTAAAGCTACTTTTCATTTGCTTTTTAAATTTTTTTTAATCTCAAGTTGACAGCTTTTAGTATTAGGAAGGCTGTGTAAGTGGAAAATATAATACTAAATTAATACTGTTTACAAATGCATAATCAAGTTTTGTAGAATTCTTACACCAATAATATCACTAACAGTTTCAAGTTGTGCATTTCAGCGTTTTGCTGCTGTCATCATGAGAATAAGAGAACCACGTACAACTGCACTTATATTCAGCTCTGGAAAAATGGTGTGCACGGGGGCTAAAAGGTTTGTATAATTGTAACTTCTCATTAATCAGACTATAGACTGGAAAGGTCAACTGATCCTGAATTAGAGTGTTTACTTGCATTGGATATATCTTGACATACAAGCATGCTGGCTGCACATACCTGTCTTAACTGATTAAGTTAGAACAAGATTTTTGGTATATGTGCCATAGTTCAAATGAGGTACAGGCTTTAGAAACTTCTATGGTTTCACCTATTTTAATTTAAAAAAAGCCTTCATTTTAAAAATGGAATGTTACAGGACACTCAATTGTAGGTGTTCACTAGTGTCTCTCGGGAAATGTCAGACTGGGTGGAGGAGAGTGATTTGACTTTTCATTGATTTCCCATCATGCATCCCAAATCATGACTCTCACAGGTTACCTTGTTCAGAGGCCCCTCCTCCTCCTGGAGCTTGTCAGTGCTTCTGAGCACTGGCCAAAGGGATCCTGTAGATGACTGAAGCAAGGAACACTCGCTCCATATACAGTCTGGTCAGAGTATCCTGTCTTGCTTCTACACTGACTAATCACTGATTTGTTAATTTAGGCATTTAACAGAGTCTCAGATTTCCATTTGTAAAACTATCATATTTGCCTTAGAGGTGTGGAGGGTTAAAGTAGTGAGCACTAGATGGTGAAGAATTGTATTAGTATGTTTATTTGTAGATTACAAGCCTCAGTCTTAATATTTCTGATAAGTAATGTGTCCTGTGGCTTTTTGCTGCACAAGGTAGTAAAATACTGTGATTTAATTATTAACCAATCAGGATGCAACTACAGATTGAACCACTCTTGTTTGGGACACTCTGGTCCAGTAGGATCATGGATACTGGGTGGCCATGGGGTTGGCTGCAGCAACAGCCCTGAGGAGCGGATCCATGGCAGCTCTGGTGGTCCCAGGGTAATGAAGCTGCAGAAGCCCTGGTAGCCCCAAGGAGCAGAGCCATGGCAGCCCCGGATCTGGGAAGTATGGTGGCCCCTGGATAATGGAGTCCAGCAGGCCCAGTGAATGGAGCCACAGCTGCCCTGGCACCCCAGAGCTGTGGCAGTGCTGATGCTTGAGAGCCATGGCAGCTCAGGGATAGTGGTTTCCTGGCAGCCCTAGCCCAAGGACAGCAGAGCTGTGGTGGCAGGGACTAGCCAGCGGAGCAGGGAGCCAGCTCCACTAGGTCTGCTGATGGACCCCGGGAGAATCTGTAGTCAGCAGAAGGATAGAATTGACCTCCCCTAGTCTGGCAAACTCCCTCATTCAGGACCAGTCAGGTCCAATGTGTGCTATGTTAAACAATTGTAGTGGATAAAATATTTGGTCAGTCATTTTGCTGAGAGAATATGTATACAAAATCTAAATATTTCCCTTCATATTGTGTCTGGTGTATAGGCTGAACCACTTTAAAGGTTTTACCATGCCTTGCAGACTAAGGATGGGCAGGGGAGAACAGGACTCTGATGGCATACTAAGAGGACTTTGGTCTTTGTGAAACAATAAAAGTATTACAAAGTGGGAAATAATTATTTTGAGGCTTCTGAGAGGATATTAACAGTATAGAAGCAATGTTAGTATTTGCTGACAACGTATACACATTTTGGTGTACAACTTTATATTCCTCATTCCTTTCAAGTCTTCCACATTTACCTACACTTGCTTTTAAACCTGGTCACTTCAGTGACACATTCAGTGTATTCTCTCATGTCTTTTATTCCTTCAGCGAGGAGCAATCCAGATTGGCAGCAAGGAAATATGCCAGAGTTGTTCAAAAATTGGGCTTTCCAGCAAAATTCTTGGATTTTAAGATTCAGAACATGGTGGGAAGCTGTGATGTGAAATTTCCTATCAGATTAGAGGGATTGGTACTTACACATCAACAGTTTAGCAGGTAAATAAAAAGCTTAATATGATTCATGAGTGCTGTACACTTGATCTAGAGATCTAAAAGATTATACTGTACTGGTTAGAGTGTTCCTTTGACTCTGGTTTTGTCAGCCAAATGTTAATCTGTGGAGTCCTGCAAATCTGGGGCTATCCACCTTGGCAGGTATAGATGTGAATATTCACAGCTTATTGTTGCAGATATGGACGCAGATATAAACATTCTATCTAGAACCCTGCAAATTTGCAGATATCCGCTTTATAGTGGAGGGCATCTGCAGATGTTGATGCAGATATCCAAAGATCATTTTTGCAGATACAAAATTTGTATCCGCATCTGTGTGGGGCTCTTAGTCCATCACAGATGCCTTCCCTACTAAATCTTTGTGAATCTCCTTCCTGCCAGTTAATTTTGCAGTCTTGCACGTGGAAGCATAGGCAGGTGAAGCCGCAGAAAAGTTGTCAAGCACAAAATGACATCAAATGAACTAAACAGAAGACTGTTTATCATAACATTCAGTATTGAAAAGATGGTAAGAATAGTAACATGTAAAATTGCTGTGCTAATTTAAACAAAACACAAACCTTTTCTTTACTATATGGCTGTGTCTAGACTGGCAAGTTTTTCCGGAAAATCAGCCGCTTTTCCGGAAAAACTTGCCAGCTGTCTACACTGGCCGCTTGAATTTCCGCAAAAGCACTGACTTCCTACTGTAAGAAATCAGTGCTTTTTGCGGAAATACTATGCTGCTCCTGTTCGGGCAAAAGTCCCTTTTGCGCAAAACAGCCCCGATCACGAAAATGACGATCGGGGCTTTTTTGCAGAAAAGTGCGTCTAGATTGGCCACAGACACTTTTCCGCAAAGAGCGCTTTTGCGGAAAAGTGTCTGTGCCAATCTAGACGCTCTTTTCCGCAAATGCTTTTAACAGAAAAGTTTTCCGTTAAAGCATTTCCAGAAAATCATGTCAGTCTAGACTTAGCCTATCTGTTTTTGTCCAAAATAGAGGAAAACATGTTTAAACAGATGTTGGTCATTTTATCTGAATTAACAAGGAAAATCATGGACACTTAAAATGCTAGTTTAGAAACCAAGACACAAGCAATTAAAGCTAACTTTTATCCTTGTACTTTTTTATAGCTAATTCCTTGTGCATACATTTCACTCTTAGGGTCTGTCTAGACTACAGGGTTTGGTGTAGACTTGCTGCTGCAATCTTTCGAAAGAGGCTTGCAGTCTAGACGTAGCCTCAGACATTACTGGTGTTGAGGCATTCATTACTAGTGCAAAAAGTTACGCCAGGAAAATCCAGTTCTTTAAACAGCTATCCTAACTCTACTTTTTTGGAGGGTATAAGGATGAGGTTTCTTATTGCTAAACATAAGAGTGAATCTGATCAGCTAACATCAATTTCAGATTAGTTTGTTTTGCTTGACCTTTTCTCTTTCTTTTCAGTTATGAGCCAGAGTTATTTCCTGGCTTAATCTACCGAATGATCAAGCCAAGAATTGTCCTGCTTATTTTTGTGTCTGGAAAGGTGGTTTTAACTGGTGAGTAACCAAGCCAACAATATTGATGCTCTTAACAGTCTAGGGTTAGGCTACACTAGCAGGAACATGTACCACTTTTAGTAAGAAAGATGCTCTTTGGAATGCTGAACTGCACTAAGTGTAATTTCAGGATTTAATACCTTTCAGAATCAGAGAGGTGTATTGAGTGGTAGACATGCTGACAGCAAAAATGGGTTAAACACTATCCTTATATTTACACTGTTTCTTCTGAATAAAATATAGATTTCAAGTAGGCATTTCATTATGTAAACATTTAACGTCAAGCTATACAAACACTTGGCTCAAGTATAAATATAATTATACACAATTGGACATGTGAAATTGCACTGATCACATGCAATATGTGATAATAGAAGCAAGCAAACAAAAACAGAAAAATGGAAGCAATCCCAATAGTGAATAGGTAAAGAGGTCAGAGTGTGTGTTAGTGAGACTGGGAGTGGTCTTGATTATATAGTATCTGGATCAAAAACTAACTAATTGTGAATGTTACATATTTCATAAAATATGCTAATTTTTCTGTTTCTAGGTGCTAAAGTCAGAGCGGAAATTTATGAAGCATTTGAAAACATATATCCTATTTTAAAGGGATTCAAAAAAACAACGTAACAGTTTTTAAATACTTCAAAGAAATTTTAGAGGTACATTTTAAAAGGTATTGAGTATGGCACAGTAGTGACAAGTGATGGACTTTGTTACAAAGTGCGACACCAAGACTCGGAGTATTTTCCAGTTAGTGCCTACTTCCCTGATACTCATGGGAAATTGTATTATTTGTATGGATTATGTCTACTGAGTTACAATGAATTGCTTTAAGCTGTCCTTGGAGCAGCTTTTCCAAATTTTATTTATATTTTAATCTTTTGATTAGTTTTAATGTCAATTCTTTTAGGCACCCATAAGTTGGTTTGAGACAAATGCAACCATGCCACCAAATGTATAAACCACTTCAATTGCTGTATATACATTTTAGCTTGCTTTTATAAATGTTTTTATAATCTATCTTCAAGTTATGCTTTTAAAGGTATTGTTTTCCATTTGTATATTTTTTGGTGCCAGACATTCCCTCTCTTCAGTGTTCAGCAGGACAGAATAAATTTATCAATAAAATGGCTGGCTGTATCTATTCCTCTTTTTGGGAAATGTCATGTTTTTTCAGCTCTAGATATACATTAAATTCTGTTTTAAAAAGTCAATGGTCTTCCCACAGAGGTTTTAGAAAGTAATCCTGCTTGATCTTTGCTGCTGTTAATGTGGTAAGTGCATGTTGTTGAAATATGTAATGTCTGAATACTTGAGTCTTTTTATATTTCTTAACAAGCCAGTATTAAAGCACTGCATTTGCCATGTGATTTTTTTAGCCTATTTTCTCAAAATGGTGACTTTTTTTGATATTTTACATTAGCTATCTTCTCTTCTGCGTGGTTTTAAAAATACGTGTTTCGTGCATATCAAATTAAGCAAAATTTCTAATTAATATCTTCAGTAATATTTAAGTGGTGATGGTAAAGTCAGGCTTTTCCAGTAATCCCCATCTGCTTAAAATCTAGAGCCTGTTAAGATTGCAGAAGTGCTATTCATAAACTACTGTACTTGGTTCCAGTATAGTATCAGAGCCCTCAGTTAAAGTGCTAGTGTCAGCATCTACCCAAACCTTCCCTTTGTGCTGCAGCTGGAGATAAAGTGAGATAAGTTAGGAAGGTCAGTGCTGCCTCAGAGCTGAAATAGAAAGATTCCCACCACCAGAATTGCCCTATGAACTGTGCAGTCTGAATCTAGGAGCACTAAGTGTGATTGGAAAATAAAAATTACTTAAAGGTGAAACATTCAACCACTTGGTTTCACTGTCCAAGCTGAAAATCAGTGACACTAAAGAATTTAAGAGGGTCTGTTTTCATGACATCATTAGCTATCATTTATTTACAATATACACAAAGTTAATACAACCCAGGGCTAGTCCCTCTATGAAATACTAGTTCAATTACCACTTTCCTTCTTGCAATGTACACATGTATTGGTAAAATCCATTATACAGAAACTACAAAATATGTAGTTAAGTAGAATCTGTAGTAATATCCTGTTTCCAGATGAACTCTTCCATATATCCATTTGCTAGGTTACAGTTTTCAGCACATGTGTAGACTACAAGTGTTCCCCAGTCAATACTTTCTCCTAGGCTGTCAACCTTCAGGTGGGTCAGGAGCTGTGGCATAACCTTAGAAGGCAAGACATGTCATTAGAATGCAAAATATAGCTCTCTTCCACTCTGTTTTATTCAAAAGTTATCCCCCTCTCAGCAAATGGTCCTGTCATGCTTATTTTTTATTATGCCACTCTTATGCTAATATATGCTACATATGTTTTTTAAGATGGGATAACAGCTGCAATAATCAAATTATTACCTGAAAAACCACTGGCAAGCAATAAAAACAGGTCAAGAACATGACTATACTGGTTTGTTTCAGAGTAAGATAATGGGTGATGCACTGTTGCAACTACTTCCAGTAAAAGTATAACTTTTAAATCAATTTCTTACAAGTTTGTAACCTAGATGTTTCTCTTGTGCCACTTTTTTTTTATCATTTGATTAAAATTGGCTTTCTAAATTTTTCACAAGGCCCCCACTACATGTCAACACCCACCTCTCAGGAGTTATGTAGATATGCTTAATCTTGACTGAGCAGGAAAGCGGGCAGCTGGAAGGATGCTCGAAATGACCTAATCCCTATATTTTCTTTGATTAATAGATTTGTACTAGAGCCCACGCAAAGATGAGAAGAGAGCTACCTTGCTTTTGATAATGGTTCTTCCATCCTCAGCTATTATAGATATACAAAAAGACAATTAACTGGAACATCCATTAATATTTTGTAACTTGGTGATTTTTCAATAAAATAGTTTTGCTGGAAAATGCTGATGCAAAGTATTCCACGGGTCATACTAAGGACTCATTACTGCCCTGGAAAGGTACTGGTAATAAGCTTAGCAATAATTTTAAACCAACACAGATAGAACATCTGCATTGTTTTTATTCCAGTTCCTGCATTTAGTTTGGAAGGGAATAAACTAAACCAAATAAAATCAACCTTATTTTGGTATATGCATATCCTCACAAAGAATGATGCAGGTACAGTACATCCTGCTTATTAGCAACCCCTTTATCACCAGCAAAAAGTTGCTAATACAGAGAAGGAAGGTTTAAGGACTCAGGAAGGAGGGCAAAGCAGCATTCACTTAGTGTCATTTGATAAGAAATCTGTTTTAATGAATATCAAGTTTTTTATACTCCATATTAAAGATTGATAAAGACAAGTGCCATTCAGTGTATTTTAGTATTAGGAAAGAATGTTTTTCACTTCCTGTCTGCAGTGAGGGAATGCTGAACATACTCCCACCATGTTTAATCTGAGTAGAGGCAGCACTTGTTAGTGACTGACAGGAAGAGACTTTTCCCCAACAGGTGAGAGCACTTTTCCATAGAATTGGACACTACCTTGAGAAGACATTCACAGGACCCTCAATGGGATAGAAAAAGTATAATCTGTTTTTGTAGCCAACAAAATAGAAGGATAAGCACTATTTATGATAAACATCTCCATAAGAAAGGAGTTACACTAGTATCTAAGGCTTCTACACTGCAGCACAATTATCCTGTGAATTCAAATATAACTCTCTTCACTCTAGCCATAAGCTAATATTTCTATTTCAGACTTAATAGATTTTTAATAATACACAAAAACTCATATCCTTGAATCTAATTCACATACTTGGAATTCAAATATCCTTTGGGCACCACATGAACAATGTGGGATCTCTTTCATTTGGGGAATGTTTTCACCAGAGATCCATATGGGGCCTTCTCTTCCTCGACAGTATCTGAGAATCTGAAATTGGATAGAAAGAAGTACTGACTGTCTTTTCAGCTATATAAATAATACCAATCACAGTTATGAAGTGGACAGTGACCAAGGTTTTATTCCCCCAGTAAATCTGTTAGATACATAAGTTTAAGAAAACCTATACACAATTAAAATGGAAAAAGACTTATATTGCTTTGAGGAACCCGTCAATTTCCCTAAGCCATCTTGCATTAGTCCAGCAATAAATAGTAATACTTTGCATTTCCATAACAGATTCTCTCAAAGCCCTAAAATACTTTTGGACTCAAAACTCCTGTTGGGAGTAGAGTAAGGAGACTGATTCAATCATGGTAACAAAGGGACTCTGCAACAGGTACGAGAACAAAATCCAAGTCTCTCCATTCACAGTACTGTGTTTTAATCACAAGACTTTTCTGTCTCTGAATGAGTGATAAGAGTTTCACCTTGCAGCATGAATGCTGATTAAAAGGAAAAAAAATAAGCTGAAGCAGCAGACACATGATGGTCCTATAGAGGAAGGGGCAAAAGAGAAATGATGCTATTCAGCATGCTTTCTCCTTTTCCAAAAAAGGGCAGCAGATCCCCTTCGCTGTGGCTCAACTCCACTCAACACACTCACCCTTGTTAAATTTCCACTTGCCTTGAATGACTTGGGTTTTCCAAGGTCTTAGTTTATCACAGGTCTAATTACAGCAAAGACTGGCATCTTGCTGTCTTGTAACTGGAACTTTTATTCTATGTTTGTGGGCATGCAGACTGGATGATCTGTGAAACTTCTCTACATCCTTGTCCTCAGCTATTTCAGATTTTTGGGCTGAAGAGGCACCATTTGCAGAAACACAATCAGGATGCTATGTAAGTGCCAAGGTTGCAATATAACTTCCCCCCCACCACCACAAGCAAGCCCTCCCATCTTTTGCCCATTAGTTGATTAGTATTCTAAAAGATATTTTTCCTTTCACCTGTTCTGGTTCTGCAGCTATTCGATTTTTAAATTTTTGGAAAATCTTGTCCTCTTGAGTCTCATGTTTTGCCATTGCCTCCAATACCTCCTCATCTAGTGATTCAAACCCTTCACCTAAAGGAAAAAAAGACAACACTGAGTTAACATAATATGGCCAAGTTAAAGCTTACAATACATTTGTCTCTAACATCTTCTAGAATTTCAGTTCAAGCATCCAATATTCAGGAAAACAAACCGCAACATCAAAGACAAGCATTTGCTTGTTTGGAGGACCAACAGATTCAGTTCTGTGACTCATTAGTTGTGTACTATTTTAAATGTATATTTCAGTATAAGAAGTATGCAAGCAAGACAGGCAGAATTAATTTAGAAGTGCATGGCTGAAATATGGAACACAAAATAAATGTACTTTCTGAATCTGACACTAAAAAAAAAAAAGACACAAGAATGGCCATACCGGGTCAGAACAAAGGTCCGTCTAGCCCAGTATCTGGTCTGCCAACAGTGGCTAATACCAGATGCCCCAGAGGGAGGGATCACAACAGGATCACATAGGGATTACCTCTCCTGTCACTCACTTCCAGAGAAACAGAGGCTAGGAATACCATTCCTACCTATCCTGGCTAATAGCCATTAATGGACGTAACCTCCATGAGTCTAGCTCTTTTTTTTTTAAACCCTTTTAAAGACCAATGAGGTATGCACATGAAGGTGTCAAATTTACAACTTTAACAATTAGAAAGACTTGTGTTTGCATCTCTTTCTTCTACAATGCTTATTCATGCTCAATTTGGTTGTCCCATCTGTAGCTTTAATAACCCCCAGCCACAAAGTTTAAAATTACAAGTTTAAAAATGGCACTGTGTGTCATCACAAACTTCAAAGCATGCTAGATCTGAATACAAGTTCATTTAACGGGGTATAGTTTAAATGATTCATTCATCCCTCGTGTAAAGGATTTACAGTTTATAATTCAGAGAGAAAGGATATTCTCATCAATAGAAAATGTCTTAAAATTCTGCAGTGTTACTTTGACAAATAAATATGTAATCACAGTTTCAATTATATTAGCAATTTATTTCATAACACCTGTCAGCAACTATGTAATAATACAAAAAAAATCACCCTAGAGAGTTAAAGAAACATCAACAATAACATACTTCATGTTTCTTTATTCCCCTCTTTCCTGAGCTGAGCAACAGGTGTCCCCCAGCCAAGATACTTGTACTACCTCTTCCACTAGAGCCCAACCTCTTGCATCTCTTAGATCCTAGAAAGTTAAAGAAACCCCTAGGCCAACACAGTTCCTGTTTCTCTGTCTCAGCCCCTGCATCCCAACACCTAGCTGTGTGATGCCTCCTAGCCCAAACATCTACATATACCCTCCTACCTTCTGAGAGCCTAAGGATCTGAGGGAGAAACAGCCTGATGCTAGATCCCAAGCTTGTATGGAGTTTCCTGCATGCCACCTCCTTCCTTCAGACTATGTGAGGAATTGTAGCTGCTCAAAACCCTCCAGTTTTATCTTTCTCTCTCCCTATAGTGTCTTCTATTTGCAAGCTGGGCTCTGCCGGATCCAGAACCATTAGTAGCAGCCAGCACTCTGCAGCCCATTTCTGTGGGGTGGGAAAAGGAAACTGTGCAGAACACGGATTTCTACACAAGCACTGCATTGTGCTGTGGTGCAAAATTCCCCCAAGTGTCTGAGTTAGCAAACCCATAAAAAACAACCACCACCAGGTTTAAATTTTCTTCTAGCACAGGCTGGATTTTAGGTACAGCTGGTTACGTATTTTAAAAGCCAGGTACTATATATTGTCTCCAAAAGTAAATCTAAAAACTAAATCTTCAGGAAAATTCCCATACGAAACCATAATACTGGCATAATATTATGAATCTAGTCATTAGTTACCTCATTCGCTTTCTTTCAATAAAATTTGAAAATGGTAATTTAAATAAATATATACACATAATAAATGGCAGGCACACAGTGGTCAACTGTAATTAACTGACAGTTACTCTCTTGGAAACCCATTTTATTTCTTACTTGTGCTGCCTGCAGCCTCCTCCAATGCTTCATATTCCTTCAAGTCCTTTTGTGTACCTTCATCTGTTTGACCATCACCAGGAGTTTCCATTTCCTCAGGTTCTATTACAATTTCATACTCTGGAAAAAGGAACTTGTGATCTGGAATTACAGCGTCCAATTGAGCTGCAACACACAAGAGCATTCCTGTTTGTTTTTTAAATTTCAGTGCTTTATTCTATACTAGATTTACTCTGCTTTGCTCAGAAACTTAATTTTTGGTTTTAGGAAAATAAAATGAAAATGTACATGCTTCATTTGAATCACTGTTCTGGAGTGGGGCTGTGGTGAGGGGTTCAGTATGCAGGCTGCCCTGGGAAAAGGGGACTACCTCCACCCTCTCACACTGCAACAGCTTGGGGCCAGATGAAAAGTGCCCAAGGCCACTGCAGCTCCAGTAAGCACAGCTGGGGAAGGGGTGTGTCCCCCTCAGCAGGAGCAGGTCCAGGATCATCTGTGCTTCCCAGCCAGAGTGAGGAATGCAGTAAATTGTGCACTTTGCCCTCACTCCCTGAGGTAGGGGAACAGCTAGCAATGTCTCCCTATGAATGGGGGAGGGAGGTTTCAGCAGCACCCACCCTCCCTAAAAGAGCACCTCGGGGGTGGGAAGCTCTGGGCTGGGGGAGGGAGGTGTGAGAGGAGTGTCCCCAGACAGCCATTTCACCTGCCTGGTGATTCTCTTTTCTATATGGTTTTATAAGATGCAATTTCATTCCAGGCAGATCCCATTTCCTTGGCACAACCAACCCCTTACCTTACTGTAAATTATAAGAAGCTGCATACCAAATTTGATGGTCCTAGTTCTTATCGTTAGGAAAAGTTATTAAACAAATGGACTCACAAATGTACAACTGTACAAACCTCTTTAGTCCAGCAACATCTGTAGCCCGCAGGATATCCACTTATCATCGGTATGGCCAAGTTTCTCACGATACCATAAAACGTGTTTACAGCCAACAGTTCTGGCTCTTAGTGTTCAATGCTGTTACTTAGCTCTAATTTATCCTTAAATGTCTTTTAAGAGCCTAGTAAGCAGGGGAAACGTTGGTAATGCTGCTAGACAGTACTGACCTCCAGTGGTTTGGCAAATTCTTTGGTTTGGCACCAGCTAATTCCCAAGGGTGTCGGACTAGAGAGGTTCAACCTGTACTATGTGATATGTAAGTATAGATATGATCCATTAAATACACTTAGGCCCTTACCAATTTACCTAAGGTCACCTAATAATTCGCCTTCTTACATTAACAATTTCTTCCCACGTGGTTAATGCATTACGATTTTGGACTGCAGAAAGAACTTCTCATGTTTTAACAAGAATCATGTTGACGCAATGGACAACTCATAATCATTGACTGTGTATAAATAGAATCAAACATAATAATAATTTAAAGAATTTAAGTAACTCGTTTGATTTGCACCATACTTTTATTCGATCCCGCACTACATTTTAAGAAAGTCTCTTTAAAAATATAGAAGGATAAAAAGAAAACTAGCAGCAGCATTGTATTATCTTATACTACTATATATTTACGTTTGTCTGTCTATTCTCTTTATACTAAAACAATAGAGTTTTTGATTTTTCCCAATTGCTTACAGAGATTTATGACACAATAAAGATGTGGACATGATCTTCTAATCAATGTAGTAGGAAATACTGGTTAGTATTATTATTTCTCCTCTGAACTTAACTTGTCTTTAGCAAAAGGAAACAAGAACAATATTAGTTTAATCTAGCGGGGGGGGAGGGGGGAAGAGACAATGTAAGTAAATCTTTTTGGAATTACACCATGCATTTGTTCCATACCGCACTACATTTTAAGTTCTCATTCCACTTAACTCACCTGACTGCGCACAAGAAAGTTTGTGTCCCGATTTCCAGTCTACAGTCTGATGCTCTTTACTACAGTAGTGGGCCCTGTGGCATTTAGAACAAACCTTGGGCCCTAAACAGCCACAGACTCTACACAGATGAGCTCCACACTGAAGCTGCAGGCTCACGCGGGTCTGCCCTTCGGGAGGGGGCGCGTCAGGCGGCGGGTCATAGGAATAGGTGTCGTTCTCCCTGGGAAGCTGGCTCCTGAAGACTGGAGGAAACGCAGGCGTGAAGGGAGCAGCGGGGCAGTGACCAAAAGGCGCCGAGGGCCGGTCTGGGTCGCTACTCTGCGCAGCGCGGTAGCTCCTGGACACCGCGCCAGGGCGGCGGCCCCGCCCCCCGGTAAGTGCGGTTCTAAGGCAGGAGGCTGCCCGAAGGGTTCGCAGCCCAGCGGCGGACGGGAGCCCGGGGGGGGGGGGGGGGGGCTCTCACCTCGCAGCGGCCCCTGGGCGCCGGGCCGGTAGCAGGCGGGCTGGCGGCAGCAGAAGAGGAAGAGGCCGCGGTGGAAGGCGTCGGGGCGGGCGGGGAGCGGCGCGTAGAGCTGCAGTAGGAAGGCGCAGGGCCGCCCGCACCGCCCGCAGCGCAGCTCGGCGGGCCCCGGCAGCCCGGACTCGCCCAGCCACGCCGGCCGCCCCCCCACCTTGCTGGGGAACTGGGCGCTGCGCAGGCGCCACGGGGCCGCCTGCTCCACGAACCCCAGCTCCACGGGCGAGCCCATCCGCGCGGCCGCGGCACCACCACCGCCCGCGTGCACCGGAAGTGCACGGCCGACAACCGTCCCGCCCCTGCCGGAAGTGGCGCGGTAGCAATGACGAAAGGCCGCACTCCCAACTCCGGAAGCCAGCTCAGCGCGGGGGGGGGAGGCGGACTTGCTCCGCCCCCCTCGCTGCCTCACTCGCATCACGTGGTTCCCTCGCGCCAGTGTCGCCCCGCCCCCACCCGGTCACGAGACCAGAGCATTGCTTTACCCTCCCCAGCAGCGGGCTCTGCGCGCCGAGGGGCAGCCCTGCCCGACCCGCCTTTACAGCGCTGGGCGCGCCTGGGCCAGGCCGGGGAACGCACAGAGAGGCTGAGAGCTCATTAGGTTCGGGTCTGCCCTGCACCCCTCGCTCTCGCAATGGTGGATACCGGACAGCCCTGGTCTTACTAAGCATCTCTGCACCATCCTTCCATTATGCACACCGACCTGACAGCACACGGGCGCCTCTTTCCTACCTAGCAGCAGCCCAAATACGTTATCTTTACACCAGAAAGGTCTGGTCCTTCCCTGGTCCATTTTTCTATTGACAATCACAGTCTGATCCTAGTGCAGTTTTTTTCAACCTCCTATCTGCCCAGCAGGGCCTCTGTTAAACTCACAGGCTGTGTCTACACTGGGCCACTTATTCCGGAAAAGCAGTCGCTTTTCTGGAATAACTTGCCAGCTGTCTACACTGGCCGCTTGCTTTTCTGGAAAAGCAATGACAATCTGTAAAATTGTCAGGGTTTTTCCGGAAAAACTATGCTGCTCCCGTTCGGGCAAAAGTCCTTTTCCGGAAAAACTATTCCGGAAAAGGGCCAGTGTAGACAGCACAGTAGTCTTTTCCCCAAAAAAGCCCCGATCCCGAAAATGACGATCGGGGCTTTTTTCCGGAAAAGCGTCCGTGGCCAATGTAGACGCACTTTTTCCGGAAATACTTATAACGGAAAACTGTTCCGTTTTAAGCATTTCTGGAAAAGGGTGCCAGTGTAGACACAGCCACAGTGGTGGGGCTGAAGTTTGAGCAACTTAACTTTTCAGGGGTCTCCCTTGTAGCATGGGTTGCCCTGCTTACTGTCCCCTTACTGTCCTGGCTTTTATGCTGGAAAAGAGTGGCTGTGTTTTGATAGCATTTTCAGAAGGCCTCAGAAAAACGTTGAGATTAGTACCCCTATCCTATAGTAACTTCCATGTACACATCTTACACCTTTTACACAGTAGTTACTTGCTATATACATGGGAGCTTATGCAATTACTTTTACATATATCATGTTCATTTTGAAAAACCTCTTAAACTACAGACTCTACTTTCACCCATTGGTGACATGCAGTTAACTCAAGCATAGCAGTCAGCTGATGCACAACACCTGTAGCAGAAGAAATTTTAGATGCAGAGATATAGTAAAAATGCATGTATAGACTCACCACACCCACCCACACACAACGTTAATATTGTGATGTCAAAGAATCAAAAGTTAGGAAGTGCCAGAAATAAGGTGGTCAGTGCCCCTCCCCCCAAATTTGAGTATTTGCACAGCGTTAATGTTTGGGGAGGGAGACGATGGTTGTAAATTTGTTGGGTTTTTAAAACCTACTCCAACAATCATATTGACACCCAGAATAGTCATCAGGTAGGTTGTAACTCACTGAGCTAATGGAGTGTTGTCATCATCTCTGTGGACCAGCTCTAGAGATTGAGGAGACACTTTGACAGGGAGTTCCACAGATGTTTACTGATGACAGAAGAATGGTGAGAGACTCAGGATCTTGGTTACATTCCAGGGTTTTTGTCCTAATCTACCCCCCTACTTCTGGCCTCTCTCTTGTCCCTCTGAATTTAAATAAGGCATCTTTCTCCTTTACACTAACAGGCACAGCAAGGAAAAGAAGTCTCCATCTTTTCCATTCTGATGCCTAAATACAGAACCAATGTGGCCCAGAGCGGCCCAGAACTAAAACTGCAGGGAAAGTTTTGCTTAGGTCTGGCTGGAGCATGCCCAGAATCTTTGGGTAACTTAGCTCAGAAACTGTAGCAAGTCTCTACTGAGTACATATGAACAGATTTTTTTTTCTAAAACTTACTTTTAAGTCATATTTAGGCAGATTTTTATGGAACACCAAGAAATATCCCTAATACAAACACCACCTTAATAGGTGGTGGTACCAGAATACACATACATATTTTTAAAGTATACACACAGATCACACACAGTAGTTAAGAGAAGCAACACTCAAAAATGCATTTATAAAGCCTCATTTACAAACAAACAAGGCATTTCACAATAAGTATTGATATTTTAACAACTGAAACAGCAAACACTGCTTTAAACTCAGTTTTAAATGCTAAAGCAGATTTCATACAGAAGTTAAATATCTGCTAGTGCCAGCTGCAGTTTAAAATAAATACAAATCAAGTTATAAAACAGCAGCAGCATTTTGGGAAGTTACAGGACATTTATTCTATGATATAAGAGAACAATGGCCATAACAGATACAACAGCAACATTTTTGTCTAAATATTATGTTTAATGTTGTCTTTAGTTCTCAGTTACAGTTTACCATTGATGAAATAACCTATTTGAAACAAAACTTTTCCTTGTAGCAAAACTAAAAAAGTATGTAAAGTATATGTTTCTGTGCATTTTTTTTCTTCAAATATGTATCCAAAAAGATGTTTAAATTTAGTTTAAAAAGAAACACAGTAAACATCAGTACTGATAAAGTTCAGTCCTGGTAATGAAAATATTTCAATTGAACAACCTTTGCTCAACATCTAATATCAATATATATGAAAATTCCAAAATGGAAAAGGCAAGATGTATATTTCTGTACCTATCCATACCCCAGTTGACTACTTGTCAGTGTTTTTTGTAAATTATAGTGCACACAGTGAAATAATTCAAAGTCTTTTGATTAATATTAAAGTCTTGCAGTCACAAGTTTCCTTTTAGGTATCTGAGACTCTAAGGATGAAAGAGAAACAGACACAATAATTAGAAGGCTGTGACACTGAAAGCATCACTCCATTAAACTTCTTATTCTCAATACTTATTACAGAAAATGATTAAGTTTTACAATTAAAAAGTTGAAGTTGCAATGCCCAACAAGTCAATCATTCAGGCAAGAACATTTTAAAAACTGCTTATTTTTCTTTCAGATCTCACATTAGTATTTTTACTGCATACACTGTAATGTGATACAAGACATAATGCAACTTTCATTGGGCGTTAAATGTCGAATTGTTTTGTGACTTTGAAAGGCTCCCCCTAAATACATGTTTTAACTAATATGCCAATAAGAAATAACACTTACCAAACATTTCTTCTGTTTTACTGAGTGCCTCTTTGTTTACAGTGTAAGTTAATCCACTAGTCCTAGATAAGGAGTGGGGGGGGGGGGGGGGGGGAAGGGAGAAACAGTAATAGCCTGTTATTCTTTTGGGATGAGAAAATGAATATTTTAGGAAAGGGTACTACTTCAAGTAATTGGGTACAAATAATATTTTCATTATTCTCGTCTCCCTCCATCAATTGTACCCACATAATCATATTCGAAAGGTCTGCTGACACTTCACAAATGCCCTTTCAAGAAGCCATACTACAGAAGGATAGGTATGCTTCTAGAACATATTCTTCCTCTGTATTTCCCTTTCCCTGTTTTATTATAGGAGTCTTAACTATCCATCTGAAGCAGAGTTAGATCTTGAGCTGGTATAAATCATCAAAGCACCATTGACTTCCATGGAGCTATACCAATTTATCTCAGCTGATGATGTGCCTCAAATATTTATTTTTTTGTAGCTAATGATACCACAATAGTAACAGTACCTCACACTGAGATAATATGTGAAGCGCTCTACAAGTCTTAACCAATTCATCCTCAACAAACACCACAGTGACGTAGGAAAGCACCCCTATTGTACATCAGCATTCTCACCAGAAGTACTTTGTTGGCAGACTTGATTGAAATTTGAGCTGGAAGGTCACCCAAAGAACTAAGGTATTACATAACTAAGATGACTGAACAAAGAACGATTTTTCACAAGACATTGGGTGACTTGTATGTTTCTGAAAATATGTCTACTAACAGACTATTTGTGATGGGGCGCTGCCACCCCGCACTTGGAACGACTCCGGATTGCGCCACGAGGATCAAGCCGTGTACAGCCGGCAGTCACATGGGGGCTGGGGAAGAGAAGCTGCCAGAGACCCTGGAGCGTGACGACACCCGGCGCAGCGCAGGGATGGCATGGCCGGGTGTGCCGGGGCACGCAAAGGGGGCGATGGCAGGTGACGGTGGCACGGGGGGGGGGGATATAAAAGATGGGATGTCACCGGCGCAGGGGGAGGGGAGCAGAGAGTGGTGAAGGGGGAATAGGGACCGGCGAGATCTATGGTCGGGGGAGAGGCAAGTGGTGAGTCCGGCTCCCTGCCAAGGAGGAACTAATTGCAGGGCGGGGGAAAGAAGCGACCCAGGGGTGGGCCACGGAACCCGAGAGTGGATTCGTTTAGGGCTATTGCCCCATCCGCTGAGCAGGGACAGAATTCTCTGCCCTAGGGCCCTGGGTCGGGGCTCTGAGTGAGGGTGGGCCCGAGTCCCCTTTTCCCCACCCCGGCCATTATTCCCGAGCTCCCCTCCGAGACGCAGTGGGAGGGGGCAGGCCCAGCGCTTAATAGGCCCCGGAGACCCGCCTAGAACGGACCTCCGGGGTGTGACTTGGAGATACAGAATTTTTCATTTCTTTTCTGGTAAAGAAGAGACCTCGGGACCATGTGCCTGACGGACTGAGTCGGGGCTGGCCCGGAGAGGTTCACGGGAACTTGTCACACTAGTCATAAAAGGGAAAAGGGCTAAATTTCCCAGGTAATTAGTTAATTGCAAATTATTTGCCCCACTAACAAATATCACAAGACGTTCTATAATATATTTGAAATTTTTAAAATATGAAGCCATTTATGTGTATGTGTGCAGTATTTTAAAGCATTAGCCGATTTGATATTTTATCAGGTAACCCCAGTAAAAATTATTCTCAATTAGAAATACTGGCCACTGTATATTCAAGTCATTTAACTTGCAACGCTAAAGCGAAAGTAAACACTATGATACAGTCAAAACAAGCCACTTCTTACATTGCCTGTAATAGCCATTTGTGTCTCCATTTTAATAAAAAAAGAGATTAAAAAACCCTAGATATTTTAAGTGTGTTTCAAAAAAAACTATGCAAACAGAGCAGAATCCCGTTTATCCAAAGGTTTTCGGGAAAACCCTCAAGATGATAAAGAAATGGGGTCAAAAGATTTAAGCTAATTAACTCTGTAAATGTTTTACTTCAGATCCCATAATCCTAGGCTACGTCTAGACTGGCATGACTTTCCGCAAATGCTTTTAACGGAAAAGTTTTCTGTTAAAAGCATTTGTGGAAAAGAGCGTCTAGATTGGCACGGACGCTTTTCCGCAAAAGCACTTTTTGTGGAAAAGCGTCTGTGCCAATCTAGACGCGCTTTTGTGCAAAAAAGCCCCGATTGCCATTTTCGCGATCAGGGCTTTTTTGCACAAAACAAATCTGAGCTGTCTACCCTGGCCCTTTTGCGCAAAAGCTTTGCGCAAAAGGACTTTTGCCCGAACGGGAGCAGCATAGTATTTCCGCAAGAAGCACTGATTTCAGACAGTAGTAGGAAGTCAGTGTTCTTGCGTAAATTCAAGCAGCCAGTGTAGACAGCTGGCAAGTTTTTCCGCAAAAGCAGATGCTTTTGCAGAAAAACGTGCCAGTCTAGACACAGCCCTAATATATAATGAAGAGATGCCATAACTGGGGAGCTGGCACATAAGAAGATGCCAGCTTTGTGACTCAGCATGACACTGGAGAGTATAAAATCAAACTTCAGTTTGCTCAAGTTCAGAAAATCAGGGTTGTCCTATATTGTTAGTATTTCATAGTTCAAACATTAAAGGTATCAGATAAAAGAACCCCATGGTCTTGTATGCGAACGATGATATACTAACAGAAATATCTCCAGCATACAACAACTCATTGCAATTGATAGTTATGTTAGATCTCCTCCTCCTTGGAGCTATTCAGAATTATTATCACAACACATTGTTTGCATTTACTTTCCAACTTTTGAATCCAGACCCCAGCAAAGTTCTTTTAGTAATAATATTCTTGTATACCCATTTGTGTCTCTTATATTACTTACATTTTCATCTTCTTCATTACATTTAGTCGTACAAAAGCTGCCAATGCATTTTTCTGCAAGTCAGAAGACAAAACTTCATAACACTGAGTACTTCCTAAAGAGAAAGTATAGGGGGTGATTAATTACTCAATCCATTACACACCTAAGGTGTTACTGCACCAATACCACCACACAAAGCATACATACCTGTCTCAAGTAGCTGAAAAGCAAAGTTACGGATTCCAAGTATAAACTGCTTTTCAGTAAAGGTCTCTTTTGTTTCTTTTGAAAGATATCGGCAGATTATCTAAAAAATAAAATTTAAAAGTGTTTGGGCTTTCCTCCTATTCTGGAACTTGAATTGGACTTTAATAACATATCATTCAAATAATTAATTTGAAAGATATAGTTAATTCAGCCTAATAAAAATGTACCGTATTTTCCGGCGTATAAGGCTACTGGGCGTATAAGACGACCCTCTAATTTTTTAGTTAAAAGATAGGGTTTCGTCTTATACCCCAGCGCCCCTCCGCCTCCCCGGCTTTGCTCCCGGTGTCCCTGGTCTGTTGGAGACGGTCCCCAGCAGACCAGAGGCACCGGGAGCAAAGCCGCAGCAGCTCTGGCAAAGCCTCAGAGGCGCGGGACCCCGCTGCTGCGGCTTTGCTCCCGGTGCCTCTGGTCTGCTGGGGACCGTCTCCAACAGACCAGGGACACCGGGAGCAAAGCCTCTGAGGACGCCCTGGCAGCGGGACAGCCCCGGCGCGCCTGGGCTGCCCCGCCGCCGGAGCCCCTCCGTGGCTTTGCAAAGCTTCCCCCGAGGCTTTGCAAAGCCGCAAAGCTGTATACCCGGCGTATAAGACGACCCCCGATTTTTGGGGGGTGTTTTTTAACATCAAAAGTCGTCTTATACGCCGGAAAATACGGTAATATGCAAAACTTTTGAAAAGTGTAATATTGTTTGAGTGCTCATAACAGGAATCTTAGTATTTAAAACAAAACTGACTGAATAAATCATATTAGTAACTGATTTATGATCCTTGTCTTTGAAAAGTTGCTTCATTGTTAAAAGTGACATTCTTTTTCAGCAACAGTCATTTCACAGCTGGAAGTAACTGGTCCTAGGTCAATAACGAGTCAGTGGAAGACCTTGACCTCTATTATCCAGCCAATGACTGACAGTTGCACAGTGATGAGAATTTGCTGTCCTCTGCTGTTCTCTTAAGAAATTTAAAGAGTTATTTAGCTTTGGCAGGCTTCGGAGGGCGTGGGGGAGGCACTTCTGCAGTTTCTATACTATGCTAAAGAAATCCTCCTTTTAAATATTGGCAATTGGCCCATTGACAGATTCCTGAGAAGTGGGTTTTATAAATCCAGAGGGAATGATATGCAAGGTTGTGGACTAGAACTAAAGGAACCAGGCTCCTTTTCTTTTGGATGAAAACTTACTCATTTATGTTTTATTTGGGCACTTCTTTGTGCTGGGATCTAAATAGTGCAAGGTATTTATTGTTCTGGATTTCTCTTCTTAGAATTGCACTTCACAGAGCTAGAACACCGGAACCTCACATGCAAATTAATTTACATAGGCTAACAGCTCCAACTAGCCTGTCAGCGGAACTTTAGCACGACCACGTTAGAAGTTAATTACCTTGTAATTTTTAAAAATTTGTGTCAAGAATGGGAACCAATCTCTTCACATCATTAAATAAAACTTACTACTACAATGTATGTATCTTCTCCCTTTCACTCCCATCCATGCTATTACTTAGTGTTTGTACCATAGAGGAACCATGACTCACACCATTCCCCCACAGAACTTATGAGAGGGGGATAGAAGAGAGAATATGATAACTTTGTGAAGAACTGTGTACCTGGTAACCTTCCATAAAAGGCCTGAACATAGCTGCCAAAAAAGATGCTGCAGAATTTCCTTTCTCGGTAACTAAGATTTCCTGGGGAGTCACTTGAATTACATCACATTTTGTAAGCAGAAAACATCCTTCTTCAAAGTCCTGGGGACAAAAGGGGGGGGGGGGGGCGGGAAACAGTGTTATTGGTACTTTTCCCAACTAGGACAAGTGGAGTTAAGTCTCCTCATGAAAATAAAGCATACAGCTAGTATCAAGCTACTAGTTAAGTTTCTGAATTTTTTTTCTAGAATCTCTAATATATACCAAGAATCATTTTCTAAACAATCACTGAGTTCATATTTTCACCAAGTTTATATTCTCAGACTGCGAGGCCTCAAAATATAGTGGCCTATCTTCACAGGAAGGCCTCTGGGTCCTTGAATTGTTTAGGAAAGAGATTGGCATTACATTCGTCTATATCACTTCATCCAGAACTTTGCCTTAGTATAAACTGCTTATGATAGGTGCTAGCTTAGCTAGACATCGCAACCCTAGGCCCCTCACTAGCATCAACAACATACAACGTATCAGAAGCTCTCTAAACTAGGGATCTTGCCATGGATGAAATGGAGTTAGTTATATTGTCAAATAAAACTTTTCTTACTTAAGATGGAGGTATATTTTCAAATGCCTATTGGAGGTCTATGGGCATTCAGTACCTACATTTCTGCCAAAGTCAGTAAGGGCACATTTACACAGCAGGCCTAAAGCCGAAATAAGCTATACAACTTGAGCTACGTCAATTGCGTAGCTTAAGTCGAAATAGCTTTTGGCACTGTCTGCACAACAGGAATTCAAAAGAAGAATTCTCTTCCTTTGACTTCCTTTATTCCTCGTAAAATGAGGGTTACAGGAGTTGGAGTAAGAAGTCTTCCATCTTGACATTATTTCGAAATAAAGGCTTGCAGTGTAGACACGCTCTTTCTTATTTTGGAACAACATCAGTGTTCTATTTTTAAAGTAACACTTTGATACCAGCTTATTTTGGCTCAACAAAGGCTGGTCACAGTAATCTTCCAGTTCCTGATTGGCTTCTGGTGAGGAGTACTGTCTCTTACCTTTTACAGTTTGGAAACATTAAATTAATGTGATGATTATTTCTATCAGCAAATGGAGCAAAAGTTAATGTACATAAAATATTAAATATTCCAATTTTATATATATATATATATATATATATATATATATATATATATAAATTAATTTGAGGATTTCTTCCACTATATTAACAAAAATTTAAGACTTTCTTTTCTATTTCAAAATATATTCATACTTTTAAAACCTCTGTAAAATTATTCTAGGGGACTTAAAATGTAGTTAGGAATGATACTTCCTGAAGACTTTTGAAACGAGAACATCTCAGCTCTACACTCTAAAATCAAAAGCATTTCAAATACCACACATATCAAAAGTACTGAAATTACTGTAAGAGCTTTACTTTGTAGTTACACTGTAACTGAGCTTTTAAAGGAAATGTTTACACTGGAAACAGTTCAAGTTTGGTGCCGGCGTGTATATTTTTTGTTTTGATTTTGTATAGAAAAGCTGTGGCTATTTTAAATTAGTACAGATGCAATATAACAATGTTACTTTTGTTTAAAGTGTTAACATAAGGTTTTGCTTAAAATAAAATTTGGAGAGTTACTTGGGCCCAATCCCTCAATTATTAAATATCAAAACTTCCATTCACTTGAATTTTAATGGGAGCAGCAAACACATAGCTTAATCCTTCTTGGTATTTTTTTTTTAAACTACAAGTTTCAGAAGACATTATGTTAAGTTGTATTCACACTACTGAATGTTTTATGTACAGTATGTAGCTATATAAAAGGATCAGTAATGACCACATTAAAAGGGCAATAACTAGTTATATTAACACTTTAAAAAAAATCTGTAATATATTCATGAAAAGCTGCATGCATCAGTGCTGTGCACCATGTACTGACTGATACAGTCATAGCAGCAAATATAATTTCTGTGGAGAGCAGGGCATTTATTCAATTCTACATCACAACTACTATTTTACCACAGCAACCTTTAGGAGAAGTAAGTGAAATATACCAGAACTGCAAGAAGCATTTGTGTAGGGTAGGCAAATGCAAGCATTGCACACTGGAATTAACCAGACCATCAGGATTAACACAGCTTACGCTCATGAGAAACAAAAACCAAAAACACTTGTCCCTCCTCCACCATCACAGTTTCTTTCACAACTCACAAGGGATCAGTAGTTTTATACCTCACCTGAAAGCAGCACAAGCTCTTTAATGCTATGCAGAAAAACTGTTGCAAATTTTATGGTAGAACTGGTCATTCACTGAATGACCTACACTTGTTTTTTCTTTCAGATGTTCTTCCCATGTATTCATCAGTCTCATTCTTGCTTAGTTGAGATCTGACAAATTGCAAGTTTGAAGAATTTCGTCTCAAAACTCCCATTAAGGAGACTCCTACAGCTAATCCATCATGTAAGCAGATAAAAGTGTATGCACCCTTATTTATTTTCATAGGAAGGGTTTACCTTCAGTGCAATGCCAGGGAAAAAGATGAACTCATCAGAAAACATGTTCCGCAAGAAGTTGAAGCAGTTATAGATTTCCTCTGGGTAGGGGGAAGAAGAAAGATATAAGGTTAAGTATATATTGTTTATTTAAATCATTTGTAAAATAAGGGGAGGAGGGAAGCCTTCAGTGTAAGAGGTATCAGAGGGGTAGCTGTAATAGCGTGTATCCACAAGAACAATGAGGAGTCCTGTGGCACCTTAAAGACTAACAGATTTATTTGGGCATAAGCTTTTGAGACAAATCTGACAAAGTAGAGTTTTGCCCATGAAAACATGCACAAATAAATCAGTTAGTAAGGTACCACAGGACTCCTCAGTGTAAGAGGAAACTTCTAACAGGGCACTATTAACACAAATGTTTGGACAAAAAATATGAGCATGTACACAAAGTGATTCAACTTGAAATAGTATCATCTATATACTTCATGCAACTAATTTTACAAAAGGAAAAAGTTTATTATATTTCTGCAGCCCCCCTGAACATACAGTAACCTTTGTCAAACCAAGTATTTTCTGTTTAAAGAATGCTATTGCAAATGCTAAACAATGGAAAGTACTGACTGATACAGTATTTTTCTTCTTGCTTTTGTCAGTGAAGAGAGAACTTTAGAAGTAACTACACTCTATGGGTGTGTCTACACAGCACCCTTACCTTAAAATAAGCTATGCAATTTGCACTACACAAACTGCATAGCTTATTTCAAGATAATTTTGAAATCGTTTATTTCTAAATTTAATTTCAAAATAAAGCACTATTTCAACAAATCCCTTAACCCTCGTGGAACAAGTATTACAGGGACACCAGAATAGCGTGCCAGTTATTTCAAAATATATTTCGAAATAAGATGCATTTAAAGGTGTGGAATTGCTATTTCGGGATACTACTGGTATCCTGAAATAGCTCCGTTGTCTAGACGTAGCCTCTGGGAATAAATCTAGGATGCACGTAGTACTAGAGTATATGTACACACTCTTAGCTTATTCTGGCTGTTGAGATGTCTATGTCCATACTAAGCTATTCTATAACTAGTGATGTAAGAGATTAGTCGACTATCCAATAAGCAAAAGCTTATCGGATAGTTGACTAGTGATGCAACTAGTCGCTTTCTCCCCCTTGCTGCCTCTATTAGAACTTGCTACAGTTCAAAGGCAGAGGCGCCCTTGTAGACTAATTGAATAGTCGATGGAAATCCCATTGACTATTTGATTAATCTAAATTTAACATCCCTATCTATAACCATACTAAATAGCATTCCGACCCTACTAAAGAAGTAGGTTGTTTCAAATACTGTTCCATGTGACACAGCCGGGAATGTGGAAAACTATGTACACTGTTTGTTTGCAGAAGTCGGTCCTCTAAGGCAACAAGAAAAATGCCTGCAGAGTATCTGCTTTCAAGTCAGTAATATGTTGCAGATCAGTAATGTATAAATAATCTCAGGAATCAAGAGATTCACATTATCTCATCCCATGACTTAATAAATTGCATAAACATCGGCTGTCATTCTGGATACATCTGGACCACAGGTATCCTGAAATAGTTATTCCACATCTTTTGAACCAGCCTGCTATTTCAAAATAGATTTTGAAATAATGTGCTTGCTATTCCAATGTCCCTGTAACCCTCGTTCCATGAGGGTTAAGGCACATTCTGGAATAGCGGTTTATTTTGCATAGCTCAAATTGCGTATCTTATTTCAACCTGCGGGTTCAGTGTATGTAGATGCAACCCTCCCAGAGGAATGCTGTAACATGGCTGTGAAAATGGCTTAGTTTTGTGCTAGTGTGAACAGGGCATTAAAAAGGCTGCAAAAATAGAATAAAATTACAAAATCTGATGCCAGTGGGCCTCAATTCTGAATGTTAGTGTAAATACTCAATCTGATTAGCACCCAGCACCATCAGCAGCAGTGTTCCCTCTAAACTGCATGGCATCAAAGCTTCATACGTGATTAAGTAGCCCCACCCGGTCAGAAGCTCAGGGCTCCCTGCATGGAGCTGACTGACTGGGGGGGGGGGGCTGATTAATCACCTGTGAAGCTGTGCTGCCACACAGTTTAGAGGGAACACTGATCAGCAGGGACTCTGACGGCATACTACCTCTGAAAGTCAAGCCAATGACCTTTATAATATGTTAATATTACAAAATTACCTTTTCTGAAACTTTGCGTCATCTGCAATGCTACTGCTACCAGAGATGGGCGCACAAACACATTTAGCAACTGGTTCCGGTATGCTCCACACATGAGGATGGAGAGGGCTTGTTTAAAAATAAGTTCTTCTGTTGCTCCATCCTCCATTCCCATGTCATTTAAAACCACCTGGCCATTGACAAGGCTCACAATGTTGGTGTGCAAGGCAAGACTGGATGTGACTGCTTTGTTGGCACAGAGATTATCTAGTAAAAAGATACAACACTCAGACAAACACTAATGGAAAAAGTAAGCACAGAATGTATATTACTTTTTTTTTTCAACCTAGAACAATTTTTCCTCTATGAACACTTAGAATACTGTTCCAGGATGAACCATGTTGGGAAAAGAGGCAGAAGAAGCCTAGGTAGAGAATAATTTCAGGCATTCCTCATACTATAACCTAGAGCAGGCCTGGGAAAAATACCCTCTGCAGGCTGGATCCAGCTCTGCAGAGATGACAGATCCAGCCTGTGGACACAGCAGGGAGCCTCAGCTCAGGCAAACTGCCTGTCTGCCCCTGCATGCTGCTGAGAGAAGCTTCTGTCAGGTTCTGTTTGAATAGCTGTGAGCCTTCATGTGCTGCTCCTGCCCCCAGCACAATCCCACTGGTCCATTTCTGGCCAGTGGGAGCTGCCTGTTGTCAACAAGCAGCTTGCGAAGCATCCTTTCCTCTCCCCCAAGGATTGTAGCTGTTAAAAAACCACATGGTACCTGCAGCCTGTGCAGGCATGGGGTAGGCAGGCAGTTTGCTTGAGAAGGCTGCTGATTGGGAGTCAAGCAGGTAAATCTCCCAGCCAGAGCCTGCCACTGGCTCCCCAACTTTTTGCCCCCATATCACCTCCCATATCCTGCACCCCAATCCCCTGCCTCAGGTCAAAACCCAAACCCTTGCACCCCAGTCCCCTGACCCAAGTTACAGCCCCCTCTTATCCTAAATCACAGCCCACACCCCTCCTCCACCAGATCACAACTCCATCTTGCCAAAGATCAGAACCCAAACCTCTGCACCTTAGTCCCCTAACCCAGGTCACAACAGCCAAACTCCCTCCCTGACCCCACGCCATCTCCTGCACTTCAATCCCTCACTGCAAACTCCCTTCTGCACCCAACCTCCATCCCAGACCCCTCACCTCCTCCATTGATATGGAAGAGTTTGGCCCTTGACCACTTTCCAAATTCTTGGAGCAGCCTCCCCAATCAAAAATTATTGCCCACCCCAACATAGATCTTATCACATACAGGAAATATGAAGTGGTCTCCTCCTCTCTCTGCAACTAAAAGGGGAGTAACTAATTTTCTGAACCTTTTAATCAGGAGCATAGGACTACATTGTTAAACAAGTACATTTCACTGCCTTGTTCACCACATTTATTTTAGATCTGCAAATTTACACTTAATTCCCATCTATTCCCACCAAACTAAAAGCAAAATTTGCCCCTCAGATCTGTATGGTTAATCTCAAATCAGATATTGTTCCATGCTGTATGTGCCAATACCACATTACTGTCAATGGGAGTTCTCCACACATAAGGAGAGAAAGTCATGCCAAAATCAGATGGATAAATATTTAAGAGGAGAATTTTGGTTTGAGACTTGCTCTCATTGCAAGTAAAGATGTTAAATTTAGATTAATCAACTAATTGAATAGTCAATGCAATTTGCTTCAACTATTCGATCAGTCGTTAAGGGCACCTCTGTCTTTGAAATATAGCAAGAGCCTGCTAGCTCTTGCTACATTTCAAAGGTGGAAGCGCCCTGGGGAGCACAGGGCCAGCAGGGGACTCAGACAGTCCCCCACTGACCCCATGCTCCCTGTGTGGGCTTTGCTTTTGAAATGTACAAGAGCCCTCTTTGGGACTCTTGTACATTTCAAAAGCAGGGAGCGTGGGGCCAGCGAGGGACTGCTTGAATCCACTGCTCACCCCCTACTCCCACAGCACTTCTGCTTTTGAAATATAGCAAGAGCCCTGCTAATCTCCCCTCTCCCCGGAGATGGTGCTGGGGGGAACTGGCTTTTAAGCCGGCTCTCCCCAGCACCAGCTCCTACTCCTCCCCCTTGCTGCCTTTCTCTGAGAGAGGCAGTGGGGAGGGGGATAGCAACTAGTTGAGTCACTAGTTGTTTACATCCCCAATTGCAAGTGGCTCATCTTTGTAAGTAGTTAGCAGTTAAACCCTTATGCCAGTTTAGTTGGGAGCGGGGTGAGGTGGGAGGGCAGAGTTTTCAAGAACCTGCTTATCTGTAATCTGTAAGAACATTAGATCAGAAAAATGTCCTTGAAGCAGTGATGTAAGGATAGGTTAAGCAAATAAGCCTGGTTAACTAAGTAGACTACTACTACAAAGTATAAAGAAAATAGCTATTGAGAAGTAAGCTTCTTAGATACAACAGTCTTTCATAGTGAATCAGCTAAATAACTTTGGATAGTTTTGAAGTCTTCTGATACTGTAACCTTTGAATCAGATTAATCAGATCTAGGAGACTTGACAAAGTTTTCCTTAATTTCCACACACCACAAGATCCCTCACATTCACATTTAAACTAAAACAAATAAAAATGGGACCATTATTGTGTAAACACACTTACTTAGAGAGTTAACAGACTATACCCAAGCTCAAAGTTCTACTTGCTTCATAAGATAGAACGCTGGCACACTTTTTCAAAAACAGGTTTACTGGGAATGCTATTCAACAACATAATGGAATGTTTGCAAAGCTAAGAGTATAGCAGATAGGAAAAAAATTAAGATAAGTACAGCCCAGTACTTGTGGTATGAGACCAAAAGTATACAGCATATGCAGAGTCTCTCCCACTCATGAAGCTTAGCTTGTGTTATTCTACTTGAATTAAAATATCTGACTAAATTAGATTAAATTTTATTTTATTTTATTCAAATAAAATAATAAAAATTTATTTATTTTTATTTCATAAATTAATAAATAAAATAAATTAAGTAACATTTTATTAAATTTATGTTATTTATTTAAATTTTATTGTAATTTGATTAAATAATCAAATTAACTGCTTCAAAACATTCTCAATGTAGACTAAGACAATATTCTTTGTTGGGCCAGAATATATTAACATGCCAGGGAACATCCAACAACTTTCAACTGAACATGAACAGGCAAAATGTACGATCATGGGACTGCATGCATGTTATTGACAGGACACTGAAGGGGTACATTTGTTCCTTTGCACTGAAGTTGCTAAAAATGGTGAGCAATGGTGAAGCAAGTAAGTTGTTTTGCAGTCCTATAACATAGGTTCTCTTACATGCAGGTACATCTCAACAATAAATAAGTCTACTGTATTACAAACAGCTAGTATGACCAATAAAGAAACAACTAGGAATTGAAGGTGGGGTTGGGTTGGAGAAGCACCATGTGGTTTATATAGACTACAAGCCACAGACTTTTAAGGAGTGTCCTAACCAGTTTTTACAAAAAGATGTTAACTACTTCAAATTAATAACTCAAAATTTAAAAAACCGCATGTGTAGCCATGTCAAGGGCTTATCTATGCCTTGGGGGCTGGGGTGGTTATACCAGTAGTGCTGTATCACCATGGCTATGCTGGCGTAATCTTGTAGTAGAGCTGGAAGGGGGTTTTCTGTTGCTGTAGGAACAGAGCAACAAGAGCTACACTGTTGGAAACATTCTTCCATCCCTCACTGTGTCTACACTAGAAATGGTGGTTAGGTTAGCATCATTGGATCACTAGGGAATGATAATTTTTCATACTCCAGAAACATAGCTATGTAAACAAATTTAAGCATAAAGCAGGCCAACCTAAAATGCTTGGGCTTACAGTTTGACAATATAGGTTGCTTATTTTAACAGTAAATTTACAGACATTAGGAGGACCAAAGAGACTTCTCCTAGCAGACCCGGACCAGAGGATAAGTACAACAGGCCAAGCTAGGATCACTGTTTTTGATTGCTGTTCTGTTTCCAGGAATTTGCTCTTGGTGGCTCCTTATATGAAGAATCACAAGTCACATAAACCAGACCCCAAAAATATTGCTGATGTGCTGCGCAAATGCCTAGTTACCATCACAGTACCATGGGCTATTATATATATATATATATCTATCTCGAGTGTTTCAGATCACAGAATTTCAGACCACATCTGGAGGTCTGAAAGCTTTTGAAAAGCAACCAAGACATCCAAAGATACAAACGCCTAGCAGAGGAATTTATCAGAATCCAGAATACCGTATCATCAGATTATGGATAAACTGATGGGGGAGAGGAGGAAAGAGCAGGAAACTAAGAATTTGTGGTTTGACATTTTGCAGCAATTTAGATTATCTGTTTTATTCTTGATGAACTACAGCCCTTGGAGGGAGGGAAGGACTTCAGAAGAGATTGTTATTGCTTAATATTTACATTATGGTACCATCTAGTCATGATGAGAGAGACTAGGTATTTGCTTCACTTTGCAGAAGTGGCAGCAAAACTTACTAGAGAGCTTATATAGAAGGAAATGTCTGTATGTTGGTACCCAGATGATACATACAACTAAGGTTAAGATTCTGCCATGGGTATTTTTAGTAAAAGTCAGGGACAAGTCACAGGCAATAAACAAGAACTCATAGAAGACTGTAACTTGTCCCTGACTTTTACTAAAAATACCCCAAATATCCCAGGAAAAGGGCAGAAAATAAGAGAGCGAAAATGAGAGAAAATGAGAGAAAGGACAGTCAGTGCACTGCCAGGAGCTGCTCCAGACCAGCTGCTGCCTCTGAGGCATGGGCTGAATGCTGGTTGACTCAATCCTGGCTCCTGCTCTGGCCTGCTCAGGGCCACAGCTCTGGCAGCCATGAGGCTGGTCATTGTTCAGCAGCAGCTGCTGCTGCCTTGGGGCTGATACTTGCAGCAACCTTGCCCAGAAGTCACAAAGCTCCCAGAAAATAACGGAATCGTTGATCTCCATGACAGAACTGTATCTTTATTTATATACAAGGCCCTGCTAAAACTCCAATATTATAAACATTGCAGATCCCACAGCATTAGGCTTCCAACACAATTCTGTTAGCCACTCTGTCATGATCCCCTCCTATCAGCCCTGCGCATTCACTACTGTTGCAGCAAAATGTCTGGATTATTTAAAAAATAGCAGGCATAATACTTGAGTGTTTATATTGTTCCAGCAATTTTTTCTTAAACAAATAGGCCTACTCTGTCTTTTCCAAATTATTGCAAATAATAAAGGTCTATTACTTTTCTGCAACTTTTCCATGTCTTGTCTGCAACTCAGTCACAATTATCCTACAATACAAATAGGGTCTTACTTATAACCCTACTAAAACAACAATTCTTTATGTTTGCTAAATAAAACCCTTCAAAATGCCTACATTTGTAGTATTCATTTCACTGCAATAAGACTATTGGCTTGGTTAGGGACATGCACCATTCAAGTCATTATTTTTTACCAGGTTTGCAGATGCAGAGCTACTTACAACACTGCAAGCATCTGTAGGGAAGAGAGATGATTTTGTGATTTACCAAGTTTTGTTACACTGTAGTAGGTCTATTCCTTTCCTGCAATGTATAGAAATATTCCTCCTTTTGATTATGTACAAACGATCACTAGGAGAAAAGACCTGTTTGTACTATAATTTATATATTTGAGGGGTATACATCATCTTCCTCATATAAATGTAAACGAAATTTCTTTAGGTATGTATATTACTACTTATACACTGAAGAAAGAGACTGGATTACCTTCATCTTCTTGACTTTCATAGCTCTCAGTGACTCCCTATATGAAGTATCACAAGCCACATTAAAGACAGTTTAAATACAGAGAATGCTTCATTTAAAATATTGGTCAGGAAAGAGAACCCAGTGGCAAGCATAAAAGCTCTAAAACTATGGAATAGGAGAAAAAAATAAAAATCAAAGTTGTAACGTGATCTTTTGTGCATGTGTTGGGAGTGTTCTTGATTGCAGGTGACAATTGTATTACACTGGATATCTAACTACAGAGTTGCTGTTGCAGCTCAGATATGTTCTGTGACTTGGGTTTTCAAAAGTTAGGATTTGTATAAAGAAAAAAAATGTTAGGCAAATTTAAGCACTAATTTAATATAAATTGTACTGTGGTTTCTCTCCCTTCTCACCTCAATGTTCCGTCTCCATACAACTGGACTTTCAGTCCAAATCTCTTATCATTACACCTGGCTTTTAGTGAATCCTAGAATCCATAGGCAAATACTTACTCAGTAAAACTCCTTCTTACATACAGCTTTAACATAAATAAAACTCACTTCACAAAGTAACTTTCCTTAGCGAAAGGAATATAACTTTCTCTACATACCAGGCCACTCGAAGAATCCCCCAAACACCTGCGTTATGCCTTTCAGCCAAAGTGTCTTTTCAACGAGAACATCAAAATCTATGGCTGGCAAATTCTGAAGCAGGACAGAAGCAATTAATACCCAGGGGCTCAGAACCATATTTTCTATCTGTAGAAGCTCCATTTTGTAGGCTACATCAGTAACAAATTCCTGGATATCCTCAGATAGCCTTTGGGGAAGATGCCTGAAAGGAAAACAATATAATATAATACAATACAAGAAGAACCTGTACATCATCAGATAAGTAATATCCTAATCCCATTAGTCCTGTATTGTACCCATATGTATGTTCTCTCACAACTAAACTTTTCTGCCCATTTTACGCACAGTAAAGCATCTAACACACTTTGACAATTATACCTATACATGCAAGTCATGAGACCTAAATTATGAATAAAGCCTCCAGATATAAGAAGAATTACATAGTGTTGTTAATATTACCAAAAAAATCATTCAAAACCTTCCACCTTATTGAAGATTCCAAAAATACCACACAGTATGAAAATATATTGATAATGTGCATTATTTGCTTGCTCTATAGATAGGGATGTTAAATTTCAATTAACCAGCCAATTGAGTAGTCGGAATTTCCATCAACCACTTGAATGGTCGATAAGAAGTGGGGTAGGGCACTCACTATCTCAGCTGTGCCTCTGCCTTTTAAGTGTACTAAGAGCTGCCCCTGGCTCTTACCACATTTAAAAGGCAGAGGCAAAGTGGAGAACCCTGGGCAAGTGGGGACTGCTTGAGTGCCCGCTTGCCTGGGGTTCCCGCTGCACCACCTCTACTTTTGCAGGTCTCTTGCTACATTTCCAAGGCAGAGGCACAGCAGTCAGAGTGGCGTGAGCTGGGATTGCTTAAGTCCGTGCTCACGCTGTTTCTCAAGGGTGCATGGAGCCCATTGGGGTTCCTTGTGTGGGCTGCGAGACATTTTGTTTACCGTTGCCCAAGCACAGGCTTGTCAGATTCTGCTGGTCTCCATTCACAATTTATTTTTTCTTACTGACATAACTAAAGTGACATGCATGTAAACCAAGGGCACGTGAAGTGAGGTGCATGCTGATTGCACACAACATTCACTGTGAAAACCGTGTGCTCCCTCTGAATCTAATCAAAGCACTGCTATGATTCAGTCAGCAAAACCCGCACATTCTAGGTATGCAAGTGCAGTTAGTAAAACTATACTATCCCAGAAGACCATTTTGGTTACCATGGTCTTGCGGCCCATGAGATGGAGGGCCACTCATGTGGTTCCTTCATTAGCCTAGGTTACCTATTACTGCTCTAAATGCTTGAAGTTAAAGTTGGTTTGTAAAGAGAACACAGTAAATTTACAGGAGTTGGCCTGAGGTTCCTTCTGCCCTGTGCAAAGTAGAAAAACTTTCCTCATCACAGCCACAGTATGTCCTTTCCCAGTGGGGTCTGGGAGGGAGTTTGGGTGAAGTAGACAGTTATGACCTGGGGCAGTGGACTGGGGTGCAGGAGGGGGTATAGGGGTTTGGGTTGTGATCTAGAGCAGGGAGAGTTGTAACCTGGGGCATTGGGCTGCAGGTCTGGGGAGGGAGTGCAGGGGTTTGGGTTGTGACCTAGGGTTGGGGATTGGGGTGCAGGATGTGGAAGGGGGTATGGGTGCAGGAGGGAAGGCAGAGGATTTGGGTTATATGGAGTGGTGGGGCAGAGGCGTGGAGTGAGGGAAGAGCTGGGGTGCCAGAGTCAGGCTCTGGCTGGGAGACTTACCTGGATGACTTCCAGCCAGCAGTCCAGCAGGTTTCTCAGGCAGACCCTCTGCCTTCCATGCCTCTGCACTGGCTGCAAGGGCCATGTGCATCTGTGAATAGCTGCGAGCCTGAGGGGAAGGGGCAAGAGGTACTTTGTGTGCTGTCTATTCTTCAAACAAGTAGCTTTCATTGCTTGGAAGCCAGTCAATGGGGTTGTGCTGGGGGTGGAGGCAGCATACAAAACCTCTTCTCCCCCAAGCTTGCAGCTGTTCAAAGACATACAGAACTCTGCAGCCACTTTTTTGAGCAGTGTGCAGGGACAGGGCATGCAGGTAGCCTGCCTGAGGCTCCTGGCTGGCCCACGGGCTGTATTTTGCTTATTCTTGATCTAGATGGTGAAGATAGTACTTGTATTATGCACTATTGTGGGGATTCCTTCATCCTTTGCCCAAGAGGTTTGCAGTTAAAAGTGCCTATAAATCTCCAATGGCACATGTATTTGTAAGGGAAGTTGACAGGTGGGTAAATAGTGTTTATTTATTAAAAGAATTTTTCCCCAATAAAAACTTGTTTAAATGTTAATCTGTTAAGGCCTTAATGTATTAGAAACTCTTAAAACACTGAAATAGAAACTAGCTATACTGAATCCATGACCTTTACCAAACAGCCTGAGATAAAGGCTGCTTTTCCTATATAAAGATAATCAGGGGGTATGTCTACACTACCCCGCTAGTTCGAACTAGCAGGGTAATGTAGGCATACCGCACTTGCAAGTGAAGCCCGGGATTTGAATTTCCCGGGCTTCATTTGCATAAGCGGGGCTCCGCCATTTTTAAATCCCCGCTCGTTCGAACCCTGTGCCACGCGGCTACACGCGGCACGAACTAGGTAGTTCGAACTAGGCTTCCTAGTTCGAACTACCGTTATTCCACGAGGAGTAACGGTAGTTCGAACTAGGAAGCCTAGTTCGAACTACCTAGTTCGTGCCGCGTGTAGCCGCGCGGCACAGGGTTCGTACAAGCGGGGATTTAAAAATGGCGGAGCCCCGCTTATGCAAATGAAGCCCGGGAAATTCAAATCCCGGGCTTCACTTGCAAGTGCGGTATGCCTACATTACCCTCCTAGTACGAACTAGGAGGGTAGTGTAGACATACCCAGGGGGAAAATACCTAACTTTTAAGGTTAAGCAAGGTCATGTACCATATCAGAGGCTTAATCCTGTGGAGGATGCAGGTGTTGTGCTTCTGGGTGCAAGAAACTGGCAAAATCATCCCCAGCATTGGGACCTGCCCTCTGACTGCAGGAGACACCATCATGTATCTCAACAGGATCATCCACTGAGCCCACTTCACTTACTGACAGCTCTCAACGGCAGAGCTCTGGATTTAAGAGCCTAGCATGGCACATATATGACTAATCTTGAATACGGCACTCAATGATATTCACAAATAAAGCATCAAATAATGAGCTTCTTCAGAAGTACCTCATCACTTGAGTCACCACCGCTGACTTTAAGAGAAACAAGACTGAGCTGCATGAATAGTCAGATCAAGTAGAGGAAGGAGAAAGAACGAACCTGACCTGCTGACACCATGGAGATGAAAAGAAAAATACCATTCCCAGCCTTATATGACTCTTTTATATGAGTCAAAGACAAAACAAAAATGAACAAGTAAGCAATAGATTTGAATCCAAACTATTAGGAGAGCAGATGTTCTGGTACCTTGGGACCAAGTTATAAGGGCACCGATTGATTCTCCCAGATGCCAATGTTCTGAGCGACACAGGCTGCCCAAAATACACATGTATGCTTCCAAAATTGTCACTGAGGATTTTTCTGGCTTTCAACAACCCCTGAAATGTGGAGAGGAAGCAATGCGAGTTGATATTACAAGGATATATAGAGAGCCAGATACACTACATTATTATTGAACATATTTACATACAGATGTAGACTCTTTTGGCTTAGGGACTCCTAGAAGTTCATATGCATAGAGGGATTCTTCCAATATCCTCTCATAGCTGATGCTGATTGGAACAAGGTAGGTGTCAAAAACTTCTCGTTTAAAAAATGGCTCCATCACAATACTGAGAAGACCTGTAAATAGATGGGAGAGAAAAACATATTTATGGTCTTCTGGAAATGAAAGGAAATTAAGATGAACTGCAACTGAAAGGGGACATCTGGTTGTGAATCAATACACAAAAACTATGTAATAAGATATGCAACGTGTTCACACTATGCAAACGCACGCATATGCCAAAATTTCTGTCTGTGCTTTAAAGCAATGCACATGAAAATGTTACATTTAATCCAATATCTGAGCAGTATTTACACAACATTGCTACTGCTTTGCATTCACATAGTATCTTCCATCCAGTGCTTCCCCAACATTTGTACAAACGTAAGTTAAATGTCATACTTCTGTGATGGTAGATAACTGTTATACCCATTTTGCAGATAGGAAGCAGGGAGAGGTTAAGTGCATCAGGTCACATAGTGATGCTGTGAAAGAGCAAGGAATGGTGCTAAGGAATCTTGTACATTTTTATAATTTATATATCGGTACTATCTGGCAGCCTCAGTTACGACTGGATGCAGAGGCCAGTGCACGGCTTCCACAGTCAATGTTGTGTGCAATCAGCACGCACCTCAGGATCCCATCATGTCAGGCAGCATACAACACAACACTAACTAGTAGAGTAGGCTGGTCTGGAGACCTGCATTACGATGTGTGATGTCTTGCCATCTGGAGGATAGAGATGTTAAAAAGCAGGGGGGGTTGTAAACATCTAACCAGTGAAATTTTCAGCAATTACATGTTTACACACAAGGTGGGGAGGAAGACAGCTCCATGGGAGCTGGTGTGAATGGGGAGCCGACTTTTAAGGAGCCACCTGCTCCCCTCTCCTGTACTGCTGCTGCTATATCAGAGGCAGCAGCATTGAGGGGCAGGTAGGAGCTGGTGCCTCCCCTATCTGCACTGTATCAGAGGCAGCAGTGCAGAGCTGGTGCTGGCAGGTAGCATGCTTAAAAACCAGCTTCCTGTGAGCACCAGCTCCCCACCCCCGGGTGCCTCTGACACATAGGCAACAGGGGAGGCCTTGCATGTAACCATGAGGGTTAACCAATGAGCCCAGGCTCATTGATTAACCGTTTAAACAAACGCACTAACACATCCCTACTGGAGGACCATATTACCTCTGTATTTGGCCCACAGAGATGCCACGCAACTACACATGGTCACTGAAGATGTTGGACCACCTTGCCATCTCTCCCATGTTCTACTGTTTTGGTTCTCCCACCTCCAGAAACACAATAAGGTACTCTAGTGAAAATCCCCAGATTAAATAAAGATTTTAACTTTTTCAAGCAACGTACCAAACTTTGGAGTCAAAGTCTTTGAAGTGCGGCTTCTAGTTCCTTCGAGAAAAAATTCAATTGGGGCATAGCCATTCTTCAAAACAAAACAAAAAATAAGTTGATGGGGGGAAAGGGAGGCAAAAAAAAATGAGTATTTCATTTGCTCTCTTTACATTGTAAAAAGATTTATTTTAAAATAGGAGCCATGCACCCTTAAACCTACATTCATTCAACACCGCTAAAACAGTCTATAGTCAATTTAACTAAATAAAGTTTTTTGCACTAATGTATATTTCATAAACACATGCACCAGCAAGATCAACTAATTCTTTAAATGTACTTTTAAAAAAATTGTTCAGTAATTTATTTACCCTTAACATTGTTTTAACATATTCAGCAAAAACTGCCCAATAGAGCCTGTTCCCACCGAACGAACGTCGCATAAAAAAGGCACCTGACCTTCGTAGCAGCTCACCAACTATTTTCATTCCGAGGAAATCTGTGGAGAAAAAAAAAACAACACACAAAACTTATTGATGGACTGCGCCACTTAATACTAATCAGTTTCCCTAAAGCTTTCACCTCAACTATTGGCATAAAGGACTAATCCTTTGGGGATTTATTGTAAATATTCTCTATTACTTTTCAAGCACAATACACACACACACAACCTACACACCAGGGGGTCAAATTTATGATTTCTGCATTTGTATATTGAAAGGGGCACTTACAATCCCAACGATCTCTTCTGAAATTTAGATGACAGACTTAAATTTGGTCCTTGTTATATTGACTCAAAGTCCATAGTAGTTTCAGACTTGGTCTATACCAGTGGTTCCCAACCTGTGGTCCACGGATCTCTGGTGGTCCGCGACAGTACTGCAGGGGGTCTTTTCTTTTCTTTTTCTTTCCTTACTTTTCTTTTCTTTTTTTCCCTCTCGTAGGGAAGAGGGGGGGGGGGGGGACTGTGAAATTTTAATAGATTGAAAAGAGGTTTGTATACTCAAAGAGGTTGGGAACCACTAGTCTATACTATCAACTTATGCAGCATAACTACGTCGCTCAGGGGTGTGAATTTTCCACTGCCCCAAGTAACACAGTTATACTGACTGAACTCCCCATGTACACAGTAGGGATTTTAGATATTGGGTAATTGAATAGTTGTGTAACCACATAAATCTTAGCTGTTACATGACTATTCTACTGGCCCAACTACCAGGGATCCCCCTGCACCTCGTGCTGCTGCCTATCAAAGGTAGCAGCGTGGGGTGGCAGGGGGAGCCGGTCCGCAAGAGGAGACAGTTTAAAAACCAGCTCTCCTTGCAGACTGGTTGCTTTTGCCTCTGATGCAGAGGCAGTCACTTGGGGTGGCAGCAGCCTTTGTCATAGGGGATCTTGAACCCCCATGGACAGGGGCTGCTGCTGCGAAGCAGCCTCTGCCCGTGGCAGGCCCAGGCTCACCATGGACAGAGGCTGCTCTGAGGGATGTTGCTTGGTCCCCAGCAGACAGGCAGCACTGCGGAGCCTATCAGAGGCACCATGGGAAATGCATGTAGTCAACAAGATTAACCAATAAGACTAGGATTATCGATTAATTATATAGTTGACTACATGCTGACATACCTAGTACACAGCATCTTTGGGGAGGTGGAGTACCCATGATAACAGAAAGTACTTCTCCCTTTAGTGTAGGTAGCATCTTCATTAAGCATTCCAGCACCTCCACTGTAATGCTGTCAATGTGGATAAGCCCCCAATAATCTTGAGAGTAAACAACATGCCCATTTAAATATATTCTAAAAAAAAATACACAGCTGATGTAAGTTGGCCTACCTTTATTCAAGTTAGGGATGTCAGATATTGATTAATTCAATAATCATGTAACCACACAAAATCTTCGCAGTTACACATTACTCAATAGTCCCTGGGGGCAGGGCCGGCAACCAGTGCACTCCTGGTCCCACTCCCGGGGAGCCCCCTGCCACCGCACATTGCTACCTCTGATACAGAGACAGCAGCATAGGAGAGGGGGGAGGCGGCTCTGCAAGACAGTGCCCGGGGGAGGGGGAAAGCTGGCTTTTAAGTCAGCTCCGCCCCTCAAGCACCAGCTCCCACTTGCGTCACTCCCCCCCCATTTCTGTGAGAGGCAGCAAGGGAGGGGAGGCAGGTGGCTCCGTGGGTTTGGGTGCTCATGGGGAGCCCCACAGACACTGGTTCTGGCCTCCCCACACTTGCTGCTTCTGATACAGAGGTAACAAGGAGGGAGGAGTGCGTGTAGTTGATAGGATTAATTGACAAGCTCAGGCTTATTGGTTAATCATTTACTCGACTATACGCTAGCATCCCTAATCCAAGGCAATGAAACCATGCCCATTTACAATAGTTAATGTCTGTCTCAACGCTCTATGAGGAAGGGAAAATAGGAACTCAAAAAAGTGCAACTGTTACATGTTTCCTAGTTTCGAGGACTCAGGATTACCCCTTTCTGGATTTTACAAGTAATTTAGAATACTTGCATTATAACAATGAATAGTTTGGGGAGCCATATAATGCAGGAAAGTTTCAAAAAGTCTGATTTCTTCGATTCTTGGATCTTTCTCTGATTCACTGTGCAACCTTAAAAGATCCCCAAATATAGTGGATGTCGAAGTCAGTAAATACAAAAGATACAGTTCTAAGAGCAACATTAATTTGGCTGCTGTGAATATCTTGTTTAACTGTATAGTACAAAATAGAATAATTTATGATAAAACTCATTAAACTACATACCATTAGAAACTCATCTAATCTATATTATGGTGCTATAAGAGATTTAGGGTGCATTCATTTTGGTCTAACACTACTCCCATTGCTTCAGGGAGTAGCCAAGTTAGCCTGTACAGAAAACAACAACAAATGATCCGGTAGCACTTTATAGACTAACAAAACATGATACCATCTGCATGTTTTGTTAGTCTATAAAGTGCTACCAGACCATTTGTTGTTTTTTCCTACTCCCATTAACTTCAATAGAAGGAAAGTTAAGCCAATATAGAGTACCTCTGAAAACTTTGTAAGACAGTACAACAACTATCATGCAATGATAGGTGCATACCTAATATATAAAGTAATTGCCACATCTACAGCACCTTGCATGTGAAAAATGCAAAGTTAAGTCCCTAAGACTGACTGGTATCTACTGATGTACTGAAAAGTGTATACAGTAATAAGGTCACAGCTAAAGCTGGTTGAAAATTCTTTGTTGGAATGTTTTTTTCTGCTGGAATGCTACTTCATCAAGAGCAAAACTTTCTGAAATAAATATGTTGATTTGACAAGTCTTAACAGAAATCAGAAGAGGTTTTCAATTAAATCTTAAGTGGTTCCCTTCCAGCTCACCTTTCTCCTCAGCTCCCAAGCAGCCTGCCTGTTAAGCTACCAGGAAGATGAAGTTTCCAGTCCCTTCACAGTTTGCTTGTTGCAGAGCCATGGCTCCCAGCACTTCCAAGTTCCTTCCTCCTCCTCCACAGTTTGCTCGCTTCCCTGGGCTTCCCAGACTTCCAGCAACTCATCTAGAGAGCTACTGTGAAGTTTCATGTCCTAAGCTCCCTGCCTCCTCTGCAGGTCACTTTGTGGGCTGCTGTGGAGGCAGAGCTCCCAGGCAACTTGGAATTTCATGTGTGTAAACATTTTCAGGATTTTGGATTTTCATCACAATCAGAGATGAAATTTTTTCCAAAACCTCATTTTTCTCAGGAGCAGTTAACATCTTGCACAAGGTGCAAGTCATGTCACAGGATCAGATGCTTACGGTGGCACTTAAAAAACAGCTGCACACAGCACATCTAACTGCAAATAGATTCATGAAATGTTCTCTTGGCATATATGCAGCTGCCAGTAATCAATCATACCTAATCCTCTTCCTCCTCCAGACCAATTCCCGCCTCTCCAAAAAGTTGTACACTTCAATAAGTCATATTCACATATCATGTTTCAAAATCCAGACATTTCAATTATCTACATGTATAGGGAAAACCATGGCAACTTTGACTGACTTTCCCCACTGTTACTGAGAAGCGCAGTTATTGGGGGTTTGATCAAATGTGCTATACAAAATTTCACCATTTGGCAGACACATCTGCCCAAATTACATTTTCCAGAATCTCAACCATATGAAAATGGAGGGTTATAGCAGAAACTATTTCAACCTTAATGTCAGTAGATAGTACCAGGCACCTCCTAAAATAATCTCTCTGCATTTTGAAAAGAGATTGTGAAAAGAAATACTTGCCCATTCCTGCAGCAATGACAGGCAGAGCCAAGTCATAAGTGTATAATAAATAAGATAGCATCAGAAAATCTATATAGCTTCGGTGACTGGGCAGCAGGACAACTGGATGTTCCTGAATGGCCTGTTGTAACTAAGAACAAACACAAACAATATTTATGGGAATCACTTTAAATGGAAGCGATCATTACAAATTCCAACAAGATCTCAGAGAAGAATGTGGTTTTTTTTAAGACAACATTGTAACAATTTTCATTAAAGGGTGGCACTTATGTTTATTAGTATTCTGTACTTCTTCCAGCTTTTGCTGACAGACAACGTGAAGCTACAATTAAATCTTAAAATATTAACACTGGACCTCAAACCAATCCAGAGTTTCTCGAAGTAGAACTCCCTTTTAATCATAAATTTAGTAAGACCACTAGATAGTGGGAGATAGAACTGCCGAAATCTGCCGATAGAACTGCCGAAATCTCACACGTGTTCTGATTGCCTTAATGAGGTACAGCAATTCAATATTTTATTTTTGGGGGCATTCACACAATATATGGAGAAACATGACACTTACTTTATATTCCTTCAAGCACCTCTCTGAAGTGTTTTAATATATTTTGGAAATTTACCGAGTTATCTATTTCAATTATATTTACCAGTGAAATTCTTTCAAATCCATATTGATGAGATGGCTTCTTACTGTCTCAGGCATACCATATACCCAACACCATAAAGTAATTCCAAACAGGTTCCCATGTTCCTGTCATTCACAATTCCCATTCTTTAGGGCTTATAACAAGGTTCCACTTAATTATGTGTCCAAACTTCTAGAACTTCTCTTTGTTATTTCCTACCTCTAAAGGTAAATTTAAAAATGGGCTTATGCCTTAAAAAAAAAAAGAAACAAAAAAAAACTTTCTTTCATAAAGTTTCCCCATCCCTCAAATGGCCCAGAGAACTTACTCTTATGCTATTTTATTTTAATTTAACTAAAATTCAAGTCCTGTTTAGCAAGACTCTATACTGACCAGAGAACAAATGAAATGGTATTATCACAAGAGAGTGAAAACTGAACAATTGTCCCTGTGTTTTGGTATGTAACTTCAAAGGCTAATTAATACTTTGGAGAAAGGTTTAGTGGGCAAAGACTCACTTCATCAGATGCTTTGCCCACAAAAGCTTATGCTCCAATAAATCTGTTGAGTCTATAAGGTGCCACAAGTCTTCTTGTTGTTTATGCAGATCCAGACTAACACAGCTACCCCTCGCATATCTGGAGAAAGGAAATCTTCAATAAAGATTACTCTGACCGCTTCAGTAAATGCATGCACAAGCTCACACACAGCTTCTGAGCCTGCCAACAAGATCTTGGGGGGAAAAGGGCAGAAAGGAAAGACCAGACTTCACATTCCAAGGTAAATCACCACCACCACTACAGTAAAACTCTGATGGTCTGGCATTTGATGGTCCGGCACTCCTGATGGTCCGGCACCATCAGGAACCTGGAAGTGCTCCGGGCAGCCAGACCATTGGAGCTGCTCTGCCCCCACTGCTAAAACTGACCAGCGGCTGAATCGGGGAAGCTGCGGGCAGAGCAGCTGGAGTGCTGCCTGGTAGGTCCCGTAGCGCTGCCCCTCGGGGCTGCGGTGCTACCGGGTTGGTCCCACAGCGCTGAGGAGCGGCGCTACCGGACCAACCCGGCAGCATTCCAGCTGCTCTGCTGCAGGCGTCCCCGATTCAGCCGCTGCTGAAACTGACCAGTAGCGGCTTAATCAGGGACTCCTGGGGCAGAGCCGGACTATCGGAAGGGGGGGCTATGAGGGGTCTGGGGTGGGCGGGATGCATCTCCCCACCCCATCCCAGACTCCTCATAGCCCCCCCCTTCCGATAGTCCGGCATATCTGATAATCCGGCACCCCCTAATCCCCCTAAAGGTGCCGGATTATCGGAAGTTTACTGTACTACTACGTTAGGCCTTTCTTTACACACAGTCAAGCATAAAAGCACAGTTAAAAACAGTCTTTGTACATTATCTTTAGGAATTATTATTTTCTCTGTTTCAAAATGTATCCCAGTCACAAACCTCTCTCTGCACAATTGAATAAAATGTATTAATTAATTATTTAAATCAGTTGATATTTGTGTATGTGTATATGTGATTTGTCCTTTTCATATTTGTTCATTTTTTTAAATTGTATCCTTTGGTATATATGGTTGTGACTACTTTCTTCCACTATTTGATCTGAGGAAGTGGGTCTGGCCCACGAAAGCTCATCATCTAATAAACCATCTTGTTAGTCTTTAAAGTGCTACATTGTCCTGCATTTTGCTTCAACTACCCCAGACTAACACGGCTACATTTCTATCACTATTCTGTGTGATATTTGTGATACGTAAATTTGTAGTTTAGATTCTCTTTGAATTTTTTATTCACATCTAGGTTTCTTCCTTTTTAATGGTTGAAAAGGGCAATCTTAGTTAATGCAGGCCTTGCCACTTTTATTCTTTAAATCTTTTGGATCTATAAATTTGGGTGAAAGATTGAGAATCTATGCCTGAATGAGTAGCATAATCACCAGTTAAGTCAGCCTTTATACCTACACTTACTTTCTGAATTCCTTCTTCATTCACACAAACCCTCTGGAAAAGGCGTTTAAATATTTTGCTCAGACTAAAAGCAAAAAATCGAATAGCTCCTATGTGTAAATTGTGACCCATCTCGTCCAGGATTTCAGTGGCTTCTTCTTGTATAATATCAGCAGACTCACCCATCTCTTTGGATAACTAAATAAGAACAAAAAGAAGGTCAAAAGCCATTTCCCATATTTTTTTAAAAAGACTGTTCTACTAACTATACCTATTATTCTGTTAAACTAAGAGAAAGGCACTAAAGCCAATGCAATGCAAAACATTTTAAATGTTTCTAATATTATTTTAGGAAAATGTGGATTCAGGTTTAGGCCAGTCACATAAAGCAAACGTTATTAGTTCTGTTGTATTTCAGAAAAAAAAAGTAAAGCGTGAATGCCTCTGAAATACAGTAACTGAAGTGATCATCTTCTAAAATGTAAGTTTCATACACAAGCTATTTATAACACTGGTCTACAATTTTTTAGAAGTCATCTGCTTCAGAGATAAAATGTGCTATTTATTATGCATTTTGATGTGCTGAATTCAAATATGACAATTAAAACAACTGATTGGCTACTGTTTCCAAGATATTTAAGTTTTTACGTCTATATATAGTGTGTAGATAGAGTTTTAATCATAAATTGTAAACCTAGGTCTTTTCATGTGTTTATGATTGCTTTACATGATAATATTTCACTTGTCCTGTTTATGTAACACTTTAAAAATCAGCAAAGGGTTATATAAATAAAATGTATTATGAAACAAAAGGCAAAAAACTATTATGTACATAGTTTAGTCCTATTCAGTGTCTACTCGGCGCTTCTTGTCTTGTCTCTTGTATTTATTAAATGGAGCATCTCTTGTCACTGTCCAGCAATAGTCTGCAAGCATTGATGGGCTCCATTTGCCCTGATAGCGTTTCTCCATTGTTGCAATGTCCTGGTGAAATCGCTCGCCGTGCTCGTCGCTCACTGCTCCGCAGTTCGGTGGAAAAAAAATCCAGATGAGAGTGCAAAAAATGTATCTTTAGTGACATGTTGCAACCAAGGCTTTTATAGGCCTTCAGGAGGTTTTCCATCAACAACCTGTAGTTGTCTGCTTTGTTGTTTCCGAGAAAATGTATTGCCACTAACTGGAAGGCTTTCCATGCCGTCTTTTTCTTGCCACACAGTGCATGGTCAAATGCATCATCTCGAAGAAGTTCACGAATCTGAGGACCAACAAAGACACCTTCCTTTATCTTAGCTTCACTTAACCTTGGAAATTTTCCACAGAGGTACTTGAAAGCTGCTTATGTTTTGACCATGGCCTTGACAAAGTTCTTCATCAGACCCAGCTTGATCTGTAAGTGTGGTAACAAAATCTTCCTTTATTCAACAAGTGGTGGATGCTGAACACTTTTCCTCCCAGGCTCCAATGACTGTCGGAATGGCCAATCTATCTTGATGTAGTGGGAATCTCTTGCACGACTATCCCATTCGCAGAGAAAACAGCAGTACTTTGTGTATCCAGTCTGCAGACCAAGCAAGAGAGCAACAACCTTCAAATCGCCACAAAGCTGCCACTGATGTTGGTCATAGTTTATGCACCTCAAAAGTTGTTTCATGTTGTCATAGGTTTCCTTCATATGGACTGCATGACCAACTGGAATTGATGGCAAAACATAGCCATTATGCAGCAAAACAGCTTTAAGACTCGTCTTCGATGAATCAATGAACAGTCTCCACTCATCTGGATTGTGAACTATGTTGAGGGCTGCCATCACACCATCGATGTTGTTGCAGGCTGCAAGATCACCTTCCATGAAGAAGAATGGGACAAGATCCTTTTGACGGTCACGGAACATGGAAACCCTATCACCACCTGCCAGGAGATTCCACTGTAGTCTGGAGCCCAACAGCTCTGCCTTACTCTTGGGTAGTTCCAAATCCCTGACACGGTCATTCAGTTCACCTTGTGTTATGAGGTGTGGTTCAGAGGAGGAGGATGGGAGAAAATGTGGTTCAGGACCAGAAGTTTCATCCTCTTCCTCTTCCTCATCTGACTCAAGTGAGAATGATTCTGGTGCATCAGGAACCAGCAGTCCTTCTCCATGGGGTACTGGGCGTATAGCTGATGGAATGTTTGGATAATGCACAGTCCACTTTTTTTTTTTTGACACACCTTTCCCAACTGGAGGCACCATGCAGAAGTAACATTTGCTGGTATGATCTGTTGGCTCTCTCCAAATCATGGCACTGCAAAAGACATAGATTTCCTTTTCCTGTTCAACCACTGGTGAAGATTTGTTGCACAAGCGTTGCAGCATATGTGTGGGGCCCACCTCTTGTCCTGATCTCCAATTTTGCAGCCAAAATAAAAGTGATACGCTTTCTTAACCATAGTGGTTATACTGCGCTTTTGTGATGCAAAAGTCACTTCACCACAAACATAGCAGAAGTTATCTGCACTGTTCACACAAGTACGAGGCATCTCTGCTCACTTTGGCTAAACAGAAATGTGTCCCTTTACAAAATCAAACACTGACAAATAAGAGAGCACGACACCGTATGATTTCTAGAGCTGATATAGGGCAATTTGTTCAGCAGAGTGATGTAAGCTTCGTTATGATTGCATCATCCATGACTTCTAGGAATAGCATGATGCAATTCATATAATGTATGACGCAATACCAGCTTCAGATTGCATCATTCATTGTTTTGCCTAAAAAGCAAGTACTGTCCAAACCCAGTCATAGATTTATTCATAGATACAGTAAAAAATGTATTTTAGTCATTTCTGGTTTAAATTGAGATCCTTTCCCTTTATAACTCACTTATCCTCCACCATTCACAATAGCATATCTTGAAAACTAGAGCCAATCAACAATTTTAAGCATCATTTTCGTTCTCAGTAACCCAGAATTAGTAAAGTTTGATTACATTTATTTCAGAAGCATTTTGGCTGTAGAGCAGTATAATAAGCCATTAGCATGTGTTGGCATACATATGTTCTAATAGGTTTGTATCTTTTTTAGGAAGTTTACATTTTAAAATAGGATTTCTTAAACTGCCTTTCTGACAAACGCATGCTTTGGTCCTCTTTCACTGATTTTAAAGTTAACTTTAAAAAGATTATTCTTATTAGGCATCTTTATAGAAAAATTTTAAAATGCTTTTGGGGTAAGTTTTTAGAATTACCCACAGGATATCAACTCTATTACTCATGCCTTTCTTTGTAATGTATCCCTTTGGCAACTGCTAGCTGAAATGCATACCAAGTACCATCACTACAAATGCTGCATGTTGATGTTCAGTTTTAATTACTGCAAACCTTTTGTTTGGGAGACTGTTAATAGGGATGTAAAAAAACCCATTTAATCAGTTAACCAGTTAAATATTATGTTTAACCCATTAACCACGTAAACGGGAGCCGCTGGGGGGTTGGCCGGGCTGAAGTGATCCCCCAACACGGGGGCAGCTCTGGCTGAGCTGGAGCATCCCCACCCACAACGCGCTGGAGCAAGCACCTTGCCCACATTGGGCAAGGGCCTACTCCAGCCCAGCTAGGCCATCAGTTAACCATTAACATCCCTAACTATCAATCAGGAATTAGAGAGTGGGAATCTCTTTATTAAATATATGGACACTAACATTTAACCTAAAAGATACTCTTTATGATTAAATTAGAACTAAATAAGGAACATGCATATTATAAAACCATGGAGGATTAAATGGATATCAGTGAATAAACCATGTCTCAGCTTAGAGAGATGTACACTATTTACCTTATTAGTTATATTTTCACTTCTATGACAGTCACAAAATTTCTCCTCTCACCCTCCTCTATCTCAGCCAAATGGCCATTTCACTGTCATATTGATCCATTCAAAACTTCCTTCTGTACATAATTTATTTCATCCTGAATAGTCTAGCAAAGACTGATTATTTTAGCAACTAAGGATTTAGTGACAGCCTTCTCTAACCCCATCAAACTTAAAAAAAAAAATCAATATTTATCAGACAGTAGACTTATTATTTATTCAGAACAGACACTTTGCTCTCATTCACCCATAAAATGCTTACGGACACACTACTTATCCTTCATCAATAAATAATTATTAGTTTATAGAGTGCACATCTCCTATAGCAGCTAGTTACTTATGCCATAAAACAAGGGGAAAAAACCAATATAAACAAAAATCATACAAAACCCAAATCAAACAAATACAGCTCAGCTCATCCCATGAAGCTTGCTAGACCAGCTCCAGCAAATTACCAAAGGAGAAAATTCCAAAGATGGAGGATGGTTCACTCAAGTGATTTAAGTTTTCCCCACTCAGACAAGAGACGGTTGTGTTCTAGTAGGTATATTCCCAAGACAGCCCCAAGTAAAGCATCTTGCAATAAATAGGCTGAAGAAATGTTTGAGAGTGGACCGTAATTAGCAAGACCATTAACCTCAAAGGATAAGTCTGCATTGTAGCTGGGAGTGTGCCTCCAAGCCCAGACAGACTCATGCCAGCTCTGGTCAAGCTAGCATGCTATAGCAGCAATGGGAATGATGCAGAGGGGTAACAGCTTGGGATAGCTGCCCAAGTCCAAGCCCACCAACTCCCCTGGGTCTGAGTTTGGGTCTCTAGCCCAAGCCACCATCTCCATATTGCTATTTTTCATTCACTAGTTCAAGGAGAGTTGTCTACTTTGGGGGGAGGAGGAGCAGGGCTGGTAAGTAACTCTTATGTTTCAGCAGCTTAACACTTTCCATTATTTAAAAAAGTTATCAAGAATATTTTAAAAAGAAACTAGCAGATCCATGTTTGCAGCAGGCTTTTAAAGGAAGATGGGAGAAACCATTGGGCTAGAGAAGGGCATTTTCTTTGTCTCATGGAATTCCATGCAGGGTTAATTAAGAATGGCCATATTGGGCTGGACCAATTGTCCTGTTAGCCCAGTATGCGGTCATCTGGCCAGTGCCAGCTGCTTCAAATGAATGAATCAAATGGAACAATTTCAAGTGATTCATCCCCTATCATCCAACCTCAACTCCTCGCAGTTGGAAGTTTATGGACACATGGAGCATAAGGTCCTGTCATTGACCATCTTGGCCAAAAGTCATTGATGGACCTAGCCTCCGTGAATATAGCTAATTCTCTTTTGAGTCCAGTTATTGCACATCGTGTAAAATAGTATTGTCCCAGTCTTTTTAACCTCTCCTCATCTAGATGCTATTTCATACCCCTAACCATTTTTGTTGCCCCTCTCTGTACTTTTTCCATTTCTAATATATGCATGCAGTATTCAACGTGTGGGCATACAATGGATTTAAACGGTGGCATAAGAGATTTTTCTGTTTTATTATTCATCCCTTTCCTAATGGTTTCTAACACAGTTAGCTTTTTTTGATTGCTACAACACATTGAGCAGATGTTTTCAGAGAACTATCTAAGATGATAGCATGATCTTTCTTGAGAAATAACAGCTAATTTAGTCTTCATCATTTTGAATATACACTTGGGATTATTTTCTCAATGTGCATTATAATTCACTAATTTCATCTGCCACTTTTTGTCCTGTTTAGTGAGATTCCTTTATAACTCTTCACATTCAACTTTGAACTTATTTACCTGGTGTAATTTTACATCATCTGCAAATTTTGTCATCTCACGGCCAGTCCCTTTTCCAGATTATTTTATGAAGCTGTTGCACAGCAGAGGTCCCAATATAGATCATTGGGAGACCCTACTATTTACCTCTTTCCATTGTGAAAAATGACCATTTATTCCTACCCTTTGTTTATTCCTACCAGTTATAAAGTGTTAAAAACGGTAATTTTCCCTACTTTGCCATTTGTCCCCCTACACCAGTGGTCACCAACCAATAGATCGGGATCTACTGGTAGATCTTGGAACCTGTGACAGGTGATCCTGAGAGGTTTGGCCAGGAGGCTATCAAGTGCTGGCACTTCATCTTCCCCTCTCAGCACTGCCGTGCTGCTCCTTCCCTCTGCCTTGGAGGTGCCTCTCACCCCTGGGAGCCTCCTGCTTGCCGTACAGGGCACAGGAAGAAGGGGGAGTGCTGATGTCAGGGTGTCCCTCCCTCTACCCCTTCTCCACAGAGCAGAGAGGGGCAGGGATGGAGAGAGTTTGCTGGCTGCTTTGGGAGTGGGTCAGGGTAGGTGTGAGTTTGTCTTAGCCCCCTGTGGTAAGCAGTGTCCAGCTGGAGCTCGCATTCCAAACCCTGGCTCCAGTCCTGAAACCCTCCTGCACCCCAAACCCCTGCCCCCAGCCTGATAAAAGCGAGTGAGGATGGGGGAGGGAGGACAGAGTGAGCAGGGGCAGGGCTTCAGAGAAGGGATGGGAAGGAGGTGAGGTAAGGGTATTTGGGTTTGAGGTAGATCCTGGATTGTGCTTAAATTCATGATTAAAAAGGTTGGGGACCATTGCCCTACACTGTCAGCTTCCCCTCTGTGGATCTAATATATTATCTAAGTGTCCTACCCCACCCAGGAGCAACAGACATGGCAGGAATTCCTTTAATTTCTTGGGAGGAAGGCAGTCAAGCTTCTGGGATAACTGCCTTCTCTCGCTGCCAGCTAATGCAGCGTTGGAGTGCTGTAGCTCAAGCATTAGCAGCCTGTGATGGAATGCTGCAAGTTCAGGCTTCAGAATCTGACCTGAATAGGCACGTTGGGAAGGGGTTGGTATAGATGTTTTTACTAATTATTTCCAATTTGTTTTTACTGTTTTCTTTTAAAGAAAGCTAGGAAATTACATTAAAATGTATGCATCATCTGAAGTAGTTTCATCTGAAGAAGTGGGTTGTGCCCACAAAACCTCATAATACCATCTACATTTTTTGTTAGTCTCTAAGGTGCAGCAAGACTATTCACCTTTTTTAAAGTTTTTTGTATGTATTATGTATTTCATAATGTTACTTTTTCCCCAGACCCATGAAAAAGTCAAGTATGGTGGATAAACAGTGAAACATGTTGGCATGCCTACAAAAATTAAAACACTGCTTGGAGATCTACCACGCTCCTTTGTGGCAAATCAGTGTGTTTATTTTGCCTGCTAGCAAATTGTGCTGTTCCAAATTCTTGATTTACTGTTCTTTCCAACAACACACAAATAACCCATTTGACAGAGATCAAAACAAGATTTCTCCTCCTCCCATACAATGTCTATCTGGATTTCAATTATATATTATAGTCTCAATTTTCAGTCTCACCTGTTTGATAACATACTGAACTTGTTCAGACTGAAGAACACTGTTTTTAATGGCACTTGGCTTGCAAGCTGAAAGTCCTTTGTAAATGACAGGAGTATAACATTTCATTGCATATCGCAAGTCACTGGATTGCCGTCTTTCTTCCAAGATATCTTCAAACTCATCCCTTTTCTTTGATGTGAGTTCTTTCTGCTGGGAATATGCAAACAAAGAATGAGACCATATCTTAAACCAGCCAAAGTTTTATCCTGCTGTCATGTAATACTTCTGCAAAGTTTGTTTATTTAAGTTCTTGAACAAATTCCCATGCTATGAGTGCTTATACAAATATTACATGTTTAACCTTCCCCACCAAAGAGAGCTTGGTAGAACAAATGAGCTTTGAAAGTCAAGAAGGACCACAGTGAGGGTATGTCTAGACTACAGGGTTTTGTTGACAAATACTGTCGACAAAGCTTCTGTCGACAAAGAGCGTCTAGACTACATCCAGTTCTGTCAACAAAGCAAGCTGCTTTGTCAACATAACAGTGTGGATGCAAAGGACAGTGTAGATGCAATAATGCCTTCTATCGACAGAACTCTGTTGATAAAAGGCATTATTCCTCGTAGAATGAGGTTTACATACGTCGACAAAACTGCTGAGTTTTGTCGACGTTATGTCGACATAACTCAAAGGCAGTGTGGACGCAGGTATAGTTTTGTCGACAAAAGTCCACTTTTGTCGACAAAACCCTGTAGTCTAGACACACCCTGAAAGTGCTTTGCCTCTCTTTCAGCATCTTCTTAATTAAACTAATGGATTGTGACTTAAGCACTTCTGATTTCAACTGCTGCAATTACATGCAAGGAATGGGGTGATCTAAGGCTAAGAATAAAAATCAACACCTTAAATTATGCCCCAAAACAAATGGATACCAGCACAATTCACTGGCAGGTTTAAAAGGCATATTTGAAGAAAACACCCTTTAGCTGGTGCAAAATGTGACAGCCAGTTTGTTAATGTTTCTGGGTCACTTGAAGCATATACAGTACTCATGCAACAGATATCATCTGGAGGTGAGAGAGGCATAGATCACCAAGGTAAGTTCCACATATAAAAGAAGAGGACCTGACCTCTCCCTGACTAAACACATAATAAATAACTTTTAGAACCACTGATACTAACTGAGCATCCTGAAGCATTTGTGGATGCAATAACACCCCAGGAAGACAACCTGAATGACAAAAGGCAAATTTTTGAGTGAGCTATTTGCTATCGCAATGGTTCTGGCTAGTCCCCTTAGTCTTGCTGAGACTTTGTTTCAGCCAGCTTGTACCCATCCAAACTCAAGTAGCTGCATCAAAACATTAGGCACATCAATTATCTGCATCAGCTGGACTCAAATGAAGTAGAAACATAAAAAACTGACAAACCATCTGCACTTTGGAGATCTAAGACTTCATGTTGCCTCAATATATCCCACAATGGCCTCATAAATACGTTAAGCAAGAAGGGTCATGTGATAGAAACCTGCACCACAAGAGGTCCCTTAAGGTAGACAGGCACCAGTCTCTGTGCTCTCTTTCCCAGAAAAGAAGTCACTCATCCCTGCCAGTGACCACAACACCACTTTGTGATCAATACAAATAAAGGTAGCTGACAGACCTGGAAAGACATATGTCTAATGCACAGTGGTGGCATAAAGAGGAGAGATACAAATGTTCCCATGTTGCATTTATGAATTACTATAGTATACATATTCATATCACAATACTCATCATAGAGCCTGCACCCAACTTTTCTGCCTCTGTCTGGAATATGGGATCCTCAAACTCACCTGACAAAATATATATACACACTCTAAACTCTTCGTTCAAGAGGAAAAAAAAGCTGTTTTCAACCAACACCACTGGGCACATGAGATAGCAAAGAGCACAGTAGTCTCCTGTGTGCGTCTCAAACTCAAAACTATGGCAGTACTACAGTAACAGTAAAACCCACCAGCTGCTACTCAAGACAACTGATACAAGTCAACTGAATCAAAGGGGATGTTTCCAAGACTTCAGTAGACCATGGACGAGGCCCATAGTCCCCACAACTTTGTTCAAAATTAAAACCATGTGGGAGGTGTGTCCAAATCTCAGGGAAGTCCCGAATACACTGGGATTGTTGGCAGCTACTGTCCAAAAGCAATGAAAAAGTGCTTTGTGTGATGTGGCTATTAGAACCGTTTCTCTTACATTTTCCTTATTTGTATTCAAAATACCAACTTACTTAACACTACTGTAGTTTTTTTGCATTTTGTTTCTCTTTTTTATGTATAAAAGAGGAATAAAAAAAGACTTAGGTTACAGCATGGTAAAAATGCACAAGTATCTTGGCACTACTTCACAGGTCTTAAGCAGCACCAAATGATAGTTACACAAAAATCTGCAGGTGCAACATGATAAAACTATTGCATAACCCAAATCTGTACAACATCATAGTATTGCAGATAATTATGAAAAGCCTAATAAAACTGTTTTATTGTGCTCTCATGAAAACTAGTTTACGGTTGTTTACTACTATGTTATTTTTAAATCCATTTTTATAATGCTTACCAAACAACTCTTAAGCATAAAGGCAAAATTCTGAGAGATTGTAAAGTTCAGCCATTCAAGTTACTTGTATATAAAAATCACTTAATTTTTTACTTAAATGAAAACAGAATGATGCTCTTTTCACCCACTTATCTAAAAAAGGAACCAATTTTATACAAACCTTCCAAAGCAACTTGTATTACAGGCAGTTCCCGGGTTACGTGAATCCGACTTACGTCGGATCCCAACTTAAGAACGGGGTGAGGGAACCCCGAACTAGCTGCGCCCCCTCCCCAGCAGACCGCCGAGACGTGCCGCGGCAGTCCCGCAGCCCGTGTCCTCCGTGGCGAGAAAAGCTGCTCCGCGTCTCCCTGGTCTGCTGGGGGGAGTCCCCCCAGCAGACCAGGGAGACGCGGAGCAAAGCCGCAGAGGATGCAGCGGCTGAATCAGGACGCCTGGGGTAGAGCAGCTGGGGGGCTGCCGGGTTGGTCCCACAGCGCCGAGGTGCGGCGCTACCTGACCAACCCAGCAGCACCCCAGCTGCTCTGCCCCAGGCATCCCCAAGTCAGCTGCTGTTGAAACTGACCAGCGGCTGACTACAGGAAGCCCGAGGCAGAGCTGCTCTGCCCCAGGCTTCCTGGAATCAGCCGCTGGTCAGTTTCAGCAGCGGCTGACTTGGGGACACCTGGGGCAGAGCAGCTGGGGTGCTGCCGGGTTGGTCCAGTAGCGCCGAGGAGCGGTGCTGCGGGACCAACCCAGCAGCATCCCAGCTGCTCTGCCCCAGGCATCCTCAAGAGCAGCTGAGGTGCTGCTGGGTTGGTCCCGCCGCGCCAAGGGTCGGTGCTACCAGACCAACCCAGCAGCACTCCAGCTGCTCTGCCCCAGGCGTGTCTGATTCAGCTGCTACTGAAACTGATCAGCGGCTGATTCCAGGAAGCCCGGGGCAAAGTAGCTCTGCCTCGGGCTTCCTGTAGTCAGCCGCTGGTCAGTTTCAGCAGCGCTGAATCGGGGACACCTGGGGTACAATATGTACCAGTTCTGACTTACGTACAAATTCAACTTAAGAACAAACCTACAGTCCCTATCTTGTACGTAACCCGGGGACTGCCTGTACTATAAAGACCAAACACAAAAAGAAAAAATTGAGAGGTGAGAATTGATAAGAAAGGGAAAATAGTAGATTAAAGCTATATCTAGACTTCACATCTTACAACAATGCAGATGTGCCACCACAGCTGTATCATTGAAAGGTGTGCTGCTGCTGATGCTGCTCTATCACTGGGAGAGAAGTCTCCCAGCGACTAAGTTCCCTCTAAGCTGCACCACTGCCTATTAAGTCATGCTCTGGGGCTTAAGAGCAGTGGTGGGGACTCAAAGAGAGATGCATCTGCTCCAGCATGGAGTTGACGTGGCCAGCGGGCACCCTCCTGCATCCCAATCCTCTGCCCCAGCCCTGAGTCCCGCTCCCACACGCAATCCCTCAGCCCCACTCCTGCCACACACAGCCCATGTGCAGAATGGCTTTGTATCACCCTCATACAGGTGCACACAACAAAAGTCATTTCACGCATGGACATAAAGGTTAGTAGAGGGAACACCGCCGGCAACAAAATAAAGCAACCTCTATCGAGGGGCAGTAGCTTGATTGCATGGAGCATTGCTTCCTCTGATGAAGTGCTGTCCACACTGGAGCTTTCTGTCATTAAAAATGTTGCTGTCTAGAAGGGTGTTTTTTCCACACCCTGGGCAACAAACATTTTAACAACAAAAGCGCCAGTCTAAACATATATTCAATATCTGCCAGTTGTTAAATACAAATATGGCCATTTAAAGTTCCTTACACTTAATTTTTTTCAATTAAATTGAAAAACATCAAAAAACTTTCAATCTTTACTCTTCCCTCCATTCTCAAATTGATCAGTGTGCTGCAAAATGTAAGTAACCTAAGAACGAATGTGCTATGGCTGGTATCAGTGTGTCAGCTGTTACCACTGATCCCTCTGCATCAATCCTCTTGCTCAAAAATAAAGCAGGCATAGAAGAATCTCTAAAAGCGGCTCCAAGACCTAAAATGGGAGAGAGAGGGCACAGAACAGTGCTAGTTTGTATATTAAATACATATAAAATGACAAAAATATAATGGTATAAATAGAAGTTAAAGCCTCTATTTCAGGTATAAAATATTAAACAAAGTGCTACAAATTTGGCAATATGCAGCTATGTAGAAATGAAAAAATGCAATACTCAGCTTTGCCTTTGTCACATCCATCTGTCACTGAAATGCCATTACCAATGCCACCACAAAAGGCTTATCCGGTGACAGCAGATTTAAAAAGGCCACTATCAAGCTAAGAATCCTATTTCTATCTGACTGAATGGCTAGACCACAGAAACAACCCCATTTTCTCAGTTTGTTTACTCTGTGGAATTCGACAATGCTTTTACTACAGCCAATTTCTCTTCTGAGTTGATGATTAGCTTCACTTCTGAGCCTCAAACCCTGCTTGTGGAGCCCATGTTCAGACTCTCTTCTCCAAGCACTAAAAACAGATGGCGGTCCTGTTTCACGCAACAGCAGAGCAACGTTTCGGGCTGGCTGGATGCTACTACAGAAGTCTCTTATTTCAGAAATTATATTAAATGTTTTAGAATGCACAAATTAACTGCTTTAGAGGGGTAGCTGAGTTAGTCTGTAATTGGAAAAACTTAAACAACAAATAGTCTAGTGGCATCTCAAAGACTAAAAAAATATGTAGATGGTATCACAAGCTTTAGTGAGTATAACCCACTTCTTCAGCTGTCATGAGACATGTACAGGAATTACGGGATACCGGAACAGACAAGCACGGAATTCCCCAAACTCCACAGAGTGACCGAAAAGGCTGTTCCCTGGCTCTCAGGATACCAGTATGGAGCCAGGGAGAAGAGTAAAGAAAAATTCAGAAGGTTGTTCCCAGACAGTCTTCCCTAGAATGGGAATTTCCTCCTCCCCCTCCTCTTCCCCACACCTCTTCAGAAGTCAGACAAGTGAAACTTTGAACATCTCCCCTCTCAAACCCCCTACATGAAGCAAGCAGAAGTCCATGAAAAGCAGGACTATGCATGCTCCCTCCCTGCCAACCCACTTCGACAGGGCCAGGAGAGAGACAAAGTGGAAATAGCCAGGGTACAATGGGACTTGTCCCTGGATCCTGCTAGAGGAAAGGAAGTATAGTGAAGTTCCTGGAGATTGCTGCCAGTGCCACACCTTTCACAGTGCTGTGGAGCAGCTCTGGCCAGGAAAGGAACCAAAGAGATGAGAAAATTTTCATTTGTTTTGTATTCAGAGCCAGGGAGCAACTGCAGATGCCTGGGCATCGTGGAAGAGGGAGTTTCCATGAGCACAAAGTGCTTTCGTTGATATTTTACAGAAGGGCAGGAAATGGGAGAGAAAGGTCTGATCTTCAATTCCCAGGACACTTGCATGAGGACTTTTGTGCTGTGAGTGAGGAAGGGCAGTCTTTGCTTCACACCCCAGACTCTAGTGGTTTCAGGGAATGCTAGGAACAGATAATATAGAGAAATCTGTGCTCGCAGAGATCATCCTTGGGGCCAGGAGAAAATTCCCATGTCTTCCACAAAGCCAGAGAGCAGCTGCCAGGAATCTGTGAGGGTCTCCCTCCCAACAGTCTGGGAAATGAGAAGCAACTGCAGGAGGTGCCAAACAACAGGTGCAGAGGAGCAGCAGGAGGTTCTGTTCTTAATCCTTCCACAGGCCTACACAGGGGCGGCCCGTGAGTACAGACTCACTCGGTGGTTGCCTAGGGCGCCACCTTCAACGGAGCGCCCGATGATTACATCACGCCATTGACAGTCGTACAGGCGGGGGCGCCAATCACGTGTTCTGCCTGGGGCGCCAGCTGCCGCAGCCGGCCTCAGGCCACTCCTGGGCCTAGATGGCTGAAAACGTACTGCAGTGGGAGTCAAGTGAAAAGCAGGGTACAGCTGGGGAGCAGTGTTTCCTGTAAGCTGTGAGCTTGTGCAGCCACTCAGGAGAGATGCCAATGCCGCCCAGCTGATTAATAGAGCACCCACGGCTAGGTTTTGTTTCTGCTGGTTGTGCACATTCACACATGCTTCAGTGCACGTAAACATTTATTCCACACATGGATGGAAAAAAATTCAGACATGGATGGGGGAAAAAAATGAGAGGGAATATTGCTGGGGAGGTTCCTCTTTACTCTTCTTCGGCACTAAAGTAGGGGAGGAGCTCGCTCTCTTTCCCACCTCCCACAGCATTTTGTTTAAGTCAGAGGAGTTCCATGCTTATTCAAAGCACTACAGTACAGTCCATGCGAGCTGTAAGCAGGCCTACCCACACTTCTGCATTTCACACACAAAAAACTTCAGTAACAGGGATTTAAGGTCAGACCTTTAGTACTGACCTGTGCTCCTCCTATACTTAGCCACCCAATCTTGGCTGTCCCTGCTTTGATCCCCTCCTTAAGGCACTCATCGGGGCAAACACATTACCTTTCCTCCCTCCGCATCTGCCAACCAGTAGCAATACATTCCAGACCAAGAGGTCTGCATATAGCATCATCCGAGCCCATGGAACTGAACAACTACAACCGGCGATCTGGAGTTGTGCAGAGCACAAATGGCAGGTTCATTTATGCAGGGCACAAATGGAGGTTCATTTATGCAGGGCTATGGTTCAGTTACATTCCTAGTTCCTGCTGAGCTTGTTAGGGCCAGCTTAAGATTTGGCAGTTATGCCATGGTGTGTGGGCAGCGCATATTAACTCTCAACTTCCTGCTCTTCTAAGGCGTGAGTGTTTGGCACTCTTACATTCTGTCAAGCATGAGGAGTACAAGTCAATACTGAGTGCCTACAAGCGCAACCTCATGTTAAAGATATTGTGTGTGAGTGTGTGTGTATACACACACACACTTCCACATTTTGGGAAGAAAATAGGGGCAGTGAGGAGGCCACAATTAAGCAGGGGCAACTGCAGCACTACAACTCTTCTGAGTTTCACAAGTCACACTGGTGTCTCTACATGCTGTAGTTTCTGGATTCATGTGATTATGTCAGAAATTCCCCTTTGATTTGTTTTAAACATTAGTTTCTACACTAATGTTGGCAGAAAAAGAACCCTTGAAAATGTCAATGCTAAAGGTGCCAACAGCAGAAAATAAATGAAAAGAATAAAAAAATGTTTTACTTTTGGTCTTCTAGTCCCGTGGCTAAATGTAGTGCCTTGCATGGTGTCGAGTATCAGAGGGGAGACTAACATGGCTACCCCTCTGATAATTTGGTCTTCTGATTTTTAAGCCACTCATGATTTTTTGGACATTTGATTCATGAGATTTGAATGCATGGATCTGAAAATATTGCAATATGAGAACATAAGAATGGTCCATACTGGTCCATGTAGCCCAGGGATGGGCAAGAGAGCCTCTGTGGGCCGGATCTAGCCCGCCAAGCGGGTTGATATGGCCTGCGGACACCCTGCCACTCCCTCACCCTCATGCCAATCCAGACCTGGGGATGGGGAAAACACACAAAGTCTCCTCTCCCTGCCAAGAGCATATGGCGCCTAGAAAGTACCGTCAACTGTTCAGAACAGCTGGCGGTTCTCTCTAGGCCCAGGCAGCAGGGTGGCAAAGACTTCACACTTTCACCCAGGCCCCAGGCCAAACAGGGTGTGTGGGCAGGGTAGCATGGAAGTGTCCTGGCCCCACTCCTTCTGCCCGGGGTCCTGCCCCTTTTGGGGTGGCCTGGGGCCACTTAGAAATTTGTGAAGTGCCCCCCCCTTCTAAACTTATTGCCCATCCCTGATAGTCCTGGGGGAATTCTGCAACTGTTGCATTTGGAGCCATGGTAAAATATGGCAGAATTCTGCCACAACTGATCCGTAGCCAGTCCCTCAAGCTTTGGAGAAAATTAACAGAACAGTGCAATTTTTAGTGCTCCATCCACCATCATCTAGTCCCTGTTTCTGGCAGCAAGATGTTTACCTGTTCCTAAAGCATGGGGCTGCATCCCTGTCCATCTTGGTTAACAGCCATTGAATGACCTACCCTCCATGAAGTTATCAGATTCTTTTGTGAATCCAGTTAGTTTTAGTCTTCACAACATCCCCTGGCAGTGAGCTGACTGTGTGTTGTGTGAAGAAGTACTTCCTTATGTTTGTTTTAAACCTGTTGCCTATTAATTTCACTGGGTAACCCCTAGTTCTTGTGTGAGGGAGTAGTTAACACTAACCTGCTCACTTTCTCCACGCCATTCATGATTTTATAGATCTGTATCATGTCCTCCCCTTAGTGATATATTTTCTACATTGAACAGATCCAGTTTTTTTAACTTCTACCCATGCTGGAGCTGTTTCGCCCCCTAATCAGGAAGTAAGAATGGTGTTACAAGGAGGTTTCCTGGGCACTTTTTACAATCCCTCATTTACCATTGAGGATGTCCCTGTGAAGTAAGAGGAAATCAGACAAGAAACCTCCATTTCAGTGACAAGAAATCAGGACAAAAGGGTGACTGGCAGGGTACTCAAAGGGATAGAAAGAGGAGGAAGGAACCCTGCAGTGAGTCAGAACAGTAAAGGAGTCAAGAGGCCAACAACTGATCCGAAAAAGGAAAGGGAGAACAGAGATGTTAAGGCTTGAACATGAACGGATTGGGAAAACAGAAGAAGCAGGTTGCAGTGTAGGGCAAAGGAAGTGGGCAGGTGATGCACTGGTAACAAGAGAAGCTGAAGTAAGTGACTGTTTGGAAAAATGGAGATCCAGACCTGAAGGTCTAAAAAGAAGGTGCAAAGAGAGAGAAGGCTAAATAGAGGGCAGAAAAGATGTCATCTTGGAAACTGAAATCACTGAGAATGAGGGTGGTCATCTGAAGAAGTGGGCTGTGCCCACGAAAGCTCATGATACCATCTACATATTTTGTTAGTCTATAAAGTGCTACCAGACCAGTTTTTGTGTTTTCAAGTTTATCCTGTACAGTCTAACTCAGCTACCCCCTGGAGCTACAGCATGAAGGTGAGAGTCCCTCTCTCTCTGTCCCAATGTAGAGCTCTACTGGTAATAGTGGGATTCCACATGGTCATAAGAGTACATGGATCAAGTTACAGTCATCACAGATTCAAGAAGCCATTCTGCTTTAAGGCTGAGTTCTAATCTCCTTTCTAGATTCCACACATCTCTCAGCTGTCCCTACATTTCTCAAACAAATTCCTGTCAGTCTGACGTTTATGATTCTGTATGTAGAAAGGAAGATAAGAGTAGATCAGGGCTACTCAACTTTGGAAGCCCCAGGGGCCACAATAATCCTCACAGCACATGCCAAGGGCTGCAACTTCAGCATGGTTGCATATATATGCAAATAGTTTATTTCACACTGACGGGCATGAATACAAAGATTAAGTCAAGACTACACAACACAGAGACCCCATTTAAGTCGGTTCTGCTAATATTAATAAAATGCAATATTTACCCGATTTCCACTCATACTGCCCACCCCTGACATATTTCCACCCATATTGCCCACCCCACGATAGCACTTTTAATAAGCAACGACAGTCCAGGAATTTAAATGCTAAAATGCATATCAACAGAAAACCATTATATTGATTACAGGCAGTCCCCGAGTTACACGGATCCGACTTATGTCGGATCCGCAGTTACGAATGGGGCTTTTCTCGCCCCGGAGGACTGAAGCGGCGGGACGCCCAGATGTGCTGCAGTCCCGCTGCCCCCGTCCTCTGGGGCGAGAAAAGCTGCTCCACGTCTCCCTAGTCTGCTGGGGGGAGGAGCCCCCCCAGCAGACCAGAGAGACGCGGAGCAAAGCTGTCCCGCTGAGGGCTGTCCCGCTGAGGGCATGCTCCACGGCTTTGCTCCCCGTCTCCCTGGTCAGCAGACCAGGGAGACGGAGCAAAGCCGTGGAGGACGCGGGCGGTCCCGCCACCCTCCCTGGTCTGCTGGGGGGGAGGGTGCAGCAGTGCCCCCCCTCACCGCCCCAATTTCACCCCCCCCCCCCCCACTGCCCCAGCAGACCAGACTTTTCTTGCCTACGCCTGGGGTAGAGCAGCTGGGGCGCTGCCGGGTTGTTCCAGTAGCACTGAGGAGCGGCGCTACTGGAGCAACCCAGCAGCACCCGAGCTGCTCTGCCCCAGGCGTCCCCAAGTCAGCCGCTGCTAAAACTGACCAGGGGCTGACTACAGGAAGCCGGAGACAGAGTTGCTCTGCCCCGGGCTTCCTGGAATCAGCCGCTGATCAGTTTCAGCAGCAGCTGACTTGGGGACTCCTGGGTTTCTTAAGTTGAATCCGTATGTAAGTCAGAACTGGCGTCCAGATTCAGCCGCTGTTTAAACTGATCAGTTTCAGCAGCGGCTGATGCCAGTTCCGACTTACATACAGATTAAACTTAAGAACAAACCTACAGTCCCTACCTTGTACGTAATCCAGGGACTGCCTGTACTTTTTTGCTTTGGCTCCCACCCGCGGGCCACATGTCGAACCCCACGTAAACCCAAACCTCACCGCGGGCCGCAAACGAACGGGCCGCTGTGGCCCACAGGCCGTGTGTTGAGTAGCCCTGGAGTAGATTTTTAAAACGCTGAACCAATTTTACTCCATTATTTAAATGGAGAACGGCTGCCCACATATTTTAAATAATACAAAATTGCATTAAGTAACTAAAAAATTGGCTGATGCTAGAAGTGTCAAACTACGCTTGTTTTAGAGAGTCCTCACTAGGAAAGGGGCAACAAAACAGTTTTACAGTAAAAAAATGCTGAAGCTGGGAATTTTGCACATGTATTTTTGTAAATGCACTGGAGAAGCATGGCAGATTCTGCAGTTAAAGTTAATACCGCTGAACTGATTCACTTAGAAACACTCTGATACTGGTATCTTACTATACAGGCACAAGGTGTTTAAAGCGTTCTGGGCCAGATCCAAAGCCCAGTGAAATCAATGAGAGTCTTTCAGTGGGCGTGAATTAGATGCATTGAAAACAAAGACATCTTTAATGTAGTCTTGGTGCTTTCCCTCCTCCCCCATTCTCCTTCAAATAGGAAGGATTATATGCAAAGACTAGCATTATTGTAATATTAAAGATTTGAGAAATCAACTGCTCAAGAGTTAAGACATTGCAAAAGATAGAGTTGCATTCATAATATTTTCACAAATTACAGTACTGCTTAAATAAACTGTAATACTTTAGATTTTTGCAACAGAAACTTTTTTGGTATTAGGGAATTTGTTTAACATTTTTTTTCCAACTACTGTACATTTTTTTAAATAATTTAGATGAAAATAAGTCTCCTGTAAAAGGGAGAGAACTCAAATAAGTAACCACCTTCAGATTTAAACACATACAAGTAACGTAGTTGATGTCTTCAGGACACAATCCATACAGCAAAACCAGAAATTTGGTTAACAGTAGGGTTCTAAAAATCCCATTTATTTAGTTAACTAGTTAAAGAGTAAGTTTAACTGGTTAAACAGGGACAGGAGGTCTGGAGCAGTCCCCTGCCATGGCCAGGGCTATTCCAGCCCACATAGGTCCTTCAGTGTGTGGGTAGCTTCAGTGGCTCCCAGGTAACCAGTTATCTGTTAATATTCCTAGTTAACAGGAATGTAATGACAATAAATTAGTGCTGTTTATTGTCAATTTAAACAGTAACCATATTTGCAAATCCTTCCCTTGTTTGGACCTACTTTCTTCCATTTCTAAGTAATTCCAACTAGTGGGACAGATGAATCTACAAATAACACATTGCTATCATCACACCAGCACCACATCTTGTATTTTATAATTACAGTATGCACTTATTAATTATGCAGGTTATTAATTGTAAGATGCTAGAATTACATTTTATGGGGTTTTTTTTTTACTAGACACATTTCCTATTCTGTCTGGGAACCTGCGGCAGGCAGAAAAACCCACAGTGATTTAACAGGGGTAGTGATGGTGGTGGGGAAGATTCCAAGCAATCCTGAATGAGAGACTCAAACCAGAATGAGAAAGTAGAAGTCTCACGCTTCACAGCAAGATCCCGGGGCTTTTTTTTTTTTGGGGGGGGGGGGGCAGAGAGGGGGACTAATGTCCTGCCTCAAAAAACTCCTCGCCCCTTTCCCTACTGGAGACCAAAATCCTGCCCCCTCCAGGTCAGAAAGCGGGCTAACACGAAGTGTGCGCGGTGGCTGTGACCAGCTCTCCATGGGGCACCGGCTGCGCACTGCAGGCTGGCGGGTGGCAAAGCGCGCGGGGCTAACAGGCCGTCAGCAGCCAAACGGCCGTTGCGCTCCGTCGTTAGGGTTCAGAGTGAACAGCAGCGAACGGGCCCCCTCGCCTGCGGTCTCCGGCGCAGCTCGTCTGGCCCCGCCCCGCCCTACGGCGCCCCCTTGTGTTCCCGGGGGGGGGGGGGGAATAACCCGACATCCGCCCGGCGACGCTCCGGAGCCGGGCTGAGGGGGCGGCCCGTGCCCCCGGCACCTACCGAGTACATAGGGGGCCCGAGCCGGGAGCGCCCCGCCGCCGCCATCCTCCCCGCGCTGCCGCCGGGCTGAGCCCGCCCCGCCTTATCGGCCTCCGTCTCCACCTAGAGCGCCCATTCCCCCGCCCGCCTCGCTCTGCCTGGCGGGCGGTTCTGAGGGGGGGAAGGGAGAAGCGAGCCGTGCGCGCCGCCATATTGGCGGCGACGGCGGCCGCATGTGGCCAAAGCCGGGCGAGCGTTCGTTCGTGCTGCGGGTGGGTCGGGGGAGAACGTGGCCCTGGGGATGCCGCGGAGCCCGGGTGGGCGCGAGCAGCAGCAGCAGGAGGAGGAGGAGAAAGTCGCGCGCTGCTGCCAGCTGGACGCGGTGCTCAGCTCCCTGTATGATCTCGGTGGGTGAGAGCGCGAGCCGCGTGCAGACTGGGGCCCTGGTGGGAGCGGCAGTGCAGCTCCTGCAGTTTCAGTGATCCCAGAAAGTTGGTCTGTAAACCCTCCCACCCGAGAGACCCCCAATCTCCGTAGACTTCTCCAGAGCAGTGTCCAGGTAGCAGTCGATTCGTCCCCGTCCGTACCAGATCAGGAGCCCAGTCTCTCCTCTGGTTGTACATTTCATGGATTCCTTCAAATGGCTCTGTTACTGTCCCCCCCACTCTCCCTTTTATTTACTTAGCAATTAGCTTTTACTAGGCTAGCCGTCTTTTACTGTCTTTTTAGGTGTGCCACCCACAGTCAACTGTGGTATATACACACCTTATGGTCACTTGTGCAAGTAAACCTCTGTGTTCAATGGCTATGCCAGTGGCTCTCAATCTTCCAGACTACTATTCTCCTTTCAGGGGTCTGATTTGTCGCTAGTTTCACCTTGCTTAAATTCATGAAATGAGACACACAAAAACAAAAGGGTCACAGCACGCCATTACTGAAATATTGCTTCCTTTCTCATTTTTACCAGATAATTATAAAGTAAATCATCTGGAATTTAAATGTTGTACTTACATTTCAGTGTCTAGTATCTACAACAATATAAACAAATCAAATTTTAGTACTGATTAGGGATGTAAGCAACTACTGTACCTGATATGCATATGCGGGCAGGGAGCAGGAGCCAGTGCTGGGAGGAGCTGGCTTAAAAGCCGTTTTCCCCCCAGCATCATCTCCGTGGGGACGGGGAGGCAGAGGCTATTGGGGAACCGGGTGCAAGCTGGGTATCAGCTGATTCCCTTCTGCACATGGTCCCAGATACTGTGCCTCTGCTTTTTAAATGTATTAAGTGCTTGGCAGCTCTTAATACATTTAAAAGGCAGAGCTGCAGCAGGGTTAGCTCCTGGGGCCAGGAGCTAAATCCACTGTGGCTCTGCAGTTTCTCCCCTTATTGACTAATTGAGTACAGGCCATCTTCCCTGTGGGTCCAAGATGCATTCCAAAAAACTTGGACTTTTAGCGAAACAACTGAAAGTGGGGATTTTCCCCCCCACGGCTGACTTCCATTTGTGCAAATGGGGGGGGGGGGGTTGTGCAACATAAGAACAAGGAATGGGAGGACTTATAACGTATCCATTCCTACAGTCAACAACTACTTCAGTGCAGAATGGATTTATACTGGGAGACTTATAGCAGGGATGCCCTGTAGTCAATGGAAATTCCATCAACTACTCAATTAGCTGATTAAACACAATTTAATATCCCTAATACTGTTGTCACTAGTGGTTTTTATGTAATTAGGCAAATATCTAGATTAATTGTTGTGACCCCTTGGAAGATCAATGCATACCCCTGATTGAGAACCCGTGGGCTATAAGAACATAAGAATGGCCGTACTGGGTCAGGCCAAAGGTCCATCTAGCCCAGTAGCCTGTCTGCCGACAGTGGCCAGCACCAGGTGCCCCGGAGGACAATGATCAAGCGATTTGTCTCGTGCCATCCATCTCCAGCCTCTGATAAACAGAGGCCAGGGACACCATTCCTACCCCCTGGCTAATAGCCTTTTATGGACCTAACCCTCCATGAATTTATCTAAACAAAAGAGTGTGAAAGGTTCTGCAGGGAAAACAGACATTAAATATTTTATGGTCTGATTACTGGATACATGAGATAAGAAAGCTGCAATATTGTTTCTTTTGAAGCACAGGAGAAGAACCATTTGTTAAAAATAAGAAAAAGATCCAAAAGAAAAACATGGAGAACAAGTTGGAGTTGGAACCCACCAGAGCCGTAATGGAAGACAATGCTGCGTGTCCTGATTCAGCAGTTCCAGGCAAAAGGAAAAGTCAAAGTGCTTCCAGTTTCTTTGAAAAACTGAAAAATGAAATGCATCATGACTCTGTTAATTCAAAAGGGTTCACCCCAGAATCCAGCAATCCTAATGTTGTGACACCCAAAACTATGCAACAGGGAAAGACATCAGAGGTGGAAGTTGTGATATTTCATGGTCGGAGTAAAAAAAAGAAACCTAAACTGGAACTCACTCAGGACAATGTTTCAAAGGTAATGAAGGTCATTCATTCAAATCAAAGGAAATGGGCTCTGAGATGGTACAGAGCATTCTCTCTTTCATTTAGTTGGCTGTCTGGGTCTTGTTCACATGCTCAAGGTGGAGCCATATGTAGAGCCAGGAAGGCAGTTTCCTTCCTCTGCACCACGAGGTTTGGGTCACTTGGTTAATCTAGGTACATCTCACTTAATCAATTTCCTGCCATGGTTTCAGTGGTTGGGCTTAGTGTGTGGGTGCAGGGTGATGATGGACTCAGAGATGATCTGGTGGTCCCTTTTGGCATTGCACAACTTTCTGAAGTTTTGAAACAACAGACTATACTAGACTAAAATCCATCCCTGTCAAACTCCATTGACATAAAACTAGATGTACATAATGTTTTTTGACAGAAAAAAGCCAATATTTGTAGACTGTTTAGTCCATTATTTAAATTATAATAATAAAGTAAGCTAGCCTTTTTTTCTTGCACATTGCCAACAGAGTGGCTCTTCTTAAAATGCCACAGGTTGGCTATTTGTGCCTCTAATACTTTATAAACACAATTCTTTACAAATGTAAGATTTTTATCCATATTTGCTTTGACATTCATATATATGTCATTTCAGTTACCGCAGTTAAACCTATTAAAGAGTTGCTTCAATGGAAGATGCCTTATGCTTAAGATTTTCATAGCCCACCTACAAGACTTCAGTGTCTAGTTTTAAAACAAATTGGGCATTCAAATGCCTTAGCTCTGAAAATACCACCATAGAAGTGCAAGATATTATTAATTAGTCTATCTGTCTGGGCAGTGACTTTATATTGTAGTTTGTCATTGTGAAATCATCAGACACTCGCTCTCTCTTCACCAAGTGTATGTTTTAGTTATATGTGGGGAAAAAATGGTTACATCTAAAGCCCCATTTCTGCAAATGTATGTTTAACTATGAATTTCAAATGGGTCAGTTCAGAGTGGTAAAGTGTGTGTTTGTAGTGTTAATGTCCAGTATCCCAGTTTAAGGGAGATGTTTAAACAGGTTTATTTAAAATTATAATGCTGTTGGAACATTTCAGGCTCTTTGCACAGCCTGACAATGTTTACAACAAAAATGAAAACAATAATCAATGTATAGGACTGCCAATACTACAAAAAAACCAGGTCTGCCAAATGATAGATAAAACAATGAGTCCTATCGCTTGTATTCCCAGCCCACTTGTAAAAGCTTCACTCGTGCTATTTGTATAGTGCCTTGTTCAGTGGAAATGTTTGTTGCTTCAGGTCAAAAGTAAAGCTTTGCATAGTCTTCAACAAGCACCGGCAAAGATGTGTCTCGTGTCCTAGAGACAGACAAAAGTTTGCCTCTCAGACACTATGTACACATTTTGTCATCACTGAGCCACTAGCTGGCTCTGCTCTGATCTTGTGAGCTGGCATCGAAATGGCACCCATAAGAATTCTTCCACTTCTCTGGCATCACAATCTTGTACAGTCAATGCTGTGATTGCTCATATACAAGTTTGGAGAAACAACTCAGGGAATTAGGGATAAGATAATGGAGGCTTTTAGGCTTTGGGCTCAATACCTAAAAGATTTAAGATGTGTCTGGTGGTCTCAGTCCATTTCTTAATGAGTGTTCAGATCCCCAAAATCACCATCATAACTGGTTGTAAGTGGCCCACTTCTTGGCAGCTTAAGCATAGACAAGGAACCAAAATACCTCCCACACCTTGAAGAGGGTCCCTTCAGTTTCTGTCAATTGCAGAGTTTTTATAACTGAGAGAGCTTGTCTGTTTCAAACATTAGTGTTTATTGTTTAATCTCTAAGGTCCTGATGCAAAAATAAGTTTTGCTTGGGTGGACACCTGTGCCCACACTTCATTGCCTCTAGCAGGGCTCTGTGCAAGTCCAGGGTTCTGCCGAGGTGGAGCTCATTGCAGGATTGGGACCTTAGTCACTAACAGCTATTTAGAGCTGCAAACCATTGTCCATTTTATGATGGGTTCTGCTGTTCATCCCTCTATTTTTAGGAAGCTCTTTAAGGTGTTGTCTCCCTCCCACACTCTTCTCCCTCTTAGTGTTTGTGGTTTGTCTCTTATGGGAGGTTTTGGCAAATAGTATGTTACAGAGCAATCAGATGGTTGATTTGTAAAGTCGCGTATCTAAATTTTTTCAAAGTTTAGGGGGATTTGGGTTTGATGTGTTGAGTTAACTTGATAAAGAGGGGAGCTGTGACATGAAATTCAGGTATGATACAAAAGGGGGTTGAATTCAGTGTTGTAGTTCAGATTCAGTTCTTATTTGAATACCTATATGGTGTTCTGATTTCCTCTGGGGAGAAGGTGGGCAGGAGAAGAATGCTTCTGCATAGAGATAGTAAAAGTTGAGTGGACACAACAGTAAAATGGTCTGAATTTTCCAATCAAGAATGCTGCCACAGTGCATCTGCTTGCCTAAGAGTTGCTGAACATTAGCCTAGAGAGGTTCTGCGGCTTGGTATGAGACTGCTCAATGATTGCCAAACTCAAGAATTAAAAAAAAACCAAACCCTGAAATAACTCCATGAGATTTATTATCAATGTGAAATGCACAGATAAACTTTCAGGGTCTCATATGAATGCAGTACACACGTTTGCAAATGGCACTGGCTCCTAAAAAGAGTATAAATCTTACTTGAAAATAGCCTGTGTAGAGGTAGTTGTTGCCCTCTTCTCAGTTTGTCAATTCATGCTGCATCATACCCTGCCATGTCATTTCCTTCCTCCAGCAACTGCACTATCACAGAGTTTTGGGATTTTTGATTAAGTTCCCTGCCTAACTTGTTTCCACTCTATGCATCTGTCAAAGTGGGATCCAGCCCACAAAAGCTTATGCCCAAATAAATTTGCTAGTCTTTAAGGTGCCACAGGACTCTTCATTGTTTTTGCTGTAACAGACTAACACGGCCACCTCTCTGAAGCATGGTTAAGTCTTCAATTGTAGAACCTCAGGCAAGACAGCCTTTCTGGTTACAACTGAGGCACCGAGGCAGATAATGTGGAAAAGTTTGCATTGCTTCTGCTGGGCCAGTACTTTCAATAAACCAAGTCATTCACTTTCCAGACCTTTTCACCCAAACTCCTTTCACAAGCCTAAACTTTACCTTTTGAGAGAAACAAAATCATACAAAGCTGAGCAGATATAGAGCTCTGAAGTGATCTAAGCTCTGTGTGTATGTAAGTTGCTTATCAAAAAAGATGTAGTTTCTAGTGTTCTCATTCTGGGGAATTGATAGATTTTTTTTTTAAATACTCCTTTTAAGGTGGGCTCCATTTTGGGCCTGCCATTGTTGACACTGCTCCAGCTTTAAGATTTTTCTCTTGTTTCTATCATTTAAGATGGATATATGTTACATCACTTCTAGTTGTCCAATTTAAATGGAAACATTTTCTTTTCCTTATAGATAAAGATGGCTATTCCAGAGAAAAATGTGAATGGAGAAGAATTTAACTTAGAAAAAGTAAGTTACACTGGCTTATCTAATCACGATGAATGCTTAGTGGGTGTGGATGTGGGTGTGTCTGCATGCATGCCTGCCTGTAACTCTCCCAGGCAGGCTGGAAGAAAGTGGGAACCAATTCAGAATGTTCTTAAATAAGATTATCTTTCGCATACAGAGAATACCAGAATATTTTGTGTAGTGCAGGTGTGTCATAGGACAGTTAGAGCTATAGTGTAGGGTATCCTAGAAGATAGATGTACCACAGCTGTTCCATGTGCCCTTCTTTCTAATGCATTTGAACCTCTTTAATGCAGCAACCCTGGATAGGCCAGATTAAAGATTTTGCCAGGCCAGGGAGGGCGCTGTAGGGTCTAGGCATCAGGGTGTGGGGCACTTACCTGCCACCCCACTCCTGGGGGCATGCATGGCTCTGCCCTTCCCACTGCCCCCAGGCACATGCAAGGCCCCTCCCCCCCCTTTGCTATGGGAGCCCAGAAGAAAAGCCTTGGGCAGTGGCTGTGCACACTGCTGTTCCATCAGGTGGGGGAGCAGCAGCACACAGAGCCGCTTCATCCTTCATTCCATGGATCCTCCTGGATTAGGGACACCCGGAGTATGCAGGTTTAAGAGTCTATAGCCAGTAACAAATGGTCACTGATTCACTGGGTGTGAGCATCCTATGCGTCCTCTCCCTCTAGTTGTTCTTCAGTTACATTTTTTTTAACTTTAGGTTAATAATATGTCCTCACTAATTCCCCCTTTGTATGTGGACCTAGAGATTGGGTGATAGGTGGGGAAAAAAAATAAACAGGTAATGGTAGATGTTCCACAGTAGTACCAATTTTGATTGGCAAATCAACATGTTATAAAATAAGACTAAACATTTGTTCAGTGTTCTCTAGAATGGATTTCCTTTGTGACTTGTAGTAGTGCATACCTTCTCTGAAATGGTTGCACATTTTTGTAATGTTTTAGGCCCGTCTGGAAGTACACAGGTTTGGAATCACTGCATATGAAAAGAAAGAACAACGAGTATTGGAACAAGAACGTGCCATCATGCTGGGAGCCAAGGTACAAAATTGCCCCTTTATGTTTGGAGGAGAGCAGCAAAGGAAAATTGGTTTTCCCTGTTTTTCTTTATGGCATATAAGGATGGTACAAAATGTTGGGGGTTTTTTGGTCTCTTTCTAAAAAGTTTTGTTTATTCACACCCCTGTTCTTGTCTACTGTGGAAGAGTCTATGGATGACTGGAATGAAAACATGATTGAAAGGGAAAATGACTTTTATTGAGACCATTAGAAATTAGTTTGTGAATTTTGTGTATGTGTTTGACCTTTACTTAATTGAAACACTGTGAGAAACTAAGATAAGGCCCAAGAGAGCTTTCCATGTACATTTCTGTGTCATCCAAGAAACCACCACCAGAAAAGGAAAGAAAATAACAAGAAATAACTTTCGTTTATGGTTTGTTTGATTTTGGGAGGAGGGGGTTCTTTTATTGTGGAGAGTGTGGAAATCTTTCAGACTTTCTTAATAATCCTCCTGTGTCAACTCCTCAAAAAGGACACACTATTTATTCTGTTTCCCTTTGAAGGCCTTCATGAATGCTGTGTAGAAAGGTGTAGATTTTTAGAATGTTTGAATCTTTTTGATAGATTTACTCACCTGTTTCACTGCAGCCTCCCAAAAAAGAATATTTGAACTACAAGATTTATCAACAGAAAATTAAAGAAAAGAAAACAATGAAGAAAGAAGATAATACTATGGTTTGTGTGCTATGTTTCCTATACAATATCAAAGGGCATATTGCAACTAGCCCTGTAGCTTAATGGGTTAGTGATCCAGATTTTGTTACCAGTTCCAGTCTCTTACTACTTAGGCTGCTGCTCTGACTCTTTTGAAAGAGGCTCTTTCGAAAGATACTTTCGAAAGAGCCTCTTTCGAAAGAGAGCGTCTAGACTGCACGTTGAACTTTTGAAAAAGCGGCTTGCTTTTTCGAAAGAAAGCATCCAGTGAGTCTGGATGCTCTCTTTCGAAGAAGCCCTATTTACATTGAAGAACGCCTTCTTTCGAAAGAGGAACTTTCGAAAGAAGGCGTTCTTCCTCGTGAAATGAGGTTTACCGCCATCGAAAGAAAAGCCGCGTTCTTTCGATTTAATTTCGAAAGAACGCGGCTTGAGTCTGGACGCAGGGGAAGTTTTTTCGGAAAAAGGCTACTTTTCCCGAAAAAACCCCTGAGTCTGGACACAGCCTTACTACTTAGGCTGCTGCTCTGATGGGAGAATATTGTTTCAATCAGCTGCAGCCCAATAGATTATACTGTGATGTTGATGATCTTCTACAGAACATCCCGTCCTCTCAGGGGGACAGTAGCAATTACATCTTGCATCTAGTATGGGATTTGTAGAGGATTCTAATAGGAATAGAGAGCCCATCCTGTAGGACAAGGAGCGTGTATCTCATCTCCCTTCCCTCACTGCTTTTTCTCCAAGGTTTTGTGGCGGGGTTGGGAGATTGACTGAGGTTTATAATAAGTTTTACAGGAATTATATTTGTAAATTGCAAGAGGTATGGGAGAACTTCTTAGTAACTAAGTGACTATAAGGGGTGCTGCTGTTGACGCCACTCAGACACTTTTCTTTGGTCTTTTCAAACTGCTTTATCCATTTGTGAAACTGGGAAATAGATTACCTTATTAGGAAGGGAGCCTAGAATTTATTATTTCACTTACTCTTGTGAGTTATTTCCTTGACTCTTGTAGGGCTGTTGCCATCAGTGAAAATTGTTCACATGACTATGGAGGATGTAGATTTAGGACGATATATTTGGTTTCCTTTCCCAGCCTTGAAGTTAACAAACTGTTGAAATCAAACCGATAGTATCACTTGCACCTTTCAAAAGAAACAGAAAGAATTTTAGTGGATTTTTACTGCAATTGCCTAATTACTTTTGGCCAGATCCTTTGCAGAGGTAAATCAGCATCACATCATCAAAGATTTGGCCTGTGATTTAAGCTATCACGAAACACTCTGCCACCTATACCCACAATATGCAGGACCCTTTATGTTGCGCATTGCTGTTTAGCCAAGAGTATCTGTTCATTTTCCACTGAAATATTCATCTTTAAATCTGTCAGGAATATAAATCTGATTCTATCAAGATAAAGAAGAAAAAGGGTCAGGAACAGAGGTGAGCCATTTTAGTGAAGTACTGATAGCAAACTTGCTTTTGCTTAAGCTTTTCTGGTGAACTGCCTGTAATTAAAAATGCATCCTTATGCCAAAAGCTGTGCATATCAAAATGGAGCGTATTTTTCATACACATTGCATAAACTCTTCATTGTGATTGTGTTTTGTCTCGAACCTTTAAAACTTGCTAATTTAGGCATTTTCAACTATACTGCTTTAGTTCTGCCCTGACTTGTCAAAAGATTTTCAAATAGTGGTTGGGAGTAAGGTGAGGCATTTATAGGGTGAAATCTAGTGCCTTCCACCCTATCTTACAAAATGGCATTGTTTTTCTCCCTGAGGAAATGTTTTGCAAGATAAACTAAAAAAACCACGACATGCTTAGAAGGCGATTGCATTTTTAATTACCATGTAATTGGTTCACTGGAACTATTCTTTCTGTATTTCTCTAAGAGCCTTTATGTTTTCTGATTTTATTTATCCAAATATCCGTGTATGGTTAGGGTGACCGTATTTCCCTAAACTGAATACAAGACACCTGGCAAAATTACTCGTATTTGAGCGAGTTCAACGGCAACCAGCCATTCAAATGAACATCAAGCTGACTGAGACCCCATTTAAAAGAAATACTGTATACTTGGATTCTTTTTTCTTGTCTTTAAGGTTCACACAAGAAGGGATAACACAGAATCCCATACCTGTCCACATGGGAAGGGGTGACACACACTCCCCTACACCTTTCTCATGGGGGGTGGGGGGGAACCCGACCAATTGACCCTCCTCTCTCTGCCCAGTGCTCTCCACCCTGCATCCCTGGCTACTCCCCCAGGGTAGACCCACCTCTCCTGTTACCTGGCACCACATTTTCCTGAGGCAACATGTCACGGGGTATGCCGGGTCACAGGCCCCTCTCCTCCAATTTCTGCCAGAGTTCACATTAGAATGTGGCCAACAGCAGCCTTTCTGTAGGGACAGGAGCTGCTACCAGCTGTAGGGGAGGAAAGGAAGGGGAGAGATGATTTGGCCTGTGTCTCTGGAGAACTCATCTCTTCTCCCTTTCAACTCCCCCCAGCACTCCTGTGTAGCTGGAAGCAGCTTGTCCCTTCCTGCCCACAGTGTCAAAAGGCAACTAACACCTCCAGGCTGCTGCTGGCCATGGACATAAGTCAGTCACCTCCTGATCCCCTGCATAGGCAGGAAGGGGTTAAGCCCTGAGATTGCATCATGAATCAGTGCCTAAGGGGATGCCACCCCGCACTCACTGCTGGTGTGTGGATAGCAAGCAGGGATCCGGCCAGCACTGATGCATATGGGGACAATTTAACCATTGCAGGGGATCAGGAGGTGACTGACTTATGTCCATGGCCAGCAGCAGCCTGGAGGTGTTAGTTGCCTTTTGACACTGTGGGCAGGAAGGGACAAAGGGCGTAAATAAGGGACTAACCCTATATATGGTTAGTTAATAAAAATCAAAAGTTAATCATGGGCATAAATGTTTGTAGGATTGGGCTATATATTTGTAAAACTTTTCAAAATGTATATTCATGTCAACTAGGGCTATAAAGTAGGGAAGAAGTATGTGAAAATGGCTACTTATGAGCTAAATGAAATCATGTACTCCTAATATTTTCCTTTTTATATATATATTGTTTTAGGGGGGGTTGATTTAAAGTTATTACTAACTTTACAGAAGGGCTAAACTTCTAATTTTAGTTTTGTTTGGAATGTGTCAGTTTACAGTTTGTATTTATTTAATGTATTAGATTCAGTGGCCTGTAGCTAAGACTCTATATTAATAAACTTAAAACTACTATTACTGTGTAATTACAGGCAATGAAATGGGTGTCTTTTCAGCTTAAGTGTAGCATTAGTTTTGCATATATTTTGGATGCTTTGGATGACTTCTCTTTATCCTAATTTTTTTTAATTTGTTTTTTAAACCTAGGAAAGCCAAAAAGAAAAAATCAGCAGCTAGTATTTTGCCAACAGGACAGGTTGGAAAATTTACAAATGGGACCTTGATTCTTAGAGGTTATGACATAAAGAAAATTAAATCCTCAAAAGTGGTTAAATGAAGTTATTAGACTGTATCAAGACAGAAAATGAAAATGAGCTAAAATTAATTTCCTAATTAAAAAATGTCTACCTACCCATGGTTTTTTCCCCTGTGTTTTAATACCTGTCATAATACCTTGGTGGTGTTTTTGGGAGGATTTGCGGGGGGGAGCGGCGGGCTTATTTGTTTTTTACCTAGTTTCTACTGTGAGGAGAACATAAAGTGCATTGTTACACAAATTCAGAGTAAGAAAAAATAAGGTTTTTTTTCCTAATGAGTAACCAACCTAATTGAAGTATTATTTTCACTGGCTAACAAAGGTGTTGTACTTTAGTAGTCTGAGAGAGGTTTAACGGATTATATTTGTAAAATCCTGTTGAAACAGGAGTTTAATAAAACATATTTTTAGCAGTGGATTATCTTGTTTTCTGATGTAAATATGATTTAAAAGGCTAAAATGTACAGTTAAACCTCACTTACCTGAACGTGGCTTATCATTATGGATACAATTTTGTCACATTAAAATTAAGCAAAAATCACAGAACATTCATGGGAAAACTGTAGAAAGTAAGGGTACAGTCACAACACGGCTGAAGTTAGGGAGTTCTATTAACTTCTGATCAACTCATATCCTTAAAGATAATAAATAGTAATTTGTAAGGCATGTTCTGAATATCCCGTTATTGTAGTTGAAGTGTTAGCAACAGAGTTTGAGTGTTTCCATTGAAATCAGCAGCTGACAGCAGGTAGCACCTTTCAGAAACGCATTTTTAGGAGCTGAGAATTTCTTGGTGTTGTCTCACCACACAAGTGAATTCTATTTGTCTGGGTGTTTTTTAACTAAGGCAAAAAAAGTTTAGCTGTGAGCATGAGGCCAGCGAGGAAACAGCCTTAGCTTTCCCATTTAAGTGCAAACATTTAAAGAATGTTATTTTTGTTTTTTAAGCAGCTCTGGCACTGAAACACAACCGTAGGTGGGCAACTGCAGTGTAGCAGGGAGATTGGACTCCATAATGAGGGCTGACTTCTGAATATCCTGGTAACTGAGCGAAGGCCCTGCCAATTGTCCTGACATTTCGGAAAACACGCTTCTATGTGCACAATTCTAGGGATGGATTAAGGCATTTTTGCAATCTGCCAATCCACACCCTTCAGCCCACTTCTTCTCTGCTCTACCTTTGAGTTAAGTTTCCTCAAGCTTTTGTCCTTGACTTCAGTTGCCTAGATCCCCCTGAACTTTATGGGTGCTTAGACCCTAATGAGCTTAGGAAGCTTATTGGGGTGGAACCATCTTAAAAGCTATGCAGAAACAAAGCTTTAGTCAAATTAGAGCTCTTAGGCTGTGTCTACACTCGGCCACTTATTCCAGAAAAGCAGCCGCTTTTCCGGAATAACTTGCCAGCTGTCTACACTGGCCGCTTGCTTTTCCGGAAGAGCAATGACGATCTACTGTAAAATTGTCAGTGTTTTCTGGAAAAACTATGCTGCTCCCATTCGGGCAAAAGTCCTTTTCCAGAAAAACTATTCCGGAAAAGGGCCAGTGTAGACAGCACAGTAGTCTTTTCCGCAAAAAAGCCCCAATCGCGAAAATGACGATCGGGGCTTTTTTCCAGAAAAGCGCGTCTACATTGGCACAGACGCTTTTCCAGAAAAAGCACTTTTTCCAGAAAAGCATCCTGCCAATGTAGACGCGCTTTTTCCGGAAATACTTATAACGGAAAACTGTTCCGTTTTAAGCATTTCCAGAAAAGGGTGCCAGTGCAGACGTAGCCTTAATGTTTGCAGAACTCAAACACCAACTCAGACACCAACCTCGTGGGATCTGTTAATGAACTGAAGAAATTCAACTTTTTTTCCTTTTATAATCCCCTTCCTCCTCCATCCAAAAACCCTAGAAAATAAAAGCATTACACTCAGGAAATGCAAAAGGCTGAACTTACAAGCCTAATTCTTCCTCTTGTAATGACTGAAAACTCTACAGCTCATATTGTCAATATAACATTTCAACGGTATCTTCTACAGTAGCTATACTGCACACGTCATATTCTGCATTTCTGGTTAAAAATGTCATTTTAATTGCTGTTAAGTAAAAATGGTAAAACTTATGAGCAATGCCACTGAGTAAACATTTATGTGAAACTTTAACCTTCAAACTTCTTTTTGGCTTTTCTTATTGTATTTTTACACTCAATTTTACAGTTTATGTTCCTTTCTATTTTCCTCACTAGGATTTAACTTCCACTTTTTAAATAATGCCTTTTTATCTGTGTCAGCTTCTTTTACTTGGTTGTTAAGCTACAGTGGCACTTTTTTGGTTCTCTTACTGTGGTTTTTTAATTTGGGGTACATTTACATTTAAGTTGAACCTTGATTATGGTATCTTTGGAAAGTTTCCATGCAGCTTGCAGGGATTTATTTTTGTCACTGTACCTTTTAATTTCTGTTTAATTAAACCTTCTCATTTTTGTGTAGTTCCTCTTTCTGAAATTAAATGCCACAGTGTTGGGGCTGTTGGGGTGTTTCGCACCACAGGGATATTAAACTTTATTACATTATGGTCACTATTTCCAAGCGGTCCTGTTATAGTTACCCCTTGGACCAGCTCCAGTGCTCCACTTAGGACTAAATCAAGAATAGCCTCTTCCCATGTGGTTTCCAGCTGCTCCAAGTAGTAGTAATTTAAGGTATCAAGAAATTTTATCTCTGCATCCCATCCTGAGATGACATGTACCCAGTCAATATGGGGATAGTTGAAATCCCCCACTATTATTGAGGTTTTTTTTTTATTTTGATAGCCTCTCGAATCTCCCGTAGCATTTCATGGTCACTATCACTATCCTGGTCAGGTGGTTGGTAATATATCCCTACTGCTATATTCTTATTAGAGCATGGAATTACTACCCATCGAGAATCTATGGATCACTTAAGATTTTTACTTCATTGGATTCTACATTTTCTTTTATGTATAATGCCGCTCCTCCACCAGCATGACCTGTTCTGTCCTACCAATATATTTTGTACCTTGATATGACAATGTCCCATTGATTATCCTCATTCCACCAATTTTCTGTGATGCCTATTATAACAATATCGTCCTTTAATACAAGTCACTCTAGTTCACCCATCTTAATATTTAGACTTCTACTGTTTGGCTACATCTAGACTGGCATGATTTTCTGCAAATGCTTTTAACAGAAAAGTTTTTCCGTTAAAAGCGTTTGCGGAAAAGAGCATCTAGATTGGCACAGATGCTTTTGCGCAAAAGCACTTTTTGCGGAAAAGTGTCCATGCCAATCTAGACGCGGTTTTGCGCAAGAAAGCCCCAATCACCATTTTTGCCATTGAGGCTTTTTTGCGCAAAACAGTCCTGAGCTGTCTACACTGGCCCTCTTGCGCAAATGGGAGCATCATAGTATTCCTGTAGTCAGCCGCTGGTCAGTTTCAGCAGCGGCTGACTTGGGGATGCCTGGGGCAGAGCAGCTGGGGTGCTGCCGGGTTGGTCCCGCAGCGCCGTTCCTCGGCGCTACTGGACCAACCCAGCAGCACCCCAGCTGCTCTGCCCCAGGCGTCCTGATTCAGCCGCTGCTGAAACTGACCAGCAGCGGCTGAATCAGGACGCCTGGGACGGAGCAGATGGGGTGCTGCCGGGTTGGTCTAGTAGCGCCGAAGAGCGGCGCTGCGGGACCAACCCGGCAGCACCCCAGCTGCTCTACCACAGGCGTGGGCGAGAAAAGCCTGGTCTGCTGGGGGGAGGGGGGGTGGCGCACTAGCTGCGCTCCCCCCCCCCCCCCCCCAGCAGACCAGGGAGATGCGGAGCAGCTTTTCTCGCCCCGGAGGACGCGGGCGGTGGGACCGCGGCGCGTCTGGGCAATCCCACCACCTGCGTCCTCCAGGGTGAGAAAAGCCCCGTTCGTAAGTACATAAGTCGGATCCGCGTAACCCGGGGACTGCCGGTAAACAAAACAGGTAACCATCACGTGACCCATCCCCTTTCATCCAATCCCAGCTTCTGGCAATCTGGTCACCTACTTTCATAGTACTATAATTACTATCATACTCTACTTATTTCAATAATTTGAGAAATTTGGAAGGGTAAAGAGCCATCCACAAGTCTCACAGCCATAGACTGAGCTAAATAACATGTTTGAATAACCTTCACAAATGCTCAGTGCAAACCATACAAAAAATACAGATGTTCTAAACCAGGAAATGAATAATTTTGTGAAGGTGAATTTCCTCAGCTTTCCTCTCTATTAAATCAGCAGATTGTTCTGCTAACCTTACCAAACTGTTGGTTGCATTGTGCAAGGACAACTTGAACTTTATACCAGCCATTTATCAGCAATAGTAAACCAGGCACCATCAATGAATTTGTTGGCAGTGTATTAAGAATTTATTTAAAATCTGTAAACAGCATAAACTCATATTTCAGGTTTTTCCAAAAAGGATATTAATACACAAAGTCAGACTTAGACCAAAAGACAAAAAAAAGTTTGGTTTCCAATTCAAAAAATATAAACTTTTGCTACAGGTACAAAATTATAAAAAGTTTATTTTTTCCTCTTGATCTGGTGACGTACAAATACAGAAATAATGTATATTCCACCAGCTCCAATTGACGTTAAATGAGGGAAGTTGTTATAAAAGTAAAAATGTAATAGTTAGGAAGAAAATATAGGAAACAAGTTTTGTCTTTTATTTAACCAGGTGTGAACATTGTTATTTTGTTCCATTGTACCTTTTTTTGCCAACATTTAAATTAATGTCTGTCATGCTTCATATCACAACTGGAGAAAAAACAGCAGTTCTACCTCATGCATTTAGTCTAACATTTCATCACACTGTGTCTCTTGGCAATGCTTCATTCGTTAGTTAAAAAACTTGATATTTTTATTGACAGCACTTATAGAATGGAGTATTGGGTTAACATCATGATTGCTGCATCCAGAGAGTACAGTCTGGACCCATGAATGTTCACATACTGATCCGCCATGCTCAGGGCTTGACAAATCACTGAATCTACTCACCCGTGGCGAGATTTCAGCCGGTCGCCCCGTTCACCGGCGGCACATGCATGTGCAATGCAGGTCTTGCACATGCGCAGTGCGGGGCTGGCGGGCAGATTTTGCAGCCATTTGTCAAGCCCTGGCCATGCTAACCTGGAGATTCTCCCAAGTGGCATAGAATTTAGTTTTGCATCTTATTCTATTTGGATTTACTTGCAGTAGCATAGCTATCAGATGATCTCATTTGACCCAGAAATGCTACTGGAACACCTATTTCAGTAAAATGCACATCCATTTTCTACTTCGTGCAAGGATGAAGAAGTCCTGGAACATCTAGTCTCAGTGATTTGGGTTCTGCACCTCAGAAGCCTGTATGAATTTATTTTAAATGACTTTGTGCTTTAAGTTCCCATTCTGTTTCATATTACTAATCAGAAGAATCCCAAACAAATGCTGTCAATAAAAATAAGAAACTTCTCATTTCCTTTAAACAAAATAAGAAGACAGAGAATCTTATTTTCAGTAAGCAGTGAGGTCTTTTACATTTAAACATACCATTTTGTAATATTTGACACCTTACTTGAACTTCCTGAAGGACTCACTGAGTTTGTATTCTCTCTTCCATATATGAGTTGGTCCAGATGTGGTTTTTTTCATTACTCTACAGCAAGGTTAATGCTTTGCTAGTAAAAAAGACACTGCAAAGGTGGCAAAGCCTGAGATTAGGCCTAAAAGCTTTGCTTTATTAACAATATTTTGGAATGAAGGATTCCAGTACTTTTCCGCATCTTACTTTCTTATGGGACCAGGTAGGCAGAGCAGAGCTATAGTGTGGTGAACACTCCTAGATCATAATCACAGACCAACACAGTGCCTTGCATTTTGTAGTTGACTAGCCTTGATCTTATCCATTAACCTTTTTTATTCAATATTACCCATATAAAGTAAGCGAGCAAATACTGTAAGTCACATTTCTTCTTTCTCTAGAACATCTAAGAGACTAGAGTATCACCAGGTGCTCTTTGCCATCTTTTAAAACTAGACTTGAGAAACAAAAAACAAACCCCACAACATCTTACGGTACTACAACAGATTGCCAGCCAAAAACCAATGACAGCAATACATTACAATGTTCTTATTTACAATATGATGGAATATTATGCATATAATAAATTACATTAATACTTTTCCTAGTAAACTCTGATATACGTATATCTCAGGAATTTTTTTCCTTCAGTCCAGTATAAGTACCTTTGTTCTCTGTAGCTCTCTTTAATTCTATTGGCTATAATGGGAGATGACACTGGTTTCACCTGTGTCTTCTGAATTTCAGAAGCCAAATTGCACTAAAAATTCTGGATAAATCACAGCTCTCTTCTCTAACATTTACATTTTAAAGGTATATATTATGTGCTTTCTAAAATCAGAAACAAGAAGGGATTGTCAGACAGGGCCATATGCAGCTGACCAGATTGTAGCAATACTTGTGTGTGAACTTCTTTTGAACAGATATGATTAAAAGAAGCCAGTAGTGGCTGCACAGGCCTACAACAGTGTGGGCTCTGACAATGAATGGTGTGTTACCCTGCAGAGCTGGAACCGAAAGAGGTGCTTGGGAGAGTGGAAGGAAGAACATCCTTTTGAGATGAAACTTCCCTTCCTCTTTCCCCTCCACTCTCTCTACAGCCACACAACTTTTCTAATCCACTTTAGTGAACATACTGGGGAAATCTGTAGAGGGGAAAAAACTAAGAGAAAGCTTTATAAGGGGTAAACAGCAGTGTGATGGAAATTTAAGGGACTGATGTCACTCTCCAAACCATAGTCTTTTTCTTTCACAGTGGTAGAGACAATCAAAGTGTGTGGATTTAGGAGTCAATGCCTAAATTCTTTAATTTAGCAAAATGTAAGCTTTTGGGGTAAAGATTTTTTTTAAGCTCTGTAAATAAATTTACCTCTGTCTTGTGGAGTCTATTCCCTGCCAAGCAAGCTACAACAGATAAGTTTCATTCTGTTGTTGGCTTTGCTCTTCCCCCAGCTGAGATAATTTGTCCCAGGGGAATAGAGGAAACTCCATGAGAGAATGTTTTATGCTTGTCTAGTTGGCCAGGAGGCAGAGTTTCACATACAGAAGAAGCTGGAAGCTTGATCTCCCATGAACCTGAGGATTCCCAAAGATCTACACATAGCTAAAGGAAGCAAGGGCATCTCAAATGGATTCCCTTTGTCTCTGTTCTACCATCCAGCCCCATTGGGCCTTCCTAGCCCATCTTGTGAGAGCTATACTCCCATGGGCTTCCTGATAAAGAAGGGGTTGGGAATAGTGGTGATATAAATTAATTCAGCCAAAGACTGTTCTACTTTTCAATTGTATTCTCCACAGCTTGTGTGAAGAAAAGCTGGATGTCCCTGAAAACCTGCACCAAGGAAGTGCTGGGGGAAGTGGAAAGGCGAGGAGTAAGGAGAACTTGAGATGAGACTGCTCTTCCCCACACTTGCTTCAGATAAAGGCTCCCTTTTGTGCACAAATGTTGAGAATAGGGATGTAATGCCGTAATCGATTAACCAATAAGCAAAAGCCCCCCCCACCCCAGTCAATTTTTTTGCAGGCTAGCCAGCAGCCCAGCTCAGTTCTGGCTCATGGTGGGTTCAGGACCTATCCCTGTTACGGCTCTGCATTTAAAATGCATTAGGTACCAGGTAGGCAGGCAGCCCCGCTCTCTTCCAGCTCATGATGGGTCCAGGAGCTCAGCCCCCCCCCCAGGACAGGGGCTGCTTCAACCCTGCACTGCTACTTCTGTATCAGCAGGAGGCAATGGGCAGCCGGTCCACAAGGGGAGCTGGTTTTTAAACAGGCTCCCCTTGCAAATCAGCTCCCACCTGACACCCCACACTGCTGCCTCTGATACAGAGGCAGCAGCGCAAAGTGGCAGGGGGCTCCTTCGGAGTGGGGCTGGAGCACACTGGCTGTCAGCCCCACCCCCGGGGACTATAGAATAGTTGACTAACCGATAAGAATTCATGAGGTTAATCGACTATTCAGTTAACCAATATTTAATATCCCTTGTTGAGAAGAGGAACACAGAGCTTGCAGGGCTTTGTGGATGGAAGGGCCATTTGTGTTAGTGATCTGTAGAGCCTGGCAAATTTGCAGATATCCACTTTATATACACAGGTACCCACATCTACAGCTGTGGATGCAGATACCCACAGCTCATTTTTGCAGATACAGATGCAGATACAAATTTTGTATCTAGAACCCTGGATACTTGCAGCTATCCACTTTATATCTGGAGGTATCCACATCTGAGGATGTGAATGTGGATATCTGCAGCTCATTTTTGTGGATACAGAAGCAGATACACATTTTGTATCCATGCAGGTCTTTAGTGATCTGCAGTGGAGTGAATTACTTCCAGCCTGAACAGCGGAGGGAATTGCTTTCATTCTTCATGCAGTGCTGGTCTTAAAGGGACCCATTTTGTCCTGTCCCCACCCCCCACAAGATTCCTACTAAAGTCCATGGGATTTCTGCATGTGTATTCCTATGTAAAACTAGTTTCATAATCTAGTTCTAATTATGTTTTTATTACCACTGTTAGATAAGCTACCAAAACGCATGCAGCGTAAGCCGTTAATTTTTTTTTCATACGGGCAACTCAGTCTCATTTCAAATTTAATCCTTAAAATACATACACAACCAAAAATAGACTCACCCTCTATAGACTTAATCCAAATCAAATCAACAGTGTTAATACAGGATTTATATTTCTAATTGCCATTCTACAGTTTCTCTAGGTTGGAAGGGGACTGCAGACTAGCTTAACCTGCATCACACTTTTATCAGTGCCAGAATGAGTAGAGAATAGCAATAGAGAAGTCCATGCGTTTCTGCACAAATTTGGAGTCTGTCCCTAACACATTTCATTAACTATTTGAAATGTGAATCACTCTGTATTTTTCATTAACAAAAAAGAAAAATCTACTTCAACTTCACCCCGAGGAGTGACACACAAGGAATGATACAGAAGCACTTACAAAAACAACATAGATATCAAAAGCAATTCCAAAACCCTTTCAGAATGCACTATAAACATCTGGCAGTAGTTGTGGATTGGAAGGATTTAAATTCATGTGAATTTTTATTTCACGGATATTCCATGTAAAGACAGAAGTTCAGTCCTTATGTCCTATGCAGTGTTCTTGTTTTTAATAAGAAAACTAAGAGGCGTGCTTTCTTGTATCAAAATTGTCACAGGATGTTACACAGTATAAAAATTCATATGCAACTTAAAACACAGCGTTCCCATGTGCTGATCTGTAAAGCTGTACTTAAGTGAAGGCTACTGTTACAACTTCTATGTTCACGGAAGACAACTTTACAGTGAGCACGCTCAAGAGGAAATTCAGGGTCCTGTAGCATTGTAGCTGAGGTAGGCTTAAAACAGACCCACTGAATTAAAAATCCTGCACAGGGTCAGGTGGTATTTAAAAACAACAGAGAAAACAATAAATAGCTGGTCCCTGCTAAACATTTAACAAACTCAACGTAGTACACCACAGTTATTTCCACGCCTTAAAATACACTAGTAACATATCACAGTCTTAGAGGAAAGCATATCTGCTTTCCCACTTAACAGAGGTTTATTTTTGTTATGCTTTCTAGTTCAGTTCTGATCTAAAAAGAAGCTACATTTCTGTTCTGTAAAGGGAGGCTGGGTAAAACAAATGGGTGGCACTATATATCCTGCACAGATGGTTATAGATTGCTTTTGACTTACTCCTTCATTGTGGGTTGCTCAAATACCCCATTTTTCATCCCTCCTCAATGGCTGTTCATTATGGGAGTGTCTACACTACAGAGTCATTTCCAAATAATTCCCGTTATTTCAAAATAACAAAGTGAGCATCCACACATCAAGCTCATTATTTTGAAATAACCCCTGAATTTACGAGGAATAACACCTATTTCGAAATTGCTATTTCAAAGTAGGGTTTGTGTGGACACTCAGCTGCTGCTATTTCGAAATAACTACTCCCGAGTCATTCAAAATAATTACTCCCCAGTGCTTCTGGGGGCACTTAAGTCGAGATAGTATGTCCACATTAAGAGAGCTTGCCTCACGCTAATTTAGCAGGTTAGCATTAGCGAGCATGTGCTATTTTGAAATGGTTATTTCGGGAGTTATTATTTCAAAATAACTTATTTCAAAATAACCTTGAGGTGTAGACATAGCCTAAGATGGCACCTTTCCTGTATACAAGTGCGAGATCCTCTGCCATCACATGGCATTGCCTGTAGTGGGGGATGCACTTAAGCTGGAGATCATATGTGCGCCTGCAGCAATGTGCCTGATTTCCAGCAGCCTATCCATGAAGAGCTGTGTCTAAAGTTTTACACAAGGCAATGAGCTGGATTTTTGGTTTAAAAATTGCTTTCAGGTTTACTGACCGCACATATTGAAGTCTGTGTGCCATACTTACAAAGAGCATGTGCATACACATGTATGGGTGTGCGCACGTGTGTGCAGGAAGCGTGATTAAAAAGGAAGTAAGGTAAAAATAGATTGCAGCAGGCTATGGTGTTTGTCTAGCAGCAGCACTACATTTGGGTTGGATCATGAGGACAAAGTTCTAGATGCAGTGTCATGGTGCAATCTCTGGGGGCTTGTTACTATAAATTAGCTCAGTTAACTGCCCTTCCCTCACGAAAATACACAAACACATTATTTTGTTAAGTGACAAAGAAATTGAGAATAAAAATATTTACTGCTGATGGCATGCTGGTAAAGATGCTATCTAGTATTGCCAAGGATTGAACCCTTCAGTGGCTAATTGGACATTTACTTTTGTGGATGCCATTTCATAAGGCTTCTCATTTTCATACGTTTCAGGTGACCACAAAATTCCTGAGGTGCAGGACAAAGTCAAAACCTACAAGATTCTTAGGCTCCACTTCAGCAAAGCACTACAGCAGCATGTGCTTAAGTGCTTTGCTGTATTGGAGCCTCAGTTCGTTCATCCCACCTGACTAGAAAATTAAGACCTTTGATCACAAGCGGTGTTGTACATCCACAACTCCCAGTGAATCTATGGGCGCTGCAGATGCTCAGCATCTATCAGGTAAAAGGCTATAAAGTATCACTCCTCTTCCCAACACAGTCTATTTTGTGTGTACTATATACCATTTTCAAAGAAATATCTGTGATCACTTGGACTCTCCTCTGCTCCCTTTTCAGAAGATGATTGTTTCTGGTACCTGAAATGAGTTCTCCCATTTGTGACAACAAAAGCCACTGCAGTCACACTGAAATGAGAAGCACTAAGGTTTATTGAGCATTTTTAACTCCCCAAAGATATGTACCCTAGTGCTAGCTACAATGAGCACAAACATTGTATAAAAGTACTGAGGGCCTAATCTTGTTGCCTAGTTGGTGGGAGCATAATTCATAGAGTAATGCATTTAAGGCCAGAAGGGACCATTATGATCACACAGGGTACATCTACACAGGACAGCTATTTCAAGATAGTGGAGATGTCCTGAAATAGCAACCCTGCGTATTAACAAAAGCTGCCTGTTATTTCAAAATACTTTTTCAAAACAAAGGGTGCGCTATTTCGGAATCCCTGTAACCCTTGTTCCACGAGGGTTACGGGATGTCACGTAATAGCATGTTATTTTGAAATTTGGCATGGTGTAGATGTGCCAAATTTCAAAATAAGCTATTTGGAAATAGAATCGAAATAAGATATGCAAACTGCATAGCGCAAATTGCATGGGTGCTGTATAGATGCACCCATAGTTTGACCTCCTGCATATCATAAGGCAACGAACGTCACTTTGCAATTTCTGGTTCAAGCCCATAACTTCTGTTTGAACAATAGCATAGCTTTTAAAAGATCACTTTCTTGATTTAAAGAACTCAAGTGATGGAGAAGCCATCACATCCCTATAGAAATTGTTCTGATTGTTAATTATCCTCACTATTAATTAGCCATTCATAATAATCATAGTAAGCACAGATCCAATCATGAAAGGGAAAATGTGCTCATTGTAGCTGTTACTATGTGTCTGTAGTGTGCTGTATGTATGTGCTTTTTATACTTAAATGCAGGAATGCACACCCATCAGAATAAAAAAACCCTATTCTATAAATATTCTTGTTACCAGAGTAAAATTAAAAATGGATGTGCATAAATATTAATGATCAGATCATACACTGCTAGTTAGCAATGTTCTGCATAAGTGTTAGTCTAATTTAGGGATGTTGCTTTGTTACCAACAGTGAATAATGACCAATTGCATTTGGAAAGATTACAAAATCCAGCATAGGGTTAGGCAGCAGGACCTCAGTTAGTTACTGGGCAGCTTTGGCTGTCTTACACTCTGTGGCACCTCCAGTCCTGTGTGCAGAGTCACCTGTGCAGAAAAGAAATAACCTCTTATTTAATATATAAACTCTAGTTCCCTAGAGTAGGCAGAGTGGATGGAGGTAGCTTACACTGTGAGCCCAAGAGAATATATATGTGCAAATGTCATGAATTAAAGAGTGCAAATGAAATACTTACTGGGTCTTCTCTTTATAATTAAACATTCTTTGACCTACATTTTCTTAGCTTTATTTTCTATCATGGTGCTGAAATTGTACTTATTTGCAGCAGTTAGTTATCTCCAAACAGAGAAGGTCTAAGAGTATTTATATACCAGTACTTTTACTCCAGACAATAAAGTTAACCTTAGAACATTGCTGCTTCCTGGATGGAAGAGCAGTAACAAAGCAACGCTGGGGCTTACTCTGTGCGTGCGTGTTTATGTGCGTACCTATTTATTATTTCTAAAGCACTTCCCTATATCTGAGATGTGATACAAAAAAGTTAAATCCAATTATTTTCTTTTTTTTTTAAATTGCATTAGTCCAGATGCAATCAGCAAACAAAACTAGGCAAAGTTTAAAAAAAAATCCATATTTACACCTATCAGCTGCATCTTGACCTCTTCTCTGTGGCAGTCAAGGAATAATTTTGGTTGGAGTAGGATTTCTCCTTTGGTTGGCATGCAGAAGGAGTTAGAACTGAAAAAGATTTACCTGTACATTTCGGTTGAGGCTTAATGCAGGCATGAAGACACCTTCCACATTTTCAAATGCTGGAGGTCCTTGCTGCTGCCCATTTATGTAAAAGGTCAGGTTGTGCTTGTTTAGATCCAGGAGAACGCCCACAGTGGCACCTTTAGAAACACCCCCTTCTGTCCTAAGAAACAAAGTGATCATATTGTCCATCTTAGTGGAGGCAGGTTGTTACATTCCAGACTCTCTCTGTTTCAGGCCAGTCCTTTCTAAAGCAAAAGGAATGTGGAGCAGCATGAGAAAATTAGTATTATTTGGAGGGCATCTGCTAACGGCCTTTTCTCCACGTGTAATTTGCATTTTCCACTAAGTGCAGGCAACCCTGAGAAATGGGATCCCATAAGGTCATATCCACCCAGTGGGTACATTTTGGCAGAGCTGAAAAAGCTCAAAGAGAAAGGGGGAGTTAAATTAACATGATAGAGCAAAGATTTTGAGGATGGAAAAGCTGTTGAAACCAATTCTTTTCATACCCCACATGCTAGAGGAAATACATCAATATTCATAACAAAGATCTGATTCCAAGGACTTCATTGAAATCCACAAGATTGCTCACATAAATAAAGGCTGCAGGAAATGGCCTAACTGTTAATGTGCATTGAAGGTCTCAGATAGGGCGGCACAGTGAACTCTTTACAAGATATACTGTAAAAACAGAAAGTAGCTTATCACTAGCAAAATCCCTATTTGCTGGAACCAAATACACAATATCCATTCTATTTTAATTTGATTATCACAGCTAGCAACTGGGATCTACTATGCTCTAGTTGCAGGCCAGGACCCAAAAACTATATATAAAAAAGCAAACACCTTAGAAGGCAGGGTAGCAGGAGATGGTTCAAGGTGGAGCAGTAATTGATGAGGGATCTGCTCTCCCAGTGCCCTAAGCTGGTGACTAGAAGGGATTGAGAGTTATTGGGCGAGGAGCTGTTTCAAATTTTGGGGTGGTGGTGGTGATAATCAGTTGCGTCAGGAGCTAGCTACTGTAGCATCAGTGTCCTACCATCACGACAGCTTCAGCCAACTCTTCTATGCAAGAATACATGAACTTTTCCTTTAAGGACTAAGCTAGTCCAATACCATTCTACTTAAAGAGCACTGAGCCAGAAAACCACTAGATGTGTGAATTGGCCCTAGTTGCTGATGCTTTTAATGTCACAAATTCTGCAAGGGAACGCAGATTCAGTGTTTATAATAATTTACAGCAGAAGAGAAACAAGCCCCCTCTCCAATTCACAGGGTACACACAATTTTAATGTAACATTCATCAGAATGTTTAGTGATCAACACTAACATACATGTCACTGAAAAATTCAGTTAGGGCCAAATATGTGGAGCAGAGAATATGGTATTATTGGTATAATTGCTGTTATAAATTTTGTCCACCAGGGGGCACAGAATTTTTATGATTATGATTTATGATGATGATGATGATGATTTTAAATTGGATCAGTGGCTTTAAAACTTTTTTCACTTGTGGACTGCTACAAATTTTCAACTGGAAATCTTAGATACAGTCTGTGGCTCCCAACCAGTCCACAGATCACAGGTTTCAGAGGGGTAGCCGTGTTAGTCTGAATCTGCAAAAGCGACGAGGAGTCCTGTGGCACCTTATAGACTAACTGAAGTTAGTCTATAAGGTGCCACAGGACTCCTCATCGCTTTTTCAGATCACAGGTTGAAAACCATTGTTCTATGGCAATGACAATCTCTCACAGACTCCCTTAGACTCAGCATGTGGACTTCCGGGACTTTGCAGACCACAGGTGGGAAATGATGAGATTAGACCACTCAATGGCTCAACCAGCTCTCCCTTTCCTGCGGACTTCAACAGAAATAGGTTTTTATCCTTTATTGAGCAGATAATCTGGACATGGCAGATTCTTCCCCAATCAAATATCTTTAGACAATACCAGTATTCCATTCCAAACTCATGAGTTGCTCCCCTCCTCCAGCTGATTAGTTTAAAAAAAAACCCAAGATAATAACTGTAGGATTCTTTTTATTTGCCTTGTAATTGTCATTTGGTATCTTGTTTTCAAGATTTTCTCTTACCAGGTGGGCTAGAAACCCTTTTTGAGGGTATTATGCTCTTGCCTATATAAGAAGTTAATTCTCTGAGGCTAATGAATTGTGTGCTAAACCAGTGGTTCTCAATTAGGGCTCTGAAGCCTTTGGGAGGCCACATGTAGGTTTCAGGGGGTCTACCAACCAAAGCTAGTGTTAGACTCACTGAGGCACAAGGCTAAAAGCCAAACCTCCATCGCATGGTTCTATAGCCCGAGGCTCTCAGTCCCAACATCCTGCTGAAGCCTGAGCAACTTTAACTTCACAGGGCCCCCCTAAGGCATGGGGGTCCAGGCAGTTGCCCTGCTGGCTACCCACTAACATTGCTCCTGGCTTTTAAGTGCAGAAAAGAGTTCTTGTGGCACAGGTGGGCCATGGAGTTTTTATGGCATGTTGGGGTGGCCTCGGGGGGGGGGGGGGGGGGGGGAAAGGTTGAAAACCCTTGTGCCAAAGCATGAGACAGAGGGTGCGACTACACAGCACCCTAAATTCAAGACAAGAAACACAATTTGCATTATACAAATTGCATATCTTATTTCGAAACGGCTTATTTTGAAATTTGGCGCATCTACACAATGCCAAATTTCAAAATAACGTGCTATTTTGAGCCATCCCTTATCCCTCGTGCAACGAGGCTTACTGGAATGGGAAAATAGCATGCCCATTATTTTGAAAAATATTTCAAAATAATGGGCGACTTGTGTAGACGCGGGGTAGCTATTTCGGGATACCTCCAGTATCCCGAAATAGCCATGCAGCGTAGATGTATCCAGAGTCACAGGTCCCTACACCTCCACAGGCTAAGCAAATGTCTGAAAGCCCAGCACATCTCTGCTTGCAGGCTGGACATGCATAGTGCTGCCTCTGTAGTAATGTTCCCCCATCCTTCAACTGAACTAAAACCCTTTCATGGGATAATGGTCTATCCTATGGGAAGAGGCAAAGTTGGAGGGATAGCCACACTCCAGCAACATTCACCCACCAAACCACAAGTTTTGAGCAGGTGAGTTACTAATGCTCTTCTGTCAGCATTGACAGAACAATTTGGAACAATTTATCTGGGTTTGTTACAGAGGCAAAATGCAGAGAGAAGATTCTCTACCACAATGGCTGGGGGCTGCAGGGGAGAGGAAAATACTTCAAAGGCAAAAGGTCTCAGTGCAGATCATCCCTTTCATTAAGCTACACATCTCTTAGTGGTCCACTGCTTTTAGGACCAATCTCACAGACACTGAAATGATGGGGCAAGGTGGGAAAGTAAAAGCTGCATGCACACATTTTACCAAGGCATATCCTGATTTCTGAGTGCTTTATTTTGCAGCTTTAACACTTCGGAGGTTTTTTTCTGATTGAATGCTTTCGATATAAAATAGAAACCGGTTGGCAAAACAGACTCTGAACTCATGTAATTATGGCTTTAAATAACACATATGGCAGAACTACCATGCCTTTTCATTAAAGCAGCCCCAGCCAAAATGTTTCTTGTTAAGCAGCTTTCACATACAAACTAACGAGGTTGATCTAATTTTCAAGAAGACCAGCTAACAGTTCTAATGTAATTCCTTTTTATAACTCCATACTAATTTTAAATATATCAGTGATAATCATGTTAAATTATACATGAAGCCACTTAGTGTCTTAATCTGCTTGACTATTTAAACAGAAACAGTAGCAATTTGTTACACTTCTTTAGGCAATTAAATAAATATTTATTGGATGAGAATCTTCCTTTGTAGAGATATGCACCAATTTTTCATCATTTCCATTTAAGTCCCAATTCTGCCACCCTTACTCACATTGACTCTGTTCCTGTTGGTTTATTTGTTCACGTGTATCAGCTAAAATGTACATATGAGTGTTTGCAGGCTTAAGACCACTGAGTATTACCTTACTCTATGAATAACCCCAGAAGGCACTACTACTTCTGAGTAAAGATGGAGGAATCGGCCCTCCATGAATAATGCTGTTGTCTCTAATTGGAGTCTGCCACTGGAGTGCGTCTACACAGCAGCGTTTAACTCAAAATAAGCTATGCAAATTAAGCTACGTCAATTGCGTAGCTCATTTTGAAATATCTTATTTCGAAATTGGGAGCATCTACACTAGGGATGTTAAAATTGGATTAATCAACTAATCAAATAGTCAATGGAATTTCCACGACTATTCAATTAGTCAATAAGGGCACTTCAACTTTGAAACATAGCAAGAGCCCACCCCAGCTGTTGCTACATTTCAAAGGTGGAAGTGTCATGCAGCGTTCCACCTTTGAAATATACAAGAGCCCCAATAATCTTGTGCATTTCAAAGACAGAAATGCTACATGGAGCCTGGGGCCAGCAGGAGCTCTTGCACATTTCAAAGACTGAAACACCACATGGAGCCCAGGTCAGCGGGGACTCTTGTACATTTCAAAGATGGAAGGCCACCACTGCACCCTTGTCCCCTCCCACGGAGCCAGAGCTGGGAGGAACTGGCTTTTAAGCCAGATCTCCACAGCACGTTCTCTCCTCTCCTCCCCTCCCCCCACCTTGCTGCCTCTTTCTGATAGAGGCAGCAAGGGAGGGAGGAGCGACTAGTCGACCAGTGTCGACTATCCAATAAGCAAAAGCTTACTGTAACAATTGATTTAACAATGAAGTGGAGATGTGTCTTATAAACCTACCCTATTATAATGTGAATATTTTCTGATTTCTAATGGGAAGAGTGATTCTTTTCAGACCTATTTGGCTTCTTCAACAGCCTGAGAAAAGCCCACTTAAATCAATGTAGGGATTCCTATGGATTTCAGTGGACTGTGTCCCAAGTTCTCAAAATGAGACTTTTCCCTTCTGATGGTTATTTATTTTTATGGTGCTCCACAAACTCATTTTAGTTTTTCTTCTTTGCAATTTGATATAAAGGGTTGGCATTTTATATGCATTGCAATCTAGACATTCCTCTATTTGGTAATCTTGCCGGGGTGGAGTGGGGAGGACAGCTCCATTGCAATGAACTCCAGCTGCTCTACACAACAGGCATGTGGCACACCAGGTGCCTCTGTGTACTTACTCCCAGTAATTAACAAATATGAATTGATATTTGCTTGCCTAAATTTTTCATGCCCCTTTTTTGTGTGCTTCCTTTGGTTTATGAAAAGCTGATTCCCTGCTCTGCTACAGCTACTGAAAATGAATCAGCTATCTTCCATTTTTTTTCTCGTTGTTCTGGGCCCTAGTAATGCAAGATGCTGAGTCAATGTGAGTGGATGGTGCTATCTATTTCTAGAGGAATTTAGCAAATTCCATAATTAGGACTTTTAACTATTTTCATACTCACTCATTTATCTAACAGTCTAATACCTTCCTATAAAATCTGTGAAAACGGAAACAATTGGTATCTACATATCTTTAATTATAATGGCTCAATTACCATAGTATCTGAAAACCTCAGTTTTTAACATATTTATGAAATATATGATAGCTCAGTATATTTCTATTTTCATTGGGGAGTGATAGTTAAGCAGATTTAGCTGTTTTTAAAAAACTATTGAATCTAGTGGGTTAACAAACTGACCTACTTGGTTGCCACAGTTAAAAATATAATGCTCAGCACTAATACTGTTAAAGTGCATGTGAGTTCATGAAAAAAATATGCACTCCACAGTTGTGCTGCACTCTAGTGAATATTCTATTGGTCTGTCCCTTTTTAAGATATTCCTGTAACAGCTGGCAATTCAGCATCCATGGAAGCTGCGTTTTTTTCTCTCATTTTGGCAGAGCAATCAGAAAGCCAAAACATGTCCATTATTTGTTATCTGTGTAAAGAAAGGTTTTACTAAGCTCTTGAGCTGCCAAGCAACACAGAGTGCTGGCTTGTAACAACACTCCAAGGACTGAATCCATGAAATAGGTTTCTAGGATACTATCACACAGACTATTTGCCAGCCTTTTTTCAAAAAGTATCAGCTATTTCATGAAGCACTAGTAATTTTTGTACTGATTACAATTACTTTTGCCATTAATCCAATCAAGGCATTACAAGGACAAATATATTTTAATATATTTAACACGTTTTTTGTTATTTTATTCTATTATTGGCTTAGGGCCTGATTCAAAGCCACTCCTTTGATTCCATGCTTCTAGGAAAAACAGTGTCATTCAGCAATTCAGTCAAACTAAACATCATGACATGAATGGTGAGCCTTGATCACGCAATGCAGAAATATTTCTTGGGAGTCATGACTGAGTAGTGTCTTCAGTTTTGGCTAACACAACATACATGAACTGTCATAGCACTTCTGAGTTATCTGATACTCCTGGACCAAAATTCAACCCCCATGAATCTCTGTTGACTTCAAGTGTAAGTCTTAATTATTCTTATTTGGTTACCTGCACTTCTGATAACAACCCCTATTTCAACTGCACAGTATACCTCGCAACCAAGCTCCCATTTCAGAAGGCACATATTTCCAGGAACTGTAGTATTTTGATATTGGCTGTTACAAACTGGCTGATGTTGGGACAATGCTCCTGATAAAACCAGGATGTGGAATACATAAATACAGATCTTCACAGTGATAGGAAGTGGAGTCAGGTATTTGAGCCTTAACCTAACTTCAGCCCCCAACTGTGCAAATCCCAGATAAGGACCTTCCCCCAATTTTTTTCGCTTTGTGCTTCCACTTCTAGCAACCTCCCATTGCTATCATTAATCCCCTAGATGAAGAAGACAGAATGGGATTCTTTGCAAAGCCTGTCAATATCTCTATTTAACAAGGCAATCTGGTCACTGTTCATCAGTGTGCAGCATACGCTCCTCTGTCCTTGCCCTCAAATCACCCCTGGGCATTGCCTAATACTAGCTTTAATCAGCTTTCAGGACTGCCAGTAAACATCTTCATGATGAACAAACAGTAATTTGGGCTAGGGTTTCTTGTACTGCCCTGTGATCACAAAGAACCCTGGTGAATAGAATGAAATTGCCATCCCCCACTGCTTCCGTGAAAAGGAATGCAGACTCTTTTTAAAATGTACTCTCCTTAAAATGAAAAAAAATCAAGCCACAAGAAAAGTCCATAATCGGAGCTTACCGACTTGTATGAGAATTGCAATGCATGAACCAGCTGCGGTTGTTATCAACATACATAGCCCATGCCTTGTCGTCCTTCCCTAGCATCATGTCCTTGACCACGTTAATTCTAGCTATTCCAAAAGCCGGATCTGGATGGTTATCATAACGATCCACATGCAATTCCCAGTAATGTACTCCCTTGGAGAAGGCTGCCGTGCCCAGAACAACACGATCATCGTAACTACTACAGGTGGCAGTCTGGTTGTCATTTGACAGGACTATGTCCCGATGGGCCGAAGAGGGGTCGAAGGTGAACCAGGCCACTGTGCAGAAAGAATAAAGGCAACTTAATAGTAGGAAAGGATACAATAAAACATAATTTTGCTCTATTTCATATCAGTTTCTGCCCTTCTAAATTCTCACCATACTTTTAAGTGGAGGAGATATTCTTCCCATGTTATTCTAAACCAGGGGTTGGCAATGTATGGCATCTTGTGCGCTAGATGATTTTTTGTGGCATGCACAGCAAGCAGAGTGGGCGGCATGACCCTGCACTGAGCTCTGCATCCCTGGGGCATGCAGCCCCCAGGAACTAAGGGTTTAAGCACCCTCCTACCCCCACTACAGGGGCGGGGCTGGTCACATGCTGGCTGGTCTGGGGCCCAGAGCTACAGCCTGCAGATAAGGGATGAGCCCCGGGCAAAGGGCTGATCCAGGCATGGAAGTGACTGTGCCCTCCCCCGCCCCCCCCTCCTTGCCCCAGCGCTGCGAGTCCCAGTGCTGCTGCCCTACTTGTGTGTGCATTGGGGGCACAGGGATATCAGAGCAGGAGGGGAGTGAAGAAGGATACAGGGGCAGGATGGGAAGGGGCAGGGCTTGCCCTGAGGGGGATGAGGAAAGTTAAATCTTGGCACGTCACTTCTGAAAGGTTGCCGACACTGGTTCTAGACTACTGCACTGTGCACTGTTTCATTTCATAGGCAACTGCATTTCAGTTTGGAGAAACGTAAGAACCATTTATGCAATTTGCATAATTAGTAAAATTTGCAAGGCATTTTCAATCTCTTTGGGTAAAAATGCACGTAACTGTAAGCCAGCCAATATAATTTCTCCTATCTGGACCTGCCTTTTAGGGTGTAAGCTTCCTGTGGCAGTGAATGTCTCTGTTTGGGTCTGTATGTTATAGAGCAAATCACTGGTGCTGCACAAATAAGGAAGACGACCAACTTGGTTATGGACTTCTCTGAAGTCTGGGGCTATTCCGATATGGGATTTGGTTCAGGCCTGTCTCTACTGGAAATACTATTTCATGTGGTGGGCAAGTTCATTATAACTGGGTGTCATTGGCTTCTTTTAAAAAAAATCTTTACATCTAAATATCTTAACACTCTATAAATACAGAGCATTTATAGTATTTACTACAGCATTATTAATCCAGATGAACTTCTTGTGGTGCCCATATGGATGTCAAGTGTAATTACATGGGAACACTGCATGAATTACCACCCAGCTCTTATCAAGCCCTCTTCTGAAATTAGTATCAGCAGTGAAGAAAACACAGAAACATCAGAGACACACAGAGAGACATAGAGTGGCACATAGTGGTATAAATGACTATGAACTCTAGATCAAACACAATTATTTTAATTAAACCCAAAGCCTCGACAGGCAAATGCACATGTAGATTTTGAAACGTGGAGAGCTGTCAATAAATAGCACATGCCAAAAGTCTAAAGAGCTGGATTTTGTTTTTTCTTTTATCATTTCTGAGTATTTGGGATGGGGAAAGGATGGGACAGACAGCCTCAGAGACTGCAGGATGGATTTTCAGTGCGGGAACAACATAGCTGCCAACTACATGCAGCGACAGCTGCACAAGTACTTTTCCAACATTAAATCCGGTGCATGTATCCAACAGATTCTAAGACTATATGCAAGTGTCAGACTCAGGGCTGATCCTAACCAATTGGTGGCCCCGGGCGACCGTCTGGCTCACCCACATAGGGTGATACCGAACAAAAATTTGTCAAGCCAAAAAAAGGGGGGGGGGCAGGGAGTCAGGGAGTAACCAGGGAAACCTGGAGGGAGGATTTGGGAAGATGGGCCAAAATGTGGTTGCGGCCTACCCCTAAGACGGGCTCTGTTGGCAGCCCCTTGAAAATGGTGGCCCCAAGCGACCGCCCCTAAGACCGGCTCATAGCCAGACTCCACAACTGCACACACAGACTACTGCTGGAAAGTGTGCACAGAGAAATCACATGTACATTCACCGAGGCCAAGGTCTTCTAAAGCAATTCTGATAGCTTCTATTCTTCCACAGAAGGAGCAGCAATGAGTGGGGGCATCCCCATACTGTGCCACTAGCATACATCAATCCTGACCTGCAGTCACAGGACTGAGAGGGAAGCTCAGTCTGCACTCGATCCACCCTGGCCCCTTTGTGAAGGTGATCAAAACTCATAACACCAAGTATATTGGTGGATGTCATGGAATGTGAACATCTGGCTGCTAGGAACCAGAGCGCTCGATTTTTTAATGATATAAAACAAACTCACCATCAGACGTCTGTAAAACAACTGTCTTGCTGTAAGGGCCAACTCCTGAAGAATTAAAAGCTTTGACTCTTGCATTGTAGGTACTGTTGAAATGAAGGCCATCAATTGTACATAGGGTCTCCTTGCCAACATACACTTCCTGAGCATTCAAAAAGAAAGGGACATAACTCACCACCTTCTTCCAAATTGAAGGTCTCATAGTCAGACTTTTAAACATAAACGCTGAGTAAATATTGCTCAGTGTATAGGGGGATTTAGAATTTACAGGATTGTAACAAGGATACTCACATCCAACGAGACTCAACGCGGAGAAGAGAGTTCAAGAAAGATTAGGTAGTAGGTGGAGGCAGCAAGAGAGAGACAAAGATTAAAAAGGGAAGTCTAAAATGTATCGTTTTGTTTTTCCAATAGGGCTGTCTCAGTCCTTCTCTGGGTCCTGTTAATATACAGCTATGTAGTTTTGGAACTTAGATCGAAACCATAAATATAGGGTCTGAGGAGGTTGATTTCTGAAGATATAAAGAACTTTGTATGTATCCACAACAACTAAGAGGGTGGAAGGAATGTGATAAATGGCTGCAAGGATCTTACTAGTGCAATCCCCAAGCAGGATGAGTTATCATTTGGGGCACAAAGAGGATGGCCAGGAGCAATGGGATGAAATCATGAAATAGAAAATCTAGGCAAAATATAAGTGAGATCTCTCAGGCAATGGAAGAGTCTATAGCAAGGGTGAGCAATAATTTTTAAAAGGGGGCCACTTCGTACATTTCCTGTGCTCCCCTACCCACAGATTCTAATTAGCCTGGAGGTGGGGGAGCGTGTGAAGTTTTTGCCCCCCACCCCCACACCTAGGCTGTGTCTACACTGGCATGAATTTCCGGAAATGCTAAAAACGGAATACTATTCCGTTTTCAGTTTTTCCAGAAAAGGAGCATCTACATTGGCAGGCTGCTTTTCCGGAAAAGCCCTTTTTCCAGAAAAGCGTCTGTGGCCAATGTAGATGCGCTTTTCCGGAAAAGAGCCCCGATCGCCATTTTCGCGATCGGGGCTTTTTTCCGGAAAAGACTACTGGGCTGTCTACACTGGCCCTTTTCCGGAACAGTGTTCCGGAATAAGAACTTATGCCCAAGTGGGAGCAGAATAGTTTTTCCGGAATAGCGGCTGATTTTGTACAGTAGAGCATCGTTGCTTTTCCGGAAATTCAAGGGCCAGTGTAGACAGCTCACAGCTTATTCCGTAAAAGCGGCTGATTTTCCGGAATAAGTGGCCCAGTGTAGAGACAGCCCTATAGAGAATCGCCAGCTGGCAGTTCCCTCTAGATGCTGCAGCGGGAGGAGACTTTGAGCATTTACCCTGCCCCCAAGTCAATCAGGGCCTGGGGGGAGCATGCGAAGTCTCTTGCCCCCTTTTCCCACCCTGGAAGGGGCGTGCGGCGGCTAGAGAGATCCACTGGCTCTTTTAAAACAGCCTGCAATTCCCTCTGGTGCTGTGTGCCCCTGGTGGGGTAAGGAGACTTTGCATGTTCCCCCCTTCCCAGGTCTCAATTTGCTTGGGAGTGAGAGAGCAGCAGTGGCCAAAGACCGGATCCACCGGTTTGGCGGGCTGGATCCAGCCCGTGGAGGTGCTGTGAAATTCTTTACTTTACAAAAAAAAAAATTGGGAATTTTTCTGTTATTTCATGTCATTCTGCCCGAGGGAAAGTGGAAGCTCTAGGGTGGAGTGGGGTCCTGCCCTATGGTAATGGATAGTGAGCCTGTCTCACTTACTCCCCAGTTTCATGGGGCTGGAGCTGGGCCTGGCTCCCAGCTCCCCGCTCTGGGTGCTGTGACTTGGCCCATGGGGTCACAGCATGGCTCAAGCTTGGCTTGACAGCATCCCCATCATGATGATGGAGGAGTGGATGGGGCCAAACCTGAGCAGCACCGTGATCCTGTAGGCCAGGTTGTTACACATGGAGTGGGGAGCCAGACTCATGGGATAGGGGACACCAACTGCAGGATGAGTTTCTTATTTTATAGCTTTTTACACAATCTTTTTGGTTTTATTTTGTGTTATTTCACATTTGCAAAAAGAAAAAAAAACAAATGGCTCTAGAAATAAGCAGGATGATGGAATATGAGACTTCTGCAAGTTTCCACATCCAATGTCTAGGATTCTGTGAAATACTAAGATTGACAGTAGCCAATCCCCTAACACAGAGCATAAGGCCCAGATTCAGCACAGAACTTATGTCCCAATTTTGTAAAGCACTTAAGAACTTGAATAGTTCCCACTGAAGTCAGTGAGCCTTAAGTATACATTTAAGACCACTGCTGAATAGAGAAGGGATTACTTGTGCTTTCAGTAGCACAATAAAGAGTCTAAGGCCTTGACTTCTCCAGTCTTTTGATCAGAGACATAAACGTTATCGTCAAGTGGTTTCATCTAACTCCATATCATAAAATACATTTTGTGTCAGTTAAATTGTGATTTTTGGATAATTCTGGCTTTCTTGTTTATTGAGTGTGACTGTTCAAATTAAGGCACTTAGCAGTGATATTCACTAAAGCCTTTTTTTATAATCCACAGACCAGATGCTGATAAAGTCTTGGGGGAAATCTAGTTGGTATTTATTTAGATATCAAATATGACATACAAAATGTAGGCTTATTTTTATTTGAATGGCATGTCCTGAGAAGCAGGCCCTTTGTTTTAAAACAGCTAAAGCAAACTGCATGTGTATCATAGTAGTGTAGGCAAAATTACCCGTTTAGAGGCATCTCAGAAATTGGGATCTCTCATGGTATAGTCTAAATTCATGACCTTGAAATTTTGGGATTCATAAAATTTATCAGAAAGATAGATCAGTATGTGTCCCTACTTTGGGCATAAGTAATTGCTGTACTGACTAGAGATGTAAATAGATAACTGGTTAAACAGCACCCAGCTTAGCCACAGCAGCCCCCTGCCCACAGCACAGTGCAATGGGCACAGGGAGCAACACTCTGCCCATGCCACAGTGAGGTGGGCCCTGACCAGTCCGGCCGAAGCAGGACCGGGACAGGATGAAGGAAGCTTCATGCAGCTCCTCCGCCCCCAGGCCAGTCAGGGCTTGGGAGCAGGTGAGCGCTTTATGTCTCCTCCCACCCTGCAAGCAGCGTGTGGCACTTTGAAGTGCCGTGTGCTCCTTGCAGTGTGGGAGGAGGCTTCGTACACTCCCTCCACCCCCAGGCCAATCAGGGCCTGGGGACAGAGGAGCTGCGTGAAGCTTCCTTCATCCTGTTCCCGGTCCTGCGAGGAGTGTGCAGCACTTCAAAGTGCCACGCGCTGCTTGCAGGGCGGGAGGAGGCTTCCCCTGCCCCCAGGCCAATCAGAGCCTGGGGGCGGGGGAGCGTGTGAAGCCTCTTCCCGCCTTGCCAGGGGCATGGGTACCTAGTGGGAAATGGGGGCAAAGGGGCTCCTCCACCCCCAGGCCAATTATGGTCTGGGGGTGGGGAAGCCCAGAAGCATTCTGGCCCCGCCCCTTCCAGCCTGGCCCAGGGCCAATTCAAAAAATGTTGCCCATCCCTGAGCTAAACTCTACCCAGAGACCAATGGGGAGCCAGTGTAGATCCCAGAGCACCAGTGTCATGCGCTCCCAGCACAATGACCCACTCAGCCAGCGATTTGCTATGTTCTGCACCGGCTTTAGTCTCTAAGGGTGTGTCTAGACTACATGCCTCCTTCGACGGAGGCATGTAGATTAGCCAGATCGGAAGAGGGAAATGAAGCCGCGATTAAAATAATCGCGGCTTCATTTAAATTTAAATGGCTGCCCCGATCTGCCGATCAGCTGTTTGTCGGCAGATCGGGGGAGTCTGGACGCGATGCCCCGACAAAGAAGCCTTTCTTCATCGACACAGGTAAGCCTGGTTTCACGAGGCTTACCTGTGTCGATGAAGAAAGGCTTCTTTGTCGGGGCATCGCGTCCAGACTCCCCCGATCTGCCGACAAACAGCTGATCGGCAGATCGGGGCAGCCATTTAAATTTAAATGAAGCCGCGATTATTTTAATCGCGGCTTCATTTCCCTCTTCCGATCTGGCTAATCTACATGCCTCCGTCGAAGGAGGCATGTAGTCTAGACACACCCTAAATGGTTTTAAGGTGCAGCCCCCGGTAGAATGCACTGCAACTGTCCTAACCTTTAGCTAATAACAAAAGCCCAGATAATGGTCACATGGGTCCATATTGCAGAGGAAAGACTGCAGCCTCCAAACCAGATGCAGATGTTATAAAGTTAGTTGGGTCATTCCTGTAATATGAATCATAGAATCATAGGACTGGAAGGGACCTCAAGAGGTCATCGAGTCCAGCCCCCCGCCCTCAAGGCAGGACCAAGCTCCGTCTACACCATCCCTGACAGAGGTCTATCTAACCTGTTCTTAAATATCTCCAGAGAGGGAGATTCCACCACCTCCCTTGGCAATTTATTCCAATTTATGACTGTCAAGCAGAAATGGGGGTTCTAGAATCAGCCCTATATGGCATAAAATTAGAAACTAACAAAAGACATATTCCTTCAGGGAGACTCATCCAATCTCTGCCATTTACTGCTGCTTTCCCCAGTGCACCATCACCACTTCAGTCTTGTCCGAGTGGAGCTTTAGCCATTTGCCCTCTGCCATGATCATAGCCAGGATTTTGAGAACCAAATTTACCCAGAAAACTGGAAATAGAATTATTCCACGATTGCATGTCTTGACCTGGGTTTATTGCTTGCTGGGTGCAACAAACAATGAAGCCCGCAAAGGAATCTCCCATTTCCTGAGCCATTTATACAATGGCTTCAATCCCACCACAAATTAGAGCAAACTTGAGGGTTCTCTAGTTCATTCATGTTGAATATATCCTGCCAGGGGCAACCAGCCAGCTGTAGTAATGCCCTGAAATTCCACCTTCCATCCTCATAATCCCCCTTTGAGCCAAAGTCTGCAGGAGGGTAGCACAGACACTGATTATACTAGTTAACCTCCATGTAAGGGAATTCTCATCTGGAATGACCCAGCAGCTTTCTGGTCCCATTTCACTGCAGAAGCAGGAATGAATTAGATAATCTACCCTCCTACATCCATGTCCTTGGCAAGTTTTAACAATAATACAAACACTCACTCGGAATTGACCGCCATCTCCATCATCAAGCTCCAAGATATAACCTTCCACTGGATTGTGGGTAAAAGGTGGCATCCTCCAGGCCAGCGTCACACTGTTGTTTCGGGTACAACACTTCTCCAGCTGTAGTAATGGGACTGGTGGCACTGTAATGGGAACTGGGTATAGATTAGTGTAATTCTGTCCTCACCCATTAGACTCTGTTGTCAGCAATATGATGATCCACCACTTCACTGACCTCCCTATTAATCCCCCTCTCTTACCCCCCCATCCCACAAGGTAGCCAAAGTTACTTGCAGATAGAGCAGGCCAGAAAAATATGTTTTCCACATGGGAAACTTCAGGTTTTCACCAAAAAGTCTATGCCAAGCATTTCATTACCTGATACCAAATATTTAAGTACTACCACAAGTACCTCATGGAAGTTGTAGTTCAGATACAAGATCTCCATTCTCCTTAGATGGTCAGAGTCCCTGCCAGACTACATCTCTTATGATGCACAATAGTCTTTCCTCTTCGAGGTACATGGTGGGACTGGGGGAGGGTGTCACACACTACCACATATCATAGGACTTGTAGTGTGGCCAGGAAGCCCAGTCCTTAGAGAAGACTAGAGACATGAAACGACCAAACTTCAGCACCCACGAGGTACTGTGGCAGCCTATCAAAACTGAAATATTTCTGTACAGGGTTATTTTGGTTTTGAATACAAAAAATTGAAAGTTCTCACAGAAAGCAAATTTCACAAAAAAAATTGTTTAGTCAAAAACCCACTTTTTTGGTTAAAAAAAGTTTCAGGAGAAATGTAGAGATACTATTAAGCAAAATTGTTTCATTTGAATCTTTTATCTGAATTGCTGTATTCAGGTAAAGAAAGGTGATTTTTTTAGGTTACAGGAGTTTGATGTTGGCTTCATCCATTTGAAAACTATAAAAGTGAGGCTGATACTGCCTGTACTGATTGATCCAGGACAATATTGTTTTACTATTGACCATGCTCATATTTCAAAAATAAAAATAAGCTTAGCAGAACATTCAGCCATGCTTCTGTGGGGGAGGTGGGAGGGGGAACATGCATGTCGTCTGTCTATGCCTCTACACCAACTTACTTCACTTGTCTAGCATCACAGCATCTTTCCACTCTCCCTTCACTGGAATCAGTCTACAAGAACCCTAATTTAGGCTGAATTACATCCTTGTACAGAAAACTAGTGCAAGGTTTATGCACCACTTAAATCCCAGGGCTTTAGTGGAATGTAGTGACATGGAGGCCTTGGTCTTTCCTCATGAGGCTGATCATCATCATTAGGGCTCAGTTCTGCAAAGTTCTGGCAGCTTCCTACAAGATGCAGAGGGCTTTCAAGCAGGGTGTGGTACCCTCCTGATTCAGTAGACATACTATATTAAACTGCTAATGGGGCACCATGTGCTAGCAATAGCAATCTCTGCCCTAGCACCACAACCCTAATCCTGGCTGGAGAGGAGGAGAGGCCCAGGGAGGGATGGAGGCTAAAGAGCAAGCCCACCCCACACTCCGATCACAGTGGCAGCTTTGATCCTGTGGGTGTGGGTTCCACACCAGATTCTGGGTGTTGTGACTTTGAGCACAGGATCACATCACCACTCAGGTTGCCAACAAGCCTTTAAAGAAGCAGCAATGTTATCTAGTTTGCTATGTACTGTTAAATAGATGAGACACAAGTCTCATTCCTTCCTCTCCAACCCTTCTGGCCCAGGACACCTTGACTTCAAAAGTATAGAGCTCATATCTTCTGAGGCAAAGAGCTGGGGAGCAGGTAGGAATGGGCAGAGCTTTGGCTTCTCTCCCCCAGCCCTAGCTGACCTCAGTGGAAGGAGCAATGTGCTCCTGGTACGAGCCAGTAGCAGATTGCTCCAGGAGAGTGACAAAGGGGGAACAAGGAAGGACTTGTTCTCTCTGTCTATAAATACATGAAAGGGAGATGAATGATTTAGAGCAGCACACTGGACTGTACCTAAGAGCAATAGCACACACTTTAAAAAAAGGTAAATGGGGAGGAAAAGAGAACACTCTGTTGTTAAATTACTGAACTGACCCACTGCTTGTGCCACTGAAATCCATACTGTAGGAAGCACTGAAAAAATGCTGTAACAGTATTGCCCTGGCAGGGAGACAGAGCAGATAGCTAAACACATTTTTTTCCATTGCAAAATGCTATGCTGTTGTAACCCTGTGCTTCTATAAATGAAGCAGGCAGGAGATCCTTGGGGTTCTAGATGACCACTGTGTCACTGATGTCTCATGTCAAATTAGAAGCTTAGTCACACCCAATTCAACCCATCCCACAGCTCCTTCCTCTGTTCGGACAGAGTTGGATGTTCAAAGGCTCTGTTTTGCTGTTTGTCAACCTGTGTAGTACACTACAATGACTTTTCCCCCAGGCTAAACCATAGGGGAATTGTATTCAGCAAGAAAGCAATCCAATGAGCTTTAGACCCTCTTATCCCTCCCCAATCAGCTAGCTTGACCGGCTAATATCTTGAGTCACCTCTTGCTGGAAACACAATGTGATCAGCAAGCAAGAGAACAAGGTTACATTCAGATACCTGCCTTCACTCTGCCATGTCCTTAAATAAACAGATAAAACTAGCGATGAAGCCACTCCTTTGGATTTTTTCAAATACCAATTCATTCTTTTTGTTGAGCCTGAGTACTGAGAAACTTGCCAGGTGCTGGGGCGGGGGAGGGAATAGGAGGGAGTCCCCACAGGAAGATGTGGGTGGGGTGATCACGGTGGCTGGGTAGGGATGGCAGGAGGGAGGTACATTCCTAGGGGAGGAGAACCAGACAGGTTGATATTTAGAGCTCTCCGGGTAGAAAGTGGCCTCTGGTGGGCCCCAGCTGCTACCCAATACTGCTGCCTCTGTATCAGTGGCAGCAATGCGGAGTTTTAAGCTGCCTCCTTGCACACACCAGCTCTTCGGGAGCCAGCTCTGCAGGTGTGCTGTAACCATGTAACTGATGAAAATTTCAACAATTACACTGTTACCCAATTTCAACATCCCTACCACATACCAAAAGTGATTTTAAGCATTTGTATCCATTCTTCATTTTGCAACTTTCTGGGTATGTCTACACTACCACCCTAGTTCAAACTAGGGTGGTAATGTAGGCAACCGGAGTTGCAAATGAAGCCCGGGATTTGAATTTCCCGGGCTTCATTTGCATCTCGCCGGGCGCCGCCATTTTTAAATGTCCGCTAGTGCGGACTCCGTGCCGCGCGGCTACACGCGGCACGGAGTCCGCACTAGCGGACATTTAAAAATGGCGGCACCCGGCGAGATGCAAATGAAGCCCAGGAAATTCAAATCCCGGGCTTCATTTGCAACTCCGGTTGCCTACATTACCACCCTAGTTCGAACTAGGGAGGTAGTGTAGACATACCCACAAACACTAATCCCATCAATATTCCAGCATTCAAGAACAGATCTCTGGTCACACCTTTAGCGAAAACAGAGAGAATATGGTGAACAGTCTCAGCTAGTCATGGAGAAGGATAGGGATTTCAGACCATGGCAAGCAGAATATATGATGGAGGGAAGAAGACTGAGAAAAGGAAAGAGATGTGGGCTAGATCAAAATGACATCAAATATTTAAAATGGTGTGTCTTACAGTGCCTCAACATATCCCTTACAGTGCTAAGTTATTGCTAACAGGCTATCCAAGAGCCACTCCTACGATTAAGCATCATTACAGTACAGTATCTCTGTGCAGTAAATCTGCAACTGTTTGTATTTCTCATTGTTAAGGAAACTCTGCCTGATCTTTATTTACTGAGATTAGTTTTTTATCTGAAGCTTATCCTTAGGCCACCAATAAGATACATGCACAAGTTCCCACCAGGGCTAATTTACTACAATCTGATTTCATTTTCATTCTGCTTTGTCGAACATAGTACATCAGTGTTTGTTTATGAGCAGACATTCACCTCCCATTGACCTATGCAAGCTCAGTGATGCAAGCTCAGGCCAGAGATTTGAAAAAAAAAAGAAAAGAGATTTCAGAAATTCAAGTATCTACAGGTGCTGATGACAATGTTCCATTCCCCAGTGGGTAGGGGGAGGAAGTTATTTTTCACAGTTCTCCCCTTGTCTCTCTCCCCTTCCCTCATCTTCCTCATTCGGACATGGACAGCTTCGTTTCCTACTCCAGTTTCCAATCTTCATGTACCAGGGTGTAAACAAACATAGAAAAATAACTTGCAGTTAAAATGGTCAGTCTGGTACATTTTCCCTTGGGATAGTACCTGATCACCCTTCTGGTTTAGCTTTGAATGTCATTAAAGTGCCTTCTGCATATGCTGTTCCCAGACCAAACAAAACAGGGAGTTGACAGAATTCCCATATGACACCAGAGCACATGGCAAAGACTGATTGCTCTCTGGTACAACGTGGTGAATGAGACTGGTTTCAGGAGGGGCATGTATTTTTATGAGACTACAAATCCAGGGGTTATTCTGTATGTTGCTTGTGGAAAAACAACAAAACCTCAACATGTAGGCTACGTCTACACTGGCACCCTTTTCCGGAAATGCTTAAAACGGAACAGTTTTCCGTTATAAGTATTTCCGGAAAAAGCGCGTCTGCATTGGCAGGATGCTTTTCCGGAAAAGCACTTTTTCCGGAAAAGCGTCCGTGGCCAATCTAGACGAGCTTTTCCGCAAAAAAGCCCCGATCGTCATTTTCGCAATCGGGGCTTTTTTGCGGAAAACACTACTGTGCTGTCTACACTGGCCCTTTTCCGGAAGAGTTTTCCGGAAAAGGACTTTTGCCCGAACGGGAGCAGCATAGTTTTTCCGGAAAAGCACTGATGATTTTACAGTAGATCGTCAGTGCTTTTCCGGAAATTCAAGGTGCCAGTGTAGACAGCTGGCAAGTTATTCCAGAAAAGCGGCTGATTTTCCAGAATAAGTAGCCAGTGTAGACACAGCCGTAGTGCTGTCTTCCCAGTCTATTTATAGACCCCTGTTTCTTGCCACTCTGATTGTTGTCTAGTAAAACATGATCATTTATTTTTATCAATATGAACTATTTGAAATAGTTCCTTTCATTTCTACACACTGGGCCATCTAGATAGTAAGCACTTCAGATTCTCAGTATGTGAATGAGATGATAGCATAAAGCTGTTTTAAATTTTTAGACACTAAGGAACCAGCAATGAAGGTAGAGATGGCTATGTACCAGCTTGCTGACACAGAAAAGCTTTTTGGGGCAAGCCAGCACATACCAGGTAGCTCCAGGGCAGACAGAGATGGATTTTGGGAACTTAAAAGTACTTTCCATCTGGTATGGAATGGAAATGAACTGCGGGAGGAAAGAGGTGAGATTGCAATAGTAAATTCTAGTACATTCCAACATGTCAAATTAAGAGTGTGCCTATTCACAGAGTGTGGCTGCAACTCAAGTGCATGTACCCAAACTAACTTTAATCTAGCATGCTTCACTGAAGCTGCAGCCGTGTGCATTTCACCCACTGGCTGGCACTGTGTGCAATTATCTAGGGAGCATTAGGGGCTTGTTCAGTCCTTGCTGAAGTGCATGCTACACAGATTCACAGCTCAGGATCTAAGATAGCCAGATTATAGCCAACTTGAGAAGGTCTACTCAAGATGAGTCACATGCGGTGATTGCAGTATAAACATACCCTAACAGAACCCTATGAGGCACACACAACCAAAAAGTATATTATATCTTCTTACTATATATTTTAGAAATGTGCATCTGTCTGTTTGCCAATCTATGAGTCCATTTGTTCAAAAACTCCTCCTAAATGGTAAGAGCTAGGACCACCAAATTTGGTATGCAGTTTCCTCTTATCAAGTTTAGTTGTGCCAGGGCAATGGGATGTGCCTGGAATTCGGTTGTTTCTCATAAAACTGGCAAGAGACAGTTATACTGCAGAATGACCATACAGGGGGCAGAAAGGGGCCAGAGATGGGGACCAAGACAGCTATAACCCCATTGGGCCAACAGAGGGCAGAAGTGGAGAAAGGCACTGCTATCTATTATGTATTTCAGATAATTGTCTGTGTGTCTGTTTGTCCCCCAGCTAGGAGATATATACTTCTTCCCCCACTCTACTACTGGAGCTACTGCAGCCATGGACAAGTGTTTCTCCTCTGGCACTCTAGCCCCACTGGGGGAGGGACAGGGAGGACTGAGGTTCAGGGCTTCTCATAGGCCAAATTTACTCTTCTGGGTTTCCAGGGTTAGTGGATTTTGTGGACTCCCTTAGGCTCTGGGGCTGGGACAAAAATGAGGGGTTCAGTGTGCGGGACAGGGCTGCCAGTGAGAGGGATGGGGTGCAGAATCTAAGCAGGAGGTGTAGTGCAGGAGGGGGTGAGGGTGCAAGGTCTGGAAAGAAGTTGGGGGTGCAGGAGGAGGTGAGGGTGCGAGGACTGGATGGAAGGTAGGGTATGAGTAGAGTGGCCAGAGAAAGGGGGCAAGAGCAAAGGAAGGTGCAGTGTGAGCCAGGAGGGAGGGTGCAGGAGCAAGGGTGGGATAGGTGTCTGGTCAAGGGGGAGGGTGCAGGAGCGGGTTGGGGATGCAGGGTCTTGATGGAGGGAGGTGTGTGAGGGGGGTGCATAGAAGGATGCAGGATCTGGGCATCAGGGTGGGGGGGGGCACTTACTTGCCTTTGCACCCTGCGCCATTTCCAGGCACGGCCTTCTGCTGCTCCTACTGGCCAGATTCTGGCCACTGGGAGCAGTGGAGAAATCCTCCAGGTAGAGCGCCCACACGCTACTGTTCCCCCAGAAAGGATAGGAGGAGGGGGGACGCTTCTTCCCCACGAGCCAGATCGTGCAGTGAGGCTCAGGGCTTTCTCTACCTTCCCCTGACAGAGGGAAGCCACTGCTGGAACTCCACCCACATGGGGGAAGGAGGGCAAAGCTGGAGTGCCAGAGTGGGCTCCCTGCTGCAGGGGGAAAAAAAAAATCGGGGCTAAGCTTGAGCTGGGGAACACCTGCAAGGTAGATGCACCACAGTTTCAGACAAACTTGCTCATAGACAGACAAAATCTCTGCAATATATAGTAAATAAAAGTTAAGACCCCAGCATAATAGATGGTCTGAATAGGAGAGGGGGACCCCACAGAGAATGAGTAGATGATATAGTAGATTGATGTGGAGCTAGTCTACAGAAACTAAGCCACTCTGCACTGGACAGGGAATGATGGAAAGAGGGAGGCATTGGACACCAACTGGCGTTGAGTCTATGGTTCTTGATGATGATGATGTCCACTTCTCCACCCTTGTTGGCCAAATGTGGTTATAGCTGCCAAGACCCTATTTCTGACCCCTTTTGCCCCACTGTGGTCATTCTGCAGTACAATTGTCTCTCCTACCAGATCCCTCCCTTTCCATTTTTTGAGCAACAATCAAATTCCAGGCAGATCCTATTGTTCTAAGTTATGATAAGAGGAAGCTGCCTACCAAATTTGGCAGTTTTAGCTCTTACCTTTTAAGAGGAGTTCTGGAACAAACAGACTCAGGAGGATGGACAGACAGATGCACATTTCTACTACATATAGTATAGACAGAAGATAGATTTATGACAAGTTACAATCCCCTTTCCTTAAGTTTACTTTGACCTTTTAACTATTAATCTGAAGTCTACAATTTCTGCTGTTTCTACAAGGATTAAGCTGTCATATTAGTTACTCTGTTTGAATTAACTTGGACTCTTTCAGTTCAGAACTTAGCCTATGGAGAACAGATAAACTAGATGAACGTAAATTCTCATATTTCTGGACTGCTTGTGTGGCATTAGAGAAAAACAAAATTATCTTTAACCCATCCAGTACTTTCTGGTAGACTCTTTTTAGTCTTCCACATGTATCTTTAGGCCTATTGAAGTCAATGGAAAGATTCCCATTTACCTCAGTGGACTTTGGATCAGGCCCCTATAGAATGTCTAGGTCTGTTCATACATCTAGTTTGGATGTGCCCATCATGTTGGTATCTAAGTTCCAAAAACATGTAGACGTCATTACATATTTTTTGCATATGGTACTTGCTCTCTACCAGCTCTCTCTTGTTCTCCCTTCCCTCATCTCCCACAAGAAACATCACTGGGCTGTTCTTCTGACATTGTTATTGAGGAAGGTCTTGTTCAAAATAATAGGCTTGCAATTTTTCCTATAGACAGCGAGGCTTGTGCTAACCCTGATCTTTGATGTTAAGGAATTCCATAGGCAATGATCTTCCATGGCAATTTCTTGCCCATACCTACAAAAGCTTTATTTTGGGCTCTGGCAAATGCAGTATCCTCACTGAGCATAGCTATCCATGATGGTTCTGCCTGACTGAGGGCTTGTCTTCACCACAACACTAAATTGGTGTTGGTAGTACATCTGGTGAAGACATATTACATCGATGGGAAAGCACTCTCCTGTCAACGTAATTGCTCCACCTCAATAAGAGGCAAAAGCTATGTTGGCAAGAGAGCATCTCCCACTGACATAGTCAGGTGTTGATACTAGTTACCAAAAAAAACCCCACTTCTTTTTCACAGGGCTTGTCTACACTACTGCTTAAGTCAATGTAAGTTACATTGCTCAGGAGAGTGGCTTTTTCATGCCCCTGAGCAATGCAATTTACATCAACTTAAGCAGTAGTGTAGACAATCTCTGTGAAAAAGAAGTAATTTGTTTGCCACTTGCTAACATGTTGGTAACTGGAGCTGGTTGAAAATTTAAAAAAAAACTGTTTTCTGTAAAAAAAAAAAATGCTGTTTTTTCAAAACCTGTTCGTTTCGTAGAAATGGATCAATTTTGACAAAAGTTTGAGGGCAGGAGGAAGAGAGAGCGCACGAGCCAGTTCATTCCAGCTCAGCCAATACCCTAGTGATTAGGGCACTCAGCTAGGCTCTGGCAGACTCATGTTCAAACCACTGGTCTCCAGGTCAATGCCCTCATCACTGGGCTACACAGTCAGTCTTGTGCTTTCTCTCCTGTTGAAACTGTTCCACCCTGTGTAAAACATGCAATGTTAATTGCTCCAGAGTGATGCTAACTATACAGTCCTATGCGTAGGGCACTGGCCTTATGGTGACTCAGACAGAGAAGGGCCCTAAATCTAGGTCTCCCATATCCCACCTGCCTGAACTAACCGCCAGGCTCACGTTTCCATAGTAAAATTCTGAAACCTCCAAAATTTTCCACAAAAGGCAATTGTAGTTTTCCAGCCAGCTATCCCAGCAACTCATTTTTGATGAACTGCATTCAATTTGTGAATGCTGCAGAAAGGAGCTATCCTGGAAAAATGACCCCTCACTCTCACAGGCCTTGGAGGACAGGCCAATCCTTGCCTATAGACAACCAACTAACCTCAAACAAATTCTTTCCAGCAACCATGCAGCACACCTCCAATGTACTTATCCAGGAAACCCCCTTGCTCCCAAAACCACATATAATCAACCCCGGTGCCAACTCTGTCTACACACCTATTCAAGTGACATTATCACAGGACCTAACCACATAAGCCACCACATCAGAGGCTCATATAACTGCATATCCATCAGTGTGATCTATGCCACGACATGCCAGCAATGCCCCTCGGCCATGTATATTGGCCAAACTGGACAGTGTCGACAAAGGATTAATGGACACAAATCAGATATTCGAAATGGTAACACACAGAAACCTGTTGGGGAATATTTCAACTTGCCCGGGTACTCACTAATAGATCTAAAGGTGTCTGTACTATTTCAAAACAATTTCAAAAGTCTCCTGGAGAGAGAAACTGTAGAACTGGGTTTCATTTACTCTGACACCTTGAATAGTGGTTTCAACAAAGATTTGACCTGAATTGGCTGCTACTTTCCATATCCTAATGACATAAAATGCTAAGCACCAGGTACTTAGAATACTTATAACCCACCCTATTAGCCTCATTTAGCAAGGACACTCTAATTAACAAAAAAAAATGCATGTTTTCCCCTTTTCTTTCTCTCCCCAACCCCTCTCTTTCTCTGCTATTTATTTGCACCCCGGACCTCTTATCTCCATTCATCTGAAGACGTGGGTTATGCTCATGAAAGCTCATGATACCATCTACATTTTTTGTTAGTCTCTAAGGTGCTGCAGGACTATTCATTGTTTTTTTAAGTTTTTTTCAGAATGGAGCGATGTCATTTTCAAGTTCAGATTGACACCAATGTCTTTATCACCTTCAATGCTGACAGATTGTCTCTATCTGAAACTTTTATCTTTTTGAATCTTTAACTTCACCAAATTGCACTGTCTGAACTTGTCCTGATCACTTGAGGTGAGGTTAAAGCACTCCTTGGTAAACTCATGTTTGATTAAGAGAAGACAAAAATAGTTATCCAAAAATGGCAAGTAGTTTATCTTTCTCCCTCTCCCCAGCTTCTTCCACCCTCCCCCCTTTACAGCATTGTTTCAAAGCAGACATGAAATTAAAAAAAAAAATCAAATCACAAAAGCTCACCCCTACATTTCATCTGAATAAAATCCAGCTGGTGAATTGACTGTAGTAAAGGTTCACTGTCCAGAGTCAGGTCAAATTCAGCTGACACTTTCGGTTCCAAGGCTCCTTTAACCCATTGTTCCTGAGAGACCTGAACACGTTTGATTAAAGCATCTGAAATCTTAAGAAGAATATTAGGGCTTTTAATGAAACTGCAAATGCAAAATGTATCAGAATAAGTTAGAAATGACAAATCTGAATGACTATGCCATAGCATCACAAGTGCTAGACTAGAGGTGCAGGATGTTGCTGCCACACTCCCTGGCTTAAAGTGGATTCCATTATATAGAGTTTTTACAGTTTGATTCAATGGCTCTCAGCACCCCCACTATAAAAATTGTTCCAGCACCTCTGCATATCATAACTGAAGCAAGCATAGAAATTTGGTCCACGTGTGCTGAAGCTTCTCATACTGACTTTTCAGAACAAATCTCCTGTGAGAATAAGGGGGGAAAAAGAGTTTTCTTTGAGAAGAAGCATTGTAAAAGGGGATCTAGCACTTCAGGGTTCTATCCTGCTGATACCTCACACGAGGCGACTTTATGGCTGCATGTGACAGGAATTTGATTTTAAAAAGTGGTTTAATTAATTCATATAGTGAGAAAATAATCCTTTAAAAAGGATCAATCTAGAAAACATTTCCATCTGTAAATTAGGTTGGACGTGCAACAAGATAGGCATTCCATATCTCCATCAAAATGGGCACACATTTTGATCTCTCACACTGGCAGGTTTGAAGGTTGAGAGGTATGGCAACAGGACCGAGTCATATCAGGAGCAAGTTGAAGGCTTGGTGGGGTCCATGATGCAAGGTTTCTAGGCTTCTCTAACTAAGGCTAAGTCTATACTGCAGCCTTCTTCCGCAAAAGCTTATGCAAATGAAGCATGGAGTAGAATATCACTGTGCTTTATTTTGCATAATTAATTAGCAGCTGTTTTAGCGCAAAACCCCCTCTTGCGCAAGAGCCGTTCTCCCTGAAAAAATGAGGAAGAACGGCTCTCACGCAAGAGCGGGTTTTTGAGCAAAAAGGAGCCATCTACACAGCTCCTTTTTGCACAAAAGCCTCTTGCGCAAAAACAGCTGCCAATTAATTATGCAAATGAAGCATGGCAATATTCTACTCTGAACTTCATTTGCATAAGCTGTCGCAAAAGAAGATTGCAGTATAGATGTAGCCTAACTGACACTGGAACTGGGTTGGTACAAAAATCGGGAAGCCATAACCAGGTCCCTGATGGTTCCCTACCACATCCCCCCAGCAAAGAAAGCAGGTTAGGCAAAGGGGAGAATTGAGTCTTCCATTTCCATGCCAGTCTTGGCCTCTATTGAGACTACCAAAAAGAGTACCAATTATGTTGGAGGGTTTTCTCATGAGGCAGACCCTTGTCCATTGGGAAATACAAAATGCCACCAAATTATTTCATACTAGCCACCAAACTATAATAATTTCTGGGTATTATTGACAAGGTCAGAATATGAGCCTATGTATGAGACTATGTCTACACTGCACAGTTATTTCGGAATAAGCTACGCTGGAATAGTTATGCCGAAAAACCTTATTTCAAAATAGCACGTCTACACTGCAGGGAATCCTCAAAATTAATCCGAGGCAGGCTTCCCTAATGTAGACATGCTATCTTGATTTAGAACCCCGGGAGGAATAACTTAGAATAGCCCTGGTGAGGAGCTATTTCGAAGTAGCAGAAGCGGAGCATCTACACATGCCTTATTTTGGAATAGCTATTTCGGAATAGGTGTTATTCTTCGTAGAATGAGGTTTACAGAAGTCGGAATAAGCTATCTGTTATTTCGAAATTATTTTGAAATAATGGAATTGCTGTGTAAATGCTCATATAGTTATTTTGGAATAACGGCCATTATTCTGAAATAACTTTGCTGTGTAGACACACCCTGAAAGGCTCCATCATCCATCTCCAAGCCATTAATCCAAACTCTCCATATCAGATCAAGTTTTACATTCCAGTACAACCTTTTGTTTTTTACAAAACTAGGAAGGAAAATACCTGCAAAAACCCAGAAGGGTCGTTTTCTTTGATTACTTCCAGACAGTATTCCATAAGTCCCGTTGACTGACGTAGCTTCAGAGTACAATGATTTATCTGGTCCCACACAACCTGCAAAAGAAAACATCAGTACATTTCTGATAATCCACTCAGCTTTCACTGAATCAAGTACATTATTTCAGAAGCAGTGGCAGTGAATAGAAGAGAGTCTTAAAGTTATGTTTGCTTTAGCTGCCATATGGGTATTGCCTCATCTGCATCCGCTACACTTCTTTGCTCTGTATTGTCAATACTGATAATTAGTTTGGCAAAATGTCACATACAGGGAATCTCAATTATAAGAACAGATTGTGTTGAATACTCAGGTCTGCTCATGGTTGAAGGAATTAGAATCTAATGGGTGTTAACTGCAGTCACAACCGCACTTCCATTAAAGTTTGAGCTTTTAATACAAAAACTAATTTAAACCTAATATATTAATTAGGATAACTATGAGAACTGCTGTACAGTCAATAGTCTGTCATTCCCTTCATAATTACAATAGACCCCTGTTCGTCCAGAGGATTCATTGCTTGGGAAAAGAATATAAAAGGCACATCTCCCCCTTTTCCCAACTTTGGACTTCTTTCTGCTCTCATCTTGCTGTAAATCAGGAGTAAATCCATTGAAGTCTAGGGAGTTATTCAAGGTAAAAATGGTGTAAGTGATAGGAGGATCCAGGGTTTTTGGTGGGACATTACAAATTTAGGATATTGTCAGAGTGATGTTCCCAGATCACTAAGCTTAAGCAGTGTTTCCATTCCTTTTATATTTTGTTAATTAGACAATACAAAAATATTTGTAAGGCACCCAAAACTTGTAATTTATAGCTATCAAAAACAGATCTATCGGCATGTCTCTTGAGAAAAGAGTGAACAAAGGCTTCAGGATGTGTTTTATTGACATTAGAGGTTCCACAGGTTTTTACAAAATGGCTAAAATCTGAAGTTTTATTCAATTCTTTCCCAAATAAGATTGCTTCCATTTGATCAAAACCAGAGAGGTACTGAATGCTTGAACTGCTGATAATTTCAGTAGGAGTTGTGATTACTTAGCACTTGTCAGGATTTGACTCATAAACTTTAATAAGAGTACCGCCTAAGACGGAAGCACTATTGAGTAAGTTACTTAAGCACATGCCTAACTTCAAATACATGAATAATGCCATTGAAGTCATAGTTATGGACCTTGTTAAACGTTAAGAATAAGCATTTCAAGAAATGAACAATGGGGAATTTAACTGAGTAAAGATGTGTGCATTAACACTAGGCTAAAGAGTCATTTCAGTATAAATATGTTCTGGAATGCTTGCAACTCAATAGTTATGCTCACCTTTAATTTGTGCTCACGCTCTTTGGTAACTTTTGTGAGCAGTTTTGCCTTTTGACGAGTCAATGCATCAACCAAGGCATCACACTGAGCAACCAGACAAGCTTCATAATCCAACCCATTCTCCTAGAATAAAGTGACAATCATATTAATCTATGAAAATGAAGTTTTTACAGTAAAAACTGTTATTTACCCAAACTATATACACATTTTACATTTTCAAAATGTTTCCTTTCAAGAATTTGGCATGTCCATGTTTCCTTTGTGATTCCATTACATGTTGCACCATTAACAGCTGCTGGCTATAAAATGCCTAAAGGGACACTGTCAAGATGATTATGCTACAAAATTGATTTATTGAGACCCATTAATATATTAGCATTAAGCAGCTCCTGCTCCCCCACCCTGCTTGCTGCCTCTGATATAGAGGCAGCAAGGGAGAGGGGGAAATGCAAGTAGTCGATTCAACTACCCAATAAGTCTAGGCTTATCGGATGGTTGACTATTCGAGTACTCTTTTACATCCTTACACACAACAGTAATTTCCACTCAAATAAAAAACTGAATTGATTTTGGCAGTGCTTGTGCCCATTTTGTGTTTTAACTTTCCACAAATATCGTAACAATTAAAATACAAATATATTCTCAGAAACTGCATATTTTAAGCAAATATTAGACTTTTCACATGTCGTAAACTTTGAATTTGTAAAAATGAATATTTATATCAAAACCTGACTAAGAATTACACTCATTCAGTCAGTTAACAAAAGCACATCATACTATTGAATTTGTATTTCAACTTCTTGCACCAAATGGCATACATTCGACAGGCCAACAAATATTTGCAGACATTAACAGATGAATAGTATTGCCTGCAGATGCATTAAAGGAAACTATATGTTATTCCAGGCAATTTATGAACAGTCAAAGACTAAAGTAATACATTAAATTATGCACTAAGCTCTTATGTCTGTTGTACAGGCAGTCCCCGGGTTATGTACAAGATAGGGACTGTAGGTTTGTTCTTAAGTTGAATCTGTATGTAAGTCGGAACTGGCATCCAGATTCAGCCGCTGCTGAAACTGATCAGTTTCAACAGCGGCTGAATCTGGACACCAGTTCCGACTTACATACAGATTCAACTTAAGAACCCCAGGCGTCCCCAAGTCAGCTGCTGCTGAAACTGATCAGCAGCTGATTCCAGGAAGCCCGGGGCAGAACAACTCTGCCTCGGGCTTCCTGTAGTCAGCCGCTGGTCAGTTTCAGCAGCGGCTGACTTGGGGACGCCTGGGGCAGAGCAGCTGGGGTGCTGCTGGGTTGGTCCAGTAGCGCCAAGGAGCGGTGCTGCGGGACCAACTGGCAGCGCCCCTCCTGCTCTACCACAGGCCCCGGGCTTTGCTCCACGTCTCCCTGGTCTGCTGGGGGGGGCCCACTAGCTGCGTCCCCCACCCAGCAGACCAGGGAGACGCGGAGCAAAGCGGCGGAGGACCCGGGCCAGACCGCGGCGCTTCCAGATCAGCGCCGCGGTCCAGCCCGGGTCCTTCGCGGCTTTGCTCAGCGTCTCCCTGGTCTGCAGTGGCAAAGCGGCGGAAGACCCGGGCCGGACCCACGGCGCTTCCAGATCAGCGCCGCAGGTCCGGCCCGGGTCCTCCGCCGCTTTGCTCCTCGTCTCCCTGGTCTGCTGGCTCCCCCAGCAGACCAGGGAGATGGGGAGCAGCTTTTCTCGCCCCGGAGGAGGTGGGCGGCGGGACCAGGCATCCCGCCGCTCCAGTCCTCCGGGGCGAGAAAATCCCCGTTCGTAACTGCGGATCCGACGTAAGTCGGATCCGCGTAACTCGGGGACTGCCTGTATTATCAAAACAACTAGTATTGTAAAGTTACCTGTATCTGTTGTAATATATTTTTCAGCTGAACCAAAAATTCTTTAGCTTCCTTTGCTTTATCTGAAACGCCATTTAAAGCCTGAGACAGCTGTGTCTGTAAGAAACATAATTTAAAGTGAAAAAATAGAGATAAAATGCAAATGAATTCTTACTAATCCTTCCTTCTTACAATTAAGTGTTAAAAGGCTCCCTTGGCATTGTATGCATTCTTACATGCACAGAGGATTTGTGCTAAAAAAGAGTAAGTTAGGATTTCTATTGTAATAAAATTTAGTAAAGGTGAATCTGTGTGTGGATAGTCAGTTATTGTTTCCATTTTCCAATTAAATGTAATGACTAGTTAAATCACAACACTTACAAAAGCCTGCAACTGCTCACATATGCATGGAAATGATAGTATTTTACATTCATATAGTGTCTCTCATCCTGGAAAAAATTCCCAAATGATATCTAATCTAGAAATTTTTACCAATAAACCTGAAATTGTTCAAACTTGGTAATGTCAGCTACAATTAAGAGATATTAGAACTTGCATAACAAACTGCTGTAATACTGTATTTGCATTGTGTTTTTAAAAAGTTGTAAGCCACCTTGAATATTTTAGAGAGAGAGACAGGATAAAAATATTTTTAAATAAAAAAAATATATATAAAAAATGTTACTGTGTCCCATTCAAAATTCTTGGCACTTGAAGTAACAATATCTGGAACAAAACTTTTCCAGTCTCATTGGGCCAAATCTTTATTCCATTATAAGGTCCCTATATGCCACCAAAGCATCTTAAAGGGGCTGGTGAAGATTCCCCCAGTTTTCACCCACCCCTTTTGGTCATATGCCTGTTTCCCATGGACAGGACATAGTCTAAGGATGTTAAAATGCTTAGCACATCGACTAATGGATGGAATTTCCATCTACTAGTCGATAGGCACCTCCACAGTCCTCCTTTGAAATGTACAAGAGCCCCAGTGGGGCTCTTTTACATTTCAAAGGAGGAATGCGGAACTTCGCATACAGCCTGAGGCCAGAGGGAAGTCCTGCTGACTCTGGGCTGTAAATGGGTGCCTGCTTTGAAATGCACAAGAGTCCCCAACAGGGGCTATTGTCTATTTCAAAGCCAGGGAGCCTGGGGTCATCGGGGGACTCAGAATCCTCTGCTGACCCCAGGCTCCATGCTATGCTGCATGCCTCTAGGAGCCCAGGGTCAGCTGAGGACTCCCCAGCTGACCCCTGGCTCCACGTGGCACTTCCCCGGAACCCATCTTGGGTTCTGGGGAAGTGCTGCGCGGAGCCTGGTATCAGCTGCGGAGACCCCATCTGACCCCAGGCTCCACTGCTGCCCCTTTGATACTCTGGAGGCAGCATTTTAAAGGGGCAGCCGCCGTGCAGTGGCTGCCCCTTTGAAACGCCACCTTGGGGTTTCAATCGGCAGTGCCGCACAATTGTGCAGTGCTGCCGCTTTGAAGTACTCCTCCCCCCCCCCCCCCGCCCCGCTCTTTGCTGCCTCTATCTCCTAGAGGCAGCAAGGGAAGGGGGGGAGGGGAAATCAACTAGTGGACTAGTCTTTAACATCGCTAATTTGTGCCAGCACAGGGTGAGAATGTGATGGAATGATGTGACAATATGACAAAGGATGGAGAGATCAGAGCTGGAGTGTGATTTGCTCTGCCAATCAGTGACTAGTGGAATGGTCTCAACAGGATAGGTGTGCCTCATCCACAAAATAAAGAAGATTATGATTAGTCTGTGACAAAAGTATAATTGCCACCATTTTGACATCGAATTTCATGCCCAACATCAGAGCATAGTGCACAGTGTGGATCATGGGACCACAAACTACGTTTTGTCGCATAGTTATCATGGCAGCTACTAAATTCTGAGTCAATCCAGTTTAATCATCAACTACATGGATACTAAGATAACTGAGCACACAGTCTCAGCTTTTCACATATAACCATCTCAAAGATCCAGTGGCTACGTCTACACTGGCATGAATTTCCGAAAATGCTTTTAACAGAAAAGTTTTCCATTAAAAGCATTTTCGGAAAAGCGCGTCTAGATTGGCAGGATGCTTTTCTGCAAAAGCACTTTTTGCGGAAAAGCGTCCATGGCCAATCTAGACGCGATTTTCCGCAAAAAAGCCCCGATCGCCATTTTCGCGATCAGGGCTTTTTTGCGGAAAACAGTACTATGCTGTCTACACTGGCCCTTTTGGGCAAATGTCTTTCGGAAAAAGACTTTTGCCCAAACGGGAGCAGCATAGTTTTTCCGGAAAAGCACTGATGATTTTACATGAGATCGTCAGTGCTTTTCCGGAAATTCAAGTGGCCAGTGTAGACAGCTGGCAAGTTTTTCCGGAAAAGCTGCTGATTTTCTGGAAAAACTTGCCAGTCTAGACACAGCCAGTATGTATACTTGACAAAGACATTGATCAAATAACTTGACCAAACTTTTTCATGCATTAAATAATTGCTGTTGTGCTACTGCGAGTACAATACGAAAGCCAGTTCTCTGATCACTTAACCCATTAGAGATAATAGCCTTGTTTATTAAAACATTTATAGGGTAGTTTCTAAAGCAAATGGATTTACTCGGGTACTTTCCATTAAAACAAAATGTATTCAGATGCCTAAAACCTTTATAAGCCACTATAAAAAGCACCCAGTACATTCAGAGTTCTCTTTTATATGGGGGAAGGATTTGCTTGAAGCGGTACTGCAAGTTACAAGCTCCATTAACCATGACAATTAATAATTCCTGACAAATGTTGTTCTGTTCAGACTGATCTTAATTTTAATATCTGGATCCAATAATGAAATACGGATTTGGTAGACAGGTAAAAAGGTTATACTCTTAGTCTTATCACATACATAACAGAAAGGTAACAAGAAGGACAAGTAATCAAATCTAGCTAGGCACAGAAGACTGATGTCTTCCTTGATTTTAGAAAATGAGATATAATTCTATCACTTTCTCTCAAAAGAAGAGTACATTGCTCACTACCTTTTTTTCCTCCATCTAGCATTATAGCAAATTATTGATTACATCATATGATCCAGGCATTGAACTCTTGAAGAGCTTCCAAAATTCTGGGTACTGGGGATTCGAGTTCTGGGCAATTCTGATCTACTTTCTAAAGGGGCCTCCATACTCCAATATTTGCTCCCAACTAGTTGCTCATCTCCCTATGCATCAGTGTCCTAATATCCTACATTTCCTGATGCTGTCTCTACTACAAGATCAAAAACATAACCATTGGGCATGCATAATATACATAGTGGGACGGGACTCAAAAGAAGTTGCAGATCTGAAACTTGTTGACCATGCTTCCCCATACCTGTGAATCAAAGGGATAAAAATTTAAATCTACCAGTAATATTCATATTTTTGTATTACACTAGAGCCTAGATATCCCAAATGTGATCATGGCCCCACTGTGCGAGGTGCTGTACATACACAAAGTACAACATACTTCTCTCTGACATTAGAAGCACACAATTTTGATCAATCCCTTAAAAGTCTTCCCACCAGAACCACAACTGATATAAACCAATGAGCATCACTGATTTATACTGAGGATATGGCTCTGTATCTGTATATTACATAATTTTTAACTTCTCCAAAAATAATTTACTCATGGCAGCTTTCTACATACAGTTTAAGGGGAAAATATCTTTATTAAACTAACAAGACTACAAAATGCTCATGGTGGATGAGCAATAACATGTACAAACCATTAAATTTCTCATATTATTCAAAATACAACACGTTAATTTATGGTTGGCCAGGACCCAGAAGACAGGTCAGTGTAAATCACTACATCTGAAAACTCTTCGTTCCAACTACAAGATTTCCAATTCCCAAATCCAATTTACCAGAGAATAAACATGAAATGAGGGGTCATATTGGCTTTTGTTGGCTGTTTCATATTTTTATTTCCTGACACGTATGTTGTTTTAGAATAATTAATACTAACAAGATAAGAAAAGATTACTACAGTCACAAAATTTGTTAATTTTAGGTTATTTCACTGTTCCCTTTAGGACCTTTATCATAACATTCAAACTATATACAACAAGGCTACCTCTACAGTGGCATGATCTTGCGCAATAACTCTTTTGCAGAAGAGTTCTTGTGCAAAAACTCTTCCAGAAGAGAGCGTCTACACTGGCATGTGCGTTTGTGCAAGAGATGTGCTTTTGCGCAAGAGCATCCATGCCAGTGTAGACGCCCTCTTGTGCAAGAAAGCTCTGATGGGCATTTTAACCATAGGGCTTTCTTGCGCAATAAATTCATGTTGCCTGTCTACACTGGCCTCTTGTGCAAGAACAGTTGCGCAAGAGGGCTTATTCCTGAGCAGGAGCATCAGAGTTCTTGCGCAAGAAGCACTGATTTCATACATTATAACGTCAGTTTACTTGCGCAAGAACTTGCGGTCAGTGTAGACAGGCAGCACATTTTCGCACAAAAGCGACTGCTTTTGCGCAAGATCGTGCCAATGTAGACACAGCCCAAGGGAAAATCACATTTGTGAAAACACGCTTCAGGAGGAAATGCAGTGTAAACTCAAAACATTCGAATTTAGTTCATTCCTCTGACAAAGTTTGTAAGACAAATGAGAAGTGATTTAAAATGTATCTTGATCAGCACCACAGATGATCATACTATTTCAAAAGGCATTAATCAGCTGTAGCACAAGCAGACTCTAATGGAACACAAACAGGCTTCACAATCTACTAAACACTTTTCCATGTTGAAACCAATCAGGGTTTACCTGCAGTTCAACAGGCTCCTTAATGAAGACTTTCCAACCAAAATCAGATTCTGCAATTAGCATAAGTGGCAATAGCTGTGAATTCATGAGCTGCTGCTTATGAATCTAGTGAATTTAACTCCTAAGCACAAAAACTCAACTTATTCAGGAGATGGGTTAGTAGATTAGTAAGTCCTTGGTTGGAAATACCTGGATTTATTTCCAGAACTGATTCAGCAACTCATTCTTCTGATCAATAAATTAAGTTCTGTGCAGTGGATGTCATTTGGGATCTTACCATGAGTTTTTACAAATTGAAGCCGTTTGTTCTGCATCAGCACTAGTGTGTGGGCAAGCCACTGAGCTGGGCACAAGAATTTTCTATCCCTGTGCAATAGCAAGAAATTATTAAATACTTTCCCACTATCACAAAGGACCTAATCACATCAAAGGGAATAGGGAGGAGGTGAGCCTTTCCTCTTTAGTAGCCCACAGAAGGAAGCATGCTGCCCCACCTGAAAGGTTATAGCAGTTGGGTGCTCTTCTTTCATGTTTGGGAGTTCTGGGTGGGTCCCTCCTTGGTGCTGCTGTATGGATCTTTGTAAAGTGCTGAGGAGGATGAGCACTCCAAACATGTAAAGTATTAATAATTAATTCTTAATCCAATCAAAATCCAGACTTCCTGGCAAGGCTACTGCTTCAAATCAATTTTATGACAATCACCTCTTGGTCTCTTATCCAAAAAGGATATAGAACTACCACAGCTTTTTATACACAAAGACTTCATGATTAAACTACCCAGCAGCCCCATCTTGCACACAAATATCAGCAAACCCCTCTGATGTGAAAGTACTATCTGCAACCCCCCCCCCCCCCCCCAACAGATTCCCTGAATGCTTCAAATTATACTAGGGATGAGTGAACCAGACTGGAACAATCTGGCCAAGCCTTCATCTGTTCCCTAACCAAATACTACTCATCACTAGGTTTTGGATCAATGTGAATGAGATTCTTACCTCCTCCATCCTTAACTCTATCATGACTTTGGCTCACAGCTGCCACACAACCCTCTGAAAGGCCCAACTACCACTTGCCAATAAACTCTATACAACTTTCCACTCTGCAGTAAGGATGTTAAAGTTAGATTAATCAACTAATCGAATAGTCAATTCAATTTGCATCCACTATCCGATTAGTTGATAAGGGCACCTCCATTTCAAAAGCAGAAGAGTCGTGGGGAGCTGACATGTTGACAGCAAAGTGACAAATACAGATGCTGTTGAAGGCCCAACAACTGTCTGCCTCTCTGATTTCACTTGGATTTGGAAAGAAACCATATTTGGTTTGAGAGCTGAAAAATGAGATGTTATGGCCTAATGCAAGATCACAGGAAGGGAGTGTTTGGATTATTGGGTCATAAGAAGGGAATATGGTGCCCAGGGTCTAATGGGGACATAATCAAGAAGGGAGGAAGGACTAGGGGGCTACTGCAGTTATGTAAAAGGGAAAGGAAAGCTGAAGGCTATAGAATCATGGAATGAAGAAGCTTCAATGTCCAGATAAGCATCATGACACTAGGGTGAGTCATCCATTGTCCCCCTCTGATCCAACCCCTGCAAGAAGAACTGCTACTGAAAGAGAATGCTACCCTACTTCTTTCTGGTTGCGGAGGCTAAATCCTTGGCCCCCTTTAAATATGCTCTGCATCAGGTGACATGAAGTGACTGTACCGCTCTCCTGAAGGGGTAGCAGAGCATTTCTCCAAATTCAGGGGAATCTTAGTAGCCCCCCTACCATAGGTGTGCTGGGGCTGGCTGGAGTTGGGAGAGGACATTTAGGGACTGTCCCAGAGTGCAAGTCCCTGGCTAACACAACCTTGTCTCTAGGAAACTCTTCTAGATGGCACATACGGAGGCAGTGGTGGGCTGCTCTATTTTGAGCAAAGTGCCAGTTCAGGCCCCTGCCTGCAGGGTGGGTCAGGGCGGCACGGCCCCAAACTTACCTTGTGCTGTTTCCACATGGCCCCCAGGGCTTTCACCTCGTGCTGGCCGTGCTTGCCCTCCTCCAGGCACTGGTAGCAGACGGGGGCGGCGCAGCTCACGCAGTACATGCTGTAGTTCTCCAGCTCGTGGTCGGCGCAGGTGGGCAACTTGCGGGGGGCGCCCCCTGCCGCCGGCGCCGCCGCCTTGGCCGGGCCGCCGGGGAGGCTGGGCGGGGGCAGCAGGCGGTGCTTGGCGAAGGGCCCGCGGGCCGGGTGGCACTTGAGCTGGCAGGCGGCGCAGTACAGCACCTCGCACTGCTCGCACGCCACGGCGGCCGCCTCGGGCGGGCTGCGGTCGCACAGCTGGCACTTGGCGGCGGCCCGGCCCTGCTGGTAGCGCTGCACGATGGCCTCCAGCAGCCGGTTGCGCGGGAAGCCGCGGAGGCCGCGCGGGTCCAGGGAGGCGCTGCGGTGGCACTGCGGGCAGGTGAGGGACGAGTTGGGGCCCGCCGAGGAGGAGGAGGAGGAGGAGGAGCCGGCCGGGGCCGGCCCCAGCGGCAGCACCCGCACCCCGTTGGGGGACTTGAGGCTGGGGGTGTAGGAGCCGTAGCCGCTGTCGCTCTCGCTGTGCAGGCTCAGCTTGTCCGCGTGCTCCCCGCCGCCGCCGCCGCCCGCCTCCGCGCCCCCGGGCCCCGCCGCGCCCGCCGCCCGCGGCTGCAGCAGGGCGGGCAGGTGCGGCTCCCGCTCGGGCGTCTGCACGGCGATGGTGCGGGCGCAGGGCAGGCAGACGTTGTGCGAGCAGGGCAGGATGATGGGCTCCCGGAACAGCGAGCCGCACACCGGGCACTTCAGCTCCTCTTCCATGGCCGCGGCGGGCTCAGCGCCGGAGAGGCCCGGCCAGGCGGCGTGCGGGGGGGCGAGGACGGGGCTCGCTGCCGCCTTCCCTTCCCATGCCCCAGCGTGGCCCCCCGCCGCCGCTGCTCCGGCTCAGCACCGCGGCGGGCGGACAGCGCCGGCTTGGGCGGGAGGCGGCGGCACAGGGCTGGCGCGCTCCCGCAGGGGCTGACCTCAGCAGGCGGCTATTGTTTATCGCCGGGAATCTCCTCGCCCTTGGCGCGTGTGCGCCGCGCGGAGCGGGGCTGGCTCCCTTCCCACTGCATCCAGCGGCACGCGGGGGCCGGAGGGGGAGTGACGGAGGGCGGGAGGAGTCTGGCCAGCAAATAGGGGGCGGGCCCAGTCGGAAGGGCTGGCTTGATTGGCTTAAACATTTCATTATTCACAGAGAGGCTTACACATGCGGGGTCTCTATCCCGAATTGCTTCCTCGCCCCCCTCCCCCTCCCAAGAGGAAGAGACAGAGAAGAGGAGGGGGCTTGAAAGCGAGCAACAAAACGAAAAAAAAAAAGACGTTTCCCTCGATACGTTTCTTATCATGCTCCAACACAAATGCGAGCCACACAGCCTTCAAGGCATTGTGAGACTCGTGCAAAAGGCAGCGTGGGGCTATTATAATAGGCATGAATCTTGGTTGGCTGCTCTATGCACAAGCAGGGGGAGTGGGAATCGTGTGGAAAGAAATGCACCGAAGCCAGCAGCAATGTAACCCGAACAGAAATCTGCGGAGAAAATAAATCAGAGATGACAGCTGAGAGTTTTGTGAATTGAAAACAACCATCAGTATAAGAAAGAAACCAGCAGAGGGAAATCCCCCATCTGTTTTGTTTGCTCTCCATATGCTAGAGTGGATGGAAGGGCGGTTTATTAACAGAATGAAGAGATTATAGTTTACTTAAAAGCCACATTTATGTTAAATTCCCTCCCACCAACAGACTTCTTGTTTTTGTGTTTAAATGTTTGTGGGTTGTTTTAAAACATTTGTTTTTAAACAAAAGTCTAGCAGTACCTATTGGTAGCTGAAAAGCAGAGTGAGGAGACAAGCTTAATCCTCTTTCATGATTCATTACAAGGGTTTTAGCGTTTTATTTTTGACATTAGAAAAGAAGACAACATTGGTTTCAGCCTTTGCCTTTGTCCCACTAGCAACATAGTGTACATTAAGTGGTAAGTTTTAGTATCAGTCATGCAGAAAACAAATTGATCATGAGATAGCATTTGACAGAGCAGGCTGACCATTTATGTGGCATTGTGAAGATATTGAGGTCTCCCACTATTTTCATTCTGCTCACTTGCCCTAACTCTCAGGTCTGGCAAATGCAGGCTCTGAGAGGAAAGATCAAAGTGGCTTTATACCTTTGTAGCTTCCAATCCTAGTCTGAACAGAGTTGGTTGTGGCCTATGTTACAATTTAGGGAAGCCTCGGGGCTGCTATAAATCACATATGTCCACCTTGGCTCAAAAGGGCCATTCCAGGAGGCAGGACTGCCAGAGACTAGCAGCTGTACTTGGACCAGGCAGCTTTTTTCTTCAATGTGCTTTCTGTGGTGGGAACTGATATGGATGGTACAGATTGTTGTGCCCAGTCAGTTTGACCAGGTAGCAGGTCAAATTGATTTTTTTCAGCTGCTTTGGGCCACCAAATCACAGGGGGAAAATATGACCAGTATCTCGTATATGGTGTTAAAGTAGTTATATGTCTACATAGTCTAAAGTAGATCTCCCCAATTATGGGACTAGATGTACAGCGAATATATCTGGCATGGGTATATGTCACACATGTCATTGTGTGTGTATATCTATTCTGACAGAGGTCTTTTGAGTTCTTTTTGGCCTTTTGCTAAATCACTCTAAGGATAAGTCTACACAGCATTATTTCGGAATAACTGATGTTATTCCAAAATAACATAGTGCACGTCTACACTACAAGCCTTTATTTTGAAATAGTGTTGAGCTGGAGGATTTCTTACCCCAACTCACGGTAACCCTCATTTCATGAGGAGTAAGGGAAGTCGAAGGAAGATTGTTCTTCCTTCAACTTCCTGCTGTGTAGACAGCGCCAAAAGCCAAATTAAGCTATTTTGACTTAAGCTATGCAGTTGATATAGCTGAAGTTGTGTAGCTTAATTTGACTTTAGTTCTTCTGTGTAGACATACTCTAACTGTCCCCTCACTTTTAGTGATCACATTGGGTGTAATGGGACAGCTTCTCTGAGAGATTATTGGTACAGTGGGAACAGAAGCAAAGAGGTTGGTCAAACTGTGCACAAAGTTTGAGTAGTACTGTGTCGTGCTGGTTGCCAGATTTGGCAGGAGCTAGTGCTACTTGAAAGAATGCCCTGGGCTTTGCAATATTTCCTTGAAGCAGGAGACTGATCAAATACATCTGATGAAGAGATACATCACTCCCTTTTAGACTGAGATTTACCTGTGTCCTGCAAAAATCTGGTTTTGCCTCACTATTTATTTCTGTGTTGACCTTAAAATGGAGATTATAAAACAAGTAATATATTTTTTTAAATCAATCCACATAATTTCAAGATTCTTTTTCTTCTATTTTGTGTCATGTCTTTTATGCAAGGTCTTTGCCATCCAGTTTAAAAGGTCATTGTCATACATTTAGGTTTTGGGAGAGTGACAGCTAACCCACAGAGTAGGAGTAACTTAACATGATGCACCTGTTCATATATGCTAGTGACCTCAGAAAGGGTCTTGTTTCAGACTCATTCTAGAGATTGTATGCTCAATCCAAAAAGTGACACCATGACACCTGAAAGAGTCAATACTGTGATGGGGAGTAGAACAAGTAGATTTTCCCTTATGCCAAATGTACACACAATTATAATTATATTATAGATGTGGATATGAAAGATTACAATTACCACTGCCATATTTGCTGCGCTGGTATGAAGAGAAACTAATATAGATGGTGAAAAATGACACTTAGGGTATGTCTACACAGCAAAGTTATTTCGAAATAACAGCCGTTATTTTGAAATAACTTTACTAGCATCTACACACGCCAACTGCTATTTCAAAATTAAATTGAAATAGTGGAGGGCTTATTTGAATTTGGCAAACCCCATTTCACGAGGAATAGCGCCTATTTCGAAATTACTATTTCGAAATAAGCATTGTGTAGACACGGAATAGGGGCTATTTCAAAATAGGCGGCCTCCAGCCCTTCCCAGGGTGCCCTGCTGGCCACTCTGGCCCCAACCAGGAAAACTCCTCTCCTTCCCCCCCACCCCCCGGGAGCCCTTAAAGGGGTAGAGTCTGGCCACAGTGCCTGTGTCAGATCCAGGCCTGCCAGCCCAGAGCCAGTACTTGCTGCCCCTGACCCAGTGGCCTCACCATGAGCCAGCAAGCCACTGACAGCCAGCCCTCCACTGCTCCCCAGGACCAGTCTGCCAGCTCCCAGGGGTCAGAAAAGGTGGGCACCTTCCTGGTCCAGTGCGGCAATCAGGGACCTCATTGAGGTTTGGGGGGGGATGCCTCCAATGTCCATGATCTCTGCACTAGACAGAGGAACGTGGCCATCTATAGCCGGATGGCTGCCAGCCTGACCACCAAAGGCCACATCTGAACACAGGAGCAGGTTCGGATGAAAATCAAGGAGCTGTGGCAGGCATATGTCAGGGCCACAGGGGAAAGCTCCAAAACAGGCAGACCCAGACACCTGCCCCTATTTTGATGCCCTGGACCGCATCCTGGGGGGGCAGGATGGTCCATGCCCCCCAGGTGGCCATTAACCTGGCACAGAGGGCCCTGATCAGGGCATGAAGGAGGAGGGCCAGGAGCCCAGAGGAATCGTGCCACACAGCCAGGACCCCTGAGCTGTCCCAGCGAGCCTGTCACCAGTGTCATCCGAGGCCGGGGAGGCAACAACACGTGAGTGCCATCACTGTCCTCTTATGCGGAGGCAGGATGGGAAGGAGACCAGGGACTGCATATGTGGGCCCTGCTGACCACGGATCATGCAGCAACTTGTGCATGTGCCATGCCACCTCTGGGCAGTTGGCCCCAGCTTGCTGTCACACATGGGCCTTGGCCTGTTACCCTCACACGTGTATGTATGAAAGCACATGATGTGCTCCTGACCCCGGGGTGGGACACAGCAGGATAACCTCCCTCCACAAGCCCCCTCTACACACAAGCAGGGGACATCTCCCCCCGACACACACACTCACAGACCCACACCACATACAGCACGGGGACATGGGTGCACTCCTGGGCCAGCTCCCACTCCCGGGGAAAGCAGGACATCCCGAACATAGCCTCTGTGCTTGCACATCAGCTCTGATGGTGTGGAGACCTGTCATCCTCGCCTTGCAGAGGAGGGCTGGGCTTCACCCACTGTGTCCCCAGGGATAACTGACCACTTCTCTTGTTTCTCCACAGCTGCACCAGCTGCAAGTGCAGCGCTCACCACCCCACCTGGGACATCCTCTCGCATCCAGGCACTCTGCAGGCTGACCCATGCCCAAGAGGACTACCAGCAGCAGCACCTGGGGATACTGCGAGGCCTGCACTACACCTTCGACCACTGGGTGCACGAAGACCTGCAGCTCCGGTGGGAGAGCTGGTGGGAGCTGCTTACCCAGGGCCGTGCCATCTGCAACCACCTGCAGACCCTGGTACAGAGATTGCTGCCTCCTGCCGCTCCAGCCCCTGCTGCCTCCCCAGCTACCGCTCCTCCTCCCACTCCTGCTCCCCCTCCCGCTTCTTCCTTCCCACCCTTCACACCCTCTCCCCCCCTGGGGACACCTAGGCCCCTGCACCCACAGTACTGGGAGACAGGTGGGCCAGCAAGCCCCTGAGCCCTGAGCTTCTCCTCCCCGTTCCTTCCCTGGCCTACCCCTTCCAGCTCCCTCCTCCCAGGTTTACCCCTCCCCTTCCCTCTCCCACCTGCTTTCCCCAGTCTCACCTGAGTTTCATTCCCCCTCACCCCAGTTTTGTTCAATAAAGAGAGTTTGTTTTCTTGAACACGTCTTTATTGTACATCAGGAAGGGAGGTTAAGGAGGGGTAAGTGGAAGGACGTGAGGGGATAAAATGGTGTCCTTGGCCTCTGTTTGTCAGAGGCTGGAGAGGGATGGCAGGAGACAAATCGCTTGATCATTGTCTTCGGTCCACCCTCTCTGGGGCACCTGGTGTTGGCCACTGTCGGTAGACAGGATACTGGGCTAGATGGACCTTTGGTCTGACCCAGTACGGCCGTTCTTATGTTCTTATGTTCTAGGGTGGAATGAGGCACAAGCCCCCAGTGGGGCACACCAGGCAGACTGTTAGTCCTCCTCCGGGTGGAAGCTCTCCTGCAGGGCCTCCCGGATACGGATAGCCCCCCGATAGGCCTTCCAGCTGGCAGCCGTGCGGGGCTGCATGTACAGGCCAGCCAAGTGGTTGGCCTCTGCCATCCAGCCTAGCAGGAAAGCCTCCCACTTTCTCTCACACAAATTGTGCAGCGCACAGGATGCTGCCACCACGTGCGGAATATTCCACTCGGAGAGGTCCAGGCGGGTGAGGAGGCATCTAAAATGGGCCTTCACCCTTGACCACAATGCAGGCCCTGCTGATGCTGGCATTAAATGCCTGTCGGGAGGGGTTGAGGTGTCCCATGTATGGCTTCATGAGCCGGGGTTGTAGGGAATAGGCCGCATCCCCCACCAGCACAGAGGCATGTCCACATCCCCGACCCCGATGTGGTGGTTGGGGAAGAAAGTCCCGGCGTGCAGCCTCTGGCACACAGAGGAGTTGCGGTACACCCACACATCGTGTGCTCTGCTGGACCAGCCCACATTGATGTCCACGAAGTGGCCCTGGTGGTCAGACACAGCCTGCAGGATGACCAAGAAGTATCCCTTCCAGTTGATGTAGAGGGAGGCCTAGTGGTCCAGGGCACAGATGGGGATGTGTGTCCCGTCGATTGCCCCCCGCAGTTGGGGAAGCACAAGGCACCAAACCCCTGAATGACTGTGTCCACATTAGTGAGGCAGATGACTCTGTGGAGCAGCTCTCTGTTGATGGCCTTGTCCACCTGCGCAGGGACACACAAATGTGAGAGTCACTGGGGTGCCAGGATGGCTGAGAGTGCTCCCTCCCTGCCACTGCCCCACACCCCCACTTCCCAGGAGCAACCCCCTCTGCAATCCTGGCCACCGTGAGCAGTTCCTTAGTGCGGGCAGGACAGAACAACCTTCGCCCCCCCAGGTTGTTCTTTCACCTCCTTCCCCCTTTTTCCCTAGGGTAGCCCATTCCCTCCTTGCACTTCCCCTCCTGGCACAGTGGCCGGAGATTGCCATACTTGCATGAGCACTGCTCCAACAGTGGATCTCCCCATGCCGAACTGGTTCACCACAGATCGGTAGCTATCTGGCGTGGAGAGCTTCCATAGGGCGATGGCCACACGCTTCTGGAGGGGAATGGTGGGCCTCATGTGCATGTCCCATTGCTGCAGAGCAGGGGCGAGCCACTCACAGAGCTCCAGGAATGTGCCCTTCTTCATCCTGAAGTTCTGGGTCCACTGTTGGTCTCCATAGCGCTCCAGGATGATGGGTCCCACCGGTTGGTGCTGGTATCCAGATGCCAGATGTGGCGGGGCACGCTGGCATCCAGGAGCTACAGCTGCTCCTCCACATACCCCCGGAGGGTCCGGATGACAGCTTGGGGGTTGGGCTGCAGCAGATGCTGTGAGCCAGCTGCAGAAAGTGAAGCACCAGAGTGCCCAGGGGCAGCTCCAGCTCCATGCTGCAGAGTGCTGTGGTGTCCTGAGTGAGAGCAACCACAGCACGCAGAGAAAAAAATGCTTTGCTGTCCCTCAGCAAGGTAGGTAGGTAGGTAGGCTGGCAGGCAGGCAGGCAGGCAAGTGGGGAGGGATAGCTCAGTGGTTTGAGCATTGGCCTGCTACACCCAGGGTTGTGTGTTCAATCCTTGAGGAGGCCATTTGGGGCAAAAATTGTCAGGGATGGTACTTGGTCCTGCTATGAAGGTAGGGGACTGGACTCAATGACCTTTTAAGATCCCTTCCAGTTCTAAGAGATAGGCAATCTCCATTAATAAAGCAGGGAAACCTGAGAACTGGCTATCCGGGGGGGTCCCTTTAAGCACAAGCCTCAGGCAGCAGCTACATAAGGTAACCCAGGACTTGCTAGAACCAGTTCCAGCCAGCCTTAAATGCAATTCAGCATCCTCTTGGTGTGGACATACTATAGCAAAATGTTATTTCAAAATGCATTTTGTGTGTAGACACATTATTTCAAAATAAGATATTATTTTGAAATAACTATTTCAAAATTAGATATTTCAAAATAACGCTGTAGTGTAGACATACCCTTAGGGATGAAAGGCTGAATTTTCTTATGTATTCAATGGACCAGATTCTGACACTTTTATTCATATTCACAACTTACTCTGAAGAGCCCCAGTAAGACTACTCATGGTAGAGTTGTTATTCAATGTGACCAACCATGTCAAAATCTGGCTTTAACTTGTTTTGTATCAACATTATTCTTAAAAAAACTGAAGCCTCTTATATTTCCTCCTAGTTTCTACCTTAAGAAGAATCCGAAAGAAATGTGAGTACACGGGGATGACCTGGGGACCCCTGTTCTGGCAGTTACCGCTTTGATTCTGAATCTCTTTGCCTTCTTGTGTAAATCCCTCAGTTCTATTACTATTATCTCCTTAAATCATTTATCTTCTATCAGTACTCACTAATTCATATCTTACAATTGAGTAGATATGCACTGGAACAAAATGAGTAGGCTTATTTTAAAAACAAAAATATTTTAAAAAAATAAAAATTAAGCCAGTTAGCAATTCAAACAATGCAGAGAAAGAGAACAACAACCAGGAGCTCATTTATTTTGTGAGGTGGATTTTTTTTTGGGGGGGGGAGGGAGGAGAAGAGAGATATTCTTTCTGTGCTTCTGCTTTGTCCATATGTCTGGTGGTTTCTACTTCTGTTCTCTTCCTTTCCCTAACTCTTTTATGTCATACGTTATTTTCTTTACACACGTTACCCTCTTTTCTATCCATTTCTTCTCACTTTTCTTCAGCCTCTTTTCTTCAAAGGCTGCTGCTGAGGTCTCTGCACTTTGTTTTCTCCCCCGCCCCATTTCCCTGATCCAATTGCCTTCTCCTAGCCCTTATAGAAAGCTCTGGTTCCAGTTTCCTATTAAAGAGACATCACTCAAAACATACTGCTTGCTCTTCGAATGGCAGCAGGGAAGAAAAGGATATCACTCCACAGGTGATCACTCCATTGAAGAAGAAGCTACAAAGAAAAGGTCCATTAGATAAAAAAGGCAAAATGCACCTGAACCAATTCTCGAGGCTTCCATTGCAATGCGATTTTTTTCATAATTGAAAATACATGTAGCCAGATTATTAGAGCAGCTGAGCACTCACAGCTGCCTGCTACTGAAGTTAATAGGAGCTGCAAATGCTCAGCACTTCAGTGTCAATGTACTAGTCTAAGTTTATGTTTGTGATACAAAAAACATACACGTCACTTCCACACGGTCACACACACCACTTACACATAGACTGCATTCGTACCGCAACCTTAACTCTGCCCTCTCATCACTTCCTACATGCAGCGTTTAAATGGAACTTTCTTTCCCAATACTACTGTGGGTGTATGGAGGGGATGGTGTGGCAAACAGGTGCCAAAAATCTGGTATCCATAGTGAGGCAGAGTTGAAGTTGTTGTGTATGACCTATGATGTACAATAGCTGTGGTAATGGTAATGTGTGTGCCTGTGGATGGAGGAGGAGATGACAGGTACTGTTAAGTGGCTTGACTCTTCATTTCTTTCCTTTTGTGGGTTTGTGTCATATGTGTGGTACAACCAAGTTTTTATGTTTTAAATTATGTGTTCAGTGAGGCAATGAAGGCAGAGATGGGGATGATACCAGAGCTGTGCCACAGTTAAATAGTTGTTGATAGAAATTTTACCAGCCTGCTGACATAGAAGATTATATTTATCAGACAAATGTAACCACGTAAAATCTTCTCCAAGAGAGTAAAAAATCTGCCAGAAAAAATGTAAGTGCTGACAGAGAAGAAACTCTGCCTCGGGCTTCCTGTAGTCAGCCGCTGGTCAGTTTCAGCAGCGGCTGACTTGGGGACGCCTGGGGCAGAGCAGCTGGGGTGCTGCTGGGTTGGTCCCATAGCGCCGCTCCTCGGCGCTACAGGACCAACCCTGCAGCACCCCAGCTGCTCTGCCCCAGGCATCCTGATTCAGCCGCTGCTGAAACTGACCAGCAGCGGCTGAATCAGGACTCCTGGGGCAGAGCAGCTGGGGTGCTGCCAGGTTGGTCCAGTAGTGCCGAGGAGCGGCGCTGCGGGACCAACCCGGCAGCGCCCCAGCTGCTCTACCACAGGCGTCGGCGAGAAAAGCCTTGTCTGCTGGGGGGGGGGGGCGCACTAGCTGCGCCTCCCCCCCCCCCCCCAGCAGACCAGGGAGACACGGGCAGCAGGACCGCCGAGACGCGCCGCGGTCTCGCCGCCCGCGTCCTCCGTGGCTTTGCTACGCGTCTCCCTGGTCTGCTGGCCCCCCCCCCCCCCCCACAGCAGACCAGGGAGACGCGGAGCAGCTTTTCTCGCCCCGGAGGACGCGGGCGGCAGGACCGCGGCGCGTCTGGGCGGTCCCGCCACCCGCGTCCTCCGGGGCAAGAAAAGCCCCGTTCGTAAGTATGGATCCAACATAAGTCGGATCCATGTAACCCGGGGACTGCTTGTACAGATGTTTACTGATTTTGGTGTAGACATGCAATGTTTTAAAAATACATGTCAACCAAAGAGGATGGCAGACAAATTTCAACAAGAAGCCAACTTCAAATACTTCCAATCAAAAAATACACAAAGCCATATTACTTTGAAAACACATAGCACAACAAAAATGTGCATTATGCAAGGTTTCACTCTGACAAACTATCTACACAAAGAGAAAAACAAGAATTTAGGCCCCATTTTAAGATTGTTTCAGAATGCAACCATCACTATGATGTCATAATCAGCATCTCCATAATGTCAGAAACTCTTTTAATGTCTGCCACCCTTTCAGAAGATGCAGCTTGTGTTTCTCTGGAAGCTGGATCATCTTCACTAATTAGTATAGCAGGGATGGAGCAATAGTTTTACACTCTCTCCACGCCATCTCCAGCAATGGCAATATTAGATTCAATCAGCCTTTGTGTTTAGTGAGCACAAACACAGGGATTGTGACTAGTCTCTGAACAGGAGAGAAGAATGCTCCTGGCACCTCATTCTCCATGTCTGCAATTCATCCTTCTCCCAGCTGCAGAGAGCTAGACATAATCTGGCTTTTATTTTACCAAGTCAATATAATTTTCCTTTAAGGCAAAACCATTGAGAAGAGGCACACAAAGAGAGGAAAATATAAGCAGTGTGTGGGAAAATCTTTGAACAGAAGGAAAGACACAGGAGATAATGTGTCTGTAACACTGAAAAACTGGTGCCATATAAGCAAGAGTGCCTGAAAGAAGAACTAGGAAAACTAGAAAAGAAGCTCAATTCACTATTGCCTTGCACCTTGTTATTTACACTGGTACAAATTGGGTGTGTCTACACTGGCAAAAACTTGCCAGCTGTCTACACTGGCCGCTTGAATTTGCGCAAGAGCACTGACTTTGTAATGTACAAAATCAGTGCTTCTTGCGCAAATACTTTCACGCTCCCGCTCAGGGATAAGCCCTCTTGCACAAGAATACTTGCGCAAAAGGCCAGTGTAGACAGGCACCTTAATTTTTTGCGCAAGAAAGCCCGATGGCTAAAATGGCTATAAGAGCTTTCTTGCACAAAAGCGCATCTAGATTGGCATGGATGCTTTTGTGCAAAAGCACTTTTTGCGCAAAAGCATCTTTGCCAATCTAGACGCTCTTTTGCGGAAATACTTTTAACGGAAAAACTTTTCCGTTAAAAGTATTTCCGCAAAATCATGCCAGTCTAGATGAAGCCATTGTATATAAATTATTACCACTTTAAACTTGCTTGCATTTTATACTCCCCTGGCATTTTATACACCCTTGGCATTCACGCTATATTGGTATAAATAACTAAGCTTTGGTCAACACTTAACATTTAGGTCCATCAGGCCACAATGCTTAGAAGAAAAACACATCCCACAGTGCTGCAGTTAAGAAAGACCTAACACCTACTGTTGATACAGCTGGGTTGACAGAGGAATTCTTCCATCAACCCAGCAACCATCAGCCTGAGAGGTGGGTTAACTATATCAACAGAAAAACCCCTTCCTTTGATGTGGGAAGCATCTACACTGTGCACAATGAAGTGAAGACATTGGTGAATCTTGCCCCCTCCTAGGTTTCTTGCTGGTCCAATAAATCTGTACCACTCTTAATTTTATGTTTACCACTGTGAATAGCAGAGAACTAAAACAGCTGAAAGGGACAGATAAGAAGCTTAATTCATAGTAACCACTGTCCCAGTCCAAATTGGATTGACTGGTTTGGTGCCCAGAAATCCCCCCAAATCTCTATGGATATGTAGTTTAATAGAATGGAAAATATCTTTTTGAAGAAAAAAAATTAGAATAATAAAGCACTCTTGTGGAATAGAACATTTTCAGTAATGTGTGTATTTCTATGTATACACATAGAGCAATAATGTATGTATGTACAGCCATACATATTATGAATATATACCATATATCACATACATGCATTTGCATTACCTTAACCTGAAAACAGCTAATGATCTGTGACAATTCACATTCTTTTTTAGGAAATGAAATATCAGCTGAGAGAGAACAGAAAAGGAAGGATAATAAAGTTTCGGGCTGCAAAGGCAGAGGCATTGCTTCATGGAGTGAGTAAGTAAGGAGTAACAGCAATGTTTCTCTACAAAGCACTGACACGAAAATATTGTTTCAGTGCTGAGCACCATGTTATCGGAAAGATGTTAAAGTTGGAGGGAAGTCAAGGAAGAAGAAGAAAAATGATCAGGGAGATGGAGAACTGACTTATAAGGAAAGATTAAAGGAAAAAATATAGAGCCCTCCTTACACATATGTGGAATATGCAAATTCAGGCCCACTGACAGAGGGAGAAAAGGGGGCAGTTGCTCCAGGGCTCAGTGATTCAAAGGGGCCCAGGGATCTAGCTGCCGCTGCTGCCAAACTAGCAGCGGCAGCAACTAGAGCCCTGGGCTCGTTTAAATTGCTGCTGGTGTGCTGCACCATGCACTCTGAGCACTACTAAGGACTGGGGAGGGAGCCTGCCCCTGGGCCTGCAGAGGCTGTGAGCTTCATTATGCAGTTGAATAGGGCACCTGAACATTTTGGACACCTCTGAGGCTATGTCTACACTACACTTCTTTTTCAGAAAAAGGAACGCAAATTGAGCTCCGCAGTTTGAGTACCTTTTTCTGATTGTTTTTTTGGAAGAGGCTTTTCCGAAATTTGGGCCATCCACACTGGGCCAAATTTCGGGAAAACCTCCTCTTTTGGAAGAGCCCTTCTTCCTCGTGAAACGAGGTTTACAGAGCTTCCAAAAATGTTGGAAGAGCAAATGTGTTCCCTGGACATGGCAGAGATTTTCCACCTATCTGCCTCTTCCTAGCCCTATTCTGTGGGTCTACTTCTTCTGGAGAGGATCTAGTTAACTTACAAGTGTAAAAACCTGCCAGACCTATTCACAGAACATTGAACCTGTGAAAGAGCCATTCAAATGGTAATGAAGCCGTTTAATAGGCATTTGCCAACTACAGGAATGTCCAGTCAGTTTCTGAATTTACTGTCTCAGAAGGGTAGCCATGTTAGTCTGTAATTTTAAAAACAACAAGCAGTTCTGTGTTACTGTTAGTCTACAAAACCTTAGTTCAAAAAATTGCTTTCAAATATTTCATTAGTGTGTTGCTGAAAATTATAAATTCACATCTCTAAAAAAATCATCATTCCTCCTGCCCCAGGCTGGCGGGGCACCAATTTAATAGTACTGCGTAGGGCCCCATAAATCCTAAGGATAGTGCTGGTTAAATATGTATGTCAGCTCTTATTCACATTGATGAACACTCGTTCATGCAAGTAGACCCACTGTGAAGACAAGAGCAGTGCTTATATGCATAAGTACTCACCACTGCACTTGAGGATTGCACAATTTGGCTCTTTGGGTTTGATATAAGCAGTAACTGTTGTGAAGCTAACACTTTTTTTTTTTAATCTGAAAAAAATATTACAGTTTTGAAGGCAGGTCAAATGCTGGAATCCTCAAAATATTTGTTTCTCTCTTCTTAACATCTCAATAGATTTAGAAGGTTGAGATTACATTTCTGCTAAATTCCCTGGGTTTATGTTTTTTTACCATAATCTCAGTCAGTCTCTCTGTTCTTCCTGTTCCTTTTCTATTTAATCTATTCCACTTTACTTCACAAGGTGTCTTCCTTTGATCCCATAATAAGATAGTGACCTTGCGATTTAATTCTCACTTGACCCTTTGGTCCCTTTTGGGTATTTCTGCCTGCAGCATAACCTTTTCAGTCTGTCAAACTTTCATTTTTTCCTCATTTTCCTCCCCCTCTGCCTCCACTTTCATCTTTCTCTACATCTTGATCTTTTTCTTGCTTTCATTATTCTTTTTTGCTTGGGAAATGCAGTTTTAACCTGTTCTCTGCTAGCCCACCATGGCAGCTACAGTGAATAACAAAATCAATGGAATGTTGCAACAAAGCTGGCTCATTCAGTAGCACAGTAGGTGTTTCCTACTAAGAAAGGTAGAGATTGACAGAAAGCTTTTAAATTGTTTTTAAAAATGATCATCTCTTTTTTTATGTTGGTTAAGAAAAAAAAAGTAGTAGCATTCAGACGCCTTATTTGGCCTGTGTTAAACTGAAGACAGCAAATAGAAGCGGAGTCATATAGTGATTACTTACAATGACGAAAATGGCTGGGAATGGAAAGCAGATTTGTATTAGAGATGGGAATGTGACAACAGAGGCAGATGGAGAATAGGGTTAAGAGGAGTTAAGATTCAAGAGGGCATTTCTGTCTTTTGGCCAAAAAAGTGTGACTCCGCTGACAATTCCATACAAATAAAATTAAATAGGACATCCAACCTAACGTGGAAGGTCTTCATCTCTCCATAAGGTCATCTTGCCCTATCATTGCCACTCTCCTCTAATCCTAGGTTTCTAATGCAGATCCCTCTTGGTCTCTGGTCTACGCATCCTTATCAGAAATTGTTTGTAACGGGGACATGCCAGGGTGCAATCCAGACAAACGAGCAACTGTTGTCACCTCTGCAACCGTGGGCGTCTTACAATGCTTTGTTGAAATAGCTCCCACCAGGGACCACTCACAGCTTTCCACCATGCAAACCACACCCTGGCCTCAGAGTAACTGCAGCCTGCCAGCCACACTTGGGTCGAGGAGCTTACAGCTTCTGCCGGCCCCCCCGAGGAAGGTGTGGGAAGGGACCCCAGGCAGAAGGGGCAGGGCTGGCTGGCAGGGCATGGACCGTGGCGCTGGGCACTCCCTCAGCACTCACAGCTGCACGGAGTGTGCAGAGTGGCGCTCTGGTGGTGATTTAAAGGGCCTGAGGCTCCAGCCACTGCCACAGTAGCAGTGGTGGCATCAGGGAGCCCCAGGCCCCTTTGAATCAGGCCCCTGGGCAACCGCCCTCTTCTCACCCCCACTCTTCCTCTTGCACTAAGGTTACATTGTGGCTCAGTTATAAATATAATGCAGAGTGATCCCAACACATCCCCAGTCCCAGAGTTTCCCTCAGAAATGTACGTCCTATACTGCTCAGCCCTCTTGTTATCAGGTTTCAAGGCTGGTAGTTGACAAGGTTGAATACGGTTTCCTTTTTAGCTGGCAAAAAAGGACTGGCCCACCAGTCAGAAAAGTTGACTTGGGCATGAACCGTCTGGCTGGTTCTCCTGGAGGTATCATTCAGCACAAGCCGCTCAGATTCTAACAGGGCATAAATCCTCCCAAACGGTGTTTTTGCTCCTGGCTGCAGTTTTATGGGGCACTGTGGTTTATCCTCATTCTACCAAGTTTCTGTGATACCTATTAGATCCACATCCTCATTTAACTCCAGTTCGCCCACCTTATTGTTTAGACTTCTAACATTTGTCCCCTTTGACGTTCAGACTATATTTCCTTTTTTTTTTTTTTTTTTTTTGTACATTGGAGGATAGGAAGTCTTGAGCTGACTGAATGTTAACACATTCAGGGGCAGGGGTAACACAGAGCATAGTAATGAACTAAGAGTTCATAAGAGTAAACTATCTCCCAGGGGCACTATGAGAATTACTCAATATTTGTTTGATGCTTTAAGATCCTCACTTGAAAGGATACTGTAAATATATTTTCCAAATCTCTCTATTCTTGAAAATTGTTCTTCAACACCTGTATTCAAAAAGTAAAGATGCATATGTATGGAATCTGGAATGTGCAAAACCACAAAGAAGCTGCTGGTTACATTCAAACTAGGGGTGAAAAATCCTATTTAAAATATTAACTGGTTAAACTATTTATTTAACCAGTTAACCAGTCCACTGTGGAGCGGGCAGGGGGCCACTGGAGCTGCCTGCCACCCATAGCACAGTCAACGCAGCTGGGTCAGGCAGGGTCTGGCACACTGCACTGTGGGCGGGGGGAGGGAGGAGGTTGTTCCAGCTGGGCTAGGTGCTGGTTAACTGGTTATTCTGGTAAGCATGCCAGAAAGGCAGTGCTTACTGGGTAACTGGTTACCCTTTATATCCCTAATTCAAGCAGTAAAATTTGTGTGACATACCATTATACAGATGCTGTCATGCACAGTTGTCAGCAAAGATATATTTATATCTATGCCAGTAACACAGTTAGGGCTAGGGATGAGTTAAATTACCTTGATTAAGAGGCAAAGTATTTCTTATACCAAAAGGTACTACTTTGATCACAAAAGAGACAGTGGTGATGAAAGCAAACAAATGTCCCATGGAAGTGTTTGAAGCAAACTGCAGGCCCTTGATCAAAGCAGAGGTAATTTAATTATTTGTCTCCCTGACTGAAGTTCTTTGATGTGGCACTGTCTGACAATGTATGGGGATGCTTTATGTTCCTGATTAGTCTAATCTGAAAACCCAATGCCCAGAAGGGTTTGTCCTATAATCAAAATAGACCTCTTGGGGAGAAAAGTGAAAGCAGAAGCTTAAAGAGCCATATCCAGGGAGCAACAGCCTGTTGATATAACTATGCCAGATAATCGTGGTCTAACATGGCCAAAGGGTCTGTAGAGCAATGCTGTTTGATACTAGCATTTCAACAGTGTTGTATCTCCATCTGTGAAGACTGTGGGCATGTCTAGATACATCCCTCTTTCAAAAGAGGGATGTAATTTAGGCAGATCGAAACTGCAAATGAAGCAGGATTTGAATTTCCCGCTTCATTTGCATAATGGCGGTCGCATGGTCTTTCAAAAATGGACTTTTCAAAAGTAAAACTGCTGTCTAGACGTGGTTCTTTAGGAAAAAAAACCCTTTTTCAAAAGAACCTGTAAACCTCATTTTTTCAGGCATTACGGTTCTTTCGAAAATGGGTTTTTCCCCGAAAGAACTATGTCTAGACAGCGGTTTTACTTTCAAAAAGCCCTTTTTTGAAAGAACGCATGGCCGCCATTATGCAAATGAAGCATCAGAAATTCAAATCCCGGCTTCATTTGCAATTTCAATCTGTCTAATTTACAACCCTCTTTCGAAAGAGGGATGTAGTTTAGACATAGCCTGTCCTACATTACGGCAATTCTTAGCAGCTGTACTGAGCACTCCATCCCCTGTGGGTGATCCCGACAATTTTCCAGTATGGCCCCCCTCTCTGATGCATTGCAGCCTTCAGATTTTCTACCAGTTTGAGAACCCCTTGGGTGATATTGCGGGCTGATAGGCATTGTGAGACTTTTCTAGCTCTAGCCTGGGAGTTCTTTCAGCTCAACCTTCAAAAACCACATAGAACAAAGCATTCAGAGGGGCAGATTTGCACAAATGCTGCTGACTGTTCGAGAAATATGGTAGTTCCACAGGCCCAACCAGTTTCAGCCTTGAACTTTTAGCCAGAGATTCTGACTTTCCAGTTCTGTCTCCTGCTGTCTTTTTGCCTGTACTCTGCCATGTCTGGCTTTTCTGGCTAACTCATTGCCAATTAAAAAATAAAAACAACAAATTTGCTTCTCATACCTACAAAGGGGCTCTGCTCTTCCAAGTGTTACAAGGCAGACAGCTCCAGGCAGCAACTGAATGCTCTCTAGTACTGCAGCTCATTTTATATGGCCCTGCTGGGCCCTGATTGGCAACTCCCTGCTGTTTCTCTACAGTTGGCTGCTTCTCCTGTAGCCATTTTAGGGAGCCTAAAGGACTTCTCTATTGCTCCTTGGACAAGGTGTGGCAGGACAGTGGGGCCTCCAGCAAAGTCCTCTGGGCCTAAACCACAACATCACACATAAAAAAGGAGAATAACTGAATCTTCAACCTCTCTGGGCTCAGGAGGCAAGCTTTTTCCTCTGGGAAAGGTTTCTATAACATTCTTCTTCAGAAGTTCTCAGAGTAGGTCTTGCTCCTTTCCCAGTCTGTCTCCCTTTTAAATGGCATGGCTATGTCTACACTGGCAGTTTCTTGTGCCAGAAATATGCAAATGAGGCTAAGCGTGGAATATCGCCGAGCCTCATTTGCATATCTAATGAGCTGCCATTTTGCAGAAGAGGCTCTTGTGCCAGAAGGAGCGTCTACACTGCCCCTTCTTGCACAAGAAAAACCCTCTTGCGTAATGCCGTTATTCCTGAAAATAATCTTCGTAGCGGCATTGCGCAAGAGGGATTTTTTTGCCCAAGAAGGGGCAGCGTAGACACTCCTTCTGGCGCAAGAGCCTCTTCTGCAAAAATGGCGGCTCATTAGGTATGCAAATGAGGCTCGGTGATATTCCACGCTTAGCTTTATTTGCATATTTCTGGTGCAAGAAGCCTCCAGTGTAGACATAGCCCACCTGTGCATACTCTGCAGCTGGATATGGGTGAAGCTGTCTGGGCTCAGAGCTGTTCCTAAACTGGTTTGGTTCTGGTGTGGAGTTTATTCATCCCACTGAAAGGCAGCATATTGATTTTAATGAAGTGGCAAAGAATTGATATGTGGGAGGAAAATCTGTTTTGTTGGAAAAAAAGACCTTGGTGGGGGATGTTGAATACTTGATAAATTGTGGCAGGTGGTATTTTCAAGGAGGAAGAGAAGGAACTGTGTATGGTCAGTGTTTTATTTCAGCAAAGCATTGTAAGGCATCCAAGGTTGCAGAAGCAATTGTCAAAAGTAATCTCAACTTCTCTCTCCCCGAATAGTGTCATACCAAAGGGTCCATATCAGCAAAGGGAGGAAAGGAGTGAAGCAGAGGAGGAAAGAGCCAGAGATGTAGTGGCAGAGCTAATACATGGTATGCAATATTAATGTAAATGTTTTGCAAATTTATCCTCCGTATTTGAGGGGCCAGTGTTGGTAGAAATGGGAAGCTTCTGTTGCTGAAATCCAGTTGGTGCTACATCTCCCAAATAACCTGTAAAGAGATGAAAATTTGCATCAGAGTCTATGGTACTGCTACATTACCTGGAATTATTCTGCAAAGATGAATCAGACGGAACAGATGACCAGGGCTACTTATAACTTTCTCTGCCTAGCTCAGCATTACAGCAGCAGTCTGTCCATTTGTGAGCTACAAGCCCTGTAGGAAAAGGAATTGTTCTTGCATAATGGATTCTGGTTATAAACTCTGAATACCTTCTCCTGATATGTCTGGAAGTTCTGTCACAAAGAAATCCCAGAAGAATGTATGTTCTGTCTGTTTCTTTGGGAAGTGCTTTCTTCTGTTGGCATAGTATTTTATGAAAAACATGGAGATTCCTGTGCACATGTCAGCTGCATTTTCCTTCTCTCTTAAGAGCTGAACTCTTGTTACAGACTCTAGCCTGCCAACCATACTTGGTGGATTATATTCTGGCTCTCACCTGGATGACCCCAACAAACCTCAGTCCCAAATATCCACCCCCCCCCCCCCCGAAATGTATGTCCTATACTGCCCAGTCCTCTCCTGGACAGTACAGATTATATTAAGTCCATTGTTCTGTTAAAGAGACTAATATGCACATGTTACCCAGACACTTCAGTTTATGCACACTACAGTAGATAAAACAAATTTATTGACTATAGAGAGGTTTCAATTTTGAGAACAGGTCATGAGGCATAAAAGTCAGAAATGGTTATAAAAAAGGATATTTAGTATTAACCAACTTAACAAAGTTTCAGGGGGTAGCCATGTTAGTCTGCAACTTTAAAAACAATGCGTATTCCTGTGGCATCTTAGGCTATCACTGCAGTGCTATTTTGGGATACCAGAGTATCCCAAAATAGCTATCCTGCATCTTCACAGCAAGCCTGCTATTTTGGGCTCGCTATTCTGACATCACTGTAAATCCCATTCCATGAGGAGTAAGGGACATTTCGGAATTACAGATTATTTCAAAATTTGGCGCTGTGTAGATTGCACCAAATTACAAAACAAAATATTTTGAAATAAGATCTAAATGAGACACACAATTTGAGACACACAAACTGCGTATCTTATTTCGAGCTATGGTGTAGTGTAGATGCACCCTTAGAGACTAACAAACTATATCAGTTTCAAGCAAAGTTTTTCAACCCCTTGCTATCAGCAATCATACTTACCAAACCCTGTAGGGTCAGGACCCCTTACAATCTCCTTTCTTCTCAAAGCCTTTCATTTCTTATCTTCTCTCCCTACTCCTTCCCGCAGAACACAAGGGGCTCGTCTACATTGGCCCCTTTTCCGAAGGGGCATGGTAATTTTTGAAATCGCAATAGGGAAATGCGCAGGGGATTTAAATATCCCCCGCGGCATTTAAATAAAAATGTCCGCCGCTTTTTTCCGGCTTTTAGAAAAGCCGGAAAAGAGCGTCTACACTGGCCCCGATCCTCCTGAAAACAAGCCCTTTTCCGGAGGATCTTATTCCTACTTTAAAGAATAAGATCCTCCGGAAAAGGGCTTGTTTTCAGGAGGATCGGGGCCAGTGTAGACGCTCTTTTCCGGCTTTTCTAAAAGCCGGAAAAAAGCGGCGGACATTTTTATTTAAATGCCGCGGGGGATATTTAAATCCCCCGCGCATTTCCCTATTGCGATTTCAAAAATTACCATGCCCCTTCCGGAAAAGGGGCCAATGTAGACGTAGCCAAGCAGGTTTGGACTTGTTTCTTTTAAAACAGTTTTTCTTTGTCTTGTTACTGCCGTTCTTTAGTTACTTCTGGAACTATCCATCTGTCACACATTACAAGTAATATATTGATTATGATCAAAACCTTCTTTTATTTTCTTCATAAAACGTAAGTTAACTCTTTAATAAATTCTTTACTTATAGTGAAGGGTATAGTGGCTCATCAACAGTGTTAAAAGAGTATGATATGTGGGAACATGGCTGTTTCATATTTTTGTTAGAGAGCAGCGAGGCTGCATCATCAAAGTTACATTATTTGTGGTACTTTACCAAAGAGTAGCATCTTTTTTGAGGCTGCCACTTGTCTCTGCAAAGTTTGCTTCTACTTTTGCAGTCATAACTCTGAATACATAATACTTCCCACTGCCTCATAGTGGTGTCAATCAAGTAGTGAAGGTTCTGAGGTAGTAATGCACTTAAGGATGTGCTTAATTTTAACTATGTGAATAATCCAATTTAAACCAATGGGATTTACACACCTGCTTAAATTAAGCAAGTGCTTTACTAAATAGGGATGCAACTGCTCACAGGTTGAAGTTAGATATGTGATTAATTACCTTGCTAAATAAGGGCCTGAAAGCATGAATACTCTATTTGCACCTGCAATCATTTTGTAAATGCAAATTTTGCAGATGAGAATTCTGCCTGTAATTAAGGAGATCTCAGACATCTTAATGTATGCCCAATTACATTGTGTGGACCTTTATGACACTAAGTCTTCACTTACTTTTTTCATTGTTTACATAACTACTCACTTATGTGTGGTGAATGGCCAACATAATTTAAAGAGATAAATTTATCCCTGGTGTAATGCTGTAACCCTGATGGTTAGGCTCCTATTTTTGCTAAAGTTTTATTTATCAGTTATAATAATCACCTAACAGAGTAACATCTCAAAAGGAAAATCTAATTCTTTCTTGTAGCAAGGATTATCTCCCTGACAGACAAGAACAAAAGATGAAAAGGTGAAAATAACCACTATTTTTAGCGATCTTTTATTTTATTCATAGATTGTATTTGTTTATGTTTGATTTGTTGGACTAATTTGGCATTCTATTATTAATTTGTCTGTCTTTTTAATTTATAATTTTTTCTACCAAAATCAGGAGAACTGAAACATGGCTTTGTTGCTAGGAAAAAAATTCACATATTTAAGACAACCTGTTATTACACTGCAGCAAACTGGGAGAGGGACTGCCTGAGGGGAATAGTGCTTTAGTAGGCCATGCTGCCTCTGCCATCTGAGTCTGGACCAACTAAAGCGAGTGGGGCTTTGCCAATCTGCACTGCCAGTGCCATCTGAAAAGAGCTGCCTGAGGGAACCAAGGCTTTGTTGACTCAAGCTGTCTCCCCTCATAACAAAGAGGCTGCCTGAGGGAAATAGATGAGGGAACTAGCTCCTCCAGAGGCAGGCAAATCTTCTCCCTTTTCCTGCAGTTAGAACAGATTCAAATCAGCTGACCTACATTTCTGCTACAGCCAATGTCAGAGTGTAGCTGTAAATGCACTTCTGCTGGCCTACAAGGGCGCATATCAAAGTAAGGTGGCAATCAGCCCCAGAATAGGTGTTTGGTTTGCAAAGGTAAAGATGTTTCTTTGGCACAAAACAAAAAGAGAGTGTTTACACAAACTTGAAAGAGGGTAAGCTGCAGCACAGCTGTGTAGGCAAGCATTAGTGTTCTAAATATCATGCAGGTCTACAGTAAAGAAATCTGAACTCTTGATGGTCTTGATTTTAATAAACAATGCTGTCATGCAATATCTCAGACCAAGATGTGACTCTTTTAACAACATCTGCAGTCTCTTGCATCCTCTCATGTCCCTTGGGGTTTGCCTTCCCTAGCCTACTAGTTCGGCACTTCTGCAAGCGGCACCAATCTAGTACATTTGGCAAAGACGCGCAATGTCAATGGAAGTGCGCCCTCCCATGGATGTGATTAAGCCACTTCAATAGGAGGCAGAAACTAAGTGGGCAGGAGAGTGTAGTGAGGTGTAGACACCGTGTGAAGTGAAAGTAAGTTGCGTCACTCATGGGGGTGAATTTTTTCATATCCCGGAGCAACGTAACTTACGTCAACTTAAGCAGTAGTGTAGACCTGGCCTGAGAGTATGGCATGTACAGTTCACAAACAATACTTGTCAAGTGCCCTGCCCACCTGGCTACTCTCTCACCATCCCTACAATTATGATGCTATGGCTAGTTCTCAAAATGCCTCTTGTAGTGAGGCTGTGGCCTCCCTCCAGACTGGAGAGCGAAGGGGCACTCCACTCCACTGGGCAGGCAGAGCCAAACCTGTCCCACCCTCCTCACCAGAAGTACCAGGGTGAGGTAGGAAGTATAAAAGGAAGGCTTTGCAGCTCAACTGGGTGAAGTCAGTGGAGGAGACAGTTGCCTCAGCCCCGTGGTGGCAATGGGGAGCTGAACCTGTGCTAGAGCATATTGATTGTGTCTGTTTGCTGGCTGCCCTCTGCTCCTCCGTGCCCCCAAGCCCAGGTTTAAGCCTACTTCCTGCTCTGCCCACCGAAAGGACTGGAGCTTATTGACATGGCATACCTGTTGGCTGCCTGGGCAGGGAGGCTTAGGCCACAGCTTGCTGCAAACCCCAGTCCTGCCTGAAGGCTAGGGCCCTAGACTGTTAATTGCTGTCAGCCCAATCCAACTGTCATTGAAACGAAAGTCAGTGGAAGGATTGATTTTAATGGAAGTAGCTCAAGCTCTTGGGCTTGTCCTGGAAGAGTTAAGCTCTCAACTCCCAATGACATCAATAAGTGAAGGAGAGAGGTAACATCTTGGGTGGTGCCTCCATACAAAGAAATGATTGAAAAAGTACATTTCATATTTACAAAAACAACAAGGAGCCTGGAGACACTTCTTTCAGTTTAACAATCTAAGGCAGGGCGACTCAACTTTGGAAGCCCCAGGGGCCACAATGATACTCTCAGCACATGCCGAAGGCCGCAGCTTAAGTGTGGTAACATATTCATGCAAATATATATGCAAATATATGCAAATAGATTCTTTCACACTAACGGGCACGAATACAAATAGTAAGCCTTAAGCCATGATGCCAGACCCAAACGTGGCCAGTGTAAGCCAATCAGCATCTCTCAGGCTCTACCCAGAAGGCTAAGCAGCCAGCACTTCCCACAATGCCCTGGTGCTGCTGGCACCTCGTCCCTGGGGGCTAGAAACACCGACACTGTGTACCTCTCTGTTCCAGCCAACCCGTCCACTTGCGTCTTTCAGTGCTCACCCTGTCTGCGAGACGCCTCACCATTGTGGAGCATGTTCCCAGTGGAGGCCATGTTCAAAGGATCCCACCCATGGGCTGCGTGTTGAGCCCTGTGTAAACCCAAACTGCACCACAGGCCGCAAACAAACAGGCCGTGGGCCGCATGCGGCCTATGGGCCACGTGTTGAGGAGCCCTGATCTAAGCACTATTGACATTTCATGAAGGAAATTGGAATCACAGGTGCTCAGCACCTCTCCACAAAAAAGTCTGTAGTCTAGATATTGAAACAATTAAAAGCTGTAGTCTGTGCCCATAAAATATAATTAGGTTTCTTTCTGACATAGTCTGATGTTGTTAGTCCACCAGAGGCTGGTGTAATGCTGTCATTCTTGTGTCTTCCTGTCTTTTACAATCTCAAAAGGGACAAAATCAGAGAGAATGGGAATGACTTAACAAAAACAAACTGTGCAGACATAAATAATGATCATCAACAGAGCAACTGATAAAGGAGACAAGTGACCTGCTCCATAACAATTCATGTTAGTGGTTTGTTGAGTCTTCTTTTGAACCCTTTCACAATAAAATATCTGAAACACAAGGGAGCTACTTCATTTGTTGCTATTTTCTGCTTACAGTTGAAACATGAATTCCTGACAGGAACTGAGAAATGTATTGAAACAAAGTTGTTTCAAGTCAATAAAATCCCAAAATCAAAATATTTAAAAAGCTGCCATAATTAGATTTGCAGTACAAATTAGATTTGCAGTACCTAAATTAATGTTGCCCTTTCAATTGGCTAAAGTACTTTTCCTCTTCTAAGCTGTTTTGTAATGTTACTATGCATAGTTAAAAAATTGCCATGTTCCAACCCAGAGGTGGCTGCATCTCAGTGGTGGACAAAGGCTGCATCTCAGCGGTGGACAAAGTTACTCATATATATATATATAAAAGGATCCTCAGTTCCTGCTGCATCAACTTTGGCCCAATCTATATTCAATTTCTGTGTGATTGGCACACAGGGTTTCATACCAAGTTTTTCTTGCTATACAAAGTGCACGGAGTCCCCCTATATTTGTTCCAGAGTCCTGTGTCTGTTCCCTGACATTGTAGCCATTCTCACAGGCTTCACAGCAGTCAGTGCCCTCTGTACCCAGGTTCACTGTTGAGAACCCCTGTCACGTTATTGGGTTTTAAAGTGAGCAGACAGCTCACTGGTACACTCATGGAGGGGTGTTTGCCCCCAAATTATGTACAAAGTGGGCAATGTGAGGTGTGAAAGCATATGCTCTACTGATTCTATATATGAAGCAAAATGCAGGACAATGTAGCACTTTAAAGACTAACAAGATGGTTTATTAGATGATGAGCTTTCGTGGGCCAGACCCACTTCCTCAGATCAAATAGTGGAAGAAAGTAGTCACAACCATATATACCAAAGGATACAATTAAAAAAATGAACAAATATGAAAAGGACAAATCACATTGCAGAACAGAAGGGGGATGCGGGGGGGAGGAGGGGGAGGAAGGAAGGTAAGTGTCTGTGAATTGATGATATTAAAGGTAGGGAGAGTGGGATGTTTGTGAGTTAATGGTATTACAGGTGATAATTGGGGAAACTGTCTTGGTAATGGGTGAGATAGTTCAAATTCTTGTTAAGTCCTTGTTGGCAAGTGTCGAATTTTAACATGAATGACAGTTCAGAGGATTCCCTTTCAAGTGCAGATGTAAAAGGTCTTTGTAGCAGAATGCAGGTGGCTAAGTCATTTAGAGAGTGTCCTTTCTGGTTAAAGTGGCAAGAAACTGTTTTCTCTTTGTGATCTTGTCTGATATCTGTTTTGTGGGCATTAATCCTTTGGCGAAGTGTCTGAGATGTTTGTCCAATGTACATAGCAGACGGACACTTTCGGCACATGATAGCATAGATTATATTTCTGGATGCGCAGGAATATGTGTTCTTGATCTTATAACTCACTTGGTTAGGTCCAATAATGGTATCAGCAGAATGAATATGTGGACAAAGCTGGCAACGGGGTTTGTTGCAAGGGAAGGTACCAGGGTTGGTATTAGTGTGGTATGTCCTGTGGTGGTTGGTAAGAATCATCTTGAGGTTAGGTGGTTGTCTATAGGAGACTATGGGTCTGTCTCCCACAACCTACACCCCACCATCAACCTCAGCCTGGACCATTCTACACGAGAGATCCACTTCCTGGACACCACCGTACAAATCAACAATGGAAAATTAGACACCACTCTCTACAGAAAACCCACCGACTCATACAGTTACCTACATGCATCCAGCTCCCATCCAGAACACACCACACGATCCATCGTCTATAGCCAAGCCCTTCGATACAATCGCATCTGCTCTAATCCCACTGACAGAGACCAGAAGCTTCAGGATCTCTACCAAGCATTTATAAATCTCAACTACCCACCCAGAGAAATAAAAAAGCAAATTGAAAGAGCCAGACGAATACCTAGAAACCATCTACTTCAAGACAGACCCAAGAAAACCAACAATAGAACACCACTTGTCATCACCTACAACCCCCAACTTAAACCTGTCCAACACATTATCAATAAACTACAGCCTATATTGGAACAGGATACCATACTCAAAGAGGCTCTGGGAGACAGACCCATAGTCTCCTATAGACAACCACCTAACCTCAAGATGATTCTTACCAACCACCACAGGACATACCACACTAATACCAACCCTGGTACCTTCCCTTGCAACAAACCCCGTTGCCAGCTTTGTCCACATATTCATTCTGCTGATACCATTATTGGACCTAACCAAGTGAGTTATAAGATCAAGAACACATATTCCTGCGCATCCAGAAATATAATCTATGCTATCATGTGCCGAAAGTGTCCGTCTGCTATGTACATTGGACAAACATCTCAGACACTTCGCCAAAGGATTAATGCCCACAAAACAGATATCAGACAAGATCACAAAGAGAAAACAGTTTCTTGCCACTTTAACCAGAAAGGACACTCTCTAAATGACTTAGCCACCTGCATTCTGCTACAAAGACCTTTTACATCTGCACTTGAAAGGGAATCCTCTGAACTGTCATTCATGTTAAAATTCGACACTTGCCAACAAGGACTTAACAAGAATTTGAACTATCTCACCCATTACCAAGACAGTTTCCCCAATTATCACCTGTAATACCATTAACTCACAAACATCCCACTCTCCCTACCTTTAATATCATCAATTCACAGACACTTACCTTCCTTCCTCCCCCTTCCCCCCCCCCCCCGCATCCCCCTTCTGTTCTGCAATGTGATTTGTCCTTTTCATATTTGTTCATTTTTTTAATTGTATCCTTTGGTATATATGGTTGTGACTACTTTCTTCCACTATTTGATCTGAGGAAGTGGGTCTGGCCCACGAAAGCTCATCATCTAATAAACCATCTTGTTAGTCTTTAAAGTGCTACATTGTCCTGCATTTTGCTTCAACTACCCCAGACTAACACGGCTACATTTCTATCATGATTCTATATATGATACTCATGTACTTGTATGATTTTTGTATATGAAGTTATGAATATGGGCTCTGTTCTTGTATTGTTAATGTTCTCTGTCTGGAAGAGAGCAATGGGCCTGGACTGCCTATTGTGAGGAAGGAGTGTTCAGTAAATGGCTATGCTAACTAGCTTTGCTTCATGGACAATGGCTCTCAAAGTGGCCAATACACACCTGAGGAATGCGTCTGGAAACCTGCAGACTGGCCAGTGCATAATGGCTACTTGCATGTGAAACAAAGATAAGTCACTTGATCATGTGACCAGCTCCAGTGTGGGAGACACCAGGCATATAAAAGTGCCATGAGGCTGTCTCCATCTTGTCTTCAATCTTGCTCCTGCTTCCAGATGCAGCTTTGCTAGGGACAGAGAACTGCGAAGGATTTGCTGACCCATCCTGATACAGGATGTACACCAGATACTTCTAACCTAGACGTTTGTAACATCTCTGCTAAAAGCAAGCATCAAGAACTTGGCAATTGATGTATGTAATGTATTCTCCTTAACAATCTTACTCTCAACCTTTTCTTTCTTCTATTAATAAACCGTTAGATTTTAGATTCTAAAGGATTGGCTCAGCATGCTCTTGTGGGTAAGATATAAAGCGTAAATTGACTGGGGACTGTGGCTGGCTCTTTGGGTCCTGGAGGATCTGTTTGGAGTAGGTGAGATCAGGTTTTATAATCTCTCACTTGTGTGTAAGGCTCGGGGCTGATTGTGGCACAGGGAGAGCTGGGATGTCTCAGGGGTTTTGCTTTCCTGCTGGCCAGATTGGCAGCTGAAGTAATGCGTGACTGGTTTGTGGCCTATTTGGGAAAGGTCTCCAGTTGAGGGCTGTAAGTAGCCCTGGTTTTGAGCAATTCGTCCTGAGCTGATGCTCTCAGCAGTGTCCAGACCCGGCCCAGTCTGTCGCAATCCCTGTAGCCCAATGCACAGAAAGATAGATTACTCAAATCTACCAACTATTCTCTCCTCTGAGGTGCTAAGCAGCAGGTGCAGAATGGTTCCACAGTCAGCATACAGCCCAGTAATTAAAGTGGTGCATAGAAGACAGATTCAACCCTGTGCAGAAATGTGCTTTTGCACCTAAAATTCTTGGGGTTTTGGTTTTTTTCTAAAAAAAAAAAAAAAAAAAAGCTCAATTTTTATAACCCCAGATTTGCATCTGCAAATAATTTTGCCCACCATTAATTTTAAGCTTAAAATTAATGGTGGGCAAAATACATTCTACATTGTCTACCTCCCTAACTAGGAGGTGTAATTAGATATTTACATGTTTAAACATTAGTATTTACATACATACATAGATAACTGGGTCCAAAATTATGCCCACAGGTTTTTTTTTTTGTATTGTGATTGCTTTGTGTGGCTAGAAGAGAAGTCTTTGTCATGTGATAAACCTAACCCATGCCTGAAAGAAAAGAATATAGACCTGTGTGATCTAACACAGATATATTTTAAACTGGGATGCAGACTGCTTTTATAAAATAAAGCAATTATGTGTAACATATTTTGCGGGGGGAGGGAGGGAAAGGTGTGAAGGAGAAAGAGAAAAAATATCTCTGCTTTAACTTTTAATTGAATACAATGCTATGTGGAAATCGCTGTGTATGCTTAAAATGTGCTTTGTATGAATTTCATATAAAAATAAATAAAAAATCATTTGTTTCCCTCGCTGAAACACATCACGGCGAAGTTCAGATGGCTGGAGAGTCCGAAACATTGCATATATGGTAAACACCAATCATCCTCCCTTCTCCTGTGTTACATTTCACTAGCACTTCATTTCTGCCATCTAATTTATGTGCAGAGTAAGAGCTTTCATAAATGCCATCTCAAATGCCCTTAGCACAAGCAAGAGAGCTCCCCCATAAGAGCTGACCCCAGCATAGAGCTCTCTGAAGAGAGAGGTCTGTTCAGTGTCAGTGGGATAATAAGACAAATACCTTTAAAGCTTACAGCTCTGATTTCCCGGTTATCAGCTTTCAGTAATCAGATTCTGCAAGACTGCTACTGTAAGTGGACCCTGCACTGCTAGGAGTCAGAAGCTTGTTATCCCAAGACTAACAAACATAGAATTGAATTGCAGAGCGAGCAGCAGTGCTAGGTACCTCCTTTCAACTGTCATTTTGAAGAGGCAAATGGTTCTTGCCCAAGGCTTTGTCAGAAACTTATTAAACTCATGAGGTAGAAAAAAAATTCAATGGCACTTTGAAGTGCTATTTTCTTTATTTGTGCAGCAGTAAAAGAAGACTAAGTGAAGACTGGCAAAGCCACTAAGAACTGGGTGTATGTGAGGATACTATATTTTAAATCCTTTCACAAAACTATGTGGCTGTGTCTAGACTGGCCAGTTTTTCTGGAAAATCAGCCGCTTTTCCAGAAAAACTTGCCAGCTGTCTACACTGGCCGCTTGAATTTCCGCAAAAGCACTGACTTCCTACTGTAAGAAATCAGTGCTTCTTGCAGAAATACTATTCTGCTCCTGTTCAGGAAAAAGTCCCTTTTGCACAAAGCTTTTGCGCAAAAGGGCCAGTGTAGACAGCTCAGATTTGTTTTCCGCAAAAAAGCCCCGATCGCAAAAATGGCGATCGGGGTTTTTTTGCAGAAAAGCACGTCTAGATTGGCACGGACGCTTTTCCACAAAAAGTGCTTTTGCGGAAAAGCGTCCATGCCAAGCTAGACGCTCTGTTCCGAAAATGCTTTTAACGGAAAACATTTCCGTTAAAAGCATTTCCGGAAAATCATGCCAATCTGTGCTTTTTCCTGGAGGCCTCTTCTTTTGGGGAAAAAAAAAACCCTCTTCCCCATCCACACATGCCTTTTTCCAAAAGAGCTCTTTGGAAAAAGGCTTCTTCCTCATAGAAAGAGGCTTACCGTTGTCGGAAAAACCTCTGTGTTCTTTCAACTTTCTGTCGAAAGAACTTAATTGCAGTGTGGACGTAAGTGTAGTTTTCCTGGAAAAATGGCAGTTTTTCTGGAAAAACTCTGCAGTGTAGACCTACCCTAAGGCTAGGTCTACACTACAGAGTTTTTGCGCAAAAACTTGCGGTGCATCCACACCTCAAGCGCGTTTTTGCGTAAGTAAAACGAAAGATCAGAGGGGTTTTTCCGGTGTAGGTATTCCTCCTTCTATGAGGAATAACTCCTTTTTGCACAAGAATTCTTGTGCAAAAAGGAGTGTGTGGACAGGGAACAAGAGGGTTTTTTTTGCACAAAAAGAGGCAATTGAAAAAAGCACAAGTGCCCTGGTGGCCATTCTGTAAATAGCAATCAGAGTTTCATTTTGAAAGAACATCCATGGAGTCTGGACGCTCTCTTGTGCAAAAGAGCATCGCTTTTTCGATGCACTTTTGCAGTGTGGATGCCCTCTTGCACAAGAAGTTTTTGCGGAAGATCTCTTCCACAAAAAGCTTCTTGTGAAAGATGCCTGTAGACACAGTCTTAGACAGGAAGAAAGGAGACATGGTTTGTATGGCTGACATGAAGAAAATAAAAGGCCATACACACTTGGCTATTGGCTGCAGTGTACCATCTTTACTGCCTCTTCTCACACACATACAGGCTTCTACATGCTCATGTCTGTATCCCTTATATTTGGCATACTCTCCCACACCTGTTTATATCTTCCTCATCTAATACAATCTCAAGCCTCCATTACTCATTACATAGCACAAAAACTAGGGCTCACCCAATGAAATTAATAGGAAGCAGATTTAAAACAAACAAAAGTATTTCTTCACATAATGCACAGGTAGCCTGTGGAACTTACTGCCAGGTGATGTCATTAAGACCAGACTATAACAGGATTCAACAAAGAACTAGGTAAGTTCATGAAGGATAGGTCCATCAATGGCTATTAGCCTAGATGGTCAGTGATGCAACCAGTGTTCCTTGTTGTGATGTAGTGGGGGTACCTTGCTAGGGCTGTGGCAACCTCTGCTGTCTGTAACACGAGTCATTATGCAAAGGGGGCTCCAAACCTGTCTGACCAGCTACCCCCCATGGGGAGAAACAAAGGAAGGTGGAATGCCGCCTTGGCTAGGAGGCAGGGCTGGAGGAGAGTTAGTTAGTTTCGGTCTGGGAGCATGGAGGAAGCAGCCTCAGCAACAGGCTGGGGGGTTTAGAAGCTGAGACCCCCCCATATCAAGGGGAGCTGAGGCATCCTAGGCCTGCCCTGTAACCTAGTGACATCTGTGCTGTGCTGTATTCTGGAGAGGCAATAAACTCCCTCTGTTCTACCGGCTGGTGGAGTCTGTTTGTGCCATTTCGGGGGCGCAGGAGGCGGGGGACCCCAACACGCCATCACACTGGTGTCAGGGGTGGGATGTACTGCACCCCATGGAGGGAGCTTCCAGCGGCGAGCGACAAGGCGCAGTAGAAGCAAGAGCCCTGGAGCCAGGCGTGCTGGAGACAGAGCAAAGCGGTTCCTGGGAATTGTGGGGCGCTGCAGCACTAGACTGGTGAGTCTGCACTGAGGGGCCCAGCGGGCCGATGGCCTACGCCCGACTCTTGAAGGCAGAGCTGGTGAAGCTGTGCAGAGAGAGGGGCTTGCCTGTGCGGAAAGCAACCAAGGCCCAGCTGGAAGAGAATGACTAGCCACAGGGCCAGGAATCTGTCCCCAGGGGAAGCAGCCAGACCTCCCCTGGGAGCGTGTCAGGCTCTGAGAGGAGGCAGAGCACTGGAGCCTGCTGGAGAGATGGGACAGCTTCCCTTGGGAGGCCTGCAAGCCGTAGGCCGTCTAGGGCAGGAGCCAGCCCAGCAGAGCTGCGGCGGCTGGAGATCCAGCTGCGGATGAAGGAATTGGAAGTAGAGGACCGAGAGAAGCAGTGACAGCATGAGTTGGCCATGGCAGAGCGGAGAACCGGCAGGGCACCGGCTGTGCCAAGAGTGGATGGGTCTCAGGGTCCCGGGACTGCCAGACGCTTGGAGAGGCTCGTGGTGGCCCAATTGAAGGACATGAGCGACATAGACGGGTTCCTCAGCTCCTTTGAGAGGGCCTGTGGACTGCAACGGGTCCTCCCAGCTGACTGGCTGCAGGAGCTCATCCCCACGCTGAACCAGGAGGCAACCGGAGTGCTTAGTCAGCTGGAGGACCTACAGCCAGGGGATTACAACCGAGTCAAGGAGGCCCTGCTGCACAAGTTAGGGCTGACCCCCGAGATGTACAGGAAGAGGTTCTGGAGGGTGCAGAAGGAGCCACGGGAGACCTATGTGGACCTGGCCTCCCGCCTGGCGCAATACTGCCGCAAGTGGGTGTCTGGAGTCGGAGCCCAGACCGCAGAGGAGCTGCTCAGGCTGTTCATGATGGAGCAGTTCTATGAAGTGTGCACACCCAGACTGAGACTGTGGCTCAAGGACCGAAGACCAGAGACCCCCCAGGAGGCCGGGAGGCTGGCAGATGAGTTCACGGAGAGCTGGTCCGGGTGTGAATGGGAGTCCCGGAGACAAAGGGAATCGCGCAGAGACCGGATCTCGGCTGAGCGACAGAGAGAGTCAACTATGAGGCGAGCCCAAGGAACAGGTCGTCTGTGCCCCAGAGAACCAGCCAGGGCCTGGACAGAGACAGCCCAAAGCCTAACTTGCCATCGCTGTGGGCAAAAAGGCCACAAGAGGGCTCAGTGCACCAGGTCCCATAACCTGGGACTATCCAGGATTAACTGGCTGGGGCGGGAGGAAGGGCAGGCTGCCCCAGAGGCAGGGGCAGGCAGGCAAACCTCAGCTCAGAGAGAGGGGAAGGAGGCTCAGTGCACCTCCTCTGGGAGGCCTAACCCTCGGGAGGCGGATTTCTCTGTGTACCGGGTGGGGGCAGGGCGGCCCCTGCAGAGCGAGTGTCTCATACCCCTGGAAGTGGATGGTAGGAAGGTGACGGGCTTCTGGGACATGGGGGCGGAGGTGACGCTGGCCCGATCTGATATAGTGACACCAGAGCGGATACTACCCCACACCCAGCTGACCCTGAAGGGCATAGATGGGTCCCCGTTTAAGGTGCCTGTAGCCAGGGTGCATCTGAAATAGGGGGCCAAGGAAGTGGGGGTGCACCCGCACTTACCCACCGAGGTGCTGATGGGGAATGACCTAGAGGAGTGGCCCTATGAATCCCAGCGGGCTCTAGTCACCACCCGGAGCCAGAGCCAGCGAGGGGCTGGCAACCTGGATCCAGGGTAGGCCTCCCGACAGGATCCTCAAGGTACCATCACGGTGGACACGGGGTCCAGCCAGGCTGGGACCCCGGACCTAGGCAAAGGTGGGGAACAGGTCCCGATCCCTGCCTCAGCAGCTGAATTCCAGGCTGAGGTACAGGCAAACCCCTCCTTGCAGAGGCTGAGGGACCAGGCTGGCCTCCGTGCAGCTCAGCCCCTGGGAGGAGGTGGCCAGGAGAGATTCCTGTGGGAGCGGGGGTCCCTGTTCCATGAATGGCTTCCCCCCAGGAAGGTGAGGGCATGGGGGGTCCAGCGGCAGCTGGTAGTCCCCCAAAAGCATCGCCTCAAGCTGCTGTATTTGGCCCATGACGTCCCTGTTGTGGGCCACCGGGGGATCCGGAGCACCCGGCTGAGGCTGCTCCAACACTTCTACTGGCCGGGGATATTTGCAGCGGTGCAGCGATACTGCCGGTCTTGTGACTCCTGCCAGAGGGGCGGGAAAGCCCAAGACAGGAGGAAAGCGGCTTGGGGGCCCCTACCCCGTATGGAGGAGCCTCTGGGCTTGCTGAGAGAGTTATGGGAGGGAAAGGCCTCCCTGGATGGAGCGTCGGGGGTGAAAGCCGCCCTGGCTGTCCAGAGAAGACTCGCTGGGCTCATGGCCCCGGCCCGAGAGACCCTGGCCAGAGATCAAGGCCAGTGGAAGGGTGGGTGCAACCACAGAGGACAGGCCTGTGCCAGTCGCCCTGGAGCGGAGCGGCGAGTGGACAGAGGGAAGCCAGCTCATGTGGGGCCTCGCCGTGGCTGGCCTGAATCAAGGGGAGCACTCATGTCCCCAGGGCGGGTTCCCACGCAGAGGACCCGAACTTTCCTAGGTCACGAGCGGAGTGACCCTGCTTAGTTCGCTCTCGGAGGGGGGAGAACTGTGACATAGTGAGGGTACCTTGCTAGGGCTGTGGTGACCTCTGCTGTCTGTAACACGAGTCATTATGCAAAGGGGGCTCCAAACCTGTCTGACCAGCTACCCCCCATGGGGAGAAACAAAGGAAGGTGGAATGCCGCCCTGGCTGGGGGGGCAGGGCTGGAGGAGAGTTAGTTAGTTTCGGTCTGGGAGCATGGAGGAAGCAGCCTCAGCAACAGGCTGGGGGGTTTAGAAGCCGAGACACCCCCTCCCCCCCATATCAAGGGGAGCTGAGGCATCCGAGGCCTGCCCTGTAACCTGGTGACATCTGTGCTGTGCTGTATTCTGGAGAGGCAATAAACTCCCTCTGTTCTACCGGCTGTTCATGCCATTTTGGGGGTGCAGGAGGCGGGGGACCCCAATGTGCCGTCACACTTGTAAATTGTGTGCTTGTGCCACTGCTCAGGAGAGGTTCAAATACCCTCAACTGATTAGCAGAGCGCCCACAGGTAGGTTTTTTGTTTCTACTGGTGGTGCATATTCTTACAAACCTCAGTGCACATAAAACTGATTCCACACATGGATGGAAAAGATTAGAGGGAACATTGGATGCAACCTGAAGCTGTGACTGTCCTTAGCCTCTGACTGGCACAAGCTGAAATGGACCACTTGATGATTGCCTGTTCTGTTCATTTTCTCTGAAGCACCTGGCTTTGGCTGCTATTGTAAAACAGGATTCTGGGCTAGATGGACCATTGGACACAGTATGGCCATTCTTATGTTCATCCCATCTACCCTTTCACTACACATTTTCTCTTTTCCCATTTTTACCTAATATTTGTGTCTCCCCCACTTTTTTGTTTTGTTTTTTATGATGTATGAAGACCCAAATAGTTGATTTTAAAACATCTATATTTTTCTGCCTGAATTTTACATTAGCTACATTTACATGCTGTTTTGGTTAGACAATTCTATGCATCTGGAGAATAAGTAAAATCATGACAACAGATATTAAGAAGTGATACCTGATTATTCAAAGGAAAAGAGACTTATTCCATCTGTTTAAAGCTGTTTTGCATTGCAGTGAGCAATCAATTTAATTCAGATGTTCAGTAAATAGTAGGCAAAAAAGATGTGTTCCTTAAAGATTTCTGGGACGCCGGAGGTATCCTAGAAAAGCTCTGCCATGTCCAAGGAACGTGTCTGCTTTCCGAAAAATTTTCAAAAAAGCAGGCACATTTTTTGGCATCCCTGTAAACCTCATTCTATGAGGAAGTAGGGATGTTCTGAAAGAGGGTTTTATTCCGACATTTGGCCCCGTGTAGACGGGCCAAATGTCAGAAAAGCCTCTTTAAGAAGAAAAGCAGAAAAAGATACACAAATTGCAGTTTGCAAATCTTTTTCCGACTTTTCCCTGTAGTGAAAAGGCTTTTCCACAGCCTTAGTTAAGATCTGAGAAAAGATCCCAATACACTCATGACCTCACTGCTGTTGTTAAAGGACTCGTGGGGGAAGACTAAACTCAACAGTCCCAATATTTCAAAATATTTCAAGACTTAAAATAAGTGGGGAAAAAATTAAATCTGAACCTTTTATGCCCTCTATATGCATTATAAAGAAACAATGGGGCAAAATTATTATTTTTGTATGTGGAGGTCCCCTTAAAACACAAACAGTATACTTCATCATAATCTTTCCTAGCCAGAGTGAAACTGTACCTTCATTTAAAAAGCACCCTTCACAAGAAATCTCTGTTATGAGTAGTGCTGGTTGCAGTGCCGTTAGTTAACTAACCCTTGTGATTAGAATATCCTGTTTCTAGTTGCCTGTAATTTTTCCAACCTTTAATCATTCAGGCTGAGATTTTCCATGCCAAATGCTGGCTTTGGGCTTTTTTCCTTTGAATTTCAGCAAAGTCAGTTACCTTTTTCCTAGAACAAAGTTAAGGAGAAAATATGCTTTGCTCATGTTAAAATAAATTCTCACTACTTATAAATTGAAAGGTTTTAGTGTCTCCATTTTTGAGCAGGGACTTGAAACACCAAAGTGATCCCCTGCCAAATTTCAAGGATGCTCCTTATGTCATTTCCTTATTAATCTGCTCAAGAATAAGACTCTGAAAAACTGTAGTTTGCATACTTACTAGAATTTTTGTTAGAGGTTAGCATAATTATTTTCTGAAGATTTAATCTACACTAGCATGCAGCATCCAAGGGGTGGGCAAAATATGGCCTGTAGGCTGGATCTGACTTGCCAAACATTTGGATCTAGCCCACTATATCCCAGAGGGACCTCCAAGCTGGCTCCCTGCCTGCTGCAGCTGCACATGCTGCTGAAGTGGCTCATGTGTACCTCTGTGCAACACAAAGGCAAATGCACAAAATGAGATCAAATTAGCTACAGGCATAAAGGGAAACAAGAAGACCTTTTATAAATACATTAGAAGCAAGAGGAAGACCAAGGACAGGGTAGGCCCACTGCTCAGTGAGGAGGGAGAAGCAGTAACAGGAAACTTGGAAATGGCAGAGATGCTCAATGACTTCTTTGTTTTGGTCTTCACCGAGAAGTCTGGAGGTGTGCCTAACGTAGTGAATACAAGCAGAGAGAGGGTAAGTTTAGAAGATAGGATACACAAAGAACAAGTTAAAAATCACTTAGGTAAGTTAGATGTCAGCAAGTCACCAGGTCCTGATGAAATGCATCCCAGGATACTCAAGGAGCTGATAGAGGAGGTATCTGAGCCGTTAGCTATGATCTTTGAAAAATCATGGAAGACAGGGGAGATTCCAGAAGACTGGAAAAGGACAAATATTGTGCCCATCTATAAAAAGGGGAATAAGAACAACCCAGGAAACTACAGACCGGTCAGTTTAACGTCTGTCCCAGGGAAGATAATGGAGCAGGTAATTAAGGAAATCATATGCAAACACTTGGAAGGTAACAAAGTGTTAGGGAATAGCCAGCATGGGTTTGTGAAGAACAAGTCATGCCAAACTAATCTGATAGCTTTCTTTGATAGGATAACGAGCCTTGTGGATAAGGGAAAAGCGGTGGATGTCATTAGTAAGACATTTGATACGGTCTCGCATGATATTCTTATTGATAAACTAGGCAAATATAATTTAGATAGGGCCACGATAAGGTGGGTGCATAATTGGCTGGATAACCGTAGTCAGAGAGTTGTTGTTAACGGTGCTAAATCCTGCTGGAAAGGGATAACAAGTGGAGTTCTGCAAGGGTCTGTTTTGGGACCCGTACTGTTCAATATCTTCATCAATGATGTAGATATTGGGATAGAGAGTACGCTTATTAAGTTTGCAGATGATACCAAACTGGGTGGGGTTGCAACTTCTTTGGAGGATAGGGACATAATTCAAAATGACCTTAGCAAGTTAGAGAAATGGTCAGAGGTAAACAGGATGAAGTTTAATAAAAAGAAATGCAAAGTGCTCACTTAGGAAGGAACAATCAGTTCCATACATACAAGATGGGAAGCGACTGTCTAGGAAGGAGCATGGCGGAAAGGGATCTAGGGGTCATAGTGGACCACAAGTTGAATATGAGTCAACAGCGTGATGCTGTTGCAAAAAAAGCAAATATGATTCTAGGTTGTATCAACAGGTGTGTTGTAAGCAAAACTCGTGAAGTCATTCTGCCGCTCTACTCTGCACTAGTTAGGCCTCAGCTGGAGTAGTGTGTCCAGTTCTGGGCGTCACATTTCAAGAAAGATGTGGAGAAATTGGAAAGGGTACAGAGAAGAGTGACAAGAATGATTAAAGGTCTAGAGAACATGACCTATGAAACCAGGCTTCATGAACTGGGCTTGTTTAGTTTGGAAAAAAGAAGATTAAGGGGGGACAGGATAGCGGTTTTCAAATATCTAAAAGGGTGTCACAAGGAGGAAGGAGAAAATTTGTTCCTCTTGGTTTCTGAGGACAGGACAAGGAGTAATGGGCTTAAAGTGCAGCAAGGGAGGTTTAGATTGGACATTAGGAAAAAATTCCTAACTGTCAGGGTGGTCAAATATTGGAATAAATTGCCAAGGGAGGTGGTGGAATCTCCCTCTCTGGAGATATTTAAGAACAGGTTAGATAGACATCTGTCAGGGATGGTGTAGACGGAGCTTGGTCCTACCTTGAGGGCGGGGGGCTGGACTCGATGACCTCTTGAGGTCCCTTCCAGTCCTATTATTCTATGATTCTATACCCCTTGGGAGAAAGGGAGTTTCTGTGCCCTGCCCCCACTCTCCGCACCCCTCTCACAGCCTCCCATTAGTTGGAAACCAGGGAATGGGAGCTGCAAGGGCGGTGCTTGCCGATGCATGCAGCACGTGGAGATCCACTGTCTAGCTCTCTGCAAGGGGCACACCGTACAGTCAAACACGCTGGCCCCAGCAGTCGGCCATTTTGAGTGGTGTATGGAATCATGGCAGCCAAGGAGCCTGCCTAGGAAAAGCACCTTGCTGAGTTGCTGGCCTGAAACTACCTAGGGTAAGTGCCTCCTGGCCAGAGCCTGTACCTGGCACCCCATCCCCTCCTGCACTACCCAGGTCACAACTTCCTCTTCACCCCTGCCACAGGTCACAAACCCCTCTTGAACCCAAACTCATTCCTAGAACCCACATCCTCTCCATCCCAATCCTGGGCCCAAAGTTCCCTCCTGTATCCAAACTCCATCGCAGGTGCCATACCCCCTGCATTAATATCATAGAAAAGTGCAGTCCCTGACCACTTACCAAATTCTTGGAGTGGCCACATAGAAAATTATTGCCCTCCTCTCTTTTATCACCACGCAGTTCCTACTGAATTGTGCATGCACCATCTCAACAGAGTGACCAAGCATATTCCAGCCTGCCTCTTGTAGCACCGCATTCCAGAAGTGAAAGGACCTTAATCTCTCTGGGTACGTCTACACAGCAGTGTTATTTTGGAATAGCTGACATTATTTTGAAAAACATAGTCCACGTCTACACTACAAGAAGTTATTTCAACATAATGTCAAAATAATGTCGAGCTGGAGGACTTCTTACTCTGACTCCTGTAACCCTCATTTTATGAGGAGTAAGGGAAGTCAGAGGAAGAGTGCTCTAACTCGGACTTCCTGCTGTATAGACAGAGCTAAAAGCTGAAATAAGCTATTTTGTCTTAAGCTACGCAATTGACACAGCTCAGGTTTCATAGCTTATTTAGGCTTTAGCCCTGCTGTGTAGATGTGTCCTCTGTGTCCTAGCTCATGTCTACACTATAGTGGCACAACTATGATGCTGGAACTGTGCTGCTATAGTGTAGATGCTTTCTGCATCAGCAGAAGGGGTTTTTCCATTGATGTAGGTAATCCATCTCTCTGACAGGTGGTAGCTAGGTCAACAGAAGAATTTACAGTATTTACAGTGGGGGGTTAAGTTGACCTAAAATAGCTGAGAGCTCTTATAAATTTGACCTAAAGGGGGGTGTTATTTTGAAATATACACCACGCCCTAGTTCCCCTCTACAAAATAGGGGTAATACCATCTAATATCACAAGAGTGTTGTAAAGAGAAATTAAAAATGTTGTTAACCAGTCAGATACTATGGTATAGTGCATTGCAGAAAAGCCTAACAGAAAATCAGTACACTAATTCAGTTAAGGTTTTCCAAATGATATGTAGTAATGAAGGATAGTGCTATATACTGACTGATGACAATGTCTTGTGGAAAAAACAATATGCAATTATGGCATAAAAGATTTGTGAAAATACATAAGCACAAGGAGGCCACATTAAGGTTATATGGACAGCCTCGATTCTGTCATTTTCCAGATTTTGGAAATTTAATGTTTTAATACATTTTTTTCTGTGTATTTTCTATCTAGTATCACTCATTAAAGAAAAATTAGCAGCAGTAACACTGTTCTCTCCTCTAGTTCTAAAAACCAACAAAGGCTGAGGACTAGATCCACCAGTCTAGCTCTCCTCATATAGCTGTACTGATAGAGCCCTCTAGTGTAGATGCAGCATATGCTGTCAAGTTTTTCTGCTGGCATAGTATTATCTTCTATAACAGCATTACAGCTATGCTGACAGAAGCACTCTTCTGTTAGCATAGCTGCAGTTGCGGTGTTTTACTGGCTCAGCTATGTCAGCTAGAGACAGGTATGCATTTCCCTGACCACCAGGGCTATGCTGACAAACTTTTGCAGTAGAGACCCAGCCTTTGGTGTTGCAATGCTCAAGGTTGCAATGCCTACCTCCTAGGCACCTTGACACCTACTAGAACCCAAAGACCTGAGTTAGTTCTCCTAAGCAATGCATGGAGAGATCTGGTGTGATCCACAGAAGCCAACAGGCTGAGTAGGGAATTGCCCAAATTAGCCAATAAGAAATGCTAAGGGGAGAGGTATGAACTAAGCCCCCGCACCTCTCATGCAATTAGGCACCCAAAATCTGGGCCAAATGGAGACAGCTATTGTTGCATGGGGGTCTCAGCTGTGAACTGTCTCCTGGAGTTGGGTGCCTAAACTGTATTTTGAAAGTAATGTGTGAAGAAAAGAGGTTTCTCTTATACCCTTTAGCCCAGTGGTTATTAGAGCATTCACCCAGGATATGGGAGACTGAGTTTCAGTTCCTTCCACTGCCTCATATAGAGCTGAATATGACTTTCCTACTTTTCAGAAGTGTGCACTTTGCCCACAAAATACTTCCAGCCCCTACGAGGGGTTTTTGCTTTGTTGGCAGGAGAATGCTGCTGCCGACATAGCAGCTTTCACACTTTTCGCTTGTGGCAGGAAAACTTTGTCCTTCATGTGGGGGCGGGGAGGGTTAAGCACCCATGAATGACAAAAGTTTTGTTGATCAAGTGCAAGTGCAGACATACCATTAGAAGGTCAGTTCTTGAGGACACATTGAAAGACTCCATGATTGCTGCTGTGAGTTATGTTGATTCAGCAAATGGAATGTTCCTGCTGAGACAATGACATAGCTAGAGCCATGAGACAGCCCGGGAATCACCAGGAGTTCTGGTGCCAGCAGCAAGTGCCAGGCCTGCCAGCACATTCACCAATGGTCACAGGAGCTACAAGAAGCAGACCAACCTAGCCCCAAACCTGCTGACGCTCCCTTCCCGCCCCCCCAGCAACACAGCTGAGAGCCAAGCTCTGGGGAGTGCACTGGGCTGGGTCACTCTGGTTCCTGCCACCACTGAGTACAGCGGGGCACCCCTGTTGCCAGGCCCCTCAGTAATCCTCCAAGTTGCCTTGCTAGGGAGAGGCGGTTAGGGGGAAGGTGCAATGAGGGCAGGAGGGGTGGAAAGAGGCAGGGCAGGGGCAGGGCTGGGGCAGGTGTCCCAGACCCTGCACCCCTGTAGGGTCATAGCATGGTGTTGGGGGGGCCCTACTGTAGTACTGAAAGTTTGCAAATGAGACATAGGAGCAAGGTCCTGCCCATTTGCATCATTCTAGATCATAAAGTAATTTTTGCAGATGTAAAATTGTAATATTACTGATGTCCTGGACAAATGCCAATTTTGCAAAGTACATTCTGTCTCCTTAAATTTGCCTGCATGGTTACAACTAGCTTCCGTGTTATAGAAAATCTACCATGAATTAGGTCCATAAAGTCCAGAGTCCTGCTTTTAGGCATAGCCTGCCATACTTGAAGCCACAGATAGGTGCAGACACCCTTAATAAAGTACCTAGCCAATTACACAATGCACTTCTGGGAAGGAATGAAATTCCTTCTTGACTCCTTGGCTAATTAGCTTACATCCTCATACACAAGATCTTAGGATGCCTGTTTTAGACTGTTGTGCAGTGACATTGTGTGTTCTTAAACAGCTGTTGAGTTCTATAGTACAGTAGCGGCTGCATTTCAGTGAAAAGTGAAGTAGTTCATCCATATATTTCCCATGTATCCATCCATGTATGTCCTGCGAGTCACCCTAAAGCAAGGCAACCTAGTGCCTGACATTCCTGTCAATTGGTGAAAACACACTGAGTGCCAGCTAGTGGAGCAACTATCTATTACACTAGATTTCAAAGTATGGGCTGTGACCCAGTAATGGGCTGCAGAATGTCAGGCACTGGGTTGCCTTGCTTTAGGGTGACCAGCGGGGGTATTAAGGAAGGCTTCCCTATCTGTCCTTGCACCCTGGAAGTGGCCAGCAGCAGGTCCAGCTCCTAGGCAGGGGGCCAGAAGGCTTAATGCACTGCCCCCACCCCTAGCACTAGCTCTGCACTCCCATTGGATGGCTCCTGGCCATTGGGAGCTGGGGAGGCACTGCCTCCAGACACGCCAAAACATTTTCACACCAAGCTATTTGCACTCTGAGTCACTTGCATGCCTTCACCTATGAGTGTGACCTGCTACTGGCCTTTCTAGGGTCACAGCATGGTCTGTGCTGCCAGGACAGCCTGCCTAAGTATCCCTGCTGCGCCACTGACTGGGATCTGCCAGAGGTAATCCCATGGCCCAAACCCATACCCCAATTCCCTGCCCCATCCGTGAGTCCTTTTCAACCTGAGCCCCCTTCGGCACTCTGAACTCCTCATCACTGTCCCACCCCAGGCCCCGTACTCTAATCAAGTGGCCAGGCAGGACCCTAATGCTGGTGGCTGCACCTTTGGACCTGCACTGACCAAGGGCAGCAGTTGAGTGGGGTGCACTGTTGTACCCGCATGCAGTGCCTAACTCTCGCCTTTATCCTTTCTTCTCGTATCATGTTTATTTTGACTCTCACCCTAATCAGTCGAAGATCTGACTGTATAGAGATGACAGATTCTGAAATGACTGTTACATCTGTAACCAATCGCCTCTTGTCCACCAGGACATAATCCATTTAATTTCTTATTACATCATTCAGCGTTCGCCAAGTTCATTGCCTTCCAACCCTCTTCTTGAAGAAGGTGTTCATGATATATAGATGTGAGGCTTCTGCATAGTCAGCCAGCCATTGACCTCTTAATTTCTCATATCTGAGCCATACTGTATGATGCAGTTTTTTTGATCTTTCCCTATACCCACCTAAGCATTGAAGTTGCCAACCACCACCATGTATGTTGTTTTAGTCTGAAGAATCCTATCAAGTTCTTCTTAAAACCTTTCTGCTTCTATGTCTTCTGCAGCGGACATCGGCTACAATTATTTTCATGGTGGCCTGTTTGCCCATGCTCATCGTGAGCACTCCAAAATGAGATGATAAAATTATCCATGAAACGATGTTTCCTGCCACCTTTGGGCACACAAAAATCCAACTCCCCCGACTTTTCCTTCTGCTGCTCCCAGAATAATTTGTGATCCATCCTTCCATTTTGCCACAACTTCCTTTTTTCTTTTAGTTTCAATTATGGCAAGAATGCCAATGCAAATACGATGCAATTCATCCAGCAATATATCAACCTGCTCATTGCTAAGAGGGATCACACATTAAGTGTGCCAACATATGAATTCATACAAACAGATGGCCTCAATACTGCAAGACTCTTGGCATCTTTTGCCTCCATATCCACCACTCCACTACCATCACCATCACTGCGGAAGTGAGGAGGAACTGCACAGGACTGAAGGTCATGTTGTATTATCTAAGGCTACGTCTACACTGGCCACAATTTCCGGAAAAGGGATGCAAATCAGGTAAGTCAGGATAGGGAAATCCGCAGGGGATTTAAATATCCCCCGCGGATTTAAATAAACATGTCCGCCGCTTTTTTTCCGGCTTGAAGTAGGAATAAGAGATCCTTTGAAGTAGGAATAAGAGATCCTCTGGAAAAGGGCTTTATTCCGGAGGATCGCGCCAGTCTAGACGCTTTTTTTCCAGCTTTTCCCCAAGCCGGGAAAAAAGCGGCGGACATGTTTATTTAAATCCCGCGGGGGATATTTAAATCCCCCGCGGATTTCCCTATCCTGACTTACCTGATTTGCATCCCTTTTCCGGAAATTGTGGCCAGTGTAGACGTAGCCATAGTGTTCACAGTTGCTGTGGCCAAATCATCACCTGGTGACCAACCTTCTGGTGACGAACCTCTCCATACTTTGCTAGGCTGATCTTTGGATGGTGGACACATTCTGCTGGCTTAGCCTTCGAGAGCCCAGGTTCACCTCCATGCTACGATGAGGCAATGGAATAGGATTTTGTGGCCCTTCAGAAGATGAAGTTGGGAAGAGTGGCAGCTTTAGACCAAGTACATATAGAAGACCTTTGTGCAGAAGGTGATACACTCTTAAAAGTACTTAGTGAGAGATTCTGAAAATATGTTAAAGAGGGGAGAATTCTGAAGGATTGGAAGAGATAATGAACTGTTCTTCTGCTGAAAAAAAGCGATCGACAAGTCATTCGCAACTATGGACCCATCTGCCTGCTTTCTCATCTTTATAAGGTCTTTATGAGAATGATCTATGCCCGTATTGAGGGTGTCCTTGAGGAAAACATGAAAAGGGAACAGGAAGGCTTTTGTGGGGATTTTCCACAGTGGACCACATTTTTGTGGTCACACAGATGACCGAAAGGTGTAATGAGTACAAGATCCCACTATGCTTGTTGTTCATTGACTTTAAAAAAGCCTTTGACTCGGTGGAACAAAATGCATCTATCTTTAAGTGCTCTCCTTTTGCAGGGCGTCTCCCCAGTGTATGTTAGAATCACACAAGATTCCATGATGGATGCAACTATGGAAATCACTCTTTGTGATGATCCCTTGATTATTGAAGTTAAGCGAGGAGTAAGCCAGGGAGACATTTGTTCCCCAAAATTGTTTGCCAGCATCCTGGAAAATGTCCTGCAGAAGATCAAAGTGAAAGGTGGATTTCTCATTGATGGCGAGGTTCTTCAGATGCTCCTTTTCACAGATGACATCGTTCTAATTGTGTCAAAACCCGAAATATTGCAAATGACCTCCTCAATGACATCGGTAAGAACGCAAAGGAGATTGGCCTGCTCATCCATACCGGAAAAACAAAGTGAATGAAAAACACATATTGTCGAGTACGTCATGCAGCTGGATGGACAGTCTGTTGAGTTAGTGGATCAATATGTATATCTGGGACAATGAGTCCAAGGGCCTGGAGCTGAGCAGGAGGACAATGAGTTGGGCATGGAGCTGAGCAGGAAGAGGTCAGGTTGGATTGCCTTTGGGATTCTGTACAGTGTTTTTGTTGATCCCAAACTTTCTACCACCGTGAAAGCCCATCTCTTTAACACCAGTGTCCTTCTGGTAATTCTGTATGGCTGTGAAACCCGGAACACGACAATTACAGAAGAATTAAAGCTGCAAACCACCCATATAGCAATGGAAAGATGCATGCTGGGTGTAAATAGACTACAGCATATTAGTTTGCATGCAAGAAGCAGTGTCAACGACATCATTCAAGATATGCATGATCGGAAAAGAAGATTGGCTGGCTATGTAGCGAGACTGAGAGACAACAAATGGATAGTGCATATAACCATTAATATTCATGAGATGTAAAAAGAACAAGAGGAAGGGCTTCAGCACATTGGGTTGTACCCTTTACGGAGGATTCATGGAAGGACATGGACAAAAACCTCACAAATCAGGAACGCGTGGAAAAATTGCGATCTGCATTGGCAGCAAGATTATCCACATCAGTGAAATCACGGATCTTCTAAGTATATATATAAGACAGCCTGTATTGTTGTTGTCCAGATACAGCCGGTCCCCGACTTACGAACGGTTACATTCCAAACACCTGGTCGTAGCTTGGATTGTTCGTAAGTTGGAAATACATGCTTTTACATACAGCTGCGCTGTTTATAAGTGCGGATGATGCGTTCGTAAGTCGGGGACTGGCTGTAATGGGGTTAATGGGAGGTTGGTTGTAAGTGCAGATGGTCGTAAGTCGATGCGTTTGTAAGTCAGGGATCGGCTGTAATGGGTTAATGGGAGGTTGGTTGTAAGTGCAGATGGTCGTAAGTCGATGCGTTTGTAAGTCAGGGATCGGCTGTAATGGGTTAATGGGAGGTTGGTTGTAAGTGCAGATGGTCGTAAGTCGATGCGTTTGTAAGTCGGGGATCGGCTGTAATGGGGTTAATGGGAGGTTGGTCGTAAGTGCGGATGGTCGTAAGTCGATGCGTTTGTAAGTCGGGGACCGGCTGTATTATTAGGGTGTCTGTCGGGTCACCCTAGGCCCAACTCTCCTGAAAGTTGTGTCTCTTACCCTTGTGCTCCTAGGCCTGGTCATAGCTGGGAAGGTGCACAGCCCAGTGGTGCTGTGTGGGAAGGACCTGAGCTCAGGTAGCCGGGACTAGGCCTTAGGAGGCCTTTCCTGTCAGTGCAACACAACTCCTATGCTGGCATCCTGTGCAGCAAAAGAGGGGGAGGGGGTTGCAGTGTTCAGAGCGCCCGGTGTTGCTAATTACACGGCTGCTGCACTTCCTACCGGGTGGGGCTTCCTCTCCTCCTGAGTGACCCCCGGCTCCCTCCTCCCCCTTTTCTCTCTGCTCACAGGCAGCCCCCGCCCTTCACGCCCGCCTGACTCCGCGCTCCAGCCCGAAGGCGGGGCCGGGCCGGTAGGGGCGGGCTCCGGCGCTGGGGCAGGGAGCTGCCACACACGGATCCGAAAGGCAGCAGCAGCAGCATGAGCGCACCGGGGAGCGGCGGGGCACCGGGGCTGCCGCCGCTGCCCAAGAGCCTGAGCGGGCTGCTGAACTCCTCGTCGGGCGGCGGCGGGCGCTGGCGGGACCTGGAGCGGCTCTACGCGCAGAAATCCCGCATCCAGGACGAGCTGAGCCGGGGGCGGGCGAGCGGCGGCGGGCGAGGCTCCCCCCGGCCGCCCAACCTGGACGCGGCGCTGGCCCTGCTCCGCAAGGAGATGGTGAGTGCGGGGGCTTCCCGCGCGGGGCAGCTGCTTGCTCGGCGGGGCCCCGGGACACCCAGGGCCCCATGCTGGAGCCCGCCGGCCGCTGGGGTATCCCCGCTACTCTGACAGCGGCCGCGTCGGATGGGGGGGCCTGTGGGGCTGGAGGTGCTTTGCAGGAAGGGGGCAGTGGATTGGGCAGGCTTTGAGGGGGGACTGCGGATCGGGCCCCACCGGCCAGGGATGGGGAAACTCCCGCAGCTGAGTGGCGGGGTTGGGCGTGTGATTTTGGAGCTGGGATCATAGGGTGCTACCGCTCCCCTGGCTTGAAGTGCGTTGCAATCCTACCCAGGAGTTACAGTTTGGTTCAGTAGCTCCCAGCGCTTGCCTTATATCAGACCCTTCCCCCAGCTTGGGGGGCTACAGTGCCACTTCCAGAGTCGTCCTCGCCCCCTCCACAGATTGGATATTTTTAAAGCCCTTGCAGGAAAAGCAGGGACGGGAGGGAACGGGACTGCTCAACAGGACAGGACCCAAGCAGTTCAAGCTTTTAAGGCTTGTGGTAGCTAAAGTACCCCTATCGATTTTGAAAATAAAATGTCTCTCCACTCCTAAATCGCTGGCGGTTTTCTGAAAATATTACACCAACGGGTGGAAGTACAGTTTAAATCAAGCAACTTCAGTAGTTTTTAGCTAGGTGCCATAATTATACTAAAGAAAGTCGTGAACACTCATAATAGTTACTTTTTAGATAAATTAAGGCTGAAAATATTTAACATTTCCATTCCTACGACAGATCAAAAGGATTGTGAGGAAAGTATGCTTTGTGGTGCATCACAATTAAGGGGTTAATATATTTCTGTCAGAATGAAAATGAGGGATCAAGCCAGAGAAATTACCAGACTTCCTTTAGCCACAGCTTAAATACACTTTCAAAATGCACCCTTAGTTCAGTCTTTTCCTCACCAATGTAGGCCCCTTTCCATGATCGTCCTTCCTCCTCCTGCTCCATTAAAAATATTTACATTTTTGAAATACTTTTTTTTCCTGTGCTTAAAAGTTTACTCAAACAGTGTTTGCTGGAATTCTTTTCTTCTTCAGTTAAATGAGATTTATTTTTGAAGATGCTTGATATAGTGATCAAAGCTTCACAAAACGTATGTTTGAGTATTTGAATTTTATAGAAGTTTCTTGTGCTGTTTCAGGAAGAGGAATTTATTTATGTATCAGACAGGGGTGTACTAACTCTTTTCAAGCTGGCATGCTAAAAACAGCAACATTGCTGGGGTTAGTATGGGTAATAGCTTGGGCTAATTGTCAGAGTATGTTCCCGGAAGAGTCCAGGTGGATTTGTACTCAGATGGCTAGAGCAGAGTTAGCACACATCTGTTTACTGGAGCTGAGAAGCATGCTCCCAAGTTCTGTGTAGACATTCTTAGTATGTCTTTCTTCTCTAAGAACAGAGTGTTATGGGCTCTTGCTGTTTTGCAAAGGGCTGTAGATAGGGCAAAATCCATGACTGATCATTTGTTTAAATAGAGTTGTTGGAATTATTAATATTTGACATTATTCATATTGATGTAGGAAACCACCAAACATGAATTCAACATAAATTCGTTTATTAAATCCAAAGGCCAAATTGTATTTATACAGTTGCTCTAAATAGGTCTTTAAAAGACTAATTAACATCCAAATAGTAACACACTTACAAGCATTTGATCAAGATACTTACAAACAGGCTAATCCCAGAGGTGCTTATCTTCACATTGGTCAACTCTAATGTGGTCTGGCAAGTATTTGCAATGAACCCTTAAAGAGTTTATACATTTTAACAAAGAAGAGATGTCATTGGTTTTTAGCTGAAGTTAGTAATAGACTGTTTGAGACAATTCACCCTTATTTCCAGTTTTTATCCAAAAAAAGATTTACAGCTTCCTTTCTTCTCAAGGACTTTCCTTTCTTGTCTTCTCTCCCCCACTCCTTGCTTACTAGGAGATGAGTGGGAAGAACTGAGCTTGTTTCTTTTAAGATAGTTTTTCTTTGTTTTGTTAGTGCAGCTCTTGAATTATTTGGAACCCTACATCCTTTCTACACTACAAGTCATACTACTTATTGTTCTCATGGCCTTCTTTTACTTGCTGATTGGGGCTGTCTCCCTATTAGCCACAAACAATAGAGAAAATGTTATTTTCTTAACCTAATTTAAACTAATTCTAATTCTATACTTATCCTGTAATCAGTAATGTTTATTTTATCTGATAAAATGTTGCTGCTAGGCTGTAGAATGCTCCTCCTCAGTATACTTAGAAGACATTTTAAATGCTAAAAATCTCATTCTATCAGGACAGTGTTTCAACAACTAGACAGTTGTATTAGTGCCTTGAATTTCATGTTGGAGATACCAATTTGCATTGACACAGAGCAGTCTTTTTTTTGGTGGTTGTCAGATGTATTTTATCTCCAAACACTGTTCCAGCAGTGTTCAAAAGGGCAGTAGGAAAAAAAACTCAGTTTCTGATTATGTGAATAATCACTGCTGTAAGAAACAGTTAGAAATTTGAATGTCTTTGGATGGAAAATCAAATGAAAATGCACATCAGATGGTTTAAATTAGAGTATCTCTTTGATCCTATAGATAGAATATCCTTAGTGATAAGCTGTTTAATCAAACCTTTTGAGGGGTAAATAGTTCACCTACTGGAAATACAAAATCGTTCTAGTGAACTTGTCTCTAGGTGCAGTTGGTGACAGATGAATCAGGAGTCTCTAACATTTTAGTAACAGGTCACCTATTTCCTGTTAGTCTGGTAAGTCTATAATACAATTAATATACTGCAAACTTAATTTTTTTACATTATACTAAAAATAATATTGAGCATATTTCTTATGCTTAAATGATAGAAAAGGGCTTGTAGTAAGATTCTAATGTCAACATGGGTAAAAAATATGTACCAGCATTCTTCCCTCTATACTTAAGTGAAGATCTCTGCATACATTTTGAAGAGGACAATGGCAGATTTTAGAAAGGAGCATTTTTTTTGTTTTTTGGTGGGAGGGGACCCTCTCTAAACTGTCATTTGAGTAAAGAGTAGGTACGGTGACAACTTGTTCTGTGCGTTTTGTGTGTCTACTTTGAAAACTTGAGTGAGCAAACTTTTTCACCATATAAGATCACCATATGTTAGTAGAAGTCTGAAGAAATGTAGGACCAGTGGTCTTATTAGCAACATGCCAACAGCCGAAGACTGTATTTTTTATCTTTCTGTATAGGTCTGTTTACTTTATCTGAGATACAGAATAAATACAGAAAAACAAGATATAGCACAAAATCATGGACTACTTTCTGACCTTATCTCTGATGTACAGCTTGCTGAGTGTCGGGGCCTGAGGCCATAACATAAAAATAAGATACTGATTACATTAGATTGTACTTACATTAAAATTGAAGCACTAGATCCGCAGAGCCGCTTCCACCCTCCTGGCACTGCTGTCCCTGATAGAGAGGCAACAGCATGCAGGGTGAGGTAAGCAGACGGTAGACAGAACACACCGGAAGATGGCTTTCAAGCTAGCTCTCTGCATATATTGGCTCACGTGACCTGCCTACAGCTGCCATGGAGCAGCCTCTGTCCGCGGTGGGTTCAGGCTTGCTGTGGGGGACAGAGGCTGCTCTTTGGGATGCCGACTCAGCCTCTGTCTGCAGAGAGCTGTATCAGAGGCAGTAGCATGGGGGAACAGGCGGGAGGGAGCCTGTCTGTGTGGGGAGCCAGTTTGTAAACCAGCTCCCCCAGTAGACCAGCTCCTGCCTGCCACCCCGCACTGCTGCCCCCGATACAGAGGTAGTAGCGTGGGATGGCAGGGGGCTCCCTGGGAGTGGGGCCAAGAGCACAGTGGCTGAGGGCCCCACCCCTAGGGACTATCAAATAGTCCTGTAACTGATAACATTTTGTACAGTTACATGACTATTCAATTAATCGCTAACATCCCTATTCCCAAGTATATTTAGCTGAAACTCTCACTCCATTCATTACAACTCCATTACGTCCAATAAGACATAAACCTAATTGTCTAGAATCTTTTCCTGTTCTTCAGCCCAAAGATTTCCTTGCTTAACTTCAATCTCTAATTATTCTTCCTTGAACAATTCTTAACGTCAGTGTTGATGCTCTTCAAATATTTATAGAGAATATAAATTGGGTCATAAGTGCAGGCGACCCCCGCACTTATGACTTACAACGGTTCTCCTGGAATCAATTAAGCCGAGTCATTGTAAGTTGAACTCTTGTTTCCTGTAGGTGCAATGATATAAATGGGGGTTCCGTTCCTGGCCTGCTGGGAGTTATAGTTCCCATCACGCCGGGCCCAGAGCCAGCTGGGGGCTGTGTCAGGTGGAGGCGGCTCCACATGTCCCGGGGCCAGCGGCATGAGCTGCGCCTGGAGCTGGCTGGGGCTGCAGGCGACTGGCTGACCCTGTGGCTCGCTGTGAAGGTGTGCTCAAGAGGCTGGGCCAGAGCAGGGCGGTCATAAATGCAGGAGGTCGTAAGTTGGGCAGTCATAAGTCAGGGGTTGCCCGTATTAATTTCTGATGTAAAGTTGCTTGACCTTTGCTCTGAGTATGTATGGGTAGTAGCCTACCATGGTTCTGCTTGCTGTGGGGGTGTGGGAAGAGAGTAATTTGTTTTGATTGCTAGTAGCCATTTTAAGAATGTATACTTTGCCTGGGCTACTAAATATTCATTAGCCTTGCAAGGCTGAATACAGTCTTATGCTGTGATTGTGACCGGTTAAGATAACAGTTGCCTTAGGCTTGTCCCCTGGTGTGCTGATCATCCACCTTCTTGCTCTCTGGGGCGCCTCACTATCTTGTCCTTCTGGGCCAGATCCTCTTCTCCCCCCTCTCCCCTCCAACAAGGTACAGAGTTGGGGTTACCCTCCACAAAGCAACACAGACACTTAACCAGTTCAGGGAGGACTCAGTTCTGAGGGCTCAGCACCCAGGAAATCAACCCCCAAAGGGACTCAAATCCCAGATAAATCCATCAACCCTGTGTAAAAGTTTTACTCAGAGAAAACTTGTAAGTTAGCCCTCTTTATCAGTGAGAGAGATGCACAGTGGTTGCTTCACCCTTGCTTGCCCACCAATAACAGTTATTTACACTGAACTTGACAATAAATGCAAGTGTTTTTATCAAGTATAAAAAGTAGGCTATAAGTGGTTGCAAGTGAAAACAGATAAAAGTACATTACTAAAGTAAAATAAATAAAAAATGTTTATCTAGTTCTAATACACTAAGAAACTTGTTGCATAAACAGCTATTCTTATCTCAAGTTAAAAAGCTTCAAATCAGAGTTGACCTTTATCCTGACTTGGTTTTTACAGCTTTTCAGAGTTCCTCATTGACAGGTATCCTCTTGGGGTGGGCCAGGCAGTTTTGAAGGCCAGCTGAAGACAAAAGACTGATGGCTTCCCATTGCATAAATAGACTTTCTCCCAGGGTGGGAAACCTTTGTTCCTCACTCCCCATCCTTATGGAATAATACCAGATTCAAGATGAATTCCAGTGCCAGGTAGCATGGTCATAAGTCTTCTAGGACCAACCACAGTTTGGGCTTACAGGACAAACACGACCGTTTACAAGTTGTTGGTTTGAATACTGAGTATTGAGTACTAGAGCACCAGTAATGGTCCTCATTAGCACATTTAGAACTAGAAACAGATCCATATTTCTAACTTCACATACAAGAAAGATTCATGCACACAAACAGAATATATAGATTCAGCAGATTGTACCTGTAAAAATGTTACAACCTGTTTTGCATAAAGCATCTTTGAGTTATGAGAATTATCATATTAATATGAATATGCATAAGGCATGAGGGTGTGACAGGTATATTGGCACTTCAATACATTCTTTTCATATTAAATGGCTAACTCTGTTTTTGTCCCTCTCTTTTCTGTCTGCTTTGTATCTGACATAGGGGGCTTGTATACCCACACAGATACATGGTAACTTTCATTCATATAATTCTGGTGCTCTGACTAAATCGGGAAAGTTCAGCTCCTCCCACTGTTCAAGTCTAATTTGTGTAGGTTTTCTAGGGCAAAATTTTCGAAAGTGCAGGAAACCCTTGTCATTCACAGTGAATGTGTTCCTGGCACCATGGCGAATGGTGAAATCCATGAATAGTGGGGCTGTGGCTCCCACCCCCGATGGTGAGTTCCTGGCCTGAGGTGGGGGTGGCAGGGGCTAGGAGCCATGGGGAACTTTCTGCAGCTCCTGGAGGCTGTGGGGAAACTCACCTTGGCTCCTGGCAGCCACAGTGAGTTCCCTGTGGCTCTCCACGGCTCTCAAACTCACCATAGCTCCCAGCAGCCGCAGGGAGCTCACCGTGGAGCTCAGGCACCAGTGAGTTCCCTATGGCTTCTGGTCCCTGCCACCCCTTCCCCAGGCTGGGACAGGAGACATCTGTGTATATGTGGAACCACAAAAAGTGATTCTGTGAATCACAAGGGTCTCCTGTACATAAATCACTTGTTTAAAACAGGACTTCAACTCTAAACACTTAAATGATTTTGAAAATTGTATCCTTTGTCCTGGACTCTTTCTAAGAAGTTGGCACACGAGGCAGCTTCAGATTTCTAGAATGGTTTGATGTGGTCACTCAGTAGCCTTATTTTTATACTGCCTGGATTAAGTAGAGTTGATAGTTACATTTTTAGTTACATTCTAACCTCATTGGTCCTTAACTTATTAAACGGAATAGTATCTTGCACACAGTGACCTTTAAATCTATCTTGGGCATCACAGGGCGTACAAAGTGTTTGAGTTCTCTTATATTGCAGTATGCTAGCCTAGGATTGCATCACTTTTTGTCTAGTAAACAGAGCATGGTAAGATGACTGAATCACAAGGAATGCTTTGCCCCATGTTATACCATGGAACACAGCTTTATCCACAGCCCTCTCATCTGGCTTATTCAGTGGCGTGGATATGGCCTTCCTTAGTAAACTCATTAAATTGTTCAAGGTGTGACACATCTCATCTTCTGAAACTGAGTATCTGTGGAGAAAAGTGTGCAAGTGCCACCATTCTGTAATCAAATCACATTTGAAATACCAATATGTCTTTATTTTTCTTCCCCATCAGGTTGGCCTTCGGCAGTTGGATATGTCATTGCTATGTCAACTGTACTCTCTTTATGAATCAATTCAAGAATACAAAGGGGCATGCCAAGCTGTATCGAATGCAGACTGCACATATGCTTTGGAAAATGGCTTTTTTGATGAAGAGGAGGAATATATCTAGGAATAACACAGCAGGGACAAAAGCACACAGATCAGTCTTTCAATCTGTGTAACTCCCATTTCCAAGAAAAATTGGAGATTGGAATCTCTGGAAACATCTTGTCTTGGGGAGAACACCCCCACTACCTTACCTGTTGGTAAACTCATTTATTTCTGGCAGACTGTCAATACACGTTAACATATATAAACTACTTTAGGAGAATGATGTACTACATGTTTTGAAAAGTCCTCCAGCATGTTTGACAGGTGGTATCATTTTAATTTGCAGGCTGGGTGTTTCCAGCCTACTGATTTTTGGCAAGTAACTTAATAGCTATAATTTTGATCAAACAAAAGGGCGATAACATCCTGAGTGTTCTAATAACTCTTTCGTAATTGTGGTGTGAATAACTACGGATGGTATGTATTTGTCAACCATACAGATAAATATTGTTTGAACAAGTGATTTGGTACACGCATTTCATGCTGTACTAAGCTAGTCTGCTCTTATCAGCCATGTCACTTAACTCCAGTTCTGTACTGGGTGGACTGTTTACACAATTTCTCAAATATTTGTATTTTCCCCTCTCTGTTAGAGATGTAAAAGGTAGTTTCAAAGTGTAACTACTAAAAATCCTAGCAGTTACATGGTTACATACACTGCGGGCTCTGCAGTATAAAATTTATACCTTACAGGTGAGGCTTACTGGTTAACCAGTTACATCCCTTTTCTCTATATAAAACTATTTTTTGCATGTTCTTTTCCTCATAGTCCTAAAGTTACATGTAGGCTGGTGAATGTTACCAGTACCTTTTTTCCCTGCTGATCTAATTCACTTTCTTAGTGCTACCAAGGGGCTATAATTTTTACATTGACTTCTAGAGATGTCTTGAATAAACATAGTTCTGTGACCTTTTAGCATCTGTTCCAAAATGGTTTACTCAGCTTTTACTGTATTGAATAGTAAAGGCATAGACAGGTTCAGTCAGTCAGCCAGCCACTGTGTGGCTTACAATAAGCCAGATTTGTATGCAGAGTTTTCAATTGCATGAAAATGAAGTATCAGGAAACCTGGGACAAACTGTAATATTTTGTACTGGGTGAACTTTGTTTCTGGAAGGTAACTATCAATTTTTTAAAAGCCTACAAAATACGTATATTTGGAGTAAATTTTGTATATGTTAACATTGTTGATACTACCATATTTGCATAGATCCAAGGTTGAAGATTTAATAGTGTAAGTGTGTTTGCACATATGTATCTGGAAGTAGCCAGCTCTTTGCACCATTTTAAAGTAAAATGACAGTGTTCAACATGGCTAATTCCCTTTCAATTTAGAAATTTAAAAAATGCTGTAAGATTCTAACATCTGACTTTGATATAAGCTGATAATTTGAATGTTTTGAGATGAAAGGGAGAGAACAGCTAATACATCTTGGACAATTTAAGTAGTTTAAATATATAAACTTTCTAGTGAAAAGGTAACATGCAGGAATCAGTGGTTTATTAAGGTGTCCACTTGGCCTTCTCAAATTATACTTTTAGAGATTATATCCTGAATTTAGGATTTGTAAAATGCTTACTTTTGGATACCATGTTTTACTAGCTGTGCTGTGTTGTAAAAAAAAAATGGCATGGTACATTTAGGCAATATACAGGGTCTCATAGCAATTATTGTAGATGTAGTATCTGTGAACATAAGACAAATTCCCATACTAGCTACATTTTTTTTTTATGCTGAGTCCATACAGAGATGCCTTAACTGGCTGCAGTTTCTGTTTTAAAAACTGATTGACCTTAAGGGCTTATTCCTCAAATAACGTTTGTTTGGTTCATGTGTCTGGCACACCTACAACTTGCACCTAGAATCTCAGATCCAATTCTAGGGTAGTTCCCAAAACTGTCAGCAAAAGCTACTACACATAAATCTCTGTACTCTGGGTGTCCATAATCTGGGAACATCTGTGGTATGGAGGAAAAAGTGGCTTTGTGCACACCCACCCCGCTCCCCAAGCTGTGGGATTGGCAGCATATAGAGTCGCTTCCTCTGAGGCTCTCATAGCAGCAGAGGGCAGTGCCTGGGAGCAAGGAGGAGCATAGAGCCACATGTGCCCCTGGGAGTGGGGCAGCAGGTAAGCATCCTACCCCCTGACGACCACACCCCTCAGCACCCTCCCTGGTTCAGCAAAATCTTCAATCCAGCAATATTCTGTATAGGGGAAAAAGCTATTTCATGTGCAGTAATTTGTGTTTTTACCTCTTTAAATGTGTATTCTGGGGTGTTTATATAGAGGGGAAAAAAACCATTTCTGACCTAACTCACTCAGTAAGCCATAAGTGAAAAATGAAGAATGGAGTTTTGTAAGTTTTTCAAATAGCAAACTTGGACTCAGACAGTATCTATATTTAAACAATTCTCATGTTTGTATATTCAACTATTGTACCTGTGTCACACTGGCTAATCTTCCAAATGTATTAAATGTAATAAGTGGATACAACTTGCTATAGTAAAAAGGCTTGTCCTATTCACGTCTGACCCATCCCAAAAATAAAATGTGTGTGGCATAAAATGTAAAGTTGCATGGATTTAGTTCATTGTTCTGAATTTCAAAAATACTCAGTTCTTGGAACAGTGTTTTCCTCCTATATACTGAAGCATAAACCAAGTTTTGGTCACAATGGAAAGCACATTATATGAAAATAGAATTTCTGTATTTATTTGGAGTAGAAATGCCCCAATATTCTGATTGAGTTGGTCTTTGTGTTTTATAATTTAAACAGACATAGGTTTTGTTTTTACTTGTAACGATTTAAGGGCCCAATCCTGCAAATACATGTAAATCAGTTTACACATGCATGGAGTCCTAATGACTACATTGTGACTGTGCATGTGAGCCAGATCACTCAGGCATGTTTTTGCATGACTTGCCCTTATAGAGCAATTTCCTCCACAGAAGCAATTTGGGCGTATGAGCAAACAATGGTTTGATGTTGGTTTTTAAATCCTTAATGGTCTCTACGTCTATGAAAGCATAAACAGTTTTTAGTAGAGCACTGCAGCAGGACTAAGATCTGTGGGTCCCACCGGACCTGCTGCTATTATAGCAATGTTCCCTGTAAGCTGTGTGTTTGTGCGGTCACTTAGGAGAGATTCTAGTGCCACCCATCTGATTAATAGAGTGCCCACAGCCAGAACTGTTTCTACTGGTGGTGCACATTTATACATGCCTCACTCAGTGCACATGAAAATTTAATCTGCTCATGAATAGAAAAATTCTGCACTTGGATGGAAAAGATTAGAGGGAACATTGAGTGGGATAAAAATTCAAGAAACAATGTGGGAGTGAGTATGAGAGGATATTGCAGGGTGATATGGGAACAGGATTTAGAAAACAGTCCTATAGAGCTCTAGTTTTCAGTACAAAAATAGTTTTTGGATTGTATTCTCCTTGTCTCACAAAGTTGAGTTCAAAAAAATTTAAGTCTTTCAGCACTTTCATTCTAAAGATTTCAGAAGCATTTTTCAAATTGGAGAAGTGTAACTAAACACAACTGAAATGCAGTCACAGCTGGAGCCAGCTAGCCAACTGCATCATAATTGGATGGGAGGAATTTGGCTGTACCTCTTCAAAAGTGCCATGCAATCTCTGATGTTCACACAGAGCAGGACCTCGTTTTTCAGGATCCACTGGAATGGCACCACACTGACATTTTATCTACATTAGAAAGATGATGGCCTTTTAAGCTTAGATTGCACAGCCCTTGATAGAGATGAATAGTTGTGCTGTGTCTAGACTGGCAAGTTTTTCCACAAAATCATCTGCTTTTGCAGAAAAACTTGCCAGCTGTCTACACTGGCCGCTTGAATTTCCGGAAAAGCACTGACGATCTCATGTAAGATCGTCAGTGCTTTTCCGGAAATACTATGCTGCTCCTGTTCGGGCAAAAGTCTTTTTCCGAAAGACTTTTGCGCAAAAGGGCCAGTGGAGACAGCACAGTACTGTTTTCCGCAAAAAAGCCCTGATCGCGAAAATGGCGATCGGGGCTTTTTTGCGGAAAAGCATCCTGCCAATCTAGACGTGCTTTTCCGAAAATGCTTTAACGGAAAACTTTTCCGTTACAAGCATTTTCAGAAAATCATGCCAGTGTAGACGTAGCCATGGGGTATGTCTACACTACAGGATAAGGTCGAATTAAGATTTGCAACTTCAGCTATGTTAATTGCATAGCTGAAGTCTAAGTATCTTAACTCTGTTCTCCCTTTGACTTCCTGCAGTGTGGACAGTGCCAAAAATAGTCTCCCTTTGACTTCCATTACTCCTTGTGGAAGCAGGACTACAAGCATCGACTGGAGTACCTCTCTGTTTGAATCAGCATGTCTTCACTAGCCCTGCTAATTTGAACCCTGGAAAATCGACAGAAGCAGATTCTGTTTTGGGACCCGTACTGTTCAATATCTTCATCAATGATGTAGATATTGGGATAGAGAGTACGCTTATTAAGTTTGCAGATGATACCAAACTGGGTGGGGTTGCAACTTCTTTGGAGGATAGGGACATAATTCAAAATGACCTTAGCAAGTTAGAGAAATGGTCAGAGGTAAACAGGATGAGGTTTAATAAAGAGAAATGCAAAGTGCTCCACTTAGGAAGGAACAATCAGTTCCATACATACAAAATGGGAAGTGACTGTCTAGGAAGGAGCATGGCGGAAAGGGATCTAGGGGTCATAGTGGACCACAAGTTGAATATGAGTCAACAGTGTGATGCTGTTGCAAAAAAAGCAAATATGATTCTAGGTTGTATCAACAGGTGTGTTGTAAGCAAAACTCGAAGTCATTCTGCCGCTCTACTTTGCACTAGTTAGGCCTCAGCTGGAGTACTGTGTCCAGTTCTGGGTGCCACATTTCAAGAAAGATGTGGAGAAATTGGAAAGGGTACAGAGAAGAGTGACAAGAATGATTAAAGGTCTAGAGAACATGACCTACGAAGCCAGGCTTCATGAACTGGGCTTGTTTAGTTTGGAAAAAAGAAGATTAAGGGGGGACATGATAGCCGTTTTCAAATATCTAAAAGGGTGTCACAAGGAGGAAGGAGAAAATTTGTTCCTCTTGGTTTCTGAGGACAGGACAAGGAGTAATGGGCTTAAAGTGCAGCAAGGGAGGTTTAGATTGGACATTAGGAAAAAATTCCTAACTGTCAGGGTGGTCAAATATTGGAATAAATTGCCAAGGGAGGTGGTGGAATCTCCCTCTCTGGAGATATTTAAGAACAGGTTGGATAGACATCTGTCAGGGATGGTGTAGACGGAGCTTGGTCCTGCCTTGAGGGTGGGGAGCTGGACTCAATGACCTCTCGAGGTCTCTTCCAGTTCTATGATTTTCCTTGTAGTGTAGATGTACCCCTGTGGTCCCCGCTCCTAAAGCTTTATCAAAAGAGGATAGGGAGAAGCAGGTTGATTATTAAAACTAAATACTTGCATTTATATAGTGAACATATACTGTTCCAGGCATTTCCATTCCTAATATACTTAGGTCACTTAAATAACCTCTTGCCCAAGTTTACTGACTAGATAAACTGAATTGATGCTGCCAACTCAAATCATATCACAAAGCTTTTCCCATATATGAACTTAAGGACATTCTGTCCATGTAATACCATCACACATTTCTGTCAAGCTTTTAGCAGATGGATTTATCCACACCTGATTTTTTTCCCCTCCCTACATACCAAAATATTATTCTGAAATGAACATAGCTGACTTGCAGCTACTTGTACAATGTCTTATCGCAAAATACTTCAAGATCAAAAGGAGTAGGACTGAGTCTCTGACTTGTGGGCCAGCAAAATTCTAGTGGAAAAAAAGAAACAGCAGTGACTAGTTGCAGAAAAACAAATATTTATTAGTCTAGGTCAGTATAGAAATGACTGTGTACAGTATCTTTGTAAAATAATAAAGGTTGGTATGTTCAGCATACTTGATACTAAATTAAAAATTAAGATATCTACTACATACCCTCTTCCCCTCCTTAAATACTGTAAATCCCTATGAGGTAACAAATCAGGGTGTTAGAAAATCAGTATCCTGGTGATTCAAACATAAGACTGTCATATGATATTTGGAATACTTAAGCCACAAAGGAGAATTTTTCAGAAGTTCATGAACGAAAGGAAGAGATTATAGTTGAAATGCTTTACAATCTTACTTACAGTGTTTGCTACTGACTGAACACAAAAAATTAACTATTTGTCCTATCCAATTAGTGCAGTGGTGTTAGTAGTAATCTGGTAATGTCAAAAAGGCCAAAGTTATTTTTACTAACTTGTTTTGGCATATGCCTTTTGATGGTATAAGCAGGGAATCAGATGTTGAGTAAATGGTGTAGCCAATATCACAGTACCATCAGATGTCAGGCACATCCCTCCACTCAAGAGGCTAAAAATGCAGTCCATAGGCATCTCTTGAACTCTCCAGGAGCAAGATGGGGAGCTCAGGAAGCTCCAGGAATAAAGATTTAAGTTAACCTCTTCCCCCTTTACCACAACACAGCCTGTTGTAACAAAGACGGATCTTTTGGTCTGAATTGTTCTTTGGGGAACGCAAGAGCTGAGCGACAGAAGCAAGGGGACTCCAATTTGAATTGTCTATCTGTCAAGGAATGCAAAACATAAATCCTGCACCATCTGTGCTGCTTGCTGTTCCTTAGCAAGGTTGTGTCTGATGTACTATGGGAGAGCTTTTCAGAAAAGGCACATCTTGAATTTAATTGGTATTGTGACATGGCTTTGAGATGAACTTATGAAGTAAGCTGTCTTGACAGTTGAGTGAATATAATAATATGGCCAGGTTACTGCCTTCATTGCCATGGCAGGCAGGATCAGAAGGTTAAAAATGAGTTGCTTGGGTTGCACAGATGATGGTTTGAAGGGCAAAGTTGATCACTGAGTCCACCTTTCCATGAAGTCTGGAGCCCCATGCTGCTGCACAGTATTTGGCAGTTGCAATAATTAGGGTTGGTAGATGTCTACAAGGTTGCAGATACTTTGAGTCACCACTCAAGACGCCAGTGCCTCAAATGCCTGGCTATTGCCAGGCAGATGTTACTAGCATACATGAACTTAGCTGCCCGAGGGTGTGTCTAAATAATCGCGGCTTCATTTAAATTTAAATGGCTGCCGCATTGAGCCGACAAACAGCTGATCAGCTGTTTGTCGGCTCAGCGCGCTAGTGTGGACGCTCCCGCACCGACCTGAAAGCCCTTTATCGACCTCCCCGTTATGCCTCGTAGGATGAGGTTTACCGGGGAGGTCGATAAAGGGCTTTCATGTCGGCAGGGGAGCGTCCAGACTGCCCCGATCTGCCAACAAACAGCTGATCGACAGAGCAGGGCAGCCATTTAAATTTAAATGAAGCCGCGATTATTTAAATCGCGGCTTTATTTCCCTTTGCCGAACAAACAAATCTACATGGCTCTGTTAATGGAGCCATGTAGTCTAGACGTACCCCAAGTGTGGAAGGCAGGTAAGCTGTATACATATTAAAGAGCATAGGCACTAGTACAGATCCCTGGGGAAGTCTTAATATAATATGGACAACTTGACCTGGCTGTGCACTTGACAATCACTGGTCCATTAGAAATGATCATAATAAAATCTATGAATTTCTTGTATGTATAATTTTAGGATTAGTCCATAATGCCAAACTGTGTTGTATGTGGAGGAAAAGTACATAAAAACAGTGCTGACCTTCTGACCTGCCTCAGAGGCATTCTCTGTAAATGATGTCAGTCCTCTTGATCCTCAGGCTACAACTCAGTCAGAACTTGGCTTGGTAAGAAGATAACTATGGGTTGATTAAAAGCAGCAGTTGTTTAAGTACCAATCTCTGACGCAGCTTAAAAGTGCCATTGATCAGAGCAATTGGATGATAGTTCTTTGGACCAGTCCAGCATTATAGTCTTAGCAGAAAGTCACAACACGATGAGCTCATGCCATGTGGGAATCCTCCTGGATATTTTTCCAGCCCAGGAACCTTATGAGATTGTAGGAAAGAAATCACTGATTCCAGTTCCTTCCTTTTGAATAGCTGGGGTAATATAGAGATGGCTGAAATGGTTGACTGACTCTGAGAGCAGACAATATTTTCTGATTATGATTTCTGTTTTTAATTTCTGGCTGGCTGTGGGCCATAAAGTAGGCTGCCATAGCATTTACTAAGACATGTCTATAGCATTGGGCACCTGCCCCTGCCTAAAAGCAATAAAGAAGGTCCCAGACATAATTTATGGAGAATGCCTTTGAGGGGCCGAGTTCTAGGAGTGGAACAGGTCTGGGGAGGCTGGTGGCATAGGGAGAGCTAACCTCCCTGGACTGGCAACATTGTTCAGGACCGGTTAGGTCCTGAGGGTGCCAGACCAGGGAGGTTCAACCTATAATAGCTCTATCACTTACTGTCCACTTTTTAATGTGAAGTCCCTTCCCCCCCCACTTTTTTCCTGTGTTTTAAAGGCTAAATAACTATATTTCACTGGTTGTTATATTAATGAAAAGGCGAGTTATATTCAATTGTTGCAGAGATATACCTTTGCTTACCTGGAAGATATGTGCTGTAATTATCCTTGCCACATAGCAAAAACAATACAATTTCATTTAAAAATAGGTAATAGTAAGATCAATGTAGTACATTCAGTGAACTAATTCCCCCCTGAAATTCAGCTAACTGTAAGGGAAGAAACCTGAAACAGGTGGACTAAAGGATATGTTTGAGAGCCTCAACTATTTGTCAAAACATGTCTGGTTTTCATACTGTCATTTGGCACGGTCTGCAAGCTAAATCATTTTTACGTATAGTTTCTCGTTGCCTGCCATTTGAGGTCACATTGAGAAAACTATTTAAGGCTCATCTTCCTTGTCATACCCTGCAAGCATTTTCTTAAAGGATGATTAATTTATTTTAAATGCTAGATAATGCAAGAGACTCATTTAGAAGGATTTCATTTGTTGTCAGTTGGCTCTTATAGTAACCTACATAGAAGTAATTTAAAAGCCTTACTCATCAGATATTTGGTTTTCTGGTGTACTTAAATCCCAGATGGCTCCATATAGGGTTGGCCCACATGGACAATCTATTTTGGGACTAGAGCACCTGGAAAAACAGCCATTTTTATTCTAATGAAGTGCGGGAGATTTAAATCCCCGCTTCATTAGCAATTTTGGTATGTCTCTGTCCCTCTTCTGGCGACAGAGGGATGTAGTCTAGACATACCCCTAGGCTGCGTCTAGACTAGCAAGTTTTTCCGCAAAAGCATGTGCTTTTGCGCAAAAGCTTGCCAGCTGTCTACACTGGCCACTTGATTTTGCGCACAAGCACTGACGTTCTACTGTCTGAAATCAGTGCTTCTTGCGCAAATGCTTTGACGTTCCCATTCGGGCAAAAGCCCTTTTCCGGAAATGTTTTTGTGCAAGAGGGCCAATGTAGACAGCTAAAAACTGTTTAGCGCAAAAAAGCCCCGATGGCGAAAATGGCGATCGTGGCTTTCTTGTGCAAAACCGCGTCTAGATTGGCACAGACGCTTTTCCGCAAAAAGTGCTTTTGCGGAAAAGCGCCCGTGCCAATCTAGACGCTCTTTTCCGCAAATGCTTTTAATGGAAAAACTTTTCCGTTAAAAGCATTTGCGGAAAATCATGCCAGTCTAGACGTAGCCCTACTGTTTGTGGAGCTGTTCAAACATAAATGTAGCAGATTAAACTGTAGCCAGGCTCGGTTTGTGCTCTGTAGGGAGTCTACAGCTTTCAGGCAAATAAAATTGATCTAAGAGTACTAGGTGTTCTGTGATCTTATTGATTCACTCTGTAAAAGTAGAGATTCAATAAGCACACACTGGACTGAGTTACACAGAAAATACCTTTTATGAACAAACTAGTAATTTTGGACCAAGTTTTCTCCTAATTTAACTGTACTGGCTTCAGCTGACCAGCAGAGAATTTGGCTGTTTGTTTTTTTAAAATGGCAAAATTCAATATTTTTGGATGACACTCTAATATCCACAGCAGGAGCCCAATTTCCCTGCTTCCTTGGCTTCCTGTTGCCTTGCTAATCAGGAAACTGCACCAGAGAATGTAGAAATAGCAAGCATTGCACAATCTGAAACTGATACAATTTCAGAGGAATGTGCTTTTAGCACAAGAATTTATATTTTATAGATAAAGTTGGTAAGTAATGTAAATAGATTAATCCATTTGTTTTTGAAGCAGCACTTTTTCAGTAGTGAAGTGAACTTTGTCAGCTGCACTTTTTTACTTCTATTATTGAAAATCAATCACTATTCGGTTTAGACTTTTTTAAAAAAAATCCTTTTCCTGGGCCCCTCAATTTAAAATTGGCACGGGAAGTTTCTCAAAATCCTGAATTAGAGAGAGTCTGGAAACATGGCAGCCTTTTGCTAAAGTCTGCTTCTCATTACTGTTTTATGGCATATTGTGATGATATTTAGCTGTCAAGCTATTATCTTAAATTCATAGTGGTAAAGGGTTTCTTCATTCTTGCAGCACGGTGTGCTTCTTTTTCAGAAACAGGAAACATTTCTCACATAGCGCCTCTCTTTGTGATCATTAGGATAGACATGTAATAGTTCTAGAGATCATTTTGGCTCTTGGACCTCAGCCCTGTCACAAACAATAATTATGCCTGTCTGAGTCCTGTCATTTATTGCTTAAACTGTTCTGACTGGCCAAACAGCAAAGCCAGTTGAATCATTAATTTAAAAAAAAAAAAAAAAAAAAAAAAGCCAGTGTGTTAAGGTCATTATTTCTTCTGTAAAAGTACCAGTACAATACATGGTTCTTTTTACAAGCTTCCAGGGAAAAGTTATTTAGTTAATTTTCATCTAATCTTTATCCTCTGATCAATTCAACTTAAATGAATTACAATATCATTTAACCAAAGCCTCTATCACTAATCATTTAGATTAAAAAATTAATTTTTATTTTGAGCAATTTTGGTATTGGGAGTGTTTAGAGGGTAAAATAAGAATTATTCAAAATTTGAATGAGAAGAGAAAGTTCAAATAAGACCCATTTTAGTGGAAGATGCCACTTAAAAATTGTTGCTAATAGTATCAAAGTGATAACATACCTTTTTGAAATAAGATGAAGTAATACTGTATCAGAATCAGCTCATGATGAAAAATTTACTTTGAATCTTGCAGAGAACTATATATTTCTTTCACACAGTTTGAATTTCAAAAATGTCTTTTGTCCGCAGCTATAGCCATTTTGTCTTTTACCCAAAGTACTTCTATATTTCCTCAAGGTCAGGTATGATTTTAAAAGTCCTAGAGTGCCTGCTTTCTTCAGTATGATATTCACCATGGGGGTCTCAGATCTCTTCCTATCATAAGGAGTCTTTACCAGTATTTCCAGATTCTTTGTTCTTTCCATATATTTAATCAGCTTGGAAAAATTTACTCCTTTTTCTTGCAAAGCCATTATACCATATTAACAACTTGCAGAGAGAAGCAGAAAATAAAATATTGATTCAATATATTATTACCATCTCTGTACATTTATGAAGGGGAAGAGGTAGTTATGGGCAAAAAGGTCTAATGTATTTTGGGAGCTGTAATTGAAACAATAAAGGATTACGTTTTAATGATTAACAATTTGGGGTAGAATAGAATAGAGCACAGCTTCCCATTTGTTTCCTGTATTGCTTCTCGTATACCCTCGTATATTTCATGTCATTTTTTTTAAAAATCTGGGCTTATCACATAGAGGGAAAATTTAAAAAAAACCTCTTGCCCTGGGCACAAATGCTATTTTATGATTATGCAATTAATTTTTTTCTCTCGGGTCTTTTTGCTAGTCATTCATGCAAAAAGTCCTTTTTATTTATGTTTCACATGCATATCTTTTCCACTTTAAATATTATACAGTCTTCACAGAATCATAGAATACTAGGACTGGAAGGGACCTCGAGAGATCGAGTCCAGTCCCCTGCCCTCATGGCAGGACGAAATAACTGTCTAGACCATCCCTGATAGACATTTATGTAACCTACTCTTAAATATCTCCAGAGATGGAGATTCCACAACCTCCCTGGGCAATTTATTCCAGTGTTTGACTACCCTGACAGTTAGGAACTTTTTCCTAATGTCCAACCTATAGTCTTAGGACTTTACAACTCTCCTCTGTGTCATTAAATTCTTGTGTATACATAAAAACTAGTCCATCAGCCAGTCCTACAGAGGTTGTGTGTATATCACCATTCCTGTAGACACACTAATTTGGTAATGCATTACTCAAAGTAGGCTAAATGCAACAATATAGACTGCAAAATATTTGTTATAAGCAAAATATGCACAACTATGTTTATTGCCCTAAAACAAAGGGATTTCTACTAATGGGTCACCCCCATCAACCTTTTCTTCTATTTTAAAATTATTTAAAAAAAATCTCACTAGCTCTTATGGTTGCAGTGATCCCTTTTTTTAGCTTTACCATGTGTATCCCAACACAGGGGTGCCTTCCTTAATCTGCAGACTGTCTGACATAAGAGGTAATAGCTGCCTTCGTCAAGTACATATGGACTCTGAAATTCTGCAGGCACGGAATTTGACATTTCTTCATTGTATTCACAGATTGCAGTGGTAGCTGGCAAAGGATTATGGGGCATGCATATGCTTAATAAAAGGGAGCACTGACCAATTTGTAGACCCACACCTCTATCTTCATACCAAATACTTCACACTAAAGCTTATGTATTTATAAACTCAGCTGATGGCTTAATTAAATGCCATATTTAGTGTCACTACACATATCCAAAGCTGCTATGACTAATAACTGGGGAAAATGATTGGGAGCCTGATCTGAATAGGTGCTGGGATCTGTTGCTGCCAGTCAAGTCAAAACCCCTCTCTAAGAAAGCAGGCAACTGACAAATTAATGATTTTGGTCCAGGTGTTCAGAAACAGTGTTTAGGAGAGCCAGTATTTCTTAATACAACTGAATGCAATTATAGCTGTGACATCTGCTTACCTTTTATTATTTTCCATGCTGAGTGGGAAGGCTCCATACATGAAGGTTACGTCGACACTGCAGGCTTCTTGCGGAATAACTGTTTTGTGCAAGAGCACCTCCACACTACCATGTGCTTTTGCGCAAGAAAAGCGCTTTTGTGCAAGAGCGTCCATGACAGTGTAGACGCTCTCTTGCGCAAGAAAGCTCTGATGGCCATTTTAGCCATAGGGGTTTCTTGCGCAAGAAACCCCTGTTGCCTGTCCACACTGCCTTCTTGCTCAAGAGCTCTTGTGCAAGAGGGCTAATTCCTTGTGGGGAGAAGAATAACTCTTGTGCAAGAAGCCCTCTGTTCTGACGCTTTCCTGGAAATTTACTTGCACAAGAATGCGCGTGCAGTGTAGACGCTCTGTAAGTTTTTGTGCAAGAAGCCTGCAGGGTAGACGTAGCCAAAGACTTCCTGTTGTGCTGTGCTCTGACAGAATGCACTGGAGAAAAAAAGTCTTTGAAGCTTTTTACAAATCAGCTCCTGCAGCTGAGTTGGATTGGTGTCACTGTGTAGGTATTTGCAATGAGAGGAAAGCCTGGGCAACACCCATTTCTGTACAGTTTAAATTGGCACAGTCTCTTGTGTAGATGTAGTTATACCAGTATAAAGATACCTTATACCTATAGCTTATTTGCCTTTCTGTGTAGTTCTAGCTATACTGTAATGAGCATCTTTTTATTGATGTAACTGCGTCCCCACTGGATAGCCAGGGCCAACCCATTTTTCACTCAGGCCAACCCTGGCCAAGTGCAGAGACTAAACCCCACTTAGCTTGGCGGTCCAGCCGGGGCACTTTGGTGCCCCATCACGGTGGCCGGGAGCAGGGCTGGAATGCAGAGGCTTACTGCCTCCACCCTTGCCACCCATGCACAGAGAGGGCCTATTCAAGTGGGCCCTTAGAACTATGCCACTGCTATGGGGAAGGGGTTATACATTTTGGCTGCGTCTAGACTGGCATGATTTTGCGGAAATACTTAACGGAAAAGTTCTTCCCTTAAAAGTATTTCCGCAAAAGCGCGTCTAAATTGGCAAGTGCCTTTGCGCAAAAGATTTGCTTATGCGCAAAAGCATCCGTGGCCAGTCTAGACGCGATTTTGCACAAGAAAGCCTCGATCGCCATTTTAGCCATCGGGGCTTTTTTGCGCAAAACAGTTCTTCCCTGTCTACACTGGCCCTCTTAAGCAAGTATTCTTGCGCAAAAGGACTTTTTCCCCCCCGAGCGGGACCGTGAAAGTATTTGTGCAAGAAGCACTGATTTTGTACATTACAAAGTCAGTGCTCTTGTGCAAATTCAAGCAGCCAGTGTAGGCCGCTTTTGTGCAAAATCTTGCCAGTCTAGACGCACCCTTTTTGTTTGTAGATGTGCCTGAAAAGAGAGGCTGTTCAACTAGGATTATACCCCAAGCTATTTGTGCCCATTGTTTAATACAAGAGGAAGCTTTCAATGAAAAGAGGATGCCGGTGGAAACAAGAGGTACTTGACAAGGCTGTTAAAGATGTGAACTTTAATAGACTCAACCCTTTTCACTATTTTATATGAAGAACTGGCAGCTCCTTTGCCACAATGAGGTTTGTTGATTTTCACATGATAATTTTTAAACTCTTTCTTGAGAGCCAAGATAAGGGTTGCTGAATACTTCATAGATCAGCAATAGTTTACCATTGACTGCTTCTCTTGAAGGGCAGAAAGTGACAAGTTACAATCCCGAGGCTGAAAACCCATCTGCCCTTCTTACATTGTTAAGTGGAAGGGAGGTCCCCACAAAGGGCTGAGAACCATTGTCCTATAAAATGTTATAGTCACTTCTCACACTGTCTATTCTGCACATCCCAGAGGCATTTTTCCTAACATAGGTATAATGTTGGTATTGTGTCCTTGCTATTTTCAATCCCTTCTGTACCTCATTCAACATTAGTATAACTTTCCACTCGATAGTTTTGTTCATTTTATTTTAACTTAAGAGTTTATACTGCTATTTGTATTATTTGAGCATATTGCTGATTTAAAAAAGTAACAAAAGCCCTAATAGACTTCATGGAGTCACTCTTTTTCTCCTTTTTAAGGAGATAGAAAGCTCTGCTATACATTTTTTTGTTTGTTTTTTGGGATGTGGTGGGAGCCAGGCTTGCTTTGACAGGGGAATGGGTGATATTGTGACTGTTTTTCTGATGATATAGAAAAGCTTTAGCAAAGCAAGACGACTGTGCAGTTTCCTAAAGGTTGGTCAGACTCTGGATTACTCTGCTGTGGAAGTTCATTCCACCTCTGATCACTTCAGCTGAGAATATTTTGCCATCAGTCTAAACTTACATGATTCTGAACTTTGTGAGTAGTACAGTACATTCACAGCAGAGTACAGCAGACCTGGCAATTCATAGAGAAAAATGCTCTAATATACCTGGACTTGATTCATAGGCTTGATGCACTTATGGCAGCCTAATTTGAGGAGGAGGCAGCTGGCTAAGATATATGAAAAGCACACATGGAAACAGCCATATGAAAGTGATAGCCCTAGTGGTCTAGAACTAAAGTGGAATACTAACTCTGGGAAAAGTGCTAAAGGTGACAGTATAGATTAGCATTTCTTTCTGAATTAATTGTTCCTCAGAAGGCTGTTCCTGTAATGTTATTGGAACCACTGATAGGGAAAATAAAATTTGATACCAACCTTTTCAAAAAAATACTTATGGACACAATCACTTAATTATTAAACTTCAAGTCTCATACTAGTAACAAAATAGGAGCACGCAATTCTCTTTAAGACCTATTAACTTTCACCCAGCGTTTCCCAAACTAATTTCACTCTTATTTGGTACAGGGCTCCTGGGATAACATCTAGTACCCTCACATTAAGAAAAGCAGAGCTTGCTGTCAGCATTGTGAAGAGGTTTCAGATACCTTGGCTATGAAATTGTATGTTAGGAAGAGTCAAAGTCAGTACTTCACTTAACATTACTAAGAAGGATTCTTTAAACATGCCATCTTAATTCATTTCAGCTTCTCAGGTTCTTGACTTTTCAGTTGCAATTATCAGAGTACTTACTGATGTCCAACAAGCAGCTAGTAGGAAAAAAAAACCCAACAACATATCCTTTTCATCTTCAGACTGACATTAACTATTTACTCCTCTCGTTACTCCTATAAGGCAGATATTGTTACCCTCATTTTACAGACAGAGAGACAGCAATAAATGACTTTGCCAAGGCTACAGAAGACATCTCTCTCAGAAATAGGAAGAGAATTCAGAAAGTCTTGTTTCCCATTCCTTTGCTCAATTAAACTATAGCAAGAGGGGCCTGGTTTACGTACAACGATCTTACTATATAAAAATGGATTCAAAGTTCTAGCACTGGCCTGATAAAGTTTCTATAGGTTATCCACATTTAGGAATTTCAGCTAAATCTTACCCAGAAAAACAAAACAAACACCTTATTTTTTCATGAATAATAATTAAGCCTTTATTGAGACTATCACCAGTCATAGTACCTCTTTTCCCAAACTTGCCCCCTTTTTTAGAATGTAAGCTGATACACCATGTTTTTGAAGCATGAAAGAAAAACAAAAGTCATGTTAGCGACCTTCTTGCAAAACCTTCATTATCGTGTCTGGGGCATGCTCCTATTTCCAATTAACTCAATGACAAAACTCCTATTGATCTCCATGGCAAAGGAGCAGCCTCACATAGCTAGCATCTGTAGTTTCACTGAACATAATGGGACTACTTGTGGTAAGCAGAATTTGCATTATCTTGTCTTGTAGTTATATTAAACTGATGCCCATTGCTTTAAACAGTTCTATTTGGTGACTCTATATCATTATGTGCCTTTACTATTCAATTAGTTACAAAACTACATCGTGTACTCTGAGCATTATTACTAAGGATGTTAAGAGGCAGGTAATTAGGTAATCGTGTAGACAATGTAAGTTGTATTGACTACATGATTAGTCGATAAGAGAAGGCACTGCCCTTGCTGTAGCTCTGCAGTTTAAATGTAGTAAGAGCCGGGTACGCAGCAGCAGTTCTGTTTGTGGGGAGTCCCAACTCCCTAATGGGCCCTCGGAGCAGCCACCCTTGCACCTAATAGAGACAGCAGCACCGGGGGTGGGGACGGACGGACCATGGAGACTGAGCTGGGAGGAGGAGTGGGAGAAACCACTTTTAAGCTTCTGCTCTCCTCCCCACCTTGCTGCCTCTGATATAGAGGCAGCAAGTGGGGGGGGGGGGGAGGGATGTGAGTAGTCAACTAATCATTTACTCTTTTACATCCTTAATTATCACCACTTATTTTTAACTTCTAAAAGGCAGAAAAAATTTAAAAAATATGAATTTGTGAAGGTTTAATATAAAAGCAAAGTGTTAAGTAGAAATTAACTGCAGTAGCCCAATAGCATCTGATTACACTTTCCTTTTGGACAGTTTTGAAAACAAAATGAAGTCCCCTTCATTTTGGGCTCCAGGTGGCACTGTAGTCAAGTGACTAGCATTGCTTAGTTGGGAAAGTAAGAGATGGAGTACACCAAAACATGTGGCTTTCTTGAGGGACTATTGGTTTCCTTTTTGAAAATCAGAAGGGAAATTTTTTTCCATTATGATTAGTTATTTTATTCCCTATTCCAACTAGTCTATTAAGATTATGCTAATGAATTATAGTATATATGTTTTTAGGTTGGCTAGTGGTCTGGCGGAACAGATTTAAAAATGTTATTAAAGCACATGTTAAAAAATATATAATCCACGTTAAGAAGAAAGTGTACATCTGGGTATAGTATTTAGGTTATCCACACACACTATTTTAAAAGTCATAAGATACATATAGTACATAGTCAGCAATAGCCCTAATTCAGGTGAATAAATTTCATGACTAGTCAATAAGAAAGGAAAGGAAAGCCTAGATGACCTCCTTGTATAAGTCTGCTAATGCAGGACATCTTCATTACAATACATTCTCAAGTGATAGGGCTATCAGCATCATTCTCAAAGGAGACTTCGACAGTTTACCAGATCTAGTTCTTAATGTTAAATGTTTTTGCCATCTCTTTATACCACCTTGGTTCATCAAAATAATACCATTTTTCTTAAGGTTTCTCCTTTTAATATTTAGAGATGATATCCATATACACAATCATGTAATTATTCTGTGCCCACATTCAGAGCTTAATCATTCCTCATAAGGTAAAACTCCTTCAGATTCCCTCATCCCTTTATTTTTATTGCTCCTCTACTCTGTCCCACAAAGCTTACAGATGTCATCCTAGCACAGAGGTGCTTGGAATGGTGTCTAGTATATAAGGTGTAATCTTATCAGTGTTTATGTTGAAATTTAACACCTTGTTTCATGAAATGTTTGTAGAGATAACTAAAGCTCATGTTGGTTGCTTCTTCTAACCTCTCAATACAATTTTTAAAAGTCTGCTGTTGAAAAGAAATCATAACATTATTGTTTTCCTTGTATTTTCTCCTACCAAATATCTGAGTCTTAGATATATTTGGTCTATTTTATTTATTTTATGCCTATAGGCTATAATATACCATCAGTTTTTAAGCAAGACCCCATGAGCTTTAAGGATACACATTTTATGGCCCAATGTTCTTAAGCTCTCTCAGTCTCTTCATGTAACACTCCCACTGAATTAATCCTAGGTATGAAAAATGTCAGGTAGATTGTGACAGTTTCTTCACCATATAAAAAAAACTGTAATACATAACTCATCACAAGGGATTTCATTACAAAGAGTAAAGAGGTAAAAGAAAAAGGAAGTCCCTTAAACTAGCCTACCTTATCTCTGATGTTTCTGCATTGTAAACTGTTTTCTTAAAGCACAGGCCAGATTTCAGATGGTATAATAAACTGTCAGATTTATACCAAGTAAGAATCTCACCTATATTATGTGTTAAAACCACTTCAAATCAATTTTATCACGAAATCAATTGTTATTGTCCCTTTGAACCTCATCTAACACTGAAGTTCGAAATTTTAACTTAAGCCTAAACGGATTTTAAATGAAATAATCATCCTTTCTAAACAATTTTTTTTTTAAAGAAAAACATTTAGGGTTTTGAAACACACCTTTCAACACTGTCACAAATATTCAATTTTGTAAGATTAAAATACATAAAGCTCCATTATTGTTTTGGCTTGTTCCACAAACATTTAAGAATGAAGCTTAATCTATCCATTGTAATTTTGCAGTATCACATAACAGTTAATTCTGGCTGTCCTTTGTTCCCTATCAATTAATGCCCCCTTTAGAAAGTAGCCCTTTTGTCTTCCCCTTTCACTTCTCTCTCACTCCTTTTCCTTCTTAAGGAAAACAACTGATCCCGTTCCTTCTGAAAAAAACCCAAAAGAGTGCTGGTAGCGCTAAAATGTTTGAGCATCCATTTTCCTATTACAGCTCAGTTATGAAAGCTATAAGAATAGTGACACTCATATATTTGGTGGAAAAGTAAACAAGTTCAAACCGAAGCGTTCTAGTATGACATACAGGAGCTAGACTATTGAAGTTTCTTGTTTTAAACCATAGAACTGTTTCCAGACAATCAATATTTTCTTTAGATATGCAAAGTAATCCAAGATTTGGCAAATGGACACTGGTCTGCCTTTTCAAACATTCCATCCTACTCTCTGGATTAAGTAGACTATGCCATTTTCCAAAATTAATCCACTGAAGATGGCCAATAAAGTGAACATTTGGCTTGCATTCAAGGTAACTGCAAAAGAAAACAGAATAATATGCTCAATAATTGTATTAGCGTGGGAATATCTAGTGTAGGACAAAATTAAGGACGTGACTGGGTAATGGTTAAATGTTATCTAGGAAGAGCCCTCTATTCCCCCCGCTATGGGCAGAGGGCTGCTTCAGCCCCATGGGGCTACTGGCTCACAGCCTGCATAAGCTGGGATTTGGCAGCCCTCTCCCCTGACCCACTGCCGCTTCCAACCCTGAATAAAACTGCCAATGCTCATCCCTCATGGGCTGGGAGCTAGCAGCCTAGCGTGGAGTCAGAAGTAGCCAGGATGGAGCAGCCCCAGCCTGCAGCGTCACAGACACTCCAGCCCAACGGGTTCAAATGGCCTTCCCTGTCTGGCCCCATTTATTTAATCAGTTAACCAGTTAACTAATTAATGAATGTTTAACCGGTTAACTAATTAAATGGGATTTTACATCCCTAGTCAAAATCTCTCTGGTCAATGGAAAGCTTGAGTGAGGCTTTAGTTCAATATGTATATTAAAGCAGGTCACACAGAAAAGATCCACTTTAAGATTCTATATGCAGCTGGGAAGAAAATGCCCCCTTAAAAGCTAACCTAATTTTCAGTATAAATTATGAAAATCAAACTAAATATACATGCATATATGTTACACAAATAATGAATTCTACTTTCTATGTCCTAGTGACCTATATTGAGTTGTCTCAATTTGAAACCAATTTGTACCTACAGAGATAATTATCCTGAGATAAGTTTAAGTTTTACACACACATTTTCTGCTTCATTCGCTTTTGATGAAAGATCCAGTGTCAAAATTTCAGGCTAAAAACAATTTCAACAACATTTAAAAAATGAATGAGATTGATTTTTTAAATAATTAAAAATGTAAGCAGAACAAAGTGTAGCAGCTACTTGCAACAGCAAGAGCATCTCTTAAACTTAAGAGACATTATACTAATAAAACAGAAGCAGAAAAGTACCTCTAATTGCTTGAGAGTTTGATGTCAGGACAAATACTTTTATGAGTTTGAGGCACAAAGGCGTATAGTCATGTTCCCAAATAACAGCTGGAATTAGTAGAAGCTTTCCATAGCTGGACAACAGGAGTGCTTTCAGAAGAAAGATGAAGTCTGACTTTGTTTTCAAGCTCTCAGGTCTTGCTAGCCAAAGGGCAATAAAAATGCCAACCAAAAATGCAGTTTGTTCTGAGTAGAAAATGAGAGGAAAAACACCATGACACAACAAATAAAAAAGTTTCTTAATTAATCTTGGTGAAATGGCAAGTACCAAATACAATTGAGCTTCTAGTTAAAAAACAAAACAAAACTATAATCAGCCATGAATAAAATGTCCTTTTTTTGCCCCCAGTCTCACCCACATCTTTATTAACCTAGTCAAGCTTAGCTAATTCTACCAGTAACCCAAACCTGTCTGATCTCATTCAAAAGGATTCAGTCATTTCTATCTATATGGCTATATGACTGAATACATCACAGGAGAATTGATGTGCAAACTTTCCTCTATTTTTACTTTTCCTTCCTAAATACAGCCTATTTTCAGATTGAGAAGTCTTACAAGGAAGACTCTGTCATCATGTCATGTTGCCAACCCTGAAAAGTTAGCAAGAAGGAATCTTGTGGCTCAGGTATTACTAGGCCTTCCCTACACTAGGAACATTTGGATTAATGCACCGTCAGTGCTGCTCCAGCAACGGTAGTACTGGAAGAAGTGCTAGTGAAGACTGACCTCTGAGGCACCTTAACCTTGCCCTGAGCAGCTTTTTATTAAACAGTGGTAAGATGATAACAAACACTAATCTTCATCTACAGTAGCACTTTTGCTGAGCAGTGCATAGATGATGAACTACAGTTTTTGGTAGCATAACCACAGACCTAGACTGACAGTATTAAGCTTCAAAGTTGAGAGAATTCGTATGTTTTTTATTATATGCGGCTGAATTAGCAATACCACAAGGATATGAATATACTTTAAAAAGTTTAAATTTTTATCCCTCCCCTCTGTTTTTTTACATGCACTTTTAGAAACTTGGAAACAAATCTCTTCCCTATCTACCAGGTTTGTCATTGTTCAATTTGTAAATATTTTTAAAATGTTATTTGTTTAAGGTTCAAAAGTCAACATGTTTTTTCCAGGTTACTGTTTGTTTTCATAAGCATTATTCTAAATATTACCTCAACTCTACAAATAAGCTTTGTAGTGAATCAATATATAAGAAATGTATGATTCCAGTTGTTAGTTGCCGCTGCAGCAAAATAAAAATAGTGTTTGGCTAGTCGCAAAAAATGGATTTAGTTTTTATTTCCTTTCTCAATGGCATATAAAACAAAACTAGAGAGAAACATTTTTCAAAGTTTCCTAACATTTTTAGACTAGGACACATGAGAAAACTGAACTACCAATTAAACAGATTATATTTAGAAGTATATTTTAGACTGATCTTCCTTCAACATGTGGAATAGCAACTGGGATTAAGATGTTATAGTGAGCAACCTAAACTAAAACAAAAAACAAATAGCCAAACAAGTTTATTAAATGAATCAATTCAGTCTTAATATAAAATGCAGCATGCTGCTAATATCCAAGATTTCAGTCTTTGGAATAAGGCATAGCTAACCATTACCATATACCTATGCAGACCTAATATTTTGAAATATTGTCATTTTCTTGCACTTTGACATTTAATGATCACCTTATGCTGCACTGCAATCAGATGATTACCATGAGCAGTGACATTAAAAGAAGGCAGGAAAAAGAATATGAATAAATGAAGTAACGTATGCAGTGCTATTTTCCCCTGAAGGCCCACAGAAATGTTTTAGACTGTTTATATACAGATCTATGTATCTGACAGGTCACTCAGCCATCTCTGGGCTAGTATGACATGCATTCTGTAGTAGCAAATTCTTCAATATATTCATATTTAAGGTTTAATAGTTCTTTTGACAGTGATATGATATAATCATAGTTCTCTCACCTAAAGAAGCAATCCCAAACATTCTATAAAAATCCCATTCTTTGGCATATCTGATTAAGTCATCAGGCTCTGTGTTTTGGCTTGAATCCTGAAGCTGCAGCCACCTGAGATAAGCTTCACAAAGCAAACAAAATATGCAAAGCTTCCCATGAATCTGATATGAAAGAATGTTGACAGCGTCAGGATTAAGTACTTTTAATTCAAGGTCCTCTCTTAGCATCTCTAGGCACACAACTGATATAGCTTTATTACTTAGGCTTAGGAATAGAAACAAATGACTTCACTTCATTTTACTACATTAGCACAATTTTTAATAACAATTAGCTGCTTTAATATATTAGCCCTATTGAGTTTGGACTTGGCAAGTCATATGAGCAGCTCCTGACAGAAAGAAACCATAAAAATCATGGTATGAAAGTATGTTTGGAGGGGGGAGAGAAAGAGACTCAATATATAAGCATAATCAGTGTCACACACAGGATTTTAAGTTTCACCTGAAAAATATGACTAAAAAATGGCACGGGCATGGTTGTGTCCACAATAAATGCATCTCCATAGCTAATGTGCCTGATTTTATGAATAAAGTGAGCCTCCAACTAGGGATGTTAGATATTGGGTAACTGAATAGTTTCTGGGGATAGGGTGGCAGCCAGTGTGCTCTGGCCCCACTTCCAGGAAGCCCTCTGCCATCCTGCGCTGGCTGCCTCTGGGGTGGCAGGTGGGAGTCCGTCTGCAAGGGGAGCAGTTTAAAAACTAGCTCCCCACATAGACCTGCTGCCTACAGCCTCTGATACAGAGGCAGCAGCCCCTGTCTACAGGGGTCCAAGCTCCCCGCAGACAAAGGCTGCTGCTGGGGACCAGCCTCCATCCACGGTGGGCCCAGGCTCACCACCGACTGAAGATGCTCCTTGGGATGTGTAGCAGCCTCTGCCCCTGGGGAGCTTGAGCTTGCTGTGGACTGAGGCTGCTTTGTGCAGGGGGAAGGGGGGGGGGGAGAAAAAGAGCAGTTGGCATCTTGGAGCCGGTGCTGGAGGGAACCAGCTTTTAAGCAGGCTCCTACTGCCCCCTCTTACTGCCTTTGATGCAGAGGCAGCATGAAGGAAAGGGAGAATGCAAATAGTTTACATGATTAACTGATAAGCCTAGGCTTTATCAGTTAATCATATAATTCACTACTCATTGACACCCCTACTTCCAACACGGGCAATAAGAGGACTTAATCAGGGTTCTGACTGTCAACCTATTTTTTTTCTGGCACATATGCAATCCCCAATATAAGTTTCTGCAACTTGAATGTACTTTGCTTAGTTCTTTGGACACACAAGCTACAGTAAGATGCATTTCACTCTTCCATAATTGTATATAGGGTTGCCAGATGGTTTCAACAAAAATATCGGACACACGTGATATTACATCATAATGATATTACATCATAATCTACATCTTATTTAGAAAATACCGATGTTTATATTTTCTCAATTTGTTTCCCAAAGAGAAAGCTCAAATACTAGACTGTCTGGTTCAAAACCAGACACCTGGCAACCCAAATTGTATATGTTGACATGAGCAAACATATTTTCTCAGAAGAGTGAACAGCAGTTACAGTGTTTGGTATTCCACATACTTTGTTTATAGCATTTGACCCTTAATTTAGACCAAGAACAAAATATAGTTAGACTTTCTAGGAATTGTGAAGTGGTAGGAGAGGGAAAATAAACTTTTAGGGAAGCCACTAAATCTCGTTTCCACTATGATTCTTTCCAATTTGTCAGAGTCTCATACATCTTTTGTAAAGCCAAAGGGGGAAGAGAGGGGGGAGAGAAAATAGCAACTTACATTTATCTGTGTATTGAAAAGAATATGCCTATAAGCCTGTGTTTTGCATAAGATGGCGTTAATCAAGATGATAACAGGATCATATTCAATGTACTTGTCCACAGGTCTCTGGCAGGATTTCTGAAATTAATAAAGTAACAAGTAGTATGAACAAGCATGAATTTATTTAAAAATCTGCTGTTCTTACTCAGGATGTGAGTGGTTAACTGGTAAGGCTCATCCTTAATGGTGATCTATATACAACATTAAATTACACCTGGATGTGCTTCATTGTATTTTGTGCCATTTTAGATAGAGGCAATTGAATGCCTTCAAATATCAAGGAATACACCAGCATTCTGCTAAGGCTTATTATTTGAGTATGGCTGATTCCTATTTTCATTTTCTAAAAATCTTTTCTTGCAATAATTTCTGTTATGTACTGATAGTTCTGAAGAGAAAACTAGGAGACAATGTTGAGGGAAAAGAACCCATTTCCTTGCTGTGCAGCCCTTTAACAATAGCAGTGCTTTTTTTGTGACGGTACGTCCTGGGAGGGTGTACCACCACCTATTTTCCCAGCATACTTTAATTGAATGGGATTCCCCTCTGAAATATCAGCACCTATTTAACATTTTCCCTATGGAAGCCCACATGGGACATGCAGCTCTTAAAGGGGCCACAATCACATTTCAGCCCCCAGCACAAGGTTTTTTTTTGGGGGGGGGGGGAGAGAGGGGAGGCTCAACAAGTTTTCGGTTTTTTTCTCAATAACTTTGAGCCTGGAAAAAAAAAAAAAAGCACTGCATAATAGTAAGTGACCAAACATTTCAACTTGCTTTATGTTATAAAAAGAATATATTTGGATTACTGAAGAGTCTCCCAATTGAGTTTTCACAGAAAGAGCGAAAGAGTGTTTCAATGGATGGAGGGACACAAACTGCTGCTGGGGGCAGCATGGCATTGAAGGATCTGACACTTTTTTCCATTAAACCCTTCCCTCTTTCCACAGCAGATACTGCTTTTCATCCTCCCTCCTTCACCTTCTTAATCTCCATTCACATTTTTTATCATACCACGTGTGATACCTGTGAGACTATGGAAATATGGGAACTTTAAAGACTTTTATTGATGCGTAGCAGACACTATGGGCACAGATGATATTCAGGCTGCTGCATCAAAAAGCAGCGTATAATAATCACGTAGCTTCTATTTTTAAAAAAATTATCATTTTTTCATCAGATTGTGAAATGCTTTGAGAATTAATGCACTACCTTTGTGCTTCTGGCTGGCTTCTTGAAGAATCTGGAAACACTAGAGGCAGGGCAGATATAAAATACAAATGCCCATTGCAGACGAGGCAGACAGAGAGTTCTCTGAAACTTTGCCCCATAGAGTAGGATTGTTAAAATGTGTTTATTTAGATAAACGTGTAACTGCTGAAAATGCCAGTGTTTACACATCAAGGGGAGGGAGAGAGGGCAGACAGCTCCACAGGAACTGGTTCACATGGGTATGTGGCTTAAAAGACGGCTCCCCCATGTATAGGTATCGGACAACTGCAGCTCTCATTGGCCACAGATCACCATTAGCAGACAATGGGAGCAGCGGGAAGCAGTGTTTCAGTCCATGCCGCAGTCCATAGCTATTTGTGGCCAGCGACAACTGGTGCAGATAAACATAGCAGCGGTGGCCCACCAGGTACTAAACCCGATAGGCTGCTTCTTTACTGCCCACCCCTGGTCTGGTGGAAGAGGTGCACAAATTCCTGCCTTGTAAACAGTGATGGCTAGAGGTTTGAGACCTGGGAGGAGTTGGAGGTGGGAATGTGCTCCAGCAGGCCATGAAGGTGTCAGAGATGCAGTTACCCTGGCACTTTGACACTAGGAACAGAAGTGGTTTTCATACTATGGGTTGCGACCCAGTACTGGGTTGTGGAATGTCAGGTACTGGCTCTCATTGCTGCAGGGCACCTACAGATTGTGCTGTACCCCACAAGCAGCTGGCCATAGGCCCAGCTCCTGTGGGTGGGAATGGGGGAAGAGCACATGACAGAGTTAAAAGTAATGGATTAAAAATTACTTAAGTAATGAGCAATTTAATAGGCCTGAAATTAAAGTCAGAGAAGTGAAAGAAAGAATACAATTAATTGAAGAATATAATGACTATTTAATAGTGTGAGAAATCTGCCATGGAACAGATTACAGCTCTAATTAAAGACAAAAAACAGGACTATGTAGCACTTTAAAGACTAACAAGATAGTTTATTAGGTGATGAGCTTTTGTGGGCCAGACCCACTTCCTCAGATCAAATAGTGGAAGAAAACTGTCACAACCATATATACCAAAGGATACAATTAAAAAAATGAACACATATGAAAAGGACAAATCAAGTTTCAGAACAGAAAGGAGATGGGGGGGGGGGGAGGTAAATGTCTGTGAGCTAATGATATTAGAGGTAATAATTGGGGAAGCTATCTTTGTAATGGGTAACGTAATTAGCAAAGCATGAATGACAGTTCAGAGGCTTCTCTTTGAAGTCTTGTGTTAAAACCAGCTGCCTGCACAGACTGGCTCCCACCTGCTGCCCTGCCCTGCCGCCTCTGATTCAGTGGCAGCAGCCCTGAGGACAGGGGCTGCACCAGCATTCCGCAGAGTAGCCTCTGTCTGCTGCGAGCCTGGGCCCTGATACAGAAGAGAGGAGTCGACACTATTAACCAATAAGCCCAGGGTTATCAATTAATTGTGTGTTTGACTACACAACAGACATCTCTACCCAGAGGCCAGAAGTATCCTTATGCATTGTAAATCAGTTTGATGCAAAAGATAGTATGGACAAAGCAGCAATGATTCTGTTTATGCCACAAGAGTGTATATATCTCTGGGGCCTGATAAACCTAGGGCTGGACCAGCTCACAGGAGACGTCTACCTCACAGGAGGTCTGCCGTTGCCAAAACTAATCCTCCATCCCCCACCAAACAGATTCAAAATGGATACTTGAAAATGATAAAGATCACATTCTCAGCAGGGATGTAAAATCCTGTGTTGTAACTGAAATCAATATATTTGAAAATGTAGAAAAACAGTTAAATATTTAACACATTTCCATTGATAAACCATTTAACAGTATGATTCAAACTGTGATTAATTGTGATACATTTTTAATCACAATTTTTCGAATGATGGAAATGAATTGACGGCCCTAATTCATACAATACACTAGCATAATACATATTAAAACGATCTTTGCAATGATGTATCTTAATAATGGTTTACATAGTTTGTAGCACAGATCCATTACTAACATGTTTTGCTACGGTCAAACCAAAGGTGGTGGTAAATCAGTTTCATTGCAATATTCCTTGTTAAGACCAGCAGAAATCTCCATTATAAAAGCCTTATTTTTGCCCTGGGAGAGCTACTGAACTGTGCACATTTCTAATGAATCTGCCGAGATTTTGTGCAACCTTTCCGCTGTTCGACCACTGATTAATTGCTCTAGCGGGAGAACAAGAGGATGGGCATGTCAGCGCTCTCCATTACAGTACAACAGTTTCTCTCTCTACCTGCACAAAGCAGGTGCTGACTGTGGCAGCGCTTTTACACCAGAAACGCTCAAGCAACAAAGCGGAAGTGACGGAACACAGATCGCACATTTGTCCAAAATGTTTGCTCAGCTCCGTGTGTTGCAGAAAGCAAAGGGGCCGGCGGGGAACCGCTGCTCCGACCCTCCCTCCCCCCACACCGGCCCGGCCCACTCACGCAGATGGCGATGCGCAGCACCCCGCGCTGATAGTCCCTGTAAAGCTCAGGCGCCTCCCGGTTGCACTCGACGCACCGAAAGCCGTTGGGCTGCTCCATCCCTGCGGAGCGGCCGTTACCAAGCGCACCTCCTGCCCCCCCTTCAAATTACCTCGCCGCCCGGTTGTTGTTCCGGGCAAGAAGAGGCGCCGCGCGGTGCATCCTGGGCGTCGTAGTTTCCCGACAGGTGCTTGCTTCAGGGGCGCTGTGGCTGGAAACTACAAGTCCCAGGAGGAGGCGAAGCTGCGGCCTCGCCCACCTGCCGCTTTGGCGGGAGGGGCAGGGAGAGGGGGCGCGGCAGAAAGGAGCCACCTTGGCCAAGCCGGGGGACAGGCGCACGCATGCGCGCTGAGAACATGGCATCTGCCGCCGGGACCTGCCGTCGTTGTTGGGGAGCCTTTGCGCCGGGTCTGCTCGCGCTGCTGCTGGCGGCGGCCCGGGCGGCGCTGGCCCTGACGGAGCAGTACTCGGCCCTGTCGCTGCTCAAGCAGGAGCTGCGCCGGCAGGGCCAAGCCGGGGGCTGCCCCCAGGCGCCGGACTGGGGGGAACCGTACTCGGCCGAGTGCGGTGAGTCCGAGCGGCCAGCGCCACGTCCTGCCTCGCTGCCTGCTGGGGGAGCCGCCGGGGCCGGGGACGCCCAAGGGGGGGGATGGGCGGGGCTCCCGGGGCCCCTGCGTGTGCGGGCGGCGTGTCACGGGGCGGGAGTGCACGTGTGGGGGCGGGGGCGCGGCTTGTCACCGCGCGTGGGGGGGGGGGGGGAGGTGAGCGCGCGCGGCGGTCCCCTCCCGCCCCCTTGGTGCATGGCTGTGGCCGAGGGGCTGCAGGCACGCGCGCTCTGCGGTCCGCTCCGAAGTCCTTTCTCCCCGCGCCGTCGTGGGGCCCATCGCTCATTACCCTAAGCGCAGCGGGTCCTCCCCCCGCCCGCTGCTTCGCTTGGCTGGCGTTGGCCTCCCTGCCCTCCACCTGTCTGAGCGGCGCCAGGAGCCTGCCCAGCCTCTGAGATGAGAGCTGAATGATAAATACCTACATGACTCCAGATTTAAAAAAACCTCAAGATCGTCTCATCTGGGGAAGTGGCGTTTGCCCTTGAAAGCTCATGATACTGTAGTATGTATTTGTTAGTCTCTAGGGTGCCACAGGACTACTGGTTGTTTTTAAAGTTACAGACTAACAAGGCTATCTCTCGGAGAGAAATACCTTGATTAGGTAACTCATCTGAAGGCAATGAGATGATATGGACTTCTCTCCTACTTTGCCTGTTCCTTGGAGAAGGAAGGGGTGTGGATGATAGAGACACTTCTAGTGACAGTCAAAATCTTTTCTGTGTTTTGTGCGGTTGGAACGACCTTGGAGGTGACTGATAGTAAAACAGGACAAACAAACCACAGATCTCCTGTCATAGGGACATTGATCAATTTCACATACCAGAGAGAACTTTGGCTCAGGTCCTTCTCACTGCTTTGCATGGGCAAACCTCCTGAGGCTTAGCTTAGGCATGAGTCTATGGACATGAAGGAGTTTGTAGACTCTGCCCTTTGATTTTAAGAAATACTGGTGATACAGCTCTGGTTCTTGGATAACTGAGGTTCAGCTAATCAATGTAACTTTGTTACAGCAACTTTTCTATAAACGTCTTCCCAACACTTTAGAGTTGTGCAGTACACGAAAAATAATGTGGCGGTACAGAATCATGACTTTAGCTGTTGCAATAAACTAAAAAAAGAACAAAAAGATTTCAGTTTAAAAGGCCAAAAGAAAGCATGAGTTTTCTTGACTGATGTTGTTGTTTCTAATCCAAAATGAATTAAACGAGAGCTGGCAGATATGCAAAGTGCAAACACAGAGCTCTGTACAAGCCTAAATTATGTATTTGGTGGTATGGAAACTTTCCAATTCCTTATTTGTGAGTACATTGAACTGGATCGAGGTTTTTTTTTTTTTTTTTTTTTTTTTTTTAAAGTTGTCTTGCTGGTAACATAAATAATTGTTTGGTTTTGTTTGTTTAATTTAGACCCTAAACTTACAAAGGTTTAAGGTTGTGCATAAGTTTAGTCCCACTGATGGCTTCTCATCTGAGTAAAGTTCTGTATTTGCTTACTGTACATCACTTATAAACAACACATTGAACAAAATCAAATGAATATATAAATATGAAAAATAGAAAAAACAAAATCCAATGTAATAAACTGCCAGATGTATTTATGTTACTCTAGCTTGTTAATGCCATAGTTTCCAGTTTTTATATTTTGTGAAGTGTGTACTGGTATATTTTGCTAACACTGTTTAAGGAAACTTAAAAATAAGTTTTGCAAAGACTTGAGTTGTGTGTGTGTGTGAGAGAGAGAGAGAATTATATATGTGTCTGCTTTTAAAACTGCTGCCCTTTGAAATTAACTGACAATTTCTTCCCCCCCTTTTTTTCCTTCTTTTTCCTTCCCCCCACCTCTTCTTTGTGCTGTTTATTTGAAAACTTCGACCCCTTAAACTCCATTCATCTGAAGAAGTGAGTTGTGCCCACGAAAACTCATGATACCATCTACATTTTTTTGTTAGTCTCTGAGGTGCTGCCAGACTATTTGTTGTTTTTTTTAAATTTTGCCCTTTTAAATTGTTTATGTAAAGCATGCATCTTATAGCAAATGGAAATGATTAGTTGTTTGTAATACCACCCAAGAGCCTTAGTCATTCCCAGTGTGCTAGGTGCTGTAAAAACACAGAACACAAAACGGGTCCCTGCTTCAACTAGTATAAAACACAAAATTCTTAATGCTGTTTGTTTGTTCCACATAGCCTCTAGGCTGGTCTGATACTTCTGTATGTTTACAGTTTGCATAATCAAAATATAACATAGCTTATCCATTCCAATAACCTACTGTTTTCTCTCTTTATAATTAAATAGGTTCTTGTATGACTAGCTAAATTTCTCTGATGGAGAAGAATTCTCCAATGGAGAGATGTTTGGAAGATTTAAAATTTTGATGTACTGGCTGGGATACAGCATGTATGAAAGATGCTATGCAAATTAAAACAAGAAAATGGCAGTTCGTGACTAGTTAAACTAATAATGTATGTACACTAACATGAAGTTGAAAGTTTTTTTTCTTATGGCTGTATTAATTATACAGCAACTCCTTATTGATTTAATTATAGAACACTGATATTATGAAAACCAAGAGCACGCTAATTCATTCTGAGCTGTTCACAAATCTTTGAGTTGTGGTTAAACAAACCAGTGGTTAGAAAAACTGTCCTTTTGGCTAAGAGAATCTGGTTGTCTCAAACTTCCATATTGCTGTCATGGTCTGTCAGTTCCTGTCTATAATTGTCAGTCTAGGATGGCTTATTCTCTGGTTGAATTCTCTACTTTGAGTAGGGATGTTAAATTTTGATTAGTCAGTTAATTGAGTAGTTGATGGCATTTCTATTGTCTGCTTGATTAGTTGATTGGGGAGTAGGGAAGGCACTCACTATCCCGGTTGTGCCTCTGCCTTTTAACTGTACTAAGAGCAGTGCCTTTTAACTGTACTCACACAGGCTATGTCTAGACTGCAAGCCTCTTTCGAAAGAGGCTTTTTCGAAAGATACTTTCGAAAAAGCCTCTTTTGAAAGAGCGTCTAGACTGCAAGCAGAACTTTCGAAAAAGCAAGCCGCTTTTTCGAAAGAAAGCAGCGAGTCTGGATGCTCTCTTTCTAAAAAGCCCTGTTGGCATTCAAGAACGCCTTTTTTCGAAAGAGCACTTTTGAAAAAAGGAGTTCTTCCTTGTGAAATGAGATTTACCGCCGTCGAAAGAGAAGCCGCGTTCTTTCGATTTAATTTCGAAAGAACGTGGCTGTAGTCTAGACGCAGGTGAAGTTTTTTTGAAAAAAGGCTACTTTTTTTGGAAAAAACCCTGAGTCTGGACACAGCCACAGACTCCACTTGTGCTGGGTCCTGATTGCTGCACTTTAGCTTGTGAAATGTAGAAAGCCCCACAGGGCTCTTGTTACATTTCAAAGGCAGAGGCACAGTAGTTGGGACCCTGCATGAATGGGGACTGCTTGAGTCCCCACTTGCCCTGAGCTCCCCACTGTGCTCTGCTTTTTGAAATGTAGCAAGAAACCTTTGAGGCTTTTGCTACCTTTGAGCTCTTGCTACGTGTCAAAGGCAGAGGCACAGCAGTCAGGACCCATTGAGAGTGGGGACTACTTCAGTCCCCATTCATGCCATTTCCCTGCTGCACCTCTGCCTCCCCTGTCCTCGCCCCTGTGGAGACGGTGCTTTTAAGCCAGCTCTCCCTTAGCACTGGTTCCTGCTCCCACCTTGCTGTCTCTGATTCGGAGGCAGCGAGGGGGAGAAGCGACTAGTAGCCTATGGTTATCGGGAGTTGACTAGTCGCTTACATCCCTAACTTTGTGATCCATAAAGTTGTCTTCTGCCTAAACTAGGAAACAATTTGATGCAAGTTTGACTGTATTTATTAGCCAATAGCTGTATGGGGACTGAAATCCCTACATGATTACAGTAGTCTTAGAGTTCTGAGAATCTTATAAATTGATCCAGGTTTTTTTTTTATAAAAGTCCTCTCTACCCTGTGATTTGTAGCAGATAGTCCACTCTAATTTTTCTTTTGTTTTTTTTCTTATATCCTTACTCAAATAACTTAATCATTAGTAGTTACTGATATAGTAAATACTTAAGATGTAATTGCACAATACCCCACCCTTGCACCTTTATTCTTTATGCAGTACATGTTGCAAGGATTACCAGATGAAACTTTATAGCAGGGAGTCTCAAAGTGTCAGTTGAGAACCCAAAGGGGTTTGCAACCCTGTTTTAATGGGGGTCACCCAGGATAGCTTACACTTGATGGGTCCTAGGCCAAAGCCAAAGTCTGAGCCCCATTGCACAGGGCCCAAAGTGGAAACCACAAGAGATGATGGGGTTTGGGCTTTGGTCCCTGTGACGTAGTGGGGGTACTTGCTGGGCTGTGGTGACCCCTGCTGTCTGGAGCAAGACCCAGCAGGGAAAACCTCGCTAGGCAGAGGTAATGCCAAACTTGTTGAGCCAGGGGCCAGACACCCCCCATGGAGAGGAACAAAGGAAGGTGGAATGCTGCCCTGGCTGGGGGGCAGGGCTGGAAGTGGGTTAGTTGGTTGGTGGCTGTCTGTGAGGATGGATGAGACAGCCTAGGGAGAGGAGCTGGAGTTTAGGGGCCCAGTCTCCCCCCAACTCAAGGGGGCCTGAGGCACCCTAGCCCAGCTCTGTGACCAGACTACATCTGTGCTGTGCTGTATCCTGGAGAGGCAATAAACTTCCTCAATTCTACTGGCTGGTGCAGTCTGTTTGTGCCATTTCGGGGTGCAGGAGACGGGGGACCCCAACGCGCCGTCACAGTCCCTCCATCTGGAACAGTAGGGCTTGGGTACGTCTAGGCTTCAGTCCCCCCTCCTAGAATATTGTAGTAATTTTTGTTCTCAAAAGGGAGTCTCTGTGTAACGAAGTTTGAGAATCCCTATTTTGTTGCATGTCTTAAGCTTAGTCACACTGGGTGATCATCATCATAGTCCCTTGTGGTCTTTAAATCTGTGCATCTTGGGCTCTTCAAATAGTATCCTTCTCTTACAAGACTCATCCAAGTTTCACTCATGGTTCATATAGAACCACATTTTTTTTTCACTGACTAATTTTTAGATGCTGTTCCAATTTGTATTTTATAAATAGATGATGTTGTTTTTTGTTCTTTGATCTGTCTTTCTTTTTTTAATTTGGTATCTGTGCAACAAGCAGATAATTACCTGGCTATACCATTTTTGTTTGTTTTATAATCAGGATGCATAAGTAAGGTATTTCCTGCAATAGTAGAGTGTAGGGATATAAGCAACTAATTGACTAGTTGCTCCTCCCCCCTGCCCCCCGCTGCCTCTACCAGAGAGAGGCAGCAAGGGGGAGAAGGGAAGAGTGTGCTGGGGGAGGCAGCTTAAAAGCCAGTTCCCCCCAGCTCCTGCTCCATGGGAGGGAGCAGGAGTGCAGTGGTGGTGGTCCACTTTTGAATTGTACCAGAGTCCCCACTGGGGCTCTTGTACATTTCAAAGCGGAAGTGTCCCATGTAGTCTGGGGCCAGCAGGGGACTCAGTCTCCTGCTGGTCCCAGGCTCCATGCCACATTTCAGTCTTTGAAATGTACAAGAGCCCTTGTTGGGGCTCTTGTACATTTCAAAGGCAGAATGCCACCTGGCACTTTCTCCTTTGAAATGTAGCAAGAACCCACCAGGCTGTTGCTACCTTTCAAAGGCTGATCACCCTTATCAACTAATAGAATAGTCGATTCAAAGTCGATTTATTTGATTAATCTAATTTTAACATCCCAAATAGAGTGGGAGAGCAACAGTTGAACAAAATTGAGACAGAGTTGTTTTTGTTTCAACTGATGAATGTATTTTAAAACATTGCTATTTGCAGTAGATGATAAAAGGGTTAATTTTTCTTCTTGCCCAATATTTCAAACTGATGAAGAAGATTTTTATTTCAGAGTTTCTTTTATCCGTCCATCCACTTAACTGTAGGTGTTAACTCCGTTGTGCCTCAAAATTTATTTTGTCTACAATTAAACAATATAATTTTTCTTCTCTTCACTCTCCCAGATTTCCCACCCCATTTAACATACTGTCTCTGTGTGAATCCTATTTTTGACTTTCTATTCATGTTATAGTGCTTTTCACTGTAACAACTTAACTGTTATTTTTTCCATGTATTTGTGTGGATCCCTTATTTTTACCATTCTTTCTACTAGTTACCTTAATCTTTCTCATCTATCCCTTTCCAGATCTTTACCCCACCCTCTGCTTACCAGCCAGCCTTCCCCCGTCTGAAAGCTGAATGTGGACTAAATCCACTTGTTCTCCCTAGGGTCTGAACATGCTGTCTGTGTTCATATTCTTGTTTGCTGAAAGAATGAGACACCAGATAGTCTCAAACTGACATGCGCTGCTTTTCCCAATCACTTTCACACTTCTTCCTCCCCTTATATTGTTTTTCCTCTTCCGTATCTTCTCCTCGTTTTCTCTCCATCTAGCTTGTCTGTGTTGCTATTGCTGCACACACATTTTGGTCAGCTGCATAGACTGAAATAGGCTTGTCTGTGTTGCTATTGCTGCACACACATTTTGGTCAGCTGAATAGTCTGAAATAGTAGCGAAGCTAACTGTATACCAAGGTTTGTGTCCGCTACTGCACTTCTTGCCATCAACCCTAGAACAAAAGTGATGTATGGAGCTTATGAACAGTCATACTCTATGGGTTTATCCTATAGAGGAATTTTTAAAAGGTGGGGTTGGCATGAGGAAACAGCATTTGGATGATCTGGTACATTTATACCCTAATAAGGTATAATAGTTCAAGAGACTATCCAGAGATAATAAAAATGTTTATTTTTTCAGACTCACCACTTTTGCACTTCCATGAATCTGACTGTGAACTAAGAGGATCTTCATCGTGTGAATCTCTGCTTTCTCTCAATACTGAAAAAATTCTGGTATGCTGTTTACTATTTTATTATGTACAAAAATAAAATTAATTGGTTGTAGATGTGAGGAGAAAGGAGTGTGTGCATTGATTTACTATATGTTGGAATTATAAACATTAAACATTATTATTTTGGAAGACCACAAGACACTAATTCTACCAAAAATAAGTCCAAAGACAAATGGTATTTTATATTATTTCTCTGAACATGCCTAACAGCTTTAAAAATAAGGTTAATTACACCCAACACAGTAACAAAGTATTCATAAGCATGCAATCAGTACACTTACAAAATAGAGCTGACCTAAAGAAAACCATCTCATTGAAGTGTGCTCCAGCTTGATCAAGTAAAGAAACCTCCGATTCATAACTTTTTATACCCTTAAGCAGATGATGTCCTTGCCAATTACTGACTTAATCTTAAAAAAAAATTGCGACAATTAACCCTTTGTTCCAATCTTAATTCAAATAAGATTTACAATTTCCTTTCTTCCCAAAGCCTTTCCTTTCTTCCTCTTTGCTGATCAACAAATTTGCTTGGCTTGGCTGTTCAACTACAACCAAGTTACAGTTGGTTACAATTGTGCTTCTATAATCCACCTTAATGCCTTGAATTGTCTTGTGTATTGTTTGCTGCATTGTATACTTATGTTGTGGAAAAACATGGCAGATTTATCCATGAAGTTCTGGCAACTAGAAGAATGTGAGCATATCTTGATGCTGGTAAAAGTTGGTATTCCTGGGTTCATACAGGTTTGTGGGAAAAGTGACAAAGACTTTTATAATAGATGTTTAAAATTATCAAGTAGAGTTGGTAATTTTAGGGATACATCTCTTATGTCTGGTTAGGGTTGCCAGCTGTCCAGTATTTTCGCCTCCTGTCCGGTAAAAAATTTCAGAAAATACCAGATACTTAAAATGCTGAAATATTGGGTGCTTACTGGGTTCTGCAGGGGAGTTGCGGGTCCTCTTTTTTTTTTTTTTTTCCCCCCCCCCCAACAGAATTTTTTTCCCCAATGGTGGTTTTTTTTTGGGGTGGGGGTGTGTGTTCGGTATTTTTGGTTAAACCATCTGGCAACCCTATGTCTGGTAGGACTTGTCTAGTTCTTTTTGTAAATGTAACTAGTTATAACATGACTGTAGACATAATGCATCTCAAAATAAAGAATTCTGATATTTCTGTAGTGAGAGCCAACTCTGACTCAATGTTTCACCAGCTCAGTCAGCAGAGTTCTGTCATTTTACCATTCGTTTTCAAGATGACCAGGGGTGACCTGTTGGCTAGGGATCTGAGGCTATGTCTAGACTACTCTGAGGCTATGTCTAGACTACTCTGTTGACGGAGCCATGTAAGATAGTTTATTCGGCATAGTCAAAGAAGCGGGGATTTAAATAATCCCTGCTTCATTAAAATAAAAATGGCCGCTGCGCTGTGCCGACGATCTGCTGATCCGGCACAGCGCGGCAGTCTAGACACGGCACGGTCGACAAGGGAGGCCTTTGTCGACCGCTCCGGTATGCCTTGTGAAATGAGGTTTACAAGAGTGGTCGACAAAGGCTTCCCTTGTCGACCGCGCCACGTCTAGACTGACGCGCTGTGCCGGATCAGCTGATCGTTGGCACAGCATGGCGGCCATTTTTATTTTAATGAAGCAGGGATTATTGAACTCCCTGCTTCTTTGACTATGCTGAATAAACTATTTTACGTGGCTCTGTCGACAGAGCCATGTAGTCTAGACATAGCCCCAATGTGTATATAGTTAATCAATGACTCTGGGTTCATCAGTTAACCTTCATAGTTACACACAGCCTCCCTTGTAGCCTTGTATCAGAGGCAACAATGCAAGGTGTGGGGGAGCCAGCTTAAAAGTCGGGGGAGCGGGACAGCTCTGCAGTGCGGGAGGGCGAGGGGGGGGTGTCAGGACAGGCAGTTCCATGGGAGGCCCTGCCCCCCCCCTCCCGGGCATGTAAATATATAACTGCTGAAATTTTTCAGTGCCTACACGTTCACCTAAATAAATACATTTTTCACATCCCTACTGTTGGCTATACATATGTTGCTCTGAATGATGAGTGATGGATATAATGTGTACAACTCCTAAATAATGAGATGATAGCTTCATTAATGTAAGTTTAATAACTTCTATGATCTATATTTGGGAGGGAAAATTGGGATCAGATCCATAGCTGATGTAAATTGGCTTAGCCTGTTGACGCTCAGGTATGCCAGTCTACTCCAGGGAAGGTCTGGTACGAGATCTGTAGATCACTTGGAGTCCTCTTTCTTCTCTACAGTGTTGACAAAAAAGGAACTAAACTATTTAAAATGTATTTGAATTAATTTAATAAGTATTACTAGTCCAATCACTGCATCCTTCATTTAAACTTGATACGTAAGAGGTATGTTTGTGGCTTTAAATTGTCCTTGAGTCTTGCCTTAGACTCCCTTTGCAATCAGTGGGACTTCACTATACGAATCAAAGCTATTTGTTTAGACATCTCCATGTATGCTTCATTTTTATATTTCCACATTCTGCAAATATATCTGGAAAAAGATTTTTCAAGGCAATTCTGCTTTTGTGGTTCCTACCTTCAGTGTATGTGTTTTAATTGTGAAGGCGCTAGTAGTGAAGAGATTAACAATCCCAGATAAATAAAAATGAAACTTCTGTCGTTTTTTTGAACTATTTTTTTACATACTTGTTTTATATTTCTTTAGTCTGTCTTCTCACTGGCAAAAGGGTAAAACTTCCCTTCCACTATGTAATCCATTGCTTAGGGATATTTCCATAATTCAAGTTAAAATGTGATGTATAGTATACTATAGTAAGGGCATTGTGTTATGTTATTTGGTTGTCCAAGGTGTGTGTGTGTGTGTGTGTGTATATATATATATATACACACTACAGCCTAACTTAACATGCCAGATGAATCAGAGGATAGCAGTGACATTTGAAAAGCAGATTATCCTTTCACAAAAGGTTAGGAATAAATTTTAGTGCCTTTGATCAGGTTTGTTTTATGGTACATTTTGCTTTAATAGTAAACTTATTTTTGCTTTGTCAGATTTTTTTTTAAAGAATTTAAGCAATAGTCCAGTGTTAAATTCTGATTTATTTATTTATTTATTTTTTTTAGGATTTTTTTTGCTATTGTCAGCTAAATGCTAAAACCATAATGTTTTACAGAGCCAAGCAAAGTCACTTGCAGAACAAAAGCGATTTCCATTTGCCACTGATAATGAGAACAAAAATGAAGATTTGGGTAAGATAATCATATAAGGTTTCTAGGGGTGGTTCTACATGTCATTTACAGGCACAATGTATTGATCCTGTAAAATTATACTTTGTAATGCTGACATACTTTAGGATCACTTTTCACTCCTTGTGCAATAAAATTTCAGCTTTTTGTTTTTAATTACCGTACCTCCCCCTCTCAAAGTACTATATTCTATTCTGCATAGTGGGACATTTCACCATTCATTTGTTCACACAGATGTAAAGAAAATATTTTTCTAAATCTTGTTAAACACTCATGAACTTTCCCCACTCTCTCTCTCTTGTCATTCCTGATAAATGAGGATTTTCTGGGAGTTTGAGAGAAGCTTTTTCTCAGGTGTTCTTGCTACTCTTTTGAGCTTGGAACTGCTGGGTTTTTTGTTTGTTTGTTTGTTTTTTCCCTACCTTTTCCAAGTCTGATAAGGTGACTAGGAGGAGTTTTTTCTTTGGATTTCTTTTTCGGTGTAGTCAACCTTTTGGCACTTATTAGAAGTGCACCTGGTGAACTGTTGTGATGTTGCTCGCCAGTTTTCTGCTTCTGTGTTGAGAAGCAGATGTCTCTAAACAGGCCTTAGAGAACCCTGTGCTGCTGAGTTTTATTTATTTATTTTGAATTATTTACCATTTTCTCTCTCTGACTTCAGCTTGGTCTGTCTGGTAGAGGGAGAATTTTGAGAGAGGTTGGAGACTCCCCTAGTCTAGCAGTAAATCTTCAGCCCTTCCAGTGGTTCAGCATTTGCCACATGGGGGCCCAGGTAGCAACGTCAAAGGAACCCCATTTCCATGTTTGGGTCCATGGGCTGTCATGCTATCTGCCCTGCTCCTCTTTCAGGTACATCTTTTTTCGAGCATCTTCTTAGGAATTTCCTAGATGTCTGTTATTTTTCGGAGCCTTGGTCCTTCTATTTGTGCTTCTCCTGCTCTAATAAACTTCTGGGGAAGAGATGTGAACTGTGCGGGTACTCCACAAAGTATTACTTCCTCATATTGCCTACAATATTCTAGGCAGTATCTTTTCACTATTTTGCTTCTTTTCCCAGTCCTTCCCTTTTCTACAAAACTCATGTATTCAAATTATCAGTCTGCCCTTATGTGACAATAGTTTACATTGGAAATTATTGTGATACTGTACAACTGATGACAAATGAAGTAGATTTAAGAATTTGGTAAAGAACCAAAGACAAATGAAGAAAAGGCAAGGAGTTTCTCTAGCTTCCCTGGAGTCCCTTTTACTCCTTATACTGCAGCAATACTCATCTCCTGACTGATTCTCATGTGGTATACATACAGTGAAGTTTTTTGTAAATATACAAAGGCATATCCCTACAAATTATAGACAAAGACTTCACTCTACCCAGTGCAAACATGGTATTAATGGTGCAAGTTGGGCTGTGCTCTCCTATATCAGCGCCCAAAACAAAATAATGTCCTGCACAATGACAGCACTGTCCATCTGTGTATGTGGGTTTTTCCCCCTTTCCTTTTCCTTAGCAGTAGTTTGTAACAATGTCACCAGAATGTGGTGTCATGTAGAATCTTTCTTTTGGAAAGACAAAAAAAAATTGCAACTGCTGTTGATTATCTCAGTAGAGCTGGCTAACAAGTCCTGCCAATGATTGAATAGGCTGAAGAATGACTTTCTTGTCCCTACACGTGATTCCTCCAAGTCAGGATTGGGAAATATTGGCATGAGAAAACGTGTACTGAATCTTTACCTGTTCTGTGGATAAATGGGTCATTGTTCCCCAGGCGTATATATTTAGAACCTTTCACAGATACTAAGTGCACTGAAAATGTACTACATATTCTCTAAGTATTTCTCTAATTGGTGATAGATGATCATGTTAGAAAAAGGAGTTTTGTAATGAATGTAGATAACCGTAACAACATTATTGCTTTAATCTTGCATACTAAAGAATTTAGAAAATGAGAAATAGACTGAATTCCTACTGTCATTTTCTAACTCCTCCTTTGACAAACTTAGCTGGGCTGTCACCAAAACCGAATTATTTATTGAAAGCCTATCTCTGCCAAACCTCCTCACAAAGAACATCCTAAATTTAACATGTTGAGTTTCTACTGATAACTCTTTGAGGCTTGAAAAATAAAGCCTTGATAATCCCTCTTATCAATAAAGTTGTCTAGGTAAACAAAAAAATGTTTCTGGTAACTTCAGCTATATTAATTGCTGCAGTTGGAAGATGTTCTGACCAAACAAACCTCTATCTTAGGCTATTACAGCCAATTTCTGCAATTTGAGGGGAACTTGCCGTTCTCATTAATCTTCAACAGAAGTTGCATTTGTATATCCAAGAGCAGACTTTGACTCTTAATCTTTATTGAATAATGTCCTGCCAGGCCCACTTAGAGGACCTACTACAGGTTGAACCTCTCTAGTACACTTACCAGTGCTGAACCAGAAAATTTGCCAAACCACGGGAGGTCAAAATTGTCTAGCAGATTATCAACACTTCCACTGCTTACAGGGCTCGGACAAGATGTTTAGGAGTAAATTAGGGCTAACTAACAGCACAAAACACTGAGAGCAGGACTTGTGGCTGTAAACAAACTTGATGCTACTACAGGAAACTTAGCTACATCCGTAGTAAGTGGACATCCGGCTAACTAAACTCATGTCAGACCACGAATGCTTCTGGACCAGAACATGCCAGACTAGAGAGGCTCAACCTACAAAGGCTTTTTATCATAAAATTTTCATCCTTGATACATACTTATAAATACTGCCAAAGTTTGAGACTTTTTCTCCAATATAACGGTAAAAGGTAAGTTATATAAACCATTTCCTGAAGTTCTGCAATTTGCTACAAAAACATAAATACCACTGCCGGGTGAAGAAGCATGGTAGCCCCTTGTGAAGTACGTGGTGTTTTTTGGTTGTGTTTTGTTAAGCATTTGAAGCTGAAAAACTGTGGACTACTCTTTATATCAGACAACAAGGTGTGGAGTGTACAGGCTGCCCCTGACTTGCGACACGATCGGCTCTGGGGATAGCATCGCAAGTCAAGGGCATTGTAACTCGAGCCCGCATTTATGACAGGTGTCGTATGCCATCGTAAATGCGGGGCCGAGGGTGTAAGTCGGGGGATTTTGGCTCCTTCTGCATTTATGGAAAAGGTCGATTTATGGGGGCTGTATAGCAGGGGCCTCCTGTATGCATTACTTTAAAAAAAAAATAAAAATAAAATAACATTGGCCTAATGCTTCAACATTATATAGGTGCAGAAGATTGGATTAGAGAACGCCACAACAAAAATCCTCTGTATTCTACCTAAGGATGTAAAATCCCTTTTAATTGGTCAACCAATAAAAATATTGTTTAACCGGTTATAACCGATTAAAGGTGGGGTACATGGGGGGGGACTGCTCCAGCTGAGCTGTAACAGCCTGCTACCTGTGGGGCACCAGTGCCTACCATAGACAGGGGCTCCTCCAGCAGTGCCATCCTTGAGCAGCCCTTGTCCATGGCAGGGCCTGTGGGGCAGGAGCAGCCCCCTGCCTGCAGCAAGCAGGGAGCTGCGCCAGCCCCCATCAGTTAACCTTTTACATCCCCTAATTCTAACCCAGGGGTCTGCAACCTTTCCGAAGTGGCGTGCCAAGATTTAACCCTCCTGCTCTGGGCTGCGCCGCTCTCCTGGGAGGGGTAGAGGCCTCTCTCTACTGAATGCCCTATCTTGGTCTCCTGCCCTGGGCTCCGCTCCGGCTGCTCCTGTGGGGAGGGGAGGAGTGGCAAACATGGGCTTCCCCGCATTTGGTTGCATGATCTGGGTGGGAGGTGGGGTGCAGGAGCAGGCTGAGAGTAGGGTGTCGGGTAGGGATGTAATAGTGTAGTCGATTAACCGATGAGCAGAAGTCTGAGACTGTTTCAGCTTGTGCCGGGTCCTGTGAAGGAAGCTGGTTTTTAAACTGGCTCTCCTTGTTGCACCCCGTGCTGCTGCCTCTGTTACAGAGGCAGCAGTGACGAGTGTCAGGGGCCTTCTCCAGAGTGGGACCAGAGTGCACTGGCTGCTGTTCTCACCCCCGGGAACTATAGAATAGTCGACTAACTGATAAGAATTTGTGAGGTTACTCAGCTATTCAATTAACTGATATTTAACATCCCTAGTGTCTGGCTGAGGGGAAGGGTGCGAGTGGGTGTCTGGCCAAGGGAGTGGGAGCAGGATGTGGGTGTAGGGTTTCAGTATGGAGGGGGGGGGGGGGCGTGGGTGCAGGATCTGCATGGCATTTGCTCTTTTTTTTTTTTTTTTTTTTTCCCTCCTCTCCCAGTGCCTGTAACAAGGTTTATTTTTGTAACCGTCACTTCCACATGGCAGCTTTGCTCTACACACAGAATAAGTTAGTGGCCCATGGGTCGAGTGTGGAATGGAGGCTGTGCCTCGCCAGGAGTGCAGGGAGTCCAGCTGATGGGTCTGGGCAGGCTGGCCAGGATCCAGTCTGCTGGCACCTGGATGACAGACTCCAGAGGCCTCATGGGGCTCTCTGGTGGGTCTGAGTGCATTGCACCTGCGGGCGGTGCGAGGCAGGGGTAGAGCAGGGGGGCATGGCAATGGTAGCAGTGGGTCCTTCACGGGCAAGATGGCGACTGGGTCTGTTTTGCCTCCCATGCTGCTCTCAGGCTTTCTGTCCCAGGCATGGCTTCTCGCTGCTCCATTGGCCAGATTCTGGCCAATGGAGCAGCGGGAAAAGCCTGCAGGCGGTGTGCCGGTGTGCTGCTATGTTCCTCTAACTGGGGGAGGGACAGGGCGAGCATGCATGCTGTTTGTGGCTCCAGCTTTTTCCCCAATCGCACAGGGAGGCTCTGGGGTTTCTCCACTCCCCCATCCCCATGTTCCACTGAAAATCCTCTTACATGCTACTTCTGGCACCTGTGCCAGACGTTGCCAACCCCATTCTAAACAATGATCATCTGTCTCTCCCAGTGCCAAAGACCTATCTTATGTGTCTTCTAGGCTCCAAAGTTCTTGGCACTGTGTGTTTCTATATTCTGCAGTGGCCATATCAGCATTTAATAATAAGCAAAAGTTCAAATAATATATACCATTTGAGGATTTCAAACTGTTCTATGATCACTAATACATTTAGCCTCATAATCTTTTATGATATGGAGAAAATTTTAGATAGCCTTCCTATTTCAGTTTCCCTATCTGCCTAATTTTCAAATGTTCTAAGCATTCACATCTCCCTTTGTGGAGCTGCAAGCCCTCAGAACCTTTGAAAAATAACCCCTAAACGACTTTGCTATTATTTATAGTAAACCTGTGCTAGAGGAAGAATAGAACTCACATTTACTGACTCCCTTTACTGTGCATTTTAACCACAATAACATCCTATTATTTATTTTACTCACTCGCTTGCTGAAAAGTTAAGGTTTCAAAGTCAATCACTCTTTAAGTTAGGAAATGACAATTAAGTTTACATCAATTCTAGTCTTCGGGCTCCTTGACCCAGACTCTTTCCTTAATCTGGGGTAATCAACTATTTTTTTTTGTCATGGTCCACATTTCTTGGTCAGGATATCGTCAAGGTCCAGACTCTTGAGAAAATAATATTAAAAACAATTTCGCAGTCTCTTCAAGAGCATCTGGCAATCCTGATTTGTCCCCCATTCTACCTGTTGAGTATTCCTTCCCTAACCAGTTCCATTTCTCCCACTCACTCCACTTCATAGTCAGCTCATCTCCATTTCCCTGATATGAGATCCTAGTCCTAGTCTTTGTGCAGCCAGTCCCAATTTCTCCTGGCTCCTCATCTGATCTATGTTTCTCTCACTGGCACCAAGCTTCCTTGCCCAGTCAGTACCAGCCTCCTTATCCTCTTACATTCCAGGTGTCCTTGCTCAGCCAGACCTAGTTTCTCTTCTCTGCCCCCAATCTTGCATCAGATTCCTTGTATCAATTCATTCCTTTGCTCCCCCCCCCTTGCTTGTTTTGCATTTTAATCTACAACTTCTTGGGTGCCAGCAAGGGTTTGGGAGAAGAAGTCATTAAGAGCACTGGAGGCATAGGGCCTTGGCTTTCAGTTCCAGTACCTGTCATGTAGCAACTACTGGTAGGAAAGTCCATCTTTGCTCTGGTATTCTCAGCCTGAAGGGAACATGTTCAGTTGCTCTGTGTGGATGGCCCATGCTCTGTGTGGATGGCCCATGCACAGTCTGGTCAGCATTAGCAGGTGGTAAGAGGCTGGAGCAATCTTAGCGAAGACAGTCTTTGGAAATTTAACTACTAAAATCTGCAGTTGCTATTTGGCATCTGCGAACTGCAATTTTTCAGAAGCTTACAACTTGGATATATTCCTGTGGATTTTCACAGGGAAGGCAAAAGGCATATCCCTGACTTTAAAAAAAAGTCTACTTGCCAAGTTTCAAGTCTCCTGTTCCAAAGCATAGGGATGCTAGTCCTGCTCAAAGAGTTTTCCAGAACTTTTAACATAGGAAAAATGTGTTTTGCCTAGCCTCATTCTTGGAAATGACTAACTCTGCCTGAGGCAGACACCTGGCATGGAAAACTTCAGCCCCAACAGAAACAGATAGATAATAGCAAAGCTTTATAAAGAACTGAAAGCGAAGCCATATAACAAAAAGTGTCAGACAATTTTAATAGGCAGTGCTACAAACTCTGCCTGTAAGCATGATAGCATCTAGTGGCTATATTTGGGATCTGGATTCCCTTGTGCTTTACAGTAGGATACTTAGTTTACATTTTGTTAAATATGACCACATTTTAAATATTTGAAAAACTGACATGTTATCTATGTTTTTATTTTAATGTTTGGGAATCCTGCTTTGCCAGCAATTGCCTATGTGTTGATTGGCAGTGGCCTATATGATGAAGCTGTAAGACATTTTTCAGCAATGCTACAGGTAACTGTTCTAATTCTGTAATTGTAAACTTCAAGATGATTAATCTTAAAATCAGCCACTGATTAAATTGATTTGTATAAAAGGACTTCATAATGATTTGTATACCTTAGAACCATTATAGCATTTGAGGCTGACAAACCAGATAAAACACTTAACTCTTAATAAATATCAGAATTTAAACTGGCGAGAGTCCGCTATTACATGTGAAAATGAATACAGTTGATAAATGTGGTTTTTAAAAAAGTCTTATGACCCCAGTCTCCTAATAAACTAATAAAATATAGGCCAACTTATTTGACTGTTAGAAGAAATACCTGCAAAAGCACAAAAAATACTTTTTTGCACAGTTCAGTTTACTAAAAGGTGACTTGGTTAGTAGTACTTTGTGTATTTTAGACTTTTTTTTCCACTGCATTCTTGGTTACAATTTAGCACATTGCCAGTAACTTACTGACAGGATAACCTCATATGGGATAATAACATTATAGAAATTCCATATGGGTTATAAACTAGAGGTGTTAAATTCAGATTAATTAACTAATAGAATAGTCTGCCAGGCTCTTGCTACAGTTCAAAAGTGGAAGCCTTGCAGGGAGTGTGGGGCTTCCTTTTGAAATGTACAAGAGCCCCATTAGGGCTTTTGTACCTTTCAAAGGCTGAGGTGCTGCAGGGCACACAGGGTCAGCGGAGGAGTCACCTCTGGGCCCACATTCCTGTGGCGCCTCAGCCTTTGAAATGTGCAAGTGCCCCACCGGTGTGCTTGTACATTTCAAAAGCAAAATTGCGGCAGAAGTGGTACAAGCGGACACTGCTTCAGTCCCCGCTTAGGCCTTTCCGCTGGGCCTTTACCTTCCCTGGCCCCTGTTAGAATGATGCTGGGGGGAATGGACTTTTTAAGCTAGCTCCCCAGAGTACTGGCTCCCACTCCTCTCCCCCCCCCCCCCCTGCTGCCTTTCTCTTACAGAAGCAGCAAAGTGGGGGGAGAAGCTACTAGTCGACTGTCCGATAAGCTTTTACTTATCGGATAGTCGACTAGTCTCTTACATCTGTATTATACACCAGACTCTATTATTGTATTATAAACCAAATCTGTGTTATAAACCAAGTTAATACTCAGTTCTAAGTTAAGAATGTGGTTGCTGTAATAGTTAAGCAAAACTTTATTTATTCTCTAGTATAATTTTTTCCAGTTGGATGGTATGGAATTCATATTCATATTCCATGGATGGCATGGAATTCACTCAGCTTGTTTAATGGCAAGCTGACAGGTTTTTTAAAAAGGGTATCCTAGTTTAGTCAAACTTGATTTATAAATGTGTATCCTTATGGAAAAGAAGGTCTTACTGATTAAACCATGACCCTACTATTTAAGCCAGTATAGAGATATAATACATCAGTGGTACATTATAAAATGTCATTAAAAAGTTCTGCACTGTGATGTAATAACATCTTGCTATGTGCTTTTTTAACTCCTATATATGTTTACATATATGCTGTGGGTATGTTTACATAACAGCTACTACAATGACACAGCTCTGGCACTGCAGCTATGTTTCTGCAGTGTAGAGTTTCCTCATCAACAGAAGGGGTTTTTCCATCCATTATAGGTAATATTCCTCTCAAAGAGGTGTAACTGAAGCCTTTTTGTCAACAGGGAATTAGCCCATCCTACTTATGTTGCTCACGGTGCAAAATTTATCTAGGTTGACCTAAATTTTACGCGTAGATTAGGCCATCGGGGGAGGGGGAAGCTCCCATCCAGGGCAGTAGCAGGACCTGGTTGGCTCCATCCCTGAAGGAACCTGTGGAATGGATCAGCTCAGATCTCCTTGTCTGCCTCTCTCTGTCCAGAGCTACTGTGGGCTCTAAAAGGTCTAAAAATAGAAGGCTGCAGTTGGCCAAGTATCCAGGGCAGCAGCAGGGAGAGCATGCAGGAAGCCCCAGCTATCAGGGAGGGTAGGAGGAAAAGAGCACTAGGCTGTTACTGGGGTGGGCTGTGCTTCTTCCCCTATCCTGTAAACACTTGGGCACTCCTCGCATGGGCTTGTCTCTATTGCCTGCCTTGGCATGTGGCTGGTCACATCCATGTACATCATAGAGTTTGGGAACTTCTGAAATAGGTAACTTGTGGTCTTTTTTTCCTATATGCAGATTTGCTGATGACAGCCCATGATGCATTTTAATATTAGGTATTTTTGCTATAGCTCTAATTGAAAACTGTGGTTAGAATTATTTCCCCATGAGAAAAGGGTTTTTTCTTCTTCTTTGCTCTCCTCAGATCTGGTGAAGAGATTTTACTCATTTTCCAAGTAATTCCCCTGTTGGGAGAGATGAAACATGTACATTTCCAGCTCATAAGTTGCAAATTGTAATCTTGTGATGGTGGATTACAATAGTCTCTTCTGTATCTTTAACTGAAGATCATGACTAAGGCCTGCTAATGTTAAACACTCAGTATTAAGTAAAAGTAGGCAGCTAAAGAAAGACATCTTTCATTCACTTACTCTAATTTTTATAAGATGGTTTTACTTATGCTTTACTCTGAATAGGATGATCCAGAGCTGGTTAGTGCTATTTATGGACGAGGGATAGCATATGGCAAAAAAGGACTACATGTGAGTATTAATATAAATTGATTTGTCAGAAGTATTTGCCTACTAACTGAAAGGGATTTTAGAAGATAGATGAACTAGAATTTATTAAACATACATACAGCCAAAAGGGCTTTCAGTATGTATTGTAATTCTATTCATGTTTTCTTGAAACATTGTCTTTGAAGATGTAATTTGACTGCAGACCATACTTGTCATCAGAAATCTGTTGTGTGGACATAACTTCATGGAGATCCCTGAAGACTGATAAATGGTAGAAGGGAACCAGCCCCTTTGTTTAGTAAATATACAGCGAGATGCTTGTGATGGAATTACTGTTTGGGCAGCTTCTATTTTGCATTTTTAATTGTTTTATTTATACTGTGTAGTGCAGGGGTGGGGAACTTTTTTTGGGTCAGGGGCCACTGACCCACAGAAAAATCATTTGGGAGCCACACAAAAAACACCTCACTGACATGGCCCCTTACTGAGAAGCAGAAAGGCACTCCCCACTTTCTCCTTGCATACCAGAGCCTAGAGGGGACCAGGCTAGTAGATCTTGAGGGGATTGGATCCGGCCCTCAGGCCAAAGGTCCCTCACCCCGAGTATAACATGTTGGGTTCCCATAACATCCATAAATGCATACTCAATTCTTAGTTCAAATATTTTTATATGAATCCTAGTTTGTTTGATTCAAAGTCCTCAGTGGCACTAACATGAAAAATTTGGTATTTTGATTTTTTGTTAAACTTTTAAGTGTCTCTACTATACAGAACCTTTCTTGTTTAACACAGTTGCACCTAACTGAACCATTTCCAGTGCAGTTTGTAACATAAAGATCAATAGGTAAAGACTAACACAATGATCCAGAGTTTGAGGAATTGGCTATTAATGATTTAAAAAAATGTAAGGAAAATATATTTTTTAAAAAAGCTCTTTGTTTTATGTAGTAGTATGATAAAGTATCCAGCCTCTGTCAAGAAGCTGAAATAGGCTTTTAGAATTCTGAATTCCTGCAGTCCAAATTAACTGGATGACTTGGTAGAATACCCCATTATGCAGTACTACTGTCTGCTGGACAGTGTTGATAGGTACTCATTTTGTGATTTTCATGTCCATATCTGTCTTAGCAAAGAGTTCTCTGTTATTGGCAGCTGATTTAAAAAGATCCATTCCACAAAATATGGCTTCTGTGAGAAATATTTTGAAGTTTTTTTTCCTAATTTGAGTCTAAACAGGGGCTAAAGGTTCAAGCAGAAGCCCCAGGTAACTCCATAATTATATTCTTCCAAAACCCAGACAAACAAATGAACCAACCACTAAAACAACAAAAAAAACCCCAAATGCTTTTCTCAAATAGTTTCTCTAGCCCAATACGACAGAGCCAAAGAAGCTATGAAGCCTAATGTGGACTTTGCCAATACCTTTTATGTGTAAGGTACTCTGGTACTAGCAGAAGGTGTGGCAGTACTATTAAACCTTTAGATATGAAAGGGAAGTACTGGGAATGTCACCATATTTTCTCACCCTGCTTATCAAAAAGTCCATCACATTCGTTTAAAGCACTAGTGGCTCCCAACATCTTGTCTGCACCATAATTTGCCACCATTATAGCAGATGAATCAGTGGTAATAATGGTGGTAAACTTAGGGAAAAGTCTAATATAGACAAGGCTAAGTGCATATTTTTTCCAGAAACTAGCAGGTTAAAAAGACGGGTCCTCGTGCATTAGATATAATATTATCTTTGCCAATTCTGCACCTAGTTTTGTCATGGTTCAGCTAGGTTATTGGAGATAGTTGTCTTTCAGTTAACCTGATTCATTGAAACCATGAAACACAGCATTGACCTTTCTGGATGATGCAACTAATGATGAATTGCTAATTTCTTCTTTTGAATAAAGCTCTCCTACACTCTTGGGAAGTAGTGTCAGGAGGAGAGCTTGTGATATCACTGAAGGGAAGAAACTCCAGTCACAGTTTTTTGGCTATAAGTGGCTCTGCTGAATTGATTTTCTCAGCAAGAAGAAAAATTAGTTTACGCTGAATCGGACAAAACTGTTTTATAGTACATCCTAATTTTTTTTTGCTTCTAAAAGAGTGTGATAACTTTATATAAGCGTGCAAAATACACCTCATAATACCACTATTCTTTGTGGGGAGATTTTAAGCATTAAAACAAAATACTGTTTGTATAATGCCTTGCAACCCAGTAAGTGAAGATGAAACACTGAGGGGTCTGTGTTTGCAAAATATTGTAGATGATACACATGGATAAAAAGAGTCCTGTTTAGTTGAGTTTTAGTAGTCAAACAGCTTGTTCAGTTAATATTTGCAGTATAAAACATCTTTGAAATGACATTGAAGTTCTTTGATGGCTGGTTACTGTATATTGATTCTCTTTTGACCTTTGTCCTTAATTATTAGAATAACTCTAAGATCACTTATGATAATAATAATAAAGCATGCTCTGGTTGCTTATATTGTTTGATTTCTCTCTTTAAGGACATAAACAATGCTGAGCTTGCCCTGTTTGAGCTGAGCAGAGTAATTAGTCTGGAACCAGATCACCCTGAAGTATTTGAACAGCGAGCAGAAGTGAGATTTTTCTTTTTCAGACTTTTCAGTTGCAACTCTTTCAAATATTTTAAGAAAGTTGTGAGCCATGGTTTTCATGCTGTTTTAAGTAGGATGGTTTTGCAATGCTCAATTTATATCGGGAGGTTAGATATTAGAACTGGTCAAATTTAAGTAGAATGGGTTTTTTTTCTATTGGAAAACACTATTTCATTTGAAATAGTTGACATTGACATACTATCCTTATTTCAACAGTTTAAAAGTGCATTAAAATCTGACTAGACCATTTCAAATCATTTTTTTCTGTTATAGTTTTTGTAATATATCATATTGACATTAACAAATAATTTGTTCTGTGAAATATTTTGAGATTTTGACTCTATCGTGAATCAGGAGAAAAACAAATGTCAAAATGTCAGGATTTTCTGTGCAATTAAAATTATTTTTCTGACCAGCTCTAGTAAATACACACATTAAACTACATGTATACTTAAGAACAAGATCAATTTTAGAGGCATGGGAATAAAAACCTATTGACAGATAAAACAGCATTTAGATTGTTCAACTTACTCTAGACAATTCAGCATACTCTTTCTAGGTTAATTGCTTACTTTGAATTTATAGATACTGTCTCCTCTGGGCCGAATTAGTGAGGCGCTGGCTGATCTCACCACAGCTATTCAGCTACAACCATCGGCGCGACTTTACAGGCACAGAGGTACTCTTTACTTCATATCTGAGGTTAGTTTTTTTGCCATTAGATGCTACTTTCATGAAAGAATAAGGGTTCATTCCCTTCCCACTGAAGACTGATCTTTGAATAGTTGTGATGGACCACTAGTTTAAGACCTTCTCTGATCACAATTCTCTAAAAAGGCAATTAAAGTATTTTGTTATCATGTATTAGTCAGTGGAGAGAAGCAAAGTGGAGAAACAGTGTATAAAATTAATGCAGCCAATCTATAATCTCAGAACTACTTTTGTATCTTTTGGGGGCTGAGGGAGTGCACAGAGAAATTTGCTTTGGTAACAAAGATTGTAATTGCCCATTGTTGGATCCTCATTTGTTAGAGGGAAAATATTCAGAACTATAGCTGTGTATGTGTGTGTGATTGAGCCCCAGACTAGCAATATAAAACAACCTATTATCTTTGCAAAATGCTGAAATCATATCTTCTTGCTATGAAAACAAGCATTTTATTATTGGCATATTTGAAGACATGGCTTCAAGTTAGTCTAGGTATTGTTGCTTCAAAAATTATATGTACATTGAATAGCTGATATCCCAAGGGGACAATGTGAAATCAATGTATTCAATTGATTTCACTCAGACTATTTTCAACCCCTTTCTCCATTCACTTCATCCCATTTTTTTCTTGTAGCAGTTGCTATGAAAGAAAAGATGGAAATAAATTGCACTGTGCATTCCTTTTAGTTTGCCTATTTCTGCTGCTTTAAATGATGCTGGAGCCACATGTCTTAAGGATATTTGCTTTCCTCATCCCTCATACAGAAGAGGCATTTTACATTTGCACTGATGAGACTGAATCAGCATATTAGTATTAATCTAGAATTCCAGATCACTTCTTTGGAGCAAAATGCATAGCTATAACCATAAGACAGTTTGTTTGTATTTCTATATATTAGCTAGATCTAGAAATTTCTGTGTCACCTGAAAGCTATTTTTGTTCAACAGGACTATGCAACAGCTCATGAAGATTTTCAGCGCTCCTTGGAACTAAACAAAAACCAGCCTATAGCTATGCTATACAAAGGCTTGACTTTTTTCCATAGAGGACTTCTGAAGGTACATTTATTTGTAAATATGCATGTATAGACCTATGCCTTTAATATAAAGTTACTTCTCTAAAATGCTAGCTATTTTTTAAATTCTGTAGGTATCCTTTGTTTTTTCTCATGCCTGAAAGCAATCATTATACCAAACCTTAGACTCTGTTACATTCAGTAACACTTCTAGGTCCATTGAAAATATACAGGCAGTCCCCGGGTTACGTACAAGATAGGGACTGTAGGTTTGTTCTTAAGTTGAATTTGTATGTAAGTCGGGACTGGTGTCCAGATTCAGCCGCTGCTGAAACTGACCAGCGGCTGACTACAGAAAGCCCGAGGCAGAGTTGCTCTGCCCTGGGCTTTCTGGAATCAGCCGCTGATCAGTTTCAGCAGCAGCTGACTTGGGGACGCCTGGGGCAGAGCAGCTGGGGTGCTGCTGGGTTGGTCCAGTAGCACCGAGGAGCGGCGTTGCGGGACCAATCCGGCAGCGCCCCAGCTGCTCTACCCCAGGCGTTGTTGGCGAGAAAAGCCTGGTCTGCGGGGGGGGGTGGGGGGAGCGCACTAGCTGCGCCTCCCCCCCCCCCCCCCCCCAGCAGACCAGGGAGAGATGGGTGGCGGGACCACCGAGATGCGCTGTGGTCCCGCCCGCATCCTCCGCGGCTTTGCTCCGCGTCTCCCTGGTCTGCTGGGGGGGGGGGGGAGGCTCCCCCCAGCAGACCAGGGAGACGCGGAGCAAAGCCGCGGAGCACGCGGGCAGCGGGACAGCCCAGACGCACCCAGACAGCCCAGTCCCACCACTCCAGTCCTCCGGGGCGAGAAAAGCCCCGTTCGTAACTTCAGATCCGTCATAAGTCGGATCCGCATAACTCGGGAACTGCCTGTATAGGCCTATCAACAGGGGGAGGAAAATGGGTAACTGTCTTGGGGTCTGGTGATTCAAAGCGGTCCGGGGGTCCCCATTGCTGCTGTTGAAGCAGCAGATGGAGCACCCGGCCCTATAAATCACCACTGGAGGGCTGGCAGGGTGGATCTGGGGACTTGCCTTCCTCCTATCTTCCACCCCCCCCCCCCCGCTTCTGCCAGAGATCCCACCCCTTCCAGAAGTGCAGAGTCATCATCCTGCTCTTGCCAAAGGGCTGACAATAATGTTGCCCCCTTTGAAAATACATTTGATGCATGACATGTAGATAACAGAGATTCTTCTTATAATGCATGCAACTGATGGAGTGGTGTCCTGTAGGGACAAGTTTTTTAAAAATGCTTTGGCATCCAGCAGCTGACCTTGAAAATATATCCAGTTAAGCCCAAAATTTCTTTCTGTCTAATGAAGAATACCTAGGAATATTGACAAGGAAGGGGGTTGAAGAGGAAAGAACTGATAGCTTCTCCTAACCCATAGTAAGTTAAGGGGAGTTCCCTTCAGGCAGCCAGCGTGGATCTTTGCATGTCCATTACACGTATGTCAAACCTGAAATTCTCATGTATACATTATGGAAGGGAAAAGCAATGTGCTCCCCCAAAGACTCAAAACAGAAAGCAAATAACTTCCCTTCCCACACAATTGATTTTAATCACATGATTTTTGGGTGTTTGACTCAGATTTTTGAAAGTTTGAGATTGGCAATTCTGGATTTGTTCGTTATATATTGTAGTGGGGGAGCTGCTGGTGCTCTTTTCTTGGGATTCCTCTCTTTTAAATCCATCTCCCAGCTGCTGCTTGTTTTCTCCTATACTTTTTTCATTCCTGAACTCTCAATCAAAAATCAGGAAAGAGAAGGTTAAGGACCTTAAGTGTTCAGATTGTCTATTGTAAATCTTATCTGAAAGTATCACAGTGATCCTTGGTAATGAACCAGATCCCCAATGACCTGACATAAATGTACTTCCTACCAAACTATCACCATATAAAGGAATCTGAACTTAATTTGAAATGGCTCTGCCAGCAAAACCCTTGCTGTAGATGCAGTTATACGAGCAAAAAAACAAATAAAAAACTTTTACCAATGTGGATTATTTTATTTTGGCAATTAGTTTAATATATATGAACAGAAAAACACTTTTGCCAATATAATCTCATCTTTACAAGGGCTTTCCCCAGGAATCTGAAGCCGTTTGAAGGTAGTACAGTATACATCAGAACAATAGGTGGGACAGGCTACGAAGTGAGTCTGTAAAAATTAAAAGGAGTTTTGTTAATGAAGCAGGAGTCTGGAGGAAGAAAGGATGTTCTCCTGAGATTCAGTCCAGTGCCCTACATACAAGAAGAGAGTTCTGTTCCTTGCTCCATATGGTACTAGGAGAGTTGCTTATTTCATAGCTTCTTATAGCCATTAATAGGATTCTGCAATTTGCAGCACAAACTACTATAATATTTTACTTAAAAAAATCCCCAAATGTACAATACCTTCTTCAAAACTTCTACAGGTCTTACATAATAGCACACAATTCTTAGTATTGTAAGTTTTGAATTACTTTAAATTCGGAGTTACTAAATTTAAATTGAACAGGAATAATGAATGACAGATGATTATGTTGTCTACTTGTGTTTTTTATATAGGAAGCTATTGAATCATTCAAAGAAGCCTTAAAGCAGAAAGCTGATTTCATAGATGCATATAAGAGTCTGGGACAGGCCTACAGGTAAGCATGTTCAGAAATAACTTGTATGTATCACTGGCTTAAAGCCCCTAGTACACGGTCAGCACTACAGATCAATAAAAATAATACAATAGTGTTATTTAATTTAGTTTTTTCTATATTTTGATTTTATTGTTGATAGTTATTAAGCATGGACTTCAGAGTTGAGCTTAATATAAATAAAACAAAAGGCAAAGAGGTTTTAGCACAATCCAAAGTAAACAGGTCACTTAGGCTACATCTAGACAGCGGGGCTATTTCAGCATATCGGAAGTATCCCGAAATAGCAATTCCACATCTTTAAACATGCCTGTTATTTCAAAATAATGCAGGCATTATTCTGGCATCATTGTAACCCTCATTTACATAGCATAAATTGTGTAGCTTCTTTTGAGGTAAGTGTGCAGTGTATATATACCCTTAAGGTATATCTGCACTGCAGTCAGAGATATGATTGCAACTTGGGTAGGCATATCCCAGATAGCTTTAATCTAGCTAGTACAGCTAAAAATACAGGTTGAACGTCTGGCATCCTCAGGACCTGACCAGTGCCAAACCAGAGAATTTACCAAACCACAGGGTATCAATATTGTCTAGCAGTATTACTAACACTTCCACTGTTTATTGGGCTCTTCAAAGACATTTGGGGGTAAATCAGAGCTAAATAACAGCACAGAACACTGAGCGTCAGGACTGATAGCTGTAAACAAATTTTATGGGACCATGGGAAACTTGGCCACATCCCTGATAAGTGGACGTCTGGCTAACTAAAACTGTGCTGGACCATGGATGTTGCCCGACTGGAGAATGACAGATTAGAGAGGTTCAACCTCTGTAGCAGTGTAGCTGTGGGCCCTGGCATAAGCTAACAATGCAAGTTATGTACCCAGAAGGGCTTGTACAGTCCATGCCTACATGCAGGGTTGTCCTTAGCACAATCAGTATACGCAGTTGCATGTGACTAGGTTACAGCTCCGGTGGCCCCATCCCCTGATCACCCCCTCCCCCATTTTCCTGTAGGCTCGGTGTTGGAACTCCACCCTTTTCCCCCAGCTGTGCCCTATACCCACTCACCAGGCGGTGGTGAGCAGCACAAGTGTGGGCTGGGAGGACTCTGGAAGAGCAGAGGGCAGCTGTGCAAACTAGTGGCTGGAGAGAAGCAGCAGCTTCCCCTCCAAAAAACCTCTTCTGTCCACCTGGGTGCAGAACTGCTCTTCTGACCCGTATTCGCACTGCCCTCCGCCGCTTGTGCCTCCCTCCTGCTGCCCTGAGGTTCCAGGTTAGCCTCGCTCCCTGCTCTGCTCCGCTCCAGGGTTATCTACTCTCCCAGACCGAACACCATTGCAGCAAATAACATCTGGCCCGGGAAAATTGGTAACCACCTTCCCTCCTCCTCTTCTCCATTCCCCCACCCCGCTGCTGCCCACCTTCCCCCCTCCCCCCCCCACAGAGCAGGGGTGTGTATGTGTGTATGTGTGTATGTGTGCATGTGTGTACATACGTCAGTGCTGGGCTTTGTAGGGCACCAGTATTAGTAAGGATGGCCCTGTCTCCATATCTTCAATTCTATTTTAGTCTCGCTACTTCTATTAAAGCAAACATGAGCATATCTACCCAAGCGGCAGTCACGCTTCCAGTTGCCTTGTAGACATTCACCTTAGGTCCTCATTTACCTGGTCTTTGGCTTCTATCAGTCCTCAGGTGATATTGTATAAAAGTGGAATAAACATTATGCATCACAGCTGAATATTTTACTCCTTATTATAAGAACTTGTTAGAGCCATGGTGTCCTAGATGCACCCACATCAGGCTGTTAGGCCTGTTGAGTGTGGCTAGTTCGCTATTGCAGTAGCAACTTGTATTGGGTACTGCTTCAGAAGTGGTTGGACATTTCTGTGCTAGAAGATTTCTGAAATCATCATAATATTTAGACAGCAGTGAGTGATTTTTGCCTGTTTAAGTTTTGACTTAATTATGTAGTACCACAACTGTGATAGGTGCTATGTAAATTAATATAAAGACAGGGTCTCTTCCTGTAAGTGCTTGCATTAGATATCTGCATTACTTATATTAAAAATACTTAATTAAAACTGGGAAATAGTTATTTAAAAACCTATTTTTTGCTTTAAATATTAGTAAAATTATTTTTGAAAAACCTAATATTTAAATTGCACTCTTATTTGGAAGTTAGGTAATGAGTCACTCTTTAGTTTTGCTTTTAATAATGATATTGAAATGTCAAGAAGAAAACTTGATTTTGTTTAAGGCTTTGAACAGATATGTTTTTTAAAAAGGTGGTCTACAGATAATAAGATAGAAGAGCATTTGTGGATAGGTTATATATTTTAAAAAAATACATAAACCAATTTTCACCTTGACTCCTATTCCTGGATGTTGTATTCCTCCTCTTCCCATAATCCTCTGTACTTAATCTGTTTTTTTTTCTTTCATATTTTGGACAATTATGTTTGGAAAACACCTACACTCTGAGATTGGTGCTACTACAATTTCAGTTATCGCCTGACTAATGTTAATTTGACCCCCTAGCAGTATGCATTATGATACAGTCTTGAATTACATGATCGCATACTTTTTTTTTTTTTCCTGTGGGATCCTTGTTTCATTTTGTGCTCAAGATGAACCGTGCTTGTTGACTGTTATCTATTCACAAGTTTTTATCCTTATCATTCAGTGAGTGTCGCCTTTGCCTTGTTTACCATAGTATCTAAACTAAAGATGCTAAAGACTTGTCGACTAGTTGATTTCCCCCTCCCCTTGCTGCCTCTAATAGAGGCAGCAAAGGGGGAAAAGGAGAGGGAATACTTCGCTGAAATGCTGCTCTGAGCCCGGGATCAGAGGGGGAGTCCCACATGATTTGGCTCCATGTGGCATTTCAAATCAGCACTGGGGACTCTTGTACATTTCAAAGCTGGCATGCTTGTGTGCAGCCTGGAGTCAGTGGGACTTCTTGTTGGCCCCAGGCTGCATGCAGTATTCCTCATTGCTCCTTTGAAATGTACAAGAGCCCCCAATTGGGGTTCTTGTACATTTCAAAGGAGGACTGCAGAAGTGCCTATCAACTACTCAACTAGTAAATTAACCACAATTTAACATCCTTAATCTAAACCTTGCACTGAGTATGCAATTATTAATACCTCATGGATTTTCTGTTACACTTGTCACTGTAGTATGGTTGCTTCACAGCTATGAATTCATTGGTCTTCATGACATCTCTGTGAGGGAAGAAGCGGGGATTTTTATTTGTGTTCTATACATGTAGAACAGAAGCAAAAATTGTCAAATGTTATGTATGTTTGGGTGCCCAGCAATTCATTATGCAACCCCATTGGGTCTTGTATCAGTTCTGTCTTCCACTTCTCCCGTCTACTGCTCTTGGAGGTTCATGATTCTCTGCCCGGAGTGAGGACAGTTCCAGGGGCTCTTACAGGACTGGAATAGGAGTTGTAGGGATAGAGAGGAAGGGGGATGAACAGAGGGCAGATTGACGTAGTCCTTCACAGTTGGTAGGAAGGGAAGCAGAACATTGGTACACTGCTGGGCGGTGTTTTCTTCCCTCTTGTGAGAATAGTGTCAACAGCTCCCTCTGCTTTCTCTCTACTCAGATCTGTCTGCCTCCCTAAATCTGTTTCCTAAGAGATAGGTAGGCAAAAAGGGGAGAGGGGGCAAAGACGGGAGCCTTGCACCAGGCAGAGTTGAAATTCAGAAGAATAGAGCTTTGAGAGTGATTCATCCCCCAGCCAAAATCGTGTTCCTTATGAGGAAATTGCAGGTGTTGATGACACTGGGATATTTAACATTTTACAACTCTTTAAAAAAGTTCATAACATAGGTCCTATTGACTTATTTTACATTTATTAATGCTTAGCACTGCTACAAATTAGACCCAGGGTCCCAAGTTGGGCACCCAGAAGATGAGGAACATAAGGTTACTGATTATCTGTGACAAACTTATTTAAATGATTTCTTCAGAGTCACATAGGAACTCTATGGCAGAGTAAGGATTGAATCTAGTTCTCCAGGTTGGCCATCAGCTGTCTTCACCATGAGATGCTTCTTTCACTTTCTACCATCCCTTGCCTTGTTCATTACACATCTTCCAAATTCAGCAACAAATGTGTCAATGATACTACAGAAAAAAGCCTCCTTCGTTGTTCATTCTTGCTTCAATTCCCATGCACGAAACAAAAAAGGCAAAGGTTGTGCAAGGAAAAGAAGTATGATTATCATGGAATTAAATAATGTATGCAGAAGGGGGCAGAATTAACAAGAGCACAAACAAATTTTACAATGATATTTTTAAAAAATTGCCTATTAAGGTTATGTAATGACTGTCTCAACATAGACAGGGTAGGGTGGTATTTCAGCACATAAAGTTCAAACTTACCTCCTTTTGTCTTTCTTGCCAAGCACAGACCCAATGCAATAGCAGTGCCTTGGTGCACATCTAATCATGCACTTTCCTGGTAACACCATACCCTCCATGGCTGAGTGCTGGAGCCTGCCTGTAAGGCAAGTCCTGTTTTTATTTTCCCCAGTAGTGCATGTGTAAATCTCTATCCATTAAGATACAAGATATTAGCTTGAAAAGTAACCTCTTTGTTCTTTAGGAGGTTTTTCAGCACAAATATTGCTTTCTTTTCTAATATAGGCAGGCTCCATCAGTAGGGGTATTGGCAACTGTGAGTAAAATGGATATTGGGGTACCTAACCGAACGGAAGCTGGTAATCATGAGTCTGCGGGAGTGTTTCATTTCTTCTTCAGGTCTGCTAATTTAAAGTTTAGCTGTTGGGGGTGTTTACCCCCTTAGCATTGGGACTGTCTCAGCAGTTACTATCCCCATGCGTCGTCCCCTCCATCAGGTCTCTGTGGCCCTCTACGAGGGTCTCTGAGGCCTAACTCCAAAGTACGTGTCCCTCTATTAGGCATATATGGGCCTTGAGGCCAAGTCACCGGGAAGCCTCTCCTGGCCAGGGGGTGATGAGTCCAGGGAAGGAAAAAGGATGGTAGGGGGACCCGGGCCCTCTCTCTCCACCGGGTCCCCGCCCAGGGCCCTATAGGCAGAGACAATCGCTCCTGCCTGCTTGGTGGGGATTCCTGCTGCTACACGCCAAGCCCCTTGGTTAGTCTTTTGCCGTGAGCTGCTTCCTACCATGCTCTGGCACCTCTTTGGTCTACTTGCTCAAGGACTGGACTTGGGATTGTGGCTGCTGACATTGCTCCTGGGACAGCTGTGGGCTGCAGCTCCGGCTGCGGCAGTGGCTGTGGCTGCTGGCCCCTCTGCGACTGCGAGGGTGGAGTCAGCTGTTGCAGGAATACTGAGGTAGGTGCTGACGGACCTCCTCTTTCCCCCGCTGCCTTTTCTAACTGCAGGGCTCCCTCCACTTTTATGCTCTGGCTCTGCTGGGAGCATACCCAGCAGGGCTGGATGGATGGAGCCTTCTCAGCCAGCTGGGCCTGGGCTACTCTCTGCCCTCCAGTGCGGGGCGCCTCTGCCCCGTCACATTAGCAAATATTAAAAAATGCCAAAATGTCTGAGTAATTCGAAAACAAGACTTTATTTGCTAACATTTTTCAAACATTATTTGTAGATCACCTTTTAAGCTAACGAGAAGATCATAAATTCAGTGGAGTTTTTTTGGTTTTTTAAATAGGGGTTTATTGTGATTATTGAACCTGATTGCCTACATAACACAAGTCCTTAAAATATTACTCAGTAATTCCTGCATCAAGTTTAGTAACTGGGGTTGAAATAGAATGTATTTTTTTTTCAGATCATCTGCTTTTAAAAATTTTTGAATAATGAACCTGCTTTTAAAAATATAAATCTTTTTGCTTGGTACCTGTGTGTACTTTGATTCTTTATTTTTAATGGTGCTACTTTAAATGTGTGTAGTTGAAACTCATTTAATATAACAAAATTGGACACTGTGAATGGAATTCAAAATATTTTATCAAAAGGATACTGTTAATTTTATTTTTATATAATGTTTTATTGGCTGCATCTACTCCTGAAACTCAATAATTCTAAGTATAATGATCAAATTGGCCACTGTCAGAAAATTGTCCCATACATTCTTTGGCACAATTCCATATTTTTTTCAAGTGGCAGCTTCTAAAAGACATAAAATTTACGAGTCTGATTTCATCCCTATACGTAGCTTTTTTGGGGGAGGGGTGATTCAGCTGTTATATCTTATTCCAGGGTGTTCATTGTAACAGGTTTCATTCTTGTCGATTTTGAGGAAGTACTGTCCAGGAAATGCCTAAAGCAGGGCTACTCAACTGTGGAAGCCCCCCCGCCAGTGATACTCACAGCACATGCCTAAGGCCGCAACTTAAGTGTGGTTGCATATACGTGCAAATATATATGCAAATAGTTTCTTTCACATGAATACAAAGCGCTTTCCACAATGACCCAGTGCTCCTGGCACCACCTTCCTGGGGGCTAGAAACACTAACACCTTGTACCCGCCTGTTTCAGCCAGCCTGTCCACTTGCATCTTTCAATGCTCACCCAACCTGGGAGACACCTCACCATTGTGGAGATTGTTCCCAGTGGAGGCCATGTTCAAAGGATCCTACCTGCACGTGTTGAGCCCTGTGTAAACCCAAACCGCACTGCAGGCCACAAACAAACGGGCTGCAGGCCGCATGTTGAGTAGCCTTGGCCTAACGTGTCCTAGCTCGTGGTAAATGCCAACAGAGAATTGTGTGAATCCAGGGTCTAGTGGGATTGTGTATCCAAGAGTAGATCCTTTTAAGAATTGTGAACAATAGTTTGGTTGTCACTGCCAAAGAAGTTACAGAACTCTTACCTTAGAGAAATTGTCCCTGATGTGATTTTTTTTTAATTAGCCCTAGCTTCTCATATCTTTTCTTAATATCTTATTTGAACAAAAGACAAAGGACAAATTATTTGGTTAAAAAGGTAGGTTTGTATGTACACCCTTGCTTTTTATACTCCCTCACTTATGATCCTATGGAATTACCTAGGGAGCTTGGTAACTTTGATGCTGCTACAGAGAGCTTCCAGAAGGCTTTGTTGCTAAATCAAAATCATGTTCAGACAATACAGCTCAGGGGAATGATGCTTTACCATCACGGTAGCCTAGATGAAGCACTGAAGAATTTTAAGGTAAGCACAGGTATACCTCTAAAGATCTATACTAAATTAAGGATTGATATTTTTAATTAGACTTAATATCAAATTACACTTAAAATGAAATACAAGAATGTTATGTTTCACATTCTGAACGTGAATGAAAATCTGAATTGAAAATAAAATGCATATCCATATGTAATTTTGTAAGCACGGTTTATTATCTTACAATTAATGAATGATGGACCAGTTCAGGCAGAGGAGGGAACTGAGACATTTTCCTCCAGATTCACAAATTTTTAATACTAGACTCTAACTGGTGTTTTATAAAGCTTTGAAATGCTCACATTTTGGTTAGAAGTGGAACCCCAGTGTTTTGGCTGTTCACATAAGGCAAGTAGCCAGTTCTGTAATCTCAAGACTTAGACATGAATCTGAACTTTGGAGTGCTTATTTGAATCTTTTGAGTTTTTTCCATCATGAACAATAACAGCTAACAGTTGTGTACAGTGATCCATCTGACATGAGGTAGATAAATTGTATTCTAATTTGGCAGATCTAGAAGCTAAAGCTCAGATGGTTAATGACTTGCCCAAAGATATGCAGTGAGTCATTGGCAAAGCAAGGAACAGGGCTAAGTCTAAGAAGCCCTACATCCCTATTTTAACAAGCACACTTTACTTTTGCCTATTTAGAACATGATATGTCTTTATGTAAATTACCATGTGTCTCTGTTTTGTGACTCTCTTTGTAGATCTTTTTGTATTTAAAAAAAACAGCTGACATTTAAATAGCAAGTGCTTTATGAAGAGCTGCAGATAATCCATGAATATTTTATAGATCTATATAGTGAGAATTTTGTTTTGGGGTACCAAATTCTAAAATAGTCAGTTGTCTGGCATTATACTAAAACTAACATGATGTAGGGTGGAATTGATCGTAAGGCAATAGTACTGCAGTCTGTGAATTTCAGAGCTATGATGCTTGGTGGAATAGGAGAACTGATGGTGGATACATTTTATAAAGTTGCATTTTAAGAAAAATGTCTGCTACTTTTAGGGTCTGTTTACACTAAGACATGTTTTATGACACTGTGTAGCCTCTCTCATCTGATGTTGAAAACTACTTAGCTACAAGTATAATGTATGATCAAGAACAAGTTTCACCACCACTGTTACATTTTGTATAATGACACTGAAAATATTTTTACCATCTTAAAAACAATTTACTTGCTAGCTAACATCAGTTGAAGGAAAGTCACAGGGAAAACAGTTACTGATAACTTTTGAAAGAAAAAAAGACCATTCCTTAGTACTTGTATCAGACTGTTTCAAGATACCTATGTAAATTTTTTATTTACTGAATTGCTTATTTCTTTACTCTTCTAGAGATGTCTTCAGCTAGAGCCATATAATGAAGTATGCCAGTATATGAAAGGTCTCAGTCATGTTGCAATGGGACAATTTTATGAAGGCATAAAAGCTCAAACTAAGGTTATGTTAAACGATCCACTACCAGGCCAGAAGGCTAGTCCAGAGTACCTAAAAGTGAAATACCTCAGAGGTAAGTCACAACAGGGAAGAGAGGGGAGAATTCTTTGACATAGGACTAAAATTGTCTGTGTTTGACTGCTGTGTTGAGTGAGCTGTCTTCATAGTCATCTTGGCGCTTGTTTGATCAGAATTAAAAGCCAGGACCAGAACTCAGACTTGGATCTTGATTTAGTAGTAAAAGTAACTATGATACCACTTGCTTGGCCTAGATTTTTAACAGTTTAGCTAACTTCAAGTTTAATATTGGTTAATAAAATCTTAAATAACTAACTCCTATATAATCCTGTTTTAAATTCTTGTTTGCGATAAATAATGATTGGCTGAATTTGTATTTTTATTTTCCTCAGAATATTCTCGATATTTGCATGCCCATCTTGATACTCCTCTTGTAGAGTATAATGTAGATACAGATCTTCCTGGAAACTTTAAGGACCATTGGGCCAAAAACCTTCCCTTTCTAATAGAAGACTATGAAGAACAGCCAGGATTGCAGCCACACATAAAGTGAGTGGTTTTTAGACAGACTGTTTAGAGCATTCCTGGTAGGATTTTGTTTTTGTTTTTCAAAAAATGGCACCTGAGGGTTAATTTATCACAAATGTTGAAAACTGCCTGTAGCCCACAGAAAATGTAGGGCACTTTTCAAATGTATAGGGCCTACAAATGATTTATTTAGCTCAGTAATGAAGAGGTAGCATCACAACTTGGTCAAAATCATTTTCTGTAGTCCTGCCACATGTTCCATGCAGTTCAGTAAAGATAATTCAGGTTATACAGCCATGTTAGCTATTTTGGTTTTAAAATTTGTCTTGAGCTGGATTAGTAATTTATTATAGATTCATGTTAGTTCTAAAGAAATTCAGGATAGACTTCCATCTGGATATCCATCCATAGTGTAGAAACCTCAAAATGGAGTTTCCTTATTGTTGCATGTTTAAGTATGGACTTAACCCTGTATCACTTATGTATGCAAAACATCTACTGATTGCAGTGGAGATTTTTGAGAAGGAATTACAAAATCAGACCACTAGTCTGTGGTGTTCTTCATGTTTTCTTCCATGCTCTGATTCCTATTAATTTCAGGATTAATATGCACTGAAGAAATGTCTCACTACAAAGCGTCACAATTTATTTAATATCTGCTGGAAATCACTAATTCTATTATTAAAATCTACTGATGAAATACATTCATTTCAACGGGGATAGTCTTTTACTACTGATTTCATTGGGGTCAGAATTTCACTTTGAATTTTGTGTGTGTGCATATCTACAACGTATGAGAGTGGGAGGTTTTTTGGTACCACGTTTCATTCTTTTCTGGGCTTGTGTTACTGATGACTATGAATACAGATTGTTCTTATACTGTTTTAAGGAGTCGTCATGGCAGATGATTGATTTTTTTTTTGTAACATTTTTCCTTCAAGGGATGTGCTATTTCATAATTTTGAAAGCTATAAACCTGAGGTACAAGAACTTGTATGTGTGGCTGATCGTCTGGGTTCACTGATACAATACGAGACACCAGGATTTCTTCCAAATAAGAGAATACACAGAGGTATGGGGAGCACACTCCACCTGGGAATGGAAATGAAAAATGTTCATGCTCGCTTTGATAGCACTTTGAGCTAATTAACCTGGGGTTGGTCTACACTGGGTACGTACTTTGCAAAATTCACATCCCTGAATGACATAGCTTTGTGAGCTAACCCCTGGTGCTGAAAACACTAAGTTGATGAAGAATTTCTTTGTAAACCCAACTTCCACCTGTATGGGATGTAAATTACCTATTGTGATGCAACTGTAGCATCACTTTCAAATGATATGCAGTTATAAACTTTTTTCTTTGCATTTATATTCATCTTAAATTTAGTAACCAATAATGTGTAGATGTAAAATTTACAAATAACCACATTTTGTATATTAATAAATATTTTTCTGAGGCATCTTGGTCTAGTACTGGACTGAAAACTATGAATTACTGACTCTTAATACCGTATTGACACTTACTGCTTCTATTTCCTTGAACAGGTCATTAACCTGGCTGCTTCAGTTCCCCCCTGTAAAATGGAGAGTCTGAGTGGACTAACTGGTTCTATATATTCTTTGTTGTTCAGCAATGGGGCTGGCTGCATTGGAAGTAATGCAAGCTGTGCAACGGACCTGGACAAACTCAAAAGTTCGAATGAATGGGAAAACCAGATTGATGCAGTGGAGAGACATGTTTGACATTGCTGTGAAGTGGCGAAGGTAATGATGAAGAGAAGAGTGGTACTAAGCCTTACTTTGTGATATCAATGCAAGTTCCTGTTAGTGAAATGTAAGAGACTGAAAAACTGCAACATTTGTAAAAGATGTGAAGGCAGGTCTCTTCAGAATCTTAGCCCCTATTGCTTTAACAGCTGCTCCACCGTGTGTGTTTGCAGGGATTTTTCATAAAAAGATGTTTAACAACTCCTCATCCCAAGGAGGAGTATTCTTGCAAGTTAAGGTCTCTTTACTCTATGCTTGGCAGAGATTAGAGGCACTGCACTTTTTCACAAGGCAGACTTGAAGAGGCCTTGTGTTAGTAAAATGCAAGTCAATTAAAAAAAATCGCTGGTTTGCAGTGTACATAGACTACACACCCCAGCTTCCAACATAAAGTTGCTAGCAAGATAGTAGACGCTAAATCCCTAGCAGTCATTGCCTATCCTTTTTCTGATGTTTTGATGTCTGTGAATGATGAGCACTCTGTGTTGATTCTGTCAAGGAGAGGAGAACACTCTTGGTGGTAATGTATAAGTTGATCCTTCTATGCATGCACTTAGAGCTAGAGCAGATTGCTGGAAGCTGTTTCTCTTTGCAAAATTGATGCAAGCCTCCTCTGACTCAGAGGAAGGCTATTGCCTAGCCTCAAACAACTGGTAAGTCTCAGTTGCTTGGGCCACATCTACTCAAAGGTCCCATTTGTCTGCCAGTATTCAGGCATTGATGTCCTCTGGTGGCCAGGGAAGAACATGGCTTTAGGGATGAACAAAGCACAGATCACCATACCTGGTGCCTAGTGAGTTGAGGCACAAATTTTGTCATGCGTCTGATTTGTGTTGGGTGCTGTCTGAGTCAGAAGTCTGCTAAAGACCCTTCTGTTACCCTGGTACTGACCATTAAGAGAGCAGAAGTTGTACCCGCTAAATATGTGGATAGCACTTCTCTTGGTACCAACCTTATCACGGAGCACCTTGCTATGCAGTGTTGGCACTAAGTGTAATGGAAGCCTAGTACCTTCCTCTTCAGTCCTGCTTGAGTTGAAAGTATTCCTCAGTACCTGCCATCTTGCGACCAGGTCTCTTTGTACTAATACATACATGGTGTGAAATAGATATGTTGCTGGATTCACCTTTTCTTAAGAGGAATATCCAAACCACCAGTTCAGAGTTACCTGAATATCAGGTTGAGGTATTTCTGGTACTGACTTCTCCTTCAGAGGTAGGACACTCCCAGTAGAGTAGCCCTTTCTGTTGGAGGAAGTGTACTACTATTACTGAGCATTACTCCTCTCCTACCCATATCTTTCAACTCCCTGTGTAGCATTGTGGGAATTGGGAAGGCATTCTAAAGAAGATTCTATGAGAAGTAGCAGGAAGAGGCTTGGGACTCATAGGGGACATCTCATGAAACCCCACCATATGCTGTTCACACCACAATGTGTACTATGGCTTATGTGATAGCAATAAAAAGGCCATTGCGGCTTCATAACATGGAGTTTCCCAGGGAGTTCTAGATCACAAGAAAGGACTTACTATTTGAGGCCAACAGACTTTAGCTCTGGAATAGATGAGGCCCTCCACTCCTTTAAAGACCTAATGATAACTCTTTCTTTGTTTCTGATCCAAAAAAGATGGTAAACAAGTCACTTATTCACAGAGTTCCCCTCTGCCCAGTAACTGTTTAGCTGCATAATTGAGAATTTTATGAACTGCTTTCTTCCTCTTAAAAAAGCTGATACATATTTGTCAGAAAAAAAACAACATCTTTTTTTATGATTCCTGAATTCAAACTTTGCCAAAAGGTATTAATGCATGAACCAGCTTCTCAGAGCCATAGGTTGCATCAGTTGACAGCACAGGTTGGCAGCTATGTTTAAGATGGAACTTCAGAAATTTTTCCCAAGTGGTATTTTCTTGCTTTAAAATATAACATGTAATAAGACTTCTTTTGCTGCCCCAATTTTAACAGGGTATTTCTTTGTAGGATAGCTGACCCAGATCAGCCCGTGCTTTGGTTAGATCAAATGCCAGCTCGAAGTCTTAGTAGAGGCTTTAATAACCACATCAATCTAATCAGGTAAGAAGTTTTTGACTAATCCTGTTAGTATTAGGAATTGTGCTAAAATATGTAGGCTGTCCATGATGTATTATAATTGACTGACAGTGTTTATTGTGTACGTACTATATAACATCTAACACTTTTATTTTTATTTTTATTTTTAATTCTAGGAGAGCTTTTGTTTATTTTACCACTCATTAAACCAAATAATCCCTCATTATTTTTTGTCCTTCCCATTTCCTCCCCCCCCCCCCCGAATCTTAATGTTTTATATTCTCCACAAAATAAAGATAAATAGGTCCCAAAAAAACCATTAGTTTCAAGTTTTTATTCCCTAATTAAAATACCTACTTCATATACTGAAAGTTAAACCCATAGTAGTTCTTCTGTTTTCAAGAAGGCAGTACTGCCAGCTGTAATGGCACAGTATGTACCAGGTAGTCTGTTTCTTACTTTGTAACCTTCGTCAATTAATAGTATTTAGAGACAGATCACGTGTCCCTCTCAATATTTCAGTATAGAAAGGTTAAAGGCATAGGTGTCAAAATAACTAAGAAGCTTAAAGGTAACTGCTGTTTCAGAAAAACCTTCTAACTTGAAAAATTCAAATAATTGTACATTCCGTGTTCTTTATATGATAAAACAAGATTCCGTATTAGGGATATTAGATGCCATGTAATTGAATAGTTGTGTAACAGCATCAAATTTTAGCAGTTACATGCCTATTCTATAGTCCCTGGGAGTGGGGCTGGCAGCCAGTGTGCTCCCAGTGCCACTCCCGTGGAGCCCCCTACCACCCCGCACTGTTGCCTCTCTATCAGAGGCAGCAGCATGGGGGTGGGGGTCAGGCTGCTCCATGGGATCTGGTGCTCATGGGAAGCATGCCTCATGGGTACTGGCTTCCACCTCTCCCCTATCCCTCCACTTGCTGCCTCTGATACTAATGCAGCAAAGGGGGCGGGGAGGAATGTGTGTAGTTAACAGGATTAACTGATAAACCCAGGCTTATTGGTTAATCGTGTTGTCGTCTATATTCTGTATAGCATAGGATATATATAGCAAGCATTACAGCTCCACCTACTATGAAGCAATGGAAAAAGGAGAGCTGCATGTGGCAAAATCACTGTCAATCATGGATGGAGAGTATGTGTGCACACAAATAGCAAGGAATCAGAGTCCTTCTTTATTCCTTCTTTTATTTCTAAACTTAGTCTTTCAATGTTTCTCTAAAAGAAAAAAATGAGGTGAAAAAGATCTTTCTAAAATATTTTACAGAAAGAATTACTGATTTTTAAAGCTCCAAGTGCACAGGGTATTTTAGAATCATAGAATACTAGAACTGGAAGAGACTTTGAGAGGTCATCAAGTCCAGTCTCCTGCCCTAAAGACAGGACTAAGCACCAACATCATCCCTGATAAACATCTGTCTAACCTGTTCTTAAATATCTCCAATTATGGAGATTCCACAACCTCCCTAGGCAATTTTTTCTAATGTTGAACCACCCTGACATTTAGAAAGTTTTGTTTTTTTTCCAATGTCCAACCTAAATTCCCCTTGCTGCAATTTAAGCCCATTGCTTCTTGTCTTGTCATTGGAGGTCAAAGAGAACAGTTTATTTTCCTCCTCCTTGCACCCTTTTAGGTACTTGAAAACTGCTATCGTGTCCCCTCTGAGTCTTCTCATTTCCAAACCCAAACTAACCCAGTTCTTTCAAACTTCCTTGCTAGGTCATGTTCTCTAGACCTTAAATCGTTTTTGTTAAATTTTTCTGGACTCAAATGCACAATCCCAACTGGAACAGTAACTGAAATCACCTGAAACAGGGGGGGAAAACCCACAAACAGTCAAGCAAAATCATTCACCTCAAATCTAGTTACTCTCACCTTGTTCATTCAACGGGGGGAACTCTTCCGCTCCCCTTCAAACTTCTCTGTCTGCAGCCCCCTGTACTCTTCATGGTTAGTGTTTTTTTTCTCTGTCTCTGTCTCTGTCTCTGTCTCTGTCTCTGTCTCTGTCTCTGTCTCTGTCTCTGTCTCTGTCTCTGTCTCTGTCTCTGTCTCTCGGCAACTCCTACCATTTCACAGAATGGAGCCCAGCAGCCTGACATTTTTCTGGGGTATGTAAGTTTAGGTTTGGCTGAAGCTCTGATGTAGCTCAGCAATTGCTTGTAGGAACAACTACATTTTCTGTTTTCACATCTTTAGGGACAATGTTGTGCTCAGACTTCTGCATTCATCCTTTCAAATTCTGCATACTGGAACTCAGTATTCTCTTGAGTTTTGCTTTATATCCTCCTCTCGCATCAAAGATGCAACAGAATCCAAACACTTTTCATTGTTCAAGTTTAGAGGGCAACTCCTGCCTCGCTCCATAACTCATTAGCTGTTTTTGCCCTAATATGGAAGATGGGGGGGTGAAATGGAACATGAACCTCCAGCGTCTTTTGGTTGTGTCATCGGCAGAATGAGACCTCTAAGGAATGCCCTATTCTTGTGAGGGTTATTGATAGTGAGTACCTACTTTGCAAAGAGTGCCTACTAAATGTTTCTTATGCTTTTATCTCATCAGATAACACTAGCAATTCTCTAGTTTGATGTCCCAATGAGCCTAGTGATTCTAGGCTATCTGTAGTACTGAAATGGGCTACTGGATCTTCATAAAGTGCAGGACCAGACTGAATCAGTTTCTGGCCTTTTCTTTTGGCCTGGCCTGTGATCCTTGGGTCTGTATCATGGCTTGAATAATACTGATAGTGGTTTTTTGATAGAAAGATTGATTAATAACTCAACCTAATTACGGTTTGCAAGGGCCTAAATCTTCCCGGACTAGCGAACCTTCATGCTTCCCCATCACGAGTTTTGACTGTGTCGCCTTTCTGAGTACAGGAGCATACTTTCTCCTTTGCACGCTACTGGATTTGTTCCTGAAAATAACCATTTAATCTGGGATTGAATTAATTGATTAAACTAAATAATCGACGAGTCAATGGAATTCCCTAATCGACTAGTCAATAAGCAAGGGAGCCCCGGGACCTAACCCCGTTGTGGCTCTGCCTTTTAAATATATTAAGAGCCAGCAGAGAAATCTTTTAAGCCAGTTCCCCCCCAGCATCGGCTCCTGCTCTTGCCCCATCCCTCCTTTCCTTCCCCCGCTGCCTCTAATAGAGGCAGCAAGGGTGGGGGGGGAGAAGTGACTAGTTGAATATCCGATAAGATTATGCTTATTGGATAGTTGACCAGTTGTTTACATTCCTAGACTGAATGAGGCAGGAGATAGAGTGTAGTAGATAGCGATAGTCTTCTAAACTCTCTTCCATCAATTCATGCCATCAGCGAGAGATTTCACTTGTAGTAGATAGTGCAAGTTTGCACAAATAGCATAATCCCTTCTTGTGTGCTTTAATCCGCCATGAAGTAGTTTTGCAATACTGGTAATTCATATATCATAATGAGGCTTCAGAATGAAAACCTTATTGAGACTAATGGGCTCACTTCATACTAAGGATGTTAAATTGCGATTAATCGACTAGTCGATGGAATTTCCATCAACTACTTGACTAGTTGATAGGCACTTCACAGTCCTCCTTTAAAATGTACAAGAGCCCCAGCAGGGCTTCCCACTGGGGCTCTTGTACATTTCAGAGGAGGAATGCGGAACTCCGTGTGCAGCCCAGAGCCAGTGAGAAGTCCTACTGACTCTGGGCTGCATGCAGGCGTGCCTGTTTTGAAATGTACAAGAATCCCCAGCAGGGGCTTCTGTGCATTTCAAAGCTACAGCGCCCTCATGAAGGCCAAGGTCACATTTATGAAAGATCAGATCAGAAGGTGTTTAGCCTAGTGTCATAGAACCACTTTGGCTTCTACTGTCACCTGTTGTTTTTTAACACAAATTATCCTTTGTTAGGTCCTTGCTAACAACACTTTCTTTGTATGGGATTTCTTTATGCAGGTCCCAGTTCCATTCAACAATTCTTATTTGAGTTTGGCATCTTGGAGAATGCTAAATGATGGTGTCTGTGTTGGATTTTTTCTGTGTAGAGGCTTAAACATCTGGAGAATAGCTGAAAACTTTCCATGGTAGTCATATAGTCATCACTCTAATTTGAAACACTTTGTTTGGGAGCACTCACAAGTGTTTCCAAAGTCTTTTTGACTTGATTTTTGTACGTTTCTGTAAGGTTCTAAAGCTTAGAGCTCTCTGGTGCTGCTGTTCCTGCAGTTTTGAGTCAGTGTAAAAGTGCCTTTGGCGTGCCTCCATCCTGGTATAGGTGATAAGTTAATAAATCTTATGTTACTTTTTTGAAAGTCTAAACTTTTGTTTTCATGGGGCCAAACAAGAATTTGAGTTCTGTTCTGAGTGATTGAAGCTGTCTGCATTTCTCCAAATATAGGTTGAGGCATCCCCTGCTAATCTTTGGCATTCTGAAGAGATGGCAGTACCTATCAAATAGAGGGAATCATAGAATACTAGAACTGGAAGGGACCTCAAGAGATCATCAAGTTGAGGAAAAACAAAACTTTTGAACCGCTATCTTTGTCTTTGCTTATTCATTACCACTTTTCCACGGCTTGTTCCAACATCCTTTTAGACTGACGTTATCTGAGTTCTCCAAGCTACTGCTCAAATAAATCCTATTCTTATTTTTTACTACTTTATACTTCTGCCTGTTGTACAGAAAGCTTTTGTGTAAGGTGGACTAAGATGGGATGTACAAGAAGAGCAAATCATATCAGCAATTGTTTATTATCTTTCCTCTTTCTCTTTCTTTTCTAACATGTGTACTTGAGAATTCTAATTCTGATCAATGTTTGTCCCCATTGAAGTACGTTAAAATCAGTACAACTATGTAGGAGTAAGGTGCAGCACAAAATGAATTAAAATGCCAGAATCAAGCCCTGAATAATTATAAAAAAGGGGATAGAGACTGGCTGAAGATGTATCTCTTGTGATTGACAGTGGTTTTAACCTCCTGGTATGTGTAGCTGTAACATTTGCGATATAAAATCTTGTTTTGTAGCTTGGAAATGATGAAGGATTCTTACAAATACAATAATGGTACATAATGTTCCTGTTCAAGGCATTATGTATTACTACAATTCTGACAGGCCTCTTTTGATACAATTCTGACAGGCCTCTTTTGAAAGTTTATAGGGTCATATCTAATGTTCAAAGAAAAAGGCACCAAGTCAGCTGTTTATAAATGTAGCTTGTAAACTGCCGATTAAATATTTAATTTCCTGGAAGAGCAGTAGAGTGCAGTATTTATATAGCAACTGGAAATTGAAATGTTCTTGAAAATGTCCTAGAGGTTGAAACATCTGTTCTTTCTACTTAGAAATGTGTCTTAAAGTTATTGCACTCTACTCATTCCTCCCCCTTTCTTTCTTTAAAATGTGAAAATTTGATATTTTGCAGTGTCCTTAAGATATTCCTCCTACTCTGAATCAGGATTCAATGAATCATCCCAGAAGACTTTTATTTTAAAAAAGACAATTTTATGTGTGGGATTTAGGAACACTTAATACAAGCACATTCGTAAGAAGAGAATACTTAAGTAGTTTGGAACAGACATCACAATCATATAACAGTGTTTTAAAATAAATCAGTTACAGTTAGTGTTATCAGTTCCTGCACTTATCTTCGCAAATAAACATACAAAGTTTTCTATCAGGGTAATTGGCTCTATACAAATATTTCCAAATCCAAATTGACAGTTGTGTTACTGTGGTTTTTTTTTTTTCAATTGTACATAAGAACACTGGTAGTAATGGGGGGAGAACCCATGCAAAGTAGCTTGTTGAAAACCACCAAACCAGTAAGACTTGAGTGTCTACAAGTCCCTTAGGGTATGTCTACACCGCATTACTCTTTCGAGAGAGGAATGCAAATTCAGACGAATGAAATTGCGAATGAAACGCGGATTTGAATTTCCCGCACTTCATTTGCATAATTGCATCTGGGCGCTATTATGAAAAAAGAAATGCTGTCTAGACGTGGTTATTTCAAAAGAAAACCTTTCTTTTGAATTAACCCTTAAACCTCATTTTTTAAGGAGTAAGGGTTATTTCAAAAGAAGGATTTTCTTTTGAAATAACCACGTCTAGACAGCATTTCTTTTTTCGAAATAGGGGATTTCGAAATACTGCCCGGACGCAATATTGCAAATGAAGCGCGGGAAATTCAAATCCACGCTTCATTTGCAATGTCATTGGTCTGCATTTGCATTCCTCTCTCGAAAGAGGAATGCACTGTAGACATATCCTTACTGTCTATCTTATGTATTCAGACAAACCTTTGATTAAGCTTCCATTACTATTTCAGACCCATTGTATAGAAATCACATATCATGCTTTTATGAACAACATATAAGCTGGTTTTAAAATGTCAAATAAAATAGTCCACTCTAAGCATTTTTATTTATCTTCTATCTACAGGGGACAAGTCATTAACATGAGATACCTGGAATATTTTGAAAAAATACTTCATTTTATTAAAGACAGGATCCTTGTTTATCATGGGTAATGGTTTATTTTAATTGTTCCTCACCCTACAATATCCATTTGAATGCATATTAATAGACCATTCCATAAAGTCTGGGGAAATATTTTCTTAGTTTCAGTACCAGCCATAACTATGCCCTCTTACACACTGGGAGAAGCCCACTAATTGCCATGTGAAAGAAAGGAGTCTTCTCTATTACATGTGATAAGAGTACCTGTATCCAAGCTTCTGACCTATGTCAGTCACAGGTGGACCTTAGCCCTGTCTTACAAGGGAAGGTGTGTTTTTGTTCAAAGTGATCCTGGAAAATATTGATTTATACCCCATATTACAGGAAATTAATTTTTCTGACCAATATTGTTGGTTAAGGTGTGCAGGGGGAAGTATCCACTGGTGTTTTATGACACAGAATATGTCATTGTTTCTGACTTTTCTCTCCAAGAGTGAAATCTCTTTCTTTAGGACAGGGATCTCAAAATTCATGGCCTGTAGGCCATTTATGGCCCTAGCAGTTTGACAATCCTGGTCCAGGAATTCCTGTGGCCCAAGATGTGTGTGTCCATACTTGTCTCCTAAGCCCCGCCCTTTCCCCCTCATTGAACCCTTCCCCCCAAATTCCCCCTCCTCCCGAGGGATACAGCCTTGGGAATTACCGGGGGGGCCTGGTGCGGGCAGCAGCAAGAGTTGGGCCCCATGCTCACTGCAGCAGCAGAAGCTGCAAGGAAGCAAAAGGGGTGCAATGTGGAGGGGAAAGGGCAGGAAGAGATGGGACTGGGGAATGGGAACTGACACACACTCCAGGCCACAGGGACTCCCGGGCTGGATTGTGAAACTGCTCAGGTCATAGATGACTCACGGCTGGGAGGGAGCATTAGAAGGGCTTTTCCTTCCTGATCCCTGGCTGTAGGGTTCCATAGCCATGCCACTTCCCTGAGCACTCCTCATCCCTGCTCCATTAATGCCAGTCCCTCTGCTGCCACGAGAGTGGAGCCCCATAGGCTGGTGGCATTGACCTCCCCAATCCTGTAAATTCCCTGATTCGGGACTGGTTAGATTCCAAGAATGCCAGACCAGGGATGTTTAGCTAATTATGTTGAAAATTTGAAAACTAATCAAAGATTTTCCAGAAGATTTCTGCTTCAGTCTCTCGAAGATAAGCAAACCTTAAGCAGATACAAATCATCTGAACACTTAGGAAGAAACCTAACTGTGAAAGGAGTTCAAGTTTGTGTTACCAAATCAAGAAATGTAGATAAAGTGCACTCTACCTTCCCTACACTGTGACAAAGAAATCTACTTGTGCTCTTAAAATTTTAGAGGAAAGCATGAAGTTGGAGATATTTTTAAACTTTGTTTTCAAATATTGGAATGATAAAAACCTTCATGAAATTCAGACGTGCCGGTATGTTAAATGCAAAGCTTCTAATGTTATGTAAATGATAAAATGCTCCACCCTGAAAATTTTTTTTAAATGAATGGTCTTGCAGCACCTTAGACACTAACAAAAATGTAGATAGTATCATGAGCTTTTGTGGGAACAACCCACTTCAGATGACTGAAGCCAAGCAATACAGATTTACAAATGAATAGCTGAAAAAGAGGGGTTGAGGAGGAAAAGAAAAGGGGGAAAATTATGTTCCACCATGGAATCTGATGACTTTGCTAACTAATGAGAAGCTATTAGTCAGAGCTGGCTAGCACTTCTTGTTTTTAAATAAGTTTTAAAAGAATGACTTGACATCCAGTCATTTCAAACTATCCTGTCTCCCTCGCCCCCATGAAAATATTGTGAGACTAGTGGAGCATATACCTGCAAGCAAGGCTTTATGCACTGCTGAAGATATTTCCAAGTTCCTTCAAAAGTTGGCTTCTTCTGAGCTCCCCAAAAGGGGCTCCTGTATCTCAGGCTGTCTCTAAATTACATCCCTCTTTTGACAGAGGGATGTAAATTAGGCACTTTGAAATTGCAAATGAAGCCAAGATTTGAATTTCCTGTGCTTCATTTGCATAATCACATAATTTTCAAAAGAGCGCCATTTCAAAAGTAGATGCGGTTCTTTTGAAAAAGGAAGCCTTTTTCGAAAGATCCTGTAAAACCCCCTTTTGGAAAGAACCACGTCTAGACCGCAGTTTTACTTTCGAAATGGCGCTTTTTCGAAAGAGCACCATTACCTGATTATGCAGATGAAGCATGGGAAATTCAAATCCTGGCTTCATTTGCGATTTCAAAGTGCCTAATTTACATCCCTCTGTCGAAAGAGAGAAGTTATCTAGACAGACTCTCATTCTAACTTCACAGATTGGATGTTGAGAGTACCTCGGATATTGTGTATGTTTGCCTATTATAATTGACTTGATTGTCTATGTAGATACAAGCATGTTTAGTCTGTGCAAGTTCATGAGGGAACCATCCGGTCCTTGCCACTGGGTGCAGCCTGCAAGTATATGACCCACATCTTCTAACTTGCACCAGTGGCAAAATTGGGAGTCCCAAAGGTCCTGCTTACAGTTATTAGTAGCACATCTAGTCACTCCGCATCAGAAGAAATTGAGCTTTGTTCAGAGCTGTGGAAGATCAAAACAGGGGCTGGACTATTGGATCTGGTATGAGATAGGAATTTGCTAAATTTTGAAGCTTGTTCATGACACTTAGTTAGGACACAACGTGGAGGTAGTTCTGTTCTTTTCTGCTTTGTATGTCCCAAATGTTTCCGATTAGGTGAAAGATCAGGCTTCAAAATAGAAGATTTGCTACCATATTATCTGGTTTCCTTTCTGGGAGTGATCTCTGTTTCAAGTTTGCCCTACCAAGCAAGCATTTTGGGGTGTCTGTGGGCTTTTGGGGATCCAGGTAAAAAGTTAATACTTTTGAATAAGGTTTTATCATTAGCCGCATATGTGTTTAATTTCCTACTGAGAATTTAGCATTACCTTGTAGCTTTGAAAATGTTCATTTGGGGGAAAGGGTAAAAAGGGATGTAGCCAAATTTGAGGGCCACTCTGAACTATTTACAGAAGATATGCAGTCTGAATGTCTAACCTGTGGTGAGTTCAGTCCTAGAAAATCATTAGGTAAAAATATTCCTCCTTGTATTGTATTCATTTCAGCCCCTGACCGAGTGGAGAGAGTGGAGGAATTTGCTAAAAGGAATGTAGTAGAATAGAATGCAGTAGTTAATTCCATTGACCATCAGAGATGATTTGCTGAATTAAAACTGGATGAATACTCTGAAAAATGCTAGATTTCCTTGATTCTTGTGTTTGTGTTAAAATAGTTGCCTTATTATTATTATTATTTTAGTGCTAATAATCCTAAAGGTCTGCTAGAAGTTAGAGAAGCACTGGAAAACGTTCACAAAGTAGAAGACCTTCTTCCCATAATGAAGGTAAATTTTGCAACAACTTTTAGCTGATGTGGGTAACAACTTAAAGGGGCAGTTGTAGGTCTAATTTAAAAATGGAGTAAGTACAGGTATATTCTAAAGGCTTAATGTACTAATAAAAATAACTACAAATCTGCTCAACTATGGCATGATCCTTCCCTTCGATGCATGTGTATGTGATTGTGCTTGAGCAATCTTAATTGCATAATTACTCCTTAATTGGTAAAAAGAAAATATGGCTGGTAAATGGAGTGGGGGGGGGGGGGGTGAAGGGAATTTAGTGCACTGGTTCTTTGAAACCAGTCTTACTAGAATGATGATTTTTATTTGGAACCTGATTGACTGGTTCAGCAAAGCTGTACAAAACATTTGACAAACCAAAGAGTTTATGGAATTGTAGTACAGGCAGTCCCCGGGTTACGTACAAGATAGGGACTGTAGGTTTGTTCTTAAGTTGAATTTGTATGTAAGTCGGAACTGGTACATATTGTAGGGGAAACTCTAGCCAAACATTTCTCCAGAGCTCAGTTTTATTCTCCCACACCTCACTTCCCTCAGTCATTTATTCTCAAGCTGAGGTGTCTGCTTAGAAAAGCCACTCTGTGTCTCCCTGGTCTGCTGGGGGGGAAGCAGCTAGTGCGGGGTTGCTTCACCCCGTTTGTAAGTAGGGATCCCATGTAAGTCGGATCCATGTAACCTGGGGACTGCCTGTATATGGCATATGGAACTTTTTTTTTTTTTTTAACAATTCTGGACCACTGATTTGAAATGTAGCCTAGAGCAGTAATTAGCGAAAGTGGTTACTTGTTAATGGCTGTTGGCCAATGTGGAATGAACTGGTGGCTTCTACTCAGATCTGGTGGGGAAAGCGCAAGATCACCATTGCCTCCTCCCCAGTGCGCAATTATCAGCACCTTTGTTGGTAGCCTCCATAAAAAGGCTTTGAATTATGTGGCATGGAAGCAGAGTTATCCTTTTGTCCCTAGTAACTGGTCCTTCTAGCTCAGGATTCAGTTCTAAGATTTTTTTCAAATAAACCAAATGTTCAATGAATCTTTGGGAATATGGCAGGAAGGGCTTGCCTTTGATGATTTAAAAAAAATAGACTATAAATAAAATATTTAGGCTTGAATAAAGCTTGGAAAGGAACATTCACACCAATCAGAGCTGAAAAATTCAAACTGATCAGGTATGGAGATTTTCATAGAAGCTCAAATATTGCTACCCACATATTTTCCAGGGTGCTCAGATAAGTGCCACAAATGTCACCTCCAAATTACTTTAACGCATGTGTTAGGGATTGTCTGAGGGTTAGGGCGGTTTAAGATCAATCCTTTACAGCCCTGTCAGCTCTGCAACCCAATGCTCACCTTTTTCGGAATGGATACCAGTAAAAACTAAACACGAGCCTGGAAAGGAAAAAGGGAAAGATATTTGATTGTCCTGTGCAATATGATATGATATAAGAAACCATAAATAAGGCCCTCTGAAGCAAAATGACTGCCACTTTTTCCAGAGGTGCTTGACAGGGGGAAATGCTATCAGCTGAATTTGAAAACACATATTAGGATAAAGAGAAGGCAAAAACATATAACTATTTTAAGATACTATGAATGATTTAGCAAGACAAAGATCTCTTCCTAAGAATTGGCAGCAAATGTTCATGGTATTGAAAAAATGTTCATCTGGTTTGGTTTATATGTATACTATTCTCAATAGTACATGTCACATTGGAATTCTATTCCTCATAAATGCTTATAATCTAAAAAAATGAAATCCTATTAGCCAGAGCATAATTTTATGGTTCATACCATTGTATTTTAAAATATATGGTTGCAAAAGCTTTTCACTTCGCAATGATGGTGGAGAAATTGTCTTTAATGCTGCATGGATAAATTGTGAGAACTGGTTAGTTTTAAAGAGGTCTGGTTGTTCAGTTAGGTGGGTAACTTTGACTAGAACTTGACTCTTTGAGTAAAGTTACTGTGGCTTATAATTGACACATTAGTTACAGTCTTTGGCTGAAATGTTAAATTTAAATTACTATTTTTTTTGGCTTTGCAGTAATTGAAAATTGTGTTTTCTGGTTTTCCTTCTGGTGAGGAGAGAAATATACAAAGGATGTTGAATGAAAATTGGTAGCAGTTAAAAATTGTGAGCTACATTCTGGAATGCAATTTGGAGTAATACATTTACTTACAAAATATAAACATAAAATATGGACCATACAACTCATATTACTGTTGTTTTTTGTTTTTGTTTTTGTTGTTTTTCTTTGTTTTTTTTTACATATGTCAAATGGTCGGTATCAAATTAGGGCTTGTGAAAAACATTTGTCTGTATAGTTCCAGCTTATAGTACAAGCCTTTTTAATTATTTTTATTTAGGGGACCATAGCTGCACTAGGTATCTCTTGTTAAAACTGTCCTCTAGAAATCCGTATTACAGAACAGTGTCTATAGAAAGTTTATCCTTCTATATTTATTCTAATAAGTTCCTTTTTTTTCTGAAAGCAGTTTAACAGTAAAACAAGAGATGGATTTACTGTAAATACAAAAGTCCCTAGCCTCAAAGATCAAGGGAAAGAATATGATGGATTCACAATTACAATAACAGGAGACAAGTACGTTTGATTTAAAATTCATATTTTTAATATTCTAATCTTTCAGGAAATGGCAATGAACATGTGTTGAAATATTATGAATTATCCATAGCAATTAATTTATTATTCTAATGGCATTTTGTACTTTTATGATTGGGCCCTTTCTATAGATGACTTAGTCTCACTGAGTCTGGAAGTGATTCTCAGGTGTGTAGCATCTGCGCCAACAGGGATACTATTACTCAACTCATACTATTGAATGCATATTGAAAAGTTTTATTCTCCATAATAGTAGTCAGAAAATTCTGAGCAGCAGAACTGTATGGCTGACAGCTTGGTAAGTTAAAGCAATCAACACTTATATAGAGTTAAAGGTTTCTTGCTCGGAGGACTTTTCACTCTGCTTCACAGACAATAAAAACCGATCTGAATGCTCTGAGTCAGAATGGGCTGGAATGGAAGCTATCATCACAATGGTCCCATTCTAGAAGTGGGAATGGACAGAATAGGGTATTAGACCGTCTCATATTAATAAGGTTATTGAAGGTTTTGTGGCGCTTCAGGCAATACCTTCCATGTACTCAAGTAATTCCTAGTTGGTAAATTGTAGCAAGGCATTTGGTCCATCACTGGTTGAGAGAGTAAATGCCCCCTTTGAGAGGCAAAAAGCTGGCATCCCTAAAGAGTGATTTTTTTTTTCTTTGTAAGCCCATGTTCAAAAGAACATGCTAATCTCATTACAACATTATGGAATTGATAATTTTCTTAGACATTCTTTCCATTCAGATTACTTAGACTCAAAATTCTGCACTATCATTTAAATTGTTCTACAATCTACTGCAGATACCTTTAATGCGAAGATAGACTTCTTTTTTTTAAATGAATCTCAGTGAATTTTTCTTTTAAATTTTAATCTCTAGACCTGCATATTTTTAATGGGATGATGCACAAGATACGCTCATTATACAGGAAGCTACCGCCATTTGCTGTGAATGCATTTGTGGCACCACCACAAATAGTGAAATATGCAAATACTGGGAGCTGCGGGGAGTTCTCTGTGCCTTGTGGGCTTCCCACACCATGACAAGAGACAGATACATTTTTTTGCATTAGGAAAATACGTGTGAAATTTGCATGTCTATGAAAATTAAAGTATAAGTGTAAGATTTTGGTAGGAATCTTACTAGTTTCATGTGCAAACAAAACCATACTATTTCGTAATAATTAGCACTAATTAGTAAACTATTCTATTTCTGGAGTTTCAAAGTTAACAAACATGCTGTGGATTCTAAACAAATAAAACTGACTGAAATAGAATGTGCTTTTAAATTTCTTGTTCTTGTATTGTGCAGATAAGATTTTTTTTTTTTCCCTTAGTGATGACCCTGAAAAGTTACAAAGACAGCCAATGTGGTAAAAATAGCAGGCCAAATGAGGTTCAGATTTAGGCATGGTAAAACAAACATTCTTGAAATGTAACATCCCATTGAAAGGCAAAAATATTGAGAGGAGAACAGTTCTATATCTGTGCGGCACCATATTGGCCAAGAGAAAAACCTCAAGAAGGAAGTGAGATCAGGGATAGGAAATGCATCTGTTGCATTTACTAAACTCAACAGCATATGAAAATCAAAAGATATGCAGCACCAAAACAAAATTAAGACTCTTCAGTTCAAATCTAATCTCAGTGCTAACATTCAGCCATGATAGCTGGAGATGTACTAAGTCTGAGTATTGGTTGGAAAGATTTAGTTCTCAAAAAGGAGACCTGAGAAATCATCAGCCAGTAGCTCCTTTCTACCAGAACCAGAAAGGAAGCACAGGACATGTTTTAGGCATGTACTGGTGGTGCCAGCGCACATAGACCCCCATGAAGCTATGAAGTGGAAGCCAATTGATATGAGGAGAAGAGGGCACCCCGGAGGAACCTTAAAAAGAGTCCTTATTAGGGAAGGAAAGTCTAGTCTATCTCAATACCACAGAGCAAATGGAAGGCGCAACAAATGACTGATTAATGAAAGAGATTCGTTTCCACCCTGTGTGCTAGTGTTGGCATGGGAAGGGTATACATGTAAAAATAAAACTTTAATGCTCTGTCTTTAAAAAGACACACTCCCAAACTCTGGACGACTTCCATCAAAATGTTAGCAATTATTTGCAGACAATATCTCCTACTCTGTCAGTAAGAATATTAAAATATATACTTATTCTGTTTCAACTTCAGTGCCTCTCATTTGAGTTGGGCAAATATGGGTGCTGTATGGGACAAAATTATAGGGGAGGGAGAGAATAGCCTGCATTTTTGCATCTCAAGTATTTGATTAGTTTCTTGAAATTTATTCACACTTTCTTTGTGTTAGAGTTGGGAACATATTATTTTCAGTGGAAACTCAGACAACAGAAGAAAGAACACAACTGTATCATGCAGAAATAGATGCACTATATAAGGACCTAACGGCCAAAGGAAAAGTACTAATTTTATCTGCAGAGCTTGGGGTAAAGTTTTTATTGAAACAATTCATTTGAAGTTGAAGCTAGCGCAAATTTTGTCCAAATGTAAGGTGCAAATTTTTAACAGTGAGATTAATTAACCATTGAGATACTTACCCTGGGTTGTGGTGGATTTTCCATTATTGGCAATTTAAAATCAAGATTGGATATTTCTTCTGAAAGATTCTCTGGCTCAAACGATGAGCAGTCCTGTGGCACCTTAGATAAATTACCTCTCATTTGTAGGACCTGTGTTAATCAAGCTAATTAAATCAGGGTAAATGTGGTTGAAACAGGATTTCATTAGGAAGTTCTGTGACCTGTATTGTGCAGGAAGTCAGACTGGATGATTACAAGGTCAGAAGAGACCACTATTATTTTTAACATCTCTACTCATTTTTTTATGTTTGTCAAAATACATTCTAGCTTATTGTGCATTGCTCTATTATTTAGATTTTTTTGTACAGTTCCTAAATAAGTAATAAAATTCTCCTTTTATTTAAATACTACAGTAAAACTCGGATGGTCCGGCATCTGATGGTCTGGCACTCTTGATGGTCCGGCACCATCAGGGACTCAGAAGTGCTCCGGGCAGCCGGACCATTGGAGTCGCTCTGCCCCCAGCTTCCCCAATTCAGGCACTGCTAAAACTGACCAGCGGCTGAATCGGGGAAGCCAGGGGCAGAGCAGCTGGAGTGCTGCCAGGTAGGTCCCATAGCGCTGCTCCTTGGGGCTGCGGGACCAACCCGGCAGCACTCCAGCTGTCCCCGATTCAGCTGCTGCTGAAACTGACCAGCGGCTGACTCCAGGAAGCCTGAGGCAGAACTGCTCTGCCCCGGCTTCCTGGAATCAGCCCCTGATCAGTTTCAGCAGCAGCTGACTTGGGTACACCTGGGACAGAGCAGCTGGGGCGCTGCCAGGTTGGTCTCTGCAGTGCCGAGGTGCGGCGCTGCGGGGACCAACCCAGCAGCTCCCCAGCTGCTCTGTCCCAGGCGTCCTGATTCAGCTGCTTTGAAACTGACCAGCGGCTGACTCCAGGAAGCCGGGGGCAGAGCAGCTCTGCCTCCGGCTTCCTGGAGTCAGCCGCTGATCAGTATCATCAGCGGCTGACTTGGGGACACCTGGGGCAGAGAAGCTGGGGTGCTGCCGGGTTGGTCCAGTAGCGCCGCTCCTCGGCGCTGTGGGACCAACCCGGCAGCCCCCCGGCTGCTCTGCCCCAGGCGTCCCCAAGAGCAGCTGGGATGCTGCTGGGTTGGTCTTGCCTCACCAAGGGTCGGCGCTACCAGACCAACCCGGCAGCACTCCAGCTGCTCTGCTGCAGGCGTCCCCGATTCAGCCGCTGCTGAAACTGACCAGCAGCGGCTGAATCAGGGACGGCTGGGGCACAGCCGGACTATCGGAAGGGGGGGCTATGAGGGGTCTGGGGTGGCATCCCCCACCCCAGACCCTTCATAGCCCCTCCTTCTGATAGTCCAGCATATTTGATAATCCGGCACCCTCTGGGTCCTAAAGGTGCCGGATTATCGGAAGTTTACTGTACTATTAAATGGAAGGTTTCCATTGTTGAAGGGCAGTCTACTAAATTACTCTGCTTTGCTGAGTAATAGTTTAATTCCAAACACACAGCATAAAATGTTCTATAATAAAAATGCAATTATTATCTGGGCATGCAACCACTGGGTATTAATATCATAATGAGCACTATTTAATACTGTTCATACATTGGTTCCTGACAGCCAGTTGTAAAATTAGAATTAACATAAATATAATTGTTTTTTCAGGTTGATTGTATTCTATCTGAGAAGCTGGCTATGTTTGAGATTCTGTGTTTTATATTTATCAGGATCTTTGACCCAGCATAATGGCTTAATTCTAGTTTATTTCTAATTGCTTAGCTTGACCTTTTTTGAGATACTTGATCTTCCAGTGTTCATAATAGGGATGGCTCAATTTTATTGAAACATAATATTTTTCTTAAACTCCCCCCAAAAAATCCTGCCCATCTTGCTGTTAAATATATTGCATCATTACTTAATGGAGGGTATTCTCAAGTGCACCAACATTTTTGTATGTTACTACATCTCATATCTGTACAGTAAAGTACTTTCAGCCCTTGCTTATATTTTTTTTTACCTAGGAGGCAGATGCTGTGTGCAATCTTATCCTGTCTTTAGTTTATTACTTCTATAATTTAATGCCCCTCTCAAGAGGATCCAGGTTAGTGACTTATCTCTCCATCTGCTATTCTATTTTAATGATTATGGTATTGTTTATCCGCTTAGTGTATTTGTTAATAAAGGGACTTGTGATAAATTGCATCAGCCATCAGGAAACGGAACTTTTATTTACCACTATGGTCTAAGAGATTGATTAATGTTAACAAATTAATCAGTTAATAACCAGTCCATCAATAATGCTATGGGACTACAAATCCCCAGTACTTGAATATCTGATTTAACTAAGGTGTCAGATGTTTCTCTTATCTTTAATAAAAAATACCTCGAAGCACTTTTTCAATTTTTAATTGAGGAAGAGGTTGAATTTTGTATTGTGTAAAATAATTCAAACTGAAAACATTCACTGAAAGAGACATGTTGCTCTTTATTTTTTAGTGTGATAGCTTATTCGGTGATCATGGGAGCACTGATGGCAAGTGGGAAAGAAGTAGCAGGAAAAATACCAAAAGGAAAGGCAAGTTCTACATAAAAATACGGTGGCTCAGCCTAGCTAACAGAAGTGATACTTCTAAGTATGGAGAAGCAGCAGAAGGAATAAGCAAGAACTGAGAGTGTGTGTATCAGGTGTTTGTCCACTCTTTACCATGGTGGCTTACAATTGTATAATGTTTTTTAGGATTCCTTATGTTTTTGTGGATTCTTGATGACAATTGAGAGACAGTTCATTTCAGTATCTATGGTTAACCCTGAGGCTGCAGCTGTTCCTGTCGATATGGAACTTCCCACAGCAAACTATGTCTTTGTAAGCTTGAGGCCAGATCATGGTTGTGAGCTACTATTTGTAATTGCCTTTGAAAAAGTCTCTGATGTTTCAGCTTGAGCAGAATGGAAATCATCTTTGTGGAGGGCAGTAGGCTCTTATGGGCACAGAATAGTAGTGTTTCCTCTTTGTTTTCATGTAAAGTTCAATGTGGTCACAATTTACAAAGTTCTAAATGGCCTGGAACATATTTACATGGAAAAGCATCTTGCCCTATCTTCTGCCAGAGGAATTTATTTCCCAAGGCTACCGTATTAAAGAGATTCAAGTGTATCTCTATGGGACTGCACTTAAGTGCACGTGCACCTCTTGAGGCTTTAATCGGAGTGCCTGAGACCTCAGTGTGGTACTCCATTACTGTAGAAGTTCAGAGTTACCAGCATTTCAAGAAAGGAGGTTGTTCATAATACTTGAAATATTTGTAACTCTGAACAAAGCATTATGATAGATTTTTCTTAAGTTTTTGCAACTGAACATTTACTTATACAGCTTTGAAACTTTACTATGCAGAAGAAAAATGCTGCTATTAACCATCTTAATTTAAATGAAACAAACACAGAAACAGTTTCTTTACCTTGTCAAATCTTTTTTAACTTTACCTTTTTTTTGCAGGCTGAACCTTTCTAGTCTGACACTCTCTGGTCTGGCAACATTCGTGTTCCTGCATTATTTTAATTAGCCAGATGTCCACTTATCGTGCATGTCGGCAAGTTTTCTGCAGTCCCATAAAATTTATTTACAGCAACCAGTCCTGGCTCTCAGCATTCTTTGCTTTTATTTAGCTCTAATTTATCCCTAAATGCCTTGAAAGAGCCATTAAGCAGTGGAAGTGTTGGTAATACTGCTAGATAATATCAAATTCTTTGGTTCAGCACCTGTCAGGAATTGAGGGTGCTGAACTAGAGAGGTTCAACCTGTAGTAGTTTACACTTAATACAATACTGTTCTGTAGTTGTTTGATGTGTTTGGTTTGGTGTGTTTCTGCTGCTGCCTGATAGTTGACTAAGCTCCAATGGGTTATAAAAGCATTGAAGAAAATTGTTACAGATGTAATCAATAAAAATTTTTGTCTTGCAATATACCAGAACTAAGGATGCAAAAATCCCATTAATCAGTTAACTGGTTAAATATTAGCTTAACCTAATGTTTAACTGGTAAATCATCTAAGTGGGAGCCTGGGTCAGGCTCCTGCTTCCAGCCTGGCAGGCTGCCGGCCCCCAGCCACATGGGGAAGCAGATACCCAGTTACCTATTCACATCCCTAACCTGAACTTCCTTAATCTGGGTCCCCCTTATCCAGGACCCATGGTTCAGATGCCAGTTAGGGGGAGAAGAAAGCAGTTCTGCATGCTGCCATTTCCTCTTCCCTCCCGCTCCCTGATGGGGAAACAGCAGCACAATGAAACCACACCCCTATCCGCCATCATTCCCCCTCTCTCCCAGATCCCATTCCAGCACCCTCCCGTCATCTGAAAAATTCCTTAATACAGCATACCCTGTTTCCCAGGGTTGCTGGGTTAAAGTGTACCTTTTACTGGTGGTGATATGTGAAAACAGCACAGAACCTAGCCTTTCTCTTCAGTATTGGACTTTAGAGGGCTGATTACAAGAAAAAATTGAATTCAATATTGAAATTTAAGACAATAAGCAGAAAACAAATAAGAACAACCATGCTGTCAGACCAGTCGTTCAGCTAGCCCAGTTGTCTTCTGATGGTGGCTAGTGCCAGATGTTTCAGAGGAAGAGAACAGAACAGGGCAATTTTGAGCAATCCATATTGCTTCATCCAGTCCCACTTTTGGTAGTTTGCAATGTAGGGATACCCAGAGCATGGGTTTGCATCTTTACCATCTTTGAATCTGCAATTATACTTGTAGCCTTCATAATGTGCCACAGCAATTAGTTCCACATTCTGATTTTTGCATTGTGTGAAGTACTTCTTTATGTTTTAAATCTACTACCTATTAATTTCACTGAGTGACCCTTAATTTTTGTGTTTTATGTGAAGAGGTGGTTAATAGTTTCTCTACACCATTTATGATTTTATGAACCTGTCATATCCCCTCTTAGTCATCTGTTTTCCAACCTGGAACGTCCCAGTCTTTTTACTCTCGCCTCATATGGAAGCTGTTTCATACCCCTTCTCTATACCTTTTCCAGTTGTAATATATCCTTTTTGAGATGGGTGACCAGAATTGCTTACATTATTCAATGTGTGGGTGTGCCATGGATTTATATATTAATGTTATGGTATTCTATGTTATCTATAATTTTCCTGATGGTTCAGAACATTAGCTTTTTTGATTTGGTGCCTCACATGGAGTAGAATTTTTTTTTTTTTTTTATTATCCACAGTGACTCCCAGATCTTTTTCTGGAGTGGTAACAGCTAACTTCGTCACCTCATCATTTTGTATTTATAGTTGAGATTATGTTTTCCAATGTGCATTTATTTACACTTATCAGTGCTAAACTTCATCTGCCATTTTGTTGCCCAGTCATCCTTCTTACTGGGTGACATGAGTCATTTTGTATTGTCTTCAGATTTTGTCACCTCGCAGTTCATCCCTCACCCCTTTTCAGATAATTTATGAATATTCTGAAAGGTACAGGTCCCAGTACAGATTCTTGGGAGACATTGCCATTAACTTGTCTCCAATATGAAAAAAATGACCATTTATTCCTACCCTTTTGTTTCCTATTGTTTAACACATTATTTATCCCTGAGAGGAACTTCCCTCTTATCCTGTGTCTGCTTAGTTTGCTAAAAAGTCTTTGGTGAGGGACCTAGTCAAAAGCTTTCTGAAAGTCCATGCACACTGGATCACTCTTGTACACATGCTTGATATCCTCAAAGAATGCTAGTAGAACCTCAGTGCCATTTCTGTTCACTTTTGAAAGCGAATTGCCCTTTTGAACCTTCCATGGCCTGCAGCAAGTCTTTCAGTGGAGGACCAATTACTAACTTGTTCTCTCCAGCAGTCCCCCAGAGCTTGAGTTTGGTAAGCTTCAAAGCAGTGTGTCAGATGTATTTTTCTAACAGTAATAAAAGCTGTGTTGTTTGTCCCTGTACCAACTGGAAAATAAAACTGGAATTTGTGATATCCAGTGAAAGTCCATATGGCTCCCTGGAAGTGGCAACATGTCCCTGCTGCTTCTGGGAGGACGAGCAGCCTCAGGATCTCTGTGAGTTGCCCCAGCCCAACCCCAAGCACTCTTTCCACTACTCCCATTGTTCAGGAACCACAGCCAATGGGAGCTGCGGGAGCAGCAACTGTAGATGGAGGCAGTGTTCAGAATCACTTAGTTGTTTGAGTTGTGAGATTCCACTGCAAAAGAATGAGAACACTGGTGACAATCCAGGTACATTCGCTAATTCCACAGGTTTAGTTTTTCTTAATAGATTAGGAAAGTCATTGGGCATTCTCATGAACGTGCTAACAATACATTTGCATTTTTCAAAATGCTGTATATTCTTAGTCCTTTGTAATTGTTTGTTGATGATATGTTTTGTTTCAGTTGGTTGATTTTGAAGCCATGACAGCACCTGGTTCTGAGGCCTTTAGCAAAATAGCCAGAAGCTGGATGAATCTCCAAAGGTAAATGTTTTGTCAAAGAAGAAAAAAATTGAAACTATTTTGAGCAGATGTAAACAAAATGGCTACGTCTAGACTGGCATTATTTTCCGGAAATGCTTTTAACGGAAAAGTTTTCAGTTAAAAGCATTTTCGGAACAGAGTGTCTAGTTTGGCACAGAGGCTTTTCCGCAAAAGCACTTTTTGCAGAAAAGCGTCTGTGACAATCTATATGTGCTTTTCCGCAAAAAAGCCCCGATCGGCATTTTCGCAATCGGGGCTTTTTTGCGGAAAACAAACCTGAGCTGTCTACACTGGCCCTTTTGCGCATAAGGACTTTTGCCCGAATGGGAGCAACATAGTATTTCCGCAAGAACACTGACAATCTTACATGAGATCGTCAGTGCTTTTGTGGAAATTCAAGCGGCCAGTGTAGACAGCTGGCAAGTTTTTCCGGAAAAGCGGCTGATTTTCCGGAAAAACTGGCCAGTCTAGACACAGCCACCATGTATATGTATGCAAAACAAATATGATCTGTGATAGTCTGTAGTAAAGCATAAATGTTAAGATCATGCATCCTGTGAGCCAGTTTACTGAATTACAGCCTGTCATCATAAAATTCACTGTAGTGCAGAGGACATGCATATGATTATATGTAACAAAGAAAATCTACTTAATGACTATGCTAAAGGTTAATGTGGTACATAAGGCCTTGACAGAGTCAATTCAGTCTGTGTTAAATTGTTTAACCTGTAACAAAATGTAGAAGTTTTGTTTTTGTTTTTGTTTTAATTGCCAGTGGCTACATATCCTACATAGCATTTGTGCATAGTAAGATAAGTGACTTTCAAAGAGGGCCTGCCCAGCAATCTAGGAGCAGTATAAAGTGTTGAAGCATACAGATGATAATTTGGGTTTGGTAGCACTAGGGGAAAAGTGAGTCACTACTGATCCATCCTACTTTGGCTAATTCACATGGTGTTGGAAAGATCTACATCTAACTCACTTATTGGAGGTTCTCAACAATACCAAGTCTCCAACGGCATTTATGGTGGAGAAATTAAAAGGAGCTAAAAATGTGTGTGTTTTTAGTGTAGAATGGAAATCTACTATTTAAAAACCACCCTATATTATCTAACTTTTAAAGATCAGATTTTTTTTTTTTATAGGCTGAAAAAAATCCTTTAGCTGAAAGTTCCTGTATAAAACTTAGGTGCCAATACATAACCTGGAGCAAATTGTTGAGTTGATATTTACGAATAGGCAATTACAAGTGAAAATAGGCATTTATTGTTGTCCTAACATTGTAAGTTATCTGTGTTCATATATCTGTTACTCTAGAAAGATTCTCTGACATTTAGTCCCTTTACTCAAGTGGTAAAACTTTAAGGAACATTTTTTTTTTTTTTTAAATCTGAGCAACTGAGGTTAAAATGTGAAAACAAAACACAATGCTAACCAATTCTTTTTTCAGTTTTCTTTTGGCACTGTTACCTAAGTTAAAACTTTCCATGGATTTCTCAAATGAAGACAAATGGTTCTCTTAATTTGTAAACCAAATGCCATTATAGTTATTTAGAAGCTTCCAAACAGGATTACATTTCTTAATTTTATGAGTCCCTTTATTTGATATTTGAAACATATATTTTAGTGTGGCTCCAGACATATTTACAATGGAGTAAAACAGGTGCTCATATCACAAAAATGCCACAAACTTGGCACTAATTTTTCCTTTGTGGTCATTCTCCATATAAAAGCAACATTTGAATGGCCTGGAAGTTGAAATAAATTCCTAAACGTTTCTAAAGGTGGTCCATTTAGGCCAAGATTAAGGCACTGTATGGGGTAGTTTAAGGAAACTCTGCACTGCTGCTCTGTGTTGTACTATTTCTGTTGATAGTTTACCTTGTTTATATCTTGTCAGTCTGTTAACTTTCCCTGGAATTATTTCAATGAAGGAAAGCATAAACATTCAGGCACGTTAATTTGAATATAAAACTGATTGCACTTTCTCAACAAATTTACTTGTGAGGCAAACAAATTCAGTTTTCTTATAAAGGAAAGGAATACAGTAAGTAAGTACGCTGGTGCAACTTTGAAGCAGACCATATGTTTCTTCATTGAGTGGTATCCCTGTGGGTGCTCCACTCAGGTCTTGGTGCATCCTCGCACCCCTGATTGGAGATTTTTGGTGAGCAGTGCCCCTCGCGCTGTGCCTGTGCACCCAGCATCGCGCACCCCTGCCATTTGTCGAGTGTGCGTGTGGCATGAGCCCTGTCAGTTCCATTTCTACTGCCCTCAGCTGAAGACGGAGTCAGATCGGTGCTCTTCTTGACAGGAAAAACAAAAATTACTATAGTTAGTTTAGAATTTTCCTCATAGTTGAGTCAGTTAACGACAGTTTTCAACATTTGCTTAAAAAAAAAAAAAGACACAGAGAAGCACCGCGGTGGTGGCTTTTTTCTTCAACATGCTGGGCTCTCCTGGCTTTAAAAAATGTGACTCGTGTCGAGACTCAATGCCTATTTCTGATGGCCATGCCTCCTGCATTAAATGCCTGGGAGAGACTCATGCAGTACATAAGTGCCCGCACTGTCAGAACGTGACAGCCAGAGCTAGAAAAGACTGCGAAATGTGGCTGAAAAACCTCCTCTGGGAGAAGTCCCCACAACCACTATTGAACAAACCTGAGGAGACATGGGGACAGCAGAAGCCTGTTGACAGGGCGGCTTCACCACCCCGCAAAGGCTCACAAGCTTCGCGGGCTTCCCCAACACGCTCATTACCAGCACTGCCTAGAGCCTCTCCTTCCCCAGTGCTGTCAGTCTATGGTACCGTGGAGAAACGCAAGTCTGCACCAGCCAGGAGAGCTGAGTCAGAACCCAAGCACGCCACACTGGTCAGTGTTGCTGAGGCTGCGGCACCTACAAAGCCGCATATGCCACTAGCTCCCACATGCACCGCCACGGTGTCTGAACAGACTGGTCAGACCGAACTCGACCACGCTCCAGCACCACTGCATAAGAAAGCGCTGTGCAAGACATGGTACTTACAAAAATTTCCTCAGCTAGGTACACAGCTCAGACCAAAAGCTTGCTCACCGCGCTCCTCAATGGTGTCTCATACCCAGGGGCACACTCATATGCCAGAAAGGTCTCCTCACTCTCTTATGCTTCTCTCACCAAGAACTGACTATGGCAGCAGACATAGCAGCAGATTTTCTTCATGCCATTCATTTCCCTTGGGATCAATGGCTTCCTGGCATTCATATCGGGATCATTCCCTACAACAACATCCCCTATGGCCCAACCAGCCATGGATAAATCCTCCACAGCAGTTCCATCCACATTGGCCCTCCCGGGAACCATGGCAAGGGTACCAGCCACGTTCCTCCCATGCTTACCACTCGAGATACAGTTCCTACATTACAACAGTACACATCTATGCGCTCCCCGACCATATCCGTGCATTCCTCACCATCTCACCCGCCCTCAGTAATAACACAAGCGGGCTTCACTGATAATGATAACTTACCTCATTCAGACTCAGAGAGTTCCTTACACAACCCCAGATCCACTAGACCAGATGAGGCAGTTTTCCAGATATCGCCCTCTCCACCGGAAGACAATCTAAAACAATTTCAGGAATTATTTAAGTGGGTAGCTCAATCACAGGACTTTACACTCCAAGAGGTACAAGACAAACAATACAAATTACCGATAATACTACAACCCATGGCATCCTCACAGATAGCTCTACCCATCAACGAAGCTATCCTGGAGCCATCAGATTTGCTGTGGCGAACTCCAGCCTCTATGTCCACCCCCACCAGTCCCCTACAAACCACAGCGCGGATAGAAAATACTTTGTCCCTGTCAAAGATATGGACTTCCTCGTTGTACATCCCCTGCTGACCTCACTGGTCATAGACTTGGTTAATCACAAGGCTAAGAACCCACAATTTAAATCTACACCCCACGACAAAGAGCATAAGTGGTCGATCAACTTTGGCCGTAAGGTATACTCTTCTGCCACCCTCCAATTCAGGATATCGAATTATACAGCCCTCCTGGCTAACTATGATCATGCCAACTATGCTTAACTACAGGACCTACTGCAGGATCTTCCTGATGTTGAGACTGCACCTCCAGTCCATTAAGGAGGGTTTATCAATAGCAAAAAAAGCCCACCAGGCTGCAATGGATATCGCTGACATGATGCCTAGGGCCACAGCAATTGTAATGCATAGGGCCTCATGGCTGCAGTCATCAGGGGTCCAAAAGAATTGCAATCGAAAGTGGAGGACCCTCCTCTTTGATAGAAAACAGCTATTTGCCACTTAGACAGATGAAGTCCTACAATGAAAGACTCTCGTACCACACTCCAGCGATATAAACCCCACCTAATAAGAAACACAAGTATACTCCTTACTAAAGGCCAAGGGACTATAATTATAGCGATTATAGATAATAGCAGAGGTCTTATGACAACAGGCCCAAGCAACGCCCTAGCAGGAGGAGGATGCAGCAAAACCAGTCATCCACCACTCAATCGACTTCACACAAACAATAAATTTGAAGTCTTGGTTGGGGGTCTGAGTGACCACCCCACAGATCCAGTGCATTCCAATGCCATCTTTCATCGCCACTGAGACCCTTCTACCAACAGTGGGCCCAAATCACCACAGACAAATGGGTCCTGGAAATTATCAAATCGGGTTACACAATTCCCTTCACATCCATGCCAGCTACCCAACCCCCTACCCTGTCCCTCTTCAGGGACCCATCTCATGAGCCCCTATTACAAACAGAGATGCAAAAGTTACTCACCCTAGAAGCAATAGAACCTGTTCCCACAGAATATCGAGGAAGAGGGTTCTACTCCAACTATTTCCTATCAGTCAGAAAACAGGGGGCTGAAGACCAATCTTGGATCTCAGGAAATTCAGCATGTTCATCCTCAACACAAAATTCAAGATGGTGACCCTGGCAACTATCATACCCGCACTGGACAAAGGGGACTGGTTCTTAGCCCCTGACCTTCAAGACACACATTTTCATGTAACCATCTACCCAGCCCACAGGAGATTTTTCAGATTCATCATAGGTCATTACTAGTACAGGGTCCTCCCCTTTGGCCTTTATGGCCCCTCGAGTGTTCTCGAAGACACTAGGGGTATGTCTACACTACCACCCTAGTTCGAACTAGGGTGGTTAATGTAGGCAACTGAAGTTGCAAATGAAGCCCGGGATTTAAATATCCCGGGCTTCATTTGCATCTTGCCGGGTGCCGCCATTTTTAAAGCCCCGGTAGTTCGGACTCCGTGCCCGCGGCTACACGTGGCACAGAGTAGGTAGTTCGGATTAGGCTCTCTAATCCGAACTACCGTTACTCCTCATGGAACGAGGTGTACCGGTAGTTCGGATTAGAGAGCCACTAGCCACTACATCACAGTACCTGTCCATGAAGGATAAAGGATACCAAGGATAAAGTTATACTCAGGCCTCACCCGAAGTTCCTCCCGAAGGTCATATCCAACTTCCACTTAAATTTACTTACCTACTTACTTTCCTAAACCTCATACCTTCTCCAAGGAGGCCATCTTGCACACGTTAGATGCAAGACGAGTGATTGCGTTCTATCTGGATAGAACTAGGGGAACCAGAAAATCAGACTTTGTAGCGTGGTCTGGGCCACATTCAAGAACAGCAGTCTTGGCACAGGGTGTATCCAAATGGCTTGCCAACTGCATACATACAGCTTATGAACTTTGTGGCAAGCAGCCACCACAGATTATCAGGGCTCGCTCCACGTGTGCAATGGCCACAACGGCCTTCCTAAATAACATACCATTGGTGGACATTTGTAGAGCAGCCATGTGGTCCTCCCATCACACTTTCGCACAACATTGCGCCCTACAGAAATGGCCAATACCCTCCACATCTCTGGTAGATGCAGTCCCTCCTTCCTCTACATAAATGACTCCAATGCCCACTACCATCTGATGGGTACTGCTACTGAGTCACCTGAGTGGAGCACCCACAGGGACATCAGTTGATGAAGAAGTAGTAGTTACTCACCCGGCACAGTAACGATGGTTCTTTGAGATGTATGTCCCTGTGGCTGCTCCACCACCTCCTTCCTTCCCCTTCCCTCCCCTCCCCCCATCTTCCCCTCTGCTTGGAGTCTTTAGGGGACTTCAGGTAGAAAAGGAATGGATGGGGCGCAAGATGCTGGGTGCGCAAGCATGGCTTGAAGGGCACTGCTCACCAAAAATCTCCAATCAGCGGTGCGAAGATGCACTGAGACCTGAGTGGAGCATCCACAGGGACACATCTCAAAGAACCATTGTTGCTGCACCGGGTGAGTGACGACTTCTTCTTTTTAATTGAGTCCACACAAACTTTGACTGTTATCTTGTACAGATATTATGGTATTAAAATTAATATTCATGGTGTGCAAACTATAAATATTCATTTTCAATTTTTAATCTCACACTTAATTTATGTATTATTTAAAGTATTAAAAGAAGTGTTGATATCACCTTCACTATGAAGAGAAATTCAATGATATGAAAGCAACCTCTCCCAATTTGTGGTTAGCAATTTGGAGTGGTTATTTTACAAAATGAATAATGGTTGTTAGAGGAATAAAATCATAGTTCATCCTAATGATTGCCACCCCAGAAAGTTCCTTTATACAGGTGATTGCCTCATTCTTCATTCTGAGACTACTTTCTGAGCTGAGAGTCATGGTGAAGAAAAGGTTTGGGCAACAAACTCATGACCAAAATTGGGCCGTAAATCTGCACAAACTGAAACTTTGTCCTTGAAGTAAATTTTTAAACTTTGTTACAGTTTGCTAATTTTGTTCTCTTTGCAGTATTTCTCCTGCTTACAAGAGTCTCCCATCAGTATCAGAGACGTTTCCAACATTAAGAACAATGATTGAGGTGCTAAATGCAGATTCTTCTCGTTGTCTTAAAAAAACTCTAGTTGCTGTTTAATTTATACAAATAAAGAGCCAAAACCTCTTGTTTTGTAAATTATTTTTGAAAAGGAAAAATTATGAAGACACTGGTCTTAAATTATTTTGATACAATTTTTGATAAATGTAATACTTGAACTATTTTATTTACTTTACGGGCTCTCAACAAGTGGGAAAATCTTTGATTGAAAATATACAATGACTGTGAAGGATGGGGGCATATGGCAGCTTCATTTGTTTTAATGCATAATTTAATGCCACTGCTTTCCTAAGTGCAAATTTATTTCAGTGACCAAATCTAAGGCAATATGATATAATTGAATGGTAACTATTTTGAACCTGCTGCCGATATGGATTTTGTTCTTAAAAAATGTTTTTCTTAATGCACTTTGAAAATCCCATATCTTCTCTGTCTTTCAGTCCTACATTTTCAGGTTCTTCAAAACAAAACATTTTACTATGAAGAATAGTTTCAAATGCCTGTTTGATGAATAATGTCAGGAACACTTGTAAAGAAATTGATGTCAGGAAAACAAACTTTGGAAATAAAAGTAAACAAATAATGTGCTTAAAATGAGCTTTTTCTGGTGAGCAAGTGACAGACTTGTACTAAGGGGTGGTGTTGCCTCCAAGTGAGTCTAGCATTCTGTTGTTGGGTTTCTTGATCGGAAGGACACTAATAGTCTGTGAGTGTACTGGGAGAGCCATCTGGAGTGGTGCTTAAGCAGCTGGCTTCTCAGATGATGGGAGGGAAGGAAAATGAGAGCTAGTAGGGTACCCCATCAGGCTGGCCTGGCTCAGCAAAGATAGTGTGGGCATAGGGCAGCACCACAAATTATAGTTCCTAGAAGGTGGGTTTTCTTTCAGGCAGCAACAAAAGAGAACACCGCCATTTGCAGGGAGTCTCAGTAAGCTGCGGCATATCTTCAGAGCCAAGGTGACCTATGTGGCATATACAGGTTCTGTCTTCTGAATGATCTTGGCAGCTTTTGTGAAGAAGATGACTTCACACATAGTATCCTATAGACTACAGTAGGTTAGACGGTTCATTTAATCAATGCAACCATTTTCTCAATTACTTAATCTGGGCTAGTTTTTTAATCTTTAATGTTCTCCTGCATCTCAAAAATAGTAAACAATTAAAACAAAAACAAACTTCTCATTCTAGGATCATGACTTTCAACACTTTCAGAAAGCTGTCATTTTTTTTAACAGTATCACATTACAAAATTCACTCTTTGTTGACACAAGCACTTTATGGACACCGTATTCCCTTCACAAGTCTGTTACCTGTGTTTTATGTACTCTACATTTTCCAGAGCTCAAGATTATGTGGGCAACTGCTATGTTGTCAGAGAAAGTGCAAGAAATATCTGGGCAAGCAATTTCTTTGCAAGGGGCGTGAAAATGATATACCTGCAACCATGTGGAGCTTGAATGTGACCGGTACAGAGAGATCATTTAGCAGCAGGAAGCAAGCAATTTCCAACACCCAGAGTATCAGACCCTGCCCAGAAGAGAATAGCCATATATCTTCTGTAACCTTTCCTCCTTCAGGCAATGAGTGCTACAGTTCCCTGATGTTCTCTAGCTATTCAAGATGCCCACAGATTCCCCTCTCTAGCACCCTATTGCCTCAAGAGGTAGCCTTTCAATTTTAGAGGATATACATGAAGAAAAATGTACCCCTAAAGAAAGTGATAAATAACTGTGAATGCTAATGTCTGTGACTGGGGGGCAAGGGACCGGCTCTGAGAATAGAATTGGAGGGGCAGTGGATTTAGGTAAGGGAAGGGAGTTGAAAACATGCATTCCGTGAAGAGGAATTACCACAGCATTAGTTTTAATAATTGTCACCAGCACACTGTACTAGAGTGACTGCTATCACTCCATAGTTAAGGTTGCATCTGAGTTTCCATTGTAAGTTCAGTGTTCCCTTATCCCTAAAATTTAGTCTAACTGCTCTCAAATTAGTAGGTTAGATCTGTGTCTGCAACAGAATCTTTCAATGAAGTTTTAAGTTACCTGAACAGGAGGGTTCCAAATTTGACATCCTAAAGATAATATATGGGAGGTTTTAGTATTTTTTTAATTGCCATGATAGCAAAGAATACAAAACAGGAGACAAATCAAAACTCAGTTTATTGGGCTCTCCTTGCAGATCTAGAGCAGTGGTTCTCAACCAAGGGTGTACACGTACCCCAGGGGTACGGAGATTTTCCATGGAGTACTCAACTCCTGAAGATCAGTATTTCTCATCCTGATTATGGGGATTGCAACTGTAAGGCCAGCATCAGAGAGGGCAAGCATAGCAATTAACCAGGGCCGCCATGCTACAGGGAGTCCTGTGTAACTAACTTACATGCTTCAGTGCCGGGTGGTGAGGCTTGGGCTTCAGATAAGTCTCAAGTGGAAAACAGCCTCAAGTAGCACATTGAAATGTAAGTATAGTATTTATTTTCCAATTGATTTATTTCATAATTATGTGGTAAAAATGAAGAAAGTAAGCAATTTTTCAGTAACATGCTGTGACCCTTTTGTATATTTGTCTGATTTTGTAAGCAAGTATTGTTTGTGAGGTAAAACCTGAGGTTCATAAGACAAATCAGGCTCCTGATAGAGATACAGTAGTCTGGAAAGATTGAGAACCACTGACCTAGAGACTACTCCAGTTTTTCCTGTAAACTCTGCACTTGTGCAGCCACTCAGAAGAAATTCCAATGCTACCCAGTTGATTAGCGAAGTGCCCACAGTTAGATTTGTATTTCTCCTGGTAGTGCACATTCACACATGCCTCAGTGAACATAACGAAATTTATTCTGCACGTGGATGTAAAAAATCACATGGATGAATAGAGAACTTTGGACTATGCTCAAATTTCAATAATTAACTGTGATCATTGGGTCAAGCCACCTTAGAAGAGGTCATGACTTGATACCTGAAGATCTAAATATTCACTTGTATAAAAAGTGTCTCTTGCACATTTCTTGGGGGGGAGGGGAGGGCTTAATTTAACCTGAAAAATGGGTGTGGTTAGAGTTCCTGTTTGTTCTGAACATTATAGTTCACAGTGTACACTGAAGATACATCAGAAGGTGAAAACATCCATTTTCCTTCCATTTATTTCTTTCTCCTCCCATACATTACGGAAACAAATCCTACTTTGTTCTACATTAGGTACTCCCCTGTGTAATGTAAGTGCTGTTAGAATATTTTTTCCATTGTGCATTTGTAACTCCCATTTATTGGAAGTGTAAATTGTAGCAAGAGTGGTCTTTTTGGAGAGAAGAGATAGATGTACCAAGATTCGAACATGCATTCACCAGACATCATGTTTAATATCTATTTGATAATTGATCCAGATAGCGCTTGAAGACCCAGGATTATGGGAGGATTGGCATTACTTCAAGAAAAGGAAGCCTCACAGGAACAGCAGCAGAAATTACATTGCAGAGCCTAAGTCTATTGGCAAGGCTGTATTTAATTAGAGGAAAATCTGGCCAGTCTTCCTGCACTGTCTGGCATGTCAAAGGGAATACATTTAAAAGCCTAAAATAAGTGTGGTGTTCCTTGTAAACAGCTCCCATCTATCATTGCTCTTAAATAATTTGTGGTATTGGAGTCTTAGCTTGTTCACCCTTCTTCTGTTTGGGCATCTTTTGTATCTTCCTTCCAGTCATAAGTACTACGTGTTTCTAATGTACTTGATATCTAAGGATCTCAAACTCAGGAACATTTCCCTGGCCTTATACACAAACAAATCCCTATTTTATCTACTACACTTTCTTTCACTTTTCTGATGGACTTCAGGTGCACTCATCCTTACTTTTATTTTGAAAGAATCAAGAAACATGAATTATACTAATTGAAACTGTGTGTCAACTTGCTTTTCTGGGGCTATGTCTACACTGGCGCAATCTTGCGGCAGAAGTATGCAAATGAGGCTAAGCGTGGAATATCGCTGAGCCTCGTTTGTATATCTAATGAGCCACCATTTTTGCATTAGAAGTTCTTGCACTAGAAGGAGCTGTCTACACTGCCCCTTCTTGCATAAGAAAAACCCTCTTATGCAATGCTGCTGATTATTTTCAGGAATAAGGGCATTGTGCAAGAGGGTTTTTCTTATGCAAGAAGGGGCAGTGTAGACAGCTCCTTGTGGTGCAAGAGCCTCTTCTGCAAAATGGTATTCCACCCTTAGCCTCATTTGCCTATTTCTGGTGCAACAACCTGCCAGTGTAGACATAGCCTGTGTGTGTAATATACAGGCTGACTAATAAAGAATGAGTTTGTCCAATACTTCCAAACTAATTAAACAGAGGTAACTGGGCTAATGGGAGAAGCCTAATTATATAGTAGAAAGTTATCTTCCATCCTTTCCCACACCAATCCAGACACAGTGGGCTTTGCAGCACTATCCCTTTCAGCTCAAAGACTGGAACAGTAGGATACAACATCTCAATACTCTTCAAATGAACCCATATGGACACTGATTAGAATTAATGTGTTTGCCTTGCAATCAGTTCCTGCAGCTCTACTGATGTTAGCTATCCTGGCCACTAATACTCCTAACTGAATAGAATTCTGCTGCACTTGTAACTGGTAGGGCTTTGTCCTATTGAAAATATTCCTCTTCTGCCACACCAACTGGGACAAAAGTTTTATTTATTGTAGTTGTAGAAAAAAATCATTCATTGCTCTGGGTACTTTCACAATAATATAAATGCTAATCTGCCCTTCTGTATATTTATACAGTAAAAATGTAATTTAACAGAATGCCTACTTCAAGATATTGAACTTCTATTTATCTTTTTTTAAAAGTCAAAATTTACACACACTTGATGTTATAGATTGAACCTCTCTGGTCTGGCAACATGCATGACCGGGCATGATTTTACTGGCTCTCAGTGTTTTGTGCTATTATTTAGCTCTAATTTACCCCTAAATGTCTTCTAAGAACCCAGTAAGCAGTGGAAGTGTTGGTAATGCTACTAGCCAATATTCTGAGGGTGCCAAACTAGAGAGGATAAACTTCAACAACAAATAGTCTGGTAGCACTTTAAAAACTAACAACTATGTAGATGGTATCATGAGCTGCCCACGTCTTCAGAGGGCCAGCCCCACTTTTGGTTATTGGAAGAAGTGGTCTGTGCCCACTAAAGCTCATGATACCATCAACATGTTTTGTTAGTCTGTACAGGATCAACTTAAAAAACAATAAATAGTCCGGTAGCACTTTAAAGACTAACTCAGCTACCCCCTACAGCTTTTAAACTAGAGAGAAGGTCAACCTGTACTATACTCTGCTAAAGACAAGATCAGAGATTTCTGCATTTTATTTTTGCACAGCTTGTCACAGTTTTAGTTTGGCTTGAGAGCAGCTGGTAAGTGAAGGGAGAAGAAAGGAAAAGGGGAGTGTACCGAGGGAGGAGGAGGGGACAAAAGGGAGCGTGCAGAGAGGAGGGAGGGTACAGGAAGCGTGTAGGAGGAAAGGGGAGGGCACAGGGCGGTGGCCAGGAGGAGACAGGCCGGGGGCGTGCGAAGGGAGCAGCAGAGGGTGTGGCGGCGGCAGAGGAGGGTGCTGCCGGGGCTGGAGGAGGTGGTCTTCTCAGGCTCGGCGTGTGCGGGGCAGGGGCGCGATGGCTTCTATGGCTGCGGCGATCGCCGCCTCCCGCACGGCGCTGCTGAACGGGAACCGGCCGCTGGACGAGCGGGAGCGCAAGCGCTTCAGCTACTTCTCGTCGCTCAGCCCGATGGCGCGGAAGATCATGGCGGAGAAGGAGCGGATCCGCGAGCGCTACGGGCCCGACTGGGAGCGGCTGCCGCCCCGCCAGCAGGACGAGATCATCGACAAGTGCCTGGTGGAGCCGCACATCCAGGCCCGCTACGCGGCGCATCGCGGGGCCGCCCGCCCCGCCGCCCCCGCCTGCTACCCCAGCCTGCGCCTCAACACCGGCCAGAAGGTGGTGCGCTTCGGGGACGAGGTGAGCGCGGCCGGCGCGGCGCCGGGTGTGTGGGGCAGAGCGGCCCGGGGAGCCGCGGGGTGGGGTGAAGTGAGGGGCACCGGCTGGGGGGGATAGGATGGGAGGCACCGCGGTGAAGTGTGAGGGGGGAAGACGGAGGGATGGTAGAAGAGTAGGGGTGGGGGGGAGAGCAGTACGGGGGTATTGGGGGCATGGGACAAAGTGTGGGGGGAGGACAGTGGCTGTGGAGGGTGAAGGGGGCAAAGGAGGTATTGCAGGGGAGAAGGATGCTGTGCAGGGACTGGGAGTAGGGGGAGAGGAGTAGGGACGTTGGGAGCAATGGGGCTTGTGGCAAGGGGACTGCACGGGGAGGGAGAGGAGTGGGGGTTATTCATCAAGTGAGGTTAGGGGCTGGTAGTGGCTACAGTTGTGCTCTTGTCTGTTTCCATCAGTTATGTTAGAAACTTTCACTGCTTTGTGCTGTGGCCAAAAAAGAAGACTGTCAAATGCAGTTATGAGCTATGGGTGCGGGGAGAGGGATTGCTTGATGATTCCTTGTTCTGGTCCCTCCCTCTGGGGCATCTGGCATTGGCCACTGTGGGCAGTCTTGATAGTGGGCTAGATGGACCTTTGATCTGACACAGTATGGCCATTCTTATGGCCTTCTCGTGCTTTTGGGACCTGTGCAATACCTGCAATACCTCCTGCAATACCTCCTTTGCCCCCTTTGCCTTGTCTACTCTGAGAGGAACAGAGACCTGATTCTCTGCTGATGGCAGTAACAGTAAAAGTTGTGGCATAGCCAGGGCACACAGGTGGTCTTACCAACTGTTGTACAGCACTGCTTTGAATAGCAGACATGACAAAAGCCTGATCCTTGTCTATACTATGGCTACCGTCAGAGTTGTGCTGGTGGTGAGTTATGAATCCCAGTTTTCCTAGTATAAATGCAGAATGAAGGAATTTTATAGTGTGAATGAAAGAAGATTTCTGACTAGATTGGCAAAATATGTGATTGCAGTTAGCAATAATGGAATAAGTAGATCAGTAGAAAAGTACATCTGTGGAAGTTGTATGGATTGTGAAGAGGACTTTACAGATGGTAATTTTTAATAGGAATATAACAGTGTAACCATTTAAATGGTTAACCGATAAGCATGAGCTCATCGGTAACCGTAACAATTACACTCCAGCTCCCGCTCCCAGGAGTCGCTGCTGCCGGCTCTGATATCAGGCAGCAGCTGGCTCCCCGGGAGCAGGGCCAGGCGGCAGCTCAAAAGCTGGTTCCCAGAGTGTGCTGGCTTCCAGGGAGCTGGCTGCGCCCAGCGCTGCTGCCTCTCATACACCTCTGATACAGAAGCAGTAGTGCCAGGTGGCAGCCATCTCCCCGAGGACAAGGCGGCAGGTGGGAGCCAGCTGCCACACCACACTGCAGGCTGTGCAGTTGAAAGCTTATACTTCAGAGCCTGCAGCACAGCTGGCTCCCCAGGAATGGAGCCAGGAGTCGGCTCCCAGCACACACTAGCTGGTGGCTCCGCCCCCAGGGAATTAGCTGCACTGGGGAGCTCTGCAGTATAAAATGTAGGTTGCAGAGCCCACAGCATGTAACTGCTAAGATTTTAACGGTTATGGGGTTACCTCATTAGCTGCTTTTTACATCCCTAATTTAAAAAATAATTTAATAGTAGTAGAGACATGATCTCTACAAGTAGAACTCAGTTAATGTTTACATCGAATCTTTTCCGTGTTCTGCTTTTAAGCACAGTATTGAAAATATTCCCAAATTCTGGTCCTTTTTTAGAAACCTTTAAAAAAATTCTTGGTCAGTCTTTTCCACTGCTAATACAGTGCCAGGAAAAACAAGGATGTGGAAAGTTAGGTGGTTGAAAATATAGGTTTTGAAGCTTTTGATGTTCTCTCCAAACACATTTTAGTGTTAAAGGCAAGAAACTAGGTACTTGGTTAGTAGAGCACAGATTGATGTTACTCAGATTAAAGCTCTATAAACAAATCTGTCCATCTCTGAAGCCCTTCCTTTATTTGAATACATTGTTCATCTCTCCTTGGATATGGGATTCTATTCTATTTAGTTATTAAAAGAATGGGAAAAACCACAGCCGTTCAATTGTTTTAAAAAGTCTCTATGAAAGCAGACACAGTGTACAATATCAGTATAATTTGTTATCCTGATTTAAATTCTTAAGGCAAATTACTGTCAAATTATTTTTCTGGTTCTCTAGTCACATGACAAATTAATCTTATGAATTTGTACCCACCAATTTAATTTGAAGTGACTAGGGCTTGTGTTAACCCCCTTACTAATACCCTCATGTAGGATTTGTGAGCACTGCTTGAAGCACTTAGAATAGATAATCACCATAATGTTTCAGAGCTGGCTGTATTATAGGAGACCTGCATTCTGCATCTCCTATGTAAGGAAAATGTCAGGTTAAGCAGTATACATGTTTTATATCTGGAGTTTGATCCAGAAATATAGGGTTGTCTTGATTCTTAGTCAGTGCTAATGGAAATCCTGAATATTTCGCTCAATCAGTTCAAAGACCATCAGGTTTTTTTTTGGGGGGGGAGGGTGAAGAATGTGGTTGATCCATCTATTTGAAGAGGTATCTAAATTGAAAACGGTATATTTGGGACATTTTAGTCTTTCCCATTCCTTAGGCTGCATGTTTTGCTTTCATTGCTTTGAAATTGTGAAGACTTGCTGTTCTGAATTGTCTTGGAGTTAGAACAAAAGTGCTAGGAGTGGTTCTGTTGCAGCATTTTGACAAAATCTTTTCCCGCTTCATGAACTGATAGGCAAAATGCCACTGAGACTTGGCAAAACAACAATGAATAGAAATATCACTGTTCTTATCCCCTGTGTATGCTCTAACTGAGGGTAAACACAGTTAATCAAATTACTTGGTGTAGAGAGTTAAATTTGGGTTATGAAGCATCTGCATCAACTGACTTCCTTTTTCACTTCTCAGCCAACGCTTACATAAACAATCTTCCTGAAAAAGAGGTCCCGCTCTCTTCTGGCATTCTCCTGTTCCATTTTAGTCTTCCAATTGGACTGCCAAGCCTGAGGGGCCTTTCCTGGCTCATCATTCCTTGGCTTTCACAGCCTCCCTTTCTGATGCCAAACCTGAGTTCTGAACTTCTTCCATGGCTCCCTAATTTCTCTTTCTTCTCCTGTTGCCATAGAGCCACTCTGTGCTGCTTGGGGCTGTCTCTTGCAGTTGGAGTTCAATTTTCCAGGTCTGTGAAAGCCTCACTTACTGAGCTTTCATGTTATCTCTTGACCTGACACTTGCTCAGCTGTACGACTGTAACCCTGCTTTGACAGCACAACTGGATTCTTAAAACCTGACATCTTTCCTTTCCTTTGTCTTTCACACTTAGCTTCATTTTGTGCCTGTTTAGTATTTTCCCCTTCCGTTTGCTAGCTAGCATGCATCTGAGAGTACGTCTAGACTACCGCGTTTTGTCGACAGTATCTGTCGACAAAACTTCTGTCGACAAAGAGCGTCCAGACACATTGAGTTCTGTCGACAAAGCAAGCTGCTTTGTCGACAGAACTCTGTAGTCTGGACGCAATGTTACAGGCAATAACACCTTCTGTCGACAGAAGGTGTTATGCCTCGTAAAATGAGGTTTACCAGCGTCGACAAAACTGCTGAGTTCTGTTGACGTTATGTCGACAGAACTCAGCGGTAGTGTAGACGCTGGTATAGTTTTGTCGACAAAAGTCCACTTTTGTCGACAAAACTAGGTAGTCTAGACACACCCTGAGACTGCTCAAAAACTGCCATACTGAGCAGAAGGCATGAACAATTTGAATTTGCATAGCAGAATTGTATTTGTTGTTTTTTCAGATTTTTTCTAATAAGCATCTTTTTAAAAGAAAAATGAAACATAGCAATTGTTCTTCCATTGTAGCTAGGAAGATTTAATGAGAGAATTTCATCTTGGTGTGAAAGATTTTAATGGTTTTCTTATGTGAAAATAATGCTGGCCAGGTAAAACGGAAAAAAAAATCCTATTATCACTTCTAACTCCATTGTCTCCCTTTTAGTTCTAGTAGCAGGGTTACATCTTTATCTGTCTATCCAACTATCCCTTGTCTGCAAGAAAATAGGATAGCAAAATTTTCCTCTCTCAAAAATAACCATTCCTTTAGCTGTTTTCATAATAGTCCTGTAAAAAGACATTGTGCAATTGTGAGTGAGGAATTCTTTAGAGACTTATAGTGGCCAAGGTTTTAATTGTTTACATTTATTATGAAACTTGCCCAAGAGTTAAATCATTAGCATTAAATCTTAGTTAAACTGCAAAAGTATTTCTCCAGTTATGGAAACTTTTTATCTAAACAGAGCTAATATATTGCAGCAGGGTTTTGTTTAAAAAAAAAAGTCCCTAAAAGGAGGCATTTTATATGAAGAATCATCATTCCAGTTTCTTTTGCTTACCATTCACTCCCACCTCCTTATAAAAACAAATTAAACATTTTTACTTTACAGTGGCTCTGTATGCAAATAAAATGAGCTTTTGAACCTGGGACTGCAAATTCTGTAATGTTTTGGGATGCAATTGACATTACAAGGATAAAATATTTCAAGGTTTTCCTCGAGGACTTTGGGGAAAGTTGTGGGAATAAGCCAAAAAGTAAAGGAAATGAAGAATTCACAAAACTGGCAGTTAGTATCTCTGGTTTTTATTCCCGGCTGTGCCACAAACTTTCTGTAGGATGTAGACCAAGGATATAGATGGGCCGCAGGCCAAATCTAGACTGACAGACACCTTTGAACAGACCCTGACAAATTTATCTATCTATCTATTTATTTATTTATTATTGATTTTATTATTTTCTCTGTTGTCTGGACCTTGACTGTACCTTGGCCAAGAAATTTGAACCTTGATAAAAAATAATTGACTTTCCCTGAGGATGTCACTTGTATTCTCTGTGGTTCAGTATCTCCATCTGTAAAATGGGAATAAATAATTCCCCTTAAGAGGTATTTGTGAATTGTAATGAATTAGTCTGGAATTTTCAGAAGAGCCCATAAGCGGGATGGAATTTCTAAATCATTTAGAATTGTCACAGAAGCCTATTCTTAATGCAGATAAGACCTTTTTGTTCCTCAAATGGAATTCACTATAGAAGAATATGTTAAATTAGCTCAGTGTGCATTATTTCACCAAGGAGAGAGTGATGTGGAATTAAAAATAATACATCTTGCATTGGTTATTTTAGGGTGACTTGACTTCAAGTTAAAGGAGAGCTGGTTTTTAGGAATGGAAATGTGTGGTGATACTACCATCCTTTGGGAAAAACTTGATTTTTGCTGTCATCTTGCGCTCTGCCAAATGTTTAGGGCCTACTCCAACTCCTGTGACATTAGTGGAGTCTTTTCATTTACTTCAGTAGGAATTGTTTCAGCCCTTTTGTTGTTATTTTAATTGAAAATATAGCTTTTTAAAAAGAAAGCAAACACACATGTAACTCACTTGAGGCCTTATTTTAAAAAGGGGTTGGATAGCTCATGGGGGATAAGCTCCCTGCTGGATTGGGCTCATAATAATCAAATGTATGTTTCAAATACAATATCATTATGTAACTTGGAAACTGCTAAATTGGGGTTAAGGGAGGAGCTGAGATGTCCAGATGGCTCATATCGTACCACCAAGCCTTTAACATGGAAGTCTTACTTTTCCAAAGATGCCTGCGGTATTTTCTGTTTTGCATCAGACTTGAGTCTTTGGCTTTGTGATGTGAAGTGAGTGATCACCTGATTCTTTTCTGTTTCGCTAACAAATAACTTTATAATAAAAAATGTCCGCTTTAAATATTTGTTGAACTGCTATAGATTTCTATTGTCAAGAGAACTGAAAATGATTTCCACTAGTTAACCCTCCCCCTCTCCCTGACTCCACCCTTTCCCCTCAATAATGCTTATCAAAGAAGTAGTGTTCCTGTTCATTTTTGCTACAGTAAGATATTCAGTAACCAGCACAGGCTCTCTTTTGTTTTGGTTTGAGACTGGACAGTTGCTGTCAGATGCTTTGAACAATGCTTATATCATACACAGAGAAGAAGAAGGAAAAAAATACAGTATGTCTTTCATTTTGAAAGTCTGACGCCATTTTGCAACAAGCTGCCTGAATGTAGCAATTTGGTTGCATGCTTCTCTGTTGTCTTTGATAATCTGCAGCTGGCTGCTCAAGTCATCTGTGTGACTTGAGTTCTTGTTTGTTTTTAATTTTTTGTCTTGGACTGAAAATTGCCACAAGCAATCTGTTACATAAGTTATGTAGCAAGAGGGCAAATAGCTATTTACCTCTTTTTGTGAGAGAGTTCCATGTGTTGTGTGTTGAAAACCAGCTGATCAATATGAATTGATACTAATTCACGTTGATAATGAATAACCACAAAGATTTTGTTCTAAACTGGTTAGATATTCTTTAAATCAGTATTACGGGCCTAATTTTATTCTCCTTCCTTTTTCTTGCATGAGCATACAAGAATGTAGTGATCATATAGGAAAGGCAATGTAACTTAACTGATGAATTTCTAGTATAGTAAGTATCTTGGGGCTGAGGGTATATTTCAGAAAAATAGTTTCAGGTCTGAGATTATCATAAAGCTTTGAATTGATTAGTAAGTTTACAATGGGGTGGGGGAGGGCAATAATTTTTTGCCTGGGGCCATTTCAGAAATTTTTAAAGTAGCCCCGAGCCACACCGAAAGGGGCAGGGCCTCGAAGGGGTGGGATCAGGATTCTTCCCTGCTTCCCCACCCACAGACCATGATTGGCCTGAGAAAGGGGGAGCACCTTTGTTGTCCCCCCTCGTTCCCGGAGGTTGCCCCTGGCACTGGGGAGGAGACTTTGTGCTCTCCTCATTCTGCCCCCAGGCCAATCAGGAAAAATTCATGCACTTTCCCCTGTCCCCAGACCCTAATTAGCCTGGAGGCAGGGGAGCAGCAGGGCCTCCATGAACCGGATCAACCCACTTGGTGTGCCAGATCCAGCCTGTGGAGTCCTTTTTGCCCACCCCTGGTTTACAGTAACCCTCTGTTGTGACTTTAGGCCAAAAATTGTTGGTCTAGGTTGAGATGAAAAGGGGATGGAGAGGAAAACATAGTGTGATGAGTTTAGAGCATGAAGGTCTCTGTTGTGTTTCCCAGACAAAAAATATAAAAATTTGAAGAACGTTATTTGTCTAGGACAAAAGCCGTTCACTGTAATGTATCTACTATATAGTCGAGAAAGTCTGTCTGTCTGTTCAATAATGCGTCTTAAACGGTAAGCGCTAGAAGCACTGAATTTGGTATACAGCTTCCTCTTATCGTAACTTAAAGCAAGGTAAAGATTTCGTTGTGCCAGGAAAATGGGATGTGCCTGTAATGGAATTACTCCTCATAAAACTATATAGAAGAGAGACAGAATCACCAGGCAGGTGAAAGGGGCTGGCTAGGGGGCACCCCTTCCAGTCCAGGGCTATCCCAGTCCCAAGCCTCCCACCCCCATTTAAGGAGCGTAGGGGACTCCATTCCCCTTTGCCTGGGAGCAAGGGGAATGTACACTCTGGCTGGGAGCACAGGGGGACAGACGAACCTGGACCTGCCTCAGCTGGGGAACATGCACCCTATCTCTGTGCCCAAGGAGAGGTGCTTCTCCCCTGCCCCCAAGCCGCTGTGGTGAGAGGGGGCTGGGTAGTCCTCTCTCCCCAGGGCAGCCTGTACACTGAACCCGTCATCCCTAGCCCCACCCTAGAGCAGTGATTCAAATGAAGCACTTCATTTTCCAAAAATAAAAAAATTGAATTAAGGACTCAGGCAATGCTGGGTAAATCTTCTAGTTTAATATAAAATGGGACTGATCTGTTTGTAGCACTACATATGCCCAATATAAGCCTCATTCATCCTTAATTCATGATGTTTGTAAATATTATTTTCCAAAACATCAAAATGAATGTATAGATTTGGAAAACATTTTTGTTTATTGTATGGGAAACACACAATTTCTCACTTTGCTGCTCCTGCTTTGGTGTGCGTGGTACATGTTTGTGCCAATTATGCTGGCAGTGGTATATACAAATGTAGATTATGCAGGTAGCAAATTCAATAAAGTGGAGTTATGTTGAAAAATAGCATGTTACTCTGGAGAGTATTTGTGTTTTGAGTCATCTCAGCTTTGTTTATAGAGATACAAAATTTACTGCGGTTAGCACGGCAGAGTTACCACGACTGTAAGAGAAGAGGAATACATGTTCTGCAGCAACAATAGCAGAATAGATAACTAACTTCCAAATGGAAAATATTTGGTGGTGGTGCGGTGAGCTAAAAAGAGCCCAGTTGGATTGTCAGAGTGTAAGTTGAGTCTCCAGGACTGACTGTTTAAAAACAAAACAGCCCTTTCCTTCTAAACTGAGCAAATTAAAAGTGGAGTTTCTAAGAAGCAATAACTTTGGAACCTGACAATGCAGTTTGTAGTGTCATTTTTCAGAATATAATTACCATTTAATTTTTGACATTATGTGGTTCTTTACATTGCATAGGATGTTGGATAACCGTCATACACTGTGTATTTGGCTATTGTCACATGTAAAGTAGTTGGCAAAGATCAGACATACAGTACATTTGTAATATTATTGTTTTTATTTGTATAGCAGTGGCATGTAGAAGCCTAAACCAGGTTAATACAGCCATGTTGGTAGGGAGTGTACAAACATGTAATAAATGACAGTCCTTGCCCCCTAAGAATTTACATTCTTTAAACAAAAAAATTCATTCAGTCCATAGATTGCCTATGCCATCTTTCAATCTTTGGCTTGTTCTAATTTAATTTTATTACTGTTTTGTTACGCTTCAAGTGATGCAATATGAGTTTACCTCTTTTTGATATTTTTATAAATAAGATTGCTTTTTTGATTTTTAGAGATTCTTGAATTTTGTTTCAGGATATAACTTGGCAAGATGAACACTCAGCCCCTTTCTCCTGGGAAACGAAGGTAAGTTAGCTATTTACACCCCACCCCCTTGTTTTAAGGTCAGTTTGCCTCCGAATTAATCCTACTCTCATTTGAGAATTGATACATTAAGGTCCCTTTACAGTACACTGAGAGAAACTTGTAAAGTGACCATAGCATACATGAAAATTAATCCCAATATGTTTTCATTGACTTAAATAGAAGCAGGATCAGGTGCTTCATGAGCTAATATTTAGATTCCAAATGTAAGTGTAAAACTCTTGTTGTGCCATCAGATTTTCATCGTTTAGAAAATTGCAAATCAAATCTGCAGAAATTATCAGAATTTCCAGGTTAGGGAAGAAGAGAGAACCTGTAGGACTAAATAATTGTGAATCACCTACTTCATAAGCAAAGAGGACAGGATCCCATTTAAAATATATTTGTGACGGATGTAAGTGGTTTGGAGTGAGGAGAGAAGCATGCATGTATGTAACCCCATTGAATTTTATAAAACCTGCATTAGGCTTCATCTGGTGTTCTCTGCATCAGGCTGTGATGAAAACTGTTGAACTTGCTGCATCTGCGTGAAGTTCAGGTCTGCCTTCTTCCAAAAAGGAGTGCATAGACAAGTATCTTAGACTACTAGATTTGTTCTGCTTGTTGAAGATGTCAACATTGTGGCAAAAGTTCTAGCTAGGTTGTGGTTCCCACAATAGTAAAATAGAATGAGTGTCTCTGTAGCTGCAGAGTGAGGTCACAACTCAGAAATATGTTTGTGAGGGTTTGGTTGTAGTTTTTGATAGTGATTTCTAATGGCAAGATATTTTAATTTCCCATTGTGGAAAAATACAATCAATGGCTATGTCTACACTGGCCCCTTTTCCGAAAGGGGCATGTTAATTTCACAGGTCGTAATAGGGAAATCCGCGGGGGATTTAAATATCCCCCGCGGCATTTAAATAAAAATGTCCGCCGCTTTTTTCCGGCTTTTAGAAAAGCCGGAAAAGAGCGTCTACACTGGCCCCGATCCTCCGGAAAAAAAGACCTTTTCCGGAGGATCTTATTCCTACTTTGAAGTACTTCAAAGTAGGAATAAGATCCTCCGGAAAAGGTCTTTTTTTCCGGAGGATCGGGGCCAGTGTAGACGCTCTTTTCCGGCTTTTCTAAAAGCCGGAAAAAAGCGGCGGACATTTTTATTTAAATGCCTCGGGGGATATTTAAATCCCCCGCGGATTTCCCTATTACGACCTGTGAAATTAACATGCCCCTTTCGGAAAAGGGGCCAGTGTAGACGAGCCCAATGTGTTTGAATGTATAACTTTACTTTTTTTTTTTTTTTTCTTTTAAACATGAAAAGTTAGTCTCAGATTCAGACTTCTGTCAGATGCCAAAGGGGAGTCCACATGTTGAGGAACCAGAATCTACCATGTGTGATAGTGAATTCTCCATTATTATCAAATCCTAAACATGCACATTAAATCCCCCACCTCGAGTTATGTTTGTACAGAGTCATTTTATTATCCTCTAACCAAATCCTTCATAAGTTGTTATTGAGATGCAGTTTTTTCTTTCTACAGGTGAAGAGAGGTGTAACAGTGTAGCTGTAATGCTATGTTTACACAGCAGCGTTATTTCGGAAGAGCTGTCATTCCTAAATAATGGCTTGCTGTGTAGATGTGCTCTTTGTTATTTCAAAATAATGTTGAGCTGAAGGACTTCTTATTCCAACTCTTGCAACCCTTGTTTCACAAGGAGTAAGGGAAACCAAAGGAAGAGTATTCTTCCTTTGACTTCCTGCTGTGTAGACAGCACCAAAAGCTGAATTAAGGTATTTTGACTTCAGCTACGTAATTGACGTAGCTGCAATTGCATAGCTTAATTCGACTTTTGCCCTGCTGTGTAGACGTACCCTAAGTGAGTTGCTTATCTGCAATAATAGAAGGCTTATACCTGGAGAGTAGAGGGACAGTGTGAATTCCATTTCATATTTATATTTGAATCTAGCTTCTTTTTTAGCTGTTTTAAACTGAGACTACTTATATGATTAGTTCCATAAGAATGGCCGTACTGGGTCAGACCAAAGGTCCATCTAGCCCAGTATCCTGTCTGCCAACAGTGGCCAACACCAGGTGCCCCAGAGAGGGTGGACCGAAGACAATGATCAAGCGATTTGTCTCCTGCCATCCCTCTCCAGCCTCTGACAATTATCTCCTGGCTAATAGCCTTTTATGGACCTAACCTCCATGAAATTATCTAGCTTCTCTTTAAACTCTATTATAGTCCTAGCCTTCACAGCCTCCTCTGGCAAGGAGTTCCACAGGTTGACTACACGCTGTGTGAAGAAGAACTTTCTTTTATTAGTTTTAAACCTGCTACCCATTAATTTCATTTGGTGTCCTCTAGTTCTTCTATTTAGGGAAGTAATAAATAACTTTTCTTTATCAGCCCTCTCCACACCACTCATGATTTTATAGACCTCTATCATATCCCCCCTCAGTCTCCTCTTTTCTAAACTGAAAAGTCCCAGTCGCTTTAACCTCTCCTCTTATGGGACCCATTCCAAACCCCTAATCATTTGTTGCCCTTTTCTGAACCCTTTCCAAGGCCAAAATATCTTTTTTGAGGTGAGGAGACCACATCTGTACACAGTATTCAAGATGTGGGCGTACCATAGTTTTATACAGGGACAGTAAGATATTCTGGGTCTTATTTTCTCTCCTTTCTTAATAATTCCTAGCATCCTACTTGCCTATTTGACCACCGCTGCGCACTGTGTGGAAGTTTTCAGAGAACTGTCCCCAATAACTCCAAGATCTCTTTCCTGATTTGTCGTAGCCAAATTAGCCCCCATCATACTGTACATATAGTTGGGGTTATTTTTCCCGATGTGCATTACTTTACACTTATCCACATTAAATTTCATTTGCCATTTTGTTGCCCAATCACTCAGTTTGGTGAGATCTTCTTGGAGTCCCTCAGTCTGCTTCTGTCTTGACTATCCTAAACAGTTTGGTATCATCTGCAAACTTTACTACCTCACTACTTACCCCTTTCTCCAGATCATTTATGAATAAGTTGAAAAGGATTGGTCCCAGGACTGACCCTTAGGGGACACCACGGCTGTGTCTGCACTGGCCCCTTCTTCGGAATAGCCATGCTAATTTAGAACTTTGGAATAGGGAAATGCGCGGGGGATTTAAATAAACATGGCCGCCGCTTTTTTCCCCGGCTTGGGGAAAGTAGGAATAAGAGATCCTCCGGAATAGGGCTTTATTCCGGAGGATCGTGCCAGTCTGGGCGCTCTTTTCCGGCTTTTCCCCAAGCCGGGGAAAAAAGCGGCGGCCATGTTTATTTAAATCCCCCGCGCATTTCCCTATTCCAAAGTTCTAAATTATCATGGCTATTCCGAAGAAGGGGCCAGTGAAGACGTAGCCCACTAGTTCCCCTCTCCATTCTGTAAATTTACCATTTATTCCTACCCTTTGTTTCCTGTCTTTTAACCAGTTCTCAGTCCAAGAAAAGACCTTCCCTCTTATCCCATGGCCATGTAATTTACACAAGAGCCTTTGGTGAGGGACCTTGTCAAAGGCTTTCTGAAAATCTAAGTATACTATATCTACTAGATCCCCCTTGTCCGCATGTTTAACCCCTTCAAAGAACTCTAATAGATTAGTAAGACAGGATTTCCCTTTACAGAAACCATGTTGACTTTTGTCCAACAAATTATGTTCTTCTACATGCTTCACGATTTTATTCTTTACTATTGTTTCGACTAATTTGCCTGGTACTGAAGTTAGACTTACCGGTCTGTAATTGCCAGGATCGCCTCTAGAACCCTTTTAAAATATTGGTGTCATGTTGGCTACCTTCCAGTCATTAGGTACGGAAGCCGATTTAAGGGATAGGTTACAAACCACAGATAATAGCTCAGCAATTTCCCATTTGAGTTCTTTTAGAACCCTTGGATGAATGCCATCTGGTCCCAGAGATTTGTTAACATTACCGTATTTTCCGGCGTATAGGGCGACTGGGCGTATAAGACGACCCCCTATCTTTTTAATTAAAAGATAGGGTTTCATCTTATACCCCAGCGCCCCCCGCCTCCTTTGCTCCCGGTGTCCCTGGTCTGCTGGAGATGGTCCCCAGCAGACCAGAGGCACCGGGAGCAAAGCCGCCAGGAGCGCCTGGGCTGCCCCCCCCCCCCCCCCCCGGAGCCCCTCCGCGGCTTTGAAAGCCTCGGGGGAAGCCGGCGGCGGGGCATCCCAGGCGCGCATGGGCTGCCCCCCCGCCGGAGCCCCTCCGCAGCTTTGAAAGCCTCGGGGGAAGCCGGCGGAGGGGCTCCGGCGGGGGGGCAGCCCATGCGCGCCTGGGATGCCCCGCCGCCGGCTTCCCCCGAGGCTTTCAAAGCCGCGGAGGGGCTCCGGCGGGGGGGCAGCCCATGCGCGCCTGGGATGCCCCGCCGCCGGCTTCCCCCGAGGCTTTCAAAGCCGCGGAGGGGCTCCGGAGGGGGGGGCAGCCCATGCGCGCCTGGGATGCCCCCCCGCCGGCTTCCCCCGAGGCTTTCAAAGCCGCGGAGGGGCTCCGGCGGCGGGGCATCCGGCGTACAAGACGACCCCCGATTTTTGGGGGATGTTTTTTAACTTCAGAGGTTGTCTTGTACGCCGGAATATACGGTAAGTTTTTCTATTTGTTCCAAAACCTCCTCTAATGACACTTCAATCTGGACAGTTCCTCAGATTCATCACCCACAAAGGACGGTGCAGATTTGGGAATCTCCCCAACGTCCTCAGCCGTGAAAACTGAAGCAAAGAAATCATTTAGTTTCTCCGCAATGGCTTTATCATCCTAGATTGCTCTTTTTATAGCTCGATCGTCTAGGGGACCCACAGGTTTTTTAGCAGGCTTCCTGTTTCTAATGTACTTAAACATTTTGTTATTTCTTTTTGAGTTTTTTGCTAGCTGTTCCTCAGAATCTTTTTTTTGCTTTTCTTATTACATTTTTACACTTGATTTGACAGTGTTTATGTTCCTTTCTATTTATCTCACTAGGATTTGACTTCCACTTCTTAAAAGATACCTTTTTGTCCCTCACTGCTTCTTTTACATGGTGGTTAAGCCACGGTGACTCTTTTTTAGGTCTCTTGCTATGTTTTTTAATTTGGGGTATACATTTAAGTTGGGCCTCTATTATGGTGTCTTTAAAAAGTTTCCATGCAGCTTTCAGGGATTTGGCACTAGTCACTGTGCCTTTTAATGTCTGTCTAACCTCCTCATTTTTGTGTAATTCCCCTTTTTGAAATTAAATGCCAGGGTGTTGGACTGCTGAGGTGTTCTTCCCACCACAGGAATGTTGAATGTTATTGTATTATGGTCACTATTCCCAAGCAGTCCTGTAACGGTTATTTCCTGGACCTGATCCTGCGCTCCACTCAGGACTAAATCAAGAATTGTGATTCCTGCACCAGCTGCTCTTATTCTGAGTTGCTTGTTTAAAAAAATAAATTCCACGTATCATCTTGCAGTCTTCATTTCTGTTCAGTCTTTCCCCTGCTAGCTGATTCTTGTAGCAGTTATCTATATAATTTTGTGATGAATGGTATTCCTAAATCTTTTCTGCTTGATGTGAGTGAGCCTTCGTTCACCTGAGGAGAATAATGTAATCAACTTTAAATTTGACATCTAAGTTTACGTGAGGAGGAGGACTGACTTTTCTTTTTAAGCATATGATATAAAAATTATACAAACGGTGTGAGAGAATGATAAAGTATTGTTATCAACAGTCATCCATAACCTTTAAAGTTGGAAGGATTTGATTTTTATTGGTATTGAAGTTAGACTTACCGGTTAATGTCAAGTTTGTACAAACACAAACCAATGGAAAAAGTACTTCCATTGGTGATGATAGCTATGTACAGACTTGTAAAATAAGAAAAATGCTGTCTGAGAATTTGAGAGTTAAGGATATTTTGTATATTTTGATTTTTGTAACAATTATAAAGCTTCAATTCTTTGAATCTCAACATCTCCTGTCATTAAATAATTATTAGCTGACCCTCACATGATTTTCTGCAACTGAAAATGTAAGTCCATAAACATAAATATTATACATTAAAATAATAATTAAAAATTATTTCTCCCAAACCAGTTTATTGTAAAAGATACTAAGAGAATAGGAAGAAAGATGAAAACATTGCTTTCTCTCACAGGGAGCTGAAGTAATTGGTTATTTCTCTCAGATCTTAGGCTACAATATGATGTTTCCAATTGTGAAACATGGTTGTAGGCAAGCAAATACCTTGTCATGTAATATTGAGGCCAGGGTATATAATGATTTCGAAACTTAAGACCCTTTCTATTACTATATCTCTCCACCTAATAATTTAGCTGTTATTTTATAGGTTTAGTCCAAGAGCCTGTGAGGATACTATAGGCAGTGGTATGGTGGAACAAAGTTTATCCACACAAATTTCAATTATTAGGTATACCTTTGTTTGTGAGGACAGAAAGTTTGGCCTTCTTTCTGTCAGTTGAGTGGTTTAAACACAGGCAATGGGAGGTACAAATTCATGAGATTAAATCCAGGCTCCGGCATTGGCTTTCTTTTGTGGTTTTGATCAAGTCACTAAACCAGCATTTTCAAACATGGGTGCTAAAACAAGTATCTGAATCCATATTTAGGTATTTAAATATGTAGCCCATTTTTTCCCCCAGAGGCATATGGTACATCTAGTAGAAGTGCCCAAATATGGAGTTTAGGTGCCTGTCTTTAGGAATTAATATTTGAAAATCTTCTGTTTTTTGTGAGGTTTTAACTAATATTTGTAAAGCACTTCCAAAAATAGTTTGTTTATTTTCAAACATGAGGCATCAGAAATGGTGAGGAAGCTTTTAATTACATAATGATCTTTCCCTCTCACTTTTATATTTTGCCACTATATGATTTTTCTGGTTTTATAAAATTGTTCTTTAAAACTTCAGCAGAGAGTAGCTAAGTGGATTACAAGTTCTTAGCATTTCAGATCTGGAAGCTTGTGCTCCAAATCAAAGATTTTAAACCAGGGGTGGGCAAGAGGGCCTCTGCAGGTTGATCTGGCCCACCAAGTGGGTTGATCCAGCCCACAGAGGCCCTGCCGCTCCCTCGCCCCCAGGCCAATTAGGGCTGGGAGCGGAGGAGCACACGAAGCTTCCTCCTGCCCTGGCAGGAGCATGCAGTGCTTTAAAGCATCATGTGGCAGGAGGAGATGTCATGTGCTCCCTTGCCCCCAAACCCTGATTGGTCTGGAGGCAGGGGAGCTGTGTGAAATTTCCTCCCCCTGCCCTGCGAGGAGCGCGCGGCACTTCAAAGTGCTGTACACTCGCACAGGGTGGGGGCAGGACAGAGGATGCTTTGTGCAGCTCCCCTGCCCCCAGGCCCTGATTGTCGTGGGGGTGGAGGGAATGCACGAAGCCTCCTTCTGCCCTGTGAGGAGCACAGAAGTGCCGTATGCTCCTGGCCGGGGGGGACAGGAGAGGGTGTGAGGAGAGAGGAGTCTTCGTGCGCTCCTCCGACACCCAAGCCCTGATTGGCCTGGGGATGGGGGAGCATGTGAAGCCTCTTCCCGCCTGCCAGGGGCATGGGTGCCTAGGGGGAAGGGGAGGGCAAAGGGGCTCCTCCACCCCCAGACCAATCATGGTCTGGGGATGGGGAAGCCTAGAAGCACGTTGGCCCCGCCCCTTCCAGGAGGCCAATTACAGTGGATCTTCCGTGGTCTAAAAAGTCCCCTCTTTCGGAACCAGTGAAGTCCTAAGGGTGCTGAACCAGTGAGGTCCAACCTGTATGTGTCCACAAACAGTACTCTTGCACATGGAGGCTAAAACCAGGCTGAGCAAAGTAATTTTTAAAAAACAGATTCCTAAGATGGTATTTTTGGTAGTGGTGGGGGCTGGCTTTTGTCTCTTTCGTACAGGTCGTATAATAATGTCAGCTCCAAACAATGTTTTAAATATTGTTGCTAATATGTTGGCATGAGTAGCACTGTTGGGTAGCAGTTTTGTTCCTATAAAACCTATAGACTTAGAACAGCGCTATAAACACATGCTATAGACCACTGTTTTTCAGGGTGGTCTGTGGGCCCTCATTGACAAAGCTACTAATGGGCCATTCTAGTTTATTTAGTGGCTCAGCAGCCACAGCTCCCCTTGGTTGGAAATGGTAAACCAGAGCCAATGGGAGCCACAAGGCTCAGTGGGTGAAGAGCTGCTAGAATAAACCAACTGGAGCGGCCCATCAGCAGCTCTCGCAAAAACACTGCTATAGACTAACTCTCTTTGGGTCAAAAAATTCCTGCCTACACTGGTGGTGGAATTCATTTTAGCAGCTTGCTCGTAATAACTGTTCATACATGGATTGTAAATAGCAGCTTTGATTTCTGTGATTAGGTTCTTTGATAGGCAAAATATAATTGTCCAAGTTAGATGTTGGGCAGGTATTCTTTATTGCCAGGATTGTTTTTTTTTTAACTAGATACTAACAATATGGACATAGGACATATTTGGGTTTAGACCAGATTTTTAACTGACTAACTCAAATACATCTGTGACCATGATTTTGCTGTTTCATATTTTGTAATCTCAATTATTTCTGAAGTTATATAGTGTGTATCTCATCTCAATGTATTTTATTTTGGATATGGACACACAGTATTTTTAGTCTTTAATGACTGGGTGGTTTGTTGCTTTTTTCTTGTGGAGTTTTTTTTTAAACCTGTTTGATGATTCTTTGACTTAGAGGTTTTAATCCTTATCTTTGTCATATTGTTGAGCACTGCTGTGCTAATTTGGCTGCTTTCTTCAGCAAGTTGAGGTCCTTATTTTAATTAATTATTTTTGGTCTTTTGAGTAGACTGCTTCATTATTTTGCTGCTTAATATGCTGGACACTGCTTAAAATGAGCTTGCTTTGATAGTGTTTCTGAAGCCTTTGTCTCAACAACTTAGATGTCTTGAGGCTGCCAAGCCAAACAGTTTATTTTGGCTGTGTGTGCCCATGTGTTCAGTAAAATACTACACATTCCTGGTAAATGAATAAGATGTAAAAATAGCTCTTAAGTGTCTTTTTCATCTTTCTGTTTTTAGTATAGTCCTTATGAGCCAAGACCTAGTTTTATACAGTAAGATTACCTCATTAGGCTCTATGAGGGTCTGGTGCACTACACCCCTAACATGAACACTGTGTGCCTGATAATCTCACCACCATATTTGGTGTTTTATCACCTTGTGCTTTTGGCTGTATTGGGCTTACAGAGATTCTCCCCTCCCTTTCAAGGCCTGTTTGCTGCTGCTTTATTTCTTTCTGGGGGATTTGAATTTCATTTTCAACTTTTTTGGAGAACTCTAACTTAAAATCCAAGCATTTTGTACTAATACGGAGCACTTCTATTGCCATTCACACATGAATAAAAAATGTAGGTGGGTGCTCAGACTCACAGTGGAGTTGGGGCTCAGGCTTGCCTGGCGGCTGTCTGGTGGAGATGGCAAGGAAGGTCCCTCTTCCCTCGGTCACAGCTGCAAAGTGACTGTCAGCCTATCTTTGACGTGTAGACCAGGCTTTACTCTGAATACAGTTCCCTCTAGGTTTCTCCCTGCATATCTGTTCCCTGTTGGATAGCCATGCTTCTGCTTCTTCCCAAGTGTCTGGTCACTTTCTGGTTCAGGGTCCTTTCTAATTGAGTTTCTGAATCTGCTCCTTCCACCTGTTTGGCCAACAAGCAGGGAATATACAAGGCAGAGGTGAATAGAAATGTCTCATTTTTAATAGATTTGTCTAATACTAAACCAAAGAAATTTAGTATTAGAGGGGTGCTGTCTATGCTATTCTAAACTAATTTCCCATTAAAACCCTGTGGTGGTAAGCCAGTAATGATTTTCTAGAATTTAACTTTTTACCATTTTTTGCTGTTTGTTTTCGAAAATGTAATGACTTGTTTTTGGCACTCATTACAGTGCTGCAGTGTTCTGGATCATAGTAAGGATGTTAAATCAGTTACTTTGAGTAGTTGATGGAATTTCCATCGATTACTCAATAGGCACTTCTGCATTTCTCTTTCAAAATGTACAAGAGCCCTTGTACAGTTCAAAGGAGGAATGCGGAACTCCGGCTGCAGCCAGGAGAGTCCCACTGACTCCAGCCTGTGTGCCAGCTTTGAAATGTACAAGAGGCCCTAGTGGGGGTTCTTGTGCATTTTAAAGTGGAAGTGCCTTCATGGAGCCTGGTCCATCTGTGCTGCTGACTTGAAATGCTGCACAGAGCCCAGGATCAGCTGGGGAGTCCCCAGCTGACCCCAGACTCCATGCAGCACTGCCCCTTTCAAATGCCACCTCAGTGTTTCAAAGCGGCAGTGCTGCACAGCTGATCTCCAGCTCAGCTGGGCAGTGCTGCCACTTTGAAGTACTCTCTCTCTCCCTCCTCCCCCCCCCCAAAAACCCTTTGGTGCCTCTGATAGAGGTGGGGGGGAAGAAAGAGGGGAATTGACTAGTTGATGGACTATCTGATAAGCATTTGCTTATCAGTCAACTAGACCTTAATCTTAGATCATAGCACCACAAAAAATATTTAAGTAAACATATTTGCTGAAACATCACATACAAGCATTTTAATGTACATTTTGTAAAACCAGTCTTCTGCAACATCTCAGTTGTCTGTTTGTGGCCTGTGAAGTACTATCAGGGTTCCAGCAATGTATTACAGTAAAACTGCTCATAAGTAAAGTAACTAATGCAATCATTGCTTTTCTAAGTCAGATTACTAATGACACCACAATATTTTTGAAAGGTCGTTAGTCACATTAACTCGCTGTGTTTCCTTTATCCATCGATAAAATGAGATCTCTTGGCAGCTGATTACTCCAAAGTAGTACAAATCAACCAATATAACCACGGTTACAAAATGTTATAATATAAAAATTTTGTTGAACTAACTGTACATTTGTTGCTCCTTCAATTTTAGTACTAGAAGTTGCACCTCTATAAACCTTAATTCTCTGGTCCAGCAACAGCTGTGATCCTACCAAGCCATGGATGTTCCAGGATCAGAGTCTCCCGGCATGCTGCAGGGAGTGTGGGAGCCCAGAGTGATGCAGGGGGTGGGATCCAGGAACCTTGGTACGCATGGCCCCTAGCTGGGATGCCCAGGGGAGCTGCCAGGGAAGCCAGGAAGCCCAGTGGGGCAGGCAAAATCCCTCATCTGGGACCAGTCAGGTCCAATTTGTAAAATTCCTGTTGCTATCTAATTAGCATGTATAGTTAAATGTCCCACTGTTTCAGAAGTAGATGAAGTTATAAAGTTTAACTCATTACTTGGCATACAACTTATACATTATAATGGAATCAGGCACTCAAAAGTAGTAAAGTTTCTTGGCGTAAGTCTTATTAAAAGGTACTTTCTAAACAGATCCTTTAAATTAAGGATGTTAGAAATTGTTTAGTAACCATGTAACCGCAACAATTCTTATCGGCTACACAACTATTCAGTGGGCCCCGGAGGTGGGGACAATAGCTAATGCATTCCCAGGGAGTCCCCTGCCATCCTGCCTCTGTATCAGAGGCAGCAGCACAGGATGGCAGGCATAGGCCAGCCCATCAGGAGAGCTGGTTTAAAAACTGGCTCCCTGAGCAGACGTGCCCCCTGTGTGCAGGGGCCACTGCCACCCCACACTGCTGCCTCTCCCCATGGACTGGTTCCCACCTGCCGCCTTGCATGCTTTTCATTGAAAACTCAGACCAGTGGACTGGGACTGAGCCAGCCTGCCAGGCTGAGTTTTAAATGCAGAGCATGTGGGGGAGGAGGAAGTAACGGTTGCAGTTAACCACGACCGTTAACCTATAAGCAATCTCTTATCAGTTAAATGGTTACCCAGCTAGCTACCAGCAATCCCTACTTTAGCTTAATATGGATTTATTACTCTCTTTTCATTGCGCTATACTATCTGCATGCGCCACTCCTTTTGGACAGGATCAGATTGCTCAAATGTATGATTACCTCCCTTGTAGTGTCTGGTCTGCAAAAGGTTTAATAGGATTTAGGCTACTGAAGGAAGAATCTTCATTATACTGAACATAGAACTAGAGGCATAGAAGCTTGGAAGGAAACTGCCTTTGTGATTCTGTTCTGAAAGTCCTTTGGTGCAAATTTTAACATATATACATGCACCATCCTTGTAGTAACTTTAATAACCAATTGCACGCCTTTGATCCTCAAATCATGATGTAAATTGATTTTTGCCTTTGTAAAGAGATTTGAAATACATTGTTGTTTTCCCTTTAATCCCTACAGAGTCAGATGGAATTCAGTGTTGCATCTTTATCTATACAAGAACAAGGTTCACAAAATGAACAGAGGCAACCAGTCAAAGCAGCTCCCGCTGTGCAGGCCCCCAAATCTTCTCAGGGTAATAAGGCACCTAGCTCCGATGGGCTAATGCCAGCGAGGAAGGAAGAGGAATCATCTTTCTGGAAGATAAATGCAGAGCGCTCAAAGGTTGAAGGTGAACAGGCTGAATTCCAGTCCTTGACCCCCAGCCAGATCAAGTCCATGGAGAAAGGAGAGAAATCCCTTCCAACATATTACAGGCAAGATTCTGCTCCAAGAGAGACAACTAAAGCTGAGAAGTCAAGCATAGCTAAACAAGAAAAGTCTGTCAACCCAAGCCTTCCTGTCACATCCCTAGAATGGGAGAAGCCTCGACCCAGTCAGCCGTCTGCTAGCACTCTAGATGACCTCTTTCCTCCTGAACAACCAGCATCTGCAGGGTCAAAAAATGAAGATGCTGATGGCACAATGCTTTCAGACCCACAAACCTTTGGACAGGTAAGCACCACTATTTAATTCATTATCTTTAATTTGAGAGTACATAACAAGTCCAACAAGGTCACTCAGGAAGATTAGGGATTCTATGGAGCACTAAAACCCTAACTAAGCTTGTCTTTTTTTTATGCTGCAGATAGAAGAAATCTGTTCAACCAATGCACTAATTTGTCTGTTTCTGTAATGGGTATTTAATATCTTATTTTTACATAATGCCTCTTATCCAGTGAACACCTAAAACCAGTTTACCTTTGAAATGGCAACCCTTTCTGAATAAAACACAGCATCTGATTAAAGACAATCTTAAACAAAGCAGGACAGGAAATGAGAGAATACCATACCCAACAAACTAAGGAACAGTTATGGTTATTTTTCACTTGGAATAGCAAATCTCACACTCATTTCATACTGTTGTTATAGTTTACCTCTAATTTCTAGTTTTCACTTGGAAAAGTTTTACTTAAATGCGCAAGGAAACTTCTCTCAACTAAAGGCCTCAGGATAGAGAGATGAGTTGTAGCAGCTGGGAAAGAGCTAGGTTTTTGTTTTTAAAACTCCCTCCCTGTGCTGCCCAGCAGTTACTTACCCAGTGGGGCTTCTTTCAAGTGTACTCAGTTGAAAAGGCTAAAGCAGGAATAGAGCAAGTTCGTGACTTAGCCTTATTAACGCAAACTGTCTTGAAAGCAACTTAGTTGTTAGACAAGAATCTGCTTTTCAAATAGATCCTGAGAAAAGGAGAGGATTTTGTTCAGCATCTAACCTAAGCAATGGGAAGAAGAAAGTAACATGCAGTTTAAAAACTAAATGATAGGAAAGAATACTTCCTTATTTCACTGATACCACCTCTTGTGTAGCATAGCGATGCCTCTGGCAGGTAATTACTTTACAAACAGATAAGTTATTCTGTACAGGAATCACTACAACCATTTTGAATTTAAGGCAGACAACCCTCTAAGATAAATATTACATTGATTGTGTAAAAATGTGTAAAATTTTGGCAATGAAATGTTTTCTTAAACGAAGGAGTTAATTATTGAATTGTTACTAAGGTTGCATTGGGATGTGCACTTACAACGGAATTAAAACCCCATTTCTGTATTTGTAATTATTGAATGTTGAATCTAAATTTAACAATTTAATTTTCTGTATAGAAGCCTTACTTGAATTTCACCGTTTTCTCCCATTTCTTTATGAAGTTAGTGGCAACTGAGGTGGTTTAGCTAACCTTACATTCTGATAGTTCAGATGTTGACCACTTTTGAAGCTTTGAATTTAAACATGTATTTTTAGAGAGCAAAATTTAGATAACTTCTCAGGTCTGTTTGCTACTTCAGTTTAATACAACCAATTTGGCTCCCTGACTTAGGCTGAAAAATGAGATGGGGAAATGAATGAATTTGTGTGACTCTTGTGTTGCACCTACTCCTGAAAAGATGACTCCTATCCTATTATAATAGGATAAGTACCTTTCATAAACCCAAAGTTCATTATATGATGGTAGCCAGTCTGATATGTATAAAACTGTAATATTCCAGAAGTATTATAGTATGCAAGATTTCAATTAAATGTCTTGGCAGTGGCCTTCTGAACTGTAAGAGATTAAGTTCTTGGGAAGCCAATGAGTAGATAATGTTGGTGTCGTCATTACTTACATAATAAGTAATCTGTTTGAATTAATGTACAGTTGATGGGTTGTGCATGTTTTCTTCTCCCTCATCCACTCTCCTAGCCTGAAAAATAATCATGTGAGTTAGTAAGAGGGAATAAGGAAATCCTTTGACCAGCAGAACACACAGTACTGATTACTCTATTAATTAGAAATACCTTTTCTCTACTCCTATGTGGATATTTTTAACATATGTCTAATTTTCTAGAGCAGATGCTTTTCAGGCATGCAGGAGTATAGGGGAAGAATGTGAAATGTTGATAGACTATTTGCCTTTAAGCATTGGCTTAATTTTTTTTATTTACTCTTAGATCTAAGAGTCAGTTCATTTGTAATGCTCTATTTTCTTTTAAACCTAAGTTTGTGTTTCTCTTACAGATTAATACCAGCAATGTTATCTTGAAGACTGGATTTGATTTTCTAGACAACTGGTAAAGATACCTCAGAATAGTTCAGATCAATTTTGGGAAGAAAAAGGGACATCTTTCTCAGTGTATGTTAAGTTACTAACTAGCATCTGTGTATTTAAAAAAAAGTTTCAAACTCAAAGTTGGGCTTTGTATAAACATTTTTGTAAGACCAGCTGCATTTTTATATTTTAAAAATGATCCAGTGATAGAAATGTGGTCTCACTTTGGGTTTTTTCAAATGTCTGTTACAAGTTGAATAGTTATTTTATTGAGGGACTAGTTTTCTACCAATTTGTGTATTAAGGATAGATAAACCTAATCAAAACCTCTCATTCAAATGAATGACTCTACCAAGAACAGGTTTCTATTTTCAGTAGCAACATAGCCAACAAGGCTAAGCAACCTGATAGGTCACTACAAAAATCAAATGGAGTATTGCTCTAAATAAGCTACCAAAACACTGTCCTGCGTGCTTCAGTTAACTGATGGGGGGGAAAAAAAACCATGGAAAAAATAAGCATATTAAAAATTATATTAACTTTGTATATTTTGTATTTAGTCAATTTCTCTACTGCTGTTTTGAGAAAGTATAAGGGTTTTGCCCCAAGAATTGATCTAAAGCAGTGTTTCTCAAAGTGGGTTGCGGGCCTGTGCCACTTTGTTTATCTAAAGTGTCCGTAGCCATGGAGCCTCACAGTTCTCCTTGGCTACGGTTTACCGTTTCCAGCCACCAGGAGCTGCAGAAACTCTGATCTAAAGTAGCATTGCAGCTGTACCCCAGAAATGGAATAAAGTCAGTTTTCTGTGGGGGAAAAAAAAATATTTTCCTCCAAACATGCAATGCATAGGGGAATAGTACTTGTTTTGGGTTAGACTGAAAAACACAATCTTGGGAAATGCATACCTACAGTGGACACTGATTTCCTTATATATTGTGCTAACTCCTGCAAGCTGACGTGTTGGAATGAAATACTTATCTCCAGAAGTATAAATCACCACCTAAGTGTGTTACAGTAAACTGATATGCTTTGCCACAAGTTATAGCAATAAGATTTTTATGTTTAAAACGGCTATTCCTCGAGTACAAGTCAACTTAGTTTCTGGTGCTCTTTCTCCTCTTGTGCATACATTCTCTGGTGTGCAACATGAGACAAATAGACTCTTGGAAGGGTACGTGGCAAGCTGGTGTTCAGTATAGAAAACAGAATAAAGCTATCTTTGAACTGCCATCTCTGAAATGCACCATAATTTACACACTGACTCTCACTGTGTTTACCTTGCCTTGAAGCCTTAATTCCCCTTACGCACAACAGTGAATGGTCTCTCTGATGCCAAAGGCTTATGACCTTTCACTTTTACCTCAGTAATTTGGTTCAGAGAATATTTCTTTTGGGGTAGCTGGCAAAATCTACAACTCATTTTAGTCAGTCAATGCGAAAGCTATATCAAGGCCAACTGATGGATAGTCTCTACCAGCTAGATCATAACGCCAAGGCCTCTCTTGGGCTGACATTTGACAGTTTGCAATCTTTAAGGGCTCGTCTACACTGGCCCCTTTTCCGGAAGGGGCATGTTAATTTCAGCTATCGTAGTAGGGAAATCCGCGGGGGATTTCAATATCCCCCCGCGGCATTTAAATAAAAATGTCCGCCGCTTTTTTCCAGCTTTTAAAGCCGGAAAAGAGCGTCTACACTGGCCCCGATCCTCCGGAAAAAGCGCCCTTTTCCGGAGGCTCTTATTCCTACTTCAAAGTAGGAATAAGAGCCTCCGGAAAAGGGCGCTTTTTCCGGAGGATCGGGGCCAGTGTAGACGCTCTTTTCCGGCTTTTTTAAAAGCCGGAAAAAAGCGGCGGACATTTTTATTTAAATGCCGCGGGGGATATTGAAATCCCCCGCGGATTTCCCTACTACGATAGCTGAAATTAACATGTCCCTTCCGGAAAAGGGGCCAGTGTAGACGTAGCCTAACAGTAGCAGTTGAACCAGCACATTTCAGACTTTCTGCAGAATGTTTTCCTAACATTCAAGGATGTTTTAAAAAAAAAAAAAAAAAAAAAAAAACCCTTCCAAATCTTCCAGTATCTAGTCTGTAAACTGCTGTATTGCTGCATTGTTTGCTTTGTAGACAGACACATGTTGGTATCAATAGCAGTAAATAATGCAGCCTAATGTCAAAATATAGCCTTGGTCAAAACAAGTACCCACTTCTAGTAATAAAAATAATGCAGATGGCTAGTAAGAAAGAACTTGAGGAAATGTCATTCAGTTTTGTTTGAGGTAAATTGCTACACATACTTAGATTAAGTGTATTTAGTAGCCTAGTCTTATAGTATTTCAGAAGTTTCTTTACTTTCATTCCTCCCAGATGAGTCTCCCTATCCACCCCACCCAAAAAGTTATAAAATGGGGTTTGTATTAGTACGCTTCAGTTCAGGACAAGTTTTCTCCTTTTAAGTTTTTTGCCTGGATTATATGTACAACTTTAGCTGTTCAGTTTAATATTTCTTAAATGACTCTTGGAGCTGTTACTCATCTGACACTAAAATTGTGACTTGAGCACAAATTCTATAGATGTAGAACAGTCCTCTACATAAAGTGCAAATCTGCACTAAATCCTTGGATTTTTTTTTTAAAAAAAAATGCTGAATGACACTAAACATGTATTTTGCAGCTATTAATAGAACTTCAAATCCAAGTGTTTTTTATTCCTTGAAACATTTGGTTTCACAATAAATGCTTCAAATCAAAACAGGAGACCAAGTTTACTTCAGTTATTGTTGCTATTTGTGGAAAATTTCTTAAATGTTGGGAGGAGCATTTTTAAATCTCTGCTAAAATGATGAAATATGTATAATCCGCTTTGATCCATGCCCCTTAGTCTCCTCCTCCAGTGCTGCATACTGTACACCTTGGGAGCAGCTGGTAGAACATGCTGCAGAAAAATTGCTCATCGCAATGTTTTTCCTTGTTGTTCTATGAGTCTGAAAACTAATGTTCCTCCCTTTCTTTGATATGTTTTTTATTCAAAATTCTTACAGAAATTGTATTGGTCACATTTTATATTAATAAACCTTTAATAAATCCACTTGAAAACATTGTTTTTATTGCTTCTCTTTTATTAAACCATACTATCTCTTTACTTCACCTGGAGCAAAATAGTACAATATCTTGGGCAACTATAAATTGTGTGGTAGGGGGAAAATGACTTAAAACTGGGAGACTTAAACAATTCTGACCTTTCAAAATGTAGACATTTTACCCTGCATCTTTCTTAACATTGTATTAAATATAATGAAAATAAAGACTTTGTACCCCTTTTTTCTAAGTTACAGTTTAATAAGATGAGGGAGGAAGAGAATTACCTGGAGTTTAGTACAGACTGCCATCTATTTTAATTTTGTAGACTGAAAGATGGAATCAAAAGATTAGAATTTGGAATTTAAAAACCAACCAAACCTGTAGCAATTCTGTTTAAATCAGCAGCCTGAATGAAGATATTGCAGCTGCAATATGAAAAAAAAAATAAGATGGAAAGAAAATTATGCACAAGCCTCGGTGCAAGGGGAACCTCTCTAGTCCAGCACCCTCGGGACCTGACCAGCGCCAAACTAGAGAATTTACCAAACTATGGGAGGTCATTGTGGTCTAGCGGCATTACCAACACTTCCACTGCTTACTGGGCTCTTGAAAACATGTAGGAGTAAACGAAAGCACATCAAATAGCACAGAACAGTGAGAACTAGGACTGGTGGCTGTAAGCCAACTTTACAGGACCATGGGAAATTTGACCACCTCCATGATAAGTAGACATCTGACTGACTAAAATCATGCTGGACCACAGATGTTGCCAGGGCAGAGAGGTTCAACCTATATCATGAATGGCTAAATACAGATCTGAAGCCTACTCCCTAAAACTGAGACTTCAGTTATAGCCTTTTATTGTTTTACTGCATTGCATTGCTACTGCTTATAATGAAAACATCTGACATGTTAATCCTGCAGCTGTTACTTTGACATGTCCACAATTCCTTTACCAGGAATATTCCCATTCTGAGCTTTATTTTATTAGCTAACTAATTAGTCTGAGTTTCTACCAGTATCAGCTGGGTTCTAAAAATCATTAAGGAACCAAATAAATGAGCAATAGAAAAAAGACTCCTCTGATATGGAGACACAACATGATCAAGCAGCTCTCAAATGTTCTAATTTTATCTCCAATCTGTTATAACTGCATTGGTATTAGGCAAGATGTGAGGAATCCTAGGGAGCTGGCATAAATTGTCCTAGGTAAATTGCAGTCCATATTCACTGGAGGATCTAACCCCTAACAGAGCATAGAATAACTTTACATATCAAATGGATGTTAGTGCCCAGGTACGTGAAAGCTGTTCCACTTTTTTTAGGGAAAAAAAAAAGGTATAAATTGCTGGTAAGCCATCAAGTCCTGCTTAGCTTTTAACAGAGGGCAGGATGGCTGTATCAGTCAGAAAGGAGACAGATTTGTCAAACTGATCCTTAGCCATATAAAAAAAAAAATCCATATTTAGGACCAGAAACTTTCTACTGTATTATTCTGTCAGGGATAAATAAACCTGTTATTTCAGAACACATGAGATTCAGAGTTCAGTACTCAGATTTGAGGAGTTGTGTACCAAGAACTAAGGTAGATTGCATGGTAGTCCTGGGGTTTTGGTCTTCCGCATGGCTTAGTTTATGGTGTCACACTGTTAGGGCCTCTTAAAGCTGTTTCAAAAGGCCACCTTAGGGGTCCAGAACATGGGGCAGATACCATACAAAAGTGCATTAGTGGGGAGTGGTTGGTGGAGAATAGAGGGATGTGTTGGTTCATTCCCTCCCCAGCTGTAGTAGATTTCAAGCCAGAGATCTCTGCAGGAGCAACTAGGACAAGGAGACCAGTGAGCCTTTATTTCACTTAGTCTTAGAGGCTTGAAATGGAGGTTATGCCTCTTCTCATATGGGCATCTCCAGGTGGGATATTTCATACCCCCTTTAAAAAAAAATCAGGGCAAATACACAAAGTAGAGGATAAGCACAATTGACACAGCTGTCTTAGAGTTACCAGTGTATGCCCTCACCCAACTTCCTTTGATATAAAGCAGGAATTACTGGTTACAGACTCCTACAGTGTGATGGGTATTAGCAGTTTGCGACCTTGGCCCATGTCATGAGCCTGGGGCAAGGAAATAAAGTTCAGTAGCTACTACTGCATTACCCCTTTAGAGAAAACAGCTCAGAGCCCACATTCCTCCTTACTTCCCTCTCCTACCCATCTAATGCAACTGGGAACTGTTCAAGTGTCCTGAACAGCTTCCCAATCCGAACAGGCATCATTGATGCACATTGCTGAGTGTAAGGTACCGTGGAATGCAAACACTCACCTGTTCAGTCTGAAACAATGCTTTGTATATAGGCCTTTGAGATGCCTGCAGAGCAAAAGGTACTAAGGAAAACTTAACAGGGAATGCTGTCAAACAAAAATGAAAGAGTTTACAGAACACATTTTAAATGTAACACTTAGCACTATACTGTAGCTGTAATCCCAAGCCATAGTTTGGTGCAAAGGTAAATGAATACATAAATTCAGCATAATAAATGTATGTTCTTGCAATGCCAGTAAATCAATAATTGTTAATTTCATGACAGTCACAAATCATAATGATTTCTCTATAATATTGAGCTCCAGGAAGAATGGATGAAAATAAAGATACCCAAGGAGCATTAATAAATTGTGAAGGTTTTTCTAACAGAGAGCAGAATGATTACAAAAGGGCCTGACTTGCATCTCAACCTCAGCACTGCTGCCTTGCTTTTGCTTCAAATGTACATGCAAATGTCTGTGAACGTAAGAAGTGACTTTGATGTCCAAGTACTTGATTATACCCTAAAGTCAGCCACTTAGATGTGACTTCATATGAGCCTGAAAAGAACTGTACATGTGAAAAGGGAGACTAAGCTGAATTGAAAGTCTGCCAAAAAGTATTAATAGAAATAAGTTGCCAGCAATTTTGAAAAGTAACATTGTGTATTTTAAGGAACTACAAATGAATATTGTAACAATACACAGCAAGAGGTTTTTCCTTTGGGAACAAAAAAATTTAAGCTGAAGAGATGGGGAAAGTAAGAGAAAAACTTACTTTCTCCTCAGCTCCACTTTTTTTTTAAGTGAGCATTCCGAATTACAAAAGGTGAAATCATAGCCCCACTGAGCAAGACATAAGAAGTCATTCTTCCGCTCTACTCTATGCTGGTTAGGCCTCAGTTGGAGTATTGTGTCCAGTTCTGGGCACCACATTTCAAGAAAGATGTGGAGAAATTGGAGAGGGTCCAGAGAAGAGCAACAAGAATGATTAAAGGTCTAGAGAACATGACCTATGAGGGAAGGCTGAAAGAATTGGGTTTGTTTAGTTTAGAAAAGACAAGATTGAGGGGGGAACATGATAGCCATTTTCAGGTATCTAAAAGGGTGTCATGAGGAGGAGGGAGAAAACTTGTTCATCTTGGCCTCTGAGGATAGAACAAGAAGCAATGGGCTTAAACTGCAGCAAGGAAGGTTTAGGTTGGACATTAGGAAAAAGTTCCTAACTGTCAGGGTAGTAAACACTGGAATAAGTTGTCCAGGGAGGTTGTGGAATCCCCATCTCTGGAGATATTTAAGAGTAGGTTAGATAAATGTCTATCAGGGATGGTCTAGACAGTATTTGGTCCTGCCATGAGGGCAGGGGACTGGACTCGATGACCTCTCGAGGTCCCTTCCAGTCCTAGTATTCTATGAAATTAATGGCAAAACTTCCTTTGCAATCAGCGAACCAGGATTTTACCCTCAATGTTCTGTTGTCAGAACAATTTACAAAACAAATACGTGCAGACGTCTTTGCCTCCTCCAAGTATAGCTCTGCAGATTTATAGAATCTCAGGGTTCTGCTTATGTCAGGGCAACTACACTGGTAGGACCCCCTCCATGATCCCTCAAGGGCAGGCATTGAAGGTCTCTAAGCAGGGCTGGCCCCACCATGAGGCAAACTGAGGCAGCTGCCTCAGGTACCAGACTATGGGGGGAGAGAGAGGGTGCCACTAGGACCCAGAGTGTAGAAAATTGTGTCTGCCACTGGTGCATATGTAGGTAGCAGAACAGTACCATGAGAGGAGAAGAACAGGAAGAAGGCACAATTGAGACCTTTCAAAGTTTTGACCCAAGCGAGGGGGCATAGGGGCGTCATTTGAGCTCCCCGGCTCAGGTGCCAAAATGTTGTGGGCCGGCCCCGTGTAAGGGCACACACATTTACCAATGACTTTTTATGGTGAAACCTTTGCATGTGCAAGAACTCTGCATGACAGAGAAGTGCTAGCTGGGAGTGAGGCTGTCGAATGGAGACCCACATCTCCCTCTTTTCTGACTGGTGGGTTTCAACACTGCATAGCTCCCTGCCTTACAGCCCGATATCCCCAGACTGCCTAATGGCCAGCAACTGTGCTTTGCTTTCTTTCAAAAGGTGGTGCCAGCCGGTACAAGTTACCAAATTGCACTTGAACAAAGTTAAGGTAAAAACATTAAAAAAAAACAAACCAACAAAAAAAACAATTAACGAGATTAAACACACTAAACAGACCAGGAGTCACCATCAGTCTTGTGAGGTGCTAGAGGCCAAAGCTTCTGCAAGAATTGAGGTCACCTTGGGTCCTCCTGAGATAGTTTAAATGCATCCTTTTAAGCCAAAGGCTCTTCCTTTGTTTTCCTAGAGCCTGACAACTACATGGGGCACTTTGTCTCTGGAGGGGTTTACAATCCAAGAGATTCACCTTAATCAGCCCCTCCACTCGCCCTCCCCCTCCCCCGCTTTAGTTCCTGATGCTGCAGGGGGCGGGTTACCAAGATAAAGACCACACATACAAGTCGGATGGAAAGTCCCTGCCTGAGCTAAAAATAGGGTTGCCAAGTGGCTGGTTTTGGACCAGAATGCCCAGTTGAAAAGGTCCCTCAAAGTCCAGCTGGCCACAGCAGCTGACTCTGTGTGGCTCTTAGGAGCTGGAGGGATATGTTGGCAGATGCACGTAACGGGGCTCCACATGCTGCCCCGAGCACCAGCATCGCAGTTCCCATTAGCTGGGAGCTGTGGCCAATAAGAGCTGTGGGGGGAGGGAAGAAGGCTTGCTGATATGGGGAGGAGGCAAAAGGATAGTTACCATAAGGCCCAGCTATGTAAAGGTGCCTGGAGCTTCTGGCCACTGCTACTGTACAGTGCTGGTGACTGGAGACCTGGGCCTCTTTAAATTGCTGCCAAAATCCGTGGAGAGGTGCTGAGGGGGCACATCTCAGTCCGGACCACGTGAAGGACTGCCCTTGGCCCTGCCGCCTTTGGCTCCTAGTAGCAGGCCAACCAGGGGACTCCGTGTACTCCTTTGGCCATGGCTGCTGCCTCTGCACCATAGGCCAAGGTGTGGAAGGGGGCTGGCTCTGTGCCCCCAGAAGGGGTGGGGCCTCAAGCAGGACATGCTGACTGCTTCCAGGAGCTGCCTGAAATAAGCACCACCCACAGTCCGTGCCCCAACCCCCTGGCCAGCCCTGAACCCCCTACCAATCTGAACTAGGGATGTGAATGACTAGTTGCTTCCCCCCCCCTTTCTGCCTCTATTTGATAGGTGTCAGCAAGGGGGTGGGGGGGGGAAAAAGAGGAGAGGGTATTTCAAAGCAGCAGTGCAGCGTGGAGCCTGAGGCCAGACTCTGGGCTTCACGTGGCACTGCTGCTTTGAAACGCCACATGCAGCCCAGGACCAGCTGGAGTGTCCCCAGGCTGCACGCAGCATTTCAAAGCGGCAGCATCACGTGGAGCTTGGCATAAGCTGGGGACTTGCCTGCTGACCCCGGGCTCCACATGGCGTTGCCACTGTGAAATGCCGTGAAGAGCCTGACGCCGGGCTCCCCGTGGTGTTTCAAAGCAGCAGTGCCACATGGAGCCTGGAGTCAGCAGAGGGAGTTCCCCCGCTGACCCCAGGCTCCACACAGCACTTTCGCTTTTGAAGGTGGAAACGCTCTATCGATTAATCAAATAGTTGATGCAAAAATGCATCGACTATTCGATTAGTCAATTACTCAAAATGTAACATCCCTGCTCTGAACCTCTCATATTTGGCCTCACCCTGGAGCCCATACCTCTTGCCCAGAGCCCATACTTCCACACCCAAGCTCCTGCCCCAGCCGGAAGGCCCCGTTGATCTGAGTCCAAAGCCATCTGCTGCACCCTGAATTCCTCATCCTTAGCCCTCCCCTTCTCCTGATCCCAACTCCCTCTCAAGGCCAGTGAAAATGAGCCAGTGAGCAAGGTGGCTTGTAGTTACACAAACCTTACACATCACCACCGCCACTGTAGCTAAATGCCTTAGACTGGGTCCTGGGCCACCATACCTGGTCATCCACCCTGCTTACTTGGAAAGCCACACTGACTCTATAATATCTTCCCTTCAGGAAGTCTGATCAGAGGTGTGCAGTGATCAGGCAGCCTTTTAAAATCCAAGTATTGTCTTTGTAGCAAGAACCAAGCATTCAGGAAAAATAAAAATCTATGCACAACTCCTGATAGGAACATGGCAGGCCTTCCTTTGTCAGACACCCTCCCTGTGTCTCCAATGACTTCAGCTGGCTCCCCCAAAACAACACTCCTTTTTTTCCCCCTTTTTAAACCTTGCTGTAGTTCTTTTGATCTCCAGTCTGTGCAGGACTTTTCCCCTGTCCTCGTATTGTCTCTTAACAATCCTCCAGTGTTTGCAGAAAAATGTTTATCTTGAGCCAGTCTTCCTTTTCTGCTTGCTTTTCCCTGACAGCCTTCTACTGAATTAAAAACAACCCATTCCAACAGTAAACACCCTACTAATCAGATCAACATACAGTATTAATAAATTATAGAGTAGCTCTAAATCCATCACCAACAGGCTTGATTTGATTTTAGCTTTCATAAAACCTTTCAGGCATGCTTGAAAGTTAACAGCGAAGAACGCTCAGGATAAAGGCTGTTTTTTACAATTCAATTGAATTAATTACATTTTAACTCTACATTATTTTTATAGCAGTCAGCATTGGCTTTTTATAGGACATATTCTGCTCAAATCTCACTTTCCATAGGGCCCAATTGTGCAATCTTGCTCCATACATACAGGCTTTCATGAGAGTCCTGCACAGAGGATGCAGATAGGATCAGGCACCTACTGCATTTGTGTAATCTTTGGGCCTGATTCTTTGCTCACTTGCATCAGCATAAGCCAGAATAAGTTTGTTGAAGTGGGCAGGGTGGAGAAAGAGGCTCTCATAGTTGTAAAGCCAGTGTAAGCGAGATAAAAAGAAGGCCATTTTTGAAACAGTCCCAATGACGAAATTACTTCATGGCCAACAACTGGTTGAAAAGCAACCTCACATTCTAGCTTCACATTTTCTTTTTACTGAATCATTAATGGCTGGCACCATAAAGGTTTAGCATTTACCCACCCACTGCTTCTTATAGAGGTTCTATGAGTACAGGCAGTCCCCAGGTTACGTACAAGATACGGACTGTAGGTTTGTTCTTAAGTTGAATCTGTATGTAAGTCGGAACTGGCGTCAGCCGCTGCTGAAACTAATCAGTTTCAACTGCGGCTGAATCTGGATGCCAGTTCTGACTTACATACAGATTCAACTTAAGAACCCCAGGCGTCCCCAAGTCAGCTGCTGCTGAAACTGATCAGCGGCTGATTCCAGGAAGCCTGGGGCAGAGCAACTCTGCCTCTGGCTTCCTGTAGTCAGCCGCTGGTCAGTTTCAGCAGCGGCTGACTTGGGGACGCCTGGGACAGATGCTGGGTTGGTCCGGAGCGGCGCTGCGGGACCAACCCGGCAGCCCCCAGCTGCTCTACCCCAGGGGTAGGCAAGAAAAGCCTGGTCTGCTGGGGAGGGGGGGCACTAGCTGCACCCCCCCCCAGCAGACCAGGGAGACGGGGGTGGCCCAAGTCCTCCACGGCTTTGCTCCGTCTCCCTGGTCTGCTGATCTGGGAGACGCGGAGCAAAGCCGCAGAGCATGCGGGCAGCGAGACAGTCCAGGCGCGCCACAGCTGTCCCACTGCTGGCGTGCTCGGAGGCTTTGCTCCCCATCTCCCTGGTCTGCTGGTCAGACCAGGAAGACGGGGAGCAAAGCCTTGGAGCGCGCCTGGGCTGTCCCGCTGCGGGCATGCTCCAAGGCTTTGCTCCTGTCCCTCTGGTCTGCTGGGGGGGTCCAGCAAAGCTGCTGGACCCCCCCAGCAGACCAGGGACACCAGAGCAAAGTCCCCGCCTGGGCGGCTTTGCTCGCATGTCCCTGGTCTGCTGGGGGGGTCCAGCGGCTTTGCTGGAACCTCCCCCCCCAGCAGACCAGGGAGAAGCTTTTCTTGCCCCGGAGGACACGGGTGGCGACCCGCCGCCCGTGAGCTCCGGGGCGAGAAAAGCCCCATTCGTAAGTGCGGATCCAACGTAAGTCGGGGACTGCCTGTATTCATCAAAACTGCAGCACTTGATCCTATTAAAAAACACTATAGATCAGGATTCCTAGAAGTTCCATTAGCGTTTATGATTAAGTGCATTGGCAAAGTGTTCCATTTTTTAAGTCATATGGCCCTCATAATGCACTCATCCTAACATGGAAAAATAGATGTGTACCCCGTGCTGAATAGGAAAGCTACTCATTAATCCCAACAAACAGTTCCGGAGAATTACAGTTACAAAAATATATATGTGCCTTTCCACCCAGTCCAGACAGCTGACTTGGAATATTGTGAGTCAGGATTTTGATTTCCACAGGAATGTAATAAGTATGACAAGTGTATTTGTCTAGGCAAACTAATTTTAGATGTTTTGAGTCGGCTGGTAGGAATGCTAAAAATAATGCTCAATCTTCATTTTTAAAAATATTTTTTGTAGGAGACAATCCATCTAGGGGTTTATAACTACAGGACTTCATATACCAGGCACTCAAAAAAACTTGGAACCATCCGTTTCAATGGATGCATGTTAGCAGTTGTGCATATGTAGCACAGTGTATTATCAGAGACAGTGCATATTGTTATTTTTAATAACACTTAGGTCATGTCTGTACTATCAAGTTATTTCGAAATAGTTATTTTGGGAGTCATTTATTTCAAAATAAGCTTATTCCTCTTCACAAGCAGGAGTTACTCTTTTGAAATAACAAGCCCCTTTGTTTCTAAACAGATTTCATAATGTGGATGCTCATCTTGTTATTTCAAAATAAGGAGAGTTATTTTGAAATAACTCCCCACTGTAGACATGCCCTTAGAGACAATAATTGAGCTCAGGACCTCGGTGGGCTAGGTGTGTGTATATATATATAAATAAAAGTGTCCCAGCTCCAAAGAGTTTATAATCTAAATAGTGAAAGGACATGTGTTGCAGAAACTGAGGCAGAGAGGTGAAGTTGGTGGGAGCCCTAGGAATAGGTCTCTTGACTAAGAGCATAAGAACAGCCATTCAGGGTCAGACCAATGGTCCATCTAGCCCAGCAACCTGTCTTCTGACAGCGGCCAATGACAGATAACCCAGAGGGAGTGAACAGAACAGGGAATCTTCTTGTAATCCCTCCCCTGTCACCCATTCCCAGCTTCTGAAAAACAGGCTAGGGACACCATTCCTGCCCATCCTGGCTAATAGCAATTGGTGGACTTATCCTCTATGAACTTATCTAGCTCTTTTTTGAACCCTGTTAAAGTCCTAGTCTTCGCAACTTCCTCTAGCAAAGAGTTCCACAGGTTGTCAGTGTGTTGTGGGAAGAAATACTTCCTATTGTTTGTTTTAATTTAATTTGGTGACCCCCCTAGTTCTTATGTCATGAGAGCTAGTAAATAAATGTCCTTACTTTCTCTCTCCAGTCATGATTTTATAGACCTCAATCACATTTCTCCTTAGTCTCCTCTTTTCTAAGCTGAAAAGTCCTAGTTAATCTCTCCTCATATGGCAGCTGTTCCAAACCCTTAATCATATTTGTTGCCTTTTTCTGAACTTTTGAACTGAGCTGAAAGTGCAGTGCCCTCCCTGTAAGCTGAGTCTCCCCTAATTTAAAGGGCATCCAGCTAACGCTGCACCAAAAGCCCTCCCCTCACTTTTTTCCCCAGCTGTAGCAAAAGCAAGATGCTTCTAAGCATGACTGGCTGGATAATAAACTCTCCCCTTTCAAACTGGATGGGACCTCCACAGTGTCCCTTATAGCTTGACACGGGCCAAATGAGAGTAATCTACCCAGCTGACTGAAATAGCCAAGAGAAAGCACTTGCTCTCTAGGCACCTGTCAAATTTCACAGCCAAGGCTCACTCTTACAAGCTCAGACGTCATCTGCATCACCTTTAAAATGAGGGAGATGAATTATCTTCTGTCAAGAGAGGTAGATTTTGCAAAGGTTTTCTGACACACGGGACATACAAGCTCATTTGGAACACACGCATTTAGTTTACACCAATAAAATCAGTCTAGCAACTCCAGCAATGGCAACCTTACCCCATAGCTTGCTCCACAAGAGAGGCGGCTTAATAGATACGTTAGATGCACTGGCATTTGCAATGCAACAATTCTAAGGCCAGACCCTCCAAAGCCCTCAGCAGAGTAAATTATATTATGTAAACACAGAATAATTCTCGTTAAGCCACTCCATAAGAGACTGGATAGGGAATTAGAGATCGTTCTGTTCATCTTGATTGACAAAAGCCATTGGCTACACTCCATAATTGGGCCTGAGGAGCACACAGGGCACTCTAGAGATCATGCTTGTGCAGAGAGGACTCGAAGCCTCTTTACCATTCCCTTGAGCCTGCTGTGCTGCTCCCTGCCATGTATTAGAAGGACCTGAGGGCTGCTCTGATTTATATCCGTTGCCATGGGCCTCAGAAGCCTATTTCCACAGCTGGAGATCCCCAGGACACAGGCAAGTCCTGGCTCTGGCTCCTTTCCACAGCCAGGAGACTTTCCCTGCTGTGGAGGTTCTTTGCCACTCAGAGCTCACCCTGAGGTAGGGTTGATGGTGGCATGCCTAGATACGTGTTGGGCTAGGAGGCCTGTCCATCCAGAGGAAGGCAAATGGCCAACAAGGCCCAGCTCTGCTTTAGCCTGTAGCACAGGCTTTTTTATTCTTCTACCAAACAAACCACGCTGGAGCCATGACAACAGGAATAGACCTGACCTGGGCTGATACTACAGGGTCCCCCTCCCAACTAGCTAAGACTCAGGAACCTCCTTTAAGCCTGGGCTTACCTGCCTTGTTGTAGCCTTCTGCTACTGCCCCTCAGGGAAGCGTCTGTCTGTCCTGGCTGGTTGCCTCCCCCAACTTGGGTCCTCACTTCTCTCTCCCAGCTGGGAGCTGGAGTAATCATCAGCTGCTGCTTAGTTGGATCAACTGGTTCTCAGCACCTGCCTGTTAGTCTTCTTCTTAAGCCAGGGCTTGCTGCTCCTTAGCTGTGTGGACATTTAAAGTGGCAGACCACCCTGCTATGCACTCTCCTCCCTCCCACCCAAAGAGTGGAGTCAGAGATGCTCTTTGTCTTCCCGGTCCCCTGCTGCTCATGAAAAACATCCACATTGGCCCGGACTCACTGGCGGACCATAAATGCGTAAGGCAGCCGAACTAAGTACCACTGGGCCAGCCTGAGGTTTTTTTCTCTCATGACATGAAGCCATTTTAGAGAGGCGTGGTCTGGGAGGAAAGGAGAACGTGCCCCAAGTAAATCTAGGGGCCTTAGGGACCCGCTTTATCCCAAGGCATTCCCTCTCAATCACTGCCTATTCTTTTTCTCAGCACAGCAACTTCTTGCTCAAGTACAAAATGGGGTGCTCTCTATCCTCAGATAGGACAAGAGGCAATGGGCTTAAACTGCAGCAAGGGAGGTTTAGGTGGCACATTAAGAAAAACTTCCTACCTGTCAGGGTAGTGAAACACTGGAATAAGCTGCCTAGGGAGGTTGTGGAATCTCCATCTCTGGAGATATTTAAGAGCAGGCTAGACAGACACCTATCAGGGATGATCTAGACAGTCCTGGGTCCTGCTGTGAGGGCAGGGGACTGGACTCAAAGACCTCTCGAGGTCTCTTCCAGTCCTAGTATTCTATGAGTCTATGATTCTTGCAAGAGGAGAGCTCCCACGTCCCCGTTCTGATGCAGCCATCCATAAGAGGAGCTCTTTATGGAAACCTGGGCTGCTGAGGATTTTTTTTTTTATTACGCCAATGCATCTGCACAAAGGAGAGGCCATCACACTTTTCAGGGCATCTGTTACATACTAGGTCGGTTAGTGGGACCATAATCATGGAAAAGTGGGGGACTAAGCACTGGCAGCACCTCACCAGCCCAAGGCAAGATTGGATTTGCTGCTTTGTGGTGGCGACGGGGCATTCTACCGGGGTCTTTACACCTTAGCTATCAAGGCTCTGATCTGCTCATCCCCCAGCACAAAGCCTAGTTCCGTCATCTCTGTGCAACCAACCTGGCGCTTGGCTGGGCTGGCTGTGAGACCTGCTGCCCTAAAGGCCTGACCTGTTGGCAGGACTCTACCTAGATGGAGCAGATCACTACATCGGACACTCTGCGGGGCAGAAGTACTTAGTCCATGAGCCTCTCAAAGGTCACAGGAGTGCCATGGAGGCCAATTGGAAGGTCTGGATATGGCCCATGGGAAATAGCCAATGCCGTTAGCACCTTAAGAATCAGGTGCCAAGAGGACATGCCAATAGCTCTGGTTGAGGGTGGTGATGTACTCAGCCTCCCTCAGGCCTTCTAGTAGCTTGTTGTTTAGGGACAGAGAGTAGGCAGCATTCTTGGTGTTGCATTTAATTTGCAAACTATGATGTAAAAGTGAATGTTGTGATCTGAGTTTGGGGCCAGCACAGCGAGGCTGCACCATTCACTATTCGACTCCTCAGAAATGCCCAGATATAGCATGATTTGTTATTCCTTCTTGACTGTGTCCTGCTCTGGTATCTGGGAGTGGCCCTTTCTGGACACAGCTCCCAGGTTTCTGATGTACATGGCATTCAATTAGATGGGCCTAGTTGGCACCCAGGGCTGAGAGTCACCTTGTAACCGGGGTGCTAGAATGGGGGGGGAACCCATGGACTCCCACTTTTTACCAACTCTAAAGGTAAGCAAGCCACAAGGGGAGGAGGCAGAGAGGAGCAAATGGGATTTCAAGGGGTGGTGTGGGACCTCAGGGCCACAGGTCAGGCCTCCGTGCCCCCCCCCCCTTAGGGCACTTTGCCACTCCTGCCTTGTTGCCATCTTCCTCCAGCGTGAGGGAGTCTTGCCTGTCCCAGCTGCTTGTTGCTCCCTAACATGACCAATCCCACTCCCCATCCCTGGATAATAAGAGAATTCAGCTATTTTTTTAAATTGCAGACTTCTAGACATGTAAATCTGGCAGAAGTAAATTGTTTAAATTAAAAGGATTTGAATAAACTCCCACATGTGACTCATTCACTACCCGCAATGTATTTTTGTTTCAAAAGTCCTCAGCTGAAGCCAATTCCATTTATGTAACAGGTATTTTGTTTTTACCTTTCCCTGCTCTGAGACTATAAAAGACGTCTGGCTTTTCAGAATCATATTGGGAAACAAAAATAAAACACATTTGTCTCCAACCTTTGGGGAGACAAGTGTCAGCTGGATGCAATATGAAGTTGCTACAATATTTTTTTTTTAAAGTCCTGGAAATAAAGTTTTAGAATGGCAATACCAACTCTCGTTTAATAATACAACCCAAATCTGCTGTTGCTTCCACTTTTAGAAAAACTCTTAGCTCCATCTGCCATTTGCTATTTTCAGAACAGACTGTAGCGCTGCTTGCTTGTTTACTGTGGTTGATGTCAGAGTGTGTGTATGTGTCTCTATGCTAATTATGAGCAGCTAGACCTCCTTGGATAAAGCACCAAGTTCTGCCCTGGCTTACATTCATGTACAGGGGCTGCACCAATACACCAATGCAGAATTTGGTGCTGACAAGAGAAGAGGAAGGATGGTAGTGTGCTCAGGGCGTTAGCCTGGGAGTCTGAAATGCTGTAGTTGGTTCTATGCTTTGCCACTGACTTCCTATGTGGACTTTGGCACATCACTTGGTCTTTCTGTACTTTAACCCTCCCCCCACACACACACTGTAAAAGGGAGGCCATAGTGCTTTTCTATCGCACAGCAGTGTTGTGCAACTAAATAGGGTCCATAGAAGTATCTGTTAAAGACAGAACACCTGGGCTACGTCTACACTGGCCCCTTTTCCGGAAGGGGCATGTAAATTTCAGCAGTCGTCGTAGGGAAATCCGCGGGGGATTTAAATATCCCCCGCGGCATTTAAATAAAAATGTCCGCCGCTTTTTTCCGGCTTTTAAAAAAGCCGGAAAAGAGCGTCTAGACTGGCCCCGATCCTCCGGAAAAAGTGCCCTTTTCCGGAGGCTCTTATTCTTACTTCAAAGTAAGAATAAGAGCCTCCGGAAAAGGGCACTTTTTCCGGAGGATCGGGGCCAGTCTAGACGCTCTTTTCCGGCTTTTTTAAAATCCCCCGCGGATTTCCCTACGACGACTCGTGAAATTTACATGCCCCTTCCGGAAAAGGGGCCAGTGTAGACGTAGCCCTGATGTATACTTGCAGCTTAGTTTAGCTAAGCGCTATTTTATTTCTTTAATATTTATATTACATTAGCACAGGACGTGGTGGATCTCGGGTGTTTGTGGGGAGAGGAGGCTGTGCAGGCACAGTTCCAATTCAACTGCAGGAATGTTCTTGGGGCATGGAGGGGAAGGGCTATAGCAGGGGTGGGGAACCTAAGGCTTGGGGGCTGGATGTGGCCCCACAGCATGGCTGGGGCTCAGGGCTCCCTCCCCCTGCATTGGAGAGCCCACGCTGGCACTCTAGCCCCTGCCACCCCTCTGCAGGACTGGCTCACACCAAATCTACAACCTTAGGCCCCCTAGGCTCTGGTGTGCCTGGGGAACATGGGGAGTGTCTTTCTTCTTCTCAGTCAAGGGCCACATCAGGAAGGGGGTTTCTTTGTTTTTGCTTCTCACGTGTGTGCAGCCCCCCAACTGATTTTTTCTGTGGGTCACCACCCCCCCCAACACAAAAAAGGTTCCCACCCCTGGGCTATAGGGACACACACAGCAGTAATGTATGTATAACTCAAAGAGCTGTGGCAGGCACAGTAGAAGGCCAGGGAGGCAAACCTCTGTTGCAGCGTGGCAGACCTGCTATTTCTATAGGGAGGGAGCTGAGGTAAGGGGAGCCAACATCATCCGTAGGCTTCTGGGCAAGCGTGGGGGGGGGGGGTTAGGGTTAGGAGGGGGGCTGTGCTCCTAGAAGGGGTGGGGCCTCAAGCAGAAGGGCCACCTAGTCCTCAGAGCTGCATAGCCCCTTTGAATCGCTAGACCCTGGGGCAATTCCTATCCCACGATGTATGCAAACTGTACTGTAACTTCTTTGTTCAGCCAGCCAGTCGTGAGCCTGGTTTGTATCAGGAAACGTTACCACAGCTCTTGGTTCAGAAAAGGGCTTGTATGTCTGGCCTGTATCTGGAAGGAATAATCACCTCTCTGTAGTACAGTATAGTAGGCTCTGGCTAAGAGATGTTAACTGTTTCGTGTCTAAGCCCTTTAGGAAGCTGGACTGCTGACTATTGTGAATGTTCTATTCCTCCCCTTTCTCCACATGCTTTTCAGTGCCAGTGAAAGACGTGGGTATGATTTTGGCATTCCCCATTCTGGGTTAATATTAAGGGAATTTTAAAATTTCCCCTCTTGCGGTGAAGTGTTTTGCCACACGTTTAACGAATCATTGCAAATCTGCTTGTGTCCTTTATTGCTTAGCAATTGGCCTCGGCTAACGTCACACAAGCTGCCACCTGCAGAGGCAGCAGCCTCTGTCACAGGCTGTGCAGGCACAGTTCCAATTCAACTACAGGAACTTTCTTGGGGCATGGAGGGGAAGGGCTATAGCAGGGGTGGGGAACCTAAGGCTTGGGGGCTGGATGTGGCCCCACAGCGTGGCTGGGGCTCAGGGCTCCCTCCCCCTGCATTGGAGAGCCCATGCTGGCACTCTAGCCCCTGCCACCCCTCTGCAGGGCTGGCTCACACCAAATCTACAACCCTAGGCCCCCTAGGCTCTGGTGTGCCTGGGGAACCATTCAACCGTAACCCACTCCTCCTGACAAACTATCAAACCAATCCAATCCTGCCTTAAACCCCATTTCTTCTGGGAAGCCTGCAAACATCAACCATGCCACGCCAATCAATGTTTCTAGCAACCCTTTGCTGAAATGCAGAACTACCAAATGGAAAGAGATGCCAAGTTAGTCCCATCCTGTGGGGTTTCAGGAGCATGATGCCTCCAGTCTTCATCCGTCTGTTTTGCTTGTGAGAGACTGTTGGGCCAGAGCTGTATCTTCCAACGTGTCTTCCGCAGTGCTGAATACAGCCATTCCTACCGTTCTTGCTAGCCCCACACTTTGAGGCCATTTGTAAATCTCGCTGTGCTCCAGCCCTTCCTTTCTGTCCACACCAATAAATCTCGACCAGCCTCTTGTCTTGACTACTGCAACCTTCTCCTTAACTATTGCAACCATGCACCCCCCTCTGGTCACTGCAGAATGCTGCTGGTGTGGACACTTTCCCAGCCTTTCATTCTGCCAGATCACCCCATCTTTGAGTCCTACCAGGGACTCCTCCTTTTCCACTTGACCACATGCAAGCTTTTTATGCTTCCTTTCAAAGCTGCTGCAAGTTAGCTCCCCTCACCCTATCCCCTGTTACCGGTGTGCATTGACACTCCAGTTATTCTCATTGGCTCCTCCAGTCTTGATTGATTACTTGAATCCTTTCTCCCTCAGGTACTTTCACTGCGTCTCCCATACCACCTATGTGTGACACATCCTTGATGCAAAAAAATCCATCAGCTCAATATTGTCTGAGCCGCCAAATCCCTACTTAACACTCATCTCTGTAGAAATGACTGCAGAACATTGCTAGCTGATAATGGCTAGGCAAGCAGGTGGATTGAGCCGACTGCTACTGATCTACTTATTTGTCACCATTAACACATACAAAATTAAAGATTTAGAATCTATTCACACACATATTGGACCAGACATCTGAACACTGTAAGAATATTAGCTTCCATAAAGATCACTCTCAGTTCTGAAAGAGTCCATGAAAGAGTTATTCTTTATCTAACTGGCCTTGAATTGTGTCCTGCTAGAACTTTCCATAAGATTCCCCCCCACCCGAGGATAAACATGTACACTCTCCCTTAACCATATCAACATATGGTGAGTGTGACTGAGAGATGCCCGATTAATCACTGACCCATTTTCTGTTTCAGTCACACAGCATGCTCCAGGAAATGAAGCAGATCAGGCTGTGACATGACAAATCCATTGCACCGTGGCACCAGGCAATCTGTTTTCAAACTGGAATGGACTCCCAAGCCACTGTTCTATCTGTAAGCGGCAGGACAAATAATCAAGTCGTAACATCAGCATGACTCTGAAACCTCTTTGTGCCAACTGGCATTTACGAGGGATCCCCTGGAGTCAGGTCTACGGCCAGAGCAGGGGTGGGCAATAATTTTTGCCCTGGGGCCACTTCAAAAATTTTTGAAGTAGTTGCGGGCCACCCCGGAAGGGGCGGGGCCTAAACAGGAAGGGGTGGGGCCCCCACCCTCAGACCATGATTGGTCTGAGGGTGGGGGAGCCCCTTTGCCCCTCCCTTCCCACTAGGCATCCATGCCCTGGAAGAGGCTTGGCATGCTCCCCCATGCCCAGACCAATCAGGATCTGGGGGCAGGGGAGCACGGGAAGTTTCCTCCCAACCTGTGAGGAGCACGTGGCACTTTGAAGTGCTGCGGGCCCCTTGTAGGGCCTGGGCAGGGCAAAGGAAGCTTCATGCAGCTCCCCCACCCCCAAGCCCTGATTGGCCTGGGGGCGGGGGAGCACGCAAAGCCTCCTCTGCTCTCCCCCCACTGCCCTGCGAACAGTGTACAGTCCTTCAAAGCACCATGTGCTCCTGGCAGGGCGGGAGGAGGCTTTGCACGCTTCCCTGCCCCCAGGCCAATTAGGGCCTGGGGGCGGGGAAGCAGCAGGGACTTCATGGGCAGGGTCCACCTGCTTGGCAGGCCAGAGCTGGCCTGTGGAGGCCCTTTTGCCCAGCCGTGTGCCAGAGTCAGGTCTAATAATTCACCAAAAGGTGCCAGGCATTTATGTCTCTACTGAGAGCCAATTGCTCACTCTCTATCATAATTACTTGCAAATTATAAGTATGGCTCTCACGTACTGAATCTGCCGTTCTTCTTGAAAAGTAATAATAGGTGTAACGGCATTGCGCAAGAGGGTTTTTCTTGCGCAAGAAGGGGCAGTGTAGACGCTCCTTCTTGCACAAGAGCCTCTTCTGAAAAAAAATGGTGGCTCATTAGGTATGCAAATGAGGCTCGGCGATATTCCACACTTAACCTCTTTTGCGTATTACTCGCGCAAGAAGCCGTGAGTGTAGACATAGCCCAAGTGTTTTAAAAGCTAAGACAATGTAATTGTAATGCCTCAAAAACCGGGAAGGGGACTCAACGGCATGCATACAGCAAACCTACTTTGGATTTTTTTTTGTTTGCTTACTTGTAATTCAGGCCGATACTATTATGTCTTTCTACTTAGAAGTGTGCGTTGCTTCAAAATCACTCAGCAAATGCTATTAGGAACTGCGGAATTTTCTTTGAGTGGCTTGATAGGACCACATAGCTCAGCTCATGAGAAATCTGGTGCCAACAAATGTTGTTGGCAGCAGACAGCTCAGCTATCATCCTGCAGTTTGAGGTTTTATAAACAGGTTCTGTTTGGGTCTCTCTGCAGGAGGAGGAGAGCTTATTGGTCTGAGTTACCACTGCAGCTTCATGAGTACTGTTAACCAAAGAATTATAAAGAAATCTCTCTGTGATGAACTCCATTAACATTTCCTGCTGCAGACAGGCAGGGCCAACAGAATGAGGCAGTGGTTGCTAAAAGGTTGGGAGCATGACATGTTAGAAAACGAGCTATTCAAATTATGTCCAGTGCTATGCAAAGTAGCTTGCCAGAGCCAGAGCTTTACCGCCCTACAGAAAAGCCAGCAAGATCAGGAGATGGACCCCCCAGTCTCTCTCTCTCTCTCACGTCGCAGCCCAGAAGCCATCACAACAAGAACTGTGGAGAATGACAAAATGTGCCTTGCTCAGCAGCTTTATGGGTGAGGTCACTTTTCCCATCTGAGAATGGGCCTGGCTTTCATTCAGAGAGGATGATGATAGTTCAATGCTTAGGGCAGCAGTTTGGGACTAGGCAGAGCTGGGTTGAATTTTCTGCTTGGTCACAAGCTTCTTGGGTGGCTTGGGGCCCAGGGGCTCTGCTGAGCCGTGTAATGCCTCTGGCCTAGGCACCTCAGAGGCCAGTGGAATTCTTGGCCCAGAATTAGGCCCTCAGGTTTGCCTACTGCACACAGGGAGATGGAGGCATCTAGGGAAGGTGCTTTCTGAAGCTGGAAGCCACCAAAGTGAGCCAGGAATGAAATTCTGTGACCGAGGGGGAGAGGAGATGGGCTTAGGCACCTAAGGAGCTGACCTAGAGTGCCTGGCTGATGGGCCTGAGATAGGCACCTCTCTCTGCTTGTATCCTCTGCGATGAACCCTCTCCTGAAGTGAGGCACTGGAGCCAGCTCAGTCACTGAGGCAGCCCACACCCTAACAGCCAAACCTGCCTGTCTCCTGCTCTCTCACATGCCCCCTGCATTTCCCTGTACCTCTGTACATCTTTTGAGGGTGCTCTGCTGCCCCTCAACCTAACACTGACCTGCCTCCAGCCCTCCTGATACAGGGGCTGGCAGGTAACAGGTGTGCACTGAGAATGCGTATGGAGAAAGGGCCCTGCTGGTAAGACTGGTGTGTGTGTGGTGCTGGTGTGGAAGGAGGTTTGAGAACCTGCTTTGGCTTGAGCTCCGAGCAGCTTGTTCGCTGCGAGATAGTTTCCTTACTTACATGGCATGGCAAATGCCATCTGGCAGAAAGGGATGTGGACACCTACGAAGTTAGGTGTCATCTTTGAAACTGTCCATGGCATCTAAATGGTGGGCTAAAGAGCCAGCTAATTTCCTACGTATCTTTAAGGATCTTGGCTTTGGTCTTTCTCTGTGCTCCTCTGTAAAAGGGGAGTGATGCTACTCCCCCGGCGCACAACAGTGGTGCAAAGATAACTACATTACAGACTGAGAGCTGCTCAGACAAATGGTGGTGGGGCCAGATGAATATCCACGAAAGCAAGTATCCTGAGCCTCTTCGAGTGGGGCTGGGACCAGTGCTTAATTTGTAATGAAAGAGGAGCAGGGCTCAAGCATTTTTGTTTGTTTTCATAACTGACATGCCAAGTTGAGAGGGGCTGGGGCGCTGAGTGGGAGGCTAGCTAGACTAACAAGGTGTTTGGTCTTCTGCTTCTTTGTGATTCAAACAGCAGATGTCCCTCCTCAAACTGGGTGGTGGAAGCTTTTTGTGTCTTTTTCTATTTTGACTTTTTTTTGTCATTTTCAGTGCAGAGCTAGCTGTTTTTAAAGACACCCTTGGCCTCTCCTACCACTCCTGTTTCCCCCAAGACACTCCCAGCTCCTGGTAGAGAAATAGCCAGATGTGAAACCAGGTAGTGTGACTTCTCACTTCTTCTGTGTCATTGATAACATTGCGGTAGAAACAATTTGTGATACAAACCACTAATAAATAGTAACTAAGCCCCGATGATACACAGAGGTTTGACAGCCTGGCATCTATAGGTTTGATTTTTAGTGGGGGATGGCGAAGGAATGTATGTTGGATAGAGAAGGACCTGAACTGAAGCGCCAAAGTAGAACTCCAGATCCAGACATTGTGTAGGATGAATTAAAACCTCAGATCTGAAAAAATGCTGAAACAGAGTTTGAATTCTAGGTCTTAATCCAAACTTTTCCAAAGTTAGAAGACTTTGCCCATAGCTGTTACAGGGATACGCAGTCTGAGAAAAATAAACTCACGCCATAGAGTGCCACACCTTGGTTTACTAAATTCTGTAAAGCGTCTCCATGCTTTTTGCCCACCTTGCAGTAAGTTCCAGAGGCATCTTCTACACAGGCAGCGGAAAATGTGCTATATCACTTGTATTGTTTTAACCTCACTATTTTTTTAAATTAAAGCTTGATTTCCCATTCAGAACTCCCTGTGGGGCCCTCAGGTCCAAAACAAAAGCCCTGGCTACTTCAATATGACAAAACTTGGGCATTCAGAAATGAATAGTTACTCTACAGAAGTTTCTTTTGCTGCAATAAATGAGTTGGAAAACAAACTCAGCCTAGATGATTTATTACAAAGCAAATGTGAGTTGTGGATGTACTTATAGGGAACAAACCTGGAGATGTGCTGGGACTTTGACTTAATTAGAAAATAATTAAGCTGAACACCAAAGCTACATGACCACTAGTGCAGAGCACCTGGAGACTGATTGACACAGCCTGTCTACCCAGCAATTTGGAGCCAGTGGGAATGAGCCTCCATGCTCAGGTTGATAGGCTTGGACTGGCAGAGCTCACGTTAGCGCTCTACGAATAGCCATGTAAACAGCACTCTGAAGTTGTGGCTTGGGTTGGAGTTGAAGCTTCAGGAGTGACTAGACCCAGTTTGCATAAAACGGAACAGAATGCAGCCACCTGCCTTCCGGTGTGGAACTCAGGTCCTAGCTGCTCAGCTCAGGCTGGAGCACTGCATGTTGGCACCGGTGGTCTCAGAGCCACACATCCATATAGAAGTGAACACAGCCACTGACTGCATGGTAGAACTCTGTGAAATGTATTTGCCTTGTGGGATACATTGTGGTCAGCCTGGTGCTAGGGAATGGAACGAAGGGGAGTAAGTGGACATAGTTTGCATCTCAGTGAGACTGTAGACAGAACCAAATAATGGATCAAACCCCATTCTGAGCAAGCCAGACTCACAGCTCCCATTGGATAAATGTTTCAGGATAAATGTTCATCTATTACACCATGCCTCCACCCTGATTCGCAACACCCTGGGATGCTCTTCTGTAATGCTGGTCCATTGTTTGTTGGGCAAAACCCACTTGGAGGCCAATACCATTGTAATGAATTTCTGCAGGCTTCTATATCTTCAAAAGCATTGTGGTAATCTGTAGACCAGTGTTTCTCAACCAGTGGTACGAGTACCCTTGGGGTACTCAAGAGAAGTGTGGGGGATACGTCAACACAACTGAAATTTGCAGAAAACTGAATTTTTGTTTTAAGTTTTACAGCGCTTTATTATTTTTTTACTTTTTACACCCAAAAATTTCATCGCCTGCCCGGCTACGATTAAGTTGTTTAAACAAACATGTTGCAATAGTAGAAAAAAATGTGTGTATCTGAAAACTGTAGGTAGGGGGAGGTACTTATAATTTTTTAAAAAAATGGGTACTTTATAAAAAAAGTTTTGAGAAACACTGCTGTGGACAAGCAACAATGAGAGTTTCCATGCAATGAATAAGTATATTGGGGCAACATGACTACACTTCATAAAAGGCATTGGTCCCTCACAAATATCAGTTTCAGGCTGCTTGAAATGTGCAAGCGCCCCATCCAAATGCTTATTTACACTGTAGCAATCAATATTAATCTTTATACAAACTAAAGCAAATTTAATCCCATCAAGATTTTATTCATTAATGCAACGGGACTGGAGAAGAGAAGGAGTGGGAAGAATAAGTGTTCCCCTTGCACCGTAGCACTTGTATACATTTGCACAGAAAGGGGAACAGCTCTTTGGTTGGAGGTTTGAGTGGCCCAGTCAAGAGATCTTGCTGAAATCCAGGTTGGAGATCTTCAAATGTTCATTGCAAGGGTGATAAACTATTAGAGACATAAAGATCAAAAGTTATGACTGATAATCCCAGCCACCATCATCAAATCCCAGGTGCCCGATGATAGGCCTTGTAACAGTACCCTATTGTTTTGAGTTGATGGCTTACAAGGCAGGGGAATTGTGATACTTGTGCCAAAGAACCAATGCCTTAGATTAATTGTAATCAATAAAAATATTTGTCAGCAAAGGTAATGATGAGATTCAAGCACTTCTTCATGACTAAAAGAAAGGCAACAGGACAAATTCTTCTCTCACTGTGCACCCTCACTGCAGGGCCCAACTCGAAATAAGCTACGCAAATTGAGCTATGTCAATTGCGGATCTTATTTCAAAATAGCTTATTTCGAAATAGGGAGCGTCTATACAGCACTTATTTCAAAACAGAGCACTCTTCTTCTGACTTCCCTTATTTCTTGTACATTGTGGGTTGCAGGAGTCAGAGTGAGAAGTCCTCCAGCTTGACAATATTTTGACACTATTTCAAAATAACTGCCTGCTGCATAGACATGGACTAAGTTATTTCGGAATAGTGTTGCAGTGTAGACATACCCTCACTTAGGCTATGTCTAGACTGCAGGCTTCTTTCAGAAAAAGCTTTTCCAGAAAAAATCTTCCACACTTCCAAAGCTCATTGAAAAAGTGATCTGCTTTTTCGGCAGTGTCCATGAATGGGTGCTGTCTTGCATTTAAACTGTGATTATTATGGATGGAGTGGCCACCAGGGCACCTGTGCTTTTTCCTCTTTCCTCTTCTTTCAAAAGAACTCCCTCTTCCCCGTCCACACACACCTTTTTCCTAAAGAGCTCTTTCAGAAAAAAGCTTCTTCCCCGTAGAATGTGGATTACCAATGTTGGAAAAACTCCTCTGTCCTTTTGATTTTTCTTTTGGAAGAACGTGATTGTAGTGTGGACATAATGGAAGATTTTTTTTAAAAATGGACATTTTTCCAAAAAAACTCTGTAGTGTATCATATAAATGTAAAGTAACTCAGTTGACTTTGCTGGAGTCGCTCTGAATTTTCAACAGTGTAAATGAGAGAAACATTTTGGTCCAATTATTACCAGGAAAAAAAATCTTTAGACTCCTAAAAAGAAAATGTACTCATGCCCAGTGGCAGGGACAGAAGTTGGAACCCACCCCTCTCCATGCTCTGACATGGAATTTGTTGAACATTAAGTCCTGTAGTTAAAAGGAAGGTAAACCCTGCCTCAAAGAGCTCATAATAATCTAAGCGTGAAATGAAAGAGAATGGAAGAGGTACAATAGGCAGAGGGGGAGCACAAGGCAACAATGAGAAGATATGGAGTAGGATGGTAACAAAAGCACACCCTAGAGTAAAGGGTGGTCTGGATGCTCAATGATTTAGGAAGAACCAGGAGGCATTTTGCTCCAATCAGCTGCACCCATTTACCCCAACAGTGAATTGAGACCAGAGAAAATCAGGAGGAGAAAAAGGGAGCAGTGACTATGAAGTGGGGTGAGAAGGTGAGAAATCACCTTGCAGGAGACAGAGTTATGCAATAATGGTGAAATCCTTGTTTCACGGAAATCAATGGCAAAACCTCCACTGAATTCACTAGGACTAGGATTTCACCCTCTGAGTGCTGCACCTATTCCCAATTTTTAAAAAGCGAGAAAGGTCTAGAACAGATCTCCAGGTTGTCAGTTTTTGTATGAAATTATGATCATACCTCATTTATATTCAGGTTAATGAATTCTCTGTTTTTCATAGTTAGTTCCAGGAATACTCCTGAAACAAACATCAGGACATCACAGTTATAAGAATGCCTAAATCACATTCATACACATAAGCAATCTGTCCCACTGTGAAGCCCCATTTGTGGCTGTTCCAGAGAGGAAGGATTTGGTTTTCTATAAAGGCTTTAATCATATGTGACTGGTGAAGAATGGGTTGAAAACGGAATTATTTGTGAAGGCAAAATGACTATTGACTTTAATGGGATTTTTGCCTGAGTATGGACTTCAGAAATAACTCACAGTTGGTGGTTTGGGCATGAGACACATCCAGAGATTTGAATAGATGTCTGTATTTTATCCTGATTATCTGTACTTTCTTATTCTGAAAATGTATGGTGGGAATATAGCAAAAATACCTACTCCCTCTGTGCTTTGTCCCTTCAATATCCAGCACAGACTGGAACCAGAAAGGGAAAATAAGCAAAAAGCTTAATAATAATATTTAAAAAGTTAACTAAACTGTTTTTCATCCTCATTAAGGGGTTGGGTTTAATCTCAGTTTTGAGCCAGAGTCAGAGGCTGATTTACCCATCCCTATTAATTGCTACTAATCTGGACAGAAAAATTAATTGAAAAACAGAATTCATAGCTGCATGCTGGGTGATATTTTTCATTCAACCCCCCAAAAATAATTAAAAAAGCATGTAATGTCAGCACAAGTGTACATCTAACTATCTCTTACGTGGGTCACTGACAGCATTTGAAACCGAGACCTTCAAATTCATAGGGCAGACCTCTGCTTCTTGAGCTAAAGGAGTAACTCCTCTATCTTGTTGCAACAGTAGACTGTTATCTTTTTGTGGATGAGCCTTGCCCAGGGCTACAATCCAAACTTTGTGGGAGTGTCATACATATGATTTAAGCAAACATGGATACTTACGGCTTGCATTCTCTAGGCGAATTAAGCAGTTTAGGAAGTCATCAAAATCAATTTCATACTGGTCATTAGAATATCTGAGGACAATCAGCTGCAGCAGGTAATTATTGAGTTGAAATCCTTTAAAAATAAAGAATAAAGAAAAAGCAGCAGCAACCTAGTTGACCTGAAAAGGAATCTGAGAGATTTTAATACATAATCTATTTATTTATTGAAAATCTATTAGTGGGCAAATAATCTATGGGTGTGTCTAGACTACCTAGTTTTGTCGACAAAAGTGGACTTTTGTCGACAAAACTATACCAGCGTCTACACTACCGCTGAGTTCTGTCGACATAACGTCGACAGAACTCAGCAGTTTTGTCGACGCTGGTATACCTCATTTTACGAGGCATAACACTTTCTGTCGACAGAACTCTGTCGACAGAAGGTGTTATTGCCTGTAACACTGTGTCCAGACTACGGAGTTCTGTCGACAAAGCAGCTTGCTTTGTCGACAGAACTCAATGTGTCTGGACGTTCTTTGTCGACAGAAGTTTTGTCAACAGATACTGTCGACAAAACTTCTGTCGACAAAACGCGGTAGTCTAGACGTACCCTATGAATTGATTCTCTGCCTCAAGCAGAAATTGAGCTGACTATAAAATGATTTTTATTTAAAATAGATGTTGTGATGGATAGGAGGAGTGCTGGCCAACACTCAGTGATTAAAGAGTTAAACTCAAGTAGCTAACGGTGCTGTTGGCAGGGAGCCAGAAGAACCAATGGGATATAGTGCTGAGATTTAAATTGTAAATATATACCTGCTGCTGTTTCTCTTTGTGTGAGTTTAAGCCAGGAGTTGGGAGAAAGAGAATGATTTAAACCCATGCAGGACTACCATGCCTCCAAGGAATTCGGGGCATGAAAGTGGACTGGACCATGAAGGGATTTTGAGTAAATAAGGAGGTAAATGTATATTAGTTTGGATCAGGGTATTTGTCTTTGTTTCTGTTGTTTGGTTAAACTTCTCCGTGTGAATCCATGCCTTTCCTCCACCATGCTGCATAATTAAGCTACAGCCCAGAGATACCACTTTTCTCTGTGGGTGCATCTATACTGCACTGTTTTTCCGGAATAACGACTGTTATTCCAGAAAAACAATACTAGCGTCCACACTGCAATTGCATTATTTCAAAAGAAAATTGAAATAACGGATCGCTTTTTCTAATGCTGGTAAACATTATTCCACAAGGAATAATGCCTCTTCTGAAAAAGCTTTCCGGAAGAAGGTGTGTGTGGATGCTCCATTGCTGCTATGTCGAAATAGGTCCTCACCAGGGCCATTCTAAAGTTGTTCCTCCCCACTGCCTTCTGCGGCTCTAAATCGAGATACTGACTCCACATTCGGGGAGCCTGCCCTGGACTAATTTTAAGGCTTCCCTGTAGTGTGGACGCTCTATTTCGAAATAAGCTTTTCTGGAAGATATCTTCTGGAAAAGCTTATTCCGAAAGAAGCTTGCAGTATAAACATACTCGGGCTACGTCTACACTGGCACCCTTTTCCGGAAATGCTTAAAACGGAACAGTTTTCCGTTATAAGTATTTCCGGAAAAAGCATGTCTACATTGGCAGGATGCTTTTCTGGAAAAGCGTCCGTGGCCAATGTAGATGCGCTTTTCCGGAAAAAACCCCCAATCGTCATTTTCGCGATCAGGGCTTTTTTGCGGAAAAGACTACTGTGCTGTCTTCACTAGCCCTTTTCCGGAACAGTTTTTCCGGAAAAGGACTTTTGCCCGTACGGGAGCAGCATAGTTTTTCCGGAAAAACACTGACAATTTTACAGTAGATCGTCTTTGCTTTTCCGGAAAAGCAAGCAGCCAGTGTAGACAGCTGGCAAGTTATTCCGGAAAAGCGGCTGCTTTTCCGGAATAAGTGGCCCAGTGTAGACACAGCCCCTGTGTTTTAATCTGTTCTTTTCTCAGTTGCTCTGATTTTTTGTGTCCTGGAAGTTAACAGGAGGGCTCTGTGTGTGCCTACCTAGCTTGAGAGGTCAGCTAACAGGGACACAGTTTGTTTTCTGTGGGTTTTTGTTTGTTTGTTTATTTCTTTTTCAAGCTTTCTTGTGGCCAAAGAGCTTAGGGTACCCCTTACGAAGAATTTCAAGTGTTTCTTCCTAGGTTTTTTTTAGGGATTAAATCGCTTTATAGTGGCAGTTACCTCCCAAAGTCAGTGAATCTGTGACTCCGGGGAGTTTTTGTAAGCAGAGCCTATAGAAGCAAACAAAGTACTTAAGGTCTCGAGGGCCCCCACCTTCTGCACTTGGAGGCTATATCTAGATTGCAGAGTTTTTCCGGGATACTGGTGGTATCCCAGAAAAACTCTGCCGCGTCCGGGGATCGCATCTGCTTTTTTGGAACAGTTTCCGAAAAAGCGGGCACATTCTTTCAGCATCTCTGAATTCCTCATTTTATAAGGAATAAGAGATTTTCCAAAAGAGGAGGTTTTCCCCACATTTGGTCCCATACAGATGGGCCAAATGTCGGAAAAGCCTCATCTGAAAAAACAAGTGGAAAAAGGTATGCAAAGTGCATATCTTTTTCCGAACAAAAATTGCAGTGTAGATATTGCCAGAGTGGGGAACAGCCCTGACCAATGTAGAATTCAGAAATAAGAAATTTTGAAATTGTTGCAGTTTTCATTCTACAAACTGTTCTCTGTGTGAGTGAAAGCTCCATCTCCAGTAAAGGATCTGCCCACCATGTATTTTTTCTGTTTTCTCCCCCACAAAAAAAAAGTCTAAAATTTATTTTACCTGCAGCTTTTAGGGCACTACGAAGCTCATAGGAAGACATGGTGCCGGATTTATCAGAATCAAAATGAAGATAGATACTCTGCATGGGGGAAGACACTGACATTCAGCATTTAGTAAGTTCACACATCTCACATATTTAAATTGTAGCACATGAAGCCATGGAGTTCCATATTCTAAATGCCTCTCTCAAAATCTTGATGTTGCACACATATTTAAGGAAATGGAGGCAATTTAAGGGATGGGGGTGCAGTGACAGTGGGCACAAGGGTCTCGGGGGTAGGAGTTCTGTGAGAGTCAGTGGGTTTTGCTGGGGTCTCATGAGTGGAGGTGCAATGATAGTGAGGGTGGGGGATCTCAGTGGAAAGGGTACAATGTGATTCAATGGAGTTGGAAGGTCGGGTGCAGTGACAGTGTGGCTGGTGGGGTCGCTCAGGGTGCAGCAAAAGTGAAGCTTGGGGTCTCTCCTGAGGAATGGGGGTCTAGAGAATTAAATAAGGTTGGGGGAGTCTCTCTGGGTGTACAGTGAGTCATTGGAGGTCCAATTCTATGGGCACTGCTTCTTCCCTCTCATTCTTGCTGCTCCCCATCCCTTCCTTCTCTGCTGGCCTAGCTCTAAGCCTGCTCCTACAAGGGGAGATGGTTAGAAGGGGAGGGTCTGAGGCTTCTGTGGCTTCCCAGCCCCATCCTGACTTCTAGGCTGTGCCAGGGCCGGTCCCCCATCTGAGCTCTCCAACTGCTGCTCCCCAGTCCCCTGCAATTCCCAGCCCCAGGCTCTGCTCTCCCAGGGCCACAGGTCCCCTGTCTGCATGATCAGCAGGTGGAAGGGCCAGGGAGTGGCCATGGGGAATGGAGCCCTGTGCTGCGTGAGGATGCAGAAGGGGCTGGGCAGCTTATGAGGCATCAGCTCTGAAAGATGCCTTGTGCCCCCCAGTAATCCTATCTGAGCTTTACATTTTCCCCTAGATCAGAGACTCCCTGGGACTATCCCCACTTTAAGCACTGAAGGAAGGGAGAACATGCACTCAGAGACAGCTGAATGCCGTGGCTGACCCTGGATGAAATCTGAGGAGCGGTTTTTGGGTCAGGGTACAGACTGCAGAGTGCCTTTGGTGCTGTGAGCAAAAGAAGCTGATTCTTGCTATTTAATTCGTATGCCTTCAGAAACATAGGACTACCACCAGTTCCTATGCCTACCTGGAATAACTGACTAGATCCTGAATTTCTGGCTAGCTGGTTGGGTCAAAAAAAGAAGTAGGAAGCTTGCTGAGGTCAAAATCAAACAGTACTGTCAAGATCAAAGCACTCAAAATAATTTTATAAATAATAATTTGGGGTTATTTTTATGTGCCCTCAGGTTTCTGAACCCCTAAGAATCACTCAGTTAATGTTTTTGTGCTTTGCTCCATAAACAGGAAATCTAGAAAGAGGGCAACAAAAACTATTCTAGATGAAACTAAAATTCACACAATCTCTTGCCTTGAGAAACTGAGGTGTTAAGAAAAGCAACAAATATCTGGAGACTCACAGTAAAACCATAAAAACTGGCAATAGTGATCAAGGTTTGACCCAGATATTAAATGTTTATCAAACCGAAGTAAAATTCCACATTCTCCATGTGGGTTGGGGTACATCAATCTTCACTCTGTTGTGAACTAGTTATATCCATAGTTATATTCATTCTGAATGTTTTCATCAGAAATATCTGGAAATCTCTCCATTGGGGACATGAATTTCTTAAGTGTGGCAGTTTAAAAAAAAGCAATCGTTTTATTAAAGGAGAGATGAAAGTGATCCAGAAAAACAACTGAGACTTTGGATGAAAAATCCGGGAAGTATAAACTTCCAACTATCACATCTTGGATGTAGCACGAATACAGAAAAGATTATTAATGACCCATGAGGATGCAATTATTGTGCCTTGCCATGCAATCCTGCAAACGCATATTCACATGCTTAACTTTACTACCATGAGTAGTGTCCGTGATTTCAAAGGGAATATTTACAGTAGGAAAGTTAAGTCATGCGTGTAAAGTGTTTGCAGATTTGGAGCCTAACTGACTAATACTGCCCCAGACTTTCAGTATTGCTGACTGCTGAGGAGAGAAACAACGAAAATATAATAATCAATCACATGACTAGTTCCTTGCTAATTACAACTCAGCATTTTCTTCCTGTGTGAAACAACAGAAATACACCCCCCGCCCAGTGTTATTTTGATTGGCTTCTTATTAAAGCACATTTCTGAAGTTCATTACCTCAAACATAGTTTCTTAACTTGACAAAATCTCTGACATGTCCAGTAAACCATTCTGGTTTGGGGCAATGGAAAAACCTAAGAATTGATCTTACCTCCCAGGAGGAAAAACATTTGTGTTTTTAATCAATACTTTGTGCTTTTGAAGACATATGCCATTAGATTTTTATCTCTGACTAGCATAGAAATATAGGGCTGGAAGGGAACTTAAGAAGTCTAGAAGTTCATCCACCTGTGCTGTGGCAGAATCATATATCTCTAGACCACCTCTGAAATGTGCTTGCCTGACATTTTCTTAATAAATCTCTAATGATAAAAGAAACCTTCAGTTACAAATTAAAGCTGCAAAATAATGAATATAGTCACATACTAGCCACTTCTTCAGTTTGTCCCAGAAAATCTTGAACTCATTAAATTCCAGTTTCCCGTTACCAGTGGACTAGTATAACAAACATTAAGGAAAATACTGGTTAGGTGAAGTCCCATGTTTTGTCCAAAGCTGCCAGTCATTCCTTCACTCAGATAACAATATCTGCACCAGGAAACCTATGATGCTTTTGGGAGCAAACCATTGTATTAAGTGCGGTAGGAAATCTAGTAGAACATTGAATGATATCTCAGCTGTGTACAGGAGCAGCCCTAGCTGGGCTGCCAGCAACTGGTGCCCTAGGCAAAACACGCGATCGGCGCCCCCGCCTCTAAACCCCTCAACGGCCGTTTATCTTGGCACCCTAGGCGACTGCCTAGTTCACCCATATTGATGGGCTGCTCCTGCTGGGTAACATAGGGAGAACACTGTCCCGACATAAGAGCAGCTTTGTATTCTAATCATATATATAGTAGCCCGATGTCTGTGACTCTGTAACGCTGTAGAGGTACGAGTCACCTCTGGGGGGCACTGTTGCCTCGTGCCGTGGCGCTCGGCTGAGTTCTGTGCCGCTCGGTGCTGCATGGGGACTGTGGGCCCAAAAGGCCACTTGTGCTGCTTGTTCCCCAGCGGCGGCCTGGCTGAGCGGTGCAGAACTCAGCCGAGCGCCACGGCAGGAGGGGAAGGGGGCAGGGCAGTGACATACATGGCCAGGGGGCAGGGCCCGGCACTCATGTCCATTGTCAGGAATGAGAAAGATTCCTGAGGTGCATACATTGAAAATGTTGCCCCAGAGAATTCATGTTAGCATTAATTTGAAAGGATACATCCATAAGAGAGATGATGTTTCTGCATGTCATGAGGCATACTTTGTCAAATTTGATGTCCTTTGCTGAAAAAGCAGAACAGTCAAGTTACGTAAGAAATTAAGTAATTGGACAAAAACTTAAAGTCTATAAAATTAACAATGGAAAAAAGCAGAACAATGCACTTCATAAAGGTATCATTCCAAAGATATTCCTATAGCCACTACCTGCAATTCCAAAAGAGTAATTCACTTAGACCATATCTACACTTCAGATAAGATCAAAGCAGCAGAAGTTGATCTTTTGGGGTTTGAATTAGTGGGTCTAATGAAGAAACACTAATTTGAACTGAGAGAGCACTCCCACTGACACTGGTAGTCTTGCTTTGACAAGAAGTAAGGGAAGTCGAAGGGAGAGTGTACTTTCATCGACCTTCCACAGTGTGGACAGTGCCAAAAGCCTATGTAAGATACTTCAGCCCTGGCTACGCACTTTATGTAGCTGGAGTTGCATATCTTAATTTGACCTTATCCTCTAGTGTAGACCTAGTCTTAGAGGCTAACTCTGCTGCCTCAACTCACGTGAGAAAGCTCCAGTGACTTCAGCTAAAAAATCTCATTCAACAGGACTGCTTAAGAGAGTAACAGCTGCAGGACTAGTTTTGTAAATATAGATTATATATCTATATTATGTTGTATATATTATATACACTATATATATATTATATTATGTTGTATTCTATATATTGTATATATTCTTAAATATAATAAAATGGCATTATTATAGTTGATTGGGGATTGATCATCTCATCAACCTGAGGATGCAGAGAGGGGTGAGAGAATCATGGTTTCAAAGCCATAAGCTCCATATATTTTATGTATTTATTGGTGTCCTAAGCCTAAGGGTTGTTACACACGTTTGAAACTTCCATTAAAAATATTATTGCCTGATCCAAAGCTCAATGCAGTCACAAAGTCTAATAGGATTCACCATTCCTGACTTCACCGGGACTTTGCTCCCTTAGAATTTACGTTAGGTAACATTTGCAGAAGTGCCTGTGTGACTTAGGCTCTTTTGAAAATTTTCCCTTTTAATACAGCTATTCAACATTTTGCTTTCTAGTGTTTTAATGGCAAGGGGGAGGGAACCAACCACCAACTAGAATCCTCGTCGTATAAGAGCATAATAGGATGCACCTGCCCATTTCAGATACAAGAGACCTGTAAGCCAGCACTATCCCATCCCAGCTTTGGCTTTTTAAAATGTCTGGAGAGCAGAGAGTGTGATCAGTGAAGGGAGGAAGTGGTCTTTTGGTGATGAGCTGGGATTTGTAGAGCACCATTCTGCTGGTTCAGGACATAGTTCCTGAGACTGGTGCTCTATGAGCAGGGTGGGCTAGACCTCTCCTCTCAGTGGTAGAAATGGATGATGTAGTTGCCAATTGGCTTTTCTGTGGGATTCAAGGGGCATAGAGTTGCTGGGAAATGTAGTTTCCCTGGCAAGTAGTTTGGAAAGCTGGGCTGGGCAAGGCAAGCTATAGGCAGCTGAACCCATTTTGTTATGCTGTACGTTTTTGATACAAACTGGAGGTCCTTTGTGCTGCTTGTTTGATGAGCAAAACCAAATGCCTGGGCAGGAGAAGATTGGTGGTAGTGGTGGTGGGGGCGGGAGGTTGTGTGTGTGTTTCTAAACTTCATGGGCCATGCCTTTTTGTTATTGTTTGGCCTGCCACAGTTAGTCACAGGCTCAGATCTCCAAAAGTATTTAGGTTCATAACTCCCATTAATTCAGTGGGAGTTGGGTGCTTAACTATTTTTTGAGGATACAGGCCATATGAGCTTAATCCTGAGTTAAGTGGAAAGGGAAACATGTTGAACTCCACCCATGTACGTATTTAACTGCAGAGTGTGGCAAGAGGTACACCAGTCTCAACACAATGAGTCCTTGCCCCCTCATCATATCCTGCATGACTACATAGTACTCAAAAGGAAGTTGAGGACGGGCTATTACTGAAAGTGCTGAGTGCAGATCCACAGGCTGATAACAAATTGCTTATCAGCAGATTGCGATGTAACTTAGTGACTCCAAAGACATCAAGTGAGCGCCCCAGGATTCACATCAGTGTAACCAGGAGCCGAATTTATCCTTTCTTAGGCAGAGGCCAGTGCATGCATCACTGTATTGAAGTCACTTCTGGGTTGAAACCAAACAACTGTGAATCTGCGCTCTGCAGAGCTAAGGGCATTTGAGGATGGAAAGTGAAAGACACTGTCACAAGGGAAGCTACATCTTAATTGCAGGTAGGAAGAATAGCAGCTGTGTTTATGATCTCACTTTGTGGACCTAGTGTACTCTGTGCATGAGCAGATATTCAGAGGGCATTGATGCTATTCAGTGAATGGAGCACTTGCTGAGATGAGCACACACAGACTTCCTGTGCATTCCCATCAAATGTAAACAAAAGCTGCTGTTTGGATTGTAGAGAATAGCTTGGCGTTTCCTTTTTCCTGACTCTTTTAAGAATCAGAGAGTCATATGAAATTTAAAAATCTCAGAAAGGCAGAGAACATCAGTTTTGCTTCCAGTAACTCTCTGAGTCTCATTTTCTTCAGGAAGATAAAAAAATAGCCTTTATGCTTTTCACATTTTCATAACCTCTTCCTCGGCTTTGTCACTATTTCATTATTATTGCATGTTTGTCTTGTGGCTCTGCCTAGGGACCCTGTCCAACATGGAAGCCATATTGTGTTAGGCATAGTACATGCATTTAGCAACAGACAGTCTTCGTCTCTGAGGGTGTGTCTAGACTACAGGGTTTTTTCAAAAAAACTTCCCCTGCATCTAGACTGCGCTGCATTCTTTCAAAAGTAAATTGAAAGAACGCAGCAGTTTTTTCAACTGCGGAAAACCTCGTTTTATGAGGAAGAACAACTTTTTTTGAAAGTGCTCTTTCAAAAATGCCTCTTTCAAAAGAGGCTTGAAGTCTAGACGTAGCCAAAGAGATTATAATCTAAATGGACAAAAGAGGGGATTGCAGAGTGGAGAAAAAGAAATAGGATCCCCATTTTATGGATGGGGAACTGAGAGAGAAATGATTTAGCCCATGTTACGCAGAGAATCTGTAGTAGAATGGAACAGTGTTCCCTCCAAGCTGTAGGGGTAGCACAGCTTCACAGGTGATTAATCAGCCCCACCCAGTCAGAGGCTCAGGGCACAGAGCCTCTGAGCCTCTGATTGGGTGGGGCTGATTAATCACCTGTAAAGCTGGCCTGCCCCCGCAGTTTAGAAGGAACACTGGCATCGAACCTCCTGAATCCCAGTCCACTGCCTTAATCACAAAACAACCCTTTTTTCTCCACAGCAGGGAACTGGCAGCACTGAATTGAAATGGATTTTGTTGGGAGACAGCATAGGTTAGGGGCAAGGTCAGGAAACTTGGATTCTGTTCCCAACTCTGCCACTGACTTGCTGTGTGACATTATACAAACCTGAGGCAGGGCCTCATGTTTCCCACCTGTAAAGTGGGGATAATACCTGCTTTTATAAAGCCCTTTGAGGTCTTTGGATGAAAGCAGCTCTGAGAGTGTAAATAAAGTTATTAACACTTACCTTTTTTTAATACGGCATTCAGAACATATTCAAGTTCCTCTGCAGTTATCTCCATGTCCTAGAGTTGACAAATTAAAGCAGCTGTTATTTTTGTGTGTCCAGAATCAGGCATTTTGAAAGCCTAACAGAATGCAAATGGCATCTATTTGACAACCACAAAACTCATTGCTGTCATTGGGTTTACAGCTTGCTGCTAAAACTGAAGAAATAGTGAATCACACAAACAGAAGGATTAAAATAAGAGGACATGGTCAAAATACAACTGAGTTGCTCTCTAATATGCTACATGGAATCACATCTCTTCTCAAACAACATAACTGCAGCTTCAGACACAACCAGACTCCCTCACAACTTGTGTTCTAGTGTTGTCTCCTATGTTTACCAGGGACCACGCTGTCAGGAGTTTTATAAAGGCCACAGAGACATCTAGTGGATAAATATATTACATACAGAACCCTGAATTTTCACTTCATGTGGATTCACATGACAACAAAAATATATCTTTCAGCTATGTAGGGTTGTTACTATCCCAATTTTTATAAGACATTCATTTTTTGTATAGTTACATAAAGTTTGAAGTTAGAAGGGCTCATCAGATCAACTAGTCTGACTACATTTCACCCAAAAACCCCTGCATTGAGTTCAGTGATGTCAGTTTAATCCTAAAAAGACAAAACTGTTGCAGGCCACAAACAGAGAATGGGAAAGACCACAGCCCAAAGTCCCTGTGATGCCAGGGAATTGATCGGGTTTGAGATACATCCAGATGAACCTGGCAAATGATGCTTGGCCCATGCTGCAAAGGCGGTAACCTCCTTCCACCCAGTTTCCTTGCTAATCTGACCTGAGATGATATTCCTTTTTGACCCCACATCTGGTGATCATTTAGACCCTGAGCATATGAACAAGATACACCAGCCTGATCACACTGCCTCAGAGCATTAGCCCATCCCGGCTGGAACCACACCTCTACCCATGGCAGATCTCGGCTGTGTTAGAGGAAGGTGAGGCTCACTCCCCCTAGATTATAAGTGTGTATCAGGGAAAAACTTCCTCACTGCCCCCCCGAGAGAGCCAGCTAAAGCGCCAAAGCATAACATTAGATCATAGCCATTCCCGTAAGACAAAGCTAAAAGTGTTATGAGTACTCACTCACCTCTCCCGCAACCTGTTTAAACAATGCCCGGAACTGTTTTTCTTCTTCGGTTTCTTCTTGTGGTGGGGTTGGCTTAGGGGGCTATAAGAATAGGGAGACACTAAAAGTATCAGAGATCTAACATCTGTTCTTGCATACAGGTTATGAGTTAGTCAGAGTAATTCTGTTAAAGGCTAGAAGAGACCACCAGACTATGGTGATCTGACCTTCTGTATATCACAGGGCACTGAGACCAGCCAGCATCCACACACTAACCCCAACAACTAAACGAGACCAAAGTGCTACAGCCCCAAGGAGACTAAACTATTATGTGTCACAGAGAATAGGAGGGACTGAGATGCATCGATGCATGAGGCCTCTGCAATGGCAGGGCAATGATTAAGCCATCCATCCACCCTTGCAGCGCAGCGGGGAGTGCTGGGCATCTTGAAACAGATACATCTTTTAGATTCTGTTATATTTTGTATGAAAAACATAACCCTCCATGGCAGCCGATGTATTAGAAAGTTTCACCTTTCATTGCTGAGAGCCCATGCTGTTGTGTATTCCTAAGAAGCAGGCAGAGCATGGGTGCTAAACATTGGTGGCCGCTAGTATCCTGAGCTACACGGTTTCCAAACTATCTGTTTCCCATTTTTTAACCACATTCAATCAAGTGAAGCCTGGAATAAGCAGGTACAACAGTCATGGAAATCTCTGGGTCGAATTCGGTGGTAATAGTCACTGCTGTGTGTAATACAAGGCTGGGTGCATGAGTGGGTCATAAAATAGGTGTAAGTGGCAGGGATGGCATTCAATGGCTCTGTGCAAAATGAGTGCAACTTGCATGTCAATATACGGGAAGGACGTGCGCCAAAGGAGAATCAACAGATAAGTGAGGAAGATCCTGCACTGTTCCCAGCACTGCCATAGAATAAGATATTGTATAACCACTGATACCAAAAGTTACATTGATTTGACACTTATGCTCATTTTTCATAACATTTAAAGCTAGAGTAAACCCAACATGACACTTAGCCCACCCACCATTTATCTACTGCCGTTCAGATGCAGGCACTTCAATACCTAGGCTAGATAAATAGAATCGGGAAATGTAAAGGTCAATTTGTTACCCAGTTTCCGGAATCCAGGGAAAGCCAAGTGAAACACAGTTATAGAGATGCAGGCTGAAGCTTGGTTTACTTTCCTTCTGCAAGTATTTCCACTGCAACCAGTGGGACTATTTGCAGGAAAAAGATGAGCAGGGTCTAGCTCAATCATCACCCCAATATCGTGACTACAAAGTGCTTCAAAGACTGCCTGTCCAATTCTGATTAAGCACCAAAATCAGTGTAATATTCAGCAGCAAAAGATGTCTAATCATTTTTATGAACATGCAAATATCAAGCATCTCACTCCAAAACATTCTGTGTATGTGGGCATGCATGCATGAGTGAGAATAGGGTCTGTGCCCCTAACTGTGACAAGCTGCACAGGACAGTGACTGGACAAAGCCACAGATGGTACACAGTGGCTCAGGTCAATCGATTTTTGTAGCTATGTCAAAATATACCAGGTGTGGAACCAGCCCTTAATTTCTTTCTGATTACAGCTGCCTAGCAGCAAACACTTGGAATTAACACAATCATACTAATACTAATATTAACTTTCTTAAAATCCAGCCCAATTGCACATATCACACACACAGATGGCATGTCCCTAAAATGCAGGTGAAATGAAAAAGCACAAACAGAGCATGTTAAGATTATATTGAATTATCCACTCCTTATTTTAGCTCTGTAGACTTACCTCTGGTAGATCAATATCAACATTTCCATCCATATCCCTGAGGGAAACAAACATGCATTCAGTAACAAAAGACCTTACTGGAGAGACTTGCTGTTTAAATTTTCTGGAAGTAAAAGTGAATGTGGTATTTGTACCGAACAAATTATTCACTTTGGGTGAAATTCACCCCTCGGCAGAGAGTCAGGTCTTTGCATCATTCAAGCTCAAAACAGAGCTTCAGTGGTTCTAATGTCTAGCCTGAACCATAGTTACAAGGGTTAATTTAACATTTTATATGTTCTGCAAATGTTTTTAAAAATAATTTATTCTTTATTAAACATGGTAATTTAGCGAGGAAACAAAAAGGAACATTATTACATGTGCAGCTGGTATCAAGCTGAGCGCCCCAGGGCGCAGTCCTTGGGCCTGTTTTGGTCAACATTTTCATTAATGAAAATGGATCTGAGGATTATAATGGATGAGATATGAGCCAACAGTGTACCCCTGTTGCCAAGAAGGCTGACGGGCATATTGGACTGCATTAGCAGGAGCATTGCCAGCAGATTGAGGGAAGTGATTATTCCTCTCTATTTGGCACTGGGCCACATCTGTAGTACAGGCAATCCCCGAGTTACGTGGATCCAACTTATGTCGGATCCGTAATTACGAACGGGGCTTTTCTTGCTCTGGAGGATGTGGGCGGTGGGACTGCCCAGACGCGCTGCGGTCCCGCCACCCGGGTCCTCCGCGGCTTTGCTCCGCGTCTCCCTGGTCTGCTGGGGGGTCCTCCCCCCAGCAGACCAGGGAGACGCGGAGCAAAGCCGCGGAGGACCCGGGCGGCGGGACCGCAGCGCGTCTCGGTCCCGCCGTCCGCGTCTCCATGGTCTGCTGGGGGGGGCGCAGCTAGTGCACCTCCCCCCAGCAGACCAGGCTTTTCTCGAGGACGCCTGTGATAGAGCAGCTGGGGCGCTGCCGGTTGGTCCCGCAGCGCCGCTCCTCGACGCTACTGGACCAACCCAGCAGCACCCCAGCTGCTCTGCCCCGGGCTTCCTGGAATCAGCCACTGATCAGTTTCAGCAGCAGCTGACTTGGGGACACCTGGAGTAGAGCAGCTGGGGTGCTGCCATGTTGATCCCTGCAGTGCCGAGGTGCGGTGCTGTGGGGACCTACCCAGCAGCGCCCCAGCTGCTCTGTCCCAGGCGTCCAGATTCAGTTGCTGTTGAAACTGATCAGCGGCTGATTCCAGGAAGCCCGGGACAGAGAAACTCTGCCTCGGGCTTCCTGTAGTCAGCCGCTTGTCAGTTTCAGCAGCGGCTGAATCTGGACGCCAGTTCCGACTTAAGTACAAATTCGACTTAAGTACAAACCTACAGTCCCTATCTTGTACGTAACCCGGGGACTGCCTGTATTGTATCTAGTTATGGGCCCACTCTGCAGAAAAGATGTGGACAAATTGGAGGAAGCTCAGCAGAGGGCAATGACAATGATTAGGAGACCGGGGCACATGACTTATGAAGAGAGGCTGAGGGAGCTGGTTGCATTTAGACCTCAGAAGAAAAATGTGAGGGGGGATTTGATAGCAGCCTTCAGTTACCTGAAAGGGGGGGGCGGTTCCAAAGAGAGAGAGGGGCTATTCTCAGTAGTTGTAGAAGGCAGAACAAGGAGCAATGGTTTCAAGTTGCAGTGGGGGAGTTCTAGGTTGGCTGTTAGGAAAAACTATTTTACTAGGAGGGTGGTGAAACACTGAAATGGGTCCCCTAGAGACATGGTGGAATCTTCATCCCTAGAGATTATTAAGGCCAGGCATGACAAAGTCCTGGTTGGGATGATTTAGTTGGGGTTGGTCTTGCTTTAAACAGTGGGTTGGAATAGGTGACCCCATGAGGTCTCTTCCAGCCCTATGATTCTATGATCTATGGGGTTTCTTGCCTGGAGCGATATGGGGAGAATACCCTCAGGAATCTCTTATGGTTCTTTAAAAAAACACGTGTGGGAGTTTTGGAAATTGCAGGAGGCTGACCACTCTCCACTGATTACTTACTGCGTGATGGCTTTTTTCTCAGAGAAGATTCTGAGGCAGAAGTCAGCTTCCTGGTGTGGTTCAAAAGTAGTAGGAACAAGAACATACTCCCCAGGTGGCAGCCTGAATTGGTCAGACACTTCCCTTAAGTTGATATAGGTTTTGCTCCTTGCCTTGGAGGGATGGTATCTGAAAAAGTCTTTGTTCAAGTGTTCATCTTTGCTAGGGCTCTGCAATGGAATTTGAAGCAGGGGTTTTAGTTTATTCTTTATTGTAAGTAACTGAGGTACACAACAATCCCCACCTCCCTTCCTGATCTGGAATCACGGGGCCAAACTGCCTTCAGATACATGCATGACTCGCTGGCTCAGGAAGCCACCATTAGCCACTGGCACTCCTCCCACCCCACGGCCTATGCTGAATGCAGCTTGGATGCTGGAGAAATCTAGCTCTCAGGCTCTAAGGTAAAGCAGACATTGTATGCAGAGGTTTAGGATGGAGAAAAACTATTTTGGCAAAGCACTTCTGTACTAATCTAAGGACATTTTAAAGGGAAATCCTTATCTAAGGAACATAGGTGATTAGATACCACAGTGATGGGTGTGATACAGAAATCTAGACTGATACACAGAGAGATGATATAAGGGAGGTGGGGAGAAAGAGCGACCATGGCTACTACATTGTAAAATACCAGGTACCTCATAAATAGCATAGCCAATTGTCAGCATTTCAGCACCTAGTTTCCTGAGTTTACGCCGATTCTTTTGCATCAAAGCTGCTATAAACGTGCATTCGTCTTTCCCGTCATCTTTCTCCGTCAAACGCAGCTTGATCTGTGGATTTGTCCAAAAAGTGTCTGCCAAAGCAAAGAAGCAGTTTTTTTTTCCTCTCACAAAAATAAACAGAACCAAATAAGGCTAACAGAGAGTAAATCTGAGGATTTTTTTGCGGGGGAGGGGAATGGGGTTGTTTTGTTTTTCTATTTTCCATTATGTATCTTGATGATTTCATGCAATTTTGCAGACCAAGAGCCAACTCCTGAGGGACTTGGATTTTAGTATAAACCATAGCAGAATTTAGCCTTAACATCTCATTAAAAACCAGTGGTTTAAATCGGAGATGAAAGTTACAAGACAATTAAATGGGGTTTTGTTGAAAATATAGAAGTACAAAGGGTCAAATTCTAATCTCATTCATATTGGTGTAAATCTGGAGTAACTCCATTCAATCAGAGGAGTGACTTTACATCTACACCAGTGTGATGGAAAGGGCTAGATTCTCCTTTCATTTGCAGTCCTTTGACAAGGGTGTAATTTAGCTGACCTTAGTGGAGTTATGCCTAAATAACACAAATGTATAGGAGGGGGAAAAGACTTGTGCAAAACAAAGGCAAATTATGTCTCTCAAGTGGAATCTTGTGACTGTTTTGATACTTTGCTGGGGCTGAGCTAACTGAGACTCTGTTGGCCTTATTCAGCACGTGTGTGTGGAAGTTACAAAGTGGTAAAGAATTCTGAGTCTATAATGGGTGCTTCCACAGGATTGGGAATTATTTCCAAAGAAAATTCTTTTCACCTAGAAAATTTCTGCACCCTCCAGCAGTGGACCCCCTGACCCAGCTCCCTTGATGGACTGTCACTTCCCACTTGTTGGTAGCATTGTCCCCAAGAGCATCTGGAGTTAGGTTGCAAATCTCAACTTTATCAAAATGTGTTTTGAAGTCTTCAAAGGTCATCCTACATGGAAGGAAGGGAAAGGGGTGAGAACATCACATTAGTGACTGAACAGAAGCAGCGGGTGAGGCAAAAACTACTCCCACAGACCAATTCAAAATGCAGAGAGTCAGAACATAGGGCCAGATGATGAATTTCAGTAAATCAGTGTAGCTCCATTGACTTGATTGGAGTTATGCTGATTTACACCAGATGACGATCTCGCTCCATAGATCTGATTCTCCTCTCCTTTACACAAGTGTAAATCACAAGTAAAACTATTCACCCATATGGGCCTGAATCTGATCTCTCCCATACCAGTCTTAACATATGAGACTCCACTGACTTCATCTGAATTACTCCTTATTTACACCAGTTTAAGGGCGTGTGTCTACACTGCACTGTAGCTCAAAATAAGATATACAATTTGAACTACGCAAATTGCGTATCTTATTTCGATCTTATTTAGAAATAGCTTATTTCATAATTTGGTGCTGTCTACACAGTGCCAAATTTCGAAATAACCTGCTATTCCCAACCATCCCTTACTCCTCAAGGAAGAGGTTTACAGGGATGTCAGAATAGTGAGCCCATCATATTTCAAAGTAATGGGCTTGCTGTGAAGATGTGGGATAGCTATTTTGGGATACTCTGGTATCCCGAAATAGCATTGCTGTGTAGACGTAGGGAGAGAATCAACTCTAATGGAATGACAAGAGTGTAAAAACTGGTGTGGGAAGGGAGGCTCTAGTATTCTAGTCACACAGCTCCTGGTCCCTGTGATCCCTTTTAGTGCAAAAACAGTACAGCAGGGGTAAAAGTTCTATCAAAATTGAAACCATAATAACCAAGTCTGATACACTGCAGACAACCATTCCAACTCACTGCAAGAGGCATGCAGGTAGCTCACTGTGCAGCAAGACAGAGGAGAGGCCCACTAGCACTTTGCTCACTGTGAATGGGTCTGCACTCAATCGAACTGGAGCAAGAACCAATAGGGGAAGTATTTACCCAGTCAGGGACTGGTGTGGACTGCAGCAGTTGCTGGTGGATAGGAAGGGGAATAGAGCAAGGAAATATGGCAACAGAAGCCAGGTATCAATCTGAGCAGCAGGGCCCATATCCTCAAAGATATTTAGGCTTCTAACAACCATTGAAGATCTGGGCCTTAGGCTATGTCTAGACTACAGGCTTGTGTCCTACCTGTTTTTAAAAACCTCCAGTGATGAGAATTCTATGGTTTCCTTTGAAGTGCGGCACTTGGTAGCCTCTTGCCCAAACCAGTCAAGATCACTCTTCAGGGGCTCCAAGATCTACCAGTAGATCCCGATCTACTGGTTGGTGACCACAGTTCTATATACTAGACCAGCAGCTCTCTACCTGGGGATTTGTGACCCTGTGTTAATGGGGGTTACAGGGCTAGAATTAGACCCCCACTTGGGGCTGAAGCCCTTTGGGTTTGGTGGCCCTGCCACCTTGAGTTGGGGGGCTCTGGTTTTGGCTTTGCTCACCCCTCCTGAGGTGGCAGAACTCCCTCAGGCTCAGGCTTTGTTTCCCCCCTGGGGATCATGTAGCAATGTTTGTTGTCAGAAGGGGATCGCAGAGCAAAGAAGTTTAAAAACCTCCATACTAGGCCACACTGCTCTAAATGACAGCAAATCTGAGAACAAACCAACTGAAAACTCTCCAGAAGCCTGTTAGGCTGCTCTTTGTTGATTTCACTACTTTCCTGTCCTTAAGAACACGCAGCACACACGGTACATGCTTATTTAAAAGTCTCAAAGGGGTACATATAAAGAGCATTTGTGCAGCCTGTGATGTGACCCACTGAAACTCATGAGTCATTCTTTCACCAGGTGTGGCACAGAAGAGGTGAAGTGGCAAATGCTACTTGGAAAGCATCACCTAATTCAAAGGCCATTAGTAAGGTGACATGTGATGTATGGGAGTGGAGTAGTAAGGCAATACAAAACTCGCCAGACTTGTTTCTGAAGCATTGCCTTATATTATACAAACCACCTATGTCTCATTAACCCCTGCAGGGAACAAGTCAATCACAGTGCCATGCATTTTGACCGTGACATCTTTAGAATTCACAATTTTTAAACACGTTCATGCCCGCTGCTAAGTGTGGCATTTTAAATATTTTAAAGATGTAGTCTGTTAGTAAGAATATGTATACAAAGAACGATTTATATCAAGATTTCATTGTACTCTTTGGATTAAACCAATAAGGTTACAGTTCAGAGCTATTCCCTGCTGCTCCACTTGTCCTGCCTGGTTATTCTCATTTGCATATTTGTTTTCCCAAAGGGTACATACCAGAACTCTCCATCATCTAGTGCTGTCTGACATAGACGATTTTGCTCCGACGGGCTGACTGCCTTCCATTCAGGAGAACTACAAGAAAACAAAGTCTAGCTTTACAAAGCTATCAAGCACTTACTTCATTTCCCTTGTCTCCAAGTCACCAGCTGGAGATATTAGCAGATTACACAGCTTTCATCTTGATTTTATGTGAGCAGTAGACAGAACCAGTGCCTTTAAGGAGCCTGATCCTGCTGCTGTTAAAACCAATGTCAAGCTTTCCAGAGACTTAGATAGAAACAGGATCAGGGCTAAAACCTTGAGGTTATAGTACTGCTATATTGACCAGTCCTACTGTATTTCCAGTATTCCCCATAGGGGGAAAGGGGAATACTATGAAAGCCAAGGTAAATTTAACAAAGAGTTGGTATATCTTTAGATTGTACATCCAGTGTGCTGTAAATCTTATTGTACATCTGTATTGTTCTTGCCTTGGAGTGTTTTGATAATTTAGGACCATCCCCTGGCTCCCAGGTGAAGTCAGTAGGAACAGGATGGGGCCCTTTAATTGTATAAATGAGCGGAGGGAAAGAGACTGAAATAGCTGACATCCCAGCTGAAAATCTGTTTTTTCATGTCCATTCACTGCTGCAGTTCCTGTAGGCATAAAAGTGGAGACGCCTAGATGTTCCATGAAATCCTGTTCTTACTACAGCAATGTAATTCCAACTGGATTAGAAGAAGAAGGACCAGAAGTCTCTCATGAGATCACTGACCTAAGCCATGATCCTGCAAGTCAGTGTGTTAGTACAGACTCCCATTCCCACATGAAGTCCCACTGGTTTCAGTAGGACTGTTGTGTGGACACTGATCTTCATTAGCAATTCCACATGCAGGTTCAGAATTTCTTTTGACAGACAAAACGCCATGCATAAAAACGGGCCGGCTCTAGGTTTTTTGCTGCCCCAAGCAAAAAATTTTGTGGCCGCCCCCCCGCCCCCTCTTTTTTTGTTGGCAGCGACCTGGACCCAGACCCGGAGCAGGGGCGGCTCCGGCCGGGGCTTAGGCCCCCTGGCGCGGAGGAAGGAGACATTCTGCTCTGTGCACTTGGCCCGGGCTACAGGATCTGGACCGACACAGCCTGGCATGGGGATAAGAGCTCGGCCTGAGACCAGAACCGGCCCCGAATGACCCGGGGTGCCAGGCTGGAGCCTAGACGCCTGGGTTCTGTCCCTGGCCCTGAAGCCAACTGGCCTGGGGCAAGTCCCTTCCCTGTTGCCTCAGTTTCAGCTTTGGGAGCTGGGGAGACTCTGCTGCCCTGCATGGCCAAGCATGGTGACCAGGTAGGGAGGGGCGGAGAGGCTGGGGCTCGCTGGCCACCCTGTCCTGATGGATGCCCGTGCACCATGACCCCCCCGCAGGGCCCTGTGCCCTCCCCCTCCGATTCCCCCTGCAGGGCTCGGCCGGGTCTGTGACGTGGTGCCAGCTGGCCAATCAGAACACGCAGCGGGGCACACGCAGGTCCTGGCCCCGCGGGAAAGAGACTTGGGCAGCGCCGCCCGTAGAGGGGCAGGGATATGGGGCACCTGCCTGGGCGCTGGGGCATGGGGGGGGGGGTTGTGTGGAAGGGGCTGCTGCTGGCAGGTGACTGTGGATGGGGGGCAGAATGGGGACAGCACAGTACACACAAGTATGGCCGGAATGCCGCCCCTGGAAATGTGCCGCCCCAAGCACCTGCTTGCTTTGCTGGTACCTAGAGTCAGCCCTGGATAAAAATCTCAAATGGCTGTCTATTCTGAGTTTAACTGCTAAATCTATTGAGGATTAATCATCTCCAATTGAGCTGACCAATGATTCTCCCAGTTTGGGAATTTATTTATGTAAATATAAATATTTGGGATTTATCTGTGAAACATTTTAAGAGAAGGGATATTTGAACCCAGTGGTAGAAAGGTATCACGTCTGCTAATTATTTCACCACTTTGAAAGGGGCAGCCAGAATAAATGATGAAACAGAGTCTCAACCCATTGATACCAATATAAACCAGGAAAAAACTCAGTTGCAGACAATGGAGTAAGGTAACATAAGAGATCTCAGAAACAGGTCATCTGTAAATGTAACCAAACATGAAAAATACACTTAATAGAAAATTCCAAAACTGAATCTACTGATCACCATTTAAGCTTTTTCCTTTTTAAATGATTATTATTTGCATTTCATCCAGCTTGGATAATGAAAACAGACCAGGAAGTTTCACTTTTTACCCAGGTGGCATCTGTTGTGTGGTTTTGCTCTTTACACAGCAAATATAGCATGAAGGAACCACACAGGCAAGTAGGGTCCAAAATAACTGTCTTTAATAACTACACAGAACATAAGAACATAATAATGGCCGTACTGGGTCAGACCAAAGGTCCATCTAGCCTAGTAGCCTGTCTGCCAACAGTGGCCAGCGCCAGGTGCCCCAGAGAGGTTGGACTGAAGACAATGATAATGCAATTTGTCTCATGCCGTCCATCTCCAACCTCTGACAGAGGCCAGGGACACCATTTCTCTTTAAACTCTGTTATAGTCCTAGCTTTCACAGCCTCCTCTGGGAAGGAGTTCCACAGGTTGACTACACGCTATGTGAAGAAAAACTTTCTTTTATTAGTTTTAAATCTGCTACTCATTCATTTCATTTGGTGTCCTCTAGTTCTTCTATTATAGGAACTAATAAATAACTTTTCTTTATTCACCCTCTCCACACCATTCATGATTTTATATCATGCAATGTCTACCTAAATATATATCTTACAGCTAGTCTACAGAAACTAAGCCACTCCGCACTGGACAGGGAAAGATGGAAGGAAATAGTGAGAGAGGCATCGGACACCAATGGGTGTTGAGCCCACGGTTTTTGTTGTTTATGATGATATGGCTTCAGAAAAATAGAACACAATGGGTACCCTTAAGGGGGCCACAAAATATTGAAATAGACACTGACCAATTACTTTATGCTACCTCAGCATTTTCCAGCTGTCATACGATGGCACAAGGTTTGGATGTTTGTGTTGAAAATGCAGGAGAACGTTTAAATAACATAGATTATATATTATGCAAATTATACACTTGGATTTATCTTAAAATGGAACAACATTTATATTAAAGAGGATTTTGTTTCTATTTTTAACAATAGCAACATTTTGGGACTAAACAACCTAGACAATGCCTCTTTAAATGGTAACTGAGAAGTCTTGGTTATACCAAGGTCAGGATGTTATGACAATGACAGTACTGGTCTGCATGTGTAGGCTATTCGTTAGAAAAGGCCGAAAACAGCTCATGCTGCAAATAGCTACAGATGAGACAACTACACAGAACACTGACTTGACTTTCCTCCTTGTCAGTCCGACCTCTATGCAATTCAAATACTTATTATGCATAAAACTAACTTGTCACTCCAACGGCCATTCCACTCCACTTGCCCCCATGGATTTCTTGGCCTTATGAGTTGTACCTTTCGGCCTCGGTAGGTCACCTAGAAATAGGAAGACAAAAATAGAGAAAATCCTGAATGGCCTTAAAATATGAGACTGTTGCTAGGGTAATAATCCCTGTCTGGCTGCTGTCATTAACTAAAAAGCAATTCGCCTCCAGACTGCATAACCTGCATAACTCTGCTGGTCCCCAGGGACCTCAGCAGGAGGAAATGTACAAGGGGGTAGAAGGGATGGTGAAGAGGAGCAGAAAGAGAAATCTCTGACCAGGGTTGCATTAGAGCTTCACTTGACAGAGGAAGAAATGTAGAGCTGGGTGAATAATGAAGTTTTGGGTTTACTGGAAATTTTTAAAAAAAAGTTTCTGGCCAAACTGAAAATTAAATGGTCTATTTCCAACAAATTCCAACAAGTTGAAAAAAAATCATAACAAACCATTTTGTTTGCCCAAAATGAAACATGCCGTTTCAATGTCACGCATTCTAAAATGTTTTTAATGTCTAAAAAAAAGGAAAGGAAAGGAAATTTCAAAAGACAAAGTGGTTTTGAATAAATAAAATGTACTTAGTTTCAAAAAGGTCAAAACTCAATGTTTTATTTTTTTCAGAATATTTTCCCCAACCAAATTAGTTTGGTGAAATCAGCACAAATTCATTAAATATTTTAGTATCACAGAATTCACATTTTTTTTTAATAAAAAAAAGTTTTAGTTGGAAACTTTCATCTGTAGGGAAGAATCAGAGGTTACATACAGTCGCCTGACTCTCTCTCCCCCCCCCCCCCCCCGCGCCCACCTAAGTTGCTTTAGGCACAAGAAGCTGGGCACAACTTTTAAGATGAAGGGATAAGGGGCATACCCTGTATGGCCTGTCAAAATGCTGCCCCTTTACTCATAGAGTGGTGCCACCCCAATTCCCCAGCCAAACTGCATCCGGGCGGCATGAAGAACAGGATTTATGAGCTCCCTGTCTCCTGCTCTAGGTCTCCATCATTTCAGAGTTTGTAGCGTACCCCTTGTCAGCCTCTCCACCACACACTGTCAACATAGTGACCATTGGGACATACCTCATCAATGCCAGTTACGGAATAAGCATGACCCTTTATGAGGCCAAAGGGGGTTCGAGCTTCTGACTCAGCAGCGCTGGTGGTCTGAAATATGAAAACACATGTTGAAGTACCCTGCTTTGAGAGGACATTGTATGTGGCAACGCTTTGTCAGTATCCGGGCCACAAAACCAAACTAAAAAGAGCCTCCCTCTAGTCCTTTACTTACATCAATGGAACAGCCCACCATTGACCCTCTTTTAAGAGCTTTTCCTAAGATTTCATAGAAGTTGTCTGGAGCCTGTTTGACGTCATACATTTCTCCAACTCCTCCAGTGAAATCTTCCATGGCTTCGAGAGTACTGCCTCCTTTTAGGGCTTCGTAACTTCCATTCAGTCTGAATCATATAACATCAAGAGAGAGAAACATTTTTTAAAACTTTCTTACTCTGAGTCTTTCTCATTGACGATGGTGCAAACCAGAGGTGAAAGTAATTTTAAAAATTTACCAGTGTGGGGGCCTGATTCTAGGCCCCTGGAAGGGGCAGTTCTTGGGCAGACGGGGCTGGACCTCAAGCAGAAGGGTCAGAAATGGGAGACAGCCTCTCCCAGCCAGACCTTCAGTGCTGTATGGTGTGTGCCGCTAGGGGCTCCGGCGACAGTTTAAAGGGCACGAAGCTCTGGCCGCTGCTGTGGTAGCGGTGGTGGCTGGGAGCCCACAGGACCCTTTTAAATCACTGGGCCCCAGGGCAGCTGCCCCTTTTGTCTCTCGTCACCCCACCTGATGGTAGCCCTGTAACTGCACTAGCACCGCCACAGCCTCATCCCAGTCTCTGATTCGTTCTTGGTTCAAATCCAGCCAGGGCTGGCAGTGACAATACTGTCAATTGCCCAGTGGCCTGCAGCAAGCCAAACCCAGAAATAGCCTCATTCCAGTTTTTAGCCAGAATTCTTGGCATCATTATTAGTCCTCTCAGCAGAAAAACAGAGATCAGGCGTTAGGACTGAAGCCAACTGGAGTCACACCACTGACTTTCCTGGAAATGGGATCAATTCATCAGGGATCAATTTAGGACATGGTATCTCTAGGTCAAGCCTGAGGGAAATGCATTGAATGAATAAAGTCTGACCGTTTGCATTGTGTGACAAACTGAGCAATGCACACACACCACAGGGCAGCCAGGACTTACTTGGCATAGGCTTTTTCCAGTAAGGCACTCCAGAATTCATTGTGTTCGGCCGAGTGCAGAAAAACCAAGCGGTCTTTAAAGGTGGGTAATCGGTCATCAATAACAATATCCAGCCACTCATTGTGCTGCCAAAACTGTGTTGAATGGAAGTTGAGAGAATTGATAACTGTAATATTTCATACGGCTAGCATGCCTCTCTGACTGCTGTATCCCTATGGTTCTAAACTACCTCAGTGACATGTGGGGCTATGACAGAATTAAAACCACAGCTTTTTTGTGAGCTAAGTGAAATCTGGCCCAAAGTAAACACCACATTTCCTCCACTAAGCTTCTTCTCGATCAAATCACTAAAGAAACAGGTGGGCTTCTATCTTCTAAACCTTACACAAAGACAGGGCTGCTGTTGAACTCCATAGACACAATTTCCTGAAATTAGGCACTTCATATATGCTGTAGTGTCATAAACTGCAGTATATTATATAAACCTTGCTGAATTCATGTGTTGGGACAGAGTTTCTGTGAACATACACATTACAAACTGTAGGACATTGGGTGCTATTAGGCAGAATGGTAAGTAAACTAAACTAATAGCCAACAGGAATTTTGTGCCTCCTCCCACAATTTCTCTCAGTCCTTACGACAAACTCCTATAGAATACAATAGAGTTTTACTGAGATTAAGTAAGGTTGTATATACATTGTTCTAAAAACCTATAACATTTAATAGACTATACCATTTTTCTATAATTTTCAACCAACCTAGAGAATTTTATAGCAGAGATTTATGTTATTCGATCCATGTTTTTATATTATGTCCACCTCTGTGTTTTCTGAGCACCTATCTATTACATTCTAGAAGTTTGTTTTAAAAATGTATATAAATTAGCACTCTCTATTAAGTTATATTGGGCTATTTAGAAGGAATAGGAATCTGAACTTAGTCAGAGATACCGATATTAAAAGTGGTTAGGAACTGCTATCCTATTTATTCATCTGAAAACTAGATATAAAGTATTGTTATGCTTTATAGTATGTTTATCTTACCTGAAAGTGAAATATTCCAGCGTAACCTGGTCCAAAATTTTGATCTTGAGGTACAACTCTGGCTAATGTGTTTTCATTCAGTGTAAGGGAAGCTATAGCTGCTAACAGCCAGCAGTCACCTGCAAAATGGAAAGACCAATACACAGATCACTAGTAATATATTGTGAAAATAAACACAATCTACAGGAAACAGATACTGAAGCCGCCTTGTCTCTAACTCTGTGGGCAAGATTCTGACTTCAGTTACATCGGTATAAAGGTCAATGGAGTTATTCTGGATTTATGCCACTAACTAAAATCACAATCCTGACCCACATGTATTACAGGTTCCGCATTTAATTATGTATCTAGAGTTCCATTTGGTGGAGTAAACTCACATTGATTTCATTTGTACTTTTTTGTTTATTTCCCATGCAATGTGAGATGCTGCCCAAACCAACCATAATTACCCATAACTGATGATGAACTGAACTACTATCAGCTGTTTTCCTCCATGCAGTGAGCTACATTCTGTTCTAATTTACTGTATAAATGTAAATCCAGATGAATTCCACTGAAGTCTGCCATGTTACTTAGATTTACACTGATGTAACTGTAAAAGACGACTTTAGCTCATTATCAGGCCTGCCGATAAGGGGAAGGGGACCAAAAAGGGGGCCAATACCCTGGGACCCGGCAAGTCAACTGCTGCTGCTGCTACTGTGGCAGTGGCCAGAGCTTTGGGCCCTTTAAATGGATGCCACAAAGCCATGTGACAGGCTCTGGGAGGAGCTGAGGGATGGCCTCCCACAATTCCACTCCTTCCACCTGAGGCCCAGCCCCTACTGAGGCCCAGCCCTACTGGGACTTTCCTGCTCTTTATAATGAAAGTTTACAAAGTCTGGGAATTACTTTTTTGCCACTGGGAAAATAAATAAGATGGGGCTACATTTGCTGACTCTGTGTGTGATATTTCACATGACTTCCTATGATAAGCAAGCAGTAGGATGGCTGAATGTCCATCACCCAAGGACACTTAATATCCTGTTTAACTTAAAACTTCAGGAGAAGACTGGCTGGCTAGCTGGCACCAACCAGACAAGATGTATTCTGGAACCACTCAATTCTCAGCTTTCTTGGAAGTCTTGAAACATCTGAGCCAAGATGGTATCTCACTGAAAACAAGGGAAAAGCTTCCATTGTCCTGAACAGGACCAGTTTTTAGCCTTTTCTGTGTTTTTCTTCCTCACTTGAAGGCAAGATGTTGGCTTTGTGTTAGTGACTCACATAAGGAAACCGCTCAAGAATGGACGAGAGGAACAAAAATGAGCCATAGATGTTTTCCAAGCTGGCAGGCCTGCTGCAAGCTCTGTGTTGCTTGCACTGAGTGAAGGGAGCACCGAGTGTCTCATAGGAGGCAGCAACAGCACAATCGCCTGAAAAATCCCTAAAAGCCATTTTGGAAGAGTATGATAGGAAGACATTCAACCTGCAATGTGCACCTTAGAAATGTCCTATGGAATTCAGGTGAGATTAAATGAATAAGTTTCAATGGAAATGTAATAGGATTGCATCAAAGTTACTCTAAAAATCTATTAAATTCAATAGAAAATTATAAACTTTCTTTCAAGAGACAAGGTGGGTGAAGTAAAATCTTTGATTTATTCACCCACCTTCTCTCTCTCTCTAATATCCTGGGACAAAAACAGTAAAATCTTTGTGTGTTTTGGGCAAACCGATAGTGTTGGATAGCAAGAACATAATTCTATTGATTCTGTGGCTGTGGTGTAGTGCAATTCAATCCAAAGCACTCACTGTTTAGAGTGGGGTGACTGAGAAGCTGCAATAAATGTACAAGTTAGTCTTAGAATATCATGTGCCTGTACTAAATACCTTCATCTTTTTAAAATGAATGTTTATATTCCCATTTGCTCTTTCTCTCATGGAAACCACTTTCCAGACTTTATCTTGCAGGACCAAATAGCTATGTCCTGGCATTATTACCCATGTTGCATCAGTGCACAATATGGCATCATCATGCAAAACACAACATTGGCATCAACCTGTATGGTTGAATTGGCATGATGGAACACAGTGTCAGTGCATGCCTGAGCAGTGCCCTGCCATGTGGATAGCTACATTCTGGCTTTAAGACTTCCCAAAAAGTATTTGAGACTCTAAGCTGCTGTAGATGCTGTCATGTGCTTCCAGACATAGGTCTGGGATACTTCTGTGATTTCATGCTGGATGGCAAACTGGCAGCCCAGACTTCTCCCTTGCCTTTCACAGCTCTGTCTCTTTAATTAAGAGGGAAGAAAGAGAGTGTTTGCCTTCACAGCAGCCAATACTTTATGAAGGCATCCAGAAATGGATAAGACGTTCAAAGGAGAACACAGGTTACATCTGAGTTTCACTTCTTCCATCCATTTAAGGAACAAGTGACTGGAGAGGCAGTTTTGCCTACTGGATAGTGCCCTGGCCAGGGATGCAGAGGACTATGGGTTCTAGACACAGCTCTACTGCTAGTTGACCTTGGATAAATCATGTCCCCGCTCCATGCCTCAGTTTCCCCACCTGCAGATTGGGGGAGGGAGGTATTGATGTCATACACCTTTGAAAAGAGATGAGAAGTGCTCGTAAAAGCTAGGAATTGCTATTCGACAATGAACATCCCCCCGCCTTACTCCCACCAGTTCTAGAATCTCCTGTACCCCAGCAGTTAGATAAGGGTGGGAAAATTCTATAAAGGGAAAACACTCACCAAGATCCCCTTGACAAATGTCAGTTCTTGTGGCTCCTCCAACTACAAACTCTGGGTCTTTAACAATTTCCTGAGAGAGACAGAGAGAAAAAATAATTTAAAATAACCTGGAAAAATATAGCAACATTTAGGGGATGGCCCTGTCACTGATATGCTCCATTCATCGTGGTATGCTTCTTCCACACAATAGTACAGATACTGTGTTATCCTATGTTGAGCCTTTCATTGCTAATTAGAAAGTGTCACAGCGAAAGGTCATTGGTGCTAATTTCTTCGTGCTGATGAAAGATACTGGATTGGCAACTCTGGCACTGTGCAGACCTCTGTTTACTTGCAGAACATTTATAGCAAAGGCAGTGGTTAGCAACCATGATAACATCTTCCCTTAAAAAAAATAAAAGGTTGATCCCAACCTTTGTTTGCTTTACCAAGTAATGTTAGTTTTAAGTGAGAGCTGGATCAAGTAATGACACTCACACCCTTGAATGTCCAAAGGTTGAGAGGGGCTGAACCTATAAGACATATGTAGGAAGGAAAGCAATTCTGACCGGCCATTCTTTTATTTCTTTATTTTGTATTCAATTAAAAATATCTCAGAGGTTCTGAATTAGATAGCCGATTATGCTTGTAAAATCCCTTGAAATCTAACTTAAGTTGTCACTTAAAAAAAAGCATTCACTGCTTTTCTGCTGGGTCTCTATGGCATTTGTGTCTCATTGACTGGAGCATTAGGGTATGAGAGATACCTATTGATCTTTGTCCTTGAAGTACCCCTTTTGTCTAAATACTTTAGGTATTTAGATGTCCCCCCTTTACTGTACCTGAAGAAGTGGGTTGTGCCCACAAGAGCTCATGATACCGTCTGTATTTTTTTTGTTAGTCTTTAAGGTGCTCCAGAACCCCTCGGTTTTTGTTTTTAAAATACAGACTAACACAGCTATCCCTCTGAATCTTTGATGTAGATATCTTTGCCATACCTCTGTGAGTACTCTAGGGAGTACTGGTATCCCTGTTTTAGAGATGTGAAACAGAGGCACAGAGAGTTCACCCATCATCACAGAGGAAATCTGTGGTGCATTCAACATCTTTCAGGAATCCAGGGCTGGCCTTACCATGAGGTGAACTGAGGCAGCCGTCTCAGGTGCCAGACTGTGTGTGTGTGTGGGGGGGGGGGGGCAGTAGGACCCAGAGTGTAGAAAATTGTGTCTGCTGCTGTTGCATATGTATTCTCTCTGCTCTAGATGCACAGAGATGGTGGAATGCTAAATGCTGTGCTGGAGGAAGGAGGGGACAAGAGACATAACAGGCAGGCAGGAGAAAAGGTGGCAAGGGGGCGTCATTTGAGCTCCCCGCCTCAGGTGCCAAAATGTTGTGGGCCGGCCCTGCAGGAATCAGTCCATAGGGAGCATAATACTGCATCTTTGTAATGAAAAGACTCAATTCTGTTCCTACTGAAGTAAATACGAGCATGCCAGAAGAGCATAGCCTTACATAGGAGAAGAAGAAAGACATTAACATCTGCACAGCTAGTGAAAATGAGAAATGTCCATTGCCGATGTAAGGCATTATCTAGAGCTGAAAACATATTACATCGGCATAATTTCGCACCCCTGGCTTCAAAGGAAGTGGCAGAAGGAAGGTGACCTGCCCACATTCCTTCAAGTCAAATACCTTCCCAGCAAGAAGCAGTGGTGAAATCGATGTGTCACCATTACAGAAAACAAAGGCAAGTCAAAGCAGAATTTGTCATGTATCTGACCCACCTGCTTGTTAAATATATGCTGGAGTGTGTGACCTGTACTAAATGATAAAAAAGCCATTCACAGTCCTTATACCATTGCAGAATAGGAAAAAGTGAGGGGATGTTAATTTTAATAATATGCATTATTTTAAAATTGCTAAAGGGAACATAAGTACGTAGCGATTAAGAAACTCGCATTTTCAGAGAGCTGATTAACTCAATCTGTCCCCAAATGCCCTATAGTTTTGTGGTTACCCCCCCATAACCTTTACTCCCTATGTACTGAGCACACAGAGCCCCCACCATGCTCTTTCTGTGCACTTCTGAGGGTAGAACAACTTCCCAACACCACCTAGCTCTGAATGATTGCACCAGTATTGTGGTATCGCAACTCGATTTTACAAATGATATTTCATATCTTACTTGCATACAACACCCTTCCTCCCAACTAAACAGTTTGTGGTAGTAATGAGATAAGAGCCTCTCAAATCCAGGCCATTAGAGGGACTCTGGATTAGATTAACAGTAACCAAATCTTATTAATGTCCAATGATTGATTGGTAGCTGCTGTAAACTAGTGGTCACTGTGCAGCTCCTAGAAAACTGTCTCTGCCTCATAATGAGCACCCTTGCAGCCATTCGCATTAGAGATGTAGGCCTCAATTCTCCTGTTGCTTACAGCAGTGTACATCGGAGGTAATGTCCTTGACTGTTGCTTACATGAGTGTATCGCAGAGAAGAATCAGGAATGAATGGACATGAAAGCTGAACCATAGGTGGCCCTCATCGGCTTTAACAGAAGATTTCAGTTTCTAGAGTTTCTCGAGCTACCGAGCCTACACCTTTGAGGAGCACAATATTTTAAATGCACTTCTCCTCGTGATTTTGCATAGCACTCTCCAAACTCTGGGAGTGTGATTTTGCAGCTGCTCTTGTTCTGTGGTTTCTTCCAACCCTATGATTCTATGATATACAGCCCTACCATATTTTATGATTATAATTCTGAGAGGATTGTATTACACAGCAGCCTGGAGTCACCTTGAAAGGCGGCCCTACCCCCTGCCAGTTGAAGCCAGCACGAATGCCGGTGCAAGGGCAAGGCGAGATGCAAAGTCCGGTGGTTCAAAGTAGTGGCAGCTTCATTCACAAAGGGGAGATGGGGGGCCAGAAGGAGCCCAGCTCAGCCCCCCAAAGTGGGTGGTATTGGCTGAAAAATGGACAATGACCAGGGCAGGCAGATGTAGTGACTCCCAGCGAGTCCCTCAGCAGAGTTCACACAAAGCCCCTTCTCTTCTGTATTGGGAAGTTCCACTGTAGGGTGCAGTAGTACTTAGCGATATAGAGAGGAGAAAGTCACAGCTCTTTATGGCATGCTTGCTGAATTTGGCTATTAACCTAACAGCATATTCAATAATTGCAGAACAAACGTCTGTTTTCAAACCTAACATGGAACTGCACATGGACCATAAAAAGAAAGCCAGAGAGAGATTTCCCCCAAAGAAGCGGTTTATGCTGGAAGCAAGGGTTAAATTAGAATCCTGAGTGGGAAAGCCAGAGTTTGAATTGGTATGTGGCCGTTCTTCTCGAAACGCAGTAGTGGCTGGGGGAGACAGGACATTGACTCGCCTTCTCATGTTGACTGGGCTTAGATCTAAGGGAACATTTAAACTCTCAGTGCAGAGCTTGCGGCTGTGTGGGGAGTGTCTTGGGGGGGGTCTGCAGATCATCATGAACCTCATCCAGGGTCCTCTGAAGCTCATCGACTTCAGTGGGCTTTGGCTCAAATCCATAAAGCACTGTAATTAGGTAGGTTCTAGGTTGGCTGTGGCTAATTGAAAATATCCAGTATTTGAACCTTGTTTGGGTCAAAGTATTATTCTGCTGGGAGTCTTCCCTTATTGGTCCGTGCCCTCCACAATGTACCTCAGATGTGCCTTTTTAAAAGCCACATTGTGTCTTGTAGTGCATATTGCCCTGGGGAAATCCCAACCTTTACTCTGTGGTCTGGTTTTTTTTGGCGCCAACAAAGCAGGGACCACTTCTAAAGAATACAGAATACCAAGTACCTGCTGGAATAAGGCATGGTGGGACAGTATGGGCAAGTTTAACTCTTGTGTACCTTCATTGACCTGAGTGGAACCACTATAGGTTGAACCTCTCTAGTCCAGCACTCTCTGGTCCTGCAACATCTGTGATCTGGCATGATTTTAGTTAGTTAGATGTTCACTTATTATGGGTGTGGCCAAGTTTCCTGTGGTCCCATGAAGTTTGTTTTCAGCCACCAGTCCTGGCTGTCAGTGTTCTGTGATGTCATTTAGCTCTAATTTACCCCTAAATGTCTTCTAGGAGCCCAGTAAGCAATGGAAATGTTGATAGTGCTGCTAGACCATATTGACCTCCCGTGATTCAGTAAATTCTCTGGTACAGCACTGGTCAGGTTCCTAGGGTGCCGGATTAGAGAGGTTCGACCCGTAGTGATTCACACTTGATCAACAAGGAGACTCAGATCCTATATATTCTCCATAGGTTACTAGCCAAACTGGATACATTCAATAAAGTTGCGAATAGTTACTGTATTAATTAAAGGCAAAAAGAAATCTAGAGTTATCGTCAACTGAGGCTTGAGGTTTACGAAGAACCCCAAAGAATCCATCCAGTAAACTGCTTTAAAGTACTGAACTTTAATTGAATCATTTTAATGCTGTTTAAAACCACACTTTCAAGTTTCTTACTAATGAAATGCAGATACAGGTGCATGACAATGCCTTATGGTGTGATATGATTTCAGTTCAACATCCGATTATTAACACCCGTCCAAACTCTGAAAATTACATTGTATAACATTAAAAGCAGCGAATAGGCCTGTGGTACCTTAGAGTCTAACAAATATATATATATAGCATCATGAGTTTTAGTGGGCAAAACCCACAAGTTAAAATGTTCCCCTACAGGTTTCTGTGTGTTATCATATCTAATATCTGTTTTGTGTCCATTAATCCTTTGTAGTAGTGACTGTCCAGTTTGGCCTATTTAAATAACTGTGGCACTCTGAACTACTAAACAACTGAATCTATTACAGACTATTTGATATTTATAATGGGTGAGTCACTAATATAATCTAAATATTATATGAGGATGTATAAAGAAAAGAGAGGTGTATCATGCCAAGAGGAAAACTGCATGGAAAAGGGTCAGGTGTTCTCAAACAATTAATGAAAAAATGGCTGTTGGAAGACATAGTTAAGTTTTTCTTTTCAAATAAGAAAGAGAAAGCAGGCTAATGTTGCTAAATTGCTTTTCTTACTAATGGCATATGAGATTTGGCATCTAGAGACAGACCCTCAGCTTTTGTAAAGCAGCAGTGCTCCATTGACTTCAGTGTGGTTATGCAAATATACACCAGCTGGCCTATATTGTGAGCGCACGCGTGCGCGCGTGTGTACACACACACACACACACTTTTGAGAAATTAGGAAGTCTTTCTTCTACTGAATAAAGAAGATAAAGCTATTGTGCGGTGCAAATCTGAGAGCTGATATTATCTGGCAATGCAGTTATCCCATTTGTTCTAATATTCTTTACACAAACGACTAATGAGAGGGTTTATTATCTGACTTAAAACAATGATATTTGAATTTTACTTAAATCCCACAGATCATTATTTCTTCAAGTTTTAAAAATTCCAGGTCAGTTTCAGAGATGAGGTGAGAGGCAGTGTTAGTCAGTCTCCCTTACACAAACATAGACATGGTGGGTTCGGTACTATGTCTACCTTGTCTCTCTAGTATCCTGGGATTGACATGGCTTCAACTACATTGCTTACACAGAGTCCCTACCACTTAGCCTCTATTACCCCAACTTACAGATATGAAAGGAGACTAAACTGGCTTGATTTACATGCTGAGGAGCCAGAAGAAGGTGAAACTTAAAGTAGGGTGTGGGCAGCTATTACTTACACCCTGCCCTGAGCTGCCTTTCTTACTACACTCCTCACACACACACACACTTTCACATGGCAGAAATCACAGCCTAAAGGTACATCCCATGTCAAGTCACTGATTTGTCCTGAAATACTGTATTCTGAAATACTTCCAAGTTCAGCTTGCAAAAACTAGTGGTGGCTGGATTTGGGGGAGACACTGAAGACAGACCACTCTCCATTGCAACAAACAAGAACCTGGAACAGTTTTGATACTAACAGGGTCTGGTAGAAAAAAAAACCAATTTTTTACTATTTGATAGCTTCTGTGTGTTTAAGAAGGAAAGGCAAACAGGGCTTTTGCTGATCTAGATTCACAAATCTTTGCATTTGGCACCAGGTACACACAGCCACATCCTCTTACTATGGTCACACATTCAAAGTCATCGCTTACCTTCCGAGTATGCTTCACAACTGGATGGAGTCAATAGACTTTGTGCCCTCTCACACCTAACACCTACAGGGAGCCACTATGTCCCTAGAACAGGAGTAGAGACAGCACCTGGATGACCTCAATCCCATGCAGGGTAGGCAACCCAGGGAATAGGACCTGATGTGAGAAGTGTCTGGCAATGCCATACTGATGGCTGAATTGTTCACTTAAAGCAGGGATTCAGCCTCTTTATTATGTACGAAAACTAGAGTGCACCCTTCCCATAATTACAACACACATAGTTTGTATACAAAATGAATACTCTATGTATTTATCAGTAAATCTGTTAATTAGTTAAGAATTCTAATGAACTAACAATGGGTCCTTTGAGAATTATAGTCCCTCCTATCAGACCCTTGTTTTGCCCTTATTATCTCAGTAAGGGTATGTCTAGACTGCAAGGATCTATTGGCAAAAGATATGCAAAATGTGCTTTGCATGTTGCACATCTTTTTCCAATATTTTTGTCGGAAGAGGTTTTTCCAAAATTTGGCTTGTCTAGACTTGGTAAAATTTCGGAAAAAAACCCTCTTTCAAAAGCCCCCTTTTTCCTTGATTACTGAAGGTATCCTGAACACCACCCCACCCCCCCACCAAAGTCTAACTGTGCCTACTCTTCAAATGTCTCATATAATTAAAACTCACTGAAATCTTGTGCATAGGCTACATTTGAATTTTTTTTCAGATCCTATTGTTTAATGGTCAATTCCCTTCATTTTTCTTCCTAGCTAAAAGAGAGACACCCTAACTCTGCACTGCAGTGACTCCATGCAATACCTGTATGATTAGGATCATGGCATTCTAGTATTTTTGGTTGCAAATTAAATTAAACCAGTTTTTAAAGATAATTTTTTTCTCATTCTTTTCTCCCTTCAAGGTGTCACTACTGGGCTGAGGTAGGGATCCTGTTGGCTAAATACAAAATTCTAAAATTAATAATCACATTTTTGGCAGGGTCAAGATGATGAGACAAGGTTACAGGAGTTAGGATTTTTTATGGAATTTTTAAATATTATTATTTTAATGTTTCAAATCCATCAGTGGGTGCACATTGTTAATCGATGGTATGGTTTGATTACTGTTGCCATCTTTCTTTTTCTGCCCCTCCCAATTGTTTGCTAAACACTTAGGGTATATCTATACTAGTTCGTTAATTCGAGCTAGGTAGGCAAATCAGGGAACCGGAGTTGCAAATGAAGCCTGGGATTTAAATATCCCGGGCTTTATTTGCATGTTCCCATCCGGCTGCCATTTTTAAATCCCCCTTAGTCCGAACGAACTGCCCGAGGCTACACGCGACAGCTTAAAGTTAATCCAAACTAAATCCTTAGTTCGGATTAACTGTTACTCGAATTAACGAGCTACTGTAGACATACCCTTATACAGCTTGTCTTACATTAGGCCCTGATTCTTCAAAGACTTCAAGCATGTGAATAGTGCCACTAAAGTCAACAACGCTGAATCTGCTATGGGTTTGACCTTCTTCAACCCTTCCTGGGGGTGGACAACATGTCCCTTACAAATTAACTAAACCTCATGGACTGAGTTCTCTCTGGATTACAGAGGCACAAACCAGGAATAATTCTTTTGAGTAAAATGGAGTTAAATTGCTGTAAAAACCTGTCAGTGGAGAGTCAGACCAAAAGTAAGACAGGCATATAACATGCACATGCACATTGCATATAGATAGAGCTACTGAAGATTTAATCCGCCCATCTGCACACACACACACTGCCCATCTGCGCACACGCGCGCACACACACACACACACCCACACCCCAAGAGTCTCAGTCTCTCTCTCTCTTTCCACTGGAGCAGATCCTGATTCATACTGTAAGCTTTCTGGTGGGAGAGACTATGGGTGAAATCCTGGCCACAGGCAAAACTCCCATTGACTTTGAGAGAGCCAGGATTTGACCTCAACATGTCTCTGATTTGTCTATAAAGCTCCATAGACACACAGGGCTCTCTGGCCCTAGTGCTCTTTGTTTGGTTTTGTTTGATTGTTCTTTAAGAGGTCCAGCGTCAGGGTGACCATCCATCCCGTTTTTACTGGGACAGTCCCGCATTTAAGGGCTGTTCCCAGCATCCCAACTTTTTTTAAAAAACGGGCACATTGTTCCATATTTCTCCTGCAGCAGAGGGCAGGGAGAAGCCACCAGCACTCAGGGCTTCAGCCACTGAAGCCCCAGCGCTGGCGGCTTCTCCCCCCAACCAGTCTGGGGTTGGAGCCCCAAGCGCCTCCAAGTGCCCCCAGCTCATCCCCAAGTGTCCCCAGCTCCTTCCCCCCACACCCGTGAGGCAGGAGCTCTGAGCATCTGAGCTCTGAGCCTTCTTCCCCCACCTCTACTGTAGGGCTGGAGCTCTGAGCACCAGTTGTTCCTTCTCCCTACCCACATGGGCCTGGAGCCCTGAGTGCTTCCCCCCACCGCTGCAGAGCTGAAGCCTCAAGAGCCATCCCCTTTCCCCCACCACTGCAGGGATGAAGCCCCAAGCACTGCCCCTCCCATTCCCCCCACAGGGCTGAAGCCCCAAGCGCTTGGTGTCCCATATTTGGCATGGAGAAATATGGTCACCCTATCTGGTTTCATCTCACTCTTGGCGGGAGTAGTGGAGGAATACATATAGCAAGAGCGGGAACAAGTTCTAACTACTGTCATACTCACCCCAGGCCTTTTCCATACAAAGGGGATGGATGGCTTCTCACTGTAGAAGAGAGAGGAGCAATTGGCTGGGAAGTCACAATCCTCAAATAGGGTCCCCCTTTGTTGGCACTGGCGCTTCAGCTCCTCATACGTCTGGCCAGAGGAGTGTGTGGCCTGAGCACTCTGAGGTAGAGGGGGAGATCGTGGTCTCGAGTCCCGGTATGTGTACGGCATTGTTCAGTGCAGCAGCAAAGGCTCCAGTGAAGCACAGACAGAGATTAACGGGGGGAGGGTCCAGGAAAAGGAGCAGAGGAAAACTCCAGCACCCACCAAACAAACAGAAGAGAGGAGGAACAAGGTGCTCACTGAGAAAAAAGAATGAAAGGCGTCTGTGCTGCAGGGAAGTAAAAAATGTGCCCAAGCACCTCCTCTTTTGCACCTGTTTGGATGACAAGGAGACTTCCCTGTCCACCTGAAATAACAATAGCAAGGAACGCCCCGAGAGCAAACAAAAAAGCAAACTTGTTTGCCCTTTTTAGGAGTTCCAGCTGCTCGGTGTGTGCCCTCTGGTATGTTACCACGAAAAGGAATTCAGAGATAACTTTATTTTGTTCATGTGATGTGATCCTGCTGCACCCAGGAAGAGAGACAGCAAGTATGTGAACACCCTCAAACAAACTCTTTTATGCTCACATGATATGGCCAGGGTGTGGAGCTATTTTCTTTGCTGGCTGAATAACTCTGAGAAATGCCACAATGCATGAAAATCTCTCTCAGCTCCTGGTAGAAAGTTACCTAATTAAGTGCTCTCATCATTTAGGTTCCTTTCACCACTCCCTATCCCTGGCCAAAGGACACCTGAGAGAATCTCTGCAAGGAGGCCCCCAAAATCCTAGTCCTCCTTCATATAACAGCAGAACCAGGAGGAACCCCAGAGTCTTGTCACAGACTAAGTGACATACGGGTATCTCCTTCCCAATCTGTAGTCCATGTGACAGACAAGGATGGAAACTGCCGATAGGCCCTGGAACAGCAATGGGCGACATGGGCTAGTGAGTGAGCCATACAAGTGGTACTCCTTCATTGCAGTGGGCCCCAAGATTGTCGTAACCAAGAAGGTTTTGTAGGACAGGGTAGTTTTGCTAACTGCGCTTGGGTACCAAGAATTTTCAGGCTGTGGCGGTTGAACTGTAACAGCGTTTTGACTGGACACAGAGGGACCGCACAGCTCTCACGTTCAGTGTTGTGTGCAGTCAGCATGCACCCCACTTTGTGTGCCCTGGCTTTATGTACATGGCACTTAAGTAATACATGTAAGAAACAAACTATGCAGCCGGAAACCAGAGGAATCTGGCAAGCTCTGTGTGTGGGCAACAATAAAACAAAATGTCTTGCAGGTCACACAGACCCCCGATTGGCTACCTGCGCACCACTGCCCTGGAATCTACAGCACTGAGTCTGATATCAAAATAAAGGAAAATTGTATTGAAGGTGGGAAGGATGATGAAGGGTGTGTAGGGAATGCTCAGAGGAAGGCTTGCCCAGGGTGTTGTGTGGAATGAAGACACGGCATGGCTGGGTGGTGCAGGAAAGTATGTGTGTGGGGTCTGAATGATGAAGGAAGATGGGAACTGGACAGAAAGGGCAAATGTCAGGTAGGCATTTTGCCCTGAAAGGGATTTTAGTGGTTTGTGGGGAAGAGAGATTTGTATATATTGTAGATCATGTTTCGGAGGAAGATGTGTATATAATAGCTACCTAACTGTGAAAACCTATTTTTGTGTCCCATGTCTAACCATCCTTCTATCACATTTTTTCTACCATTAGAATGTAAAATCTTTATGCTAGAGTGTGTGTCAGTCTGATCTGATCTGTTAAGTGCCCAGCACGTAGCGAGTGCTGTGGAGAAATTTTAAATAAATAATATTATTTCAAAGCTACAGTTGGAATGGACATTCTTGCATGCCTGCAAAGGTTGAAGATGCAGATTACCTGTCAAAAACCGTAGTTAATGGATTACAAAACACTGCCTTACCATACAAACACTATTAGCGTTTCTTCTGTTTTAATTGGTGCTTTGACAGCTCAGTCAATCTTGCTGCTGAGATATGATTTGTGGAAATCAATTAGATGAATCAGAATAAATTCTTTTCTATTCTTTTCCGTAACAATGTGGAAAGGAAACCCTTCACTTTCAGAATGCGTATTTCCTTATTTACCTCACAGAACTGTATTATTGTTACAAGTGCCTAGATATCCCCACTTAGATCAGGGCTCCACTGTGCTCTGCCCAAATACACTGTAAGACAGGGATAATGAACCTTTTTTTGGGTCAGGGGCCACCGATCCACAGAAAAATCAGCCGAGGGCTGCACACAAGAGAGAAGCAAAAAACCAAACCAAAACAACAACAAAACCCCAAAACCAAACCAAACCAAGACAACAAAAAACCAGCCAAACAAACAAACAAATGTGGCCCCTAACTGAGAAAGAAAAAAAAAGACATTCCCCTTGCACACCAGAGCTTAGGGGAGCCCAGGCTAGTAGATTTTGTGTGCTCTAGTCCTTCAAGGGATGGAGGGGGAGGGGCTGGTGCACCAGCACGGACTCCCTAATGCTGGAGAGGAGTTCCAAGCCTCGAGGGCTGAATCCAGGCAAGCCAGGGGCAACATCCAGCCCCTGCTCCTTAGATTCTCCACCCCTGCTGTAAGAGATAACTCTTGTTCTAACCAGGCAGGACAGACACAGAGTGTAGAGGGAAACAGAGGCACAGAGAAGGGAAGTGAATTGCCCAAGCTTGCACACCAGGTTAGTGGAAGAACCACGAACCCTGTTCACTTGACCCTTAGCCCCTCCACTCCATTCCAAAGACCTGTCCATTAAACCACATGGCATTGCATTGGCTAAGTTCTTTCCTCATACACTTGATTGTAACTCTGACTGAAGCAAATGGGAGCTGCACGTGCATATCTTAGGGCAGAATTTAGTCCTTGATTTTTTCCTGTGTGTGTACCCTGTCTTATCACTTATCTTAAATGGCTATGTAGCTCTGTTGGGGTACATCTACACTGCGGACTGAAGTCGAATTAAGCTACGCAATTCAGCTATTTAAATTTGTAGCTGACGTCCAAATACCTTAATTCAGCTTTTTTGGAGTAAGAAGTCCGTTATTTTGAAATTATTTCAAAATAATGGGCTTGCTGTGTAGACGCGCACTTTGTTATTTCAAAATAATGTGAGTTATTTCAAAATAACGCTGCTGTGTCGACATGTCTGTAGTGATTAACCATGGTGCCACTTTCTGTCTCAGAGGAAAATATAGTATAGCTTACATTGACCACAAGATGTTGCTAAATACATTGCAATTAGTCAGTGGATTTTACACAGCATTATAAGTTAGTTGGACAGATAGAGAGTTCCTGCTCTTATCACAAGTGGTACTACCAGCCTGATACCTCTCATTCTAGTACCCCATTTTCAGTTTAAAAATTTGGTAAGCTTCAACTATTTGAGCTAAAATGTCTTTTGCTTAGTATTGACCTGCAGATGAATTGATCTGGAACATGTTAGCGAAAACAGTTCAGCAGTTTCTAAGAATGAGGTTAGAGACAAATCTATTGTTTTGCCCACGTTAAACAAATTCCAGGGACTTTTTCATTAAGATGCTTTAGCACCCCGATGCTTTGAAGCAGAGGTCTTGGGACTTGGCAGAAACGTGGTCTCTGCATTAAGGAGGTGCTATTTGCCATCCCTTTGAAAAATCCATCCCAATTTAGGCAAGTTATAAGCTGTTGCAAAACTGCAGTTTGCACACACCTAAGGACGTTGTAGGTTTTAATGGCTAAATTACCCAAAGATTCATGTACACTACTGGACAGGTCCAGCCCTGTGCAGAGCAAGACTTTCTGTGCAACATCAGTTCTGGGCTGCTGTGGGAGGTGCTGGGTCCAGGTTTTGGCTCCTCCTTTGCTCTTTCTGATACCTCTTTCTGCTGGGCCACGGCAGCTCAGAGAAGGACGTTTCCTGATTTGAGTGCAGAGGGAACAAGAGCCATATCTAGAGAGGCATGGAGATGAGGGGAGTGGATTGGGACAAGGATCTGGGGGAGGAGAGGAGGGAGAAACTGGGCATGGAGGCTGGCAGGGGGCTAGGTAGGAAAGAGAGACAGGTACTGGCAGCCAGGAGGAGAGACAGTGACTACTTGGGAGTGAGAGAGGAGATATGGCCAGAGACAGAGTAAGAGATGGGAGTGTGCTAGACAGAGACTGGCTGGACAAGAAGCCTCAGACTGGGAGCCTAGGAGGGAAATGAGAGGAAGAATAGGAGCCTGTAGGTGAGGGACGGGGGACGACTGAAATTGGAGGAGGAACTGGGATGGGCTAGGTAAAGAGACAGGGAATGAAAATCAGTGGGATGGGGGTAAGGAGATAAGTGGAGAATGAAAGCAGATCTGACCAGGAACCAGGATGAACTGATACCCTTCTGCTAGGCCAAGGCGGTAGAACTGGGAGTGGCTGAACAAGATGATTAGGGAGTAAGGTGAGATTGGGACTTGCTGGGCAAGGAGATGGGGGAGAAGAGGTAGGGAACACACAGGACTGGTACAGCCACAGGTTAGAACGGACAGAGTAAAAGGGAGGGACTGGAGAGAAGAGTACATGCCACTAAATCACATTCACCTCCAGAGCCTGGAATGGAACCCCAGAGTTTCAACTTCCCTTTGCTGTCAGTAGATCTCTGTGAAACACACTGGCACTGTGTGCGTCTCCTCTTTCACTAGTTCCATTCCACAGAGAGGGTGACAACCTACTACTGCTATTGATTACTCGGTTAGTTTAAGTGGCAAAGGTCTATGCATTGGCTGTAAAGGTTCTAAACCTGCTGATGACCCAAGTGAGTGTCAATATGATGCCACATGATGGATTTTTTGTTCCTCTCAGTTTGGTTTTTGCATACGTTGTGGCACACATTGGATACTATTTTATTGTCGGGGCAGAATGGAGAGGGGCAGGAGGGGGTACATGAACCCTCAACATTATAGGTAGGAGGGGCCAGAGTTCCTGGGTGTCCATGAGGACTATGGGAGCGGGAGCCTGGTACCATAAGCAGGGGTCAGCCCCTGTACTCACCAGCAGCGGTGGTGGAAGTGTAGCAACGCAGCTTCTGCTCGCTCTGCTCCCCCAGCTGCCACGTCACTCCACAGGCTGGGGAGGGAGGTGTCACATGGCTGGTGTCCCCTTCCCAGTTCCTCTCCCCAGTCACCCCTGTGTAGTATAAATATTAAATGCAAACCATTAGATTGACAGACAGAAAGGAATGTCTAAGTAGTTTATTTACAAAAGCTTGATGGCCAGTGGTGGAACAGTGAACATTTCTATTTTCCTGGGCAACAGAATAGGTGTGAAGGATTTTTTTAAGAATCCCCTGAGCCTGCTGTCTGTTATTAACGAGATATTGGCAATGCTCTAGTCCACGAGTACTGACGTTACGTAACATTTTGTTACGAAGGATTGCATCGTGCAACCAGGGAATTCAATGGGAGTTTTTGCCATTAACGTCAATGGGGATCTGATCTGGCTGATACTTTTTTAGGAACAAACTGGCTGTCTGTGAGCTGATTGAACTCCAGCTGCCGGGGCAGCTGGCAGAACAGATACAGGGCATGAAGACAGGCAGTTGCAGGTGAGATTTGCTTCCGGCCCAAAGAATACTTGCAAGAAAATCCTGAGCTACTTAACATTCTCAAAATAGTATTTAAGAGGGAGTTGAATGGAGCAAAGGCCTAGAGCATGTATAGGACGTTGTCACAAGAAATGATACAAAGTGCTGGATTTAGGAGTGTGTATATATCTTTCAATGAGTACCAACAGTATCCGCCTGAGAAGTTTGTCCAATATCCATAGCAGACGGACATAGTAGACAGACATTTCGCCAAAGAATCAATGCCCACAAAACAGACATCAGACAGTTTCACAAAGAAAAAACAGTTTCTTGCCATTTCAACCAGACAGGGCACTGTCTCAATGACCTGACTACATGCATACCACTTCAAAGAGACTTTAACACAAGACTTCAAAGAGAAGCCTCTGAACTGTCATTCATGCTTAAATTTGACACATTACGAATGGGCCTTAACAAAGATGCTAATTATCTTACCCATTACAAAGATAGCTTCCCCAATTATCACCTCTAATATCATTATCTCATAGACACTCACCTTCCCCCCTCATCCCTCCTCTGTTCTAAAATCTGATTTGTCTATTTTATATATATTCACTTTTTTGATTGTATCCCTTTGGTATATATGGTCGTGCCAATTTTCTTCCACTATTTGACCTGAGGAAGTGGGTCTGGCCCACGAAAGCTCATCACCTAGTTAACCATCTTGTTAGTCTTTAAAGTGCTGCATAGTCCTGTCTTTTGTTTCAGGTTAGTACTTACTGAGACTTGTATTTTTTGAGAAAGCAGTGGAACAGGTGGCCACAAGGAGGAGCCTCAGCACTATGTGTCCAGCCAGCTCTCCATGGTCCATCAAAAAGTGCTGGGCTCACCACCATTTAGGAACCACTGATAGTAACAGAATGTGCTTGGTTCTCCTCTCTATTCTGTCTTCCCTAAAGCTCTCTGATGATAACTCAGTGTTTTAGTTTTCTCTCTTTCTAATTCATCTTATTAACATTCCCAGGACAGCAGTCGGCGTGTATCAGTGTCTCCACTGGATCACAACACCTATCACTGGTTTTCAAAAGATAGGTAGGTGCCTGAATCCCACTGCAATCAGTGTTCAATGGCTGTTTGGTGCCTTTAACAAAATCAACTTTACTACATGTCTCCTTGTGAAGTTTCCTTCCACTGCTTGTATCTGTCATTGCGTGACCTATTGTCAAATACTGCCGGCTCTGATTTGCTTGGAGATTTATTTTTTTAAAGACTCCTATAAGTGAGCCCAATGCAGAAAGACCCTGCCTGAGAGCTGTAATTCTTATTCCTTTTCTCTGCCTTCCTTTGGGTGAAACTCTTACCCTTTCCTTCAGCCTCAGTATAGCTAGTAAAGGGATCACAGCAGCATAAAGGACCCTAAAAAGCCTTGGATCTGACCAGGGGAGAGCTCCCCCAAATACAGGAATAGAGGACACCATCCCAAGACCTGGGATAGGGGTGCACAGGAGGAAGGGCTGCAGCATGGAGCACCTTGGAGAGTCTGGGCAGCCCTGCTGCCCATGGGAAAGTGGAGGCAAGCTGCCATAACTAAATTATACTGGGGGGTTGCATTGGATTCCACAGCAGCTCAGAATCAGGAGGCAGCTTGAAGCGGTCTTCATACTTACCTCCCAATGGCTTAGGAGTAAAATTTTTGGTGGGGCTCAGAGCTTAGGGTTGAAGACCTCAGTGGGAGTGTAAGAGGCAGATTTACCTAGATTTATGGAGCTGGGAGGGGTGAGGCCGCACAGGGAGACATAGTGTAACAGAAGGCAGGACAGGCCAAATTGTAATGGTGTTTCACCCTATGTGACATGTTGCAAAACCACTCCAATTTAGGGTGGTGAGGCAGGTAGCCCAGCCCCCTCCCTCAACAAAATTTTGGTCATACCCTGGCTCAAATATCACTGGGGCTGGGGCTCCATATGACCCGGTCATATCTGATCAGCTGTTTGTCCGCTCAACGCGCTAGTCTGGACGCTCCCCTGCTGACATCAAAGCCCTTTGTCGGCAGCACCGGTAAACCCCATCCCACGAGGAATAACGGGGCTGCCGACAAAGGGCTTTGATGTCAGCAGGGGAGCGTCCAGACTAGCGCGCTGAGCAGACAAACAGCTGATCAGCTGTTTGTCGGCTCAGCGCGGCAGCCATGTAAATTTAAATGAAGCGGCGATTATTTAAATCGCCGCTTCATTTCCCTTTGCCTATAACCCTAATCTACATGGCTCCGTCGACGGAGCCATGTAGTTTAGACACAGCCTTAGTGTGTCATCATTTTTACATTTTGCTGGGTTTAGCTACAGCCTTTGACCTCCCTGATTGTAGGGCTCTTGTTCATTGGCCATCCTCTACATAAGCTCAACTCAACGTGGTTCATCCCTCTCTAAATGATTATTTCAGGTTATGAATTTATCCTGATCCCACTAAGAGGGTGAGTAGGCTGTGGTTTTGAGGGTCATCACTGGGTTTTGTCCACATATTTTATTATTTCCCTTGTGTCCATAAGGACACATTGAAACATTTAAATAAATTACAAGGCGTTATGTCTGCATGCTAATGAAGCTTAATATCTATTTCTTTCCTTTACTTCTCTGAGGTTCTGTTTTAAATGATACAGTACACCTTTGTTTTTATTATATTAAAACACCGATCTCTGTTTACAGTGGTTGGTTATAGTGCTCCAATCACAGTCATTTGAAATTAAAAAGATTTATTATGGTTGCCATCATTTGGCTCTACGTTGCTTAACTGGGCCCTTCTCTGTGTCAAACTAAATCCAATCTCACTCATACATCAGGTCAAGTTCATTAAAAGGAACACAAGTTGCAGCAAATCTTTCACAAATCAGGATCATGGGGTTTGGGGTTTAATGACCATTGAAGCCAGCTGAAATTGTGCCCAGAATGGAGTGTGTGTTGAGAAAGGTTTGTTCGACTCTGAATCATAATTTAGGCTATGTTCACACTGTGTTCTTTTTCTGGAAAACGATATGCAAATTGAAAACCACAATTTGCATACCTTTTTTCTTTTTTTTTTTTTTTTTTTTTTTTTGGAAGGGGCCTTTCCGACATTTGGCCCATCTACACGGGGCCAAATGTGGGAAAAACCTCCTCTTTTATTCCGCATTAAATGAGGAATACAGGGCTTCCAAAAGAATGTGCCTGCTTTTCCAGAAACTGTTCCGAAAAAGCAGACACGTTCCCTGGATGCAGCAGAGTTTTTCCAGGATATCTCTGTAGTGTAGATATAGCTATAATACTCTCTCTGCTAATTACAAAGGACTTTGCATAGATGGGTAAGCATTATTTTCTCAATATAACAGAGGAGTGAACACCGAGACTCAGGCAGGTTAAGCGATCAAGCTCAAACAATAAGTCCATAGTTGGACTGGCTTTCTATGCTCTATACACTGGACCACCTTATAAGTGTATAAGTGTCACTTGCTGTACACCAGCCAAAAGGGCTTAGAATGTCTTAGACCAGCAGGTTTTCAAACTTCATTTCACTATGACCCTTCTGACAACAAAATTTACTTACCATCCCAGGAGGGAAGCCTGAGTCTGCCTGAATCCATTGTCCTGCATGGGGACCACGAAAGTCTAAGGGCTTCAGCCCCAGATGAAGGCCTGTAACCAAATGCCCTGATGTCCTCAGAGGGTTTCAGCTTCAGCCCTGGGAGATGGGCCTTGGCTTGGCCCCAGGTAATGGGACTCTGTCTTTGGCCCCAGGCTCCAGCAAGTCTAACACCAGCCCTCATGACCCCATTAAAATGACCCCCACAGCTTGAGACTGCTCTTTTAGATCTACTATTCTGTGTCAAGAGCAGTGAGAAAAAAGATTTTGAAGATCAAGAGGGAAAATCCCTCAAACCAATAAAAATGCATTAAAAACAATAAGGGCACCTCGACACAACAGGGCTAAACTTGAAATAACTTGTAGCTTAAGTCAAAATAGCTTGCGTAGCTTAAGTCAAAATAGCTTATTTCAACTTTTGGTGCTGTCTACACAGCAGTTATTTTGAAACAGAGCACTCATCCCCCAACTTCCCTTACTCCTCATACAATGAGGGTTACAGGAGTCCAATTTATTTCAAACTAAAGGTCTTGCTGTGAGGACACACACCATGTTATTTCGGAATAATTGATGTTATTTGGAAATAACACTACTGTGTAGACACAGCCAAAGAGCCAGAATTCTAACTTACTAAGGAAGTCAAATTAATGCTCATTATTATTATTACTTAATTATAAATTATTGGGGTACTTCGAAAAGTCTTTAGTCATGTTGGACCTCAGCTAAGCACTGATTGTCCCTTCCTCAAAGACTTTTCAATCTATAATGTTTTGTCAGTGTGCATAGTACAAATAATTGCTCTTTCCACAGCATCTAGCAGAGGGGTGGGCAATAATTTTTGTTGGGGGGGCCACTCCAAGATTTTGATAAGTCTTTTCTGTGGAGGGAGTGCGGGGTCGAGGTTGGGTGCAGAAGGGGGCATGGGGTAAGGGGTTGGTGTGCAGATGGCGGCATGGGTTCTGAAAGTATGTTTGGGTGAAGGAGGGGGTTGTGACCTGGGTCAGGGGATTGGGGTGTGGGTGCAGGAGAGGATTCTGGCCTGGGAAGAGGTGTAGGAGGAGGTCCAGGGCCTGGGAGGCAGTTGTCACCTGGGGCAAGGGGTGCAGAAGTTTTGGATGGTGATCTGGGGGAGGCAGTTTGGGTGCAGGAGGGGTTGGGATGCCAGAGGCAGGCGCTGGCTGGGAGGCACTTATCTAAGTGTCTCCTGGCCAGCAGGCTGCAGCACCCCCAAGGTAGGCTGGGCTCCCTGCTTGCTGCAGCCTCAGCCCACTTGAAAATACAGGCTGTTCCCTCCACTCTGGGTTGGGGAAGGGGCTTGCGCTGCCCCAGTCTCTTGGGCCAATCTCTCAGCTCCAATTGGCTGGCTGTTTCCCAGCCAAACTCTCTGCACCCCCTGACCCCGGTGACAACTACCTCCCAGATCCTGCATCCTCTCTGACACTCCTCCATAGCCCTAATAAGCACAATACGTGTCATGCAGAATTTTAGTACAACAGTGGTTTTCTTACACTTGCATTACTGGGTTCTTCAAAGTCCTGACAGGGAACAGAGAGGATTATGAGAATTTTTAATACCTTTCCCACTAAGCACATTCTAGGCCAAATTTATTCTTCCTTACCTTTATCCCTTGGATAAAATTGTTCACTATACAATCCTGATGTTACTCACTTTGTTGGAAATCTAACTACCAAACCAAGGAAAGTACTAAGGTAACATTTTATTTCATGTCTTTGACTCTTTATATTTAAAAAATTTGCACAGAATTAAAATAGATCCTAAACTGCAACACATTAAATATTTGTTAAAGTATCCATTAAACAAGGGAAGAACATGAAATTCTGCTTTACAAAATTACTGTTGCGCTATTTACCTCTGAAATCCAAAAAACTGAAAAGTTTTAGTTCCTGTAAGACAAAAGTAGATATAGCAAATATTCAAGTTTTGCTTTCTTTTGCTTAAAAAGTTATGGGCTTAATAAGGTAAAGGAATAACATTGTCCTTAGTGTTTAATATATGATGATCACGTCTATCAACATTGTATACAGTATTGTACACACAACATATACAATATTAATTGCAGATTATCAGAAACCTAGCCATATAACTTCACAAGGGGGCAGAATCGGCTAAGAAAATAGGTAGCATAGTCCTAAGATGGACTTGATAACACCATTTTCTGTCGCGTGAATTTTCAATTACTTCAAACCTTAGACCAGCAAATAGTTACATTCAGGCATTTGTACTCCTATGCAGAACAGCTTTCACTATAAGCCTATACTGACAGGGGTTTCTTAGCAATTCATTGGCAGACATGTTGTCTTCTGACAACAGAAAGCCTCTAATCTTAGAACTACCAACAGAGCTCCACCAGTATGTTAATAAAAGACCCAATAAAGAACCAGAAAATTTGTCAAGCCGCTAAGATATATTGTCCATGTGCAATAAAATGTGTATGCTCTGTTGTAAATAATCTATGCACAGCCCGCACCTACTGTTTACACATGTATCAAAGTCCAGATTCACAGTATTCCTTCTATCCCTTAATTTTAAAATACATATGCACATTATTAGTGGTAATTAGCTCACTCTATATATCTGTCAGAATGAAGCCACAACCAGAACTTTGAATCAAATCTATCTATATATCCAGACTTGCTTTGCTTCTGGACAGGATCCCAAACTGGAAGAGACCTAGTCAGTCCTGGATTCAGCAGTGACCAAAACCTTGTGGGAACAGCTGATTAAGGACTTGAGCCAAAGGCCAAAGAACTGTCCCCACTGATCTGTTGGGCACTGGATCAGAACCCTAATGAGGTTTTTGCCATTTGAGACTGAAATCTCACAAGAACTGTTTAAACAATATCAGGGCTATTGAATATGAACCCAAGCTGTGCTTTAAAACTAACATGGACCTCCAAAGTGCATTTCTCCAAAACCTTCTCTCTCACAATGTTACTGCCACTTTGAGTGATACTTCCGGTTCTCCCAGTATCCCCCACTTTGAGAAGGGGACCCTCTTTCCAATTGGCACACTTTTTCAAAATGTGGGAAACTTTTAAGTGCAACCTCTGTACGTGTGTCTAGCCCCTTTGACCCCAATACATTGTACAACAGCTGCAATTTAGCAGTGCAATATACTTTTGGGATGGAAGGTAGCAGCCAGCCAATGCTCAAAACACTGCTCAGTGACAAGGACAAGAAACATTTTGCCTTAGTGCAGAACAAACACACATAAAATGCAAAGATTATTTTAAATCCCTGCAAAATAGACCAGCTTTGGTTTGAAAGATCTCCTCTGAAAGACACCCCCCTCCCCCAACGCACACAGAGTAATTTTGCATGGAACTTAGCTTTTCACCTTGGAAAGTTAAAGAGATTTGGGTCTTGGCTTCCAAGGACTGTTGAAATTGAAATCCCAAGGCATACAACATTACACCCCTGACAGCAATAGCCAAGCCTCTTCCTTCACACTTGTCTGTGATACAATAATTAAATAAATAAAACTTTTACTGCTGGTTTCCTCAGATGGAAAGTGTAGGGGTGGGGCAGCAACACCTCCCATGCACCAGACAGTGCCAGTGGAGCAACATACAGCAAGTCCTATTATCCCATGTTCTCCTCCAGGCTGTCTCCAGGCATAAAACTCTCCAGGCACTGCCACTCAGGTGACGTATTTCCTTCCCTTCTCCTGAGCAACACTGACAGAGAAGCAGCATGGTCTAGGTCAGGAGATAAGGCTGGGAATCAGGAGCTCTGGATTCTATTCCCAGAACTGCTACTGACCTGCCGAGTGACCTTGGGAAAATCACTTCCGCATTCTGTGCGTTTCCCCTCCTATCCTTTCTCTGTCTTCTCTATTTACATTGTTAACACTTTGGGGCAGGGACCCTCTTATGATGAAAATATACTATACCTAGCATAATCTCAAGATATGTTGACAGTAACATGCCGAGGCCTAAACACCATCTGTAAAGTACTTTGAGATGCTTTCGGATGAACACTGTTCACTTTCTCTCTCTCACACACACAAGGATAAGTAATATATTCCTCTATCTAGGAATTATATTTAAAATGTTGTTAAAATCATTTCATCCTCTATTTCAGGGGATGGGGTAAAATGAAAGAGAAATTTATACCAATGTAGAGAAATCTCTGTGTCCTAGACCTGCAAACAGAAGTTCTACCAAATCAAATGAAATTGCAAGATGGAACAAAGTGAGCTAGTGTTAATATAAACTCATTTGTAGGTAGTAAATCATTAGATAAGCACCACAGATAGAATATCAATGCAGTGCAGACCTTCTTCAAGGGCAATATTCCTTTAGAAGCTTTCCACACACTGTGTACCAGTAGCCATGATGACATTTTGAGGAGGACTGAGTTAATTAAGTTGAGCAAAGGATTACTGTGTTCAAGAGCACAAAGGTACATTCTGAACAAATTGTTCAGTGGTAATCTGCAAAGCAGCTGTTTACTTTGACTGGGCCATCAGCAGAGCCCAATAGACTTTTGGGAGGTTTATTCGGTTGTTTTTTTCTCAAGAAATTTGAATGATAAACTGGGAATAACTGCCAGACTTTGGGTATATCATTTAATGAAATCAAAGAGTGGGATTTTTTCAGATGCTGCAGGCACAGTGATTGAACAGCAGATATTTATGGTAATATGAGGGCACAAAGTATACAGGAATGACAGAATTTCATATCTGAGTTCCTTCAGAACTATTGGGTGAATACTATCTGGACCTGGTGACCTATTACCATTTTGGAACAAATTGAAAAATTAAACCTTCTCTATAGGCACCTCCATCTGGGATAGTTCCTCAGATTTGTCAGCTAAAAGAAATGGTGCACAGAAAGCATCTCTATCACAATCTTGGCAGTGATGACTGAGGCTATGTCTACACTACAGAGTTTTTCCGAAAAAACTTCACTTACATTTACATTGCAATTGTGTTCTTTTGAAAAAAAAATCGAAAGAACAGACAGGGTTTTCCGACATTGGTAAACCTCTTTTTATGAGGAAGAAGTCTTTATCCGAAAAGAGCTCTTTCGGAAAAAGGCATGTGTGGACGGGGAAGAGGGAGTTCTTTCAAAAGAAGAGGAAAGAGGAAAAAGCACACGTGTCCTGGTGGCCACTCTGTTCATAGTAATCACTGCTTAAATACAAGATAGTTTCCATTCAGTGTGGAAGAAGTTTTTTCAGAAGATCTCTTCTGGAAAAGCTTCTTCTGAAAGAAGCCTGCAGTCTACACATAGCGGCTACATCTATACTGGCCCCTTTTCCGGAAGGGGCATGTTAAATATCCCCCGCGGCATTTAAATAAAAATGTCCGCCGCTTTTAGAAAAGCCGGAAAAGAGCGTCTACACTGGCCCCGATCCTCCGGAAAAAGCGCCCTTTTCCGGAGGATCTTATTCCTACTTTTAGAAAAGCCGGAAAAGAGCATCTACACTGGCCCCGATCCTCCGGAAAAAGCGCCCTTTTCCGGAGGATCTTATTCCTACTTCAAAGTAGGAATAAGATCCTCCGGAAAAGGGCGCTTTTTCCGGAGGATCGGGGCCAGTGTAGATGCTCTTTTCCGGCTTTTCTAAAAGCCGGAAAAAAGCGGCGGACATTTTTATTTAAATATCCCCCACGGATTTCCCTATTGCGATCGCTGAAATTTACATGCCCCTTCTGGAAAAGGGGCCAGTATAGATGTAGCCGCTATGTGTAGACTGCAGGCTTCTTTCAGAAGAAGCTTTTCCAGAAGAGATCTTCCGGAAAAGGGGCCAGTGTAGACGTAGCCAGCCTGATTCAAATAATTCATTCATCTTTTACACAACTTGTATTCCTGGAGTGCTCCTTCTGGCCCTCAGTTGTCCAGCAGCCCGGCTGTTTGTTTGACAGGCTTCCTGCTTCTGATGTACTTGAAAACTTTTTTGCTGGTTGTTGTTGTTGTTGATGATGTTTGTTTTTGTGTTGTGTGTGTGTGCGCATTTGGCAAGTTATTCTTTGGATTCTTTTTTGGCCTGCCAAATTACACTATTGCACTTGGTCTGCCAGAATTTATGCTCTTTTCTATTTTTGTCAGTAGCATATGATTTCCAATTATTAAAAGATGCCTTTGTCTCTAACCACCTCTTTTTCTCTGTTTAGACATGGTGGCATTTATTATTAATAGTAATAACTTATATTATATTATTTAGTATCAATTATTATTTATTACTATTATTATTTGGGGTGTACCTTTAGTTTGACACTCTATTATAGTGTTTTTAAAAGTTTCTATGCAGCTTTCAAACATTTCACTCTTGTGACCTAAGTTCCCTCTAGGGTGTGTGCCTGCCTGGATATGCACAAAGAATTTTAATTCCACTCACCTCCTCAGCAGAGCCACATAGCAGCACTCACCTTCCTGCAAGGTAAGCTGGGGGGAGCTGGGAACTGGTGGGAGAGTGGGGGGGCCAAGGCCACATGGTGGCTGCCCAGCTGTTCCCAGGGCACAGCCACATGGTGGGTGGCTGCTCCATATTCCAGGGCTGGAGCCAGCACATGGGGCCTGGAGCCAGCACATGGGGCCTGCCCCCAGCATAAGCCCTTCCCCAGGGTTGGAGGTGCAGCCTGGATGGGCCATATGGTGGCTGCTGGAGCTGGAGCCGGGGCTCAGAAGAAGTCTCAGGCTAAAGTCTTCCTATTTGGTTGGAAGTGTTTTGCTGTCCAACAATAAGATATTGATAGAATTCTGCAGCTTCTGTTGGCTTGGGTTAGGTGTTGCTTTACTTTCCTTCCCTCCATTCAGCAAGTTGGTCTTGGCATTACGTCAAGTCTAAATGGCTTTTTTTGCTGCTGCCTGTTCTTCTCTGAGCCTCTGGATTGCACCCCTCTAGTTGAATGAATCTTCATGTCTGAGACAGCTAGAACTTCATCCTCACTGTCCAGGTTATCCAAATAGAGAGATGTCAAGACAGCTGATTTAACAGACGGGGTAGTGATGTGACTGTTTTCTTGTCCTTCTTTTCCTGGCCTCTGATTTGGTGGTGTGATTTCCTCCATAAGCCATTTTCATTTTCACTAGCTGTCCACACATCTATAGAAGCGATATCATCACAGAACCTAACCACATAAACCACCACATCAGAGGCTCATTTAACTGCACATCCACTCATGTGATCCAAGCTATCAAATGCCAGCAATGCCCCTCTGCCATGTATATTGGCCAAACTGGACAGTCTCTACAACAAAGGATTAATGGACACAAATCAGATATCTGAAAAGGCAACACACACAAACCTGTTGGAGAACATTTGAATTTGCCCGGGATCTCATTAATGGATCTCAAAGTCACTATATTGTTTCAGGCCAATTTTACAAGCCAACTCCACAGGGAGGCCTTAGAACGTAACTTCATTTACAAGTTCGATTCCTATAATAGAGGTATGAATATAGACATTGGCTAGATGGCCTGCTACATTCCACATCCTAATGACATAAAAAAACCAAACAATGGGTACTTAAGAACAATTAATACCTTCTCTATCAGCTTCATGTAACATGGACACACTGACTATTTCTTTCCCCTTTATTTCTTTTTCCTCCCATCCCCTATTTATTTAGAAACTGGACCTTTAATAACTCCAGTCATCTGAAGAAGTGGGTTGTGTCCACAAAAGCTCATGATACCATCTACATGTTTTGTTAGTCTCTAAGGTGCTGCAAGACTATTAGTTGTTTTTTATGCTTCTTCAGTGTTTATCTTGTAAATTTATAGAAAACATTTGATGTTCTTCTGCAGCAACTGGTTATCTTGGAGTTGCAGCCAGGGCCGCGCTGTGGCTGTCCAGCTGCTCTTGGTGTGGGCCACATGGCAGGCAGCTGCCGGAGCTCGAGTCAGGCTGTGGTGCAGCAGCTTTGTGGTACTGGTAGTGACTGGGCACTACCACTACACTGTCAGCAACAGTCTGGGCTGACAGAGTGGAAAAGATGTGTTAGGTGAAGGCGATTATAACTACAGCTGGAACCTAAACCTAGGAATGAAGTGGGGCTATCAGAGGCTTGCAAAGGACTTTGCCACTGTTGTTGCTTTATTTTCCTGTGTTTATTAGATAAGTAACTCACTTATGTGTCTTTGTGGATTTTAGCAGCCATAATACTCCAGTCCTGATTCTCCAGTGCCTTGTAATCATCCACATTAGTGCAAAGTGGATGGTTTCAGTCTGATTTGGTAGCATTTTGTGCTCTGGCATCCAGGCTCCACAGAGTGCTGGGCAATGGAGAATTAGGCTTTCTGTGTTTAAAACACCTAGGCTGTGTCTACACTGGCATGAATTTCCGGAAATGCTTAAAACAGAATAGTTTTTGTTATAAGTATTTCCGGAAAAAGAGCATCTACATTGGCAGGCTGCTTTTCCGGAAAAGCTCTTTTTCCGGAAAAGCGTCTGTGGCCAATGTAAACACGCTTTTCCGGAAAAGAGCCCCGATCGTCATTTTCGCGATCAGGGCTTTTTTCCGGAAAAGACTACTGGGCTGTCTACACTGGCCCTTTTCCGGAACAGTGTTCCGGAATAAGGACTTATGCCTGAGCGGGAGCAGCGTAGCTTTTCTGGAATAGCAGCTGATTTTGTACAGTAGAGCGTCGTCGCTTTTCCGGAAATTCAAGGGCCAGTGTAGACAGCTCGCAGCTTATTCCGGAAAAGCAGCTGACTTTCCGGAATAAGTGGCCCAGTGTAGACACAGCCCTACAGCATTTGTATTTAGCTTAACAGTGCCAAACAGTGTGAATTCATAACTAAGGCCTCTAACGTAACAAGTGCATCTCCAATATTAATGAATAAACTTGATCACTTTCTTTCATTCTACCTGAATGTTAATATGTGGGAGGCTGAATGAAATTTGGAAATTTTGTGATGACTATTTGAATACTTCCTTGCAACAAATATATTGTTTTGAAAAGGGTTTAATTTCATATTATAGGCTGGGCTTATTTTTAAGGGCAGACCTGTGTCCTGCTCTGAATTCTGGACAGGTGTTCTGGTATTTGTAGTTTCTAGAATGGTGGGAGAGGGGGCAGAACCTTTTTTGGATCAGGGGCCACTGACCCACAATAAAACCAATTGGGGACCAAATACAATTGAGAAACAAAAAACCAAAACAAAACCCTCACTGACATGGCCCCTGACTGAGAATGTGAAAGACACTCCCCACATTCCCCTCACACACCAGGGCCTAGGGGGGCCTGGGCTAGTAGATTTTGTGTGCTCTAGCCCCATGCTGGGGCAGCAAGGGGACTTGAGTGCCAGTGCAGGCTCCCCAGTGCTGGGGGGCATCCCTGAGCCTCAAGGGCCCAGATCTAGGCAAGCCAAGGGCCACATCTGGCCCCCCAGACCTGAGGTTCCCCATCCTGCTCTAGAGGGATGAAATGACTATGAGCAGCTGGGAGCAAGGCCAGCTGGGAAAAGGGAAGTTGTATAAAAGGCACATCCTAGTTCTTAGTCAAAGAAGAGGGAGGCTTAGATTGTGTTTTGACCTTGGTTGCCTGAGAAATGGATGACTCTGGATTTGGAGGCAAGTCACTTAATCTCCGTTTGACTGAGTTCTTAACTTTTTGCATGTGGGTTGCCTCCCTTTCTCCCACCATTTGCCTGTCTTATCAATTTAGATGGTAAGCCTTTGAGGGCGGGTTCTGTCTCTTGGTATGCCACGAGCACAATGGGACCATTATGGCCTGGGCCTGTAGGAGCCACCTCAGTACAAAGTAATGCAAGTAATAGTCATGTTTTTGCTCTTCTTTTCTCTTCACTTTCTCTTCCCCCTGCTCCCTGTTTTCTCTCACACAACCTGCCACTCTCCAAGCCCTGCAAGGCTGTGTGTTGTCATTCATCATCTAACACTTCCCTAGGTTGCATTGCATTGCACTTCACCCTGCTTGTTACCATAGTGACTGCAGCAAAACAAATTGTGCAGCCCAGGGGGGAGAAGGAGAAAATCCATGGCTGACAGTGGCCTCACAAAGCCGTATGGCCAGAGATGGGACGCTGAGGTGGAGCTCTGTGTCTCATGAGCTGAAAATCCTGGCACTCTGCCATTTTTCAGATACAACACAACAATAGGTGCACTAGAATTGGATGACATGCCAGATTCAGTTTTGTCTGCTAAGGGCTAGTGCATGTAGGTGTGGTCATAGCATCCTAATTATTCTGAGTGCATGAGGGAGGAAATCAAGCTGCCCTAGACACACTAATTTGGATGCTCATCTGTCTCTCCTTGGCAGCCACCCTACAGAGACTGAGAGGCTAGAACAAGGAGAGCTGAGGGGTGGGGGAGGGAGTGTGGGGGAAGAGGGATTGTTCATATGTGTAGAGGCAGCTAGATGGGGGCTTTTCATGTGTTATTTCCCACAGACCCTGCACAAGCTGATGCCAGGTTTGCTGGAGGGGCATTGTGGGGAATCAGACATAGCCAGTGCCAGACAGGCTACTGGATGAATGGAAAACTTCAATCTCCAAGGATGTCATTCTGGCCCCTTTAAGCCACAATAGTCTCTTGAAATAGTGCTTTGTTAGCTCTTGTGGGAAGCAGTGAATTTCTGTGTCTCTGAAGACAGCCATGATAGGCGCATCACAAGACTTGTGAGGTACTGGCCCTCTTTGGGGCAATTATCCGAGACAAACTCCTGGAAGTCCTTACTCAGCCTTTCCTTGGCTTAAATACACATGTTGTCTGAGTAGGAATCAAATAATATCCAATAAAAAATTGGGCCCAATAATACTCAAAACAAAGCAACAGTAAAAATCTTCTTCAACTTTAAACTTTGGAACTCTTAGACCTTCTTGCTTGTTGTCTCCAGTTTGTCACAGATTTTCACACTCTTCTTCCTCATGGGAACTTGTGGCAAATGCTGAGGTAGAATAATGCCCGTTTCATCATTTGTACTTTGAATGCTATAATTTGATGGGTTTTTTTAATGCAAAAATTGGTCCAGCCCTCTACAATAGCCCACTGCCTTCAGAGACTAGTGCTTTCAGAGTTCAAGGGTAGAAGTCAGATCTGTAAATAAATACAGGGGGGGAAAAACCACTTACCAAGCTATTTCTTATCTATGTTTTGTTATAATAATTAACAAAATCACTTTGTATAGCCTTTTGCCATCACAGCTAGCAAAAATAAATAAAATCAGGCTCAAATCAGGAACAGCATTGCAATAGTTCTCACAGGGTAAGAGGAAAGTGTTTTTTTATTTCTCTTCATAACTCTATTAGTTTTAAACTAAAACTTGATCTGTGCCCTCCTCAGTCTGTTTACTTTGAAACTGGCTGCTAATGTGCAGCAAATTGAGAGGGGAGAACACAGATTTTGGAGGGCATGAAGAAATTAAATGCAAGCCCTAATACAACATCTATGTCAGGGTTCTCAAAATTATTCACAGTGCAGACTTCTTGAGGGGGGTGGGGGGAATTTCAGAAGCATCTAAGCGATATAAGAACCTACAACTCATTTTTAAAAAGTTATTTAGACATGCTGGTGTGTCTTAATGAGATTTTGGCACCTAAGTGCCTGAATCACTTTTGAAAACAGAATGTGGACTCCTCAGTCACTTAGGTACTTTTCAGCATGTTACCCATTAGGTGCATATGCGCAGCAGGGCTTAACTCAAAATCAGCTATGCAAATTGAGCTACGTCTTTCACTGTAACTACATCAACTTTTCCTCCTCTATCTTTGCATATGCTTTCCTTTCCCTTGTCCCTACTGCTTTCCCCCTGATTCTCCTTGCTCATGAATGGTTACAAGCACTGAAGGGAAACAAAAAAGTCACTAATATGAAAGCAAATTCACAGCTTTTCTGCAAATGAATGTTTATAAATACTTCAATGCAGTATTTGCTCAGCTCTATTCAAGGTGTATCCTATTTTAACAACATCAGACGAACAACCACCTTTCCATCTGGAGTTTATATTCTTGGATGTCTTTAAATGAAAGATGGTGAAGAGATTCTATTATTCTGAAAGCCAAAAGGTATATCTTTAGGCCTGTATTAATTTCCATTACCTGTACAGTAGACCCTTTTACAATGAAGCCACTTATTCCCAGAACAAAGCAGAGCTTCACTACCCTCAGACTTGTTATTTGCATATTGCTATGCACTGAAAAAAACCCTGAACATGGCCATTTTGCTTCATTATAAAGAGAATTTCACTACATCTGGGTTGGTTATACATGGATCCCTAGTCTCATAAGGTGGGTAAGGCATGTTAACTTATTCTGTGGAGAGGGACAAACTCCAGTTTTAAGTATGAGCCATGGGCCATGCCAACAAAGGTAGAGAATCAGTACTACCTTCTAGCCACAGCAGCCGCCTTCAGAGCAATTCTCAGCATATCACTAAAGACAAGAGAGTCACAGCAACCATGCATGTGCCCCCTTTATTTTGTTAATGCAGAAAGGTCTCAGGCAAAAGGAGGAAGCATGGGAAGCCAGATTGAACAAAACTGAATACATTATTTACATTTATTTCTGTGCAAAAGCAAAGTGGTGAATTTCCCCCTGCCTTTCCCAGATCTTTCCCCATCACCCAGTCACTTATTAAGAGTGTAGACTGTCCATCTTAGCAAAGGAGTAGCCTACATCCTTGGGCTGATCTGCAGAAACAAGTACCTGGATCAAATGTCTTTGCATTCTCTGTACATAATATTTACACTTTAGCTAGCTGTAAGGTTAAGGTCTCTCTGCTAGGATTAACAGTTATGGAGAGTATTTGACAACGTTTACACACTAAGAACGGCTCATCTGACAGCAATGATTCCACGTTGGCCCTGCAGGGCAGTAAGAATACCTGTCACAGACGGATTTAATTTCAATATTGCCAAAGAGACCAGCCATTAGGCGGCAGTGGAAATAATGACTGTGATACTGATGAAATCAGCTCTTCAGCCATTATTTGCTTTTCCTCACAGAAGGTGACAATGACGATGAATAACAAATGGAAAAACCCAGCACCGTATCCCAGAACATTTTGAACAGAAATCTGATAAGAGGGGAAAGCTAATATGTAACCCAGATTAGGCAATTGTGGGAATCATATAGGAAGCAAATCGTGCTCCTGAAATCAGACACAAGGCGTGGGAAACAAGACAGGGAACTTCTTCACTGATTTGTGAGCAGGTTTGAGAGCTTTGTGTGCTTTCTGTGTACGCTTAAAGTGGCTGTAGTCCAATGGGATTAATTTAGAAAAATGCCTATACCTTTGTCTTTGCGTGTACAACCAGTGTCTATAGGATGCTGTTTGCTTTTACCTCCTGGAGTTCTTAATTGCTGCTTAGGTTGTACACAGAGATGTGCCGGATGCACAATTCTACCACCTCTATCTCTAGCGTCTATACTGCTAGAGATCCTTGCAATGAAAGACGGGGAAAAGATACTTTTCTTCTGAAAGCCAACATTCTCTCTTTAGGCCTATATTAATTTCCAAAGCCATGGCAACCCTACTCTAGTGCAAAGGGCCCACTCCCAATTATTAGAAGAATGTCTCTGCAGTGCAGCTTTAAACTGGTTTTAAAGTCACATATTAATGGAATTACACCAGGAATAAATTTGGTCCTAAACGGAGCAATGTATCTCTAGTCAGCAGGAAAGGGAAAGAGGTGAAAGGTTACAAGACCTGGCTCATATGGGCTCATATGCATAACAGACTGTCACAGTCCAGGCCAGTGAATGTGTAACAGAAGGTTATACTGTGCTCGGTTAAAGGTTGTGTATTGATCTTTAAACCCGCCAATAGGTCTAGTGTTCAGCTATCCTCGTGTTTCATCTGGTCCCAACTAGTCTCCGCTCACCCCTCCACTTGGTGATGCAATGTCATTCTGTGGAACAGCACTGGGGACAGTAGGAAAGGGTCTTCCCTTTGGAAAAAGCATAAATATGCCAGCCGTCATGGTACAGTACTTCAGATACTGCAGGGGCTGAGCGGAGCTGGAGCTGAGGAAGCTATCATAAGAGGGCAAGGTGAGCCTAAGCACAAAGGCTGGTAAAGCTGTTGGCTGAAGGGGTAGTTTTGCTTTGAATGCATCTATGCAGTGCTGGTGCAAGGCTCTGGACTGGCCACCTCGGAGAGTGAAATCTTTTCTTTCAGATGCAGACACAGCCTCAGTGCTCATTTGGGGGAAGTAATACTGGGACTTGGGCTGCACTGGGAAACTGTGAGGGTGGTAACAACGGTGGCCAGCAACATGTCTATGACAATCTAGGACAATATCTGTATTCTCTTCTATGAATATTAGGAGTGACAGTCTCTCTGTCCCGTTTGGCACAGAGCCCTGCCAGAACTCATAGAGTTCTTTCAAAGGAGGCTGTAGAGAGGGGTCACTAAGGAACCCAGGAAAGACTGAACAATCCCACAGACAAGACAGTCTCCCAGGGTAGGTCTACCCTGCAACTGAACACTCATGGCTGGCCTGGGTCAGCTGGCTCCGGTTTGGATTGTGGAGCTGTAAAACTGGGTTGTGGGGCTGTAAGAAAGAAACAGTGGGTACTTAGCACTCACCAGCAGCCCCATGGATCCGTGCCTCCTACCTGCAGAAAGGCCCCAATGATACGTTCCTCCCAGCATCTCCTGCCCACCCTGATCAACTGTTCGGTGATGCGCGGGAGACACTGGGGGAGAAGGGAAAGGGTGGAAGAGGTATGGCAGGAGGAGGTAGGGTAGGGCAGGGATGGAGTGGATGGGACCTACGGTGGAGTGCGGGTACCGCCTGACAACTAAGGAAGTTGGCGCCTATGCCCAGCATGTGCTTCCATTGAGTTCAATAGACCTTTTACTATTGATTTCAGTAAGGGCAGAGTCAGACCAATACTAAACCCTTTTAGAAAACCCCCACTCGTCTGGATTCCTGTGCTGTGAGGAAAAGCCATATTAACACCACACACTCCCGAAGAAAGGAGCAAAGTAGACAGCAAGTTAATTAGCTAACCCCCCCACTTTTCCTTTTTTAAAACAGACTTCACTGACATTGTCCTTCACCATGAATCCCAGAAGGAGCCTTCTGTGTTTCTTCCTGTGCCTGAGCCCCGTAATGTGCGACCGGGTATACGTCCACCCCTTCCATTTGTTTTCCTATAACAAAAGCAGCTGTGAGAACCTGGTCAACTTGATGCAAGAAGAGAAAATGTTTGTTCCCGTTTCTATTGAGTCCCAAACCATCCCTGCCTATGAAGAGACCCTGAAAGACAAAACCAAGCTGGAAAGGCAAAGCTCAGATATCAAGGGTGACCAGAGGCTGAGCTACTTGAAAGACCTAGTGTATGTTCTTGGTATGCGCTTCTATGATGTGCTGAAGGAAACTCTGAAGGGTGAAAACATTCTCCTGTCACCTACCACTCTCTACAGGTCTTTGTTATCGTTCTACTTAGGGGCCTCCGAACAGACAGCTGATGATTTACAGAAGTTCTTGGGATTCATTCCTCCCTCCGGTGACCCGGACTGCACCTCCAAAGTGGATGGACACAAAGTCCTTTTGACCCTGAAGACCATTGAGAACCTGCCCCTCTCAAGTGGAGCTGGTGACCTACTTTTTTCCAAGCTTTCCTGCCTCTTCTCTGCTCCCAGTGTCCGTTTATCTGAATCACTTGTGAACAGCCTGGCCCCTTCTTCTGATTATTTCTATGCCCGGGCAGTTGACTTTACAAACCCGAGTCAGGCAGCAGAACTAATAGAAAACTTTGTAAAAGACAAAGATACCAGCAAAAGCAAGAATGTACTGACAAACATAGACCCTTCTACCAGCCTGCTGTTTCTGACTTACATTCAGTTAAAAGGTAAGAACGATGAGCATTAATTTGAATGATAATCTCAGGGGATAATCTCAGGGCTAATGACCTCCAGACTCATCTGTTTTTGCAACTCGGCACGTATATCCCCTCGCAACTCTGATGTCTTGGGCTTTGCTTTCTCAGGATCAAGGCTGATCACAGCAGTTAGATGGAAAACCTCAGTTGAAAACCTAGAGTACTGCAAGGTGGGACTTTCTACTACATATAGCACAGCTATTATGATTTATAATTTGCATTGTTAGTAGCTCAAGAGCCTCATTATTCCCAGTGCTGTACAAAGACATTCACTACCCAAAGAGCATATGGTCTAAATAGATAAGACAAAGGGTGGGAGAAAGGAAGTATTACAACCCCCCTATTACCGATTAAGTGACTTGCCCATAGTCACACAGAAAGTCTGTCTCTGAGTCATAAACTGAGTCCACATTTCATGAGTCCCATACCTGTGCCTTAGGCACAAGGTCAACCTTCTCCCCTGCTGCATATGCCATCAGTACTTCATTTACAGACAGACGGTGGAAGGCAACATCTGTAAACCAGCCACAGCATCATTGCTGTGCATAAGGGAAACTGAGAAAAGACTGGAAGGCAATTTCTTCTGACCAGTTGTATAAAGATCCATAGGTTTGTGTCCACTATTTCCCATAAGCTGTGTGCCTATGGGAAATATTCAAATGCTGCCCAGCTGACTGGCAGACAGTCCATAGCTAGGTTTTGTGTTTCAATTGGTGGTGCACAATTGTACATGCCTTGGTACACATAAAATTCTATTCCACACGGGGATGGAAAAAATCTGCAAATGGATAGAAACGATTAGAGAAAACATTGTTTGGGCCCCAGCCAATGAAACAAGCCAGCCATGCTGTGACAGGGCGCTCGCCCTGCACTGGCCCTTTAAGGGCAGACCCCGGCCGGAACCAGGGCCGGGGAGATTAGCCCAGCTGAGGCTGTACTAGTCCATTAGGGCCCAGCTGGGCGCTATAATAGAGGATGGGCTGCTGCTGTGAAAAGGGGAAGCAGTGAGAACCTGGCTGCTGAGGGAGGAGGAGGCTCCCTGGAGCTAGGGCAGGGCTGGGGAGGCCAGGCAGGGCTAGGGGAGCTCTGGCCAGCAAATCCTCAGACTGCAGGGCTTGAAAGAAGGCCCGATGGAGTAACATCAACCCCCGGAAGGGGGGCTCAGAGACAGACTTGGGCACTGCTGGAGGGCAGTGTGGCGAAGAGGACGCCGGAGCCGGGAGTAAAGAGGGGAGACACCACCCCAGAGAAGGCACCCTACCTGCCAAGGGAGCCAATTCCGGAGGACAGATGGCAGGGGGTTACGGTGGTGAGTGCGCCCCCCCTCACACATGCCCACTGCCAGCTTGTTCTGCATCTGTGTTGGCCCTACGCAAGGGAATATCAGAAACCTCCCTGAGCTCTACTGAAGTCAGGATTCCATTCCTGCCCATTTCACATGGTGCAGGTGGGAAGTGCTCCTGGTCCAGTCCCCTCCCCAGAAAAGAAAGCAGCATTCAGCAAAGAGAAGCAGCGTTTCACAAGACTAGGAGAACAGTCCCATCCGGGCAGTTCCATTCTGGTTACCTAGAACTCACCTTGTTGCCCTGGGTACAGCTGCACCACTGTAGCGCTTCAGGGTAGCCTCTCCCTATGCCAATGGTAAGGCTTCTCATGTCAGCATAGGTGATTCACCTCTGTGAGAGGCATCTGCGAGGTTGACAGTGGAATTAGACCTACCGCTCTTTATACCAGGGCTTAGGTAAGTTTGTGTTGCTCGGGGGGGAGAGGGGAGGGGAGATTTTTCACATCCATGGGCAACTAGCTGAGTCAACCTAACTTTTTAGGAAAAACTGGGTCTCAGTAAACTAACTTGAGATCCTCCGATGAAAGACACTGGCTCTTTGAGGCAGCAAGTTTATCACGAGACTGGTCTATAAAGATACGTCTACTCAGCAGTGTTATTTCGGAATACCTGACATTATTCCAAAATAACATACTCCGTGTCTACACTACAAGAAGTTATTTTGACATAATGTCAAAATAATGTCGAGCTGGAGGACTTCTTACTCCAACTCCTGTAACCCTCATTTCATGAGGAGTAAGGGCAGCTGGAGGAAGAGTGCTCTCTCTAGAACTTCCTGCTGTGTAGACAGAGCCAAAGGCCGAAATAAACTATTTTGACTTAAGCTACACAATTGATGTAGCTGAAGTTGCGTAGCTTATTTTGGCTTTAGCCCTGCTGTGTAGTCATGCCCTGAGGTACTCAGACAGAATTGATATTGTAAAAAGAACAGGCATGATAAGGCGAGTCTTACCTTTTAATCTTGCAGTGTGCCGGGCACAGCCAGAGGAAGCAGAGTTTAACTTTAACAAAGCTATTGCTTTAGAACGCTTTCCCCTGTGTTTGAAACTCACAGGTTGATTGATTTGAGATGTCTGTTTGTCCTGTTGCTCTGCTTCACTGGTCCAGCTCTGTTTCCTCTGCTCTCTTAGGAAGATGCACATACATGCCAGGGGCTAGAGAAAAGCAATTCAGACACAGATGAAGTAGAAAATAACCATTGCTGCAGCCCATATTTATTGTGCAGCAGATCGTGCTTGGCTCGTTTCAGAAGGAGCAGCCATATTAACCCATACTGACAAGCTCCGCATTTTCTCTCAGTAAACTCAAAAGAGGAAAATATATTAAGTTATTACATGTGGTCATAAGATATTACCCATAGTCATAGGACAGTCCAGGTGGCAGCAATCCAATTAGAAACCTGGGTTTCACTATTCTAGACCTTCAAGTTGTAACCCACTTATATAAAGATTGAGACCCTGTCATTGTGCTACAATCACCATAGTCACAAAGCAATGGTCAAGCATAGTACAGTCGCAACACATGGGCACAAGGGCCATTTCTGAAATTCTTTGCAGGTCATCCATAATTAAACCCAAAATGGATGGGGGCTGAGGAGGATAGAAAATGGTTTTCAAAATTGCAAAAATAAATAATTACAAATCAACATGGGAAGCTGGATCCTGCAGTAGCACCACTTGACAGCTGGCCTAGGTAAAACTGTTCCATCCACACTGTTTTACAGTGGAACATGTTTCACAGAAAGTCTAAATTTTCTGCCAAAAAGTGGACATCATTGAAAAACTAAAACCAGCTGACAATATTTGGGGTGTTTTTTGACAAAAAGTCTACATTTTCCATAGAATAGAAAGCTATTTTCTGACCAGCTCTTCTAGATGGGTGCAAAAATATGTCTCTAAGTATGGAAAATACTGCTTGAAGCCTAGATGAGCAATGGTTCTCTCTCAAGGGGAGGGTGAGTGGATCAGAGTTGTCTCCGAGCTTGTCAGCGTAGAGTTTCACCATATTGCTGATACCCTCTACACCTTTCTCGCTCTGTCTCTTGGTCTTCTCACTATAGACCTCTTTCCTTTGATAAAGCAGTGATAACCCAGCACCACAACCCTCTGTGAATAAGCTGACACTTGGTAATAAAACATTTTTCAGTAGTACAGCTAATATAATCGTTTCTTATTATCTAGCACTCCCCTCCTTTCTTTCATTTTTTGTTACGAGAAAAATGTACTTGAACAGGGCTAAATTTAAATGTTTACATCTAGGAACAAAGAACACAGGACCCACTGACAGAATGAGGAATTCTATCCAGGGAAGCAGTGACTGAAAAAGATGCGGGGGTTGTGGTGGTTAATCAGCTGCACATGAGTACCCCATGCGATGCTGTGGCCAAATAGCTAATGTGATCTTTGGATGGGTAAACAGCTGAATCCTGAATAGAAGTAGCAAGGTTATTTTATCTCTATATTTAGCACTAGTGTGACTGCTGCTGGAATACTGTGTCCAGCGCTGGGGCCCACAATTCAGGAAGGGTGTTGATAATTTGGAAAGGGTTCAGAGAAGAGCCCCGAGAATGATTAAAGGATTCTAAGACAACCTGCCTTATAGTGACAGGCTCAAGGAGCTCAATTTATTCAGCTGAACAAAGAGACGGATAAAAGGTGACTTGATTACAGTGTACGCTCCTACCTGGGGAACAAATATTTTATCATGAATCTAGCTAGCCCAATTCAGACAGGAAATAAGGTGTAAATTTATAACTGCAAATAATGAATCTATAAAACAATTTACCACAGGTTGTGCTGGATTCTCCATCGCTAACAATTTTTTAAATCAAGAGGACATGGGTTTTTAAAGATATGCTTTAGGAATGATTTATAGAACAGTTGGCCAGAAGGTTAGCTGGGGAAATCCTGGTAGCTCTTTTGAAGTCAATGGAACTATGCAGATTTACAGTTACTGAAGATTTGTCCCACCAATGGGAATGAGCTTGACCCTACATGTAAAGTCAGTGGCAAAGCTGTAGGAGAGGTCAGTGATGTGGAGCCAGGCTCAAATTAACTATAGCAGCTAATACTGATATTGCAGAGGCAGCACATTGTCATAGCCACGCTGGTTTGCTTGCCAAACCAAGAACTTTTTACTGGAAGCTTTTAGCAAAATATCACCAGCAAGTGAAGTTCCTAAACTGTGTTCATTAGCAACCAAGGTCTGTGTTTAACAATCCCAATGAGAATTTCTCTCTGATCAGAGTGACGTGACCCAAAGGTAGAGTAATGTTTACTTATTAGGATCATAGGAACTGTGCTGACTCTGGCAGAGGGCCCTAGAAGCTGCCTCAAAAGAAGGAACAAGAATCTGTACAGGAAGCATCTGTGAAATAACCTTCCCCCACTCCAGGAAAAATTTCCTCCTAACCCAAAATACAGGCTGGTTTATGGTATAGTCCAAAGCATGAGGGTTTATAGCTAGGGTTGCCAGGTGTCTGGTATTCAACCGGACAGTCCTCTGTCCAGTAAAAAAATTCAGAAAATATCAGACTTCTGCAATGTCTGGTATTTTCTGCTTTTCTGGCTGGGTGCCTGATGGAAGCCTGGCGGGGGAGGGAGGTTGGGGCCACAATCAGTGCTGGGAGCCCTCAGCTCAGCTGGTTGCGTGTGGAAGCCTGGCGGGGGCAGGGGGAGTGGCTGGGGAGACGGGGCCGCAATCGGTACTCCAAGTCTTTAACATCGCTTAAGCCTAGCTCTCCTGCCCATTATCGTATTCACCTTCTGCTCTATGTGGCAATTTGCCTGGTTTCCCTCAGGTAAGGCTCATTCGGAGATCAAGTAGGCTTAGCACCAGACTTTCCAGACCTCAGAACAAGGCACTTTTTGATACTGGGTTCCCTCACAATTCTGTTTATAGTATAGTATAGGGCCTAAGAACCCTGTGTCAAATTTATCCTCATTTGAACACAAAGATAGCAACTGAGGCAGTGACATTACCTAAACACATGCATATAAAGGAGAGTTAAGAAAAATGTGTTCTCCTTTGTAGAACTGCTTAAATATTGCTAAGCGATAAGTACAGTAAAACTCCAGTGGTCGGGCACTCCTGATGGTCCGGCACCATCTGGAACCCAGAAGTGCTCTGGGCAGCCAGACAATTGGAGCTACTCTGCTCCTGGTTTCCCCAATTCAGCCTTTGCTGAAACTGACCAGCGGCTGACTCGGGGAAGCCGTGGGCAGAGCAGCTGGGGTGCTGCCAGGCTAGTCCCGCAGCACCGAGGGGCGCATCCCCCCACTCCACCCCAGATCCCTCATAGCGCCCCCTTCTGATAGTCCGGCATATTTGATAATCCAGCACCCCCTGGGTCCTAAAGGTGCCAGATTATCAGATATTTACTGTAGCTGCAGAGGCAGAATAATACAAGCATTCAGTAGGGAAATTATTTATTTTATTATGATGAAAAGAATAAGCCCAAATAGCTCTTTGGACAAATTTAATTACTAGATTTGAGAGCTCTTAATCTACATCAAATTAAACAATTTCATGGCCTTTAACATTTGGTTTGGAAGTTTCAAGACAACTACAGCACTTATTTTTCAGCAAACCAGAGAGAATTTCAAAAGCATTTAAAATGGTACAGTATTCTCTAAAGAATTACCAGCTCAAAGTATAATTATTCATAAAAAGAAAGGTGATAAGGTTTTAGCTTCTTAACATGAGGGAGAGTTTTAATATTGACCCGGCTATAGAAGGAAAAATAATGATCAATATTAATCCAACAACAACTAACGTTATAACTATATTTTACATTGTACAAATAGGGTTGCCAAGTGTCCAGTTTTTGCTTGGACAGTTTGGTATTTTGGCCTTGCGTCTGGTAAAAAATCCAGAGAATACCGGACACGTAAAATGTCCAGTATTTTCTGTTTTCCTCAGAGGGCTAGCCGGCGTCATCTGCGAGGGTGAGGGGGGGGGGGGAACAAGGAGTGCGGTAATATATATTTTTTTTAATTTCTTTTTTTTTTTTGCTCAACCAATTTTTCCCTGCCTGTGAAGGTATCTGGCAACCCTATTTATAACCCTTCCAAAATGCCTTAAAAACATATTGACTACAGATTGGACCTCCCTGGTTCAGCACCCACGGGTCCCGAATGAGGAAATTTGCCAGACTCTATGGCTATGTCTACACTTTTTTGCAGAAGAGGATATGCAAATGGTGCACTCATTTGCATATCTTCTTCCAGTTCTTTTAGAGGTTTTGCTGCTAAAAAGCACCGTGTAGACGTGGCCATTTGTCAGAAGAAAACCCTCTCTCGCAAGATCCCTTATTCCTCAAAAATCAAGGTTTACAGGATCTTGCAAAAGGTTTTTTTCCCAACAAATGGCCACGTCTACACGGGGCTTTTTAGCAGCAAAACCTCTTCCGCAAAATGAATCGGAAGAAGATATGCAAATGAACATACCATTTGCATATCCTCTTCTGCAAAAAATACGCAGTGTAGACACAGCCTAGGGGAGGTCCCCTGCCATTGCCCCTCTAGTCTGCTGCCCCTCCCTTCTGCTGGCTCCATTTCCACCCCGACTGGTCCTCCCTGCCTCTAGCCTGCCAGCTCTGGCTGGGCTTGCCAGACACTGGCCCCCATTGCCAGCTGCAGCTCCACTGCCACCAGCCTCAGCAGGGCTCCCAGCTGCCAGCCCCACTGCCACTAGGCTCCCATTCCCAACGGGCTCCCAGCCACCAGCCCTCCTGCTATTAGGCCTCTCTGGTCCAGGAACATCTGTGGTCCTGCCAGATCATGGATGTTGCTGGATCAGAGAGTCCCAGTTTAGGGCGGCACAATCTGTATTGCAATGCTGTATAAGCTTGTTTTCCATATAAATGTCCAATTTGTTATTGAATACTGCTTTAGTCTTGGCTGCTAATATCACGTATCAATGGGTTTCACAGACTATTTTTACCCTGTACGAAAAAAATATTTCCTTTTATCAATTTTAAATTAGCTTTCTTTTAATTTCAGTTTATGTCCCCTTATTCTTATACTATGCAAAGAGGTGAATAGCCGTGGACAATATTGTATCAATGTGTAAATGTCTTTTTAATAACAATAGCACACTGCTGAATGATCGCAGTAGTCCCAGTAATAGTCAGATGGTTCTTTTCGATATGGTGCATAGGTGCCTTTGCTAAGCCCAGCCTGTCCAGCAACACAGCGTGGTCACTTATATAATTAAACAATTTTGGCACATACGTCTCGTACGCAGGGTCACATTTGTGTTTTCAAAAGTAAACAGACTCTTGTAACGATTAATTAGGGATAATACATAAATAAATTAGACCTCCTCCCCTCCCCCCTTTCTCTTTCCCAATCTGGTTTTCAGCCAATGTGAAGAAAGCCTCCCAACTGAAAGAGCTTCAAGAGTTCTGGGTTGATTCAAGCACAAAGATCTTGGTGCCTATGATGTCGGCAACCGGAATGTTTCCGTATAAGAGGGATGACAACAAGAATTATTCAGTAATCAGAGTTCCTGTCAGTGAGAATGCTTTGCTCGTGCTGGTACAGCCCGTCAACAGCAATGACCTGAACCAGATAGAATTGGAGCTTTCCTTGTATCCATCTTCTACTTGGCTGCAAAATCTGTCACCAAGGTATATTTAAATGGGCAGACAATGTCACACGAGACTATAGGCATTACTAAAACAGAAGAAGCCAGTGGCCCGTGGCTAGCTAGTTTCTTCTCTCTGTGGCCAGATCCGTCCAAGGAACACATAGCAGACCATGGGAAACATACGTCAATGCACCTTGTTGTGCAGCATGGTTATACCAGCAGTCCCTAGAGGAAGATCAGTTGTCTAGAAACACTTATATTTAGCCTCTCTCACATGCAGTTATATGTTCTCAAGTCACAAACTTTCACCCTTGTTTTGTCCCCTCCTCTTACCTGTGGATAACAAGGATTCTGGGGCTAAGTCCTGTCTCCACTAAAGTCACTTGGAGTTTTACTTCAATGGAGCCAGGATTTTACCCGTGGTATTTTGCCTTTTCCCAACAAACAAACAAAAGTTGCTCTAAAACAGCTAAAACAGGCCTCACCATTGGGACTAGTCATGTTTAAACATTTACCTAAATGCTTTATTATATGGGGGCCATATTACATCATCACTCCACTCATTAGACTGGCAAGTTACCCCTCACAAACAATACACACAGCTTCCACCGGTCTGTGACACAGAAAATGGATTATTCTTATATGCTTAGGTGCGCAACACCCCCCCGCTTAGCTTTCACTGGTTTTAAAATCCAACATCACTTTATGGATTTCTCCCTCCCCCAAACATATTGGTGGAACAATAATCTCTTTTTTAAATATATTTTCCACAGATATATTAAACTATCTTTGCCAGAGTTAACAATAGAAAGCACATATGATCTTCAGGAACTGCTCACAAAAATGAACTTGTCTACCCTGCTGGGGAAGAACGCAAATCTCAATAAAATAAGTGATGCCAGTCTTGCTGTTGGAAAGGTACAGTACATGCTATGCCATGCGAGTTAAGAAACACCTTCACCCATGTAACTTGTTCAACCAAATGTATGTAAATCAGCTAAAACCACAATACTACCAACAGCAAGGACAGTGCTGGTGGGGGCGGGGAAAGGGGTGTCCTGACAGGCCATGAATAACCCTCAGGCTGAAGTGTGATTGCACTAGCGATTCAGACATCATCACTACCCCCAGCAGGGTTAACAGCCTGGCCAGGCCCAGGGCTCGGCTCTGCACCTGCCCCAGAAGAGGTGGGGCCTCGGGCAGAAGGGGCGGAGCTGGGGCTAGGTAGAGTGTCACAGCTCCCCCAGGCAGCTCTCAGTGCTGCTCGGAGTGTGCCATGTGGCACTGCAGCAGCGATTTAAAAGCCCGGAGGCTCTGGTTGCCACTGCTAACAGTAGCTGCAGCCGTTGGGTGTTCCAGGCCCTTTTGTATTGCCAGGCCCCTGGGCAATTCCCTTCCCCATCAGCAGTCCTGGCTACTACATGCATTACAGTAGCGCCACAGTCAGAGAGTCAGGTCTGAGGTTCTGTTGCACAAGGCACTGTACAGAAATAGAGGAAGGCATGGGCCCTGCCAATTATAAATAATTGAATAGCACGCCAAGCTTGTCAATGAGCAGGAGCATGATTTGACAATGTATTACGCTATGAATAGCTCAGCAAGTTCAAACTGGAACCTCCATAGCTGAGGGTTAGGCTGTTCAGTCCTCTTCCTGGATATGCCAAAGCAATACATTCCACCCGACCCCTTCCCGCACATGGGCACAGGAGCTGCAACCTTTCCTGAAACCCACCTCTGGAACACGGACAGACTAGACCAGTGTTTCTCAACCTTTGGGGGCTGGCAACCCCCCTTGAACTTGCCCAAGCCCCACTGCCCAGGACAGAGGCATGTAACTTAGCTTTGAGGCCCCCAGATTCACTTGCATATTTGCTTTTCAGGTTATAAATAAGGCCCTTTTCAAACTGAAGAACTCGGGAGCAGAAGAGCTCTTAGAAGAAAATGGAGACTCACTGCCCCTGGAAATACAGCTGAACAAACCGTTCCTTCTAGCAGTTTATGAGAAGAATTCGAAAGCCATGATTTTACTTGGCAGAGTGACAAACCCACTGAATGGTGTTTAAAACCAAAGGCTGAGGAGCAGAAAGGATGGTGTGGAAGGGAGGGTAAATGGATAGGAAAACTTTCCATTCTTCCAGTCCCCTTTTCCTTCCACTGTCTTTGTTATCCTGTTGAGCAGCTGTAGTTAGCTTTGAAATGAAGCAGATGGTATTTCAAATACAAGTTTTAAAATATAACAAAATGCAAGTGATAATTGTGTATTTTTCTCCCAATTAGTCATCCACTGAGAGGGAGGAAAACCCTTTGTTTGTTAGGAACATGATGATGGCAGCGTGAACTTTTTATGGCATGAATAGCTACATCACAAGCTGCAGTGTGAAGTTTGACTGCTTAGCAAAACTGGTGTTTCATTGCAGAGAGGTTAAGAAGGGATAGCTTCAGCTCTTACATGTTTGAAAAGTTGGGTGGTGATGTGGAAGCATCACAGATCATATTGAAGAAGTAATATTAAGACTATATCATGTGAGCATGCTTTTTGGATGTTTCTCCCTCCCTCCCCCACACAATCCAAATAGAAAATAAAATATATTTGCAAAGGTACTGGGATGCTAAAATAAGGTTGGTTTGCACTGATGAATTGAAAGAGCAATGTTATTACATACACCTCTTTAAAAAAAACCTGAACTTTTCTAGTGGAAACATAAGGCTTTCTAAACCATAAATCATTAGACATTTACACTAAGAGCCATTTATTACACACATTTACAACAATGCCCTTAATGAAAAAGTACTACTATTTAGGGTCCAACTTTGTAATTCTTAATTCTCATTGAGTAGTTCTTGTTTAAGCACATAGTCCTAGTGGAAGTAATTTGGACTTGCAGCATGAGTCAGTAGCACTACATGAGTGTCAAGGTTGCAGAACCAAGCTGCTAAGGTTCAACCAGTCAAGTTAATGACCTTTGTTGGGGTCTAACAGGAGTTTAATTAGACCCCCAAAAGTTTAATTAGATTGTAAATTTGTGGAGGATGAAAACTGGGACCCACAGAAGTGAATGTCATCATTTCAAAGGAGCCAAGATTTTACCCCTTGTCTTGAAGACCTGTCTGTAAAGCACATAGTGCACACTACAGATAATGATAAAATGTTCCCGAATGCAACCTTTTACACATCCTAATGGATAAAGAGTAATTAATACAGCCAAATCTGGGAAGTCTAGATATGTATTAGATTATGCAGTGTGTATTCCAGAAGACACTAAGATTTAAATGCTGCGCTTGCACTGTATATAAATCAAAAATATTAAATATATTAAAAAATATTAAAAATCTGAATATTAAATATTCAGAGTAGGAAAAATTCACAAATAAAACATTTACAAATGGCTATCAGTACTATAGTGGAGTTAATGTACAGTTTGTAATAGGATCCCTAATTCATTCCCACTTTTGAAATTTCCTGTAGGTCTTACATTTGCTTTACGTCTTACATTCATGTTTTACAACAGACATTAAGCTGCAACGTAGCACACCATGTGCACATGGGCATATCTGCCAGTGTAATAGAAGCAACTGCCAAACTTTCAGAAATCTGGTATTGATTTGAAAACCTGTCTCTTATGTTCATCAAGAGGCTTCATTTTCGTGGTGCTCCTTGTGTTCCTGATTGTATTATCCTGCATATGCGCCACCGTTAGCAAACAGCTTTCCTAGCTGTGGTGTTAGGCAGTTCAGCAAGAAACCACTATCCACAAGGAATTCCATATTGCCTGACCACCCTGCCCAGGTAATGAAAGCGAGAGCACTTAGCAGAATGGGAGATGCATGTAGCAGTAGATGCTTAGTGAGAAGAAAAGGAGAGCATAGAATCATAGAACTGGAAGAGACCTCAGTAGGTCGTCAAGTCCAGCCCCCTGCTCTAGGCAGGACCAATTCCAACTAAATCAACCCGGCCAGGGCTTTGTCAAGCCGAGACTTAAACACCTCTAGGGATGGAGACTCCACTACTTCCCTAGGTAACCCATTCCAGTGCTTCACCACCCTCCTAGTGAAATAGTTTTTTCCTAATATCCAACCTGGACCTCTCCCGCCACAACTTGAGACCATTGCTCCTTGTTCTGCCATCTGTCACTACTGAGAACAGCCTCTCTCCATCCTCTTTGGAACCTCCCTTCAGGAAGTTGAAGGCTGCTATCAAATCCCCCCTCACTCATCGCTTCTGCAGACTAAACAGACCCAAGTCCCTCAGCCTCTCCTCGTAGGTCATATGCTCCAGCCCCCTAATCATTTTGGTTACCCTCCGCTGGACCCTCTCCAATGCGTCCACATCCTTTTTGTAGTGGGGGGCCCAGAACTGGACACAATACTCCAGATGCGGCCTCACCAAAGCCGAATAAAGGGGAATGATGACATCTCTGGATCTGCTGGCAATGCTCCTCTTAATGCAACCTAATATGCCATTAGCCTTCTTGGCTACAAGGGCACACTGTTGACTCAAATCCAGCTTCTCATCCACTGTAATCCCCAGGTCCTTTTCTGCAGAACTACTACTTAACCGGTTGGTCCCCAGCTTGTAACTATGCTTGGGATTCTTCTGTCCCAAGTGCAGGACTCTACACTTGTCCTTGTTGAACCTCATCAGATTTCTTGTGGCCCAATCCTCCAATTTGTCTAAGTCACTCTGGACCCTATCTCTGCCCTTAAGGGTATCTACCTCTCCCCCCAGCTTATTGTCATCCGCAAACTTGCTGAGGGTGCAATCCATCCCCTCATCCAGATCATTATTAAAGATATTGAACAAAACCGGTCCTATAACCGAACCTTGGGGCACTCCGCTAGAAACCGACCGCCATCGTGACATCGAGCCATTGATCACTACCCGCTGGGCCTTGCCTTCTAGCCATCTTTCTATCCATCTTACCGTCCATTTATCCAATCCACAATCCCTTAACTTGCTGGTAAGAATATGTGGGAGACCGTATCAAAAGCCTTGCTAAAGTCAAGGTATATAACATCCACTGACTTCCCCATGTCCACCGAGCCAGTTACCTCATCATAGAAGCTAATCAGATTGGTCAGGCACGACTTGCCCTTTGTGAATCCATGCTGACTATTCCTAATCACTTTCCTCTCATCCAAGTGCCTCAATATGGATTCCTTAAGGATCCCTTCCATGATTTTTCCAGGAACCGAGGTAAGACTGACCAGCCTATAGTTCCCTGGATCATCCTTCTTCCCTTTTTTGAAGATGGGCACTACGTTTGCCTTTTTCTAGTCATCCGGGATTTCTCCCAATCTCCATGACTTTTCAAAGATAATAGCCAAAGGCTCCACAATGACATTTGCCAACTCCCTCAGTACCCTCGGATGCACTAAGTCCGGACCCATGGATTTATGTACGTTTAGCTTTTCTAAATAGTTCCTAACCTGTTCTTTACCCACCACGGGCTGTCCATCTTCATCCCATCTTGGTCACTTGGCGCAGAAGTCCAGGAGCCGACCTTGTCCGTGAATACAGAGGCAAAGAAAGCATTGAGTACTTCAGCTTTCCCCACATCATCTGTCACTAGGTTACCTCCTTCATCCATTAGGGGCCGCACACGCTCTCTGATCACCTTCTTCTTGTTAACATGCCTGTAGAAGCCTTTCTTGTTATCCTTCACATCCTTAGCCAGTCGCAATTCCATTTGTGCTTTTGCCTTCCTGATAACACGCCGGCATTCTCGAGCTATACCTTTAAACTCCTCCCTGGTCATTTGTCCAAGTTTCCACTCTTTGTAAGCTTCCTTTTTGTGCTTAAGTTCACCAAGGATTTCTCCCATAAGCCAGTCCGGTCTCCTACCATGTTTGCCTCTCTTGCTACGTGTCGGGATGGTTTCTTTCTGTGCCTTCAATAAGGCTTCTTTAAAATACTGCCAGCTGTCCTGGACTCCTTTCCCCTTCATGTTAACATTCCAGGAGATTCTGCCCATCAGATCTCGGAGGGAGTCAAAATCTGCTTTTCTGAAGTCCAAGGTGTGTATTTTACTACTCTCTTTTCTTCCTTTGGTCAGGATCCTGAAATCTACCATCTCATGATCACTGCTTCCCAGGTTGTCACCCACCTCCACTTCCCCTATTAGTTCCTCCCTGTTTGTGAGCAGAAGCACGTGCACATGTAGCACGTGCAAGTCTGGATACACTTCTACAGGCAAGGATGAGTGGATTATGAATAACAGTAAGGATTAGGAAGGAGTAAATGCTGGCAGAAGCACTACAGCTTTGTGAGGATGAGATGTTTACATGGCATTTAAAGACTCAGTGACTATGTAAAAATGCACTGTACTCCATTTCCCCCCTTGTCCGCTGTAAGTTTTAAAAGTTTACTACCTTTTACTCTCCATCACCCCACAGAGTCAATAAAGCCACAAGAGAGAAAGACCATCTCTTCTCCCCCCCCCCCCCACCTCAGGCTCATGCACAACCAGAACTAAGTTCCAGAGGCAGAATTTTAGTACTGATGATGATGATGTGCAAGCCAGGAAGAACCCAGATTGATTTTTTTATGCGCAAGGGTGAATCTGCAAAGCTGGCATTTAGAGAAGGCTCTCTAAACTGAGTGTATTTGTGCAGGACTTATAGAGAGAATGAATATGGAATCCTATAATCCTATTTTACAGTGCACTAGAAAAGCATCACGTTTTAGATCTGCCATTTCTCAACAAAACTAACATTTTGTTTAAAAAATGGGCATTAAGTGTTTCTATTATTTCCAAGCACATTCTTTATCTATAGTTGCCCAGGACACTGCCACAAGTGCTGTCAAATTTAATAACTTTTGATAGAAAAAACAGGACTATTAAATTCTTCAAAGCCTTTTGATTAGTACAATAATGACTTACTCTTTGGGAAGTCCAGGCTTCTCAGCTGAAGTCTGTGACTCTGTAGTAGTCCACAAAATGAAATACAGGTTGAGGCTCTGTTCTGGCTCTGTCTGGTCCAGCATTTTAGGTATCTGGATGTCCACTTATCAGTGTGGTCAAGTTTCTCACAGTCCCATAAAGTTTGTTTATAGCCTCCAGTCCTGGCACTCAAGTATTCTATGCTGTTATTTAGTTCTAATTTACCCATGTCTTCTAAGAGCCCAGTAAGCAGTAGAAGTTTTGGTAATGCTGATGGACAATATTGACCTCCCATGGTTCAGCAAATTCTCTGGTTTGGCAATGGTCCCAAAGGTGCTGAACTAGAGAGGTTCATCCTGTACTCAGCAAACACTGCAGTGGCAGATAGGGGATATAGCAAAGGGAGAAGAATCTCTAAGAATGGTCCATAGAATGAAGTAGTTAAACACTGAGCTAGTTGGCTAACTTAATATAATAATGTTGATGTAAGCTATTTTCTATTTAAAACAAAACCATCTATCTTCTCATCTGAAGATGTGGTGATTGATGGAAGAGGGGAATGAGAACACAGTACACTCAGCTCAGAGCATCTGGCTACGGAATAAACTCTTGGAGATCAGAAGAATCCAGATTTCAACTAATCTTTAGAAAAATACTATAAAACTTTAACAACGCTCTTCATAACCCATAACATTCACAGCAAATTCCCCTTGCACTAATAGAAAATCCTATCTCAAGCAGACTTTTTTGTAAACTAAAAAGGGAGAAGAGCCAGACTTCAAAAAGTCCATTAAGACCTTTGATATTATGTATCTACTGTGTACAGCAAAGTGCTCAGTTGCTAGGAATAGCCAGTTGTGCAAAAATCTATAATAGGACTAGAGGTAGGGTATAGAATCTGGATCTTACATGGACATGTTCCCTGAAAAAGCCAATGAGTTTTTGCAGGCAGTAAACACACCATCATCAAAATATTTATTGTAGAGACAAGATGAATTCTCCTGTTCTACTTTTTGGAAAGTGTACCTTGTTAAACAGCTTTCAAAGAGAGGACCACTTCACCTCTCATCTGGCGCATTGTAAGAGGTGACTGCAAATTTCCTCTCATCTCACCAAAAGGTATTGAAATGCTACTCTTCCTTTCGTTAGCAAAAACAGAACAGCCTATGGCTGCTGGTGTAGAAAACTAAGATGTAAATATACATTTGTGTAACAGCCAGGAGAACCTTTGTATCCTTACTGTAGGGAGGCTGCTTCCCCTTCCATTTAAAGTTGGCTTGGGCAGAAAAGGAATTTAACTTGGTGTACAAAGGAGTTTGGTGGTCCTCGGAGAAATAAAGAACCTTGTGGTTCAGAGACAAAGGTTTGACAAACGAAGTACAAAATACTCCATCTGCACCCAGTGGCACAAACAGGCTTTGGTTCCCCTAATCTAAAAAAAAATATGGCCTTCTTTTAGAGCTCCAACAAAAGCATGATTCCTGTCTTTCCTGAATTGCTGCTGAGTGCAATTTAAATTTCAATCAAAAGCTACTAGTCACATAAGATTTTCCATTATTTTATTGAAACTGAGACACTAATATTGTGTACAGATGTGGTCTCCTCATCTCAAAAAAGATATTTTGGCCTTGGAAAAGGTTCAGAAAAGGATAACTAAAATGATTAGGGGTTTGGAACAGGTCCCATATGAAGAGAGGCTAAAGTGACTGGGACTTTTCAGTTTGGAAAAGAGTAGACTGAGGGGGGATATCATAGAGGTCTATAAAATCATGAGTGGTGTGGAGAAGGTGAATAAAGAAAAGTTACTCATTAGTTTCCATAATATAAGGACTAGAGGACACCAAATGAAATTAATGGGTAGCAGGTTTAAATTAATAAGCGAAAGTTCTTCTTCACATAGCGCATAGTCAACCTGTGAAACTCCAGAGGAGGCTGTGAAGGCTAGAACTATAACAGAGTTTAAAGAGAAGCTAGATAAATTCATGGAGGTTAGGTCCATAAAAGGCTATTAGCCAGGGGGTAGGAATGGTGTCCCTGGCCTCTGTTTGTCAGAGGCTGGAGATGGATGGCATGAGACAAATCGCTTGATTATTGTCTTCGGTCCACCCCCTCCGGGGCACTTGGCACTGGCCACTGTCAGAAGACAGGATACTGGGCTAGATGGACCTTTGGTTTGACCCAGTATGACCATTCTTATCTTATTGTAAATCTAAAAAATGTAGTTCAGATTCTATCAAATTTCATTTAAAAGATTAATTCTCAACAGGTGACAAAATACTTACTCTAAACCAGTGCGGTTGCCAGATGGTTTCAACAAAAATACCAAACACCCCTTTCCCCCTGAAAAAAACCACTGGGGAAAAAATTCTGTTGGGGGGGGGGAAGCAGGGGAAGGGGGGAGACCAAAGTTGTTGAGCAAAAAAAAGACCCCAAGAGTTAAGCAAATAAATGAAAACAGTTTTACAACATGCAGCCATCTTTTTCTTTTGGTCAAGCCACAAGGTAGCTTCCCTGCGGTACTAAGTAAGCAGGGGGGCCGGGCTGAGTTCCTGAGTGTTTGTAGAGTTGCCAGGTGTCTGGGATTTTCGCCTTCTGGCCGGGGAAAAAAAAACAGAAAATACCGGACATTTCAGGTGTCCAGTATTTTCTGAATTTTTTTAACGGGCAGGAGGCAAAAATACCGGACTGTCCAGGTCAAAACTGGACACCTGGCAACCCTAGTCGAAGGTGTGCCACAGAGAACAGAATTCAAACTGGCCACCCTAAAAGGGGCAGGTGACCTTTTATTTATTTTTTTTGCTTACCTCCCCCCCCCCTCGATCTTTTTTTTTTTTTTGCTCAACAAAAAAATCCCTGGCGTTCCTCAAAAAAAAATTGTTTGGTGTTCCTTGGTCTTAAAAAGTTTAAGAAACATTGCTGTAAACTGTATACATTGCCAAAATAAGTTCCAATGTGTTCTTTTGTTCAGTCAGGATGTCACATGCTGTATTTGAAACTCAGTGGGAAGGTGACAGCGATAGCTTGAGAACAGCAACATTCGAAGTGCATTTTATCAAGAAGCTTGGAAGAGGATTCAGTTATAGTTGAGGAAAATGACAAGCCTAGCAAACAGTTATGCACAGTCTGCATTAAACCCACAACCCAACTTTAGTGCAGTCCGCATTAAACCCATAACCCAGGCATTGCAACAAGACCTCAACCAAAGCAGTAAAAGTGCTGACTTAAGGTATCAGTCTGCTTCTGAGAACAAGCATATAGTGGGTTCCACACAGTGCTATCTGTCCCTTTTGATAATATTCAGTGCATCACATCTTTGCAAACCAAACTACTGTTCCTACCACTGTACAAAGCCCTGTTCTCTATCTCCTTTTACATTAAAATAAAACTGGACCTAGATAGGGCGTCAGGGCATACCCAAAGCTTTAAGAACCTTGAGAAAAATCAAAGCTTTTCATAGTATATTTTAATATAATACCCTCTCGAATTAATAGCTTCTCACAAAAACTAGACACTAAAACTACCCAGAGATGGCATGAAACACCAGGGGGCCTACCTTAGCCCTGCTGTCCCACGGATCAGGAACAGCCAAAGATAAGCATTGCCCACTTGGAGCCTTCACTCTGATCTCCATCCTCCCAAAGCTCTGAGCCCCTCTCCTACCCAAATTCCTTCCTGGAGCCTGCACCCTGAACCTCTCCATGCACCCCAACTCCCTCTCAGAGCTCAGATCCCTGAGCCCACTCCTGTACTTCTCTTTGGTCCCAGACCACTGTCACCTCCTGCACCCCAAACCCCTCATCCCCAACCCCACCCCAGAACCCACACTCCCAGCTGGAACCTTCACCCCCTTCCACATCCCAATTCCCTGCCGCAACCCAGAGCTCCTCTACATCCTGAATCCCTTATTTCTGTCCCAACCCCTCCACCCACCAGGCCAGAGCCTTCACCCTCTTCCACACCCCAACCTCCTGACCCACCCTGCTCAGTCATAGTGTGTGAGGGTGTAGGAGAATGAGTGATGGCAGGAGTGGGGGGCAGGACCTTAGAGAAGGAGAGGGGCAGGTGGGTTCAGTTGTGTGTGATCAGAAAGTTGGCAACCCTATGAGTAAGTTACTTTCAGCCTACCTATAGTCTATCTGTGCAACTAACCAGTCGTCACTTCCCATTTTAAAATTTTACAGTGTAGTGTTGCTAAGCACTATTAACATTGCTTGAGTTTCATCCCAGGTGTAGTTTTGTTTTTGGTGGCTAGAATGATCCATAGCATGTAAAATGCTTTAGGGTCCTTCAGGATGAGAAGTGTCATAAAATAAGCTCTGAGCAAAATTCAGCTAAAGGGACAATAAAAGTGTTTCATTCTTTCATAGTACTCAACAAGGTCCAACTCATCACCTCTTTGCAAAACAAACCACTGTTCCTACCACTGTACAAAACCCCATTGTGATACACAGTTGTGATAATTTTGCAAACAACAAGAAAAGAGTTATCATTCATTCACCTGGCATTGCTTGGGTCCTTAACTCAATCTTTTTTGTTTTTCTTCATTTAAACCACTGCTGTGAGGTGGGGCTGGGTGAGGGGTTCAATATGCAGGCTGCCCCAGAGACAGAACTACCTCAGACCTCTTTCTCCACAACAATTTTTGGCCAGGTGAGAAGCACCTCTTGCCATGGCCATTGCAGCTCCAACAAATACATGTGAGGGAGGGTTGCATCAGGGGCAGCCCGTGCGTATAGGCCAACTCAGCCGTCGTCTAGGGCGCTGCATTTAACGGGGTGCCCAATGATGACGTCACGCCATTGAGGGCTGTGGAGGCAGGGGCGCCAATCATGGATTCCGCCTGGGGCGCCAGCTGCCCTCTGTGCTTCCCAGCCAGATTGAGGAATGGAGTCAACCGTGCACTCTCCCCTTCCTCTGTGACAAAGGAGAACAGTCAGCAACGTTTCCATACGAATGGGACCTGCAGCCCCACTTCGCCCTCCCTAAAGGGCACCTCAGTGGGTAGGAGGCTCAGGGCTGGAAGTGTGCACACTCCCAGCCAGCCCCTTTCACCCGCCAGGTGATTCTGTTTCTTTTCTGTATATAGTTTAATGTGTCCCCGTATGCATGGAGGGGAGGGAGCAAAGGGGAGGGAAGAGAAGTTTCAGCTCCTTCCCACCTCCACCCCTCCAACAACGAAACTGTGATGTTGCTTTAAGTGATGATAAGAGAGGAATCTGCATACCAAATTTGGTAGTCCTAAAGCTCTTACCGTTTGGAGGAGTTCTTGAGCAAATGGAAGGACAGACAGACTCACTCACAGCCAATCACTCTCAAATACATAGTAGATTAGTTTTAGAAGTCAGAAAGTATCCACAAAGACTGGCATATAGGACCACCATTTGAAAATTAAGTTTGAACGCGACGCATAATTTAAACATTATGATTAAAACACCCTAAGCGGATGAAGTCCACTGCACCATTCCTTCTCCCACTCAATGATACAGTTAGGAATAGAACTTATATATTTATTTCAATCATTACGTCAGTTTTCCACACTCAGATTTACAACAAAAATAAAGACATTTTCTTTGCTTTTAATCTAAAGTAGAAAGTTTAGAATGCTTTAAACTGCCTTCCATACAATGGAAAACTACACTGAATGCTCTCTTGTACTTTTTTGTTGAAACAAGTCTTTGGGTGTCTTGAAAGAAGATGCATTGACTTGTTGCTAGAGACGCATTAGGAAGCACTTCATTGCTACATAGTGTTTGGTAAAAGAAAGAAGAATGAAATAATTCCTTCCTGCTTTTGGAGATTGGGTTGATCTTCATTACAGGTTTTCAAGTATATTAAGGTTGTTCCATTGTAGTCTGATCCTTGGCTGTTCGAACAAGCTCTATAAGAGCTGAAAAGCTTTTTATGTTGCTTGTCTGTAAACCCATTTTTTGCATCTAAAAAAAGACAGAAGAAAGGGTTACACTGTTTTGTAACATTTTTATAGGATAAGGTAGACACCTTATTTGTTTCCTTCATTTTACTGTAAAAATCTAAAAAAAATAACACGTTTAGTTGTGTGCTATCACAGAAGTCCATTACTACACACATTGCTTTCTAGAAAGCGAGGACTATCCAGCTATTGTTATTGATCACTATAAAGTTTATCTAGCAAACTTACCACTTACGCAAATTAGCTGAGTACATATTTGACAAGTGTGCCTTGTATACAAAACTATTACTTAAATAAACTGCTTAAGTAATTCTAAAATGTTTCTTTTGTTCAACTGTAACAATGGATACATTTCTAATTTATCTTCTCAGTGATTATAGAGGATCTGATCTAAAACATGTTCTGTGTGCATGTACTGAACACTAAATTGAATTCAGCTTGTGCTGAGAGGCAGAGCAAACATGGATAATTACGCAGTTATGATATTTGCTACTTATTTTAACAAGGGGCTCCCACAAAGTCTTCACAGGTGAGCATGTGTTTAAACGAAGGCTGAGTGACTAGAAGATTAATTTATCACCACACTCAAATGCTCTCTCACAACCATAGCCAAGGGAAAAAAACAACATTATTTGGTAACTAGTGTTATGAAGCTGCACCTAATTGAACATATTTATGTTTTGCTTCTGAAAAATATAGAAGTACATCCACAGCTCGGCATGAATATTCAGTTTGTGTAATCTGAAGCGAGGAGCTTGCACACACCCACACAGTACTTTGAGGAAACCTAGTTTATTCATTGAACCCCTTAAAGCATGCAAATAAATATCACAGACTAAAAAGACAGTCATTGCAGGGAAGTGACAAGAGAAAAGAGTCAAGAGGATGCGGGAAAAAAGGGTTACAAATATAAAAATAAGAAAAAGCTTAGTGATACTGAACATCTTGTGCATTTTTTCTGTATTTTTGTGTGTTCAGGTATTTTATATTTAGCATTAAACATTGTGTAATAGTTATTGCTTTGTTGGAAATCTTCACAGCCCTTCAAAAACATTAGCTATTCCTCGGGCTCGTCTACATTGGCCCCGTTTCCGAAAGGGGCATGTTAATTTCACAGATCGTAATAGGGAAATCTGCGGGGGATTTAAATATCCCCCGCGGCATTTAAATAAAAATGTCCGCCGCTTTTTTCCGGCTTTTAGAAAAGCCGGAAAAGAGCGTCTACACTGGCCCCGATCCTCCGGAAAACGCGCCCTTTTCCGGAGGATCTTATTCCTACTTTGAAGGAGGATCGGGGCCAGTGTAGACGCTCTTTTCCGGCTTTTCTAAAAGCGGCGGACATTTTTATTTAAATGCCGCGGGGGATATTTAAATCCCCCGCGGATTTCCCTATTACGATCTCTGAAATTAACAAAGGCAGATGGTGTTAAATATTCAAGGCCACAAGAGGTGCTGGGTCAGAGCCACAACTAGAATGAAGGAAATCCTTGTTCTGGCTCCATACTCTGAACATACAAGAGGTTTATTTTCTCTGCTGATGCTTCTCTCTCTCAGAAAACACAGAAGAAAATTACAGTAAGAATTTGAATTGTGAAGGAAGAAATACAAGACATTGTCCCAATCTGTATAATTACATAAAGTATAATATGTTAATTTTAAATTGTTATTGGTGTAGCTGAGAATTATTTTATGCTTAGATAAACTTTAATAGAAGACAGACTAACAGACATTTTCATGCAACTTTTTCTAGTAGACCTGATCAAAACTGTAAACAACTAAGATATGTCCACAATAAATAGTTGGTGACAAACGTTTATTAAACAGACTTTTCTCTTCTAACTTACCTGGTCTCCGAAGTACTCAACATCCAGAGCCAACTGTAGTCTGATTTTGTTATCATCACTCATACCCCCATTTGAACTAATATGGTTTGGAATTACAGTTTTTCTGGCCTGTTTCAGTCTTTTCAGGCTCTCTTCCATTTTCTTTACAGAGCTCAAAACATCTGATACAGTTTCATAATACCTGAGTGAAGAGAAAGCAACGAAGAGGAGAGTTAAGTTCCTACGTAAATGGGGATTTCAGTCAATATGCCTTTTTATCTCCCTCCATCCCCCAAAATGCAAACCAGTATGATAGTCTCCTAAAGAAAGAGATGCTCATCAGTAGGTTTATAGAGGCAGATTTGGAGAAAAGTGCTCATAGTTAAAAAGCACTCTTTAGCATCCAGCAGTCTTTACCCACTCACCCACAGAATAAGCGTAATGTCTAGATTCCAAACACTATGAAGTGTCCGATAATTGAACATCTTCTCATTTTCAATTATGAGTAATTACTGAAACAATAAAAATACTTAACTCCTAAACAGAGCACCTGATTTATAGATCTCAAAGGCTTTTTAAAAAGATGTGTAACTCATTACATACATTTAGGGAAAAAATATAGCAGAGATTAAGTGTTTTACCCAAGGTCACACAGTTTGCCTATAGCACAACTGTGAACAGAACTAAGATGCCCTGACTCCCAGACCTGCAAGTGGCATACACAATATATTTCTGCTTTGCTTTGGTAAATAACAAGAAACTGACCCGTGAATTAAAGTAACAATTTTGGCAAACACTGAGATTGTTCTCCGTATAGTTCTACTGCGTTTTCACTTACTTCTGTGTGCTTTCAGATAGGGCACTTTCCAACCACTGATTAATCCTGGATTGCTTCAGTATATCCTTGTACTCATTCTGCAGTCGGTAGAAAGGTTTAAGAGCACTGTCAACATAAGGCGATGCTTTAGTTGGCACCTCCTGGTAAAGCATGTGGGAAACAAGGTGGAGAACAGAGCAGATAAATGTCTTATTTAAGAATTTCAACGTCACTTATACTACACATATGAGACGCAGAGCATATTCACTGGCAAAAATGATGTTAATGATGCTTGGGCATATGTCATCCTCTTGCAGGGTGCCATTTTGACACAAACTTCTGACAATCAGCTTTAGGAGAACAGAAGGAAGGTGGCATGGGCAATCTTTCCCTCCCTTCTCCTTTAATGCTATTAGACAAAATCCTGTGGGTGAGCATGAATAGCTGGTAAAAGGGAGATGAAGATTATGTACATTTCATCAACTGTGGGTTGGACAAAATAAATGGTGCATGTGGTAATGGGAAGTACTGGGGCATTGCTGAAAGAGGGTAGACTTAAGAATGCATGAACAACCTTAACTCTCCATTTCCTGATTTTCAGAGTTCTGCAAGGGAATGACATATCATCAAGCAGCCCTCATTCTGTCTTGATGGAGTTTTGCCATATATCCTGGTTTTGTGAGCAGGAAAAGATTTAACTGGCAGGAGTCAGGAGTCACTTTAGCAGCAGTATGTATATCCTGCAATTTGCATGCTGAGGCAAAAATCAGTCTGTAGTCAAAAATCCCTAATGCCATGGGATTTCACAGATATCTGATAAAAGCACAGTACTGGTGAGACTCAGGAAATTTGGTTCCATTCCAGGCTCTGGAGGGGAGTCTGCCCCATGCCCGCAACCTGTTCATGTCCTGTACCTTCCTTACCCCAAGCTCCTCATCCTAGTCCTATCCTGCTTGACCAGCCAATACTTATATAGCCCCACTACCATAGCATGCAAGTGCTAAAGAGCATGCAGACTCTTTAGTTTCAGAGAGGTAGCCGTGTTTGTTATTTTCGCTGAAACAGACTAAGATTACAGTGGCACAGAGGAGCTCACAAAAGCTTATGCTCTAATACCCTAATGAATGTGTTAGTCTTTAAAGTGCCACTGGACCCTCTTCTGTGAACTTATTCTCATACCACATCTCTGAGGTAGACAAGCCCCCATTTTTCAGAAAGGCAACTGAAACAGACAATGTTTTTTCTAAGGTCACACGGGTTCATTTCCCTGCTCTGACACAGAATTCCTATGTCTCTTGACTCTCTAGCAAACCGACTATATAAAAATAGATTTAAAATAGTGTAATTGATTCCAAAGGCATTCAGGCTAATTCATTCAAAGTTGAGAAATCAACTGAGAGTTGAAAACCAGGAAAACTTCTCTCTCCCTTTCAGTCTATGAATAAAAGCAAGGAGGGAGGGAAGGAGATCTACTAGCTTCGAAACTCTGAAGGACAATTAAAAGTAAGTCAGGAGACTGTTGCAATTTCAAGAAATTTTAGTGAACTGGAACTTATGCGCCAGTCATTTTTACTTAGGTATGTTTAAATTTTTTCCCATGCTGACCTGAAATAATCAATTTAATTCACCAGTTATTGTGATCCCCTCTATTTAATCATATACATTTAGCTGTACATAAAATGTTTTAAGTTCATGTATCCAAAACATTTTACGTAGACATTTCAATACAAATAAATTGTATATGCTGTTGTATGTTTAATTCAATTCCAGTTAGCATCCTAACACAACTTGACAGAAATATGCAAAAACTGAATTATCTAGAAAATAAGCAGTATGATTGTCCATTTTTGAACACAGTAAAAATGTATAATGAAAAAAAATCTGAAAACAATAAGCTATAGAAATGCTCATAAAATGTATATAGTTATAGAGTACGACCTTAGGTAGCAAAAACATGTACCAAGTCTAGAGAAGGCTCTATTGAGTAGTAAATGCACATGTTTTAATGGTTATGTCAACCAATGAGATTACATCTTTCTTTAGAAAAGAACTGAAGTACAAATAGAAAAAGCTGATTTAAATTGAGGCTCTCCACTTGATGAATCAAATAATAATTTAAATGGCTGATTTAAAATGTCTTGATTAATTGTTAAACGCAAGCCTCCCCCACCCCCGTGTTGCTGCCTCTGTATCCGAGGCAGCAGCACAGCAGGGGGGCTCAGGCGGGAGCCACCTGCCTCCTCACACTGCTGCCCAGCGGCACAGGGAAGCAAGCATGAGTCGGTACACACAAGGAGCCAGCTTTCAAGCCAGCTCTCCACACATTCCGACTCCCATGGAACCGCTTCCCTCCTTGCATGCAAACATGTAACCACAGAAAATTTCAGTGGTTACACATTAACAAAAAAATTCCTGCTTTTTATCACCACTAATTAACAAGTTTTTGAAAAACAAAATAGCTGGTAGCCATTGGAAAACACTACTTCAAGTGATTGACTGTTGCCTAAACGGCAACATCCCCTCCAGTTAACAGTAACTTCCCCCCACCCAAAAGAAAAATTCATGAAATAAACGGGCTTGACAGCATCAATGACTAAAGTGTTCTATTTGTCCACAGAACAAGTAAAAGCATTGGCTAGGTATTATGAGGAAACTGCTGCTGCTAATGTGCTTACAACTCAAACTTAAGAGGAGATGGATGTGGGGACTGGAGAAAAGGACCAAATCTAAGGATGAGAGGGCAGGTCAGTTTCCAAGCCATTTACAACCTGCTCAGAAGGGTGCCAACAGTTGCAGTGGTGTCATGCCTCCAGGGCACTTGACACTTGAAACCCACTATTCTCTAGGCCAACTAGTGGTGACAGCATGTTCTGGCAACTATTGTCACACTTCAAGAGCCAAGTTGCTATTTTACTTAAAGACTATATTAAAAGTTCTTTTGAGTGTGGCAAGAATAAAATGGCGGAGGAATTAAACAGTTACAAAGTAGGTGTGGAGGAATGTTTGCAAGGTAGGTGTGGTAGAAACCTTTAATATATCAGATGGTTGTATTTTACAGCCTAAGCCTTTAAAAAAAAAAACTTTTTTTCCCACACGAGATCAGCACTGACCTTATTGGTTCTTCTATAGTGTCTTGGTACTTCTAGTGCACTTTTCAGGTAACTGAAGCAGGACTCACTCAAATCCTGAACAACCTTATTATTCAAAGTGGGCATGGAAGCTGATAAAGAAGCCCGAGAGTCTTCCAAGGCTCCTGTTGAATTACAAACGTTGAAGTTTAAACTAAGCTACCTTGCCAAGGCTCCAACGTAAGCAAACGTACACTGCCCTCCCCATCCCCATTCGGTACGTATCCCAGAACAAGATGTCCTGTAACACAGACATTTCTGATATTAGTTCTGCAATCAAACCCTATATTTAACATTACACAACTTTGGAGATATCTACTAAAAGTTCAATTCACAGACAGAAAAAAAAAGGGCGTGGGGGAGACATTCATCAGATGAGTTGTTTTCTACTGTTGGTAATAGAGATGAGGCAGTCATAAAGTTCAGATTCAGACATACACTCTCCCAAAGTTCAGTAGAATTTTTTCCAGATCTGAAGCTCCCATTCACGACTATTTCTAATTACTGTTCTTGGACTAGAATTGGCAAAGGAGTAAATAGCTTTTTTGTTTAAATTCGTACTTCTAAATATTACAAAAGGTATTGATGTACATAATGTTTTCCCTTTGTTTTCCAAAATGTCTAAAATCAAACTCACAACTTTACCTGAAATACAGGATACATTCTTGAAGCCAATCATTTCAAGTTTTGGTCTGATAATTTCCAAGAGTTCAGGAAGCTGAACAAAAACAAATATGCATACATCCATTGTTATGAAACATATTTATGTTTGTATTTTCAAGGTCTGAAAACTCCCCATGAACTAAAAGAAGACACTGTGTTATGCTTAAATATTGTGTATGTTTTTACTGACTATTAGACAGGAATCAACAAGACGAGACAAATGATATACACAAGATTATGGCATTTAGCACTTGGTGCCTCTCTGCCATGGCCTTTAAGGCCAAACATTTAGAATTAATGAAATACAGTATTACTGAAATAAGAGACTTGCTCCTTCAAAGGTTTTAAGAAATTCAGTTTAATCAAAAGCACAGGAATCCCTCCATGTAGATCTGTACAACACAAACCATCTGTGAGATTTATATTTATGCTTTATATGCAGTTATCCATAAAAACGTGTTAAGGCTCAAAGGTTAAACAGTAAATATTTATTTAAACTGAAATAGCTCAAAACATGGAGCCTATTTGTACTGTGCCCCTGGATGCAAGATTTTTCCTGTTCATCTTTCACACAGGGAGAGGTGCAAGACAGGGCAGGGCTAGTTGGTGCCAAAAGCAAATGGAAAAAACCTGGTTTCAGGAGCCATGCAAGAACTGCTGAAAAATTAATTTTATTGGAAAACTGGACTCCTTCATTACTTGTAGTAGTATCTCTATAACCAGCCATATTTGAATAAAAGCAAAACCACCTTCCTAAGCTTTGTTGCTTATGACTATGCTAGTTTCAGCACTGGTAAATATTTAAGATGTGAGCAATATACCAAACAGAATTGACACATGATCAATTAAAATGTTCAGTAGCCTATACCAACCTGCTCCTGAAGTCTGTCCAGATCTGCAGCAACATACACCAACTGAGTATTGGATATAGAAGGTAAACACTGTGTTTCTGGAGAAGTGCCATTTCCCTGGTCTTCACTGAGGCTTGGGTTTCCAGAGGGTTCCTTACTACTAGCTGCCACAGCTTTTTTGTTGTCCTTTGTACTTTCATTGGAAATAGGCCTGAGCAAAAGCTACAGTAGCCAAGTGAGACATTAACATCAGTCTTTTACATAGTTTTAGATAGATAGTTACAGCTGAGCTCACAATTGCAGCATATAAAGACTTCCATAATATTTTTCTCAATACAGTGCAACATTTGCAGAACTTATAAGCATCTAAGTATCTCTTCCACCCTGTTGATTTTTCCATATTAATAAAATGCCTCAGAATATCCAACATTGTTCAGCATCACCTCAGAACCCAAATGTATCTTTAAAGAGATCTATGCAATAGAATCCGTTCTTTGGGTCAGAGTCTACCAAATGTCGTGATGACAGTCAAACCACAGTGGTTTAGATTGCTGAGACTGGGAGAAGGATAAAAGCTGAAAATCTGACTATGATTTTTCATTTCATAAAGGATGTTGCAATTTATTTTCACACTCCTAATAATATTATTCCTGTGAACATTAAGGGTTGCACTGGCTGATGTCCCCAACCATGTCGCTGCCATTTTTCAGTTGCAACATGGAAATGAAGCATAAGTAGCAGCCCCATTATAATGAACTGAGAGCAGACGACTCTGAGAGCAAGTTGTCCATTGAATTTTTTTTTACATCAGTAATGTTTCAAAATAGTTCCTAACAGTGACTAGGTATGTTCGAGTGTAGCCATTTAAATGAGTGACCAAATGGTTACACAATGCTGCAGCATCTGTATCAGTGATGGCAGCAGGTGAAAGCTAGTTGCTGCCCTGCTCTGCAAGTGCATGTAACTGCTCAAATTTTTCAATGGTTACACAGTTAGCCAATTACCTGCATTTTAACATCCCTAACAGTAACCATTAACATTTTGTTTCAATATTTTTTAGTTTTAAGGCACTATTTAAACAGCACTTTAATCTAAAAGATACTAAAATATTGTAAGTCATAGATTTCAACTGAACACTTCATTTGATGTGTATATGTCAGGAATAAGTATATGATTATCTTACCTCGTTAATGAACACAGAGTAACGTGCTAAAATCTGCAGTGTAAATTTCCATAGGCGATGAGCTAATAATGGTAAAAACATCTGATCTGACCAACACTTCAGAAGACTCACCCATACCACATGAGTGGCCAAAAGGCAATATGAGCTTCCAGCTAAAAAAAATAATTAGGGGATAATAGTTATATTGATAATCATGATTCAAGATCTTATTTTTAAAATCTTATTTTTCATAGGTTATGATTCTGTGCTTTGATTACTACTTTTTAAATGAACATACTTTCAACTTCAAAACATCACTGTTGGGAATAATGTTAATCACAAAGACTAAACAATTTTGGTAAATTAAGACACATTTTTAATATCAGACCTACTTTCCCCTGGATCTCAAGTGCCCATTAGCAGTGCACAAATGTACAACAAAAAGGTGACAAAGAATCTTGCCCATAGTTCAAGTATATTGTCTCCATATTTACTGACTAGTCACCTGATAGGATAACATTTTCAGAACTGGTTTTAGTTATCTTAGCAGGTTTCACAAGGTGCATTAAAAAGTTACTGGGTTGACTGAGTGCATATAAGTTACATGTCAGAACAGCAACTGTTCTATGTAATGCTAACACAATGCAATAAACAGTAGCTGTTACCACTGTTTGGTAGTAAAGGAGTGTGAGAAACTAAGCGTAAGGTATATACAGATTGAGGGTTAAGTATTATTCATTTGCAAACGACATAACTCTATTGCCAAAACTGCTTTAAAAGTATTTGTTTAATAACAGAGGTCACTTATTGAACTTTGGGTGATTTTCTTTCTAAGGCTAATGCATCAGTTCTAGAAACAAAGGCAATGTACCTCATCTCTAACCTTCCTGTTCAGTTTTCTCATAATCTTTAGCCCTGTGCTTTGCAAGTTTGTTTTATACAGATTGTAGAGATATAGTCTATTAAAAAAAATCAAACAGTTGCATTGCCTTTAATGCTTTTTAAAAAGGCATTTCTCTTTTCTTTCCTGGCTCTCTTTCCACAGCATCGGTCCTTTTCCTCCATTTCCATTTAACATGTTCAGTCTCTTAATGGACTCAATAGATTATAAAATTCAATGCTCGAAACTCCTAATTCACTTAATATATATGAATTCATTCCTACTGCCTAATTTCTGGCCAGTGTAGCACACAAATGACTCATAAAGATGATGCCAATATTGCTGAGAGTAATATGTGCAATTGCTTCTTAGAAAAGGACATTTCTTCCTCTCCTATTCAGAATGGTACAGTTATGAAAGCAAGATGTTTGTTCCAATAGCATAGCTTAATTTTTAATTGCATCTTCTGGAGACCTACAGTAATTTAGATACCACGTTGCATTTGTATAAACCAGATACCATTATTTGTATTAATGAATTGATCTAGCCCTATTAATTAGCTTACTAGTCAAAAGACTGTCATGATTTTAAGATCTACAGTTTTGTGTGACTGATTACTCTAACAGACAAATCACCACCACTACCTGGAAATGGTTTTATTTACAAATAAAAACAAGTTTTAGTAAATAAAGTTACCTGGTGCCTCTTCTAGGCTATCTGAAAGTGCAGCTTCTAAGGCTCCTCCTACCTCTCTAAATCTGACAAACAAAAATATTGTACAGTATTACAAATCATAAATTATTTAAACTGGCATTTAAATATGCCTGGTACTCTCAGTGGTATAACAAAAGAAGGTATGTTTGTTTGTTTGTCTTGTGAGATTTTTTTTTATTTTTACTTAGTTTTATCCCTAACCGGAAAGTATTTAAAAGAGAAAAAAATTGTAATTTTCTAAGCAGTAATGAAATGGAACAAGTAGGAAACAGATTAAAGTTATATTCTTAACATCCTACAAAAAGTAACAAGTTTGAGGACTGTCTATAGCTTTAGTAAGAAACCCTAACTTGTTTAATTTGCTTGTTTTCACATTGGAAAAAAGTCAACACATTGTCTCACTTTCTTATATTTGCTTTAGTTAACCTTCAGTTAGGTCACATGATCATGGTGCCTGTAGCTTTTTGTGTGTTCACTTAATGAACAATGAGCGGCACAAGGTTCTGCAAACATTTCTGTACCTAATAAAAATCAATAGTTCCTCCCAGGATGCCTTGACCTCATTTAAAAAAAAAAAAAAACACTTTGTGGGTTATAAAAGCAAAACACAGTACTGAAAACTTCCAACTCTCTCATATGTATCGACATATATTACCTAAATAAAGTACACAGCCTAAAGATACTTATTTGTGTAATACGCTACTAGACAGAACCTGCATTATAATTTTCAGGAGAGTGCTGGCTAAACAGAATAAATAGCAAAATATTTTTAAATTGTCCTGAAGCCAAGCTGTTATTTTAGTTTTGCTCATAAGAGAATTATTTTTTTTGTTGGCGATTTCCCTTCTTTTAGCAGCTGTTGCATCACAGCCATTTCCAAAAACATTTCACAACATTCTATAATTTGCCAACTATATGATTTCTTTTACCATCTTCTCTGAAACATCTTCTATTGTCTACTGTCAGAGATACTAGACAGACCAGTGAGATCTAGTATGGCAATTCCCATTTTCCCATCATAACTCGAATATAAACAAATGATCTCTGAGCATAAAATTATTAAGAACTCAGTCTGTAACTTGAAAAACAAGAAAATGAGTAGTCCTGTGGCACCTTAGAGACTAAAAATATATAGTAATATGAGCTTTCGTGAGCAAAATCTACTTCTTCAGGGAGTGGACACTGTTGGGAGACACAGTAACGAGAGACATCTTCAGGTTTTCTGCCAAGGGATTACAAGCCTTTAGGTAAGACCAGATGTGTGCAGATCTTTATTTTACAAATCCTTTATCTCTTATGCTATACTTCATTCTTATTGTTAAGATTTCAAAACTATTTGTTTAAAAAGGCTGTTTTGATCTTATGTGTTTACCTCTGATTATAAGCTCCAAAAGGGGAAACTGCATGTACTGAGTTCAAACACAGCTGATACAAAGGCTATTTTAGCCCAGGACCTGGTTTAAGAGTAGGATAATGCAGCATTCCACCCCAGAAAAGATAAAGGCATGAAACCTAACACCTGTGGAAGTACACCCAATGAAATGAGAGAAGGGATCAAAGGTGCAGCTGAGCTATGGACATGACAGATTAAAATAAAGGGTTGAGTATCATATCAATTAGAGATTTTGAAAAACAGAACTCTACCATGATAGCAAGTTTATTAAGCATTCCACCAGCCTTGCAAAAATTCTATTAAATATACATTATTTCTAATTTCAAGAAGATAAGATGACACTAAATGACAGAAGATGCACAAGGTTTGAAAACTAGTCTGTCTTATCAGCAGTGAGACTTTTTGGGTTTTCTAGCTGGCCAACTCAGTGAAATCAATAGAAAATAATTACATGCCCTGGTAACCAACTGTAGTAATCATGCTTTTTCTAAAGGGTTACTTACATTTTGATTTCATCTGCATTTTAAGAAAGATGCTTTTATGCAATAAGTACAACTCCTAAGGATGGAGGAGCTTTGGCACTGGTATATGTTATTTTGCCATGCCTAAACTTTGCTTTTGCCTCCTCCCTTAAAAGTAAAGAGCACACACTGACCTGATTTGGAAATAAACAGGCAAATTCCACTTATTGTTAAAGCTGTGGTAGGCAGGATGCATTCTTAATCTTTTCACGCTGGCCTGCGATCCACACTGTCGTTCAAATTTCTGTATAAACTCCATGCTTATAGTGTATTTCTGTATGAAGAAAACCCATATTCTATTACATTTCAGAGTTTATTATTAAGTAGTCAAGAATGCATGCTGATTCTGTTATGAGGTCTATAAGATTGTAGTTGTACTTCATTTCCCAAAGTCAGCTGACACTTTCCCCACTTCTAGTCTTCATGGGTATGTCTACACTGCAAAAACATCATCATGGCAATGATCTCAGAGCCCAAGCTTCAGTTCTGAAAATAGCCACGTAGATGTTACTGCTCAGGCTGTAACTTGGTCTCCAAAATCCAGAGAGGGGGTGGGATTCAGAGAGCAAGCAGAAATGTCTACATGGCCATTCTAAGTAACATAGTATAAGCCCTATGAGTCTAAGTCTATAGATCTGGGCTCAAAGACACTTTGTCACAGGATTTATTTTGTAGTATTGACAATACCACATAAGGCCAGAGCCTGGGTTGCAATGGAACTGAAGTTTATTCCATGGTGAAAGGAAATGAGATTTACTTCTTCACCATGAATTATGCCATAAATGCGCAAGTTCTACAGTGACACCTCCTTTTTATTGGCATTCCATGCTTGTCCAAGTATACTGAGCTACTAACTCAGAGGTGCTCCAGGACTTGAAGCTGACACAATGGTCTAGAAATAGAAGAAGGAACGTTCCCATGTTGTACAGTGTTGGGAGAAGAGTGGACAAAGGTGACTGCAAAATAGGGTCAGTGCCAGGCATGTAGGGATAAAGCTGCAAAGTGAGAATAGAATGAGGAGAGAATTCAAAAACAAGAGAATGACAGTTTACTTTAGGACTGCAGGTGCAATACACTGGACCCTTATTTTAGGAAGTTGTCTGAGAAGTTTTCTGGTTGGATAAAGATGTTTTACAAATAAGTAATTCAGAATAACTATCTAGACTACAGGCAGTCCCCGGGTTACGTACAAAATAGGGACTGTAGGTTTGTTCTTAAGTTGAATTTGTATGTAAGTCAGAACTGGTACATACTGTAGGGGAAACTCTAGCCAAACATTTCTCCAGAGCTCAGTTTTATTCTCCCACACCTCACTTGCCTCAGTCCTTTATTCTCAAGCTGAGGTGTCTGCTGAGAAAAGCCGCTCCGCATCTCCCTGGTCTGCTGGGGGGGGGGAGGCGCTAGCTTCGCGTCTCCCTGGTCTGCTGGGGGGAAGCAGCTAGTGTGGGGTTGCCTCACCCCGTTTGTAAGTCGGGATCCGATGTAAGTCGGATCCATGTAACCCGGGGACTGCCTGTATTTCCTTTCAGAGTTGTGGACGTCCAGTGCAAAGTTTACAAGTACCCTAAAACAATTCTGCATCCACTTTCAACAATAAGCTATTGTTAACCAATTCAACAGGTATAAATTATGTGATTCATCATGTCATACATTCTGTGTTTTACAAGGCACAAAGCTAAGAACCATCCAAGGAAAAGTAGATTCATTCCAAGTAATACATAAATGCTGTATAGTAATGAAGCACTATTTTGTACCAAGAATTATGGAATGTCATTAATGTCATGTTAAGAGTGAAATGTCAAGCAGAAATTAGGAAATGCAGAAATAAGGTTAAAATTTGTCCTCCTTACCCTATAACGTACTTTTGCCAATAAATATGTGAGGCTACGTCTAAGACTGCAAGCCTCTTTCGAAAGAGGCTTTTTCGAAAGAATCTTTCCAAAAAGCCTCTTTCGAAAGAGAGTGTCTAGACTGCAACCTCTTCTTTCGAAAAAGTGAGCCACTTTTTCGAAAGAGAGAGCACCCAGGCAGTCTGGATGCTCTCTTTCGAAAAAGCCCTGTTTGCATTCAAGAACGCCTTTTTTTGAAAGAGCACTTTCGAAAAAAGGCGTTCTTCCTTGTGAAATGAGGAGTACCGCCGTCGAAAGAAAAGCCGTGTTCTTTCGATTTAATTTTGAAAGAACGCGGCTGTAGTCTAGATGCAGGTGAAGTTTTTTCGAAAAAAGGCTACTTTTTTCGAAAAATCCCTGCAGTCTAGACACAGCCTACCAGTATACAAATCTGAGTTTCTTAATAACCTTATATACAACTTAAAGCATAATATATAGTCTTCAGACTTGATCTAATTTACACCACTAATATTCGCAGATACAAAGCTGATGAAAACTGCTTCAGTCATTTAAAAATTATGATGCTTAAAGCTGAATCGCTCTAACATTCTAGCCACGTTAACTTTGAAGACATCTAAAGAAAACCTAAATGAACTTAAATGTAACTCAAAACACTGAACCAATTTTATATTAACTAGGATAGTTTTATTCTGTCTAATTCAAAACAAACACAAGTTAAAGACAACAAGACAGTAGGGATATGCCTACAACTGCAATTAGAAGCCTTCAGTTGGACCAGGCCATCTGACTTGGGCTCATGAGCTTTGTTTAATTGTGATGTAGACATGTGGCTTGGGTGCAGCCTTTGTTTCAACCCCTGTGAGGTGGGTGGGTCCCAGAGCTCAGGCTGCAGCCTAAGCCCAAACATTTACATCTCAATTAATCACCCCGTTAGCCAGAGTCAGCTGGCATGGGCCAAGCATAGGATTTTAACTGCAGTATAGACACAGCTTAAATGCTACTTCCTAGGATAACTGTAGGGCAATGTACAGAAGTGCCATAAAACATTCAACATATACAGAATTAATGTGAAACTTATTTATACACATCGCTATCAAATGCACAATGGATTGAAAATGAACATGAAAAGCAGGAGAAAGTTTATTTCCTGTACTCTGAATGCTAAAGTCAATTAGGTAAATTTCATTTGAGATTCAGTTTTGTAATACAATACAGTAATTATTTTTTAAAGTGTCTATGGAATTTATTTTAATTCCTAGAAACATCTCTTTTGGTCTTTTTACAATAATGGACATAGCAGCATTTTGACACTTGAAATTTTAATTCCTTTTTGATTTTAGGTTAAAATATTTTAATGACTCAGATTCAGAACTGCTAAATTTTCACTTAAGTAGTCAGTCTGGGGAGCACTCTATTTTGATTGAATGGTGTAACTGAGGTCAAACTGGATTGTAGGTCAATATCAGCTTAATTTTAAAAGGTAAGCATTTAAATATTATCCTTTTTACATGGAGATAAGCTTTCAGTTGAGACACAAAGATATTCCAATTTAACCTGAGCAGCATGAAGGACAAAAGCACTACACAACCAATAAACTGTCATATACAGGGCATTCAATAGAGCATTGAATAGCAGCTGATGCTTAATGAAAAATTGAAAAGCATTCCCTTTAGTAACAAACACGCTCGTTTGCTTTATTTCCATATTCGAGACAGTTGCATGAAAACATGCAACTGTTTACTCTCCTTATGATGCTTGTCCTTTATGTAAGCCCTGAACTTGCAAACATAGGTGCTTAATTTTAGACATGTAACTACTTTGTGTGTTTGCAGGGAGAAGATCTTAAATTCTAAGAGAAAGTGATGAATTTTTCTTAATATTGATATACCTGTTAAGCCTCCTCCCTTTTTTGTTATAATAGTCACCCCACCATCTTAAAAGGAGTAATATGAGAATCCTTATCAATGGAGGTAGCTACAAAGAGGATTAAATCAATTAAGAAAGTCACAAATAAGAAAAATAAACCCAAAAGAAAGCTATTTTGACATTCTGATTTAGATAAGACACAGGCAGCTCACCATATGAATGCATGACAAAGCAGATGACAAACTAGGAAATGGTAAGCCTTCTGTTCAGATGGCAAGCTGCATTCTTTGTGCCCGACTCTACATCAGACTGAGCTTCCAGCTGACAAGTACCGGTAAAATGTCAGCTCTCACATACTGCAACATTGTTCACAATCATGGAAAAACTGTAGTGACAGGTATTTCCATACACTTCAGAATCTATTTTTTAACATACTTAGTAAATATGTATGACATTATACAATAGTTCTTTCAAGAGGCCATTTTAAACCCACATTCCCTCAAAGTATTTGAATTATTCAAGCTGCCCTCCAAAACATCTTTAGTCACAGCATTGCTAGTGATGAAGAAGACTGAAGGCTCAGCAAGTAGAATAGGACAAAGAATACACCTTTCCACAGTAAAAAGCAGGTCACATTCAAATGCCAAGTTGCTTCCCAGATGTTTAACTAACATGACAGCTGTTTCTTTCTAGCAGTTCCAGCCTTAAACATTTAGTTCTCTTTCCCGCCTTCATTTACATTTTGTCTTTCTATAAACTACAGATATCTGCTGTCTAGCAAAGGTTAAGATCAAATTCACATGACTGTGAGGCTCCCACTAACTTCAGTGTGAGTCCTACCCATGCATTGGGGTCCACAATGACCTAGATAAATTGGAGGATTGGGCCAAAAGAAATCTGATGAGATTCAATAAGGACAAGTGCAGAGTCCTGCACTTGGGACAGAAGAATCCCAAGCACTATTACAGGCTGGGGATCAACTGGCTAAGCAGCAGTTCAGCAGAAAAAGACCTGGGGATTACAGTAGACGAGAAGCTGGATATAAGTCAACAGAGCGACCTTGTAGCCAAGAAGGCTAATAGCATATTAGGATGCATTAGGAGGAGCACTGCCAGCAGATCTAGAGAAGTGATTATTCCTCTTTATTTGGTGCTGGTGAGACCACATCTGGAGTACTGTGTCCAATTCTGGGCCCCCCATTACAGAAAGGATGTGGATGCATTGGAGAAAATCTAGAAGAGGGCAACCAAAATGCTAAGGGGGCTGGAGTACATGCAAGGAGAGGAGAGGCTGAGGGATTTGGGCTTATTTAGTCTATAGAAAAGAAGGGAGGGGGGATTTCATAGCAGTCTTTAACTATCAGAAGGGGGGTTCCAAAGATGACGGGGAGAGACTGTTTTCAATGGTGACAGATGGCAGAACAAGGAGCAATGGTTTCAAGTTGCAGTGGGGGAGGTCTAGGTTGGATATTAGGAAAAACTACTTTATTAGGAGGGTGGTGAAACACTGGAATAAGTTATGCAGGGCGGTGGGGGAATCTCCATCCCTACAGGCTTTTAAGTCCTGGCTTGACAAAGCCTTCGCTAGGATGATTTAGTTGGGATTGGTCATGCTTTAAGCAGGACTCGATGACCTCCTGAGGTCTCTTCCAACCCTATGCTTCTATGATCTGATGGCATAATTTGTTCCTAATAAAGTTAAAAGCCAATTTTAAATATCACATGATCCCTAACATACTGCCATATGCAGCAACATGAATTTTCACAAGAGAATCTAAAAAAACAAGCTAGTTCTTCCCCACATCAAAGTTACAGCAAATGTAAGAACACTTCAAATTACCTCATGAAATACATCTGGGTTTCCAGGGTTAAACAGTGATGATAATTTTTCTTCTAAGCCACGTACTACTTCTGGCCACACTGAATTCACTAAAAAATCATATCCAGGAACAGTATTTGCTTTTTCACTGCAAGAGGATAAATATTTCAATTATTCCTTTTTTCTTCTTTTTCCAAAAAATGGTACGTTTCACTCAGGAAACCTCAAATATTGCAGCAATGTTAATCAAAACCTGGATACTGCATTATGTAGTTTTTCTCAATTGGAAAAAAGATAAATATATACACATTTATACTCAGCTAAACTAGTTCTTTCTTTATGTGTTTTTCACAATTTTCATATCTATTATGTCTACATTATAGCACAATATTTGAGACAACCAGATTTGTTCCAATTTAATGCTTTTTCTAGAAAAACCGTAAATAGTTTTATGCAGAAACACATTTTTAGTAAATTCTGAAATAAGTATCAGCAAAAAATTCCTAATTTAACATGTATGTTTTAAAGTTCCAACAGTTCCCTCATTAATCAGATGCCAAATGGAAATAGCATTTGGCAAGAAAGGAAATTCCCATTTATGCGTCTTCTGAATCTCATTTCTATATGCAGCAAGTAGTACTATGCTTCCAAGTGGAAGATTAAAAGTTTATCTTGACTTGACAAATTCAGAAGCTGATGGAGCATAAAAAGAAAGAAGCATTTATAATTCTAGTAGGGTACATCAGAGGAAATACTGAAAAAAACACTCCTATTAAGCCTATAACATATTAAATATTTCTTTAAACAGAATTGAGATGTTCACAAAATCTAGACATGTAAAAAGCATAGCAATAAGATGGCTCAATAGTCAAATAATTCTGCAGTTTCCAGAGATTAAATTCTAAACACTGCTAATTTAGTAGACTGCTACATTAACTAGCCTCTGAATAGATGTGTAAATGGATACAGTTTAGTAGATTTCAATTCAGTGGGCTTCAAGACAGGAAGTTTAATTGCAAGAGGAATAAAGCATTTGCAGTAGACAGCAAAAATAATTATATGGACAGCAAAAAGAGAGTTATATAGATTAAATCTGTTGTTTAGTACACATCATGAATTAGTCAAACCTACTGAGGAAAGCCAGTAATTCTATTCTTTGCTATGCAGACAATCCAGTAACTTTAAAAACTTCATTGTGCCCTTAAGGATGCAAAGTGTAACTGTTTAAACAATTAACTGATAAGCATCTGCTTAGCGGTTTCCATTATGGTTACACACCAGCTCCACGGTAACTTGGCAGATTGTTTACTTGACAGAGATATCAGCCACCTGGACAAAAGTATCACTGAAGGAAATGAAGATATGACAGACATCAAACACATTTTCCCTTCAGCAACCTGAGGTTCTGAATTGATGACCTGCTCTTCCTCCTTCTCCTTAAATATATGAGGTGCCATTTCCAGGCATTCCACAGCCCGGGCAAAGGTCCATCCTAGGGTCAGGGTGCATCAGGACCCTGGCCCAAACCCATTGCCTGTTTAACGGGGCAAAGAACAATCAAAACATCCCACTGGCTTCTCTGAACGTCGTCACTTCCCAGCACACCCGAGCTTCATAGTCACCCCAGCCCCTGGCTTCCCTGATTAGTGCTCTGCTGTGAGGACTTCTCCTCTACCCTTCGGGGTGGTTGGGCCCAATTGATAATAGTAGAAAAGGTCCTAGATAAGCTGTCTGCAGAAAGCAAGGGCTACTGGAGGGTCAGGCCGAACTGATGGGACTACAGTACTGTGATTCAATAACATAGTATATAGTTTCTCTCCCTTCTCAGGCCCAGTGTTAGAGCATTAGGAAATGTTCACAACAATTTTTTTTTTAAATGTCTAGATATAAAAGAGAAACAGTACTGCTCTTTAGGACAGGACAGGCAAATTCTTTGTGTATTGCAGTTAAATATCATACAGATCATTCAGAACTATTACATAATCAACAATTATAACTACCGTATAGCTGACAGATTGTTACCTTGACATAGCTCCCCTTGTTACCTCACGCAAGAGACGGCAATGGTGAGGAACAAACTCCAGCAGTTTATTGTACATGGCCTGCAAGCCATTAGGATGAGATTGAACATACTGTTCCACAATCACCTGCCAGGAAGAGGTTACCATGAAACATCAGACAGGACAAGATGTGGAGAAAAAACAATCAGATGTGAAACATACACACACTGAATTCAGTAAATATTATAACTGATACAATGTAATGCCCATCTTTAGTTATATATTTTCTTTATCTTACATTGCAATGTGGCTGGTTTAACCAGTCACTGGAATAAATTCAATGTGATTAGCATGACCATGTTTGGATGCTTCAAAAACAAACAATTAATAAGTGCTCTAGAATAACGAGATAGCAAAATACAGAAAGTTCATGTTTAAGAAGTCCTGGTCTCTCAATATACTCTTATTATAATAATATTCCCTGATAAAGTGCAATAAGAATGGAGATAATTTAAGGGACAATGTTAGATTTAAAATGATTTTAAGGACATTTCTTTATGTATGAGATTGCTAAAATTTAAAAACTTTAAAAGTTATAGTTTTCTACTTTCAATAACATTTTTGCAGTTCTTAGTTTGGAAAAGCTAAGCTAACATCGTTAAAAAGACAGTTTTTAATTCACTGTACTTTTAGGTTTGCATACACTGCCGCAATAACTGGATTGCAAGCACCATAGTGGAATGTTTCTCAAACTTTTTTTTGGACTTCAAAAAAAGTCACAGTTTACCAGTTTTCGTTTTTGTAAGAGCAAGCTTTTCAAAACCCACAATTTGGTCTTCATTGGGCATGATCACAAGTTAAATGAAGTCAATTGGAGTTTTCCCACAGAGTTCAATGACACTGGGTTGTGTCCACAGTCACTTTCCAATAGCTTTTTATTGTCAGTTTTTAAAAGCAACCTTATAAATATAAACAGAAAGGAATGCCTGGATTAGCTATAAGAATTAAGAAACAAGCTACAATGAGCTTTTCTTATAGGATATTTTATCCTTTTCAGTGAATTATTAATTATCTGTATAGGGTGAACCTCTCTAAACGATCACTCACTGGTCCGGTAGCATCCGTGGTTCAGCATGATTTTAATTAGTCAGATGTACACTTAGTATGGGTGTGGCCGAGTTTCCCATGGTTCCATAAAGTTTGTTTACAGCTACCAGTCCTTGCTCTCAGTGTTCTGTGCTGCTATTTAGCTCTAATTTACCCCTATTTTCTAAGAGTCCAGTAAGCAGTTGTAATGTTGGTAATGCTGCTAGACAACATTGATCTCCCATGCTCTGGCAAATTCTCTGGTTCAGCATCAGTCAGGTCCCGAGGTACTGAACTAGAGAGGTTCAACCTGTATTAGTATAGCGCCTAGGAGCCCTAATCATGGACCAAACCCCACTGTGCTAGGAACTGTACAAATACAGAATTAAAAGACAGACTGTAAGCTCCCTGGGGCAGGGATTAAATATAAATCAACACATAACAGATACCTTAGCACAGTGCCCCAGAAAGCACTTGAAGCCTAGTTTATTATGGCCATTTTTGTAGAACTAAATTTGCATCTCTTAAGTTGATCCAACAATAGCAATGGTGGCAGTGCTAGTATAGACCAGTTAGTTGGTAGAAGTCCCAAGGACTAGCTGATGTCAAGTATACATTAATTTTCTGTCTATTGCTAGTAGTTTAGATTTTTTAAGGTTAGGAAGGGGGGTAGTTTCCAGTGTAAAAATAAAAAAAAGGTCTACAAACACATCCGGGTAGCTAACAGAGGCTTTGTCCACATTGGAAATTTTAGTGAAGTCTCACACCACTACATTACTAACACTGCAGCAGTACCACTGTTAGTGTAGATTAGCCATCAGCACTTTTAATGCCCAAATTGAATTATCCAGGTCAAAGCCTAGGGATGTTAAAGACTAATCGAACAGTTGATGGAAATCCCATAGACTATTCGATTAGTTAATTAATCTAAATGTAAGGCCTCTGCCAAGGGCTCTTGCTACAGTACAAAAGTGGAAGCCGTGCAAGGAGCGGGGGACTCCCCCACTGGCCTTGCCCTCCCTGTGGCGTCTCAGCCTTTGAAATGTACAAGAGCCCTTGTACATTTCAAAAGCAGAATCACAGCAGAAGCAGCACAATTGGAGACTGCGTCAGCCCCTGCTCACACTGTTTCTGTTTTGCCTCTTCCTCCTCTGCCCCCTGCAGAGATGGTGGAGGGGAGGGGGAACAAGCTTTAAAGCTGGCTCCCCCGAGCACTGGCTCCTGCTCCCCCTCCTTTGCTGCCTCTCTCTGATAAAAGGCAGCAAGGGATGAAGGAAGCAACTAGTCTCTTACATCCCTAATCTTGCCACTGTAGAAAAACACCCCTGCCACAGCTGGTTTTCAATAACACAACTACCCTTTCCAGTAGAGAGGCACCAACACTAATGCTGTTGCGGAAGCCTGTCACAAAAACTGATAGCACAGATAAAAAGCCAGATAAACCAGATGCTTCCTGTCCCTAAAGAAAGATAGTGGAACTGAAATAGAATGCATTGTCAAGAGCAGATTTTCTGAAGTCTGAGATATTTATCATAATTACAGAATAATGTTTAAATAAGAAGTCTGTCCTTACTAATTACACTTATTGTAGTCTTGCCCTAGTTATGATTATATTTTGCTTTACTTCTAGCTCATTTTGTTTTTTCTATTGCCCATGCCAAATATATTTTATTTACGATACCTGAAATTGGGTACTGATAAAAGGGGATACTACTGAGATGGAAACAGGAGCTTTGAATGTGCTAACTTCGGTCAGAGAGACCATGAGGGAAGTTAGGCATGTCCAGAGGTAAATAAATTATTTTCACAAGCCAATTACTTATATTTTGATCTTATCTTACCTCATCTACATATGGTTTTACAAGCACCTGACCAACTAATGCCTCTGCATCTCGTGTTTTGTCGATTGTTGCATATGTCCGTAAACAATGACGTACTATGTCGACATTGGAAGTTTGAAGGCCTTCCAAGAGCAGCCCTTCCAGAGACTGCTGCAACATAGCTGTTATTCCAGCTATACGCTACAAAAAAGAAAAGCAATAATAAAAGCAGAGCACTGTCACCATCTTCACAGGAGTTATGCACAAAAAGATTTGCCAACTTCAACATACATTTTTAAATTAAAATGTGTTCTGTACATTCAGAACTGTAATAATTGTAAGCAATTTAACATTAAAATCCAATTATTAAAATAAGTCTAATCACTTATCTTTATGTATTACTGTATATTTAATTCCATATAATGAATTTACTCTATTTAACAATGCTAATCTAGAGGAAAAAAATCAACTATTTTCTTTCATATAGTGAAAAATCAAGGTGGTAACCAGTCTAGGATCTGACTGACATGGGAGAAGAATCAACAGTTGTTCCCTCCAATCAACTAAACTATACTTTGTGTCAACACATAAACCCATTTCAATCAACTGGTAATTACTAGCAAGAATGGTGACATTTACTCCTGGATTTTATAAGAAAAGCGATGATTGAGTCCCAAATATTTCAGGTTCAAAAACTGTGAACCAACGCAACTACATCTTATTAGCACACATGAGGGTCTGTGATGTTTGGCAGCTGCCAGGGCTTGCAGTTGCTTCAGCCAGTTAACCTTCTTTAGTTTGCTGGTGGGTCATTCTCTGGTGGTATCGCCTCCACTTAAGCTCCACTCATTCTCAACACTCTCCCCAGAAATAACCCCAGCTCTGTCATGCCTTTTCAGGATATTTCTCCAGTGTCTCCCTGTACCTCTAATATCTCTCAATATGAAGCTGTTGATTAAACTGTTGACCACTGGTCAAGTCCCTTTTGTGCTCCCTATCAAAGTATCCCCCTAAAATTTCACCCCTTGGAAATGTTCCCAGAATGCATCTTAAGATAGCAATCGAACTGTTGGCCACCAGTTGCAAGTAATCATTTGATAACACATAGCTGGGTCTGTCTGAGAGCATTTCTAGGGAAGGTACTGCCTAATGTATCCATCTTTCCTCTTGCTCTATTCTCAACTGGTAATTCAAATGCCAGATTCAAATAGTTTAGGATGTCAACAGGCATTAGTTGAGTGAGGCTGGACAGAGAGGAGTATGAGTGAGAACTGAGGGTATATCTACATCTACACAGTTATGTAAGCCCAGAGTTAACAGAACTCAAGTTAGCAGTCCTTTGTTTATTAAATTAGGGCTTGAGCACCTATGCTCATCTGTAACCTCAGGTGAGGAACTGTGGAACCCTAAATTCCAACCTGGGGCTCCAGCATGTACATGACATTATGAGGGATGAAGTCCAAATACCCATCTCTCAGACTTCCCAGTGCCCTCCCAAATTGTGGCCCCTCCAACTCACCATCATATTTATGGTGCAGTCTGAGAAAACTTGGCTGTACAATACATCTGACAGTACAAAAAAGACAAGAAATCCATAGGAGGGATATTTTCACAGGATTCCAGCATGAGTCCAGTGTGGATTTGTCTGCACTGCAATGAAACAGGGCTGAGCCCTGGGTCCAGGTCTGACTCAGGCTTGACGGATCCTAGGTCTGAGCTCTAGGTTAGTACACCTTGTGTGCAGACAACAGCAGGGATAAGCTAAAGTCTGAATTTAAACCCCCTAGGCTTCAACTGCAGTGCAAAACTTTTGTCTTGCCCATGTCAAGCTCATGGGGCTCAGGAAAGAGGTTTGGGCTGGCACCCAGGATCTGGGATCCTGTGAAATGGGAGGATCCCAGAGTTTCAGCTGCAGCCTGAGCCTGAATGTCTACATCTCAATTAAACAGCACACTGCCCAAGCCAGCTAGCACAAACCAGCTGCGGGTGTTTAACTGCTATGCAGACATTCCCTAAGAAGTGATTGTGGAAGTCATCAGAGACAACAACAGCTACACTTTAATTAGCCATGCTGTGGACACAAAGACAAACCTTTAATCAATTCAAGGTAGCTGCTGTGGACACACTCAATTGTTTATGCTTCGGTTAGTTCAAGACAACCAGAGTTACTACAGCCTCTGAGTACCAAGGCTTTGTTTTAAATTTAAAGACGTCATGCTGACAAACATTTAAAAAATGTCTTATTTTCTATTCCTGTTCTCAACTGTTCATCTGAAAGATGTTGGAAAACAACAGCAGGAACACCCACAGAAAATAAGTGCTGGTAAAGGACTGTTTTAGAACCAGCAACCTATTTTGCTCAGAACAAATGTATTAAAACATTACTGTTGCTATTACGTCAGTATTTCTGTACCTACTCCATCTGTTGGGAGTTCATGAAGGTTAAGCAGGATAACAGAGGTACTTACTGGTCTCACTTTGTCCAAAAGAGGCATTCCTTTGCTTTGTACTGCATGAAATTGTAACTGGTTAAATTCTGTGGCAATTCTCTCTAAAATCTGTCCAGTCAAAAGTGGGCTAAAAAAGAAAGTGTGTGTTAGGCTAGAACTAGCAATTCAATACACAAAAAAGTCTCCTAAAAGTTTTCTTCCTCCAAATGGTCAGAGGCATGCTGCTCCTCTTCTCTCCCCTCCCAAATTCGTACAGCTCATTCTTATAGCACAATAAGAAGTCTTAGCTCTGTAACAGAGGAGAGGAAGTGTATGAGGTCAGATTTCCAATGTTGCTCTTCCTGTGAATAGTGATGAAAGGCAAGCATAGTAGGATTGTGTTTCAAAAGCAAAAGATCCTGCCTCAGGAACCCAGAACATAGTTCCCTGCAATGACAGTCTTTCATTCTGTCTCAAGGGAACCCAGTTTTTCAGAGTCAGCAGCCCTGGAAAGGAACAAATCTGACTGATGAAAGAACCTTCACCCCCTTTGCCCATTCCCTGCAGCATCAATGAGGGCACCTTTCCCTACAATTGAACTGCTACCCCCACATCCAATCTCAGCTTTTACTGTGTCCCCCTCTACATAAGAGTAGAGGGTGTGTCTAGGCTAAAGTATCCCTACATCCATTCTGCCTCCCATACTGACTCTGTCCCCCGAGTCATGGCCCCTTGTACAACTAAAAATCAGCAGAGTTGACCCTGTGTACCAAGAGGCTCACACGACTAGCATTTCCCCTGACTATGAACTACAGCTAGTTTGTTGGCAAAGTGAGGCATGTGAGGCTCACATCTGGTACTTCAGCCCCAAGGCAGCTGGGGAGAGAAGTCCTCCCAGAGGTAGACAGAGGGAGGAACTGGACCCAAAGTTGTCTGAAGTCCAAGTACCAGTGTGGCTCCTCAAAAAGCTCTACTCAGGCACAAAACATCATCCATTCTATAAACATCAATTTACTATTGGCAATTTTCTTTTGAGATATGTTGAAAAGTCAAGGAACCAGACGTTACTTTTTGCTTTACTCCCAACAGTACTGGAGTAAATAGTACATTTGCAGGCATATGGGTAAGATTTCAGAGCAAAAGATGTTATAGATTATTGGCAAATGGATTCTGAAAAAGAACACTAAAAATTTCAGAAATGTAAGCTTAAGTTGATTATAAGCATGCAAAATCCACTTTAAAATTTAGCCATTATGAAAATGTTAACTTCTAGGTTTTGTTTACTGCAGTTTGCAGAATATGTGAGATTTTAAGAATACTGTAAAATTTAGAGCTAGGTACTACCTTGGCTATGGTATTACTGTCATTCCACCATAATAATTAAAATTCTGAACATGCTCAAGAGTGTTTGCAATTCTGTCGAGTACAACATAATGAAATATACTGCACTGGCTGGTTAGAACTATATCTTGAATACTTGCACATTCCTTACCTTTTTGCCTCTAATAAGGACAATTCTTTAGAGCTTTGGGAGTGTAGAATTTTCTCAATTTTTTCAACTGATTGAATAACTTGAATAAGTCTCAGGACACACATCTGTAAATAAAACAATATTTATCATCATGTCCATCTCCTATTTCAGTCTCCATTTTCTAATTAACAACTCTGAAAATGGTATTGGGGCCATTTTTCATATTTTCAGCTGGAAGTTCCTTAAGAATCTCAATTGGTTTAGGAGAACAAAGAGGACATGGGAAATTACAGACCAGCTCAGCCTAACTTCAACACTTGGAAAGATATTGGAACCAATGATTAAATGATCAATTTGTAATTACCTAGAAGACATTAAGATTACAAAAAATAGCCTCCATGGATTTGTCAAGAACAAATCATGTCAAATCAACTACACTTCCTTTTTTCATTGTCCTGGTAGATAGAGTGGACACAACAGACATGATGTATCTTGATTTTAGTAAAGCTTTCATGTAGTTCCACATGACATTCACTCACTCACTCATTCGAAACATAGTCAAGCTGGAATTACTATGAAATGTACTCACAACTGGCTGAAAGACCAAACCTAAAGAATAGCTATTAATGGTCCACTGTCAAATTGGAGCATATCTCATTTGGTCCTGCCAGGGTCAATACTACTTCTGTTACTATTCAATATTTTTATTGGTGAGCTGAATAATGGAGTGGAAAGCAGGCTTATGCAAATCTGCAGGTAACTCCAAGCTGGAAGGGTCTGCAAGCATTTTGGAGGGCAGAATTAAAATTCAAATGAACCTTGACATACTGGAGAATTGGTCTGAAATCAACATGATAATAATCAGTAGAGACACCAAAGTTCTATACTTAAGAAGAAAAAAAAATCAAATGCATAACTACAAAATGGGGAATAACTGGCTAAGCAATAGTATTGCTGCCAAAGATTTGGGGTGAACAGTGGATAACAAAATGAATAAAAGTTAACAATGTGATGCAGTTGTGAAAAAGACTAATATTCTGAGGTACAACAACAGGACTGTTGTTTGTAACTCACAGAAGTTATATCTCACTAACTGAAACTGGTGAAATCTCAGTCTACAGAAAAGTAACAAAAATGACAAGTAGTTTAAAAAACTTGACCTATGAGGAAGGTTAAACAATTGGGCATATTAAGTCTAGAGAAAAGTTGACTGAAGAGGGACGTAATACAGTCTTCAAATACGTAAAGAGCTGTTATAAAGAGGAGTCTGATCAATTGTTTTTCATGTCCACTGACAGTAAGACAAGAAGTAGCTGGATTACTCTGCAGCAAAGGAGATTAAAGTTAGATGTTAGGAAAAAACGTTAACTATAAGGGTGGATAAAGTCTGGAACAGGCTTCCAAGGAAGACTGGAATCCCCATCACTGGAAGTTTCAAGAACAGATTAGACCTGTCAGGGATGGTCTAGGCCAGTATTTCTCAAAGTAGTCTGTGAAACCACTTTGAGAAACCTGTTAACTGGCCGCACCAGTTTGTTTATTTACTGGCACCGTGGCCCTGGAGCCTCATGGCTCCTATTGGCTCCATTTCACCCTTTGCAGCCAAGGAGAATTGCAAGGCTCTGTGGCTGCGGCACCAGTAAACAAACAAACCAATGAGGCCAAACCACTTTGAGAAACAACTGAAGAAGAACTAATAAGCCTAGACCAGTGAGGGTCTGGACTTGATCACTTTGAGGTCCCTTTCAGCCTCACATTTTTATGATTCTACATAGGCAGAAAGGCTGGGAGTATGATGGGCTCAGGACACACATTTGCAGTGGGTGAATGGTGCAAGAGTGTTGTGGCAGAACACTGGGGATGTGGGGGTGCAGGAATTTGGGGATGTGAGAGGCTCAGGACAGGGGGTTCCAATGTATGATAGGCTCAGATTTGGAGTCGGGGTGGCGGATACAAGAATGTTATGATGCTGTGGGCAGATGAGGACTCGGCCCCAGTTGGGGGCTTGTTGGCCAGGCTTCATTTTTAAATAAAATATTATGTCAAACACAATGTCAGCATCGTCTTTATTTAGGAGAAGGGCAGGTAACCTGTTTGAGTCAGGGGTCACTGGCCCACAGAAAAGTCAGTCAGGGCCACACAAGTGAGATACAAAAACACAACCCCTCCAAAACCCTCAAACCTCACTAATGTGGCCCAAACTGTACTTGTGGGTGCTGGGGCAGGGTGCCAATAGGTGCTGGGGCAAGGAGGAGAGCAGCCCACACACTATCGGGACCTGGTGTGCAGCTGCAGAACTGTCCCCCAACCCCACAGGAAGCCCATGCTACTTCCGTGGTCCCTGGAGGTAGCATCAGCGTGGCCTGTATCTTGCAGGTGGGGGACAGCGAGGGGGGGCCCAAAGCCTCACAATCGACTGGTCAAGCCTCCAGGATTATTCCAGGAGTACCACGGTACTACATTTATATTATACGGAAGATTACACACCAGTATTAAACTGAAATAGCAGTGCAGTCTTTTTTATAAACGAAAAGTGAAGTGTTAACAATAGAATTGATTTAACAATGATAAAAGGAATTTGGTACAAGAAGAAGAGTGGTGGTCAATCAATAATAATCCTAAAAGATTGCAGGGGTCGCCAGGCAATGGAGGTCTAACTCTTACATGTATAAAAACAGTGCACAGTACAATGTGGACAGACAGCCATCTTTCTGAATTTCTTATTTTAATACAGTTAATGGAGAGAATACATAATTACTTTAATCAGTGTATTTTCTTCCCCCATCTATTTGTCTGTTGTACCTTTTTTCTTCTGATGTCCTCTTGTTTAGACATACGTTCATCTACTGCCCGAATTCCTTCACTTACACATGACTTAAGGCTCTGAAAGAAATATGAATTAATTTAGAATATTTGGCTTAGTGATATGGAAAAAATGAAAGCTTAAGGAGATATCAACTTGTGTCAATTAAAAAAAAAAAGAAGGCTTTGGTTGTCCTTAAGAACAGTTATTTTTTGTTTGCTTGTAATCATGTTCCTGTTTTTAACTGAAATACAGTGGAAACAAATATGCAGGACATGAATTGCTGTAAAAAATAATATTTTCAGTTATTCTTAAGACCTATCATACTGGGTCAGACCAATGATTCAGTATTCAGTATACAACAGTAGTCAGTACTTAGAGCTTCAGGGGTATATACAGATCATGGCAGCTGGAGTGAACCACCCTGTCTTTCTCTTCAGGCATACGACAGTCAGAGGTTAGGGGGTCACCCTGACCATAAGGGTACATTCCTGACAATCTTAACTCAACCACCGACAAACCTATTCTCCATGAGCTTATCTAGTTCTTTTTTTACCCAGTTGTACTTTTGGCCATCACAATATCCCATAGCAAAGAGTTTCACAGGCTATGTGTTGTGAGAAAAAGTACTTGTTCTTGTTTGTATTAAATCTGCTGCCCGTTGCTTTCATAAGAGGATCTGTGCAGGAAAATGCAACATCTCTCTAGTCACTTTTTCCATACCAATCATGATTTTACAAACTTATCATATCCCCCCTTAGTAGTCTCTTCTCTAAGCTGAGCAACCCTACTCTTCCTAGTCTCTCTTCACATGGAAGTTGTCCCATAGCCTTGATCATCTCTGTTGTCCTTCTCAGAACTTTTTTAGATGGGGTAACTGTAACTGAATATATTATTCAAGATGTGGGTATACCATGAATTTAAGTAGTGATATTATATTTCTGTTTTATTTTCTATCCTGTTCCTAATAGTTCCTCATATTCTATTTGCTTTTTCACTACTATTGTGCACTAAGTGCAAGTTTTCAGGGAACTATCCATGGTGACCCCAAGATTTCTTACTTAAGGGGTCTAACTTAGCTGTTACATTATGTGTAGCTGGGATTATTTTTCCAAAGTACATTATTTTGCACTTAACATTGAATTTCATCTGCTATTTTGTTGCCCACTGACCCAGTTTTGAGAGCTTCCTTTGTACCTCTTGAAATCAGTTTTGGACTTAACTATTTTGAGCATTTTTCAATAATCTGTAAAACTTTGACACATCATTATTTGCTCCCTTTTTCAGATCATCCCTGAACTGCACAGGTCCCAGAATAGATTTGGGGGGGATCTCATTGTTAACCTCTCTTAAATTTACCTAAGTGCTACTTGAAACAAATAGCTTTCAGATAGGAGAATGATTTTTTAAGTTGACCATGTCCCTTCAGCTTATGCATTATTTAATAAAGTAAATGTACTAATTTGAAAGCAGTACACATGTACCAAAATGTGATTTTGCTTCTTAGAACTAAAGGCAATATGTGGATTTAAACAATTTTTTCACCATGATGGAAAGATATGATACTAGCACATGCTCATTTTTCACCTCAAAGAGCGGAGGTTAAAACTCAAGTTTTCAACAAAAATCCTCTAGGAACTAGGGATATTAAATTTAGATTAATTAACTAATCAAATAGTTGATGGGATTATAACTTGCTACAGTTCAAAAGCAGAAGCCCTGCAGGGAGCATGGGACCAGCGGGGGACCACTCTGGCCCCACAGCAGTGCCTCAGCCTTTGAAATGTACAAGAGCCCTGATGGGGCTCTTGTACATTTCAAAAGCAGAAAGGCAGCAGAAGCGGCACAAGCAGAGACTGCTTCAGTTCCTGCTCATGCTGTTTCCGCTATGCCTCTACCTCCCCTGCCCCCCACAGAGACGGTGATGGGAGGAAGTAGCATTTTAAGCTGGCTCCCCTCAGCACCGGCTCCTGCTCCCCCCCATCTTGTTGCCTCTCTCTGATAGAAGCAGCAAGGGGTGAGGGAAGTGACTAGTCGCATCACTAGTCGACTATCCGATAAGCTTCTGCTTATAGGATAGTTGACTAGTCAACTAGTCTCTTACATCCCTACTAGGAACAGCTGTGAAGAAGATTTTTACCAATATGTTTCAGCTGCTAAATATGAGTTACGCTGCTAAATGTGAGTTACGCTAGGTGAACTACTGTAACAAAGGTCTTAAGGAGAAGGGGAGGAAAGATTTCTTTGCGGCTAATCCATACAACTGGGAGGGATGAAAAGTGTCTTCTTTTCCTGGCTCTGCTGTAGACATCCTTAATCCAGCTGTGCCTCAAATTATATGTAAAATAATGCTAACTCTTCTCCATACAGTGTTTTTGTGAGGCTTAATTAATTTACCTCTTTAAAGCACTTGATGTCCTTGGATGGAAGGCATTACAGAAAATATAAAATTACAACTCTTATATCACACCGGTCCTCTAAAACAATGAACAGGAAATGATGTCTTACATTTTTCATTTTCAAAGAGAAGACTCTGATAAACAATTACCTACTCAAAGAATTTAAAAGGCAATTAATGTGATACAATTCATGCTGTATCTTAAGTTCACCAGACCATTTTGACGTTTATATGGATTATTTCAAACATACCATGACCTCTTCTCGTAACTGTCCCAAAGGTACTGAAAGCTGATTGAGGGCCTTATCCATGCCAACCTAGAGAAATTATCAAAAGGTACAGTTGGGAAGCTATTTGATTATAATATTTGTTTCACCTAATAATAATTCATTATTTTCTGTATCCATTAGATACAACACCATCTTATAGAACCATACAATCCTCACAAAAGGAGTTATTTCCTCCTGATTCATACTCAGTAGTGATATGCTAAGATCAATTTTTCAAAGAAAACACACACACACAAATCAGCACTACTATTTATCTCAGCCGTGGAGAACATGAAGAAAAATGAAGAACTACGCAAACAAGATATGAGTACTATTCATCCCAGTGTACTGTACAACATATAGAAATGCAATAGCCAAAAAATGTGCGTAGCTACCCAAACTTGAAATTTATTTTTCTATCAGCAAATTCATGTAAATCTGAAAAATGAATCATGGTACTTGGTCAGCTGGATTGAACTGCTGACTGTTACATAGTCTGCATATTTATAAGTATGGCCATTTCTGGAGAACTCATAAGAATTTGCATCACTCATAATTCATATTTGGAGCTTTACATGTACATGGGGCTTTTCACATTTTAATTCATATTTCATATTTGGAGCTTTCATAATTCATATTTGGAGCTTTACATGTACATGGGGCTTTTCACATTTTAATGAGGTTGAGGAATTCTTAATTATTTTCTACTGTCAAACTAAGTGCATTATCTTTAAAAAAAAAATCACAATTATTGCTTTTCTTATTGAAGACTACACAGAAAGTAGGTAAAGTACATATAAGGGTTTTCTAGAAATTCTCAACCTGAGGGGCAATAATTCAAGGATTCTTTATTTAATATGCCAGGAAAGAAACACCTTCAGTATTTTGCAGCATAATTAAAAAAAATCACACTAAAACACACAAACACATAATTGAACTTGAAAACTTACGAGATTTGTTGAAAGATTAACGAAATCTGCATAGTCCTTGTTTATGAGTTCTACCATGGCAGTTTTAAGGAGTTTGTAATAGAGCTCCAGATCATCTCTGAGCTCTTCCAACTGGACCCGCTTTCTGCAGTCAGACACAAAGTGATCAACATCGAAGTCTGGCTGAAAATGAAATCAGCAAAGAGATAGAAGGATGTAAATAAAAAATATACCAAAGAAACAGAAAAGAAATGGATCTTTCCTGTAATAAAGCATTCTACATGCAACTAAATGGTTGAACATATCTGAAGCAAAAAACCCAGGTTTGCAGGTAACTGATAAACCTACTCTAGAATCAGATTTTACCTTTCTGGGATGCTAGGCTCACAGGGACAGATGATACTGTCTTTTGATGTGTATTACGCTACTGTATTATCCAAACCCCTTTGCTGCTGCTGTAAACTCTGCCTATTAGTTTATCTGAAAATATGCTACAAGTACAACTCAGAATGTCAGTGGCAAGGCCTCAATGGGAGGTGAAAATGCCAAGCATTTTTTGGAATCCACACTATATGCAAAATTTATGCAATTTAGTTACTTTAGAGACTGAGAAGTCTCTGAGACTGCTCGAATGTCATTTGGGAGCAGTTATAAACACAGGCCTCCCTCTCATAGAAACTGATAAATGTTTTCAGAGACTAGCCCTATTAAATTTGTGATGCTTTTTATGCACCTATTTTCCAACAAATTATGTACTGTATTATCCTCCCTCCTTTCTACCCTAAACAATTAACTGCCTTGACTGTGTTTTTATTGAAATGTCTTAGGCAGAATTGGAAAACCATACATAAACATCAATAAAAAAAAAATCTCATCTAATCTAGAGACTCCAGATCTGAACAACCTATACTAGAAGTGTCTTTCAGAACAAAAGTCAATATACACTAAGCAGATTGGAACTTTACTGTCCCTCAATTATTACATTAAAATAATGAGACTCTAGGCCAGGGCCAGGGCTACTCAACATGCGGCCCGTGGTGTGGTTTGGGTTTACATGGGGCTCAACACATGACCCGCGGGTAGGAACCAAAACAAAAAGTAGTCAATATAATGGTCTCCTGTTGATATGAGTTTTAGTAGTTAAATTCCTGGACTGTCATTGCTCATTAAAAGTACTGTCATACTGTTGGAAATCGGATAAATATTGCATTTTATTAATATCAGCAGAACAGACTTAAATCGGGCTTGTGTGTTGTGTAGTTTTGCCTTAATCTTTGTATTCATGCCTGTCAGTGTGAAAGAAGCTATTTGCATATATATAAAAATCACACTTAGCTGCTGCCCTCAGCATGTGCTGTATCCTTCTGGCCCCCGGGGCTTCCAAAGTTGAGTAGCCCTGCAGTTAGGCCAATGTTTCACTTCTCATGTTCAGACTAAGTCATCCATTCTAACAATCAAAATCACTTTCATGTAAGCCCTAGACACTCAGTTTGTTTTCTTTTCATTCTAGTGATTTACAAATACAACTGCAAAAGCTAGCAACTCTGATTAGGATAAAGCATCTTTTGTCACCACAACAAAAAATACTTCAAAACTATCCTCATGGGGTGATTCCAGAATCCTGTGCTCAGAAGTCAAAGTCCAAAAAGGGCAACTTTGTTTTTCCTCCATCCAAGTTAACCACCACCACAAGGGTGAAGAACAAGTTGCCCCATAAAAAAAAAAAGTCTACCTTCTGACAAGCACAGGTTACCGAAAAAAGCGTTTCTAATTTCCCAAATTCAAGGTCTCAATTCTTAATTTCAAGGCACTGAATAGCCTTAGCCCACTACCTAAAAGATTGTGGCCAACAGTGTCATTCCTTTGACACAAGGGAACCTTCTACAACAGAGATGAAGTTTCTGTCCCAGAGACAAAGCTTTCCTTTGGGGCCAGCCCTAAACTGTGAAATGAACTCCCACAGGCACTAAGGATCGCCATAAATCTCACCATCTTCAGCTTCATGTGGAAGATGCACTTATTTTATCTTGCCTTCTGGGATATAAACATTCAGCAAGGTAGGTAGGTAGGTAGGTAGGGGTGTGGGTGGGTGTGTGTGTGTGTGTGGGTGTGTGTGTCCAAAACCCTCACCTGCACATATTTCTGCCCCAGGGGAGGGGGATGAGAGAACAAACAGGTGACATCACTTGTGTTGCTTAAGACACTAAGGAAAGCCAGTCAGGTGATGCCACTGGCCCCCCGACACAGCCACCCCCTTTGCCAATGCATCAGTCCATTGCTCAGGGCCCACGGGGCGTTCGGGTGCTTTGCTGATTGCGGGACGGGGGTGCGGAGCAGGCAGGGGCCCTGCCCCGTGGCGGCCCCCAAGGCAGCGACTCGCGCCGCGCTCCAGTCAGAGCCGGGTGCGCAGCCCAACCGCTGAGAATTCTGCCCGTTGATAACTGGCCGCTTCCCCCCCCCCCCGCTCGGAGGGGGGAGAGACCAGAGTGAGCCTGTCACCTCTGCCAACAGCCCCCCGCCCGCCCCTGCGCAGTCCGGCCGGGGGACCCGTCACTGCTCCGCTGGGGAAAGGGGAGGCCGCTGCCCCGGTCGGGAACTCGCCCCCCCGGCCCAGCCCGCGCCCCCCGCCAGACACCCCCCCCCCCCGCACCTTCATGAACTCGTCCTTGTCGAAGCAGAGGCGCTCGGGCCCGCGGGGCAGGCTCATGCCGCGCGCCTCCATCCCCGCGCGGCCCCGGCTCCCCGAGCTGCAGGCGGCGGCGCTTCCGCCAACACGGCACCGACGAGGCGCCGCCGGCCCGAGCGGGCGCCACAGGCGCAGGCGGCCCCTAGCGGCTCCGGGTGTCACTGCAGCGAGCCCCCGTCGCCACGTGGCTCAGCCCAGTGCCCCAGGCCGGGGAGGGGGAGCCCCCCGGAGCTCCGCGACTGCACGCGGCGTGGGGAGCGATGCTAGCGAGCGCCGGTGTATAGGCAAAAAGTGAAACCGCTCCGTTTTTGTGACGGTCACAGTTTCTGTCAAACAAACATGACATTCGGTATAACTGCTCAGGAATTGCTACCTTTGCTGGCTGGTTGCAAATTCAGAGGGACTGTGTTTTTTGGTAGAAAAATCTCTCAATTTGCTACCTCCTGTCTAACGGACTCAGGGGTCACAAATTCAGAGGAACTGTGTTTTTTGGCAGAAAAATCTCTCAATTTGCTACCTCCTTGCTAACGGACTCAGGGGATGCTGGTGTTTTGCCTTGGGCGGGGGCCTTTTGCTCCTGGTCCATGGGTCACAAATTCAGAGGAACTGGGGTTTTTGGTCCTCAAAACATTTCCCTCAAAACATTTCCCTGAGAATTGTTCAAAACAGGAAATAGTTAGTGAATTTGAAAATAGGAAAATCAATCCATATAACAGTGAGTTCAATTAGAAAATATGAGATGAATATTGCATACGTATAAGCAAGGTCAAACAATATTAACATGGCCTGATTGTCAAGCCACTGACAATACAGACATACATTAAGTTAAGGACCATGCACAATTCTCCAGAATTGATGTGTGACCAAAAAAGGATGTATCCCATCAATGATGATCTAATGTTTTTTGAGAGTGCTATTACCTAGAACCTTGGTTATAGTCATTGCTTGACAAATAAGAGAAAACATGACTTGACAGACAGAAAAGGGACTGGCCACCACAAGAAAAAAATGTACTTAAAGCTAATAAATTCCGAGTAATAATAAGAACAGTATTTGCAAATACATTAGTAATAAAATATGCTCCCTGTTATCAATGCATGCATTATAATCTTCAACTTTCTGCCCTATTTTTCCATGTCTCCTCCCATTTGCTCCAGAAGCTACCCTATAAAATGCTGCCTCCTAACCCCTAAAACTCATAGTTCATAAAGCAGATGAATGAACAATAAAACAGTTCTGTATGAATATTGGACAAGTAAACGTACCTTCCATAATGATGTGTGTAGTACAGGAAAGTTTTTGCGTGTTGAAAATATATGTGGAACAGATACTGTAGAAAAAGTATTATGGATGTGAATTAAAAGAAATAAGTAGAACACTTGGGGTGTGTCTAGACTACAGGGTTTTGTCGACAAAAGTGGACTTTTGTCAACAAAACTATACCTGCGTCCACACTGCCTTTGAGTTATGTCAACATATGTAAACACCATTCTATGAGGAATAATGTCTTTTATCGACAGAGTTCTGTCGACAGAAGGCATTATTACATCTACACTGTCCTTTGCGTCCACACTGTTATGTCGACAAAGCGTCTTGCTTTGTTGACAGAACTGGATGTAGTCTAGACGCTCTTTGTCGACAGAAGCTTTGTCGACAGTATCTGTCGACAAAAATTCTGTTGACAAAACCCTGTAGTCTAGTCATACCCATACATATGACTATGACTTGATACTCAATACTGCATTTAAAGAATCAGTTAACAAAAATGTTAATTGTCAAAAATAATATATTGTAACTAGATTATAGAGAAAATTGTATATCACTGTAATGGATGTGAGGTTCTGCACAAAATTGGTCCCTGTTACAGATATAGTACTGGGGTGAGCTTAGCAATTCTATCAATTCTACACAGCCATTAATTCGAACTAATTAATTCGAACTAGGCGTTAGTCCTTGTAGAATGAGGTTTATCTAGTTCGAATAAGCGCTCCGCTAGTTCTAATTAAGTTCGACCTAGCGGATCGCGTGTGTAGCGCCTCTCTGAGTTAATTCGAATTAACGTCTCTTAGTTAGGGTACGTCTACACTACAAAGTTATTTCTAAGTCCTTCTTCACACTTAATTTTCCCAGAGAGAAGGTCAGTGTTCTTGTGCAAATACTCAAGGCCGGATAAGAAAAGGGGCAAGATTTTCTGAAAGGGGGGATGATTTGGAGCAAAATATTGCCAATCTAGACACTGCTACATTTTTTTATATTTTTATTAGAACCGTGAAAAGCTCAAAGGAAAATAAAAATGCACTAGAAGGCACACGGTGGGATATCACAGTGTATGAGGAATGCAAGGGAAGTTATTTCTGTTCATCACAAGTCACAGGCCCCATCTCAGGACCTGGCTGTAGTGCGGACATGATGTGGCTCAGACATGTGCTCTGTCACTGGAAAAATCCTCTCATGTTGCAGCTGTACTCTTGACTGGGGGAATCTCAATACACTAGGACTACTGCCCAGTGTCCCCCTGAATGAAACTGGCTCCAGATGGTTCCAGCTCCACCCCATGACTCATCTCCAGTTTCACTGTTCCTTAGAAATGATTCTAATCTGCGTCTAGTTCACATGGATGATTGTCTGGCCACCCTGGCTCTGGTTGTTGCAGCTTTGAATACAGCACAAGTCTGCTCTGTGGCCTGCTTCTGTGACTCTGCTACGAACACTGACATGCTTCCTGTGCTGATTTTGTGGCACCTGTGTCTCTGGCCCTGCTCAGATCCACAGCTCAGCTCTGAGAAATGCTCTATGTAGGGTTCCCAGGTGTACAGTTTTGAACACACAGGCAGTCAGTCCATTATTTTAACTTTCTATTTTCGAAAAAAATTTATAAAGTATTATTGATTCAATAGCACTGTCTTCAGCATGTGATCAGGACGATGGAATGTCCAGTGTGACATAATGGGAAGTGTGCACAGTATTGGTGAAAACATCTGGCAAGACTAGCTCTATGCTAAGCTGGGGCCAAATGTGTCTGAACAAGGGTAATTAAGCACACACAGAGCACAGGAAACTAAGAGCATCCTTGCTCCCTGATTAGCCTGACCACCCTGTTAATGTGGATAGCCTAGACGATTGGACTCTAACCGTTTTTCAAGGGGACTGTCAGTATCAAGGCAATGATTTCAGATTCAACCCTCTACTTTCTGTTGGTGTTGTGAAATAGCCAAGCCAAACACCACAACGGAGTTTTATTAAGGGAAATACAATGGCACTGTGGCAGCAGGCACAGTAACACAGATAGGTCTGGACCCTCGCCTGTTATCAAGGCTTGGTATTGTGGACAGTGGATTGGTGAGGTGGTGGGAAGTGAAGGGGGGATGTGCAGTGGGGGAAATAGATCTATGGGTGTCAGTGCACTGTGAAGTGTGTGGGGTCTGAGGAGCACTGCAGTTGTGCTGGTGGGAATATGGGGGGAACTGAACAGTTAATGAATATGGGCGGGGGATTATGGGAGGGCACAGGGCATAGCGGTCTGTGGGAGGGCAATAGGCATAGTAATTTGTGGGGGTCTCTGGGTGCTGTGGCATTGGGTCTAGGGGGCTAGAGGGGTGCTAGGCAGGGTAGCACAGTGCGGCATGGGCCTGCCCACAATAAGAAGAAGCATGATGGCATCAGCTCAGTGCCAGGAGGGCTACTGTATGTCAGTTTGTAAGCAGTGCCCTTGTACGAGGCTGGGTGGAACAGGGCTGGACCTGCGGTGATATAATAATAAAAATTAGCAGTAGGGGTATATTACCGACCACCTGACCAGGACAGCGATACTGACATAGAAATGCTGAGGGAGATTAGAGAGGCTACCAAAATAAAGAACTCTATAATAATGGGTGATTCTAATTACCCCCATATTGACTGGATACATGTCACCTCAGGAAGAGAAGTGGAGATCAAATTTCTCAATGGCATGAATGACTGCTTCTTGGAGCAGGTGGTGCAGGAACCCACAAGGGGAGAGGCAATTCTCGATTTAGTCCTGCGTGGAGTGCAGGATCAGGTCCAGGATATAACTGTTACAGGATCGCTTGGGAATAGTGACCATAATATAATAACATTCAACATTCCTGTGGTGGGAAGAACACCTCAGCAGTCCAGCACCCTGGCATTTAATTTCAAAAAGGGGAATTATGCAAAAATGAGGAGGTTAGTTAAACAGAAATTAAAAGGCACAGTGACTAGAGCCAAATCCCTGAAAGCTGCATGGAAACTTTTTAAAGACACCATAATAGAGGCTCAACTTAAATGTCTACCCCAAATTAAAAAACATAGCAAGAGACCTAAAAAGGAGTCACCGTGGCTTAACCACCATGTAAAAGAAGCAGTGAGGGACAAAAAGGTATCTTTTAAAAAGTGGCAGTCCAATCCCAGTGAGATAAATAGAAAAGAACAGAAACACTGTCAAATCAAGTGTAAACATGTAATAAGAAAAGCAAAAAAAGATTTTGAGGAACAGCTAGCCAAAAACTCAAAAAGAAATAACAAAATGTTTTTTAAGTACATTAGAAGCAGGAAGCCTGCTAAAAAGCCTGTGGGTCCCCTAGATGATCAAGCTATAAAAGGAGCAATCAAGGATGATAAAGCCATTGCGGAGAAACTAAATGATTTCTTTGCTTCAGTCTTCACGGCTGAGGACATTGGGGAGATTCCTGAATCTGCACCGTCCTTTGTGGGTGATGAATCTAAGGAACTGTCCCGGATTGAAGTGTTATTAGAGGAGGTTTTGGAACAAATAGAAAAACTTAATGTTAACAAATCTCCGGGACCGGATGGCATTCATCCAAGGGTTCTAAAAGAACTTAAATGGGAAATTGCTGAGCTATGATCTGTGGTTTGTAACCTATCCTTTAAATCGGCTTCCGTACCTAATGACTGGAAGGTAGCCAACGTGACACCAATATTTAAAAAGGGCTCTAGAGGCGATCCTGGCAATTACAGACCGGTAAGTCTAACTTCAGTACCAGGCAAACTAGTCGAAACAATAGTAAAGAATAAAATTGTGAAGCATGCAGAAGAACATAATTTGTTGGACAAAAGTCAACATGGTTTCTGTAAAGGGAAATCCTGTCTTACTAATCTATTAGTGTTCTTTGAAGGGGTTAACAAACATGCGGACAAGGGGATCCAGTAGATATAGTATACTTGGATTATAGTATACTTGTGTAAATTACATGGCCATGGGATAAGAGGGAAGGTCCTTTCTTGGATTGAGAACTGGTTAAAAGACAGGAAACAAAGACAGGTAGGAATAAATGGTAAATTTTCAGATTGGAGAGGGGTAACTAATGGTGTATCCCAAGGGTCAGTCCTGGGACCAATCCTTTTCAATTTATTCATAAATGATCTGGAGAAAGGGGTAAGCAGTGAGGTAGTAAAGTTTGCAGATGATACCAAACTGTTTAGGATAGTCAAGACAGAAGCAGGCTGTGAGGGACTCCAAGAAGATCTCACCAAACTGAGTGATTGGGCAACAAAATGGCAAATGAAATTTAATGTGGATAAGTGTAAAGTAATGCACATCGGGAAAAATAACCCCAACTATACGTACAGTATGACGGGGGCTAATTTGGCTACGACAAATCAGGAAAGAGATCTTGGAGTTATCGTGGACAGTTCTATGACAACTTCCACAGATAGTGCAGCGGCAGTCAAAAAGGCAAATAGGCTGCTAGAAATTATTAGGAAAGGGATAGAAAATAAGACCCAGAATATCTTACTGCCCCTGTATAAAACTATGGTACCCCCACATCTTGAATACTGTGTACAGATGTGGTCTCCTCACCTAAAAAAAGATATTTTGGCCTTGGAAAGGGTTCAGAAAAGGGCAACTAAAATGATTAGGGGTTTGGAACGAGTCCCATATGAGGGGAGGCTAAAGAGACTGGGACTTTTCAGTTTAGAAAAAGAGGAGACTGAGGGGGGATATGATAGAGGTCTATAAAATCATGAGTGGTGTGGAGAGGGCCGATAAAGAAAAGTTATTTATTAGTTCCCATAATAGAAGAACTAGAGGACACCAAATGAAATTAATGGGTAGCAGGTTTAAAACTAATAAAAGGAAGTTCTTCTTCACACAGCGTGTTGTCAACCTGTGGAACTCCTTGCCAGAGGAGGCTAGGACTATAATAGAGTTTAAAGAGAAGCTGGATAAATTCATGGAGGTTAGGTCCATAAAAGGCTATTAGCCAGGGGATAAAATGGTGTCCTTGGCCTCTGGTTGTCAGAGGCTGGAGAGGGATGGCAGGAGACAAATCGCTTGATCATTGTCTTCGGTCCACCCTCTCTGGGGCACCTGGTGCTGGCCAGTCGGTAGACAGGATACTGGGCTAGATGGACCTTTGGTCTGACCCAGTACGTCCGTTCTTATGTTCTTATGATATGACACATTGACCCTGGACAGACAGTCGCTATGAGGCAGTGGTCACCAACCAGTAGATAGGGATATACTGGTAGATCTTGTATCCTCTGTCAGGTGATCATGACTGGTGTGGGCAAGAGGATATCAAGTGCCAGCACTTAAATGCCCCTCCCCCCACTGCTGTGGATGTCCTGCACTTTGCCTTGCAGCTGATACCACGCCTGGGAGTCTGCTGCTTTGTGTGCATGGCAGGGGAGGAAAAAGAGGGGTGCTGATGTCAGGGTTCAACATATACCATTCTGTATCCTTTCAACACAGGACCAGGGATGGAGTTTTCTTGCTGCTTTAGGTAGTGTTACAGGGCAAGGCCATGGGTGAGCCTGCCTTAGGCACACTCCACCACCATCTAGGAGTCACCAGCAGTGACAAAATGGAGCATACATCACTAACTCCTACCCCTGGCATGAACCCAGTCCTGTATCCAAGCCCTTATCATTGCTCTGAGCACCCATGCATCCAAATACCCTGCCAAAGCCTGCACCTAGAACACCACAGTAAATGCATGCTCCAAGAGCTGATCAGAGCCCTTCTCACACTCCAGATCCCTTAAGCAAAGACCAGAGCATGTGCACCCAACCGTCTGTCCCAGGCTGATGAAAGAGACTGAGGATGGGCAAGAGAGGGAGGATAGAGGGTGCAGGATCTGGGACTTGGAGAAGGGGTAAGAAGGAAGCGGGAAAAGGGTATTTATATATAAGGTACATATTGGATTGCACTTTCAAAATGTTGGAGCCCCCTGCTCTGAGTTCTCTGACCCATGTCCCCATTGACTACAGGAGGAATCACTAAAATTTCACTTGGCCATGTTGGCGAGGAGTCCTGTGGCACCTTATAGACGAACTGAAGATAGTGCCACAGGATTTCTCAATGATTCTTCATATTCAGACTAACACAGCTACCCCTCCGATACTTGCCCATGTTTGGTGATGAGGATCTGGGACGGAGTTTGGGTGCATGAGGGGTGCTTGCTAGGGGGAGTTTGGGGGACAGGTGTGGGATCTGCCATGGGTCAGGGGATTGCAGTACAGGAGAGGGTGTGGATGGGAGGGACTTTATCATATCAGCATAGTACACAAGAGAAAGGAGATGCAGTGACTTCTGATAGAGAAACAAAGAGAAAACTATTAAATACTAAAAAAGTGAGAGGCAGAGTTTGAGACAGGAACTGTCTGTACAATATTTCACACTTGTACACATACAGAGGAACGGTGGTGTCTAAGCATTGACCGTCTAGGAATTGGGAGGCCTGTGCCTTTAAGAACTCAAGCCCAGGAGCCCGCCCCCTGCTCGGGGGCTGACAGGCAGAGTCCAGGGAAAATAAAGAAAAAAAAGACTTTGCCCCTGGAAAACTGATATTTACAAGGACATCAGGTGGCTTGTCCTGCTGGGTGACTGTTCCCACCTCTCCCCCTCCCTAAAAGGGGGTTTTGTTCGTGCACAGGGTCTGGCAGTGTCCCCCAGCCCGGGGTTAACCAAGGCTACCACCCCCCACCCCTCCGATTTTTCAAATTTCGCCCCTCTTCTGCAGCTAAAAAAAGAAGATTGATGCCTCCAGCCGGTAAATTTCTGCCCCATGCTCAGAACCAGACACTACCCCCCCTGCAATTTGCCCCCCTTCATCATTTTAAACACCTCCGAAGAGGAGGAAGCAAATCTGAGGAGGCAGTGAGGGCAGAGAGAGGGCAGCGGCTACAGCGAGGGACACTGAGTTTGCTCAGTTCGGGTGCGCATGCTCAGTGCACCCAAAGTAGCAAATTCGGAGAAGTTAGTGTTTTGCTCGCTACACCGGCGTCGGGCAGCAGCACTTCCACCCTCCCGCCCGAGCGATGCCTCTGCCAGCTGACACAGCCAGGAGGGATGCGAATGGTCAACCCGTGAGCATCACCCTTCCTGGGTTCACTGGCCCTGGCTGGAACAGATACTCCGCAAGATAGTTCAGTGCAAAGCAGACCGAGAAGCGCCGTAAAGGGATCTCACCAAACTAGGGGACAGGCAACAAAATGGCACATACAGTTTACTGTAGAGAAATACAAAGTAATGCACACTGGGAAAACATAATCCCAATTATACGTCCAGAATGAGGTGTACTAAATTAGCTATTAGGACTCAAGAGAGAGATTTTGGAGTTGGTGTGGATAGGTCTCTGAAAACATCCACTCAATGTGCAGCAGCAGTCAAAAAAAGCAAACAGAATGTTAGGAATCATTTAAAAGGGAATAGAGAATAAGACAGAGAATATCTTCCTGCCTATGTTTAAATCCATGGTATGTCCACATCTTCAAGACTACATATAGATGGGCTACGTCTACACTGGCCCCATAAAACGGAATAGTCATGCAAAGCAGGTAAGTCAGGATAGGGAAATCCGCGGGGGATTTAAATATCCCCCACGGATTTAAATAAACATGTCCGCCACTTTTTTTCCGGCTTGGGGAAAAGCCGGAAAAAAGCGTCTAGACTGGCCCGATCCTCCGGAATAAAGCCCTACTTTCAAGTAGGAATAAGAGATCCTCCGGAAAAGGACTTTATTCCAGAGGATCACACCAGTCTAGATGCTTTTTTCCGGCTTTTCCCCAAGCCGGAAAAAAAAGCGGCGGACATGTTTATTTAAATCCGCGGGGGATATTTAAATCCCCCGCGGATTTCCCTATCCTGACTTACCTGCTTTGCATGACTATTCTGTTTTATGGGGCCAGTGTAGATGTAGCCATGTGGTTGCCTTATCTCAAAAAAAGGTATCTTGGCACTGGAAAAAGTTCAGAAAAGGGCAAAACAAAAATGAGTAGGAGGTTGGAATGGCTGCCATATGAAGAGAGATTAAAAAGACTGGACTTTTCATTTTAGGAAAGAGGAGACTAAGGGGGTATCTGAAAGAGGTCTGTAAAATCATGACTGGTGTGGAGAAAGCAAATAAGGAAAAGTTAATTTGTTTCCCCTAACACAAGAATTAGGGATAGAGATGCAGCCATGTTAGGGGTCACCCAATGAAATTAATAAGTAGCAGATTTAATACAAACAAAACGAAGTATTCCTTCATGCAATGCACAGTCAACCTGTGGAACTCCTTGCCAGAAGATATTATGAAGGCCAAGACTGTAGCAGGCTTCAAAAAAGAACTAGATAAATTCATGGAGGATAGGTCCATTAATGGCTATTAGCCAGGAATGGTGTCCCTAGCCTCTGTCAGCAACTGGGAATGGATAACAGGGGAGGAATCACTTGATTACCTGCTCTGTTCATCCCTCTGGGGCACCTGGCATTGGCCACTGTTGGAAGACAAGATACCAGGCTAGAAGGACCTTTAGTCTGAGCCAGAATGAGACCTCTGGGTGCTAATATAATGAATATATACAATAATAAGCACTCCATGGGGACCATGCAATTTACCAATGGGAACTGATGCAGAATAGTTAAGAGTGTCGCATAATGAGCTGGTTTCAGGATTCATGAGTACTGATCCTGGTTCTGCCTTTAGTTTGCTAGACTATACTGGGGTGGTGCAATGGAGTAGAAGTACAGGTTGAAACTCTAATATCTGGTACTCTCTAGTCCAGCAGGACCAGCGTATTGCTGGACCAGAGAACCAGCTGGGAGCGGAGGTGGCCAGGGTCAGAAGCAGAGCCCTGGCTGGTGGCAGCAGGACCAGAAGCTGGCAGCACTGCCCAGGCCAGCAGTGGGGAGCACAGCCCCATCCGAGGCTGGTAGCAACAGAGCTAGCGGCAGAGAATACAGCTCTGGCCAGGGCCAGGAGCCAAGCTCAGTGGCCAGAGCTGGTGCCCAGGAGTGGGGTTGATGGCCAGGAGGGGAGCCTTGACCTCCCCGGCCTGGAAAACGCCCCGGTTTGGGACTATTCAGATCCCAAGGGCTCTGGTCCAGGTGAGGTCCAACCTGTATTAAATATGTAAAAGAATGGTGAGGATAGACAGTTTTATCGTACAGGTGGGTTTATTAGACATTACTGTAAATCGTCTGGAGGTATCTTTTCTTCACTACTTTTTTACCATGACTACTCTACATTTCTGTTATAAGCCTCTGGTCCATCCCTCTTCCTTTCCCCCTTGCTTTACTTGTGTGGCTGTTCCCATTCCTTGATTTTCAATCATCAATCACAGTCAGGTGGACTTTTTAAAATGCGGTTTCATGCCATTCTTTCTAAACTGTAGGGAAATAGTGCTTTGAATAAACTCTTTTGGGAACCTTCCAACTCTGTGTCCTTAGTGGCAAAAATTGATTACTATATGCTTCTCTTCCCGGGACCCTTAGAGAGAATGAAGATGGGACATCTGAAAGTCATTTAAATAACTTAGAATTAGCACCGCTGCCAAAGTAGAAAGGTTGGGGGGAAAGGAGTTACTTGCAGACTGCATGGAGGCTGATCGTTTTTAAAGATCTCAGTCTTGCTTCACATCCTGGAGGAGAGGACACTTTAAGGGATGCACATTGACATGATTCAGTTATACTAAACATTATTTATTACTTTCCTGAGTGCTGCCAGTGACCAATCCACTAACTTGGAAATGCTTCTATTCCAACGTACATTTGTTAAATGAGGAAGTAAAGAAACCATGAACCTCTTGTCTCAGTCTTAAGGTTTCCCTGGGTGTTATTTTTACTAAAAAGCATTGCTTGCCAGGGACATTGCGTACGATTTAAGATAAAGGGCAGAAGTACAACAGCATGCTGCATGTGGGGATAGAGATACTAAAATTAATTCATAGGAAGTGCCTAGGCTACCAAAAGCCTCCAGGAAACGTAGACAACATTAGACAAAATGATGGACTTGGTGCTGACGCACTTCTTTGAGCATAGTCCCTTAATAAAATGATATTTCTGCCACTGCAGTGCTTGGCTCTCTGCCCAACTTGTTAAAGAAAAATTTCTATTTTGGCTACTTCCTGTACTTGTTTAAAAGAATGAACTTTAATTAAGAAACTTTAGTTCAAAGCAAAGGAAGATGTTTCCCCACTACTAATACTTTACTTGCATCCATTTTTTCCCCTGTTGACCACAAAGCACATGATTGTAGGCAAAGTGGGTCCAAGCCTGCACACTGAGGTCAGGCAGCAGGGAAGGTGGCCAGTGCTGCCCCAGCCCTCCCCCTCGGGAGGAGCCACCTTGGGAGGAGCTGCTGTCAGAGCAGTGCCATCCTCTTCCTGGTAAGTCCCCCTCCAACTTCCCAACCCCCTGCCCTGAGCCCCTTCCCCTCCGCCCTGAATCTTGCACCCACCTGCCCTGAGCCTCCCACCTCCTACCCACTGCCCTGACTCCTCCACCCCACCCTTTGCTCTGAGCTTCTCACCCCCTGCCCTGAATGTGCATCCACTACACCTCTAGCCCCCTACCCTGAGCTCCCCCACATCTCCAAGCCCTGAAGGACCTGATCAATGCCGGGGAAATCTAGTTTTATATAAAGTTAATACAATAGTATATAGGATATGAATAACAGGCATGCATTTGGTAACAGTAACCACTAGATGAGTTGAATGTAATATTTATCATATGAATCTATGTTTATTACACCATCACTTGAGGAAGTTATGGAAATGACTCAACAATGCCATCATTGTCTAAACTGGTTTCAAGTGGGGTTTTAACAATGGTTGTAGTGTAAAAGGACAATGTCTCTTAAAGCAATGTCAAAGTTTTCCTGGTAGGGAAGATAATGAATCATCTTTATGTCTGTGAGGTATGTTCAAGGCGATATTACCAGTAAAAGGATTAATCCTACAAATGTGACCTATACTATCTATTTATGTTTGTCAGCCGACGGTCAGGGCAGTGAGTGGTGTGTGTGTGTGTGTGTACTATACACCCGAGACTTCAACTACTGAGACCGGGGTCCCTTGCAGTGGGCAACCTGGAAGAGGTTGATGTGCGCCCCAATGAGTGTACAGAGAGAGCTTATTACACTTCAGATTTCAGCTGCTAGAATTCACAATTCCTTCGCAGCGGGCAGCCTCGGGGAGGCTGAGAAGCGCCCCAACGGATTTTGCCACCTGGGTGTGACACAAATCCAAATGCCCAAGCTCTCCCTATATCTGTCCCTTTATGACCGGCTGAAGTTCTTTTAAATTGTGCTTGGTTCTGTTACAGCAACTGAAGGAGTCAGGTTAAAGCTTAAACAGTTACAGGTTTATTAAAGAAGCTTATAAATCATATGGTTGCAATGGCTATTGTTCTATTTCTTAACTGCTAGCAAAATATAGATCTTAAAAATGGTTACAAAGAAGAAAAAGATAGAAAAATAGAAATAATGGTACCAAGTAACAGCTTAATCATTAAAGATCTCTAAGTCTGTGTACACTTAAGACAGAGGACCACATCCAGGTACAATTTTTACCCCCTTCTGTGCCTCTTGACTCCAGCGTGTCAGGCCAGGGCCGGTCCCTCAATTCCTAGGAAAGACGAAAATACGAGGTGGGCGTCCCCATAGAACCTTGAGAGGTCAAACAGCTAACCCGACCAGCAGGTAGAGGGTAGAATGACACTCAAAAGAGAGTGTGCTGCTGTACCACCTTTATACTCATGGGGTCACGTATTTCTCTTTCTTATCTGTCATGCCAAATGGGGCTGGTCTGTCTTTTGTGAGACCAGTTCTTACAAGGGAGTTGTGAACTTAATTTACACTTGTAAGAGCGATAACTAAATTGGAATTACTGGGGATTCTTTTCTCAGTGGGAAATTCCTCTCCCAGGGACTGTGTGTGTGTTTGAATCAACATGGGTGCCAGCCGGGGCAGTTCTCGCAGCCTCGAGGCCAGCTTATTGACTTAATCGCTCTCTCTCCACATATCTGTTTTTTCAGCTTCTCAGGATCAGATGAGCCAGCATAGACTATGCTGATTTTACTGCTCCTTCTCTGCCCTGTATGCTTCAGAGAGGCAAATAAGATGGATGATATGGGGGGTTGGTCTGTCTGGCTACAATGTTACAACAGCACTCAAAGGCTATGTCTAAACTACATCCCTCTTTCGAAAGAAGGATGTAAATTAGACAGATCGAAAGTGCAAATGAAGCAGGGATTTAAATAATCTGTGCTTCATTTGCATAATCGTGTCACAGCATTTTCAAAAAAAAGGGTATTTCGAAAGTGAAACCGCTGTCTAGATGCAGTTTTCGAAAAAAGCTCAGTTTCCAAAAGATCCTGTAGTCCTCATTTTTTGAGGAGTACAGGATCTTTCAAAAAAATGTTTTTTCCCCCGAAAGAGCCACATCTAGACAGTGGTTTCACTTTCGAAATATCCTTTTTTGAAAGAACGCTGTGACATGATTATGCAAATGCAGCATGGGATATTTAAATCCCCGCTTCATTTGCACTTTCGATCTGCCTAATTTACATCCCTCTTTTGAAAAAGGGATATAGTTTAGACATGCCTAAAATGTGGTAAGATTTCTATAGGCATATAGGAAGAAATAATCTTTGCTTCAAGAATATTACAATCTATATCAAAAGACAAATCAAGAATTGAGGAAAGGGATACACCATCTAATAAAGGCCAATCTAGCTGACTAGCCCACATCTTGAAATATATCACTTTCCATTCCCCACCCCCACTAAGCCATTAATTAATTTTAATTAACTGTCACAGTTTATACTATCGATTGATTTTCTTTTGTAATAATTGTCTTTTCCTTTGTCTGTTTGTTTTTTATTTTATTTTATCATTTCCTATTTTAATTTTTAGCCATTTTTACCTTTCCTTATTCATTAAACCACAGGTAAAACTGCCAGTGGCAAAACTAATTATGTAAGCAGTGTCTTTTCTGGTGCTACCTTTATGGGATCCACAGAAGATATAACAAAGCCCAGTTCCACTATCAGTTACACTGGTATAACTCTTGTGATTTCAAGTGGACTGTACTAATGTAACAAAAAACTTGACCCCAATAGGCATTAAGTGACAAAGATGTGGTTGACTGGATTTTATACTTTGGCCAGAGGAACCAGTCTCAAGCTCATCTCCCTATCCCAGGGTGATCAGTGGGTTTGTTTACTCAAGGAAAACTTACAGGGATAACGTTCCCTGTTTTCACACAATTTTCTTTAACATAACAGGCAATGATAAAACAATGTAAGTAACGAAAGGTGAACAACAAGGTAAAACACTAAGTACTCCCAACTGTAGTAAAAGAGGATCAGCTACAAACAGGTTTTGGTGGTAACACAGCCTGGCACAGGATAGACTAATGGAAAGAAAAATATTACTTCTTTACCATCTCTTGTAGCTTTTGGTAAATGACTCACACCAACACATCTGAACTCTGGATCCATGCAACACTGGCAAGTATTGGAAGCAGGCCCTCGGGACAGGTAGAGGACTACTCTGTTCCTTCTTCTTCCATAGATCTTCCTCCTTGCACTGTTGTGGGTGGGTGGGAGCTGAATATTGGAACAGCAGGTGATAAGTTTTTCTGTGAGTAAGGTGAGTTACTTTCTCAATAACCCTTGTGTGATACTAATGGCCTATCAAGTGAGCAGCAGTACTAGCTACCTACCAGCAACAGCATATGCTACCTTCAAGATGGGCAGCCCCACCTGACTGGCATACTGGACTTTTATACTATCTAGTTGGACAGGTGACTTGCCAGTTTCCTCCCTTTGGTTGGAAAAGGCACCAAAGCTCAAAAAGAGCTGGGAAGGATGCCCAACATGCATTTCAAATTGTCTTTAGAAGAATCCAGGATGGCGCATGAAATTAACAGTAAAATAAAGAAAAAAAATCCTTTATAAAGCCACAGTTGAATATGAAGGATAACAACTGAACCAAAGATGTCCAAATGGAGAGAAAAATATTTGTAGGTTTAAAGACCTAAACATTGGCAGGCAACATACTGAATAAAATCAAATTATAGTATTTGGGCAAAAAGCAAACACACCTTTATGAGATCTGTTCTCCTAAGCAAGGTCAGATTTATCTATTAATGATAATCTGCAAATATCAAATGCAAAAACCAAAACATTTGCTAAATATGCTGAATGCAGTATTGCCAACACCAACCACTCAAAAATCTCAAATCTCCAAAAAAAGTCATGACTTTTGCTTAGAAAAAAACCAGGAGATTTTAAAATACAGCAGACTTCCGATAATCCAGCACCTTTGGGACCGAGAGGGTGCCAGACTATCGGATATGCTGGAGTATCAGGAGGTACTCCGGCAGGGGGCTGTGATGGGTCTGGGGAAGGGGTCGGGGGGGGGAACAGCGCGGTGTGGGGCGAACCGGGTGCTGGTGAGGGGCGGCGCTGCGGGACCAATCTGGCAGCACCCCAGCTGCTCTGCCCCGGGCTTCCCTAAGTCCGCCGCTGGTCAGTTTCAGCAGCGGCAGACTTGGGGAAGCCATGGGGCAGAGCATCTGGGGTGCTGCCGGGCGCCAAGCAGGGGGGGTGAGGGGCGGTGCTGCAGGACCAACCTGGCAGCACCCCAGCTGCTCGGGTCCATGCCGCTTCCCCGGGTCGCAGCTGGTCAGTTTCAGCAGTGGCAGCAGCGGACTTGGAGAAGCGGCACGGAGCAGCTCCAATTGTCCGGCTGGCCGGAGCACTTCCGGGTTCCAATTGGTGCCGGACTATCAGGAGTGCCGGACCACTGGATGTCAGACAATTGGAGTTTTACTGTAATACATACTGTGTTGTTGTTTTTTTTCTTTTGCTTTACAAGATTTTTACATTATTTTCTTTACAACCGGGAGGGCTACAAACTTACAAAAAAGTACTTGAGATTCTCATTTAAAGCACATGACTCCAGGAACTAGTGCTTCAAGAAACAGTATTATGAATTTCACAATATATTTCATATCTCCAAAGTATCAATTACTCCAAGCAACATAACAAAGATGAGGCATTGGCAGCACTAGGAGTAGTGTTGCCATTTGTTTCTTTCAGGTTCCTGACCATTGCAAATTGTTGGCTCTTGCTTCAAGCAATGACCAAGCATGCACTATGCTGATGTTACAACCTCCAATTCCATAGTAGTTTGGGGACAGGACAAGGAACTTAGAATCCAGAAGCTTTAATTCCAGCTCTGAAACTAATTTTTTCTGTGGCCTGAAGAAATTTACTTAACTTCTACCTGCCTCTGTTTCCCCATCTATAGCATGACAATAGTGAAATATACCAATTTCAAAAAATTCTCATGAATTACAAAGACATTAAACACTTTGAAGATTAGATTGCAAGGTGTTTGGAGCTGGGACTTTTTGTTCTGTGTTTGTACATTACCTAACACAGTGGTCCTGGAACATGGCTAGGGCTCCTAGTGATTATGGTAATAATAATAAAGATTGAAAGTGTTAAATAAATTACTAAGGATTATTATAATCATTTAGTTTTAGGATTGCCGGATGGTTTAACCAAAATACCGAACACCCCCCTTTTAAGAAACGCTTTTGAGGATTTTTGGCCCTAACAGGCTGCTGGCGGCCACCCACCATCTTGGCTCCCTGAGCCAGGCCGGACAGCTCCCCTGCGGAATCCGGTAAGCACTCGGGATTTTCGCTTTCTGTCCAGGAAAAAAAATATCAGAAAATACCAGACATTTTAAGTATCCGGTATTTTCTGAATTTTTTTACTGGACAGGGGGCAAAAATACTGGATTGTCCAGTTGAATACTGAACACCTGGCAACCCTATTTAGTTTGGATAAGAACCCCAAGCTAACTAACTTGGAGTCGTTGATACTGGGCTGAAATTCACAGACATGCCAACTTTGTAGTGTTCTTTTTTATCACAACCACATCTGTTCCTATCTGGAATCAATAACGCGGACTAATATAATGAAAAATGTAAAAGACTGTGGGGAAAAAAATTCTCCTAAGCTCTACTTAAATTTGGTTGAAGCAAAATGCAGGACAATGTAGCACTTTAAAGACTAACAAGATGGTTTATTAGATGATGAGCTTTCGTGGGCCAGACCCACTTCCTCAGATCAAATAGTGGAAGAAAGTAGTCACAACCATATATACCAAAGGATACAATTTAAAAAAATGAACAAATATGAAAAGGACAAATCACATTGCAGAACAGAAGGAGGATGCGGGGGGGTGGGAAGGGGGAGGAAGGAAGGTAAGTGTCTGTGAATTGCTGATATTAAAGGTAGGGAGAGTGGGATGTTTGTGAGTTAATGGTATTACAGGTGATAATTGGGGAAACTGTCTTGATAATGGGTGAGAAAGTTCAAAGACTTGTTAAGTCCCTGGTGGTAAGTGTCGAATTTTAACATGAATGACAGTTCAGAGGATTCCCTTTCAAGTGCAGATGTAAAAGGTCTTTGTAGCAGAATGCAGGTGGCTAAGTCATTTAGAGAGTGTCCTTTCTGGTTAAAGTGGCAAGAAACTGTTTTCTCTTTGTGATCTTGTCTAATATCTGTTTTGTGGGCATTAATCCTTTGGCGAAGTGTCTGAGATGTTTGTCCAATGTACATAGCAGACGGACACTTTCGGCACATGATAGCGTAGATTATATTTCTGGATGCGCAGGAATATGTGTTCTTGATCTTATAACTCACTTGGTTAGGTCCAATAATGGTATCAGCAGAATGAATATGTGGACAAAGCTGGCAACGGGGTTTGTTGCAAGGGAAGGTACCAGGGTTGGTATTAGTGTGGTATGTCCTGTGGTGGTTGGTAAGAATCATCTTGAGGTTAGGTGGTTGTCTATAGGAGACTATGGGTCTGTCTCCCAGAGCCTCTTTGAGTATGGTATCCTGTTCCAATATAGGCTGTAGTTTCTTGATAATGTGTTGGACAGGTTTAAGTTGGGGGTTGTAGGTGATGACAAGTGGTGTTCTATTGTTGGTTTTCTTGGGTCTGTCTTGAAGTAGATGGTTTCTAGGTATTCGTCTGGCTCTTTCAATTTGCTTTTTTGTTTCTCTGGGTGGGTAGTTGAGATTTATAAATGCTTGGTAGAGATCCTGAAGCTTCTGGTCTCTGTCAGTGGGGTTAGAGCAGATGCGGTTGTATCGAAGGGCTTGGCTATAGACGATGGATCGTGTGGTGTGTTCTGGATGGGAACACTCTTTGTGAACTTTTGAGGCAGCTCCTTTATGTGAATAATCATATGTATCTGAGTAAGTTTTGCCCAGTCCTACAACAAAACTAAAGGTAGCATGCAGTTTACTTGCAACAAGAGTTTTGCCTCCTCATACAGATGGCAACTAATAATAAACACCATCTGCTGTAAATGAGGTTACTCTCTTAGCAACCAGTTAGATTGGGCTACTGTTCAGCCTCCTGTTTTCTATACTAAGTACCCACTGGCAGTTCAGTTCACAACAGTCAGTGATCAGAAATGAAGTGACAGAGAGAAATGCACTGAGAGACTATAGAGCAATTTCTGTGAGCTCAGTAATTGCTAACGTTCCAGAGACCATAGTCTTGAGACCAATGTAAAGGTTTTGCTCTTCCCAGTGCCAAAAACAGCAGTAAACAATAGGCTACATTCAGCCAGACTATGATGGGGTGCAGTCAGAGAAGACCCCTTCGGGCTGCTTCCCCGTGTGCTGACAAAGTCACTGACACTTGCCTTCTTGCTCTGAGGCCTCTCACCGCCCTGTCCTGCTGGGCCAGATTTCCTGGTCTTCTCCAGACGAAGCACAGAGCTGAGTTCACCACCCCCCAAAGAGCAATGCAGACAATGAATCACTTCAGCTCTGAGGAGAATGCAGTTCCAGGCACAACATTCAAGAAAGCAACCACGTAATGGATCAACCCCCCAAATAAATCCATCTTCCACTGTGTGCGAGTTTTATACATTGAAAGCCTATTCCAGGGTATGTCTACACTACCCCCCTAGTTCGAACTAGGGGGGGTAATGTAGTCATACGGAGTTGCAAATGAAGCCCGGGATTTGCATTTCCCGGGCTTCATTTGCATAAAGCCGGCCAGCGCCATTTTTAAATGCCGGCTAGGTCGGACCCCTAATTAGGCTTCCTAATCCGAACTAGCTAGTCCATGCCGCATGTAGCCGCGCGGCACGGGGTCCGACCTAGCCGGCATTTAAAAATGGTGCCGGCCGGCTTTATGCAAATGAAGCCCGGGAAATGCAAATCCCGGGCTTCATTTGCAACTCCGTATGACTACATTACCCCCGCTAGTTCGAACTAGGGGGGTAGTGTAGACATACCCTCAGTAAGCCCCATTTAAGAATGAAAGGAGGACGTACACACTGATTGCTCCCCCAGGTAGCAATTATTTACACTTGGCTTGATAGTAAATAAAAGTAAATATTTAATACAAACAGTAGGATTTAAATGGTTGCAAGTGAAAACAGACAGAGCAAACTAAATTACAAATTTAAAATAAAACACAAACACACTGAAGATTATTGAAAATTTACCCTAAAGCTATTTTTATTTCAGCTAAAACTCCAAGCCAGGTAAGATCTTTTTCTCCTTGGGGTCACCGGCTATTTCCTTAGGTTTGTCATGCCAGCCAAAAACCAAGAGACTGAAAACTTTGCATCTTAAATAGACTTCCTTTTTGGCAGGAACTTTATTTCTACATTCCTCCCTTCCATGAAAAGTTACCTGGTCAGACCCTGCAAGTTGAGGTGGTCACATGTGTTCCAAAGACCAACCATTGCTTTGACATAAAAGACAAAGAAGGCTCTTATCAAGTGGTTATTTTGATTACCCAGATGTTGAGATGTCTTGAGCATTGGAATCAACCTCGATGGCTTTCATTTGCACATTTAAAAACACAAACCATTCCCTCTCCCATATTTCTAACTTTACACACAAGAGTGATACATACACAAGATATGCAGACCCAGAAGATTGTGACCTAAAAATTAATAGGTTATATGAGGTATTTTGTCCAAAGTATCTTTGAATTATGCATATGTGTACCCATAAGACCAGTAGTCCCCAACATTTTGGGGCTGCCGGGCGCCCGGGGGCGGGGCCGCGCATGCGCCGCGCGCAGGGCTGGATTAAGGGGGGAACTAGCCGGGCAGCTGCCCGGGGTGCCAACCTATAGAGGGTGCCTGATGGCAGCTGTAAGGGCTGCGTGCCCGGCCGCGTGGCACCTCTTAGAGCTGCCATCAGGGTACCGCAGGCCCGACTGCAGCTGTAAGGTGTGCAGTACGCTGGGGGGCGGGGCCACGCACCTGGGGTTCGGGGCGCAAGAATGGCTAGGGCCGGCCCTGGTCACTCGGCGGGCGTACATAAATGCCCCGGCGGGTGCCATGGCGCCCACGGGCACCACGTTGGGGACCACTGCATAAGACAATCTCATAAAGCTGGGGGGGGAAGGGGTTACACACAAGAGACTATATTCAGCCCTCACATTCTTCTTGTGCATCTGAAATGTAGGCTGCATGTGATGTAAACTCACTCACCACAGCAGGGCCAGAGCAGCATCACAAAGTGCTTGCAACCACGCTCTGCTGGGAGGTGCTGAGAGCCAGCTTAGAGAAGAAGTCTGCTCAGCAGGGGAGATATCAACACAAGATGAGCTGTAAATTAAAGCTGCCTGTCCCTAGCAGAATGTTTGTGGCAGAGAGGCAGTGATGCATTCCATTCACTTTAGGACTCCCCTCCACAGTGAATATCCCAGCTTGTGCAGCTTCCCCCTGGGTGCAGTTTTCTTCACCAGCCGGCCACTGATTTTTCCATTCCATTCGTGTTTCATTATTGTATTGCCAGATGATTACAATGTGTCAAATTGTTTAGAACAGCAGACACAGCATAGAATCTTTTCATGCAAAGCTTTGACACCTGGACAAGACAAGGAGGTTTTCTGGAAGAAACAGGCCAGAAGTAGAACTGGTGGATCAATAGTTACCATTTATATTGCAGTAGTGTCCAAGAGTGCTGATCAGGAGTCAGTAATCATTGCGCTAGGTGCGGTACAAAATGAAAACATTAAAATAAATTTGTAAACAAAGAGCTTGAATCTGATCCATTGCCTCAGGAACGGTCATACTAGCCTTTATTCAAAATACCTAGACGACATTCATGAAAACAATACACATCTTGAAAGTTTCGAAAATTCCTACTGGAAGTATTTTAGTTGCTACTAGAAGATTTACCTGGCATTGCTCGGGTCCTTCAGGACAGTGGGATATGAGTGTGGAGGGTGTAGGAGTTGGGGGGCGGGAGAACTCATGGGATAGGGGTGCAGAAGTCAGGGCAGCAGAAGGAAGAGACTGGTGGGGCTAGGAGGCTTGAGGGACTGTGATCAGATGATTTTAGCAGCTCTCTACTGGATTCACTAAATGAATCCAATCCCAGAGCAGAAACAATACCATGTAACCAATCACACACCACAAATTGTGAGATGTCAAGCATTGTGGAGAATGGTTCATTAACCACACATTCTCATGTCTGTAGGGTTGCCAGGTGTCCGGTTTTGAACCGGACAGTCTGGTATTTGAGCTTTCTGTCCAGGAAACAAATTGAGAAAATATAAATGTCCGGTATTTTCTAATTACATCAGTTTTATTATTATGAGTATCAGTACGTAGTTGTGTACTGCCTGGCTGGTAGACACGCTCATGCTGCGTGAATGTGTCTACCAGCCAGGCCGTACGTAGCTACGCAGTAGAGAGGAGGGGGGGAAACGGGGCCAGATGGAATCCCCAGGACCGGACTCACCCGTGCGTCCCTCCGGATCGTGCACAGGATGGGCAGCACCCTGGAATCTGCGTGTGCCCGGGCCAGCCCCACTTCCCGCTGGCTGCTTCCCCCCTGCTATTCCTCCCCAGGTAGCCCCACTCCCTTCGACCTCCTCCCGGCCAGCCCTACTTCCCACCGTCCGGTTCCCCCTGGGCCATCCCCGTTATCCCGACCCTCTCCTGGCCAGCCCTGCTCCCCGCTGGCCAGTCCCCCCCCCCCCCAGCTCGCCCCCTGGCCAGCCCAGTTCTCTTTGACCCCCCTCCCAGCCAGCCCCACTCCCTGTCAGCCGGTTTCCCCCCCAGCCAGCCCTGCTCCCCCCCAATCATCTCCCAGCCAGCCCTGCTTCCTGCTGGCTGGTTCCCTCCCCCACCCGCCCCAGTCCGCTCCACTCCCCTGACCCCGTCCCGGCCAGCCCTGCTCCTCTCCCTGCTGGTCCCTCCTCCCCCATCCCGTTCTGAGATCACATGTGTCTGGTATTTTTTTGAAACCCATCTGGTAACCCTACATGTCAGCAGATCACATCTGCCATGGTGCCCTGGGTAAAGAGGTGATCTAATGTTGGAAGAGTGTAAACCAGGTAGGATGCTTTCTTCCATCATTACATAGAGAAAAGCAGATAAACCTGGAGTCCACTGAAAAGCCAGTACCTCACATTTGTTAAATTAGTGATTGATATACCCCTATAGGAATACTGTGCAGCGATTGTACTACAGGTTGAACCTCTCTAATCTGACACTCTGGTCTGGCAGCATCCGTGGTCTGGCATGCTTCTATTTAGCTGGATGTCTGCTTTTCGTGGATGTGGCCAAGTTTCCTGTGGTCCTGTAAAGTTTGTTTACAGCCACCAGTCCTGACTCTCAGAGTTCTGTGCTGTTATTTAGCTCTAAATTACCCTAAAATGTCTTGTAAGAGATCAACAAGCAGTGGAAGTGCTGCTAATGCTGCTAAGTGTAAGCATGTTTTTTATGCGTTATCTGATTATTTCCTTGTGCCAATACAGTAAAATTGTGTAACACTCACACTTAGTTATGAAGAGAGCTGAGAAGCCTTGGCTAGGCTTAGGCTTATATAGGGTGTATCTGTCATACATTATTAAGCAGCATTGCAAGCACTGTTCCATTTATTTGCCTTTGTGAAATAAAAATAAAGAGACCCACTCAGTACAATATTGGCTTTGGGTGGTTTGGCAAATTCTCTCCCTTTGCACTGGTCAGGTCCCAAGAGTGCTGGACTAAAGAAGTTCAACCTGTACTTACAACATTCATTTTCTTATGTTATAAATAAAACAGCAGTCACTTGCAAGAAATTTGTTAACAGGCAGTTAAGGCTGTGAGCATGACATACATTCTTCTTGTCCTTATGTCCTTCCTCAGTGTGGGACTTAAAAAAAATATAAACAAATAAATTGCAAACGGAAATGTTACACCTTCAGAAAATAAGTCAGGGTAAAGACACAAATACTCAACAAATGTATAGAACGCAGGCAATACACAATTAAGGTGCTCCTTCTTGTACACAATTCCTGCACACAAACTTCTGAAAACCAGAAAACACACAGTTAGATTGCTGCTTCTTAAACACAACCACATAAACTTTACTGTGTCCCTGGGGCTTGCCAACATGGAAACAAGAAGGAAATGCACATCAGTGTGATCTCTGCTAACCTGCTGCATTTACTGGACACAGCAAGCTGCCTCTCCTCTTGTAAGCTTCAACCAACCACCATTCCAGGGGGCTGAGTTAAGGTTCAGTGTTTAACTCAGCTAACCCGTGTCTTCGCTGCTTATAGTGTGTATACTTCATTACCTAACAGAGTATTCTAGAAGCTGAAAGAGAATGCAGAAGGTTATGATTTGCAATCCCCATTCTGTCAGTGTACCAGCTTTGTCAGGTTTTCAGTCAGGTCTACCAATTAATTCACACTGTGATAATAAATGGTTGGACACAAGCTCACATTTTCTGTCTATTCCATCTTTTTCTTCTTGTCTTCTTCAGTCTACATGTAATTAATGGATTTTGTCAAAACACGTTGGCCACAGCTGAAAAGCAGGCACATCGCTTCTTAGAGGTGGTTGAATTTATAACCCACATTTCAAATTAGACCAAATGAGCCTTTCAGTGTTTGAAAACTCTCTCAGGGTGGGTCTAGACTACAGAGTTTTTTCGAAAAAAGTGGCCTTTTTTCGAAAAAACTTCCTGTTACGCGTTATCCCCCAGCCAGCCCTCTCAGCTGCCTCCCAGCTGGGAGGCTTGAACGCGCCGTAAACGGTGCTGTCTGGCCCCGCAGCGGGTTCACCCGCTTGGACCCCAAGGCTGGCTTGAGTGTGGGGCGCGGCCGTGTGGGACACCGCCCCATCACACTTCCCCTGCATCTAGACTGCTGCTGCATTCTTTCGAAAGTAAATCGAAAGAACGTGGCAGTTTTTTTGACCGTGGAAAACCTCGTTTTACGAGGAAGAACACCTTTTCTTGAAAGTACTCTTTCGAAAAAAGGCCCTATGCAATGCAAATTGTGCTTTTTGGAAAGAGAGTATCCAGACTGCCTGGGTGCTCTCTTTCAAAAAAGCGGCTTCCTGTTTAAAAAGTACTGGGTGTAATCTAGACACTCTTTTTCGAAAGAGGCTTTTTCGAAAGTATCTTTCAAAAAAGTCTCTTTCGAAAGAGGCTTGCAGTCTAGACGTAGCCTCTCTGTCAGACCCCTCCAAGACTGCAATCGCCTTGCTAAAATCTGTTTCAGCAGAACCTCTAGCATCCAGGGATAGGTGGGCTGATTTCACAAGTCTCAAAAGTTCCAGAACTTTCTCAGAATTAGGCAGGGCAGAGCAGGGCAGGGCAGGGCATACTGAGAGGACCCAGTTGTCTCTTCATGGTAAAGTGAGCTTGAGCATAACAGAAAACGATATCCTTGCTACAGGAATCTATGAGGTAGCTCAACAGACCTATAGCAAGATGTGCATTTTTTAGTAAATTCAATGAGTATTTGACTTATTTATTCAGGCCCCTTTGTGTTCCTGTAGTTGCACTTTCCCACAAGGGTGGAGAAGCCCTGAAGCATAAAACATCCAGATATAGGCAGGACTAATAAGGGCTGGGTGATGGATTTTTGAAATCTAAGCTCTGTTAAGAGGCCATGGAGAGGAAGCTGGAAAGGTTATGGGGCAGCTGTGAAGACTGAAGAAAGGGACGGAGCTCAAAGGAAGGAGAGGTCTCCATACTGTCTCTTATTCATAGGAGGAGCTCCCTGTAAAAGCCATAGGTCTTATTATCCTCCTTCAAATCTCTCCTTGAAGGCCACTTGTGTCAATGAGGCCTATAAAATTCTTGACAATGGTGAGTCAACTGATGTTCAGTGACTGCTGCTTTTTACACTGTTCATAACTTGCCTCCCTATTACCATACGCTCTGCCCCCATCCTGAACGCCACCTGAAGAGCATGGAAGCTTGGAGATTTTCTGGTAAATTTGGGGTAAATAGAAACTTTCTGGAGCTGATCTAGACCAAAACTTTTGATTTTCCCAATCACAAATGGGGAAAGTCATAGGCTGTAAGTGGTATATAAAGGAAGGGAGGAGATAATCAGAAGAGGAGGATGACAGTTGTAATGTTGGAGATGTTCAAGGGTTTGAGCTGCTCACAGGCACTAAACTATAAGGGTGCGTCTAGACTGGCCGCTTGAATTTGAGCAAGAGCACCGACTTTGTAATGTACAAAAATCAGTGCTTCTTGCGCAAATACTTTCATGCTCCTGCTCGGGAAAAAGCCCTCTTGTGCAAGAATACTTGCTCAAGAGGGCCAGTGTAGACAGGGAAGAATTGTTTTGCACAAAAAAGCCCCGATGGCTAAAATGGCGATTGGGGCTTTCTTGTGCAAAATCACATCTAGACTGGCCATGGATGCTTTTGTGCAAAAGCACTTTTTGTGCAAAAGCATCCGTGCCAATCTAGACACGCTTGTGCAGAAATACTTTTAACGGAAAAACTTTCCCGTTAAAAGTATTTCCGCAAATTCATGCCAGTCTAGACGCAACCTAACAGTTTTGCAAGGATTGTGAGCCGAGCTGTAAATAAACTTTGAGTCACCTTGCTACTGGTATGATTCACTGTGCTTTTTCTTCGTTGTCTCAGAAACTATAGCAGGCTATGTTTCAAATGCACTTTTCTTACAGTTGAGGGAATCCCAGCTCTCATTGGTTGTAAATCACAGATCCTCTGAAGTATCTTCCTTAGTCCTGTCTGTGCTTTTTTTAAAGTTATCTCGTAGATATTTTTCTAAGAACACAAGAGTAGCTATACAGGGTCAGACCAGTGGTTCAGCTCATCCTACAGCTGGTCTCTGACAGTGGGCAGGACCATCCCAAATGGCATTTACTGGACTGACAAAAGGTATTTTGTTGAAACATAACCCTCACTAATTCTTAGAAGTGCTCAGATGTCACAGGGACAGGCACCATAAAGCATATAGGCTACCTGAGATGCCATAGCCAGCTGCATTGTCACTCTCAGTCCACGTCTATACTTACTGGCAGACCGATGCTCCAGAGGTCTCTCTTCTGGTGTTCAATTTAGCAGGTCTAGTATAGACCTGTAAATCGAATGCTGAGGGCAGCTCCAGCCAGCGTTCGATACTCCTCCTTTTGTGAAGAATAAGGGAAGCTCCCATTTCCTCCTGCTGTGTGGATAATGTGGAAATGCAATTTAAGATACATCAACTCCAGCTATGTAATGGGCGTAGTTGGAGTTGCATATCTTAATTTGACCTCCCGCTGTAGTGTAGACCAGACCTCAGAGAGCAAGGGGGTAATGGCTTACGTAGGCCACTGCTTATGCTGACAGTAAAAATACTCTCTTGACTAGATAAAGAGGAGAGGTTGCATCACACCAGTAATGATGAAAAAGATTGATTGGGTGGGGAAGGGGGTTTGAACCACATTTTTTAGGACCTAAGGATCATAACATACCCATTTGTCTCATCTAAGTCCCAGGAGCCTAAATAGTGAGTGAACGTCTCATTAAATTCCCAATTTGCTTCTGCCTGTAAGCTAATGATCTTTACATGATCCCCTCCTCCCTCCCCCGTATGAGTCTCAGAAATATTTAAGATGGAGCACAGAGCATTCCACTTGTTCTAACAGCAGGTGCACTATGTTCACCTCACACCTCATTTGGATTATGGCTTGAAGCTCCTGCACACTGTGGGAGGGAAGTTGCCTAATTGTTTTTGTTCATTTGTTAACTGTAATTGTTCCCCAACAGCCTCTCTTTTTCTCCTTTGATGTATGCTGTATCACTTGGCCTCTAATGGATGTGATAAGTGATTCCCGCAGTTTGGTCAGAGATGGGGCAACTGCATTATTGAATGCAGATGAGTTGTTTCATGTTTCAGCTATTTGCATAAGGTTTTATCCAACTGAAAAGAAGTTCTAAGATGTACTGTCCTTTGAGAACTTTGGCCTTGTTACTCTTCCTCTCCATCACCTTAAAACCACAACAAATTGCAGTGGTGTGCATGAAAGCTGACTAACCCATGGGCAAGCAGAAAGAAATTGATCTAGAGCTGTATCTTGGGGAAGGAATTATGAACAGTCCTATCATTCATTTTTGTAGAGATGACGTTACTAAAAAATCTCACATACTGAGCCATCACCAGAACTGTACCTCTTACCAAAAATCTAAGTATCTTGGATGACCCAGGCCATCACTCAATAGACATGTTACTTGAAATCTCCTCTCTTAGCATATATTATCTCCCATGGGAATATGATGATTATAACAATACTTGACAGTTCGCAAGTGCCTTCCATCTGATGGTCTCAAAGCACTTAGCATTAATGAAGCCTCACTTTACCCTTATAACATTTAATGCCAGTTTTACTTATGGAGAAACTGAGGCACTGAGCATTTAAGGAGTCATGCCTAAGGGTATATAGAGAGTAAGTGGCAAAGTGAGGAACAGAGTCTAGGAATCCTGATGTCCAAACTCATATCACTATATATGCGCTCTCTTCCTTCCCCTAGTATATGTTTTACAGAATGAAAGAATTCAGATAACATCAGGTTATAGTAAAGAGAACACAGAGTTTTGCTTAGTATCATTGGATCCTACCTTTGGATTTAAAGTAAAAAAAATCCTACCTACTTCCTTCTTGTACATGAAGTACATTCTTCATTCTTTATGCCTCTATGTTTCACAAGGCATAAAGGATCTGCCGACAAAGGGTTCTGGGGTCAGCAGATCCCCGTCTAGACTGCCGTGCTGTGCCAACAAACAGCTGATCGGCACAGTGCGGTGGCCATTTTTATTTAAATGAAGCAACGATTATTTAAATTGCCGCTTCATTTCCCTTTGTCGTCCTGCTTCATCTACATGGCTCCGTCGACGGAGCCATGTAGTCTAGACACACCCCTTTAATATCACCTCCGGATATTAAAATCATGCAACTTTCTTGCATGGGTGCACATGAACACATACACAGAGACACATGCATAAAAATAAAGTGCTTACTGCCTTTCCAAATAAAACTTTATTCTAAACCCTACAGCATCTCCCACTATATAATCAAGTCTCCTGACAGATATTCCGTATGTGTCCCTAACATCACATTTCTCCCAATAGTTCCAGTGAGAAGGTTAAGGGATGACTTGGTCACAATCTACACGTATCTACATGGGGAACAAATATTTAATAAGGGGCTCATCTATCTACCAGAAAAAAAGTATAACGTGATCCAGTGGCTGGAAGTTGAAGCTAGACAAATTTAGACAAGAATGGCATACAGTTTTGTCAGTGAGGGTAAATAACCCCAGGAACCATTTACTCAGTGGTGGATTTCCATCACTGATTATTTTAAAATCAAGATGGGCTTTCCCCCCCTTCCCCCGAAAGCTCTGCTCCAGGAGTTAGTTTGGGGAGTTCTGTGACCTGTACTATGCAGAAGGTCAGAATGAGTGATCAAAAGGGTCCTTTCAGGCCTTGGACTCTATGAAACTCTAATCAGGCTTCTTGACCTTGCCCCACCTCAGCCAGACCCTCCTTTAGCCCTTCCTCTGAATGCATAAGCATGTTTCCTCCTCCCACACCTCACATGATTGTCATCTGAATGCTAACACTGTGCTCCCTATCATCCTATGAGGGTTTCACCACAAAGCATGCAGGAAGATGAACAGACAGGTTTTCTCCCCTTCTACCGTTAATATTTCTTATCCTTCTTTCTCTCCACCTCTGCCATGTTCATTAATATGTTTTCTTTCTTTTTCTAATGAGTTTTTTCTTCTTCTAATGAATCATCCTTCATCTGCCTTTCTATTTTTCATCCCCATCTTTCCTTCATTCTGCCCGCAGAACCACACCTCCAATCCCAATTGTCCCAAACCCATTCAGTACATACACACACACACACACACACACACACACACACACACACACACACACAGGGCTTGCCGAACCACGGCAAGCCCCACTCACCAGCCGCGCTGTCCAGTGATCTGTCCAGTGATCTCGCACAGGCGAGTAGATTGCATTATTTGTCGAGCCCTGTATATATATATAAGGTTTGGTCTAAAGTCCACTGAAGTCTGCGAGAGTTTCCATTGCTTTCAGAACAGGCATACATATTCAAATGCACATGGGGAAAAGGATGGTCATCCTTTTAATATTAGGCAAAAAGTTTGCTACTCCCAATTTTTTACTGATATGAGGCTTGAGATATTTTCCATCCTTTTGTTGAGCAGAGACCATCAGCTGGAATAAGATAGGCCTATCCCATATAATCAATTTCTTTCCATTGCAGGGGCAGTGTGGTGATTGATGGATCTTGTGCCTTCTTCCCCTCTTGTATGCTCTGCAAACCTAATCCATTTTAAGCTTGATAGCCAGGATATCTATTAAATGTGTATCTTGGATTAGTGCAGTATCCATATTTCTTTAAACATAAGATCAGTTGTATTTTTGGCTGGTTCAGGCTAATTATGCCCTGTTTAAACCATAAAATCCATTTTGGAGGGTGTCATTTTCCTCTGGATTTCAGACTTCTCTCTTGTATCACACATTTAACCCAGGCTATGTCTTGACTGCACTGTTAAATCAGAAAAAGATACACAATTTGCAGTACGCAAACTGCGTATCTTTTTCAATTTACTTTAGAAATAGGCTCTTTTGAAATTTGGCGCATCTACACGGTGCCAAATTGTGAAAGAAAGTTCTCTTTCAAGCCAGTCATTATTCCTCATAGGTTTACAAGGATGGCAAAAGAGCATGTCCATCCTTTCAAAAAAACATCGAAAAAGCAGACGCGGTGTTGCTATTTCGGGATTCCTCTGGTATCCTGAAAAAGCAATGCAGTCTAGACATAGCCTCAGTGTGCACAAAGGGCCCAAGAGGCAGAGAAAGAACACTGTCCCTTCCGCATGATGCATTCTAAGAATCCAGTCAGTTTCTAACTAGTATCTACCCCACCCACTCTGGTTGGTTCACGGAGCTCTCAGACTCAGAGTCCAGAAACATTTGACAGAGCAAAGTTAAAAGAGAAAGAAAAAACAGGAAGAATTCTCTGATGAAACTTGAAGACAGAAAATATTATGGTGAGATACCCAAAGGACATATCTTGCTGAGACAAATTACCACAGACCCTACTCCTTGCTGGATTGCCTGGAATAGCTACAGGTTAGACCTAGCTGGTCTAGCACCCATGGGATCTGATCAGTCCTCTGGGAATTTGCTGAACCAGGGGAAGTCCTCTGACACCAGCCTGGTGACCTTCCCTACTACTGGCACCGCTTCTGGTCCAGCTGGCTCCCCCTGCCTTTGGCTCAGCTGGGTGGCCAGCCTCAGCATCTCTACTGCTATCCCTAGTGGTATAGCCAGTCCATGATTTAGTTCCTTCTAGAAGGAAAAAACAACAACAGATCACTCTGCTGTGTTACTATAGAGGGTGTAGAGCTGGTATAGCCAGCTCCTGGTTTAGGGAGGTCCAACCTATACTGGTTTTAATAATCCAAGGGTGTGGTGATGTGAAGGATGAATACTTGCAAGTCCAGTTATCACCACATATCACACCTGCTAAAACATTTACTTGTGTCTGGCAGTGCGCCATATCTGTGATCTAGCTGAATAAGGACAGTCTGTGAAAACCAGTCAAGGAGAAAGAACTCAAGTTGCTGTTAAGTGTCCTGCCATCAAATTAATATTGGAAACCACTACCTTACCCCAAGTCATAAAGGCACCTGTCAGGAAGCTATTCTGATAAAAATAACTGGATGGCAAATGTTTCAAAGCAAAACTCTGAGAAATACATGCCCCTTAATTACCAAGAGAGCACTTTCTAATTCTTATTTTTTGTGACTAAATCTCCATAGTTTTAGCATTAAAACAACCCACTTCCCAGCCCAAATGCCACTCACACAACAATCTTGTTTGAATAACAGTGATGATGAAAAAAAAATCTCTTGCTTGCACAACACAATCCTGTGAATATTCTGTCTGTGATATACTCAGCTGGGAAAACAGCCATGTAGGCTCCACCCTTCCAATACATTAGAGAAAGGGTGTTGCGAGTCTCCCAACAGTCTCCGTACCTTTGGGCCAGACAAACAGCACTTGTTCAAATGAGAGTTCCTCGAAATTTATTCTGAGTAAAATGATTTTTTGGCATAATTTAAATGCTGCCTCATCTGTAAAAGCCTTAGCAGGGGGTCCCTTCTGTCTAGTAGAAATAGCAAGCAGTGAATGACACAAGTGACCAGGCCTCCACAAAGCTGCTAGCAAGAGGTTCTAACGCAGTGACTGTGCGTCCATCGTCATCCTCCTTTCCTGAGCACAAGGACATGGCCTCCAGGATAAGCATGACACAGCACAACCATGAGACAAGCCTGAATCCAGGTCTCCTTTATGCTGCAGCACATAGATGAGTCGTAGTAGCACTCGTTGGGAGGTGCACCATCCATCAAAATTTTAATTGCCACATGTCCCCTCTCTGTCCCTCTTGGTGGCTCCCTGCACCTCCTCCCCTTATAGGCATCAGTCACTGATGCTGAGGCATGCCAAGCTCTGAAGCGACAGGACTCTGTCCCCACTACAGCACATCACAGCCAGGCTGCAGCTAAAAATGACTCCCTATAACATAGCAGAGTCTTCTGTTGTTGTTGTTTTTTTCCTTCCAGAAGGAACTTGATAGTAATCTGGGGAATAATATTTCAATTCCCCGAAAGCCACCCTGACAGTGCAGCATGTGACAACCCCTAAACATGATCAGTTTCAATGGTTCATTATTGTATCCTCAGGCCTTAATTATTGAATTGCTAGAAATTTCCTAAACCATTTTATTAAAAATTATTTCTCTCTTCAGAGTGGCTTAAGTACTATTTCCCCTGCAGGTGTTCTCACTTTAAAGAGGAACACAAATTTTCAGTTGTGTAGGATTGCATCCTTTAAAGTATTAGAAAAGAGCTAAGCAGAGAAATTGTACAGGGTGGTTGTCCAGTGACTCTGTATGGATTTTTATAGGATGCACGCCAGCTTGTCTGCAGAATGTTTATCCTCTGAATAGGTGAAATGCAAAATCAGGAAAGGCCATGGCGTGGCAGAAGCAACATCCAGGAAATTAGCCTGTCTGGGAAATAAGTCCATGGGTTCACTTAGGATCTGTCAGGCATCCTACTTGTAATGTACACCTTGTCTATGGTGTGTTGCAGGGATGTTACTGGCAGGTCAAGCTCTTGTACCAGATATGGGCTGCCTATAGAGCTTCCTTCCCAGAGAGATGTGCCAGACGTGCCATGCCTGCCGACATGGAGGGAGCAAACAGTATAGTTACCCCAGGATCTGGTGGTTCAAAGAGGTCTGGGGCTCCTGATCACCACCGCTGCCACCACTGGAGCAGCAGTGGTGGCTGGAGCCCCAGGCCCTTCAAATCACTGCCGGAGCCCCAGAGGGCACTGGGGTGGGGTGGGGTGGCATGCTCCACGTGGCACGAGGAGGTGGCTGCCCCAGCTCCTCCCCTTCTGCTCAGGCCCCGCCTCTTCCAGGAGTGTAGAGCTACTCCTCCCTCCCCCATTCCCTTGCTCAGGAGTCAGGCAAGTCTGTCAGTTCGCCTGTGTGCTCACTATCGTACCCTTGAATAGTCTGTCAGTTTATGGCTGAGGGTAGTTTAAATAAGGCATGTTATTCACACAGTGCCACCTAGTGGCTCTGCAGGATCATACAGTTTAACATTCCCTTACACTAGTTACACCCCCTTCCTTAGGGGGCAGATGTGACAGATATGATCATTTTCTGCAATAGCTGTGAAAAACCATAGTGAATGAAGTTTAACTATCATAGAGGCTCATTGTATGATGTATCCTTGTGAGCCTTGATGAGCAAATGACTATTGAAGAATCTGGCAGATAAAGAATGGTCTATTGTGGGGGTTGGGGAACCTCAGGCCCTGGGGCCAGATGTGGTCCCTGGCTTGCCTGGGTCCATCCCCCGAGGCACAGGGCCCATCGCAAGCATTGGGGAGCCCATGCTGGCACTCCAACCCCCCTCACCCACTACCCTCCTGCAAGGCTGGAGCACACAATCTACTAGGCTGGGCTCCTGTAGACTCTGGTGCGCGAGGGGAATGTAGGGAGTGTCTTCTCTGTTGGGGGCCATGTCAGTGAGGTGGGGTTTTGTTTGTTTCTCACTTGTGTGGCTATCTGCTGATTTTTCGGTGAGTCAGTGACCTCTGACCCAAAAAAGATTCCCCACCCCTGGTCTAGAGGGGGGCTTTGTAACATGGTCTGAACAACTGCAGTGGGGCGATTGTTATTGATGTTCTTTGTCCTGTGGGAATACCAGCCTGTCTGTTATTAAGGTGTGTGATGCCTCAGTGAGCAACTTTCCTACTATGCAACACGCCAGGCCTGTCACAATACTCCAGCTCACCCTGCGGCTGCATCCAGTGCTCTTCCATTTGGCACTGAAGGATCCCAACTCTACTTTTGCACCCATATACACAACCAATTTACATTTTCACTGCAGAGCTTAGCTGAGTGGTGAGTTTACCTTAGATGATTATGAGGCTAATATAGCTGGAGGAGCAAAAGCTCATGTGCACATTTATAATTCATCAGCCAAAGCAAATCTTCAGCAGCCATCCATGCACAAGCAGAGGACTGCCCAGCTTGGACTGAATGTTGAACTGTGCACATCTGCCTTATACACAAACATTAAAAGGGAGTGCGTGAAGAAGCTACCTTGTTGTTTCTTTTACTGTGTTTGGGCCCAATCCAAAGTCCATTGAACTCAAAGAACTTTGGATCAGCCTCTCGAAGGGAAGATCTGGGACACGATGGCTTATTCTATTGGGATAATACACACAAAGTGGAATTCCTGGGGAAAAGCTGGGTAGGGGGAGATAGAATGAAAATTCCTCCCCACCTACCCATGCTCACTCTGGTTGTGTTCAGACCTACCCTTCTGCAGCCATGCACTGAGGAGGGGACCATTGTTGATTTGCTTCGCCCAGAATGGAGAGATCAAAGGCCTAAGATATGTAAAAGCACAGGCTGGACTGCATAGTCCTCCTGCTTGTTTTGAGCTGAGGCTGCCAGGAACTTATAATCATATAAAAACTTCTTGGTGGGGTTTTCAGTTCTGACAGCAACCAAAGCCCAAGCACTGATGAGAGGTGAGTATCTCTAGTAAGCTTATTAGTATGTGTCTCCATTTTAATATGTTTTCACTGTACTGTTTACACCTTAAGACTAAGTCTGCTTGCTTAGAACAGCGTTGTGGTCGTTTCTACCTACTGGCCATACATTGATCATAGCCTGCCGAGAGAGAGCACATCACCTGCACTGGCCTGTTTCAGCAGTCTGGCTTGCTGGAAATATCAGTGGAGACAGGGAACTGTGCAGCCTGGAAAAGTGCCAGATCAGGAAGGAGAGAGTCACTGTTCTCCTCCCAAGAGAGGTGATGGCTGAGAAGTCAGGATCCTAAAAGTGATGCCCTGGCAGGACTATAGAGAGGGACTACACATTCAGTTGCACTGAAGAATGACATATACACATGTAAGGAGAGGGAAGAGCAAGGCAATGATTCATGCCGTGCTCCCAAATGCTAGTCAAGGGCTAAGAGACCTGGGATCTCTCTCCTATCCCTATATCTTTCTTCCATATGAAAAAACAAATGACATCAGACATGATCCACGTAGCACATGCTACCTCAGCCTTCACTTCAAGGAGTGCTCCTATTCACTGGGATAGTACACTTTTTCATCTCTCTCCATGCTTCCTGGCTTAAAGTGAATGCACCTGAAATCACATTCAGCCTGTACTTGTGATCAATCCTTCCCATTGCTATAATCTGGTCTCCCTCTAAAAGAAGAGAGTAGGAAAAATTGCCCCCATAGACCTGCAACCAGTAGGCAGCCTTGAATATTGGTACCAAATAGGCAAATCTTCAAGAACACGTTAAGATTGCTCTGGGTGTCATTGCCAAGTGAGCCAAGAGCATCCAACGAATCAGAGTGAAACCTAAATCAAAATAGAAGATGTTTAAGAGACATTGATCTAGTTCCCACTCCACCCCCTCTAGTTATATCTACACAGCAAAAGCTGTGATGGAACTAGCCTGTCTGAACTAGCTTGATTTGAAATAGCACGGGTAACAATAGCAGCAAAGACAGCAAAGTGAATGTTTTAGCATGTGTTGGAATTAATATTTATGCAGGGTGTTACCACCACTAATTCAACCTGAATTCCTTTATTAAATCCTATACACTTGCTCTTAACATCCTTAAAAGCCTAACTAATGAGCAATTTACTACATCCAAACAGTAACAAAACATTTATAAGAATTTGATCCAGATACTTACAAACAGGCTAAACCTACGGGTGCTTAGATCTATATTGGTCAGCTTCAATCCGACAGGTATTAGTCATGAACCCTTTCAGAGTTTATTTTTTTACACCCTTTAACAAATAAGGGATATCATTGCCAATCATTGGACCTTAACTAAGGCCAAATGAAGCAGTTTCTTATGTAGCAGATTTGCTGCACCTGGTACTCAATTAACTATGTTTTAATTGTTACTTCCACCCAAAACCTTATTGTGAAAAGCCACTAACAAGTTTAACACAACAACTCTTCTTTCCTGTGATCACATTATTTTTGGTCATGTATTTTGGGGTTATTGCTCTTGCTAATATCCCAACTCATTTTTAAACCATCATTCACCCATTCTAAAGAGGGCCTGCATTTCAATAATGCAGTTCGTTCAGGCCCAGCACAGAGAATGGGTACCTACTCACACTCCCTTGCTAATGGTGCAATGAGAGAGACTCTGGGCCAAATTCTAAGCTGTTAGAAGTAGAAGCAGCTCTGTTGCACATTTACACCAGCCAACCATTTGACCCTCCTTGTTTCCCTAGCTCTGAGTGGCAGTTGTTATTGTTTTTCTTAATAGTTAGTCTCAGTCACACCAATTATATGACATTGTTTATCTAAAGTACTTCCATTTATTTATAGCTGCTTTCAAATCAGCAGCTCATCATTTCAGTGGAATATTTTGTCATTGAAATGAGTTTCAAATGTTCCAAAGAGTTTTAAATCTCTCGGATTTAAAAAAAAAAGAAAGCCAAGTTCAGATCAGGTTCTTTTTTCCTAAAATTCACATCAGATGGTTACTTGCAGCTGTCTGCACCTGAAATAAATGATCTGCTCTTGCACACCCTAATTCAATGGCCAATCTTTCTTCTTTGATACTGAATGGTTGTGAAGCAAGCAAATCTATTCCTAAAGGCCAAGGCTATATGAACACCTACAGGCAGATTTGAACCTGAGACCACCAGAGCTGCATGTAGGAGCCTCTACAGCTTGAGCTATAAAGCCAGTTGGCGCTCAGCTTAGGCTGTAGAGTTTACAGTGACAGATAAGAATGAGTAAGTGGTCTAGGTGCCACTACATGGGACAGTGAACCACGACCACTAGGTGTGTGGGTTACACACAGAACTTTCATAGTTAAGGATGGGAGAAATGATCCAGCTGGAACTCAGCTGAGTCACACACTTAAAAGTTTCGATGGACTCAGATAAGTGAAATGACCACCTGTAGGTCCACCACAAGACCTGTGGTGCACTACTTATTGTAGATAGCACACCAGCCTCAGCAGCAGTGGCAGCCTTTCTGTTAGGCCTAAACACCTTTGGTCAAAAGTCTTGTTGATGTTGGTATGGCAAGCTCTGTGGAGTGCCCGTAAGAGGACAAATTGTGTAGCATGTGAACTTTGAGTACAGAATTACTGGGGTCAACAAAAAGACACTGTTCTACAGCTGCAGCTTAAGTTTCCACACCCCACCAACTTGCTTAAGTAAAAAGGCTCATCACTGGAGAAAGAAGGTAGTCCTCTCTTCAGCCTACTCAGTCCTTGGCCTCAGGGCTGTAATTGTTTGAATCTGCCTGCTGTGATATGGACATTTGTCCGCTATGGACCAAAGGGACAATCAGCCCATATTGTACCCAGATCAGCCAGAGGATGGTACAGATTCTGAGCATTACCAGCCTGTTTGGGATAAGAACCAATGAGTGAAAGAGGAACAGTAATAGGATACAGAGCCTATCCTCAGAGTCATCTCCTTTCTGGGATCTGACATTAGCATCACTCTTTGCATATAAGCTGAATGTGAATTAAGTTTTTAAGCAAGGTTTGGTGCAGCTTGATCTTAGCAGCAGTCAGACTTCATCTGCCCCTTTCCTTTTACCAGGCCTGATTTGAGAACCCCTTAGTGCTTTGTTCAGCAGGGTCCTGGTGACCCTTTGCAGTTAAGATGCATGATAGGTGATATGTCTCCATGTTTGCTGCCCTGCATGTTTATACTGTATCTTTGGCTGACAGGAGAGTTGGATTGGGGATAGAAAATTATATAGATTTTTGCTTGATTGACACACAGCTCTGACCACATGAGCATACAATTCATTTCCTTTGTGTTTTTTTGGATCTAGGCAACAACAGCATTTTAGCATTGGTTCTGCTTCTAGTAGATTTTCCTAGTGTCTATCAGAAATGTAGGTAATTTTGTTTTTCCCTTGTGACAGCCAAGATCCCCTTTTTGTGATTATCAATGGGGGGCTTTTGTAACATGGTCCGAACAGCTGCAGTGGGACGATTGTTATTGATACTCTTTGTCCTGTGGGAGTGCCAGACTGTCTGTAATTAAGGTGTGTGATGCCTCAGTGAACAGCTTTCTTACTATGCAACAGGCCAGGCCTGTCACAATATTGCAGCTCACCCTGCGACTGCATCCAGTGCTCACCCGTTTGGCACTGAAGAATCCCATCTCTACTTTTGCACCCATACACGCACCAATTTACAGTTTCACTGCAGAGCTTGGCTGAGTGGTGAGTTTACTTTAGATGATTATGGGGCTAAAATAGCTGGAGGACCAAAAGCTCATGGGCACATTTACAATTCATCAGCCAAACCAAATCTCCAGCAGCCTAGCCACCCATGCACAAGCAATGGACTGTCCAGTTTGGACTGAGTGTTGAATTGAGCACATCTGTCTTGTACACAAACCTTAAAAGGAAGTGTGTGAAGAAGCTACTTTGTTGCTTCTTTACTGTGTTTGGGTCCTATCCAAAGTCCATTGACTCAAAGGACTTTGGATCAGCCTCAGTGTGCACAGGAGGAAAATGTGGTGTTTTCCCTAATATTTTTCAATATTATAGTCATCACACACTACATTGATGAATAGCCTTACGAGCTGCATGTTTTTGTGTTTACATCTAATCTCATTGTGCTTCTCCTACCTATCAATATAGTGATGGATAAATGTTAACTAACTGGCTCAGAGGGTTTCTTTACAAGGGATTTCCTATGTTAACACCTTTACTGGATTTTTCCAAATGAAAAAAAATGAGTTTATAATTCAGAAGAAATCTGTGCAAGACCTATTTCTGTTGCCATCTTACAGTTCTTAGAACAGCTTAGATCTTTGCAGAGGTTATAAATCCTAGGCAACTAGACTCTTTTTTTCCTATTCTGATTAAACTTGCAGCTTCATAGAAAAGAAATTGAGACAGCAAAGACTTGAGAGAAGTAACGCAACACGACACGTGCTGGTGATGGAGACATCAAATTCTGAAACTGAAATGCAACCAGTTCTGCCTTTTAGTATTGCATTGCAAGGAGATGCTCTAAAACAGGGGTCTCCAACCTATTTAAGCACAAGAACACTTTGAATTTAAATGCAATCCAAGATCTACCTCAAACCCAAATACCCTTGTCCTGCCTCCTTTATGCCCCTTCTCAGAGGTCCTGCCCCTGCTCATTCCTTCCTCCATCCCTTCCCCATCCTCCCTCACTTTCACCAGGCTGGGGCAGAGGGCTGGGTGCAGGCTCTGGTCTTGGATTAAGGTATTTGGAGTGTGAGAGGGGCTCTGAAATGAACTTGAGGGAGGCAGTTGGGGTGCTACAGGGGGTTCTAGGTGCAGGCTCTGGGAGGGTGTTTGGATGTAGGGGAGCTCGGGGCTAGGACAGAGGTTTGGGGTACAGGAGGGGCTTCATGACTGGGATAGAGTTTCAGGATGTGGGCTCTGACTGGGCACTGATTACCTCAGGTGGTTCCTGGTGGTGGTGCAGGGGGCTAAAGCAGGCTCACCCCTGCCCTGGCCCTGCACCACTCCCTAAAGCAGCCAGCAAACTCTTTCCCAAGTCCTGTTGTGCCCCCCGCTCTGCTCTGTGGAGATAGGATACAGGGTGGGAGAGGAGGCACCTTGACATCAGCGCCCCTCTTCTCTCTCCCCTGCCCTGCCCAGCAAGCAGGAGGTTCCTGGGGGTGGGGGAGGCAGCTCCAAGGCAAAGGGAAGAAGGTGCACAGCAGTAGGGAGAGGGGCAGCTGAAGTGCTGGTACTTGGTAGCCTCTTGGCCAAACTTGTCAGGATCATCTGTCAGAGGTGCCAAGATCTATCAGTAGATCCCAATCTGCTGGTTGGTGACAACGGCCTAAGATTTCTGATCTTTAAACCAAAAGTTACAAAATCCTGTTTCACCTTGTAAAGGGGTGACTTTGTCCCCAGGGCACCCCCTGCTGGTAGTCCCAAAGTATAGCTTCCTCTATTAGAGTAAATACAGCCTCCCCTGCCTAGTCCCCAAAATACAGTTCCCTCTATTAGGGTAAATACAGCCCTGGAGCCTAGTCCTAAAGTATAGTTCCCTCTATTGGGGTAAATACGGCCTCACCACCCTACTCCCTGAACACACTTCCCTTCCTCAGGGTAAGGATGTCCCTGCATGCCTAGTGCAAAGGTAAGCCTCCCAAAGAGCCTAGGCGCGGAGTTACCAGGCGTGTGGAAGGTAGGAGGACCCAGGCCCTCCCACTCCACCAGATCCCAGCCCAGGGCCCTGTTTGAGGTTGCCAGGTGTCCGGTTTTTGCTCGAACTGTCCATTATTTAGGTCTCCCGTCCGGTGAAAAAAACAGAAAATACCAGACATGTGAAATACCCAGTATTTCTGGTTTCCCTCGGACGGAAGCCTGGCGGGGACAATTTTCCCCTGCCATGTCTGGTGGGGTGGGGGAGTGAGGAGCGCAGGGGCTATTTAAAGGCACAGTGCACTTTTTTTTCTCAACAGAATTTTTTTCCTGGTGTTTTTTTGGGGGGCTGGAGGGGAGGGTGTTTGGTATTTTTTATTAAACCATCTGGCAACCCTAGCTTTATTGGCAGTGGAGGATTCCACCACCTGCTTAGCAGGGATTCCAGCTGAAGTGCGCTGAACTCCCAGAGAACCATCCTCCACCCTGGGCTCCTTCCTACCATTCTCAGTGTGGTCCTCAGGGTGTTGTTCGGTTAGCTGATGCCTCCCAGACAGCCTCACTGACCAGGGCTGTCACTGAGGCTGTGGCTGCTGGGGTTGCTGCTCAGGGCAGTGGCTGTTGCTGCTTTAGGGACCATTCAAGAGTTCCTTCTTTTCCAACCACTAGCTTCAACTGAGCTGAGCAGCTCTCTCTTATACTAATGCAGCCAGAGTATGTCCGGGAGAGTGTGGACTCCCCTGCCCTCCAGGCTGGGTTAACCCCCTCCTGAACAGTGTGGGGTGGATACGCCCTGTCACACACCTACTCCATATGACATTACATTGACAGATATTTTTGTGCAGACTGCCTTCCCCCAAATTTCTGAGCATTAATGAAACATTAAAAGGTCAGAAATCTAGCATACAAATCAATAAATACAGAGTTTGGTCATAACTTTCCTTATGCATGTACCCCAAACTATGCAGCTGCATTGTGAACTGATATGGCTATAGCGTCCATGTTTTTATCTGGTCTTCTTCAAAAGATTGCCTTTAAGTTATGAAGGAGAATGTTACAAATGTCATCATTATCCAGGGAGTTATATTATGAAAGAACTATATCTATGAAGGAACATTTAAAAGAGGGGAATAAGTTCAGTACTCACGTGTTCAAAACCCACAGCTGTGATCCCTGTTGGCTGTTCTCAGTTCTGCAGTAGTATAAGGCAATATGGTAATATTTGCACTGGACAATTTCAGGTACGGCTCTGCATATTGGTGCTTGATTGAGATCCTCTTACTCAAATTGAATAGTACCTTACTCCACAAGTGGTGATTAAAGGCTGTCACAATCTAGCTCTTAAGCTGTTGCTTTAATTTTTAGTTTGAAAGGTTTTATCATTTTTGTATCTAGGGATCAATTTCAGTCATTCAACCACTTCTGAAGTGCTGTAAAAATGACTTCACTTAGCCACACTGGTGTAAATGACACACATTAAACCTTATCAGGAGCTGGTTAACATAGCTTGTCTGTGCCTACCTAAATGCATCTGCAGCACAGACATAAAGATTGCTTGGAAGATTTTCTTCCTTCATAGTTCATTGATTTACTACCCTTTAGACTTGAAGATATGCAGGTCAAATACACATGACAAACCTCTCTGCTCCAGGTATGCACCACAATATGGTATTTATTTTCATTGGACCAAAGACTGACCTCAGCTGCACCAGTGCAACTCCATCGACTTCACTGAGGAAGCAAAGATGTAATCAAGGACAAAATTTGTCTCCATTTGTAATTCTGAACAGTCCAGTACCTCATGCAGCTATATTTTGTATTATGAACCTTTGCAAACAGCTTCTTTTCCAAATGATGGGTGGTTTGAACTTCCTGGCCTGATAGTAACAGGGAAGATGACATACAGGCAGGAAAAGACTGCCCTGTGTATGAAAGGGGCCTGCATTTTCTGAAGGACTTCAGTCCATTTGAAGCATTTTATTAACGATACTGATTCTCATGCTGCTCGCATGTGTTTAAATTCCATCAGGCATGAGAGATCAATTCATAGTGGCCTTGTGCCAGTACTGTATTTGATTTTACTCCTTGAACAGACTGAAATCTCCCCCTCCTCTCTGCAGTATCCTCAGCGAGACGGAGGATTGATGGTTACACGCTTAGCATGCAGTGGTAAAATGCCCTCTCCATTCCCTCACTTTTCCTTACTATCATTTGTTACTGTCCTTGGCTATTTTAGAAATGTATTTTATGGTCGAAGCTACTTAATTTGATCTTAATAATACAGCCAGGCTGCTTTCTGGCATTATCCCAGCATAATCAGCATAATTGCTTCAGCTTCCGATACAGGTCAACTTATGCCCAATTCAATAAAACATTTTAAAAGTAAGCTTTGTTAAATATGTAACACATTAGTCTGTTTCATTTTGATAATTGTTTTCCATTATTTTTGTCTGTTCCCTTTTCTCTACACCCCCATTTTTTCCCTGCTATTTAACTCAGTGATTATGCTTGGATTATTAGTGAAAAAGCAGAACCTTCCTTAAATGAGGTGGCTGTATACAAGTGTGTGTTTGCTTCATGGCTCACTTTACATTGTCAGGGTTCAACTCTCATGGTCTTCTAGAGCTGGGATGGGTAGGTCAGAAGGGTCCTGGTTGCAATGTTAACAAAAAGGAATGAAAGGACTTGGGGAGACCCTGAAACAGAATTCATTAGCAACTGAAAATATTAAAAAGCTGGATCAGCTGGGGACTGGATGGCTCAGAGGATTGGTAATTGGATTTCTTTGTAGGCGGCATATGATATCCTTTGGAAAAGAAAATATATTCTTAAGAAACACAAACTTTAGCTGATTTTTGAGGTATAAGGCTGTTGGGGTCACTGGGCATGATCCTAGGTAACTCGGAGGAGTGGAAGATCAAAAGAATCGATGAAGCGCCCCTGCTCTAGGCCCAAGCACCCTCAAAGCACCCCCCTTCCCTCCTTCCCCCCGCTTCCGCCCCTTCCTCCCCCCCAGGCATAACTTTTCTCTGGCTCGCTAATAGCTGGGAACAGCAAGACAGACCTTGAGGTTGCCTAGTTACTATCAGTGGTATAGAAGAAGAATTCAGATGTGTGTCTCTGTAGAGGGGAGGAGGAGGATAGGGCTGGCAACATGTCCCAGCATGGGAATCTTGCTACAGTTCACTATTTTCCTGCAAGTAAACAACCTGGGTATATAAGGAAGAAAAACTGCTTACGTTGGTGTGCTTGATCTGAGATGTCTAGTCTCCTGGCACCTATTTGAGCGTTCAAATAAACTTTTTTTTGCTTCTCCACACCGGTGTGTTTATTGGAGCGTGCACACCGGGCACCAAACCCAGCTGTTGCCTCCCTCGGGCACTCTGTGCCGGCAACAAGGGCATCAACATGCACACTTGATTATACAGTAGAAACTCAGTTACAAACACCTGAGGAATGGAAGGTGTTTGTAACACTGAAATGTTTGTAACTCTGAACATAATTTTATGGTGGGTTTTTTTTGAAAGTTTACAACTGAACACTGACTAAATACAACTTTAAAACTTTACCACACCAAAGAAAAATGCTGCTGTCCTTTTTTTTCTTTTTTTTTTTTGAGCTTACATTTAACACAATACCGTATTGTATTTTGTTGTTATTGCTGCTTCCTGATTGCATACTTCCAAAAAATGTAGATGGTATCATGAGCTTTTGTGGGCACAACCCACTTCTTCAAAAGCTCATGATACCATCTACATTTTTGTTAGTCTCTAAGGTGCTGCAGAACTATTTGTTGTTTCTTAAGTTTTTTCAGTTAGGCTATGTCTACACTGTGAGTTTTCGTGACAGAAAATATGCTAATGAGGGTCTCATTAGCCCGAGTCATGGCATCATTAGCATATTTTCTGCTGATTCTTTTTGTGCAAAGGGTTTTTGCACAAAAGAAGCAGTATAGCTGCAACCGTTTTGTGCAAAAACCCCTTTTTGTGCAAGATCCTTATGTGTAGACATAGCCTTAGAGACTAACAAAAGTATATAGTATTATGAGCTTTCATGGACAAAATACATTTCTTCTAGCACCCACAGTATGCTAGGGGCTATAACACACACAAAAGAAAGAATGGTCCCTTCCTTTAAGAACTTACAGAAGATAAAACCCAACAACAATCCCCATTAAACACAAATAAAAAAGCCTTTAAGTTTTCTTTAAACATTACAGAAAACAAAGGAAGGCATAGGCCCAATAAAAAATCTTTAGCAGATCTCATTTCATTATATTTCAAAGAAACAAAAGCAAACAATTCCGCTGTGTAGGAAAGATAGAAAATATGGCAAAAGACCAGCTTGGCTTAACAAGGAGATCTTGCATGATCTCAAAATAAAAAAGGAGTCATATAAAAAATGGAAACTAGGACAACTAACAAAGGATGAATATAGGCAAGCAACACGGGAATGCAGGGGCAAGATTAGAAAGGCAAAGGCACAAAATGAGATCAAACTAGCTACAGGCATAAAGGGAAACAAGAAGACCTTTTATAAATACATTAAAAGCAAGAGGAAGACCAAGGACAGGGTAGGCCCACTGCTTAGTGAGGAGGGAGAAGCAGTAACAGGGAACTTGGAAATGGCGGAGATGCTCAATGACTTCTTTGTTTCGGTCTTCACCGAGAAGTCTGGAGGTGTGCCTAACGTAGTGAATACAAGCAGAGAGAGGGTAAGTTTAGAAGATAGGATACACAAAGAACAAGTTAAAAATCACTTAGGAAAGTTAGATGTCAGCAAGTCACCAGGTCCTGATGAAATGCATCCCAGGATACTCAAGGAGCTGATAGAGGAGGTATCTGAGCCTTTAGCTATGATCTTTGAAAAATCATGGCAGACAGGGGAGATTCCAGAAGACTGGAAAAGGGCAAATATTGTGCCCATCTATAAAAAGGGGAATAAGAACAACCCAGGAAATTATAGACCGGTCAGTTTAACGTCTGTCCCAGGGAAGATAATGGAGCAGGTAATTAAGGAAATCGTATGCAAACACTTGGAAAGTAATAAAGTGATAGGGAATAGCCAGCATGGGTTTGTGAAGAACAAGTCATGCCAAACTAATCTGATAGCTTTCTTTGATAAGATAACGAGCCTTGTGGATAAGGGAGAAGCGGTGGATGTCATATACCTAGACTTTAGTAAGGCATTTGATACGGTCTCGCATGATATTCTTATTGATAAACTAGGCAAATATAACTTTGATAGGGCCACGATAAGGTGGGTGCATAATTGGCTGGATAACCGTAGTCAGAGAGTTGTTGTTAACGGTTCTAAATCCTGCTGGAAAGGGATAACAAGTGGAGTTCCTCAAGGGTCTGTTTTGGGACCCGTACTATTCAATATCTTCATCAATGATGTAGATATTGGGATAGAGAGTACTCTTATTAAGTTTGCAGATGATACCAAACTGGGTGGGGTTGCGACTTCTTTGGAGGATAGGGACATAATTCAAAATGACCTTAGCAAGTTAGAGAAATGGTCAGAGGTAAACAGGATGAGGTTTAATAAAGAGAAATGCAAAGTGCTCCACTTAGGAAGGAACAATCAGTTCCATACATACAAGATGGGAAGCGACTGTCTAGGAAGGAGCATGGCGGAAAGGGATCTAGGGGTCATAGTGGACCACAAGTTGAATATGAGTCAACAGTGTGATGCTGTTGCAAAAAAAGCAAATATGATTCTAGGTTGTATCAACAGGTGTGTTGTAAGCAAAACTCGTGAAGTCATTCTGCCGCTCTACTCTGCACTAGTTAGGCCTCAGCTGGAGTACTGTGTCCAGTTCTGGGCGCCACATTTCAAGAAAGATGTGGAGAAATTGGAAAGGGTACAGAGAAGAGCGACAAGAATGATTAAAGGTCTAGAGAACATGACCTATGAAGCCAGGCTTCATGAACTGGGCTTGTTTAGTTTGGAAAAAAGAAGATTAAGGGGGGACATGATAGCGGTTTTCAAATATCTAAAAGGGTGTCACAAGGAGGAAGGAGAAAATTTGTTCCTCTTGGTTTCTGAGGACAGGACAAGGAGTAATGGGCTTAAAGTGCAGCAGGGGAGGTTTAGATTGGACATTAGGAAAAAATTCCTAACTGTCAGGGTGGTCAAATATTGGAATAAATTGCCAAGGGAGGTGGTGGAATCTCCCTCTCTGGAGATATTTAAGAACAGGTTAGATAGACATCTGTCAGGGATGGTGTAGGTGGAGCTTGGTCCTGCCTTGAGGGCGGGGGGCTGGACTCGATGACCTCTCGAGGTCCCTTCCAGTCCTATTATTCTATGATTCTATGAAACTTGGAAAAAGAAAAATAACAAAGCAGAGAACATAAATAAATCATGCCTATTACCTCACTCTCCCGCTAACCTTTTTCAGTCTAGAAAGCAGTAAGTGTTGGAGGTCTGCTCCTTCTATCCAGCTGAAACACCAAAACAGTCTGTGTCTTCTCTAAGTCATCAGATCCCATAGCGAAAGTGAACTAATGGAACAATCACTCAGCTGTAACAGGCCATTTCTAGAACACATGGAACTCATTGCCAAAAGACACCATTGAGGCCGACAACTTAGTAGGATTTTTTTTTTTTACAGAATTGAACGTTTATATGGAATGAGAACATGCGCAGGTATATAAAACAGTCTCCTTTTGCTCCATATTTATCTAAAGAAGTGGGTTGTGGGCCCATGAAAGCTCATGACATAATCTACATTTTTTGTTAGTCTCTAAGGTGCTACAGGACTGCTGATTTTTTAAAGCTTTTAAGTTACAAACTAACATGGCTACCCCTCTGCGGCCTTATCTACTGTATCAGGGATACAAAACCTTATGGTTTGGGACATAAATGAGCCACAAAGTGATAACATTTGAAAGGAAATTCCCCTGGGAATATATGATTCCATAATTGTCCACAACAGGTTTCTTGCACCTTTGTCCAAAGCAGCTGAAACAAGGTACTCTGTTTCCCCTTGTCTATGTAGGTCCTGGCTCAGCAAGATGCTTAAGTGTGTAATTTTAAGCATTTGAATATTATCAATGACTTCAGTGGGTCTAGTTATGTTCTTAAAATTGCATATGGGCTTTAATATCATGCTAGGTCAATGCATCAGACTGGAAACAATTCAGAGCAAGGATTGGATCTTACTATGTGTTTGTACAGTGCCCAGCACAATGTGGCCAAAATTTTGACAGAAGCATGTAGGTACTACTGTAATTAGACCCAGCACTAGGAATAAGCAGACTAAGCAATTGCTTAGCACTCCAGGTATCTCCAGGGGATCCCGGATTAATTATTAGTTTGTGTTGTGTGGGAGGGAGGAGAGAATATTCCTGTGGAGGGCCCCCTAGTGGACTAGCACAGGCACTGACTGTTATACAATAATAGAAATGCCTGTCAAACATTTACTTCTGGACTAATGGATCACTCGGTGTGATCCTGTCTGGCAACCCCTGTGTTCACATGGTAATTCATGTGGGCAACTTAATGCTCCTATCCAGCCATCTATCTTATCCAAAAGTATGGCTGGGTGGCTATTCCTTAATCTTGCCTGGTAAACAGTTCAGAGACAGGAAAAGTATCCATAACCAGGCTGGTAGCCAGAAGACAGCAAAAGGAAAGGAAATTAAATAAAAGAGCATAATAAAATAAAAGGATGGCAAAATAAAAGAGCATCTCTCCCTTTGGCTAGGAGTCTGTGCCTAGCTGCATTCAATTGTTAGTATAATTACATACAGGGAAAGCACTGAAGTGCTCTGTTTTGGGGGCAGTATAGCTGAATTCTAATGATCAGCTAGCTGGCTGTCAGCTGCTCTATTGCACATGGGGCAGAGTGGCCAGTGCACATTTTGACCAGTTTGCGGGCTTTAAATAATGCCTGAGCATAGAGGACTCTGGGACCCTGTCTTATCTAGAAAAATGTGTAAGTGTACTCAGTGGATGTGTACAGGGGGTGCAATTGTAGCAGCCATGCCACTGTTTTAAGCTGCTGTAGATGCCTACCTTGTGTCTCAACAAATGCTAGAAAAGAAAGGTCCATAGCCCGACATCTATTCCCAAACATTTGGGTGGCAGAAATTCTTGTCAAGGATGATCAGTCTTTCCAAACATGGCTTGTTCCTATCTGTGTATCATAAAAACAACTTAGCTTGTCAACAGAGCTGGCAAGTCTGAAGAATAGTATTTTGCCGCTCCTCCTACACATCTTAAGCAATTCTACCAGCTGGCCAGCAGCTTTACATTAGTGTGCATAGAGGGGACTGGCTGCTGTAAGCTGCCAGGGCACGAGCAGCCTACCAGAAGGAGGAGCAGGACTGTGCCTGGTGGTTATGGTGGCAGTTTGTGTAATGACAAGCATAGATCCAGGGATCAGGCACTAGTCTAAGGGTGAAGCATTGGAGCCAAAGATCTTAAAGAGTCACAAGCCAATGCCTAAGCAGAAAGGAAAGGCTGAGTCATAGTCAGAGATGTAGCCCAGTGGTGAAAGCTGAGAGTCAGAAGTCAAAGTCTAAGCCGGAGCCCTAGTCAAAGCTGTAGCAAAGACTCAGAGCCAGGAGTCAGAAACCAGAGCAGATCAAAGAGGCGGGGGCAGAGACAAGGGCTAGAAGAAGGATGCAGATGTGAGAGCTGGGTAAGCAAAGTGGTGGGCATGGTAATCACTGAATAGCTGCAAAGCTCAAGAAGACCATTGGCTTCCAGAGGCAACTCATATTGGGGGGGCATGCCCTCCCTGATTTCTGCCCAGGTTTATATGCCTTGCCCTCAACCCTACTGAGTACCACCAAAAACCTTTACATCAGGGGTGGGTAAAATATGGCTGGCAGGCCAAATCCAGCCCATTTGTCATTTCCATGTGAAGCGGAGCAACCTGACTGGAAAATGGTGGTGGAGCAGCACAGGCTGCTGGGTCACTCTGCTTCCTCTGGCTCCCGTTGTCATGGTGAGAGTGGGAGGTGGGGTGGGGGAGATAATGTAACCACCACCAAGGTCGATTTGAACCTAACCTGGGACCTCAGGAGCTGACTATAAGAGCCTTTACCCTCGGAGCTAAAAGCCAGCTGGCTCCTAGCCCATGCTGTAGAGGTCTCTTGATCTTAACTGTTGCAGTGGTCTAGGTGTCACTTGCAGTACTCAGTAACCACACTAGGTGCATGGGTTACATACTTCCCCTAGGTGAGGGGGCCCATCCCGACGAGCCCCCACTTGTAACCAACCACCAAGGTGGATTTGAACCTTGGGATCTCAGGAGCTGGCTATAAGAGCCTCTATCCTCTGAGCTAAAAGCCAGCTGGCTCCCAGCCCATGCTGTAGAGGTCTCTTGATCTTAACTGTTGCAGTGGTCTAGCTTCCACTTGCAGTACTCAGTAACCACACTAAGTGTGTGGGTTACAATAACACCTGGTGCCCCATGCCAGACTTCCCCCCACCCGTAGGTAATCTCCTAGCTGCCCTAGGTCCCAGGGCTAACATGGGGAACTGTCCCATCCATAGGACAGTTGAGGCAGTTACTGCAAGGCCCCCCTAAGGCATGGGCAGCCACCCTGAAGGGCTGGCTTGGGGAGGCTAGTCCACAGCTCCTCCCCTTCCAGCTGAGACCCAACCCCTTCCAAGGACCTGACCCTGGGGTCCCCCCACTTTGTCCAGGAGCCCGGCAAGTCTGCAACAACAGACATGACACTTGACGTCACCTCCATTGTCAGTGTCCATCAGACTCTTTCTTCTTCACACCAAGTGAGTTTCATTTCTTCTTTTACACTTAATTTTAATAATGAACATAAGTTGCAAGGAAAAGTTTAGCACTACTGTTGTTGTTACCATTTTTTTACAAGTGTTCACAAAACAGCTTGCAATACAAATGGCCTTCTAAGTTAAGCTTTGAATAATCACATATTTAATTGTTATGAAATGTAATTACTTTGTTGTGTAAAGAACATAATGGGGGTCTTTTTACAATAGAAGGCAAGGTAATGTCATTAATATAGTAGAAATGTGCAGCCCGTGACGACTTACCAAAATTCATGGCATGGCCTCTCTGTGAAAATTATTGCCCACCTCTGCTTTAAATTGTGTCCCCCTCTCCCTATCAACGGTTAAGTGTCATCTCTGCTGGCTCTCCTGCCCAATCAGGAAGTACAACCATTTGGAGGGGGCTCACCAAGAGGAGCTGAACTTGCGGGGTTGCCTAGTGACCAGGCTAGCAACCAACTGAACAATTGAGCCCTGCATACCCTGAGGGTGGGTGGCTGGGGGGGAGCAGGGGATGGGGATTATGGCCATGCAGGGACTTTGCTGACAGATTTGAAAAAGAGGTAGGAAGGAGCGGGCAGTTTCTATGCACTAAGGATCTGATCTAGCTCACATTTAACTTTATGAGAGTGGGGGCAGGCCCCGGGGACTGTTAGCTGCTACAGTAATACAAATAATAAATAATCAGGTATTGGTCTTGAAGGGGGGTCCCCATGGGACTTGCACGTATAGCTGTGAATATCTTTGTACATATTGGCACCAAAATTAAGGCTAGGGGCAGGATGTAAGTTGAGTGGCTTGATAGTGAGCAAGGAGGTTTTGCAACATAATGAGGAATAGGCTAGATTCCTTAACTGGTTAGGCTACTATGAGTAGAGGCCTCAAGCTGACTCGGACTAGTTGCAGCACAGGGTTTTTTTACACTTTTATGCTGATGCTTTGCAGGAGGAAAAGAAAAACGTTATTTGTCTCAGACATTAGTATCTGAAATATCTCAGAGCAGATTTATTTTGGGCTGTACACAGTGTGTGGAGTGTCTCTTCTCTGCAGCGGGTCCAAGTGCCTCTGGTGAGATTTTTTTATTTTATTTTGCGAATAAGATTGATCAGATTAGGAATGGGCTGACTGCTTCTGTGTGTGATAGGACAGTTTTGAGGAAACAAGGGCCTCATCTTCTCTGCTAGACTTTCACCAGTGATATTACTGGGTGTTGAGACAACTTCATCCCACAACCTGCACTTTGGATCCATGTTCTTCCTGAAGGACAGTGGGGAAGTACTGGGACCAGTGTTCCCTGTAAGATGAGCACTTGGGAGACCACCCAGGAGAGATTCAGGTGCTGCCCAGTGAATTAGCAGAGCACCCAAAGCGCCCACAGCCAGCAGCCAGTGTTTCTACTGGTGGTGCACATCCACAAATGCCTTGGTGCACTCAACAAAATTCATTCCACACAAGAGTGAAAAAATTAGAGGGAACATTGACTGGGACTTTTCTTGTGGAGATTGTTGATGACTGTCTTAGACAGACAAGGTGGTTGAGGTAATATCTTTGATTGTGCCAACTTTTGTTGGTGAGAGAGCCAAGCTTCCAAGCTGCCGCGAGGTTTTAAGCTTCAGGTCTGACCTAAAGACGAGCTCTGTGGAAGATCAAAAGCCCACATTACTACCAGGGGGCCATGCAGAGCCACATACAAATAGCTGCGTGGAGATTTGGCACTGTAGTATTTACCGACCAAAGGGACTACAGCAACAATACCCTGTGGCCTTCTGATTGGTCCAGGGTCATTATTTAGTCCAGAAGGCTGCCCCAAAAAGTTGTCTGGGAGAGTACACAGATATCTGGCTGCCATGACTCCAGTCTCTTACCCTGACCTGACTGCAACCCTGGCCCTTGCCTATTGATCCCAGCCCCCATGGTTATTCTAATTCCTTTTGCTGAGTACTGCCTTGTTACAGTAGCCCAGCAGTGACCTCTAGGCCAGATGGCCTGTGCCCCAGTTCCTTACAATGATCTCTTCCCGGGGATGGTTGAAGAGCAAGTGTCCATGCTGGTATTATTAAATCTATCAGCTACATTTGATACCATTGATCCTAAGGTGTTGTTGATTCACCAAGAGAGTCAGGAGCAGTAGCTGTGGGGGGTTTTTTTTTCCTCTCAGAAAGGCCTTAATGAATAGTTGTGGGGCATTGCTCCTCTTCCTGCAGAACACTCAGGTGTGGGTGTGCGAGATGCCCTTCTCTCAACCCTCTTCAGTGTGTACACGGGGCCATAAGGATAGTTAATAAAGAAACCTGGGGTGTGGAGTTTTCAGTCATGCTGATTATATACAACTGTACCTATCACAGTCCACTCAGACACCGTTGCATTGCTTCAGCTGGTGTCTGAATGAGACTGGAGCATGGAGGAGAATGAGCTTTAGTCTGGACAAACTTACGTGGTGCTGGTGGATTGGGGGAAGAAGCTGAAGGAGATGCAAAGGTAATGTGTCTACCTCTAACTACTAGGATTTCTAGATCGCTACCTTCTATTTGGCTATTCTGTTATAGCACTGACCCAGTCTGCTTTTTACTGCTTGTATTTGGCTGGGAAGCTGTGACCTTTGTTTTAGGATGCTGACCTTGACACTAGTAACCCATGCTTGTCTGACCTTTAGATTAGACTTTGCAATGGACGCCACATGGGACTACACCTTTAAACAACTCGAAGACAGCAGCAGGTGCAGAATGCAGCAGCTCACTGATTGAGGGGGCATCTCGCTGGGACCATATAACACCAATACTCCAAAATCAGCACTAGCTGCCCATTGGTCTTTGGGTACTGATATTGGTTATGACCTGTAAAATCTTCTATAGCCTGCGACTGGCCTACCTGAGGGATCTCTGTCATGTGTCATACTGCCGCAGCTCTCCCACCCATGTAGTACCAAGTCTGGCTACTCTGTCTTGTTTGGGGGTGGGAGAGGGTTTGGTTTTGCACCCTTCCTAGCTCTCTTCATTTGGCCTCAAATAATACTGCCTCAAAAGAAATTTAAAATGAGACGTCCATGTTGTTTAGACTAGTTTTCTGCAATTATCATGTGGAATCACTTCTCAAAGCTTTCTAAACCCCACCCCATCCCAAAAATCAACAAACAATTCCCTTGTATCTTTGTTACTGATACAAAACTAAATGGAACTGTGTTCTTAAAAACAAACAAACCCTGTGAGATTGCTGGGCCTAATTCACCCCTGATTTAACTCTATTTGGTGTCTATGGAGTTGCAACACTGATAATTTGGCCCATATCCTTTTGCTTTATGAAGTAAATAGCTATTAGATACAAAGAATGCAGTCAGAGCTGTCAATCTGCCAAGTAAAATTAATATAATTATTGTTTGATTTGATGTTTTTACCTTAGTTGGTCTAGATTGTTTTTTGTCACTCCGGAAGAGTGAAGCGTGCTGATGTGATTTCCTATACTAATTAAGTCTTTGACACAACTTGTTGAGTGATCCCTTAGGGAGATAATCACCCTCTTTTGTGTGTGCTGTGATTTTCAAGTTCATCCATGTAAAAAAAGGAAAAAGACAAGTTCCTCTCAAGGCTAGCAATTGGGGCTTCATAGTTTTGTAAAACTACCTCCAGCTGCTAGATTTCATAAGTCTTAAATTATAACAAAAGTTAGATTATAAGAAGATGTTGCTACAGTTGCAGAATAGGAAGTGATTTTAAACAGTAGTCACAGACATGATTCAAATAACAAGCCAAGTGGAGACAGTGCTGATGTATCTTAGAAGAGAAGAGCTTCAGCTTCTTGTTTTCCTGAACATACATTTAGGCTATGTCTACACTCCAGAAGGTTTGGTGACAAAAGTGCTGTTGATATACAAAAATTGACAAAAGTGAAAACCAGTCAAATCAGTTTTTCTGCCTCCTAGGCTACGTCTACACTGGCCCCTTCTTTGGAATAGCCATGCTAATTTAGAACTTTGGAATAGGGAAATGCGCGGGGGATTTAAATATCCCCCGCGGGATTTAAATAAACTTCCTCTTGCAAGTAGGAATAAGAGATCCTCCGGAATAGGGCTTTATTCCGGAGGATCGCGCCAGTCTGGACGCTCTTTTCCGGCTTTTCCCCAAGCCAGAAAAAAAGCGGCGGCCATGTTTATTTAAATCCCGCGGAGGATATTAAATCCCCCGCGCATTCCCTATTCCAAAGTTCTAAATTAGCATGGCTATTCCGAAGAAGGGGCCAATGTAGACGTAGCCCTATTGTTAACATTCCATGGCTACACTGTAGGTAGTGTTGTGGGAAGGTAGTGTAGTGTAGTGTTGTGGGAAGGTAGAGCTGATCCCTGTGGTTCTTAGGATTCCCTTGTAGCTCTGTCAGCTCTCCATGCTGAGGAATGCCAAAGCAGCACTGCAGTCTCTCCAACCCTCCCCCTGCAGCCAGCAGTCTGCCAGGGCAGAACAGAAGCATTCCAATGATTTGCACTTTGTTTGTTTCCCAGATGGAGCAGTTCACTCAGCTGTCAGATACCTCCTGGAGCTTTGAAGAGAGGGGGGGGGGGGAGCACATGCCTGCAGGGCAGCAGAGATCAAAAACACTGAGCAGAGCCATCAGAGCAGGCATTGCAGGATGCTGGCAGAAGACAGTTCTCTCAATAAAGCAAACAGTAGAGTCTAAACTGGCTCTTTGTTGACAATAAAAGGAGGGGAAAAGACAAAAGTCTCTCGCGGGGGTGGAAGATTTTTGTCACCAAATCTAGGTGTTTTTCCCTACAAAAGTTGCATTGCAATATAATGCTCTCATTGTTTTGTTGCCAAAAGGCAGTTTTGGGTGACAAAACATGGCAGGGTAGACAAGACCTAAGTTTCTCTGCTCCAATTCCTTCCTCAACTGATGATCCCCAAGGTACACCTTCAATGGGTCCTAGAGGGGTTTCCACAAATAGCAACAACTCCTTGTCCTGACAGAGCCTCAGGCACTTAAGGAGATGAGATGCGGAGTGTTTTTTATTGTTTCATCAACATTCACAGGAGGAGAGAGGGTACAATATCTCAGGGATCATAGTGAGTATGTCTGGCCTGCAGAGAGAAGCAATGAGTACCAGAGAAACTCGCTGGCTGAAAGTAAGAGAGGGGGGAGTTTTCTAAACTTGTATGTTGGAGGAGTGAATGCCCCAGAGTCTTTCTGAGCTGTGGGAAAGGGATGGCTACCAGGAAGTCACCTAACTTCACAACCTTGAAGTCTTATTCAAAACATACTTCTCATCATTAAGGCTCTCAATAAATACTGTTGCTTATTCATTTATAGCATCTCTAAAATCAACCCTTTTCACCCCAAATGCTAAAACTCTGGTTCCTGTGGTCCCTAGCTTGATCATCTCTTGCTTCAGCGATGGCGGCTTTCTCCTCTCTAACTTCTAGTTCCTCCTAAAGACTAGACTGAGAAAAGCTTCCTCTTCCATTGCTCAGCTCTAATCATTATCTCCCCCATTTGTGAATCCTTTGCACAGCTTCCTTTCTAATTTCACATTAGATTTGAATAACCTTGTTCTCAGGTTCAAAGCTGTGCATGAATTAGCTCCCACCTACATTTCGTCACTCATTTTCTCCTACTCTTCTGCCCACTCCTTGTATTCTTCACCATCCTCTCTCCTGACAGAATTCTTTATCTTCTCCTACGTAAAGCTTTGTGACTCTGTGGCCCTGCCATTTAATACAGCCTCCCACTTCATGCACACAAGCTCCTTCCTTTTCTTCTTTAAATTCTTCATTAGAACTCAGCTCTTTCATGGACACCCCAATGTTGGTCCATCCCAGCTGTGTTTCATTCTTTCACTTAAACTTTTGACTTGTGTGTCCTAGCTGTCTGAGTTAAACTGTAAACTCTTTAGGAAAGCGGTTACCTTCTCAGGATTTTACAAATTTGTAAGGTGCTAATACATAAAATGCAATCTTGTCCAGATGCCCAAAGCTACGTCTGCATTTCAAACCTTTTCTGTGTAAGCAAGGATCACTGGTAAAGCTGAAACAGAAGCGGATGGTTGAGATTTTCAAGAACAGTCATCGCTGTCCTAATTCTGCTTCCGCTGAAGCTAATGGGAATTGAATGTTATTGCTGACTTTAATGAGTGAAGATTAACTAATGCTGAGCATGTCTGAAAATCCTGCCCTATAGTTTCACAGGAGGAAGAAAAATGAAATAATCTGAAGATGTGGGATTTCTGCCCTTTTCCTAATTCTATGCATACATGGATGAGCAGACAGGTTCCAGACACAGTGGGAAAAATATTCCAATCACCAGCAGTCAAATGGACTTTAACTAAGCCAAAGCATTATTTCAACCAGCTAGCTGCAACTCTCATCTTAGCCCCATTGTGTAGCTGCCACAGTCGCACAACTCCTATGAAATAACAGCAAACCATTGTATGTGTTCAGTGATAAATAAGGAACAGTCATAAGACGATGTAATAGCTGGTGTCTTTTGTTCAAATCCCAACATACTTACAATAATTATATTAAAGTAAGATTGCATAGGTTTATGTCCTTATTTTTGAACAAGCAACCAGGTCTGTGGTCCGTTAATTTCTTTACAGCCTTTAGCTATTCTTTTGTTACAGTGGAATAAATATCTCTTTTTTTAAACTATAAGATGATAAGTACCCATAGTTGGGCATATCAATTTAACAAGCTTTGCTGCATAAATCTTGCAGAAAATATGTTTGCAAGCTGGATAAATGCTCATGATTCTTTATCTTTTCAGTCTGCTTTTGTGTGAATGTCAAGATCGGGGAGATATATGAGATTTGAGCTCATTGAGCCAGCAGAAAGGGAACAGTATTATAGCCAACAGCTGATGATTTGACCTCTGTTCCTCTTCAGATAGCAGGTTCTTGGAAAAGGGAGTTGAAATGCAGGAAGGCTGACTTCAAAGTATAAATCCAACTATGTTCATTCTATGGTATGCTTGATGGCTGAAAATTGATTGGAAAAAACTAAAAAATAACCCTAGCAAATGACCTTGCAAAGTAACCATACTAATTTATGAATCTACTCCAAATAAATTGGAATGACCTGTAGTGCAGGAGCTACATTTAATGACGATTTTACTTGAACTCGAAAGTTTGCAGAGAAATGTAATTAATGTACCCATGTTTAAAGACAGATAACAGTAATTGTCTTTTGAGGAAAGATATGTCAGAAGCTGGCAGTGTTTGCCTCACACACCCTACACCCTACTGTGTTAGCAGGTGTTGATAGTGCTGTGAAAATCCATGGTTATAAGGAATGGGGGGTGGGGACTTTTCTCTTGGGAAGATAGAACCTCATATATGGGCTGAGCAGAAAGCAAAGCTGGGAGCAGCTAGTGGAGGCAGGGAGAGCACAAGCACAGGCTGGTTTTTACATCATTTCATTTTTGGTTTGTGAATAAAATCAAACCCCAGGAAGGGGTGAGATGTGACCATTACAGCTCATGTCACCTGTGTTTATAGCAGAATACAGAGAGGATACCTACCAAGAACAGACCATATCCACTGCAATGATTGCAGCTCACCAATAGAAATAACAGGAATGTAGAAACAAATCAAGGTTATCTGTACCATTTTTGAGGGGAGAGCTAACTGTGAACAGGGCCTTACCAAATTCACAGTCCATTTTGGTCAATTTCATGGTCATAAGATTTTAAAAATCATAAAACGTAATGATATCAACTATTTAATATCTGAAATTTCATGGTGTTGTAATCGGAGGTGTCCTGACCCAAAAAGGAGTTGGGGGTGGGTTACAAGTTTATTATGGGAGGGTTGTGGCATGGCTACCCTTAGTCCTGTGCTGCCGGTGGTGGTGCTACCTTCAGAACTGGGCAGCTGGAGAGCGGTGGTGGGGTGAGGGAAGGAGGGGCAGACCAGACTATTCATGGCCATGAATTTGGTAGGGCCTTACCTATGAATCAGGAATCTGCCAGAAATATTTATGATAAAGTTAATTGGACATAATGTACTGGTTTCACTTTGATACAGTGTGTTGCAATACTGAGCCACAATTTTATTGTATGTACATTGAGAAACAAAGGGAATTTGTCAAGAACAACTGCACAGCACAGCACTATGGGAAAAGAATCTCGGGCTCTACAATACATTCACCACACCCTGATATTAGAAATATTGGCCCTGACCTTACTGTTAGTTAAATCAACGACAAAACTCCCACTGACTTTAATGAATTGGTCTAAATGAAATCAAGAAGGAATTCAGGGATCATGTAAATGACATGAGCGCATGTAAAGGGATCGGAGGGGCTCATTCAATTCTCAGCATATAGACTGAGACTAGAACAGTCAGTTGTGCCTAAATTAGGCTCCCATTGAGCAGTGTGCTGTTTCTGAAAATGTAAATGAAGTTTGATGCAGATCTGGTGTAAATCATGATGGTGATGGTAAATTTGCATCCTGAATCCACCTAACCTCCTCCAGGGACTTGTCTTAGCGTATCGATACTGTGGAAAGGTGTGTGATCAAAGATAGAATACATAAGTGGGCAGACTGTAGAGACCAAATGAGTGACCCTGTGGCACTAGGCCAGAAAATGATACATAATAGTTATTTTAAACTGTAGTAAATTATTAGTCTGGGTCTTAAAAAAGATTTATGTTTGTTTATGTTTTGTTGAGAAACTATATATTATGGAGTAATTAACAGGCAGAAAAACTCAAATAATACCTGACAAATGTCAATATAATTCCAGAATTTATCAAAGATCCACTGACTTTCACATCTAGAATTTTCTTGTTTACTTCATAAAAGTATGCAGATTGGCAAAATACAGATGAAGCATTGTGTCAGATTTACAGTGGTAGCTAAGCTTAGGCCAGTTCTTGCATTATGCACTGCTATTTTCAACATATGTAACTTTGCCAAAACAAATTCTGGGCAACACAATATTTTGTATAATTTATTGCTCTATTTACAATTCACTACCACCAGCTTAAACATTAAACTCATTCTTGTTAACTGTCTGGAGAGATCAGGTGTTTTGGGGGACTGGTGATAGGAAGTACAGGTAGCTGACTGTTCAAACCCAGCACAAGTTGTTGACCACTGAATGTGGGTGTTTGACAACCGGAATATTTACAAAACCTAATGGGCAAACTTCTGACTCTGAGCACAAGTGCCAAGGGTACAATGCTGAGGCCAGAGGATTGAATCTTCCACTATGAAACTTCAGTGAAAGTTTCCTAGTGGGGAATTCACAGTGGAAAATGTTCAGGCAGATCCACAGCTACTATAGCAGGCCTTAGGTAGGGTATTTTAGTCACTGCCAGATATGTAGCAAATGTACTTGGCACATCCCTGCCTCCAGAGTTCCAACCACTCAGCTGGAGACTTTACTCTGTGAATCTACATCGGGGGTGGGGAACCTAAGGCCCAGGGGTCCGCAGCTGTGCTGGATCCAGTCCCCGGGGCTCAGGGTTCTGCCCCCCACAGCATTGGGAAGCCCGTGCTGATGCTCCAGCCCCCGCTGCCTCCTGCCTGACTGATTTTTCTTTGGTCAGCGGCCCCCATCCCAAAAAAGGTTCCTCACCCCAATCTACATTTGCCTTCCCTCTGATTTGCCTTCATGCTTCCCCACCCCAAATGGGAGCAGGATTGATCCCTCATATGTCAGTGATCTTAGCTGTATGGAGGGTACGGTGTCCCCATCTGTGAGTTCCCTGCACTGCTTCCAATGCTCTCCGGCCACATGCATCTATGGATGCATGCGCAGGAGCTGAGCCAGTTAGAAATGTTTTATTACTTAATATAATAAAATAGGTTTTAAGGCAATTTAAACATTGCCCTGGAAATGCTAGAAGCCCAAACACAACAAAGAATCCCAGTGCAACAAAGCTACCCAATGTGCTATCTCCTGTAAAAAACAAAGGGAAACTGACTATAAATAAGAAATTAAATTAACTTCATTGTCCAACCTGAGTCAAGTTCAAGGGAGGATATGAATAGTGAAAAGTGCACTTCATTTTAAACATTCTTCCCATTTTAATCCAGAGAATAAAAACAACATGTATGTGTGTCAGTCTTTCTCTTCATACTTAGGATTGGACTCTTGATTTTTAACTTGACAGTGTCCCTGCAAAATATTTCTGTTGTGCATCCTGATTACAGTTTATTAAAAAAAAACAAAAAACCCTAGAATTTAAATAAATTGCCTCCTATAAAGAATCATAGGCATTTCCTTCCAGATGTCAACTCTCAAATAGTATCCTATTTCCCCACAGCATTTCAAGGTCTTTAAATATCACAACTCCAGAATTCATTGGTTCATTTTAGAATAGAAATCAGAAAGTGTGTTGAGTTAATAATCACTGAAATTCCCTGGAAGGATTCGTTCTATAGAACAAATCCTGAGAGATGTTCAAGCATCTGTCAATCTCAGTCACTTCAATGGGCACTGCAGATGTTCAATAATCCTCAAGAATTGACCCTATATTTGTTGTGATGTTTCAACGTCTACTTGTCCTTAACTGTTAGAAGCTAAAACAAGGGCAAATTACCAGATAAAAGGCATTTTTGAGACTAGCAATTATCTTCATTAATGGAAAGACACATTATCTCTCATGTCACCCCTCTCCCTCAAACATTTTCAAGATTGCTTCTTTTTATGATCAAGGCTAGCATCTAAAGGACTTCTTCTGAGGGAAATGGATCTGTGGATTGGTATCTTCAGAGCCAGAGTAAACAGAATGGAGAAGTGTTCTCTGGGTGGTGATGAACAGCCCTCTGTCTGCCTTACGAGATGATTAATATTCATCCTCTTACACGTAAGACCATTTCAGAGTCTTACGCAACTCTATTTTCCCCTAAACAGAAGAAAATCCTGCTTTTCAGGCTCCTTTCCCAGTCTTTGGGGAAGGGTCTGATCCCCTGAAAGATGCAAAGGAGAGAGTTGACATTGACCAAAATACAAACTGATTGATGAAATGTAGCAGAATCTAAACTTCTTCTCTAATCTCTGCTGTTTTGCAAAGACTTGGCTGGCCTATGTAGTTCAATAAGATTTAATTACCTGATTAGCTATTAAGTTAAATAGGAAACACCTTTCTATGAGAAGGTTTAATGAAAATTGTTAATGGTCTGAAATGTGTCCAATGTGTCCTTCTAGCAAATACTAAATAGAATATCACTGCTCATAATGGATTAAAAGTATATTTTAGAAGATAAAAAGATACCATAAAAAGAGTTTTCAGAAGAGACAGATTTTTTAAATGAAAGCAGAAGGATGGAATTTAAAGTCAGTGATGTGGCTGACAAAATCCTGGAAGTTTGAACTTTGCTGTCTTAAACAGAGTGAAAAAGACCTGGTGAGGGTTCTTTCTCTGACTTCCCTTAATCCTCATAAATTGAGGGTAATAGGAATCGGAGTAAGAAATCCTCCAGCTGGACATTTTTTGACATTATGTCAAAATAACTGCTTGTGTGTAGACGCGCACTTTGTTATTTCAAAATAATATCAGTTATTCCAAAATAATGGTGCTGTGTAGACATACCCAAAAAGACCTAGAGAAAAGTGGGGAAAGCAATGGATGGATTGCCTCCTTCTCTACAAACACTCCATAAATTGTTGTCTACCTGGCTAATTATCTGTGTATGCATGAGAATCCCACCCTGCCTTCCTCAGAAAGTTAGGTAACATTGTTAATAATACTGCCATGTCCAGCGCATGCAAAAAATGTAAATTTCTTTTCAAAAGCTCATACATCAACCAAATCAAACCCATTTCTCACTCAAACATTCCAAGTATTTGGCCTTGAGGAGAACTATTTCTCTGCCAAATTTTAACTTTCAGGCCACAGCTGTTTCAACATTAGAAGATCTCTTCCAGAAAAGCTTCTTCCAAAAGAAGCCTGCAGTCTAGAGGTAGCCTGAAAGAATTGGGCTTGTTTAGTTTGGAAAGACCGAGAGGGGACATAATAGCAGTTTTCAGGTATCTAAGAGGGTGTTACAAGGAGGAAGGAGAAAAATTGGTCTCCATAGCCTCTGAGGATAAGACAAGAAGCAATGGGATTAAACTACAGCAAGGGAGGTTTAGGTTGGACATTAGGAAAAACTTCCTACCTGTCAGGGTGGTTAAACACTGGAATAAGATGCCTAGGGAGGTTGTGAAATCTCCATCACTGGAGATATTTAAGAGCAGGTTAGACACCTATCAGGGATGGTCTAGATGGTACTGGGTCCTGCCATGAGGGCAGGGAACTGGACTCGATGACTTTTCGAGGTCCCTTCCAGTTCTATGATTCTACTCTAGAGACTTGACCTGCCTCTTTTCCCTGGGCCACTTCTCCCCAGCAGTTTATTTCATCACCACTACAAGCCTGTACCAACAACTTTGCAATTGGTGTATGTAATTTGATTCCTTTAACAATGTTAACTTTCTTTCTTTCTTTCTTTCTTTCTTTCTTTCTTTCTTTCTTTCTTTCTTTCTTTCTTTCTTTCTTTCTTTCTTTCTTTCTTTCTTTCTTTCTTTCTTTCTTTCTTTCTTTCTTTCTATAAACCTTCAGATTTTAAATTCTAAAGGATTGGCACAGCATGCTTTTTTGGGTAAGAGCTGAGCTATAAATTGACCTGGGATTGTGACTGGTCCTTTGGGATCAGAAGAACTTTTTTATTTAGTGAGACTGATTTTTCATAACCTCTCATTTGTATAAGGGGTGGTACTGGTGGTTGCATGGGAGAACTGGCGTACCTAAAGGAATTGCTTATATGCAACGTAAACAACATAGGTGGAAACTATTTAACCTTTTCCCCTAATGAGCATATGTTGCCCATGTTTCCCCACCATGCATGAGTACAGGGGATTCAAGCTTGGTACACTAGCATCTTGGTCTTAATGGTAAGCTCTGAGTTTTTCCATGCTCTTTTAGTCTGCTAAAGGTGGTGCCAGCCATTCTGATGCAAACATTTAGTTCTTCATCGAGCAAGAGGTTGATGGTCACTGTAGAATCTTGTAATGAGGCAGTGACTCATTACCTTCCTACTGGTCCTTCTGGGAATTATCTTAAGTCCCTCTGCAGGGCACCCTCCTTTGGTGATGTCTTGCTTGCCATTACTCCTACTTAGTTTTCTTCACCACTTTGTGACCCATGTTGCTCCCTTGACCATGATGTCCTCTTCTCTATCTACACCTCACTCTGCTCTCTTCCCCCCCGTAATGGACAGGAGGAGTGCTGACCAGCATCTGGTGACTAAGGAGTTAAGCTCGGTAGCTAACAAGGTGTTGGCCAGGGGCCTGGGAGAACCAATATGGTAGAGGGTTGAAATTTGAATTGGATATAGGTTCCTTGCCTGCTTTCTTTGTGTGGGAGAGAAAGACCAGGAGTTGAGAGAGACAAAATGATTTAAACCCAAACAGGACTACCATGCCTCCACGGAATTCAGGGCATGGGAATGGACTGAACAAAGAGAAAATTAGAACTAAGTAAAGGGAAAAGTGAATCCAGTCACGTTCAGGGTATTTTTCTTAATTTTGTAGTTTGGTTTGAACTGCTCTGTGTGATTCCATACCTCCCCTCTCCCATTACTATCTAAGCATTGTTCCTAGAGATTTTCTCTGTGTTTTTAAAATTGGTTTCCTTAGTACTCCATAATTTGTTTCCTTAGTGCTAGCAATCAAATATCTTTTATCAAGTTTATCTTTTGTTTTGTAATAAAAATCTTTTTTTTTAAGGTGATGATTTGATTCTTGTGTCCTGGAACGTCGGTCTGTGTGTATCTGCATGCCTCTGACTGAGGCGTCCGCTACCAAAGACTGCAGCTTGTTTTTCTCTTTTATTTTTTCAAGCTGTTTGGGGGTAAAAGAGCTTGGGGTACCCCTGGACATGATTTCAAGTGTTCACCCCTGCTTTTTAGGGATAAAAAGCACTTGATGGTGGCAGCAATTCCCCAAAATCTGTGGATAATGATTCTGGGGGGAAGTTTTTGTAACCAGTGCCTATAGAGGCAAGGTTTTGAAGCTCTCCTGCAGGCCCTCACCTCCTGCACACAGAGGGTGTGTCTAGACTACATGGCTCCATCGACAGAGCCATGTAGATGAGTTTACTAGACATAGCAAAATGAAGTGGCAATTTAAATAATCACACTTCATTTACATCAAAATGGCTGCCACGCTGTACTGATGATCAGCTGATCCGGCACAGCGTGGCAGTCTAGACACGCCACGGTTGACAAGGGAAGCCTTTGTTGACCGCTCCAGTATGCCTTGTGAAACAAGGTTTACCGGAGCGGTCGACAAAGGCTTCCCTTGTCGACTGCAGCACGTCTAGACTGCCCCGCTGTGCCAGATCAGCTGATCGCCACAGCGCGGCGGCCATTTTGATGTAAATGAAGCGCTATTATTTAAATCGCCGCTTCATTTTGCTATGTCTAGTAAACTCATCTACATGGCTCCGTCGACGGAGCCATGTAGTCTAGACACACCCAAAGTGCCAGAGTGGGGAAAAGCCCTGTCACCCTGCTTTCAAGGGAAGCGGCAATCTATACTCCAGTCACTTGCCTTAGTGGCCTGCTGCAGTCACCAGTCTAGTCTTGCTCCAGGGACGAACTGCAGTCTGTGTTGGCCACTTCCTTCAGGTCAAGTGGGGTCAAAGGTGAGGGGAACCAGACCTGCCTGCTACTCTGTGCTCCAAGCCAGGGACCCTATAGCTGGCAGCTACTCACTGCCCCTCCTCCAGCCCAACTGCTGTCTCTTTTCCCTGGGCCACTTTTCCCCGTTGCCACCTTATCTGAATTTCCTCCAGGGCCTCAGTCTGATAGCAGTCAGCTAAACACTCCTGTTCTGCAACCCTCCCCAGCATGGTGCTCCTAGGGCTGCTCAGGGGACTAACAGGGCACCTGGACCTGGCAGCAGGAGTCAGGCCTACTCCCACACTCATGATGGTGGCAGGAAGTGGAGCAACTGGGCCCCAGCCCACTCCACTCACCAGCTCCCAGCCATGTTGCTTGGAGAGAGGGATTTGGGGAAAGGAATGTAACTTCCCCCCCTCCATAGTCACCAGCAAAGGGAAGCAGACATGGCTGGGAGCCAAGGGCCAGGTCACTCTACTTCGCACCACCACAGGTGAGTGTGGGGGGCAGGCCCAACCCTTGATGCCGGTGCCAGGCCCTCCACTAGTCTCCTGGGCAGTGTCACTTGGGGACTTAGGAGAAGGTGTAGAATGCGGGTGTGGAGGAGAGTAGGAAAGGGTCAGGAAGAGGCAGGCAGGAACAGGGCCTGAGGCAGAAGCAGGGGTTGCCTCAGGCTGGCACACCCCAAGTACAGTTGTTTTCAGCATTATTTTGTTGTCCATATTATGCAGCTAGACAGAGGAGCAGGGAGATTTAAGATGCTCCCAACTCTCCCACATGGCCAAACTATAGCACACAGGGTAACACCAGGGTGAAGAACAGCCTCTGCAGGCCTGGTATTCTCCTTCCCCTGTAAGTGGGCAGGCAGGGGAAACCACCATAGTTGAGTCAGTGTGTATGGGGATGTTACTATATTAAGTATAGGGCTGAAACAGATAACTCTCCTACTCCCTCTAAAGCAACAGGAGAATCAGGCATCCTGCTTTGGTACTCTGCATCATAATGTGGTCCTTGATCTCAGGGTTAGTAGTATGACCACAGTTGAGTACTATTTCTGTCTCAAGTGATCAGAAAAGTGAATGTGTAAAAATAGCACCTTCTGACTCAATGTATATTCTGAGTCACTGCTACTCATTTTACTGATAAAACATATTTTTGTTAGTTTTACATGTGTCCCTGCTGAGACCATAAGGCTAAGGAAGAATGGACTGGAATCTATTCTGTTTCAACCACCAATATTGTCTGTTACATTCTGATTGCATAATGGTTAGTAATGGTGACTAGAACTGAGTGGAAAATAGATTTCTCATCCCATGAAAAAAAAATTATATTTAAAAAATTGTCCTGTTCCTCCTCGGGATGAAACTGAGCTCTTTGGAAATGTTTTGATTAAAAATTAATGAGGAAGAGAGGCTCAGGGGACTAACAGGGCACCTGGCTCTTGCTATTATTATTATTGCTATTGTCTGGTAATTAGGGCATACACCAGGGATGTAGAAAACCCACTCTGAATCAGGGGCTTGAAGCTGCAGAGCCAAGAAGACCCAAATTCAAATCCCTGATTTAAATGTGGGTTTCCTGGATGCCAAATGAGTGGACTATTAACTATTCTGGTACGGGGTATCTCTCTGTTCCTGGGAATTTCATTTTAGAACTGAGCAATCTTTCCCAGTGAAAGTATCAATAAATTGCATGTTTTATTGTGTATGTTCCTGCAAAATATTTCCATTTAAAAAAGTTGGTATTTTCCAGGAAAAAATTCTAACCAGCACTGCTGGAGATGATGGGAGAAGCAGCAGCTTGAATTCAGATTTTAGGCTGGATTTGTAGAGTTGGGAATTTAGACAAAATTATATCTTGTAGCCTGATACTTCTTTAAAGCATCCTGTATTGTTCAGTGTTGTAAAAACACAGAGCAAAAAAAGAGGTGCCCCAAAGAAATTGCAACCTGAATATGATATGAAATTCACTGAGATGATAAATACAGAGCTTTATTGTAATTTTTTTACAGAATCACTTTTCTAAGCATACTCAAGTATTAAAACCTTCTCTTAGTAAGTATGTATTCGTAGATCCCCACATGATAATTTTTCTATCTTCTCTCCCATTCATGACAGAATAACATCCCTGTGACAGTGTTTGGATAAATGACAAAATAATATTAGGAAAGTCCTGATATATTTTATCTGTCTGTAATACTTTTTAGCAGGTGAACACAAAGAGAGCTCACTGTGGATCAGCCAGCTCATTGTGGACCCACAGCTAACGTTTCACAGGTTGCTGGTAGTCCATGGACCTCAGGGGGAGAACCATTGCAGTAGTTAGAGAATAAACTGAAGCTGATAATTATAAGTAGTGTCTTTTAATTATACAGCGGTTAAACATTCACATCCCTAGTTTACCCTATAACATAGGGGTATGATTCTCCTGCTCCTGTACACATATTTGTGACAGCTCCTCGAGTATAAATAGCAGGGTAGCCACAGTAGCTTGGATAGCAAAACAGAGAGCACAGCTGAGTCATACTGAGTACAAACCCACCTGAAACTGGTGGGAATGTACTCAGCATGACTCAGCCATGTCTCCTCTGCTGCTACCCTTGCTTCCGTGGTGACATTACTATTTATACTTGGGCTAGTTTGAGGAGAGCTAGCATGAGAACATGTACGCAAGGAGGGGGGGCATCAGACCTCTAGCGTGTAGTGTATACATAGCCAAATTGAATAACAAATCAAGGGCTTGATCCCTCTTCCATGGGAATTTTGCCTAGAAGGAGAGTGGTATTGGGCTTCCGCCTACTATAATTGAAGCAAGATTAGGTCCTAAAATGTGCAAATTGAATACCTGAATGTAATGGAATGTCTGATTTAACAAGCTGTCACTCTGCTCCATGTGCTCTGCTTTGTATCGTCTGATGAAATAAGTGAGAGTCTCCAAAGATTTTATCATTTAATTTAAGGAGTATGTTGCCAGACTGGGGAGGTCGCAAGAAAATTCTTATATATTTAATGGCTAGTTTAAAAAGCTGAGGGAAATTTTGGAAATGCAGCTGAAGGGCATTATTGCTATTATAAAAAAACCCTGAACAATGTAAAATAAACTCTCACAGTTTATGTGGGGAGTTAAAAACTGAACTGCGTGTTGTCATGGATACAATGATCAGTTTACCGTCGTCGTGGTCTTTTCCTCTCAGCTAAACACAAGTATAAATAACTGAGAGGAAAGCAGGACTATATTTGCAATGTCCATCAGGCTCTATATGTAGTTAGTTCAATTTTTTTTTTAAAAGCCTGATGATTTTTTCTTCATTTTTATAAGCCTGACCTTATCTATTTTATAATTTGCCTTGCCTTTTCTTTCCATTTCCATAAATGTATCAGATAGGAGCCCATTGCTCCTAACACTTCAGACAACTCAGTTCAGACAGATCTAGTATTTAAACTCTCCCATTTCAGGTCACAGTAATCTAGTTAGTGGTTTGCAAGTGTGATGTGACAGGAATGCAGGAAAAGCTATGTGCAGGATCCCATTAATGCAAACTAGGAGACCAGGCATCCCATCATAGAATCCTCCCAGTCTCAGAGCTGAGACCCCACCCTCACACCACAATTCCCTCCCCTACTTGGAATAATAAGTGCAGGGGCCCCTTACACAAGAGTTGACTGCTCTGCTGGTGGGAAGGGCCCCCAAACAACTCCTCTGTGGGCAGGCTGGATTATCCCCTCTGTCAGGGCTTCCATTTCCCAGTTTTAGGTGGGCTGGCCTAAAAAGATACATTTCCAAAAAGAGAGCTGAAATTCGGACATCATCGCAGTGCTGTAGGCACCATGGCCCTATGCGTGTGTCTATACCTTAATCCAGCCTTTGCGGTGTGTAAGCTCTTTGTATGAAGGAGGCAAGGCTTGGAAGAGAAACTCCGTCCTTGAACTTGCAACTAGATTTCATGTTGCAGAGAAGCTCTTCTATGGGCATTACCTCAGACCACAAGCTGCTCTCCTGCACCACTTGCATGGATATCCATGGCCGGATTAAGACCTTTAGTGGCCCTAAGCACTGAAAAGATTATGATGCCCCCCATATGTAATTCAAAATAAAAACAATACTATATTGTAAAATCTCTTTTTTTTTTGGTACCCCTGCTTTGCTGGTGCCCGAAGCACGTGCTTAGTCTGCCTATTGGGTAATCCGGCCCTGGGGGTAGTCCACTCTGTCTAGTAGACCTTCCCTTCCTCTGCCCTGGCATAGCTTCCTACTGACAAGTTCTCCCCAACACTCCTCTCTCCCAAATCCTCTTAATAGGGGTGAAGTCCATACTGTGTGTGTGGAGAATTCCTCGTTACTAACAAAACTCGGGGCTGGGTAATCCTTCCAGAGGCAGCAGCATCTGTTACTGAGTGCATCCATGGATTGTGGATAGCAGAAGAACCTTCATCTATGAAGGTGAAGTGTGATATAAGCAGGGTGACTTGAGCTAGCAATCATGGACGATCTGAGGCCGGTGCTAACAGACTGCAGTGGAGCAGCAGATGAAACTGTTGAGGGGTCAGTGTGAAATACTAGCTCCCGTTAACTCACCACCAGATGTAGAAAGGTACATAATTAAATCTGCAAAGTAGCCTTGTAATCTGACTAGCAATCACAACTGCCTTGTACCCAAGCAGGACTGTGTAAAATAGACTACAAGTCGAACTTCCCTCATCCAGCACCCTTGGGACCTGAGTGGCCCCGAATCATGGAGTTTGCCGGACAAGAGGAGGTCAAGGCTTCCTACCCAGCTATAGGCTCTGCTCCTGCCTGGGGCTGCGCTCCCTGCCACTGCCTTGAGTCCCAGCCCGTGTCAGCCCTGACTGGGGCTGTGTCCCCCACCATACCAGCCCCACATGGGGGCTGACCCTGCTGCCTCTAGCCCAGGCTGGGGCTGCACGAGTCCAGGATGTGCACCCAGCTGCTGACCCCGCTAACTCCAGCTCCGGCCGAGGCTGCACTCTCTGCCACCAGGTCCAGCGAGGACTGCGCTCCTGGCTGCCAACCATGTGCCTCCAACCCTGGCTGCACTCCCCACTACCAACCCTGACTGGGGCTGCCCTTCTCCCCTCCTCCCACCGCACCAGCCCCAACTGAGGCTGTTTCTCCCATTGCACCAGCCTTGGGCAGGGCTGTGCTTCCCACCTCACCAGCCCTAGTCAGAGCTGCATTCCTGGCCACTGGCCCCACTGCCTCCAGCCCCTGCTAGGACTGCATTCTTTGTTGTCAGCCCTGGCCAGGGCTGAGGTCCCCACCGCCCCAGCCTCGCTTCCCACCACCGGCCCAGACTGAGCTGCACTTCTGAATCTGGCCAGCTGGGGCTCTCCGATCCAGTAATATCCATGGTCCTGCCAGACTACGGATGTTGCCAGACCAATGAGTCCTGGATTTTAGAAGTTCAGCCTGTAGTGGATACAGTGATGTGACCAACTGGGCATTCTGTATAATATCAGCTAGTGGAAAACTACACAATTCCTTGAGATCCTAGATAAGAAAATAACATCTTTCTACAGACACATTGCTTTCTGAACACACTGCAGCTTGGTTCCAGAACTCATACTAGCAGTTAGCAATGCAGGCAAACCAGGAAGAGGAAGGAAAAGAGCCAGCTACATCACAAACTCTGTCACATTTGCAAAAGATGGTAGGTAGTGGTCAACAATCAGATTAGTCAATTAAAGAAGATGACTAACAAAACTACATTCCTAATTCCTTTAGTACGCAGAACCTGCCAACACCTTTCAAGTGTCTTTTTACTGTAGAAAGTAATTCTGTAAGAACAGGATCTAGGGGAACCATGTTTATTGTGGCTTGTGGATTCAATATAAAATAAATTCAATTTTTGAAAAGAAATACAAATATTTTATTTTCTAACTGCCAGCACAGCAAACTGGACTCTGCAAATTAAGCTTCTCATTCATTACCAGTAATAAATATGTGGCAGGTCCAGTTATGTCCTCAAAGACATCTTTGTGTCTCAACGGTCATCAAGGGTACATCTACAGTGCAATGCTATTTTGGGATACTTCCAGTATCCCAAAATAGCTATTCCCCATCTTTTAAACAAGCTATTCCATCTCTGTAAATCTTGGGACATTTTGGAATAGCAGTTTTTTTTTCAAAATAAGCTATTTCTAAATACACTTGAAATAAGCTACACAATTTGCATGGCTCAAATTGTGTAGCTTATTTCGAGCTATGGGTGCAGTGTAGATACACTCCAAAATGATTATCTCAATTATATAGTTAACTAGAAGACTTACCCAGTGTTGCCTGGGTCTGGCCTAGGGCATGGGGTGGGGCCACTCTCCCTGGCTGTTGGCTTCTTCCCAAATTGGTCCAGAGTGAGAGAGGGGGAGGGGCTGCACACCCCAGCCACTGGCTTTGCCCTAAGGGTGCCCCAAGGGAACAGGAGAGGATAGGGGGACCCAAGCACTCTGTCCACCAACTTCGCCCTGGGGTCGGAGGGCACTGCCTAGGGATGGGGAGGGCAGAAGTGATGATGCACACCCAGGTGGTGGGGAGGTCACACCTCAGCCCAGCTTGGAAGTAGGGAGGCATGCTGTCACTCTCCAGACCCATCTCAGGGGCAGAGGTGAGGGCTGTGCAGGCTGCCCACTGGCACTCCCCTAGGTGTAGCGGGGGCTGCACAGTGGCTGATATCTGCTCCCTGGGGCAGACTGGGGGGTTGGCTGCTTCCAGCCAGTAGGCTTCCCCTGGAGTGCTGAATGCCCCCCGCCCATGCTCATTCCATAATACAACTCCCTCCTACCAAACCCCTCCCTTTTCATTTTGTGAGAAACAATCAAATTTCAGGCACATCCCATTGTTCTGGTACAACCAAACCCTCATCTTGCTTTGAGTTAGGATAAAAGGAAGCTGCATACCAAATTAGCTGTTATAGTTTAGGAGAAGTTCTTGAACAAATGGATTCACAGACAAATGAACAGACATTTCTAAAATATATAGCGTTTACTTCACTTCATTTTATCTTGTGCCATTACATGGCTTTTAAAATTAGTTGCAGGTGCATATGCCTGTTAGAACACCTGTTACTTTATACCATACTGTTTACTGAACACAAGAAAATACTTTAAAATACTCAGTCCTTCAAGGAGCTGAATGTTTTGGCCCTGATCCTGCAAAACACATAGGTATATGCTTAACTGTAAGCATGTGTATAGTCTCGAGTCAATGGATTAGACTATACATGCTTCAGACTATACATGTTTAGGTGCTTTGCTGGATTGGGTCAGAGCACTAGCTCTCCCAAACTCAAGGCCACCCTATCCCTTTAGCTTGATCTCAGGTGGCTAGGTCAAGTGATTGCAAAAAACTCAATAACCACACTACTATTTTAAGTGTACTAGGTAGCCCAATGAGCATGAATCTGGCAATGCAGGATGGGAGGCTTGTTCCCAACTGCAATGTTAACATACCCACAGAGTCAAGCCCTTGCTTACAGGGTTACTTCTTCAATGGTCTTTCTATTGTGCAAGACAGTTAGTTCCTGTGAACTCTGTGAATATGAATCTCAGCTGTTTTTGAATCAACGAAAAAGTAAATCTATGATGTTGCAAAACTGGTAACAGTGTGAACTCACAAGGGAGATCATGATGAGCTGGTTTTGAGTCACCATGGCCAGGATCCAAATCTAATTGAATTCAGTGGGAATCCTTTCATTAACTTCAATAAGAGGTGGATCAGGCCCCATATATTGGTTGTGCATAGTATTCCTTTACAACCATTTGTTGTATTAGACCTTAGTTACAAGCTAGTTTTGTAGTATTTCTTGTATTAGTGCCCAGCGCAGAATGTATTATTTTACTACACTAAATTGTAACACAACCAGTACAGATTGTACTGCCATCCAATAAAATATTTTATTGGGAAATATTTTAGTACAAAATGGTAGCATTGGAACACAGCTAAAACTACAGAAGTACCCACATGAGCAACCTATAGAGTGTGCCCCTTCCCCTCCTCATTTTTTCCCAGGCCCGGTAGGAGGATTGTACTTATTTTTCATGGAGGTAGCTCTCATCAAGATGAAACTGATTTGGCAGAGCTTCGCTAGAGAGGAATGCAAAGGGAACGGACTGAACATGCTAATCTGGACGAAGATGGTGTGACGGGATAGCGGTCTCTACGAGCCTCCCACACCTGAATTCGGCTGAGGGGCCGGTGTGCGTTTCTGTGTCCTTGCCTCTCCCCCTGGTTCCTGTTGCTTGCCACCGGCCCCTTCCCGGCGCTCAGCCATTATGCAACAAGCACTGCCACCCGCTGGTCTCTCCCGAGCCTCGCTGGGAAGTCTCAAGGCGCGAGTGAGATGTGCAGGCTGCGGGTGGGGCTCGCAGGGAGGTGGGCTTCAGCACCCCAGCCCGCGGACAGCTCCCTGCGCCGCGGGAGCGAAGCGCAGCGCCAGAGGGCTCCTCCAGCGGCAAACCTGCCTCCCTCCCGCCACATGACAGGAGGGTCTCACCGCGCCTGAGGCGCAGCAGGGCTCCCGGCGTGGCTCTCCCAACAGGGCTCTGTGATTTTAAATGCGCCGAGGCCCGCCCCTTTGGGGTGGGGCGTGGGCGGGCGCAGGCCGGCCGGGGCGGCCATATAACCCCACCTCTTGGGTGAAGACTGCGGCTATAATTGGCTGGCTGTGGTATTTGGAGATGCTGAGCTGGCTCCTTCCCCCCATGTCCCTGCACACTCACAGGGGCGGGTTGCGCGGGCGGCAGAGGGAGGCAGGGCTGGGTGGCGGCGGCGGCTCTGCCACTCCCTGCCTCCCTGCCTCGCTGTCCGAGCCGCTTTCGCTGCTGGGCTGCTGCCTACGGCCGGGCGAGGCGGCGGAGCCGGGCCGCGGGGAGCGGGGGCTGCTGCTGCCGGCGGCGGCGGCGGCGGCGGCGATGATGGCGGAGGGCGGCGGCGGCGGGGGGCCGCGGCGGAAGGCGCTGTCCCTGCTGGAGGCGGCCCGCTCCCGCTACGAGAGCCTGCAGATCTCCGACGACGTGTTCGGGGAGTCGGGCCAGGACAGCAGCGGGAACCCCTTCTACAGCACCTCGGCCGACTCCCGCTCCGCCTCCTCCCAGGACGAGGACGAGGAGCAGCTGGCGATGGAGGAAGGGCCCGGCCCGCGGGGCAGGGGGCGCCGTGTCCCCAGGGCTGCGGCGGAGCGGCGGCAGCAGGCTCCCGGGGGCTGCAGCTCGGCGGAAGCTTGCCCCGGCCCCCCGGAGGAGGAGGAGGAGGCGGGGGACTGGACCTCGACCCTACGAGACGCCCCACCCCCAGACTTCAAGGATAGCTTCGGTAACAGGGGGGCTGGGGAGCGCGGTGGGAGGAGGGGGGGGGGGAGTCCTCTCCCACGCCCCGCCGGCAGGGGGTGTCCGGAGGCCAGTGGCTGGGGGAGCGGAGCGCAGAGGGACAGGGCTGCAGCTTGCGGCGGGGGAGGGGGCAGGGAAGGCACTTCTGCAATTTAGGCAGAGGCAGGGAAGGCGGCTACTTGCAGGAGGGCTCCGATCGCGCAGCCCTGTGCAGGTCTACAGGGCTCAGCCTCCTCCCGCGGTTAGTACCCAGCGCTTGGCCCTAGATGCCCAGGGCACTGACTCTAACGGGCTTAGCAGTGTGCACGAGAAACCGGCTGACTAGCTCAGCCCCTGGCGCACGAAACCTCCCTGGAAGGGGAGGCTGGATCTCTCGGGTTAGTTGGAGAGAGTGCGGTCTGCCACCTAACTTGCCTGCCTTTTGGCTTCGTTAAACATATCGCTCCGAGGGCGGATGCTGCTATGCATGTAAGTCGCTAGGGAGAGACCAGCCCCTTCTCGGGGCGAGGGAGAGCTCGGTTCATCTGCATAGGAGGGGCAGCCAGGGCTGGCTGGCTACTCAATCATTGCCGTTCAGCAAGGAGCAGATCAATCTCTCCCCTGTGCACCGTCTGGAAGCCTTATTTGATTTCATTATGATAAAGGATAGCTCCCCTCTTTTAGAGCACTGGAATTTTTCATCCCTTAGTCATGATAAGGCATGACTGGTATTCATGCAGTAATTGGGGAATTGCTTGGACTTAGATGAAATGGGGTCTAAGGAGACCTGAGGAGGGCAGGATGTGATTGAGCATGAGCACTTGTTCTTTTACTTTTTTCTCTGATAATTTTCCTGTCCTCAGAACAACAGGGCAGGTTATACAATGTAGCCTTGGGAATCTCTACTGCTAATATAAAACTCTGTGGCCCTTTAAAGAGAACTCTAATGGATACTCTGGAATCCAAACATTCTTAGTCATATCCGAGGACAAGGTTTGGACTGTTGGTTTCATGGAGTTAAATAAGGATGAAATAATTTACCATTTAATTTCTTTGCTTTTTCTGGTGTATAAACTTGTGTAACTTTCAAGCAGTGATATGCATTTAATATAGAGAGGGGATTAACATTTTAATTGGTTCTTTGAAAAATTTAAAGTTGATGACCTATTAGTTCATAAGTTCAGATTTTCTTAGAAATAAAGGATTTTTATTTGTGTGAGAGAAGTAAATGCATAAGTTTTTAGAACAAGTAGAGTTGGTAATAAAGATGAGAGATTTCTGCTGCCTCCTATTCTGTTTGAGGCCTGAACTGTATACCGTATCTATAATAGTGTTTAGCTTTAGCAAAAACTTGGTACCAGCCCAGGTCCGTTCATCTAGCCCAGTATCATGTCTTCCAATAATGGCTGCTGCCAAATGCTTCAGAAGCAAATAGTACAGTGAAATATATTGAGTGATCTATCACTTGTCATTCAGTTGCAGCTTCTGACAATCAAAACTTTAGGGATACCCAGAGCATGGGTTTGCATTCCTAACCATCTTGGCTCATAGCCATTGATGGACCTGTCCTCCATGAACTTATCTAGTTCTTTATTGAACCCCGTTATGCTTTTGACCTTCACAGCCTCCCCTAGCAATGAGTTCCACCGATTGACTCTGTAGTGTGAAGTACTTCCTTAAGTTTGTTAAACCTGCTGCCTATTAATTTTATTGGGTGACCCCTGATTCTTGTGTTGTGTAAGGGTAAATAACCCTTCCTTATTCACTTTTCCTCCATGCCATTCATGGTTTTATAGAACTCTATCATAACCCCCCAAGTCATCTGATCAGTACCAGTCTATTTAATCACATATGGAAGCTTGTCCATACCCCAATCATTTTGTTCCTATTCTGTGTGTTCTCTTCCAGTTCTAATATCCCATTTTTAGATGGGGTGACAAGAACTGCATGCAGTGGCATACCATGGATTTATATAGTGATATTATATTTGTCTTCTTGCACTTTCCTAATGGTGCCTAACATTGTTTGCTTTTTTGGCTGCTGATGCACATTGAGAGGCTGTTTTCAGAGAATTGTCACAATAACTCCCAAGATCTATTTGAGTGGTAACAGCTAATTTTGTATGTATAGATGGAATTATGTTTTCTGTTGTGCATTTATCAGCACTGAATTTCATCTGCCAATTTCTTGACCAATCACCCAGTTGTGTGAGATCCCTTTGTAACTCTTCAATCATCTTTGGACTTAGCTATCTTGAGTAATTTTGTATCATGTAAACTTTGCCAACTCCCTGTTTCTCTTTTTCCAGAGTATTTATGAATATGCTGAACAACACTGTGGGATCTTGCTATTTACCTCACTTCACTGTGAAAACTGATAACTTATTCCTATCCTTTGTTTCATTTTTTTTTAAAGTAGGGATAAGTCTCAGAGGGGTAGATGTTAGTCTGTAACTTAAAAAAAAAAAGTAGTCCTGTAGCACTTTAGAGACTAACAAATATCTTGATAGTACCATGAGCTTTTGTGGGCAAAAGCCACTTCCTCAGATGGCTCTCCTCAGACGGCAGCTGCTCTGCGGCAGCAGCTCCTATCCACAGGGGCCCAAGCTCCCCCCAGACACAGGCTGCTCCATGGGATGTTGGAGCAGCCTTGGCCATGGGGAGCTCGGACCCCCTGCAGACAGGGACTGCTGCTGCCCTGCACTACTGCCTCTTGTACAGAGGTAGCAGATCAAGGTGGCAGGCAGGAGCTGACTTTTAAATTGGTTCCCACATGGACTGGCTCCCATCTGTTGCCCCCCGCTGCTGCTGCTGTATCAGAGGTAGCAGCATGGGGCGGCCGACAGTTTCCCTGTGTGCTCTTCAGTAAACTTGGACCGACGGTCTGGGACTGAGCCAACCTTCCAGTCTGTTTTAAATGCACAGCACTGGTGTGAGGTGGGGTTGTTGAAGTTAACTGAGACCATCAACTGATAAGCAATAGCTTATTGGTTAAACATTATCCAGCTAGTCACTAACATCCCTTGTTTCAGCTGCTTTGCCTGATTCTGAAGTTAGGCTTACTGGTTTGTAATTGCCAGGATCACTTCTGGAGCCTTTTTTAAATTAATCAGAGTTACATTAGGTATCTAACTGTATTCTAGTGTGAAGGCTAATTTTAAGTGATAGATTACATACCACATTTAGTAATTCTGCATTTTCATATTTGAGTTAATTTAGAACTCTTGAGTAAATGCCATCTGGTCCTGGTGACTTATTGCTGTTTAATATATCCATTTATTCCAAAAACCCCTCTATTGACACCTCAGTCTGGGACAGTTCCTTAGTTTTCTCACATAAAAAGACTGGCTCAAGGATAGGAACCTTCCCCTCATTGTCTGCAGCAAAGACTGATACAAAGAATTCACTTAGCTTCCCCACCACAGCCTTGTCTTCCTTGGATGCTTCTGTAGCATTTCAATCATCCCGCAATTCCTATAATTGCTTAGAAGGCTTCCTGCTTCTGATATACTTAAAATATTGTTCTTTCATACGCGAGTCATGAGCAAGAGCAGTTCCAGATTTAATTAATTCTGTAATTCCAAGCAATGGAAACTACCACAATGTGTCTTCTGTAAAAGCTGCAGCTACTTTGGTTACCATAAGGAAAACACACATACTAGAGTTGATGAGCACCAATGGCTCCCATTGACTTCATTACTTAGTACAGGGAGGGACAATTTTTTTGCAGGGGTGCCACTCCAAGAATTTTGGAAGTGGTCACAGACTACACTCTCTATTCTATTAATGGGAGGTGGGGCTCTGGGTTAGAGTTCGGGTGTAGGAGAGAGCTCCAGGCAGGGATAGGGATGTAGGAGGAGATGTGGGGTCTGGGAGGGAGTTTGGTGCAGGAGGGGATTCTGACTTGGTGCAGAGGAGGCAGTATCTGGGAGAGAGTCTGGATACAAGGGGGAATTCTGACCTGAGGCATGAATGCAGGAGGGGGACAGAGTCTGGAAGGGAGTTGTGACCTGGAACATGGGTTGGGGTGCAAGGTGCAGGCTCTGGCTGGGAGATGCTTACCGCATAGGTGGCTCCTGGCCATTGGCGCAGTAGGGCACTCAAGCAGGCTGTTTGCATGCCATGGTGGCCCTCTGCCACTGGCAAGTCCCCATGATACACAGGGGAGGATCTCAGCTCTTCCCCTATCAGGTGAAGCTATTGCTATTTTGCCCACTCTCAAGACAGGCAAAACCCTGCCCCTCTGGATCACCCCTGCCTCCGGATTCCCTGAGCAGCTCCTGTCTGTGGCAGGCCCTATAGGGCTGGAGCAGCCCCCTGCCCACGATGGGTGGGGAGCTACTCCAGCCCCTACTGGTTAACCAGACCTGGTAAGCATCACCCATTCAGAGTAATGCTTACCAGTTAGGGATGTCAGTGTGTAGTACACTATTAACCAATAAGCCTCCGTTTATCAGTTAATCTTATCAACTACATGCATTTTCCCCTGTTGTTGCCTCTGTATTAGAGGCAACAAAGAACAGGGAGCGGGAGCCAGTGTTGGCGGGAGCTGGCTTTTAAGCCGGCTCACCAGATCCATGGAGCCATCCCCACCAGCAGTGTTGCCTTGGATAGAGAGGCAAGAGCGAGGAGACTGAGGGGGGCAGGCGGGAGCTGATGTATGTGGGGGGGAGCCAGCTTTTAAGCCAGCTCTCCTTGCATGCTGGCTCTGTGGAGACCCCTGCCTCCTCCCCCGTGCTGCTGCCTCTATCGGGGCAGGGGTGGCTGCCATGGAGCAGCTTCTGTCTGTGGGGAGCTCAGGCCTGCTGTGGACAGAGGCTGCTGCCACCCCATGCTGCTGCATCTGATACAGAGGCGGCAGCGCAGGGTGGCAGGAGGTTCCCTGGGGAGTGGAGCCAGTAGCACAGTCATGGAACCGAAAATATTTTGGGATTATCAAATAGTCATGTAACCACAAATATTTTGTGCGGTTACATGACTATTCAGTCAATTGCTATCTAACATCCCTATTGCCGGTTAACTTTTCACATCTCTCCTATTAATACTGGCTGCTGGCACAGGGTCTAAACTAGCCCTTCTATGGTGGCTGCCAGTGTGGAGCTGAATCAGTGGTAGTAACAGCAGAACATTTTGAGGGAGGAACAAGAAATGTTACTGTAGAAATCAGAAGATAGGCTAGCATTGATGGCAACTTCTCCTTTGTCCCTGCACACTATTGCTCTATATGTACTTGCCCAAAGATGTTAGTAAAACGATACACTAGAGGTTCTCCCCCCCCCCTTGAAAATTATGATCGAGACACCCCCAGCAGACAAAGTATGGTGTGTAGCACATAACTCTAGTTTTGCACTGACTTTTGAAGGCACTTTTCTAAGTAGAAGAGAGAACTGTTAGAGAGCAGTCATGCTAAAACCATGTTTTCTAATGACTTTGAAGAGATTTAAACAAGCTTTAAATATTCTTCTTTAACCTATATTTATGGTGGGGCAGAATATTTTCTAAAAGCCAGATTATAGGAGATATTCATTTGTTGCAAAGTGGTTGTCAGGTGTGACTTGACCCCTGTATGCAAAAGATCACTTTTGCTGGAAAGATGAATATCAGGATTGCATGCAGCAGCATAGAATACTCTAAATATGCATGTCAGAAAGCAAAGGATAGCTTTTGATTTTTGCAATGAACTGGACTTTTGGGAGTTTGCCAGTTATTAGTTTCATCTGCAGCTCAATGTTGAATAAGCAGGTTGGTGAGCATTAGAGATTTCACTTAAGAACTTTCCCTTCACTTTTTCTGTTCACCAATGGGCAACAAAAAAAAGTATGAAAAGGATTATTTATAGGTGTGCATTAAAGCCGCTTTATTTCCTTACAAATATGATATTACATCGGGCCATGTCCATTCAAATTACATTATTCAGAGCAGCAGCATAAGCACATCTGAGAAGTGCAATTTGTCTCCTTGATTATGCAATCATTAAACTTAGCTTCCATTCTTAACGTAACTAAACAATATTTGCTGAGGTTGGATTAGCTGAGGAGGGGGAAAGATGATTTTGTGCAGAGGGCTAATGAACCAGTCTCCAGTTGTAAGGATGAAGGTTACATTTGCATAGTGATGTGTTTGTATAGTGTCTCATACAATACAGCTTTAGTCTTCGTTGGTTTCTCTTGGCACTGGTTTTATATAAACAAAAAATGAATTTAACTCCTTTCAAATAATAAGGAAAATGTATTTAGCTCCTTCCATCTAGTCTCTAGTGAACCTCACAATACAACATTTTGTTAGTATGAAGTCATTCATATAGCTTGTATTCCAATGTACAGTGAAACCTTTGTTATCCGGCACTCTGTTAACCACAAAACATTATAAACCAGCATTTCCCCCAGCCACAATACTGTCACATCTTCAGGTGCACAGACCTGGCTTGGTTTACCATGATTGGCTTAACAATTTATTTAAGTAGTACTAATCATCTTTAACTCAAAATAGAAATGTGAGACCAACTGCCTCACACTACAAAACTACTAATATTAAAAACTTGAGTTTTACTATTATTGTCCATTGGTTTTTCCTAGGTTGATGGGACACTCAGATAACCAGAACGCCCTAATCCCCTAGCATGCTGGACAACACAGGTTTTACTGTATTTTATAAGAGTTAATAGTATCTGAAAGAGGTGCACTGGGAGGGAGGGACATAGCTGAAGGGACCAGAGAACGATTTTTAGTTCAGACTTTAAGAACAGAATCTCGAAGCAGAAAGATACAGGAAGACTGTGCAGAAGGCAAGAGAGTCAGAGAGAGAGAGATCACATGGAAAGGCCGAGAGGAAGATTGTGTGAGAGGAGCATGGGGGAAGGAGAGAGAGGGAGAGCCCTCTAGGTAGACTGCATCATATCCATAAAGGCTTATAATAAGGATGGCATTTTTGGTCTGAATCTTCAAAAAGCCCTGAAATTCTGGGTGAGCGACTGTAAGAGGTGAAACCAACGCTGAGCATAATTTATTCATCTATGCCAGATTCTGCTATAGAATTTGGCCCAAATAGCTCTCTGCTTGTGAATACGGCTGCAACGCCTCTGACTTCAATGGTATCTTGCGTATTTGTTCCATCAGAGTAATTTGACTTTGAAATAATTTTAGGGTTCATAAGTATGAATAGTTGTAGGAAATTTTGCATTCACTTTTGGGGAAAACTAATATTTTCCTGTGTATGTTTTTTAGATAAAAAATGTGTATATAGAGCTTGTAGAATACTGGTGAATGCATCTGAAGTGTCTATAGGATGGTCTAAATAAGATTTTATGGTGAGCATAATCCACACCATTACTTAAAAAAAAATTCAGTATTGTCTACAATGACCTTATGTAATCTAAATATGTGCTTCTGAAGGTTTTAATGGGCCTAGAGCAGATCTCTCCATCCATTTTTAATAAGTGTTTCCAATGCAAGACAATCTTGCTGATCTTAAAATGTAATGCAATGTAACTGTCATTTCCCTGCCCTCACTTTGCATTATTCATGTTCAGATTCAGCAGCAAAATGCTCGTTAACTTTTCTGCTCTGAAAATGACCAAGCGTTGGTATTTCATACTTAATGTGCAAAAGTTGGTGAACACTGCAGATCAAGGGCTTTTCTTTGCAATACATCTGTAGCCTATTATATAGGAGAAGCCTGTTGACTGCCAGACTGATCTCTTGCAGCTGGCCAAATGACCCCTCTCTCCCACTTCCAATTTAAAGTAAATGAAGTGATTATTTAAAGGTGGTGGATGAGCAGTTTTGGGAAGTGCAGTCCTCTCTCTGAAGAATACAGGAACAGTATACGAAACAGCAATGCAATGAATGCTCTGCCCTGTCAGTAAGTCCCAAACTTGGACTGCAGGGTAGAGAACCACCTTGTGGTGGGAGAGACTAATGAGGATCCCAATCACTGATTAGCTTAGTTATTCTGTATAGATAGAGCCCTACAAACCTGCAGATCAGGGATGTTAAATATCGGTTAATTGAATAGTCTATTAACCTCATGAATTCTAATAGTTTGACTATTCTATAGTCCCTGGGCAGACCCTGTCTGGGGGCGAGGGACCTAGCACGAGCCAGAACTGAGCCACACTGCCTGCCCACCTGGCTCCTAATACACTTTAAATGCAGAGCTGCAGGAGGGTAGTCCCGGCTAGCACTGGGTCCTGGACCTGAGCTGGGCTGCTGGCCAGCCTGCTTAAAAATTTACTGGGGAGGAAAATGTGTAGTCTAGAGCAGTGTTTCTGAAAGTGTGCCGTGAAATCACTTTAAGAAATACATTAACTGGCTGCTCCAGTTTATTTACTGGCGCCGTGGCCACGGAGCCTCGCGGCTCCCGTTGGCTCAGTTTCCTCCTTTGCAGCCAAGGACTTCTCGTGGCTCCCTTTGACTGTAAAGGACGAAACGGAGCCAATGGGAGCCGCAAGGCTCCGTGGCTGCAGCGCCAGTAAATAAACCAGGGCAGCCAGTTAATGTGCTTCTCAAAGTGATTTCGCAGCACACTTTCAGAAACACTGGTCTGTAGCATTAACCTATAAGCTTTTGCTTATCAGTTAATCGACTACTATTACATCCCTACTGCAGATATCTGTTTTTTATCTACGGGTAGCTGCGGCTGTGGATGCAGAAATCCGCAGATCATTTTTGCAGAGACGGAAACTAGTTTAGAGCCGCACAGGGCTCTATGTATAGACTTTGGTCACAGAGTACTTGCCTAGGTGGCACAGAATTGAAAAGCTAGGAGTCACTCAGTTGAAGTTTTTCTTTCCATAGAATCATAGAATAATAGGACTGGAAGGGACCTCAAGAGGTCATCGAGTCCAGCCCCCCGCCCTCAAGGCAGGACCAAGCTCCACCTACACCATCCCTGACAGATGTCTATCTAACCTGTTCTTAAATATCTCCAGAGAGGGAGATTCCACCACCTCCCTTGGCAATTTATTCCAATATTTGACCACCCTGACAGTTAGGAATTTTTTCCTAATGTCCAATCTAAACCTCCCCTGCTGCACTTTAAGCCCATTACTCCTTGTCCTGTCCTCAGAAACCAAGAGGAACAAATTTTCTCCTTCCTCCTTGTGACACCCTTTTAGATATTTGAAAACTGCTATCATGTCCCCCCTTAATCTTCTTTTTTCCAAACTAAACAAGCCCAGTTCATGAAGCCTGGCTTCATAGGTCTTGTTCTCTAGACCTTTAATCATTCTTGTTGCTCTTCTCTGTACCCTTTCCAATTTCTCCACATCTTTCTTGAAATGTGGCGCCCAGAACTGGACACAGTACTCCAGCTGAGGCCTAACTAGTGCAGAGTAGAGCGGCAGAATGACTTCACGAGTTTTGCTTACAACACACCTGTTGATACAACCTAGAATCATATTTGCTTTTTTGGCAACAGCATCATACTGTTGACTCATATTCAACTTGTGGTCCACTATGACCCCTAGATCCCTTTCTGCCATGCTCCTTCCTAGACAGTCGCTTCCCATCTTGTATGTATGGAACTGATTGTTCCTTCCTAAGTGGAGCACTTTGCATTTCTCTTTATTAAACCTCATCCTGTTTACCTCTGACCATTTCTCTAACTTGCTAAGGTCATTTTGAATTATGTCCCTATCCTCCAAAGAAGTCGCAACCCCACCCAGTTTGGTATCATCTGCAAACTTAATAAGCGTACTCTCTATCCCAATATCTACATCATTGATGAAGATATTGAACAGTACGGGTCCCAAAACAGACCCTTGAGGAACTCCACTTGTTATCCCTTTCCAGCAGGATTTAGAACCGTTAACAACAACTCTGACTACGGTTATCCAGCCAATTATGCACCCACCTTATCGTGGCCCTATCTAAGTTATATTTGCCTAGTTTATCAATAAGAATATCATGCGAGACCGTATCAAATGCCTTACTAAAGTCTAGGTATATGACATCCACCGCTTCTCCCTTATCCACAAGGCTCGTTATCTTATCAAAGAAAGCTATCAGATTAGTTTGGCATGACTTGTTCTTCACAAACCCATGCTGGCTCTTCCCTATCACTTTATTACCTTCCAAGTGTTTGCATAGGATTTCCTTAATTACCTGCTCCATTATCTTCCCTGGGACAGACGTTAAACTGACCGGTCTGTAGTTTCCTGGGTTGTTCTTATTCCCCTTTTTATAGATGGGCACAATATTTGCCCTTTTCCAGTCTTCTGGAATCTCCCCTGTCTGCCATGATTTTTCAAAGATCATAGCTAAAGGCTCAGATACCTCCTCTATCAGCTCCTTGAGTATCCTGGGATGCATTTCATCAGGACCTGGTGACTTGCTGACATCTAACTTTCCTAAGTGACTTTTAACTTGTTCTTTGTGAATCCTATCTTCTAAACCTACCCTCTCTCTGCTTGTATTCACTACGTTAGGCATACCTCCAGACTTCTCGGTGAAGACCGAAACAAAGAAGTCATTGAGCATCTCCGCCATTTCCAAGTTTCCTGTTACTGCTTCTCCCTCCTCACTAAGCAGTGGGCCTACCCTGTCCTTGGTCTTCCTCTTGCTTTTAATGTATTTATAAAAAGTCTTCTTGTTTCCCTTTATGCCTGTAGCTAGTTTGATCTCATTTTGTGCCTTTGCCTTTCTAATCTTGCCCCTGCATTCCCGTGTTGCTTGCCTATATTCATCCTTTGTTAGTTGTCCTAGTTTCCATTTTTTATATGACTCCTTTTTTATTTTGAGATCGTGCAAGATCTCCTTGTTAAGCTTTCCTACACAGCGGAATTGTTTGCTTTTGAATTGTTTTGCTCAACATCCCACCAAATTCAGTAGGAGCACAAAGAATTGTGCCCAAATACGGATTCCCCAGTATGAAGCATGCCTCAAAGGAATGCTAACTATGGGTGTAGTGGGATTCCCATAGAAGACCTGTTGCAGGATCGGTCTTTTCTGCACTCAGAACCCACAGTGACTGAGTGGTTATTGTGGAAATATGGTTAGGGACCTTTGGCACAGGGCATCAAAGCCAACTAATGAAGACATTCCATATAGTCAAATATTTCTTCTGGGGTTAACTTGTTCCTCTGGTAATATTGTCAGAGCAGAACACATTAAAATAGAGAACAGCTTGCAAGCACAAGTCAAATCTGTTTCAGTTTCTCGTGGGCTGGCATTCATCTCAGGGAGAGCATCCTACTGCAGAGACAAATATATCATTCCCGTTTCATATTTCAAGGATGGTTAGATCCACTTAGTCTCCTCACCCCAAATTACAGGTTAAACAGTGGACCTTCTGTCTACTGTATAACTTGAGTGGGTGGGAAGAGAACAGGCACAAGGAATCCACACAGTAGTGGTGTCTGGCACCTTCCTAAGGGGAAGACCAGGAAAACTGAAGCCATGTGTGAATAGTGTATTAACTAAAGCATTGGTCCAACCCCTGGCCTTCCACATCTACTTCCTCAGACGTGGCATAGATTTCACATGCTTTTATTGATAAAATGAACACAACTGTGTTCATTCTTGTATGACAGTTCAACAGAAATTGTGTTCATTAGCAATAAAAAGCTGTAGTTGATCAGTTTGTACCTACAGGGTAAGGAGTGGGAGTTAGGGATGTTAGATAGCAGGTAATTGAATAGTCATGTAACGGAATGAATTCTTATCAGTTTCTCAACTATGTTATAGTCCCTGGGGGTGGGGTGTCTGCCAGTGTGCTCCGACCCCACTCCTGGGGAGCCCCTGTTACCCCGTGAGGAGGGCCAGTTTAAAAACCAGCTCTCCACACAGACCGGCTGCCTTACCACTCTGCATTGCTGCCTCTGATATAGATGCAGCAATGTGGGGTGGTAGAAGCCCTGTCTGCAGGGGGGTCCAAGCAGCCACCATGTAAACAGCCGCTCAGACAAAGCAGACACTTCATGTTTTCAAGTCGAGGGGAAGAAGACTTGCACAATTCCTGATCAATGTGCGATACGCTTAAGCTGGAGGCACAGCAGGTGAGTCCCTGACAGGATAGAAAATGTGACCTCAGCGGGGGGAAGTGAATTGTTTCAGCCCTTTAGACTGTTTGTGCCGTCGAAGGGGACTGAGTAAGCTCTGTAGCTCACATGTGTAACTTTACCCTTTCAACCCTAACTGTAGTCCGCTGAGGCACTCTGAGAGGATGGAAAAATCATATCAGACAGGAATACACAAGAGGGTTGCAGCAAAGAACGCTGTGTATGGCATTGCTAAGAAAAAATTGTGCATCGAACAGGGAAGGTTACTGAATTGGTATAAAATTAGGACTGCCAAGCGATTTTAAAAAAATTAATCGTGATTAATCGCATGCACTGCCCCTTTGAAACGCTGCGGTAGTGTTTCCAAAGGGCAGCACTGCAGGAACCCGGGATCAGCTGGAGTCCCCAGCTGAACCCGGCTCAGTGCAGCGCTGCCCCTTGGAAAAGCCACCCCGGCGTTTCCATGGGGTAGTGCATTAGGAGCCGGGGATCAGCTGGAGTCCCCAGCTGATCCCTGGCTCCGTGTTGTGCTGCCCCTTTGAAGCTCCGGACTGGTGCTTCAAAGAGGCAGCACAGCATTAATGCCTGCGATTAACGCGTTAAATAACGCATTAATCCTTCTCTGCATTAATTGCAGGTGTAAACGCATCTCAATTGACAGCTCTAGTTATTGTATTTGTGAAGCAAAAGCAGACCAAAAACTTAACAGGTGGCTGTTGTAAGAGGCATTGATCTCTGATTGTATAGGACAGAGGCAGTCGGATACCAAGTAGATTAAAGAAAAAAAATTTAAAATATGGATTTCTGTCTTTGAGAGAGAGAGCGCTTAGAGTCAAAAGGGACCATCTGATCATCTAGTCTGACATCCTGCACATCGCAAACCTCCAAACTCTACCTTGCTATACACAGTAACCTATATTATACTGGAGTGTTACAGCCCTCAGGAGACTTCGCTATTATGTACCACAGACAGACAATAGGCAGGACCATGATGCAACAGTACCAGAGGAATTGCTTTTAGTGAGCTGTATTCAGACAATCCTAGCAAGCCACCTGCACCCTGTATGGTAGAGAAACAGAAAAAACAAACCTGCCAGGTTCCTGCCAATCTGACTGGGGGCAAAAATTCCTACTTGACCCCAAACATGGCAATCAGTATAACTCTGAGCGTATGAGCAACACACAGCAGCCAAATATTTGAAAGACTTATGAAGTGCCTTTTTGGTATTCCATCTCTAGCCGTGGCCATGTCCCTTTCAAAGAAAGGAATATCTTTAGTAAAAGTCAGACAGGTCATGGGCAATAAACAAAAAATTGCAGCAACCCATAACCTGTCCCTGACTTTCCCTAAAAATATCCCTGAGAAAATAGAGAGGAAGGAGGGTCCAGCACCCTTCCACCTGCAATGACTAGGAGCTGCAAGGTCCTTTCCCTATGGCAGCTGAGAGGTCAAGGGTCTCCCCACCACTAAGTGGCTGGGAAGTCAGGGGTTCCCCCCACTGCCCACAGTGTCTGGAGCAACTTCTGAGGTTTGCCAAATTCAGCAGCTGGATGCCCTATGTTTCCCACACCACACCCAGTGCCTGGGAGCGCTGGCGTAGGGATAGAAGTGACTAGTCGACTATCTGATAGGCATAAGCTTATCAGATAGCAACTATTTGACTAGTTGCTTCTCCCCTCGCTACCTCTCTGAGGCAGCGGGTGGGAGGAGCAGGAGCCAGTGTTGGGGGGAGCCGGCTTAAAAGCCAGCTCTCCCCAGCACTGTCTCCGCAGGGGAGGCAGAGGGATAGCGGGGATCGGGCACGAGCCAGAAATCCATTGATTCCAGGCTCGTGCCCAGTTTCAGATGCTGCACCTCTGCTTTTTAAATGTATTAAGAGCCTGCTGGCTCTTAATATATTTAGAAAGCAAAAGCGCAGCAAGGGGAACCAGGCTCGCTCCGGGTCCCCCATGCTGTATTTCAGCATTTTACATGTATTAAGAGCCTGCTGGCTCTTAATACGTTTAAAAGGCAGAGCTGCAGGGGGGTTAGCTTCTGAGACCAGGAGCTAACCCCACTTCAGCTCCCTGCTTATTAACTAGTCAATGGAAATTCCATCAACCCCTCAATTAGTTGTTTCAACTAAATTTAACATCCCTTCTCTGGAGGACCCTCAGCTGTAGCTGGGAGCTCTGTAGTCCCCCATTGCCTGGTGGCTGCGAGCTGCAGAGCCACCAGCTGAGAGCTCCAGCCCTCTTTCTTTGGGGCCGAAGTAGAGAATGTCTTAGAGGTCTTTAGAAGTCACAGATTCCATGATCTCTTGTGACCTAACCCGTAGTCTTAGTAACAAGCTACGCCAGGGATTCTCAAACTTTTAAATATTGTCAGTTACTCAGAAAGAATGACCAGTCCTTCTCACACTGATTACACACCATCTGTGCAGCAGCAATTCTTGCTTGCATCAGACATGACCGCATTGAAAAAATGAAAAATAACATGGTTTCTGCTTGGTTAGACTGTCAGCTATGCTGTCTTTTCCTGGGTGGTAGACTTCTTCTGACTTCTGAAGCCTGTATTTGTAGACTTCCTTCAGCCTGTTTTATGGATTTTTTTTTAAAATCCTGTCTTCTCATGTGTTTGCTGCCTTTTTAGCGTGGGAGCATCTGCAAAGCTAGCTGACTGAATTTACATTAGAGAAATATTTAACAAGGAAAGGCATAAGGCAGTTGCACAAAGTATTGGTTATTTTTGCAGGACAGGGGTTGAGAGAAGTCTTCTAGATATCCTAGAGTTGTTAGGCAGTGTCCTATAATTTGCAGGAAATAACTTTAGTAGTTTGTGCTTCCTGTTTCTGTTTGCATCTGACTGTTGGCACTCAGATATTTAGATTGCAATTTCTTTATTGTGTGGACAGAACTTAGCACGATGAGGCCATCGCCTTAGTGCATTACTGCAGAAGAAATAATAATGACAAAAGTGCCGCTGTGGGTTAAATGCTCCATAGACCCCCCAATGTAACAGACACCCTAGTGCAAGAACATCTGATATAACAGATGCACTCTGGTCAGAGTGCCCAAAAGGGATTTTGCATCATTGTTACTAATGTTAGTCTTTATCACTCCGAAATCAATGGAGCTACCCTGATATACACTATCAGAGGGTCTGATCTGGTATAGGGTAGCCATATTTTCCTATGCTGAATATAGGACACCTGGTAAAATTACTCTGATTTATTCAAGCAAGTTCTATGGCAATCAGAACTATGCAGTGCAAATGTTCAAATTAGCATCAAGTTAACTGAGCCCCTGTTAAAAAAAGAAGAAATACTGCATAGGTTGATTCTTTGTTTACCTTGAAGGTTTGCACAGGGAAAAGTCATAAGAACAGCCATACTGGCTCAGACCAAAGGTCTAACTAGCCCAGTATCCTGTCTTCTGGCAGGGGGCAATGCCAGATGCCCCAGAGGGAGAGTATAGAATAGAGAATCATCCCATGATTCCTCTCCTGTCATCCATTTCTAGCCTCTGACAAACAGAGTCTAGGGACACCATTACTACACATCCTGGCTAATAGCCATTGATGGACCTAACTGCCGTTAATTTATCTAGTTTTTTTTTAACCCTGTTAAAGTCCTGGTCTTTGACATCCTCTGGCAAGGAGTTCCACAGGTTGACTGTGTGCTGCACATGTACATTCCCATACACCTCTCATATGGGGATGGGGGTAATCAACCTGACCCACTGTCCCTACAGAGCGCTCTCCAGTCTCCACCTTCCAGGCTTGGCTGAGCCCACAGGTCAGACCTGGTGCTCCTGCTGCCACGTCTTCTTAAGGCAACATGTGTGTGGTTGGGGAGTGGGGGAGGAAGAAATGCAGGGTCAGAGGCCCCCTCCACAGATTTGTCAGGTTGTGCATCAGAATGTGGCAAGCAGCAGCCTTTTGGCACCGTGTGGGAGGGAAAGAATGGAAGCTGCTTCCAGCCGAAGGGGGGTGAGGTAGAGATGACTTGGCTTATGTTTTCCCAGAGGTCATCTCTTCCCTCCTACTCCCTGTCCCCCTGTGGCTAGGAGCAGCTTGTCCCTTCCTGTCCGGGCAGAGTAGAAAGACAGCTAACCCCTCCAAACTGCGCTGGCTATCGACATAACTCAGCAGCCTCCTATTCCCTGGGTGAAGCATGGGAAGAATGGGATTAAGCCCTAAGGATGCATTGAGCACCAGGGCCCAGGGATCCTGGCTGCAGGGTTTCAGTGAATCAGGCCAGAGAGGTGGCTCAGCAGGAGAAGGTGTCTAGGGGACAGAGCAGCCCTACGCTCCCTGGAGCAGAATGTTGGGCAGGAACAGCATGTGACAAGGGTGCTAAGCACCCCTTCCTGGGTATCTGCAGGGTCAAGATGCACATAAGTTGGAAATAGCTTCCTTCCCATTACTCCAAACCCCATGTCAGCACTGTGTGGGCTTTAGCACATGCAAGGCTTGGCTTCTCCTGGCCAGTGCCCTGGGCCAAAGGTTTTTGAGCTTTCCCCGGATGCCAGCTCAGCCAGAGGTTGTGGGGGGAGGGAAGAGACGGGAAAATACATGACAATTTGCCCATTTAAAAAAATAGGGACACGTGCAGAAGGGCTTAAATACAGGCCTGTCTGTTTAGAAATAGGACATCCGGTTACCCTAGCCTGGTATCTTTAAGAACTGGTTGCAAAGCCACACCTTTTGAGTAGTCTGTGTTCTCCACTAGCAGAATCTTCTTCTGTGTGGCATTTAGAGATGGGCTGAAGCCACAGCATTCTAGCTGGAAATACTTCATGGTTTGTGGCTGCCAACCTGGGGGTTTAGTTTGGTCCATGAAAATGGTAGAGGCTCATTTGCAAGAGTAAGATCCTAGTTTGGCGTTTATGCTGCGTGGTGGTGGTGGTGAGGGGAAATGTTTCAAATCTGGGATTGTGGCTGTATCTGCCTGGCTACATTTTCTAAATGTAGTACACAGATTCTGCACTTGAAGATAAAACGCAAGCATTGGGGAGGCAGTGTGATTCCAAGCTGTAGTACCATGCTAATTGCAGTCTATGCAACTTTTGCTTTCCCTACATCGGGAACAGCAAGAATTTGTGTTTAGCCCAGTGGTGTGCAACCTTTTTCCCGGCGTGACCCCTGGGAAAATTTTGGTTAAGCAAAATAAAGTGGCCCCTTTAAATGTCGCTCCGCTCATCTGCCACGCCGGGAAGAAAAATGGCGGCCAGCCGGGTGCTGAGACCTCTTCAAGACAGCCAGATCCTCGGGTTGAACACCACTGGTTTAGCCTCTGGAAAGGGTCTTAAGTGCTCAGTACATTTGTAGACTACAAGGCCAGAAGAGATTGCTGTTAACATCTTCTCTAACCTGTCTTTCTATTCCATTAGAGTAAAACTCTCCTGTGTTGAAAGCCAGCCCACGTCTTACATGCCCCTTTCTGTTTTCAACTCTTGCAATTTTTTTATCACAAGTCTTGTGAAAGCTAGGTGGGGGTTTTCCTCAATGCCGTAGTGCTCGATTAAGTGATTACATGACTGTCAATTTTCATTTTTAAAAAAAACCAAACCACACCAGTAAACATCTAGCCCTCACGATACCAGAGAAATGTTTGAAAACAACCCATTGGCACGCTATATTATTCAGAGGTCAAATAAAAAGCAACCCATACCTAATTTTTATATAATGATTTTTAAGCCAATCTTAAGACTTGGGGGGAGGGAGGGCTTACTTAGTACAGGTTGAATCTCTCTAGTCCAGCACCCTCGGGACCTGACCGGTGCTGAATCACAGGAGGCCAATATTGTCCAGTAGCATTAGAATCACTTCTGCTGCTTACTGGGCTCTTAGAAGACATTTAGGGGTAAACTAGAGCTAAATAACAGCATGGAACACAGAGGTAGGACTGGTGGCTGTAAACAAATTTTATGGGACCATGAGAAGCTTGACCACATCCATGAGAAATGGACATGCAGCTAGCTAAAATCATGCCGGACCGTGGATGTTGCTGGACTAGAGAGTACTGGGTTAGAGAGGTTCAGTTTGTTTTTAGTGCTTAGAGGACTGGCAACCATGCTCTTTAGCTCCATTTAAGCCTTCAAAATAGGGCTTAAGTGATGCATAGGCCCTGTGCTGCTGAACTTCTCGTGACAGTTGCTGAGAGGCTCTGCCAAATGAACGTTTCCCAGCAGAACGATGGCTTAGCTCTAGAATGAACCAGGGAACTGATGTGACAGTGGCAGTGGGGAATGGGAGAAGATGGGCATCTCCAGAGTTGCATAAGGAAAGCAGTCTACCCACAAACCTCTGGAGAGGAAGATGCAAGCCATTTAACTGATTTTGCACTAACATGATAGAGCAGTTGGCTCTTGGGGGACAGACTGCGGGGTCCAAAATAAATGCACAATAAAGCATTTGTGTCCTGAAACTAATAGCAAGTAATGATGGGGTATTAGGCATATAATAATGAACATGAAATAAATCCTTGAAGCTGCTAGTGCTGATGCCTAGACTGGACCAGCACTGAATTCTCCATCTGTATTTTTTTTTTTACGTACCAGACTCAGTACCTTTTTAATGAAGGACAGAAATCTTAGGTTAACAATAAAAGTTCCTTTTAGACATCTGAAGGTAGTCACCTACATTAAGGGAAAGGATCTAAGAGCATTTTGTGGGTGTATATATTGAAATTGTGGGATAGACTCAGTGTGCCTTTTAACTTCTTGATAGCTCTTTTTTCCACATCTACCTTTTGGAAAGATGGCTACAAAGGGAGGCAGCTGGATATTGACCTGAAAAGGGCTGACTTCAAGCAGTAGATCACCAATTACTCTAATGCATGATTTTTTCCTAAGATAAAAAAGACCAAGATTGGAATCTATTTCTTTTATGCTGTGACTGCCTGTTGAGAGACCAAGATTGGAATCCATTTCTTTTATGCTGTGACTGCCTGTTGAAGAAACTCATAAGCCCCACATTTTTTATCTGGAATGGCACATGGAGCAAGAACAGCAAAATTGTACTAAACTTTACTTCAAAGTTATCTGTATCCACTGTCTCCTTTTAATCAGTGCTGTGGCTTTTTCTTGATCTGACTATGCTACAGTATTTGGTTTGTTGTCTAGTACCATTTAGCTTTCTAGAATGCTGCATGCAGGCTTCCAAATTAATGTTTATATCTTATGCTTAATATAATTTGTTGGGAGGGGGCACAGATAGTAGTATAAAAGTGGACACAATCTAACAATCTTTCAGTTGCTTATATCTTAGTTACACTTTTAACTGTTTAGGCTGATTTTTCATGTCAGATGTCTGCCTCGGGTTGAAGTTTGGTTCTGGCACCTGAAATGAGAGCCAGGAACCCCCTCTCCTGTGCTCTCTGACTCCTGTGCAGGGGGGATCAGGCAGTGTAAAGGAAAAAAACTGTAATATAATTAGACTGTATCATAATGCAGATGCCCAAGGAGGTCAAATTGTGACTTTAATTCTGGCACTCCCAAATGTTTGAGTGCCTGACTTTTCAACCTTACTGTTCTCTTAACGCTTTTTTGGTATCTAAAATTAGATGTAAAATCATGTTGGTCTCTAATTCTCTGGTCTTCTCTGTGCATCCTGTTTCCTCTGTCCATTTTATTTACCGTGTAAGAGCTTTGCGGAAGAGACTAGGTGCACGTTTTTCATTTACGGTACAAAGCATGCTGAAGCATAAAGAGATGGTCATGTGATAAATGCACTTTATCATGAACCTATGATCTGATGCTAGGTGAGTCGTGAGTGGGTTGGACATTTTAAAAAATATGTAGGGATACAAAAAAGTGTTAGAATTAGTTGTACAGGTTGGACTTCCCCGATTCAGCACCCTCAGGACCTTGAGTGGTCGTGAATCATGGCGCTTGCTGGACCAGGGGAGCTCAGGGCTCCCCTCCTGGCTGTCAGCCCTGGCCACTGAGCTCTGCTCCCAGCCTGGCCTTGCAAAAATTAAGAGTTTATCCTCCACACTGTGAGGTAGGGATGTGTGATTAGCATCTCCACTTTATAGGCCCTGATCCAGCAAAGAACACAAGCAGGTACTTAATTTTAGGATAAGAGTTGTCCAATTCATGTGTTTAAAGTTAAGCATGGGCTTCTCTGAATCGGGGCTTAAGTGATTTGCCCAAGGTGAGAGAGAAGATCTGTGGCACTCCCAACAACTGAACCGGGATGACCTGAGTAGTACATCAGAACATTATACCTGAGTCTCTCCTTCATCCCCCAAACCCAAGATTTTATTTCTCTATTCTCCTTCAGCTACAGTAAACTTAGAGGTGATGTGCAGCAATAGTAGTTGAAGTTCAGACAGATGTGTGAATTTTTTTCTAAGTTGATGGCATGCTTCTAAGCAAATGTAATACAAATCTGAGAGCGTAAGGGATTCTGCTATGACTGCTAACAATGCCTGGAAATGTGATAAAGGAAGATTAATCCTTTACTTCAGAGAAAAGGGGAAAAAAATACTGGAGAAGAAAATTGAACTTAGGCTCCCATGCATGTATTTTGGAGTTTCCTGCTAATCCTCATGAATGGCTCAAAACTGCAAAGACAAAGTAAACAAGTCAGAGACAGGCCAAACTAATAATCACAAAGGAAAACAGATCAATTTTTGTCAAGGAGAGGAAGTTCTTGCTCAGTCCATGTCTGTTTCTGGGAATAGTCGTGCTCAATGCATCTTACTGAAGCAAAACATAGAGTTGCAGAATGACTCACTCAGTTTTGCCAATCCTTTGTGTGCAAAAATCACGTGTGGGACCAAACAATGTCATGAGCTATAAAAACTAGCCTAAATCACATTCTATTTTTGTCTGCCACCTGGTTTGAACCTTTAAGCCAGTCCTGTCCCCTAGTTTGTGTAGGATGAAGAGCCAACTCTAAAGAGTATAAACACAAATGCAGATCACGCCATGGCGTGAGACTCCATTTACAGGGTATGTCTACATGACAGCTAGGACATAGGGCTTCCAACTTGTGGAAAAGTAGATACGATAGCTTTGCTTGAGCTAGTGTATTAAGATGAGCATAGCTGCAGTGGCTCGGGCTGAATACAATCCTGTTTAAGAAGCAAGTGAGAAGACAGACTCCGGGCCCCTAGACAGGGTCGCGGGGAGGGGCTGTCTAGCTCTGCACTCCCAGAAGGGATGGGATTTCAGGTGGAAGGGGCGGAGCTGGGCAGCCAGCCCTCAGTGCCTCCTAGACCATGCCACCCTCCGCTTCTCTTGCATCATCCAGACCATGTTGCCCATGTCTCTGCTGCAGTGCTCCGCCTCCTGCAGTGATTTAAAGGGCACAGGGCTCCAGCCACAGCCTGTCACAGTAGCAGCAGTGGCTCGGCGACCCAGGCTCCTTTGAATCACTGGGCCCTGGGGCAGTTGCTCCCTTTGCCTCCCCCCTCGCATCCCTGTCAACGCACCTGCCTAGATGTGCTATATCAGAGCAACTGCACCAATATAGCTATGGCTGGTCTGGTAAAGAATGTCTATGCCAACAGGAGACCGTTTCCCATTAGCATAATTATTCCAACTCCGCTTGAGGCAGTATGGCTAGTGCTTGTGTCCCCATAGCTTTCATCACTCAGGGAAGTGTCTTTGGCATATCATGGAGCGATGCAAGTTAGATCAGCTTAAGTGGTAACGTAGACTCGCTCCTGGATCCTAAGCATGAACTTGGGCAGCTCGCCTGAGACACTGTGGCACCACTGCTAGGGTATACTTGGTATGCACTGGTTCAATCAAAGTTAGCCCATGAACATCTACATGAGCTGGAAATTACACCACCCAGCTGCAGTGTTGACATACCCACAGCCACCTAATTCCCAAGATAAGCCATTGCTGTCTCTCTCCTCATGCATTTGGGTAGGTAAAATTCATCTGCTCAAATGTTCATGTTAAACTAACTATAGAAGGGTCGCAAGCTTAACCAAGACAAATTTAAATTACTCGCAGACATCTCTTTGGGCCTTTGTCCCACTACTTAGTCGCATTTTTATAGGCATCGCTTCAGATTTTTAAAAGTGTAAAGTAACACTTTCAGTGGGAGGTCTGGGAGCAAATGGAGAGGTTGATATTGTAAGATCTACATCAGGAAGGAAAATCTGTGGAGAAAATTGAAGCTTGCTGAACAACACAAGCAAGTGATATTGGAATATTTAGGCTTGAGACGAGTAAACAGGACACACTGATGTGATTAAAAACAGGACTGTGATAAAGAATGTAATAAAAAACCCAAGGGAAGAATGGAGAGTGCAGGAAAGACTGGAGCTTGGTGGCTTTAATGGCAAAGGGAAAGCTTTTTTTTTTTCCTAGTCTGTATCACTAATTCTGTTTTACTTATGAGACAGCCCATTGTACAGTGATTGTGTTATGGATGAATTTCTGCTAGAGCACCAGTTGAAGACTGTTAAACCCCATTTTCATTCTTAGTGACACAGAGTAAAATCTCTCAATATTCAAATTTTAATTTAACATGTTAGGCATTGATCCAGGAAAGCATTTACGTACATAGTTTCTAAATGCAGTTGTTAGTCAGTGTGGATGCCATTGTACTGATATCAGAGTGCTTATTCCTGTAGTCTCATTGGAGCTAATGGGACATAAGCACATTGTTAAATATTTGGCTGTATTGAATCTGCTATGCCACTTTCATTAGCCTACCGTTGCAAAAAAAGCAAACATGATTCTGGGATGCATGAATAGGAGAGTTCTGAGCAAGATACGAGAAGTCACTCTTCCACTCTACTCTGCGCTGATTAGGCCTCAGTTGGAGTATTGTGTCCAGTTCTGGGCACCACATTTCAAGAAAGATGGAGAAATTGGAGAAGGTCCAAAGAAGAGCAACAAAAACGATTAAAGGTCTAGAAAACATGACCTATGAGGGAAGACTGAAAGAACTGGGCTTGTTTAGTTTAGAAAAGAGAAGACTGAGAGGGGACATGATAGCAGTTTTAAAGTATTTAAAAGGGTGTTCTAGGAGGAGGGGGAAAAAATTGTGTACTCACAGTACAGACATCTGTATATGTCATTGTGGGAAAAGAAGTGAGGGGTGAAATCTTTTATCTTATCATGCAATATAATGTAGACTTAGAAACAGAAAATAATGGATTTTTCCTGATTTTTCTCTTTCAGTTACAGAGCTCAGCCACAGAATCTATTTTTCTGCTGTGTGTATATCTTTCTGCAGGTTGTTTGGCTGGAACTCCCGATCATTAGAAAACTGGTATGTTTAAGTAGGAACACACACAATATCGTTAGCGTGTTAACATTACAGCCTTTTAGGATACTCATTGTGGACATAAGGGTCGTTGGTACCTTGCATTGTTTTTGAGCTGCTGTAAACATAGAGATTAGAGAGGAGATCTATGGCCAGATCCTCAAAGGTTTTTTGGTGCCTAAACTTCCTTTGTTTCAGTGTGAGTTAGAAGCCTAAATATCCTTGAGGACCAAAGTCTAAGTCCGTTTTTTTTTTTTTATGGCTGCACAGGAGAGTGCGTCTCCCAATGGTCCCTGAGTGTTAGTCACTCAGCACAAATTGGGTTGACCATCCATTTATTTGAAAGTAAACATTTGATTCAAAGAAAAATCCATGGAAGCAGCAGTGTCAAGTTTAATTGACTCTTACTAGAATACGCCTAAGTCACATGTACTCCCCATCACTGAAATAACACTTAGGGGAATGATGCTTACAAGTAGGAATGGAGGCTTTGCAAAATGTGGTGTAGAGGGAGGAGGAAAAGAGGATAGAGGGGATGAGGGTGAAGTTACACTCGGATAGATCATTGTTGTACCCACTCTTGTATGTTTGCCCCAAATTTTGTACAAAGTGGGTCAAGTGAGGTGTCTATCAAAAGCTTAGTTTTTGCTGAATCTATTGATGCTATCTACATTACTGTATAATTTTTGTATTTGAAGTTAAGTATCGGCTATGTACTAGGGATGTAAATGACTGGTCTATTATCTGATAAGCAAAAACTCATCTGATAGTCGACACACTAGTTGACTAATCACTCCTCCCCCCCCCCCCCCCCGCCTCCATCACAAACAGGCAGCAAAGGGTGGGGAAAGAGGAGGAGGTGCTAGGGGGAGCTGGCTTAAAAGCCGTTCCCCCCCCCCCCCCCCCCCCCCCAGCTCCAGCTCCGTGGGAGGGGCAGGGGTGCAGCAGTGTTCCAACTTTGAAATGTACAGGAGCCCCGGCTGGGGTTCCTGTACACTTCAAAGCAGAAGCGTTCACATGGAGCCTGGGGTCAGCAGGGGACTCCCCGCTGGCCCCAGGCTCCATGCAGCATTTCAGTCTTTGAAATGCACAAGAGCCCCTGCTGGAAATCCCATCGACTATTCAATTAGTTAAATTTAGATAAACATCCCTACTATGTACTGGTATTCCACATATTTGCTTCGGAGATATCAACAGGTTTCACCTACTTACTGTGAAAGGGTGTCTAGTCAAGGGAATTGAAGTACCTGACTGACAGTGGACTTAAATAGTGCCAGTCCACATCGGAGAAATTTTGCTGTAAACTAAGGACTGAGTCAAGCATAGACAAGTGACTTGCTCATGTTTACACAGCATGTTCTTTGGAGTAAAATCTGAGGTATAAATTGACCTGGGACTGTGTGGCTGGTCCTTTGGGATCGGAAGAACCTGTTCGGATTTGGTGAGATTGGCTTTCATCGTCTCATCTGCGGAAGGTGTGGCAGTGGTGGGGGCACAGGAGAAGTTGGTGTGTCTGAGGGGATTGCTTGTGTGGCTTCTTGCTGGCCAGTGTGGTGAGTGGGAAGTGCTTTTTGTGACTGATCTGGTGCCTGATAATGGAGGACCCACAGTCTCGGGCTGTAAGTAGCCCTGGTTCTAAGCAATTTGCCCTGGTCTAACCCGCTCATCTGTGCCTCGGAAACCTATTATATTACAATGAGAAAGCAGTGAAAGGGAAATCTAGGGAAGATAAGACTGGTAGAGGATAAGAACCAAGACATAAAGAAAAAAAAGTGAGGGATGTGGAGTGGCTGAAAGAGGAAGAGAGAGAGGCAAATTCTATTGTTACTCATTTGGGGAAAGGAAAGTGCGACCCCAGTGATGGGAGTTGCCTCCATGCATGCAGCAAGTCAGTGGCAGGATAAAAAGCAAAAGCTCAAACTCCCAGTCCCCTTCTGTAACACTGGATTTGCATTCTTTGGTGTTCAGGCAGTTCCAAAAGGAAGCATTCACTGATTTTGTGCACTGCCCGACAGAAAGACACTGCTTGCTTTCCACGTGGAGTTCAGAATTTTGCATGGTGTAATGTGTCGTCTTTATAAAACTTCCAGGATATTTATTTTATGAGCAAATATACTTTTCTGAATTATAGCCTGAGATTGTAAACAAGCCTTAACAAGGAAGAAATCTTAAACATTTTCCTTTAAGACACCCAAACAATAAATACAGTTAAGAAGCCAAACAACACTGCACCATTTTCATGATTAAGGCAATACTTTCACAAAAGTTCAGGTCATTCCAATCAATATTTTTGCTGTGTGAACCTTGAATCTGAAACTTCCATATTTCAATGTAATTAAAACTTCACCTTAACATTCTATTAACATTGGCCCTGAGCCTCATACAATTTTGAGAAATTGAGTCCATGTCATAAAATTTTGATCCAAATTTATCCAAAATGTAACCCAATAGAGAGACAGGGACCAGTTACAAAATTCAGAGGTGAATCAAGAGGTGAATTTCTGCAGAATTCAGATCTGGAGATTCGTCCCTAATAATTTTCATCTTTATATCTGTGTCTCTTCTCCTGAGCAACATGAAAAGGAAAACTGGAGAAAAATGCAATGGGTATTTTACACTTGTAAGAAAGATGCAGCCAGTAAATGACGTAAACCTTCTGTCACGCACGTTTCCATCTGCAGATGCCCTAAACTTGTGGCACAGAGAAGGAAATATTATTAAATATAAACAGCCTCACTAAGGATCAGGGTTCCCTGTTGTGTTAGGCACTATCCAAGACCTAGAATCTCTGCTCTGAATATTTTTACAATGAACGACTTACTTAATTTGTCTAGATGCTGATGCCACATGCCATCTTACCGTCCTTGACCAAAGGAAATGAAGCTTTGGGTCCCAGCAGGTTTATAGTGGCAAAAGAGATGCTGGCCATGCTCTTGGCTATACTTCTATAAGCCTCTTGGATGTCTTCTCTCCTTCCTACTGAGTCACCGAGTTAAGTACTTTAAGGAGGTAACTCAGATCTCTCATTTTAATGTGCCTATTTCATGAAGTGCTAGAACAGTGGATCTCAACCAGAGGTACACATACACCTGGGGGTACTTGAGTCATCTGGGGGATACATCAACTCATCTAAATATCTGCTCAGTTTTACAACAGGCTACATAAACACTAGCCAAGTTGTACTAGCTAACATAATCAATGGTAACAATATGAGAAATTTTGCAGTCTTTCAGTGACAGCATGCTGTGACCCTCATGGTTTTTCTCTTATTTTGTAAGCAAGTCATGTTTTAAGTGAGGTGTAACTTGGGAGTACGTAAGACAAATCAGACTGAAAGGGATACAGTAGTCTGGAAAGGTTGAGAGCCACTGCTCTGTAACTGCTATGAAATCCACAGTGAGGGATGTGTGTTGCTTGCTTCCGTTACAAGCTTCAAGACGTTCCTGTTATTACAATTCCAAAAGGAACGTAGGGAGTTTTGAACACTGTGGGCATTATTGGTCTCTGTGTTGGCAGACTAAGCAGAGAAGAGAAACACTGACTGTATATGGAATTTGAGTCTCAACGGATGGAATCTGTTGGAGTCAGAGTTGGGACCAATTGGCAGGGAAGTGTGTATGTGGGGGAGAAGTGCTGTGGTGCTGCCTATCCTATGCTTCTTGGCACTCCAGGATTGTTAGCCCTTCACAAGCACTGTCTGCAAACACACACAGACACAGGGAGGTTCATGGCAATAGGGTAAACTGAACCTTTTGAGGGACACTATTTCCTTTTCTTATCTCAGCCATATAAAATTGAAATTGGGTGAAAGGGAGCCGACTGTAGGTCTGAGCTGACAAACCCTCCCTCCAAAAGAGGCCAGGATTTTTACTCCTTATGAGCTTGTCTCCATGGCTCAGCCTCTGCATCCACCTCCCCCCCCCTCGCTCTGATGTCCTGTGACAGCTGTGCAGTGCCGTGGCGGACTCGACAGAAGCATCATGACAGGTGCTTATCAGTTATGCCTCCTGCACACAGTCATTGGAAAGAGGTTGCAACGGTAGTGTTCTGTTGCGGAGGGAAGCTGATGCTATTTTGAGACACTGCTCTGTTTTCACTGCATTGAATGCCAATGATTTGTGTGGCTCACTCTGCAATGGCCACTCCTGCAGATCCTTCCCCAGAAGTGTGTGTGTGTGGGGGGGGAGGGGTAAACATGCACACTTCACCCTGAATTTAACAGGTGCATGCCGGAAGTGTAGGCTGCAGCTCACTGAGTCCAGCAGTGCCTCTGCACTGGTAATTGTGCCTCTTGTGCAGTTAAAATTAAGAAATACTGTTTTCTCTTTATCAAGGAATGATTAATTTAGCATTTAGCAGGCTTACTGGAAAGACTAAGCAGTCAGCTGTACATGACTCACTGTGCATTCCATGTGGTAAGAGGATTAAGAATGTTTACACACATGGAATAGAGAAAGGAGTGGCAAACCTGTTTGGCCACTCCAATAGCGTGAGTTCAGAAGTGCAAACAACCCACTTGGCTGGGTTTGTGTCCAGAGAGAGAGAGAGAATGGTAAAAGCAACTTAAGAGGGGCAGAAAATCCAGTGGGAACAATAGGACAGAAAAACAGAAGTGTACCCAATGAAAAACATGTCTAAAGACTGGGGCGGAGGAAAGGAACAGGGATAAGGAGAATACACACAGGTAAACACAGCGTGTGTGTATATATAGAGTAGGTTTTGCAGGTCCAACAGGGTGGGTTTATCCAGGTTAAGGGCTGCTCCTTAACCCTTTTGTCTCTAGTGTGGGGTTTGAATACCCATCTCAGAGATGACTGCTTTTCTTTCCCTAACAGAGCACATAAGTTTCTCTAGCTAGACAAATGTCTTTGTTTTGACACTAATCTCCTGTGTAAAAAAAAAAAAAAAAAAAAAGATTTAGAGCTAGAGAAAAATCTCATGACCGTAAGCTGGTCTGAGGCTCACCACCTATTTGTCAATGGAGGGAGCCAGAAGTTTGAGAATTGGGGAAACGTTTTTTATATTTGAGCTCTCAAGAGAAGAGAGCACCCTACTGTGTCAGCTGTTGGTGCCCCACTTCAGTTGGTGCAAGCACTACTGATGAGGATGTGCACCACTGACACGAGGGTGTGCCAACAGCCGATTTAATTACTGTGGGGGCTGCGAATCATCCCCTAATTTAAGTCATCTAAATTTTGTAGAGTAGACACGCCTGAAATCTACCTTACTACAGGTTGAACCTCTCTAGTCTGGCACACTCAGGACCTGATTGGTGTTGAACCAGAGAATCGGCCAAACCATGGAAGGTCAATATTGTCTAGCGGCATCATCAACACTTCCACTGCTTACTGGGCTCTTAAACATTTGGGGTAAACTAAAGCTAACTAACAGCACAACAGTGAGAGCAGGACTGGTGGCTGTAAACAAATTTTATGGGACCGGGGGAAACGTCACTACACCTACAATAGACATCCTACTAACTAAAAGCATGCTAGACCACAGATGTTGCCAGAACAGAGTGTGTCAGACCAGAGAGTTTCAACCTACAGTACTGTTTTTTAAAAAGCTGGACACCCCAGTTCTAGTTAAAGCACTGCAGAGCTGCCTGGATTTTCAATTGATTTTATATTTTTACTTCAGGTGATTTACATTTTTTAAATCAATGTGAACAAAGCCCCATACAAATCCTTCATGAGATTAATTCACAGCAATAAGTCCATTTCTTTGTGGCATGTGTGTGTTTTGCATGTACATGTAGGCATTAACCTCAAAGCTTTTAGCATCTCATTATATAGGTTACTCCTTCATTGACTTTTATTTATGAATGACAAATTAAATGTCAATAGAAATGTAGCCATGTTAGTCTGGTGTAGCTGAATCAAAAAACAGGACTATGTAGCACTTTAAAGACTAACAAGATGGTTTATTAGGTGATGAGCTTTCGTGGGCCAGACCCACTTCCTCAGATCAAATAGTGGAAGAAAATTGTCACAACCATATACAGGCAGTCCCCGACTTACGCCGGATCCGCACTTACGAACGGGGCTCTCTCGCCCCGGAGCTCGCAGGCAGCAGGACCGCCCAGAGCGCAGCGGTCCCGCCACCTCGACCTCCGGGGCGAGAGAAGCTGCTCCGGGTGCCCCTGGTCTGCTGGGGACCGTCTCCAGCAGACCAGGGACACCTGGAGCAAAGCCGGGGAGGCGGAGGGGTCCCGCGCCTCTGAGGCTTTGCTCTGTCAAAGCCGGGGAGGCGCGGCACCCCGCCGCCGCTGCCGCTTTGCTCCCGGTGCCTCTGGTCTGCTGGAGATGGTCCCCAGCAGACCAGAGGCACCAGGAGCAAAGCCGCAGCGGTGGTGGGTCCCGCGCCTCTGAGGCTTTGCCACAGCAAAGCCTCAGAGGCGCGGCACCCTGCCGCCACTGCGGCTTTGCTCCTCGTGTCCCTGGTCTGCTGGGGGGGGGGAGGGGCGCAGCTAGTGTGCCCCCCTCCCCAGCAGACCAGGCTTTTGTTGGGGACCCTGGGGTAGAGCAGCTGGGGTGCTGCCGGGTTGGTCCTGCAGGGACCTACCTGGCAGCCCAGCTGTTCTGTCCCAGGCTCGAGATTCAGCCGCTGTTGAAACTGATCAGTGGCTGATTCCAGGAAGCTGGGGGCAGAGCAATTCTGCCTCCAGCTTCCTGTAGTCAGCCCCTGGTCAGTTTCAGCAGCAGCGGCTGAATCTGGAGCCAGTTCCGACTTACATACAAATTCAACTTAAGAACAAACCTATAGTCCCTATCTTGTACGTAACCTGGGGACTGCCTGTATACCAAATGATACAATTAAAAAGATGAATACACATGAAAAGGACAAATCAAACTTCAGAACAAAAGGGGGAATGGGGGGGGGGGGAGGTAAATGTCTGTGAGCTAATGATAGAGGTGATAATTGGGGAAGCTATCTTTGTAATGGGTAAGGTAATTAGATTATTTATTCAAACTCAGGTGTAAAGTGTCGAATTTAAGCATGAATGACAGTTCAGAGGATTCTCTTTGAAGTGAAGTCTTAAAAGGTCTTTGAAGCAGGATGCAGGGAAGCAGGTCGTTGAGACAATGTCCTTTCTGGTTGAAATGGCAAAAAACTGTTTTTTCTTTGTGATCCTGTCTGATATCTGTTTTGAGGGCATTGATCCTTTGGCGAAGTGTCTGAGACGTTTGTCCAGTGTACATAGCAGACGGACACTTTGGCACATGATAGCATAAATTATATTTCTGGATGCGCAGGAATATGTGTTCTTGATCTTATAACTCACTTGGTTAGGTCCAATAATGGTATCAGCAGAATTAAATGTCCTAATTCTTGGCATGGAAAATGTAGTATGCCATTTCCCTTCTTCACACACACCTCTCTCTTTTGTAAGCAGGCTCCTAATAATGAGCTGGGAATGGCTGATGGGGGTGGATTCTCTTTTAATGGTTAAAGAATATTAGTAAGTGACAGGTTTTTAATGATTCTGCTGACCGAGGAGCAGTAGAATTGAATATATTTCTTTAATCATATTTTACCAGGAATAACAAGCCTGAAGGTACTTCATGTCAGTAAGCGCTCACAAAGTAAATCCTTCTCATGAGCAGATATTTCCAATCCAAAGCAGTATATGCTGGGGATTTTGCTTTGAGTCCCTTTTAATTGTAATGGGCGTGACTCTGCTATAAATACCTCAGTGCTGCTTTGAAGAATTATGCCACATAAATGTGCACACATCAGGCTGTAGGTGCAGCTGTGCAACAGCACTCTTTATGATTTACTGAAAGCAGTCTGCGAGCTTTTTTGAAGTCCCCTCTTTTGAACGCTGCCCCAAACCTGTTAGGTATGTTTGCTGGACTGTGAGATGCAGCCGGTGGAGAGTGCAGTGGAATGTTAATTTAAAAAATGCAGCAACACAAAGAGGGGATGGAACAGTTAAAATATAAAGCTCAAGCATAGTTGACAAGGAGCATATTTTCCTAGCCTTGTGTCCAAATGGTAAACAGATGCACGAAGTATAGACTACAATGTAAGGCATTAGTTTTAACGTCAGTAGTGCTGCCTTAACTTTGTTTGTATAACGTTACCCATGGATCCTGAGGCACAAGTAGTGGGAGGACAGGTCCTGTTTGGGTGCTAATGCTGCCGACTGGCAGATCCGCCCACTAGAAATAAGCTATACATATAATTAAATAGATCAACATTATCAGCTGTGGGCTTTTTGTTCTTTCCAACTCACTGGTCCCAGCCTGAAGGTTTGGTTTGTTTTCAAAATGATAAACACAAGGAAATATTTAATTAAATGTTTAGGTGCTGAATTAAATCAGCTAAAGAAAATCAAGTGATATGAACGACTTTACTCTTTATCCCCGCCCCTTCTCGTGCCAAAACATTTGGTGGCATATAGTTAACAGACAACCTCTGGTAACTTTTTGACTGAGTCAAAAGCTGTTAGCCTCAGCAGCCCAGACTTTTTCCGACTGGATTCATTAACAGCAGTAGCAAACTACAGACCGATGTATGTATGTTTGTTTGCCCCATCTGAATGGAGCTGGTGTTCTTAGGCCAGGCAAGAAATAGGCTGTGTGGAGGCTGAAGGGTGAGTTTTGGCAGCTGGGTTTAGCATTTATCTGTGGAGTTAAATAGGGCTCACACACCTGCAGTACACTCAGTAATGAAAAAAATTATAAACAATCAAGACCACTTTGAGCTACATAGTACAAGTATGATTCTCCTCTTACCTGCACCAGATTTATAATTTAGGAATCAATCCTGTTTTATACTTTCATAGGTGAAAGTAAAATTAGATCCTAATTTTGGCAAAGAACCAGACTTCATTGTGCTAAGACATTTAATCTAACACATCACAGATAATTTCACTCTGCTATGGAGGTAACAGCAATGCAGCAGTCTTTAGAAGTGAAGCTACGTTGTCCATACCTTGGTGCAATATTATCTTTCGGTGTGTGTGTGGGGGGGGGAACTAGAGAATCTAAACATGCAGTTTTGCATTCAGCTTTAGCCCACAACAACCAGCTCTACATTCTGTTTATGGCTAGTACTCAAGATGCCATGTGTAGATCGCTTTATTGCTAGTGCTGTAAAGGAAACTATCAGGTTTAATGCTGGGGAGGAAAGGAGAGGGGCAATTCACTGGAATAGGCTCTGAACAATTCTTTATGATGCTGTTACTGAGGTGGAATGGAAGCATTGTGACAGAGTGCCATTTATTTATGGAGTTTTAGCAGCTGCAGTCAAGTCATATTTCACTAAAGTACTATCAAACAAGCTAACCTGAAAAGAAAATTAAAACAAAAAGGATATTGTGACAGGGTGATCTCCCTTTAAGAGCAGGGTGTGATGGGAACTGCAAGATATAAGTTTCTAGAAGGAAGCTAGCTTGGCATAGATTTGGGTGGAGGAAAGATCTGCCAGTTCAATAGAATTACATGAGTTTATACTAGCTGGGACCTGGTTCCATATTTATAAAATATCCATTGGGTTTTGGAATATCAAACAGATTTGGCTTCACTGCTGCTTAGTTTTTAAGGAATGGGAAAAATCCCTGCACCAACAGTTGAATACAGTATAATGGGGGGAGGGGTAGCTCAGTAGTTTGAGCATTGGCCTGCTAAACCAAGGGCTGTGAGTTCAATCCGGGGGGAAGAGGAGAGCACTTAGGGATCTAGGGCAAATCTGTCAGGGATGGTACTTTGTCCTATTGTGAGGGCAGAGGGCTGGACTTGATGACCTCTCAAGGTGCTTTCCAGTTCTATGAGAGGTATATCTCCATATATTAAAAAAACCAGCACTCTTTAGTGCTTATCTATAGTCCCCCAAATTAAACTTCCCATTACATTGTAATGTCAGAGTTAAGTGGATGAATGGACTCATGGGAACTCCTCCCCAACTACTGGGAACAGGGAAGGTTAAAAACTATTTCCATTTCATAGGAAATTCTGACACTTCAAAGTTTCAGTGCTAGGTGAAAAAAGGAACCTTATTATGTAACAACCCAAACAGGGATTTGTCTGTGTCTTTACAAATCAGATGGTGTGTCAATCTACTGCATAATTTTTATCTATTATTTAAGCTTCAAAGGTGGACGGTTTAGGATTCTATCAGTGCCTACCAACGTACTTTGACAGGTGCAAGTTGTATCAATCACCCTGGTCACTGAAGTTGCTGTAGCCCAGAGAAGGCTGCAGGCTTAACTAGAATCAAGCAACCAGTTACTAGTGTGGATTGACACTTGGTGGCAGTTGTTGGGCTAACAAGGTAATTCTTTGGGTTTCTAATCGGAATGGGGAAGCTCAGAGGGTCAAAGGCTTCTTCTGCTATACATCCATTCTGGCTACATCTACACTACGAGTTTTCTCGGCAAAAACTATACTAATGAGTGACTCATTTGCATGAGTCGTGATCTCATTTGCATATTTTCTGCCAATCGGTTTTTGCACTGGGGTTTTTGTGAAAAAGCAAGCTGTGTGGAAGTTTTCTTTTTGCACAAAAAACCCTTTTATGGGGCATAAGGATCTTGCGGGAAAGGGGGTTTTGATGTTTTCTTTTTGCGCAAAAACAGATTGGCAGAAGATATGCAAATCACGACTTGTGCAAATGAGTCCCTCATTAGCATACTTTTGCAGCGAGAACTCTTAGTGTAGACGTAGCCTATACGTCCTGACCTGGTTTGAAACAGATGATTGAAGGGGCATGTGATGGAATGGAAAGAGAGGGCATGTATTTGTATCTGAGAGACAAGGAGAGCTGTGTAGGCAGCATTGCTCCCTAGGTAGCTGAAGCAATGCCCTTTGACATGCACCTTATCAAACTGCTTGCCGTCCAGTTATAAACGTTGTTGGTGAGTTATGAATGATAGGAGGGTAATGGGAACTGAGGAAAGGATGTCAAATATTTTGCATATATGAAATTAAGCTAGTTTAAGCATGTGCTTCCCCAGCCTTATTAATTAAGCAAATAGAGAAAAATTAATTTGAATTTCACTTTTTAAAAATAATCTGCTGAATATAATTTGCCTGGAAGTGCCAGAAGACTAGTTCTTAAGGCCCCAGTGAAGATTCTGTACCTGCTGAGTAGGGTTCCAAGATGATGCAGGGGACCATCTCTGTTGTTTTTATTTGCATGATCAGATCCTAAATGTTCTTGTTTTTTGTTTTCTCAAGCCTCCTAGTATACTTTTTGTGTGTGCAATGTATTTCTTGCTGGCAGACTGTGTGTGCAGATTGAGCAAAACAGCTGCAATAAAAGGCAAAAGATTTATACAAGCTGAAGAGAAACCAGATAAAGCTGGAGTTCACTCTTTAGTGCACACAGTATAAGGACTAGTGTCCCATATCTGTTCCTGAATCAGGGCTCCAGAGTAGAGGCTCTCTCTGCCTTTGCTTCCTCACTGTCTTCATGACTGATTTTTTTCCCTCCCTTCCCACCGAAGCAAAGAAGCCATTGGAGATGGACATTATTTCCACATGCATAGTATAAAATTAAACCCATTTGTGGGGCAAGTTGTTGTTGTTGTTGTTGTTGTTTCAGCCATCTGCAGCTGATTTGGTACCTCATTTGAAAAAGGAAGGTGATAGAGAGACAAATTGTATTTTGATTCAGAAAATTTGAATTTTCCATGTACTGCAACATGTGCTTTTTAAAAAGCGTAAGGCATCAAATTAAGCCATACTGCCTACAATATGTCTGAACTTTTTGTACATTTGTCTATGGGATACATGCTAGATTATAGCAGTAGGCACTACAGAGTGACCTAGCCACACTCAACCAACCAAATACCCGCATTGTTCAAGCCAAATAGCCACGCATGGTTAGCGAGTTGGACACCACAGTGCTAGAATCGCTCTCCCCGGATTTTTTCCAGGGTAATGAAGTCCCATTTATTCAAAGATAATGGAGGATCTATAATTTGTTCAGCTAAATAAATTTTGGATAAATAGGGACTCCTCTGTGTAAAAGCTATACACCTGGATTTGACCCAACTTCAGAGAACTTTTGGATAAGCATGACTCAAAGAAAGTTCTGCTGCAATTTGTAACGAAAGGGGCAAACCCACAGATCAAGGCTTGTTGCAGTTTACTCCCTGTATACAGAATAACAGGTGTACTTTAATAGGTGGCACGCCTATTAAAGAAGGTGCCTAAAGAAGCTTGCTGACTTATCTTTAGGCTGGCCACTTCAGCATGTAACATTTTGTAGTGTAAAAGTGCAATTATCGTTGCCTTTAAAAAAAAATCCTCTGAAAGAACCTTGTGGGGTTCCATATTTTAACTGGAAAAATTTAACAAATGAATTTAAGACAATAGGGGTGGACAGATGCCCTTGCAAATGACATTTAGCCAACACTGTGTAGATGTGCAGGACAGAGATGAATTCAGTTCATTCTTCCATAGCTGTGAGTTCTACATGGCTGACTGTAGTAAAATCTTATTTTTGTCACCATAGAAAGCAAATAGGACTCTGTATAAGCACAGAGGTAAAAGGGCTAGATAAAAGGGTGTTGCTTTTACACAATCACTTTTCAAAGTAAAGCCACACTTTAGTGACAGCTTTTGAAAATGTAATTACACACAACTGTCTATTTTGTACTCCAGACTGCATAACCAACCTCCTGCAAATGGAGCCCAATATATACATACTCTCAATATCCCCATGTCTCAAACAGAGTATTTCACCTTCATAAAGTCCTCTATCATATGAACATATCTGTTGCCCTGCTCCCAGCCTGCTTCTAGTAAGAGCAGTGATTAGAGTTGCCTTCCTCATCACCCCCTATAGGATGCTTATAACTAGTATTCCTGGGGGAATTCCATGCCTAAAAATTCTGCACACTATTTTGATTATGCTGTGTTATTTTGACATATAAAATATGCAGAATCATGCCAGTTTCAGTTATTTTGATAATTTTTCATTCATAAGTATGCCTGTAATAGTACATGCCAAAATTGAATAATTTATTTACACTACAGTATACAATGCATTCTCTACACCCCTCAGAAACAAAGCAAAGGCTTGGGAGGCAGCGGAGGAGCTTAGGGGTGAACCTGGAAAATGGTTGGGTATGGGAGGGAGAAATATGGAGCGGTGTTTTTTTTTTTGGGAGGAAGATTGTTGGGGAGCTGCCCCCATGCTGACCCCTAGCCTCTCCTATATCTGCACATCTCAGGCAGGCATAGTTGCCCCAGTCCTGTGTCCCTGCACCCCCTCCTCCCCATTTATCCAGGCATAACTGCCTCTGTCCCCATGTGGCCCTGTACTCCCATTGAGTCAGGAACTGAATGCTGTCACCCCACTAGCTTCTGTGCCCCACTGCCCCATTATGTCCCCTCCCCCCGCTATATATCATGACTTCTCATCTGGCCCCACTGGTGAGGCACAGTGAAGAAAGGCTCTTCTCTCCCTTTCTGAGATTGGCTGCTTGGGTCTGAGAGCCCACTGTCCTATCTTCTGGTGCCCTTGGTGGGCAAAAGGTATAATTGCAGCTTCTCCCAGGAGTATAATTAAGCAAGGCTTTTTATATAACCAGTATATATGGTTGCTCACAATGTCCCTATTATCAAAGAGCCATACCTAGTGGGCAACAGAGGAGCTTAATTAAGTGATATCCAAAAGAAAATGTAAATGTTTCCATAACAAATATTGATCCTTTTTCTGTTTCTAGCTGCTTGGTGCTACCCTTCCTTCACAGCTGTTCTGAACATCAGCCTGTGGATAATTCCTAAGTATCACATTTGAGGGTGTAATTCAAAGTAGTGAGGTGTTATGAGCTGCCCTGCAACTTAGGGTACCTCTCCAAGTTTTGCTGCTGCAGCCTCTAACCTGTAGTGTTCACAGTTAATCCACTAGGTCACACCCTGAGTTTGTGTATAACCACAGCCCTAAATCAGCAACTCTGACCCCAACAGCCTGTCAATAAACACCAGATACACTGACTTCCTGCAGCCTTTGTTACTACTTGCAAGGTGACCCCAATACACTCCCAGTCCCAGTTTACAACCTCCCCTGACCATGTGTTCTTCACTGTCCGGCCCTTTCCTGGATAGTTCAGATGTTATAGATTAATTGCTGCTGTAAGGGGTCAATATGCAACCGTTTGCTACTTTAATTGGAGTTAGTTACCAAACAATACAGTGTAAACACAACACTGGATTACTTTGATTGGAAATTTAAGGGAGTACAAATGCAAGGTATTGAATTCAGAAAATGCTTTTTAGTAAATAAACTTAAATTACTTACTTTGAGGTGAAATTCCTTAGCACGAGTTCCCAGCAACAAAGCTGACCAAGTTCTCATTTGGGGCTCTGTCCCTAAAGTTTGAAGGGCTGGTTTCTTTGTCATCTTACATGAAAAAGTGAGCAAAAGAGAGAATCTGGGGGGTGTTTTGGCCCTTACTTCTGTAGTTTTGTCACCCTTGGAAATGCATCTTCCTGAGTTCTCTCTAGATAAAAGTCCTGCTATCCATGAGGGTGGTAACAGGGAACCTTGTGGTAAGAGAGATTCCATGTTGGTTTCTAAAATGCAGATTAATCTGTACCTGTCCTCCATTGGCTGCCAAAGAATGACCACTTGACTAGTGATTGGCAATCTGCACCTGTCCTCCATTGGCTGCCAAAGAATGACCACTTGACTAGTGATTGGCAATCAGCTTTGACACCTGGATAAAACATCACCTTGTCCTTTGTCTGTGAAACAGGTTTACTCCCTCCCCAGACTTGTCTGAAACACATTTGAGTCATTTCAGCTTGCATTCTTATCATATGTAATGTTATTGACCAGCGAGTTGTTGGTTTTCTAATACCTGTCAAGGCATATTTTGCAGAAAGATTATTACAATGCTATGTAGGGTGTGAAGACAAGGGTGTGCTGTTGCACTGTGACTTGTGCTTTGTGATCCTTTGTAGTCCACTTTGCCTTATAGAAATTATTTCAGTCCAGCTTGGGCAGACAGGTGTACAGAACTTACATTTCTTGACTATTGATTGCTTAATTTTGCAACCTTAGCATTTTTAGTATCATTTTTGATGGAGTTAGAATAACTTAAAGGTGGTTCTTGTTTTCTAGAGACCATTATTAAATAGCTTGAGCTTAACAGAAAACTGAAGCTGAAAAAAGTATCTAAAGCAAACACAGTTTGATATTAAGTCAGCCCTTAATCTCTTAGGCTGTGTCTACACTGGGCCACTTATTCTGGAAAATCAGCTGCTTTTCCGGAATAAGCTGCGAGCGGTCTACACTGGCCCTTGAATTTCCGGAAAAGCAACGATGCTCTACTGTACAAAATCAGCCACTATTCCGGAAAAACTATTCTGCTCCCGCTCGGGCATAAGTCCTTATTCCGGAACACTGTTCCGGAAAAGGGCCAGTGTAGACAGCCCAGTAGTCTTTTCCGGAAAAAAGCCCTGATGGCGAAAATGGCGATCGGGGCTCTTTTCCGGAAAAGTGCGTCTACATTGGCCACAGACGCTTTTCCAGAAAAAGGGCTTTTCCGGAAAAGCAGCCTGCCAATGTAGACGCTCCTTTTCCGGAAAAACTGAAAACGGAATAGTATTCCGTTTTAAGCAATTCCGGAAATTCATGCCAGTGTAGACACAGCCAAAGGGTATATCTACACTTGCACCCTAGTTCAAACTAGGGATGCAAATGTAGGCATTCAAAATAGTCAATGAAGCGGGAATATAAATGTTAACATTAGTTCAAACCAAGGGGTTTGGTTCGAACTAATGCATCCCAGCGTGCACTTTTATTTTCGAAACAGCTATTGATCGGAGTAACGTGCCGGCGAGATCACACTAATGAAGTGTGGGATATTTAAATCCCTGCTTCACTGACTATTTCGAATGCCTGCATTTACATCCCTAGTTCAAACTAGGGTACAAGAGCAGACATACCCTTAGCTATTGCCAAGTTAGGAGGAAGCCCTCAAGGAGAAATCTAACCGTGCAGTCCCAAACTAAAGGGGGTTTTAATGTATCTTTATGATCTAAAAATCACAGGATTTCACACTTCTCTCCTTTGAGTCTTTGACATTCATGCTGAAGCAGGACCTAAGCAGTCAGTGCTGGCAAGGAAAACACTTTCCTGTTGTTAACCAGAACTTCAAATGCTAATGTCTGCTCAAACGTTATTAGAGGAACTGGAGCCTGTACACATACTTGGTGTAGGAGACACTGTACTGAGTTAAGAACCTAAAGCTAATTAAAACATTAATTGTCATGCTTTCAGTGTACATTTTATTTTATCTAACAGGGAAAAAAAAAGACTTGAACCTTCCATTTTCTCTGCTTTTCAGTCAAAAACCAAAGTAACTAGAGGGAAGGAGTGGAAGGCTTATCCTTTGCGTGGATGATATGCTGAATAAGGAACAATTCAGCAAGAATCCTATATAATGCAAGATAGAAAAGCGTGTCCCTATGCTGCTTTCTTTAGTATTGTACAAAAGCATTATCTTTCTCTGGTTAAAGTCAATGGCAACATTCCATAACTTCAGAGGGTACAGAATCAGACTGACAGATCCTGTGGCCTATATCCTGTGGTGATGTATATAATGTTGCACCAATGAGTAGTAATCAGCAATATGCTGGTAGTGGCATCCAAGAATAACACTGGAAAATGACAAAGGGATGGTAGTGGACAGCAAATTAGACAGGAGCTAGAAATGTAGTAAAGATTTTTTTAAAAAATCAGGTTTTGACTACAAGAGAATTACATCACCTGGCACAGAGACAAGAATCTGACTCCGTGTGGCTGTGGTGTGCCTAGTACATTGCATTTGTGGTACAATTTTCTTTAGAAGACAGACGAACTGGAGAGAATTCAGAGAGGAGCAATGACCACAATTAGGTAAACTGATTGCTGGAAACACTGATATGTGGGGAAAGATTAAGCCAAGCTACACATGTCTAGCATTTTTAGAGACTAAGGCCGTGTTTACACCATGGGGACTACAGTGACATAACTACAGCTATACCAGCATAACCCTGTAGTGTAGACACAGCTTTCAGTGATGGAAGGGGTTTTCCACTGTAAGGGCACCACCTTCTCGAGCAATGGTAACTAGGTCAACAAAACTTCAGTTGCTCTGATCAGCATTGCTCAGGGGTGTGGATTTTTCACATCCCTGAGTGCTGTAGCTATGTTGACCTACATTTTAAATGTAGATTAAGCCTATGAGAGAATGTGATAGTCTATAAATAGCTGAAAGGCATAAATACTGAAGGGGAGGGAATATTTAGTGTTATACAGGGGATGTAACCAGAAATAATATGGAAACTAAGGCTGAATTTTAGGAAAAATTTCCTCTCTCAAACTGGTTACTCAGTGGGATACTTACTGATTGGTTACTAACAAGGGAAGTGGCCCAAATCCCATTACTTGGAACTTTGTGTAAAGACTAGACCAATGTGCTGTAGTTAATTCTCCTGCACAGACTGAGAGCAAAGGAGTGGATGATCTAATAGTTGTTCGTTATCAATATGACTGACTACCAGGATGAATAGTTCACCAGAAATGAGCTTCTTTCCCCTCCCCACTTTTGTTCTAGGTCCAACCCGTAAAATGCCCCCAACTGCCAGTGCCATGGACTTCTTTCAGCTCTTTGTCCCTGACAATGTACTAAAGAACATGGTGGTACAAACCAACATGTATGCCAAGAAATACCAGGAGAGATTTGGCAGAGATGATGCTTGGATGGACGTCACGCTAACAGAAATGAAAGCCTTCCTAGGTTACGTGATCTCAACAAGCATTCACCACTGCGAGTCCGTCCTCAGCATTTGGAGCAGTGGCTTCTACAGCAACAAGAGCATAGCACTGATCATGACGCAGCCACGGTTTGAGAAAATCCTGAAATACTTCCACATTGTGGCCTTCCGTTCCAGCCAAACGACACATGGCCTCTACAAAATCCAGCCCTTTCTGGACTCTCTGCAGTATAGCTTTGATGCTGCTTTCAGACCTTCACAAACCCAGGTAAGAGTTAACTTATTGGCAGTTATTTTAGCTTGCTCTAGATTATTTACCAGTGACCATTAATACTGAAACGGCAGAGGAGTTGCCTGTAGAAAGATTTAGACATAAGTATGGAGACACTGCAGTGAGATTATTACTGAGCATAAGTGGCACCTTCTTGTCCTTCTAGCTCTGCTCTCTTGAGCAAAAGTCTGAGAGGCTGCAATTCTCACAACAGCAGAAGTTGCAAGTGTTCAGCCTTTCAGGGTTTGGCCCTATCTTTTGAGCCATGTCCTTTGCCTTTTTGATCAAACTATAACAAGAGTCTGGTGGCATTTTAAAGACTAACACATTTATTAGTGTGTTAAGGCTTAAGCTTTTGTGAGCTACAACTCACTTCCTCAGATGCTGAAGAGAAAAAGAAAGGCAGAAAAATAGGATACATAGATGGGACCATGGCATCTTTCTAATTAAATTAGAGTGGATGTGGCTCATCTCCAACAGTGATAACAAAGTGAGTCCCTGAATGGGCAATTTACCTATTGTAATGCGAGAAACCACTCCATGTGTGTGTTTAGACCTTGGTTCAGGGTGTCAAATTTGCATATGAATTCCAGTTTTGCGGTTTCTCTCTGCATTCTGTTTTTTCTGTCTGAGAATGGCAACTTGCAAGTCTGAAACTGTGTGCTCAGGGAAGTTAAAGTGCTCCCCCGTTGGCTTTTTGGATGTTGCCATTCTTAATGTCTGAATTGTGTATATTGCTTATTTTACATACAGTCCAATTTGTCCAATGTACTCAGCAGAGGGGCATAGTGTTGGGAAAGTAAGTAAGTGTTAATTATTTCCTCCCATAACACGAGAACTAGGGGGCTACCCAATGAAATTAATAGGTAGCAGGCTTAAAATAAACAAAAGGAAGTATTTCACCACTATTCAGTTAATCTGTGGAACTCCTTGCCAGAGGATGTTGTGAAGACTGGGACTTTAACAGGGTCCAAAGAAGAACTAGATAAATTCATAGAGGATAGGTCCATCAATTACTATTAACCCTGATGAGCAGGAAAGGTGTTTTTCAGAAGCTGGGAATGATCGACAGAAGAGGTGGATCACTTGATGATTTACCTGTTCTGTTCATTCCTTCTGAAGCATTAACCACTGTCAGAAGACAGGACATTGGGCTAGATTGACCTTTGGTGTGATGCAGTATAACCATTCTTAAGACATTTGAAAAGAACAAATCTCATTAGTAAAGTAATGTGACACCCACATATACCCCACCCATACCCAGACAAGGTTTGAAAATTAATCAGTAGAATCACCTGTCAGTGCATTTGATTTTTATAACACAACCTTCAGATTTTTATAACACAACCTTCAGATGTATCAGGCTGAACATAAAACAGCACAACAGTGCAGCAAAAATAACTAGAGACGAGAGAGAGGTTTTAAGTCTGTTCCTAAAAATGGTAAGACAATCACAGGAATAAGAATCCTATTGGAGTACATTCCAGATCTGATCTGACTAGGGACTGAGTTCTCCAGGTCTCTGAAGTCAATAGGAATGGTTTACCCAATATCCTAAGGTCCGGGACTCTACCAGCTTGAAGTAAGAGGTAAAATCTCTAAACTGGTATTGTCCAGAGTGTAGATAGTCTAGTAAGATTAAGTATCAGATCCAGAACGTAAGGACCAAGTGAAAACATAAATACTAATCCTGTTGAACAGCTACAAGGGGATATGGCAAGAAAGTGCTCCTTCTGATGGGAAGTTAGATGTGTCCTGTTTGAGCTATGGTATTTGTGTTGTGAAACCCTCTTCTCCCTTTTTTTTCCTGAACCAGTGGATTTTTGGAAAACCTTGGGGTTTCTATTGTAACTTGCTTTGGAGTGGTTTGAGGCAGCCTAGGTACTTGTGTGCCCACCAGTTTTCATTGGATGGCTCTTTTTTTTCTTAAATAGTTTTGGTGCCCAACTGCAACTTTTTTTATCCGTATGTGGATTTCGAGTACCACCAAACCTTGCATTCCCCAAATTGGGTTTCGGCAGGAGCCTAATTCTAGTCCTTCTCTTCCCGCAGCCTCCCAAACGGATGTGTGTTCTGACCTTTCAATTCCTGTCTGTTACCTTTTGATTAGACAGTTTGTGTAATCTATGCCAATGTTGTGGTGCTTGACACCTTCAGAGGCTAGTCCACATAGAGGTTTGAGTCTGGTAAAGCCTTAGAATTATGACTCCTGTATTCTTCAGCTCAGGCAGTAAAAGCTCATGCTTAGACATCCTGCCTTCAATGCCTGCTGATAACCTACCTGGGGCATCATATTACTTGTATTACTGGGGCAGCTTACCAATTTTCAGAGACACAAACTCCTGCCTTCTATTCCAAAGTCCAGGTCTCACACTTTTTAAATGGATGCTAAAATTTTGCATGCTGTCTTGTGAGGTGCATATGCTACTGGAGACAACATGTTGGGGGGAGGGAAAGGAAGGGGCTTGTGAACTCTTTTGTACAAGGGGATGGAGAAGCTACACTAATATTCAGAGGTGAAGAACAAGCTAAACGGAGCAAGGTAATATGATAAGGGTAGACAATAGGTGCACTGCAGGGCAAATCCAGAATGATAGATGCCTTAGAACGTACTGTGACATCTTATTTGCATATTATCATCATTGTTGGGGTGGGGTACTATTTTTTTTCTGTAGTTTAGAGTGTGACTCGGAGATCCAAGGGAATCAACAGGGACACGCTCCCCCTGCCACCCAGCTCTATTTCCCTGTAACATCAGAACTAGGTGTGGCGGTGACTGATCTAAACCAGTGTCCGGAGGCAGAGATGGACTGGATGAAGTCAAACAAGCTGAAGTTGAATCCAGATAAGAAGGCAGGTTCAGTTCCAAAACCCAACCTAAAGCCAGACTGAAATGGAGCTAAATAATCTGTTTCTTCCAAGAAAGCTTGGAGTTGCAATGCCACCGCCCGCTTGAGTACCTTGCCCAAGAAGGGAATATTAGCAACTGGGTGATAGTTATTCAGATCATGTGGGTCAAGGGAAGGCTTCTTAAGTAGCAGTCTTATCACTGCCTCTTCCAAAGTGGCAGGAACCATACCAGATCTAAAAGATGTATTAATAATCCCCTGGACCCAGCCAGCCATTCTTTCCTGGCTAGATTGAATAAGCTATGAAGGGCAGGGGTCGAGTGAGCACATGGTCAATCACACTCCTCCAAGCACCTTGTCCACATCCTCAATCCGCAGTAGCTGAAACTGTTCCAAAGAAACAACTCAACACATTCTGTACCCCACTTACCTAGCAGCCAGAGTCCAAATCAGACCGAATGCGAGCGATCTTATCTGGAAAGTGCTTTGCAAACAGATCACAGTGGGGAGCCAAGAGCTCCTCCATTACATCACGATTGCCAGACTGTAACAAGCTCTGCACCACTTGAAACAGTTCCACTGGATGGCAATGTGTGGACGCGATATGGGTGGAAAAGTAGCTTTCCTTTGCTGTCAGCACTGCCACAGCATAAGCTCGCAATTCAGCTCTAACTTGCAATCGGACTCAGCTCTAGTTCTCCTCCAGTGGTGTCCCAGACCGTTTTGCTGCCATCCACTCCCCAGAAAACCAGGGAGCAAACGTGGCTTTGGTAAAAGCACCAAAGAAGGCACTTAGGAGCAATCCTGTCAACTGCCCAGGCTACCTCGATGTTCCATACCTCGACTAAGGCATCAACAGGACCATTTGCCATAACGGATGAACAATCCCTCAGTTTAGCATAGAAACGCACACAGAGGAAATAATACCCCTTCCTGCTCTGGGTTAGGAAGTTATTGAAAGACCAGAACCAGTTAACAGAGGCCCAGATCCTGTTGTAGCTCCATTTATTTCAATTACATAGATTTAAAGCAGCAGAGGATCTGGCTCACATTGTCTAGGTCAGAGGACAGGAGAATGCTCAGTGTCTCATCCTTCCCCTACAAACACATTAAAAAAATCACTGTCTTTACCTGGAAAAATCAGCGGGAGGAAGGTCTTGGGGATCAGGCTTCATCTGTTGTCACTTTGGATACAATTTACTTTAGTGAACATTGTGTCATGGTGGAACCTTGTAGGCAGAAGGATGTTCTCAGTGGTGTACTAAGAGAATCTATTAAAACAAATCCACGGGTACCTAGTTCTGCAGCATTTGTTAGGTCACATGACATGGTCATTCAGAACTTCCTGATGATGACAGAGTCAGCTCTCTGAAGCTTCTGCTCCCATCCGTGCATTTGCTTGTCTGGCCACTTTGTCTAAAAGGGTATCTGTGTCAGCTATTAGGATCTGACTAAATATTACACAGTGCGGTTTCCATCCTGTAGAGGAAGGAAATGTGTACGAATGGACACACACACACACACACACACACACACACACACACACACTCTCCCTCCCCCCCCCCCCCCCCGCCAATACTAAACAATAGCTAATTTAAGAGACTAGAAAAGGAGTAATAAATAACTGATCAACTCCTCTTTGCGTGGGGTTACTTTTTTGGAAGGCTTATGACTGAATATAGTTTTGAGCCAGGTGTTTAAGTGGGACAATCTTAGGCAAACTACAACTTCTCTGTACTTCAGTGTCCCCATTTTTGAATATATGTATAGCTATTTGTATCGAGTTGAGACTCAACTAATATTTGCAACGTGCATTGAGATCCCCAAGTGAAAAGTGTTAGGTATATACTTATTTGACTTGATCCTAAAGAGAGACAGTTGAGTTGTTTTGGGATAATGGGCACTGGGAATCTGCAGTTGCCAGCTCACATAAACAGCAAGGGGAATTTGCATGCCTCCTCATGTCTGCATCTATATTTTTGTAGGTAATCTGTATATTTTGCAAGAGTGCTTTCAGATGGAGCTGTGAATGTTTTATGAGCCCTTAAAAGCTGGAGTGTGTCTAAATGAAGGCATGCAGCAGCCTGGGAGCTGAGAGCGTGTATGCCTATTCAGAATTGAAGGAATGATGTCTTAACAACTTCAGTATTTGAGAGACAAGTAGCTACCTGTGAGGTGGCTTTAACCAGGGATGTGCCACACCTTCACCCATACACCATATTTAATTCAGCGTGGAATTGCAGTAAGGTCAAGGTTCCCTGTAAGTTCTATACTTGTGTGGGCACACAGCTCTTTTCTGAGCCATGCGCAGAGGTTCAGAGCTCCCTATGCAGGCAGGGAGCTCAGTTCTGCTGGGGAATGGGTGGGCCTGGCACTTACACTCTGACTGGAGGAGCAGCAGCTGCCTGCTGTTCTGGCTCCAGCCTCTACTCCGGTCTTCTCCTCCCCCCCCCCCCCCCCCCCCGGGGGTCTGTACTTGCTGGGGTGAGCAAGTTCTCCAATTAGGGAGGCAGGATGGGTGCTTAATTGCCTGCCACTGGCCACATGGGAAAAGCTGGGTAAATTACTGGTGCTGTCAGATCAGGTCAACTTCTCTACTTTGCTCCCAACTCCTCCCCTTCCCTGTCAACTACTAACAGGGCAGCAGCCTCTCCCCTAGCCTCCCCTTGGGGAATTGGCCCAGCAAGGATTCCCTGTTTTCTCCTGTGTTATACTCTCCTGCTGATCAGACAGTTCTGTTTACTTCTCTGATTTTGCCCCTGTTCTCTCCAATTTGTATCCTTCCCCCCCCCCCCCCCCCCCGCTCCATAGTAACAAGACCGCACCTCTCTCTTCCCCTCCCCAGTGCTTTCCTACTTTCACCCCATTTGCAATCAGGTCAGGCTCTCCTCCAATGAGAGCAAGACCAAACTTTTCTGTGTTGTCACTGAAAATGGGAACCATCCCTCCCCCAGTTTCAGCCATCTCTCTGATCACTCCCAGCCCCTCTTGAATTCTGTTTCCTGTAGCCAGGGAGGGAAGCTTTTCATGAAACAGGACAGCCAAACTTTACATGTGCAGAGGTTGCAAATGGGTCGGGGGAGGGGATGGTTTTCTGGTTGAATAAAGACATTGGTAAGGATTTTTTGGGGAAGGGAAAGAACCCCATGTTGTAAGGAGACATTGTGAGAGGTGAAATGCAAGACACAGAGTAAGATGATTGTGAATCTATGTGTTTCCTTGGGAAATGTGTTCTGTAGATGTTCTCTCAGGCAGTTAAGGGAGATGGACGGACTACTTTTAGTACCATAAGAGTTCCCTTGGAAAAGACCTGAGGAGAAGCAGGCTTCATGGGGGGTAAGGGAGGGGGGGGGAGGCAGGACATTTGCATGATTACATTTAAAGCAAAGTTTACCCTAGGCGGTAATGGCTTAAAGTAGGAAAGTTAAAAGAATCTTTTAACAGAATTTTTTGAGTGTTGTAGATATCTAAAACTCTGATCTTAATGGGTTTTTTTTAACTCCTGTCTTAATACAATACAATATATCATGTATTAGTAAGGCCAGATCTTTGCTATCTAATGGCGTTCTGGGTCTTATGAGTCAGAAGTAGAAAATACTAAGTGTGATGCTGTTTTGTACAATGAAACCTTATTTTCAAGATCTTTGAAACATCCTTTCATCTGTTAGAAAGGATGATGATACATGTACTCCAAGGTCTCAGGGGTAGCCGTGTTAGTCTGTAACTAAATAAACAGTGGTCCTGTTGCATCTTAGTCTAACAAATATATAAATAGCATCATGAGCTTTTGTGGGCACAACCCACTTCTTCAGCCAAGGGTAGTGTTAATTTTCTTTTTATTTAATTTCATATTAAATCATAAGCATTGTTCCTTGTTAATTATCCCTAGTTTTAATATATTTAAACCTATGGACTATTTAAAATATTTATATTTATGGTTTTTGTTTGTACTGTTTGTACTTTTTTTTTTAAAATCATTCGATTCCGCTAGATGAATCCACACGTTAAATTGAAGTTTATTTTGAAGTGTGTGTGTGTGTGTGTGTGTGTGTGTGTGTGTGTGTGTGTGCACACGCGCGCGCACACTATAATGACCCACATAGGTTATAATTTGTTCCATTCATATGTTATTATCAGGAAAAAGGAGATGTGGAATGGTTAGAGTTTCTGATCTTCCACAGTTACTAAAGACCAGGATGTGTTCCAGGGGGGTTCTTAAGAAGGATTTCCTATTATTGGATTACTATGGTTACCGCTTACACATTGCTCTTTGTGTTGGTCCTCATACCAAACAGCTGCATATAACTATATTGAAAAAACCTGGGGCACAGGGTTTGCCCACACAGTGATGAGTGATAGGAACATTATTCTGTAAGTGACTTTGAAAGCCCAAAGAACTCCTTTTGTAAAGAATTTCACCCACAAAATATATTAAAGAATATTAAGATGGCAGAGTCAAGCACTCGAGGTAGGAAGTGCTGGAATTAAGGTTGCCAGTGAACTGTTAAATCTTGCCTAGGCCCCCATATCCTGTTCCCTCTTTCTCTATCGGACAGTGACTAGTGGTGATGGCTTCAGAGAACTGACCCATCTAGTTTCTGGTTCCGGTATGGAAATGTATTTAATAGAAGTAATTTGCAACCAGTGCAAATCTTTATAGATTTATAGTGTCCCACCTTCATGTCCTTGTTTCCACTCCTCATGGCTATTGTGCCTTCCTTTCTACAGCCTCCCCACCTCCTACCATGTGCAGAATGCTGTTGCTGTTATAAACCCACTTAATAAAGCACAAACTACATCATCTATCTTCTCCATCAGTTCTTCTGGCTCCCCATGCACTACTATATTGCGAGTGTAAAATTGCCCCATTTTTAAACACTCCATGGATTTGCTCTAGTCTGCATCATAGGACTGACCTCTTTATATTCCTGATCTCTCAACACATCTAGCTCCAGCCTCCTGTAACAGAATTGCATTGTAACTGTTGCAAGTGCCTTCTTCTCTACCTTACCTCGCATCGGGATCAGAATTCCTTCATCCCTTCCCTTCTCAATTGGCCTCAAAAGCATCTTTTATCTCCCTTGAGTACCTCTTAAATTTCTTTCACTGTTTTGTTTTGTTTTTTCTCCCCTCAACAACAATGTCATGTAAACCTGCAACACTGTAGGATGTAATTGGCACCAAAACCACTCTGCAAAATAAAGGAACATTTTATGAATAAGCACGTGTTTGCAGTTTTCATGGGATAGTTTTACATTATAAATCACCTGGAGAGGCATATAATGTTGTGACAAGGGCATGAATGCAATCTAATAACTTTGAGGAAAATTAGAATTAAGGTGGATAGATTGAGGAACAGATTTATAAGCACCTCACTCTTCATATAGTCCTCAATGTGCAAGAGAGCATTTTGGCTTGTGGTGGTGGGCCATGATGCTTCTATTAGAGGAGAGAACTGTGCAAAAGTTGCACTCACCACCTCATAAAAGAAATGCTATCACAAACAGCGTGTTGCCTCACGAGACTTTACAGTACATTCCTTCTGAACAAAGTACTGCACTTCTTTTGATCATAGGTGCTACATGAACCCCTGATCGATGAGGACCCAGTTTTCATTGCCACGTGTACAGAGCGGGAGCTACGCAAAAGGAAAAAACGGAAATTCAGCCTGTGGGTTCGGCAGTGCTCCTCTACTGGTTTCATCTGTCAGGTAGGTTCTACATCAGTTGCTAGACTCTGAATGGAGACCAGAGAAGATGTGTGTGAACTAGGCCTCTGATCCCTGCAGATGGTACCTCCTGAATGGATTTGAGGCCTGTTTCTAATACCATCCAGGGAAGCTTGCACTACCATTACTCATGCTATTCCTGCTCTCTAAGCAGAGCGTTTCCATTTCTGGAGCTGTGCAGTTGGTTGCCCAGCCATACATTAATAAATAAAAATAAAAAAAGCACAACAATAGGGAATCTCTCCATCCCAAAGATATCTGAGGGTCTAGATCCTCTTTTTAATGGGATCATATGTTTTTTGCCAAGCATAACACTGCATATATCAGACTGTTTAAATTAGATCCATCTGTACAATAGAATTAGTCACAATATATCATCTTGATGGCTTGCATTTTGTGGCCAATATCTTAGGTTCTCCCCTTAGCCCTCCTAGAAATAAAATCTGATATTCTCTGAGGATAAGAGCGGGAGCGTAAGGAAAAGGTAAGGCTTCTGGGTGGGTCTGTTGTAAAGTATTTATAGCTAGATTTTTCAGAAGAGCCTAGGACCAGATTTACAAGTTCTCAACATCCGCAATTGGGGCCAGACATTCCAGGGAGCTTGCTTGAAACTATGGCCCCTTGTTTTGGTGTTGGGAAGGTAGGGGAGAAATGGCTCCAATTGTGAGGGCCAAGCACTTTTGAAAACTCTGGTCCATGTCCCCAATGGTGCAGGCTATTTGGATAACTCTCCAGGAAAGCATTTTATTTTGTTCGATTGTGTAACACCGTGTGACTCTCTGCCACAGCACCTCCTGTTGGTCACATGGGAATTAGCTCAGCTCACTGCTGGAGCACCCTCTCCCAGCTGGTTTCTCACTTGCTGCTACCAGTTTGTGTGTTAATGGCTCTGCCACTTTACCTTAGGACCCATGTTCCTCCCAGACCGCCCTTGCCTCAGGACACTGCTCTACCACCATGCCCCACACTCTGGGGTTCTCCCCCTCAGGGAACCCCCCAACCTTTTATACTCACCTTGCCTCAGTGACCAGTTGTCATCTAGCCCCTGGCTCAGGGGGCAAACTGCCATACGAAATGGTCACTCATCAGAGGCAAGGGGGTGGGACCTGCTGCCTTCACCTGCCATAGCTGCCTCCCTGTAGCCTTCATACCCTTCAGGCCTCTGTTGCTGGACTTCAGCCTGGAACTGCTCAAGCTGGGGCTCCCCTGGCTTTTCCCCAGCATTGCTCTGTCCATGATTCCTATGCTAGCAGGCAGCTAAAGTCCTTCTCCCTCCAGAGCTGGAGCCAGAGTGTCTTCAGCCTGGCCAGCCATCTCGTTTATACAGCCTTCCTGGGCTCTGATTGGCTGCCACAAGCTCTCTCTTGATTGGCTCCCAGCCACAGACCTCTTCTCAGGCTGTTTTAACCCTTTTTGCTCCCTGGATTGGGGTGGTTGCCCTGCTACAGACCGGTTAGGTGGACATAGAGGCCAGCATTTTCAGTGGTGCAGGAGGCTGACAAAGGAATGGGACGAAAACTAGAATATCATACCGCCACCTGCTAGCTTTGCCAGAAGCATCTTTCTGTGTCACAGGCCAGGTTTATATTATGTAGCAACCCTGGAAGTTTCCACTCATCCACTTTTGGAAGGCCATGTGCTGTACAGCAGTAATGTCCTTAGTTTCCAAGAAGACTTTCCTTTTCCTACATACAGGCGATTGAAGGGTAATAGGGACAGAGATAGAAGAATAAAGTTCACAAATCTATTCAAAAAACCCTGATAAGGCTGCAGATGTGCCAGAGATTTCAGATATGCTGAGCTGTAATTAGATTTTATCCCCCGCTCTTTTCCATTAATGCACTCTCTTTAAAAGGACGAGTCAGTGGAAGCAGAAGACACTTGGCACCTCATAGGATCAGATCTGGATGCTTTCACAATTATGAAGTTGACACTCATGCCTGACTTGCATCCAAAGAACAACCAGAATCTTCTTAATGGCCTCTAGACCTTTTCCATTATGTGACTCACTCTTTCATCATCTTATTAAAATGGCTGAAGGAGAGCACTCTTAGAAGGGGGGGGAAAGGGGGAGAATGGATAGTGAGAAGCATACATAGGTGTTGGAACTAGGGGGTGTAGGAGCACCCCCTACCTTGAAGTGGTTTCCATTATATACAGCACCTCCACGATACACACTGTTCCAGCACTTACTGAAGCATGAACATTCATTCCAAAATAGAAAACTTACATGACTTGGCCAATTACAGAACCAACTGCTAGGGTTACCAGATACTTTCACAAAAAATACCAAACATGGCAGGGGAAAAATTGGTTGAGCCCCCCAAAAAAACCCACCCTCACAAAAAGAGTCACTGCACCTTTAAATCCCCACACTTCCCGCTCCTCCCACCAGATGTGGCAGTGGAAGAATGTCCCAAGCGGCCTTCTGTCCAAAAAACCAGAAAATACTGGACACTTTTAAAAATGTCCGGTTTTTTCTTTTAACTGGACTGAAGCCACAAATACTGGACTGTCCGGACCAATACCGGACATCTGGCAACCCTACCAACTGCAGCCTTAAAGTACCATGTTCAGCACTGTTGCCTCCCTCTCCAACACAGTCATCAAGGCCTTGCAGAAGCCAGACACTTGTTTGGTGACTGCCTGCTGTTCTGTGAAGGAGTAAAACTGCAATTTTTGTAATGTGCCAAAAAAGTGACAATTTTGTTAATGTGGTTTTTAGCTAAGTTTCAGATAGAGATAATAGAACTATGCCCCCACCTCGCCCTATCACCACACCCAACTTGCAAGTCTGCAAACATAAACAAAAGCCTGTTGATACACAATGAGCGGGTGACCAAGCTTCCTTCTATATGTTCAAAAAAGAAGCTCCCCATATTCCAGGAAACACAGCATAAAATCCTGTAACGGGGGTCATATTCAACCCTCACACGTTCATGGAGAGTGATTTCAGTGGGAACAATGGCCACTTACCTGTGGGCAGAACTTGGCACTACACATGTTGTGTATAGGAAATTTTAAGTAACTGAATTAAAAACAACTTGGGGGGTGGGGGGGGGGGAGGCGGCGATAGATGAGAACCAAGTTACAAACAGGTTCAGCTTGCTCTTATTGTTATGTGAAGTTATTCATTGAATCACTTCTGTGAACAGTACTTGGCACGTAACTCACTGGCGTTTGTTAGTAGCTTTCAGTACATGCAATTTTAGGCTTTTTTTCAATGATCGTGTAATATTGGATGAGCAGAACTCAATCAGATTTTGTTGTAAACAAAAAATACTCATGTTTACATGTTCAACATTCATTATCTATAATATTCTACAACATGTGATCATTGACTGTCAACAAACTAATTTGTGACAAACTTAATGGAACATAAAAGGCCTTAAACCCACACAAAGTACATTAATTTATATGTTACAGTATTGGCCCAGCTTGATTTTTTTCTATGCTGTGAAGAACTCAAATTGCCAACTCTGGAATCAGGTCCTTTGGGATGAATTTTCCACTTTGTATCACGTCTCTGCCTCAAGTTCCTAAGCAAAGCACCACCTCTCAGTTATTAATGTCTTCCTAATATAGCTCAGCCATTCAACTAAAACAAGTAGGATTATGAGCTAAGCATAGGCAATCTACCTGTACAGTTGCTCAGCACTCAAGCTTTTTGGAGGCTTAACATTTCTCTTATTTTCTTCCATTTGCCTATCTCCATTTTTCATTCCATGTGTGTTATGAATATTATATACCAAGTGCTAAAAGCAATGTTTAGTTCTCTTGTATCTTATTCCATTAGAATTGCTGTACTAGAAAAAGGACTACTCCTTTGCTTTTATACCTGCAGTGGCCATAAGGATTGCAACCACTGCACAGACTCCTAATTATCCTTTTAACGTTTGCCTATCATTAGTATCATACATTTAGCTAATTTAGGTGAGTGAGGCAGAACTGTTCTCTTCTTTGCGAAATTAATTAATTAGATTGCTAAATGGAAAAAGGGAATTTGGGTCTTTTGGTTCAAGTCTGTGAGTGGGAGGCAGGAGCTCTGGGTTTAGGCTTGACTATACTGTGTCACTTTAGGCATCTCACTTAAACTCTTCACTTCAGTTTTTCCATCTGTTAAAACCAGGATGCAATATTTGAGGCCATCTAGGATATCATGGCTACCACTGCATTGCATTCCTGTCAACTTCTTTCATAACTGTAGTCCTACAGTGCAGGTCCTTTTGCACCATCAGCTACAATGCATGGAGAATCTCTATGGCTGTGGCAAAACTCATAGTGTAGACATAAGAGCCTATGCAAATGAAGTGTGGATTAGCATTTTCTCACGCTTCATTTGCATACTCTCTTCCAATCTGTTTTTGCACAAAAACAAGCTGTGTGGACATTGCCTTTTTGCATAAACCCTTTTTGTGCAAGATTCTTCTACCCCCTTTTTTTGAGGCATACCAATCTTGCACAAAGAGCGGTTTTTGTGCAAAAAGGAAACGTCCGCACTGCTTGTTTTTGCACAAACAGATCGGAAGAGATTATGCAAATGAAGCATGAGAATGCTAATTTGCATTTCATTTGCATTGCCTCGTCCAGAAAACTCGTAGTGTAGACATAGCCTATCAGCTTTACATGGCTGTTGTCACAGAGATAAGGAGTTTGATTGATTGGTACATGCACACACTAGTTAGTTTCCTACATTGCTGAGTTTCCCTCATAGCTGAGGATTAGTGAATGTTTGCAAAGTGTCGTGGGAGCACAGGTGGAAAGCACTCCAAGTGTGAATTGTTAGCAGCACTATTACAGGCATTGCAGACTGGATTTGCCTCCCCTGGAGAATGCCAGATTTGCAGAAGTAACACTGCCAGATTTGCAGAAGTAACACCGAGGCTGGGTTTTGAACTTAGGTCTGCTGTCTGTCTTACATGCTGAGCCAGCAGGCTCTCTTTCCAACATAGTTCCCAATATATTTATTGCTGTTGAGATGCTTTGCAAGTCATGGCTTTAATTCTTTAAGTACAGTTTTCTGGCTATAGTCGTGTGGAATGGTCTTCTTTCTGAAAGTGTCAGCGAATCTCATTTAAATCAAAACCCTAGACATGCCTTTTGATTTCACTCCTCTTTGATTCCTCCCTCACCGACACTCTGAGATGCTTTACTTAACAGACCTGTGTAAATGTAAATGATTAATAGGTCATTTAATAGTGCTAACTACACTCCCATCTGCTCACTGTGTACTGTCGGAACTACCAAACAGAGCTGTAACTAGGCATTTTGTGCCTTGGGCAAGCAAGCATATATGTACCCCCTACTTTTTTTTTAATTATGCTTTAGGACATTAGAGTTCTGATCATGCATTTATTTTTGTGTATCAGTACAGTAGGTAGACAATAAAAGCTATTGTCTGATAGGCAACACATTAATTTTTATAGTCCTTCATTTTCCCTATAATATCCTCCTCACACCTATGTATGGAGCCAGAATGACCAGTGTAAGTGGTGATTGCAAAATCAGGTTACGCTGTGCTTTAGGGTGAGAATGTGAATGCTGTGGCTATGCTGAGAGATCCATCCAGCCACAAGCTGATGGACCTAGTCTCTTAGGCTATGTCTAGACTGCAAGCCTCTTTCGAAAGAGAGCGTCTAGACCGCACGCGGAATTTCGAAAAAGCAAGCCGCTTTTTCGAAAGAAAGCACCCAGTGAGTCTGGATGCTCTCTTTCTAAAAAGCCTGTTTGCTTTCAAGAACGCCTTCTTTCGAAAGAGCACTTTCGAAAGAAGGCGTTCTTCCTCGTGGAATTAGGTTTACCACCGTCGAAAGAAAAGCCGCATTCTTTCAATTTAATTTAGAAAACGCGGCTGCAGTCTAGACGCAGGTGAAGTTTTTTTGAAAAAAGGCTACTTTTTTCGAAAAAACCCCTGAGTCTGGACACAGCCTTAGAGAAAGGTGTCAGGAACAGACTGGCTAGGTCCCAGCCCAGAATCCTACAAGCACAGGAGACCTGCTTCTTTGCCACTGTGTGTCTCACCTGCAGGCCCTCCAACCAGATCTGCCCTCATAAAGTTTTCCCTATGGGTCTGCTCACCTGTATAGGCCAGGATTTTTATTTTGGGGGCACAACTGAAAATTGGCTCCAGCCAAAAATGAGGGGCCTTTCTAGAAGAGAAGCCAAGGTGTATTCAGCATCCTGGGCCAGTCTGCCCTGACCATGCCAGTTTCCTGATGTCTGAGTGCACTTTGCTGGCCAGATAATGGAGCATTAGAACAATGGGCCAGAGGGAGGTGCCTTATTCTGCTCTCTGTAATAAGGATTGACTTTGGCTGGGGCAGCAACAAGCAAGGGCAGGTCACAGGGACAGGAAAACACAGCTAGAGCAGGGGGTGTTTCACCCCTACTAAGTGCTGACTAACACAGATTTTACTTTCATTTGGTTTGCTCTCTACTATTGCTTCCTCCTAGCTGGAAATCACAAGCAACCCAGAGCTTCTTCATTTTTCTTCTCTGAACACTGCCCCCTAAGCATGGAAGTCCTTCTGCCTTCCCTGCCTCACCATTTTGGTAAATAGGGCAGGTGGCTCATCCCAGCAGTGTAATCATTTAATCCCTTTGTACCTCTACCCCCCGCACTGGTGCTTTGTGTTCTCCCACCATATGGCAACACCTCACCCCTGGTCTGAACCTCATCTCTAATCCCTGCCCCCCCCCCCTCAAAATTCTCTGCACCTCTGCCTCCAACTGTTGGGATCCCTTCTCCTATTTGCCCCCTTTTCAATCCCTAGCAAGGGCAGCAGCTTCAGTGGAAGTTGAGCAATGAGTATGCTCAGCAGGAGCCAAACTGGCCCTCAGCACCCTGCCTGTTACCCCAGCAGGATCTTAGTGCCAAGGAACCTGCTCTAGCTGGGGTCACTTGCCCTATGGTTCTGTGGGGAGCATGGGCCCAGAGCATCCTGGGTTCTAGTCAGAGGTCGGTGGGTCCAGTCCTGCAGGGGACCTCATGGCCCTGCTGCCAAAGGATTCAAAGCAGAACTGTGGAAGCTTTTTGTTTTGGTAGAACGCTTCCAGCTCCATCGTTCCTTTTGTTAGGTGGCTCACAGGGGATGACCAAATATACATGCCAGCTGAACTAGGCCAGTAACTACTTGGGAAGGGAAAGTTAATAAGTATCATTTAGCTCTCCTATCACTTTTTCAATAGCATTCTAAGTGTTTTACCAGTCCTCAGCACAAGTGCTAGAGAGCATTTATTGGCCTATTGTGCTCATGGCTATTCCACGTTCCTAACATTGGAGTGTTGGCAGATTCTCTCTCTCTCTCGTGGTCTTCCTTTCCCCACTAGCCTTTTAACAATCTGCATTATTCATTTGGCTGAGAAGATCTGCTTGAGAATTTGAGGCTTGGTCTACATGGAAAAAGTTGTTGATTCAGCTACGTCCTGCAGGGGTGTGACAAACCCAGAGAAGAATTCTTCCCTGAACCTAGCTACTGCTTCTCAGGGAGGTGGATTACCTAGCCAAAATAACCCCTTCCCATCAGGGTAGGCAGTAGGCCACTGTAGCACTTCAGTATAGGCAGTGGCAGCAGTCGCATTCCAAATATAGACAAGCCCCTGGTGACAGGCAGGTGAGTGAATTCCTATGCTGTCTTTTCCAATTACTTCAACATGCAAACCCAGCATGTCCAGAATGTGACTGGGCTTTTTTGGAAGGGGTGGAGTTGGTTTTTGTACCAGATCAGCATATTGCTCTGGCATCCTAGGGCTATGTTATTCCACAATACACTGACTAATAGTCTATTCTGCATTCAAGTTTTATGGGATTTAAATCTGTTCCCTGAGTTTGCCATGCGCAATCTCCCCCTTCCACCCACCCTCAGACTTCAATGGTTTCCCATTTCATTTCATTCACTGACAGACCGTTCACTTGCAAAACAGTATTTCACTTTCATTAATGGCCACCTGAAACGTCACTCATTTCCCATCTATGAAATCATTTAGTCCCTTGTGTTGGTTCTGAATTTGAGCTCCGATTTAAGTGCTTATTGTGGAAGAAATGAGTCCGTCAAAGATTAAAAGAGGAGGAAAAAGAATTGTTTGACTCCAGACTAGAGGTACTGAAACTCAGATGAGCTGCTTTTCTGTGTTGTAATTGTAGTTATTTGTATTACAGGGCTTTCATGTGATAGAATAAGAGCTTGTCCTGTCACACCATCCCTGATAGGTGTCTGTCTAACCTGCTTTTAAATATCTCCAGAGATGGAGATTCCACAACCTCCCTAGGCAATTTATTCCAGTGTTTAACCACCGTGAGAGGTGGGAAGTTTTTCCTAATGTCCAGCCTAAACCTCCCTTACTGCAATTTAAACCCAATGCTTCTTGTCCTATCATCAGAGGCCAAGGAGAACACATTTTCTTCCTCCTCCTTGTGACACCTTTTAGATACTTGAAAACCGCTATCATGTCTCCTCTCATTCTTCTCCTTTCTAAACTAAACAAGCCCAATTCCTTCAGTCTTCCCTCATAGGTCGTGTTCTCTAGACCTTTAATCTTTCTTGTTGCTCTTCTCTGGACCCTCTCCAATTTCTCCACATCTTTCCTGAAATGTGGTGCCCAGAACTGGACACAATACTCCAATTGAGGCCTAATCAGTGCAGATGAGAGCGGAAGAACAACTTCTCGTGCCTTGCTCACAAACCCTACGTAGATCTTCAACTCTGGAAGCCACTCCTTTTGGATCATCAGAACCTAAAGGTCTGGAGGCTTACCCAGGTTGTATATATATTTTGGCTTTGGGGAAAGTAAGTGGATCCAACAACAGGGTGGGCAGATGAGCCGGGGGACAGGATTGCTAAATTATTTGTCTTGGACTTGGACATGTTTGGTTTGAGTGAGCAACCAGAGCCAAGGGCAGCTTCTTTCAGGTAATATGAATAAAAAAATGGAAATCCTCTATTTCTAAAATGAAAAGGGTGCACTTTCCCCTAGTGCCCAACTAATATGCCCTATAACCCATTCCCAGAGTGAAGCATTTAGTCAGGCCTTTTTAGCCATTTCAGTCCTCCACCTCTCAACAAGCAGGCCAGTTGTCCATTCACAATTGGACTGAGGCCATCAGCATCTCATTTTACCAGGGACACACACATTCCTGCCATGGCGTAGTCACTTAACTGGGCTTGTGTGGATGGTGACCGAGTATTATGAAGGACAGAAGGAACATTAACTGGAGAATGGCAGCTCTTTGCTTTAAGATGCTATGACAATAATACAACAGCTGTAAGGTTTGCAGTCAGCTAGAAAGGAGCCAGATGCTTCAGATTGTTAAAGTCTGTGTAATGCACCTCTCTCCCTGGTTCAGTCCTGTTTCAATGGATGGCTTCTAAAGTACAAAATGCTGAGAATTAGAGCTATCCCTGAAGATCCTAGTTAGAATGGAGGGTTGGTACATAAGGGCACCACCACTGGCTTGTACTGGAGTAAGTGTCATGCTGGCATCAGTGTGGACATGTCATCTTTTAGTGGCTGCTGCCAGAGAATATAAAACTGAACTCTATTACAGTAAAGCTAGTGGACAGGTTCCTTCTGGTCATCTGAGGGGACCTACATTTTTGGAGAAGGTCCTAATTTCTCCCTTTTCTGCCGACAATGAAGTCTACATGGGGTCAATACAATGTGTCTAGACTGGCCAGTTTTTCCGGAAAATCAGCCGCTTTTCCAGAAAAACTTGCCAGCTGTCTACACTGGCCGCTTGAATTTCCACAAAAGCACTGACTTCTTACTGTAAGAAATCAGTGCTTCTTGCGGAAATACTATGCTGCTCCCTTTCGGGCAAAAGTCCCTTTTGCGCAAAGCTTTTGTGCAAAAGGGCCAGTGTAGACAGCTCAGACTTGTTTTCTGCAAAAAAGCCCCGATCGTGAAAATGGCGATTGGGGCTTTTTTGCGGAAAAGCGTGTCTAGATTGGCACGGACGCTTTTCTGCAAAAAGTGCTTTTGCGGAAAAGCGTCCGTGCCAATCTAGACGCTCTTTTCCGAAAATGCTTTTAATGGAAAACTTTTCCGTTAAAAGCATTTGCGGAAAATCATGCCAGTCTTAGACGTAGCCTATGCAGTTTTCGTTAGCAATGATGGTTTACTGCCAGACAGATGCTTTTCCAGCTACCCAATAGCAACAGTGGCCTCAAGCAGTCCTTAATCTTAGGCATGGTTCTGTATTTCCCAATAATTGCCCCCAACAGAAAATTCCAAAGGTGCCCCATTTAAAGGCAATGGTCATGACAAGGGTGTATTAGGAGTTACCCATTTAAAATGTATCTATTGCCTTAATTTTTCAGCTCCTCTCCAGTGAAAGCCAAACAAGGGGTTTGGGCAACTTCATTGCTCCTGCCTGACCCTTTCTAACCACCTTGACTTGTCTTCTTGTTTCTACTTGCTCCGTTTAAGATTTATGTCCATCTAAAAGAAGGAGGTGCTGACGGACTGGAAGCTTTGAAGAACAAGCCCCAGCTCCACAGTATGGTGGCTAAGAGCCTCTGTCAGAATGCGTCTGGAAAAAACTACATCATCTTCACTGGCCCTAGCATTACCAGCCTGAACCTTTTTGAAGAATTTGAGAAGCAAGGTTTGTGACAACTGATCCACTGACTGCTAATGCAGAAAGGCTTATGAATATCATGCTGCCAGAAGCATTTTGTCTCCTTGCATAGCCATGAACAGCCAAGCTAGAGACACCCTAAGGGTAATTTAGTCTAGTCATTATAAAGGGACCTGCAGAGTCTTCATCATATAGAAAGAAAGCTACTTGAAGGGGAGGAGGGATAGGGAGCTCTGGCTTTTTTTCCCCCACTTTTACCCTAGGAATTTAGACTGGTTATCCCTGTCCCCTTCCCTAGAAGACTTATTTGGGGGGGGGGGGTGTCTTTATATGTTTGGGAGTTTTCTTGGGAAAAGGGTAGGTGGGGTAGGGGAATGTGCTGAATCTTTAAGGCAAGGTCTGCCTTAAACTTTTGCCAATATAATGTCAATTGGGAAGTGATTTTTTTTTTAAAACATTTAAATGCAAATGCCTTATCATAGACAAAGTTGCTAGCAAGCATTCTTTTGCCCATTGAAGCCACATCTACACTGGTGGGTTTGCTTAGCTAGCTATACAGGCATAGGTATAGACTAATGTTAGACCCAAGTGCCGGTTAATCCTTGGTGTTAAATCAGTGTTTTACAAGTGGTCTTAATTTCAGATATGCTGAGCATTCACACTTCCTGTTGACTACAGTTGTAGTTGTAGAAAGAGTTTACTGAATATCTCCTCACCCCCTTTGAGCTGGCCACCTTAAATTATTTTACAGTGATAGAACTTTTTCACAAGTTCCCTAGTTAGTGTCTTCCATTGTAAACAAGATTTAAATTTCTAGCATCAAGAAAAAATTCTTCTGTAGATGAACACTTCCTTCCTTTCTCATATACAAATAAAAAGAGAGCAAAAGCTTTTGCTTTCCCCCCCCCCCCCCCGTTCACCTTTGGGAGCCAAGTTGTATTTTCAGCATGGCTTCTACTCCCAAAAACCTACATCCATGTGGGGCATTCAAGACTGGAGTTTGACCCAAAATGCAGAGATTGGAACTGTGCCATTACTTTGATTAATACTTAAAAGGAAAATGCCAGTGATTAGTTACAATACCTCAGCTAGCTACTGCCTTCAATTTTCCACTAGCTTAGTATGTGCACACAGGTCTGCTCTTATGGAGCACAATGCGGGATAGAGTTGTAAATTATTGTATATTCATTGTAAAATCTGCAGAGCACTTTTTAAAATGCTTCCCTGCTTATATAGAAGTAATCATGGGTTCTCCAAACAGAATGGCCACATGGTCAAGACTATTTATATTACAATGGAGTTTAATGACTGGAGAATATTCCTTCTGAATTTTTTTCGTAAGTGTTATAATGGTGCTATGGGCAGCCAGCCATTTCTAGCATTATATTTCTAGCCATTCTGTCAAATGTGTAGTTATTATGCATAAGAGAATCCAAATATTCCAGGGAGTATCTAATTAAGAAATAAAAGGTTGCTAGTTCTTCAGACCTAAAACAATGACTTTTGGAAAATGACTCTTATGATCACTGATGTGTGAAAGAGTAAGAATAGAGTAATGTTCTCCTTTTGGTCCCTAGAATCACAGTAGAACAGAATCATGGCTACTGTGGAATTTATCACACGAAACTCAGATTATTTATAGTAGTCCGCTATTCACAGGCATTGCATTGAAGAGAACTCAAATGACCAACTGCTAACAGGTAGCTGACACACTAAATGCCTTCTAGAGCGTCAAAGTTAGGTTTATCTGATCAAAAATGAAAACCTTCTATATCATTTTCAGTTCCTAGTTCATGGTTTATGTGGCTTCATGTGACTCTATGATCCATGACCACTGTTTCCAAAATTAAATTCCCAATTTGACACCCACTATCGCTTCTGCTGGTGAATGAAATGCAAAGGAGATTCAGAACAGACTTACTAGCTTTTCTGTCTTCTTTGTAAGTAGCTTTTCGTACAAAGCAGGTTGTAGTGGGAACATGTAACACACAGTTTGGGTTAAACAGGGGCAGGGGGTAGTTTTGGCTTTTACTCTGAGGATGATAACGGCGAGCTTTCTGGCGTGGAAGGGCATATTGAATTCTCAGGGAAATCAGACCTCTGATATGTTCCAACAGTGGTGAAGCCAATCAAGAGCTTTGAAGGAGATTGTGAGTCCTGACACTACCCACAGTGCCATGGGTACTATAATCAGCACATGCTTGATCACATGGTATTAGCTGTGGAATTTGGAGCAGAGCAAAGATTTGCCAGTGGAAAGCCCAGTGTGCCCCTCTAGAAAATGATTCTCCTGTTGTATCCTAATTCCATGCATTTAGAGCAAACAGTGGCATCAGGTTGATCAATGCTTTAACAGTAGTAATGCTTAGTTGGGGAATTAAAGACACTCAGGGCTAAAATACAACTAAGAATGACTCATGAGGAGCCTGCTTCATTAAAGAGCATAAGCAACTATACAAAATTAAGACACATTCTTAACATATTGGATTAACTTTTATTGTTCTAGAGAAGATATAGTTCCTGGGCTAGTGCTGAAGGAATAGTGGAGAGAAAAAAAAATCCACAGAAATTTGAGTCAGAGGAATTTCTGTTCATCCATTTTTGCAATGCTTTTATAGGTGTTTTCTGTCAATCATTAACATGGGCAGTGGGGAAAGATTTGAACCAAGACCTTTAATAATAAAATAATAATAATAATAATAAATAGCTATTAAGTGCCCTAGTGGATAGGTGCCTGAACTGACACCTTGAAAGGGCCTGCATTTTCTGAAAGTGCTGGTCACCTGTCCTCTGAAAATCAGGCCCTTAAGATTCCTTTCTGGTGGAGTCCAAAAGCAGACAGACCGAGAGATCACTCTCTGCTATGGAAAACTTTGAAGACTTTTGTGGAGCCTTCACTGCAAAATTATCTTCCTTCGCTTCGTAACTACAATATTGCTGTTTTGAAAATATAGATAGTAATAGCCTTAATTGTACCACCACAAAGTGTATTTCTGGGAATATAAAAAGAGGCCTGCCACACTCCATTCCCAAGAACTCATTAGGTCTGGACCATGGGGTTCTTCTGAAAAACAACATCCCCTCTGATTATTTCAGGGATCAGGGGGATGATATCCTTTATAGTCATAAAGCTAGTTCTATTTAAGTTTTTCGTGTCCAAGTAGAACTGGAACCAGGCACTGAAATGCCAGCAGAAATGCTAATCTACAAGGAGTTTCCGACATGACGAAGTAGAGATGCTAAAAACGTGATGATTTTGCCTGTCCTTGTGAGATTAAAACTCATTCATGAAGTTTAGGGATCTCTGTGAATTGAACCACTGAACTACTTGAGATTTTCCACCTATCCCTTGTGCCATGCTTCACCTATCTCTAATGGGCTCCTATGCACAGGCTTTGTGGGTTTCATTTTTATTTTGAAATAGAAATGACAGTTGGAATGGATCCTTAATGAATAAAGTCCTCTTACATTTCCCTCGACAGCAAGAATGTAACCAGCAACTTATGAGAATGGGCCTGGGGGTTATTCAATTAACCTTCTTTTAAATTTTGTGAAACTTATTTTGGGGTGGGAGGCTGTAATAAGATGTTAAGCATTTAATTAAATTTGGACTATGCCGTTGTGCCAGGTAGGCTTAATTTTTATTGCTGCTATTACCATAGCAAATGATTGTTTTAATTACAGCTTTTTTTAAAAAACCCACAAATTACATATGCCATCTTCTGCAAGCGTTGGTATTAAATCAGCAGCTTCCATAATTGACGCTAATTTCTTTGAATGCTTCGTTATTTTTTCCTGAGAGATAGGCAAGGTAGTTCTCGATCTTGGGAAAAGACCAAAACATCTACTTGTCTTTTGCAACCTGAAGAAAAGGATGTATTTAATTACCTCAGCAGTCCTAAACACAGAACTTTCAGTGAGTCAGAGTGTTCGCAGCTAAAGGCAATTCTTCTCTAGTTTAAGGTATTGTGCTTTTGGAGCAGAATTCTAATCGAGCTGCTGCCGTGATGTTTTCAGTGACACATAGTAACAGATAAAATCCCAGGTGATCACAGACCCGTTAAAAGGAAGTTTCAGAGACAGTGGTAGCAAGAAGCATTTTAGGACACGTGTATCCTATGCATATTTGTCTACCTCACTGCAGAGAGAGGTCTCTTCATGGATATGGCTAGAAGAGATTTGAGTGGCATTCTAGTGGTTAAGAAACCAGAACTGGCAGACCATATATGATGCATTAGACAGCTCCTTCCCTAAAATCAGAGTCAAGTTGACGTGTTGGTTTTCCATTTTGACATTTAAAATGCTCATGTTTTCTAAGTGAAGAGCCACTGCTCCATTCTTACTGTTGGGGCAACCAGAGCAATTATATTTTTATGTAAAATACTAGAAGATTTACCCGGCATTGCACAGGCCCTTATCTCTAAGGGTTTTTTTCCTTTATTTAAATCATTCTGGGGTGGAGCTGAGGATGGGGGATTCAGTCTGCAGGCTGCTCTGGGAGAGAGGACAACCCCAGCCCTCTCCAACTGCAGCAGCGTGGGGCCAGGTGAGACGCGCCTGTCCGTGGCTGCTACAGCCGCAGCAGGGCACAGCTGGGAGAGGGGTGTATGTTCCTCACCTGGGGGACAGATGCACAAACAATCCAAAATAGTTGTTCCTTTCTCCACCCCTACTCCCTGCCCCTCAATGGGATAGGAACTGGGACAGCTACCATCTCTAGCCCCTTGCTGTCTCTCCGGTGTTCAGTCTGCAATATAACACCCTCCTACCAAACCTCTCCCTTTCCATTTTATGAGGAAACAATTTAATTCCCTGCTCATCCCATTATCCTAGCACAACCAAATCCTGACCTTGCTTTAAGGGCAGGTCTATCCTACGGGGGAAGGTCAGCTTAAGGTAAGCAATTCCAGCCACATAAATAACATAGCTGGAGTCAATGTACCTTAAGCCAAATTTGGCACCATTCCCAGAGTGGGAAGTTTGACAGGAGAAACATTCCCGTCAGCTTCCCTTACGTCTCGTGATAGCGGCATCCTTAGCATTTGATTTAGCGGGTTTTTACTAGACCCACTAAATGAAATGCCAGAAGATTGAACGCTGCAGTGTCGATCTTCCTGAAAGTCTAGATGTAGCCTAAGTTAGGATAAGAGGAAGCTGCACACTAAATTTGATGGTCCTATCTCTTACCATTTAGAAGGAGTTCTTGAACAAATGAATTCACAGGCATTTATAAAATAGATAATGCACCTATAATTTTTTATATATATTTTTCCCCCCCTATGGTGTCTCAGCCTGTGGGGTTTTTTTTTCCTGGATTTACAAAGCACTTTTTTGGGGAAAAATCTCAAGAACCAGTTGCTGGTCATGTGTTGCTCTTTGACTCGGTTCATGAGAACTGTTTATTATTTTGTATTATCATAGCACCTAGGAGCCTTAATGAAGTACCAGCATCGCACTGTGCTAGGTGCTGTACAGATAGGACCCCCTGCCAAAAAAGACTGCCCCTGCTTCAAAGAATGTACCGAATACCAGAACGAAAGAGGCAGAAGAGACTTACAGTATGTAACAGCCTCTTTATTCCCCTTGATTGAGCAGTTTGATTTTTAATTCTCTATTTGCTGAAGGATGACAGTTTAATAAGTAGATTTTAGACTGAACAATTTAGGTCAGCATTCTCAGTTGACAGGCCTATTTTGTTTTACCTGAAATAGCAGCTTTGGGCTGCTGTCATTTCAGTGGAATACTCAAATCTAAGAGGATCAGTCTAAGTATGACATACATACAGATGTGCGTAGTCTCATTACATTTGACTAGTCAAAACAAAGCCGAGGGAGATGGAAAGGAGATTTGGATTTAAGATTTCCGGGATTTTATAAAGCTCACATCAGGAAAAGGACATGGCTTGGCAATAAGGAGTATCTAAGCACTGAAAGACTAGATTCTTGGCCAAAGCTGGATTTGATTCTTTAATCCAATTGATCATCTGTTTGTTTTGGGGAGTTTGACTCTATTTCCCATGCATAATATCTCTATTCTGATAGCAAGAAATTCTGTTACTATATGCTCTTAAAATTAAATCAGATTAAAGGAAGAGTTAATCTTCTGATATTTTTCTTATCACAAACACACTCAAAACAAGTCAGGAATTGTTACTAATGAGCATGATTTGGTTATTTGGACATGGCTGCATGGATCATTAGTGAGACATGGAATTTTTCACAAAATATGAATTTACTCATTGGCCCCTTTGGCATGAGACAAGAACTGCAGGTTGAAGGAGAGTAGAATTGTTGAGCATTGATAAGATGGTACAGTGAAGTTGTAGCTGAGTTGTCAACTGCTTAGCATTAGGACCAGTTCTTCGTCCAGTCAGACGGAAATGACAGTGACTTAACTCTCTAGGATGACTTGCTGATGGGAATTTATTGTTTTTCTTCCACAGAGATCTATTGCTGCGGGTTGCTGAGTTCCAGGAAAAGCGACTGCACAGGCCTACCTCCATCAATGCTGCACAACCCAGATGCTCCCCAGTCCAGAGGACAGTACAGAATAAAAATGAAGGGAAACATGTCCCTGATCTGCTGGTACAACAAAGGGCACTTTCGTTTTCTCACTAATGCCTATTCTCCAGTTCAGCAAGGTGAGCAGTCAGCAGTATCATCCTACCTGTAATGTGGCCATGCTATAGATGACAAAGTCAGTTTAAGAAGCTTGATCATTTATAATCCTAGATAAACCGTAGCATGGGTGGCCATTTCCATTGTTTGTCTGCTCTTGTTCCTAAGGTACTAGCTAAGTGCATTAACAGTGGTTAAAAGTGCCTTGTTTGCAAACTGATGTCCTCTCCGCATAAAGGCTTAAAAAACCCCCCAAAAAACTTACTACTGCTACCAGTGAATAGTTACTACTTTATCTGCCACAGAGAGCTGTTCCTTTTGTGGTGCTGAAGTTTTTACATATATTCCAGTTGACCTGCGGCGGTGGGGAAGAGTTACGACTGCTGTTAAAATATGATACGTAATAAGTTGTCTCCTGGGATAATTGCAGGATAAGTCTGTGTAAAGAGAAACTCCTAAATGCATAAAATAATTTGGACCAATAAGAACCACACTGAGAATTAAAGCTCTTTGACCAGATTCTACAATTGGTTTCTCCTGTGGATTTAAAATCGATTCATCGTATACAAGTGCCTTTTTGTCAAGAATTACTAAAGAAAAAACCTAAACAAGTTTCCGGGGGGGAAAAAATCTATTCATAAAGCTTAACAATCAACACCTTTACAAACAAATGAAACACTAGTTGGATGCCCCTTTAATAGAAGTAGACCAGACACTGGCAACATTTCACGCATGGGTGTGAAAATTTGCACCTGTCTAGGACCCATTTCAGTGTAAAGTCACAAACAGGCCAGAACCTCAGCTGGAATGAACTGGTGTAGTTCCACTTATGGAACTTGATCTGTTACAAAATGTAGCCTGTGTGCTGTGTGACATGTTTGAAGTACACCATTCACCAAAATGCTTCAAAGGGATTCCCGTGAAAGAATATTAAACAAATGGCAAACTGAGAGAACGGGTCAGATCCAGGCTAGGGAGAAAAGATGAAGGCTTTGGTTTGAGATTTGAGACACGTAGAGGATCCGTTTACCACGTGTTGTAAATGGGCATCTCAATTGAAATGCATGGAGCAATGCCAGTTTATGCTATCTAAGGACCTGGCCCAGGAGGTCTCTTCCCAATGTCAGGAGCACAGAAGAGAAATCATTTGTACGAAGCACGGCTAGACTGTGGCAAAGCTACTGCTAAGCTAGTGGATTGAGTGGGGAAGGAAGGAAGGAGATATTCCAGTCTACCTCGCTGGCCTGTGTAAGTCCTTTTAAAAAATATGGAAATTAAAGTCTCCGCATTTCCTTAAGTCATGGGACTTTGTGATGATTTGTTAGATATTTGTACAGCATTTTGAACCCACAGGGCCTTGTTCACCCCTTTACACACACCCTTTCATGCATCTCAATACCAGCCCCTACACCAAGGAAGAAGCAAGCTGCTCTTAGTATTACCAGCTCTGGTATTCAAATCATGAGTCAGGTCTCCAAAACAATTACAGGATTTTACATCCCTAGTTTAAAGTCATGATTTAATACACACGCATTTTGGGAGCTTTTGTTTGCTTTCTGGGATCTGAAGCTTTATAGTATGCAATAGGGAAACCTCTCCAAGCTTCTCTGTAACCATGGCTGCTGCTTCTCCCCCTCCCCCAAATACAAGCTGGCTGTGTCTACATTGCACGCTTCTTGTGCAAGAACAGCTGTTCTTGTGCAAAAACTTGCTGGCTGTCTACACTGCACGCGTGTTCTTGGGCAAGTAAATGTACAGTACAGCGTCGGAAAACAGGGCTTCTTCCAGAAGAGTTATTCCTCTCCACACGAGGAATAAGCCCTCTTGCGCAAGAGCTCTTCCACAAGAGAGCAGTGTGGACAGGCAACATAGATTTCTTGCACAAGAAACCCCTATGGATAAAATGGCCATCAGAGCTTTCCTGCGCAAGTGTGTTCACACTGCCATGGACGCTCTTCTGCAAAAGCTAATGGCAGCGTGGACGTGATCTTGTGGAAAACCTTTTGCACAAGAACTCTTCCACAAAACAGTTCTTGCGCAAGAAGACTGCAGTCTAGATGTAGCTACTCAGATTCTCACACTCACATGATGCTGGAGCTTTAATGGAGAGCCACCACGCACCATCTCATGAGATCTGTTTTGTTTTTTAATCACAAGAGTTGACAGCACTGCCCCTCTGTCCAGTACCCAGGAAAGAACAAGCAGGTTCTTCAGCACAGTGCTTTTCTGGGAGCTCTACCAGAGGAACTTTTCTGGGCTCTCCACCATGTAAGGAGCCCTGCTGGCAAAGGAATGCGAATTGGACCATCTGCATATCCTGGCCATGCCACCTCTTAGCCAGCACTGTCAACTGGGGCATTGTTGACCAGAGGGGCTCCCGGAGCAATGCCAAAGCTGGGAGCAACTGGTGCCACCTCAGCCTCCTCCTGGGGAACCTTGCTAGAGACCCTCCTCCTAGCTCAGACCTGTGGTCTGAATAAGTCTCTGAAGAGTTACAGAAAAAACAAAGTTTTAGGAATGGAAAATAAGAGGGACTATGTGGTGCCTATGGAGCTGTAAGCAAGCATTTTTAGTGAAAGTAAATGGAAAGCAAATCAAAGGAAATTCTGGAAGCAATTTTTTTCTTTACACAAAAATATCACCTGGATTATACAGGTAACCATAGGGGACCTACAAGGAAAGGTCTGTCTTTCCTCATCTGTCTTCATACAGTCAACTAGATTTCAGATTTATTCCATCAGACAATAAAAACACCCTAACTGGGTACGTAGAAGGTAATAAGAAATATTATTTTCCTTAGCTTTAAGAGTCTTACCCCCCATGTTGTATTTACACCCATTATTCCTGCTACTTCACTCTAACATAATATCTAACACTCAAGAACTTTAAATAAATCATATGGATCTGTCATAAAAGTGACACTGTTGAAATCCAAAACAAGGGCCTGCCACATAGGGTGTCATAAGGGGCTTGACAGAGATAATGGAGGGAGCTGAACTGTTAGCCAAAGAATTTAATTCTGAAGCCTGTAATCCGAACAGGAGTAGCAGTTTTGGTCTGGCTGTCTTGTGAAGTAATTCAATGGTTTAGAAGGTTCAGGAAAGACTAAAAGAATCAGGACTATGGGATCTCGTCCAAATTGAAATAGTGACTAAAAGTGGGACCAAGAACAACTTTAATGCTCTGTTTCTCAGTGACTTTAGCCAACCTGAGCTGGCTTCCAGGAGGAATTCTGATAATGCCTTGAAGGCAGTGAAGCCCAGAGCTCCATTAGGCTAGTGACTGATAGCTTCCAAGGCTAGAAGGGAACATTGTGGTCATCCCATCTGACCTCCCATCCAACAGGCCAGAGAACGTCTCCACAGCCATTCCTACAGCAGAGCTTTTAGAAAAACATCCCATCTTGATTTAAAATTGGGTGCTTGGGAGGGGTTTTTGTTTATGTTTTTTGTGAGGGATACATTTAAGCCAAAAGACAAACTGGAGAAGATAGGAAGAAGGGGGAGCACGGAGGAAGAGTGGAGTGAGGGTGAAGTGACCGAGGGAAGAAGATGGACTAAACAGCCAGTCAGCATAGACCAGTGGTTAGACCATTTGAGGTTGTCGGGCGCCAGGGGGCGTGGCCATTCGCCCGCCGGGCACCAGGGGGCGGGGACACTTGCGCACCCGGGGGCGGCCCCCCCCATAGTCGCATGCCTGGGGGGCGGCCCCCCCCATAGCCGCATGCCTGGGGCCGGGGCTCCCCCCATAGCCACGCGGCCGGGGCCGGCACCCCCACCCTCAAGCACCGCGTGCCCGGGGCCAGCGCTCCCCCCCCCCCGCCAAGCGCCGCACGCCCAGGGCCAGGCCAGCCCCAAACACCCGGCAGGTGCATGCAAATGCCCCCGCGGGCACCATGGCGCCCGCGGGCACCGTGTTGGGGACCACGGGGTTAGACTGACCAGAGTGAAAACTGTACAACACTGCCCAATGACATCACTCCCCTACAGTCACTGGGATTAAGTCTATGCAGCCGTGAGCCTCACAGCCCAGAGTGACTGTGCTAGTGCAGGCAATAATAGCACTGAAAAATAGCTGAGTAGATAGTGCTTTGAAGCTGGGAACACAGGCTTTGAAGCGCCACCTCCTAGGTGGGTACCCTAACCAAAGGGCTAGTCATTCCCTCGACTACCTAGGCCCTCTCTCTGGCTCAGTGATGTAGGTGGTATTTATGTTCCCACGTAGAACTTTAGTTGTTCAGGGCATGAGAAAACACCTCCCTGGACGACATTTTAAAACTGAAAAGTGCCATTATAGACCTACTGTAACATGGGCTGTGTTGTCATACCCTAAATATTCATCCATAGTGGAGCAGTCACTGGACCAGAGAGAAGGCATTAGGGGGGGATGCCTGTGTAGTCCAGTAGGCCCTGGGAGGAGGGCGACCCCAGTCCCATGCTCTAATCATTCTTTCATTTTTTAGCCATAGTGAAATGACTTTAACAGGATGAGATTGAGGGAGCTCCATATCAGAATAGCTTCTCACATGGCTGGTGAGTGCTTAACCACTGGGCTAAAAATTATGAGGGAAGTGGTGGCACTACCACCACTAGGTAGTGTGTGTGAAGTTAGGTAGGAGCCAAACTCCTCACAAGAAATTACATAGGCGCCTGAGCTGCTTAACTTTCGGTGGCTGGTTACTATTCATGGATCCCTAAGCAGAGCTAGGCATCTCCCTGCAGTCCAGATGTAGACCCTTATCTCCAAGAGAGGGGAGGGGATTGGCACCCACTCCTCTCCCTGGCATTTCTCCTTAGCTGCACCCCACCCCTAGCATGCTGGGGCTAGTGGATCACGTTCTTAGGTGTGTAGGCTCCCTATGTAATGAATGGGGAGAGAGAACCACCTACCAAGGCTTTGGGGAGCTTGACATTGTTCCTGTGATTTTTTTTTTTCTACGTGCCCAAAAGTTAGGCGCCATGATGCTGAGGATTGCAACACCCTTGTCCCTTTGTGGATCCCACTCTAAATGTACAGTGAGAAAACACCAGACACCATGTCTGCTCCAAACAGGAAAATAACCTTCCAGGCCCCCAGAACTGCTGCTGCCTAGCAAATTGCGTTGCACCTTTACTGAGCTGTAACAGATTTCTCAGTGCCCCTATTTCAAGCAGATATCAGTGATGTAGAATCCAGTGTTTTCTAGGTGCCATTTATTTATAAAATATGCACAAGCTCCATTTCCTTGAACATAGGCTGGTAGCAGAGCAAAGTGCCTCCTGCAGTAACTTCATACAAGACATCTGGAAATTACAAGTGTTTCTCTAACTCTTCACCTCATCACCTAGGAACTAGGGATGTTAAATATTGGATAATTGAATAGTCGAGTAACACCATGAATTCTTATCAGTTAGTGGACTATTTTGTAGTGCCGAGGGGGGGGCAGTAGCCACTACACTCCAGCCCCACTTCCGAGGAGCCCCCTGCCACTCTGTGCTGCTGCCTCTGTTTCAGAGGCAGCAGTGTGAGGTGCCTGGTGGCAGCTGGTCTGCGAGGGGAGCCAGTTTAAAAACCAGCTCCCCTTGTGGACTGGCTGCCTGTCACCCCATGCTGCTGCTTCTTATACAGAGGCAGCAGCGCAAGGTGGCAGCAGCGGGAGGAGGGGAATGTCTACTCTTGGACCTAGCATGAGCCGGGCTGCCTGCCAGCCTAGCTCCTAATACACTTTAAATGCAGAGCTGCAGCAGGGTAGGTCCTGGAGCTGTTGCAAGCCAGGACTGCTAAAAAAAAATGTACTTGGGGGAGGGGAATGCATGTGGTCTATAGCATTAACCTATAAGCTTTTGCTTATCGGTTAATCGATTATACTATTACATCCCTACTATGAACCTTTCCCTTTTCCAAGCCAAAGGTCTGGCAGGAGAGAGAGCAAGAGTTACAAGTATAATAGCAAAGACAACGTAGAGGTAGTACAGCAGGGAATAGGGAAAATGTCTCACCACCAGGATGAACCATGGTGAGGCAGGTGGTGGCCGTAGCATAGGGCTGCAAACTGCTGTAGGTTGTATATCTGGCACCAGCTGTTTTGCTCACAGTGCTCCCTGTAGACCCCACTACCTTAAAGCTCACAGCTGCAACAGAGGTGATTATCCCATCCCATGGGACCCATTGCTCTTCAGTGCCTGCTAGCGTCACAGCCCCTGAAGAAGGGCTAGGTAAACCGTACACACCAGAAGCCAAACCCGCAGCACTCCGCCCAGTGAATCAAAGCGGAACTTCGGCAAGTTCTGATTTAGCATCTCGGCAAGAGTTTGGTGCTTCAGGAAGCAAACGTTACCGCATCACACCTAAGCAACAAGTGCTGCCACCATGATGGGCTGATAGCTAGAGCTCAGGAAAGAGTTCAAGTTTGTGTTTTGACCAACCTTTCATGCATCTCTTCCACAGCTGCTTTGGCATGCACACTACTAGAAAGGTACCAGATTCACAGCCATGAGAAGCACACCGCAGATCCTGAAATCTGATCTTGCGTGCTAACACCCTGTGCCATACAGAGATCAGTGTTTCTCAAACTGGGGGTCTTGATGCAAAAGGGTGTGTGGGGGGGGCGGAGGTGTCACAATATTGCCACCCTTAGTTCTGTGCTACCTTCAGAACTGGCCAGCTGCAGTTCAGTGGCTGTTAGCTGGGAGCCCAGCTCTGAAGGCAGCACCTCAGCAGCCACACAAAAGTAAGGGTGACAATACTATACCATGCCACCCTTACTTCTGTGCTGCTGGCCGGCAGCCCTGCCTTCAGAGCTGGGCTCCCAGCCAGAAGGTTACTTTTGCAGCTTGGTGGCTAGAGAGTGGCAGCTACTGGCTGGGAGCCCAGCTCTTAAAGCGGTGCTACCACCATTACTAGCAGGAGTGCAGAAGTAAGGGTAGCAGTACCACAGCCCTCCGCTCCATAATAACCTTCTGACACCCCCACGCAACTCTTTTTTGGGTCAGGACACCTACAATTACACCACCATGAAATTACAGATTTAAACACCAGAAATCATGAAGTTAGTTTATTTTTAGAATCCTATGACTGAATGGATTCTGAATTTGGATCTTGAACTGGGTAGGGCCCTACATAGGATTCAGTCTTCCAGATGCCCGTTGGACTGAGAAGGGAGGCGGGGGGAGACAAGGGAATTCAGGATCAACAAGGTTTATTTTCAGAATAGAAATTCTAATGATTAATGAAATCTTGCCTGTGTTGGCACATTAAGCAGTTGATGTCAAATCTCCTTTTCAGAAAGTGGATTGTAGTTGGTAACACTAATGCTAACACAACAGTTTAAAACTCAACAGCTGTTTTGTTGTGTTTTTTTAATTGATGCAGGAGTTATAATTAAGAGAAAAAGTGGAGAGATCCCATGCCCGTTGGCAGTAGAGGCTTTTGCTGCTCATCTTAGCTATATCTGCAAATATGACGACAAATACAGCAAGTAAGTGGGTGAATCCCTTATTGCCGGAACATTTGAACCTTCCTTGAGGAGATAGTGGGAATATGAACCTGCTCACTATTAAATAGCAAAACTCTTATTGACTTTAAAGAAAATGGAATCAGGCTCTATATGTTTGCAAAAAAAATTTTAAGGGGAGCAAGCTGTTTTGCTGGCCATTATCTTGGGAATTTGTGTGGGAGTTAGATATGAATAAATAGCTCTGATTAAACTCTTTTCTCCTTTTCTCCCCCCTTCACATCTTTCATAAGTCAGCAAAGCTAGACTGGATTCAAAACACTGATATTCCTATCGGTCCGTTCCTCAGCCAAAGCATCATGAGAATTGCATCCTGGGAGTATTTAAATGGCATATCTAAAGAGGGTCAAGCCAGTGCATCTGGTAAAGACACTATGCTGACGAGAGAGCGCTCTCCCATTGGTATAATAAAACTACCTCCGCAAGCAGCAGAAGCTATGTTGGCAGGAGACACCCTAGTGCTTAGATCAGTGTAACTTATGTTGCTCACGGGGTGGAATATTCACACCCTTGAGTGACATAAGTTTTTGCCAACATAAGGGGTTGTGTAAACATAGCCTAAGACTCCTAGGGCTACGTCTAGACTGGCATGATTTTCCGCAAATGCTTTTAACGGAAAAGCATCCGTGCCAATCTAGACGCGGTTTTGCGCAAGAAAGCCCCGATCGTCATTTTCGCCATTGGGGCTTTTTTGCGCAAAACAGTTTTCAGCTGTCTACATTGGCCCTTTTGCGCAAAAGCATTTCCGGAAAAGGGCTTTTGCCCGAATGGGAACGTCAAAGCATTTGCGCAAGAGGCACTGATTTCGGACAGTAGAACGTCAGTGCTTTTGTGCAAAATCAAGCGGCCAGTCTAGACGCAGGCCTAGGAGTTTCTACTGCCCTCCAATATACTGTCTCCAACCATTTCACCCTGCTATAGTCCAGCTGCTCCCAGGCACCAAGAATTAGTTACAGCAGCTTCGATCCAAGTCATAACTACAAAAGCAAGAGAGATTCTTTTTCTTTGCAAGGGGCCAACCAGTTTATAGCTGCCTTCTCTTTATGCGATTTGCCCTTAATGAGCATCTGCTGCAGGACTCTCCAGAATTAGCCGCCTCTACACTGTCCCTGGAGCCAGGCAGGTCTTTTCAAAGATTCTTAATTTCTGCCTTTCCTATCTGGGAACAAGGGGTTTCTGTATCATTCTTTTTGAAGGCATAGCCTTTGCTTAAAGTCATTAAAAAAAAACCTGTTCCTTATCTGTGCTACTAACAGCAGCGTAATCAGCTGTGCACAAGCTTTCTGTCTAGGGATGTTAAAGGCTAGTCAATTATCCGATAAGCATTTGACTAGTGATTCTCTCCCCTTCCTGTCCCCCTCCTCTGCCTCTATGGTTGAGTCCTGTAAGGATAAGTGTTGCCTACTGATCACTATTTGGGAGCGAGAAGGAGATATTGCCATATCATACATTAGTGCAATAGTGGACTCAGTTTTGGGCATCTCATTGCCAGAAAGACATTGAACTGAAAGAAGGTTTAGAGAAGAGAAATTATCATTGGACCAGAGGGATTAATTGGATGTTAATATGTACTGTCAAGGAAGTTGAATAATGGGGCATGGGTCCTAAGTCTACAAGTATGTGAATGAAGTGCACATTAGACTATGATATTGTCAGGTGGTAAAAGGGGATGAATTAGGATTGATGGTATGAGATGGAAATTTCAGGCTACATTTCAAGAAAAGTTTCCTGAAGGCAAGATTGGTTTGGCTCCAAGACAGTTTGCCAAGGGAACTGGTGAAAGCGCCATTGTTTGGCACACAAAGAGGATGGAGTTCATTTTTTTTTTGGTCAAAATAATGCGGTCTATTGGCAACCCTGCCTGAGGGCAGAAAAATACAAGACACATAAACGGACATTGTGTCAAATAACTAGAAACTGTCTGATAACATAACTACAACAAAGAGAGTTACCAAACACACTGCTCATGTTCCTTAACACAGTATCAAGGAATAGCTGGCATATCATCCGAATGACAGCTCCTAAGCCTGTTCACTACTCAGGATTGCAGAACGTCTGGGTAATTTTTTTTTCTTCCAGCAGGACACTCAGATGTGTTTGAATGTTAAATTCTCTTTTCCCCTCTCTCCCTCCCTTTCCTAGGTATTTCATTTCTCATAAACCAAACAAGACCTGGCAACAAGTGTTCTGGTTTACCATCAGCATTGCCATAAACAATGCCTACATCCTCTACAAAATGTCAGATGCCTATCACGTGAAAAGGTACAGCCGGGCACAGTTTGGTGAGAGACTCATAAAGGAGCTGCTGGGCTTGGAGGATACCTCACCTTCTCATTGATGCATTATTCCTTGTGGCTTAGATAGAGGGTGAAAGGGGACCAGAAGAGGAGACCCAAAGCCCTGGAATGTCAAAGCAGGGAACTCATGACATCACCAATGCCTCTCCCTATATCAACGTGATGCCAGTCGAGGGGTGGAGATGTTGTTAAAAGTAGCAGCTGGCTGTCGAGTGTCCTGCAGAGAGAGCCACAGGAAAAGACGACACACAGCTGCATCTGTGAATGCTCTGCGGGTACTTGTCCATCCAAAAAGATTTAAGTTAGTAGCCATTTGTCTGCCATATCTGTTGAACAGGGTCCTCTCCTAAGGCTCCCATAGGGCTTACCAGGAGCTTGCCGCAAAGGGATGTAGCTCTGTGGCCCTAGGTGGGCATTACAAAAACAATGCCTTTGCCAGAGTTCTTTAACTGTGGGTCAAGCAATGTTGTGTTATGGATGACACTCCCTGACACCTTACAAGGAATGACATGGTGAAGGAAACATATGTATGTGTTCTTCACAAGCATTTTGACAGATTGAGCTGTAAAAGGCAAAGACAACAAAGACTTGGCATATCAGTTAAGAACTTTTTTTTATTAGTAGTGTAAGGCAATCACATTGCAATATAGGAATAAAAAATTATGGGAAAAGTAAACAAATTGGAGAATTTAAAAAAAATGGGGAAAGCTGAATTGATGCATAAAGTTTAACATAACTGAGAATTTCACCTTGCCACCATAAGCTTCCATGTTGCCAGTGTACAGGGTGAGAATTCTCAAAGTAACAACTGAAAATTATATTTTTCTTGATTTCAGTTGTGTTTCAGGTTCTTTTACATGTTGCTTAAGATCTACCTTAATGGACTGTTACTTAAATTTCTATGGATGTTTTCATTTTTCCCCTCTCCCCTTTTTTAAAATATCAAGACATTTTTCATCTTAGATCTTCATTTCCTATTAACACACATTTGGCAAGAAAAAATAGTTCACTGATAGCAGTGTGTTTTCACTGTTGGGTGTTCTGTAGGAACCCTTCTTAGAATCTGAGATTTGTCACAGTAGTTGTACTTCTACAAATTATATATTTAGAAAAATAGTGTCTCATTATTTAAAAACAACAACAACAACAACAACAACACTGTTCAGGTGCAACTGAGCACTGATATCACTGAAGCAGAACAAGACCCAAATGCTTTCCTTGTTCTGATCAACTCTCTAGAGAACTAGAACTATTTTTAATTGGTGTAGTCTGGTGAGAATGACCAGTATTGACAAGAATCTTTGGCTGAATGTTTCCAACACAAGACAGAGGTTCCCTGCCACCAGGCTGCTTCCGTGGGGAAAGAGAGAAAGAAATCTGGTAACAGGGGCAGAACCCCAGCACTGGAATAAAATACCGTTTGTCACATTATTATTGGCTAATTGTTTAAACCCAAAGTCTAATAAGCTAGAAGAATTGGAACAATTAAAGCTTTAGAACTTATGGGAACACATTAATTTATAGGGCACAAATATTCCTTAAGTTTTTCTTGCAAAGGTTTTGTCCTAGCTCCTTCTGAAAGTAATAGGAAAGTTCTCATTGATTTTGATGGGCGTTTTACTTGCTAGTCACTGCTCGTTTTTAAAGGGGCACAAGTAGCTGTGCTCCTAAAATTTGGATTTTGTTTGGGGGAAAAAGGGGAGTAGGTTAACGCAAACTTTACTTGAACAGTGGGAGGTTGTCATTAATTAAGAAGGGTTTATTTTTTCATCCCCTCCCGCCCTTGTTAGGGTGCCAGAACAACTGCCTCTTTCTGGTATAGGAGACCCTTAAGTGAAACCAGCTATAAAGAAAAGGAAAATTTGAGCAGTCTAAATTCACCATCCAAAGGGCATAAGTGGGGAAGGATAAAATGTTGGCTGGAAAAAACTCTTTGCTCAGTGCTCCCTGGCCTTTGGAGGGCTGTAGAGGAATTTTGAAAATATGCATGATCTTGCTCATGCCCCATAATTACAAGCAGGGTTATAAGAAGCAATAAATAGTTAGTAAGGGTCTAGGACAGCAGTTCCCAACCTTTTCCAGATGGGGAGCCGTTTTGACAATTCAGGAAGACTTGGTGACCTACGGTAATTAAAAAACAGGAGGAGGCGAAGGAGAGGCAGAGCCACCTGAGGAGACACTTGGTGACTCTTTTGAGCTGTAATGGCGACCCATAGGTTGGGAAACCCTGGTTTAGGAGGAGTGGGGTTATACAATTTAAAGCTCAGCTATGCACAAGATCATTCTCTTGGGTTGGGGTGAAAACTGTCTACTTCTGCCAAATTCTTACACTGCATCATAGAGCTTGCTTTTTCCTGCGGCATTTTGATGGGTGGGTGAAACGTTTGGCACCCAAACTGGAACTGATCTGTGCCTAGCGTCAGCCACTGAGGCCTCCTTGCTTCCTCCCTCTTCCCAATTAGCAGGCTGTGCGAGTCTAGTAGATCAGTGCTGTCAGGGTATTTCTCACGCATGTCCCTCTCCTACCCCATCCCATGGGGACCTTACAAAAAGGCATTCAGCTTTTTGCATAGAAGCCCTGTGGGGCTCAAAGGAGAAAATGCATATTGCCCATGTTCCTTCTCCTCTGCCTCGTGGTGATCCCTACAGCCAGTCTCAGCCCTCTGGGAAGGTAGCCACATGCCCCGTTCTGTGTAGGAGAAAGAGCTGCACGTGGAGCGTCACCCCCCATGTGCAAGTTTTTAGTAGAATATTCCTCTTCATGATTAAGCCTAGATCACAAATGAACCACACTAGGTTTGTGGGTTACACACACTAATTAGCCAATTAGCTCCTGTATTGTATAGGGTGTCATAACCCACAATTGTTCCATTTTATAACCCAGAAAATGCAGTAAGGAAGGAGCAATTGGACACATGGGGATAAGATGAGGATACAGGTAGAAATGCAAATGAGAAGAGTATTGGAAGAGATATAGAACTCAGGCATAAAACATGAGCCATATCTCCCAGGACTAGGATGAAATCATATGGGATAATCTAATTTCCATTGTTTGCATACGATAGCGTGTTTGAAAAATAATTGGCATAAATTATGTAAAGAGTTGTTGATGGGCTCATTGTGCCCTGTAACTTCAAAACGTAGCCAGAATTTGTCATGAATGATTAGTGCTAGTCATGTACCTGGACTTACCAAGGAAAGAGCATTGTGATGAGATCTGGTTGGAACTTTCATAAACAGACAGCTTCCCCGTGGCAACGGTCTGATTAGAACAACCTCCCTCTCTTTGTTTGCAGCGCAAGAACATGGCTGAGAGTGCAGGGGGAGGACTGGGTCCATCCTGAGTAGCTACCACCACAGCTATCAGAAGAGAAGGGCTTTCTGCACCTCACAGGAGGCGACCAGCACTTTACATGAGCAAGCCTCAGGCTAGCTAAATGCATTGCACCTATTCTCTCAGCACTTGGGCCTAACCCAAAACAATTTTGAAGTCAGACTTTCCATTGACTTCAGTGGGCTTTGGGTCAGGCTCTCATACTACAGAAACTGCCTTGAAAAAAAAAAAAGGCAGCACATCCAAAGCCTTGAAATATAATTTCTCACAAGCTTGTTCTGCTCAACATAAAGATAGCTTGAGCTAAAATGTTACCAGGTCCTACTTTTGGCTCCTGAATGGTTCTCCCTTGGCTTGGTATTGACAGGGGGGATTACTCAGTGGCTGACCATTACAGGGAAGATAAGAAATAACCTCTAAGGTGCCACAGGACTAACATATATGTGGTATCATGAGCTTTCATGGACAAAACCCACTTTCTCAGATGAGCTGGAGAGGAATAACACCAAATATTTTATAACACCAAAAAACCTACCTGTCAGTTGCAGGACTGGTGCTAATGAGGCTAATTAAGTAGTACCCCATTCTTAGGGTTTGATGTCAAAACGAGGTGTTAAGGGCAGGGGAGACAGGCTTCATAATGCAACATCCAGTTAGTTTTTCTCCTTTGCAGAGGAGGAGGAAAAAAAGACAGACAAAAGTATTGCTTTGCCTTGATTTTTCAATCCACCAGCACCACCAAGCTTCTCCCACCAACTTAAGCTGGTTTCCTTAAGATTGCTACACAGTCAAAAAAAATCCACTGTACTCTATATAAAATGACTGACTTTGGGTTTCACAGCTTACAAGCAAAAAATACAAAGTAAAACTTAACCTCTGCTAATAAAACGACTGTGATCCACTATGTCTTTCCCATTATATTTAACTGGGAGGAGGAAGTGTGGGGGATATTGTGGGGTTTGATTTTGTTGTTAAAAAGCATCTCACAATTTTTCTTTAAATATTACAAGCCACGGAAAAGCCTTCTCTTGGTTAGAACAGTTTAGTGTCAATAGCAGCTCAGATCTCAGTCTTTATTCATTCCCTTTCTGTTTTAGATTTTGCAATTTCTCCCACCTGACCACAGAAATATGAGACTCTTCCCTAGTTTAAGGGTCAATAAAGCAAAGGGCTAAATTTCAGAATAGTGCAAGGACACTGTTGATGATGACTTTGTAGGAGCAAGTGATACCATTTGAGATTGTGTAAACATAGTTTGCATGATGGCTTGTGCTATGAGATTGGTATGGTTTGGAATCCTCAACCCATTCTGGGAAAAGACCTTAAAGGTCAGCATAAATTAAAAACTGAGGGAAATGCCCAACTACCTGAGATCAGCTTCTACCTACCTCTCAGAAAGTGGAGCAAATGAGGGTAGAGAAAATTGTCCCTCTTCTGTTAAATTTGTTTTCATTCAGCCTGCAGTTCCTAGCATTGGAAATTCTTTGTTCGCTATAGAGTGCAAACTGCTTCAAAGAATTAAAGTCAGACAGTTTGATATGCAGACCGTATTCTATGCACATTCTCTCTTCCAAGGAGTTTTCACATCCTGTCAAGATAAGTTTTTGAAAAAGGTTCATTACGGTGTGCAACATTTATATAACATTCTCTGAAGCTAAAAGCAAATGTCAAATTGTGTTGTATAATAGTTTGTTCCACCGTGGAAAATGATTGTAAGGGCTCACTGGAACTCTGACCCTGTTGCTTTTTATCTCAGCCCATTTGTGCATTTGAAAAGAAAAGGAATGATTGAGAGAGACATCTCTTCAGTTTCTCTTTTTGTCAGTAGTTCTGGCTATGTTCTGTCCAAGCAGCTCTCCTAATCTTTGTTCCCATTTCTTTTTCATTAACAGATCTTTTAAGAACTCAGATTTCTCAGTGTCACTCAATAATTGATTCAGCGATATAATTTTTAGGTTCTAACACATCTCACAAAGGAAAACAGATCTCTTTTTCCACCAGCTATACAAAGGGCACTGACCCAGAACCAGCATTTTCATTCCCAATTTCCAGCAAACCTCACTTTGCTCCTTTTATAACAGAGTTTTGTTCTTTGAGCAGCTACCTAATGGCTGATTCCTTGAGTTGGCAAGAATGAAGCCTCTGTTAGCGCAAGCCAGTGCTCCCTTTAGATACAGGTCACCTTAGGAGCTTATTTTAGGCTGGTTTGGGGAATACACAGCATTGTAATAATATTTTGCATTATACTACCTTTCATCCAAGCATCTTAAACTGCTTTACAATATCAACATTAATTAGCCCGTCTCTGTAAACCCCTGTGAGGGGGCAGGAAGTATCAAAACATATACTAATGGGGAAGTAGAGTGAATAAGAGATTTACCCTAGGTCACCCCAGAAAAGCCATGACAGAGCTGGGAAGAGGACTAGATTCTCCCAACTCCCCGTCCTTAGGACCACATGCAATTTTTAGAGATTTATAGTTTGTTGATAGGCCAAGAGGTCAAAAGAGATGTATTTTTCTAAACTAGAAAAATAAATGAAAAACTCAACAAAATTGGCCTTTCCCTCTGGTGTAGGGACCACGTGATTCAAGTACCTTACTCATTTCATGTTTCATGAGGCATTGTGAATCTGAACCATAGCCCAGTGCAAGCAGTGGAAAGATTCCCATTGAATTCAGCAAGCTGTGGATGAGATCTACTAACTTGACTGGAGGAGCCCAGAACAGGGAGACGGAGGTCTAAGGCACAGCTGTAATCCAGGGAATGTACAGTGTAGTGAAATCCAGGGAATAATGGAAGCATTTACAAGCTGCTCTCTAGGTTAAATAAAATCTTGCATCCTTCTCTGCTGTGGAATTCCCATGGAGCCCAAAGCTCATCTTGAAAGCCAACAACATTTGCAGAGTGAGACAGCTTTGTTGTAGCTTGAAATAGGTATTTATTTTGCCTGCCTTTGAAGAGGGATCTTTGCAAATATCATTTTATCTGTAATTCTATTTACAGTTCTTTTCACTACCTTTCCCCTTGTCCGGGCTATGATGTAAGACTATCCTCTTAGGGAGATTATTGAAACCTAGAGATGGAAAAGCCCAGGTAGATCTAGTTCTTGGGGCGGAGTGCAGAATCGGTATGCTTTAGAGCCATGGTATCCAACCAGTTCTGAAGCACAGGCCGCTATAGTGGCTATTGCTACAGTGAATTATCCACACCCAACTGACCAAATAGCCACATGTGGCTAGTGGCTAGCATGTTGGACACCACGGCCTTTACTGATCAATGTTCCACTCAGTAGAGGTTCCTCAACCTTGCTTGCAGGAGTCAGGGGGAGAAGTGAGGAGAGCAGGGGCTGGTCCACATGCTAACAGAGATCCCTTTAGGAAGTTTTTCCTGCTCAAAAAATGAAGATATATGCTCTGAAAATCATCCTACTAGTTCTTGATATTTACCCCTCTATGCAGTAGCTTATTTTGGAAGGCGAAATGTCAGACAGGGTTGATCATCTGTTTGTTTTTTTAAATATTACTTTGCCATTTTTAAGTTTCATAGCAAAACAGGGTATCGTTTTCAAAGGCTGTATTTACTGCAGTCACTGGACAGGTCCTGTGTGCCAAGCTCCAACGGTGCTTCCCAACACAAAGATCCAGAGGTATCACACCCACTCAATGCAACACTATTTCCCATACATGTCATTGCTGCCAGATGGGACCTTAGCATGTTCTGTTGTACCCCCATGCTGCCCTCAGCTACTCTATTGAAACTATCCTAACAAGATCCATAGTACTCTTATGGAGTAATACCTGCTTGTATTAGATGTCAAGGTGGTTCATACAATATGTAGTGTCAAAATGTCACAATATAAACACTTTACTCTGCAGAAGTGCTCATTTAGTGTTACTGCAAAAAAAAGGTCCTTTGTTAAAAAGTATGGGATTGGGATGGACAACCTGGTTGTACAGGCAAGAAATTAACTCCTGGAGTTCAGTGGTCTAAAGGGACACATGGTAACGAGGAACGAGGCGCAGAGAACTCGGTGTTGGGGTTCCAAGCCCCGGGATTAGTGGATTGTGGAAGGATGTCTAGTGATACTCAAACATGGGTCATGTCAGATGCTCTAGAAGTAGCCACACTCAGCCCTTCAAAGACAGGGACAGACAAACCCAGTATGAAGCCAGGGGCAGATTAAAAACTGTATTCTGAGATCCATAACTATTCAACTCTTGAGTGAAGAAAAGGGGCCTCAGAGAGCATTTCTACTGCATCTCTCCTCTCACCGAGTATCCACAGATCTCTTTCGGGTAGGAAGTTTTAAGCAGAGCATCTTGTCCTGTGTTCCCAAAAAAGCTCAAGACAGTAAATTTTGAATCCAGTCACAATAGGGTCATCCGTCCCAAATCCCAACTCATGTGCTGTCAAAGTAACTTTGTGGTGTTGTCCTCCAATTAGTGTGTCCAAGTGTGTGCAAAAGTGACTTATGAAGAGCTCACCCCTCACCACAATGCTGAGGGAAGTTACTTATTTGATGGTAAAGAAGTTGCAGGTGATGTTAATTCAGTTAGAATTTTACAACTTGGTTTATTTGTTCTCAGGTCATATTCTGTTAGGGTACATCTGTACAGAAGCGCTATTTTGGGATAATGCCCGTTATCCCGAAATAGCATTCTGCGCATTAACAGCAAACCCGTTATTCTGAAATACATTCAAGATAATAGACTCGTTATTCCAACGTCCCATAAACCTTGTTGCACAAGGATTAAGGAACTTGTCAGAATAGCGCTCTGTTTCAAAATTAGCACTGTTTAGACAGCCCCTCTCACAATAAGCTACACAATTTGCATAGCTCAAATTGCATAGTTTATTTCAAGCTACATGCTACTATGTAGATGTACCCTAATTTACCAGCTAATTTGAATCTAAGAGGGGGAATACAGAGGTGAAATTGCATTAGTAGAGCGAGAAGAAATGTTGGCTATTAAAGGAGGAAAAAAAAGAAGCCACACTAAAAACAGTAGCCCTACAATAGGTGGGGAGCTGGATCCTGTGTCAGTCATGGAGTTACACCTAGGATGAATCTAGCTCCCTGTATGCAGAAGATCAATAGAATCCAGAAATAGCGATCTGGATACAGGTGGCACACTGCTGCATTTGGAAGAGATCAAAGGATTAGAGGCTAAGAATGCAGAGAGATCCAGCTGTTCAGCTCCAACAGCTGCCCCTTCGGTCTTATGTTGTCACCCCCCCCCCCCCATTATCACTGCCATATTTAAATATAAAAGCCAGGGGTTGTGTCTGATGTAGCCCAGCATGCAGCTGCTCTAGCTACAGAGAAGCCACCAGGGGCATCAGTCTGCCACTGTTTGGCCTAGAAAGACAGAATGGTTATAGGTCTCAGTCTCAACATCACTGAGTCTCTCAGGATAGGTTGAAGAGGACAGCTGTGTCTACACTGGCAGCTTCTTCCACAAAAACTTGCCGGCTGTCTACACTGCACGAGATTTCTTCCAGAAGTAAATTTACAGTACAGCATTGTAAAACAGGGCTTCTTCTGGAAGAGTTAATCTTTTCCCCACAAGCTCTTCCAGAAGAGGCCAGTGTAGACAGGCAACATGAATTTCTTGCGCAAGAAGCCCCTATGGTTAAAATGGCCATCAGAGATTTCTTGCGCAAGAGAGCGTCTACACTGCCATGGATGCTCTTGCGCAAAAACACATGGCAGTGTAGACACTCTCTTGAGGAAGAGTTTTTGCACAAGAACTCTTCCACAAAAGAGTTCTTGCACAAGAAGCTGCCAGTGTAGACGTAGCCAACAAGGCTACATCTAGATTGGCATGATTTTCCAGAAATGCTTTTAACGGAAAAGTTTTCCGTTAAAAACATTTTTGGAAAAGAGCGTCTAGATTGGCATGGATGGCTTTTTTGCGGAAAAGCGTCCGTGCCAATCTAGACGCGCTTTTCCGCATAAAAGCCCCGATCGCCATTTTCGCGATCCGGGCTTTTTTGCGGAAAACAAATCTGAGCTATCTACACTGGCCCTTTTGCGCAAAAGCTTTGCGCAAAAGGGACTTTTGCCTGAATGAGAGCAGAATAGTATTTTCGCAAGAAGCACTGATTTCTTACAGTAGGAAGTCAGTGCTTTTGCAGAAATTCAAGCGGCCAGTGTAGACAGCTGGCAAGTTTTTCCGGAAAAGCGGCTGAGTTTCCGGAAAAACTGGCAAGTCTAGACACAGCCCAAGTGTAGTAACAGGCACAGAGATTAAGGGAGTCCTATCACCTAGAATTCCTCATTATTATGTTTTTTAACCAGTGCAACTTACATTCCATCAAATAATATGGCTGTATGGGACACAAGGATAGTCCATAATTCTGTAAGTGCAATTGATATGATACACCACTGTTGTCAGACTGTGCTCACAACACACAATTGCATTTTAGTTGCAAACTTCCATTCTCTTTCCAAAACTAGAGTTCTGTTGAAACTGTAAAGACCATTGAGTAAACGTACTGCGTGTTTTGTTCTCTTTGGTTCGAAACATCTCGGAGCAATTTTATAATAGACATCTTTCAGACAAACATGTGCGGGCCCCAATGCATGGTAAGGCCCACAGCTGCATTTCTCAGTGCAGCAGGAAACTATTTTTGTGACAATGGTTCTTGTTCTACACAAAGGCACGCTTGCAATAAGTTTTTACGAATTTTGTACACCATGAGCTAAATTCTGAGTTCCAAAATGTGAAGTGTGGCAACAACAACAAAAATGGGTTTATAATATCACTCAAATCTTGTCATGTGATTTTATTTCTTCAACAAAGTTTGTTTACAATCAGCAACTTTGAAATACAGTCAAAATAGTACTGGCTGCCTCTTTGTGCCTCGTTTTTTAAATGTTTTTGTGGGGGAGGAAAAACGACGACATTTCTTGTCTCCTGTTCGAAAGAGGAGCAACAAAGTCCAACTGTACTCCATGCTCTCACTTTAAAAGGATTAGGAGCCAAAGCCTGGCATCTTTATTCACTCACTGAACTCCAAGGGGATATTGACCCGAGAAATTGCTGAGTAACAGAGGGCCTAAATCATTCCCTTGCAGGCTGGGCGGCACACGGATCACACCTCTCCTCCGGGGGAAGGAAACTTGGCCATCTCCGTGGCCCCATTTTGCCGCTGTCCCAAGGACTTCCCTGACAAAGGATCAGAGAAGGAAACAGGTGAACAGGGACTCACATTGTCTATCTATATTATTTAGCCTTCCTCACACCAATCCCCTCAACTTCCATTTAAGAGCAGCACCAAGGGCAGCCACTGACTGCATGAGCCCTGTGTAAACATGGTTTCAGGTACCAGGAATCTGGGACTAAAACACCAGGAGCATGTAAATGGTCCAACTATCCTACAGCTTGGGACTCTCAGGATGTGAGACCCAGCTCCACACACTGTCCATGAAGACTGGACACCCTGGTTCCCTCCCAGTATAGGAAGAAAAATCCATCGAAGTGGTGATTAGTCTGTGGACAAGAGCCAAATCTGAGTTCCCTCATGTATATTCGAATCTAATCCATGAAGGAAGATTTTAGTTTGTCCCCATGCTCCTGATTGCACTACTACTGTACAGAAGGCATGTCCTGAACTACAGTAACAGGCTTCAATTCAGCCCTCAAAGCATATGTAATGTCACTAGCTCCCCCCATTTCCCTCTTGTTAGGTTGAAACGAAGGTTCATTCCTCCCTGTGAAGTCACTAGCTCAGCAGTAAAGCTGGTCAAAATTCTGCACACACACACCCATGGAAAAAGTCAACAAAAAAATTGGTAAAAACTTAGTTTTCAAAGTTTTCCACAGCAGTTTGACATTCAGGGTGTCAAAGGCTGGGGAACAAGAAAAGCTCCTAGCTAGTGAGACTTCCCCCTCCCCCTCACTTATGATGCTTTACAGTTCTTCTCTTGCTGAGCCATCATGTTCCTGGCAAAGACACTGGAGGAGGGATGTGTTCCAGCAGGAGGAACACGCCCTATAGGGAAGAATGATGCCAAAAGTCACACCTCAACTACAGCTCCCAGGAGACACAGTAGTAGCATTTCTGACTCAAAAATGTTTGGTTTGTAAGCGTTTTAATAAAGAAAACAAACCCAAATGTTTCCTACAGAAAGTAGACGCTATTCAAAAATAAGTTTTTTCAGAAAAATGTCAAGCAGCCCCCCACCCACCTCTCCTCCCCACACACCACTGTTAGTGTGTGGAAGTCAAAGCCAAAGTCATAGGTTTCTGTGAGGTTACCAGCTCAGCACCCCTGATTTGTGCAGTCAGTATCAAAGCATTTCTCCCCCGGCCCCTCCATCATGATTTGAGATCTCTCCAAGCTGACAAAGCTTCCCTCTCTTCCCCACACTTCTCAGTGACATCAGCCAAAGAGGCGTGTAATATTCTGTATGATCAGAGATGGAAGAAACAATGCAAATAATCTTCAGAATGCTATTTGAATAAAGCAAAGAACTTTAAATTGGGAAATCATGAAGTCCAGAATCGGATTACCACTGAAAGCCAGATGCATGCACATCCACTTATTTTAGACAAGGGGGCTGTACTAACTCACTTAATCTTCCATGAAATTTAACTTGAGCATTTTCAATTAGTTTCCACAATTTAACCTTTTAATTAAAACTAAATTTAAGATTCCTTCTAATATTGCTTGCTGACTTGATCCTCTTTACTTTCCTAGCTATAGAGAGGAAGATGTCTAGGCGCAGATACGGCAGAGAAAACATCCCTAAGTATTAGAGATACAGGTTCTAAATGACCTTTTATCCAAGGTTCTCAAAGCACGTGACATTCATTAATGACTTAAGCCTCATAAGACCCCTGTGAAGCCAAAAAATCTTATCTTTCTTTATACAGATAAAGAATGTGAAAGCAAGGCCCTGATCCTCAAAGGCATTTAGGCTCCTACTGATTTAGTTAGTAGCCTAAATACCTTTGAGAATTTGGACCTAAATTATTTGCTCAAGATTTCACAGTTGAATTGTTGGAGAAGATAGAAGTAAGATCAGAATTTCTGGACTCCCAGTCCTGTAGTTTTAAACCAACAGGCCCTTTTATATACACCCACACATAAATTCTCTCTCATATTTTGCCAACACAATTCCTGCTATGTGGAAAATGCAGGTCCTCAAGCTTAAGCTGCATCTCCAGATTCTGAGGTCAGCCCCAGCAGTATGATCCCCCATCCATCCTATATGTGGAAAAATTCAGTTTGTTGCCAATCTCCCTCAGCACATGCTGTCCTTCCTTCTCCTTCGCCATGGTTTCCATGGCTTGACTCTTTTCTGACATTTCTTTTCTGTGTTCCCTTCCATACGTAAGGCCTCCTGGAAGTGGATTTAATTGAAACACCCAAACAATTAAGTTAGTAAATCTCAGAGGGGTAGCTAGGTAAGATTAGTCCATAACTTTAAAAACGAGTGGCCCTGTTTCACCTTAGAGACCAACCAAAATATATAGAATCATGAGCTTTCAGCTGAAGTGGGGTTTCCCCTCGAAGGCTCGGGATTCTATATATTTTGGTTAGTCTCTAAGGTACCACAGGACCACTCACGATTAGTTAAACATCCTGACCTCTAAATAGCCATCTTTTATATTTCCACCCTCTGAACAAATCAGTGGGCAAAGTGTTCTTTGCTGTTCTGAGAAGTGATCCCAAAAAAATGTCTTTGTAGGGTTCCAGCTCTCATCTTTCTGGTCAAAAAAAGTTTTAATAGCTAAACGTGGTAACAATCCAGTGGCAGATGTCATGGCCAGCAAGGTCAGCCAAATGCTCATTGGTATCCCTCTGGTCCAGACCCTCCTAATTCCTTCTCCTATCTGCCACTGGCAGAGGCAGGAAAACAAGCCCCCAGTCAAGTTGTTATTGGGCACTCCCGCGTGTCCAAATAACTCACTTCTTTCATCTGGCCTCCATGCTCGTCCCAGTCTTGACATGGTTTCCTCTGCCCAGGCCCTGTATCAGTACTGCTGCCATTACAGCCGGCACCACTGCAAAAAGCCAGCACTGCTGTTGTAGGTGTCAGATCCGTGAACCATCACACCTGTTGCCACCAGAGCTAGAGCCAGAGCCGCTAGGAAGAGCTGCACCCTCAGGTCCTGCTGCCTGCTTTTCAATTTGCCCAGGCAGCAGAAGGAAGTAGGGGCCTCCAACCAACATGTTGCCTCCGCCCCACTAACCAGAATTCATGGCCGAGCCACCCTTGTGGAAGCCCCCTCTGTGGGGGAATTCAAGCATGGCAGTGGGGAACAGCACGTTGCTCTTCCTAGACACTCCAGCAGCCACCGACAATGGCAGCAGCCTACTCCCCGCTTACCTGGTTCCACAGGGGCTTGTCTTGTGGCTGGAACAAAATGGCCACCAGCAAAAAAGCCTCTTCTTAAAGGTGCCATGCTGATTTTTTATTTTATTTTTTCTCTTAACTGCTGTTGGGGTTCCCACCCCCCCTTTTTTTCCCCCCTCGACAACTGTGGTCTTCCCCCTTTTTTTTTCCTCCTCTCAACAGAATTTTTTTCCTCAGGGGGATTTTTTTGGGCGGGCGGGGTGTTCGGTATTTTTGTTTAAACCATCTGGCAACTCTATTGCCAGCTTCACTTCTGTGCTGCTATTGGTGGCAGTGCTGCCTTCTGAGCTGGGCCCCTGGCCGGTAGCTCCTCTCCAGCTGACCATCTCTTGATGGCCGCATAGAAGTAAGGCTGTAAGGGTGGCAGTACAACCCTCAATAGCTTTGTGACCCTCCCACAATGATTCCCTTTTGGCTTTGGCCCCTCCCAGTCACAACACTGAAATTTCACATTAAAAATCACAAGTCTCATAGTTTCAGATATTTAGAAGTCTTACGACCATATAATGGATTAAAACGGACCAGGAATTTGGTGGGACCCTATTCCTGTCTCATCCTGCAGAGATCACAACCACCGGGCCTGTGCTGAAGGGGCTGCTGCTGGAAAATGGAATTTGTTTCCATAGCCTCCCCTTGACGTGGGGCTCAGAGGCATGGGTCTTCCTGCTCCAGATTCTTCCCAGCCTACTGTGCTGCACTCTCCCCAGCCAGCCCCATGCTAGTCCTGCCTCGGCTACATTCTGCGCAGAGCACACCAAAAGCACACAGAAAAGCCAAAACTTTTTAGGATTAGCCCTGCTATTAAAGGATAAATTAAGCAATACAAACACACTTTGTTTAGGCCTTTGCTTGCAACTAGCGCTCATACTGGAAAATGTCTGAAAGTCAAAAGCATAAACACAAGTCTGGTTTTACAAAACAAAAAGAAAACAAATACGGTTAATACAAACTGCTCCTGCAGAACTAAGCAGCAGACATTGTTTTGTCAACTCCCTGATCAACACCTGCCATCAGCAGAAAGTCAAGAATGGCATCTTAGTCCAGGAAGCAGGAATCTGTCATTGTATCAAGTCAGTAAAATGATTTGAGCAGAACCACTCAAACTGCACCATCAAGTATTTCCAGGAAAAAAACACCACCACCACTGCTTAAAATCAGTGTAACTCACACACCTACTGGGTGTGGTTCACTGTCCCATGTAGTGGCACTTAGACCACTGTCAAAGAGGAAGAATAAGTTTGCTCTGTCTACTGCTTTAGTGGAGAGGCTTTTAACTCAAGCGGTAGAGGCTCATGCACTAAGCTCCAGAGGTCCCAGGTTTGGTTACACCAGCACAGCTAAAGATCCTGTAAACAACCAACAAAACCAAATATCCTATAGGTCAGGGTGGGGAAACCTAAGGCCCAGGGGCCAGATGTGACCCCTGGCTTGCCTGGACCTGTCCCCCGAGGCTAAGGGTTCCCACCCCAGCATTAGGGAGCCCATGCTGGTGCTCCAGCCCCCCCCCCCCCAACTGTTTCTCCACAGAGCTGCAGCACACAAAATCTACTAACCCAGTCCCCCACCCTGACCCCTGGCTCTGGTGTGCAAGGGGAACATGTAGAGCATCTTTCTCCTTCCCAGGCGGGAGCCACATTGGTAAAAGTATCAGGGTTTTTTTTGTTTTGCTCCTCACTTGCGTGCAGACCCCGGTTGATTTGTCTGTGGGTCAGCAGCCCCCGAGCTACAAGAGGTTCCCCACCCCACTATAGGTGGAGCAGAACCAGAGGGCCTGTATGTGTGTGGATTCAACAAGAAAGCAGCTCTCTGACATTTCTATCCAATACAACTGGCTCCTGACAGCAATTCCCATCACCTGAGCACTTGCGCATGCTTTGGGGAAACATAAGCAGGTGCACTGTCAGCAAGGCACAAGAATTAATTCTTCCACTTGACTCAGCACTCAGACTCAAGTGGTGTGTTGTGTCCAGTTCTGAGCACCACACTTTGGGAAAGATGTAGAAAAACTGGAGCATTTCCAGAGGAGTCCAACAATGAAAAGGTCTAGAACAGGATTTCTCCAACCTTTTCCTTTTAGAGCTTTCCCTATCTTCTCCAGGCACATGGAGTATTTTTTTTTGGGGGGGGGGGGGTGCACAACCAAAAATTGTAACTCAAAGGGGGGGGTGTTCAGTTCTACAAGGTGGAAAACAGCTCCTAGCTTTTCCTCAGTTGTGCATGGGCAGGGCAGTAGCTCAGGCAGGGTGCAAGGAGTCAGGTGGCTTGGGTGCTGAGTGTAGGCAGGGTGACAGCGCAGGGATGAGTGGAAGGAGCTTCCCCTCTCCCATGCAGTTTCTGCTTCCTCAGGGCTCTGCCAGCACCCAAAGCAGGATCCCCCCCCCCACACACACACACCCCGGAAGCACTAACAGGCTGTGTGAGCAGTCAGAGGGCTGGGAGTGGAGGGGCAGCTGCAAACCTTGGCAGTGCCAGCAGCAGGAGATTGGGGGAGGGATGAGGAGGAGGAACACCATGGCTCTGCGGCACCAGCTGCCCTGCACTTTGACATTTCTGGCTTCCTACCACCAGCCTTGTCAGAGGTCAGAGCTGGGGAAATGAAGGAGGTGAGGTTGTGTGGAGCTGTCCATGGGACTGCCTGTAGGAAGGCGCTGTAGTTCGGGGCTGTCTGCACAGCGATATGAAGAGGCCATTGTCACAATCAGAGTTCAAAGAGGATTGCAAGGCAAAGAAGAGAGAAAATGTTTCAGACAAGGGATACCTAGATGTATGTAGCATGCATCCATTGCCTGGCACATCAATTTAACAGTTTGCCGCCTGCTGCCACAGATAGTCTTCAGATCCAGACTGGCCTTTTCTTTACAATTTTGCAAAATATATAAATATTTCCTGAAGACTATACCCATCGGTAGATTTAACCATTAGTTTTTCCTTGAGATAACGGTTATCTTCAAACTATGCAGATCTGTAGGGGGAAAAGGCACTTGGTGCTGTATTTCATGTCCCTGAAGTTGAGAGGAGTGATGTTGCAGACAGAAGCAGCCATAGGTGAGCTGCTGGCAACTGGCACCCTAGGCGAAACGCGTGATCAGCGCCCCCACCTCCAAAGCCCTCAATGGCCGTTTATCTTGGCGCCCTAGGCGACCGCCTAGTTCGCCTGTATTGATGGGCCACCACTGGTTGTGGATACACGGAGATATTTACATCAAAAACTCTCTGCAAGATTAGCGGGGCAGTTCGAATGAAAGCCATTGAGATAATGATAGTAAATATTCAGAGTATAAATGGAATGCTTAGAAAATGAAATGCCCGTCACTGACTGCAGGAGTAGCAAGAAAAAAAAAAGTCAACCTATTTTGATAGCTTGGGTGTTCTACCATTGAGTCCCATGCAGCTGGTTTGCTACAATGCTCTGAGCCTTAAATGTGCCTTGTGACAATCCATGGCTCAGAGCACTACCAAGCAATCCTCAGTATTAAATGCCGCAAATGAAGCCTAACAAACAATCAAAGATATAAGCAGTTAGTTTAACCAGAAAAGCAGAGTTTTAACCAGGAGTTTGTTCTATGCAATGCAGTTCTGGGGAAGCTATTAGCGTTGCTGAAATATGTTTTTTAGTTGGCTATTTTACAAGTTGCTGAATATCTATATTCACAATGTTGGCTGAGGTTGATAAAGTAAACAGCAGCCAGATGGCTTTAATAAGTCATCAATATTTATGAGGGCTCTCTTTTAATTGGGATGACTACAGCCAATTTCAAGGTGTTGTGCACTAGACCGATTTAAAAAAAAAGAAAAGCATTTGCGCGGCACAGTATGTTTCTATACAGACTGCTCGGTGGCAAGCAGACACACTCCGTGGGAAGACTCAGACGGATTGAATGATAATGAGCTGAGAAGCTGCCACTCCCACCGTTCCATTTAGCGCTGGCCCAGGGTGCTCTGTGGCTGCTTCTTAAGAGGACTCCCCCAGAAGCAGTGGCAGGGCTGCCTCAGCCCAAAGGCCTTGGCTGTAGACCTGGATCACTTTTTCAATTTAAGTGCAATGCAAGATCTACCTCAAACCCAAATACTCTTGCCCGGCCAGCTTCCTTCCCGCCCCTTGTCTGAGGCCTTCCACTCCTTCTCCGAGGTCTCACTCTGCTCACTCCATCTTCCCAGACCTCATTCACTTTCACTGGGATGGGCTAGGGGGTTGGGGTGCAGGGTCTGGTCTTGGGCTAAGGGGTTCAGAGTGTGGGAGGGGCTCCAAGCTTAACCCAGGGTGGGGAATTGAGATCTTGGAGGAGGTTCAAGGTGTAAGCTCTGGGAAGGAGTTTGGGGGCAGGGGGGCTTGTGTGAGGCAGGAGGTTGGGTGCTGGAGGGGGTTCAGGGATGGGACAGGGCTTCAGGAAGCAGGCTCTGCCTGGGCACCGTTTAACTGAGATGGCTTCTGGGTGGTGGAGCAATGGGGCTACTGCAGGCTTAATCCTGGCCTGGCCCTGCACCACTCTTGAAAGCAGTTGGCATGTACAGAAGAGGCTCTGTGGCACCATGTGCTGTCCCTTATCTACAGGCACTGAGTCCACAACTTCTACTGGCCACGGTTCCCCGTTATTGATCAATGGGAGCTGCAGGAGTGGTGCCTGCAAGCAAGGACAGCGTGTGGAGACCCCCTGCTCTGCCTTTCTCAGGGGCTGCAGGGACATGCCAGCTACTTCCAGAAGCAACAATTACCACAGGGATAATGACTCCAGCCACGACAGGTTCGGCATTTGAGAACGCACTACTCAAAGAATTACATTTACGTGTAAGAGAGAAATGAAAATTCTGAAATGTACAGACCAGTCAAAAACCAAAAATAATCCACTTTGCAAGCAGTACAAGTAGTAACAACGACCTCCATGTATGCGTTGGGTTGGGAAAGGAGCACGAAGGACAGAGAATGACAGACACACACACGTGGCTACGTCTAGACTGGCATGATTTTCCGCAAATGCTTTTAACGGAAAAGTTTTCCGTTAAAAGCATTTGCGGAAAAGAGCGTCTAGATTGGCACGGACGCTTTTCCGCAAAAGCACTTCTTGTGGAAAAGCATCCGTGCCAATCTAGACGCGCTTTTCCGCAAAAAAGCCCCGATCGCCATTTTCACGATCGGGGCTTTTTTGTGCAAAACTAATCTGAGCTGTCTACACTGGCCCTCTTGCACAAAAGCTTTGCGCAAAAGGACTTTTGCCCGAACGGGAGCAGCATAGTATTTCCGCAAGAAGCACTGATTTCAGTCTGTAGGAAGTCAGTGTTCTTGCGGAAATTCAAGCGGCCAGTGTAGACAGCTGGCAAGTTTTTCTGAAAAAGCAGCTGCTTTTGTGGAAAAACTTGCCAGTCTAGACGCAGCCACAGGGTGTGAGAGCGACAGAGATTCGCATTGCCAAGCTCCCTCCAGCCCCTTCTCTCGGTGTGGAGATAGGTACAGAAGTGGGGGGAGGAGGGACTCCCTGACATCAGCGTCCCACGTTTTCTCCCTCCCACATGCTGCACAACAAGCAGGAGGCTCCCAGTGGGGTAGCTCCAAGACAAAGGGCAGGAGCAGCATGACAGTGGGGGAGGGGCAGCTAAAGTGTCAATGCTTGATAGCTCCTTGGCCAAACCAGTCAGGATCAGTGTCAGAGGCTCCAAGATCCACTGGTGTACAAGCACCACCACAGAGCCTCAGGCTTTCCCCTCCTCTCTTTGTTCGTGATGTCTGAGCCTTCAGGCCCACAGAGGAAAGTGAACCTCACGGGGTTATGCTGAACATTACAAGCGAAAGCCATGTGCCCCTCTGCCTTCGCGCTCTCTCGAGGGAATATTGGCTTTCCCGCTCTCAGCTTGTTACGTGGCTGAATAAAACAGCAGGTTCCCAGCCTGCAGTCCTGCAGGTGAAGTGTGCGTCTCGTACCCAGAGTGGTCCCCCGACACATTTGGTGATGAAAAAGTAAGAATGGCAGTTTATGGGAAAACGGAGGTATTTAGTCAGAAAATGAGAATTAACAGCAATATACCAAAAGGTTGGGCCACTATTCCTCTGCAAGGTAGATGATCGATAAGGCCAAACAAAAGCAGTTTTCCCTAGTGCCCAGAGAGGAACGTAAGTGGGTGCGCCGCTCTGGCAAGAGCTGGCTGAGCTGCAGCAAAAGCCAGCAGGGAGCTATTGAAAGAGTTGGCAGGGACCCGGGTTGAGATAGGACAGTACCTATAAGAAATGTTAAGTGCCTGTGGCAATAAGACTCCCTCCCTCTTCGGGGGTTTGTTGCAGCCTCAGAAACCAGGAGATACAAGTTCAGAAGACCTGCAAAAGATCTTAACAGAGCAGGGTATTGGGGTTCACTACTCACCGCTGGCATGTCTCCTCACTGCCCACCTGATTAGTGCGCCGCAGTCAGACACTCATCGCTGCTTGTGGCTGTTCAGCTGTTCTCAACCACACCCTCAATATTATGCAGAACCTTCTCCGTGACTCAGCCCTCTGGCCAGGTCATTTTAGTTCTTCCTTTCTAGGCTCTGCCAAGGGCTCTCCAGCCAAGCTGCTGTTCCAGGCAGGCTTCTGTTTGCTCTCCAAGGCTGTACCATTTCTCCAGGGGCCAGTATGGGAACCCGGCTCCACTCACACGCCTCCATGTTCCAACCTAGGGACCTATGCTATGTATGCTTGCGCCCCACCTAATTACTACCTCCCTGGGCTCTCTCCTGCTTCCTCCTTCTAGTCTCTGGCTACGTCTACCCTGGCAGCTTCTTGCACAAATACTTGCCAGGTGTCTACACTGCACGCGCGTTCTTGCGCAAGTAAATGTACAGTACAGCGTCGGAAAACAGGGCTTCTTCCGGAAGAGTTATTCCTCTCCCCACGAGGAATAAGCCCTTTTGCACAAGAACTCTTGCGCGAGAGGGCAGTGTAGACAGGCAATATGAATTTCTTGTGCAAGAAACTCCTATGGCTAAAATGGCCACCAGAGCTTTCTTGCCATAGACGCTCTAGCGCAAAAGCACATGCCAGTGTAGACACGCTCTGGTGGAAGACTTTTTGCACAAGGACCGTTCTGCAAAACAGTTCTTGCGCAAGAAACTGCCAGTGTAGATGTAGCCTCTGAGTTTACCCCCCATCTGAGCATTTGCTGCTCTCTGTGGCTATTTCTCCCCTTAAATTCTAGCCAGGCCCTGTCACCTCTACCAAATCTCCTTCTTGTCAGGGAGTGACTGCAAACTCCTTCATCCCAGCCCCCTCCTGTTCCTAGCCTTAGAAAGCTCTGCCTGTTCCAGCCCAGGTGAACAGCCTCCTTAACTGTTATTGAGCACTGGCTCCCCCCCTACCCCCAGGTGCAGCCTAGGCAGTTAATTGGCCTCTCCGCTTCCCTCAAGCCAAGGATAGGCAATCATTTTTGCAGAGGGAACACTCCAAGAATGTGGTAAGTGGCTACTGGCCACTACATTAGTGGAGGACGTGTGGGGTCTGGAACAGAGTGGGGGTGCAGGGGTGAATTCTGGGTGGGGACTAGAGTGTGGGAGGGGGTCCAGAATCAGGGAGGGAGTTTGGGTGCGGCAGATAGTGTAGGCTCTGGCTGGGAGGTGCTTACCATAGGCGGCTATCAATGGATGGCCCAGTGAGGCACTCAGGCTAGCTCCCTGGCATGGCTTTACATGCCCCTCAAAGCATCTAGCTGCTGGAGCAAGTATGTTTCTGGGCTCTCCTTCGGGGTAGTGGACTCCAGCATGGCACACTGCTTGTGCTTGCAAGCACCACCCATGAGCCCCTATTGGCTGGAAACTGCCCTATGGGAGCTGAGGATAGTGCTGGGGGGGGGGGAAGCATGTGGAGTCCTACTGCCCAGTGGTACCACAGCAGCCAGCTGTACAACCAGCCTGAGTATCCTGCTGAGCTGCTGGACATTAGCAGGTGGGAGGGTCATGGTGGGCTGCATCTGGCCTGCATTTTGCCCACCCCTGCCTTAACCCCTTCTGTCTGGCTGTGGGTAAACACCCGACCCCAGCACTGCACCCCAAAGCTAGACCTGGCTGTGATTTCGTACCAGAATGAGAGGGCAAGGTGATGTGCAGCTGTGTATGTGGCAGAGTCAAAAACATGAACAGACTATTGCTCATTTGGAAGTGGCCTAGAGGCTACACGGCAGGATAGATTTGTTTGTGGCATTGGTAATGAGAAAATTCAATTACAGCTGCTGGCAGTGGGGAACTTAACCTGGCCCAAAGCAGTAGAATTAGCAAAACCTGCAGAAGCAGCCATGTAAAACTGACAAGGCTTTGCTCTTACAATGCAGGGCCAATCAATAAACAAACTGCAACACCAATTGGAAGGGACTCAGGTTCCTGGAGCATGGGGGAGGGAGGATGTTCCAGAGCAGAGGAGTAAAATTTACATTAGTTTGTAAATTGAAAACAGCTCAGTGTCATTAATGCCTCAAGACTGGACACTCAGATAGCAAATGCAAAGGTGACTAGATGGCATCTCACATCCTTGAGGGCAGACCCAAAGAGCAGAAGAAAAGGAAGGCAGCAGAATGCTTTTTACTCTTGCAGGGGAGGAGTGGGGAGAGTCAGAGGGGGAGGTGGGGCCTCATCAGGTAATGGCAGAGTTAAGCCGTTAGTACATATGGAAGTAGACACAGGCTTCAGCTACTGCAATGAGTGAATGTGAACATGTCAACACAGGAGTGACCCTGCCAACCTCCACCAGGGAACCCATCCAAGGGGTCAGTTCTGGGCTTATTGCTGTAAAGTAGGGGTGGGCAAAAGGGCCGGTGCAGGCGGGAACCAGCCTGCCAAGCAAGTTGATCCGGCCCATGGAGGCCCTGCCGCTCCCCCTCAGCCCCAGGCCAATCAGGGGCTGGGAGCAGGAGAGAAGCGCACGAAGTCTTCTCCCGCCCTGCAAGGGGCTCAGCACTTGAAGTCAACCACCAGCTGCTGCTCAGTTGACTCTAAGCACAGTGCTCCCTTGCAGGGTGGGGGCAGGGAGCAAGAGACTTCATGTGCTCCCCCTCCCCAGGCTCTGATTGACCTGGGAGCAGCAGGGGGGAGCATGTGAAGTCTCCTCCCACAGCCAGGGGCACAGGTACTTGGAGGGAACCATCAGCCATTCAGAACAGCTAGCGCTTCTCTCGGGGGATGGGGGCAAAGACTTTGCACGCTCCCCCAGACCAATCAGGGTCTGTGGGTGGGGAAGCACAGAAGTGTCCTGGCCCTGCCCCTTCTGCCTGAGGCCCCGCCCCTTCCAGGGCAGCCAGCCCCGGGGCCACTTCAAAAACTTCTGAAGTGGCCCCTGGTAAAAAATATTGCCTACCCCTGCTGTAAAACATAAGAGCCAAAAGACTAAGTTCCCAGGGCCAGTGATATGGGGATCAAGGCCAAATCTACTGGACAGAGACTGGTTGCAGGAACTTGGGGGGACGTCGGTGCCTGTGTGCTGTGACAGAAGAGTCTAGTTCTTTGAAAGACTGCATCCAGGCTGTAAATTAAGGGGGCGGTTGTAGTCAAGTGGTCATAACTGCTTATGCGGAGTATTGGGGGTTGCAGCTATGCTCCACCCCTCCCTTACTTCCTGTTTGATTACTATAACACACACACAGTTATACAGCAGCAGAGGAAATTATTATTGCACTGTGTTAATATTGCACTATGTTAATATGTTATTGCACTGTCAGTAAAGTGTTTTTCCATGTGCAATCCCTTTACACAAAGTCAGCTGCGCTGCTGCTGCTCCCAAGAAACACCCTTAGCAGAACGGCTGGGAGCTCCTTTCAGAGCAGCATGCATCCAGAATCCAGGGACACTGACTAGCTGCTCTTCCCCCGGCTGTCAAATCCAGAATGGGAACCAAGTGGGAAAGAGAATGGTGCCACATTTTTTTTTTCCTAACCTGGCTCTTTCCTGCTAACCTGCGGGGGTTTACTTATAACCATTTCACGTGCAACATTTTCAGATGGAAATGTGATTCTTTTCAATTGTGGAGTCCCTTTAACTACACCATTGCACAGTAGCCTGCAGCATTATATTGCGTGGGCAAGCTTAACCCAATTTTACTTAGCTAATGAAAAACCGTGGTGAATTGGATTTTTATTTCTCACCACTGCTGCCCTAGGAGTTTACAGGTCATGAGCCAAACAACCGTGCCTGGGTTTGTAGCATTATCTTGTTAAAACGAATGCAGCCCCTGCAGCAATCAGCACAGAGACATTGCATGGATTTACTTCAAGTAGGTGGGCACAAAGCCACCTTTCCACATTCAAAACAAGGAAACGCCGCTTCTGCTGAACCAGGAGTGTTTTCCAGGCCAAACAGGATGCGTCTGCCCCATACTGCCTGGCTCCTAGTGTTGGGTTTAGATGGGAAGGATTCTGCCCTCAAAGAGGAGCAGCAGAGAACACAGCCTGGTGGACAGGGAGGGTGGGCTAAGGTAGTTGTGTGCCACATCTCTGCCACCCACATTTTATGCCGCTGAAGTGATTAATGTGTCTCTTCTCCCCCAAGCATAATTTATAGCAGCTTCCCGGACTGCTCTAATTTACAGCAGCCCCCTGAGAGCTGCCTAGGGGCTGGCACAGAACGAGAGTCGTGCTAACCCCAAGTGCTCAGGAATCATGAGTCATCCCCCTTGCAAGATGATGAGATTGGCTTAAAAGGCCCTTTAATGGTCTCTGTACACTCCCCACCTCCATTGTGGCATACAAAGGCCAGGGTGGAAAGCAGGGCCGGATTTAGGCCGATTGGGCCAATTCCCCCGAATTGGGCCCTGTAACTAAGAGGGGGGCCCCGCACTTGAGGGCCCCCCTCCTGGGCGCACCGCACATGTGCAGTGCAGCCCCCAGGCGCGTGACGTATGCGCAGTGCCCCAGGTATGCACAGCCCCGCCCCCACGAATCGGGCCCCGCATTTCTTATAGCCAACCCTGGTGGAAAGAACAGACCCCTCGGCCATACCTTCCACAGCAGCTCATCCAAGGGACTAAGTTCTCAATTGCCCGTAAGATGGATTAATGCATCCCAAAGGTCATGTGTGGGGGGAAACTTGGGTAGTGAGGAGCTGCTATAGTTCCTCCCCGCTTCCTGTAGGCAATGCTGGGAAGTGTCCCCTAGCAATGCCAGCCGCCAATACTGCCCATTGGAGTCCGAGGCAGCCAGCACCACCAAGGCCAAGTCTTCGCTCTAGGGAAGATCGATGCTGCCGTGATCAATTGCAGATCGATTTAGCCAGTCTAATAAAGACCAATAAATCAGAGGGTGCCCCCATCATTGGCCGGTACTCCTGCCCCTGTGAGGAGTAAGGGAAGCGGACAGGAGCATTTGCTCCCATTGGCCTCCCACTGTGGGGAAGGCGGGGATACAAGAATCAACGCACGTCAACGCTACATAATGAATGTAGCCGGAGTTGTGTATCTTGAATCATCTTTTCCCTTTAGTGTAGACCTGGCCTAAGATTAGCCTTTAGTTTGTTCTAAGCTGCTCTGTGGAGAGGTTTCTAGAGCAAACTGGCCCAGGGTCAGTGGAGCATTGCAGCGCATGATACCTTCGCAATGCCTGAACTGGCCGGAGTGCTATGTGGGGGTAGCATGGGACCTGGCCCAAAGCCTTCTCTGTATAACTCGGCAACGACAATGTGGTGCAGCTGCAGACTTACCCACAGAAGTGTGGCTTGGCTGGCCGGAGTCATTAGTAAAGTAGGAGAGGACTCCTCATTTGACAAGGTTTCATCAAATTGTGTGGCGGTGCTGGCTACTTGGCACATCAAGTTCTATGTTCTCATCTCAGTGCTCATAGTAAGCATGGGGGAGGGGTTTATCTCCCCACCTCTGCAGGGCTAATTTAAGAGCTGTTATTCTCAGCCTGTAATAATGTGAGAAAAATCAAATTCTGTTTCTACCAACAGGGAGAAGCTGGAACAAGATGATCACCAGACAATTCCCCTCACTGCCATCTCTGCCTTTGGTAAGGAAACTGGTGCTGCAGAGACCTGATGGAGGGAAACCACCGTTTCTGAGAGACATCCACATGAGCTCTGTCATGGCAGACACCTACCTGCTGGCAAAGAGAAAAAGCTACTTCTGATACACCCACAGCAGTGGAATGATGTATACTGCACCGCCAGCTTGGGTGGGAGGAAATCTGGCCTTGTATTGTAATGTATCCTCAAAGGGTAAGGATTTATCTGGATAACATCTTCCATTCATATGGCACCTTTCATCATCCAGAGTCCCAAAGTGGTCTGCTGAGTACACTCATAGCACTCCCTCCCTAGTGCCACCAGAATGCAGGCTTGGCCTGACAGGAGCTGAATCTATGAATGCTGGATCTTCACCTCACTCTGCTTCCTGTATTTGAACTTTGGCAGTTGGAGAAGTCAGCGCAGAAGCACTGTGTATGTGCTTGGGAGGTTGCAACAGCCGCCACCTCCATCCTTTTATTATTAGTGACAAGGGTTAGTCTGTATCTGCAAAAATGAGGAGTCCTGTGGCACCTTCGAGACTAACAGATGTAGCGGGGCACAAGCTTTCTGACATGGTATTTACACACACACAAACGTGGGCTCTAATAATGGTTTCTATGCACTTTGTTTGCAGACACACATTGAGTGGCTGTTAGACAATTAGCCATAATGATTCTAAGATCTTTTTCATTAATGTAACAGCTAATTTAGACCTCATTTTAGTTCAGATTTTTTTTTCCAATGTGCATTACTTTGCACTCATCACTGCTGAATTTTATTGCCAGTTTGTTGCTCAGTCACCCACTTTTGGGAGCTCCCTTTGTAACTCTTAGAAGTCTGCTTGGGACTTATCTTGTGTAATTTAGGATCTTCTGATAACTTTACCACCTCATGGTTTACCTCTTTTTGCAGATCATTTATGAATATGTTGAATAGCAGCGGTACCAGTACAGATAATTGGAGGACATCAATATTAGTCTCTCCATTCTGAAAACTGACCATTTATTCTCACCCTTTTCTTCCAGTCTTTTAACCATTTACTGATCCATGAGCCTTTCCCTCTTATTCCAGGACAGCTTTCTTTGCTTATGTTACTGTGGTGAGGGATCTTGTCAAAGGCTTTCTGAAAGCCCAACTGTGTCAACTGGATAACCCTGGTTGACACACTCAATTCTAATAATTAGTGGCATCATTTTCCTTTACAAAACTATGTGGCTGACTTTACCGCATTCATATTGTGTTCATCTATGTGTCTGCTAAGTCTCCTTTACTATAGTTTCAACTGCTTTGCCTGGTACTGAAGTTAGGCTTACCAGCCTGTAATTGCCAGGCTCACTTTCGGAGCTTTTTTTAAAAAAACGGGTATTATCTTATCTATCTGCCAGTTAAGTGGCAGAGGGATTGAGTTAAGCAGTAGTTCTGCAATTTCATGAGTGCCTTTACTTGTGTGAAAACCATCTGGTCCTGGTGACTTACTACTCTTCAATTAATCAAGCTGTTCCAAAAACCTTCCTCTATTGACACCTCGTTCTGGGGCAGTTCCCCAGATTTGTCACTTACAAAGAATGGCATGCATGCTGGAATCTCTTTCATATCCGTGGTAGGGAAGACTGATGCAAAGAATTCATCCAGCTTTGCCACACTGGTCTTCTCTTCCTGAACTGCTCCTTTAGAACCTTGATCACCCAGGATGCATTTACACAGAAGGGCTACATCTAGACTGGCATGATTTTCTGCAAATGATTTTCCGCAGGACCAGCAGAAAACAAAAAAAATCCAAAATTTGCGCACCTCTGCTCCCGCCACTGCAACACTCCAAAGATACGGGTTACCTCTCCCATAGCTCTCTCCAGGGAAGGCAACACACCTAGTAGCCCTCACTCCTGAAAGCTTCAGGGACATCTCCCTTCTAGGGGAAAGGCCCTCTCCATAAGCTGCCTCTCCCTGTTTCCATCTATGTATTTTTCCTGTCCCTGGCTGAGTTCACAGTCCACTCCTCTCTTCCCATCATTCCCCATCCCTTTTAAGGCTTCATGCACAAAGGCCAAAGCCTAGTCTATGCCAGCACTTACACAGGCTGAACCTCTCTAGTCTGGCACCTTCAGGACCTGAGCAATACCAAACCACAGGAGATCAATATTGTCTAGCAGCATTACCAACACTTCCACTGCTTGCTGGGCTCTTGGAAGACATTTAGGGGTACATTAGAGCTAAGTAATGTCATACCTTGGTGTTTTTGTACCTTGGTACCTTCGGTGGTCTGGACTGTCAGTGTCAGCGTCGTCTGGTCAGGGTCGTCCTGGTGTGCTCCTGACAGGACCTCTACTCCGTTGATAAACTTTCAGCTGCGTGCGTAACAATCGGTACTCCCTTTATCTAGAGTGTTAGACCCCGTTCACTTGGGTCAACACAGGAGATCTCTGAGAGGCCCCGGAAACGACAGATGCAGGCAAGGTTTGAAATCAACCGAGCAGGTTTATTGTCAAATGTGAAGCTCTACCAGTTGGTAACAGAGATCAGAACAATGTTACACCACTGGGCACTATGGCCCACATTGACAAGGTACCTACACTGGGCAGGCTTATTGCCATATATCAGATATTAACAGCAGTTAGTCAAAGTTAAGCTACTGTGAATTCTGTAAGTTTAGGCAATACCACCTGCCGTTTAGGCGCCTAGTGCGCTCCCCCCAAGGTCGGCTGGAGAGCACCCTCTGCCGTGTCCTTTTATAGACAGGTACAAACAACTTACATCATTTCTTTACGTACCACGTTACCACCCTCTGTTGCCTAGTTACCACCTCTCACCTTATAGAAGGGGGGCTTACTTACTATCCTTCATGTTGTCAATTCCGACCTGGTCCTGAACCTAGGTTGGTATGTGCATTAGTTTTTAGGGAGTTTTTGTACCAAGACATTTCTTATGAAGATGTTCCATTACTCCCCTTTGGCTTACAGTCTGTACCCAGTGCCTCCCTGTGTCCTTTCATGCTCGACCTAACTTACACAATCACACAGTTATCAATAGGGCTTCTTTCTTGGCTTCTGTGTTACTGAACCAAAGTCTTGCTCACTAGATTGCAGGCCTATTGCTGTTTTCATGTTACAGGCCTCTATTTAGGCCTGCTGACTCCATGTTACTGACCCTCAACTTACTACAAGTAACAGCACAGAACACAGAGCCGGGACTGTAAAACTTTATGGGACCACAGGAAATTTGGCCTCATACAGGATAAGCTAACTAAAGTCATGCTGGACCACAGAGGTTCAATCTGTACCTGTTCCCATTTTTAAGACCATTATGTAGAACAGCTACATGTAGTACAGGCCTAGGTATAAAATGATGGGCTCATTTATATATTTCTTACAGTAAAATAGGAGGATGTTTGCTTTGTCAACTAAGCAGCAAATATTGACAATTCTTTAGCAGCACCTACTCCAGATCAGTGACCTATAAATATTGCTTTTGTTTGATAATAGTATTGTGTTTATTGCTTTCACATAGCACAAGACTTATCCCATCAGCTGCAGGTCTAGCCCTGATTTACCTTGCCATGCTGAATTCGGTGAAAGTTGTTAAACTTCGCTATGCTTCAAGAATATTGATTCCCAGTTATTCACCGATAGAGACAGAAACTCCTTTGCCATTAAACCTCCAAAGTAAAACATGAGTGATAAAAGGCTAGCTGTGAACCACAGAGAATGCAAATGGCCATACGAGCCCAAACCTATTTCTGCGGAAGCCAACAGGAGTTAACTGGAGTGGAAGTGGGATAGGACCCTAGTTTCTTACTATGATTCCACTGGGCTTCAGAGAAGAATTAAAAGAATGATTTGAGGTCTGGAAAACCTGCTTTACAATGTCTCAATAAAAGTGCAAGATTTTAGCTCATAAAAGAGTAATTTGGGATGTAGCTTGATCAAGACTGAGAAATACTGACACTGGCAGAGGATTTCTGATAATGGGGGTCTTTATTCCATCAGGCAAATGCATATCAAGTTCCAAGAGGCTGGAAGCTAGACCAATTCATACTGGAAATGGACAATTTTTAATGGAGTGTAATAAATCATTGCAAACGCCGTTACGTGATGGGTAACATTTTCAAATGCATCCTACTACACTGCACTGACTTTCAATGAGGGTTAGGGACATATGTGCCCAAGGCAATTCTGAAAATGGCACCCTGGCTGCTGTGTCACTTAAGCACTTTTGAAAATGTTACCCAACGTCTTGAATCCAAAAATCCACATCTTACAGAAAGGCATTCTTTAGTTCAACCAGAAGCCAGGGGCTGACATAGGAATTACTGGGTGAGAGATGCTCATTATAGTCCCTTCTCACTTTAACAGTCTATTAATTTCACTGCTCCAGAAAATATTCTCAACCTAGCTATTGTCCTGAGCCATTACTGAGAAGTGAATTGAAGTTTTCTGTTCCTCCTCCACTGATTCTTTCCCACATTTTTCTTTTTGCCTTTTGTCTATTAAGAACCTGGTTTAGCCAACCCAGAATTCCCCTTGCAACACATCTTTGTCCAGAACAGGCAGAAATACAGTACAGGGACTGGGAGTAAGAATTCCAGGTTCTGCAGCTGACTGGGCTGTGTGATGGCGAGTGAGACACTTCCCCTAGGTAACTGCATCCTCTCCCACTATTTTTCTGTATTGTCCTGGTAATAAACATTGTTGCTTACTGCAGCTGTGCAATGTTTGCTTAGTACAATGGGCCCCAATCTTACCTGGGTTTTTAGAGCTGTGGCATCCCACATGCTAGCCACATGTGGCTATTTTGCCAGTTGAGTGGGGCTAGTTTGCTATAGCAGTAGCCACTATAGTGGTTACTACTTCAGAACTTGAGCGGACATCACATTCTAGAACTTTGATTCCATAGGGTTCTGTAATATAAATAATTAATTTTTCAAAGGCATGCTAGGACTAGGAATATAAAGGGATTGCCCAGTAGGCATTGCCTTACCCTGGCAAGCTTGCCAGGGTAACTGGTTAACAGGTACCTGGCCCACACTGAGAAACCCCCTCCCTGCAGCACACCACAAGGCAGGTGGCTGCTCTACTGGTCCGCTCGCCCATGGTAAAATGCAGCAGGCCAGTTTTCTGGTTAAACATGTAGTTTACTGGTTAACATTTTAAATGTGATTTTAAATCCCTAGTTAGAACCAGTGCCTGAGTGTGGTAAAAGCTTATCAGAGTGGTTAAGAAAATCATGTTTGCATAACATGCCTGTAATTTTTCAGACACTAAACCACACGAGACAGGTAGAAACTGTATTTCTCCCCTCAAACAGAACTCAGGTTTATAAAAAAAGCAACTGTTTTTTACTGCGTACAGGCCAGATAGTCAAACGAAAGAGTGACAAGGGAAACTCTGCTTTGGATGTCTGAGAGTCAGATTTGTACTTCCCTCCTCTCAAAAGATACTGCTATTTAATCCTCCCATTACATTCCATCATTAGGCCAAATGCAGTGATAGCATAGGGGAAAAGGGAGTTTTGGTAAAAGTGAGGAATATACTGCACATGGGAACAAAAATACACTAACCCCAGCTCAGAGTAGTTGATTTCACAGTGGGAGGAAGGCTGAAGCATTATTTACACAAGGGGGCTTTGACTTCATACCCAAAACTGTACTTAGTGACTTATTAATTTTACCATATTTCCTTAGTAATTTACAATGGAAACTGATGTGAAAGGCAAGCCAGGGAGTGGATGCAACTTACTGGTAACCTCTAATTCCCTTTTAATAAAAAAAATCAAACACTGGAAAATCAAATGAATTCATATTTGTTTCTCTCTCTTGGTACAGAGCTGACTATGACACGGCTGAATGAATATCTTGCATTCATTAAGAGTATTTTTGGAAGCCTGCAACGGACAGGACACCTGAAGACTGTTTTAAAAAAAGTTTACTAGCAGACCTTAAAATAGCTCCTAGATGTTAAATTGCTTCCTATGATGTGCAGTCTAGCACAGAATAAGCTCCCTACATTTCCCCCCCATTTTCTAATCATTGCCTGTAAGCCCAGATCAATTTTTTTCCCCAACTGATGGAAATGTTTAAATCATTTTATGCCGAAGCAAGTATACCAGCTATAAGCATGTTAAATCAAGAATTTGCACACTGTGGAGCTTCAGCTTAAATGATGAGTACAGGGAAACCGTGCAAGCACACTGGCACAAGATACTAACTTACAGTGAATTAAAATGAAAATAAGGCTATCACAAAGGAGCCAATTCTTATGTTTTCATACAAAATAGCAACCTTTAAAAAACATAGTTGTATTGAACTGCCTGTGAACCCGTGTCATGGACCAGAAAACTACTGTGCTAGGTGCTGTACAATCATTGAACAAAAGAGTCTGCCCTAACACGCTTACAGTCATCTCTCTCGACATTGTGTAACTACGTTGCCTGGCATAGTCGGGTATTCTTTTTAAAAACACTGGAGAAAGAGGCATAATTTGGTTGATCTGTAATGAGGGAAGATTAATGCCTTCCAATAAGATATTTCCATTAACTGCTTTTCTATTATTCAGACATTTGAATTCAGCACTGAAAATGACTAGTCTCAAATGGGTATTTTGGAACACAACGATTAATTCTCTAATAAGAGCTAAATGAATATTTCATTTATGATAGTTACATTTCTTGGTAGTCAATATTTTCAGAAATTAGAATAAATGTAACAGATTTCTCAGATGGAATGCAAAACTACACAGCTTATTCAGAGGAAGACTAAGTTTGATATACTGGTTAGACAAATTTGTATCAAATATTATACAGATTACTTAATTACATTCTCTTGCCAAGTAGTATAGGATACAGTTTCACTTGAGTGTATATTACATGAGATATAGGACATGAACCCTCTGTTTATGGTTTGAAAATGTAGAAAATTAGCAATTTTTTCTAATGAAACATAGTTTGTTGGATGTTTGGTTCATTTAATCCAGATGTTTTAATGTAATTTATAAATGAAAATTCATCATTAGACAGGGTTATTTGATTTCAACCAAACATGACTAGGGGTCAGTAATGTTTTCTATAAATGTCTATTTTATTGTTACATGTTTAGGTTGTCCATATCCACTAATATTACAGGATTCTAGTGCACAGAGGGTTAGGCTACACTGCAGGGTTTTTGCACAAGTAGTCTTTTGCGCAAGAGTTCGTGCGCAAAAACTTCTTGGGCACAAGCACGTCCACACCTCAAAGTGCATCGCTTTTGTGCTTTTGAGCAAGAAAGCTCTAATTGCCATTAACAGAATGGCCATTGGAGCACCTGTGCTTTTTCGGATAGGCTCTTTTTGTGCAAGAAACCCCTGCAGAGCATCCACACGTGCCTTTTCGTCAACAGCTGTAGCGCAAAAGGGAGTTATTCCTCGTAGAAAGTTTACCTATACTGCAAAAAGCCCTCTGTTCTGTCGATTGACTGTAGATTTTCTTGCGCAAAAAAGCACTTGAGGTGTGGATGCGCTGCAAGTTTTTGCGCAAAAACCTCGTAGTGTAGACATAGCCTTAATGATTTATGTTGCACAGACAGCGGTGAGTAAAATGTTGGCAATGCTTAAATTCTGGTGTAGTCCCACAATCATCCAGCAGGGCTGGTTAAGTGAGGTATCCATCTCCTCAGAGACCACATGGCTGTGTTTATATCTCCCCCCAAGTAACAAACTAAAGGCCCCTGAAAGACAATGGGAGTTTTGCTAATGATGTTGGTGTGAGCAGGAGCATAGCCCAAGACTGGCTCTGGGAACTTTGTTCTGTCAATGAACAGCAAAGGTGTTCGCCAATTAGAATTTCCTGGATAAAATCCAAGCTTAGTGTGATGCCTTGCAAGGGTAGGATTTTCATAGGGCTATGCGCCCCTTGGTGTGATTCCTGAGCTAGGCCAATACTAAGCACTGGTGAAAGTTTGACTCTACTTGCATGGCCCCACAAAAGCTCGATCCCTGCTACTTATTCCTTCCCCTCTACCTCACTAGACAGCCACATTTTTCTCACCTACCCAAACCTCTGCTACCTCAGGGTACGTCTAGACTACATGCCTCTGCTGACAGAGGCATGTAAATTAGACTACCCGACATAGTCAATGAAGCAGGGATTTAAACAAATAAATCCTTTCATTAAAATAAAAATGGCTGCCACGTTGTGCCGGCTCAGCTGATCATCAGCACAGTGCGGCAGTCAAGACGTGGATCGGTTGACAGGGGAAGCCTGTGTCGACTACTCCCTTATGCCTCGTGAAACGAAGTTTACAGGAGCGGTCGACAAAGGCGTTCCCTGTCGACTGATCCACATCTTGACTGCCGCGCTGTGCCGATGATCAGCTGAGCCGGCACAGCGCGGCGGCCATTTTTATTTTAATGAAGCGGGGGATATTTAAATCTCTGCTTCTTTGACTATGTTGGGTAGTCTAATTTACATGCCTCTGTCGGCAGAGGCATGTAGTCTAGACATGCCTTCAGAGTTGCCAGATGCTGTTCCCTCCTACTTGACTGAGCTGTTGCTACCAGAGACGGTCTCTTCCTTCAGCTTTTCCATACTGAGGGAATAATCAGAGAAACTAGGTACATTGGAGGAATGAAGCAGGACCCTGTTCCTCCTGAAACTCCCAGCAGTAAGAGACCTTCCAGCCCACAACAGCGCTCCTCAGCAGCCACAGAGATGGGCAACTGACTGGTCCTTCAGAGGGAAATACATCCTCAGTGTGAGTTTCTTACAACTTAACGTTTAAACTCACAAGTAACTTTTCTTCCGTAAAGACATCTGGAAAAAAAATGTAACAAGCATCTTAAACCAACCAAGTGGATCAAAACATTTGGAAACAGCTGCCAGTTTCTGGGTGCATGAAATCAAATTATAGCAACAACCACAATCTTATCTATAAAGTAATTATCTTCTTTATTTAAGTTAAATTTTTCAAGGATGGTTTCCATCTATAAAATGAACAAAGTACAAGCTCTGTACAGCAGATTTTTTTTAAACCAACGGAAAAAATTTCCAAACTATATTTTGAAAATTTGCAAAACAAGCTCACATGTACCATTATTTTTTGCTTTGAAGACAATAAGAAAAAAATTCTATCAGAGAAGACTCCATCACAATTTGCTTCAGGGGTTCGTAGGAATTTTACCTTTCTTAAAAGTGGGCTAATAATCCTGATACTTTAAAAATACTTAAATCACAGTAAATAACTTTGGCACACTGTCATGTAAACATATCTAACAAAAGGATATAACCCTCCTTTCTGTTCTGCGCCCTTGAAATATACAGTGGTGCTTAAGACGCGTCTGCATAGCATCCGTAGGGGTTTAGAGATATATTTCTATTTCACAATATGTTGGATGACATTTAAAAACTTGGTTTGCAATCAAGAAGAGGGAGGGGGGAATTTTAAAATTAAGACTTTTTTTTTTACTAGCGATCCTGCTGAGAGCTAGAAATCAGAACATTAAACACTATCCAGACCTTCATTCCTGATTTCAGTTAGCAATAGCCTGTCCATTTGGTAAGATCCAAGTCAGTGTGTAAAGCAGCTTAGTATGAATTTAGTGCACCTTTTCAATGCTCTTCTTTCAGAATAATTAGACAATGAATTTGAAGCTGAGATCATTCTTTAAGAATTCAACACATTCTCAAGAGCAGCAGTAATCCCCACAGCGGCTGCATTTACTGAATCACATCCTTCCCCAAACTCGCCTCGTTTAGGCTTAATCCACAGTGAAAATTTAGCCTGACCTAGCTATGTTGCACAGAGGTGTGAAAACTGTCGCCACAGAGACATAATTAAGCCTGACATAAGCCTCAGAAGAGACACTGCTAGGTCAATGGATTTGTTTTTCCAGGGACCTAGTAACTTCCTCTAAAGCAGTAGTGAGCAGAAAACCCCTTACATTGCTAGAGCAGTATCTAGCTTCTGTAGTGCTTGAAAGCATAGACATAACCTCAAGGGGTATGGATGGAGAGAAACTGAATGCTGAAAAGAAGTTTATTCACTGCATGCCATCTTGAAACAGGCAAATCCCCAAGGTTTTACTGGTGGAGACAAAAGGACTGAGGAGTAGGGGAAGAAGAGAGAGATTCCTCCTCTTGGTTTATTTGTAGGAGAGATGGACAGGAAGGAGAAGCGCTGATTCAATCTCTTCCCTACACATTCCTGGTACACCCAAAGGATATGTGAATAGATCCACAGATCCATGTTGTGCTACTTCAGCTCATACATCAGATACATTTATGGGCCTCTTATTCCAATGTCTGTCACTGCAAAGTAAAAACCATTGTGCATGGAGAAGTTCCACATATTGTACTAAACTCAGCCAGAAAGGAAAATGCAGCTCGTGACATACTTACTCCCAGAGACCCAGAAAAAGGAAAAGAACACTGTCATAGTATGGTTTAGGAACAATATTTCTAAGTCTCTCTCTTTAAATCAGCCGTTAGGCTGTTTGAGATCCATTATCTTACCAGGCTAGTTTTTACATTGCTCATCTATAAGTTATCAATGCAATGGTTTTTTTTATTGCCAGCACGGATTCCTTGCTTTTTTATTTTAAAAATAAATGCTTTTAACAAATCATGTAGACCAGGCAAACATAAGCAGGTAGGTGAACACTGGAGTCAACCTAACTTTGACAGCACTGCTTTAATATAAAAGTGTCAGTTGGGCTGAGGCTGTAAATTGTATGTGTTCTAACGTTAAAAATACCACACCAGGCACCTGTTGATACCCAGATTAGAGCCTGGAAGATTAAAAAACCTCAAGTAGGATCCCCCATAACAGGTTTATCAATTAAACAAGTGCAACTCAGATCTCATGTAGCTTCTGATGATTCTTGCATACTAAAACTTACTATGATCTTGGGCTGTCTGTACACAGAGATCCTAATAAGTCAGGATACTATGGACTAGTAGCACCAAGAAATTAGCTGATCAGAGCCCTGCAAAAATAAACAAACTGTGCTGAACCCCCAATGGCTGCATCTGTGAGAGTTGCATTGCTTATATAATTTTTCATATAAATATCAAGTACAAGTTTACAACACCCAGGGCACATGTACCGAATCCCAGTCAGAAGAGATAATCCAAGCACTGAGCTGTGCAGACGTATCAGTTTGTTCTGCTGTTTCCTCTTCCTCCTCCTGAGTTCCATAATTTCCAAAGATGGTGAAGTGCTAAGAAGTAGGTCCAGTTCACAAAGCAAAAGCATCCAGTGTTAGCATGGACATTACACACTTTCACAAAGTTTGGTTCTCTCACTGCATTCCAATCCAATTTTCGGTTTATGTTATGTTAATCACTTAGTTGATAATTACAAGATGAGGAAAACTGAAACAGTTGGGAACTGACAAAATATATATATTATATATAATATATATATTTAGAGTTCATCATAGAAAAGTTCATATTCAAATATACCAATTACACACGGAAAAAAAAACCTTCAAAATGTCACTTCAGCTTCTGGAAACCACAAGCGATGATTTCTATGTAAATGGAGATTTCAGTTTCTCCTAGAAGTTTATTTTCCCCAGTTTCCCTCCCCGTGCTCTATTCCCCTCCCTTCTTCTGCATGTTAAGATCCATTTGCTACTGTACATCAATTGTTTCTAAGGATGTTAATCATCTGCTGTGCAAGTACTAAACTGAAGTCAGACAGGAACTGGTAAGTCTTTACACCAGAAGGGGACTCTGCTGCAGCTGTGGTTCAGTGAGATAGTCGCAGTGTTCCATGTCCCCTTGGTTCCCTTGTGTTCCATTGTGTTTTCTCTTCCTTTCAGATGATGATGGAATACTGAGGTATATAAGTTCCGTGGAAAGTTTAAGAAATATATCAGTAATGCGATCAAAATTTTGGCCAATGTCTCGCAAACAAGATGGCATTGTGTGTGTAAGCCATTCTACTGCTGTAGATTAAGTGTGAATTTCCACTGTTGTGACAGAGAAGGATTGCAGACCTCAACGGTAAGACCACCATTTTTGGCATTTCGGCTGTCTAGACACAGATTACTGCCAACATGCCGCAGTTTAGAGTTGCTTTCAATTTGCTCCCATTTCTGGAAAAGAAAAGAAAGTAATGAGCTATCCAAGTGTGGATAAAAATATGTTTCATGTCCTGCCTTCCTAGTTCTCCATCCTCAGAACAGCTGGTGCCCTCACACCACTGGCAGGGGAGGAGACTTCACACGCTAACCCACCCCCGGGTGTTGACTGGTGTGGGGGTGGGAGTGCAGCAGCGCAGGCCACAGGCTGTATCAAATGGCTTGGTGGGCTGTATCTTGCCCACCCCTGGTTTATATCCTGTCCTTTAAGATTTGTCTAAACTATCACAAGCCATAAAGCAACTTTTAAGCCAACTAATAATTTGTACTAGAACAGGACATTACACTTCTTCTAGTACAAAGTGCATGCTAACCCAATGCAGTGCTAGGTTAAAGGCCTGCAAAGCCTGCAGCTGTGCCTGACAAATGTCAGCACTAATTTCAGTTTTTTTCCAATATTTTAAAATTGTAATCATAAGAACTGACACCAAGAGCAATCTTTCAGAGGCTGTGGAAACCACAGCCATTGATCGCTCAAATTCTGGAACTCCCTAATTAATTTGTGGCTGTTAAAAGCAGCATTGTCCAGAACTGTTGTCTGATTGACCAATTGTGGGACTAAGAACAAGGAACTCCTGCATTCTATTCCTGGCTGACAGTTTCTGACTACAGCCCTTGCCAACAACTCTCTTCCTATCTGTGTCCTTATCTGTTAAAATAGGGATGATTCTTACCCTGCCTTTAAAAGTGGAGTTTGTGACAAGAATATTGGTAAATACTGTAACTAGCATATCCACAAACCCTATGACACATGAGGACCTAGCAGCTAACGGCCTATTCAAAAACTGACTTTTGCCAAATTTTCTTAAATACTGGCAACTGTACATAGGGTTGCCAAGTGTCTGGTATTGTACCGGACAGTCCGGTATTGGCGCGCTCTGTCCGGTAAAAAAAAAAATCAGAAAATACCGGACATGTGCAATGTCTGGTATTTTCTGATTTTTCCGGCTGCGCACCTGACGGATGCCTGGCGTGGGCTAGGGGGAGCAGCTGGGAGTCGGGGCCGCAATTGCCGCCAGGAGCCCTCAGTCTGTTGACTACCTGGTAACCCCTACCAGTGATCCAGGGTTCTTGGAGTTTTTTTTTTATTTGCTCAACTTTGGTTCCCCCCCCTTTTTCTTGGGGGGGGGAAGGGGAGGTGTTTGGTATTTTTGTTTCAGCCATCTGGCAACCCTAACTGTACACAGACACTGGCATAAGCTGGTCTCCTCGCCTGGATGAGAAGACTGAGGGGATTGGGCAGAGGAAAGAGTGATGCCCGAAGTTCTGTCCCAAAACCATTACATTTGGGTGTACTCCCATTTAGCATTCTCACTAAATAGTAGCTCAAAGAAAGAAAACTCCTATTCATGAAATATTTGCACAATGGCTGCTCCATGAGCACAAGAGCACAGAGGCTCAAAGGAAAGAAAAAGCCAGAACTTTGCACAGAAGACTTCTCTATGATGAAATGAAAGGCATTTGCTGCTGAGATGACTCTGAAAATGTGATTTTACTTAGGCATGGCAACCAGAAAACAAAGCAACTGCTGCTTAATGCTGCAATCAGTTTAGGGAGCCTGGCGCTCTAACAAGGAGGAGTCCTATGTCTTCCTTCAATTTTTGCCTTTTCCCTAGATCCAGAAAGGCTTTTCCTTATATTTTCCTCTTAAATAATATGCAAGACATGTCTTCTGCAACTGATGTACATGTTCTTGGCTGCTCAGGTGTAAAGAAGAAAAGGAATCAAGCTCTTCTCCTCAGAGACTTAGACTGTCACACATGTTTGAGCTTCACTGAAATAGGGGCTACAGAAATTTATCATGGATCTGTCTCTGGAAATAGTTTGATAGAGTAGACCCAGGCATTACATCCCACAGCTACTGGGCTGACTTACTTATAAGGCATGCTTGAGGAGGACAGCTTTCTACATTGATATTATCTGGACATGACCTCTAAATGCACACCCCGTCCCCTATGGATCTCTGCCCCTAACATTTATTATATTACTATTGTACTGTTTACCTATAACACGAACCTTTAAGCTGCAATAAATGTTGACAATTATTTGTTATGTCTTTCTTTACATCCTACTATGTTACCTTATGATAGCTTCACTTAGGAAAACAAGAAAAATATGCTCTTGCAATGGAAATAAAAGAGGTCTCTCTCATTTATAAGTGTGCTGGAAGCACTTAACATTCCTGTTATTTAAATAAAAACTGAGACAGACAGACAAACAGGTAGCAGTGAAAATCTAAACCAAATATTAGAGAGACTCTACCGCTATAAACAAGTTATGTTAAACTCTGTTAGCTCATATGGACAGATTTAGTGCATTTCTCATGCGTTTAAGATAGGGAGAGGAAGGAGGTCTAAGCACAAAGCAAAAGACATCTAGGGTACTTGTGATATGTTCTTATTACAATAATTCATTGAAGAACTTTAGGGCAAAGGATAATGGTGCAAGTGCTATTGTAGCTTTCCACCCATGTTCCATAATGCACTTTAAGAAATTACATACATACTGTAGTAAAAAGACTGAAATGGAAAATAAAGCCAAATTCAACCCTCACTTATAGCTATTCAACCTCAGTTTCACAGAAGTGTCAAGAATATAAATGAGGGCTCAGTTTGGTCCAAAATTCGGACCTGCTGGCCTCCCAGGTTATAATATTTGGGGTAGAGGGAGGGTTACACTATGTAGAATTCATGGTCTCTGGAATGAAATCTATCTTTACATATGCCTGCATCTTTGTGTTTCCTCAGTTAAAAGTCTCAAGATTGTTTCCTTTTTGTGATCTTGTTTCAGAGTTTTAGGTTTACCTAGTTGCCAACATTTAGATTCTTATGGACGCTTCGCACTTCATTATGAATTTTTTTTTACCACCACCAAAAAACCTTGTGACAGAACTTTCAGACCTTCACTTTTAGCAGGTTATGAAGAGATTATGACAGTCCTCTTTTCTCACACACATATAATTTAATGGAAAAATGTGTGGCATCTTTATATTAGCTCCACTAATACCATCTTTTCCACTGGACTCATTCCTGAGTTTCACACCCATCTCAAATCAAGTTATCAGCAATGCCTCTCTGTGAACACACTTTACATACTCACCTGTCTACTGTCATTTTCTCTGCAGCCCTGGAGTTTTATTAGTGAACTAGGTGCTCGGTCCACAACAGTAAGGCACAAATCCATGTGTTTCACTGACTTGTCCTTAGTTAAGGCCCATTCCTGGAACACAAGGAAATACAATGAATAATCAAGTTGTGAACATATACATGTGCAAAAACATACACATGCTCAGTTGGCCTGTTAAACTCTTGTAAAAAGGCTCAGCAGAGGCACTTTCTGTAACAAAGAGCCCCTCTTCTCACTCAGAGCATCAAGTGTTCAAACAGCGCTTTTTCCATGCATGCACAGTTTAAAAATAAGTGTAAACTAATATTCCAAACTGACAACCTTCTGATTCAATGACTGGTCAAATGCAGAGCCCATTTTAGCTAGGGAGGTGAATGGTTAACTGTTACCCATGAGCGGCCTCCCCCCGCCAGTCCTTCGTTGTTACTTCTGGCCCCATGTAAGACTGCCGACTCCCAGCCTGTGCAGACTAAGCAGCCTCCACCCAGCCTCCCCGCTTAATCAGTTAACCGATTAAACTTAACATTTAACTGGTTAACTAAGCAAACAGAATTTTACATTCCTAATTTTAGCTGAACCATATTGAAACATGATTCTCTAGAACCCCAATGTAGACAAAGAAGGGAGCCTCCCAGCTCAGGGCAACAGATTTGTGATTTGGACTCTGAAGCCCCTCCATCTCCCTAGGCTTCAGAGCTATGGTGTCCATCGCACTACACGTGCTGTTTAGCCGGTTGAGTGTGGCTTCAGAACTGGTTGGATCCCATGGCTTCAGAGCATGAGCCTTTGCTTCAAATAGCCACCTATACAGCTTTTTTAGGCAATACAAGTCTGTCCACCTGTGCTCAAAACACTGCACAGATACACAGCCATTAGTTCGAATTAACTTTCATAGGCACTACATGTACAAACCACTAGTTTGAACTTAAATTCGAACTAGCGGAGCGCTTAATTCGAACTAGGTAAACCTCATTCTATGAGGACTAACGCCTAGTTCGAATTAAGTAGTACGAATTAAGGGCTGTGTAGCCACTTAATTCAAACTAGTGGAAGGGCTAGCCCTTCCCAGCTTGCCCTGGTGGCCACTCTGGGCCAAACCAGGGAAACTCTTCTGCCCCCCTCCTGGCCCCGGAGCCCTTAAAGGGGCACGGTCTGGCTACAGTGCTTGTGCCAGGTGCAAGCCTGCCAGCACCCAGCCAGCAGATCCTGCACCTAGCACAGCATGAGCCAGCCACCCGCTGTCACCCAGCCCTCCGCCTCTTCCCGGAACCAGGCTGACGGCTCCCAGGAGCCTGCCTGGGGCCGCAAGAGGCAGGCGCCCACCTGGTCTAGTGCGGAGATCGTGGACTGCATGAGTTTTTAGGTCTAGATGCACTAGTTCGAATTAGCTTAGTTCGAATTAACTGCAGAAAAGGACCTGGGGGTTACAGTGGATGAGAAGCTAGATATGAATCAACAGTGTGCCCTTGTAGCCAAGAAGGCTAATGGCATATTAGGATGCATTAAGAGGAGCATTGCCAGCAGATCCAGAGATGTCATTATTCCCCTTTATTCGGCTTTGGTGAGGCCACATCTGGAGTATTGTGTCCAGTTCTGGGCCCCCCACTACAAAAAGGATGCGGAAGCATTGGAGAGGGTCCAGCGGAGGGCAACCAAAATGATTAGGGGTCTGGAGCATATGACCTACGAGGAGAGGCTGAGGGACTTGGGTCTGTTTAGTCTACAGAAGCGAAGAGTGAGGGGGGACTTGATAGCAGCCTTCAACTTCCTGAAGGGAGGTTCCAAAGAGAATGGAAAGAGGCTGTTCTCAGTAGTGACAGATGGCAGAACAAGGAGCAATGGTCTCAAGCTGTGGTGGGAGAGGTCCAGATTGGATATTAGGAAAAACTATTTTACTAGGAGGGTAGTGAAGCATTGGAATGGGTTACCTAGGGAAGTAGTGGAGTCTCCATCCCTAGAGGTGTTTAAGTCTCGGCTTGACAAAGCCCTGGCCGGGTTGATTTAGATGGGATTGGTCCTGCCTAGAGCAGGGAGCTGGACTTGACGACCTTCTGAGGTCTCTTCCAGTTCTATGATTCTATGATAAGGGGATGGTTGGATGAAATAACATGATCTTGGTAACTAATTGACCATTCATTATCAGTTGGAAATAGGTCAATGGAGGGATGATAGGAGTTGCTATAGGGAACTTTCTGGGTGTCTGGCTGGTAAGTCTTGCCCACATGCTCAGGGTTTAGCTGATCGCCATATTTGGGGTCAGGAAGGAATTTTCCTCCAGGGTAGATTGGCAGAGGCTCTGGAGGTTTTTCGCCTTCCTCTGTAGCACTGGGCACAGATCACAGCTGAAGGACTCTCTGCATGTTGGGGCCTTCAAAGTATTTGAAGGCTTCAATATCTGAGACATAGGTGAGAGGATTATTCTAAGAGGGGTGGGCGAGATTCTGTGGCCTGCACTGTGCAGGGGGTCAGACTAGATGATCATAATGGTCCCTTCTGACCTTAAAGTCTATGAGTCTATGAGAATTCGAATTAAGTTAGTTCGAATTAGTGCTGTAGTGTAGACATACCCTCGGAGATAGCTGGGAGTGTTGGTTGCGTAGGGTTTGAGAAGACAGTCTACATAGCTGGATAAACCAGTAGTGCCAATACTACCACAGTACATATGCACGAGAGGCCGAATTAAGATTTCAAGGACAACTACAAATTTGACATTTCCTAACGATGAATATGTACTAGACTTCACCACTTAGAGTTTTCTTAACAGATTTTTATATAACTTCCTAGTATTTTCTTAAAAGGAAAAAAGATAAAAATGTCTATCCATTTTTATTAGACTGCCTCAAACTATTGCCCAGCTTGCTTGATTACCACCATCAGAAGGTCTGCTCTGGTTCCCACCTCCAGCCCAGACAGGTTTGGTCTCTATGCTCCTGTGACTCAACCTTTAGACCCTGGTTAGAAAAGTATGCAAATGGGCGAGGTCCATTTGAAATGCAAACTTGTATTGCTAGAGAAGTAGAAGTGATACTAATTGCATTTGTTCACCTAGCTTGTTAGATGTTAAGTCCTGTAAACAGATAGTTCCTATTACTATCCTACTAATTCAGAGATCAAAAGGGAATATTAACATTTAGATGAATCCTGGGTGAAGTAGTAATATTGTCTATTTGTCTCTAAGTTTTATCACAAACTGCTTAATGGATAAACTACTGTATATTTATCCATGTAGTTACTTCAAAAGCCTATTGTAGGACTGTAGGACTCTTTGGTCAAGAGGCTGCCTAAAAACTGTATAAACATTCTTGGCATCTGATCCTTTCATCTCAGATCTGCTTGATGTTTTATGCAGGGGAATCTTATGTCATAAGAGATCTCCAGTCCCACCTGGATCACCTTGGATATGAACACTGGACTATAATCTATGGACTGAAATTCTGAAAGAACTCTTTGTAACTACTAAACTCACCATCTCTATATGAAACTGATCTTCGAACAGTACTCATGTCTATCTGTATACCAACCTTTTAACCAATATTCTTTTTAAAATACATTTTTAGCTTAATAAGAATTAGCTATAAGCATGTATTTAGGCAAGATCTGAAATATTCACAAACTTGGGTGGTAATATGTCCAGCCCTTTGAGGTTGGTAAAGCTTTCTTATATGATAAGATTTTTAGTAATCCTCATCATATTTCACCGGGGCAGTGATGGGCAACCTGCAGCCCATCAGAGTTCAATCTGTGGCCTGTGAGAGATTTTGCTTATCGTTGCCCATGCATAGGGTTGCCAGATTCCACTGGTTTCTGTTTGTGTTGTTTTTTCCCTACCGGTCTGACTGAAGTGGCACATGCTTAAAAAACCAGGGCACATGAAGTGAGGTGCCTGCTGATTGCAACACAACACTGACAGAAGGCAATGTGTGCCCTCTGCATACCATCAAAGCACTGCTACAGTTCAATCAGCACACCGTGCATCTAGATACGCAAACGTTGTTAGCAAAACTATTCTATCCCAGGAGACTGTCTTGTTTACAACAGTCTTGTGGCCCAATGCGATGAAAGAGGCTCATGCGGCCTACTCATTAGCCTAGGTTGCCCATTGCTGGACTACTGTGTCTGGGAGAAAGCCCAATGGTGAGTTGCTATTACAGAACTGAATTTGGGCCTCAGTGAAACCCATAAGGTATTATAGAAGCTATTTTGTGCTGGCTTGGTAAATCTTAGTATTGGATTATCCCCCATCTTTGGGAACTGTCTGCCCCATTCTTTGCGGTTTGCCCCGAGTAACCTCAGTGTGACCTCCCTGGGATCCCACTTACAGCTTCTGTTCACTCCTCATTCTCTGGTTCCCTTCCTCCTCCTAGGCAAATTCCCCCTATCATTGGAGGCTGCCTCTCCCCCTTCAAATCACTTCTTAATCAGGCCTTTTAGGTATAAAGTCTGTTCCTGGTACTGGAGGAGGATTCTGAGCTGCATAGAATCATAGAATAATAGGACTGGAAGGGACCTCGAGAGGTCATCGAGTCCAGCCCCCCGCCCTCAAGGCAGGACCAAGCTCCGTCTACACCATCCCTGACAGATGTCTATCTAACCTGTTCTTAAATATCTCCAGAGAGGGAGATTCCACCACCTCCCTTGGCAATTTATTCCAATATTTGACCACCCTGACAGTTAGGAATTTTTTCCTAATGCCTAATCTAAACCTCCCTTGCTGCACTTTAAGCCCATTACTCCTTGTCCTGTCCTCAGTAACCAAGAGGAACAAATTTTCTCCTTCCTCCTTGTAACACCCTTTTAGATATTTGAAAACCGCTATCATGTCCCCCCTTAATCTTCTTTTTTCCAAACTAAACAAGCCCAGTTCATGAAGCCTGGCTTCATAGGTCATGTTCTCTAAACCTTTAATCATTCTTGTCGCTCTTCTCTGTACCCTTTCCAATTTCTCCACATCTTTCTTGAAATGTGGCGCCCAGAACGGGACACAGTACTCCAGCTGAGGCCTAACTAGTGCAGAGTAGAGCGGCAGAATGACTTCATGAGTTTTGCTTACAACACACCTGTTGATACAACCTAGAATCATATTTGCTTTTTTTGCAACAGCATCACACTGTTGACTCATATTCAACTTGTGGTCCACTATGACCCCTAGATCCCTTTCCGCCATGCTCCTTCCTAGACAGTCGCTTCCCATCTTGTATGTATGGAACTGATTGTTCCTTCCTAAGTGGAGCACTTTGCATTTCTCTTTATTAAACCTCATCCTGTTTACCTCTGACCATTTCTCTAACTTGCTACGGTCATTTTGAATTATGTCCCTATCCTCCAAAGAAGTTGCAACTCCACCCAGTTTGGTATCATCTGCAAACTTAATAAGCGTATTCTCTATCCCAATATCTACATCATTGATGAAGATATTGAACAGTACGGGTCCCAAAACAGACCCTTGCGGAACTCCACTTGTTATCCCTTTCCAGAAGGATTTAGAACCATTAAAAACAACTCTCTGACTACTGTTATCCAGCCAATTATGCACCCACCTTATCGTGGCCCTATCTAAGTTATATTTGCCTAGTTTATCAATAAGAATATCATGCGAGACCGTATCAAATGCCTTACTAAAGTCTAGGTATATGACATCCACCGCTTCTCCCTTATCCACGAGGCTCGTTATCCTATCAAAGAAAGCTATCAGATTAGTTTGGCATGACTTGTTCTTCACAAACCCATGCTGGCTCTTCCCTATCACTTTATTACCTTCCAAGTGTTTGCATATGATTTCCTTAATTACCTGCTCCATTATCTTTCCTGGGACAGACGTTAAGCTGACCAGTCTGTTGTTTCCTGGGTTGTTCTTATTCCCCTTTTTATAGATGGGCACAATATTTGCCCTTTTCCAGTCTTCTGGAATCTCCCGTCTGCCATGATTTTTCAAAGATCATAGCTAAAGGCTCAGATACCTCCTCTATCAGCTCCTTGAGTATCCTGGGATGCATTTCATCAGGACCTGGTGACTTGCTGACATCTAACTTTCCTAAGTGATTTTTAACTTGTTCTTTGTGTATCCTATCATCTAAACTTACCCTCTCTCTGCTTGTATTCACTACGTTAGGCACACCTCCAGACTTCTCGGTGAAGACTGAAACAAAGAAGTCATTGAGCATCTCTGCCATTTCCAAGTTTCCTGTTACTGCTTCTCCCTCCTCACTAAGCAGTGGGCCTACCCTGTCCTTGGTCTTCCTCTTGCTTTTAATGTATTTATAAAAGGTCTTCTTGTTTCCCTTTATGCCTGTAGCTAGTTTGATCTCATTTTGTGCCTTTGCCTTTCTAATCTTGCCCCTGCATTCCCGTGTTGCTTGCCTATATTCATCCTTTGTTATTTGTCCTAGTTTCCATTTTTTATAGGACTCCTTTTTTATTTTGAGATCATGCAAGATCTCCTTGTTAAGCCAAGCTGGTCTTTTGCCATATTTTCTATCTTTCCTACACAGGAAATTTCCTATGAGACCTAGTTGTACAGGACTGAATTTATTAGCCATAACATTAAAAACTACTTGGGAAGCAATGTACATGACTGGAAGAGATTAGCTGATTATATAATCAAATTTTTCATTTGATTTAACTGCACTTTTGGCATGGATTATATCTTGCAATCCTCTTGATGTAGAATGACTCCGTTAATTCCCTCATGAGAGTATGCACGAAAAATAATCAGAATTTCTCCAGCGTCCTACCATTATCATCATATACATTTAGTAATCATCTACTAGCAATTCATCATCTGGGATAACTGAAACCATACCACATAAGTCTAAAGGAAAACATATGGCTGCACACGAAAATGTAAACTCCCTATCATCCCTTTGTGAACCACAAAGCTACTCAAACTTCTTTACAGTTTAGAGCAAACTAATACTGAATGTATTTTTAAAATGTGTAGTTTCAGAGACAGAAACGTGACTTTTGCTGGATAGGTCCCTTCAATCCTTATGTAAGTAGCTACCTTTTTAAAGAACAAAGTAGAAATAATAGTCATTTGTTACGATTTTGGTTTAATAGTAGGTACTGGAACCAGTATTTTGAAATTCATGTGAATTTCTAAACATTGGAAGTACTGAACTGTATACCCTTTGTGAGATTCACATTTGATGTTTCATGAAAATAAGCAGTACCAGCTAGCTGGTAAAGCTTGTCACTTCTGTGAACTACACAGACTCTCTAAAAATAGGTGATTTTTTCCTTAAACAAAAGTCTTCAATGGATTTCTTACACTGGTTACTTATCAGGAGGGCTTTTTGGGCTTAGTGGAGTTCATATGCCCCAAGAGGCTTCCCTGAGTGTGGCTCATTTTTAATAGGCAAAAATATACTGGGGGGTGGAGTGGGTGAGGGGGCGGGTTCCCTGTCAAACTCTACCCACTTATGGTGCAAACTGAGGTATCACACTCTAGGTCTCCAAGACAGACAGGGGTACCAGGCTCAACAATGTAAAGCCACTGCTCTTTGGGGGATTCTTACACCAGCTCTTGATTGAATGTGGGCAATGTATAGCTGAAGTCAAGCCCATGTGTATAAAAACAAACTTAAAATGCATATCTTCTCCAAGGATAGTAGCTAAAATGGTAATGTTATGAAGAATATCTTCTTTAAACAACACTTCCAGCTAAGAGGTAGGCATTACTTTCTAGTAATTTGTGCCCATAGATCTCACAGCTATTTGCAAAGGTAACATTTATTCCCATTTTACATACGGAAATTGAGGCATGAAAAGGCTAAAAGTTATCTAAGTTACAAAGTGAACGAGTGGCAGTACTGGGGAATGGAATCCAGGTCTTCCCATCCATTATTAAATCCACTCAAACATATTGATGCTTCCACAAAAACTTCAAATATTAACCCTTATCAGAAACACCCAATCTTGGGCTACGACTATACTACAAATCTCTTGAGGAAGAGCAAATGCAAATAAAGCGCTCATTTGCACAGTTCACACTCAATATGCATTTTCTCTTCCTTTCCCTTTGGGCAAGAGGTTTTTGTGCAAAAAAGCGCTGTGTAGATGGCGCCTTTTGAGCAAAACCCACCCTTTTGCGCAAGAGCCATTCTTCCTCAAAAAACTTCATGTTTAACCAGTAACCAATTACAAGGGATTTTACATTTCTAATACAAGGTCATCACATTAACATCTGGAAAAAATTTCTCATCTCTGATGGAGACTAAAATTGAAGATGCCCCTAAAGTGGATAGTATGGTAGGAGTGCATTCAGATGAATATACTGCTTTTTCTGGAATTATTCATATTTTTTAGTTTTGTGATCCTGGTAAGATTTTGATTTTCCCCTCCCCTCCAATTTAATTTAAAGGGATGCAATTACTAGTCTGATATGGTAGAAAACTGATTAGCAAATTAACTATATACCTTGTTTATTATTTATTAATATCCATTTATTTGTATTTGAGTTGAATTTGAAAACCATTTATGTACAAAGCTAGCACAGGAAACTAGAGGAAAAGCATATGCAAGTAGTTGGTTAATGGTGCCTATAAGACAACTGTATAATTACATCCTTTGCAGTAATTAATGTTTCCATTCAGTTCTTGTTTACTCCTTTGACACACTTGCAGTTAGTTTTTAAAAGAAGGATTAGAAAGGATTTACTGGAACACAATCTTTATTGTTAATGAGTGGGATGGGACTTTTGGTGCTTATGCTTTCTGGAAGAATGTGTCTGGAATTTAAGAAAAATCTTTTTCACACTCAGCAACTATTTCCCAGTGGGAGGAACCAACCCACCTAAAAAATAGTGCCCCCGCCCCTTTTGTCTTCAGGACACTTACAGAAAATGGTGATATAAACTCAGCCGAAACTACTACTTTTTTGTAGACATGTTTCAAAGGAAACATCTTAATATATATTTCAGTAATCTGCGTCTGTCCTTCCGTCCGTGATTCCATTTGTGCAAGAACTCCTAAATGGAAAGAGCTAGGACCACCAAATTCGGAATGCAGTTCCCTCTTATCATAACTTAAAGCAAGGTAAGGGTTTGGTTGTGTCAGGACAATAGGATGCACCTGGAATTAGATTGTTTCTCATAAAATAGACAGGGAGGAGTCTGGTAGGAGGGACGGTTACACTGTAGAATGACCACATGAGGGCAAGAAGGGGACAGAGATGGAGACAGAGACAGTTATAACCCGACTGGGCTTGCAGGGTCCAAGAGTGGAGAAAGACAGTTACCTACTATGTATTTCACAGGGTGAGTTTGTGTCCGTCCGTCCCCCAGCTGGGGCACATGCACCTCTCCCCCTGGTTGTGCCTGTTGCAGCTGCAGCAGCCATGGACAGGTGTTTCTCACCTCACCCCATGCTGCTGCGGTGAGTGAGGTCTGGGGTTGTTCTTTCTCCCTAGGGCAGCCTACATACTGAACTCCTCAGCCCCATCCCCACCCCAGAACAATGACTTAAATGAAGAAAAACAAAACTTATTTCAGTTAAGGACCGAAAAATGCCAGGTAATCTCCTAGTGTTTTAATAAAGATGCAACTCTGGGTGCGGATGGCATGGGAGCTATCCAGGAAGAGTAACAATTTAGATATTGAGATATGGAGTGGATAATCCGATTCCTATTGCCATCTCTGGCCTGTATTATTCTAAAACTCAAATTATTTGACACACAAGTGATTTAGCCTACCTTAGTGATTCAACCTTCCTAAAAGCAGTACACATTGCCTGCCTCAAATTCCATATTAAAAAAAAAACAAGTTTTAAAAATAACTGCATAGAATACACACCTGGTTTCCCCCAGCATTATGACATTCATAAACTCCAACAACACCATCTGCAAAATGGCCCAAAGTGTCGAGGCAATTGGTACCCTGCTGCAAAGCCCCAAAAGCTATATCTTGATGATCAGGTACCCTAAATATAAAACAAAAAGCATCTGTTTTAATTCAGTTTCTCTCGGTTTAACGTTGACATCCTTCCTTTACTTAACAGCCTTCTTGAGAGGCAATGTTATTTTGGTACACAAGCTCTATGACACTCCCCACAACATTCTGAAGAAGTTACAAGTATGACCCTGCTCTCATAAGTAAACGGTCAAAGGTTTTCAGTGAATGGCTGAGTATGAATGAAATATACCAGAGAACTACAATGAGCATTAGAGTGTTACATCACAACTATAGCTGGCAGTGATGCATGTTGTTCAAGTTGTACAACACTTTCCATTCTAAATTTCTCTTTTCGGTAGCTTATGATTTTGTCACACTTGAACCAGAAGCAGAAATTTGACATAAGGCAGTTCTGCCTCAGCCTTGTTTTTTTTTTAAAAAAAAAAACAGTTCATGAAGTTTGGGGGAAAAATACGTTGCTTTGTCAATGTTTGCAAATTCAACTTTTCCTTTGAGAAACCAATGTCTCCATGCTGTGGAGCAGGGACTTGAGATTTGTCAAGGAGTCTTTGTGGCATTAAGGAGCTGCCTTTTGTGGTCCCCATGAAAAATTCACTGAGATTCGACAACTTTATAAACCACTGAAAATCAAGGTTTATTATTTCTGCTAGCATAGTGCCAAAGAACACCACTCCGGGACCAAGAACTCATTGTGCTAGGTGTTATACAAACAGAGAACAAAAAATTCCTGCCCCAAAGAATATTACACATATTCAGTAAAGGCTTTTTAGGAGCTGGCAACAAACATTTCCAAAGATTCCATCTGCAATGAGCATGGTTCAACAAAGAGCTGGGTAAAAACCGTTACTTACCTCTCGTAACTGTTGTTCTTCAAGATGTATTGCTCATGTCCATTCCATAGGGGTGTGCGTGCGCCGTGTACACAGATTGTCTGAAGGTTTTTCCCTCAGTGGTACCCGTTGGGCCAACAGGCAGAGCCCCTTGGAGTGGCGCCTGTATATGTGCATATATACCCTTGCCAGCTTGCCACACCCTTGGTTCCTTCTTGCCGAAAATCTCTGATGAAGGGGAGGCAGGTAGGATTGGAATGGACACGAGCAACATCTCAAAAAACAACCATTATGAGGTAAGTAACCATTTTTTTCTTCGAGTGATTGCTCATGTCCATTCCATGTAGGTGATTCCCAAGCAGAACCTCTGGAGGTGGGGTTGGTGCCTTAACTATCAATGGGACACAGTACTGCTCTACCAAGGGCTGCATACTCCCTGGCCTGGTGCACAAAAGCATAGTAGTTAAAGGTGAAAACTGAGGACCAGGTGGCCGCCCTGCAAATGCCCAGGATAGGTACCTGAGCAACAAATGTGGCTGAGGAGGCCTGGGCCCTATTGGAGTGGGCCATGAGGAGAGGGGTTGGTAGCCCTGCCAAATTATAGCAAGTCTTGATACAAGAGGTGATTCACAATGAGATGTGCTGGGCTGAGACTGGGAGACCCTTAATTCTATCAGCTATTACACTGAATTGCTGGGGAGATTTGCGAAAGGGCTTTGTCCTGTCTAAATAAAAAGCTAAAGTTCTTCATACATCTAATGTGTGTAGAGCCTGTTCTTTACCGGAAGTATGAGGTTTGGGGCAAAACACAAGCAAAAAAATATCCTGATTAATATGAAAATGGGACACCATCTTGAGCAGGAAAGCAGGGTGCGGAAGGAGCCTTATCCTTATCCTTAAAGAAAACAGTATTGGGGGAGGGGGGAGGAGGAGTCTGAAGTTAGATCCCTGAGTTCAAACCCCCTGTCTGGCTGACTGAATGACCAACAGAAAGGATACCTTCCATGATAGGTGTAAGAGGACTAGTAAGCTTAGAAAGGACCAAATTGAGATCCATGAGGGGGACTGGTTGTTGAACATGCAGGTAAAGCTTGTCCAAACCCCTCAAAAAACAGTGAGCCATAGGGCTCACAAAGAGCAGCTTGACCTGCGAGCCTGAGTGGAAGGCACAGATAGCCACCAGGTGTACCCTGACCGAGGACAAAGACCATCCCTGCACCCACAAGATAAATAGAGGACAGATGGGATAAGGGCATCCATCGGGGGACTTCTCTTTGTACCACCCAGATGGAAAAGCGCTTTCACTTTGCCAAATACGTAGCTCTGGTAGAAGGTTACCTGCTTCCCAAGAAAACCCTTTGAACTTGCTCCGTGCAAGGTGTTTTTAAGGGTCTTAGTGAGATCTTGAGTCCATCGATGGCATAGACCCCTCAAGTGCCTCATCTGGGGATGAAGAAGAGGACTCCCTCAACACCTATTCCTCCTGCTGTTGCTGCTGCGAGTCTTGGGAGACCACCGACTGCTCCTGATCCACTTTGTGGGTCAATTCTGCCATCCCATCTCCCAAGGAGCTGGGCAAAGGCTTGATTGGGAGGGGGAGTGGGGGAGAGATGAGAATGGGTCGACAATGGAGAGCAGGTCTATGGGGGTCACAGATGGTGGGACCTGAGTAAATAGAGGTAGGGCGGGAAGGCCCGGGTCCCTGGGCCTGGTGATAAGCCCGGGGGGGGTCGGTCCACAATGGCCACTGCACTGGAGGCTGCTACTGCCGGAGCCATGACACCTGGAATGGCTGTACTGAGTCACTTTGGTGCTGGGAGCAGTGCTGAGAAAAAGAACGGTGCTGGGAGCGTGACCTGGATATCACACCCTTTGATAAGACTCGGCCTCAGAGTCAGAAGAATAGTCTGAGGCCAACCAGGGCAGAGCGGAGGAGGTAAGCACTGGAGAATGGTGCTGGGGAGCATGCTTGGCCATTGACTCAGGCTTGCCCTGGGGCTGAGATGGAGGATGCAGCGGCATCAGCTGCTCCAAAGTTGCATCCACTGGCAGAGCTCGTGTGTATGACAGTGCCAAAGGCTGGGGCACAAGGAAAGGCACCCAGGGTGGTACCAAAGATGTTGGTGCCAAAGGTCCTCTATGACTCAAATGAGGGTTTGGCTGCTGGTGCCGGAGTTGGAGGCAGCAGCTTGGTGAGGGTGGCACGGTTATCCTGTCGGTACACTAGGCCAGAAGGCAAGGCTAGTGAGGAGATCAGCTCTATAAGCTCCCTCGGTGGTGTGGAGAGCCCGTCCACCTCGGTCAAGTCATCCTCTGGGTTCGGATCCCAGGGCGGGCTTGACTGGTGCTGGTGTGTGCGCCACAATGGAGACCTGTCCCTGCTAGGTCTCCGCTTCTTCTGAGGCACCAGAGATTGGGAACGGTGCCGAGCCTGGGTATGCTGTGGCACCGAGGATGCCCTGAAAGTTCTGGGTGCCACCACACCGAAGCAGGTGACCTTTGGCTGGCTGGTGCCGGATGGAACACCACCTCCATTAGCAAGATCTGAGAGTCCGTTTCCCATTTGGTACAAGGCTTGAAGCTGCAGCAAATCTTGCAGTTGATGGGAAGATGAGCTTCTTGGAGGCACTTTAGACAGGCTTCGTGTGGCATAGGCTTAATGCACTTGGGGCAGGGCTTAAAGCCTTGAGGCCCGGGTATGCCCTGCATAAGAGGCACGGGGACGCGAAAGCAAGTCCCTAATTATTTACACTGTGAAACTAACCTACTACTAAACAACAAACAACACTAGAAAAACTAGAACTGCTACTAAAACTATTTAAAATGAGAACCACTTAAGGCTCACTTGGAGAGCAAGCTAGAAACATTCCAATGACTGTCATGGGCTGTTAGAAGGAACTGAGGGGGTGGAAAGTTGGCAGAGGTATATATGCGCACATATATAGGCACCACTCCAGGGGGCTCTCCTGCCAGCCCAATGGGTACTGTGGAGGAAAAACCTTCCAACAATCGATGCATGCAGCGCACACATTTACATGGAATGGACGTGAGCAATCACTTGAAGGAGTACTTTAACTGTTTCCCCTGGGCTGCTGAACACCAGGCATCAGAACCAGGAGCACAGAATATTTTACCTTTGTTCCCCACGCTCACACGGCTGGTACCAAGCCAGCACAGAAGGGGAGAAGATGACAGCCTTACTCAAATGAAGAGGAATAAAAATGGAAATGGACAAGGGCATAGAGGAACAGGACAGATGGCAGGATAATAGAGTGGGAAAATGCTGCCCTGCATTACCTGCCTTTTTTACTTCCCCCTGCCATCACCTGCTCCTACTGCCTCTAACTTTCAGCAATTTCTCCAGGCTCTCAGCCCAACCCTGCATCCCACAATCCTCCTCTTTACATGAGGGACAGCTCCTATCTCCCTTCACAGTCATCCCACTGTTCCACTCTGAACACTGTATAAGGTATGTGTGCTGTAGAAAATATAGTATGTAATCACTGAAAGATTATAATAATGTATGCAATATAAGAAGAGTTGAAGGTGCACAGGCAAACTAGAATTCCTTAGTTTTTGTGCACTTAGTTTTGCAACGTTTTGATGTAGATTTGTGAATGTCTATGTATTAATGTTACATAGAACCTTGAAACCAAATTCTTGTCACATCTACAGGGTGAACAGTCCCTTGGTTCCCTTAGTTCCTCTTGAGTGCACCTGTTAGGTGAAAGGCTAGCTTCCTGCACCTCACTCCGAATGGAACCAAGCAGTCTAACCACTTTAGGACTGGAGCTCTGGCTTAAAACTCCCTTTGGCTCCCAACCATGTTAACACCAAAAGCCAAAACACACTTTTGGCACCTGTAAGTGTTTCCCTTCAGAAGCCTGTGACAACATAAATTTGTTATGACATAGAAATTGCATCTTCAAAACAAAGCATTATTTATTCATTCTTCAAAGATACAAAGCACACTAATCAAAAGATAAATCAGAGGACTTATACCTACGGGTATTGCTTATCAAAGCTGGCAAGGAAAATTTGAGATTAAGAATTCCTCTGCCCTGCTGGCAGAGAGAAGCAAACATTCCTAGGTGTGTCTGCCAGACTGTCCACTTTCCATTGCCGCACAAACTCGCTCTAGAGTCTCTGAGGTTTAGGATCTCCCATGATCTCAGGCTTTAGCCCTGGCCAGAGAAACTTTTCTAGTTTGAATGAAGCCAGACAATTGATTCCCTATTGATGGTCCAACCACTGTTAACTCCTTAGGAGCCATTTACCACAAGGGTCTTATTTTTTGCCACTCTTTCATTACTGGTGGGTTTGCCCTGGCACTTCCTTTGAGTTAACTCTGTATTCAAGCAGATTAGTCTCACCCAGATAAACTGACATACATATGGTTTATTAAAAATATAGAGATTTACCCATTCTCCATACTTGTTGTCTTTTTTTTTTTTAAGGCTAGCAGACTGCCCCCACAACACAGGACATAAAATTTCATCCAGTAATTCTTGCACAGGACCCAACCCTATGATTCTGATTCCAGGTTGGATTAAAAACTGCAATGGATGCACTTATATTTTGGCCTCAAATCTTGAGATTTCTACCATTTTGGCCACAATTCCTTGCAAAAACAGGTCCAACAGTTTATGGCACAACTGAACAAATAGCCTAGCATAAAACCTAACCTGGATCTGAACACACTACTCTCTTGAGCTCTCCAACTTTTAAGGAAGGTTAATTTAAAATAAAGCCATTTATTAGAGAAGAATGAAGATGCATACACTGACTTTATAAGAGATTTAAGCCATAAATAACTGCTAATATCCAAAAATAAATTAAGTCAATATTTTAAAAGTTTGACACTGTAAAAGTTACAGGTTAATAATCCTTTATTTACTGAAACCCGGGGAATAGTATTTGTTCTAAGTGAGCAATAAGCCTGCAGTGAGGATTCTTCCACTAACATTTAGCATTGCCACCTTGAGGTAAAATTCATGGTGAATGAACAAAGCTACAAAATGCCAAATTTATTAGTTGCTTGAGGATGTGTCAAAAGGTATAGATAATCTTAAAATTTCTAGTTAAGTTTCTAATGAAATTTATGCAAATCCTAAAACAAGAGACCCTAAGCGCATCTTTTAGTAGGCACAGGTGGGGGAACTGCAGACAGAAAAGCATCTGTTCAGATGAGACATCACGGATCATTTTTGCCCAATTAAGGGAAAGTAAATATCCCACGGCACTTTTTTTTTTTTTTGGGGGGGGGGGGGGAGGAGATAACAGATCTCAATACCATTATCTTCCCTCTAAATAAGACAGGTTCTAAATGCATATGGGTCTGTGAAAGTGTTTTTACTGGGGGCACAGTAGCTGCTGCTTTTGCCTAAAAAATTTACAATGGGATAAATACTGGTAGTACAGTGTTCTAATTATAAAGTGTTTTGCAACTCCAAGGAGCAAGAAATATGCTACTGCATAAATGCCACATACTATTCTAAAATTATTTAATCAATCAGATTAGGTGTATGAGAGCTACTAGCTTACAGACCTCTCGGTTTGACAGGTAGAGTTAGTGATAGGATATTGAACATCGTGTCTGTATTGATTTAAAATCTTTGCCGGGTAAGAAAATACAGTTGTGAAGATTTTTCTATCCTATAGAAGAGGTGACTGGAAATCCACCAATCAGACTGTATTATACATAGCAAATCAACACTCACTGTACATTTTATCTTCAAATCATTCTCACAAATCATCCTGTCAGGTTGTGAGGCCCCAATATTTCATACAAGAGAAAAACAGATGTATAAAGGTTAAGGACTACTCAAGAACACTGGTTCAGTGAGAGCTGGATTAAAACAAGAGAGTTACGATTCTCAGACCTGGGCTCTGCCCAAGGCCTTCAATGTACCTTAAGTGTTTTCATCTAAGGACCTCAGTTAACCTATAGAATACTCTATAAAGAAGGATCTCTCACTAAACGGCACATAAGTTTAAGGCTGCTCACAGAGCTAAGCACACCACATAGGTGAAGCTAAGAGCTTGAAGGAGAACACAGAATGATGCATTTCCAGCAGGCAGCTAGCCCATGAACACAGCAGTTTTAGACAAGCAAGTCAGCCCTCTACACAGTGACTGAATCACAAGATGCAACTACAATACTGATATGAAGCAGAAGTAAAAGGGATGAGCCAGTGAAGAAAACAGCCACAACTCAAGTAGTAAGCAAAAACTGCAAGAGACATGTTTTAAAGTTTTAACCAGCTAATATTCTGTGTGCTTGTGCAGGAGAGATGTAGTAAAATTTCTGGCCAAAATCAGGTAAATCAAGAGCCTATGCTTCTAGAAAACTGAAAAGCTGTTTTAGACTCACCTTAACTCAGGATAGACATTTTCAAGATACCACTTGAAAGGTTTGCAGCTAAGTCTCTTTCTCAATTCCATTCGGCTTTGAATACTAGAGAAACAAACACAGCAAAGTTCTGGCAGTTGCATCTGATAAATTTTAAGAGTACATTTAATACATGAAATTTTGGTCAAATATTTTTCTAAGAAATGAAACACCCTTATACCCTCATAAATTACTAATGGCAAACACAATAAGTGAATGGGAAGAAGCAACAAATCTGACTTACTTGCCATAAGGTACATTTCTGGCTGAAGGCACTGCTGCATAATAGAAGTTTCTGTACTCATCCATCCACACTTCTGCTGCCCTACGTGTATTTCTAGGAACAATCAAATTGAGATGCAGGTTATGTTGTCTCCTGTCAGACTGGCTCATGAAAGCTCATGATACCATCTAAATGTTTTGTTAGTCTTTAAAGTGCTACCAGACTATTTGTTGTTTTTAAAGTTTATCTTATACAGACTAACTCGAAACAATAATGACACTTTTGTCTGTTTTGATTTTTCCTCCACCCACTGCTACACATACCACAGAGGTGATATGACTGAAGCAGACACATTTGGAATGGACTTTGTGCCTTTCTTTATACTTAGGCCTAAGCCACATTTAAAATTTAAGTTAACAAAGCTATGATGTTCAAGAGTGCAAAAAATCTACACCCTAAGTGCCATTATAGGCCCTGCAGTGTAAGGATGGGTTAAGGGTTTGTCAACACCTGAAAATTAACCCATAAGAAGATAAATAATCCATTTTAATTCAGAACCAATTCCTAATTAGCTACCTAAGTGGACACTTATTTTACAATAAGAGTTCACACATGGAGTTAGTCCAGAACAATAGACAAGTCATAATAGCTAGTCAATTCTTCAAATTAGAGAAGGTAAACAAGTTTTGTTCAATGCTTCCATTTTCTACAATGCTCTTTTTGAAAGCTATTTGGTTACTTTACTGAGCTTGCACAGAAACGAAATTTAATGAGTGGTTTTTGAATCAGCAACTTGAAAGAATCTAAAATCTCAATAGCTGGAAATATTTGACAGTTTGCCTTTTATCTTACAAGCAGCTTTCACTAAAGCCACAGAAGACTGACACACAAGCTTATGGAATGTTCATTTCTTGATCTCCTCTTGAAATAATTCCCAAAATAGCTATTTCAAAATAAAGTTATTCTGCTGGAGTTATTTTGAAATAACCAGCCTCTTATTTCGAAATCATGGGCTTGATCGTGTGGATGCTCCGCTTGTTATTTCAAAATAAGGGGAGTTATTTTGAAATAACTCCCCAGTGTAGACCAGGGCTCAATGATTGCTTGTTCTGCTCATTCTCTCTCAAGCACCTGGCATTGGCCACTGTCAGAAGACAAGATACAGGGCTAGATGGACCATTGGTCTGATCTAATACAGTGGTTTCATCTGAAGAAATGGGTTGTGCCCACAAAAGCTCATGATACCATCTACATGTTTTGTTAATCTCTATGGTGCTGCTAGAGTATTAGTTGTTTAAGTTTTTCCAGTTACAGACTAACTTGGCTACCCCTCTGAAACTTATACTTATGTTAGCTTTGGATAACATATATTGGTTTGAACAAAATACAGGACTATGTAGCACTTTAAAGACTAACAAGATGGTTTATTAGATGATGAGCTTTCGTGGGCCAGACCCACTTCCTCAGATCAAATAGTGGGTCTGGCCCACTATTTGATCTGAGGAAGTGGGTCTGGCCCACGAAAGCTCATCATCTAATAAACCATCTTGTTAGTCCTGTATTTTGTTTCAGCTATACCAGACTAACATGGCTACATTTCTATCATATATTGGTTTGGGAGCTGAAGACATTTTTATTTTGTATCTTTCTGATTCTGCGGGGGAAATGAAATAACCACAAGCTGAAGAATGCTGGTCAAAAACTCCTCAATGTAAAAATCACCAGCGAAGAGGAAGCTCAAACAACCTCTGAGCTTTGATTGTTTCCTTGTGGAAACAACTAAATTTTATAAATAAACTCTTTCAGCCAAAACCCAGTTGTTTTTTAGCTCCCCCTCTGTTTCTGGCATTTGTCAAGGAATACTTCCAATTTAGTCAACAGCAATTCAAGTGTAAACAAAATTGTATAAAATCTAATCCTCCTCCACCCATCCCCAAATAAAAAACAATTATGAGATGTAAGGGTTTTCATGGCCTTTCTGTCCTTGAGACAGCTGTGCAGCCAAAGCAGGAGGAGAAAAATCAGCTATGTGGAAAGGCAAAGCAGAAGAGATATTTGTTACAGGCGCCTACTGTCTTTACAGTTCAAATGGATACTGATTTCTTAACGTCATTTTGAAAAACAAAGATGGGGACAAGTTTTAAAAATATTTTCCCTTTCACTATTTTCCCCATTCACCCATTACGTGTAATGAGTGTAAGGATATCTGTTTGAATAAGGAGATCCCACTTGTGCTAACTAACATTAACCCTTGCAATTTGGTTGTATGCATCTGACATGTGATGTCACAGCTTTTTCAACCCAAATGCAGTTTTGGATAGTGCTCTAGACACACTAATTTGATTATATTATATTCCATTTCCTATTGCTTGACTCTGAGCTGTTTCTCTGAATGTAAGAGCTTGGTGAATAATGGATTTTTTTTAAATAAAAAATGACATTTTTCCAATTTTTTCAGAAACATCAAAATGTAAAACAACAAAACAAAACAAAAAAAACCTTGAGTCAAAATGAAACATTTCAGAGTAATGTCAAAACATTCCATTGCAAACCAAACACTTTCATTTCAGAGTTCAGGTATTTAAAAAAAAAAAAAAAAAAAAAAAAAAAAAAAGAGCTAGATTCACAAAATTGTTAGAGAAGGTAGTGATGATGCCTCCTTTAAAAGCACTTTCTCCCCGGCCCAAAAGCTATCCATTCTCGTTGCTATTGATAATTCATACAGGGCAACAGACAAGGACTGCAGCCTAGAAGGTAGTGCACTCTAAGGATGTTAGATGGTAATTGAATAGTTGTGTAGCCATATTCAATTTTAGCGGTTATGCAACCATTCAATAGTCCCTGGGGCAAGGTGGCAGCCACTGTGCTCCTGGCCCCACTCTCGGGGAGCCCAATGCCACTGTATCAGAGGCAGCAGCAGGGATTAGCAGTAGCCCTTGTCTGAAGGGGGAGGGGGACAGTAGAGAAGGAGTTCAAGCTCTCTGAGGACCCTCCCACAGACACAGGCTACTCCACGAGAAGCTGGAGCAGCTTCTGTCTGAGAGGAGCTCAGACACCCCACCAACAGGGGCTGCTGCTGTGGAGCAGCCTCTCCTGCACCTCCCCTATGCTGCTGCCTCCCGTCTACAGGAGGTGGGGGCAGCAGAGAAGGTGGCACCACAGAGCCAGAGCTGTGGAGGGAGGGAGCTGACTTTTAAGCTCACGCCCTCCCTCCCCCTCCATAGAAGTAGCAGGGAGAGGGGGGCAGACAGGTCTGCAGAGTCAGCATGCGCAGAGAGCCACTTAACAGCTGGCTTCCCGTGCGTATTGGCTCAAGCCTGTCCCCTTTCCCCTCTGCGGCAAGAATGGGGGGAGGGGAGCCAGCATAAAGGTGGCTTCCCACAGGTACTGGTTCCTGCCTTCTCCCCCTTGTTGTTTTTAAAGCTACAAACTAGTACGGCTACCCCAACTCAAACTTTTTACCGCCTCTTGTCATTTTGTGACTCCTGTGCCTTTCCATTTGCTTTGTCAAAATGCCTGAAAATCAAAATAGAACTGAAAAACTGAATGTTGACATTACCAAAACGTTTTGATTATTCCAGTTTGGTTGAAAGTATTCTATGAATCTAATACTATTTCACAAATAGTTTTGGCTAACCCAAACATGCTTTTTTAGCTATTTGTCTGAAAAAAATGTTACCTGCCTCTATTAAGTACTTAAGCCTTACGGGAGGAAAATCATCTTGGCATCAGCCCAAAATTGAAAATTACGGAGAAATGTGCAAAATTGCACAGGCTTTCATTAACATGACCCTGAATGCTACTGTGACATTAATATGCAGCTATGTCATAAACCCAACCCAGAACTGGAATCACTAGATCTTTCTATTCCCTGGTGTAATATCAGTATAGGAGCAGGGCTGCAATCAAGACAGAGCATTTCATTATCATCTTTTGTTTCTTCATACATGCCATTATTAGTTTTCCACAGCAGCATAAAATTCAGGTCAACAGAAAGGCGAAGCAGATACTTAAAGAAAAATTCCTGCTAAAATGATTGAGAGAAACAAAACCAATAATTTTATTTTGCCAAATCAGCCAATTCATTAGTGACATACTAAATGTGGAATCAATGTAATCCTACAGAATCTGCACTTCCAGAGAGAGTATTTTATCTAATGTGAAACACTGACTAACGGTTTGGCTCAGAAGCTCCCCAGTCTGAAGAACCTGTAGTACAAACAATTTTATTCTGTTTGCATTTAGCATCTTGTAAATCCTATAAATTAAGACTCTTGGGCTTCATCCATTTGGGAGCTCTTGCAGGAATTCCCAAAAACAAATGCTCAACATATTTTGCACCTGGAATTAGGGTTTGCCTAGGCTACAATATTACAGTGTTTCAGCTACCATGCAGTTTCAACATAAAATAGACTCTTCTTACAAAAACAGAGGGTTTTTCCATCCACCTCATCAAGTCTCAGTAGCATTCTTCCATCAGCCTCGCTGCAGCCACACTGGGTTAGATTGGTATAGCTAGGATATTCAATTTCTGATACAGGCAGTCCCCGACTTATGTCGGATCCGCACTTACGAACGGGGCTTTTCTCACCCTGGAACTCACGGGCGGCGGGTCGCCACCCGTGTCCTCTGGGCTGAGAAAAGCTTCTCCCGGTCTCCCTGGTCTGCTGGGGGGCCCCAGCAAAGCCGCTGGACCCCCCCAGCAGACCAGGGACACCCGAGCAAAGCCGCTGCCTGGGCGGCTTTGCTCCTGGGCAAACGAGCAAAGCCGCCCAGGCGGCGGCTTTGCTCTGGTGTCCCTGGTCCGCTGGGGGGGTCCAGCGGCTTTGCTGGACCCCCCCAGCAGACCAGGGGGACAGGAGCAAAGCCGCGGAGCACGCCTGCAGCAGGACAGCCCGGGCGCGCTTGAGCTGTCCCCCTGCGGGCGTGCTCTGCAGCTTTGCTCCCAGTCTCCTGACCAGCAGACCAGGGAGATGGGGAGCAAAGCCTCGGAGCACGCCCGCAGTGGGACAGCCGGGGTGCGTTTGGGCTGTCCCGCTGCGGGCGTGCTCCGTGGCTTTGCTCTCCGTCTCCCAGGTCAGCAGACCAGGGAGACGGAGCAAAGCAGTGGAGGACTTGGGCGGTCCCGCCACCCCATCTCCCTGGTCTGCTGGGGGGGGGGGGGCAGCTAGTGCCCCCCCCCCCACCCTAGCAGACCAGGCTTTTCTTGCCTACCCCTGGGGCAGAGCAGCTGGGGGCTGCCGGGTTGGTCCCGCAGCGCCGCTCCGGACCAACCCGGCAGCACCCCAGCTGCTCTGCCCCAGGCGTCCTGATTCAGCCACTGCTGGTCAGTTTCAGCAGCGGCTGAATCAGGACGCCTGGGGCAGAGCAGCTGGGGTGCTGCTGGGTTGCTCCAGTAGCGCCGAGGAGCCGCGCTACTGGAGCAACCCAGCAGCACCCCAGCTGATCTGCCCCAGGCGTCCCCAAGTCAGCCGCTGCTGAAACTGACCAGCGGCTGACTACAGGAAGCCCGAGGCAGAGTTGCTCTGCCCCAGGCTTCCTGGAATCAGCCACTGATCAGTTTCAGCAGCAGCTGACTTGGGGATGCCTGGGTTTCTTAAGTTGAATCTGTATGTAAGTCAGAACTGGCATCCAGATTCAGCCACAGTTGAAACTGATCAGTTTCAGCAGCGGCTGAGGCCAGTTCCAATTTACATACAGATTCAACTTAAGAACAAACCTACAGTCCCTATCTTGTACGTAACCCAGGGACTGCCTGTACATCTATGTGGATCTAAATTTTAAGTGTAGACCAGGCCTCACACTGCATCTTTGTTTTTTTAGGAAAACAATACATGAGTGATAATTTCTTATAGGCATGTGCATGTAATACTACTACAATGTACTTACTTACACAGTGCCTTGAGGCATAGGTCTCAAAGCTCTTTACAAATGTTGATAAAAATCACTAACCTCAGACAACAGAAGGAAAACCGAGAAAGTTAGCGATTCAAGTTCACACAGTGAATCAATAGCAAAGATGGGATTTCTTACTGAACTATGAGGCTTCCTCAAAAAGATTTTGACAAGCCAGATTTAATAGGTGCAAGAATCAGAATCTGGGCCTGTGTGATTATTAACATGACACCTTATAATTACGTAGTATTGAACTGAGCGCCCCAAACCAAAATGCAACACACAAATACACTAAAAGTGTACAGTTGGAGGATTCTGAGTGTCAGATGTGGAAAAAATGAACAATTTTCTTCATCTTTTAAAAACAAACTGAATACTAATATAAAGCCTTTATTTCCCACAAGATCTTTTAGATATAGACACCAACACTTTTCAAAGTTGATGGTAAGTTTCTACTGTTAATATATAAAATATTTTCTAAGTACATCAAGCATTTCTTCCCTTTCCCTATTTGGCCCAGAATTCTTCCGGATGATACCAGGCAATTCCTCAGCTCTTTATTAAAATGTTACATCATTGTCAGAATAGTCCTCCAATTTTTATTTTTGCCCTAATTTGAGCTTCTGAGTTATCACTAGAGCTGAAAGGTAATCTCCTTTTAATTAAACAATTTCTTCATAACATTTTGACTTCAGATCATATTGTACATATTTTAGTAGTATGCCTTGGAAGTTTAATGAAGCTACTGCCACCTGCTGGCAAACTGGAAAAACCCCACAAATCCATATAGCCAAGAACTTGCAAACAGTTACCTTGCAAACACAGTACCACTCCCACCAGGGAAGGTGTAAGGATGTTGCTTGCGGAATACATGACCCACTCTGCTGCATGGGATAATTTCAAGGCTCCCTCCACACTGCCACACTCTGAATGAAATCTCTGCAATCAGGAATGCATGATAAGTATCCACATAAACGTAAAGTAATTTGGAAATTCTAAACCTTACATTTTTTTCCAGTATATGTGCACTATATCGCACAGGATTAAAAGGAAATATTTAGCTTGCAGAGAACATGCTGAGCTTTTATAGGTATTTGCTTGAAAGAAAAGTACAGATGGCTCTCTGAAAAAGCTAACAAACTGGGTTCAGTGTGTCTCACCACCTCACTTCAGTGGTCTATAAGCTCTGGAGAAGCAGCTATTGGATTTATATTCACATCCATTTGCCTGCCAGCATTTATAAAGTTTTACTGGTGAATTTTACTAGAGGGTTTACACAGCTTTCCGCCTAGAGATTAAAATTCTATAGTGAACTGATGCAAAACAAAAGCAACTAAATTCAAGTATGAACTATGTAGAGTTGTATTCATTGATGAGTTTGAAATGAGTTTGCATAGCTTCAGCAGAGAGCTGGTAAAGGGTAAGCACACAAACAGATGTCAATATTCGATTTTATAAGTGGCTTAGAAGGATTTCTTCTGACTGTCAGGTCATGGAATTAAAACTGGAACAGCTGGCATAGAAAAGCTAGTGGGGTTTTTTAAAGGATTGAAATCATCACAAATTCAGTCCAACAAGATAGTATTTGCAGTAAATAATTGATTTTATTTTTACAATCAATTTTGAAATACCTTTCACACACAACCAGTTTACATATCATGCATAGACTCCTTCATTATGCATCACTGTTTGTTCTTTCAATTAACCAAATTACCCCATTAACCACCCCCCACCACCCAAAATACAGGTTTTGCGACACCTTATAGCCCGAGACAGCAGGGAAGCAGAAGGTGAAAGGGTAAAAAGTAGTGGAAAAATACAGATAAGGAAAAGTCAATAGGGAGAGTACAAACTGGTTATAGTTTTAACTAACTCCAATGCTAGAATCTGAATAGTCATTTAAACACTGTGATACTGGGGGAGAGTAAAAAACCCAAATCTTATTTCCCTCCCCATATCTATCCCTATGCCTGCTTTATGTAATGGCTTTTTATTTAAATTTTACAGTCCCAACTATATACCTCTGAATGGATACACATCTGTGATTTCATCAAAAAGACATAAAACAGTCAGTTTGGTAAAACTACATACAGTATATTCCAATGGCATAATATTTGTATAGCTTTGTTCAACAACAGACTCACTCTTGCTGCTGTAGCATTTCACTAATATAAAAACTATGAAGGAAGCCTTGTTTGCTCACTAAATGGTTAACAAAAATCAAACTGCCACAAAGAAGAACCTCTAAACCAGAGTTTAGATCCAAATACGCTTCAGGTTGGATCTGACTGGTCCCGGACGAAGTAGTTTGCTAGACCAGAGGAGTTCCTGGTGGGGGTGGGGGTTGTCACCAACCTCCCTGCTGGGCTCCCCTCCCCACCCCAGCCTCCAAGGGCTGCAAGCTGCCCTCATGACCCCACAGCTGTCAGCTCCATGCCTCCTCCCCAACCCCCAGCACCCCTGTCAGCTCCATAGCCCCACTAGCTCTGCCTCCGCCCCAGCTTCCCTGCCCCGCCAGCTACAGGCTCTGGTGTCCCCATGGCTAGCTCCGCTTTGAGCTGCCAGGGCACACTAGTCCAAAGGTCCCGCCGCCCGCTTCCTCCCCCAGCAGACCAGCGAGACACGGAGCGGCTTTTCTCGCCGCGGAGGACGTGGGCAGCGGGACCCCCCGCGTCCTCTGCGGTGAGAAAAGCCTGGTCTGCTGGGGGGGGGGGGGCACTAGCTGCGCCCCCCCAGCAGACCAGGCTTTTCTCGCTGACGCCTGGGGTCACTGGGTGCTGCCGGGTTGGTCCCGCAGCACCGCTCCACGGTGCTACTGGACCAACCCAGCAGCACCCCAGCTGCTCTGCCCCAGGCGTCCCCAAGTCAGCCGCTGATGAAACTGACCAGCGGCTGACTACAGGAAGCCCGAGGCAGAGCTGCTCTGCCCCGGGCTTCCTGGAATCAGCCGCTGGTCAGTTTCAGCAGCGGCTGACTTGGGGACGCTTGGGGGAGAGCAGCTGGGGTGCTGCCGGGTTGGTCCCCGCAGCGCCGAGGTGCGGCGCTGTGGGGTCCTACCCGGCAGCGCCCCAGCTGCTCTGTCCCAGGCGTCCAGATTCAGCCGCTGTTGAAACTGATCAGCGGCTAATTCCAGGAAGCCCGGGGCAAAGCAGCTCTGCCTCGGGCTTCCTGTAGTCAGCCGCTGGTCTGTTTCAACAGCGGCTGAATCTGGACGCCAGTTCCGACTTACGTACAAATTCAACTTAAGAACAAACCTACAGTTCCTATCTTGTACATAACCCGGGGACTGCCTGTAACAGCTAAAATTTCCTGTGGTTACACAATTATTCAATTACGTGATAGCTAACATTCCTAGTGTTCTGTGCTGCTATTAGCTAATTTACCCTTAAATGTTTTTTAAGAGCCCTGTAAAAGCAGTGGAAGCATTGGTAATGCTGCGAGACAATATTGACCTGTCATGGTTTGGCAAATTCTCTGATTCGGCAAAGGTTGCATTCCTGACGATGTCAAACTAGAGAGGTTCAATCTGTACAATGTAGATTTCTGGTATTTGTTGTGTGTATTGTTCATTTTAAATAGAAAATGCAGGCTATTCAATTTTTATTGTCAATTCATTTTGACCTAATCCTGGGGTGCATGCAGAAAGTTCACTACTTGCTACTCTTAACTTCATTTATGCAGCAATTGACACCAGTAACAGGAAGAAAAGTAACTGCCCAGGGAGTCTTCAGAAGTGCCTCTAGCTTCCCTCACATCCTTCCAGATGGGGAGCAGGGGCAGAGGGAGCGCCATAAAACAGCTCTTTGTTACTCTCAAAAGCTCTGCTTCTTGAGAAAAGTTACAGCTTGCATCCTACCCTCTCCTCCTCCAAGTCCCTGATCCAGCAAGCATTTAAGTGCCTGCTTAACTTTAAGCACATTAAATCAATAGGACTACTCATGCAGGAAGTTAAACATGTATTTAAGTGCCTTGCCGGATTACAGCCCAAAGAGTATTCAGGAAGTGAAAGGCAACAGTATGGAGAAGATGGAATAGCAGGAGATAAAGTGTTTGGACAAACATCTGAGGATTGGCTATGACACTCAGGATTGTGTTTCCACTGAAGGAAGGATTGAGTGAGTTGCTGGAACCTTCTCCCAACAAGTAAAGAAAGAAGGGCATTAAAACATACTGACTCAAGGGTAATACTGTATGCACTGGTTTAAAAATACTTTCAGTTAAAGTAAAGTTAACTGCCACATGCAGTATTAATTTTACAATGAATTTCCTCGGTTTTTTTTTTTTTTTTAAAGTGACCATAATTGCAACATTCAAATAAGTATGATTTAGTAATACGCAATCAACATGAGAGCCAAAAACTTGAATAAAAGTGTTTAAATATTCCATTGTGTATTCTTGTTCAACCAGGACTTATTTTAGTGAAGTTCTATGGCCTGTTATACAGGATGGCAGACTACACAATCCTTCTAGCCTTTGAACATATCAATTATTTGTATTACTGTAGTATATTTCCGGCAACACATTCAGATAAATGCACTCTAAGCCTTTAAATAAGTAAGTATGTAAAAACCCTGGACAGACAGATACACACTAAAAGCAGTATACTTTGCATGTGCAGTGCACAAAATTTGAATTGTAACTGGTTTCCAAATAACACTGCTTCAAAAAACTAAGATACTTAATTTAGCCCTTCAGTAAAAGACAATAGCAAACAGGAAGTTCTAAAAAGTTGTCACGGTGAAAAATGTTTTTGAATACAAGACACTCAACAGAGGTAAAAAACTTCATATTGCTCTAACCCAAACAACTAAAACAGAATTATTCCACTCAAATATCACCCTTGACCTAAGAACAAGCCTCAGATCACGGTCAAAGGCTATTTCCCCTTTCCCCCACAAAAAACAATACAACTCTCTTAAGCTTAGGTCCAAGTGGTCCACTAGGACAGATGATTAAAAAATTATATTAGATCAGTCTTCATCCAGCTACATTTCAACTGACTTCTTAAAGTACACATAAGAGGATTAAACTCATGAACTTTTGTATTCTGCTTTACATGATTAAATTTCAGCAGCATCTTAGAAAGCCCTTTCAACTGGTGGCACTTAGAACCTGCTGCATTTTAATCAATTTTGCTAAAAGGGAGTGGCATTTCTGAGCTACATAGGAACTTTTTTTCCAAAAAGTACATCTACATTCCTGCAAATTCTTCCTTCCCTCCTTTCTTTTCGTGGCTTGCCTTTTCACAAAAGTAATTGAAAGGTATAGTTAAATGCTTCCCCCTCAGACATTCATATTCAGCATGCCAGCCTATCCTATTCCAATGCTTTATTTTAAAGTGAAGCTTTGTTGTCTCAATATTTGCCAATAACCCACTTAGTTAATTACCATTTCAATCCTCTCTATAAATGAAGCCCATGATCTCAAAAAAAAAAAAAAAAAAAAAAAAAAAAAAATTGGTTAAAGAAATAATTTTCTTTTCTCCAAAGGAAACCCAATGAGAAATGTACATACCTAAGTTTTCTCCACCCCACACATCCATCATCATATCGTATTTTCCTAACTCTTCAAAATAGAATTTGTCCATCACAAACAAGCCGCCAGCTATCATTGGTGTTCTAAAGAGACAGAAGGGAGAAAGTTAGAAGTTAAATATTGAATGATCTATCTGCCACTTGAACCTTCCAGGCTGAATAGCGTTGCACTGTTTTTATCTTGCAAGATTTAATCACTATTCCTTATGTAGTACTACATACATGCCACCACACTAGCATTTCTAAGGAATATACTCCATCATGATTTATATAGCTAAAGTTTGTTTCTACTTCCAGATCCTTATTCAGGTCTAAAGTTCCTTTTAATATAGGACATGTATTCACAGTCATACTGATTTTTAAAACCCCTAACAGTCTTAGCCTAATAAAGATATTAATTTCAATTCAAGAAAGAAGAGGTCATCTTATTAGCGCAGACAGCACACTAAAATTCTTAGAAATAATACTGTTCACTGTAACTATTTCTATTGGAGGGTCTCAAGAGTGCTAAACAAGCAATCAATGAACTAAGCCACATCATCCCAGAGAGATGGGTCAATATCCCATTTTTGCAGCTGGGAAAAATGAGGTAGTCCAGTCAGTCATAATAGGCTTCAGTCAATGTACATTTTTCAATGTGTGTCAAATCAAGCAATGTATGTAATGTTCATGTCATATATATCTGACAATTGATAGTTAACCCATGATGTTTAACAGCCAACAAGCTGGTTAAAAGATAATTCTACACATTCTAGAAAAAGGGAAAAATAAAGGAAGTTCTTCATGTTGTCAGACTTTTGCTTATTATGTTTATCAATAATGGAAGCTGAACAATAAGGAGCATCATGATTTTATTTCCATTCAAATGCACAGGCTTTTATTATCGGTTTCTTTTTTCTATTCCATGTGGTACACCGCCAGCTTGCACAATACTAAAAACCATATGTTTAGTTAGAAGAATATGGGGGTGGGGAAGAAGGAGAGAGAAGACAGCAAAGGATGACACTTAGCGTGAGGCTACCTGCATGCAATGTTCTGGAACAACATTATAGTACTGCAAGTTTTCATCTTGCATATAAACTTCCATAAAAGGACTCCCTAGTGCTTATCAGTAAGCATAGGGATCATTTGCTAAGACAATATTTGTGAGCTGGTAGTTCAGGAAGTTGCACTTTTAAAAATATATACAATTGTTTTGAGAGGAGAAGGGTGGTAATAGGAACATACTTTATGGGAGCAACTGGATTTCCTTGTCTTGCTCTTCTTTGCTCTGGTGTCATGTAATCCCATTTGAACACCAAATTCCAATCAAAGCCTATGAGGGACAAACAGGAGGAAAAAAAAAAAGAAAGTTAAGCTGAACCATGAATGTAAACTTTTACTAACAAATTTATGACTAAAATTACTGGGATCCGACATTCAAATTAGATAGAAAGCGCAAAATGAATAGTTTTAACATATGGACTCCAATGAAAATCTAAGCTCAGGGTTAACCTGTGGGGAGAGAACAATGGAAAGGAAAGGACAGAACAAATAAGACTCCAGATGAAAGAAGAAGCTGAGTATGACACAGAAATGGGCTCAAATGTAAACTTAGTTTATCTTGAAATACTTCTCTACTGTATTTTAAAACATACCATTCAGCAAAACTGAATGGAGAAACAAAAAGCCTCAATGATTTAGTCTCCTACATCTATGGGTAAGTAAAACATCAAAGAACTTTTTAGTCATCACAGACACAAGAGGGGATTACCAAAGTTATTGTCTGACTTGTCAGACTGTACATACCATTCCAACATCAGCTAATATTTATTTGTTCATCTCTGTTTACTACAAGAACTCTCCTGGATGTCACAATACTTTATTTACATTTTCTGTCACCTGCCTAGTTTGGAAATCTATTTATGCCACTTTCTTTAACTGCATGCTTAGAAAATATGGCATCTTAAAACCTTCAGATGCATTGTTTTAGTTGTAGCTAAAAATTGTTTTATATAAGGATGAAAAAAAATCTCTTTCTTTGAACTGCTTGCTTTGTGACTTAAAATTAGAAAAACAAGCATAGAAACTGCCAAAGATTAATCAAACCAATCACCTATTTAGTCCAACATCCTGTCTTCCAGCTAAGGGTAAAACCAGATGCTTCAGAAGAAGGTACTAGAAACGCAGTAGTTAAATTAGCAGTTCACTGATCAGCAGTGAAAATTTCTTCTTGTCCCGTCACTGGGGAAGACTTATGTCCTGAAGCATGGAGCTTTATAAAAGATACTAGGAGAACGCTACAAGCTTTATTATATAATGGCTAACATGCCAGCTATTCACATTACACCTGCTATCAAAAGCATGTAGAACAGATGAAGTGAACTAATGGAGGATTTCCAGATTTGTCAGAAAGCTCAGGGTTTTTTTTTTTTATTATTATTATTCCATGAATACAGGGATAGCAGTTTGCCCTTTGGAGAAATGGAATGAAAAGGGGGGAAAAAACCCACATAACTGGCTGAGAAACATTTGCCCCACAAACTCTATCGCACTAAGAATCCTTAATGCATGCCTGTTGATTTCTGCCTGGCAAAACTGATGTGGACATCAAAATGAAAAACAGCTGAATTCATCTTCTACCCACACAAGATATTTATATTAAATTTATATTCACAGAAAGCGAGTATAGTTCTGAAGTTTTATGAGAGAAACCAAGTCTTACAAGACAAACCAAGTTTGAAGGTTCCTATAAAATGTTAATAGTACAGAAATTAAAAGATTTCGTATTAAAAGCCATTTTTAGATATAAAAGGAAATAGTATTACATTAGGTAATAATGTACAGTCTCCATCACAACAAGAAAAACTTCTATATTCCACAAAATGGTTTGAACTACAGTGGCCTGTACTATAGTTGCTGTTCGAGAGCACAAGCACTATTGAGGGAAGAGTTATATACCCTATACTGAACACAAGGGGTCTCTTTTGGAACGCAGGAGCAAGTTACTTTATAACACAGAACAAGCGTAGAGATCACTTCTAATGATAGTGTTCTCTCACCATCGTCAGTCACTGGGGAAAGCCTGAGCTCACTGACTCAATAAAAGGAGTTGTTTTAAACAACAAGCATCACTCAAGTATATGCCTCGTGAAAAAGGAATGTCCTCTTACTTCATTTGCAGGACACACTCCTAGCACTGTTTTGATCTAATTTAACAACATTTTATTACAATAATTGCAAAGATTTTTTTTCCAACGGGCAATACCACAGTGCGAAGATGCTGAAAATTGCCTTGGACCAAAAAGATGAAAACATATGGAAACTGGCTAGATTTAAAAGTGGATTTATGGATTTTCCCCTTTTCTCATCCTTTAATAAAAATTAATTTAGTGCTTAGACAGGCACCGCACTGCTAGCCATGGGCTTGACACTCAAGCACAGTGCCTGAAGTGAAGGCTGACAATATTCAGTCTAGTTTTGCTAGTAGGGATCATTCCTAAAACGGACAGTACTACCAAAAGATGTAGTGGCAGTCTCAGTAGACACTAAAAACTAAATGAGCACGGAAACTGAACTACATTCTAAACCATGGAACCTTTCTAAGCCATGGGTAAAACACACAGGAGACCAGCAGGAAGGGGCTTACATAGTACCTATTATATGGACAGAGTTCAGTTTCCGGGATTGTCATTCATCCACTTTGTTTTGTCTTTTATTTTAGTGGCAGAACTGAAGAGCTCAGACCTGCTTTGAAGTTTTATAAGTGGTATAAAGCATTGAGTGACAGTAAACTATTCATACTGAATAGGTTCCTGGAGTGCTTTTAATTTACGGTTTTGAAAGAATATTTGGAATGGTAGAATCTGAGTTCTACAATATAAAATTAAGAAATAATGGAATGATAGAATCTTTTCAACCAATATACATTTTTGAAGGTGCACACTGTACACTACCAATGCACACAATTCATGACTGATAATACAAACACTCTTAGTTCAAATTGAAAAGAGTTTAGTGTTAGTTTTTAAATAAACGGGCATAAATGCATCCAGGGCAGGGTGCAGGGAAAATCAATAAGCACAACACTGCTGACGACTTGCCAAACTGTATAGTGATAAATGTCTTATTTAAGAGCAGAATCAAATACTGGCCTTATGCTGCTCCTAAAATGCATATAAAAGCTACCATCAACATTGGTGAGAATTCTGCATGAGGATTCAGGGTTGGATAAACATCAAGAGTTTGTTTTTGGCTTAAAACAGCTTTAAAATAATGGAACCAGAATCCAATTTGAGGCCAGGCTAAGACTGTATTAAAACCCCAAGTAGATGTGCGAAAAGGAACAAGGGTGCATTAATGCTGTCTGTTTTGTGAATGTAGCGGTTGTGTTTTGTGCTTTGATGCATTAATTTTTTTGTTGACTGATATTCCAGTACAGGTACATACCGCCTTTTAAATCAGCTGACGCCCCCACGTACTGGAAGTTGTCCATATTAATTACATCAATTATAGGAGACACAACTCTGGTCTTGTCCTAAAATAAATATTAAAAAGTAATATTGAAATAATGAAATCAAGAGAAAAAAATTCAAGCAGGATGAGATGTCTAATAGTTTAGTGGGAGACCATTAGCTCCCCTTTTCCTATTTTTGACTCACTCAACAGTCAGAATTTCTCATTCAGCTATCTTAAGAGATTATTCTCCATTCCCTCCAGAAGCAGCTGCCTTATCTTGTGCCTATCACCCATCTCTTCATCCTAGTCTATTTTATATAACCCCTTCTCCAACTTGATCCTGAAGCAGACATCACTGCCCTGCACATCAAATCTCAGAAGGCAAGTTGGAAGCTCTTACACCATTCTCAGCTCAAAACTAGCCCGAATAACAGGAGTGTTAAAGCTGCTCCAGAAATCACATCTCAAGTTTCCTGCAAACCAATATACTGAAGTACTCACCAGATCTTTACTAGTCTACTAACTTCTCCCATTAAAAAAAAAAAAATTGGGTTATCAGGTGATCCATTCCACACTAGCATGTGACATTGGAAATTTGGGTTCGAGGTCAATTGACTCAAGTAGGTTGGAAAAATATCAAAATATTAAATCCATGAAAAGTCACTAATTTCTAGCAACAAAGCCTTTGGACAGCTATCACATCCATCAGTAGTGAAATTGCTTTGAATACTACTCCAAACAACACGTTCTTCAAATGCAAACTGTTTTATCAAATTCACTGAACTTTCTCTCTTGTTACTACTGAATATATCCACTGGATCTCTCAAAATTACTGAATTCTTGATATGCCAAACTCTAATATTTGGAATGTTTCATTTCTTCCGTTAAGTGTTTCTGAAAGCACATGTAATAAATACATTCCAATATAACTTCTGACTGGCTGACATTTGTTTGAACAACCTTGAAAAATATTTGCTTGCGTGCAAAGTGATAACAGAACTCTGGGCTCAGATATAAGATTCAGATTGCATCATTTTGATAACATGCATGGATAACATTTCAGAACAGAATGCCAACAATTAAGGACATGACCAAAACATGTAGCTCAAGAAATCCCTGTAGATTTAGTGTAGAAAATGTAAAGAGGTCTCCAATAAAGAGGCGGTGATCTATTTTGCTTAAATCTATAATAGAGAAGTGCTTGTGTTAAATAAAGCATGAGGCTAAATCTCTTAATCATACATTTAACTGTATTTATGTGGTTAGTTTTCATTTCAAGTAATAGGGTATATAAATTCTAGTTATGCGTTCAGTAATCCACAGTTTGTGTAACTGGTTATCAATCATTTTGTCCTTTGCACTACTGAGTTTTTGCAAGAATATTTTAATTGCATATATTGAAAGTGATTGCTGTATTCTCTCCTCTCGTTAATTGTGTGTGTCCAAATAAGGAAATATCAAAATCCCCTTGTTTTATCTTCATTTAATCTTAATTGCTAACTCCCTAGAAATCTGTGTAGCCAGTTCAAGTTATACTGAGTACTTTACAGAAGCTGAACCATTTTTACCTTCAGTGAGTAGGCTGATTGAAACCTATAGCCTGCTAAATTAATCAAAGGAGGATCTAATTGGGTCTGTAATTAAAATTCAAGTGAAGGATTCTAACCAATATCATTTGAGCTTTCACATATAGGCAAGTATGATCTTTCACCAAAGATTTTAAACCTTGCACACTGTTGCATTCACAGTAGCGGGACAAATAATGGAATAATTAGTTTGGTCTAATTACTTTAGAAAAACCCAGAGGCACAAATCAAAATGGAGATAGAACAAGATGGAAAATGCAACACAGCCTTTTTTGTTCCCCACCCTTTAAGTATCTACTTGCTCCAATCCTAAATAGAAGCCACACAGATAAAAGCTAGCACTAAATGAACCCCTTTGTACTCACAAATGAGCAGTCAATTTTCCAAACAGTTTAAGGGAATAGTTAGGCTCTAGTATACTTGATTTATAGGAATGGGTAATACATTAAAAAAAAAAAGATGAAAACCTCCAGAAAGTAAGATGTTTGAACAATAGTGTTTGTTTTTACTTTGGTAAAAAATATTTCCAATACTCAGATAGTGGTCTGAAACTCCCCTAATTAGAAATAACTGGGAGCCACGGTGAGCACCCAGAAGCACTGCAGCTCATCTGGTTTTTATATAGTATATAATAGCAATATGGTACAATACACGTGTAGCAAGAATTGCACTCTAAATAGCTCATTCCTCAGTTGAAAGTGAGGGATCTGTACCCATCTCTGAGAGAACCTTTCCGGTTCCTATTTGAACACTGGGAGTGCGCAGGCATTAGCCTGGCCACTTCTAAAGCCCCTCCCCCAGCATTGAGGGAGGGAAAACTAGACCCAGGCCCAGCTGATTCCTGGGGACAAATGATGAAAAAAGGTCAGGGTCGAAGGTTCAAAATGAGGGAACCGGAAGGGGACACCGAGCAGAGAACCCCAAACTGCACCCATTGCGCCTTGAAGTTGTTGATAGAGCCAGTGGACGCTGCCCAGAGGAACTTGGCCCAGATGCGTGAGACCAGGGAGGAACGTAAGTAGGCCCCACAGTCGCAGAGGGTTGCAAGCTGAAGTTTCCAAAATACTTGTCCTTGGCTCAGCTGAGTGGCAGTCCCAGATGCCCAAATCATCTGTGCTGTTCCCCAATAAGGGGCTGTTGCACCAAGAGGGGATTGCCAGAATATAGCAGAGTTCCAGCCATGACCCTAAATATTATCTAGAGGATTTTAAATTGTTTCATGATATTACTAAGAGGACCTACTGATATCCTCATTCTGCTGTTGTGTGACGAGAGTTTAAGAGATTCACGGAAGATAACATGGGAAACGTGAGACAAACATGGAAATAGAACCCAAGTCTCACTCCTTAATCACAATGCCATCCTTTCTTCTTCTAAATGTCTAGTTTGTTTTGAAGTCCACTACCGTCAAATAAGAGTAATACTGGGGTGACCAACGGTTCCGTTTTTACTGGGACTGCCCCGTATTCAAGCTGTCTCTCAGGCATCCCGACTTTGTTTTAAAAAGGGGCAAAATGTCCCATATTTGCATGCCCCCTGCTGGTCCTTGAGTTTCCTGGTCAGTGCAGCTGCGGCAGCCTCCTATTTGTGGCTGGTGGTAAAGCATGTGGTGTGTGGAGTCAAGCAGGGTGCCAAGGGAGAAATCTGGTAGGAGTGTCTTCCCTCTCTGTGCACCCTAAAGAAGGAGAGGGGGGAAGTTTGCCAGACTTTCAGGAACATGCAGCTGAAGCCCTGAAAGCCAGCGCACCCCCAAGTTCTGGAACCCCCTTGTCAAGCAACCCCTGCTGGCTGCTGCTCTGTTCCCAGTCGGCCCTCCCTGCAGGGCTGAAGCCTTTTGCCCTCCCGGGGCTCAAGTCTGGTTTCTGGGTGGCCCCCACCCACCGTGGGGCTAAAGCCCAGTTCCCAGGCAGCCCCCACCTGCAGCAGGACTCAGCCCCATTCTCGGTCTGCACCCCCCTGCCACAGTGATCAGCCCCTTTTCCAAGTGCCCCCTTCCACTGCAGCAATCAGCCCCGTTCCCTGGAGGCCCACTCCGCGGAGATGAAGCCCCGTTCCCGGGTGGCCCTGGACATGGAGCTCAGCCCTGTTCCTGGGCAGCCCTTGCCACAGGGCTCCCCCCTCCTCCAATCTCATTTCCTGCACCCCCCCCTCCACAGTGGGGCTGAAGACTCAAGTGCTGACAACCCCTCTTCCCCCACAGTGTCCCATATAGGGCATAGGGAATTATGGTCACCCTAAGTAATACTCAACGTTTACATACAAGTCTATAGTTAGGCTGTTACAGTAGAGAGTATGACTTAAACTGCTCCCAGATATAAATGCCATCTTTGTTTAAGCACAGATATAGGAAATTTGAAACACCAGATAGGAAGGATAATTTCTGGGTTTATGAAGAACATGTGAACTACCTGTATTATTTTTATGAATATTGGATACCTCTGATTAAGATTATATTTGGTAACTGGTTTCAAAAGGATTAGCTTCTGCAGGAGCTCACCTCACATCCAAGATCGGGAGTGTGGCTTAACAACAACCAATTACCAGTTTCCAACAGATAATGCAGACAATCATCAACTTTGAAGCCTATCCCTGACCTCCCCCAGTAGGGTTGCATAAGCTGGTTTGACCCGTTTCTGGAAACCCAGATCAAACAAAGGAACTTTGGAGGGGCATAAAAAGGAGGCCATAAAACACAGAGTTACTGCAGGGAAGCAAATGGAGCCCGTCAATAGAAGGAGTACCTATGATAAATTGGCTTTGGAGGAATGACAAGCTATGGGTAAGACATTGTGGGTATAGGCCTTCTATTGTTTTAAACTCTTTTCTCTGATTGCTATGTTCCTGTGTACAAAACTTTGTTTTAAAAAAGGTGCTTTGAGTCACTCGATTTCTCTATTGGCCACAGCTCCTGAAGGGAAGGCTCTTGCAGTGCCAAGCCCAATTGGGCCTGTTGAGAAATCATGGTAAGTAAACTGCTATAGCCCAGAAACCCAGTCTGTGAGTGAGAGAATCATGGAATTCCATTCCCAGACAGAAGGCAGGGTCATAATGTCTGAGGCAGGTATACTCTGGAGAGATCTGTGAAGGGAAAAGGTGCAGCTTACACTTACTGTGGCAACACTATTACCACATGTCCACCATAAATGGATCCAATTCAGTCTCCACATTAAGCTATTTGTGCTGTGTTCTGCTAGCCTACTCTCCTTCCCCATTACACATTTTCTATCACCTCTTACAATGTATTCCATCTTTGTAAAAACGAAGTCACTCTTGAGCAGCACTAGAAAGAGAAGACCTCTAGTTACCTACAAAGCTGATGTAGTAATGAAAGCAGCATGCAGTCTTTCTACATTTCCCAATTAAATGTGTCTGAACCCTGGCCTGAAGAAGTCACCTCTAGACTTTAAACAGGTGAGTTTTCACAGCCATTCAGTTTTTAGGCTGAGACTGTACAAAAAAGTGCCAAGTAATGCCAAACAACATATGGTTTGCACCGTGAGCAAGTCTGAGATCAACACATTATGAAATCAGGAGCCACCACATACTGCATATGAATTGTGTCCAATCCTTATCAACCTGTGCAGGCACAAAGACTGGAAGCAATAAGCTCCATTCTCAAACCCCCAGTCATCTAGTCACTGAGTCTTGCTTTTCTTTTTGAAAGGGCAAAACCCGTCATATCCTAATATCAACCCAAGCGAGAAACCTGAACTCCACCACTCTTCAATGCTCATCCCATTCAGAAAGAGGATTTATGATGGGTTGCCTTTAATATTTGGGAAGTGAACTGAAAAAATCCATAAGGGCTTTTCCAGTCATATGTTCATTGAACAATATATAAAACCAAGCTGTTACAATTCAAATAGTGAAACTGAAAACTGTAATATATCAAACAGAGAATCATTCAAGATTTCATATACGATTAATACATACATACATACATACATATACATACATACATACATATATGCTTCTAAAGGAGGTATTTCCTGTATCATAATGGGGAGGAAGCAAGTTTAAGCGTATTTAACTATTTCTATACCGCTGGACTTAGTTGGCATGTGGAGCAAAATGCATCAAATGCTTCCTCCAAGTAAATCACTTAGTAGTGCTGGCGCTCCATTCTCCTGTCAGAAACCCAGAGTAAAAAGGTACCATGTTCTATTTTAATGAAGGGGTTGTATGACATATTATACCTCCCAATTTAACTTTCTAAAACCAGTGAAGTGTAGTCAAAAGAGTGCACACAGTGGAACTGTACTGTCACAGAGAACAGAAATAGACAGAAGCCTTGGGGGAAAAAATATTTTTCCTCTACAAAGAGCTGTACTGGCTCAGAAATCCAGTTTACTTCTTGGGTCCCTTTGGGCATGAGAATTATATCTAACCCTACAGTTTCTTAAAAGGTTCCTGAGAAAAGTCACTGAAGAACCGAGAAGCCTGTTAGAATTGGAAAAATTAAGAGTATTTTAAGCCCTACTGATTAGATTAAATGACCAAAAAGTGGGATTTCATCTTTGAACAGTCATGCCTTCTCTCACTTCAAAGAGAAAATCTTTTTACAGATGCATACAATAAATTGAGTATAAATAATTTTATGCCCAGTAAGCATACACCTTAAACTAACCTCAGCTACTCTCTCCAGAAGAGGTTCCAGCCAGTGCTCATTACATTCACAATGACTGTCCAGGAATGTCAAGACTTTAGCTTGTGCTGCATCTGCCCCTCTGACACGAGAGCGCATCAAGCCTGAGGAAGAAAAAAAGTCATCAGAGGAAGAAGAATATCAATAATGAGACAATAGCTCAGTTCTCCAAAATGTAATTAGTACTCCAATCCAGGAAGCCTGTTTAACAAGCCTAGCTATAAAACAAGCTGCTAGTGTAGATTTAGTGAAATAATTACAAAATAAAATCACCAAAGGTGATTAAGTTTTGGTCTCCTTAGTGTAAAAAAAAGAAAAAAAAACCCACATATATCTCTCTCTCTCACACACACACACACACACACACACACACACACACACTCACACACACACTCACACACACACTCACACACACACTCACACACACACTCACACACACACTCTACACAACCATAGACCATCTCTTAATTATTTTGAGTAGATATGATTTTCTACCAAGTTATACCAGTGCAACTCTAGGGCAGATGCAGTAATACTGATCCATCCACACTGGAGGGGGTTGTGCCGCTTTAAATTATACTGGTATAGATAAGTAGTGTAACTAACATGCATAGACAAACCCTAACTTTGCAAAACGGGACATCAATACCAAATCTCTCCCCTTTCCTTCTACCTCAGAATTCCTTGAGCACACTTTCTACTCCTCCATCTTCAATTACTTCTAGTTTGGCATCTGACCCTCAACGCTGAGCTATTCTCACAAAACTAGAACTTCTCATTCCATGTTTAAACATCTTCTTCATATGTCATAAATATTCTTCCCCTCCCCCGCCCAACAAAGCATTGCTTAAAAGTAAAATCCAAACAACATATTCATGCACTGAACACCTAGCTGCGTGGAAATTCTTGTGCCTCATATACCTTTACTTACACAGTGTCAAGAGGTTTAAAGTGTGTCAATGTCCAAAACCAGGCACTCTTATAGTTACTTAAACATCCAATAATTCTAGTGCTCCAGGGGCAAGACTGGCAGCCTAGTAGGCAAATATTTATACAAGTGAAAAAGGACATCTCTTGATAGCTAATGTAGCTGTGAATGAACTGTCAACCCCAAAGTTATATCAACTAATAGCTGCAGGACAGTGTCCCATAGCTGTAAGGCTTTAAACCGCGTATTAAAGAAACTGGTGTCTAAAGGGTTCCTATGCTGTGAAGCTAGGGACTACTGTGCCATTTCTATGGGGGGAAGAAAAAGTGAGAGAGGAAAAGTGCCTGAATCAGACTGAAAAATTCTTATTTTCACACCTAGCCATTACTTTATTTATTGTATTACTAACCTGCGTATACTTCTTTGCACAAAGAGATAGGGAATATGTATAGCACATATTTATTTATTTTTCAAGTTCACTGTTAGTTTTTTTGCTAACTAACTATCTTGTATTTTAGGCCTGCGTTTTCCCCTCTTCAAAGGAATTCCACAAAACCCACCTTCTCGACGATCATTTCGAAGAACCCGCACTTTCTCAATTTTCCCCAACAAAGCACCATCCTCAGCTAGATGAGACATGAATTAAAATGAATGATATGCAGCTTGACAATTATAAAATTAACTGCTCTACAATTAAAAGCAAAACATTCAAGTTTCAAAATATTTACATTTTAATTACTTATAAATGAATAATTTTTCACCTCTTTGACAAGGGAGATTCATTCTGACTTCAAACTGTAAAAATGAGCTTGCCTTAAGTTTTTCCAATATTTCTGAGGTATACTTCTAATGTGCTACAAAATGGATGTTCTTGTAAATTCAAGGTATCCTGCCAACATTATTTTAGATGCAACTTTTACATTTTGTAGAAACAAGCTTTTGCAGATTTTTCTTGAAACTTTCAAAAAAGGTATTATGTCTCTGCAGTGTTCACAACCCAACTTCACAGAATCCTGCTACTGCATGAACTCACAAGTGAAATGAAATAGAAACTGACTTCTAATCAGAATTATACTGATGCCTAATTGCATTGTCCAAGCCTAATGAAAACTGAGTTATGCTTCTATTTCTTAGTAGCAATATTAATATTTATATGTATGTATTTATTACATACAGCAGTGGTATCAAGTAACTGGTACAAATATTACAAGTTTATAATAAAAACCATGTATATAGTATGGCAAGCTCTTTCTCCTATGTCATGTGCACCCAGCAAGATGTAATTAAGAACTACATATTGCATGTTTCTTCACAGTTAAATGGCAAGGACAACAAATCTGACAGACTAAGATCAAATACTGAACCTACAACTAGGGATGTTAAAATGAGATTAATCAACTAATTTCCATCAACTATTTGATTAGTCAATAAAGGCACTTCCGCTTTGAAATGTAGCAAGAGCAGCCAAAGACTAAAACGCTGAGTGGAGCTCGAGACCAGCAGGGAGTCCCCTGCTGACTCTGGGCTCTATGTGGTGCTTCCGCTTTGAAATGTACAAGAGCCCCAGCAGGTGCTCTCATGCATTTCAAAGACTGAAATGCCACATGGAGCCTGGGTCCAGTGGGGAGTCCCTCACTGACCCTGGGCTCCATGCCGTGCTTCCACTTTGAAATGTACAAGAGCCCCAGCGGGGACTCTTGTACATGACAAAGGTAGAACTCCGCTGCTGCACCCATGCCCCCTCCCACAGAGCTGGAGCAGCGGGGAACCTGCTTTTAAGCCGGTTCTTTCTGATATAGGCAACAAGGGGTGGGGAAGCGACTACTCGACTAGTGTGTTGACGATCCAATAAGCAAAATGGTCAACTAGTCGCTTATATCCCTACCTACGACTCCAAACCTCAAGTGACACGAGTAAGGATATTGAAGGCTTGGGCCCCATGACAGTACTTACGATCATTGCTGTAGTCATCCACCAGTATGATTTCTTTGATAAGATGTGATGGGCTTTTTTTAAGTACACTGGGAAAAAGAGAAATCAGGTAAGTAATTAGGGTTTACTTTCCAAGAGGGATGTAAATAGTTAACTGGTAAGCCTCACACTTAAGGAGTGAGGCTTACCAGTTCTGCTTAACCAGTAGGCACTGGAGCAGCTCCCCACCTGCTCTGGGCAAGGGGCTGCTCCAGCTCTGTTGTGCACACCACAGACAGGGGCAGCTCCTGGCAGCTGGAGCAGCTTGTTAGTGGCAGACCCTTGTAACCTCCGCCCCGCCACCATGTTACATGCTGGTTCCCTGGGAGCTGGGCTGGCAGGGGCTGCTGGCCCTGCTCCTGGAGAGCTGGCTGCAGAGCTAGCAGCCTTTATTGTGGGCCCCACTGTGGCTGCAAAGCTTCCCCAGCAGCATGGCTGGCAGCTCTTGCTGGGCCCGCTTTTGGAGAGCCAGCTTCGCTGCAGGCTCTGCAGTATAAAGCTTATATATAAAACTTTATAATCTTAGTGGTTACACGGTTACATGCTCTTTGAGTAATGCAGTATAAAGCAATTTACATAGTAACATTTTCACACAGTTACATTTTTAAACAACTTTTTACATCCCTACTTTTGAAAAAACAGTTATGGGAGTGACTTTCAGGGCCATAGGATCTCTGTATACCTGACAATAGTTCGAAGTAAAGCAGATCTTGCCTCGTTGTGGAAGGTGATCACTACACTAGTGGCTGGCAGGTCTATCCGCCATTGTTTCCGTTGACACCTGAAGACAAAAAAAAGCTGTAATTTAAACAATACTCACACTGCAAAGACTTCCATTATGATGCTGTTACCTATAAGGTAGCTATGTCCCTACATATGCCTTAAATAGTCTTTGGGAGATTAAAATACTTGGCTCCCATGAGTAGCACTAGAATAAAGTAATTTCCTCTGATTATTCTGGTAACTGCTCATTAGTCATGCTATGTGCTGGCAGTATTCAAGGACTAAGTAAATCACTCCAGTGTTAAAAGGGCTCAAATTTTATTTGCTATCAGCCCATTGTAAACTCTTAAGAGTATTTTACACTGTACTTCATTTGAAAGCATGCGATTTTTACAGTTACTCAAATAACAGGGTTCAAGTGTTCACCTTCCTCTGTCAAAATACACACATCAATGTATCAAGTTTTCAAGGATGTGTAACATGCAAATCTAGATGTATGTATATGCTATTACTATCAATGTTTGGTAAAAACTATGAATTGACATGCAAGGGCTGCTATGAACACTGTGCAACAGTGACAAGCAAGGCAGAGCAAGCAGATGGCAGAACAAGCTGGAGCTCTTGTCACTGGAGATGTTTCAACTGTTGTCTGAATTTGGCCAGCAAACAAACATTCTGACATTTAACTATCTTGTTGCCTCATCGCTTTTAATGCCTTCCCTGTATCATCTGCTAAAGTGAAATCCTCTGGGAGGAGGGAAAAGTCAGGAAGAGAAAGAAGAGAAAAAAAATACAGTAATAATGATAGCCCTAAAGGTGAGCCTATTTTCCCAGTGAGTGATTGAATGCCACAATAAAGCACTGAACAAAAAAATAACTCAAAGATGGGGCAAACGGAAGAGGTACTCAGTGCTCAAATAGAAGCATTGCTTAAGCAAAGTAGGAAACTGCTTTGAAATCTTCAAATGGAAATTGCAGTATGCATAGAAAATTTTATTCAAGTTGTGAGCTCTATTTTTAAAAGGCTGTTAATTAAAATTGGTGGTTCAGATAATTGCTGGTGACAACTTGACAGAAAAGCAACATTAAACAGGAACGTTTTATTGAGAAGTAACATTTTACACACACACACACACACACACACACACACACACACACACACATTAGGCTAGATGAAAATTCAGTTCAATAATATCACCAGGCAATAAACAGGGGAAGCACTTTTCCATAAAACATTGTTAACCGAATAAGTAACTGAAAACCAAATTAAAGCTTTAATCTGACCAAGTATATTTTCTTTTAAAGCGTTTGTTTCCTTGCAAAGATGAAGCAGGCACTTTTCTATTGAGCAGTTCGCTTTGTACTATTAACGCAAACCTTGATGAATAAAGTGGCAGTTACCTTTTAAAAGGGATAGACTAATGCCTTTAAAACACAATGAGCTAATACAACTGATGATCTGGGTTGTACTGGATTTTACTCTGTCCTTGAATTGTAATATATTACAAATCTTTAAGTTTCTTGGTTTTGACTGTATTTGACTTCAGTGCAATGGTGTTTTCAAAAGTTCTTCACGATATTTATCCAAGTGCTAAGTATTTGTTTTATAAATCCAAATGTAAGTAACTGAGTAAACCTCTTAAAAATTAGAGTATTTGAAGGGTTGCATTTTGATTGATTAGTACTGGTGCCCAGTTTTGTGCTCAGTCCCCCACTTTCAACATCCAATTCCATTTACAGGTCTCCTACTGTACTGGGCTTGCTCAAAAAAACAATCTTTTATGTTATTCTAAAAATCCATGTTTTAGGATTCTTAAAATTCAGAATTTGAAAAATAGTAGGAGTGGCTGTGACAATGGTCATACAATTAAATACACAGCACAATCATTCTAAAGGGTGATAATGGGAGAGTATTTCAACAAGTTTTCATCAACTCTAATATTCTCGGTCTTTTAAAGCTGAAAAAAACAAACCAACCCCAAAATGCTTTATTCCCCAAATACATAAAATTAATCTGTTTACAAATCTTATTGGCAATATGTTTGAAAAAATTATTGTGTTTGTTCCCTTCCCAAATTAACAGAGTAAGAGAAAGTCTCACTTTAGAAGCGATCCAATGATGTGTGTCAAGTCCTGGGAATTTAAAACCGTGATCCTTGTCTGACTATAATGATGCACACTAATCTATCTTTTTTACTTCATTTCCTTTGATGTCCTCTAATTAAATATTAGAAGCTTGGTATTCTAAAGCAGTGGTTCTCAACTTTCCAGTATGGATATTAAAATGAGGTTATCAGGCTAATTGTATAGTCAATACAATCTGTATCGACTATATGATTAGTCGATAGGACTGCTCTGCAGAGCTCCGAGAGCCACCCATGCTGCAGCTCTGCATTTTAAATGAGTCCAGCAGCCCCTGCTCATGGCAAACAGCCCTAGACTAGTGTGCTGAAGCACCACAGCAAGACTCTTGTATATTTCAAAGGCTGAAGTGCCTCAGGGGGAACCAGCCCGAGCAGAGACTGCTTCAGTCCCCACTTGCACTGTTTCCCTGCTATGCCCCTGCCTCCCCCCAGTACCAGCTCCTGATCTCCCCTCCCCTGGATGCCTCTCTGATAGAGGCAGCAAAAGGGAAGGAGAGGGAGTGACTAGTAGAGTCATTATTCGGCTTTCTGATAAGCTTATGCTTATCCAATAATAGACTAGTCGCTTACATCCCTACTTTCCAGACTACTGTACCTATTTCAGAAGTGATTTATTTTGCATATCCCAAGTTTCCCCTCACTTAAACTACTTGTTTACAAAAAATCAGGCATAAAAACAGATGTGTCAGCACATTACTGAAAAATTGCTTACATTCTCATTTTTACCATATTATAAATCTATTGGAATATAAATATTGTACTCACATTTCAGGGTATAGTATATAGAGCAGTATAAACAAGTCATTGTCTATATGAAATTTTAGTTTCTACTGACTCGGCTACTGCTTTTTATGTAGGCTGCTATAAAACCAAGCAAATATTTAGCTGAATTGAGGTACCCACTGGAAGCCCTCTGCGTACCCCTGGCTAAGAACTCCCATTCTAATGCACACAAATGCACATTATGGACCGCCATGATTAGCTGCACCACCAACTAATAGCAAACTCAGCACATCAGACAAAACATTGTTTATAATACACAATCCAATCCACTTAAGAAGAAATGAGATTCCTACCTAAAATTTTAGAATACCTTATCTGCCTGCATAAAAGCTCTCTCTACATCAGAGGACCTGGGAGTCAATGATATGCACATAACTCACAAGTTATAAATATTTATGGAATGGAGAAGCAAGAAGCAGCAGCTAGAGCTGTGAAAGCTTCTGCCTTTTCCACCTATAAAAGGCCCCATCTACAGTACACACAATGTTAGCATTAGCAACACAACTCCAAATCCCTAATGCAGTGACAGAATGACACATACATACACACTAGTGCTAGCAGGGATACAAAGATTTTCACAGAACAGCTGTGATTACAAGTCAAGTCTATGCCACTCACACCTATATGGTCTACACTGCCACTGGGAACGAGCCTTCCAGCCAGGCAGACGGATTTGCATTAGAGGAGTTTGAGGCAACACAATAAACACAGCATGGATTATGCTACATCCACAGTGGTTCAGGCTGGCCACCTGAGCTCAAATCCAGGAAGCGGGGTGAATCCAAGTCAGGTAGCTACCCCAAGCCTCTGCTCGTGCAACAATATCCATTGCTACTTTTAGTGTGCACTAGCTGAAGCCCTCGTGGCATAAGTCTGCCTGCCTTGGCTGGGGGAGATGTTTCAATTGCACTGTTGTCTATCAGGATTTTCAGAGTCAGGTTTGGCTTTGTGACTCAATTGGTGTTCATGGTCTGTACAGTGAGGCTGGATACCTCATTCATGTCTATTGTGGGGTGAGAATACCATGCCTCTGTCCACCACACACACACACACACACAAAAAGGGAGGGGGGGAGAAGAGCACTACTAAAAACATATAAGGCTTTTTTCACCCCATCTAAACATTCATGCAGGATCCGGCTATAGTGATACACCAAGGCTTGGATCACACAGTGCCAGTGTAATTCAAAAAGTCCAACTGTTCCTCAGTGAAATGGAGGCTTCCATTGGCAGTTGCAGATGCACACCACCTCTGAAAATCAAGACTATCAGTTGGGGTGTATGCCTTTCTTTTACTAAAAGTCACAACTCTCTGGCTTTCGGCAAGCTGCCAGCAGGCCTTGAGCTTTACAATGTTTGCATACCACTTCTCTCAACACTGTGAATGGTCTACACTGTGAATGGTCTAACCCTAACCCTAGTATAGGCCAGGCATGTCCAAAGTCCGGCCCGCAGGCCAATTGCGGCCCGTGTTCCGGTTTAATACGGCCCCACAGGTAATTTGGCAATATCTATCTTTTATGGCCCCCAGCGAATCCATATGTATTGAGATGAATACATTGTAAAATCTCAGTTAATGTCAGTTGGTCTAAATCAGTTATAAATATATTTGGACACAACATGTATACTTGGTGTTATGTTCCTGTTCATATTTTTTGAACTTAAAAGTTGACAGACAACCTTTATTACCAATAATATGTAATGTACTTTACAATGTTCCTGACATATTTCAGCTTCCTGGATTTTTTTTTCATCTGGCCTTCAGATATGAAAGGCAGAGTGATTTAACACCTGTTTAGATTGGTCATCCATGTGATGGAATGAAAAGTATGCCGTTTGCAATAAACTTTGCATAAAATAGTTAATTTGCGTTTAATTTTAATGGTTCAAAGAATGTCAGGCAAAATGGTCGGCCCTCATGCATGTTCACGTCATAAAATCTGGCCCTCTTTGAAAAAAGTTTGGATACCCCTGGTATAGGCCCATAGCACATGTAATGGTTCCATATACTGAAAATTAGGTCTGTTGTCATGCATTTTTGGCCCAAAGCAATTCAAACAGATTAGATTGCTAACACTGAAACTAGTATTCCTCAAAACCAGAGTTAACGTGCTCTTCTTTAAGTAGGATATACTTACCCCACTTTAACAACTTGAGTCTATTCTGTCTACCAGTGAATCATGGCATTAAACAACGTAGGATTTGAAAATATAACATTTCACTTCATTTAGTTGTTGCATTTTGCGGATGAGGAAAGCTGAAGTAGAATGCATTTTATGGAATGTCACATTACTTGATGAAGAGAAGCTTCCTGCCTTGAAAAAGTAAGCTTCAACTTTGAACTAATGCATAATTATCTGAAAGAATTTGCCTATTGTATATTTTAAATGTGACCTATTTAGATTTCTCATTCTATATTCAAAGAGTAGGTATTGTAGTTTTGAGAAGGACAGCTATTCTTCATGCATCAAATGTTTGAATTCCTGCTTTAATTGCAAAACTCAGCTCAATTTTAGCCATAGAACAACAATATTTGCAAGATAGGATAATACTTTAGTTATGTTCAAGATGCACATCCTGTCATTCCACTATCAAGAATTTTGGAAGCCACCTTAATTTTTGTTGAACTTCCCTAAAAAAAAAAAAAAATCTGATCAACAGCCAGTTTTCCAAGGTCATTTAATTACAATACTACTAGAGCTGGCCTGGGTAACCAATTCTTTATAAACCTATCCAAGCACAGTCAAGTACTATAAATTAAAAATATCAAGTCACTTCAAAGCACTACTGAAAAGGATTCCATTAGAAACAGGGCAAGGAAGAGATTTTTAAGCGTTTTAAAAATTGTTAAAATTGAAGCTAGAGGCTGAAATTTAAAAGCTGCATTTGTCTTGGAATTACTGTGATGTTCGTGCTCAGCACTGTTACCACAGTAACTTCATCTGTACAGAGGAAATCCACTATAATATCAACAGTTACTGCCACTGTGAGGGGCCATCAAACCATGCCATTATATGAGCACATTTGACCTCACACATTCTCTCAAGTGTTGCCTTCAATTTGTCCCAGGCCATTCCTAACTGGCTAACCTTTCCCTCCAGTTCCAATCTAATTTCACCTTTATGACTAAAAAACCCAACCACTTGTCGGAAATTGTTTAATTCCTCTAAACAATTAAGAATTTAAAGAAAAGATGAAAGCTCTGTGCTGGTAAAATGCCTAGCTATTTAATAGTGATAGAAATGTAGCCGTGTTATTTAAGTAAGTGTCAAATAGGCTTGTAAACACATCAGCTTTCACTCATAAAAGCCGTTTAAACAGTCTAGTTAAAAAAAATTAGGAAGTAAAAGAGAAAAATCCTCATACATTTTTTCCTTTAAATGTTTTAGAAAAGAATTAACATTGAGAGAAAATATACTACTTTTACCCAAAATCACCTGTAATTTAGTCAGAAACACAATACTCGGTGAAACAAACTCAGATCTTAAAAGCCTTTTTCTTCCTTCTTCTGATGCTGTTATCAAAGGTTTCAAATCACTTTTCTATTTCTGGGTTGGTGCCATGATTATTTTTGTCCAAGTTAAAAGAAAAAGATTCACTTTAACTTTTGACACAATATGGGAACTGGACAGAACAGTCAGTGGATGTCATTTTGAGAAATACTCTAATACACTACATTTAGAGAGACTTATTTTTGTTCTAATGCAATCTCCATCTGATAAGCACAACACACAAGCAATCTTTTCCCAGGTACATCTTTTTCATTGGTCCTGTCCTCTTCTAATTCTCCCCAGGACTACGGCTGTCTTTATAGCAAGGATGGGGAACATTTTTTGTGTTGGGAGTTGCTGACGCACAGAAAAATCGGTTGGGGGCTGCACACAAGTTAAAAAAAATCCTCACTGATGTGGCCCCCACATTCCCCTTGCACCTCAGAGCTTTGAGGGACCCAGGCTAAATAGTTTTTTGTGCTCCAACCCCATGGTGGGGAGAGGAATAGATGGAGGGGTGGAGCACCAGTGTGGGCTCCCCAATGTTGGGGGGAATCCTGAGGGCTGGATCCAGGCAAGCCAGGTGCCACATCTTGCACCCAGGCCTTAGGTGTCCCCACCCTTGCTTTTTAGTATGATTTAGTGAAAAGTGATCAAGCAGTCCTGTATTTCCTGCATAAAGTCAACATATCAAGTTTGGTAGCATAAGCCATTGTGAGACACTTTCCATTCCCCCTCAACGAAAACTAGCTCCACTAGAGTTTTTCAATCAACAGAGCTCAAAACACTTCACAAAAAGATGATATCTCCATTTTGCAGATGGAAAAATTGAGAATAAAGTATCCTACATATCTTCTGGACTTGGCTAGAGTACACCAGCTATCACAATTCAATACATTTGCTAATAAGCTCACTGAAATTACAACAAGATAAAGGCTGATTTTTTTTTGAGTGTGCAGGGTCGAAACAGATGCAGGATTAGATTTCTCACACATTAAACTGTAGCTGACAAATGTAAATAGAAGGTCATCTCTTTATAACTGCTCAATGAGCTACAGGCTAGTTCGTCTGCTTTACTGAGCCCTGGTATACATTACAAACTTATGTTGGCATAACCATGTTGTTCTGGGGTGTGGAAATCTATACTCCTCAGTAATTCAGTTATAGCAACCTAAATGCTAGTGTTGACAGTGCTGTTGATAGGAAGGCTTTTCTCATTAACATAGCAAATGCTTCTCAGGGAAGTGGAGTACATGCACTTGACAGGAGAAACTCTGGTCAGTACAGGTTGCATCTTCACTAAGGACAACAGTGGCACGGCTGCACTAAGGCAGCTGCATTGTTAAATCCCTCAGTACTTTCCAAGCAGAAAAGGAAACAAATACTGGATTCTTCCTGCTTTCCAAAATGATTAATATTAGAAAAAAATCTTGTGTATCTAATCAGCTTGACCATCACCATTGTGAGGAAACTCCAGAATGCTGTCTTTACAAATCCTTTAAACAAAAAGGTGACAGCAACACCGTCTCCATCTGCCTTTCTGGTGCCCCTCTCAATTCCTCCCATCTTTGAAGCTCTGCCTGTTTAGCTAACCTAATTCCTTCATTTCTGTATTTAACTCAGTTATAATTGACTCAATTTATGTTTTTGGCACTAATTATAATTTAGTGAAGAATTAAATTAAGCCAGGTGGATTGCTTCATTTTGTTTTCCTCAAGTTATTGAAGCACCCCAAATTGTGATGGCTAATGCTTTAATCTTGAGTAAATATTGCACCAACATTGCTTAGACTGCATTTAAAGCATAAGTCTTCAGAAATCAGGAAGTGGTACGCAAACTGTTATTCTGAAATTAAGCAATTTTAACCTTCATAGTATTTTTTTTTAACACATAAAAGCTATATAGAGAAGGGTGTCCAAGCAGATGTATTTGAAATAAATACAGAGTTTTGGATACTTGATAAAAACAGTTTGCAAAGTCTAGAGCAGTGGTTCTCAAACTTTTTGGGCTCGGGAGCCCTTTATATGCGTAAAAATTTATGCAGAGCCCCAGCGGTCCACTGATTGTATGTGTTGTACCTATCGATGTTTCCAGTTTGTCAACCTTGTGGAGCCCCTGGAGATGTCTCGCGTTGCCCCGGGGCTCCACAGAGCACAGTTTGAGAAACACTGGTCTAGAGTTAAACACCACCATTTTAGCAACTTATTTAATGCACAACTCTGAAAAATAGTGCTCTCATTGATTATTACTTCCTTTAAAAGACAGTAAGCTTGAAGGGCCCCTTTTTCTCACAGCTGTTTAATTATAGTAGACAGAAAGTGTATTAGATCAACTGTTAACAAGCTAACTTATGTCTGTATTTTAGTTTACTGTTAAGGATATATTCCTTCCATAGATTTTTAAAAAAAGGATTTTATATATTATTGAAGAGATGTGCCTAGTTGTACCGAGAATAAAGTAACTTACTTGTGCTTTTCATGATATTTCACACTCCAAATGAAGAAGAGATCAGATTTTAGGTTTCAGTCAAAAATTGGTCCATTAGTTCCTGTATCAGCATGGCATGTCCGTCTCTTGGCCCTTCCTCTCAGCATGTGTCTATATGCTGCAGGGTCTTGACCTTGTATTCCTTATGGTTCATTAACAGGTGCAACAATATGGGTTGAGAGATCTTGGGCTCAACAGAACTTGGAGGTAAACCTCACAGCATTAAAAAAAAAAAAAGAGGAAAAGGCTTGTGCTGAAATTGGGTATTGGGGCAGAGAACGATTCTTACTAGATGCCTGTAAAGTACTTAACACAATGACACTATAATTTCAGTTGGGATCTCCAAGTGCTAATGAAATGCAAACATTTATTACTTTGTAAATAAAGGCAAAAAGTGTGTTTTGAGAAGTGTGGGAAAGTCACCTGTTCCCAGGCCACGTACGAATTCTTAAATACCCTTCCTGTTTCAAGTATTTTTGGCAAAGTAAGCAAGTAGGGAAGGAATAGGGAGCACTTTGGAAGACAACCAAAAAGTTTGTGGGTTTACTATTCATCCGGCTTCTGTTCCATTCAGATGGAAATTTCAGTTAAGCAGTCCTGTGGGAACTGGATAAGGAGAGTACTGCCCACAGTTGGGTGCTCTTCTGTGCAACTTGGAGAACTCCAATTGGAAGCAACTTTTGTTCAGAACACATCAATCTGTTCTAGTTAGCAAGCCCATCTATACACCAACAGTGCAAGACATCTTACAGCCCTACTAGATTGCTTTTCCAATGAACTGACAAGCAAGTCAGGCTCTCAAATAAATCCATTAGCACAGGAGTTCTCGACATTTTTCTTTCAGAGTCTCCCTCCCTTCTCCCCAATATGCTATAAAAATCCCAGGGCCCAGCAGCAAGGGAAGGGTCAAAGGTTTAGCCCTGCTAGGTGAGTAATGTATGACTTTGGGGCTTCAGATGCCAGACAGACAGGAAGCTCAAGGCATCTGCCCCATAGGTCACTGGTAGGCAATTAGGGCTCCCAGCTTTGGTCCCACAGTATGGCTTGGGATTTTGCAGACTCCCCCCCCCCCCCCCCCAAAAACAGCTTGCAGACCCCGCAAGGGACATGGACCCTCACCTGAAAACCATTGCAACCATCTATCAATGTTCTCAATTGTACAGAAGCAGCATGAGATACTGAGGTGAAACTGGCATGCCTTAATACCAAAATGGCAGTCTACAATCAGCACCAGAGACAACAAAAACAAAGATGGTAGGCGGAACAAACTGTTGTGTCACTAGTGAGAAAAGCCACTAGTATTAAGCCAAGCACTCTAAGGCAGGAGTGGGGAACCTGAGGCCCAGGGCTGGATGTGGCCTCTGGCTTCCCTAGATCTGGCCCCTGAAGTTCTGGGCTCCACCCCAGCATTGGAGAACTCAGGCTGGTACTCCAGACCCACCACCACCCCACTGCAGGGCTGGAGCACCCAAAATCTACTAGCCTGAGGACTCTGGAGTGCGAGGGTAATGCGGGAAGTGTTTCTTTCCTTTTCTGTCAGGGGCCACCTCAGTGAGAGGTGGTTTGGGGGGCGGGGGAGTAGGGAGGAAAATGGAGAAGGATTGGAGAGGATTTTTGCTTCTGACTTGTGTGTGGCCCCCCAACTGATTTTTCTGTGTGTTCCCCACCCCTGTTCTAAGCGTATGCCTTCACAAAGAGCTGAATTGACAGCAATTGATTCAGTAGGCATCAATTTATCGCATCTACTACAGACTTGATAAATTGACTACTGAGCACTCTCCTGTCCACTCTGGTATTCCACCAAAACGTGAGGAATAAGCAGAGTCGAGGGGAAAGCATCAGCTGTCAACTTACCACGGTGAAAATAACATGGTAAGCAAACCTAAGTAGGCCGATTTCAGCTATATTATTCACATAGCTGAAGTAGCATAACTTTGGTTGACAGCCCACAGTAGTATAGAGCGTCTCAAGAGCTTTCACAGTACTGTGTTTTAGGGTATATAACCCACACTCGTGCATAACCCGCAATTTTTCTTTGGTGTGTAAAAAAACCCCAAAAAACAAATTACCCACGGACATGTATAGCGCACGGGTTCTATGGGCTAATTCATGGTAATTGCACATACCAGGAGGTAACAGAGAGTGCAGCGTAGACAAGCGGGCCGGCCTGTGGGAGGGGAGCCACACTCGCGTCCAGGCCCCACGCAGCCGCAGCCGCAGCCGCAGCCAGGCGCAACCCACCCTCTTCCGGGCGGGGAAACGGAGAGCACAGAGCAAGCGCGCTGGAAGCTCGTCAGGCCCTCCCTGCAGCGGAGTGGAACTGACCTAATTCTAATGGGTAAAAATAAAACTTGTATACCCCACCCAAAGGGGGGGGGGGGGGGGGGGAGGTGCTGTTTAGTAAAAATGTATATAACCTGTGGATTATACACACTAATTTACGGTAATAACAAAGCACAAAAACCAGACCCAAGACTAAGCCTTATCTAAATGACAAAAATAATGTAACCTAAATTAGGCTGTGTCTGCATAGGAGATCCTACCGAGGCACAGCTGCACTGCTGTAACTTATCCTGTGTAGCTGCTCTATATTTTCCACACCCCTGAATGACATACGTTTTACCGACAAAAGTGCTCACGCCGACATAGCTCAAGGTCAATGTACAGCCACCACAGTTCACGTCCATGAAATGCCTTCGTCGTTCGGTGTTTGGCTTCATCAGGAGCAGCTCTACAGACTTGTGTATGGCATTGTGGGGCAATGATAGCTGGCGATCTCTGCAACCTCAGGGGCCACAGCCTAAGCCATCAGCCCTGCTACCAGGTGGCTCCAGCTATAAGCTCTAGGCGGGGTTCGAGCTGCCAGCCAAGAGACAATTGAAGTACAACACAGTGTTTACACAGACACCGGCTGTACCACCCTACATCAACCAAAGCACTACGCCTCTCATGGAAGTGCAGTTATTAGGTCAGTGAAGTGGGCGACTTAAAATGGTGGGAAAAGCACTGTAGTATAGACACCGACATAGTAAGCTCAACACAGGGGTGTCTGCAGGAATTTAAATGTCACTGCTTTTGGAGGGGCATGTCTAGGGGTGTGAGGGACTAGTTGACTATCCGATAGGCAAATGCTTATCGGACAGCTGACAGTATAGTCGACTAGTCGCTTTCCTCCCTCCCTCCCCCCACTGCTACCTCTATCAGATAGAGGCAGCAGGGGGGACAGGGGAATAGAAGAGGGTACTTCAAAGCAGCAGCACCACATGGAGCCCAGGGTCAACTGCTCCATGCAGCTCGGTCACTTTGAAATACCATGAAGAACCTGGAATAGGGCTCCTCATGCATTTCAAAGCAGCAGCGTCACTTGGAGCCTGGAATCGGGCTCCACTCGGCATTTTAAAGCAGCAGCAGCAGCTGACTCGGGGCTTTGGTGCTTTCGCCTTTGAAGTACAGCAGCAGCCTTAGGGCTGCTGCTGTACTTCAAAGGCAGAGGCGCCCTATCAACTAATCGAGTAGTCAATGCAAAAATGTATTGACTATTTGATTAGTCAATTACCTGATACTTAATACACTTAGGCATGTGCTGTGCCCCTGCCATAGCCTCAGAACCAGGGAAATTCTATGTCTGACAATTATTGGGGCTTGTGCCCCTTCTTGCCCCCTAGCTTGTGTACACCCTGGAGTTAACACAGACTGTCTTATGTTGACCTAGCACTGTAGTGTAGACCAAGTCTAAGTTGCAAGACAATAGGTCAGTAGCTGTAAAGCAACTCCACTTCATTTATAACATGGACTTACAAGAGTTTGCGGGGCAAACTGACAGATGCGGCAAAAGGGCAACTTCTGTTCTCATCAATTATTCTGCCATTCTAACAGTTACTACAAGGACTGTTTTTGAGGCCTCTTTTTTTAATAGGTGAAGCTCAAACCCATTACATGGCTCATCTTCAGCCAAAAAGCTACAGAACATTAAAATGTTTGTAGGACTCAGTGCAGTTAAGAGATAAGGAAAAAGGAAATCATTGTAAAGCTATAACTATCCTATCTTATTGAACAGCCCACAATGGCAGGAGGAGTGAGAAATGTGTTTATCAGTTTTGGTTGGGCTCATGTAAGTTTAGCCTCTCAATTCATCAGCCTAATGAATTTCTATATTCCATCTATAAAATGTGTTCTGCGGATGCCCCTGACATCAGCAAGGGTTCTCCAGCATTCTCTCCTGGCCATTTAACAGCAATGAGTGGGAATAGGAGCTGGATCAGAAAGGCTGAGTTCTGTCTCACTTGTCATTCCAGAATTCTGTGTTAAATGCCAACTTCTCCTTTTACAGAAATCCCTTTTTGCTTTTTAGAATAATCTTTCGATGTCCTGGGGAGAATAAAACTGTAGATGATTGCTAAAATAGAGTCAGAATGTCCTATTCACTGAGATTCCAGGCCAGCTAATAGCCAGAATGTTGTAAATTACCAAGGAGTGCAGGTTGTAACTCATTTGTTACTCACTTCACTTTCTCTTCCTATAAGCTCAAGTCCAGAAAAAAAGAAAACAGTAAAGACAAAGCCATCTTAATGCTAAAGTTCTCTTTATTTCTTAGAAACGACACAGCTTTTCCATCATGTACACAAATACCATTCACTACCAATACCACAGCTTCACTTTTAATACCAACATAAAAAAGGACAAACCCCGAACCCAGATAGCATCGCTTCATTTCACTATACCAAGATCATTTTATGGAAAGACTGAAGAGAAAATACAAAGCAAGTTTATGACCAGGGACTCTGGAAGAAACTTTCAATTTTGAACATAATTTACAGCCTTACAATTGGAGATCTATGCACACTTTTTTGATATACATATTCAAAATAAGGTTTTTCTACAAATGTACAGTATGTAACTAGCTAACCTTTAACAACTGAAGAATCATATCCTTAGCCAGTGACTTTGAGGTAAGACAAAAGAGCATTATGTTTTGTAAGTATCATTATGATTATGAATAATGCAATCCTTGTAGCTGAAGCAGATACATAGCTGGTCCCCTCCATATCCCCCACTCCATCTACGTTTTGATCAATTGTTAACATGATGTTCCAAAAAGCCCATCTAAACTGATAATGAAAGTGGTGTTATCCTAGCTGAACTAGCCACTTTTAATAACAATTCAGAGGAAACTTGCTGCTGACTACCACCATCAGAAATGGATCGCAGTTGTTTTGAACAGATACAGGTAGAGACAGAAGGGACTGGCTTAGAACTTAAATTTTAGATCAATTTACTGACATCAATCAAAGACGTGAGAAAAATCCATACTCTGTGACTGACATAGCCTAACCTCCAGCATAGATGCAGCTAGACAGACAGAAAATTGCTTCCGTTGACCCAGCTACCATCATTTCAGCAGATGATTCTCCCACAATGACAGAACCACCCCTTTCATTGCTGTAGGAGAGCCTTATGGGGTTATGCCAGCATAGCTATGGTGCTGATATGCCAGTATTGTCCCCATAGTCTAGGCATTTCTATAGGCTTCAGCATTCACACCCAATGAATAGAAATTGAGGCAGTTCACACCTCTTGGGGCAAATGGTGTGCCCTCTTCATTACACTAACTCATCTGAAGATGGGCAGCATACAGGGAAGCGGACTGGCCAGAGGATGTAGACTCTCAGCAGGTCATGAAGCCCTGTAGTATTCCTGTGCACTGATACGCAGCTGTCCCACTACTTCATGAATCCATTGAATATTCACCCCAGGTATACAGCTAACAAAGCCTGAGTGGGGAATACTACCCAAAGAGCAGAAGTGGGCATACACATGTGGATTCTATCAACCCCCAGTTCTGAAGGAATTCCATGATGCACAACCCAGGTACTCAGGATGGAATTTGAGCTTCAGACAGTTCATGACTCTTCCTGCACCGGCAACCTGCAACAGAAGTGCTACAGTTTTTGGCATCTTGCTTATTCTGCGTGGGATCCAATAACAGCAAAGTACTAGAAATATAGACACTACAAAACGAACACCAACAAAAACAGATCTGTAATTCACCAGTTCAACTGTGAATTCAACTGATAAGAACAGTGGAAACCATACAAAAGACAGAGCTCAAGCAAGCTTAAGCATTTTTTTATCATTTCTAAAGCTCAAATCATCAGCCAGCTGCTTGAGCCAGGAAATTCACATTTTTGGAAGTTTAGACACAACTGTACAGCGTACAGAAGATCCATATGCAGCCATAGATTAAGAACAGCTGATTAACTCAACAACTGCTGAGTTGGCACTTACTGATCATGCCTGGTATCAGGTATGTTTCTGTCCATTCGCAGTTTGTCACTTTCTACTTGATTGAATTTATTACGAGCATATGGGTCCTGACCAGAGCGGACCATAGTAACACCAACATAGTTATCTTGATCAAAATCTTGCCATCGAACTTTTCCTGAAAAGGAGAAACCCAGAGTTAAATATTCACATCACAGATCTGAAGCAATAAGCTCTAGTTTTCAAATGTCTGAAAAAGTTTTCACTTTTACCAGATCAAAGTACTTTAAAAATAAATGAAGCCTTAACATTCCCTTGAGGCAGGCAATACACCTCTTTTACATCTGGCTTACACTGATGTACAAAGTGACTTGCTCTGAGCCACACAATTTACTAGTGTAGAGTTTCAGTAGGAACTGAATTCATAATGTCCCCACTACACCACACTGCTTTCCTCGGTTATAAGTATTAACCTCAGGAACCATATGTTCCACTTTTAAGGATATTCCACATCAGGCAGCTGATGAGTCAAACACAGATTTACACCCCAAGAAAGATGCATTTAATTGTTCCAGTTTAGATTTCAATTAACTTCACTAAACCAAACCACTGGGGTTTAATTTGGCACAATTATCTTAGAAATCATTACTTTTAATCTCTATGCTCCAAAAGATGTGTTCCTCAGAAACGTGGTTACAAGTAAATTTTAAAAATTGTGTTGTAAAACATCCAAATGCTACTCATAATGAGGACACTTGACCATTTTCCAATATGAAATACATGACCTAGTTGGAACACCGTAACTTTTATGTCCTGTCATCAGCAGTTTAACTCTACTGGAGAGCACATAGCTATGTGATCCCTGGTAATACAGTGGTTGCCATGCTTTTGGGGACATATGCTCTCTCTCAAGCCTGCTTGTTTTAACATTACAGTACAGAATTAAGGTAAAAACAGTGATATGCTTCACTGACAATTTTTCAAAAGAAACACGGGGAACTATCATTTCAGAGTTATTTTTGAGCAAGTTCGGTAAGCGACAGATTGGCAGAGAGTGTCACTCCCTTGGCGCGCCCCAGAGACGCTAACAAAAGTTCTTAGGCAAGTATACCTTAGGATGCTTTAAACATAACCTGCTGCTCTGCATCAAGGGTATACTATTATAGCAGACATTCACAGGAACAATAACTCTGGACAGCCAGAGATTGGTCAGACATTCAGATAGACCTTTACTGTTGTCAATCTGCATAGTGTGCAAAGTCCTAGAAAAGAAAGTAGCGTGCAGGTGCTGGACTCAGACCCATGGAGATAAAAACAATGACATGCAAGGGAGCTGCAAGTCAAAACCCCTGAGTTAGGAGGGAGAGAAACATGTGTCCCCTACCCAGCGGATGTTGATGGCAAGAGGCCTGAGACAGCTTTCCTTGAGCAGAATACAGAGATGCCAAGCATTAATTTACCCCAAAACTATAATACTCCTGATTCATACTGGATTACAGTAACTTCTGTTATTCAGTGCATGTTTGTTTTCCATTTTATTAAGTGCAATGCATTCACTTTTCTGGTTTCAAAAATAAAGACTTTAATGTAATACTGACATTTATTTTTTCAAAATACTACTGTATACATTAAAAATGTTAATTTCTATGACACTTTCAAAGTTGTTACAGCACCTCTCCAATGCTGAAATGGTATTCCCACCAACCCCTGCTTCCTAGATTTGTGCTGACAACTGTGGAACGTGTGCCCACAGTGAAATGGTATGGCAGCAGTTGGAAGAAGCAATTCACATGTTCTCATTAGATAGGTTTACATCAGCTAGAACAGCTCCTGTGGCACTGCATGGTTATAAATTACAACAGCTCAAGTGAACTATTGTAAATTGTAACTGCACAGAAGGAAATTGAAGTGGTGCTCAGCAAAAACAAGGATATTGCCTTTGAAGCGGCAAAGAAGATAGTGTTTGACAGTTTACTAATACAGTTCTAAGAAAAATGGCTCTTAACTGGCCTTTTCCAGCAACTGAACATGTATTTGTACATTACCTGCTTTGTGCCCCAGTATACAAGCTGCAGATCTCTTTTTCAGAACTATGAGTGAGCATTTATTGGTGGGTTGGAGAGCTGGCTCTGTTTCCAACTGTCCAAGCGCATTAAAAGACAGATACAAATGCAGTAAATACTTAGCTTATATTTTACCTTTGTGATACTGATAAAAAAAAAATTCCTACACTTTGTATTGTTTCAGAGAATCTCTCATATACTAGCCAATTCTCTCTCTTCTCCCCCCCCCCCCCCCCCCACACTTGGAGCCGCTTCCATGCCACATGTCGCCTCCCACCATGGTGCTCGGCTGACTTCTGTGCCGCTCAGCCAGGCCGCTGCAGGGGTGGAAGCAGCGCAAGAAGCCGTGTGGGTCCTGCACTCCCCATGCAGCAGGGTAGCCCAGAGGGAACAGCCAGCATTTCAGGCAACAGCGCCACCCAGAGGGAACAGCCAGCATTTCAGTGTTACAGAGTCACAGACATTGGGCTACTATACATTTGATGCGACAGTGTAGGTTTGGGTTAGCTTGTAAGACACTTGCTTTTAAAATAATAAAAATGTCCCCCAAAATGGTGGTTCTGATTCATGTAAGACCAAATTAAGTTTCAGAACTGGCAGTCTTATGTAACAGGTCTGAAAATAATAGAATCATATTCCTAATTACTGATAATGTCACATTGAAGCTTAAGACTTAGGGCTAAAACCTGAGTGCCAGCATAAAAAAAAGCCTGCAGTAATAAGACAGTTGGGAGACTGGGGGGGGGGGGGGGAGGAATCCTTGTGTTCTTGGCTCATTGAGTAGTCTCCTTGTGGCATCTGGAATCACCATGGATGCATAATGTAAAATCCCAAGGCTGGCTATGTGGATGCCCAACATTTGAAGGCTGATCACCTGGATCTAATATTGCCATAGCTGACTCTAAAGCTCCTGTTCTAGGTTTGACCAGGGACAGAAAGGGAAGCTGAACATGTCCTGCTTTGGCCATTCCTGACCTACAGAATTAACTTGGAAGAAAAAGAATGAGAAGGAAATGGGCCACAGAATAAGTTAAACTGGTACAGAAGAGATGACAGAGCAAATGAATTTGCATGCGGACAAAGGGAACAGGTTAAACTCCAGTGGTAGGTGTAGTTCTGTGAGATGGACATCAAGAAGTCTACTTGAGTGGAACTCAGGTATCAGCTGGAGCAATAGCTGGGCTATGTAAATGAGTCTGGAAAAAATAGCAGGTGAACTACTCAAGAGATCCCCAACCCAAGCAGCAGCCAGAGGTGATACGGGGGATCAGGAGCTCACTTTTTGGACTAGTTTTTAATCACAAAACATAAGTCAGGACCAGTTGGATATACTGTACAATTCTCTTGACTTTTGTGGGTATCAATAACTGCTAGATTGTGTCTTACCAAAGAAACAAAAGGGGGAAGAGAACTGGAATGTCATGTCACCGGTGCAGTAACATTTAATTCCTCTCCAAGAAGGACCATTGAAAAATATTTGTGATGTTACTCTAATCTAAAATGGGGTAACCTATACTATGAAGAAAGCCAGGGAAAAAAATGAAAGCAAGTAATTAAAATAGGTTCCTTGATTAATTTTAGCCTCTGAGACTTAGTATTATTTCATAAGTCCTTTATAAAAATTGTAACATCAGGTTCAACAGTGTCATTAATTGCTCCTTTACTCAGCAGGGGAACTGCAACACTTAATTAAAAGTATAATTACAATTTTTTAATTTAATAAAATTGAAGATTGATCCAGATACATATGAGTGGGGAATATAAAATTCTAAAAGCTGAAAATAAATCATTTTCTTTAGTTAGCTGTCAAGACAAGCAGTCAGAGTTTTGCTTTACCCCTGTTGAAGCAGACACCACCACTTCAGAGTATGGGAAATTAGCTCTCTGCAGTGCTGTATCACGTTTCAGGATCTACACAGCACTGAGAATAGAATTTTTGATAGTAAAACGTCAATTTACTTTTAAAAAGTCAGTAACTTTGTATAAAGACTGACTCAAGTTCTACCTTTTAAAACATTAGTGCACTCAGCTTTCATAAACAATTCCTTGCTTTCCTTGGAGGTCTGAAAACATGTCGCAAAAGGCTGAAACAAGCAGTAGCTTTCCTAAACATCGAATGAGAAAGCAGGAAGGGAATATGAGCCAAGAGAAGGAAAAAGCCAGTCACCTAAAACCTAACCACTTGGATTTAAAATGTTGCACAAAATTTGCAGGAAAAAACTTAACACACAACGAATAGTTTTTAAGGTTCTACAAGTCTAACAAAACATGTAATGTTATCATGAGCTTTTGTGGACGCTCGTGATACCATCTACATGTTTTGTTAGTCTTTAATGTGCTACTAGTCTGTTTGTTGTTTTTTAAATATTTCTTGTTAGACTAACTCGCCTACCCCTCTGAAAAATTTAGAGGTCTGGATTAGAGATCCCTTGATTGTGTATTCCCCTATTAAAAGCACAATATTTTAAGAGTATAATCCTGTAACAATATATTATTTGAACATTGTAATCAGAGTATGGTGTATTCTGCAAGAGCATGTTAAGTCTTATTCCTCGTTCTTACTTTAACAGGTAGAAAAGACTGGCAGCTGGTCTCATTCCTGGCTTCATATGCTCCAGGCTCCTCACTTCTCCACCTGTATCTTTAGAAGAAACCTCTAAATCCTCCTTTTCCATGTCTTTCCCATACCACTCCCAACAACTGTGACTGCTCCCTATGACCAATGAAAAGGTCTCCCCTATTTAAAAAGAAAGCCTAAGGCATTTGATGTACGCCTAGAACCCTCCTAAACCAATGGTGCCCAAACTTTCTCTTGTGCCCCACCGTCCCAGTAATGGGATCATAGTTCCCCCTAAAGTGTGCGCCTGCATGGGCATACACCAAGAATTTGAGGCCTACTCACCTGCTCAGCAGGGCCCATGCACTGGCTGCTCAGCTGCTCCAGAGCAGGGCTAAGAGACAGGTGGCAGCCCCACCCCAGGAGCAGCTGGGCAACCACTTTGTGGGCCTGGCCCTAACTTCAACCCTTTGCCAGTGCTGTAGCTGTGGTCAGGGTGGGCTGCATGGCAGGGCTCAATTCTGCTGGTGCAGCTCGAGTCCCTGCGCAGGGGCTGAGCTGAGACTGTTGGGCTGGAGCAGGGGCTCTGCAGCTGGGGCTCGAACCAGCCTCCTGCAGAGGCAACCCAGGTCAGGGCAGTTCCTACCACTCCTGTCAGACACGTGCTCAGAGAACACCATGGGGGACATGACCAGAGCAGCCTCAACGGTAGCAGCTGGGTGGAGCCCAAGGCGCATAGTGCACCTGCCCCTGCTAGGGAAATATTGAGCCCTGGCTCCCCTCATGGGACAGACAGAGCTCACCATAGGCTCCACAGGTGTCTGCGGGACTGCTCTGCAGCACAGTGCCCAAAGAGGAGCTCACCTGGGCTCTCCAGCCCCCCAAAAGTGGCCAGCACTGGTTCTACAACCAGGGCAACCTCCCCACAGGATGTGGCTGCAGCATGGAACAGCGAGAGGATACAGTGTGAGAGTAGCTGCTTCAAGCAAGGTGGCAAAAAAGCCACAGTGGAAGGTGGGATGTGTGAAGAGCAGCTGGCCCCGCCGGCCAGCCCTGAAGCGAGCAGGTGACGATGGGAACTTTTTGTAGAGGAGGGAAGGCAGGGAGAGCATCCTACGGTTATCCAGCCAATTATGCACCCACCTTATTGTGGCCCTATCTAAGTTATATTTGCCTAGTTTATCAATAAGAATATCATGCGAGACCGTATCAAATGCCTTACTAAAGTCTAGGTATATGACACCCACCGCTTCTCCCTTATCCACAAGGCTCGTTATCTTATCAAAGAAAGCTATCAGATTAGTTTGGCATGACTTGTTCTTCACAAACCCATGCTGGCTATTCCCTATCACTATTACCTTCCAAGTGTTTGCATATGATTTCCTTAATTACCTGCTCCATTACCTTCCCTGGGACAGACGTTAAACTGACCGGTCTGTAGTTTCCTGGGTTGTTCTTATTCCCCTTTTTATAGATGGGCACAATATTTGCCCTTTTCCAGTCTTCTGGAATCTCCCATGTCTGCGATGATTTTTCAAAGATCATAGCTAAAGGCTCAGATACCTCCTCTATCAGCTCCTTGAGTATCCTGGGATGCATTTCATCAGGACCTGGTGACTTGCTGACATCTAACTTTCCTAAGTGATTTTTAACTTGTTCTTTGTGTATCCTATCTTCTAAACTTACCCTCTCTCTGCTTGTATTCACTACGTTAGGCACACCTCCAGACTTCTCGGTGAAGACCAAAACAAAGAAGTCATTGAGCATCTCTGCCATTTCCAAGTTTCCTGTTACTGCTTCTCCCTCCTCACTAAGCAGTGGGCCTACCCTGTCCTTGGTCTTCCGCTTGCTTTTAATGTATTTATAAAAGGTCTTCTTGTTTCCCTTTATGCCTGTAGCTAGTTTGATCTCATTTTGCGCCTTTGCCTTTCTAATCTTGCCCCTGCATTCCCGTGTTGCTTGCCTATATTCATCCTTTGTTATTTGTCCTAGTTTCCATTTTTTATGAGATTCCTTTTTTATTTTGAGATCATGCAAGATCTCCTTGTTAAGCCAAGCTGGTCTTTTGCCATATTTTCTATCTTACCTACACAGCGGAATTGTTTGCTTTTGGGTACTCGAGAGAAGTCTTGGGGGGGGGGGGGGGGGGGTACGTCAACAACTGAAATTTGGAGAAAACTGCATTTTTGTTTTAAGTTTTACAGCACTGTATTATTTTTGTACTTTTTACACCCAAAAATGTCATTGCCCGTCTGGCTACGATTAAGTTGTTTAAACAAACGTGCTGCAATGGTGGGGGGGGGGGGGGAGGAGAAACTGTGTGTCTGAACTGTAGAAGCGGCGAGGAGTCCTGTGGCACCTTATAGATTAACCGAAGTGTTGGAGCATAAGCTTTCGTGGGCAAAGACCCACTTCGTCTGACAAAATGGGTCTTTGCACACAAAAGCTTATGCTCCAACACTTCGGTTAGTCTATAAGGTGCCACACGACTCCTCGCCACTTTTGCAGATTCAGACTAACATGGCTCCCCCTCCGATACTTAAGAACTGTAGGTACTTTAAAAAAAAAGGTTGAGAAACATTGTTCTAAATCACTTTATTACTGATGATTTGTAAATGATTCTCTGAAGCTCTGTAATTGTTTCAGCAGCATTGCCTTTTAAACTCCGCAATCTGTATAAACTTGCAACTTTGCTTTATAAGTTCAGAAACCTATTGTAAGCTTGGTGATTGTTGAGCCTTGCAACTTGGTAATCTTTGTAACTCTCGGCCACTTTGCTTGTATCTTGCTCTAAACTGCATTCTCCCTGAGATATGAATTTGTGTGCCTGTGGGATTAGAAACTACAAGGCTGAGCATGTGGAGCCAGGTGATGAGTTAGACCAATTAAGGAGACTGCTGCTCTACTGGATCAAGGGAAGTCTGGGCATGCTTCCTGATGATGAAGGTGGATGAGTCACAGCAGTTGTAGAGAAGCAATAAAAGGAGAGAGCATGTGGCAGAAGCCCCTCTCTTTCGGAGAAGCTCCCTTTCTTTTCCTGAACAGCTCCCCGGCCATGATCAGCAGACAGACCCTCCAGATGCTGGCTCCTCTTTAGTTTAAACCTTTAGGGGCCGCTCTATCCTCTGCATATTAATTCCTTAATAAAGCCATACTAGTGTAACCCTGGGTGGTCTTCACTGGGAATTTTTGGGTAACAGCTTGGTGGTGTTCTGGCTTTGCATATTATAACGAAACAGAGGGGGAGATTTTCTAACCTCCTGCAATGTCCAAACAAAACACACACTTATGACAATTCTGTTACTTCTCTTTGCTTTTTCCTTTCATCATTTCTGAAGAAGCCTAGTGCCTCTCTAACCATGAGTCCAGGGAAGCAATGCAGTGAATGCCCAAGTGAAATAGCTAAGGTTGTTGAATATGCAAAGTAGGATGGCTTGTCTTAACTGGATCATACATCAGAATTGGGGCTGCACTCACTATACAGTGTACTTGCTAGTGCTATTGTAGTAATACAAAAAAAAAAAAAAAAGTCGTCCACTCCTCCCCCAAGAGTTGATGCCATCTAATCTTTCCTGCTGGATTTAGATCTGTTATTCACAATTTAGGGCAATTCCTAGCATGGTGGGTGGCGAACAACTGGGGCCGGGCTGGACTCATATGCCACGTGGCTTCCCTGTCACAGGGCCGGCCTTAGGGCTGAGCAAACTGGGCCCACGCCCAGCGTGCCATAGCCAGAGGATGAGGGGTAACCGGGCATGGGTGTTGCTGAGCAAAGGGGGTTGAGGGTCCTGGGCAGGATGCAGTATGGCAGGAGATGCTGGAAGTGCAGGGTGGGGCACACACACAATTTTGTTAGTAACAACCACAGTGGCACAAATCTGAACAAGCGCACGTGACATCAATATTGGTGCACAAGACAAAACTCACTCAGCTCATGGATTGAAAATCTTAGAGGGAACACTGAATGAGATGTATCAATACTCCCCACCACTAGAGGCAGAAAGCAGGGGAGCAAGGCTGGGGTCAGGAGAGGATTGCTCTCATTCCCTGCCCCCTCTGCACTACTCAGGTGGGTATGCCCCACACCACCACTCTAAACCAGGGCTATGTAGTCAAGTCCCTACAAATGAAGAGATGCAGCTAAAAACACACAAGAAAAGCTACAACTACAGCAAAAATTAGAGATAGAAATATTTGCATAGAGGCTGTTAAGGAAAAAAAAAACTGCACAGAAAAGTGACTGCTAGAAACCAAAAACAGAATTACCAACATGTTTACTCACATGGATAAACTGGAAAATGGTTAGAATCAAATTTCTAATAAAAAGCAAATGTCTGTAACACTTCTATTTCCCACTCTCCAAAAAATGTCAGAAACTGGGCCAAACACTAGAGGGGGGAAAACCATTAATTTAAATAGCTTATGCTGCGTCAGATTTTATGATTACAGAACAAAACATGCTTAAAATTATAGCAAATCCTGCTTAAACTAAAGAGGAAAAGTCTCCTTGTTTGTTAATTTTCTTCAAGATCATCTATTCTATTCCAGATGCGTAGGTTATAATTTCTCCTGGCCAAGCATCTGGATTTGTATAGAAGATGAATGAGAAAAACATGCTATAAAACCATTTGGTAGAACATCATTTCCTTTGCAAGACACACTTGTCCTTCAAATAGAGAGTTAGGTATCAGAAACAAATTTTAATAAGTGATTAGGGTGGGGGTTTTTTGTTTTTTGTTTTTTTGGTTTTTTTTTGTTTTACACTCCTTGGTGCTTTTATTCTAGCTATGCATATTTATCATTGCTGCAAAACAGCAGTTTTGTAGCAACAGGAGTCTTAACAAGAATACATATTTATCAAAGTCACTTGGAGCTTTCCTAGCCTGTATCTCAGGAAATGTCCCTGTACCTCTGTGACAAAGACGTAAGACTCCTTGCCTTTTTCATCCATGATATGCTAGAGAAGGTCAGATATGAATGGTAGATGTTTGGAGTGCTTTGGAGCACAAAGCTTATAGCTCCACTCATGAGCTTAGACCATTACACAAGAGAAACATGTAGTTTCTCACAAAAGCCTATTTTATTTCAATTTGAAGCTAAAATTACCTGTTTCTGATTGAAGGTTCAACATTGGGGTGTTAATTATCACATTCCACTGGGGAGTGTACCACCAGCCAGTCCCAACAGTGGGGGAGAAATTTACAAGAGCCACTTCCAACAACTGAATCTGCACAAGCAAGCACAGATCAAATGTAGGTAGAATGTTTTCAAACCAAGCCTCAGCAAAAAAGGGTATTTTTACTCACAAGGTGGGCTAGAGTTCAGAAACCTGAAGTTTTCAGAATTAAAGCAAATCCACATTTTGCTTAATTCTCCTCTCACTTGCTGGGTAAAAACCTGTATTGGAAAAAGTTAACTGGCTCTCATTTTCATAGTTTTCAGTTTTTTGCTTTAACAAACAGTATTACTATACCTGGAGGCAGGGTCTCCACACTTTGTGCTTTGTCTTCCCCATTGTTACTGCGAGGGTCTTTCTTTTTTAGTGCATCAATGTCATTTGGGTCCTCCTAAGGGGGAAATAAAACAACTTAAAACCATTTTTTAAAATTGGCATAATTGAAGGACAATAATTTTTAAAAGGAAGAGTCTGGTCGTTTTTACTCTTTGGCACCAACATGATCTTTAGACCCTTTTAAGAGCATTAAAAGCTCAACAGTCTTATTTTAGGAACAAGAGAAAGTATGGCAAATTTCCCAGTTTTTCCCCAAAATAGGAAAATAAAACAGGGTTCTAGAAACTTGAGCGAACTTTTAACGTGTCAACTACTTACTTGAAGAAACTTCTTGCTCTCAAATAAAAAATGTATTCAGAAATGTGAATCTAAATGTAATTTGTGAAACTGAAGTTTGTTTCCACAAAGAATTGTGATGGCAATGTGTGACAAAAACAAAAGCATGTGCAGCTGTTTTCACATCTTAACACTTCTATTTAAATATTAATAGATAATACATAGCCATTTATGTTTATTAATAATGTCTGATACAGAAACTTTTGAAAGATACATAGGAAGTGCCATGTACAAGCACCCATTTTGGCAGAACTCCTGTTGGTAGCAGATTTTTAAAAAAATTACATTGTATTTCTGACTAATAATTTTGGGGAAAAAACTAATATTTAATGAAAAAGCAACTGTCATCTTTTCGAATTCCAGTGGATACTGATAAATACCAGATGAAAGTTCACTAGTAGGCTCATTTCTCTTCCTGATTAATCCCACAGAAAAATCGTTATCATGTGTTCATGTTACCATACAAACAACTGATGTATCCTAATGTTGAATTGACATCATAGAATCCAACTGGGAGAGAAGGTGCGATAACAGGAAGCATTTATATGAAAAGACTATATTTGATAATTAGGTGCACTACCAGAGTGAGGTTTTATTATGACGTGTGTATGGGAAAGCGTTTATTCTACACATCTGTACCCTATTTATTCATTCAGCTGCTCCTATTAGCTCTGCAGAGTCAACACAACTTAGGAAAATTCTGTTCCTTTTCTTGCATTACAGTTGTTTGTTAAGTCTCAATTACGGAGTCAGTTATCTTTCCGAAAACCCATGAAGGGCAGAATTTGCCCTGCAGAACTTTTAATATTGATGGTGGCATGTGACAAGGAAAGAACCAACCTTGATCCTCACAGTCAAACTAAGCAAGAAAGGGCAGTTTAGATATACTGTATTAACAAGTGTATTTGCCTCCCAACATCATTCAGATCAAATATTGGCTTTAGCTTATATTAACTATATAACAGTAAAAATCAGCAAGGTAATTCAAGGACAGGAGTGGTTGCTGAAACTATTTTACACTCTTAATATAGGTTGAACTGCTTTAGCCCAGCACTCTCAGCATCTGACCAGTGCCGAACTAGAGAATTTGCTAAACCACAGGAGGTCAATATTGTCTAGCACCGTGGTGTCCAACACGCTAGCTACTAGCCAGCTGTGGCTATTTGGCCAGTTGAGTGTGGCTAGTTCATTATAGTACAGGGGTGGGCAATAAATTTAGACAGGAGGCCACTTCACTAATTTTTGAAGTGGCCACGGACAGCCCTGGAAGGGGCAAGGCATCGGGCAGAAGTGGGGAGGGCAGGACACTTCTGTGCTCCTGCTCGCACAGACCCTGATTGGCTTGGGGGTGAGGGAGCATGTGAAGTCTTTACTCCCACCCTTCTCCTGCCTAGAGAGAACAGCCAGCTCTAGAATCCTGAGGCCTTGCTTCAGGCCCTGCAGCCTGGGAGTGAGGCCAGACCTGAGCACCCTAGCACTGCTCTGTCCTAGGAAGCTCCCAACTTCCCTGGCAGCCAGGTCCTTCTTCCTCCCTAGCAAGAGCAAAACTCTCTTCCATCCTCCTGGAGTCCTTATTTATGTAGTCCCAACTGGGCCTTAATTGGCTACTATCTGCCACAGCTGTGGGCTTTGCTCTCCACCTTCTCCCAGGGCTGATGCCCCATCATGGCCTCTTCTCACCCAATGTATCTTTTTTCATTCAGTACCAAAAGGTCAACTCCAGTCACTGATCGGATCATAATGCCAGACTCCATAGCGAGCTGTCCCAACCTCAGGCCAATCAGTGCTTGGGGGCAGGAGAAGTGCACAAAGTCTCTTCCTACCTGCCCCCACCCTGAAAGGGACATACTGCACTTGCAGGGCAGGGTCAGGGAGCAAAAGACTTCACACGTTCCTCCTGTCTCAAAGCCTTGATTGGCCTGGGGACCAGGGAGTGTCAGGGCATCCACAGGCCAGATCCACCCTCACTGGGGGGCCTGATCCATCCCACGGAGGCCTCTTTGCCCACTACTGCTTCAGAAGTGGTTGAAGACTACGGGTCTAGCAGTATTACCAACACTTCCACTGCTTGCTGGTCTCTTTGAAGACATTTAGGGGTAAATGAGAGCTAAATAAAAGCATAGAACACTGAGCGCCAGGACTGGTAGACGTAAACAAACTTTATGGGACTGCAAGCAAGTTGGCCAGACACATAAGTGGACATCTGTCTGTCTAAAATCATGCCAGACCACAGTTGTTGCCGGACCAGAGAGCGTGGAACTAGAGAAGTACAACCTGTACTGTCTGTCCATATAAATGAGAAATATCCTAGACTTTCATGAAAATTCAGAGTATATATCTGTCAAAGCATTTCGAAAGCTCCAACCCACTGTAGTTTATTGATACCAAATTCAAAATGAAGTATTTCATGTGCAACATTTACATGCATTGCTGTTTAAGTATATTTATTTTATAGGGCTTTCACGCACACACACACACGCTCCCCTCCCCTCCCCCCCTCCCCTCCCCCCCCCAGTGCAAATACTGAAACAAGCCGTAAAGTCTGAACTGGGATTTTACAGATTCAGACCAGATTGGAGTAAACAATGCTTAACAGAAATCTGACTACTCAGAATTCCTTGGGTTATACAAGATTCACATACTTTGTGCTGCTCTATATTCTGCAGCAAGAGGTTTGTTTTTACAGCACTATGGTGCAGCAGACTGGAAAATCTGCTCCAGCTTCATTCAAGTTCAGTGTGCCACAAACATTTATACTGACAATGTACAACTGCATCAAAGAAGTTGTAAAGGAAGAGCTGTGTAGGAGATATTTGTATGTTTCAGCATGCCAGACAGTTGGGGGCTAAGAGATAAACCAATTAGCTCCATTTATCTGCTATGGATCGGAACTGACATTATTATTATTTAAAATAGTCATCTTTCAGGTTTTAGAATTTAAATCTCAAATGAAAGACAGTTGAAAACTTTTCAACTTGTATGCTGGCTCAGGGAAAGTTAACACGTTAACAAGTTTAATCTAAAAATGTTTTAGAAGTATATACAAGAATTACTTGACCTAACTTTGTGAGTACAATGTGGCAGGTATGAAAACAGTGCATGGGAGATTACCACAGGAAGTGACTACATAAATTAACTGAAATTATAGAAGAATTGGACAGAATATGAATTATCCAAAGTACATGACTAGTCTGTGCATTTCAGAAATATTTATTCCCTGAACTCAAATATGTAGTTTTGAAACAATGATTCATTACTGCTGGTAAATAAAACATCAGAAAGACTCAGTCACACTACCCTAAATTTCCAGCTGCACTCACATGCAGTTTCCCTTTAAAACCTAGCTTCCTCTGCCTCTGGCCTCTCCCTCATGTTTGAAATTTCCTCCCATATCAATTTTCTTCTTTCAGCTGTACTAAAATTAGCCGATGAGTGGAGCTAAGTTTTTCTTGTGGAGTATGTAATGTAACTGCAGGTATGTTAACAAATTTTAATTGTGCAAACAATGAGGACTCCTATGGCACCTTAAAGACTAACATTTGGGCTCCAGGGGCATTTGGACATAAATGTATTTGGGCTGGACCTCACTTTGTCAGATGCACAAAGACAGAGTGCAACTTATTAACCAAGTGCATATGCCTTTCTTGAACTTTTTTCTTCTTTAAACAATTTTACCAAGTTTCACCTAGACATCAGCTTTCAATTAACCATTTGGGGTATTCTGATGTGGGTTAAACTGGTGAGCAGTTTGCTTTTCTTAGGCTAAGGAAAACTCCATGGTATCAATCCCCTTCCTCAAAAGAAAGCCCAGATTATCTGGACTGATTACTAATGTATACTTCACTACAGTTGCCAACAACTCTAAAATTTATAAACTATCACAAGAGCAAGGACTAGGAGCACCACATCCAAAGGTGAAGACATAAGTATTGATATCAAGTCCCACATAATAAAGCCTAGAGCAAAATTTTGAAGAGAACTATAACGACTTAGATTAATTGACAGGACAGTAAGGTTACATCTAGACTACATGCCTCTGGTGACAGAGGCATGTAGATTAGGCTACCGGACATAGTAAAATGAAGCGGCGATTTAAATCATCGCCGCTTCATTTAAATTTACATGGCTGCCGCGCTGAGCCGACAAACAGCTGATCAGCTGTTTGTCGGCTCAGCGCGGCAGCCATGTAAATTTAAATGAAGCGGCGATGATTTAAATCGCCGCTTCATTTTACTATGTCCGGTAGCCTAATCTACATGCCTCTGACACCAGAGGCATGTAGTCTAGACGTACCCTAAGACACCTCAGTTGAACAAAGCAATAACCATTCTCTCTTTCAATATCTATAGCTATATATAGATAGTCCGACTTTCAAAGGAATAGCATTCAGCAGTAAGCTCCATACTGCAGGTATAGCTGCACTTGCCATAAGAGCATATTGTGAAAGGGTTACAGCAGAAGGCTATTAAAAAATGTGGGGGTGGTAGGGAGCAGATCTATAAGCCTCAGACCCAAGGAGATCCCTGCTCCCAGAGTACCAGGGAGGGGCTGGTTTAGAGCCACCAAGCAGGGCAGTGGAACACCTGGGTCTAATTGATCTGGCCTGCAGAGTCAGGCCAGCCTAACCCAGTTATGACACCTGGGGGTAATTAAGAAAACCAGTTCAGACTGGCTATAAAAGAAGCTTGCCTGCAGCAGTATGGTGCATGCAACTGGGAGGAAGGAGGAGAGCACTGCTGGGAGTAGGAAGAAAGGAGATCACAACTAGGACAAAGAACCAGAGAGAAGGAAGGTACTGGGGAAGGTATGGGGAGGCAGCCCAAGAATCTTGAAATAATAGGTTTTGGGGATTCACATGAGCAGCTACTATCACAGGGCCCTGGGCTGGAACTCTGGGTAGATGGTGGGCCTGGGCTCCCCTCAACACCCACTTCCCCACTTTCACATGGGGGAAAAAGACTGTCGAGTTACTCTCCATTTTACCATATGCTGACTAACGATGACAAGAGCTCAACAGCCAGCAAATTAAAGCTCAGGGTATGGTACCTAACATTGTGTGCTGCTGTGAGCCTCTGAGGCAGGCAAATCTGCCAGGAAGTGCAGGACTCACTAAGTTTTCATAGGAGCTTTGTCTCAGCTGGTGTCAGTAGTGGAATTGGCACACACTGCAGTAGAAGTAAAAAAAAGGTGGTGTTGGTTTGGGGTATTTTCTCACCAAAACGGATGCGATAGTACAAGCACTAGCGCAAGGCACTGCAGGAAGCTACCCGAGCCCAGGTGAATGCTCAACAAGAGGCAGTAGCAGGAGACCAATCAGCGGCAGTCAAAAAAGCAAATAGAATGTTAGGAATCATTTAAGAAGGGATAGAGAATAAGACAGAAAATATCTTATTGCCGCTATATAAAACCATGATACACCCACATCTTGAATAACGCATACAGATGTGGTCACCTCATCTCAAAAGAATATATTGGCATTGGAAAAGGTACAGAAGAGAACAACAAAAGGGATTTGGAACGGGTCCCATATGAAGAGAGATTAAAAAAGACTTGGACTTTTCATCTTACAAAAGGGGAGATGAAGAGGGGAGTGGAAAATAAGAGGTCTATAAAATCATGACTGGTGTGGAAAAAATGAATAAGTAAAAGTTATTTACTTATTCCCACAATATAAGAACTAGTGGTCACCAAATGCAATTAATAAGCAGCAGGTTTAAACAGGAAGTTTTTCCTCACTCAGCCAACCTTTGGAACTCCTTTAATAGACTTCAAAAGAGAGCCAGATAGCCAGTGGTGGACATAACATCCATGAATCTATTAGCCAGGATGCGTAGAGGATAGGGACACCATTCCTATCTGGAAATGGGTGACAGTGGAGGTATCACATGAGGATTACCTGTTGCGTTCTCTCCCTTTGGGGCATCTGGTAGTGGCCACTGTCGGCAGACAAGACACTGTGCTAGATGGACCAGTATGGCCATTCTTATGTTCTTCATCAGGCAGCCAAACATCGAGCCCTCCTGCAGGAAATAGTGGCCCAGCTGAAAACCCTAACTCCAGGAGCCTAGGTAGCCAAAGAGTGAAAAGCCGCTCTTTTTACCCAAGACAAGTATGGAGGATGATGTGGAAGCCTACCTGCTCACCTTTGAGAGACTTGCAGAATGTGAGGACTGGCCTAGAGACCAGTGGACCAGTATACTTGGCTCATTCCTGTGTGGAGAAGCCCAGAAGACCTGCCTGATGGAACGACAGTAGATTACCCTCCGCTGAAGGCAGAGATCTTAGCCTGAGCAGGAGTGATGGCTGCAGTGCGGGCCCATGAATGGAGATGCTGCAGTGCTGTATCACGAACGGAGATACCAAGAGAACAAACCTCTGCATTCTCATTTATATGACTTCATCTATCTTGCCCAGAGATGGTTATAACCTGGGGCCTGTAGCTAGAGGCATTGGTTATTAACCGATATGAGGGGGTGCCATCAGGCCTTCACACTCGGGTGAGCCAGAATGAATTGGCCATGTATGACAACGTTGCTGTACTAGTGGAGAGGCAGAGGACCGTGAGGGAATTGATCCGACGATTAGGGGAGAAGCTCCCCCGTGTTAAGTCAACACCACCAATCTCCCAGGTTCCAGAACCTGGGATGTAGATTTAATGGTGCAGAAAGTAGCAAGCTGGATGTGCAAATCATTCATGCCTTCCTTCTGCCATTTGGTGACATTTATGGAAACTGAAGTGAGCTTGCAAATAAGAACTGGCCTTTCACATCAGACATGCCAATCAGTCAATACATGCAGGATTTTTAAGTGCAGATCAGCAACTGGTTCAGCAGATGTCAATAATAAAAAGTATCTCTGGTTTAGCAGCCTGTAACAGGACACTTCATTTGGACAATAGTATTTTATTTCATCCCATTGACTATTTATAATCCTATTAAAAGCCAAGATATTAGTTAACAGTTTATAGCCATGAGAATTACAATTCACATTCGTCAAAAATAAAGATTTCAAATGGTTTAGAGTTATAACAGAAATGAAGTTATGCCAGACATCCTTAACTTTACCTTCAACCCAGTCACCATATGCTTCCTCCACATAGGTCAAGTGCCACAGAATCTCAGTTAATGGATATTGTTACAACTGAATATCTTAGCAGTTTGGCAAGGAGCCCTGGCAGCTGGGGATACCTTAAACCCTATGTACTTGAGCAGTTTGCCAGCACAGGAGGCAAGCTTAGTCATGCACACAGGGAAGCAGAAAAATCCATAATCCAATTGTGGCAGCATTAAAACTCCATTACAGCACTCCCCATCTCTCCCCCCACCCACCTTGCAAGGATCACACAATTTACCAAAAACAGTTGTGTAGCACTTTAAAGACTAATAAGACAGTTTATTAGGTGATGAGCTTCCATGGGGCAGACCCACTTCCTCAGCCTTTCAGAATATGATCTGAAGTGGGTCTACCCCAAGAAAAATCATCACCTAAAACCATCTTGTTAGTCTTTAAAGTGCTACATGGCTTTTTCTGTTTTACCAAGATCAGATTAACATGGTTATTTCTGTTACTTTTCACAGGATTTTCAATCAGTTATATCAGATTCCAATTAAACAACCTATGAAGATCCAAAAGTAGTTCCACCCCCAGCTATCCATAGGAGCTCTCCTTCCTTCCCCTTATAACTAGGGATGTAAGCTACCAGTCGAGTAGTCGACTACCTGATAAGCATAGACTTATTGTTTAGTCAAGTAACTAATCGCTCCTGCCTCTGCCCGCTGCTTCTGTAGCAGGGGCACCTGGGGTGTGTGTGCAGGAGCCAGTGTTGCGGGGGGAGGAGGGGAGCCAGCTTAGGAGCCACATCAGGCAGATCCGCAGTGGTCCAGGGAGCGGGGGACTGTTAAGCCCCAGCTCACGCCACCCCTGGCAGCTAACCTTGCTGCAGTTCTGCACTTTAAATGTAGTAAGAGCCTGCTGGGCTCTTTACTACATTTGAAATGCAGAGCCACAGCAGAAGCGCCCCCACCTCTCATCAATTAATGAAGTAGTTGATGGAAATTCCATTGATTACTCAATTAGTTAATTAACCGATACTTATCCCCATTTATAACAACCACCACCATCTGAAATTCCAGCCGACTTAGATACCTTGTAATAAATTTTCAGCTACAAAGTGATTAAAGCCAGCTTTTTTTAAAATCAAGAAAACATTTGGCTGTCTCAGAACTGACAGGTGGGTGTCTATTCTATTGGTACTGGTCCCACAAAAGGAATCAACAGGTAAGTTCCCATCTGATTTTAGATCAATGAGAACCTATTGTCCAAGATGGAAAATGAAAGGATGAAGAAGCAATGCACAACAGGTTTATTCTCCTACTCCAGAGGCGGAGGAAGATCGCACTTGCCAAAACAAACTCATTCAATCCAACCAGCAGTGTCTTTCAAAAATATAGCTCCTCCCACAGAGCAGAAGGAATGGCCATTTGTTCTTCACTGGCAAGTACTACCAAGGAAGAGGAAAAAGAGCATTATGGAGAGCCTCTCTGCCTTGGAGTGACAATTGCTTCTCTCTCTCTGAAGCAGCAGTGGGGACTTGCTCAAGCTCTCAACAGAATACTATTGCTATGGAGCAGTGGTCCCCAACCTTTTGGGGCTTTGGCACGCCCAGGGGCGGGGCCACCCATGCACGCCACGCACCGGGGGCACCACATTGGGGACCACTGCTATGGAGGCTTGCAAAAAAAAAAAAAAAAAACAAAAAAAAAAAAATTAGTTTCAAACATTTGCTGCCCTTTCTAAATATTCTCTTTCAATGTTTCTTGTTAGAGTCCTGTGTGGATGCAAATTTTGTTTCCACAAAAATGAGTCACAAATATCCACAGCCATAAAGTGAATAACTGTATATTTGCAGGGTTCTAGGTACAACATGTGTATATGCATCTACATCCATATCTGCAAACATGGAGTTGTGGATATCCACATCCACAGATGTGGATACCGGCAGATATATAGTGGATAACTGCAGATTTGTAGGGCTCTACTTGTTAGTTAACTGCCCTACAACCCAAGAAATGAAAAAACCCACTCTAGAAGCCAAAGCAAGAGACTAGTCTGGGCTTTCCCTGTCCAGCTGATTGATGGGGAGAACACCTATTGATCTGTACTATTAGTAATCTACAGAACTAAGCTACTTCCCAAAAATTCTGCAAACACAGTTTACACACAAATGAAAATCTGTGATTGTTATTTTTCCACCTCTGAAAAGAAAAACTGGGAGACAACTAGGTCATATTTTCTGCAATAAGTGATTTGTCTTTTACTAACAATGATTAAAACTGTCATTTATTCTCAAATCGTTTTACTGTGTGTACGCAAACGGACATGTATAGGCACATATTTCTATGACAAGCGCAGGCTCAGCAGCAGATGCTATTTGTATTGAGGTATTAGATACTTGGGACTTGGAAAAAGATTAAATGAACGCATCTTAAATCTGTTTGATTCCCAAGCAGCTTGAGTTGTATGATGCTATTGTGAGTATGCCAAGAGAGCTTCAATAGGAAAATAATAAAATTCCACACATCACTACAGGGTGGAGGGGAGGAGAGGGGAGAGGTCATGGAAATAGTGATACTTGCAAATTGTTACTAGCAAAATAAAAACCATGACAAAAGCAAGATCTAGCTAATTTTCTGACTTTAGAGTGGTTCCTATGTGTGTTAGCAACCACACAGAATGGTTCTTTCATAGGCATTGGATAAGAAACCAATAGCTTTTATTATTCTGCATAGGCTGTTTGTTCTAAATCCATTATTTAAAAACTCTTACTAAGAGGAATTCACACATACAAAAAGCAGGTGAAAAAGATTCAAAAACAGAACTCAAAGACTGTTTAGCCAAAGGCCCTATTCCAGAGGTCCAATTTACACTGAGTGAGAAATATTTTCATGCCAGAAGTTAGAATACAAAAAGTCTTTCTACATTATTTTCTATAAACAAATGTTTACAGTGTGATATCAAAAGACATGATTTCAATGGTAATTGGGATCAGACACTCATAAGAGTTCAGAAACAGCAATCCCAGAATCCGTAAACCGGATAAAATAATTTTCATTGGAACAGCTTCAAGAGCTACCGTAGTGCAAGGATACGATTTACTAATCCTATTTCAGTTATAACTGTCAGAAACCACAACAGGATGCATGTTTGTGACAAGGTATTAGAAGTAAAATGTCCACTGAGACAACAGACACATGTCTACACTGCAATTAAAACACCCACAGCTGATCTGTGACAGCGGGCTTTTGATAAGGGACTGCTTAACTGCAGGGTAGATATTTGGGCTTGGCCAGCAACTCAAGCTCTGAGACTCTCTCCTGCCAACAAAGCTACCATGCCTAAATCAAAGTGGTTTATTTTGTTGGCAGGAGAGCTCTCTTCTGAGGACAACAAGCAGCACACCTGTGCCACTGTAAGATGAGCAATGTAGATGTAGCCTTAGTGCTAAGCTTTAAACAGAAAGATGCTCTAGAAAATTTTAACTACAGTGGACATAGTAGTTCACTATGATGCTGAAAAGGGGACTTTTTAAGGAAGAATGACAGAGGGAGAATGAAGGGAAGGGCCTCTACACATCTATCTGCAGCACAGAAAATTCAGACATTCATCTCCATGAGATATTCTCGGATAAATATAACCAGAAACAATAGCTTTAAGACATGAATTGACCCACTTGTGCTAGTGGATGTTCCTTTTCCCATTGACAGAGAGCCTGTGAAATGCATAAAGCATGACAGCGTTCAGTGAGAGTTCTTGGTACATGTTCTCAGCTTCACTATCAGAGGAACTGGGCTCCTCTTCAGCACACAGGGAACAGAGAGAGCACATCAGGCCACCATTCTTCCCCCGCTCCCCCTGCAAAAAGGCCATGGTCCTGCAGAGCTCAGCTCAATCAAGGTAGTAAGGAGAGAAGCTCAGACACCCCTAGAGGGACAAGAAACACTAAATTATCACATTAGCTAGAAGGCCTCAGATACTAAACATACATGGGAAAGGAGTATGAGAGGCTGACTGGCATTCTTGTCCCTATTCTGCCCTTGATGTTCACGGTTGCATAACCCTCCCCTTCACTTCTCCCAACCTCCACCCCTCTCAAGTCCATTTATCTCCCTCCCTTTACTGCCGCTACAAACCCTTCTCCCCATTTCCTCCTACTCCCTAATTCCGCATCCCAACACATGCAATTTATTTTCTTTTCAAAAATATTTTGAGCATATCTGAATTTTCTGCCATAATGAAATATTTTCCCCACATAAAAAAACAACCACTCCTGACAGAGGCAAATTATAGCTGCATGCTTCTTTTTAATCTCAGATCTCTGCCTAGATTTGTATCTAACTCAGTGCCTTGTTTGGAGGCCAGGCTTGAGGGCCACAACATTCCATCAGAGTTACCCAGATCCTGAGAGACTCAACAGACTATGCTTCTTTTCCACAGAACCACCAGCACGCTCCATGTGATACACTTAATCCATGAGCCTATATGCTTTACCAAAGATGGACTCTTTACACTTTATGGGTGGCTTGCCTAAGGACATTTATACATTAACTCATGGACAACCCACCCACCTCAATCTGGGACAAGTCGAGTTATGTCTATTACGTATCTAGTTCACTTTGTCAACTGACCGTTGTATTCCCCATTAACCCAAAGCTTAACCCCAGATTCATTATGCCTTGGTTTTTAAACTTGTACCTGACATGACTGTCTTTGAAACATTCTCTGTCAGATACTTGAGGAGCAGGAAAATGGTTTCTGTATGGTAGGGATCTGAACTGGTAGCCGGTTACCTGGTAAGCGTCACTTTTAATGGGTGATGTTTAGCAGGTAATGATTAACTGTTACCCAGGAGCAGCCCCCTTGCCCATGGCTACCCCCCACCCCCCCAGCTCCTATTTCCAGCCCCACACAAGGCTGCTGAGACCCAGCCCAGGAGCCCGCGTGAGCTGGGAACCCACAGCCTCCTATGCCCCCTCCCCCCCCACGCCCGACTGACACTTCTGCACCACGTGAGGTTGCTGACTCCCGACCCATGAGCCTGTAATGGGCTGGGATCCGGCAGCTCTCCTTCCACTTGTGGCCCCATTTGGGCTGGGAGCCAGTAGCCCAGAGCGGGGTCAGAAACAGCCCCAACCCATGATACAGGGACACTACAGCCTTCCCACCCGCCCGTTTAATCAATTAACCAGTTAAACTGAACATTTAACTGGTTAATTAAAATGGGATTTTACATCCCTGCTGCATGGTCTCAGTGAAAAGGATCTGACTAGAAACATGTCAATGTCATGATGGCCACAGCGCTTCCTTCTCCCTGTGGCTGCACTCTGAGCAGTTTTGAAAAAATTAAACTCAGTCGATAACCATGAAACAGAGCAGTTGGCTAGAAAACGCAATTGCTCATCAGAATCCATCATATCACCTCACTAGTTCTCTCAAGATCTCTCATAGACAAGGCTCTCCCATTCTATTTATTGTTACCTTGTGGTTACTTAACCCTATTCTTCTAGTGTATTAAACTCCATAAACATTCTACTTAGGCATATTTACATTTAACATTTTATATATCACAAATTATACAACAGCTGAGTCTGGCCCATTCCCTCAATGTTTTTATCTGCAAATTTAATTCTTTAATTACTTTTTTAAATATTGGTCCCAGCACAGACAGCTGTGTACAGCTTCCCTGAACACACATAACTTTAATGCTCTCTGCTCATTATCCTTTATTACATGCCCCAGAGTTTACACAATCAAGTTAACTTTGTTGAACGTTTATTGGCTCCTCTCTATTTAGCCAGCAGTTACTTAACTTAAATAATCTAGTCTGCCAGACAAGTCAACATGGATTTGTGAAAAGTAAATCACGTCTATTAGACACCATAGTTTAAATGTCCTTTAGTCATAAACATCTAGTTTTGCAAGATAAAGGTGCTAGAGTTGCAGAGCCATTCCTACTTCCAAAATGTTTATAAATACTGGGATTGCTCTATACTGAAGAATCAAAAAGCTTCCTACAAAGGAGTTAGTTGGAATATTTGGTCCTTAAGCATCCTTGAATGTAGTAACTCAGCCCTTCCCACTCCCATTTAGCTCTAGAATAGAGTACCAAAAGAAAATGTATTTTATATATAGTGTACAGGAAAAGCTGAAAGGGGTTTTTAAATCTTATTATTAGGTATGTCAAGAATATGAAATGTTGTATTTTCGGAAGAGCCAGGGAACTGGCTAGTGTGTTCTCTCAGCCCTTATTTGAAGGAAAGATGGTCAGTGAATGTTTATTAAAGATCCTCCCCTTCCCCAGATAGTCAAACATAAGCAAAGGCTAAAAAATTCCCCTCAATAGCTTGCATGCCTGCAGTATTACTACCCAAATAGTTCTCCAATTCTCCATAGGCCGTTAGAGAAAAAAGACTAGGCAATAGCTGAAGTACAACATATAAAAATATCAGCAAAAAAGAAGAGGCTGAAGAATGAAGGATGGGGCAGCTCATATCTTGTAAAAGCCCTCAGACTTATAGCTCTTAGAATAAAGGAGATCTCATGATACAAGGAAGAATGGATGTTGACTATGTTAATTAACTAATTGAGTAGTTGATGGAATTTTGATTAGTCAATGAGGTAAGGGGGCACACTTCCACTGCAGCTCTGCATTAACAGCCTGGCATTAACTCATTTAAAGTGCAGAGCTGCAGAAGGGTTAGCTTCCAGGGTGGCATGACTGGGCCTGTCCTGCCAACTCTGGGACCCTGCAACTCTGCTCCCCTACTGCACCATAGAGACGGTGCTAGGGGGAACCACTTTTAAGATGGCTCCCCCCAGCACCAGCCCCCCCTACCCTTGTTGTCTCGGATACAGAGGCGGGGGAAGGGGAGAGAGCAAATAATCACTCGACTACTGAACTAGTCTCTTACTTCCCATCCGCTTCCTTGTAGGGATGTAGTAAATTCACTTCAGCCCAGCCTTACTTTCACAATACTAAGAGAAAACCATCTTAGAACTTCAGAAAGAATATGGAATGTGACCATGGATCAAAACATATATGATAGTGTGGGTAGAGGAGTGCAAAGAATTCCTTTTCCAATCTAGTCACTTTTGCTGCTCATTAGAGAAGAAAACAGCATCACTTCCCTTTCATCCATAGTGGAGACTGGAGAAAACTGCTGCTAAGTGAAAACAAGCTCCTAAAGAGCTACCCTAAAAAAGAAGCAGACGTACTCTGACTAGATGTGGTCTGCCAGATGCAAACAGTGGCACTACTCAGCACCTTTCCTCCCAGTCGAGTGCACACCACAGTGAAATCAGGGAGCAGATAGAATATAGAAAAGAGAATGAGAGAAAGAACTGCCAAGAAAACCAAAGAACAGAAAATGAAGCTTCAATTCAAAAGAAGTTTGTGCCTTGGATCTTTTGTACAGCTCGGGAATTGAGCACAGAGTATTATTTATTACAGGTTGGACTTCTGGTCCAGCATCCACAAGGGAGTTTGCTGAACCAGGGAAAGTGAGGGCTCTCTTAGGAGCACTGGCCTCCTGGCTGGGTCCCTTCCTGACTGTCACTCTGCTTCTGGCCCCCTGGCTCAGGAGCTGGAGGACTGGCCAGGCTGCACTCCCATCCCCCAGTAGCTGCCAGGCTGGGCTCCATTGCTGGGCTCCCAGCCAAAAGTTGCTAGGGCTCTCTGGTCCAGGGTTGTCTGGTCCAGCAGCACTCGTGATCTGGCAGTTGCTAGACCAGAAAGTCCCTGAGCAGAGAGGTTCAGCCTGTACCTCACACAATGCAAAACAAACAAGAGCAAGAAAGACTGATTTAGCCAAAGCCTCTAAAAGGAGCAGAGTTAACTTCTGGTTTAAGATCCTTAAGCATCATAGTCATGTAAGGACAACTGTAGTGCACTTCCCTTTCCTTTATGAATGATAAACTGTAAACAAAAGCAGACCACATAAGTCTCTTGTGTTGGTAAAAATGTTTTATGACACCTTACAGTTGATAGCCATATAACAAACTAAGATCAATATTGCAGCTGATTGTTTGTTCCTGCCTCCAATCACTGCTCTTGTATTTTCCTCCATATTTCTGCATTCCAAATTCCCTTTACAGACAAATCTCAGCAAGCATCCAAGTCTAATTCTACTTGTTCTAGAAGTTCCAAAGAGAAAGACCCTCCTCCCCCTGCAACAGAAGTCTTCATTGGTGTGGTGCATTAATTATCTACCCTCTATAGGAAGTTGCTTTAAAATCTTATGGAAAGGCAAACTTTTCCACCTAAGGTCATATGAGCCCATCTTGAAAGATACTTCAAGACCAAATTGGGTAGCCGAATAAAAGTCTAAATACCAAATGCACAAAGTGGTTTTGAGAAATAAAAGACCCCCGGTCCCTATACAGTGCTCTGCCAAGCACAGGGTAACACATACTAGTCACCTGCATCAATCTGCCTCCCCAGAAGTACTTGTCAACACTACATGCTACGTCACTATAATACCTAGGATTCCTGTCCAGGCCATCAATTATTTCATGCAGTCACTGAACAGAACCAATTGCAGAGCTGTACGGGCGCGTTTACACAGCACCCCTAAACACAAAATAAGATACGCAATTTACACTACACAATTTGAGTATCTTATTTCAACTATTTTGATATAGCTTATTTTGAAATTTGGCATGTCTACACAGTGCAAGATTTTGAAATAATGCACTATTTTGAGGCATCCCTTAACTCCTGTGGAACGAGAGTTACAGGGCTGCTGAAATAGCTCGCCCGTTATTTTGAAAAATATTTTGAAATAATGGGTGTCTTGTTAAGCTGTGAGGTAGCTATTTCAACATACCGCTGTGTAGTTGTACCCCATCAGTACAAAGAATATACAGTTTAAAATGAGATCCACAGCCCTTCACCTTTATTGTGGTGCATTCTGTTCATTGCAATATGTTTTTCAATTGACAGTTACACATAAAAGTCCCAATGACTCACATTTCATGTTTTCTGGTCCCTCCCTTCTTAGGAAGTGCAAATAAATAATTGGTACCTGGAATTCCATTTGATCAAACACATATCTAAGCAATTATCACCGAGTAGGTAAGTGGCCATATACCAACCATGCACAGCTGAAGTTTATCCATACTACTATAAATGGAGCGCTAAACATTTGGGGTTTTTAAAATGTCATTTTCTAACACTAAGCAAATATCTGTATTTTGCATAAATGTTTGTGTATTCTCGTGCAGAAGACAAATGTTCCCAAACGGATTATGAAAGTGGGCAAGATGAAAATTTTGTAGGTATCAGTTTGCTTCCTATGGCGGGTCTGGTAGGGCATGAATTGCACACTTTTTTGACATTGTCCACAGACTCTTTCCTGCCACAACTAAAATAAAAACATTTGAGCCAACTAACTCAAATCTCAATAATACAATAGATATAATAGCCAAAACACTGAGCTGGAACTGAAACTTACCTTCCTACCATAACTTTGATGTACATTTAATATTCTAAAACAAGGTGGGTAACCTTTCCCCACGAATGCTAAGGGGATGGCAAAAATATGATGAAAGCCAAAGCCTGCTTAACCAGTGGCTTATTCATCTGTATTCCCTTCAGACAGAGGTCACCACCTGTGAACTGTTCAGAAAACTAACACACTGCACAGGAAGCACACAATAGCAAACAAAACAAAAAACAAAATTAAGGACTGATTCAAGCATGACGGATAAAACAGGTGCAATGTAGAAAGAGCCTTTATACTCCAATCAAATGCACCAACAATGAGAAGTCTTGAATTTTAACTTGGACAATCACAACAGGAGAAATAGCTCAGAGAGTCCAGCCATCCAATTTCAGGTTACAATCAATCCATTAGAAGTGAAAGCTTTTCAATGAAAAATTTCAATGTAAGATTATATCATATACGTATATCATTCTGATTGTTGTAGAAATGCTAGACAAGTGGAGTTAACTTTCCATTGTCTTGCAATCTTTTACATGATGTTTGTGATTTCAAAAACATTTATAATGTGTGTACAGGCAGTCCCCGGGTTACGTACAAGATAGGGACTGTAGGTTTGTTCTTAAGTTGAATCTGTATGTAAGTCGGAACTGGCGTCCAGATTCAGCCGCTGCTGAAACTGACCGCCAGTTCCGACTTACATACAGAATCAACTTAAGAACCCCAAGCGTCCCCAAGTCAGCTGCTGCTGAAACTGATCAGCAGCTAATTCCAGGAAGCCCAGGGCAGAGCAACTCTGCCTCGGGCTTCCTGTAGTCAGCGCTGGTCAGTTTCAGCAGCAGCTGACTTGGGGACGCCTGGGGCAGAGCAGCTGGGGTGCTGCTGGGTTGCTCCAGTAGCGCCCAAAGCAGTGCTGCGGGACCAACCGGCAGCCCCCCAGCTGCTCTGCCACAGGCGTCTGGAGAAAAGCCTAGTCTGCTGGGGGGAGGGGGGGGCGTACTAGCTGCGCCCCCCCCCCCCCCCCGCAGCAGACCAGGAAGACACGGGCGGCAGACCGAGACGCACCGCAGTGCCGCCGCCTGGGTCCTCCGCGGCTTTGCTCCCCGTCTCCCTGGTCTGCTGGAGACCAGCAGACCAGGGAGACGGGGAGCAAAGCGTCTGAGGACGCCAGCAGCGGGACAGCCGCGGGGCGCCTGGGCTGCCCCGCTGCCGGCTTCCCTGAGGCTTTGCAAAGCCGCGGGGGGGGCTCGGGCAGCGGGGCAGCCCAGAGCCCCTCCGCGTCTTTGCTCCGCGTCTTCCTGGTCTGCAGACCAGGGAGACGCGGAGAAAGCCCCGGAGTACACGGGCGGCAGGACCACGAGGTCCCGCAGTCAGTGTCCTCCGGGGCGAGCCCCGTTCGTAACTGCGGATCCGACATAAGTCGGATCCGCGTAAGTCGGGGACTGCCTGTATTTTAAAGTCAGTTTGTGAATCCATTTGTTCCCTCTGAATCCACAGCTGACCCCAGGCTCTAGGCAGCACTGCCACTTTAAAGCACCCAGTCCTCTCCCCCAACCCCTTGCTGCTTCTTTCTGATAGAAGCAGCAAGGGGGAGGGAGGGAAAGCAACTAGTCCACTATCTGATAAGCATTTGCCTACTGGATAGTCAACTAGTTGTTCACATCCCTAGACCAGAGTAGATATTTGTACTTGGAATAGCAAGTTTTATAACAATTCTAGAAGGCTGTTCTAGCGGATTAAGAATTCAGAAACCACTTGCTGGTAAACACCGCTTCCTCAGCCTTATGAAAAAATGAATATAGCAAATAGCAACTTGTACTTATGGAGTGTCCTCTTGGGGGTTTGAGACTATTTAGATGTATACGACTCATTCCCTAAAAATATCATTTGTTCCCACTCTTAAGATTCTACATATCCCAGTTTTCCTTGGTGAAAATGGATTCTTCACACCTTATTGCACTGTAACAGGCCCATGGATTGTCTACTCTCAAATCCACTGCAACAATGGCCATAGCACTTCAATGAAGGTGCTACTTCAATGTGAGGGTTTCTCTTGCCATCCTGTTCACACTGGGCTGTACCCACAACTGCATTGCTCAGAAGTGTGGATTTTCCACACAGAGAGATAATTATACTGACTTAAGACTTGATCTACGCTAGCAACATAAGTGTTCAGAAATGGGATAATTGGTTTGTTTCCATCAGGCTTTATTATTAAACTTTACTGATCCCTAACTGCAAAATATCTTAAGAACATTAAAACAGTTGTATCAGTCAAACCATCTAGCTCCCTTTCCTGTCTTCTGAAAGTGACCAATGCCAGATGCTTCAGAGGAAGTGGAAAAAAATGGGGAAGTTTTTAGTGATCCATTGTCACCCTCTCCCAGTTTCTGGCAGTCAGAGGGGTTGTGTCCCTTATCTTGCCTAATAGCCATTGATGGACTTATCCTCCATGAACTTATCGAATTCTTTTTCTGAACACAGTTATATTTGTTGCCATGGGAAGTTGCAAAAGCCAAAAATGCCAAAGATTGACTGTGCGTGAGAAGTCGTACTTCCTTACATTTGTTTCAACTTGCTTCCTATTAATTTCACTGGGTGATCCTGGTTCTAATTCTTCCCTTCCCCATAACACACACTTATTCACTTTCTCTACACCATCCATGACTTGATAGACCTCTATCATATCATGCCTTAGTCATTTCTTTTTCAAGCTAAGTCATCCCACTCTTTAATCTTTCCTCTTATGGAAGCTGTTCATTCCTACTTGTTTGCGCTGCCTCTCTATCTTCTCCAATTCTAATATCTATTCCTAGTGAGCCATATGTTGCCAACCCCTGTCCTAGATGAAGGAGACTATCCATTTTTAAGGTTTAGGAAAAGCAGGAAAAGTGATTAAGGATGGCTAATTTTCTTCCCAAACAATCAACAGCACAAAAGTGGCACTTATGTCCTTTGCTGCTCACCTTTAAGAATTATGCTTGTTCTAAAATTTCTTCACCTGTCACCTGTGTCAGAATATTTAAACTTATTGCTTTTAGCACAAGTAGGTCAGTAGAGACATCTCATAATGCCACTCAGGGCCAGCCCAGCACGCGCAGCACCACCGCCCCCTCCCCTCCGGCAGTAGCCCGGTTGGCCCGTATCTTGGGCCGGCTCTGATGCCACCATTCCCTATTTTATACTCTTAACTCATGTCCCATGGAAGATACTGGCCCAAACATGTCCTTGTGATGGGCCTTAAAATGAAGTGGGAAACTAAAGATTAGCAGGCAGCACATTTGTTACACTCTTCTCACTTGGATAGCACAAAATTTTCTCTTAAGAGGAAGTCCAACACGCATGGCTTTGTTGAAAAATCTACTCAGATCTCAGAATATGCAGATTGTGAGTTCTCACACTAACAGAAAGGGTAGGTGTGCTGAATCTAACTAAAATCTCAAACACTAATCATTCAAGTTAAAAGATGTGCTAGATAAAACCAAATAATTTTAAACAAGAGGGATAGCATACCCTCTCTCCACCAGGCCGGGTACCCAACAATCCGAAGTAATCTTGGACCAGACAAGGAAGAAATGGGAGAGCCGGAACCCAAAGGGTAGAGTTATAATGGAGGCTGGAACACTATCCACAAACGTATTTTCAAAATACAGGAGTGCTGCATGAGGAGCGCGGGGCCCAAGCGGCCACTTGCGCCGCTTGCTCCTCTGCGGCAGCCCGGCTAAGCGGCGCAGAAGTCAGCTGAGCGTCACAGTGGGAGGCGAAGGGGGGCAGGGCGGTGACATACATGCCCAGGGGGCAGGGCCTGGATGAGCGTGAATCCTGGACAGAGACAGAGGAGAACGAAGAGAGAATGATGAGGCAGGAGGAGGAGGAGAAGAAGAGAAAGGGAGAGTGAGAGGCAGGAGGGGGAGAAGAGAAAGAGAGAGACGGAGAGAGAGAGGCAGAAGGCGGAGGAGAGCTGAGAGAGAGGGGGAGGCAGGAGGAGGGAGGGAGGAGAGAGAGAGACCAGAGGCTCAGGAGAGACCTGAAAATCCCATTTTATGGCAGGCTAATTGGCTAGTTCCTATATAATAAGTGTAATCCAGGTGTATTCACTAATGCCTCATGTTCAACTAGGACATCTAAACAGTATGCTAAAATGGACTAGTGTGTTTCTCCAGGCCTATGAGAGAGAAAAGGTCTCACAGCAGCTTGATAGGGACAGTATTCACTCACTGTAGATTCAATACTGAAAGATGAGAGATAATTATACCTTTATGTCATAGGAATGACACCACTGAAAGACTTGTGTTCTGTTCGCAAAGAGAAACTGAATTATCTATACTGGTACAGAAGAAAAGAGAATCTTCCAGAAGCAGGCAGAGCGCAAACTGTTACAATGATGCTTTTCTAAATCTGCAGACAACTGCGAGATCTTCTGTTGCTACTCCTGCTGCCCTGAGCTTTTCCAAATTACAAAAAAGAGGAAGTTAAATCTGAATAGTTTTTTTCCCCCCCAATTTTTTGTTATACCATTGGGTACTCTGAAGCCAACAAGTGAACCAAACAAGAATCAGGCCAGTTACCTTAGAACTGTTTGGAAAAGTGGACATCACCATAGCTATTCACCAGAAAAGGGAAAAAACAAGATGATGTTTGTCCCATCACCTTTGCAGCAATCACGAGGTTCTATGATGGGAGGAAGAGGACCATGCATGTGCCTTCTTCATTCCGGTAGCCACAGAGAGAGGAGGGGTGAAAATGTATACCTTCTATCACGTCAAGCTCCTAGTAATAAGGAACACATCTGAACAGAAAACAGACAGCTCCCAAGTTGGAATCCTAGCTCTCTTCCCTTTCCAAGCAGGAGAGATTAGAGATAGAACTTCATATCTTACTAAAGCAGCTGTTTTCATATTATGATTTGGGAGCCAGTTTTAATGGGATCACCAGATCTGGTGCTAGACTGGCTGGGGCCAAAGCTGAAGCCCCACCATCCGGAGCTCATGCTTCAGTTTCAGCCCTGGGCAGCAGGACTCAAGTTACAAGTTCCCACAGAGGGATGAGGTCCTCGGGCTTCAGCTTTGGCCCAACTACCCAGAGTGCAAAGGCTCGGGCAGCCTCCAGCAGAGGGAGGGGAAGACAAGATGAAGTAGTCAGGAAGAGTCATACCATTATTTAGTCTAGGAAATAAAAGAAAAAAAAAGTGAAACTAGATAGACACGAACATAAGAACGGCTATATTGGGTCAGACCAACGGTCCATCTAGCCCAGTATCCTATCTGCCGACAATTACTAATATTAGATGCCCCAGAGGGAGGGAACACAACAGGTAATCCCTCTCCTGTCACCCATATCCAGATATGTCCACTTGTGTTCTTTAAACAAAATGAAGTTGATTATAACCGTGTCAGTTAAAACACAACATAGGTAATATCTAAACTATTATATTCCTTTAAACCGCACGTCTAGAGTCGTGCAAATCTGCAGATGTGGATGTCTGCTGCTCATTTCTGCAGATGTGAATATAAAATTTTGTTTCCGTCAAGGACTCTAGTAATGGCAGTACAGCCATTTTTCCACTGACAAGCAGGCCTAACCCTTCAAGTAATAATTGTCACTTACAACTTTTAAGCCTTGCTGGTAAACATACAGCTTTGCGGAGAGGAAAAGGGTAAGAAGAGCTCCTGTTGCACTTTGACTTCTTCAAAATATAAAGAGACCAAAGCTAAAGTATCATAGCGATTCCAAGCAGAATGCGGTGAAAAAAAAAAATCTTGACACCCAATTGGCTCTGCTTCTTACCAGTTATCATATATATAGTAGCCCAGTGTCGGAGAGCTGGCTGTTCCCTCAAGGGGGGCGCTGTTGCCTGAAATGTTGGCTCTTCCCTCTGGGCAGCCTATGCTGCATGGGAAGCGTGGGGCCCAAACGGCCGCTTGCGCTGCTTGCTCTCCTGAGGCGGCCCGGCCGGCTGATGGGCACAGAAGTCAGCAATGGTGGGAGGCGAAGGGGGGCAGGGCGGTGACATGCAGCATGACAGCGGCTCCAGGCCCCGCCCGCTGGCTGTGAACATCACCACCCAGCCCCCCCTTCACCTCCCGCCATGGCGCTCAGCTCACTTCTGCGTTGCTCAGCCATGCCGCCGCGTGGGAGCAAGTGGCACAAGCAACTGTTTGGGCTCCACATGCCCCATGCAGCACGGAGAGTGCATAGCCCAAATGGCCATTTGGGCTCCGTGGTCCTCCAAGTGAGAGGCAGGAGGGGGAGGAGAAGTGAAAGAGAGAGAGAGGCAGGAGGTGGAAGAGAGCTGGGGGGGGGGGGGAGAGGCAGTAGGAGGAGGAGAGAGCGAGATGGAGCGAGAGACCGGAGGCTCAGGAGAGAAGACTGATGTAGAGGAGAGACCTGAAAATCCTGTCTTATGACTGGCTAACTGGCTAGTGAAGGAAGAACAACCCAGCAGCTAAAAATTACAGTCCTGAAGTTTCACAAACAGGGCATAAATTATGGTGGAATAATAATTTATATCTAGTATATTGTTAGGCTAGAAGAAAAGTGTTATTGCTATAATTGTGTTTGCATAATTTTAATATTAAAACATTGTGCTTACTGCAAGAACAGAAAAAAGGCCTTACTATATCAGACCAAAGGTTCATCTAGCTCAGTATCCTGTCTACCAGAAGTGGCCAATGCCAGATATTTCTCAGGGAAAAGAATAGAATATGTAATCAAGTGATCCCTGTTGTCCATTCCCAGCTTCTGGCAGAGGCCAGAGATATCATCCCTGACAATCCTAGCCAATAGCCATTGATAGATTTATCCTCCATGAATTTACCTACGGGTTAAACCTCTCTTATCCAGCACCCTCAGTACCTAACCAATGCTGAACCAGAGAATTTGCCAAATCATGGCAGATCAATATTGTCTAGCAACCTTACCAACACTTCCAGTGCTTACTGAGCTCTTGGACATTTTAGGGGTAAATTAGAGCTAAATAGCAGCACAGAACCGAGAGCCAGGACTGGTGGCTGTAAACAAACTTTATGGGATTGCAGGGAAATCTGGCCACACCCATGATAAGTAGACATCCAGCTAACTAAAATCATGCCAGACCACAGATGTTGTTGGACCAAAGTGTGCCAAACTATAGAGGTTCCTTTTTGAACCCTGTTATAGTCTTGGCCTTCACAACATCCTCTGGCAAAAAGTTACGTGAGTGTAAATAACACTTCCTTATTTAATTTCATCTTCAAAAATAGAGACATAAAAAATAGCCAGTCATAATAGCCAGTCATAATAAATTTTGCAACAAAATTTTGGACACCATGTCAAAGGCCATTTGCTGGCCAATACTGTCCAACAATAAGAATGAGTACGTTCATCATACAACTCTACCATATGCAATATAATTCCAAATTCTCTGGGACAATCACAGAACCAAACACAAGTCCTCAACTACAAGTGCAATGCTTATATTACAATAGTCCAAAGAGAGCAAAGAAGGGCAGTGAGCCTTTATTTCATACAACTTTTTGGATTTTATGCAAAGCAGAATGTGGAGACTGAAAAGTTCCTGAAGTACTAAATGCCAGCAATTCCCCTCTGTCATGTATATCCACCAAACTGACAGTTTCTACGAGAAAGGATTAATGGACACAACAAATCAGATATTGGAAAAGGTAACACACAGAAACCTGTTGGGGAACATTTTAACTTGTCCAGGCACTCATTAATGGATCTCAAAGTTACCATATTATTGCAAGCCAATTTAAAAAACCAGCTTGAAAGAGAGGCTGCAGAATTTAATTTAATTGACAAAGTTTGATACCTGCAACAGAGGTCTAAACAAAGAGCTTGTGTGGATGGCCCACTACATTCCACATCCTAATGACATAAAAAAAAACCAAACACTGGGTAGTTAAGAGTACTTAGTACCCACTATCAGCTTCATTTAGCATGGACACTAATTGACCATCCCCTCCCCCTTTTTCCTTCCCTTCTCCCTCCCCTCCAACTCCTTCTATTATTTATTTGGAACCTGGACTCATTAATTCCATTCATCTGAAAAAGTGGGTTGTGCCCATGAAAGCTCTTGGTGCCATTTACAAATGTGGTTAGTCTTTAAAAGTGCTGCAAGAGTATTAGTACTAAGAATAGTTTTCTAAGAACTGTTTTTCAGAAGTGATTGCATAATGAAACCACCCTCTCTCCTTTCCTCAGACAGTTATCAAAGGTAGTATTATGAGCTCTGTCAAGAGTATTACGCTTCATGCACCCAAACCTGTCCCTTCCTCAATACCACAATACTGCAAACAGGTGTAAGCAGGGCAGCATTTTCAAATTATACCATTACATGTGACTCTCACTGGAAGTTACTGTATAGGTATCAGCTCAAAATAGGCCACCTGTAATAAGCGGGACTCACTACAAACCACTTTACAGATATTTGTGATATTCTGTAGGTTTATGAGAACTAAAAGTTTGTTTTGACCAGCTTATATCTTCCTCAGGTGATTTATGTGAGCATGTGTCATATCACATTAGCAAATGGAAGAGTAAATAGAGCAGCTGATTTGAAATGTGTTTTGGAGAATTACAGGGTGTCCCATGCTATACATCCAAAAAACGTTCCAAAAATGAGGACATATAGTGAAATGACGTATAAAATTGAGACACACTGATCTATACAAAAAACAAATTTCCTACCAAAAACACCAAACAATATAATGTTGTAAGATACTAATCTGTCCAAGGCAAATCAGTATCACAAAGCTGTTGATTATGACACTGCATCATATTGCTACATACACTAAATGTAAGATGCCATCAAACCAAAACACATCTAAAGCAGTTTTTTGGGGGGTGATTTCAAAAAGTGAATAGGCAAGTTCCTGAAACGTAATGACAAATGAACTGTATTTCATTTATATGCATAAGACACCAACATGCAGTTTTGTGATGTGTACATTACATTTCAGATAAATTCCAAATTAAAATGAAAGTTATTTCAGAGTACTTAAGTGAATAATTGATTTTAGTGGTCAACAATACATATCAAACTAGAAAAGAAGATATCCAAATCTGTTGTCATTCTGGATCATGGAGGGAGGAAAAGAGAAAGGCACAACTGTTTTGGCCTAGGAAACTGGTTAGTGCCATAGTAATTAAATTGAACCAACTTTAATTGATAAGGGGGCAAGGTGAATTTGGAGAGGAAGCAAGAGAAGTCATCTTAGATCTTTATTCTCTTTTGAAAAAATAAAGTTTGACAAGCTCTCTTAACAAAAAGCCCTGGCTGTTTTACAACTGGCACTCTTGACAGAGAAACCGTTTATGCAATAACAAACCACTGTTTAAGAGGTACCAAAATCCCTAATTAAGGAAAGAAAGAGCTCCACACTAAATATTGCTTTTAAAATTTTGTTTGAACTACAACTCTAACACTGTATTAGTAGAATTGTGCCACTGTAAATATTTAATATAAGCAGACATCACTAGTTTAATTAGAACTTCCACACTGAACAAGATTAACAGAGGGAGCAAGGATTAATGGATTTAAATTTGGATTTCATCTTTAATTATTTTGATTAAGTGAGGAAACCATATCTCCTGGCCTAATTTATTTAGGCACAGCTGAGTCACATTCAAGAGTGGCTGCAAAAGTGACATCTGAAATTCCATATTTTCTACCATAATGAACAAACTTGATATCTAGGTTACTGAGTCAAGAGAGGGTTTCTTACTGCTGCAATGCTAAGACAAACAGGGATCTACCAGAGTACAGGCAGTCCCCGGGTTACATGGATCCGACTTACATCGGATCCCTACTTACAAACGGGGTGAGGCAACCCCGCACTCGCTGCTTCCCCCCAGCAGACATGGGAGACGCGAAGCTAGCACCCCCCCCCCCCCCCAGCAGACCAGGGAGACGCGGAGCGGCTTTTCTCAGCAGACACCTAAGCTTGAGAATAAAGGACTGAGGGAAGTGAGGTGTGGGAGAATAAAACTGAGCTCTAGAGAAATGTTTGGCTAGAGTTTCCCCTACAATATGTACCAGTTCCGACTTACATACAAATTCAACTTAAGAACAAACCTACAGTCCCTATCTTGTACGTAACCCGGGGACTGCCTGTAGTATAAAAATCAGAACTTGTAGACTCTGTTCTTACAATGCAGGTCACACCACAATCCAGTTTACTTGTTCACAGTACTTGCAGAGTCAATACAGTTAACAGTGGTGAAAACTGTTTGCATCAAATAAGCAAACATAACAGTCAAATTAGGAGTAGATATGTCAGGCAAAAAGGCCATTTTTACCATTTCTTTTTTCTAGCCACACAACTGATCTTATGTCCTGATTTCTAAGCCACAAAGTTAGATGACAGACTAGGCAAAATTTAAAAGGACCTAATGTTACACAGATAAATGAACGTGAGTTTTGGAAACATTTACAGCCTGAACAGTGAGAAAATAGACACTTACACAGATTTAAATGACATGTATACAATACACTCCAGAAAGTCTTTTTTCCCCCCATAATGATTACCAGGGCTCGACAAACCACTGATTCTACTCGCCCATGGCGAGTTGATTTCAGCCCGTCGCTCCGTGCTACCCATTCATTGGCACTGTGCACATGCGCAGTGCTGGTCTGGTGCATGCGTGGTACGGGGCTGGCGAGTAGCTCCCGCCGGGGTTTGTCAAGCTGTGATGATGACCATATTTTAAAGAGAAGCTGTCCTTTTGATGACCCCCCTCCCACTCACAATTGTATGAACCATTTCCCTACCTCTCCACCTCGCAATCATATCCATGAGGTAACAACAGTAAGGGTTTACGTTACAGGTATTAAATTGCATTTAATCCGCTGGCATTTCCATTAAGTACTTGATTAGTCAATAAGGGGGGAAACTGCAGATCCATAAAAGGGTTAGCTCCCAGCCCCAGGAACTAACCTTGCTGTGACTCTGCCTTCTAAATGTATTAAGAGTTGCCAGGCTCTTAATACATTTAAAAGGCAGAGGTGCAACCAGGGGAACTGGGCGCAAGCCAGCTGCCTCTGCCTCCCTTGCCCTCTGCTAGCCTCTGTCTCCCTTGCCCTCCTGCCTCCCACGGAGCTCCAGCTCCTGCTCCACACCTGCTGCCTCTCTATGATAGAGGCAGCGGGGGGGAGAGGGGGGAGAGACGATTACTTGAGTCACTACTCGACTACCTAATGAGTATATATGAGTCAACTAGCCACTTACATCCATAGCTTACATAGGATAATAGTTCTAGGAAAGTGTTTTTCCTGGGGAGAAAAGAGAAGGGGGAAATGGATGCTGTTTAGCATCTAGAAACAAGCAGCAGCACTATGTAACCACTCAATTCTCTGATGGTCCTGAACATCACATATCATGGGTAAAAAAAAAAATCTCTACAGTGCTCTAGTCCCTCACTCATTAATCTTTCCTTTGTTGTCCTGCCAATTAGCAGCAGTAGAAAAGACCAATTCACATCATAAATGGTGATGTAGAAAGGGGTACTGATTTTTTTTTTTTTTTTTTTTTTTTTAATAGTAACCACTTCATGCAGCTTAATGCTACTTTGACTGACAGGCACAGGGAGGGTAACAGATTCTAACAGAACACTATCGAACTTATGCCTACTTACATTTGCAGAGTTTTTCTTGGTACCGCTCTTCCTTCCTCTACACTACCGGAAGACCAGCTAGATATTGTTGACAAAGGTTGCAAGTATAATAAATCAGTGAATATTTAGCTACCCATGTAAGGCAAGGAACTTCAACATGTAATCAAGAATCATTAGAAAAAAAATCACAGCTTCAAGCACAGCAGCTTAACACGTGTAATATCACTGGTCGATATCTTATCAAGCTTTTAGTTTCACTAAATGTTGCTAAGACTATGTCTACACTAGCACTTTCATTAAACAGGGAAGTGAAAAAAAGCACATCTCTGACAAGTGCTGACATGGACACCACTAGGTCAGTGGGAGAGTGTTTCCTGCCGACATAGCTATTGCCACTCATTGGAAGTGGTTTAATTATGCCAACAAGAGGTATCTCCCCTCAGCATAGAGTAGCACACAATAGACCTTCAGGCAATGCAGCATGCAGCTGCAGTGGTACAAACTGTGCCACTGGAAGGTCTCTTGTGTAGACATAGCTTAATTCAGTGGTAGAGCTTCTGACATACAACTACCATCTTAAAAAAAAAAGCCACACTTGTTTTCCTATGGATCCACAGGTTTGTGCAGATAATACCCACATACTTTCCTATTAAATGTTTATGGAAGGCAGCTATTAATAAGAATCAATGAACAGAATGAAAACAGGTAAAGGCTACAAGCACTGCATGTTGTTTTAAGTACCAGCATATAATTTAACCAAGACATCTAGTTAAGTTTTCCAAGATTAAAAACCTAACATTTCTGATTCAATTAATGCACATTAGTTCACACTTTGCATTAATTATGTATCCTAGGTCTTTTCACCCTGACTGGAAAGAGAATAAGTGTATTTCCTGGGACTTGGACAAAACTAGAGTACTATGGCATTTTTTTAAACAAACAATTTTTTTTAAAAAAAAAACAACATTCAGAAGCCGAACAAAGTCAGATCTGGGTATATCTGATGAATCACAACTGGAGTAGGAAAAAGAAATGAAAGTGAGTGCCAAAGATTTAACAAAGTCCCTTCAGGCATAGATGTATATTTCCAATAAAAGCTTCTAAACTTGATGATCAGATCAAAGTTTCCTTTACAGGGTATCATGAGACTTCTTATGACAGACATTTCACATCTGTGGGAACAAAGTATCTGAATCCTTTTCAACAGATCTAGTTTATTGTTATAACTAGAAGACTTACCTGGTGTTCCCTGGCCCAGCCCAGGGCCGTAGGGTTTGGGAGGGGCCAGCTGAGGTGGTTGGAGCTATGCAGGCCTCCCCTTTGGGTACTCCCTGCACCTGGCCAGGGAAGAGGAGGCAAAGGGGCTGCAGAGGCTGACTGGCTGCAGCCATGCTGGGCAGCCTGTGAGCCAACAACAGTGGGACGGTGGAGCTTCCATTCTGGCACTGGGGCCAAGGGCAGGCAAGATGGCGAGCCCAGGCCCCAGGTGGCCTCTCCCTTGGTGGAATGGCTGTCCTCGGTGGTCACTCTGCAGTATAGCTGTCCCCTGCACTCGCTGCCCCCCGTGGTGACTGAGTATCACATTTTTCCTCTGTTTTCTATAACATGGAAGGGGAGGAAGCAATCTAATTTCAGGCACATCCCATTTTCCCTAACCAGGACCTTGCTTTAAGTTAGGATAAGAGGACGCTGCATGCCAAATTTGGTGGTCCTAGCAGTTACCATTTAGAAGTTCTTGAACAAACTGACTCGTGGACAGACAGACAGACTCAGACACATGCACAAATGTCTAAAATATATATTTATACAGGTAAATGGACAGAAGACATAACCAACATAATGCACTTCTCTGAACTTGAATGGGTAGACCGCTGAAGCATGGCAGCCACCTGTGGTTTCAGACTAGACTGTACCAGCTCTGAATTTCTGGAGAGTACTTCAAAGAACTCTGCTTCAGTCTGCAACTCTCAGGAATCCAAATAAAAGCTTGAAAGTCAACATGCTGTATCTTCCCATTGTTTAATCATCAGTGACAGATCAGCAATTTAGAAGCAGTTGTGTACCCAATCTTCCTACAGAACTTACAAGGGAAAGGAAATAATCCAGACCACAGCTAGATGAAAATATGAATTGGAAATGTATGGGGAATTTGGCACACATAAGCTGCTACCCTTTCTGCTCTAAATAAATTAGTATATTGGTACCATTGTACCTCCATCTTGATACAAGAGGAATTGTTATACACCAGGGAGTACTGAGTAAGGTTGGTTTACACTCAAACTTGCACCACATTAATCAATTTGATCAGAAGATCGCACAGACTTACAATGAAACAAAACTGAGTTAGACAGATCAAAATATTCGCTTTTTCAGAATAGAACTAGGGCTGTGTTAGTTTAAATTGTTAACCATGTATACACGTACAAAAGGTTACTTTATGCATGATGGATCAGTCAATGGGTATTATCCAGCATGGGTAGGAACGGTGTCCCTAGCCTCTGTGAGAAGCTGGGAATGGGCACCAGGGATCACTTGATTACCTGTTCTGTTCATTCCCTCTGGGGGCATCTAGCATTGGCCAGTTGAAAGACAGGATACTGGATAAGATGGACCTTTGGTCCAACTCAGTATGGCCATTATCATGTTCTTAACTGACCTTCACGGTTACAACACAAGGCCCCCAGCCCCATGCTATTGCCTCTATCAAAGGTAGCATCACGGGGTGGAGGTGGAGCAGGCGGGAGCTGGTGCTCACAGGTAGCTGGCTTCCTATGCGTACTGGTTCTCTCAGAACCGCCTCTCCCCCTCCTTCCTATGCTGCTCCCTTTTTATCAGTGGCAGCAGTGCAGGGAGGGGAAAAGAAGGGCAGGCGGCTCTGCAGGAGCTGGTGCTTGCAGGGCACCAGCTTACAAACTAGCTCCCTTCTTGCACCAGCTCCCGCAAAGCTGCCACTTCCCCATTTGTGTAAACCTGTAACCGCTGAAATTTTTAGTAGTTACAGATTTACAAAAAAAACCCTCCCACCCCACCACAAACACAACCTTTCAACATCCCTAAATAAAACACTTGATTCCAAAATGAAAATTCAGTGCAAATCTGTGCACATACAATGAAAGATGTGAATTAAAATTGCAAGTTTGTGTGAACAAGCCCTAGACTGGGAAAGTGGAAAAAACAAGTTCTTACAATTGCTGAAATATTTAAACCAGTCTCAAAGATATTAAAACTTGGAAGAATTAACATGTCTAGCCAATGTAAAAAATCTATTTCTGTATCTTATAATATGCCTAGTTAAAATTGGAACACACTACAGATTATTTTTAAGTCAACAAGACTAGTACTTGCCTTGAATCAAGTGCTATAGAAATAGTGGTCAAGAGTAACAATACTCTATACTTGATTTAAGCTTGCCACTGAACTTCAGAACTCGCTTCTTGCCATACTAAATGCAGTACTTGCAAATATTTTACTAGAATTTTAATTTCAGTAATATGCTGAACATGGTCTCATTTTCTTTTCTAAAAACTGATGCTAGAGAATAGGTATTTGTTTTACCCTGTATTAGCAAATGTACAATAAAAATAGTTTAATGGATTTAAATGTTTTAAGATGCATTAGTAACCAGAGGATGACCACCACAAAGGTGTGTCTACACAGCAGTGTAGCTCAGGGTTGAGCATCAAATCTAGGGTCTCATGACTTTGAAGGGCAGGAGGATCCAAGCGCATGTGAAGCTGGGACAGAATCTGAACCCTACTGCTTTCCTGTGTGCACGAAGCTGAAGTTTGACTTGGGTCCTGGAAATCTTCCAGATGTTATTCCAGAGTTCCTGGGATCAACTCGAGTCCTGACTATGCTGACAATCTGGGGGCTATCTATTGCATTCTGTTAAAAGCATAAGCCATATCTCTCTTTGCAAAAGGTGGCAGCTCAGATCAACATTAGCATGCTTCCAAATAGGGGATATCAGAGAGCCTGGTTCAGTATAAAGTCTCAAACTGCCATCATTCTACTGAGACAGCTACCAAAGGTGCTAATTTCACAATCTATGTACTTGTTTGCTCCTTATGGGTATCGGAGTGTCATCAATAGTACTAGAGCCTGACCTGTCCATAGTAGGAATGCTGAATTTCAATTAATTGAGTAGCTCACTATCCTACTACACCTCCGCCTTTGAAATAGACTGAAGCGGTTCCCCACTGTGCCTCCTCCTTTGAGATGTACAAGACCTGCCCAAGGCTCCCGCATATTTCACAGGCATAGTAGTTGGGACTAGAACTAGTGGGGACTGCTTCAGTCCCTGCTTGAACCTTTTCCCTCACTGTATCTCAGCCTCCTCTCCACCCGTGGAGCCAGCTCCCCACAGCGCCAGCTCCTGCTCTTCTTCGCCCCTTCCCACAACTGCCTCTCTCTGATAGGAGGCAGGGGGAGGAGGAGAAAGTGACTAGTAGGGATGTTAAAGACTAGTCATCTCCCCCCCACTCTTTCTTGCCTCTATGAAACAGAGGCAGCAAGGGAGAGGGGGGGAAGGGTACTTCAAAGTAGCAGTGAGTTTTGAACAGCTAAGTTTCAAAGGGGCAGCTGTGGAGCCCAAGGTCAGCTGGGGACTGCCCAGTTGACTCTGGGCTCCATGCAGCATTTCAGCACAATCTGGGGTCAGCTGGGGAGTCCCCAGCTGATCCCGGGTTCTGCTGAAATGCCACACACAACCCCTGGGGACTCCTGTACCTTTCAAAGCAGGAACCCACCTGTAGCCCGGAATCAGCGGGACTTCCCACTGGCCCCAAGCTGTACCAAGAGTTCCGCATTCCTCCTTTGAAATGTACAAGAGCCCCATTTCAAAGGAGGAATGCGGAAGTGCCTATTGACTAGTCGAGCAGTTGATGGAAATTCCACCCACTACTCAACTAGTCAATTAACCACATTTAACATCCCTAGTGACCAGTCAAGACACTACTCGACCGGGTAAGTATTTGCTTATCAGATAGTCAACTAGTCACATGCATCACGAGTCCATAGGACAGTTTGGGGTATCCCCTTCTCCTCCCCCATGCTTTGCAGGCCTCACAATGGCCGCCACAACTGTCCTATCAGTGGAGCCCAGCAGATTACCTGGGGGCCTGGCACAAGGCGGCAGCAGAGGTTCCCTGCCCACTCACCACAGCGGTGGGAGCCAAAGTAAGCTGGCAGCCTGTTCCACTCTTATGAGCTGCCATCTCCCAGACAGCCGCTCTCCACTTCACTGCAGCAGCAAGAAGTAGAGAACCCCGCCCAGAGCACTCCATTTCCCACTGCCAAGGAGAAGCAGGACACAGCAGGCTGGGAGAAGATCATGGGGCAGAGAGCAGCAAGTTGCCAGGCTGTTACAGCTCCCACCACCGCAGTGAGTGCAGTGGGGAGGGAGGGGCAATCCCTGCTGCCTCCTCACAGCAGACCCCCACGTAATATCCAGCTCACGTTGCTCAGGGGAAGGGGGCTAAGGAGTGGGAAAGGGCAGGATGGGGCAGAATAGGGGGACAGCTTGAGGGAAGGGGTGAAGCCAAGGTAGGGCCTGCAGCAGAGGAGTTGTCTTGGGTCTCACATCTGGGATCATAGATAGGAAACAGGGTGAGCAGTAGAGTTTTCTTATAGTACAACATCTTCGTAGAGCCAGAGTGTTGACACTGGAGGGGGGAAAAGCCAGGCACTCAGGGATAGGGTTACTCTGACTCATGTCTGTGTACTGCAGTGTGGACACCAGAGTCTTTGGTTTGAGCGCAGTTCAGAAAATCCTTAACCTACGCTCAAGCTTTAACACAAGTCTGCTGACTCGAGTGTCAGTAACACTAAGCTTACATGGGTCAGGTCAACTTGTACACCAAAATAATCGCTGAAGCAGCGCATATCTATACTAATCTTCTTGGGTCAGGCATGCATATCACCATCAATAGCACTGAGCAATCTAAGAGGCAGCATGGAGAGCAGAGAGGGTCTCAGCAGCTCTGGCAGCTCCCAGCCAAAAGCCTGCTCCCAGCCTGTGGGCAGCCAGACTCAGTCAGGATTTCTCATTTCCCCCTGCCTGCCCACTTCCTGCAGGGAGTTGGACAGCTTTATCAATTTCATAGCCCCAAGCATAGTGAAACTGACAGTTGCCCGGCTCCCCCACTGGCAGCAGAGTCCAAAACTGCCCCAGCTTCTTGCCCTGGCTACTGGCCAGGAGCAGGGTACAAAACCGCCCAGTTCTGCTGGTGAGGAAGGGCTTCTTTTAATTTCATGGCAGGAGTTGTGAAATTGACAAAACAGACTATGTAAGAGAGACAGAATCTACATCTACACTGTCACCCTAAGTACACAGACATAAGCTTTAAACCTCTCAGGGAGCTGAAGTTATGTCAGTATAGTAGGGCACTTACATCAGTGGGAAGAAGTACCGTTGATACTGACATAATTAGACAAGTTAGGATTTATCTATACAGTTTTCTAAAAATATTCTTGTTTGGCTTTTTTTTCATCTTTTTGTTCTATACACTCTCAAGCTTACTCCGTTTGTTCTATCATTTACCATTTCAGTGGCAAAACAACATTTTAAAATGCAAAATATAAAGCCTTTACAAGTCAAAGGATTTGCCAAATTGTTCACTGCCATTCTTTGTGACTTCACACAGTAAAACTCAAGGAAATTCATTATGAAAATGCACAGTAAACAGGACTAACAGAAGCCAAATAAATATGTGACTCAATTTACTGCTGTACCTCTTCCTACAGAAGAAAAATAATCTAGACTTCCAGAAAGTCATTCTGTAGTTAAAAGGTGCCGAGATGTTTTCAGGGTAAAATGGGGTCTCTAGGATCTGAGACTAGGTAAACTTATAAGAACAAATATATGGTTCTGTTTTGCTGGAAAGGATGTTTGTGAATGTATAATCTTTCAATTCTGTACCACAGCCCTTCTTTTAACACTGCAGTAGTTTATAAACACATGCTCTATGCATTACACTGTTCCCTCAGCAAGTTACATTAGGAAAATAATTTGCAATGTGTCACCAAGAATTCCCTTGGAATGCAATTTTTCTGTATTTCTCTCAACTTTTTCCTTCCTCTTCCATGATATCCCCCTTAAAGACTTGTGTCCAAAGTCACTAGGAAAGGAAAGCAATTCACTGAAGCTGAAATAAGAGACAGGAAAGGGAGAAAAGGCTGCAGAGGTAGGAAATCTGACTGGGATAGAAGTCAAACAAGACCTGAACTCAAAATACTCAATTTCTTAATGAAATTCATGATCTGCCATATCCAAATCAAAATACCATTTCAATATGATTATCTGATTGAGCTTCTCTCCCTGAATGTAAACTATCTTGTTACCACTTTTTAAAGAGATGCTATCCTCTGATAGTAAGGTATTTTTCAGAGGGTAGTTCAGAGCAATTCTTAGATATGGAGTTTATGGAAACAGATTCATATTTTATACAAGTTAACTCACACTGGTTAGAAAAGAATCATGTGTTTCAAGCACATTCTTTAAATCCAGGATTGATACAATTTCAAACAGTAAAAATATTTGTTTGATGGTTTAAATACAGTGCAAGTATGTGAAGGAAAAAAAGCCATGAGATTAACAAAAACCCCATTTACCCAACATAAAGATCTCCTGGGAAATAAAATCCTAGAGGAGAAACAGGAGAGTAAAATTCTCCCCTCCCTCCCACAAATCCCACAATAGAAAACTATTTTAGAAGCACTTTTTCCAGGGCAGCTGTCTTGGGAGCTTGTGGCAATTTGACATTTAATATGACACTGCACAAAAACCTCTAATATTAGGAACATTTCACTGTATATAAGGTTATCAAGTACACATTCAGGAAGCAGTCAATTACTGAACTAGAGCCAGTAATTATTGTAAGCTACACATTACCATTAATGAACTGAAGTATTTATTTTGACAACAGTAGTAATTACAGCAATTCAAGTGCAGTTTGGGACAACCTTATTTAAAAAGGGATAGTCTGAAAATTCTGTACCCCCTGTTATGTGCCACATAATATTACTATAACTGAAGGAAAATAGAAGGTTTTCAGTTTACTTTATGCATTTGAATATTCTAATGTATTTCTCAATTTCACTATTAACCTGTACAGCCAGTTAACATGGGGGAAGCTAACTAAAAGAAAAGACCCCTACAATCAAACAGAACAAAGGGGTCGGGAAAGAACTGTTAAGGGTGATGACAAAAAGAAAGATGCTTTCAATTAGCCAAAAGTTTCAGAGGATAGCATCTCTTTAAAAAGTAGTAACAAGATAATTTGCATTCAAGCAGAAGCTCAATCAAATAAGCATAGTGAAATATTAAACTTCCCTCATCTCTAAAAGGACAAATTTATTTTCTTCTAGTCAGCCTTACTAACAGTGAGTGGTCTATTAATACCCTGAACCACTCTACTGAACAGGTAGGAGGAGCTGAATTGTTTTACACCCCATGCAATAGGATAAATCTGTTCAGTGAGACTTTTTTGCCAAAAAATGCAATGGAGCATTTCCTATTAGCTTCTTCCACCTCCCTCATGTTTCATTATATTTTAAATGACCACTCTAAACCCATACAATTAAGGGGTATCTTTTCCCTACCTTGACTTCCCTCAATGGTTGCTTTGCGCCCTTCTGGGCTTTTCCTACTGCTTTCTAGGGTAGAATGAGTTGTCCAGACTTTCAACATCAAGCGTCTTCCTCATTCCAGGGGAGCTGACACTCATGGCAGTACCTAGTATTTCCCAACTGCCAGCAGAGTCTTTGCCCATATTTCCTAGCTGTACTAGGGAATCACTGCTCCTAGCAGATGTGGGGCCCTGCTTTCATAACACATGTTATCGACACATTTTAACACCGCAACAACACTGCATACAACAGATTACTGTAACTGCTTTTCTTTTCAAGTTTCAACCTTCTGTTCTGTTTGGGTTGTCTGGACACTAACTACCACAAAGACACCATGGAAATGACAGCTGACAAACTGTCTTTAAAGTTACTAATTTGTTGTTCTACAATTGCTGGAAGAGCAACTTACTTCTGTTCAGGTGGTTGGTTAAGTGTGTACATTACCATTTTTCATTATTTTTTACTTCGCGTACCTATTTTTTTTTTAATAAAAGGTGGCAACCTTACCCCAAGGTCCACTGGTAGGAGACAATTTTTTGTGCATTCAAACAGGTCTATAGAGCAGGGGACTATTAGAAATTATTATTACGCTGCAGTTAATCGGAGATACTAATGACTGGCCTTGCAAACTGTGTCATTCTATAAATATCCTCAAGATAAACAGACTGGATTCATTAGGGTTCCAGTTTTCCAAATGCAAATTAAAAATCTTAAGCATGTGGGTGACATCCTTTCCACCAATGTGGAGTGCAAAGCAGCTTTTCTTTGATGGTTTAATGCTGGTTTCTACAAGCCATGCACTGCATACTGTACTGCACTTATTCTAATTGAGAAGAATTTCAAAAAAGAAGACTTAAAAGAAAAACAATGTTGGCACGTCTAATGTGTGTGCATATTTATTATTTTGCACTACTTTAAATTAAGTCAAGGATATTTGGGAACAGATGGGGTAGCGGGATCAGTTTTCTAGGAATGCACATCACAGGCAGCATTAAGGAAAATTGAAGCAGAAGATTGGCTGTTATGAGGTATTTCTGTTTTAAGTTAGGAATGTAAGAGTTTAACCAGTTAACCGATAAGCTAATGCTTATCTGTTCCAGTTAACGGTTAAGCTCCCATATGGCAAGCAGCCCACAGGGCCCATTTAACTGATGGAATTGTGACTGGTTACTTGGTTAGCATCTAACCATTTTTACATCCCTATTTTAAAGTTACACACAGCTCAGGCTAACTTCTATTCTCGGTATATATTCTGTATACTGGGTCAGTGCACAGAACGTACTGATAAATAGTTTGACATGCAGCTCATTTACTGGCCCACATCCTCCTGCTTATGAAAGCAGGAGATTCAGAAAGCAAGTACATTTTGCATTAAGCTACTTTTCAACCTAATATGAAACAGAGGTAGGAGTGTATCTATCTGGTTAAATTATGAATTCCAGGATTTTTAAGTCTGTTAAAAATTGAGTGGTTTGAGTAGGAAGATGGTGGGACACAGCTGTTTTTTCCCCCTGAACACATTATGCTTTTACCAAAAAAAATATTTGTACTCTGTATTTCAGATTGTAAAAGATATTCTAACCTTGTGCAAAAGTAGATTTTTTTATTAAAAGGGAAACTAATTCTGAGGTTGACTTAATAGTAGAGCAGCAGTGATCTCTTTTTGCTGTGGAAGAAATCTGAGATCCAGCCTGACAAACTGCCTTGTTCCTATGTTCTGGGACAGAAGGGGTAGCATTGGTAGGGATTGTGGTCTGGTCTTAGGAAGTAAGGGGCCGGCTGAAGATGCAAGAGGGGCCAATGGGCTACCAGAATGAGAGCAATAGGGCTTAGGGGAGATGAATAGGGGGCTTAGGGACAAGATGGGGTACATGAATTTCTGAAGGGGAGCACAGCAAAAAGAGTCTGGGAACTTCTGACCTAGAACAACAGGGCATGATCTGAAGCCTTATGTTTAAATCAGACAACACTAACATCCAACTACTAACCTAACTCTTATGCAGGAAAACAAATGGTAGCGTGAGATAAAAGACCACTACATTCTACTGGACTTAAGGGAACCTAGATATGAGGATTTAAAAATTCTTAGAGACTGTAGATTATTTTGAATAGCACAATCTCACAAACCTTGTTAGTAGATTAAAATTTGCTGTTATTTACCAGATAAAATATTTCATCTGAAAGTCACACAATGCAATTTGTTAAGCAAAGCTAAGGCATGCTTGCATCGAACAGTGAAAACACTGTTGAAGGAAAAAAATAGGTGCTAGCTATTTCTAGTTGAGTTATATACCACATTCATTTCAATCCTTTGCTCAGCTACAAAGCAAGAGACAGATTTTTGTCTAATTTACTCAGTGTAACACCTCTCTTCCCCTCTGGACATTTAATTAACACTTGCATCCAGAACTATTACATCATTAAGAAGGCATCTGTGAAATACTGCTTTATAATTAAATTCTAGAAATGAGAACATGGGAGGGGGGAACCAGACAGGGAAAGAGGAAAGGCCGAAGTGTAGAGAAAGCATTCTAAAACCAGTCACATCCGATAAAGGATATTTGATCAGTTGGGCACCAGTCTCTCTCAAGCTATTTCAGGCTCCTGAAAATGTGGCTACCTATGCAAGAATCCAAATAATCCTTTGTGCCTATCACTAGTATAGTGCTCTAGATAGCTAACTGGAACAGACCTTGTCAAGAAGTACTTTTTTAAATAGTGTAAAAAGACAACTGATAGGCTGCATAGAGCAAGAGCATGAAAACAGAAATAAGAAACTTCTCTCAATAGGTAACTATATTGTAACAGAAGAGTACAACTACAGATTGAAGTCATCACTCTAAAAATAATGACTTGTTCAAAAGTCCTGTCAAATCTTTTGCTTTCAGAAGGTAACACCCACTTAACAAGCTCACCTGTCAACTTTCCCATTCCCTTCTCCCAAAATAACTTCTGACCAAACTGAAATGCTCCAACTCTCATGGAAGTCTTTATGTAACACTTCAATCTCATACTGTTAACTGTGATGCATACATGTATTTCAGGGATGGCCAAATTTACAGGCCCTCCAAGTTGCCGACTACAGCCATCAGAAATTTGAAAGCTTGTCAGCATTTGGGTTTCCAGCCCAGGAGGGAAGGTGAGCCGTGGGGCTTTAGCCCCGTTTCCCGCTGAAGTCCTGAGCCCCAGCAGATGCTCAGCATTGTTCTGAAGCCCCAAAACTCTACTTCCTCGTGGACTGAAGCCAGAGGCGATGTGTGAGGGGACACATGAGAGCCTGGTCCTTCCCCCTTTCTCCCCCACCAGACGCTCATCCTGCTCATTCACATGGCTCCATAGGCAGACGTCTATAGGATGGTGCATAAAGAGTAAATAAAGGAAGAAAATTGAGGCCCAAGGGTGGGGGAAGGGGAGGGGAGAGAGAGTTGGTAGTGCTAGTAAACATGCTTTATCCTTTATCAGATATGATTGGTTTTAGAATGCATTTCTGACTTTACTCTTTCCCTGTCTGCTTCCCTTCCTCTTACTAGCACCATTATACAAGGCACTGTTCAGACCTCATCTAGAATACTGTGTGTAACTCTGGTCTCCCATGTTTAAGATAGCTCAATTCAAGGAAATAGGTGCAAAGCAATGGAAACACCACCTTGTGAATGGATACTCAAAGAACGTAGCTTGTTTAGCCTAACCAAAAGAAAGCTATAGGGAGATAGGATTGCTCTTTATATGTGTGTATGTATAAAGAGAGAAATCAGGGGGGGAAAGAAGTTGTTTAGGTTAAATGCTATTACAGTAAACTTCCGATAATCCGGCACGTTTAGGACCCGGGGGTGCCAGATTATCAGATATGCCGGACTATCGGAAGGGGGGGGCTATGAGAGGTCTGGGGTGGGGTGGGGGGGATGCCTCCCCAGACCCCTCATGCCCCCCCCTTCCAATAGTCTGGCTCTGCCCCAGGCGTCCCTGATTCAGCCACTGCTGGTCAATTTCAGCAGCGGCTGAATCGGGGATGCCTGCAGCAGAGCAGCTGGAGTGCTGCCGGGTTGGTCCGGTAGCGCCAACCCTTGGCGCTGCGAGACGAACCCAGCAGCACCCCAGCTGCTCTTGGGGATGCCTGGGGCAGAGCAGCTGGGGTGCTGCCGAGTTGCTCCTGCAGCGCCGCTCCTCGGTGCTACTGGACCAACCCGGCAGCCCCCCATCTGCTCTGTCCCAGGTGTACCCAAGTCAGCTGCTGCTGAAACCGATCAGGGGCTGATTCCAGGAAGCCGGGGCAGAGCAGCTCTGCCTCGGGCTTCCTAGAGTCAGCCGCTGGTCAGTATCAGCAGCGGCTGAATCGGGGACAGCTGGGGTGCTGCCTGGTTGGTCCCGCAGCCCCGAGGGGCAGCGCTACGGGACCCACCGGGCAGCACTCCAGCTGCTCTGCCCCCGGCTTCCCCGATTCAGCCGTAGGTCAGTTTTAGCAGCGGCTGAATCAGGGAAGCTGGGGGCAGAGCAGCTCCAATGGTCCGGCTGCCCAGAGCACGTCCGGGTTCCTGATGGTGCCGGACCATCAGGAGAGCCCGGACCATTGGAGTTTTACTGTATAACCTAAACACAAAAACAAGTTGCTATGAAGCGACCAACAAATTTGGACTCAAAATTAGGAGAAGGTTACTAAACAACAGAGGTTCTTGCAAGAGGAGCCATGGGGGCAAAAAATCCTAAATGCCTTTAAGACTAATTCTGATAAACTTATGGAGGGGTGGTATGATAGAACTGACTGATGGCATGTGGTCCACTGGCGTAAGCCAATACCAAAAAATCTCCAGCTGCTGATAATGGGATACTAGATGAGGAGGGGCTCTCATTTATTAGAGAGAATTCTTTCCCAGTATCTGCCTGATACGTCTTCCCCACATCCATAGGTGCTAACTGATCATCATTTTTGAGATCAGGAGGAAATTTTCCCTGGGTCACATTGGCAGAGACCATGCGGGGGGTTTTCACTTTCTTCTACAGCATGGGGCATTTGCAGGTTTAAACTAGTGGAAATAGCAACATTTTCTGTAACTTGAAGTCTTAAAATCATGATTTGAGGACTTCAGTAACTGAAAGGTTAGTGGTCAGGAGCAGGCAGAGTTCCATGGCCAACAATATGCAGAAAATGAAACTAGATGGTCACAGTGGTTCCTTCTGACCTTGAAGTCTGTAAGTTTGAGGCGTGAATAGGGAAAAGCAAGTCAAAGAATAGCTAGACAGACTTATTTAGTGCGAGAGATGTGTGATATTTTGAGTATCACCACAGGTCAGTAATTTTACTTCAACACCAGCAACAGTATCAGAGCCACACATTAATGAAGACTGTTTTTATAGAAACAAGCCAAACAATATAGATGTGGAGTGGGGTCAGGGCTTGGAGTGGAGGCAGGGGGAGCACCCTCCCCTCCCTCCCCCCCAGCATAATAGAAGCTCAGCATGTACACTCTGTAATCTACCTGGGTGGATGGTATGTTCAGAGGACTTTTTTCTTCATGAATGAAAGGATGAGATACAGCACCCTCCTTATTCTGTCAGTCATTCCAGATCAATGATTTTGAATTAATTGGCAGGGACTGCCTCTGACTGACATTACCAGGAACAAATGCTCTAAAGACTGCTAACAAAGAAGCTAATAAGCACGCAAAAAAAAAAAAAGCTGAAAGCAAGATGACAGGACTACAGGCAATAAAGACTCAGCATTCAGACATGCGGTAAATTATTATTATAGCTCCCAATACCAGAAGTGACATTTGATGCCAGCACAAAATATCAAGCCTCCTTGCCAATTATTTAAGTATAACAGCATGTTTTGATGATCGCAGAAGGTCACTCAGATACAGGAAACAAGATGCAATTTTATAATCTGAATCCTTAGTTCAGAACAAGCATATAATAGGCAGAAAAGAAGAGGGGAAAATAAATCATGTCACAACACAAGCAAATGCAGCGGTATCACAGCTGTTGTACTCTTATGCTAGTGAGCACAAGAACAGTTCGAAAACTGACATGCTTTTGAAAAGTTTTATGCCCAAGACTCCTCTCTTCTCGCCTCTGAGCCCCAATGGTGGGACCAAAAACAAAACAAAACTAAAAAACAACAGGATTTAAGCAATATAATGCTAGGAATTAGGATCTACGAGTATTAGTATAACATGAAAAGTAAAATAAATAAATAAATAAATAAATAAAATGAAATAAAATCCCTTTTAATTAGGGCCATCAATTGAGATGTGTTAATGCCTTCGACTAATGCAGTCCAGGATTAAGTTGTTACATTTTTTAAACACGTTAATGCTGCACTGCCCCTTTGAAGTGCTGCTGCAGCGCTTGTAAGGGGCAGCACAACACGGAGCCGGAATCAGCTGGGCACTCCAGCTGATCCTGGGCTCCGTGTTGCGCTGCCCCTTTGATGCACCACCGCAGCACAGCATGGAGCCCAGAGTCAGCTAGAGACTCCAGCTGATCCCAGTCTCTGCCTTGAGCTGGCCTGTTGGAAACTGTGCCCCGGCACTTCAAAGGGGCGGCGCTGCATGGAGCCTGGGGTCAGCTGGGGACTCCATCTGATCCCAGGCTCCATGCAGCACTGCCCCATTGAAACGCTGGGCCAGCAGCGTTTCAAAGGAGAGGTACACACAATTAATCATGATTACAGGCCATTATCAAGTGATCCATTTCCTGCTTCTGTCAGTCAGATATTTAGAGCCAGCGAAAGCATGGGATTCTGTCTCTGACCAACTTTGCTAACAGTCATTGATTATTATCTCCATGAATCTATCTAATTCTTTTTGAACACACTTACCCTCTTTGTTTGACAGTGCACTGAGTGAAGAAATACTTCCTTATGTTGTTTTAAACCTTATTTATTTCTTTGGGTGACAGCTGGTTCTTATGTTGTGTGAAAGAGTAAATAAAACTACTATATTCTTTCTCTACACCATTCGCAATTTTATAACCTCTAGTATACCCCCCACCCCCACCCCATACTTACCTCTTTAAAAAGATTAGAATTGTTCCGCTTGTAAATCTGTCCTCATATTCAAGCAGTTCTATACTAGGGATGTTTATGTGTAACTGTGTAAATGGTGAACAGATGAGCCCAGGCATTCACCATTACATGCAGGTTCCTGGTATGTGCAGGGAGCCAGCTCCAGGGAGCTGCCTGCAGGCCCACATTGCTGCTTCTCAGACAGCTGGCTCCCCATGTACACTGGCTCCTGGGGAGCAGACTGCTGCTCCGTGTATAACTGAAGTTTTCAGCAGTTACACAGTTACTTACATACATTTTACCATCCCTATTCTACACTCCCTAATCATTGTTACCCTTCTCTGCACTTTTTATAATTTTAATACATCTTTTCTGAGGTGGTGTGACTAGAAAGCATTTTCTGTTTATTCATTTACTAATAGTTCCTAACAATCTGTTAGGGTTGTTTTAGGGGTTTTTTTGGGGTTTTTTTTTTGGGGGGGGGGCGTTACTAACCTGTTCACAGAGCAGATGTAGTCAGAGAACTGTTCACCATGACTCCAGTACCTCTTTCTTGAAAGGTAAAAGCAAATTTAGATACCTATAATTTTATATTTTATAGATTAGATATTATGTTTCCCAATGTGCATTTATCACTCAGTGACTTTGCCAAATTAAAGTCCTATCTAAAAATGACTAGTCCTACACAGGAGATACTGACAGGATGCATGAAAGAAACTGGTGCAGCAATACAGGATAAAGACATATAGCTGTGAAGAAACCAGATTAAGAGATCTCCTGACATTCTCTAATATTGCCCTAAACAAGAAGAAGATGGTAAAAAATGATGATTCCAGTCATTTTTCTAGTAACATCTTGCACGGGTAAGCTTTTATTTTATGTATCTCCCCAAGATATTTTGAAAGTTAGCTGCTGCAATTCCAATATTTCTGTAATAGTCAAGGATCCTAACTTTATACTGTATTGTGGAGGTTTCCATCTCAAGCAGAAGAAACTTCCTTTACACTGAAGGAAACGACACATAGTAAGACTAAAGGAAAGGCAGGGACTTTAGGGATATTATACTATAGAAATTGCAGCAGCATAACCATATCACCATAGCTACATCAGCACAACCCCTTAGCACAGATACAGCCTATTAAAAAGCAAGGGGGATTTCTATCAATGTGGAAATACCTTCTCCCCAGAAGATAGCAGTTATATTAATGGAAGCATTCTTTCATCAACATAGCTGCATTTGCAGTGGGGTTAGATCAATATTACTACACTCAGAAGAGTGAGAACAAAATTGCATACCCTCACCAATGTAGCTATGTGAATTTAATTTTTAAGTTTAGACCAAGTCTTGAAAGGATACCGTGTACAATATATGCATCTATCACCCTACACCAGAGGTGGAAAACCTAAGGCCCAGGGGTCGCATTCAGCCCCTGGCTTACCTGGGTCTAGCCCCCGGCTTACCTGGGTCTAGCCCCCGAGGCCAAGAACTTCCTGCCTCCCGAAGCAGAGATCTGGCACTGGCCCTCCAGCCCTGTGTCCCCCTCAGGACTCCACACAGTGCTGGGTGCCAGTGCCAGCTCCCTGCTGTGCCAGAGGTGGGGGGAAGGGGGCAAAGAGCCCTGACCCTCACCACCGAAGTCAGGTAAGCCTGGGGTTGGATCTGACCCACGGGCTGTGCCCAATGGGGAAGGGGGCAGAGGGGGAGGAAGCAGTTCTGTATTCTGCTGTACCCTCTTCCCCTCCCCCTCACTGGACAAGTGGCAGTAAAGCAAAGCACTGACTAAAGGCTTTTCCCCCAGTGCTCCAATTGGCTGTAATCACAGCCTATAGGAGTAGCACAGGACAATGCCTGGGAGTGGTGGTGGACACAGCTGAGTCCCTGGGGAGATATGCCAGATACATGCCCCCTCCCACCCAGATGCTCCTACACACCCACACACACTCAGCCCACCCACCCCAGGTGCTCCTACACTCTCTCACAGACCCCAGACCCAAAGTCCTCTTCTTAGCAGTCCCTTCCCACACTGAACTCCTCAGTTTTGGGTCCCACCGCAGAGCCAGCGGTAGAGAAGTGGTGCCACAAAATCCACTAGCCCTAGCCTATGGCTCTGGTGTGTGCTGGGAATGTGAGGAGTGTCTTTCTGCTTCTCAGTTGGGGACCATACCAGTAAGATGGTTTTCTTTTGGGCACGCATCTCACTTCTATGGCCCCTGATTTTTCTGTGGGTCAGTGGCCCACACCTTATTTACTTATCTGCAGTGGCTTTCACCTCACACAACCATACTGAAATCATTCATCTTCTACATAAGTGTTGTCAAGGCTTTTAAAACCTAAGTCACTTACGCAGTGTTTTGTACAACATCTTTAACGCAATTTACAAACGTTAGCTCCTTCCCAGAAGATGCTGCAAGGCAGAGATAAGGCAGAAAAACAAGAATGCATTGTTTTTAAAATATTCAAAGCATTATTCAAAATGTATATTTTATGTGCTTATTTTTAAGGATTATAGTTATACAACGATGCTGGCCTTTTTCCATCAATACCTATACACTCTCGTGGTACTACCATGTGTTGTATGCTCACCAGTTTTTACTGGGGATTGTTAGTGTAACCCAGATAGATATCCTCATATGCCACTTACTTTTCTCTTTGAACTGGATTTTAAGCCATTAAATAATGTTAAGTTTTAGAAATAAGAACAGGAATGTCTCAATATCTATTTTGGTGAACTGATTTATTATTCATTATCTTGTTATCCAGTACTGCTACTGTTCCTGCAATAAACACAGTGAGGGAATACACTGCGGAAGACTCTCTGAATAGCTAAAACAAGGTGTCAATTCTAAAATTGCAACATCACTGCTATTCCTGCCTGTATCTTCATGTAGAAACTGGCAAACAGTAAGGTGGTAATCTTAGGATACATACAGTTTATCCATTAGGACTCAGAATATGCTCAAGTCTTTTTCCCCTCTGATATATAAAATCAAGACTTAATGATCTTGACAGATAAAGTTTCATCTACTTTGCCAGCTAATTTCCTACTTAACTGGTTAAGATGTGACTAAACTGGGGTGTTTTTTTTTAAAAAAGAAAAAAAGCAATAAGAGATAACGTAGACCACAGAGTTTTATAATGTTTTATTTGTGTGCTTGTTGGGTAGTTCAAGAATAAATGTTAAACAACTGTAACTGTTGGCCACCCTTCTCTAGTTAGCAGGGAAGAACAATTCAAAGATGCATCAAGCAAACTGCTTGTGTCTGTATTTGATGGCAAGTCAGAAAGATCAGAAGGATTCTTGTGAGTCAGCATGATCACACTATGACTCTTAGGAGTAATTAGAATATTGATTGTGTTATAAAGGAAATATACTGAATGAATTAAAAGTTTGTATAGGCAGTCCCCGGGTTACGTACAAGATAGGGACTGTAGGTTTGTTCTTAAGTTGAATCTGTATGTAAGTCGGAACTGGCATCCAGATTCAGCCACTGCTGAAACTGATCAGCGGCTGATTCCAGGAAGCCCAGGGCAGGGGCTTCCTGTAGTCAGCCACTGGTCAGTTTCAGCAGCGGCTGACTTGGGGATGCTTGGGGCAGAGCAGCTGGGGTGCTGCTGGGTTGGTCCAGTAGCACCGCCGCTCCTCGGCACTACTGGACCAACCCAGCAGCACCCAAGCTGCTCTGCCCCAGGCGTCCTGATTCAGACGCTGCTGAAACTGACCAGCAATGGGTGAATCAGGACGCCTGGGGCAGAGCAGCTGGGGTGCTGCCGGGTTGGTCCTGTAGCACCCAGAGCGGCGCTACGGGACCAACCGGCAGCGCCCCAGCTGCTGTACCACAGGCGTCCGGAGCAAAGCCGCGGAGCACGGGGGCAGCGGGACAGCCCAGACGTGCCGTGGCTGTCCTGCTGCCCTCGGGCTCCATGGCTTTGCTCTGCTTTGCTCCCCGTCCCCCTGGTCTGCAGACCAGGGGGACGGGGAGCAAAGCGGCAGAACACGCGGGCAGTGGACAGCCCAGACACGTCTGGGCTGTCAGCCGGCCACGTGCTCCGCGGTTTTGCTTCCTCTCCCTGGTCTGCTGGAGACCAGAGAGAGGGATGGCCCCGTTCGTAACTGCGGATCCGACGTAAGTCGGGGACTGCCTGTACTAATAAAAGCTTTGTGTTAGGCATTAGATGGATACCTTTTGTATGAACAACTGTATCCCTTTTCCATGTATGAACTGATTGTGACATTACATACAATCTACATTACATCTTATTTAGAAAATACCGGACATCATATATATAGTAGCCCAGTGTCTGAGTCTGTAATGTCAAAATGCTGGCTGTTCCCTCTGGGCAGCGCTGTTGCCTGAAATGCTGGCTGTTCCCTCTGGGTGGCCCATGCTACATGGGGAGTGTGGGGCCCAAATGGCCACTTGTACCACTTGCTCCCCTGCTGCGGCCCGGCTGAGCGGCGCAGAAGTCAGCCAAGCGCCACGGCGGGAGGAGAAGAGGGGTGGGGTGGTGACATACATGGCCAAAAGGCAGGGCCTGGCCATGTATGTCATCCCCCCGCCCCCCTTCGCCTCCCGCCATGGCGCTCGGCTGACTTCTACGCCTCTCAGCCAGGCCGCCTCAGGGGAGCCCAAACGGACGCTTGCTCTCCCGTGGCGGCATGGCTGAGCGGCGCAGAAGTCAGCCGAGCGCCATGGTGGGAGGCGAAGGGGAGTGGGGTGGTGACGTGCAACATGAGAGTGGCTCCAGGCCCCGCCCCCTGGCTGTGAATGTCACCGCCCCGCCCCCCTTCACCTCCCACCGTGGCGCTCAGCTGACTTCTGCACTGCTCAGCCAGGCCACCGCGTGGGAGCAAGTGGCACAAGTGACCATTTGAGCTCCGCGCACCCCATGCAGCACGGGGAGTGCGTACCCCAAACGGCAATTTGGGCTCCCCGGTCCCCCGAGTGAGAGGCAGGAGGGGGAGGAGAAGAGAAAGAGTCAGAGAGAGAGGCAGGAGGCGGAGGAGAGCTGAGAAGGGGGGGGGGAGGCAGTAGAAGGAGGAGAGAGAGAGAGCACGAGCGAGAGACCGGAGGCTCAGGAGAGAAGACTGATGTGGAGGAGAGACCTGAAAATCCCATCTTATGACTGGCTAATTGGCTAGTTTATTTATATTTTCTCAATTTATTTCCCAAACAGAAAGCTCAAATACTGGCCTGTCCAGTTCAAAAGCAGACACCTGGCAACCCTTCTAGTTGGCCCCAGCCACTATCTAGGATACAATTAACAGAAATGCTACAATTTATCTAACACTGAAACCTTGTGGGCAATGCAGAAAATTAAATTTAATATCAGACCAGAGGGGCCACTGTATTTGGATTCTCATTTTAAAAAGGAAATTTTAAATGAAATAACAATTAAGAATCCTGCCATGGACTGGCTCCAGTTTGCTGTGAAGTACAGCAATTCACATGATACTGAATACGCTGAATCTAGTAAGTAACTACAGTCTTTTCCAAGGAGGGGTTTAGTGGCCGGGAATGGAGTATTTCTGCCTTTATCCAAGAAGAAAAATGATTCAGCAAATCTGTCCTTTTGATATTCATTTATCATTTTTAGAGGTATTGAGAATAGTTCTGAAGAATCTGGAAAAGGACAGATCAGTTCCCAAGATTCCACAAAGGGGTTTTTTTTGTATTTGTTACAATTATTATTTTGTCATTTAGCTGTTTCTTCTGAAGTTTTCTGAAGATAAGTCAGATGCTTATCTGATGAAACGAAGAAAGAATATATCCTAATTAAAACTTCAAAAAAGTATCAACTAGTGCAGGCTCTAACCCAATGCTCTCCCTCTCCCCCAGAGCCAGGCACAACCCCCCACTCTAACCCAATCCCTTCCCCTCTCCTCCCCCAGAGCCAGGTACCTCCCCTGCTCTAACCCAATCCCCCTCCCCCAGAGCCAGGCACCCTCTGCCCCTCCACTCTAACCCAATCCCCCTCCCCAAGAGCCTGACGACCCCACCCCCCCACTCCCAGCTCTAACCCAATCCCCCTGCCCTGCCCTAGAGCCAGGCATCCCTCCCCAACCTAATGCCTGGGTCCCAGAGCCGCCACCATATGCTTTTCCCTCCGGGCACTGGGACACCGTGTGCAGAGCTGCCGGCCGTAAGCATGCGCTGGGATGCCACGTGCAGAGCGGCCGGCTGTGAGAAAGTCTAGGCGCGTGGCTCAGAAGCAGCAGGAGATGCATTTTTTTAATCAAAGAGCTGCATGCGGCTTGAGAGCCGCAGATTGGCCCCCCCCGAACTAGAGTATTATGTATAGGTAATAACTACAGTACTCCACATAACAGAAGTGTTGCCAATTTGTTAAAATCAATCACAGTGAAAAAGCTGCATGTCAGTGGGATTTTCATGACAAATGCTCTGCTTCTTGACAGAACTAATATAATGGCAGCATCCATACCATAGACCAGGAGTCGGCAACCTTTCAGAAGTGGCATGCCAAGATTTAACTTATTCACAGATCTGTGTGCCAGGCAGAAGAGGGGGGCAGGAGGGAGCAGAGGTAGGCTGGGTACGGTGACCATATTTTCTGAACCAGCTGCAGCTAGGGAGAATGGTTTAATTTAAATTAAACAGATTAAGTGTTTTAACTTTCACATGTTAGTTTATCAAACTTCATTTAAAAATGAAGTAAAATATGTTGCACACAAAAGGTTTCAATGTTTTCTCTCTTTATGGTAGGGGTGGGGAACCTTTTTTTTGTGGGGGGGGGAGTGGGGGAAAAAAATCAGTTGGGCACCACACAAGTGAGAAGCAAAAAAAACTCCTCAAAATATCCCCAACCCTCACTGATGTGGCCCCCAACTCAGACACCTCACTCCTCTGGTGCTCTAGCTTCACAGGGTGAGGAGAAGGGACAGGCAGGACTGAGGTTCAGGGTTTCCCATAAGCCAGGTTAATTTCTCTGGGGTGCCAGAGTTACTGGATTTTATGGACGCATTTAGGCCCTGAAGTAGGGACAAAAGTTAGGTGTTCAGTATGTGAAACAGGGCTGCCAGTGAGTGGGATAGGGATTTGGGTGCAGGATCTGGGAGGGATGGAGGGAGGTGGGATGCAGAAAGGGGAGAGGTTGTGAGGTCTGGGTGGAGTAGGGTACAGAAGCAGGCTGGGAGTAGGGTGCCTGGACAGGTGGAGGGAGCAGGAGCAAAGGAGGGTGTAAGAGCAACAGTGGATGCAGCAGCAGGGTGGGAGTAGGTGTCTGGCCAGGCCAGTGGGGAGGGCGTCAGAGCAAGCCAGGAGTGCAGGGTCTTGGTGGGGGGTGCGGGAGGTGAATGAGGGGAATGGGGTGTGGGAGTCTGGGCACGTGGTGGGACACCTAGCTGGCGCTGCACGCCTTTGCAACACCTGCTGCGACCACACAGTCTCAGGCAAGACCTGGAGGCACCGCTGAGCAGCCTCAGCCCCAGCGCTGCCTCCTCCCACTGCAGCCTAACCTGCTGCAGGGAAGGAGGGCTCTCCAGCAGCTGTGTGGGGGAGGAGGGGCAGGCCTGAGCTCCCACTCCATGTGCCACTGAAAAAATCGGCTCATGCCATAGTTTGGTGACCGCTGCCACAGACTCTTTTACACTGTCTGGCCCACATGCCTCAATCCTAATCAGACAAAACATTTTCTATACAATGAAAAGATTCGCCTAGAGACTAACACACCTTGTCCTTTCTGCTGAGTCTGCCAGGTTTAGTAGAGGTTTTGTGATACAGATATTTATTTGCTGGACAGAGACCTTTGATCATTCAGTAATAGTTTTCAACCTTTTTCCTCTTGCCAACACCTACAAATTCTCAAATGGCTGTGCAGGTCCTTTGGAAATCTTGGACAGTCTGCAGAACCTTAGCGGTCTATGGACCACTAAGGTTCAAAACCAGTGACTTAAGCTTGGGATAAGAAACCTAAGGCCCAAGAGTGGATGCAGCCCCCAACTTGCCTGGATCTGCCCTCCTCCTCTCCCCCCCACAGCACTGGGGACCCCACGTGGCACTGCACTTCCCCATCTCTCTTTCCCATGGGGCTGGAGCACACAAAATGTACTAGCCAGGCCCCACTAGGCTGTGGTGTGTGAAGGGAATGCGGGGAGTGTCTTTCTCCTTTTCAGTCAGGGGCCACGTCAGTGAGGGACTGATTTTTCTGTCGGTTAGTAGACCACAACCTAAAAAAAGGTTCCCCATACCTAACTTAAGCCAACACACCATCAGATGGCAACAGAGTGCTGCCAAATCAAATTGATTAACAAAAAGGAAAGTTTCCATCTCTTCACTAAGGAGCAGCCAGTCTGCAAGTACATTAATACATATTTAATTTTTTCAATTCCATTTAAGAAAAACAAAGAATCAAAAACTGGTCACCACTCCATTAGCAATCCTTATAGTTCTAATGTCTTGCTGAAAATGTATTTACTGGCTTCCCTTAAATAAATAGGAGTAAGTGACCAAAACGGTTTTGGCTACTAAAACTAATTACAGCCTATATTGGAACAGGATACCATACTCAAAGAGGCTCTGGGAGACAGACCCATAGTCTCCTATAGACAACCACCTAACCTCAAGATGATTCTTACCAACCACCACAGGACATACCACACTAATACCAACCCTGGTACCTTCCCTTGCAACAAACCCCGTTGCCAGCTTTGTCCACATATTCATTCTGCTGATACCATTATTGGACCTAACCGAGTTATAAGATCAAGAACACATATTCCTGCGCATCCAGAAATATAATCTATGCTATCATGTGCCGAAAGTGTCCGTCTGCTATGTACATTGGACAAACATCTCAGACACTTCGCCAAAGGATTAATGCCCACAAAACAGATATCAGACAAGATCACAAAGAGAAAACAGTTTCTTGCCACTTTAACCAGAAAGGACACTCTCTAAATGACTTAGCCACCTGCATTCTGCTACAAAGACCTTTTACATCTGCACTTGAAAGGGAATCCTCTGAACTGTCATTCATGTTAAAATTCGACACTTGCCAACAAGGACTTAACAAGTCTTTGAACTATCTCACCCATTACCAAGACAGTTTCCCCAATTATCACCTGTAATACCATTAACTCACAAACATCCCACTCTCCCTACCTTTAATATCAGCAATTCACAGACACTTACCTTCCTTCCTCCCCCTTCCCACCCCCCCGCATCCCCCTTCTGTTCTGCAATGTGATTTGTCCTTTTCATATTTGTTCATTTTTTTTAATTGTATCCTTTGGTATATATGGTTGTGACTACTTTCTTCCACTATTTGATCTGAGGAAGTGGGTCTGGCCCACGAAAGCTCATCATCTAATAAACCATCTTGTTAGTCTTTAAAGTGCTACATTGTCCTGCATTTTGCTTCAACTACCCCAGACTAACACGGCTACATTTCTATCACTAATTTCATCTGTACAGATTGGGTTTTAAATGGCTAAATACATGAAACCTGGTATACTGAGGAAACATATTTTCTTCTCAAATCATCTGTCAGAGGATTTATACTTAACATTTGTTACCCAAGATTAGCTGAACCCAAAGCTCTGGTAGCTAATCTCTGTTTTTTAGACAGTATCAGAAAATAAGTTGGGGGGGGGGGGGAGAAAGAGTACTTCCATCCGATAAATGATTTTTTCCTCACACACATGCTCAAAAATCCTTGTTTTGTTGAGTACAAAGCACACTTCAAAACCTAGCAATAGCCTAGAAGCACCCAACATACAGCTACCCAAAACTTGAGATTGGGGTCAAGTGATTCAGCAGCAGGGTTCCAATGGTCAGCATTTCTACTAGCAGCTGAGAAATTTGATGTCAGTCTCCTAGCTCATAGAAAACCAACCGAAACTTCAACTAAACTTTAAATTCTTTGTAAGTTTTTTCCAGACAAAGCACATTATCATAATGGCTCTTAATAGGCTAACAATCTCCCTAGCAACAGCAAATAATAATTCATTATTCTACTTATCAGTAAAGCAATTTCAGCAAGAAACGTACAAACACAGGCAGCCAGGCCAAGGTCAACTACTCAACCCCCCTCTCCAGTTCTCATGAATCTATCCTTTCACTTTATCTATCTTAGGAACACTGCAATTGTGCAGATGTTTTTGTTCTGTCTGCCGAAGCCAAGGCTGGATTTTTCCTGACTCTGATAGGCACCGTAAACTGAAAGTGAGGACAAGTGCACAAGATGGCTGCGGGTTATGTCAAGTCAATTTCTCATATAACACATTAGTTTTGTGTCAATCTTTTGTACAACCTTTCTACAACTAAATCCTTTGTACTTCAAGCAACTCCGATGCATGATGCAACCAGTAATTATCAAATTTCTTACAAATGCCTGCCTCCTATAGTTACTGTAGAGGGGGTTACTAATTTTTCTTGTGCAGAAGTTATTCAAAATACTGTAAACTTTCATGAAACTTAAAAAAATGAGTCATACAAAATTACCACTGTTGTAATAAGAGTGTACATTGAACAGCAGTGTTTCTAGATACAAGCAGTTCTTTAAAATTCAGTGTGAGGAGCAGAAGAGTCTGTCAGTTATAAAATCACAGGACTCAAAGGGACCTTGAGAGGTCATTTAATCAGGTCTCCTGCTCTCAGGGCAGGACTAAGTATTATCTAGGCCAGTGTTTCTCACCCAGTGGTCTGAGTACTCTTAGGGGTACTTGAGAAGTCTGGGGAGGTACATCAACAACTGAAATTTGGAGAAAACTGAATTTTTGTTTTAAGTTTTACAGCATTTTATTATTTTTGAACTTTTTATACCCAAAAATTTAATTGTAGCCAGGTGGGTGATTAAGTTTTTTAAACAAATGTGTTGGAATGGTAGAAAAAAAAATGTGTGTCTGAAAACTGTAGATAAGGGGAGTACAGGCAGTCCCCGACTTACGCGGATCTGACTTACGTAGGATCCGCAGTTACGAACGGGGCTCGCCCCGGAGGACACGGACTGCGGGACCTCGCGGTCCTGCCAACCGTGTACTCCGGGGCTTTCTCCGCGTCTCCCTGGTCTGCAGACCAGGAAGACGCGGAGCAAAGCCACGGAGGGGCTCGGGCAGCGGGACAGCCCAGGTGCGCCTGGGCTGCCCCGCTGCCCGAGTCCCCCGCAGCTTTGCAAAGCCTCCAGGAAGCCGGCAGCGGAGCAGCACAGGCGCAGATTCAGCAGTGGCTGAACCAGGACGCCTGGGGCAGAGCAGATGGGGTGCTGCTGGGTTGCTCCAGTAGCGCCGAGGAGCGGCGCTACTGGAGCAACCCAGCAGCACCCCAGCTGCTCTGCCCGAGGTGTCCCCAAGTCAGCTGCTGCTGAAACTGACCAGCGCTGACTACAGGAAGCCCGAGGCAGAGTTGCTCTGCCCCGGGCTTCCCAGAATCAGCTGCTGATCAGTTTCAGCAGCAGCTGACTTGGGGATGCTTGGGGTTCTTAAGTTGATTCTGTATGTAAGTCGGAACCGGCGGTCAGTTTCAGCAGCGGCTGAATCTGGACGCCAGTTCCGACTTACATACAGATTCAACTTAAGAACAAACCTACGGTCCCTATCTTGTACGTAACCCGGGGACTGCCTGTACTTTTTTTTTTTTTAAGGGGGTACTTTATAAAAAAAAAAGGTTGAGCAACACTGATATAGACCATCCCTTACAGGTATTTGTTTAACCTGCTCTTATTCTCCAATGATGGAGATCCCACGACCCCTCTAGACAATTTTGTTCTAGTGCTTGGCTACCCTGACAGGAAGTTCTTCCTAATATCCAACTTGAAAGTTTTAAGTGAGAATACCTTAATAAGAGGAAAGTAGTTGACAGCGAGGATGAGAAAGAAGTGCATTTTGAATCTTTTGCTTTTATCCATACATTAATGGAAAAAAAAAATCCCACATATTTATATCACAGACAGGCATCAGATTTGGGATGTTAAATTTAGATGAATTAAATTTAGATGAATTAACTAATCGAATAGTCGATGCAATTTCCATCAACTATTCAATTAGTCAATAAGGGCGCCTCTGCCTTTGAGCTGTAGCAAGAGCCCTACAGTTCAAAAGCAGAAGCCCTGCAGGACACACAGGACCAGCGGGGACTCAACAGCCATGCAAAACAGAGACTAAGAGGTCATGTACGAGACTTGCTCAAGATGATACACCACGCTCCTGAAAAAACTATGAAAAGAATCCGAGTCTTGTTCCCCACTTCCCTGTTCTAACTAGGGATGGGAACTAGTCAACTATCCGATAAGCATTTGCTGATCAGACAGTCAACACACTAGTCAATTAATCGCTCCCCCCCCCCCCCCTCGTTCCCTTGCTGCCTCTATCAGAAAGGCTGCTTGAGTTTCCATTGCCCCCTCCTTCCCCGCCCTTGCAGCATTTTCACCTTTGAGCACTCAGCACTTTCACGCTGGGGCTGTTGCTTTATTTCAAAGGGAGAGGTGCTTTTATCCACTAATCAAAGTCAATGCAAATTGCATCAACTATTTGATTAGCCAATTAATCTAAATTTAACATCCCTAAGTTCTAACCATTAAATAGTTCTCCCTACACTGCTCCCTGACCCATATCTACCACACTTTACTCAAGAATAGTATAATTGAGACTGGTCAGTAAACTGAAAAACGTAAGCGACAGGTATCGTGCATATAAATATCAGTTTCACACTACCTCTCCATACAAAATTTCTCATCCTAATATCACCTCAAAGAGTCATAACGTAGTAGGTTGTTATAATTTTAAGCTGGGTTGTAGGATACTCTGACATAGTTCTGGCCAGTCACTGCACCTGAACCTACTTTCACACAAGACTAGACATGTTCCATGAGGGTGACTGACTAAAACCAGCACAGACATGGAGTCATTTTTGTCATTCAAAGCATTCTAAAATAATTTCTGTAAAATTAGACTTTAATAAGCAGAAAATACAACTACATTTTCAAAATACCAGATTCTGTTCTGCACTGAAAGAAGAGTCTTGGTAGCACTAATATATCACACAATTCCTCTTCAAATGAAAAATGCAGATTACAAGAAAAAAATAAGGCGGCATCTATTACCTTCAAGACAGAAAGGAACATCATTTATCTAATAGTTCCATGCTCTTTCTAGAGAAACTAAGCACTCAAGAGGAGAAAAGAGCCATACAGAGCTAGTTAAGCTATCTGCTCAAGATTAAGAATAACCAAATTTTACCAACATTGAGATATTAACAACCCAAATCCAAGAACAGACAGTACATGGAGTTAAAGTTCTCTCAAATGATAGCAACTCAAAAAACTCACCAGAGATTGTGGGGCCATATGCTCAGAATCCTCAAATTGCGATGGACAGAATGGGTTGCACATATCCTCTCACAAGCAACAGAGGCCACATTGAGAAGGCTCCCAGCAGCTTCCACACTTTAGTTTCCCAAAACAGCCCACAACCTTTTTACATGTTCTTTGACATGTCCTATGTTATAACTTAAAAGGGGGCACTGTCAACCAAAAATGGTACTTAGCAAGTTCCATTTTAGATGACAAAAGTAGGCTAGAAGTAACACCTAAGACTACAATCACTGGGAAAAAAAACTATACAAAGTTTCCTTGTTTCCACTAAAACCTGCAAAAATGAATGTGAAATGTATTTCTACATGTAGCATACTTGTTCTCTCCTACATACTTCTTATACATGCTTCATTGAAAACTTCCACTTAATGTTTGTGGGGTTTTTTTAAAAGGGGCTGTATTATATAGGGCTAAGGGATGCAATGCTAAAATCCTGTGATTCTTGAGCTATCTTAGAACCCCATACTCTGACCTTGATTTATTCTTAAACAGTATGCTCTTGAGTGAAGGCATCACATTATTCATTTGATTCATTCCTTTGCATTTTGCTCCATGGTAAGCCAACCTGTCAAGAATCTGTCCAATCCAGAATACGCATGTAATCAGCTCAACTAGTCGCTCCCCCCTATCAGAGGGAGGCAGCAAGAGCAGGGGGGAGGAACCAGCGCTGGGGGGAACCAGTAAAGCCGGTTCCCCCCAGCACGGTCTCCACAGGGGCAGAGAAGGTAGAGGCACAGCAGGAAATGGCGCGAGCAGGGACTGCTTCAGGCCCTGCTCGTGCCGGTTCCCACTGTGAGCACTTCAGCTTTTAAAATGTGTAAGAGCTCTGCTGGGCTTTTGTACATTTCAAAAAAGCCTAAGTGCCACAGGGAGCATTGGGTGAGCAGGGACTCAAGCAATCCCCGCTCACCCCATGCTCTCTGTGGCAACCCCTGACCCGCTGCCTCTATGAGAGGCAGCAAGGAGGGGTCAGGAGCCAGTGCTGAGGGAGAGCCAGTTTAAAAGCCAGGTCCCCCCCAGCACCGTCTCTGGGGTGCCCTCTTCCCCTCCCCTCTCCGCCTTTATCGGAAGCAGCGGTAGAGGGGGAATAGGGGACACTACTGCAAAGCAGCCACAAGCTGTCTCTGTTTGTGGCAACCAGGGGCTGCGAGACTCAAGCTCAGTCCCAGCTTGAGTGAGCTCCTCTGGTGCTACCTCCACTGTGGCTCTGCAGAGGCACTTATTGACTAATCGTATAGTCAATAAAAATTGTATGGACTGTATGATTAGCCAGATAATTGCATTTTAACATCCTTAATCCAGAAAGTCAGAAGAGGGGAAGGGGGGAATAAAAACTTCTCTGTAGAGAGGAGTCACAAAGCCAGCCCAGGAATAACATGCTTCCCTATGGCTCAACTAATTGTAATTAAGACTCCTCCCAATTCTACTAGGACACAAGACATCCTGGAATAACAGATCCTGGAACCATTTTACAATATTTTTTGGTTTGAACTTTAAGATGACCTTGCAGAGTGTTACAATGAGCTCAAATTCTATTTGCTGTGTAGTGACCCCACCCCAATCAGAGATGCCTTGGGCAGCTTCTGGTCTGACTGGCTTTCTACAGCTCTGGAAGAGAACAGGCCAGCCAGGGAAATCCTATATGTTTAGTTAACAGCCTTTTTATGATTGCCTTACACACATACATGTTAATTTGAGCAGAATTTGAGCAGAATCTGACTGTCCCTGTGAAATCTGAACAACCAATGCACAATTCTGTAGCTCTAACAGATGTATTTTCCTGCTTTGAAAATAGGAGCAGTCATGAAAGTCTGTTCTGAATGAGAATGCATATAAATATTCATTATTCACAGGTAAAAGAGTGCTAAATAAATCATTCTAATATGTTACCTTTGAAATACTAAGTAATCAAGAAACCTGAATGAAAAAGGCAGCCAACCATTGTTTACCATCCCTTAACCTTATGGCCAGGTTGCTATATGTTTTGTGTTTCTGATAAGACATGCTTATGTTTTCATGCTTATTTTATTTAGCATATTACTTAGAGAGCCCAAATAGCTTAACTTCAGTAAAAAATACGCATTATTAGTTACACATATTGTTTATAAAGCAGTGCAAGCACTGAAAGATTGCACGTAGAAAACCAAAGAGCAGACACACACATTAAAGATGTGAGAGAAAACCAATAAGAGAAAAATAAAACTCCTGGTTACTTGACAGGCCTAATTGTTCACAGTAGTGAACACCCTCAAAGTCATGCTTTCTCCTAAACTGTTCCACATGCTTGTGAGACACTTCTATAAATATCCACAAAGCTACCTCATTACTCACATTTAAATCCCTCCTAAAGACCCTACTCTGCCACAATGTTTAGCAAAAAATGATGTTAGGCTATACAGAGACCACTGTCTAACATACAGACCAATAACATCTCACTATTTACTTGTACTCCTCCATCAGTCTATATACTTCTATTATCTCATCTCATACTTGGATTGTGAACCTTTTGGGCAAGGACTGAGTTTTTGTTCTATTTGTATAGCACCTAGCACAAATGGGGCCCCAGTTTATGAGGGCCCCTAGTTTACAGTTACACAAATAATCTGTAAAACTACTGAAGACAATAGGAACTGATTGACCACCACCTTGTAGAATGAAATTCAGTAAACTTGGATTAGCCTCTAAATTTGTACTTGTATCATCCTAATAGAAGCATGTGTTCTTTGTATAAATGAGATCTAAGTAATTTGCATCCCAACTTTAATTATGAACCATCCTTTTCCCAGTTCTGTAATTTGTAGACTGAGCAAGCCAAGAATTCAGTCCACTATAACTGATATTCCATGAGAGACTCTTGTGTTTTTTACCATACAGAGTCATCTAGACCAAGAAATTCACCACAGCAGCATTTCTATTCATGAAACTAAGACTGTGTGTTTTTGCTTTATTTCAGAATCTGACATTCTAAGTCAATGAGCCTTTTACAGATATTTCAAAAGCCATTACATTCACACATCTCTTCCTCTACTTATAGTCACTAAACCATTCTATGGGTTGGGATTAAATTTTATGCTTCACTGACAAAAAATAGAATCTTAACTCACCAAAGCATAGTATAAGTGCTAATTCCCCCACTTGTTTCTTATGGCCCCACTGCCTATTTTCCTCTGTTCCAGGCATTACTTCAGTCCAGTGCTAAGACCCTGTCCATGTTTTTAAAACTCTTCACAGGTTTTGGCTCCTCTTTGCTATACTTCTCTCAATTGTTCAGACTTACTGAATTTTATACAAAATGGTAACTGGTCATTAAATGTTGAGAAAAAGGATCAACTCCATAGCCCTCTTAACATTAATACAGTTAAGAAACATCATATTTCTCTGATATTAATTTCTCTAGATATTCAAACCCAAGATAAATATTAGCTTAGTATATGATGGAGGCAGGGAAAATTAGGTATCAGCAGCCTGTTTTGACTTACTAAATACACTTGTGTGGACCTTCAACAAAGAGCTTTTTAAGACACTGGCCTAATTCCATCACATGCTAGACCTATTGCAGCTAAGAGTCCTCTGTTTGAGAATGAGAGTGTGTATTTATAGTTAAACACTAAATATTTAATTACAATATAAAAGTTTTATTTCAGTTGTCACTGTAAACTCATTTTGACTATGAAAAGATAGCACAGAAAACGTTAGCCCAGATGCAGACCCTAATTCTGTAAAGTCTTACTTGTGGAACTATTTACTTCAAGATGTACTGTAGTTTCTGTCCCTCAGCAGACTTCTATGTTGAAAATACCAATTCATCTATGACTCAAACTCCACTAACATTAATGGGAAAGAGAGCCCATCTTCTAATTGGATTTAAAAGGCCTATTCCTAGCTAAACCATATTATCCTGGGTTTTTTTACATGATAGGACGTGAACATGCATATGAAGTCCTGTGGCACCTTAGAGACTAACATTACAACTATTTTGCACCAATAACTTTTTTTTGAAGTCAACACTACTTTGTTTTACTGGTCTTAAAAATATAAAAACTTACTTTAAATATTTTGTTAATTTGACACAACAAAAATGAAAAAACTCAAGTTTTTAAAAATGTTATTTTGTCCAAATATCTTTGGATCTTCAAGGAAGTTTACTATAAAAGTATCTAACCAAAGCCTTACATGGAAATACTTAAAAATAACAAATAGTCTAGCAGCACTTTAAAGACTTACAAAACACATAGATAGTATCATGAGCTTTCATGGGCACAACCCACTTTTCATCTGAAGAAGTGGGTTGTGCCCATGAAAGCTCATAATACCATCTACATGTTTTGTGAGTCTTTAAGGTCTCCTAAACTATTAGTCTGAAACTGGAAATACTTAAACAATCCTCTCAGCTACCTCTGAAGCTTTTGCATGGAAATGTCTTTCATGACTTCTTAAATAATATTTTATAATATATTGGATATTATAATATATAATATTGTATAATATATTGTAACAAGTACATGATTGCTTTCTGAATTATAGCAAGTCAGGCAGTTTTATTATTAAAGCATTTTTAACTGAGCCATTTATAAAAATGGCTTAAGCTATCTTAAACTAAGCTAGCAATTTGAGAAGTCAGGCTCTTTTTTCAAGAGAACTACAAAAATAATCTGGGGAAAAAAAAGAAACCCAACCTTTTAATCGCATTATAATTGTGGGAATAAAGAAAACTGCTAAACTAATTTTACAAAAATGGAGAATAATGGACAGGGAAAGAAAAGTCTCCACTGCTATTAACACTGTATTTATCGTCTATAGGCTAAGAGTGGAGTAATGGAATTATTACCCTTTTCAACATTCAAAAAAGAGCAGAGGCTAATAATTCCCCAAGGAGAGAGAGAGAGAGAGAGAAAAGCACGAGCGGCCGGAAGAGACCGAGAACTGAAGCGAAAACCCAAAGGCGGAACTCATCCTAGCTACGGACCAAATACCGTTTGCGAGATGCTGCAATTAACTAACTGCTTCTTCCCATAGGTGAATAAGCCAGCCAGAACATCTCTTCCTGCCCATTCCCTCTTTGCCCCCAAGTCCGGCCCCCATTCTCTACCCTCCCACACAAACTTCCCCACAGCCTGAGACGTGGCTCTTTGCAGTTGGAGCGATCCACACAATGACGAGGTGAAACCGGTCTGAAGTCCACAAAGAAACCATCTGCTTTTTAAAACGTGCTGCGGGGCGGGGACACAAGCCTTTATGCCCCACAGCGGCGGGCGGGGGGGGGGGGGGGGGGGCAGAGGTAACAAGAAAGGCAGCTCCCCGTCCCGCAGCGTCTCCCTGCCGGGAAAAGCCCCGGGTCACATCACTTGCGAGACAGGGAGAACAGCGCCCCGGGAAGGCGGGGGAAACCCGCACGCACCCGGCAGGAGATGAAGGAACCCCCGGCCCCCCCACCCACACACACTCTAAGGGGGGGGGCGCCAGAGGCCGCTATGGGCAAGGGGGCAGCGCCACTCCGCGGGCTGAGGCGCTGCGGGGCGCAAGGGCGCGGGAGGGGCCGGGCCTGGGCGCTGCGTGGCGGGGCAGCGGAGCACATGGGCCGGGCAGAGCGGGGCGGGGAAGCCCCACCGCGGAGGTGGGGGGGGGCGGGAGCCGAGGCAAGAGGCGCCCGGGTCTGGCCGCACTCACCTTCCTGCCGCCGCCGGCCAGCGCGGCGCTGCCGCCCGAGTACATGTAGTAGGCGATGCCCAGCACCCAGAGGAAGGCGAAGCAGAGCAGCAGCCGAGACCTGCGCCGCATCCTGCCGCCGCCGCCAGGCCAGCAGGAAACGGCCGCCAGCCGCCGCCGCCGCGCAGGGTCAGGGGGCAGAGGGCGAGCGCCCGCCCCCCGGCCAATCCCGAGCCGCTCAGGGAGGGACTAGCGACGTCTCCATGGTTACGGCACGCTGGGCCGCCCCGCCGCCACGCCCACTTGGGGCGGAGGGGCGGGGCTGTTGCCAGTCTCCGCTGCCGCGGGCCACCTGCCGCCTCCCCCGCGCGCCCGGCGCTGCCTTAGGCCTGGGGGGGGAGCCCGCCGCCCGCCGGGCCCAGAGCAGCTACCGCGCGGGGGTGAAACGCCAGGGGTCCCACCGCCCCGCTAGCCGAAGGGCTGGCCCCGTGTGCACGCTCGGGGCATATTCCTGGAGAAAGGGCGGGGAGTTGCCTAAGGGGGACGCCAGGGCAGAAAGCGGTGCGGGTCCTTTACCACAAGAATCCTTTCCTACTGGAGCCTCATCTTTTTCTCCTTGACATTTACCTGCTTGACCCGATGTTGCGCTGGCACTCGCTGTAATCCCCTCTGCCCTACACTATCTTTACACGAGGAAACGGCCTCGGTGTAACTCATTCGGTTTAGAGACTGATTTCGTGACAGCCACGGAGTCCCCTTGCACTGACGCTTATTCAAATAGATAAGGAATCTTTTCAGATAGTCTCCAACCTTAAACGTGAAACCCCTCTAGCAGGGGATTAGTATAGGGCTCCCACTTCCTTGTCTGCCAGCAGGAAACGGCAGACTGGATCCCCCTATAAGCTCGACTTTGGATTGTTGCTTTTGGAACATCTCTTTCTGGCACTGTTCCCTTGCCTTCTGCTGGGGCCACTGCTTACCTTGACTCCACTCCTAAGCAGCCCAAGACAGCTGCCACAGTTGCTGGTTCTCACTGAGATCTGGTGACTTCTGTCTGTCATCAATTGGTCACTTGCTGAGCCTCTTTTGGTGCCACCTGACTCCTGTTGTTCAGCTCTGGCTGCCATCTGCTCTCACAGTAAGATGACAAGAAACAAGAATGTGAAACTGCAAAGAACAAAACAAACAAACAGCATATATATCATCAGTACAGTGTCCAGGTTATTAACAATATTCATGATTTTTAAAGGTTTGCTCTATCATCTCACCAAATTTTTTAAACTTTATTTTATTGCCGAATCAATTTTTTTAACTTTATTCCAGTTTATTGCTGCATATACTGATGAGTCCCATATTTCTATGATTCTTCTGTCTACTGATGCCAGCAGCCTCTTCCAATCCTGCTCCTGCTATCCGTCTGTGAGTCCATCTGCCCCAGTGGCAGCAGTATCTGTTGCCAGTTTCTGGAAGACATGACTCCAAGCAGTATGGGAATGTGGCAAAGTACCAGCATTAGGGCTGACAAAAGCTCTGTTACATTGCCAGGAACAGAAACTGCCATTAGAAAAGGAGTGTAAAAATCTGCCCCTGTCTGTTGCTCACCAGAGCGGAGACTTTGTTGACAGTCTCATCAGAGAGGCTGAAGACTATGCAGGCATGGAGTCTGAAAGGTGATCCTTTCATATGAAGGATGGCTGCCTATGATGTAGTGTTCAGCATCTGAAGATTTCAGTCAAAGCACCTGCCAAGGACTGACTGTGGGATATAATATGTAACAATGGGTATGTCTACACTCCATTTGCAGGTGTGATTACAGCACAAGTTGATAAACCCAAACTAGCTTTAATCTAGCTAGCACAATCTCAGTAGCGATAAAGCTGCAACAACTTTGGATTCAGTGTAGGCTGTTCACGTCCATCCACGATAGGGCAGGTAGCCCATGTGGCAGTCCATGTTGTCATGCTTCACTGCTATTGGTACTCGTACTAGCTAGCTTAAACCTAGTTCAGGTATGTCTACATGTGATGCAATCACACCTCTGAATGCAGTGTTTACAGACCCACAAACTAAGGAACACAAGCTATTATTTATTCAGGAAACTTTAAATCATGCGAAGAGATTTATCCACTTAGTGTAAATGACTCTGTACATTCAATTTCATGATTCTTGGTTTTGGAAGTAAATAATTTTCAGCAATAAAACTGAGTGAGATGCTCAATTTATGTGGAACTTTTGGAACAAGATAATTGATATCCCTTGGAATGAGATACACTTGTTAACAGGTATAGGCTGCAGAGAGCCGTATAGACATTATGAACCAGATTCTTAGGTGTCCCCAAAGCATGTTGAAGGCAGTGAGGAGAGGAGGTGCAATGGAGCTCGGGCCAATCCTGGGATCAGTTCTTCATTGGCCTGGTCCTCAATGTTTAGAGCAGCCACAGAAGACAGTGATTGCCCTCATGGAGGGCAGTGCTTGCCACACCCATGATGACACAAGCTGGGAGCAAGCTGAGGTAGGCACCTGTATGCCAGCATTATGCCCCTGGCAGGTTCCCTCACTAAACAGATCAGATCTGCCACAGTTTGAGACAGAAAGTATATACAAAGATTTAACAGAAGGCCCAATAACAAAGTACTCTTGACTGAATTGTTTTTCATAGAAAACATTGCACACCGGTGTCTAAAGTGTTAAAATATGGAGCCTTCCTAATCTCTTTTAACCTTGCAAAGTCTACAGGGTCTGAACTACAAAATACCATACCTTCCATACCCCCTGCCCCAACGTAGTCCATGCAACTCCTTCCTTGTTTCCTTCACAACCTCAAGATCTTCAAGGACCTTCCTCAGCCTCTGCAGTGACCTCACTGGTGTACAGTAACATATGTCACTACTACTCAACTTTTCATTCCACAGCAAAATTAGTCATCCATGCATGCACAGCAAATCCTTCTGTAGCCACACACTTTACAAGCTTAGCAAAATAATGTACTGCTCATGCTCACTATGCAATTTTCAAAAGCTTATAACTCAGCCAAATCCTAAGTAATTTCCTCTGGAACAAGCGAAAGCCCTTCTGCTCAACAAGGGTTAGCTACTATTATGCCAGATTTCACTTTTCAACCTTCTGCTGATTAAGTTGTAGAAAGGTTTCAATAATTTAGTTTAGAATGGGAAATGTATTTTTCATGCTGCTGATATTCGAGAATGACTGAACCAGTTTTGCTGAAATATTCCAAATGTATTCATCTTTAGACAGATATTAAGGCCAGCAAATTTCACCCCAAAGTGTAAATGTTTCAGAAAGTTATAAGCAAGTAAATCACAGGGGATTAGAATGTAAATCATTATGCAGTCTTAACTATATACTAATAGCTGCATCTCCTATTAATAGCACATTTGCACACATATTCTCTGCCCCAACAAATCCTATCCTACTTACACAGCAGAATAAAAACCAAAGTTTCCCTTAAAGCAAAAAGTTTAAGAAAAATGTAAGCAAGCTGGCACACATTTTAAAAGAAAATATTAGAATATTTTAAGAGCAGGATTATTAGAATGATCCAGAGAAAACAAAGGGAAATCATGTCCCCTGATGGCAGACATCATCTTTCAGAAGATAGCATGCTTCTAGCCAGTTTGAAATATGCTATTGTCCCACCAATTGTGTGGAAACTTGTAGAAACACTACTGCCCTATTTCCAGCTTGCTCTACCTGAGTAAAACCAATGAGAAGATTGTAACAACTAAACTCATGCAGCATGTGGCTTCTTCCTATGTTATGGACTCTTGACAATCAGATTTCAGAAAGAGACATAGCACAGAAACAGCTCTCCTGGAAGAAAGATGCTGGAAGGAAGAGAGAATCCCTAGAAGGATTTGCTGTAATATTGACATCAACCTTTGACTAAGGATATCTGATCACTGGTCATCAGATTTGTATGACTCCTCCGGGTTATACTGGACTCTTCACAGCTCCCAGGGCCACAGCATTCTCAACAGTTATGAGGAACACTTTCTACCATTTGTGATAAGACAGGAAATTCCACCCTTTCCTCTCGGACAAAACTATATGTGCTGTGATTCACACAGCTCACACTTCCATTAATCATTCTCACTAGGAGATGGGGGGTGGGGGACACCAAGTGAAAACTACAACTAGTATGTCACATAGCTGCCTGTCTTTTGAGCAACAAAGATACATCAGAACAAATTGCACCATTGTTCTGCAAACGCCACTGGTGCCTTATACATTTCTGTCGTACTCCAGATCAACAGGGCCCTTAATGGACTGGGAACAGGCAACATCCATCTGTGATCCATCAAAGCAGCTGTCCTCTGCAGAAAAACTTCAACTAAAATAGCCTAGGATAAGGTTCCTGGATGACTGGACAAAATATTCCAAATGACAGAATACCTTACTGTTTTGCATGGTATGACACTGAGCCACAGCCTCACTATATTCACCACCTATTCAAGGTCTTTTTACACTAGCACCATGCCCTTCTATCCCCCATGCTAGATGAAAGGGGGAATAAGGAAAAAGACATATTCACTAGAATAAAGAAAAGAAGAAGAGGATGGAGAAGGAATGGGAAAGGGAGGAAACAGAAAGACTGTCTTGGAGCATGCTTCATGCTACATTTCATGTTGCACCACACTTGGGTCCTGATCTTGCACTCAGTGAAGTCAGTGACAAAGGTGCCCAGCAGGGCAGCATTAGAAGCTCAGGTAACTCATGATAGGAACCTTAGAAATATAACTGATTAGATTACTGCCCTGATCTATTTATAGAGAGAGCGGGAGACAACCAAAAAGCCTCAGAAAATGTGGGAAACAAATGCCATTAATACATTCAGCTATGCTCAAAATCATCTTTTCGTAGGTATGGGGTACAGTCTACCAGTAATAAGCAAATGCGCCTGTTTAATTAGGGCCCTACCAAAAATTCCCAACCATGACAAACACATCATGGACCGTGAAATCTGGTTGCCGCTGCCCCCCCCCCCCCCCCTTTGAAATCTGGTCTTCTGTTTGCTTTTACCCAATACTATACAAATTTTATGGGTAGGAGACCAGCATTTCTCAAATAGGGGGTCCTAACTTGAAAGAGAGTTGGGGGGGTCATAAGGTTTTTTTGAGGGGGAGGGTTTGCAGTATTGCCATCCTTACTTCTACACTGACTTCAGAGCTGTGCATCCAGAGTGGCAGCTGCTGACTTAGGGCTCAGCTCTGCAGACAGCAGCGCAGAAGTAAAGATGGAAGTACCATACCATGCCATTATTACTTCTGCACTGCTGCTGACTGTAGCTCTGTCTTCAGAGGCGGATGTCCGGCTAGCAACCACCTGTCTACAGCTGTCCAGTTTCTGAAGGCAGCAGTACCCCCAGCAGCAGGACAGAAGTAAGGGTACCAGTACTGCAACAGCTACCCCGCCCTCTGATAATAACCTTGTGACCATACCTCAACTTCTTTTTGGATCAAAATCTCTACAATTACACCACCATGACCTTTCAGATTTAAATAGCTGAAATCATGGTATTTATTATTTTAAAAAGCCTATGACTGTGAAATTGATCAAAATGGACCATTAATTTGGTAGGGTAATATAGGCCAGGACCTTCTCAAGAGTATTTTTCATTGTGCAATTCAGTAGTTTGACATAATATCCTTGAATTTAAAATTTAAAAAGTACATTATAAATGAACATGCTATGCATTTACTTTATCATGTTTGTTTGCATGCTTGTTTACATAATCTGCAAAATCTGATACTTTGCATTGGGTCTCCCAATCATCAGAACAAATTAGTCAGGTTTTTGTATCACACTCAAAAGCAGATTTCATGTAAGAAAGAAAATAAATGCCCACAACAGTTTCAATTTACATTTGCTTTCAGAAGTCATATATTGATCCCCCCCCCCCCCCATGGAATCCTTCAGTACTTTGGAAGAGACAGTAAATAGGCTCTTACACAGCAGGAAATGGAAACCAACCTCCTTTGTAGCCTTGATGGCTCTTTTGGCTTTGAAACTGTGTAGTTTCCTAAAGGCAAAGCTAAAACCAAAAAATCAACAGAAATTTCTCTCACACGCCTCTACTTCTAACACAAGGAGCCAACTTCCTCATTGGGTTAACTCCACTGAATCAGGGATTAATGTGGCCCAACAAGTCCTTCAGAGACATGAGAGAATTTCAAAGACAGAGACTGCACCTCAGGGACAGTGTGTTTTCCTAGCCCTGTGCTCTTTCCAGAGCTTTGAACAGAGCGGCAAGCATTTCCATTCAGGAAGAGTGACTGCAAATGAAAGAAGTTTCCACATATGTCTCTTTAAGCTGAAGGACTTTGATAGTACAACAGCATCTCATGTTGAGTCTTTTTTTCCTCCCTCACTCCGTCAGAGTAATGATCACTGTTTTCTCCACTTCCAACAGTATTTCTGGGTAGTCATTGTGTGGTAAGAGACATACATCTTCTTAAAGAGATGGCTAGCTTTGGCTCTTGTCGATTTGTCCCTTCTACTTTATACAGCTGTAACTGAGGTCACATCTATTAAAATTACATTTTGTCTCAAGAAATTCACACGGAAGATAATTTATCCAATGATTTAGAAACAGACATACTAGATGTGAATCTCATCTCGCATACATTGGTATAAATCAGTCATGGTAACCAGGCACCACAGGGTTGCTGGCCTTTGTCACTGGAACAACTCCAGGTCTCCCCTCTTCCTCCCGCCCCTCCCCCCCCCAGCAGCTGCTCCCACTTGGGCCATTTAAGAAGGTGGAGCTGCATCTGGGGCTATAAAGGGTTAGAGTATTTTCCAGTGAAGGACTGACTATGGAAGGAAACTGGCTGAAGAACAACAAGCCGGAAAGGCTAAGGCAGCAGAACTGGTAGAGAATCTATTGTGCTATATGGGTGAGCCTAGGCCTGACCAAAACTAAAGGGCTACCCTTCAAGCACAGAGAAGGAATCTTTGAGCCTAGGCCACAAATAAATTCTTGGGACAATGAATGACAAAACAGGAGCAAGAGCAAAGGTCTGCACTTAAAAACCAGGTATCCAGAAGGGGACACTGCAGAGATCCCTCGACTGTGTTCACTGATGCTCAAAAGAGTCTAAGGCATCAGTGGACAAATGGAATATAGGACTGTTAGGGTGTATCTACATGTGCCCATATCTTGAAATAAGTGATGCAATTTGAGCTACGCAAATTGTGTCGCTTATTTCGAGTCAATTTTGAAATAGCTTATTTCGAAATTTGGCGCCGTCTACACAGCACTTATTTTGAAACAAATTCCTATTCCAAAATGTCCCTTACTCCTCGTGGAATGAGGTTTACAGGGACATCGGAATTGAGAGCCCATTATATTTCAAAATAACGGGTGCGCTCAAAAGACACGGTATCCTGAAGTAGCGCTACAGTGTAGGCATAGTCTTAGAGCAGAATTCCCTGTGAGGGGAGGCATATTAAGTGTGCCTCAGACAGTCACAAGCAATTTGTCACGAGCAGTAACTATACTGAACTCAATGAAGTTATAATGGGGTAAAGCTAAAGTAAGTGAGAGAAGAATAAGGCCTACTGATTTATTTTCCTTCCTGAAGATGAGTGCAAAATCAACATTAATATGCACTTGAAAATATGGTTTTAATGCACAAAATCTTCCTAGACCATTATCATTGCTAGGAGCAAGAATAATTTATGCATGGCAGTAGCTATTGGGGTAAGTATCAGGTACATGCAAAAGTGTACGTGCAAAACTAGGTGGACCATGGCCTCTGATGCATAGGCTCCACCCAAGCATCTCTCTGTGATGACGGTTGCCCCTATGTTAGTTCCTGTGCTCACTCTGCTGGCCACAGGTTTTCCAGACCTATGGGGAGCACCTGTCAGCATCTGGCTTTCTACTGGTAAACAGTGTCAGGCTGTGTCTACACTGGCATGAATTTCCGGAAATGCTTAAAATGGAATACTATTCCGTTTTCATTTTTTCCGGAAAAGGAGCGTCTACATTGGCAGGCTGCTTTTCCGGAAAAGCCCTTTTTCCGGAAAAGCGTCTGTGGCCAATGTAGACGCTTTTTTCCGGAAAAGACTACTGGGCTGTCTACACTGGCCCTTTTCCAGAACAGTGTTCCGGAATAAGGACTTATGCCGGAGCGGGAGCAGAATAGTTTTTCCAGAATAGCGGCTGATTTTGTACAGTAGAGCATCGTTGCTCGCAGCTTATTCCGGAAAAGCGGCTGATTTTCCGGAATAAGTGGCCCAGTGTAGACACAGCCAGCGTGTATCTAAAATACACTTGCCAAATAGCCATTCATGTGAACTTTGAGTGACTTTGTAAAAAAGGCTTGTTTTCTCATTGCTCTGTGCATGATAAATTACATTCTATGCGGACGTTCCACAACAACCTTATAGGAAGTGACTTTTCAGCTGTTCAGGACAAAGTTAGCAACAGAAGTTCTTCAGGTTAATTATTATATAAAAGCTGGATAAATATTTGCCTAGAAAGGCATACATGATATTTTATCTTAGTGTTCCATGGGCAGCAATGGCAAAGTTGCTAATTCCTACCATGAATTGTAGCAGCCAGATCAAGGGTTAATGATGTTTTGACAGCAATGCATTCATCCAAAGAATTGTCTGAAGCTGTCTACACCTTATGTAGTGCATGAGGGAAATGGGTGGGTTGCTTCTTAATTCTGCATGTTTGTTTCAGTGTTGCAAAGAGTGAATAGTGTTTGAAAAGTCACCAAAATATGTGATATATAATTTATGGGCAGCCCCTCTTCCCTTACAGAGAAGGCAGTTTCTGGAGGAGTTGCTCACACTGTTTACTGTGTTTATGCACTGGAGCAGTTTACACAAGGGTTCTCTTGCTGGCCAATGTGCAAATCTAATGGCAGCAGAGACATGAGTCAGCTTGAATCTAAACATACTACCCAGCCTGTAGTCCCTGATTTCTTGAGGAAAAGGCATATGCCCAATATGTTAGCCACGTAGTATACCTCAATGCCCTGTGGAGATATCTGCTTGTCTGTGTAGTTGGGAAATGATTCCTTATGATTCTTCAGTAGGCACCTTCTATAGCAGCAGGCCATAGGATAGGATGTATCCCAGAAAGAAGACAAAAACTTCCAATGTGGCTGTCTTGTGGTGTGGATGTTCTGACTTTTGTTTTGGGATTGTTGGGTGGGGAATTTTTAAGCTTCAGGGCATTTTCTTGGCAGGCTCAGCTGGAACTAACAATCTTGCTTTTTATAGTAAAACTGCTTGTTTTAATCTCTCCAATCAGAAACTTGCTTAGTTCAGTCTTTTTCTGGAGGGTGGCATCCTTCTAGACCTTATAGGGAGCAGTATATCTTGGTGCAATTAATAACACTGAAATAGCTTCCTGGCGCATGACTTTAATAAAACAATTATCCCAACAGCTCTGAGTTTCCCTGCAGCAGATCATGATGTTCTTTGTTTGCGTTCTTCAGTATTTTCAGTTTTCCTCCATTGCTTTTTTGGCCAGATTGCCTCCAAGCATTCCCTGTCCTTTAGTAATTATAACAAAAGGTAAAAATGAAGCAGCTGCATTATTGTAGTGAGCTCCTCTGTTCTTAGAACCAGGAAAATATTAGCAGGGCCCATTAGATCCTAGCCAGCTATCTTCTTCCTCCAGTTATCAAAACAATGAACTACAGGTTGGACCTCCCTGGTCCAGCACCCTCACGACTTGACAAGTCCTAAATGAGGTTTACTGGACTAGATTAGGTCCATTCCAGCCCCTATGTTGATGGACTCCAGGGTCTTCTGGGGTCCATCAGCAGACCTGGCTAGACTCCCCTTTGGGCTCTGCACTCCCACCCAGCTCTGCTGCTGGCCTGGCTATCCATTCAGCTCCCCTGCTGGCCGCCAGCTGGGATCTACTGCTGGTCCCACACCATAGCTGCCACTGCTGGGTTCTGCTACCAATCTATCCCAAGCTGCCATGCTCCATGCCACTGACTTGCAAATTGTTCTCCTTGGCCTCTGATGATAGGACAGGAGCAATGGGCTTAAGCTGCAGCAAGGGAGATTTAGGTTGGACATTAGGAAAAACTTGCTAACTGTCAGGGTGGTTAAACACTGGAATAAGTTGCCCAGGGAGGTTGTGGAATCTCCATCTCTGGAGATATTTAAGAGCAGATTAGACAGACACCTATCAGGGATGATCTAGACTGGTGGTTCTCAACTGGTGGTCCATGGACCACTGCTGGTCCATGGTGACTTTTTCGGTGGTCCACAGGAACATTGTCCAAAGTCCATGAAAATGTTGATTGGCCTGGTGGTCCGTGGACTGAAATGAGTTGAGAACCACTGATCTAAACAGTACTGGGTCCTGCTCTGGACTGGACCCGATGACCTCTCGAGGTCTCTTCCAGTTCTACTGTTCTAAGACTACCAGGCTCTGAGTCCCCAGCAAGATGCTGCGGCCGATCTGGCCTGGGCACTAGACTTCACGCCCCTGGCTTGTCACCACTGCTGGTCCAGCCCTGGCCACTGAGCTTCATGCTCTCAGCACCAGGCACCTGGCTCCTCTCACAGCTGCTGGCCCCGCAGTTCCGTTCATGGCCACCGGACTCCCAACTACCATGGCTCTCTCATCCTGCTGGACCATGGATGTTGCCGGACCAGAGAGTCCCAGACCAGAGAGATGCAACCTGTATTATGTAAGGTCTACTGGAAGAGTCTGACAGAAAACCAAATTAGTTCATGATCTCCTGGGTATTTTAGATGCTAAGTTTGATCAGCTAGTTTCCTCAAATCAAAAGATAGAAAAGTATAAAATCTTTTTGGCAAGAGCCAAAAAGAAATTGCGAGGAAACAATTAAGATGCACACACAGAAAGCAAATGTGACATTGGTACCAACTCATGGAACACTAATGTTAAGCTACTGTACAAGTAATACATCGATGCAATGAACTACAGCCAGTTGAGAATGGCCATTGTCAGATTTCTGGCATTATTTGCTGAGCGGTCTAATCCCATTAATTACAGCTGGAACAGCTAGAAAAAAGGTTGCAGGAATGTATTCATTTTGAAGTAAATCCTGCCTAGTTTCACTCCAGGAACACTCCAATTTTCATACAAATAACTACTCCTGGAGTGAGGTAATATGCAGCATGAGCAGGAGTGGCAGAGTCTTAGCCTTTAGTATTTTTTCTTTCAAAAGAACTAGGAAATTTCATACCAGAAATGAAATTGCACCATACGCGGTGCAAGTCCCACTTATGGTCACAAGTCATTATCCAACATTTCTTGGATCATTTTTGAAGTGCCAGAGTTGGGGAACAGCCCTTGAATGACTAGGAAAATAAAATTTCAGATTCCAGAAAAGGCATTTTGTTTTTCTGATCAATCACATACCCGCACCTATAGGTCAAAACCCGGAAGTGTTGCCATTACTATAGGAACCCACAGTTTAGTGCCCTCTCTCATGCTGTGTCACATGCTGTGTCAAACACGTGAGACATTTACAATTGAATTCTGTTCAGTCAGTTTTCAGTCTAAGACTTCTATGGTTAGAGGCAGGCAGACTACAGGTTGAATTTCAAAGGGCCTGCACCACCATTTGAAATTTTTTAGGAATCCACAAATGAAAAAAGGTTGAAAAATTCCTTTTAAAACAATTAATAGATTATACAATGGAGTTTGTTATATTTTCAACTTAATATTCCAGCTAGATTTCCATGCATGAAAACACTCAATTGTGTCTTTATGTAAAACACAGAGAATAAGGACAGCAATAATATCTTCATAAGAACATAATAACAGCCACATTGGGTCAAACCACAGGTCCATCTAGACTCCTATTCCCCTTCCAAAGTAGCTAGTGCCACATGCTTCAGTGGGAATAAACAGAACAGGGCAATTTATCAAGTGATCCATCCCCTGTTGTCCAGTTCCAAATTCTGGCAGTCAGAGGTTTAATGACACTCAGAGCATGAAGTTGTGTCCATGAGCATCTTGGCTGTTAAATAAATTCATAGAGAATAGGTCCATCAATGGCTAATTCTTTTTTGAACTCAGTTATACTTTTGGCCTTCACGACATCCCCTAGCAACAAGTTCCACAGATTGACTGTGTGCTGGGTGAATAAATACTTCCTTATATTTGTTTTAAACCTGTTGCTTATTAAAATGTCACTGGGTGACCCAGTTTCTTGTGTTATGGGAAAGGGTAAATAACACTTTCTTGCTCTCTGTCTCCACACTGTTCATGATTATATAGACCTCTCTGATATCCCCCGCCTTTGAAGTCTCTCTAAGCTGAAAAGTCTTTTTAATCTCTTGTCATATGAAAAATGTTCCATAACCCTAATAGCTTGTTACCTTTCTGTGTACCTTTTCTAATTCTAATATATCTTTTTTGAGATGGAGCAACATGAACAATATGCAGTATTCAAGTTGCGGGTGTACCCCGGATTTATATAATAGAAAATACTATACTATCTTATTATCTATCCCTTTCCTAATGGTTCCTAACACTCTGTTAGCTATTTTGACTGCTACCCACATTGACTATCCACAATGATTCTAAGTCAGTGGTTACCAACCAATAGATTGGGATCTACTGGTAGACGCTGGAGCCTCTGACAGGTGATCCTGACGGGTTTGGCCAAGAGGCTACCAAGTGCCGGCACTTCAGCTGCCCCTCTCCTGCATCCCCTGTTGTGCATCTCCTGCTCTTTGCCTGGGAGCTGCCTCCCCTGGCCCCTGGGAACCTCTGCTTGCTGGGCAGAGCAGGGGAGGGAGAGGACAGCACTGATATCAAGGTGCCCCCTTTCCCACTCTGTATCTTATCTCCACAAAGCAGGGTGGGAGGCACAACAGGACTTGGAATGGAGTTTGCTGGCTGCTTTTGGGAGTGGTGCAGAGCCAGGGTAAGGGTGAGCCTGCCTTAACCTCACTGCACCATCACCCAGGAGCCACCTGAGGTAAGCAGTTGCCAGTCAGAGTCCACATCCTGAAACCCTACCCCAGTCACAAACCTCCTCCTGCACCCCAACCCTCTGCCCTAGCCCTGAGCACCCCTGCATCCAAACACTCTCCCAGAGCCTGCACCTAGAACTTTCTCCAGCATCCCAGCTGCCTGCCCCAAGCTCAGCTCAGAGCCCCTCTCACACTCCAAATCACTTAATCCAAGACCAGAGCCTGCACCCAACCCTCTTCCCCAGCCTAGTGAAAGTAAGGGAAGATGGGGGAGGTAGGGAGGATGGAATGAGCAGAGGCAGGGCCTCAGAGAAGGGACACTGTCACGGGGTCACACACCCCACACCCCTTTAGGAGGGGGAGAATATGACCTAGTGGCCAAGTCTGTGCCATCCCCTGGCTGGGAGCCAATATGGCTTAACGGCTGAGTCTGTGCTACCCCTGTCAATCTGGCCTAGCGGCCGAGTCTGTGCTGCCCCCTGCCTGGGGGTCAATATGGTCTAGCACCAAGTCTGTACCGCCCCTTATGCGGGGGTCAATCCGGCTTAGTGGTCAAGTCGGTGTTGCCCCCTGCCTGGGGGGGGTCAATCTGGCCTAGCAGCTGAGTCTGTGTTGCCCCTGCTTGGGGGACAGTCAATATGGTCTAGTGGCCGAGTCTATACAGCCCCCCTGTTTGGGGGTCAATCTGGCCCAGGGGCCTAGTCTGTCTTGCTTACAAATGGCACCCCTCTCTGGGGCATCAGGGTAGGGGGGTATGGGGTCCTGGGACCTCCCTCTCCACTGGGCTCCCACCACTGGCTCGGCAGGGAGTTATCCCCAAAGCATGCCGAGCTCTCCATGTGATCTCCTGCCCCGTGCTGCTTCCTACTCTCGCCTACGAGCTGGCCCCATTCCCACCTGGACTGGTGAACGTGCCAGTGGCTGTGCTTGGCCTGGCGTCAGTGACGCCTGTGGCTGGCGACATAGCAGTTGGCATCACAGCTGTGGCAGTAGCTCATGACAGGCAGGGGCAGATGACTGTTTTGCGGGGCCCCGGGCAGCATAACTCCGCAGGGCCCCCCCTTTGGCACGGCGCATGTGCGGTGTTTTTTTAAGCGCGGGGCCTGGGGCGGCTGCCCCGTTCACCCTACCCTATATCCACCCCTGATGACAGGCACGGTGACTGTACCTCTGACTGACTCCATGGGAGCCCTGGCAGGAGCTCCTTTCCCTTCAGAGGTCAGCCCTAACTGAGCTGCTCCACTGGCCTTTATACTGACCCTGCAGCTGGAGCATGCCCATCTGGGCTGCGGGGGAGGGGCCTTCTCAGCCCAGCAAGCCTGGTTAACTCCTTCACTACCAGTGCAGGGTTGGCACACCCCATCACAGGCACAAAGAAGGCAGGGCAAGGGTATTTGGGTTTGAGGTAGATCTTGGATTGCACTTAAATTCAAAAAGTGATCTCGTGCTTAAAAAGGTTGGAGACCACTGCTCTAAATTCTTTCTTGACTGGTAACAGCTAATTTATAACCCATCACTTTATATGTATAGTTAAGTTTATGTTTTCCAACCTGTATTACTTTGCATTCATCATCACTGAATCTCATCTGCCATTTTGTTGCCCAGTCACACAGTTGTATGAGATCCCTTTGTATCTTTTCATGGCCAGCTTTGGAATTAACTGTTTTGAGTGGTTTTCTACTGTCTTGCAAACTCTTTTTCAAGACCATTTATGCATCTCTTGAACAGCACATGTGCCTATGCAGACCCTTGGAGAAATCTGCTATTTGCCACTCTCCACTGTGAAAACTAGCCATTTATTATTGGCCTTTGTTTCCTAACTTTTAACGAGTGATGGATCCATGAGAGTACCTTCTCTTTTATCTCATATCTTCTTACTTAAGTGCCTTTGGTAAGAGGCCTAGTCAAAGGCTTTCTGAAAGTCCAAGCATAGTATATCACTGGATCACTCTTGTCCAGCTTGAAAATGATTGAGGTTGCTGATGCACAGTATCTTTTTGGACTTGGTCCCCACACAGTAAGCCCCAGGAAGCTTGGGCCAAACTTTCTGCCACATTACATCAATTTTCTGGATCCCATTCCGTACATGCTGTACAACATTAAGCTCATTGGTCATGTTCAATCAGTAAATAAATAAAATCTAAAGCCCCATTTAAGAGTATATGTGACTCACCACCGTGGTGCATCCTGCTGGTTGTCCTGGGAATTAGCTCATAAATGCTGGCACACCTCTCTCTAGTGATGATTCCCCATCATCGCTTCTGCTATCTCCACCGCCTCCACAGAGAAATGACTGGTGTGTGGAATTCTCAGATCATATTCCACATGCCACATTGCTTACAACATACACACATATCCTTCTACCTTACACTGACACTAAGGATTTAAATTTGAGAGAAAAATATCTGGGACCAGAAGGGGTCAACTGTTTATTATCGAAGAGGTTGCATGTAAATTGATGGCATTCTAGAAACCATGACTGTAATGTTAAGCCTTACTGAACTCACCCCATAGCAATCTTTTCAGTCTCGTTATCTGACAGACTTGTCTATGGCACATCATTTATTAATGTAGCACTTTATAGACTAACAAAACATGTAGATGGTATCATGAGCTTTCGTGGGCACAGCCCACTTCTTCAGATGACCAGAGAGTTGGCAGTCCAGAACCACAATAAATAGGGGAGATTTAGCAGGAGACTGGCCTTGTAGTCTTTCCCTGAGGTAGGAGCCCAGACTCTCCTGAAGAAGGTCCTCACTCCCCTGCTGTCTCTTATCTCAATAGCTGTTGGTGTTCTTGTATTCCTGTCTCTTTTCTCCCTCCACCCAAGAGGCGAGGCTTTAAAAGGGCTCAGGCAGGCCTGAAGTGGGATCTGCTGACCCTAATCCAACATGGTTCTGTCCCAGCTGATCCTAATCTGCCTGAGACAACCCGTCAGCTGCTCCTGCTTGATATACAGTAGCTCTCCCCCCCCCCCCATCTTCTAATTAGCAGGGGAATTGGTTTTTACCCTTCTACGGCTGTCTTTTCCCACTCTATTGCAGCCCTCTGGTTGACTTTGTCACAGTGGTTATAAATGCCAGTAATATGTATCTATATCCATGCCAATGAATGAAACAAAGAGAGGGAGGTAATATCTTTTATTGGACCAACTTCTCTGTTGGTGAGAGATGCAAGCTTTCAAGCTCACACAGAGCTCTTCTTCAGGTCTGGGAAAGGTACTCCGTGTGCCAAGCTAAATATAAGATGGAATGGATTGTTTAGCATAAGTAGTTAGAACATAGTGTAGGAGCCATACAAAGTGAAGTAGCTCTTTAACTCTTCTGCCTTCATCAGACCAAAAAGGGGGCTTAATGGGTTACAGATTGTTACCTTAAATCATAAATACTTGTCTATAACCATGTCTACATGTACAGCACAGCAGTGGTGCAGCTGTACTGACAGAGTTGCACCGCTGGAGTGTGTCTGCTGAAGATGTTCTATACTGACAGGAGAGAACTCTCCTGTTGGCATAAAAAAAAATCTCCCTGTAAGCAACATAAACTACGTCCGCAGGAGAAGCTCTACCAGTGACAGAGCACTATGCACACAAGTGCTTATGTAGGTGTAGCTAATGCCATTTAGAGGGTGGAAGATTCACACCCCTGGGTGGCATAAGTTTAGCAACCTAGGCAGTAGTGTAGACATAACCTACGAATGTCGTTCCTCATCACATTGTTCAAAACTCTGCAGTGAAGGCTAGTGAGGGATCTTCAGTCACTTGAAATTGACATGGGAGATTGTCCTGTGGATCTGTATTGCTTTTCTGGGAAAAAGTATAGAACTCAAGAACAAGCTGCAGTAATACAGAGCTCTACAACTTGTGCTGGATAAATAATTCAGGGCTATGGATAAACAGCTGGCTAAGTCTGGAATTAACCGTAACTCATACTGCCCAGCAGAATCCTGAATTTGAAAGCGACTTGTTCTTAGCAGACATTGCAGCTATTCATGTCCAAAGATTGAAGACAAACATGTAAGACCTGTTGTCTGACCTAATATAAACATAAGCTATGCTGTATTGGAACAAATCACTGTTGAGCCATCTAGCTTGGTTTCCAATCTCCAGTATGAGATGAGTCACGGGAAGTTGAAAAATCCCCTAAAATACATCAAGTCATTTGAGCATTGCTACATGCTTGGGAGAGAGAAGAAATTCTTCCTGATGCCACTAACTGATCAATTCAATATGATTATTATGAATAACTATCCATTTAAAACAGAGTGGAACATCTGACTTTTCCTAGTAATTTTTAGTCTGATACAGCTTTAGAAATGTTTTTCTCCTATGAATTCCTCAGGAAGTTTAAAGATCTACAGTTCTGGAAAGAAAAGGAATGCAGTTTCAACCAATTACATTAATTTTAGGCCAAAGGCAGCTGGAGTTAGAAATAAGCATTCTAGAAAATGTATATGGAGGACACGGGACATTTGCCAACAGAAGAAGACACTCGAATGAGAAAAAAATACTATATTCCCGTGTAGGTCTCAGATAATGATGATGAGTAATCCATTACTGATTATTTCTACTTGTTTTAAACCATACAGACCTTTCAAGAATAATGTGTGTTTAATATCAAACCACTTCACATCACTCTGCTGTAGTACTGCATTAATTTCATGCCAATAAACATGGGGTAGGCTGTTCCACCAGATTCTACTATAACAAATATTGGGAGGCTGAGGGAAGTTGGATTTTTCTGCCCACTATGAGCAGAAGGGTCACGTGGGATTGGCTGAATGGAAATGAAGGAGACTCTGTGGTGGCCTATACTGTCCTGAGGAAAAACATGTCCTCCAATTTGAGACAGCAACCCCTCCTTCCCCCAAAAAAGAGCAGTTCATTTTCCCCATTTGATACACTGCAGGAGCCTCCCATAAAAAGCAGTTGTATCTTATTTTAAGATAATGAGTTGACCCATAGAGAGTAATTCCCAGTCTGGTAATAGAAATGTAGCCGTGTTAGTCTAGTCTAGCTGAAACAAAAAACAGGACTATGTAGCACTTTAAAGACTAACAAGATAGTTTATTAGGTGATGAGCTTTCGTGGGCCAGACCCACTTCCTCAGATCAAATTGTGGAAGAAAATTGGCATGACCATATATACCAAAGGGATACAATAAAAAAAAAGTGAACACATATGAAAAGGACAAATCAAATTTCAGAACAGAGGGGAGACGAGGGGGACAGGTAAATGTCTGTGAGCTAATGATATTAGATGTGATAATTGGGGAGCTATCTTTGTAATGGGTAAGATAATTAGCATCTTTGTTGAGACCTCGGCGTCAAGTGTCAAATTTAAGCATGAATGACAGTTCAGAGGATTCTCTCTCAAGTCTGGTGTTAAAATGTCTTTGAAGCAGGATGCAGGTAATCAAGTCATTAGCTCACAGACATTTACCTCCCTCCACATCCCCCCTCTGTTCTGAAATTTGATTTGTCCTTTTCATATGTGTTCTTTTTTTTTTTATTGTATCCCTTTGGTATATATGGTCATGCCAATTTTCTTCCACAATTTTGATCTGGCCCACGAAAGCTCATCACCTAATAAACCATCTTGTTAGTCTTTAAAGTGCTACATAGTCCTGTCTTTTGTTTCAACTACAGTCCGGGACACTGATGTCTTTCACAAGCAGCAGCTCCGCCTAATGTGAGACACTAAGCTGCCCCCAAAAGCAGACCCTCCCCTGTCAGACTCTGGCTCCTCTCCCCACACAGAGGGAGAGGTTCTTATCTCCATGTTTTCAGACACCCACAGCAGGTTGCTACAGCTAAGCGCTCCCAGCTTCACAAACATTTAATTCCTTCAGCTGACTTTAACTACAAGGTCTGTTTATAAAATTACTTCTGCAATACTGGCTGTCCTGGGGGACTGGTATGGAACACAGTGTGTCGTTGGTTCTCACTCTGCTTAGTAATTATCAAAAATTGTTACTCTTTGACAGCAACTGGTAGATGGCTGCTTACCCATAGGAAAAACTGTACAGAGACTATTTTGCCATTGTTTAGTTGGTAAGATGCCAGAGCTTCCTCACTCTACATCTCACGTGCAAAAAGGCAATAAGTGCAGATTAAATTTAAAGTAGTTTTATAGTTTGAAAACTTACTATTTCTAAGACATTTTTTAAATTGGTGCAAGTCCCACTTATGGTCACAAGTCATTATCCAACATTTCTTGGATTATTTTTACTAAAGTGCCTTTTTGTGATTTTTTTATAGTAAATTTACTTACAGAAATATGTGAAATGAACAGGTCGACTCAGTCCAATTACTCATGTGAGAATGCCCGTATTATAATAACCTGTATAACAACTAGCACTCATGTCACTAAGGGTGTGTCTAGACTACAGGGTTTTGTTGACAAAAGTCAACTTTTGTCAACAAAACTATACCTGCGTCTACCACCGAGTTTTGTTGACAGTAAGTCGACAGAACGCGGCAGTTTCGTTGACGGCAGTAAACCTCATTCTACGAGGAATAACGCCTTTTGTTGACAGAGTTCTGTCGACAAAAGGCACTATTTCATCCACACTGTGCTTTTTCAAAAGAGAGCATCTAGACTCTCTGTTGAAAAAGCGGCTTGCTTTGTCAACAGTACTGGCTATAGTCTAGACGCTCTTTCTCGACAGAGGGTTTGTCGACAGTATCAGATACTGTCGACAAAGACTCTGTCAACAAAAGCCTGTAATCTAGACGAACCCTAAGAAAGAAAGATCCTTTAAAAGTTTTAAATTAATGTGAGTCTTGTGGCTAAATTTCCTAGCTGTTTGAAAATATCAGCACACATATATATACTTTATCTTTCTTTCGTGCCAGTTGTGATATATATATGTATATACACACACACAACATGCACATCCAGATGTATATATGTAAACACAGAGACATATATGCACATATATATATGAATAAGAAAATATACTGATATAGCAGTTTTTTATTCCTGCATATGAATGTTGAACTTCCATTCAATTACATTCCTGAATCTTGACTAAACATATTAATCTCATACAATTTTGCCTCTATCCAGAACATTTCTTTTCACTCTGAGGTAAATAATGACTCACGTCCAGTGATGCAATATCAGATTTTGTGTGGCCTAACACATATTTATGCTGACAGGGACTTGGCCAGGACATAACTTATAGAAAAATATGGTCCATGTGTACTGCTGATTTCTTTGTTTGGCAGAGAGGTGGAACTACTGAAATGAAGAAATTGCCAAGCCTACTTTTCCTCTGCCGAATACTCAACTTTATTGTCCCCTTCACTGAGACATATGGTAGGATGAAAATAATGTAAATGTTAGTTAAACCTGGCCCATAAATATGAAGGGAGGATCAGAGCTGGCTCAGGATGGTGGAAGCTCCTCAGTGCAACAACTGTGAAGTCGGGGCTCTGTGTGTTTTGGAGGCCTCTGCAGTGACAATGGGAGGAGCTGGGGAGGTGGTTGCTATATATGGCCAGCCCTCTCCCTTCACCAATGGAACACATGGATTTTTCAGTGGAAACCCATTCGCAAGGTAGTACAGCTCACAGCAGCAGCAGCTTCTGTATGTCTTCTATTCCATACTCCATGTCCTATAGAGAAGGGGGTAGTTGGCTGCCATGATTAAAGGCTATAAACAAGCCTGTGACCTGCCCCTGATTTTTACTAAAAATAACCTCGACAAAATGGGGCTGAGTAGGGGATGAATGCCCAAGTCTTGCTGTGGTGAAGAAGGGAGGGAAGCCAGCACATGCTGATGCTGCAGCTGCCAGCTCTGGAGTTTCCCTTCTGTGGGTTGGAGCTCCTAGTCCTCCCATTGGCAGCTGAAAGCTACAGGGGACCCCACTTCACATGGTGGCTAGTCACTCGGGATCTGGCAGTGGGGAGCTGTAGGAGGTCCCCTGATGCTCCTGCCACCTAATAGCTCCAGCCCCACTGTTCCAGGGTGAAGTGGAAAATATCACAGATGTCTGGGAAGTCACGGAATCCATGACCTCTGTGACATAATCTTATCCTTAGTCATGACCTGTCATGAGTGGCAGCTGGACTTCTGAGTGAATTGTGCTGCGGGGAGGGGGAGCAGCAAGGAGCTGCAGGTAGGGTTTGGCTCTGTGTATGAATCTCTGAAAGCCGCTGATTGTCAGTGCAGTTGGAGGTCTCCACAGACAGCTGCACTGCAGCCCCAAACCTCCTGGAAAGAACAATGCATCAGAAAAATACCACACAAATATTCCCACGTCACTTTTTTTCCCCATGATATAGAATGACAGAGCTCACTGTGATTCCAGTCCCCTGGATCCAAGTAATCATTTTCATCATTAAAAACATATGTTCAACTTGAAAGCATAGCCAGGGCATTAGGCAACCCAGCATGGAAGTACACTGTTGCCTAATTTGAATAATACTGATTAAAACTGATCTTTCGTTCCTTGCATTGAAATTACTCCCACCAAAATCAGGGCCAGCATTTGCATTTAGCACATTCCATCCCAGATCACAAAGCATCTCAAGAAACATTAACTCAGCCTAGTAAAATCCCCGTGGATAAAGTCTCATCCCTATTTCAAAGCAAAGACAAACAGAGATACAAACAGGGTTGCTAACTTTGGCTGGATGAATTCCGGAAGATTTCATCACATGACATAATCCGATCCTGGAGGTTTGGCAACTCTAGATACAGAGATGTTAATTTTTTGGCTTTAACGTCTTGTTACTGACCCTCTTTGCTTGTCTTCCTGAAGCAGAACTGGAATTCCCCACTCTTCTACTCTCTCCTCCTATAAAGCTGATGGACCAGCTTCAGCCCCCAGTTTACACTAACCCCTTTTTAATGGGGGTTGCACAGGTAAAATCTAAGGGCAGAATTTGACTCAGTATCTTTGGGGCCATCACACAGTGACACATTTTGAAAAGCTGTATCTACATTAAAAACATTTTGGTTGTGTCTCCCTATTATCATATATATAGTAGCCCAATGTCTGTGACTCTGTGATACTGAAATGCTGGCTGTTGCCTCTGAGCAGCGCTGTTGCCTGAGTCATGTCTTTCGCCTCCCGCCGTGGCGCTTGGCTGACTTCTGTGCTGCTCATCCGGGCCGCCGCAGGGGAGCCCAAACGAATGCTTGCTCCGCTTGCGCCTCCGCAGCAGCCCGGCAGAGTGGCACAGAAGTCAGCTGAGCGCCATGGTGGGAAGCGAAGGGGGGTGGGGTGGTGACATGCGGCGAGACGGTGGCTCCAGGCCCCACCCCCTGGCTGTGAACATCACCTCCCCGCCCCCCTTCGCCTCCTGCCGTGGCACTCAGCTGACTTCTGCACCGCTCAGCTGGGCCGCTTCGCAAGAGCACGCGGCCATTTGGGCTCCACGCTCCCCATGCAGCATGGGGAGCGCGGAGCCCAAACAGCCATTTGGGCTCCGCAGTTCCCCCAGTGAGAGGCAGGAGGGGGAGGAGAAGAGAAAGAGAGAGACGGAGAGAGAGGCAGGAAGTGGAGGAGAGGTGAAAGAGGGTGGGGGGAGGCAGGAGGAGGAGGAGAAGAGACAGACAGACAGACAGACAGACATGGACGTGGAGGAGAGACCGGATAATCTCGTCTTATGATGGGCTATTGGCTAGTTCTGTAATAAAAGGTCAATTAACTTTACAGTGTTTATTTAGTAATAGTTTGCTCATTTCCTTTGAACAGTCGCATTACAGCAACACACATTACTCAGATCTTGACAGAAATGTAGCTGTGTTAGTCTGGTGTAGCTGAAACAAAATACAGGACTATGTAGCACTTTAAAGACTAACAAGATGTTACTGAGATCTTGTTAGCTCAGAGGTACATTTAGAGCTAAGGTTCTTTCCTGAGTCATTCAGACAAGGAACTGTTTTCTCCAGAAGTCTTTAAGACATCTGAAAATGAAGTAGCCCAGACAAGTTCAAAGAATTATAGCCAATGATGTTGCTATTTCATCGCTGTAACTAAGGTTCATGCCAATGTTTCCAATATAAACCCCATTTTACAAGAGTTTATATGACACTGCTATTAATGGATTCCAGGTAGAAACCGGCTACACAAATTCTCAACATGGAATGTAAGATCAAATCCTGAAGTCCTTAATTGGGCTTAGCTCCTATTGGCTCAGCGCCCAAACCTTCAATAGGAGGTTTTGAAACGATGGGGTTTTTGCCATTGACTTCAATAGGTGCAAGAGTGAGCCCTTGTTAGAAGTTTTCCTTGAGGAAGTTGGAATAAAAATGGAGTTGGGACTCCACGATTTTGTCTCTTTCTCCACATCACCAACATTAGGAAAATCCTGTTATCTGTTGCAAATACTAGGAAAACAGGTAAATCCTTAAAGGAAGGAAAAAGCCTGCCCTACTACTAGCCATTCAGAAGGGATATGTTTACTAATAGATGCTTGCTAACATATATGCATATCATATTAATAATATTAATACATTATATTAACCACATCATATATATATTAGTATGCATTAAGTACACATATTATAGCCTAAATTGGCCTATGATTTTTATATGCTAAGTATCCTATAACCCCTTGCATTCCCTAAGGTAAGTTTTGGCTCAAGCAACTAGGGAAGCTGTCAAGATCAGGACAGATGAGTGCTTTACCATAGCAACAGAAAGGGAGTTACTCTCACAGGCCTGTAGCGTAATATCCCAAAGGAAAACAAAGGGTATGATTGTTCTGCTCTAGTATGAACCTGGGAGATGGCTTCATGCCCTTTGGTAATTTAAATGTCTGTTTTCAGAACACTGAGAGAGGGAATATACCATAGTGCTAGAAAAACAACATGGACAGAAGTGTTCTCTGTACGCTGAGTGCTTGGGTGGCCACCCAGAAGAGATCCAAATGCCTCCCTGCCAGCTGATTAGCAGAGCACCCATAGGCACCTCCCCGCCAGCTGATTAGCAGAGCACCCACAGCACCCACAGCAACCAGCATGTTGGGTTATAGTAATAAACTTGACTGACACTGGCAATTTGGTCTCAAGTATGTTTTCTAAGGAACCAAAGTGTGATCAAACAATTGACAGTACACTTTATCAACAGGTAAGCTCCTGGCCAGACCTACAGGGCTCTGGTGAGGTCAGTCAGTGCTGCCAGCAACGTTAACAGGAGTCACCTTGTTCACCACCGCAGTAGGAGAGAGCAATTATGCCTGTATCGTGCATGGGTGCACCAGGGGAGGAAGTGTACACTGCATCCTCTTTCCTCTCTAACATGGATACAGTGACCCCATCAATGCAGCTGTGCCACTTTACAGCAGCTGGGGCTCTGGCACATGCAGGAGTAGCTGAGTGTTTGGTATTATTATTGTATAAACAAATTGCAAAGTACTGGGAAGGGCTTAAGGAAATGAAATTGCTCAATTTACACTCAACTTTTTCCAACATTCCTTTCTGATGGCTTTGTCAAATATGAGTGTACACGTTAATGGTCCAACTAGTTGTGTCTGCCCAGTGCTCAGCGAGCATTTGATGGCAAACAAGGACTGTGAGGAGATGCCATAATGCTAAGACTTGTTTGCTCTTAGAAAATGTAATACAGCATGTCTCCTAATGTATTATGGAGTCTGTATTATCAACAAATTAAAAAGTAATTAAAACAGTCAAAATAAATGATGTATTAGCTTTACCTCCTTATTATTTATATATTTACATGCTAATTTGTCACATTCTGTTATTTGTAAAACATCTTCCCATTATGAATGAGAATGAGTGAGGGTTTGGAGTGTTTTTTTATGGTTATAGGAGAAAGATATGATTCAATTTGTGTAAAAAGCCTGATGCGGGGCCAGCAGAAATCAATGAGTATTTTTCTACTGACTTCAAAGGGAGTAAGATTGGAACCAAACTAAAGCTACACCTACACCAGTGGTCACCAAAGTTTTCAGGGTCACGTCCATCCCCCACCAAGCAGCAGATAACATTTGCCTATGCCATGGAAACTATCCCATCCTGTCTAGTTGTTGTCCATGCACGAGGGAACATTGGTGCATTCTTATGGGGCTGCACAGCTTTGTGAAGATTCTGTTTCTCTGGAGCCAAAGTTCATTAGGCATGCATTTGTGTGAGACTGAGCACATTAAAGACAATTATAACAGAGCTCCTCCTTTGGGTTATCATCTTGAGGCTGGAGTTGTGCTGTGGAGGCTGACAGACAGCTTGTTATACAGTTATTGTGCAATGTTTTAGTCTTTGCTATTCATACTTCTTTAGCTCTGTTGTGGGAGCACTTGCACTTTTTAATGAGCTTATGACTGAGTGGGAAGTACTATATCTATTGAATTTTTTTACTTTTTATTGTCTGCAGTACTAAGTGCAAGTAATGGCTATTAAAGAGCATTAATCCCTAGTGCAGTTGAAACTTTACAAAGTTTTGCCAACACAAGTTACATTGGCATATGGTCACTACAATTGGTAAATCAATTGTGTACACGCATACTTGGCACCTTGCTTCAGAGGACCATATAGGTACCAGGAGTACTTGTATTGCATCATGGGTAGGCAGCACAGTGAACAATTCACTACCATTCAGTGCACTGTCTTGTAGGTAGCTTTGGCAACAGTTGGTGGGGCATAAATGAGTTGCGCATGGGTGACTGTAAGCAAGGCATCGACTTGCCATTATGCAATGTTCTCCATACCATAATATTAGTTCTATCCCATAATTTTTGCACCTATTTTCACTTTCCCATCAAACCCATGGGACTTGACCGAAGCCTGGAGTCTGCACAGCTCTGAGCTGTTGTCATAAGTTTTGCAAGCACAGGATGCATGATATTCTGGTATTTGCAGGGTCACAAGAAGAACCACGGGGAACACAATGGCTGTGTCTAGACTGGCCAGTTTTTCCGGAAAATCAGCCGCTTTTCCAGAAAAACTTGCCAGCTGTCTACACTGACCACTTGAATTTCCACAAAAGCACTGACTTCCTACTGTAAGAAATCAGTGCTTCTTGCGGAAATACTATTCTGCTCCCGTTCAGGCAAAAGTCCCTTTTGCGCAAAGCTTTTGCGCAAAAGGGCCAGTGTAGACAGCTCAGATTTGTTTTCTACAAAAAAGCCCCGATCGCGAAAATGGCGATCGGGGCTTTTTTGCGGAAAAGCACGTCTAGATTGGCACGGATGCTTTTCCGCAAAAAGTGCTTTTGCGGAAAAGCGTCCATGCCAATCTAGACGCTCTGTTCCAAAAATGCTTTTAACGGAAAACTTTTCCGTTAAAAGCATTTCCGGAAAATCATGCCAATCTAGACGCAGCCAATCATTTCTTGAAACAGTTCACAGTTGGTAGTAATGTTCATGCAGCAGTGGCAGATGGTGGAGTGCTTCTTCTGAGAAATGAGCACTGGGTGGTGGGACCATATTATAATGAAGCTTGTGATGACAAGCATTGTCTGTAGCACTTCTGGATGTATAAGACCACATTCCTGGATCTATGTGGCAAGCACAACCCCAGCCCTCTAGCACAGGGCTGCATGGATAGTGGAGAAGCAAGTGGCAATCATACTGTGGAACCTTGGATTGCCAGATTGTTACTAGTCAGTGGGAAATAATTTTGGAGCTGGAAAATCCACTCTAGGGGCCAATGTCATGCAAGTGTGCAGAGCCATTAATAATTTCCTATGACTCAGGACTGTGACTCTGAACAACGTGTAGAACATAGTGGATGGCTCTGCAGCTATGGGGCTCCCGAGCTGCAATGGAGCAATTGATGGCACACACGTCCTACTTTGGCCCCAGAGCACCTTGCCACAGACTACAACAACAGAAAGGGTTAAGCAAAGATTCAGCTACAGGCTCAGCAGGTGCAGAATGACAACTGGATAAGCTTTTGGCAGACCAAAAAGAAGCAGGCTTTGCTTATTCACTCGATTGGCTCTCAATGTGAAAAATGTCCCAAGGGTTATAGCTGCTGGTTGTGTCCTGCATAATATTTGTGAAGCAAAGGGGAGAGAGTTTGCCACGAGGCTAACGGGTGGGGGGGGAGGTGGAGCCACTCTCTGCTCATTTGAACAGCCAAACACGAGGGCCATCAGACGAGCTCAATGAGGAGCTGTACAGCTCAGGGACGTTTTGAAAGGATACTATAACAGAAAGCAACAGCAATGCACTGTGGTGTATGACGCTCAACTTGGTACTGCAGTCTGGGGATGTGTTAGGAGCAACTTCCTGTTTGGTGCACATCTGTGCATATACCATTGCCAGTGCAGCTAACCATGATGGGTTGCTTGCTGTAAATGTATGATGATCAGTGGCATTTATGTTTGCCACTGATAGAATGAGTAGTGATTATGCCAGAGCATTACTTTCACTGCCAGCAGGCTTGATACGCCATGTGCTGTAAACTAATAGAGATGAATCACTTTCAAAATAAAGGATTTATACAGTTATGAAAATAGCACCAAACAAGCAATCTGAAGAACTTAACAGAAAATACATTTTAGCTCCAGAAATTTGGGAACCTTAATAAATAAACCAGAAGAAGGAATACTCATGTCCTTTGTAGTTGCACATACATCAACTGTGGCTCTCTCCAGTCACAGTATGTGAAGCTGTGGTTGCCCATAATTTCTCCCCAGTGTAGAGATATAGGTGAAGGCATGCTGGCCTAGAGGCCATGAGAAATGTCAGGGCTGGGGAGTGTAGCAATTCACTATGCTGTAGTTCTCCACAAACTGCAATGGGAGTTGAGCCTGGGTTTGTTGAACTTAGAGGTCCACAAGTGGCTGCAGCATTTAAGTTTGTCAAAGGTGAAGATCCATCATGCCCTGGTTGATCACCCTTTCTCCTGTCTACTCTTTCTTCTCCATACAGTCTGCAATTGCTACCCTCCAGCCCTCTGCTCAGGGCACAACGCAGCACTGGCTTGCAGGATCTTACTGAACATGTCTTTCCACATCCCCTCTTTTTCTCCTCCTCATCTGGGTTAGTTATTCCACTGATATGAGTGTGTGGAGGGTGGGGGGGTTACATCTTAAGGTTTCACTGGCCACCGCTATAGATAAAACACAGCGGTACCATTGTCAGTATAGTATGTACAGACCAGATTCAGCAATCCGCCTTCCCTTTCTCCCCTAAATGTTAAACAAAATATGCTTTTAGGCACTTCTGCTTTGGAGCACTTGTTCTAGTGCCAATGACACCACCTGCCCTGGTGAGGGATGAGGGAAACAAGGACAGAACTGTTCAGTTGTATTAAACTATGAATATAAGGCCCTTAACTTAAACACTGGAACCATTCTCTACAAGAATTGATGGTTTTAGGTGATCTTCATGCAGTGCACAGTCAATCTGTGGAACTCCTTGCCAGAGGATGTTGTGAAGACTAGGACTTTAACAGGGTTCAAAAAAGAGCTAGATAAATTTATGGAGATTAGGTCCATCAATGGCTATTAGCCAAGATGGGTAGGAATGGTGTCCTTAGCCGCTGTTTGTCTGGAAATGGATGACAGGAGAGGGATCACGTGACAATTACCTGTTCTGTTCACTCCCTCTGGGGTATCGGACATTGGCCACTGTTGGCAGACAGAATACTGGGCTAGATGGACCTTTGGTCTGACCCAGTATGGCCATTCTTGTGAGATCTCACTCCAAAGGGTAACAAAGGCGCCAAGTGCATAAGTGTGAAGGGATCAAGGCCTGTAAGCAACTAGCCAATTTAAGCAATGGTGTCTGCTGAACGTAACATCAAATGGCATGGGAAAACATCCTACTAAGGAAGAATAAATGAGGCTGCCATCCCTAGAAACCTTTGGCGCGGGATGGAAGGGTACATCTATGGCAGCTTCACTGAGATCTCTCAGGGGATTCCAGGGACATCCCTGTATCCATAAACAAATTATTCCTCACACCCTCCTGCCTCATTCTAGAGGGGAATAAAAAGCAAATGCCAACATTTTGTTGTAGCATTACCTCTTCCACTACAAATAATGTAGTACAGCAGAGCCAGAGAGCTGCAGGAGAGTGATCAATGAGAGGTAGATAAGCCCCAAGATGATCAGAGCTTTATTCCCCATGACTGAGGAGAAGTTATTATAGGGTAATTAGAACACCTGAAGTCAATTAAGGCCCTGCCAGAGACCTAATAAAACACCCCTGCATTAGTCAGACTGGAGGAGAGAAGAAGAGTGACTGTTGTTTGAAGGAGTATTGTTGTTGTTGACCAGAGGATCAGAACACCAGGGGAAGTGAAACCCCGCCCAAGCAGAGGAGAGGGATTCTGCACAGAGGACTGAGAGAAAACTTGCCCAAGAAGCTGGGAACCAGATTAGGAGGCAGACCTGGGTCATTTCTCTTTTCTCCCCCAGTAGGGCAGTAGTGGAGCCCAATAAAAGGGCCCTGACCCATCACACCAAGGAAAAGCAGGGGAGCCTCCACAAGTCCTGTGGCACCTTAAAGACTAACAGATTTATTTGGGCATAAGCTTTTGTGGGCTGGCGCCTGCTTTGTCAGATGCATGAAGTGGAAACTTCAGTTTGGCAGGGATATGTACATATGCAAAGATAGAAAACTACCTCTATAGCCTTAGTCCCTTACCCCCGTACATTTAGTAAAAACTCGATTGCTGTGTCCTGATAAGTTGTTGGTGCCATCACTGTAACAGGAAGTTTATTCACCCACTTACCCAAAGATCCTTTCCTATATTTAGCTTTACGCTCATTTGTTTTCAGCTGTAGGAGCTGGCCTGGATCATGGGTAGACACAAAAACAGGTCCTGGCTTACAGCACAACTAGAACCTCTATTTGCCTGCTTCCCCATACTCCTCCTCCTCCTCCTTCTCCTCCTCCTCCTCCTCGGAAGTGATGGTGGGGTATCCGCCAAATGAGGCATGCAACTCTTTGTGAAAGGGGCAAGTCTGTACCCAAACAATTGTTGGCCTCCCTGCCTTGCAGGTACGTCTGCCATAGTTCATCGGCTTTCACGTGGTACTGCTGCTGGTCCCTGTCATACCCCTTCTCCTCCATCCCTTGAACAATCTGCTCACAGATGTCCATGTTTCTACAGCTGGTCTGTACCTGTGCCTGCCCAGTCTCTTCTTTCCCCACAGGCCCAGGGATACAATATCTCCCTGTCTACTCCAGGCAGGAGTGCAGCTGGAGTGTGTAGCCAGGAAGGTCAGCTGTGCAGTTGCACATTATGAAGGAGAATTACTAGGTATATTTGCTCAGCTGTCTAATCAAGAAAAGACCTTTCAAAAATGTATGGGGGTTTAAAGACAGAGGAGAGGCAGCTGGTCTGTGTGTTCCCATGGCAGTGCAGTTAACAATTTTGACCAGGATGGCCAGTCTCAGGCAGTGTAGGACAGTGGCTGGAGGACCGTGAGGGTCACGATAGGTGACACAATGTCTATGCTCATGCTGGATTGATCTACATGCATGGACTGTGACTCAATGCCATTTGAGGAGGCAATGCTACTATGTCAGCATAGCAGGGCACTTACACGGGTGGGAGACTACTTTAAGCATAGACCTGTGCAGGGCTGGCCTTTCCATGAGGCGAACTGAGGTGGCCACCTCAGGTGCCAGACTGTGGGGGTGCACCACTAGGACCCAGAGAATTGAGACCTTTCAAAGTTTTGGCCCAAGCGAGGGGACATGGGGACGTCATTTGAGCTCCCCACCTCAGGTGCCAAAATGTTGTGGGCCAGCCCTGGACCTGTGCACAACTATGTCAATTCAAGGCAGCTAATGTTGACTTAACTTTGTACTATAGCCCAGCGCCTATGGTTCCCTAGGAAATAGTTGGTGGGGGAGATTGACATTTTTGCCCCATGTTACCTCTTCTTTTGCTATTGTTCTTGGGTTTTGATTTTCAACTTGCATAATAAAATCTTCAAGCCATTGATCAACCTCTTTGGTGTGTTTTAGATGTGTCATATAGAAAAATAGCAGTACTTTTTAAAGCATATGATATCAGACACTGCCTTTTCCCTGTTCCTCCCATGTATGCACATGACCTAAGATATTTCTGAACCTTTCTGGGAAAAATCAGAAATACTTGCACTATGATTGCACCAAATTATTACCCAACAGTCCATTACATGAGGCTCTTGTCTCACTCAAGAATGAAAAATCCCTTTCAATTCATTGTTAGGAAAGAGGACTAGCACACAGTAAGCAAAACAACTATGGAAAGCATGCATTAGACGATGCAATGCTTTTGAAATCAGAACAACATACGGTTACCAAAGTAACGGTTCACAAGTGAGAACGTCGTCCACAGATTAATGTCTTTGCACCTTCCTCCTTCCCCACCTTATCAGAAGGGGTGAGGGATGTAGGACAATAAACTCTCAGGGTGCATCTTGTTGTTCGTCCATCGTATTCGAAGAGGACCTTGACATCTAACGGGTTATGGACTGTTCATGGTGTGTCCGCAAATGGCTGATAAGGCCGATACGGGCACGGAATGTTCTACCACATGTCGGGCAGACATGTGTGGGCACCACTGTTGCAGCTTTTGCAACTCTGGCTTTACGGAGTGCTCGCTTCTCTTGTGCTATGGTTGTCCTTCTGGCTTCAGATGTTTGACAGCCTTGGTAGATCAGCGTGCGCCATGTTGATTGGTCTTGTGCCAGGGTCTCCCAGGAGGTCGTGTCAATATCCAGGGACTCGAGAGAGGCTTTAAGCGTATCTTTGTATCGCTTCTTTTGTCCCCCGTGCGATCGCTTCCCTTGAAACAGCTCACCATAGAAGAGCTGTCTAGGGATGCGATGATCTGGCATCCTTGCAACATGGCCTGCCCAGCGTGTCTGAGCTTTCATCAGCAGGGTGTAAACTGACGGCAGACCTGCTCTAGAAAGGACTTCTGTGTCTGGCACCTTATCCTGCCACCGGATCCTCAGAAGTCTGCGGAGGCAAATCGTGTGGAAGTGGTTCAGTTGCCTAGCGTGCCTCCTGTATACAGTCCAAGTCTCACTGGCGTACATCAGGGTAGTTAACACTACTGCTCGATAGACTTTAAGCTTTGTAGCAAGGCTTATTCCACGGCGGTCCCACACTTTGGTCAACAGTCTGCCGAATGCAGAGCTTGCCTTGGCGACTCTGCAGTTGACCTCGATGTCAATTGTCACTGAGCAGGAGAGGGTGCTACCAAGATATGTAAATTGGTCCACTGCTTGCAGCTTTTGTCCCTTCACTGTGATGGTGGGCACTTGATGCTGAGCTTTTGGAGCTGGCTGGTGCATCACTTCGGTTTTCTTTGTGTTGATGAGAAGGCCGAAGTTGTCGCATGCTGCTGCAAATTTGTCCATGCTGGCTTGCATTTCCTGCTCTGATCCAGCATTCAGGGCGCAGTCATCAGCAAAAAGGAGATCTCGTAACACAGTCTCCTTTATCTTGGTGACAGCCTGGAGTCTTCGCAGGTTAAACAGTTTCCCATCGGTCCTGTATCTCAGTCTGATTCCCAAGGAACTGTTCTGAAAGGCATCTGACAGCATGGCTGAAAACATTATGCTGAACAGGGTCGGTGCCAGCACACACCCTTGCTTGACGCCGTTTGTGACGGGAAAGGCCTCTGAAGCTTCTCCATCCTCCAAAACACGAGCCGTCATGCCGTCGTGGAACTGACGTACCATCAAGATGAATCTGTCAGGGCACCCAAACTTCGACATGATGCGCCACAGACCTTCGCGACTGACAGTGTCAAAAGCCTTGGTGAGATCCACAAAGGTGGTGTACAGTTCACGATTCTGCTCTTGACACTTCTCTTGAAGCTGTCGGGCTGCGAAGATCATATCCACCGTGCCACGCTCTTTGCGGAAGCCGCACTGTGTCTCGGGTAATAAACCCTGTTCCAGGTGGTTAATCAGACGATTCAGCAACACTCGTGCAAGGATCTTACCTGCGATGGAAAGCAGTGATATTCCTCTATGATTATCGCAAACTTGTCGATTTCCTTTCCTCTTGTAGAGGTGTACGATAGACGCGTCTTTCAGTTCCTGAGGAATAGATCCTTGATTCCAGAAGGACTGGAACAGCTGAGTGAGTTTGTTGACAAGCACTGCACCACCACCCTTATAGACTTCCGCTGGAATCGCATCAGATCCTGGGGCCTTGCCACTGGACAGCTGGCTGATGGCCTGTAAGGTTTCAGTCTCTGATGGTGAGACATCCAGGCTGTGGTTGATATCCGCCTGGGGCATTCTATCAATCGCCTCGTTATTGATGGAAGATGGGCGGTTCAGTACGGATTGGAAGTGCTCAGCCCAACGCTGTAAAATCAGAGCCTTCTCAGTAATGAGAGTTGCACCATCTGAGTCCAGTAGAGGGGAACTCCTTGAGGGCTGAGGTCCATACAAGGATCTAAGGGCTTCGTAGAACAGGGTGCATCTACACTGTACCTGAAGCTCAAAATAAGCAGCAATTTGAGCAACACAAATTGTGTAGCCTATTTAGAGTTAGTTTCAAAATAGCTTATTTCAAAATTTGGCGCTGTCTATCGAAATAAAAACATCCCTTACTCCTTGTGGAATGAGATTTACAGGGATGTCAGAATAGCGAGCCCGTTATATTTTGAAATAATGGGCGTGCTCAAAAGATGTGGAATCCCTATTTCCAGATACCTCTGGTATCCCGAAATAGCGCTGCAGTGTAGATGTAGCCTTACCAAGAACTGAGGGTCTGTCCTGTGACCAGTTCTTGGGGTCGATACATTATGGTGTTCCAGGACTACTAAAGGATCAGAATTCTCTTCATTCAGCTGGGGCAATCACTCAATACGACCCTCTGGCTTGGCAGCACGCTGGGTGGCAACCCAAGGAAGGAAGCAGCATCTGATAGACTGGTTCTGGGCCTCAGCAGTAGGAAGATACCACGCTCTTTGGTCACTAGTTCAATTAACCTCTCCATTAGGGATTGCTCCATTCCCCATGGAGTATCTCCATGTCCACGGATTGGTTCACAATGTCTTCTTCAGCTGAAGAGCCCGATCCTCGTATGCCCTGAAGAAGTCAAACTGCTTCTGATTTCTCCTGTCCAACCATATGGAATTGCTCCTCCATGGTCCTTCTCCATGTACCTCTGCTGCATCTGGGGCGTTGCTCCTACCCTACTGGTGGAATAGTTTCGCTCTCAGAAGCCAAAGGTCCTGCCAATTGAAAGGGAAGAGCAGCCTTATCTTTTTGGCCACTGGAACAAGCCAAGGAATCCTCTCGCATAAGTTGACTGCAGAAGGTTACATTTTTTATACTTTAGCATTCTAGGAATGTCGTTATCTCATTGCTCTTGCTGCTCCGACAACTTTTGCAGCCCACGAGGAAGAATCAGAGAGGCTAATAACGGTAAGAACACAGCACTAGCTTGTTTAATCATTTTTTTAAAATATTCACATTGTCACAACAGGGCTGGAGAAAGGTGGTGTGATTCCTTCCCAGGATTATGTTAGCAGGGTACAATATTTTTCTCTTAAGGCTAGCGAATATGTGGTGAACATAGCAATATTCAAAGTACCAAAATGGACATAAGAGGTGGTTTTCCACTCCTGCTGAGGTGATCCAGCAATCTATGCCAGGAATATGTATCTGCTGAATGCAGAAATCTAGTCAGCTATATGAAGGTGAATCAAGCAGATTCATTGCTGGTGAACCTGAAGAACCATCTGGAGTTTCTGCTGAAATATGCTTGCAGGAAAGGGAGGAAATTCAAATGGAAACTGACTGTATTCCCTGCAAGCATGCAGCCATTTTATGCAAAATAAGATCTGAACAACGAATCAACCCACTGTCTCCCGGCCTCACGTCAGAATCCTAGTGTTGTGTCTTCCTAAACGCAATAAAGTAGATAGATACAGAGACACCCTGCAATTTCATTTGGTTTACTGAAGAGTCAGCTCAGAACCAGAACTCCTCCCCTCAGACAACTGGAAAGGAACACTGCACTGTTCACCCAATTGCCAGACCACATCCTTCTCCCACCCCCACACCCTCAAGCGTATGGGCTGTGTGCCCAGAAATGGCACATACCAGGGCTAGAGACTGTCAAGATTGCTGTGACTAACCTTTGCTTAGAAAACCAGCTGTAAAGTTTTCTATTCCCTTCTCCAACCAGGATCTTTCCAAATCTGTGTCCGGTCAGTGTCATATTGCTTTTACCAGTGGGCAGGAGGACAGGGACCTGGAGTGTGTCAGGGGCAGGACAAAAAGGAGTTCACCATGTGTGGGAATGAATGAAACTCGAGGCATACCCTGTACCCCCATTCACTCTGCAAAGTGGCACAAGTATGGGGCCGAAACACAACTAAGGACTGTTCAATCCCAAAAAGTTAAATGGGCTGAGCTACGTCTCCCAGGGGAGTCCGACAAATTCACACCCCTGAAAGATAGACCCATATCCATCTAACTGCCAGTGTTGGCAGCACTAGCTGGACAGAGGAATTCTTTCATTGGCCTAGCTACTGCCTCCTGGGGAGGAGGTCTCAATATAGACCAATGATGGGAGGCATCTCTCCTGTTGCTATAGTGACTGTCTACACTGAAGTGTTACAGTGGTACAGCCGCATGGCTGTAGCATTCTAAAAGCAGCCACAGTTTAATGCCTGTACTTACCCACACACCCCACAGATGTGCCACCTTACTCACCCTCGACTTGCCTTCAGGTTTCTGGGGTGCAACTGTGGCCAACAGGGGGATTCTGGCACAATCCTGTGCATGGCCATATGAGGAGCCAGGAGTGTCGATATACCCACAGACAGCTCTGAAAGGACAATATTGAAATCACAGTGTAATCATCAGTACTAGCATTTTTGTATGTCCTCTTGATCTGCTGTTCCAGCAAGTTAGCCTGCTCCTGCTCCCGCTGAAGCCAATGGTAAAATGCCCCACTGACTTCGATGCATTTATGCTTTGGGAAGACTTTCTTAGCTGACTGTCTCTAGTTGTCCGTGACTGTCTTGCAGGAAAGCCACAGGCTCAGGACTCACCTTCCCCATTACCTTGGGGAGCCTGCACTGGCATTCCAGCCCTGCACCCCTCCCTCCATGAGGTTGGCACACCAGCAATGGCTTTCTGCTGTGAGGTAGAGGAGTAAGCCTCGTGGGCTGGATCTGGCTTGCAGAGGGAGGAAGCGGCTCTGCACACCCCCTGCTCCTACCTGGGGAAACAGCAGCGCAGGAAACCACTCACTTTGAGGCTTTCCCCACTGCTCCCATTGGCTGGAATCACGGCCAATGGGAGCAGCAAGGGTTGGTGCCTGGGAGCGAGAAGAAGCACAGAACTAGGTAAGTGCCCCTATTCCCACCCCCCTCACACACTCCCATCATGCTGACACTCTGCACCCCAACCTCACGCCTGTACCCTCCCCCACCCCATTCCTACAACCAACCTCCCATCAAGACCCCCACCCCTTCCTTCACCAATTTTGTCATCATGGGTGGTTGGCTGGTGGTCCACGGAAAGGTCTGTGTTGAGTAGGGTGGGTCGTCGGCCAAAAGTATGAGAACCACTGCTCTATACCCGCCCTCTCTGTGCATGCTCCCGAGCTATCCCTTTTTTGATCTGAAGCTTATGGTACTTAACTACATCTGCAGGGAGTCAATTCTAAATTACACATTTCAAAGCTTGATGGTTTCAAAGTTAAAGCCAGATTACAGGTTGCAATCTGCAAAGCTCCCGGTTTGGATTCCTTCCAGATGGACTCATCTCAAGCAATCCCAGATTAATAAGTGGCATTCAATTTGGTGAGTGCAGCCTCTGAAAGACATATGGGGGTGGAGGGGGAAGAGAGATGAGGAGGGGACTTTGTTCTCAGAGCCTGCAGGATGCCCCCAGTTTACAATTCCTCCATTTTGCATTCCCATCCTCCAGGCCTGCACCAGCATTTCAACTACTGTTCTAATGTTGAATGGAGGACCTGCGTCAGTTGATGCCCCTCCTTAAGTGGGCTGGAAAGAATTGCTGAATGATGTAAGACCATGTGGGTGGATAGTGTCTAAACTTGGCCTGGACTGACCCACAACATGGATCCTCAAACCTACTTGGGAAGGTGTGAGTTATTGTGGAAAACAGTCCTTTGAGGCTGTCCTTCTGACATTGGACCTCTATTGTTAAAGCCATTCCATCCTGGCCTAGACTTGTTATGAAGAACTTCCCTCTCCAATATCAGGAGGCCAAATTTCCCAGGTATGGAATCCAAATACTAGAGTGCATCTTGCACAGAAGTGCTCAATGCAGATATTTGAATGTTCAGAATTAGTGTTGGCTTAGATGTCTAAGTGTGGAATGGGCCACCATCATTTATTATTACTATTATTAATTATTATTATTCAACATTTATCCATGGTAATGTAAGTTAGGTGTCTGCATTTGGGGCATTGTGCCTGAGCCAAAGAGACACTCAACACTCACAATTCCCACCAGTGTCAGCCACTCAGCAGCACAGCTCAGCATTAGGCCCACTGTATCCCCATTTTAAAACAAAAGCTACATCTCATGCAAGTTTCTGCTGCTGGTGCCGAGGAGCCTTTTGGATGAAACTAGTTCTCTTCTCCGATACTGGCGTGGTTGCTCCTTTTTTATCGGCGTGATTTCTTTATGTCTCTTGTGCAACATTGTGTTCCGGGGCTGCAATGAATGAGCAACAAGAATGGATGGCGAATTATGGATTGAAAGAAAAGTCTGACCTGGTTTGGGATCACTATTCAGGGGGATCTCAAAGGGCACCGGACTCCCCACCAGTGTGGTTTTAAACTATGTATATGGGTTAAAATATTTGTATTAAAAAATAAAAGTAATTCCAGGGCAACTCAGCTCACTGGTGTTTTTCCATCTGCTTTCTCAGAGCTAGTTCTAAAACTTTCATGCACATTGACAAGTACTTACCCAAGTAGTCCTATTTAATGCAATGACAACTCACGCATTGTAGAGGGGGAGGCGGAGCCTCAGTTATCACAGCTGAATCCTCCAGCTGCATAACTGTTAGATAACATAGCTATCCTGTCGGAAATTTGCAGTGATTTTTTTAAACCATAACCAAGCATGGGCTGTGTTACTCTCCAGAAATGCCTCTCTCAATTCTCCTTCCTCTGGCTGGCAGCTACCAGGTGAGTGAAAAATAAACAACAAATTTAGGGGGCCTAAATTCCAGCATTCCAAAACTATTAATAAAGACCTATGTGGGAGGCTTTTTTTTTATAAGGTACCATTTTTTTAAATATATATATATAAGTACCCCGAGTACCTACAGTTTTAAGACATGCAATTTTTTTTTCTACCATTGCAACACATTTGTTTAAACAACTTAATCGTAGCCAGGCGAGCAATGAAATTTTGGGATGTAAAAAGTACAAAAATAATAAAGTGCTGTAAAACTTAAAACAAAAATTCAGTTTTCTCCAAGTTTCAGTTGTGTTGACGTACTCCCTCCCCCCCCCCCCCGATGTCTTTCGAGTACCCTTAAGGGTACTCGTACCACTAGTTGAGAAACACTGGTCTAGTGGATAAATCACTAAGCTGGGTTCTATTTCCAGCTATGCTACTAGATTGCTAGGTGAGCTTGTCTCCCTGTGCCTTAGTTTCCCCATTTGCATAATGAAATTAATTATGCCTACCTCTTTTGTAAAATGCTTTGAGATCTACAGCTGAAACATGCTATATACGAAATTATTATTATTGATCTCACAGAGTTGTACTCAGTATGTTTGGGGGAACTATTGGACAGTGCCTTAAAACAGGAGGTGATCTAATATTTGTTTTTATGTATAAAGTAATACTAATAGCCTCTAGTTCCATTCTTAGATTTTGTATATAGTGACACCTGCACATGTCTGTGACACGGACAGTACCAGCATCCACCGCCAGGGAATTACAGTTACCAACTTTCTGTTCCCACAAAACCAAACACTCTTGCCCTGCACTTCTCTGCGGCTCATTCTATTTCCCCTCCCTCATTTATTCCTGAGGCTGGCTCAGGAAGCTGGGGTACAAGAAGCCACCAGTTGGGGGTGCAAACTCTGGGGTGGGGGCAGAAATGACGAGGTCAGAAATGATGAGGTCTGGGAGGGGGCTCCAGGCTGAGGCAGTGGGGCAGGCTAGAGGGCTGAGGGCTTTAGCTGGGGCTGGGGTAGAGCCATGGAGTTCAGAGTATGGGAGAGACCTCCAAGCTGAGGCAAGGGTTGGGATGTGGGAGAGGGGTCCAGGCTCTGGGCTGGGGGGGAGGGTACAGAAATGATGGGTTTGGGAAGGGCTCTGGGCTGGGGCAGGGTACTTGGGTGGGGAGTGGTGAGGGCTCTGGCTGGGGATGCAGGCTCTGGGGATGAGGGGTTAGGGTTAAAGAGGTTGCTCTAGGCTGCAGACAAGGGGTTCAGATGGCAGGAGAGGGATCAGGGCTGGGACAGGGAGGGCAGTGCTTGGCGGGGAGGTGAGGCTCCAGCTGGGATTGTGGGCTCTGAGGTGGGGCTGGGGACAGTGCCACCAACAGGGAGCACAGTTGGGGCAGCTGCCCCAGGGCCCAGTGGCTTCCAGTTGGCTGCTGCCACCACTACTGCAGTAGTGGCAGCAGCCATAGCTCCAGGCCCTTTCAACTGCCAGCAGAGCCCCAGATGGTGGGAGCCGGGCAGGCCCATAGGGCTCACTAGAGGAGACTAGTTTCTTAGCCCCACCCCTTCTGGGAACTGGAGCTGCCCCCTTTGCCCTGGGGCCCTGCAATTCTGTCCCCAGCTCTAGCCGGGGGTGAGGGCATAGAAGGATGCCCCAAGGCTGGGGCCAAGGCATTTGGAGGGTGGGAGAGGGATCAGGGCTGGGGCAGTGGGGTGGGACACAGAGGTGGCTCAGAGGTGCAGGCTCCAGCCGGCACTTACCTCAAGCAGTTTCTGCAAGCAGCAGCACGTTCCCCCTCCGGCTGCTATGCGGAGATGTGATCAGTGGCTCTAGGCACTGCCCCTGCAGCTCCCACTGGACACAGTTCCTAGCCAATGGGAGCTGCACAGCTGGCCCTGGGGGTGGAGGCAAGGTGCAGGGCCCTATGGCTGCCCCTACCTGTAGGAGCTGGAGGGGAGACATGCTGCTGCTTCCGGGAGCCCCGGCAGAGAGGAAGCTTCCCTTAGCCCTGTTGTGCCACCGAGTGGACTTTTAACAGCCTTGTCAGTGGTGCAGACTGGGGCTGCCAGGGTCCCCTTTCAACCAGACATTCCGGTTGAAAACCCAACACCTTACGTGACAACCATCCCATTCCGCTGTCTTGCCTAGCAACTAGACTGCAGCTCCTCATTGCACGAAATGATTCACACACCAACACAGCTAAGAGGATCTCATGCTCTGCTAGACTCACACGCTGTAAAAGCATTAGAGCCATTTAAAAAGTTTCCAAAAAGACTTTGCTGTTAGCATTTAGATCACTATCACAGCTGAACTGGAAAAGACCCCAGAATCTCCCCATTGACCCACGAGTTTGCCAAACTATGGGCTATCCTTTCTACAGAAAAAATATCACCTGTCACAAACACCAGTAAAAACACAAACAGCATCTGGAAACCATCTACCAATTACATTCAGATACTTTCAACAAATGGTCAGATGCACTGCAAATCTTAGTTCCATTTGAGCCAAACAAATAAAGGGTCAAACACAACTTTAATGACATTTACGTTACAATTATTGCTAGGTCACTCCAAAGAGTGGTTTTATGGACTATGAATTTTATGTTACGAGCCCTATGTTCTTTCCCCTCAGGAGCCTTCAAACCACAGAGCAGGACAACAAGAAAGTGAGCGTTGGCAGCCAGCCATGTTCTTCCACCTTCTCTCCTGTTCCATCACCGCATAAAATGGCTCTGCTCATCCTAGCAAGGTATCATTCAGTGTGAATAATGGATGACAAAATCTGGACCTGATTTAGCATTAAATTACCTCAGCTGAGATGCTGCAGGGCCTTGGGGAGGTAAAGGGAGGGGAGAGGAGGGAGATGCTGCAGAGGTCAGCCATTTCTAGTCCTGTACTGACTTGGTTTCTTCCAAGCACTGACAGGGGAGCTTCCAAAGGACTGAGGTAAAAGGGAAACTATGCTATAGAGAAAGCACGTCCCTCGTGATTCCTCCAGAATGGCCAGATTTTTCAGCCCTTCCACCTGTCCAGGAGGAGGAGTGAAACAGGTACAAATTGCTCCCATGTGCTTTTGTGCTTGGGTGATTCCACAGTGTCTTGATTTGAAAAGATTTCACACTTGAGGTGGGCTTAGTCTTCGGTGAGAAGTGCTCACCAGAGGTAGAAGGGGCTGGGCGGGAGGGGGGGAGAGTTGTGAGAAGCTCTCCTGTGAATCTTTTCAGTTATATCTGCTCCTCCTCATACAGCTGCAGCAACCACCACTTCTTTTTCCCCTGCTGCTGCACCATGTATTGCTACTATTTCTGTATCTGCCCCTGCCATTTCAATCATTCCTACCTGGCATGAAGGGCTGCTAATGGAATTTCGGTGACCACAGCCACACTAATCCAGCCATACATCCCCCAGAGCCACTAAAAGACAGGGATGGAACTTGCAGTTTAAAACAAGCCAGTCCTCAAACATCAGAGCACATGTTTTCACAGACAATGTGATCACTGACAACAGATGCACTGAGTTACAGGGATTCCTTTCCAGGCACTCTAACCATTCCTCCGACGGCTGCACCCTGGATCTTCCATATTATTTTCCTTTCTCTCTTTCTTTTTAACATAAGGTTTAAACCTCCCCTTACTTTCACAAGTCTCCTTAACTCTGCTCCTGCCTACACCTTGCCCATCTCCACCAGGGGAAAGTAGTAAGGGGGCAGCTGCCCCAGGACCTGGTGATTGAAAAGGGCCCAGTGCTCTGTGCTGCCACTACTGCTGCAGTAGCAATAGTGGAAGCCCTGGGCCCACGTGGCACTGTCTGGGTGAGGAAAATAAAATCTTGTTGAATCTATTAACCAGTTCTACATTATGTTTAACCAATTAACGGCTTAAATGCGGGGGAGAGAGGGCACTCCAGCCCTGGCACAGGCAAGGGCTACTCTGGCCAAGCCACTGGTTAACTGTTACCAGTAAGCATCACCCAGTAAGGTTGACGGTTAGTGGTTAACCATTCACATCCCGTGTTTGGACGGCACCTATGTCCACCTGACCCAGGGCCCAGTGAAGACCCATTCCAGGGCTGGAATGAAGAGGGCCTGTGGGAAACTGATGCAGAGAGAACAGAAAGTGAAGTGCTGAAGGAGACTGTGATAGTTTTAAACTGCCAAGCTGCAATTTCCGCCACTTGTAATTCATTTGCGCTTGTTGCTAAGCGGGGATCTATTCAATACTCCATATTTCATTTGGATAAAGGAAAGCAGAGACCTAGAGCTCAGACTCTATTTAAAACTAATAAAAGAAAGTTCTTCTTCACACAGCGTGTAGTCAACCTGTGGAACTCCTTGCCAGAGGAGGCTGTGAAGGCTAGGACTATAATAGAGTTTAAAGAGAAGCTAGATAATTTCATGGAGTTTAGGTCCATAAAAGGCTATTATCCAGGGGATAAAATGGTGTCTTTGGCCTCTGTTTGTCAGAGGCTGGAGAGGGATGGCAGGAAACAAATCGCTTGATCATTGTCTTCGGTCCACCCTCTCTGGGGCACCTGGTGCTGGCCACTGTCGGCAGACAGGATACTGGGCTAGATGGACCTTTGGTCTGACCCAGTACGGCCGTTCTTATGTTCTTATGACTCCAGCAGTGCTGCTCCCACTAATTTTTTCCACCCCGAGTGAAATGAATTGTGTTATGTGCACTAATAAAGCGGTGATGCATGACGCATCACTTTCATATTGGTGCACATAACAAAATTCATGTGTCTGGGCCCAAAGGATTAGGGTTGCCAGGTATCCGGTTTTGAACTGGACAGTCCAGTATTTGAGCTTTCTGTTCAGGAAACAAATTGAGAAAATATAAATGTCCAGTATTTTCTAAATAAGATGTAATGCAGATTGTGATGTAATGTCAAGTGTGTCTGGTATTTTTGTTGAAACCATCTGGCAAACCTACCAAGGATTCTGAGTGTGGGAGGGGACTGGGCTGGGACAGAGGACTAGAGTGCAGGAGCATGAGGGCTCCAGGTGGGGCACTAGCGTGGGGTTGGCACTGGTGGGCTTGGGATGCAGGAGGGAGGCTCCTGGTTTGGAGAGGGGCTCAGGGCTGGGGGTGTGGGAACACTAAGGGCTCCAGCCCAATCCTGCAAGTCGACGCAGCAATGAAACAGCCCCATAGCCTAAGACCTGTGAGCCCAACTTAGCAATCACGGGCCAGCCCATGGGTTTGTGTTTGCTGAGCAGACATACCTTAAGTCACAATTTTCTTCCCAGTGTGGTCAAGGGCGAGGGTACCAATGTACTGCACCTTGGTCAGGGCCATCGTCTTGGAACTACTTTTCACAGTGGCGGGACACATTGCCATGACCGTTTAGTTTTCAAAATGGAATCATGGAAGTGGTGAGCCCAAGCAACAGGGCAGTGTCTTTTTGTCCTACACATCTAGGCTGTGTCTACACGTGTGGATTCTTGCGCAAGTACGGCCGTTCTTGCACAAGAATCCGCAGAGCGTCCACACTGCCCACCCGCTCTTGCGCACGGAAATTTACAGTGTGGCGTGGTAAGAGGGGGCTTCTTGCACAAGAGCTACGCTCTTTTTTAACAGGTGTAAGCCCTCTTGCGCAGGAGCTCTTGCACAAGAGGGCAGTGTGGACGCTCAGCAGGGATTTCTTGCGCAAGAAAGCCCTATGGCTAAAATGGCCATCAGAGCTTTCTTGCGCAAGAGAGCGTCCACACTGCCATGGGTGCTCTTGCACAAAAGCACAGCTCACACATGGCAGTGTGGACGTTTTCTTGTGCAAGACTTCTTGCACAAGAACCCTTGCGCAAGATGTTCTTGTGCAAGAAGCCACGAGTGTAGACATAGCCTTAGTGGTGCTCACCAGGTTCTGTGTTTTAGAAGCCACAAGAAACCAGTCCCAGCCATAGCCCATAGAAGCCGCAGGCTTGTATATTTATTTTATTTATTTACAAATATTTTCACCCCACCTCTCTATTTTAAATTTTCGAGGTGGCTTACAAAATTTTCACATGCAATATATTAAAAAAAAAATAGAATAAAAACCTCCAAGCGGGGAATAAAGACACACTGAGAAGAGGGGCCACATACACAGAAACTGAAGCACCAATAAAAAGTACAGTATACGCCTGATGGGGGGGGGACACAGATTTTATTTGGCCAGTTGAGAGGGCAGAAGCAATAGTGCAAGGAGCCCTCTGCAGCTCCAGTATCACAAACACTCCCAATAACAGCAAAGCTGCAGGGAGTTCCTTGTGCTGCCAGCTGGATTGTGGTAGATACGAGGTGCCTGTGGTAGCAGGGAGGCTGCATTCCTGTTGGTGTTTACACTCGCATGAAGCAAGGTTCTGGAAGTAGAGGCTCAGGTAACAGGCATTTGGAAAATCAGGAATATACTGTATTTAGTAAACAACGGTTTTTTGGGATCCAGCTGTGCTCCTGTGGTTTCCTGACATTGTTTTGTTGTTTTCTCTTTACACAACAGCACATACTCGAATCATAAGCCGCCCCACGGTGAGCATCCATAGGCTCTTAGTCGTTCAACCATATGATAATTGCTCCTTCAACCTATTAATGCACACTGTGTTGTAGCCGATTGCACTAACAATATGTATGCGAATTTGCATAGACTTCCATCCCTGAATCTTTACACAACCCACCTGTCATAGTGCATAACTTTACACACATGTCAAATTCTGTGCATGATTACATTTGCACAGTATCGGGATCTTAAACTGCCAACTCAAGTTAAGGGCCCTTGGTTTTGTTTGGTTTTTATTTATTTATTTCTCTGTAAAATGCCTACCACATTTTTGAGGCTATCTCGATAATAATATTAAAAGAGGAAGAAGAAACCCCACTCTCCAATTGCTACAAGACATTTTGCTCTCAGGATATTAAAAAATATATGGCAGGGCATAGAGAGCACATGCCTTCCTACCCGCATAATGAAATATAGATGCCAGCAGCTATGAAGCTAGGGGGATTCTCTGTGTGTTTTCATGCTGCATTTTTGAACTCATGAGGGGAAAATGGGAGCTTGGCCATAACAAGAGATTTAAAGGACCGTGTGGGAGCCATTTCTTCTGTAAAGTGAAAGTGATGATTTCATCAATCTTTCTCACTGTCAAAGCACTGTGCTAACTTATGCAAAGCCACAAATTCCACTCTACATGTGATATTGCAGACCACTGGTGCTATTTTTCTGTAAAATATATTCTGGCTGACTCAGCCCCTGTACCAAATGATTTTCTTTTTATAAATACCATTCACTGCATATTGTATAGTCTCTCTCCCTTGCACCACCAAACAAAGCAATGAGGTAAATCTCAGTGTAGACCTACGAGATAAGAGAAAGGCTGGAAGGAATACCCACCAGGACTAGGGCAATAACAAGCTGCAGAAAAAGAAATGGAAAGAAAGAGCATGATGGATACTAAAAGGAATTTGTGGATTGTAGGTCTAAATCTTCACTTGGGCCACGTTGCACACAGACGTCCCTCAGAAAAATACAGGCCATTGGCTGGAGTCTGGTCACATAGGCTATGTCTACACAACAGCCTTATTTCATAATAACTAATGTTTTTGCAAAATAACATAGTCCATGTCTATACAGCAAGCAGTTATTTTGACATAATGTTGAAATAATATCGAGCTGGAGGACTTATTCCAACTCCTGTAACCCTCATTTTACGAAGAGTAAGGGAAGTCAGAGGAAGAGTGCTCTAACTCGGACTTCCTGCTGTGTAGACAGTGCCCAAAGCTGAAATAAGCTATTTCAACTTAAGCTACAGAATTGACATAACTCAAGTTGTGCAGCTTATTTTGGCGTTAGCCCTGCTGCGTAGACATGCCTCTAGGTCCTATCCCTCACTAAAATCTTTATGGGGAAGCTATGCTGCAGGCTCTCCTTGAAAGGAAACAGAGAGGGTGATTCCAAAAGCACCTTGTTTGTCATCATCTGTATCTTAAAAGGGCTCATGTAAGGTATCGAATGCACACTGGTACTATTATTGCACGATGTATGTTTGGATGAGGTCCAAAAAATTACTAATATGGGCTGAAAATATTTCTTAAGAGATGTTTGGTAGGCTGGGCTTTAGTCACCCTGCCCTAGACAAAAGAATCAGATTCCGTCTGCTGGAGGCTGTCTTCAGGGTAAACTGAGCCAGGAGAGACAATGACATTTCTCTTCCATGCAAGGTGACAAAGCCCATGTCATTACTCCAAACCAGTCCCCGCTCTCCCAGGGCTGCCTCCTACCTGCAGGCATGTGCCTTGTCAGGCTGCAGCATCTTTCATCCCTGTGGCAGAGCGCAGGGAGCTCAACTTAAGTGACAGGAAGGAGAGGGGGAGGGAGTGAAAGAGGCAGGGTCTGGGAGAAAGAGACAGATCAGGAGCAGGGTCTGGGAGGAAGAGGCAGAGAAGGGGGCAGTGACTTGGGGGAAGGATCGGGTTGGGAGAGGGGGGAACCTGAGTGTGTGGGGAGGGGAGGGGAGGGGGGCAGTTGGTTACCAGCAATTAGAAGGAAGCCAGGTTGGAAGCCAGGGTCTGGCTACTATGCCGTGAGCATGCTGCCGAGACCAGGGCTCTGAGCCAAAGTTGCACAGCACAGAGGCAGTAAGGGATATAGGGCAGGATTCCTTATTGTCCTGGACTGAATCTCACAGCATCATGGAAAGTATTACTGGGCATGCCAAAGGGTCCACATAGCCATGGGCACACATCTGTTCTTTCTACCAGCACATAGCCTGGTCTTTCACTATTTCTTCTCCCGTCTGTTGCTGACATTCTTGTTATCCTGTATGGGCTTCAGCAACACCCTCTTTCATTTGCCAATAATATTAATGGCATGTCAATTGTTTTCCTTCTGTTTCCTATTCCATGTGCTGTTGACAGTCTCAGCAGTGTTCATGGGCTTCAACAGCTTCCATTTTAATTTGCTGCTGATTTTCCTCTAGGGCTTCCCGCTGTTCCCTCTTTCCCGCATGGTTGCAGTTCATGGCCTCTGGATTGTGATAGATGATTTTGAAATGCCAATAGTTTAGAGTACTTTAACCTAATCTGCCTGGCCTGTTCCGATGAAGCAAAACAAGACTGGCTTGAAACCCCATTGTTGTCATTGTGCAGCACTTAATATGTCATGTAATTCTTAAGTGTGTGTGTGGAAGGGAAGAGGGGGAATATGGAAAGTTATATTTGGGCATCATGTATATGATATAAACACCTATACCTCTATGCTTCACAGAATTCACTGCATAAAATACATGTACCAAAATGAAACCTGCAATATCGTTCTCCAACAGCTCCTTCTCTTGCATTGTACTGGCATCAGGTGGCATGGATGCTGTGATCTCATACACAACTCTGAAGTTACTGTTAATGGGAATAGTGGTAGAAATGTAGCCGTGTTAGTCTGGTGCAGCTGAAACAAAAAACAGGACGGTGTAGCACTTTAAAGACTAACAAGATGGTTTAATAGGTGATGAGCTTTCATGGGCCAGACCCACTTCCTCAGATCAAATAGTGGAAGAAAATTGTCACAACCATATATACCAAAGGATACAATTAAAAAAATGAACACATATGAAAAGGACAAATTTAAACCATCTTGTTAGTCTTTAAATTGCTACACCGTCCTGTTTTTTGTTAATGGGAAGTTACTGTCAATGGGAAGGTTTATGCTTATGGCAGCAGCACCCTCCCCTCTCCTGATGATGAATCTTTCCTCTCTGCAACAGCCTTAAACACACCTAATACTCAGAGCTGGTAGAAAAACAGGCAAATTGAAATATTTTATGAAACAATGTTGTTCCCATTCCACAGGATTCAAAAAGAGAGCTATCTTCTATTTTCTGCAACATTTTCTTTGTTTTTTGATGAGAAAGTTTTAACAAAATCATTTTTTAAGTTTTATTGACCATAAAACTTGTTTTCAGGAAGAAAACAAAACATTTCAGTAATGATTTCCGTAAAAGTGCCATTTAAACACATTACAGAAGGTGTCACTAACTACAGACAATTTTTTATGAAAAGTGTACACTACCAAGTTGTTGACAAAAAGTATTGCAGCATACAAAAGTAGACAAAGCAAAAATCAACAGAGGGTGTTCATGCTTACTTCCTCTGTTGACAGATCATGTCTATACTTGGGACACCGTTATTGACAACGTGAGCAGTGCACTGTGGGTATGTATCACACAGTGCCATGTTGTGCGAAAGCAGAGCTGATCCCTGCACATCTTGGGATTCCCTTTGTGTTCTCCCACAGCCTCAGCTGCTGGGAGCAACATCATGAGTAGCTCTGTGAGTTCTCCATGCTGAGCAATGTCAAAGCAACACAGTAGCTTGTCTCCCTCCCTCTGCAGCAGCAGTCTGCCTACCATTCTGTTCCTAGTGCAGGGAAGAACAGGAGAAGTCCAATGATTTTCTCTTTCTTTGTTCCCCAAACAAAGCTCACTCAATTATCAGACAATTCTCCCAAAGCTTTGAAAGAGAAGGGGAGCGTGCCTGCACAGCAGCAGAGATCAAAACACTGAGCAGAACCGTCAGGGCAGGCCTTGTGGGATATTCACAGAAGCCAGTTCTGTCAACAAAACAGTGTTTACACTGGCTCTTTGTCAACAATTGAGGGGAAAAGAAAAGGCTCTCCTCCAGGTGGAAGTTTTTTGCAGTTAACTCTAATGCTTAACAATCTGTATTTAACTGTGAGTCTCTACCTTTCATAGAACAAATGAAACACAAGTATTTTGTAAAATAACAATGGAGAAATAAATCTAAAAAAAATGGATTGGTCAATAAAAGGACAACAAATTAGGAAACTCTTGTTCCTTCAAAAGAAAGAGGCAAAAGAATTAGTACTGTATTTGTTAAGGAAAAGGATTAGCAGCACACCAGCAGTGTGATGGTGAGTATTCATGAGGACAAGCTGAAATTAAGCAATTGTTTATCACTAATTCAGTAAACAAGATAAAGGTAAACAAGTGTCAGATAATTGCAACCATAGCTGAGATAAGAGATAAAAAAATTGAACTAAAAATTGTATTTTCTGAAAAAAATCCTCTAATAGGCATGAGTCAGTATAGTTCTTTGAAAGATAAATCATGTCAGACAAATGTGGTTATCTTTTTAATGAAACAACTGTTGATTTAGTAGAAACAAGACAATTATTGGCCTTCATTCTCCTCTCATATAAATTTAAAGAACTTCAAATACCACCATGCTGGCTGATCTTATAAAAATCTAGACTGACTAATTTTTTTCACCCCTAAGTTCAGTAGAGTTACTCTTAATTATTTCCAGGGTAAATGGAGAATGAGACACAAGTTTTATTTAACATTTTCAGAACACTTGGATAAAATTTCATTTGGTGAGTTACTGAATTGAAATAAGACTTAATAAGACTAAATAAGATTTAGCTAAATTATCATGATGGATAAAGAACCAGTTAACAGATAGAAAGATGCTGGAATTAAAGGTGTATATCAGGGGTTCCAAAAATTTCTACCAGCATGACCCCATTTTAATGAATTCTTTCCTTCCAGGACACCAGATAGCATGGGATATGCCATTTTGAAGAGCAAAATATAATTTTCCCCACAACGTGACTTTGCCTGCACCCTACCCACGAGGTCACACTGCAGGAATGATACCATTTTGCATTACAAAAAGGCATCCTCTTTACACTGTGACCTTGCATGCATTGTACACACGAGGTCATGCTCTGTAGAGCAAAATGATGTCTTCTGACCATCTACTGACAGTGCGACCCCATTTTAGGTTACAACCCACAGTTTTGGAACCGCTGATGTATGTTCTTTGTGGAAGCTGGTGGGGTATAAAGACCTATATTAGAACAGTTATTTTTAACTGATATGATCTTGATGTATCATAAAGCAAATGCACAAAGGAAATTTAATTCTTCCATTGCCTAATTTCTGAGCTCCTGACCATAGAAATATTGTAACCATCTTCTAAAGAAGTTATTGTATGGAATGGAATGACTAGAATAAACTAGTTCACAAACATGCAAGGAAAGACTTACTAGACAGAGATTGAGAGAAGACAAGAGGTGATATGAAGAATTTAAACAAACTAAATGATATATTTAAGCATGAGATTCTAACTGAGATAACTTGACATAACCTAAAGCAGGGCTCCCTAATTCAGATAAGGTAGAACACATAAAACAAAAAAAATCAAGAGGATTATTTTACAGAGACTAGTGACTAAGTGGCATGGTCTTTCAAATAAGTTGGTACAGTTAAGCAATGCTAATATAAGCAAAATTTGCATGGCGATACAACCTTTTAATCCATTTGTGTTTGAGGTTAGCTAACAACCGACTGTAAGGGGGAATGGAAAATTTTTCACTAATCATGTTTTTCTTGCAATTTGGCTGTATGGGATTTTTGTTGCTATTGTGCTGTGTATGCGCATTTGCATTTTATGTGGGAGTGTTTATACAGCTTTTTGGCAGAGAATTTGGTTAGGTTTAGAAAAGGGGAGAGATTTTTTTAAGTTTATATTTTAAAGAAAGTTTTGAAACATGTGAGAGTGATGTGACAAAGATGACACCAAGATCTCAGCACAAAGGATCTGCTTCTGCTCCAAAACAACTCCATAACAATGTGGGGTCTGTTTTCCATAAGTAGTCCAAGCCTAAAATTGTAAACAAGAAACAGGCAGCATTATCTTCTGCAAATAGTAACCAAACTTGTTTGGCTGAGCAACAGGCAGAACAAAAAGTAGGATTAAGTAGACTTTTTGGCTCTTAAGTTTCACACTATTTTGGTTTTGAATGCAAGTTTTTTTGTACATAATTCTACATTGTAAGTTCAGCATTCCATTACAAATACTGTAGTGCAATCTCTTTAAGTGAACTGAAAAATACTATTTTTTTTTTTACAGTGCAAATATTTTAATAAAAAATAAATATAAAGTAAGCATTGTGCACTTTGTATTCTGTGTTGTGAAAAATAAATATATTTGAAAATGGAGAAACGTTTACTTTACTGAATCTTGACTGTCCATTATTTCTGTGTACCCCAAAATGAGGGAGGTAGGATCTAGCACTCCCAAACAAAGCAATAAATTAATTCCTGGGCTGTAACAATCCTGGTTCTAACACCACACACAGCCACACACATAATGGGTGAAACACACCCAAAAGTGTCTAATCAAAAGACTTTTTGGTTGCAACACTTTGGCTACGTCTACATTGGCAAGATTTTGCGCAAATACTTTTAACGCAAGAGTTTTTGCGTTAAAGTATTTGCGCAAGAGAGCGTCTACACTGGCATGTGCTTTTGTGCAAGAGATGTGTTTTTGCACAAAAGCATCTGTGCCAGTGTAGACTCTTTCTTGCGCAAGAAAGCTCCGATGGCCATTTTAGCTATCGGGCTTTCTTGCGTAAGAAATTCATGTTGCCTGTCTACACTGGCCTCTTGCACAAGAACAGTTGCGCAAGAGGGCTTATTCCTGAGTGGGAGCATCATAGTTCTTGCGCAAGAAGCCCTGATTTCACACATTAGAATGTCAGTGTTCTGACGCAAGAACTCCCCGCCAGTGTAGACAGGCGGCATGTTTTTGCGCAACAGCGGGCGCTTTTGCGCAAAATCATGCCAATGTAGACACAGCCTTTAAGTTAGGAGATTGACTCCCATAATATATAGAAAGTTTCAGGAATTCCACTATTAAAAATATATGCTGAGAAACTGGAAAGAATTTAGGAGAGAGAAAATTATTCAAGGCCTGGAAAATGCGGCGTCATATTAAGAGACTTAAGCCGCTCAGTGTATGTACTTTATCCAAGAGAAGTTTAAAGATTATTGGGTCAGTTTCCAAGTATCAGATGGGGATAAAATTTCTGATACAAGATGATTTTTTAAGCTCACAAAAAAAAAGATATGAAATCCAATGGCTGGAGACTGCAGCTAGATAAATTCAGATTAGAAACAAGGGGAAAAAATTCAGCAGTGAAGGTAACTAACCACAGGGACAATGTTCCCAGGATTGTGATGGATTTTCTATCACTTGCAGTCCTCAGATAAAAATGCAAATCTTCTTGAAAGAGCTGATGTAGCTTAAAACAGAAATTATGGACTTGTTGCAGAAATTATTAGATGAGTTTCTTTGAGCCATGTTATGCACAAGGTCAGACTAGATTATTATAATGGTCCTTGCTGGCGTTAAAAAAAAAAAATCTATGAAAATGGGGATAATAGCATTTACTTAACAACCTCACAGGAGAGTTATGGATAAAACAGAATAATTGACAATGAATAATTGATTACATTAATACATCCCAATTTTCTGCTTATAAAATATTCAGGAGCTGATAATTCATTCTTCAAATTCATTGATTTGAGAATTTAACTGACAAATATCTTTGCAAAATCTTTACTCTTTGGATTGCACATAACTATTCCAAATGCAAACCATGATACTTGTGATTGTACAAAGAAAGTGTATCATATTGTTTCTGTTCCATGAGTGGATGAGCATGTAAAGACTTCAGACATGAATATGTAAAGTGAACTGCAGACTTTCAAGTGAATGTGTAAAAATGCAGCTTTGAAATTCACGTTCCCTTAATATTTGCATCAGTAAAGGTCCACAATTTAAAAGCTGATGGAAAACAAACACAAAAATTGTATGACTATGAATGAATGGCGCTGTCACGTGATCCAGTCTGCCTTGCAATGTCTCGCTCTATCTACAAGCTGACTTTGCCAGTCATAGTGGCATTCTTCATCCCTTTCCCAATTATTCACAGATTCCAAAGCAGTGGTGGATAACCTGCAGCCTGAGGTCCACATGCAGCCCATTTGGGTTCTACGTGTTGCCCACAAGACATTTCGTTTATTGGTGACCAGGTGCAGGACTGTCAGAGTCTGCTGGTTTCTTTTCCACACAGTGTTTTCCTGCCGCAATTACAAAAGTGACACACACGTAAAGCCAGGACATGTGAAGTGAGGTGCATGCTGATTGCATACAACATTGACTGTGAGAGCCGTGAGCTCTCTCTGCAGCCAAAGTGCTGCTACGGTTCAATCGGCACACCCTGCAAATTCTCAGTACACAGGCACAGTTAGCAAAATTACCCTATCCTGGGAGACCATCTTGTTTATGACAATCTTGCAGCCTACTGAGATGAAGGAAACCACTCATGCGGTCTACTCACTAATTTAGGTTGCCCATCACTGTTCCAGCCGATGCTAAATCATCCTTGCAAACTTTCTGAAATCTTCACAGCTGTCTGCCTTGTTCTAGACCCTTTGTAAGCTTTCAGAGAACAGCATTCTCTTCAGAATCCTGCAGCGTAGCATTCGCTTGATATGGCCAAGCCACCTGAGTCTTTTCTTCCGAATCAACTTCCCATAAATGACATTCCAGCATGATTTAACACTTCCACATTTGTCACTCTGCCATCTTATTCAAATAATTTTACACAAGCAATTGATATGTAAATTGATTAGTTTTGGGGCATGTTTGACAAAAGTCATCGCTTTTTGAGCCATGTAGAACGGTGGATAAAAAACGCTATGTCTTCCCTAATTATGGATTTTCATTGTAGTTAATGTTATTCTTCTAGGCTCTGTTTCATACTACTGTTGCAGGCAAGTAGGTAGCAAATTGGTCAATAACATCTACCAGGCCACGGTAAAAGTCTCTGACATGAAGATTATGCCTAGAACAAGAACAGCTCATTAGGGTAGGAATCTGCTGGCAATATGTTTTTTAGTGAATAAGCACTAGCTATGGGTGTTCTTTTCACTTCAACTTGGTAACTGACTTTGATTTGTCTGTTTTCATTTGCAAGCACTTAAATCCTACAATTTGTACTTAATAAAAGCACGTTAATTTACTATCAGAACCAATGTAAATAATTGTTACTGAGGGAAAGGTAAGGGAACAACCACTGGCTGTGTCTATACTGGCGCGATCTTGTGCCAGAGCTATGCAAATGAGGCTCAGCTTGGAATATCGCCAAGCCTCATTTGCATAACTAACGAGCCGCCATTTATGCAGAAGAGGCTCTTGCGCAAGATGGAGCTGTCTACACTGCCCCTTCTTGCACAAAGCCATTATGCCTGAAAATAATCAGCATAATGGCTTTGCGCAAGAAGGGGCAGTGTAGACAGCTCTGTCTTGCGCAAGAGCCTCTTCCGCAAAAATGATGGCTCATTAGTTATGCAAACGAGGCTCGGCGATATGCCACGCTGAGCCTCATTTGCATAGCTCTGGCGTAAGATCGCGCCAGTATAGACAGCCACTGTGCATATCTCTCCTTCATTGAAAAAGAGGGTGACCATCCACATGAATTTTCCTGGTATAAAACTCTTACACAAAGAAAGATGGATTTGTTTGGGGTTTCGATCCCTTTTGTGGGTTGGTTTCCCAGCTGCTGTGCCCTGGAACTGCATCCTCCCAGAGCTGAAGTGGTTCAGTGTCTTCATTGCTCTTCATGGAGGTGGTAACCCCAACTCTTGTGTCCCGACTGGGAGAGACCAGAGCTTCTGGCCCAGCTGGACAGGGTAGTGGAGAACCCCAGAGAGCAAGCAAGTGGGTGTCATGGGGATAATCAGCACACTGGTGAGCAATCCCTAGAGGTCTTCTGTGACTGCACCCAACACACCTCCATCATGTCCATTGCTAAAACACCTCAAATATCACAGAACACATTTTGAGGCAGGAACGAAAAGTAAACATTAAACAACATAGGGACTAGTACAAGCCCTGCTTCACTCCATTATTGATGTTAAAATGAGTCAGATTCCTGGTTTTCTTACATTACAGTTACCTTATGCCCGCCTATATGTTTTTCCACAAAGTTTAGTAATGTAGGTGGACAACCAAGCTTCATAAGAACAATGTAAAGTCCTGACCATCTAACCATATCAAAGGCTTTTGTTAAATCTATAAATTATACTATTGGAACACATGCCTCTCTCTGCACTTTTCCTGAAGTTTTCTTACAGAGAAGCCCATGTTTGCAGTGGTCCTTCCCAAGCAGAAGCCACACTGGCTCTCAGGATAGATTCTCGCAGCTAAAGTCAGAAGTCTAGCAAAGGAACATGGCTTAAGATTTTCCCCATAGTGTTATAAGATATAGCTTTGTGATTATAATCACTTCTGTCTCTCTTGTTTTTATAGTGTCAGATGAAACAAATACTCTTAAAGTCTTGTGGAACAGCTGAAACAAAAAACAGGACGGTGTAGCACTTTAAAGACTAACGAGATGGTTTACTAGGTGATGAGCTTTCGTGGGCCAGACCCACTTCCTCAGATCAAATAGTGGAAGAAAATAGTCACAACCATATATATAAAAAAAGAACACATATGAAAAGGACAAATCAAATTTCAGAACAGAAGGGGGATGGGAGGGGGGGGAGGTAAATGTCTGTGAGCTAATGATATTAGAGGTGATAATTGGGGAAGCTATCTTTGTAATGGGTAAGATAATTAGCGTCTTTATTCAAACTTGAGTGTAAAGTGTTGAACAGTTTCTTGCCATTTCAACCAGAAAGGACATTGTCTCAATGACTTGATTATCTGCATCCTGCTTCAAAGGCCTTTTAAGACTTCACTTGAAAGAGAATCCTCTGAACTGTCATTCATGCTTAAATTCGACACTTTACACTCAAGTTTGAATACAGACGCTAATTATCTTACCCATTACAAAGAAAACCAACAATAGAACACCACTTGTCATCACCTACAGCCCCCAACTTAAACCTGTCCAACACATTATCAATAAACTACAGCCTATACTGGAACAGGATACTAAACTCCAAGAGGCTCTGGGAGACAGACCCATAGTTTCCTACAGACAACCACCTAACCTCAAGATGATTCTTACCAACAACCACAGGACATACCACACTAATATCAACCCTGGTACCTTCCCTTGCAACAAACCCCGTTGCCAGCTTTGTCCACATATTCACTCTGCTGATACCATTATTGGACCTAACCAAGTGAGTTATAAGATCAAGAACACATATTCCTGCGCATCCAGAAATATAATTTATGCTATCATGTGCCGAAAGTGTCCGTCTGCTTTGTACATAAGACAACCGTCTCAGACACTTCGCCAAAGGATCAATGCCCACAAAACAGATATTAGACAGGATCACAAAGAAAAAACAGTTTCTTGCCATTTCAACCAGAAAGGACACTATCTCAATGACTTAATTACCTGCATCCTGCTTCAGAAGCCTTTTAAATCTGCATTTGAAAGGGAATCCTCTGAACTGTCATTCATGCTAAAATTCGACACTCTACACGGGGGGTCTCAACAAAGACTCTAGCTATCTTACCCATTACAAAGATAGCTTCCCCAATTATCACCTCTAATACCATTAGCTCACAGACATTTACCTTTCCCCCTCCCCCCCCCCCCCCCCCCCGCATCCCTCTTCTGTTCTGAAATGTGATTTGTCCTTTTCATATGTGTTCTTTTTTTTAATTGTATCCTTTGGTATATATGGTTGTGACTATTTTCTTCCACTATTTGATCTGAGGAAGTGGGTCTGGCCCACAAAAGCTCATCATCTAATAAACCATCTTGTTAGTCTTTAAAGTGCTACATTGTCTTGCATTTTGTTTCAGGGTTTGAAGAGACCTCAGGAGGCTATCGAGTCCAAACCCCTGCCCAAAGCAGGACCAACCCCAACTAAAACTTCCCAGTCAAGGCTTTGTCAAGCTAGGACTTAAACCTTTCCTGTCCCTGACTGAGGCTCCAAGATATGACTGCAATAAAAAATGGCAAGGCAGTTAACTAAATCAAAACCTACCCACATTTAATATAACCGATAGGAGGGAAACAAGTCCTGTGTGTTGAGAGACAAAGTAAAACCAGGATCAGTTCATCCTGTTTACAAATGGACATTGTTATGACAATACCACATGATAAAATAAGATACATACAAAAGAATAAACATATTAAAACAATCCCTTCAGCCAAAATCATCATAAACCTTTCATGGCTAATGAAATCTATTTAAACAGATACTTGATGAAGGAATGGAAAATGTTGTCTGGTGATGATCAGGCCCACTGAAAGAATTCAACTGAAAGAGAAGGAGTCTGCCAGTAGCTGCTTTATGTCAAAGGTTATGTCTACAGCCACCAGGCTAAGAAGTAAACCTGTTGAAAAGAAGATTTGTTATGCCTTACAGGTCCTGGTAATCCATAACGGACCAGGATTATTCATGCCCTAGGATCCAAAATACTGCAGTTGCACTCCATTTCCATCACTTGGTTCAACTCATTTATCACACGCCATGGTAAGGTAAACACTAATTTGGCCAAGCAAGTGTAGATGATGGAATATTATCTACTATGGTAGTGCTTACAGGCATTGCACACACATCTGAGAGTTGTTCCTGCCCCAAGAGTTTGCAATCAAAGTAGGAGATGAAAGACAAGTGGTTAGAATCTGTTACAGTTAAACATGCAAGTAGGAAATTATACTAACTTAGTTTTCATGAGTGTGCAAAATGAACATATCTGGCATCAAAAGGAGGTGGGCTGGGAACAGCAGGAAAATCAATTAATAATAAGGGGAAAGAAGTGAGTATGTTGTGGGAAGGGAGTTTGCAATAGATCCTTTTCCTACTATCCTCTTACATCCACATACCCTGACATGGAAATTACATTAATTTTGTACATGGACTCAATGCCACACTGGGGATACTACTATATTATTTAGACCTATTTTACAATCCACTTATATCCCATGGGTGATTTGCTCCACCATATACCTCACTGCTCAGTTTGACTTAGAAGCTGGCACAGCTCCCCCTACGACTCTCTGTCAGGTATGAATTCAGGGAAGTAACAGCACAGATTGGCCCACTGTGTGGAACAGTGCAGAGGATTGCCCCATCTGTGCTAATGGGCAAGTGTAATGGTTACACAAAAAGGCTAGAAGAATTCCACCCTCAGAAAATGTGGCACACAGGTTTAGAATCATTGCAATAACTGAGGTAAGACAGTCTCAGTGTTCAGTTGAGAAAAGCCCTAGCAGAGCCTCTACTCATTTGTCAAGGGTTTGGGGGATTTTTTTAGGGCTGTCAAGCGATTAAAAAATTTAATCGCGATTAATCACGCATGCTGCCCCTTTGAAACGCTGTGGTGGCATTTCAAAGGGGCAGCGCTGCTGAAGCCCAGGATCAGCTGGAATCTTCAGCTGACCCTAGGCTCAGTGCAGCTGCTCTTTTGAAGCGCAGAGGATGCATTTCAAAGGCGCAGCACTGCAGGAGCCCGGGATCAGCTGAAGTCCCCAGATGACCCCGGCTCTGTGCAGCACTGTTCCTTGTAAAGGCCACTCTGGTGTTTCCAAGGGGCAGCACCACGGGAGCCCGGAGTCAGCTGGAGTCCCCAACTGACCCTGGGGTGCATGCAGCGCTGCCCCTTTGAAGCACTGCAGCGGCGCTTCAAAGGGGCAATGCGTTAGGAGCATGGGATCAGCTGGGGACTCCAGCTGATCCCTAGCTCTGCGTTGCAAAACCCCTTTGAAGTGCCACCGCAGCACTCCAGTGCTTCAAAGGGGCTTTTCAACATGGAGCCGGGGATCAGCTGGAGTCCCCAGCTGATCCCAGGCTTCTGATGCATTGCCCCCTTTAAAGTGCCAAAACAGCACTTCAAAGGGGCAGCGCAAGCGGAGCCAGGGATCAGCTGGAGGGGCCAGCTGATCCCTGGCTCCACAGTGCAAAGCCCCTTTGAAGTGCTGCTCTGGCGCTTCAAAGGCAATTTGCAACAGCAGAGCAGCACTTCAAAGGGGCTTTGCAATGCAGAGCTAGGGATCAGCTGGGCCCTCCAGTTGATCCCCGGCTCTGCTTGCGCTGCCCCTTTGAAGTGCCAGAGCAGCACTTCAAAGGGGCAGGGCAGCATTAATGCCTGTGATTAATGCATCAAAAGCATTAACGGGTTAATCCTGTCCTGCGTTAATTGTGGGCATTAACGCAGGTCAATTGACAGCCCTAGTTTTTTTGTGGTTCACCAAGCAGAGTAGCAGCCTGTGAACCATATGGAACTTGGTTCAAGTCTTGGCTTTACAGCAGAGGTGGGAAACCTACAGCCCAGGGGCTGGATGCGGCTCCCAGCTTGCCTGGATCTGGTCCCTGAGTGCTCAGAGCTCCCACCCAGCAATGGGGAGCCAGCGCTGGCATGCCAGCTGCCCCACGGTGGTGCTGGAGCACATAATATCTACTAGTCTCTGGTGTGCAAAGAGTGCAAAGTGTCTTCCTCCTTCTCCATTGGGGGCCATGCCAGTGAAGGTTTGGTTTTTCCTTTTTGCTTCTCACTTGTGTGTGGCCCTCGGCTGATTTTTTGGTGGGTCAGAGGCCCCCGACCCAAAAAAGGTCCCCCACCCCTGATTTACAGAAACCTAGAGGAGATGCACACAGAATGGCCTGTCATCCAAGATGAGAAGCCATTATCACTAAGGGTCTGTTTCTGATCTTACACCAATATAATCCCATTAATTTCAATTGAGTTATTCCTATGCTTTGCAGTGAGGTAATTGAAATCAGAATCAGGCCTTGATTAAAGGCCCAGTCTGTAATCACATAGCATTGAATGCAGTTCTCAGTGCCCTGTTTACAAGAGTGAGCATAGCATTCAATAGTAAGTGTTTGCAGGATCAGGTCCTATTGTCAAACCAGCAGTGACATGCTAAGGGTCAGTGGGTGTTCCCACCTTATTGTCAGCCAGCATAGTTGCTGTTTGGTCTGCTTTTGAGTTCAGTGTTAATATGTTAAATACAAAATGGCTGAGGGTTAAACCCAAATATGGATACCCTGTCACTGCCATTTTATTTATTTCACTGCCAAGAATAATTGTCCTGGTTTTTAAAGCTGTCTTTAAAATGGTCTGTTCTGCCTCTGCTACTGACTGAATAGAGCTAGATTTTAAAGCAATGTAATGTCATAAGAACAGCCATACTGGATCAGACCAAAGGTCCATCTAGCCGGCTACGTCTACACTGGCCCCTTTTCCGGAAGGGGCATGTTAATTTCAGCTATCGCAATAGGGAAATCCGCGGGGGATTTAAATATCCCCCGCGGCATTTAAATAAAAATGTCCGCCGCTTTTTTCCGGCTTTTAGAAAAGCCGGAAAAGAGCGTCTACACTGGCCCCGATCCTCCGGAAAAAGCGCCCTTTTCCGGAGGATCTTATTCCTACTTCAAAGTAGGAATAAGATCCTCCGGAAAAGGGCTTTTTTTCCGGAGGATCGGGGCCAGTGTAGACGTAGCCGCCCAGTATCCTGTCTTGCAACAGTGGCCGATGCCAGATGCCCTAGAGGGAGTGAACAGAACAAGATGCATAACTGAGGCCAGGTCTACACGGGTAGAGAAAATCAATGCAAGATACACAACTCCAGCTATGTGAATTGCATATCTGGAGCGTACATTGAATCAATTGTCTGGGGCAGCCCCACAGCAGGAGGTCAACAGGAGAAACACTCCCAATTACTTCCCTTACTCCCCACAACAGTGAGGAGTGCCGTGGTCGATGGGGGAACCCTCAGTGTTTGATTTAGCGAGTCTCTACTGGACCTGCTAAATCGTACTTCAGAAGATTGACCGCCAGAGAGTCAATCCTCTGATAAAGTGGAGAGAAGGCCTGAGGAAGATAAGCACATTAGAGGAGGGAAGAAGAGTTTGCCTTCATCCAAAATGCCACGTATGGGTCACTGCTGGAGAAAAGAATTTGGATTTCACTGGTCAATGGATTACTCTCTTAGGGGATTTGTCATATTTCCATCTGCCCACCTCATCCTCTTGCATGGAGCTGACAGAGTGATTGACAGGCCTGTTTGCAGAAGGGTTGGTTTAGGACCTGATTTAGATCTTACTCATATCAATGAACACAAATGGATTATAATGAAGTTGTTCCTGATTTACAGTGATGCGAGACCAGGACAAAGGCTTTAATATGGCAGGAGAGAGGCAGATCAATGGAGATTAGCAGCAGCTGCAGTTTGGCCTCACAGAGACTTTTAAAACTGTAGGCACTAAGTTATGAAGTAAAAGGATAGGGGGCAATTAGTGCCACTTACAATAACTTTTCTAGCCAGATACTCCTGCATCATCCTCATGGATTTAAATTCTGAGTATAGTTTTCATGACAGAGGGAGAAATTCTGGTGACAGAAAATACAGGCAAGCAGACTCTACTCCCAGTTACACCAGTGTAAATTTGGAGTACAGCCGGTCCCCGACTTACGAACGAGTTACAGACCAAACACTTGGCTGTAACTCGAAGTGTTCGTAACTCGGATCCCATTGAGTTACATGGTGACCGCGCTGTTCATAAGCTCAGATCGCGTTCGTAACTCAGGGACTGCATTTACGACCTCTTTGGTGGTAAGTGCGGATGGTCTTCAGTAGAGGTAGTCATAAGTCAGAGACTGGCTGTAACTCCATTTATATCATGATGTGACAGAGCAGATTCTGCCCCCCAACCCTGTAGAGTTCACCTTGTGTTTTACAAGGCAGAAAGTGGCAGTGTTCACTTGCCCTTTACAGAAAGCACATTGCAGATAAAGGCATGCACTGCATCTGCTGTCTGTGCGGACTCAAATCTACAAAAAGCAACATTTTGTGATCTGTTCTTCTTGGATAAAGCCATCATCCAGTCTTTGCTGTGGAAATCTGACATTTTTAAGACTACTATAAATACCAGAGGAAATTTTGTTTCTTCAGACTCATTTTAGGGATTCTAGAGGCTTGCTTGACTTTACCTGGGTCTTCTGATGTTCAACTTATTCTCTTCGACCACTGATAGCAGATCTAAGAGCCAAGATTATACATCACGGACCAGTCCGATAACCATTCTATTTTGTCCATCAAGGTTTTATTAGATTTTACTGCCCCACTGAGTCCTGCTTCCAATTGTGGCTTCTTAATAGCTTGTTCTATAACAGAGGTGGGCAAAAATCAGACCCGGGGGCTGGATCCAGCCCACCAAGCATTTCTCTCTGGCCCACCCAGCTGATTAGCAAATCGTGCATACTTGCAGCCGGCAGCGTGTGCTTAGCTGCCTCTCCCTGCACCTTGTTCCATCCTGCTAGCTGTGCAGAGGGGAAGGAAGTGCTGAAGTCAGTCTGTTCTCTTGCTCTTGTACCCCATTTCTGCAGAGCAGGGGTTAGAGAGGGAGACTCATAGCGGAGCATCTCCAATCTGAAACATGGTTGGTAAGTGATGCAGAGGAATACAGCTCAGGGGAAGACAACAGAGCAGGACAGATTTCCCTTAAAGAGACAATGCATGGCTTCTCTCAGAAACTTACCCAGCACACAAATTCTCTGTGTCACCATCACACACATTTAGTCTGTGCCGCACACACAATCACTGTCACATACACACCGCTGCACACTCTCAATCTGTGTAACTAAGTCGGTCTCTCACAGAGTGTCTCTTACACACACACACACACACACACACACACACACACACACTCTTCTTATCTCTCTCTGTAACCCCCTAGCCCCACCCCTTCTATCTGAGGCCCCATCCCTTCCAGAGGCAGCTCATGACCATGTACCAAAACACATGAAGTGCCCCCTTTCCCCCTTGAAAATTATTTCCCTCATCTGCACTTCTTGTTTTCCTTTCTTGGGAATCCAGGGGACTATATTTGATGTTGACTCTGCTGAGAGGGTTAAATGTGACACCCATTTGTTTAAGTCTTTCAAAGAATCCTTAACTGCCAAATATTTCGGCCAATTATTCAAAATTAGGCACATCTGTCTGCACACATTTTTCTATGCACCTAGTTTATGAACAGAGGGGACGACAGATTTGCTGGGCCCCTAGACAAAGTGGGAGGAGGGGCAGCACCATCCTCCCAGAAGGGGTGGGGGCTGAGACAGACTGCCCTCAGCACTGCCCAGAGCACACAATGCTGGCCTTCCACACTCCCTAGGCAATCTTCAGGGCCACCCAGAGCACGCCACACAATGCTCCAGTGGTGATTTAAAGGCTCCACCCACAATTGCTGGAGCCCCAGGCCCCTTTGAATTACTGGGCCTCAGGGCATCTGCCCCCTTTTGCCCTTCCCCCATCAGCAGGCCTGTTTATGAATGTAGATACATGCTACATGCCCACTCATTGGGTATTTGCATGTGCCTGTGGCCTACTAGAGTCTCTACTGGTCAAACTCTTATTTTCCATTGTCCCAAGGACTTTTCTAGGGCTAGATTTAAAGACTACAATCAAGCTGTGTCTCATGTTTCTTTTCTCCCTTTTCCCAAGCGGATCTCTGGATGTTGTCCAGAGACCGTAGTTTTCAATAGACTTATCTTCGCTTTAGCTCTCTCCCCCTTTATCATCACTAAGGCTGACGATATTGCCTTCCTTCACATTACTGCCAGTCTACCACTCTCATCCTTCCCAGTGGTACAGCTCACGTAAGATTTAGATCAAGTAATGACAGCCCCATGCTAACAGAAGGGTGTGAAGGTAACTGAAAGACTGACTGGGAAGTGGAGCAATTTGACTGTCTCCATGTGCACAGCCTGTAATTGGTTCAAGCAAACCTAGATCATTTCAAGCCAAGCAAAAGTGCTGGGCCTGTGTTAACAATAGGGCCATGGCAGGTTTCAGACTTATGCCACATTTGCTGTAGTTCTATATAAAAGTGTGTTTAGGTGTTGTTTTCATAAGGGAGGAGAGCTTTTCTCTTCCTCCTTCCCCGCCAGAATTTAAAAATGGAACACAATATTTTGTTCCAGTGTTTCTAAACCAATTCACTCCCAAGAGGTGGTGACACATGGAACATTCCAAAGCAAGAGGCAGGAGTGATTTAAAAAACGATGAGCATGTGGCAATGAGAGGGTATCCTGAAAACGGCTTTAAGGTTCACTCGTGGCAACTGGGGTAATAATGCCGGGAAATAAGCTGTTATGCTTAATGATAGCTGCAATGATTAAAAACAGAGATGGTCAAAAGCGTTAATTGCTGATTAATTAATCTGTTTATATAAGAAAACCACAATGTTGGCTTCACTAACTAATAAGTTGTCCATGCACAGCTGTCACCAAAAAAATCACTTGTTGGAAAAGAGCTTAAGTCATTTAAAAGTTATTTTAATTAAGTTTCCAGTAATTGGATTCACCCCAATTTATTCTCCACTCTCATGAAGAGAGAGAGCGAGAGAGAGAGAATGTACGTGTATGAGAGAGAACTGAGGCAACTAAATTACAATTGGAAATCTATGGGAAAGAAAATCCATTATGATCTTCTTGCCATGTCAAGGACTCTTAGAAGTTTGGATAGAATTAGGTTTGGGGGATTTTTTGTGGGTAGGGATTGCCTTGCAAACACTGGACCTCTCCGATACCTCAACATGATGAATTCATAATAGCAGCAGGGTCTCTACGTCAATAAATCTTTGAGTGCTCTTTGAATTCCTTATGTACAATATCAGCCAGTCAAATGCTATTGAAGGTGGGGGAAGAGAGTAATTTATGACTTTCCAATAAAGTCTCACTTGCAGCGTGATTGTGCAGTTCCTCAGTGGAGCCTTGCAGTGGTCCTTGTACACTACAGCATGCCTTCAGAGTCTGATGGGAGAAGAAGTGGGGAGAGGTACATCTCTCTAGGGTCTGGAAGTGGTTTTACACATGAAACGATCAAATAAGAAGGGCACGTGTAACAGGCTTGATGGTGCCACTAATGGCATTGCCTCCAGGGGAGTGATTGGTTGCTATTGTCAGTGTATAGGACAAAATGAGTGCTGGTGTGAGAAGACGGGGAGGGGGGGAGAGAGAGAGAGAAAGAGAGAAAGGAGTTATTTTGTTCTTGGAAATTCAATGACAGGGCTTTGCTGTAAAGACCTTTCTAATACATCACTGTTCTGTGCATTACAGATTCCATGCCAAAGAGCTAGTTCTTAAAACCAACCAACCAAAAAGACTCTTGGGTATCATCACATAGGCCTCTGTGTCATCTCTGCTTCCCAGAAGGCTGCCTTGTTAATGCCTTCATTGATCCATGCCTTTGTTCAGTTCAATACACCAGCCACACTCTATCAGTGGTTTGGTGCTTCAGTTCAGGGCCACAGTCACTCAACCGTGACACTGAGTCATGCTGCAGTTTAGTGAACCAGGTAGCTTATATTCTCCGTTTCAAACTTTCCAATTTAAGAGCTGTCCGTGACAGAAAAGAAACCCAAAGCTATGATATGGCAACAAACAAGGGCAGGTCTCAAGAAATTCAGCATTCCCACTGACAAGAAGGAAAAGCCTGCCCACAATAATTCCATTTGGATAAGCCAGGTTAAGGCTGGTGTGGTCACCACAGAGAGCCAGCAGAAAGCCCAGGCTGAGGACTGCAGGTGCACAACTTGGCCTCCTAAAAACCCTTGACAAAGGTTTTTCCCCTTCCAGTAATACCCCTGATTCTTTATCCTGGAACTGTTCCAATCCAAGTAAACTCCTCAGACTCCAAATTTCGTTGTTCTCAGCCTTACCTGGTTGTAGTCTTCTCCCCTGGAGTTTGCTCACTGTTCTGGTGCTGTGCTCTGCTCTGCTCCTTGGAGTGGGAGTTATTTAGACCAGCTGCAGAGCATCAGACAGTGTCTCCTCCAGCTGGCCCTATGTATGGTTTTTCCCTAAGTTTATCCCAGTTGGACTCCTGGTCCCAGGCCCTTAAAGAAACAGCAGTTAGGGTTTTTTCCACGTGTTATCCATTCCCCTGGGACATCCTCCTGGCTCCCAATACCTAGCTCTGCCTTCCCTCTAAAAGTCCCAGGACTTAAAAGGACACATCATAGAGCGGATATTCAGTGACCACTCTTCCTTACTACCTTTGGCTACGTCTAGACTGCAAGCCTCTTTCGAAAGAGGCTTTTTCTAAAGATACTTTCAAAAAAGCCTCTTTTGAAAAAGAGCGTCTAGACTGCAACCAGTACTTTCGAAAAAGCAAGCTGCTTTTTTGAAAGAGAGCACCCAGGCAGTCTGGATGCTCTCTTTCGAAAAAGCACAGTTTGCATTACATAGTGCCTTTTTTTGAAAGAGCACTTTCGAAAAAAGGCGTTATTCCTCGTGAAATGAGGAGTACCACCGTCGAAAGAAAAGCCACGTTCTTCCGATTTAATTTCGAAAGAACGTGGCTGTAGTCTAGACGCAGGTGACGTTTTTTCGAAAAAAGGCTACTTTTTTCGAAAAAACCCTGCGGTCTAGACACTGCCTTTATGGGGACAGATACTTCCCTATATACAGGCCCATACACAGAAATTTCTGGGGTGTGTGTGGTTTTTTTTGTAAGTGTGGGCCACAAGGGTGTGACTGCACCACCATGATCCCCCAAGTAAGTGGGGAAATCAGCCCCAGCCTTCCCCCAGGGAGCCAGAGCATACTTACTTGGGGAGGCCAGAGGGGTGCTTTTGCACCCTTCACACACACCTTTGCATATGGGCTTGCTATATCTCCTCTCACAGGGTATGTCTACACTAGCTCGTTAGTTCGAGCTAGGTAGGCAAATGAAGGCAACCGGAGTTGCAAATGAAGCTCGGGATTTAAATATCCATGAAGAGTAACAGTTAATTCAAACTAAGGAGTTCGAATTAACGTTTAACTGCCACGTCTAGCCACGGACAGTTAGTTCGGACTAAGGGGGATTTAAAAATGGTGGCACCCGGGAACATGCAAATGAAGCCCGGGATATTTAAATCCCGGGCTTCATTTGCGATTCCATTTGCCCTCATTTGCCTATCTAGCTCGAACTAACGAGCTAGTGTAGAGATTCCCTTAGAGACTTCCTGTGACAAATAGTCTCTTCTGGGCAGCTTTTGTTTAAATTCTCCAACTAAGGGGAAGCTTCTTCCACTGATACCAAGAGGTCATTCACAGCACTTGGTGCAGAGATGTGAACATCCAGAGAGGGGAAATTGCCTGTGTAAAGTGTTAACCAGTTGAAATTCTTATTCAGTCCTAAACTGATAGTGTTGAATTTGCAAATGAATTCCAGTTCAGTTATCTCCCCTGGCAAAAAGTTTCTGAAATTCTTTTGTAGAAGATTGGCTACTTTCAAATATATTACTGACTGTCGAGTGAGGTTAAAGCATTCCCAACTTCTCCACACCAAATGCTGCGAATGACCCATTTCCACCCTGACTTGATTAGACCCATTAACACAAGCAACTTCTCCCTTATTCATTGTCCTGCTTCTATAACTTCTACTCCAATTCATCTGATGAAGTGGGTTTTACCCACAAAAGCTTAGGCCCTAACAAATCGGTTAGTCTCTAAGGTGCCACAGGACTCCTCATTGTTTTTGCAGATATAGACTAACACGACTACCCCCTCAGACTTATCACACAGTGCAAAGCTAGATATTCTCCCTGCTGCTGCTTTCCTTTCTCCAAGAGCCATACAACACTTTACTCTCTCACGTTTCCATGAAAAGTCTTTCACTAACATATAATGTGAGGCAGTCACTTCCTCACCCCATGCTGTCTTGAAAAAAAGGAGGCAAATGTCTGTGTGATCACTAATTCTGTATGTTAGATGGTTCTGCTCTACTAGTGGAAAGGTTCTGCTTAGGGACTTGGAACAAAGTTGTGTCTTTTGATTTCAAGTCTCTCCTCCAACCCCCCGTGGCTAACATGGATAGATCTCGGATTAGCATTCTGAATACTGGTCAGTTCTGAAGTCAGAGAAGTTAAATTCCAGAAGTGCTGCAGAATCTGTGCCATGCCAGCAGCTAGCCCTGAATCTGTCATGCCCTGTCCTAGCATTAGTCCCACAGTTCCACAGATCTTGTTCTCTTGTTTATGCACACACAGAAGGTGACTTGCGATAGCATGCAGGAGGGGCACCATGCCCTTGTGCCTCAACAAAATTGTAATCGCTAAATGGGTGCCTGCACATGCTCCCCCTAACACTCTGCATGGCCCTCTCTGCAGCTCCTCCCTTCCCCCGCCCGCCATAAGCACCTTTACACAGGACTTTGTCCTTCACTGAGAATCCCAACTCAGTTGAACATTAGAGAAAAGGGCACTTTCTGTATCTGTTCTCAGGGATTCATTTGAATCCTCTCCTTTTCTTCATGTGTTGCCTCTTGAATCGCTAAGGTTTTTTTTATTTGTTTCCTAACTCTCTTTTGTTTTCCTCTGAGAGCCCCTGTGGCCAGAATATCTCACAAAGTTGTTGTGTAGATAAATGCATAAAGGTTTGTGAAGCATTCAGATGCTATGATAATGAGCTCCCCAGAAAAGCCCAGGTGGAAATTAATAATTCTGTCTTTGGAGCAGGGTTGGAATAGTGTGCAGCAAACCAGAGCTGGGGCCAAGCACTGAACAATCAGGAAACAAAAAACTGAATTGCCACTTATTAAAATGAGCACCATCCATCTTGCGCACTGAATGAGGCAGGAGTCCTGTGGGGGGAAAAATAGTATGTGATCATGTAATTTGGGACTGTATCATAATGCATATGCACTAGATTGCACATGCAACCTTAATTATGATCTCTTCTTCCTTTTGAGGGCTTGCCCTTGCCACCTTGATGTTCTCTGAATTCAAGAAGCATGACCTCAGTCCTCTAGGCACTGTGCAATGACACACAGAAGCATTAGTTTGCAATGCACAACAAAAATCTTTTTTGACCAATACAAATAGTGTTTATTTAACTGCTTTGCTCTCTTATGAAAATCTATCTATTTCGTCTATCGAAGTTGTGGGCTTCTAGATTTTTCTTTCTTTTTTCTTAACTTAAAGAAGAAGAAAAGCTTTGCTGAATAGCCAAAAAAAAAAAAAAAAATCCCAAACAAACAAAAAACCTACACATATAAAAACTGCTCTGAGCTTTTGGTAGGTTCAGCATTTTGTCTGGGTAAAGTTCACAGAACACTCGAATGAATTAAGCTTTTTTTTGTTTGTTTTAATTAGATAAAGCACAGAGAAAATAGATTTATTTCAAGATTTAGTTAGAGAAGGAAAAAAAAACATTGTACATGAAAGTGAGAAATAAGTAAGATTCTCACTGAGACATTTCTGAAGGCAAGTTACTGTAATGTAGTGGTTCTCTAACTCGAGCTTTGGCTTCACCCAGAGCCTGCCCATCCATAGGATGGTTCGGAGCAGCCACCATGGGCCCTGTGCTTTGGGAGGCCCCATAGCACCTGCCCCAATTGTACTATGGTCAAGACAGTCCCTCATATTAATGGTAGCTCATGGAGCCCTAGGTGGCCTGGGGGATTTACTGGAGGGGCCAGGAGTCAGCAACAGGGGTCGCCTCTTGTCCCTACCCTCACTGCGCTGGCCAATCCTGGTTTCATGCACCTTTCCCCCCACACTCCCCACCACACACACACACCTCTCCAGTCTGGGGTTCTATTGTTCGGGCTTCAACTTCAGCCCCATGTGGAGTCATGTAGTAATTTTTATTGTCAGAAGGAGGTTGCAGTACAATAAAGTTTGAGAGCCGCTGTTCTAACATGTGCTCGCTTGAATGGATTCTTAAATTTTAAGGCCAGAAGAGACAATTATGATCATCAAGTCTGATCTTCTACAATCTACATAAACACCAGCCGTAAAATTTTGCCCAGAAGTTCCTGCGTCAAGCTTATGTTTGAGAGGGTATTGATTGGAGATTTGCTCTACTCCAGCTATAGAGATTTTCAACTGCAAACCAAACATGGGAGCTCAGCTTTCAAGTTGGCATTTGTAGGGTGACCACTTGGTGTTTGACATCCCATGTGAAATGAGAGAGTAGTTGTAATAGACTTGAGTCCTTATCACAACCACCATAGCCATCAGTATTAGCAAAAACACCCTGTTGCCAATCTCCCCAAGTCAGTCAAGAAATTAATAGGCATGGAGAGCCTTCCAGGTCAAGTTTGTAGCATCTTAGTGGCATGACTTGGGAAAGTTTACATTGCTATTGGCTATGCCAGACCTGTTCTATGGCTAAAGGGGACATCTGGATTCAGGACTATTTGTCTGACATTTCTCATGAGCACCATAATAAAAAGAGACTAGGGGTTTTTTGTTTACAGATGAGATGCTTTAAACAACATTGGGGAGAGAGGAGGTGCATACGGCTCAGACACTAACACCATCGCACTTGATAATTCACCAAAGCAGTCTGATGAAAGAAGGCAAAGCCATAAGATAGTGAGCACTTTAAGGGTACATCTACACAGCAACATTATTTTGAAATAACTAGTGTTATTTTGAAATAACTTAGTCCATGTCTCCACAGCAGGCAGTTATTTCCAAATAATGTTGAAATGCTGTCAAGTTGGAGGATTTCTTACTCTGACTCCTATCACCCTCATTGTACGAGGAGTAAAGGAAGTTGGAGGAAGAGTACTCTATTTCAAAAATAGTGCTGTGGACACTCCCAATTTCAAAATAAGCTGTTTCAAAATAAGCTACGCAATTGACGTAGCTCAATTTGCATAACTTATTTCACGCTAAGCCCTGCTGTGTAGATGCACCTTAAGTGACAGAGAGTCCATGGCATTATTAGCAGTTTTGACCATTTTTTCAGTTTTGTAAATGAGACCATTTCCATGAGACATAAAATGCAATTTTTTTTCTGCAGACATTAAAATAGCTTACAATCATGCCGTTCAGTAATGAGATGAACAGGACCAGATGGAAGGATGAATTTTCTTCCTAGCATCCAAAAGAGTGGGCTGACGCAGTTACTAGTGGAGATGGAGCTGAGTTGCAGAGATTGGATATGGATTCAAACTATTTACTGATGGAGTGTTGGCTCCTAATGGTTCATAGAAATGTAAGGACGAAGAAAATCAAAAGTGCACCTGTCTTGAGCAAGGATAACAAATAGTCCCTAAGAGTATGTCTACACTGCACAGCTGTATCAGGAAACCGGAAGTATCCTGAAATAGCTACCCCACGTCTACACAAGCCGCCCGTTATTTCGAAGTATTTTTCGAAATAACAGGCTCACTGTTTCACCATCCTGGTAAACCTCATTTCACGAGGGATAAGGGACGGCTCGAAATAGTGTGTTATTTTGCAATTTGGCGCCATGTAGACCAAATTGCAAAATAAGCTGTTTCAAAATAGATTTGAAATAAGATATGCAATTTGCCACATGACTAACAAAAATATGTATAGTATCATGACATTTCGTGGGCAAAACCCACTTCCTCAGATGAGCTGGAGAGGAACAACAAAGAACCAGAATTTATAACAGAAAAAGGAGAGAAAAAAATACCCATCAATTGTAAGACCGGTGGTAATGAGGCTAATTCAGTGGGCTGGAATTTTCCCATACTTAGCATTCACGTAAAAAATGAGGTGTTAAATGCAGGGAAGGCTGGCTTTCAGGGTGAATATATTATTTTAGTTGAAGATGTTTGACACTTTGATAACCTGGGAGGAGACCACACACCTTCAAAGAATATTAAAACACAGAATCCTATACTTGTCATTGCAACAGCCTGCTCCTACAGGCATCCAACCCCAGCCTGTCTGACCAAGCCTTCCACCATGCAGCCCTGCTTGCTACCACCTCCTGTGAAAAGAGCCCTGTCCCAGCTCTGCTTCTGAGCCTTCCTTCCATTTGCCTGTGACATGCCCAGACCGATCCTGCTTCCCATCAGTAAAAAAACAAACCCTCCATCCCACTTTCCAGATTCCCAGAAAATTTATAGTCTATTGCATTTGCCAAAAACTTTACTGTTATGTTCCACGTACACACGGAGAGAAAATAGACTAGCAGAGATTCATGGCAGCCTTCCAGCAAGAGTAACACTAATGTCACAGTTCTCTAACTACAGGTGGCAACCTCCTACTGTCCAAAAATGCCTTATGGTGCCCCCATCTGCCTAAGCCGGGGCAGGGTCTCTGATACAAAATCAGGTCGACTATTCTTTCTGACAGTGTTTTGAAGTGAGTGGGGATCCAGGCTCTCTCTCCTTTTGTCCCGTTAGGGATGTACTATATCAGTATCCATCACCTAAGGACTCGCCTTGGGGCTTGTCGAACCTCTCCTACATGGCAGGTATACCAAAATCTACTGTTTCTTTGTGGGCATGGGTAGGATGAGGAGGGGAAAAAAATCAGTGAATGACCTCACTATGGCCAGTTCCCCTGGGAGTCTCTCCAAGGAGCTGAAAAGTGGCTGCCTGCTCTCCTCCAGAGCTGTTGAGCAACTACCCAAAACAGCCTGCTTTTAAGCCCTTATTCTACCTCTGACAGGGCCAGAGGGGAAGGGCCAGCCTTGACCAGTGCTGTTCTTTAACCTTTGCATGGACACTTCAGTGCTTATACACTCTGTCACACACTCTCCCCATCAGGTTTGGGGTCAGGGCATTAAAGTGGATAGGGTGCTACACCCTCAAAGGGGAGAAAGGGAGCATTCTGGTGAGCTTTTCTAGCTTGGTGTCTGGTTGGAGACAATCTGAGAGTAGTAAAAAAATGCTAAATCATTATTCAATGTTGGCCTCCTACACTGTGTTCAACTATCGAAGCGGAACATGGTCTGTCATTTTAAAAAAAAAGGGGGAGGGGTTGCTATGGAAGTTGCAGTGGTCAAAGACCCCGGGGCAAAATGTTGATAACATCTGACTAAACCTAGGAATCGTTGCACTTGTTCTTTCATCAGAGGGATAAGGCAGCTCATCGAAAAAGTAACTTTGTCCAGCCAGAGCGCAGCTGCCCACCTGCTATTGCATAATTACGTGCTTGGCTTTGTGGTTCCCGATCTTGCATTTCACCAAATGGCTGTCTCCAGGAGGGATTGAGGCCCCAGTGTCAGGTAATCTGCCCCTTCCCCGCATCTCTGGCTATAGACAACAACATTGTCCGGATGGCATATTGTCGATGGGGTGACGAGGTTTTATCCGTTAGTCTCTGGAAGGTCAGGGGTACACCACAGACTCCAAACTGTAGGATACAGAACTAGTACAAACCAAAGAGTATGGAGTATGCATCTTTTCTCTGCAGTCAGCTGTAAGGATGATCCGCCAGTACCCTTTGCTAAAGTCAATGGTAGATATGCTCTGCCGCCCATAACTGCTCCAGTAACATGGGATAGGTGTCATATTTAGATATCATCATACTAACTTTGTGGGAAACTATGCACCATTCTGTCTGGCTTAGGGGTCAGGGCAATGGGGCACTTACTTTAGCAGACCTCTATGGCTCTGGATCTAACACTGCTCTAGGTCCCATATTTTCCAGGGCAGGGGATGGGGGGTTTCCCCTCACTTGTCCTTGTCCTGATGCTGTTTCAATATTAAATGGGGCCTTTCTGGAGTGGATGAGAAGATCATGGGAACAGATTGCTGGACATGTCACATGTTCAGATTTTTCTCCATCTCTGCAGACTTTATCCAGGTTTATCCATCAGGGTCTGGGGTCCTAATTTGAAGATATGGGGGATAGGGTTTGATGAAAAGCACCTTTAAGGTTTATATGATAAATTTTGATCTTTCCTTTTCCCTGAATGCAGGATTGTGTAATCAGCGGGGTCTTGCCTTTCTATTCACCTCAAAGGACCCTTGACAGTGGATCAACTCTTTAGACTCTGAGCTGAGTAGCAGTAACAGTTCCTGATCACATGATTTAAACTCTCTCAATCAAGCTCTGCAGTTATAGGGCATCTTTTGTTTGCACTGAGCCAGATGAGGAGTCTCTCTCTGGGAAACCCTCCTCGTTCTTTAAGATGTGTCATAACTGGAGTGGGTGTAGGCACATGTTGGACACCTGAGGGCTCTCTTCTTCCCAAGACTCCTGCAATAGGTCTAGAACAGGTTGTCTTCAAAGTTCAAAAGGTAAAGAGCCTATGGAGAATTAAGGGACTTCCCAGATGGAGTGCATCTACACAGCAGGGCTAGCGTCGAATTAAGCTATGCAACTTCAGCTACATCAATTGCGTAGCTGAACTCGAAATAGCTTAACTCAGCTTTAGGCACTGCCTACACTGCAGGAAGTCAAAGGAAGAACACACTTCCATCTTTTACTTTCATTATGGTAAGGGACCTCAAAAACTGGAAGTGGCCTGGGCCTCTCTGGACCTCTGAGAGGGCCTGCCCTGAACCACTGAACTACCATTTCGGTCATGCTCTTAGGGAGTATTTTCCTTCTCCAAAGTGCGGATGGCTAATATCTCAGTGGCTGGACATTTTGACTTTCAGGTAGCCCTGTGTGGCCATCCCATCCAGATGTACATACACTTCCTGGGCTGGTATATCATATGGGTCCAGTTTTGCCAGCTTCACCATTGCAGATGGGGCATTTGTCATCAGACTTATTGGTGCTCCCCCTACGACCCTATTTGGTTTGTAAAAAAGGTAACATTTGTTGGACCGACTGATGTTAGTCTTGCTGTCAGGTCGCTGTTTCCCTTAGCACGCTTGCTGCTCCCACACCTGCTGCTGCTGTGTAGCTAATTGCTGTAGCAGCTGCTGTGTGGCTTGTTGCTGTTGGCTTTGTGTCAGCCATTTCAGCAGCCTGTCCAAGTCCATCTTGCTTAGACAAGCCAGGAGTGTAAGTAATTTTCTCTCACTTCCCTTTCCCGCGGCTCCTCTTAGTTCCGGGGTGATCTTGTGCCTGCATTTGACACCATTTGTCATAGCTCTCAGGCTGCTATGGGGAACCTCCTGCTGTCTGGACACTGAAAAATCCTTAGGGTGCATCAATCTGCTTTAGCAGGGGTTTCTTTGTGGTACAAAATGGCATCAAATAGTCCAACCGTGTTTGAGAAGAGCAGGACTCCTGACTCCCCTAATCCCTTCATAGAATCCCTTGCCCTCAAAAGGAAAGAGAGTCACTATTCCAGACACCTAACAGTTCCCCTTCAGGCTGTTGAGGTTCCCCCAAGACCTCTTCCATTCAGTTCCCCAAAAACTCAGTTCAATTTCAATCTCATCCTTCAGACACCTTTGTCTGGCATACAGCAAAGCTAGGCTGAACTGACCATACTCAAACACAGGGGCTGGATGCAAGGTACACCACAGATCCAAAGTCATACAACAAACTGTTTTCTTATCTATTTTGTACCAACATTAGTCCCTAACTCTGCAACGTACAGTTAGGAACTAGTGTTGGTAGAAAGGTAAATAAGTAAAAGCTTGTTGTGTGACACTGCATAATACATTTCATAGTTGACTTGGTTACTCTTCATGTACCAAACCCTGTGCAGCCTGCTTTGTCTATGCATAATGTGACCTCTACTTTATCCGCCTTTAGGCTTGTTTACTAATATCAGGATGCTCCTGCTTATTTTAACTAGCTATCATGACTCCAACATACAGCTTGTTATGCCAGCTTAACCTTCTGCTCACCTTCCCAATTATGCCCATTAAACAATTAGGCAAGTTACTCATGTTACGTTACTTAACTTAAGCCCAGATTACAATGGTTTGCAGAACCTATCCTACCCAGCTGGCATACCAGAGAATTTCTTGTCCTTTATAGGCGCTGGAGGAAGGCTCGGGGGGGGAACGGGTGTATGACTTTCCTGCAGGCTTCCATGAGTCTCTTGGGCCACTGTCTACTCTCTACTAGAGCTGTTCAGTAATATCTGGAACTTCCTGCTTTTAAGCCCTTATTCCACCCCTGACATGACTGACTGGAAGAAACAAGACCAGCCAGCCCGGCCCACAACTGCTCTTTAACCCCTTCATTACCACTGCTAGACTTATACTGCCCATCACACACTACTTCCTTTCTTAGAATCCAGAACACCAGCACAGAAGAATGCTAAAACAGAGAGAAAGAAAAAACAGGCTGTTCCCTAAGACACTGAGGATAACTCACCCTACTTTACTTTAAACAGACTCTGCTTTCGTGCTTTGCTACAGCTCCAGCCTGCAAGCCAGACCAGGAACTTCCTGCTGCCCCCGTGTCTTAAGGGATAGCTTGCCATTCCAACACAGTCCTCAGTATATTACACTTCTCATGATACTACTTCTTCATCCCTCTGTATGGTCTGGTTGTAGCAGGCACTCCCTCCCCACAAGTGATTGCTTCCTTGAACTCTTTCCTTACCAGCTGCTGCGCCACCCTGCAGCTGCATCCCAGAGAAATATTCCCCTACAGGGGGGTGGGAAGGAAAGAGACAGTCTTTCTACACTGACAGGCACTTTACCCCGCCCTAATAAAATAAAAAATAATAACCCTGACCTGCCACTGTTGCACATTGTGGTGTTCAGTTTGGTTCTCATCCCAGCAGTGACTGCACTGTGCTGTAACTATACACTTGTATGTTATACTTACAAAAAACCCAGTGTCAATTGATGGACCTTGGCACTACTTTTGTGCCAAGTAAGCCCAAGATTAGCATTCCTAGCATGTAAAGTATCACCAAAGACTAGTTTCTGAAATATAAATACCACTCAACGGAAGTTTAGATCTTCAGTTGGATCAACCTGATTTAAGCCAATTATATTTCCTGGACAGAATTCATTCGAATGCATATAAAGTAGGTGCTATGTGAATGGCAGGTCTGTAGAATTACTTATTCCATTAACAGCTGGTTCGAAAAAGGAATCTGTCCTTGACTCTGCTTTGACATGGCCTTGTCAAGAGGGAATACGATCAGTGAGCATGCATGGAAAGCAGCCGTCCTGCTTACATTTCACTTGAAGTTATTTTTCAGCGATGCACTCCCCACATTCCTACATGCAGGATGTAGAAGACTCTTTGTCTATTGTGCTGCCACAGAATCTGATTTCTCCTGTTTGAAACAGCTGTTGCTCAAACACCCTGGGCTGAGCTCATTTAGTGCCAAATATAGGGAAATGGAGACAGCCTACAGCAGGTACACGAGCAGCTTTTCTCAATTATGCATCACTACGAGAATAGCACATAGTTGTGCATGTACAATTTTTTGCCTGGAGTGGCCTTCAAGTTATGGGTTGGGCTGAGTCAGAGCATAGGAACAAGCTATGCCAACCTGTTGGGAGCCAAACAGGGGCTCTCCCCGCATTGCTCCTTTAAAGAGCCTTCCTTTGCCTTTATTTAATTTCCTGTTTGCCTCCCTCCCCTTAACACCCTCTTTTAATTTAACTCCTGGCAGTCACACAGCTTAATATAAAAGAAGTTGATCTGAGAGGTATATGATACTTATTAAAAACAATACTCCATATAACAACTTCATTCTCCAGAGCATTCCTTCCACAGCCAGGAGCAGGCTGATACGTAGCAAAGCACCGTCTCTCTCAGGAGCAGAGTTCTGCATTGTACTTTACGACACTATATATAAAACTTTGGTTTTGATTTGATAGGGATTTGGGGTTTTTTTTTAAGGGATTGTAATTTTGTTTACAAGATGTCAAACACAAGAAGAAAAAATAGAAATTGCCAGACTCGAGCAGACTTGTGGTCCGTTAGTCTAGTATCTTGTCCCTGACAGTGTCCAATACAAGCTGCTTTAGAGATCAGTGCAAGATACCTTGTGGAATAATATGCCAACGGGGGAGGTTTCTATCTAAACCCCTCCATTGCTAGTCACTTCAAGTTTTCATGCAAAAACATCAGTTACAAACAATGAACAATGAGAGGCAATATCACAAGCACCAAATTCTCTCTCATGCAAAGGAATATCTAATCAAAAATCATAAAATAATACATTTATATCCCAGCACCTTTCATCCTGAATGAGAAAACCTAGAGCACCACTGAAATGCACCCAAGTGCAGGCTAGATGGCAGCAGCAGTAGTCAGATAGTACACCATGCAACACTTTGAAGAGGGAAAAATTTGGTCAAAACCAGGAGTGGCTAGCTTTTACTGTTATTGTCCCACTCTAACTGGCACTGGTGCGGCACAATGTTTAGAACTGGGCTTCACACAGTAGGAAATATATGGACAAATCTGAGAGGGTCTAGAGCAGAGCAATAAAAAGGATAAAAGGTTTAGAAAAATCTGACCAATGAGGAAAGATTGAAAAAGGCAGGCATATGTGGTCCTGAAAAAAGACTGAAGGGGGACCTCATTAGAATCTTTACATATGTTAAAGGCTGTTACGAAGGAATAATAATAGAAATGTAGCCGTGTTAGTCTGGTGTAGCTGAAGCAAAATGCAGGACTACGTAGCACTTTAAAGACTAACAAGACGGTTTATTAGATGATGAGCTTTCGTGGGCCAGACCCACTTCCTCAGATCAAATACATTTTTCATCATCTAATAAACCATCTTGTTAGTCTTTAAAGTGCTACATAGTCTTGCATTTTGTTACAAAGGAGACAGTGATGAGTTGTTTTCCATGTCCACGGAATGTAGGCTAAGCAGTAATGGGCTTATTCTGCAGCAAGGGAGATTTTGGTTGTATATTAAGAGAAGCTGTCTAACTATAAGGGTAGGGAAGCCCTGGAATAGGTTTTCAAAGAAAGTTGTGGAGGTCCCCATCACTGGAGGTGTTTAAGAACAGGTTCGAGAAACCCATCTGGGATGGCCTAGGTTTAATTGGCCATGACTCAGTGCAGGAGGCTGGACTTGATGTCCTAGGAAATTATTTAGAAATAACTTATTTCAGAATACAGTAGACTTCCGATAATCCAGCCCCTTTTGGACCTAGGTGGTACCGGATTATCAGATTTGCCGGAGAATCAGGAGATCCTTAACAGCTGGCCAGGACACAATCTCCCTCCCTCTCTCCTCCCCTTTCCTCTTCGCATCTCCTCCATGCTGTAACCTGATCCTCCTTCCCCATCCCTCCCCTTTGCTGAAGCAAAACGCTCTTCTTCATACTGTAACACGATCCCACTCCCCCCCCCCCAACCTTATGCTCCATCTGGTTACAGCCAGCACCTGTGCTGAGCAGCAGGCTTTTTAATCAGCTGGTCAGGAGCGCCTGGCATTTTGATGCCGGAGTATCGGGAGTGCCGAACAATTGGATGCTGGACTATTGGAGTTTTACTGTAATAACTCCCAAAACAACTATTGTGAAATAGGCTTATTCCCTAAGGAAAGCAGGATTTATTATTTCTAAATAACCAGCCCCTTATTTCAAAATAACAGGCTTGATAGTATGGATGCTCTGCTTGTTATTTCAAAATAACTCCTTAGTGTAGAACAGGGCTTATAGGCCCACATTTCTATGATTCTATAGCATGCATGTCATTTGTAAGACCTCATAGAAAGAGACTCTGAAGTTCACCAAACTGAATCAAACTACATGAGAGAGACAAAGAGCTGAGTCAATTCTGCCAGTATATGAGTGTAATGAATTTAGGAGTGTAATTCCATTTAGGAGTAAGTGTCTGCCCATGCAGATCCAATTATAGGATCACCATGCAACACTTTGAGGTAAAAGAAATGAAGATATTTCAAAACTTACCTATTCAACTAAGGTATTTTTCCAAATCCCCAGAACATAAATCACGAGGACAGATATAATCTAGACATATATATTTTAGAGATTTGTGCATCTGTCTGAGAGTCTGTTTGTTCAAGAACTCCTCCTAAAACAGCAAGAGCTAGGACCACCAAATTTGTTATGCAGCTTCCTCTTCTCCTAACTTAAAGCACGATCAGAGTTTGGTTGTGCCAGGAGAGCAGGATGTACCTGGAATTCGATAGTTTTTCATAACATGGAAAGGAAAGGGGCTGAGCAGAGGGATATTACACTCACCAATGGACACAGAGGAGACAAGTGTATTGCAATGACACCACTGGGGGCAGCCACACCACCAAGAAAGTGGCCAGCTGCGGAAGGGGTTCACCAGCTTGCCTGCCATTGGCCCAGGTAAGTGGCCCTCTTGCCCCAAATTCTTCCACCTTGGCCCGGCACCAGACCTGGGAGGAAGGGAAGCCCCGCAGGCTCCACCATCATCATGTTCCCTCCCCTCCCCCACGGAGCACTGCCAAGGCTGGGCAGTGCAACCCTGGCCCCTACCACAGGAGTCACACCCCATCTCCCCAGCATCAGCAGGCCAGTCAGCATGGCTGCAGCCAGCCTGAATGGCCTCCTCTCCCCCGCACCTCCCCGGCCAGACCCTGGGAATGCTGGTGGGGAGCCTGCATTGCCCCCCCCCCCAACCACGGGCCAGGCCGAGGAAGTGCCAGCAGGAAGCCTGTTTGCCCCCCTGCTCCCAGGCCTGGGGAGTGCCTGTGGGAGGCCTGCACAGCTCCCCACTACTCAGTGGAATAGTGTGCTCTTGCAGAACCATCTTGTTTAAAAGAGCCATCTCATTTACAATATGAAACCCAACGGAAACAATATTAATTTATTTGATTTTTTAAACTCGATCTTGTCCTTTTTTAATTTTTACTATGCAGTGTTTAATGGCTACCATTTTACTCATCAACGGCAACATTCACCTCTGTGCAGGGAACCACCTCTGGGCCTAGATATTGGGATGAATTTCACCCCAAGAGAATGGCAAGCTGAGGGGCTGTGCCACACACAACTGAACTATCTATGGAACAATCCTTACTTTAAAATGAGAGATCCAGGCCAAGTAGGTTGTGGCTAGTCAGTGGTTTCCACAAAACGTGTCTGGTGGACTCAATCCAGGTCCTAAAAGTGAAATGTTCACATTTAGTCCCACATCACCACTGCCAGACAATTTGTTCCATTAACTTCAGTTCAGCAAAGAATTAAATGGATATGGAGTCTGACCTTCTCTCCCCTCCTAAACTCTGTCCCACCCGGGTTGAGCCACATTGGCAAGGCAGTGTAAGAAAGCTGCATTTACTCTGAAGAGACAGGCCTTCATTCTCCAAGGCTGTGAATCCAGCAGCCTTCATAAGCACTAAAAAAAAAAAACCCAACCTACAGCTGAAAAACAAGAGGGGGAGGAAAGATATCAGGTCTCTGGAGCCATATTAGACAGCTAAGATTTAATATATTCTTTTAAAGATGGGCATGAGTAGAAGCAAGGTAGGATGAATTAATGACTCATTTGGCCAGATGCCATAATGAGCACAAAATAACCAGATACTGCTAAATTAGTTATCAAAGGACAGGCAGCTGGAATGAACCTACTGAGATCAGAAATCAACCATAAATTTCACTGTTAAATTGAAAAAGTCTAAGCTAACAAAACATTCAAGTCATAATTGAAACCCACAAAAGCAAATTAGGACATTCAGTGGCAAAGCTCCCTCAGAAAACCTTAACTCTTCATTTGAGCACACAGCATGCATCGCAATAGGATCTTTCATTACAGGATCACATAAAACACCGGGAAATGCGACAATCAGGGGAAATATTTATTTTACAGATACGGGTTAACTGCTGCAACTAGAGGCTCAGAAATATTTCAAACACTAATTGCAATAAATTATCAGATTACACAGGAAAGCGGACATATGTGACTCTCTCAGAACACTGGGAAATGAGCCAGCTCACTAAAATCATTTTTTTCAAACACATATATCAGAGAGAGTGAGAGCGAGAATGAATGCGTTTATCACACAAGCATTAACTCCTCATAGATGTCATAAATAGCACCACTCTACTGATTCAGAGAGATCCTGCCTACCCACACCCATTTTAGCATCAACAGGAGCCTCAGGTGCTCAGAATCAATCAGCTTAATCAATCAACCAACCAATTAGATTTTGGTTGGGTTAGGAGCCAGATTCTAAAATGCAGGCAGACACCAAGTAGGGTTTCCAAAAGCCCCTAGACACCTAACTCCCATTGAACTGACCAGGAAGGAATCAGAATCACTATTAGAGTTAAGGTCACAGTCAAGCCACGGTTGGAGACCAAAGATCTGGAGTAGTTACTGGACTGGAGACAGGAGGCAAGAGACAGGCCAAGGCTGGAAACTGGAGACTGAAGAAAGATCCAGAGCCAGAAGTCTGTGTGGTTGACCAGATAGCCAAACGGAGTTAAATAGTATATGTGAGCCAATCAAAGGGCTAATGTTGTGCTTCCCTTTTGGATGGTACTTCCTGTGGCACCTAATCTCCCCAGGGCTCTTCGGCACTGGCTCTGCATGGCTTCTCGGTGGCAATGGGCCAATGTCAGGTGCCTCCAGATGTGGATTCTAGTCCCGGCAATCCTTTAGTTTCTCTCTTTTTGGGGGGAGGGCAGGTCGCTCCTTCCACTGAACTTTTGTTCCGTTCCCATCTGGAAGCATAAGGGCCAAGAAAAAGAGAAAGATTCTCAGAATAGATAAGTGTGACGACCTTGCATATCATAAGACTAGCAACATGCTTACTAGTTTAAAAGGGAAGTAAAGCTCTAGGTATTCATCTGTGCCACACAAAGACTTCATTTCAGTCAAGGGCCCAGTTACAAGGGAGTGTCTGTATACAATGGAAAGTAGAACCCATGCAAGGGCTTTGCTCCACTGCATCAGTGGTGTGGGCTGGAACCATTTTTATAGTGAGGGTGCTGATGATTGAATCTATGGCAACCATGTATTTGGTGGTTGGTTATGACTACACCAAACCAGGGAGTGCAGGCACAACCCCAGCATCCCTCATTCCAGCACCACTGTGTACAGTTTATTTTTTCTCTAACTGAAGCATTGTTTGATAAGAAAAGGGGTGTAAAAGGGCTATAAAAGAACTAAGACACTCAGGCTATGTCTAAACTACAGAGGTTTTTTTGGAAAAATTGCTGTTTTTCTGAAAAAAAAACTTCACTTGCATCCACACTGCAATCACGCTCTTTTGAAAAAAAATCGAAAGGACAGAGGGGTTTTTCCGACATTGGTAAACCTCTTTCTAGGAGGAAGAAGCCTTTTTCCGAAAGAGCTCATTTGGAAAAAGGCATGTGTGGATGGGGAAGAGGGAGTTCTTTCGAAAGAAGAGGAAAGAGGAAAAAGCACAGGTGCCCTGGTGGCCACACCACTCATAGTAATCACAGCTTAAATGCGAGATAGCATCCATTCAGTGTGGATGCGATCTTTTGAAAAAGCAGGTCGCTTTTCAATGCGCTTTGGCAGTGTGGACGCTTTCTTTAGAAGAAGCCTTCAGTCTAGACATAGCCTTAGTCCCTCTATGGCCAAGTAATGGAAAGAACTTCCTAGAGCCAAGCTCTGCCAGGTTTTCTCTCACGTCTATCATGTCTGCAACTAAGTGTAGACAAGGCCAAACTGCCTTCAGCACTCTTTGGTTTGTCCTTGTCTATGTTTGCAGCTTAGCTGTTCCAGTTCAGTTAGACTGACTGACAGCCATGCTAACTGCTGAATTCTGTAAGGCAGACAAAGCCATGGAGCTGAACTGAGAGCAACTCATTTCAGTATCATATTCTGAAGGGCTGAATATTCCCTATGGGTCGGATTCTCCATCCTTGCCACTTTGCGTAGCAGCATGTACCACACAAAGTGGGTATATTGTGTTACATGAGCAGAGTGCTAGTCTTTGACACACACTGTGCACAAGCACAAATGACTCTACAAGCATCAAGGCTATGAAGAATTAGATCCCTTGTCTCCTGAAAGGACATCAGCAAACCAGAAGGAATCCTGGGCTTGTGCCAAAGCAGTTACTCTTTTTATTCTAAAATATCAAGATCCTTATATTAAAACATAATTGCTATGGCATCTGTAGAAGTGAAAAGCTTTAGCTAAGGTTGTATCATTAAGTGTTCCAAATCACCTTCTACAGAAAATAATACCCCGTCATACAATTCCCCTGGCATACGTTAATGGATTCATTATAATGATAAAAAAAGTTCCATTTCAATTTAGTGTTGAGGCCGAGCAGCTGTAAATAGGATTCCTGGGAGGAAAAAAAAAAGCAGCCTTTAGATTTTGAAGGCAGCATTTTTTTAAAGCTCTTTACACACATTGTACAACACTGAGACACAGGTAGGTAAATATTATGATTCCCGTTTTACAGATGGGAAAACTGAGGCACTTGTCTTAAGTATTTTGCCCAAAGCCACAGAAGACATTAATGTTACATGGCCCCTCCCAAGCCCAATCCATAGAAGACATGACAGTGTTAACAATCTTCAGTTACAGAGCCTGTTCAACTTAAGATGTAGATACTAATGTTTATATCGCTACAGGATCCCACGTCAATCCTCAACCCCTTTGAAACACTTGCTCTGTCCACTTACTTAGCACTGCCTGACTGTCCCAGAGTGACATACATAACATACAGGAACCCCACAACCGCGAGATGACCAAAGGAAACCCTAGGTGCAGTGGGGCAGGGGAAAGAGCCAGGACAACGTTTGCTGTGGCAGCCTGGGTGGGGGTATCCCTTAGGGCAGCTGGGCAGGGGAAACCCTCACAGCAGAATCACAGGGCAATTCCTTGGTGCAGCTGGGCAGAGTGACGGGGAGCAGGGGTTTTCATTCGTGCGTGGCCGTACTGCGTTCTGGGCAGGGCTGATTTGGGGAGAGCACTGCAGGGGGGAGCGAAAGTTTTAGTAATGGCTGCCCATTTCCACAGGCTGTGTTCACCCTGGAAGACATTTTCCTGTTTAAAGTGAGCATGGAAGCAAGCGGTACAGACTTTCAATAGATCTGTGAGGCAGGGTAGGTACCAAGACGCAAGAGATTGCTTCAATGGTCTGTTGGCCAGCTGACCAACCCGCTGCTGGGAGCAGCATCACACCTCCTCTCCTTTCTGTAACCTTTGTGTAACACACACGTCTCCTTTCTGTAACCCTCTCAGTCCTGGCAAGTCACTCAAGTGCTTCCCAATTCACTCACCAGTCGCATCACGTGCAGCCCCCGAGGGCTGTGAGTGGCTCACCTCCTCAGGGATACAAAACCGCTCCCGACTGCTCTATGGATGCTGAGGCCTCCTCTGGCTCTAGGTCCTCCCTTCTCCTCAGCACACTCAGGCACAACGCCTTCCTTCTTTCTCAGTGCAGTGTCGGATGGCCCCTGAGGTATCCACAGAGCTCTTCAGAATGGAGGTGGAGTCACTTCTAAGTACATCATCCAGCTCTTTGTAGTACCTGCAGGTTGTGGGCGCAGCCGTTTGCTTCCCACACCTTGTGGCAGGCATTTCACGGCTCTTTCACTTTGACCCTGCACTGCAGTGCATCCTGTTCATAACCCTATCCATTCGTGCATCTAGAGATGTGCCCAGAGATCCTACGCTGGAGTGCAGCTGGGACTGGACTGCCTCCTTTCCCCGAACGCTGATCAGGTCCAGCACCTCAGCATGGCTCCAAGCAGGGGTTCTCCTGGTGCACAGAACAAGCATGGCCAGCTGGAGAGATGCACTGAGAACACACCATGCATCACCCAGCAAACAGGAAGGGGACTTTCACATTTCAAAAAGAATGAAGAGGTAGGTCTGAAGATTGGTCACTTGGCTGGTTACCTGAGCAGGGCAGTAGAGTTCAAACAGATGACCAGAGAGGCCGGAACAGGCATTGTGGGAAGGGTGCCGGAGGACAGTCAGGACTCTGTGCTACACCACACTGACACCCCAGCGCTGTCACCAGAGCTCAGCGAGCTCTACGCTTCTTGCAGAGATGGTGTAGCTAGAGAACAGCAACTGCAGAGCAAGTGTGCACTAAAGTGCCTTGCCAGTGTGGACACCACAGAAGTTCCAGCGCTGAGGGCTGATTTACTGTGCAGTAACTTGCCAGTGTAGACTTGGCCTAAGTGAGCAGGCCTATAGACTTCTGAGATAGGAATTTAATGAGTGTGAATATGCGCATCCAGAAGTGGAACACATTGAATTTTGTCTATCTGTATGACATTACTTATGTCACATATAATCTGAATATAACAAGTCACCACCATTTGTTTTGCAAAAGCTATTGGGCCAAACTCTGCTGTGATACAAGCAGGTGGAACTCCACTGGCTGCAGGAGACTGACACGTGCTTACTCCAGGGTTGCATTTGGCCAAGTATGCATAACATGGATGAGTGCCCTAAGAAGAAGCTTGAGTGCATTAAATCTTTCTGGCAGATTTATGATGAAAGCTTGATTTTAAAAAGTGCTTGTGTTTTTTTTTTTTAAGTCAATATAATTTTCTGTGACATGTCGACAAATTAATGAAAATAAATGATCGTTTTCAAATTGTGCCAGAGGGAAAACTTAATTGCTGGAAGAATGGGAGAAAACACAGAAAAGATCTCCACCTTCTGTAATCACATTGCATTGTGCTATTTTCGCTTCTTGAAATCTAATTTCCATGAGATTTTTCTGCAGAGTGCACATCTCCTGAATATGAATTTCTTAGTAGACTTGCTAATATGAATGCCATAATTCCAGAGTAACCAGACAGTGCCCTGGTGGCCTTTGACTGAGATAGATTATATATTTCAGAGGGATCTCCAGCACATTCTGAGGCACTGTGAATAACCACTGCACAAGAAGGAGGAAGATTGATAGAGGCAAACCCCCTAAAGCTGTGTAAATCATTTTTAATAATATAGGTTTCATTGATACCTAGCATATACCGGTAAATACATACAGAGTAATAGACGGATGAGATTCCAGTGTAATGTCATTCACAGTACTGTTGCTGTTCATCGCTAGTTCCAGCTTGGCTAAGTTAACAGTACTAATGGAGTTACTTGCACAGTGTTACTGAAGAACGCATCTGCTGTGAGATGTGCATCCTAAATAATGTCTCAGTCCTTTCCATCTTTGCATTCCTGGCTCCATTTCACTCTGCCTCCCGCCCCTCTGGATTTCTATGAAAACAACAGTCGCACTGTTTCCCCCCAGCATCGGTTTGACAGAAGTATAAATAACTGTCCTTGGTTGTATATTTCAGATGGACAGTCTGGGCCAAATGTATCCCTGACTGAATCGGCCACCTGGCTCGAACGGAAATGTTTTAAGTTACACCGTGCCACTGACTCACGGTGAAATGTGGGAATCCTCATGCACAGAATCCTCACAGCCCCAGTTTGAAGTACTCACTGAGGCATGGCTGTTTGGTGGCTGCTGCGGGGTAGGGACAGGAGAAGTGATTGTGGCTGCCGCTCCCTCACATGTGGCTGTGAGCCAGTGAATCCCCTCAGTTCAAATATGCCAGGTATGGTCCAGGATCATCCCTACCATGTTCCTGCTTTCACAAAACAAAACAAGCCTAAACCATTCCTAACATTATGTTTTCCAGATAAATAAGGAAAATGCAGTGATACCTAGTGATACTGAGTGACATGCATTAGAACCATGCACCTGGCACTTGCAGAGTAGCTCAGATATGGGGCCCTATCCTGCCTTCTGCTTTCCTGGACTGAGGGGACAAGAACCTAGTAAATTCTGTGGGGGCGGCCAGGCTGATAACCACTGTGAGCCCTTGGGCAAGGTGTGTGTGTGATTTGTGCACCCAGAAGGGGCAGGGCCTTGGGTGGAAGGGATGGAGCTAAGGTAGACACCCCTCCACACTGCCCAGAGAGTTCACTCCCCCCACAACCCACAGAGCCGTACAGAGTGCATGGTGCGGTGCTCCAGCAGCAATTTAAAAGACCTAGGGCTTTGGTCACTGCTGCTGCTAAATCACGTCCCCCTTGTCAGCAGGCCTCTGGTGGCTGGTGACTACACTTGAGAGGGGAAGAAATTTCTGATTACTCTGGCATCATCCCTTCAAAACTTCCAGTGCTTTTGAGTGTAAATAAGCATGGTCCTTGTCAGCCTTAGCTTCGTCACTTGCCCCCACCCCCAGCAGAGGGAGCAAACCTTCCTGGAATGCATTTTCCAGGGGATGAAACAAAAGACGGGACTATGCAGCACTTAAAAGACTCTATCAGTGGGATTAGAGCAGATGCGGTTGTATTGAAGGGCTTGGCTATAGACGATGGATCGTATGGTATGTCCTGGATGAGAGCTGGAGGCATGTAGCTAACTGTAAGAGTCAGTGGGTTTTCTGTAGAGAGTGGTGTCTAATTTTCCATTGCTGATTTGTACTGTCGTATCCAGGAAATGGATCTCTCGTGTAGAATGGTCCAGGGTGAGATTGATGGTGGGGTGTAGGTTGTTAAAGTCCCTGTGGAATGCATCCAGTGTTCCTTGGCCATGGGTCCAGATCATAAAGATGTCATCGATGTAGCGTAAGTAGAGAAGTACAGTTACCTACATGCCTCCAGCTCCCATCCAGGACACACCATACAATCCATCGTCTATAGCCAAACCCTTAGATACAATCGCATCTGCTCTAATCCCACTGACAGAGACCAGAAACGTCAGGGTCTCTACCAAGCATTTATAAATCTCAATTACCCACCCGGAGAAATAAAAAAACAAATTGAAAGAGCCAGCTGAATACCCAGAAACCATCTACTTCAAGACAGACCCAAGAAAACCAACAATAGAACACCACTTGTAATCACCGATAGCCCCCAACTTAAACCTGTCCAACGCATTATCAATAAACTACAACCTATACAACCTATACTGGAACAGGATACTACCCTCCGAGAGGCTCTGGGAGACAGACCCATAGTCTCCTAGGGTATGTCTACACTACAAAGTTAATTCGAACTAACAGACATTAGTTCGAATTAACTTTGATAGGCGCTACACAGGCAAACCGCTAGTTCAAACTTAATTCGAACTAGCGGAGCGCTTAATTTGAACTAGGTAAACCTCATTCTACGAGGACTAATGCCTAGTTCGAATTAAGTAGTTCGAATTAAGGGCTGTGTAGCCACTTAATTCGAACTAGTGGGAGGCTAGCCCTCCCCAGCTTGCCCTGGTGGCCACTCTGGACACCGCCAGGGAAACTCGTCTGCCCCCCTCCCGGCCCCAGAGCCCTTAAAGGGGCACGGTCTGGCTACGGTGCCCGTGCCAGGTGCAAGCCTGCCAGCACCCAGCCAGCAGACCCTGCACCTGGCACGGCACGAACCAGCCACCCGCTGCCACCCAGCCCTCTGCCTCTTCCCGGGACCAGGCTGGCGGCTCCCGGGAGCCTGCCCAGTTCCGCAAGAGGCGGGCGCCCACCTGGTCTAGTGTGGACATCGTGGACCTCATCCATGACCTCCTCACTAGACACAGGAAAGTGGCCGTCTAGGGCAGGATAGCTGCCAGCCTGGCCACCCAGGAGCAGGTCTGCATGAAAATCAGGGTGGTCCAGTGAGACCCCCCGACCCTGAGCCCTGAGCTTAGAATGGCCGTACTGGGTCAGACCAAAGGTCTATCTAGCCCAGTAGCCTGTCTGCCGACAGCGGCCAACACTAGGGACCCTGGAGGGGATGGACCGAAGACAATGACCAAGCCATTAGTCTCGTGCCATCCATCTCCAGCCTTCCACAAACAGAGGCCAGGGACACCATTTCTACCCCCTGGCTAATAGCAATCCATGGACCCAACCTCCATGACTTTATCTAACTTCTCTTTAAACTCTGTTAATAGTTCTAGCCTTCACAGCCTCCTGCAGCAAGGAGTTCCACAGGTTGACTATTTGCTTTGTGAAGAAGAACTTTCTGTTATTAGTTTGAAGACTGCTACGCATTCATTTCATCTGGTGTCCTCTACTCCTTCTATTATGGGAACTAATGAAGAACTTTTCTTTATGCACCCTCTCCACACCACTCGTGCTTTTAGAGACCTCTATCATATCCCCCCTCAGTCTCCTCTTTTCTAAGCTGAGAAGTCCCAGTCTCTTTAGCCTCTCTTCATATGGGACCTGTTCCAAACCCCTGATCATTTTAGTTGCCCTCCCCTCTCCCACCCTCTCTCTTCCCCTCTCCCACCTCCTTTTCCTAGTCTCCCCGAGTTTTGTTCAATAAAGAGAGTTTCTATTTTTGAATATGTGTCTTTTATTTTGAACACGTGTCCTTTATCAGGAAGGGGGGGCTAGGGAGGGGTAAGTGGAAGGATGTGAGGGAGGAATGGGGTACGAGCCCCCAATGGGGAGGACTGGGGTGGCTCTGCGGGCTCCTCGGGGTGGAAGCTCTCCTGCAGCCCCCCGATTGACCCCCCCCCCCGGATGGCAGCCTGCAGCAAATGCAGCCGGGCTGATGGCCGAGTGCTGTGATGTGCCTATTGTGGGCACTCAGGGCACTCCAAGCCAGGACTGCTTTGCAAGCGAGGAACCCCTGAGAACTGTCTGTCTGGGGTGGGGGTCGGGTCCCTTTAAGCACAGCCCTCAACTAGCCTGAGACAGCAGCTCCATGCTCTAAGTCCTAATCTGATGCCCTGCCGGCACTGCTTCCGGCCATCCTTAACCTCGGTTCAGGATCCACTCAATGTGGACATGCTAGTTCGAATTAGCAAAATGCTAATTCGAACTAGTTTTTAGGTCTAGATGCGTTAGTTCGAATTAGCTTAGTTCGAATTAACTAATTTGAATTAAGTTAGTTCAAATTAGTGCTGTAGTGTAGACATACCCCTATAGACAACCACCTAACCTCAGGATGATTCTTACCAACAACCACAGGACATATCACACTAATACCAACCCTGGAACTTTCCCTTGCCACAAACCCCGTTGCCAGCTTTGTCCACATATTCACTCTGCTGATACCATTATTGGACCTAACCATGCCAGTTACAAGATCAAGAACACATATTCCTGTTCATCCAGAAATATAATTTATGCTATCATGTGCCTAAAGTGTCCGTCTGCTATGTACATTGGACAAACTTCTCAGACACTTGGCCAAAGAATCAATGCACATAAAACAGACATCAGGCTCTCTCACAGAGAGAGAACCGTTGCTTGCCATTTTAACCAGACTGACCATTCTCTCCAGGGGCGGCCCGTCCATATAGGCAAACTAGGCGGTCGCCTAGGGTATCAAGTTAAATGGGGTGCCAAATTCAAGGATCTGCCCTTGGGGTTGGGGGTGGGGGCGCTGATTGCATGGTTCGCCTAGGGCACCAGTTGCTGGCAGCTAGTCTAGGGCCGCCCCTGATTCTCTCAATAACCTTAAAACATGCATATTGCTTCAAAGAGATTTTAACTCCAGACTTCAAAGAGAAGCCTCAGAACTGTCATTCATGCTTAAATTTGACATTTTATGTATGGGTCTTAAAGATGCTAATTATCTCACCCATTACAAAGATAGCTTCCCCAATTATCACCCCTAATGTCATTACCTCACAGACACTAACCTTCCCCCCTTACTCCTCCTCTGTTCTTCAATCTGATTCATCAAATTTATATGTGTTCCCTTTTTTCTTTTAATTGTATCCCTTTGGTATATATGGTCGTGCCAATTTTCTTCCACATATTGATCTGAGGAAGTGGGTCTGGCCCACGAAAGCTCATCACCAAATAAACGCAGGACAATGTAGCACTTTAAAGACTAACAAGATGGTTTATTAGCACTATTTGATCTGAGGAAGTGGGTCTGGCCCACGAAAGCTCATCATCTAATAAACCATCTTGTTAGTCTTTAAAGTGCTACATTGTCCTGCATTTTGCTTCAACTACCCCAGACTAACACGGCTACATTTCTATCACCACCAAATAAACGATCTTGTTAGTCTTTAAAGTGCTGCATAGTCCTGTCTTTTGTTTCAGCTACACCAGACTAACACGGCTACATCTCTATCACTTTTCCAGGGGATGTGACTGATGGAGAGTCCCTAGCAGCAGAGCACCTTCCTTCAGAAGTTAAACTCCCTGGGAGGAAGCAGGAGGGGGTTCCGCGAGGATGTCCCTGACCTCTGCAGATCTATTAGTCGTTAGGAGAAGGGCACCTTTGCTGTTTCCACAGCTGTGTACTCAATAGGCACTTCCTGTCCCCTGTGATTTGTATTGCGGTACTGACTGGAAGCCCTAGTCGCAGACCAGGATCATGCTGTACTAGACACTGCACGCACACAGAACAAACAGGCAGCCCCTGTCCTAAAGAGCTTACGGTGTACTCACAGGTAACTATATAAGGGACAACAGGACGCCTAATGCCAGTCATCACTGATCCTAAAGCATTACATTTTATAGTTCCAGGATCACTCTTTCTTTCTGGGATAGAATACACTCATCTTCCAACACACAGCAGATTTTAGGAAGGGAAGTAAAGGATTTACCAATAACATTTTAGGCACAGAACTGCCCCTGTTCAGGTGTGTTTCAGCTGATCTGTCACTATAGAACAAACTTCCTGCCAAGCTATGACAGTGGGGTCATACCCTCCCAGAATGACTCAGAGGGGTAGCTAGTCTGTAACTTTAAAAAAATGTGTAGTCCTGTGGCACCTTAGAGACTTATATATATATAGTATCATGAGCTTTCATGGGCAAAACTGGAGGAAGTGGATTTTGTCCACAAAAGCTCATGAGTTATATATATAAGTCTCTAGCCTCCCAGAATGAACCACCAGAAATCATGGGTTGTCGGGCCTTTTGCCATTAGAGAGACAAGGAGAATGAGACAATATCTTCTATTGGATCAACTTTTGTGGGTGAGATGGGCAAGCTTTTGAGCCACACACAGCTGTTTTACATAAGTAGTTAGCACATATAGAAAGGAACCCTTCAAGGTAGGGATGCAAATATTTAACTGGTTAAATCACAAGTCTCACCCTTAACAGGTGAGGCTTACTAGTTAAAGTTAACTGGTGGGGGCTGGAGCAGCCCTTGCCTGCAGCAAGTGGAACCACTGAAGCCCTTGCCTGTGGCAGGCAGTGGGGGACCACTCCTGCTGGGCTGGAAAGCCTGCACCCCCTGCAGAGCTCCCCTTTAATCAGTTAACCAATTACATGGGATTTTTACATCCTTAATTCAAGTGACCTGTTTAAGCCTCTGAGGTTACCAGGGGGGTGGGGGGGAGGGGGAGGGGAAACAGACAGTAAGTGGATTACAGATTGCTGTACCAAGCCATAAATCCAGTGTCTATGTTTAGTCCATGACTTTTATTGTCTAGCAAAATAATGAATTTAAGCTCTCGTGTTTTAAAAGTGTTGTGAAGGTTTTCTTTGAGGAGGAGGGATCGCTTTGTGAAGCCTCTTTTATCATTTTTCTGTGTGAGTTTATCACAGACGGTCGGAATTGGCTTGTGGTGTTTGAGACATTTAGTGCACTGGATGAGGTACACCAGATATTGTGATAGACACACATAGCGCCCCACGGGCTCAAAATCAGGTGCTGATCATTGTAGTAATGGAGATGTGCCTGCAGGTTTTGAATTTGTTGTGCTGGCAGGATCTGGTGCCACTTTGAGGTGGTGTGTAACTACATAAAAACAGAAGAGGCGGGGCTTCAGGCAGAAGAGATGGGGCCAGGACAGCCAGCCCTCAACACTGCCCAGTGCTGGCTACCGGACTCCCTCCCCAGCTCTCAGAGCCATGCAGAGAGGCAGCCCCACCTTCTCAGGCAACCCTAAGAGCCGCACGGTGCTCCAACAGCAATTTAAAGGGCCCAGGGCTCCAGCTGCTGTCACTGCTGCAGTGGCAGGCCCCCTGGAGACCTTTGAATCACTGGGCCTTAGGCAACTGCCCCCTTTGTCACCCCATCAATGGGCCTGGGTGCATGAGTTCAAAGACTCACCCTGGAAAGCTAAATCTCGACTCCCCTTTCCTTCAATTGGAGCATCTTGCTGCACGGGGTCAGTAGGGAGGGCAAACAGAGCTAAACAGCTTGAGCCAAGCGAGGTATTCAAGACAGCATTTTTTTTTAATTTTGAAATTTCATGTTTTCACTTTTAATTTCAGATTCCTGAAAATTTTGCACTATTGAGACAAAGGTTGCAAAATGTCAGGTCTTTGCTGGAAAATAGGATCATCTGAGTTTTAGTGGACTTGTTTTAACTTTAAGCAGGCGTTATTTTTGAAGCCACAACTTCGACATTTTTAAAACTGGAAACTGTGTTGGGATGAAGATGAGTGTTCACATCACATTGTGCAAAACAACCAAAACCTGAACCACATTGGATGTTAAATCTTTCTGATATCAAATCACCTAAAGGAAATAACTCTCAAAAGTTCCACTTCTTGCACAGCCTTACTGACAGCACTTGATACCACCAGATTTTTCATGGTGAGAAGGCTGGTTCCTCTCCAATCTTACTCCTGCTAAAACAACCAGCTAGGGCCAGCTGTGCTGGGGGGGGGGGGGGGTTGAGATATGGAAACCTGTCCATTGGAGTGGGCACAGAACCCACCAACCTCATATCACATAGGCCACTTGCAAGTTCTCTGCTGCTAACAGCTTTAATACATTCATTACCAGTCTGGACTGGAGTTGCACTGGCAGTATAAGAGTCTGTAGTCAGTCTCATGAGTCACCACCCAGACTGTCCACTTTATTTTTCCCTTCACTCTCCTTTACTGTGCCTGGTTAACATTCTGATTGCACCTTCATTAGCATGTGAACTGGCCAGGACCTTTCTTTTAAATCTTGCAGAAACAAAAGAACACCCTCTGAAAGTCAATATAGACTCACAGGTGCTCCTTGCAATACGGTAACAAGGAAACGTCAGACATTAATATCAAGTTCTGAATGTCACAGCTGAATTGTCATTAGCTAAACATCTCACAAGCAGCCAATACCCGGGTATGATGAGACAGCAGGTATTTCAAATCTGTCTTATTCCCAATACAAAGGTCCAGATACCAAGAGGCAGAGATTCTTCTGTTGTTAAAAGAGACAGTGTTGCAGTAATGCTAAGGCCTGTCAGAGCTGAGCCTCTAGTACTGCTCCCATGGCAGGAGGTGAAATTAAATTACAGTTAGTACCCAGTTTTGTTCTAGCAGCTGAATTCCAATATAGGCAAACAGCCACTAGAGAAAACAGTCTAATTTATGTGGGAAACACATCTAAAAATTGTTGCTCTGAATCACACAGCACCTAAAATGAGTTAGTGATCCATGGCAACTAAGCAGTCACCAGCTAAGTCATATGTATCCAACATGGGGAATAGTGGGGGGGTTTCTTAAGACGTGACTGAACATCTATAAAACCAATGTTTACCATTCTTCATAACATAAGTCATATAACATATGTGTACCAGGCTTCATAACATAGGACATAGTAACCAGTATGTGTGACCACACCCCTTCCTTCCCCCTCACCCCATTTAATAATTTACTATGGGAAAAACAATTATAATATTGTCACATGAGTTTCTTCTTTTTTTAAGCAAAAACAAAACAAAAAACATGTCCCCATTTTTCTAGGGCACAACAAAACCAAATGAGCCTTACTCATGCAATACACTTTAAAATGTCGTATTTGAGTTTGTTGCAAATTTTTCTGCATATTTTGTGTTACAGAACTTGACTGCCCTTCAATTTAGTATCTTTAGCAACCCACCTCACAGTTAAAAATAACCTTTAGTTACTTAATCTGGCCCTGTCTAGAAAAGGGAAAGCGATGAGGTATGTAACCTTGATCCTGTCTATACAAGGAAGTCCCTATGTATAATGGACAATGCCACTAGCTAGCTAAAGAACTCAAAATAACCTGTTTTACAGTGATTCAGTGTTAAGAATCAACCAGCCATATGAATATGTCATTTGATAGCTGGCCACAACTAAAACAGACTGCACAGCAGAAAGCCAGTAGGATGTTTTCCCTTTGCAACACTGCATGACAAATTGCTGAATCACTCTGGCAGGCAGGAATTAGTGTAGCCCAGTGATGGGAAAGTTGACATCTCCTAGAAGAAATAATAATGAATGCAAAAATAAGGACATCCTCAGGAGGATCTCTAGATTGACGAGGAAGTTTTCCAAGAGATCTCTCCAGTGTGGCTCCACGTGAAAAAAAAAAAAGCAATATTTAAATATCAATAAAATAAAATTCATTTTATATTTATATTGCACCTTTCATCCATTAGGATCTCAAAGCATTTTAGAACCATACACAAATCACCCCATCCATCAGTGAAATGCAGCCACCTCTCTGTTGGAGTGTGGTAGCTATTTAATGGTTCACAGCCCTACATGATAAATTGGAACAGGATCTGAGAAACACTATACAAAGAATTTAAGCAAGCTCAGTGGGACTAGAAAGAATATATCACTATGGAAAATATACTGGCAGGAGGGTTTTTTCTGTCAGTGCATGAATACTATCACCCTGAACAGGGCTTGCTATGTTGACAGGGCTAGCTATGTTGACACTGCCTATTTTTTCAGCATAGCTAGATTGGTCATAGAGGAGGTGTGAAAAAATGCACACCCTTGACCAGAGGTCTCAAACTCCTGGCCTGCAGGCCACTTACAGCCTGACTAGTTCTTCAATGTGGCCCACATGCACTTGCTGGCACATGAGTCCTTGTGGCCTGGGTCTGTGCATCTGTACCTTTCCCCCAAGCTCAGCCCCTGCTCTGCCCTCACCCCACCTCCCATTCCACATTCTCCTCCCCATATACACCTTCCTTGAACCCTCTCTCCTGAGGGATGCGGCCTCTGGGAGATGGTGGTGGAGCAGAGCAGGCTGCCACATTGCCCCACTTCCCCATGGCTCCTGCTGCTGCAGTGAGTGTGCGGGGGCCCATCGGCTGCTACAAGCCTCGAGCCACCCAGGGCCCCATGAGCTAACCTGAGCAGAGCCGTCCCGTCCACACTCAGTACATTAGAACAGTATATGAGAAACACTATAGCCAAAGGAATTTAAGCAAGCTCAGTGGAACTAGAAAGGATATATCAGAGGGTTTTTTCTGTCAGTGCATGAATACTACCATCCTGAACAGGGTTAGGGTGGCTGCTGTGGGGCCCTTCAAAGCATAGGGCCCGGGGTGGCCTTTGAACTGTCCTATGGACAGGATGGCTCTGCACACACCTCCCTAAAGCCACAGGGATGTGCCGGCAGCAGCATGGGGCTAGCAGCAGGAAGCCACTTTAGTCCCACTGTGCTGCCAGTGGTGGGTCCGAAGGGGGGTTAAATTGCCTGGGAGTGAAAGACAGGATGGGGGGCGGTCACCTGGGGGACGGTATGCATGGGTCAGCAGACACACAGCAGAGCGGGGACACACAGAGATCCATGCCCCTCCCCCAGAGCCCTGCCCGAGAGGCGGGTACCGACTGGCCTGCTCGGAGGATTTAAGGACTGGCACTGGTCCTAAGGTAAAGTGAGTTTGAGCCCTTGCCCTTGGCCAGTGTAGCAATGCTGCTATACATGTTCAGTGTAGACCAGACCTCACAATGCTTAAAGTCAAGCTGACCCATCAATATATCAATATACCCCCTCCCCAAAGAGCTTAAGTGCAAACAGACCAAACTGACACAAGTAGGGGAAGGGGTAGATCACATAAGCAGAATGAACAATGTGATAACTATAAATGTCATATGAGTGCCACAATTTTGGGGGTGCGGGGTATTTCGGAGGGGATCAGCTAAATGGAAAGTAAGGGAAAGGGAAGGGGAACAGGAGAAGTGAGAAGGGGGGGGAAGATGAGGTAGGTGTGGAGTGAAGCTGAAGGTATGTCTACATTTGGAGCTGGAGATGCCATTTCCAACTTAGCTAGATAGAGTCATGATAACTGTGATCCAGCTAGTGATAGAAGGGTAATAAAAGGGTAGCCATGGTGGTGCACAGGATGGGGGGAGATAGCTGCTCCAAATACATACCTTAGGGTATGTCTACACTACCACCCTAGTTCGAACTAGGGTGGTTAATGTAGGCAACCGAAGTTGCAAATGAAGCCCGGGATTTAAATATCCCGGGCTTCATTTGCATCTTGCTGGGCGCCGCCATTTTTTAATCCCCAGTAGTTCGGACTCCGTGCCCGCAGCTACACGCGGCACAGAGTAGGTAGTTCGAATTAGGCTTTCTAATTCGAACTACCGTTACTCCTCGTGGAATGAGGTGTACCAGTAGTTCAAATTAGAAAGCCTAATTCGAACTACCTACTCCGTGCCGCGTGTAGCCGCGGGCACGGAGTCCGAACTACCGGGGCTTTAAAAATGGTGGTGCCCGGCCAGATGCAAATGAAGCCTGGGATATTTAAATCCCGGGCTTCATTTGCAACTTCGGTTGCCTACATTAACCACCCTAGTTCGAACTAGGGTGGTAGTGTAGACATACCCTTATATATCTATTTTTGCACACTAGGGAAATCAGCTAGCACAGGTATGTCTCTTTGGCTTGGAAAATCACCTCCTTCCCCCATCCATTTCCCCAGAGGTGAAGAGACTGAGTTGATTGCGTTTTGGGGGGAAAAGCTGGAAGGCTGGAGCAAACACTCCAATCAACACAGGGCAGAGAAAGTACAGTAAAAAATAATGGGACATTCTCTAAATCAGTTGCTCTCAACTTTTCCAGACAACTGTCCCTTTCAGGAGTCTGATTTGTCTAGCTTACTCCCATGTTTCAACTTACTTAAAAACTACTTGCTTACAAAAATCAGACATATACATATAAAAGTGACACAGCTCTCTGTCACTGAAAAATTGTTATACCATAGAACTATAAAATAAATCACCTGGAATATAAATACTGTACTTATGTCAGTGTATAGCAGCAGTTCCCAACCTTTTCCAGATGGGGACCCATTTTGACAATTCAGGAAGACTTGGTGACCCAAGGCAGTTCAAAAATGGGGGGAGGAGGGGAGGCAAAGCTACCTGGGGAGACATTTGGCAACCCTTCTGAAATGTAATTGCGACCCATATTTGGGTCCTGACCCATAGGTTTGGAAACCCTGGAGTATATAGAGCAGTATAAACAAGTGATTGTATGAAATTTTAGTTTGTACAGACTTAGCTATTGCTTTTTATGTAGCCTGTTGTAAAACTAGCCAAATATCTAGAGGAGTTGATGTGCCACCTAGAAGACTTCTGAGTACCCCCAGGGCACACATACTCCTGGCTGAGAACCACTGCTCTAAGGCCATATCTACACTGCAGGCTTCTGCGCAAGAGAGCATCTAGACTGCATGGGCGCGCTCTCGCAAGAAAGCTCTGATTGCCATTAACAGAATGGCCACCAATGCACCTGTGCTTCTTTTGATAGGGGTTTTTTTTTTCCACAAAAACAGCCTGTTTCCCATCCCCATACACCTTTTTGTGCAAGAGCTCTTGCGCAAAAAAAGAGTTATTCCTCGTAGAAAGAGGAATACCTATACCGCTAAAGCCCCTCTGTTCTGTCAATTCACTGTAAATTTTCTTGCACAAAAATATACTTAAGGTGTGGACACTCCGTTTTTGCACAAAAACTCTGCAGTGTAGACATAGCCTGAATGTCTAAAGAACCAGAGGTCCCTGCTTTGGCTGCTTCGGCCCCCACCAGCAGGAGTCTCTTGCTGGCTCTTTTCTACAGTTTTCCCCCTTATTTTGCGGAGGCAACGTCTCTTTAAAATGCCTTTTGCCTCACACATGTAAAGGGCCTACTTCACATCAAGTGAACTTTGTTCTCCACTGTCTACAAATCAGATCTTCCAGGGAGCTGTACAGAGGATGGGAGTGATTCGCCAGAAACAAGACACAGCAGAAACCAGGCAGGTCTGTCCTTAGCAGCAAGTCTGTATATAACCATGAAAGAATCCAAATGATTTACCATAAGCTGCAACAAACAGCCACAGAATCCTTTTCGGCCTGGGGCTCATCCATTCTTCAAAGCTTTACTGGGGACGCCTGCATGGCATTTTCCTCCTTCCTTAGTCCCCAGCTGCCCCATTCCTGAGCAAGTGAGCTGGGAGAGAAATCAGAGTTAACCTTTTGTTTACCACAGTCTTGCACCCTGGCACAGGACTATCCGTATTTTCAATTTTTAATTTAAAATTTCATGATTTAAAACAGTCAATTAAAAAAACAAAAATGCATAAAGGAAAACCCTTGGCACCAAATCACAAAGCAAAGAACACTACAGTATGAACTTCTTTAGTCCAGAACTCTCTGGTCCAGAAACATCCATGGTCTGGCATGATTTTAGTTAGCTGGACATCTACTTTTCATGAGCGTGGTTAAGTTTCCCGCAGCCCCACAGTATGTTTACAGCCACTAATCCTAGCATTCAGTGTTCTGTGCTGTTATTTAGCTCTAATTTACCCCTAAATATCCTCTAATGGCCCAGCAAGCAGTGGAAGTGTTGATAATGCTGCTAGACAATATTGACCTCCTGTGGTCTGGAAAATTCTCTCGTTCAGAACCGGTCAGGTTCCAGGGTGCTGGACTAGAGAGGTTCAACCTATACTGAAATATAGACTCTGCATCAGATGTAGCACAGCCTAGGCTGTGATCAGCAGGCAGCATGCTCTGTCCAAGTCTGATTCACTAAGACTCGGATTAAAAGTGTCTGCACTAGCACTTAACATTAGCAAAACGTCTGTCACACGGTGGTGTGGAAAGCCCACTCCCCAAAGGGACATAAATTTTGCTGGCATAAGTGCTCATGTATGCACACAGAGCTATGCTGGTGGGAGATGTTCTCCTGTTCACATAGCTACCACTGCTCGATTGGAGAGCACTCTCCCATCAGCATAGCGCGGCTCCAAAGTGATCTTATGGTGGCACAGCTGCATCAGTACAGCTGTGCTGCAGTAAGCTTGCTAGCAAAGATATGCCCTTAATAACACATTCTTGGAACCAGATTCAGCCCCAAATTCAATTTCCCTCCCAATCCAAATTCAATAATTAAAAATAATCTGCCAAAACCGCCTACATAAATCCCTAGCAACGCCGTATGTTTTTCTTATATAACAAAATCTGATGTAAACGCTTTTTACCCAGCTAATAGGTTATACAGGGAAAAGGTGTACTTTTTACCTCTTTTGGAGAAGCGAGAAATTCGAAATGATAGGTATGACAAAATTAGAGATAAAGGGGAACTAAAAAGGGAGGAACTTTCTTGTTTTAAGTTACAGAGCTACTTGTGCTCACTATCTGTCCGATTTTTTAAAAAATAAGCTTTTGCCTACTACTGATGCCCATCTTTGGTGTAATGAATGTCTGAAAAAAAGAGGGACAGAAAATATTACAAGTGGTTGACATATTGCAAATGCAAGCATAAACTGGAGGCAACATATATGCTATTGACCATGGAGGATGTTGACCAAGGTATACTTATGAGTACAGAAACTTCTTGGGTTCTTTGAAACATTAATGACAAGCTATATATGCAACTGGAAGACTCCCAGATGTGCAGAATTTTATACAAATAAATAATCATTCTTTCCAGCTGAACTAGGTATTCCAGGTAACACGGCATCTTTCTATAGCACTTTTCATCAGAGGATCTCAAAGTGCCATAAAAAGGAGGGGAAGGTATTATCATCACTAATTTACAGCAAAGGAAATGGAGACATAGTTAGGTTAAGTGTCTTGACCAAGAACACACAGAAAGTTTGTGTCAGAGTCAGATAAAAACCCTGGTTTTTCTGAACTTCCAGCCTCTTCTTCAAATCACTAGGATACACTGCTTCTCATACTCCTGAAAATGTTTCCATTTTTATGTATGTGTCTATTTGGCTGTATAGTTAACTGTGGAAATCTATCCTTCGTTGTCTTTATGTGCACTGTAGTATTAGTGTATATACTGTATGAATGCATGCACTATCCAGTGTTTAGTCTGATTTAAACAGTTGCTGGAAATCAAATGAACTTTCAAGGCTTAGGAGGCTAATGCAGAACTTAGGTGAACTGTCCAATCAGCAGAGAGAGGATTTCAGCTCCAAAGAAATCAAAGCTCCCAGCAATATTAGGCAGTTCATCGTGAGAACAAACTCTCACTGATTGTACCTTGAAGACTTCATGCTGTTGCTAGCTGCTTCTATTGACAGTAGCCTTCATAAAGATTACCATAAATGTGCACTAAAAGTCTTTTTAAAATAAGATGGAGGAAATTTTCAAGCTGTGTATTGTATATATGGGTCCTGATCCTGTAAAACATTGTGTGTACTGTTACTCCCATGTAGGATCAGCAGTTTAGTACTGTATTATCTAGGTCAGGGGTGGGGAACATAAGGCCCAGGGGCCAAATGAGGTCCGTGGCTTGCTTGGATCTGGCCCCCCGGGACTCAGGGCTCCTCTCCCCCAGCATTGGGTAGCCTGTGCTGGCCTCCGCCCAATTGATTTTTCTGTGGGTCAGCAACCCCTGACCCAAAAAAAGGTCCCCCCCCCTTCTTTAGCTGTTTATACTGTCCCCATCTCCCTGCTAGCTGAGCACCTATAAGATAGTGCTTTCAATTCAGACACTTTAAAGATTTTAGAAGCAGTCTATTGTGATTGTTTTCTGTGAACTTGTTGGCAGGGTACATGGTGCCATCTAGCATGCTTATCATTATGACAGCTGAATCTAGCATTATCATCAGAGGAACTCCTGCAATTTAAATTCTGATCTGACTCTGAACAGCTCTGTGACCTTGGGGCAAACCATTTAACCTCCCTAAATGATCAACCATCACCAGTCGTGTTCTCAATTTCATCCTCTGTAAAATGAGGCTAGTAATATTTAGCCTAACTTTTGTGTATATTTAGTCAGGAGCTTTTAATTAATATTTGTTAAGAACTGTGAAGATGTTAAAAGGGTTAATGACAGAGACATTTTTATATAGTTATGTAGCAGGACTCTTGTAATAGTTATGTAGCAGGACTCTTGAACGTTGATAGGGACCCCTCCCAAACCTAATGTCTCTCCCGGGCTGATTCAGCTAGAATGAAACGTTTCAGGTTCAGTTGCACCGTGCCACTGACTCGGGGTGAAATTTGGCCACATGCACAGAATCCTCACAGCACCAGTTTGCAGTACCCACGGCAGGTGTGACAGTTTGGTGGCTACTCTGGGGTTGGGAAAGGAGAAGCGATTGTGGCTGACACTCCCTTGCATGCAGCTATGGACCAGTGAATCAGCACAGCTCAAATATACTGGGTAGGGCCCAGGATTATCCCTGCCATGCTCCTGCTTTCAAAACGAGCCTAAACCATTCCTAACATGTTTTTCAGTAGAATAAGGAAAGTTGCAGTGATATCTAGTGATGCTGAGTGACATGCATTAGAAACGTGCACCTGCACAATAACTGAGATATGGGGTCCTATCAGACCTTCTGCTTCCCTGAACAGAGGGAACAGACCCTAGCAAATTCAGGTGGAGGATACACAGAACTAGCTCTGTGGGGGCACCAGGGCTGTTAGCCAGCGTTGACCCAGACCCTGGACTCCAGCCTGAGTTCAAATGTCTACACCACAGTTAAACAGCCTCTTAGCCCCTGCTCCACAAGTCTGAATCAGCTGGTATGGGCCAGCTGTGGGTGTCCAGTGGCAGTGCAGACATATCATAAGGATGCATCTACATTGCACACTAAGCCAGAGCTCTGCCTCAGGGTTGAACCCAAGCCCTGCTTCCCTTCACATACAAATCAGTCTGACTCAAGGCAGCTGGCATGCAGGATCCTGGTCCTAAATCCTGTCAGGGAGTAGGTCAGAGTCTGAGTCTCCCTGCAGAGACCTAGTCCTGCCATTTTGCATTGTGTATGTAGCTCAAGCCACAAACCCAAGTGAGAATGTCTGTGTAATGTAGCATGGATACATTAGCGCAGCCAAGAGACCCGACTCCAGCAGTTGTAGTACACCCAGGTTCACAACACAGCAAGGACAGACTCAAAGTGAGCTCTTTTTCTCCCGCATTCATTCTGTGTAGAGTGCCTCTTGCTTTGTTTCCCTTTATAAATGTTGCACCACATTTCTGCCCCCAAACATGTGCTTTCAATTCCATAGTTGTGCAGGGGGAAATTTGCTAGAGTTCATATCCTGCACATTTCAAGACAGTCGTCAGTGAAGACATCTGCTTCAGATGACCCGGGTGCTCATACAGAGTAGCAGAACCCTTGAGCTCAATGCCTTTGTTAAGCTAAGTGTCAGTCAAGACTCAAATTTCATTAGGAATAAAGCATGGATTTTATGTATAGTGACAAGAAGAAAGGGCCCTTTATGCAATATTCACCAAGGATACCGGGGTCAATGGCAGTCTGGTCGTACCATCTCAATCTGTGGAATTAAATATTTTATACACGGCACTGTTGTATTCTTGGTCAGCCTTGCCTTTCAGTAACTGCTGCCATCTCATTTCTCTCTCCCCACCCCAAACAGACTAGCAAATCCAACATATGCCATTCCCTACAGTATGCAGTTCCATTCATTCTGTGTCAGACAAGAGTCTGCAATCAAAGACATAACAATGGAAGCATTTACTAAGGCTTTCCTTAGAAATGGTTATTCCCACTTCATTTATACTAATACTTACACCTGTGGTAAGGCAGCACCAAAGATCTCCAGGTGGTCTACCAATACTGAGCTCCTGAAGGTAGGTGTTGTTCTTCCCCCATTTTACAGAAAGGTAAGTCGAGGAACAGAGAGGCCAAGTGACATGTCAAAGGTTATAAAGGAAGTGAATGCAAGAGCTAGGAACAGAATTTAGGAGTCTAGAAACTAAGCCCTTGCCATAAGAACTAGATCCTATTCTCTTCCTGGTTTTGTCCCACATTGTTACTGTTTGAATAGTTGGTGAGCGTGTGGTCTCTTGTTAAACTCTCCCCACTTCTTCCACAATCAGAGAAGGTCAGAACCAGTGAGGTAATTGTGCTCTTCAGAGAGAGAGACCACCCCAGGAAGACTTGCTGTTCACTGGTACAAAGCAAGGAGTTAGGAGTGGGGTCAGTGGATCCACCACTGTGTAGATTCACCTTTCATTTTCCCCAAAACCAGCTGCAGAAAGGGATGTAAATGTTACAGAGGCTATTCCAAATCTAAGGCTGGAAGAGCCAACACAGTACAGCTCCGGTTGGGTTGGAAGTACAGCTCTTTCCCTGCCTTCGACCTGTAGGAACTCCACAGCACAACTGCTCAGACTGTGCATCTGAGGATGGATTTCATTCTAGAACAGGGGTGAGAAACCTTTTTGGATTGGGGGCCATTGATCCACAGGAAAAAAAAATCAGTCAGGGGCCGCACACAAGTGAGAAGCAAGAAAAACAAACACAACCCCTCACTGATGTGGCCTCCAACTGAGAAGGAGAAAGACACTCTCCACATTCCCCTTGCACACTAAAGCCTAGAAGGGCCCAACCTAGAAGATTTTGTGTGCTCCAGCTCTGTGGTGGGGCAGCAGAGGGACTGGAGCACCAATGCAGGTTTCCCAGTGCTGGGGGTGCCCTGAGGCTCGAGGGCCAGATCCAAGCAAGCCAGGGGCTGCATCTGGCCCCCGGGTCTGAGGTTCCCCATCATCTGTCCTAGCTGATCCCCCAAAAAAATCACCTATGGTAAAAGTATCTACACTAAAAGCAATGCAATGTATGTCCATTAACACAACCACAGTGGAAGCTACGCCTTTCCAGACACACACGTGTAAAGGACACAAGCACCAATGTCATCACATGAGAAGAAAGGAAACAGAACAGAGACATGTGAATCTTTGTCAAGACAAATTACCTTGTACCGGAGAGCTCTGAGAGTATCCAAGCAGTGATTAACATTCTAATTATGTATTTCATCAAGTATATTTTGGTTTTTAGAGATACAGATATGTAAACATACTGCAGATATTATGGACCTAATTATCCTCTCATTATCCTATAAACTGGGTGTTATGCAGCTGAAGGCATTGGAAGAACACAGGCATAGGTGAGCACAGAGTCAGTATCAGACTTTGTTCAAATATTGATCAAACCATAGGTTGTGTGCATACAGATGATATATTAGCACTGCAGCACTTTGAGGGTTTGAGGAGAGAGGTGTGCTCTGCATTAGTTTTGCTAGAATTTCATTCTGAGAGCTTTCTGACCCCAAATGACATGCAAAGCTGTAACCATTTTCTGCTAGAGCATCAATGCAATTTTTAGCTTTTTTTTATTACCCTTTTTAAAGTGATTTCAAAGAAACTGCATTGGGTAGGATGTTAAATTCGAATAAGGGTTTTCCAGCTCAGTAGAGTCACCTTTAAAACAAGAGACATAATAAAATGATATTGTGTGCCCATCTTTTTAATGAACAGCTGGGCGTTTGTAGGCAGTGCTGACTTTTGTGGACATTCACTTTTTCCTTTCTAATGAAACATTAGCATTTATCCAGTTGGTTTTCTATAGCAGATTTTTAGCAGAGGTATCACAAAGCACTTTTCAGAAACACTGATGTAGTAAGTTTGAACTAGGCTTAATCCTCGTAAAATGAGGTTTACCTAGTTCAAACTAAGCGCTCCGTTAGTTCGAATTAAGTTCGAACTAACGGAGCACTAGTGTAGCGCCTATGAAAGTTAGTTCGAACTAACGTCCGTTAGTTCGAACTAACTTTGTAGTGTAGACATACCCACATTGCCTACCACCACAAGGGGTCTCCATGGAAGCAATTCTGCTCATCTTCCCTTATATAAATCCAAAGGACAGCTGTGATCTTCAAGGGATTCACTCCAGATATACACAGGTATAAATGAGAGCAGAATTTGGCCCATTGAAACTACACAGAGAAGGGAATACTTCAGCCAGTAGTAAGAGTTTACAAGACCAGGCCCTTAGCAGCATACTGACAGCATAGGTCAGGGGTGGACAATAATTTTTGATGAAGGAACCACTCCAAGAATTTGGTAAGTGGTCAAGGGCTGCACTCATCCATGATATTAATGAAAGAGGCATGAGATAGGTGATTGAGGTTGGGTGCAGAAGGGAGTTTGGGGTAAAGGGTTGGTATACAGGAGGGGGTATGGGATCTGGGAGGGAGTTTGGGTGAAGGAGGGGGTTGTGAGCTGGGGCAGGAGACTATGATGCAGAAGGGGGTGCAGGATCTGTTATGGGGTATTGGTGCAGGTGTGGATTCTGACCTGGAGGAGGGATGCAGGAGAGAGTTCAGGGTCTGGGAGGGGGTTGTGACCAGCAGGAGTGAAGGGTGTGTGTGCAGGGATCTAGGCTGTGACCAAGGGTAGGGAATTAGAGTGCAAAGTCTGGGAAGAGATTGTGACCTGCAGGAGGAGTGTAGGAGGAGGTGTAGGTTCTGGGAGGTGGTTGTGACCTGGAGTTGGGGTGCAGGGTCTGGGAAGGGGTAGGGGTGCAGAAGGTTGGGAAGAGGGAGGGGCTGGAATGCCAGAGGCAGGCTCAGGCCAGGAGCCTAGCAGGTTCCCTGCCTTTCATGCTCCCGCACACTGCTCAGAGCAGCCAGCTGCAAGGCCATATGGAGCTCTGAACACTGAAAGCCCAGAGGAGGAGGGGCACTTTGCATGCTGCCTATCCTGCAATCAAGTGGATCCCATTGGCTGCTTTCCAGCCAATGGGAGCGGTGAGATTGTGTTGGGGGCAGGGGCAGCATGCAAAGCCCCTCCCCACTTTCTCCTGGGCTCGCAGCATTCAGAGAGCTGCTCTGAGCAGTGTGCGGTGGTGGGACAAGCAAGGAGCCTGGCTGAGGCTCCTGCGGGCTGTATTTTGCCCACCCTGGTGTAGGTGAAGGAGTGGCCATTATGCATTGGGAGACTCCTCTCACAATGGATTGGTCAATGGAACCTGAGGGCTATTCATCTGCCAACTTGGGAATCCCCTGCTCTTTTTGAAACGTGCCAGAGGCCACGTTGGCAGCCAACAAGGATGAGCAAGAAGGATTTCCATTGAATCTGGCATCCAACGTGGCATTAATGTGAAAGAGCAGCCACCTGTATAGCCACACTGGAGTGCCAGTCTTGGGTTGGATTCCAATCTCAGCCTTCTTACCTACAGGCAAGAAAGCTACTCAATAGGGCATCAGGACAGCACATACTCTTATACAGAGCTTAATCTGGATTGCTGCTGACATGTAGAAAGCTGCTAGCAGTCCTATAGGTGATAGCATAGAACTTTGTCCTCCATATAGTACATATTGAGCCTGATTCTCCTTTACCCTAAGGCCCCTTTACATTGCTCGGATACTGAAAAGCCCTAAAGTGGGAGTAAATTACAGTCACGCCCACCTTAAGACCTCTTTACATTGCCAGAGAAGTCAAAAGGAGCCACAGTGCAAAAGGGAATTCAGGCCAGACAGACTAGGATGCTCTCAATAATGAATTAAGCATCTGTAGGTGCTGACGGCTCTCGGTACGACTGAGATGCAAAGTTCATTATAAGTCTGTGATAGGGCCTCTGTGCAACTGAGTTTTGTATAATTAAGTGTCCAGAGGGAAAAGAGCTTAATCACAGAAAAATGTCAACACATGTGTGCAAGGTCAGCAATTGCAGGGGTGCTGCAATATCATATGGATTCAGCACCTGTGAACTGGCTCCGTGAGCTTTGATAATAGGAAACACTTGGGGTGAGATTCCTATCTTGTCTAACTCACCAACTTCACATGGAGTTATAAAAAGGGAAGAATGTGTCCCTTGGAGTTTATTCATATCTTTGGCCCTACTGGGAAATATTGACCTGACCTAGCACAGCTCAAATTTATCCTGCTCTCCACAGGCTAGAGAATGTGTTTCGTGTTAATACTTGTTTCTGTTTCCACTATTTAAAACACCTCTGGCCTCTTCCAGTTCTCTTATTACTGCCGACAGTTTCTAATAAGAACAAGTCTACCCATTGGTACTGCCACACATTAACACACACTGGAACGCTGCTCCTTCAGTTCCAGAAATACAAGCTGCTACCACTGAAGTGGTCCTGTAGCTTTAGGAGCTGCAGATCTCTTACTGCAGCTGGTCCCCAATATTTTTACCTCACATCCCCCTCACATCGTCTGCTCCTCCAAAACAGAAACAGGAGCGGGGCCATGACTCCAGGAAGGGGGGTAGGCATGGACAGAGGTAAGGGTCTGAAGTTGGGGGCACAGCTGTAAGCCAGCAGAGGAGCCCTGGGTGCAGGGTCAGCAGACTGCACCCCCAGCATGGGGCTAGGAGCAGGACTAGCAGCTGGGGTCAGGGCCAAAGCCAGGAATGGAGCTGGGAGGTGCTCCTTCCCTACCCCATATTGGGGCTGGTCCAGGCCCCAGCCGCACCCTCCAGAATGTTCCTCCGTGCTACCCTAGGTGGGTGCACCCCATAGTTGGAGCCCTTACTGTCTGTGTGAGCCACTGTGACAGGACACAACCACACTATTTCCACCTGGGTCGTGGCACATGCTGCAGCGCTGGGAAGCATGTGGGCATAATTGAATCCAATTCACTGGTTTCTGTTGGGAATTGTTGACACTTGGTGGCAACTGATGGGCTAACCAGGCAATTGGCTGCAAATTTGGGATGATACAAGTGGGAGAAACAGGAGAAGAGATCTCAGGATGAGCCTAGGCGGAAGGAAGGTTGTGCGGACGTTCTCTGCTGTAAGCCTGCAATGTGTTCAGTTATACTAAGCTAAGAATAAATACACACATGTTGAAAGGATGATAACCTCATGTGTGTTTGTGGTTAAGAGCTCGAGAAACAGGCCAGGCCCTGTGAGACACTAGATACCGACACCGCTGCCCTATGACAGGCAGAATCATCTATGTAGCGTATATGTTTCAAGGAGCAGCAGCATCTATTCACATGAAGCTAACCCAATACATTATAAGAGGGATGGAGAGCCAGGTATACAGGACACCATGGAGGAAGGCATGAAAAAAAGAAGAGAAAGATGAGCAAGAGGACAAGGGATTTGAGTGATCTGATGACACCAGAGTGACCAGTGGAGTTTTGCACAACACAGAAGGAACTAGTGACCACATTATACTCATATCTGACATCAGAAAGAGACATACTCAAGGAATAAATCTTCCTAAACCCTAGGAGCTGTCCAAGCAATATGTTTATGGGGAGGTTGATTTGTTTTGATGGATGATTAGAGATTGTCACGGTTCCCTGAATCTCATAGAACTGAGATTCACCTCTGGTAGAAATTCCTGCAGAAAATGAAGATTGTTGTATGCTGTATAGTGTTACTGTTAGTCTTAATAGCGATGCACAACACACCGATCTTGGTGCATGGTTGATGCAAGGGAAAAATGAAGGGGGGCCCAGAATTGCTGTGCAAAGGAAGCAATCTGAAACTCTCCTGAACTCCTGAAATAAAGACCAGACAAAATGATCACTAGTGCTCTGGGGGGGTCCTCTGAATCCAGGTGATGCAAAAATATGTTTGCAATGCCAGTTTGCCACTGGGAAACTCCCTCTTGGAATTATCTAGAGAGGCAAGTGTTGTCTTTAGAGAGAGCACTGGACTGGATTTCAGGAAATCTGAGTTCTATTCCTGGCTCCGTGATTGACCAGTTGGATGAGTACCCAAGGTAGTTCAGGCCAGACTCTTACAGAGAGCTCTCTGAGGGCTGAAGGACCTAAGCAAAGGCTGGGTTCTTGGGAAGGGGTAATTATAAGAATTATGAGAATCCAAGCTCAATGCTGGTATTTTAGAAAAGTTCCCTTCGTACAATTTGAAAGTCGCCTTTCCAAGCACAAAGAACACTGATGTCTCCACTCTTTTTAATTTAAAGTTTAGATTTGAGAGCGGAAAGTGGCAACTACCACACAGTAAATAAAAATCACCCACTGAGTGACCCTGAAGTGACTCCATTTGACCACCTAGTGCCTAGGATCATTGTTGTTGTCGTCTTCTAGATAGCAGCAGAAAGTGATCCAGGTAGCAAATTCCTCACAATTCCACACTAACTTTTCTGCTAAAACAATCCCACTCCTTATTTATCAAGTCCAAATTAAAATTGGTCTGATCAACGTCAAGACGTTCTGATTCCAGCTTATTTGGTGACACCACTTCCTTAGTTGGCCTGGTTTCCCTAAGATATATCATACTAGGATTGTGACAGCCAGACCCGCAGAGGCTGTGAGTTGAATAAGATTTTACTAGGTAAATATTTAGCTATAGTAGAGCAAGATAAAAGGCAAGGGAATTGGAACCACATAATGAGGAGAGAGGTAGCAAATTAAAAGATCAAGTGGATAAGTAAAGAAGAAAGATTCTTTAAGGAAAATGTACTACGAACAGAGGGAGGTGAGAGATTGTTTCTATGGCAATGCAAGGCTGAGGCTAAAGACTGCGAAGCTACTGGCAGCAAGTAAATGTATTTCAAATGAAACATGAGGTATCTGAGGTAACAGAGCAGATGCCTGTGCCAATAATGGGGAAGTCGCTAGGCAGTTTTGAGCCTCCAGTAACCCTATCCCTTATCCTTTAGCTGCAGGACTACAAAATCTGCCACCAGATGTGAGTACCACTGACTGCATGTGAAGGGAAGACAGAGCTCTCTCTCTCTCTCTCTCTGTCTTTTGGTCTTTAAAGTGTTGCTTGGGTAGTAATTATGCACTGACAGACAGGATCATGCCATTAGAAATGGAAGAGACATTCCATACTAGGAAGAGGTATAGCACATTATCGGTGCTTCATACTCATACAGCATATTTTCCTAACTTAGGAACATATTGCATGCTATTTTCCTTCTATAGGACCTGGATATAAGAATGCTGGGGTTGCTGCTGCACCCCCTGACTTGAAGTTGTTTCCATCACAAACAGGGTTTATAGTTTGGGTCATTTACTCACAGCACCTCCACAATACAAATTGTACCAGCCCCCCTGTAGCAGGTCCAACCCTGCAAGATTCACTTTTGACAAGGTCCTAAGTAGCCTCAATTCCCACTGACTTCCATCAGTATAGCGGGGTGGCAGCCTTTTAAGGGAGCTGGGCTTAGCATCGCTGGGTTTAGGAAGGGAGCTGGAGAAGAGGAAGACTTATAGCAGCTTGCGGGTGACATTAAATAGAATACACATTGAGGCAGCCTTTTTGGTTCCTCCGGTCTGTGCCAGGAGCTGACCTGGTCCCTGAATAGGGGAGACACAAGCTACCTTTCTCTGTCTTTTCATCACCTGTCTTCTCTCAGCTTTGTGCTAAAGACTTTCTAAGACCTTACAGCAGTGGTTCTCAATTTTTTTGGCCTGTGGACCATGCAACTCAACACAGACCTTTCCGCAGACCATCAGCCAGCCACCCATGACGACAAAATGGAAGCAGGAGTACACTAAGGATAGGGGGTCAGCATAGGAGGAAGGGTGCAGGAGCCAGGGTGGGTGCAGAGTCTGGCCAGGAGGGAGGGTGTAGGAGCAAGGAAGGGTGCAAGAGTGGGATGCAGGTGTGGGGTTGCAGTGGAGTGTGTGTGGGGTGTCTGGGAATGTGGAGACGCTTACCTGGTTTTGCGCCCCCTGCTATTCCCAGATCTTCCTCCTGCTGCTCCCCATTGGGCAGGATTCTGGCGAAACAGAGCAGCAGGAAATCCTCCAGGCAATGCATCCATGTGCTGCTGCACCCCCGGCCACGGGAGAGAGAGCAGCAGCGTGCAGAGCCGCTTTCTCTCCTCATAAGCCGTATCCGGCGGGGAGGCTCAGGACTCCCCCCACCACTTTGCAGGAAGCCGGTGCTGCTGCGCCAGCCTTCTGGGGAAGCCATGAGGCTGGAGCACTAACATGGACTCCCCACTGCAGGGAGCAGCCCACTTGCAAGGCGGGCGTGGACCACGGACTGCAGTTTGAGAACTAATGGCCTACAGTGATGTGGAAAGACTCTGGTATTGTTTATAAAGGTCATCACTTTATATGCAATCCACATCTATTTTTATACTGAATGTGCAGGCATGAGGCAAAAGTAGAGGGAAATGAAATGAATTTAAACACAGGTGTAGTAAGTTGAGGGTCAGTAACGAGTCAGCAGGCCTAAATAGAGGCCTGTAACATGAAAACAGCAACAGACCTGCAATCTAGTGAGCAAGACTTTGGTTCAGTAACAGGAGCCAGGAAAGAGGCCCTATTGATAACTGTGTGATTGTGTAAGTTAGGTCAAGCATGGAAGGACACAGGGAGACACTGGGTACAGACTGTGAGCCAAAGGGGAGTAATGGAACATCTTCATAAGAAATGTCTTGGTACAAAAACTCCCTAAAAACTAATGCACACATCGACCTAGGTTCAGGACCAGGTCGGAATTGACAGCATGAAGGATAGTAAGTAAGCCCCCGTTCTATAAGGTGAGGGGTGGTAACTAGGCAACAGAGGGTGGTAACCTGGTATGTAAAGAAATAATGTAAGTTGTTTGTACCTATCTATAAAAGGACACTGCAGAGGGTGCTCTCCGGCCGACCTTGGGGGGGGGCGCACTAGGCGCCTGAACAGCAGGTGTCATTGCCTAAACTTACAGAATGCACAGTAGCTTAACTTTGACTAACTGCTGTTAATATCTGTTATATGGCAATAGGCCTGCCCGGTGTTGGTACCTTATCAATGTGGGCCATAGTGCCCAGTGGTGTAACATTGTTCTGATCTCTGTTACCAACTGGTAGAGCTTCGCATTTGACAATAAACCTGCTCGATTGATTTCAACCCTTGCCTGCATCTGTCGTTGCCGGGGCCTCTCAGAGATCTCCTGTGTTGACCAAAGTGCATGGGGTCTAACACTCTAGATAAAGGGAGTACCGATTGTTACGCACGCAGCCGAAAGTTTATCAACGGAGTAGAGGTCCTGTCAGGAGCGCGCCAGGACAGCCCTGACCAGACGACGCTGACACTGACAGTCCAGACCACCGAAGGTACCGAGGTACGAGAACACCGAGGTACGACACTGGTGACCTCGACGACATGGACTCCCCACAGCAGGGAGCAGCCCACCTGCAAGGCGAGCGTGGACCACAGACTGCAGTTTGAGAACCAATGGCCTACAGTGATGTGGAAAGACTCTGGTATCGTTTATAAAGGTCATCACTTTATATGCAATCCACATCTATTTTTATACTGAATGTGCAGGCATGAGGCAAAAGTAGAGGGAAATGAAATGAATTTAAACACAGGTACTGTGATATGGACATCTTCTCAGTCTGCTGTAAGCCTGTGATCTTAACAGAAATAGAAGTTATAAAAAAGAAATCAAACTCAGCTTTTCCTTTACATGACCTGCCTCCAATCACCTCAGTCTGAGTGAGCCGGACAGCTTTCTCTGAGACTCAAAAAGTCTCTCTCCTCCATTCGAACAATGCCATGGATGTGCATGCCTGGCTCCCAACAATTTCAAACAAACACTTTTGGTTCCTGCCATACAAGGTCTCTAGATGTCATGATGTGGAATCTTAGAAGCAATGGGTTGAAGTCACAGTTGGCAGGTAAGGTGAGATGAGTGATTGGCAATCTGTTTTACGGGAATATAAATGCATCTACAGTGGTGTCATTTACGCAATAGAGTGTTTGTAGGAAAGTGTAAGTTGATGTAAGTTACAATAGGGTGGGGCAGTACTTCTATATCCAATATCTGCTCTACCTCTTACGCTCACTCCTCTCTTCCAACCCTTCGGCATTTGAATGACACCCACTTAGGCTCCCTTATTCCTGTGTATACCCACTTAGGGTACATCTACACTGCAATGCTACCCCATGTCTTTTGAACCCATCTGCTGTTTTGAAATATAGTGGACGTGCTATTTCACCATCCCTGTAAACCTCATTCTGAGAAGTAAGGGATGGCTCAAAATAGCACTTTATTTCAAAATGTGGTGCTGTGTAGACAGCACCAAATTTCAAATTAGACTTGAAATAAGCGATTCAATTTGCTTAGTGCAAATTGCGTATCTTATTTTGAGTTTCAGGTGCTGTGTAGACACACCCTTACTGAGGAATAGATGGATGGCCTAGTGGATCAGGCACTGAAATGGGACTATAAAAGAGATTTGGGTTTGGTTTTCTGCTCACAATTTCCCTCTGTGACCTTGAACAACTTAATCTACTCTCTGCCTCACCTTCCAATCTGTAAAATGAGGCCATTTTTCTATAGCACAGACAAACATCTATTAATGGAACTATTGTCAGATACTAAGGTGAGGGGGATCATGTCACTGTGTAGGTGGACAGCTTACACTTCACCACCAAATGTAATCCAATATCCTTTCATCAAAAATAGCCAACAAATTGGCTTGTTAGACACTGCATGTGACCATTGAATTCTTCACCTTCTTCAGCCAGGAATGAGTTGTTTTCACTAGATAAAAATGTTCAAAGAGTCTAGCTCACTACTATGCTACCCCAGTTTTACGCTAGTGTGACTGAGTTAGCATGCAGAGTCCAGAGGCAGACACTTCAATGTTTATCAGGGTTCCAGTTTCCTTTTCTCCCTTTTTCCCCCCTTCAACTTACTTCCCGTTTGCCCCCAATTTATATAGTAATATTCTCAGCTATGCCTTAATCATTTTACTGAGTGGGTCTTTGCCAGACAGAAAGCTATCAACCTAAGTTTTCTTTACATTTATGTTTTTCCCTTTGTCTGGATAGATAGGCTCACCACACATTGACTTATTTCAACGTGACTGGCCTGGAACGTGTGAGGACGTGACCATATGTTTCCCAGCTTATGGCTGTTCCTGCTGCTTAGCCAAAGTCCTTAGCTTAAGAACAGGGCCTCAGACTGTCATATACAGATGCTGTGGATGTGTTTTGTCACATTTATAGAATCGCTTTTGTCCCGATCTTTTACTTTACAGCCCTGGGGACTGAGAAGGAGATGGTATTTATACTACAAATGGCAAACACTGGGCACTGGAATGATACTCTAGGAGTGGAGGGGAAGAGGAAATGGGTTTGCTTGTGTCTGTCTGCAAACGATGCAGATCTGCTTGACAGTCCCAGGTTTGTTTGATTCTTGCTTTAAAATAGGTTTTAAGCCTAGCAGCGCCAAAATCTTTTTGGCAGCCAAGTCTTAAATACTGACTCTAATCACAACTGCACATGTTGTACAGTCAGCCTAAAAACTGATTAACTTTTATATAAGCTTATGTTCAAGGGGCAAGCCAAGATGTTGAGTTGGCACCAGTTCAGGGTCTGAATCTGTCTCTTCTTCCCATGCATGCAATAAAAATATATACCATATGCTTAAAGGAGAGAACCAAATTACATACAATGGGAGATTAAGAGGAATGACCCTGGAATTGCCATCATAAATTAGATGAGCCATTGGGATATAATATGATGGAATGAGCTGCTGTGAAAACACCTAATTTACTGAACAGATGTAGTCTTCATATATATTTATTATTTGGTGGGTTTCTAATCAGAGTACGTACCTCCATATTTCATTGACACTGAGGTTATTTCATTTTTGAGAAAAATGCAGAAGGGGAACAAACCACTCTTGCTCCTCCTGTTCCTGTAGAAAGGAAATATGAGGAATGGGGGTGGAGTTAATTTAAAGATATTGAGTAGCGTGCTTTTCCAAATTCATCTCTAGTATAAATGCCATTAGCATCACTACAATTACACTTCTGATTACCGTAATTTAGCGAATATAACCCGCGGGTTATATTTGTTTTTACAAACCCCGCATTCCCCCGTGGAGTATATTCGGGTGCGGGATACATAGGGATTTTTTATTCACCAGCGGTTTTTACTCACCGGAGGCTGGTGGTTCCTGCGGCTGCGCAGGAACAGGGGGATAAGTGCTCCCCCGCCTGGAGGATGGTGGTTCCTGCAGCTGCGCAGGAACCAGGCGGTGAGCGCTCCCCCGCCCGGAGGCTAGTGGTTCCTGCGTCTGCGGGGTATATTCGCTAAATTACGGTAATTTGGCCCTATGCTTTCAATACAAAGGCATTCAAACAGAGATCTGTAGCACAGCTAAAGTCACAAAGGACAGAAATCATGCTTGAGACCTTCAATTAATCACCATTTGGAGTAAGGCAAAACATTTCCCTCTGGAATAATATTGCAGTTAAGTGGACTGCAGAGAGATTTGTACCTTCATTTCAAACATCTAACATTTGCCATTATTGGAGACAGGATATACAACTAAATGGCCCATCATTCTGGCCTGGTAGAGTAATTTTAGTGAGCTAGGAGTTCCTTGCTTCCTTTACAAATCAGACATTTTCCATGCAGCCACTCACATAATAAAACTGATCCTTGTAGCAGTATGTGGTCCCCGGTGATCATATTTCCTACCCCGGAGTCATGAGTGCTTCCCATCTTCGATGGGTTTGCAGAAAGAATGAGTTATGTAGCAGCTAGTAAGTGAACAGTTGCCAGAAAGAGCTCCTATTCAGTGGACAACTGGCTTTCTTTCCCAGGTAGTGGGTGCTTCATCTTCAAAAAATGTGTCTGACTTGATGGCCCAGGCCCAGGAAGTGTTAGTCCATCTGCTGACTGAATCTCTCAGTTAGTCTACAGAGGTCTGCCATCAGCTGTACAAAACTTACTCCCCTTACCCTGCCTTCAGGGATTTTTTTTGGACCGAGCCAGACAGGCTCCAATAATTCACACTGCACCATAACTTCCCTCTGCTACTAAGCCTCCACTAAGCTTTGTAAAGAAGCTTGGGAGCATACAATGCAATTGCTACCACCCTTTCTTAGGTGAGTGTGGTAACAGGATAATGCAGGGTAGGGGAGCCTGGAGAAGTTCAGGTTTTATCAACAATGTTCAGCAAAGCTGATGCCAAAATCAAACATAATTTCTTACTGGCCAGGGGAATAGGATCCAGGCCTTCACTCTGGAGAGGCAGGGAAGGAGTAGGAGGTTACCCAGAAGGTAGGCTGGGTGATATCCAGCCCCAGGGTGCACACCAGATCTGCCTGCTCCTGGATTAGAACCAGGAGGTTTCATGTTCCCCTATTGCCAATCCTTAGATTTGAGCTACTTTGTGTTATGGCTAGCCAGGGCTCTGACCACTATGGGATGCGGGCTAGCGGGGACAGATTCTGACCTTGGAATCTAGAGCTACACTCTTGTCATGAAAGAACTCTGCCAGTCACGACAAGAAGAGTTGCCTTCAGCGGTCTCAGTGAAGTGCCTCGTAGATCAGTGCTCATATCAGAAATCCAACTGCCACGATTGGCAGAGAAGTCGAGGAGGGAGTGAGAATGGAGACAGGCCGATCCCTCTCCTCTTTAGAGATGTTCATTGATGACTTGTCCTCACTCCCTCACCGACATACGCTTACACCACTGCTATCAGAGCTGCAACTGTTCTGTGGCTTAGCAGAGGCTTTCGGTCTTCAAAGTCACCAGTGTGGTTCCTGTTTGCTTTTACCCTTCTAAGAATAGCCTTGTAAAGGCAGTGCTAAACTTCTCCTCCCTTAGACAGTTCATTCTTCCAAGCAAGGACTGATTTTATTTTGGCTCTTAGCACAACATCAGCACTTAATCTATTATTTAAAAAAAAAAAATCCTTCAGTTCTCCCATTGAATTTCTTCAAACGATCCCATGGTGGGTGTGTGGCTTTACCCCAAGGAACCAGGGGTTTGGCCCTCAAGTCCAGCAGATCTCTAGTATCCACTAAAGGAATGGAGCTGTGTACTATTCCAGCTCCATAGCAATGCAGACACTCACAGCCCCCATGAAGGGGACCCAATAAAAGATCACACCCCCTCAGTCTGCATTGATTCATGTGCAGATTTGCTTCTGGCTGCCAGGACTGTGAAGCCAACAGACCCTGCTCCTACCCTGCCCAATATGCTGGCCTTGTACATTGGCGGGAAAGCACTGTTGAGATCGCTACCTCCCAATTCCATGCAAGACAGGGAATGTGCATGCCTGGAGGAGGCGCTTACTACAGAGATCCCTCCACACAAGTATCTTGCATGGAGAGAAACAATCTAAGACAGGGTGTGCTGGCAAGGTCTCCCTGGCAATAAGGGCCTTTTCCAGAAATCCTTGATCGTTTAGCTCAGGGGACCGCGACTCCAAATGTAGCACCTGTCCAATACGTCATCTAATCTATCTCCCTCTGATGCTTTCTGGCACAACTCTTCAGGCCTGATCTGCAGTAAGCTGGCTGCTCCTGTACAGCTCCTCTCCCACACAAAGATAGCTGTCCAGTACCAGTCTTTTATGCTATGGGCAAACGGCCACCATGGTCACCGCTATTACAGCCCTGAGAAATTAAATGCAAAAATATTTTTCTTTCAGAACACAGATGCCTGTTCCTTCAACAGCAGGATGAAGAGCCTGTACAGATGATTAAGCATAGTTGGGCCTGTCCAGCAGCTTGGGGACAAAACAACCAGCCACCCCCACCTTTGTATAGGCACTTTTGTTCTTCTACAAGGAAGACAGATGGAACAGTGAAAATGGAGCTAGACCTGGATTGATACTACAGTACCTTTTCTGCTCCCCACTAGCTAATTTCAGGGAGACCACGGCACCTACCTGCCTTGATACAGCCATCTGCAAGAGAATCAGAGCAATCAGTAGCTACTACTTAGCTGGATCAGCTGGTTCACAACACCTACCAGGGCTTGCTGCCCCTTGCTCTGCAGACACTTAAAGGGGCAGACCAATAATACAGCACCCCCACTAAAATCACTGGGCTCTACCTAGGTGTAACATACGCTTATGTACCCCGCACTTCCTCTGTGTGACATTCTGGCAGGAGGGTCTGGACCACATAAAAATTGAGGAGCCTGCTACAAGAGCACATTAACAAAGAGGTGCTTAAGCTCAAACAGTAGTTCCTGTGCTTTTCGATCTGGAGGTGCAGGTTCAAGCCCTACTGCCAATGACCCATGCAGGGGTGCGCTGTTACACAACTGCAGGTGTGCACTGGCATGGAGCTCACTGAAGGACCAAAGCGTATGTTTTTACAAAGCCTCCGCCTCTTGCCATAGTATCTGACCACCTCATTTCAGATTCCCAGCAGTCAATTGGGACCTCACCAATGATAACATTCAGGTTTCCAATTATCCGATTGGTGGGGAAACTGAGGCAGATATCTGCTTTGTGACTGTTGCATTTGCAACTGACGGAGGAGACACAGTGAGATGCTTTCCTAGAAATAGCTAAGTAAATCTGTTTCCATCTATAAATCCCTCTGATCTGCATATTATCGTATTAGTCTCAGCAAAGATCCACAGACATGGAGAGACAACTGATATTGGACACAGCGGCTTCTCAAGTGTGGGTCATTTTCCATTAATGAGTCACTGGCACAGCAAGAGCAGAGGGTGGTACAATAAAATTTCCATTGCAGCCAGGGATGAATGAACACTAAACAGGACCTAGATCAGCCACAGTGGTACTATTCAGGTCATGTCTCTGCAGAAAGTCTGGGTCTCTTTTGGACTCACATCAGCCCATCTGCTTGATCTTGCCTAATCTGCTACTGACAACACTACAGTAGAAATGTCATGTAAAAATGAGGAGTGGAGGTATGTGAAAAGTACAATACAGTAGCCTGGCTGCAGGCTGACAGTGGGTAAAAAAAAAGTGGTGATCAGACAGACTGTAACGGGTTTGATCACAGAAATTCCCTTGGAGTTGTCCCTCAGTGTGCTGATCATGCCAGTGACACCCACCTGCCTGCTCTGTGGGGTTCCCCACTACCCTGTCTTGCTGGGCCGGAAACTCTGGTCTCCCTCTAGTCAAGGTACAGAGTTGGGGTTACCATCCCCATGTAGAACAACACAGATAATGAACCAGTTCAGCTCTGGGAGGTTCTCAGCTATAAGGGCTCAGCCCCCAGGAAACCAGCTCCTAAAAGGGACAAAAAACCCCAAATAAATCCATCTTACTCTGTATAAAAATGCACAAAGAGAAGGCTCATACGGTCAGGTCAGCCTTCTTTATCAATGAAAGAGAGAGATGCACAGTGGTTGCTCCACCTTCCTCCTGGTAACAATTATATACAATGGGCTTGATCATAAACAAAAGTGTTTTTATTGGGTATAAAACATAGGATGTAAGTGGTGGCAAGTGAAAACAGACAGATCAAAGTAAGTTACAAAATTAAAATGAACAAAAAAAATTAGCTAATTCGAATCCACTAAGAAACTTGTTACATACAAATTCTTACCCTAAATAGTCAGACCTGTATGCAGGGGGGTGCCAAGGATGCAAAAGTATCCCTTATGGTCCCCCAGTAACCATGCTCTGACCAACCAGGGTCATACCCTTGCGGTCCATATTTACACAAAAAACACCCCCCACAGAAATTCCTGCATACAGGCCTGATAGCTGTTCTTATCTCAGATAAAAGGTTTCAAGTCAGAGTTGATCTTCACTCTGCCTGAGTCTACAGCTTCTTCAGAGTTCTTTGTATCCTCCTCTTAGGGTGGGCCAGGTGGTTTCAAAGGCCAGCTGAAGACAAAGGACTGGTGGCTTCCTATTGCTTAAATAGACTTACCCTAGGGCAGGAACCCTTTCTTCAGCACCCCTCGCCCCCATTTCCATGGAAAATCACCAGATTCAAGATGGATCCCAGTACCAGGTTGCATGACCACGTCTTTCTAGGACCAACCATAGTTTGGGCTTATAGAAAAAACACAACCATTCACTTGGTTTGAATACTGAGTCATTAGGTACCTGAAGTATCAGTAATGGTCCCTCATTAGCATGTTTAAAACTGAAAACAGATCCACACGTCATATTTCTAACTTGACATACAAGAATCATACCTGCACAAAGCAGGATATACACATTCCGCAGATGGTCTGTTACATGAGGTATTTTGTCAAAAGCATCTTTGAGTTATGCATAGTGATATCTATACACCAATTTTCATTAATCATGGGGGAGGAGCCATGACACCTGCCCCCTGAGATCACTGCTAGAGGGATGGGCAGTGTCCAATGCGGAGGCCGTATGTTCAGGAGTTCTTTTGTTGCTATACCCAGCTCTAAGCCTGTGTACAGTACTAGCTTTTGCTCCTGTACCTAGCACGTACAAAGGCTTTCTCCCAAAATCATGTTGCATTACACACTTACAAGGAGTTTGCCATCAATATGAGTTCCTTTGTGCTGATCCATAGGTGTTGTAGGAAAAGACATAAGGTTGCCAGCAAACCAATGAGAGAGTAGTGATTCCAAGTATAGTTATCGTACTATGCCCTTTTGTTCAAACCCTTTGGCTACAACTACACTGGCCAGTCTTGTGCACAAACATCACCGCACCTCATCTGCATACTTAATGAGCCGCCATTTTGCACAAGCGGCAAGGAGTCCTGTGGCACCTTATAGACTAACTGCAGTGTAGGAGCATAAGCTTTCGTGGGCAAAGACCCACTTCGTCAGATGCATGTAGTGGAAATATCCAGAGGCAGGTATAAATATGCAGGCCAGAATCAGGCTGGAGATGACGAGGTGGATCCAATCAAGGAGGATGAGGCCCACTTCTAGTAGCTGATCTGGAGATGTGAATTCCAAGAGAGTAGAAGCTGCTTTTGTAGTTAGCGAGCCATTCACAGTCTTTGTTTAATCCAGAGTTGATTGTGTCAAACTTGAAGATGAACTGTAGCTCAGCAGTTTCTCAGCATTTTGCACAAGGGGCTTTTGCACAAGAAGGCGCAGTCTATATTGCTCCTTCTTGCGCAAAACCCTCCACTTGTGCAAGAGCCTTTATGTTGCTGCGTATTATCACCTCTTTCCGCTCTTTCATGTCTCAGAGTGTGCATTCAGCTACAGGTTTCCTTTTTCTCTCAGTAAAATGTTCTGGTGCAAGCATTCCTTTAAGGCTTTAGGAAGGAAAGGGCTTCCAATGGAAATGCATCTCCATCCCTATGTTGAGGCATTTTTCACCCCCTCCCTTGGGTGGCCTTTTAGCATATTTACAGCCACTCACAGACTGGGTAGGATTTTTTTACTGTCCTGTCTCAAAGAGATGGTGTTAACTTTGACAGGTACTGCCAGCTCAGTGTGTGGCACCAGCATGTTTTGAACCAGTGGGGATCCCAGTGATCACCCAGGTTCTGCTCCCAAGAGATTAATAGTGGAGTCAGCCCCCCCCCCCCCGACTCATCACTCTCTCTTGAAACCTGAGAGACAGGTGGGCAGCTTGGGAATGCAGACCCAGCACCCATCTCCTAGACCCTCCTGCCAAAGATGGAGAGACAGTCTTGCTCCCCCACCTCCAGATCATCTGCCACCTTTCAACTGTAGGCACACAGCTCCCAGCCATGGCAGACGCTTCCCTGGAAATCCCTGTATTCTGTTCTCTCTTAGCATTGAGTAGACTTTTAGCCATCAGGCCCTTGCATCCCTTAGCTCCCACAGCAGCTGCTTGGACCCCAAACTCTTCCTGGAGGTTTTCCTCCAAGACACACGTCTCTGCATCCCAGGACTGGACCTGTCCCCAGCTGCTTCTCTGTCCCTCCCCGAAGTTTCACATTGGACAGACGCCCGGGTGCTTGGCAACAAATCAGAGCCAGCTTTCTCCCCCCTCATTGCAAATTGCCTAGCTCAGCTGGACAAGAGTAAAAAAGACAGTCTTTTATTTCCTCTACAGCCCCAGTGGCTTTTCCCTCCCCCTCTGGGATTACAGCACAAGATTCCTTCTTGCTGCTGACAAGTCCTGGGATGGACTAAGACATCTCAAAAAAGTCATGACATATTTTGTCTAAATGGTCTTTGAGTTATGAATATGTATAAGCCAATTTTCTTAAAGCACAGGAGGCGGGGCCATGATCAGAAAGACATGTTGCAAGATTTCTGACTTCCAGGCTGTCATGGGAGATCCTGGGAAACTGCTGTCTGTGGACTCAGACAGTTAAGTGAATTCTAAAGAAGACTGTTGGAAAAGAGGGTAAAATGTCTAGGAACACTTAGGCCAGGTCTTCACTAAATGGAAGATTGACACTGCTACAATCAATCTTCCAGAGTTTGATTTAGCGAGTCTTAACTAGACTCGCTAAATCAAACTCAGAGGGCGCCCCTATCAGCATCTGGTACTCCTGCTTCTATGAGAAGTAAGGGAAGCCGATGGAGCTGTTTACTCCCATCAGCCTCTCATTGTGGGGACAGCAGGGAAACACAAAACAAAGTGCGTCGATTCCAGCTATGTAATTAACATAGCTACAGTTGCATATTTTGATTCAATGTTCCCTTTTAGTGAAGACCTGGCCTTACAGCAGGCTAAATTTTCTATGTCTCCAAGAGAGAGATAGGCGATCTGGGTTTTTCTACCATGGTGTTATTCGCTGCACTAATTTACAAAAATTGACAGACATCTAAGCGTGCAATTAATGGACTCAATTACTATGGGGGACTTTTAAATAGTAAATATTGATCTGAATCTTTGCTTGTCATTTGCTCTGATGATAATAGCTTGCATTTCAATAGCATTTTTCATCCCCCAAAAGATCTTAAAGAACATTACTGAAATCCTGCAGAACAGAAATCACTTCTTTCACCATCAAACAAACGTACACCATTGCTATGTTTTGAGATAGGAAGTGGCAGAGGTTGAACAGCAGGATTTGGGATAGCAAGTGAAAGACACAATATCCAATTGAAACTCAAGGTGGCATGAGGAAGGTCAAATGCAACTATTCAAAGCACCAAATATGGCATGCAACCTTCAGGAGCTGAGTGCTAAGCACCATAGCTGTGGGAGTCAGTACTTCTTAAAATCAGGCTGTTTCAAACAGCACTAACTTAAAGCACACGAGGGAGACTTTAGTCTGTGCCAGCAGACTCTGCGTGGTCCAATTAATGCACAATGCATTAGTGCATGCTAGAAATCACATCCCCTGGAGTGCATTACCATCCCACGGAAACAAGTCCTCAGAGAGCTTCCTTTTATGACTATCTTAGAGGGGCAAATTGATTTCCAGTTCAGTTCCTTGAAATGACTTGGTGCATATGTATTGTCACGTCTGTAAACACAGACGAATGACAGCGCGAACCTAGAGCTTATCACTGGTTTATGCACACAGGTTTAAAAGCTCCATTCGGATGGCTGGATGGCACAGGGCAGGGTGGGAGGGTTAGGGAATCTTGCATCCCTAAATCCTCATTTCGCTCCAAGCCAGAGACCCTTTTCTCCTGCTATAGAATCTGAGTAACTGCAGTTAAGTTCCTGGTATTCTCTGCAGAGACTAGCACAAGCCCTTCCGGCCTAACTGTGATTTAAAGGACACAAAAGCCTCTGGCTGGACCCTGCTTCTTTCCCCTCCCTCTAGTGATACAGCCTGGAGGGGACTAGCAGTACCAGGAGTCCAGCACCAGCAGTGGGGATCCAGCCCCACCACACACACACACACACACACACACACACACGTGCGCTCACTGGCAGCAAGTGGGGGGAGCAGAGCAATGTAGCTCCAGCTCGCTCCGCTTCCCGCCCGTGAGTGAGGGGGCCGTCCACCCCTCCCCCCAGTGACATGACCCAGAAAGCAGAGCAAGCTGGGGCACATCACTCCACTTTCCCCACCACTGCTGGTAAGTATGAGTGGGAGAGGGAGGGCAGCCCCTTGCTGCAGGCGCCAGGTCCCCTGCACTAGCCCCTGGGCCATGCTGGGGGCATGTGACCCCTTGTGCCCTTCTGATGAGTTGCCCCTGCTTCCACAATCTCCCCCACTTCCGGCACACATACCCTGTCCCTCCCCGATATACAGACAAAGAGTACAATGTGTATGGAGACAGAATTACTCCCTCCTTCCCAGAGATGGACCCTCCAGATCAGGGTTGGTTGAGAAGGATTTTATTTTTTTGCTGGAAATCGTAATTTTTATGCTTCTCCCCACCCCCTCCCCCCTTAAAATTTACCATAATTTTTTTACAAACAAAAAAAAATCAAATGTGAAAACAGAATCATTGTATGTGGTGGGGCGAATGACTTGGGGGGGGGGGGAGTCTAGTTGAAAAGCCAAAACATTTCAAATGAGATGAAAGTATTCTCACAAAAATTATTTGCTTTCCTCAAAGGGTCATTTTCCATTTCAAAAATAGATTTTTTTCTACCAGCCTTAACGGTGGCAGAGCTAGATGATTCACGTGCTCTTGTAGATGAAATGCAAACCTTGAATCTGGACTTCACAGATAAAAGCAGGGGAACTGATGTTCAACCGTGTTGTTCAAGAATGTTTTCATTTCATAGATTCATAGCAATTAGAGTCAGAAGGGACCATTAGTTCGCTTAGTCTGATCGTATTGCAGGTCACTGAATTTCATTAATCTACCCCTATATTTAGTCCTATGACTAGAGTTTGCCTAAAGAATAAGGCATAATACTCTCTCTCCCCTTTGTCAAGGTCATAGGACCCCTAGGCTTGTTTTCTGCACGTGTTTGTGCATGTAGGGGAGAAAGGAAGGGAGGAGAAATGATGGACGCAAGCCAACGGATGGAAACCACGGAGGATGATTACAGGATTAAGTGGAATGAAATTAGCCAGTGACTTTTGTGCCTCTCTTCTTTCAGCAAAGCTTTATGTGCTTTTCCCTCTTCCTATCAGTCCCTGCTCCTTTTCAGATCTTCACTATTAAATGTAGCAGGACAATTATTAATTTGATTGTTCGTAGGAGTTGCCCCAAGATAAATACATACAGCTTAATAAACCTTGTTAGCAGGAAGGAAGGAGAACACATTTCATTAATGTATTAACAGTCACAAAATACTTTTGGAGATGAAGAGTACCCTAAGTAGGATGCTGCTGTCGGAAGTCATGCACATGTATCTGATGGCAGAAAACAGCTCTAAATATGATAGTGTGTGTAATAACTTCTCTGGGCCATCCCCATGCTGCATGTCAGAATGAGGCAGCTCACACATACACTGCTCCTTTGCATTGTCGATTTGTGTTATGAAAGGTGCAGGGAAATGGGTCTTCTGAATTTTTTGCCTCATTTTTTGCAAGACCACTGGTTGAAAAATTGTTGAGCCATCAGTCTAGGCTTATGTGACTGTGGGATTGTCTCTTCAGGACAAGTGTATATGTTCCCAGGGAGTGGAGGTGGCTCTGGAGTCCTTTAAAGTCATTTAAAGAGCATAAGGATTCTCTTGACTTCTAGTTAAAAAGATGAGTTTTATCTAAGGGCAGGATCTCCCTGGAAAACCGCACCGTGTGTAGCCATGATTCATGGTACATCATGACGACTCTTTTCCAATTCCTTCTGTTAAGGGTGTTTTGTTTTATTAAAATCTTACATGTACACTGAATATCTAGTATGGAATTCCTGGTCTCCCCGAAGGACTCAGATATGAACTGTGAATTCTTTCAGTCGTTGCTGAGTCAGACCAATGCAGGAAGTGGGTTCTCTTGACCTGAGTCTGACTGTAGTTTCAGGGTCTTCTCAGGGCAAAGATCCTATCCCATTGTTCTCCTGTTGTACCAGCAAAGGGCAGGGTTCACTTTTAAGTTTAACAAAGATACACTATCCTGAAGTGTTGAAAGGTTTTTAAAACCCCTGAAGTTTTAAAGTGTGAATAACAAAACTATTGTCCTTTACAGTTAATTAGGTTTCAGTTGTTTGGTATGTGTCTCACAGTTCTATTACAGTGGGCACAATTACAAGGAGGGATGTTCAAATGTTTAAGTAATCGTGTAACCACTAGAAGTTACAGCAGTTACATGGTTAAACAGGGAACAGGCATGGACATGCATGCCTAGAGACTGCATGTAACCACGAAGGTTAACCGAAGAATCCAGACCCATCGGTTAATCACGTACACGATTACACGTTCACATCCCCAGTTACAAGAACTTCTTCCATGTTGGAAAGCTGTAGTGGTTTGAGAGAAAGTCCCTGTATGCACAACAGGGAACACGAGCACCGGCATAAATTTTATAACAGGGTTTCCTTCAGTAATCAAGAAAATTCTTTTTAAAACTAGGGAGATCTGAATTTCTAATATAAAATATAAGGGGAACAAATTGAACTTTTCAAGACTTCTTCAAACACACATACAGTTCCCACTTTGACTTGAGTCTATTCTGAATACTAGGGCATTTATTCAATCTCTTGAGTCAAACTTTCCCCCTACCAGTGAATAATATTAAAAAATTAAACGGGTCCATGACTGTTTATAGGATGCATCCATTTGCCCATTTAGACTTCAAGATCACTGGGGCAAGGAACATCTCTTAGTACATGTTTGCATTGTATCTAGCACAACAGAGTTTTGGTTGGAGCCTTTATGTGCTTCTGTAATAGGAACAACAAACAATGGAGGACATTGAGCAAGTCTATAGCAGAGTCAGGAGCACAACATGGAACTCCTGACACTCAGGGTATGTCTACACTAACCCCCTAGTTCAAACTAGGGGGGGGTAATGTAGTCTTACGGAGTTGCAAATGAAGCCCGGGATTTGAATTTCCCGGGCTTCATTTGCATAAAGCCGGCCGGCGCCATTTTTAAATGCCGGCTAGGTCGGACCCCGTGCCGTGCGGCTACACGCGGCACTGACTAGCTAGTTCGGATTAGGCTTCCACGAGGCGTACAGCTAGTTCGGATAGGAAGCCTAATCCGAACTAGCTAGTCCGTGCTGCGTGTAGCCGCGTGGCACGGGGTCCGACCTAGCCGACATTTAAAAATGGCGCCGGCCGGCTTTATGCAAATGAAGCCCAGGAAATTCAAATCCCGGGCTTCATTTGCAACTCCGTATGACTACATTACGCCCCCTAGTTCGAACTAGGAGGGTAGTGTAGCCATACCCTCAGGCTCTCTCTCTCTCTCTCTCTCTCTCTCTCTATGTATATATATATATATATATATATATGGGTTTTAAGCCACTGATGGAGCAGTACCAATGCAAATACTTAGTAGAGATGCATTGCACCAGAAACCAGGCTAAGCTACACCATTGCTAACATCTGTACAGTTTGGACTTCCCTTGTCCGGCACCCTTGGGACCTGACCCGTCCCGAATGAGGGAACTTGCCAAATCAGGGGAGGTTCCCTGGCCCCAGCCTCTCAGGACGCTCCCCCACCCTGCAGTTGACTCTGCTCTTGCCCCACTGCCACTGGGCTCTGGCTGGCAGGGCTTGGATTTGGGCTCCAGCTCTGGCCTGCTAGGGTTCCCTGCGGATGGAGCTCCCCAGCTGCCACGGCCGCACTTCTCCCCCACCCAAACGGGCATCCCCAGGGATGGGGCTTGCTGGCTACCCTGCTTCTGCTATGCTCCCTGGAGATGCCTGAGGATGAGGCTTGCCGGCTGCCCCACTTTTACTGCTGGCTGCCCCGCTGTTGCCTCACCCAGCCAGAGCTCCCCAGGGATGGGGCTCATGAGTCCCATTGCCACTCACTGGCTGGGGCTCCACTTCCAGGTGCCAGGACTCTCTGATCCAGCAACATCCATGGTCCGGCAAGACCACTGATGTTGCCAGACCAGAGAATCCCAGATTCTTGAGGCTCATCCTGTACAAGAGGTTTGCATTGCACTGATGTGTGTAGCTATACACCAATGACTAAAAGCCCACGCACAGACAAAGTCTCAATCTTAATTAGATTGTGATTCCTACAAACTCTTTCCCTCCTAGCAATTAGCTTTCTCATTGGCACACTAATAAAGAGAAAGCCATGACTTCATGTATTGCTTTTGTACATTTGCAGGATGGCTCCATCATGTGGTGAAACATTGCATTGCACCCAAATGTGAATTTCTTTAACAGAACAAGTTTCACAAGTGTCCAAGTTAGTCTGTATCAGGAAAAACTTAAACAACAAATAGTCTTTAAAGTGCTACCAGACTAACAAAACATGTAGATGATATCATGAGCTTTTGTGGGCACAGCCCACAAAAGCTCATATCACCATCTACGTTTTGTTAGTCTTTAAAGTGCTACCAGACTATTAATTGTTTTTTAAGAAGAAACAAGGAATCCAGCAGCACTTTGAAGACTAACAAAATAAGAAAACAATCTTTTTCATCCAGATTAGCAGGAATAAACCTGGTATAGGCGCAGAACCTACAAAAATTCTTGGGTAACAATCAATTATCAAGTTAGAATAATAGTGCCTTCGCAGCGCGAGCTTAAAGCAACCTTTCAAAGCAAATAAATCAACCCCTTCTCTTTGTCTTGTAGTCCTTACATGTAAACTGACAATTGAGGAGGATTTTGGAGGTAAATGCCATCTGAGTAGGAAGTTTGAAATGCACTTTCAGTTTAGAAGAACTTCAATTGTTTGACTATTCAAAATCTATTATAAAAAGGCCAAATTAGTTGTTCCCCTCAGGCCCCAGTAAGAACTCTTGCATCAGATCAATGTGATGCTTGTTTACCAAGCTGAATAGTAATTCAAGGTTAAGATTATTATTGCTAGATTGTCTTTCGGTTTCCTTCCTTGGTTACTCTGTTGCAAGATGACTGACAAAGATCTGTTGGTCGCTCCACTATCTACGTTCAAGGGACTTTCATTTGCTTGAGGCAGCAAAGTTTTCCTAGCGGGTGGTTTTGGTGAGAGCTGAGGAAAACCTCATTTCTTAGGTGTCTCAAACATTTCAGCAAACCAAGAGGAAGAAAATTTTAGTTTCAGGTCCAACAAAACATTTTGTTTTCGAGATTTTTAACAGAAGCAAAAGGAAATGAAACAGAGAAGGTGGTTAGCTCTGAGCTCAGTGGTAAGGACATTCATCTAGCTAAGAAGGCCCAGCTTCAAATCCCTGCTGCTGTCCAGTGACTACTCAAGTATTTTGTAGAAAGTGGAACAACTTCAATAGGAAAGACTGAAGGCAGCTCTGCATCAGTGCAGCTGCTGTAGCACTTTAATGAAGATGCTCTTAGCTGACAGGAGAGAGCTAAAGCTTCAGAGGGGTAGCCAAGTTAGCCTGTAACTGGAAAAACTTAATACAAACAACAAATAGTCTTGCAGCAGCGTAGGAACTAACAAAGAGCTAAGTTAATCCACTTCTGTAGGAGGTGATCGCTGTGTCAACTGGAGCTCTACCCCCAACAGAGCACTGTCTACACTACTTAGGTTGGTATAATTATGTTACACCAAAGTAATTCTGTAGTGTAAAGCAGGACTGAGAGACCCCCTTCCCAGCATATTATATAGCCAGGTCATTAGAAGGAAGACCAGGGTTCAAGTTCCTTCTTGCTGCCTAAATCTCCCCAGAGATCAAACCTGAAAAAATATCTAGATGTTTTGTTGCAAAAATGAAGAACTGAACTATTTTGACACTCCCCAAAAGTTTTCTTTGACAGAAACAATTTGCCAAAAATCAGCACACATTCCCAAAATGTTTCAGTTGATCCAAGTCTACATTTTTCAGTGGAAAAAAATGCTTAGTCTGAAAAATTTCACCCATCTTTAGTTGTAACTCATACCTTATCCTCCATATACAAGATAGACACACTATCTGGCTGCGGGCCAAGGATCTCACTGTACCTGGCTCAGCCTCACTCCTTTGAATCAGAATTCTCACATCCTTCTTCCTAGTGCCTCTGCAGATGCTAGCAGCAGTCCTAGTCATCCTCCGGTTTATACCATACCACTGGCTCCTAGATCTTCTCTCCCAGGGAGTTCCTCTGCTACCTCATTTTACTCAGTCACAAGCTGTTATTTTCCCTCCAGGCCTACTCCTTGCCACTCAATCCTCTGTTACTCATCTGCACTAGTTGGGGAGGCAAGCTAAGTCTGGCACAGGTGCCAGTGATCCCTAACCCTTCCCCCTTGCCTCCCCCCCCCCCAAATCCCCGCCAATCCCTTCAAGGCCCAGCTTGCACTGTGAAGCCCCACACACTTGACACACAGCATTAACCATCCTTCATGTTCCTGGATTCTCAGGGAGCAGTGGTGGCGAGGACTATCTTTTCAACTCTGGCTATCCAAGATGGCATGTGATTTTTCTACTTCATTTAAAATATCACAGCACGCCAAATTGTAGCCTTTCCCCACACTCTCTTAAGGGTTAAGAGCTGTAATAGTTGTCTTCTTCCATTAGCATACACAACTAAATTAGAACACAAGATGTTATTTTGGGCAAAGATGTCCCAGAATTGGTAAAAATCAGATTTTAGCAATAGTCATATTTTTTTCAAGTCATCATTATTCACAAGTTTGTAAGTCAGTAACTATTATCATTTGCAACTATGCTTAAGGGGATAACATCTAGGAAATCACACTTAGATGAATTAAAGGTTGTTTCAGGGACTATACTAGCCTCTGAATTCCCATGCCAATTTGGGGGTAAGGGATTATAATCAAAGTTTCCTGTACTCTTAGATATTCTCTTCTCTCTTGTGTTGCTGGGTAAAAGCCCCCACACACACAAAAGGGGGAACTTACCATGTCTCCACTCCTGCAAACTGCCTCTTACAGGTACTAGAGTTTATGAGGCTATACTGTCTGCATTCATGGAACAATTTGCAGGAGCAGGAACCTAATCTGGGAGCAACATTGCCCAATGGAGAGGGCACTGAACTCAAAAGACAGGAGACCTGGGTTTTGTCTCATCTCAGCACAGACTTGCTCTATGACCTTTGGCAAGTTGCTTCATTTCTCTGGTCTTATGTTCTTACCCCATCCTACCATCAAATTTAGGTGGCAAGTGTTTTGGGGCAAGGCCTGTCTCACTCTGTGTTTGCATAGTGCCTGGCACAAGAGGGCTCTTATCTCAGTTGGGACCTCTTGGCACTCCCGTCATATGGTGATAAATGAGCAATAATGTGGGAGAGCAAAACTGACCACAAAGTGAACAAAAATAAAAGCAAAAGCTTTTCTCCCCCACTCTAATCTCTTCCACTTATCAGCTGTAAAGATACCAAAAAGGCAGAATGATTCACTTTGGTTATACATTTGCACAAATTCAGCATGTGTGATTTTATCAAAGTCATAGGAGGGCAGTATTGGATCAACAAACTGTTTTGATTTTGATAGAAAGGAGATATTTGATAATGCTTTCTGGTTCGTTTTTATGATATTTCGGTAGACTGTAGAAAAACGTACTGGCTAGACAAATACAAACACCACTTCAGGTTTTCTAAAAATCTGTATTTACACAATTTTGTAACAAAAACTGACAGAATATTTTATAGCTGCACACATTTGTCATGAATGTAAAAAAATATGGCATGAGGCACACTCCCATTGTTTAGTGATGGTCTCCATTGTAAATTGCAGGAGGGCAGTTGCATAAAGGCTCAAGGTTTTCACTTAATACATTCTTTGCTTGCATAGGAAAATTATTTCAGCCCCCAGATCTTGTAACATGGAGCATATAGACAGGCTGCAGAGAGCCCACGAGAGCCTCAAAGATTTTAAATGGGGCTCTGCACATCTACAGTGGGGCTGAGACATAAGCATGTGTCTCTTTCCTAGCATACCTGTAGAGGCCTGTCATACAGGGATATATCAATATGTACTTTTAAATAAACAACCGGGGGGATGATTCTGCAGCATGCTGGCCATCAGTTTCTCAGTTCTACACAAGATCAAATCCTTGCTGATTACGCAATGTTATGAAGGCTGCATCACGCAGTGTACTTTTTCTCCCCGTGCTTTTTAGATTTGTGGTAGTGGATATAATCATTGTACAATTCCTTAAAGACTTCTCTTACGCCCGCCTGTAGCGATGCATTTAAGAACTTGATGTCACGTTCAATGCAAAGGTCTAGGATGTGGTAAATTCCCTCAGTTAGATGTTTCTTTACAGGTGGATGTAAGGTCACCTAGAAGAACAAAATCTCATGAAACTTTCCACTTTCTATAGTAAGTATACATCAAGTACACAGTAAATAAAGTACTGACAAGATACAATCTAATGCATCAGCCTATCTAGAATGATCAATGATTTCATTATCTAATATTTCACAGTGCTTATTTCCCTGATTTTGTAAATCTGATTTAAAACACAGCAATAATATTTGAGTCTGCATATTAAAATGTGTACTGGTATTGACTGTTCAAGACTTTGTCATACATGGGATAATTTGAAATCATTACAGCCAAAAGAACCATCAAAAAAACAAAATAACTGCCCCCCCCCCCCAAATCCTACCATAAAATACTCATATCTATCCTGGAACAGATTTTTGTATACCTCTTTCATATTCAGGATACAGAACAATAGCCAATATTAGTTGCATGCTTTTCAATGAAATCTCAGGAAATGTCCTTCAGTGAGCCTACATCTGCAATGGTTATTTTGTTTTGTCTTTTCCAGTTTAATAATTGCACTTATCTAGCAACTTTTATTTAAGAATTTCCATTTGCTTTATAAAAAATAATTAAGTAAGCCTTTAAAAAAAAACAAAAAAAACCACCCTGAGATATGTGTGTTTATTTCACCATTTTAACCTCATGAAACCCTAGGCATAGAGAAATTAAAAGACTTGCCTAAGGCCATTCCGTTACCTAATGGAAGAACTGGAAATAAAACCTAAAACCCCTAACAGTCGCTTGCTAATTGCTAGATACCCCATTTCCCCACAACTGCCATAATCCCTACAACAGAGCACCTCAAGGGGCTCTCAGCCAGTGTTGGCTCTCGGCCAGTGTTGGGCAACCTGCGGCCCAAGGGCCACATGCGCCCCTTCTACATGTGCCCCTCAAGGCATTTTGTTTACTGTTGCCCATGTGCAGGGTTGCCCGATACTACTGGATTCTACCTACTGTTTTTTTCCTACCACTATTACAAAAAAGACAGGCACAAAGCCAGGGCATGTGAAGTGAGGTGCGTGCTGACTGCCTCTGTACCTAATCAAAGCACTGCTAAGGTTCAACTGGCACATCACGCAAATTCTACATATGCAAGCACAATTAGCAAAATTCCCCTAGCCCAGGAAACCATCTTGGTTACAACACATGAAGGAGGGCCACATGAATGCCACTCACTATCCTAGGTTGCCCATCATTGCTCTAGACAAACTGGAACACACTCTATGACCATAACCAACTCACTGAACTATTTACTGCCTTAGGTTCAGGTGGCCTCTGAAGCGGAGCATGTTCTAGCTTCAGGAAGAAGTCTGATCCCTACCAAATATCAACATTAACTTGGTGCCTCCAGACCTGGGCGTCTGCACTCCAAACATAATGAAAACTGCATGAAAGGCTCTCGCTAAAATTGAGAATTTTACTCTTATAGAAGTAGACTTCTAATCCCTGCATCAGGTCCAGGCTCTCTTTCTGCCCTGAACATATAGAGCAGTGAAGGAACGGGGCTGCCTTCTAAAGGATAAAGAACCAGTTGATTGCTCAACAAACCTTTATTATTGAGAAGTTGGGCCAAATTTATAACTGGTGAAAGCATATGCATCTGTACTGGAGTTACACCTGTTTACACCACATTGGAATTTGCCTTAAGCCCTCTTGACTGGTCTTTACTTTACAGTACAACTCCCACTAATCGCTGTCTAAAAACATTATAAGATTTAAACAGTTGCCATTGTTGGCTGGCAGTTAGTTCAACCCATAAACACCGTTTAATCTATATAGTTAAGCAAGACCAATTTGCATTACAGAATTCTTCTCAGGGCATGCTAAGCGTCTGAAGAGTTATTTCACCATTGGTGAATTATGCTGCAGCTCAGAGATAACACATGAAAGGTGATATATTAAGCATATAAAAGAGGCTTCAGGTGTATCCAGTGCCAATGTTCTTTATAGGAAGGTCAATGAATAGCAAGTTTCTCTGTTTTCTGAGTTGCCCATCCAAAGGCCCTAATAATGTCGTTTGAACAACGTTGGTTTATAGTTTTAAATTCCTTTAATTTTTGCAGAGGGCAGAGGAGGCTTGACAAAAGAGTCACTTATGCTGATTTTGAATATTTTTCCCAGCCCCTTTCTTTACCCTTTCCTCACCTGGCACCACCAAAGTTGCAATTGATACTGACGGAGGATTAACCAAGTCTGATTGGAGTGCAATTTGTGGAAAAGAAAAGGAAAGGTGAAAACATGAAGATGATTACAAAGAGCGAGAAACTAGGAGCTTGCAGCTTTTGCTGAGGACTGGAAACAGGTGAGGCAGATACCTGAGTGTGCATTGCTGTGGATGAGTTACTGAACACTGTGCTTTTGTCTACACTGCAGGGTTTTTGTGCAAGAAGCTTTTTGCAGAAGAGTTCTTCCACAAAAACTTCTTGCGCAAAAGCGCGTCCACACCTCAAAAGCACATCACAAAAGCAATGTGCTTTTGCGCAAGAGAGCGTCCAAACTGCATGGACAGTCTTGCGCAAGAAAGCTTTGACTGCCATTTAACAGAATGGCCAGCAGAGCACCTGTGCTTTTTCTCATAGGCTCTTTTTGCACAAGAAACCCCTGCAGAGCGTCCACATGTGCCTTTTTGCGCAAGAGCTGTAGCACAAAAAGGACTTATTCCTCGTGGGGAGAGGAATAACTCTACCAGAAAAAGCCCTCTGTCCTGTCGATTTACTGTATTTTATTTTTTTGCGCAAAAACATGCTTGAGGTGTGGACGTTCTGCCAGTTTTTGCGCAAAAAGTGTAGACATTGCCTGCTACAAAAACAGGTAGGGCATGCATGCCCCAAAAAGGCAGAGACAGACAGACAACTGAGCAGCATGTGAATGAGTTACAGAACTTTACTCCAGTTAGTCCTACTGAAAGGGAAAAAAGACAAGACAGGAGCAGTTGGATTTGTTAATGCCAAAATTATCCCCCTTGGGGTTCCCTATGGCATTACTTCGAGTCACTCCTGTCCTTCACTTGGACCCAACTTATTGCCAGGAAGAGCTATGGCTGCAGAAGCTTGACGAAACGGACTATACTGAAAATTTCACATTACAAGAAAGAGCAGCCAAATTACAGGAGCAATCATCTGATCAGCCAACTGATGAATTGGGCAGCACAGGTGGCACTCAAGTGGCTCAGATTATCACAGCGTTAAAATGCAGCAACACTTTGCAAGTATGACATCAGTCTAGAGAGAGCCTGAGGTTCTGCTCATATGAGATGCAGCCCAGTGAGGCACCTGGCAAGCTGTGCAGATGTGGATTAAGCCAGACAACAGCGGTAGAGATTTTTTATCCTACTTCAGGTGCTCCAGATGGCTGATGCAAACATGGGGATTTGGGTGTCTGAACAGCAGCCAACAGCAGTGAGACAAACAGGCTTGGCTGGGTGAATGCAGAAAGGACATCAATGGAGAGACTAGTATACAATGAAGTCCTTGGACAGACTTTGCTGAGAGGTGGCAAATAGCAATAGTACTCTAGAGCTCGTTAGGTTTTTCTCCAGGACAGCGATATGTAAAACTCTAATCACTAGCACAAATAATTACAGGAAGATTTTGCAGGCTTTGATGGACACAGGCAGCACTCAAACCCTAATGAAATCCAAACTGGCTAACCTGGAACAATTTTAGTATTTCAGATGTTAGATCTGGCTGCAACAAGCTACTCCAATGTAGATGTCTTTTTGACTATGCAAGAGCAAGAATATTTGCTTTCAGTAGAAGTGGGGAATGGCCTTGCATATGATATAGTTCCTAGGTCAAAGCTCTAGTCAATCAAACTAGGCTTTTACACACAGTGTTTGGCTGATCCTTTCCTACTAATAATAATGGGTATCATCTAGGAGTATGCTAAACTCATAGGAGCTGAGGACAATAGCCCTAGGGAGAAGGCTAGGAAAGAAGGTGGTTGGGGGGGGGGGGGGGGGCGGCAGGAGGGCTGCAGATTAGGAACCCCTTGATCTAATGACCTTTAACTCTTGCTTTCCTTTGCACACACTCAATCCCATTGTTCAGGAAATGGTTAAGGAAGAGGATGTAACCATCCTAACTGCTTACTAGACTCTCTCCCGTTTCATCAATGCCAAATTCTTGGCAATACTTCTAAAGTAATATCAGAGCCTGGTCATCAATTCCAGAGCACTACATTATCACTCTCAAAGGAGAAATTTTAGTCCCAGAGTAAAACACCCAAGAGAAACCCCTACAGAATGGAGGCAGGCAGCAAGGTATAAGATGTGCCAAAACACATTCTCTGTTAACAGCTAAGGTTAGGGCTCAAACTCAGTGCTCTGGTATTCTTAAGTTCAATGACTACAGCGTGTCACCTTTCACGACTCACCTTCTGTGAGAACAGGCTGCCAAATAACTCTGACTTCAATCTAGCCCTAGTCTTTCTGCAAAGCCCATGTGACTATCACTCATTCTCTCTCTGGTCCATCAGCAAGCTCAACCTGAACTAGAGTAGCAAACTTTATCCTCTGACTTCTTTCAGAATCACTTCCCAAAAGGGGCTGTGGTGTTGTGTACCAGCTGAGATCAATTTAGGGAGGATTAGAGCCTTGATTTGTAGCCCAGGTGTATGCAAAAAACAGAAGAACCAGGTGATTTTTATAAATGCAGTTTTTTTACAAGGCATATGATCTCTCAAATAACCACATATTTGGACCACTAGCCCTACTCTGCATCCCCATGAGCACTTAAGAGAATTTAAAATAGCTCTTTAAAACAGTAACAAAATACAGGACTATGTAGCACTTTAAAGACTAACAAGATGGTTTATTAGATGATGAGCTTTCGTGGGCCAGACCCACTTCAGTACGTGACTCTCAACCGTAACCTTATAAGGACAATGGTGGATGACTGTATATTACCTTCTGCAGTTCAATCACATACTGGGCCACTATGAAGGGAGAAAACACTGTGAACTCCTCTGTTTTTGCAGCAATGTGAGTATACATCCTTTCTATCAAGTGCGCACATTTCAATACAACACCAAATTCATCTGTGCTCCCTAAAAGAGAAATCAAATTGTGGTTTAAAATTAAAGGTTAAAAAAAACTCTGCTATACCCTCCTCCCCCAAAATGAACATAAAACCAACAACTAGCTAGCCATGGTTTCATATTTTGGATTTGCCAAAAGGCATTTTATAGATATAGTATCATGAGCTTTCATGGGCAAAACTGATTTCCTCAGATGAATGGAGAGAAAGATGCTTTCTTTTTCTCCATTTACCTGAGGAAGTGGGTTTTGCCCACCAAAGTTCATACTACTATATATTTTTGTTAGTCTCTGAGGTGCTAGTCTACTACCTATTTTTTAAAGTTACACACAGTTCGCCCTATTCTGCACCTTCTTCTGTGCACTACACCCAGACTCAGGTATATTAATGAAAATGACGACACAGCACCTCTGTCTCCTTTCTGTCGCCCCTCGTGCATAACGGAAACAACCAGCCTATTGAAACTGTTCAGGAAAGATGGCGCTGATTTTAGCATCACCTGCAAGAACATCAAACCAAAGAGGATCAGACAATGCCTAATGCGATAAAGAAAATGGTTTCTTTATTAAAGCAGCGCACACAACATAACACCCCAAAATAAGAGTGGATTTATGTGCTTAAAAGGAAAGTACATTGACTATAAGCTCTACAGGGAAGGGAATGTATTTTTGATCTGTTTGTACAGCTGCTGGCAAAATGGGGGACCTAGGGATCCTAGATGGTATGGTTAATACAAGTAATTGTAATAATCTCAAAGTAACCCCACAGCCACAAGTCAGAGGTTCAACGTTATGTTATTCTAATGCAGTGGTTCTTAACCTGGGGGTAATTTACCCCATGTCATAACCATGAGGGCTGGCCAGCACCTGGGGACTAAGGGGTTAACAATGTCTCCTGTCTCTAGCCAGGTATCTGGTCAGCCAATGGCAATGCAGGTAGGGATTTCAAACTGGGACAAAGGAATTTTAAACCTTTCCCTCCTTTGTCTGAGACAGAGTGGTTTCTTCCAAGTAACAGGGAGATGGGAAGGCCTGTCTCTCTCCAAGAAAAGTCTTTTCACAATATGTAAGTAGGGCAAAGTTTATATAATCCGTCAGGCATTACTATTTTTCTGGTTTGGGAATGTGGAATTGATGTCTGAGTTGTTCAAAGTGTGTTTTTTTTCCTCTCTCTTTAAAAGTGTTTTTCCTTTTATAACTAAAGTCCTGAGCCCATCGGGGGGAGAGGGAGGGTCCCCCCCATGAGTATATTGGTAGCTTTTTTTCATCTGGCCACTTTATTATACTTGCAAATGTGGTATTGTTTTGATAATAAAAGTTTGTTTTCTTTTTCTAATTAACCTGGTATTGGTTCATTTCTGTGTCCTGGAAAATCTGTCTGTGGGTATATGCATGCCTCTGACTAGGGGGCAGCTACCACACTGCAGCTTGTATTTTCTCTTGTCTTTTCAAGCTCTTTGGGGAAAAGAGCTTGAGGTACCCCAGAGGGTTTAGGGAGGAGGTTTCCCAAGTGATCTCTTACCTCGTCTCCTTGGAATACTTGAGTGGTGGCAGCGGTTTTTTATTCTCCAAAGTCTGGGTATTAGGATTTTGGGGGGAAGTTTTTGTAACAAAGCCTGTAAAGATCAGGTTTGGGGGTGCTTTTGCAGGCCCTGACTTCTGCATTTGTCGTACTGGAGTGGGAAACAGCCTTGACACCCCTCGAGGGGTAATTTGGCATATTTCAGGGGGTAATAAGTTTAAAATAGGTGTTTAATTTTGTTCAACATAATGTATGAGAAAACAAAAGACAATAAAAATGATTAAGCATAATGTTCTTATTATCTATTGCCATTTTAAAAAGGAGGTGGGGTCATTTTGGTTTATTAGTTAAGCTTAAGGGGTAACAGTACCAAAGAGGTTAAGAACCACTGTTCTAATGGCTGTGGCATTTACTGTCGCCTACACGGGACCAGCACTTGCCCATGGGACCAGAGATTAAGGACCAACACACTTATTCATCTGAAAATTATTTGGGAAAAAAATCAGGTTTCAGCTGACATAAGCAGTAGAGGGAAAATTTTCAAAAGTGACTTAAGGCCAGGTGCTTAAGTCCTATTGGCCTACAGAGACTCAGTCTAAGTACCTATGTCATTTTTTAAAAATTGAACAAAGGAACTTCTGAAAGCATCACTCTAATCTAACTTTAGAGGTTATGTGATAGTCTGCTTTCAAACTGTTATAATTTCAGAACCTCTATGATTTTTCAAGCTACTAGTCGTAGGTCAGGGATTAACTTTTTAAAGTTTCTGATCACTGGACCTTTCCCACTCGTCAGCCCTTCTCCCTTTACCTTAGGGTGACACTGCAGTATAGAGAACAGGACTTCATGAATTCCTAAGAAGATATTCCCATACTCCTCCATCTTCAAATGACCCACAGGGATAGTCAAAAGAATGCTGAATGCCAGTGTCACATGATGTGGATTGGAGAGAATCTCTTCTCCTTGCCTCAGTAAGGTTGCTACGGTCTCCAATATAGGTACAACAATGGTGGGAATCAGCAACTGGTCCTGACAAGCCTCTTTAGTTTGCATCTATATGTGAAAATGAAGGCAACAAGAAAAAAGTATTTGGCTGTTTCCACATGCATCCTTTTTCCACACTAGGGAGTTGTACTGTTGCACCTTGACCCAGCAGCAGTATAGTGGTGCAAACTGCAACAGCATAAAGCCTCATGCATACTAGCCAATCAGTTCTAGGTGCAAGCCATGCACCATAGCCACCTGCAGCATTGCTTGAGAACACCACAAAGCCTATGTGTTGTAGCATCTATCCGACAATCCTGAAAAGAAGATGCATACAGAATATGGTATACAGGGTCTATTTGCACCTGTTCATATTTTTGTCCTTCTGTCCTTCACAAGCTCTGTCTCTCCTACGAGTGTGAGAGCAGTTCTCTGGCCTTTTGTGGTAGAGGTGATGGCAGGGGATTCCCAGCCACTACCAGACAGATTTGAGCATGAAACCAGAGGGTCAGACATCATGATGGCAAGCACAAATACCACAACATTTGGGTGCAGCACAACACAGGTAAGGAATCTGATTTATTTTCATTCACTCAGTAATTTCCTGGGCTCTCTTTTATTTGTTGGCTGTAAGGCCAGACTAACAGGGTTTTTTCTTCTCTGCATCAGAAAAAGAGTTGCCTAGGCTGTGGGAGAGGCAACTCTCTAAGCCACTCCATATAGCCTAGTGCTTGAGTCACTACACACATAATGTAGTGTAGCCCCAAAGATATAATCTTCTTCAAAGCAATGGAGATGATAATGAATGAGCATTTTTGCCATGCCAACATACTGGGATATACTTGGAGAAATTTGGGCCAAACAGCATAAATGGATCCTAGCCACACAGATGTCAAATGCGTAACATTTTTTAGAATAGATTTCTGTGTGTGTTTCAGACACAATAGTTACAAGCTCTGTCAAACTTATACCATGGCAGGTAACACCATGGGAGTTACTTACAACTAAAGCTGTGATGATCTGTGGGCTGGTAAACCAGAAAGCTTTCTTTTTTTCTCCACTTAATGGGCAGCTGAGCAGCAATTTGATTAGCATAACAGCTGACAATATTTCCTGCAAAAAATGGATACACAGTCACTGCAAAAAAGATAAAGGTGCTCACTTGAAATAGGACACCTCTCAGAGAAAACGTCACATTAGCAACAGCTCCAAAAAACTGGTGTTGAGCAATAAACACCTTCACTTTCTGTACCAAGACTATTTTGAAAACAGATCATGACATTAAGAACATTTAAAAATAAAGGCAGATCAACTCAGGTAATGAAGGGAAGTGGTGTAAGTACACATGCATGAAACTCATATGTACTTTGAGCCAATCATATAATCAGCATGTGTTACCAGCTAACATGTCACCACATATTGACTTATAAGAACTAAGATGAAGGTCTAGGAGCCAAATACTCCAGAGCTTTAACTCAGCTCTGAGTTCCAAGTTACTTAACCCTCCAAGAGGGGGTCTGTACCAGACTTGTTTCCAAATTTCTTCCCAATGTTACAACCACCAATTCAGCTCCATTGGTAACAGACGTTAATCATGTCACCTAATGAACTACTGGAAGATGCTTAGATGCTATGGTAATGAGTATGGCATAAGAACCCGTATAGAACAGACTGGTGGGAGCACTAATATAATGAGTGCTTCACATACCTGCTGGTACTTTAAAGCGGCATGCCATTTGACCCTGTTCACAGTAGGTTTGGACAATAAAATGGTTAAAATATCTGTGGCTATAAGTGTGTTGTCTATGCTACACTTTTATTATAACAACAATGGGACATTTTTAGTGATAAAATCTTCCACCTGGTCTTGATCTCAGTTCCTCCATCTGAACAAAGGAGATAGCTGTACTAACTTTCTCTTCTCCTCAAAGCAGTACTGGTGTGTTTTGTAGAGGCCTTTGATGATGAAAAGTACTCAGTTAGTGCTAAGTAGTACTCTGATTAGCAAAGAACCACGCACACTACAAGAAATTTATACTAGCATGTGCCACCCAACAACTACAAAGAACAAACCACACTAGGTGTGACTTTTAAATGAACTAGGCAAATCTTTTATGCATTGTTTTGAGTGAAGGTCATGGACTGAATCAGCTTCCTAGTAATCAAGTACATAAACAAGACAAATCACTATTTTGGCAAGGAGCCTCAGGACTCTACTGGATAATAGCAAACAAATTAAAGATTTTATTTAGCCAGTGTGTAATGTTAGAATTAACACACAGGAGTCCACCTTCAGCACTCTCTATAGGAATTCACCAATGTGAGACTCCTATTACTGGGAGTTAGAGTACTAAATGTCTGAGGATCATACTGAAAGCTTTCTTCATTGGTAGCAAGTTTCTCTTTCACTGTGTATTCTATTGATCTCTGGTATTTCTAGGGCACTCTTCACCACAGTATCTAAACACCAATTTTACTGCCCTGTAAGTTACCATGAGTACGCAGCATAAAACAGAAACACATTCAAAGCTCAACTCCAAAGTCTTCCTCATTTCCTGCTCAGTCTCTCCCTTTTCGTCCTGCCATTCATGCTCTACTGCAGTTCAAGCCAGGGAGAGAGAAGAAAATAAATGGTATGAAATAAGTCAAAAGTTCCCTACTTTAGGATTTTGTTTCCAAATATTGCTAACTTCAAGTCCTTGGAGCACCAGCCTCATCATGACACAGAACTCCTCAGTAGTGCAGTTCTCCATCAGGTGGGTCATCAAATCTGTCAGCTGCATTTCTAGATCTTGAATTACCTGGACTGTGGTGTCAGGGCCTGTGTATTCAAGAGACACGAACACAACTGAATTGCTTATCCACATGGGGACTTGCCACAAAAAGTAACTTTCAAAACCAAGCCTTAAAAAGGAGCAGGGGTGGGTGTAACAGTTCATGTGGGCAGAACATTCTTCTTTTTCCCACCTCCAACAGCAGCAGTGTGTCATTCAGAACATATTCCCACCGTACTGTTTACCCCACTGTTATCTTGATTAATTTCCTTCACTCTGTGAAAACACTATCAAGATGCTTGTTCACAAGTGGGGGGAAGGAGGAACAAGCTGATCACAATCTATAGGATATCAGGGTGCTGGGAAGAGAGCCACAAATCACATGAAAATTAAGATGACAAAGCTCATATCTCTGTTAAGCAGTGACCAGATCTCCTACATGTTTCCAAATCAAATATTAATCAAATGTTAAATCAAATATTATATTATTTTACAACTAGTTTAAATCTTAGTTACTTTGCAAGCATATTTGCACTCTCCACAAACACCCCAAATAAAGCAGTAATTCCTGAGATTTGTGGCAAGATTTTCTGCATAAGAAAATAATTTTAATGTATTTAAAGCTTTGCACTTCTACTGCACATTCTCAAAGCATCTTATTACCATTCATTATGCCTCTGCACTAAATATGATATGAGCTCTGTACCAGCACTGGAGATGTTAAAGGGAGTGAGAGAAGAGCCAGGGTCAGAAGTTGGTAATCCTGACTCCCAGTCTTATGTTTTAATGTCGATATCTTACTGTCTCCTTTGGTGAATTCTATAACAGGAAAGAGTTGAGATATAGTCTGTTTCTTGCATGCAGTATAAGAAACTTACACATAGACACTACATAAAAATCAAGTTGCAACTCAGTTAGCAAGAGCTTCATCCAGGCTCACAGATTTACCAAAACGCTTCTCAATACAGAATTGTACTACAATTACTCTCTCTAAGAGAATAACAAATGTGCTAAATCTGTAATAAGCAGGGGTTAATACAAATTTCTAAAATAAATGTAACAGTAAAATCAAGCTAAATCAAACCCTTTGGGAATCAAAGACAAAATAATACTGACAAGGGCTTTTTTTGTACTACTTATACTGCACATATGCAATGTTAGTTTAGGTGATATTGCAAATGAGGCAACATAGCATAGTCATTAGACCACACTAGCACAGAGGACCAGGCTTCTAATCCCAATTCTGTCACTGGCTCACTGTGTGCAGGTAATAAAAGACCTGGTTTTCAGAAAGGTGCTGAATATCCACAGCTATCACAGACTTTGCTTCGAGCATCAGTTGCTGAGCACCTCTGAAAGCCATGTCAGTAGCCTTTCTGTTCCTCAATTTTTTCACCTTTAAATGGAGATGAACCTTATCTGCCTCTGCAAGGTCCTCGGAGACCTTCAGATGAAAAGTGCTGAGTTATTTACCTAAGCAGATCCTTCAATGCTAGCTGCTACACTAGATACATATGATTTTTTTAAAAACGCATCTTCAGAGCAGCTCCCAAAAGTCTAACCACATGATCCTAATCAGAACATTTTTACAGGGGTGTTTTACAGTGCCTTCAGTCATCGTTTATAGAACACCAAAGTATCATTTTATAGAAGAGCTTGGGGCTATATTTTCAAACCATGATGGATTTGTGTCACGAAATATGCATGAACAGCCATAAAGTATGTATTAGCATACTCAAAATACATATTCTTGCATAAAAACAGAGCTCTTCAGCATATGAGTAACTATTTCTGTGAAAGAAAGGAGATCAAATAAACTACATGGCTGACATCCACAAGGACCCTCCAAATGAGACCACTAATTAAGTGTGGTCAGCACTCCAAGTCTCAACAGTGACCCCCCAAAAGAGAGACAGGGAAGCTTTTAAATGGGATTCATTTTCTGATGGGCTAGCACAGGGGTGGGCAAAAGAGCCTCCACAGGCCGGATCCAGCCTGCCAAGTGGATTAATCCGGCCCCCCAGAGGACCTACCGATCCTCCGCCTCCAGGCTAATTTTTGAAGTTCTCTCCACCCTACCAAGAGCATGTGATGCTTTGAAGCACTGTGAGCTCCTGGCAGAGCAGGAGGAGACTTCATGTGCTCCCCCCGCCCCCAAGCCCTGATTGGTCAGGGAAAGGGGAGGAGAAGAGAGAAGCACGCAAAAGTTGCCCTTGCTGTGCAAGGAGCTCGTGGCATTTAGAAGTGGCGCGCACTTTTGGCGGGGCAGGAGGAGGCTTTGCACACTCCCCTGCCCACAGGCCAATCAGAGTCTGGGGTGAGGGGAGCACATCAAGTTTCCACCACCCTGCAAGGAGTGCACAGCACGTAGAAGTGCCACACACTCATGGCAGGGTAGGAGGAGGTTTCGCATGCTCGACGGCCCAAGACCCTGATTGGCCTGGGGGTGAGGGAGCATGGGAAGTCTCTTCCCACTGCCAGGGGCATGGGTGCTTAGTGGGAAGGAGGGGCAAAGGGGCTCCCCCACTCCTGGACTAATCATGGTTTGTGCACAGGAAAACCCGAAGCATTCTGGCCCTGCCCCTTCTAGGGTGGCCCGGTGCCACTTCAAAAATTTGTGAAGTGGCTCCTGGCAAAAAATTATTTCCCACCTCTGGGCTAGCATAACTGGATATCTTTAGACTTTTTGAAGAACCTCTTATTTGCTTTTACCCTCTCCCAGCATTCCAAAATTAACAGAAGAGTTGAAGACAATACAAAGAGCTCCATACCGGCAAGTAGTTGTTTTACAGAATGAAACACAGTGAGAGCAGTCTGTTGTCCAGGATACAGATCTGTCACTGAGCAGAAAACGGTTAAAAACTGCAAGGCAGAGTGAAGGAACTGCAGATGACCTCCTGCCAAGGTCAGCTCTCTCAGTATCTGTGTGTAAAACTTTTGATACAGTTCAGTGTGGGAATACTCCCGATATTTTCCTGGATCTTTAGGATTCCCTTGCCCGCCTTCTGTTTTCATGAAGCCACCCACACACGTCATCAGATCTGCTTTCAGTAGGGTCGTGACTGATGGGATGAGTGCCAAAGGTAAAAGTTGATCTTTGGTGAGGTTTCCAAGACAAAACTGGATGGCTGTTCCTGTCTGGAGGACTGTTGGCTCTAACAAAGCAGACAGCATTTCTGTCAGTTGCTGTTTTTTCTCTGGCTGCTGCTGGAGGTATAGAGTCAGAACATGGCAGAGTGTGGTTAGTGGCACTAGGAGCAGCTGATTGACTATAGTGTTCCAGGTCTTGCCTCTGTCCGCATCAGCATATGATTTGCAGCTCACTAGGAAAGAAGTGAACTTTTCCAAATTGAGTTTCAGGCTCTGCCTCCTTTCGACAATCATCTGAAGAAAGCATTCCAAAAAGGTTCGGGTTACCTGGAGAAATTCTATCCAGTCAGGAGTGGACAAAACATCAGCAAAGTTTTTGCTGACTGTGAACAGGGCAGTCATGACAGCCTCAAGAACATCACTGGCATGAAAAACTTTAAAGACAGAATTGACACTTCTGCCAGTCTGTAGGCAAGTGAGGAGGCGGAAGCAGGTAATTAGAAACTTCAGTGACAGCAGCTTACTGCAAGAGACGTTAGCTCTAGTATTGGCTATCAAGGATAGCAGCAAGAGAAAACAACGGGTATGGTCTGAAGGCAAAAGACTGTCAAGTTTCAATGCAGAAATAATCTCTAATAAATGCAAAAAACTTTCTATCTGGTCTTCTTCCAAAGTAATGGGGGATCCAGCTCTTGTTAACAACAATACATGTTGAGCAATTTTTTCCATTGCTGTCCAACAAACCAACAGTTCATCCTTTGACTGTTTGTTTTCTGACAGTACCTCTGAAGTGCCAACCATTTTGCAAGATGAGAAGACTTCATCATGCCATGGAATATTATCTGCAGCTAGCTGTTGAATAGGCTGATCTGCGATGCCCTGTGCAGCAGAACACAGTACACCAGCGCACTGCTGAATAATGTGACTTATAAACGCACAGTGCAGCACCTTAATTTCTGGAAGAAAAGTACTATGTAGCAAAGCATCCGAAATCTTTTCAACTACGATAGAGGAATCTTGATCTGCAGAAACTTCCCGTGCTTCAGTCAATGATAAAGTCTTCAGAAGCATGTCAGCAACATACTCTATATCTTTCAGAGAAAGATAAGGAATCAGGATTGTAAGATTTGAGACTACAAGATACCAGTGAGCAGCTGGGTAGGAGAGAGCATTTATTGCACTAATGTTGCCATTCCAAGGTTCTGACTCACCCGTGCTCATGCTTGATCTTCCAGAATGAAGGATGAAAGCTGCAGCTTGCTGCAAGGTGTAAAGATCAGCCTCAGTCTGAAAACTGGTTTGCATTAGGACCTTTTTTATTTTCTGAAGCATAAGCCGTTCTAAGCAATATTTACTAGTTGAGTAGAAATTACTTGAGAGCGCCACTATCTTCTTCCAACCCTGTCTGTCCATACTAGGGAGAAGGGCTGAAAAATCCCAGCTCTCTGCAGCAGGGTCACTAACACCATCAGTTGCTTCAGCCAATCGAGACACATATTTACTGCTGTTTATACTAAGCAGAGTGTCAACCTCCACCCATGTGTAGACAAGTAGGAGTGCAGAGTCACTGACCTTCTCTAGCCATAGCCCTGGTTTATTTTCCTCTGCCCAGTGATCCTTCAATAGGTCCAGCAATGGCTGGATTACCTCTCTCTGCATCTTGTCCAACAGATTCTGAGTGCGAAGGACAACAGGTAAGGGAGTGACATTATCCAAACTCTTCATGTTGAACAGGAAAGCGTGCAGCACTGAGCTTACAGACAACAGCTTCAGTGCCATGTCAAAATCCTGTTTAACATCAGGAATGATTAGAGTCTGACACTTCTCCAGTAGGAGGAACAGAATATCCAGAATCTGGTTCGGTGGCAGCTCAAGGAGACACTCACTAAGTTTTGCTGTCAGCCCTGCAGACAAGACCGGCAGCCTTAACTCATCAGCAGCTGGACGGCAGATCACAGACAGAACCTCTTCGAAGAGCTTAGGGAACTGTCGCAGCTTTGTGTAAGTCTGAAACATGGTGTTTATGAGAGTCTCCTGGGGCTTCTTTATACGTGGCTCAGAGACTTCTGCGTCAATCCAAGCTGAGGCCACTAGGTCATCCAGATCTGGCTCCACAATTAAATGATTTAACGAAATCAAGGCCTTGAGACACCTAAACCAAGCTGGGACAGTAGCCTGTGAGTGATTCACCAACATTTCTGCCAGCTTGCGGTAAAACTGGAACTGAATATCCTTGTGCCTGATCCGGTCAGCGGCAACGTTATAGATATCATTGCTGAGAACCAAGTTCAGGAGCTGTTCTATAGCAAGCAGTTCTGTGCTCCAATCTGTGGGCGAGAGCATCTCCTGCCATAGATCCTCCTGCAGGTGAGAAATCCTTAGACAGCCAAAAAGCCTGGTACACATGTGGAAACAAACCAAGTGGTTTTCTGCCTTACAGTAAGAGTCCAAAAAGAGCTTATAAATCAGAGGTACTGAATTTGCTATTATGATCACCTGGAGAGCTGGTTCACAAAAACCAGCATCGTGCAGCTTAGACAGCACTGTACTGACCGGCAGCAGAATAGTCTTAAGAGCTCTTTTCTTTTTCTCTTGCAGTTCCCTCTCGGGTAGGAGCTCCTCTCTGTAAGATGACAAGAGTTCAGGCTGGAAAATCCCTGTCTGCAGCATGGCCTCTATTTGATTTCGGATTTCCCTGCTCAGATGCTGACGTACACGGCCATCATCTGCTGGTGTCCATGCTCTGGCCATAAGCAAATGCCTTAGGAGCAGTGCTGGTTGAAATAAGTGACTGGTCACTTGCCCAAACACCCGGTTTGGGTTGATCTGTTGCCTCTGAATCAGGAGGTACTGAGTGAAGGTCAATTGGAGGACATCAAATAACTGGGAGGTCACAGCATCTTCTGAGGTCAGCCACTGACAGGCCAGCCAGGAAAGCTTACTTAGGAGATTCACCATGAGCTCATATTTTGCTGTATAAATGATGGAGAGAGGTGGAGTGGAAAGGATGCCCCTGCAACAACTCAGCACTGTGCCAACATTTTTGTGGGATTTTTGAGCACATGACTCTGAAATCCTTTCGTTTATGACCTGAAGATTTAAAAAAAAAAATCACTATCAACCTTGCACACAGAAACAAAGGTAACATGGGAACAGACAACATAGTGAACAGATAACATATGCTAGAGAGCTCTGGCTGGATCCACCAACAGGACTTAATAATAACAGAAGACTGGAAAAGCATAGATCCACCAATGGTCATTCCTGATCCCAGACATAGACTACTGGTCATTTGCAGACTGCAAATTCATCAGGGTAACGACCTTGCCTTTGTATGTGTTTGCAAAGCTTCTAACAAAAGGGCCCACTCCTGACTGTGACTACTCTACTAGAAATAACAGCAATAATGGTTTATGATCCACCTCATTCTAAAATAGTGAAGAAACTTAATGCCACAGAGAAAGGAAAAGCTAAATGTCCTCCCCATCTCCACAAAGTCCCTGCCACCATGGGAAAATTCCTTCCTTATCCCAGATTGGGGCAACCTATATGGCAAGGATCGCCATTAGTAAGCAAAGAATTCCATTTATACTCTAAAACAGCCATATGATGTCCTAGAGTTGAGTGTACTAGGATACATTTGCAAGCTTTTAATTCTCTCATGAGTAGTCTGAATGAAATCATCTGGACTACTTGCGAGGGTAGGGTTTGCCTGCCTGGGTCTTTACTTACTAACTAAAATATTTAACCTCTTTAAATTCCTGATGAATTGGTGAGAGGAAAACCTGGGAGAGATCACCCCAGTATGAGATTACTGGGAAGCATTTTTGCTTTCCATCTTCATTCTCCACAAGTATCAGCTCTCTCGCAAAAAAGGGGACAAAAGATAAAATAAATACAATAGCCTACAAATATAAGCTAATTATCCATAACTATTTTGTATAACACCTCTCTCTGGGAGGAAGAATACCATTTCACATACTGCACTGATATTCACCATCTTACAGACAGTTTGGTTTGAATTACCTGTGCAATTGAAAAACTGAGGTTGATTATCTTTCCATCCTTTAAGAGATTCTGTAGTTTTCTGCTATGAAGAATGTTATCCAGGTACGTCCAAAGTTTCTCAACAATTTCATCCTCCAGTTCAAGTTTCTTGTTGTAATACGAAGCCAATGCATGGCTCACCCAATCAAGTAATACCTATGTTATTACAATAAAACAAATATACAGCTCTGGGTGATCATATTACCTGCATGGGAAAAGGATACAGAACAGCAGCAACTACCTCAAACCTGAGAACTGTGTAGACAGATGCCCATGAAGAATGAGCAGTGTGGATACAGAAGTGCAGTTCTCCAAATAGGATCAGGGTTTAAATTTGTAACAGTTTCTATTGTCAAGTTACTTTTGGCCCCCTTCACGCTCTAACCTTCATAGTAAAGCTAATGTCAAGAGTGAAAATGATAGGTTCCTTTCAGCTTCACTTAAACTGGCAAAGAAAATTTCTCATACAAAATTTTGGTATCAGTGAGGACATTGTTGAGTTAGGGTTCTTAGGAAAAGAACTGGTGGATTTTCACTTTATAAAAATTGTTCCAAATTCCAAAATGTAGAAACAGCTTGTCCTAATGATCACAAGTTTATTTAAAATCTTGATCTCCGATAGAAAGATCACACAGGCCTTATTTCCCTTTTTTGGAGTTCCTATTTTTTCAGTTTCTCTCTCTTTATATATTGTATACCTCAAAGTTTTGCAATCTGTAGAGCTTACAAAACCAATGGGCAGTGCCTGTTTTGCTTACAAAGTATGCAGGAATAGCCCATTTACTACAAGGTCTGCAGACCGAATCTGAAGATTTTATAAACTCCACAATCACAAGCACCAAAGACCCCACCTGACTTGTTATAACATTTATAATCCTTTACAAGTCAGCACTGAATGTTCACGGTCAATAGACTTCAAACTCCTTTCTGACTACTCTGGAGATTCATAGCTCTTATAAAACTTTCAAACTTACAACTACAGTTAAGGAAGAAGCACATACTGTAAACCAGCGGTGGAGAACCTCAGGCCTGGATGCTTGCCTGGCTCCCGACGTTGAGGGCTCCCTCCCAGCACTAGGGAGCCAGCGCTGACACTTCAGCCCCCCCTGCTACTGCACCACAGGGCTGGAGCACACAAAATCTACTAGCCTAGGACCCCCTAGGTTCTGGTGTGTGAGGGGAATGTGGGGAGTGTCTTTTCTCCTTCTCAGTCAAGGTTTGTGGTTTGATTTTTTTTGCTTCTCACTTGTGTGCAGCCCCCAACTGATTTTTCTGTGGGTTAGGGCCCCCAATCAAAAAAGGTTCCCCACCCCACTGAACAATGAGCCAAACAGCTATCATTCAAAGAAACAATCTCTGCTAGCAAAGCAGCAATCTCTGCTAGCAATTTTTAAATTCTGTGAGAGTAATAAGAAAATATTAAAATTATTAAACCCACTGAAGCAGATCCTTAGTCCTCTGAGGGAGTAAAGAGGAAGCATTCAACTCCACTCGGTTATATATTTATGTGAAATAAATAAGATTTTCTTAATTTGTTTAACTTCTTTATGATGATACTTTGAAATAATATTTTACAAATTTTAGTTTTCTGTAAAAAGCTAAAAAAATGTAGACAAATATTAAAATAAAATTATATTGTATAATACTGGTCACTTAAGTATTATACCCCATGAGCATGCCCCTACCCTGACTTGGAAGGACCACTTCTAGAAGTGAGAAGGTAGTTCGCCAGTTAGTCCAGTCTATGCTGGACCTTACTGCTGAACTCGCTAATCACAAATTCCACATAACTGACTCTTAATGGTCATTTTGTGATGGAGATGAAAGCCTATTAGGAAATAGCTTGAAGCCAAGCTCATTTCACATAGGCTACTACGCAATAGGGATGTCAATATGTAGACCACTACACCATTACCCTATAAGACTGAGCTTATTGGTTAATCATGTCGACTACATGCATTCCCTCTGTGGCAGCAGCCCCTGCCGGAGGGGAGTTCGGAACCCTCACAAACAGGAGCTGCTGCCACCCCGCTCTGCTGCCTCTGATACTGTATCAGAGGCAGAAGTGCTAGGCAGCAGACGGAGCCAATCTGTGTGGGGAGCGGATTTTTAAATCAGTTCCCCTTGCGGACCAGCTCCTGCTTGCCACCTTGTGTTGCTGCCCCTGACACAGAGGCAGAAGCAGAGGGTGACAGGGACTCCTGGGAAGTAGGGCTGGGAGCACACTGGCCACCGGCCAAATCTCAGGCACTATCGAATAGTCATATAACTGCTATAATGTAATGAGATTATATGACTATTCAATTACGTGCTAACATCCCTACTACACAACCATCAGCAGCAACAACTTTCAGTTACTCCTATTACAGCAGTTTTAGCACATGGTCTACAGTTGATAGGATACACAATGCACTATTTAGCCTCTGAATCAGCTTGCTCTGAGGGATGTTAAAATGCATTTCTTTTGGTACAGGTCTACCCAATGACATTTTTAGCAGGTACACATTTACATGCGAGGGAGGAGGTGGCTCCATAGGAGCCAGTGTGCGAGGGGGAGCCTGCTTGGCTCCCCATGAGCACTGGCTCCCACCTCCAGCTCCCACCTCCACTGCTGCTTCTGATACAAAGGCAGCAGGGGCAGGCAGGGAGAGACTGCATGTAACCCCCATGAAGATTAACTGATGAGCCCAGGATCATCAGTTAATCATTTAGACATTTACATTATCACATCCGTACTTGGTCTCCACAACAATAAACTGGTACATGTTTCTGGTTTTGACAGTTAAAACAATTTTTTAAAAAAACTCACCTGTTCTTTATTTGGAAGAAAGCATTGATGAGAAATCCATGCAAAATGAGCTAATTTAATTTTGTCTTCCCAAGAGGTTTTTGCACTTTTCAACTTCAGATGAATTCCAGAGTAAATTGCAGCCATAGAGCCTAGCACTGGATCTGAAACATCAAATTCACAAAAACGTTAGATGCACTAGAAATAAACATTAGCTGGGAGGATTTAAGAATATCAGACTATTAAGTTAACAGTTATTCATCTTCATTAAAGCCGACTCTTAGTTGGGCTAGCCCCCACGTTCATTTGGCTTTGCAATGCAAGACACCCGGATTGGATACCCTGGTCTGGTCATGGAGAAGCCAATCCATGGAAATCAATGGAAACAACATTGGATATCAGGCAAACAAGAGCTGGCAGAAAGGAGGCGACAACACGAACTGAGACTTTCTAAAACAAAAGACGGGACTATGCAGCACTTGAAAGACTAACAAGATGGTTTATTAGGTGACGAGCTTTCCTGGGTTAGACCCACTTCCTCAACCTAATCTCATAGACACTAACCTCCCCCCCCCCCCCATTCTAAAATCTGATTTGTCAATTTTATGTGTTCACTTTTTTTTCTATTGTATCCTTTGGTATATATGGTCGTGCCAATTTTCTTCCACTATTTGATCTGAGGAAGTGGGTCTGGCCCACGAAAGCTCATCACCTATTAAACCATCTTGTTAGTCTTTCAAGTGCTGCACAGTCCTGTCTTTTTTGTCTCAGCAAGTCCAGACTAACAGGGCTACATCGCTGTTACTGAGACTTCCTAGTAGAGCTGCTGAAGTACCCGCCTCCCCCCCCCCCCCCCCCCCCCCCAAGCACAGGCAGCGGCGCATGCCTGGCACCCCTCAGGATCAGCCCCTCCACCCAATGCTTCATTCGCCCCAGGGCGTGCGGGCCAGAGCTGAGCCCGGCACCTCCGCGCTTGCTACGCCAGGGATAAACGTAGGGAAAAATGCCTTGAGCCCCGGCACTTGCACCCCTCCCCGCCCCCCGGGAGAGCCACGCATCCGAGTGAGACCCGGCTCAGGTGCGTCCCGCCCCCCGCTGAGCCAGAGCGAGCTGCTACCGCCGCCGCCCTGCGCCAGACCCACCTGAGACGCCCCTCCCCCCGCCCGAGTCTGGGCCCGCGTGGCGCCAACCGCCGCACTGACCCCGCCGGCAGCTCGCTCGCACGCGCCCGACCCCCGCCCCGCGGCGCGCAGATTCCAGCCTCACCCAGCCGCTTGCTGCCCAACTCGCCGCGCGCTCACACACACACACGTGCTGCCGCCCCGCGGCCTTCGCCCTCCCGCTGAGAAGGCGCCAGGCAGCGCTAGCCGAGCGCCGCGGCGAGAGCTTCCCATTGGTGGGGGGGGGGTGCGCGCATGCGCCGTTGAGGCCGCCCCCAGGCCGCCTCGCTCTCGGTGTGTCAGTCAGTCATGGAGCGGCTGCCTCGAGCCGCGGCGGAGAGGGAGGCAGCAGCCGCGGCAGCCAGGGGAGGCGGCGCAGGCGGCGCGCGCGCGGCGGCGGCGGAGGAGGAGAGCGGCGTCTCGCGCCGGCGGGCGCAGTGACAGCGCGAGCCCAGGATCCCGCCTCGTGCCCGCAGCAGGAGCCGCCGCAGCAGCAGCCGCCTGCGATGCTCAGTGAGTGGCCCCCGGGCGGCGCGCGCCAGCAGGCTTCCCCTGTGCAACGCGCCCGGCAGCCGTCCCGGGCCCTGGGAGGGAGGCGGAGGCAGGCCTGGGCTGGGGATGCACCGCGCCGTGCATGCAGCTGCCCCCGCCGGCCAAAGGACGGGAACCAGCTGCCTCCCCTCGCAGCAGCGGTGCAGCCTCACTGGCAGGGAGCGGGATGAGGATCCTCCCCGCCTCTGCCTCCCCATCCGCTTCTCCTTTGCTCTCTCTTGCTTTTTTATCTCCTCCTTCCTCCCCAGCTTCCTGACTTCCCCAGGTTGCTGTGCCCGTGGCTTTCCCCCCTTCTGTGCTCCGCAGTGATTGTATTAGGCTTGGGCAAGTGGGGTGGTGGTGGTGGTGGTGGAGAGAGTATCAGAAACTGATTCTGCCTTGAAAAATGGCCCCGCTGGGACTCCCTGATTATTGTCTCTTAATGATTCCTAGGTAACAAGAGTTGAGCTTACATGCAGCAAAACCATAAGTTTTGTAACCACTACTCCTGCAGTCACAATCTGGGATCTTATGAGGGTCAAGTTGAGGCTTCCCTATCTCCATCAGAACTGGCCCTGCAGGCCCAGTTCTGCCCTCTGGAACACCTGTGTAGTCGTACTGAAGGCTAATTAGATTGCCCAAGTGGCACTGAAGTCAAAAGTTGATCTGTTGAATCTCATCTCATGAGTGCTGTTGATGCATAAGAAAGGGAAAAAACCAGCTGCGTTCCCAGATTGTGGTGCAGCGCATTATAAATTACTCTGTGCTATATAGGGAGCTGCAAATTGCTATTATTACATAGACACCTTCCAAAATATAGCATGAATGTAAAAACAAAGCTTTTGTTATGGGTTGTAAATAAATCCTGAAATTGTTAAAAAATCAGGATTTATTAACAATCTATTTAATGTCACTGTTTTAAAAATTTTTTACTCTTGCGCAGTGAAAAATATCATTTTCACTTTCTGATCCTCGTGCAATTAGTCAGCGGTGTTTTGTTTGGGTTGCAAATATTGCAAAGGAAAGTTACTATTTAAAAATATTGTTTCCGTTCTTCTTCTTCTTAAACCCTTGTACTCCCAGTAGAGTGTAGGTCATCTACAAGTCTCCTCTACTTCACTCTGTCTTGAGACAAAACTTCTGTCTGACTCCAGGAGTATCCCAGTTGTCCTTCAAGCTCAGTAGATCTTCTTCACGTTGTCCGAGGTGTTTCCATTGGGAGAGGGAAATTCATGGAAATGGGTCTGTTGCTCTAACTCGGTTTTACAGAACCTAATTTTGGTGTAAGATTTGACCCCCAGCTTCCTTTTAAGGGAGAATAATATGCATTAGAAATTGAGAGAAGTGGTTGATCTGCTTTCTGTGGAAAGAAAATGAATTGATGTTCATGTAGTACACAGGAAATAAGTTAGACAAAGCTTGATGTTTAATCTTGTTCTTGAAGTTTCTTTTATGGAATTTGTCAAGCTTATGCTATGAACTGTGCCCAAAATGCAGGTCTGACATAAGTGGACACAACTCCCACTGACACCGCTGTTAAATGGCTGTCTCTTCTGTTTCTTAAGACAAACTCCACTGTTGGGTATAATGGTATGCTTTACTGCAGAGTAATCAGATTATTTTTTGTCAAGGTCCAAATTTCTTGGTTAAGGTCCAGACTCCAAAAAATGTTTTTCACACCTCAATAACAGTAATGATAATAAGTAAATAAAAAGATGGTTCATTCAAAAGCAACTGGTGGTCTGGATTTGGCCCAGAGCTGTCCACATGCTGTTACTGCCATCTGAAACACTTTTTTTAAATTTTACTGCACTATGGTAAATCTCCATTTCAGCTTAAAATGTATCTTGTATCTCTTACCTGAACCTCTTTATTTCTCTTACTGTTTATATGGAGACATTTAAGTTAAATGTGAGCAAAAATAGAATTTGTAAAAATGAAATATTTTTTTAATATACTGCTTCCAGTACATTTTTAGGAATTAAATATTTCCCTGCATTATTTGTGACCCAAACAATAAGTAACGAGAAGTTGCAAGAGGGAGCAAGAGTAAACAAAAGTGGAATTGTTAAGCAGCATAAATAGTGAATTCGATTCTTCAAGATTTATTTATCTCAGTTGTTAGTTGCATAGGCAAAAATAATGGAAACAAATAAGGATTTTTTTTACCTTAAGTGTCCATTTACTTCTGTAAAGTTTTTTGGGATTTCAGTTTGTGTGAAAGGCCTGATACAAAAATGAAGTTTCTCTGTACTCTACGTGGTCTCCAGTTTTGGTGGCCTTCAGGTATAGAACAGTGTCCTGAAAGCAAGAACTCAATTTCGGGATAAAAGGCAGTGAGACTCTGCTTACAAGTCAAGGCCTGAGACGCCTCTCACAGTAGAATCTGCTGATGTTCAAAATAGGTGATTTGACTCTTCATATCGAGGCTTGGATACATTGCTCATAGCAAAAATAGACATCCCAGCACCTGCAGTCATGTAATGAATTCAAAATCTAAGCTGGCTTCTGAAAAATTGTTACTAGTCCTTGTGAGCATGAAGAAAAGATTGATAATATGGATGGAGCCTAACTGTCATGGGGTCTGCCTGCATTTGCAGAGTGCTTTCAGAAGGAGAAGCAGGGGATCCCCACAAATTAGACTAAGTTCCTGTTGCTCTGGGGAAGGGAAACTTGGCTTGAGTTCTGTGCACCTGGAGTATCCCGTGGGCTCCTCTGGGCTTTTGGTGTCTCTAAAAAACAAAAAACCAACCCCTCATGACACCAAACCAAGCAGATTTAATTCTGTGTAGCTCTTTCATCTCCTTTTTTTGTTTTCTTCTTTTGATCAGCAGTAGATTCGTTAATAATATTGACATATCACCACTGGGCTCTTAAATTGATGCCTCATTAAGAAGACTCAAATAGCTCAGACCTCTGAATGATTTTCAGGCTTTATGCAAAGTCAGCCAGGTTGTTGCATCTATTACAGTCATTTCACATTTTGAAAACTTTCTTCACAATTTTGAAAGCAAAATACTTTTGAAGGTGAAAGTTCAGATTCTGGAGAACAAGATGTCTGACAGAAAAAAAAAATCTGGGTTTCTGACCTCGCTTGACCTGCCTTAACTTGAACCCTGCTGAAGGCATTCTGAAGGGCTGCTTGCTTATGTTCAAAGTTTTGTACTCTCTGCAATGGCCATCAAAATCACAGTATCATTAAGAATATTGTGGTGGGTTCTGTGTCTTTAATTGTGGATGATTTCCCTGCTTCTATAGCACTATCCTTAGTACTGAGGAATCAGGTCTGGTAGTCAGTAAAAGAGCGGAGCTGCAAACAGCTGCAGCAAAAATAGCTTTTCTGGAGAGATGCAGCTGGACTGCAAGAACACCTATAGCAGTAATGTCATGCATTTGCAGTGTTTTAGGGGATTTGTTCTATAGTAGAGCAACAAGATAGCTTCTGTTTAGAAACTTTAAATCACCCTGTATGTACAGGAAAAAAAAGTATTATCAGGAAATGTCATTCCAAGTGTGAATCCCTGCACTGTTGCAGGCAAGGGAGGGCATGAAAGGGAGTAGGTGTTTGCCTTCAAATGTATAGAGCCTGGCATATCCATTTTGTATTTGTGGATAAAACTTTTGTATCTGGAGCCTTGCAAATCTTACTCCTGAGGAAAACCTTGCATCACTGAGCATGTGCACAATTTATAATGCGCCCCCCCCCCCCGCCCCGCCCGCTGCTGGGAAAGCAGAGGCAAGCTGCAAGAGTGGTCATGCACTGCCTACCTGGCAGGGTAGGCAGGTTGGTTTGGGCACCCAGAGCAGATACAAATCACTGCCGGGTCTGTATGTGCAGGAAGAAGAACTGGGCAATAGTGTATGTGAGAGAGACTCTGTCCCTCTTGCTTGCTATTGCAGCATGCTTGGCATGGAGGGATAGGACTTGGGGTGGTTTTAAAGAGGTAGGCGTGAGGCAGGCTCTGTTCCCTCAGGCAGAGCAGAATGTAGCAGCCAACTTGCTTAGTGAATTGTTCTCATTGTTCTTAGTGAATTCCCCCAGGAGTATAAAATAGGTGTAATGACTCCTTTACATTGCCACAATGGTGTAAAGAAGCCTTTTTGTATAGGACAGGTCCACCTTATAAATGCATATGGTGCTTTAGTGATTAGAAGTGGTCTAAAATGTTGGATTTTAAAAAAAATCCTATCAAAATGTGCTCCATGAACTGTTTGCTACATTATGGAGATGGTCAGTAGCCAGTATACATTTTGAGTTTGAGTCCCTAGTCTTCACTTGTTCTTCAGTTGCCTATGATAAAGGCTATGTCAGCTAGGGACGTAAAATCCTGTTTAGGAAGTTAACCAGTTAAATCATGGATGGGCGGCTGCTCTGGCTGGGCAGAGCCTGTGGGTAAGGCACATACTTACTAGGTAACTGGTTAATTAACCTTTTGCATCTCTAATGCCACAACGTCCATGACTTCAAGCAAACTCCATGACATTAGGGACCCTGCAGCTGATCTGATTCCGTGGGTAGCAGGAGACTCCTGCAGCTGTGGGATTCTCTCCAACTGACCAGCTGGCACTGACCTTGGGCCTGCCCTGCCACTGCTGCCAGGGGTCCCTGCTGCAGCAGCTGAATTGCTGCAAGCAGCCACAGCCCCCCTGCACAGCTACTGGGCAATGAGGTCCCTGCAGTTCTGAGTTGCTTCAGGAGCAGGACCGAGGGCACGGTGCTGGACCCTCCTCATTTTGTCAGGGACGTTTTTAATAAGAGTCAGGGACAGGTCATGGCCTGTCATCTGTCTGTGACTATTACTAAAAAAATCCATGACAAAATTATAGCCTTACCTCTGATGTAAAACTGAGCATACGGCTGCACATATTTGTTGACTAATAACTAGAAGTAAAGGGTCAATACTAGCTACATTTCTATTAAAGAGAGTTTGGTAATATCCTTTAATGTTTTCCACTCCTGTTCTCCATCCATTGCATTATAATTTAAATAAATTACCTACATAATCACGCTTGGTTATATTGCAGTATTGTGACAAAAATATGCCAAGTAATGCAGAATTTGAAAATATTGTGCACAGATTTAAAAAAAATTGGTGCAGAATTTTTAGTTTTGGGAGTAGAATTTCTCCAAGAGTAAAATCTGTGGCTGTCTGCTTTATATCTGTAGACCATTTTTGCAGATCGGATGTGGGGGGAAAATTTGTGTCCCACAGGGCTCTACATATGTGAAATGTTAGGGTTTCCTGTTACCCCCAAAGCTATGAGACGTCTAAGCAAGAATAAGCTGCCAGTAATTATCAGTATTGCATGGCCTAATCTAATTGGTCCAATATCCCTAAAATTCCCAATCCTCTTTTCTTTCCTGTGGCCCCAAACTTACCCTCTTCTCCAGTGGTCACCACCTTGATTCAACAATTGCACCTCTTCTTGATGCAGCTTCATATTAGTTGTGGTAATGAAATGTAAGGTTGTGACTAAAGGAAAAAAAAGACTCCAATGGATGGGTTCTATTCCATATTGAATCATTGGGTTGGGGCTGGTCTGCACAGTTTGTCCCGTGATTTAACTAAATCAGTTTAGAAACATATTTAGTTAAATCAGTGCAGTGCCCTTTTGTAGATGCATGTATTTCAGATTGAGTGACAGCGTGGTTTAGTTATAGGGATGTTAAGGACTAGTCGACTTTCCGATAAGCAAATGCTTATCGGAGAGTCAACAGAATAGTCGACTAGTTGCTTCCCTCCCTTACTGCCTCTAGCAGATAGAGATAATGCAGGGAGGGGAGAAGCGGGGGGTACTTCAAAGCAGCAGTGCCGCACGGAGCCCAGGGTCAGCTGGGTCCCAGGCAGGTGAGATATGACACTTTTAGAAAATGTGTATAATATTCACTGACAGATTACTGCATAGGATTTCTAATTAACTTGTATTATTTCTTTACGTAGAAGGAACGCCCAAAAACGGTGTGTGGGAGAGGGGCTGGATGGAAGTGGGGGGAGGCAAGGGAGAGAAAGTGCAGGGAGTTCTGCTACTTACATTTGAAATAATAAGAATGTTAACTGTGTTCTTTTTTGGTTTTGCTAGAGGACCTCTTGGAAGTCCCAAAAATTGCATAATGTGAGCTCTTGCCCCTTAAACACCCTTTAATAAATTCTACATAGTATGATTAAAAATCTGTTCCCTCCTTTGCTGAACACCTTTCATTCCTGTGGCTACACAGAGTCTGAATTTCTAATGCAAAAAAGCAAGCAAGAGAAATATGGTTTTTCAGGCCCTTCTGAAACATCACAGTGAAAAAGGGGGTGAGAAAAAAGCACGACCCAATTTAAAAAACAAACTTTGCAAGTCACCTTTGCTACCTTATATTGGATGTTCTTTTAGCTAAATAAAATCGTTAAGCCAACCACTGTAGTTTTCTCTTACTCTGTCAGTGTCCAGTTCTACTGAGCAATTGGGAGAGGAGCACTATATCTGTAATACATCGGTAGCTAAAGAATCTACCTTTGTGGTAGAGATATAAAATAGTGTTTAAACAATTAACCAGATAAAATGTTTAACCAGTTAACTGTAATCCCTGTGAAGGGGTTCTGCCTGTCATCATCAGGGTGCGGGTCTGGTACGGTCGGGGCCGGAGCTGCAGCTCTGTACAGCAGGCCAGGATCCTGCCTGCCCCAACCCAGAGACTGGTGGGACCAGGACTGCTGCATTGCGGGGTCAGAATCCTACCTGTCCCCACCCGGGGCACAGTAGGGCCAGGGCTGCTGCCACAGTACAGCCAGTCAGGGTCCCGCCTGCCCCCACAGAAGCTGTGGGACTCACACTGCAACATGGCTAGCTGGTTGGGATGCCACCTGCCTGGGACGTGGGATTCCTGTTAACCAGTTACTTCTCCAGTAAAACTAAGGCTTACTGGTTAACCAGGTAGCTGTTTATATCCCTACTTTGTAGTTGCTATTGTAATGGAAGTGTTGAGCAATTTATTTTTAGTCGCTTTTAATGCACATATTATGTTTATAGAAAAAGCTACATAACCCACCTATAAACCATATTTTTATGCCCTGCCATTTTTATTTTTATTTTTATTTTTTTTTGAGGTCATGAAACGTGCACGCACAGAACAGATTCAGATGGCAGTGTCCTGCTACCTCAAACGCCGTCAGTATGTGGACTCAGAAGGTCCCCTAAAACAAGGGCTGAGGCTGTGTCAGAGTACTGAAGAGATGGCAGCTAATCTCACTGGTAAGTTTCCTATGCATTCTCATCAGAGGAGTAGCAGAACATACCTAGTTTCTATAGTGTAACTTTCTTTTGTGAGAGGGAAATTTTCAAATAGTAAATTGAGAGGAATTACAAACAGTAGTGGGGAAAATAAAATGTAAAGGAGCTTCAACCAGAAATGTGAACAGCAGGATAATAAGATTAAGGGTAGAGAAAAAGTAAGCTAATTAATCTGGGAAATAGTCTGAAACACCCATTTATGCCCTATGGGAGAGAGAAATCTGGTGAGAACTGTCGGTGAAAAGTCCTAAGAGTGGGAAATTAGGTATGAACAGGAGAATCCAGTACAATTTTCTGCTGCAGAAGCATAGCATCATATGAAATAAAAATAACGAGCTTCTTTCTTTCTCTGGCTAGTTGTCATGTTGCTTGAAAAACCCTTTCCTATCCCTTAAGAGAACCCTCTAATGCAGGGTAGTCAATAGGCAGACCACTGTCCGAATCCAGACCACCAGACACTTTTGAACAGACCTCAAACTCTTTTTATTATTTTTTTTCTATTATTTTCTCTGTAGACTGGACTTTTGACTACACTTTGAGCAAGAAATTTGGGCCTTGACAAAAAATAATTGATTATCCCTTCTCCAGTGATGGGAATGGAAAGTGTTTGCATGCACTCTCTCTGTTTCCCTTTTGAGAGCTTCTGGGTCTCTGCTCCACTGGCAACATATCCCCCCTCTTCCCCAGGAACTTGTTAGTTTTTTCAAACCCATGTCTATAGTATCCTTCACTATAGAAGCTAAAGGGACACAGCTATCCACAAATATTTCAAGAATGCAGACACCAAAGGGCGGGATGGAGGATTATAACAAGGGATGAAACTAATGTTAAAGGTAAAATTAAAAAATAGGCTGAATGTGCATTCGGAAGAGGAGGCACTTTCTGGCAGGGAGATCTCAGACTATGTCAGCCTCTCAAGGGGAGTGGTACAATTACAGACTCTGTTTCTTGTGACACATACAGCTTGCCTGGACAAAACATTAGTTACTGTACAATCCTGCACTGTCAGGGAGATGACAGATGATAAAATAAAGCTTTTCCATGTCTAGAATAGACCCACCCCAATACTAGGGTAGAGTTTACCATGTTATGGGTAAATGGCAGGTTCAACTCTTTATAGACTTAAGAAAAATAATTGGTGCTTGTTTACTGCTTTTCATCTTCAAACCATTTTCAGAGAGTAGTGATAGCAGGGTAGTAGTGGATCACAAATTGAATTTGAGTCAACAATGTGATGCAGTTTTGTAAAAGGCTAATATGATTCTGAGTATTTTAACAAGAGTGGCGTATGTATTATACAGCGGGGTAATTGTCCCACTCTGCTCAGCACTGGTGAGACCTTAAGCTGGTGTACTGAGTCCAGTTCTGGGTGCCATACTTTAGGAAAAATGTGGAGAAAGTCCAGAGAAGAACAACAAAAATGATAAAAGATTTTGAAAATCTGACCAGTAAGGCAAGTTTTTAAAAAACTTGATCATATTTAGTCTTAAGAAAAGACCAAGTTGATAAGTCTCCAGTCACTCTAAGGGCTGTTAAAAAAGGTGATTAATTATTCTCCATGGCTGCTGAAGGTAGGACAAGAAGTAATGGGCTTAATCTGCACCAAGGGAGATTTAGGTGAGATGTAGGAAAACTTTCTAACTACAGTGGAGTCCGGATTATCTGACTCCTGGTAATCTGACACTCCGCTTTATCCGACCCTGCAGCTCCTGGGGACTTGGTCTCTGGGAGCTGCAGGTTTAGATACAGCATGGGCGGGGACAACAGCCCCGCTTGCTGCCCCGTCACTCTCTTGGAGCAGCTGCTGCCACTCCTGCCCGGGACAACGGGGCAGCGAGTGGGACCGTTCTCCCGCCTCGTGCCCTGGAGCTGCTGATGCGGCTCCTGCCTGGGCCGCTTCTTCCCTGGCGGCGGCAGCAGCAGCTGTCTCCGTGCTCTCTAGGAGCACTTCTTCCCCGGCAGCAGTCCCTATCATCCGACATATTCGGTAATCCGACCATGTGTTGGTCCCGTTTACGTCGGATAATAGGGACTCTACTGTATAAGAATAGTTAAGTCCTGGAATAGACTTCTAAGGGAGGCTGTGGAATCCCCTTCACGGGAGATTTTTAAGAGCATTTGGACAAATTCCTGGGAGGGATGGTGTAGGTTTATTTGATGTTGCCATAGCACATGGAACCAGTGAAATCTCTCTGTCTCTGTCAATCCTCCATTTCTATGATTATATTTAATCTTCAGAAACCTGTGAAGAATTCTCATGGGATTAGGACTCAGGAGCCATACTCTTCGCAGCATAAAGTATGAAAGGAGACGCTGCTGGGATTTTGTTGGTGTATGCAAATCTTACTACTTTGTATACAGATATAAACCTAATTTAGTTTAGAGAGTATGAATACCTGTATGTTTTTACTGACCACCACACGCTGTAACTAAACGTATGTCCATTAGCGTGTATTCACAGATCATGTTGCTGGTGAAAGCATTTATCATTAGTCCCAAACTCTGGGCAATCAGTTGTCATCTGATGATGTGATCTCTAATACAGGTTGAACTTCTCTAACCTGGTACACTCTGATCCGGCAACATCCGTGGTCCAGCATTATTTTAGTAAACTGGATGCCCACTTACCGTGGATGTCGCTGAGTTTCCCGCGGTCCCATAAAGTTTGTTTACAGCCACCAGAGCTGGCTCTCAGTGTTCTGTGCTGTTATTTAGCTCTAATTTACCTCTAAATGTCTTCTAAGAGCCCAGTAAGCAGAGGAAGAGTCAGTAATGCTGCTATTGACCTTCTGTGGTTTGGCAAATTCTCTGGTTCGGCACCGGTCGGGTTCCGAGGGTGCCAGACTAGAGATGTTCAACCTGTAGTTCATTTTGAACATATTCAGTGCATAAATTACAGTTCTCCAGATGAAAATGAACCTCAGGAAAGTTCTTTCTTCATGACTTAAAACAAATGTAAAACTGGATACTGGGCCAATCCAGACTGTGGAGAGTAGATAGTCATTCCGCAACATGCCCTGACCATGGAGATTGCCTTGGTTATAAAGACTGATAACTAGACTAATACTTGATGACAATAATAAAGCCTTTGTTGAAATAGTTTTGAATGCCTGTTTTCATTACTTTTCCTAACAATCTGCTGCTGACTCTATAACAGAATCCACTCTTGCTTTTCCTATTTAGCTGTTTCCCTGTTTGTTTTTACTATATTGTTTTCTAAACAACAATCCTTCCATTTAATTCTCTGGGTCATTTCCTTACTATTTTTGACTGTCTCTTGTGCTCTGATTTCTGCTCTGTCTAGCTGTATTGCGTACTGTTTATCTGATTTGATATACTTTTCTTTCCAGGAACACAGTTTTTCCTTCTTCCTTCAGAATTGCTTTACCTCCGCCTATCCCAAATGTTTGATATGGTCACTATATCTCTAGTTATCCTTCTGTTTTTGGGTCTTCACTATAGTATACAAGCTGGGGAGCAGAACTTCCTTCCAGCTCCTTTTCTGCCCTTAATGGGACTAGAAGCATATTGCACTAGGAGGGCAAGTGGACCTACAGCATATTTTTCTAATAATACACGTGCGTGTATAAAATACCTGTGGGTGAGATAAATTGATTGTTTTCTAACAGACAAATAAAAGTTTGAGAGAAGCCATCCTGTGTACATCAGCTGAGAAGAAAACTTGTTGGCCAAAATAGAATGCTATGAGGGAGATCATCATTTCTGTTAGGTTTGTTCATTTGATTCTATTATCAGGTCACAAAGCTGGCTCCATTTATAGGAACGGAAGTCAGGAAACCGATGTATCCAATTAATGCTCTCATGGCCAATGAAGAGGGCAGGAGGGAACCTGTCCATGATAGAACTGAAAGAAATGTATACAGGAAGTCCCCGGGTTACGTACAAAATTGGAACTGTAGGTTTGTTCTTAAGTTGAATTTGTATGCAAGTCGGAACTGGTATGCTAAGTTGAATTTGGATGTAAGTCGGCCTCGGTGCGGGGAGTTTTTTAAAGTGGCCCCGGCGGCACTTCGCATCCCCTTCCCCCGGCCCCCCCCCCCCCCCATGGCCGGTCTCTGGGGCTGGGGCCAAGCGTGCCCCGTGCCCCGTGCACCCCGACCGGCCGCTACAGCGCCCGGAGCCCGCAGCCCAGCGCAGGGCCAGGTGTTTAACTGCAGAGGCGGATTTCCCTTTAAATCTCCCCGCCTGCCTCCTCCCCCCCCAGGTCTCCCTCTTACTGGCTCGCTCCTCGCCCTTCCTCCGCCTCCTCCCGTGAACGGGACTCCCAGCCCAGTCCCACAATGCACCGGGCGCGCCGGGCTCCCTCAACGCTGCCTGAATGGAAATGCCGCCGCCGGGGCGCAGCTAGTGCGGGGTGCCTCCCCCACTGTCGCCGCCTCTGGTGGCGCAGGGGGCACTTCCCCCCAACAGACCAGGGAGACGTGGAGCTAGCGGGCCCCCCCCCCCCCAAACAGACCAGAGAGACGCGGAGCGGCTTTTCTCGCCGCGGAGGACGCGGGCAGCGGGACCAACCTGGCAGCGCCCCAGCTGCTCTGTCCCAGGCGTCCAGATTCAGCCGCTGTTGAAACTGACCAGTAGCGGCTGAATCGGAGATGCCTGGGGCAGAGCAGCTGGAGTGCTGCCAGGTTGGTCCCGCAGCGCTGCTCCTTGGCGCTACTGGACCAACCCGGCAGCGCCCCAGCTGCTCTGCCCCAGGCGTCTCTGATTCAGCCGCTGCTGGTCAGTTTCAACAGCGGCTGAATCTGGATGCCTGGGATAGAGCAGCTGGGGCGCTGCTGGGTTGGTCCCGCCGCCCGCGTCCTCCGCGGCGAGAAAAGCCGCTCCGTGTCTCCCTGGTCTGCTGGGGGGAAGTGCCCCCCCGCGCCGCCAGAGGCGGCGACAGTGGGGGAGGCACCCCGCACTAGCTGTGCCCCGGCGGCGGCATTTCCATTCATGCGGCGCTGAGGGAGCCCGGCGCGCCCGGTGCATTGTGGTAAGAGGGAGACCTGGGGGGGGGGGGTCCAGGCGGGGAGATTTAAAGGGGAATCCGCCTCCGCCGTTAAACACCCGGCCCTGCGCCAGGCTGTGGCCTCCGGGCACCCCGCACTAGCTGCCCCCCCCCCCCCCCAACCCGTTTGTAACTAGGGATCCGACGTAAGTCGGATTGATGTAACCCAGGGACTTCCTGTATAGGGCCAAAATCTCTGTTTCCTTCAGAAGGAAAATACACCTGAAAACAGCTCTCCTTGTTTCAGAGGTGTTTTAGGGGGTGACTGAATTCTTGATTCCTGTGTAAAATGCCAGGAGAAGGAAGAATTAAAATTCTAAATTCTGACAATTGGTTCATCAGTAGGGACTGAACGTCTCTAGTCTGGCACACTCTGGTCCAGCATGATTCCCATTGCTTATGGGAATGTCAAAATCAGGACCTATTGGCAAGGCTAGTGCTGGGGCAACTGGAACATCCTAAAGAGCTGACACTGAATATTTTCTTTGACCCTGTATAGAGATTTTATTTGCTTACATCAGGGGTGGTAAACCTAAGGTCCGGGGGCCAGATGCAGTCCCTGGCTTGCTTGGATCCAGCGCTCAGGACTCTTCCCCGCCAGCATTGGGGAGCCTGTGCTGGCATACCAGCCCCTACTGCTCTCTGCCCAACTGATTTTTCTGTGGGTGAGTGGCCCCCAACCCTAAAAAGGTTCCTCATCCTATGAATGAGTCATATAAAAGGAAAACTCTTCTTACTTGGTCTGCTACTGTTTGGGCTGTTTAGATGACTTGATGCAGATGGCTTTGGAAATTGCTGTGTGGTGACTTTTTGGCTAATATTAGCAAAGTTGGTATCTTATAGTTCTAATAGAGAATGTTGACTTTGTTGAGCACAAAGAGAATCTAAACTGTAGGCATTAAGTGGTCCTAAAACATTGTCTTTTAGGAGTTGGAAAATATATTTGAAGTCATTCGATAAATAAATCATTTTTTTCCTTTTTACATCACTTCTAAGATTTTATGCAATACAGTACACAGTGCCTTCAGAACCTTACTGTTTGCTTTTGCGTAGAATTCTTACCAGTTCTGAATTTCCAGAATAGTTGAGTTATGAGAAAACAGGCTTCCAATAGACTTGAGTTTAGACTTGAGTATTTAGGAAACGGGATTTGGGAGGGGTGGGAGAGAGTTATCAATGTGACTTCACTAATACTGGGTTAGCTCAGATTGGGGACGGCAGTATTGCAGCTACCTCTTGGCTCCAGCAGTTAAATTGAGTTCAGCCCTGGTACCTATAAAGATGACCACTGCAGTTCTCTAAGCTGATGAAAGATAAGAGGGAAGGTCCTTTCTTGGATTGAGAACTGGTTAAAAGACTGGAAACAAAGGGTAGGAATAAATGGTAAATTTTCAGAATGGAGAGGGGTAACTAGTGGTATCCCCCAAGGGTCAGTCCTGGGACCAATCCTTTTCAACTTATTCCTAAATGATCTGGAGAAAGGGGTAGTCAGGTGGTAAAGTTTGCAGATGATACCAAACTGTTTAGGATAGGCAAGACAGAAGCAGACTGTGAGGGACTCAAAAAAGATCTCTCCAAACTGAGAGATTGGTCAACAAAATGGCAAATGAAATTTAATGTGGATAAGTGTAAAGTAATGCACATCGGGAAAAATAACCCCAACTATACGTACAGTATGATGGGGGCTAATTTGGCTACGACAAATCAGGAAAGAGATCTTGGAGTTATCATGGATAGTTCTCTGAAAATTTCCACACTGTGCAGCAGCGGTCAAAAAGGCAAATAGGATGCTAGGAATTATTAAGAAAGGGATAGAAAATAAGACCCAGAATATCTTACTACCCCTGTATAAAACTATGGTATGCCCACATCTTGAATACTGTGTACCGATATGGTCTCCTCACCTCAAAAAAGATATTTTGGCTATGGAAAGGGTTCAGAAAAGGGCAATTAAAATGATTAGGGGTTTGGAATGGGTTCCATATGAAGAGAGGTTAAATAGACTGGGACTTTTCAGTTTAGAAAAGAGGAGATTGGGGGGGGATATGATAGAGGTATATAAAATCATGAGTGGCGTGGAGAGGGCCGATAAAGAAAAATTATGTATTAGTTCCCATAATAGAAGAACTAGAGGACACCAAATGAAATTAATGGGTAGCAGGTTTAAAATTAATAAAAGAAAGAAGTTCTTCACAGTAGTCAACCTATGGAACTCCTTGCCAGAGGAGGCTGTGAAGGGTAGGAGTATAATAGAGTTTAAAGAGAAGCTAGATAATTTCATGGAGGTTAGGTCCATAAAAGGCTATTAGCCGGGGCATAGAAATGGTGTCCCTGGCCTCTGTTTGTCAGAAGCTGGAGAAGGATGGCAGGACACACATCGCTTGATCGTTGTCTTCGATCCACCCTCTCTGGGGCACATGGTGCTGGCCACTGTTGGCAGATAGGCTACTGGGCTAGATGGACCTTTGGTCTGACCCAGTACGGCCGTTCTTATGTTCTTATGTAAGATATGCAGGCTCATTATTAAGAAGCAATGAGAATCATGTTACAGTGCATGTTAATCTTGGCTTACCCCCGTCTCCATTTCTTTCCAGTGCAAGGTAATGGGGGTAAACTGATGACTGGCCTATCTCTCTTCAGTGTTTGGAAACTGGCAATTTGGTGTATAGGTTACCAGGCCTATCATAACTGAGTCTTATGCTAGAGAGTGTGAGGCTGGAAGGAAGAGCAAGGTGGGGAGCAGAACCAAGTCTGGGAGATGAAGGGTTAGGATTAGTAATAGAGATTGAGGGGAAAAATTGTAGGGGTTGGATTGAAAACAAATAGGAAGAAGATGTAGGAGGGTATAAACGTGGAAGAAAGAGGGCATGATAAATTCATAAGGAAAGACTATAGTAAAAAGAAAAACAGGTGAGAAGGATGAGCAAAAGAATTACAAGTTTAGAAACCTATATTTTGACACTTTAATTTTAATAGATATACAGATAGTCTGCTTAGAATATCACAGAGAACTATGTGTAGCTGTAAAAGGAGGAAGATTTTGGTTTTCTTTCCTCTGATAGGGATCCTTCTTTGAATACTTCAGATCTTTACTAGATTTTAATATTGATCTTTTTGAAAAAACAATATAATATTTTGTGTCTGTTCATGAGAGAGAATTTTCAAAACAAAACTCCATTGAAAAGGTAATCACAAGCGCCACTACACAGTCTTCCTCTTCCTTCCTGCAAATTACTCTGTTTTGTATCACGTAGGCTGGTCAAAAGATACTTCCCAGATCAGTTGATCGAGTATATCATGAGGTCCAAATCAACATGAGCATAAGGCTTCACTTGGTCAAACACCAAATTTTTATCCAAGTAAATGTGTGAATTTGTAGGTCCTGATTCTTTACTGGGATTTCTAGACACACTGTAATACAGATAAACTGGTGAGCAGGCCCTATAATCAAGAAATTTGATAATCTGATTTAATATCCCTAATTGTAGAACTTCGATTATTTGAGAACTGCTAACTTCATGTGATAGATTCATTTGAGAGAGAAGCATAAGTTTGCTTCAATAAGAGTGACTTATTTTAGCATATAGAGAGTTGTAGAATTGTGCCGGATTATCTAGCGATAGTCTAAAGGGCTCTGTAATAGCATTTTGAGACTGAGAACATTGTGCTATATTTGAAAGTTAAACGGTGAGTAAGTAACTCTGTTGTTTATCAGACTTTCAGTACAGTACTTAATGTGTGCAACCTTTGTCCTTTTCCATTTTCTCTAGTTTGTGTGTTTTTAGATTAATACTTTGTCAAATGCCCCTTGAAACCTTATCTAATGCTTTGGCGTACACAACCCATGCTCATCCTGGACTGTTGTCTCTTTGGTTTCATATTGTTCAATTTTGTTATGAATTTTGTCACTTTCAGATACAAACATCTTTGGATTTTAATACTTTTTTTTTGTTTTTATTCTCCTAGTCCAAGCTGAATCTGGTTGTGCCAATGTAGTATCTGCAGCTCCCTGCCTGGCAGAGCCACAGCAATATGAAGTACAGTTTGGTCGATTACGCAGTTTTCTCACAGGTAAGCAGCTGCAGGAGGAGGATAGCAGCTTCTGGACAGGCAGTGTACACTTTTAATTTTGTATAGTGTACAGTCTTAGCTCAAAGTATTTAAAATTCTTTTTCAAGTGGGTAACTCTGTCCTCTAAATCTGAAGTCCTGTAGTGTGTGAAGGAACTCCACCAACTTATCTTTAAAAACAGTTAAAACAAATTAATACTTAAGATTACTAAAACTAAAAGATTAGAGAAAGAAATATTTATCTTTTTCAATATGTTTACTCTGCATTTGACAGCACTTTGTGCATAGTAGGTTTTATTATTTCCCTTTTCAGTTGGCCAATTTACTCTCATATTTGTGTGTAGATCTTCCATGTAGCAACAGGAAAGTGGGGATATTTTGAATAGATAAAGGAAACTGTGATTGTAACACCACTAAAATTGGCAGATCATTTTAGAGGTAGATGGAGTACTATTCTACTTCTGTTGTCTTTAACATTTCAGACATTGTGATAGCTGAATTCCAGAAGCTGTTTTAAGTTTTTTGATTGTCTAGATCTTAAGGGGAACTGTGTTCCTTCGAATTTACTTGAGCCTTGCTCCAAAGTTTTTGGGACTAGAGGATGTGGGAGGGAAGCCAACAATATTGTCACTGTGGCTACGTCTACGCCACAAGTTTTCTTGGCAAAAAATATGCTGATAAGGGACTCATTTGCATGAGTCACGATCTCCTTTGCATATTTGCCAATCCATTTTTGTGCTCGGGTTTTTGCACAAAAACAAGCAGTGTGGATGCGGAAAAAAGGTGGTTTTGTGCAAAAAGAAAATGTCTACAGTGTTTGTTTTTGCACAAAAATGGATCCGCAAAAAATATGCAAATGAGATTGCGACTCATGCAAATGAGTCCCTCGTTAGCATTTTTTTCCCGAGAAAACTTGTAGTGTAGATGTAGCTTGAGTGCTCCCAAAACAGAAGGAAAACTTGATCTTTCTAGCAACAAAAAGATCCTTGGAGGGGAAGTGACAGTTTTCCTAACACCAGGTCAAAAACTTGGGAGGGGCTTCCAGGGAAGGGAATACAGAAGTGGCAGATGGAAATGTTGTGTGTGGCTGCCAACCTTCATGGATGTGGGGAAAGCTCTGTTGATTGATTCCAGTTATATTTAAGTTAGGATTGACATTCCTACTGGAGTTGAGGGGGTAGTTGAGAAGATTTCCCATCACAGGATAGAATATTGGTTGTCTGTACACGTATTGTGACAGTCATTAATGCAATGGTACAAAACTACTGCATATTTTTATGATTTGGTGAGTGGAGACAGCATAGAAAAGTGTGGACATTCTTTTCAGGATGGTAGGTAAACTTTGTGTATGGGTGTGCTCTTTGGGAAATGTGGAATGCAGGGCTTTTTTTTAGTATTTCTTGCGTAAGGCTCACAAATGCCCTTTTAGACAGCCTTCCAGGCCCCAACTGTGAGCTGTTTTCCCCTTTTCTATCCTCTTCTGTTGAAGTCTTAGTCTTACCTGTTTTATCCCCTTCTGACTTGAACTTGAGCCTACTTTAGTATCTGCATCTATGGTGTGTAACCTACAACCAGGCAGGCAAATGAAGCCCACCAGAGTGTTTCTTGTTACACATTTCTCGACAGCGCATCTCAGAGGGGTTCCTGCAGCTCCCATTTTCTCCCACCCCTATTCCTGCCAAATTGTAGCCTCTTCCCCAGTGATTTGCTGCTCTCCTCAACATTGTGAGGCATGGGAATGGAACAGAGCACTCTCTGGCAACTTGGGAATTCAGGGTGCTCAACAGCACTAATTGGTAATCCATGGCCTGGATGAGAAGGGAGGAAGAATGCAAAAGGATAGTCTTAAGCCAGGAAACAGACAAAAGGGGGGGAGCAGGATGGAAAGGAACAAGTGTTGGAAGCATACTTAGGACCTTTTCCATTGTCTTGACTAATTGAAAGGAAAAACCAAAATAGTACATGGGAAGGTAAGAAGAGGCAGAGAGAAAAGTAAATAAAGAAATACAAAAGAGATGAAAAAGTCCCAGCTTCAGAGCTTTTAAAATATATTTTGTTTAATTCATTTGAATGCATCATACACAACTGTTGAGCTTCTGGTAGATTGCTATTGTGGCCTTATATGCTTGTATAGCACTGCTTTGCCTGTTACAACTCTGCAGCCATCTGAACCAGGGAGGAAAAACAGACCTAAGAAGTTTGTTTAGAAGGGGGAGTTGTTATACTGTACCTCAAAGAGGCTAACTTGTATATCCCAGTTAGGGGTACGTTACACTGTGTTGTAGAAAGTGCTGTTGGGATTTGTGTTGGCTAAAGGGAAGAGAGAGCAAGAACAGAAATAAAACTGTGGAGCACAGCATGTGGCAGTACATTTTCAAAATAAACTGTTGTTAGGGTTGCCAGGTGTCCGGTTTTCACCCAGACGGTCTGTTATTTGGGTCCCCCGTCCGGTAAAAAAAAAAAACCCAGAAATTAAAATACCGGACATGTGAAATGTCTGGTATTTCCTGTTTCCCTCGGACGGAAGCCCAGCGAGGACAATTTTCCCCTGCCGCGTCTGGCAGGAGTGGGGGAGTGAGGAGCACAGGACCATTTAAAGGCATGGTGCCCTTTTTTTTTCTTTGCAGAATTTTTTCCCTGTGGATTTTTTTGGCAGGGGATGGGGATGTTCAGTATTTTTTGTTAAACCATCTGGCAACCCTGTTAGTGTGTTCCTCTTCCTCCATTTGCAAATCAGTTCCATGCATTTAAAAGCACCAAATGTGAGTTGAGAGAACCACATAGTACCGGCCCAAATCAAGTAGGTAAATAAACATAATTAATTAAACATTATGGAAGCCTGATGTACAGAATATGTACTAATTTTAAAGTGAAATTATTTTCATACTTAAAGCATTTAAAATGGGAAATTTTTCTTCTAAATTCATACCAGGCATTCCAGCTGTCATGTAGCTTATGTATATTTTAATAAGTGGGCCTTAATTGAAAGTGCTGTTAGTAGCAGAAGTAAGCTTTTTCAAAATGAATTTTATATTGTCCCTCTCCCTCTTGCTGAGCTGAAGATGTATTTTAAATCCGAGATTGCATAGCTTCTCTACAACCCTGTTAGGTGATACACACAGGCTAGACCAGGGGTCAGCAACCTTTCAGAAGTGGCATGCCAAGATTTAACTTATTCACTTTTTATTATGGATTTATGTGCCGGGGGAAGGAGGAGAAAGGGGCAGGCTGGGTACGGTGATCATATTTTCTGAACCAGCTGCAGCTGGAGAGAACGGTTTAATTTAAATTATTAAACAAACTAAGCTTTTAACTTTCTCATGTTAGTTTATCAAACTTCATTTTAAATAAAGTAAAATATGAATTTATGTCCAACATGAGGTTTCAATGTTTTCTTTATTTATGGCGGGGGGGCGGACCTTTTTTGGATCGGGGGCCACTGACCCACAGAAAAATCAGTTGGTGACCACACAAGTGAAAAGAGGGGAAAAAAAAAAACCTCCTCCAAACCCCCCCAACCCTCACTGATGTGGCTCCCAACTGAGACACCTCCCTCCTCTGATGCTCCAGCTTCTCGGGGTGAGGGAAAGGGGCAGAGAGGACTGAGGTTCAGGGTTACCATACGCCAGATTTAGTTTTCTGGGGTTCTGGAGTTAGTGAATTTTATAGACCCCCTTAGGCTCTAGGGTAGGAACAAAAATGCGGGGTTCAGTGTGCAAAACAGGGCTTCCAGCAAGTGGGATAGGGATGGGGTGCAGGATCTGGGAGGGAGGGAGGGTGCAGAGGTGGGAGAGGTTGCGAGGACTGGGGAGGTAGGGTGAAGGAGCAGGCTGGAAGTAGGTTATATTGGCAGGTGGAGGGAGCAGAAGCAATGGTGGGTGCAAGAGCAGGGTAGGGATAGGTGTCTGGCCAGGCCAGGAGGAAGGTGCAGACCAGTAGAGAAGGTGCAGGAACGAGAGAGTGTGTTGGAGCAAGCTGGGGGTGCCGTGTCTTGGCAGGGGTATGGGGAGTAAGTGCGAGGGTTTAGGGTGTGGGGTTCTGGGCATGAGGGGGATGCTCACTTGGCTTCATACCCCCTTGTGGCGACTGCTGTGGCCATGCGGTCCCAGGCCAGCTTCGGAGGTGCCACTACCATAACCATGTGATCCCAGGCCGGCCCCAGGGGCGCCACTACTGTGGGTACACGGTCTTGGTCCAGCCTCAGAGGCACTGCTGAGGAGCTTCAGCCACAACGCTGCCTCCTCCCACCGCAGCCTAATCTGCTGCCAGGGAAGAGAGAGGGCTCCAGCAGCTGCGTGGGGAAGGAGGAGGGGCAGAGCTGAGCTCCTGCCACGCATGCCATTGAAAATCGGCTCATGTTCCGTAAGTGGCACGTGTGCCATAGGTTGCCGACCTCTGAGCTAGACATTTGTCCTCTAATGCCATTGAAGGCTGTTGAATAAAGTGTCTTGATTTATGTCCCTAGCTGAAAATAGATGGAGAGAAGTCATAATGCTTATTGTTGTGTTTTGATTTAGATTCAGATTCCCAGCACAGCCATGAAGTGATGCCTCTTCTGTATCCCCTTTTTGTCTACCTCCATCTTAACATGGTCCAAAATGGCCTAAAGAGCACAGTGGACAGTTTCTACAGTCGCTTCCATGGGATGTTCTTGCAGAATGCCAGCCAGAAGGATATCATTGAGCAGTTGCAGACTACCCTGACTATTCAAGACATCCTGTCCAACTTCAAGCTCCGGGCCTTTCTGGACAACAAGTATGTTATCCGCCTTCAAGAAGACAGCTACAACTACCTTCTCCGCTACCTCCAAAGTGACAACAACAATGCTCTTTGCAAGATTCTCACCTTGCACATTCACCTGGATGTGCAGCCTGCCAAGAGGACGGATTACCAGCTATACGCCAGTGGCAGCTCTTCACGTAACGAGAGTAACGGCCTGGAGACAACAGACATGCCTGCTTCCATTCTGCAGAATGAGGCAGCGCTGGATTTACTGCAAGACAGCATTAAGCGCGTCAAGGATGGGCCTCCTTCACTAACCACCATCTGTTTCTATGCCTTCTATAACACAGAGCAGTGGCTGAACACAGCAGAGATCTCGCCGGATAGCAAGCTGCTTGCTGCTGGGTTTGATAATTCTTGTGTAAAGCTGTGGAGCTTGCGGTCCAGGAAGTTAAAATCTGAGCCCCATCTTGTAGATGTGTCCCGAATCCACCTGGCTTGTGATGTCGTGGATGAGGAGGTCTGAATTATCCTTATTTTTCACCCTATCCCTTTTGGAATGTGTCTAGACTATTTTATATAAGGCCAAATGAAATCTTTTCTAACTTGGGTTTGGGGGTATCGGGTTTCATGGAACAAAGGAGAGAACCTTAGCAGTAGGGATATATTACCGACCACCTGACCAGGACAGTGATACTGACATTGATATGCTGAAGGAGATTAGAGAGGCTACCAAAATAAAGAACTCTATAATAATGGGGGATTTTAATTACCCCCATATTGACTGGATACACGTCATCTCAGGAAGAGAAGCGGAGATAAAATTTCTCAGTGGCTTAAATGACTGCTTCTTGGAGCAACTGGTGCAGGAACCCACAAGGGGAGAGGCAATTCTCGATTTAGTCCTGAGTGGAGTGCAGGATCAGGTCCAGGAAATAATCGTTACAGGACCACTTGGGAATAGTGACCATAATATAATAACATTCAACATTCCTGTGGTGGGAAGAACACCTCAGCAGTCCAGCATCCTGGCATTTAATTTCAAAAAGGGGAATTACACAAAAATGAGGAGGTTAGTTAAACAGAAATTAAAAGGCACAGTGACTAGAGCCAAATCCCTGAAAGCTGCATGGAAACTTTTTAAAGACACCATAATAGAGGCCCAACTTAAATGTATACCCCAAATTAAAAAACATAGCAAGAGACCTAAAAAAGAGTCACTGTGGCTTAACCACCATGTAAAAGAAGCAGTGAGGGACAAAAAGGTATCTTTTAAGAAGTGGAAGTCCAATCCTAGTGAGATAAATAGAAAGGAACATAAACACTGTCAAATCAAGTGTAAAAATGTAATAAGCAAAGCAAAAAAAGATTTTGAGGAACAGCTAGCCAAAAACTCAAAAAGAAATAACAAAATGTTTTTTAAGTACATTAGAAGCAGGAATCCTGTTAAAAAACCTGTGGGTCCCCTAGACGATCGAGATATAAAAGGAGCAATCTAGGACGATAAAGCCATTGCAGAGAAACTAAATGATTTCTTTGCTTCAGTCTTCACGGCTGAGGACGTTGGGGAGATTCCCAAATCTGCACCATCCTTTGTGGGTGATGAATCTGAGGAACTGTCCTGGATTGAAGTGTCATTAGAGGAGGTTTTGGAACAAATAGAAAAACTTAATGTTAACAAATCTCCGGGACTGGATGGCATTCATCCAAGGGTTCTAAAAGAACTCAAATGGGAAATTGCTGAGCTATTATCTGTGGTTTGTAATCTATTCCTTAAATTGGCTTCCGTACCTAATGACTGGAAGGTAGCCAACGTGACACCAATATTTAAAAAGGGCTGTAGAGGCGATCCTGGCAATTACAGACCGGTAAGTCTAACTTCAGTACCGGGCAAATTAGTTGAAACAATAGTAAAGAATAAAATTGTGAAGCATGTAGAAGAACATAATTTGTTGGACAAAAGTCAACATGGTTTCTCTAAAGGGAAATCCTGTTTTATTAATCTATTAGAGTTCTTTGAACATGTCAAACCTGCTGACAAGGGGGATCCAGTAGATAGAGTATACTTAGATTTTCAGAAAGCCTTTGAAAAGGTCCCTCACCAAAGGCTCTTGTGTAAATTACATGGCCATGGGATAAGAGGGAAGGTCCTTTCTTGGATTGAGAACTGGTTAAAAGACAGGAAACAAAGTGTAGGAATAAATGGTAAATTTTCAAATTGGAGAGGAGTAACTAGTGGTATCCCCCGAGGGTCAGTCCTGGGACCAATCCTTTTCAACTTATTCATAAATGATCTGGAGAAAGGGGTAAGCAGTGAGGTGGTAAAGTTTGCAGATGATACCAAACTGTTTAGGATAGTCAAGACAGAAGCAGACTGAGGGACTCCAAGAAGATCTCACCAAACTGAGTGATTGGGCAACAAAATGGCAAATGAAATTTAATGTGGATAAGTGTAAAGTAATGCACATCGGGAAAAATAACCCCAGCTATACGTACAGGATGATGGGGGCTAATTTGGCTACGACAAATCAGAAAAGAGATCTTGGAGTTATTGTGGATAGTTCTCTGAAAACTTCCACACAGTGTGCAGCGGCAATCAAAAAGGCAAATAGGATGCTAGGAATTATTAAGAAAGGGACATCTTGAATATTGCGTACAGATATGATCGCCTTATCTCAAAAAAGATATATTGGCATTGAAAAAGGTTCAGAAAAGGGCAACAAAAATGAGTAGGGGTTTGGAACGGGTGCCATATGAAGAGAGATTAAAAAGACTTGGGCTTTTCATCTTAGAAAAGAGGAGACTAAGGAAGTATATAATGGAAGTCTATTAAATCATAACTGGTATGGAAAAAGTGAATAAGGAAAAGTTATTTACTTGTTCCCATAATATAAGAACGAGGGGTCACCAAATGAAATGAATAGGTAGCAGGTTTAAAACAAACAAAAGGAATTTTTTCTTCATGCAGCACAAAGTCAACTTGTGGAAATCCTTGTCAGAGGATGTTGTGAAGAGTAGGACTTTAACAGAGCTTAAAAAAGAGCTAGATAGATTCATGGAGGTTAGGTCCATCAATGGCTATTAGCCATGATGGGTACAAATGGTGTCCCTAGCCTTTGTTTGTCAGGAAATGGATGACCAGTGAGGGATCACGTGATGATTACCTGTTGTGTTCACTCCCTCTAGGGCATTTGGCATTGGCCACTTTCAGCAGACAGAATACCAGCCTAGATGGCCCTTTGGTCTTACCCAGTATGGCCATTCTTATGGAAGTCTGCATGCAAATGGCTCTTGCTGATTATTTAATACTAGCTAGAGTTACCCGGCGTTGCTCGGGAAACCGGAGGAAAAAAATGTAGAAAAACGGTAGTCAATTATCTTTTTTTGAATTGTAGAAAAGTTGCACTGATTTCTATAGGGATTAAAATATAGGTCCACGTCATCCCTGGAGGGGGGGGGTGCGACCCCAGGTGGGGGGAGGTTACACACAGGAGGGGCACCCCAGCTCGCACCTGGGGCTACAAGGGAGCAGGGCGGGTGCCCGAGCTGTTGTGCGCGTGGGGATCAGAGCACTGCGTGCCGACACGGGGGGGAGGGGCGGGGGGGGTCACTTATGTAACCTTGCGGGCAGGAGCCACAGGCAGCAGGCACGGGACCTAGGGTGGGCGGGGCGGCCTTAGCAGCGCAGTGGGTTACTTTTTTATTTTTACAGCTTGAGCTCGGGTCCGATTGGGTCCAAAAGAACCTTTCATCCAGGAGAAGGTTTTAAGGTTATCCCATGCAAAGTTTGGTTGCGGTAGCTCTTATAGTGACCAAGTTATTAGCGCACAAATTTACACACATTCATTCTCCTTCATATATTAGATTAGCTGGACTTACCCAGCGTTGCCCAGGAAACCAGAGGAACAAAATTTAGAAAAACAGAAGCTGGTCCTGACAGCTTCCAGCCACACTGCAGCGGCCAGTGCCTGACATCTAGCCATTATGACAGACCCACATGCTTTTCTACTGCTGCATAAAGCAAAATCTCTGACTCAAAAAAGAGGCATTGCCGTGTTGAGAATCAGAGCTATTTGACTTGGCAAACTTAGATACAAAAGTCACAATAAAAACTCTCTCTGTTTTCTTCCCATTTCATAAGTCTTGGAGCCATTAAAAGCACAGTGAAAGGGAGAGCCCCCAAATCACCATGGCTTGTTTCCCCACCATTGCTGGAAGCATGTGGAGGCCCCTCTGCAATAGTGCACTGTTTTGCTTCCTATCAGATGGTATTTTTGCTAATTATCCTTGTAGAAGCTAATGGTTTTTTTGGTAGGGAAGTAGGGGAGAGGCATGCTGGGTCTGCAAATTCTCATCCAAGAGCTGAGTATAGGGATGCCTCAATCAATGGGGCTGGCCCTACTGAATCTGAGAGGTTTCAAGGTTTACACCTCAAACTCTTCTCCCATCTTTTTTGATGAAACTGAGTCAACTACCTGAGCCTGCTGGCACCTCTATAGTCCCTCCTCCAGCACCACCCCCTTGACTAGCTGCTCCTCCCATGGACTGCATCTCACCCTCCTCCCCCATGATCATCCAGTATCAAACCCAGGACCAGTGCCCAGATTTGAGGGATCCTGCCCTGCCCCCCTCCCTCGCCTTGGATTAATTTTTCACCCACCCAGCATCATTCAGTGCTGCCCCTTGGGCCAGTGCCCCTCGAAGGAGACACCCGCCCCCCCTGGCATGGGCTTCATTTCTCACTCACTCCCTGCAGGATTGTCCAGCCCCACTTCCTTCATCCCCCTACAATCCTGCCCTCCCCCCACTCACCTCCAATGGTCCAACCTCACCCCCCCCCCACAATTCTGCCTTCCCCCCACTCACTCCCAACGGTCCAGCCCCCCCCAGACCAGCCCACCCCCCAACAATCCAGACCCCCAATCCTGCTCTCCCCCCAACGGTCCAGCCCACTCCCCCCCAATCCTCCTCTCCCCACACTTGCTCCCAACGGTCCAGCCCTCCCGGATCAGCCCACCCCCCCCCCCCAACGATCCAGCTCCCCCAATCCTGCCCTCCCCCCGCCCTCACCCCCAACAATCCAGCCTCCCCCCCATTCATTCCTCCCTCCCTCCCCCCTGCTCTCATCTCTGGGTCCCCAATGCTTTTCCTTCCGTACATTTTTTCAAAGCGGCAGCTGAGCGGTAACACCAGCCCTGCCCCCTCCACCTAGAGCGAGCCCCAACAGCAACCTGCCCGGCTATTGGTCAGCCGCTGGGCCCCGAGCCAGTCGCATAATTGAAGAGGGGCCTCCATATGCTTCCAGCAATGGCAGGGAAGCCACTTGTACCCGTGCTGTCAAGCTCCGTGCAGCCCTGGGGAGAGGCGTCGGCCTCTCATCTCTTCCCTCCTACAGTCCCTTAACCTTTCCTCCAGGAGAAGGTTTTATCCCATGGAAAGTTTGGTTGCAGTAGGTCTTATAGTGTCCGAGTTATTAGAGCACAAACATTCTCCTTTATATGTTAGATTTGTCCATTGTAATGGCTGTGTGCAAATTTGAATCAATATTGTGTCAATAGTAGCAAGCATCCAAACAATTTCAGCTCCACCAACTTCACCTACTGACCAAAAAAAAAACCAAATTAAAACTATCCTGCTTAGGGATGTAAGCGAGTAGTCAACTATCCAATAAACAAAAGCTTATTGGATAGTCGACTACTCGCTTCCTCCCTTTGCCACGCTACCTCTATCAGAGGCAGCAAGGGGAGGAGCAGGAACCGGTGCTGGGGGGAGCCAGTTTAAAAGCCGCTTCCACCCCTCCACCCCCCTGCACCGTCTCCGCGGGGGGCAATGGAGTAGCAGGGACCAAGCCGGAGCTGGGAATCAGCTGATTCCCGGCTCGCACCCAGTACCAGACACTGCAACTCAATTTTTTAAATGTATTAAAGGCCTACTGGCTCTTAATACATTTAAAAATCAGAAGCACAATGGTGGGGACCCCGCATGAGGAGGGCCAGCTGATTCCTGGCTACGCTGGGTCCCCCCTGCTGTGCTTTAGCCTTTTAAATGTATTAAGAGCCAACAGGCTCAAATACGTTTAAAAGGCAGAGCTGCAGCGGGGTTAGCTCCCCCGCTTATCGACTACTTGACTAGTCGAGGGAAAATCCATTAACTAGTTTATTAACCTATATTTAACATCCCTAATCCTGACAGCAGGATCAAATTTAGGGAAAAATGGGGATGAAAATATTTCTTGCAACATGTCCTAAGACTGCCAAACTCTAGACTAGAAAGAGTAAAAAATTCCAGAACAGAGAGCCTGCCCGTGAGAATATGTTGTGACAGGCCTCCAGGGGTTCAAACATGAGAACTGACACTCAGAGACAACTGGGCTGGAGGCCATAAATACCTATATAGGCAGAGCAAGAGCATGCTGGCTGGTCGCAGATGCCATGATGTGTGATAGTGAAAGGAAAGGCTGCATCTGGGAGAGCTGTCAGTGACCATGGAAAATGTACAATACACAGGGTAACTTAGATAAAAAGCACCTGGGTACTACAGGGATGAATGCTGTAGAACAGCCTTTAATGATGCCTCATTTTGGGGGATACAAGGTTTCTATAGCTTCAGAGGGGTAGCGGTGTTAGTCTGTACAGGATAAACTTTAAAAAAAACAAATAGTCTGGTAGCACTTTAAAGACTAACAAAACATGTAGATGGCATCATGAGCTTTCATGGGCACAGCCCACTTCTTCAGATGACCGCTGAAGAAGGTTTCTATATTATGTCTTAGTTTTCTCCACTCACACTAGATAATTTGGTTTGGAGGAGATTATTGGGTTTTCCTAGTGCCTGAAATAATTTGCCTTCAACTTTTTTTTCTAATTTGCAGTAAATTAAATGACTAAATTCAGTTTCCTTTACAATGTAAGATTGCACCAGTGTTCAATAAATCATTTTCTGTGAGTGCATTAGTGATACTCTATCAGCTCTTTCATACATCTCTGTGTATGAAGAAATGGAGAGGTTCAGGTATTAAAGTAATTCCCATATCATGAGTGTTACAGAAGTGCAGTTGCTTCTACTTGGCACGATGCCCTAAAATTAATAGGGTCAAAAGGCCTTTAGCAGGGCTGATTTACAGAGCTGAAAAGCAAGTTCCTTATTCAGTGTAATGCCCCAACATGCTAGTGATGTCTCATCTCTGAAGAGTACTGGAGGCTTGATCCTGCCCTTTGGGGTAAGGCAAGTTCATTGTCTTTGTAATCACGTGTGCTTTATATTAATATTCTCTCATTTAACTGTATACTCACAGTCCAGTGTAATATATAACTTTGCAGCTGTGTAAATAGCCTCATAATTGTCCCCTTTGCAATGTTGCCATGTACGCCTCTAGGACTACATAAATCAACAGCAAAAAAATGCTGCTTTTTGTTCCAAGGGGTAGAAGTGGCTGCTCCTAAGCTCTGACATGAACTCAGCTCTGCTTATACTCTGAAGATACTGCTTGGCAGGGGACCAAGGAGAGGGGTTAGCAGCCACTGGGTACTAGGTGGGAGGAATGTTGGAGAAAGCAGCCTGAAGATTGTCCGAAGCAAGCACCTCCCTCTGCTGTTGAGCTGTGCGCAGCAATGGAGCTTCCCTCTTGAACACCTTAGGACAATGATCCCCAGCCAATCGATCGTGGAGGCACTGAGGGTACGTCTACACAATAGCATGTACCTTGAAATAAGCTATGCAATTGGAGCTATGCAAATTGCGTAGCTTATTTTGAAATAGCGTGCTATTTCGGCATCTTCCTTCATTCTCTTGCAATGAGGGTTACAGGAAGGCGCAATAAGGAGCCCGTTATTTCGAATGCGTTTCGCAGTAACGGGCATATTGTGTGACATTCTGATCACATGGACAACCTTGTCATTTTCTAGAAGCACCTTCTGCTCCTGCCCCATTGCCTTCAGGTTACTGCTGCACCTTCTTGACTCCTCTGTCTCCTGCTGCCTCTCACCCACTTATCTCTTAGTTTTTGCTACACCGCTACACACTCTGGCTACGTCTAGACTGGCATGATTTTCCGCAAATGCTTTTAACGGAAAAGTTTTTCCATTAAAAGCATTTGCGGAAAAGAGCGTCTAGATTGGCAGGGATATTTTTCTGCAAAAGCACTTTTTGCGGAAAAGCATCTGTGCCAATCTAGACGCAGTTTTGCGCAAGAAAGCCCCGATCACCATTTTCGCCATCAGGGCTTTTTGCGTGAAACAGTTTTTAGCTGTCTAAACTGGCCCTCTTGCACAAAAACATTTCCGGAAAAGGGCTTTTTTCCGAATGGGAACGTCAAAACATTTGCGCAAGAAGCACTGATTTCAGACCGTAGAACGACAGTGCTTTTGCGCAAAATCAAGCAGCCAGTGTAGACAGCTGGCAAGTTTTTGTGCAAAAGCGGCCACTTTTGTGGAAAAACTTGCCAGTCTAGACACAGCCTCTGTCTCCTGGGACCCCTCTAATTTTATCCTTCCTGCTGTTGCTGCCTCCATCTCTACTCTTTCATCCTTTTGCGTGTTGCTTCCTCCCATTCTTTGCAGCCCCCTTCATCAATTCACCTCCTCCTGCTACTCTGCTGGTGCTTGGGAAGCTAAGTTGGGATCTGATGAGAGAATTAGTCCAGCTGCTCTGGCAAGTGGTGGATGTGGCCGGCAAGAAGGTATTTCTCCGAGTCTGACCCCCCCCAGCTTCAGGAGGAGAGGCGAGGCTGCTTGCACAGCTTGGCCCTGTGCATTCGGCAGGGAGTTCCAGGAAGGATTATAACAAATTGGCTAATCAGCTGGTACCTGTGAGCATTGAGGAGAAGGTGCTGCCTTGGCTAAGAGTGCAAATGAATTTAGGCAACAGCCCAGACCACCCCATTGCAGGGCTTGTGGTCAAGCAAACTCCACTAAGCCCTGTGGCATGCCCACCCACACAGGCTTTTCCCTTTAGCCTCCAGACTGGGAGGCAGCCATCATGCATGCTAGGGGATGCAGAAGGGGAAATTGCAAAGCCCTGCTTCCCACACGCATTCAAGGGTTTTCTCCCTGGCCTGTGGCTTGCTCAGCACTGCAACCCTCCACCTGACCCCAATACTCTCCAGCCTGGAGCCCCCTCTCTAAGCCAGCACCTCCTTCTCCACCTCCTCCTGCACCCAAATTCTCTCCCAGAGCTTACACCTCTCACCCCTTCCCACACTCAAATCCCTCATGCCCACCCTGGAGCCTGCACCTCCTGTCTTAACCCAGTGACAATGAATGAGGGCTGGGGACAGCAAGTGATGGGAAGGGGGGAATGGAAAGGGTGGGGTCTCGGGAAAGGGATGGGGTAGATCCTGGTTTGCCTTGACATTTAAAAAGTGATCTTGGGTGTAAAAAAGGTTGGAGACCGCTGCCTTAGGAGCTCTGTAGAACAAGAGAAATGTAGGTATCCAGGAGAGGGATGTTAGCAAGTAGTCAACTGGAGTATCGGCGACTCATTTCCCCTCCCTCTTGCTGCCGCTGAGAGGCAGTTGGGGGAGGGAGTGAGCCAGTGCTGAGTGGAGCCAGCTTAAAAGCTGGTTCCATCCTCTGTGATGCCGCCACCCCTACTGCCTCTATCAGAGACAGCAGGGGAGATAGGAGAGGTTGCTGAGAAGCAGCCTCTGCTCATGGCAGGCCAAGGCTCGCCATGGGTAGAGGTCACTCCAGCAGCAGCCTCTGGCTGCAAGGGTCCCAGTGGGGAGCTGGGCCATCTCATGAACAGGGGCTGCTCTGGTAGCAGCCTCTGTTCGTGAGGGACAGGGCTCGCCATAGCCAACAGGGGCTGCTGGACTCAGTGTGAGCCGGAACCAAGCAGCTCTTACTACACTTAAAATGCAAAGCCACAATGTGGGTGGCTCCCAGAGCCAGCAGGAGCTGCTCAGTCCCAGCTCCAGCCAGCTCCTGTAGCTACCCCTGCTGCGCCTCTGCAGAGCGGTCCTTATTGACTAGTCATATAGTCGATACAAGTTGTATAAGCCAGATAACGGCAGTTTAACATCCTTAACTCAGAATAATCTGCTGGTGAAGGAATACAGGTGGAAGTGTGAAATGCTGCCTGGTCCCAAAATGGTTCCTAGTAAAGATCTTGGAGCCTGGCTCACTTCCTAAATGCTTCTGGACAAAAGAGATGGAGCTGGGTTCGGCCCTTTTTCCCAACATGTGATGAGGGGATGGAAGAATTTGAGGATGACGTTTTCGCCATTTAAAAGAGTAATTTATGGGATTTTATATAAATGTTCCCAAAATGAATAAAAACAAACTGCTTCTAGGGACAGTATTTTTAAAAAATTGCTCTGTGGGAGAAAAGATTTCTTTACTGTATGTGTGTGTGTGCCCATATTTGCGCGCACACACATAATCACCTCCTATTAGTTTCAGGCTATATACTACAGCCTTAACTGTTTTCTTCCCCAAATGTTGCTGCTATTGCTGTTTACATGTATATCTGCAAGGAAGTGAGAGTCTCTGCTATTCTACCTGTTCTTCAGCTTGTTTTTGGGGCCCTGCTCAAGTATCTGCATCTGCTTTTTCCAAGTTATAACAGAGTAAAATTAAATCACCATGATTCTTGTTAGTTTGAAACTACTGCCCCCAGAATTCTAAACAGCAGCAGTGAAACTTATCAGAATGTGTTTAATGTCAATCATATTGTAAGAGAAACAAAAACGAGGACTATGTAGCACTTTAAAGACTAACAAGATGGTTTAATAGATGATGAGCTTTCGTGGGCCAGACCCACTTCCTCAGATCAAATAGTGGAAGAAAATTGTCACAACTATATATACCAAAGGATACAATTAAAAAAAGTGAACACATATGAAAAGGACAAATCAAATTTCAGAACACAAGGGCGATGAAAGGGGGGGCAAGGGAAGGGAGGTAAATGTCTGTGAGCTAATGATATTAGAGGTGATAATTGGGGAAGCTGTCTTTGTAATGGGTAAGATAATTAGCGTCTTTATTCAATTTTGCGTGTAAAGTGTCGAATTTAAGCATGAATGACAGTTCAGAGGATTCTCTTTGAAGTGAAGTCTTAAAATGTCTTTGAAGCAGGATGCAGATAATCAAGTCGTTGAGGCAATGTCCTTTCTGGTTGAAGTGGCAAGAAACTGTTTTTTCTTTGTGATCCTGTCTGATATCTGTTTTGTGGGCATTGATCCTTTGGCGAAGTGTCTGAGATGTTTGTCCAATGTACATAGCGGGTGGACACTTTCGGCACATGATTGCATAAATTATATTTCTGGATGCGCAGGAATGTGTTCTTGATCTTATAACTCACTTGGTTGGGTCCAATAATGGTATCAGCAGAGAGAATATGTGGACAAAGCTGGCAATGGGGTTTGTTGCAAGGGAAGGTACCAGGGTTGGCATTAGTGTGGTATGTCCTGTGGTTGTTGGTAAGAATCATCTTGAGGTCAGGTGGTTGTCTATAGGAGACTATGGGTCTGTCTCCCAGAGCCTCTCGAAGTTTAGTATCCTGTTCCAGTATAGGCTGTAGTTTATTGATAATGTGTTGGACAGGTTTAAGTTGGGGGCTGTAGGTGATGACAAGTGGTGTTCTATTGTTGGTTTTCTTGGGTCTGTCTTGAAGTAGTTGGTTTCTAGGTATTCATCTGGCTCTTTCAATTTGCTTTTTTATTTCTCTGGGTGGGTAGTTGAGGTTTATAAATGCTTGGTAGAGATCCTGAAGTTTCTGGTCTCTGTCAGTGGGATTAGAGCAGATGCGGTTATATCGAAGAGCTTGGCTATAGATGATAGATCGTATAGTGTGTTCTGGATGGGAGCTGGAGGCATGTAAGTAACTGTATGAGTCAGTGTGTTTTCTGTAGAGAGTGGTGTCTAATTTTCCATTGCTGATTTGTACCGTAGTGTCCAGGAAATGGATCTCTCGTGTAGCATGATCCAGGCTGAGATTAATGGTGGGGTGTAGATTGTTAAAATCTCTGTAGTATGTCTCCAGTGTTTCTTGGCCATGTGTCCAGATCATAAAGATGTCATCGATGTAGCGTAAGTAGAAAAGGGATAAAAGAGGACGGGAGTTGAGGAAACGTTCTAGGTCAGCCATAAAGATATTAGCATACTGTGGGGCCATGCATGTACCCATGGCTGTGCCGCTGATCTGGAGGTATAAGTTGTTCTCAAACTGGAAATAATTGTGGGTGAGAACAAAATTACATAGGTCTGCTATCAGATTGGCAATGGTGTCCTCTGGGATAGTGTTTCTAATTGCTTGTAATCCGTCTTCATGTGGGATGTTGGTGTATAGAGCTTCTACATCCATGGCGGCAAGGATGGTGTTATTGGTTAACACGGCTACGTTTCTGCCAATATTGTAAGAGAGAGATTTGAGCAGCAGTAGGGGCTCATTGACTCACGAAGATGACACTTAATTGATTCACATTTGGAAGCTAACCTTTGCAAGCCAAAGGGCTTTATAAATAAAACCACTTCAGTTCTGTAGAAAATAAGTTCTTGCCTGGGAAAATTTCCCACTCACCAATGGGGCATAGTTTTTTTTGTTTGTTTGTTTGTTTTTTTGTTTTTTTTAAGTTCTCATGGCAGAGATTGTGATATTTGGAAAGTTCTTTTAATGCTTTATTTTAAAAATAATCTTTTCCTTTTATTTCACATAGTACTGTGCCAAATAAAATATAATTTTTAATGTATATAGTTGGCTTGAAAAGGGGGTAGTGTTTTGCATGTTGAAATGTTAGTGCAGGGCTACTCAACTTTGGAAGCCCCGGGGCCACAATGATACTCACAGCACGTGCCAAGGGCCGCAACTTAAGTGTGATTCCATATATATGCAAATACCTTCTCTCACACTGATGGGCATGAATACAAAGATTAAGGCAAAACTACACAACACGCAGGCCCCATTTAAGTCAGTTCTGCTGATATTAATAAAATGCAGTGTTTACCTGATTTCCACCTATATGATAGCCCTTTTAATGAACAGTGACAGTCCAGGAATTTAAATACTAAAACGCATGCCAATAGAAGACCATTATATTGACTCGCCATTGTGGAGCATGTTCCCAGTGGAGGCCATGTTCAAAGGATCCCACCTGCGGGCTCTGTGTTGAGTCCTGCATAAACCCAAACTGCACCGTGGGCCACAAACAAACGGGCCACAGGTCGCATGTTGAGTAGCCATATGTTAGAGGAAACAAATTGTTCACACTGCTCTAATCTTCAGTAGTAACTTCTTTGGAAGAGATAATTGATATCCTCAGTAATGTTCAGTGTTACAATATATCCAAGGAATGTATGGGTGATTTTTTAAAGTCTAGAGCAGTAATTCTGAAAAATTATTAAAAGAATGGATTCCTCTACCCCCATAATTGATGATAGCACAGGCCTAATTCTTTTACTGTTCTCACTACTGCGAAGAGTGGAGAGAAGAGCAACAAAAATTGTAAAAGGTTTAGAAAACAAGGAAAGGTTGGAAAAAACTGGCCATGGTTAGTCTTGAGACGAGATGATGAGGGGCCACTATCTAAGTCTTCCAGTGTATTTAGGACTGTTAGCCAAAGGAGGATGATCAAGGCAGGATAAGGAGGATGATCCACTGAAGATAGGACAAGAAGTAATGGCTTAATAAAGGGATTAATCTGCAAGATGATTTATGTTAGATATTGGGAATTACTTTCTAACTATAAAGGAAGTTAAGCTCTGGAACTGGCTTCCAAGGGAAGTTGTGGAGTGCCCATTGTTGGAAATGTTTAAAAACGAGTTGGATAAACACCTGCCTCAAATAGTTTAGGTTTACTTGGTCCTGCCATGGCACAGGGTACTGGACTTGAGGACTTCTTGGGATTCCTCCCAGCTGTATAGTTCTATGATTCTGTGACTACTCAACCAAAATACAGTATGGAGTGTAGAACGTTCTTTATGGTTAGCATTTCCTGTCTGACACTGGGAAACAAAGGAATAAAACTCAGTCCTCAATCAAGTCTGTGAATACCTGGGTGTGTGTTTTTTTAAAATACACAAGAAGTTTACTTAACTATGCAGCTGCTTCTGAGCAGAAGAGAAGTGCTTGCTGACAGTCTAGAAAGCACAATTGATTAGGAGGGCATAGAACTAAAATCCTGGATTTATGCAAATTACTAAAACTGCACTGTAGAATAGGGAATCTCAGTGGGCTCTTATTGGCATCTGTTGCAGGAATCATAGGTTTGCAACTGATTAACAAAACATGCTGTAGATTGCAAGCCTCGCCTTTAATATGGAGTTGTGATCCACAGACACTGCAGGCTCCAGCAAGCAATGTTCCATCCAAGGTAGAGAAGGCCACTGGGCTAAAAATGGAGCTTTGCATGTTGGAGCCTGTAGTCTCTGAGTTACATCCCCATTGCAGAGATTCAGTCCACTGTAAACCAGATCATACATTTCACATGAGCATTGCTTTGATGAAGGAAAGATTTGTGACTTTATTATATTTCTGTTCACATCTGTGGGAGGAGGAAATGCACAGTTGTATGTGTTGCTTTCAATTTCAGCTAGGAGTGTGGTCTTCTTTTATCCAGAATGACATTCATTTCCAATTATAACCACACCAAAGCATCAGGTGCCAACATCTCTTTTCACACTCCTGCCAAGAACTTAGAAGAGAACGGGTAGGAAGTTACCAGATCAGGTTAGCAAGTATGCCAAAGGAGGAGAAACTTTGAAAAGACTATACCTTAAAATAGCCTGTCTTGTCTATTTTAATATGCTCTCAGGTCTTGTCTATACAAGGCACTCAGGAAAATTAAACCAAATTTAATAAAGGTGTGACTTTAAAGTGGATTATCTAAACCACGTTACTCCCTTGTGTGGAATTCTTTTAAGAATTAAAGTTGCCTTAGTTTGGCTTATACAGTGTTGTTGCCACCATGTCTGTCCCTAGTAAAAGACATTATACCTCATATACCTTCTCTCTTTAATTTGGTTCATTTTAGTCCACTTCCAAAGTGAATTAAACTAAACCAAATTAAGGCCACTTTGATTCTGAATAACAGGGCTTTCAGTGTGGTTTAATTAATCTGCTTTATAAATTTATTTCATTAACTTTTCAGAATATCCCCATGTAGATAAACTCTGAGTTTAAGGTACTGTCAGATATGGGAATGGGGATATGCAAAGTGAAGATAAAACTCTGATAAAAACCAAAACCATTTCAGCATCTCCATGTAAGATCTAGTATGGAGAAAACATGCTTGAGAAGTAGGCATTGCTATGTTACACAGAATGGACATCTGTAACTCTACCACTAATTCTCCCTTTTTTAGTGAAGGCAAGGAAAAGGATGCTTAGCGGTCACACCAGCCTGCTTTCACTTCTTGTTGAACAAATAAATATGGTCTTTTTTTGTTTTTTCCACTGCCCAGGAAGAAGATGACAACAATGTAGGCACCGAAATGAAAATACTGAGAGGACATTGTGGACCGGTATACAGCACAAGGTTTTTATCAGACAGTTCAGGACTTCTGTCTTGCTCTGAGGACATGTCCATCAGATACTGGGACCTTGGAAGTTTTACAAACACTGTGTTGTATCAAGGGCATGCTTACCCTGTGTGGGATTTGGACATCAGTCCTTGGAGCCTATATTTCGCCAGTGGTTCCCACGACCGCACAGCAAGACTCTGGTCATTCGATCGAACATATCCACTGCGAATATACGCAGGCCACTTAGCAGATGTGGACTGTGTCAAGTTTCACCCCAATTCCAATTACTTGGCTACAGGCTCCACAGACAAAACTGTGCGTTTGTGGAGTACTCAGCAGGGGAACTCTGTGCGCCTCTTCACAGGTCACCGTGGCCCTGTGCTAGCACTTGCATTTTCTCCCAATGGTAAATATCTGGCTTCAGCAGGAGAAGACCAGCGGTTAAAGCTGTGGGACTTGGCATCTGGCACTCTTTACAAAGAGCTGAGGGGGCATACGGACAACATAACCAGCCTTACTTTTAGCCCTGACAGTAGTTTGATTGCCTCTGCATCAATGGACAATTCTATCCGGGTTTGGGACATTCGGAACACGTACTGCAATGCCCCTGCAGATGGTTCTTCCAGCGAACTGGTTGGTGTATATACTGGGCAGATGAACAGTGTACTGAGTGTACAGTTTATGGCCTGTAACCTTCTTCTGGTGACTGGAATTGCACAAGAAAATCAGGAACATTAATTTTTTTAGGGAGGTGGGTGGGTATATTGAATGCCAGAGTCCATTACAAGCTGAGATTAAATTACTGACTGTGAAACACTTTCTTCCTCTCTCCCATTAGCAGGCATGTTCAGAGGTGATACAAATATTTTCAAATGGTTTTCCTATAAATTGACCTATACTGTTGAACAGAGAGTGGGAAAGAGGGAATGGCAGAAAACTTTAACCTAATCTAATAGTGGTAGGATGGAGGAGGAGGGGAAGAGAAATCCTGTTGTCCAATAGTTTGGGACAAACAAAAGTCTCATCCAGACAAGTGAAATTACCAGCTAGACAAGCTGCTGACCTGCACTTAAATATCCTGCATTGAGTGATAGGCACATCCTACCTGCTATTATCTGAGGTATGAGTGTGCACGCATATGTGTAACTACTGGCCCAGTTGGCTTTTATTTTTTACTGGTATTACAGAGGAGCAGAAATTACGACCTGTATATTAAAAGAAAATGGCTATTTACAGCAATGGTCCCAATCACTACAGCTCACAAATAGCACTACTGAAGTGTTTTGGACTAATAGTGTAAAAAAATAGCCTTTTTTTGTTTTTTGTTTTAATGGGAGGGACATCTGACATAACCCCTCTGCATTATCATGTGGGTTCAATTCCTGGAGCTGCCTGTGATATTTGTAACTATTTGTGGTCCAGGAATTTAGGATTTCCAAATCTGATTGCCTGTGTGAAGGGAGTAGGAAAGAGTGGTGATGTGGGTGTTATTAATGACTCATCCTGGCTGGAGAAGAGTGTAAGAGCATGATGGGACTTAATAGCAGACATTTGAACTCCTAATGAAGCGGCCATGTCAGTCTCTGGCTGCACCTCACCAAAAATATTTCAGCAGATGGAAGTTGGCAATCTTTGGGGGATGGGAAGGGGACACAAAGTGAAGTGGAAAATAGTATTACTAAATTATTGTGCATACACAGAGGCAGCTTTGCCAATGTTGGGTTTTTCTCAAAACATTGCAATATCAGTTACATGAACACTTTGTGAAACATATTGTCAGCATTTAAAATCAGGATCTGAGGAGAAAGCAAATACTAATTTGTCATTTGGAGAGAAGATTAAATACTTCTGCTTTCTGGAAAGAGTTATTTTGTATTTTGTTTTCTATTAAAAGCATTTAGTTAAAAAAAAGCATTAGTTCTTTTTGTGGGGAATTTAGGGTTGCTCTGATTCGGGTGGAAAGTGAAGGCAGGCTCATTGGCTGCGTTACTTCCAAATACACTTTGCAGCAAGGAGATTTGTTCCTTCACACGTACATGTTGCTGCTTGTTGTTAGTTATGCTACTCTACATCATGCTAGTGCCCCGTAACAGAACTAACCTTGATGTCAATTAATGGGGTAGGAAGAACTGCCACTAAAGGAACTCAAGATTGGGATACCATAATTTTTGTCCCAAGACGTCTTGTCTTACCGCATATCCCCTTGGTTCAATTTGTGTATCAGAAACTTAAACATTTATAATTATTTTACATTTTTTTCATTAGCAAAGTAAGGATATGACCAAAATGTCTTTGTTGAAAATACAGTCACCATTAAAATGCTGATTGTCTCTGATATACCCCTAAATATTACAGTGCTGTATGAGTGGGATTCCCCCTTTCATCCTCAAAACAATTTGAGGCTTGAATGAAAGGCTCATCAGGACTGTTACCGGAACATACAGCCCTTCACTTCTGTCACCATTTCAAATTAAGCTTAGGCTGGTAGTGACAAAAAGTTGCTTGTTTGGTGGAATTGGTCAGTTGCTCCAGTTCCTGAGGCAGTCACAGAACACCACTGCAAAGCCATGTAGCATAGACACCAAATACGGAGGTAATATGGAGACTGACTGAACTATTAGCCCAGAGTTGTTCTTTTCAGATTCTGGTGGAGGCACACTAAAAGAGTGGGGGCGGGGGAATTGCACTACAGGTTAAACCTCCATAAACAGAGACTGTGGTCTGGCAGGATCATAGATGTTCCAGGACCAGAGTCCCGGCAGAGGTCTAATGGCAGGGAGCCCTGAAGTGGGGCTGAAGCCCAGTAGCTGAGGTGCCCTGCAGCAGCAAAACCGTGAGCCTAGCAGTGGGGCTGCTGCCCAGCCAGGCTGGGAGGCAGCCGGAGCTAGAGCCCCACAGTGGGGCTGTAACTCCCCAGCAGGCCATGGAGGCTGCGTGGCTGGCCAGCAGCAGTCCCTGGAGCACAACAGCTGGGCTGCCCTGCGGTGGAGGTGGGAGCCTGGGAGCGGGGCTACTGTCCGGCTGCACAACCAGAAGTCCCACTGCTATGCAGCAGAGCTGCCCAGAGAGGCCGGGAGACATCAGGGCTGCCCAACGGGGCTGGAGTCCAGCAGTGAGGCTGCTGCCCAGTGGCAAAACTGAACCCTGGTCACAGGGCTGCCATTCTGCAGCTCAACTCCTCGGGGGAACTGGGAGGCAGTGGATCTGCCCTGTGGGGCTGGGAGCCCTGTGCGGCAAGGGGCCAGCAGCAGAGGGGAGGGAGCAGGCTGGCAGCCTGGCCATGACTGGCAGGAGCCAGTGGCAGGAGGGGACAGAAATGACTTCCCATGGTCTCGCAAAATTCTTCATCTGGACTAGTCAGGTCTTGAGGTGCCAAATCAGGGAGGTCCAACCTGTATTACTATCTGTGCTGTACTTGATCTCTTGAAAAAGTACTTCACCACCAGGGCTGAATGCACTTTTATTCTTGACTCAAGAACTTGTTTCCTGCTAGGTGTTGTAGAACATTTAAAGAATATAATCAGTGGTCCAAAGATCTTGGCATAATAATTCTTATTACAGCATAACTCCAGGCACAGCATATATGAGATCTCAAACTATTTGCTTTCCAGGTAGGATTGTATTTATTTGGCCCTCTGGGGAACCTGGTACTTGCTACTCACAGTAAAACGTACATGTTGTTTGCATGTTAGAGCAACAATGAAGTAATTCCTCCAAGGATCATTTTTGGTTGTGAGGTAGCTCAAACAGAACAGAAGTGGGAGGTGAGACTCAAAGTTGGCAATAAGATGCATGAGTGAATCCTCTTCATAACTTTCAGGTTTTAATAATGGGTAGAATTTGGCCTTAATTAAGGTATTCCAAATCTGCAAGGTTGTAGATACAAAATTTGTATCCGCATCTATAGCTGCAAAAATGAGCCATGGATATCCACTTTCATGGATGCAGATACCCGAGGATATCCACAGATTTGCAGGGCTCTAGCAATAAGGAGCTACAGTGTAATAGTGAATGGAGTATGGAGGAAGAGTGTATATGTATAAGATACATACATAATTAGATCTCTACAGAAACTACTGAAGCCACCAATGAGCTACTTACAATGTATGTACGTGCAATGTAGACATTTTTATTGCAGTACTTAATAGTATCTAAATGTTTATCTCCTGGTGTCTTGCCTTTAGTTTGAACTATTAGGAATGGGTAAGATTTAGAGAACAGCCTCTGTTCCAAAGAAGCACTGGTATTCAATGAGGGGGGGAGGAATTAATATTAGAAGAAGCCTTACAAAATTCAGACTAGTCTCTCTAAATTATTGTGTACTTTAAGAAATTATTTGCACTTTTACGTCTCTCTGCTTTAGCACTCTATTTCATACAGGTTGGCCCTGACTGGTCCTGGATTAGGACCAAGGAAGGTCATATCTGCCCCCCCCCACACACACCATAGTTCTGGACTGGCCTCCCTGCCAGCTCCCCCACTGCCCTGCTGGTCCCCCTCTACCCTGTTAAGATGGGCAGCCCAGCTCCTAGTGCACTGGGCACTCAGATGTCAGGAAATGCCAAAGCTAAGGTTGAGCAACTCTTCCTGTGACTCATGGGTATGTATTCTAATAGTTCTTAATTATATATAAAATCACCTATGCATTTTTATTTTTATTTTTTTTACTCAGGGTCTAGTCTCATTTCACATGCAGGCTGGAAAGTGCACGGTGAATCAGGCAGCTGGTCAGTGCTTATTTTTATCTTCACAATTCAAAGAGGGTACCCTTGCCTTGCGTGCACCATCCCTTCCATCCTCTCTAATTCAGTTTCAGTGGGGTAAATTCAGATTTCCACCATGAATATTTGCAATAGAATAAGGCCATAATGAATTAAAAGACAAATCTAGGGGATTAGTGAATAAACCGCAGAGTATTCAAAGTGATGTGTACTAAATGCATCAGAGCTTCTGCAGAAAAATAGTGTGTGATCTGGTAATTAGTGTGAGGGTATACTCACAAGAACTGAGTTAAGGTTGACCTGCACAACTTCAGCATTTCCTGACTCGTGCTGCACTTAAGAGCCTCAGAGTTTTTAACATTCCTAATGGCTTTTCTAAAAAAGCAAAATGACAAAACAAATTCCATCCTATATTACAATTCGCTAGACCAGAGTAAAATTCAGTGTCCTGGATGAGTCATAAGAGACAAGCTTGACCCTCTTCAGATAAGGCTGGGAGTTCCCAATGCGTAGCTGTGGCATCTGCATCCTCGGGCAAAACCAAAGGAAAAGATTCTTGACATTCCTGATCTTTTTAAGGGAGAAAAACAAACCTGAACTTTTGTCAAGTTTTTAATTATCTGTTCAAAACCCCTTTAAATAGCTTTTCTTACTACTGTCTTCAAGTCTGAGAGAAAATTCCACTGAACTGAGTTTTCCATTACATTCTTTGCAATTCACCAGGAAAAATAAAAGGACTTCAAGACAATTTTTTAACCTCCTTCCAGCTGTTACTGTCTGATAGCTTTGTGGACTCAGCAGGCTCTTCAAAAGAAAGTCCTGAAATGGCCTTCAATGTGAAGGTGTCTTATTGCTTGTGGTGAGCCAGGATCTAAAACGGTACCATTACAGGACACCTATGTGACAGTTTAATTAACAGCATGAATATGCCCTGCCAAAATCTAACCCATGATGGTACACATTAGCTCTGATTTTTTTTAATGTATTGGAGAGGAGCCAAGATTGACTGAAATAACTTGCTCACCAAGTTCAGTTTGTTTGTTAAAGAACCTAAGCAACATTTGTCAAAGGACTAGTGTTTTTATGACTACTAGAAATTATAAATATGCTCAACTTTATTCCATTTCCTGATCACAAGTATGCAACAATCTTTCATAGGAATTGTAAAGATAAGATCTGGGCATATACTTTACAAAACAACACCTGGCATATTGTGGACCCATCCAGCAGAAATTCTCATTCAAGCCTGTGACATTCTTTGGTCAATTCAGCTATTGAAGATATTTCTATAAATCTCTTTCGTAAGTGTTGTTTTCTGACTGGAAGTTAGGGCTTCTATTTTCAAATAGGAAAAGGAATAATGCATATTATATTCAAGACTACGGCAAGTATAATTCAGCCACATTTCCTTGGTCAATAGCTTTGCATTACCTGTGTTAAACAGTTTTTTTAACATTCCTTCCTCTCTGCCTGGCTTCCCCTTGTTCTGTTGCCTGCAGTGAGTTTATGAATCTCTGGGTATGCCATCAAGTTTGTTGTCATAGCAATGTCACACATTCAACTACAATACTCTACCATGGGCTCAAATACAAGGAAAAGATGGGCTTAAGATAGTGTCAGCTAAAGCCTCGGCTGCAATCAAATAATTGTAATAATTAGCAGAGCTGGTTGACTGTAAAACAATGTCTATTGGATTTCCAGTTCACAAATTACCTGCAGACATCATGGATTTGTGCTTTTTTACTGACATCTGGTTTTCAAAATGATTCTACAAATATTATGTGCACAGACTCTCAGACTGAAGAAGGAATGCCTGGAAGAAATCATTCCTGACCTCCTTCCCCAGAAGGCACAAAGCTGTCAGATGGATGTCTGCCTAGATTCCACTTAAACTGTAAAGGTGTTAATAAGCAGGTAATCCAAATAAAGATAAAGGATGTGATACTGCTCCCATAAAATGTGATGTCTAAATGGTTATAGACTTCAGTGGAGGAAGCAGGCAAATGCCCTATAAATACTTCCAAAGGGCAACCTTACAATAGTGCGAAAGATGCTCAAAAATGTATTTTGTGTGCGCATAAAGAGTAAAAGGTAAGGAAGGTTGGCATAGGGCAATTAATCAGCAGGATATCAGAAATTACACTTACTACAGCCAGTCTTTGCTCCTGCCCCACTTGGAGGACCAAAAAAACATAAAGGAGGAGAATTAAAATGTCTACCCCTTTATTGTGAAGGGCCTAGAAAACATAAATCGATATAAACCTCCATATGGCAATTGCTGGGGTTGGAAGAAAACAAGCAGCTAGGCTTAATTTCTGAGGAATTGGTGAAGGCAGGAAGGGGTGGTAGAAATGTTTCGGAATCATCTCCCTCACCTTCCTCAAATTCCTTATACCATCCTGTGACAAAATGGAGGCATAATTGACTGGAACAAGCTCTTAATGGGAAAAGGAAAAGTAGACATTTCTTTTTCACATACTTGTCCAAATGACTAAGGCCAGCTCTGTCTCCATCTTTGTAAGACAATGCCAGACAAATTGTGACCATGTGAAGTTTTAATTAGACCTTTAGGATCGCGTTTCTCAAACTCCCTGGGAGGAGGAGGTAATAGCTGGATTCAGTTTTTCTCTTGCAAAAATTTGTGTCTCTCCAGAATCTCAACTGTCAATCCATTGATACTGATCATGTGATTACCGAAAGTCAGACTCGGCTTCTCTTGCAAATATTCGTGTGTCTCTGGTGTTTCTGCCGATGCAGCGTAGTGTTTACTAGTACATCTTTAGTAGTCCTTAGAGTGTTTGTGAAGTTCCCTTCTTTTATCAATTATTATAAATTTATAAAAACTTCTATCTGTTATTTTCCATTTTTAGCCTTACAACATGGAAAGGTTTTTGTTGGGTGGTAAACGAAAAGCTGATGACAAATCTACCGATATTGATGATAAAATAGGCCTAAATCAAGAAAATATGATGAATGTTACATATCTTTTGGTTTCACAAGTGGTTTTTGTTACTTGAATAGAACAGCCTCAATGTGTTATTTGTCAGAAAATACTATCCCCTGAAAGTATGAAGCCAAGCAAATTAAAACAACGTCTGGAAATAAGTCATGCAGACTTAACTAACAAACCTCAAGATTTTTTTCATTCGAAAAAGAGATGAAATGAAACAATAAAATGTGAGTCTAGTTAAATATATAAGCTTCCTTTCAAAATCACTTTTAGCTTCTTATCAAGTTGCATACAAAATTGCTCAGTGCAAAAAGCCCCACATGATTGGAGAAAATTTAATACTGCCATCAGCTATTGATATGGTTAATACTATGTTGAGAGAGTCTAGTGCTAAACAGCTTTTAAGTATCCCTTTGTCTAATGACACTGTTTGCCGCCGAATTGTAGATATGGCAGAAGATCTTTAATGAGCAACTAATTGAAAAAATAAGCAAATCATTTGCCATTCAGACTGATGAGGCAACGGATAACGCTAAAGATGCTCTTTTAATAACGTATGTTAGATTAGTTGATGATGGTAAAATAAATGAAGATTTACTTTTCTATAAAGAAATTACAGGGATGAGTAAAGCTGAGGATATTTTTGATATAATTGATAGCTTCATGATGTCAACTCTATTACAGTGGTCGAACTGCACGGGCATATGCACTGACGGAGCACGCTCAATGTCAGGCTGTCATAGAAGACTTCAAGCATTAATACGCCAAAAATCTCCTGGTGCTATTTGGGGACACTGTATGATTCATAGACAAGCTCTCGCTTCAAAAGATTTGAGCCCGGCATTGGCGAATGTTCTACAAGCAACCATAAATGTTGTGAACTATATAAAAACCAGGCCTGTAAAGGCAAGGATGTTTGCAAGGTTTTGCGGCAAGATGGGTGCTGAATACACTTCCTTGCTGTTTTACTGTGAGTCAAGATGGCTGTCTCAGGGAAACATTTGACACATGTTTTCAAACTAAGGAATGAACTTCACCAGTATTTAATTGAGGAAAGGCATAGTAGTACACACGTTTATCAACTGTGATTTCAATATGCAGTTAGCATATTTAAGTGACATATTCAATAAGCTGAACACTCTTAATTACCTCACTGCAAGGTGGTAATAATAATATTCTTGAACTCTATGATAAATTGAAAGCATTTATTAGGAAAGTTGAACTGTGGCAGAGCAAAATGGAAAATTCAAATTTATACGTTTCCTACTTTAAAACAATTTATTGAAAGCAATAATGTATATTAGTGAAGATGTGAAATTTTGTATTTTAAGCCACCTTTCTTCTTTAAAATTACACTTTAAGAACTATTTCTCAGATGTGGATATTGAAAAATTTGATTGGATAAGGAACCCATTTGACGCTAAACTAATAGCTTGGTACACTCACTAGTACCAACGAGGAGCAAATCATTGATATCTCTTCTGAGACTGCTTTAAAAATAAAATTCTCAACAATGTCTCTCTCTGAATTTTGGATCCATGTGCAAAATGAGTACAAAGAATTAAGCAAGAAGGCTATGAACATACTGATCCCGTTTGCAACATCTTATTTGTGCAAGTCAGGGTTTTCTGCAGTTGCTGCTATAAAAAGCAAATATCGATCAAAAGTAAATGTGAAACGAGAAATGAGTGGCTATCTCGACAATGAAACCCAGATTTCAAAAATTATGAAACAATAAACAAGTTCATCGGTCACATTAAATAATATGATTCCAAATTTGATTTTTTTGTCTATTTCCAATAAAAATTTAGTTATCAAAAGTTATTGGCATATTTATTTCTTTTCCAATCCTAATCCTAATAAAATGATTAGCTTTACTTGTGGAGTAGTGAGGGTGGAGTAACACGAATTCATTTAGCATTTTAGGGGGTTGCGGTATGACAAAGTTTGAGAACCCCGGCTTTAGGATTATTCTGTATCTCTGTGTCATGTAGCTTGAACTGGTAACTTTATTTCATCTTTTTAAAAATGGGACAGTCAGAGTTTGTGGGAGACTGAGCATTGCAATGGACTGGGTTCAGTCAGTAGTCAGTGCTCTGACATTTTGTTTGTACGAACCAGAAGCTGTTTGTTTGCTCATCCAAGTCTAGTAGTTGTAGCTTAGGTTATGTTTTGCTAAGTTGTAGCTAAGATAACTAATTTTTGCACAGCAGTTAAAGTAAGTTTTTATTGGTAAGTAGTTTAGCTGAAGATTTTTGCACTAAGGATTATTTGTGTTTAATAAGTGCTTTTATTGTCTTATTCGCCCTTGCTCAAAGCATAGTGTGATCTATGTGCATATTGTAAATAAATTCAGAGTAGGAAAAAATAGACAGGATTTTTAGCCATTCCTTTTGTGTCTTACTAATGATCTAATCTACTCTTGTCATCCAAATGTTTCCTGACCACTTGGGATCTGGGATTGTTTTGCAGAGAAACAGAGTCTCCAAAAGGCTAACTTAACCCTCTTTCAAAACCAAATCATGAAGCAGAAAAAAGCATGGAGCGCTACTTCAAATAAAATCTGTGCCAGCTCCCTCGCTTATTATGCATTTCTACTACTTCAGATAAGAATGTTAATTACCCCTCTTCAACATTCCTTCAAGGAAGAGACAAGCAGATTTCTGATTTTCCAGTAGAGAGTTTGCTCCAGCAAATGCAGGAAATATAAGAGTAAAGAGGACCCTATTTACCGGATATCACACATTTTCAGAGGAAGTTACGTGTATCAGTTCATGATCTCTGTGAAAAACATTTCTACTACATGCTTCACTGATCAAGCTGCATGCACTTTTAAAGTTATACCCTGTGCTCCTTGCAATTAAAGTAGCAAAGGTGTTTTTTTTAAACTAAGTAGATTACACTGTATCAGATCATATACTGTGCCATTTGTGTGCTTTGTTTTGCTTTTGCTACTGCTTATTTTATTCTGTGTATACTAAAAGTTTGTCACGCAGCTCCACATCCCTGCTGATACCTCCTCCAAGGAATCATACATGCCACTAAACATTTTAAAATTTACCTGCTTGGTTCCATTTGTGTGCTCATTTGGATTTTTACAAGCCACAAAAGAGCTCCCATCCACTTTTCGGGACACTCTTGACAATTTTTTAAAAATATATAAAATACATAATTCTTTCAATATCCCTAGATTAGATCAAAATAAACTTGCAATAATATAAAGAGAATAATATTTTATAGTAGTTGAAATCCTTCATGAATAGACCTATGCATGGAATATATCTATTTATAGGTATCCATAGGTATGCAATTGTCTCCATATTTCTTAAGCAGTCTAACTTGCATGCCCCCTCAGACTTTTTAATCTCTTCTGCATTAAACAGCTTGCTCATTTTTATATCCTCTCCAGAGAGTTTGCCATTGATGTGCGAGAGGCTCTGACAGATTGTGTGTTACAAGCAAACTCATTTCATGCAGCAATGTATACCTTCCAGTTGCTGCTAAACGTCCTTTCAGCAGCTCAAGTGAGATGGATTGTGGGCTTTAATATTCACCCCCTGTGGTAAATGTTAGAAAATGCATTCTAATTGTTGGGCTCTTTCTTAAAGACAGCATGGCCAAGCACCATTCTGTTTCTCTGAGCTTCTAATACTCTATATCTCATTCATGTCTTTGAGGTCTCCTTATTTCCTCTTTGCCCTGAAATCTAGATTCTGATCAGGAGCTTCCTACGACTTTCTGTACCTCATCAGAAGCTCTTCTCTGCTTGCTCAGGGAAACAGTGCTGGGTTGTGTTCTTGCTCCAGCAGTGTTTGAACACATCCTGGTTTATAGAGAGTCTTACTTCTCCTTTACTGCTAAATCTTACAGATACTGAAATGGAGTCCCAGGTGCACTAGAACAGCCATACAGAGTGCAAGGCTGCCATAAATCATACTATGAACCTGGTGTTGTATGCCAGCTATCCTACTCTCACCGTGATGATATTCCTCTGAGGCACATGATCAGGTTCCTCAAAGATCATCTCATGAGCCAGAGAGAACATGCAGAGAAGTTCTTGACATAGCAGAGCAAGTGAGAGGGATGCATTGTCATGCAAGACATCAAGAAGCTAGACCAGTATGAGTCGGGGAGCAGGCTGGAGGCCCTGACATTAGAGAAGACTACAAGCCAGACCCTGCTACCCTACTGGATCTGCATGGACTACAAAGAAAAAATGTCTCTTGCTGTGTGGTTTCCTGGAGTCTTAATGCTTGGATGAGCAAATGAAGATCATCAAGTAGCAGGGAGACTACTTCAGGAAGCTGAAGCTCCTGAGAGTGTCCCAGGATAGCTCTGGAGAGCACCTGTTTGAGCACAGCTGAACTACACCCTAAAGCAGGGCTACTCAACACATGGCCTGTAGGCTGCATACAGTCCACAGCCCGTTTGTTTGCTGCCCGTGGTGCGGTTTCGGTTTACATGGGGCTCAACATGTGGCCCACAGGTGGGATTCCTTGAACATGCTCCACAACTGCAAGGCATCTCCCAGGCGGGGTGAGCATTGAAAGACGTAAGCGGATGGGCTGGCTGGAACAGATGGGTACAGGGTGTCGGTGTTTCTAACTCCCAGAGAAGAGGTGCCAGGAACTCTGGGGCATTGTGGGAAGTGCTTTGTATTCATGCCCATCAGTGTGAAAAGCGATTTGCATATATATTTTCATATATATGCAACCACACTTAAGTTGCGGCCCTTGGCATCTGCTGTGAGTATCATTGTGGCCCCTGGGGCTTCCAAAGTTGAATAGCCCTGCCTAAAGGCTCTGTGCAAATAGCCATCCATGAACTGGAAATATTTCTTTGTGGTTTTTAAAAATTATAGATGAGTCATGGGATTAGCTCTTGACATCTAGGTCAGTGTTTCTCAACTTTTTTTTTTTTTATAAAGTACCTTTTTTAAAAAAAAACCTATAAGGAACCCCTGTACCTACAGTTTTCAAACACACAACATTTTTGTCTAACATTGCAACACGTTTGTTTAACTTAATCATAGTTAGGCGGGCAATGAAATTTTGGGGTATAAAAAGTACACAAATAATAAAGCTTAAAACAAAAATTCAGTTTTCTCCAAATTTCAGTTGTATTGATGTACCCCCCAGACTTCTATCAAGTACCCCTAGGGGTACTCGTACCACTGGTTGAGAGACACTGATCTAAGTAACTGATTCTAAAGAGTCCCAATTTGGTAAATGCTGAATGCTGTTTGTTTGATGCCTATTTTAATGAGTTAATTACTTCAGCCTAGCCTCAGGAAAAGTCTTCTCATAACCTAAGTCATCATCAGAACTGACACCCTGGTCAGGAGAATAAGTATAAACCCCAAGCAGTAGGCAAGGAGAGAAAGTGATGGCCTTAGGTTTGGGGCATAATGGCGAAGTGAGGAAGTGAAACTTTTACTATTGCTACCTATTCTGTCTCTTTTCTCTAAGTTAAGGGCTTAGAATCAGAGTTATCAATTGAATTTCTCAAACTTGAAATTGACTTTTAAAAACAGACAATTTGAATTAGATTTAAAGTATGATGTTTCATTTACTTTATTACATTTGTTGTTCTAACTACTTGGGAAATACATAATGTTCCTTGTTTCTAATGGAGCAGAGGCCAACCAATCTCTGTACATTTCCCTTCTTATAAATGCCTCTGTATGTTGATGACATTGGGAATATACTCTGCTGTAGAAGTAGTAGGTTACTGGTTGTCTTCATTACATAAGAACATAAGAACGGCCGTACTGGCTCAGACCAAAGGTCCATCTAGCCCAGTATCCTGTCTACCAACAGTGGCCAGCACTAGGTGCCCCAGAGAGGGTGGACCGAAGACAATGATCAAGCGATTTGTCTCCTGCCATCCCTCTCCAGCCTCTGACAGACAGAGGCCAAGGACACCATTTTATCCCCTGGCTAATAGCCTTTTATGGACCTACCCTCCATGAAATTATCTAGCTTCTCTTTAAACTCTATTATAGTCCTAACCTTCACAGCCTCCTCTGGCAAGGAGTTCCATAGGTTGACTACACGCTGTGTGAAGAAGAACTTCCTTTTATTAGTTTTAAACCTGCTCTCCATTAATTTCATTTGGTATCCTCTAGTTCTTCTATTTAGGGAACTAATAAATAACTTTTTTTATCGGCCCTCTCCACACCACTCATGATTTTATAGACCTCTATCATATCCCCCCTCAGTCTCCTCTTTTCTAAACTGAAAAGTCCCAGTCGCTTTAACCTCTCCTCATATGGGACCCGTTCCAAACCCCTAATCATTTTAGTTCCCATTTTCTGAACCCTTTCCAAGGCCAAAATATCTTTTTTGAGGTGAGGAGACCACATCTGTACACAGTATTCAAGATGTGGGCGTATCATAATTTTATACAGGGGCAGTAAGATATTCTGGGTCTTATTTTCTATCCCTTTCCTAATAATTCCTAGCATCCTACTTGCCTTTTTGACCGCCGCTGCACACTGTGTAGAAGTTTTTAGAGAACTGTCCACGATAATTCCAAGATCTTTCCTGATTTGTCGTAGTCAAATTAGCCCCCATCATACTGTACGTATAGTTGGGGTTATTTTACCCTTTACACTTATCCACATTAAATTTCATTTGCCATTTTGTTGCCCAATCACTCAGTTTGCTTCTGTCTTGACTATCCTAAACAGTTTGGTATCATCTGCAAACTTTACTACCTCACTGCTTACCCCTTTCTCCAGATCATTTATGAATAAGTTGAAAAGGATTGGTCCCAGGACTGACCCTTGGGGTACACCACTAGTTACCCCTCTCCAATCTGAAAATTTACCATTTATTCCTACACTTTGTTTCCTGTCTTTTAACCAGTTCTCAATCCAAGAAAGGACCTTCCCTCTTATCCCATGGCCATGTAATTTACACAAGAGCCTTTGGTGAGGGACCTTGTCAAAGGCTTTCTGAAAATCTAAGTATACTATATCTACTGGATCCCCCTTGTCCGCATGTTTGTTAACCCCTTCAAAGAACTCTAATAGATTAGTAAGACAGGATTTCTCTTTACAGAAACCATGCTGACTTTTGTCCAACAAATTATGTTCTTCTACATGCTTCACAATTTTATTCTTTACTATTGTTTTGACTTATTTGCCCGGTACTGAAGTTAGACTTACCGGTCTGTAATTGCCAGGATCGCTTCAACAGCCCTTTTTAAATATTAGTGTCATGTTGGCTACCTTCCAGTCATTAGGTACGGAAGCTGATTTAAAGGATAGGTTACAAACCACAGATAATAGCTCAGCAATTTCCCATTTGAGTTCTTTTAGAACCCTTGGATGAATGCCATCCGGTCCCGGAGATTTGTTAACATTAAGTTTTTCTATTTGTTCCAAAACCTCCTCTAATGACACTTCAATCCAGGATAGTTCCTCAGATTCATCACCCACAAAGGACGGTGCAGATTCGGGAATCTCCTCAACGTCCTCAGCCGTGAAGACTGAAGCAAAGAAATCATTTAGTTTCTCTGCAATGGCTTTATCGTCCTTGATTGCTCCTTTTATAGCTCGATCATCTAGGGGACCCACAGGTTTTTTAGCAGGCTTCCTGCTTCTAATGTACTTAAAAAATATTTTATTTCTTTTTGAGTTTTTGGCTAGCTGTTCCTCAAAATCTTTTTTTGCTTTTCTTATTACATTTTTACACTTGATTTGACAGTGTTTATGTTCTTTTCTATTTATCTCACTAGGATTGGACTTCCACTTCTTAAAAGATACCTTTTTGTCCCTCAGTGCTTCTTTTACATGGTGGTTGAGCCACGGTGACTCTTTTTTAGGTCTCTTGCTATGCTTTTTAATTTGGGGTATACATTTAAGTTGGGCCTCTATTATGGTGTCTTTAAAAAGTTTCCATGCAGCTTTCAGGGATTGTCTTCAGTATTTCATCCATGCCTTTTTAAATCCTTCTCACCATTATTCAATTTCCTTAAATCTCCTTAGTTTGCCTAAATTATCCCCATCCCTTCCCCTCAAAAAAGCATACACATTTGATCTTTTCTGCACTTGAACTACCATTCTTTCTCAGAGTCACTACTCAGCACAGTATAAAGTTTTGATAACATCCTAAATGTGGGTTACTTAAAAATTGATGAGTAAGAAATAGATGATAAAAAAAAATTTCAAGGAAATAGTTGATATTTTTGAATTTGCTTGCATTTTACAGTATTTGAAAACGTTCTCTCTTTTTTTTAAATGTCTCCATATTTTTACAAAAATGTTCATTGCATGTTTTCCAAAAATTTTACTGAAGATTGGGCTTTGGTAAATGGAAAAACTTGAAAAATTATTTTGGTTAAAAAATACACTAAAATAAAAGACAGTATTCTTGGAAAATGTTGATAGTGTTGGCAGTTTTTAATTTAAAAATGCTATGGGGAGAGGCAAGTGGAACTTTTCCTGCACAAAATTTCAACCCTTTTCTAGTGAGACTACAAATGCCTCATGGAAATACGCATACACAAATATCCTCCTTCCCCTGTTGAGAGAGTAACACACAAAGCCCCATTTATCTGTCTCTGTGAAAGGAGAGACTTTAAAATATTGTTGGCAAATTAATTTCCAGTGTGAGTCTGCTTCCACCCCTCAAGAAGCAATAAGAATTAGGATATGTCTGGATAAAGCCTTACGATTTATATTCCAGTTGAAGATTTTTCATTACTTCTGCCTGCTGTTAGCTAATGTTTTTTGGAAACGTTGAAAGCAGCTGCCAGGAGAAGGGGGGAGGTTATTAGGTATTTTTCAAGGAGAGGTACAAACCAGACCCTCAGTTCTGTTGATTTCAATGCAACTGGATCAGAAGCATCATCTCAAGTTCTGTTCAACTCCACAGGGATAACTTGCTCCTCATCTGAGTAATCTGGCATTGCTCGCAAGGAGGAAGCATGAGGAATATTATCCAGTGACACTTTTATTTAAAGTGATGTGAAATTAGTATCCTATGTCTCTATTGCACATGTGTACAACTGAAGCCTTGTCTATACTACCACTGAGGCCTTGTCTATACTAGCATGGACTGTCAAGTTATGTAATTTCAGCCGTATGAATATCTTCACAGTGGTAAGTTGACAGCTGCTGCTTTCCTGTTGACTTCACTTACTCTTCTCATTTTGATAGCATACTGGAGTCGGCTGTCAATTTATTGTGTCAATACTAGATGTGATAAATCGACCCCCACTGGATTGATTGCTACCTGTCAATCCAGCCCACAGTGAAGACATGCCTCAGTTGTCATCCTCTCTCACTTCCCCTTCTCTTCTGTGTGACAGATAGCTCCACCGCAAGCCCCATTTTGCCCAAAAGAACTGTCAGGTCATTCAGATCCCAGACCTAGCTTTCATGTTTTTTTAAAAAACAAAAGAACTTAACAAATATTTGTGAATTTGGTTTTAGATCCCATCGATTAAAAAATAAGGAAAGTGGGCTGTTGCCTGGGCATAATACAAAATGGAGTCTGAGGGGTTCTTTTTCCCTCAGAGCAGTTTTCCCGCCAAAACAGGTAAAGGAAAACTGTGCACCCAGCACTAAACTTGTGCACTCAGCCCCAAAGGCTGTGCACACCGCCTAGTTGTCTGCGTGTGCACCCATTCTTTGCACACGGCACCCAAGTCTTATGCACCCAGCTCTAGTTCTCTGCACCCCGCTCTCTTCATAGTTTTCCCGCCATGAGGTGTTTATATACCCTTGTCAAGAAGCATTCGTGTTCTTTGGCTCCCTTCATGTCCTGTGTGTGCGTCTGTGATCATTATCGTTCCCCTGCGTCATCGTCTACCCGGAGGAGGCCAAGGTTCCAGCCTGCAGTCTGACAAGACTACCCACTGCTAGCGACTTTAACTGGAATAAGGGAAGCCTTTTCCGCTCCCACTAAGACTTTGGGACTTATAACACTGTCTCGCTTACGGATACTCGGACACGATCCGGTGCCCACCAAGCGTCAGCTCGTAGGAGGCGAGAAGCATCCATCAAGGGATCGCTTCGTTTGTCCTCCCTTAAGGCTTTTCACTAGCCGCGAGGTTGAAGGTCAAGGACATCGAACATAAATCGCCGCTTTGAATGTAATGTATACCCTTGTGTGTGTGGGACTCTTCTGTCTTCTTCTTTTCCAGGGTTAGGGTGGAACTGTTGCTAAGTTGTATGCTGTTTGCTAATGTTTGATCTTACATTTAAAATACATGGTTTGGCCCTAAATTCTTGTTGTGTGGTGATTTCTAAGCTGTTTCCCTGGTGATTAGATACAGGATACCAGGCCGAATCTGGCTTCTGTGGGAGGGCACCTTAGGCTTTAATTAAATTGCATAGCCCATAGCACAGCAATTGTTTACCCCAGCTCTCCCGGTAACAGGGATGAATCTTTCTTTCTCTCACACACACTAACTCTACATAAAAACAACCTGTGGTAGTAGGAAACATTTAGGCTACGTCTATACTGGTGGCTTCTTGTGCAAGAACAGCTGTTCTTGCACAAAAACTTGCCGGGTGTCTACACTGCACGCGCATTCTTGCACAAATAAATTTACAGAGCTCTTGCGCAAGAGGGCAGTGTAGACAGGCAACATGACTTTCTTGCACAAGAAACCCCTATGGCTAAAATGGTCACCAGAGCTTTCTTGCACAAGAGAGCATCCATACTGTCATAGATGCTCTTGCGCAAAAGCACAAGCCAGTGTAGAAGCACTCTTGTGGAAGACATTTTGCGCAAGAACTCTTCCGCAAAACAGTTCTTGCGCAAGAAGCTGCCAGTGTAGATATAGCCTTATATTATAGCAGCATCTTATGGTCTCATTTGTGTCTGAGGACTCATTGTGCTTCATGTTGTACAAACACAGATAAGAGACAACTGCTGGATAGTTTACAGTCTAAAAAGAGAACCCTAATGTTCTTCTTCGGGTGATGTCCCCGTGGGTGCTCCACCTACGATGTTGGGCTTGTCCCAGCGCCTTAGATTGGAGCTTTTTCTAAGCAGTAGCTAGTTGGGCTGCGCATGCGCAGCAGGTGTCTCGAGCTGCTGGCAGTTTGACAGTTGAGGGCGGCCCGACTCCCTCCCCTCAGTTCCTCTTCTACTGCTCTTGGCCGTAGACGAGTCGTCCTGCCTCTTCTGGCACTTTTCTCCTCATAGATAAAACCTTCAACCTTTAGACCTCAATTCATCTTGGATCCTTGATACTTTATTACCACTTCGAAGGCAAACAAATCAAGCCAGGGAACACTCTGTTCCCTCACCACTAGCCGCTTCAGCGGCAGCCACTCTCGGTCAGCTGGCTCAAAAAACACCACCACCACCACACACACAAAAATCCCACACCTTCACAACTTGACACCCTCAGATCAATAGGGAGTCAGCAGTTTCACTAACCTCTCCCCCTCCAGCCCAACCGCCAACGGCTCCACTATGCCTGCCTCACAAGGCTTTAAAAAGTGTGGTGGCTGCAGCCGATCCTATCCTAGCCTTAGAGGGACACAGCTGCTGTGTCAAACGCTTGGGGGAGGCACACAGTCCTCAGGAATGCGACCATTGTAAAACCCTGCCTGCAAGAGCCAGAGAGGACAGAGAGCTTAGGCTCCGTAGAGGACTTTACAGCCTCAGGTAGAGGCTGCGCAGGATCAACGGACACAGATCCTCAGGCACAAATCAGCCTCTTTAATGCTGATCAAAGGAGCAGGATTTCCCCTGCCAGATGCCTGCCACCAGCTCCGTCCCCCAGAATGAATGGGAGGGACTTGGCAGCCTCAGAGTCATCTGCCTCAGCACCGGCCAGGCACAGACAAGCTGCGAGATCTTTCCCCGCACCGGGAGAAACTCAAAGGCATCCTCCCGCACGGAAACAGGCAAAGGCACATGCGGCACCAGATGAAGCAGCAGAGCCACCCACAGTGGCACCCAAGCACCACAGCTTGGTATTACCCACAGCCACATTACTAGCCACAGTGGGCACCTTTGGATTGCTGGGCACTACCCAAATACCATTCTATTGCCCCATCCTCAGAAAAAGGCAACCACCAGTTTCGCCATCCCACACTATGGTAGCCATACCAAACTCAGAGGAGGAGAAGGAAAGCCAATTAGCTGCTGATCAGGATGACACTTGGCTGGCACAGTCAAAAGACAATCCCACTTCCCCTCCATGGGATGCCATAGTCCCGCATGATGATCACGATAGTAGACCTGAAACAATTCCAGGACCTTTTTAAGAAGGTTGCTACATGACGAGAAATAAAACATCAGTAGGTTAAGTAGAACAGCATGATCTCCTGAAGAATATCCACCCATCATCACAGATCAGAATTGCATTGCCCATAAGGAAGCAATTATGGAGGTCTCTGGAGACATCTGGCAAACACTGGCATTGGCTCAACCAATCTGCAAAAGGCAGACAAGAAATATCTCGTCTCATCTAAAGATCTAGATATCTCTTTCTCCCATCCTCAGTTAAACTCACTGTCCATCACTGTGGCAAGCCAACGGCCCCTCACCTTAGATCAAATAATGACAACAAAGAGCACAAGAGGTTAGACCAATTCAGAAAGAAGGTCTACGCATCTACCACCCTGTAGCTTAGGATAGTCAATTACTCAGCATGTCCGGCAAATCACAACTTTGACAGCTATTCCAAACTAGTAGACTTGATGGAGCATCTGTCTGATACCAAGAAACCCATACTTAAGGAAGTCATATGTGAAGGCCACAAAACTGCCCGTAGAGCACCGCTGTCTGTGATTGATGTGGCGGATACAGCAGCAAGAGCAATGGCTACAGCAGTCATGATGAGAAGATCTTCATGGCTTCAGGCTATGCAGTCAAAGATAGAAGATCTCCCCTTCCACGAACACAAGCTTTTTGCCAGCAACACGAATGAGATTCAGCACAACAGCAAGAATACGTGCACCAGCTTGCATACTCTGGGAATGTACACACTACTGTACCGGTACATGTGCTACACCTCTACAATAAAAGCAGGGACTTGTACTACAATCATACTCAATACAAACCAATGAGTACAATCACACCAGGCAGTGCACCCAGAGAAAGCACAAACAACAGCCATGTCCCTTTGGTGGCCAGACCCTGAAGCAGCAAATTTGAAACCCTGATTGAGGGCATGCCCAACCTCCCCAACCATCCAGTACAACAAGACCAGAACTATCTATTCAGCCATAGATTATGCTCATTCCTTCATCATGGGCCTCCATAACATCTGACCAGCGGGTCATAGAAATTATCCACATGGGATATTCGATTCCATTCAACTCCCTTTCCACTACCCAATCCCTCTTCAGGGACCCATCTCACGAGATACCACTCAAACAAGAAACCGACCAGCTTCATCTAGGAGCTATAGAGAAAGTACCTGAACCATACCAGGGAAGGTGGTTCTATTCCACCTATTTGCTGACTCAGAAGTGTACAGGAGGCTGGAGACCAATCCTAGACCGCCACAAACTAAACAAGTTCCTCCAAAAGCAAAGATTCAAAATGGTTACACTGGCTACAATCATACCAGCGCTGGACAGAGGGGACTAGTTTGCAGTCCTTGTCCTACAAGATGCATATTTTCACATTGCAATACATCCATCACACAGACATCTCCTTCATTTTACAGCAGGAGGGGACCATTTTCAATACAAGGTCCTCCTCTTTGGCCTGTCTCTGTCCTGCGAGTATTCCCCAAAGTCCTAGCACTTGTGGCTGCATACCTCACACAACAGGGGGTAATGATTTCTCCTTACCTCGACTGCTTACTGAGAGGTCATTCACAAGGAAGTTATCGCCATAACAAAGACTAAGCGACTGTTCAACCTGCTGGAGCTCTTAATCAACGAACAGAATCCATATTCAATCCAATTCAGGACTTAGAATTCATAGCAGCAAGACTAGATGCCATATCAGCCAGGGCATACCTTCCGCAACACGGGTTCCAGACTCTTTGAGATTTAGTTCTTGCCTTCATCGCAAATCCATCCACCGCAGTCGGTACTTGTCTTCAACTCATGGGGTACATGGAGGCCACCACATATGATACAGTATGCATGCCTCCATTCCCATGACTTACAGCATTGACTAGCATTGGTTTACATGCCCTCACATCATTCGTTGCACAAACCGGTGCTTGTGCCAGAGCAAGTACTGCAGTAGCTCAAATGGTAGACATGTCCACACAAACTCTTAACTGGAATCCCATTTTTACAGGAGGAGCCTGCCATACAAATTACCACAGACACTTCACTACTGAATTGGGGTGCACACTTCCAAAGCAAAACCGCCTAGGGCAAATGGCTGCCAAATGTAGCTCTGTTACACATCAACATTCTGGAGCTCGAGGCCGTAAGAAATGCCTACAGGCACTTTGACCCTTCCATAACCAACTGCGTAGAGGGGAGCGTGTCCCAGAGCTCTGTGCACAGAGGCAGTCCGCCTCTGGAATTGGTGCATAAGACACAGTGTTACCCTGAAAGCCACGTATATACCAGGGGTAGACAACACCATGACTGACGCCCTAAGCTGCAACTTTACAATTCACCATGAGTGGGAACTCCACCAAGCAGTCACGGATATAGTCTTCCACAAATGGGGCTATTCCATCACAGATCTCTTCACAACACCAAACACCACCAAACATCCCCAATTTTGCTCTCAAGCAGGACTGGGCAGAGGATCCATGGGCGGTGTGTTTCTCCTTACATGGGATGAACCACTATATTATGCCTTTCCCCCAATTCCATTGATTCCCAAGGTGTTGTGCAAAAATTCAGCTTCATCGTGCTTGGGTTATCTTGATAGCCCTTGCTTGGTCCAAACAGATTTGGTACCCAGCCGTTCAGGACTTGTCTCTCCAGCCAGCTTACCCACTACCACTTCGCTACGACCTTCTATTCCAGAACGGAGGCAAGACGTGTGACCCAAAACCGCAGTTGCCACATCTTCGTGCATGGTTCCTCGAGGTTTCCATGATCATAAGGTTCAGTGTTCTGAGCGGGTGAAGGATATTCTGATACACAGCAGGAGACAGTCCACCAAGGCAACTTACCTGCAAAAACGGAGGTGTGTCACCTCCTGGGGTCAGCAGACACAAGTCCACCCCAACGAAGCTCCAGTGCAAAACATTCTGGACTACTTACACACCCTGCAGATGGATGGGTTATCCATCTCTTCGATCAGGGTCCACCTTGCTGCCATCCAGACTTTCCATGAACAAATTGAGGGGATTTCCATGTTCCCACACCCACTATTATGGAGGTTCCTCAAAAGTCTTCACAATCTCTACCCACCTCATGGGACCTTAAGCTGGTATTGATTGCTCTCATGAAGCCCTCCTTTGAGACAATGGCTTCATATACTCTTTCACTACTCACCATGAAAGTTCTCTTCTCATAGCCATAACTTACGTGAGACGAGTCAGTGAAATAGGCACACTAATAGAGGGCCTGCCTTATACAGTGTTTAGTAAGGACAAAGTAACTTTGAGGCCACACTCAGAGTTTCTTCCAAAGGTCGGCACAGGCTTCCACATCAATGAACCAACTGATTTGCCCACATTCTTCCCAAGACCTCATGCTTTGCTCAGAGAGGCAATGCTGTATTTAAGGGATGTACAAAGAGATTTGGCTTTTTACAGTGACAGAGCCCGAGGTTTTTGCAAGACCCTACAACGCTTTGTTGCTATGACTTGCCTTTCAGCACATTTCAGAATTGATAGTGACTTGCATTCTCCAATGCCATTTACTTTGGTAAACTGCTGCCAACTCTACCAAGAGCCCATTTTACTCGGGCTATTACAGCATCCATGGTATTCTCTAAAAATGTGCCTCTCTGAGACATTTACTTAGCAGCCATGTGGTCCTCTAACCATACACTCTCTAAACACTGTTCATTATGTCCCAATTGGGGAATGCTACAGCAGTGGCTACAGTGGTTCTGTCTGCAGCCATTAAGCAGTAACTCTGAGTTCCACCTTCCATACGGGATACTGCTTGGTAGTCACCATACGTGGAGCACCCACAGCGACATCACCCAATTCTGCAATGTCTGTTCTCCGAGGTGTGTCCTCCGATGGGTGCTCTACGTATGGTGTTGGGCTTGTCCCGGTGCCACAGGTCGGAGCTTGTTCTAAGCAGGAGCTCCCTTCCGTCCTTCCTCCCCGCTACTCGGAGTACATCATCTCTGTGGTAGACGAGAAACTGAGGGGAGGAGGTCGGGCTGCGCTCAACTGTCAAACTGCCGGCAGTGCGAGACACCTGCTGCGCATGCGCAGCCTGACTAGCTACTGCTTAGAACAAGCTCCGATCTGCGGCGCAGGGACAAACCCAACACAATATGTGGAGCACTCATGGGATGACACACCTCAAAGAACAGATGTTACTGCACAAGGTGAGTAACTCCCTTGTGTGCAATTCTAAATTCAGTAACTCCTGATCTAATTCTTGTATTCCTCATCTTTGTTACTTTTCCCATGTGCTACTCTAAAATAAGAAGTGAAGATCCTCAGGATAGGGAATTTTTCTGCTTGTTCTACAAGCTGCCTGGAACACTTTTGGATTACGTGAAAATAATTACAATCACAGGATTTTGTTTGGAGCAGATATATTTTTCAAGTTGTTCTTACAACCTAAATGCTTTATTGTGGGAGAACCTGAACCATGTGGCTGATTTTAGCCTGGAATTTTACTTAAAGGTTCATGACAGTTTATGGCCTTTGATCCTGGAGCCTTTACTTGTACCAGTAATCAGGGCTATTGGATGGGAGAATTAAAACATCTATATGTGATTCTTTCCTCTGCTGCTGATTTACCATGCTACCCTAGGGAAAGTTGTTTCCTCTTTCTGTGCCTCTGTTTTCCATTGTGAAAATGGGGATAATAGTCCATTGCTACTTTTTGAGAGTTTGAGTTGAGGTCTACCGTCTGAAGGTGGCAAGTACTGTATGTTAAGTACTATTTTATGTTATTGCTCACTAGCTTCATGGTCTGAGTGCGGTGTCAGGAAGAGGGTGAAATAAAATGTGTTAGTTTCTAAAGTGCCCCAGCGCTACTTGTATTTTTAAAAGTAGGTTTTCAAAACCTGAGGGTGATTTCACCACTGCTTGGCATCCTCAGGGGCAGCGAGGGGAGGCTGCACGTGTCAGGATGGGCTCTGCTGCCTCCTCCGCGACTGGGGAAAAGAAGCAAGGGGCGGTAACCTTTAGCTCCAGCTGCGACGCCAAAATGAGTCGCTCCCGGCCCTAGTGCCTGCCGCTGCCTTGTGCCCTCCCTCTCCTGTTTCAGCCGAGAGCGGCTCGCTGCTAAGGCCCCGAGAACGCGACGAGGGGCTGGGGAGCACAAGGGCCAGGAAGCAGCCGGGCAAGCCGAGGCCGCGGGGGCGAGCCGGGCAGGGGCAGCAGGGGGCGCTGGCTGGGCCCCTCGCGCCTGGCCTGGGCGGGCAACGATGAGCAGGAAGCCGCAGCCCGGCCCTTATCAGCGGGCGGCAGGCGGGGCCGGGCCCCGGACCCTGCGCTGCGGCTCCATGGGCGGCGGGGGGCAGCGGCTCTAGGCGCCTCTTCTCCCGCGCCGCGCGGCAGGGCCGAATAGCAGCAGCCCGGCCTCCCCTGCCCCATGGCGGGCTACGCGCCCCGCCTACCCCTGCTGCTGCGGCGGCTGCCGGCGGCCTGGGCTCGGCCCGCCCGGCTGCCCGCGAGCGGCGCCCGGCTCCTGCTGCTCTCGGCCGGCAGGTGCGGGGCCCCCGCCGAGATCGGCCCCCTGCGCTTCCTCCGCGGCGGCGCCCCCCGCTCCGCGTCCTCCCGGGCGGCCGGGACGGCGGCAGCGGGCGGGGAGCCCGAGCGGCGGGGCGGCCCCCGGGGGAGCGGGGCAGACTCCGAGGTGAAGAGGCTGCTGGCCCTGGCGCGGCCCGAGCGCTGGAGACTGACAGGTACCTGCCCCTGCCCGGTCCCGCGGCGCTGCCTGCCCCTCAGCCATTGTGACCTGCCCTGCCCGCTACAGTCTGTGCCCCCCTCCCCGCGTGACACCTGCACCCCCTTGTCACAGGGCCCCCGATCCTCGCATGCAGCTGTCACCACAGTCCCCACATACCCCTGGCACCCGGCCCTTACCCACAGAGAGGGACGGGGAAGGGATCAGCACAAGGCTGCTCACTTGTCAAGAGTCACAATCTTTGTGAGCAGGTGAAGGAATAATGTAGTGACACTAATGTAGACTTGGAGTAGAAATGAGTCTCCAGGGGATAATATATCGTGGGTCGCCCTTTTCTGCAGGGGTGGGGAACCTAAGGCCTGGGGGCTGAATCCGGCTCCTGGCTTGCCTGGATCTGGCCCCTGAGGCTCGCTGCTCCCCCCCCCCCCCAGCATTGGGGAACCCACACTGGCACACAAGCCCCTCTAAGGGTCCCTCCATGGGTATGGAGTGCCAGCTCCTCACTGTATGGGGGCAAGCCCCAAGCCTCTCTGTCCAGAGTCAGGCAAGCCAGAGTTGATCTAATCCATGGGCTAATCTCTGTGGGCTGCTTCTTCACTCAGGCTCCTCCCCCATCAGAGTGCTGCCTTGGAGGCTTTTCCACCGCTGCTCCAATTGGCTGTAATCGTGGCCAATAGGAGCAGCAGGGAATGGTGCTTGGAAGCAGTGGGGGACATGGGCCATGTGCATCCCTGGGGAACTACACCAGGTAAGTGTTCCTGTCATTGCCCAGACCTCCCACCCCAAGCCTGCTTTCTGGCATCCCCCTTCTACACTGAACCCCTTATTTTTGGTCCACTTCAGAGCCCTTGGGGGCCAACAAAATCTACTAGCCTAGGCCCCCTTTGGCTCTGGTGTGAGGGGAGAGTGTCTTTGTGATTCTGTCAGGGACCATGTCCAGGAGAGATTTTTTTTTAATGCTTTTCACTTTTGGGTGACCCCCAACTGATTTTTTTTTTATGTGGATCAGTGGCTCCCAACCCAAAAAAAGATTCCTCATGACTGCTTTAACGGAAGAGGTTTGCCATGCTGCCTTGCATGGCTGGCTGGTGATGCAATGCAAAGCTCAATTGTTTAGCTTTGCACAATAGCTATATTTTGAATGGGAATTCATCAGAGGCAATGGCAAGCAGTGGAAACACCTTAAAGGTAAAAAATAAACATTCCAGCAAGGCTGGGGTTTGCCTTTTCTGTGGATAGAAACAATAGGCTGTTTCAGTATGATACAGAAGAGGGAGTAAAACTCATATCCATTCACTGAGGAAACCCCCTTGTGGAACAGGGCTGGAACACTTACGCTGGAAATTGGAAGGTTTCTGACAAAAGAGTAAGGTTGTGGGAACAACTTTGCAATAGAAGTACTGGGGATGAACAACCTAATCACTGTTAAGATGAGGCATGGCAGATTTATGAGCAATATTATGTGATGGGGTTGCCTGTGATAACAGGAAGATTGGATATGATCTGTTTCTATAACCTATTTTCTTTTTTTGAGATGCCAAAATGATTAATCTAAATTACAATTAAAAACTGACATTTCAGTTAAACTGCTCATTTAAAATCACTAGAATGGTAAATGCAAAGCTAGAACATTGCTTTTTAAAATTCTGCTGTTTGGTGGCCTATAGGGAAGTGGATTTGCTTAAAATGTAGGGGTGGGGAGTTGTTTGTTTTTGTTTTTTAAAACCTCTTCCACCTTTAATACCAGGTTTTGGCCTGAAGCAATTTTTTTTTATATTGCCAAGTTACAAATGATTGGCATCCTTTTGTCTGCGGGAGATAATGGGAATTGCAAACTGTGATGTAGATGGTTTGCAATGGATCATGTGACTGAATAGTACAGTCCGAGATTTGGTCTTTGGCAGTTATTGTGTCTTGTATGTGTCTTGGTTGGGAGCTGCTTGCTTCTTAGACTCTGCTCTCTTTAAGCTGTAGGAGCCAGACTTTGTCATGGATTTTGATGCCCTGATCGAGACAATGGTGTCACTTACTGTGATCACTTTCCAAGATTTCCAGTTGTTCAGGGTTGGCTCCAAATTATTTCATGTTTCACTTGCATACAGAGGCAGCCCGAGTCGGGCTGCCAGCAGCTGGTGCCCCAGGCAGAATGTGCGATCGGCACCTTCACCTCCACAGCCCTCAGTGGCGTGATGCCATCATTGGGCGCCCCGTTTAACGCAGTGCCCTAGGCAATGTCCGAGTCGGCCTATATGCATGGGCCGCCCCTGCTTGCATATGTTTTTATAGTGAACTGTGGGACGGTCTTGTTTTCTGTAATAGCTCTCCATATAGCATACTGATACAGCGGCAGCAGCGTGGGGTGGCAGCCGGCTCCCTGGGAACTGAGGTATAACCATTTGGGTAACAGATAAGCTCATGCTTATCGGTTTCCCATTTAAACGGGTACGCTTTTACATCCCTACTTCTAGCTGGCTTACATTTAGGGTGATTAAAAGAACTCCCCTCTCCTGATTGAAAGAACTCCCCTTTCCAATACAACTGTTTTCTGGCTGCTGATTATGAGAGCAAAGGCCAGACCAGCACTTCAAGTTGTCCATGAGTTCTTGTAGATCTTCATTGTGGGTAATTAGAGCAGCATTATTAGCAAACAGAAGTTCCCTGATTTGCACCTGCCAAGTTATAAACACCTGAAAATCATTAACAATGAAAATGTCTGCAGTAATTTAATTATAGGAGAAGTAGCAAATACAATTGTAGATGCTTCTGTAAGGGGAAAAATGAAAAATTCCCGTGCTGTTTTTCTTTTTGCTCATAACTTACTTTTTTTTACTAGGGTTTACAACAATCTTGTTACTACTGTGGGTTGGGAAATTGACCCTTAAAGACTTTTTTTGTTGCTTGGTATTACTTTTACTTTTATTTGACAGAGTTTTTTGTAAAAGGATAGAGGTTTACTGTTTGGTAACAGATTTGCTGTAAAAGACACTTTGGATATAAAATGCTGGTTAATTCCTTCTTCTAAATTCTTAGCTGATACAAATGGCAAACAAATGTTTTAATGTCTATACTAGAAGATTTACTGGGCATTGCTTGAGTCTTTGAGGGCAAGGGACTGGCAGTGTGGGGGGTGCAGGAGTCAGGTAAAGAGTTTTGGGTGTGGGGGACTCGGGGCAGAAGGCTGAGGATTAGGGAGTACAGGAGTCAGGGTTGGGGGTGAGGAGTGGCTCAGGGCAAGGGAATGAGGGGTACAGGAGTCAGAGCATGGGGTGAGGAGGGACTCTGGGCAGGAGGTTGGGAGGAGGGGGGCTTAGTGGAGGGGTTTGGGGGAGCTGTGACCCTGTCCTGTGGCTTTTCAGTGGGGTGGGGGAATGGGCGATCACGCACCTTGCCTTCAGGCTTCTCCCCAGAGCCAGCCTGAGATGGGGGGAGGGCTACAAAGGCTAGCCTGGGGGGTGGGGGTGGAGGAAAGGGGCTGTACAGGCATCTGGCCCAAGCAGTGCTTCCTGGCCTGGCCTGGCGGCGGGAGAGGGGCTACACAGGCTGGCTGAGGTGTGCAAGCAGGGGCCATGCTGGGGATGGGGTGGGCTGTGCCTTCTCCAGGGGTGGGATGTTCTGCCCAGGTCCAGCAGTGGGTCCATCAGGGCTCCTCCCCTCCATTTGGCGCTGCGGCTGAGGGCTAGAGGGAAGAGGTTTGGGGCAATATGGCAAGCCCTGGCCCCAGCTAACCACTCTCTTCCTTGTGCAGCCACCTCCCTGTGATCGCTCTGTAGAACAGCTGTCCCCCATGCTTGCCGCCCCCAGTGACTGTTGCGGAGCATAACTGTCCCTCCAAACAGACCCCTTCCTTTTTCATGTTATGGAAAACAATGGAATTCCAGGCACATCCCATTGCTTTAAGGATAAGGGGAAGCTGCATACCAAATTTGGTGGTTCTTCCACTTACTGTTTAGGAAGAGTTCTTGAACAAACGGACTCATGAATGGATAGATGGATGGATGAGTGAACTCGTGGACATAGACAGATGCACAAACTCTCCAAAATATCTACAGTATATAGATTATGTACAGTTTTGTTTTATTGAAGTAAAACTCCTCAAAATCCCTTTATTAGACATAAAGGATAGTGACACCTCTCTGACACAGCACATCCGTTCAAATGCTAATTAATGTTAATTAAAAATATGAGTACATGCCAAGTAGAAGATTTACTCCAGAGTTATTCTGTTGTTTTGTACAATGAAGTTACAGAGTTCTTAATTCTGTAGTGTCTCCAAGTATTAAGAAGGGTAACTACTATAAAGAAGATGGCTTCAGGATTCCTTGTTTACCTAATTGTATGAGATCAATCAGGTGTCTTCAGCTATCTAGAATGGCACCTAAATCACATAAGTTTAAAAACAGAAAATATGAGATCAAGATTATAAGGGTATGTCTAGACACAGGTTTTTTTTTCGAAAGGAGAGATGCAAATTAGCACCAAACTTGCATATGTTTTTCCATTGGATTTTCGAAAGCGGGTCTTTTGAAAGTGAAAGCAATCTGGATGCAGTTTTTTCAGAAAAAAACCCTTTTTCGAAAAAAAAGCTCTTCCTAAAAAAGGAGGTTTACGTGGTTTTTCAAAAAAGTTTTTTTTTCTGAAAAAACCATGTACAGGCTATTTTCACTTTAGAAAAACCTGCTTTCGAAAAGGCGATCAGAAGAAGATATACAAATAGTGCAAAATTTGCATATCTCCTTTCGAAAAAAAAACCCCTAGTCTATAAGTACCCCAAGAGTTAAATATAGAAAAAATATATGAGATCAAATTCATCTCCTGGAGAGAGAGGATGTATTAATTATAAAACTGATATGCTTTATCTTGCATTGTGTTCTAAGTTCTAAAAATGTCTTTTACTTCAATTTCTTTTGTTTATATTCCTGATCATTTCCCATCTCATGTGTCTTCTGTGCTTTGTCCAGTCCTGCACCCTGATTATTTGTACTGGTTGAACCTCTCTCGTCCGGCACCCTCGGGACCAGACCGGTTCCAAATGAGAGAGTTTTCTGGATCACGGGAGGTCAGTGTTTTCTAGCAGCATTACCTACACTTCCACTGCTTACTGTGATTTTAGAGGACATTTAGGGGTACGTTAGAGCTAAATAACAGCACAAGACACTGAGAGCTACGACTGGAGTCTGTAAACAAACTTTACGAGACTGTGGGAAACTTGGCCACACCCATGAAAAGTGGACATCTGGCTAACTAAAATCATTCTGGATGACGGCTGTTTCTGGATAAGAGAGTTCTGGACAAGAGAGGTTCACCCGTACTTCCATTCCTGAACCTGGATGCAAAACTAGAGAACTACGTCTACATTGCCCCATTTGTGCAAGAACATATGCAAATGAAGTGTGGCGATGAATATTGCCATGCCTCATTTGCATATTTAGTGAGCTGCCATTTTTGCGCAAGATGGAGCAGTCTACACGGCTCCTTTTTGCGCAGAAACTCCCTCTTGCGCAAGAGCTGTTATGCCTGAAAATAAGCAGCAGAACAGCTCTTGCGCAAGAGGGGTTTTTTGCGCAAAAGGGCAGCTCATTAAGTATGCAAATGAGGTGTGGTGATATTCATCGCCACGCCTCATTTGCATATGTTCTTGCTCTCCATTAAAGAGTGTATCTCTTCTCTGTAAATACTCAGTGCTTATTTGCTCAGAGTAAAAGACAAGTGTTTCCCCATCAGGTTCTTCAGAAAGTGAGTAATGTTTTGCAGTTGCGTGCTCGTTCACCATACTCGCTTCCCCATAAGTGGCCATAACAAATATTGATCTCATCACCTTCTGTTCATGCTGATAATTTTATTTACTTTTCACTTGTGGCAAATGACACTTTCTCATTCTTCTAAAAAGCTGTATAGAATTGCAGGAAGTGGTTGTTTTTATATCTTTGCATAGGAAATTTCAAAGCCTATAAAACATTTAAAAAAAATCTTAGTTAAGGAGCAGTATTATCATAACTTTATCCATGCTAATTTTTCAGACCTACAATATGTATCTCTGATCTTATTCAGAAATTGGTCTCCGATGCACTTGTTCGGTACAGGCAGTCCCCGGGTTACGTACAAGATAGGGACTGTAGGTTTGTTCTTAAGTTGAATCTGTATGTAAGTTTCAGCCGCTGCTGAAACTGACCGCCAGTTCTGACTTACATACAGATTCAACTTAAGAACCCCAAGTCAGCTGCTGCTGAAACTGATCAGCAGCTGATTCCAGGAAGCCTGGGGCAGAGCAACTCTGCCTCGGGCTTCCTGTAGTCAGCGCTGGTCAGTTTCAGCAGCGGCTGACTTGGGGACGCCAGGGGCAGAGCAGCTGGGGTGCTGCTGGGTTGCTCCAGTAGCACCGCTCCTCGCTCCTTGGCGCTACTAGACCAACCCAGCAGCACCCCAGCTGCTCTGCCCCAGGCGTCCTGATTCAGCCACTGCTGAAACTGACCAGCAGCGGCTGAATCAGGACCTGGGGCAGAGAGGCTGGGGTGCTGCCGGGTTGGTCCAGTAGTGCCCAGAGCGGCGCTGCAGGACCAATCGGCAGCGCCCCAGCTGCTCTGCCCCAGGGTCCACAACAAAAGCCTGGTCTTCTGGGGGGGGGGGCACACTAGCTGCGCCCCCCCCCCCCCCCCCCCCCCCGCCCAGCAGACCAGGGACACAGGGAGCAGAGCGGCAGCGGGGTGCCGTGCCTCTGAGGCTTTGCTCTGGCAAAGTCTCAGAGGCGAGGGACCCCGCCGTGGCTGCGGCTTCGCTCCCGGTGCCTGTGGTCTGCTGGAGACAGTCTCCAGCAGACCTGGGGCACCGGGAGCAGCTTACGAACGGGGCTTTCTCGCCCCGGAGCTCGCAGGCAGCAATCCGCCACCTCGACCTCCGGGGCGAGAAAGCCCCGTTCGTAAGTGCGGATCCGACATAAGCCGGATCCGCGTAAGTCGGGGACTGTCTGTAGTTTGATTTCTGGATGGGGATCACATCTTCTGTTTCTATAATTACAAGAGATTCAATAGTACACCTGTATAGAAAGGGGCTATCAAATGAGCCAAATGGCTTTTTGTTATGGTGTTTTGTAGGTATTTAATAACAAAGGTATGATGTTTTTAAAAAGTAATTCAATCAGCAGTGTGATTTAAGGTGGTAGTGATCCTTTAAAAAATTGTGGTTATAAAAAAGCATGTTACCTAAGTAATTAATCTTACTTGCTGATTGTTTAAAAATTAATATATGCAGCTCTCTCCAGGAATATACTTTTGTCACACTAATAGAGTTGAGTAAGTTGGGTAGATAGTGATAATAATTAGATGTATATTAATTGTGTGTTTTATTCAAGTTCATACTTGCATTACTCCCATTTGAAATGTTTAATGGCAAAACTAAAAAAATAGGAGTAATATAGTACTTTGTATGATATTGTACGCTTAAAGGTTTCTTATTTCAGTTCAACACTGTTATTTGGAAACTCTGCGTTTTTAAGGCTGAGATAGAATAGCCTATATATCTTAAGAGAACAAAATTGACATTTAAAAAAACCACATTTGTAATAAAATCTATATTATTAACATCTCCTTCTACTAAAATGGCATACTGTAAATGCCTAACTTACTCTTATACTTTCATATTGTTTGTTGGTACCATGTTCTGATCTCTTTGTCAGACTTGGGGACAGGTGAATGTGTGGTATTATAGACTGTGAACAACACAGTAGTCGTCTGCATATTGTTGGCATCTGAGCCCATGAAGTGTTACTACTTCTACTGGCAGATGCTGTTGTGTGGATCCCTGTAATACGCCACAGATAATAGACCCAATGGCAGAATTGCTTTCTTCTGGATTTGTCCTTTGAGGAAAAACTCAATCAGTCCCATAGTAGGGATGTTAGATATCGGGTAATTAAATAGTTGAGAATTCTTACTGGTTACTCGACTATTGTATAGACCCCGGGGCGGGGGCAGCAGCCAGTGTGCTCCAGCCCCTCTCCCAGGGAGCCCCTGCCACCCCACTCTGGTGGCTCTGTATCAGAGGCAGAAGTGCAAGGTGTCATGCAGGAGCTGGTTCAAGAGAGGAGCCAGTTTAAAAACCAGCTCCCCTCGCAGACCAGTTGTCTGCCTCCCAGTGCTGCTGTCTCTGATACAGAACCAGCAGCGTGAGGTAGCAGCAGCCCCTATCTGGGGGCGGGGGCTGGGCTCCCCGCAGACAGAGGCTGCTCAGCCTCCCACAGAGCAGCCTCTGTCTGTGGTAAGCCTGGGCCTGCTGCGGACAAAGGCTGTTTCACAGCAGCCTGCCCTGCTTCCCTCTGCACTGCTGCCTTTAGGGTTGCCAGGTGTCCGGTTTTCAACCAGACAGTCCAGTATTTGAGCTTTCTGTTCGGGAAACAAATTGAGAAAATATAAATGTCCGGTATTTTCTAAATAAGATGTAATGTAGATTGTGATGTAATGTCAAGTGTGTCCAGTATTTTTGTTGAAACAATCTGGCAACCGTAGCTGCCTCTGTATCAGAGGCAGCAGTGTGTGGGGGGACAGGCGACACCACGGAGCTGGTGTCGGGGGGAACCAATTTTTAAGCCAATTCCTCTCAGCACCGGCTCCTGTTTTTCCCACTCCCCCTTGCTGCCTCTGATACAGAGGTAGCAAGGGGGAAGGAGAGATGCATGTAGTCAACAAGATTAACCAATAAGTTGACTACATGTTGACATCCGTATTTCATAGTATAGTTTTTGGATACTCGCCACTTCTCTGAGATGGGATAACAGTATTTGTGACTGTACTGATAGCTGTGGGGAAGTCTAAGAGTAGTGTGAGTACAGAATAGATCTTTTCCCTTTTTCCATGCAAAAAAGAGCAGCCACTAATACTGTTCCAGGTTCTAGCCTGAAACGCGACTCTTAGGCTCAAGGCTACTGGTGTTAGACAAATGTGTGAGGATGGCTAATTGCTTGCTACTTAACTGAATTAATTTTATAAAGATCAAATGAGTACTTTAAATGTGTTTTTTCTCTGGCAAATGGTTTGTTTGTAGTTCAGCAGTTTTCACATTAAATATGTGTAGTTTTCAGAAAAGACGTTTTTTGATAGCTGTCAGCCCTGCAGGCTCAGCTTGGTTCTGAAAATAAAACTCTTGTTCATCTCCAATAATAAAAGTTTTTTTAGGCCAAATTCTGGCTTCAGTTGCACTCGTGAAATCCTCGTTGCTTTCATTTGCCATTCACAATAGCACAGCCTTGTTGTCACTAAGGTTGTGCTTGTGATTTTACAGATGGCCCTGCAATTTAACACTTCTCCTCATGTGTGACTCAAAAATTCAGCAATTAAATTCACACTTTGAGTTGTATTGTTTCTGTGGGCCTGGCAGCAACAAATGGTAGTAAAAATATATTTTTGCCATCAAAGCAGAGATGACTCAATGCACACAGGGAACAAATCATCTCTTTAACGAGGATGCCAGTTGTACAATTATTTTTCACAATATTCCTACGTTTCAGTTTCTTGTCTACTCTACAGAAACTTCTGAAAAAATAATACTGGAAGCTCTAGTATAGATAGGCCGTTGGCTGCTGACTGTTTTCACCGCTGTTATTTATCCTGTATGGTAGCAAGTCTAATCTGCTTTATGCTGAAAAAGATGCCAGCAGTTATTGGGTTTGTTAAAATAGGGATGACATTAATGACTGAAACTTGTCCAGAGCTTCGCTAGTATAGAGTCCCTGAGGCAGTGAATACCTCACTCTCAAAGTGAGAAATGTTCTCCTCATAAACATTCTAGCTGTTCTTCCATAGTGAGCAGTACAGAACTTTCAAGATCAAAAAAGGAGCAGTTGTAGTTTTTGTTCAGCCCTGTATCCTGCCAGTTTCCCTGGCAAAATAAAGGGCAATCCAAGTGGAGGGGAAAGTTTGAGCCTAGACAAATTTTCTCAGGTGCTCACGAGAAACAAGGCAATACATAACCCACCAAAATATTCTAAAAGACAGCTGATGTAGTAATAGGTGGTTGCAGATGTTGCTCTGACAAGATCATTTTTCTGCTCACTGAGGCTATGTCTACACTACAGGGTTTTTGTGCAAAACCTGCGCAGCGTCCACACCTCAGGCACGTTTTTGCACAAGTAAATTTACAGTGAATCGACAGAACAGAGGCATTTTGTGGTGTAGGTATTTCTCTTTCCACGAGGATTAACTCGTTTTTGCACAAGAGCTCTTGCGCAAAAAGATGTGTGTGGATGGGCAACAGGGTTTTTTTTACACCAAAGCACAGGTGTTCTGGTGGCTATTCTGTGAATAGAAATCAGAGCTTTCTTGTGAGAGAGCGTCCATGCAGTTTGGACGCTCTCTTGCACAAAGTGCATGGCTTTTGCCATGCACTTTTGTGGTGTGGACGCACTCTTGTGCAAGAAATCTTTGCAGAAGATGTCTCCCGCAAAAAGCTTTTTGCGCAAGAAGCCTGCAGGGTAGATGTAGCCTGAATGTTCTTTCACAAATGGGTTTACTTTTTTGTTCCATTACATTTTGGGTGATGGATTGTGTTTGACTGAACAGCTAAGACACACCAGCTTTGTTTGCAAGAGAGTCTTATGTTATGCTGCCTGTTTGAAAATATATCCAAGTCTTCTGTATTAGCACAACACACCTTCCTATATACAATTTTGTTGAGACTGGTGCATTCAATAATCAGTGTAAAATTGAATTTGCAGTATTCCATTCAAGATGTAAGAACCAAAATAGAGACCTAGTAATAGAGAGATCTCAAGAATGAATAGAAAGTAAAGGACAGTTTATATGTACTATTAAATTTTACACAAACTGAGTGACTTTTTTTGGTTTGTTTTCAGCTGCTGTTGGCTTTCTGACAGTTTCCAGTGTCATCACCATGTCTGCCCCTTTCTTCCTGGGGAAAGTTATCGATGTAATTTATACAGATCCCACTGGAGATGTCACTGACAGCCTGACCAGCCTCTGTGCCTTGCTAAGTGGAATTTTTGTGTGTGGTGCTGCTGCCAATGCTATTCGTGTCTACCTCATGCAGACCGCAGGTAAAAATAAAATGGGGTCAGGAGGTTGTCTCCTCTTTGCCATAGAAACAGAGTATTGTCTAATGATCTGAGAGAAGACCGTGAAGCTAGTTGAGATTTTTCTGACAGAACTGTTAGTGTATTTTATCATGTCGAAGGAACAAAGCAATTCAAGAGTAGGCATCCTAAGATAGTTAATTCATTTTTATTTAATGTTGAGAGATCTTAAAACTCATTTTGTATAGATCTCAATATTTTATAAAATTGTACCATGACTTCAACGTTGCAGAACCTTGTACAGTAAAACTCCAGTGGTTCAGCATCCAGTGGTCCGGCACTCCTGATGGTCCGGCACCATCTGGATCCCGGAAGTGCTCCGGGCAGCCGGACAATTGGAGCTGCTCTGCCCCCGGCTTCCCTGATTCAGCCACTGCTGAAACTGACCAGTGGCTGACTCGGGGAAGTCTGGGGCAGAGCTACTGGGATGCTGCCGGGTTGGTCCCACAGTGCCAAGGGGCGCATCCCCCCCACTCCACCGCAGACCTCTCATAGCCCCCCCCTTCCGATAGTCTGTCATATTTGATAATCTGGCACCCCCTGGGTCCTAAAGGTGCCGGATTATTGGAAGTTTACTGTATTAATCTTGTATGAAGTCAGGAACTTGTGAGTGTGTTGTGTGTATCCTGCATGAAAATTTTTGGTATATCATGACTTGCTGGAAATAGTGAACCTTTTTGTTCCTTATTAGGACAAAGAATTGTGAAGCGACTTAGAGCAACTATGTTCTCTTCTATTCTGAAGCAAGAAATTGCATTTTTTGACAAAACCAGCACAGGAGAATTGATTAACCGCTTGTCTTCAGACACAACACTGTTGGGACGTTCCGTGACTGAAAACCTTTCTGATGGACTACGTGCAGGAGCTCAGGCATCAGTTGGGGTTGGAATGATGGTATGTATGTCTGTCATCTTCTGCCCCTCTCTTGTGCTGTTTGCAGCAGGTTCAAGGTTGTGTAGCTTACTATCCAGTAACTGCTGTGTGTGTGAAGGTTCTGTAGTTTGCTGTACAAACTGTGTACTTTGTAGAGGCAGATCTATTCTCCTGTTTTCTTAAAATCTACAATCCCATTTTTTTTGTGTACTATATTGTAATAAACTTTGCTGGCAGCCAGTTCTGAGTCTGCTACAAAGTGGAAACCCATGATAAGAGAGATGGAGGAGGAACTCTGTGTGTTTTTTTTTTTCTTGTCTGAAAGATCAAAAGTGAACTGTTTACTGCATTTCTTAGGTCCCTCCATTTATATATCACCAAGAATTTAGCTGTTGAATGGCATTATCGGGTGATGGTTACTGTTTAACCACTGGCCTGGATGGGCTAGAACAGCTCCCCGCATGATGCGAACAGAGGGCTGCTCCAGCCTGGCTGGGCCCACCATGCTTTGGTTGGAGAGGTGCTCCAACCTGGCTGGCTGGCCCACCCCTATTTAAGAGATTATCCAATTAAACATAACATTTAACTGGTTAACTGATTAAACAGGATTTTACATCCCTATAATGGAACCTTTGTTATTGACAGTAATAGGAGCAGGAGTGGGCACTTAGCCTGATTGAAAACTTGGTGAAGCCATGCAGATTGTGCCAAAAAATCAGTGAGCAGGATTAGACTTAAATATCAAAATACTGATAAGAATTTTGCAATGGGTAAGAGACGGGCAATGGCTTGTGTAGGTAAAAGATCAGTAAAGAGTTTCAGGGATACACAGCAAGTAAAATACTTTTTGATGATGGTCAGTTTTAGCTAATAAAAAACTGACATGTCCCTTTTGCCCCCTGTTGTTTATCTGGCCTGAGTTTTGTTATGCTACCCTATCTCAGAGAATTGGAAACTTGGTGGTAATCCTTTTAAATGAAAAGCATGGTTTTCTGGTGTCTGTTCAGGAAAGACAGACAGGAAAAAAGAAGGGCTTTCTAATTTGGTAGTGCCAGCAAAGTTGAGTTTCTGACTCTATAAATATTTAAAGCATTAGTTAAGTCATTTTATCTCTGATAAAATATATGGCTTTCAGTCTTCTGCTAAAATAAATGTAAAGGGCCTTGTCCCACAAGATAGATTGCCTAAGAATATTTTTTTTATTGATTTCAGTTAGGAGTTTTGCTTAAAAATTGCTGTCTTGGCATGGTCCTATTAGGTTAACAAGAAAAAAAATTACATGGATTGAAAGGCTGTTGTAAAAATGCCTTATAGCCTATCATATTAATAATACATCTGTAGGATCATTTTTTAAATGTATCTGGAAATTTCTTCTCAGAGCATCAGAAGGAAAACAACCAAGTGAAATAACATGCAGCAATAAAAGAAGTACTTTAAAAAAAGCCTTCTTTCAATAGTAAGCTACTTTTGCATAGCTATTTGGATGCTGCTTGTTAATTGTGGGAGAAGATATTATAGGACAATTAACTAAATCCATTCTTCTGACACATAAGAAAAGTAAATAGAAACTACCTTTGTTGGTACTGCTAGCTGGCCAGATGGTAAGGAATATTGGTGGTCTTTCATTCATCCACTTCACTAAAATACCATGCAGTATATCTGTTCTCTACATGCCTTTACCCTACGGATGTAATTAAGTAGTTGATTAACTCTTAAGCAAAAGCTTATAGGTTAATGTTATAGATTGCCCCCTCCAGCCCAACAGTAAATTTTTTAGCAGGTTGGCCAGCAACCCAGCTCAGGCCTGGCTCTCGCTGCATCTAGGACCTACCCGTGCTGCGGCTGCATTTAAAGCGTATTAGGAACTAGGCAGGCAGGCAGCCTGGCTCCGTTCTGGCTCGTGCCGGGTCTGGGAGCTCAGCCCTTTTCCTCCCCTCTCAACCCGGGAGGGGTTGCTGCCACCCTGTGCTGCTGCCTCTGTATCAGAGGCAGCAGTGCAGGGCGATAGGCAACTGGTCTGCGAGGGGAGCTGGTTTTTAAATTGGCTCCACTTGCAGACCAGCTCCCGCCTGGCACCCTGTGTTGCTGCCTCTGATACAGAGGCAGCAGCGTGGAGTAGAAGGGGGCTCCTCAGGAGTGGGGCTGGATTGCACCCACCCCCCAGGGACTATAAAATAGTTAAGTAATCGATAAGAATTCATGAGGTTAATTGACTATTCAATTAACCCATATTTAACATCCCTACTTTACACCAAACTTACTCTTCAGTATTTCATTGCTGATGGTGATACTTCGTGTTTTTGTAGCACCTTCTATTAAAAGATCTGAAACCTTTTATAAATATTAAAAAGTTACGCCTTTTAACACACTTGAGAGAGAATCTCTCCGTAAAATGACAATTTTAGCTAAGTGAATTGGCCAAGCCCATATATCAAAGGAGTGGCAGAGTCAGAAATTGAATCCAGACCCCTTGATTTGCAGCCCTTTGTTTTAAGTAGATAACATTCCCCCACTGCAATAGAGGAATAGGCATTTTGTATGTAAGAAATAAGACAAAAGTAATTGTGACCACATTAATTTTACAAAAGTCTGTTAGAAGCAACTAGACTGCAATAAGGCTCTACTAGTTTGTTTATTTGTATACCAAAATATTAACCCCATGGATACTTACTTCTTCCAGTTTTTTGTCTCTCCAAAACTTGCTACGTTTGTTCTGAGTGTTGTGCCCCCTCTGGCTATCATAGCTGTGATTTATGGAAGATATCTGCGGAAACTTACTAGAATGACCCAGGATTCCCTGGCAGAAGCAACACAGGTAATCTTGCTAAGAATCTTGGGAGATCATGTTAGATAGCATTAATCTGAATAATTAATTGTAGGGTTGAGAGGTACTGTGGGTAAAAATACCTCTCATTTCCTGAGCCAACCTATATCTCAGTACTAACATTCACTTTTAAAGAGCTTTATCTACAATGGAGTATTTAAGATCATACAAGATGTAGGAATTCTGCTGAGGAAATTGGGTGCTTTCTAGTATGAGGGAGAGAAATGTTGACCTAGAGCGACTATTTCTCTCCTTGGACCAGAGTATTGCATTTAAGATTACTGGAGTTGCTCCAGCAGGGCTTTTTAATATAAGAGGTAGCAGGCAGCTAGTCATTCTTTGTGAGTGGTCTTTGATGTTGTAACTGACCCCATGCTCCAATGTGGATCGACCTGAGCCAAGATGTGTTAACTTCCAGGGCATGATGCAGAGATCCTCTTTTCTCGTAGACAATTGATGAGGTGTTAAGATACAAGTTGGAGGGACCTCGTTAAGGGATATATTTATATATCCTAAACTTAAAATACAGAGAAGATGGTAGCAATCTCCTTCGAACAAACAGTACTGAGGAAAAGTTCTAGCTGATATATCCACAGTCTTCATCTTTATAAGCCCTGGACTATCATAGTTACAGACTCCTTGGCAAATTGACTTGTGAAGAAGAAAGATTAGCCTTTTGTTCATCTCTCCCATCCAAAAGAAGCTGATCTCTTTGTAAACAGATTGGAGATTTCCTAGTAATGAGTACTTTGCCTCCTATGCTGTGCAGAGGTTGAAGAGGATCTAAAACTATACCATTTTCCACTGTTTTTGTTCTTTTTAGATATTTCTCCAAAATCCTGTCTTGTCTCTTGTGCTGGAGCATTGTTCTGACATAAGATCATGTTGGTGCCCATTAGTAAGCATAGTAAGCAGTCTGATTGCATTTGGATACTTCTAAAACTAACTTATTTGTTCATTTGGAAGTGAAATTTACTCAATTGGAATTAATACATGGGCTAAATTCATACCTACTGCAACTGCATTGAAGTGAATGGAGTTATGCAAGCAATGAATTCAGCCTTTTCTATTTAGTACAGTATATATTGGAGTATTTGTTTTGTTTTTAATTCAAGTCATAAGAATAAAGAGATGCCATACTGGGTCAGACCATGGTTCATCTTGCCCGGTTTCCTGTGTCCAGCAGTGGACCATATCATAGTTGCAAAGGAGCATCTAGAAGATGGTGATTATGGAATGATCCATTTCTGTCTTTTGCTTCTGTTAGTCAGAGGTATAGGGTTACCACGAGCATGGGGGTGCATTCCTGCCCTTCTTGGCTAATAGCCATGGACAGACCTATTTTCCATGAACTTATCCAATTCTTTTTTGAACCCAGTTATACTTTTGGCCATCACAACATCCCATGACAAGGAGTTCCACAGTTTGGTTGTGCATTGTATGGAAAAGGTACTTCCTGTCATTTGTACTAAATCTGCTGCCTGTTAATACTGTACAAAAAGCAGGGCTGACCCAATTAAGTTATGTGTAAAAGTAAATGGCCTTTCCCTATTCAGTTAATTTAGACCCCATCATTTTGTGTGTATAGGTGGCATTATTTTTTCCAGTCCACGTTGCTTTGCGCTTATCTATGTTGAATTTCATCTGTCATGTTGATCCTTATTTCCCCAGTTTTGTGAGGATCCTTCATAACTTTTTGCAGTTTACTTTGGACTTAATTATCTTGCGATTCCTATATTGTCTGCAAACTTTGTCACTTAATTATTCACCCCTTCTTTGTATCATTAATGCATATATTGAACAGCACAGGTTTTTGAGGGACTTCACTGTTCACTTCTCCCTATTGTGAGCACTGACCATTTATTCCTACCCTTTGTTTTTTATCCTTAAATCAGTTACTGACCCATGAGAGGACCTTCTCAGTTATCCTATAGCTACTTAGTTTCCTTATGAGCCTGTGGACAGGGAACTTATCAATGACTTTCTGAAAATCTAGGTATAGTACATGTTATCTACTGGATCACCCTTATGCACATCCTTGTTGACAGCCTCAAAGAATTCTTAATAGATTGGTGAGGCATGATGACTTCCCTGTAGAAGAACCACGTTGATTCTTTCCCAACAAACTCTGTTTTTCTGTCTGTCTCTGAGAATTCTGTTTATTAGTACAGTTCCTACCAATTTACCTGGTACTGAAGGAAGGCTCGCTGGCTTGTAATTGCCAGGATCGATGCTGAAGCCTTTTTAAAAAATTGACATTACAGTGGACACATTGATTTGGGACAGTATTTCGTCACCCAAAAAGAATTATAGTGCTAATGTGGGATTTGGCCCCCAATCTCTGCAGAAAAGATTAATGCAAATAATTTATTTGGCTTTTTTGTCACGGTTGTCATCTTTGAGAGCTCTTTTACCATGTTTGTCATAGAGTGACTCCACTGCTTTTTTAGCAGGCTTTCTGCTTCTGATATGCTTGCAAAAACAAATAGTAATATATATTTTTTTACCCTAAGCAAGTTTCTTCTCAAATTCTTTTTTGGTCTGCCTTATATTTTTACTACTTAGGATTTCACTCCCACATTTTAAAGGATATCTCTTTACCCCAGAAGCCTCCTTTGTGCTGTGGTTTAGCCATGGTGGCATTCTTTTGATCTTCCTGCTGTCTTTTTTTATATGGAGTATGCATTTAGTCTGAGCCTCTATGATACGATGTTTTTTAAGTACTCTCCATGCTGCTGGTAGACATTTTACCCTTGTGACTGCTCGTTTTGATTTCCATCTAACACCCTCACTTTTGTCACAATTACAGATAATGATAAATAAACTTTAAACTCTTTTTTTCTAATCACTTGGCACAATCCTCTCATACTAATACTCAAGCTAAACCAGTTTTGAAATTTTAATTTTCATACTACAGTAGACTTCCAATAATCCGGAACCTTTGGGACCTAGGTGGTGCCGGATTATTGGATATGCCGGACTATCAGGAGGTATTATAAGCTGGTTATATATATACTGTATACATTATATACTGTATATAAAGTGTTCTTAACCCTTTTTATTGTACATACTGTATACAGTAGACTGTGATGTTTTAGTTTTTTTAACCCTTTTTTACCCTTTTCGCTCGGTTCAGCTGCTGCTGCTGTTGTCTTGTCTCGTTTTTTGCCAAAGCTCACTCACTAGGCTTTTGCCATTTTGATGCCGGACTATCAGGAGTGCCATACAATTGGATGCCGGACTATTGGCGTTTTACTGTACCTGTTTCCAGCTTAATGGAATTAAAAAACAGAAATGAAGGAAGGGCAAAATTGTCAGTGGTAGTCAGACTAGGATAGTTGTATTGATTTTTACTTTCAGGTATTCCAGAACATGAACCTACCAAGTGAATCGGTGTGTGTTTTGTTTTTTTACTTTAATATAGTTAGCTGAAGAACGTATTGGAAACATAAGAACTGTTCGAGCTTTTGGGCAGGAGATGACCGAAATGGACAAGTATATAAGCAAAGTTGACTATGTGCTGCAGTTAGCTAAAAGAGAGGCATTCGCTCGAGCAGGCTTTTTTGGTGCGGTAAGTATTTTATGGTATAAGTGAAGAATGCACAGAATATGATCGAGCCCTGGCAGCCTATGATCCTTTCAATACACAAGGGTGCTTTCAAACTCTTGGATGTACACATACAAATCAATTTACTGTCAAATGGATTCCCATAAAAGTGTAAGAACAATTAATTCTCTTAGTGCTTTTCCTCTTTGTATCACTCGGTGAAGTAGGGAGCTGACTACCAAATTCTACTGCACTTGCAAAGTCATGAGGCTTAATTCACACCTGTAGTTTACACCTCCCTGCACCAGCAGAAACCTCTGTCTCACAACATAATCAAGTTTGGGTAGGACTGGTGATGTATATGCTGCCACCCTCCCTCAGGTTTTTGCTTAGGGGACCATATTTCCAAATTGTGTTTGGAGACTCCTTAGGTATCCTGCCAGAGAGAATGGTGCAGGTGATGTCCTGAAGTAGCTCAGCCTAGGGTTGTCTTAGCCATGTACAACTCTTAGGCCCACACTGGTCATTGTGTCCCCCAGCAGCGAGAGAGGTGCTTATGTTTTATCAGATTCCTCCTGAATACATTTCTACTGCCATGGGCCCTTTGTTTTAGCTGGAAAAGGTGGCTCATTTTTTTGTTTTTATATTTTAACTGGAGGAGGGAGAGAGGGGAGTGAGTCTTATTTTGGGGTTTCACTTGGGTTAGGCCATCTTATATCTAATAATTGTTGAAGGCACCGCATAATTTCTTCTAGAGTCCATCACAGCTGTTCCTGAGTGGGGGAAGAGATGAATTGGTAATGATTCAAAGCTGTCCTTTGCTGATCTTCAAGCACCTGCATTCCAAACCCCTGTACAGTAGCATTTTGCATTGCTATTGGATCGCCACACTGATTATGGGTTTCTCATTCTAAGAAACAAAGAAAAGATAGGAAACTAAACTTGAGCAAAATGCAGTCCTGTAAAATTTTAAGATTATATGAAGGTCCACTTATTATGGGAATAGGTTTTTAAGCCTTTACTTACAGTATTTTATAAGATGTAATCTCAATTTATACAGGAAGATCCAGGTTTTTCTTCATTATCTTTTTTTTCTCTCTTTCCCAGACTGGGCTTTCTGGGAACATGATTGTCCTTTCTGTTCTGTACAAAGGAGGATTATTGATGGGTAGTACCCAAATGACTATTGGTGAACTCTCTTCCTTCTTGATGTATGCATTCTGGGTTGGAATTAGCATTGGAGGTATGGAATGTGAATTACTCAACCTAAAACATAGGTTAGAGACTTTTTTTGAACGAAGGAAAAACATATTGGTTTTATAAACAGAAGAAACTCTTAAGTGTTTTGTAATTCTTTAAATGTTTCCAGTTGACCAATAGAGCTTACTAATACAGAATTTTTTTCTGTGATGATTCAGAAATATTTTTCCAGTAAGGTTCAGTCCATGTTAATGGCTTTTAATTCATTAAGACCAAATAGTTTCAAGCTAACTTCCAAGAGAGTACAATGGTTAAATTGTTCAAAGTGCATTTCTTCAGTGTCTGTTTATACTACTAATTTTCCTTTAAGAAGTTATTTTTGTAGCCTGTGATGTGCTTATAATTTAAACAAATATTAAGGTTTTTCTCTGGAATAACATGTTTTGGTCTCTGTTCAGAGAAATGATTTTACAAAGAAAGGCATGTAGGAATAAGATGTAATTCCAAATGGATAATTGTCTAAAGCTGCACTGGATTTTTAAGTGTCAGCAGAAGAATGTTGTGGGGGATTACCTTCTAGTAGTGCAAAGGCAGAAAAGGCCATCTCTTTTCTTTCCTCCTTTGCTCCTCTTCCCCTATCTGTGAAGATCAGAATCTGTAATCTCTTGACCCACAGACTAACTGCTCTTCTTTAGGGAACAATCATCAGTATTGCACACAGGCCCGAAGGAAGATAAGGTATTTCAAATAGTTTGTCAACTGCTTAGAAGAGTTGTTTTTAAAGTGAGTCTGTTGCTTCCGATACATGATTGTGCCTTGTTAGTTTGAAAACCAATACTGACTCAGTGTTTCTGGAAAGGCAGTGAGATATATAATTACATACTTTATCTTTCACTGGGCACCTTTACTAAGTGTGTCTTTATGTTTCCCATGATACTCAGAATTTTGCTTGTGAGTTCTAAAAACTGGGTTATGTTCTCTAATAGATTGTCTTTCATGTTCCTGAGTGATGCATATCATTGTTTGGTTTTAGGTTTGAGCTCTTTCTATTCTGAGCTTATGAAGGGATTAGGAGCTGGAGGACGTCTGTGGGAACTTATCGAGAGGAAGCCAGAACTTCCATTTAATGGTGGGTTCTTGTTTCATTACCATTTTTGCATTAGTGTTGTCTCTGGCTGGTTACCAAGCATTTAACAAGAGAATGATATTACTCAAAATGAACACCAGCTTTAAAAGAAGCTAGACTCAGTGGAAATCTTTCTTGGCTACTGTCAAAGTATCTGGAGCGGCTCGAAAAAAGTACCAGCCTAATGGGTAAAGCTGCAGGGCACACACCTCAAAAGTTCTATATTTACATTTCACCAACCAAGTATCTAGTGTGAGCTCTACACTACAACAGTAGTTCATCTCCTTGGGTACTCTGATCTTTCGTGCCACCTAAGTAATATAGCCATTGTGATAGATTATCTTTTACATGAAAAATCACAATAATAATCAAGCAAATCAATAAATCTCACTCCCAAAGGACCAGTCACTTACCTCAGATCAATTGCACTTTAGATTCCACAGTACATAACCAAAGACAATGCTTGTAGCCCATCCTACAATAAATTAACTAAAGATATATTAACTAAGAAAAAAGTGAGAGTTCTTTACAAGAGTAAAGCAAGTAAACATACACACAGAAATTAATTATAGTCTTAGGCTCCAAAAGGCAATAGAAGCTGCTGTAATATACAAATTCTATAAATCCTCTAGGATTAACCTATGCCAAGCACTAGTGATCCCTTGCTCATGCTTAGAAATCCTGTCTTTCCAAATCCGAGCAGCATAGAGATGCAATTTCTTCCTTTCCGGGGATTTTTATTCCCTTGCCTCAGAGATCAAGATGCTGGGACACGTCACCACGCGTGTCCCCTCTTCACGGGTGTGTGGCAGAGGGTGGAAGGGAGATTAATCAACTTTTTTTTTTTTTCCATCCTCTGATGTTCCACAATGTTTATCTGGTATCCATGGGCCTTCTTTTTTGGTGAAGGAGATGACATCGGCTGTGGTAAACTAGTATTTCACACTTGGAAACATTTTCCCCTGATGGTGGGAGTTTACAGTTTCAGACCAAACACTTTAATATTAGACCTTGGGTTGCAGATATTATAAAACATAAAATTCTGTGTATAGCTTTGATATTTTCACCATATATTGCGATAAAAATAAAGGAAGGATTTGTTGCATCAGACTTCCTGAATTATTGAAGCACTACTGTTCAGTTTATGGCAGGCATTCCAGAATAACCGGAATCAAGGAGAGAATTTTTACTGATACAGTAACAATTGTATTAAATAACTTAATGTTGTTAAATTGCTGTGGAGAAAATGCATCTTTAAATGAACTCTTAATAAAATTTATACATTAATCACGCAACTTAATATTAGTATCTTTGTGGCTTAATGTTGGAGAAGCAGTTTGACTCCATATGCAGCTGCTGTTGATGGAGCAACTACAGTTTAATTAAATGAAGATAATAGAATGGGAAAGAGGAAGAAATTTTAGGGGAATAGAAAGTGAAACAAAGAAGCATTACAAATGCAGTTAAACTTGCTACAGATGATCATTTATTACTATACTCACCCTGGCTCTTGTCTGGCTACCTGCTTACAAGTTTAATCTGAAATTTTATTGTGTTTTAATTGTAGGGGTCTTGACTGAAAAAGGAGTTGTGGGAGGGAGGGAAGATCACAAGATTATTGTAGGAAGGCTTGCAGTACCGTTATCCTTACTTGTGCGCAGCTGCTGGTGGCAGAGGTGCCTTCATAGCTGGATGGGTAGAGAGTGGCGGCTGCTGGTTGAGAGCTCATTTCTGAAGGCAGAACCATCGTCGGCAGCAGTGCAGAAGTAAGGATGACATGGTATGGTAATGTCATCCCTAGTTCTGCACTGCTGGCTGCAGAGTTAGGCCTTTTCTGGCCTCCCAGCTCTAACAGAAGTTAGGGTGGCAATACCACGAGGCCTCTTCCCCTGCCCCCCCCCCCCAATAACTTTGCAACCCACTTTTGAGTCAGGACTTCCTCCCTCCCCCCAGTTTGAGAAACGTTGCTCTCCCCTGAGAAATCTGTAGACTAAGAGCACATAAAAGTCCAGATTTCATGGAGGGAGACGAGATTTCACGGAATGTGACACTTTTTCTTGGACTTTAATATGGTAGGGCCCTAGTTATACCCATCAATAGTATAACTGTAGTAAATTACTTTCGCTGCACCTATTGCTAGCTCCCTCTTCATTTTCCATCCTCAGTGAACTCAAATAATGTAAGGGTTTTGTGCAGGGGTTTTAAAGTTGGTGTACTCTGTATATATTTCATAGGATTTACTAGGACCGTTACAGCTTGTGATCCTTTAAGTTGTATATATTTATAAGTTTTCTCCAGTATTTTCTTTTAAAATATTTGTTCAAGTTAAATGCTGTTTCAAAAAAGAGAAGGTGACGCTTTTTCTTTGACCTTATATTCTCAGTAGTTTGTTCTGGTATTTCACACACTGAAAACTTTCAGTTGTTAGTGAGCTGTTGCCAAAGGATGCTATATTTATTGGTCTGTGTTGAACACTGTTCTGCCGTGGAGTGCAGTTAGTTCAATCAACTATTCTATTTTGTTTTCAACATCTGAAAAATGCTCATTGAATTCAAACAAGTCACTAATCTGGAAGCAGAGTTGTTCCACTGACCGCTTGGCTGAGAAGCTAACACACTGAATAATCAATAAAGATTAAACTGCATTTGTTGGCAAAAGTGCAATATTGTACACTGGGAGATTTAGCCTCCATGGGTTACATGTTCAAAAATGATGGAGAACCCACTACAGTTTTGCATAACAAGATATAGCACCCAAGTACCTGGTAAATTGATAATGTGAGCTGTAGTTTGGTAAATATTGGTTGACTCGGTAGTTGTCATTAGGTTTTATGGGAGTCTGCACTGCCATTGTGAAAGGTTTGGTATATTTTTATTGTCATTCAGCTTCCTCTGTATTTGAATTCTTCTTCATTCAGATGGAATCGTGTTAAACAAAGATCTGTTCAAAGGTGCTTTGGAATTCAAAGAGATCCACTTTGCATATCCAACCCGCCCAGAAATTTCAGTTTTCCAAGACTTCAGTCTTTCTATTCCAGCTGGCTCTGTTATGGCAATGGTTGGCCCCAGTGGCTCAGGCAAATCGACCATTGTATCTCTTCTGTTGAGGCTGTATGATCCCATCTCTGGTACGTTTATATTTTACTGTAACTGCCTTTAGAAATGGTAAATATTCTGAATCTAATGAAACAAATTACCAGGGGGGTTCAGAGTTGATGTCCAAGCCTGAAAGCTATGCAGAAGCAACACTCTCCCCTATAAAGGTGAGAGGGCCTTGCATTACTGGATGTTTGATGCAGCAGTTTTGTAGTGTCCTGTCTGTTTCATGTAGGCACAGTTATTGCAGCATGGGTAACACTGATGTGATAATAAAAACTAATCTGTGGAGTAACCTGAGCCAGTCATTTCCTCAAGAGAGGGAGAAGAATAGGCTTCAAGTGTTTTAAATAAGGAAAGCTCTGTGTGTGGCATGGCCCTGCTCCCTCCCCACCTGCTCTAAGAAGCCAACCGTTCCAACCTTCAGCCCGTGCAAGGACAGCCACTGTAGGTGGCCCCTGCACCCAGGGCAACTCTGTGGAAACTCTTCTCCTCCCCCTCCACATCCCTACTTTCTTTCTGTGAGTGTGATCTTGCCTTGCATATTATAGAGTGCCTGAAAAAGGGACAAGATAAACAAATGTCCCTTGAAGTTTTCCCCCTTTGTAGGAGAGAGTGCATTTTTTATGAACACCTGAAAACTAAGTATTTTCCTGCACTGCTTTCTGCCTTTTGTCAGTATCTTATATCCCGTATGAAACAGTGTTTCTTAATTTAAGGTACTATCACTGTCGATGGCTTTGATATCCGTCAGTTGAATCCAGTCTGGTTCAGGACTAAAATTGGAACAGTAAGTCAGGTAAGGAAGAGGGGAATATATACATGGAAAAAGAAATCTATGATCCATGACTACTGTCTCTCTCATTTGGTACTGCTGGGGACTTGTTTACATAGAGATTCAGTGTGCAGCAAACTGGTGTAAGAATCTACAGCATACTACTTTGTCGTGCACTAACTAGCCATGTGAACCCTGCTACCGCACATTATAATTTTGTATTGCACTGAAGATTCAAACCCCTACCAGATTGTTGCACGCTATGGGCAAGTCTACATTTAAAACACTGCATTAATGCAGCAGTAGTGCTTTAATGAAGGCATTCTATGCCAGTATAGTTAATCCACCTAGAGATGTAAAATCCCATTTAATCAGTTAATTGGTTAAACATTATGGTTAATTGCTTGAATGGGGGCGGGCTGGAGTGGACCCCTGCCTGCAGGATGGCGTGGCGAGCTTGTCCCCATCCCTGGGCGGGGGTCTGCTCCAGCCTGTCCAGGCTGCCAGTTAACCATAAATGGTAAACATCACCCGATAAGACTCATGCTAACTGGTTAACCATTCACATCCCTAAATCCACCTTCCTGGGCATCGGTAGGTATGTTGATGGGGAAAAGCTCTCCCATTGGCACAGTGCTGTCAATGTAATTGCAACACTCAGGAGCTTGGATTTTTCACACCTATGACCTATATAGTTACACTGATAAAGTGTATGTAGTGTAGACCATACCGAAGTCTCCCTGGAGACTAGATGTTTGTGCCCCTTTCCCATGAAAAGGAAGAAACTCCTTGCCCTCTTAAACATTAATTAGTCACTGTCAGGTTATACTATATTCTAAAACAGTACATTCCCAATTAATCGCAAACTGCTTGTTCTTTGGTCTGATTCAGTGTATGATTGTATAGATTAGATAAGTAGCTCCTGAAAGATAGCGATCGCTGGTAAAATACCTCTTGTGTAGAGCAGTGTTTCTCAACCTTTTTGATACCAAGGATCAGCCTGCGGCCTTCCAAAACTGTGTCAGGGAGATCTTAGGAACCAGTGCTGATCCACAGACTAGTCATTTAGAAACACTGGTGTAAAGGACTGGAAAGTATATGGTTACAAAACTTAGAACACGTGTTACTTGATTTTCTTGGGACTCTCTTACAAATAGAGTCAAGAAAGGACCTCCAGAGGCTAATGTTATAGATATGCATGACTGCCTAGTTCCATGACTCCCGTTGATATTAATCAGAGTTACCCAATCTTGTGCTTACATGCTGCTTTGAAAACTTACCTTCTATTGTCTAATCCTTTTGTTTCATTGCGTACACAGCTGTTTACATTATAAAGGCATGGTCATATGACACTGTTGGGGCTTACTTTTCCTCTAATCCACCACTCTAAAGGGACAACTGAATGTTGGAAGTAATGCAATTTTTTTTACAGAAAATCTTCATACCATGATTGATTGGCTAGGTAACTGGGATATCACAGCCCAGTTATTTTTCTAATCAAAACTTACTTCATATTCCAGAAATCTATATTGCAAGACAGTACCATTGAATATTCTTCATGTTGGAAGAATCTCTCTTTTTCCTTTTAGGCATGTCAACATTTATCCTTTCTTGATTTAAAAACATCTCACTCTGTCCAGTTTTGAGTTACTGATAATAAACATTACAATACGAAATCTTTCTATTTCATGCAGAGAGCATTCTTATCTTATCCTGAACCTCTTTCCATTGTCTACCATTTGACTTGGGGGTATTTCCTTTGCCTTTTTAAACTTTCTTGCTGTTTCAGTACACAAAATGTAAGCAGACTTAAGAAGAAGAGATGAGCTGTAGATGCAAAGACTATTATACATGCTATCCTAGACAGTTGGGGGTTCTGAATGAACAGCCTCAAACACCTTTTGGAATATTAGAGTCAATAGTGTAATGTTTGTCATTTGAAAAGTTTTCCCCAAATTTTATAATGTGGATTTAGCTTTTACTTCATTGTTAAAATAAGTGGGGTATTATTCATTAGCCTAAAAACATTACATCTTAAAACTCTGTCATCTACCTGATCCTATAAAAGGGACTTATATTATTTGGGATTTACTAAGAAAACACATGTACTATAGATAGCACATATGAGCTATGTTTTTGCATTTATCAGGAACCAATTCTGTTCTCCTGTTCTATTGCTGAAAATATTGCCTATGGTGCTGAGGACCCTTCTATGGTAACTGCTGAAGAAATCCAGAAAGTTGCTGAAATAGCTAATGCTGCCAATTTTATCAGAGACTTTCCAAAAGGATTCCACACGTTAGTTGGAGAAAAAGGCATTCTCCTTTCAGGTATAACTTGGACATATATTTTTTAAAAGAGATATTGACACAGTAGATCCAAAACAAACCCTACCCACCTCTTCCCCCCCCCCCCCCAAAAAAAAAAGATGTTATGCTGCTTACTTTACCCATTGGTAGTTTTGGTTAGAGTACTGTTGTCCTAATCACTTAACCCTTCTTTCCCCCAACATAAAATCTGTTTCAGTAAGTGGCAGAAATTATTTCACATCTAGTTAGTCAGTTTAGATCTTCAGTTACAATCATAACTTCTTCTGCTTTAATTTAGTAAAACTTTTTTTCTTAGGTGGACAGAAACAACGAATTGCAATTGCTCGAGCGCTGCTGAAGGTAAGCTTAAAAAACAGTTAACAGTAAAACTCCAGTGGTCCGGCATCCAATGGTCCAGCACTCCTGATGGTCCGGCACCATCAGGAACCCAGAAGTGCTCCGGGCATCCGGACAATTGGAGCTGCTCTGCCCCAGCTTCCCTGATTCAGCCTCTGCTGAAACTGACCAGCGGCTGACTCGGGGAAGCTGGGGGCAGAGCAGCTGGGGTGCTGCCGGGTTGGTCCCCTAGCGCCGAAGGGCGCATCCCCTCACTGCACCCCAGACCCTCATAGCCCCTCCCTTCTGATAGTTCAGCATATTTGATAATCTGGCACCCTCTGGGCCTAAAAGTGCTGTATTATTGGAAGTTTACTGTAGCTATTGTTTCCTTAATTCTCTCAAGATGGAATAGAAGTAGCTGAGTCTTTCATTGGGCAGGGGAGAGAATATCTTTTGAAATATTAAAAATTCTGTATATTGATGAGGGAGTTGAAAGAGGATGAGGGATATGGTCAAGGCAATATATTTATTTCAAGTTGTACCTCTCTTTAATTTCTCTTACGCCTGATGCATTCTTTATCCTGTGGGCAGGCTCTGTCTAGAGCCCACTCTGCAAGGAAGACTCTAGGCCAACATGGATGATTCACGTGGGCTGCGTCTACACTACAATGTTTTTGCACAAAAATGGTGTTTTTGTGCAAAAACCCGTGGAGCATCCACACCTCAAGCGCATTTTTATGCAAGAAAATCTACAGTCAATCGACAGAACAGAGGGGCTTTTTGCAGTGTAGGTAAGCCTCCTTTTATGAAGCATACCTCCTTTTTGTGCTATAGCTCTTGTGCAAAAAGACAGGTGTGGATGCTGCGCAGGGGTTTATTGTGCAAAAAGAGGCTATCAGAAAAAGGACAGGTGCTCTGGTGGCCATTTTGTGAATGGCCATCAGAGCTTTCTTGCGCAAGAGCTTCCATGCAGTGTGGACACTCTTGTGCAAAAGCACATCGTTATTGTGATGCACTTTTAAGGCATGGATGTGCTTTTGTGCAAGAAGTTTTTGCAGAAGATCTCTTCCGCAAAAAGCTTCTTGCACAAAAAGCCTGCAGTGTAGACATAGCCCATGGGTATGTCTACACAGCAAAGTTATTTTGGGATACCAGAGGTATCCTGAAATAGCTACCCCGAATCTTTTGAATGCATCCGCTATTTTGAAATATAGCGGACGTGCTTTTTCACCCTCCCTGTAAACTTCATTGTATGAGGAGTAAGAGATGGCTTGAAATAGCGCTGTATTTTGAAATTTGGTGCTGTGTAGGCAGTGCCAAATGACAAAATAAGCTATTTCGAAATAGACTCGAAATAAGCTACGCAATTTGCATAGTGCAAGTTGTGTATCGTATTTCGAGATTCCGGTGCTGTGTAGACATACCCTTAGTAAGCCCTGCTCAAGAGCCATGCTGTATGAAATGGACTTATGAACACAAATATATATAACTCAAAGATGCTTGGGACAAATTGCCTCATGTAATCTATCAATCTTAATGTCTTAATCTGTTGGGTTTATATATCTTATTTTGGTGTATGTATCCTTCTTGTGTGTAAAGTTAGAGATATGGAGTATGGAATGGTTTATGGTTTTTAAATGTGCAAATTAAAGCCATCAAGGATGTTTTCAATGCTGGGATGCCTCAATGTCTGGGCAGTCATATATAAACAGACCCCTTTGGTCCTTTAAGTCTTAGCAGTGGTTGGTCCTAGGAAGTCATGTGACTTTCCTAACTGGTAGGGACTGGCCAGGTTACTTCCCATGTACAAGTGGGACTCTATAAAACAGTGAGAAGTTCAGCAGAGTCTTTGTCTGGCGTGGCACACCCAAAAAAGTGAACCAGGGACCCCAGGGAAAAGAAGACTTCCCTGGTCTGGAGGCTTAACTGGAATAAGAACAATTTTAGGGTGAGTTTGTAATAAGTTTGTACTGAAGTTTTAGTGTAAGAATTAGCTAAGTGTTTTCTTTTATTTTAAGTTTGTAATCTACTTTGCTCTGCCTGTTCTGACTTGCATAACCACTTAAATCCTACTGCTTGTACTTAATAAAATAAATGTATTTACTGTCAAGCCCAGTGTAAATAATGGCTACCTGGGGGAGCAATCAGCATGTACATCCTCCTTTCATTACTAAAGGGGGCTTACCTAAATAATTAATTTGGGGTTCTGATCCCATTTGGGGAGTGGTTTACTTGGTAGCTGGGCCCAAAACTGCATTTTCCTTGGACTGGAAGGGTTTTGGTGTCTGTACTGCACCTCAGGGGGGCAGTGATCTCAGCTCTGTGCCTTGGCTGTGGGAGACCGGGGAGCTGGCCCAACAGGACGGGGTACTGAGAAGCCCCAGAGATCAAGGAGGTGAGTGGCAGTGGCCTTGTCAGAACCCTGGGAGCACCCCAAGGGGTCTTCTGTGACCTCATCCCATCACACCAGGGACAACTTCCACTTTGAATATAGTGTCAGTGTCTTTGCACGACTCCTTCCAAGGCCCTGATCTGTTTCCAGCCAGATTTCATGTTGCTGCTAGCCACTGTGGATAAAAACCTGGGTTTGTCAGAGTTTCAGTAGAATACAACCCAGTGGTCTTTTGGGGGGAAATCCTTTGATGTCATTAAGAATAGAGATTTCCTACCTTCTATGAAAGAGAGTGAAGTTTGGGATGAGTTGACAGTCTTCAGAAGAGTCTTTTTTTTTTCTGTTGTCCTGCAAGTTCTGATAATTGTCGACCAGAGGAAGGGGGCCTTCATTTTAATGCCTATCTATACAGTAATTTTCATCTATAGATTTCAACATGAGTAGCGCCACATTATTTGGAAGCAAATTAATAGATTCCATCTTAACATAGTCTGTTTGCTGTTCCCTTTTCTTTTTAGCATTTTAGGAGATGATCACAAATTGTGTTTCTTAGGGCATGTCTGCACTGCAGTTAGACACCTGTCGCTGGCCTGTACCAGCTGACTCGGGTTTGCGGGACTCGGGACTGCGCCACTTTTTAATTGTCATGCAGATGTTCCTGCTTGACCTGAAGTCTGAGCTCCTGGATCATCACAAGGTTCTAGAGCTCACGCTCCAGCTTAAGACAGAATGTCTATAGTGCAATTAGACAGCCCTGGAGACCAAGCCTTACACACAGGCATGAGCCAGATGTGGGTTTTTAATTGCAGTGTAGACATACCCTTAAAATTTAGGAGTAGTCAATAGACAGATCGTGGGCCAAATCCCAATTGCCAGATGCTTTTGAGTGGACTGTGACTATTTTTTTTTTTTTATGTTTTTTCTGGAATCTGGACCTTGACTATACTTTGGCCAAGAAATTTGGAACTTGACAAAACATAATTGACTATTCCTGCCTTCAAGGCTTGTGTTGCTTTAGGAAGTTGAACTACATACAAGAAGGAGGGTCAACCTCTGGCAGAGGAGGGGATGGATGGAGGAAGAATGTAGTGGGAAAATGCAAACTGCATTATTCTTTTTTATGTTTTTAACTAAATTTCTTCTGCTTGTTCAGTCTGGTTTTGGTATATTTGTGGAATACATGTTGTGGCAATTTCATGGTACATTCTTTATATTTCCAGTGTGTGTTCTTGGTCTCTAGAGATTAAGGATGTTAGATATAGTATAATTTAATAGTCATGTAACCGCATGAGTTCTTATTGGTTACACAACTATTTGATAGTCCCCAGGGCGAGGTTGGCAGCCAGTGTGCTCCTGGCCTCACTCCTGGGGAGTCCCCTGCCATCCCATACTGCTGCCAGTGTGTCAGAGACTGCAGTGCAGGGTGGCAAGCGGGAGCTGGTTCACGAGGGGAGCCAGTTTAAAAAACAGCTCCCTATGTAGACCAGCTGCCTGCCACCCCGTGCTGTTGCCTCTTTATCAGAGGCAGCAGTGGGGGTGGCAAATAGTCCTTATCGGCAGAGGTCCGAGCTCTCCATGGACAGAGGCTGATCCAGCAGCAACCCCATCCGTGGGTGTGTGGGGTCTGAGCTCCCTGCTGTGTCCGTGGCTATCTATCAGAGGCAGCAGCATGGGGGGAGGCAGGAAGCACCATAGAGCTGGTGCTTGGGGGAACTGGCACCAGCTCCTGCCTGTCCTCCCCCTCGCTGCCTCTGTAGGAGGCAGTGAGGAAGGGGCAGGTCATGTCTGTGGAGCTGGCACACGCAGAGAGCCAGCAGCGTGGGAGGAAGGTGGATCTGGTGCTCATGGGGAGCCTGCTTAAAGCCAACTCTTCATGGGTACTGGCTCCCGCTTCACCTCCCCCCCCTTGTTGCCTCTGATATAGGGCAGCAAGGGGGAAGGGAGTGCATATGTAGTCAATGAGATTAATCAGTAAGCCAAGGCTTATTGGTTAATTATGTAGTCGACTACACCTTGACATCCCTACTTGAGATATGTCTACTCAGCAAAGAAAAAACAGGTAATGTTTCATTGCTTGTAGACTTCCGGAATCTGGGTCCAGGACCCTGTGAGGTGGCAGAACTCACGCTCCAGCCCAAGCTTAGTAGCCTGTGCATTGATGAAACAGCCTCACACAACCCAAGCTGGCCAGCCACAAATTGTTTGTTTTGTTTTTTGCTGTGCAGTCATATCCTCAGTGGCTTGGAGCATTCCAGCCATCTAGGAAGTTGCTGTCTCCCAGGTGCACGATGAATGTTGTGCTCATGTGTAATAGGAAATGGACTGCTTGGAAACAAAATGTAGGTAAACCAGCATGAAAGATTCTCACATTCAGGCGAAACAGTGAAATTGATCCGTAAGTGTTGCTAATTGCCCAAGTAAGAAAAGTGAAGCAGATGAGATTATAGAAAAAAAATCTGTTACAGTGATTGCTGGGTGTTAAAGTAACAGTAGCAGGTAAAAAAAATAAGAATTATGTGATTTAATTTATATTGTATTCTTTTACAGTCTAGACTTATTACCTACTGAATCTCATGTTATATTCAAGTCTGATGAAGCAAATAAATTTGCTTGTAGTTTTAGTGCTGTTTGTGAATTTTTGTATACATAAATAGAATTTGTCTCCTTCAGGTCTTATATAACTGATTTTAATTATAATTTTACTTTCTTCTTCAGAATCCTAAAATTCTTCTTCTAGATGAAGCAACAAGGTAAGGAATAAAATACAGTGAAGCTAGAAAATGTCCTACAATTAGACTAGGAGGCTTGGACTCTGGAGACCTAAGTTCTGTTCCTTTCAATGTATGCCCTTGGGCAAGTCGTTTCTCTCTTCCCCCTTTCTCCCCCTTGGTCAATTAAATGGATATATTTTCCAACTTTTGAAAAATACTGAAGAATTATGAAAATATTAATGTTTTTAAATCCTGCGTGGATAGGTAGAAGTATGCTACAGCCACTTGTTTTTGAAAGTTAGTGTTAAATTTCAGAGGATGTGTACATGTGAGAGATGCAATATGTGTACTCAGGAATGTCTTCACTAAACTTTTTCACTAAACATTTCTCACCATTGGCTCAGCTTCATTAATGGTAGCAAATGTAAGAGCTCTGCTGTGAAATCTTTTCCCTACTGAAGTCAGTTGGAGCTTTACTGACTTAATTGGAGTCAGGATTTCACCTGCAGCCCAGAGAGCTCTAGGCAGTTGCCAGTATTGTAAGCACCAAACCAACTAATTCAGCTCACAATGAGTCTACATGACTTGGTGCTTAAAATGCTGCCAGCACTTTATCTTCACTAGTATCTCCGCCATTGTTACTCTGTTGGAAATGCAATGATGGGAGAGGTTAGAGAAATAAGCCTACTGTAGACCAGGCTACATTGATTTTAGAGAACACTGATGCTTATTTTTTCTTTTCTTCTGAATTAGTGCTTTGGATGCTGAAAATGAGTATCTAGTGCAAGAAGCTCTAGATCGGCTAATGGAAGGGAGGACAGTCCTAATTATTGCTCATCGTCTGTCTACCATTCAGAATGCTGATTCTGTTGCAGTTCTTGACCAAGGCAGAATTATTGAATGTGGAAAACATGAGGAACTTCTTGCAAATCCAAATGGACTTTTCAGGAAATTAATGAAGAAACAAGCTTTTCTTCAGAATAGTGAAGCTTTTGCGTTAAACGTGTAAAATCCAGAGAAAATAAATTTTTAAAAGAGAATATATGAAAGGAAGCATAAGGAATGGAACCTTACAAACTACAATGAATATAACTTGTTTTTAGTTATGTAAAGTAAATGTTATATTTTTCCAAATTATATGAAATATCATTTTGAAATTAGATGTTAAACTTTTTATTCAGAGATTTTTTTTAATAATTATTGTAACTTTTTTAATGTCCACAGCACAAATTGTTTTCAAAGTCTATAGATTCTTCTGCTTTGTGATAACTTAATTGATACAGTTTGGTATTTTCTCTAATGCACTGTATAGCAATGAACTCTATTCTCAAGCAAGCTCCTAATTTTAGGGAAATTAAAAATTTACAACCTGGTAAGTTAACTACCACCATCTCTTGTGTATCAGGGACCTTCTGATTTCTGGGCTTGTCACTGTACTTTGGCTTTAAAAGACTAAAGTTCAGAATTGTGAGACAGCAGAGTCATGGGGAAAACTCTTCAGTCTCCTTTTTCATATGATACTTTCTTCTCTTCTCTCTGGAGTAACTGTAGATAATTTATAAACAAGTTATTTTAAATAATATGACAGCTTGGATGGAGAATAGTACTCGTGAGAGCATCAGGGTTTTACAGCTAGGGCAAAGGAAGCAGAATCATTGGTAAACATTAGTCTGTAGTAGAAAATTGTAAAATTTGCATGTATTACCTCAGTTCTGTATTTTTCTGGGCTTTACTTTCCTTAAACTCTAAAGGTGACCTTTAAATGAACAGTGGGCTTGTGCACTTTTTTGCCCCCTTGAATATAAATAATACTCAAAACTTTATTTACAACTTTTTTTTCTATTCTCAGTTAGAAATTCAAATTAGCTATGAACTCTGGGGCAACCAGAGAATTAGTGAAATTACAACATCACAATAAAAGACTGAAAGCTGAGCAACTGAGATGAGAGGGAATATTTAGTCAGTGTTTAACTCGCATGAATGCTTGGGTGAAAAGATGTCTTATTAAAAATGCGAAACCTTTCAACTGAGAAGTACACAAGTGTAAGAGCATCAGCAAAACCAACCAAGACCAAATTTGACATTCGGGATACTTAAGTTTAAAAAACAAACCACTGCTAATACAGACCTCTTTTATTCATTGTGAAGAAATAAACAAAAATCCAAAGCCAATTTTACAAGAATCCATTCTTTTGCAACTCCCCTCCATTGATTTATGCTGCTATAAGCCTACACATTGTTAAAGCAATTGTAAGTAGCAGGTGAACTTCCTTGTACAGACTTAAGGCCTCAGTAAAATGTATGCTTGAGAATGGTGTACTGCAGCTGCTTGCAGTTATAAATTTCAGGAACAGCTTGAGGTAAAATGAGAGAGCAGGTGGTAGGGAGAGGAGGAGAATGTATCAGACAATGAGCTTTTCAGCACCGAATATTAAACATCTCTGTTCTAGCGGGAAAAGCTTAGGGTTTTCCTAAAAAAGCAAACAATGAATGCTTTAACTTCAGTATTTATCCATTATTTCTCTCAACATCCCCTTTCAAATGGTAGCCTTGTTCCTAAAAACCACCACTCGTGAATAATCATTCCTTGGGTATGGTGTAGAATGAGCTCACAAGCACTAAGTGTCTGTGTGGACCCTGCTGCTACGTGTAAAAATTCCACAGTGTGCATTAATCTACTCCTATTTCAAAACAGGATTAAAGCACACCATGGAATTCTCACAGTTCCCACTGTTTAAGTGGGAGTTGAGTAAAGTTCATTGTGGAATTTCTAGTGTGTGGCAGCATGGCCCAGATGGACACCTAGTACTGGCAAGCTAGAGTGGGTAGATTTACATCCCAGCTTGCCTCACACTCAGTGTTCCTATAAACAAGCCCTAAAAGTCATTGGGATTTGGGCTGCTAAGTTACTTAGGCATTTTTTTTTTGAAAAAAAAAAAAAAAAGCCAGTTTGAAAAGAGCTATATCATAGCCATTATGCACCTGCTGCAAGTTGCTATGATTTATATCCTGGGTAGGTGCCCAAGCAACAGATGCTGCAGTGCATGCTGGGGGTGCTATATGTGGATGAGATGCACAGTATGTGGCCAAGACAGCATAGCTAGTGGAGTTCTGCACAGTTTCATCTTCTATCACAGCAATCTTAGTAGTTCAAGCTTCAACAATAGACTTCTTCAGCTTTAATACTTTGTAGGGAAATTTAGTCTTTCTGCTAAGAAAACCAGTGTATTTTATAAAAGGCTCACACTACTGCATTATGATTCATTAAGGGAACCTTCAGAGATTACCTGTATAGAGAGCTCACAAACTGTGAGTGTGCATCTGAGACAATAGCAACAGACTTATTTTGCCCAGGACAATTTTATTTCATGCAGTCTATTTCAAAGTGGTCTTATGAAGGAAAATGGGCCATGCTTAATTGGAGCATCTGAATAGTGCACGATACCGCCCTATAGAAAATGAACTTATTTGTACACTCACTGATTATTTTCCCCTGTCCGTTGTTTTTAGTAATTTTTGTATAAATTAAAATGTAGAAATAAAAACCATATCACATTTGTCATCTCATGGTAAAACTGTTTCATAATGATGTAACAAGAACTTTGATCGTTTCAAAGAATGATTAAACAGTAATCCTCCCAAATACTTGAAATGTAGATCATTAATGGGGATGTCATACTGAATGAGTACATAGAACTTGCATGTAATTTAATGAAAATCTTGCTCAAAACTCTGAAAGTTGAATATGGTTACTCCCTCAATTTAATTATTCCATACTTGACACATCTCTTAGATTGTACACATTAAATAGGAGGATCAGGTTGTCCAACTTCTCAGAGATGTGCCACTACTCTGCATTTGGAGTTGTAGGCACTCAACAGGTGTTAAACATCTCTCAGGATTTGACCCAAAGAAAATTAAAACCTTTTCTGTTATGTATTCTATCATTGTTTTTAGTGTTGGGTGCTTGCTGCCCTGGCGGCAGGCTAGCATTGATTTCTCAGTTCACTGTGTTTCTAATTTCTGATAGCTCCCTTGTGAAAGTATTCCTAACAGTGCACTGAAAATAAAATCACTGTCATTCAGGAATTATTTTCATTAGCTATGTTTAAATACTGAATAAAGTATTGTTAGCCCTGTTAATTATTGGCATGTGTTTGAAATAGCAAAGATTATTTAATTCAAGTTACTGACTGCTGCTGTCACACTTTTTAAAAAAAAATCTTTTGATACATAGAACCCTCCTCCTTCTCTTCAAAGACTGCATATTGGTAGTCCGCTTCTTGTGCAATACAAAAGATTATCATTCCCAACAGAGTGCTTAAATAATACTGCCTTCACACCACTTCCACACTGCTGAAGTTATGGGAACAGTTATTCAATTGTCTTGCGAAAGGTTAGTAGCTATTTAAACTAGTCAATAGAAAGCTGTCAGCACCTTAAAATGGAGGCTGCAAATTGTTGTAAAAATGAGCCAAGTCAATAGTTGATTATCCTTGACTTTTAGAGTAAATCTTTTGTGTTTTGTGTGATACAAGAAGCTACTTTTTTGTTGTAGAAAAAACATTACTTTTTGTCCATTAGGAACATTAGTTTGAGCCTTTGCTCTCTTTGCCAAGACACCTTTTATTCCAATAAATTAGTTTCATATGAACCCAGGTGCCATAATATCAGTCCTTGAAGTTGTATACTAGCTCTGCAGATATTTGTTTGTATCTCCTAAAAAGGAATGGTCTCCCAGATAGGTAGGCAATTCTCCAATTTTCTGCGGTGGCCTTTAAAAAAAAAATCTATTTTCTGTTTATTACTTTTCCAGAATTTCAGGACAAGCTTGATCTATTTGAAGAGGTGTACCAGAGCATTAACATATCTGTACATTTCAAGGAATTGGTGATGGGTGAGGACAGATCTGAGGCAGGTACTATTTTTTTGGTCTAGATAGCAACTAATCCAGTAGGGTTCTGGACCATGCCAAACTCCTAGGTGCTATGATAGTACAAATAAATAAACAATTTAATTTCAGAGTTGCTAGTTCAAATCCAGATCCGGTCAGCACAGTCTTTTATTCAGTGCCATATGTGAAATGAGATGACCCTCTAAGTTCATTTCCTAGGTGCAAAATGGCTAATAGGCACAATTAGCATTGTTGGCATTCTTTCTTCTGGAACGAAGTTTGAATTACCTCCTCTCTCCCAGAGGTGGTGCACAAGAACTGTTTAAGACAGGCTGACAAGGCAGTGAGGGGAAGCTTCAGTGCTACAGTAGCTGCTTTGTTAATTAGCACAATTTAAGTAAAACTGTTTTAAGTACAATATTCTTTTAAAGTGTGATATAAGTTATGTGATAGGGAGCTAAATGCTATTATGAAGTTTATTTAAATCTGATAGATGTTGGGAGCAGTGGATTGAGGAACAATTCCTTTTTTATTTTCCTTGATCCCACTTCCTTGTCTGTCTATATCTATATATAAAAATTTCCTGTGGGACGACAGGGTGATGTCATCACTTCACTCTGTACCACAGGAACAAGCCCTACCCGCTCCCAGCCTGGCCCTCCTCAGGGCCCATGTGGAAAGCGGGGGCTGCCTGTGGCCCCAGCCCTCCCCTTACCTTCCCAGTGGTCAGGGGCAGAGCTACAGCTGCCATGGCCTTGGCCCAGCCCTCCTCAGCAGCAGGGGCGGGGTGGAGAGGAGAGCAGGGCCTAGCATGACCTTAGCCCATTTCTCTCCCTGCCCCGGCGACCAGGGAGAGTGTCCAGGCTGGTGCAGCCTTGGCACTGCCCAGTTGCAGGGAAGGCAAGAGCTGAGGCCCTAGGCCTGTGGTTCTCAACTGGTGGTCCATGGTGACTTTTTCGGTGGTCCACAGCAACATTGTCCAAAGTCACATGGCGTGAGCAGGCACTGCCGTTAGACTGTTTTACGCCATGTTCACAAGCACGCGGCAGTCACCTAGGATGCAACCGTGTTGTGTTGCCAGTAACTTCTGTCTGAGGCTCTGAGCGTCAGTATAGCTGCCACCATTGTGCTGAGCAGTTGCTGTGTTCGTCCTGTGCTACATGTGCTGGGGGTAGTCCTCGAAAATTTTTTGCTTAGCCTGGTGGTCCGAGGACTGAAACGAATTGCCTGCCAGCTGGGGGGGGGGGGGGGGAGAGATCAGGGGCTCGGGCAGCCTTGGCCCCAGGCCCTCCTCTGCCAAGAGGGGGATTGGCGAGCGTAGTGGCAGGTGACACAGCCCCCTAGTATTGTTTACATTCATTTCTGTAAGTTTTGTTTGATAAAACAGTCATAATGTGAGCTCCATGCCATTACATAGGAATGAACTCCTAACAAGGAAGAACTGCAGGATAATGCATTAGTATAAAATGGCATGGTGACGTCCTATTGGACATTGATTTATCCCCTTCGGGAAAGCAAGAACCAGATGACACCAGCTAAAATGAAAGGCAACACCTTTAAAACACCTCGAAGGAATTTTATGCAGCAGTGTATAATTGACAAATCTAACACTGCAGGTATGATTGAGGCTAATAGCTTAGTCTTAGACATTGCATCTGATGAAATAGGTCTTTGCCCACAAAAGCTTATGCTCTAATACAGTAGTTCCCAACACGGTGCCTGCGGGTGCCATGGCACCCGTGGGGGCATTTGTGTGCACCTGCCAAGTGCTCGGGGCTGGCCTGGCCCCGGGCGCGTGGCGCTTGGAGGGGGCGCCGGCCCTGGGCGTGCGGCACTTGTGGGAGGGTGCTGGCCGCGGGGACGCGGCGCTTGTGGGGGGGCGCGCCAGCCCCAGGCGCGCAGCACTTGTGGGGGGGGCCCGCTCCTGAGCACGTGGCTATGGGGGGGCCCCTCCTCCGGGCACGCGGCTGTGGGGGGCCCCAACCCTGTGCTTGCAAGTGTCCCCACCCTCTGGTGTCCAGCGGGAGAACGGCCACGCCCCCGGCGCCCGGCAACCTCAAATGGTTGGGGACCACTGCTCTAATACATCTGTTAGACTATAAGGTGCCACAGGACTCCTTGTCGCTTTTGCAAATCCAGACTAACACGGCTACCCCTCTGATACTTAGCTTAGTCCTATTTTTTTTTAAATTGGCATATGAACAGTAAGTGCTGTTTCTCTCAAGAACTGGATTCTCGATTACTATAAATCAGCAGAGCTCTATTGGCTTCAAATTATGCTAAGGAAGATTTGTCTGTTTTGAAGCAAAAGTAAGCCTATTAATAGCCAGTGGGCCAGATCCACAACTTGTGTAAATATGTCCCTTATTGGGAATCTGGCTCAAGAACCGTTAAACTTATCCCTTAAAACAAGAAGCTAATCCCCTTGTGAGGGTGAATAAGCAATTCCTTATATGCTATACCTTCATGCTGTACAATTGGCCAGGTGCCATACCTCTCAGTGTGCCACGGCTCAAATATAAGATGCAGTGTGTAATCCAACCAAAGCAACGAACATAAGAATGCAACTTGGTTTTGGAAGCTTAATGGCGTAGAAGCAAATATTGCAGCACATTTAACTCTATGAAAGCTGCTCTGTTTCATCATTTGTTTAATTCTGAGAGCATATGAAGGTTTTGGAAGACGGTGGAATGGGGGTGAGAAGGTCAGGGAGCATCCTGAATTTCCCCATGGCATGTGGAGTATGAAGAAGTGCTATTGTGTGCAGTGGGGTTGAAAGGTGCTACTTGGATATGGATGTGGAATTAGCAGGGTCCATCTCTGCCCTCCCTATTTGAGCATATGATGTGTATGTTCCTGATGCTGGGGAGCCTGTCAATGACATCATCATAAAAATAGGGGCCTCTGGTTTCCCCTTCGTGCTGCACCCTGGTGGCTGCTCGGCATCAACCAAGTGACTTAGTTCCAAGCTTGTGGTCATGTTTGGTGGGGTAGCCTGTTTTGAGGTTATCCACGTGGTTCTTCACAGATGCTTGGGGTCTGTTGTTATAAGTATCTACCCATGGAGATGCAGCTTAAATGATCTCTTCATCTCTCCAAATCAATTTTAATCCTACTGGGTAGCTTCAATCCTATTACGTTTTTAAACACTATAAGTAGTAGCAGATTTTTCTAATGTGGGAGAATTATTAATATAATGGAAAAGATGGGAGAAAAAACAATAGCTTTGCTGATTTGCAACCTAATTTCTTTGAAGGTATGTTTGAAGAATACTAGCAATGATTTTGTGAAAAGTGTGACTGATGCAAACCAGCTGTTAGCAAGGTATACATTTTAAAAAGTGATATGAAAAAATGCCTTTAAAACCCTTTAATTTTCTCTCGTTAACTGAGTAACAGATTGTTAAAAATCCCCAGACAATTCAATTTTACTCTCCCTAGGGTAGATGTTGTGAGTGTACTTTCCCCAAATCTGTATTCTTCATACAAAGTAGTGTAGTTAAATGTCTGCTTTGAATGGAAAAGTTAAATGTCCTAATATGTACTGCATATCCATTTTTTCTATAACTTCGCTTTCCTTATTTCTAATGTCATCAAGATGAAGGGTGAGTAAAACAGCACATTGTTGTGCAACAGTTATCATCAGGCCAAAAATAAATAACATGCCCTCAGTAAAGGGTATTTTAGAAGTATGGCGTGTTTCACTGGATTATTAGTTTGCCTCCCTCTGAAACAGTAGCTTGTATCTTCGGAGGCTTTCTTAGCAAGTAGTCATGGGTGCCTAATTTTCACTGCAATGAACTGATTTAGTTATTTGTAATTTTCACTGAAATTAGTGTATTTAGTTACCGTTGTCTGCTGCTGCTATGTATGCCTTATAAACCATTACACTGATTTCCAAAGCAACTATTTTGATGCATCCTGGGAATTATCTAAAGGACTTGGGTGTTTTGGGGGAGGATTAGTTTGGGGAAAATCATATATGGAGCCCATGTAAGAAAAGGTGGATCATTCCTGTGGCAGATCTGATAAATGCCACGATTAGAGATGCAATACTGGATTGGATGAGGGACTATTTATGCCATTAAGCTCCAGAGGGGTAGCTGAGTTAGTCTGTAACAGGAAAAACTTAAAAAACAAGTAGTCTAGTAGCACCTTAAAGACTAACAAAACACGTAGATGGTATCATGAGATTTTGTGGGCACAACCCACTTCTTCAGAATGATTTGCCTAGCCACTCAGGTCAAATTTGATGTGTTGCAGGTTACCCTAGTTACGTGGGAGTGAGGGATAGGTACTTTTATTTGATTTGTCCCCCGCCCCCCCATTTATTTACAAGGAACATACAAAGGCCTATTTCCCCAAGGAAGACACAAGAGGCAGGGTTTTCTGTTTACTTTCCCAAGCCTCTTTAGTCAGCCTCCTTCCTAGGTTTTTCTCAGTCATGGATGCACCAGGCAATTGCCTGTTCTGCACAACCATCCCCTTAGTCAGTAATCCCTCAGTCTTGCTTCTTCCAACTGTTGGCAGCCTTGGTTAGATTTGTTCAGCAATAGGTGACCTGGGCTAGTAAGTGGGCTGCATGAGTGGTCCCAGTAGGCCGCAAGATAGTCATAGCAAAACTACACTATTTTGGGAGAACATTTTGGTTAACTGCCCGTATGTACCTAGAATTTGCAGGATGTGCTGACTGAACTGTAGCAGTGCTTTGATTGGATGCAGAGGGAGCGCACAAAGCACAATAGTAGATCTTTGCCCAGCAGTAAAAGCTACATTTGGATGACAGTATAACTGATTGAAAATGTACTGGAAAAAGCAAAGACTTCCGTTCACAAGTTGATTAATTAAGGCACTTCTATTGATTAAGAGGACAAGAAGTGTTTGTTAAGGCAGCTGCACAAATAAATGGATTTGATTCTTACAGATCTACAACTGCAATTTCTGGATTCTACTCAACCTCTATGTAGCTTTTATAGATGCCTGTCTTATAAAACAAACAGTCGAATGGAGTGAGGCACTACCAGCAATGGATTTGCTATGTGATAAGGACAGAATAGAGAATTTGAACACAGAATGAAATATCAAATGATGAATGAATGAAGGATTGATTCAATTTCTTCATCATAACTAAGGATTTGACACAATCTTTGTGGTATGTTTCCTGGATGAAGGAAGTAGGAATTCATCTTTTGTGCCTCTTGGTCACAACAGTTAGTGTTGAACACAGGCTCTAACTTCGTGGGTGCTCCAGACCCGGAAAAAAAATAGCAGGTTTAGTTTTGTGTTTGCTGTATCAAGTCCTGGAGTGTGTTTTCCGGTAGACATATGTACGTGCTTATTTTGATTAAGTTCCTTATAAGAACTTCATATTCTATCACTGCAGTCCTACAGGACAGTGAAAACAGCGTTTGCACCAGGTGCAATATATTTTGAAAGTTAAGTGGCTCAGTGGTTAAAAGTTGTATTAAATATGCCTGTGTTTTAAAATTGGAGTTCTGTTAAGCTTCATATCCAAAAAGCAAACATGACTTGCACAAGCCCCATTTCTGAGTATCTTTGGAGCATACCAAGTCCAAAACTTTTGAAACAAGCCTACTCACCAGAACTGTGTCCTTGAGTATCTGAAAGCATGACAGCCTGCAGCTCCCAATGAATGGAGACAGAGAAGGGTGTTCAGTGGAGAGCTTCTGTATTAGGACACTGGTCATTAGCCTGAATGACAGCTTAGCTTTCATAGTTTTGGAATAACATTTTTGCATTGTTGGGGTTTTGCTATTTTGAGAAGGAGCGCACTCCCATACACAGAATTCATCCAAGTTAGATAGGACAGACATACAATCAGGGTGGGTATATAGATAGGGTACTTACCTGAGTCCTTCATCAACATCATATTTGTGCTTGTGGTCCATTGGTCCGGTCAGACCTTTGGCATCTGGAAAAGGTAAAAACAATGCATCAGATCTCTCTTTCACCTGTATGAGTGTGTGTTTGTGTACTGTAGTTGTTCAGTATCTTTAATCCTCCCTTCCTTCCTACCCTACTCTTCCTACCTCCCGCCTCCAGTAAATAAACCGATAGTTGTAGTAACATCAGTGTGTGCTCCTTTTTCTTATTAGGTTAAGCTTTGAAAGATGAGCTTTCCAAAAAAAGTCTCTGAGAGAAAGACTGTTAACTCTTTGCAATCTTCTGAGGGACAAAGTCCTGAATTTGAGAACAAAAAGAAAATTTAAAAGTGTCAGCTCTGCCTAAGAATCTCAGGCTCTGTTTGACCTGCCTCTTTCTTTTTAAAGATAGAACTGATTAGGCTCCATAGGCTCTTCTCTTTTTAGGCATTACTTAGCCCATAATGTGCTAGGGCATAGCTTTGGCAAACACTGGCACTAATTAAGCACTGTGGGTGATCCCCTTGGTCAGGACAAACTAAGAACAGTTTCGCTGCCCGTTACTCAAATAAGAATAACATTTAATTACTCCCACATTCAAGCAAAATGCAGGACAATGTAGCACTTTAAAGACTAACAAGATGGTTTATTAGATGATGAGCTTTCGTGGGCCAGACCCACTTCCTCAGATCAAATAGTGGAAGAAAATAGTCACCACTATTCTTCCACTATTTGATCTGAGGAAGTGGGTCTGGCCCACGAAAGCTCATCATCTAATAAACCATCTTGTTAGTCTTTAAAGTGCTACATTGTCCTGCATTTTGCTTCAGCTACCGCAGACTAACACGGCTACATTTCTATCACTATCCCACATTCAAGTGATTTATAGCCAAGATTGATCACTTGGGCAACACAGGTCTGTCTGCTGGATACCTAGGCAGAGTAGGTATGTTTATGTCAACAAAGTCTGATCTGGAAGCCTTTCCCTCATGCGTCCCTGCTCATTACTGGCTGTCAGGGGAAAGCTCATTCCCACCTTATTTACAAATCGTATTTTGCAATTATTAGGTTGGCCAACATCACTGAAAGGAATCCACTGAAACTGGCATAAAACACAGCTGTATGTGCCTTCTTTCAATTTTAAGTAAATTTCCAACAAACTAAATGGGGAGCCCTGCATGTTACCAGTTGACCACTGGATGAATGATGGGGAAATTCAGGGAGTTGGGGGGGTAGGGAAATCTCTGTTTTTTTTTTCTTTTCACTGGGAATGAAAGGGGGATGGCCTGACACCAGGGCAGGTCCTAGCCCAAATGATGCTCCACGCAAGGAGTGTCTTCAGCCCCCCACCTTCATTTGTTAAACTTTTGAATAACTTATGTTTTATTGGCTTGGTAGCTTATTCCATAAGTTTGATGCATGATCATGTATGATGACAAAGGTGCACCAGAGGTTCTGTCCACATAGTTCTCAGAAAGTCTGCAAGGTTCCACGATTTTCTACAAAAGGTCCAAAACGCTCTTAGCGGTCAGTGAGAAATGAATCCAGGGAGGGAATACCTGAAACATGATACTTCCGACATCCTAGTCTCCCTTTTGCTGTTAAGAAAAGAAAAAAAGCCCCCGCCCAGCACCTGCCCCTAAAGCTGCCCTGCCTAACACCAAAGTTTAAGCCAAGCCCCAGAGTAAGACGCTGATGGACTGAGCTCGTGTGAGCGGACACACTCCAACGCCGCCCAGCCCGCTCCTTTCTGCTGAGACGGCCCCCGGCGCCGAGGGCTGTGCAGCAGGAGAGGGCGGCTGGGGCTGCCCCAGCCAGAGTTCCGCTCCCCGACATGTCACGTGGGCTCCCCCCGCGCTGCAGTCACCGCCACTGGCCCGCGTGGTGCAGAAGCCAGGCTGTGCCAGCCGCCCCCTGCCCCGCTCCGCTCAGGGGCTGGATCCTGCAGCGCGAGCCACCCCGCCGTTCCGGGCCCCCGCCTTCCTCCCTAGAGCAGGAGGCGCGCGCCTGCGTCCCAGCTGACCCCGCCCTGTCTCGGGGCCGGGAGTGTGACGTAGGCAGCTGCGACGCCCGGAGCGGAGCGTGCAGCTCCTGTACGTCAGCGGCGCGCGCGCGAGGCCTCGGCGGTTGATCGTTCAGGCGCTGCTGGGTTCGCGCCGCTTCCTCGCCCCCCCCCCCCCGCCGCCCACCATGTTCCCTGCCGCCCCCGGCTCCCCGCGCACCCCGGGCGGATCGGCCCGCAGGACCCTCGGGCCCGCCGCCGTCTCCATCCCCCGGCCGGGCGGCAGGAAGAGCCTGGTGCCGGCGGCCGCTTCCCCGGGGCTCTTCTCCCCGGCGGGGAGGCGGAGCGGCTCCCTCTCGGCGCGGTGAGTGCCCCGCGGGGCCTTAGCGCCCCACACCGCGCGGGGGGGGGGGTAAAGCGGAAACTGATGCGGGGGGCACTTAAAAACCGCCCCCCCCCGGCTCCGCGGAGTCACCCCTCCCCCGGCTGTTGGGGATGGATCAGTGTTATCGATTAACCCGTAAGCAAAAGCTTTCAGGTTAGTGCTACAGACCACACGACCCCCCCTCCCCCCCACACGACCCCCCCTCCCCCCCCAGTAAACTGTTTAGCAGCCTGGCCAGCAGCCCAGCACGCGCTGGTTCCCCTGCTGCGGCTCTGCCTTTAAAGTGCATTAGGAGCCAGGCGGGCAGCCTGGCTCGGTTCTGTCTTGTGCCGCATCCGTGAGCTCAGACCCCCCTGTTCCCGACGGGCTGCTGCCACGCTGAGCTGCTGCCTCTGTATCAGAGACAGCAGCATGGGGCAGCAGGCATCTGGTCCATGAGGGGAGCTGTTTATTAAACTGGCTTCCCTTGTGGACTAGCTCCCGCCTGGCACCCAGCACTGCTGCCTATGCTACAGAGGCAGCAGCACAGAGTGGCAGGCGGCTCCCTGGGAGAGGGGCTGGAGCACCCTGGCTGTTGGCCTTACCCCCGGGAGCTATAGAATAGTCAAGTAATCAATAAGAATTCATTCGGTTAATTGGCTATTCAGTTAACTGATATTTAACATCTTTACTCTGTATCCGAGTCAGCAGGCTGCAGGTGGGAACTGGTCTGCGTGGGGAGCCAATTTTTAGACCAACTCTACCTGCCACCTCACATCCCTGCCTCTGATACAGAGGCAGCAGCAATACAGGGTGTCGGGGTTAACCATTCACATCCCTAGTTCCAGCCCGTATCAACAAACTTCTTTTCTTTTTCCCAAAATTAGTTTTAAACTTCTAATAGCAGTAATAGCTGCACCTGGCATTGGTCAACTGCTCTCTTACCCAACAGGACAGATAATACTATCTTTATTATTATCTAAAAGGCTCACAAACAAAGGATTTTTGTCTTCTAAAACTTTTTCCAGCTAAAGAGAAAGGGAACAAATAACGTTGAAATGAAAATCTTGTTGAATGCATTACAGGCAGTCCCCGGGTTACATGGATCCGACTTACATCGGATCCCTACTTACAAACGGGGTGAGGCAACCCCACACTAGCAGCTTCCCCCCAGTAGACCAGGGAGACGCGAAGCTAGCACCCCCCCCCCCCGCCCCCCCAGCAGACCAGGGAGACGCGGAGCGGCTTTTCTCAGCAGACACCTCAGCTTGAGAATAAAGGACTGAGGGAAGTGAGGTGTGGGAGAATAAAACTGAGCTCTGGAGAAATGTTTCGCTAGAGTTTCCCCTACTATATATACCAGTTCCGACTTACATACAAATTCAACTTAAGAACAAACCTGCAGTCCCTATCTTGTACGTAACCCGGGGACTGCCTGTACATTTCAAATGTTTTAACTCTTTTCTTTCTTTTCTATGTCTTTAATAAAAAGTTGAAAAGACTTTGTGATGCATATTGTGGTACTAAACAGGCTGAAGTCACTGTATGCCAAACCCGAAACTTTGTTTTTAATATTTTATTGTTGGATTGTCACTGGTTTATGTTAACACCTTTGGCCCATTATTCCATTCAAATTAATATAAGAAGGGAAACCTCCTTTAGTGACTTGAATGTTAGCTCCTAAAGATATGCACTTGTGCCTGTTTTTCACAAACTTGGCCATTCAATCAAGTATCTTTTAAATAATTGAAAATGAAATAAGTATATCTTAAAATTGCAGGAGACATAATGGAAACAAATCAATCACAGTTTATGTGTATATTTTTTTTAGAGCAACACCCACAAGAGTATTACAACATCCTTCAGCCAGTGAAACTATCAACTATGACGTTAAGACTTTTGGATCCTCTCTCCCTGTTAAGGTTATGGAGGCCCTAAGAATGGCTGAAGGTAAGGAATGATTACATGGGAATTAGATCAGATAAAGGAAATACGGTAATCTCTTTATACTTTTAAATAGATATTTTTGAGCAAGGAGGAGGAGAAGAGAACACCTTTTTAATTGTATATAAGAAGTCTCTTGCTAGAGCATTTATAAGCTTCAAAACACGTAAGACTGTAATTGTTCATGATCAGAACAATTCAGTTATTTTCTTTCAAATGTCAGTCATCTGGATATCAATTCAGTACTGGACTTTTTGTGAAAAGCAAAACTATTTAATTATATTTGGAGAGTACTGTACAGACCAAGCACAACAAAAACAGTCAAAATTAAGGTTGCTGATCCATATATTCAGTTGTTTAAATATTGCCACTCACAGTTTTAGGTAAGCTTAAGAAAGAAATGTTTAGGCCACTGGTAACAGTCATTTACAAAGTCTTAAGTTAAAAAAGAACAACCATCCTTACTTTTTCCTTGTTTTGCACTTCATGTTTGATATCAATTGTGCTGAAAAGGTGCATTGCACAGGTCTGTATTTTTATATGTAATAGGAATGTATCCATTGATCCAGATTCTTTAATTTCAAAACAATCTACGATATATTTGAGAGCGTTTGTGCATGAGTCTGTCTCTCTATTTAAGAATTCTTCCTAAACGGTAAGAACTAGTCCAAATTTGTATGCAGCTTCCACTTATCATATCTTAAACCAAGGTAAGGGTTTGGTTGTTCCAGGGACACGGGCTGTACCCAGAATGGGATTGCTTCTCATAAAACCATATAGACAAGAGAGAATCACAAGGCAGGTGAAAGGGGCCAGCTAGGGATATGTTACCTCGTCCAAGACTGCCCCAGTTGTGTGCCTTTCCCCTCACCCCCAGACGCCCTTTAGGCAGGACTGGGGAGGGGGTTGAAGCTCCCACCCTCCTTTTCGTATGGGAACATTGCTGGCTGTTCCCTTTTGTCAAGAGAGGAAAATGCGCAGTTTGTTGCATTCTGCACTCTGGTTGGTAGCATGGGGCAGATGAACCCGTACCTGCCATAGCAGGGGTGGGGGGGACATGCATCTCTCCCTCTGCTATGCCCGCTGGAGCTGCAGCATCCATGGGGAGGCACTTCTCACCTGGCCCCAGTCTGCTGCAGTGAGAGGCGGCTTTGGGCTAGTCCTCTCTCCCCGAGGTAGCCTGCACACTGAACCCTTCATTCCCAGCCCTACCTCAGAGCAATGATTCAAGTGAGGGAAAAACAAAAATTACGTGTGTTAAGGACCTGAGCAGTGCCAGGTAAATCTTCTAGTAACAAATACAAGTGGCTTGTAAAATTCAAGACTTGCGAATTATGCTAATGAAAATTATTAGAATGAGATAAAATGGGTCTGTTTCAAGACTGTAATGCACAACTGTATGAAAAAGTCTTCCTTCAGAAACAAAACTGAACTAACATTAAAAAAATACTTTTCAATTATAAATAGCTGAATCTAGGAAAGATGAAGGAGCTGGATCCTTTATGGACAAAGTTAATGAGAGTCTTATTTTTGAAATTGACACCTACAGGTTAGATGGTTAGAAGAATATTAAAAATGCCTAATATGGTGTCTAAAAGAGAATTGTGTGTGTCAAATTCAAAGGACTGAGTAAAGAAATTAAGTTGTATATAGGTTTGCCTAGCTTTTTTATCTTTCATTTATTTTGTAAATATCTCAAACTTTAGGTGCTTTAATAGTTCTTTAGGAACACATAATCCAAACTGTTAAAACATAAATACATTGAAGACCTCTCGAGGTCCCTTCCAGTCCTAGTATTCTATGATTCTATGATATGACCCAGTTCCACATAATGGTATAAAACCAGCAGATAAATAGAAAAAGGTACTCATTATTTTCAGATCATTCTCAAAAACCCAGGAAAATGGGCCTTGCCTTGAAACTAAGACTCTATTCAGAGATTTCTCAACATTTGTTTCATTTTTATAAGGGTTCACTGACTTAGGTTTACTTTGTCTACAATAACTTGAATTCATATCCTTAGTGATTGTGCTGCTTTCAATTCTATGTAATGGTTATATGGGTCATTTTCTTGGAGTGAATTACATTTTTCACAAAAGTTGAGAGCATATTACATTGAAATGTATTTTAAACAATATTTGGTAAATGAGTGTCTTGAATTTAATTAACTAAAGGACATAGGATTTTTCATGTGGCATTGGATCTATTAGGAAAAAAAATCCTCTTTTTCTACCAAAATGAAGATTAGATAGTTTAGAGATTATTCTGCAGTTTTACTAATCTTATTACTTCTTGAAATTTTATGTGGTCTTTTTGGATATAGCGGATGACCAGTTAAGTGTGCAGGTGGATGAAAGTGGATGGGCCTGGCTTGTCTACAGAGAGAGGCTGATTATTTGGAAGATCGGTCAATCTCCAGTTGCTAAGGTACATAGGCTGTCAAAATTATGATATAAAATTGGATGTGTATGTGTTGAGCTTATTAAGCAAGTTTTTCAGTTGTGTAGTTTGACCCAAGGGATGGACTGAGACCCATAACTCACATGAAAAAGATGAATGAATTTGTATGAATCTGTGACAGCAACTCCATAAGTAAGATGAAAGCTTAACTTTTGTATTTTCTCTCAGTGCAACCTTAATGCATTTTTTAAATGTAATAATTCTCTAAAAGTAGATGCACTCTAGTGATTTAAATAATGTTTTTATAAGCTAACTAATATATTAAAACTGGGTTTGATAATACGGTGCTTGCTCTTGGATCTTTGCCATGACAAATGAATCTGTAAAAGCCTCTTGTATGGTAAATGATTTTTTTTTTTTTTGGCAAGAAAATATTTTCACCTATGCACCAAACACACCTAAGCAGAAGAAGAAAACCCCAGCGCCTTCAGTACGTAGAATTAACATCTATAGTAGCCTGTAGTTATATAAAAAAAAAAGACTAGAGACTCATTCTCCAGCCTCTCTTGGGCTATGTCTAGACTACGGGGTTTTTCCTGGGATACCAGAGGTATCCCAATAAAAACTCTGCCATGTCCAGGGAATGCATCTGCTCTTCCACAAAAATGTCGGAAGAGAAGATTTGCTCTTTCGGAAGCCCTGTCTTCCTTGTGTCACAAGGAAGAAGGGCTCTTCTGAAAGAGGAGGTTTTTCTAAAATTTGGTCCAGTGTAAATGGGCTAAATTTCGGAAAAGCTTCTTCCGACAAAACTATCGTGAAAAGGTATGCAAATTGCACAGCGCAATTTGCGTGCCTTTTTCCGATAAAAAGCGGAAGTGTAGACATAGCCTTGGTGACAGGGAATAGGTCCCTCTTCCTCAGTCAAATATAGTGTATGTTTTCGTACAACTCTAACAGTATAGTGTCCATGATATTAGTGACAGGTGCAGCTGTCCTGATGTACCTATACATTTTTTCTTCCCTATTCAATCCTTATTACAGTCATGATTTTCTCAAGAATATTTCTTTGGATGATTGTCATCTTGTGTTTTAAAATGTATAACCAATGTTCTGGCTAAAAGGCTTCAAAGAAGCCTGCTTTGTCCATGGCAGTGTTGAGAAGCGTTCTTACCATGTATAATTTTTGAATTGTGTTTTCTGTGTAAATACATTTCCGAGCTACCAGCTGGTTGTGACAGTCTTGCTAAAAATAACATTTGTGATACTCTGTATGGGGACCAATGTTTCCTCTAAACTTTTCCATCCATGTGTGGATTTTTTTTCCAGCTATTTGTGAAATAAATTATGTGCACCAAGACATGTGCGAATGTCCGTCGCCAGTAGAAACAAATACCTAGCTGTGGATGCTTTGCTAATAGCTGCATGGCATTTAACTCTCTCCTGAGCGGCCACACAAGTGCACAGGTTACTGGGAATGCTGATGGAAACTTAATGTTAGAACTGAAGACAGTTTAAAATTCAGAGCTTTACATTTTTAAAGACAATGCTCATTAACAGTATAGTTCTTCTGATTGTTAAGCACATACTCAAATAAAATAAACAGTAGTTCTATTATTCACAGTTTATTTTAGTAGCACTCAGTTTCCCACCCCATGTAAGATTAGGCCTCCAAATAGTGATACACAAGCAATGATATAGTCTATGCTCTAGAGCTTTCATCTGTAAATGACTCGAGCAAATGAAGGGTAGGGGACATGGTAACAACATATATGCAGATGAACCCAGTAATTGGCACAACTGATTAGTTATATGTTTTTCTTTAACTGGAAGTGTGTGTGGGGGGTGAATATATGTTACTTAACAAGGATTTAAAGAGCCCCTTGTCACAGGAGTGGGCTGGTTTGTGGTAGTACAATTGCAGAGGGCTCCCTGTGCTGTCTCGGGGGAAGCAGCATTTGAAAAATGTTTGACATTATACATTGCATTTAACACCAGGGTGGGCAATAATTTTTGATAGGGGCCCACTACGATTTTAGAAAGTGGTCCAGGGCCACACTTTTCAATGGAGAGGGTGCAGGGTCTAGGATGGAGGTTGCATGCAGAAGGGCACATGGGGTAAGGAACTGGGGTTTGGGAGGTGGTGTGAGATCTGAGAGGGAGTTTGTGTGAAGGAACGGGTTGTGACCTGGGTCTGGGAATTGGGGTGTAAGGTCAGGGAGAGGGAGTGAGAGTGCAGGAGAGGATTATGGCCTAGGAGAAGGGTGTAGGATGGGTACAGGATCTGGGAGGGACATGGGACAGGAGAGTGTAGAGGGTTTGGAAGGTGACCTGGGGGAGGAAGTTGAGGTGCAGGAGAGGCAAGGGTGCCAGAGGCAGGCTCTGGCTGGGAGGTGCTTACTTAAGCATATCCCGGCCAACAGCCCTGCAGCACCTCCAAGGCAGGCTTGACTCCCTGCCTGCTGCAACCCTTGATCACTTTAAACTGCTGGCTGCTCCCTTCATGTAGCTCTCAGCCCCGGTTTGCGCTGTCCCATCCCCCAGGCCAATTTCTCAGCTCCTGTTGGCTGGTTGTTTCTGACCAATAGGAACTGAGGATTGGGAGGGAGGAGATCACATGAAGCTTCCCCCTCCCTCCAGAGTAGAGTCTCACGTGGAGCAGTTCTGCATTTAAAAAAGTGGCTGCTGCATGCCCCAGGGTCCCGACAGGGTTTCCGCAGGCTGGATCCTGCCCATGAGAGATATCTTGCCCACCCCAATTTAAGACATTTGAATAAAGGTATAAGTTCAGTGAAACAGTTGCCTGCTTATTGGCCAACACAAGTTGCTGTCTGACAGAAGACTGGAGTTCCTGTATTTGCCAATAAGATGAAAGTGAAGCAGGTCTGGGTATTTATTTAACATAAATGTGACTGTCCTCTGATAATCATCTTTAAACCGGTTGTAGTTTCATGTAATTTGAGTAATTGTTTGCTTTTACTTTAAAACCTACTGTCAGGTCAAAGATTAGTAGAATTTACAAAATGGATATGCAAACTACTTTGAGGCATGCTTATAATAGTGTGTCTCTATTCCTCGTTGTAGTTATCTGTATGCAAGGAACTACAGTTACCATCCAGTGATTTCCAGTGGAGTTCTAGCTTGGCAGCTATATCCTGCTTCCTTACCTCTGGTGAAGTACCTTCTTTACAGGTAAGCAACTGAACAATTAAAAAAAAAAGACATCTGTGAATATCATTTTTTTTTGTCATGCATTCATTTGGAATCTTCATTCCCTGTATTATAATTAGGTTTGGCAGGTTTCAGTTTTAATCAATAATTGTCAGTAAACATCTATTTATACTGACACTGATATTGATGGGAAAAAATCACTTGGTAACAGTCAGCATGCCTGTTAGAGATCTGCGGCCATGTAGAGCAAGGAATGTGGGAGTTATTCCCTGGCATGAATCATTCAGCAGTGTGGTGCAGTGTTCACTCTAATTTTTCCCACCCTTGAGAGAAATGAATTTGTTAGGTACACCAGTATGGACATGATATAAGACATATCACCTTCATATTGGTGCACATCATAAAATGTATGTGGTGGGAGTGGAACATGAGGGCTCTGATTGTGGGAGGGGCTCAGGCCTGGAGCAGAGAGTTGGAGTGCAAGGGGTTCAGGCTCTAGTTCGGGCTGGGGATGAGGGGCTCAGGCTAGGACATATGGTTGGGGTGCAAAGGCTCTGGGTGGCCCTGGGGCAGAGTGTGGGGTGCAGGAGTGTGAGGAGGGACTTTGAGACTGGGCCATTTTGGCAGGGGGTGGGTAAGAAGGACTGGGCCTTTGGGCTGGGGGAGAGGTACCTGGTTTGGGCCCTCCACCCTCACCCCCTCCGCCACTAGGCTGAAGACTAGGTTGAGGATGGGGTAGCTCTCCTTGCCTTGCGCAGATGCCGTAAGTGTCTGTACTTCATCAGCTAGACAGCTGTGTGGCTGCTTAGCTTAAGAGAACTTCAGTGGAGAGGTCTCCCCTATGGATTGGGGCTCCTTGTCATCCATGCAGCTCTTGCTGGCAGTCTCTACTCTGCCCTTCCATTGGCCCTTCCATTGGCTGCACAGGAAACACCCAGCAACCCTGCTGTCAGCACGGCTCTAACCTTAACCTTAGCCCTACTCCCCACAACTATAAAAATAACAATAATTAAAAATCAAATCAAATGAATGGGGGGGAGGGAAGGGGATGTTAAATCTACCCAGCCTAGTTTTAAACTCACTGTAAAAATGGCAGATTCACACTTAATATACTTAAAATGGGTTTAAACGATTTACTGTCTTTTTGGTAATTAAATGTAGTAACTTTTTGTTCTGCATTCTTAAAAGATTAATTAAAACTTTTAAAAAATCAGATTGGGGAAAATTCTGTTGTTCAGCAGTGGGCTTCCCAAAGTTTAGTTAAATTTGAGCACAGCGTTTACTGAAAAAATTATGCAACATCTATGTGTTAATTCTGGGTATGTGCACTGCTTGTAAATCAAAACTGATAACTCTTTCTCAGGAAGAAAGACAAGGGATATAGGCGGGGACTGTCACCAGGCTGGGAACTAGGCCTGGGAGTGGGGTCAGTCTCAGATGGGCTAGGATGGTCGTGGAGGCTTAGAGCGGGGAAGGGGGATGAAGAGTCTGGGAGTCCCTTCCTCCCAAGAGGAATAAGGCCATCTTCTCTCGGCTCCTGTGCTAACATAGATCCTATGCTATGTTGCGTCCCTGAGAACCAATAAAACTTCTACTCTACTGGCTGGCTGAGTCACATCTGGCTGCGGATGGAGGTGCAGGGTCGGGAATTCCTGACACGCTCTCACAGGATGTAAGTGACTGCTAGACTAATCGATAAGCAAGTGCTTATCAGATAGTTGAGTAGCGAATCATCTAGTTCCCCCCCCCACTTGCCTCTCTCAGAGAGAGGCAACTCCTGTCCCAGGGCGACCCCCTGCTGGGCAGTGCTTACAGATGCAGGCCAGTAGGGGTCACCCACAGCCCAAGCATAGTGACCAGTGAATGCCCAACCAGAATGGACAGCACCCCCCCCCCCCCCACTACATCACATCATGTGGTGGCCAGGTTCATGCTGATTGCTGAGCCTCTGCATTTTAAATGTAGCAAGAGCCCAGTAGCTATTACTACATTTAAAATGCAGAGCTGCTGCACAGGTGGCTCCCGAGCCAGCATGAGCCAGGACTGCTCAGTCCTGGCCCGAGTCGGCTCCTGGAGATACCCCCGCTGTGGCTCTGCAGAGCGGCGCCTATTGACTAATTGTATAGTAGATACAAATTGTATTGACTATATGATTAGCCAGATAATCACATTTTAACATCCTTATTATAGTCACTGATACCAGGGAATTCAGTTATAGTTAATAATTCAACAATACTTGGTAATGTAGTTTGATGTCAGTTTTGTGCCTTTTCTACCCTCTTTTGCTCTGGGTCACTCAAAAGCTCTGGGTCACTCAGAGCTGGTGGGGACTCTACCTACATAATAACCACTGAAGGTGCTAACAGCTCCCTGGGTGATATCCTTCCTGTTTTAGGAATCTATCCATTGACTTAGATTTTTATCTGCTTAGGTTTAAGTACCCATTCTCCAGATACTTAATGATGCTCTGTCTCCCACCCCGCTCCCTTTTTATTTCTCTCCCACCCTTCCCTTCCCCTCTCCTATTTATTTCGAGTTTTCATATCCCCAACTCATAACTCCAGTCATCTGAAGAAGTGGGCTGTGCCCACGGAAGCTCATAATGCCATCTATGTGTTTCGTTAGTCTGTGCAGTGCTACCAGACCATTTGTTGTTTTTTTCTGTAACAGACTAACTCGGCTGCCCCCGAAGCTCAAAAGAGATTATTATTCAAGTAAAAAGTTGCATCATTATTATAGTCCACCTACATCCTATATTTACTATTTTTTTGCAATTCTCAGTCTCTCTCAGTAATGGTTGCCACCAGCGAAGGGTTTGTACGTTATTGGCCCAGCCTTGTGCATGAAGGTTCCTATACGGAGACTTTTACAGACTTTGGAGGCTCTCTGTGCAGTTTTCTAACAGCTGTAAAGGTAAATTTTGTTTACATCAAAACTATTAATTTGATTGTTAACTTAGAAACAGGAAAGAATATTTGGAGCCATTATTTAAGTCTTGGAAGAACTATACATACTTCTTAAAAAGCATTGCATCTGATACATTTCAGATTTCAGTTTTTATATAATGTCTTATAACGTCCAGATAAAGAGTATGTCCTATGAAAAGCTGACATTTTAAACCAAATAAAGCCTCCCGGCTTTTATAGCCAGCTGAGCTTTAAATTAATTTGCTGAAAAAAAATATGTTTCATGACATATCTCTGCTAGCCCTCGGGTTCTTTGTGCAGTAATAAGGCTGGCTGTATTCCCAATTCTGTTTTTCCTCTTGACCTGGTACAAATAATACTTATTTGACACTAATTGTTGCTGAAAACTGGTGGTTTGGATTTTGTGTGTAATGTAGACATTTTTACTTTGTCAGGGAGGAACTTTTATTTTATCATCTTCGAGAGGCCAACTAGTTCGATTGATTCCAGACAGTTCTGGCAAGATCCATCAGCATGTACTGCCACAGGGACAGGGCATGTTTTCTGGTATTGGTCGAAGGGTCTCCTCTCTCTTGGGGATTTTGTCTCCCAGCAACGATGCCATGGTAAGTTCAAGAAATAGATTATTAGATTTTTTTTTTAATTTTAATACTGTTTTCCAACTTTTTTGTCTCAGTCCTTCATTGCTCCTTAAGGACATACTGCATCAGGATAAAGAACATCTGAAGCCCACTCCATATCAACTATATCCTGGTGTACACTTGAGACATGCAGAAAAATGACACAGGGCAAATTGATAATGGAAAAACTAGTAGCATCTCATATGTTTCCCCATAGATAAAGGCATTTCAGTTCTTTGTGGCTCACCACAAGTTTTCTGTGTGAATTACATAAAAACAAGATATATTTTTGATGTTTTGTTTTGTTTTTATCCAATAAAGTAAGAGTTCTGTCTAGAGTCAATTTGATGTTTAAATCTTGTATCATAGTTAAAACAGAAATTGTGAGCTCTTTAGGGGCAGGGACCATCTTTATCCTGTGGTTATACAGCCCCTTGCACAGTGGGATTTTGATCTACGAACAGGGCACCGAGTCACTACAGTAATACAGATAATAGTCAAATTGAGCATCCATACGTCTGAACATATTAACAATAGAGCAGCACAATATATCGGAATAGTAAGAACATAATTGAGCTGACAGAGGGTTTTTTTCTTTTTGTTAATGCAGCTTTCTAACGTTCTTTGGGACAAAGAGAGATCAAGCTTTTATGCATTGACAAGTTCAAATCTAAACAAATGGGAGATAGACGATTCTACTGAACGTCATGTTCTTAGCTGGGATATCAACAGAGTCCTTAAAGAACACATCACAGATGCAATTTGGGTAAGAGACAGTACATGTGAAAAAATAAAAACAAATAATAGGTGCTTTATTTGTGTTACTATAACTTAGTGTCTTTTACAGGGTTCAGAAAGTAACTATGAAGATATTAAAGGAGGAGTCAACGTTCAGTATATGGATCTGCAACAAAATCGGTAGGCATGAGCATTCATCATCAGTAGGCATGAGCATTCTAATAAGAGATGAACCATGTACTTATTTGATAAGTGCTTTCTATTTTTCTACATTGGTTTATATATAAATGATGGGATTTTAATTACTCTGACAAAAGCTGTTGGTGACAAAACAGGCATATCAGTGCAAATAACTGATTGTACTAGATGTGATGGTGTTAGTAACTTAATGCATCCACAGTAATCCTATTAAGTTTCTGTCATTGCATGAGAATGTTCTTTGCAATGTTGTCGTCTCCCCTCCCCCCTCACTCCCCACTCTCTCCCAGAGGCCAGGTAAGACAAAACGCCAGTAAACCAAAATAACTGGTTTATGGCTTCTTTTGATATTACTTAACAGCATGGATGAGAATTTAGGTTTCCACATATTTTCAGATTTCTAGAAACCATTGTTACTGCATCAAGAGCATTAAAACAGCAGAATGTTGCATATAATTTCTCTATTTTAAGTCTGAGATTAAAGCCATGAGTGATGTGGAAAGGGCCGATAAAGAAAAGTTATTTATTAGTTCCCTAAATAGAAGAACTAGAGGACACCAAATGAAATTAATGGGTAGCAGGTTTAAAACTAATAAAAGAAAGTTCTTCTTCACACAGCGTGTAGTCAACCTGTGGAACTCCTTGACAGAGAAGGCTGTGAAGGCTAGGAGTATAATAGAGTTTAAAGAGAAGCTAGATAATTTCATGGAGGTTAGGTCCATAAAAGGCTATTAGCCAGGGGATAAAATGGTGTCCTTGGCCTCTGTTTGTCAGAGGATGGAGAGAGATGGCAGGAGACAAATCGCTTGATCATTGTCTTCGGTCCACCCTCTCTGGGGCACCTGGTGCTGGCCACTGTCGGCAGACAGGATACTGGGCTAGAAGGACCTTTGGTCTGACCCAGTATGGCTGTTCTTATGTTCTTATGTAAGCTCTTGTTTAATAAGACACTTTTTTCTAATGCTATTTAGAAAATAGTATTTGTGAGTGCTTCAGGTTTCTGAACCATGGTACATGTTCTGATAAGAAGAGTATACCATGTTCTTGTAAATGTGTACTGCTTTTTCAATGATTAGTGATGGACTCGTGATTTTGGCTGCAGCATGGCATCTTGGTGACAGTCCATGTCTCACCTATTACACACTCATAACAGTAGAAGATAAAGGTTACCACATGTCTGATGATGTTGTTGTGGAGGTTACCCAATATAATCCACCTTTTCAGGTATGAAGTCATTGGACCTTTTCTCTTAAGTGAATTTGGTATTGGTCACAGGCATCATCTTTTTGTGTTTTATTTTAATCACCAATACTATATATAAAGCTTTAGATGAGAACAGTTTAAATTTCATGTAAAATATATACATAAAAATCCACCGCAACTCCTTTTTCACAAGTGTTATTGCTGAGATTTCTTACAGTTGAGGTTTTAAACTTTTGCCCTCTACATACCTCCTATCTCTCTCTCTCTCTGTTTTAAGCAGCTTTATTATAAAATCAGTTTTGAATGAATTATGAAGTAATTAATCCTCAGTGTCTTGAATTTGAGGAAGAAGGCTGAAAGAATTTTTCTGAAAATGGACAGCAAATACAGAAGAGTTAAGAGTAACACTTAAAACAGCAACAAATAGTCCTGTGGTATCTTAGAGCCAATTTGTTAGTCTCTAAAGTGCCACAGGACTGCTTGTTTTTAAAGTTATAGACTAATATGGCTATTCCTCTGAGACTTAAAACAGCAGTTATCAACTGGGAGTCTTTGGCCTTCTGAGGGTCTATGAATCATGTCAGGAAGGCTGCCTTCTACCGTGACAGAAGCCCCAAGCCCCAGCGTGGCTTGTGGGGCTAAAGCCCCAACTCTATATGAAGAGTTAGGTGGGTGTGGGGGCATTGCCCCCCAAACTTCAATGCTTTACCCAGTGCAGCAAATTCATAGGGGCTGGTTTACCCCTCCCCCCTTCTTTTCTTATATGATCCATCAGTCTGCTTTACTAGCCTCTCTTAATAGCAATAATCTTGAATATCTTTGATAATTAGTGTAATCTGTACCTAGTTTTCAATAATCAAAGAGATGTACTTCAGATTTCTAAAACAGAAATCTTATCAAGTGTGCTTAAAGTTAGGAATATTAAAAAGCACTTAATTAAGAAACTTACAAAACTTATACTGCGGAGCCCACAGTGTAGCCAGCGCCTCAGGTGCAGGGCTAGCAGCCAGTGTGAATCGGTCTTCACTCCTGAGGAGCTGGCTGCGCTGCAGGGTCTGCAATATAAGCTTTATACTGCAGTGCCTGTAGCAGGGGGCAGAGACCGCTCCATAGGAGTCTGTGTGTGTTGGAAACCAGCTTTTAATCCGGCTCCTCCCTGCCAGGCCCACTCCTGGGGATCTGATACATGCTGTAAATTTGCTTTTAAGGTGACTCTTGGCCTCTCTTCCATTGAACGAGCTGCTTCCCTGTGCTGCAGTCTCTGATACAGAGCCAACAGCACGGGGTGGCAGCTGGGTCCCTGGGAGCGGGGCCAGAAGCTCGTGTCTAATCATTTTGGTCCCCGGTGAACTCATGACTATTGGTTAACCATTTAAACGGTTAAACTTTTACATCCCTACTTAAAGTATATTTGAACACACAACTGACATTTCACAAAACATATTTCATGAAGTTTCAGTGTCTCTTTAAGCTTTTATGTTCATGAATATTAGCTTTGACCTAATTTTTTTTGGCTGAACTTAAACAACAAATTGGCTGGTATTTTTTCTATGGTGTTGATTTTCAAATTGGTTCTTACACTAGGAGAAGTGTCCAAAGACTGTTGAATTAATGATTTGTTTACTTCTTGTCTAGCCTGGTGAAAATATACCTCCCTCTCTTCTGGAGTTAGCAGGTGGATAAAATAGATCATAAATATTCAGAGCAAATTAGAAATAGAAATTTGGATCCTCTTAAAATAAATTTGTGATAGATTTGTCATGTTAAAATTAAGAAAAGGAAAATGTTCATGTTTGTACAACTTTTTGAACATTTTACGGTGCTGTAATAAGCATTTAATATTGTTTATTATTTGTATATTTTCTCATTCTTCTGGACGCTTATAGTCTGAAGAGTTGATGTGCTGTTTCGTGGTCCCAGATTTCTTTAACCATTCTGCCTACCTATACACTGAAGATGAGGTCTTTGCTTGTTCAACTGGAACTGGAAGAATTTCTTTACCACAAGAGAAAATTATATTTGGTGCACAAGGTAATATTAATAGGAAACTTAATTTGTAAGTAAGTTAAAAGAAACATTTTCAATATGATTATTTTAATTATTTCCAAATTGCATTTAGGTTGAGACATGTGTTTTGGCATTCTGTTCCTTCATGCAAGGCTCTCCAGTTACTGCAAAACTAAACATTGAGACAATGAGGCTACATCTACACTACAAGGTTTTTGCGCAAAACCTGGGGAGCGTCCACACCTCAAATGAGCTCTTGTGCAATTAAATTGGCAATTAAACCGCAGAGCAGAAGTCTTTTTCCGCCATAGGTAAAACCTCCTTTTCTGAGCATAACTGCTTTTAGTGTTACAGCTGTTGTGCAAGAAGGCAAGTGTGGATGCTCCGAGGGGTTTCTTGCGCAAGAAACCCTTATGGGAAAAAGCACAGGTGTTCTGATGGCCATTCTGTGGACGCTCTCTTGCGCAAAAGCACATCATTTTTGCCATGTGCTTTGAGGTGTGGACGTGCTCTTGTGCAAGAAGTTTTTGCGCAAAAACTCTAGCGTAAAAGGCTTCTTGCTCAAGAAGCCTGTAGTGTATACGTAGCCCAAAGGTTTGGCAGTCAAAGGCCTGCACTCTAATGCCAGGCTTTTCCACTAGTTCTTTTTCTGTCCTGAAGCCGGACACTTCGTTATCTTGTCTCAGCTTCCCTGTCTGTGAAATTTATAAGGACAAATTGTTTGAGCAAACAATTTTGAATATATGTATGAAGTGCTGAGAGTAATATATTTTTATTCATATACTGCTTGCAAAAAATCTGGGATTTTACCTAAGAATGGGATTGAAACTTACTTAACAGGAGACAGACAGAAAATTAAAATAAGATAATATTATGTATCTACATAGGAGCACTATTTTTAAATAGCATGGAATCTTGTTTATCTTGATAAACTCATAAACTTTAAGGTCAGAACAAACCAGCATATTGCAGGTCACAGAACCTCACCTATCAACTCCTGAAATAGACCCCCCAAAACCTCTGGCTGAGTTCTTGAAGTTCTCAGATCGTGTTTGAAAGACTTCAAGTTACAGGGAATTCACTATTCACTTGTTAAAACCTGCAAGTGACCTGTGCTGCAAACCAAATAAGTCTCTCTCTCCACTTGGAAATTTCATTCCACTTCTCATCAAATATTTGAGTAGAGCACTGGAGTGAGATCTGCTATTGCTATTTTACAGTACTATTCTTTAAGTAGAATAGTGTAGCATATAACAAAAAGTAAAGCTAAACTTTAATATGTGAGAATATTTTATGATGTTTGTACTTGGGATTTTTTTCCTAAAGTTAGGTTTGTTTGCTTAATTATTACCTCATAGCATTTGGTAGTCTGCATTGGATCTTGACATTTATTTGAATGATCAAAATTGTTGTGAAGTATTGCTGTTTGTTAGTTCATGCAAAAACTTCTACCTGAAGATCAAGTAAATTCTACCTGAAGATCAAGATATAAAGGCAGCATTGTATGAGAGTTTTATTTAGTAAATATTTTTTTCCTCTCCCCTTAGGAGATAGCATTTTAGGAGCAGGTTCTTACACTGGAGTTCCCATATTTTTCACGAGAAAAAGTGGGCTTGTGGCTATCTTTTCTAGAGAAAATGTGTCTGTACTTCCTGAAGACCTTGAGGATTCCCTGTCATCTTCTGTAACTGGACCAAACAATGAGGTAATATTTAGTATGAAAATTCAAAACCTAATTTTGTAAAAAGGAGATATGCCTAGGGTTTACTCACCTGCACATTTTCATTCAGAGAATATTTTATTTTTGATGCAGATCTAACTGAAAACAAATTTTCAAAACCCAAAACATTTTCATAATATTTTGAAATTCCCAATAAAACGGACATTTATTAACAATCTCTACTCATTTGAATGTGCTATTTTAATTCTACTTTTTTTAGTAAAATAAAACTTTAGAATAGAAAAAAGTATTTAACATGTCTGAATTTAACTTTCATACAGTATGCGTCTACTAAAATCCCTGTGTTACCTTGTCAAGAATATTTTTCTAAAGTAGAATCTTCCACTCAAAATTTATTTGGAGAGGGATGAAAACAGGACTTTTAATATGGGACTGACTAGTTCTTTCCTTGACTAACAACTAAACATGAATTGGTCATTTCTCCTTTTTCTTACGTTTTTGGATCAATTGCTGTAGTACTTCGTAAAGAGGACTCTTCTGACTGTTACTTTGGCTAGATCAACCTGTATGACTTCTAAACTGTGATCTTGTTACCTTTGCCCAGAGCCCCTTTGCTTTTTTTTTTATAATCAACAAGAACAGCCCATTGGAATGAAGTCTTCAATAGGTTTACATTTTATTGAAGTTTCCTCTGTGTTAAAATATTACCTCATATCTTATGTGCTAATTTAAAAAAATGAAAATTGGAATAAATATAGTTTTAGAGTAACAAAGTTTTCCTATAACATGCAAAGTCTTTTAAAGTCAAAGCAGTACATATCTCCTTACTTGCCTTTTAACTTCAAGTGTTGGTATGTCTGTTATATACTTCTAAATTATTGTTATTTCTGGAAATATTAGTGTCCTTCCATAATGAGATTTATATTTGCCTATCTATTCTTTGGTCTACATTTTTACTTTACATTTCAGAATTCTGCATTTGGTGCTACCACTAGAATGGAAATAATAGCACAAGAAGATAAAACTAAATTACTAAAAGCTGCTTTTCTACAATACTGCAGGTAGGAGTCACTGTGTCAGTGTACGAAAGAGGGCAAGTTTGTTTTTAATTAAGGGATTATTCAATAAAAATAAAATTCATGCTGATTAATATAATACATTATTTTTCTATAAAAGTTTATGCAGACCTTGGACGCTTTCGTGTAAATTGTTGTTGACAATTTTTTAGTTTTACAAGCTGTTTGATTTTTCTTGTGATGCTTTTTATATTAGTGTAATTTATACTGATTTTTTTTAAACACACATTCCTCTCCATTCCCACCCCCAAGAAAAACCCAAACCAACCAAAAATCCCATAACAAATTGCTAAGTATTGAGTACTGTTTGGTGTTCAAAATCATTTTTCAGTTTTTAGTATTTTGTGTTAAATATTCACAAGAGATTTTGTAAAAAGAACAATTAAAAAAAAATTGCATGAAATAATTGGCTTTCTTTGACCATTTAGACAGTGATTCATGTTAGAAGCAGACTTGTGTAGTCATTTTTATAGCTATAACATGCCTTACCAGTTTATTAATGGAAGCTTCAGGGGGTAGCCAAGTTAGTCTGTACAGGATAAACTTAAAAAAACAACAGATGGTCTGGTAGCACTTTATAGACTAACAAAACATGTAGATGGTATCATGAGCTTTCGTGGGCACAGCCCACTTCTTCAGATGACCAGAGTTTTGAGTTTAGGATGTGCAGACCCAAAGTAAATAGGGAAGGGGGGGGGGAGGAGGAGAGGGAACAAAAGGAAGGGAGCGGGAAACAAGGAGCAGAGGATATGAAAATATCAAAGGGAAAAACAAGTAGGCAGAACTAAGTGCTACATTGTCCTGCATTTTGCTTCAGCTACCCCAGACTAACACGGCTACATTTCTATCACTGGTAACCTATAAGCACCCAAAGATTGGGTAGTTAAAAGAAGCAGATAAGGATCATAGGTTAGCAGTTAGATAGGAAGGGTAATAATGCAAGAATCAACATAGACAAAGAGCTGTGGCACCTTCATTGAATGTTAGGTTGGTAATGTCCCAGCCATCCATTATCTCGATTGAGGAAGTCATCAGTGTGAGAATTGAATTTGTGGATGAATTGTAATTCCAACGCTTCTCTGTGTATTTGGCTTGTAGAATTGGTTTGCGACAAGTCAGCCACCTGGAGATCTTTTTAAAGAGTGATTAAGTAGATTCAAGTGTTCTCCAACAGATCTCTCTAATTGATGCAACGCTATTTCAAGCTTTAAATGTGTTTGTTCTATCAGGAATTGGCATTGGTGAAGAAAGGAAGAATGGAAAAATCCTGATTCTTATACAGTAAAACTCCAGTGGTCTGGCATCCAATGGTCTGGCACTCCTGATGGATGGCACCATCTGGAACCCAGAAGTGCTGGACAATTGGAGCTGCTCTGTCCCCGGCTTACCTGATTCAGCCACTGCTGAAACTGACCAGCGGCTGACTCCAGGAACCCAGGGGCAGAGCAGCTGGGGTGCTGCTGGGTTGGTCCTGCAGTGCCGAGGAGCGCATCCTCCCCCACTCCACCTCAGACCCCTCATAGCCTCCCCTTTCCAATAGTCCAGCATATTTGATAATCTGGCACCCCCTGGGTCGTAAAGGTGCCAGATTATCAGAAGTTTACTGTATTTACATTTAAGCGGGCAATTATCAGTATTACTTTAGAACAAAGGTGTCCAACCTTTTTAAGTACAAGACCACATTTTGAATTTAAATGAAACCCAGGATCTACCCCACCCTTTCCCTGAGGCCCTGTCCCATTCATTTCATCCCCCCTTCCTCCATTGCTTGCTCTCCCCCACTGTCACCCATTTTCACTGGGCTGGAAGAGGGGATTGGGATTGGGATATGGGAAACAGTGGAGGGTCTGTGTTGGAGCCAAGGGGTTTGGTGTGTGGGAGAGGACTCCAGGGTAGGGCAGAGGAGTGTAGACTCTGGGAGTAGGGGGTGTAGACTCTGGGAGGGAGTTTGGGTGCAGCAGGGGATTGGGGCAAGGAGGTTATAGTGCAGGAAGGTATTTGGGTGAAGACTCTGTTAAGGGGTTCAAGGCTGGGGATGGAGGTGTGGGCTGTTCACTCCATCTAGGCAGTATTTAACTCAGGTGGCTCCTGGTCGTCACCGCCATGGAGATGAAGCAGGCTCCCTGCTTGGCTTACCCCTGTGCTGCTCCCAGAAACGGGCAGCACAGCACGTTCTTGGGTGGGGGACACATGGCTCTGTGCATGGTTCCTTCCTGCCGGCATCACCTCTGCAGCTCCCATTGGCCGCAGTTCCCTGTTCCTGACCAGTGAGATTTTCAGGGGTGTAGTACCTGCAGGGAGGTGCAGTACACAGAGCCCTCCCCCTCCACCCCCCCACCACCACCTGGGGCTGCAGGGACAAGCTGGCTGCTTCCTGGAGTGGTGTAGGGCTCCCTTAGCCTTGTGGCACTGCCTGACGTTTAGTGTCTGGAGACTGCGATTGACTGTTGTAGGCTCCAGAGTTGACCAGTTGATCATAATCGATCAGTTGGTGATGGCTGCTTAGAACATATGGTTTATGTAGTCCCAAGAATGTGCATAAATGTTTCTTGAAACATAGTCATTGCCCGGATAAATGTGTGATCTAAACTGACATAAACAGGAATAGGAGATAAACACAGGAAAGGGTAGAGTGACCCAAGGGTGAAAACAAAAAGTTTGTTTGCTTAGTGATTTTTACAAATGTCTTCAAGGCTACAGACATACATTTTTCATATTAGAACAGGGAGAATATAGTAATCTATGATTAGGTCTCCTAAAATAATTGAGGTTGGAAAAAGGACTTTGAAGAGAGCATGGAAGAGTAAGAAAGAGGGTTGCAGGAACAAGGTTCTGCATGAAAGAGATGAGACGCTTATGTGGGATAGGGATGTTAAATATTGGTTAATTGAATAGTCGGGTAACCTCATGAATTCTTATCAGTTAGTTGACTATTCTATAGTCCCTGGGGACGGGGCTGGCAGGAAGTGTACTCCGGCCTCACTCCTGCGGAGCCCCCTGCCACGCCGCGCTGCTGCCTCTGTATCACGTGAAAAGGACCAGGCAAGTTGAAAGATGAAGGGATAAGCCCCCCAACAGCAGCACACATCTATATCAGAGGCAGCAGCACAGAGGGCCAGGTGGGAGCTGGCCCATGATGGGAGCCAGTTTAAAACCCAGCTCCCCTCGCCAACCGGCTGTCTGTCACCCTGTGCTGCTGCCTGTGATAAAGAGGCAGCAGCCCCTGTCTAAGAAGGATCTGAGTTCCTGGACCCAGCACAAGCCAGAACTGTGCCAGGCTGCCTGCCCGCTTTGCTCCTAATATACTTTACATGCAGAGCCACAGCAGGGATAGGTCCTGGACCCAGCCTGAGCCAGGACTATGCTGGGCAACTGGTCAGCCCAATAAAAAATGTACTGGCAAGGGAGGTGGGAGAGAAATGCCTGTCGTCTATAGCATTAACCTATAAGCTTTTGCTTATCGATTAATCGACCACACTATTACATCCCTACTGTGGGAGAAGTAAATGAAGAGGACTGTCAGTGGAACAGAAAGATGAGAAATTGAACTGTGGAGATCCTTAAATGCAAGGAGGAGGACCTGAATTTGTCTGGGAAGAGAGAAAATCATTGAGAACAATTCTTGGTATACAAAGTTGCAATCCTAAAAGTGAATGGCGGGATTGATTTGTGGCAACAGATTGAGCAAGGGCATTAGTAAAGAACGAGAGACTGAGGCTGATCAGCATGGAGGCTGAAACTGAAGGATAATGGTGTGGAGCTAGGAGGCGAGTCAGGAGTTAGAGAAGGAGGAGAAGGGTGGGAGAGCAAGCTGGAAAAATAACATAACAATGGCAAAAAGGGACTGGGTGGAAGTCAGAGAGGAAGGGGAAAGTGAGGAATTGTTAGAACTGACAGGAGAGCAACAAACACAGCTGCCACCTGAGTAAGTGGGAAGAGAAATAACTATCAGGGCATGATACCAAGATCAGAGAGCGAGCCAGTGGTAGAGTAGAGGGGAAAGATCACAGGATGACCATGAGCTGCCAGTGTGATGCAGTGATGTGAAAGACTAATGCAGTTTTAGTATGCATCATGCGGGGTACAGGCAGTCCCTGGGTTACGTACAAGATAGGGACTGTAGGTTTGTTCTTAAGTTGAATTTGTATGTAAGTCGGAACTGGTACATATTGTAGGGGAAACTCTAGCCAAACATTTCTCCAGAGCTCAGTTTTATTCTCCCACACCTCACTTCGTTCAGTCTTTTATTCTCAAGCTGAGGTGTCTGCTGAGAAAAGCCGGTCCACGTCTCCCTGGTCTGCTGGGAGGGGGGGGCCGCTAGCTTCGCGTCTCCCTGGTCTGCTGGGGGGTGGGGTGGGGCGCTAGCTTCGCGTCTCCCTGGTCTGCTGGGGGGAAGCAGATAGTGTGGGGTTGCCTCACCCCGTTTGTAAGTAGGGATCCGATGTAAGTCGGATCCATGTAACCCGGGGACTGCCTGTATTTCCAATATGAATGGGAAAGTGTTGTTGCCATTATATGCAGCATTTGTGAGACTGCATCTTGAGTGCAACGTGTAATTCTGGTATCCTGTATTTAAGAACAATGAAATTGAATTGAAATCAATGCGGAGAGGGGCTTCTAGGATGATTAGAGGAATAGAAAATGTGCTTTATGTGCGGAGACTCAAGGAGCTTGACTTGTTTAGCCTAACCAAAAGAAGGCTGAGGAGAGATGTGATTGATCTCTATAAATACACCAGAGGGATAAATGCCAAAGAGGGAGACAAGTTATTCAAATTGAATGTTGCTGTTGACACAAGAACAAATGGATATGAATGGGCAATCAACAAATCTTTGTCTGAAATTAGACAAAAGTTTCTAACCGTCAGAGAAGTGAAGTTCTGGAATAGCCTTCTAAGGGGAGCAGTGAGGGTAAAATACCTAACAGACTTCAGGATTGAACTTCGTAAAGGAGGAAATGATATGATGAGATTGTCTATGATGTCATGTGGATCACCTGCAACTACTAGTTGCCCCAATACCAAACTAAAAGGAACATTCAGCTTTTTTAATTAAAAAATTGTTAACTGGTCCTCTCTAGTATTAGTAATTATAACCTGCTAATTTCATAAAAAGGATAGTAGAAAATTCTGCAGGTTGTTAAAAATTCTCACATTCTGCTTACACTTTGTTTTATGCAGCCTTTCTCTTTTATTTCAGAAAAGATGTAATCAGTGCTCAGAGTATGGTGGTTGAGCTCTTTCCACCAAATGCAGACCTGGATTCTGATACTGAACTGGATAGAGCTGTAATTCAGATCAGTGTAGACTTAGTAGACGACTACCCTGCTTCTGACCCAAGATGGGCTGAATCTGTACCAGAGGGTAAGTCTTTATATTATTTGGGGTTTATGTGGGAAATTGTGCACAGTTTTCTGTTACCTTATGATTTACTTTTTAAGCCCTATGCCATGAAGTGGACAGCTATATTTATATTGGACAGCTATATTTAAAACAGTATTACGTGGCCATATCTGGGGAGTGAACGTCTCCATCAGGAGAGGAAGCAATTTCTTTTTGCTTTTAAACCCATACTAGGAGGCTCTGCCTCCTGCTCGATATGCTTGCCCAACCTTTCCCCTCCCCCCACCAGGGGTAGGTGTCTAGCCAGGGGAAGGGTGCAGGAGTGGTGTCACAAGAAGGCACTGCTGCTGCCTGTTTGAGACACTTGACCTTCCCACCAAATTTGCATTTGAAAATGAATCACCACACAAAACTGGTCCCAAGGGTGATAAGCTCATGTGGACACCGCCTCTTGAAGGAGCTCTGCAGTTTGGATTGAGCTATCCAAAGTGACAGTTGCAATTTGCCACTGCAGAATGTGCAGCTGCCCTTTGATGCACAGTGTTTGGAGCACAGTCATTCACAGTTCTTTTTCCAGAACCTGGCGCCCTCTGTCAGAATCAATGACTGCAGGGGTCCCATGTTGACACACAACTTTTTGAAACAGATTTGGCCAATTGGGCAGCTATATGGGATTTCATAGGGAAAGCCTGTAAGTAACCTTCCATTAAAGGAATTAATAACCATGAACAAGTTGATCTGTCCCTGGGGATCCCCTTGTGCATTTCAAGAATGGGGATTTGCCACTTTAGTTCAGTTGCTGTTTATGTTTAAAAATGTTATCTTACTAGCTTAAACAATTAGCACAGTAAACTGTTGTCAGTTACAGACACCTTTTTTACATTGGCCTTTGCCCATAATGTTCAGTTCATGGGATTTTAGACAGATGTTTAAATCAAAGATAAGGTTACCGGCTCCAGGTGTGGGTGCCCTCATGTCAATTTGGGAGTGCGATGCTGGCAAGTTCTAGTCTGGTTAGATGCAAATACAGTCTGTAACTTCAAAGGTGACATTAGAGATACTTAAAAAATACGAAATAGCTTGGTAGCACTTTAAAGACCAGCAACACGTGTAGATGGTATCATGAGCTTTCGTGGGCACAGTCCACTTAGAGATACTGTTGGTTGAAGTTACTCGATTAGTAGATGGCTGATAATGGAGGAGAGTGGTTCTTACCCCATAAAGTATTTGAGTTGTGGGAAGACAAGTCAAGTTGACAGATATTAGATGTGGAGCAGCAATTGTTTACACATGTATTTTTGTTTAAATAACAATATGTTGACCTAAAAGTTATTAGAAGGTATAAGACCCAATGGATGTGCCCCACAGCCATGGCAATGATGGCCCCCTGTCTCTAGGCATAAGCCTTGAGATTCAGGTACATGACCTGGTTACAGCAGAGAGGACATGTGTAGTTTCTCATTATTGCCCCTGCATGTGCATCAGGAAGGGCGCCCTCCCCCCACCCCCTTCTGTGATTTATTACTTGTTCATGTTTCATACCACTTTGGTTAACTGCCTAGTCTAAAATATTTCCTGCTAACTTAAACCATTACCATACTAAGCTGTCATTCACAGGAATTTAAGTTTTCTGTGCCTTCACCCTTTTTACTTCACTTTCTTTTTGCACCTACCCGCTTCAACTTCTGCTTTACTTACATAGTTCCAGAATTAACTTTAGCAGCTTGCCAAGCCCAGCAAGTTTGCCACAACAACCATGCCATTGCCAGATCCTTGCTCCTCAGGTGGACCACTATGGATATGGACATTTAATTTGGCAGGAGGGAGATAGGGATAGAATGATGTCTGATTAGAGAGCCATAGATTTTTTTATTTGCTTACGACAGTAAAACAATATACAATAATGCTAGCATTGAGACAAATGGCACAAAACATAACACAAGACACAACACATAAGACATGAAACAATTATTGTTGCAACAATAGATTCATATTATTCTCGATTGCTCTTCAGCTGGTACCAGCTCTTTCTGATGTTCTGAAAGACAAAAAGAAAAAATTTTCTACTCCCGTGGGGGTGGCACATTATATTTTAAAATGCTTCTTTCTGTTACAAGTATTCTTGCTGATTTTTTTTTATCAGCCTGCTGTTACCCAATAATTACCTATGCTTTTGTTTTGTAAACCAGCCAAGCCTCAGTAATGTCCACTTTCTGTGGGTTTTGGGTACATTATTCCACTGCTCAGTTATTAAGTTAATGAGATGGCATGCCTCAGTTTCCCTCTTATACAGCAGACCAGAATTTAATTGTCTGTTGTAAAGCTCCACATTTATTCACAGGTAGTAACTGAGAAGCTTCACTCTTATAGTGATTTTCCTTTACTTAGCACTAAGTGTGTGCCAGTTACCATTTCAGCAAGCCCAAAAGGTTTTTTTTCTCTGTAAGAGAATCATATATAATGTTGCAGGGTTACTTACTAACACTAAATTTATTTGCGTGTATACATATCTTGTTATATACCATGCCTTTTATTTGGACAATATCCTTCTGAGGACAGTGTGTGTGTTGCCCCTCTTGAAATCTTTGAATAGTAGACTCCTCCTATAACAGCTAGGCAGCCTGCATTTACACACAACTTTGGATCTGAAAGCAGGCCAAAAAGTATTAGCAACCCGAAGACTCAGCCTTGAAAAGGGACACACTGAAATTCTAGAGCTTTGGTTCTTTTTACTCTTAAGTTCTGCTTTTAAAGCACACAGCAAAAACACAACCCCATTGTGGCTTTTCTCTAGAGTGCATGAGGTGTCTTACAGATTTTATGTACCCTTATCAAAGCAACAGTCTAATTACTTAGAATTATTTTAAGACTCACTGTTCTTGATATTGCCTTCCTTATCAAAGTAACAGTCTGATTTGTTACTCAAAATCCAGAACACATCCTCATTTTGGGGATTTTGGCTGTTTCAAATATCAGCCACAACTTGGCCAGTAACAAGATTTTGAACCTTATAAAGCACTGAGATACCTTAAGGGTTAAATGCCAGAAGACAAGCAGCACTAGTTATCAGTGTACGGCAAAAACTATCTGTCAGTTTGCAACTTTAAATGAAAGGGCATTATTTCAAAACAAAACAAAACCAATTCATTTGAAACCTACAAAACAGATCTACAAATTTACTGTGCATAGATTTCATTCCCTTTTATGCATTTAACCAGTTAATTTTCAGTAGAATCCTTTATTTCCCTTTTAGCAAATTTAACGAAAGTGTCCAAAGCCAAATATTTAAATCAGAATACTTTTTTGCCTGGATTATTTACACATTTTTCAGAAAGAAGCTGAAAAGAAACAAAGGAGGCTTTTTTTAATAACACTTTTTTACAACAATTGCTTAATTCCTTCCACACGCCACAGAGTTAACTTTTCACATATTTTTCCCCCTTAATTACTTGCTCATCCTTGAACTGAAAACTTCATTAGTTTAAATATTACCATTTCCAGTAATTTTTCAAGAATATACATTTCCAGTGCCCCTTTAGGGCTTTAAAGCTTTCACACACTCGTGCTTATTTGGCTTCTTATTTGTCTGTTTCTGATTGTGCTTTCTTTGCTGAATGTCCCCTTTCCACGGACACAAGTTTTGTCCCTTACTAATTTAGCAAGAAGGGTGGGCTTTTTAATTAGCCGTCACACCTTCTGGTTCCTTTCATTGGGTGAAGTTAAATGTTTATTTCTGCAGTTAGCTAATAATTTTTAAACTTTTTAGGACAGGTTTTTCATAACAGCCAAACTACAGCAATATTTTTCTTAATTGAGATTAAGGGTTTGTAAACCAATAAATATTTCACCAACTTGCTTATAAGGTCTACATGGTATAAACATTAGTTAAGACGTTGTCAGACCATGGGCTGTGCTTAAACTTTTGCAGTATTTGTCCTAAAGATATAGTATACCTTTTCTCCTTTTCATGAGGATTTTTTTTCCTGAATTTTTGCACCAATGTGCCCAATTTGTTTTTACTAGCAATTTTTAGTCTTATTTGTCATGTACCCTTAAGGGAAGAATGGAAACACTAACCTTCATTCTTTTGGCTTGCCCCTCATATGATTGTGGTTGCAATGCAGTGGACCCCATTTATTCTTTTAAATTTGCCAGGGCCACCTTTTCTATTTCTGTCCCCTCTTTTCAGGCACTGTAAAAGTTTTTGCAGTCTGTTGTTTACAACAGGGGACGGTGTTTCATTCCTTTCCAGGTTTTCAACACTTTTTCCAATTTCTTATTTTCCTGCTTTACTTGTTCAAGCAAATTATATGCCTGGATAGCCTGTAACTCTGCCAGCAGAACAGCTTTCCAGTGCTTGACAGTCTGTGTTGCTTTCTCTATTTTTTTGTATTTCTTTTTCATTTATTTGGGAAGTTAGTATAATGGAATGCTGTTTAAGGCATCTCACATTAATTGCAAAATTCTAGCTCTTTTACTTCCTATTCTTTCCCAAATTTCCTCTGGATCTCCTTCCCAGTCATGTTATCTCACTCCCCAGAAGCAACTGCAGCCACTTGCCTAGTGGCGAATTCTAACTTTTGCTGTAGGTTCTCAATAACTAAATCACAACGGCTATGATCCAGAGGGGCTCTACCTTGCTTCAGGGTTAAACTTTTTATCATACCCTGTAAAACTTGATTCTCCTTTTTTTGCTTTTGTTTTTTGTTTTTGTTTTCCCTCACTTTCTCCTGTTGCCCTGCAGCTACACTTAGATTACTTTTTCCTATCTCAAACTCTTACTTATATGCTCCCAAATCAACCTGCTGCAGCGTACGCAAGTGAAACTGCCGTTGCCAAACCATCGTTCTGCATTTGTTCCTACTTCTTAAAGGTATCCTCCAGATATGTGGCCACTGCCACAGAATCCACATCCTTCCTTTGGTCCCCCTCCTTCCTTTATTACAGCCCCCTTCTTGGTTCTTAAGAGCTCGACACCGCTCAGTGTACCCACGACCTTCCCAGTGTATATGGTTGACTCGGGGTATTTCTCTAGGCAGACAGCGCCCCGTAGTCAAATATCACTAACAACACACTCCTTTCTTATTACTTGACCAGCAAATTTCTTCCCATACACCAGTGCTTATTACTGTGGATTCTTTTGTCTGTGCCTGCAATCTCCACCAACTGTCACAAGAGGGCGCTGCTCCTCCTCGGGTAATTCAGCCAAGCAAGCAGAGCTGCTTACTGTGTATTATAACTGGCTCACAGAACAAGAGACCCGCAGTAGACAATTTGTACCTTTAACAAGTTTTATTGCATGCAATTCAGAAGCAAATTTTAAAAGCACTATATGTATACTTAGTACTTAAATAATTAAAACAACAGTGAAAGACATTAAAAGGCATTACAAGCATAAAAAGGCATTACAAACAATAATTGAATGGAATACTTAACAATCTAAATCTAATTCTTAACCCAATTTAGCAGCCTAATTCTTAATCCATTTAACTAACACACACACACGCACTCTCTTTCTCTCTCTCTCATATGCTCACACACACACACCCTCTGGGGCTGGCCAGACCCCAGGTAATGTTCGTTAATTTGGTTGAGGCGGTAGTCCGACGTGGACGTCACTCCGATATGCTGAAATGATGGACTTCTACTCCTGGGGCAAAATGGTGTGGTATATAGCCCCTTGGCAGGGGCCTGTCCAATGGGATGCCATCCACTGGTAGCACACAGTCAAGGTGTGGTGATGTCCATTAGTGACACCCCCTTTTTCTTACTCGTGTGTCCACGACTGATCCGGAAACACACGGTTTTTGCACCACCCAATTTTGCTTGTCTCACCACGAGTGAGAAACAATGGTCTATCCTTGGTTAGATTCTTCCCTTGTTACTTTTCCCTTACCTGGAAATGCTGGAAACACTGCTTCAGCACGCATCCACAGTTCTTTTATTTCACACAGTCCTTCTTCTTAAAGTTGTAAACAGTCCGTAATCCTCCGTTGCTCTTGCCTGGACCTCAGCATGGCCTCTCTTTGGCTCACTTACTGTTGATTCACTCATGCTAACCATTCACACTACCCATGATTCGTGACAGTGGGCTTGAAAGTAGGGTGTCTGGCCAGTGCGAAGAGGGCAGGAGCAGGCTAGGGGTAGGTTTCTGGCCGGGGGTAGAGTGCAAGAGCAGGGGAGGATGCAAGAGCAGGCTGGGGATAAGTGTCTGGCCAGATAGGAGGGGGCAGGAGCAGGCTAGGGGTGTGGGGTCTTGGCAGTGTGGTGAATGAAAGGGCTGGGGTGTAGGGTCTCAGATTGGGGGGTATGAGTGAACGGCCTCAGGGCACAGGGTCTTAGCCAGGCATGTATGAGGGGGCTAAGGGTGCAGGTTTTGGCTGTGTGTGTGTGTGTGTGTGTGTGTGTGTGTGTGTGTGTGTGTGTGAGAGACACAGGGCTTTGGAGGAGTGGGGAGCGCTCGCGGCTCCCACCCTCCCCAGAGCACTGGGGAAGGAGGACAAGGGGAGGGTGCTCAGCTTCTAACCCGCAACACCGGGGAGGAGGGAGGAGGCAGGGCAGCTGAGGGCAGAGGACATGATGATGTCACTTTGTCGTCCCTCAGGACATTTGTTTTTATATATAGAGATGTGCATGGAACATACAATCTGTGCAGTGGTGGAGGTGCAGATCTTTAATAAAACCTTTAATCAAATACAGAAGACAGACAACATTTTGTTGTCTATAATTTTATTTATATTACAAAAATGTAGGTTGTCTTTTCAGTTTCAAGAACAAAATGAGGTGATCTGATGTTTTTTAAAAAGTCCAGTCTTTGTGCACCAGTTTTTTAGTATCAAGAAACTTCTTTTCAAAGATTTGCTCTTCTTCATTTTTTTGTAATAGTTGAAGATAGAAAAGCTACAAAATGTAAGAGATCTTAAATTCCAGCTACAATACAATAGACATTTGAAAAAATTTTAACTAAAAATCTTGTCTTTGAACACATTCTTTTCAGAAGCAGCTGGTTTCAGCAATACTTCCCTTATTCTTCTTCATCAATTGGAGGATAAGACAAAAGCCCATTCCTTCTTCATTGACTTCCTTCATCAGGTAAGCTCCTAATATTATGCTGCCATGAATGCTAATATTTTTATATTAATAATTTTTTGAACATTGCTTTTTTTTTTTTTTTTTTTTTTTTAAATAAAAGGTTGGGTTATTTGAACGTCTGGGCAGTTTTCCAGTAAGAGGGATGCCAATGGCAACTCGATTGTTGCTCTGTGAACATGCAGAAAAGTTATCAGCCGCCATTGTTCTCAAGAATCACCACTCCAGACTGCCAGACTTGGTGAATGCCGCTATTTTGATTGCTTTAAACAGAAGGGAATGTGATATTCCACAAAATCTTACCCCTGCAGATGTTTTCTTTAGAGAGGTAAGATGAGGAAATCTCCTTAATTAATTGGAATCCTTTTATGATGAATTCTTGTTTGTACAAACAGAAATACATGTATGTGTAAAATAAGACTTTGTTCTTGTAAAACAAATTTAACTTTCCAGAATTCTCCTCGTAAGACTTTATTGGTGTTTTCTCTCATTTTGAAACATAAGTGTTTGCATGCATCTGTAACTTAAAATATGAATCCTGACTGGCATTGTGTAGCTGGAGTAAATTCAATCTGCTCGCCAGTCAGTTTAGCTATAGGAAGGATGAAAAGATTCATATTTTCCCTTCTCATCAGAGAATTGTATCCTAGGATTGCCATGTTACAGGAGAAACTAAAGGACAATAATGCCTTCTAGGTAGGTCTCTTAGCAAAACACATCCTCATCTCTTCATTCCCTTCCTGTAATGAGTCAAAACCACTCAGCGCCTTTCCCTGTAATATATTGCTCTGTCTGATGCTGCATGTCTAATCAAATTAATTAGCTTTTAAGTGCAAACATTCCAGTTGTGTCCACTTTACATTGATTTTCTCTCATCTTATGCATTAAAATGTTCAGATTTATTTTAGATGAATTATGCACAAAGTATTAATAATTAATGACTGACTAATTTCTCTTTAGGGGAGATCACAACTGGTGTCAGCAGTGGAGAAAATCAGTAATGGGAATTTTGATCTCTGATTGAAACAGTTGTTTGTGTAGTCCCTTTTCCTTCCAGTGATCAGTGCCATGTGCTTCAGAGGAAGGCATAATGGACAATCATGGAAAATTCTGCATATGAGGGAGTTTTTTCCTAACACAATTGGTTTGTGAACAGAAATGAGGGGGATTTATAACCCTTATGAGAAAAAGCAAACCAAACCTCAACCAAATTAACTTGATATTTTCAACAGCCACATACAGTATATTTCCGATAATCTGGAACCTTTGGGATGTAGGTGGTGCTGGATTATCGGATATGCCAGACTATCAGGAGGTACTTTAAGCTGGGGATACTATGTACAGTAGTGTGCAGCCCTGACTAATCACTTAAACTATTAATCACTTAAACTACTTAAAACACTTAATACAGCACTTTATTCACTTAAACACAAACATTATATACTTCAACACTAATACAGTCTGTAAATTATTCACTTAAACAGTAACTAGGCTCTTGCCATTTTGATGCTGGACTATCGGGAGTGCCGTACAATTGGATGCCGGACTATTGAAGTTTTACTGTACATGTTTAATACTTTGTTGTATTCCAGTAGGCTTTTTAATCAAGATTCTGTTAATACTTCAATATTGTCATAGATGGTACTTATTTGGCTGTTGTACATCACTTGATAATGGGTAGGCATATGTTCAATACAAATATTTTTATATGTTTTACAGGTATCCCAGATAGATATTATCTTTGAATGCTTATTAGATCATGAGGAGCAAATCTTGAAGGATACGCCAATCGAATCCATTGAGTGGGCGCAGATAGTTGTCGATGTGAATAACATCATAAAGGTATCAAATTGCATTGATTAAGGGAAACACTCAAGAAAAAAGCCAAGATCGGTATTTAGCAAGTTGAGTCCAACCCAACTTTCTGAGTTATTAGTAAGCAAGGGAAAGTTGTCAAGAATGTACTATTCTTTACACACAATATGAAAGAGAAAGAAAACAATAATTATTTCTAAATATAGAATTGTAGGAATGTGTAGGACTGGAAGAGCCCTTGAGAAGTCACCAAGACCAACCCACTGCTCTGAGGCATAATCAAGTAAACCTAGATCATTGCTGATAGGTGTTTGTGTAACCTGTTTTTAAAACTTCTGATGGTGTGGATTTAAAGCTTCCAGCTGGAAGTCTATTCCAGAACTTAATTACCTGTGTAGTTGGAAAGCTTTTGATAGTAGCTAAACTAAGGGCTTGTCTTCACTTCTGGGAACATTTTCTAGCATTCGATTTAGCGAGTCTAGTAAGGATCAATGATGGGGCCCTCATCAAGCCAGAAACTCCTCAGAGTTGCCAAGTTTCTCCCGCCAACCTCCCACTCAGGGGCTGCTCCAGAAAATCAATGCAAGGTTCATTGGCTCGAGCTATGCAATTCTCTTAGCTAGAGTTGCGATTCTTGCATCAATTTTTCTCCACCATTGCAGACTTGTCCTTAATCTCCCTTTCTGCACATTTAGCCCATTGTTCCTTGGCTTATCCTCAGTGGACACCGAAAACAACTGATGAGTCATTTATAACATCCCTTAACGTATTTGAAGATTTTTATTGAGTCCCTCTTCAGTCTTTTCTCAAGATTAAACTTGCTCAGTTTTTTTTAACATTTCCTCATAGGTCAGGTTTTCTAAACTTTTATCATTTTTGTTGCTCTCTTCTGGATGCTCTTAAATTTGTCCACATTAAAGAGTGGCGTCCTGGACTAGCCACAGTATTCCAGCTGAAGCCAGTACTGATTGCCACAAATGCTGGGTAGAGCAGAACAATTACCTTCCATGTTGTGTGTACAACACTTTTTTATATATCTCAAATGGTACTGACCTTTTTTTGCAACTGCATTATGTTGTTGACTCATACTGAATTTGTGATCTGCTGTTAACACTCGGATCCTTTTCAATAACACTATTCCTCCTTGCCAGTTGTTATCGGGGATTTGGCTGGAATGGATGAACAGAGAAAGCAGGGAGACATTGGGGAGAGGTGGGGTCCAGGCAGAGCAGGGCTGGAGTGTGAGCATAGCCACAAGCCGGGGAGCTTGCCCTCCCCAAGCAACATAGTCACCCACTACCCATGACAGTAACATGGATTGTTGCTGTTTTAGGACATGGGTCTTGGAAAGTCTTTGCTTTTCCAAACTACTGCAGGGAGACAAAAAGGAAAGTAATGAAAGCAAGGTCATGTTGGATTTATCTTCCCCTCCCCTCCTTTACCTTACATTGGATCCAAAAGAAAGGTGGAAGGGAATTTACTAGGCTTGTGATCTCCACCAGATCCTTTCATAGAGCTAAAGGAGGTAGTATAGTCTGGATGCCTCCGCAGACCTAGAGGAGGCAAAGTTAACTCCCTTCACAGAACTAAGGAAGCACTGAAATCAGTGTGATGTGGATTGCCACCTTTACTTTTCATCCTTAGCAGAAAGGAGATGATAAAGCAATGGCCATGAACTGCAGCAATGCACAGGGCCAGAAGAAGGGAAAAAGATCAGTATTAGACAGGGTGGCTAGTTGCCCACATCCTCTGAGCTCAGGAGGCAGCAGAAGTACTGGAGTGGGATTGAAGGCACATGGTGACTGTCTTACTTGAACTGCTTTGTATAGGAACCTTAAAAGTAACAACATAACTAGAAGCCTGGGTGGGACTATTGATAGAATATGTGCATAGTATAGAGCTTACAACTCCTGGGCATGCACATTAATGCTTCTTGCTAGGCTTTGCGTGCTCTCCTGTTTGAGTTGCATGCAGCAGTAGAGGGTGAAAGAAATGACCATAGAAAAACATGACAGAAAGAGAAAATGTGGCAGGAGTGCTTAATTAAGTATACTTTTCAAGAATGCTCAAGTTTGTGAAATTGACACTTCAAAGTCTGGTCTGTTTAATGTTGTACAGGATATGCTACAAACTGCCAGCCAGTATCGCCAGTCTAGAGCCTCTTTATATAAAACAGGAGAGCTTCCAGAAAGAGAACCTGAATATATTCCATGGACAGGTGAGAATAGTGAAAATGTTAGACAAATTAATATCTGTTTTAAAATATTCGTAGATTCTATTCACGTGTTTCAGAACATTAGAAATCAGAGGATACTGTCATTGCCTTTACTCAAACTATGAATGTTAAACTGGACTACTACTGCTGCTATGTAGATCTATATGAACAGTAGAACCTAATGGTTAAGTTTTTGATGAATGGTTGATTTCTCCATTACTGATGATATTCCTTTAAACTTGTTACTCTGGATATTGAGAATCTGGTAACAAAACAAAGTGCCAAAAGTTGAGAGGCAGAACTAATTTTTGTTTTTATTGTGTCCTGATTCTAGCTGACATGAAAAAATCAAGAATTTTAACATTAAACCGAAACTTAAAATATAATCTCACTCTGTTTTAAAATAGAAAGATAGAGTTTGAGGCCCACTATCAAGAGTAAAAAACTGACATTTGCTCACTTTGCTTTTTGTGTTTTTCTCTCTTTAATGCCTATAATTGTGCTCCCTTCATACTATCATATAAAGTCACAAGCTAATTATAGAATCTAATTTTTAAAATGTTTACTGTTTTTTATCTTTCCAAGCATCTAGTGGTCCAGCTGGCATACGAACAGCAATAATACGTCAGCATGGAATTATTCTGAAGGTTGTTTATCCTCAAGTGGACAGTAACCTCCGTAGCATTGTGGCTGAACAGTTGGTGGCGCTGCTTGATGGCTTTCTAGATGGCTTTGTTTCTCAGCTCAAATCTGTGGACCGACCTACTGATCAAGATAGATACAATAATTTAGAAATGGAATATGTTCAGAAAAGATCGGAACTTTTGTCACCCCTTCGTAAGTGCTGATCTCTTTTCCTTAGTGTAAGGGTTAACAATTCATCTAGGAAACTGCATGGAATGTTTGGATCCAAGCAAATATAAAAAGTTTTTTAAAACAGTTCCACATCAAGAGTAAAATGGTATTTATTTAAATACATGTACACGCACAGTTCTGTGGAGTGTATTAGTTCTTTGTGCTATTTAATGGGGAATATAGCTATAAAAATAAATTGAAGAAAATGGAATTTTTATCTATTCTAAATCAAATCTATATAGCAGACAAAACTGTTTCTTGAATTGTAAATTTAGAGTATTTTTACCAATTACTTATTGCAGAGTCTGATGCCAGGAACTTGATATGACTTGACAGTGTTGAATGAAAATAGCTTTAAATATATTTCTAAGTAGGTCTGTTTTGTTGCTCCTTAGCTATAGATCCTGTCTGTTTGAATATTTATCAGGTGGTACATTCATCTAACATAAATATTAATTGTATAATGTTGATTATATATTATTTTAATAATCATAGCTTAACTTGTCATTGATGTAGCCAAAATATTTTGGGTTAAATAATGTAATCTTGGTAATAATGCTCAATTATAGTAGGTAGCACAAAGGAAGCATAATATTTGGTAAGTTTATGAACCTGATGTTTTTTGTGGTTTAAAATGAATTAAATTAAGGGAGGAGTTGAATATTAAACCCATCATCTTTTAAGATTATCATTAGGGAACTCATGGAAAATTGTGTTCTGAAAAATTGCATGATAATCTTTCTGTACTAACATATATACTGTGTGTTCTGATAGTGTGTAAATATATATCAATTTTGTAACAATGTATTCTGTGTAAAGCTTTAATTTCCTTAGTAGAACACTGATGGCCCTTGAATCTCATTTCTCTTGACTTTTAGATCAAAATTGAAATGACTAATAACAACGTATTGTGTATATAAATCTAGTAATCCTTATATTCTATACATTAACAAAAATGTCTGATCTTGTTACTTTAGCACTTGAGATACCTGATTCGAACTGTAAATATTTATGAAAGCAAAGAATTTCAAAGGTGCTAATAGGAGTGGTATGCTTCCTTTCAGAGGTGGCTGGGTGCCTAACAGGACTGTATGGCTCTGAAAATATCCCTGAATTATTGTGCTACTTACTGTATAATACATTTATGCATGTTTACATAAGCACATACTTCAGTTGTGGTTTGAAAGCACAAATGAATGCATACTTGATATACACATTTTTTATGTTTTAGGAGTTTTGAATTATTTTTATTATTGTGATCTAAGACAGCATGCATCCTCTTGCAGACAAAGGCAAGTGAGTTTCATTGACTTGTTTCTCTTTTGGGTTCCCTAGTTTCTCTAGGACAATACCAGCTGACAGCTGCTTTAGCAGAGAAGTATTGTGACTTTGATATCTTGGTACAAATGTGCGAGCAGACTGATAATCAGACCAGACTGCAACGTTACATGACGCAGTTTGCAGATCAGGTAATGTTTTACCTCACTCACTTAGACATTGTTCTGCAGTAAGATGGGATATAAATCATTGCCATCAAAACACTGATGGTAATTTTAGGCTTTCAAAGCCCATTAGTAGACTTTGATATCTTAGGTCATTTTTATATTTAAAAAGTTCTTTTCCTATCTTTTGATTCTCCATACTAAGTGACACAAAATTAAAATGAATCTTGCTGAATAAAAAGCTTGTATCTAGAAATGGGATTTTACCTTGTTTAGTGGGTGGTATCCCTCTTCTGATATTCTGTTAGCTTCAGAATATGAATTTAAACAGGAGACTCAGCGGTCAGTTTAGTTACTACAAGTTGCATCTCCCTTAACCAGGACTCTCTGGTCCAGCAACATCTGTAGTCTGGAAGGACCACGGATGTTCTTGGACAGGAGAGCCCTGGAGCAGGATGACCAGCAGCTGGAAGCCCAGAGAACTGGTGGTAGTGGGGCCAGAGCTATGGCAACCCAATCAACTGTGGGACCAGTGCAGCCTGGCAGGCCTCTACAGCTCACCAGGTGCTCCATTTCGCCCAGCTGTGGGACCAGGGCTGAGCATTGCTTGGGTGGCATGGGGCCGGGGCAGGGCTGTGGCCACTGCAGTCTGAGCGGCAGTGGAGCTGGAGCCACCTGCCACCCAGAATTGGGGCTAGGGCTGCAGCAGCCCAGCCACAGCGGGGCCAGAGCAGGGCAGCCCAGCCAGGGCTGGAGTGGGACCAGGGTTGGGAACTGTCAGCAGGCAGCCTGTTTGGGAAGGAATGAGCCGGTGGCAGGTAGGGGCTGAGGGCTAAAAGACTCATGGCAGGGGACCTCCCCTGGTCCGGCAGATTCCTTCCTTTGGAACCGGTCAGGTCCCGAAGGTGCTGGACCAGGGAGGTCCAACCTGTACTAACAATTATCTATTTTTCTCTATCTTCTTTAGTTATTTTCTTCTGAGTCATTTTGTCAATAAAGTAATTTTTTTTAATTGTTTGACTCGCCTCTACTACATAACATATATTCAGTCCGAATCTATTTCTAAGTCTTGCAAGTACATGCGCAAGGTAAAATTACTTGTTGCATTTTGTAGTCTACTGTATTTGAAAGTGGGCATGAGACTTCCACAATCATTCATCTAATTTAAAGCTTTGTAGAAAAGTGATCCTTTAAGATGATTTTATATAACACCGGATCCTTTTGTTTTCAGTATAACTTTTGTGTTAAAAATAATTTGGTCAAAATATAGTAAGACTCTGTGTTGTAATCATAAGCAATGTGTACACAATTTGTTGAAATTTGAGAATTAATATAGCAATTGTGAATGCATTTTATGGACAGTGATTCTGCATGTGAGAATAATTCAAACTAAATTTCATACTAAGGCTGTTCCTGTTGTGATAGACTATGAGCAACTTAATTTTTTAAAAATATGTAGAGAATGGTGTAGATCCTCTTCAATAGACATTTACATATTTTATCAAAACACTAGCTTTCCCCTGGCTTTTTATTAAACTTTCCCCTCTGGTTTGGTTGAATAGGTAAATCCATGTTCTAACCACCTGTGTGTGCTCTGTATAGTATTTGTGTTGAAACTAAATTGGAGACTTAAAAACTCACGTGTTCATTCTCTGTAATCTTTAGAATTTTTCAGATTTCCTGTTTCGTTGGTACTTAGAAAAAGGAAAGCGAGGAAAGCTGTTATCTCAGCCTATTGCTCAGCATGGACAGCTGGCCAGTTTCTTGCAAGCTCATGAGCATCTCAGCTGGTTACATGAAATCAATAGTCAAGATTTGGAAAAGGTAGGCTTCCTTTTTATAAAATTAACTGAAATATTTGTCGTAAAATTAACAATTTGGTAAATACACATACAAGTACAAGGGTGTTCTAGTCACAACTAGGGATGTAAAATCCCCTTTAGTTAACTGGTTAAACATTATGTTTAACTGATTACACAGGTGTGGATGGGGGGAGGAGGCCGCAGCGGCCCCTTCCTCTGCCATGGGTAGGGGCTGCTCCAGCCTGGCTAGAGCAGCCTCTGTCTCCCATGAGCCCAGCCTGGGTGAACTGCAGATGGGAGCTGGTCCTGGGCCATTAGTTAACCATAAACAGTAAGTATCACCCGGTAAGGGCAAAACCAGGGAAACGCTAAACTGACATTCTTGATATTTCCAAAGAAGGTAATTTGTTTTAAAAAAAGATTTGTCTTTGTAGTGCATTAACCAGTTAAAATCTTTATTCAAGCCTAAGTTGATAGTGTTGTCAACTGTTATTTCCTACAGAGGTAATTTCCCTGTATTTGCTTCCCCACATCAAATGCTGTGAATGGGACACATCCACCTTGACTTAATTAGATTCATTAATGCTGGTCCTACAATTGACAAGTAACTTCCTTCGCTGTTATATATACCCCTGACTCTGTAATTTCCACTCCCATTTCATCTGATGAAGTGGGTTTTACCCACGAAAGCTCATAACCCGTTAGTCTGTAAGATTCCACAGGACTGTTCACTGTTTTTACACTTAGGCTACATCTACACTACATGTTTTTGCAGCAGAAAATATGCTAATGAGGAGCTCATTAGCATAAATTGTGACATCATTCGCATATTATCTGCTGTTCCTTTTTGCACAAGGGGTTTTTGCGTAAAAAGAAGCAGTGTAGCCGGAGAGGCATAAGGATCTTGCACAAAACGGGGTTTTTTTACAAAACAGAAGCGGCTACACTGGTTCTTTTTGCGCAAAAACCCCTTGTGCAAAAAGAAATGGCAGCAAATATGCTAATGATGTCACAACTTATGCTATAAGTGACCCTGGTATACATCCATTCCACACTAAATTCATTGATACTTATAGGAACTGATCTGTTATAAGACCTCCTATTCCCTGCTCTTAAGTTGTGCAACCTTTCCCCCCAATTGGAAATCAGTCGCGGGGAAAAAAATTCCTGCTTTAAGTTGTTTCTCTATAAGTACAAGTTTTTTTGAAATGTATATTGTACTTATAGCAAGGACGGCCTGTACCTTCAGTGTTGCTTCTAATCTCCTTCTTAACTTTAGGCTCACAAAACGCTGCAGGCTTTGGCAAATGTGGAGACCAGATATTTTGCGAAGAAGAAAACTCTTCTTGGCTTGTGTAAATTAGCTGCATTGTCATCTGACTTTTCAGAGGACCTACTGCAAGAAAAAATAGAAGGTAAGAAATAAAAGCAAAGCAAAGAGGTTACCAAAATAATGGATTTCTTTAATCAGAATCTTTTAAAAGTCTTACACATAGTAAAGTTAAAACCTTAGTATTGGGGCTTTGGAAATTTTCACCATCAGTGTTGTCTAGTGTCACTGGACAATTTGGACCCTAGTTGTAAGGTATACAATTACTTTTTAAAAAAGCACTATCAGCTGCTCTGATAAATAGGTTCATGAAATTACTGCAATTCACTTTTTTAAAAGAATCACACTGATCTTTTCTTGGAGCCTGTTGTTTATATGTATGTTGTATGGTGTTGACTGTCTGGAACTGAGGTTACATGATGCTACATGCCCTCATGTAGTTGCAAGAAAAACCCTTGGCAGCTTTGAAAGCCTTCCTGTTTTTCTTTTACTAGATTTTAAATGTGAAGGTTTTAGCATATGTATTGTTAATTTGGATTGTCAATGGTTTTAAAATATGCACTTACATTGTTTTGGTACGGATGTGGTTTCATAATGCTTTAATTCAAAATGTATTAAGGATGAAAGCACCTGTCCCTCTTAAAGTGGCTAAACGGGTCCTGCAACCCTGCCTCAGTTTTCAAAATGTAACATACTCTTCCTGTGACGGTATCTATTGCTACATTATCATCACCAGTTTGTGGAAAGGCTCATAAAAGGTTCTTCAAGAATAGAACCCTTACAGCTTCTGCTGTAATATTTCCCACCAGGGGAGCATTAACATACACATCTTGCAATTGCTAATACAACAGTATTTTTTGTTCATTTGTTTTAGTGACTGTATATAGCTATACTTGAATCATCCCTGTTAGTATCTGTGTTTTTAATCTTACTTAGATGACAGTTCACTGCATATCAACACTATTTTCATCTTAACTTTCATTTTTAATTAAAATACTTGTATTGGGAATGTATAGTGCTCTTCATTTAGTTTTTGTAGGGAATTGAACAATAATCTGTATACCCAAAGTGAAATGGTACTGAAAAGGGACATTAATGAACTAAGCAGAAATTTTGAAACTGTGCACTTCAGCTTTTAATATGTTTAATCTCTTACCTAAACTTTTTAAATAAAATAAACTGACAATCAAATTTTGAAGCCAAAAAAGTAAATTTTGCAAATTGTAAAAGCAGCCACTCTGGAAATACATGACCATGCTGAAGGACCACCTTTGAAATGTAGGGAGGAGAGCCTTAAACAAGTGAAAAAGAACAGTCTTGTGATTTGAGTCAGGAACTCAGGAGATATGGGTTCAGTTGTTGGTTCTGCCAGAGACTGTGTGACTGTGAGCTAGTCGCATAATCTCTCTGTGTAGCATATGAATAATATGTCCTTTTTCCCAGCTTTTGTCTTGCTTGTATAGACTATACCCCCTTCAGAAAAGAATTTATCTCTGTACAGTGCCTAGGACATCAGGGCCCTAGTCTCAGTTAGGAAGTCTGTGTGCTTCTGTAACACAAGTAATGTTTGAAAACTCTAAATAAACTATGCTCTTTAATACAAATATTTTTGCAAACCCGAATAGTTTTGTGATTTGTCATGACTTTTTGTTTGGCATGTTTAATGATCACAGTATAAATAATCATGTGAAATATTCTTCCAATCTAATGCAAGCAATAGCAGAACAGGAGCGTTTTCTTTTGCATCAGGAGACCTTGCCTGAACAACTGCTGGCAGATAAACAGTTGAACCTCAGCGTCATGCCTGTATTGACTGCACCTCAGCTTATTGATGTATGTACCTCATTTTCTTAACTAAAGTTTACCTTTGTGATGCTATTTTGCACAAAATTGGTGAGAAGATCACAATTTAATTGCCTTTTTGTTATTTAAAGGATGCTTTTTCACTCCTCAATTGTAAAATATGAATTGGTTATTTATATTTAAGCCTCCAGTACTGCTTTATGTTTAAAAGAAAAACTTCAAGATATTGCTTCCAGTTCTTGCTTTGGCCACTGTCGGAAGACAGCATACTGGGCTAGATGGACCCTTTAGTCTGATCCAGTATAACTGTTCTTATGTACAAATTGCCTTACCAGCTTCCATGCCCTCTTGGTAGCATGCTCTCTTTTCACCAGCTTCTTTTGTACCACCCACTGATGTGTGCAGAAAATAGAGGAATGCATGATGACTGCATGTTGCTACAGTCACCATCGAAAGAAACCAGAACCTATTACTAGTGTCATTTCTGGTATTCATTACACTCTAGATCGGCAACCTAGGCTTAGTTAGTAGACCACATGTGGCCCTTCTTTATCTCAGTGGGCTTTCAAGATTGTCATAACTAAGACAGTCTCCCAGGGTAGGATAGTTTTGCTAACTATGCTTGCATACCTAGAATTTGCAGGGTGTGTCAATTGAACCAAAGTAGTACTTTCATTGAATGCAGAGGGAGCTCGTGGCTCTCACGGTCAGTGTTGTGTGCGGTCAGCATGCACCTCACTTCACATGCCCTTACTTTAAGTGTGTGTCACTTTAGTAATATCAGTAAGACACAAACTACATGAATGGAAACAAGTGGAGTCAGGGCACCAGTACACAAAATGTCTCATGAGCCACACACAGAAGTGTTGTACAGCCTCTACAAAAGAAGCAGCAAATTGCACATTCTGTCATTACTGTACTCCTGTCTTTTTGGACCTGCCCTATTAGTCAGCAGGTTCTGAGCCTCCTACCCACACCTTAAACTAGGCTAATTTGGGGGCAGAGGGAGAGGAGGACTGTGATGGGTTTCCCTCTGGAACTTGGGTACCACTGTGCCCTCTGATCCACCAGCCTTGTTTACCTATCACACCATATGATTGTGACAAGTTGCAAAGCCCTCCAGCCTGCACTTTCACCCAAATGTAGTTACACACAGGCTCTCTAACCACTAGTTTAGGACTCCCTAGCAGTACCATCTTACACTGGTCAAATCTGTCCAATATATGGATTAAATGCCCAGTCTGCCTCTCTCTCAGTGTGAGGTGGACATACTTGTAACCAAGCAGAGATTTTCCCCAAGCATTCTAATAAAAGATTTAAAGGTTTAGATTAAAATATAAAGTAAGTTTATTAACTACAAAAGATAGATTTTTAAATGCTTACAAGTGATAGCAAATTAAAGCAGAAAAACCACATACTAATCTTAATATTAGATTGGCAATGAAATAGTAGATTCTCACCTTAATTGATGGTACTGGCAGACTCCTATATTTTTAAGGCCTTAATTGCACTTGCTTTTCAGCTTGGAATTCCCAGGTGTTTCATATACAGGCTAGAAATCCCTTTAACCTGGGTCCAACACTTCCCCCAGTTCAGTGTTTGTTCCAGGAGTCATCTCATGTGGGAGAGAAGAAACTCAGAAGATATCAGTCTCTACCTTTTTATAGCTTTTGCATATGGTGGTAACCCTTTGTTTCAAAGCTTGGATCCAGACCAGTTTGTGGGAAAATACTGACATTTCAAGGTGGAGTCCAGCATCTTGTGGGCTGGTCACATGTCCTTGTAGAGTCATAGCAGGTATTACCTACAGATTTCCTGTAGCATTCTTAGGAAGTATCACCAAGTGGACGTAGGCTTCTCCCAGAGCCTATTAATTTTCCTTAATGGACCATTATCCAGAATAGGCCCTTTCCAACCCACCATCCAGACTGAAAGCATCTTGCGTAGTGTTACCGAGGTGTAACAACATCTGAAGTAAAGATACATAAATAATACATGCATACAAATAGGATAATCATATTTGTAAATCATAGCCTTTTAATGACACTTTACACAGCCCATCTTGTACAAAATCATAATTATGTTATAATCATATAATATCAGTATTAAGAATATGGGGTGCAGTGTCACAAGGGGATATATTTATTTTCAAGCAGCTGAGACAGCTGACTGCATCCATTTTTCCTCTAATTTCCTGCTGCCATAAGATCAGTGTCTTTAGTCTCTGCTTATAATCAGAGAGTGAAAACCAGGGGCTGGGAACAAAATATTATATTAGTCTTAATCTTACATTTCAATTTAAAATCCCGATTCAGCATATGAAACCTCTGTATTAAAGGGTCAGTTGGCAAAATATGTGTCTGAAGTTTTAAATGTAAAAGGCTGATTTTGAATTTTGATAAGAAGCATGTCCTCAGGAGATGAAAGATAATACATGCATTTTTATATTCCTGTGAGCTTAATTACCAAAATTTTCTGCAAGCTCATTTTATTTGTGGCACTAAGCTCTGGCTACAGAGGGCTAGGGATGTTGCAGCCTTAAACGGCATTTAAATTTGAAACCTATACTATACCAGCCTTATAGACAATATAGTCTTTCCACAGACTATTGTCATGTGGGTGGAATGCTTGTCTAAAACCTTGACTATATTCCTTACCATAAAAATACTTGCAGCCGAATCAATACATATTTCAATGAAAAGGTCACATAAGTGGAAAATACATGATGGTCTTCCCACAGACTTCTTCACGATATCAATTTACATCAGTTTGCAAGCTAAAAATAATTCTGTACTTAATCTTTCATACCATAGCTATACATATGTGATGAGAACAGAAGAGCTAATGAGTATGACTTCAAGAAGGCACTGGACCTACTGGAATATATTGATGAGGTAGGAAAACTTGTTGGAAGAAATCAGAATCAGAGGAGGTATATTTTAACTTCTCTGAGCTGGTATTATTACTTGAGGAATACATACTGGTCTTTGGCGTCCACCAATGAAAGACCATTTCTCGTTTTTTTAATCTTTGGAGATTTAATGTTAAATGTGGTGTAAGTCAAAGTAACTGTGGTTTAGATAGTAAGTGAAGTAACACTTAACATAGTAAATTTCAACATGATAGACCCTCTGTGTTACATTGAGAACCTTGTCAGTCTACAGTTGTCACCAGACAAGAAAAGGGAGAGGTAGGGATCCATTCAGTTTTAGGATAACAGTACTTACTTGTCCACTGTTTTCAGTTTATCTGTGTGTACCAGTAAGTAATCCAAAATGAATCCGCCATGCCTCCTCAAATGATATGCCATTTCAGAGCAGGGTTTATTTTAAAATTATCTAGGAAGGATTGCTATAGAAGTGCCAAAAAGCATTTCTGGGCTTCTTGGTATGGGGAGAATCATCTCTGATGTTCCCAGCTCTTTCTACTCTGAAGGGCTTCAAGTTTGGATGTACTCTATGATAATACTTTGTGTCACAATAAGGTCATTGTGTTGCCAAGTAATAACTTTGCTGGTCACATGATTATTTAATTTGAAATTAAGACCTTGAATTATGGTCTTTTCTTTCTTAAAGTTTCTTTCTGTAGTACTTAAGTACAGTAAACTTCCAATAATCTGGCACCTTTAGGACCCAGGGGGTGCCAGATTATCAGATATGCCGGACTATCAGAAGGGGGGATATGAGGAGTCTGGAGTGGGGTGGGAGGGTATGCCACCGCAGACCCATCATAGCCCCCCTTTACGATAGTCTGGCTCTGCCCCAGGCGTCCCTGATTCAGTTGCTGCTGGTCAGTTTCAGCAGCAGCTGAATCGGGGATGCCTGCAATAGAGCAGCTGGGGTCCTGCCGGGTTGTTCCCACAGCGCCGTCCTTTGGAGCTGCTCTGCCCCGGGCTTCCTGGAATCAGCCGCTGATCAGTTTCAGCAGCGGCTGACTTGGGAACCCCTGGGGCAGAGCAGCTGGGGTCCTGCCGGGTTGGTACCGCAGCGCCAAGGGGCGGCGCTACGAGACCAACCCCGCAGCACTCCAGCTGCTCTGCCCCAGGCGTCCCCAAGAGCAGCTGGGGTGCTGCCGGGTTGGTCCCGCAGCCCCAAGGGGCAGCGCTACGAGACCAACCCGGCAGCACCCCAGCTGCTCTGCTCCCGGCTTCCCCATTCAGCTGCTGATCAGTTTCAGCAGCAGCTGAATGGGGGAAGCCTGTCCGGCTGCCCCAGCACTTCCGGGTTCCTGATGGTGCCGGACCATCAGGAGTCCCGGAGCATTGGATGCCGGATTAATGGAGTTTTACTGTAATTCTGATTTGTGCTTTGTGTGAAAAGTTATGTAGAAAACATTTGCTTTTATTTTGTGTAGTTGTTACATATATTTGCACATTATTGCATGTAACAAAGGGAAGAGAAGAATGTTAATGTTTGGGACAGTGTATTGTATTGATAGACCCAGATTTAGTTTTCCTCCACTCTAACAAAAAAGTTGGTTCACACACCTATCCTGATTTGGCTGCTATATAAAAACTAAGTGTAAATACTATTACTTTGGGAGAGAATAGCATTAAAGGGATTACTGAACTTTGTTGCTTCTCTTCTTTCACTTGTCATTTTGCCTTTTTCCAGGTTCCCTCCATCCTTTGTGAAAATAAGAATTAAAACGATCTTTTATTTAAATTAGAGACGCTTAGGTATCTAAGTAAGAATACACACTACAAATGGAAAAGCATAAGTTCAACTAAAATTTCTGAGTGGACATAGTCAGCCTAACTTAGAATTTCATTTTTATCATTGTTGGACAAGCATGATTGACAAGAGGAACTGCAGAAGTTGAGGCTAGACATAGGTTGCCTAATTATTCTTGTTAGCGTGTGACTGGGACAGCTAACTGACATAAAGTTGATAGCACAAGGACTTAGCTCACATTCTTGCTTCCAGAATTCCCTTAGCCTAGATTTCTCAGTTTCTCCTATGAGGGGTATTTAAAATAGCTGAGATGCCCAAGAAGGCTAAGGGGGAAACAAATGTTCCTTTGTGATTACAGCATCATCCTCTGAGCAGAAAGGTCTAATGCCAAGCCTCTTACTGTCTCTGCTAGAGGTCTGTCTGCACTGGGGTAAACATGTATTTTAAAGACATACCAGCTAACCCATTTAAAAATCCTAATGTGGATAGGGTAAACTGTATTTTAACATACGATAGTTATCTGGTCCTGGTATACACCTAGCTAGTGTGTGTTGGTCATACTAAGGTTTCAAACATATTAGCTAACTTAGATTTTAAAAGACACATAAATATGTATAGAAAGCATGGGGTTGGAAAAATGTATAGCCTCAGCTGTAAGATGGAGAGAAGCAGCCTTCAATGGTTGAAGTCTGAGCCACACCATTCCATGGTGTCCTAAAACGGGATTTGCATTCAGAGATAAGGTGGATTGATTTTTAAATCTAGGCAATTTAAATCACCCCCCAAAAATCATTGATTTTAAATCAAGTTACCAAAAAAGTTAAGACTTCCTGTGCTTAATTTTGGTGCAAACCTCATTGAACTCATTGGCACTTCTGTTTTTTGAGAAAATAAGTATTGAATGGGGTTACCTTGGTATGCTGATGTAAAATTTCAGCAGTTACACGTTTACACGCAGGAGGGGGCTCCTTCCCCTCTGCAGATGCCTCTGATACTGGGGGCAGAAGGGGTGGAGGCACCTTTGTGGGAGGTGGCTCCTGTGCATACTAGCTCACCCTTCCTCTCCCGACCCTGTCCTACTGCCTCTTATACAGAGGCAGAGTGTGTGTGTGGGGAGGGGGGAGAGGGGGAATGGGGAAGAGGCGAGGCGCTCCATGTAACCGTGCACATTAATTGATGAGCCCAGGCTCATCGGTTAACTCCATACATGGAAACACATTCACATCCCTGGTTACCATTTATTCTTTTGTAAATAAGAGTAATGAAAGCATTGAGGTTAACTCTCAAGTCTGATTGTGATGTGCTGGTTAGGAAAAACCCTTTATTTGTCTTTTAAATAAAAACCCAACAGTTAATTAATTTTCCTCTTTTTTTTCTTTTAAATTGGAGGAGGAGGAAGTGGACGTAAATGATCTTAAACTAAAAATTCTGTGTAAAGCTCTCCAAAGAGACAGGTGGGTCCTAACTGAATGTACATGAAATGTACAACTTTCTCTATTCATAGCATTGATTTTTCTTAATGGTAATTTTTGTACCATCCAGCTTCTGATATTAGCTTGAGTGTTCAGATTGTATGTATGTATAATATAGATTCTGAAAAGTATGTTGAGAAAAATATGCTTTTTTTAGGGAGAGGGGAGAAGTATCACTTACAAAGATAATTCTGTAATAGCTTATCCATTAAGTCCTCTAGCTAGTCTACAAATATTTTAAACTTTTGGGGTATTCAAGAAACCATATAGTTGTATTTTTTGGGGGGGGTTGCCTTTACTAAGTGGGGAGAGATGAATTGCTATGAAACGGGATTTTCTTCTTTGAGTCAAACAGCATATTCAATTTGTGGAATAAGCAGATTCCCAGGCTTGGGATCTTCTAGAACAGAGTTTCTCAATGACTAGTCACATGTTCTGAAGGCAGCAAGTTGGTCCTTAGAATAAAATAGGTAGAAAAACGCCATTCTAGAGCACTGTCCATTGAAACAGCTGCTGGAGACTTTCAGATCACTTATGCTGGATACAGAACTGTTTTAATAAATTATTCTTCAAAGTAGGGATGTAAGCAACTAGTCACTCCCCCCCACTCTTGCTGCCTCTATCAGAAAGAGGCAGCAGAGTGGGGGGGGAAAGGAGGGAAATGCTGGGGGCGGGGGAGCCGGCTTAAAAGCTGGTTCACCCTAGCTCCAGCTTTGTGAGAGGGGGCAGGAGCGCAGTGGCTGAGTTCCACCTTTGAAATGTACAAGACTCTCCATTGGACCTCTTGTATATTTCAAAGCAGAAGCAAGGCATGGAGCCTGTGGCCAGCAGGGGACCGCTGGGGCTCATGTACATTTCAAAGTTGGAACGCCGCGCAGCGCTTCTGTGTTTGAAATGTAGCAACAGCCCAGCGGAAGTGCCCTTGTCGACTAATTGAATAGTCGATGGAAATTCCATCGGTTGTTCGATTAGTTGATTCATCTAATTTTAACATCCCTACTTCAAAGTCAGCAGTGTTGGTTGTTCAGCACTGAACTTGAATCACTTGGACAGCTCCAAGGTCTTTGGTTCTGCTTATGCTGAGCACAAACACTTTGGTAAGTTGTTTCTCACTTTGTAGTCCACAGAACAGGATCATTGGCACTGGAAGAGACAAGGGACCTAGACGGTCTAGCTAGCTGTAGAGCCACTTTGACTAGTAGATCTCCAAAGTCAATGCTGGACACACCTTGCTAGACTAAATCGACTGAATCTGAAGAGCTTCCCTCATCACCAGTGTTTGGAGCAACCCTTCTGCTTTTCACAGATTCCTTGATCAGTGGTTCTCAACCAGGAGTACGTATACTCCTGGGGGATATGCAGAGGTCTTCTACTCATCTACATATCTGCTTAGTTTTACAGCAGGCTACGTAAAAAGCAATAGTGAAGGTAGTGCAAACTGAATTCTCATGCAGTGACTTGCAGGACTATCCTTGGGGGGATGTGGTACCCAGAGCCAACCCCCTTATCTCAGGCCCTTCCTCACCTCTTTCTGCCCCTGTTCTGCCCCCAAGTCCCGCTTCTACTTCGCCCCACCTCTTTCTGCTCCTGCTATTCTGCTGTCCACACTCTTCATCTTCCCACTCCTGCTCTGCCCTCTCCCACCTCCACTCTACCCCTTTTCTTAAGTCTCCTACCCCAAGAGATACAACCTGGGTGATTACAGTGGGGCCTAACACAGGGTGCCTGGCAGCAGAGGTTGCCCCCTCCACCCCCCACCCTCAATGCAGCAACTGGAACCGGAGCAACCCAATAGCCTGCTCTGCCTTGTCACTGTCTCCCAGCTGGGCCACTCCAATTCACCAGGGCAGCGGGAAGCATAATGACCTGGCTCACTCAACTCCCCAGAGCCCTGCAGTGGAGCAGGCCAGAAGGCTTGGCTTCCCACCATGGTGAAATGGAGACACCCAGCTGGGAAATGGCAGGGTAGAGCAGCCTGCTGTGTCATTCCACTACTCACGACTCCTGCTGCTGTGGTGAAAGCTGGGAGGGGGAGAGGACTCCTGCTGCTGCCCTGTGCCAGCCTTCCCACTCCCCAGGTAATTCCCCCAGGCCACCCTGGGCCCCATCTGTATAGGGGAGCATCCCGGTCGCAGGACAGTTGGGGTGGTTGCCACAAGGCCCTCCAAACCGTAGAGCCTGAGGTGGCTGCTCCGAACCATCCTGTGGATGGGACAGCTCTGTCTTGTTTAGATTGCTCTATATACTATACACTGTAAATTCAAGTACAAGATTTATATTCTGATGTATTTATTTTATAATGATATGGTAAAAATAGGAAAGTAAGCAATTTTTCAATAATAGCATGCAGTGATCCTTTTATGTTTTATTGTCTGATTTTTGTAAGCAGTTAGCTTTTAAATGAGGTGAAAGCTGAAGAATCAGCCTCCTTGAAAGGAAGACAATATGGAAAGGTTGAGAGCCACTTCTCTAGATAATGTTAATGACATATAGAATCATAGAATAATAGGACTGGAAGAGACCTCGAGAGGTCATCGAGTCCAGCCCCCCGCCCTCAAGGCAGGATCAAGCTCCGTCTACACCATCCCTGACAGATGTCTATCTAACCTGTTCTTAAATATCTCCAGAGAGGGAGATTCCACCACCTCCCTTGGCAATTTATTCCAATATTTGACCACCCTGACAGTTAGGAATTTTTTCCTAATGTCCAATCTAAACCTCCCCTGCTGCACTTTAAGCCCATTACTCCTTGTCCTGTCCTCAGAAACCAAGAGGAACAAATTTTTGCCTTCCTCCTTGTGACACCCTTTTAGATATTTGAAAACCGCTATCATGTCCCCCCTTAATCTTCTTTTTTCCAAACTAAACAAGCCCAGTTCATGAAGTCTGGCTTCATAGGTCATGTTCTCTAAACCTTTAATCATTCTTGTCGCTCTTCTCTGTACCCTTTCCAATTTCTCCACATCTTTCTTGAAATGTGGCGCCCAGAACGGGACACAGTACTCCAGCTGAGGCCTAACTAGTGCGGAGTAGAGTAGAGCAGAATATGAGCACTTTCCTTCTGGTTTTCAAATGCTAATCAGTCAGGTTTTTTCGAACTATAATCCTACCCCACTCCAAAGGGACAGAAGGAAAAATTTAACTTTTTTTCTTTCTTTTTTAGTAACATATTCTATGCCCACTGCACCATTGGCAGTCAAAAGGAGCTAAAGAACATTTGAAGCCCCTCCTGCTTAAAGGGGAGTTTCCAAAATGTAGTGATATCCAGAAAACCCCAAGTTTGCATGGCCAGGGACATTTATCCCACAAGTGGGAATACGCATGCAGCATAGTTACTAATTAGTCACCTTCCCCATTCCTGCTTTAAAACCTTCACAAATAGTTTTTAGGCCTTGTCCATGCTGGACCAAGACTAGAGTTCAGAAATGGTATTTAAACTCTACTAGAACAAATTGTAAACGTGCTCTGGGTTTGGCCCCATCCACGTTGGCTAGCCAATGTGTGCTGCAAACCAGTTGGGATGGAATAGTGTTTAGATCAGTTCACAGTTCACTAGGGTTCTGCAGCCAAGGAGGCTAATCCTTTTTCCAAAGAAGGTAGTGGCCATAGCATCTGCAAAATGCTGCATTAGGCATGGGACAACACCTGCTTTTAGGGGTGGAGCTTGTTACACTCCCTAACTTGATTACTATATATGGTGACTAGATTCTTTGTTACAATATCAAGACTTGCTATGCATGCTTAGCAAACATCCTAACCATGCTGGATTTCATTTCTCTCTTTCTCCTCACCACTCCAGTCTCTGTAGAAGGAATGAAGAAGATAGGGGAAAAGGAGAGTAACATGAAACTTGGTTGTTTTTCTCCCCAGTAGAAACCAAGGATCTGTCACCCAAGGGTCTGTCCTGGGACCAGTCCTATTCAACTTATTTATAAATGATCTAGAGCTGGGGGCCAGACATGGCCCTTGGCTTGCCTGAATTTTGCCCCAAGTCTCACCCCCCCCCCCCCCCCCAAGCATTGGGGAACCCACACTGGTGCTCCAGCCCGGGGGCTGGAGTGCACAAAATCTGCTAGGCTAGGCCCCCATAGGCTCTGGCGTATGAAGAGAATGTGGGAAGTTTCTTTCTCCTTCTCAGTCGGGGGTCACTGGATTTTTCCTCCACATCCCACTTGTGTGCAGCCCCCCAACTGATTTTTTTGTGGGTCAGTGGCCCTCAAAACAGAAAAGGTTCCACACTCCTGATCTAGAGAGAGGGGTAAACAGTGAGGTGGCAACATTTGCAGATGATACCAAACAGCTAGGGATAGTTAAGACCAAAGCAGACTGTAAAAAGCTTCAGAAAGCTCTCACTAAACTAAGTGATTGGGCAACAAAATGGCAAATGAAATTGAATGTTGATAAATGTAAAGTAATGCAGATTGGAAAAAAAAATCCCAATTATACATACAATATGATGGGGACTAATTTAGCTACAGCTACTCAAGAGAGATCTTGGAGTCATTGTGGATAGTTCTCTGAAAACATCCACTCAGTGTGCAGCAGCAGTCAAAAAAGCAAATAGAATGTTAGGAATCTTTAAAAAGGGGATAAAGAATAAGACAGGGTATCTTATTGCCTCTGTATAAAACCATGGTACACCCACATCTTGAATACTACGTACAGATGTGATCACCTCATCTCAAAAAAGATATATTGGCACTGGAAAAGGTTCAGAAAAGAGCAACAGAAGTGTAGGTGTTTGGAATGGGTGCCATATGAAGAGAGATTAAAAAGACTTGGACTTTTCAGTTTAGAAAAGAGGAGACTAGGGGAATAAAAGAGGTCTATAAAATCATGACTGGTGTGGAAAAAGTGAATTAAGAAAAAGTTATTTACTTATTTCTACAATATAAAAACTAGGAGTCACTAAATGCAATTAATAGGCAGCAGGTTTAAACAAAAGGGAGTTTTTCTTCACTCAGTGCACAGTCAACCTGTGGAACTCCTTGCCAGAGGATGTGGTGAAGACTAGGACTAGATAGATTAAAAGAGGTTAGGTACATTAATGACTATTATCTAGGATGGGTAGAAATGGTGTCCCTAACCTTTGTTTGTCTGGGAATGGATGACAGGAGAGGGATCACATGATGATTACCTGTTGTGTTCCCTCCCTCTGGGGCATTTGGCATTGACTACTATCAGCAGTCAGGATACTGGGCTAGATGGACCTTTAGTCTGACCCAGTATGGCTGTTCTTATGTTCTTAATCATGTGTGAAATCCTGACTTTGACGTGAGTGAGAGTTTTGCCATTGACTTTGAGCAACAGTTTCTTGCTAGATGCTACTTTTTGGTGGTGATAGTGTATCTATTTGGATACCAGGCACAGAACTGACCAAACCATCCATTTCCCAGTGGCTATACAAGGTATTTATATCTGTTTTAGGACTGAAATAATGGGAATGTCTACAGTACAATTAAAAACCTGCAGCTGGCTAGTGCCAGCTGTCTCAGGTTTGTGTGGCACAGGCAAAGGTTCTGTTTAATTGCAGTGTAGATGTTCAGGTTGGGACTGGAGCCTGGACTTTAGTACCCTGTGAAGTGAAGGGCCCCAAAGCTCAGGCTGCAGCCTGAGTCCACACATCTACTTCACATTGATAGCCCCTTAGCTGAGCCAGCGTAACTCCAGGCTGCATAGCACTTGACATGGGGGACAAGAAACCTGAGCAACTGAAAACCAGTGCTGACAGCATGGAATGTTATTTTAAATTAGAATTTTTCCCCTTTTCTGCCAAGCACTTTAGAATGGCTTGAATTAGAGGTTCAACAGCAGTCTGACCTTTCCCTTGAATGACTCAGCATATGCCATCACATATTATGACTTGTAAAGCTAAGAAACTATGCGTATTTTGTGTTGCTTTGGGGTCTTGCAGTTTTAAACCTTTCACTCAACATTTTGTTCTTCCTTTGCTTCCTGTTTAAAAATGTGCTTCAGTGCTCTGAAGAATTTGCCTTTTTATGTAGAATTCTTGTCAGAATGGTGATTGTGTAATAATTAATTGTTTATACAAGCTTGCTTAGAATCATTTACCCATGTGGGTATGAGTTTTCTAATTGAAACAAGTAACTTTTTTTTCTGCTCTTATCGTTTAGTCAGTGTGGAGGCATTCCCATTATCTGCTGCATTAGATTGTCTTTCTAAAATTTTATTAAAATTATGACATAAGATAATCAGGAGGCAAAGAATACTAGCTTTTAACTACAGAAATGCACACTAGAATGCAGGTCTATTAGAAGAAAACTGAATAATCTGTTTTAACATCAGGTTTTTAATCATCTTGTTCTCATATTTGATTTCATTTTTAAGCAGCTTTACAACTTAATTTATATTATACTTTCTGACTTTCAGTTGGTCTAGTTCAGAAGGTAAAGATGATCCAATTGAAGCATCTAAAGACAGTATATTTGTGAAAATATTACAGAAGCTATTGAAAGAAGGTACTTTTTGTTACATGTAAAGAATACTTTTTCAAATTACTGTATGTAAATCTTGTTTTAAAACACACAACAAAATAAACAGCTGTTATTGTCTAGAAAAAAATAGTACAAACGTGTAAAAGAAATTAATAAATTGCATCAGTAATTCATGAGATAAAAATGTGACACCTACTCTAGCACTTTTGTAGTATTAGCGACTTGACAAAACAGTTATTTGTTGTCTTGGAGCTTCCAAATAACACCTGTTTTGCATGAAGATAGTGGGTTTTTTTAGTAATTCATTGTTATACAATGGAACACCACCACCAGAGTGAAAATTCCCTGTGGCACAGGAGGAATGTTAAGATGCCAGGACTGTAATTCAGAATGGCTTAACTGGTTTAACTCAAATGTCTACAAAACGAATACAAAAAGCCTTGAGTTCAGATCAGCTAAGCAGTATCAAAACTGAAAAGGAATGTCTTGAGGAAGCTGTATAAGCAATTAAAAGAGATTAAAATAGAAACTCAACCTTCAACTACAATGTTCACAATTTTAAAAAGCTATATTGTCAAATATGAGAAGCTTACAGGTTATAAATATGGAAGTGTGTTTCTTCAAAACATTTTTAACTATTTTGCATTTTTAAACCCACGTATTGCAGTATTCACTGCATTTTACATGATCATAAAGTATGATTCATCTTAGTTTTGGATTTGTTAAACAAGTACTTTGTGGAGTTCACATTTCAGATTATTGTAATGGCAGAGGCAGGGAATTAAAATGTAAAATATGAAAATGGTGAAATTATGAAGGGGAATATAATAACCTTTAAACAATGGATTCAGTTTTGCTTTATAGAGTTGTTGCACTGCATGACACAGTAGGTAAACTGGAATTAAGAGTCTTTACAATTCCAAATAAATGACGCTAGAACTGAAATGCAAGTACAGATGTTTCCATTGGCAGCAAATATCCTTTTTAAATTGTATACAATTACAGTTATAATTGTATATGTAGTTATATAAATTACAATTTCTATAATGCAAGTTTATTTGTGTTGTAGGAGTTCAACTCGGTGAATATTTACCAGAGGTGAAGGACTTGCTGCAAGCAGAGGAACTTGGCAATTTGAAATCTAATCCTTATTTTGAATTTGTGCTAAAAGCAAACTATGAATACTTTGTTCAAGGACAAGCATGAAGATTAACATTTTTAAAGAACTGAATTAAAGCAGAAATTTCTAAAGAACTGAATTTAAGCAATGTATACATTTTTACATTTTGTACGTACTTTGTTAAATCTTTGTAATAAAGTTTATATAATGTGTTTAGCTTTGGAAATTAGCAGTCCTTACAATACAATTGTCTATTGATTTTTCTCTGGGAAAATCACTCTCTCGATGACTAAATATGCATGGTTGATTTTTATTTCTGTGCCTCTTTTGGTTTCACGTTTGTTCTGTACTTTTGTCTAGTATGCAGGAACCCTTAACTCTAGAGGCACATACCTTAGGGGTAAAATCCTGGCCTGATTGAAGACCATAGGATATTTGCCTTTGACTTCACTGGGGCCAGAATTTCTCCCTGGGAGTATATAATGTGGAAAAAAATACAAGAAATGTTAAATGATGGCTGAATACATAACTTTTTGAATTAAGAAATGAAATCCTTGCTTGTATAAAGTACTCTGTTTAGAAATTAGGTGTTTGAACTAAAACTTTGCATTGATGCAGTACTTTCTATCTAAAGAGATCCACGCAATACATGGAGGGGTAAGTTATCCCCATTTACAGAAAAGGAAACTGGCACAGAAAGGATAAGTGACTTGCACAAGGTCACTCCCTGTGTCAGTGGCAGACAGAAATAGACCCCAAATCTCCCAATTCAAAGTCCCCTAGCCTACCAAATAAATTGGTCTTTTAACTTGTGATTGAAAGCAGGTTTTCACATAAGTTTTCAACAAATCAAGAGTAACTTTAGATGGTTACAAATACAAAAGTTATCTATCGATTTTTACATTTTTAAAACAATGAGAATGACATGCAAAATATACAGTAATTGACAATACACGCCTATAACCTAAGCTCACTGGAAACCTAGAAAGCAGTTACCAAAGTGAGAATCCGGGAAGACCTTCCTTACTCGAAGACTCATTCTTTACTCATGGATGCCAACTTACCCCAGTTCACTTATCTCTGACACTATGCTTTTAAAAAGTCCATGCAACTCTTAAATTCTAATGGTTTCCTTACTGAAGTAACAGGTTAAAATCATAAAAATTGCTTTCAACAGTCAGATCGCAGGAGGAGCCTATCTTTTACAAATAGTTTTAACGTCCAGAGATTGAATGCTGAACAACTTGCCTAGCCTTATGCTCTACTTGCCCTGGCTAAGTGCCTGCTAAAACAACTTGATCCAACAGCTGAGAAGGTCATAAGTTAAATCAGTTGAAGAGAATCCAGTTTCTAGTTTAAAAAGCACAGCTATCGTGCCATTGCTTCTCCTCCTTCGTGTGCTAATACAGTGCTCAGGGCTGAAAGGCTGAACATGTTTGGAAGAATAGACTTATCTAGAGCTGTTCTAACTAATATGGAAAAGATACTCATTAGCAACCTTGTAAAAAGTCAACACTGAATTAAACCTCACCTGTTTCTACAGTATTACATGGCTAAGAGAGCCATGGGTATAATTTATAGCTTTGACTTTACAAAAGGGAATAATTCAAAGTGTTGGAATATTAGTTACTGGTGTAAAACACAGTTTTAAATAGAAATGAGATTTCAAATTATTTAAAACAAAATAAAAACTATACATTTAGCAGAAGGGAAATGGTATATCAAATGACTGGCACTCTTTGTAGGGATCTCCTTCTCCTGGTCTTTGGCTGTGTTAAAATTAGCTTGAAGTTCTAGTAATGAGGACATTTCTGGTCAAGCCTTGAATGTACTAATGGGATGTCTCACCTTCCTCCCCTCCAACTCATCTTTGTACACTACAGTCTAATCACTTGTACCCAGTCTTAATGCAGAGTATGCTAAGGGAAACTTCTCATTAGCTATTCCACTGAGTCAAGAAGACAGATTTGCTAAAGTTTAACTAGAGATTTGTTAGCCTTGGGTCTACTCCAAATAAAGGGTTATTTAATCATTGTTTTGCAGAAAGTCAGTATATAATTATAAACTATAAGTCCCTGCAGATAAATTTATTGTCCTGTAAAGCACAGAGCATACTCTGTCCTCAACAAATGATCAGTGTAATTTCACGATTATTTGGTCTAATGCTGATGTAGAAGGTACAGTAATTCCTCATTTAACACGTGCCTGCTTAACATCTTTTCGCAATAGCACAATTTTTTTTAGGGGACGTTTTTTGAATTACACGACCATCCTCGGAATAACATGATTTCCCCAGCCGGCCCATTGCCAGCAGCTGCACGGGGCTTCCCCCGCTTCCCTGTAAAGCGCCGCACTGTTCCCCATTGACTCCCCCTCACTAGACGCCTTGCCCCCTCTCCTCCGCCCCTGCTTGCAGGCTGGCAGCTGGGCTTCCCCAGCCAACCCATCGCCGGCGGCTGCCCAGGGCTTCCCCCACCTCCCTGCAAAGTCGCGGAGGGTTCGCCACTCGCTGCACCGTTCCCCGGCAACCCTCGCTGGACGCAGTGCGGGTCCTTGCAGACCCGTCACAGAGGCATACTCCCAACCCAATCCCTCTCCCCTCTTCTCTTCCCTTCCCCAAAGCCAAACACCTCCCCTCCTTGCTGTAACCCAGTCCTCTTTCTCCCCCAACCTTGTGTCCCGGTCCCAACAGATACCACTGCTTGAAACGCAACCCCCATCTTTTCCATTATTTTCAATGGGAAAATTGACCCCACATAACACGTTTTCACTTAACACGATCATTTTCTGAAACATAGCTATAGTGTTAAATGAAGAATTACTGTACTTTGCATTGGTAAGAGTATCTTTTGTCTTAGGATCTCTAAATCACTAGTAGGCAGTAAATTCAAAAAACCCAACAACCTTAACTTCCATACTCAAACTAAAAAACTTATTCAAGCATTGTGATATTAGGAATGTTAAATATGTTTGCACCAGTATAAAATATAAAAAACTCAGGATTATTGGGTCCCTTTGCATATGCTTGGTCATTCTATGCAGTCAGTATTCTCACTGATTTCTGTTGATCTGCTTCCATTAGGGGAGATAGGGTCCAATGTGTATATTAAAGTGTTGCACAGTTTGGTATTTTGTTTCTATTTACAAGCTTTTCTGACGGTCAAAACAAAATTACAAAAAGCTTTATGGTGAACTTTTCTCTGATAGAATAGGGTTCTTTCAAAAAGTGGCACAGATGTCTTCATTTGCCACTGCATATGAATGTCATGGGTATCCTACTTTGCTCCATAACAGATCTAAAAATGTTGCAATAAAGGGGAACAGTTACCATACGTTACCATACCAGACTACCTGTTCTTGCAAAAAAAGTTTTCAGTTAGTGTGGTTAAATGAAATAGGGGGGAAACGTTCTCAAATGGGGTTGAGGGAGCTTTACATGAATGTTATAATTAAACAACATATTAAATGTTTTTCCTTATAGGGTAGAAATCATTAATTTTAATATCAAACATCCAGGCTACGTCTAAACTGGCATGATTTTCCACAAATGCTTTTAACGGAAAAGTTTTTCCATTAAAAGCATTTGCGGAAAAGAGCATCTAGATTGGCACGGACGCTTTTCCACAAAAGCACTTTTTGCGGAAAAGTGTCCGTGCCAATCTAGATGCGGTTTTGTGCAAGAAAGCCCCAATCGCCATTTTCGCCATCGGGGCTTTTTTGCGCAAAACAATACCACGTTGTTTACACTGGCATTTGCGCAAGACGGCTTTTGCCCGAACGGGAGCAGCATAGTATTTCCGCAAGTACACTGACAATCTTACATGAGATGTCAGTGTTCTTGCGGAAATTCAAGCGGCCAGTGTAGACAGCTGGCAATTTTTTCTGCTTTTGCGGAAAAACTTGCCAGTCTATATACAGCCCCACAGTTTAAGAATAGTGGAAATGGGTGGAAAGTTGTGACTTTTGTGTCAAAACAAGCAGAAGAAATGACCTTCCACTACAGAGATCAGTCTTATTCTTGCCCTGCTCTTATTGCTAGAATTTGAACTGACTTGTTGCTGTAGTTGGCTGAGCACTTAAAAAAAAAAAAAAAAAAAAAAAAAATTGGGTTAGCCCTTTGTGCCTATCTGTTTTAATCCCAGAAAATGTATGTAATAAAAATGGCCATTTATGTAAAAAATTAATATTTCCACCAGGCATTTGTATTGAATTGCTGTTATCATACTTAGCTATAGCATCACTTTGAGAATCCATGAGATTTATTGTAGGAATAAACAAATTGATGTACGTCCATGATTTTTTTCAAAACTTACATTAAAAGGTCACTGAGAATGCTTCCACTATTAATTTTAAGCAGGGTTTGTGCCACTATATATGGATAGCTGGCATACAAATACATCTCTGATGAAATAACTAATCTGTACTTTAATCTGCTGCTGAGTATCTTTAATATCCAATCTCTGTAATACCTTAAAATCCTTAGGAAAGGTGATTTCTCTTTATGGTGAATTTATATATGTTCAATTTTAGGCAACAGAGTTTGGGAAGAACGAAAGAAAAAAATGCAGAAAAAATATTTTTTTCCCAGAGCCCGCTTTAAGACAATAGCATGGCATAGTAGGAAGTGGAAATAGAAAGCGGCAGCAAAAAGACACAGGGTGCAGCCAGAGGTGAAGGGGAGAGCTGCCAGAGTAGGAGTTGCAGGGATTAAATGTTAGAGAAGAGAAAAAGTCACCGATCCCATGGTAAGCCTTGCTGTTCTGCCTCGTAACTGGGGAAATCCAACTGCAGAAAATGCCTTCTTCATAATGGTTCCTGGTAGCACAGAAACTTTTCCTAGCAGCACTTCTTTCTCTCCCCAATATTTTAGTAGTTTTTTTTCCAGAAAGATTTTTCTTTAGCCACTCCTAACCTAACTACTACTTAGTCCAAACATGCTCTCCATCTTGTTTACCTAATTTTTCTTCTAATTGTAGCAGGAATTTCTAATGAGAGACTTTCACCTGTGCCAAATGGAATCTCTGCTTACTCAGAGCCGGGCTAGATGAATAGTTAATTCTCCTTATTTAACAATGGAGTAGTTTCTTCCAATCAGAGGCAGCTCATGGGTAAGACTAATATACCTTTTTAAAACTCTTATGGATGAGCTATTCTGAGTCACACATCAAGCCTATATTCTAAGCCAATCAGAACACAGCAGGTCAATAATGGGTATAGTTCATAAGTGCAGTTGGAGTGCAGCATGATCCAACAGCTAGTGGTAAAATCTACATCAGCCTTCTTCTGGTATTAGAAATAGTCACTGGAATAATTTTTCCCAGGACCAGGATCTCTTCAAAGGTTTTTGTTTTTAACAGGCATCCACTATTACCCTATTCATTGCTTTTTCATATACATCTTCAAATCAGATCCGATTAAATCTATGCTTTAAAGAGCTCATTAAACAGTTTTAAATGTAACGTCAGATCTTATAGGTTTGGGGTGGGGAAACTTTTTGGGTTGGGGGCTACTGACCCACAGGAAAATCAGTTGGGGGCTGCACACAAGGGAGAAGCAAAACAAACAGTCCTCACTGACATGGCCCCCGGCTGATATGAGAGACACCCCCCACATTCTCCTTGCATACCAGAGCCTAGGGAGGCCCAAGCTACTACATTTTTTGTGGCAGAGGGGCCGGAGCATCAGCACGGGCCCCCCAAATGTTGGCGGGGGGCCTGAGCCTTGGGGGCTGTACCCAGCTCCCAATTAAATGGAAGCATGAGAGGAGCATTCAGCATAGCTGCATCTAGACTGGCATGATTTTCCACAAATGCTTTTAATGGAAAAGTTTTTCCGTTAAAAGCATTTGCGAAAAAGAGCGTCTAGATTGGCACAGACGCTTTTGCGCAAAAGCACTTTTTGCAGAAAAGCATCCGTGCCAATCTAGACGCGGTTTTGCGCAAGAAAGCCCTGATCTCCATTTTCGCCATCTGGGCTTTTTTGCACAAAACAGTTTTTAGCTGTCTACACTGGCCCTTTTGCCAATGAACAGGAATGTCAAAGCATTTGCGCAAGAAGCACTGATTTCGGACAGTAGACCGTCAGTGCTCTTGCGCAAAATCAAGCAGCCAGTGTAGACAGCTGGCAAGTTTTTGCACAAAAGCAGATGCTTTTGCGCAAAATCTTGCCAGTCTAATCGCAGCCCATAAGTACATCAGAATCTGTTTCCTCTTCAGTTTTTTAATCTCCTCTGTGCTAACTCCCCTTCTTAGCTACATGTAACCTGTTTCTTTATAAAATGTGGGTTTCCCCCCATTTAAATCTAGTCTTTGTTGTGATTAATAGAATTCCTGTTTTTAGAGGAAGATTTGACACTACCTAATTTGGCAAAGAATTGAATGGATATTTAAACAATACTGTTCTGTGATCCCTACCTTTAATTACAAGCATTTCTCAAGAAACCTAAAAACCACTCCTTGTCAATAACTTGTGGCCATGAAGAGGCTTTTGTTAATTATATACATACACTACACCTTGCTGAATGCTGAAACTATCAATCAGTATGAAATGTAGGAACAGTTCCCTCTTCCTCAATTTACAGATAAATAGCCAATAAGATATTTTATGATGGGCAACAAATCAGGACACTTCTATCTTACTTTTCAATAAAGCAAACATCTGTTTGAGCATACTAATACCTTCTAGCATGTGTGTACATTGTGTGCTTTAGAAAAGCAGATGTTAGTTACCATTGCTCTTAAATGAGGCTGCTTTTCTCTCTCACTAACTTTTGGCACCACAGCTGTCCTTCCCATCCTGTTAAGCTATCCATTTAGTCCAATTCTCTCCATTAGCAAATGCTGTGCTTCCTAGCCTAACAGAAGTTGGACAACTACCAACTGTACTTCCACCCATCCTCACCCCAAAATGCCCATAAAACCTCTACATAACCATAAGTAGATTCGTATCCCTTGAGAATTAAAAAATATATATATCTGGGTGTATCAGTGGTATAAATAGCATAAACTACTGTGCATGGGAGCTGTCCAACCTATTCTGGCAACTAGCCATAAGGTGGCTCTTTATCATCCTCTATATATAAAACTGATTTTGCAGGCATTTTGAGTTAGAAGAAGATGCTGCTGTACAATTTAATTTTTTAGCCACAAAAATCTGCCGTGATTAAAACAAAAACCCCCCTTGCAACAGACCTTTCTCCTGGGAGGGAGAGCGTTAGAGGCAACAACACGGAGCTGTGTGTGTGTCTCACAAACCTACCTGGCTCGCCCCGCCTCTGCGCCTTAGGGACAGGGAGTAAAGTGTGTAGGTCCCCTTGGAAAACCGAGCACGGGAGGTGAAGTGCGCCAGGCAGGGCCCCCTGGGGGAGCGGGTCCCCAGGCCCCACAGCGCGACCTGCCGCTTAGCTCCTGCCCCCCCCCCCCGCGCGGCACAAGGCCGCTCGCCCCCCACCCAGCTGTCAGCGGGGTCCCCAGACTCGCCCCCCACCCTCCGGCCCCCGAACCTGCGGCCGGGCCGGGGCTCCCACCTGGCAGCCCCGCTGCTTTCTCCTTTATGGGCATCGTGGGGTCGGGATTATTTCGGACACGAGCCCTCCCGGCCCCTTCCTCCGGCCCGCGGCGGGGGCCCGGCAGACACTCCTTATACGGCCCGGCCTCTGGTCGCTGGGCCCGGGCCAGAAGCTCCTTCTTTGGGCAGCCCCGCGGCAGCGCAGGGAGCCCGGGGGCTCCGGCCGGGCCGGGCTCGCTCGCTGCCCAACACCCAAATATGGAGACGGCCGGGGCGACATTCCTGCGGCCGGCGGGGGAGGGGGCGGCGGCGGCGGCTCTATAAAGACCTGCCGGGCCCGGGCAGCCCACCGAGCTGGAGAGCTGCAAGGAGCAGAGGGGCCTGAACCGGAGCGGAGAGCCAGGAGCCACCCGAGGTGAGCCGGGCCCTGCAAAGCCCCGCCAAGCGCCCGGCCGGGAGCCGAGACTAAACAGCGGCTGGGGAGCAGCCAAAGCGCCAGCCCCTGGAGGCGGGAGCGGGCTGGGCTGGCTCGCGGGGCAGGCCTCGTGCCTGCCGGGGGGGGAGGGGGAAGGGCGGGGAATCGCGTCTACACGCGTGGGCACCAGTCCGGATTGTTCGCAAGGCAACGAGAAACTGGCTCGTCTCTGGACTGCGGCCGATCTGCTTGGCCGCGCCGCCCGGGAACGGAGCGGGCTGTGAGCGGGGAGAGATTAGGCTGCTAGCAGCTAGGAAACCCTCCCTAGCGCCTTCCTACTGCATTGCTCGTAATGAAAAAGGGAGTGAAGTGGCGCTTGAGGAGCCAGTCCTTGTAGCCCAGAGAAGGGGGAAGTCCGATTGGAAGTGGAAGCACAGTCTGGCTTTACTATTCCGCGCTTGGATTATTGTTACATCGCATCTTCTAAATTCCAGTCCACTGAAACCAGCGCGTCTGTTGCGCCAAACTTTTAAAATCCTTAAATAACTATCCAACAGTCATTTTGAAAGCTTCCTCTCCTTTCTCTTCCTTTCCAGTTTTTGCCACACTGTTGAATCAAAGTTCTTGACTTTTGTTTTAGAGCTGTGGCTTATTATTGGTCCCCTGATAAACAGTCACAATTATTTCTCCTAGATACTCTTGGGAGCTAGGAGCTATTTCAACTTGTTTGAGGTTGAGGAGATTTTTAAATCCATTTGAGCTGATGATGGGATTGCAATTTTTACCCTCCTCCCTCCATATATAATTACAGTATGTTTCCGACATGTATATATTAAAACTATCCGATTACATGGTGACAATTTCTAAACATGGTACAATGAGGATCAAGTAATAGTGAATGCAGTTTACTGAGGCTGTGTTGGATTCATTCTTTGAGCTAATTTACAATTTCCTGTTACCCATACTGTGTGAAATAGAGATTTTAAATAGAGTTCTAAATTTGGGGGAGGCTGGATCTACTTTGGGCTTAAAATGTGATTTATTTATTTTTTATTAACCACTTTCAAGTTTTTTGTGGGTTTTCTTTTTTTTTAAATCAAACCCTGTGAGTTGTCCATTGGCTTTGGCAGCCCCTCTCTGAAGCCATAGCCCCCTTCATCTCTCACCTTCTGTGGGAGGGGAGAGCCCAGCTCCTCAGGGAGATTGGTTTGCAAGTGGTGAGAGTGCTGCTTTGTTTCTCTGTATCTTTTTGGCTCTTATCATGGTTTGCTTTCCTTGTCGTTACCCAGAAAGCCGACAACATGTGTGATGAGGATGAAACTACCGCGCTCGTATGCGACAATGGCTCTGGCCTGGTGAAAGCTGGCTTCGCAGGGGATGATGCTCCCAGGGCCGTGTTCCCTTCCATCGTGGGCCGCCCTCGCCATCAGGTACAATGCTCTGTCCTCTAGCCCTTCCGTGACTGTAGCTTCACAGAGGTAGCACTTAAAAAACATTCTCTGGGGGACTCCTTGCTATCTGGGGAAAGTCCCTAATCACTTGGGAGTGGCTGACCCCCACCTCCATAATGGGACTGAGTAAATTATATACTAGCTATGCTACAATTGCCTGCTGTCACACCAGCTGTGTCCCCTTCCTCCCATAATGACACTGGCGTAAAAGCCATCTGAGCCCTGTGAGTGTGCTCTTTGCTCCATGCAAGCACACCTGGATTGCAACAGCTGCTCTTACAGTGGGATGGATTTGCCCTACCTGTGCCCTGGGAGCTTGCTCCTCTTCTGTCCTGAGCTGGCTGTTGCTCCCCAGCAGGAATAGCATGGGAGATTTTTCTTTCTCATTCCTGCCTTGGAGAGATGTTAAATCTCTTGTCCCCTTTGTATTCTTCTCTAGGGTGTCATGGTGGGTATGGGTCAGAAAGACTCCTATGTGGGGGATGAAGCTCAGAGCAAGAGAGGTATCCTGACCCTGAAGTACCCCATTGAACATGGCATCATCACCAACTGGGATGACATGGAGAAGATCTGGCACCACACCTTCTACAATGAGCTGCGTGTGGCCCCTGAGGAGCACCCCACCCTGCTCACTGAGGCCCCCCTCAACCCTAAGGCCAACCGTGAAAAGATGACTCAGATCATGTTTGAGACCTTCAACGTGCCTGCCATGTACGTGGCCATCCAGGCTGTGCTGTCCCTGTATGCCTCTGGCCGTACCACTGGTGAGTGAGGGTAATAGGTCTCCTCAGAGCCCCTAACAGCACCTTGTGTGAATGACCATTTCTCCAGCTGTGCTGTGTGTCCACCTAGGCAGGCACTCACTCTCCCACCCCCTCCTAGGTATTGTGCTGGACTCTGGTGATGGTGTCACACACAACGTGCCCATCTATGAGGGGTATGCTCTGCCACATGCCATCATGCGCTTGGACCTGGCTGGTCGGGACCTCACTGACTACCTGATGAAGATCCTGACAGAGCGTGGCTACTCTTTCGTCACCACTGGTAAGTGGAACCCACCCGTCCACCTTCTCCACTGATCAGCAGCACACAGTGGTCACTGTCCCGCCTGACTAACATCCATGGGGCTGGCCAAACCCTACAGACATGCACTCCTTTGTGACCAGTGACACCTTGTCACTACCTAGTGCAATGGGCACTAATTATCACTTAATTGTCTTGTGCTTAATACACCCAGCCTGAGCCTGGCAGACCTGATGGGCGTTTGCTCAGGCTGGTCCTGTTTGACAGATTTAATCTAAAGCCCCGGGATCTGTTTCTGTTCTATGTTGAAATTCAAGGACTGTGGTTTGTTCCCCCCGTTCAGATTGACTGACTCCACATGCTGTCCCCCAGGGCCAGAAAACACACACACACCCTCTTTTAGAGTTACCCTGAACCTCTGATTGTGCTGCTGTGTGCCTTGTTCTTCTGCTGCAGCCTTCTAAAGCCTTGTTTTCCCCTGTAACAGCTGAGCGTGAGATTGTGCGCGACATCAAGGAGAAGCTGTGCTATGTGGCTCTGGACTTCGAGAATGAGATGGCAACTGCAGCTTCTTCCTCCTCCCTGGAAAAGAGCTATGAATTGCCTGATGGGCAGGTCATCACTATTGGCAATGAACGTTTCCGTTGCCCAGAGACCCTCTTCCAGCCATCCTTCATTGGTATATAACCCTCTCTTTCCCCAGAGAAATCCTCCCCTTCAGTGTGAATTCCCCAGTACTTACCTCTGCATTCCTTACCTTCTCTTGTCCCCAGGTATGGAATCTGCTGGTATTCATGAGACAACTTACAACAGCATCATGAAGTGTGATATTGATATCAGGAAGGACCTGTATGCTAACAATGTCATGTCTGGTGGTACCACCATGTACCCTGGTATTGCTGACCGCATGCAGAAGGAGATCACAGCTCTGGCTCCAAGCACCATGAAGATCAAGGTACATTTGACTATGGATTATTGACTCTTACAGTTGAATGAGAGAGAACCCTAAGCACTTTGCAGACTATCAGTTTGAATGTGAGTGCATCTGACCCTCCCTCTTTGGCAAATGCTGTTCTACCTCACTTTGTCCTACTGAAAGTGTAGTAATTCATAAAATGTTTCCCCTGTTTTCTGTGACCATGTGTGGTCTGTTTACTGATCAGAGCTCTGCTTACTCTTGTAGATCATTGCACCACCTGAGCGTAAGTACTCTGTCTGGATTGGTGGCTCTATCCTGGCTTCCCTGTCTACCTTCCAGCAGATGTGGATCACAAAACAGGAATACGATGAAGCTGGCCCATCCATTGTCCACCGTAAATGCTTCTAAGTATGTTTACTTGATCACTATGTTAACAACTCTCAGGATGACACTGTTGTAAGTTGCAGGTCATTGGATACCTGCAACAGCCATGTAACTTTCTATTTTGTAACAATTTCTGTTACTGTTGCTGCAAGCTCCACGTGACACAGAGTGTATGTAAAGTGTACATAAATTAATTTATTTTACCTTGTTTTGTTTATTTTTAAAACCATGCCCTGTGGAAGGAAACCAAACACTTCAAGAAGCATTAAATCATCAGTCATTCTGTCACGCCCCATTGGAGTTGTCTGTCATGATTTATTTTGGAAATCTTTATACACGTTTATCCTGTTCTTTTACAACTGGTCATACAATTGTAGGAGGAAAAAGGGTTATGACACTTTAAATAACCCTAGATCATTATTATGCCAGTTACTTTACACAGTAGCAATGCTACATTTTTAAACAAACACACTGTATTATGTTTCCAGAGTGATTCATGCTCAGGTTTCAAAATATATTTAGAAAGGTCTTGGTGCACATCTTTCAATTCAAATATGAACGTGCTTTCTCTGGAAAAATAATTCCTTTTCTTTATTTAAATAAATAAATTTACACATGACCTTCCTACTCTGTACAGTTATGCTTACTGGAAGTTGAGGAGATGGAGTACAGTATTTCCTTTTGTAAAATTTGTTAAGAGATTACAGCCTGGCTGTAAAAAACATGATCACAGCATAACATGCTATTTCTTAGCCTATGTTTCTAACTTTTCAGAAGCTGTTGGGTTTCTTAAACTCAGCCAAACAAAACTGTTTTTCAATGAGTTGCTGTCTTCATTTGGCCTAACACCAAAGCTCCATTTCACTACTAGATAAATAAATGATCCTATGCAATACACTTGTTTCAAATACCTCATTGGAGCAGAATGTAAATAGTAACTTTTGTATAGCGTGTTTTTTAGTGTAACGGAGAGGAGAGGGTTTGCCAGTAGTTGAATCACTGAGCTAGAATAGATACAACTTAGCTGAGCCCTTCATTCTTATTTGGCCATTCTGTGGCGGACCTGAAACACAGCATCAACTAAATGCCCACTGGTGGACAGTGTGTGCATGACTTAAACATGGACCATTCCATGCCAGTGTACAGAGACAAATATCAACTACAATCCCTGTTGGCAGACTTCAGTGCCCAGGTGTCCAGGAAGAATGTCCTCATAAGTTAGGCTAGGGCCCTTTATTGCTTGAGGGCGACCCTCTTTGGGAGTGGGGTTAGAAGCTTACTATTGTGCTTCATGTTTAAAGGTTACAGACTTAGTGAATCTGGCTACCCTTATTTAGCTGTCAGTAAACAATGAAGATGGAGCCATAAAATCTAACTTAACCCCAACTACAGCTACAATTAAGAGGCCTGGGAATAAGCCAAAGCTAGCTAGCTCCCTCCTCTCCCCCCCCCCTTTTTTTAAGTCATAGTATTTCTTCCCAGAGTGGAAGATGGCTCTTTGATTGGAAGATGGGATTCAGCTGCTCTTATTAATTCAGCTGCACCAAGTGTCCCAGCTCTTTGCCCTCTGCCCAGGAACACCTGGCCATTCATTCTTCAGCTGCTCTACTCATATGGCAATGTAACTGGGGGTAGCAAAGTGCCCTCAGTCCACTAATGGCCCAAACTTGAGCCAGTATCCCTTCTTCACCTTTCTGGTGGGAAAACTGAGTTGGGGGTTGTTGTGAGGAAGCCCTCTAGAGGATATATAGCAGTAATGGATCCGCCTTTACCTGGAGTTGGTAGGATGGAAAATGGTAAGTGATAAAACAACTGTTTGGGCAGAGTATCACCCGAAGGGAGACAAGCTGGTAACTCTGTGCCCTTAGCTCCTCCTTCATGCCCTTGAATGACTGAAATGTGTTCCTTGGAGAACTGTGGCATGCTTCCTTTAGACCACAATGAAGCTCTAAGAGCCTTTGATCATGATCCCATTGAGATAACTGTTTGCATAGTATATTCAAAGATATCAACACTCTAAAATTTTGCATGAGTTTAGATAAGGGTTTTTAGAGCCATAAGGTATGGGTGTGAGTGTAAATTATTGTTCTGACTAAATGATTATCACAAAGGGCTATACACATTGCATAGGACTCGATCTTACAAACTTATTCATGTGGTTGAGTGACTTGAGGACAAGATCCCTTAGTTCTTCAAAGTATATACATTATTTGTAAGGAATGACTCTGTAAATGTAATGTTCTCTTGGCAACAAGAAGTTTTAAATTGGCTACCGTTGTAGATTTCAAAACGTTTATGGGCTTTGATAACAGATGTTAGCATAATGTATGTAATATGAAATATTCATGATCTTTAAGCCTGTAGAATGTGTTACTTTTTCATGATGTCTGTAAAGTGTACAACAATGTTAAGGCATGAGAGAGGTCTGGTCTGTTAGCCAAATGTTTTGGAAACCTTCACATTCATCTTAGCTCTTTGGGCAGCTTTTCTACAACAGCTACCTCTCTGAAACTTGTCCTAACCTCATATACTGTATACAGCTAGTTAAGGTAAAATGTCACTATAATTCTTGGTTAGTAGCCCTCTTCTCAGAGGGTTGCATTTCTAGTTTGCATCCATCTTAAAAACAACAACTGCCACCCTCCCAAAACATAACCTAGAAAAGCTTTTATACTGCTATTTTGCTAAGAGCTGGTAACCATTCTGGTAACTGCAGAGAATGAAATCTGAGAGAGACCAATCGGTAATTCCCCTGCAGAGCTTTCCCACTGAACTGAAGGCCTTAGAGCCTACACCTTATTTTCCATTTTAAAACTGTTTTCTGGTACCCCTTAACATTCTGTATTAAAAGCTGGAATAAATGCTCACATATTGTAGGATAAGCCTGTGATACGTGCTCTAGACCAACAGGAATTAGCAGTGAGAGTCACCCACTTTAAGATTCTATGGGAACTAGGTGCTGAGGTGAATTTTGCACTTAGTTCAAGATTTTGTCAATAGGTTTAAAATAATTTTAAAAACTGCCACGGGGGGGGGGGGGGGGGGAGTTAGTCTAGAATAGCAGCTTCTCCACATGCTGGGACAAATGCTGCTGTCAGAGCTATGCATGCAGACAAGACTTTCCAAAGTGGGCATCTAAAGTCAGGCTTCTAAATCTATTTTCATTAAATACATATGATTAAGAGGCCTGATTTTTTTTTTAAAAATGGGTACAAGCACCTGCCATTTTGACTGAAGTCAATGGGAGCTAATGCTTAGCACCACTAAAATTCAGGTGACTAATTCAGGTGCCTAACTTTGGTGTCAAGAGCCTAATTTTAGGCACCTATGTGTGACTGTTACTAATTTCACTGGGATGAGTGCACTCTTCTCTGCAGGCAGAATTTGTCTCAGTGACTTGCTTGTTCTGAAGAAGCTCATGATACCATCTACATGTTTTGTTAGCCTTTAAGGTGCTACTAGACTATTTGTTGATTTTTTTAAAGTTTTTCCTGTCACAGACTAACTTGGCTATCCCTCTGAAGTTCTCTTATTACCGTCAGTGAATGAGAGATGTTCCATGTCTTGGTGAAATCCTAATAAGTCTGTTGACATCTCATCCTCATGCTGAATTTTGCTTTTCAGGACAGTATTCCGCATACACGTGGGCATTGTCCTGAAGAAGCCATGACAATAGAGCTTGTGTGCTGTTCTTAGAACAGATTCTCCCCTCCGGTAGCTAAGTGCCATAGTCCTTGTCCTGTTCCTGCTGAAGCAATGGGAAGAATTGGGCTTAGCAGGGATTTCTGATTTAACAGTTAAATGAGCGCTTAAGGGCTCCACTTTGATTCCTGACCCCACTGATTTAGATGGAAGCAGGATTGGTCTCTTAGCTATCGTTCTCTTCACTTGTGGGAAGCTATCTTTGGGGGAGCTTAGTTCATCAAGCTTGCCTTTTTTTCCTTCTTGTATGATCAGAGAGTAAATCCAGGGGCCAAACTCCAACTGTGTGTATCAGCACAGCTTTCTGGGGTGTTTCACTTGCTTTCACTTTAGCACCTGGATTGCATTTCATTTGAGTGCTTATTCTGCTCTTATGTATAATAACATAAACAAAGCCGGACTAGAAACATTTACAAACTGATCCACCGGCTGTTGGAATGTGACAAGGGTCAATTGACATGATTAGCTTTTGCTGGGTAAAACCCTCAGTCTGTGCAGATTGTATCCCTTCATCAAAACTGACACGCCACTGTGTTTTGAAAACAACATTTGAAGCCCTTGCGTTTAAAGTGCCTTTGTCACGCAGAAGGACAGACTAGATGATCATAATGGTTTCTCTTCCTAACTTTAAAAATATATAAATCTACCTCACTGGGCAATCCTTGAAATCGCTCCTCTAATCTCTTAAACTAGGCTTTGGCAGTTTCAATGGCTGATTGTTCTTTTTGGTGGTAGTATATTGCTAGTCTTAATGGATGCTGGATATACCCTTGTCACTGAATCCCCGCTGACGTGCTCTTTGAGAGCAGCCATTGTACGCTGTATGAGCCACTCTGTTTTGTTAGCCCAGATCAGTATGTGAGAATGTAGCTGAGGGCTCAGTTTCCAGATACATGCTTCTGCCAAACAAGGTTGGTGTTAAGCCCATGTCAATGCCCCGTCTATGTATCATTAATACAGAGCTGTCAACTCACCTGCCTTTGGAGGCTGACAGCCACACCATGCATTCCCTCTGCCACCCAACCCTCTTTGAAATACTCCCATCAGCTGTGCTAGGAGGGTCAGCAGGACCAGTATTCTGGTTCCTATTCTGAGAGGAGCAAGAGAAGAGGTGCGGGTAGAGGGGGGGACAGAAATGAGGGGAGAGGAGACCCAAGGGAAGCTAGAAATGCAGAAGAGGAGGATAATGGTGGGGAGAGATGGAAGCAAGAAGAAGAAAGTGAATGCTGAGCAGTGTTCCCTCTAAGCTATGTGCTTGGGCAGCCACCCAGGAGAGATTCAAATGCCACCCAACTGATCAGCAGAGCGCCAGCAGCCTGTGTTTCTGTTGGTGGAGCACAACTGCACATGTCTCGGTGCACATAACAAAATTTATTCCACACATAGATGGAAAAAATTAGAGGGAACATTGATGTTGAGGACCAGATTCGATCTTGTGATCTTCCTCTTTTGTGCCAGTCTGGCAGCTCAATTGGCCCCTTTCATCACCAGAGTACATCAGATGGGGATTGTGTGTGTGTGTGTGTGTGTGTGTGTGTGTGTGTGGTGTGCGGGTGAGGGGTCACCAGCTGAGGAAGGATCTGGCTACACCAACTTCTACATCACTTATCCCTGCAGCCCCTGGTATAGGAAGCAGGGTGGGAGTAAAGCCAGGGCACCACTGAACAGCAGCTGTCCTTTGCTGGAGTTTTGTCCCTTTGGAGACATAGCTTGAGAGAGTTTTGACAGAGTTCCCAGGCATCTCTACCATATGCTGGGCTAGGTCATATGTGGCAGCATTCCTCCTCAAGTGAGCCCAGTCATCAGTGCAGGTAGCTGAGAGTCTACTTTGGAAAGTAAAAATAGATCGGAAAGAGAGGTCAAACCAGGAAAAAAGTTTTGAAGAAAGAGGATTTTAGAGAAGATACATAGATGCATTTAAACTAGACATGGGCTTGGGATGCACATTTTGAGTGGTTGTAGATGTGAGTGTCCCCAAACCTGGTAGTGTAGATGGAGCCTACCATGACCGAAAGGTTATTTCCATTGCTGAAGGTGCACCCCCTTCCTGCATAACAGAAGCTAGATCAGTGCAAACATACTTTTTTCTGTTGACCTAGCAGCATCGATGCCAAGAGTGAGGTCAGCTTAGCTACCCAGTTCAGGAGTTTAAAAAAAAAAAAAAAAAATCTAAACACCCTGGCTGTCTAGACTGGCATGATTTTCCGGAAAGGCTTTTAACGGAAAAGTTTTCTGTTAAAAGCATTTGGAACAGAGCGTCTAGATTGGCATGGAGTGTGCGTTATAACGATGTGCTTTTGCGGAAAAGCGTCCGTACCAATCTAGACGCGCTTTTGCGCAAAAAAGCCCCGATCGCCATTTTCACGATCGGGGCTTTTTTTGCAGAAAACAAATCTCAGCTGTCTACACTGGCCCTTTTGCACAAAAGTTTTGCGCAAAAGGGACTTTTGCCCAAATGGGAGCAGCATAGTATTTCCACAAAAAGCACTGATTTCTTACAGTAGGAAGTCAGTGCTTTTGTGGAAATTCAAGCAGCCAGTGTAGACAGCTGGCAAGTATTTCCGGAAAAGCGGCTGATTTTCCGGAAAAACTGGCCAGTCTAGACACAGCCCCTTAGTACTGTAGCTATATTGACCTACATTTTAAGTAATAAACCAGACTCTCCTCTCAGTGATGCAATAACTCCAGGGTGACTCTGCTGAAGTAAAAATTGGCATTGCACTGACAGCAGAATCTGGTCCAACATGCCTTTCCCTGTCCTGAGAGATGGACCGCATACCAGAAAGCCACACTCCTTTTCACATTCTGAATTGGGAATTTGCATCCTATTTTTTTTTCTCTCTCCCAATGTGCTCTGAAAATGTTAGTGTGAAAAGCAGTTTAACCCATGCTAGGTGTTAGTATTGACCTGTGCTCTAAGGACAGGAAAAAATAAACATGCCAAACTTTTGGTTTTTGAAAACTGGAAAATGTTGGTTTTTACTTTACTAGAAAAAGTGATTTTCAGTTTATTTGTTTTTTTCCATTGGAAAGGCAAACAAACAAACAAAATTCACCTCAAATGAACATTTTCTTCAAAAATTGTTCTGTTCCAAAAGCCATTTTTGTTCAAAGTTTTGATTATAATAATTCAGCCAGCTCTGCAAAGATAGCTTCCAGAAAGTGCATATTCCAAATGGGAAAACAGCACAGCTGGGTCAGTCTCTAAGGTGCCACAGGACTGCTTGTTGTTTTAAAAAAAAAGAGAAGGAAAGAATGGTCCTGTAGCACCTTAGGGTACAGCTAGATAGCACTGTAACTCAAAATAAGATACGCAGTTTGAACTACGCAAATTGAAATAGCTTATTTTGTCATTTGGTGCTGTCTACACAGCGCCACATTTCAAAATAAAGTGCTATTCTGAAACATCCCTTACTCCTCTTGGAATGAGGTTTACAGGGACATCAGAATAGTGATCCCAAAATAACAGGCTTGCTGTGAAGACACGGGATAGCTATTTTGGGATACTCCAGTATTCCAAAATAGTGTTGCAGTGCGGATGTACCCTTAGAGACTAACAAAAAAAATATGGATAGTATCGTATTTTTTTGTTAGTCTGTAACTAAAAAACAATGAATGGTCCTCCAGCACCTTAGAGACAAACATGACTACCCCTGTGAGACTGTTACTTGTTTTTAAAGTTACAGACTAACAGACTAACATGGCTATCTCTCAAACTGCTGATTGGCTTATGGGTTCTTATAGGGTGTTGCAAATCCACATGATGCTCTTAACAGATACTTGCTATTACAAGGACGAGGTGTGCAGAATTCCCCCTAGGGAAGAATAGCTTTGAATAGGAGCCCTGCCAGCGAGGACTGGAGGGCAGATGGTTTACTTCAGACTGTCTCCTAGCCATACTGTACTGCAGAACAGCACCGCATGCTTCTGGGGATGTCCTGACTAGATTTGGTTCCCTTTAGAAGTGGGAGGTTGATGCAATGTTTCTCCGAGTGGATGCTGCACTATGTCCTGGATGAGGAGTGAAAAATTTGGTGTGCCCAACCTCTTAAACTCTAGAGCTTGCATTTGGACAGGGGTTCACTCAAAAATGTAAACTCCCCTGTAGCCAAACAGCTCCTTATTGCTATCCAGCTGGGAAGGATGTGTCCATTGTTTGGCACAGACAAGCAAACACTTGTGATATCTCTGCATGAAAAAGTGACCAGATAGCAAATGTGAAAAATCAGGATGGAGCAGGGGGCAATGGACGCCTATATAAGACCAAGCCCTGAACACTGGGATTGTCCCTAAAAAATCAGGACAGCTGGTTGCCCTAGAAGTGTGAAGCTCTTTATTTTGCAAGGGAAAAAAAGTGTTCAGTTAACGGTAACAATGCACAATAAATGCCACTCGGCTAGGCTTTGGAGCAGACAGTGGAACAGCTGTTAGTGCAGACAGCTGAGCGCCACTCTCCCTGTCAGGATCCCAGCCAGACATAGGAAGCGCACACCCAGTTCCACATAACTTTGCCCCAAAAAGCATAAGGCCAGATTCTGTTCTAAGCTACACCAGTGTCAATCCAGAGTAACCCCACTGAAGTTACTTGGGATTCCACACACTGTAACTGGGATCAGAATCCAACGCTGAGCATCGAGGAAGCGTCCTAGGCAGCCATGGAATGAGACAGCCCTTTAACCACACCTCACCAAGCTCCTTAGAGCTAGACAGTGGAAAGCAGCTTCACTCCCACCACCAGGCCCAGCCCCCGTCTGCTCCCTAAGCGCTGCTCTCTGAGCTATGGAGAGTTTGCAAAATCCCCTTCAGCTCCAGCAGTTTATTTATTTGCTTCAAAGCAAATGTCTTTGAAACAGAGAAACCCCTCTGATGAGGGGAAAAAAGAGGGGTGGACTGTTGCACAATAGAGAAAGACGGACAGATCCCTCCCCATAGAAACGTGTTTATTTTGTGTCTAATGAGCTGTTCCTGGCTCTAGGGGGTATCTGTAGGAGTTTTGTCATTAAGTGCAATGGGACATAGATAAGACTCTTTGATAGAAGGCATATACATTTACACTGCAGTAAAACACTCACAGCTGGCTGGTGTCAGCTAGCATGACCAAATAGCTGTGTGAAACATCTGGACAGGGGCTGGGAGCAGATATAAAGCAGGGTTCTAGTAATAGGTGCCTATATTAGACAAAGCCTCAAATATTGGGACTGTTCCTATAAAGTTGGGCGAATTGGTCCCTATGTCGTCGGACTGAGGCTTGTAGCATCAACATTCAGGCTCTGGCTGGAGACCGCGTCCCAGTGTCTACATTACAATTTCATAGCTCTACAGCTTGTGCCCCACAAGCCTGAGTCAGTTGACATGGGCCAGCCAGGGAGTTTGATTGCGGTATAGCTGTACCCAGTTGGAATTTTCAAAGTTACTTGGGGCCTGGTCTCCACACAGGTTTTGAACCAATTTAACTGTGTCAGTTGGGTGCGTGGTGTTTGGGGATCTTCTTAAAAAAACAACCACCCTCAGACCAAACCAAACACAGTGATACCAACACAACCCCTAGTATGGCCACTCATACCAATATAAAAGTGCCTCACACTGGTATAGTTTATTTCCTTCACCTTGTAGAAATACCTGTACCTGTGTAAAGCACTTTACATTGGTATAATTGCATGTGTACCCCCCAGTCTTCTACTTAGGGGAGCCCTTGCTGGGCCTCTGGGCAAGAGCAGTGACTCTGTGCTCTTGGAAGAGGTGGGGCCTCAGGCAGATGGAGTGGGGCTGGGGACAGTCAGCCCTTAGTGACACCCAGAACATGCCACATGGCGCTCTAGCGGCAATTTAAAGGGCCTCAGGCTCTATTCAATGCTGCTCTTGTGGCAGTGGCACCTGAAGGTTCTGGGTCCTTTTGAATTGCTGGGCCATGGGGCAACTGCTCCTTTTGCTCTCCCCCACCTCATCAGTGGGCCCGCATAAAACCCAAGAGGAATTTTGCAGTTGAGCTACTGCATTTTTTGAGTGCAGGATTGGGCTCCTTTGTGAGAAGAGGTGATTTTATGGTAAAGGCATATAAGAGAGAATCCTGAGGACTGTTTTTAATCCCAATTTTACCACAGACTTCTTTTGAGAGCATGGGGTGGGGGAAGGTACCCTTCTGTGCCTCAGTGTTCCCATATGTAAAATGGGGCTAATATCAACCACACAACAAGAGTTGTGAGGCTTAATTAACATATGTGAAAAGTTTTGAGATCTTGGCAAGGATGTAGTTATAGTAATGCAAAGTATTAAAATATGTCCGGAATACTAGCATAGCTATGCTGGCATCCAGGGGCAGGGATGGTTGGGGTGTTAGCTAATGTTGTTTGGACACAGGGTATTCTCATGCCAATAGATATATAGATGGAAGCACTCTTCCATTGACATAGCTGCATCCATACTGTAGTTTTGTCAGCATAGCTATGGATGTGGAATTTTTTTTTTAAACCGGTAGTTATGCCCATATCCCGTTCAAGTGTAAACCAAGCCCTAATCATTCTAAATTGAACTCCACAAATCACAAGTTAGTGCCCATTTTTACAATACAAATACCCCCAAAAGTTCTAAAATTCACAACTGAAAACCGGGCACTGCTTTGGTTATGAGGTATTGCAGTATTGATCTTTTTATGGGATCCCAGGCTGGAGGCCTCTCCTTTTGGGGCACATGCACTCCTTTTCTGAGTATCCCAGCAGCCCTTTTCACAGATTTGTTCATGCCACGACCATGAACAACTGGAGCAGGTGCTGTTTTACAACATACAAGGATAATGGGCCAAATCCAAAAGGCTGTGGTTGGAGCCAGTGAGGGTCTAAGGAGCCGGGTACTGGTTTACAAAAAACCCCTCAAAATGTAGCAATTTTTCAATAAAATATGGAACAATTTTTTTCACTGTGGCATTTTTTGTTTGTGTACAAGTCACTATTTCACTTCCAGAACCTGTCTGAGCTAAACATTTTTTTTTAAAGAGAGCATTAGGAACTGTTACATTTAGCAGAGTTAGTCAATCTACTCACACCCAAAATGTCATTGGGGATACACCTTTGAGGACATGTACAGTATTCTGTTTTAGACCTAATGCTCTGACCCTTACTCCTGCGAGGGTCTTTACTCCTGTGAGTAGGCCCAGTGATGTCCAAGTGACTATCTGTACAACTAGGCCCAGCTTGGAGAGCATGGCTTGAAAGGCTGGCTCTTTGTTTTGACTTAGGGGGACAAATTGTCAGACATGTGAAGAAGAAGTTCTTCATTGAAAAAGAGCTGGCTGCTGGGTTCACAGTCAGGTTGTCCAATATATTTAGAAAAGTTCTAGAAGAGATGTACAACTGCAAAATTACTGGTTAGTAAATAGTACCGGTGGATTATGAATTACTCCAAACATCGCTGGAGTGACCTGAGTGATTAGACAACATGAAACCAGATGAAATGTTAGCAGGGACAAGTGCAAGATAATAACTTATAGCTTCTAATGTGTATCCTACTTGTAAACAATGTTGATTTCTGAATGATCTGTCCTGGGAAGTTGCAGAGATTTAACGATCTTCATGGAGAGGTCAGTGAAAACATCTACTCAACAAGGAGCATTGCTTGAAAAGCAAGGGGAATAGGTTGCTGTGAGGAGAGAAGAAAGAATCATAAGGAAAATATTGTAGTCCCAGCATTTGTGCTGATGGAACACCCTCCCTGTGGACACTGGCCCAAATTTTGATACCAACAGCTCAATAAAGACAGAAAAACTCCAGAGGGATGGAGTGAAAGTGACTGGAGCTATGAGGAAGATGTCAGGTAGAAGGAGAGATGAAAAATCTTGGGGTCACTTGGAGCCACTCACTTTACTTACATGACAGAATTATCTGGGAATAAAGTGCTCTGAATCCAGCTCTTTGTCTGGAGGAGCAAAGAGACAGGAGGTATGAATGAGCTCTATAAAATGATGGCGAATGCCAACTGAGTGCTCCTATTAAGTCTGTTCTCATAACTGTACAGTCAAAGCCAAATTTTCAGGTGGTGTAAGTTGATAGAGTTGGATTTGGCCTTTAGGGCCTGAAAGGAACTTGGAACTTTGCAACACTCAGCCCAAATTCTTTATTTAACATTCACACTTAGAAATGTGAGTAGCTTGACTCAGGTATGGTCCCATGTGAAGCAAATAGGGAAAAATTCATGTGGCTATAATTACTCCCATGCAGAAGTATGGGCAGGATCTGGCTGTAGATGCAATAAGTGAGAGCTGCTGGGGGTAAGATCAGGGAAACTGAGTCAGCAGTCCACTCAATGTAGGCTTAATACATTTTAATCTTTATTTAGCACACTTTCAGACAGAATTCTTGTCACTTAAGGTGCCTGGGCATACATTTGTGCAGGGCAGATAATGGCAGACAAGACTGAACTGGACTGGGGTATTGGGAGTCCGTCCACCATCCATGTTGGTTGTCGTCATCTCTGCTCCCCTCATGTGGCCTTCAGTTACATTCTTCAGTGTCTGGGCCAGTGTTTCTCCAGTTTGGGCCCAACTTAACTGAGGTCTTTTATACATTTCTACATTACAGACTAATTCATGTTTATCAAATTGGTTTTTAGCACATCAGCCCTTTGGGTTTTAGGTAATCTGTACATTATGAACGTGCCAGATTCAGTGATCCAACTTGTGAATTTTGGGGGGCTGATTTTACAGTTTGATTCACATTGTGTGCCACCCTCTCTTTGCCAGAAGAAGCAGAGTTTATTTCTCATTCCCTGTTTGTGTATCTTTTACTTACACCTTCTAACACAATGCTTTACTTGAGGTCTGTCAGCAATGACATTTTAAACATATTAGCAATTCTATATAAGATTTGGCAAAACCACATTTATGCCAGAAAGGACTTGTTCTGAGAGTTCTCATCTGTACTTGTTCGCTATTTGTAACTACAAATCTTTTTTAAAATAGAGCAAGAAAACTTTTAATTTGATCATTAACAATTCATTATAAGTCAGTCATTCTATGCAACCCTCAATCTGTTAGCAAGATGCTGAGGTTGGCTTTTGTGGCGGGGGGGGGGGGGGGTTACATCATGGTTTATATCTCAACAGCAGGATGGTAAATGGCTTCAGACTAGTTTTGGCAAAATCACCCTATATCAAATGGATTTAACATGTTCGTGGTGCTTATATGACAAATGTAATGACAAGCTATAAGCCATTGCATGGACTTGCTAGCTGAATGTTTAAAATGAACATCTGATAAGTTGTCCCCTGTCAGTTTGATTTATGAGTCACATTGCTCAGTCCCCAAACCATGGCCCTCTCTATTTATAAAGTCGTGCCTTGCTATATCTGACTTGTTAAATAAGCATTCCAAATTGTGGCTGGATTTGGGTGATATATTATAGGAGCTAGGGAATAATTTAGAAGTGTAAGGGTAATTACCAAAGGCACAGCAAATCTGTGCGAAGATTCCTTCTTCCTAGCTGCGTGTTGTCATGGGTCATAGCACGAATTGCTGCTCTTTTAGGAGAGGGAGGGTGAAAGTGAGGCTAACCCAGGAAAGCATCCCTATAAGTCAATGGGATGTGAAGCAAAGTTATGGCTGCACTATGCCCCTAGGGACTATATGCAGAGTGCTTCAGTTTCCCCTGTGTCTTCTCTGGTGTGTTCCATTGTTGGCATGTTCTGGCCTTCAGCCAAGTCAGGTCACAAAATCTAACCCTTTGCCGGGCCTCAAAGCCCTTTGCTTAGAACTCTGATAGGAAACAGCGAAACAACTAAACATTCAGCCCAGCAGGTTTCCCTCTTGCAGGCAGACTAGCCCCAGCTTCAAGCCATCCCAGTTCCTGGGTTTCTCTCCTAATACCAGGGGCTTCCATGTTCTCTCTCCCCCAGGTCCCGATTAGCCCGTGTGCAGTCAGGGTTCAGCTCTGGGCTCAATCTTCCAGCCCAGCCTGCTGTTGTGATTCCAGAGGGCGCGGCAAGCGAGTTGGGGACTGTGACCCCATCCTGCTCTGGGGCTGGTCACTCAGCTGCGGGGAGGGCCTTGCTGGTCAGGAGTGCAGGCAGCATGGCCCCAGCCCTACGTTAAGCCTGTGGCCAGCTCTCCAGCCTATCAGAAGTGGGGTGGACAGCAGCTGTGCCACCCGCCAGCCCTGCGGGTTTCTGGGGCTGGGACAGGCTTCAGCTGCGCCGGGACTCTGGGGCAGCAGAGGCTGGGAATGCTACTGTGGGGCAGGGAGGGGGCAAGGACCAAAAGCCACATGCTGAGGGGGGGGAGGAGGGGTGGATAGGATGCAGACTGGGCAGTGGTCAGCAGTGGCCATGAGGTGGGGAAGCCTGGGCTCTGGTGGGTGGGATTGGGGGACTTGCCTCCCCAAGCTATGGGGTCGCCCATGGGGAGGGGTGAGGACAGGGATAGGCTGCTACCTCCTCTAGAAGCCCTTTGCCCTTCTTTCCCTGGCTGGGTTTGATCACCAGTTATGCCTAAGACCCCTCCAGGTGCAGCCTGGTTGGTCAGTTGGCTTCTCAGGCCACTTAACCCCTTTTGTGTGGAGGGTGACGCAGCCCATGCTGGAAGTTCAGGCTCGGAAGCTCTGTCTGATGCAGAGGAGCACTGTCTCTGTGGGAGCTCTCTAGCCTCGCCTGCAAAAGAGAACTGTCCAAAACCATTCTCTCCTTTGCTGCCACCTGTGGAGCTGATCTCAATGTCAGCTGGAGTGTTGGTTTGAGATTGCAATGAAAAGTCCCAGCACCATGCCCACCCACTACAACTAGAGAGGTTGAACTATCCACTTCCACCTCAATTTCCCCTTCACCTCTAGGGGTACGTCTGCCATTTGGCAGAGACTCTTCTCCCCATAGTCAAAATACCAAAAGTCAAGCTAAGGTACTCTGGGATGCAGAGAGACTCTCTTCCTTGGAATCTCCTCCCCTCCCCCGGACACATGGGCCCCCATCCTTGGCTACTTCAGGAACTGCCCACACACTTTCAGTGCCCAGGCTATATAATTTATTTCAGTCCTCTCTAGCTACGCCTATACAGAGCCACACAACTGTCTTAATTCCTGTGATCTGCAGCCTGCTTTGGGATGCAAAGAGGCTCTCTTCCTTCAACTATCCACCCTTCCCCTCCATTCCAGACCAGTCCTCCACCTGCGCTTCCTTCTCACCTTTCATCCAGCGAGTCAGCTGATGGGCTAGTTAATTTAACTCACCCAGCTTCCTTGTCTTAGGCTTTGTCTGCACATAAGGTGTAAAGAACTGTTGCTGCTGTGCTTTTAAAGGGAAAGTGTGTCCATGGCAGGAGCGCTGGGCGAGAGCTCTCTGAGTGCACTAGGTAAACCACCTCTATGAGGTGAGTAGCTAACACTGGTGCGTTAGTGTTGCAACTTGCTGCGTGTGCGTGTGCGTTTTCACACCCTTGAACCAGAAAGTTACAGCACTATAAATACCAGCGTTGACTTAACCTCAGTAGCTAATTACTCCCATTTCCTCAATCCGCCATCGCTTGGGAAATTAATTGAGACTACAGCAACCAGTGTGCCAACCCAGCCACTAGACCTCAACAGCTTGTCACACCTTTACACCCTCTCCCTCCCTTTATCTTTCTGTAAGCTAATGCTGCCCCCTTAATGAAACCTCACCCAATAAATCACGGTGCTGCTATACGCTATTTTCAACCTTTTATGCTGCTCCCTAAGTTCTGTCCCCTTCCCCTGCCCTGTGTCTGTCTTCTCTATTTAGACCCATGGTGTCCAGCACACAGCCAGACTTAACTGGCCAAATAGCCACATTTGGCTAAATTCGCTATCACAGTAGCCACTATGGTAGCTACTGCTTCAGAACTGGCTGGACACCACAGATTTAGACAGTAAGCTCCTTGGGGCAAGGGCCATCTGTGATTCTGGGTTTGTACAATGCATAGCATAACGTTCCCCCACCTTTGACTGCTCCATAGTGAGTCACTTTGTTGTCCTCTGCTTCCAAAGTGAGGGAGTCTTATCTGCAGGGCTCGCCAAGCGGCGGTGAGCTCTGCTTGCCAGCTGCGCGGTTCGGCACGCTGTGCATGCGCAGACCGCGCTGCGCGGCTGTGACGGCTTGTAATCTACTCGCCATGCGCGAGTAGATTACACTAATTGTTGAGCCCTGCTTATCTGTACTGGCTGGGTAGTTAAATCCCTAAAACGGGCAGACTGTCAGCCAATCACTCAGGGTACATCTACACTGCATGCTTATGTCAAAATAGTTATTCTGGAATAGCTTATTTTGAAATAGCACGTCTACACTGCAGGGAAGCCTCAAAAGTAGTCTGAGGCAGGCTTCCCTACTGTAGACGTGCTATCTTGATTTACAGCCCCAGGAGGTACTGGGGAGGAATAACTTAGAACGGCCCTGGTGAGGGGCTATTTTGAAATAGCAGAAGTGGAGCATCTGCATACACCTTATTTAGAAATAGATATTTAGGAATAGGTATTAGTCCTCATAGAATGAGGTTTACAGATTTCGAAATAAGCCGTCCGTTATTTCAAAATAATGGAATGGCTATGTAGACGCTTGTATCTTGAAATAACGGTGCAATGTAGACGCACCCTGTCATACTCTTCTAGCCTGTACCAGCCCTGCTGACTAGCAATAGACTCACCTCAGCCCCAAGTCCCTTCAAAAGGGTCCCCTTGTGGTACCTAGCCCCTTCCTACTGGCTACCCCCAGAAATCCCAAATCCTCTGTTTCCAAAAGAACCATCTACCCCAATTTAACCTTAGGCCACCCACCTGAGTTCAGGTACAGTAGAACAAAAGGAAATGTATTTAAGACAAGGACAAGAATCCAATAGAAGCAGGAATGTGTGTGGGAAACGCATGGTTACATACAAACCAAACTATGGAACAGGGAGTGGGGAACACTTATTAATCACTGTTTCCTATCTAATGGAGAAGTTTTTCTACACAGGCTCACTTTGTTGCAGTATTTGCTAGCAGCCACATCCCTATCTGTCATGAAGCACCCTTCCACAGTGAACTGATGGAGTGTCTTTCTTCTGCCTGTGATATGCTGACTTACTCCTTTGTCCCATGGTTATTCCCTTTGGGTATGTCTACACTAGCTCATTAATTCGAGCTAGGTAGGCAAATGAGGCAACCGGAGTTGCAAATGAAGCCTAGGATTTAAATATCCTGGGCTTTATTTGCATGTTCCCATCCGGTCGCCATTTTTAAACTTCACTAGCCCGAACTCACTGCCGCGAGGCTACACGCGGCAGTGAAACATTAGTTCGAATTAATGTTTCACTGCTGCAGGTAGCCGCGCGGCAGTGAGTTCGGGCTAGTGAAATTTCAAAGTGCCAGCTGGACGGGAATATGCAAATAAAGCCCGGGATATTTAAATCCCAGGCTTCATTTGCAACTCCGGTCACCTCATTTGCCTATCTAGCTCGAATTAACGAGCTAGTGTAGCCATACCCTTTGACAGGGTTATTCCCTTGCTGTCATATTGTTCCTTTTCACCCCTAAGTAGTTTTGTTGTTTGTAGGTTATTTGATGATTTTCCATTGACTTTTGTGAGTTGTCACAACAGTGAGCCACTCCCTCCTACTTGAATGGACCTTTACAAAGACAGATGATTCCCTAGGGGCTCACTTTTAGGTATAGTTTTCCTTATGACTTGTACATGCCTCTCACACTGATTATGAGCACTGATAAGTTACAAGCTTTCAGTAGAGTCCTCACATGCTACCTCTCATGGATAAATACCATGCAGTGAGTTTTTCAGGTCTGATACAGTTGTTCCCTGATCTTCACCGGCAACTCTGCCAGATTCCAGATGGCACCAATGGTTGTGTTACATCTAGGTACTACCATAATAAGCATCAACTATATTCTGGATAGGTGCTGTTTTAGCTTCTGTATAAGTAGAACTGGTTGAAAATGCCATTTTTACAAGAAATTATAATGTATTGTAAATATATATAACATTCTCAAATATTAAAAAACAAACTCCAGTCATCTGAAGAAGTGGGCTGTGCCCACAAAAGCTCATGATACCATCTTCATGTTTTGTTAGTCTATAAAGTGCTACCAAACCATTTGTTGTTTTTTAAGTTTATCCTGTACAGACTAACTCAGCTACTCCCTGAAGCTTTCATTCCCAAATATGTCCTGCAATTTTTTTTTTTTTTTTGGTGTGGGGGAAGGACATTTTCATGAAATATCCCAAACCCCACTCCAAGATGTTTTCAGTCCTCCTTTCTAATTCCCTGCCTGTCCTGTGTCCATGGGGGGGGGGGGGGAGGGGGCGGGGGAGGGGGGGAGAGAGAATGAGAAATGAGTGGAGGATGAAAATAAGAAATTTTTTAGATTTTGAAAAAAGTTGGTGGTTGAGGGGAAGATTTTTTTAATATTTTAAAAACTAGAGGGAATTTGTATTTAGAATAAAAGGGCATTTTCTGTTTAAAATATTTGGACATTTTGATCCTCTCTATTAATCTGACTATGCAACTAGTAAGTATTGTACTGGTATCCTTCCACAGGAAAACTGTTTCAAACTTCACGTCTTTTGATGCGATCTGGCTTAGTCCAGAGGCAAAAAATATCCCTCTTGAGAGTTCTTTTATCTGAGCTAGGAATAATAGCTCTCCTTGGCAAGAATAGTTTTCAGTGCCTAGGGAGAGGGATAAACTAGCTATCTGTGACATTTATAAAGCACCCATCATTATAGTATCTGCACCAGAGGCAGGGAAAGTCTCCCTCCCCCCACCAACTGGAATGCTGTATTTAATTACTACAGTAAAATGTTCCATGCATTTTACCAGTCATTCTACGTGTGAGCTTTCTTGGAGATTTGAAACAGGAGATTGTCTCCTTAGGACTAAAGAATACGAGCTAAAGCGGTTGCTTTATTTAAAAGCCATGCTTTATCTTTCTTGCATTCACATTAGACTTAGTAAATAAGCTGCCCCAGAATCTTATGAAAGGAAGGAGGGATAAAAGACATGGAATGAAAATCACAGGCAGGCTGTGTAGTGACATTGTAATGAGCGCAATAGGAACAATTCTTGACCTGTCTTACACTGGCTGCTCTCCAGACTGAAAAGGCCAAGAGAAGGACAGTGACATTCAATAACTTTGTAAAAACAAGGTTGAACATTAGCCCTCTTTTCTCAGCTGTGGCCTTTTAGCTTTTTCTGGGCTTTAGAGGCAACTGGAGCCAAAATGTTGGCAGAGCCTTATGGGACGGAACTCTAGGTCAGTTCTTGGTGTCACCAAATCCATTAGCATTAGAGTGGGGGGGAAAAAATTGGAGACTAAAAGGTTCCTTTTTCGGGACCCTAATCAGATCCTCCAGGCTGTTAAATTCCATTTCTCTCTCACTCACACGCTGTTCCAGTCTCTCTGATCAACAAATCCAGCCCCTCATGTCTCCTTTGTACTGCTGGCCTGTCTGTTTATAGCCTCTGGGAATCTTGAAGCAGGCAGGTATGATGTCCATGTGCCATTATTAGCCATGGAGCCTTGTGTTTGGAGCTGAAATTGCCCATTGTTTACTACATTTAATTAAAGCCCCTTCACTTTGCTTTTATCTCTTGGCCATATCAGACTCCGGTGGAATGTCAATGGAGTTTCACCCAGGATTCACCTGGTCCACTCTCACTCTCTACTGGAAAACCGTGTCTTGTTTTTCAGTAAGTTCTCTTCATTATCTCTCGCCATGGTTCTTCCTTGGTATTCTAAGTAGATAACACTACCAGAGAGACCTAGTCTAGTGAGGGGTGTGCTGTGGTGGCTTCTGGGATTGGAAAGGGCAACAGGATCTTGCAGGCTGGATCCTGCAAGATTTCCAGCTCACTGAACTTCTGGCGTAGGCTGAAGGTCTTGTAGAATGTGGCCTGGGATTTGAAGCTGTAAGACCTAAAAGGCTTTAGCATGAGATTTGAATCCATGATAAGGACTGTGTGTTCCAATCCAGCAGTGTCTGCAGCATCCTCCCTCCTCTGCCTGTCTGGATGGGGCCACAGCAGGGCAGCGTCTCTGGGCTCCACGATCGCAGGTGAGCCAGCTGCTGTGCAGATTAGTGGGACCACATTTGGATGTTTACCTCAGAGCCGTTCTCTTATCTGGTGTCCCATGCTGTCATGATCATGAGGGTTAGCCAGCCACCTGGGAACTAAGGGGTTAACTATACCTAACTCAGGTAGAGTTGGCCAATAGGAATGTAGGTAGGAATTTCAAACTGGGACAAAGGAATTTTTGGGTTTCCCTCCTTTTGTCCTGAGTAGAGTTCTCTTCAGCTATTGAAGGGGACAGGATGTCTCCCTCTAAGAAAATACTCTTCACGGTCTGTAAGTAGGATAAAGTTTAGATAAATCTGTTAGGTTTTATTGTTTTATGGTTTGGGAACTGGGATCTGATGTCTGTGCATTTCAAAATGGGTTTTGCTCTCCTTGGTAACTAAGTCCTGGCCCATGGTAAATTTCTCCTCCGTGAGTATATTATTTTGTTACTTTTTCATCCAGTCATTGTGCTTGCAAGAGGAATATTGTGGTGATAATAAAAGTTCTTTCTCTTTCCTTTTATCAAGCTGGTATTGGTTAATGGTTGTGTCCTGGTTTGTACTTTAGAGGTGAAATTTCCCAAGTGATCTTTCCCCTGATTTTTGTATCAATACTTGGGTGGTGGCAGAGGAGATTTCATTCCCAAAATCTAGGTTAAGATTTTGGGGGGAAGTTTTATACCAAAGCCTGGTAGATAAGGTTTTGGGGTACTTTTGCTGGCCTCACTTCTGCATTTATCATGCCAGAGTGGGGAAGGAGCCATGACACATGCAGAGCAGCTAGGGGCAGCCTCCCTTCCCATGGGCCCTGTGGGGCTCAGAGCAGTGGGGGTTAGGAGTTCCTAGGGAGGACAGGACTGAGTCCCATTGCCCAGGCACAGCCTTGGTGAAGAATCCTGGCTGCTGTGGGTTGTGGGCCATGCCTACATGGGGCTGCTCACTACCCTGCATGCTTTGAATGGGCAGTGGCAGCAGCTTTTAGATATAAGCTTAGTTGGCTTTACCCCAAACACTCCTCGGGGAGTGAGCCCTGGCCCCTCCCTCTCACAGCTTCCGCCCTGCCCCCCACCCTGGCATGGAATTTACCTGGTAAGTCTGCCTTGCTGTGCGTGTCTAGTTCATTACATCAGGAGAGTGGTGTGCTGGCGGAGTGCTGTGCCCTCATCTGGACTAGGGCTGAAGTTCCTTGGCCTGGTTCTCATTCCTGGTACAGAGTCCCTTTTGTCTTAGAGCATTCCCCTGTGCTTGTGGTCTCGCCCTCCCTTCTCGTAGGCCATTAGCCATGCTTGCAGCCCAAGCCTGTGCACAATGCAGAAATTGGCTCTTTTGGAGGTGACCGTGGAACCCTCTGATCCCTAGCAATGGCTAATATGTCTGGTGACTTTGTCCCTCTGAGACGTGGTCAGCAAGACTGGTATAATAAGGCAGCTACTGTCTATTTCCACTCCAAATAAGAGTAGAGGGCTTTAATAGGTTCAAGCCTTGCACTCACACTGATGTGCTTTAATCAGGTGTTTGTACTAGAAACGTACTGACTGCTGTACTCACCTAAAGGCATGCAGCTTCCATCCTTGACACATCACGTGATCCATTGTCTACATCCTGGCCCTAAGAGACAACCACAATTGCTCCAATCCCTCAGAGATGAACACTGACAAGATCTTTATCAAGCATTCTTAGAACTACCATGCCCATCTGGGAAAGTGAGAAAACAGAGCAACAGAGCCTGGTGGGTAACTAGAAGACACCTACTACAAGACAGTCCTCAGCTACAACCTCTCCAGTACATCATCAATGATCTGCAATCTATCCTGGAAACCAATCCCTCGCTCTCACAGACCTTGGGAGGCAGGCCAACTATCGCCTACATACAACACCCCAACATGAAGCAAATACTTACCAGCAGCCAGCCACACAACACACCGCAGAAACATTAACCCAAGAACCAATATCCCTGCAACAAACCCCATTGCCAGCTCTGCTCACATATCTATTCAAGAGCTACCATTATAGGATCTAACCACATCAGCTACACCATTAGGGGCTCATTCACCTGCACATCTGTTAATGTGATCTATGCCATCAACTGCCAGCAATGGCCCTCTACCATGTATATTGGCCAAACCGAACAGTCTCTGCATAAAAGAATAAATGGACACAAATTAGACATCAGGAATGGTAACATTAAAAACCCCTGCAGGAGAACACTACAATCTACCTGGACACTCTGCATGCGATTTAAGTGTCCACCCTTCAACAGTAACAACAACAAATAACACCACTTCAAAAACAGACTTCAAAGAGAAGCTAGAGAGCTGTAATTCATGTGAAAATTTGACACTATTAATCTGGGTTTGAATAGGTACTGGGAATGGCTGGCTCACTACAAAAGCAATTTTCCCTCTCTGGGTATTCACACCTCCTCTTCAATTCTTGGGAGTGGGCCACATCCACCCTGACTGAATTGGCCTAGTTAGCACTGGTCCTCCACTTGATAAGGGAACTCCCTTCTTTTCAGGTGCTAGTATATGTACTCCTGCCTACATTACACTCCACACAGAAAAGCTTATGCCCTAAAAAATCTAAGGGTATGTCTACACTACCCCGCTAGTTCGAACTAGGAGGGTAATGTAGGCATACCGCACTTGCAAATGAAGCCCGGGATTTGAATTTCCCGGGCTTCATTTGTATAAGCGGGGAGCCGCCATTTTTAAAACCCCGCTGATTCGAACCCCGTGCAGCGTGGCTACACGGAGCTCGAACTAAGTAGTTCGGACTAGGCTTCCTATTCCGAACTACCGGTACACCTCGTGAATGTGCCAAGAATCAGAGAGTAGCCTTGTCAGTCTGTATCCACAAAAACAACAAAGGGTCCTGTGGTATCTTGAAGGCTCCTGTGGTACCGTGGAACGAGGTGTACCGGTAGTTCGGAATAGGAACCTAGTCCGAACTACCTAGTTCGAGCCCCGTGTAGCCGCGCTGCACAGGGTTCGAACCAGCGGGGTTTTAAAAATGGCAGCTCCCCGCTTATGCAAATGAAGCCCGGGAAATTCAAATCCTGGGCTTCATTTGCAAGTGCGGTATGCCTACATTACCCCGCTAGTTCGAACTAGCGGGGTAGTGTAGACATACCCTGATAGCCTTCAAGGTACCACAGGACCCTTTGTTGTTTTTGTGGATACAGACTGACAAGGCTACCCTCTGATTCTTGGCACATTCATGAAGTTACATTTGTGCAATCTTCCTTCATGCGGTTAGGACTTTATGGTTCCAGAGACTGTATCACATCTGCCTTCCTCAAAGATAGGATATTTCGTTTCTGAAATGTACTGTGTTCATAATTTTCCACTGAGTTTTTTTGGTGGCTTTGGCTGTTAGTGCCCCTAAATCCCACAGTTCCCACAATACTTAGGGTAGGGATTATAACTTTTAAATACTTCTTTTCACACACCTCCTCTCAAAAGGGGGTGGGCCTGTCTCCTCTATCTCTGTCCTCCCACTGGAATGCAGGAATAGTTGTCCATGAGAATGCAGCCTGTTAAAGTCTAATGGACAGTACAAGCTGGGGGAAGCCAATCAGCTCCTACCAGAAGGCAGATGACTACTCCTCTTCCCCCCCCACCCCCACCCCCATCCCACCTTGCAGAGCTTCACCCCTCCCTGTGCAGCCATGACAGTCAAGGTATGACTAAATCTATCTGCTTGATAAGGTAAGTCAGGAGCTGCAGCCACACCTCTATGCTAGGATCTCTGCCATGGTGGGGCTATGGAGACACATGGTAGCCCTGTTGTACTTGTAGCCATCAGTGCTCATGAGACTGAGCCTTGTCCCCAGAGCAGGATGGAGCCTTCAGCATTTCAGGGCTGCAGTTGGCTCTGTTAAATGGGAGACTCCGAAGGCAACGCCGCTGAACTCCATGTCTGAACAGGGGCCGCAAGGCACTGATGTAGGTAGAACCTTCACACACATCATGGCCAATGTCTGGATTATTAGACTACAAGAAAACTTACCTGACATTGCCCAGGTCCGGGGCCAGCCCGGAGTTGACAGGGACTGCAAGGCCTGACCACCGGTTTCTCTTCAGGGCTGGCCTGGGGTGGGGTGGGGACTGCCCCTTGGCTCCTCCTTTGGGCCAGTCTGTGGCAAGGGAGGAGGCACACAGCATGGTCAGTAGCTGGTGCCCAGTGGCAGCCCAGTATAGTACGGGCCATGTAACATGGTGGCCCAGGGTGTCAGGGGCCATGAAGCCAGCAGCTGCTGCTCTGGACAGGCTAGGGTAGTGGGGCCATGCTGCCAGTCAGTGGCTGCTCCCTTGGGCTAGGGTGCTTGCTGTCCCCCTGTGGTCTTTCATGAGTATAACTATCCCTCCTTAAAACCCTCTCTTGCGATTGCATTCTACACACATGCCATTGCCTGGCACAACCAAACCCTGACCTTGCTTTAAGTTTTGATAAGCAGAAGCTGCATACCAAAGCCTGCTCTCTTCCGCAGTACAGGACTGACCCATCATGGGCAATCTTTTCTCCCTTTCTGAAGCTAACACCTGGAGGAGTCAGTGGACATTTTTAATTCTTTGTGCTTCCTGAGTTCAAGGTCTCCTTGCTGAGGCTACTCAGCAAGTTTACTAGTGGTAGTCGGGGCTTGATGATCATCCCTACTCATTTCACGAAGGGTCAGCAAGCATGTCACAAGGATGTGACTGGGCCTCAGACTGGAACAGGTTTTGGTCACTGGTTGCCTAGATTACATTCAAACCAGCCACTCCCAGTTCCGTCTGTTGGGTAAATACCTCAAAATAAACAATGTAACTGACAAATGTCAGCTGAGCCTCATCATACATTGTCCATGAATTCCATCAAATGTATTCCTTACTCAAAATCATTCTCTCAGGAAACCCTTGTGAACACCTCTCCATCATCCCTGGGGAGATCCAGCATTGGAAATTCAGGTGGCTTTAATTGGGTGTGCCAGCCACTTGGTGTGTATATATATCTCTCCCCTGAGGCTATATCTGCACTAGGGGGTTTTTGCACAAAAACCCATGGAGCGTCCACACTTCAAGTGTGTTTTTGCACAAGAAAATTTACAGCGATTCCACAGAACAGAGGGGTTTTTGCAGTATAGGTATTCCTCTTTCCACGAGGAATAACTCCTTTTTGCGCAAGAGCTCTTGCACAAAAAGGTGTGTGTAGATGGGAAACAGGGTTGTTTTTGCGCAAAAACAACCCTATCGGAAGAAGCATAGGTGCCCCGGTGGCCATTCTGTTAATGGCCATCAGAGCTTTCTTGCAAGAGAGCGTCCATGCAGTCTGGATGCTCTCTTGTGCAAAAGCGCATCACTTTTCCAATGCGCTTTTGCAGCATGGACATGCTCTTGCACAAGAAGTTTTTGCGGAAGATCTGTTCTGCAAAAAGCTTCTTGCTCAAGAAGCGTGCAATATAGACATAGCCTGAGTGGAAAACTTTAACTTTCAGAATCAAATTTCTCAAATCAATGTGTGTGATCACAAATTTTGAATCCTCAGATTATTATTTGATCTGAATCAAATTTCTCAAATCAATGTGTGTGATCACAAATTTTGAATCCTCAGATTATTATTTGATCTGAGGAAGTGGGTCTGGCCCACGAAAGCTCATCATCTAATAAACCATCTTGTTAGTCTTTAAAGTGCTACATAGTCCTGTATTTTGTTTCAGCTACACCAGACTAACACAGCTACATCTCTATCACAAATTTTGAAGTTTGCTTTCCAGGGGCATGTTGCAGCTTCTATAATTATGATCCGCTGTGTTTGTAATCACGCTTGTGCAGAGATTAGAATATTTGTGCATAGAGAACACAAAAGGGGCACAAACATAAAGTGAATTCATTACATAGTCACAGAAAACTTTTGTAGCAGTGTTTGATCACTGTTGTTTATAATCTCCCGTCTACTTTTCTATGAGCAATTATGCTGCCTTTGACTTTTCATCATAAGAAGGCAAGATATAGAAACCTTCACATGAATATATTAGGGCAGAGAGCAACTTGTAATACTGTATGTGAGCCCTCTCTGCTTCACCTAAATGTAGGTCTCCTGTTTAATTATAGCGCTAGAGCTGGAAAAGAATTATTAGGTCAGCTAGTCCACCCCTATGCTAGGGCAGGAATGGTAACAGTACAGCCTTCTAGTATTCTGAATAATGCTATGCAATAGGTCAAAAAAGCCAACAACCAGTAATGCTAACTTCACAGCAATGCTGATAGACACCAGAAGCCTCCACAATAGCCCTGTCCTGGCTGAAACAGCCACCAGCAAGCTACAAATATACGTTTCACCCTTCTTGGGGCTCCCTGGCGTCACACAGCTGTTGTCTCTGTCACACAGAGGCTGTCAGACCGAACACGTAGGTTAGGAACTCTGACTAAACAGTACCTTTGGAAGGCAAAACTGCAAAGTTGATGTACAGGAGGAGGGAGGAGTGTTTAGCGCAGGCAGGCAGTTAGCCAGCTGGGCTTTTGGTAAACCCAAAAGAAGAAACATCCTAAGACTTTAGTCCTCTGGTCTAGTGGAAGACTAAATTAACCCCGAGGACACTGCATTTTCCAGACAGTTATCCAAATGACTGATTAAGTACCTCTCTCTAGCTGCACATATACCCATACATCTGCAGACGCCAAAGAGTTAAAAATAAAGCCCACCCCTTTGTAGCTCCTTTCATGTCCATTTAAAGGTGTGACACGCCATTCCTGTACCCTAATGCATTTCTATTCTAACACTTCCTCTCGCTGCGCGATCTGAGGAAATGTCTTGGCAGTGGCATTTTGCTCAAGGCCGTTTGGATGGTTTGTTTTTAACCACGGGTGTCTAGGGACAGCTTCCCTTCCTAGATGTTGTTCATCCATTTGTCTCCGTTTTATACTGGGAAATAAACAGCATTTGCCAGCACGTTTCTGGGTCATTCGGCTGCATCGTGTGTGGTGCCTGCTATGCAATAGATATTAGAGACATTGGCACGTGTTCAGGAGGTGATTGTTTGGTGTGCCTCAGCTGATGCAAGAGCAAGATAGGGTCTTTTGGCTGTTCTAGGCAACAGTGTGAACTTTTGCCACTGTAGATTTTGCCCTTTCCCTCCTTTCTCCAGGCACTGAGCACCTCCATGTTCTTTTTTGGTGCCTTAGCACAGTGAATATTTGTTCAGGTAATGGCTGCCAGTTCCTGCAGTCAGTTAGGTCTTCCTCAGGCTGGGTGGTGGTAAATTATACTGAGGAGAACCAAAAGGAACAAGCAAAGCATGTGTATTTTGTAAAGGAGTCTTTCAAACTATGTGTCTCCTGGGATGTGCTCTAAAGCAGTAGTCACCATCTAATAGATCGGGATCTACTGGTAGATCTTGGAAACTCTGACAGGTGATCCTGACAGGTTTGGCAATTTGTCTGCCCCTTCCAGCACTGCCCTCTGCCTGGGAGGTGCCCCTCACTCCTGGGAGCCTCTTGCTTGCTGGGCAGGGCCTGGGAAGAAAAGGAAGGGGGTGCTGATATCAGGGTGCCCCTCCCTTCACCCTGTACCCCATCTCCACAGAGCAGAGGGGGGCAAGGATGGAGAGAGTTTGCTGGCTGCTTTTGGGAGTGGTGCAGAGCCAGGGTAGGGGGGTGAGCCTGCCTTAGCCCCCTGCACAACAACCCAGAAGCCACCTGTGGTAAGTGGTGCCCAGCTGGAGCTCGCATTCCAAACCCCAGCCCCAGTCCTGAATCCTCCCTGCCCCCCAGCCTGATAAAAGTGAGTGAGGATGAGGGACGGAGTGAACAGGGGCGGGGCCTTGGAGAAGGGGCAGGAAGGAGGTGGGCAAAGGGTGTTTGGGTCTGAGGTAGATCCTGGATTGCACTTCAATTCAAAAAGGGATCTCGTGCTTAAAAAGGTTGGAGACCCCTGCTCTAAAGTCAGCAGAAGGAGCTTTGGGTTTGTCTTCACTTCAGAGTTAACTCAGCACCTGGTGTAGCCTCATCTGGGCGAGTGGCCGTGCTGTGTTGCCATGCTTGAGTTATTGTTTACTTAGTGCTGCTGTGTTCCCTGGTGTGCATCTGTTGCCCTACGCACCCCGTGTGTTCATGCTATTGTAATACCCTTTGTACAAAATATGCTTTGTGAGGTATCACTGGAAAAAATAACTCACCACCCGTTGATATCCTTGTCTGGGGTATGTGGTCTGCATTAAGAGTTATGAATATATGCCGCAATGATGACTAAAAACTAAATGTGTTTAGAACAGGCATGTCGGGGGAGCTGTTAAACACAAAGGAATGTGTTTTGCTTTTCTATCCAGCTGGGTTACCAGACAGAGACAATGAAGGTACATTTACATATCAGGTTAACAAAGCCATGAAGCTAAGAAATGGGGGAGGAGACAACTGAGTATCTACACCCAGTAGGAGAGAGAAGCGTGGTTTGGGTTTTACTTTTCAGAGCATATATTGCAAAGATGTATTGGTCTATAAAGAGGGGGCTGGACTTCAAGTGATAAGAAACTGAATCAACTGATTCTATACAACATTACTGTGTTCTAAAAGCGTATTGAGTGAGGCATTTTATGTAAACCTATGGCACTGATTATTAGGGCTGTCAATTGACCTGCATTAATGCCTGCGATTAACGCAGGACAGGATTAACACATGATTTTTTTTAATGGGTTAATCGCAGGCGTTAAGGCTGCACTGACCCTTTGAAGTGCCGCTCCAGTGCTTCAAAGGGGCTTTGCAATGCTGGAGTCCCCAGCTGATCCCTGGCTCCTAATGTACTGCCCCTTGGAAATGCCGCTGCAGCGCTTTAAAGGAACCAGCGCTGCATGGAGCCCGGGGTCAGCTCAGAGGAGGTGCATGCGATTAAATTTAATTGCTTGACAGACCTACTAGGAACAAGAGCTATTGGTGAGAGAAATCATCTTGAACAAAGCTTGCACCTCGCTGGATTACCCTTTATACTTTTTCAATTTTATTTATTTCATGTTTTTACTTATTTGCTTGTAACCTTTCAAAGTTTATTCCTTCCACTTTTATTCCTTGGCATCACTTAACCCACTATTGTTAATGCATTTGTTTTATTTTTACTCTAAACCAATTCAGGGCTGTGTTTGAAGGGAAGGGTGAATTTATTCCACTGAAGTTAATAAGTTATAATGTGCTTCCGTCTCTTTTCTCTGAGGAGTCCAGGAGAGAGCTGGATATTTCAGGACATGTTTTGGGAGAACAGGGAGTGTGTTGGGGTCACCTTTCTGATTGTAACCAAGGCTGGTGGAAGACAGAGTGGGACTGTGATGCTGTAGACAGGCTTTTGGGGTCAGAGCAACTGAACCAGGGATGGCTGCATGGCACACCCACGGTGGAACCTGTATGATTTCTGCTGACTGACTGTCCCAGGTTGGAAGTTACAGCAGCAAGGCAGTGTGAGGCAGCTAGGATTGCAGGGCAAGTGGTGATACAGACCCTCACTGGTCTGGATTGCACCTCTGGAACACTGTTACAGTGTTGCTAGGATTTCTGGGGACATATCCCATGTTTCTCTGGGCCGCACTAAGCTGAGCCACTCTGATTCTTCCCCAGTGAATTGTGGGAGAATTTTTCTGTCCTGGGCACCTGGAGGGAAACATGTGAAGGCATGAAAGGACACTCAGCACTTGAGTCATTTAGCAAGTGTCCTCACTGCCAAGCAGCTGGGTTATCAAGAATAAGTGACATGGGAACTGTAGCCTTTGCCTTCAGCCATGCCAACTAGCCTGGGTTGAAAGCACCACAAAGTTAGGTGATAGGGCTTGTTGTGGGGAGCAAGGGAAAACCCCAGGTAAGAGTGCCTGCTCCTTCTATGGTAGAGACCCATCCTTTCTTAGGTTTAGTCAAATAAGAACAGATATTGAACTGAGATGGAGTGACAGCAAATGGAGTGACACAGGCAGGCTGTTCCAAATGGCACAGCCTGCAAAGGGGAAGGTTCTCACACCAATGGGGGCAGACTGTGTGACAGAATCACGGAGGTGGCCAAATCTACACGAGGAAGCCTGGGACCAAGTCCACCAGCTGAGGAGCAAGTCTGTGGTGCATTTAACAAAGACTAGTTGGATTTGGAGCCTGCAGTGCATGAGGGAGCCAATGGAGTCAGTGAGGACATGGGATATTTTGTACATGTGAGAAATCAGCTAGCAGCATTCTACACTGACTGAAGTTGGGAGAGGTGGACTTGGGAAAAGCACAGAGAAGTGGGTGTCATTAGTGAATGTAGAAACAGATAGGCACATGGGAATCAGAGAACCCACTCATCACAGCTACAGTCTGAGGAGGCAAATGGAAAGCCAGAGGAAGGGAAAACCAAGTTTTTGACTTCACTTTTTCTCCCAAGGGAGCACTTCTAAGCCCATGACCTGAAGGAGAGGGAGACAGCCACAACAAAGCAGAGAGAGGGCACAAGGCAGAATAATTTATCAGCAATCATCCTACAGATAATGGTATAATATTACAGGGTCCTGGGGGCACCACTGACAGGGTCAAATCAGGGCAAATTGCTTAGAAACAGAGCTATTTATAGCCCAAGACTGGGGATCCTCCACTATAAGGCACCAAACCAGTCACAAAAAGCATTTCTACTGGCCAGCAAGAAGCCACACAAGGAATCCCCTCAGACGCTTCAACATCTCCTGTACCACACCTGCCACAGCTGAGAAGTTATGAAAACCAATCTCACCAAACCCAATCAGGCTCTTCTGATCCCAAAACACCAGCTACAGTCCCAGGTCAATTTGTACCTCCGATCTTACCTAAAAGACCAGGCTGTGCCAATCCTTTAGAATATAAAATCTCTAAAGGCTTATTAATAAAAAGAAAAAGTAAAGGTTGAGAGTAGAATTGTTAAAGGAATCAGATTATATACACCAATTACAAAGTTCCTGGTGCAGGCTGGTAGCAGAGATGGAATAAACTGACATCTTAAAAGTCTCTGGGATACATCCTCTATTAGGATGGGTCATCAGTCCTTCTGGGCTCAGTTCACAGCAAAAATGCTCCAGAAGTGATGAGCTGGAATGAAGACAAAAACGGAGGAACCCTCAGGGCCCTCTTTATACCCTTGACCATGTGGAGGGAATTCCATTGCTCTCCTTGTGTGAATGTACCTCCCAAAATGGTATTTGTCACATAAGCCAGTCACCTGTCCATGCATGACTCAGTCCCTCAGACCATAGCAGCCATTGCTTGCATGCTAGTCTGAACGTTCATAGCAAAGTACCCGAGAGGTGCATTGGCACCACCTGAGGTGCATTGTCAGTGAAGTACAGCTATTCATTTGACTAGTGAATCCTTCACAGTAGGGCTATGTCTAGACTGCAGGCTTCTTTCGAAAGAGCCTCTTTCGAAAGATCGCGTCTAGACTGCAGGCGGATCTTTCGAAAGAGCAATCCGCTTTTTCGAAAGAGAGCACCCAGCGAGTCTGGATGCTCTCTTTCGAGGAAGCCCTATTTACATTGAAGAACGCCTTCTTTCGAAAGAGGAACTTTCGAAAGAAGGCGTTCTTCCTCATGAAACGAGGTTTACTGCCATCGAAAGAAAAGCCGCGTTCTTTCGAAATAATTTCGAAAGAACGCGGCTTGAGTCTGGACGCAGGGGAAGTTTTTTCGGGAAAAGGCTACTTTTCCCAAAAAAAACCCTAAATCTGGACACAGCCTAAATGGGCAAAGCCCGTTGCTATCTCCCAGATGCAAACATTTGAAAGACAAGTACGTCGCCACTACTCCTAACTTCAAATACAAACATGAGGGCTGTGTCTAGACTGGCAAGTTTTTCTGCAAAATCATCTGTTTTTGCGGGAAAAACTTGCCAGCTGTCTACACTGGCAGCTTGAATTTCCGCAAAAGCACTGATGATCTCATGTAAGATTGTCAGTGCTTTTCCGGAAATACTATGCTGCTCCTGTTCAGGCAAAAGTCTTTTTCCAAAAGACTTTTGCACAAAAGGGCCAGTAAAGGGCCAGTGTAGACAGCACAGTAGCGTTTTCCGCAAAAAAGCCCCAATGGCGAAAATGGAGATCGGGGCTTTTTTGCGGAAAACCGCGTCTAGATTGGCCACGGATGCTTTTCCGCAAAAAGTGCTTTTGTGGAAAAGCATCCTGCCAATCTAGACGTGCTTTTCCGAAAATGCTTTTAACAGAAAAGTTTTCCGTTAAAAGCATTTTCGGAAAATCATGCCAGTGTAGACGTAGCCGAGCAGTATAAACAGAATCAGCAAATCAGTTTTCTATAGATCCCTCACTTGGCCCACTTTGTACAGGATTTGGTGCAAGCATGTAACAGCGGTTGCAACAATGTTTGCTGGATTTTTAAGATGGAACATGCAATGTCACAAATAATTAAGCTTCTCTAAGTAAGGCCTTCTCTAAGGCTATGGCTACCCTACAGAATTTAGTAGTGTAGTCAGCAGAAAGTTCTCCTGTTGATATAATTAATCCTCCCTGCAGTGATCGGAAGTAGCTATCTCTGCAAGAGAAGCCCTCTTGCCACCATAGAGCTGTGCCCACCAGCACTTAGGGAATTGTGACTTACACCACACAGAGAGTGGCTTATTCACACCCCTGAGTGAAAAAACTTATTCCGGCTTAAGCTGGAATGTTATTCCGGCTTAACGTAGCTTCTTGGGTCAGTGACTGTCTTTTTGTTTTGTGTTTGTACAGTGCTTAACACAATGGGGTCCCCCTGGTCCATGCCTAGGGCTCCTAGGAATTATGGTAAAATACAACTCAGGCAAGCAATTATGTACTTTTTAAACTCCCTAATGTAGTCTCAGGCAATGCCTACATTACTGCGTATGTTGGTATGAATGATGTTGTTCTGAAGTGTGAATAAGTCGTGCCCTGAGCAATGTAAGTCACACTGACTTAAGCACCAGTGCATGCAGCACTGCATGGGTAGAAGAGCTTCTCCTGCCACTGCTCATTGGGGGCTTGTTAGGTCTACAAGAGAGCTCTCTCTTACTGGCTTAGACTGACTACGTGAGAGAGCTTACAGCAGGGCAGCTGCACTTATATCCTTATAGTGCAGTGTCCCACTGGAAGCTCTGTGGAGTAGCCATAACGCACTTAACTAGCTTAGTTTAACCTGCATTTAAATCTGTTTTTAGATCCGTATGTTACCAAATTAAGCTAAACTGATTGCAGTAAGAGTAAGTGTTAAACCTGTTTGAGTGTGTCTACATTATTGGCTTGCCCCCTTGCCCCAGTTTAATTTTAAAATGATTAGTGAAACTGGTGCAGCTTTTCTCATATAGACAAGGCATAAGATCACTTATAAGGGTGTAAATCCTTTATTGTAGTAGAGTTCTTCTGGGATTTACATGGGCATGGTGGTGCTCAAAATGCAGCATAGTGATATCACAGCCACAATTATTACTTTACAAGTGGACGTTCTATCAGGGTGACGTACTATAGTACAAGAGAGGTGCTGTCAGAAGCCAAGCATTACTTGGAAAAGGGATACAAGGGCTTTCTTTGCTGAAGTCCATCAAATTCTGGACAATATTATAAGCTATACATAGCCCTGACAACCACTTACTGCTGTGCTGAAACCCAAGAAAGCCTGGATAATATCCAAGAGGCACACTTGGTTCACATATCAAGCTGGCCTCACCCTCTCTCTGCTAAAACCCAGAAAGGTTTGCATTCATGTGAGGAACTGGATGCTTTTATAAGGGACTACATTCTCACCCTCCCAAGCATCTCCCACCAATCACAGAAGCTACTACCATAAATGGAATGCCATTCACCAAATCCCAATAGCAAGCCTCTCCTCTCAGGTTTCCTACAATCTGACTCCCAGTCATGCAGCAACCAGCAAGGTTCCTTTCACTAATAAAGAGGTAGTGAAAGGAGCAGCCCCCTCTAAATGGCACTCGAGCTTGGACTGAGCTTTTACGATGCATTAAGCAGCAGGCCTCCTTTAGTGGCTCCTTTTAGTTTCTGCAGAAGGTAGGATGACACCAGAGCTGTCCAAAACATTGAATGGTTCGGGGTGGTTGCAATAGATCCTGTGCTTTGGCCCCTTTCTCCTCTACCCCATACTTCAGGGGACGCATAGCCCCTGGATCCCCAGCGGACCAGGGAGACGCAGAGTGGCTTTGCTCCCCGCAGCTTTGCTCGGTGTCTTCCTGGACTTCTGGGGGGGCAGCAGATGGGGGGGGGGGGAGTGCGGCAGGGGGCCAGCAGACCAGGCAGACGCGGAGCAAAGGTCCAGATCCAGATCCTCTGCTCCTCCGAGCCCTCACTCCCGTTCCTGATTTTTAAAAAAAAAAAAAAAAAAAAGGAAAATGGAAAAAAAAGCGGCGGCTTGCCAATGCTGCCTTTGGAAAAACCTCCCCCAGGAGACCAGGGAGAGGCAGAGCAATGCCGCAGCGAGAAAGTACGCTCCGCGTCTCCCTGGTCCGCTGGGGGTTCCCCCCAGCGGACCAGGGAGACGCGGAGTGGCTTTGCTCCCTGCAGCATTGCTCGGTGTCTCCCTGGTCTGCTGGGGGGGCAGCAGACGTGGGGGGGGGGGCGGCAGGGGGCCAGTAGACCAGGCAGACGCGGAGCAAATGTCCAGATCCAGATCCAGATCCAACGGAGCAGATCCACAGCCGATAGCAGAGGATCCAGTGCAGCACAAAGGAAAGAGCAGCTGTTGCTTTAAGGCAACAGAAGAGCCTCCGCCAATAGGCAGTCTCAAAGGATGTGCCTGGGCGGGGCCTGAACAGCTGATTGCAGATCAGCTGTAGAGCGGCCGGCAGAAAAACCGCGGTAGGGGTTTAAATCCCTTCCAGGCTAAAACAAAGAAACCGCACACAACTGGAGCCTTTCAGGCTCCGGAGCGGTTTCCAAGGGGCCTAGAAATAAGGCTGTTGATTGCAGAGTTTTGGTGTCAGAAGCCCTAAAAAGGGATGGATCAGACCGGGTCCCAGGGCGCAAAGGATTCGATCCCAGGCGGTTGCTTAATCAGGCGATCTTCAAACAGGACCCCGGGCGGATACTACACTCGAGCTTACCTCACCTTACGGCGCACACAGACGTACTCTCCCCCTCCCAAGACATCCCCCAGCGCGGGGGAATAGAAATTTTCTAAGTCCCGCCCGCTCGCTCGCTCACCGTCCGCCACCCTCTCCTCGCTCACGGCGACCGGAGCGAGACCGACCGACTCACCCACCCCGCGTGCCTCTTCCGGCCTACCCTCCCTCGCCCCAGGGAGGCCCAGGTGGTGGTGGGGCGTCGGGGTCCCTCTGGGCGGCGCCCAGCTCTCCTTCCTCCCTCCCTCCTGCCTTCCTCCCTTCCCGGCAGCCCCCGGGGCTCATCTGCAGAAAGGCTCCGCCCCCTCCCCACAGTCTTTTTGTCTTTGCCTCTGCTCTTCCGAGCCCTCACTCCCGTTCCTGATTTAAAAAAAAAAAAAAGGAAAATGAAAAAAAGCGGCGGCTTGCCAATGCTGCCTTTGGAAAAACCTCCCCCAGGAGACCAGGGAGAGGCAGAGCAATGCCGCAGCGAGAAAGTATGCTCCGCGTCTCCCTGGTCCGCTGGGGGTTCCCCCCAGCGGACCAGGGAGACGCGGAGTGGCTTTGCTCCCTGCAGCATTGCTCGGAGTCTCCCTGGTCTGCTGGGGGGGCAGCAGATGGGGGGGGGGGGGGCGGCAGGGGGCCAGTAGTCCAGGCAGACGCGGAGCAAATGTCCAGATCCAGATCCAGATCCAACGGAGCAGATCCACAGCCGATAGCAGAGGATCCAGTGCAGCAAAAAGGAAAGAGCAGCTGTTGCTTTAAGGCAACAGAAGAGCCTCCTCCAATAGGCAGTCTCAAAGGACGTGCCTGGGCGGGGCCTGAACAGCTGATTGCAGATCAGCTGTAGAGCGGCCGGCAGAAAAACCGCGGTAGGGGTTTAAATCCCTTCCAGGCTAAAAAAAAGAAACCGCACACAACTGGAGCCTTTCAGGCTCCGGAGCGGTTTCCAAGGGGCCTAGAAATAAGGCTGTTGATTGCAGAGTTTTGGTGTCAGAAGCCCTAAAAAGGGATGGATCAGACCGGGTCCCAGGGAGCAAAGGATTCGATCCCAGGCGGTTGCTTAATCAGGCGATCTTCAAACAGGACCCCGGGCGGATACTACACTCGAGCTTACCTCACCTTACGGCGCACACAGACGTACTCTCCCCCTCCCAAAACATCCCCCAGCGCGGGGGAATAGAAATTTTCTAAGTCCCGCCCGCTCGCTCACCGTCCGCCACCCTCTCCTCGCTCACGGCGACCGGAGCGAGACCGACCGACTCACCCACCCCGCGTGCCTCTTCCGGCCTACCCTCCCTCGCCCCAGGGAGGCCCAGGTGGTGGTGGGGCGTCGGGGTCCCTCTGGGCGGCGCCCAGCTCTCCTCCCTCCCTCCCTCCTGCCTTCCTCCCTTCCCGGCAGACCCCGGGGCTCATATGCAGACAGGCTCCGCCCCTTCCCCACAGTCTTTTTGTCTTTGCCTCTGCTCTTCCGAGCCCTCACTCCCGTTCCTCATTTAAAAAAAAAAAAAAAAAGGAAAATGAAAATGAAAAAAAGCGGCGGCTTGCCAATGCTGCCTTTGGAAAAACCTCCCCCAGGAGACCAGGGAAGAGGCAGAGCAATGCCGCAGCGAGAAAGTACGCTCCGCGTCTCCCTGGTCCGCTGGGGGGGGGGGTTGTCAGAAAATGTGGGATGAGGAAGGGGGCGGAGGAATGGTGATGGTTTGGGTGCAGGACTTGGGACCAAGGGGGTTTGTCCCAGATACCACACGCCTAAGGACGGCCCTGGATGTCACATAAAAACACAAATATCTAGCCTTCTTGGGTCTGAATGTACTTCTCAGCCAGCGAGCCTGAAAGAACAGTTCTGAGTGGTGGGAACTCTCCCATTCAGCTCAACTTACTGCTAACCCTGAAGTCCAGTGACGACCCATTTGAATAGTGGCCTTGTTAAGCATTTCACTGCTCGTAAGCTACTAAAATGAAGTAACACTTACCTTCCCCTTCCCCCCGACATAGCTCTGGTGACTGATACTGTTGTCGGGTTGCACTGGTCAGAGGTCAGTGACTGTTGGTGAAGGGTTACAGAGAAATTAATGTTTTAGTTGCTCAACGAGGGCTGCCTGGGGTCTGCTCCTCTTCCCCACTCAGATGAGCTGAGATGAGAGGTCTTCACTTTGCTTGACACATGGGCATGTTCCTAGGAACAGCGCTCGACTTCATGTTCTGGCCGTGACTGTTTGGCAGCATGGGGAGAGCACAAATTACTAGTGTGAGGAGGGGAAAAAGCGGTGAGTGGACCCTCATGTCCTGGGTGAGGGAGGAGGAAGATGGGTAGGTAGAGGCAGCCCTAGACTAGCTGCTAGCAACTGGTGCCCTAGGCAAACCATGCAATCGGCACTCCCTCCCTCCCCCAACTCCAAGGGCAGATATCGACTGAGGGTTTTGGTTCTGTGCTGGGGCTGGGGGGCTGGGGATGGAGTTTAGGGGCTGGGGGCCGGGGAGAGGTAACAGGGTGCCAGGCCGGGGAGAGAGACCCCTGCACCCGCCTCCTCTCAAGAGCCCACCCCCCCAGAGAGAAGCTGGCATGGGCCTCCCCTGGGGTGCCCCCCCCCGCAGCACAGGGGAAGCCGTCGCGTGCCTCCCCGAGGCCGACCCCCCCCCCCCGGGGCAGGGGAAACCCCCCATGTTCCTCCTCCCCTGGGGGCGACCCCCCCTCACGGCACAGGGGGAAACCCCCCTGTGCACTGCCTCTCCCAGGACTTACCCCCCTCCTGGCCACAGGGAAGTTGTGCTCCAGGTAAGGCACCGGAAAGGAAAGGGGAAATGGAAGGGGCAGGGTTTGGAATTTGGCACCCCATGTAACTTGGGCACCCTAGGCGGCTGCCTAGTTTGCCTATAGGCACAGGCCGCCCCTGTGGGTAGGACATCAGAGACAAGTCCAACATCTGCCTTCCCCCCTTAATGGGGCACTGTGTGTCTGAATGTCATCCGCTGCCGCGTTTGGCCTAGATTCTTTTGTCCTTGCTCATGGTGAGTGACACTTTACTCCTTGAGTGACCTATTGATATCACTGGGGCTACCAGAGGTGCAAGGTGTTGCTCAGTGTGAGGAATGGGGGCAGAACGTGGCCCAGAATTGCAAGATCTTTGGGGCACTACGGCTGTTCAGTTTTGTTTCTGTACAGCACCCATGAGAACACGCCAACCGTGTGGGAGAGCTAGTGAAGGGGGAGAACTAAAAGCAAAGAGGAAGCCGACATGGGGGCCGGCTTTGGGGGAAGAACAAAGGGAGGCACAAATAGAATCACCTTCCCACACCAAGCAAATTTCTCACCTTCGGCTGGAACTTGGCAGCTCTTGCTTGCAGCAACATGATCCAGCACCTGCTATTCCCTCCAGAGACAGCCATGCCGGGCCACAGCCTCAGCTGGCGTAAGTCAGCTGAGCTGCATTGATTGCTGTGGGTACGGGCTGGCTTCTATTGGAAGGGGGCGGGGAGTCTGGCCTTCACGCTTTCAGGTGCAGGCATGCATGACAAAGATGAAAGGCTCATACGTGGATGGACTAGGGGGCAGGCTGGGAGGTGAACAGTTCACTGACCACTCAGGGATATTTTTCTAGAGAGTGATGATTGTGACCAGACACAAGAAATCCAGCAGTGATAACAGCTGCTGAGTCTGCCCATGATATTATAGCTGTGGTGACCAATTTAGCAAGTGCATTTCACTCAACAGGAGATACCAGGGAGAGGGAGTCAGCAAATACGTCACAATCCAGGGGGGGAAAGGCAAAATTGGCTGCAAGGATTAGACTGCTAGGAGCAGAAGGAGGGTATATGTTCAGAGGGAAGTTGAGGATCTAGGTGGGTCTGAGCATACAACTCTGTTAAGCAGCTTCACGGAAAAGTGCTCTAAGGCTACGTCTATACTGCAGGCTTTTTACGCAAGAACTTTTTGCACAACAGTTCTTGCGCAAAAGTTCTTGCACAAGAGTACGTCCACACTGCCATGTGCTTTTGCACAAGAGATGTGCTTTTGCACAAGAGCGTCCCTGGCAGTGTGGACGCTGTCTTATGCAAGAAAGCTCTGATGGCTATTTTAGCCATAGGCTTTTCTTACGCAAGAAACACCTGTTCCCCTCCACGCTGCCTTCTTGCACAAGAGCTCTTGCGCAAAAAGGCTTATTCCTCGTGCGGAGGGGAATAACTCTTTCACAAAGAGCCCTCTCTTCTGATGATCTACTATAAACATTCTTGTGCAAGAATGGGCTTGTAGTATGGACGCTCCGCAAGTTTTTGCTCAAGAACCGTCGTTCTTGTGCAAGAAGCCTGCAGTGTAGACATAGCCCAAGAGTTTAAGGAGATAGAAAAGGAGTGTGTTTCGCTTTGCTGTGAGCAATTGGATGATGATTGGATCATAATTTTAAGCCTAAGACATAGGCCACAGGCAAAGGAGCAGGCCAGCAGATCAAGAGGATTATGGGCAATAGTGCTGTTAAAGTCAGACACAGCTAAATCTCCACAGCAGATTCCTGCTGGTAGATAAGGAGCCACTCACTGTTCTTAGTGATACGGATGAAAATCCAGGAACCCTTCTCAGGTGTTCAGGCCCATTTATTCAAGCGCAACGCAGATCAGGGTCGCATCGAATAACTTGCATCTGCTAAACAAGCTGTTTGAGTGCACTTTAAATGTGTAGTTTACTAAACAATGGGCAAAAACTGCAGTATTTGTGCGGTGTATGTGGGGGAGGAACAGACAGGTTGGAGAGGGGATATCCACCACCCCTTAGCAGCCACACCTACTGGTCTTGGTCCTATGTAGGCTGTCCATCCCCTGGCTGCTATTCCCCTATGGCTGACACAGCAGCCTCAGCTCCTCCGTGCTAGAGGGGTGAGTTGCTAAGGCCACAGGTCTATAGAAGGGTCCTGTGCCCTGACTCCAGCATGTTCCACTGTGATTTCAAGGCCAGGCTCTATGGTGCTGCTGGCACAGAGACCTTTCTGCAGCCCATTGGAAGTTCAGAAGCCCACTGTACAACTCCTCCAGTCCTGGTTTTATGCGGGACCTCTGTAGTGTGGAGGCCCTCCTGCTGGGTCCCTGCGTACCATGGGCCACTGATTACAGCCTTGGTTCTTCAGCAGGGTGTCAAAGGCTGGAACATAAATGGAGCAGAGCAGGGCAGAGAATTCATCCCATGATTCCTATGACTGTACTTTGAGTCAGTGTTTTCCGGATGGTGTGATGGCAGACCAGTCCAGGAGAGGACAAGGCGGGTGAAGGAGAGGAGCAGTGTGGGTGTGGAGAACCTTGGATCCACTTTAGTTCCCCCCCCAGGCAGAATTGGGCTTCTTTATTTCTGTGGTGGGGGTCTGGGCAGGCAGTTCTAGTTAGGCCTGGGGCTATCCAGGGGAGGAGAAGGAGGAGGAGCAAATGCCTGAGTCTTGCAGTTTGGGGGGGGGGACAGCTCCTTATCCTGCCACAAACTATGCCCATTGTCTCCCCCCACATTGTGCTGCTGTGAGGAAGGCAGCAGGTAGTTGACAGCCCTCTAGTGACTGAGGGAGCCAAGAGCCGAGACCCAGGGGAATGAACTAGGGGGATGGGAGGATAGAAAGAGAAAATCAGAGAGACAATAAGAGGCAATCTGTGGAGCAAGGAGATATGGGGGTAGGTAAAGGAGACACCCACGCCCGTACGATTTGGGGGGGGGGGGTTGCAAATGCACTCCCCATGGTCCACCTGCCCCACACAACAGCACCATCCATGACCACAGCCCCGCGGGGTTTGGAGTGCTCTGGCTTTTCCAGGGTGCCAAGCTGGGCACAGCGCTGGGCCATGTCACTGGGAGAGGGCCCCTTCCCCTTGGGTCTGTACTGGGGCTCGACTGGAGCACCAGGGCACTCTGCTAGGGCACCCGGAGCCTCACAGGCCCTTGCCAGATTGCCAGTGAAATCTGGACCTCACAGAAGTCCCGGGGTGGGATTGGCTCAGGGCTAGGATTTCACCCGTCCCATCTCAGGTCCCTGCTCCCCCGCAGCCACAGCTCCAAAGCTGCTCAGAGCAAAGATTAATAGGCAGCGGGGCCCAATCTGGGTGGAGGCAGCTGAGGCAGGAGCAGTTACCTGCCTGGATTTGAGCTCGTATGGGCAGGGAACTGAACGGAAAGCCTTGATGAATGCACAGATCTGAACCGGGAGCAATCACTGTCTTGCTGGCGGCGTGAGGAGAGCTCAGACCTGTGGCCACCCCAGAGGTGTTGATGGGTCTAAAATGTGCAATTGATAATGCTCCCCTCTCAGCTGGTGACAATCACCAACCCTTCCCAGCCCTGTCCCGCATCAAAATCCCTGCGGGATTTATAATTGATCGCTTCTCGCATCCAAAGGGTTTTGGCCAAAATGATAAATTATAATTATGATTTAGAATTTATAAAACCTTTTATTACTGTATAGAATTTTAGTATAACAATCATTTTTACCAATCACTTTTTCCAAATTTTTCATTAACCTCTCTCACGCACACTCATTGCATGACTATTTTGAACTCCTTTATATTTAACAAAAAATTGCAGTCCACATTTACAAAAAAAGCATTCCCTCCCCGCCCCCAGAAATTCCTGCATATGGGCCTGATGCCTATCCACCAAGTAATTGTAAAGGGAGTTATCAAGAAACTGAATTATTTTTCATCATTCTGTTACCATCAATAGTAAGATGTCCTGGTGTGAGACATGGCTGTGGCAGTTGCTATAGAAACACAAGCTGTTTCAAAGGTTATAGTTTGGAAGCCATATCCCAGAGGATCAAAGGGTGGCTTGGATGCTATAAACTAGAGCAATTTAGACGGTCCAAAATGCAGCCTTTTCAGTTCCCTTCACATGTAATACCAGTGTAAATCACTTGAGATCGGGAAAGAGATTTTCAGAACACCGCTCCCGCCAGCAGTTGAGCCAAAAACAAAACAAACAAAAAAAGCCAACCACTTATGAGCAGAACACACACACAAAAGAGCATTAACCTGATAGCAGTTGAACATCCCTTGGCAGTTGGCCATGCATTGATGTTGCCAACCCACCAGGATTGTCCTGGAGTTATGCCATGTGGTGAGACTTCCAGAAATAATACATTGAACCAAAACTGGCAACCCTAGAGTCTACCCTGCTCACCCGCCTCTAGAACCAGCCTTGTGACTAGGGTACTTTTTGCAGCAAAATAGATTGCTTTCTGCTAAACTGCTTTGTATAGCATCTGCACCAGCTCCTTTGATCTTTCCCCCAGGGCAGCATTACTCTTTGCACAGTTGGTGTCAGCCTAAAGGGATAACATCCAATGAAATAAAAAACCCAGTAATTGCTGGATTAACTGGCCTTCTGTTACAAGTATGATTATCTAGGCTCGAGACAGTTTGCTCTAGTTTTTTGCATCATTTAATTGGTGGATGCAGGTCTGGGCAATTTATCACCTACTGGCCTTATTTTGCCCATTTGTTGGATTTTCCTGCTGCTTAATTTGCTTAGTGAATCAGGCAGGGTATGTCTACACTACCCCCCTAGTTCGAACTAGCGGGGGTAATGTAGTCATACGGAGTTGCAAATGAAGCCCGGGATTTGAATTTCCCAGACTTCATTTGCATGAAGCTGGCCGGCGCCATTTTTAAATGCCGGTTAGTTCGGACTGCGTGCTGCGCGGCTACACGCGGCACAAACTAGCTAGTTCGGATTAGGCTTCCTAATGTTCCACGAGGCATACAGCTAGTTCGGATTAGGAAGCCTAATCCGAACTAGCTAGTTTGTGCCACGTGTAGCCGCGCGGCACGCAGTCCGAACTAGCCGGCATTTAAAAATGGCGCCAGCCGGCTTCATGCAAATGAAGCCCGGGAAATTCAAATCCCGGGCTTCATTTGCAACTCCGTATGACTACATTACCCCTTCCCACTTCGAATTAGGGGGGTAGTGTAGACATACCCGCAGGTACTAAAGTACCTGTGTCTCTCTAAGAGCATGTCTACACTAGGAAATTATTTTGAAATAACTAAATTTGAAATAATAACTCCTGAAATAACTATTTTGAAATCTGCTGTCCTTGGGGAATATGCTAGAGTACAGATTTCAAAATAACCAGCCTGTTATTTTGAAATAAGGGGGAGTTATTTCAAAATAACTCCCTACTGTAGACCAGGACTAAGAAACAACCTGCTTTTCTCCCTCTGTGGTTCACACTCACCCAGCCATTATCCAAAAGGCTTGTTCAGCAGTCCCATTTCAGATCATCACCATTCCCATTTTGGCCTAGGGCCAGACTGCAGCTTGAAAAGCTATGTTGACACATAATTTTCCACCTCTACTACATATAGTGCAGCTGCTAGCCTCTCTTATCACTTTGAATTGCAAATAAGCACTTTGGCATATAGTATACATGATTATAATTACTTTTCCTAGAAGTTTCATGGGGAGAAAAGAGACTAGTGTTTACTTTTGTTATTTCCTCCTTTCAGACGAACAATCATCTTATCTTCCTTGCACCTGATTTACTGATCTACTATAGCGCTATGTCTACACTGGCAGCTTCTTGTGCAAGAACTCTTTTGTGGAAGAGTTCTTGTGCAAAAACTCTTCCACAAGAGCGCGTCTACACTGCCATGTGCTTTTGCACAAGAGCATCCATGGCAGTGTAGATGCTGTCTTGCACAAGAAAGCTCTGATGGCCATTTTAACAATAGGGGCTTCTTGCACAAGAAATTCATGTTGCCTGTCTACACTGGCCTCTTCTGGAAGAGCTCTTGCACAAGAGGGCTTATTCCTCGTGGGGAGAGGAATAACTCTTCTGGAAGAAGCCCTATTTTACAACGCTGTGCTGTAAATTTACTTCTGGAAGAACAGTCGTGCAGTGTAGACAGCAGGCAAGTTTTTGCGGAAGAACGACTGTTCTTGCGCAAGAAGCTGCCAATGTAGATGCAGCCCTAAGGATTGTTCCAAATGTAAATAAGTACTGTTTCCAGTCCATGTAGCTTTTTTGTCTATCTTCCTTTTGTAATGAGAAACAGTATCCTTGTTAGAGTAGGACAGGAATGGGAGATGTGGCTCTTTGGTTATGTTCCCAACTCTGCTGCTGGCGTGGTGTGCAAACCCAGTGTAATCCACACACCTACTGGGTGTGGTTCATGGTGCCATGTAATGGCATTTATACCACTTACAGTCAGTGTGTGAGTGAGAGCGAATGAGTTTGCTCTACAGCCTTAGCTGGTAGTCAGCTGGCTTTATACCTCAAGCTGTAGAAGCTCATGTACTAAGCTCCAGAGGTCCCGGGTTCTGCCTGTTGGCGCTACAAGTGAAATCTAAAATCTTCTCCACACCCAGTAGGTGTGTGGGCTACACTAATAAGGCACTTAACTTACCTGGACTTTTTTTTTCCCCACTTGCAACATAGGGTAGAAGGATATTGTAAAGCTTAATTAGTGTCTGTAAAGTGATTTAAAATCTTCAAATGAAGCATGCCCTAAAAGTGCAGAGTATTATTATAATTCTAATATTATAATTCTAATTACAGGCCATCCCCGGGTTACATGGATCCGACTTACATCGGATCCCTACTTACAAATGGGGTGAGGCAACCCCGCACTAGCTGCTTCCCCCCAACAGACCAGGGAGACGCGGAACAGCTTTTCTCAGCAGACACCTCAGCTTGAGAATAAAGGACTAAGGGAAGTGAGATGTGGGAGAATAAAACTGAGCTCTGGAGAAATGTTTGGCTAGAGTTTCCCCTACAATATGTACCAGTTCCGACTTACATACAAATTCAACTTAAGAACAAACCTACAGTCCCTATCTTGTACGTAACCCGGGGACTGCCTGTATCTTGTTAATTATTCATTTGCACCATGGCGATTTCAGGGACATCTTAACAGTAGCTTTGGGAGGATCATCATTTCTAGAAACCATACAGCTGGAGTTATTTAAGAGTTTGATATAATTAGCCTGTGGATCTTGTTGCCACAAGATATCACTGAGCTCATCAGGATTAGAAAAAAATTGGACAGTTATATGAATAAATGAGAATATCCAGAATTACAACAGCAAGGATGCAAAAACAGATATTGGACAGCATGTGGACACTCATTGAAGCATCAACTCTGAGGGGGTTCCAAAAGAAACCTTCTGTTGAGTAAGGTGTTCCATAACTGCCAACTGTGGGGTTTCTTGACCCTTCCTCTGAAGTAATCGGTGCTGGCCACTGTCTGACAGGACACTGGATTAGATGGGCCTTGGATCTGATATCCAGTCTGGCAATTCCTTTGTTCTTAAGATTGATGACTACTGAAATATTGATAACAAAAGGGGCTGAGGTAATGTTTTGTGTTAGATGTTTTTCTGCTCATGAAAGACCCAAGTTTTTAAGCTACACAGAGCTCTTCTTCAGTCTGCTCAGCTCACGAGTATGTCTCTTTCACCAACCGAAGTTAGTCTAATACAAATATCACCTTACCCACTTTCTTGTGTCTCCAATATACAGGTTGCAGAAACAGTGAAAACAATATTGAAATCTAAAGTATATTCCCCTTGAAAGTGGGCAAGAAAGCAAAAACACTTTAATTAGTTAGACTTCGATAGATATGCCTTTATCTCAAGAAGTTTGTCACACATCTCAAAGATCAGTATCTGAAAGCTGCTCTACCTTATGGCGACGTCTAGACTGGCATGATTTTCCACAAATGCTTGTAACGGAAAAGTTTTCTGTTAAAAGCATTTTCGGAACAGAGCGTCTAGAAAGCACTTTTTGCGGAAAAGCATCCGTGCCAATCTAGACGCGCTTTTCCGCAAAAAAGCCCCGATAGCCATTTTCGCGATTGGGGCTTTTTTGCGCAAAACAAATCTGAGCTGTCTACACTGGCCCTTTTGCGCAAAAGCTTTATGCAAAAGGGACTTTTGCCCGAACGGGAGCAGCATAGTATTTCCGCAAGAAGCACTGATTACAGATAGTAGGAAGTCAGTGTTCTTGCGGAAATTCAAGCGGGCAGTGTAGACAGCTGGCAAGTTTTTCTGCAAAAGCAGCTGATTTTGCGGAAAAACTTGTCAGTCTAGATGCAGCCTACATGTATGAAGGTCAAAATGTACCCATCCTCTCCTAACATCCTTCTTCTTTCATCTGGAACTTCTTGGGGGCTGTAGATACAAGCATGTTGGGCTGTGTATCTGGGTTACTGCTGTCAAGTGAACATATATTTTTGTAAGGTGCACAAGGAGCTATTCAAATAATATCTCAAAGTTTAATATATTTTTTCTGCCCTGATCAAGTACTATACTTAGTCCTGAGGTCCCTTCCAGTTCTATGGTCCTATGATTTACTATGTTTTCTATAAGGGACAATATGGTATGTAGTGGCTTGTGCATGATTATTGCTGCCATCTACTGGGTGGAATATATTAGACATGCTTGCTCATTTGTACCTCCAGTCCCTTCCCAAGCTGAGCTAACAAAACTGCTCTTTTTGCTCAGCTAAGTTTAGTAGCTTAGGTCTCCAGCACCCAAGTTTTTGTGTTCTGTTATTAGCTGAAGATGTGCTAGTTTAGGTTTTTCTAAGAAACCAACAGTGTGGTATCGACATGCAAACTGTAAATTGGGAAACCCATAGGTGTATAGATGAGTGAGGACTCTTTGGTCTTAGAGTGAAACCACAACTTTTTAAGGTGTACAGTGGGGTATGAATCCGGATTCTCATGTTGCCCAGGAAAAACTACTAAAAGGCAAATAGTACATGATGGAAAAGGATTCATGAAAGCAGCTAGCAAAAAATCTGCAACATACAGAAGGACATGGAATGGGAAGCAATACAATGGAAGTGACAGAACTTGTTCTTACCTGTTTGGTCTGATGACTTGTTTTAAATAATTCGTTTTTAAAAATGATGTAGAGGGAAGAAGTAGCTGGGGCAGCCGGTATAAAAGGTGGGGGGAAGGCACAGCCCAAACCACCAGCTTGGTCCCACCCATTCTCTGCCCCCAGAATGCCTACTGTAGACATTCTGGGGGCAGAATATTGCTGCATTCGAGTGCCTGCCCTTCCCGTGGTCTGGGGCTGGAGAGGCTGGAGCCACACACCCTTCTCCCTCCCTGTGCTCTGGGGCTGGGGAGGCTGAGGTTGCATGCCCTCTTACCTTGTTGTGGTGCTGGGGGATGGGGTGGCTTGGTTTTCACAGGGGTGGGGCTAGGGGCTTGTCTTCTCCAGCTCTAACTTCACCCAATGCCCATAAGCATTAACACATATAGGGCTTCTTATAAGACATGTGTTTTCAGTAGGCAGTTTACTGAAGTCAACCGAGTTATACAAGAGGCATATCTGATTTGCAAAATGTCGGCCATAAGTCACCTGACAGCTTCTTTGCACCTTACAGCTTACCAGCTCCTCACAAATTGGTGGGAACTTTCTCTTAAGGAAAAGGGTGATCAACATTTCTAAAATAATGTATTTGATTGAATGGCTTTCTCTGAGTCACAGCTGCCCAGAGATATTTGGTATTTTTCTATTCATAGACTGAACAACTTTTCGATTCACAAATAAAATAAAATTACCAACTTGGGAGCATGTCCTCTTACATGAAAGATGTTAGTAATCCTGGATCCAAGGAAATGTCACAGAAGGTCACTATCCTGCAATATGCCATAATTCTTAATCAATTAAGAGTCTCTTGTCCCCTAAGCCTATGGAGGTTACTGCAAACTTATTTCATTATTAAATCACTGATTATTCTCTCAGTTATATCTGTGTTTGCTCAATTATAAAGATGCTGGAGGCCACATTATGCTTTCAGATACAGCTGTGCAGCCTCATTCTTTTCCAGCAAATGCCTTCTGTTGAAAAAGATATGACTGAGGGCAGAGCTGGAAGACAATGGGATTGCACAGGTGCAATCAGGGACATGATCTGAAAACAATGGGATTTGCCCAGAAGTCACTGGGGGAATCACTGTATCATCTTTATTACTGGGGATGGTGCATAAAAAAGCAATAAATCCAGCTTGGTGCTCCATTTCAAACCAAATTGATAAGCCTAATAGTGAAGGAGAAAAACTCCGTTTTATTTGTATACAGTGTAAATTTTATATGGAAGCAGTAAAATTCAAATAAAACCTTCACCGCTATTTTTACAGCCACTTTTTAGAGTAGCTGAATGCCACTCTGCAGAGCTGGATTCTATCCCGGCCTCTGCCACCATGTTCCTATTTCCAGATGTCACCTCAAACTTTCCTCCTGCCATCACGTGTCAGTGCAGGGAAGGGGGCCCGACCCCTGCTGCCAACGCCAGATCCCCTGCAAATCTCCCAGACTGCGTTACTTGGGGGAGGGGTCTTAGAGGAAGAGGTGGAGGGGGGGCAGGGGTTGGGAAAGGGATGGAGGGGGCAAGGTGGGGGTGGGAAGGAGCAGAGGTGGGTTGTCCCTTACCCCACACCCTCCAAGGGACAGCCCACCCCCCCCCCAGCTTGGAGTGGTGCAGGGAGCAATCAGGTGGCTGATAACTCCTTGTGTCTTCCCCCAGCAGTTGTTTCTGGAACTTGCTCCTTCCCTTGCTCACTTAAAGTTTGAAACAGAAGCTTTATTGACACTTCTGCTTTGAATTCCTGATCCCAGGTGCCACTCTCAGCTCAGCCCATGGTGAGTGTGATCCACCAGGGGGTGAAGGAAATGGTTAGGGAATTGCTCCAATCCATGAAACTATGTGCATAGGGCAGTGTCACCAAATACTGGCACCATTCGCCACATGTGATGGTGATGTTAGCTGATATTGTACTCCTGAGAGTAACGAGGGCACAAAGAGCACAGCTGCTGCTGGCGTCCTGAAGCCACCTGGAAAAGCTGCTAACCTGTGTGCTGCAATAATGCCCGTGGGAGTTATCACTGCCTGGCACAGGAAAGTGCCTTACTTTGAAGGAAGAAATAAGGCTGCCATCCCTACAAGAGATTAAACTGTTCCTCCTGAGAGATCTTGATTTAAGGGAAATCCCTGTGTACATAAACTGTCCTGCATGCACCCCCTGCTGGCCTAACTCTGGAGGGAAATAAGCAGTTAGCATTGGTATCCTTTTCTAGTACAGTACTAGTAAATTAATGAAAAGTCAAAATGTGTCCTGCTAATTTGGGGATATTATCCCTATAATGGGAAATGTATTCATACATTTACCTGAGGTTCCTTCTGCTGCATCAGGCTCACCTGTGATCCAGAGGTGGGACAGGCTGGACTGTAGTGAAGTTAAAACCAGCTCTTGGCTTGCTACACAGCAGGATTGCTCAGTTGCCTGTCCCTCCTCCTCCTCCTTTTCCACCCTCTCTCGCCTTCACTGTTGATGGCAGGCACCTGTGACCTGAGTTCCCTGTAGATATTGCTGGTTGTGTGTAGGGCAGTGGTGGGGTTTCTGACAAGTATGGCATGCAGCTTGTTGTGAAAGCGGTAGATCTGTGGGCTGGCACCAGCTCAGTTTCTGGCCCCTCTGGCGTACCTGCTACAGTTTCTTGGCTTTCACATGGCTTTGTGGCTGGTTCCGGCATATCCCTTCATCTGCATCTCTGAGCAATCTGCTAGTAGATGCCCACCTTTGTGCTTGCAAATTATCAATTTAACACTTATGTGATAATGGTGACTAGACTTAATGACTCAAGTATTCCCTTCCAGTTATGGGAGGAAAGGTCAAATCAGCATCTTAGATGCCTATATACAAATTTGAGAAATATGGGTAATAAGCATGAAGAACTGGAAGTGCTAATAAATAAGTACAATTATGACATTGTTGGCATCACAGAAACTTGGTGGGATAATACACATGATTGGAATGTTTCTATAGAAGGGTACAGCTTGCTCAGGAGGGATAGACAGGGGAAAAAAGGGAGGAGGTGTAGCCTTATATATTAAAAATGAACACACTTGGAGTGAGGTGGAGATGGACATAGGGAACGGAAGTGTTGAGAGTCTCTGGGTTAGGCTAATAGGGGTTAAAAACAAGGGTGATGTCATGCTAGGAGTCTACTACAGGCCACCTACCCAGGTGGAAGAAGTGGACGAGGCTTATTTTTAAACAACTATCATCCAAAGCCCAAGATTTGGTGGTGATGGGGGACTTCAATTATCCAGATATATGTTGGGAAACTAACACAGTGGGGCACAGACCATCCAATAAGTTCTTGAACTGCATTGGAGACAACTTTTTATTTCAGAAGGTTGAAAAAGCTACTGGGGGGAAGCTGTTTTAGATTTGATCCTAACAAATAAGGAGGAACTGGTTGAGAATTTGAAAGTGGAAGGCAGCTTGGGTGAAAGTGATCATGAAATCAGAGTTCATAATTCTAAAACGGTAGTGAGGAGAACAGCAAAATAGAGACAATGGATTTCAGGAAGGTGGATTTTGGTAAGCTCAGAGAATGGATAGGTTTCCATGGGAATCAAGACTGAGGGGAAAAACAACTGAAGAGAGTTGGCAGTTTTTCAAAGGGACATTATTAAGGGCCCAAAAGCAAGCTATTCTGCTGTGTCAGAAAGATAGAAAATATGGCAAAAGACTGCCTTGGCTTAACCAAGAGATCTTGCATGATCTAAACATAAAAAAGGAGTCATATAAAAAATGGAAAGTAGGCCAAATTACTTAGCTTATATTCATCCTATATAAATCCAACAGCACAGGAATGCAGGGGCAAGATTAGAAAGGCAAAGGCACAAAATGAGCTAAAACTAGCTACGGGGAATAAAGGGAAACAAGATGACTTTTTATAAATACATTAGAAGCAAGAGGAAGACGAAAGACAGGGTAGGCCCACTGGTCAGTGCGGAGGGAGAAGCAGTAACAGGAAACTTAGAAATGGCAGAGATGCTTAATGACTTCTTTGTTTCGGTCTTCACCGAGAAGTCTGAAGGAATGCCTAACATAGTAAATGCTAGTGGGAAGGGGGTAGGTTTAGAATATAAAAATAAAAAAAGAACAAGTTAAAAATCACCTAGAAAAGTTAGATGCCTGCAAGTCACCAGGGCCTGATGAAATGCATCCTAGAACGCTCAAGGAGCTGATAGCTGGAGGCTCAGGTACCTCCTCTATCATCTTTGGAAAATCATGGGAGACAGGAGAGATTCCAGAAGACTGGAAGAGGGCAAATATAGTGCCCATCTATAAAAAGGGAAACAAGAACAACCCAGGAAACTATAGAGCAGTTCGTTTAACTTCTATGCCAGGGAAGAAAATGGAGCAAGTAATTAGGTAAATCATCTGTAAACACTTGGAAGGTGGCAAGGTGATAGGGAACAGCCAGCAGGGATTTGTAAAGAATAAATCATGTCAAATCAATCTGATAGCTTTCTTTGATAGGCTACTGAGCCTTTTAGATAAGGGAGAAACAGTGGGTGTGGTATACCTAGACTTTAGTAAGGCATTTGATACAGTCTCGCATGATAGTCTTATCAATAAACTAGGCACATGCAACTTAGATAGGGCTACTATAAGGTGGGTGCATTACTGGCTGGATAACCGTACTCAGAGAGTAGTTATTAATGGTTCACAATCCTGCTGGAAAGGTATAAGAAGTGGGGTTCCACAGAGATCTGTTTTGGGACTGGCTCCGTTCAATATCTTCATCAATGATTTAGATATTGGCAAAGAAAGTACGCTTATTAAGTTTGCAGACGATACCAAGCTGGAAGGAGTTGCGACTGCTCTGGAGGATAGGGTCATAATTCAAAATGATCTGGACATATTGGAGAAATAGTCTGAGGTAAACGGGATGAAGTTTAATAAAGACAAATGCAAAGTGCTCCACTTAGTGAGGAACAATCAGTTCCATACATACAGAATGGGAAGCAACTGTCTAGGAAGGAGTATGACAGAAAGGGATCTAGGGGTTATAGTGGAATACAAGCTGAATATGAGTCAGCAGTGTGGTGCTGTTGCAAAAAAAGCAAACATGATTCTGGGATGCAACAACAGGTGTGTTGTGAGCAAGACACGAAGTCATTCTTCCGCTCTACTCTGTGCTGGTTAGGCCTCAGTTGGGCTATGTCTACACTCGCGGCTTCTTGTGCAAGTATGGCCGTTCTTGCACAAGAATCCGCAGAGCGTCTACTCTGCCTGCCCGCTCTTGCGCACGGAAATTTACAGTATGGTGTGGTAAGAGAGGGCTTCTTGTGCAAGAGCTATGCTCTTTTTCAACAGGTGTAAGCCCTCTTGTGCAGGAGCTCTTGTGCAAGAGGGCAGTGTGGATGCTCGGCAGGGATTTCTTGCGCAAGAAAGCCCTATGGCTAAAATGGCTGTCGGAGCTTTTTTGTGCAGGAGAGCGTCCACACTGCTATGGGAGCTCTTGTGTGAAAGCACAGCGTGCAAATGGCAGTGTGGACGTTTTCTTGCGCAAGATGTTCTTGCGCAAAAAGAGTGTAGACATAGCCTTGGAGTACTGTGTTCAGTTCTGGGCACCGCATTTCAAGAAAGATGTGGAGAAATTGGAGAGGGTCCAGAGAAGAGCAAAAAGAATGATTAAAGGTCTAGAGAACATGACCTATGAAGGAAGGCTGAAAGAATTGGGTTTGTTTAGTTTAGAAAAGAGAAGATTGAGGCGGGACATGATAGCAGTTTTCATGTATCCAAAAAAGTGACATAAGGAAGAGGGAGAAAACATGTTCATCTTAGCCTCTAGTGATAGAACAAGATGCAATGGGCTTAAACTGCATCAAACGAGGTTGGACATTAGGAATAAACATTGGAATAAATTGCTCAGGGAGGTTGTGGAATCTCCATCTCTGGAGCTATTTAGGAGTAGGTTAAATAAATGTCTATCAGAGATGGTCTTGACAGTATTTGGTCCTGCCATGAGGGCAGGGGTCTGGACTCGATGACCTCTCTAGGTCCCTTCCAGTCTTGTTTTCTATGATTCTATGTCTTACGCTGTGTACATTTTGCCCTTCTTTCAGAATAGCGGTCACTCATTCATGGCCCCAAACTGAGTTGTATATTGTGCAGTTCTTCATGCTTTTAGCAGCAGTGAAATAGCCAGTTACGTTGACGTTTAAAGACAAGGCATCTCAGTTACCATTTCAGAATGGTGAAGAGGGCAGCTTAAACATCCCAGAATGATGGCTTCAAGTTGCCTGGAGATCCAGGCAGACATCGCCACATCCTTTAATGGATGTTCAAGCTGTAAATATTTGTATTATAATCACAAGGGATAGGGGGTTTCATTATTATTTGAAATTCTGGAGAAAAAGTTGGCATCATTTAAAAAAAAAAACCAAAAAAACCTGAGTTGCTGACCTGGCCCAATTCCATCCTTTGGCCTAGTGAAAATTGAAGAGTATATTAAGAGGAATGATGGGGTGATACAACAGAGGGAGGCTGCACATTGTACCCATGGCTCAGGATCAGGTTAGGGAAGAGCCAGGCTGCCTCTTGCACTTTGGTCTCCTGCACCCATCAACCTGGCTCTGGGCTCCACCTATTCCCCCCTCCTTGTTATCAAGCAGTAACACCTGCTAGTGTCCCCCTGGTTGTCCCTTCGAGTTTAGGGGCTAGGCCCCACCCTGGCAGCCATAGGTGGCGTGGGGCGGCCGTCAGGAGGTGCAGCCCCTCTATGCTTCAGGCCCGGCCAAAATTTTAATTGCTAATTGGGGTGCCCCCACTTGCCGCTCCTGTTCCCCCTCTCGCCTGCAGGCACCAGTGGGCCCTGCTGGCATCACTGGGGCGCGGCAGCTCCCGCTTGGGAGGGGGACGGGGCGCGCTGCTCCAGCCCCTGCGGGTCCGCTCCCCACGATGCCGGGACCGCGGGCAGAGCGGCCCCCCGGGAAGAACCGCAGCGCGTCCGCTTCCCATCTCCGCGCTACAGGGCTCCTTTGTGACGTAAGTCGGGGGAGACGCGCTAGCGTCCCTGCCGGCCGCGGTGATTGGCCAGAACAGAGTAGGGGCGGGCGCAGAACGTCGCTGTTTGGGTTTAAACGTTCCAGCGGGAGGGGCGGGCCTAGATCCCGGGCAGTGCGGGCGGGGGAGGCGGCGCTGAGCGGGGTCTCGGCGCGGCAGGTTGCTGGCAGCGGCCCCGGCATGGTGCCCGCGCGGCCCCGCGTGAAGAGCGAGTACATGAAGCGCTTCAAGGAGCCCCAGTGGGAGGCGTGCGGCCCCTGCTACCGGGAGCTGCTGCGCTACCGCCTCAGCCGCCGCCTGCTGGAGCAGGCGCACCGGCCCTGGCTCTGGGACGGCTGGGAGCCGGACAGCAGCGGCAGCAGCGCCGGCTCCCCCTCGCCCCCCAGCGCCAGCCCCCCGGCCGCGCAGCAGCAAGAGGCAGCGCCCGGTCCCGCCGCTGGCAGCAGCAGCCACGCTGGGGAGCCGGGCGCAGCGGGGAGGGCGAGCCCGGCGGAGCCCCCGCGTGCAGCGGGTAGGTAGCAGGCGGGCCGAGAACCCGGCTTCCGAGGGGCTGGGCCGTGGCGTGGGGCTGGGAGAGGCAGGGTGGGAGGTAGCGGCCATGACACCGCTCGGTTCCCCATCGCCCGTGGCAGCCTCCAGCGAGCGGGTCCCTTGATTTACCCCCCCCCCCCATCGCTGCCCCCAAGGCTGGGTGGGGCAGGGCGAAGGCCGCTGCCTGCGGGGCCCTGGGTGGGGGACAGGACCGTCTGCCCCGCTGGCCCCTCTGCTTCTCTCCCGCGGTGGGGCCTTCCAGCCTCTGTCGCTCTCCGCAGCAGCAGAGTCATGTGATTCCTGACAGCTCGGCTTGGCTGATGCCCACAAAGCCTCTCGGGAATGGGTGAGGATCCAGGGATGGTCCCAGGTCTGTCCCGCAGGGCAGTAAGCGTTTTCAGTGCCCCACCCAAAAGGTAACGCACCAAACTCAACCCGCTTGTGAATGTGATGACTTGGTGCCTAAAGCACAGTCCCTGAAAACATGCCTTGCGAAGGTCTTGTTAATTTCACTTTTCTTAAAGCTGTTGCCTGTTAGGAGGACATGCCTGCAGGCCTAGAAAGATAACCCTGCTTCGGTTCTGCTCAGTTTCCATTTGGAAGGCTCCCCCCCCCCCCCCCCCGACTTACACAGAAACATATAGGATTATATTTTAATAAGGTTTAAATTCTGCAGGACCTATGTAGGTCTCCTTATTTGACATGATCACTTTCCTGCTTGCCAAGGCTGAAATGCAAGTAATGTTTTAAAGCCTCCTGGCTCAACCTGTTTCTGTTTACTTGCAGCCTAGTATCTTATTGTTTGCTTGGAGGCTAGAGGGTCTAGCAGTTGAGTTCTATTTTTATAATTCAGTACTCTTTACCTAAACAAGGCTAACTACAGAGCACAATTCCCCCTCATCTTCTTGATTACTTTTCCAGTTGCTTCTGAGTTCAACTAAAGGTCCTGGTCCCATTAGAATTCTTGAAGAGCTTGGACCAAAAAGACTCAGTGCCTGCCACTTGGTTCTCAGTAGAGATTAGTGTAACTGTGCAACAGTTTAAAGTGGTTACATGCAGGCTCCTGGACAAGTGCACTGGCTCCTGGGGAGGTACCTCTCCCCATCTGTGTGCTGCTGCCTCTGTATCAGCGGCAGCAGTGCAGGTAGGAAGGATCATACTGTACGTGCAGGGATTTGGCTTAGAAACCAGTTCCTGGGGAGCCAATTGCTGCCCTGCGGGTAATCCCTGAATTTCAGTGGTTACATATTTAAACACATTTCAACATCCCCAAGTGCCCAATCTTCCACCAACACCTCTCTGTTATCAGGCATGTAGAACTGGAAGCACCCAGAGTGATGCTACTGGTGGCTAGAGACAATGTATTTTAAGTGTTTGGCAAACTGTTTCACGAGTGTGTACTAAGATTGTATTCTAATCTTCCTGCCTTCATAACCTGATGCAGAATGAAGTGTTGAAGTTTATTTGTGATAACAGAAGTGGTGACTTGAGGTGGAATGGGGAAGTGCAAGTACAAGTGACTATCCCCTAGGCTCTGGTCCACTTGAGTCCCTTACTTTTCATTTTACCTTATTTTCAGTGCTTAGATGATGGATATATTTAGAGAACTTCAGAACTGGAAATGTAGACCGATTTCATTAAATGTCTTTATATACAGAATAAATATTTTAATCTGTGAAAATGATTCTTGGTGTTATTGGCACTGTAAATAATCATCTTAAAGAAAAGACCCTTCTTTGAGTTCTATCTGTAACTGAAGTATAGACCATCCTCTGGGTTATCCTAGCAATAATAAGGCTATTAAAAACAACAGAATGAGATGCTGAATTCTACTTTGTGGTACATTTGTAGCTGAGGGAGTCAATAATTCCAGGTTAAGTGAATGCTAGCAGGTTTCATAAACACAATAACCTTGGAAACGGAAATTATGTACCATATGGGCAGCACTTGTGCACGTTTTCCTGGGCTGCGCTGCTCATGTGCCTTTCATACCTCGGATAGGCTACTCTAAGGACAGTGCATCTGATTCTCATGCTCGTTCGTTCTTTATCTTCTGTCAAGACTACCAACACAAGTGCTAGTTATCATAACGTGTTCTTGTCACCCAGCATTGTATAGTAATTACAATTCAGTGATAAACTGAAAGTATTGAGTTATAGCCAGTCACACAGGTGATTAGGAACAAGTGATTTGTGTGGACCCCATATGGCCTAATCCTTGGGGAGGGAGTTCCTGAGCATTTGAGTCACCCATTGCCATGAATGGGTGTGTGGCATCTACAATACCTGAAAGTCAGGCTTTATACTAACACGAGTCAGTTAAGTAAAAATGCAGAACTCAAAATGGAAGATGTTGCAAAAAACCTCAATGATAACCAGTCATACCATGTATTCTGGCTCCAGCTACAGGAGGGGTGGGCAAAGGCAGCAATTGCCTCAGTGCTCAGCAATTCTAAAGGGCTCTGCTGGAGCCTCGGGCCCTTTAAATTGATTTGGGAGCATGGCATAACAGACTGCAGAACCCTGCGCAGCATGCTCCAGGTGGCTCAGAGGGTTGGTGGAGGGGGAACATGGTGTGGTCTGGGTGGTGCTGAGGGCTGGCTGTCCCAGCTTTGCCCCTTCTGGGAGCATGGAGCTACCCCTTCCCACATTGCTCAAGGGCTTGGCAATCCTGTCAACCCCCTTGCCTGAATGTATTAGGGGATCTGTGCTAGGTAGTGCCTCATGAAGCAAAACACTTTAACCACTGAAGTTCTGTGTGTTCCTTTTAACACCTTTCTTGTAGCACTTCTGGAAAAACGAAGGCGGTATTGAAATACTGTGTACATTCATGACTAAATCCTGAATTGTCATGACCTGGGGAGCTGTAACTGCAGTATTTGTGGAGCATCTTTAAAGAGACAAACTGTGGCAACAATTCTCATTGTGAGTCACAGTTACTTATGTAAATTGTTGCTATGGTATCCGTGTAGCATCATAATTACATAAGCAGGTTCTCTGGCAAAAAGCAGTAGCGGCAAGGAAGGCTCCGGGCCTGTTACTGGAGTTTTGAAAACATTGCATGTTTAGAGTATGTCTATGTGGCACACCACTGATGGCATGTAGAGTATTTGTAGCTATGTGTTGTGTAATTACACATGACTGTGAAAGACTCTGGTGTGAGAAGGAAGTGAGGAAAAGTGCTGGTATCAGATGATCTTGATAATTGCTCATTTTCAGTGGGAGACCTCATGAATAGGATCCTATAGAGATCCATCCTCTTTTGTTCCCCCCTTATCAGTGAAAGAAAACTACTGGTGGGTATCATGAGCAGCTCTGTGTTCAAGTGCTGACTGTGTGTTTACATGGTTACAACTCTTCCACCAGCTGGATTAGACATTACTGTTCTTCAGATGCCCTAATGAGTAGCAAAAATAAAAACGTGGATGGAGACTTGTAGCTCATGTTTCAATCTTTGTACTATAGCACTGATTCTGGTGATCGGGGGGAAATGACAGAAATCATGGTTGGCTTCCTCTGTAGCAACTCAGTTATGGAAGATACTGTATAGCATCTCCATAAGTTCCCTACATGCATTTATGCTCCTTTCCTTTTCAGCCTGTATACTGATGACCTGACAATAAGTACATATATGCAGATGATTTATTTTGCTGATGTGGGTGGTTGACTGCATTTATCTAAGTATCACTTACCAAGGAGAGACAAACTCTGGCCACATACGTTAAGGAAATCTAAGATGGTGGCCAGAACTTTCCACCTGGGTACTTGGTAGATCAGCCCTTTACAATCTGTGTGGAGCAGAAATTAGTAGGAGCCTCGGGGGGGAGGGAAACGAGAAGAGGCAAACGTTCTACTAACATCCGTCCCAGTGCTGATGGTTTTTCCAGTGGAATGCTTTGCAGTAGTGTAGCTCAGGAGTTGGCACACCACTGCCTGTAGCATAAGTGGTTGCTTTAGCCACACTAACATATAACTTCTGTTTTGGGGAGCAACACTGGAGTGACATCATCTTAAAACTGTATGGAGGGCTTTGACTGACTGAAAACAACCTGCCCCATGTGAGGCTGACAGTGTTGCCAATGGGTGCAAATAAGAGAAACTCTTTCTCCTCCCCCCCCCCCAAAAAAAAACCACCTCCACAAATGCCTGTGGCTCCTGCTGACTTGCCAAGACTGATGGCACAACATTCTTTTGTGGCAGCTGTTTATGCACATCAGTGTTTCCCACTCAGTGCCAGTCTTGGATGAACAATGGCACAGGAAGCAGCAAGTCTGGCATCCAGAGGAAGGCAGGCTGGCTGACTTCAGAAGTTGTATTTTACCCCCAGTATGCTCGCAGTCTAGGGTGCGGGTCTTGGCCGAGGCTAAACGGGCTGCTGACAGGAATTGGAAGAGTGGTACAATTTAAGATGAGAGGGTGGGTGCAGCAGTTAAATGTAGATATCTGCTTGTGACATAACTGAGAAGTCATTAGCATCTAGGTCTAGAACCTAGTCCAGGGCAAAGTTGTAGCCTAATCTTAGCTCTTCAGCAAGAGTATCACACTCCTTATTTTGCTTAGATGCAGACATAGTGGTCTGTGCTGCTTTTGATGCTTCCAGGCTAGATTAGTTATAGTGTTCCTTGCTTAAGGCAGACCGTGGCTGTTCTGCGAAAGTTGGCCTTCTACGCTGGGGTGGGCGGTAATTTTTGATGGGGTTTCCATCCAACAAGAGCTGGGAGGATTGTGCTGGGGGCATGGTCAGCGCATGGAAACTCTCACCATTCAGAGAGACACATTTTGAGCCCAGCGGCCAGCTACTTTGAGCAATGTGTGGGGGTGTGGCAGGGAGGGAAACTTCCTGATGGTCCTGCAGCCCTCCAGGACCCTGGTGGCCCAGAGTATCGTGGTGCAGTGGATTTGGCCCATGGGCTGTATCTATGCTTGTCCCTATCCTAGGCAGGGACATGTGAAGTGAAATTGCTATATAATAGCGTATTATATTAATATGCTCCACACTGCAACTCTATTGATAAAAGATCCTGAGTGTCCTCTTTAATTGCGTTGCAGGAACGTCTAGGATAAATGGAGAATAAAAAGACCGTCCTGCCCTCAGAGCTCTGCATGGCAACAAGAATTCCCTAATCAGCAAAGGCTTCTGGGAAAGAGCTCTCTGGGGGTAGGGGGTCTGTCTTTTTGTTCTTTGTGCCATGAGATTTAGATTGTGTACAATTACAGAACAAAGTTATTTTTGTTTTGTTTTTTTAGGAAAAGTCCCTCTCCTCTGGTCCTATTGCAAACAGTTGTGCTGGGTATTACACGCGTTAGCTCAGAATCCCTATTGGTTACTCAGTTAAACACCTCATCCCGCAATTTTATTCTTTGTCCAGTGCCTATAATTTTCAAAGCACGAGGAAAGAAAAATGAGCGTTTATGAAGAGGCAGTATCTGTGCTTTCCAGCCACTGCTTTTGAAAAATTTAATTACAGTTAGAAGTGATGTGTGGGTAGCTAAATATCAGCTCAGTGCAATAGCATTTTCTTTAGCTCCTCCAAGCTTTGTGACTGACATCCACCCACACACTGCAGTTATCTGATAGGGTCTTACCCGGAGATGGGCTTGTTTGTTATCCTGCACTATGCATTTCTTTTTAAGAGCCAAGGCTGCATTCATTAGGTTAGTATTGTACTTGAAGTCTTGTCTCTACTTTTTTTGCTAGCACTTCTTGTTCTAATTTAGGAACACACGGCAAGCGGTGCTATCTGGCCCTGTATAATCCGGAAAGCTCTATAAACCGGCATTTCTTTTGAGTGACAGAGGGCTGGCTGGCTCCATGCCCGCTGCTCCGGAGAGGGATGGCCATGGGGGAGGAGAGCTGGGCATGTGCTGCTCTTGCTCTGCCCTGAATGCTGGGTAACCGGCATCCCTTGTAGTCTCATGTTGGATAACAAAGCTTTTATTGCTTCGGGGGTAGCAGAGTTAGTCTGTACAGGATAAACATAAAAAACAACAAAGCTTATGATACCATCTACATGTTTTGTTAGTCTATAGTGTGCTACCAGACCATTTGTTTTTTTACGCTAAAGCTTTTATTATATTTCACCACTGCAGCAACGTTAATGGACTACTGCTTCTTCCTTCCTTGAGCCTTTTGTGTAGCAGTCTTTCCCAAAGAAATAAAAGTCCTATTTAGATTTCAGTGCTGGATGGTTAGTGCACATATTTAAGACTTACCGCAACAGAAAGTTCTCACAGGCGTATGTTCGTTTGCAAGGGAACCCCTTAACAGACAAAGTTGCAGAGTGCCAAATAATCCATGTGGCTTTTGTCAATTAACTTAAACTCTTTCTTTTCTTAACCTGGTGCGTCCACATTACACGTTTATAGGCTCATAGATGTGTAGCTGGAAGGGATCTCAGTCATTTAGTCCCGCTCCTTGCCATGAGAATATACCTAGAGTGTCTCTGACTGGTATTTGTCTATCTTGTTCCTTTAAAAACTCCAATGATTGGACTCAACCTGGTTTTATTAAGTGTAATTTTTTTGCTGGTTGCATGTTCTTGTGCAGACAAGGCCTGTGCTAGAAAATTATTCAAATGTTATGTTACTAGCTTGAACCAATCCAGAGTCAAGTGGCTTAAAGAAATATTGACTGGAATTGCATGCACTCTACAGACTCTTCATCTTGTGCTTGATTTATATAGAGGATATTTTTTCTCGCACCTAAATTCTTGTAGCCTTCCAAGATGCCCTTTTGTTTCTGGAGCTTTGGAGGCCAATTATATTACTGAATCTGTGTGTTTTTATAATGTGCTTAAACAGTCTTCCTCCTATTGATCTCTTCAGGCCACTAGCTACTTAAACCTCAAAAGAGATGAATTTCCCCACATCCCATAGCTTCAAGGTACTAAGAATTCAGAATAATGGGACACCAATTCAGTTATATACTGTCCTATTTTCCAGGGGCAGTCCATCTCTCTTGGCTACAGAGTGAGTTTGTTCTTAGTTGCCACAGTGGGCAGATGTCTTATGACCGCCTATGACCAAAACCACCAAGCCTAAAAATTGACTATTTCCTCTTGTGCTAGCAAACTGTGCTAGAGTTTCCATGCTCAGTGAAATCATAAGCATGCTCTTGAAAAGTGGATCCAGTAGGAGCTCTATATAAGGTATGGGTATTTTTTTTTTTACCTTCATCCATATAGCTCTTTATTTTGGTTTTATTGTAGCTTAATCAAATTTTCCATTCTTGAGGAATTTATTAGTTTGCTTTTGCTTCCTCATTGAGGGTATATTGCTGTGCATACTGTTGGTGTCCTGATAGAGGGAGTGGAAAGTCAGGGTAGGGATGTGAATGACTTGTTGACTATTGGATAAGTAAATGTTTATCGATTAGTCAGCTAGTTGCTTCCTCTGCCCCCTTGCTGCCTCTATCCGAGGCAGGAAGAGGAGGGGGTGCTTTAAAGCGGCAGCGCTGTGTGGAGCCCGGGGCCAGATCCAGTGCTGCATGGAGTCCCCAGCTGGTGCTGGGCTGCATGTGGTGTTTCAAAGCGGCAGCACCACATGAAGCCTGCGGTTAGCTGGGGTCTCCCCCACTGACCCTGCGCTTCATGTGGCGCTGCCGCTTTGAAATGTCGTGGGGAGCACGGAGCCAGTGGGCAACTACTTGAGCCCCCTGCTGGCCCTGTGCTCCCCACAGAGCTTTCACCTCTGAAATGTAGTAACATCTCTGGGGCCAATGCTATACTTCAAAGGCGGAGGAGCACTTATTGACTAAATAGTCGATGTAATTTGCATCGACTATTTGATTAGCCTATTAATCTACATTTAACATCCCTAAGTCAGCTCCCAATATACTGTACAGCAGGGGTGGGCAATAATTTTTGGAGAGGGGCCACTTAATGAATTTTGGTGTATGGTCACAGACCAGCTTCGCCTTTGGAAGAGGTGGGGCCTGGAGAAAAAGGGGTGGGGCAGGGCAGTAGACAACCCTGGGAGGAGGCTAATCTGGGCCAGAAGCTTTGAATTAAAAATACAGTGTAGGGCTCACGGCCACTGCTGCATTGTCTGGCAGCTGCGTGGGTTTGGTGCGGCTAGTTAAAAAGCCCATGGCTCTGGCCTCTGCCGGGGTAGTATCGAAACCAGGAGCTGGGAGCCATTTAAATAAAACAGGATCCTCCTGCCTGAGGTAGGGCCTGGAAATGGGCAGCCAGGATATAAACATAAAGTGACCAGATGCAGTCTGTGGGTCAGATCAAAGTTTTAGGTGGGTTGGATCTAGCCCCTGGGCCACATGTAGAGCAGACTGAGCAACAGTATGAACTTCACATGAGTCTTGGGGTGGGGTTTAGGGATGTGAAATCCTGCTTAGCTGGTTAAATGTTTTATTTAATTGGTTAATCAATTTGAGCAGCTTGTCCCCTTATCTCCCCCTGCCCCCCACTGGTTAACCTGAACCAGTAAGCCTCTCCTGTTAAGGAGGGATGCGTACCGGTTAACCATTTGCATCCCTAGAAGGGGTGGTGCTGCCCACCAGGTACCATGGTGGAGTATCAAAACTGGATGCTTGGGGGTAGCCTTGCATTGGAGCACAGAGCACTTAGGGTAGCAGAACTTTGATCTACATTGTGGTGACTCTGTCTTCATAACAGAAAGATGGGTTTTCTTTAAAGAAGAACCTGCAGGGCTAGTTTATTCTGAGGGCTTTCCCATAATAACTTCTTGTGCCCTGATATTTTTGTCACAAACTTTTAAAGCACTTTGTACATTTCAAAGGAAAATTTCCCTTGCATAACTTGTTACCAGTCTGGATGGGCAAAAATATAACAATTCAGGGCAGGGAGAGCTATGCTGTGCACTTTTTTTTTTTTAAACTTCAGTGTTTCATCTTCAGGGTTGGGAAATGTTTTGTTTTTACAAAAAGGAGTGAAGCCTTCAGGCATTTGAGGAAACTTTGGAACAGCTAATTGACTGTGGTGAGAGCCAGGGGTTGGTGTCCGGGGGGGGGGGGGGGGGAGGGGGGGGGAAGGCCCTGTCAAGGTGGTTCTTGAATGCATGGAGAACAGTCCTTGGAATTGTGCTGATCAAACTGGAGGAAAAATCTTAGTGTCCACTCAGACCAAGTAGAAGTGCAGTTAGGTAAAGTGTCACTTTCCCTTCCTTCTGGGCAGGGTGACTAACATCAGGGGCAGGGGTGATGAGTTGCTAGTCTGAGTAAAGGATGTCTGAAAAGGCTGAGAGGAAGCACAATAAACAGCTGTGGTGGAAGATCAAACAGAGTGCTCCTGCCAGTAGAGTGGCATATGATGGAGAATAGTCAAAAGTGATGCTTTGGGAGCTGTGCACATAGCTGGGTATGTTGAGTGGTGGGGCTCATCTATTGATCTGATGCAAGGGAGAATGAGTAGAGGCTTTTTGACTAAGCTCCGGTAATCTGAAGGCAAGCAACAGTCTAATTTTTGCTCACAAATGCAGAATAGACGTGGTTGTGAAACAAAACTTGACATTTTTAGGAGCAAGGTGGATCTTGAACAATGAAGTCCTACAGTGCTGGACAGTTGAGTTACTAACCAAGCTTTCATTGTATATTTTAAATACACTTGTAGAAAACTACTTCCTTCAAACAGCATCAAGATACCTGGAAAACAATATAACTCTGTTGGCTTTTGGTGTTTTGACGGGAATCTGCAGTGTGCAGTATTACAGACTGGGCCAAGCATAGTGTTAAGTTTGACACTTAGACATAACACACTTCCCAAAATTCATGAGGTCAAATGTCAGCAGTGTGTAAACTTAGGAAACATGAAAGCTTTCACAGAGGAAGTCAAAATTCAAAGTCATTTTTTGTAAGGCTAGATGCTCCTATAGAGTGAAGAAGTCTGTCGCTATCTTCAGTATGCCAGGCCAGGACTAATTGCTGTATGTCAGTGTGTTGACTACATGGAAAAAGTTGCAAGAAGGGGATAGAATTAGATAGGCTAGAGCAGTGTTTCTCAACCAGTGGTTCGAGTACTCTTAAGGGTATTCGAGAGAAGTCTAGGAGTACGTCAACAGAACTGAAATTTGGAGAAAACTGAATTTTTTGTTAAGTTTTACAGCGCTTTATTTTATTTTTTTACTTTTTACACCCAAAAATGTCATCAACTGGCTACAATTAAGTTGTTTAAACAAATGTGGTGCAATGGTAGGAAAAAAATTGTCTGAAAACTTTAGATACAGGAAGTACTTATTTTTTGTTTTGAAAAAGGGATACTTTATGGGGTTGGGGGAAGGTTGAGAAACACTGGGCTAGAGTGGTGTTGGAAATGCTGCTGATGGACTGAGTACCGTGAGAGCCATCAAGGATACTTGATGTCCAAAATGACTTCTTATACTCCTTATTAGAGATGTAAAATCCTGTCTAACTGGTGTAATGTAAATATTTAACTAGTTAATTGATCAAAGGGAGGGTGGGCAGGAGCAGCTCTTGAATCAGGCCTGCCATGGACAGGGGGTGCTCCAGCACCCCCCTGGTTAAATAGAACTGGTAAGCATCACCTGTTTAGTGATGCCTACCAGTTAACCATTCACATCTCTACTTATGCAACTCTGACACTAAGCATGGGAAAATGTTTTGTATAAATGAGACTTGATGGAGTGCATCTGTCATGCACCTAGGCGCTGTTTATCTAAGTGCTGTTTCTCTTTCAACAACACTACATATGTACATATACAGTCTTTGTTCTTAAAAGTTTTAAAACCAAACTGGTTGTTTCCATTCCCTTTAGAAAAAGAAGTCAAGAAAGACAATCAAGGAAAAGCTGCAGAATGGAGTTCAGTAAAACAAACTGACAAGTCAACCAGCCGTACAGGACAACATCCAAGTCAAAGTGCCTTGTCCAGTCGGAATGATCGAAGATCAGCCAAAAGTCCTCAAAGGACAGATGTGGCAAAGGAGCATAAACATCCATTTGCTTTATATGGCTGGGGAGAAAAACATACAGATACAGGGAGCCAGAAAACTCACAACGTCTGTGCTTCTGCCTCAGTGCATGAAGTAAGTAAATACTGGAATATTTTTTAAAGTCCCTCCCCACATCTATAGGGAAAGAAGGTTAATATTATAAAATTTACTCTTATTACTTGTTAATGTTCTAATGTTCTTTAACCTGCGTCCAGGACTACTTTGGGGCATTAATATCTTAGTTTTCCTACCATAGTCCTGCTATGTGATTTTTGCCACTCCATATTAGTCAGGAGGAATGACATTTTGGGAGTGGTGGACTGGGAGGCATTAGGTTTGAAACACTAAATTCTCTAGAGCAGCGTTTCCCAAACTATGGGCCTTGGCCTGGTACCGGGCCGCAGGAAAAAACTACCGGCCCTCAGTGTGGTTGCCGGGGTGTTCCATGCTCCCGGGGTGCCCGTGTGGCGCCGGGTCCCCCAAACCCTCTGCTGGCCTGGGCAGAATCTGCAGCTGGATGTTCCGGCTCCCGGCAGAGTCCTAGCTAGGGAAGCGCGGTGGGGGGAGGAGGAGGGGAGAGCCGGCCACTGGAAGCAGCACTGGACGGGGGAATCGGGGCAGGGCGGGCTGGAGAGATTGAGGGGCTGGTGGAAGCAAGGCTGCTGGGGGGCACGAGGTCGGGGGTAGGAGCTGGCTGGGGAAGATGCGGGAGGGGAGAAGCGGCCGCCGGAAGCAGGGCTGGATGCGGGCAGCGGGGCTGGCCAAGGAAGATTGGGCGGAGAAGCTGGGGAGAACTGGCTGTCCGGGAGGGGGTTGGGGGAAGCGGGGCTGGCCAGAGGCGTATGGGGAACTGACCCTGCCATATGTAGATCTCAGGGCGCTGCCCCCCTTTCCCCCCATCTCTCCTCCCCGCAAAGCACGAGTTAGTCCGGCCCAGGGATTCTGTTGTCGTCGTCCCCCCCCCTCCCTCCACCCTTGAGTAGTTGCGAACTGGCTGGCTGGTAGACACACTCATGCAGCCTGAGCACATTTACCAGCCACGCAGTTCGAAACTACAAACTGATACATCTAGTAATAATAAAACTTATATAACATGTCTGGTATTTTCTCATTAGGTGTCTGGTATTTTCTCAGTTTGCTTTTTATGTGTTTATATTTTTGGGCTGCAAAAAACAGTACTGGGGAAAAAAAGGGTTCCAACTAAAGTAAAAAGTTTGGGAACCCCTGCTCTAGAGCTCCAGGCCTGAATCCAATAGGACTCACTTGGCTTAACTTTTACAAGTTTGGGGGAAAACAGAGTTCCTGGCAGAGTTTCATTTAAATAGTAGTTGTCTTTTGCCCTATGCACGTAAAGCAAAGACTTAAACAGCCAAAAAAAAGTCACTTCCTGAAAATGTTGGGGGTGCCCACTTTGATAGACTGCAGGCCTGACTTTCAGGTTGTGCTAAGTACCCACCCTCAAACTTGGGTTAAAATAAATTTTAAATTAATGGAGATTGCCTATCTCCTAGAACTGGAAGGGACCTTGAAAGGTCATCGAGTCCAGTCCCCTGCCTTCACAGCAGGACTAAGTACCATCCCTGACAAATTTTTGCCCCAAATCCCTAATGGCCTTCGCAAGGGTTGAACTCACAACCCTGGGTTTAGCAGGCCAATGCTCAAACCACTGAGCTGGCCATCTAAAAACAGAAGCATCACTTTAGGAATTTCTTGCCCTGAAGATACCAGATTGGCTCTTCTAATAGATACCTTTCCTTTCATTGTGTCTCGCTCTGTCCCAGTGTATAAATGCATAGATTCCTTATACCCATTTCAATTCAGACCGCTGCTGAAATCTGTATCCATGGTGGTTCCTTTCAAGAATGTTAGAATTAAAAAACGCTTCAGGAAATTCAGTTAAGGTTGCACTCTTCAAATGAGAAACACATCCTAGCTTAATTCTACCCTGAAGAAAATCAGATTCAATCAAACCTTCATTTTAGTAATGACTAGGGATGTAAGTGACTAGTTGAGTCACTGCTTCACTAGTTGCTTCCCCACCCCTTGCACTGTATTAGGGGCAGCAAGTGGGAGGAGCAGAAGCCAGGGAGAGCCAGCTTAAAAGCTATTCTCCTCTCCTCCCCTCCCCCAGGGGGAGAGGGTGGAGAGGAGGCAGAGGTGCAAGCAGGGCACCTGGTGCAAGCTGGGACTGCTCAGTCCCAGCTCATGCTGGGTCCCAGATGCTATGCCTCTGCTTTTTAAAAGTAGTAAGAGCCACTAGGCTCTTACTACCTTTAAAAAGCAGAGGCTCGGCTAACCCCCTTATCAAGTAGTTGATGGAAATTCCATCAACTATTCAATTAGCTTACTAACTGCTATTTGACATCCCTAGTAATGACTACTCCCGTGGTCCCCAACACGGTGCCCGCGGGCGCCATGGCGCCCGCGGGGGCATTTGCATGCACCCGCCAGGTGCTCGGGGCTGGCCTGGCCCCGGGCACATGGCGCACAGGGAGCGGGGGGGGGGGGGGGGAGAGCGCTGGCCCCGGGCACCCAGCGGGCGAACGGCCACGCCCCCTGGCGCCCGACAACCTCAAAAGGTTGGTGACCACTGGACTACACAAACTAAAATGCCTTAGTCTTAATTGGTGTGGTGGTACTACTTTATCTGCAATACATAATTGTAGGAACTTCTTACTAGACCAATAGTTTAGTGAAGGCACATCCCAATCTTCCTCTCTCCTCTTCATTAAAGGCCTGCTCCTGTGAGATGCTGAAGATTGGTCCTGTTACCTATGTAAATGCCACTTACCCAGTTGTGATTGGACATGGTAATGTCTTGTGTTATAGGTAGTGTGGAGGCTTGGGGGGGTTGGAGGAGCAACTAGTTTGATGAATCAATCTCTTGTCTGAAGAATCTGAGAACTAGGACCAATACTTGGTCCTAGCACTCATTTTTTTTTTTTTTCTTCAAGTGCACTGATTACTTCTGTGTCTTCTGTTGTAAGAATGGAACAGTGAATAGTCTATAGCTGGCTTTGTTTGGAGCTAAGAATACTACTATGGTTAGTCCACACTACAGAGCCTATGGCTACATAGCTCCTGAGTGTAGACGTGGCCTATGCTGACAAGTTTTTTCTGCCACTGTAGGAACACACCCTCCCTCCTCCTTCCCCACACCATGATAATTATGCTCCCCCCACACCATGATAATTATGCTCCCCCCACACCATGATAATTATGCTAACAGAATCACTCTTCTGTCAGTACAGCTGTGTCTGTACTGGGGTATTTGTCTACATAGCTGTGTCAATTGGTGTTTTTATAGGTGTGCAAGTAGATATTTTAAATGTAAGCTAAGGCAAAGCTGACTAATTTCTAAAGGTTCCAGACTAAATGACCTGTTGCTGCAGCCCCTGATTAATGCATAACTTTTTTCTTTTTTCCCCGGTAGCGCTGAAATAAGACAAAAATGGATGAAGTAAATGTATCCCCACGGTCTGAACTCCATGAAAGAGTCTGTCAGAAGCGGGCAGTTAGCAGCAAGTGTCCTAATGCAGGCAGGCAGGTAGATGAGCTCAAGTCTAGCAGTGACCCAAGTGGCTCAGCTATTGAGGAGCGAATTCCTCTGCATCAGTCCCTTGGAAGCTGAGTAACATTATGAAGTTGTAAATCTTGTGCCTGATAGTGTTGCTGGCTGGTATACTGTTATGTCAGAACACAAACTTGTTACTCCAAAATGGTAAAACTTCTGTAGTCTGTGGGACTGAGTGTTCATGTGTGAATTTTTTTAATGTTTTAAAAATCACAAATTCCAAGAGGAAGGACATTAAGATGGAGGTACAGTTGGGTATGTCCCTCTACTTTAAGGGTAAGATGAAAATTACAGGGATGTTGCCCTTCAAATGCATGAAAGTGAGTTAGGGTTACAGTTGGCCGATTCAAACATGGTGAGATATTGGAATGCGAACTCCAAGCTCCCAAACAACCTCAACTCTATCTTGAAGTGAAACCAAAAAGGGAGAAACACAGTGGGGGGTGGAAACCCCAAATGTTGGTAAAGTTTAGTGTCCTCTAATTTGAGACCACAAATACTGAAATGTCTCCCTTTCATGATTAGTGGCCCCAACGTGTGTTCCATAATTCATCTATTTGGAATCCTATGGTTATGTGGAATCAAATTGTTCCCTTTGTTGGCTTGGGGAGTGAAGGTTGAGGGTGAATTTTTCTCTCTCCACATAATTGAGTAATTCTAAATTCTTGCTAGATCCATGAGTCTGCACTGCGAGCAAGGAACAGACGGCAAGTGGAGAAAAGGAAATTGTCTCAGAGGCGAGTGCGCTCTGCAGATGTGGACCGAACCTGGAAAGCAAAGTCTTCCCCACCAGATAATCCCTGGATGACTGAGTACATGAGATGCTACTCAGCAAGAGCTCGGTGAATCACGGCTGACTTGGAAATCTTTCTCTAACTTAAAATATTTATATTCAGTCAGGACATTGGTGCAAATTACTTATGCAAGGTTTTTATAAGGGGTTTCCAGCAGTCTGTTAATGTTTGTATTTTGGCTACCTACCTCATCTGTAGGGAATAGAGCTAGAGCCATAACATTTTTAAATATAGTTACTTACGTTTTAAATACTTCTCCTTTTTTTCTGAAGTCTTTTAAAGAGGTATTTCTAGGGACCTTTTTGACTTCAAAATACTGAAAGTCTAAGTACATTTTTACAAAATCTTTTTAAGAATTGGTTCATTTCACAAACATTCAACTGCTCCTTCCAAAAAACCAAATTTAGCTTCCAGATCAGGGGACCGTGGTGGTGTATTGGAAACTTTTCATAAGGTGCAGTGTATGTGCCATTGCATTATTTAAAATACTTGATTCAAGGCTTCAAAATACCACATAGATTACAATGTCTAACCTAGAAGCTGGTGGCTCTGGTACAAGATAATTTGAGCCACACTAAATACTGGCCTCAGGAAGACTGATGTTAGGGGTTGTTTGGTTATATACTAGAGACTTTTAAAAACTTGGTAATATTTCTCAAAACTTGAAGTAATTAGTGAATCATGCAGATATTCTTCAACTGAGTTTCATTGCTCTTTTAAAATGTGAGTGGAATAAATTTAATATCCCAATAGATGTGGCAATTTATTTTCCAAGCAAGAAGTCACAGGGTTAATTTGATTACTATGACTATTACACCAAATGACTGATGTAGACAATCATTATCTGATGGCTGTTGGTCAACACAGGTGCTTGTGCCTGTCTTGGCCTGACACCATCATACTGAAGTAGTTAAAAACACCCATTTTGTGCTTAATCATTTAGACACCAAGCTCTCAATGAAAACTGTATATATTTAAAAATCTGCTTTAATGAATCAGCTGGTGTCTGGTCAGTAAAGTCCAGTTTATTTTTAAAGTTTGTATCTGGAGAGTGTATTTTACCTCGCGTGCATTCCATTTGGTTTAGTATGGTTATACTTGGCTAAAGGTTTTAGACTTGCAGAACAATTTTGATAAACATTTGCAAATGAAGTTTTCGTATGGTCATAGTTGTCCTGGAGGTGTGTTCATAACTCCCTGCCAAAGGGAAAGAAAATAAACCACTTAGAAATAGGAGACTAATGAAATCTTTGGCTATTTTTAATTGGTAGGGTCTGTGTTTGTACAAAGTACGACTGCCACTAATTGATGTTGGATCATCTATTTATTTCTGCCGTTCTAAGTGGAATTCTCTTAATTCTTGTAGAAAATGTGAGCTTAAGCAGATCTGTGCAATAATTGTGTGCTTTTTGAGATCTTTGAAGTGTGATGGTTGCAATGTAATAGTTTTGCGATTCATTCTTTCAGACTGCTTTAGAAGCACTATCTGCCTTCAACATAGCTTGATCACACTTGACATTTCTGACTTGTTTTACATACAACTGCAAAAAAAATGTTCCCCTGTTACTGGAGGTATAGTAATTGTGTTTAGTGCATTTGACCAGTCTTCTTAGCTGCATTTTAGTGAAATGCAGAAAGTAAACAAATGGCAATAAGTAAACTGGAATCCAAAAATCTAAGGTTAGCAGTAATGTATTAGTTGATGTGACTAAGTCTAGAATAGTCAGGTTTTCCTCAATGAAAGGCTGACTGGAACTAGCTAAATTGACTGAGCAAACATGGCTTTTATATGTGTTTAAAGGGATACTATTAGTTTATATTTTAAAAGTTGTATGTCACTGAGGCCAGAGAATTAAAACTAATTAAATCCTGTATTTTAATAATACTTAAGATAGACCTCACTTTCTGGCTTTAAAAAAGTTTCACTTACAATTATACAAAAGAATCAAAACATTGAATATTAGGTTTTGTTCAACTTTCTATAAGCCTAACCTTCAAAAACTAGTCACCAGAGATTTTTAATAGACAAGAGACAACTTGTCTTTAGGATCAAATTTCTGTCTACATTTGAAAATATTCTGTAGTTTTGTGACTAGTAATATTGACTAAATTGAGAATCTTAGTAGATCTCCCTTCTTCCAGATCAATGGCCTTGTAATTGCAGGTAAACATCCTAGTCCATTGCAGGTCATTTTTTAAACCTATGTGAGACTTCTGTCTATTATTTGGGGCCTAGCTTACGCTCACATAAGATATGTCTGCTCTAAATGTGGTCTAGTTTCTAAATGCCCTTTTCTGTTCTCTGGGTTGGTTTGTCTCCCTCAGACTGCAGCACAGGAACTGCAGTTGCAAGATACTAGTAACTGTATTGGATAAAAACAAAAGTGGTGATGCCTGTTTCTCTGCTGCCATTATACTAAAACTGTTTTTACTTTGAAAATTTGATGCATTTCCAGAATATTTTCAGGGCTGTTTTTGAAGTACCTAATTGTGTAGGGTTTTTTTATGCCATACTTTCAATTCAGATATCAAATCGGCCAAATTACTTCCTTGGGCTTCTAGTATTCAAACATCTAGCAGGCTTGTCTAAATACCCTTGTGAGGCTTATGTCCTATCTGAGCTACAGCATCAGAGTTTCTCCAACAACTTCCTTTTAAAGGGGCTGTTCTGTTTTCACTCTGGTCAAGTTAATCAATAGCTGTTCCTGTCAAAATTAACTTGCTAAACAACAATAGTGTCACCAATCGGGTCCTATGTCTGTCAGTGAGATTGTTCTGCCTCCCTAAGCTGTGGCTAAAAGCCTCATTGAATGACTTGCATTACCAAAACATCCAAAAAAGTGAGTTAACTCAGGTAAAGTCTGCATTGAGGCAAGGTTTTTGGAAGACTTTTTTTAAATTGGAAAAGCTGCTGATCCTTATCCTCATCAGTAACCTTTTGAAAATAAACCCTCATGGATAGGAGTTTAAAAATATGGCCCCAACTCTGACTGCTTTGAGCTTGCCATCAATTGTGGGTGCTTTTAAGCAGTGACCTCTGAAGAGCTTGTGGTGGTGTTTAGATGACACCGCTTCCTGTTGCAGTGAAGGGCAGGCTGCATCCTGACTGATGAGGTGTACTGAGTTACCATAATGCAATGTGCTGGTGGGGGAGGCAGCTGAAAGGCTCAGGCTGCATGATGCTTGTGAAGCCTTTTCCTGCAGCCCCTTCGCTGCTGGAGCCTTTCACGGAGGTGGGGAAAGGCTTAAGCATGGGCAGCTGCTGGCGCCTTCTCCTGAGACAGCCTCTCACTGCTGGAGCCTTTCACAGCAGCAGGGAAGGCAGCAGGACACTATCCGGGATGGAAGAGGTTACCTGGTAAGTAGTAGGCTTATTGGCCTTCTTACAAGGTAATTTTGTTAACCAGCCAGCTGGAACAGCTCCAGCTGGACCCACAGTGGCCACCAGCAGGAAGCAGTCCCTCATTGAACCATTAACTGTCTTAATGCATTTCTACATCCTGAGATACTATGCTGTTAAAAATAGCAGTGTAGATATGAGAGGTTGGCTTGGGCAGGTAGAGATGTGTAGGACACTTTCCTTGCTCCTGTTGTGCCTCACTATCTGCATTGCTGGTCAGACCTGTGCTAGCAGTGACTGTACTCCACATGCCACCGTAAGTGTAGACCTACCCGAACATGGGGTCATGACTGCCTAAAGGCAGTTTCTGAATGCATTGGTTTTATAGTTCAACCACTTTTAAAGTAAACTTGGGTAATATGGTATTGGAGGAGTCTTGATGCAAAAGCAAGCTACCTTGGCGAGCAGGAACCTATCTCTAATGGTTTAGCTAACTACAGCTACTGTGATTTAGAGATTAATTCACTGAATGAAGCAGCAGGCCTCTTTGACAATGAGAAACATTAAAAACAATTAGACTAAATATCACAGCCCTGTCAGTTTAGAGGAGACAGAAGCTTGTCTTGCACTGTGTTGATTTTAAAGAGAACTAAATCTACTAGCTTTATGAAGTCTATTTTTAAAGACCATACTTGTTTTGTTACACTTACAAAACTTTGTGGTAATACTTCAGTTTTGCTAAGTCTTCACTAAAATTGAAGGGTGTCTCTTCATTCACTCGATACTTAACAGCACTCTCCATGAGTGAAACTTTATGAATTTCACTAATATCATGCTGTAGTTTGTCAACTACACAAGTTCTATGAAGACTGGTTTGGTGTACTTGGTGTACAGTGTTGCAATGAAAACTGTATTTAAAAAAAGAAAAAAGTCTTTGTATAATAGAGTAGCATGCTTGTGTTCAATCATGCTGTCACATTTTCCTTGCATCACAGAATTAGCTTTCAGTATAACAAAGTTTCAGATGCTGAAAGATGCTTGTTTTGATGTGGAGCCAAATTTGACTTATTTGTCTTGTATTCCTAATAATTTGTGTTGATCTACTTCAGAGGCAGCAGATGCACACAATCCAATTGTTTCTTCTGGGGAAAGTACACCTGCCTTGAAATATTTTATAATGTAATTCACTGGCACTGAAAAAGCCTTTTTGAGATTGGCACATGGTTATAGTGACCAAAAGTTAATTTGAGGATCTATGTGCAATGAGTTTTCAGTCCATTCCTAGATCACTCAGCAGCAAAGCCATAAATGGAGCTTGACTCTCAACGCTAGTTGGCTCCTCTAAAAATAGGGGTAAAAGGGGGAAAGCTGCCTCATGCTGTTTTGTTAGCTTCTGTGAGCACTGAATTCACTTTAAAAAAGTTTTAGGGAAAATACCATCTAAGCTTGAAGCAATATGTGACTTTTTTAGAATGTTTTTAAATAGTATTTTGTTTTTAAAGCTTCTGTATTTGTATTTAACACTCTGTGGGGTCATCTTGTACATGTGAATAAAATTTGAGTGACTCTTAACTGCCTTAGACTCTTGACTTAAATCGTGATGAATAATCTATTAGAGGCAGCAGCGGAGGTGGGGAGGGGTGGCTGCCCCCAAAGGAGCCTCTGTCCACAGCAGGCCAGAGCTGCTTGGTTTTTTTTTTTTTTTTAAACAGGCTTCCACCAGCCACCCTACGCTGCTGCCTCTGGTAGTCATGTAACCACTAAGACAGTGGTGCCCAACCCGGGGTCTACAAGCATATTGCAAGGGATCTATGGGGGAAAATATAAAAAATAAAAATGAGCATAGAAGAGAAGTTAAGTAAATTGCAAAGTTACAATTCAGTATTTTTAAATTAAATATTTTCCAGTAATGCTAATTGCTGTCCAAATGTTGTGGCACCTTTGTGTGACGAAACAATTGATGGTTAGAAGCATACAAACATTAGCCATACATTCAACGTGGATCTGTGGCTGAAAGCAGGCTTGCTGAAGAGAGAGGAGACATTCCTCAAGTGGAATAAGTAAATGAAAGGTGAGAAAATATTCCACTGACCACTTAATTTAGATTTACTTGTTCTGGCAGTGAGGATGAACCGCAATCCATGTGCGTCCTGTGCTATGAGGTGTTAGCCAATGAGAGCCTAAAACCAGCCAGCCTTCGCTGTTGCCTAACACAGAAGCATGGCGTTTGAGAGTCCAAGCCTCTCGATTTTTTTTCCCCAAGTTTACTGAGTTAGACAAAAGCAAAAATCATAATTGTAATGGGTAGTGACAATACAAGGGCAACAGAGGCCTCCTACGGGGTAGCCCACCTAAAAACCAAGATGAGAAAGCCAGACATAATCGGTAAGGGAGCTAATATTGCCGGCAGCCAAGACAATTTTAAATACTATGCTTGAAGAGGAAATACAAACCAGTCTGATCCCATTGTCGAATAATACAGTTCAGTGCAAAATTGAGGAAATGGCCAAGAACATGAGGGAACAGTTGATGAATAGCATATACCAGACCTGCTTCTATGCACTACAAAAGGATGAAACCACTGACATCACAAACCTGGCACAACTTGTCTTTGTCAGAATGAACACAGCGGGGAGCTAAACAAGGACTTACAAACACACCACTTCCCACATGCACAGCTGAAAAGGCAACTTTTGATCTGAACTTTTTTTTTTGTTGGGAAAAATATTGATTAGAGAACATGTTGGGGTTAGCACAGATGGGGCTCTTGCTGTTTGGTCAACACTGTGGAGTTATCACTTATATTAAATCAATTACTCCATATGCAATGTAGCATTTACAGGGAGGTCCTAGCCACTAAGATAATCCCTGCTGATGTAAAGAGCATATTGTATGAATCTGTGAAGGTTGTTAACCTATATCAAGGCCTGTCCTCTCACTTCAAGATTGTTTGCAGTTCTATGTGATGAGATGGACAGTGATCACCATCAACTGTTGCTGCATGTGGAGATCTGCTGGCTGTCCAGTATTTTTGAGCTGAGACGCAAAGTGAGAATTCTGATGGGGACAAAGTTAGAGTTTGCCCATTGCTTTCATGATTTTAATTGGCTGGCTAAATTGGCTTACTTAAATGATGTTTTTGGCCATCTTAATGGTCTTAACGTGAATCTGCAGGGGAAAGCAGTGACATGTTTTCAAGACAAAACTGAAGCAATGATAAAGAAATTAGAACTGTGGTCTAGTCAAATGGATCAGTTGACCAACACAATCTTTCTGACTTTTTGATTACATTTGAAATGCAGCTCCTCAGTGATGTTAAATATACAGTCAAGGAGCATCTGCAAAGCCTGAAAACACAGATGCGAGTACTTTCAGGTTCAAGACCAAAACCGACTGGATTAGAAATCCCTTTGAATGTGCTGATACCCTAGCTAGTTTAACATCAAAAGAGCAAAACAGTCTAATTGAAATGTCTTGTGACACTACTTTAAAGCTGGTCTTCTCACAAGTTCCTCACTGAGTATTGGCTTCATGTTGCTGCCGAGTACCCAGAGCTGTCCAAGATGGCCACACAATTTGATGCCCTTTGCCACAACATATGTGCAAAGCAGCTTTCTCAGCTCGAGGCAATAAAAACCAAATACCAGAGTTGGCTGTGTGTTGAATCAGACAGTGACTGAGACTATGGATCCAACCTGACATCCAGTCTTTGAAGTCAGTGAAACAACACCAGGAATCTCACTAGGTAAGCCAAAAGTTTTTGTTGCTATGTAGGCCTACTAGTTGTGGTACTTTGTTATGAGATGTGCAATCGAATTGTTGTGATGTTGGAAATAGGTATGTATTGTGTTAAATGTTTGTTTCCTTTTTCATTTAATGACATGCTAGAATTGGCTTGGAGGGCCTAAACAGTTGGGGGGAGGTGATTATTGGGGGTCTGCACTAGTGAAAAGGTTGGGAACCACTGCACTAAGATGTCATGTAGTTGAATAGTCCTGTAACCACCTATCTAAACATCTCTACTTTGAGGTGCCCAATTTGAGATGCCTAAAGGGCTTTTTTCCCCTGTGCCCCAATATGTGGTATACCACTGTTGAGACCTCCATTGTAGATGAGTGCAGAACTATTCTGGGAATCCACTCCCAGCATATCAAGCTGGATACCCAGAAAATTTGGGACAGCTCTGGCTTCTGGCAAAGTTTGGTTTGAATTGCTGAACATGGTAGAGGAACCCTGACAAACAGCATCTAATTCCCCAGGATAACATTCAGCTGCTGGATCATTAGACCATTTTCACTGCTGTTCTGCCTCATTCCTTAAGCTTAGTTTACCTTTAGATATTTTACAGTAGAAAATGTTAGATTTGCTTATTTGTATTGGGTAAATAAACATTATTTAGGAAAATTTCTTGAAGTTTATAAAATGATATTAATCAAATCAAATATTAGTTGTAATTAGTGACCTGATCATCAGTGTCTAAGATTTTAGAACTACAGGTTGAATCTCTGGTCTGACAGGGTTTTAATTAACCAGATGTCCACTTATTGGTATGGCCAAGTTTCCTATCATTCCATAAAGCTTGTTCAGACACCCATCCTGGCTCTACCATTTATTTATCTCTAATTTACAGCTAAAAGCCCAGTAAGCAGTGGAAGTGTTGGAAATGCTCCTAAACAATATTGACCTCCCATGGTTCTGCAAATTTTCTGGTTTGGCACTGAACTGAAATCTAGTGCAGGTTCAACCTGCAGTAGATTTCTCACACCTAGTGTGTGTCTTTCTCCCGCCCCCCCTCCCCCTGCGGCTTCTGGTTTAGAAATAAAGCTTTCTTGGTTTTTCAGCTCCCAGTTGATTAACTTTAAACTCTTCTTTGAGCTGAACTAGTTGAATAAACTGAAATGACTTTTTTTTGCTGTATCAAAAACTGGTTTAGCATTTCAGATGCTGGTACCAGGTATTTGGCCAGTGGCTTTCTCCAGATCAGTGATCTGATTTTTCTTAAGCATTGTTAGCAAGCCATTATTTAATATTTTTTTGTATTTAAATATTAATGCATTAAAGTTTATGAAACTGACAAGTGAAGGTCTATTTAATTGTGCATTTTTAGAGTGCTACTTAAAATAAAAATGTAAATGGATTTTATACACTGGCTCTCCACCACAAATCCCTTCCTGCCCCCTGAAAAAAGTGAGTGGTCCTCAACAGGGTCTGTTTAATCACATTGAGAGCAACTGTTAACAGAGTTAAACCAGCTCTGCACTTAGAGGTACGAAATAAGAAACTTACTTCAGAACACCTATGACTCTTCAGAAAACTTTATTCAAGATTAGATACAAGCATCAAATATAATGGCATAGTGCAGCAACACACTGAACATAGGACTTTTATAAAATATTTAAAGTTTGGAGGTTTAGCTAAAATGTCCATGAACAATGAATTACAGATTTCAGATGTCCCAGTGTGGTAGGAAAGCTTTGATAAGCTTCACTGTACATGGAATGCATGCCATTATGTATAGGAAAGGTAAGGGGTCTGACAAATGTAGTCTTTACCTATGAATCTGGTTTGTAACACATATGGTTAACATTTTAGAGCCAAACCTGAACTAATCTGTGCGATGTTCCTGGAACAACATTTAACAACTTCAAGTCTAGCACTGTGGCATAATAAATATTTACTCTACATGCTCTGGAGAGCTACCCTCTGTCATGATTAAATTTTTCCCAAAGCTTCCCAGTACCAACTGGTCGCTAAAATGAAATATGCACCACAGTTAACCTTATGTCATGCACTTTAACTGTGTTAATGTGCACTGTCTGAATACCTTATTTTTAGAAACACTTAGATGTTAAATCAAGCATATATACTAAGGCTTACTGTAGAATAAGTAGCTTATTACAGCAAGGGAGTCTGGAAGCTTAAGATAATTGATTATAGGAAAAAAGTTGTGCTTAGCTTATTTTTAGTTCCAGAAAATTGACCCAACTATTCAAGTAAACTCTATTAGTACTATCAGTTTTGTACATAAATGGCAGGGCACTAGTTTTGTCACTCAAACCAAAGCTGGATCAGTTAGTTTCAGTCTTAGTTGGAAAGAACAAGAATCTTGGTCCTTAACAGTGAAGGTAACTGCCACTCTTTTCTTCCTGTTACAGAGTAAAGGAAAATGAGGGCAGAGAAAGTTACCTGAGGCCACAATACAATTAGCAATAGTTAGAGAACCTTGGAATTATGCAAACCGAGTTAAGGGTGCTGATAATAGGAAGCTACTCCATTAAAGTTTCACCTGCCATGAAAGAGATATCATGGCTTACACTACATTTCAAAACTAGGTCAGGCAGCCTTCTCCTTTTCCCACCATCAACCAAAAAGTTGAATAGAAGGCATAAAGGTGAAAATGGGATAGACACTTCACAGTTAGCTGCTGTTTGGTGTTGTGGAAAGCAGGATACAAATGCTAAAGTTGAGAAGCAGGGTAAGATGATAATGTATCCCACTGAACTACCATCAGTAGTGTTTGGGATCAAAAGGCAGGCAAAGTCTTTAGCAGTTTCTTCCAAGTATGCTATATTAAACTCCTTGACTACATTCTCTTGTGGGGAGGAGAAACAGAGGGGCAGTGGTAGAAAGCACTCCCACATTATGCATTGGAAGACAACCCAGGAATTGGGCTCAAGGGTGATATTTGAGTTTGTTGGCATTATTTTAGACTTTGAAATGCAGTATCAGGGCGGCAGTTTTCTCTATTTTAGGGATGCGAAAATTCAATTTGGTTAATAGACTAGTCAGTCAATGCAATGTGTCAATAAGGGGGCTTCTGACTTTCAAGTGTAGCAACAGTCCAGGGGTGTTGCTACACTTGAAAGGCAAAAACATGGCAGGGAGCACAGGGCCCTTACTGGCCCCATGCTTCCCCCATGGCATTTCAAAGTAGCAGTGCCATATGGAGCCTAAGGTCAGTGGGGGAGACCTTAAGTGCCATGCTGCACTGCTGCTTTGAAATGCTGTGTTCAGCCCAGGGCTAGTGAGGCATAACACATTTGTCATAATATTCCTGGGGGAATGCTGCACCACTGTGCATGTTTCATATACAGATAGCATCTGCTGAAAAAGTTGCTTCAGTTCTGCCTTTTGCCCACTAGGGAGCACTGTTGCAGTAGAACAGTTGCTGTTCCTGGCCAGCCCCAGCCAGTATAGGGAAGAGAAAGAGCCTATCATCTTCACTACAGGTCAGGATATGGTAAGAGTCAGTATGGGGGCGGCTGGAGGGGTTAGACAGGGGTGCTCATAAGGCACAGCAGGGGAGGACAGACTGGAAGTGGAGGCACAGGCCCACATGGAAAGGAGGATGGCTGAGAGGAGTCAGTGGTCCCTCTGCACACCCTCCAAAAAGCCACTCAACTCTAGTGTTCACATCCAGATCCTTCCCTGTAATTACTTGTCTCCCTCAGCTCTGCCATTACTCCTGACTCACGCAAGAAGTATGGGTGTGCTGTAGTTTAAATGAATTATTCACTATGCTCTATTAATATACCCATTAAGAAATCTGTCATTTCCTGAATCTTGTTTTGTCATCTGCATTGATACAGGTAGTTGCAGTGGGTATCTCGAAATAAATCTCAACAATTGAAGCTGCTCTGACAAAATATGCAGAATTATAAAATATTGCATGTAGAATTGTCATGCAGAATTCGAGTAATATGAGCCTCTTTTCTACACATTAGGTAAATCCAGTATTTCATGTGACCAATTTGAGAGAGACCTTATAACCCAAGTAACTTTGTAATGGCATGCAAGACTTCAAAGGTAGATTTTCCTATACTATGATATAAAGCGATTCAGTTTAATCCTTTTGCTTTTACATTGTTTAGACTCAGAGCCACAACTTTGGGGAAAAAACAGAACCAAGCCTCCCCACAGGATATTTTTAAATGTATGATTAAAACTCCACTGAGGGGCCTTAGTATCTTATCTACCTCAAGCACTCTAGCTGTGCTGTGTATTAATGCCTTCTGGAAATATAGCACCATAAATCAGGTTTTTTTAGTTCTGACACATTATGCTCATTTCCTTTAACAAATGAGGATTTAGGTAGCCTACATAGTGCAGTTTTAGCCCAGGAAATTGTAATACAGATGTTTAACTGAAGTAATTTTCTATGCTGCTAGGTTTCTAGGACCAAATCCTGTTCAGTTAGAATGTAGTGTAAGCTCAAAGTAGTTATTCGGGACTTACATTCATGAGAAGCCTTTCTGACAGGAATGTGATAGAAGTGTCCCTACTCCACAAAAGTGGCAATACAAAACTTAAGTAGATTTCCCCACCACTCCAGTGATGTGATTGAGACACCTAGGCTTCATGCTGTCATTTGATTCTCCCCCACTTCCTTAGTATAGTTCTAATGGATTCATGACAATGGGATTTCCTGGGCTGGCTGTTTCACCCCCCCAATCAAAAGACCTGGAGGGTGGTGCTAACATCCTAAACAACTCTGCACTAAAGCAAATATCACCTAATGGTTTCCAGGGGGTGAAAAGAACATGGAAATGGGCCACCTTTATCCCATTTTCTCATGTATATAAATCCCAACACCATGAATACCTTCAGTAGGGTCTGACAGCAGAGAGGAGTATTCCTTGGAGTGGGTGGCTTGCATGAATAGACCCTCCAATTAGGACCATCAAAACCTAAATACTGTAATAATTAAATTACATTCAGCATAGGTGATTGCATTTCCTCTTAATGTACATTTGAAACACTCGGTCTCATTGAACAGATATGTATTTTAGCAGCATCCACTGCTTTCTGTAAGATTACTTTAGTAGTAGTTAAAGGATTTTGTTAGAAGTGCACTATAACAAGACTAAGTTAATACCTTACAGACATGGCTCTCACAAGAAATCATGATCTCATGTAGCACTAGATTTATTAAAGTAGAAGATACAGTTTTGTCAAATCAACCCAACTGACCTACTTCTATATAACAGAAGTAAAAAAAGGGGAAAGAAGAGATCCAGAGGAAATTTCCACAATCAGACAGTAGTCATTTCAGAAACTTAGCAGCAGCATTTTTAACCTAAAAGGTAGGAAAAATACATTTGAGAGAAAATTATTTAAGAATGTCAGAAAACAGGATAGATGCACTTCAGTAAAAATGCCCCTGCCAAATTTGACAAGTAATGTCTTAACTGTACTTAATGTCATGTAAACACCTCACAGAATGTGGCAAATGTAGTTAAGTAGGAAAATCACTGACAGTGCCAGTGGCTTGTATTTCAGGTCATGAACGCAACCTAATGTGCAATTAACACAAACATGATAAAACCTAACCCAGTTAACAAGTTTTAGTTAATATGATTAAAAAAATAAAATAATTGCTTTTAGTGCAACATTTATTGTATCAAACATAAGTCTATCATGCTTTGGAAACTGTTACATTATATACAGTATACAGCAATACTTTAAACTAAAGGTGACAAATATTAAACAGAAGAATGTTTACATATAGGTGAGAGTCTCAGTATTGTCCACTGAATAGTCAGGTTTGTTTTGTAGTGTGTCATATGCACATTCTTGCCTGTCACCTTACAGTACAGTTTTTCCAGCAGTGGCTTTTCTGTTCATACAGTAGTAAAGATGTTTTAAAAAACTGCACCACCTTCAAGCTGTGTCAGTTGTTGCTACAAACACCAAGTGCATGGACATCTGAAAAATAAACAAATCATTGCTGTAAACATTACAAAATTTAATCTAAATCTAGAATTAAAAAGATCCAATTGCAGGATTTGAGCCTATGAACATGCACCTATGTGGAGCCCCATTGACATTCGTAGTCCTTGGATGCATTCTTTAAGCCAGGGGTGGGGAACCTAAGGCCCAAGGGCTGGCTCAGGGCTGCCCCCCAGTATTGAGCCTGCACTGTACAAGAACCCCAGCAAGCTTACAAAGGCTGGGACACCACAGGAAGCACAGGGGTCCCCCACTCCCTACAGGACTTCCTTTTGAAATGTACAAGATTCTCACTGGGGCTCTTGTATATTTCAAAAGGAAGCTCCATGCTCACTGCAGGGCTCTTGCTACAGTTCAAAGGTAGAGGCATCCTTATAGACTAGTCAATGGAAATCCCATCGACTATTTGATTAGTTAATCTAACATCCCTAGCCAAGGCTCCCCTAGGCTCTGGTAGGAGGGGAATGCAGGGAGTGTCTTTCTCCTCCTCAGTCAGGGGCCACATCAATGAGAGTTTGCTTTTGTTTTGCTTCTCACTTGTGTGCAGCCCCTGACTGATTTCTCCATGGGTCAGTGGCCCCTGACCCAAAAAAGGTTCCCAACCCCTGCTTTAAGCCATTTGAAACTCAAGATCCTTCAAAGATGCATCCCCTGAGTTTTCCTTCATTTTTAGGACACAAAACCCTTTGCCCAAGGGATTACCAATCCACAGATCACACACAGAATAGATTGTTTATTTAAGAAATCAATATCTGCAGATTTAAATTTTAAGTTTCACCCTCCTTTGCTCAGGTTTCTGTTAACAGCTTGGATGAAGAGGATATCTCCTCCTCATACTGTATCACACTCAGGACAAAATGGATAGAGAAAATAATCCAGTTATTGGGCTTCAAAGACCAGATTTATTTTTAATATACACTATCTTGTCCCTTGACTTCAAATTCACTTTAAACCAGGATCTCAGTTGTTTACAGAAACTTTGCATGTATCTACATCTAATTTAATCTGTCATTTCTTGCCCAGTCACTCAGTTCAGCAAGATCTCTGTACAACTCTGCCATCAGCTTTGGACTTAATGACCTTGAGGAATTGTGGAAAAGGCTGGTATACCCCAGAGAAGTATACTCGGGTGAGTAATAGGCTGGTGGTGCTTGCCAGCTAAGCACAAGCATCTCTCATGCTGGAGGCAAGGGGGTAAAATGTGACAATATCCCACCTTGGGTTCCCAAAAACCATCAAACAGTGTAGCTGTGGAAAAAAAATCCATCACCACAATACACATGCCTTTATATTTTGTGATATCAATACACAACTAGTGAGTATCAGAGGGGTAGTTGTGTTAGTCTGAATCTGCAAAAGCGGCAAGGAATCCTGTGGCACCTTATAGACTAACCGAAGTGTTGGAGCATAAAGCTTTCGTGGGCAAAGACCCACTTCGTTAGATGCATGTAGTGGAAATTTCCAGAGGCAGGTATAAATACGCAGGCCAGAATCAGGCTAGAGATGACGATGTGGATCGAATCAGGGAGGATGAGGCCCACTTCTAGTAGCTGATCTGCTTCTGAACAAAATCCATTATGTTTTTGAAGTCGAGATCATCATAGTAATTCTGAATTCCTCTTTGGATACTGTCATTTAAAAAAATCAATCGTCTAGATTTCTGAAGATCAGTGCCACAGCTCCTCCAATCAATTCAATGAAGAGACAAATACTAAGGATGTACATGAATGCTTGAAGAAGGCATAAGTTGTCTCCTTAAATAAGCCAATACACCCACAAAGGATACAAGAAACATTACAATGCCCAAGAGTATTAGAATAATTGCTGGGGCTGGAAAGGCACTTTCAAGGGTTTTATACTTCTGTCTTTCAACTTCTGCATAAATTCCAATAGCAAGAACAAGTGCTCCTATCAACTTAAAAATCTATCCCTATTAGGAAAACTTCTTAGCTCTCCAAAACAAGAAATTCAATAATTTTAAACTTGGAGGTGGGTGCGCCGCCAGGGGCAGCTGGGGTGCAGGGCTCCAGGACCATAGTGAGGTAGAGCAACCTACCAAAGATGCTTAGTCTCACTTTATATAGCTTACCTTTTGTTTCTAGAATAAGTGGTCAGTTTGTTTTGTTTTGCTTTTTTTAACAGCCACATTCTTGAGCACTTTGAGCTTGTGCTCTACGTGGTGATCTCAGCTGTCTCAAGGCAGCATCTCCATACTGAATTCCTGAGCCCATCCGTTCTGGATCCAGTTCTCCTGATGAGAAATAAAATTGCCATATAAGCTGTTCTCATTTATAAATACACATTACAAGTAAAAACTGTTAACACTAAAAGTTGTTAGCATTTATGTTTCCCTATCCCACACTTAAGGAAGTGGATCATCCACCTCTCATTTTCCACAGCAGTTTCAAATTGTCCAGCTCCTGAACACAACTAAAATGGTGCATCTTACAAGTGAGTTTGGCTTTTGTTCCCAAGTAGACAAGCCCTCAGTGGCTGGTGTGCACTAGCTCCCTGTGTGACTACTTACAATGCACACTAGGCCTTTGTGCACAGTAGCTTACTGCACTTTGAACAGGTACAAATGTCTCTACACTGCAGGTTTTTTTTGGCAGTGGGCATATTTGCACAGCCCTTTAACAGAGGGAAAGGCTCCAGCAGCAGCAGGATGCAGCACTGCTAAAAGTAGCAGTGTAGATGGTGAGATATGGATTAAGCCAGTAGTAGAGTACAGGCACTATGTACCAGAGAACATACATATGTCCTCTAGTGGCCCAAGCCATGCCTCCCATCTTCACTGCTACTTTTAGCAGTGCTGCATCCTGCTGCTGCTGGAGCCTTTCCCTCTGCAGTACAAGACTACAGCAGTGGTCACTTGGCAGGGAAAGGCTGCCAACTCCTGTGGCCCAGAGCACTTCCCTTCTGTGGGGAAAGGCACTGGAAGCAGAAAAAGGCTCAGGGTAAGTGGCAGGTAGGGAGAGGAGGTACTCAGGCTTTCATAGTGGGAAAAGGCTTTGGCAGGGCGGAGATAGCAAGGAAATGTTCTGGCAGCTCGGAGCAGCTGAAGCCTTTCCTCGCAGCCTCTCCTCCCCCAGAGTAGCTACATACAGCAGATTGGCCTCTTTCAGTGGCATTTAGCTACACGTACCCTACATGCCACAAAATGGTACGTAGTTTAGACGGAATGTTAGCATGCAGAAGTACGTCCACATGGGGAGATTGGTGCAAAGCAGCTGGTGCCCTTTCAACTCACCACCTACCTTACTGTGCATTAACTTCCTTGTGCAGACAAGCTTTTTGACTACAGTACGATTTCCCCCCCTTATAAAGAGGTAATTAAATTCCAAACTAACTAATATTTGCTTTATAGTTCTAATTTCATTCTGAAAAAAAAAAAAAGCTACCCAGTTTTAAAGACCACTTTCAAACCAATAAGGAAGGCTTAAGAGTTCCATAACAAACCTGGGACAGATAGATCAGTCTGATACACTAGCCATGAGCTCTGTTTTGGCTTTTTATGCGTATTTTAAATGAAAATAACTGAGTTTTGGCAACCTTGACTGAGTTTAAAAGATGAGTAATTTGCAATACAGAGTTCCTGGACATTCAAAATAAGTCCTTAGAATTCAAAACATGGAAACTGGCTCCATACTACACTGAGTTTCCTGATTCTGCTGACTTTCTAGTCTGTCTGGTGCCTCCATAAAGTTTTAAAGTGGATTTGTTGCAATGACTAAAACCACAATCAAGTATATATGGTTGTGACTACTTTCTTCCACTATTTGATCTGAGGAAGTGGGTCTGGCCCACGAAAGCTCATCATCTAATAAACCATCTTGTTAGTCTTTAAAGTGCTACATTGTCCTGCATTTTGCTTCAACTGCCCCAGACTAACACGGCTACATTTCTATCACTATTGCACTGGGAGGCACCTTGTGTTATCTGGAGCCTGTAAAAATAAAGTTAACCCCAAGAAGAAGCCAGGTAGGTCAATCAGAACACTTCTGGGAGGGGAAAGTCTCCTATGCTTAGTATATGATCTATTACATCACCTTGATATGATTCTCTCTCTATATAAAAGCAGGTGCAAAAGTGATCTGAAGTCATGTCTGCCCTGATAGTGATACAGCACAGAAAGTTGCTAAAACTTTTAAAGTCTTCTTAATTCAGAAGCTCCATGGTTGTGGAGACAAAGAAGGCCACAGAGCATGCAGCCTGCAATCAGAGCTAAATATTAAGTCTAACATTAAGAAATGCTGAGGGTGAACATTTTCCTTTTGATTAATATTCATTCTCATTAGCACATATGGGGTGGTAAGAAGTTTTAGAAAAAGATCTTTGTTTATCCAAGAGAATGTACATATTTAATCTATTTATACATATAATCTATTACACGTAACTGTTGATATAGTAAAAACTTAGGGTACGTCTAGACTACATGCCTCTGTCGCCAGAGGCACGTAGATTAGGCTACCAGACATAGGAAAATGAAGCAGCGATTTAAATAATCGCCGCTTCATTTAAATTTACATGGCTGCTGCGCTGAGCCGACAAACAGCTGATCAGGCAATTGCAAAGCAGCAAGATACTATAGTTTTCACTGTGGGTGCAAGAAGAGACAACACATTCTAACAATCATAATAGTGCTATTTACCTGATTCAATTTTATTTAGTATTTTTCTTGCGCACTGTACAAAGGCCTCTTCGACATTCTCTCCGGTTAGTGCACTTGTTTCCAAAAACATCAGTTCTGATGCCAGAAAAATAAAATCTCAAGTCATTAACATTTTGAAATGCTTTGTTGTAGTATTTGAAAAAGTTTGTCAGAATGGTAAGAATTTATTTTAAAGAGAAGCTATTTTTAAAGTGAGACTGAAGCAGTTTAGCTCCCCTTTCCTCCCATAAATTAGGTTATGAAGGTAGTACAGGCAGTCCCCGGGTTACATGGATCCGACTTACATCAGATCCCTACTTACAAACGGGGTGAGGCAACCCCACACTAGCTGCTTCCCCCCAGCAGACCAGGGAGACGCGAAGCTAGTGTGCCCCCCCCACTTCCTCTCCCAGCAGACCAGGGAGATGTGGAGTGGCTTTTCTCAGCAGACACCTCAGCTTGAGAATAAAGGACTGAGGGAAGTGAGGTGTGGGAGAATAAAACTGAGCTCTGGAGAAATGTTTGGCTAGAGTTTCCCCTATAATATGTACCAGTTCCGACTTGCATACAAATTCAACTTAAGAACAAACCTACAGTCCCTATCTTGTATGTAACCCGGGGACTGCCTGTAGTTCTAGTTCTACTGAATAATGACATTCATGATTGTATGCAACTGAAACACTTAGATTTAAACATTCTCCTTCAAGTGCTGAAATCCCAAACCCAAACAATAGCATTGTGATAGTGCATAGCAACCAAAATATACAGCCAACTGCACATACTCATCCAGATTTAAGAGGTTTCAATAATACAGATATAGATTCTCTGATTGTGTTCTACATCCCTGTAACTCACCGTGCTGTTATTCAGCACAAGTGTTTTCTTGTGATTAGTTTAAAAGAATGCCATAAAAGCTGCAAACTTAGTGACAAAGGAAACTGATGTGAATACCAAACTATGAAGCAGCTCCAAGACAAACCTAAAATAGTTATTTTGAGCAATTTAAAACTTTAAAGAAGAGATAAATAAATGGCTAATATTTTCCAAACAGATCACAAATAACATTACTTTCACCAAACATATTTGAGCATTACAAACTAAAAATGTTGTTCTGGACTACAAAAGTCTGCATATGGACTCTATAGCATGATGAACTAGTTCTTGAATGAAAATTCATTTGACTACTTTATTTAGAAGCCAAATAATTGCCTTGCTATCATATCTTAAGTTTACTTGGTAAAATCCTTCCTTCCCCTTTCAGTTATAAAATTCGGTTTTAAGATTTCAGAGACCCATTCAAAAACTTCAGTCCTCAATAAAAAGTCTCAGAGAGGTAGCCATGTTAGTCTGTAACTTTAAAAACAACAAGCAGTCCTGTGGCACCTTAGAGACTAACAAATATATTATACTACTTAGGAAAGATTAGTTTTAAAGGTGGAAAGGGAGTAGTTAAATTAGGAGGAAAGGGGGGCAGGGAAACAGTCTATTGCTGAAAAGAATAGCACTAAGATGCCTTCTCCCACTATCCAAACCAAGGGCATATTTTCATTTTGGAAAGACAATACCAGCTTGACTTGATCTAGTGGCTAGAGGACTGTCATTTTACAGGCATTGCTAGGCTGCCTTCGTCACTCCTGCTCGTCACAGGAAGCCTATCATGTTGCCTGCCTGCCAACCAACAACATTCAGGTTACATTTACAGCAGCAAGCTTAACTTCCCTTGACAAGGTTAATCAATATTGCTCCACAGTGGCTTAATGCAAGTACCTGTACTATATCTTACCACCAGTTAACAGAGCAAAATTACCAATCCTCACAGAACACCACTGCATTGCCTGCAATTTTTGGATCACAGCAAAATCATGCAAGAGACTGAACAGTTTAGATTTTTTCTTTAAACTGTCTTTTTCTCTCCCTTTCCCCCCTAATATCTCAGAAAAGGATCAGCTGGCCTAAAACTAATATTTTCAACCCAGGTAGTGCTCTTCCAGATCTATATAGGTAGGTGAACCTCCATGCTTGGATCTCACCCCTCCCACATGGAAGATGTCTGTGACATCATTCTACCCCAAGAATCTGCAAAGGGATCTCCACGAAAGAGGGATCCTCACAGGGGCAAGGAGTGGGAGCTAGAAAATCCTATTTATCATACTTTCCTTAATCCTATGGAAATATAGCCTAGAGCTGCATTGCCCATATGGCTGCTGTATTTCCTCAGCAGATCTTCTCTATAATCAGGAATCTTCCTTTAAGGGGACCCAGAGAATAGTAATGTGTAGGAGGAATAGTTGGTAGTGTGGATTCAATGAAGCTGTACTATTAGGAAACAAAGGACAGGAAGCAGCTGAGGTACACAGTCCTTAAGTGGATTGTTCTAACCTCCTATGGATTCTTGGGAACAAGGGGACTTCTTGGGCCACCTCCATTGGTCTTTGCTGGGGAAGGGAACCAGTGAACAAAACTCTCAGGAAAAAACATAATGGGAGCCTCAAATAATCACATTTCCTTTCTCCTCCTGCTTTCAGCAAAGCCATCTGTTAAAATCCTAATAGTGTTGAATTCCCCTTAATTTAGTATTAAATACAAAATGGGTAAACACATTAGTTCCTTAGACAAGAGCTGAATAATGTGAAGTAAAATATCTTCACTACTAGTTTAGACATTGTACTGCCACCTACCATTTTCTTGTGCAAACCTGGATGCTTCTAAAAAAGTAACTTCACGATCTGCATCAAGATCCTTTTTGTTCCCACACAGAATGATCACAATATTTTGACTTGCTAGCATCCTTGCATCTGTCAACCAATTAGTAAGTGCGTTGTAGGTTTCTCGGCTGCATAACACAAAAACATTTAATATACGATTATAAATATTGTATTAACCTTTGGACCAGGGTGGTCTAGAGGTTAGAACTCAGACCTAGTTTCCAGTTCTGTCTCTGCCATTAATATGCAAAGTGACCTCAGACAAGTCACTTCACCTCAGTTTCACCATTTGCAAAATGGAGTTCAAATTGATCTCCTTTGTAAAGCACGTTGAGATCTACAGATGAAAAGCATTACTAGACATTATTTACGGTCGTAAGAGTTTTGAGATAGATTCCATATATTCACTCTTGTGAGACTTGCCAATGGTGCAGTTCTGATCGTGGAATTTGATAGAACCTGTCAGAGCACTCACTCACCCCCTTCTACTATTTTAATTGTTTCTCAACAATGAGTCAGACTATAAAAGGGGCCATGACTTCTACTACCTCCTGAAGTCCAGAATAATAGTCAGACCTTCAAGGAAGAACAGAAATTAATAGCTGAAAGAATTTTTAAAAAATTGTCCTTTGAAGCCTCAGGTAGGAACAGTCTTCCAGAATCACTCTTAGGCAAAGGATGCTTTGAGTGGAAAGCAAAAGTGATTTTGTGTCATGAATTTTAGTCTGCTGAGAAGGCAGACAGGTTGTGTAGGATATAGCTCTGGAAAGGCTTACTTTTGAAACTGCTTTGATTAGCCAATTGTCTAAGCACAGGTATGCATGAATTTCTTACTTCTGTAAATGTGCTGCCACTACAGACAGTGAACACATGGGAGGACATTGTACTGGAATGTTCTTTCTCCTCACTACAAAATGAAGATATTTTCTGTGCATATGAAACATACATCCTTGAGACTAAGCACTCCAAACCAATGTTGAAGGACAAAGGAAGATAGAATAGATGCTAGGGTTAAAACCCAGAACAGAAACTTTCTGACGGAGACTTAGGTCCAATAATGGGCAACCTAGTCTAGCGAGTGGGCTGCATGAGTGACCCTCCAGCTCAGTGGGCAGCAAGACTGTCATAATCAAGAAGGTATTATCACTGTAGTAAGTGATAGTGCATTAAGCAACGTGACACCTGTCACTTCTTGTTGGTTCTGGCATCCTGTCCAAGGAAAACCATGTGAAGTAGGGACGTGAAATCCCGTTTAATTAGTTAATGGCTTAAACCATAAGCTTAATTGGTTAACGATTAAATGGGGATGGGTGGGGAGGGAGTGGCTCCTGGGCTGTGGGCAGAAACTGCTCCAGCCCAAGGGGCTGCTGGCCCCGAGCCTGCATGGAGTGGAAACCAGCAATAGCATGTGTGTATGGGTAGAGGCTGCTGGTTCCCATCCCACACAGGCTTGTGGGCTGGGAGTCAACAGGCTCACATTTGGCAGAAACAGCAGTTGGGGGGGGGGGGGAAAGGGGTGTGGCAAGCTCCAAGTCCGGAAGGCAGCAGCCCTCCCCCGCTGCTGCTTCCTCTCTCCCATGCAACACTACCAATTCCAAGCCTATGTGGGCTGGGAGCAAGCAGCCCCGTGGGGTCGGAGCAGCTCTCTGCCCACAGCAGGCAATGGACTGCTCCTGAGTAATTGCTAACCGGTCACATCCCTAGTGTGAAGTGGAATGTCTTTTAAAAAAACCAACCAAACAAAAACAAACTAAACCACTTCTATCAAAACAAGTCTCTCTTGCTATGTGACTAGGAAAGGAGGGTGTGAAGTATTTGAATTGACTCACACATCCACTTTATTTCCAAATGCCCACTTTGGAATGGGATAAGCAGACAACATTCTAAATATAATATAGGTGGGATCAAAATGAAGTGTTAAAGGGAGATATGGTTTCTTATTGGTTCATAATTCTTGGACCTCAGATCGAATCTGTGGCCTTAGGTCCAATCCAGAAAATAATTTGGTCTTCCTGATCTTTATTTGTGGCTTATAGTATCCTCCTTTCCAACACCAAAGGAGAACCTGTTAGTGTTGGTACTGCTGTCTTTGATTAAAACAGGAGGAAGCAGATGAAGTTGGATATTTTTGTCTCCATTACCTAAAGACTTACCCGAGGCGTCCTTTGGGAGGTTGGTATGCTCACAAGGACATAGTAGTGAACATAGTATCCTTTGTGTTAGTGGAGAACAAGCTAGCCCCTATTCAGACTGAAGGTTCTTCAAGACTGAGCAGAGTGTGATGTTTAAAAAATTGCTGAAGCTCTGCCCTTGGAATCAATGCAGAGGAATAAATGCTGCTCTTAATCACTGTTTTGCCACTAACTGTCGGCCGCTTTTTTCCGGCTTTTAGAAAAGCCGGAAAAGAGCGTCTACACTGGCCCCGATCCTCCGGAAAAAGCGCCCTTTTCCAGAGGATCTTATTCCTACTTCAAAAGCCGGAAAAAAGCGGCGGACATTTTTATTTAAATGCCGCGGGGGATATTTAAATCCCCCGCGGATTTCCCTATTACGACTCGTGAAATTAACATGCCCCTTCCGGAAAAGGGGCCAATGTAGACGTAGCCATCCAGAATCTTTGGAGCCAATAAGCCAGATCTCCCTTTGCAGTCTCACTATATGAAGAAACTAAGTGTCAGGATAATGCTCAGGAGGATTACATTAGATTTGCCATTTAAGCACAGGAGGTGTACAGCAGTCTAGTCAATTTCTCATTCAAAGCTTTATTTCATACCTCCTATCAGGGTAGGATGCTTGCTTTAACAATGGGTGCTTACCAACATATCCTTGCTTGTGGGTATTGTGAAATAAAAGTGGCAGTTCACTCCAATTATATATCCATATTTCACACACAACAAAGTTACTGCTTTGAGTCATCTAGTCGTTTTGTACACTAGTCATATCAGTATTTATTTTTGTGAAAATTTTTACCAGTGTTTATAATTCAGCAATAAGAGTTCACTTTGGAATGAAGTTTAGCACAAGAGCTTTAGGCTAGTAGTATTTTTTTTTGGAGGGAAGGGGGAAACTCACATGTACACCAGTAAACTGCTAGTCAAGTATAATGAAATAAAACATTTGATATATGTTCTCATTTTTATAGTAATACAAATTCATCTAGCTAAACATTTTGATTAGCTATCTAGTTTAGTGTTGTTTTTACAGGACCTACTGACTGCCATATTAAGCAAGAACACCTAAAGATTTTCAACGATATACAACAGTCAAGTTACAGTCTGATCAGACTGGTGTGCCACAAGAATTTAGTTACAGAGCATCACCAGGGAGAAGACATTCAATCCTAAAAACTCAATGCCTATAAAAGTTAACATAGCTATTTGACTCACTGTTGGGAACTGGGTTTCATTACCAGCCAAGAAATCTCAGTGAACCCTAAAATTAAAAAAGGCAAAGCCAAGAACAGAAGTAATTGTAGTACTACATCAGGAGCTGTATCTTCCAAATCTGGGGGATCCAGCCAAACACTTCACTTTCTCCAGAGAGAACAAGGGGAGTTTCCATGCCAGCACACGGATTAGTCAGATTTCCAGGAAAGAAATTTGTTTCCTTCAGTCAAAGGGTTAAATTTTGCTCTTTACTTCTGACACCCTGGGCTTGGTAAACTAGGCTACGTCTAGACTGGCATGATTTTCCGCAAATGCTTTTAACGGAAAAGTTTTGCACAATAGCATTAATACTTCTGTTGCTCTGGAAATAGCTTTCCTGATATATATTAGGAGCACATTCGCCTTATTTCAAAACCATTCCACATTAAATCATCCTGTGACTGACCAACAAACTAGGTCTTTCTCCTCCTGTCACTTCTATTGATAAGCCACCAGATATTGAATTTAAAGAAAAACATTTGAATAATTAACTGCATCTATTACCAAATGAATTATAAAATCCTAAAGAAAAAGCCAGAAATGATTAATTTTTATTACCTGGTAATGTCATAGACAAGCAAAGCACCTGCTGCACCTCTGTAGTAACTTCTTGTTACAGACCTGAAAGGGAATTTTAAATTACACAATTATGCTCCCAGAATGCTCTGTCATCTCACATCTGGGTTACCATGATGTGTTCTACACAGGGCTAATTTTCAAACAAATCAGACACTTAAGCTATTAATTAAGCACTTTCTTAAAGGAAGCCCTTTCCCTTGCGTTTTGGATCTGCACGGATTACCGAGTTATTTCCAACTAGATTGTGAACTGTTGGTTTGACCAATGGAGCCCCAAATTCTTTGGGATGTGGCTCCATGGAAGATTGCTCTACTGTAGGGCATTGCCTGTTTAAACTAGGAAACTGTTCATGCACCTCAGATTATCACAATTGCCCTGGAGTGGGACATTCTCAGGAGGCTTCAGCTTTAAAATTAATTTCTCTTACTTTTTGATCTGTCTTGTATGACCTTCAGTGGAGGAATTCCTAAGAGGCTCTTAGTGGCTATAATAATTTACACTGTCTGCAAGGAAATCCAGGTTCTGAATGCTGGCTCAAGCCTAACTTCCTCTGTTGCATACATACAAATAGCACTAACCCAGTTAGGACCCTACAGATCAAGCCCTATTGCTATGCAGGGAAGGCACAGCCCCATCAGACATTGGGGCTGCGTCTAGACTGGCAAGTTTTTCTGCAAAAGCAGCTGCTTTTGCGGAAAAACTTGCCAGCTGTCTGCACCGGCCACTTGAATTTCCGCAAGAACACTGACTTCCTACTGTCTGAAATCAGTGCTTCTTGCGGAAATGCTATGCTGCTCCCGTTCGGGCAAAAGCCCTCTTGCGCAAATGCTTTTGCGCAAGCGGGCCAGTGTAGACAATGCGGTATTGTTTGGCGCAAAAAAGCCCCGATGGCGAAAATGGCAATCGGGGCTTTCTTGTGCAAAACTGCGTCTAGATTGGTAAGGACGCTTTTCCGCAAAAAGTGCTTTTTTCCGCAAAAAGTCTAGATGTAGCCTGGGAGTCTGCCAAAAATATTTCACAATCCCATGGACCAACCTTCTTTGCCCTCTAGACCAAGAGTCAGCAACCTATGGCTCAGATCTAAATATGGCTCTCTAGGGAGCCTGATATGACTCTTTGGGAGCCCAACTCAGTCCCCCTTATTCCTCCTGGAGCAGGAAACCCATGCTGGTGCTACAAATTTATACTCCCCTCACAAGACTGGAGTGTCAGCCAGCTTCCTGAGGTGGGGGGACAGTGGAAGAAAGCCCCAAGGTTCTGCACTGGATCCAGCATGCAGGGAACAAGCAGAGCAAAAAAAGTCAGTCTCCGCTCTGCTCTTTTCCTTCCCTCCACATATGGGAAACAAGCAGCCAAAATGGCTCCATGCACACCGCCCTTTTTCGTCCCTTTTGGAAACACTTCCCTGGAGACTTCCCCTGCAAATCCTTCCTGGATGTTACACAGTGCCTGCCACACAGTGTGCAAACAAGTGCGCCCCTTCCCCTCCCCACTCCCTGGACAGACAGCCCCTGCCCCGGGCCAAAATCCCCCAGCATCCTGGCCAGGCACTCCCTGTCCTCAATCCTCCTTATCCTCAGCCCCCTGGCTGGACACCCCCTTCCTGATCCTGCTCCCTGCCCTCTGGCCAGGCAGCCTGCCCTCTGGCCAGACTTCATACCCTCACCCTCTCCTACATACCACCTCCTCCTGCCCAGATCCTGCACTCCCATCCCTATCCCATTCACTGATAGCCCTGTCCCACACACTTAACTGTTCATTTTTGGCCCAACCCTGGAACCCCAGAAGAGTATATCTGGCCTGGGGCCTCGAGTGTCAATCCTCCCTGCCCCCACTATGAGGCTGGAGCACCAGGGGAGAGAGGTGTTGTTTCAGGTGGGAGTCACATCAGTGAGGGCAGGAGATTTTTCGAGGATTTTTTTGCTTCTCACTGTGTGGTCCACTATTGATTTTTCTATGGGTCAGTGGCCCTTGGCCCAAAAAAGGTTCCCCACCCTTGCCATAAATCAGGACAATGTTGAAACTGTTGGCCATAATATTTCACTTTAGAATGAAGCCTGGCCAACAAGCCCACAATAGCGACCCAGATCCCATCTGGCCACAGTGTCATAACACTCTTGCACACACCAACCCTGAGTCCATCATACACCTAAATTAGAGATGTAACAGTGTAATTGCTTAACTGATAAGTGAAAGCTTATAGGTTAATGTTATAGACTAAACGCATTTCCCTCTCCTCCCTCCCTGCACCAGTAAATTTTTTTTAGCAGGCTAGTCAGAAGTCCAGCTCAGTCCTGGCTCATGCTGCAGCCTTGCATTTAAACTGTATTAGGAATGGGGCAGGCAGGCAGCCCAGCTCAGTTCTAACTCATGCCAGGTCCAGGAGCTCAGACCCTCCCTAAGCAGGGGCTGCTGCCACCCCGTGCTGCTGCCTCTATCCAAGGCAGCAGCATTGGGCAATAAGCAGCCAGTCCGTGAGGGGAGCTGGTTTTTAAACTGGTTCCCCTCGCAGGCCAGCTCCTGCCTGACAACCCACGCTGTTGCCCCTGATACAGTGGCTGCTGGCCCCACACCCGGGGACTATAGAATACAGGCAGTCCCTGAGTTACGTGGATCCGACTTATGTCGGATCCACAGTTACGAACGGGGTTTGCTGCCCGTCTCCCTGGTCTGCTGGAGACCAGCAGACCAGGGAGACAGGAAGCAAAGCCGGGGAGCACACGGGCAGCGGACAGCCCAGACCCGCTGCGGCTGTCCCGCTGCCGGCATGCTCCGCGGCTTTGCTCCCTGTCTCCCTGGTCTGCTGGTCACCAGCAGACCAGGGAGACGGGGAGCAAAGCCGCGGAGCACGCAGGCAGCAGGACAGCCGCGGCGCGTCTGGGCTGTCCAGCTGCCCCCATGCTCCACGGCTTTGCTCCGGACGCCTGTGGTACAGCAGCTGGGGCACTGCTGGTTGGTCCCGTAGCGCCACTCTGGGCGCTACAGGACCAACCCGACAGCACCCCAGCTTCTCTGCCCCAGGCGTCCCCAAGTCAGCCACTGCTGAAACTGACCAGCGCTGACTACAGGAAGCCCAAGGCAGAGTTGCTCTGCCCCGGGGCTTCCTGGAATCAGCTGCTGATCAGTTTCAGCAGCAGCTGACTTGGGGACGCCTGGGGTTCTTAAGTTGAATCTGTATGTAAGAACTGGCGTCCAGATTCAGCCTGTTGAAACTGATCAGCGGCTGATTCCAGGAAGCCCGGGGCAGAGCAACTCTGCCTCGGGCTTCCTGTAGTCAGCCGCTGGTCAGTTTCAGCAGCGGCTGAATCTGGATGCCAGTTCCGACTTACGTACAGATTCAACTTAAGAACAAACCTACAGTCCCTATCTTGTACGTAACCCGGGGACTGCCTGTAGTCAACTTTAACCAATAAGAATTCATGAGGTTACTCAACTATTCAATTAACCTATATTTAACATCCCTAACCTGAACCTCCCCATATCTCCACATCCCCAGTCCCTTGCCATAACACTCCTGTACCTCCACACATCCCAACCTTGTGCCCTGAGTCCATCATACACTCAATCTCCTGCCCTCAGGCCTTCGTACACACTAACCCAGTCTTCTGCACCCCCACATCACCAGCCTCCTGACATAATATTGACAGAAGACAGCCTGATTGCATGAACAAAGAAATGTGTGAAAAGATGCCGCTGCAGAAGTCCCATTAAATAAAGTCTATGAGTACAATGTTTAATTTATGCTATTAATGATTAGGTCAATTATCAATAATATTACATTGTATATTTTCTTTTGTTGACCACTTGTTCTGATTTTTGATGTAGTTTGGTGCTCTGGTTCGAAAAGGTTGCCGACCCCTGCTCTAGACAATCAAATTTGGTGGGTAGGGAAGTTCCCCAAAGTTGTATCATACACAGGCTAAAGCAGCCACATTTTGTGAGGGTGCTACAAAATCCGGGATTTGGGTGGTTGGACTTGGGCCTGCTTTATTCAGTGGAGATATTGGAGTCCAAGAATTCAATAATTCCAACTTGAAGTTACAAACCAGGGTCTGCTAACCAGAGTTCCACTAACTCTCCACACTACAATGCAAGTCCACTGATTCGGACATTAAAAAAAGTTGCAATATCACCAGATAAATAAAGTCATCCAGGTGTAGCTCAGCTGTAGTTTAGCCCTGAACAACTAAAAGAATTTCTAACTGGAGTTTTGATCAACCATTCTATTTAAAGAATACTGTAGTAGATGCAACTCATTGTTCAGTAGTTTTAGACAGAGGTTCATTCAAAAATTTGCATCAAAGCTTTCAGGACCTACATTTCCATTGGGATCCTGGAATATACTAGATCAGTGTTTCTCAACTAGTGGTACAAGTACCCTTAGGGGTACTCAAGAGAAGTCCGGGGGTACGTCAACACAACTAAAATTTGGAGAAAGCTGCATTTTTGTTTTAAGTTTTACAGTGCTTTATTATTTTTGTACTTTTTACACCCAAAAATGTCATTGCCTGACTGTTAAGTTGTTTAAACAGATGTGTTGCAATGGTAGACAAAAAATGCTGTGTGTCTGAAAACTGTACGTAATGGCGGTACCTTTTTTTTTTTTTAAAGGGGTACTTTATAAAAAAGGTTGAGAAACAGTGTACTAGATAATAAATAACTCTGATTTTTGCCCGAGACATGCTGATATAGGTACAATATATTGTAAAAGGCACGTTAGTGCTTTGGTTTTGACAAGTGAAGGGTATTACTTCGCTCTACTCACTTAAATGATTCAGTTTCTCTAGAAGTGTATTCTGCAGACTATGAACATATTTGACAACTGGACTAGAACTATTTTCATGACAGATTAAAGGAATACAAATTATTTTCTTGTACATTTTGATTGGCATAGTGTGGCTGGCATTTCCTTGTTCCAGTCAGAGGTTTTCTACACAAATCCGAGTACTCAAAATTTGATAGCATGTTTGAATTTAGTTAGCACACTTACAATTGACCATGTGAGTGACGTTTCACAGCGTCACAAATCTGTATCAAAAACAAAAGGCCAGAACCTTAGATGATGCAAGTAAACATAATTCTACTGAAGGTAATGGAGCTATGCCAGTTTAAAAAAGTTGTGGATCTGGCTCAGTGGAACAGATCGAGTCATGACATAAGCAGATACAACTCCAAAAACTCAGGTATTAACTGTACCCATTTACATAAGGGCTGAATTTGGTCCATAATACCTACATCTCCAATTTAGTATTAAATATTCTGTAATAAAGTAAATTAAAAAAATACCTGAATCTCTCTTGTCCTGCTGTGTCCCATATCTGTAACTTTACATATTTACCCCCTACATTTATTATCTTTGAACCAAATTCCACTCCTATAGTATGATTTGAGTCATCTTTGACTAAAATAGAAAGAAAAAACAGATTTAGTATTTTGAGAACATTTCATGTTTATGATTAGATGCTTTTACTGAACTTGGAAACATTTCAATACATATTCATTCATTGCGAAGGCAAGAGCAGAGACAGCAAAAGTGCCATTAAAAATAGATGTCTACCATTTACGGCAAATACTAAATAAATGAAGCATATGCTCTCTCTATAGCCTGGATCAAAACTCTTCAGATGTAGCCATGAAGTTACAAATTGATCAAAGGACCAGATGAATTACCTATAATCCAGCACATATTCAGTGTCAGCAACACATTTTCCCCTCAACATTTTTGAATGCACTGCTCAATTCAAAATACCACTGCAGGAAAGGTTCTTTTTTAAAAGAAAGCCACTTTGTAATACTGAATTCACTAGCAATTTTTTGAATAATTTTAATGTCTGTTTACTAAGGCTCTACATTTTAAAAACTGAGCAATTCACTGCAATAGTAGAACAGAAAGGACTCAGTCTTGTCCACAAATACGCAGGCTCTCTTTTGCCATAAAGTAAAAGCTTAAGCATAGGACCACGCCCCAGTGCATAATTATGGGTCCATATGAGTGCTGTATGGGTCACAGAGGAAGTAAAACAGTTCATTAACTAGCCAAAATAAACAGTACATGATGCATACTTCTATGTTTCAGAATCTCAATTCTTTTGTTTAAACATCGTAAGGCAGGGGAGGGGAACCTTTTTTGGATCGGAGGCTGCTGACCAACAGGGAAAAAAAAATTAAAAAAAAAAAAAAAAAAAAAAAAAACAGTCAGTGGCCACACACAAGGGAGAAGTTAAAAAAAAAAAAAAAAAAAAACCACAATCCACTTCACTGATGTGGCCCCCAACTGAGGAGTAGAAAGACACTTTACACATTCCCTTTGCACACCAGAGCCTGGAGAGGCCTGGACTAGTAGATTTTGTGCGTGCCAGGCCGCAGAGGGACAGCAGAAGGGCTGGAGTGCCAGCACAAGCTCTTCAATGCTGGGGGAAGGGAAGCCCCAAGCCTTGTGGGCTGGATCCAGGCAAGCCAAGGGCCGGATGGTTCCCCACCCCTGTGATAAGGAATGCAAGACTCAAACCGATAAATGTAAGATAAACCAGTGAAACATTTGGCCCCACAACAAGCGTCAAAATATCTGCCAGCTACTTAACATGAAAGGTAGGGTTGTCTATCAGTCACAGCAAGAGACTAAATATTGAGACTTTCTAGGTGTCCTTGGGAAACTAAATTCTTTCTGCTTTGGCTGCCCATCTAGATAAATAGCAATAAAACCTTCTCATCTTTGTAAAATGCTTCGAGAGCATTATGCATTACCTTCCCTCATAGTGGCATAAGAGTGCCTTTATAGCTAAGGCTGACTCGACATCTGTGCAAAAAAAAAAAAAAGAAGAAGAAGATTCCTCTGAATTCTGGTGTGCACGAGCAGGTAAGATTGGACACACAAATCTGGAGTAATTTTAGCCTAGAGTTCCAGAGATCAAACTTCTGTTTTTTCTGTATTGGAACATGTACACTGTAAATCATCAGAATTTCCATAGCTATCACCCATATGCTTTAAACTGGTCTCTTGTAAGTACTCTAAAAATTAATTAGATTACTCTAAAATCTGGTATGCTTCATGGGGACACACGATAGTGTTTGTGATCCAAATTTGGGGTCATTTGACCAAGAGGTTCCCACGTTATAGCACCCTAACAAAATGGTTACTTCTGCTGCCTTATACCCTTAAACAGAGATATTAGAAATGGATGAGTCACAGACCTCAATGCCTGTGAACTCACCATTCAATTAACATAATCATAACTCCCCACTTAATACAAAAGAGTTTTGAACTGAGAGGCTGGAGGTTGCTGCAATTTGAGGCTTGGGCCTGGCCTACACTATAGGTGGCTTATGTTGATTTAACTTTAATAAGCGTCTACACTAAAGTTTCATCCACCATTGTATCTGACCCACTTTGTCAGCTTCACTCCATCTCCGTGAAAGGCACAGAGAGTTAAAGCTCATGTCAGAGCAAAGTAGTGCCAAGCTAGACACTGCACTGCTTACACTGACACTGACTGCCTTTGCAAAAATATCCCACAACACCTACATAGACAGTAGGAAAGCTCCTGGTGAGCATATGCTTGCTGACACAAGGAGCAAAGCGTAGACACACAAATGATGCAATTGCTGCAGAAGCTGTATGCCAGTGTAAATTAAATCTACTAATGTAGACATATCTTTGTTCTACAGTAGCAACTTGTACCACTATAACTATGTTGTTCAGGGATTGTATAAAAGGAAAACATCTATAAAATCAATACTCCTGAGCCAGCAGGGTTTTATGTACCTAATTCTAAGTGTAAACAACACTATGTTGATGAAAGCACTTCTCCTGTTGACATAGATAATCCACCCCCACCCCTCTACATGTAGCTATGCCAGGGCTGGGCAAAACATGGCCTGGGGGTCATATCCAGCCTGCCAAGCCACTCTCTTGGGACCCTCATACAGCTGCTGCAGTTTAAAGCACTGTTCGTGCAGCTCTTTCCTACAGAAGGAGGGGGAGGCTTCATGTGATCTTCCCACTGAGAGCCCAATCCTCAACTCCTATTGGCTGGAAACAACCAGCCAATAGGAACTGAGAGATTGGCCTGGGGGATGCGGCAGTGCAAGACTCAGCTCCCAGATGGGGAAGAGAGCCACACGGAGGGAGAAGCCTGCAATTTAAAGTGATCTGGAGTTGCAGCAGTTAGGTAGCCCAGCCTGCCTGCAGGGTACTGCAGGGCTGCTGGCTGGGAGACACTTAGGTAAGCTCCTCCCAGCCAGAGCCTGCCTCTGGCCCCCCACCCCTCCTGCACCCCAATTCCCTCCCCAGATCACCATCCAAGCCCTCTGCTCTGCCCCCCAGGTCACAACTCCCACCCAAGACCCTATTTCTCCCCCCCCCCCCACACACACTTCTTTCCTGGCCCAGAATCCTCTCCTGCACCCATACTCCCTCCCTGATCCTACACTCCAATCTCCTAACCTAGATCACAACCTCCTCCTTTGCTCAAACTCCCTTTCAGACCTCACACCAGTCCCTTAACTCATGCACCCTTCTGCGCCCCAGCCTCCATCCTAGACCCTGCACCAACTCTACAGGGAAGTGCAGCCCTTCACCACTTTACAAAATCTTGGAGTGGCCCCTGACCAAAAATTATTGCCCACCCTGATCTATTCCAAGGGGAGAAGTCCTCCCGTTGGTGTAGGTAGTTTCTTCACTGCTGCAGCATTTTAAGACTAGACAAGACCTGACAATAAGGGAAGCAGTTTCATTTTGGAGGGGATCAAACTACTGGGGGAGAGGTGTTGAATGTGTGAAGGCTACAAAGGAACAGTGCAGGATTGGGGCTGCACTGAAGGGAGGGGAAATATGAAGATGGGATGGTAGGGGTGGTGAGAGATCCGGGGCTTAAGTGAGGAAGACATAACTCTCAACCCCCTGAAATATGTAGGCTATTCTTTCTGAGGAGCTGGCTAAGTGTGAATGTATGTCAGGATCTAGATCCTCCTGAACCTTAATTAATGGAGATTACTTATCTCCTAGAATTGGAAGGGACTTTGAAAGGTCATTATGTCCAGTCCCCTGCCTTCACAGCAGGACCAAGTACCATCCCTGACAAATTTTTTTTCCAAATGGCCTCCGCAAGGATTGAACTCATAACCTTGGGTTTAGCAGGCCAATGCTCAAACCACTGAGCTATCCCTCCCCCATGCCAAGAGCCACTGTGCATAATAAGACATTGCTTGAAGAGGATATGGACAATCTGTTCTTCCTTTTTGTTCTATAATACCGTTAAGTGGAATCCTGGGGGAAAACAGAGGCTGTAAAAGGAAGCAAAGAGCTCAGCAACTGGAGTTGGCAGAGTAAATATATGCATGTTAATGGGGCGTATGGCAGCATTGCTGGTTTTCAGAACTCAATATTCTGCACAGGAATGACATGCCAACAAGCAACTTTAACTCTGTATTAAAGCAATTTTTTGCCACTGAACATAAATGAGTGTACATCTGTCTATTGTATTAACAAGTGTTAGCGCAGTCCATTCTGGCATCAGAAACTTGGTAGCTTTACTTTGCTTAAATGCTCACTACTAGCATGCCCTAGTATGGCTTACTTGGACAGTGTGAACATAAATTACTGTGCATTAGAGCATAGATTATCTCCTGCTGTAGACTACAGCGCAGTTTTAGAACATGGTTCTGAACACAATTCTCAGACAAAACATTATCTGCACTGGTTAAAGAAATGTTGCTAGTAGGAAAAAGTAGGTGCCAGTGTGGACTGAGCTTTAAAACTACCATACGGTGAAACAGACATCACTATGACCAGATATAAATTACTTACATTTCTTCTCAATAAACTGATGAAGTAAACAGGACTTGCCCGTTCCAGCATTTCCAATAACTAAGAATTTAAACAGGAAATCTGAATAATAAAAAAAAAAAAAAAAGACAAATATGAACACTGAAAGAACCAACTATGAGACATTTACTACTGCTTTAGGATCCACTTTTTGTATTGTAAACAGAAAAAGTAATGGTAAGGAGAAAAGTCTTCAGTCAGCCAACAGCTGTTATTCTAAAGAGGAAGAATAGATAGGAAACTTAGAAAAACGGCCATAAACGTAAGGAAAAGAGTATCTATAAAGGAGTTAAAGCTAGAGCACTGTTTATGGAGCTACAAGGATAGATACGTTAAAAAGCAGAAGAGCTGGATTAAGAGGGCCGTTGCGAAGAAGGGCGGGGAGGCAGGGAGAAAACAAACCAACACCAAAGGTAGGTGGCCTTTTAGTATTCCACAAAGCTATGTTCTTGTTTTTCCGGAATCCTCATTTCTCTCAATGAGAGCCCTAACACTATTTTGAAAAGCTTCCAAGGGTTAGCCGAGTTAGTCTTTAAGGTGCTGCTAAACTATTCAATTTTTTAAAGTTTTTTCCAGTTACAGACTAACAAAACATGTAGATGGAATCATTAGATTTCTTGGGTATAACCCACTTCTTCAGATGTATGGAGTTATTAAAAGTCCAGTTCCAAAATAAATAGGGGATGGAGTCATTTTAAGTTGCTTGGACATTACAACACAGTTCTTACATGTGAGGACTTTTTTTAAAGTCAGAACGAAAGTCATATACTCAAAGATCTGGGAATTAGTTCTTATCATTAAATGCAGAAGTGATATTACTTAGAATTAGTAACATTTTCACACCCCACAGCACAAGAGAGGATTTATTTTAAACAAATGAAAACTGATCAGCTTCACTAGTTCTTACATCCAGAGAACACAGAAAAAGCCAATTTTAAGACAGTCAAGAGAAAATGAAGCATTGTGATTTGTAACTAACAAGAAATTCACTAGCATGCTGGACTAAATGTATATTCAATTCCAGATGTACTGTTTCACAAAATGATTGTTAGAGTCCAGAAAACACTGTGGCATAAACAGCACAAATAAAACGGCTGAATTCAAGTAAGATGCATTTAACCAAATATATAAGCCAATTTGTAGGGAATAAATAAGTTTCTAGTATAATAACGTCACCTACAATGATAAATTAAGAAAAACTCAGTTCTTAAAAACAGTACAGTAATCTTCCGATAATCCGGCACCTTTAGGACCCAGAGAGTGACAGATTATCAGATAGCCCCCCCTTCCAATAGTCCAGCTCTGCTCCAGGCGTCCCCGATTCAGCTGCTGCTGGTCAGTTTCAGCAACAGCTGACTTGGGGACGCCTGGGGCAGAGCAGCCGGGGTGCAGCCAGGTTGGTCCGGTAGCGCCGCCCTTCGGCACTGCGAGACCAACCCGGCAGCACCCCAGCTGCTCTGTCCCAGGCGTCCCCAAGAGCAGCTGGGGTGCTGCCGGGTTGGTCTCGCAGTGCCGAAGGGCGGCGCTACCGGACCAACCCGGCAGCACCTCAGCTTCTCTGCCCCAGGTGTCCCCAAGTCAGCTGCTGCCAAAACTGATCAGCAGCTGACTCCAGGAAGCCCATGGCAGAGCAGCTCTGCCCCGGGCTTCCTGAAGTCAGCCACTGATCAGTTTCAGCAGCATCTGACTTGGGGACGCCTGGAACAGGACAGCCGGGGTGCTGCCGGGTTGGTCCCGCAGTCCCGAGGGGCAGCACTACGGGACCAACCCGCAGCACCCCCAGCTTTCCCGATTCAGCTGCTGGTCAGTTTCAGCAGCGGCTGAGTCGGGGAAGCCGGAGCAGAGCAGCTCCAACTGTCTGGCAGCCAGAGCACTTCCAGGTTCCTGATGGTGCCGGACCATCAGGAGTGCCGGAGCATTGGATGCCAGACCAAAGGAGTTTTACTGTACTAGGAAACCGTTATGCTCTTCTTTATATAGGAGATAAGGAATCACCCCCTACAACGGAGGAGGAGAAGCCTCGTACACCCAAGGCTGGGAGATCTGCTCCCACCACTACATTAAGAAACATAGGGTAGTGGTGGTCAGAGACTCTCTTCTGAGGGGGACGGAGGCACCCATCTGTCCTCCTGACATTTCATCTCGGGACGTATGATGTCTGCCCGTATCAGAGATGTTACGGAGGCATTGTCGAGGATTATCCGGCCCTCTGACTACTACCCCATGCTACTCATCCATGTGGGCACAAATAATACTGTGAGGTGTGACCCTGAGCAGATCAAGAGTGACTACAGGGCTCTGGGAGTACGGGTGAAGGAGTCTGGAGCGCAGGTGGTATTCTCTTCAATCCTTCCTGTTGAAGGTAGAGGCCCGGGCAGAGACAGGTGCATCCTGGAGGTGAATGCCTGAGTGAGAGAATGGTGTCACCAGGAGGGCTTTGGCTTCCTCGACCATGGGATGCTATTCCAGGAAGGACTGCTGGGCAGAGATTGCATTCACCTTTCAAGGAGGGGGAAGACCCCATTTGGACACAGACTGGCTAACCTAGTGAGGAGGGCTTTAAACTAGGTTCGATAGGGACAGGAGAGCAAAGCCCACAGGAAAGTGGAGAACTTGGAGACCTGGGAGATGGGACGGAAATTGGAGGGAGCGTGGACTATAATAGCAGAGAGAAAGAGGGTCAGAGCAAAACTTGGAGGCAAGGTCAAATCAGTATGGGTATGTCTACACTACAAAGTTAGTTCGAACTAACGGACGTTAGTTCGAACTAACTTTAATAGGTGCTACACTAGCGCTCCGCTAGTTCGAATTTGAATCGAACTAGCGGAGCGCTTAGTTCGAACTAGGAAAACCTCATTTTACGAGGACTAACGCCTAGTTCGAACTAGCTAGTTCGAACTAAGGGCTGTGTAGCCCTTTAGTTCGAACTAGTGGGAGGCTAGCCCTCCCCAGGTTTCCCTGGTGGCCACTCTGGCCAACACCAGGGAAACTCTATGCCCCCCTCCCGGCCCCGGACCCCTTAAAGGGGCACGGGATGGCTACGGTGCCCGTGCCAGGTGCAAGCCTGCCAGCACCCAGCTAGCAGACCCTGCACCTGGCACGGCACAGAGCCACCCACCCGATGCCCCCCAGCCCACCCCCTCTTGCCGGGACCAGGCTGGCAGCTCCCGGGAGCTTGCCCTGGACCGCAAGAGGCGGGCACCTTCCTGGGCTAGTGCGGACATCGTGGACCTCGTCCACGATCTCCGCACTAGGCACAGGAAAGTGGCCGTCTAGGGCAGGAGAGCTGCCAGCCTGGCCACCCAGGAGCAGGTGTGCATGAAAATCAAGGGGGTCCACTGAGACCCCCGACACTGAGCCCTGAGCTTACAATGGCCGTCTTGGGTCAGACCAAAGGTCCATCTAGCCCAGTAGCCTGTCTGCCAACAGCGGCCAACCCTAGGGACCCTGGAGGGGATGGACCGAAGACAATGACCAAGCCATTTGTCTCGTGCCATCCCTCTCCAGCCTTCCACAAACTTTGGGCAGGGACACCACTCCTACCCTCTGGCTAATAGGACTCCATGGACCCAACCTCCATGACTTGATCTCACTTCCCTTTAAACTCTGTTCTAGTTGTAGCCTTCACAGCCTCCTGCAGCAAGGAGTTCCACAGGTTAACTATTTGCTTTGTCAAGAACAACTTTCTCTTACTAGTTTGAAGCCTGCTACCCATTCCTTTCCTTTGGTGTCCTCTAGTCCTTCTTTATGGGAACTCAGGAAGAACTTTTCTGAATGCACCCTCTCCACCCAACCCCTGCTTTTAGAGACCTCTATCCTGTCCCCCCTCCGTCTCCTCTTTTCTAAGCTGAACAGTCCCAGTCTCTGTAGCCTTTCTTCATCTGGGACCTGTTCCCAACCCCTGATCATGTTAGTTGCCCTCCCCTCTCCCAGCCTTTCTCTTCCCCTCTCCCACCTCCTTTTCCCAGTCTCCCCCAGTTTTTTTCAATAAAGACAGAGTCAATGTTGGAAGAAACGTTATCTTTATTTTGTACATCAATAAGAAGGGGGGCTAGGGAAGGGTAAGTGGAAGGAGGTGAGGGAGGAATGGGGTACGAGCCCCCGATGGGGAGGACTGGGCTGGCTCTGCGGGCTTCTGGGGGTGGAAGCTCTCCTGCAGCCCCCCAATTACTCCCTCTCCCCAGATGGCAGCCTGCGGCAAGTGAAGCCGGGCTGATGGCCGAGTGCTGTGATGTGCCCAGTGTGGAAGCGGGGCACCCCTTAGAACTGTGTGTCCGGGGTGGGGGTCGGGACCCTTTAAGCGCAGCCCTCGGCTAGCCTGAGACAGTATCTCCATGCTCCAAGTCCTCCTTTTATGCCCTGCCGGCACTGCTTCCGGCCATCCTTAAGCCCTGTTCAGAGTCCACTCAATGTGGACTTGCTAGTTCGAACTAGTTTTTAGTTCTAGATGCGTTAGTTCGAACTAGCTTAGTTCGAATTAACTAATTCGAACTAAGTTAGTTCGAACTAGCGCTGTAGTGTAGACATACCCTATTTTAGATGCCTATATACACAAGTGAGAAGTATGGGTAATAAGCAGGAAAAACTGGAAGTGCTAATAAGTACAATTATGACATTGTTGGCATCACAGAAACTTGGTGGGATAATACACACGATTGGAAAGTTTGCATGGAAGGGTACAGCTTGCTCCGGAAGGATATACAGGGAAAAAAGGGAGGAGGTGTTGCTTTATATATTAAAAATGAACACTTGGAGTGAGGTGGAGATGGACATAGGAGACGGAAGTGTTGAGAGTCTCTGGGTTAGGCTAAAAGGGGTTAAAAACAAGGGTGATGTCATGCTAGGAGTCTACTACAGGCCACCAACCCAGGTGGAAGAAGTGGATGAGGCTTTTTTTTTTTTTTTTAAACAACTAACAAAATCCTTCAAAGCCCAAGATTTGGTGGTGATGGGGCACTTCAATTATCCGGATATATGTTGGGAAACTAACACAGCGGGGCACAGACTATCCAATAAGTTCTTGGACTGCATTGGAGACAACTTTTTATTTCAGAAGGTTGAAAAAGCTACCGGGGGAAGCTGTTTTAGATTTGATCCTAACAAATAGGAAGGAACTGGTTGAGAATTTGAAAGTGGAAGGCAGCTTGGGTGAAAGTGATCATGAAACCATAGAGTTCATAATTCTAAGAAACAGTAGAAGGGAGAACAGCAAAATAGAGACAATGGATTTCAGGAAGGTGGATTTTGGTAAGCTCAGAGAGCTAATAGGTAAGGTCCGATGGGAATCAAGACTGAGGGGAAAAAAAACTGAGGGGAGTTGGCAGTTTTTCAAAGGGACATTGTTAAGGGCCCAAAAGGAAGCTATTCCACTGCGTCAGAAAGATGGAAAATACGGCAAAAGACCGCCTTGGCTTAACCATGAGATCTTGCATGATCTAAAAATAAAAAAGGAGTCATATAAAAAATGGAAAGTAGGACAAATTACAAAGGATAAATTTAGGCGAACAGCACAGGAATGCAGGGGCAAGATTAGAAAGGCAAAAGCACAAAATAAGCTCAAACTAGCCACGGAAATAAAGGGAAACAAGACGACTTTCTATAAATACATTAGAAGCAAGAGGAAGACCAAGGACAGGGTAGGCCCACTGGTAAGTGAGAAAGGAGAAATAGTAATAGGAAACTTGGAAATGGCAGAGATGCTTAATGACACTTGTTTCAGTCTTCTCCGAGAAGTCTGAAGGAATGCCTAACAGTGAATGCTAATGGGAAGGGGGTAGGTTTAGAAGATAAAAATAAAAAAAGAACAAGTTAAAAATCACCTAGAAAAGTTAGATGCCTGCAAGTCACCAGGGCCTGATGAAATGCATCTTAGAATACTCAAGGATAGAGGAGGTATCTGAGCCTCTAGCTACCATCTTTGGAAAATCATAGGAGACAGGAGAGATTCCAGAAGACTGGAAAAGGGCAAATATAGTGTCCATTTATAAAAAGGGAAATAAGAACAACCCAGAAAAGTTAGTTTAACTTCTGTGCCAGGGAAGATAATGGACCAAGTAATTAAGGGTATCATCTGAAACACTTGGAAGGTGGCAAGGTGATAGGGAACAGCCAGCATGGATTTGTAAAGAACAAATCATGTCACACCAATCTAATAGCTTTCTTTGATAGAATAACTAGTCTTGTGGATAAGGGAGAAGCAGTGGATGTGGTATACCTAGTCTTTAGTAAGGCGTTTGATACGGTCTCGCATGATATTCTTATCAATAAACTAGGCACATACAACTTAGACGGGGCTACTATAAGGTGGGTGCATAACTGGCTGGATAACCGTACTCAGAGAGTAGTTAACGGTTCACAATCCTGCTGGAAAGGTATAGGAAGTGGGGTTCCGCAGAGATCTGTTTTGGGACCGGCTCTGTTCAATATCTTCCTCAACGATTTAGATATTGGCATAGAAAGTACGATTATTAAGTTTGCAGACGATACCAAGCTGGGAGGGGTTGCGACTGCTCTGGAGAATAGGGTCATAATTCAAAATGATCTGGACAAATTGGAGAAATGGTCTGAGGTAAACAGGATGAAGTTTAATAAAGACAAATGCAAAGTGCTCCACTTAGTGAGGAACAATCAGTTTCACACATACAGAATGGGAAGCGACTGTCTAGGAAGGAGTATGGAAGACAGGGATCTAGGGGTTATAGTGGAATACAAGCTGAATATGAGTCAGCAGTGTGATGCTGTTGCAAAAAAAGCAAATATGATTTTAAGATGCATTAACAGGTGTATTGTGAGCAAGACATGAGAAGGCATTCTTCCGCTCTACTCTGCACTGGTTAGGCCTCAGTTGGAGTATTGTCTCCAGTTCTGGGCACCACATTTCAAGAAAGATGTGGAGAAATTGGAGAGGGTCCAGAGAAGAGCAACAAGAATGATTAAAGGTCTAGAGAAGGAAGGCTGAAAGAACTGGGTTTGTTTAGTTTAGAAAAGAGAAGATTGAGGGGAGACATGATAGCAGTTTTCAAGTATCTAAAAGGGTGTCATAAGGAGGAGGGAGAAACCTTGTTCATCTTGGCCTCTGAAGATAGAACAAGAAGCAATGGGATTAAACTGCATCAAGGGAGATTTAAGTTGGACATTACGAAAAAGTTCCTAACTGTCAGGGTAGTCAAACACTGTAATAAATTGCTCAGGGAGGTTGTGGAAACTCTCTCTGGAAATATTTAAGAGTAGGTTAGATAAATGTCTATTAGGGATGGTCTAGCCGGTATTTGGTCCTGCCATGAGGGCAGGGGACTGGACTCGATGACCTTTCAAGGTCCCTTCTAGTCCTAGTATTCTATGATTTCAATCATGTTTTTTAAACATTACTAGGGACTAGAGATGTTAAAGAGTGTTTGTATAAATGTGTATCTGATGAAAAATTTCAGCAGTTACATGTTTACTCACTGTGGGAGGGCGGAAGAGGTGGTGTCGGTGCTTGCAGGGAGCCAACTTTTAAGCCAGCTCCTGCCTCCCTGCACTGCTGCCTCTGTGAGATGTATGGGAGATGCACAGCAGCTGCTGTCTGCAGGGAGCTTGGAGCCCCACCCACAGAGAGGGGCTGCTACCCATTGCAGACAGAGGCTGCTTCACAGGGTGTGTGTGTGTGGAGGGGAGGGGCAGAGAAGCCCACCACAGAGCCAGTGCTGGGGAGGAAACCCAGCTTTTAAGCCAGCTCTCCCCCCCCCCAGCACAGTTGCAGTGGGGAGGAGGGGAAGGGATGCGAGTAGTCAACAAGATTAACCAATAAACATAGGCTTATCGATTAATCATCTAGTCGACTACTCATTGACATCCCTAATTTCAAGTTCATCTGGATATGTTACCTACACATGAATCATTAAGGTTACTAGAACTACTCTGACTGTGAGACGAACTAACACCACCTCCTTAGCAAAACAGCTACCTTCCTTTTTTCAAAATGCTATCAGCAGCAAAGTTAGCTGGAAGAGAACATCCCAATATAATTAATTTGCTGTTGTTAGAGTCCAAGAACCAATCTGAAAAATGTGGGATTACTTCTACACTGCAATGTTGTGTTGAAAAGCTATGCCTGTCAGATGTGGGGGGTGTAGTGGGGCAGGGTTCATGTACACAGGCCATTTGGCTGGCAGAGAGATGTCACTATTACAAAAATAACTCCTTCGCTAGTTACCTTATGTCATTCTGAGAATTGGATTAGCTATACCTACAAGACTTCCTTTTGCTGGTATGAGTCTCCACTAAGGGAATCCAAAATAGCTTTACCAGCACATCTGTTTTGGTAAGTATTTGTAATGGAGACCGGTTCTGAATGTTTCCAGATATCATGGGACATCGTGGTTAAATTAGCATGGGTACTCTGTAGAGCAGAAGTGGGCAAAAGGGCCTGTGTGGGCCGAATTCGGCCCACCAAGTGAACTGATCCAGCCCGTGGAGGTCCTGCTGCTCCCCTGCCCCCAGGCCAATCAGGGCCTAGGGATGGGGGAGCATGGGGTGCTTAGAATCAACATTGACGGTTGACTAAGTGCCACAAACCGGAGGGCAGGGAGTGAGCTCCCCTTGTGCCCAGGCCAATCAAGGCCAAAGGGCAGGGGAAAGTGTGTGATATCTCCTCCTGCCCTGCCCCTTGCAGGACAGGGGTAGGATGGGAGGAGACTTTGCATGCTCCCCTTCCTGTAAGCCCTGCTGGCCTGGGGGAGCATGCAAAGTCTCCTCCCACCCTGCAAGGGGCTCAGCACTCAGTCAACTGCCAGCTGCTGCTTAAGTCCAACGCTCCCTTGCAGGGCAGAGGTGGACTTTGCATGCTCCCCCTGCTCCCAGGCCCTGCTTGATGTGAAGGTAGGGGGCAGCAAGCAAAATCTCCTCCCACCACCAGGGACACAGGCACCGGGCAGGGGCAAAGACTTCACATGCTCCTCCATCCCCAGACCAATCCCCAGTCTGTGGATGGGGAATCATGGAAGCATCCTGACTCTGCCCCCTTCCACGGCATGCGTGGGCCACTTCAAAAATTCTGGAAGCGGCCCACAGTAAAAAATTGCCCACCCCTATTGTAAAGGCTAGGACAGTCTTTTCTTATGCTGTATAGAACACGTGCTATATTACAGAAGTGCTCAAATATAATATTGGTGACATTAGTTTAACATTTCAAAGGTTCAGAAGCACAATTGTTCCAGCTATGATGATGCAACATGAACCTTACTGAATATACAGAAACAAAAAATGTTATTTCTCCTGTACTTTTAACCTGCAAAACACAATCAGGGGTGTGTGTTTTGAAATATAGGCACTTTCCATGGACCTGGCTCTTTGCAATAGTGAATCCAGTAGAAGTATACATGGGGCGGCCTCCCACATACTTCTGAGTTATGACCAAAATGCAGCATAAGGAAGAAGATTTCACCTGAAGCAGGATCAAACTGAGGCCTTGCATACACCATGGTAAGCTAGATTTCAGAGTCTGCAAAATGGCACTTTTCTGTGGTACTGGTGAAACAATCCTGCAGTAGCTTCATTTAAAATTGAAAACTGAATTTAATAAGAAAACAGTCAGTACAGTAAGCTTTGTGCTGTTTTAATAGTGAAATCACATTATATGCTATTCCCCATATTTTCATTTTTCTGCATCATAGATCTTTGCACAACCTGCAATTCAAAAGGTAATGAGAATCTGAAGGTTCTGATTGCTAGATAGGAAACAAAACTTTTGAAACTTCAAAGCATAGGAACTAGTTTGGAATCAGTAGACAGACAAGTTAGCTGGCCATCTGTTTAAATATATCATTGGTGATGGTTTTAGTTGTTGTATGCAGTGTTAAGTCTAGAGGTATCAGTACAAGGATATGAGACAAGGAGCTTGCAGTAAGACCCATTTCAATTGACAAGACAAGTTTTCAAACAAAAAAAAGTTGTGTGGGTCTCAACAGTTTGTCTCTTTCCAACAGTAGTTGGACCAATAAGAGATATTACCTCACCCACCTTACTTCTCAAAAATGGTACAGTAACTCCTCATTTAACATGGTAGATACATTTCAGAAAATGATCGTGCTAAGTGAAAACGTGTTATGCAGGGTCAATTTTCCCATTGAAAATAACAGAAAAGGTGGGGGTTGTGTTTCAAGTGCACATGAGCTAGCAGCTCCAGCCTGCACTTGTTAGGACATAAGGTTGGGGGAGAAAGGGGACTGGGTTATAGCAAGGAGGGGATGTGTTTGGCTCTGGAGAAGGAAAGGGAAGGAGGCTTGCAACCGGCAGCTGGGTTTCCCCAGATGGCCTGTTGCCAGCAGCTGCATGGGGCTTCCTCTGCCTCCTTACAAAGCAGCGGAGGTTTGCCACTCGCGGATCCCCTCTGGACAGATGCCTTGCGTCCGGCCAGAGGGGGTCACCAGGGAACGGTGTTGCGAGTGGCAAACCTCCACAGCTCTGCAGGGCGGCAGGGGAAGCCTTGAGCAGCTGCTGGCCACCAGCCGGTCCTAGAGGAAATAGCATTATTGCAGGGATGGTGTCATGTTGTTTAAAAATGTTACTTAAAAAAATCGTGCTATCATGAAAACATGCTAAGCGGGCATGTGTTAAGTGAGGAATTACTGTATTTCATACTATTAGAAAGACATCTACATGCTCAGAAAAACATTTTAAGTTCCTTTCTCTTTTTTTTTTTAAATAAGGAAAACCTATATCCCAGGGGATCACAAACTGTGTGATATCATGACCCCCTAAAATGCTAGATGAATGTGTGTCACCTTCCCCACCCTCACTGCCCTGGGTTACTTCCTCCCCCCTTCTCACCAGACTCCTTGCCCTCCTGGGGTTCCTTCACAGCGTTTGTGGTCCTCAACGCACTTCCCCCATGCAGGCTCCCCCCCCCCCCATCTTTTTCTCCTCGGTGCCCCTTTTCTGCTCCATGTCCCTTTGGTTCCTCCTCTCCTCTCCCATATCCCCTCTGCCTCCTCCTCTGACCCCCACATGCTCTTATTTACCTCTGGGTCCTCTGCCCCAACCCAATCCCCCAGCCCAATGCCTGAGTGACCCCGCCCTATCCCAGCCGGGTAAGCGTTCAGTCGCCCAGCAACCGTGCCCCAGCCTGCTCCTCGCACGTCCGCTCCTGTGCTGGCCTCTGCCTCACTCTCCCGCTGTCTAGCTTCTTGCTGCAGGCGAGCTGTGCTCCTGGAGTCCCGTGGCCCAAGCCACGGTGCATGGCTTGCCAGCGGCTACCTTCCGCCGCCCCGCCACTCTTTGCAGCCCGGGAGAGAGGGGTTGCAAGTAAAAAACTGAATCCAGCTGCAACCCCCCCCCCCCCTCCCCAAGATGCTCGTGACCGCCCTGGGGTTGCAACCCACAGTTTGAAAAACACTGCTATATCCTATAGACTAATTTGTGACAAGTGGAGAGTTCCAAAGTAAGTACCACAGCCACAAAAATTCATAAGACACCAAAACAAATACCATGTGTTTTATTGGCTGCCAAAAGTACCTGTGAAAGCTAATGCTCTCAATTCCATTTCTAGTCAATTATTTCTTTTATATTATACCAGTCTAGAAAGTCTATTACATGCTTGCAAGAAGCATTCCATTGCAAATAATTTCTCTCAGCCTAGCTAGAATTAGTGTACTTTGCACAGAAGACTTAAGACACGGCCATGCTTAGTTTGTAAACTAGTAACTGACAGAGAGACGGGCATCAATATACGTAAACAAGATACCAAAAGCAAGTATTAGCTGTGAATGCCCTGATCGGAATTCCTAAATGAAACTGTTCAAATGACACCATACTGATTTTCATATGGGATGAAAGATATTTTCCAGTTACAGACTAACTTGGCTACTCCCTGAAGCTTTTCCTAGAGTGCTGTCTTAGTGACATTAAGTTTGCTAAATAGGTAACCACATAACTGCTGAGATTTTCATCAGTTACATGGTCCCACATTGTAGTGAAGCCTCCCTTGGAGTGGGGCTCATCAGCCTCTGCTGGCCCTGCAGCAGCAAAGCTACTTCCCCAGAAGTTAGTTGTATAACCATGACAATTAACCAATGAGCATCAGCTTAACGGATAAATGGTTAACCAGTTACACTCTAATACCACTATTACCCAGTAGTGGTTAACCAGAGCTCTGGCTGGGCTGGAGCAGCCTTCTGTCCACAGCAGGCTTGGGCTGGAGCAGACATTTGCTTGCGTCCTGACGCCTGCTCCAGCCCAGCCAAGCTCCTCACCTGCAGGATGCCAGTTAACTGGTTAACTTTTTAAACAGGATTTAGTATCCCTAATTCAGATATTTGTCCTGTAAGTTGAGGATCCCCTCCTTACATCATTGTAAGGGTAACTACAAATACATCCATGAACTGTGCTCTCACCTCTCTAGGATGGGAGAAGAGCCCTACCACCCTCAGTTGTAGTGTGGAGTGGGGACCATGTGGTAGCAATTGGTAACGATTAGCTTAACTGGGCCTCTCTAACATATACTTAGGTAGCCAAGCTATCACTTTTACCGTGTCCTTTTTCTCCATTCCCTCCTATGGTTTGCTAGACTTGCATACATTATCTTTGATTTTAAGCTTTTTGGAGATAGGCTCCATACAAACTTGAACTATAAACACATGCTCTAGCACAAGACTATGATAGAGTGGGCAATAATATTTTTTTTGGGGGGGGGGCCACGCCAAGGTTTTGGAAAGTGGTCAAGGGCCACACTTTTCTGTAGAGCAGCTGCGGGGTCTAGAATGAAGGTTGGGTGTGGAAGGGTATATAGGGTAAGGGACTTGGGTGCAGGAGATGGAGTGATTTCTGAGAGGGAGTTTGGGCAAAGGAGGGGGTTGTGACCTCAGTCAGGGGGGTTGGGTGTAGGGTAAGGGAGGGAGTATGGGTGCAAGAGAGGATTCTGGCCTGGGAGAGGGAACTAGGAGGGGGTGTAAAGTCTGGGAGAGAATTGTGACCCGAGAGAAGGGGAAAAGGGGTTCAGATTGAGGAGGGTTTGGGTGGTGACTTGGGGTAGGGGAGTGGGGTTCAGGGTCTGTGAGAATGTCTGGGTGCAGAAGAGGAGTCTGGCCTGGGGAAGGTGTGTGTGTGTGTGGGGGGGGGGGTACAGGTTCTTGGAGGGAATTGTGACCTGGGGCGTGGGGGGGGGGGGGGGAGAGGAGAAGAAAGCAGATGGTTTGGATACCACCTGGGGGAGAGAGTTGGGGTGCAGGAGGGACTGGGGTGCTAGAGGCAGGCTCTGGCTGAGAGGCATTTACTTAAGTGTCTCCCATCCAGCAGCCTTGCAGCATCTCCAAGGTAGGCTGGGCTACCTGCTGCAGCCCCAGATCACTTTAAACTGCAGGCTGTTCCCTCCACCTCAGCTTCCTGAGCAGGGAAGAGGCATGCACTGCACCCATCCCCCAGGCCAATCTCTGGTTGTCTCCAGCCAACAAGAACTGAGGATTGGGCTGTCGATGGGGAGATCACATGAAGTCTCTCCCTCCCTCCGTAGCAAAGAGATGCATAGACTGTGCTTTAAACCATAGCTGCTGTATAACTGAGGGTCCCAGCAGGCTGGCTTGGTGGGCGGGATCTGGCCCCTGAGCCTAATTTTTCCCAGCCCTGCTCTAATACTAATTAAAACCTCTGAGCATTGCCATCAAATTATACATCAACTCCTGCTAAGCCAATGAAATGCCAATATTCCTTCTGAAGCCATTTAAAATTCAAGGAAACGGAAGTTTCTTCTTAAGATTCATGGCTTGAACTTCCCCAAGCCAAATAGCTCATCAACTCTCAACAGCGATATCAGTATTAAACAAAAAGCGACAAGGAGTCCTGTGGCACCTTATAGACTAACAGATGGGTCGGAGCATAAGCTTTCATGGCCAAAGACCCACTTCATCAAATGCATGTATTAAACAAGGCGTTCTAAGTTTAGGCGGCCTGCACTGAGCATCAAAGGGAAGGACCAGGCAAAATCCGGGAAGCTGAAGACGCAGATGATGCAAAAACACCTGAAGTACAAACGTAAGAGTCTGGCGAAGGGCAGAGGCCTGCTGCAGTTGATGACCTGAGGGGATCTGCCAGACTAGGCCAGGCTTAGAATCACAGGGCGGGAAGAGAGCTCAGGAGGTCATCAAGTCCAGCCCTCTAACCAAAGCAGGACCAATCCCAACTAAATCAACCCAGCCAGGGCTTTGTCCAGCTGAGACTTGAAACACCTCTAGGGATGCAGATTCTATCACCTCCCTAGGTAACCCATTCCTGTGCATCACCGGCCTCCTAGTGAAATAGTTTTTCCTAATGTCCAACCTAGACCTACCCCACTGTAACTTGAGGCCATTGCTCCTTGTTCTGCCCTGTCTCCCTACTGTGAACAGCCTCTCTCCACCCTCTCTGGAACCTCCCTTGAGGAAGTTGAAGGCTGCTATCAAATCCCCCCTCACTTCTCTTCTGCAGACTAAACAAACCCAAATCCCTCAGCCGCCCCTCGTAGGTCATGTGCTCCAGCCCCCTCATCATTTTGGTTGCCCTCCGCTGGACCCTCTCCACTGCGTCCACACCCTTTCTATGGGGGGGGGGGGGCGAACTAGACACACGACTCCAGGTGGGGGCAGCGCCGGGCAAGGCACAAGGCTGCGGGTCTCACCCCAGCGATGAGCGTGCAGCTCAGCAGCCCGCCGGCGAAGAGGCAGCTCCTGCCCGCACAGGCGGGCCCGGGGAGTCGATGCCTCTTGAGCCACACTCGCCTCCACAGAGTCCCCCTCCCGCCCGGACCCCTCCCGCCGCTCGCCCCGCCCGGGCCCCCGCGCGCAGAGCCGCGGCCCGGCCCCTACCGTAGGTCTCGGACATGGCTGTCTGCGACATTTTGGGAGCCGCGGCCTCCTCCTCCTCCTCCCACGCCTGCGGCTGGAGCGTGGCGGGGGCGCCTCAGGACGCCTGGTACGAGGGGCGGGGGGCGACTCCCAGCAGCGGCCGCCGCTACAAACCCTCCTCCCCCCCCCCAGACCCAAGAAGGCGCCGCAGCGGTAACTGGCTTGGAACGGCCACGCACTTGGCCCTTCTACGCACGCGCGCGCAGCTCTCCCCCCCCTCTCTCCCCCCAACCTCCCGGGGCGTGGTCTCTCCTTCGCACATGCGCGTCGTCAGCTCTTCCACCCCCCGCGCACTCCTCACCCCCGCCCCCAACGGCTCTGCCCAAAACAAAGCGCACGTGCGCGGCTTTAGAACGAGCCGCGGAGCTCGTTGGGAGGAGTCGCGGGACCAGCTGGCTACGTGACGGGGGCGTGGCTAGCCGCGCATGGGGACGCAGGGTGGGGCTGCTGCAGGGCCAATCGCTCTGCGCGAGGCACGTGAGGCGGGTGGGCGGTGTCACCGCATCAAGCCTGGGCGCCTCCCATAGCCTCGTGTGCTGGCCAGGGCACGTGGCTCCTGGGCGCTGAGGTGTGGGCATTGTGGCTCCTTGTGTCTTGCTCTAGCTTTTGCTTCTCCTTCTCCCTTTTGCTCAGCCTAAGGCCGGGCTGCCTAGGGGACCTCTGGGCTGCCAGCAGTGCCCCCCAAATCATATTTGATTCTAGGGGATGCAGCCCACCCTTGGGTGCTTCTTGCTGCCTGTGCTGGGTCCTGTCACACACTCTTTTAAATGATTTTCTTGGCTGCTGTCTGAAAGAGCAGATGACCTCAAAGGACTTTCTTGTCTCTGAGGGGGAAGGATTTATATGCAAGGCACACTAAGGGGATGAGTTTTGGAAATGGTTAGATTTAGGAGATCCTGAAGATCCTTGATAATTAGTCTCCAACCCATCCTTTTTCTGCCCCCCCCCCCAATTGTGCAAAATTTCAGAGGGGTAGCCAAGTTAGTCTGTAACTGGAAAAACTTAAAAAAAAACAAGGGATAGTCTTGCAGCACATTAGAAACTAACAAAAAATGTAGATGGTAACATGAGCTTTTGTGGGCACAACCCACTTCTTCAGATGAATGGAGTTCAAGAGGTCCACAAAGTGTGTAGGAGCATCCTGCAAATTTGTACCTCAAACTAGTGCTTGGATGAATGGCTAAAATCCCATACGAAAGGCTGGTGACATCTGATCAAAAGATCAAATTATGGCATAATCTAGTTCATAACATTTGATTAGTAAAAATCATTCTGCTTGTTTACAAACTGATTTAATATACAGCAAAAATGTTGGAAGGGATATTAAATCTTGTGCTTCAAGAACTAAGTCATTCCCTATTAGAGATCACAATGGCTGTGTCTAGACTGCATCCCTTTTCCATAAAAGGGATGCAAATTAGACACATCGCAATTGCAATCCCCCCTTATTCCTTATTTAAGGGATCTTTCGGAAAAGGCTTTATTTTCCGAAAGATCCGTGTCTAGACTGGTGCTTTTTTCCGGCAAAGCTCTGAGCCAGAAAAAAGCGGCAGCCATGTTTATGCAAATGAAGCAGGGGGGATTTAAATCCCTGCTTCATTTGCAATTGCGATGTGTCTAATCTGCATCCCTTTTACGGAAAAGGGATGCAGTCTAGATACAGCCCATGAGACCTCTGCAGGAGGCAGATTATTCCATGCTTGCCTATAATAGGGTTCTTACGCCTTTCTCTGAAGCATCTGGTTAGTACTGTCCATTGTCAGAAATGGACCTTGAGTCTTATCCTGTATGGCAATTCCTGCATTCCTAAACTACAGTATGTTCTTTTTAAATATATTTGTCATTTAATTGTCTTACTATGTATTGTAGAAACTTTGTCTTTCTGTTTGTCCATCCATCTGTGAGTCCATTTATTTAAGAACTCCTAAACAGTAGAAGCTAGGACAGGGTGGGCAAAGGGCCCTCCGCAGGTTGGATCCAGCCCACCAAACTGGTGGATCCAGCCCAGGGCTGCCCTGCTGCTGCTCCTCCATCCCCAGGCCAATCAGGGTCTGGAGGTGGGGAGTGAGGGGACTTTGCACGCTCCCCCACCCTCAAGCCCTGATTGGTCTGGGGGTAGGAGGTGCATGCGAGGTCTCCTCCCGCAGGGTGCCTAGTGGGAATGGCCAGCTATTTAAAAACAGCTGGTGTTTCTAGGGGGCAGGGGAGGAAGATTCATCTCATTCCTTCACCCCAGGCCAATAGGGTGGGGTGGGAGCACAAGAAGGCTTCTGGCCTCACCCCTTCCACCCAAAGCGCTCCGCCCCTTCCAGGGTGTCCCGGGGCCATTTCAGAAATTTCTGAAGTGGTCCCCTTTCAAAAACTATTGCCTACCTCTGAGGTAGGACCACAAAATTCAGTATACAGCTTCCTCTGATCATAATTTAAAGGTAAGGGTTTGATTGTGCCAGGAAAATGGGATGTGCCTGAAATGCGATTACTTCTCAGAAAATAATACAGAAAAGATACAATCACCAGGCAGGTGAAAGGGGCTGGCTGGGGTGTGACTCCCATTTCTCAGGCATCCTTTGGGGGAGCTAGCGCTCCCCACCTAATTTGTACAGGGACACACAAAATCATTTGGGAAGCTATGTAGGAGAGATTTCAATGCTGTCCAGCTGATAGCAGAGCACCTACAGCCAGCAGCATGTATTTGATTGGTGGTGCACATATGTACCTGCCTTAGCGCACACAACATTTATTCTACACATGGATGGAAAAAATTAAAACATTGATGCTCCCCCCTGCATCTGGGACTGTCCCAGTCCCTGAGCCTTCTACTCTCCCCCCCCCCCAGGACCCTTAAGGAAGGCTGGGTGTGGGGAATGAACCCCTCCCCCCTTCTCCCATTCAAAGGGAGACATTGCTGGCTGTTCCCCTTTATCACAGAGACAGGAAAAGTGCATAATTTGCTGCATACCTCACTCTGGCTAAGGGGTGCAGGAGGCAGATAAACCTGGACCTGCTCCAGCCAGGGGGCATGTTCCTCTCCCCCAAGGGACATGTACCTCTCCCCTGGCCTTGCCATCTTGAGCTTCAGGGCTGTGGAGAAGCACTTCTCACCGGTCCCTAAGCTGCTGCGATGAGAGAGGGCTAGTATACTCCTCGCCCCCCAGGGAAGCCTGCCTACTGAAACTCTCATCCCCACCCCAGCACAGTGATATGATGGTTTCCCCTTCCCCCATGCTTTATGAAGACTGGCTTATAAATATATATATGCATAAGTTGGAGATGCTTTGGTCAAAATTCCTCATGTAATGTCTCTATTTTAATGTTACAAACAGCTGGATCTGTATATCTTATTTTGGTGCATGTATCATTTTTGTATGTAAAGTAAGAAATATGAAATATGAGACTTTATAGTTTTTATTGTGCTAATGAGAGCCATTACTAGTGCTTCCTCCCCATCCCAAAGAATTAGCCACTGGGTGATCAACTTAATGACTTGTAAACAGCCTTGTTTGTCCTGTAAATCCAAAGGTGAGTGACCTAGTAAGACATGTGACAATACCGCCTGGTATAGGGATTCCATTTGGATGCTGGTAGGTTTCCATGGAAGGGGGAGGGGCGGTAGAACAAAAGGTTCCAGCCCTGGGGAAGCATTGTTCCTTTGTCTTCTGCTGGCATGACACCCTCCATAGAGGACTGGGGACCCACTTCAGGATAAAAGAGTCTCTGACTTGAAGATTATGCTTAGAAAAAGAACAACTCTTTAGGGTAAGAATCCACGTGCAATAAGTTTTTTAGTGAATTAGCACTAGCTATATGTTTTCTTTTATTTTAATTTAGTAATTTTAATCTGTCTGTTTTCACTTGCAACCACTTAACTCCTGTTTGTACTTAATAAAAACACTTTGTTTACTATCAGGCTTGGTGTAAATAATTGTTTCCTGGGGGAGGGAGGACTTTCAGTTTTCATATTTCTCTTTCATTGATAAAGAGGGCAAACATCCTCATGAGCCTTACTTGGGTAAAACTTTTACACAGAGAAGGCAGATTTATTTGGGATTTTGATCCCGTTTGGAGCTTGGTTTCCTGGATACTGTGCCCTAGAATTGCATTCTCCCAGAATGGAAGTGGTTCAGTGTCTACATTGCTCTTCAGGGGGGTGGTAACTCCAACTCTGTGCCTTGGTGGAGACTAGAGGATCAGGTCCAGCAGGGCAGGGTAGCAGGGAGCCCAAGAGAGCAACAAGGCAGATTTCAGTGGCATGGTGAGCACACAAGGAACAATCCCAAAGGGTCTTATGTGACCTCATCCTGTCACAAATGACTTAAGTGATGTATCAGAGGGGCAGCTAAGTTAGTCTGTACAGGATAAACTTAAAAAACAACAAATAGTCTAGTAGCACTTTAAAGACTAACAAAACTTGTAGATGGTATCATGCGCTTTCGTGGGCACAGCTGACTTTTTCAGATGACCAGTCAAGCAACCCAGGGCTGTTGTTGCACTTCAAAGGTGAAAACGCTGTGAGCACAGGGTCAGGAAGGTACTCCAGCAGTCCTTCACTGGCCCCGTGCGCCGCACAGCATTTCAAAGCAGCAGCGTCACATGGAGACCCAGGTCAGCTGGGAACTCTTGAGTCCCCAGCTGACCCCGGGCTCCATGCAACTCTGCCACTTTGAAACGAGCCTTGCCCCGGGCTGCACAAGGCATTTCAAACCAGCAACGCTGCGTGGAGCCCAGGTTCTGGCCCCGGGCTCTATGCAGCGCTGCCCCTTTGAAGCCCCCTCTTTTTCTTCCCCCATTTATTGCCTCTTTCTGATAGAGGCAGCAAGGTGGGGGGGGGGGGAAGCGACTAATCAACTAGTGTGTTGACTAGTTGTTGACTAGTTGTTCACATCCCTAGAGTTGACCAGTGCCAAACCAGAGAATTTGCCAAACGATCGGAGGTCAATATTATCTAGCAGCATTATCAACACTTTCACTGCTTCCTGGGGTCTTAGAAGACATTTAAGGATAAATTAGAGGTAAATAACAGCACAGAACACTGAAAGCCAGGAGAGGTGGCGGTAAACAAACTTTATGGGACTGCAGGAAACAGCCACGCCCATGATAAGTGGACATCTGGCAAACTAAAATCATGCTGGACAATGGATGTTGCTGGACCAGAGAGTGCTGAACTAAAAAGGTTCAATCTGTAGAAGAAACTGACTGAATAGCTAATTGATTATATAGGATAAAATAGTGAAACAGACACTTAATATGCACAAAGTAAACAAACTGGGGTGGGGGCATCATTTTTTTTGTCCATTTCCATTCAGGTGTTGTAAATCTTAGATGTTACTTGTAACAAAACACACACTCATTCATGTTGATTTTTAAATTGCATTTCCCTTTAACGAATCAACATTCGTATCTTCTTTCCATTATCAATAGTCTCCTGATGGTTATGGTTGATATATTGCTTGATCTCTTTATCTAACCATCTGAAGAATTTATTTCAGGGCTACATGGAAAAGCAGGTTGCCTTGAAAAGGCAACAGTGGAGAGGGACATAAATAATAACTCAAATGTTGAAATTGGAAAAGCGTGCTTAGAAAGGAGTTTTCAATAATGTCTGAAAGATAGCAATAGTGTATGAGGTAATCCTTATGAAAAAGTCCCGTAGAACTCAATCTCATAAAAATCCTGTATAATGTAATAGGAAGTGATAAGTTTTGTGAATTTTTTTGAATTTATATACAGTTCAGTATACTGTTTTATTCCTGGTTTGTAGAAGACAATTTAAAAATCACCTGTGGAAAAGATCCACATTTTCAGAGCACTTCTGTAGAAAAGTATTACATTTCCATGGAATATTACTTTTTTCATTTTTTTTAAATTATGTAGGGCTTTTCCATAAGAGAGAAGAGGTAGAATTTTAAGATCGTGCTTGAACATAGCTAATTATTCAATACTGATTCAAATAATGTTTGTGGGTGTTCATAGTACCAGTCAGTACAGTCTGCTTTGTTGGGTAGATAATAATAAAGGTCTGATCCTGCACAGCCCACATTCCCTCTGGAATCTGTGCGAGTTCTGAATATGTGACAAGCAGGTAATTACCCTAAGGTAACTTGGACAAGAAAATCCCTCCAGATTCTCCATATTGTAGAGGCCAGTGTTATTTTGATCAGTGCATTTATTGAGCTTTAGAAAAATGTTTTTGTGCTGAGATGTAAACAGTTTACCTATATAAAGAAATTAAACCCATTCTTAATAGGGTGCGACTCTGATTAGACAAACATTAATTATCTAATCATCTCTGTTATCCAAAACAGGTCATATCTCTAAGGGTACGTCTACACTACAGAGTTAGTTCGAACTAACTTAGTTCGAATTAGTTAATTCGAACTAAGCTAATTCGAACTAACACGTCTAGAACTAAAAACTAGTTCGAATTAGCATTTTGCTAATTCGAACTAGCATGTCCACATTGAGTGGACCCTGAACAGGGCTTAAGGATGGCCGGAAGCAGTGCCGGCAGGGCATCAGAGGAGGACTTAGAGCGTGGAGATGCTGTCTCAGGCTAGCCGAGGGCTGCACTTAAAGGGACCCGACCCCCACCCCGGACAGACAGTTCTCAGGGGTGCCCCGCTTGCAAACCAGTCCTGGCTTGGAGTGCCCTGAGTGCCCACACTGGGCACATCACAGCACTCGGCCATCAGCCCGGCTGCACTTGCCGCAGGCTGCCATCTGGGGAGAGGGGGCAATTGGGGGGCTGCAGGAGAGCTTCCACCCCCAGAAGCCCGCAGAGCCAGCCCAGTCCTCCCCATCGGGGACTCGTACCCCATTCCTCCCTCACCTCCTTCCACTTACCCTTCCCTAGCCCCCCTTCCTGATGTACAAAATAAAGATAACGTTTCTTCCAACATTGACTCTGTCTTTATTGAACAAAACTGGGGGAGACTGGGAAAAGGAGGTGGGAGAGGGGAAGAGAAAGGCTGGGAGAGGGGAGGGCAACTAACATGATCAGGGGTTGGAAACAGGTCCCAGATGAAGAGAGGCTACAGAGACTGGGACTGTTCAGCTTAGAAAAGAGGAGATGGAGCGGGGACAGGATAGAGGTCTCTAAAAGCAGGGGTTGGGTGGAGAGGGTGCATTCAGAAAAGTTCTTCATGAGTTCCCATAAAGAAGGACTAGAGGACACCAAAGGAAAGGAATGGGTAGCAGGCTTCAAACTAGTAAGAGAAAGTTGTTCTTCAGAAAGCAAATAGTCAACCTGTGGAACTCCTTGCTGCAGGAGGCTGTGAAGGCTACAACTAGAACAGAGTTTAAAGGGAAGTGAGATCAAGTCATGGAGGTTGGGTCAGTGGAGTAGTCTTAGCCAGGGGGTAGGAGTGGTGTCCCTGCCCAAAGTTTGTGGAAGGCTGGAGAGGGATGGCACGAGACAAATGGCTTGGTCACTGTCTTCGGTCCATCCCCTCCAGGGTCCCTAGGGTTGGCCGCTGTCGGCAGACAGGCTACTGGGCTAGATGGACCTTTGGTCTGACCCAGGACGGCCATTGTAAGCTCAGGGCTCAGGGTCGGGGGTCTGAGTGGACCCCCTTGATTTTCATGCACACCTGCTCCTGGGTGGCCAGGCTGGTAGCTCTCCTGCCCTAGACGGCCACTTTCCTGTGCCTAGTGTGGAGATCGTGGACGAGGTCCACGATGTCTGCACTAGCCCAGGAAGGTGCCCGCCTCTTGTGGTCCCGGGCAAGCTCCTGGGAGCCGCCAGCCTGGTCCCGGGAAGAGGGGGTGGGCTGGGGGACATCGGGTGGGTGGCTCTGTGCTGTGCCAGGTGCAGGGTCTGCTGGCTGGGTGCTGGCAGGCTTGCACCTGGCACGGGCACCGTAGCCAGCCCGTGTCCCTTTAAGGAGTCCGGGGCCGGGAGGGGGGCAATAGAGTTTCCCTGGTGTTGGCCAGAGTGGCCACCAGGGAAACCTGGGGAGGGCTAGCCTCCCACTAGTTCGAATTAAGGGACTACACACCCCTTAATTCGAACTAGTAAATTCGAACTAGGCTTAATCCTCGTAAAATGAGGTTTTCCTAGTTCGAACTAAGCGCTCCGCTAGTTCGATTTAAATTCGAACTAGCGGAGCGCTAGTGTAGTGCCTATGAATGTTAGTTCGAACTAACGTCCGTTAGTTCGAACTAACATTGTAGTGTAGACATACCTATAATGTCATTTAATTAAAATGCCTTGTTTACCTAAAAACCTCAATTATTCAAACTTGCTCAGTATCCCGCATATTACTAGAAATTGTACTGTATTTAACGGTACATAAGAAGTTCTGTATACCTCTCCCCTGTCCATGATACGCACCATTTATGAGGGTCTAAAATACAATATTTAAGAAGTCCCTTGGTATGGTTCTGCTTTGCAGGGGCTAAAGCAGAAGGCAGGAAATTTGTACAGAGCTTGCTACTCTGCCATGGACCATGGACCAGCACATCAAAGGAGCCAGCTTTACTTCAGCATGGGTACATCTACACAGCATGCTAAACTTGAAATACACTACACATTGCGTACCTTATTTAGATTATATTTCAAAATAGCTTATTTTGAAATTTGGCGTGTCTAAACAGCGCTAAATTTCAAAATAATGCACTATTTTGAGACATTCCTTAGCCCTTGTGGAACAAGGGTTATAGGGATGCTGAAATAGCATGCCCATTATTTCAAAAAATATTTAAAAATAACAGGCGACTTGTCAAGATGCGGGGTAGCTATTTCGGGATACCATGCAGTGTAGACATACTCTATGAGGGCAAGGTTGGGCAAAGGAGCCTGTGTCAGAGAATCCTGCAGCATAGAGGCTATTGATTTCTTTTTCCTTGTGAAATAAAAAAGTTACAATATCCATCAAACAAAAAGAATGAATTCACTTGGTCAGAGATAAGTGGTTTTACGCCAGTATCGATAAATGCACAGAAATACAGCAGAAGTATTTTCACTAACAAGAGATCCACTTCCTTGACACTACAGTACAACTACAATTACATGACAGCCACATTTCCATCACTTTATATCAGAAACCTACCGACTGTTACATTTACCTACATGCCTCTAGCTTCTATCCAACTCACATTTCCCAATCAATGGTATACAGCCAGGCCCTGAGATACAACCAGATTTGCTCCAATCCCAAAGACAGAGACAAACACCTAAAGGAAATATATCAGGCATTCTTAAAACTTAAATACCCACCCGGAGAAGAGAAAAAACAGATTGACAAAGCCAGACGAGTACTCAGGCTTCAGCTTCTTCAAGACGGGCCCAACAAAGAAAACAACAGAATCCCACTGGTCATCACCTACAGCCCCCAACTTAAACTGCTCCTGCTCATTATTAACAATCTACAACCTATCCTGGAAAATGACCCCTCACTCTCACAGGCCTTATGCGACAGGCTAATCCTCATGTTCAAACAACCCCCTAGCCTCAAACAAATTCTTTCCAGCACCCACCAGCACACATCCATCATACTCATTCAGGAACCCACCCCTGCAGTCAACTCCGGTGCTAACTCTGTCTACACATCTATACAAGCGACATCGTCACAGAACCTAACCACATAAGCCACCACATCAGAGGCTCATATAACTGTACATCCACCAATGTGATCTATGCCATTAAGTGCCAGCAGAGACACTCTGCCACGTATATTGGCCAAACTGGACAGTCTCTATAACAAAGGATTAATGGACACAAATCAGATATTTGAAATGGTAACACACAGAAATCTGTTGGGGAACATTTTAACTTGCCCTGGCATTCACTAATGGATCTAAAGGTATCTGCCTGGTGAGTCTTGCCCACATGCTCAGGGTTTGATCATCATATTTGAGGTTGGGAAGGAATTTTCCCCTGGGTTATATTGGTAGAAACCATGGAGAGGGTTGGGGGCCATCACCTTCCTATGAAGCATGGGGCATCGATCACTTGCAGGTTTAAAACAGTGTAAATGATGAATTCTGTATAGCTTGAAGTGTTTAAATGATTTGAGGACTTTAATAATTCAGACAGAGATTATTTGTCTTTTACAGGAGTGTGCAAGTGAGGTTCTGTGGAGGTCAGAGTAGAGCACAATGATTCCTGCTGACCTTAAAGTCTGAGTTAAGAGTAAATAAAAGAGTGAGCTGGAATAGAATTGGGTATTTAAGTAGTTTTGCTTTTATGATTAAATAAGAACAGGAAGTAAAACTTAGAAATCAAGAAAAAAGATTCACATAAACTGGGAAGTACGTATCTTACTACAGGCCATTATTTTTGATTAATCTTAAAAAAAATTGCATAGAACTAACTTCATCAGCATCTAACATGAGTGCGATAATGAGGAAATTATAGGCCCATTAAAAATGAGCTAATTAAAAATGCCTTCTGATTTTGTGCCTATATCCAGTTGCACCTGCTAATATATGCAGGCTTGAATGAGATAGCAAGTAAACATGCAAATATAAGGTAGGGCTTGTCAGGTCAACAGCATTTAAATCCTGTTATTTATGCACACATTTAACTTCAACCATAATTTTATGCCTGCAGTTGACTGTGGGTGCAAAATTGCAGGCACAAAATGGTAAGTCAGTCCCATTAGACTTTTTTTCTTCGGTCATTTACAATTACAGTACAACAAATTTTAAATTTTCAGTTTACCAGAAATGTGAGTGTATAATGCCTCATGAATGGAGATGTTCTTGAATCAAAACCTCAGAGCTGAACCCGGGATCTGGATTCAAATGTGAGATTGCAGCTGGAACCTCTGTCTATAATATTCCAAAGTTAAATATCCTGAGTATTGGGACAGTAGTAAAGTACCAATCTGGATCTAGATTTTTAAATCCCCAAATTTGGAGTTGATGAGATTTTGGTGTTTTGCTTCTGCCTGTTACAGGGATACAAAATTCAAACTGAATCTGAAGTTCAGATCTATTATCTACTTCAGGATCTATTCTATAGCTTCTTTGTAGTCTTGAAAAACAGCAGGACAAACGTTCTCAGATGAAAGCACACAGAGTAATCTGAAGGTTAACCTGAAGGTGGCAGTAAAATGCCACAAGTAAAAGGCACTGAAATCAAAAAGTGTGTTTATGTGTTGTCTTTTAATGATTCTGGTCTGTATTGCACATAGCTCGCAGGTGCTCAGGGAATGGAGGAAAGATGCCAGGAATCTTCTTCTCTCGTAGGGTTGCTAGATGGTTTTAGAAAAAATACCGAACAAAAAAAAAGACCCCAAGAGTTAAGCAAAACACCACCACCACCGTGGCCCCTTTAAAAACCGCGTGGTGAGGCTTTTTGGCCCTAACAGGCTGCCAGCAGCTGCCTGCCATCTTGCCTCCCTTCGCTGGGCTGGACAGCTCCCATGCGGAACCCGGTAAGCACTAGGATTGCCAGGCTGCCTCTGTATTGAGCTGGATAGCCCGGGATTTTCACCTCCTGGCCGGGAAAAAATCAGAAAGTAGCGGACATTTTAGGTGGCAACCCTATTCTCTCGTGATATTTTACTAGTTCATGGGTACTTGACACAGAAGGACGGAGGGAATCTGTTGCAGATGGAAGTCATTGCCTTCAAGTGCCATTGAACCAGCGATAAAGAATCCAAATTACACACACATATATAGTTATGGCTTTGATGTTCAAAGAAACCTAAAGGAGATAGGCACATGACCCTGCTAGCACCAAATCATTTGGGAGTTGGGCCCCAACTCCTTTAGGTTTCTACTGAAGACCACATGCTGCCATTGATCCACACACAGGGTGTGTCTAGACTACATGCCTCCTTCGACGGAGGCATGTAGATTAGCCAGATCGGAAGAGGGAAATGAAGCCGCGATTAAAATAATCGCGGCTTCATTTAAATTTAAATGGCTGCCCCGATCTGCCGATCAGCTGTTTGTCGGCAGATCGGGGCAGTCTGGACGCGACGCGCCGACAAAGAAGCCTTTCTTCATCGGCACAGGTAAGCCTCGTGAAACCAGGTTTACCTGTGCCGATGAAGAAAGGCTTCTTTGTCGGCGCATCGCGTCCAGACTGCCCCGATCTGCCGACAAACAGCTGATCGGCAGATCGGGGCAGCCATTTAAATTTAAATGAAGCCGCGATTATTTTAATCGCGGCTTCATTTCCCTCTTCCGATCTGGCTAATCTACATGCCTCCGTCGAAGGAGGCATGTAGTCTAGACACACCCACACTGACAGCTAATAGAAGTTGTGCCATATACTATCCTCAAGCTTCAGATACTTAAATACCAAGGACCAAATCCAAAGAGTGGTGTAAGTGAGCAAGAGGAATGGTTTTAATCTACCTGTGAGTGCTCTCCGGTGTGCAGTAACTCTGCACTAGGGTCTTCTGGAATAAGTGAAACTGCTCCAAGCCATTCCAGGAAGTTCTCACATTATGCTCATTATTAGCCATGGACTATTTTGGTAGATAGTGCTTGTCAAGGTCCAATCGTGCATGGAGGAGAGAGAGCACAGAAGCCTCTGCAGTGGCTCTATGTCATCTGAGGAAACTGCCTATGCAGAGAGTGTCCTCTAGTGGTTGGATAAATTAGGTTTAGGGTCGTTTTATGGCAGTAGAATGGTCCAACATTGCCCTAATGCAGCCTACCATCTGGCCTCATCTTTTTGTGTGCGCTAGAATACTATATAAACATTTTAAATTATTTGTTATAATGAAACGGTCATGGGATGTTACAAGGTACAAATATGCAGAGAATCCCTGTATCACAAATAGAAATATACAGCACGTGACAGTGGTGGGCAACCTGTGGGCCAAGGGCTCTATACAGTCCATCAGGGTTCTCTATGTGGCCCATGAGGCATTTTGTTTACCATTGTCCATGCACAGGGTTGCCAGGTCTACTGGTTTCTGTCTCCGTTGTTTTTTTCCTATTGCTATTACAAAAGTGACACGTGTGAAGTGGGGTGCATACTGATGGCACACAACATTGACCCTGAGAGCTGTGTGCTCCCTCTACATCCAAGCAAAGTGCTGCTACGGTTCAATTGGCACACCCTGCAAATTCTAGGTTTGCAAGCGTAGTTAGCATAACTACCCTATCCTGGAAGACTGTCTTGGTTACAACAATCTTGCAGCCTACTGAGATAAAGGAGGGCTGGGCTGCTCATGCAGTCCACTTACTAGCCTAGGTTGCCCTGCACTGGTATATAAAAACAGTTTACAAGGAAAATAGGTTCTGCTTTCAAAAGTGACTGGTGATTTTGCATGACTTAAATTTTGGGGCACCCCATCTGAGATTCACCAAAAGGGCCTGAATACCAGAAAGTGCTAAGCAGCTTCTGCCTAAAAATCCTTTAAAGTATCTCAAGCTGGGCACCCAAAAATGGAAGCATCCATGATCACTAGCCACTTTTGAAAATTTGTGTTATATTATGAAGAACACAAATATGTGCAGTGATTATGGTGAAAACAACTCTATGGGAGCATCAGCATGTATTTGTCAATATAGCCTAATGGTGACACTTAACTAATTCTTATGCTGGTGATGTAGTCATATTGAGACATAACAAGCTGCATTTATTCATTATAAACATAAGAAATGGCTGAAGTCCTTGCTACTTTTTATCATAACATCCTTGAAACACAAGGCTTCCTAATAGATTATTAGGGAATACACAGAGCCTGCAGTTTAACTTCTGGAAGGTGAAGGTCTCCTCTAAGGAACTCGGAGCCAGACCATGTGACAGAAATCTGATCAACTAGATCATGTTTTTGGAACAAATATCCTCAAAGATATGATGTAATGGTCTTGATTCCATTCCACAACTCTCTCAGCATTTATTGATTTGCATACATGCAATGTGCTTTTAGCTGTTTCGGTCCCAGCATACTAGAATGACAAGATGGCTGGAAGACGTATCTTTTATTGGACCAACTTCTGTTAGTGAGAGACAAGTTTTCAAGCCACACTTACGGATGGCAAGTGATGCTAGTTAATCTCACTTTCTGCTTATTAAGCAATGATTATGTTTTTCATATTCACTTGAAGGCAAATTGTTTTGGGATTTCAAGGCCTGCTGCTGGCAGTTCCCCAACCCTGATAAAATCAGAATCATAATGTACAATTTTTTTGCACAAGTTCAGGATTTAGGGCTACGTTTTAAAGGTATTTAGGTGCCTAAAGAGGTGGATAGGCAGACAGTCAGTGCCTCTCTGGAACTTTAAAAATCTGACCCTTAGTGTCTTTGGAATTGGCTCTCTCAGGTGAATCTAGACCAACTCAGGAGCCTCATATTTGTCTATTTTTCTGTACAAGTAAATCTGATTAAAGAGAAATCTTGTGCAGTTTAGATCTTTGGTTCTCAAACCCATGGGCTATTGGTGGTCTGCAGACCAATAGCTGGTTATCCACAGAGCACTAGCTGGTCATGTTACTGGTTCTCTTCTTTGTTTTCAGCTGCTATAAGAAGCTCAAAGACATTACAACTTTCCTAATATTTTTCCATTTGAGCAATTACTATAGGTGCCACAGGGATGAGCTGCTGCTGGATTTGGGGGAGTGGGCACAGTGTGGGCAGGGTTAGGACTTGGCTTAGGGGGATGCTTACCTACTTTGCTTTCCTAGTGCGCCACTTTGGGGGAGGGCAGGACCATTCCTCACTTCCAAGCGGGAAGCGGAGTGACACGGCCAGGGGAGCCAAGCGAGCCAGGGGCTGCCTTACTCTGCTTCCCCTGCCGGCGAGTGCTGGGGGTGGGGGGGCAACTATGCTGCCAGTGCTGGCCCCTGTGCCCTACTAGTTCCCCAGGCTGCCTTGGTTGGAGGAAAAAGCAGGGAGAGAGTAGATTGGGATGGGGTGAGGTGGGGCCTGAGGCTAAGGGGGGTTGTCCCAGCTCTTCCCCTGGCTGGGGTGATCACATGGCAGGTGGCCATGTCACCCCTCACCACTCACCTCTGGTTCTGTGGATAAGTGGAGAATGTGGGAAGTCTTTTAGATCCATTTTGCCTAAACCGATGCTTACCAAGTACATTAAATAAGGGTGTAGATGTTTAACAATCCTTTTTTCTACGTGTACAGCAAAGTCCTTCAAGAAGGGGAAATTGCCCCTACAATATCAGGGGAATCACTACTTTACACGCCACTGCAACACATTTTGCTAACACAACAACTCACCCTCCTTCAGATTCAAAGCAGTCATGGTCTTACTTTCCACACTCAATGTGTCTCATTCTCTTTTACACTAAGATCCCTTTGCACCATTCTGGTAGTGTAAAGGGGGCTTAAAGCAAATTTGAAATCATCTCGTATTTCATATTGTGTTCCGAGTATCAATATCAATAGCTCTTTCCTTTAACCATTAACATAGAAATTCAGATTGGACATCTGTTTAGGTGTTCCTGGCTGGACATCTTATCCTCATTAGCTACATTTGGTGCATATAATTGGATACTTGCATATGTGCCTATGTATTAGAATGACCGTATGCCTCTACATAAACTGATCAGATCCTTGCCATGGACAAACGTGCCAAGCAACTGTGGGTTTAGATATCTGGCCTGCATAACCTAGGACGTGCCATTGTAACTGTAGGGAGATCTCTGCACACAGCGTGTGTATAAGTATAATGGTTACATATGCTTCTTTTCTCATGATCATACTTGTTGACTTTCATGTTATAAAATGAATGTGTAAGCTACAGAGGAAAGAAGGCTCATGAACATGTGCAGTTTCTAAATAAGATACAGTGATTTCCACACCTGAGCCATTCAATTTGTTCCTCAGATTTGTCACCTAAACAGAAGTGTTAGTAGAGGAAATTTTGGAACAAATGCATAAACTAACCAGTGATAAGTAACTAGGATCCTATGGTATTCTCCCAAGAGTTCTGAAGAAACTCAAATATTAAATTGCACAACCAGTAATTCTGGTATGTAACATTTAAATCAGCCTCTGTACCAAATGACTAATGGGTAGATAAAGCAATGCCAATTTTAAAAAATGCTCCAGAGGAAATTCAGTAACAATCAATCATATTGTCTCTATGTAAATCCATGGCTATGGCCACACCTTCAAGTCTGAATGCAGCTCTAGTCACCCCATCTTAACAAGTATATTAGAACTGGAAAGTGCAAAGAGGGGAACCAAAATGATTAGGGAGACAGAACAGATTTCATATGAGGAGAGATTTAAAGGACTGGGCTGTTCTTCTCAGAAAAGAGACAAGTAAGGTGGGATATGCTAGAAGTCGATAAAATAATGAATGGCATAGAGAAAGTGAAGAAGGAAATATTATTTACCTCTTCATATAACACAATAACTAATGAAATAAATAGGTAACAGGTTTAAAACAAACAATAGGAAGTACTTGATATAATACACAGTCAACCTATGGAACTCGCTGCCAAGGGATAGTATGAAGGCCAAAATTATAAGCAGGTTCAGAGAAGAATGAGATAAATTCACGGAAGGCAGGTCTATCAATGACTATTTGCCAACATGTTCAGGGATGAAACCCAATCTCTGAGTGCCCCTTAAGTTACAACTCCTAGAAGCATCTGGCACTGCCCATTGTCAGAGACAAGATACTGGGCTAGATGGGCTATTACTCTGACCCAGCGTGGCCATTTTTGTGTTCTTATGCCTTGCAGTAGCAGCTTGGAAACCTTTACTCCTTCTCCCAGTTTGAGTAAATAAGGAATGTATATGCCAGCACAGAAGCCCAGATTGTTCATTGTAAGGTCATGTCAATGGCACTAAAAAGAAGCTGAATAATAAAGGAGAAAATTCTGCTTAGCCCAATGCAGAAATGGTGCCTATACTCTGAGGAATGGATTACCAAAATAAGGATCAGGAGAAAAATATATGATGCTCTTTTACGTAGGACAAAAGAACACAATGGATTTTTGGCTGTGTTGCAGGACTATAGGAAACCACCTTAGCTGAGGAGGGCCACAGTCAAAGATAAGAATACCTAATGAAAGTTCCTCTCCAAGCTCCTATGCAGGTTAACACAAATGACTCTGATCATCATGATCAGATCACAGGATTTTTGTTAATTTAGCTCAGAGAGTCCTGCTTGTATATTGGTGTCAACATTCTTTTTATAAACATGATCAATTAAAGCAGCACAACATACCTAGTCAGTGTAGGTCACCTTCCCTATTTGTGAAGGGAGACTTCTTGATATAGATTAATTGATGGAGAGTTGCCTAAGATTTGCAATGAACTGACTGTACAGTAAATTTTAGCTCTTGGATCAGGATAAAGCTCTACAGCCGCTGAACCCTGCAATCCCTGTTGAAACTCCAGAAATCAGATTTAGATCTGCATAAAGTTCTTACATAGAAAGCTAATATCAACTGCATACTTCTTAATGGAAAATCCTATAATGTCATAAATCCCATGGGTTTCCTTCCCAAAGTGGTTGCAGGAGTTATTTCTGTGAAAGCTGTGATTGATATAATACGCCTATCCATGCATTTGTAACACAGCTGTTACGGCAGAATCTGAGCACCATGCACAGAAATGAGATTCACATTGATTCAGCTAAGAAGGGACGATAATTTTAACTCCTGCCTCTGTGTATTCCATGCGGACTCATTCAAATGGTTTTCTCTCAGGAGGACATTGCTGTGCCTGTTCTGTGGCACTGTTACTGGAGACAGGGTTGAGCAAAGGATGTTACAAAACACAGGTTCAGCTTTATTTCTGAGGGTATACAGCTCCACAGACTATACCTTTTAGTACAACATTTATGGCACTTCCAAATACAGTATAAGCAAATGAGTGATGGCTTCATGATCTTACATACCTTACTCTTGTCTTGATAGGCTGTTTATTAAACCAGCTGTGGAGGCACTTGTCAAGATTAGAAGTCAGCTCCAAATGTAAAGACATCCTATAGCACAAAGCTACGCGGGGGATGTGGGGATTCTCAAAATGTTTGTAATAAGCTAATCAATGTATGCTGACCACTCCTTCCTATTGGACTAAACACAAGTAAAGGAAACCAGTAAAGCCACTGGGGGGAAGGGATCGGAATGCACTCCAAGCCAGCAGGCAAGCTGAGGGGCACATCCATCTTTGATGTTCAATAGAAACATGCACACCTAGCCTACAGTCCTATCAATATTTTGGCACAGTGCCAGCTCAGAATTTCAGTGACTATTTTAATCATTCTAAGCATCAGTTTTTGCAAAATACAGAACATTCCAATTAGGGCTGTCAGGCGATTAAAACAATTAATTGCGATTAATCCCGCAATTAAACAAATTAATCGTGATTAATCGTTCTGTAAAACAATAATAAGAATAATAAGAAAACAGCCCCACCCCTCCCGCAGAACCGGGAACATAACCTAACCAGCTGGAGGATAACGTGGTGATTCCGTGGGAGGGGCCAACACCCCCCCACATTGGACCTGCCCTGGGTCTCACCGCAACCACGTGCTTTTCCCTCCAGACGCTGGGGCACGTGTGCAGAACGGCCGCGAACAATCCGGGCTCATGGCTCTGAACTTTCCATTTGACAGGCACATGCCACCACCTCCTCCCCAATCCCCATTGTAAAAAGCCAGCTGGCCGGAGATTGAACAAGTGAAAACAAGGACATGTCTGGGAAAAACTGGACATATGGTAACCCTAGATTAATGCACATTTTTTTTAACATATTCATTCTGCCCTGCCTTAATCGCAGGTGTTAACGCGCGTTGACTGACAGCCCTAATTCCAAAGTGTCAGTCAAATGTGCTCCTATGACTCCCCATTACCATAGTCCCTGAGCCTCTCGCAAATGTATTTATAACACTCCAGTGAGGAAGGGAAGTGCTAATCCCATTTTACAGATGGGGAACTGAGGCACAGAGAGAGACGTAGGCTACGTCTAGACTACAAAGAAAAGTCGGGAAAAAATATTTGCAATTTGCATATCTTTTTCTGCTTTTCTTATGAAAGAGGCTTTTCCAAAATTTGGCACATCTACACAGCACCAAATTTTGGAAAAACCTGCTCTTTTGAGTAATTCCTTCTTCCTGGTATAATGAGGTTTACAGGGATGGTGAAAGAATGCATCTGCTTTTCTGAATTTTTTTTCGGAAAAGCGGATGAGTTCCTTGGATGCGGCATTGCTTTTCCGGACCTTCTACCTCAGATGGTACAAGGCAGTCTATTGAGAAGAGGATCCTGAACCAGTGGGACCAAAAAGAAAGGGCTTAGGAACATCCTGCTTCAGGACACACATAGGGTATGTCTACACTACAAAGTTAATTTGAACTAACAGATGTTAGTTCGAATTAACTTTAATAGGCGCTACACTAGCGCTCCGCTAGTTCGAATTTAAATCGAACTAGCGGAGAGCTTAGTTCGAAGTAGGAAAACCTCATTTTACGAGGATTAAGCCTAGTTCGAACTAGTGGGAGGCTAGCCCTCCCCAGGTTTCCCTGGTGGCCACTCTGGCCAACACCAGGGAAACTCGTCTGCCCCCCTCCCGGCCCCGAATCCCTTAAAGGGGCACGGGCTGGCTACGGTGCCCGCGCCAGGTGCAAGCCTGCCAGCACCCAGCCAGCAGACCCTGCACCTGGCATGGATCAAGCCACCCACCCGATGCCCCCCAGCCCTCCCCCTCTTCCCAGGACCAGGCTGGCGGCTCCCGGGAACTTGCCCGGGACCGCAAGAGGCGGGCACCCGCCTGGGCTAGTGCAGACATCATGGACCTCGTCCACGATCTCCGCACTAGGCACAGGAAAGTGGCCGGCTAGGGCAGAAGAGCTGCCAGTCTGCCCACCCAGGAGCAGGTGTGCAAGAGAATCAAGGGGGTCCACTGAGACCCCCGACCCTGAGCCCTGAGCTTACAATGGCCATCCTGGGTCAGACCAAAGGTCCATCTAGCCCAGTAGCCTGTCTGCCGACAGCGGCCAACCCCAGGGACCCTGGAGGGGATGGACTGAAGACAGTGACCAAGCCATTTGTCTCATGCCATCCCTCTCCAGCCTTCCACAAACCTTGGGCAGAGACACCATTTCTACCCCCTGGCTAATACCACTCCACGGACCCAACCTCCATGACTTGATCTCACTTCCCTTTAAACTCTGTTCTAGTTGTAGCCTTCACAGCCTCCTGCAGCAAGGAGTTCCACAGGTTGACTATTTGCTTTGTGAAGAAGAACTTTCTGTTACTAGTTTGAAGCCTGCTACCCATTCCTTTCCTTTGGTGTCCTCTAGTCCTTCTTTATGGGAACTAATGAAGAACTTTTCTGTATGCACCCTCTCCACCCAACTCCTGCTTTTGGAGACCTCTATCCTGTCCCCCCTCCGTCTCCTCTTTTCTAAGCTGAAAAGTCCCAGTCTCTTTAGCTTCTCTTCATATGGGACCTGTTCCCAACCCCTGATCATGTTAGTTGCCCTCCCCTCTCCCAGCCTTTCTGTTCCCCTCTCCCACCTCCTTTTCCCAGTCTCCCCCAGTTTTGTTCAATAAAGACAGATTCCATTTTGGAAGATACGTTATCTTTATTTTGTACATCAGGAAGAGGGGCTAGGGAAGGGTAAGTGGAAGGAGGTGAGGGAGGAATGGGGCACGAGCCCCCGATGGGGAGGACTGGGCTGGCTCTGCGGGCTTCTGGGGGTGGAAGCTCTCCTGCAGCCCCCCCAATTGCTCCCTCTCCCCAGATGGCAGCCTGCGGTAAGTGCAGCCGGGCTGATGGCTGAGTGGTGTGATGTGCCCAGTGTGGGTAGTCCGGGCAATGCAAGCCAGGACTGCTTTGCAAGCGGGGCACCCCTGAGAACTGTCTGTCCGGGGTGGGGGTCGGGACCCTTTAAGCACAGCCCTCGGCTAGCCTGAGGCAGCATCTCCACGCTCTAAGTCCTCCTCTGATGCCCTGCCGGCACTGCTTCCGGCCATCCTTAACCCCGCTTCAGGATCCACTTAATGTGGACATGCTAGTTCGAATTAGCAAAACGCTAATTCGAACTAGTTTTTTAGTCTGGATCCATTAGTTCGAATTAGCTTAGTTCGAATTAACTAATTCGAACTAAGATAGTTTGAATTAACGTTGTAGTGTAGACATACCCATAGAGACTTTCCACAAAGATTAGAGCAGCTCTTGGAAATGGAAAGGGAGAGGAAGGAGTATGTGATGTTGTCATACATCAGCCATGACAGAACAAGGAGGGTATGTCTACACCAGTGGTCCCCAACCTTTTGAGGTTGTCGGGAGCCAGAGGGCGTGGCCGTTTGCCCGCCGGGCGCCAGGGGGCGGGGACACTTGCGCGCCCAGGGCCGGCGCCCCCCCCGCCAAGCGCCGCGCGCCCGGGGTCGGCGCTCCCCCCGCCAAGCCCCGAGCACCTGTTGGGGACCACGGGTCTACACTACAGCGCTAATTCGAACTAATTAGTTAATTCGAACTAAGCTAATTCGAATTAGTGCATCTAGACTTAAAAACTAGTTCGAATTAGCGTTTTGCTAATTCAAACTAGCATGTCCACACTGAGTGGATCCTGAACCGGGGTTAAGGATGGCCGGAAGCAGTGCCGGCAGGGCATCAGATTAGGACTTAGAGCGTGGAGCTGCTGTCTCAGGCTAGCCGAGGGCTGTGCTTAAAGAGACCCGACTCCCACCCCGGACAGACAGTTCTCAGGGGTTCCCCGCTTGCAAAGCAGTCCTGGCTTGGAGTGCCCTGAGTGCCCACACTCGGCACATCACAGCACTCGGCCATCAGCCCAGCTGCACTTGCCGCAGGCTGCCATCCGGGGGGGGAGTCAATCGGGGGGTTGCAGGAGAGCTTCCACCCCGAGGAGCCCGCAGAGCCACCCCAGTCCTCCCCATCGGGGGCTCGTACCCCATTCCTCCCTCACCCCCTTCCATTTACCCCTCCCTAGTCCCCCTTCCTGATGTACAAAATAAAGAAAACGTGTGGTCAAAAATAGAAACTCTCTTTATTGAACAAAACTCGGGGAGACTGGGAAAAGGAGGTGGGAGAGGGGAAGAGAGAGGGTGGGAGAGGAGAGGGCAACAAAAATGATCAGGGGTTTGGAACAGGTCCCATATGAAGAGAGGCTAAAGAGACTGGGACTTTTCAGCTTAGAAAAGAGGAGACGGAGGGGGGACAGGATAGAGGTCTCCAAAAGCAGGAGTTGGGTGGAGAGGGTTCATACAGAAAAGTTCTTCATTAGTTCCCATAAAGAAGGACTAGAGGACATCAAAGGAAATGAATGGGTAGCAGGCTTCAAACTAGTAACAGAAAGTTCTTCTTCACAAAGCAAATGGTCAACCTGTGGAACTCCTTGCTACAGGAGGCTGTAAAGGCTAGAACTAGAACAGAGTTTAAAGAGAAGTGAGATAAAGTCATGGAGGCCGGGTCCATGGAGTGCTATTAGCCAGAGGGTAGAAATGGTGTCCCTGGACTCTGTTTGTGGAAGGCTGGAGATGGATGGCACGAGACAAATGGCTTGGTCATTGTTTCGGTCCATCCCCTCCAGGGTCCCTAGTGTTGGCCACTGTCGGCAGACAAGCTATTGGGCTAGATGGACCTTTGGTCTGACCCAGTACGGCCATTCTTCGCTCAGGGTTCAGGGTCGGGGGTCTCCCTGGACCACCCTGATTTTCATGCAAACCTGCTCCTGGGTGGGCAGACTGGCAGCTCTCCTGCCCTAGATGGCCACTTTCCTGTGCCTAGTGTGGAGGTCATGGATGAGGTCCACGATGTTCGCACTAGACCAGGCGGGCGCCCGCCTCTTGCGGACCCGGGCAGGCTCCCGGGAGCCGCCAGCCTGGTCCCGGAAACAGGGGGAGGTCTGGGTGGCAGCGGATGGCTGGCTCGAGCCGTGCCAGGTGCAAGGTCTGCTGGCTGGGTGCTGGCAGGCTTGCACCTGGCACGGGCACCGGAGCCAGCCCGTGCCCCTTTAAGAGGTTCGGGGCCGGGAGGGGGGCAGACGAGTTTCCCTGGTGGTGCCCAGAGTGGCCACCAGGGAAAGCTGGGGAGGGCTAGCCTCCCACTAGTTCGAATTAAGTGGCTACACAGCCCTTAATTCGAACTGCTTAATTCGAAGTAGGCGTTAGTCCTCGTGAAATGAGGATTAGCTAGTTCGAATTAAGTGCTCCGCTAGTTCGAATTAAGTTCGAACTAGCGGTTTGCAAGTGTAGCTCCTATCAAAGTTAATTCAAACTAACGGCTGTTAGTTCGAATTAACTTTGTAGTGTAGACATACCCGGAGGGAGTAAGAGCTGCAGTGGGAACCATTTGAGCAGCTGCTTATCATAATGGTCAAGGATGTTCATGATGGCCAAAGGCCACACAGAAAACCAGTGGTGGAACAAGGAGTTGAATCCAGTTCTCCCGTAGTGTCAGGCTTGAACATCAGAAGCACTAAAGTGACACAAAATAGCCTCTTACATTTAACATGCCCTATTTTTCAGTTATTTTTTGTGTATAAAATAAATCCTGCAATTTATTTTAATGCAAAATATTTTAAAAACCGTCTATGCATTATTAACCTGTAGCACCATGTACATCAAACTGAGGCAGCGATTACATTTGCATGTGATTAGGTGATTGTTTTACCAAATGCTGCAAAGAATGCCTTCCTGGACTAAATGTATCACATTTCAACCTGAGAGGGTTTTGCTTCACTGAGCTATATAGTCCTGGCAATTGGGTGTTTTTGAAGGAAATCCCAGCACTCTTAGATATATCATCGCTAACCTATAATTAAAACAATATTAAGGTCTGAAAATTGAAAGTTAGGGTTAAAACGTCCTTAATAGAGTTGGATGAATAATTCATACAATGAATTTCCTATTTTTCTCTCAAGATTTGAACCGAGAATCTCAACCAGACAGAAGGCTGGGAAAATGGGTAGAACATACAGAGAAAATGATCAGGAGAGTGACCGGGACATTGTCACAACATCCCTCCACAATTTAGCCTACTCATCTTCTCTCATATTATTTCCCTGCCTCAGTTCTAGTGATGTTGTATCCTTCTGTTTACATATATGACAGGTCCGTATGCAGGGTGTGTGTGAATGTACTCCCCCACGGTTCTCCATGGGCCTCGCTCCTGTGAGAGGGGGGAAAATCAGCCCCAGCTTTTCCCTGGTTGGCCGGAGCATGTGGGGGAGGGAGACTTGGGCAGTGTGCCACTCCTGCTTTTCCCTGGCCAGTGGGAGCATGCTTACTTGAGGGATGATGGGAGGGGAGGGGAGTGTTTGCACCCTTGCAGCCCACATTTACAAAAAAGCACCCCCCAAAGAAATTCCTGCATACAAGCCTGTATGAGTAATTCTTTCATGCATAAATATATGAACTTAACCGTTAGGTGTCTTAGCTAGTTCCTGTAAGTATAATGGAAGAAATAGGCCTTCACAAGGGATTTATGGTCTGGAGCCTGCTCGTTTAAATCAATGACAAAAATTCCATTGACTATAGTGGTGGTAGGATAGAGTCCTTAATAAGTGAGGATAGTGGTTTTACAGTCCGGCTCAGAAAGGGTGTACTGTAATCCATGTAGGGAAGAATATGTGAAGAAGGACGTGGAAGAAGATCACTCATCCTGTCTGTATATGAGCCAATCGCTGATATAACGATAGGTCAAAGGTAGGTCTTCTTTACCTTCTGAGACTTGGTCCAAAATCTCAGGCTATGTCTACACTGGCTGCTTCTTGTGCAAGAAATCTTGCGCAGCAACATGTCCACACTGCCATGTGCGTGCTGTGCTTTTGGGCAAGAGCATCCATAGCAGTGTGGACGCTCTCTTGCCCAAGAAAGCTCTGATGGCCATTTTAGCCATAAGGCTTTCTTACACAAGAAATCCCTGCAGAGCCTCCACACTGCCCTCTTGTGCAAGAGGTCCTGCACCAGAGGGCTTACACCTGTTAAAAAAGAGCGTAGCTGTTGCGCAAGAAGCATTCCCTTACCACGCCGCACTGTAAATTTTCTTGCGCAAGAGCGGGTGGGCAGTGTAGACGTTCTGCGAATTCTTGCACAAGAACGGCCATATTTGCGCAAGAAGCCACGAGTGTAGACACAGCCTCAGAGATTTAGGTTGCAATACTGCTGCATCCAGAGAACAGAGCCCTTCTGTTTGAATACAACTCTGAATCAAGGCCAGAGGCATAGGGTGTCAAGATGGGATTTGAATCTCAATTTTCCAAAATCCGCAGGGGTTTGGATTCAAGTTTCAGATTTTTCCCCACCTATAATAAGAATCACAGTTCTTTTATGTATTTTTTAATTGCACAAGACGTCTCTATAATCACATATGCAGCAGCAGGGTTTCCTAATGCTCCCGGTCCCTGGCTCCCAAGGATGAGTGGAGGTTAGACTCTGTCTGAAAAGTATTGTCTAAAATGTCATGATAACACATTGCAATAGTTTCAGCCCTGGATTATCCCATCTTCCAGTGAGGTAATCCTAGGCACAGAGCCATATGAGGCAGTGAGTCCATGGAGGGAAGTTACAGAGACATGATTTTTCCACGGAGGGCTTTGAAAGTAGGAGGTGGTGATGGTTAAAAGGGAAGCGTGGCCAAAAGATGCATTGGTAGCACATCCCCTGCTGTCATCCTCGGCCAGTAGAGTTCCGCAGATGTCCAGATCACAGTTTAAGAATTTTACCTCAGGTGGAATCCCCGAGGGAGGGCTGCAGTGAACGTACCATTCACCCCCTCCCCTATTGGTGAATGTCCCAGGGTAAGGTGAATCCTGCTTGTGCAAAGAGGTGCAGTGTATTTCATCAAGCACGGTGCGGCTCCTTTCTCAGTTGGGATCTCAAAGCAGTGGCATGATACAGGTCGGACCTCCTTTTTCCAGCACTCTCGGGACCTGAGTGGTCCCAAACAACGGAGTTTGCCGGATGAGGGGAAGTCAAGGTTCCCCCCTTGGCTATAGATTATGCTTCCAGGTGGGGCCGCACTTCCTGCCACCTGCCACTGCCTCTGCCTCCAGCCCCACAGCATGCAATGCCTGGCCAGGGCTGCATCCCCCACTGCGCCAACCCTGGACGGGGCCGGCCCTGCTGCCTCCAGCTGCATCAGAGGCTGTGCCTGCCCCCACGGCACCAGTCTGGGCTGCACACCCAGCTGACTCCAGCCCTGGCTGGGGCGGAGATCCTTGCTGCTAGCCACAGCTGGGACTGTGTTCCTACACTGTGCCAGCCCCAGCTCAGGCTGCGCTTTCCACATGCCAGCCCCAACTGGAGCTGCACTCCTGGCCCTGTTACCTCCAGCCTTGGCTGGGGTTGAGCTCCTTACCACCAGCCCTGGCCAGGTCTGTGCTCTCCCCCATGCTGGCCCCCCGGGGACTGGTTCCCCACTGCCAGCCCAGCATGGGCTAGTATTCTGAATCTGGCCAGCCAAGGCTCTCTGGTCCAGCAATATCTGTGGTCCAGCACCAGAGAGTCCTGGATTTTAGAGGTTTAACTTGTATAAGTAATGGGTAATAATATTAATTTGTACCCTCCATTCAGGGTTCTGATCCATCAAGAAGATATTACCGTAAAACCAGGAAGAGAAATGCCCAATGTTGCAGGAGAGTGGTAGGTATCTCTCAGAACGAGCAGATTGATATGATGTCCTGGCTTTCCAGTTGGGTAAACGCTGTGGGACACAGAGTGGGACACACAGCGGGGCTCACATAGCTGGATGAAACTCACCAGAAACATGTGACCAGGCTGCAGGATTTGATGTTTTCTTTTCTGCATCCCTTGGCTCCAAGCTTTTCCTTTTTAAAATGTTATTGTCTTAATATTTAAACTTGTTCCTGACAAGATATTACTTATGGTTGGCAGCCATTTTTCTACAACATGGCAACATTTTGGTGCAGGACTTCCTGAAACTTGTTCTTTACCCCATTAAAAAGCAAAAGCATGCATCTGTGCCAATACGGGAAAATATCCCTAGACCACAAAGAAGGGCGAGTTATTATGAAGTAATGTCTGCAGTCTGACACGCTATTGTGTAATTTAGGGTTAGGACAAATATGCCATTGACCTTTACGCTGACATCAGTTTATTTATCCACATTGGGTAAACAGCGTGCAAGTCATTGGCTAAACATAAACCTTAGCCATCAGCAGCCTTTGTTAGTGTTGCTTTATTTTATGGGGAGGAAGGGAGATAACGGTATCTTGTTATTACTACTTTCAGAGATGCCCAGTTGGAAGGTTTATTTTCTTCTCTCAGGGCATATGGAGCTCCCGTACTCTGGGCCAATGTTTGCCCTCCATTTGTACAAGTTCTAGAGCATGTTGCACATCTGACAAGACTGACAGCAGCTGGCTCTGTGCTTAAAGCATGAATGATCAGATATTCAGATCCTTATCTGAACTTGTATGAACTGGAAGAAAAAAAAAAGAGCTGAAGTTTGATCCAGGTGACAGATGAAGGTTCACACAAGTTTTAACATAGGGGGGTTATGAACATCATTCATGATGCTCTTGGTAGAAGCACAGATAGACCTTGAGGACAGGGTCTCCCCCATAATACCCTTGTTAGCATCTGAAATAAAGGGTATCGTGGCCTTTGTTTTTTAGCAATGCTGAACATAAAATAAACAGGCACTTCTAATAAAAGGAAAGCAGCCATAACTTTTAATAACACAGTTTCTTGATTTCATTAGCACCAAGCTGGTGTTAGAAGGGTTTGCTCAGCTCACCTAGATTTTTAACTAGAAAGGCTAGATTCCAATCCCAACAGGGGAGAATTGCAGTTACAAGCCATGCAACTGAGATAGGGATCTGGTCCAGATTTGTAATCTACTTTTTCTTATGTGCGGGATAAGAGTACAAACAGTATATAAATTGTGGGAAGGAACCTGTCTCTGGCAAGCCTTCTTATTTGCAGGAAAGATGGGACTGAGCCAAAATCCCAAATATAAACACCTCTGAACCTGGAGGAAGTTTGGATCTGAATTCAATCTTTGTAGATACCTTTTCCTCCTTAATGGGGTAAAATTGAATCTCTGGATTCAAACACCCCTGATTTTGGGGCAGTTCAGATGCAGATCAGATCCATCTCTAATTTTGATCTGTAAATTTGTCCCCCCACACATTCTTTTTGCATTCTTGGCCTTCTATTTAGCTATCCAGGCATTTCCCCTTTCAGTGATTTTAACTGGAGTTGGATTAGATGCTTAGAAAAGACATTTCCCATTTGTTTCCTTGTGCCTTGGATCATAGTTTTGGAAAAGTTAAAAAAAATGGTTCTGTCTTATTGAAAATTCCAGATCCTGGATTTGTTTTGAAAATTGAAATGTTCTCTTTTGTTTTCTCACTCCACTGCTGAAATGTTCAGTAACATAGGCAAAGCTTTCCCTAGCAATGCTAACATTTGATCTTGGAACCTTTCCAGACCTGTGGTTGATATGCAGCCATGGGCTAGAAAATCCTTTCCTGGAGCAAGTCCAAATGCTTTGATCTTCAAGCAGAAGAATTAGCAAATATTTGTGTAGCAAGTAAAGGTAAAAATATTTTCCAGCCCGGTATGGAGATACTGTCAGAAATGAACTGTGACACACAGAGCTGGAGATGATACGTGAAATAGCAAATAGACTGGGAGGCTGAATTATTCATGGAGAAGGAAATTGGCTGCTCACCTTTGGGAATGGACTCTATATGAAACCTAAGGTATTAAAATGAAATAAGTGGGGTGGTTTCAGTCCTCTCCTAAGGGGGCAATAATGTCAAACGCCCTTTCACTCTCTCTGGTCGTATACTGCTGCTGTGCTATTACTGTCAGCTTGCCCTGTGAAGCTGTTACTTGCAGCTTCTGGGAGCCTAAATGTGTGCAGAATTGTAAGGGGGCAGGTCCATGGGACATTCCTGTTCGGTATTCTATTAAGGTACGTCTACACTTGCTCCCTAGTTCGAACTAGGGATGCAAATGTAGGCGACCGAAATTGCTAATGAAGCAGGGATTTAAATACGCCTCAAAAAATGAGGAGTAACATTAGTTCGAACTAACATGTCCCGGCGCACACTTTCACTTTCAAAACAGCTGTTGAGCGGAGTAACGTGCCAGCGAGATCATGCTAATGAAGTGTGGGATATTTAAATCCCTGCTTCATTAGCAATTTCAGTCGCCTACATTTGCATCCCTAGTTCGAACTAGGGAGCAAGTGTAGACGTACCCTTAGAGATGTAATAGTGTCGTTGATTAACCGATAAGTAAAAGCTTATTGGTTAATGCTATATACTACATGCATTCTTCCCCTCCCTCAACAGTAAATTTTTTAGCAGACTCTGTCCAGCAGCCCACTGGTCTCCCCACCACACTATTTCTCTGGCATGGGGGAATATGCAGAGGCTATAGAGTTGGCATAATCTGCTCTGGCACCTTGGGATGGGAAGAGGTGCATCACGCTGGCTCTCTGCCACCTGAGGATTCCCCATGTAACTAGTTTAATCCAACTTTAAGAGTGGCAGAAAACAGCCTCAGGGGATCAAGGTGCGTGGCACTGTTGTGCAGCAAAGCTAAGCCCTGGGATTCCATAACAGGTTTTGACTTTGTTTGCAGTGAGGAAGCACAATCAAACAAAGGTGGAGACTTATTTTGCTGTATCATGCAGAGCGTGTAAATAGACAAAACCTCCTGTGAGATTTGCTGGCCTTGTAAAACTTTAACCTGAATATTCATGCTCTAAAAAAGAGGAAAATCAAGAAAACATGAATATACAGGCAGTCCCCGGGTTACGTACAAGATAGGGACAGTAGGTTTGTTCTTAAGTTGAATCTGTATGTAAGTCGGAACTGGCGTCAGCCGCTGCTGAAACTGATCAGTTTCAACCGCGGCTGAATCTGGATGCCAGTTCTGACTTACATACAGATTCAACTTAAGAAACCCAGGCATCCCCAAGTCAGCTGCTGCTGAAACTGATCAGCGGCTGATTCCAGGAAGCCAGGGGCAGAGCAACTCTGCCTCGGGCTTCCTGTAGTCAGCCGCTGGTCAGTTTCTGCAGCGGCTGACTTGGGGACGCCTGGGGCAGAGCAGCTGGGGTGCTGCTGGGTTGCTCCAGTAGCGCGGCTCCTTGGCCAGGCGGCGGCTTTACTTGGGTGTCCCTGGTCTGCTGGGGGGGTCCAGTGGCTTTTCTGGACCCCCCCAGCAGACCAGGGGGACAGGAGCAAAGCCACCCAGGCGGCGGGAGTCCCGCTGCCTGGGCGGCTTTGCTCCGGGGCAAACGAGCAAAGCCTCCCAGGCAGCGGGACTCCCGCCGCCTGGGCAGCTTTGCTCGGGTGTCCCTGGTCTGCTGGGGGGGTCCAGCGGCTTTGCTGGACCCCCCCCCCCCAGCAGACCAGGGGGACAGGAGCAAAGCCGCCCAGGTGGCGGGAGTCCCGCTGCCTGGGCGGCCTTGCTCCGGGGCAAACGAGCAAAGCCACCCAGGCAGCGGGACTCCCGCCGCCTCGGCGGCTTCGCTCTGGTGTTCCTGGTCTGCTGGGGGGGGGGTCCAGCGGCTTTGTTGGACCCCCCCCCCCAGCAGACCAGGGAGACCGGGAGAGGCTTTTCTCGCCCCAGAGGACACGGGTGGCGACCCGCCGCCCGTGAGCTCCGGGGCGAGAAAAGCCCCGTTCATAAGTGCGGATCTGACGTAAGTCGGATCCGCGTAAGTCGGGGACTGCCTGTAGTCATGCACTGTGTACAGGGCTATCTTACTTAGGACATCTGATTGCAGTGTAACTTGTTTATCAATGCCATTCAGAAGTAAATAGGTAAGTTTTTTGTTCCAGGGGACCAGTATGAAGATTTTTAAATGCTTAGGTTAAAGAAGGGTTGAATTATGGATAAACAGGAGGTTATCATACAAGCTGCTTAGAGCAAAACTTCAATATATTATAACAAATGCTATACTTATTTTTAAAAGTGTTGGCTTATCATAAAAACAGTTACAATACATATACAGGAAATGGCTTCTCTGACAGGAATTGATTTTGGCTGAGTCAGGCAACATGTCCTAGTGTATAGGCCAGGGAATTAGGAGATCTCTGTTCTCTTCCTGATATAGTCCAAACCTGCTGTATGACCTTGGATATAGCTCAGTTTCCCCATTCATAAAATGGGATCAATGATACCTCCTTTGTTAAAGCACTTTGAAATCTATGATCGAAAATAGCATATAACTGTGAACATTATCACTATTGGCAAAATTATTAGCAGGAAGCAGACTTCAGGCTCACACACAGAGTATTCAGAGCTGGCTAGGCTAGCTGGGACACTCACAATGAACCCTTTAAAAAGATATTGCATTGGCTGTACACCTTGAAAGCTGCAAGAAGTATGGTTATTTCTGGGAGCTCCCAGGAAATGTAGGAAATATACTGTTCTTTCAGCATGTTTCTCACTGAGTTCAGCAGGACAGTGAACCCAGCTCTGCCTCCAATTCAAAGTGACACCTTCTGGGTCTCTCAAGCCTGTGGAGTGTTCATGCACAGGTGTTTGTGCAAGACAAAGGCTGCTGCATGTGCCCTTGCAATGTTGTTTTTTATACCTGATGTGGTGCACTTGAGTCTGCTCCCTGGTCCATGTTCCACAAGCTCCCATAGGGTTGGTCCCAAACGCCCAGTTTTTTTGCACAGTGTGCTGAGGAAATGACACATATTTCTCCTTCCAACAGTCGCCAGCCTGTTTCTCAAGTAGCCTCCCTGTCTGGCCAGAACTGGTGTGAGCACTCCTGTAAAAAGTACCATAATGTACATCAATATATTATTTCATACTATAGAATTAGAATTTATAATCCCTATTCCATGATGAGATATCTTTGAGCTATAACAGGCCTAGGCAAAATAGGGCTAGAGGGCTGGATCTGGTTTGCCAAGTCACTTGATCTGGCCCCAGACGCAGCAGGGAGCCTAAGGAAAACTTCTAGCTTGCCCCACCCCTACATGCCACTGAGAAAAGTGACTGCCAGGCAGTTTGTGTTTCACAGCTATGGGGGGAGGGGAGGAGAGGGAGAGGCTTCATGTGCTGTCCCCACCCTTAGCACAATCCCATTGGCCAGTTTCTGGCCAATGGGAGCTGCCTGTTTGAAGAACAAGCAGCATGAAAAGCACCACTTCCCTCACTCCTTTGGCTCTTATTCACAGATGCACGTGGCCCCTGCAGCCTGTGCGGGGGTGGAGCAGGTAGGGAGCCTGCTTGAGAAATGAGCTGGACTGCTGGCTGGGAGATGGCCCCATTTGTAACTGCGGATCCGACGTATGACGGATCCGCGTAACTCAGGGACTGCCTGTACATGGGCACTTAGGGTACGTATAGACTACATGCCTCTGCGGACAGAGGCATGTAAAATAGGCTACCCGACATAGTCAATGAAGTGGGGATTTAAATATCCCCAGCTTCATTAAAATAAAAATGGCCGCCGTGCTGTGCCGACTGAGCTGATCGTTGGCACAGCGCGCGAATCAAGATGCGGATCGGTCAACAAGGGAAGCCTTTGTCAACTGCTCCTGTAAACCTCATTTCACGAGGCATAAGGGAGCCGTTGACAAAGGCTTCCCTTGTCGACCGATCCACGTCTTGACTCTCGCGCTGTGCCGACGATCAGCTGAGCTGGCACAGTGCGGTGGCCATTTTTATTTTAATGAAGCGGGGGATATTTAAATCCCCACTTCATTGACTATGTCGGGTAGCCTATTTTACATGCCTCTGTCGGCAGAGGCATGTAGTCTAGACGTACCCTTAGAGTCAGCCATAATAAGAAGGATGCTTAGGTGAAAGTTCTGATTTCACAGCTCTTTTTAGTCTTTGTGACTGGGAAAGGGCTGTTTTATTATTCTTTCTTCCATGACATATATAATGTTAGTAATTGGTGGGTGCAACGGTGGCACATGACTGAGCAAGCACACATGACTCAACACTGGTGCGCAAGACAAAACTCACTCCACTCATGGATGGAAAATCTTAGAGGGAATATTGCTCCTAGACCCCACATGCCCTCCTTAACCCAAGCTCCCTTCTGCTCTCAATCTCCATCCCAGAACCCGTACCTCCTCCATTAATATCATTGAAGAGTGCAGCCCTTGACCACTTTCCAAAATTTTGGAGTGGTCCTCCATCAAAAATTATTATCCACCCCTGAGCTATACTGTATCTTAATTAAAACTATCTTTAGATAGGTATTTTCCTCAAAATCAAATCAAATCTGATTTTTTAATTAAAAAAAAGATTTTTATCCATCCTGTATTACTGCCAGCTATGTAGAATTTCTAAAGCAACTACTGTCAGAGCAAAAGTAATGACATAGAGCACTTGTTGGCCTGGTGAAATTCTGCCCCAGGTAACTGCAAAGGTAACCTCAAACTAACCAATATGGAATCTACTCACCTCTGCAAAATTTCAAGGTCTCTGGTTCTTCTACCTGATTAAGTCTATAAAAACAAATGCTAACCAAGTCCCATTGTCTACTCAGGTTGTTAATAAGGACTGCTAGATCTGGATGGGGCAGGTCCTATTCTATTAAAGATGTTATTCGTTACTGAAATATCTGTTTTCCCCATGGCAAAGAAGGATTTGGCATCTCATATCAGACCATTGGTCCATCAGATTTGGTATTCTGCCTCTGACAATGGACAATATCCAGTGCTACTGAGGGAACCCAACCCCCACCTCATAATTCATGTAGTCAATTATTCAGTGCTATGCATGAACACAGAATTCCTTCTTGTTCCTTGCAGGCGATCAACCTACGTCCTAACGAAAGGGATTTGATTATCTTTATTATGACATACATAACTTCAAATGTTGCTAATGGCCTGAATATATCCCATTTTTTTTTTCAAATCCATCCAAAATTTGGGGGCCCAATTCACCACTCCGCTCCTCCAGTTTTACACCAAAATAGCTACATGGCTATTCCTGAAGTTACAGTAAGAATTTCTACAATGCTTTATCAAATTTCAGTCAGAAGAGCCAATTAGAAAGGATTCTCTAAGTATATGCAAGACACCACACTGAGGTAAAGTCAAGATACACTTGATTAATGCACATATGATAATTTTTAATGACACAATTTATTATACTTATATACACTAAAAATGCGAACAAGCATATAAATAACGTCATGCTGCTTTTCATGTATGTAGCTTGCTCCCCTCCTTGTGCTATGATCCTGTCAGCTCTCTTAAGTGAAATCAGGTTAGAATGGATCAGTGCTTAGATGGAAGACTTGCAGTAAATGCAGTATGCAGACGTACTGATTATCTAGTAGGTGGTACTTTTCTTTCTGAACCAGTTCCCCAAATTCCCGAGGGCCCCTTTGCTGTTGTAGGGATATTAAAAAAATAAGCACATAAAAAAGATCCTCCTCATCTGATCATTATAGAGCCATAGGGTCTTTTGGTAAAAGTAGGGATATCTTCCCTGTAGTCATCAGTAAATGTTAGCCTGAATAACTACATTCTGCCTACCAAAAGCTGCCCCTGCAGAATCAAAGGGAAGGGATATTCTATACTTCCTGGCCCTAAGCTCTTGTGTGGTGTTTCTCTTCCTGTCAAATAGCTACCACTTTTCATCGCTGTAGTGGCTATCTATCAACCGGGAGTGTCATGCTTCCTGGACCTACTGTGTACAGGCAGTCCCTGGGTTACGTACAAGATAGGGACTGTAGGTTTGTTCTTAAGTTGAATTTGTATGTAAGTCGGAACTGGTACATATTGTAGGGGAAACTCTAGCCAAACATTTCTCCAGAGCTCAATTTTATTCTTCCACACCTCACTTCCCTCAGTCCTTTATTCTCAAGCTGAGGTGTCTGCTGAGAAAAGCTGCTCCACATCTCCCTGGTCTGCTGGGGGGGCGCTAGCTTCGCATCTCCCTGGTCTGCGGGGGGGAAGCAGCTAGTGCGGGGTTGCCTCACCCTGTTTGTAAGTAGGGATCCGATGTAAGTCGGATCCATGTAACCCGGGGACTGCCTGTACTTGGTTTGTACCAGCAATTGTAAAGTGCTTGGGATGAAAGACATTACAGGCCCAACCCTGTAGTTCTTCATCAGACAAGACACCTGGCAATTTGATTTCTCCTTTATACCAAAAGCCTTGGGTGTGTCTACACTGCAATAAAACACGGGTAGCTGGCCCAGGTCAGCTGATTTGGGCTTGCAAGGCTGTGGCTGAGGGGCTATGGTATTGCAGTGCAGACGTTCAGGCTCCGGCTACAGCTTAGGCTCTGACTCTGAGGCCCTGTGAGCATAGGTGGACAGTTATATGGGCCCTTGGTGCCCCAGCACCAGGAATATTTCTGGCCTGGGGTTGGATTCTACCAAAACTCACTGCCTGCCGGTGCTGTGCCCTGCATCTCCCACTCTCCCTCACCCGATTGTGCACCCCACTCCCTCCACAGCCTGCATCCTCTCCCATCCCCCATCCTGCCCACAAACTCCTGCCCCCCTACAGTCCCCAAACTCTCTCCCAGGGCCTGTACCCTGGGACCCCTCTCTATTCCAGGCCAGAGACAGCACCCAGACTCCATCCCAGAACCTGCATTCCAGACCCCCACCTGCACCCAAACCTCCCCAGAGTCCCACCCTCACCCCTCCTGCATCCAAACTTCCTCACAGAGCCTGCACTTCCTCCTGCTCCCCAATCTCCTGCTCCAACCCAGAGTCTTCACCCAGCATGCAAACACCCTCTCAGAACCGTAAGCAGGTGGGGAAGGAGGGTTGAGTTAGGGAAGGGTGCAGGCTCTGGAAATTCTGGTCATCACCAACATTTCTGCAAACCTGCCTTCCCACCTGTGAGGAGGAGGGTCCCAGAGCTTGAGCTCCATCCAGAACCCAAATGTCTATGCTGTAAATTTATGGCCCTGCAGCTAGAGCCCAGAAGCCTGGATCAGCTGATCTGGACCATCTATGAATGTTTTATTGCAGTGTAGACATACCCTTACAATTCTCTGGGAGTATAAACAGGTCTTACATGATTACACTCACTTAAAGGCTCCTGTACACTACCAAAGTGGTGTAAAAGGATGTTAGTATAAAGAAGGGTATGTCTACACTACCCTCCTATTTCAAAATAGGAGGGTAATGTAGGCATACCGCACTTGCAAATGAAGCCCGGGATTTGAATTTCCCGGGCTTCATTTGCATAAGCGGGGTGCCGCCATTTTTAAATCCCCGCTCGTTCGAACCCCGTGCAGCGCGGCTACATGCGGCACGAACTAGGTAGTTCGAACTAGGCTTCCTAGTTCGAACTACCTAGTTTGTGCCCCATGTAGCCGCGCTGCACGGGGTTCGAACTAGCGGGGTTTTAAAAATGGTGGCTCCCCGCTTATGCAAATGAAGCCCGGGAAATTCAAATCCCGGGCTTCATTTGCAAGTGCGGTATGCCTACATTACCCTCCTATTTCGAACTAGGAGGGTAGTGTAGACATACCCTAGTAGTGTAGATAATTTAGTAAGGACACATCTCCACTGCGAGGAGATCGGCCCTCTGGAGGTCGATCTTCTAGTGCCTGGGTGGGGAACCTTTTTTGGGTTGTGGGCCAGTCACCCACAGAAAAATCAGTCGGGGTCACACATAAGTGAGAAGCAAAGAAAGAAAAAAAACAATAAACCTTCACTGATTGAGAAGGAGAAAGACTTCCCCTCATTCCCCTCGCAAACTAGAGCTTGGGGGGCCCAGGCTAGTAGATTTGGTGTGATCCAGCCCCGTGGGCAGTTGGCGGGGGGAACTGGAGTGCCAGCAAGGGCTCCCAATGCTGGGGGGAGCCCTGAGCCTAGGGGGCCAGATCCAGGCATGCTGGGGGCCAGATCCAGTCTCTGGGCCTGAGGTTCCCCGCCCCTGTTTTAGTGTTTGATTTAGCAGGTCTAATGTAGACTCGTAAATCGAATGTTGAGGGCAGCTCTGCCAGCATCCAGTACTCCTCGTTCTGCAAGGAGTAAGGGAAGCCGATGGGAGCATGTGCTCTCCTTGCCCCCCTGCTGTGTGGACGCAGTCACTGCTTGGCTCAAGGTAAGCCGACTCCAGCTCCTCGGCTCGAGGTAAGCCATCTCCAGCATATTACGTAGCTGGAGTTGCGTACCATAAATCATAACTGGAGTTGCAAACCATAAACCTAGTACAGACCAGGCCTCAAAGTGGACTGCCCAAGCAAAGGAGACGAGGTTTTATGCATTATGCACAGCAGCAAATGACCAAACAGAAGAGTAGCAAATGCAAGTGACATTTCAAGGTGAATTCCTTTAGGGAAACAAGATAGCAAAAAATGAATGTTCCAGTATCTTGTATATGTAGCTGGCTGATAAAAATGTTCACTCTTGAGTAATGCAATCACTTTCAAAAAAAGAAAAAAAATTTTAGTCCTTGGAAAGGAGGAGGGGTTAGAAAGGTCTCGTGAAGGTAAGATGAAGAATAGAATCATTTAGGGCTTCTGTAGTTGTCACAATTTCTCCAGGCACAGCGTTTGCTACATTCTTAGTATGATTTACTGAAACTATATAGGCATTAATCATATGTCACTGGGTAATGTGGCATCCTACCCGGCAAATGATACAATAGAATATAGCGAGAAGGAACCAGACTTTTTAATACCCATAAATGCCAAGGTTGGGCCAGATTCTGATTTCACACTGGTTTTACATTGGAATAAGTTCATTAACTTCCCTAGAGTTACTCCTGATTTATACCCTTGGCACTCAATTGGACTGGACGAGTAGGTATGCAATCTTAATACATAGGGGCTGTGTCTACACTGGGCCACTTATTCCGGAAAATCAGCCGCTTTTCCGGAATAAGCTGCGAGCTGTCTACACTGGCCCTTGAATTTCCGGAAAAGCAACGATGCTCTACTGTACAAAATCAGCCGCTATTCCGGAAAAACTATTCTGCTCCTGCTTGGGCATAAGTCCTTATTCCAGAACACTGTTCCGGAAAAGGGCCAGTGTAGACAGCCCAGTAGTCTTTTCCGGAAAAAAGCCCCGATCGCGAAAATGGCAATCGGGGCTCTTTTCCGGAAAAGCGAGTCTACATTCGCCACAGATGCTTTTCCGGAAAAAGGGCTTTTCCGGAAAAGCAGCCTGCCAATGTAGATGCTCCTTTTCTGGAAAAACTGAAAACGGAATAGTATTCCGTTTTAAGCATTTATGGAAATTCATGCCAGTGTAGACACAGCCAGGCTGTGTGAAAGATTTGCACAGATTTCTGAACGCACCTGAAATTAGAGCAGGTCCAGATTCTAGTGCTGGCTTTGTGCCTCAGCTCAGATTTGGGAAAGGAACCTGCTACTCCTTACCTCAGGACTCAGAAACTGTCTGTGTTTCCTTTGATGTCTTCAGGGGAGCCACCTGCAGCTGCCACCTCCCTTGTCTGGGTTTCCATGCATTGAGGAATGCATTGAGGATGGCTCCTTGGAGTAAGCCCATTGCCAGGTAAAAATCATTGCTCTCCCAAATCCAAAAGGTTTGATGGTTGAGGGCAGGATGGGCTTGCTTCATCCTCCAGTAAAGGCAGAGGGAGAAGGAAAACTCCCTCTCCCACTGCTAGCCTCAGGCTTTAATATGCTGGCAGCACTAGATCGCCAGTAATACCGAGGGTGGTAACTAAGAAGCCCTGAATGATCCTTAGTGGCTGCATATTAGGGAAGAAGAACATCATACACAGCAGCTACATGGTTCTTTCTACAGCTTCTCCTTGCAAAGTAATTGTGCAGCTTAGGGCTGATGGAAAACAAGGATTTATTTCCATGTTAAAAATGAGAGCAGGGGTAAAGGAACTTCCACAGTCCTTGCAATCTGAGGCCATGTAATTATCCTGAAGCTGTAAGTTATTTGATGCTTTTAGCCAGTAACCGAGCAGTTCATTGGCATTGTTTTTTCTGGACAGACAGTTGTCAGCACTATAAAATAGGCTAGCCAGTCATGGGGCCATTGCAAACAGCAGTGGTTGACGGGCATTGATACTCATGCTGGCACTATGCACCTGCTCCCAGAATATAAACTCCATGCACCAATTCCCCTCCCATGTATGCTGGTTTTACACTAGTGTTACTCCATTGATTTCAGTGGAGTTATTGTTTATTTATACTTGAGTTGAAATTAGGCAAATCAGACCCTCTGTTTTTGTGTTGTGTCCCCTGTGCTGAATTCTCCAGAGAGATACTCGCAAGTCATTGCGGGATAGCTGGGGTTAGTCTGTAACTTTAAAAACAACGAGCAGTCCTGTGGCACCGTAGAGATTCACAAATATAATATATCATGAGCTTTCGTGGATAAAACCCATTTCATCCGACAAACTCCAAGTCATCTGATGACGAAAGCTCATGGTATAATATATGTGTCTCTCTCTACGGTGCCACAGGACTGCCCCTTGTTTGGGAAGTCATTGTTTGATAACATAGTACTAAAAGCTGGCTGGCAAGACAAAGTACTGCTAATGTTTGGAGTACAGTGTGCAGAGTCCTCTGCCATTACCCATGACGTTTAACTCCGTCAGTCAAAACATATTTTCTTTCGAATAGTGTGACATGATGGTGAGTGCCACTCAGGCTAGATTTAAAGGAGTAGCCAGTTGCTGACCTTTAGCCAGAAAAGCTGTCGCTGAGCACTGTGCATAATGCCAAGTGAAAGAGTTTGGGCCATTCCAATCACCGAGGGTATGTCTACACAGCGGCGCTATTCCGGGATACATCCAGTATCCCGAAATAGCTTTTTCTGCATCTTAACAGCACGCACATTATTTCGAAATGCAATCAAAATAACGGGCTTGCTATTCCAACATCCCGGTAAACCTCGTTGCACAAGGATTAAGGGACTTGTTGGAATAGCGGTCTATTTCGAAATAAGGTACCCAATTTGCGTAGCTTATTTCAACCTAGGGCCACTGTGAGATTACATTACAATGAAGATGTTTTGCACTAGATGCATTTAAGGTGGTATGGGAGAGGAGAGAGAGCTGGAACAGGCAGTCAATCATAAGCAGCAATCCCAAGCACTGAGAAACCCTCTTTAGTGCACCCATCATCAGATTTATTGTCATTACCTGTATAACCTTAGTGCCTGGGAGCCCCACCCATGGACAGGGCCCTAAGATACTAGGTTCTGTATAAACACAGAACAAAGACACGGTCTCTGCCAAAGGTGAATGTGGGTCTGTATGGGTGGTGCGGCATATCGGTAAGACGCGACTGCCATGGCAGCTCTTTAAGGATCCTCCTTATAGCACCGCCACAGCAGTGCTTTCACATTGCTGCCCCTTTTGCTCAGTTACACGGCCATCGGGGGGAGCAAAAGGGGCAGATGGCTCAGGGCCCAGTAATTTAATAGGTCCTGGGGCTTCCATTCAGTGCAGCAGCGGTAGCTGGAGCCCTAGTGGTAGCCCCAGGATCTTCAGATGACCACCAGAGCCCCGGGGCTCCTGGCCATTGCTGCAGCAGCCGCCATGAAGAGCTGGCTGGGGAGCCTGGTTCCCTAACCCCACCCCTTCTACCTAAGACCCTGCCCCTTCCTGGGGGCCCAGAGCCAGCCACCACAGTGCCCAGGACCCTGGCATACCATTAAATCCCAGCACTTACTTTCACTCCTGGGCCCTGCCCCAGGAACGTACAATCTAAGCATAAAAGACAAGAGACAAGAGATGGCTTCGGGCAGACCACTAGGGCAGCGCAAGGAAATCACAAGATGTGTGTATCTCTGACACAGGCATCTATCTTCAAGGAGAGCAGCAGGTTCTTAGCACCTCTGCTACTTATAACTATTGATCCTGTAGCCACGACTTTCCCAGGTGCCAAAGGTGGATCAGTAAAGTCTCTGAACCAAAGTACAGCAAAAAGTATGAGATGACATCGCAAGTGATCTTTGTGCTGTTGATGTCACATTTTGGCAGCAATCCATAGCCCAAACAATGCACTATATCCACCGCATGCTTGGAAGAGGAGGGAGTCTCAATGTCCCACAAAAATAATAGGGATTATCCTGGTGTTTTTTTTAAAAGCATATTTGTGTGAATCTCATATAAAGTTTTACACCTGTGCAGTTCTGGGGAGACGCTTGTGTTTGCAGTATGGTACCAAAGACAAAGGGAAAAGAAGTAGAGTGATCCCAGTGGGCCAAATTTAGGTTGGTAGATAAGGAATTGAAGTCCAGGACCTTTATGGTAGCATTCTCCGAAATGCTTCTAGTTCCATGCACAGGGCCAGTTAGACAAGCAGAACTGAAGGGTCTCAATGAGCGTGTCGAGGGGCGCCTTGCCCATTCAGTGGTGAGGGTGGCGAGAGGCCCTCGGAGGCCCCTCAAACTCCCTCTCAGGGTAGAGTGGCCTAACAGCCACAGAGTCCATGCAGTGCAACCTGTGTCCAGGGCAGCACAGCCCAGTGGCCGCACAGCTAATATGCAATCCCCCTGTATTCAACATGGTATGGCCCCGCGGCCACAGAGTCTATACACGGTACAGCCCAGCATTTATACACAGTACTAGGGATATTAAATAGTGGTTAATTTAATAGTCTATTAACCTCATTCATTTTTATTGGTTAGTCGACTATTCTATAGTTCCCAGGGGTGGGACTGGCAGCTAGGCTACGTCTAGACTGCAAGCCTCTTTTGAAAGAGGCTTTTTCGAAAGATACTTTCGAAAAACAGCATCTAGACTGCAAGCAGTTCTTTCGAAAAAGCAAGCCGCTTTTTCGAAAGAAAGCACCCAGGCAGTCTGGATGCTCTCTTTCAAAAAAGCCCTGTTTGCATTCAAGAACGCCTTTTTTCGAAAGATCACTTTCGAAAAAAGGCGTTCTTCCTCATGAAATGAGGTTTTCTGCCGTCGAAAGAAAAGCCGTGTTCTTTCGATTTAATTTCGAAAGAATGCGGCTGTAGTCTAGACGCAGGAGAAGTTTTTTCAAAAAAAGGCTACTTTTTTCGAAAAAACCCTTGAGTCTGGACACAGCCCTAGTGTGCTCCAGTCCTACTCCCGAGGAGCCCCTTGTCACTCCGTGCTGCTGCCTCTGTATCAGAGGCAGCAGCTTGGGGTGCCAGGTGGGAGCTGGTTCGCGAGGGAAGTGAGTTTAGAAACTAGCTTCCCTTGTGGACCGGCTGCCTGTGCCCCACACTGCTGCCTCTGATACAGAGGCAACAGCATGGGGTGGCAACAGCCCCTGTCCGGGGGGAAAGAGGGGTCTAAGCTTCCAGGCCTGGCATGAGCTGGAATTGAGCCAGGCTGCCTGCCTGCCCGCCCAGCTTCTAATACACTTTAAATGCAGAGCTGCAGTGGGGGTAGAACCTGGATGCTGAGCAAGCCAGGACTGAGCCAGGCTGCTGGCCAGCCTGCTGAAATATTTACTGGCAAGAGTGGAGAGTGAAATGCATGTAGTCTACAGCATTAACCGATAAGCTATTACATCCCTACACAGTACAGCCTAGCGGCCTCAGAGTCAACATGCAGTCCCTATGGGGTCAGGGTAGTATGGCCCCACAGCCACAACATCATACACAGTAGGCCCAGCGGCCTCAGAGTCAATATACACTCCCTCTGGGATCAGGATAGTACCGTCCAATGGCCACAGAGTAAATAGACAATAGACAGAACTCCCCCATGGGGGGGTATCTGAGGAGGAGGTAAGGGGACCTGGGCCCTCTCTTTCCACCCGGTCCCAGCCCAGGGCCCTGTTAGCAGCGGCGTAGTTCACTGCTAGCTCAGCAGGGAATCCCACCGCAACATGCCGAGTTCTTGGGGACCAATTCCCCACCCTGGGCTACTTCCTACCCAGTTCTTTAAGCAATCCTCTCCATCTTCACACTCTGGTCCAGAGGCTTCTACTGCAATCCCTCTTGGCCTGGCTGCCATTGTTTGGTCCGCCTGTGCTTCCTTCCCAGGAGCTCCTGCAGCATCTCCTTCCCCTGTAGTAGTCAGTCCTGACTGAGCAGCTCCAGAGGCCTTTATAGCCAGCCTCCAGTTGGAGTATGCCCAGCAGGGCTGTGGGGGTTGGGCCAGGTTAACCCCTTCAGCCCCGTGTGGGGTTGATATACCCCGTCAGAGAGTGGATAAGACGATGGGGTAGGGAGGAGGAGGAACTGGGCAACCTTTTCAGAAAGGAAGAGCCTATAGACTAGAGGAAGGATGGGTTACACCTAAATCAAAATGGAACCAGATTAAAAATTTTAAAAAATTGTAGAGGAGTTTTTGTTCTAAGAGAAAGCCAATAGGTGCAGAGAAGTACACGGCTTGTACAGATACCTCTCTGAGGGGATGATCTATTAATGGAGATTCTTTGTATCTTAGTAAGCAGACAAGGATGGAAGATACTAAAGTACAGATAGGAACTGAAGAGAAACAGTCAACTGAAAAGAGTCCCATTCAATTTCATCACATGGAGGCAGACAGTTAAAGAGTGGCAAATTTTATGAGGACTTGTATACAAAAAAATAGAAGTCTAAATACTATGATGGTGACCTTGAGTTCCTGTATTAAATAAGAAGAGTGATATAATAGGCATCACAGAAACTTGGTGGAATTATGATAATCAGTGGGACACAGTAATACCAGGCTATAAAATATATAGGAATGACAGGGTAGGCTGTGCTGGTGGGGGAGTGGAACTATATGTGAATGAAAACATAGAGTCAAAGATAGTAAAAATCTTAAATGACTCAAACAGTGCCATAGAATCTCTATGGATTAAAAATGCATAGAGAATTAAAATTTGGATAAAAATTCCATGCTTGAAAAATAAAAATATAATAATAGAGGATGTACTATCAGCACCTGACCAGGATGGTGATAGTGACTGTGAAATGCTCCAAGAGATTAAAGAGGCTATAAAAATAGAAATCTCAGTAAAAATGGGGATTTTAACTATCCCCATATTGACTGGATTCATCTGGGTGGGATGCAGAGACAGTTTCTCAACATCAAAATTGAATGCTTCTTGGAGAAGCTAGTCCGGGAACTCACAAGAGGAAAGACAATTCTTAATTTAGCCCTAAGTGGAGCACAGGGTCTGGTCCAGCAGGTAAATATAGCTGGGCCATTTGATAACAGTGACCATAGTATAATTAAATTAAACATCCTGGAGATACGAGCAAGGGACAACAAAGAAACCTGCCACAGTAGAATTTAATTTCAGAAAGGGGAACTATACAATAAGGAAGCTAGTTAAACAGAAATTTAAAAGTACCGTCACAAGAGTAAATTACCTGCAAGCTGCATGGAAACTTTAAAAACCCTCCTTAATAAAGGCTCAAATTAAATGTAAACCCCAAATTTTAAAAAATAGTGAAAGAACCAAAATGTGCTACCATCGCTAAATAACTAAGTACTAAAAGGCCTCCTACTAAAGATTGGAAGTTAAGTCCTATTGAGAAAAATGGAAAGGAGCATAAACTCTGGCAAATCAAGGGTAAAAGTATTATGAGGAAGGTCAAAAGAGAATTTGAAGAGCAAGTAGACAAAGACTAAAAAATTAACAAAATTTTTTAAAATACATCAGAAGCAGGAAATCTGCCAAACAATCAGTGGGACCCCACTGGGTGATGGAGGTAGTAAAGGAGCACTTCAGGAAGATAAGGCTATTGTGGAGAAGCTAAATGAATTCTTTGTATCCATCTTCACCGAGGAGGATGTGAGGGAGATTCCCACACTTGAACCATTCATGTTAGGCGACAAATCTGAGGAATTGTTCCAAATTGAGGTATCAATAGAGGAGGTTTTGGAACAAATTGATACATTAAAAAAATAAGTCATCAGGACCAGATGGTCTTTGTTGTCTCTGATTTGAAGAGTATGTGCACCCCAGGTTTGGATCAAGCTAAGTGTAACCATATTATGTGCCCAGCCACCGTGAATTAAAAAAAACAGAACACCACGCAGTTAAAAGTTAATTTGAACAAGTAGGGCTTCTGGAGGCAAATTGAGACTGAAGGAAAATAAGTGGATGAAAACTTTGAATTTGGGTATCTTTGATATGGGAACTGATTGTGACTAATATTGTTAGGAATGTTTGCTGGTAAGTATTTTATTGAATTTAGGAGAAGTGATGACCCAGTAGGGGGTCAGTATGATCTATGTGTTTTGCAAAAGTTAGTTACAAAACAGACAAATTATAGAGTAATAGTGGGCAACTAGGGGCTATGAGCGGCTCATCAGGATTCTACGTGTAGCCCACGAGACATTTTCCTTACTACTGCACATGTGTGGCGTTGCCAGATTCTGCTGGTTTCCGTCTGCGTAGTTTTTTCCTACCGGTATTACTAAAGCGACATGCACGTAAAGCAAGTTGCACGTGACGTGAGCTGCGTGCTGATTGCACACATCATTGACTGTGAGAGCCACGTGCTCCCTCTGCATCCCATCAAAGCGCTGCTGTGGATCAGTCAGCACATCCCACCAATTCTAAGTACACAAGTGCAGTTCGCAAAACTATTTTGTCACAGGAGACCACCTCGGTTACAACACTCTTGCGGCCCATTGACTGACTAGCCTAAGTTGCCTATCACTGTAATACAGGTTGAAACTCTCTAGTCCAGAGCTTTCTGGTCTGGAAACATCTCTGGTCCAGAATGATTTTAGTTAGTTGGATGTCCACTTTTCACAGGTGTGGCCAAGTTTCCCGCGGCCCCATAAAGTTTATTTACAGCCCCCAGTAGTAGCTGTCAGTGTTCTGTGCTATTATTGAGCTCTAATTTACCCCTAAATGCATGTCTACACTGGGAAGTTGTTTTGAAATAACTCCCCTTCTTTCGAAATAAGGCGAGCATCCACACTATCAAGCCTGTTATTTCGAAATAAAGGGTTTGTGATGTCAAAATAATAACGCAGCTTGTGAGGAGGAATAAGTTTGTTTCGAAATAGTTATTTTGGGAGTTATTATTTTGAGATAACTTAGTAGTGTAGACATAGCCTAAATGTCTTCTAACAGCACAGTAAGCAGTGGAAGTGTTGGTAATGCAGCTAGATAACATTAGTTAGGGTTGATCCTTCTTTGGGCAGGGGGCTGGACTCGATGACCTCCTGAGGTCTCTTCCAGCCCTATGATTCTATGACTTTCTGTGGTCTGGAAAATTCTCTGGTTCGGAACCAGTCAGGTCCCAAGGGTGCTGGACTAGAGAAGTTCAACTTGTAGAGGGCACTTGGAGCAGTTCCTTAAAGCTATTCTGAGATACTCTTTCTTGACACGATATTCCTGGGCAGGGATGCAACTGATCGTCATTGACCTGCAGCTAATTACTCAAAGCCTAGGTGATTGGAATGTTCTAAACCTATTTCTTATGCCTGTGTATGTTTAAATCTAGCAAATGATTTCAGTTGATGACTGGACATCCATAGTGAGACGGCAGAGAGAGAGAGAATGAGGTGTTGGACGGGCTTATTGGCTGTAACTTGCTGCAAGCTAGTAGCACAACAGCTTCTCAGATGCAGGAGAATGATCAGAAAACTGAGAAGAAAAACAGACTATGGGCTTCTTCCAAAATACCCATTGATGTCTCTGGAAACAGGGATAGGTCCTAACTTAAGGGTCTGCCAGACTATTTCAATACGTGAGAAAAAACAGTCACTGGTTTAAAAAGAACAAAGGACCATGGCTGGAACACTTACTCCTTTTTCCACTTCCTCCCACAGGTCCCATCTGCTGAAATGAATGCCCTGGGAGTTCATATTAGAGCCACTCCTCACTGATTAAGTGCAATGTGCTAGCTGGTGTCAGGCAGTGGGAATCACTGCTTGGCTGATGACTTCAGCCTACAGGAGGCCTGAGAGTGAGAGGAAACAACACCAAATGTTGCCTGAATAGGGAGTCAGAGCAAGGAACATGCAATTGCTCTTATGCAGATGCTTTTACTGCCCTGGCAAAATGGAAAAGGGTGACCTTACCTCTCCCATCCAATGATGGAATGAGAAGTCACGAAACGGTCTGCAGCCCTAGGCCTGTTCTGTCTGCATGGCAGAAATGGCTCTGAATGCACGTTGCGTTGGACTGCAGAGAGAGCATTTTCTTTTCTGTCTTTAATCTGAGGAAAAGGAAACAATTGCATGGTCGAACGTCTGAAATAATAGCCCCACATCAGGCGTACGTGGTTACTACTGCAGCAATGACTGGAATGGATTTATTTTCTTGTGAATGCCTTCCCACTGTATACATCAGAGATGGATCTGGCCTGCAGCTTGCTTTGATCCAGCCTGCAAGGTGCAAGGCTCAGGCTTCCTCCCCTCCCAAAATGGGGCAAGCCTGCACTGGCACTCCAGTCACACAGGGGAGCCCCCGGCTTCATGGCCAGACCAAGGCAAGCTGTGGGCTGCATGGCCCACAGGCTCTGCCAGGCAGGGAAGGAAGCACCTCTGTGCTGGGAACTGCAGAGCAGGGAAGCTCTGTCCCATGCACTGGCTTGCAGGCTCCATCCCTGTTGCTCCCATTGGCTGGGAATCTCCAGGGCAGAGTGTAGCAACCTGCACCTCCCTTTCCAAGAGCTGCACCAGGTAGGGGCTCCCATCCCCCGCCCCCTCCAATCCCCCTCCTGTCCAGACCCTGCACCCCTACCCTCAGCTCCCTTCCACATACACCCTCCTGCCTGCACCCTGCTTCTGCACTCTACCTCCTGCCCAGACTCCACACCCTCATCCCACTCCTGTATCCTACCAACTGTCCAGGCAAAAGAAAGAAAGAAAGAAAGAAAGAAAGAAAGAAAGAAAGAAAGAAAGAAAGAAAGAAAGAAAGAAAGAAAGAAAGAAAGAAAGAAAGAAAGAAAGAAAGAAAGAAAGAAAGAAATTGCAAAATTCTTGGTGTAGGCTTGCAGCCAAGGTAGAATAATCTCCTATCTTAATTCAATTATCTGGAGTACATCTGCTGTTAGGATGGGTCATCAGTCCTTTGTTAAAGCTTCAATTCATAGCAAAGATCTTCTAGAAGTGAAAAGCTGAAATGAAAACAAACAAAATGGAGGAACTTTCAGGGCTCTTTTTATACTCTAGGCCTGGGCTACTCAATATGCGGCCTGTGGCCTGTTTGTTTGCGGCCTGTGGTGCGGTTTGGGTTTATGCTGGGCTCAACACATGGCCTGTGGGTGGGATCCTTTGAACATGGCCTCCCCTGGGAACACACTCCACAACAGCAAGGCATCTCCCAGGCGGGATGAACATTGAAAGATGCAAGTGGACGGGCTGGCTGGAACAGAGGGGTACAGGTAGGGTTACAAGATGGTTGAAACAAAAATACAGAACACCCTCCCCCCCCCCCAAAAAAAAAACACTGGGAAAAAAATTCTGTTGAAGGGGGAAAAGGGGGGGGGGGTGAGGGAGACCAAAATTGTTGATCAGAAAACAAAGGACACCAAGAACTTATTAAGCTTGCTTCCCCTAGGTCTTTTGGCCAGCAGCCATTTTGTGCCGGAAGTCTTGGGGAACCAGGTAAGCATGGGGGCTGGGGGCGGGGAGGAGGCCGGGTGCAGAGTGTTTGTAGGGTTGCCAGGTGCCAGCATTTTTGCCTCCTGGCCGGGGAAAAATTTAGAGAATACCGGACATCTCAGGTGTTCAGTATTCTCTGAATTTTTTTACCGGGCAGGAGCCGAAAATATCAGTGAATACCAGACACCTGGCAACCCTAGGTACAGGGTGCCAGCGTTTCTAGCCCCCAGGGTGCCAGCATTTCTAGCCCCCAGGGTGGTGCTGGGAGCGCTGGGGCATTGTGGGAAGTGCTGGCTGCTTAGCCTTGTGGTCGGAGCCTGAGAGGTTCTGACTGGCTCACACTGGCCATGTTCTGGTCCGGCGCTGTGGCTTACGGCTTAATCTTCGTATTCATGCGCATCAGGATGAAATAAGATATTTGCATATATTTACATATAAATTTTCACATATATGCAACCACACTTAAGTTGTGGCCGTTGGTGTGTGCTATGAGTATCAATGTGGCCCCCAGGGCTTCCAAAGTTGAGTAGCCCTGGGCCACGCTGAGGGAATCCCATTGTTCTCTATGGAAAAATACAGCTTCAAAATGGGGTTTGTCACGTGAACAAGTTATCTGTCCATGCAGGCAAACACTGTAATCCGTCCTTTACAGGCAGCAGCCATTGCTCCCATGAATGCTTACTCCAAACTTCTAGTAAAGTCATTCTGAATTTAGAGGATGAATTTAGCTTTATGAAAACACACTTTCTATCAGAGTCCTTCTTTTTTTCCCTCTCTCTCTTTCTCTCAACTCAGAAATTAGCTACAAAAAGTTATGTTAACACAAGGATTAACGTTATACAGTTATTTCTATTTCATTTGCAATCCTTCGGGGAAACAAAGTTGTAACGCAGATATGTCCTACTAAGTTATAACACAATTTGATTTTGTCTGTATTCTAATCAGATTAAAGGAACTTTACTAGTTATCTTTTCAGAGTTGTAGCTTAGTTCTTAACATGCCTACACTGACAAAACAAAGTCATGGGCTCTCTTCCATGATAAAACACCCACAGAAAGTGGTTTGGGAATTTCTGCAAGGCTTTTCTTTTATTGGCTGTGAGGATTAATGTTCACTTTTGGCAAAGCAGGAAAAAAAAGGTTAATTGCACTAGTTAGATTCCCTGTACAAACTTGGATCTCGAAGCTGTTCTTTACTTTTGGGAAATGATTCTTGCTCACATTACCTAATTTTTTAGTTCATCATTGGAACATTTTTCCAGAAACCTAGTTGCAATTCTCCCAAACATTAAAGCTTAGAGCCCCCTTGCTTATTCGCAAATGCTTAGACTTCTTTGTGCTACCTCTTTGACCTCATTCTCTTTCAAATTATGATCATAACCAGGTCAGGGTTATCTTTTTCCATTCTCCATGTGTTTAATCTTCATTCCTCCCCTTTCATTACAAACTTTTTAAAATGTGGGAGACTTCCTGGAGATAAGAAGGAAAAAGATAAAATGGACTTTGAGATTATTATTTAATTGTCACAAATACAGAGTTAGCTGTACTTTTGAGTCCTTTTGGGTCCCTTTTGAGCCTCTGTCCTAACACCCTTTAGAAGTTAGATTTTATGCCTTCTTCAACTGTGCCCTGGGCTGCAGAACCCTGTTCTCTGAGTTTATCCAACAGATATTACTGGGGTATAGGTGTCCACTCCATGGGTGCTCTGGGGCTGGAGCACCCACGAAGAAAAATTAGTGGGTGCCCAGCACCTGCCAACAGCTAAGTTCCCCACTTCCTCCACACCTCCTGTGTGCCGGTGGCCACACAGACCAACTTCTCACCCTCCCATTATGGAGCATAATGAACAGCTGATTTACAGCATTCAGGAAGCTTAAGAAGAGAGGGGGAGGAGTTTGGATAGGGCACGCACTTGTGGGGAGGAGATGAGGGAAAAGTGAGGTAGATGGAGACTTGAGGGAAGGGATGAAATAGGGGGTGCTTCTATAGGAACGGGGGAAGGGGCTGAGCACGTCCTGGATAGAGGGGAAGTCAGCGTCTATGACTTAGGGTTATGTCTACATTATGAAGCCTATGCCAACATATCTACACTGGCATAGTCCCCTACTGGCTTGGTCTACAGTACACACTTATTTTGGTATTACTATGAAATCCACACCTCTGAGTAACATTGTTATATCAACCATAACCCCCTGTGTAGACAGTGCAGTGTCAGCGGGAGAACTCTCACTGATATAAGGAATGCCGCTCGTGGAGGCAAAGTTATTATTAAACTGATGGGAGAGCTCTCGCCTATTGGCTTAGATGAGTGATTTCACCACATGTGCTACAGCAGCACAGCTGCATTGGTGCAGTGGCACCAACGTAATTTTGTAGTATAGACCTGCCCACTGTAGACACAGCTTATACCAGTGTTTCCCAATTGGTGCTCCGCAGAACCCCGGGGTTCCACGAAGCGAAAGTAAGGGTTCCGTGAGAACCTGGCACTCCTCCACCCCCTCTTAAAGAGACAGAGACAAAGTGCGGTGGGACTCAGGGTTGGAGGTTTTTTTTCTCAACAAACTGCGGTGGGTCTTTTTTTATTTTTTTGTTCGACAAATTTTACCCTGGCAACCCTAGGGGTTCCTTGAAATTCTTTCAAGCTGAAAAGGGTTTCGTAGCCAAATAAAATTGGGAAACACTGGCTTATACCAACCAAAGCTTTTTGTTTGTTGTAGGAATACTAGCCTCCCCCCAACAGATGCTAATTTAGTGATGACGACAGAAGTATTCTTCCATGGACATTGGTAGGGGGCTTGTCAACATAGCTACTTCAGCCAAGGGTGTGACTTTTTCATACCCCTGACCGACATTGCTATGCTGATACAACTTTTAAGTGTAATCACCTTGGGGTTCAGCAACTGTGGTTCTTCACTTTGGTAGGCTGTGTCCAGAGATGTGCAGTGATGCGACAGCAATCTCAAACCAGAGTATTGCTTATTTAAGTAAGGAGAGAACGGATTTTAGAGTAATAATCTATATTCATGCCAAGCTTACCTAACATTTTATCATCCTGTCACGGTGATCTAGGAAGACCTCATTCACGCAACACTCCTTTTTATTCCATCATAGTTCACTTATTTTTCTGTGTCCTTAGACCTTCTCAGTCCTGGTCCAAGCCCGTATTGTAGGTTGGCTGGAGAGGGGGTACAATAATCAACGCTAATAATTCAGGCCTCATCCCTTAACAACTCTTAAGAGGTAGCTGAGAGATGGCTCATCTTGAGCTATTCTTTTCCTTCGTGCTTGTTTTCCCACACAGGCTTCTGTGGAGCTAAACCAATATAGTCAGACAGAAAACACCCCAATAACCAGTCCAACATGCAGAATTCCTAAATTATCTCTGGGCAGTCCCAGATCTACCACATTAACATGACATGGGGGCTTATCATTTGCTCCTCCATGATGTTCCTCATGTTTGCTTGCTTGCTTATTCATTTATTTGTTGCATTTCTTCAAGAAGGAGCCAGGTGCTGTGTAACTTTATCTGATAGTGGGTTCAACTGCCACAGAAACCAATACAAATTTAGCCCCTGTGTGCTTAGTATTAGGCCTTGATCATCGTACATGTCAAGGCTGTTCCCCACTCTGAGTGCAGAAGGTGGGGGCCCACAAGAGACCTTAAATACCTTGCCTCTCTAGGCTTCTGCTTAAAAAGCTTCCCAAAGTTACAGATTCCCTGGCCTTGGGAGGTAGCTGCCACCACCAAGTAAACCAAAAACCCCTTTCTTCTTGAACCCAGGAAGAAAGCACTTGGACTTCTTCCAGAGGTGTACCTCAAGCTCTTTACCACAAAAGAGCTGGGAATAAAAAGAAAAACAAATTGCAATCTCTGATAGCTGGCCTCTCAGTCTTAGACATGCATAAATAGATCTCCTATTACCTTCCAGGACATAAGAATCAAATCATCACCTTAAAAAAGATGATTTTATTATCAAAACAAAAAGCGATACTAGATGTTGCTAGGTGTACAGAGCAGCTGAAAAAAGAACAGACTAAATAAAACAGAGAAAATGGTATCTCTGGGCTACAGGTTAGATACAGTGTATGGAGGGGTGGGGAGGGGGCACATGTACTTAGGACAGAGAAGTTTAACCAAACAACAAAACAAAGAAAATAACCTGATTGCGACTAAATAGATATTTTCCTATCTACTTATAATCTGTGCTTCAAGGTCCATTCCATTTCCATTCCCAGTGTCCTTTGTAGGCATGGTAGTTCTGCCTGGTTTAATTTATCTTGTTGCCCCAGTTTTTAGCTTCAAACTCTCACAAAGAAAACAGCAGGCAGGTATAACTTGTCAATTCAAATTTCAACATCCTCTCCCATTGGCTCTCCTTGTTGCCTGCCAACAGCCCCTCTCCACCTGAGTTTAACCCTTTAGTGACCAACTGCTAGCCAACCCTCCTCCTATCCATCACAGTGCAGAACCAGTTGTGTTTTGAAACTCTGCCAGGTGGATTAAAATTTTGCAGGATCAAAAAAAAACAAAAAAAACAAAATGTGAACAAGAACAATTAAAGCAAAAGTTGAAATGTGAGCAATGCTGTCTGATTATGTGATCCCCCTTCCTTTAATTGTACTGCCTTAGTTTTAATAGTGCTAATGCTTAGTTGTTTTTACTTCATTATCTTGGAATTACTGAGGAACTATAATTCAGGTGAGTCTTAGTGGACATAAATGGTCTGCCTTCTAATCTTTAATAACTGTGCTCCTGTGAGCCTAGGGTTTTGTCTGGTTACACCAGTTTTGTCTGGGATTGATTAAAGCTTTGGTATTTCAGAGCTCCTAAGCTGTACTAGAACTGAGCTTCAGTCCAATGACCTCCACGAAGGTAAAGCTTCAGACATGCAGAACTCCTAAGATCTGTAGGACTGGAAATTCTGGACAGCTTTATTCCCCAGAAAGGCGAGGCTCTGCAACTTCTGTTGCATGGCACGCCAAAGCTCCCCAAAAGTATAGCTGTAGACCCAACAGTTATTAGGCAAGCTGGCCATTTCTTTGTAACCAGCCCCTCAACCTAAGTGGAGATTTAATCTCCTGTTGGGCCCACACCTTTAATAGCCAAAGGTTTCATATTTTTCCAGAGAACTTCAAATAATTTGAATTATACTTACATCATCTCCCTTCAGCCCACAAATCTGCTAACTTCCTTCTTTAAAAGAGGTTCTTTCAAAATTGTGATTAAATTCAAATGGTCCAAAATGCTACACTCTACAGTTCTGCTGCCCCATAAAATTCTTTTTGTCCTCACCCAGATCAAAGAGTTGGTGTATTTTTTGACTGGTGAGTTAAATTTATATATTTAACGATCATTATCAATCACTAGGGCAAACGCACAAATTTTATGACTATGCTAACCATTCTGAAGGACAGCTTTGCGAGGATTCAATAGTATAAATTCAGGATTTGGGGCAGTCACTGACATATAATGTAGCTGTGTTCATAACCACAACAATCATCACTTAGTGGTTTTGAATATTTTTTTACCATCAGGATCAATATACACCAAAAAGCTGCACAGAAGAATCACTGAACAGCAGAATTCCTGTGTTGACACAATGTTCACAGGAAGAGGAGAAGAGTCCCGTCAAGTTTGTTTTCCAGTCAATAATGAAGAGTAAACATATCAAACCATAAATCCACAGAACCTCCCGCAACAGAAGAAGAAGCTGTGGTGAACCAGCCCTTTCCTGTTCTTCGGGGGCTAGGAGAAAATACGAGTGATTTAAGGAGTGCAAAAATCAATGCACGTGGGTCTAATATGCTTTTTCTTTCTCATTTTCCCTGCATGAAATAAAAGGAGACATTTCAGACCCTAAACTTTCTTCAGGCCCAATTAGTCAGTGGTAATTTACTTGCTGCTCTCGCTGTCATTTCCATTTTGGACAGTCTCAGAAATAAACTCAGGGTTTTTTATTATTATTATAAGTGATTTTTGCATCATCCAGTTCTGCAGTGTTCATAGTTCTTACTTAACAGCCACATGATCAGTGGTGAATCAACCACAAAACCCGGACTAAGCTTGAGCCTGGCACTACCCTCAGAGAACAGCTGAGCCATAAAACGTAACCACACAGCATAAAAGCCACAGGAGATAGGAAAGACTTTGGTCTGCTATATCCAATCCTGGCAGTCATAGGAAACTGTGATTCAGTCACGTTAAGTCCTAATGATGCTAACAGATAATCCCTGCTTAGTGTTACAGAGGGAAGCAAAAATCTCTAAAGGTGGCTGTCAATATTAGGTGAGGGGGGAAAATCCTTCCAGTCCCTAATTTGATTATTATTTAAATCCTGGGTTATTGCAGGCTTCTGTAGATACAAAGGACAACTGTCACAAGTGCTTAGTGTTTGACTTGCAGATGGGAAATTAAAGATGAATTACATTGCTGCCAGACAAGCCCTGTTTCACCCAACTGTTTTCCCGGGATGCAAGGTAACTTCCTGATCCTCATAGACTGATAGAGAAGCATATCAGCACGTTTCAAGGGTGGTCATGTTAGGATTCGCTCCCTCTTCAAATTTCTCTTCCTTATCTTGGGTACTTATATGGGCCCCATCTATAGTACCTGAGCATATCACAGGCTTTACTGTATTTATCCTCATAACACTCCATGAGGTAAGGAAAGATGGACATCCCCATTGTCCAGATGGGGGAAAAGGCACACAACGAGATCCAGTAACTTGCCTAATCATTCTCTAGAGCAAGGACTTGAACCCAAGTCTTTGGCATACTGAGTTAGCACCCAAATCATTGGATCAGCCTTCATCTCTGGAAATTGCTCTTAGAATGCTAGCAGGCAGAGATAAGATATGGGAAAAACGAGAGAAGTGTTTTCTTAAATCCTATGTAAAAACAATGCCTTGTGTAATCACAAGGCCCAGAGGGGGATTATTAAATGGGTTAAGTTGAATGCATGTTAACATGTCATCTGTACAGGGCAGCAAGAAAAACATGTATGTAAAGGAAATACTTCTACAACGGCTTTTATTAACCAAAAGCATGGACAGACTTTGTCTAGAGACAGCGTTACTTCTGTGTGAAGTCCTGAGCAGCAGCCCCTGATAGAGATTTAGATCATCCTGGAGACATCTTCTGGGTTCCCTGTTCATATTCTAGGAAATTGGGGTGAAGCTGTTTGAGAAATCCTACATTAATTGCATTACTCCTTCGTCTACCCCAAGGGCCATCAGAACTAAAGGGAACACTATTACATGGAAGCTGAAGGGAAAATAACTGTGATCATTAGGGAGCAAACTAACCCAGAAGGCTCAAAAGAGGTAACTTCTGTTATACCCCTGAGATGATCAGTTACTGTTTTTGCTGTACCACGAGCAGAACCTTTTGTTTTGCTTTTTTAAAAACTATCTATTTATTTTCTTCAACTTTTAAATATAAACTCCTGAAAACAAACACTTCGGAGAAAGCTCTTTCTGTGAAACACATTTGCTGTTGGACTATGACAGTTAAGTCCGTTATTTTATTTGCAGCTCTTCCCTACCCCCTACTCCCTATATTTTAGGGGATTGAAACCCAGATCTGAATTTTGAAGCCCAGTCCATCTCTATATATTATGGGAAGTACCATCGTACAAGTGGGTACATTATTGCATTGTGAGGGTCTCACCCGGCATATGGTTTGTATCAACACGTGCAAGGTCATCGCAAAGGCTATCTTGTTCAAATTGTAGTCCTTTGTTTATCCATGTGGCCAGGTATGGGGCAAACAGCTGCAGTGTCAGTACAATCTTTCCATTGCCCTGCAGGTGACCTCAACCCTGACCTGGAGTACCAGAGGTTATTTAGGCTTCCTGTGAGTATAGCTTTGAAGAGAGAGGCCTATGAATTAAAGCTGACACTTTACCTTAACACCTACCCACAAATTACTTGTGAAAAATCAGGTGGCCAACTGGAGATCCAGCACATCTTTATCAGGCATCACAATGTTCAGTGAAGCTTTTCTTCTCCGTGGGAGCTTGCATGTACCTTTCCAAGACAGGAAAACTGCTTATTTTTAGGAACATAAATTGGAAATTCTTCAGCAGGGTGTGGGTGTTGGAGAGGAGAGATCTCTTGCTGCACAGAAAAGTGCACTGTTCAGTGGCAATATGGGACTAATGTCTGCACTGGCAACTGCTCCTAAGATCCACAGCACATTTATTCTATTGCCATGAAATAGCCTTCACTTCCTCTCCCCCTACAAACTCACAAGATTCATAAGCAAAGTTATAAAAAGAAAAAAGAAGACATGTCAGAAAAGCATCAAAATTATATGGAATATTCTCTTCAGTACCCCCTGTTAAAGACAGGAGTAAGGAGCAGGAGACAGAACTGGTCTATATTTATTCCTGCTCTCTGCCTTCTTCAGCCTGTGTTATGAACGCTTAGTTATCACTGGCTAAATTATCAGCCCTATTAACAGTGTCCCTCTTATCTGATTCACTAGTCAAACACTTTGCAGAATTGAAGGACAAAGTTAATGGCACCCTGAACATAAGGCTAGTTCTGATCTCATTTGGAACTTTGTGACTCAGGCTTATCTGTACTCTATCTACAGTGGGCCTGATTCTAATCTCTACTCTCCCCTGTAAATCAGGAATAACTCCACTGTTTTACCCTGGTGCAAATCTGGTGGGAGGCCAGCATCAGCCTCACTCTGTGAGAGCGATCAGGAAAAAAAATGTTCTCATTAGAGCTAGTCAAATATTAGAACCAATTATTCATTGCATAAATTATTTAAGGAACTTTGCCTTTATTCGTCTCATAAATTATTCAACAAATAGTATTTGAACAGCTTTAGAGCTGGTACTATACTGCAAATGTTATTTGTTCAAATCACGTGTTCGAGGAATAACATCACTGAGGCAAATAAAGAATGCATTTGGCACTTTGGAGTCCTCCAGAGCTAGTTCTAATTGATCCCGTTAAAAAATGCAAAAGGGGTGTGTATATACTGACGCCAAAGCTATTGATCCATTCTGCTCTCGTTTGGTCTCTTGGAGTACCTCTAGACTGCAGAGCAATATCCACTGAGCTCAACTCAAATGACTTAGTTTGATGGAAGCTAATGCAATGTAGCGCTTTGATATGCTGAACTCACATATGTGTTGATCTGGATTTGCTTTTTACCTCCCTATATCCACACCAGTACCGGACTAGCTAGCTGCAATAACGTCTAGGCATGCAGCCCATAGTTCCTGGCACGGATCCAGACTGCAGCACACGATAAGAGTGAGTCTGTGGAATAAAAATTACGCCTGATTCTTCACTTCCTTCCCCTGGTGTAGTTATTTATACCTGTTCGAAGTGGGTGTAAAATAATACCCAACAAGAATGGGAGCATCTTCCATTCACTTTGAACACTTTCTGTGCGGGTGTGGATGACTATACAAGCAGCAAGGCAGTGGAGAATCAGGCCCATTTTTCTTTATTAAAATACAAGGAAGGGAAAATGAGACATTGCACTGCCTCAACGGCCAAGTTGTAGGTACACAGATAATTTATTGTAGAAGTGCAGGGAATCTTATTTCCTCCAGGAATTGCTTTAAGGAACAGGAATAAATGAAACACACATTGTGCGGTGGTAGATATTTTAGGACAGAAATTAGGGAGACGTGGTTATATCTATTACTATTGCAGGCCTGTTTTCTTTTTTTTTCCCCTTTCACCATCGCCAATTCTTTCTTCAAATGAAAAACCCTCTTTCCCATCTGATATTTTTCAGGTGCAATCTCTCACCAGGAAAGAAATTTTCCTTGGAAATTTTGAAAAAAATCAGAGATACGGAACTTTGACAAAATGACGTGTCGTTCGCTGTTTAAAAAGATTCTCTCTTTTGAAAAAGCTGTATTTCAAAAGTGTCTTGGTCAAAAAACTTCATGGTTCTTTTATTTAATGATAACCTGGGCTATATATTTTAAACTAGATTTGTATGATAGTTTAACCAGACTATCACCAATATATAGTAATGCAAACCTGTCTAAAAAGCAATACGTCCTGTCATTTTGAATAGCCTCTTAGTCCTCAGATATTTCCACTGATTTGGGCCCACTTGCAAATGACACTGCTGCCCATCATTAGCAAAGGTATTAAATAAATATGGATTATATTGTATAAACAATCAATTGTGCATTTATCAATTGTGGTACAAAATTTAAAAAATCAATGCTGTAAGTACATACACACATGAACAACTTTGAATGAACACAGACATGAGTAACTTTACTCATGTGAGTAGTTCCATTGATTTCACAGAGATTAGTCATCTGAGGATGAATTACTCGTCATCAATATTTTCAGGATTGGATCCTGTATATCTCTGTTTTTCTATGAAAAGATGGATTTCAGCAACAGGGAAATGCATAACAAAACACTCAGACCAATTTGCACAGCCATGGGTTTCAGGATTCTTCTCTAGTGAATATGGTTTGTTAGTTTTCCTCATCTGCTGCTGGAGAGGAAGAGTAGTGGACCACACTGCTATTTTAACTGGATACATATATTTAATTTTAACAACTCTAGTGAAAATGAATATGGTCCTCTGGAACTCATCCTGCCTCTCTAACACTTCCCACAATCCCAAATCCATTGAAGTTATGGGAGTTTTTCCATCATTGTCAAGGGGTACTACTGCAGGGAACCGTAAATACAATAATAATTGGCAGGAATAATATTAAAGGGGTATCACTGGAATAACAATGTGGGAGCAGAATTTGTGTCATACGTGTGAGCTGATGGAGAAAGTAGCACGTCCGAAACTTTCTGGCAGGGCTGACCTTATGAGTGGGCGACTGCTGAGCGGGGAGTGCTCTGAGCACTGCAAACTGACAGGAGTGGGCTTCCAGACTGGGAGAGAGTGAGGATGATCCAAGGACTGGAGCCCCTCACCAGCTGAGCGGGTTCAGAGCGAGTGATGCCTCCCAGAGCTGACAGCCTTGTGAGCAGGTTCAGGCTGCAGGGCTCCCCCTTGAGGAGCCAGATTTCTGTTTGAAAATCTGTTTAGTGATCTCTGTGTGAAAAATTTCAGCTGGCTCAAATGCTAACATTCATCTGATTCACAAAGCAGTTCTGCTCTCAGGAAAGTCTGGGTAAAAATGGCCCTATCTTAAACAACATATTTGTTCATGGGGGCAAATTCTGGTCTAAGTTACACCAGCGTAAATCCAGAGTAACTCAGCAGCTATTCCAGATTTACTCTGGTAGTTACGGGCCATGTGCAAACTCTCTAGCAGTCATGTCTTGTATATGGAGCGCATAAAGTTGCAAATTGGTAAGTGTGTGGGAGGCTAAAGCTGAAAGAGCCCCATTCCATCAATTTTATATGAGCAACATCCAATGATTTCATGTATACACTGCATACAATTGACAGGATAAGCAAGGGCAGAGAGTCTAAGCTGGTGTTTATTACATAGGGGAGGAACTGGAAGAAGGGGTAAGACTCACTTCTGAATTTAGTCCTAGGGGCATTATTTTCACTAATTCTAAAGTGATGTAATGTCAACAAGACAGATTTGAATGGCATGACATCAGTTTACACGAGGTGAGGATCAGCCCACTTTCTGTAAATGAATAAAAGCTCATCAGCCTGATTAAACTGTGATTCTGTTCTGAAGTCCTTGCAGCTACTTTAGATTTAACACTACTATACGTGAAACAAAACCTGGCCTTGCAGCTAATAATTAGAATATTTATCAACTTATACTGCACTTTCCACTCCTGTAATTAAGCCCCTTGGACTACATTTAAAGCAAGCTAATGCTTGAATCAGTACAACAGAAGACTCCATAAAATCAATTCACATTAAAGGTCCTTCTCCTGATGGTGACTAATTAAACAAATTAATCAACAGCCTGATTAAACACAATTACACTGAAATGAAATTATCTCGATCAGTGGGAATGCAGAAATGCCATTTTTAAAAATTATGTCTCTTTCAGTAGTATGACAGTAGGGATTTTGTGTGTGTGTGTGTGACTGCAATAGGTTTTCTCTCTCTTTCGTTTAAAAATGGACTACTTTAATTACTAATTTCATATTATTAATAATAATTATTAGTAATATACATTAGGTTTTATATACCCTAAGATACAATTGCTACCAAGTCTATTAGCTGAATAGATAAGCATCCAATTGTCTTGGCCTTTGTACCACGCAGGCCACAACAGCCAAACATGTATATTTTCAAACCATAAACATCAAAGGTGAGCCTGAACGAAACCCCTGGATCTGAACATTCCTGAGATTTGGGAAGTTTGAATCTGGATCTGAACTTTGTGGCTGACATGATTCCTATGTAAGACTGTTATTTAACCAGCTGCCATAGCAACAGCAGCAGTGTTGCTGTTGTGGGATGGGCAGCAGGCAGTATGGACCAGCTGCCCGAGTCCAAGCCTGCCCAAATCCCTGGGGCTGAGTTCAGGTGACTAGCCAGAGCTGCCACTAGTGCCACAAAGTCCACACTGTTATTTTAGCATGCTTATGTGAGCTGAGCTAGCTCACGTCCATTCGTGCTGTGAATCATTCCGCAGCAGCAGGGCAGACATGTCCTAGCATGGGCCAGATTGCTCTGATGTTTGCAGAGGGAGCAGCAGGCAAGATGGAAGCATCCAGGAGCCTGGATTTAGTCTACGGGGTACTGTAGGTTTGCCTGAGAGTAACTGTGTGTAGCCAGTGGAGCCTCTCGCACTGTAGGGGAACTGACTGGTGATGGAGGTTCCTATGTAACCCCCACTCTCACAGTGCGGGGGAAGAAGAGGATGTTCAGGGTGCTCTAGGAACCGTCTCTGGGCAAGAGAGGGAGAATGGCAGAAAGGTAGGCTACATCTGTCCCTCCCATGGCATAAGGTCCCTGAGGAGTTCTGAGGGTCAAAACAGGGCTTTAAGTGGGGCTTATCTGTGATACATAGACCTAGTGCTATCTGGCTGTGTAAGTGTCCTTTTCACCCCGGAGCAGAGCAGTAAGTAGGAAGGAGCTATTTTTCCAGTCTCTTTGCAGAGGAGAGCCACGCTTTGCGGGGCAAGCTCTGCCCAGTGCAGTGGTGACAGGAAGCTGGTGATTAACTGCAGTTCCTCACTTCCCTTCCTCTTTTCTCCCCTCCTGCTCAGCAGTCCCAATGCACAATTCCAATCTAGTGTTCAGGGCTGGCTAGCATGCTGCCAGCCAAACTACAGAGCTTGCATATTCTGCCAGCTCTGGAGTATGCTTAGATCTCAGATTGTTAACATCCATGCAGCCTGGTATCTGGAGGCTTGACTGTACTCCCTTGTATGATGCTCCCTGAGGAGAGGAGAGCAGATACCATGGAGTAAACAACCCTTTATTTGTTCAGCTAAGATGCACTCTGTTTGCTATAGCTCCTCTAAGGATTTCACCACCTATTCATCAGCCTCTAAACCTGCTGGCCATTTCAGGGAAGGTCCAGTCTCCCAGTTGTCCAGTGCCTGTCTGTGTGGAGGGCATACTGCTTCCAGGGTTTATGCCAAGCCATTCGTTACTGTGAACAACTCTTGCTGATAAATATATTAAGGATCCACACATGTCTTCCCTACAGACTATGTAGCAAGTAATTGGCTCCAGCCCTGTAGAAGGCAGATGCTTTTAATGCGCCTGCACAATGACCCTATGAGAGAAAATGGAGAGTTTGATGTATTTGCACAGTGTGTTGGGTAAAGGATAAAGACTGTGTTGAAATAAATCTGTCAAGTTGCTGAAAACAAATTGTACTGCTGCTGCTCCTTTCCTTCCCTGCTGTTACTATGGTTTCTTGGCTTTCAGCGAGGGAAAGTGGGACATTTCCAACTGTTCACAGTTTTACAAGTTTTTCAACAATGTCTCCATTATGGCCGATACACAAACATTGCTGCTCCCCTTGAAGTCAGCTACAAAACTCTCCATTGGCTTGAATGGGAGCAGTAGCAGGCTCTATTTTCCCACACATTATTGCAGATTGGTTGGACAAAGCAGCTAGGTGCTAGCATTTATCCCTAGCCTAACTCATCTATCATCTCAGGTTTGTATACAGCACCTATCCCTTTCCCATTTTGTTACCTGGCTGCAATTTGGGGAAACAATATCTCATGCTCTGGAGATATAAAACCATGCTGAAAGCCGCGTCTCATGTATTACACACATGTGTTTTTAATGGGATCCTTGGCTTGTATGAGTACACCCCATCCACATCAGCAGGGTGCAGAATTATTAGAAATTAGAGATGAAGAGAGTCGTTTTTCCAAATTTAGAATCCACAAGTTCTATATCTAGAACAAGGGATGACATTTTGGAAGGCTATGTTCCGTTAGGCTCTGTCATAATAATTGTTATTACTAGTCCTTGCAGCTCCAGAAGCAGCGTATGAATTACTTTTAATCCAAACTCTCTAGTCCAGATTCTGCTCCCTATTTCAGTTCCAGAATACGCCATTAACTTCTAACAACCCACCCTGGTTTAGTGGTCAAGTAAAAACATTAATTAGAAATAAAAAAGCAATATTTAACAAATATAAAAGGGGGAAGTAGACACTAATCAAAATAAATCAGAAGTTATAAAATGTAGAAAATTGATAAGGAAAGCTAAAGACTTAAGGGAAAAATCCATAGCAGAAGGGCTAAGGAATTAAGGAGGAGTTTTAAAAATATATGGGACAAATGAAATCATAGCTGTAGTAAAGGTCCATCACTAGAGACAGATGGTAAATTGTTAACAATGATGCAGACAAGGTAGAAGTGTTCAATAAATATTTCTTTTTTGTATTTGAAAGAAACAGCATAATATACTCTCATCACAACAGGATGATTTAGTATTTGCCAAATCGTTATCCCTAGTAGGATATATCTACAAGAAATAAACACTTTTAAATCTTTTGGCACCGGATAACTTGCACCCTAGAGTACAAAAGAGCTGCTTGAGGAGATCTCTGGTCTGCTGCCATTAATTTTTAATACATTTTGGAATACCAGGGAAATTCCAAATGATTGAAAGAGTGCTCATGTTATGCCAATATTCAAAAGGACAATAACTATAGACTGGTTAGTGCAGCGCTACTCAACATTGGAAGCCCTAGTGGCCACAATGATATTCACAGCACATGCTGAGGGCCGCAACTTAAGTGGGGTTGCATATACATGCAAATATATGCAAATAGCTTCTTTCACGCTGAGGGACATGAATACAAAGATTAACGCAAGACTACACAACATGCAGGCTCCATTTAAGTCAGTTCTGCTGATATTAATAAAATGCAATATTTACCCGATTTCCACCCATCTAACATCAACTTAATGAGCACTGACAGGAATATAACTACTAAAATGTATATTAACAGAAGACCATTACATTTACTGCTTTTTTGTTTTGGCTTCACAACAGTTCAGGAACTTAATTACTAAAACACATATCAACCCAAACCACACTATAAAACCAAACCACACTGCAAGCTGCAAACAAACAGGCCGCGGGCCACATGCGGCTCACAGGTCACATGTTGAATAGCCCTGGGTTAGTATGACACCAGCCAAAGCAAAATAATGGAAAAGCTGATAGGAAATTTAATGGATAAAAATTAAAGGATAGGAATATAATTAATGCCAGGCAACATGGTTTAATAGAAATCAGGGCTTGTTAGACACATGCGATTTAATTCTTTGATGGGATTATAAATTTACTAACGAAGTGGCTCTCACCCCTTTCTAGAGTCTGATTTATCTTGTGTACTCCCAAGTTTGACCTCACAAAATCAGGCTTAAAAATACAAAAATGTCACTGCACAATTACTGAAAAATTGCTTCCTTTCTCTTTTTTACCATATAATTATAAAAAAAATCAATTGAAATATAAATATGGTGCTTACATTTCAGTGTATAGCATATACCATGGTATAAACAAATCATTGTGTGTTAAATTTTAGTTTGTACTGACTTGGCTAGTGTTTTTTACCTAGCCTATTGTAAAAGGAGGCAAATATCTAGATGAGTTGACGTACTCCCAAACAGCTTTGAGTACCCCCCAGGGATACATGTAACCTTGATTGAGAACCAGTGTGGTAAAGTAACTGCACAGATGTAGTAACCTTTTCTGAGGTGTTTGACTTAATACTTCACGATATTCTAGTTACAAAATTAACTCCCTACAATATCGATAAACCACACGTGAAATGGATTAAGAGCAGGCTAACTCTCTGGGAAAACAATGGGAAAACACATCAAATGGGGGGAAGGTTTTGGTGGGATTCTACAGTGAGGGGCATCCTACGTGCCAGAACTAAGAGTGCTGGGGGGTGGCTCTCAGCATCCCTATTGCACAAATTGTTCTAGTGCTCATGAGGGGCACTGGGCCTGATGCTATTCAGCATGTTGATCAATGATCTGGTAATACATAAAATACATCATCACTGCTGATCAAATTTTTGCAGATGACATGAAGATTGATGGACTGGTTAATAATGATGAGGACAGGGTAAGTCACATACAGAAATCTGGATGTTTGGTAACCTAGGCCTGTTCAAACACAATGGCTGTGTCTACACAGCAAAGTTATTTCAGAATAGCAGCCGTTATTCTGAAATAACAATGTAAGCATCTACACAGCCATTCAATTATTTCAAAATAATTTCAAAATAATGGACAGCTTATTCCGACTTCCGTAAACCTGATCCTATGAGGAATAACACCTATTCCAAAATAGTTATTTTGAAATAAGGCATATGGAGACGCTCCACTGCTGCTATTTTGAAATAGCTCCTTACCAGGGCCAATCTAAGTTATTCCTCCTGGCGCTCTAAATCGAGATAGCACATCTACTCTAGGGAAGCCTGCCTCAGACTAATTTTGAGGCTTCCCTGCAGTGTAGACATGCTATTTCGGAATAACTATTCCGAAATAGCTTATTCTGAAATAATTGCGCAGTGTAGACATAGCCAATGTGTTTTAACAGAGACATACATCTGAACAAAGAAATCGGATCATAACAAGAGAATGGGGGACTCTATCCAAGAAAATGGTGACTCTGAAAAGGATGTAGGAGGTCATAGTGGATAAGCAACTCAAGATGAACTCTCTGTGCAATGCTGTAGCATAAAGGATGTAAGTGATCCTTGGATGTATATAAATAAGGGAGCAGTATGTAGCAGCAATGGGTGAATTTGTTTCTATTGGTGAGACCAACACTGGGATGCTGCATCCAGCTAAGATGTACACACTTTAAAAAGGATGTTGAAAAATTAGAGAGGAGTCAGAAAAGAGCCATAAAAATTATTTGAGATGGAGAACGTGTCATACCGGGAAAAAAAAAGTCAAGAGCTCAATGTGTTAGCTTAAGAAAAAGAAGACTGAGAGGTGACTTGGTGGCAGTGTGTAAGTACTTTCATTCACAGGGAGAAAATACCAGGTAGTAAAGGTGCTTTAGTATAGCCCACAGAGAAAGGCTTAACAGGAACCTATGGCTGAAAGCTGAAGCCAGACAAATTTAAATTAGAAATTAGGCACAAATTGTTAACAGTAAGGGTGATGAAGGGGAAAAATGGCTTGAAAAACTCATAAACCATTTAAGTCAGTTGGTTTTTTTCCTTAGTCTCTCTCTGTCTCTCATCTGTCTAGGTGCTCAGAATATGTCATTAGAGTTGCATCGAATTCTCCCAGCCCCTAAAAGCAATATGGAAAGAAGGCAATAATTTTTCTGGGATGTGACACGAGTGCTGCAGAATCTCTCCTTATCTTAGAGTACAATGAAAGATTCACCTTTGCAGACCGTCTGCTCATCGCAAAGCACAACTGGACCCTTCTCGTGGGTGGAGAGGAGGAAAGGGAGTGGGGAAGCAGGAGGAGGAAGAATTACACGCATAGCCATGGCAATTAAATCAAACAGCACAGAGATAATAACGCAGCATTTCAGGAGAGAAGATGCTTTGGCACCTTAGACAACTGCATTACTTTAAAAGGAGCAGAAGATTTAGTTCATTGTCTGAGCCATTTCTTATGATGGACTGAGAGCAGGCCGAGGGTCCATTGCAAAAAACAGCAGAGTCCTAATGGACCAGATTCTAATGCCTTTACTCCTGTGCACTGCTGCATGAACAGTCTCGTTGATTTCAGTGGGCTAGAGGAATAAGGTTAGACAATATGGCTATGTCTAGATTGCATCCCTTTTTCGTAAAAGGGATGCAAATTAGACGTATCGCAATTGCTAATGAAGTGGGGATTTAAATCTCCCCTGCTTCATTAGCATAAAAATGGCTGCCGCTTTTTTTCGGCACGGAGCTTTGCCGGAAAAAAGCGCCAGTCTAGACGCGGATCTTTCGGAAAATAAAGCCTTAAAATAAGAGGGATAAGGGATCTTTTGGAAAAGGCTTTATTTTCCAAAAGATCCGCGTCTAGACTGGCGCTTTTTTCCGGCAAAGCTCCGTGCCAAAAAAAAAGCGGCAGCCATTTTTATGCTAATGAAGTGGGTGAGATTTAAATCCCCGCTTCATTAGCAATTGCGATACGTCTAATTTACATCGCTTGTACGAAAAAGGGATGCAATCTAGACGTAGCCTAAGTGAATGAGGGTGTCAGAATTCATCTAAATTTGTATTCGCTGTCCAGATTGCCCTGTGATTTGGCAAATTTTAAATGCCTACCTAAACCATAGGATGCTGCCAGGGCTGTACAGAGGTTTCTGGGTTGTAAGATAACAGGTGGTCTGGGGGCCCTGTTGAGAGGGTCAAATCAGGGCAAATTGCTTGAGACCAGAGCTACTTATAGCCCAGGACTGGGGTCCTCCTCTATAAGGCACCAAACCAGTCACAAAGAGCATTTCAGCTGCCACTTTGGCCAGCAAGAAGTTACAGAAGCAATCCCCTTAGACACTCCAGCTTTACCTATGACACAACCAGCACCATGCCATACACAGCTGAGAGGTTATGAAAACCAGTCTCACCAATTCCAAACAGGTTCTCCCAGACCCAAAGGACCTGCCGCAGTCCCAGGTCAATTATACCTCAGATCTTACCCAAAGAGCATGCTGGGCCAATCCTTTTGAATCTAGACTCTATAGGTTTATTAATAAAAGAAAGAAAAGCTTGAGAGTAGGATTGTCAAGGAGAGCACATTACATATATCAATCACCAAGTTCTTGATGCAGGCTCTTAGCAGAGATGTAACAAACTGCTAGCTTAAAAGTCTCTGGTGGGCATCTTATATTAGGATGGGTCAACAAATCCTTCTGGGCCCTCTATCCTTAGCAAAAGTGTTTCTGGAGCAGAGGCAGGAGCGAGGACAAAGATGGAGGAACCCTCAGGATTCTTATATAATCTTGCCCTTGCAGAGGGAAATCCATTGTTCTCCTGAGTGATGGTGCCTCCTAAAATGGAGTGTGCCACATGATTAAGTAACTTGTCCATATTCTTTTTAGGCAAATGGCCATGGGGTACCTACTGGTCTGCAGGTTCCCAGCCACATTCCTCAGGTGTTTATTGGCAACATTTAAGAGCCATTGTCCTTCCAGCATCACTATTCAGCATAGCTATTCACTGAATAACCACTCCTCACAACAGGTGGTCAACGCCTATTGCTGTCTCCTGGACCAAAAACATTTAAAATACAAGTACAGAGCCCATATTTATAACTTTACACACAAAAATCATATAAGTACATCAGTAGCATAAAAGGAATCAGCATAATATAAGCTTTCATTAGACACGTGGCCCACTTTGAATAGAATTTGGAGCAAACACACAACAGTGGATGCAACAATGATCTGCATCTTCCTATTAAAATCCAATAACGTGAGATGGGGACCTAGGGCAAAATCTGAAATAGAGGCTTCCCTTTCTAAAAAATTACCATGAGCTATGTGACCTGGTATCGGGGTAGGGAGTGGAGATCAAACGCACCCTGCACTCATCCCACAGCAGCACTTCCTGTCCTGCAGGCCTGGGTGCGATTCCCTGCTCCAGCCCATTGGCCCACAGCATAGTGACCAACAATGAATGACAAAGGGCAGCTGAGCCAATCCTGAGCAGCCCTGTGATCCTTTGATACAGGTTCCATTTCCGCTGACTTAAATTTGGTCCAGCTGTCCCCTATCATGACCCTCCTCATTCATCACACATTCCCAGCCCATCCACTTTACATGGTGCTTTGCAAGAATTGTTCCATGGATCTAACGGGGGAGGAGGGGAGATGAGCCAGGGAAAACTGCTCCCTTTTGCTCCCTCCCAGCCAGTCCTGGAGGGTGCCAAAGTACAGTAGCCTTATGCTGTTCACTAAGAGCTTTGGGAAGCAACAGTGGCAGCACATATGTTCATGAGTCAAGCAGCCCTAACAGATCCTTAGCATGTTAAACATAGCATGAGTGAGAGACTGGCAAGTGAAAAATATTTGAGTAGTGGCAAGTAATCCCTTCAAGTGAAGTGAGTGCAGGAGCTGGAGTGTCAAAGGAATTGGGAAGCAATTCAAACTCTAATTTGATGAGCAAAGGGCAAACAATCCATTTCTTTGTAATCTTGACCTGATTCTTGTTTCCACTTCAGCTAAGGTCACAGAAGCTTTTCCTTTTTTTTTTTTTAAATTTGCTTACCCATTTATGAAACTTCTGTCTTGCTGAAATTTTCCACACTTGGTCTCTGGTGGCTGAGAGTGTATTCTGCTTCCCCCTCCCATTTAAACAAAAGGGGGTTTGTTTTTTTAGTACATGGAGAGTTTAAAAATATTACTGCTGACCCCTTTGTGCTAGGTTCTGTATAAACATTAGAGAAACAGACTTATGACATTTTCTGGGCAACTTTACAGCCCAAATGCCAGCAGACAGAAAGCTGAAATTTAGCAGAAATATCTTCTTAAAGGCTATTTTCCTCAGTCCCCTGATTTGCACTTCTTGTGCAGTAGCATTCAAAATATACCAAATCACAGGGAGATCTGGACAATGAATACAAATATAGGACTGGGTTCTGACACTCGCATTTAAATGTAGTCTAACCTTATTTTTCTAGCTCCACTAAAATCAATGGTAGTGTTCATGTAGCAACACACAGAAGTAAGGGAATCAGGTGGGAGAAGGCTTCTCTGCACTTTTTTAAAGCATGCAGAGGGTTACATCCACGATCATTTAATTAAAACAGGCACATTTCAGCTCTCTCTCACTCCAGTTTCCATAGCTTCTGAAGTCAAAAGGAACCTGTATGATCCAAAATGCAGGACAATGTAGCAGTTTAAAGACTAACAAGATGGTTTATTAGATGATGAGCTTTCTTGGGCCAGACCCACTTCCTCAGATCAGATTTTTGATCTGAGGAAGTGGGTCTGGCCCACGAAAGCTCATCATCTAATAAACCATCTTGTTAGTCTTTAAAGTGCTACATTGTCCTGCATTTTGCTTCAGCTACCCCAGACTAACATGGCTACATTTCTAACACTATTCTGTATGATCCAATTTCACTCCCTGCATGTAACAGGTTATTTTCACCCAGTAATTCCGTCACTGAGCCCCAAAACTGTGGTTGTGTACAGCATATCTTCTGGACGGACATACGCTTTGATTTACAGGACAGCGAATTTACCCCACCCATTGATAATCCACTCCAATGCTTAATTACCCTCACTGTTAACAATGGTCTTCTTTCCACTTTGAATTTTGCTGATTTCCACTTCCAGTCAGTGCATTTTGTTAGCCTAGCTAGTTTAAAACTCTCCCTAGAAATCCATGGAGTTACACTGGTGTAAAACAGGAGCAATGAAGCAGTTAACCAGGCACAGTAGTGCAAGCAAACAAAGGATGTGTGTGTCATATTAACAGTGTCATTTCCTGATAGCTGAATACTCAACTGTGTAACCTCCATGTTCCTGTAACATAGTATTTTGGCTGGAACCTGTATTACACCTTCGTGGCAGCAATGCTATAGCTAAAGGTAGAATGGCGCTTCCACTGCATAACATTGTAGTCTCTGTTGAAGAGCTTGACATAATTGGAAATGTCTGCAAAGCTGTTGTTATAATTAGAATTTGTCCTTTAGCCCTAGGCCTTTTCCCTTCAGGGCGGGTTGATTGGAAGCCAGGGAGGCCTTACATCTCAGCATGTTATTTCCTGGAGACTCTTTCATCCCTGCTGCTAGGTGTGCACTGAATGACTCTGTGGGTTAAGAGTGAAGCTGCACAGGCTCTGCAGAGTCAGAACAAATAAGGGATTTGTACTGAGTTGAAGACTTGGCTAAGAGAGACCAAAACAAGATTTCCACTGGAAACCGACTGGCTGTGCTTACTCTCCACTCCCCCCACCCCCCGAATTGTGTGTCCATGGGTGCAATGGAGGAATATCACAGTATGGCCATCCTGCTTTGAAAGGCAGCAAGACAGAAAAAAGAATTCTGGGTAGTTAAAGGGCTTCCTAAAGAATAGGGACAACAGATGAGAAGCAGCAGGAGGAGGGGAGAATAGAAGGCATTAGAAAAGCATGGGATTATAGTATCTTCTGGGAACAACCCTTTTCCATGCTCAAAGACCAATCATTTATTGAGACCCCTTGCTGTAGCCTTCCAAGTCTCTTAGAAGCATTGGGCCAGTTTCTTGGGTAATGTAATTTAACACAGCTCCATTGAGTATGTTGGAGCTATGCTGATTAATTCCAGCTGCAGGTCTACCCCTTATTAGATTTTATTTACAGATGGATGTAAATTTACAGAGCTAGCACATCAATGGACATAAACAGAAGACTAATGACAAAGTTAGTGGAGTAACGGCACAGGCTGCATTTTCTACATGAGCATACTCAAACTATACAATTGCATCTGGAGTTTGCAAGTGGAAACATTCAAATGTGTACTTTAATCAAGCCAATACCCGTACATGCAGCTTTTGGAATAAGTATCTGCAAAAGCTACTTGTCCCCATGAGTTTTGTACATATAAATCTATCATGTGTGTCTAAGGGTCAGACTCCAAAACTGTCTACTGAAGTATAAGTATATTTGCAGCATAGGCTTATTATGTCTACTAGGGATGTGAAGGACTAGTCGCTTCCCCCCGCCTTTGCTGCCTCTATCAGAAAGAGGCAGCTGGGAGGGGGGAGAGGAGAGGGTACTTCAAAGTGGCAGCACTGCGTGGAGCCTGGGGCCAGCTGGGGAGTCCCCCGCTATGCCCAAGTTGCACATGGCGTTTCAAAGCAGCAGCATCGCCTGGAGCCCGGGATCAGCTGGGGACTCCCCCTTGGATCCCACGCTCTGTGCAGCGCTACTGCTTTGAAATGCCGCGAGGAGCCTGATGCCGGGGTCCCTGCAGCATTTCAAAGCGGCAGTGCCGCACAGAACCCGAGGTCAGCGGAGGACTCCCCAGCTGACTCCAGGCTTCACATGGTGCTGCTGCTTTGAAACACCACATGCAGCCTGACACTGGGCTCCCCGCGGCATTTCAAAGTGGCAGTGCCCCATGGAGCCCGGTGTCAGTGAGTCCCCAGCTGACCCCAGGCTCCCTGCAGCGCTTTCACCTTTGAAGTATAGCAACAGCTCTAGGGCTGTTGCTACACTTCAAAGGCAGAGGTGCCCTATCAACTAATCGAATAGTCGATGCAAAATGCATCGACTATTCAATTAGTCAATTACTCAATATTTAACATCGCTAATCTCTACCCCGGTCTTCCATCTCTAAATTGAGGTTAAAGAACCCATCAGCTCTGTGGGGCAGGGCAGTCAGGGCAGTAAAAGGCACCGAGCACAATGGAGCTGTTGGTGCTATTGCAATACCCGTTTACACGATAAATGACAGTAAATGGTTGCCTCTCTCAAAGGGATGCAGTGAAGATTAATGAGCTGCTATATGTAAACAGCAGTAGAAAAGACACCGAGTGATGCTTAGCACCTAGTGTTTGCATATATTGTAACTCTGAAGGAACTGCCGCTTCTTTAGAGAAGCAAACAATGAACCAACAACATTCATATCTGATAATAGCAGCATAGAGACCCTAATAGTTTTAGGGAATCGCGATGTGCTGACAAGGCTCTCATGAAAGGATTCATTGTACTTTAATTAGGATATTAACTTTATGAATTGACTGCTAGTTGCATTTTATCAGTGCACTGCTTTTGAGTGGGCATTTCACTCAAATTTCAGCATTGGCTTAGGGGGTATGTCTACACTGCAATCAGAGGTGTGGTTGCAGCATGTGAGGAAAATACCTCAGCTAGGGTATGTCTACACTACAAAGTTAATTTGAACTAACAAACGTTAGTTCGAATTAACTTTGATAGGCGCTAAAAAAGGAAACCGCTAGTTTGAACTTAATTTGAACTAGCGGAGCGCTTAATTCGAACTAGGTAAATCTCATTCCACGAGGACTAACGCCTAGTTCGAATTAAGTAGTTCAAATTAAGGGCTGTGTAGCCACTTAATTCGAACTAGTAGGAGGCTAGCCCTCCCCAGCTTTCCCTGGTGGTCACTCTGGGCACCACCAGTGAAACTCTTCTGCCCCGCTCCCGGCCCCGGAGCCCTTAAAGGGGCACGGGCTGGCTACGGTGCCCGTGCCAGGTGCAAGCCTGCCAGCACCCAGCCAGCAGACCCTGCACCTGGCACGGCATGAGCCAGCCACTCGCTGCCACCCAGCCCTCCCCCTCTTCCCGGGACCATGCTGGCGGCTACCGGGAGCTTGCCCGGGGCCGCAAGAGGCAGGCGCCCACCTGGTCTAGTGCGGACATCGTGGACCTCATTCACGACCTCCGCACTAGGCACAGGAAAGTGGTCATCTAGGGCAGGAGAGCTGCCAGCCTGGCCACCCAGGAGCAGATGTGCATGAAAATCAAGGTGGTCCAGTGAGACCCCTGACCCTGAGCCCTGAGCTTAGAATGGCCGTACTGGGTCAGACCAAAGGTCCATCTAGCCCAGTAGCCTGTCTGATGACTGCGGCCAACACCAGCTACCCCCGGAGGGGATGGACCGAAGACAATGACCAAGCTATTTGTCTTGTGCCATCCATCTCCAGCCTTCTAAAACAGAGGCCAGGGACACCAGTTCTATTCCCTGGCTAATAGCACTCCATGGACCCAGCCGCCATGAATTTATCTAACCTCTCTTTAAACTCTGTTATAGTTCTCGCCTTCACAGCCTCCTGAAGCAAGGAGTTCCACAGGTTGACTATTTGCTTTGTGAAGAACAACTTTCTGTTATTAGTTTGAAGCCTGCTACCCATTAATTTCATTTGGTGTCCTCTAGTCCTTCTATTATGGGAACTAATGAAGAACTTTTCTTTATGCATCCTCTCCACACCACTCGTGCTTTTATAGACCTCTATCATATGCCCCCTCAGTCTCCTCTTTTCTAAGCTGAAAAGTCCCAGTCTCTTTAGCCTCTCTTCATATGGGACCTGTTCCAAACCCCTGATAATTTTAGTTGCCCTCCCCTCTCCCACCCTCTCTCTTCCCCTCTCCCACCTCCTTTTCCTAGTCTCCCCGAGTTTTGTTCAATAAAGAGAGTTTCTATTTTTGAACACACGTGTCCTTTATTTTGTACATCAGGAAGGGGGGCTAGGGAGGGGTAAGTGGAAGGAGGTGAAGGAGGAATGGGGTACAAGCCCCCGATGGGGAGGACTGGGGTGGTTCTGCGGGCTCCTCTCCTGCAGCCCCCCTGATTAACCTCCCCTCCTCGGATGGCAGCCTGCGGCAAGTGCAGCTGGGCTGATGGCCGAGTGCTGTGATGTGCCGAGTGTGAGCACTCAGGGCACTCCAAGACAGGACTGCTTTGCTGTCCCTCATCGAGTTAGACAAGCAAGCGGGAAACCCCTGAGAACTGTCTGTCCGGGGTGGGGGTCGGGTCCCTTTAAGCACAGCCCTCGGCTAGCCTGAGACAGCAGCTCCACACTCTAAGTCCTAACCTGATGCCCTGCTGGCACTGCTTCCGGCCAGCCTTAACTTTGGTTCAGGGTCCACTCAATGTGGACATGCTAGTTCGAATAAGCAAAATGCTCATTCGAATTAGTTTTTAGGTCTAGATGCACTAGTTCGAATTAGCTTAGTTCGAATTAACTAATTCAAATTAAGTTAGTTCGAATTAGTGCTGTAGTGTAGACATACCCCTAGGTATTGTGAGCACCAACAGCAGTGACAGTATATGGACAGTGGCTGCATGGTTCTGTATCCAGACACCTGGTTGGGTGGGCAGGGCTAGCTTACACCACTGCTTGTTGGCCACAACTTCATTGCTATTGTTACTTGAGCTCCATTTGATCAGATACCTTAGGTATGTGTTGCAGTCACTTCTTCCACTTGCAGTGTAGATGTCCCCCAACTCTGTTCCCACTGAAGTCAATGGGAAGTTTTACCAGCACTTTAATGGGAGCAAAGTACTTTTGGAAATCCCACCCTTATATCTCCTTTTGGTCTTGTAATGGGAGTTACAAGAGCAAAGACACACTCCATCAGGTTCTGCTCCCACACACTAAGAACAGTCAACTCCGGAGAGTCTTTGGATAGGAGAACTCCATCAAATACAGAGGTAGGACAGGAGATGAAGTTACTGTTTCTGCAGATGGGACTCTGCCCACTGAGCCAGCACCGAATCAAAGTATCTGCATGGCTTCGAGGCACTGTGCTTACGGCGATGCCCTCTTTCAAATATAGTGCATTGTCCAAGCTCTTGGACTAATTGTGGCTTTAAAAATCTTAGGGTACGCCCTGCCCAGATTCCATTTTCAGTAATTACAGGCTGCCAGCCTAAGTTTCCTCTGCAATGTCAATTGGATACACCATTCTTCTTTACTTTCTGTCTTAATCTATTATGTCGTGCTGCTGTACACTGTTAAAAAGTAGCTGCATTTCATCTCAAATGGCTGCATTGCATCAGTGAGTGACAGTAAGCCCATGTGCATATATATATAACCTCTTCTTCAAATAATTTCTTCCACATTTAAGAGGTCAAACAGGTCACTTCTGTTATCAGTTAGGATAGCTGAGGGCTGAATCACTGCTTGGAAGCTTTCAGAGCAGGGTGTACGAGAAAATTGACTGTTGTCTGCAGTGTGCCATGAATTCCAGCCTTATAGACTTCATATAGTGCAGCTTTTCCAGCACAGTTGATACATAAGACAAGTAATTATTATTACAGACAGGAGGGAATGAGTTCTGTTCCTTGGGTTGAAGAGAGAAGAACAGCATTAAAAATTCAAAAGCTTCAGAGGGGTAGCCAAGTTAGTCTGTAACAGGAAAAACTTAAAAAACAACAAATAGTCTAGTAGCATCTTAAAGACTAACAAAACATGGGCACAACCCACTTCTTCAGATGACCTTAAAAATTCAGGGCTAAGTGGCAATGGTTTCTGAACTTTCAGTGCACACTCCAGATCATATCCATCCTGATTTACAGCCCCTGCAATGCCTCTGCATTCACTAGGTTCAAATCAGGGTCAAATTTGGCCCGACTGTCCTCCCATGGCTGGCTTGAAAACAGAGCAGGTCCTTCTTTTCACTCTCTCTCATAATACAGAATAGTAATAGAGATGTAGCCATGTGATAGAAATGTAGCCGTGTTAGTCTGGTGTAGCTGAAACAAAATACAGGACAATGTAGCACTTTAAAGACTAACAAGATGGTTTATTAGGTGATGAGCTTTCGTGGGCATTGCCACTTCCTCAGATCAAATAGTGGAAGAAGTACAGGAACTTGATGAAATGAACAGTTGATAACTGGAGAACCTAGAAAAGTAAATACAGCTTCACATCCCATGTCATCATTGTCAGCCTTTGGAATGCCCTGTTGCAGGAGATGGTCGAGTCAAACACTGTAGCTCAATAGTGTTTCAAAGGCAGTAAAAATATGCATGCTATGCTAGGGGCATGGAAACCTCACGTTTCAGAACGGAAATTGAGCATCAGCAGGAATCAGGAAGGAATTCCTTCCCTCAGGCACAACATTTCACTCTGAGCCAGGTGATGGGAACGGCTGCCTATTTCTGAAATATTCAGGTATCCTTCAGCCGAAGGAGAATAGCAGGTTTGATGGTCCAATAGCCTGATATGTTACAGCAAATCTTGCATTAAATGTTTCACAAGATAAAGGAGCTGGAGGGTGAGAAAGGGTGAAGACTTCCTACATTTTTTAATGGCCTGATGCAGATTTTCATCATGCATACGATTAGCTGCATGGGGCCAGATCTTCTGCTGATGAACATTTTCATACACCAGTTATGGATTTTTTTTTAATTTTTAGACACTGCCCACGGACCACAAGCAAATGAGCAAGCTATGGAATGGGTGATGAGAAGGCTACAGCTCTTGATCCCAGACAGGCATGTGCAAGGGTGCTACAATCACAGTCTGTTAGCAGAAAATTGGAACCAAAAGCAAAGAGCAGATCTATTGAATGAATGTGACAGCATTTCAGCTCCTTGGCACTGTAACTTGAGCTACTATTGTCTCTGCATGGGTGGGTGCCATTCCAAAGTGCACTTTGGTTTGGATTCTGATCAGACACATGTTTTCCACGTGTGGAACTATCAACTTCACTGGCATTATTCTTGAATTACATCTGTGTCACTTTAAAAAGAACACCACTGGCCATCACCTACAGTCCCCAGCTAAAACCTCTCCAACGTATCATTAGTGATCTTCAACCCATCCTGGACAATGATCCCTCGCTTTCACAGGCCTTGGGAGGTAGGCCGGTCCTTGCCCACAGACAACCCGCCAACCTTAAGCATATTCTCACCAGCAACTACACACCGCACCATAATAACTCGAACTCAGGAACCAATCCTTGCAACAAACCTCGGTGCCAACTCTGCCCACATATATACACCAGCAACACCATCACAGGACCTAACCAGATCAGCCATACTGTCACTGGTACATTCTCCTGCACATCCACCAACGTAATATACGCCATCATGTGCCAACAATGCCCCACTGCTATATACATCGGCCAAACAGGACAGTCCCTACGTAAAAGAATCAATGGACACAAATCTGATATTAGGAATGGCAACATACAAAAACCTGTAGGGGAACACTTCAATCTTCCTGGACACACAATTGCAGATCTAAAAGTAGCCATCCTGCAGCCAAAAAACTTCAGGACCAGACTTCAAAGAGAAACTGCTGAGCTACAGTTCATCTTTAAGTTTGACACAATCAACTCTGGATTAAACAAAGACTGTGAATGGCTTGCTAACTACAAAAGCAGCTTCTGCTCTCTTGGAATTCACACCTCCAGATCAGCTGCTAGAAGTGGGCCTCATCCTCCTTGATTGGATCCACCTGGTCATCTCCAGCCTGATCCTGGCCTGCATATTTATTCCTGCCTCTGGAAATTTCCACTACATGCATCTGACGAAGTGGGTCTTTGCCCACGAAAGCTTATGCTCCTACACTTCAGTTAGTCTATAAGGTGCCACAGGACTCCTCGTCACTTTAAAAAGAGATTGTGGGCCTGATTCTATGATGAGTTGAAATCAGGAGTGTCTCCAGAGAAAGCTGTAGCCTGATTCCCACCTGCCTTACATCTTGTATTGTCACTTACACCTGTTCAAATTGAGTGTACAAATTACCAGTCAGAGTATTTTCCAAACACTAGCAGCAGCTATAAACAATTATGCAAAGTGTAAAATTCTGGTGAGATCTGACTCAGGTCCTATATCAGTAATAAATCATGTGGTTCCTATTCCTCAGAGGAGTTAAGTAATATTGTATCTAGGATAAGAGACATGTTTTGAGTTCTCTTTTCCTTTCCCATCAGTCAGTTGCTGCCATCTAGGCCCAAAAGTTCAGCCCTCTTATCTTTTGTTAGCTTCTTGGTGGTGGGTCTGGGAGAGGTGTTAGAAGAGACAAGTAATATAGAAGCACAGGTCTCACTGGCTTCCAATGGAACACATATACTTAAATCACAGAGGCCTTTTGAAAATCCCTCCCCTTGTCTTGTGCTGTTCTCCAAATTCACAAAAACAGGCTGGAACGAATGAATCATTTTCAAAGCTGTTAACATGCAAGATTTTTATATGGAGACTTTCAGACTCTCTCACACCTTTGGATAATATACTTAGCAAGCAACATCATCCCTGTTGTACCAAGGCAGCTGAGAGAGACCATATAACTGTATGTAACTGGTCTGGTAGCACTTTATAGACTAACAAATCATGTAGATGGTATCATGAGCTTTCATGGGCACAGCCCACTTCTTCAGATGACCAGTCAAAGCTCATGATACCATCTACATGTTTTGTTAGTCTATAAAGTGCTACTAAATCATTTGGTTTTTTTTCCTGTACAGACTAACTCGGCTATCCACTGAAGCTTCTATACGTAACTGGTAGAAGTCTCAAGATCATCTCATCCGAGGAAGTGGGTTTTGCCCATGAAAGCTCATGATACTATTAGTCTTTAACGTGCCACAGGGCTACTTGTGGTAAAAGTGGGAGTACTCCTGCCTTCTCAAGCCTATCCACTGCCATTACCTGCTGGGCCACATCCTCTGTTTACAATAAACAGCAGTGTAGAGATTGTTTAACTTGCACAAATGTGGTTTGTGTTGCACTATACTGTATCATCGCAGCAGTGAGGTACATGTAACTCTGTATGCAGCGTGGCTTATTTTAAGTTGCAATGGGTAATTACATGAGGAAGGTAGCAATAATAGGCTTTGCTAGCAGGCAGCAGCAGAAATTATTGCCTGAAGCCCCACTTTAAAGAAAAAAAAACAAAGAGGAAGAGGTGGTCCCTGCCAGCAGACTTTTCCATAAAGGAGATGTCGGTGTTTGACAGAGTAATTGACTGTTTACAGGAACAAGCTGACACAAAAATACATTTTCCTTTGTATGGCTTGCAGACACTGACCTTTGCACACAACATACGAAGCAATGGCAGCATGGAAGAGTGGGCAGAGAAATGCCATATGCATGGGGTAAGAGACAAGAGGCTTAATCTCATTTCCACTGAGTTGGCCTGTAGTCAGTTCTCCAGAGGTACCAGCTGATAAATGCTCTTAAAATCATGCTGTTAAATGCCAGATTGGTGGCCTTATCTCTTGGTTTCTATTATTGCCACTCCAGCTCATCTGAGGAAGTGGGTGTTGCCCATGATTCCATATATTTTGGTTAGTCTCTCACGTGCCACAGGACCACTTGTTCTTTTTAAAGTTACAGACTAACACTGCTATCCTTCTGAGCTGAAACTTAATTAGTCACCAGGCTCCCATATAGTACCAAAAGCTGCTTAGATGATATCGCTGGACCAGTTTGGGCGCAGTTACTTCTTGACTTGTATTTGGCAAAGCAGGACCTAAGGCAATCGGTGGGAAGGTAGAGGGGCTGCGCTGTTTGCTTCAAACCTGAAGGGCAGGTAGTCTCCTGCTCTCAGCTGGATTTAATGCAGCACTATGGGTTCATTTTGTAGGTGAGCTCCAGGATAGGAATACAGTAAGGCTGTGTCTAGACTGGCAAGTTTTTCTGCAAAATCATCTGCTTTTGCAGAAAAACTTGCCAGCTGTCTACACTGGCCACTTGAATTTCCGCAAAAGCACTGACGATCTCATGTAAGATTGTCAGTGCTTTTGCGGAAATACTATGCTGCTCCCGTTCGGGCAAAAGTCTTTTTCCGAAAAACTTTTGCACAAAAGGGCCAGTATAGACAGCAGAGATTTGTTTTCCACAAAAAAGCCCCGATCGCAAAAATGGCAATTGGGGCTTTTTTGTGGAAAAGCGCGTCTAGATTGGCCACAGACACTTTTCCGCAAAAAGTGCTTTTGCGGAAAAGCGTCCTGCCAATCTAGATGCGCTTTTCCAAAAATGCTTTTAACTTTTCCATTAAAAGCACTTCCGGAAAATCATGCCAGTGTAGATGTAGCCTAAGGCTAGTTCTGATGCACTGACTGCCTCCTTCCCTGCATTCTCTGCATGAGCTGATTTAAGTTCTCCTCATCAGCTCCTATGTTAGTGTTTCCAAATGATGTTCCGTGAAACCCAGGGGTTCTGCGAAGTGAAAATAAGGGTTCCGTGAGAAATAAGGGTTCTGTGAGAAATAAGGGTTCCGTATTCCATTACAATAACATTTTATGATTTAAAAATGTTTTTGTATACGTTAAATGTGATTTTTGTTTTTAAATATGTGCAGTTAAACTAAATGTTGCTCTCATGACCTTGCTTAGCATTTGTTTATTATTATCCTTACTTATTTGTGGTCTACTTTTTCAGCTCCATATATGAGACTGTTATTAGGGATTCCGCAAAATTCTTTTGAGTTTAAAAGGGTTCTGTGGCCAAATAAAATTGGGAAACTCTGTCCTATGGTCACTGGGGGCACCCCGGCTGATGGTGCTCAATGACTTTAACATCTGCATGGATCCTTAGATTCCGTTCATGGTTTCGTGCCCACCATGGTGATCACAGGGTTGTACTGTGTGGTTACTGGTTCACTCAAACAGCTACCCACACTACTGATTGGTGTTAGACAGGAGGTCAAGCAGCTGGAAGTTAGATCAGTTTCCCGGACTGACCACTATCTCCTGTATTTTGAGCCTGGTGTGCAAGCGAGGCTGTTGGGAGGAGGGAGCTGTTTTGATGGTCTGCCCTCAAGGTCAAAGGAACCTACAGAAGGCCCTGAGGGAAGACACATTCCTCAACAGATCATTCTAGTGTGGATTGAGTAGAAGGTCCTAGCAAATACTGGACAACTGCTACAGTTCTTATGGAAACCTTTTAGAACTTGTCGGTGACTAGGAGTTTGTAACTCTTTCCCCCTCTCTCCCGCAGGATGTGGACCCTGTAGGCTCAAGACTTCCCTCCTTGAAAGATTGCCTCCCTCGCCACGGGAAACTGTCAACTTTCCAAGAAAGGTGCTTGACATGAAACCCTCTAGGTATAAAAGAGAAGCGATGCCTGCAGGGATTCTCTAGAGGGGCCCTCAGCTTTGAAGCATACTCCCCACTCCTGCGTCTTTTTACCTCCAAGGCATGCTGTAAGGCCCATCCTATTACCTTTCCACCAATCTCCTTTGGTCCTGTTCTACCAAATGCTAGTCAAGAACGAACTGCACCCAAACTAGTCCAGCGATACTACCCAGGCTTTAGAGGATGGAGGGACATGACAATGCAGTTATTTGTGGCGTAGCAGTAGTGTTCAGGGTTTTGCTCTCATTCCTGCTTAATTATTTTATGGCTTTGGGGTGTGGAGCAGCTGCCAATTCCATTTTTCCTGGCATATGTTTATATGAATGTATGGCAAATATGCAGAGGAATCCAAACAGTGCCTTTTCACATATTTGTTATAAATCAGACTGAGCATTGGTGACTCCTCACACAACACATTCTCTTCCAGTCCATCTTTATTACATCCCTCCTTCAATATCTATTTCTGAGAAGTCAGTGGGGTGTGGCCTTATTATCATATGAAACAGGGAGGTGCTGTGACTTCCACAGTTTAATTCCAAAGTGCCTTTCAATTTCATACACAGCTGCCTTGCATTATTAGGTTGGCATAGAGCAAAACAACTAGACATGTTAAGAAAAAGGCTTGAAGAATTGGTGGAATTGTCCTCCCTCCAGATCCCTCTGGTCACAGCTGTTCCCTCCAGGAGAGGAGCGTCTACACAGCAGGGCTTAACTCAAAATAAGCTATGCAAATTGAGCTACGTCAGTTGAGTAGCTTATTTCAATTTAGTTTATTTCGAAATTGGGAGCATCTACACAGCACTTATTTTGAAATAGAGCACTCTTCCTCCAACTTCCCTTACTTCTTGTACAATGAGGGTTACAGGAGTCAGAGTAAGAAGTCCTCCAGCTTGACAGTATTTCAACATTATTTTGAAATAACTGCCTGCTGTGTAGACGCAGTTATTTATTTCAAAATAATGTTGCTGTGTAGACATACCTGAAGAAAGCAAAATTTAACATTTGAAGCTCATTGTGTGCTCAAGATTTAGAACCATGCACTTTCCCTATCTCTCTTTCATTCCCCTGCCCTTTCCTGGCCCCTTCATCTTGTTTCTTATGGATTAAGAGATATTGCACAATCCTGTTTCTGGCTATCAGATAAGCTGCCCTGAATTCTGTGCTTTATCCTAGCTCTTTCAAACCCAGCATGTCTATGCTAAATAGGCAGTCCGTGCAAGGCTGAACGCTTACACAAAGAAACCAATTGCCTTGGAGGCAGGTTATGTTACTTTTGCCAGCACACTTTTGTTTTAAATTTTACACAGAGGAACAGTATTGTCAGCCAATTAATCATTACAAAGCTACTGTGGCCTTGGATCTAGAGGTGGGGGGCTTTCAATTGTAGGGAAGGGGATTTACTGCAGACTGTCACATGAAGCTACTGTGACAATCTGGTTGTGCATAAGAAGAGCAATCCTTTTAGGCTGAATTGTCAATAGGGATCAAAGCTATCTTCCTTCTTATACTAATGTCTTGGAAGCAAACTGATCACCGTCCAGGTCTATCAGACCATGAAACTAGATTAAGAAACTGGTGCCTTCGTGGCCCAACGATAGAGCAGCTGACGTAGATATAGAAAGAGAGAGGGAGGTAAGGTAGGATATGTAAATACATAATAAATTACTCACTTTGTAGGCTATAACTAGAGAAGACTGAAGCTGAATATTAACTCTACCCCCGCCGTATCAAAGAATGTAGGCAATGCTGCGGTCTACAGAACTCCTGAATGAATAAAATCTGTACATTTACCTTGACAGCTACAAGCGAAACCAGCATCTCTTACTAATATGCGCTACAGGCACAAGGACATTCAAATAAATTCTGTGTAAATTCTGCGAGTCAGATATGTCCCATTCATGCTTTCATAGGGGTTCTTTACAGAGTTCAGAAATTCCATGGAAGTTGAATGAGAGAAAGGTCTGCTGGGTGATGGGTTACATGGCCTGTTCCATCCAGGCAACTCTGAATGGCCACTTGTTATTTATATTAAAACCATGCCCAGAGGCCCCAAGTGAGAGCAGAGCTTCATTGTGCTAGGTGCTGTACACACACAATCCGAAACAGAGGCTCTGCCCCGACGAGTTTATAATCAAAGTACTCCAGTCAACCCTGAAAGAGGTTACAATCTGAGAGCTGCTGGGTGAGCTATGCCAAATGAATTTCGTGGCCTCAGCCCACTTTGCTAAGGGGGAAGCAGCACACAAGCCATGAGTGGTTATCCTATCTTTGAGTACAGACAATGAACTTTGGGGGTACATGTAGGAGGCAAAGATGACCCCCCCCCACCATTCTGCTCTTAAGAAGTAAACTAGGGTTGGGGAACCTAAGGCCTGGGGGCTTGGATGCGCTCCCCCCCCCCCCCCCCCCCGCTTGCCTGGATCTGGCCCCAAAGGCTCAGGCCTCCCCTCCCAGCTGGCTCCTGTGCTCTTCCTCCTGCCTAGACCCCACACCCCAAGCCTACTTCCTGGCAGCCCCCTCCCACACACTAAATCCCTCATATTTGGCCCCATCCCAAAGCCTACAGAGGCCCTCAAAATCTATTAGCTTAGGCCTCCCTAAGGCTTAGGCCTCCTCTTGTTAAGTTGCAAGGTGAAGGCAGGGCTGGCATAGCCCAGAGGAGAGCACTGGAGTGGCAAAAGGCTGTTGGTGTTCAGGACCTGGCCTCCAGGTACCACAAGCAAGACTTTGTTAAGCCAGAGGCAGGATGTTACGTGGTGACTCAAGTCCTGGGCACCCTGAGAACTGACACAGTGGCTGAGATCATTATCTTATCAATAGCTGAGCTATCCTTTTTGCTTCTTTTCCTACATGCAAGGAGCAGGCAGCAGAGATTCCTAATCAAATATTACCTTAGAAAGAAGCCTAACCCACCACCCTGGTTGCAATCCCCACCTAGGAACTTTGGGAAGTTCTCATCCTAAGGTGCATCTGAGTTTGACAGGGCGGATTTAGCCCTGAAATGGACGTGAACCATCAACACCCTCAAACGTAACATCACAGAATTCTGGGACTATTCAAAGTCTACGCCAATGCTGCATTTCAGGGCAAGGGGGAGCCCATCTCAAATGATAATTTACATGGAGATAGTGCTCTTTTACTGGAAGGTTCTGGTTATAACATTTTTTTATCGTGCACATCCAGAGACTCCTGGCCTCCCATTGGGATGCAGTCATGCCTGGAGTGCAGCCTAGCCTAGCCCCAGCAACTCTGCACAGCCATTCTGAGGCAGCAAAAGGGAAGAACATTTGCAATTGAAACACAGGGGGGCATTTAGGAATAGTGTAATTACTCCAGTCGAAGTGTGGCCCGGATATCCAGGTTAATACCCTGTCCCACACTAGGGATGTAAAATTTCAATTAATTAGCTAATCAAATAGCAGTTTGCATCAACTATTTGATTAGTCGATAAGCATGCCTCTGCCTCTGAAGTGTAGCAACAGCCCCAGGGTCCCCCACTGGCCCTGTGTTCCCTGCAGCGTTTCAAAGCGGCAGCGTCGCATGGAGCCCGAGGTTAAGGGGGCTTTGAAGCACCCTCGCCTTTATCCCACCTTTGCTGCCTCTTTCTGATAGAGGCAGCAAAGGGGCGGGGGAGGGGGGGAGAGCGACTAGTTGACTAGTTATTCACATCCCTATCTCACACAAGTCGGGTCTGTGACATATTCCTGAGTATAGCATTTCTATTGTTTAAATGTCATATAATCTGCTAGGTCCTTTTCATGCATGAAACACATAGCAGGTCAGCTGCCTCTTAACATCTGGTAGAAGCCCACTGGTGATTTACCACCATGCTGCCAGCCATAGCACCACCATGCAGCTGATGTGGGTAGCAGGAGGATCCTTTTTGTTAACTGAAACGAGGCCATGAAGATAAGTAAGTCTGGACACTTCCTTACACCTTTAAAGTTTAGGGGGCCAGATTCTCAGCTGATGTAAATCAGCACAGCACCACAGATCAGTCTGTGAGTTTTCTTGATTTACACCCATTTTGTATCTGGTCCCAAATGTATAACGTCTTAGAAAACAGGCCTTTATTCTAATTGGTTTAAAGAGCACGGGATTATCAGGATACTTTGCTTTTAAAAATGATTGCCCAACCCATCCTGTCTTTCTTTGGAGCTGTGTGCTCCAGGTCACTCTTTGCAGGCCTGGATGGGAAGATAGTGAAATAATTGGTTTAAATATCTGACGCTTGTCACTATCTGACACTTCTGGGGGCAGGAGACAGCTACAGAAAGCACAGCTGCTGCAAACCATATCAGAGAAGGATTTAAGGTGGGGAAAAAAGGACCAGGAAAAATCTTCCACCCTGCCTTCCAGCCTCTGGAATCCAGGCTTGGAGCAGAGTGGCTGTGTGAGAGTTTGGTGAAGAAGAACCCTTGCCATCTCTCTCAGGGTGCATCTACACTTCACCATTATTTTGAGATAACTAGCGATATTTTGAAATAACAACGCGAGCCTCTACACAGCCATTCTATTATTTCAAAATAATTGTGAAATAGCGGACGGCTGATTCCAAAATCTGTAGAACTCATTCTATGAGGAATAACACCTATTCCGAAATAGTTATTTCAAAATAAGGCATGTGTAGACACTCCACTTTTGCTATTCCAAAATAGCCCCTCACCAGGGCCGTTCTAAGTTATTCCTCCCCAGTGCCTCCTGAGGCTCTAAATTGAGATAGCACATCTACAGTAGGGAAGTCTGCCTCGGACTAATTTTGAGGCTTCCCTGCAGTGTAGACGTGCTATTTCAAAATAAGCTATTTCGGAATAACTATTCCAAAATAGCTTATTTCAAAATAAGCGTGCAGTGTAGCTGTAGCCTCAGAGTGCAGTCCTCCCGCAGGGGATAATGACTTGGGTAGTGGGAGCTCCATTGGTCCTGCCCTCACTCCTGTCCAGCATTGCCCTTCACACAGCAGAATTGCATCAACTCTGCTGAATGGGTGAGCTCTGGGGGGACAAGAAGGGTCGTCCAGGACTTTCTTCTCTGTGATAATAGCACCTTCTTATCCAGCCACTCTTTTCCCCAGCAGACTTTTGAAGCCTGCGTGTTTACCGACAGAAACTAGACTTTGTTCCTGTTAGCGCTGCCAACCTAGCAGAGCTGCGAGCAAGCTTCTATTCTGTCTTCCATGTCATCAACCAACCAGTCAACTTGCAGCCTCTTTAGGGCTGCTGCTGCACTAAGTGAAGAGTCAGGAAAGACAGAGCTTGACTTTTTTTCCTGAGTCACTTGGTTGAAGTCACATGGCTGGCAATTAGAAAATTAGAACAGTCTACTGACCAGCAGCCAGAGCAAATTTGGAACGAGGAACTCCCTACCACTTCAGCCCCTAGTTTCAGCAGACAGAACTCTGACGGGTTGCAATGGGAGTTGTGCCTGTTTATACCAGGGCTGAATTTGGTGCTCGGTTAAAGGAAAACACATGACACAGCACTCTGGCCATTTTGTAGCATTTAACCTCACTCGAAATGACCCACTCAGCTTCAATCTCTTAACCAAACCACTGGTGTAGGTTCAGGGGCACTGGGTGCAGTGCTATTAATGCACAGTACTGATGAATAACACCCCAGACCCAGTGCATGCTGTATGTTGCAATGAGGCAAGTGGTGCTGAAAGACGGTAATGTTTGTAATCAGAACTTTCCTTTGCAAACATTGAATCATTTTGTTGTGAAAGCCGGACACAGAGATGAATGACTCACTGTTGGCAGCATATACATGGTATCAGTAGGCTCCTTTTACCGGAATAGGGGGCTGTGGTTTGATATCATCTCTGTGCTCCCAGAATGCTAATGAGTAACATCACACTGTCGCCTCTATTGATCTGCGATTTACTTCTTCCAGCCTTTCGCCAGTCTCTGCACAAAAACATGCACAGGCTGAAGGAAATCACCCTGTTCACAAACACAGAGATGTTGCTTTAGTGATGTTCTAAACATCTCTCTTGCTGGCTGTATTTTTTTTTAGCTTGGAATATTTTTGATTGGGCTGTTTTACAGCAATAAAAGATGAAACCTCATTAAAATGGGCTAAAACGGGTGCATGGACGAGTCAAGGCCAGAGCTGATGATGATAAACAGATCTGTGTATCAGTGGCTCTAGACCAGACCCAGTTGATGTGGGGTGAAAATCATTTACCTCCTAATGCCTATTCTTTGGTCTGTGGGGAAAGAGCGTTGATCTCCTTTCTATTCCGAGGTAAGCATCCCCATCACCAAAGGCCACCTCACATTGATCTTTAATCGGAGGACACCTCCGCAGAAAGGCCACAGACTGAATGAGTATCTAAACTGATCTCTCTGCCCCTGGTGAGAGAAGGTCTTTGCAGATCACCATTGATACACAGAGATAGGAAAATCCTTGCCTTGCTGCTGCAGATTGTGGTTGTAGATTAGGATATAGTGAAATGAAATTCCCATCTATGTTTCCCTTTATAGACTTTGAAAGATCAGTGGAACTAAGTTAGCCCCCGTCTGGATTAAGCTGTTTTTCAGTTCCTACAATGACACAGAGAAAAAAGGGCAATTTTAGCTCCTAAACCAAAAGCTTTCTAAAAACAAACAATCTCCTCCCCGTAAATCTCTCCTATGTAATGTGTGAGTATCGGCTAACCTATTTAATTTCATTTTTATATTTAGAATTTAGTGTTTCTACCGGAAAGGTTAATGCTGAGTGAACAGTGTGATTGCAAAAAATGACTGGCAAGAGGAATGTGAACATTGAATCAAGCACACCAATCAGGCTGCAGGGAGCACTCAGAAGAGCAATAAATCTAAACAGACCTAAAAAAAAAATTCTGAATAGCTCCTACAAAAATTCTTCTTCCTGGCTGCAAGATTGCTATTGATAGCCAAGACGGCATTAAACTGAAGCATCACAGACACTGAAAAGTCCTATAGAACAGTGTTACTCAACTTTTTTTTTTTATAAAGTACCCCTTTTAAAAAAATTATAAGTATCCCCAGTACCTACAGTTTTCAGACACACAACATTTTTTTCTACCATTGCAACACATTTGTCTAAACAACTTAATTGTAGCAGGGTGGGCGATGAAATTTTTGGGTGTAAAAAGTACAAAAATAATAAAGCGCTGTAAAACTTAAAAGAAAAATTCAGTTTTCTCCAAATTTCAGTTGTGTTGACGTATCCCCCAGAGTTCTCTCAAGTACCCTTTAGAGTACTTGTACCACTGGTTGAGAAACACTGCTACAGAATGTAACAGACAATGATATTCTTTCTATGGGTGTATTTAAACATTTTTAGAGCAATAGAAGATTGTCTCCGTTACAGAATTTTATAGGATGATGCCACAAAAATCAATAGACAGGAACAAATATTGTTATAGTCCATCAGCCTAATTTTTGGTAGTGTAAGTCAGCGTTTCTCAACCAGTGGTACACGTACCCCTAGAGGTACGCGAGAGAAGTCTGGGGGTTACATCAACACAAGTGAAATCTGGCAAAAAAAAGTCTGGGATTTTGCCCTGCAAAGGGAATCGGGGAGGAGGCGGCAGCAGCATGTGCCTGTCAAATTGAACATTCGGAGCCGCGCACCAGGACGTTAATAGCTGCTCTGCACACACGCCCCACCACTGGTGGGAAAATCACGTGGCTGTGGCGGCCACTCCAGTGAGACTCAGGGCAGTTCCAAGTTGGGGGGTGGGTTTGAGTGGGGAGAAAAAAAAATATCACTTCCACGGCCGCCTCGCCTAATTAGTTTCCTCTCCAGCAGCCTCTCCGGGGTGCTCCAGCTGGGATGGCAGCTGAACCTGGAGATGTGCATTACCGCCCCCTCCCCCCCCCCCCCCCCGCAGCTCAGTACAATGCATCTCCATCACCCCTTCTCCATGACGCTGCGGAGAGGAGCTAAAAGGTGGTGAAGGGGCACAATAAGCTTTCTCTCTCTCATAAATATGTCAGAGGGAAACCCACAATCCCCTCCTCAATATAAGAAAAATCTCTAGAGAAAGCAGTTGAAGAACATTAAATCAATCCGTTTCAAGTGCTCCCCTTTTAAGTGGCCCAAGTTGCTTTTTGCATACTGAGTTAATGGGGAAACGTTTATGTTTCTGTAAGCGGTTAGTTACCATCAACTTCCTTAATCCAGGTACCTTGTTATCTTAATTAAACATGAAAATCAGTTTTGATCACTTACAACTTCATTGCATAACCTGTTTCAATGCACTATTGTCTAGCGATCAGTTAGTTTGCTATCATGAAAAGGATTTGTATTTCAAGCTGGGTAGGAAGTCCTATTTAAATGTTTCCTGGGTTTGATCTTCTTACAGGGAATTAATTTGTTCCTGGTAACAAAACAATATAACCCACCTCAAAACATCAAGGCTGCGTCTAGACTGGCATGATTTTCCAGAAATGCTTTTAACGGAAAAGTTTTCTGCTAAAAGCATTTTCAGAACGGAGCATCTAGATTGGCACGGACGCTTTTCCGCAAAAGCACTTTTTGCGGAAAAGCGTCCGTGCCAATCTAGATGCGCTTTTCTGCAAAAAAGCCCCGATCGCCATTTTCGCGATCAGGGCTTTTTTGCGGAAAACAAATCTGAGCTATCTACACTGGCCCTTTTGCGCAAAAGCTTTGCAGAAAAGGGACTTTTGCCTGAACGGGAGCAGAATAGTATTTCCGCACAAAGCACTGATTTCTCACAGTAGGAAGTCGGTGCTTTTGCAGAAATTCAAGCGGCCAGTGTAGACAGCTGGCAAGTTTTTCCGGAAAAGTGGTGGATTTTCCGGAAAAACTGGCTAGTCTAGACACAGTCCAAGTGGGTTTTGCCCATGAAAGCTTATGATACTATCTACAGTTTTGTTAGTCTCTAAGGGTATGTCTACACTACCCTGCTAGTTCGAACTAGCGGGGTAATGTATGCATACCGAACGTGCAAATGAAGCCCGGGATTTGAATTTCCCGGGCTTTATTTGCATAAGCCGGCCGGCGCCATTTTTAAATGCCGGCTTGTTTGAACCCCGTGCCGCGCGGCACGGGCTAGATAGTTCGAACTAGCTAGCCATTCCGAACTATCTGTATGCCTCGTGGAACGAGGTGTACAGATAGTTCGGAATGGCTAGCTAGTTCGAACTATCTAGCCCGTGCCGTGCGGCACGGGGTTCGAACAAGCCGGCATTTAAAAATGGCGCCGGCCGGCTTATGCAAATAAAGCCCGGGAAATTCAAATCCCGGGCTTCATTTGCACGTTCGGTATGCATACATTACCCCGCTAGTTCGAACTAGCGGGGTAGTGTAGACATACCTGAAGGTGCTGAAGGACTATTCGTTGTTTTTTAAGTTTTTCATGCAACATGGAGTATGGTAATTTGAACTGCCATAGCATGAGCCACTAGCTCAGGAGATTAGATCCTCTGTTGATTTAGAGTTGCTCCATTCCTGTGTTTTAACATATGAACTGGCAGGGAGACAAGTGTAACTTTAAGCCATCCAGGGGCAGCCCGTGAGCCTAGGCAGACTAGGCAGTTGCCTAGGGTGCCGCCGGCCTGGGCGCCTGATGATGACGTCACAGCCATTGACGGCCGAGCAGGCAGGGGCGCTGATCGCACCTTCCACCTAGGGTAGCAGCTGCCACAGGCAGCCTCGGGCCGCTCTTGAAGCCATCTTTTGCAGCCCCTGTCTTGTGGGCCTCCTTGTCCCATCTTTGATGCAAATGAGGCTATGGGTTTCCTTAACCCTCTCACCCTTGTCCTGAGGGGGTTTAGGTGTGTCCTCCCCTGCCTTTTCATTGCTCTTTTGGAAATCTTTCTTCTGACAGGCTTTGGTTCAAGCAGGGGCTGGGGGAGGGGCGAGGAAAGGAGAGCTGGTCTTTTGTGAGTAGAGACAGGCTGGCAGGGGCGGCCCTAGTCTAGCTGCCAGCAACTGGCACCCTAGGCGAACCATGCAATCAGCGCCCCTCCTCCCCAATACTCCTCAATGATATTGCGCCACCATTTGGTGCCCCATTTAACTTGGCACCCTAGGCAACCGCCTAGTTCACCTATATGGTGAACCCTGCAGGCTGGTTATGTGCCCTGTTTCCACAAGAACAAAGAGCTGACAGGCAACCCTCAGAGTAGGTTGAGAACCTCTAGCTTAGAACATCCTCTGGAGCGCAGTCAACTGCAGAAAGCAGAGAATAGCGCCACTGCATACTGCACAGCAGCCCTTTTCCTTCTCACCCATAGCAGGAGCCTGTCACTCAGAGGGGAAGTTGTGGGGCTGGGAAAGAGCCAGTCCAGTTGCTCTGTGTTGGAAGGGGAAAGCCCCTTACAGAGGCATATTTCCTGCAGGTGATTACATCCTTTCATGCCACCACACAGAAGGAGGCCGGGGACCTATGAGCCACTGACTGTGCATTAGGGATGTTAAATTGCGAGTAATTGACTAATCGAATAGTTGATGCATTTTGCATCGACTATTCAATTAGTCGATAGGGCACCTCCGCCTTTGAAGTTTAGCAACAGCCCTAGAGCACTTCAAAGGCGCAGGCGCCGCATGGAGCCTAGGGTCAGCGGGGGACTCCGTGCAGTGCTGCCACTTTGAAATGCTGCTGGGAGCCCATTGTCAGGCTCCATGTGGTGCTGCCGCCTCTTTGAAGAACCCGTTTTCCTCTCCCTCCCCCCCCCCCCCCACCCACTGCCTCTTTGTGATAGAAACAGCAAAGAGGGGTGGGAAGTGACTAGTCAACTAGCACTTGCTTATCGGATAGTCGACTAGTCCTTCACAACCCTAGTATGAAGGGATCTTACCGCTACCGATAACTGGTCTCTTATTGCTCCCGAGGCAGGGTGTTACTTGATGTTCGTTTCAGGTAGGAATCACATCCATGTGCATCTTTTCTGTTTATTTTTCCTAGAGAGTGTTAATAGATCATGGGAGATGTCCTTATAATAATCTGGGAACATTCCTTCTAGATTACTAAATGGGATTTTAGATCAGACAAAGATTTTAGTGTCTTTCCCTCTCTTCCTTCCCCCCATTCTAGACTCCATCCCAGAATTTGTTGGATTTAGGGAGACTTAGTTATTGCTGAGCAAGTGTCCACATACTGTGGACACATTCACTAAAGCAGATAAGATCAGTTTACTTTATTACCAGAACCTACCCCTACTGAATTAATTCAAGCAGCTAGCTCTCTCAGATTGCACTAAAAATCTTCTTTTGTTGGTTTACTTCTCTCCCTTTGTAAAGCTTCAGACAGGTAAATCCTAGACCAGATTTTGTGCCAGGGTGAAATGGATTTTGTCTTTGTCTTTGTGGCAAGGCATCTAGTTTAAACTTTTGACACTTGGTGTGGGTGACCGGTATTCATGTTCCACAAAGTTTGTAGGACTGCAACTCTTCTTACATCTCATTTTACCGTAGAAAGGAAGCAATAACACACCCCCGCCCCGAAAAAAACAGTGACATGTTTCCCCACCAGTTGCCCTCATAAAAACCGAGTTCTGTTCAAACTGCTAGGGCAGGGCTGGAGTTTGCAATGGACTGTCTGCAAGTTAATCCCCTGTGTCTCCACCAATTGATGTCACCGCAGTTTATGAGGATCCAGGGAGAGGCATAGAGTAAATGAAACCAGTAAAAAATGAAGCACAAACAAAATTACATTTTAAAGAGTGCACTGTTTTACAGATTTTACTTCCTTAATCCCTTCCTCTGTTTGAGAGCTAGTAATCTTTGCCTGTCTTTTATGATCAGTTGCGGGCAGTAATATCCTTCCACAGATATTCTAGCACAGATCTGCTCCCCAGTTTCTCTCAGAAAACCTGACAGCATCCTAATTGTGGTATTTTAAGTGCAGTGATTATAATGAAATAAACAGTCTGGTGTGCCAGGTGTATCAAAAGAAGCTCTAAATTACATTTTGATGGGAGCATCATTCCCTATGAAGTTTCATACATGCCATAAAAATATTAATACAAGGCTGGGTTTGGTGGATTAATAATGTTGAGCTTCATACACAAAAGTTCCTCCCAGATCCCTGATGCAAGGCCAAGGAAAACAGTGGGGTTAAATGGGGTGCAAGTCAGGGTAAAATTTGGCTTGTAGGATCCCACATTTTCCTGCAACCTGCTTCAAATAATTGGAATTACACCAGTGCGGAATTTGGTCCTCAAGCCCAGGTTTTTAATGGTATTTGGGTATTACCGTGCTTAGCATCACAACCACCACAACTGATTTAGGAGCCTGAATTGCATTTTCAAAAAGGATTTAGGCTGCTCATATGTATAAATCCTTCTTGAGAATGCAGTTTTGGCTCCTAAGTCAATTGAATGGTTCAACACTGAATGCAGTGACTCCTAAACAGCTTTAAAAATCTGGGCCTGGAGCTATTTTTAGCATTGAGAGATCATTTCCATCTTGAAAAGAGATTGTATAGTTTCAAAGTTACCAGTATTAGTTCCTCACATGTGATGCTACCTGGTATGTTTTGAAGGATGAGCCCTTATTTAAATGGGGTAACAGCATACTCTGCCAATCCTACTAAATATCTCAATCTCCTATACCATTGCTATGGGCCAAATTTTCAAACATCACTTCTGAAATTGCACTCACCCATTTTGCATGTGCAAATAGGCAAGTGTAGATGCAAATCAGATATTTCTCGATCTGACTGGAAAATGCAAGCACTTTTCTGAACCCCAAATTGGCAACAGACCCAAGCCAAAGCAAATATGAATTAGTCCTTTAGCTCCAAATAGGACCAGATTTGCCTGCAGAGTTTTAGAGGCCAGCTTGAAAATTTGGAAAGAGAACTTTCCAGGCATCTGACCAACTTGTGCATAATTTTAAAAGGTGTATCCTTTGCAAAGAATTACGTATTTATACAATGTTATAGCAGTTTGCATGGTATTTTAGTATTTCTGCATCAGTCCCAGATGATCCCAGGAAATGCAGAAGTGTTTTCAATTGGTGAGGATTAGGGGAAATGTGGGTCAAAAATTGGGTCAGAGTTTTTTTGGGTTACGATCTTTTTTGATCGTATACACCCATTATCAACATCAGCAATCCAACTTAGAGGAAGAGAAGGTCCAAGATGCTTCTTCCTTAGTTAGTAAAATACAACAACCAAGACAAAAGTTTCCTTTGTGGTCCGCCGGGGAGACAAACAAACACACACACACACACACACACACACATTCTTTATATGACTGCTCACATTCATTTTGTCTGTTTTCTTGTGGGATGGCAAATTGCCATCTCTATGAAGGCAGCTCACCACAGCACCATGACCTGTGGTTAATGTGTCAACTGGATGCCTGGTCCAAATCAGTTGATTCCTTAACAGAATTCCAATGTGGAATATTTAAAAACTTGAATCCACCCTTTCCTCTTTTCTTAGGGTACATCTACACTTGCTCCCTAATTCGAGCTACGGATGCAAATATAGGTGACTGAAATTGCTAATGAAGGGGGGATTTAAATATCCCGTGCTTCATTAGCATGATCACACCAGCGCGTTACTCCGCTCAACAGATGATTTGAACCAGGAAGTGCATGCCAGGAGTCCTCAGGAGTAACGTTAGTTCGAACCAAACCCCTTCCTGGTTCGAATCTGCTGTTGAGCGGAGTAATGCGCCGGCAAGATCATGCTAATGAAGCGTGGGATATTTAAATCCCTGCTTCATTATCAATTTCGGTCGCCTACATTTGCATCCCTAGCTCGAACTAGGGAGCAAGTATAGACATACCCTTAAAGAGCCTGTGCAGGCTTGTGTCAGCCATCCATTAATGTGTGATTAGAATACCTTCTACTGGGTGGGTGTTGGTTTTTCCCCCTTCCTATACTGGCGGGCCAAGCCACAGCCCAGGAACCCTGAGCCAGATGCTCACTAATGAAAACCCAGTGGAACTATGCCGCTTTACAGCAGCTGAGGCTCCAGCTCTGTGTAATAAGGCATTATTCCAGCCATTGTAATAGCATCCACATTCACCCAGTGGGCAACATGGTACACCTTCTCCTTTCATGCCTGCTTGACAGAGAAAACATGACCTGTCGACAACTCAGACACTGTTTAAAAAAAAAAGATTATTGGAGACCACGTTCCCCAAAGGAAACCTTTGAAAGAGCTTCCCTGCTCCCTTCCAGCCGCTTTCATCTCTGACTCACAGCATGAAAATGAAAGATATTCTTGGAAGGAGTCTCTTGCTAAGCGTTTGTTTAGCCAGGATTAAATTAAATGGGGAGTTAGATCTACTGTGCAGTGCTTCACCATTTCCCTAGCCCTTTCCTAACACAGAGACTCAGTGGAGATACACATACACACTTCAAAAAATTCTAATTGCGCATCCTCCTTACAGTGACGATTCTAGAAGCAACGCAGCCAGAGCTCAATAGATTAGTAAGGGCCATGGAACTTTTCCCGTATTGATGCAGGTGTGTACCAGCTGGCATGCCTCTTGGGCGACTGTCACAGCCTAGGGGATATAGTAGCAACTGGAAGCCAGTCTAACTCCTAGGCTGGGTGTCCAATACTGAAAAATCTGCTGGGCACTACTCCATTTCCTTAGTCTGCTTTTCTATGGATAGAGACCCCGAGAGCTCCAAAACACACCTTTGGTTTTAAAAGAGGTATGGGCATTTTTCAGTCTAAAACCATGAAGAGCACATTTTTTTCTGCTAGCTCTAGGCCAACCCTTCTAAGCAGCCTGCTCTAAAACTAGGTAGAGGAGCAGTGGTGGTTCAGATTTGTGGGGGAGCTTTTGCATGAGGATAGAGGTGCATGAGGTGCATGAGGATAGAGTAGGTGCCTTTGGGCATCAGCCATTAGAATCTGTCTTCTGGAGCCAGTGGTCCTGGACAGTAATATGCAATAGGCGTACGTTAATGTGCAGTAAACATACATTAAATCTTCTGGGCATAATCTAAATGTTTAACGTGTGCCCTTGAAAATGTCTAAACATACTTTTAGGATGTTTAGCAGTGCCATTCTCATCACATCATCTGTTGTACTTTATAAGAATCTACTTTCAGGACCTTTATAGTAAATGTGGACACCTCGCCTCCAAGGATTCATCATCATTATTCTCACTATGCTGAGCTTCATGGCAGCAGCAGGCCCAATACTCACAACCCCTTCCTCCTCCACATGCAAAGGGCCCCATCATGTGAAAGATTAGATCATCTGCTTTAGATAGCAGCAGTACATGACACAACTGTGGAGTTCTGATTCCACCCCAGACTAGGCAATGTCACATGTCCACAATAGCCAAGTTCTTCACAGCAGAATGTTTTCTTCCAAAGGGTAGAGGAAAATAAAGTGAAATATTCGATTTCTTCACTTCATGATACCCATGAAGACTGTAGAGTAGAATCTACAATTATATTGTGTCTGGGAGGTTTGCTCTCTCAGAGCTTATCTACACTACAGAGAAGATTGATGCTGCCACAGTCGAGCTTCTGGGGTTCAAATTAGTGGGTCTAGCAAAGACTCACTAATTTGAACTGATAGGGCGTTCCCGTCAGCACCAGTAGTCCTGCTCCTCACAAGGAATAAGGGATGTTTCTGTCGGCCTCCTGCTGTGTGGACAGCACCAAAACACAATGTAAGTATCTTAAGTCGACTTCCCTCTTCAGTGTATTGAATCTGTCTTCAGGCATTGTACACATCAGGGCTACTCAATTTTAGAGGCTCTGGGCACCACAATGACACTCACAGCACATGCCGAGGGCCACAACTCAAGTGTGGTTGCATATACATGCAAATATATATGCAAATTCCATCTCCCAAACAGGGTTGAAAACCCTGTGTTCATCCAACAAGCGTCTCCTCTTTGTTGCATTTGTATTGCTTCTTCTTAAAAAGAAAATGGTTTTGGGTGTTTAGCTCGAAGTTTCAGGTTGTGTGTTTCTTGGAGTGATTTTACTCAGAAAACATTTCCAAGCCAGAGCGCTCCAACCTGCAGCGGGCGGGGAGCTGGGCAAGTCAGGTCAGACACAAGAGAGAAAAAAGGACAGGTGCCCGGGAGCCCCATCCTGGATTCCCAGCAGGGCTGACGTCCCCACGCGGGAGTCCGTCGCTCCTTGTGGGATGTGGGCAGGGCTCTCCGGCCGTGGCACCAGACCCAAACATGGCCAGAGTGAGCCAAGTCAGCACCTCTCAGGCCTGCCCACAAGGCTAAGCAGCCAGCACTTCCCACAATGCCCTGGCTAGAAGTGCTGACAGCCTGTACCCGTCTGTTCCAGCCAGCCCGTCCGCGTGCATCTTTCAATGCTCACCCCGCCTGGGAGATGCCTCATCATTGTGGAGTGTGTTCCCAGTGGAGACCATGTTCAAAGGATCCCACCCACGGGACCCAAACCCTACTGCAAACAAACAGGTGGGCTGCATGCGGTCTACAGGCCACATGTTGAGTAGCTCAGGCATACAATGATGAGAAGAGACTGATGTTTGCCTCTTCTATATACATTGCCTCATTTCCTCCAGCTAATGTGTTTAGAGGAGCACCATGGAAAGTACACAGTAAGGGAACGTCTACACAGCAGGGCTAAAGTCGAATTAAGCTATGCAACCTGAGCTACGTTTATTGTGTAGGTTAAGTCAAAATAGCTTAATTCGGCTTTTGGCACTGTCTACACAGCAGGAAGTCAAAGGAAGAACACTCTTCCTTCAACTTCCCTTACTCATTGTGAAATAAGGGTTACAGGCATCGGAGTCAGAAGCCCTCCAGCTCAACATTATTTCGAAATAAGGACTTGTAGTGTAGATGTGCACTATGCTATTTCAGAATAACATCAGTTATTCCACGTGGAGACGTGCCCTAATAGACCAAGCAAAGAGTTTAGATTTTTTTTAAAAAAAAGGAAGCAGCAAGAGAGAGCTTATGTTGGTGTCACTACGGTTAAGGTTTCTTTCCCATTTCCATTACAGCATCTGGGCTTGGAGGGGTTTAAAATACAGTTACTTTAATCCATGGCAAAACAACAGTTGGCCTCCGTGTTCCAATTTCTCAAAGCTTTGATAAGATGAGCTTCAGCTAAGCATTCACATTTTTTTGAATTTCTCTCAAACAGTATGAACCTCTGAACCTATTTCCCCACAGTTAGTGGCAATTTAGGTCTCTCTTGAGCTGATTACTCTAATCATGGGAAACTTTTGCTAATCTGAATCAGAAAGTGCAGTGACAGTAACTGTATTCTCCTTTCTGTGAAAAATGGAGAGCTTTTCCTTGCCTGTCCCTATTCATTTGAGCCAAAATTGAACCCTAGTGGGGTAGAGAAATGTAGTTTCATTGACTGTGTAATTGAAGCCACACAACCGAGATCTAAATGAATCATCTAGGGCAGTGGTTCTGAACATGAACATGAGAACGGCCAGACTGGGTCAGATCAAAGGTCCATCTAGCCCAGTATCCTGTCCGCTGACAGTGGCCAGTGTCAGGTGCCCCAGAGGGAGTGAGCCGAACAGGGAATCGTCAAGTGATCCCTGTTGCCCATTCCCAGCTTCTGACACAGGCTAGGGACACCATTCCTACCCATCCTGGCTAACAGCCACTAATGGACCTATCTTCCATGAATTTATCAAATTCACTATTAAAGTCTTGGCCTTCACATTCTCTGGCAAGGAGTTCCACTGGTTAACTGTGTGTTGTGTGAAGAAATACTTCCTTCGGTTTGTTTTAAACCTACTCCTATTAGTTTCTTTTGGTGACCCCTGGGTCTTGTGTCATGGGAACAAGTAAATAACTTCTCCTTATTTAAAAACTATGCCCAGGAGTATGTGTAGCCCAGGGGTTATGCTGAGGACTTCCAGGGGGTGCATCAACTCAAAGTCAGTGCAAACTAAAATTTCATATGATGATTTGTTTATGCTGCTCTACATACTATACCCTGAAATGTAAGTATAATATTTATATTCCAACAGATTTATTTTAGATTATGATAAAAATGAGAGAGGAAGCAAGTTTTCAATAACAATTTACTCTGTCACCTTTGTATTTTTGTGTGTGATTTTGTAAGCAAGCTGTGTTTAAGTGAGGTGTAACTTGAGGGTACATAAAACAAATTGGACTCCTGAAAGGGGTCCAGTAATCTAGAAAGATTGAGAACCACTGCTCTAGGATAATATCCTGGTGCAACTGAAATCCCTGGACAGAACGCCTGTTGATTTCAGCAAGGCCAGGCTTTTACTCCTAGGCTCTGTCTATACTGGCAGGTTCTCGCACAAGAACAGCCGTTCTTCCGCAGAGCATCCACCCTGCCCGCCTGCTCTTGCACAGGAAGATTTACAGTAAAGTGTGGTAAGAGAGGGCTTCTTGCGCAAGAGCTATGCTCTTTTATAATGAGTGTAAGCTCTCTTGCACAAGAAGTCTTGCGCAAGAGGGTAGTGTGGACGCGTGGTAGGGGTTTCTCGTGCAAGAAAGCCCTATGGCTAAAATGGCCCTCAGAGCTTTCTTGCTCAAGAGAGCTCTTGTGCAAAAGCACATGGCAGTGTGGATGTGTTCTTGTACAAGAACCTGCTAGTGTAGACAAAGCCCTAGTGTCTGCTAGTTCAAATTGACAGGAGTGAGCCGGGGTAGGTGAATTGGTTCAGACCAGACAAAAAGCCTGTCTCTTTCCAAATCCTTAGCCAAAGCTTTACTCAGATTTAAAGAATTTTCCAGTTAAAACTCTAAGTTTCCTTCGTTGTTCAGTTTCATACACCTATAGTTCTATGCACGGTCTAGAGGTGTAAAGATCAAAATGCCATGAAAAGCAGCACTTCTTAGAGTATTTAAGGCCTGTCCTATAGCAGGAAGTAGAGCAAATCACTCAGCACAGCCAGTTTTGATATATTTTCCTGCACAACTCTGTTTACCACAATGTTTTTTTTTAAATGTTGAATTTCTTTTCTGAGTGGAACCTTCAAGCTCTTTTGGGATTTGCTCATCAATAGGTGTACCCGAACCTTAGACATACGGTACCCCACTACCTCATTATGAGCTACCTCCTCTTGATGTTGGACAATTTACTGTGTAGCGTGTCTCAACTCTATGTTTGTGCCTGGGGGTCCATATTACTAGAAAATAAAGGCTTTTCATTTTCTATGTACTGCACTTCTACATTTCTAAGCAACCTCCTAGTGCAGAGACAGTAGCCATTTTGTTTCCAGTGGCTACAGCCTGGGCTAGATTAGGTGCACACCCTGTGCTCTTTCATGGCAGTCTGACTTTGTTTTTTTACCTGATGGGGAAATAAGTTATTTTAAGCCAAAACCACACACTTTCTATGGATGGAAACAAGAATAGGCGTCAGCACAAAAAGCTGCAATGTAAATATGCCACAGTCTCTTCTATTTTCATGTCAGTCACAATGTTCTTTTAATGTAGTTTGTTTAATGAATGATGTGTTAAAAATAAAAGTAAGTTGTCTTGCTGTTTCCAGGACAACCACCGCAGTGGTTTATCTCGGTGCCTCTCCTCTGATTTCAGAGCCTGGCAATGAATATTAAGAATGAAGCATGCATATGCAAAGCATTTCATGGCTTAATTTTATGCTAATAGGACAGTCACCTCTCAGTCAGGTACCTGCTGCACATGGAGCAAAACGTAGGTTTAGCTTGTAAGAAAGCAGAAGTGTAATGTGTGTCATTTTTTAAATTCAATCTCTATCTGGTAGAGCAGTTCAGCTGGCAGCACTTTTTTTTGCATCTAGGGCAGAAATTTATAGATTGAAATGTTGGCTGGGAACAGGCATATGTTCCCTCACTTCAGGATCACTACAGGGATTACAGAGCTATTGTGTTGCAGTGGAAGCTTTCACATTCAGTGCATAGAAGCTCTTATCACATTACCATCTGTGCTTAGCTTCCTGTGAATAGCAGCAAGGCTACCTACAGTACTACCTCAAAAACTGATGTGAGTGACCCAGGGACCCAAGTCAGCGTCAGTCATCTATGGAGGTTCACCTAAGGAGGAGGAATGGTCACATCTGCCATTGACGTCACCTAGCATGTGCTGTGGCTCATCTCCATTTTTAGTTGTGTCACAGTAGCTGGAGGTGTCGGAGAACAAAATAAGGGGCTAATACATTATGGGCACATGGGACTGGTAAGTAGCTTGGGTGCTGAGCTGGTGCTAGCACCCCAAGCAAGCTGGCATCACTTGGTGCATTTTCTGTTGCTTTAAGTGGTGTTCTGTCTCCTTGTGCTAGGGGTGAATTTGGCCTTGTGTTTCTTTTGATGCTCTCTCTGGGCAACAAGGGAGATGCGAGACATGGCTGTTAAACGTGGAGGCAGAATACTGCATTGCTCTAGATAGAAATGATTATGTCTCCAGCTCTCTGGCCTGGCAGAAGCTGGGAGGGTTTCTCCCCTCCTGAAGAGAAGGAGAACCTTCTATTACTTTCTAGTGCTGGAGGGAGTGTGGCACAAGAGTGCTGGAGTTCTCCAGAACTCAGATACTCCAGTGATGGGTGTGGTATAAAGGGATCCATATGTCAAGCCAGGCGGGAGGGACTAGAATCAGCCTTGTGGTAATGTTAATACTCATTCATTGAAAATGCTCTGACTGAATATCCCATTAAATACAGTTTCAATAGCGTCCTGCTAAGAGAAGGAAAAAGGAAGGAGAGAGGCAAACGCATTGTGATACTTTCCCTTTGCACATCTTTCATCAGATCATGACTTCCCCTCACAGAAGATTCTAGAAAAGTCCCAGTTTCCAGTCCCACAAGGAACACCTTGTTCCATCAGCTGAGGTATTAATGGGGCCCCCTTGTTCCTCTGGAATTAAGTAAAGAAACAGCAGATGATAAACTGGACTGACAGCTCTTCAGGAAGCTTCAATATCCATGAGAGTTTTAAGACTTTATTATAAAAGGCAAAAGAAAAAAAATAATGTAACTAGTGACTCGAAGTCACAGCAGGCTAGATGGCCCACTTGCTATTAATGCAATTAGAGTCAATGTCATGATAGCGCTAGCACTTGTTTGAACTCAAGGCCTCCATTATGTCAAGAAGTTCATTGCTCCTTTCTAATGGATAATAAAAGAAAAATGTAAGTGATGGCAATGGAAGTCGCTCCTTGACGTGACAAGTAGGGATGACAGCTTTTGGAGCAAGGATTGTCTTTTGTTATATGCCTATACGGTGCCTAGCACACTGAGGCTCTGATTCATGTTCCTGCAATAGGAGCAAAACAGCTTTCTCTTGCAAATTAACCCAGGCAACCCATGTGGGCAACAGACTTGGGAGGTAGGAGCAGAGCCAAACTGGAGCAACCATCCTGGGTCACATGCTTTGGGACCCCCATGCTCTGGGGCTGGAGCACCCACCCAGCAGCCACTGGCAACCCACCTACCAGAACCTCTCCCCAGTGCCGACTGCCTGTTGTGGTTTAGCTATTTTGCAGTATAAGGAGGTACTGGGGGGCGGAGAAGGGAGGGGCGCCAGGGTGCAGAGCATTTGAAGGAGGGAATGGAACTGGGTGAGGAAGAGACAGGGAGGGGCAGACTATGGGGCCAACTCAGCACCTATGTCCTGGACCCAGCACCACCCTATGGACAGACCTGGGCAGGCAGGCACAATTTTGAGTCTACACCAGTGACTTTTTGTTGCCCTGGGAGCATCATCTTTGAAATCTCCTGGCAGGGGGCTGTCTGTTTTCTGCCAAAAGCTAAAAACTTGCTTGTTGTCAAGGCCATTGTGCACTGCTCGTATGGAACGTATTTAAAGCGCTCTATAATGCATGGACTAGTGGTCCAAAGCCTTGGGGGGGGGGGGGGGGGTCATCACCTGAGGCAGGTTGAAGGGTCTCAGAGCTAACTCAGCCAGAAGTGAGAACAACTGAAATCCATTGACCCACCCAGGTGAGGGGTGAAGTATTCATCATCTAGAGAGATGGTGCAAATTTGGGCCTTTATAAAAGCACAGAAAAGCCCCAAGAAAAAAGACCTTGAATAGGAGGGACCATCGGGGTGAGTTGAAGACAGTGAGAAGCCCTGGTTATATATAGAAACAAAAAGGGCAGGAACTCTATATACACAAGACAAATAAGAGCACAACTTGTACCACACAAGGTAGGATCCATTATGGAGACAACACTCCGCCACAGCTCTCTCACTGAGACAAGCACTGCACAGTCTGACCATTGGGTATGAAATGCTTTGTTTACAAGTTCCTTTCTATCTAGCAAGTACAGGCTCCGGCTTGCATTTTGATCTTTTTTTATGGGTACTCAAGTCTCCAATCCTTATACTTACTTCTATTTGAGTCTTCACCTGACTGTCAGATAAGGTTCTGTCTATTTTTACTGTAGACACAAGTAAGTGCTGTGTACTAAGGGGAGGGATGAACGGAGGTGAAGCTAGTGAACCAGGAGCACTGCTTTCAGAGGCGTGCACTGTGAGCATCTAGGAGTCACAGATGGGTGCTCTAGTGTAACAAACTAGGTTGTACAGACAGGCCGGAGGGACTTGTGCCCAGGGCCAGAGTTATCCCTCTGGTGGCTAACATCCCCATAGACTTAGCTGTAGGCTCTCTCTGCTGTGCCCCAAGGACTCCCTTAGGGAGTCTAAGGGATGAAGCATGCAAATTACTAGACGGCATAGTGAAAGAATGGGGCTTGCACACTCCAGATGTGTTACCAGTAGGGTTGCCACCCATCTGATTTTTCACCCAGACACTCTGGGTTTCAGCTTAGGGGTTCATAGACTCACAGACTTTAAGGTCAGAAGGAGGGACCATTTTGATCATCTAGTCTGACTCCCTGCACAGTGCAGGCCACAGAATCTCACCCACCCACTGCTAGAATAATCCTCTCACCTATATCTCAGATATTGAAGTCCTTGAAACGATGGTTCAAAGACCCCAAGATGCAGAGAATCCTCCCGCTAGTGACCCGTGCCCCATGCTACAGAGGAAGGCGAAAAACCTCCAGGGCCTCTGCCAATCTACCCTGAAGGAAAATTCCTTCCCGACCCCAAATATGGTGATCAGCTGAACCCTGAGCATGTGGGCAAGACTCACGAGCCAGACACCCAGAAAAAAGTTCTCTATAGCAACTCCTATCTTCCCACCATTGGCCTATTTACCACTGATAGTGAAAGGTCAATTAATTGCCAAGATCATGTTACCTCATCAAACCATCCCCTTCATAAACCCATCTAGCTTCATCTTGAAGCCAGATAGATCTTTTGCCCCCACTACTTCCCTTGGAAGGCTGTTCCAGAACTTCACTCCTCTGATGGTTAGAAACCTTCGCCTAATTTCAAGTCTAAACTTCCTAATAGCCAGCTTATATCCATTTGTTCTGGTGTCCACATTGGTATTGAGCTTAAATAATTCCTCTCCCTCCCTGGCATTTATCCCTCTAATATATTTAAAGAGAGCAATCATATCGCCCCTCAGCTTTCTTTTGGTTAAGGTAAACAAGCCAAGTTCCTTGAGTCTCTTTTTATAAGAGGTTTTCCATTCCTCGGATCATCCTAGTGGCCCTTCTTTGTACATGTTCCAGTTTGAATTCAGACTTCGTGAGGAATACAAACAAAAAAATCCGTTGTAACGTTTATGCCAGTTGGATTATTCCATTAGTTCAACACTTACTAATCTTTGGAGTGAAACCAGCTTTGAGGGGAACTATGGTCTAGCACTCAATCCATAGAATTAGGAATCAGAAGTCTAGTCTTGGATTTGCCACTGACTTGCTTTGTAGCTTTGGCTATTCAGTTGTGAATGGCAGATGTCAAGCTGGTGACGCTGATCAAGTTAAGAACAATGGATATACTGGACTATTCTAAAAATAAAAATTGTTTTAAAAGTCTATTCAATTGCTAAAGGACAATGTGCTGCATTTGATCTTCACAGACAGAATGCTTCTGGGGAAATGGCCTGTCCCATACATTCAACTACAGCAGTAGCTTTCCAAGCCACAGTACCAATCATAGTAAATTAGAACTTGACAGATGAAATAAGAGATGTGTAACACTACCTGTTGATGACAAACTTTCTGGGGTAGAGATTGTCTGTGTTACATATGTACAGTGTCTAGCACAACAGGATCCCAGGCTATAACAAGGGTGCGCACGTAGCATCACAACACAAATAAATCCTCCACCACCACCACCGTTTTGCAGATTATAAATTGCATGCAGCATCTTTCCTCATGAAGGTTGTTCCCAAACTACTGTGAAGCTATAGTATGAGTGTAATTAAAACATTTACATAAGAAAATACATTATATTTTGCAGTCATAAATAAGTTGGCATTTAAAAATTCTAGGCCCTGATCCATAAGCTATGGAAAATTTTTCTATGGGATTCACCTATGTCTAAGAGCTTGTTGAACAGATATATTATTTGATTTCGTAACTTCTCTACATATTTTGAAATACAGCCTTTCAAATATTTTCATAGCATGGACCACACTTGCAAAACGTATCTCCATTTGCAATAACAAAGACCACTTGCCCATTTTTGGTCAGCCATCCCTATAGCAACGACAGCATTTTAGAAAGGAGAATGAGGATAGTATTTGCTGTACCTTTAGCTGCTGTTAATGAGATGCCACAGCTGGAAATAAAACAGAATGTCATGTGACCAGCCAGCATTCCACAAATCTCTCTCTGCACTTTGCAGTCCTTCAATTAATCTGATTAGCGGATCTCTTTTTCAGTTTGTGTGTTTATTATGTCTTTATGACTATATGGATTTTCTCCATATCAGTAACTAGCAACTACACATTACCACAGGCTTAGGGCTAGTTTTGATCTTTGTTATTACCGGTGTAAATACAGAATAGCTTTATTCATGAAAAGATCATTTAAGGGTTAATCCCTTCATTTGTCACTGTCGCTTATATGCAGAATCCCAGGTACATAAAAAAAGCACTGAGGGTTGCATCACGTGGCTCTGTACCTGGCATGTGGTACAAGAGAGGCTGCTAATAAAAGACTGACATATTGGCAATAGTGGGTAGTTTTATATTTAACTGTTGCAAAGCACAGAAATCAGTTGCATAATGAAATCCCGAGGCTACTCATTTGAAATTCCAGTGCTTTTTATCCTCTAACATCCACAGCGATACCCCCAGCTGTGCTACCTTAAAAGCCTGCAGTTTAACTTTTACCATTAGAAGTCAATTTAGAAATGGAGCCAGAAGGCAAAAGTATGTTTAAGTTAGCAGGCTAAATGGGGAGAGAGAATCAAAGTAGCAGGAAAGTGGATCTACAGAAGCACATATTCATTCTTGATCATTAGTTTAAAAAGTATGGGCAGAGGACAAACAATAAAGGTACTTCTTTCTCCATTTCTCCTCTCATCGAGGTTAACAAGAACATATCCATTGAGTAAGTCCTGTGGCACCTTAAAGACTAACAAAAATATATGTAGTATCATGAGCTTTCATGGGCAAAACCTGCTTCCTCAGATGAGCTGGTGTGTTTTTTCCTCTAGTTTGACACAGGGGATTATACTGTAGTCATTTTACTGTTTCAAAGAAAAAAAGATGAAGCTGATCAGAACATTTAACAGGGGGAGGAACCAATTATTTGGTTGAAGGTGTGAAATGATAGAGCCAAGTTACAGAGGGTTTATCCATTTCAATGGCCAAGTTAAACAAGAACATTGCAACTAAATTGCACTGCTCCTACACCGCCATTCATAAACTCAGGAGAACCAAGTTAGCTGCTTTAATGACCAAGTTAAATTGCACAATTGAGTTGGACTCCTCTGTAACTTGTTTTAAGGTGTGATATCTACAAAGAGAGCCAACTGACTCCTTTTTATAGATGTGAAATGGTTTTCATTAGCTCTTGTAGGCTGCCAGCCTGCTTGTGGGTTTTGGATGGGTCCTGCCAATTTTCTCTGTATTTTCAAACAGGGCTGTAGCTAGAGTTGCCAGGTGTCTGGTTTTGAACCAGACAGTCCAGTATTTGAGCTGTTTGGGAAACAAATTGAGAAAATATAAGTGTCCTGTATTTTCTAAATAAGACGCAATGTAGATTCTGATGTAATGTCATGTGTGTCGGGTATTTTTGTTGAAACCATTTGGCAACCCTAGCTGTAGCTAACAGAAGGCATGCAGGTGCATTGTGGGGCTGAAATGCTATTGTACCTGAGGAAAGGTGACTCACTTTGGAGAAATTAACACAAAAGTTCTTCTGAAGTGTTTAAACTAGAATCTCATGTGATTAGAATCTCAACTGGCACCATTTTTGGAACAGAAAGGCCAAAATACCACAAAAAAATACAGAGAGGCTCACACCTCAAAATTGGGATCCAAGTTTCAGACACTCTGAAGTTTGGGGGTGCTCATAGGAGCTCTGTAAGCAAGCTTGGTTTTGCAGCATGTGTGTCTGTTTGGAAGAGGGAGTGCTGGAAGCTAGAACTGGTCTGGAAGTTATCCCTCTGCATAAAGCTTTTATGAAAAGGATATTGATTTCATTTTTATTGATATTTAAAATGGGGGAGGAGTTTGTTAGAAGCCAAACACTTAAATATTTGGTTTCCAACAGGTATAATTTCAGGCACTAAAGCCCACAAAATGCTTGTTTTCAGGTTTTCATTAAAAAAATTAAAAAGTTATTTGTCAATGTTGTAATTTTTTTCTTAGGTATCTTAGTAAAAAACGTATAGCTCTCGCTATTGGAAATCTTGTAAGATACCTTATCTTTGGGAGATTTTTCCAGCTCAAGTTTGCATTTTCTACAGGCTTGGATTCAGACTTCTGGGGTACTTTACCAAACCTGAATTAGTTAAGAATGCTTGCAAGAACACACCTGCAATAGCATGCAGTGAATTGGGCCTCCATCCACTCAGATCTGAATGCTGATTTCAAACACTGTTGCCCCCTTTAATCCAACAGTTTGGGGCCTTTTGGGTGCTCCAGGTGAGAGCAAAAAATGGTGGTATCTTTGTAAATAAAGAAAACTACATCAAAGACTGTTCAGAGTCCTGTGTCTTTGAAGGCAGGAGCAATCATGTCAGGAAACAGCTTCTTTTCCTTACAGCACCAACACTTGTCTCCTGAGTTTTCTTCTAGCAGTCTGCCACTGCTTTTCACTGGTCCTTTGCGCAGCCTCATCTAGACTTAGTTTCTAGTTGTGCCCTGCCCACAGCCACAAAACAAAATGATACTCAGCAGAACCTCCTGGGTGCCTTTGCACACTTTCCTTAGGTGGGGTGTCACGGGGCTGACTCACCACCCTGGCACCTCCAGGCGGCCATCCTGGGAAGTAGCTCACCTGCCTTGCTGAGTGCTTCCCTCTAGGTGGTGTCTCCCCTTGTTCCTCTTGTCCAGAGCCTCCTCTTCAGGACACTGCCCTCCAGCAGTGCCCACTCCAGTCTGTCTGCTTCAGTGTTAATGCCTCCCCATGTACTCCAGGGTCCACCTGTCCCCAGGCACCCTGTTCTCTCCCCAGGAAGCACTCAGTCCCCCTGAATCCCGTTCGCCTCAAGGACCCATTGCCAGTCTTCATCTAACCCCTGCCTCGGGGCAAACTTCAGTCTGTAATGGACACTCATCACTGGCAAAGTGGGTATGTGGACCTACTGCCCCGCCAGGAAGCCGCTGCCTTCCCCTCCCCCAGCAATCAGGTCCCTGCTACTCTCTGTCCAGAGCCACAGTCACTTTTCTCCAGGAGTCCTTCATTATATAGCCCCCAGCTGGGCCCTAATTAGCAAGACCGGCCTCAGCTGAGGCTTTCCTCTCGGCCCTTGCTCAGGGCTGGGGTTTGCCCATAAAGGACCAGTGCAGGGCAAGTGCCCTGTCACACAGGGCTTATGCTAGTTATGCTAACTGAAGGGTAAATTCACACCCAGCAACCTCACTCCCACAATAAGGAACATTGTCCTCAACTCAGAACATTGTCATTTTGATTAACAGTGCCTTTTTTTATAGCTACCTATGGCAGCCCACCGAGCCAGATCATCACATCACTCCCCCTTCTCACCCCGACAAGGCCAAGTGATGGGACTTTATGTTGGTGGAGTGCCATGAGTGGCTTTAAAATAACCACCTCCCCAGCTGCTGCCAGAGGTTGCAGGAAAACTGTAAATTTAGCATCTTGAAGATAGGTAAGAGGAGAAACTGAGGCTCTGAATCCACTAGAAGGGCAGTCTTCAAATATGGGAGTAGCTAGGCTGCTCCGATGGGGATGTATGCTGGGCAGTCATCTATGGAGCAAAAGTGGTTCCTTCTGCCAGGTAAGCAATATCATTTGCTTTCTCTCTCTCTCGTCTCAGAGGTCTCATGAGAGACAAGCCACAGAAGAATGAGGCCGAGAATAGATAAGAACAGTGAAAACAAAAATTCAATAATCTAAGGTAACCACCGTCAGTCTAGGTAGATTTTCTGCTAGGTGTACAGTCAATGTTAGTACCTTTGAATTTAAATAAAGCCCAACAACAGCCAAGAATCAGTTCTGCAATACAGAGCCTGGGGAATATGGCATGGTAGAACTACATAGACAGAGTCGTGCTTGTTTATAAAAAGCACAGGGTGAGGATTTCTGCTGTGTAATGATTTCTGTTTGTTATTTAAACCCACGTCACTTGTGTTTTTCTTTCAGATGCCCATTCATGTGTGCCCTTGGGCTGGGGGCACTGACATGCCATTATCATCATCATTGTAGCAGTATCACAGGGTAGCTGAGAGACACTAACTGAGAACTGGAGCCACATTGTGCCCCAAAAAGGACTTTAAAAAAAGCAAATGAAATTGGCACTTGATTTCCCTTTGGATGGTCTCCAGGTGAGTTCCTGCCCTTTTGCCCCTCAATCTTCTAGATGGCTGAGCACCTGCAACAGAAGCCAGCTGCAGATGCTCATCGTGAGGACCAGGTTCTGAAGGGGCTCCCAGTCCAATTTAGGAAGGATGAAAGCAATGCACTGGGTTGAGAACTTATGCACATTATGCCTGTGGGGCAGACATGTAGTCACAGGAATTCACCTCTACAAAGGGTACCAGTAGGTCATTTGCATACAAGTCTATGAGTTCAATGGAAAACATCCCTATTCGACTATGCATTGATTGGCTGCAGATTTATGACCCTGCTTGCAGCTGAACCTGCAAACAGTGACATCACACAAGAAGCATTTAAAGGTGCAGTCTGCAAACCAACCTGGGTATTAAGTTGAGATGCGTAGCAGGAATAAATGGAGGAGCCCTACGGGCTGAATCAATAACTTTAAGAAGTGCGTTCATCAGTGATAAATGAGAACCTCTGGCCTGCCCTCAGTTTGGTGTCATGATGCTTAACAGCAAGATAGTGAGTTAAACTCTAGTAATAGGACTAGCAGAGTCAGCGTGGTGGAGGGAGTTTGTGCAGGAGGTCACTGTCTCTCAGCATGATCAGCTGGTTTGGATGTTAACTGAAGACAATTGGTGATAGAAAGTAATTAGAAAACAGAACGAGCTGCATGGATTTTAGGGAATTAGCTAAGAGCAAATCATTCTGTGATTTAAGCTACACATTCCCCCCACTACCCACCCTTTAGCATTGAAGTCAGGATGATCTTGTTCTAGTTATGAATTCAGATTGGCAGCCCACCAGTGCGTCTACAACTCTTTAGTCACCTTGCTCTCGATGACCTGTCTAGATAGTTTCCATCCCTCTCTCCCGCCTGAAGGTCCCCTTCACTTTAGCTTACTGGGAATGTCGTCTTTATAGATTCCGTGCATCTATATGTTGGTCCCAAAAACCATTTCAAACCAGTCTTGTGTGCATTATTTTCTAGGGCACTTCTCATAAGCCGGCCTCATGCGATTTGAGTGCAGCCATGATGAACCCCATGGCAGCACATGCAAGACACTTCCCCACAGCATCAAATGTGTCAGGGGAGGCACTGGAGTGGGTGGGAGCAAGAATTCAGACTGTGGAGAGGAAGAGAGTCAGTTGCATGAGAGATGTCACAGAGAGTCTCCTTAGCAACCCTCTTACTTACAAAACATTTAGATACCACCAGACTGAGGTTCAGAATGGCTGGCTGTAACAACCAATGGGGTCATCATCTGCAGACAACTCCCCCCACCCCCGTGGCCATGGATAGTTCTGCAACTCTCCCACCTCGCTGTACTCCCTTCATAGGGCACCTCAGAAAAACCTCCATAGTCTGGGTTGGCTGCTGCAGCAACTTGACCCTCTAGCTGTCCTGTCACTGTCATTATACCAACAAATGTTTGTCGTGTAGACCAGAGCTCAGCTTTCTGCTCCCAGCTTTCAGCCCTTCCCAGCTCTCTGTCCCTTAGCCTCTCATCTCCTGTGGGTTGCTCCAGGCTCTTTCCCAAGCAGACACTCCCTGGCTTTTCTACCCGGAACCTTCCACAGGCCTCTGCCTGCCTTGTGCTTTCCCCTGGCTCCATACAACTCTCCTGCATTCACCTACCACCCTCCTCCCAGCTTCTGAGGGGTAGGTAAGGTAGAGCACTGATTGGGTCACATCTCCATGACCTTCAGACTTACCATCTCCATGACCTTCATCTACCCCATCTGGGAAAGAAAAGTTAGCTATGTCACAGATGGGGCTGAGACCCATCTCCCTGTAAAGAATCAGCCACCTTATGGCATTGGCTGAGCTGTGCTAGTCACAATGAATAGTAGTATATAGGGCATGAGCCAATCTCCACTGACATCAGTGGGCATCTTTGCATTCATGTCAGTGGGCTGCGGATCGGGCTGATACAGTGGTGACGGCTACTATGCAAAACCCTACAATAGCAATATAGGATTTGTGATGTTCCTAAGATTAAATTAGAATTCAACCTGAACTTTCATAAGCAAAAAGTTTAAGTGGGTTTGAATTGAGGCAAGATGACTTCCTGTATCTCCAATCAGAACCACATTTGAAATGTTTCCCTCCCCTCTCAGGGGTGAAAGTCCAGCTCTAGAAGCATACATGTAACAAACAGGGCTTGAAAACGAGGCATGCAAGCCGTTCTGCTCGCTTTTCAACTATGCCCAGTTACTCACATTGCAAACCCTGGTTGGGGTGGGAGGAAGGAGGGGCCCTGAGATGGAAAGGAAGGATCTGCAAGAGAGGAGGGTGGGGATTACACAGAAAGAGAGGCTAGCAACAGAGTGAGAGGATGGAAGATGCTGGTGGCGGAATTATGTTCCCTTTAACAGAACACATTGCTGATGTATGTAGCCTGTCAATGCACACGTGTGCTTGCACATAAACTCCTTGTCTCCCGACAGACTGGCTCTGCCTCCCTCTCTCAGAATTCCAGAGATATTACGTGTCCTTCAGAAAGGAAGAACTATTTATGCCACAGGCATAAATAAATCCAGAAAGCATTTGCAATAACACAGATTGCTAAGGGCCCAGATTTGATCCCTCTGAAGTCAATGACAAAATTCATATTGGTTTTAGCGAGACGCGGCTCAGGATCTTAATGGCGCAAGGGAGAACACAACAAAACTCAACAGAAGTGGCAGGAAGACAGAATGGCCAGAAAATAATCTTCGTTTCCAGGAGGAGGGAGGAATTGTTGGGGACAGCTTGGTGTATTTGCCAAACTTTCAGCAACAAAGGAACAGGATGTTCTTGGGAGCTGGACCTCTAAGTACATTCAGCACCTAGATTGTGGGATGTTGTGAATGGTAGAACTGTGTAGATGGATTAGACGAGACAGAGTTGTGCTTAAGAATAAAAAGAATAGGGTGAGGATTCCTGTTGTGTAATGATTTCTGTTTGTTATTTCAATCCACATCACTTGTGGTTTTCTTTCAGATGCCCATTCATGTCTGCCTTTGGGTTGGGGGCACTAAAGTGCCATTATTATAATCACTGTAGCAGTATCATAGGGTAGCCTACAGACATTAATGGAAATTTAGACCCACACTGTACCCCAAAAGGGACTTTTGAAAAAAAGCAAAAGAAATCAAAGGTTGTGAGAGGCTGGGAACATGCGAGTGTTGCTGATTTTAGCAGCTATTGCTGTCTAAGCTGATGTGGTTTCACCAAAGGAAACTCTGTTAATGTTAGAATAGTGTGTCAGTTTTGAAAGTCTAGAAATCCTGTACTCACAAAGACAAAACACAAGTATAGGATTAAGTTGTCATAATATTTTTGTTTCTATATTAAAAATGATATTTTAAAACCATGTTATCCCGTTGATGTGCTCAAGTTGTTACATTATATGTACTAAAGCTCAAAACTAGTCTCGAAAATCCCAAATTCTCCAGCTCCAATTCTTTAACTACTAAGCTTCTAGCAAATGCAGCAGCCTTATGCTTATTTTTGGCTACAATACTATTTGTGCCAAACAATGCATTAAAAAAAGTCAACCTTCAAAAAAATTGATAATGTTTGCATTAGCAAGAAGAGACTTGAAAGTTTTGGTTGTTGGGTGGAATCCTCTCCCATTGCAATCAGTGGGAGTTTTGCCTTTGACTTTACTGAGACTTTGCCAGATAAGTATTTGAACCTATTCAAATATTTCAGTAAAGAAATCCAGCTGAAAACATCACAAGAAAAAGCTTTCTTGCTAGATGTCCAACACTGCCTGGTTTCAGCTGATCAGAAAGACTGCATGAATTGTTCTTGTATGGGTAATTTGGTCTCTCTGCTTCTGGGAGCAGCTGAGATCGAGATGTGGAACAATATGTTTGCAGAAGAGCCTAGAAGCAAATTAGAAACATGCAACTTTGGAAGACAAATAAGTTGAGTTCAGCTGGGTTTACCCTATTCATCAACATTCAGAAAAAGCCAGGCTGTGTTTAGGATGCACCTGGAGTGCAGACTTATTCTTAAGGTGTTGCAGTGGGAGTGGTTTCCAAATCTTAAGGCTATGTCTACACTGGCAGCTTCTTGTGGAAGAACAGCCATTCTTCCACAAAGCTTGTCGGCTGTCTACACTGCATGAGATTTCTTCCAGAAGTAAATTTACAGCACAACGTTGTAAAACAGGGCTTCTTCCGGAAGAGTTATTCCTCTCCCCACAAGAAATAAGCCGTCTTGCGCAAGAGCTCTTCCAGAAGAGGTCAGTGTAGACAGGCAACATGAACTTCTTGTGCAAGAAGCCCCTATGGTTAAAATGGCCATTAGAGCTTTCTTGCGCAAGACAGCGTCTACACTGCCATGGATGCTCTTGTGCAAAAGCATGTGGCAGTGTAGACGCGCTCTTGTGGAAGAGTTCTTGTGCAAGAAGCTGCCAGTATAGACATAGCCTAACTGTACAGTGTGACAGCTGATCAGCCACTACAAGTACAATGCTTTTCCCAAGCCACTTTTCAGAAATACCCATGTCTGTTTTACAGAATGGAAGGCACCATGTACTGGTACATCCCAGAAGAAGTGCCACACAGAGGCTGGTAGCATAAGGCTGAGAGAATTCAGCATCAGTTTATATCCCCTCCTCCCCCGGGATGCACAGTGCCCAAGGAGGCAAACAAATCCATTCCGTGGGCCTACATTTTCAAAGGCAGCTAGTGATTTTGGTGTCCCTGGGCATTGGCTCCCATAATCACTGGCTACTTTTGCAAATCAAGGCTAAGATGCATGGGGCTGACTTATTTTTCTCTGGGGATGCTCCAATCTGCCTCTGCTCCTTCCCCCAAGGCCCTGCCCTCACTCTATCTTTTCCCACCCCTGTTTAGCCCTCTTCTAGACCTCACCCTGACACCTCCCCAGGAGCAGAGCTGGCCCAAGCTACGGGCTGACCGGGCTATCCCCGGGGGCGGGGCCACGCATGCGTCACATTCCCAGGGGCGGTGCCGCGCTCCCGGGGCCCGGGGTGCACGAATGGCTCGGGCTGGCCCTGCAAGAGCCCACCCTTGCTCAGCTTCTCTGATCCACCCCCAAGTCCCCAGCCTCACTCTGCCTCTTCCCATAATCCCATCACTGAGCCGCCACACAGCTCAGTGTGTGTGGCTGCTGGGTGCTGAGCACCCACTATTTTTTCCAGAGGGGTTCCAGCCTCAGAATCCCAATGGAGTCAGTGTCTATGCCATGGTGTCGTCAGTGTCTATGCCATGGTGTCAGAATCCCAATGGAGTCAGTGTCTATGCTTACAGAGCAGTTCAGTGTCCAGAGGAAGGCAGGGGCACATGCCATGTGGTGCAGTAATGCTGCCCATCCTTGGTCTGGGGGACATGGTCAGCAACTTCAGCTGGAGCAGGCCCGAGCCCTGAGCGCTTTTGCCCATGATCATTTGGCAATAAATGGCAGAACTGGGAGCTGGATCATAAGGTATGTCTACACTACCCCCCTAGTTCGAACTAGCAGGGGTAATGTAGTCATCCGCAATTGCAAATGAAGCCCAGGATTTGAATTTCCCGGGCTTCATTTGCATGAAGCCGGCCGGCGCCATTTTTAAATGCCGGCTAGTTCGAACCCCGTGCCACGCGGCTACACGTGGCACGGAGTAGCTAGTTCGGATTAGGCTTCCACGAGGAGTACAGCTAGTTCGGATTAGGAAGCCTAATCCGAACTAGCTAGTCCGTGCCGCGTGTAGCCGTGCGGCACGGGGTTCGAACTAGCCGGCATTTAAAAATGGCGCCGGCCAGCTTCATGCAAATGAAGCCCGGGAAATTCAAATCCCGGGCTTCATTTGCAATTGCGGATGACTACATTACCCCCGCTAGTTCGAACTAGGGGGGTAGTGTAGACATACCCTCAGACTCCTGGCTCTGTCCTTTAAATGCCCGTGCACTCTTCCTGAGGGCAGGTACCAGAGGGGGAAGCAGCCAGGTCAGAAATAGCTCAGGTCAGCCATTCCAGTGGCACCTTAGCTACAGCTAGATAAATATTAGGAACAATGTCGCTCAGATCCTCCAAGAAGTCAGAATGCTTCAGAGAGGTCAGAGCTTTACAATGAAAGCATAAGGGCGTGACTATGCCTGGACACACTCTGAGACACGTTGGCACAAACAGAAAATCCGGCCTACCCCTGCAGCCACCTCACATACTGGGGGAAATGCTATTTTAAAAAGCAGGGTCTGGGATCTTTCTGAAAATAGGGGGTTTTGCAAGGAGCAAGTCTGTGGCTATGGATTAGAACAGCTGGGGCCACGCCAGCACACACTGGGATCCCTTTGTTTTCATTGGCACTGATCTTTGTATAATCAATATCGTTGTTTAGACAAAGGGGGAAATATCCCGCGGAACAAAGAACATTGATTGCTCAAATCTGCGTCATTCTTTTTAAAGAAAGGCAGTCATGACTCTGAGCAAATTAGGCTAAAGCAACTGTTTTGTTCTCACACAAGCAGCTTTAATTCGGGAAAAGTAAAAGATAAACCGTCATTTGCAAGTGCAGCCATAGGCTGGCTGCAAAGCACTTTAAAAATACTATTGAATTCATTCCTTCAGCACCCCTGTGATAGTGGGAAGCATTATCTTCACCATTAGTCATGTGGGCAACTGGCACAGAACTGGCAAGAAGCTCGCCCCAGTAGCCCAGTTCAGGGGAAAGACTTGAATGGGTGTTCTGGCTCCCACTCAACTGACAGAATACGTTCTAAGATCTCCTATTTCTCCAAGCTTTTCCTGAGAAATCTGATGCTCGCTCAATGCATTTGGGGAAAACTGGATGTTCTGAGATAAGAATATGATGTGGATTCAGCAATTCAGGGTTGAGGGGAGGGATTGACACCAGATTTGGGATCCGTCTTAGTGTTGGGTCCACTTCTTTCTATTCTGCAAAGCTCCAGAACTGTTTTGTCTCTCCCATGGCCTCCAAAAACCTCCTTCAGAATCAAGTCATGGGGCCTGTCGAGTCCCAAACTCGACAAGGTGTTGAGCAACATCTACCAGGCACATTAACATTACCTCATGGGAGGACCTGATTTATCAGTAACATAGTCCTGGTTAAAATATGCAAGAAAGTTCTCATTTTTTCAGGGCTCTTGAATTAGTTTCTATTCTGATTAGTGTCACAGCCTAACTTCTCCAAAGAGATCAGCCATTCCTGGAGTGATCATATTTAGCCTGTATGTAGAGAGGCAGAATGCTAGATTAACAGGGGTATTTCCAAAGCTATAATCATTTGCCTGACCCCAGGTAACATTTGCTGGCCAGACGTATTTTGCTATTGCCAGGAAATACACCTGTGTATACAGAATGCAGAAGAAAGACTTTAATTAACCAGTCATGAAAACACTGCCTGAAAATGTCGTGTTGTTTCAGGATAGCATGATGGTATCAGATCAAGAAATCATGAGGCAAGCATGGGATCACAGTGCGATAGCTTTGTTTGGGAAAACAACAGTTTACTCAAGCAACAAACACAGAGAATAATGACTAATGGCCTAATGCACTTTCCCTGATACACTATTAACTATGAACCTCAGTGGAAATACTCCTGGAGTGTAATTTAGAGCAGAAATGGGCCTTAAATCCTGGACCTAACGGGGGAGGCATTTATGTTCTGCCTTCATAAGGAACTATGGAGCCATTTGAAAACTCAGGCAGTAGTTACTGCCTATTCCATTTTTCATCCCTTCAGCTGTAAACTTTATGGTTTGGTATTATTCTATATTTGGGAATTTGCTCTTGGAGGTTTCTGTTTGTACCTGGCTGCTTTGTTGCTTTCATTCCCTCTTCTCCTCCCACAGATGACATCATCTGCTGCAATGAAGGGTCTTTTCTGACTGGCTGGGCTAGGCTGAATATTGGTTGGATTTAGTCCCTAAGGAAAGCAGGTGTTTGCTCAGAGCTATTCCACCCCCAGAATTAGGCTGGTCAAATTGCTTGGATTTGCCATTTTTTTAATCTGAATCTAAATGAGATGTGAGGATTGTGAAGAGCAGGTGGGATATGCTGATTATTCGAATCCTTGTGGTTTAAGTGCATGACGAGTAGTTTATTTTTCCCTTTTCTTTCATGTTCACACAATGTTTTACACTGATTTCCCCTGCACACGTTTATCTGCCAGACAGAGTGATATAATGGACACTGAGAGTCTCAGGGGTTTTTGTAAGAGCTTGATATGGCCGGGCTGTGAACTCAGAGGCAGTGTGTGTATCTAATCCTAAAATACAATAACAGGCTTCTTCTTGGATTATGCTGAGTTTGCTTAATGTATGATTACTTATTGTTCGCCTGCGTAATGATGCACTTGGGATTTAGTACAATTTGAAAATATTAATGACCATGATAACTTTTAAATATTTCAGACAAAATCTTCCCATAGCTTAAAGGAACACTCTCGAGATAAATTCACACTGAGCAGAAAAATAGAAAAAAAGATTTTCCCTTATCTGTGTTACTTACTCTCAATTTTATAACCTAACTTACTTGGAGCCTTGAAAGACTTTCTTGGAGCCTTGATTCATCAGCTTTACACTGGTGTGGTGGAGTCACATCAGTATAAAACTAGTGGAATGTAAAAATAGACATGCAGTTTGGGGAACACTGGTGAATCAGCCTTTTCCCAGTCTGAACTATTGGTGTATGTTCTGCAGCTGAGTCAGGGTGGGACAGGGCAAGGAAACTGAAGCAGTCAATTTCACTTTCTGACCTTAGTCAATTTCACCTTCTGATTCCCCAACACTTATGTTCCCATCCACTGCAGCATTTGTGATTCCAACATTGCAGTGGGGTATTTACACTAAAAATACTGATATGACTATTTTACCCATGAATGCAACACATGAGATCTCTATCGGGGTGCCAGTGCTGTGACCCTGAAATAGGGGAAGTTATAGCACCAACTATTTCACTTGTCAGGGAAGCATTTGTTTTAAACATTAATACTAATGTTGACAACAGAGGGCAGATGAGGGAGCTCCTTCATGCAAGCAACAACCATTGAGGCCCCTGGGAGCGGTCTGTATGATGTGGCTGCTGAGCACCCCATATTCACCGAAAATAGCTCTAGCACACAGCGGATGCATTTTCTTTTACGCTACAGGGGCAACCAATGACCAGCTGACAAAATTTGATCAAGAGGCTTCTTCAGAAATATTGCATCTCGTTAGTGATACCTATGACATTTTGTGTAAAACATGACAGCCACTCCATATGCCTGCACGCACCACCACCGAGTCCCTCTTTTCTTCCACTGCTGGCCCTGCATCTCTTGACCCAACATGCATCCTCCTCGCCAGCACCTCATGGAGGCTCCTCTAGGTAGCACCACAGTAATGGTGTTGGCAGGTGGGTGTCCTGTGTTAGCAACTTGGCCACATGCATCAGAGGAATGTCTGGAGAGATTGTGTAGGTAGCCGTTCCCCCTGGCACTTCCACCTGCACTGTTAGGGTTTGCAGGAGGGGAATTCCCTAGGTAGCATCTGTGGCAGCTGCAGCACTGCAGCTGCCTTAGTCCGCCTCGCCCCAGAGACAGCTGGACTTTTTAACAAGCACAGGCAGGTTTGTTTAGCATTTTGAGCCTGTGAAACATTTTTGTGCCACTCACCACTCCACCATTGTTTCTTGGAGAAACAAAGCAAAGGCTTTGAAGGGAGCTGGAGTAAAAGGGGAGAAGGGTGTGTGTGTGTGTGTGTGTGTGTGTGTGTGTGTTCCAAGTACAACTAACCAACGTTTGGTGGGAACTCAGCATACCTAGGAGTCTTTCTGCACTTTAGCCTACTTTGCTAGGTTCCTTTGTCTCTGTCCATTCTTCTCCACAACCTAGCCTGCCTGTTTGGACATGGGACATGTCATAAGATCCTGTTTGTGGATGCTGGGTCAGATATAAAAATAACAGACGTAAATGTTTGGCCAAACCCAAACCATTGAGAGTTTTAAAAAGTTCCAGAGACATTTCTTCTTACCTCTTTTCATTTTTGTAGGTATTAGCATTTCCTAGTTGCGACTGGGACTAAAAGCAGAAATGATGAACTATTGAGGTGGGGGAGAGCAAGCTGTTCTCTAGTCGTCTGGAGGACTAGAATCAGGAAGCCATTTAGACACAATGGTGGTGGGTGCAGACTAAAAACCTAAGAAGAACAGAGGACCAGAAATCTCCAGAGAAAACCTCTTCTAGAGGATAGCGAATCCATTTTTTTTCCAGATACCATAGGATTGGATCATTTGATAATATCTCAACTTCTATGCTTTTACTCTCAAACCAATGTCAGAATCCTTTTAGGGTTCATTCAGAAGTGACCCTTTATTTAAGGCAGTTCTAAGGGAAATCTCCATGTTGTGCAGTTGGGTTTGTTCCAGCTGGTGACTTTCCTGATGCATGCAGTGAAACCAAATGATATTGATCACCCCACTGCCTTGTTGTGTTGCAATATTACACAGAGCTTCCCTGAGAAAATATGATTCATTACAGGATGCTATTGATTGGAGGTTGTGATTAATTCCTTCCCCCCTTCGGGTGCACCGCTGTAATGAATCCACTCAATTTAAAAACATTACAACCAATAGGCCCAATCACTGAAAGGAAATGACACCTGACCCTCCAGTTCTGCTCCTTGTTGCAGTTGATTTTCTGCCTCATTTGTATAGAAATGATAATACATAGCACTTCTACTGTGCCTTCCATGAGGGCACATTAGAAACATTATGGCTGCGTCTAGACTGGAAAGTTTTTCCGCAAAAGCACACGCTTTTGCGCAAAAACTTGCCAGCTGTCTACACTGGCCGCTTGATTTTGCGCAAAAGCACTGATGTTCTACTGTCCAAAATCAGTGCCATGTCATGCCATCAGTGCTTCTTGCGCAAATGCTTTGACGTTCCCGTTCGGGCAAAAGCCCTTTTCCGGAAATGTTTTTGTGCAAGAGGGCCAATGTAGACAGAAAATGGCCATCGGGGCTTTCTTGAGCAAAACCACGTCTAGATTGGCTCGCACACTTTTCCGCAAAAAGTGCTTTTGCGGAAAAGCGTCCGTGCCAATCTAGAAGCTCTTTTCCGCAAATGCTTTTAACGGAAAAACTTTTCTGTTAAAAGCATTTGCGGAAAATCATGCCAGTCTAGACGTAGCCTATGTATTTAGGATCTCATGCCCTTGAGAGATAGGAAAGAACTATTGCCCCCATTTCACCAACAGCAGGAACTAAAGAACTGATTGACGAAGTGCCCTAACAGGCCACACAGTGAGTCAGTATCGGAGCCTGGTGTGGAGTCTGGCTCTAAAGCCACGCGTCACATGACCCAACCAACAGACCACACTGTCTCCACTTTGGTTTTCTGTTCCCCTTCGTTCTTGCTCTTTGGTACTCTCCCCATCCTTTTTGATCTTGTTTGCTACAGGACAGATCCACAGATGGGAGCAATGGTCTCTAGTTACAGTGGGGGAGGTCTAGGTTGGATATTAGGAAAAACTATTTCACTAGGGGGGTGATGAAGCACTGGAATGGGTTACCTAGAGAGATGGTGGAATCTCCATCCCTAGAGGTTAAGTCCCAGCTTGACAAAGCCCTGGCTGGGATGATTTAGTTGGGATTGGTCCTGGGCAGGAGGTTGGACTCGATGACCTCCTGAGATCTCCTCCAACCCTACGATTCTATGGCTCCCATTGACTTTAATAGGTTTTAAAGATCAGGACCTGTTTGCATGCTTCTAAGGCCATTGTGTTGTCTCTTCCTCTAATGCTGCTTTTATGTGAAACTAGGAGAAATTAGCACTGGCGAGAGCCAGATGGAAGCAGCAAACCTCAGCTGATCTCTCCATGATGAAGGAGCAGGCGTAGTGCTGCCAGTAGAAAGTTCAGTGTCAGCAGTACACAAAGAGCTCTCCTCAAGGACCAATCCCTCCTTGGGCAAGTATTTCCATTCAAAACTGAAGTTAAACAAATGAAACCCATGCATGTGTAATCCACATACCTTCTGGGTGTGATGCACTGTCCCATGTAGCGACACTTTGACCACTTATAGAAAAAGAAAGCATGCATATCCTCCACAGCCTGAGCTGAGAGCCAGCTAGCTTTTAGCTCAAACTCTAGAGGCTTATGCATGAAGCTCCAGAGATCCAGGGTTCGGTTCTGCCTGCCGGCATTACACATGCAATACAGATACAATCCAAGTACAACTAGCTGGCAGCTTCCCTGGTACTATAGATGAGCGTGAGCCACAAAACTCAGCTCTGGGTTTTGGTTGAAGCCCATCGTTAACTAGCCAGTGCAAAGTCTCAGCCACTGATACACTCCAAATAGAAGCTTGATTTCCTCTTGTCCCCAAGGAAGCAGCCATACATCATGGGAGGTCAGGCAGTACTTACAGTGCCATCCTCCTCTGAGTCTCCACCAATCAGGGCCGCTTTCAGTGTCAGACAATTTAAAGCCAGAAGGGAAATTAAATCACTTAGTGTGACCTCTGAGAACTTGCACCTGGTTATTTCTGTAATGCATCCTGGAACTGTAACTTGTGTCTGGCTAAAATAACTCTTTCAGCAAGGCATCCAGGACTCAATACATCACAAGATGGAGAATCCACTATTTCTCTTGTTCCTATGGTTAATCTCCAACACACGGAAGCAACCCAGCAGCAGGGAAAGGGGGAAAGGAGAGGGGACAGAGGGAGGATACCCAGTTTCAGCAATTAAAATCTAGGACTTACAGCACCCATCTAGGGGAGCACAACCCTTCCTCCATGACACCTATACCATCGATAGTAAAAACACGTGTCTTATTTCTAATTTGAATGTGTCTGACAGTAGCTTCCTGTCATTGGTTCTTGCTGTACCTTTCTCTGTTAGATTAAAGAGCCCTTTAGTGCCCATATTTGCTCCCCATGAAAGTACTCAAGTCACCTCTCACTCTCCTTTTTTATGAGATAAACACATTGGCTACGTCTAGATTTTCATGATTTTCTGCAAATGCTTTTAACGGAAAAGTTTTCCGTTCAAAGCATTTGCGGAAAAGAGCTTCTAGATTGGCACGGACGCTTTTCTGCAAAAGCACTTTTTGCGGAAAAGCGTCCATGCCAATCTAGACGTGCTTTTGCGCAAAAAAGCCCCGATCGTCATTTTAGCCATCGGGGTTTTTTTGTGCAAAACAGTACTGTGCTGTCTACACTGGCCCTCTTGCACAAATGATTTGTGCAAGAGGGCTTTTGCCCGAATGGGAGCAGTATAGTATTTCCGCAAGAAGCACTGATTTCAGACAGTAGGAAGTCAGTGTTCTTGAGGAAATTCAAGGGGCCAGTGTAGACAGCTGGCACATTTTTCCGGAAAAGCAGCTGATTTTGCGGAAAAACTTGCCAGTCTAGACACGGCCATTGAACCCCAAGTCTCTCCCTGAATGACATCCTCCAGCTCTGAAATAATTTTTGTGGTTCTTTTCTTTCCTCCTCCAATTTGCTGACCTCCTTTAAAGTGGATACCACAGTGGATGCAGTCTGCCAGTACAGGCCTCATTAATGCCTTATACCAGAGCAACTCAACACGTGGCCCATGGGCTGCATGCAGCCCGTGGCCTGTTTGTTTGTGGCCCACAGTGCGGTTTGGGTTTACATTGGGTTCAACATGTGGCCTGCGGGTGGAATCCTTTGAACATGGCCTCCACTGGGAACACGCTCCACAATGGCGAGTCAATATAATGGTCTCCTGTTGATATTCATTTTAGTAGTTCAATTCCTGGACTGTCATTGCTCATTAAAAGCACTATCATATGGGTGGAAATCGGGTAATTATTGCATTTTATTAATATCAGCAGAACTGACTTACATGGGGCCTGTGTGTTGGGTAGTCTTGCCTTAATCTTTGTATTCATGCCTGTCAGTGTGAAAGACGCTATTTGCATATATATTTGCATTTAAGATGTGGCCCTCAGCATGTGCTGGGCATATCATTGTGGCTCCTGGGGCTTCCAAAGTTGAGTAGCCCTGCCTTATACAGACAAAATCACCTCCCAACCTCTACTTGCTACTCCCCTGTATAACAACCATGGATCAAATTAGCTCTGTTTGCCACAGCATCGCACTAAGAGCTCATATTGAGTTGCTTATCCACTATGACCCCTAGATCCTACAGGGTCACAGCTTTCCAGGACACTTTTCCCCATGCTGTAGATATGGCCTGTATTCCTTGTTCCTAAGCATATATAACTTTACTTTGGGTGCATGAATACTGATTTTATTTGAATGGGCTCAGCTTATCAAACAATCCGTATCACTGTGTGTGATCGCCTGTCTTAACCACTCTTCCAATCTTCGTGTCATCTGCCAATATTAGCAGTGATTTTATATTTACTTTCAGATCATGTTGAATAGTACTGGACTTAGTACCACTCGTGGTATAACCCTACTCAAAACCGCCGCTTTACAGGGAGGTGGGGGAAGCCCCACGCAGCCGCCGGCAATGGGCTGGCTGGGGAAATCGTGTTATTCTGGGGATGGTCGTGTAATTCAAAAAACTTTCCCTAAAAAAAATCGTGCTATCGCAAAAATGTGTTAAGCGGGCACGTGTTAAATGAGGAATTACTGTACAAATATATCACCCAGCTTCTTTCCAAATACAGAATAGAAACATTTATTGAACATTGCTGCTTTTTCTGCCTTCTCACTAACAATTTTACCCCTGCATCTACTGATGGGACTGTCCAATGCTGGGATTTATTTTGTTCTTGACACATTCAAAAAACCTCTATACTGTATAGATGCAGCCGTCGCATGGCATCCCTTTATCTTGCCTCTAAGTACCACTGCCTACCCTGTTCTTGTGGTCTCCTAGTCACAAGCACGTGCAGACTGTTTGTCTTTCAGTCCACATGCACTTAATCTTCAGTTTTGAAGCACAACAGAACATACTACAGGTTTACAGCAGGAGGAAACTTCCATGTAGCTTTCTTGCCTCTCCTAGGCTCCCTCTTATAAGCTCCCCTTCACTGCCTGTTCTTTCCAACTATGAAGCCTCCCAATTACTGAGCCAATTGCCTCTCAGTCCAACAACTGTCACCCCAGTGTCAGTAATCCCCAATAAAAATGGGTTAATTGCCTTCAATTAAACCGGCAGTCTTCCCAGTGCTGCAGCAACTGCAGCGACTGGGGCATTACAGTTAGCAACCTGTCACAGAGTTCCACGACTTTATTTATGTGTTAATATTATTGTAATCTTCCCTCACATTTAAATATATGTTGCTTACTTGTATGTGGATCATTTTCAATAACTTTACACGCACATTGTTCTCTATATTGCTTAAACCGCACTTATGCTATAATGTAAGTGGAGTGCCTGTGCTTAGTTTCTCTCACCCTGATTTCCTTAAACTGTCTGCGTGGAAAATAAAACTAAGAAACTGCACTCCACAGACATGCTGGCAAAGTGGGGATGATGCATGGTCTCATGCACCGTTTCTCTGTAGACCAGTGCCAGCCTCTGAGATCTCCCCGGCACCATTAGGAAGTAGGGATGTAAGCAACTAGTTGACTATTGATGAGACTAGTTGCTTCCCCCCTTGCTGCCTCTGAGAGGCAGCAAGAGGGGTGGAACAGGAACCGGTGCTGGGGGGGAAGCTGGCTTAAAAGCCGGTTTGTATCAGTCTTTGTGAGAGTCAAACAATGAGGATTATTATTTAGGATGTTGGCAGAAACCTCCTCTCTGGTTCTCTGTGTGGATCCCATCACCCACTTCACAATGTTATGAGATGTCATCTGAGAGGAGTACACAGCACAATGTGTCAGCAACGAACCATGCAGTTAGCTGAAAAGTCAAGTTCAAGCTCGTTTATAAACAAGAAGCTGGATTTGTTGGGTTTGATTTTGTCTTTTTAACTCACGTCTGAGAAACCGGCGTTTAGCATTTACTATACCTTTTGGAAAAAATGGCTAATGTGTGGAATAAACAAAGAGGAAAGAGGAAACCAGGAAGGGTCTGGAGCCAATCTGTTATTTGCGCCTGATGGAAAGATCAACTTTGCTTCAGAACTTTCCAGCTGGTAAAACTTTCACTCTGCAAATTCAATATGAAACCAAATGTGTTTCTTTAAACAGAGCCTCTGCGGACTTTCAGAGATGTTGGTGGGTCAGATGTATCCAATTAGCAAGGGCCTGTGACAGCATGCTAGGGCCCTGAGGGGAAGGAAGGGGAATCTTCCAAAGCATATCTCGTATGCAGTGAGCTGGGCTGAGGTACATTCCCTTCTTGGAGTGAAGCGCAGAGAGCTCAGAGCAGAGCTTGCTGTCAGAAACACATCGCTTGCTATGCACGCAGTACAGACAGAAGGCTCCTGCAGTAGAATACGTTTGTACCAGCAGTGCTCAACCTTTTTCTTTCTGAGCCAAACCTCCCCTCCCCCAACTTACTATAAAAACTCCACAGCCCAGCTGTACCACAACTGTTTTTCTGCACATAAAAGCCAGGGCCAGTGTTTAGGGAGAGCAAGCAGGGCAATTGCTGGGGTGGGGGTCACACAACAGGGAGCCCTATGAAGCTAAGTTCCTCAGGCTTGGCTTCAGCCCCAGATGATGGAGCTTGGAGCCCCAAGCTGCAGTCCTATGTGGTGGGGCTTTGGCTTTCTGCTCTGGGGCTATGTCTAGACTGCAGGCTTCTTTCAGAAGAAGCTTTTCTGGAAGAGATCTGCCGAAAAAACTTCTTCCGAAAGAGAGCGTCCACACTGCGAAAGCACATTGAAAAAGCCATCTACTTTTTTGACAGATAGCCTCTACACTGAATGGATGCTATCTCGCATGTAAGCTGTGATTACTATGGACGTAATGGCCACCAGGTCACTAGTGCTTTTTCCTCTTCTTGCGAAACAACCCCCTCTTCCCCGTCCACACTTCAGATCAGAAGAGCTCTTCCGGAAAAAGGCTTCCACCTCATAGAAAGAGGTTTACCAATGTCAGAAAAACCCCTCTGTTCTCTCAAATTTTTTTTCAAAAGAACGTGATTGTAGTGTGGACACAAGTGAAGTTTTTTTTCAGAAAAATGGCTGTTTTTCCGAAATAAAACCTCTGCAGTGTGAACGTACCCTGAGCCTAGTGAGTCTAATGCTGTCATGCTTGGAGGACCCCCATAAAACCTGCTTATGCTCCCTCCCCATCCCAGAGGGCCTCAGACTTCTGGTTATGAACCGCTGGTTTATACAGTGCAGCCAGATAAGAGCCAAATTCTGCTTTTGGATAGTCACATTTGGCGGTAATGTGAGCCCCAGATGTGCAGCCAAGAGCACAAGTTTGCTTACAGTGATTAAGTAGAGTAGCGTGAAGAGACGGGGATATTTTTACAATATTCTACCTGGCTTACCATGTGAAGTGCTTGTGTTTTGTGAGGCCTAAAGTTTCTGGCATATGAGGCTGGGTCCTGCGAATCCTTCCTCGGGCAAAGCTCTCATTGATATCAATGGCAATTTTGACTGAGTAAGGTGTAGAGGCCAAGCCTTTAGGTCATCATTGGGATCCTTTTAATTGAATCTAACAGATACTAAAGAGCATCTAAAGGTCTAATGGGATCTGTAAAGTGCACTGTCCTTTTACACACAGACACTTTCTCCTTCAGTCTCTTATACCTCACCAAACCAAGCTACTGGCTGATGCTGATGGTCCTGTGAATATGACGCATTACATACCAAGGAGCTGCAGCCTCATAAATAGATTATATAAGTGGAGACACAAGAAGTGCTTCTATAATACTACTACAGACAGTACCTCATTAAGCTGTGTGGTGACTGGCTTGTGAAAAAAACAGGGCTGATCAGAGAGGCTACTCATTTTCTTCAGTTCACCTGATAAATATAAATGTGTCTCCCAAGGTTAGCTCTCTGTGTAATCATCTTACCTCACAGCTGTCTGACAGCAAAATCAGGAACAAAGACTTGAAGTACAAGGCGTCTTTGAAGAAAAGCTGAACAAGGCTTTAAATTTTAGATGGGCTTTCGGTTAGAAAAATAATAAAACCAAACATCTTAATAAAAAGATCAGCTCTAACTTCAGTAATCCGGCCAGACAACAGCAGGATGCAGAGAGACCTGGGGAATGTTTGATGTAAAATCAAGGTCAGTGCCCAGAAAATCAGAGACAGACGTTGGGAGCGGTATGTGAGCCATTAAAAATGAAAGGAAACCTGAGACAAGCTGCTCTGAAAGCTGCCCAAGACGCTGCTCACTCTGTGCCTGCTGAAGCTCCCGCTCCGTTCTGAATCTGGCAGAGCGGTGAATGCCACGGTGTGGTACTGTCAGGGGAAAGGAAACCCAGAATAGAAACAAGAGGCAAGTGAGGGAAGTGCTTTAAAAACTCCCTTCTGGTCATTAATCTAGTGAGAGGGGGGAGTTTCAAGGCTTAGGCTCCAGACCTTGAACTCAAGTGACTGAACCCCCTCCTTGCCTTTACCCACAGAGCACATACAGAAAGGGCAGCAATGCACTAGCTTCTCCAGGGCCTCCAACCCTGAAAAGATCAACAATGTGGAGGCATGCGGGCATGTCAGTCCCTGGCCCATTCAGACCTTAGCTCAAGCGTAGTCTCTTTTTTGTTCAGACCCACATTTCTTGGTCCAGACTCTAGAGAAAATAATAATATGCCTAATAATGATGACAATAAATAAAAAGCTTTCAGGGTCCATTCAAAAGCACCTGGTGACCCAGATTTGGCCCACAATCTGCCTACTGATGATTCCTGCCTTAGCCTCTGTGCAGGGACTGCTGGATAGCAAAGTCATACCTAGTGTTCCACTCAATCCCCAGGAAGGGATGGAGGCCAAACTCATTCACATATAATATCTGACAGTTTGCCCTTCCCTGTTCCCTTGGAGTTCGCCCTCCCTTTTCACCCCTTTTTCATTGACTTCACTGAGGAGGGTCGGGGTCTTCTCTCTTATCATGTCACCCCTATTCCACTCTGCTATCAATGCCAACCTCATTGTCCTTAATGTCTTTGTGCTTTCCTCCTCCCTTACCATGCACTTGGAATACTTTCCCTGAGCGAACCTATAAAACCACTGATCTGTCTTCCCTCCAACCCTTCCTCAAGACCTACTCCTACAACCATCAGCTGGGAATGACTAAGTAGCCAGACAGCAGAGTCTCCTAATATCCTTCTTACTTGTTAGTTTCTCTCTCGTAATTTGACAACATTTTACACCCTGTACTTTAGCCTGGATTTTACTACATACCTATTCCTTGACAATCCTTGTGTCATTTCTTTCCCTTAAAACCAGCATTTGCCATGACCGTAGTTTGGGATAAAAAGTCTTAACCTGATCTGTATCATAGTTCAAGTCAACATTTTCTTTGTGTGTCAATATTTTATGCTTATTTTTTCTTCCTGGTGAAACAGAAAAACAATCCAAGATCCCTGCTGGAAACATTCGCTTAAATGATTTAAAGTCTTCCAAGTCTGCCCGAAAGCTTCAGAGAGCTCTCACGCACTGTGATCTAAGACAGAATGAGCTCATGGATCATGTTTATTTTGGCTTTGACCCATTTGACATGGTGTTATACCAGCTGGCAACAGCATGTCAAGTGACCACAACTGACAAACCACAGATCCTTAAGTACAATATTAACCAACAGCTTTTGACCATGGGCCTGCTGCCCACAGAGAAAGCCAAAAACAACGCCTTTGTTTGTAAAAGTTTACCAACAAATTATGCCTCAGCTGTATAGCAGTGTTTACCTCTAATAATTATGGTTACCGTAAATTGCATAAATGATCCAGCTAACTTTGTGGCAGGTGCTCACTGTGTGGCTTTCCAAACAGATTTATTTTACCTAGTTTTATACTTCAGCCAGAATCAGCATAATGACAGGGCCACGCCCAGGGGATCTCAAGTTTTAGATTCCCCTGGCCAATATATTTTTTATTAGCCAGTAATAATGTGTCATCACACACTGGAGGCTTTGTTGGTCTTGTATGGTGACATTGCTTTCACCATGTGACATGACATGATGATGCATTCTCCCCACATTCTAAGCGATCTGGAGTATATCACAATGCCACTTTACTGTAGTTAGGCAGTAAAGAGCACAAGAAACATGCATTGTCTATTATTTGTCAGCTGCGAAAGTCCCTGAATCTTGGTAGTACCCTTGTGCTTTTAGTCTGGCCCTCTTCTCTGAGAAAACATGTCAGATTGTAAACACCTTGAGACAAGGGATTGTCATTTCTATATTGTTGTACAGCACCTAGCACAGCAGGGCCCAGTCCTGGTTTAAACTGGTAGGCTCTTCTAGAATATCTTTCATTGTTGTATGTAGTCTTGTTGCAGCCAAGTTGGTCCCAGGATTTTAGAAAAGAGCTCTGTGTAAACTCAAAAGTTTCTCTCTCTCAGCAGTAGAAGTTGGTCCGATAAAAATATTACCTTACACACCCTAACAACGACGACGAGAAAATGAACCAGCTCTAGGATCAGTGTTCTTTAAAATATTCATTAATAATAACAAGGGATGAACAATGAGGTATTAATATTGGAAGATGAAACAAAATTATTTACGTTAGGCAAAAACTAGAGAAGACTATGGGGAACCGCAGAGAAATCTAACAAAAATAGGCAATCATTCGTATGCCAATTTTTGTGTATGCTCCTAGAGTGACAGAAAGGTGCACAGTTGTGTAAATTGAAAGCAAATAAGAGGTGTGACAAGTCAATGTAATCACCGATATTTCTTGGAGAAGTAAACCCTGGGAACTGAAATGCAGAATCAAGGCATCAAGACAAGATGATTTCATTCTGCCAGCCAAACACAAACAAGGCCAGAACTAGACTTATTATAGTGAAATTAAACAACACTCACCTGTGCAGGCTCTGTGTGGAACATTTTGCATGTGGCTCTGGTCCCACTGCTCTATCAATCTGACCTATCAGTAGTTACCTACTTGCTTGTTTGGTCATTTATACATTCTCCGCACTGTGGTATTTGAGCACTTTCACGTCTTGTTGAGATTGACTTGACATTTAATAAATGGCTTTCTATCTAACATTGCATCTTCCAGTTTGGTCCTTGTAATTCATTGTCAGTGAAATATCTGAAACACAAGTTTCAGAGGATGGATTGGAATTTGGTGCATAATTTATCATCACCTTCCATTCCAGAAGAATGACTGTTCCAGTAAAGTCTGGCCCAGATCTGTTGGCTAAATTCCTCTTTGCTCATTCTGACTGGGAGGAGTATAGCGCCTACAAATGTCTTACGTGAGGACGGCTGGATCCTCTCCTTGAGATTCTTGTCAAAGCCTTAATGCTGGTGTTGGAATCAAGGTTTAACGACTAAAGCCTGAACATATGCTTCACTGAAGCCAGACCAAGCCAAAGAACAGTTGTGATGAAGATGATTGGAAGCAATGGTATTAAATCACTTAGACTACATTGAACCCACTAAGGCGGCATTGACAGATTTAAGTCACAGACTATGGTAATTAGTAAAGAGAAGAGCCACACCTGCAGTGACCCATGAAGAAACTGCCTCTTTCAAGAACGCACGCTGCACCCTGCTTGTACTGGCTCTACTGGTTTGGTGTAGGGATACACCAGGCCCACAACTACTTCTCTTCGCCCTCCCTCCCCCCAGGCAGTTTCTAGTGATGCCCTCACCTTTTGACCCTAACTCAAGGATTGTGACTGAACCCTCCGTTGGACTTGTGCCTTCTCCTTCAACCCCCACTCAGCATTTGTGGCTCCAAGCTAAAGTTTATGGCCCAGATTTCCAGAAATGAACACCAAAAATTGAGATTTTCCATCCACATGTAGGTACCTAAATAAGAGGCCTGATTAAAAAGGGAGTTACTGTGTGCTCAGCACATGGGCCTAGTTCTTTAGGCACCTAAATAAGGATTTAGGTGTTTAAAAAAAAATACAGTTGCCTAAAGTTAATCTTAGTCTGTGTTTTACCGGGGTCTCATCATTTTACCAATGGCCATTGAAGTCATATGTTTAATGCTTTCTGATGCTCGGGATGTCTAGATTATAGTATATAATGCTACTGGGTTTGCACATTCAATATAGTTGTTTCACAGGATCTGATTTTGCATGGTTTCTCGTCCCCCCCACCCCCTTTGGCTTTGCTGCGTGCTTAACGCATGTAACGCTGTGTGATTTGTATAGTTTTGACAAGAAGCCATAAATCAATCCAGTTTGGGCAGAAAGGTTCACGAACCCCGTTGAAGCTTTTAACGAAGCTGGCTTGAATTTCGAGTTTATAATGAAACCTGAAACCAGGCAGGTTTCAAAAGGATTCATGTTTCATTGTAAATATTTTGCAGAGTTTTAATAAGAATGCAGTGATTAGGAAAATATTAGTGTTGTTTAAAACAAATAAAATAATGCAGTACTCATGTGATTTAAGTGGAAGAAGGATGGTCTTATGAAATAGTCCTATTGAATTTAGTAGAAAATCATTTTTCTACAGCTATTTTAACTATCCAGTGAAATTTAGAAGAGAATTAATTCTGTGCTAGAGGATTCTCCTGTGAGAGTTTTAAAAATCCCATAGCAAAGATCTCATTCTCTATTAAATTCTCCACATTTTAAAAATAATTTCTATGTAATTCTGTTCAATTTCTATAGGCTACCTATTGATTTCATCCTTATTAAATTCAATAGAGATGGATGAAGAGTTTCTGTGAATTTTAATTTTTTCTCTACAATAACGAAAGCTAGAAACATAGGCTGTGTCTATACTTACACTGCCACAGTGGCACAGCTATAGTGCTACAGAAGCACTACTGTAATTTGCAATTTGCAGGTTGCAACAAACTCTGTTGCCAACTCTGTCCACATATCTACTCTACTGACACCCTCAGTAGACCTAACCACATCAGCTATACCATCAAAGGCTTGTTCACCTGCACCTCTACTAATGTGATACAGTAATTCCTCATTTAACACTATAGATATGTTTCAGAAAATGATCATGTTAAGTGAAAACATGTTATGCAGGGTCAATTTTCCCATTGAAAATAATAGAAAAGGTGGGGGTTGTGTTTCAAACGGTGGTGTCTGTTGGGGGAGAAAGGGGACTGGGTTACAGCAGGGAGGGGAGGTGTTTGGCTCTGGGGAAGGAAAGGGGAGAAGAGGGGAGGGGGATTGGGTTGGGAGTATGCCCCTGTGACGGGTCTGCCGGGACCCGCACTGCGTCTGGTTGGGGGAGGGGTCGCCGGGGAAGAGCGCGGCAAGTGGTGAACCCTCCGCCGCTTTGCAGGGAGGCAGGGGAAGCTCTGTGCAGCCACCAGCAATGGGCCAGCTGGAGAAATCGTGTTATTCCGGGGACAGTCGTGTAATTCAAAAAACGTTCCCTAAAAAAAAATTGTGCTATCGTGAAAACGTGTTAAGCGGGCACGTGTTAAATGAGGAATTACTGTACATGCCATCGTGTGCCACCAATTCCCCTCTACCATGTATATTGGCCAAACTGAACTGTCTCCGTGCAGAAGAATAAATGGACACAAATCAGACATCAGGAATGGTAACATACAAAAACTGGTGGGGGAGCACTTCAACCTCATTCATATGCAACTCAATGCACACACAAATTTTACACATTTGACACGGTCAGAATGGGTCTGAACAGACACATAGAATGGCTCTGTCATTACAAGAAGTTAATTCTTCTTGGGTACTCTCATCACCTCATCACTGGTGGAGGTGAGCCACATCCACCCTGATTTAATTAGCACTCACGTTACAGTCCCCTCTCTGTATCCCTGCCTCTCTTTTGCTTCAAGCATCTGAGGAAGTGGGTTGTATAAAAGCTAATAAATTTGTTAATATTTAAGGGCTACTGGATTCCTTGTTTTTTGCTGAAACAGATTAACTTAACTACCTCTCTGAAAGCTGGAAACACAGGTCTCCCCAGCCCTTGCAAGAACCCCACAACACAAGTGATGCTCCAAATTCACTTTCTACAATTCTCCTAGTGCCTACTGTGGCCTCCACCAGGATCTTCCTTTACAAAACCAATACTGGGGCCAAGTGTGGGGGCAGAGGGAGAGAAGGGAGCCAGAGGTAACTCATTAAAGAGCCCTATCATTCCAAATGAGTCCATACAATGCTATTAAATGCTTCAGTTCTGTGGTTCTGACAAGTGCTACCTCTCTAATTTGGTAACGCTGTCCATAGTATTTTCCTGTTTCAGGATTTCCCCCAATATTGCTATTGTAAATAGAAGCATGTGTCTATTATTTTGTACATACAGAGAACCCAGCAATGTGCTTTTCAGTCATTAAAAGGATGTAAGGGGACTGTTGGCCACTTACTAAATCAGGGAGATTTATTTGTTTGGCTAGCCCCCCAAGACCAACAGAGAGGGGAAGGTCTGACATTACACCCCATATCCTTTATGGGAATATGCCTATGAATATGCCATAACTCTAATATGTTTTATTCAAATTATTATCTAATTTGCTGAATGTGTATATTCTATTTTTGTGCATGTATCATTCCTGTATTTGAGGTCAGAAATACAAAACATAAATCTATCTACTAATCTAGATGTGCTAAAGGAGGGTCATTAGTGATACTTAAGGAACTTAATGGCCAGGTATTTGGGACAATGATCAATCAATAGTCATGCTTCTCCGGTAAGCCTGGACCTACAAAGACATGTGACTATGTCATCTGATGCTGGAATCCATCTTGAATTTTGTACTTTTCCAAAATTCCAAAATGTATTAGCTTTCGGTGTGGGGGGAATTGAACAAAGGCTTCCAGCCCTAGGGAAATGCTATATAAGGCAAGGAAAGTAAATAGTGATTCTCTACAGCTGGCTTTACAGACTGCCTCCCCACTCCAAGAGGATGCATGAATACACCTGGAAACAAAAGGATTGTAATGACAGAGTGGGGGAGAACTGCCGGATCCAGGTCAGAAAAGGATATCTCTGGCCTTGAGAAGGACTTTACCTGAAATAAGAACTAGGATGAGAAATCATGATTTGTAACAAGGTCTCTTAGGGCATGTTTACACAGCAGGGCAAAAGTCAAATTAAGCTAAGCAACTTGAGCCATGTCATTTGCATTGCTGAAGTCAAAATAGCTTAATTCGGCTTTTGGTGCTGTCTACACAGCAGGAAGTCAAAGGAAGAACACTCTTCCTTCGACTTCCCTTACTCCTTCTGAAATTTGGGTTACAGGAATTGGAGCCTGATATTATTTTGGAACATCATCAATTATTCTGAAGTAACACTGCTGTGTAGTAACCCTCAGTGTATAAGGGTTAGCTGGTATGTTTTGTTTTATTTTGTTTACTAACTTACTTTGATCTGTCTGTTATCACTTGCAACCACTTAATTAATAAACCCAGTAAATAATTGTTACCCAAGAGGGAGGGACAACAGCTGTTCATCTCTCTCTTTCATTGATAAAGGGGATGAACAAGTTATGAGCTTGCTCTTTATAACTTTGTAAAGTGTAAGATGGACTTATCTGGAGTTCTGGTCCCATTGGGGCTTTCCACCTGTGTGCTGTGTCAAGTCCCTTTGACTGAGCCTTCCCAGAGTTGAGTGGATCTCAGCATTTGTTTTGCTTTGCTGTGGGCTGTAACCCCAACTCTGTGCCATTGCTAGGGGAGACCAGAGATTCTGGGTCAGCAGGATAGGGTTGTGGGATATCCCAGAGGGCAGGTGGATGGGATGAGTGGTATTTTCAGCACATCAGGTGACAATCTCAAGGGGATCTCTGTGACTGAACCCATTACAGAAGGGTCGATGGGAAATCAGGATCCTGAGACTGACGGTCCCCAGGATAAATGGGAAGAGGCCAACAATCCAGATCTGCCTGACTGACAGAGCGAGCAGGCTAAGGAGGGAATCAGGAGGCTCCATCTTCCCAGTGAGCTGCATTTTCTTGGGTCAGAAGAGTGGGGCCAAGCTAAGCATAGAGGAGGGGCCCAGCCTGAGCTGGGGAACAGATGCCAGCCAAAGACACTCAAAGAAACAGCCAGAGAGCAGTTCCTGTGCTCGGAACAGGGCTACAGCAATCAGAGCCAGAAGGGCCAGAAAAGCAGCCCAGGCAGCTGGAGGCAGAACAGCAGAGAGTGGAGCTGAGGCTGGAGCAGTCTGGAGCTGATGCAGTAAACAGTTAGGGAAAGTGAAGGGATCTCTGAGAGAGGCCGAGTGCAGGGAACTGCCATCAGCCAGGAGGCCTTGCAGGCCAGACTTAGAAAGGGACTGTGATCCCGACTAGGGAGCAGTTGCTGAGGAGAAGGATTCTTCCACAGAGAGTCTAAAGGTGTGTGGCCAACACCAGAGCAAGCATTGGACCCACAGCATCCCTGCAGCCAGGGCCTGAGAAGGATGCCAGGGACCTATCAGCAACTGACTGTGAATTAGGGATGTTAAATTTTGAGTAATTGACTAATCAAATTGTCGATGCATTTTCCATCGACTATTCGATAGTGCACCTCTGCATTTGAAGTATAGCAATAGCAATAGCTATACTTCAAAAGTGCCATGTGGAGCCCAGAGTTGGCTGGGGACCCCCCACTGACCCCGGGCTCCATGCGGCGCTGCTGCTTTGAAATGCCATGGGAAGCCTAGCGCGTCAGGCTCCATGTAGCATTTCAAAGTGGCAGTGTCACATGGAGCCCAGGATCAGTGGGGGCATCCCCAGCTGATCCCGGGCTCCATGGGGTGCTGCTGCTTTGAAATGTTTCTGGCCCTGGGCTGCACGCAGTGTTTCAAAGTGGCAGCGCCATATGGAGCCTCGGGTCTGGCCCCAGTGGTACCGCTGCTTTGAAGTATCCCCTCCTCTTCTCCCCTCCCCTTTGCTGCCTCTTTCTGATAGAGGCAGCAAAGGGGGGGGGGGGCGACTAGTCGACTAGCATTTGCTTATTGGACAGTCGACTTGTTGTTCACATCCCTGCCGTGAATTGCCCTTACATTCCAGAGACACTGTGATGTCCCTGTGCCACAGAGTGAGGTTGTGTGTTTTCCTTTAACCATTCCCATTGTTTTCTTATTCTTTTTAAACCAATTGCTGTTTAATACATTTGATTTGCTTTGACTGTAAATAATGACCACTGAATCAAGTAAGCATCCCGTGTGGAGATGCAGCCTGGAGTGGGGACACCCTAGCTCCTGCCTGAATGACCACAACAAGGTCAAGCCCCTCAGGAATCCTGGACCCGCCTTGTCAGGATCACGAGGACTCTGCCACACAGGAGAGTGGAAGAGGAGCCCTCGACATCAGGGAAGCCTCTGAAGTGGGAGTCGGGACTCAGACTTTTTGCTAACCTATTTCACAGCGCTACAGTGGAAGCCAGGAAAGTTCCCCACAATAGCAGGTCCATTCTCCCCACTTACTATGAGATGCTTAACTCAATCGGACAGAGCAAGGACTAAGTCCCAATTACAGCACTATCTTAGGACAAACACGCTCACCTTGTCGGATTCTAAAACAAACCGCTCGTGACAAACCGAACATCTGGAACATGCAATCAGTAGTGAGGAAAAGGGGTGTTTGTTTATTTGAATGAAACTTCACTAGCGTATAAAGAACCCATTTTGCTCTCATTGAAATCAGCAGTAGGGGAAGGAGCAGGCATTTAGTAAAACCCACAGCTTTAATCAGAGATTTTTCCCAGTAAATTCAGATCTGTACTGGTATGTGTACACACACACACACACACACACACACAGATGGAGAGAGAGGACAGTGCATGCTCTGCAATTCATTCCTGCTACTTTCCCCCACACTTCCCCAACACAAGCAGGTAGGCTGGATAAGTCAGTAATTTACAAGAAGAAGATTAAAACAAAGCCGTGAGACTGCCGTATAAAGTTTCTGTAGTACTGCTCTCAGGGCTTCCCATCAGACGTTTACAAACTGCCTTCATTTCATTTCAAGATCTTAACACAACTCGTCTGCAAGGCAAAAGGGCCCACTCTTTGCTGTCATCTTCAGAGACTGAGGAGGCGATGAGAAGTGTGTCTGTTCCCTGTCACTGGATATCTCTTTGCAGCACAGCCAGGAAAGAGGTTTATTAACTTGGCCTCCGGGTTTCCTTTTTTCTGGTTACTTTGGCAAAGGAGTCTTGAATTTCTCCTTTGTACTGCTTAAAAATAACTATCATTTGGAGGATTATGTGGAATGATTTTATCAGAATAAAATTAACTCATTCAGGATTTGAAGACAATCCTTTTTCTCTCTCGCTTCTCCATGCATGCATAATCTGGAGCATCTATATATCCATGTTCCGTACCTGAACAAAGAGCCTATAGTTGCAGGAGCTAAGGCAGCTGGCACATAACCAGTCTCACTACAGAGCTCTCACAGGGAAACTCTGTTAGGTCCAGATCTTGCCACCATTGAAGTTTATGGTAAAAGTACCACTGGTTTAGCTGGGAGCAAGTCTAGGTTACAAATGAGCTGGAGTTTATTTCTTATTAACAGTGTCATAGCCATTTGGATGCCTAAAACACACATCCATCTCTGCACTCCAACTCTGCTCTTGGATGCCTGTAACTTGCATTTAAGTCATATGCATATATCCCAAGCTAGGTTTAGTTTTAGAGTCAATTCTATCAATTCATGAATAGACAATAGTTCATAGTCTGTTCTTCAAGAGGCACATGCAATTCCTATTAATGCTAATATGAATTACATATGTAAGCTGAAAATACACTCTAAAGAATTTACCATTTATGGTGTAGCTACTGAACCTTTAATGCAGCTAAAACTTACAAACTGGCTTGGAACTACTTAACCTGTAGCTACTGTAAAAGGAGAGGTTTTTAACAATAGTCACTGAATTAAGTAAAACATCAGAGGACAAGAATGAAGATAAATAGATTTTCTGGCAGAAAACCAGCTGAAAGAAACATCTTTTAACTGAGCCTTTTAAGTAGTTCAGGAAAAGAGAAACATTAAAAGGTTGGCGGGGGTGGGGGACCCCACTGTATAGTAATTTGTGACAGCCAATGTCTCTTTGCAGGCCCCGTGCACTATTTAATAAAGCCTCTGGGGGTTTCAACCAGCAAGTGCCATATAGCAGGTGGGTGTAGGTGAAGCTGGAAATCCAATCTACTTTCATAATGTAATAACAGTGTGTCTTTTTTGTCCTGTCCATAAATAGATCACATGGCTAATAGCAGTATGTAATGCACAGCCTTATTGTACAATATAGAAAGCAATACCTAAAAAAGAAGCAGGGTGGGTGGGTGTGTTTGATCAACAGAAAACTAAAGTGATGCGACATGCATGTTTGTCTTTTTCAGTCTTAACATGACAGGGCTCACAATGCACGGGATAACTCTTCATTAAAAAAATGTCAACCACCTCTATTCCTGATTTTTTGTATTCCAGTAGGACTTAGAATTGTGCATTTGAGATCTATTGAAAAAATAAGTCTTTGGGTACAGTTACACTGCTGCTTTTTTTCAAAAAAAAGCTACACAAAATGCACTCTGCACTTTTGGCGGAAGAGGCTTTTCTGACATTTGGCCCTCATGGAACAAGGAATACAGGGGCTTCCAGAAGAACACGTTTGCTCTTCCGGAAAAAAAAGTGGAAGAGCAAACACGTCCTTGGACGTGGGTAGTCTAGCCGTACCCTTTGTTCCAAAGAGTTTAAAATTTATACATACAAGAAAGACAAAGGATGGGAGAACCAGACCACATAATGAACCAGAACAAGTGTAGGACAGGTTTCCAATGAAGGAATAGTTTAAAGGATGCTGGTAATGGGGACAAGAACTATAGGTGGCACCAGAAAGCAAGGCTGACACTGGTAGGACATCAGGAGCTATGATAGGAGTGGCTACACCTTTGCTAAGGCTGCTGTAGCACCTGAAAGCCCTAAAAGTGAATGCTTTGAACAGGACATTAATAGACTAACAGAAGCCTTCCATGTTAGTGACCATACCCCAAACAGAGATGCTCCAGTCTGGTAGGAAGTGACCCAGGAGAAAGTGTGACTTGGGGTAGATAAATGACTGGTTTGGATATTTTCACAAAGTCCCTGGGTCAGGAGCCTGTGGAGTGGGTGGGCCCAAGTCCCCCCCACCCCATCCCTTCCCCTTTCCTTTGTCCTGGCAGAACCCTAAGGGGAGAGCTAGGAGCACTCAGGAGGAATTAAGGCCTGCTATGTACAATTTGGCCAGGCCCCCTTGGAGTCTATTAGGCCAACAAAAACTCTAAAGCTACTGGCTGATCACTGGGCCAGCTGGTCATTAGACACTTCTGCTACATATCCCCACATGTGGAATTGGGAACTGGTCACTGAGAGACTGAGCAATCTGCTCAGGTTCATATAGAAAGTCTATGACAGAACCAGAAAATGAACTTAGATCTTCCAAGCCCTTTTTGTGCCTTAACCACAAAAGCTTCCTTTCTCCAAAACACATCATGCTTACCAAAAACGGTTAACAAGTGATCTACCCATTACCAAAAGTAGTTTCCACAATAACTAAAAGTAACTATAAATAATCTACAGTTTCTGGGGAAGCGTCTGTGTTGTTTGGATGGAGTTATGTCATTGCAAAGAAGGAATTGGCTTATGGAATCACTAGCAATCACTCATCAATGTCAGAACATTTATTTATTTTTCAATCATCTGTTTAATATGGGTTTGTTTGTTTGTTTTGGCTGGGAATGAGGAGATAAAACTAAGATCGTTGTAAAAAAAGAAAGAGGTGTGATAGTAGTTCACAGAGTTCTATAAAGATTCTTAAGAAGATAAAGCATTTCTGTATCTGATGTACAGATGATTACTAAGTTTCTCCAGTGACACAGGTGTTGTATAGAAACAAATAGAATATACTGTCGATAAATCCCTCTGGAAATCTCCTTTTCTTTATCATTTGGAAGTATCACTAATTTATGGAGAACAAAAGGGCTAACACAATTAAAAGGTCTTTGGGAAAATTAATATTTCACTTAAGTACACGTTACTCAAATTACACTGTACTTATCGCAAGCAGGGGGAAAAAAAGAAGAGTGAAGCAGTTATCATGGGAAAGTCCTTGAAGTCATCACTCAAATACCTGACTGCAGGAAAAAGCAGAAGCATTACCACTTACTCACATAATCAGAGGGAGACAGTCTCACTGACAAGAAATTAGGAGTAACTACTGGAGTCAATAGGCTTGATTCACTGATCCACTAAGGCAAAGCCTAAAGCTCATCCGAGGGGATATTCTTCACTGTACACCACAAGAGATTTATTGGGCTAAAAAGGGAAGGAAATGCTTCTCTCTTGACATATCTTCCCGTACTCCACAGAGCAGGCGCCTCAACAATTTCACCTCATCTGGACCCCTCTACAACTTCTTAACAATACACTTGCTTCTGCCATGTCCCCTTAACCTCTTAAATCCTTCCACCACCCAGGGAGAGAGAATGATTCTAACAGCCAATGAAATCTTCTGACATATGTACAGTCCCCTTTGTGCAATTGACTTATTTCAACCAATGGAATTGTAACATACAATCAACTGGAAAGGTATGGAGATGATTGGCTGAGTTCTCTGATATAATACTGCTCCTTAGGAATGACCTGAGCTATTAATCTGGCCTTAGCTGTAACAATTAGATAAAATAATCATTGATAATTTTGCTTAATTGCAACCAGATTTATTGAAATATCACTTATGAACCAGTTTACTTTTAACTGGATAGAAAGTTTAAGAGGCTAGTAACAAGCCATGTATTGGCTAGAAGAAGCACCTCGGAAAAGTGTTTTAAAATGTCTTAAAAGGTCAATTTAAAAATAACTTGCAAACTAGGAGATTTATTTGTAAATTCCCAGGAAATTCATTGTGTGCTCAAAGACAGAGTGCTGCAAGTTTGGGGATGATACACTGTATTATTCATGCATAATGAAAAGAGGTTGAACTAAGTGCAAATCTTAGTGCAATGTTAACTATGAAGTTGCTATGACACCTTCATATTACAAAGCCGGTCTTTGTAAGTCAATTTTTGAGGCAGATGGCAATACTTGTTCCTGGAAGAATAATAGTATCCAAGTTCTATAGATGCCACATTGCAGAGATACAGCAACTAGGTGTGAATCTACTCCAATTTAAGCCAACAGCAAAATCTAAACATCTCTCAATGGGACCAAGATTGGGTCCACTGAAGAAATGAACATTAGATCCCCCAAATGCAGATCTTTCCCTCCAAACTGGGCCTGCAGCTCTGGCTGTTCGTGTCTTCTGATTCACTCTAATTAATGCATGAATTTGCATGTTTAACACAAGACTGCTTATGAATATTGGCTATGTAGCTTTTCCCAATACAGATTCATGAATAAAGCTGTCATTATCATAATGCATATACATGAATCTAACAGAACGCCATGTGTGTATATATATATATATATATATATATATATATATATATATATATATATATATATATATATATATATATTCTCATCCATCCACAATTCGTATGTGTTTTACCATCAATGATAGTGCTACACTTGAGATTAAATGTGTGGGTATTAAGATAAGCACTTCCTGGGCTGAGAAACAGAACTACAAGACTATTAAGAGAGGATAGAAACAAGTGGGGGGTAACGACTGAATAGAGCAGGGCTGGGCAAGATGCGCCTAGGGGCCAGATCTGGCCCACCTAACACTTTGATCCGGCCCATGGACTGCATCTGTCTGCTTTCTATGTATAGCTGCTGCCCATGCCACCGAATTTCCAGGTGGTGGGTCAGGCAGCAGGATCCTATTTAAATGGCTCAGGAAGGGACCAGAGCCATGAGTCTTTAAATAGCCGAGGCAGACCCGGGGCCAATAGCTGCGAACCCATTGCTATGTTTTTAATTCAAAGCCTCAGGCCCCAGACAACTCGGGGGGGGGGGGGGGGGGAGGCTAACCCCTACTCCCACCCTTTATGTCCCAGCCCCTGACCCCTCCAGGGGTGGAGCCAGCCCATGACTACCTACCAAAATTCATTAAATGACCCCCTTGAGAAAATTATTATCCACCCCTGGAATAGAGTCAAAACTTAATATTGAACAGTATTTTTATTCTCCAACTGGCTTTCTGTATGTACCGGACTCCTAATTATGGTGAGCTGGAATTTTTCTCTAATATTATATTTTCCTGACTAGTGGTCAGTGTAAAATGGAGCCAGATTCTTGGGGGGAGGGGGAGGGAATCATCTCTAAGTTTGGGCTCTGGAGCAAGACAGAGCAACCTCAAAGCTGCTCTATTTTATACCCCGTTGCTTATGGTCTCCCGGGTTCATTCCAGCAGACAGGGATTGGTCAAAAGTTATAGACTCCAAACCTTGTCCCTGTTATACCACTTCCTGAGGACAAGGGACAGGAATGGCAAACAGATGGGTATGCTGGCTCTATGCCATTCAGGGATTTATAAACACTGGAGAAAGCTGATTTAGCTGGCTTTAGGGCTTTAAATTCCAAGATGACCTGCACTACTCAAATACAAACTATTGTTATATATTTCAGTAGATTATTTTAAAAAGTGGATTGTTTATGTCAGGGGAATAAGGGAAATGCAGCTAAAGGTTGCTTGAAGAACAGAGCTCTAGTCTGCCCATATCAAAGATCCACAAGCGGATGAAAGAACAAACAACATGTGACAGATGTACAGTCACATTGCTTAAGGCACCACTGGAAGTGCTCAGTTACTACAGTGATGGGTACACTATAAGAATCAGAAGAGAAGATATTAGTTAGCTACCAATGTACAGCCACTACCATTCTTGGTTAGAAATGGCTACATATCATACACACACAAGAGTATTTAAAAGGGTCTGCAAAGATATCAGAATACCACTACTTGATATTTTTATAAAGTTCCCAGATTTTTGAAATGTTTCATGACATTTTGGAAAGTGGCCAAGATGACTCTGCTTTTAAAACAGAGTAAAAAAGACAAACCAGGAAACTAGGGGTAGTGAGTTTGACATCTGTTCTGGGAAAAATCTTGAGAGCTATTTTAAGGTGTGTATTGGGAGAACACCTTGGAAAACCTAGCTAAATTTAAAAAAGCCAACATAGACTCAGGCATGGAAAGATCATGTCATGTTTAACTAGCCTGCTGGAATTCTTTGAAGATACATACGAGTGCCATGGAAGATAAGGAGAATTTAGTGGGGGCAGTATATTGTGATTTTCTGGAAGCATTTGACAGGTTTCCACACCGGAGATTAATGGTTTAAGTAAAAAGTCATGGTAGAGAAGATAAAATAGTAGTTGGAATGGAAAACAGGCTTAAAAGCAGGAGAAGAAGTTGGTCACAGATAAAGGAGGAAACTTTTCAGTTTGAAACATTGTCAGGAGTAGAGTCAGGCATGCTAGAGACCTTACAGTGGCACAGCTGTACCAATGCAACTGCACTGCCGTAAGATCGCCTGTGTAGCTACTCTATGCTGTTAGGAGAGGGCTCTCCTGCCAACATAAATAAACCACCCCCAATGAGCAACTGTAACTATGTTGGCAGGAAAGACTCTCTCACCAAGACAGTGCTGTGCACACTCCCACTTATACCAGTGAAACTAAGGTCAGTGGGGCAAGGATGGGGGTGGGAGAGATTCACACCCCTGAACAACATGGCTACGTCTAGACTACATCCCTTTTTCGGAAAAGGGATGTAAATTAGACATATCGCAATTGATAATGAAGCAGGGATTTAAATCTCCCGCGCTTCATTAGCATAAAAATGGCTGCCGCTTTTTTTCGGCACGGAGCTTTGCCGGAAAAAAGCGCCAGTCTAGACGCTGATCTTTTGGAAAATAAAGCCTTTTCGGAAAGATCCCTTATCCCTCTTGTTCATCCTCTCATCTGGATTGCAGGAGCATAGCAATTATAAGCCCCGTTCACTGCTCCTAGAGCAGTAGTGAAATTCGAAGCGCAGGGATCCTGAGAACAGATCAGTTCTCTCAAGCAGTGCAGACCAATGGGACAGTGCCAGTGCACAAGCTCCAGGCATCAAACTATAAAATCATCCTTAGGGCATGATGTGGCTGCACCACTGAACTTTTTCTGCACAAAAATGTAGGGTCCAGTGGTCTCGCGCAGATCTGCAACTACTGTGGTTGCACCTCATCTGTAGTGGTAACTACAGCTGTGACCTTAAACAAATCCATTCAGCACTGCCTCAGTTTCCCCTTTTGTGATGAAGAAAAAATGACTTGCCATCTTCGTCACAGGGGCACTGTGAGGATAAATTTCTGCTTGCCAAGGGTTTTAAAGAAGGATCACAGCCCATGACACTCACATCTAGATTTCAAAACCAACCCTTCCCCCACACTTTGGTGAGGGCTGGGTTTAGTCTGGCTCAAGATAAAGTTAGAGGAGAGCTGAAAGTTTCACATCTGGGTTCAGGCTGGTATTCCAAAGATCAGAAGGTATCAGCTCTGAAGGGCTGGTTCATGCCTATCTCTATAAATGTCCAACTTTGCTAGCAGAAGCAAAATATATTTCTGTGGAAAGCACAGGTGATGTAAGGATCCAATGGGCATTTTGGAGATCAGTGTTAGTGTTACTTATTTGTATTGTTGTGGTAATGCCTTAGGAACAGGAGCCCCTGTGCAAGATACTGAAGATGGCCCAACCCAAAAAGCTCACAGTCTAAGTCTTAAGGTATTATTTGTTATGCTAGCAAGAGAAAAAGATGATTCGCTTTGAATGGGTTGCTGTAGCGTATAGCGCCCAGGATTTTAAAGAGGAAAAAAGGGAGAATGAATCCATTTAGGCATATGGGGAGATCAAAAGAGCTATAGATCTTTTAAAAGTCCACTAAACCACTGTTAGTGCCTCATTCAGTCATTATTATCAGAGCAGTCAGAGAAAAACAAGAGAGCTAGTAAGCCATCTTGTCCATCCTGGCTGCCAGAACAGGTTGTCCCTTCCAGTACAGTCACAAGTATTTCACCCAGTTTATTTTTAGAGGGAGAGAAACAAAGCCCAGGTTCTTCTAGGGAATCCTTCCCTTTCTCATAGAGCAGATTTGTTCCTGAGCAACTGCATTCAGGAAACAAAGCACAAGTTGAGCCGTTTACACCTGGATCATATTAAAACAAAGGAGAGAGAAGATCACAGCCTCTCATTGGCAGTGCAGATGTGGAACTGAGAGAAGGATTAGTAGAAATGTTTAAAGGGTTTGCTGGAAGCAAGCACTTTGGTGACAGGAGCCATGGCAACAGCTGCCTGTAAAGGGATTCTACTGGTAGCCACTGGAGGAGCTGTAGCTGTGCTTCAGTGAATTCTAGTGTGATTTAGTCTGGATTCAGAAGCTGCTTAAAAGAGGGGTTAAAATATATCACATTGTTTTCACATCCCTGGCTCAAAGTGCCATAAAGGTAGTAACGGTTCTCTTCCCCCACTTTCTAGTCAGTCCCCTCCCCCCCACCTTCTCTTGCCTGTGAGGAAGGGGGAGAAGAGGAGAGAAAGAAAGAAAGAAAGAAAGAAAGAAAGAAAGAAAGAAAGAAAGAAAGAAAGAAAGAAAGAAAGAAAGAAAGAAAGAAAGAAAGAAAGAAAGAAAGAAAGAAAGCCTTACAGTATTGATTACCATAGCAAAAAAAAAGGGGGGGGGGAGAGGAATGGCAAATAGGAGTCAGTTATCATGATGATGAGTGTGTTACGAGGGTATATCTACACTATAGCGTTATTTCAAAATTTCTTATTTCAAAATAGTTAATTCAAAATAAGTTATTTCGAAATAATGCGTCTACACACAAAATGCATTTCGAAATAGTGTTTTCCTATTTTGAAATAGCGCATCCACACTGCGAGGACGTTGAATCACATTTAAGGCCGGCTGGAACCAGGTCCAGAAGGGCATCAGGTCAGGATTATGTTAGCCTCAGGCAGCAGCCACACAATCTGAGGCTTGTGCTTAAAGGGATCGCCACCCCCCCCAGCCCTTCCCCTCAGGCAGCTGGTTCTCAGGTTTCCCTGCTTGCTTGCCTACCTCAATGAGGGACAGCAAAGCATTTTGTTTCTGCATGCTCTGCTTGCCCTCACTTGGGACACCACAGAACTCTGCAACATGGAGCAGGAGCTGCCCCTGGGCACTCTGGTGCTTCTCCTGAACGTGTTGCTGTGAGCCTGGCTGCACTTTCTGCAGGCTGCCATCCGGGAGGTCCTGTGGGAGAGCTTCCACCCTGAGGAGCACTAACAGTCTCCCTGGTCTGCCCCACTGGGTGCTTGTGCCTCATTCCTCCCTTATGTCCTTCCACTTAACCCCCCACTCCAGCCCCCTTCCTGATGTAAAGTAAAACAAGTTTTTTCATAAACATGAGCTGTCTTTATTTAACAAAACTGGGGGGGGGATGAAACTCTGGTGAGACTGGGGAAAGGAGGTGGGAGAAGGGAGGAGAGAGGGTGGGAGAGGGGAGGGGGAAACCTGGGAGGGGAAGAATGGGGGAGGAGAAGCTCAGGGGTGGGCATCTCGCCGGGCCAACTGTCTTCCAGCACCGCGTATGCGGGGGCCTCGGTATCCCCGGGAGGATAGGGAGGGAGTAGAGGGAGAAGCGGGAGGGGGAGCAGGAGTGGGAGGAGCACCGGGGGCTGGAAGGGCAGGAGGCAGCATGCTTGGCACCAGGGTCTGCAGGTGTTGGCAGGTGGCACAGCCCTGGGCAAGGTGCTCCCGCCGGATCTTCAGATCTTCTTGCACCCAGTTCTGGAGGGTGCAGTGCAGGGCTCGCAGTGACCCCAGGTGCTGCTGTCGGTACCCCTCCACTGCACGGGTGGTCCTGCAGAGCCCTCACATGTGGGGGCATGTCCTGGGTGGGGTGGTGTGCCCTGCATGCGCAGCTGGTGCAGCTATAGAGAAACAAGAGAAGTGGTCAGTTATCCCTGGGGACACAGTGGGTGAAGCCCAGCCCTCGTCTGCAAGGGAAGGATGACCGTTCCCCTGCACCATCAGAGCCAATGTGCTTGCACACAGGCCATGTTCGGGATGTCCTGCTATCCCCAGGAGTGGGAGCTACCCCAAGACTGCACCCATGTCCCCGTGCTGTGTATAGTGTGGCTGAGGTGGGGGGGATGTCCCCTGCCTCTGTGTAGAATGGCCTTATGTAAGGAGGGCGTCCTGCTGTGTTCCACCGCAGGGTCAGAAGCATGTCATGTCTCTTCACACACGTGTGTGGCTAACAGGCCAAGGCCCCTGTGTAGCAGCCAGCTGGGCCACGTGCCCAAGGGTGGCATGGCACATGATCGCATGTGCACAAGTTGCTGCGAGATCCATGATAAGCAAGGCCCATGTGCGCGGTCCCTGGTCTCCCTCCCCTCCCCTCAATAAGGGGAAAATGATGGCACTCACATGTTGTTGCCTCCCCGGTTGACACTGGTGATGGGTCTACTGGGACGGCTCGGGGTCCTGGCTGCGTGGTACACTCCCTCTGGGCTCCTGGTGCTCCTCCTCCATGCCCTGGTCAGGGCCCTCTGCTCCAGGGGTGAAACAGACTGCCCCGCCCACCAGGATGCAGTCCAGGGCGTCAAAATAGGGGCAGGTATCTGCCCCTGTTTGGGAGCTGCCGCCTGTGGCCCTGGACTAGGCCTGCCACAGCTCCTTAATTTTCATGCGCACTTGCTCCTGGGTGCACATGTGGCCTTTGGTGGCCAGGCTGTCAGCCATCTGTCTGTAGACGGCCGCGGTCCCCTGTCTAGTGTGGAGATCATGGACATAGGAGGCATCCCCCCAAACCTCAATGAGGTCCAATATCTCTGCACTGGACCAGAAAGGCGCCTGCCTTCTCTGGCCCCTGGCAGGCTCCTGGGAGCTGGGGGACTGGGCCTGGGGATCAGTGGGAGGGCTGGCTGGCACTGGCTGCCTGGCTCATGGTGGGACCACTGGGTCAGGGGCAGCGACTGCTGGCTCTGTGCTGGCAGGCCTGGAGCTGGCACAGGCACTGTGGCCAGAGTCTACCCCTTTAGGGGCTCTGGGGCTGGGGGAAAGGAGAGGAAGTTTTCCTGGTTGTGCCCAGAGTGGCCACCAGGGCACCCTGGGAAGGGCTGGAGGCCCCCTATTTCGAAATAAGCATCAACACAGTGCTTATTTCAAATTAGCTATTTCGAATCTGGCATTATTCCTTGTAGAATGAAGTTTACCCAATTCAAAATGAGCGCTCCGCTATTTCGAATTAATTTCAAAATAGTGATTTGGTCATGTAGATGCTAGGAAAGTTATTTTGAAATAACAGACGTTATTTCAAAATAACTTTGCTGTGTAGACAGACCCCAAATGCCTACACCGACCAGGAAGATGAAGGGTGGAATCCTGGCTTCATTGAATTCACTGGCAAAATGCCATGAACTTCAGCAGGGCCAGAATTGCACCTGATCTCTTCCCTCATCACTTCAATCAATCACCCAAATTTAGGGTTGGCTGCCCCAAGCAAAAAAAAAGGTTTGGTCGCCCCCCCCCCCCAAAAAAAGGACTGTCCCTGCACAGTTTTGGCCCAACCCCTGGGACTCAGACCCCCACTTGGTGACCGTTGGGCCATATATGGTAATATGCAAGTGCGGGAAAGCGATGTGCAGATTTGGGGATAAATACCCATCGCACAGTTCGCTCGAAGAGGTCTTCGCAACACACGTACTACCATGTGTGCGCCTTCCCGTATACTCCAAAGCTCTGCCGGCCTGATCAACCAACCAGCCACCTCCCCCGTCTCTTGGGCGTAACGAAGGCTTTCGCAACCAAACCGATATCTTTGAAATGTGCTGTATAAGTTGGTATGTATGATTTGATTTTTTCTTGTTGTATAAGCTTAGTGTTGTAGTTGTTTTCGGTAGTACATAGAGTTTGTAGTTATCACTGTTATTTAATTAGCGTAGCTGGATATTTTTAGAATAGAGACTATTCCCTTTGCCATTCCCATCCTTATATTTCTGACACATTTAACCAGAAATCGTAGAATAAATATAATAAATACTGTAAATTCATTATTAACACGGTCTATTAAAAATCTTAGAATAAATACTATAAATTCATCACTGTCATAAATAAATATCTTTTATTTGCTAAAATAGTCCACCTGGTTCTGTCGTTCCCCCCTTGGGTATGCATCATTGGACCTGTGATTGTCGCGACAATTTGCTGGTGCCTAGAGCCGGCCCTGCACCAGGGGGGTTGCATAGCCCAGCCCTTTCCCCAGGAGCTGCTGGGAAAGCCGAACAGTCCCCTGTCCAGGAATTGTCAGCAAGGGGTTCCCTGTCAGTGCAGCCCCGCCCTCGCTGGGATGAGCTGCCAGGGCAGCACAACTCCAGTCCCACGGGACGAGCTGTAGCTGAAGCAGCACCACCCTCATTGCCACAGCTTGCCCAGTAAGCCCCACCACCACCTCTCAGCCCCTTTCCCTGAGCCCCCCTGCCATGATTCCTACATTGATTCACACTAATTGCCCTTTTTAAAAAAAAGGGAAAGCCTTTTTACCCACCCACCCTCACTCACCCACCCACCCTCTGTCCACCTGTGCAAAACAGCCTATAACACAAGCTCCTAGCCTTGTCCTCTGATATGTGCTTTTCTTATCAGATCTGTTGCTCTAGGCCTGTGTGATATACTTGGATAGGAGAGACCCTACAGGTATTCAAGCTTGTAGTATCTCTCATTTTGTTCTCAAACTACATTAATTGTCGGACAGGAGGCGCATTAGACTGTAAATCACTGGTTGAGTGGGGAAGAAAAGACTAATTTTCTCCCACAGGCCTTCATTATCTCTCCTAGTCCTACAGGAAGCACTCTGCAAAGCATAATTATCTCTCATTTCCAGACGATTTTGCCTGAATGCTCATTCTGTCACTCCTAGTGTCGTCTCTTGCACTTGGTTCTGTTTTTTTAGAAACAAGGAGAAAACTATCACATTTCAGTATCTGTGGGAAAATAAAAGAGTATTTGAGACCTATATTGCTTTTTAAATACACTTTTCTACCTATGTCCTTTGTTTTGTCTAGAAATGGTTGGAATTCATGAGTCCAGCTCACTTCTTAAAATACTCCTGATCAGAATGTCTAGACACCTTCAGCCACTTTCTGCTCTTACTTACACCAGTGTAAATCCAGAATAGCTCCACTGAAGTAAGTTGGGTCCCCTTGATAAGAGCAAAATCTGTCCCATTATCTTTCTTTCCACATCTCCACCAGACAAAAATGAAGCAGCGACAAGACAAAGGGAAAGAAAAACAACACGTGGGTGTTAAAATGTTTGCATGAAGTTTAGCTTTTACCTAGCAGGGGGTCCTGTGTTAAAGATTAGCATAAATTCAGGGGGAAACAGATGTGCTTTCGCTTGTTTATTTCAGATAGCTCCTCACTTACTGTAGCTTGAATTTTTAAAGACTCCCTCTTTCTTGATAAAGTATCTTGTGATTATTGATTAAACCATTGCAGTCACCAACTTTAAAAAAAGCCGTGTGTGTGTATCTGAGTGCATGTGCATATTTATATACCTAGACACACATTATAAAGCGTTCCATTTTTATATTACAGAAAAAGTTATGCTGCAGCTTAAGTAGCTCCAGGCAAATGTGCATATCCTTAATCTATGGGCAGTTACAAACTTCATGAAAGCTAATGGGCATATGCTAACTGCCTGCCATCCAGGCTAAATGAGGGAAGAACAGTTAAATGTCCTTTTGCTTTAGTGATAGCGGAAGCCAATACCCAAAGACTAGACTGAATGCAAATGCAGGGGCTGGGATTAATTTAGGCGGTAACTGTCTGTGTAAATAAAAAAAAACCAGAGAGCAGACAGAGAGACCAGCAACAAGCTAAGAGAAAACAGTCTAAGAACCAGAAAACAGCAAAAGAAGCATTTGAACCATGCCACCAAGAAAAAGTTAAGAGAGGGTTGCCAGATGGTTTCAACAAAAATACCAGACACACTTGACATTACATCACAATCTATATTACATCTTATTAGAAAATACTGGACATTTATATTTTCTCAATTTGTTTCCCGAACAGAAAGCTCAAATACTGGACTGCTGGTTCAAAACCAGACACCTTGCAACCCTGCAAGAGAGAAGGCTTTTTGAGCAGAGTGCTGGCTGGAAAGAGGCTTGCAGCTAAGAGCAAAGAAACAGCCTCCTGCTGTTTGATTCTTACTGGTTTTAGGGAAACAGGACTTTGTGAACAGGATTGCAGCCAAGAAATACTTGACTTTATCAATTAATCCTCCTAATGGAGATAAACCTTACTAGACCACACATGTTCTGAGCTAAGTAGTTAGCCAGCCAGTTACAAGAGCTTGAAGAAATGGATGAGATTTGGACTGAGTGTTCTCTTGTACAAACTGAGCAGCCATCTCTTAGATATTTCTCTGTAGAGGGGTGGTGCAGGGGAGAAATGAGACAGAATTAGGTAACCTGATATACCCAGCACTTCAATAAATGCAAGTAGAATGCTTGTTGTCTCCTAAATGACTTTTTGGGGTGTTGCATCTTATGTTACTACATCAGATATGTTCCTCTCTCCCATGCTTTATGAAAAGTGACTCATGAATATAAATATGCATAACTTGGAGATGCTTTGAACAAAATACCTCATGTAACTTATCAATTTAAATGTTTCAGTCTGCTGGATCTGTATATCCTATTTTGGTGCATGTATCGTTCTTATATGAAAATTAGAAATATGAAGTATGTTTATGGTTTTGAATGTGCTAATGAGAGCCATTACTGGTGTCCTGGAAGCCTTAACGACTTGGTGTTCAACTTAATGATTTGTAAAGAGCCTAGTTTGTCCTGTAAGTCTAAGGCAGGAGGTGAAGAACCATTTCTGGGTGGGGAGGGGAGGCACTGAGCCACAGAAAAATCAGTTGGGGGCCAGACACAAGTGAAAAGCAAAAAAACAAAAACACCCAACCAAACACCAAACCCTTCGCTGACATGGCCCCTGACATTTCCCTCGCACACCCAGAGCCTAGTGGGACTCTGGCTAGTAGATTTTTTGTGCTCCAGCCCCACAGTGAGGCAGCATGGGGGCTGAAGCACCAGCTGCGCTCCTCAATGCTGGGACCAGATCCAGGCAAGTCCCGGCCTAAGGAGTAGTTGGTCTTAGTAAGACATTTAAGCATACAACATGGTACTGGGATTCCATTTTGACCCTGGTGTTTTTCCATGGAAGGGGGCGTGTAGAACAAAAAGTTCCCGCCCTGGGGAAAAGTCTACTTAAGCAATGGGAAGCTATCAGCCCTTTTTTCCAGCTAGTATGGAAAACCCCAAAAGGATACAAGGAAATCTTGAGACCCAAGTCAGACTAAAAGATCATCTTGAAGATTTACCTAAAATAAGAACAGCTCTTTAGGGTAAGAATCTGCTTGTAATATTTTTTTAGCGAATTAGCACTAGCTATGCTTTATTTTTTTTTCATTTTAACTTAATAACTTACTTAGATCTGTTATCTGGGGGGCAGAACCAGTGTGCATCTCTCTCTTTCATTGATAGAGAAGGCAAACGTACTCACAAGCACTCCTTGTGTAAAACTTTTACACAGAAAAAGACAGGGATTTGATCCCTTTTGGGGGTAGATTTTCCTGGGTGCTGTGCCTTAGAACAGCTGCAGAGAGCAAAGGAAGCTTCACTGCAGACAAGATCCTGGGAAGCTGGGGGCTGGATCCAGCCCAGGGCCCATATGTTCCCCACCTCTTGTCTAGCTGATCACCCTATTTGGAATTGGGAAGGAATTTTCCCAAAAATCAGAGAGGCAGAGACCTGGGGGTTTCTCGTCTTCCTCCACAGACTGGGGAACAAGACACGTGCAGGTTCAAATGATTGTAAATGGTGCATTCTTTGTAACTTGAAGTTTTTAAACCATGATTTGAAAACTTCAATAATTCAGTCAGAGCTTGGGGTCTATTTCAGGTGTGGCTGGAGGAGATTCTGTGGCCTACAATCTGTAGGCAATCAGGAGATCATGATGGTTCCTTTAGATGTCTGAGCTGATGTGATTCTTACTGGCTGTAGCAGTGTAGTTTTAATGTAGCTCATCACTCTCCTGTCAAAGTGGCTGAAGTGATATATTTTATTGGACCAACTTCTGTTTAAGAGAGAGACACAACTCACTCAAAGCTCTTCAGGTCAGACCTGAAGCCTGAAAGCTTGTATCAGCTTGAAAGCTTATCTCTCTCGACAATAAAATATATCACCTCAGCCACCTTGTCTAACATCCTGGGATCACCATGGCTACAACAAGGGTGCATAGCGCTCTGTCAGTCAGATGATCTCTCAGTCCCAGGGCATAGTACTGAAAATCACGAGTTAGGGTCTTGAAAAAATGTAACCTTGGCTTTAAAATCATAAGATTATAAACCATGTTTTGTGTTCTTTTTATTTGCCTTCTGGTCTTTGAGCCTTTAGGACATACTACATTAGGACAAAATCAAATTTGGGATGAAGTACAGGTTTTTAGCTGTAAGGGTGATTAACCCTGGAACAAAAACTACCAAGAGCTGATATGGATTGTCCATCTCTCAAGGTCTTCAAATCAAGACTGGATGCCTTTCAGGCATATATGCTTTTTAGCCAACTGTAGGTCACCAGGCTCAGTAAAGAGGTGTCTGGTTGAACTTCTATAATCTGTGACATGGTTAGACTGGATGATCTAGTGGTTGCTTCTGGCTTTAAACGTTGACATTTTAAGCAGGTACTTCTGTCCCATTGAAGCCAGTGCTTCAGGTAAATGCAGTCTTGAGCAGACAAGCTTTCCTGAATTGGGGCCGAGTAAACCTTACTGATTGCTTCCTGCACCTTGCCCATGGTTGCTTTCCAACTTACTGCATCTTACAGGTATAGAAGGAAAAGCGCACTCTTTCACACTGTTCTGAAAACCACAAATTCAAAGACTAGCTTTTGTTCAAACTTTCAACGACATATTACATGAAAACCACATTCTAGCTATGCTATGTCTTGGCTAATTAATAATATACATCCCAACAACCATCACTTGGGCAGTTTCTGCATGTTCAACAGAAGCTTGGTTTGGTGATCAGGAGTGGCCTGAGGCCGGCTGCGGCAGCTGGCGCCCCAGGAAGGCGGCGCGATTGGTGCCCCTGCCTGTACAACCATCAATGGCCGTGACATCATCATTGGGCACCTGGGCCAGCAGCGCTCTAGACAACTGCCTAGTTCGCCTAGGCTCACGGGCCACCCCTGTTGGTGATGTTGCCATGGACCCAGATTTTCACTACAGTGCTTGAGCATCTCACTATCACTTAGTCACAGATTACAGAGGGCTCATCATACACAGTCCCCTAATGCCATTTGGCCATGTCCTAATACAATTGCAAAATCCTCCATTGACTTCAGTGGGCCCACAATTTGGCCAGCTAGAAGTAAATATCATGTAGATTTCCTAAAATAACTTGGCACAGAATGGTGTTTACTAAAATAGCAAAGCCAATTTAATGTAGCTTTGGTAAGATGCAGATTTAAAAACACACACACACTTTTCTTGTTTTACAAAGATATTGAAGCAAGAGTTTGATGCCACTGCTAACAGCTAATAAACCAACAGATTTAATAGCTTATTTCCAAAAAGACAGCTGTGTTTATTATTTTAAGGCATAAGTCAAAGGATTCAGCAATGAAGATTTCCTCCTTTCTTTATTTTGTGTTTATTATATCTTTTCTTCCGTGCCTGAAATACAACTGACATGAAAATTGTCAGAATCCCATTAACACATTCATTTGTAAGTGTCTTTGCAACTAGTCCTACAGAATAAATGTTGCAGGAAATGAAAACTAGAAGAAGTTGTTTTATATTGCAAGGCAGATTCCAAGAAGAGCATTTTGGTGGTCTCCTAGGTCCTAGTGGGAGAAGTGTGGAAAAAATACTTAGTCATTGTTTCAGAGAGTAAAAATGACTCTGTAGAGCAGTGGTTAGAACACCTTGGTGGGAGACCACGGGTCCTGTGCAGCCCCCTGACTCAGTCATGCTTCTGTTATCCATGGTGCAACAGCTTCAACGGGAAAGACTAAGGGAGCCCCACATCCCCATTCTGTGGTTAGAGCACTCTCTAGTGTGGGACCCTTGTTCAAATTTTCTCTCCTCCTTAGGCAAAGGGAGGAACTGAACCTGGGTCTCCCACATCTCATGTGAATACGCAGAATAACTGAGCTACAAGTTATAATATGGGCACCCTCATTTCCTCCACCTCCAGATATGTTGTGTGGAGTGCCCAACTCACTCCCACAAGAATCACCTTAGGCCACAGGTTCCCACTCATGGACCATTATGCGGGACTAAATGCTTTTCTTCAAGAGCAGGGCAGGGCTTGGCACATCTCCCTCTCATTGGCACATCCAACTGGCTAGCTTAGGTGGCTCCATGCATAGCCCACTGGGTTTTGTGGATTGTATTTTCAGGTGCTTGTCTCTTCCTATTGTGTTGGTGCCTAACTTGGCTTTTTGGATCTCAGTGTCGTTCTTGTGATTTTTCTAGGTGCCTAAAAGTTAGGAGCTATGACATTTCAGTCTCGCAGCATTGAAGTCCTTTCATGGATCCAAGCCAATGTTTTTTGACCAGTTGACACCTTATGATTGCCAGAGACACGGGTATCCAGCAGGATCAAACCTTGGACCTCTGCATCTAAATGGATGAGCTTCTAGTGCATGAACTTACACACATTTCTGGTAGTCAAGATAACCAGCATAAGTTCAGTTTATGAAATAAGGCATGGAAAGAGTGTTCTAATTGTAAGAAGAAATCACACCAATTGCAGGAATGGCCAATAAAACCCACCGTTTTTTGTTTTTTTTTTAATTGGGATATCTCCTTTTTCAAGTGCCCACGCCGAGCCTGATTTCCCAAGATGCAGTCCACCTGCAGCTCACACCAAAGTCAAAGAGCTGGAAGTGCTCAACATTTCTGAAAAACCAGGGCCCAGGTACTTCAAAATGGAGGCCTCCACAAAATGGAGGCCTTTTAGGCGTATCCCTACCTCACTTAAATTGTCACCTTATTAAAAGGAGCAGAATGTCCTTGTGCTATTCTGAAGTAGCAATAGATAAGGTGAGAAAGAGATACAATGCTACATTTCTACCTCATTCCAAAAGCAAACGTATTACATTAGCATTAATGACCAGAGCTGATGCATTGGCTGGGGATTTAATAATCAGTTCAGGTTAATGGCTGAAGGCAAAATAACTCAGCTGGTCATTATTCTATGGAAAATGCCCTGGGGCTTAATCTTCCTTGTTTTTTGTTTTAAATGAACAGAAGAATTGCCAGATCAAATGGTGATTAGAATAACCCCAACTTCTGACTAATCAGCACATCATTGTTAATTACAGTTTATGCAAAAATATTAGAGCTTGTCTCCTTGACAAGAAAAATACTAACAGACCTGCACGATACAAACTTATCCTCAAAATAGACCGATTCATGAAGAATTGCCAAGCCTGAGCCACAGCCTTGTTTGCATATGCCACACTGCCAAAAGCAACAGTGTGAAAACTTAAATTGTCCCAAATGTGTCCCGGATGCTGCTCCATTCACTCCAATGGAGTTACGCCAAGGATAGATTTGTCCCTAGATAGAAAAATAAGTGGAGGCATTAAACAGAATCACTTGCCAAGTGCAGGGCTCAGCATGCTACGAGTAAGTGGAGGGAAATCATATAGAACCCAAAAGTCAGTGAGAGATTAAACCAGTTTAACACAACTCTCCCCATAACAAGTTAGTGCCACCTATTAAAAATCACAGCATCTCCCTCTGTTCCCTGGAAAGTAAATTGCTCCCCACCACTGTGGCTTCCTACATTTAAATGCTACTGTACATTACTGCCATATCAAACCCCCGAGCATGTTCTTATCTCTTCCTTTTTGATCCCCTATTTCTTAGGTCTATTTGTGTACACTACTCATGCATTTCCTTGGAATCTGCTTATTGTCAGCTTGCATGGAGAGCTATATCATCTGGCAAGTTATTACCAGGTGACATGCATCAATGAACCTTCCTAGGCTCTGTAACATAAAAAAATTTTTAGCCACAGGAGATGGTTCAGTGAATTGGTAATCAGAAGTGAAACCTTTCATTTCAAGGTGGCCATTTCAAATCTAGCCAGGCACACCCACGGGGGGCAAGGAGAGCAATTGCCCATGGACCCAGAGATTCAAAAGAGCCCAGGGCTCCTAACTGCCATCACCACTATTGCATCTGCAGCAGCAGCTGGAACCTGGTCACCTGGACTCTTTAAATCTCCTCCGGAACCTGTTGCAGCATGTTCTGGGCAGCACTGAAGGCTGCCTAGGGGAGGCTAGCCCCACCCTTTCCACCTGAAGCCTCATTCTGAGGGCACAGAACCGCCTCTCCTGCCCTGCCCAGGGGCCTGGGTCTATCAGCCCTATTGAAAAGCTAGTAGTCAGGGACGAGAAAGGAAGACAGAAACTGGGAGGCAGATGGGAACCAACTCCCTATATTATGGAGCTAGATTCTAATCACAAGAAAGTACTTAAATGTATGTTTAGGTCCATCACCATGCAATAAAGCCCATGTTCAGCTTTAAGCACATATCTAAACCCCCTTGACTTCCATAGGATGTAAATGTTTTTCTAAATAGGAATGGATTTAACTAGGAGTTTAAGTGTTTTGCTGAATCAGGGCATTCATCCCGTAGCTCAACAAATTGCAGTTTGTTCTGTAGAAACCTGACAGTTACAATTCCATCATGTGGATAGGAGATGAAAACAGTACAAGATTAGAATACATTTATCTCCGTTGCTGTGGGGCCAAATCCTGCAGCCCAGGTTCAGGCAAAGCATCCAGAACTGGGCCCTGCAAGGCTGCTTAATAGCCGTTGTGTAAAGCCCACCAGACAAAGAGTTCTGTTCAGAGGCTGCATCAATGTTCATAGGAAGCATCAGTTAACAGAAGTAGGCGAATAATTTTGCATCTTTGTATCAGACAGGGCCACTAAGATAGCAAATGACAGATGAATTCAGATACTTAACGCACGTAAATTGGTCTATGCATTTCTAACATGCCATTCAACACAGTGCTTAGATATCATAGTGCCTTTTCAGTTCGAAAAAGAACAAAACGTGGCAACCTCCCCCCTCACTTTATGCCATATTCCTAAACGGGACGAGTGTGTAAAACTCAGTGTGGGGGTGAGGGGAGGGAAGGGAGAGGAGGTGTTTAGTACTCCAGCAAAGTGATATGCTCATGTTGCTTACTGTTATTACACTTTACAGAACATCCAGAGTTGGGCTCCAGTAGCTAACTTTATCCATCACCAAAGAGTTCCCCACAGAAGTGTAAAGGCAAGTATGGCATGAGGAGCAAGGGGAAAGTCTCAGTTATGTGAAATGCAGGAGATCGTATCATGCACACACTTTTCATCTGCTTCTAAACACACACGCATGCCGAGTTTTGTGCTTGTCCTCTCAATGCTTTCTAAAAAGAAGGGTGGGAAAGGAAACCGCACTGGTTTCAGATATTTGGCAAGAAAGCGAGTGCTGTACTTTACTAACTTCATCTGTGGTCTGTCAAGAGCCAAGGCACAGCTGACACGGAGGTTAGCTGTAAACTTGGACAATGGGCTGACGTGCAGCAAAGGGAAATATAAACTACCAGGACATGATTCTTACCAGGAGGAGTTTTAGATGATTACTCTTGCTAAGAAAGTGGCAGATGCCCCATCAGCCGAGTTATTTAAAAACAGAGTGGATAAAGCACTGGAAAAGATAACATCCCCTTCTCACTCCTCCTCGGCTCTCTTCATATGCAGATGGCCATGGTAATAGTTGAAATGCAAGGCGGCAGAAGACAAGAGTGTATGAGAATCTGCATAGTCATACAGAAGGGTGGACTGGCAGAAAAGCATGCTGAATTCTGGGGCCAGATCCTCAGCTGGTGTAAATTGGCACAACTCCATAGATGTCAATGGAGCGGTGTTGATTTACATAGATGAGGACCTCACCCGTTTAATTTAGACAAAAGGCCACCACAACAAAGGGTTTACTCCAGGCCTTAGGGTGGTCTGTAACCTAGAGCAGAATTTTGCCCAAAAAGTTCTTTCTCCATAAGAGCTCAGCAGCCACCAAAGGCATCCAGTATGAAAGCAAAGGCAGGCTCTTTGGATAAAGAGACAGGTGGCAGCCCTAGGTGCCTTTGCTACTCTGACAAATATAAATCAGGTCTTAGCATTTCAAAGCTCATTTACATGGCTCTGGAGACAGTTTGTCAGGAGAGGATGCAATTAGGTCAGAACTGACAAGACTTTATGCATTTGCAATATCAAACACTCCTCCCCCCACACACATAAGTGCCCTGTGAATAAACTGAACTTCAGAGACAGGAAGGTAGACTGGATGGCTGCGGAGTCTGGTAATGTGCAGAAAAACATTGAATCACTAGGTAACTAGCAAAGGTAATTGTGATCCTGCTAGACCAGGTGCTGGCTCATGCCCAGGCCCTCAACACTGGGTCCAAGGCCACAAACACTGACTAGCTGGGAACCAGTCTGGCTCACCTGTGGGTTGGTATAATTAAAACAGGTATTAGTGTTATAAGAATGTATTGGTTGTTTAGACTTTATGGAATGCTTGTAAAATGCTGCACATAGTAACCCTACTTGTCATACCTTCATCCCATGGTATACTAAATAGAGTTTCACCGATGAGAGAACAGAATCAGGCATATGGCCTTCATTTTTAAATCTAAATATTCCCAGGAAAAAAATGTTAAGATAGAATAAAAGGTGACAATAGGTGTCCGTAACTTAAGGGTTAAAAGCATTACACAGTTTTATCCCCAAACCAAGCAGTCTACACTCAGGAAATTCAGGGCTAAGATTACTCTTGAGAGAAATCTAAACGTATTAAGGTAAGAAATGCACAGTTTAGGCACTCAGGCATCCTTCACTCTCTCCTGCAGTAACGTGATATGATCATTATAATTAAAACTTTTGGTTTCAGATTAGATTAAACTGATTTTTACAGCTGTGTTTGATGTTTTCATATTTTCCTCTTCGGGCAATACTACAGGGCAGAGCTAAGGATGTCTGTGCCTAAACAGAGACACTGGCCTTTAATTGAGTCAATTTACTGTTTGAGAAAGCTGTAATTAGTAAGAACAGCATTATATGAAGTTGGGAGGGGGAGGAATCAGTCGTGAGTCTCAAAAATCGCTGTGCTTTGAAGATGCCTCCTGCTTTCCTGCCCCAGTTCCTCAGCAATCCAGCATCAAAATACAGTAGAGCCAATGTAGCAGTAGTGTCATAAGACAATTGCGTGAAATTACCTACCACTGAGCACTCTTGGCAATGTGTGGTGTCTCTCTCCTACAACAAGAAAGTTTAAAGGTCTAGAGAACATGACCTATGAAGGAAGACTGAAAATTGGGCTTGTTTAGTTGGAAAGGAGAAGATAGAGGGCACATGATAGCGGTCTTCAGGTATCTAAAAGGGTGTCACAAGGAGGAGGGAGACAAATTGTTCTTCTTGGTCTCTGAGGATAGAACAAGAAGCAATGGGCTTAAACTTCAGCAAGGGAGATTTAGGTTGGACATTAGGAAAAAATTCCTAACTGTCAGGCGGAATAAATTGCCTAGGGAGGTTGTAAAATCTCCATCTCTGGAGATATTTAAGAGCAGGTTAGATAGACATCTATCAGGGATGGTCTAGATCAGTGGTTCTTAACCTGGGGTGCACGCACCCTCTGGGGGTGCAAGATGCCCTTTCTGGGGGTGTGAGACATGCCAGATTTTTATGATATATCTTAGGTTTAAAGAACTGACTTATTAAAAATAGTTGAAGTAAGGGGTGCGAGAACATATTTTGAGAACCAAAGGGGTGCAGGCTGCAGTAAGGTTAAGAACGACTGGTCTAGATGGCACTGGGTCCTGCTGTGAGGTGAGGGGACTGGACTCGATGACCTCTCGAGGTCCCTTACAGTTCTATTGGTTGTAATGATTCAATAGGATCATAGAACACTAGAAACTGCATGCAAATTAGCTGTGGAGGAAAGTTAGCGATTGGTTAAGTTATCTTTGACATGTTGGCTCAATTTAAGAGATACTGAGCCTTCCTGTAGCCTATGGGATCATACTAATTGGCTAAAATAATACAGGTTGGACCTCCCTGGTCCGGCACCCTCGGAACCTGAGCTGTCCCAGACCAGGGAGTTTGCCAGAGCAGGGGAGGTCAGTGCTCCCCTGCTGGCCGCCCTGCTGCCAACTTCTCTCCTTGGGGCTCTCTGCCCTGCCACTGGCCTGGCAAGGCTCTCCCCACCCTGCTGCCTGCCCGCTGCCCCAGGGTCTCCCAAGGTTCCCAATGGGGACTGCTTGGCCACTGCTGGCTGCACGGTGTTTTTCCTGCATTCCCAGCTGGAGCCACCCAGCTGCCAACAGTGCTGCTGCTACTAGGGATTCCTCAGCTGGGATATCTGTCTGCCCCACACCATTGCTAGCGCCATCCCACTGATGCTGGGGATTCCAGCCGCCCACCTCTGCCAGTCCTGCTTCAGCCTAGGGGTTCCCCAGCAGAGACTGCCCAGTCACCCCGGCCCCACTGACACCAGGGGTTTGCCGGGATTCCTGGCTGGGGTGGCCCATCCGGCAACAGTTCCACTGCAACTGAGGGTTCCCTGGTTGGGGCCAGGACTCCCTGGGCACCTGGCCCTGCTAACGCTGGGGGTTTCCAGCCAAGGTGGTGGCTCCCCAGATGCCACTTGGCCCAGCTGGAGCTCCCCAGCCCGCCAGGCTACGGATGTTGCCGGACCAGAGAGTACCGGATTTGGGAGCTTCAGCTTGTAATTAATACCTTTGCTTAAATGCAACCTAATTTGTTCAAATTCAGCTGATGCAGTAGATTTCAATTAATATTAACTATATGGAAAGTTTCAAGTGCCCACGTCATTCCATTGTTAAGATAACTAAGGACAAAGGAATTACTGACAGATGCTCAATCTCTTGAAGGACTCATCTTAAATTATTTTTAAGTCTTGAACTAATTGATGGATTTACCTGTAAATTCCTAGAAAATTCATTCTCAAAAAAGTAAGTGCTATGTATCTGGGGAAGATGTGCCCTATCTTTCATATAAAACAAAGAGGATTAATCTGCCCTTTAAGTTGAGTTGCATTTTGCACTTAATCATCAAATCATAACTAGCACCTCCATAATTTTTTTGAATAATTCTAACTGGCTATATAATTCTAGTGATTTCTCCTTATTATGTAGCATTCTTTGGACCAGAGTTGCATAATTGTATGCAGAAACATGCATTCACATACATTAATTATGCAAATTCCTGAAGCATACATACCACATGGACAGTTAGCAATCCGATTTTAACACAACGGGTTATATACAGCAGTTTCTTTTCCTCCCTATCCAGATCTCCTCCCCACTTTTTTTAAAAAACAGAAAAAATAAGAATCTGGAAATGTTAGTGGGGTAATATTCTTATAAATTTAAGCTGATCACACACGATGGTGAAATCCTACCCTCATTGACTTTAAATGAGAGATTTGCCTTTAACTTCACTGGGGACAGATTTTCACCCAGGACTCCTGCTAGCAAGCTACTTTCGGTGTTAGCAGTAAAAGCAGCCAATTACTTTTCTTCTGAGCATTTTCACTGGAAGATTGTTACTAGAACTACTGAACCACGTACTGGGGGACTTCAAGGCTATATCTTCACTGCCCCTCCTTGGGGAAAAACATATACAAATGAGGCTAAACATGGAATATCGCCACACCTCATTTGCATAACTAATGAGGCTCCGTTTTTGCACAAGAGGTTTTTGTGCAAGAGCTGTTCTGCATTTTTTTTCCAGAAGAACAGCTCTTGTGCAAGAGGGGGGTTTTGTGCAAAAAGGAGCAGTGTAAAAAGCTCCTTTTTGCGCAAAAGCCTCTTGAGCAAAAACGGAGCCTCATTAGTTATGCAAATAAGGCGTGGCAATATTCCACACACTTAGCTTCATTTGCATATGTTTTTCTGCAAGAGAGGGGCAGTATAGACATAGCCCTAGAGAGAAGTGAGATGTATTATTTACAGGAGGAAGGAAGGAGAATCAGTATATAGAACCAATATGACAGATGAATGTAGAAATTAAACTCCACAGAAAATGGAAGAGAATCTGAAACAAATATGGCCAAAAAGACTTTTCTGTCTCATTATCAAAACAAAAACAAGAGCCTGATTTTGTCTTCACTCACAACAGTGAAAATCAGAAATATTACGTTTCATACCAGATCAGTGTCAGATCATTTGTACATTTACATGTACAATATTCTGTCTCCAGGAGTGTTGTAGTAATGTAGTGCTTCAGTGAAAATACTGGCTACTCCTATAGGAGAGCTTCTTCCATGGGTAGGTACTCCACCTCTATGAGCAACGGTAGCTATGTTGATGGAAGAAACTTTCCAATTGACTTGCCACTGTCTATACCAGTAGTTAGTTAAGTTTAATTACCTAGCTCAAGGGTGCAGATTTGAATCCATCCCTGAGTAATGTTACACTGATCAGATTTCCTAGAGTAGATATAAAAAAGTGGTTTCAGAAAGTTACAAGCAACTGAGAACGGAGTCAGTGGCTCTGCACTACGTATGCGGTGTTAATGGTTTTTCAGAGGTCCAAAATGAGTTGGGTACCTAATTATTTTAATTGTACCTTAAAACTGATAGCACAAACAAAAACAAGTTTTCTAAAATTCTAAAGAAATTTCCCTATTTATGATTTCATTAAGCCCCAGACACATACACAAAGTGTAATGCATGGTCAGAGCTCGACAAATATGCTCGCCCGTGGCGAGTAGATTTTACCAGCTGGTGAGTGCAGGGGTGGATTGGCCTGGGTGGGCCGTTGTGACGGGCTGGCCGAAGCCTGCACCACGGGCAGCGCAACCCCATCCAATCCACCAGCCGGGCAGAGGAGTGGAGCGCCACCAGAGAGGGGGAAGTGCGGCGATTCTCAGTGCTGGGCTGCCTGCGTGCAGCTCCAGCGCAAGGAGGCGGGGCGCAAGCCAGAGGGCGGGACGCCAGCAGACACCAGGATGCTGGCATGACGTGGCGTCGTGACATCACGGCCAGCAACCACCGGATTCAAAAAGGCTCTGGCAGCCCCGCAAACTGGAAGTCAGAAGCCAGGGAGGGGAGGGCAGGTCAGGAGAAGAAAGGAGAAGGCACCAAGGGACAGGGATGCAGGAGACACAAATGCCAGGGGGCCAAGTGGAGACAATGAGGAAAAGGGCAGGAGGGGAGGTGTCAGTGGGAGGGGAGACAGGGTGATGCTGGAAGAGGAGAGGATAAGGGTATTGGGGTCCAAAGGGGGAAGGGGGAGGTGCTGGGAGAAGGCTTGAAAGAAGGGGTGGGAATGAGAGGCAGAGATGGAGCAAGGCATGTGAGAGGACACAGGGGCATGAGGAGAATGGGGGCATAGGGTGGGCATCAGGGAAAAAGGGGCAGGGGCAGAGAGGGAAGGGGGAGGCACCAGGAGGGTGCAGGTGCCAGGGGATTCTGAGGGTGAAGCAGAAGGGCAGACACTTGCAGGGGAGGGACCAGAGGAGAGAAACAGGGCAGGTGTGTAGGGGGAGGTGTTAGGAGAGGGGATGAAAAGGGGTAGCTCACATGATTAGAGTGGGGCTACTGGAGGAGTGGGCACGGGGAGGGGGAAGAGAAAGGCTGGTGGAGGGGGGTAGGTCTCAGGAAGGCTGAGGGCAGTGAGAAGGGTAGGAGTCAGGACAGCAAAGGAGGGTGAGGGGTTGGGGGGCAGCAGGTACCAGGGGAGCTGATGGAGCAAGGGGAGGAGACATGGCAGCAGGGGGAAAAGGTAGAGGTTTATAAGATATTTATTAATAACTTGGGTGCCACAGTGGCACATCCAAACAAGCCACATGAACTCAGTACTGGTGCACAACACAAAATTAATTCTGCTCATGGGAGGAAACTCTTAGAGGGAACACTTCCCCCAGCCTCTCCACCCCAAGTTAATGTCACACAGTGGGTTAATGCAATTGCAGGATAGTTGCATGAGGGGGGTTTGGTGGGGGCCAAACTAATCCCTATTGGTAGGAGGATGGTGGGAAAAGTCCTTAGAGGGGGGTCACATGACACCTTTTCCTTCTGGTCATGTGTCCATCTTGCCCCGAGAGAGTTACCTCCAGAGGCGCGGCTAATGGGAATCAGGGGGTGTAGCTAATGGGTGTCAGGGGTCTGGCTAATGGGGGTCAGTGAGTACATTTTTAAAAAATTCTTTGGGTGCACACCCAAATGAAATGTGCTGCGCATGCCTATGAAAATACAGTTGTAACTTTCACTGAAGTTTTTGAGACAGCATCAAAACGTCAAAGAATGACAAACAACAATAACCACAGCCATGATAACTGACGTAAACAAACATGCCATCCCAATCATCTCATTCTCCGGTGGGGCGCGCCTGCGCAGGGGGGGGAGTGGCAAGTCCCTTTTTTGTCTGGCGAGTAGGGTTTTGCATAATTTGTTGAGCCCTGTGCATGGTGAAACTGATTTAAAATTCTAATCACACATGGAGCTTTCTATCATTGATGTCACCTGCTTCCCCCTCCTGGCCTTTATGTCTGCTGTTTTCAAAAAATGCATGGTTCTGAATATTTGCCTTCGTTTAATTTATGAATTCCGTTTCATAATAGCAAAACCAAAGTCAGAGTAGTACATTCCTGGGAGATTATCTTACTTCTTGAATCTTGGACATAATGCTCTGAAACATTGCTTGAGGCATTCAATAAGTGACCAGCATTGGACTTGGTTGCAGTGTTGTTCTTGTTTGCAGTGTTGGTCTCCATCTGAGAGAAACAAGGTGCATGAGATAATCTCTTTTACTGGAGCCACTCCTCTTGGTGAAATCGATACACTTCTGTATTGAACCAACTTCTATTGGTGAGAGATAAGCATTTGACTGTGTCTCTTTCACCAACAGAAGTTTGCCCACTATGGAAGTTAGTCCTGTGTAATGTATTACCCCACCAACTTTCTCTAGAAATGAACAGTGTGTTGCAGCTTGTTGCATAAAGAGGAGAAACATTCATATGTGATATCATGGAGCAAATTCATCCCTAGTGTAATTCCACAGAAAATAGTGGTTACACCAAGTATGAATTTGGTTTTGTATTTCCACAAATATGGCATTTAGTCAACAACATTTGGTTCTTATGTCTTATTAATTCTAAGCTCTTTCCACATGAGCACCCAGTTAATTAAATACTGACAGGTTCAGTCACAACCTTACCCATAACGAGAAAAGTTAATTCTTAAGATTGCTGGAGAGGGAAGACACAGCTTTAATATTAAAAGCTAGCCCCAGCCTCAACCTCTACATTGGCAGAGCACTGGGCAAGTGTACCCAGAAAGCCTAATGTGTTCTCAGATGATTCTCATTAGAGCTGCTTGAAAAATTTTTTGGATTTTTTGTTGTTAAAAATCTTGATAAAAATGTGTGGGTCCCTCTCCCCACTTTTTAAAAACAATTTCCATTCTAACAGTGATAACTGCAAACAGGCCAATTGTTCTGTGTTAAGTGTGTGTATTTAGGAACTATTGTGATCCTGTAGTCTGATCTTGTATATAACCCAGGCCATAAGCCTTGCCTGAATACATTCCTGTTTGAAACAGAGCATATAAATCACCAGTAATGGAGATGCTGACATAGCACTGAAATAGGATATAAGATTGACAAAATTGACATAACATTGCTTGGAACGTGTAAAAATTCCTTGAAGGATGTCATTGAGATGTCATAGGCTAACGTTCTAAAAACACATTCATGGGGCCTTGGTATTTAATTAACTGAGCCTCAATAATATTTTATTTGTGATTTGGAAGACCTCTTAGATTTTGCTTACTGTCATCTCCTATTCTATTTGATTTGTCCTTCTAAAGTTCCAGCCCAGACTACAAATAAGACATGCCAATATAGCACAAAAAAGGCCATGCTCAGAAAATCCTAATTAGCTCCATCACTATTTCATTTATAGAGAACATTTGAGAATCCTCCAGGAAAAGAAGCCTAATTAACTATGCCAGCCTTACAACTTGATTAGGTTTACAGACATTCAGATACTACTGTAGCGGGTTCACTCACTTTCTGCACTTCTTTTTCCCTCAGGGTGGCTTTGGGGAACTAGCTGGCCGCTCCGATGCCGACGCGCCCCCTTTGGGTGAGGTGTTACTCTTCAGGGCACTGCCCTCCAGCAGTGACCACTCCAATCTTGGTCTGCGCCCCATTCTGGGGGGAGGGAGTCATTGTTCTTCCTCCGCTCCTCCTCCAGGGTGTCCAGGGTCCTTCCTAGGACCCCCAGTTCTTCTCCCACTCTGCCTGCCCAGTTGCCTCCTGCAACCCGGCCTTGTGGACTTATGGCCTGGGGCTTCCCTGGCTCAAACTCCCCCAGCCTACCACAGCTACCTCCTTACAGCCTCGCATTTTAGGGCTGCCTCCATGCGAGCTCCACCCTCCATGACTGCCTCCTTGCAGCCCTGGGCCTCAGGCCGGGTAGCCTAGGTTTGCTAGGCTGAAGCCTCTCTCATTGCAGGCAGGTCTCTCCTTCTCCTCCCAGGAGCTGCTTTATATGGCCTCCATCTGGGCCCTCCTTAGCTGGGCTTCCTCCTGACTCCAGGTCTCAGCCCCTCGAAGGGCCAGTACAGGGCAATGCCCTGCCACACTACATATTGATAAGTTCAGTAAAAAAACCAAACCAACCCAAACCTGATATAAAATAGGAGGGGTCACAATCATGTAAATACATAGATATTTGTAATATGATGTGGGGGAATAATATTTATGAATATTCTGATTATATATTAATTGCCACGTGCATCACACCTAATTTAGTTCACCTTTTACAAGGGAATTTCTTTATGTATGAACATTTATAGAAATTGTATTTCAGGCCTGTAACAGATTGGATTATTCAGGAAATGAAACCAGTTTGGTGATGAAACTAAATTCACTTTGCGTGTAAGCAGGAATAGTTTATTAAAGGTTAAGCCAGCCAATCAGGAAACCGAAATGATGCCATGTTATTTAGATGACCAGACCAGTCATACAGAGTGAATAGAAAATTCCACACCGCATGTCATCAGATGAAAATTTACTCATTATAACAATTGAAAGTCCACCCAGCAGCTGAAATCAGATCACAAATTAGGTTTTGAATAAGAAAAATCAGGATTTGTTCATGGATAATTTGCAAAGTGAAAAAAGGGCTGTGTCAGATATTTAAATTGTTTACAACAACAAGTCAGCCTGCATGATTAAATTAAAGTGCATGATGATCTGTGCTACTACCCCAGTTCACCACTACAGCCTTCAAATCTCTCAGGCTGTGTCCAGACTCAGGGGTTTTTTCGGGAAAAGTAGCCTTTTTCCGAAAAAACTTCCCCTGCGTCCAGACTCAAGCCGTGTTCTTTCGAAATTAAATCGAAAGAACGCGGCTTTTCTTTCGATGGCGGTAAACCTCATTTCACGAGGAAGAACGCCTTCTTTTGAAAGAAGCAAAATGCAGGACAATGTAGCACTTTAAAGACTAACAATATAGAAGTGTGTATAGTAGATTTCTTGTCTGGTGGAACAAAAGTCTTGCAAGGTGTCAGTCGGTGTGGATGTTTGTCTTGAGATGAGATGATCTAAGTTAGAAATGTCATTCTTGATGGTTTTCTGTTTCTTGTATAAAATACTTATCAGGTGGTTTCTTAATTTCTTGGATAGTGTGAGGCAGAGTCTTTCACTGTAGTCAGTGCAGTATGTTGATCTTAATGGATTGTTCACTTTCAGTCCTTTGGGTACGATGTCCATCTTCTTGCACTTGGATAGAAAGATGATGTCTGTCTGTATCTGTGCGAGTTTCTTCGTATGGTTGATGGATTTCCATTCCAAACGGCTAAATGTAGTGCCTTGCATGTAGAATAGTGATAGAGATGTAGCCGTGTTAGTCTGGGGTAGCTGAAGCAAAATGCAGGACAATGTAGCACTTTAAAGTTCCTCTTTCGAAAGAAGGCGTTCTTCAATGTAAATAGGGCTTCTTCAAAAGAGAGCATCCAGACTCACTGGATGCTTTCTTTCGAAAAAGCAAGCCGCTTTTTCGAAAGTTCAACGTCCAGTCTAGACGCTCTCTTTCGAAAGAGGCTCTTTCGAAAGTATCTTTCGAAAGAGCCTCTTTTGAAAGAGGCTTGCAGTCTAGACATAGCCTCAGTGACAGCATTGTGTCCCTTTTGTGCAAATCAGTGGTGGGCAACCTGCAGTCCATTGGGGTTTTATGTGTGGCCCATGAGACATTTTGTTTTCTGTTGCGCATGTGCAGGGTTGCCAGATTCTGCTGGTTTCCACCCACGTATATTTTTTTCCTACTGGTGTTACTAAAGTGACATGCACATAAAGCCAGGGCACATGAAGGGAGGTACGTGCCGATTGCACACAACATTGACTGTGAGAGCTGTGCACTCACTCACTCTGCAGCCAATCAAAATTCTGCTACAGGTCAGCCAACATACTCCACAAAGTCCAGGTTTGCAAACTCAGCAAAACTACCCTGTCCTGGGAGATCGTCTTCATAGAATCATAGAACTGGAAGGGACCTCAAGAGGTCATCGAGTCCAGCCCCCCGCCCTCAAGGCAGGACCAAGCTCCGTCTACACCACCCCTGACAGATGTCTATCTAACCTGTTCTTAAATATCTCCAGAGAGGGAGATTCCACCACCTCCCTTGGCAATTTATTCCAATATTTGACCACCCTGACAGTTAGGAATTTTTTCCTAATGTCCAATCTAAACCTCCCCTGCTGCACTTTAAGCCCATTACTCCTTGTCCTGTCCTCAGAAACCAAGAGGAACAAATTTTCTCTTTCCTCCTTGTGACACCCTTTTAGATATTTGAAAACCGCTATCATGTCCCCCCTTAATCTTCTTTTTTCCAAACTAAACAAGCCCAGTTCATGAAGCCTGGCTTCGTAGGTCATGTTCTCTAGACCTTTAATCATTCTTGTCGCTCTTCTCTGTACCCTTTCCAATTTCTCCACATCTTTCTTGAAATGTGGCACCCAGAACTGGACACAGTACTCCAGCTGAGGCCTAACTAGTGCAGAGTAGAGCGGCAGAATGACTTCATGAGTTTTGCTTACAACACACCTGTTGATACAACCTAGAATCATATTTGCTTTTTTTGCAACAGCATCACACTGTTGACTCATATTCAACTTGTGGTCCACTATGACCCCTAGATCCCTTTCCGCCATGCTCCTTCCTAGACAGTCACTTCCCATCTTGTATGTATGGAACTGATTGTTCCTTCCTAAGTGGAGCACTTTTCATTTCTCTTTATTAAACCTCATCCTGTTTACCTCTGACCATTTCTCTAACTTGCTAAGGTCATTTTGAATTATGTCCCTATCCTCCAAAGAAGTTGCAACCCCACCCAGTTTGGTGTCCTCTGCAAACTTAATAAGCGTACTCTCTATCCCAATATCTACATCAGGGGTCTCCAAACTTTTCAGCCCGAGGGCCGCATTAACTATCAAACAGCAGTTCGGGGGCCGACTACACACTTGAGGTCCAAATAAAAAACAATCAAAACATGGATGTTGTTTTTAATTATGTATTTAATATTATTTTATTCAGTTATTATTTAATAACACATTCATACACTACACATGAACACCTGTATTAGTGTGAATGGTGAAATTGTTTCCTGGATGCCAAAATAGCAGACATTTCTGGCTTTAGATTTGTTGTCCCTAACATCAACAGTGACCTGAGATTATCATCGGACAAGTTTGTTCTCAAATTGTTCTTCACGTATTTCATTCTTGAAAATGTTTGTTCACACAGGTATGTTGTTCCAAAGATTGAAAGGTACCTTGATGCAAAAGTTTTGACATTAGGAAAGTCTTCCTTGGGCAAAAACTGGTAAAAACCCACCAGTCCTATTTTGAACTTGTCCCTAAGGAGGTCATTTGCTTGCAACTCAATGACTTCCAGCTGCAGTTCATCTGGGCAACTGGCCACATCTGCTTCAAATGGGTTTTGAAACAATCTCACTTCTTCTGCCTTTGAATCCAAAAAGGTCTCCACGGGCCGGATGAGAGGGCCTCGCGGGCCGCATCCGGCCCCCGGGCCGTAGTTTGGAGACCCCTGATCTACATCATTGATGAAGATATTGAACAGTACGGGTCCCAAAACAGACCCTTGCGGAACTCCACTTGTTATCCCTTTCCAGCAGGATTTAGCACCGTTAACAACAACTCTCTGACTACGGTTATCCAGCCAATTATGCACCCACCTTATCGTGGCCCTATCTAAGTTATATTTGCCTAGTTTATCAATAAGAATAGCATGCAAGACCGTATCAAATGCCTTACTAAAGTCTAGGTATATGATATCCACCGCTTCTCCCTTATCCACAAGGCTCGTTATCCTATCAAAGAAAGCTATCAGATTAGTTTGGCATGACTTGTTCTTCACAAACCCATGCTGGCTCTTCCCTATCACTTTATTACCTTCCAAGTGTTTGCATATGATTTCCTTAATTACCTGCTCCATTATCTTCCCTGGGACAGACGTTAAACTGACCGGTCTGTAGTTTCCTGGGTTGTTCTTATTCCCCTTTTTATAGATGGGCACAATATTTGCCCTTTTCCAGTCTTCTGGAATCTCCCCTGTCTGCCATGATTTTTCAAAAATCATAGCTAAAGGCTCAGATACCTCCTCTATCAGCTCCTTGAGTATCCTGGGATGCATTTCATCAGGACCTGGTGACTTGCTGACATCTAACTTTCCTAAGTGATTTTTAACTTGTTCTTTGTGTATCCTATCTTCTAAACTTACCCTCTCTTTGCTTGTATTCACTACATTAGGCACACCTCCAGACTTCTCGGTGAAGACCGAAACAAAGAAGTCATTGAGCATCTCTGCCATTTCCTTGGCAGAGATTGTCTTGGTTATGACAATCCTGCAGCCCACTGAGATAAAGGAGGGCTACTCACAAGGACCACTCACTAGCCTACGTTGCCTATCACTGATGTAAATTGTTCTCCCCCTATGCTATTATTTTACTAGGCTCTGCCACATCCCTCCAGCTTTGACTTTCTAATGGCCTTACACAGGGCACAGCATTTTGCTATGGTAAATTCAGAGTGCCCAACAGACTTTGCTGGGCCCTGGGCAAGGTCCCGGGGCGGGGGCAGGGGCAGGTGAATTCTGGACCTCAGGAGGAAGCGGCAGGGCAGCCAACTCTTCAACACAAGCTGACATGCACCAGCCACAGCCATTGCCGCTGTAGCAGTGGTGGCTGAGAGCTGCAGGCTCTTTTAAGTTGCCTGGTCCCTTTATCCCCACCCCCAACCTGTAGGCAAGTCTGGGTAAATGACTAAATTAAGCTCTGCTGGTATAAGCACCACCTGTATTCCTTCAATGTGGACTGGACTTAAAAAAAAAAAATCTTAAAATGCCATCCAGCTGCTAATAAAGTCAATAAGACCCTTTCAGCTAATTTCAGTGGGATTGGATTGGGTGTTCAGGATCCAATCCTCTCTTCAGCTAAAGACATATAATACCCAGTGACTTCAATGAGAACTGCTCATGTGTCTGTCAGAACTTGTCCCTTAATATCTTTTCTTCCCCACTCATTTACCATCCCTCCAAAAAATGCGTAGCCAATTACAGAAGAATCAGGTAGATTATCAACCCATGTCCCTGATTCTGACCAGTGTTTGGGGTTCAGGGAGGGACATGGGGTGTCACACTTCTGTATGATTATATATTTCATGGGTTAGTCATTACTTTGTTCCTGCCAATAAGACCTTTTAAATACAATTAGAAAATAGTCTGTTTTTCTGATTCCCCCTCCACCCCATCCGATATTACCACAGGTGTAAGGTTGAAGACATGCTCTAAATGGCAATTTTTATTATTGTCAGATGAACACAAATGCAGAAATTTTTCAAGCCAGAGGGAGAACACCTATGATATACAATGCTTCACATCTTGTATTTTTCCCCCTGACCAATTTGGGTAACTATGGTATTGGAAATGAGGTACTGTATGCATAATTGCTAACAATTAATGTAAGAGACCTGTCATTCTTTGCTTCATTTAATATTTATGTAATTATATTAGTCATTAATAACAAATGACTTCTTTTAGTGTGGATGCTACACGGCTCTCCACAGACATTCCGCTGTAGTTCAGCAATAATTAATGATCCACTAACACCTTAATTGTCTCATCATTATTTATTAATTTAGCATCAAAATGGATGAAGTTGTGTTGAAGAGAAAGGAGTCCAAAGATATTGTATAAAACTTAATTTGCAGTTCACAGCTAATATGTCCCTATGACAGGCACAGATATATCAGTGTATCACCATAATCTTGTCATCCTGAATTGCGTTCTTTTGAACAAAACAATGATATACTGAAGACAATCAAGAAAATCAGAAGTGACTTCACATTTTGGAAGTTGGCTGTGGAAATCAGGAAAAGCAAGTTTTATTTCTGCCTGTCACAGTCATTCCATATGACCATGAGCAAGTTTTATGGCAGTAACTCTGTGCTGCTAAGCATAGGTACTTAGCTGAGCTATGTCTCAGTCCTTATAAATTGCTCTACAGAGAGGACATACCTTGGAGTGGTTGCACAACACCTGTGCAGTTCTCTCAAATCCTGCCTGGTCCTTTTTAAATGGAAAAATCACAACAGTTCCTATGCTAAGGGAGCCTCTACAGCCCCAGTATCTACCCCCTAGATCTCTCTATTCCTCATTTTCCTGCCATGCAATGGGGATAATTACCTACCTGGAATGCTTCAAGGCTAAATTAATGTTCATGAGGCACTTGAAAATCTGGAATGAAAGGAGCTGGTGATGCAGTATTCTTAATTCTTCATAGAGTTACAAGGATTTGTATAGGATTATAGTGCTCATTTTAAACAAGGAATTCCAAAAAACAGCTCTCCTAACTCCCCTCTCTGCCTTTAAAATCCTCCATTTCTGTGGTAAAAGAAACAAGATTTTTGACTGCAGGTTTCAACTCATAGTGGCTTCTGGCTATGTCCCTACAATTGCATACGCATACTTAGTCTTCTGATTGACTTTCCAATTACTTCTCTCATCAGCACAACCAGCAAGAGACAAAGGCAAATGGCAACCCCCCCGCTGGCCGGTTTAATAAGGGCTGAAGTTATTCCAGTCGGTTTTGACTAAACACTGTAAAATGGAGGAAAGAAAAATTTCCCCCATAACAAAAAGATTTCCTTGTTCCCTGATTTTCATTCCCCAATTGAGCTAGTGCACAGCTGTTGCTATTTTATTAGACCCAGTAAATGATACTACTTCATCCACCCGGTCTTTCTAAAATCAGCTCAGTCATAAAAAGTGTGACCTTTATGTTTAGATCTACCACCAAAGAAAGGACAACTGTGAATGCTCAAGGAGACCGAAACACTTTTCTTTGGCCAGCTCTCCTACCCATACACACAAACATCTTGAGAGGTTTCATTCATTGGCTATTTTGGAGACAATCACATGTTCTCTGCATACACTGAAATGTGATATATTTACTGCCTTTATGCTCTTCATCTTTGCACAGTTATTCTCAAAATGGGGTCTAAGAACATCATATTCCCAATGTACTCTCATTCAGAGTTGCCCTTTTCTTTTCCTTCCCACTTTTTTTAAAGCTTCATAAAAGTAAACAGTTCAGACAATTGGTGATGAGGGCATATATTACATTACAGCCTGACCACTTATCATGCTCACTGTACTGCCCTTGACTGCAATGGTATGGCTGAAATGAAGTGATTGTCCATAGGAGACAAAGCTCAATTGAAAGCCATTTAGAATAAATATATACCCTTGCAGAAGGCACCTGACCATGAAAAATAACTTTTGGCAGTTTGATGGATAAGCTGCATGCTTCAGCTCTTATCGGAGAGCCCTTTCCTCAGATATTGCCTTTCCTCTTGTCTGAGTTATTTTTCTAAGGTTGTTCACACAAGCCAAGGAATTTGTGTGTGGCAGCAAGGTGCATACATATTGCAAATAAAAAGTTAATGAACCCATCCTCCAGTACTCCATGGAGAGGAAAGGATCATTAACTTCTTTATACAAAATAAGGATTAATGCTTTTATGAAGTCACTTTTTCTTCTGGTGTGGATGTGGTTTGTGGGATGGGAGAATTATAGACTGAACTGGCAGCTCAAAGCCTGTGCTCTTGCGTATGTGGAATTTGTCAAGTTGTGGGCAAAAAAGCCACAAATGGGGAGTCATTTCTTAGGGTACGTCTAGACTACATGCCTCTGGCGACAGAGGCATGTAGATTAGGCTACCCGACACAGTAAAATGAAGCGGCAATTTAAATAATCGCCGCTTCATTTAAATTTACGTGGCTGCCACGCTGAGCCGACAAACAGCTGATCAGCTGTTTGTTGGCTCAGCGCGATAGTCTGGACGCTCCCCTGCCGACATCAAAGGTATCTGTCGACCACCCAGGTATGCCTCATCCCAGGAGGCATACCTGGGTGGTCGACAAATACCTTTGATGTCGGCAGGGGAGCGTCCAGATTATCGCGCTGAGCCGACAAACAGCTGATCAGCTGTTTGTCGGCTCAGCACGGCAGCCACGTAAATTTAAATGAAGCAGCGATTATTTAAATCGCCGCTTCATTTTACTGTGTCGGGTAGCCTAATCTACATGCCTCTGTCACCAGAGGCATGTAGTCTAGACGTACCCTTAGACTGTGTTGTCATGAATAATATTGCTGGTTGTAGAGGTTCCTTGAAGATTGTGCACCAAGCCTTCCCTCAACCCCAGCTCCTTGTCATTCCATGTAGCTTTTATTCCCACCTCCTCAGATCAACTGTCACATTCCAACCGCCACAGAACCTTTGAATGCCAACATTCCATCTGGTTTTCATGGGGCCCAGTGACAATCAAACTCGGTGATACACCAAAACAAAGAGACTACACACCATTGGCATATAGTATACTTGTAGGTAACCAATACTCAAAATTCAAAAATTCAAGCGGCTTTTACTGGACACCTGGCTCATATGGTATGTTTTATTCCTTGACCCAGTGCTCATTGCAAGGTATATCAAATTTGGTTCTTTTGGAAATTGCACAACAGTGGCTTAAAATGCACCACTTTGGTGAATATTTCTGCAGGGAAGCAACTTTTCTAGAATATTCACGAGAAGAGCACACAAAAACATGTCTACATTTAAATGAATGACAAAAATTAAGGCCTCATTCTTGCAGATACTAGTATGTGCTTCTCTTTAAGCAGTTATCTTTGAGAACTCTTCAGCAAAAACAAGTCACAAAGGACTAAGGGCAAACAAAGTACCTATCATTACAAGGAGGAGTAAAAAGGACTCAGGGAATTGTATACCAGTCAGCCTAATTTCAGGTCCAAGAAACACACTGGAACAAATTAACAAATAACCAATTTTGAAATACCTAGAGAATAATAGTGTGATAGACAATAGCCAATAAGAAATTGTCAAGAGCAAATCATGCTGAACCAACCTAATTTCCTTTTTTGACAGGCTCATTGGCGTGGTGTAAACACAATAGACCTTGATTTTAATACAGAGTTTGACAGTTCCACATAATGTTCTCATGAACAACTAGGAAAATGTGGTTAAGATTAAAATTATTAGTAAGTGGTTGCAAAATTTGTTGAAAGAGTATTGATCAGTTGTTTGCTATTAAACTGCAGGTGTCGGTCCAAGATTTGGTAATATTCAATATTTTCATTAATGATGTGGATAATGGAGAGAAAAATACACGTATTAAACTTTGTATACAATACCAAGTTGGGAGATGTTATAAGCACTTTGGAGGACAAGATTGGAATTCAGTATTACTTGATAAATTGGAGAATTGGTCTGAAGTCAGCATGATAAAAGTCAATGAAGACAAGTTCAAAGTACTACAGTTGTGAAGGAAAATAATCAAACCCACAAGTACAAAATGGAGAACTGGCTAGTCAACGCTCACAAGCTGAAGTGCATTAAACACCTGTGTGGATGTTCTCAGTCAAAAATAAAGGCCAAGTCTACACTGGTGGAGAAAATCAATACAATATATACAACTCCAGCTACATTAATTGCAGAGCTGTAGTTGACATACCTTGCACCAATTTTCTGGGGCGGCCCCACAGCGGAAGGTCAACAGAAGAAGTGTTCCTGTTGACTTCCCTTACTCCTCGTGATAGTGAGGAGTACTGGTGCCGACAGGGGCACCCTCAGCATTCAATTTAGTGGGCCTATATTAGACCTTCTAAATCAAACCCCAGAGGACTGATCACCAGAGTCTTGCTCCTCCAGCAAATAGAGACATGGCCTTAGTGTTGCTTAATCCTTGTTGAAGGCCTCTTTAGAAGTTGAAACAAAAGACAGAACTATGTAGCACTATGAACTATGTCTTTTGTTTCAGCTACACCAGACTAACACAGCTGCATCTCTATCACTATTCTTTAGAAGTTGTTTGTGTTTTTGCTGACATCCTTGTACGTCAGGTCATATGTAAAGCCCCATCCTGCAAAGAAGTGGTCATGTGCTTTACATGCTGCAAGTGGTCCTAGACTTCTCATGGTAGAAAAGTTAAACACATGCCTACATGGATTTGTCTTCACTACAAAGTTAACATGCTGCAGCTCAACTGATCCTTATAACTTGACCTGTGTCCACATATCAAACTCATGTGCAGTGGAGTAAGTAACAGAATTGACTGGCATAGCTATGTGACTGTCTTTGGTTAGCCAAGTACCAATGCAGAGGGAAATCAGAAATATGTTGATATAAGAATTGAAGGTATGAAATAGCTTGGTAACTCCTGGGTTTTATATGTGCCTTTTACATGTAATTTTAAATTATCGCTTAAAGAACTGGCAAAGATGTGGTCTTAGGAGAAGTGGTCTTCTAACAAAAGTGGAACAGAATGGGGCTCACATTTGGGAGTACTTAGAACAGGCTCTGAAGAAAGAAGGATGCCTAGTGAGGGTGATCTTTTGCACAGGTTTTCCAATATCTAATATGTTCTTGCTATATATGTTTATATATTTATTTTTATACTTAGTCGTTCAAAATCTAATTCAACTTAAATGAACGGTGATAATGGTTGAGGAGTGAGGGAAGACTTGGAAAAATGAAATATACACATTCAGATCTAGATGATATGCATCTAAGACCCTTCATTTTCAGGGTATTAGAAAAGCTTTTATTTGGGACTTAGTGATTTTCACCTGACTTTTGGATCATCTAAGTACATAAACTGCTTATGTTCAGAAAAGCCAATACATTATATTAGGTGGATGTGTTCATGTTAATAAATTAGGCTAATTGCAAATGGAGGCTGTCTGTTCAAGTAAGGCAAAGGAAGGAGAATACACATGCATACCAATGCATATATGTATATACGGTTAATAAACAACTCAAGAAATAAGCCACAGTATCAAACCGCCTTTACTTTCAATACTCTTACTTTTCTCTACTTGCTGGTTTTTATTGTATGTCCTCCCATCCTCCAATATTAACCATGATATATTTCCAGAAAAAAGGTGAAGGTGTTTCTGAACCTTTAAAAAAAATGTTAATGAACACCAATAAGTTCCCAGGAAATATTAAATGTTGTTGTTCGTCCATCGTATTCGAAGAGGACCTTGACATCTAACAGGTTATGGACTGTTCATGGTGTGTCCGCAAATGGCTGATAAGGCCGATACGGGCACGGAATGTTCTACCACAGGTCGGGCAGACATGTGTGGGCACCACTGTCGCAGCTTTTGCAACTCTGGCTTTACGGAGTGCTCGCTTCTCTTGTGCTATGGTTGTCCTTCTGGCTTCAGATGTTTGACAGCCTTGGTAGATCAGCGTGTGCCATGTTGATCGGTCTTGTGCCAGGGTCTCCCAGGAGGTGGTGTCAATATCCAGGGACTTGAGAGAGGCTTTAAGCGTATCTTTGTATCGCTTCTTTTGTCCCCCATGCGATCGCTTCCCTTGAAACAGCTCACCATAGAAGAGCTGTTTAGGGATGCGATGATCTGGCATCCTTGCAACATGGCCTGCCCAGCGTGTCTGAGCTTTCATCAGCAGGGTGTAAAATGACGGCAGACCTGCTCTAGAAAGGACTTCTGTGTCTGGCACCTTATCCTGCCACCGGATCCTCAGAAGTCTGCGGAGGCAAATCGTGTGGAAGTGGTTCAGTTGCCTAGCGTGCCTCCTGTATACAGTCCAAGTCTCACTGGCGTACATCAGGGTAGCTAACACTACTGCTCGATAGACTTTAAGCTTTGTAGCAAGGCTTATTCCACGGCGGTCCCACACTTTGGTCAACAGTCTGCCGAACGCAGAGCTTGCCTTGGCGACTCTGCAGTTGACCTCGATGTCAATTGTCACTGAGCGGGAGAGGGTGCTGCCAAGATATGTAAATTGGTCCACTGCTTGCAGCTTTTGTCCCTTCACTGTGATGGTGGGCACTTGATGCTGAGCTTTTGGAGCTGGCTGGTGCATCACTTCGGTTTTCTTTGTGTTGATGAGAAGGCCGAAGTTATCGCATGCTGCTGCAAATTTGTCCATGCTGGCTTGCATTTCCTGCTCTGATCCAGCATTCAGGGCGCAGTCATCAGCAAAAAGGAGATCTCGTAACACAGTCTCTTTTATCTTGGTGACAGCCTGGAGTCTTCGCAGGTTAAACAATTTCCCATCGGTCCTGTATCTCAGTCTGATTCCCAAGGAACTGTTCTGAAAGGTGTCTGACAGCATGGCTGAAAACATTATGCTGAACAGGGTCGGTGCCAGCACACACCCTTGCTTGACGCCGTTTGTGACGGGAAAGGCCTCTGAAGCTTCTCCATCATCCAAAACACGAGCCGTCATGCCGTCGTGGAACTGACGTACCATCAAGATGAATCTGTCAGGGCACCCAAACTTCGACATGATGCGCCACAGACCTTCGCGACTGACAGTGTCAAAAGCCTTGGTGAGATCCACGAAGGTGGTGTACAGTTCACGATTCTGCTCTTGACACTTCTCTTGAAGCTGTCGGGCTGCGAAGATCATATCCACCGTGCCACGCTCTTTGCGGAAGCCGCACTGTGTCTCGGGTAATAAACCCTGTTCCAGGTGGTTAATCAGACGATTCAGCAACACTCGTGCAAGGATCTTACCTGCGATGGAAAGCAGTGATATTCCTCTATGATTATCGCAAACTTGTCGATTTCCTTTCCTCTTGTAGAGGTGTACGATAGACGCATCTTTCAGTTCCTGAGGAATAGATCCTTGATTCCAGAAGGACTGGAACAGCTGAGTGAGTTTGTTGACAAGCACTGCACCACCACCCTTATAGACTTCCGCTGGAATCGCATCAGATCCTGGGGCCTTGCCACTGGACAGCTGGCTGATGGCCTGTAAGGTTTCAGTCTCTGATGGTGAGACATCCAGGCTGTGGTTGATATCTGCCTGGGGCATTCTATCAATCGCCTCGTTATTGATGGAAGATGGGCGGTTCAGTACGGATTGGAAGTGCTCAGCCCAACGCTGTAAAATCAGAGCCTTCTCAGTAATGAGAGTTGCACCATCTGAGTCCAGTAGAGGGGAACTCCCTGAGGGCTGAGGTCCATACAAGGATCTAAGGGCTTCGTAGAACCGTTTGGCATCGTTTCTATCAGAAAACTCCTGGATTTCATCTGCTTTGGCACTCAACCAGGAGTCCTGCATCTTACGAAGCTTGTTCTGTACGATCCCGCGAATGTTGTTGAAGGCATTTTTCTTAGCTGTTGACGATGGGTCATTCTGGTGAGCACGGTGAAGGCGATGCTTTTCAGCAAGTATGGCCTTGATCTCTTCATCGTTTTCATCAAACCAGTCCTGCTGTTTCCTGTGTGAGGGTCCAAGAACCTTTAGTGCAGAAGAGTGCACAATATCCCGGAAGCGTTCCCAGTCCTTCTCAGCATTTTCTTCTAATTGCAGCTCTAAAAGTTGGTTGCCAAGATCTTCTGCTAGTAAAGTTGCTGTGTTGGGGTTCCTCAGTCTACTGACATTGATCTTTTTCATCACAGGTTTGTTTCCCTGCGGACGTCTCTTTGGCTTGATGCGAAAGCTTGATTTGGAGATGATAAGTCTGTGGTCAGTCCAACAGTCAGCACTCGGCATGGCCTTGGTCACCCTTACATCCTGTCTGTCTTTCCTCCGCACAATGACATAATCAATGAGATGCCAGTGCTTAGAGCGTGGGTGCATCCAGGACGTCTTTTTGCGAGTGGGCAGGCGGAAGATGGTATTGGTGATGATCAAATCATGAGCCGCACATGTCTTCAGTAATAGTAGGCCATTGCTGTTACATTTACCGATTCCATTTTTTCCAATGACGCCATCCCAGGCAGTGTGATCAGATCCTACTCTCGCGTTGAAATCGCCAAGTAGAATCAGCCTGTCAGTGCGCTTCACGGATGAGAGTAGGGCATCGAGATCTTCATAAAACTTGTCCTTTACTTCATCCGGATTCGTCATTGTGGGCGCGTAAGCGCTGATCAGTGTGGCTTGCTTTCCTCTCGGTAGTGGAAGATGCAGTGTCATGAGTCGGTCATTCACGCCCTTGGGAAGACTGGCAAGTTTGCGGACAAGATGATTCTTAACCGCAAAGCCAACTCCAGATTCACGACGTTCGTCACTGCTGCGTCCACGCCAGAAGAATGTGTAACCACCTCCTGTTTCCATGAGCTGACCTTCATTTGCTAGACGAGTTTCACACAGTGCCGCAATATCGATGTTAAATCTTGTGAGCTCTCTGGCGACCAGGGCTGTTCTTCTTTCTGGGCGGTCTGCTGAAGGGTTGTCCTGAAGCGTGCGTATTTCCCAGGAAATATTAAATAAAATAAACATGGAAAACAAAAGTCCTTACATGCATCTCAGGGTTTTGAGGGAATTAGCTATGAACATAGCGAGCCATTGATAATTAGTTTGGAGACATCTTGGAGAAGTTGTGAAGGTAACAGAAGAGAGGGCAAATGCAAACATGGTACAGATCTTAAAAAGTAGGGGGAAGCAATCCTGGAAATTGTCTGAAAACAGTATCCTGTGCACTGAACGGCCACAGATTACTTCTTGTTCCTTTCACTTTTTCCATCCTTCTCTGCTTCAGTCACTGCTTTTACACTTGCATTCTTGTTAGAACTCTCTTGCTCCTCTGTTTCCCTACTTATTTCCTATTACCTTTCTCTCAAATCTAATTTTCCTCTCTCAATGGTATTTCTCTCCCAATTCTGTTCAAAACCACGAGCCTTCTCTGGACAAATTTCTCCTTTTGTTTTCGAGGTGTCCTAAGTCATCTAGCATGCCTAAATAACTGCAGTCACAAATGCTCTTCACCCTTCTCTCAGGAAGGGCAGGGGACTGGACTCGATGACTATGGGGACAGGGGACTGGACTCAATGACCTCTCGAGGTCCCTTCCAGTCCTAGTATTCTATGAATGTCTCAACAGCCATGGATTAAAGCTCTGAGTCAGGAAAATGCTTAGACTTGTAACTTTAAGCATGAGGCATCCCACTGACAGTGGGATGACTCGTGGAACTACTCGTGTGCTTAAAGTTATATACTGTATGTGCTTAATTATTTAAGTCTTTGTTCTCATTTTCAATGTAACCTTCTCTATGAGAGTATATTCCCATTTTTTGTTTTAGTCCAACTCATCTCTTAATTTGGATAAAGTTAAGAAGTTAGGATTCCATCCAAACTTCCAAAGCATGTGGGGAGTTCCAAAATATCTAATCTACTATTAAGAGGTTCACCCTGGTAACCAAGTGAACCCAGGGTCTGGGTTGAGCCCAATTCTCAATACTCTGTAATTTGGGGCCTGATTCCCCCCTTTCCCCTCCCCCAAAACACACACACACACACACACACACACACACACTTTTCCTTTTTCTCTTATGGGCTGACATATCTGTAAAGGGGAAGATTGAAACTAGTATATGCCAATCTCTGATCATCTCATTCTGTAGCTTAAAATCTAAAGGGCTTTTGTGTAATTAAAGCTGCTTGTCTGAGCTGACAATAACCCTCTTCAAGATTTCAAATGCTCCAAGGTTAGGAGCTGGAGTGGGGCTAGATGACCGAATGAACCCCACTTCTTTGTCTCCTCCTCACCCACACTGCGGGGTGACTGAATGAAATAGGAGGAACAAATGAGTTACAGTTTAAAAAGAAATCTGGGGAGTTTGGGGATTTGACACACTTAAGACTGAACTTTCTTGGGCCTTTCTGAACAGACAGATTCCTAACATTTCATTTAAATTAAAGCATGCTCAGAACTACATTCTGCCTGTAGCTCCGCTGAGCAAGCCAAGAGCAAGATGCAGCCTTTTTTGCATAATGAATTTGTTTAAATTAAGTTAGTGATCAACGTCACTCTCTGAATTGTGAAATTTTATTACAGGCTTTCAAGTCTTCTAATGTTTTGCCAATAGATAATTATATATTGTGTTAACAGAGAGTTGTCTGTTTGGGAACAACGGCACTTATGAAGCAGAAAGGGAGTTAAATAGCAATATAATAAAGCATCAGATTTTTGGAGGATGTTTTTGCTAACGAGTAGAAATTTCTCACGGGATCTATCGGTCAGACTGCATTCTACACAGCTTTCTATCAGTGTTCTTTCTCTAGATCAGTGAGATCTGGTTGGAATAGAAAAAACTATGGACAGTCCCTTAGGGCAGGTCTACATTATGGGTTCACGTAGATCTAAACTGTACAATTTGACTTACATTAGTAGCATAACTCAAGTTGCTATAGCTTAGGTCTACTTATCGCAGTTGCTATAGCTTAGGTCTACTTATCACAGTATGCTGGGCCAATGGAAGAAACTCTCTCATTGACTCCCCTTACTTATCTTATTCCGGTAGAGTACCAAAGTCAACATCTGAGTGATCAGCAGTTGATTTAGCGGGTCTTCACTAAACTGACCCCCTAGTGGACCAATCACCGCAGCATCGATCCCAGCTGTAACGAAGACAAGCTCATACAAAAACTTTGAGTTGTTTTAGTGTCACTAGCAGCACAATTTATAGAAAAAAAATCACATTTTCACTTTACCCTTAAAGACATCAGTTTCTTGCAAAAAATCAGATCAGTGGAAAACTGTGTCATTTATGGGTCGGTATTAATTAGGAAATTTTTCCCCGCTGTAAATTGTTGATTGCTGCACTAGATTTTATATCTGCAAATGCACTGACTATCTCAGCTAGCTGGTTTTGAAGCAATCAGATGTTAAAAGGCAATTCTGAGACAATTACATATAGCCTCAGATGTCATTCACAAAGCCCTGTGCTAGCAGCATCTGTTTCAAATAACCCCTGAACCATTACATATGTTTTAGGCTGGTGCTGTTTCTTTAGATGCAAAAAGAGTATAATCTCTGAATTTTTAAAAATTACACATAGTGCATTTCACTCAAGACACTCAGTCAAAAAAGACAATACTAATCTTTTGGTGGCCCCTTCTGTGGTGTAATTATTGTTTGCAAATTCACTTCTGGTCTCTTTGTCGAATCCTGGAGTGTATTTCATTAACTGCTTTTTAATTTTTAAGTGGTGACTAGCCTTTTATGCTCTAGATAAAGATACAAAAACAATTTATCTAAGGCCTTTGAAAGGAAAGCAAATTACTCGCTTTCCCCATTAAATGTAATTACCATTCACCACATCTAAATGAACTGCTTGTTGTGTCTTTTATGACAGAACCAAAAGCCATTATGAATTATCTTATTTGACCATTAGCACAAATCTGATGCTGTGAATACAGAAGAGCGGAGCTTCATAAGTCACCCTCTTAGTGCTCTGATGGAAATATTGATAGATCTGAAACTTCTGCAGAGGCAGAAGGGAGAATATGTTATATGAACTCTTCAAAGCAAAATTGCACAAATCTGGGAGTCAAATGGGCACAGTACACAAAAGGAGAGGACATGCACACACAAAGCGGGGCTCCACAAGTTTATTCAATTAGGTATTAAATGTTTGGAACAAGGTTTCATTTGCCAACAGCTGTATACAATCATTTGTGGTTTTGAGGCCAGGGTAATTGGCATGTTATGAGCTTTTGCTTCAGTTTTTGGCATCCAGCTGAAAACCACACTGGAGGAAGGGCTTGGAGCAGAATATAAGCTTTGCACTGGAAGCTGAAAATAGTCCCTAGGGAGAGGTGTATGCTCAGAAGTTATATAGACTTAGTCACCGTGACTTACAGCAGCAAATGATTGGCTGGATCCTCCTTGGGATACTTTATTCCCAGCAGAGTCTTTTTTTAATACTTAAGTTTATTTTACACACTAGGATAAGCCTCCTCTAAGCAAAGTGGGATTGTTTGTAAATACCATAATCACCTTATGGAAAGGCTTAGAGTCCAGTAAAAGGGTTCAGATAGTTGATGCTACAGAAACTAGTGAAGAACATTCTGCATGTACGTAAGCAGGCAGGATCTGCTGAAGAACTGTAAGCTGACCATCCTGTCTTGCTCCCATAGCTGGGGTGGGCAGCGGGTGACAGATATAAGTACTATCATCATAATAATGCTTGCATCTATGTGGTACCTTATATCTTCAAATCAATTAATCCTACAACTCCCCTGCAAAGTAGGTATCTCTATGTTAGAGACATGGTGGGGGGGAGGGGGGAGGTGGAGGCCAGATACATTAGTTACAGATAGTGTTTTGGAAGGAGCCTAAAAGATTTAGGCACCCAACTCCCATTGATATCTAATGAGTTTTTGGGTGTCTAGTGCTCTTTGGTTCCTTTGAAAAACCCACCTCAAAGGCCACAGAAGAAGTCAATATCAGAGCTGAATTCTAACTCGGGAGTTCATACCTCCGAGTGCTGTACCAAGCCTGCATGTCTCCTAGGATTACCTAATTGTATTCTTAACTAAAAATGACTGTTTTAGGGGAAAGAATAAATAAAAGTCCATTCCTAATTGGAAACAGTGAGTGTATTTTATTTTCCATTGTGTGTTTTCATGCTAAGCAAACTAAAGTTAAAAACATTTCCAAGCAAATGTCTACAGAGCTATCGTATTACTGGGGTCTGTGTGAAGTGGCACAGAAAGCTGTCCCTTCTCAAAGATGACTGTCTGCAGAGCAAGAGTGGCTTCAGAACAAGATGCTTTGTTGTCTTCTGCTTCATTCAAGGAGTTGAACTGTGCACTTCTGCCTGTATTTGTCATCATGTCTCCCCTCACCGCACCCCATCCAAGACTGTGTGTTTGTTAAATCCACCTGTTTACATCTTATCTTTTATACTTCATGCTCTTTGAGGCTGGCATTATCATGTTACACCTTTATCCAAGGCCTAGCACAATGGGACCCTACATAGTTGAGGCTATTACAGTGGTTACCAACCAGTAGATCGGGATCCACTGGTAGATCTGGGAATCTCTGACAGGTGATCCTAACTGATTTGGCTGGGAGACTATCAAATGCTTGCACTTCAGCTGCCCCTCCTCTCACTTGCCTGCTGCTCCTGCCCAAAGCCTGTCCCCCTCCCCTGTTCCCCATCTTCACAAAGTGAGACGGGTGGGACCTTGGCAAAAGGGTGGGGAGGGGTATTTGGGTTTGAGGTAGATCCCGGACTGGCTTAAATTCAAACAGTGATCTTGTGCTTTAAAAGGTTGGAGACCCCTTGACTAGTGAGCACTCCCATCATACAAATGTTAAATGATAATACTCTTGTAAAGTTGTGCTTCATCTTATTCTGAGGATCACTTCAGAGTTCACCCAATTTCTTTTATTATAGCCAAGAGCCCTTTACTTAGTGCTCTCTGTTATACTGGGATAATATAGCTGTTCTGTTCAATTCTTGTGGATTTACACTGTTGTAATCAACACCAGGACCTGGCCCATGGTCTCTAAATTGCTTGTTCCTGACAAGAAGTGTCATGCTACCTGCAGAGAAACTCCCAACTTGTGTCTCTCAGATTATCTAGTTATCTGGAGAGGCTTCAGGTGGCTGAAATCAGCAAATCTGTGCCCGACTGAGGCTCTTTATATGGAATACAATAGTTAGCTCTTTACTTCTATGCACCCAAAGATCCTTACCAAAGACTACAAGTATCATCACCATTTTACAGCTGAGAAAGCTGTGGTCCAGATTAAGGATGTTAAAATGCGGTTCACTAGTTGATGGAATTCCCAGAAGGGGCTCTTGTACATTTCAAAGGAGGAATGTAGAACTCCATGTACAGCCTGGGGCCAGTGGGAAATCCCACTGACTCCGGTCTGCAGGCGGGTGCCTGATTTGAAATGCACAAGAGTCCCCAGCTGATCCCGAGTTCCGGGGAAATGCCACAGGGAGACCGGGATCAGCTGGGAATCCCCAGCTGACCCTGGGCTCCAGGGCTGCCCCCTTTGAATCTCCACAAAGGCGGTGTTTTAAAGGGGCAGCCCGCTGCACAGCTGATCCCAGGATCAGCAGTGCAGTTGCCTCCTTGGGGTTTCAAAGTGGAGGCAGCAAGGCCGGGGAGGGGGAGAGGGAGGGAGAAAGGATTGACTAGTTGACTAGTCAACATTAATATCTGATAAGCAAATGCTTATCGGATAGTCAACTAACCAACTAGTTTTTAACATCCTTAAGTCAACCAGATAGATGACTTCTGCAAATTACACGATAAATCAGTAGCAACTACTACCTGCATTCTGTTGTATCTTGAGTGTTGGTCCAGTGCCATATCCATGCTACCTCCCATTAATGAGAGCTCCATAGATTTAGGAGATGTCTACATTACAGTCTATATTAGCCCAGCTAAGCGATGGCTCCCTAGTGTAGATGCAATCTATACCAACAGAAGGAGTTCTGTCTGTCTGTATAGGAACAGCACCTCCACAAATGCCATTATCTATGTTGCCAAAAGTGTTCTCTGTTGATACATATACAATAAGGATTTTACTGGAATATCTACAACAGTTAGGGGTGATTTTTAACACCCTTGAGTGACATAACTATGCTGACATAACTTAAGTGTAAACTAACCCTTACTCTGGTTTTGTCTTGGCGTAACAGAAAGCAAAATCTAATCCTATGCCCTTTTGGAAAGAGATACCTATTCATCGTTACATATTGCTTTGAGTCGCTTCTTTTCTAAATGCATATCTAACTCTCACTGACACAATGAGAGATGAAAATTAGGGCCTTGAGACATGAAGAACACACTTGGTCCCAATATTATATGTTCCATTCCCAACATTAGTAGTTTTATGTTGCATCAGGTGGACAACAAACGTTCACCAGCTTAAACACAGTAGCAATAAAAGTTTTTAAAAAATGAAAGGGATTTTCTATTCCAGCCTGCGCTGCTCACACAAGTACAGGGCTTCTTCTAGTCTGTCGGTGTATGGGTCTCAATTTTCTTTCCTCAGAAAACTCAAATGATTCTTCAACTATTTCTCTCAGTAATTTTTTTTTTTTGCTGCCTGATAAATGTCTCCAGAGTAGAAGATTGTTCCCACACACACCTCCCATAATTTTTAAATTTGGAATTTCCCTTCCTACAAGTACTCCCTGGCGTAAATGGATTATGAGCTCAGAAATGCCATCATTAGTCCACACAATTATTTTGTTTTGCTTACTCATATGGTGTCCACCTGTATCACGTATTCAGTTACCACTTAGAAAAAGAGGTTAATGGACTTTCTAAAGAATTTAAGAACATAGAATTATCATCATGATCAGAGTTTAGTCCATCTAATCCAATACTTAAACACAAGTGATTAAGTATGGGTGTGTAACTGGGTGAAATTGATATACAAGAGGTTGGAGTAAATAATATTATGATCCCTTATGGTCTTAAACTATAGGAATCTATTTATCTGGTCTCTGACTTCAAATGCTCCTTACAAACATACTTGTGTTTATCTATTCCACTGTTCTAGGTATATTCACAGGTATGAGAAGCAGCAAGTTTTCATGTTGCTCAGATACAATGGTGAGAAGGGGATATGATTACCTCGAGAGATTATTAGAGTGAAATCCAGACCCTATGTAAGTCAATAACAAAACTCTCATTAACTTCAATAGGTGCACCCTGATTATACAGCTTTCAACTTGGGAGTGTCCGAAATAATGATGCAGTGCATTGCTAACAAATCCCAGATGCACTATATACACCATGAGAACTAGAGAAATAATGTGGTGGAGAAGAATCTGACAACAAGTGGAGGTGAAAGGTTTCACCAACAGTTTCAGCAATATTAATCCAGGAAGAAATTACACTTAAAGATAATAAAAAGAGAAACTAGGAAAGGGCTGTGAGATGATGGTGTGGAAAGGAATAGAATAGAAACTAGGAAAGGGCTGTGAGAATGAGTGGTGGTCAAGGAATAGAATTAGTAAAGACTCTAGACAATGTATTAGAAAATGTAAAGTGCTTCCTTGCTCACTGGTGTCCCAAAGACTGGCAGTTCCGAATCGCTAACATCCTTCACCCTCAACTTCAGCTGTAAGCAGTTTTGTTTTAAGAAACTGTATTATCCAATGGTTAGAGCACCCATTGGCTCTATGGTCCTGGGTCAGCACAGGCTTTGTGCTGGTCTTCTGCCCAGGGGTAAATTTCATCCTGTGCTGCACATGAACAGTTGTGTATCCAACTGGTCATGTACACAAGAAAAAGTCACATTTGTTTGCAAAAACAAGGCACATGTATTTATGAATACACAATTGCAAACAAACAGGCCCAAAGTCACTCTGTGCTTTAGTTTTTCTGCAGAATAGTTTGATAATACTTTCCCTGGAGTGGGGTAGAAATAATCCCTCTTTCTAGAAGGCTTTGGGACCCTTGGATGCCAGATGTTCGGAAAGTGCAAAGTATAATTAGTTATGAGTCTGTATGACACAGTATTGGTAAAAATAAACTGACAACTTTATGTTGCAATACCTGCTTTATGATGTAAAACGCACACAATTTTTCTGTGAGCTAGTAGTTAGTTGTAAGGTATTGAAGAAGAGACACTAAATTAGTAACTGAGGGTATGGTTTTTCCAGTCTTCTTATTGCATATGGAGCTGCTGATGTCTACAGTTCCTCATAACTGGCATCTGATATTAAAAAAAATCATGTATGTATGAATAGAGGCTAGATTTCTTACACTGTTTTATACCACTGAGGCTACTGCTATGTAGCAAGGGAAAATATGGCATGTGAACTAGAATTTTCCTGAATATATTTTCTGCACTTATGTTTAATCCAATTGACGGACTGGTTATTTTTAACCTGTGGGTGATGTGAGGTCATTCTCTAGTGTAGTGTTTGCTAAGGTAGAATGCTGCTGAGTATTGGATGATACTGAAAGTGCTCTCTTCAAGTGTGGTAATTAACCCAATTTCTGCACCTCCCATGTTCACATTTCGCAATGCACAAGAAGTCCACAGCTCAAAATGGGCCGAAGTATTGCCCTTACCTCACAAGATACCATAGGGACTGGTGCCACATAAATAACTGCAATAGGTAACAGTTACCTCAGTGATGGAAAAACAAACAGAGCAGCCTACAATGTACTAGCTGTATTTTGATATGCCTGCCATTCATGGTATAACCCCAAGTAAACCAGTTGGCCAATTCTTCCCTCAGGGGGATAAAACATGGGCAAAACTCTGCCCAAACTTATAGCCCATGCAATTCTAGCAATCAAAGGTGAGATTTTTAAAAGCACCAAGGAGACTCAGGTACCCAGCTTTTGTTGAAAAATCAGTTGGACTTGTGCTCCTAACTCTCTTACACACTGAACTACCCACTCCAAATGTACACTTCAGTACATGATGGGCTTCACGGCTTCCTTTGCATAGTCATCGCCTGCTATATAAACACACCGTCCTCAGAGAGGCAGGATTGTCTAGTGGTTAAGGCAGTATCCTAGGACTTGAAATACCTGGTGTTCCGTTGCTCGCACTGCCACAGATTTCCTGTGAGATCTAGATTGGGCAAGTCATTGAGCCCTTCTGTCTTGGTTTCCACAGCTGTGCAATGGGGTAATAGTAGTACCCTACCTCACGGGTATTATGAAGGTAACTACATTCAAGACTCAGAAGCACTAATGATTAGGGCCATATAAGTACCCTCAGACAGATTTCTGACATCAAAGCTTACCTAAGGTCCAGCAAAACCAGGCTTTGTATTTTCATCCTGGATCCTTTAACACTATGCTCCCAGAACTAAAATACACCTTGATACAGTGCAGCCTGATTGATAGTCTCTGCCCCCACTGGAATATCAAAGCTGCTACGGGTCAGGGTTGAGGTTCGTAGATACCTTGAGCTGGAATGACAGGGAGTTGCCAGTCAGGAGAAAGTGTTTTGGTAGAACTGAGGGAGAGGGAGATCACATGGTTCTACACTGGTGTCACAGCAGTGTTAGTCACTCACATTCAAAACTCTCTCACTTTTTTCCCCAAAAAGGAAAATTATAAAGTGGCCTATTTCTCACCGTGGGAGCAGGACCTTACATCTAATTTTCATATTATATTGCTAAATTTGTTATACCCTGGGGCAGGGGAGGAGATCTGAAACCCCTTAGACAATTTCAGAGTGCTCGTTTAAGAAAAGCAGGTCAGAGAGGAAAAGAAAAATGAAATAATTAGTTAGCACGGGCTGTTGGTTTGGCAAAGCCAATACAGCGACAATAACTCAATAGGCATTTCATGAATTTGTTTGGTTTTACTCTGCACTTCTGCTATTCCCCTGCCACTAAGCAGCATCTTGAAAAGCATTATTGAAATCCAAAACAAAATATACCAGCCAAACAAGGGAGAGGGTGGTGGGAATAAAATCCCAGCAGCCACTGCTTTTGTAAACTCATCTACTTCTGGTTTTGATTTAAATTACCCCCTTTCCACCTCTCTCCTAGTCCTGGGTTCTTTTGCTTCTCTCAGTTTATGCTTCCCCTGATTGCTTATTAACCAGAATTCTGGCTACGAACATAAAATATTGAGTGGAACAAATATGCACATCATGAGTAAAAAGCCAATGGTCGAAGACCAGTCTTCAGGCATTGGGCAAAGAGAGATGACATTCTGAGTCATGCAGGAGATATAGATTTGAATCTTGGGACTGTATGCACTACATGGAAACAGATCTGCTATTAAATCCTACTGTATAGCATGGCCCAGAGAACTCATCTCCACACAGGAAAACTAATATCAATTCCCATACCAGAAGGAGGGCACATACTTTGTATGGACACTGCTATGGAACAGTAGATAGGTGACATTCTCTGATCTGAAAATGTCAGTGTTAACAAATGAAGTGAGTCTCCTTCAGCTGTCCACATGGAAAATGAAGGCCCTATGGCACTTTTGGAAGAGAACAAGGGATATAGTGAGTGTCCTGCACAACACTGTCTCAATCAATAACACAGGTTCTAGTCGCCGAGGGGTAGCTGTGCTTGTCTGTAACTGAAAAAACAACAAACGGTTCTGTAGCATGTTAGGGTATGTCTACATTACAGCGCTAATTCGAACTAACTTAGTTCGAATTAGTTAATTCGAACTAAGCTAATTCGAACTAACGCATCCAGACTAAAAAACTAGTTTGAATTAGCATTTTGCTAATTTGAACTAGCATGTCCACATTAAGTGGACCCTGAACCGGGGTTAAGGATAGCCGGAAGCAGTGCCGGCAGGGCATCAGATGAGGACTTAGAGCGTGGAGCTGCTGCCTCAGGCTAGCCGAGGGCTGTGCTTAAAGGGACCCGACCCCCACCCCGGACAGACAGTTCTCAGGGGTGCCCCGCTTGCAAAGCAGTCCTGTCTTGGAGTGCCCTGAGTGCCCACACTGGGCACATCACAGCACTCGGCCATCAGACCAGCTGCACGTGCCGCAGGCTGCCATCTGGGGAGAGGGGGCAATTGGGGGGCTGCAGGAGAGCTTCCACCCCCAGAAGCCTGCAGAGCCAGCCCAGTCCTCCTCATCGGGGGCTCGTACCCCATTCCTCCCTCACCTCCTTCCACTTACCCTTCCCTAGCCCCCCTTCCTGATGTACAAAATAAAGAAAACGTGTGGTCAAAAATAGAATCTCTCTTTATTGAACAAAACTCGGGGAGACTGGGAAAAGGAGGTGGGAGAAGGGAAGAGAGAGGGTGGGAGAAGGGAGGGCAACTAAAATGATCAGAGGTTTGGAACAGGTCCCATATGAAGAGAGGCTAAAGAGACTGGGACTTTTCAGCTTAGAAAAGAGGAGACTGAGGGGGGGATAGGATAGAGGTCTATAAAAGCATGAGTGGGGTGGAAAGGGTGCATCAAGAAAAGTTCTTCATTAGTTCCCATAATAGAAGGACTAGAGGACACCAAAGGAAAGGAATGGGTAGCCGGCTTCAAACTAGTAACAGAAAGTTCTTCTTCACAAAGCAAAGAGTCAACCTGTGGAACTCCTTGCTGCAGGAGGCTGTGAAGGCTACAACTAGAACAGAGTTTAAAGAGAAGTGAGATAAAGTGATGGAGGTTGGGTCCATGGAGTGGTATGAGCCAGGGGGTAGGAGTGGTGTCCCTGCCCAAAGTTTGTGGAAGGCTGGAGAGGGATGGCACGAGACAAATGGCTTGGTCACTGTGTTCGGTCCATCCCCTCCAGGGTCCCTAGGGTTAGCTGCTGTCGGCAGACAGGCTACTGGGCTAGATGGACCTTTGGTCTGACCCAGTACGGCCATTCTAAGCTCAGGGTCGGGAGTCTCAGTGGACCACCTTGATTTTCATGCACACCTGCTCCTAGGTGGCCAGGCTGGCAGCTTTCCTGCCCTAGACGGCCACTTTCCTGTGCCTAGTGCGGAGGTCGTGGACGAGGTCCACGACGTCCGCACTAGACCAGGTGGGTGCCCGCCTCTTGTGGTCCTGGGCAAGCTCCCGGGAGCCTCCAGCCTGGTCCCGGGAAGAGGGTGAGGGCTGGGGGGCATCGGGTGGCTGGCTCAAGCCGTGCCAGGTGCAGGGTCTGCTAGCTGGGTGCTGGCAGGCTTGCACCTGGCACGGGCACCGTAGCCAGCCCGTGCCCCTTTAAGGGGTCTGGGGCCGGGAGGGGGGCAATAGAGTTTCCCTGGTGTTGGCCAGAGTGGCCACCAGGGAAACCTGGGGAGGGCTAGCCTCCCACTAGTTCGAATTAAGGGGCTACACACCCCTTAATTCGAACTAGTAAGTTCGAACTAGGCTTAGTCCTCGTTCGAACTAAGCGCTCCGCTAGTTCAAATTAAGTTTGAACTAACGGAGCGCTAGTGTAGCGCCTATCAAAGTTAATTCGAACTAACGTCCGTTAGTTCGAATTAACTTTGTAGTGTAGACATACCCTTAGAGACTTACAAAAATGTAGATGGTATCATGAGCTTCCGTGGGATGAATGGAGTAAGGGGTTCAGGGTACAAATAAATATCAGAGAAAGAGGAGATGGAGGGGTAAAGAAGAGGAAAAAAAACAGGAAAGAAATCTTGTCAATTAGAGTGTCTGGGCTAAATGAGGCTATTAGGGTGGGCTGTAAGTACCCAGTGCTTAGCTTTTTATGTCATTAGTGTGTGGAATGCAGCAGCTCATCAAGGTCAGGTCTTTGTTCAAACCTTGATTACAGGTGTCAAACTTGTAAAGGAAACCAAGTTCTGCAGCTTCTGTCCAGATGGTTTTTGAAATTGCTTTGTAATAGTATAGTCACTTTAAGGTCCATTAGTGAGTGCCCAGGCAAGTTAAAATGTTCCCCAACAGGTTTCTGTGTGTTACCATTTTGAACATCTGAAACTGGTTCTAGTGACCATGCCTGTGGGTAACCTATTGCTGACTGTTTAACTGATATAGTTTACTCACTATCCCTGTGTCAGCTTCTGATCTCATTAACATCAGTTTTAATGTAGTAGAAGTTCATTGACTCCACTGGCGTTTCTCTTGATTTATACCAGCATGAGATCAGAATCAGACCTACCTTGAGTAACTAATTCTCCAATGATGAGAGCAGCAGGAAGATCTCCTTCCCAAGGTGGGGAGGCAGACAGAACAGAAAGGATCCTGGTGCTAATTCAGCACCATGTAAAACTTAAGATAGCCTTTTCTGAAATAACCCACATACAATTCATTGAGAGCAACCCTCAGCTACCCAAGTAGGTGCAACTCTATTGGTCAATGGAGCTACACTGATTGACATCAGCTGAAGACTTGACCTTTGTAAATTCTTTAATAAAATATCTAAGAAAGCAGCTAGAGCTCTGAGTTTGAGCCTCTCCATGTCAAGGCTTTTGTCCTCATTGAAACAGTGACATGGAACAACGATTTAGTGACGTTGAGGACTGAGCCTAAGAGACACTCACCCTGCTATGTGCTTAGAGGCACTGTTATGGTTGGCAAGCCTAGCTCTTGACCTACCTGTTTTGTTTGCAAAGCCCACTTAATTGCGTGTGTTCTTTCCCCAAACAAATGCTTTGATGCTCTCTTTTTCTGTAAGAAAAAATGAGCACTGCAGTAACAAACCGGCATGTGCACGCTTAATGGAGGAAAGCCAAAAATGGTAAGGAAACAGCTTTGTTTCAAACTTCCTAACCATTCTATGCTAAACAGCAATAAGCAAAATAATAAAACCATAATGAAAAAGCAGGACTGCTTTATTTAACAAGTTCTGCCCTAAGGTTATGCACAGGGGTCTGACAGACTTGCCAGCCCTACAAGTAAGGTGGGGGGCCCAGCTCCCAGATAGGGTGGGGCCTCAGCAGGAAGGGGTGGGACTCAGGCAGCTGGCTCTCAGCACCACAGGGAGTGCATTGTGCAGCAGCTCCCACCCCACAGGCAGCCTTCAGGGCTGCCCAAAAGTAGTTGCCCACTTTGCCCCCTGCCCCGGTGGCAGGCCTGGTTATGCAAGAGCCTGTCTCAATTCAATCAATGGGCCTGGTTCCACAGCAGTTCTACATCGGCGTAACCCTGGGCAGACTTCACCAGGAGAGGCGGGGCCTCTGGCAGAAGTGGTGGGGCTGCGGGTTTGCCTCCCCCAGCCAGCCCTTCAGCACATCCAGAGCTTCAGTGGCAATTTAAAGGAAGTGGCAGTGGCAGGTGAGAGCCTTGGGCACCTTTAAATTACTGGGCCTCAGGTAAACTGCCCCCTTTGCCAAAGGAACTGAGACAGCAAAACATCAGCTCTGCAATGCTGGGGAAAGGGCTTCTACTCAAGTCCTGAGCACCATCACATGATGGGAAAAATTCCAACCTAAGCATCTTTTTTCCTTGGCTGCGGTGGTCACATAACCGACATGCTGGAAGAGTTCCCCGCCCCACACCCTCTCCCCAGAAACCTGAGAGTTCCACTTCATTTCACCCAATGAGGAGCACTTTTATTCTTTCTTTCATAGTTCTCTCTCAGGACAGTGTTTGTTTTGTGAGCCTGCCCTTTGAAGTCTCCTAAACTATAGAAGTTCCCACTCCCTTCCTCCACCAATATTTCAACTGTACAAATGCTCCTTTACAAAGATGCCCGTGTTCCCCAGAGCTAAGCTCTCATTTGAACTGCTTTACAGACGACTCTAATTGTTTGCTATGGGAATATCTACATGCAGAGTTCAAGCACTGTAATGTAGAACTGAATGCCAAATTTTCTGTTCACCCACTTATACTGAGTTGGAGAGATTTACACCTGACATGTCCCTTATCCCTATATACATCAAACACCAAATTTAGCCTAGAGACCAGCATTGCTAACTCACAATCTCATCATGAGTTTGCAATACTTGATGCTTTTCCTACACCTCCAATTCCTGAAGTCACTTTACTGCATGCAGATTTCAGCTTTTTTTTTTTTTTTTAATTAAGTTTGTAGTTCATCATACAGAGAAGGGTTTTTTCCAAACCTAAGGTTCAAAACCCAGAAGGCACACATAATAAATCCAAAATGTATTTTTTAAATTTAAAAAACTGATTTTAAACTAATGATGATTTTGGGGGCTGGATGTATGATATTTTAACATATGGGGCTGGCAACATTGACAGATTTCCCTTACATTAAATTTGGAGTATTATTTAATATTTATATCACAACAAGTCCTAGAGGCTGCCATCAAAACTGTGAACCTGGACTGTGCTGGGCACTGTGCGCATACATACAAAACCTGACTAAATTCTTCAGGCGGCAGAACTAAGCATTTGGCTGCAGCATACATAATGGCTTCATGTGACAGTACTTGCTCCTAAATCCTACATGGAACCCTGAACATTTTAAAACTTAATTGTGGTGTTTGTGTGTTTTACTTCAAAAGAGGTTTGGTCATGTTCATGCTTTGCCAAACTGGTTAAGCAATTCCCAACTGCAATCATTGCATACCGTATTTTCCGGCGTATAGGGCGACTGGGCGTATAAGACGACCCCCTATTTTTTTAATTAAAAGATAGGGTTTCATCTTATACCCCAGCGCCCCTCCACCTCCTTTGCTCCCGGTGTCCCTGGTCTGCTGGAGATGGTCCCCAGCAGACCAGAGGCACCGGGAGCAAAGCCGCAACAGCTTTGAAAGCCTCGGGGGAAGCCGGCGGCGGGGCATCCCAGGCGCGCCTGGGCTGATGTATACCCGGCGTACAAGACGACCCCCGATTTTTGGGGGATGTTTTTTAACATCAGAGGTCATCTTGTACGCCGGAATATACGGTATTTAAAACTGGTCTTGACTATATAGGCCAACTTCTCTCTATAGACATAAGTACCTAACTCTAATTGTTTCGATCAAAGATTTATGTGTGAAAGTCTATGTGATTTAGTGGACAAGGAGCTGGCCTGAGAGTTGGGCACCCTGGCTGCTTTTCCTGACTTGATTTCTGACCTGCTTTGTGACTGTGGACAGATCACTTATTATGGGGGTCTCTCCCCTCTGTCTCATCTTGTTAGCCTGAGAGGTCTTCAAAAGGCAGGAACTCTCTCTTAGGGCTGGTCTACACCAGAAACTTACAGAGGCTATGTCTCAAGGGTGTGAAAAATCAATACTCCCAAGAGATGTAGCCATGCCAACCTAACCCCCAGGGTTCATGGTACTTGGTCACTGGAAGCATTCTTCTTCCAACAGCACTGGGACAACCTTTCCAACAGATAGAGAGAATCTACACTGCAGTGCTACAGCAGTACATTGTTTTAAGTGTAGACAGAGCCTTAGCATGTGTTTCTACAATGCCTAGAACAATGGAGGCCTTTATCCTATACACTTCAATAATGTCTAATTACACACACACATACCTCAAAAACATTAAAAGATTATGGTCAGAGTCAAACACTCAAAAGTTAGGAAATACCAGAATTAAAATTGCCTCTGTAGTCTTTATTTGGCCCTTTTATGCATATGCATGATGATACACTCTTTAATCACTAAGTATGTCTACACTGCAGAGCTTTTTTGGAAAAATGGCAGTTAAAAAAAAAACCCACATACACCACACCACAAACCTTCACTTATGTCCACACTGCAACTGCATTCTTTTGAAAGAGAAAGAGAGAGAATAGAGGGAGTTTTCTAACATTGGTAAGTCTCTTTCTACGAGGAAAAAGCCTTTTTCTTAAAGAGCTGTTTTGGAAAAAGGCATGTGTGGACAGGGAAGAGGGAGTTCTTTCGAAAGAGGAAAAAGCACAGGTGCCCTGGTGGCCACTCCATCCCTAATAATCACAGCTTAAATGTGAGATAGTGTCCATTCAGTGTGGATGCTATCTTTCAAAACAAGCAGATCGCTTTTTCTATGCATTTTTGCTGTGAAGACGCTCTCTTTTGGAAGAAGTTTTTTCAGAAGATCCACTCCAGAAAAGCTTCTTCTGAAAGAAGCCTGCAGTCTAGATATAGCATGCAGTTTCTTCCACAGGTCCAGTGCCTCATTCGTGGCAGAGGATGGACACTGCTTATAAGGAGCAACTCTTCAACATTTGTTTTCTTCTCACTGTGTGACCCTAGGATTTATCAACTGCACACTAGTTAAACCCTCCTCTGAGGACACAAAAGCCTATGAGGATTTTTAATAATTCCATGGCACTATGGTATCTGCATGCTTCATAAACATTGGGTAATTTATTCTCCCCTCCCCAATATCTCAGTGACATGAGGAAGTATTATTTCCATTTAACAGATGCAGAACTGAGGCACTGAGAAATTAAGGCCAAAAGGTGCATTGAATTTCGGTGTCCAGTTTGAGACACCCAGGCTCTGAAGTCGCTTAGGCACCTATGAATATTTTTACCCACTGAAACCACAACATGGGTCTGAATGAAAACCTTGGATTTGACCCAATTCCCCCAACTTAGGAAAACTGGGCCCCTTAGTTGCCTAGTTTTAGGCCTCCATGGTTGAATATAGTTGGCCTAAGTTTGTTTGCTTTGGCTGACTGAGTCTGACTGGGCAAAAGCTGGACTTAATGAAAGTGCCATAACAGTTACGCACTAATGACTAAGAATGACTCTTATATTTAATGTTCAAGAGGGAGCAAGGTCAGTACAGGTTCCCAAACCAGAGACGTCCCATTTATCTTCCTCAGTCCTCCCTCCCCCAATAGTAAGAAGATTGTTCTTATCTGAGTCAATTGCTTCATTTTGCTTCCCCAGCCTAGCTATGCTGCAGTGGAGGACAGCAGTAGTCAATGAAATGGGGGTGATATTCCCATCAGAAAGTGTCCCTCTTTTGTTGGCAGAATTAACAGTCCACACTGTGGCTTTTGACTGTGCTTTGGAGAAAGTTGTGAGTTTAATGAAGTGAACTGAATACACAAGAAATGTCTGATGTCTCTTATGGCCCCTCACTTTTTTTACAACACCAGAGTGACTGAACTCTCACAGGGAGGGGTGAAATTAAAAGAAAACATTTAATACTGTGAAACTTTTTAAGTGAGGAGGAGTTGGCAGAAGTCCTAAGAGGTCATCACTGGACACAATCCAACTGGTGTACTCCTTACGGATGACACCTTTCTAAAAGCTGCACCATTTCCTCAATATGCGGGTGTTATTTTTTGTGCCATGAAAGTTGTTTTCATTTGGGAAGCCCATCAGTATCTTCCCAGAGATTCATCAGACCGGGCAGCAAGCCAAGTGGAACCCCCCCTAAAGCTAAGGCATCCCCTTCAGAAATATAATATTCACTAATTTAATGATGGCAAAAGCGTTACAGAGCCTGCTTGTTTCTGTTGGGAAAGAAGTAGCTGGCGTCTCTCACACAGAGCCTATCATGGCAGACAATCAATGGCACAGTACCTCCCACTACTTCAGATAAAACACTTTGGTGTTCCACTCTCTTAACTTCAGTGTGTGTTTAAGGAACCCATAACTAACTGGCCTTGCTCATGAGCAACTGGCTACAATCTTGCTCTCCAGCACTCTGATGGCCTCATCATCCCAGGATGTCTCTTGTGCCTTGTCATCACTACAAATAGTGCCCTTTGTTGGTCGCTCAGTTCTGGATTGGCCAGATAATTCACATACAGGCTGGACCTCCCTGGTGTGCCACCCTTGGGACCTGATTGGTCCCGAACAAGGGAGTTTGCTGGACCAGGGAAGGTCAATTCCAGCCCCCATGCTAATGGACTCCAGGCTCTCCCAGGGTCTGTCAGAAGACCAGGCCGGGCTCCCCTTCTAGCCATTAGACTTTACTGCCAGCCACAGCCACCAAGCTCTGGGCCACTGGCCTGACTCTGCTGCTAGCACCAGCTGCCTAGCCTGGGGCTTTCTGGTCCAGCAACATCCATGGTCTGAGGTTCAACCTGTAGCATTGTTCCTATTCTGCAGCTGGATGACAATCATTCCCAGCACAAATTCTTACCCTTGCAATACATTCTTACTTTTGCCAGAGATACTTGCACAGGTGTATGTAGAAGTTCACTCTACACAATTTTTGATACTTTAAATTGTCACAGAAGTATTTAGAGAGAGCAAACAAGCAGCCTCCTGCAGAGCCCATGGAAACAGAGGAGAAATCCTTCTGCTGATTTCACTGGGCTTTGGCTCAGGGCCAGCTGGGGGCTAAGCATGGCCAAAGGAACTTGTAAGCCACCAGGCAATTGCCTGCTGAAGTTGTAGACCAGACTGCTGCTTCCATATCCTTGTTCCCTCTCCTGATTCTAGGGTGACCAGCTGTTCTGATTTTATAAAGACAGTCCTGATCAGGGCCGGATGCAGGCACGGGCGAGCCGGGCAGCTTCCCAGGGCACCAACCCACGGGGGGCGCCTGATGGCAGCTGTAAGGGACGCGCGGCATCCCTTACAGCTGCCATCAGGAGCCACGCGCCCAGCTCCCGCAGCGTCGGCTCCGTGGTGCTGGACAGCAGTGCCCTTGCCCCTACGGCTGCGGGGCCATGCATGGCCCGTCGCGTGCGCTAGCAGCACTGGCAGGGCCAGGCTGGGCAGCGCAAGCACCGTGCATCCAGGGGCAGGCCCCAGGCTGCGCTCCAGCGGCCATGGCAGGGCGTGCGCATGTGCCTTGCGCCTGGGGGGCAGCACCATACACCCAGGCTCAGGGTGCCAAGAGCTCGGGCCGGCCCTGGTCCTATTCGGAGCTTTGTCTTATGTAGGCTTCTATTGCCCCTATGCAGCCATCTACCCACCCACTTCACCCCTTGTCCTGATTTTTCACACTTGCTATCTGGCCACCCTACCTGACTTCAATGGAACTCCAAAGGCTTTGGCATGAGGATCCATGGTATGAGGAGGGTGATGGTGAGAGGATGCCCAGCCTTCACAGCATGCAACACCCTACCTTGTGCATACAAGGCCATGGGCCTTCACCAAGCACCCTAATGCAGACCTTGTCAGCACTTTCCCGCTGGAATTTGAGACTAAGAGTCTGAGAAATTATTGTGAGCCACTGTGGAAGCACAGGGCCTCTGCTCAGAAGATGGTTGTGGCCTCCTTAGACTTCACCCCAATAGCCATGTGGAGCTCAGAGGGAATCTACTTGGGTGGGGCAGAGGGCAACGTTCCTGGTCACTTCTGAGGGAGTAGCAAGACACCCTTTCCCCTGGAAGAACTGCTAGGTCCCTGTGCCAGGTGTGGGGAAGGATGGCTTTTCACTGCCTGAAGGCATGGGGCTGGGAATAGCTCTCCCCACCCCAAAACCAACCCTTCAGTTCTGTCTGGAGGGGCTCTGGTGGCAATTTAGAGGGCATGGGCATTTTAATACACCCAAATGGAAAGTTATATGCCTAGAAACAACGAATGTGTAGATCATCCATACAGGATAGGGAACTGTATCCTAAGATGCTTCTGGGGATAGCCGAGTTGTTTAAGTCTGTACAGGATAAACTAACAAATGGTCTGGTAGCACTTTATAGACTAATAAAACATATAGATGGTATCATGAGCTTCAAATGCCAGCAATGCCCCACTGCTATATATAAAATGGACAAACTGGACAGTCCCTACGGGAAAGTATCAATGGACACAAATCACATATGCATAAAGGGAACATAGAGAAACCTGTTGAACACTTTAATCTTCCTAATCACTGTTTAAAAGATCTTCAAGTGGCTGTCTTATCACAAACCAATTCTACTAGCCAAATACACAGAGAGGCATTGGAATTACAATTCATCTGCATGTTCAATTCTCATGCTAATGGCTTCCGTCGTGATGAGGGATGGTAGGGACACTATCAACCTAACATTCAATGAAGGTGCAAATAGCTCTTTGTGTAGATTCCTGTGTTAAGAAGGGTACCAGGGCTCAACAAAAACAATGTAATCTACTCACCTGTGGCAAGTAGATTACACCCTGGAAGAGCCGGCGCAGAACCGCGCGGCTAGCGAGCGGGGCTCGCCGCCACTCGGTGAGCCCTGAAGGGTACTATCTATTAATTTTGATTCTTATCGCTTCGTTTTAACTACCCAATCTTCAGGTGCTCACTGATTCCCTGTTCTGCCTTCCTGTTTTTCCCTTTGATATTTCTATACCCTCTGCTCCTTTTTTCCTGCCCCCTCCTTTTTTCCACCCCTCCTCCCCCCTTTCTCCCCTATTTATTTTGGGGCTGCACATCCTAAACTCAAAATTCTGGCCATCTGAAGAAGTGGGCTGTGCCCACGAAAGCTCATGATATCATCTACATGTTTCATTAGTCTATAAAGTGCTATCAGACCATTTGTTGGTTTTTAAGTGTATCCTAAGAAACAATGATTCTGAAGAGGACTAGGGAGTCATGGGGAATAATCTACAAAAGATTAAATTCTCAGTGCAGCACTGTGACTGTACAGTACCTAGCATGCCCAGTCCATGTCTAGGACTCCTAGGCACTACACTAACATACATTAATACTACTCACAGTCATGTATAAATAGGGCAATCTTGAGTAGAGTACAAGCAGGGAGATACAATACTGATTCAGAATTTGACACTGGTCTGGCCCCTACTAGAATACTGTATCAGTTTAGTTGACTACAAGTCAAGAAGGATGTGGCTAAACTGAAGAGGGTTTAGAGAAGATCCTCTAGATCAGGGGTGGGCAATCATTTTTGATTGGGGGCCACTCCAAAAATTTGGAAAATGGTTAAGGGGTGCACTTTTTTATGAGGCAGGTGCACAGTCTGAGATGGAGGATGGGTACAGAATAGGGTTGCTAGGTGTCTGGTTTTTGCCTGGACAGTCCAGTATTTGTGGCCCCTGTCCAGTAAAAAAAAAAAAATACCCTTTTTTCCCCCTCAGACGGAAGGCCAGCAGGAACATTCTTCCCCTGCCATGGCGAGGGCATGGAGCGTGTTGATTTAAAGGCGAAGTGACTTTTTTTTGCTCAACCAATTTTTTCCCCCCACCATGTTCAGGATTTTTTTGTGAATGTATCTGGCAGCCCTAGTGCAGAAGGGAGCTCAGAGTAGGGGACTGGGGTGCAGGAGAGGGAGTGGTTTCTAGAGGGAGTTGGGTGAAGGAGGGGGTTGTGACGTGGGGTGCAGGATCTGGGAGGGAATATGGATGCAGGAGAGGATTCTGGCCTGGGGAGGTGTGACGGACCGGGCCGTGTCTGGGCACAGCTGAGGGCATCCGCTCAGGGCGAATTGCTCAAATTCAGAGCTCCTTACAGCCCCCAGACTGGTGACCTCTCCAAACAGGCCACAAACCAGCCCCACAGAGCTCTTCAGCAGACTGCCTGAAGCCTCACGAGCAAAACCCCTCCTATACCCCAGCAATATCCATGCCTCAGATGGCCCCGGGCCTCATACACAGGTGGGGGGGGTCCTAGCACCCAATCCCACCTACCCCGAACAAGTTTTGTCCAGTTCCAAGAAACCAGCCACAGATCCCTGGTCAATTTACCCTCTGGATCTTACCCACAAATCACGCTGAGCCAATCCTTTAGCATCTAACATCTAAAGGTTTATTATTACAAGAAAGAAAAGCATGAGAGTAAGGTTGTTAAAGGATAGTACGTTACATGCATCGAATCTCCCAGTTCTCGATGCACGCTCTAGCAGAGATGTTACAGCTGCTGGCTCAAAAGTCCTTGTTGCGCATCCTAGATCAGGATGGGCCCACAGTTCTTTCTGGCTCTTCGATCCCTGCACTGCTGCCTCTGGGATGAAGTGCTGAGCTGAAGACCAAGATGGAGTCCACCACATGGCCTATTTATCCCTCCTTCCTGGTCTCTTCTTGGCTACAGCAGGTCACCTGGCCCATGGCTTATTCCTGTGTCCCCTGCTGGTAGCCCTTAGGTATGAGTCACCACTCATTTTTTAGGTGTGTCCTTGGCCCATTGAGTACCATTGTCCCACAGTGCCTCGCTGATTAGCATGTCCTTAGGCCGGGCTCTGCCCACTGCTCAACCACATGCAGAGAAATATTCAGTATCTACACAGATTACAGATTCCTAACTACACACACACACAGACATTATACAATCACATGACTAGCGTACATAGGATTAGCAGACAGTAAGCTTCTATTCAACACCCCACATAGCCCCCTTTTATACCATTTCTGGGGCCAACACCCCCACCTATGGGTACAGCAGTGATCTGGCTGCTCCCCTCAAAGTCCAGTAACGTGACAGGAGGGATATAGGAAGGGTGCAGCATCTGGGAGGGAGCGGTGACCTGGAGTGGGGGGCTGCAGAGGGTTTGGGTGGTGACCTGGGTTAGGGGTGCAGGAGAGAATTCTTGCCTAGGGGAAGATTGTAGGAGGGGATGCAGGATCTGGGAGGAAGCTGTGACCTGGGGAAGGAGAGGATATGGGGTACAGGGGGTTTGGGTGGGTGACAGGGGCAGAAGGAGGTGGTGACCTGGGGCAGGGAGTTGGGGTGCAGGAGTGGGGGGTGGTGCCAGATGCAGACTGTGGCCAGGAGGCACTCACCTATGCTGCTCTAGCCAGCAGCCCAGCAGGACCCTTGGGAAGGCACCCTGCTCGTGACAATCTCAAGCTGCTCAAAATGTCTGCCTGTTCCATGTGCCTCTGTGCAAGGTGGCCAATGGAAGCTGTGATGATTGTACTGGAGGTGGGGGCAATGCACGAAGTCTCTTCCCTTCCTCCAGTGCACTGCTGAGAGAGAGGTACATGGAGCAGCTAGCTGCTTTTAGCAGCCTGGGGCTATGGCAGGGAAGGACCCTGCCTGAAGGTCCTGGCAGGGTGGGCTGGAACTAAAGGCTTGGTCCACGAGCTGAATTCAGCCTGCCAGCTGTATCTTGCCCCCCACTCTAGAATGATTAAATTTTTGGAAACTTGCCTTAAATAGACTTCAGGAGTTCACTAATCTTATCAAAGATGCTATGGGGTGGCTTGATCACAGTTTCTAAGTACTTACACAGGGAAGAGAAATTTGCTAAGAGGGCTCTTCAATCTAGCAAACAAAAGTATAACAGAAGGGTGGAAGTTGAAGCTAGACAATTTCAGACTCAAAATAAGGCACACATTTTTAACTGTGATGCTAATTAACCACTGGAACAGCTTTCCAAAGTCTGTGGTAAATTTTTTTTTTTAATTGGAAACTTTTAAAATCCTAAAATATAAGATCAAACTCATAGGATTTCAAGTCCTACCATCTATGTTGTGCTAAAGATCAGATTAGATGAACACAATGGTCCCTTCTGGATGCAGAATCTATTAATCTAGTGCATACGAATTATAAAATGAAACTGACAAGCAATTACTGTTAGATGGATTATGTATTATCACTATCCAAGCTCAGTGAGTGCAAAAAACAAATGAGCAGAGCAAATTACAAAGTTCATATTTATAATATAAAGTAGCAGATTTTGAAGAACTGTTTAGATAAATGTCAGAAATGATCTAGTTATTACTTAGTTGTGCCTTGAGTGCAGGGAACTAGACAGGAAGACCCTGTTGAGATACCTACCAGTCCTATGTGTCTATGATTCTATAATTTACTACCATTCACATTACAATCCCTACAAACACTTCATGTGCTTAAGTTAAGCATTTATTTGCACAAATAGGTCTCAAAATAATGCACAATAAGCTATTAATAGTAACACAGATAGGGATTTTTTAGCATTATATTTAAGCTTTAACAGGTGCTTAGTGAAAAAAACATTGCACATGTTGCTGAACAAAAATGCTTGAGTTTTACTTGGTCATTTGTGATTTCTTTAAATAAAGAAAGCAAATAATTCACACAATGCACAGATGTATTGAAAATAGGTTTTTTTAAACACTCTTAACGAACCCTAGAAAAAAAATTCAAAGATGAGTTAGTATGCCTTTGTTTTTGGCCTTCATAAACACTCTTTAAAATGGCCAAATCATTGAATTTCAATTTACAACAAAAAAAACAAGAGAATAATTATAAACATTCAGACCTTCTCCAACTTTCAACCCAGATGGAGTTTAATGTCCAAATTGAAACAGGTTTCCCTCCAAAATGTTTTGGTGGGAACACTGATGGGCCTTTAATTTTAACAAGCACCACCATAAGTATTGCTCTGAAATTCATGGCAAAAGAAGCACGTTATTACTTTAAGAGCATTGCATGGCTCTGTGATATGGCTACGATGCTGAATAATGATCTAATGTGCCTAACTGACAACTTGCTGGCTCTCCGCCAAGATTATAAAAAAGAACGATACAGCTGGTAGCATGAGAAAAGAAATGGAGATGCTGATTTCCCAGCTAATAAAACTCCATAGGTTAATCCAGTTGTGAACAATTTCATACAAGTATCTCCTTGGGTAAAGTATCTAAATCAAATAATTGCTCATCAACATTTTAAAAGAATTTTATCCCCTTCCAAATAATATATCATGAAGTTTCCAATGTTCAGGTTTTGAAATATCCCATTTAAATTAAAATGTTAACATTTAAATCACTATAAAAATAATTTGGAGAAAGTCAGGTGTTCTGTAAACAGGAAGTTTCAATAACAAGTAGAATAATAGTTTTGGTAAACGTTTTGATTTAAAAAAAAAAAAAGATAAATCTTTCCCAAAAATGAAATATTTTATCTGAGAATTTTCAGTAACCATTAGTGTCTGTGTACCTTCTCTAGTAGCTTCATACTATGGAGAATACTACTAATTGATACCCCCTTTGCTCCATATGGGGTATCTATAGTTTGGCAGAACCAGGTCACTTCAGTTCATATTTTGTTTCACAAAAATATTTTCTTCAGTTTGGGTTTTGGATTACATAGGTTCTGAGTCTCAACTTCTGATTTTCCATTTGGAATTTCAGATTCAAACTAATAAAAAAACTTCAAGCAAAATTCAGAAGAAACTCAGTATTGTGCTGTAAATAAGACATAGGGTGAGTTTTACATGGGTTGAACTTGAAATCACAACTCCCCCCAGTTTTGCTCAAAATTGGGCCCTTGTTCCTTCACATAATACATGAAGGGGGTTTAGTTCAAAGTTTGAAATGAAACCTGAAATCAGGTATGTGCTGGGAGGTTTCTTGGGACTATCAAGTTTGGATTTCTAGAGTGGGTTCATTCCTCATTCACAGTGAAATAAATCGAGAGAGTCTCAAAATCTTTTCCTTTTCCTAGTCTAATCTTATTTACACTGAGTGTGGAGTCATATTATCACTCTGAACAAAAATTAAACAGCAAAGCAGCAGAAAGCATATACACACAGACACACTCGTAACAGCTACCGCTCCACTGTTCCAGCAAAACACAGCTCTGTTTGTGTCTTCCAGGCACTGCTCCCAACTGTTATGTCACTGTCTTAATGTCACCCCTGAACACATTAAAAAAGCCCTTGTGTTCAGCTGGCCGTTCCAATAGGCCTGTCTTAAGTGGTCCTTCAGGGAATGGCTTCCTCAGCTAGTGCCCCACCATAGCTGAAGAGGACCTAGAAGACAATAGGAGACTCTGTGGCAATGGAGTATTTATCCCTCCAAAGTGCCTGCTCACAGTAGGTATGGCTGCAGGAGCTGTTACCCTGCCACCTTCCTTCTGCATCAGATGTTTTCTTTGCTAGAGGATTAGGCTACTAACGCTGATTTTGAAAGGACCTCTTGCCCCACTAGTGTACATTGTTCCAACTCCCCTCAGACATAGGAGGCTTGATGGGTTCAATTCAAGGCATACATCCTCTGGGCTGGGTAAATCAGACAGGCAGAGAATTGCCCTTCAGAATCAGCCCACCCAAGCTGACTGGGCTGCATCTCAAACCAAGGCCCAGCTTTTCTGAAGACGAGCTCTGACAGACAAATGCAATGGTAACCGGGGGTCAGCTTTACCAACGGGAACCTGGGGAGAACCACCCTTCTCCATCTTCCCAGTATGCTGACAGACTTACTGTCAGAAGGCTGGCCTCAAAAATATTACGGGGCCAAGTCCCAGAGAAATGCTGCACTCAGGGATGCCTCCCCCTCCACTAAAAGCAACAGTTCTGCTTTTTGAGAGCATTATGGGTTGACCCAATATAAACACCATGCTCCTTGAAAACAGCTCTGAGTCCGTTTGTAGAGCCCATTTCCCCCCTTCCAATTTACTTATTAGGAAAGGAATAAAGGCAAAGGGGGATTTCTTAGGCTCAGAAAGCTTAGAATACACAAACTGTGAAAGACACTCCTTTTTGCATCTTCCTCCCCCAAAACCTCCTTCCAGTCCCTATGGTGCCGCCAGCTGCAGCACAGCCTGCCTCATGCTGATTCCAGCTGTGCCAAATTGTACTGAAATTCTGTACAGTTTCATGATGTGAAAGGCAGGAGCAGGATTAACAGGAGCACACAGTATCCTGTAACACAGGGCTCCTGTTCTTGAGGGGGCGGAGGATGCGGAAGCTCCCTTAGTGGCTGCCACCTGCCTGGTTCTTTATAATTCCTTGTACCACCCAACCACAGTTCCCCTATTCCCATGTGCCCCTCACCTCCAATCACTCCCTCCTCTCTGGCCTGACCCACACCTCTCAAATGCCCCTCGTTCCAAAGGGCTCCCTTCATTCCAGTCTGAAGCTAGCTATGCTCCAGACCCCTTGGGCATCTCCTCAATTTTAGTACTAAACAATAATTTACCTCAGGAACCAAGCCCCATGAAGCGGAGATTATAAAAACAGCTATTTCCTCTAAAAGGAATGAATCCCACATAGCATTAAGGTTCCTGGATGGATGGTTCATTGTTTGTGTATCCCACATTAAGGCTTTGGCAAGCTGAGCACTATGCCTTGCCTGTGAACATGGGCAGAAGTCTCCAGCTCTCACTTAGGGCACATCTAGACTACAGGCTTTTGTCGATAGAAGTTGTGTCGACAGATAGCGTCTAGACTACATTCAGTTCTGTTGACAAAGCAAGCTGCTTTGTCGACATGGCAGTGTAGACGCAAAGAACAGTTTAGATGCACTAACGCCTTCTGTCGACAGAATTCTGTCGATAAAAGGCGTTACTCCTCGTAAAATGAGGTTTACCAGCGTCGACAAAACTGCTGAGTTCTGTTGACGTTATGTCGACAGAACTCAGCAGTAGTGTAGACGCCAGTTTAGTTTTGTCGACAAAAGTCCTCTTTTGTCAACAAAACCCTGTAGTCTAGACACACACAGGGAAGCAGGGCTCCACTTACCAGGAGTGTGTAATGTATATTCCTACCTTGTTTTTAGGACTTTCCTATCTTCTTTCTCTTCGGGTTAGTGTTGCTGGAAGTTTCATGTGTTTCAAAATTTACAGTATATGGTTTGGCCCTAAATTGGAGTCAGTGTTATTCATTTAAGGCAGTGGTCCCCAACACGGTGCCCACGGGTGCCATGGCACCCACCAGGGCATTTGTGTGCGCCCGCCAAGTGTTCAGGGCTGGCCTGGCCCCTGGCACGTGGCGCATGCATGGTGCTGGAGCCGGGCATGGTGCACGGTGAGCGCCGTCCCCGGGCACGCGACTATAGGAGGGGGGGCCCACCGCCGGGCGCACAGCTATGGGGAGGGGCCCCGCTCCCGGGCACGCAAGTGTCCCCGCCCCCTGGTGCCTGGCAGGCTCAAATGGATGGGGGCTACTGATTTAAGGGAAAAGTTGCAGGTATAGAGATACAGTAGGTAGTCAGCGGGCCTAGCTTCTGGTTTCAGGGATGCTCAACATCTTTATTAAAAGAGAGCCTAAAATATTCCAAATGATTCTAAACTGATCCGTTGAGGAGATCCCTGTGCAACACCAACAGGTTATTCATTAGTGGGTTGTGTTTAGTAACTCCCACAATATGCTTCTCAAACAAATGAGAGGATGGGTCCTGCCCGTAGGTGATCCCAGTCTGAAGACGGACTGAGGGCAGCAGGAAGAGACACAGTTAGAGTGCACAGCTAATCAAGTGGTGCTTTGCCATCTCTTGATACATAGACTGCATTGATTCTGTAGTTATATAATGGAATAAAGAAATCGTTCCCAGTTACTCATTTCAGTCGTAGAGCCATTTAGATCAGTGGTCACCAACCAGTGGATTGGGATCACTTGGAGCCTCTGACAGGTGATCCTGACTGGTTTGGCCAAGTGTCCGCTCTTCAGCTGTCCCCTCTCCCCACTGCTGCTCATCTCCTGCCCTTTGCATTAGAGCTGCTCCTCCCCCAGGGAGCTTCCTGCTTTCTGTGCAGGGCAGGAGAGGAGGGATGCTGATGTCAAGGTGCCCCCTCCCTCTCTGTATCCTTTCTCCACAGAGCAGGGTGGGGGGCACAACAGGACTTGGGATGGAGTTTGCTGGCTGCTTTTGGGAGCGGTGAAGGGCAAGGGCAAGGATGAGCCTGCCTTGGCCCCACTGCACCACCACCCAGGAGCCAACAGCAGTGCCCAGCTAGAGCCCACATCCCAAACTCCTACCCCAGTCATGAACCCCCTCCTGCATGCCAAGCTCCTGCCCTAGCCCCAAGCACCCCTGCATCCCAACACCCTCCCAGAGCCTGCACTTAGAACTCCTTCTACATCCCAACTGCCAGTCCCAAGAGCAACTCAGAGCCCCTCTCACACTCCAGATCCCTTAATCCAAGACCTGAGCCTGAACACCAAACTTCTGCCCCAGCCTGATGACAGTGAGTGAGGATGGGCAGGAGAGGGAGGATGGAGCAAGCAGGGGCAAGGCCTTGGAGAAGGGGCAGGAAGGAGGTGGGGCAGGGTTATTTATATTTGAGGTACGTCTTGGATTTCACTTAAATTCAAAAGGTGATCGTGTGCTCAAAAAGGTTGGAGACCCCTGATTTAGATCATTTTGCCACAACCAAGATGGCAGAAGCAGGCCCTTCCGGTGAAATTTGAAGGCAGAAAGAGGAAGTGCCTTGCGGATGAGCTGAGGGAGAGCATTCCACGCGAAGGGGCCAGAGCGGAAGGATGTGCAGTGGTGCTGACAGACAGATGTGCCTGGCACTGTGCACGGAGTGAAGCAGGCAGGGGGTCATGCACAAGGAGATGTGGATGAAAAGAAAGGAGGGTAGACAGCAATAAGAAGATTACACTTGATATGGTGGGAGGAGGAGCAAGCAGAAGGACTCAAAGGTCAAGGTGACAGAGTCAGATAGCAGGAGGGGGAAGCACGGCTTCAGAAGCTGTGGGTATAACAGGAAGAGAAGGTGCAATTACACCACCACTGTTGTGAAGATAGCAAGTAAATATCTGGTATGTCTAAAACATGGTTTTAAGTCAGAGTCCATTATATATGTGTCTAAATGACTGGAACAATATACCTGTTTCTCATTACCCTATGCCTCATGGTCTCAATGTTGTCTCGCCTTAGGCCTAGAATATCAGCTCTTTGGCGTGGGGACTCCTAACAATGGAACTCCATGAGTGGGCCTGCAGTTATACATCATGGCAAGCATACAGAGAGGACATGAAAGCACATATGCAGCCTTATGGATCAGTTTCCAGCTTCCTTGTTTTTTCTCTACTCTGTTAGAGAATGATAACATCTTAAAAAAAAAAAAAGTATCTGTTGAATTAATTAAAATTCATAAGATTAAAAAAAAAAAAAAAAAAAAAGGGATGAGCCAAATCACAGACTTGAGTTTGCAGCTCAAATTTGTCTCTGCCTGGGCCACATCTAGACATTTCACATTTTAGCAACTTCTATACTCAGATGCAAATTGTAAAGTGCCAAATTCAGAATGTCCATGCTGATCCAAGGGGTTTGGTTCTGTCCATTCTGAAGTTCTGAGATTTGGATCCAGAGTTAGGGTTCAGATTTTATATTTTCTTTAAGAGATCCCAATGCATGTGAGTTTTTGAAACATCACTGCACAGCTATCCCAGAAGCAGACTATAATTCCAAATGGCAGTTCATCAAATTCTAAGCCAGCCATCACCCACTAATTATCCATTGGTGGAATTCTAAGTCAGAATTCCACATGCATGAAGAGCTGCCAATTTTTCTTCCCTTTCATTATATTTCTTCAAGGAATGTTCCAGCCTGGCAAAGTATTCTTTAGACCCTTCAGCAGAAGCAACTTCCTAAGGATGTATGGAATGAATCAGTAAACTCAGACCCATTTCCAAATCATTCCTCAAAGGTTTGGAACGGTTTGATTAAATTAACCCTCTCTCCTGCCCTCTCTTACCTTCCAAGAAGGCGTGAGGAGGCCCAGTGGACCTCCTGTTAGCTGGCCCCATTTGGGGATTTCTTAGTGGGATTTCCCCCACTTCACCAAGAGATACACAGCTCACCCTAGGGTACAACCAACTGGGAAACCCTAAAGGGAAGTTTAACTTTAGAAGCTACTCTGAACACTAGAGAGATGGGCATTACAGGTGCTGAAGTAAAAGGGTCTCCAAGGGAATGGAAGGAAAGGTTATGAAGAACTCTTGGACCTACTAGAAAAGAGAGATGAGAGCTCTCAGTCAGATAAGAAAGCGATTGGCCCTGCTTCCAACTGCGCAGGACCAGGCAGTGGACTTGCAACACTAACATTGAAAAATGGTACTAAACCACCAATGACCAACTACGGTTACCAGGTGTCCGGTTTTTTACCGGACAGTTTGGTATTTGCACCCTCGGTCTGGTAGAAAAATTCAAAAAATACTGGACATGTGCAATGTCCGGTATTTTCTGAATTTCTGGCTGGGCGCAGGATGGAAGCCTGGCGGGGGCGGGGGAGCAACTGGGAGGCGGGCTGTGATTGGCGCTGGGAGCCCTGTGGTCACGTGCAAAAGCTGGGCAGGGCTGGGCGGAGGCAGTGGCCAGGACTCCCAGCCACTGCCCCCGCCCAGGCTTCTGCACACAACCAGAGGCTCCCAGTGCCAATTGCGGCCCCGCCTCCCAGCTGGGAGACTCTGGTTGTGTGCAGAAGCTGGGTGTGGGGAACGGCTCCCAGCCACTCCCCCTGCCCCCGCCTGGCTTCTACTAGCAACTAGAGTGAGTGCCTGCAGGCTGTGGCCAGTGGCTGCACCTTCTGCCCCCCCCCCCCACCAGCTCTGCTTCCTGCCGCCTCCCGGCCAGCCCCATGGCCCCCGATTCCTTCCCCTCCCCCCACCAGCCCCGCCTCCTGGCCCCCCTTCCTCCCGGCCATCCTTGCAGCCTCCGACTCCCTCCCGGCTGGTCCCTCCCCGCCCATGATCAAGTGTGTCCGGTATTTTGGGGAGGTCTACCTGGTAACCCCATGACCAACATGGAGCAATATTCCAGTCCCCCCCCCCCATTCCCCCTCCTGGGGTCATGTGCTAATTTTTGTTGTCAGAAGTGGGTCCTAGAGCAATGACGTTTGAAAACCCCTGTATTAGAGGTATAAAAAAGGGATAATACTGCTTAGAGTTTATTGAATGCTTGTAAATTACCGCAAGCATTAATCTCATTTATAGCATCTCAGTCTCATACTGTAAAGGTAACATTTGAGCAATTCTAAGCCTCTATAGCTATGGAAGTTAGATAGGGGAGAGACAGTGTGAAATGCTGGCCTGAAGCAAAAAGTGTGATGTCCTGTCCCACAGAGAAGGCCTATCAACACCAGATGAACTATTGCGGAATATCAAAGAGGACAAAAGAGCTTGCTGATTGCTTTCCCCCCAGCCTCTGCCCCCCATGTAGAGACATGCAAGTGAATTCTCTCATCACTTGAGTTAGAAGCTCAGAGAAAGAGAAAAAGGAATAAAAGTCCATGACAACGAGAAGGCATCTTCATGCTTCTAGTACTCTGAGGCGAAGGAATTACTAAGCATAAGCAAGAGATCCCCAATGTTTAGCCTGGGTTAGCCTTACATGACATATAGAGCTTGCTTATTATAGAAGCTTCTATTACTTTTTGAAACTTAAGATTGGAACTCATGTAGCCAATTCTGTAAAACTGTAAGCATTGTCTTTGCACTTTACTATCTTAAACAAATCGACCTGCACTAAGTGACCAGTCCTAAAGGACTGGGAGTAACCTGAATAATGTTATGATGTTTGGTGTAAAGAACCATCTATCAGAAAGGCATATTTACCTAGATGATGGTAAAGTGGAGCACCCAAAGGGATTATTTGTGACTCTGTGGTTAGGCTGCCATAGTGCCTGAGAAGTTGAGACTTGATAGATGGTTGGTAAAAACAAAGTATAAATCTCTCGACCAACTTGGCGTTTCTGCCCTGTTTCTAACAGTCTGCTCTGAAGTTTGTGCTCCCCCTCTTTAGCAGTGATGAACTCAGGCATGTGAGCAGGCCACGAGACTGTCATAACCAAGACAGACTCCTGGCATAGGCTAGTTTTGCTAATTGTGCTTGCACGCCTGGAATTTATGGGATGTGCTGATTGACCCGAAGCAGTGCTTTGATTGGATGCAGAGGGAGCGCACATGTGCATTTAGCACACACTTCACATGTCCCTGCTTGATATGCATGTTACTTTAATACGGATAAGAAAAACACTACAGACAGAAACCAGCAGAATCTGGCAACCCAGCATGTTCACAATGGTAAATTAAATGTCTTACGGACCACACATAGAACCCACATGGGTGCAGGTTGCGCATCGCTGCTCGAGTCATTACAGGACAATAAAGTCTACTGTACAGATAAACATGCTTTCAGGGTTAGTACAATTTAATATTGCCACATATTTACAACTGGCAGAAATACCCAGCATCACCTGGGGAAAATATAGTAAAAGGTGTGATGAATGAACTACATCAATGACATTAACATAGCATATTTTATTGGAAATAATTTCTTAAAGTAATATATAAGAGAAAAGTAACATAGCTAGTGGTGTGCTTACAAAATGACAAATCCCATAGGGTCTCTTTTCTCAATCCTCATAAATCAGGAAGGCCCATCTTCCATTAAAGACTCTACGCAAACCAATGCCTGCAGCCTCCTTGCCAGAAGCCCTGAGAAATGGAGGGACTATCTCCTGGGCTCTGCATCAGCAGCAAATCACTGCTCCCCAAGTAGCCACTCCCCAAGTGCCTTCAGTGCACACTTCATGGGGCAACCTGAATGGACTTCCTAGAGGCAGCTGGACTGGTTGCATTGATCAGACAATGACAAAGACCTTCAGACCAGGTTCAATTAGTGATATCTAGATGATCAGAACATGCAGCACCTGAACCTGTTCTAATGAGAATAGGCTGTTCTGAGTGTACCGTGTCCTCCTCAGGCTCCACGGTGCTCAAAACCTTGTCCTCCTTCCCACCTCCTTTTTCTACTGTGAGCTGAATCCTGCAAAGTGCCTAACGCCCGTGGCACTTGCTGATAACGCACACAGCCCTGCCAGGAGAACACACGCAGCCCAAAAGAGGGCGAGTGGTGGGATGGCTCATTTGGGTGAGGTAAGCAACTTTGAACCTTTTCTGGAAATTAATCAGAGCCCAGCTGCGTGAAGATATTGAGAGGCTGTGATAGCTGGAGGCTTCTCCTAGCCACGATTAGCATGGTTAGACCTCAGCCAGTATCAGCCACAGTTGGGTCCATCCGGGGGTATGTCTCAACTACACCTCTCTGCCGACAGAGGGATATAGATTAGGCACATCGCTATTGCAAATGAAGCAGAGATTTAAATATCCCACGTGTCATTTGAATAAAAATGGCCACCACTTTTTACCGACTGTCCTTTGCCGGTAAAAAAAAAAAAAAAAAAAAAAAAAAAAGCAGCAGTCTAGACGGGGATCGGTCGACAAGGAAAGCCTTTTCTGACCGATCCTGTAAGCCTTGGGATCAGTAGGAAAAGGTTTTCCTTGTCGACTGATCCCTGTCTAGACTACCACTTTTTGCCGGCAAAGTGCCGCCGCGACAAAAAGTGGAGGCCATTTTTATTCAAACAAAGCACAGGATATTTAAATCCCCACTTCGTTTGCAATAGCAATGTGCCTAATCTACATCCCTCTGTTGGCAGAGAGGTGTAGTTTAGACACACCCCCCAGAGACCTGTTGGTGCCCTAGTATAGGGGAGCTGCTGATTCTCTGCTCCACTGCAGCCTCTCCCCATGGGCTTTCCTTTGATGGTGCTCCAGGTGCCCACATGCTTTATCCTCTAGGATCTCGTAGTTGCAGTTTGCGACACGCTTAACAGAAGAGTCCAACAAATGCCTATGATCAGGAGCTACTAAAAGCCAGTTATCAGTGGGCCCAATTGCGGTTCCCCCAGAGCTCATTTTGAGATAACCAATCCAGTTATAAGTTAAGAAATCAGTAGTATCTGTGCCAAATTTAGTGTTTCTAGCTCTTATTATTTCTGACATCTTTCGGGACAAACAGACTTTCAGAAATATTTATAAGATTAGAAGGCAGAAACACTCTACTGTGAACTATTCCATGCCATGCAGAATAAAGCATGAATGGATCAAATTATGCAAGTGACCCTTGCTTATTTTACAGGCTTTATGAGAAAACCAGACTGCTGGGAGAACAAGGAGTTGCCGAGTGGGAGATCTCAGGTTTTGATCACTGGGAGATTTCATGGTCCAGCAATATCCTTAACTTTGCGAAGAGATGAAATATTATGCAGCGCAAGAAGCTTTCATCATTTTAATCGGACAAAGGAAACAAACAAAACACTTAGCATTCTCATTCCTAGAGTCCCTGTTGTTTTGTAGAATGAATACACCAAACCCGGCTTCGAGGGTGAAGCCTTTTACTAAGATGAGATGAATTTCATGCCTTTCCCTGACTGTCTGGGTATTCATTTGTGGAGCTGTCAGAAACCTAACCATTCCCAGGGAATGCAGGCCTCCTCTTATTAACCATACACTCTAAACCTAAAAATAAAAATGCATTAAGTGGCAGAGCACAACCCATTTCTCTGTGAAGGGCATTAACAATCAGTACTAATTACAATATTAAAAATGGGGATTAAGACACAGCTAAGCAGGGCAAGCATATGGCGTGCTATTGACCCGTTCCATATGCAGCTGCTATTGTCCCATATCCATGGTATTGTAACATTCCGGCTGCTTGCTTGTTTTTTATTCCCTCCCCTTTTCTTTCCTCCTTTCTCCCTTCCTCCACACCAGTGCTGTAGCCCTGATCTTTTGAAACCTGACATTTACACATGAATTGCATGACTGTGCCATGCAGCAGGGCCTGTGTGACCTGGGCCACTAAGCAGCATATCTGTAATTAGGCAGACTAGAAACAAGGCCAGGCCAGCACTAGCTAACAGACAGATCACTGTGGATGTGATGGCAGTGAAGCCTTTATTAGAGATCAGGATTTTCTGTGTCTAAGGAGGGGGAGCTGATTTAACTCCTAAAGTGCTGGATCTTTGATGTGAGCGAGGCGAGTTTTTATACTTTTCATCCGTCTGCTCTTACATTGGAGGTAGCTCCCAGAAGAATGAGAAACTCTCATAACTCCAAAAGAAGAGCAGCTGAAGTTACCGGTGATTGAAGTCAGCAGCAGCAGCAGCAGCAGCAGCAAGGGCACCCATTTATTAATTAACCCTGTTTAACCACTTTCTTACAAAAGAAAAAAATTCAGCTAAATGCCTGATCCTCCTTTATCTGCTCATACTCAGAGGTTTGGGGCAACATCAGGGCCAAGTGGAGCAGCCATTTGCAGGAAAAGGAGAATAAGGTGTTTACTTGTCTACTGCATTCATTACACATAGGATGGGTGACACTGTGGTATGGAGCATAACCTCTGTGGGGCTGCTCTGTTTCCTTGACCTACTGAGTGGGAGTGGGCGGGGAATGATCACTACATCACTCCTCCCCTGGGAAGTGCTCTGCTCCAAGCACAGGGAACAGGATTGGAAGGGGTGGTACCAAAAGCCAGGCTCTGTCTCATCGTAAAACAAACAAAAAAACAAACAGTCATGTAGCACTTTAAGGATTAACAGGATAGTTTTTTAGGTGATGCATGACTGCTTTTTTTGTTTTACCAAGATCAGACTAACATGGCTACCTCTCTGTCTCATTGTGACAATCTGTTTGGGAGGGCAGCAAACAACTTGCTGCCTCATGCTTGGAGCTTATGCAAGAGCCTGGATTTAATACTCAGGGGCTCTAACAACTACTAAAGGACTGAACAGAAATCATCATAATGCAGGTTCTGAGACACACATCCGAAGTGTTGCCCAGGGTGCATATCTCCAGTAAGAACTGGCTGAGCTGCTGCAATAGCCAGCAGAGAGCTATTTAAAGAGCTGGCAGGAACCTGGGTTGCAATAGGACAGTACCTGTAAGAAATTTTAAGTTACTTTCACCGCTGGCACCAATAAAGACACCAGACCAACCTAAGAGATTGGAATGTAGAAACATTTCTAAGGAGTGTTGATACCAGCCCTCAGAGCTGTTAAGTCTGTCAGTACCAGGATAGGGAAAATACATGAACCTCTCTAATTTTCACCACAACTTATTTTTAACGAAACAGAACACATTAGACATCCCCTTTAATGCTGGCTTCTGTCAGAGGTTCTCAGGGATTCCTGCAAACTGCTTTCCCAGTTTGGCTTTCTACGTGTTTGCACTTATTCAACTGTCCCTTTGAGATTCATGTTTGATAAACCCCTTAAAAAACAACAAATGGTCTAGCAGCACCTTAAAGACTAACAAAACATGTTGATGGTATCATGAGCTTTTCATGGGTACAATACGGAAGCTCATGATACCATCAACATGTTTTGTTAGTCTTTAAGGTGCTGCTAGACAATTCATTTAAGTTTTTCCAGTTACAGACTAACTCGGCTACCCTCTGAAGCTGATGAACTGCTGTTACATCACTTTTTCTTTACACAAACTAATATGAAGAAACCACACAGGCACAACTGGGTCCTGAATAACCATATTAATAAATAAACACAAATATGCAAACCCTAGTTATACGCATACTGTGCTCAGACTGCCTTCTGGCAGCTTCTACAATAGACATAGTGAGCACCACTAAAGGACTCATATTTAAAAGGGAAATTAGCCTATTCTCACTACACACCACCACTCAAAACCCGAGACAATTCTCAGCCAAAACTTCAGTTTCATTTTGTTTCCATCAAAAACCTTGAACATCCCAGGTGCATCAAGAGTTTTGCACACTTGGCAGTGAGCCTGTCCTGAATTTTGAGTTGTAGATTCTACAGCTCTGCCGCCCATAGAGGAAATACAATAATCTCTCCCTGAGTTTCAGGTGAAGATATATCATCTAGACTGAGTTTTGTTCTCCCTACAGCATGCGTGCCACTCACTGATATTAATGTGAATTTTATACACACACACACACACACACACACACACACACACACACACAGATGAATGACAAGAATGGTTCGCGGGGACAAGATCCACTCTGTGGCAATCAGGTTAGTAAATATTTAGAGGCAACATCTACACTGCATCCCTCTTGTGCAAAACCTATGCAAATGAAGTGCAGATTAGCATATGCCATGCTTCATTTGCATACTCAGGGGCCATTTTTGCACAAGAGGCTTTTGCACAAAAAGGAGCTGTCTACACAGCTTCTTTTTGAGCAAAAACCCGTCTTGCGCAAGAGCCGTTCCTGAAAAAATGAAGAAGAATGGCTCTTGTGCAAGAGGGGTTTTTTTGCGCAAAAAGGAGCTGTGTAGACGGCTCCTTTTTGCACAAAAGCCTCTTGCACGAAAACAGCTTCATATTAATTAAGCAAATGAAGTGCAGCAATAAGCTAATCCATGCTTCATTTGCATAGGCTTTTGCACAAGAGGGATGCAGGGTAGGCATAGCCCGAGCTACAAGGAGGGTTCCATTCTGGAAACTAGTCATTATGATTACGAAGGGGGACACAGCATAGTACCATGCCTCTGACACTCCTATTGATGTCCCTCACAAAAGAACATGGAACTACCCAGATTCTTAAAAAAAAAAAAAAAAAAAAAAAAGAGACAAGGTAGATGTTCTCAGAGTATTTCCAATGGATCAAACTTAGAACATTTTGGAAATGCTGGGAGAAGGCCAGATATTTTGTTCTTCACTCCGTCTCCCAGTCCTGCTTTCTTTTCCATTCCCCTTCAGCACGTACACTTCCACACACACCCTTTTAAAAAATAAAACCTACAGGAATTCTCTCCCCTTCTCCCTCCTAGGAATCCAGCCCAGTTACATCGAATCACACTTTCAAAGCCACAACATTAGAATAGTTGACAAACTATTCTGCCTGCTCTAACTGAGGTCCTTTCATCAGCTGCATGCTGCAAATGGAGGTGCACAGATACAACCCCAGAATCTGAGCTGTACAGGAAACAAGGGTCTCACAGAGAAGGTGTTCACACAGGTAATCTTTTTAATCACACACAGCACCATTATGAGTACCCAGAAGTCAGCAAGGAGGTTAGATTTCTATGAAATAGCAGCTGAGGCAATGGCCATCCAAGCATAAAACTTGTAGAGGGAAAACACCAATATAGAAAAAGCCAACGCAGACGAGGAACCAAGTGGACTTCAGGGGCATGGCAGACACCAAATCACAGCCATTGCATATACAGCAGTCCTGTTCAAAGCAACCGCAGCGTAAACAAGGCAAATCAGGCTGCTCAGGATTGCCCTGTTCTGTGATTCTGGAAGAGGGGGCAGGGAAGATAATAAATGGCAGCAAGGCCTCCATGTGATGTATATGTTCCACACTGCATTAAGCTAAAGGCAGAGCATGTACTGCAAGTACCCAGGACCTGTCAAGAAATGAATGGAGTCTTTGTGTGTCAGCTGCTGCTGTCATTTAAATCAGGTCCACAGTCCATAATAGTCCACAGAAGCTCTTGTCTGGGTAGGAGAGCTTTAATTGGTAGCTCAATTGGTGGCATCCGCTTATACCTTTGTGCGCCTCTGGCCAGGAAGCCTTTTAATTCTGGGTGTGTGTAATGGGAGAAGGGAGGGGAAGGAGAGAATTTTTTTTAATAGGAACCCCAATTGATAAAAAGCAGATTAGCCTCATCTGTAAGCTGTGCCCTTAAAGATGTATTCAAATGCAGGAAAATGAAATGAGTGTTATCCCTGATCTAGATGGACTCAGACCGCCAGATAGGTCATTAGAAGGGTTAGAAAGCCTTGGAGCCATTGAAATTTTCTCTTTGAGGCAAGGGGCTTGTTACAAATCATTGGATTCTGTGTACTGGGAAAGCATGTACACAGGTTCCTAGCTCAAAATACTGGAGTTTGGTTCAAACAGCAGAACCTCAAGGACACAGACTGATCCTTATCTTGCACCAGACTGACCCAAGTGCAACTTTATTAGCTTCAATTGCACTACTCTTGATTTACACCTGTGTTAGTAAGAGCAGAATCACATTCAAGATGACTATTGGCCAGTTTCCTCTCTGGAACTAAATGACTTTTCAGCTGAATGGGTACAAAATGTAAGGTAATAGCAGTGGGACAAATTCATCCCCATTGTAACAAAGAAACACACTGAATTTAGGCAAGTGTGTTTATTTGACCATCATTATAAAAGGACAGAAGTTCAGGTTTAAGAACAAAGGCATCACATCTTTTGTAATGCAAATCTATTTCTGCTTGAATAGCCTTTTGAGAGATATACAAAAAAAAAAATAGCACAGCGTTGTCTGCGGTTTCCACTTCATTCTTCTAGAATGTGTGGCTTCAAAAGGATGCCTGATATTAAAAGTCCATCTGTCAAACCAATAAATAATGAGTACAGGATCTTAAGTCACACCCACATAGCAGTGCTGCATCAGAAACCTTTTAGTCCCACTGTCTAGGTCCTTCACCCTGCCCTGGCCCTGCAAGGAGCAAGCAGCACTTCAAAGTGCCACATGCTCCTCGCACGGCGAGAGGAGGCTTCATGCACTCATCCACCCCCAGGCCGTGAAGCGTGTGAAGCCTTTTTCCATCCTGCCAGGGGCATGGGTGCCTAGTGGGAAAGAGGGTGGCAAAGGGGCTCCTCCACTCCCAGAACAATCATGGGATGTGGGTGGGGTAGCCCAGAAGCATCCTGGCCCCACCCCTTCTGGTTTAGGCCATGCCCCTTCCTGGGCAGCCCAGGGCCATTTCAAAGATTTCTGAAGTGGCCCCTGGCCAAAAATTATTGCCCACCCCTGATGTAGAGGGTTATCTATTGTATATTTTGAAGTTTGTGTAAAAGAAAGTCATACTTCCCAATTACCTATAGGATATGAAATTTTGCATAAGCAATCCTGTCACTTAAATTGCTAAATGCACTACTTTTTACACCAGAGTATGCTGGGCGAAAGGTTTAAAATAATTATTTTTGTTTTTCATCAGAAAATGGAAGTTTTTACAAGTTTCTGATTTAAATTGACTCTGTAGGGTAATTCAATAAAATAAAGAATGTTTGAAATCCTACAAATTTAAAATTGTTTTTACTTCCCTTTGTCAGTCACATTAAATAGATGCAATAGAATTTATTAATTTCTTGAACTTTGCTATAAATGTCATCTACGAAAAATGACTTTGCCCAGTCAACATCAGGCCTCACCTGCACCTGTATATATAAAACGATATTTCAGGATTATTCCTGCTGCAGTGAATTTAAAAGTTAAGTAAGGCCTCAGTCCTTCAAACAGACACTTAACTTCAGTCATGCTGGCCAGTTTACTCAGGCACAAGTGTTTGCAATCCAACCCCTGTCCTAGACACATGTACATAAATTCAAACATAAGTAGGTGCAGAGACTGTGACAAAGCAACAGTGTGAGATTCTGTGCAGAATGTGGGAAGGGCTGCTAAGGTAGTTATTATAAGCCATCTTGGTGCCCTCCTGACCCAGAGTTGCTCCCAGGGGCCAGAGAGGCCCCTCCCCTTTTAGGCATCCCTCTAAGGTTTCATCTAGACTGCAGGCTTCTTTCGGAAGCAGCTTTTCCTGAAGAGATCTTCCAGAAAAACTACTTTAGAAAGAGCAACCACACAGCAGAAGTGCATCGAAAAAGCAATCTGCTTTTTCAAGAGATAGCATCCACATTGATTGGACGCTATCTTGCACTTAAGTTGTGATTACTGTGGACAGAGTGGCCACCAGGGCACTGTGCTTTTTCCTGGAGGCCTCTCAAAAAAACACCCTCTTCCACATCCACACATGCTTTTTTGGGGGAAAAAGGCTTCTCTCATAGAATGATATTTACCGGCATCAGAAAAACCCCTCTATTCTTTCAGCAGTCTGTCGAAAGAACACAATAGCAGTGTGGATGTAAGTCTAGTTTTTATGGAAAAACTCTGCAGTGTAAACATACGTAACTGACAGCAGATGTCCTGCAGAACTGCATGATACCCCTTCCATCCCCAGTCCTACTCAGTATTTCCCACATTAAGAGGGACCTCGGAAGGCAGACTTACAGCTGTCTCTACAGGGCTTCCAAGAACCCTTGGTGTGGATTTTTTTTACATGGTGTGAAGGAGGGCTGGAGAGGGGGTGATTTTTCACCCTTCGCCATGTTTTTCCCTCCAAAAAAGTGACTAATTCTTACAACACTGATCATTCATTCTGTTGCCAGTAATTGAAAATTCAGTGTCTATTACAGATTGCTAAATTAAATGACAGTGAAAGATGGGGCGGGGAGAGGATATATTTGCCAAGAGCTTCACTACCTGGGGCATGAAACATGGTCATCATATGGTCCTGAAAAAGTACCTCCTATCTCACGCATATATTTGGCTTAAAATAAAGCAGAGTAATCTAAAGCACACACATCGCAGGCAAACCAGTGCTCGATGTAAACAAAACATTAAACTGAAAAGATCCATATGCACTCGTTATCAGTTGTATTTCTTTCAGAAAAAAAGAAAAACTATTACATTTTAAATAAACCCACAGCATGAAACAAAATAAACCAAAGTCTGTTAGTAACTTTATCATAAAAGCTTTTTCAACATTTAAAAAAAAAAAAACTGTGTCAAAGGGAAGGAGCCAGGCAGCACAGAACATTTAGATCACAAATTTCACCAAGATTAACCCCTAACTGTACTCTTTCCCACCTTTTAAAGAATGGAATTATTGTAACAGGTCAGAATGCCTTTATTGACCTAGGTCCTGGTTGTGCAAGCTGCTCTGTGTGGAAAACCCTGCACGGAATCTCACTGAAGTCAATAATTAGTCAAAATTATTACTGAAACACTTTGAAGTCAGTGCGGCTCCATGCAGGCAATGTGGTCTGCCCATACTGAGCCACTTGCAGAGGCGGGATTTTCAGTTTTATTTTATTATCTCAGGGTAGATTTTCAGGACTCTGAATAGAAGTTTGGTATGTAACTTCCAAGGGAACTGGGCATTTAACTACCATTCATGTCTTTGAAAGTCTACCAACTCCTCTCACAGATTGCCACGGGACTGCCTAAAACAGTGTACCCCCACACGGCCAACAAGCAGCACTTCGGTTTCCCCCTGAAAGTGACCAACACATACAGGCTTGCCAGTCAATGCTGTGCCTCCTCAGAGTTTGGTTTTATAAACAAATCAGTTCAAAATAATTAAAATCTCCTGGGGTCCATCCATGTACCTCCTTATTAGCTCACTCCAAAGCCTGTCATCTCACTCCCCAGTAACAAGTTCCTCCTCTGGAGCCTGGCATGTCCTAGAATTACAGTGACCATATGGCCCCAAAAATCCGGGACTATCCCAATTTTTAATGTTCTGTCTGGGTGTCCCAGAAACCCCCAGATTTGTCCTGGAAAAAGGTCCCACACTGCTTCGCCTCCTTCTCTCCCTCCCCGGGGGAGGAGTCAGGGATGCTTCCGGGGTGGGGGATCCAGCCAATAGAAGAAGCGGGAGGTGGTGCTTGTAGGAGCCCAGGAAGCTGAGTAAGTGGCTGGACAGACAAAGTGGGGGGGGGGGGGAGGGAGCAGCGCAGTCAAGAGCAGCCCCCCTGTGGCCTGGCTGGTGGAGAGGGGGGAGGAGAAGAGCACCCCCCCCCCCCCCGCAACCCAGCTAGGCAAGGGGGAAATGGGACCCTCACCCTGGCTGGGCAAATGGGGTGAATCCACCCTCCACAGCCTGGCTGGGCATGGGGGAGTGGAAGAGAGACCCCCCCACACACACACTGCCCAAGGTGGCCTGGAGAGTGACCAGAGAGTGGGGTGCCAGAGTGGCTACTCTGCAAGTCTGCTCCTACACACTCTTCCTTGGCCAGACATGCTACCCCCAGTCTGCTCCTGCATCCATTGTTCCTCCTACACCCTCCTTCCTGACCACATGTTGCTCCCTCCCCCTAGCCAGATACCCTACTCCCAGCCTGCTTCTGCACCCTACCTGCCACCCAGACCTTGCAACCTTTACCTCTTCTGTCCTGTCCTCTCCTCCCCCCAAATCCTTCACCCCATCCCTAGCCCATTCTCTGACAGCCCTGTCTCATACTGAAACCCTCATTTTTGTCCCCACCCCAGAACCTAAGCGAGCTCCATAAAAATCAACCAGAAGAGGTGGGGTAGAATGCCAGAGTGAGGTGTCCCAGTTGGGGGCCACGTTGGTGAGAGTTGGGGAAAGAGTTCTTTTGCTTCTTGTGTTGTCCCCAACTGATTTCTGTGGATCAACGGCCCCTGACCTAAATAATGTTCCTCCCCCCTGCCATAAAGAAAGAAACATGGAAACCTTGTGTGTTGGACATAAGTTAATATTTTATTTTATTTAAAATGAAGTTTGATAAGCTAACATGAGTTAAAATGGTTAATTTGTTTAATAATTTAAATTAAACCATTCTCCCCAGCTGCAGCACTAGAAAAATGGCTCCCGTGTAATGATGTCATTAATGGTGAGTTTCCATTAGCAACTGGTGGGGGCTAGGGCTGGCCAGACCCAGGCATCTAGTCTATCAGGGGCAAGCCATCCTTGTTCCAGCTTTGTATTTTAATAACGTAGTCAGCACCACTGTGATGTATCCTTGTTTTTCAACTAACAGAACAGTCTCTTTAGGGTGCTATTGGGAATCGTACCCTAAAGAGATAGTCAGCTACAACACTGGAGGCTTACCCTGAGTTAGCATTGTGGTGAAGATGAGCACAGGGTTTTACATTGTGCAAATGCCATTTACGGTGTCATTTGAAATGGCTTTTGTAGGCTCTGTCATTCCCATCCTTAAACTTATCTGGCCTCCATCACCACAGTACCTCACAGCCTGTAATGTACTGATCCTCACAACACCCTTGTGAGGTCAAGAAGTGCTATTATCCCCATCTGTAAAATGGGGATACAAGGCACAGAGACAAGGGGCTTCCTTACATGTGAAATGTTTTCATGCAGACACTACCGACACTGACCAAGAGGGGTTCTCCCATCAGTGTAGGAACTCTGCCTCCCTAAGTGTCCGTAAGACTTTTTATCCATCTAGAAGTGTCTACACCTGGGGAAAGTTCAGCTTAACACCATCACTCACAGGTGTGGATTGTCTACACACCTGAGTGATTTGCCTGAGGTCACACAGGGAGCCTGTGGCAAGACAGGAACTTCAACCCAAGTCTTTTAAATAGTTGATTGGTGCCCTACCCAACAAACTGTCTTTCATCTGCAAGATGCTACATGCATATCTGAAGTTGCAGAAACAATCATGTGGTATTCTAGTATATTCAATTGTACTAGATCAGAAAGAGCTTGTGAGTAAGGAATCATCACAATTCAGACTGTGCAGTAATAAATACGTACAAAGGGGAAGAGTCAGGACTGTGTGCACAACTCCAACGTTGTCAGTTCTTAGCTTCTGAGTGCTTAACTATGTCATCTGAACGGTCTCTGGATGTAGCAGTTTATCCAGAATGAGGGAAATAGATATAGACTAAATCAACCACCTACAAGAGTATAGTGTTTGCCACACAGTGTCAGATCATTGTTCTCTTAAGTCTGGTGTCTTGCCTCCAACTGAGCCAAGTATCAGAAAAACCTACATGTAGAGAGGAGAAAAATATCCCGTTCTTGACCCCCTGTGGCTGAGGTCCTAAATGAAATCAGGACATTTAGCAGGTGTTACTAGAAAAGCATTGGCCGGAGAAGTATTCCTTGGCACTAATTATCCCCTGCTGGCAAGGTCAGCAGAAGTCAAGGGATGGCTAGACCATGGAATCCATAAGTGGACCTGAACCACAAAGTGCTTGGAGTGTGAGAACATTTAGTTTCGGTCAGGACTTTAAGGAAATTAACTACTCCTTCACTGCTCTAGAGGTGATCCTTCTAGGTCAGAAGCAGGCAAATACTAGCCCAGTTCCAGTTCACCAGGGTTAGACCCTGGCAAGTTGCCACTGCTATATTTACCTGTGGGAAGCAGTGTCCTGGTTGGTAGCACTTCCTGAAGCTCCCATTGTTTGAAAATGGCAAAATGTGGCCAATGGGAGCTGCAGTTGCCCATTCCTGCAACAGCACAAGTAAATATAGCAGCAGAGGCTCACAAGGGGCTAAGCCCGGCTAACCACTGCTGTTCTATTGTGCACCCCAGTTCTAGGTCAGGATTGAGACATGTGATGGGAGATTACATTGTAATTGTCCAGGCTGCATCCACTCTGAACAAACACAGAACGCTAAATTTGTTTTAAAAAAATATAGTGCAACTTGAAAAACTGACTCAGTCATTCCCCATTGGAGCATGCAGGTCCATCAAAAATTGAAGTGCTTTGCAAAATAGTGCAAATTTTATGAAAATTTCACTTCCAAGAAAAGCCCGGGAAAAAAAAATTGAGTGTTGAAACACTGTCTTAACACATTGAAAAAAATCAAAATGTTTTGCTCTGACAATTGGAAATGACTGCATTTTTAATGTATAATTTAAAAAAAATTATATGTCAAAATATTTTGACATTCCACAACAAGAAGTAGTCTGACATTTCTTTTAGAGAATTTTGAAATTTTCAGGTCATCTCATTTGGAATTAAGCCAAGTTTAAAGTGTGGAATCAGTAATAGGGGAGAACAAATGACACTGGTTAGGAATGGAGTACATGGTGGCGTTTGAGAGATGTCTTTCGATTTGAGGGCTAGAACTATCAGAGGGGTAGCCATGTTAATCTGTAACTTTAAAAACAACAAGTAGTCCTGTAGCACCAGAAGCTATGTCTACACTACAGAGTCTTCAGGAAAACAGCTGTTTTTCTGAAGAAACAAACAAAGAACAGAGGGGTTTTTCCAATACTGTTAAACCTTTCTACAAGGAAGAAACCTTTTTCTGAAAGAGCTCTTTTGGAAAAAAGGTGTGGGGGAAGAGGGAGTTTTCACAAGACAATGAAAGAGGAAAAAGCACAGGTGCCCATAGTAATCAGCATAAATGCGAGATAGCATCCATTCAGTGTGGACGCTATCTTTCAAAAAAGCAGATCACTTTTTCTATGCGCTTTGGCAGTATGGACGCTCTTTCGGAAGATCTCTTCTGGAAAAGCTTCTTCTGAAAGAAGCCTACAGTCTAGATGTAGCCTTAGAGGCTAACACTATATATGGTCATGGCGCTTTCACATGTAAAACACATTTCCTCAGATCTGCTCATCTGAAGAGGGTTTTGTCCACAAAAGCTCATGATACTAAATACATTTGTTAGCTAGAGGTTATGAGCATTGGGCTGGAGGGGGTGGTTGAGGTTCTGTGGCCTGCAATGTGCAAGAGATCAGATTAGACCATAGTGGTCTTCTCTGGCTGTTAAAAATATATATATATATGAACCCTCAAAATCCTTTGTGAAATGGAATTCCCATCTTCCACACAGCTTTATCTGCAATGTTATAGCTCTAGAACATCTCATTTGCTGGTGAACTGTAGACTACTACCTGGCCTATTCAGTCTGTAGCTAGCTCACTGAAGTTCTGAAAGCTGTTATAAAGGAGCAGAAGTTGGAAAGACAGTATAGTACCTCCCACACAAAAGGTCAGGGGATTACAAGGGGGTTGGCTCTGGACTAGGGTTTTGAAGAGTTTCTTTATCACCCATTGAGATGCTGTACAATCTTGAGTCATTTCATCTCTATGCCTGTTTGACCTTCTGTGAAGTGGTACTAATGACACTGTACTTCATGGAACACAGATCTACAGTTTAGAGAGCTATACATTTGTTAATGCTGTAATATCGGAGCCCTAGGAGAAGAGCCAGCTTCTGGCAGAACATTTAAGCTATTAGGCACCTGTTTGCAGCTGGAGAAGCTGCTAGTTTATGTAGCATGGGCTGGCACAATGAGCAAGCTTCCCTGCTTATGCTATGTGAGAATCAAATGTGCATGAACATAAGGAATGAGTGGAAACACTGGATCTCGTCTCCAGTAATAAATAATTGAAAGAAGTAGGCAATTTCCTCTAACCCTATGAGCAGCAGGCTGTCTGGCACTGGAACATCTGTATGTTCTTAAGGCTCAAGGAAGTGTATAATCTGATCCAGAAAGTAGTTTGACGAGAACCTGAATCCACCACATGAAACCCAAGGTAGGATATGCTGGTATGAATGGTCACTCCTAACACATGCTAACAGTTAGCTGTATAAAGCCAGGGCTGAGGGGTGGGGGAGAGGAGAAAAGGACAAATAGACCAGATGCTTCAATGCTGGGAAAACTCAACAAACAAGAAGTTAAGTTCACCTCTTCTGTAGCTAGGTTGGGAGGGGAGGGAAATATTGGAGAAGTGGGTGAAGCTGGGGAGCAATTGCTCAATAGCTTTCTTCCCCCGCACCCAGCCAAAGAATAAAGGTTACCAATGGCAGTCTGAACTCCTGTGGCGCTTCTGTTCCTCTCAGAGAAGGGTCAGTGAGGCTGGCACAGCCCGAGGGATGAGCACACGGGGTTCCTGACTCCTGAGGGAACTGGGTTGTCTGCAATATCACCAATCCCAAAGGTTTGAAACCCAAATCATAAGATTAGCTGAAAAAACATTAACAAGCCACAAGTGCTAGGTTCTGCCTTTTGAGCCTTGAGGAACCCCATTCCCCACCACTGCAAGAGCGAGTAGATATTTCCCTCTGCTGAAACAGATGCTGGGATTCTCATGTAACCACATGACTCCAGGAGCTGGAGGCTTTAAGAAAAAACCCACAGTATCATGAGACCTGTGATAAAAGCATCTGTTAGCAATGCTATGGCAAAGGGAGACACCTCTCCAGCCCATAAACCCCTATCCAGCCCTCCCCCCTATCCTACCCGATGCAGTTTGACCCTGAAGAGGGGAAAATGATAGAGACTTGATGCATGAAGAGTCCTGCGGACTTCACTATTGCTACCAATTTTATGAGGAAGGTGTTCAGCTCATGCAGTGATGGGCAGCAGCAAAACACACATGAAAAAGGAGACAAAATAAACTCAACCCCCCCCCCATAAGAAAGTTGAACAGAAGAGCTGCCTGTCCATGCAGAAGTCTAAACAGGAACAGACACAGATTCCCTCCCCCCCGCATGGACTATTCATGTAACTGCTTTCTGTTCCTTTGACTGTGGAGGTTGTTTAAGGGGAGAAGATATCAGTTCTGTCCTGGAAAGCTCAGACACTCCCATATCACACACAGATTTTTGTACTTAGACTGCCTAACACTTCACATTTCCCCTCCCTAACACCTCCTCACATTGCAATGAGGCTCTTGAGAGGTCTCTGTGGTGGGTCCCGCCCCAGCTGTCTGATTTGCTTTCAGCTCCCCCACACATTGCCGTCTGAAACAGTGACCACTCCTCTCCTTGCAAAACATCTTCCAAGCTGTTAGCTTGTTTTCAGCAAGTCATGTGAGAGAACCAGGCGCTAACAAGGAAGCACGCTCTAAAGGAGGACGCTTCCAGAGTGTAGCATGTCAGCATAGCCTTGACTTACATAAAAGAAGTTGGACTGTAGACATGGTGAGAGCCCCATTTCCTGAGTCACTGAAAATAGAGCAAGCCTGTAGAGCAGTGTTTCTCAGCCTGGGGAATCACAACCCTCAGAGGAGTCATGAGAGATTTAGGGGGGGGAGGGGTGTCTAAAGTGCAGGGCCAGCATTAGAAGACAGCAAGCAGGGCAACTGCCAGGGCCCCCATGCCACATTGACATCACAAAACTAACTTACAGGTACCAGCCCCTCTGCTGCCAAGGGCTCGAGCCCGGGAGCTGGAGAACGTAACTTAGTTTTGCGGGGCCCTATGTGGCACAGAGCTGCAGGCAATTGCTTCTGCTCACCATCCTAGAATGCCGACCTTGAGTATTTACTTGATATTTAAGATATGGGGTCAACATTTTCAAGTTTTAGCAGCACAAAAAAAAAAATCTGAGGAACACTGCCCTATAGAATGAGGAGCACTCTTGTACTAGTATGTGGGGGGGGGGGGGGAAGAGAAGAGAGGAATAGCAGATAAAACAGTCCTAGGTCTAATTTCTCTGAGTGGACCCCTTTTATGGACCACTTCATAGGTGCTAAATGTATAGCATAATCCTGGAAGACATTTGTCGCCCACATGAATACCGAGTGAATGAGCAAGCAGAGTACATACATGCATGATGAATGCATTTGGTATTTGATTCAAAGCGATCTCTAGAGTGTTTTGAGGTTCTAGAATAATTAGTTAATCATCGTTTAATGGACAGATTAGGATTAAAAATGTTATAGCTGTGCATGGGGAGTTCTGTACCAAATCCTATTACGCGTGTTCCTATCTGTGCACATGCCTAACTCCCTGAGCACTGCTTTGGAAAACATAGGGCAAACATTCCCCCCACGCAGTCATATTCAATCTGAATATGCCTGTGTGGGGTTCCCATGGGATGGGCAGGACAGGGAGCCCTCAGCTGCAGAGTTCAGACCTGGATCTGGATCCCACATTTCCCAAGCTATGGTGGTGCACATGGGAGGACAGTGGTGAGAGGTTGATTTTGCTATGGTCCACTCATGACATTTTAGGGTGCAAGTGGGAATTGTTTAAAGCTTGCTCCCAAACTGAAAGGTTTCATTCCAGACCAGTAATATTTACTTCAAAAAGGAAAACCACCAAGAAAAGAATCCTTATGGCAAAATTAAGAATTATTGTTTCCTATGTAAATTATTAACACACCCACAAATTTTTCTGCCTGTCAGACACCAGTGATGTTGTTCATGGAATGTAATTTAAGGTTTTACCAAGTTCAGGTCAGACCTAAGAGACATTCTTAAGAAACATACTCCAATAGCCAAAAGTAATCTCAGCCAGCTGTGTAGTTTTCAAATGGGAGCAAGTCTTGGGTACGTCTACACAGCAACATTATTTTGAGAACTGCTTGCTGTATAGACGTGGACTAAGTTATTTCGAAATAATACTAATTATTTCAAAATAATGTCGAAATACTGTCAAGCTGGAAGACTTTTTACTCCAACTCTGGTAACCCTCATTGTACAAGGAGTAAAGAAAGTCAGAGGAAGAGTACGCCATTTCAAAATAAGTGCTGTGTAGACACTCCCAATTTCAAAATAAGCTACGCAATTGATGTAGCTCAATTTGTATAGTTTATTTCGAGTTAATCTCTGCTGTGTGGACACACCCTTAGGGTAAGTCTACACTACCCCGCTAGTTCAAACTAGCGGGGGTAATGTAGTCATCCGCAGTTGCAAATGAAGCCCGGGATTTGAATTTCCCGGGCTTCATTTGCATGAAGCCAGCCGGTGCCATTTTTAAATGCCGGCTAGTTCGAACCCCATGCCACGCGCTACACGCGGCACGGACTAGCTAGTTCAGATTAGGCTTCATTTGCAACTGCAGATGACTACATTACCCCCACTAGTTCGAACTAGCGGGGTAGTGTAGACATACTCTTAGAGACTAGCAGGAAAATTCATGACAACCTGAAGAGATTACGTCACAGATACTTGTCCTACCTTACTGGATGGCAAAAGCATTTGCTGAGTATCTGATTTGCGAGTTCTCCAGGGTTTCTATACCAGTGAAACCTATAAAAAAAAAAGATACCATCCCACAATGCAGTACCAGTGAGCTGCACGTTGTCCCTGTTTCCACTACAAAGTGACCCTACTACTACAGGGTAGGAAGATATTGCTGATATAGCTACAACAGGAAGAGACTTTAGATGCAGCATTTCTCAAACTAGGGGGCTTGGACCCCAAAGGGGTCACAAGCTTATGGGGGAGGGGGTCACAGTATTGCCACCCTTGTCTCTGCTGCTACCAGAGATCAGCTACCAGAGACTGCAGCTTATTTCTCTTTTCAAGCTCTTTTTAGGGCAAAAGATCTTAGATACTGTTATGTTGCGGGGAGTTTCACAGCATAGGAAGAAATCAGTGGAAAGGCAGAGAGCTGGAGTAGGTGCAAGTGTCCATTTTATTGCATAGCACAGAACTCACTAGAACAAGCCCAGACTAGCTGGGCTGACCCCAGTGACCTACTCAGTTACCATAACAACAAGATCTATATCTACAACCCAATATACAACATATTCCTCCCCCCTTAATAAAAATGTCCCTTTAAGAAAACAAAAACTAACTATGAAATGAGGGTAGAACACCTCAAGTTCCCAGCTGTGAGTTAATCTCAACTAAAGGTCCAGCCATTGAGGAGGCCTCCTTTCTCTAGGTGGATTACGGCGGACATCCGGCGTTCTCGCACCCGAAGATGTTATGGGTGCAGGCCTGACACTGGGCTGGGAACTTGAAGTGGGAACAGGTGAGGCTGTTGGATCAGCCTGCTCAGGGAGGAGGTTATTGTTCGCCGCTGGTGGTGATGGAGGAGGAGAGTCAGGGCAGGTGATTCTTGACATGGTAGCTCACCAGCAGTGGGAAGGACGGGCAACTCAACTGGAGATGTGCCTTGGGGGCAGGAATAACCTGTCAATAGCTGATCTACATGCCGCCGCCAGATGAGATCTTTCGCAGTCTGGACAGTATAGGAAACAGGTCCTGTTTGAGCAATAATAGTGGCAGGGACCCATTTAGCTCCAGGAACATAGTTCCGAGCCAAAACTGTCTGTCCAGGACTAAAGGTTCAGTCTTTTGCTCTGGATGCACGCCTGATGACTTGACCTTCCTGCTGACGTTCCACAATTTGTCGTGGTTCTGAAAGTTTCAGCAAATCAAAGCACGTGCGTAGCTGACGTCCCATCATTAGAAAAGCCGGGGACACTTTGGTTGTAGCGTGAGGAGTGTTTCTGTAGGATAGTAAGAAGGTGTCCAGACTCTTTTGTATGAGTGAATGTCTTCTAACTGATTTCAAAGCTTGTTTCATTGTCTGGACAAACCTTTCAGCCAATCCATTTGTGGCCAGGTGATACGGTGCTGAAGTGATGTGATGGATCCCGTTTGCTTTCATAAAATTTCCAAACTCCTGAGACACAAACTGTGGACCGTTGTCACTCACAAGTTGTTCAGGAATACCCAAATGACAGAAGATTCCCCGTAATTTTTGGATATTACTCTCAGCAGTAGTGGAAGGCATTATACAGACTTCTGGCCATTTGGAATGAGCATCTACCACCACCAAAAACATGCTACTTTCAAATGGGCAGCAAAATCAACATGAATACGTTGCCATGGTTTTTCAGGCCAGTCCCATGGATGCAGAGGTGCCAATTGAGGTGCATTCCTCACACCCTGGCAAGAAATACAAGCTCTTGCCTGCTCTTCAATGTCACTGTCCAAACCAGGCCACCAAAAATAGCTTCGTGCAATTTCTTTCATGCGCACCATTCCACAGTGACCTGAATGTAGTTGCTCTAACATCTGTTGTCATTATTCCAAAAATACTGAGACACGCATTCCCCACAACAAGCACCACGAATGGGTTGATAACTCCGTTCTCCTGGACAAGTAAGGGACAAGGTCAGATGAGACCTGAGAGTTCCGTAGAAATGTTCCACGCATCACTAGTTCCATTACTTGGGAGAGTACTGGGTCAACACGAGTTGCTCTCTTAACAGGCCCATCACTGCTGCACAAGTTCTCTACCTGCTCAAAGTAAAAGATCTCCTTCTGGCCACTATCTTGATGTTTGACTGGCAAAGGCAGCCTAGAGAGACCATCTGCATTGCCATGTAGAGTGGCTTTCCGATATCTGATCTCATGTGTGTCCTGAAAGCCACAATGCCCATCGTTGCATACGACTAGCAGCCATTGGTGGAATACCTGAGTGTGGACCAAAAATTGCCGTCAGAGGTCGATGGTCAGTGAGAAGTGTAAACTTCCGTCCAAACAGGTACTGGTGAAATTTCCGAATTCCAAAAACGATTCTCAATGCTTCACGTTCAATTTGCGCATAGTTAGTTTCAGCTGTGCTTAAGGTGCGTGAAGCAAAAGCAATCGGTTTCTCCTCTCCTGAGGGCATAACATGTGACAAGACTGCTCCCACTCCATATGGGGAGGCATCACAAGCCAACTGTAAAGGTAAGGATGGATCAAAATGCGTCAGGACCTCTGCATATAGCAATGCACATTTAGCCTTGTTAAATACAACATCACAGGCGTCAGTCCACTTCCAGACCTTGTTCTGGCCAAGGAGCTCGTGAAGTGGTTTTAATAGTGTGGCTAGCTGTGAAATAAACCTTCCATAATAGTTCAATAGTCCTAGAAATGAGCGAAGTTGACTAACATTTTGAGGGGGTGGAGCTTCCACAATAGCCTTAACTTTTGAAGGGGACTTATGAAGACCAGTAGCATCAATGATGTGTCCCAAATATTCAACAGAGTGCTGAAAGAATGCACACTTATCTTTACAGACTCGTAGGCCATACTCTTCCAGTCTTTGTAGGGTAGCCTCTAAGTTCTTAAGGTGATCCTCCTCATTCCCACCCATGACCAGGATGTCGTCAAGATAGCACTTGTTGGGATTTTGCGGTTCCCAGAGACTCAGGTGCTGGGCAGAATCAAGGGTCTTCAATTCAATTCAATTCAATTCAATACTTTATTCAATGTGCACAAAGGGAGAGCCCCTGGTACTAAAATCAGCCAGAGCCCCTCGAGCAAGGAGCCCCTCCCCTTGCTGTTTTATAGCACATGGTTACAGGTTATATAACACAAACTTCTAAACCAATCAGATTCAACCTTTCCATATATGGCTTTGTTTGTCACATGCCCGCACCTCTCCAGTCCACATGCCGAGCTCACCCCCCTCCCCTTGGCCTCCCCCAGGCTGTTGCTAGGGTGGTGAGCCACAGCATGCCTCTCCATGCATACCCTTCAGCTCCCCCATTTGGTTTTGGGGCTAAGAACAATTCTTAAACCCCACTAACACCACTTCCTTGTATTTATTAGGAGCTATAATTGACCTTATCAACATTTAATTAATTGCAGTTTTGGTAACAGAATTAAACAATACATTCAACCTTTAATACATAATGGTATCTACACTAAAAGTAATAGTAAGTCCCCATATCCATTGCGAAAACACAACTGAAATCCATCCCCAGGGAATCTCTGTTCCCATAATAGCAAACTCTTCTATCCATGGAATCACTGTAATTGCCTTACCACTTCTTTCATAATATCTTCCACAATAGGAAGTACGAGATGTTCAAGCCAGGCTTACTTTCCAAAGCTAAATACCCAAATCCACACCAGGTAGTGGAGTCTTTCTTCACTGTTATGTCATCCATTAAATTAAACATTACATGTACCATTAAGTCAGGTCCCAACATTTGAGATAGGGCTTGTCCTGACTCCATGTTTCTTATATACAAAACCCATCCTCCCAGGATGGAACATTGGTCCCATGGGAAAGCTATATAGTTATCTCCAGCCATTATTACATACTCAGCTACACAGGTGTCTATGACATGAGAATGGGAGTGGGTGGAAGGGCTGAGCCTCCAATCCAGGAGACCAACCCACAGGAATTAACACCTCTCCAAAGATGGAATAATCATTCCAAAATGCCCATTATCAATAGAGACCACTCCCCTGCCATCATCCAAGGTGAAGACATTCAGTCTTTGAGAACTGCGGCTCTCACCCAACAGGACACCTGTGACACAAGCAAGTCTCCTATCAGGGCTGCAACTTTCATGTTAACACCATGCCAGTATGATAACACCATTCCAGACCAATGCTTGCTCAGACATTTTAGTAGTTTTTAATAGATGGCTGAGTACAACAGTGAGGACCTAACCAACTATGTTGCTGAGTTAAGGTGATATCTAATTAATTAGACATGAGCCCTATTCTCACCACAATAAACTGTCATCCCTGCTACTAACAAAATTTCAACCCAGTCCCTATTATGAGATTTGATAGCTTGAGTAATGGCATTTACAACTGATCCAGTGGCTCCTCCCCAGGTGACTACATCAATAAAACACTTAACAATACTGAGAATGGCCCTCAAGGAGTCCATAGGGTAAACAGAGATTATTGTGCCCTATGTTGAGTGTCACCCTTGTATACTTTTACTCGTGACAGGTGCACCCAAACTGGAATTCCAGTGACCCGGGCCGCTGAAGGAGTTACCAGGAGAACCATGTGAGGTCCAGTCCAGGCTGGTTCAAAGGTTCGTTTTCTATAGGCTTTCACCAGTACCTGATCACCGGGCTGCACCTCACATGTGTCTTCTTCGCTAGCATTTGGGTCTGGTTCAGTTTGGGGGTCCTGTGAGACACACTGAGATAACAATTTGCAATATTCAGCAAGCTGGTCACCCATGACATACAATTCCCCCGCTCCAATGCACAGATTTCCTGGCGTCCTCATCGCCCGCCCTGTCAGCATTTCAAAAGGAGATAAGGAATGTGGATTAGTAGGACTGGATCTCATAGACATGAGAACCACTGGTAAATTCGTGACCCAGTCTTTCCCTGTAGCAGAAAACATCTGTTTGGTTAGTTTGTTTTTAATGGTTCGGTTAGCTCTTTCTACCAATCCCGAACTCTGGGGATGGTAGGGACAGTGGAATTTCTGTTTGATCCCCAGTGACATGCATACTGTTTTCATCACCTTCCCTGTAAAGTGGGTACCTTGGTCACTATCAATGAAGCATGGAAATCCCCATTGGGGAATTATTTCGGTCATCAATATTTTAGCTACATCAGACGCAGTGGCCTTGGCCACTGGGAAAGCTTCTACCCACTTAGTAAAGTGATCCATGATCACCAGAACATATTCTTTCCCTCTGCACCTTGGCAGAGGTCCAATGAAATCTATTTGTAACTGTGTGAAGGGCTGTGTTGGTCTTGGCTGATGTTGCATTTTCATTTTCACTGTGGGAGCAGAATTACATTGAGCACATGTTACACACCTCCTCACATAATCATGCACATTTGCATTAAGCTGAGGATGCCACCAGGTGTCCGACATCCGGTGGATCACCCTCGGTGCTCCATCATGTCCCAACATGTGATATATTTGTATCATAGTTCCCATCAGCACATTTGGTAACACTAATGTGTTTCCTGGGCCTCTCCAAGTGTTATCACACAGGTTTCCCCCCCCCCATTATCCATCCATAACCACTTTTCTGCCCTTGGTGCAGAGTGTTGGATGTCCTGTAATTCAAAAAAATTTGGGGTTTTTATGAGAGGCTGTGTTGCAGCAATCAATTGCATCTCTTTACCTTCCACTGCTGCTCGTTTAGCTAGTTCGTCTGCCCTTCGGTTCCCCTTACTATGAGGGTCTGTCCCTTTTGTGTGGGCCCTCACTTTTATCACTGCTAATTCAGTAGGTTTCTGCATGGCTTCATGAAGTTTCTCCACTATTCCCCCATTTTGTATTGGGGATCCTGTACTCGTCAGGAATCCCCGATTTACCCACAAGTTAATATAATCATGTACAACCCCAAACGCATATCTAGAATCAGTATATATGTTTACAGCATGACCTTTCGCAGCTTCACATGCTGCAACTAATGCCTGCAGTTCTGCTACTTGTGCAGATGCCCCAGGCAAACTGCCATGTGCCACCAGCTGTCCATCTTGAGTACAAACGGCCCATCCTGTGTGTCGCTTGCCATCCACATAGAAGGAAGAACCATCCACATATAGGCAAGGGGCACCAGGTATTTCAGTTTCTTTTATCAATGAAACGTCCATGGGCTCTTCCTCAAGTCAACAATGATGTGGGTGTCCCTCATCTGGGGTAGGCATGAGAGTAGCAGGGTTTAACGATGATGCTCTTTGCAGATGTACCGAAGGCATTAGCAAGCTTGTTTCCCATCGAGTCCATCTTGCCATATGGACTGCTGAGGATTTCTTCCCTGATAAAATAGCAAGGACAGCGTGAGGTACAACAATATTTACATCCTGTGAACCAATAAGTGGTGTGGCCTGATTTAGGGCCATAGAAGCTCCTTCCACTGCCTGAAGGCATGGTGGCATTGCTTGAGCGACAGCATCTAGTTTAGAAGAGTAGTATGCTACTGGGCGCTGTTTATCCCCATGTTTTTGCGTTAATACTGCTGCCATATGTCCCTCACTGACATGCGTGTACAATGTAAAAGGCATTAATGGATTAGGAAGTCCCAACCCTGGGGCAGTACTTAGCCTTTTTTTCAATGTGGTAAATGCCTGTTCACAGTCAAGTGTCCATTCAATTGCCTCATGTGGTCCACCAGCACCCTTCAGGAGATTATTAAGAGGCTGGACAATCCTTGAATAATTGGGAATTTGAGTTCGGCAGAAATTGAATAGCCCCAACACTTTCCTAACTCCCCTGACCATAGTTGGTCGTGGGCATGCATTAATAGCCTCAGTGCGGTCAACAGTTAAACGCTTGTACCCTTTGGATATTAGGTACCCCAGATATGATACTTCCCCCTTTGCAATCTGAGCCTTTCTAGCATTACATTTTACCCCACTGTCTGCCAAGTGCTGCAGGATCACTTCTAAATCTTTCATGTGCGTTTGGCAATCTGGTGAGGAGATAAGAAGATCATCAACATACTGTACAACACAAGAAGCCATGTCTGGCAGCTTTGCCAGCACATCAGCTAATGCTCTATGAAACAAAGTAGGTGAGTTATGAAAACCCTGGCTTAGGCGAGTAAAAGTATATTGCTTCCCTTTAACAGTAAATGCAAACCAAAATTGACTGTCAGGGTGCACAGGACATTTTGCTTTTACCATGGTGAAAACATCAAAAGAATGCAGGCCTCCCACGACCATCCACTCCTGCACCTTTTCCCAGAAGGGTAGGTTTGGGTTAAGCTGCAAAGATGGCAATTCTTTTAACATGCTCCACAAGTCAGATGGACTCATAGAAGTGTGCTCTAGGCGACTAACAGTAGCAGGGTCCCCTTCCCCTTGATTAGGATTAAGGACAGTGTGCACTCTCACTGGAGCCATAAAACCAGACTGATATCCCCACATACCACATGTAGGGTCCAAAGGTGCTGAGGGACAAGATCTCTTTTCCTTCATGGCTGTTTCTTTATAGTTTTTTGCTTCTGTTTGCAGTTTTTCTACCTCTGCTTCTAACTCTCCTACCCTTCCTTTTAGCATATCACACTTTCTAACCAGTTGTTCATAATCAACAATTAAACACATACCAGCCAATTTGTCCTTTGATAAATATTGTGGTTTATGCACAAAATCAGTGTTGCCCACTTGTAATGGGGGTTGGTCATCCTTCTTTCTTTCAGTCATACAGCCAAGATATCTCAACAAGAAAACTAATACACTTACTGCTACAATAGTTATAAAAGCACTAATTAAACACTCTTCATATTGTGGATCACTAAATCCCTTCATCTTTCCCCTTTTTTTAAACCTAAATATCCTCCAATCTCAAAATCTTTAAATACAATTCTGTTTACAAACTAATAACAATTTCCAATTAGGAGATCTGGGCCAGCCAACACATTAACTAGAGGTACTTATGGCTATACCTGCCCCTACATTTAATGTTGGTCTTTATGGCCTCTTTGATTTCCCACTTCAACAACACTTAGAGGAACTTACAGCTTAACCCGCCCCCACACGAAGTACAGTGTCTTAAGACTGCAACCAAAATGTTACAAAACTGCAACAAACCCCTTAAATTCTCCAACACCCAGTTTCACTTACTACAAAAGGTGTGAGAGTCACCAGTCAGGTCAGGGACACACAACCAAATGAAAAATGAACAAAAATCACCCTCTAACTTGATTGTAGGTCTTGATCCTGAAGGATATTTCTCACCCTGCTCGTTGCACCAAGAAACTGTTGGGATTTTGCGGTTCCCAGAGACTCAGGTGCTGGGCAGAATCAAGGGTCTTCAATTCAATTCAATTCAATACTTTATTCAATGTGCACAAAGGGAGAGCCCCTGGTACTAAAATCAGCCAGAGCCCCTCGAGCAAGGAGCCCCTCCCCTTGCTGTTTTATAGCACATGGTTACAGGTTACATAACACAAACTTCTAAACCAATCAGATTCAACCTTTCCATATATGGCTTTGTTTGTCACATGCCCGCACCTCTCCAGTCCACATGCCAAGCTCACCCCCCTCCCCTTGGCCTCCCCCAGGCTGTTGCTAGGGTGGTGAGCCACAGAATGCCTCTCCATGCATACCCTTCACACAGAACTCCTGGCAAGCCACACAAGATCTGGTCCATAGCTCTCTGGAACAAGGCTGGGGCAGAAGTTATTCTGAAGGGTAAGCGACAGTAACGATAAAGCCCTTTATGAGTCACAATAGTCAACAGCTCTTGGGATTCCTCATCAACTTGCATCTGTAAATATGCTTGACTCAGATCAATCTTGCTGAACCTTTGTCCCCCAGCCAGGCCTGCAAAGATGTCATCAATGCGAGGAAGGGGGTATTGTTCTGCACATACAACAGGGTTAACGGTGACCTTAAAATCCCCACAAATCCGAATAGAACCATCTTTCTTCAATATTGGAACTATTGGAGTTGCCCATAGTCCATGGGCAACTGGTATTAGGACTCCATTTTTGACTAGGCGCTCCAGGTCTGCTTCAACTTTTGGTCTGATAGCATATGGCACAGTTCTGGCCTTCAGATATTTTGGTTGGCTACCAGGTTTAATGTTCAGTTTCACAGTGATTCCCCTCATACTTCCCAGATCCTCTCCAAAAACAGCAACATGTCTCTAATATATCAGTCAGACCTGTTTCTTCTTTAGTCATCCGGTGCACTTCTGCCCAGTCCAGTGGGATCTTCCTAAGCCATGATCTCCCTATTAAGGCTGGGTAATGGCCTTTCACCACAAACAGTGGTAATTCTGCAGTCCGTCCATTTAGTTCCACCTTAACATCAGTAGTGCCCAATAGGGGTACTGCTTCTCCTGTATATGTCTTCAGAATGATCTTTGTTGCCTTAAGTGGAAGATGCTTCAACTTTTCCTTATACACCGAGTCTGAGACCAATGAAACTGCTGCACCAGTGTCCACTTCCATGCGTACCGGTTTGCCATCCAACAGTGGGGTGTGACATAGTGGGGGTACCTGGCTGGTTTCTATGCTGCTGGCTCTGGGGTAACCCCCACTGGCTGCCGTGGGTACCACGACCCAGCAAAACAGGATGAGTCACTATGCAAACCAGTATGGCCAGACACCCCCCATGGAGAGGAACAAAGGAAGGTGGAATGCTGCCCTGGCTGGGGGGCAGGGCTGGAAGAGAGTTAGTTAGTGGCTGGCTGGCTGGGAGCATGAAGGAGACAGTCTAGGGAAAGGGGCTGGAGTTTAGGGGCCCGGTCTCCCCCCATCTCAAGGGGGCCTGAGGCATCCTAGCCTAGCTCTGTGACCAGATTACATCTGTGCTGTACTGTATCCTGGAAAGGCAATAAACTTCCTCTATTCCACCGGCTGGTGCAGTCTGTTTGTGCCATTTCGGGGTGCAGGAGACGGGGGACCCCCAACGTGCTGTCACACTGGTGTCAGAATTGGGATGCACTGCACCCCGTGGATGGAGCTTCCAGCGGCGAGCGACAAGGCACAGTAGAAGCAAGAGCCCTGGAGCCAGGCGTGCTGGAGACAGAGCGAAGCAGTTCCTGGGAATCGTGGGGCGCTGCAGCACTAGACTGGTGAGTCTGCACCGAGGGGCCCAGCGGGCAGATGGCCTACACCCGACTCTTGAAGGCAGAGCTGGTGGGGCTGTGCAGAGAGGGGCTTGCCTGCGCAGAAAGCAACCAAGGCCCAGCTGATTGCCCAGCTGGAAGAGAATGACCAGCCACAGGGCCAGGATCTTGTCCCCAGGGGAAGCAGCCAGACCCCCCCCTGAGAGTGTGTCAGGCTCAGAGAGGGGGAGGAGCGCTGGAACCCACCGGAGAGATGAGACAGCATCTCCTGGGAGGCCTGCAAGCCATAGCCCATCTAGGGCAGGGGCCAGCCCAGCGGAGCTACGGCGGCTGGAGATCCAGCTGCGGATAAAGGAATTGGAAGCAGAGGACCGAGAAAGGGACCGCCAGGACCGAGAGAAGGAGCGCCAAGATCGAGAAAGGGACCACCAGGACCGAGAGAGGCAGCGACAGCATGAGCTGGCCATGGCAGAGCGTAGAACCGGCGGGGCACCGGCTGCGCCAAGTGCGGATGGGCCCCAGGGTCCCAGGACTGCCAGACGCTTGGAGAGGCTCGTGGTGGCCCAATTGAAGGATGTGGGCGACATAGACGGGTTCCTCAGTGCCTTTCAGAGGGCCTGTGGACTGCAACGGGTCCCCCCAGCTGACTGGCTGCAGGAGCTCATCCCCGCACTGAGCCAGGAGGCGTCCGGAGTGCTCAGTCAGCTGGAGGACCTACAGTCAGGGGATTACAACCGAGTCAAGGAGGCCCTGCTGCACAAGTTCGGGCTGACCCCTGAGATGTACAGGAAGAAGCTCCGGGGGGGTACAGAAAGGGTCATGGGAGACCTATGTGGATCTGGCCTCCCGCCTGTCGCAATACGGCCGCAAGTGGGTGTCTGGAGTCGGAGCCCAGACCGCAGAGGAGCTGCTCAAGCTGGTCCTAATGGAGCAGTTCTATGAAGCGTGCCCACCCAAACTGAGGCTGTGGCTCAAGGACCGGAGACCAGAGAACCCCTAGGAGGCTGGCAGATGAGTTCACGGAGAGCCGGTCCAGGTGTGAACGGGAGTCCCGGAGAGAAAGGGAACCGCGCAGAGACCGGATCTCGGCTGAGCGACGGAGGGAGTCAACTACGGGGCGAGACCAAGGAACAGGTCGTCTGTGCCCCAGAGAACCAGCCAGGGCCTGGACAGAGACAGCCCAAAGCCTAACTTGCCATCGCTGTGGGCAAAAAGGCCACAAGAGGGCTCAGTGCACCAGGTCCCAGGACCGGGGACTTTCCAGGGTTAACTGGCTGGGGCGGGAGGAAGGGCAGGCTGCCCCAGAGGCAGGGGCTGGCAGGCAAACCTCAGCTCAGAGAGAGGGGAAGGATGCTCAGTGCACCTCCCCTGGGAGGTCTGACCCTCGGGAGGCGGATTTCTCCGTGTACCGGGTGGAGGCAGGACGGCCCCTGCGGAGCGAGTGCCTCATACCCCTGGAGGTGGATGGTAGGAAGGTGACGGGCTTCTGGGACACGGGGGCGGAGGTGACTCTGGCCCGATCCGACATAGTGGCCCCAGAGCGGATACTACCCCACACGCAGCTGACCCTGAAGGGCATAGACGGGTCCCCGTTTAAGGTGCCTGTAGCCAGGGTGCATCTGAAATGGGGGGCGAAGGAAGGCCTCAAGGAAGTGGGGGTGCACCCGCACTTGCCCACCGAGGTGCTGATGGGGAATGACCTAGAGGAGTGGCCCCATGAATCCCAGCGGGCTCTAGTCACTACCCGGAGCCAGAGCCAGCGGGGGGCTGACAACGTGGGTCCAGGGAAGGACTCCTGGCAGCGTCCTCAGGGTCCCATCCCAGCGGACACGGGGTCCAGCCAGGCTGGGACTCCAGACCTAGGTAAAGGTGGGAAACAGGTCCCGATCCCTGCCTCAGCAGCTGAATTCCAGGCTGAGGTGCAGGCAGATCCCTCCTTGCAGAGGCTGAGGGACCAGGCTGGCCTCCGTGCAGCTCAGCCCCGGGGGAGAGGTGGCCAGGAGAGATTCCTGCGGGAGCGTGGACTCCTGTTCCAGGAATGGCTTCCCCCCAGGAAGGTGAGGGCATGGGGGTCCAGCGGCAGCTGGTCGTCCCCCGAAAGTATCGCCTCAAGCTGCTGTATTTGGCCCACGACGTCCCTGTTGGGGGCCACCGGGGGATCCGGAGCACCCGGCTGAGGCTGCTCCAGCATTTCTATTGGCCAGGAATCTTTACAGCCATGCAGCGGTACTGCCGGTCCTGTGACTCCTGCCAGAGGGGCGGGCAGGCCCAAGACAGTAGGAAAGCGGCTTGGGGGTCTCTACCCCAGATAGAGGACCCTCTGGGCTTGCTGAGAGAGTTATGGGAGGGGAAGGCCTCCCTGGATGGAGCGTCGGGTGTGGGAGCCGCCCTGGCTGTCCAGAGAAGGCTCGCTGGGCTCATGGCCCCGGCCCGAGAGACCCTGGCCAGAGATCAAGGCCAGTGGAAGGGTGGGTGTGACCCCCGAGGACAGGCCTGTGCCAGTCGCCCTGGAGCGGGGTGGCAAGTTGACAGAGGGAAGCCAGCTCATGTGGGGCCTCGCCACGGCCGGCCCGAGTCAAGGGGAGCACCCATGTCCCCAGGGCAGGTTCCCACGCAGAGGACCCGAACTTCCCTAGGTCACGAGCAGAGTGACCCTGCTCAGTTCGCTCTTGGAGGGGGGAGAACTGTGACGTAGTGGGGGTACCTGGCTGGTTTCTATGCTGCTGGCTCTGGGGTAACCCCCACTGGCTGCCATGGGTACCACGACCCAGCAAAACAGGATGAGTCACTATGCAAACCAGTATGGCCAGACACCCCGCATGGAGAGGAACAAAGGAAGGTGGAATGCTGCCCTGGCTGGGGGGCAGGGCTGGAAGAGAGTTAGTTAGTGGCTGGCTGTCTGGGAGCATGGAGGAGACAGCCTAGGGAAAGGGGCTGGAGTTTAGGGGCCCGGTCTCCCCCATCTCAAGGGGGCCTGAGGCATCCTAGCCCAGCTCTGTGACCAGATTACATCTGTGCTGTACTGTATCCTGGAGAGGCAATAAACTTCCTCTATTCCACCGGCTGGTGCAGTCTGTTTGTGCCATTTTGGGGTGCAGGAGACGGGGGACCCCCAATGTGCTGTCACATGGGGTTACCCAGTATTCATGGGAGCCCCCTTTCAAAGACAAAACACAGCATGGTGCTTCTTCTTCAGACAAGGTGTCACTTTGATCATCAGGCATCTGCTCGATGGTATGCAGATTTTCCTTTTTGTTCCGCCAGGCCACAGGCCTCTTTTTCTTTTGTTTGCAGGCATGCTCAGTGTGTCCTTTTTTCCCACACTGTCGACACACTAGGTTCTTACACCAGCATTCTGATGCATGGTGACCTGTCTTACCACAGCGGTAACATTCCTGGCTCCCCACTGTTTTGTGAGTAGGTACTTGGGATATTTTATGCACCCCAGGGGGTGCACTAAGGTATTGTGCCTCCTGTGTGGCCAGTTCCATGGAGACCGCAATATCAATGGCCTTCTGTAGGGTGAGCTGAGCTTCTGTTAACAAACGCCTCCGTCTAGCTTCACTGTGCAGGCCACACACTAACCTGTCACGTATGGCATCATTTAACATCTCCTTAAATTCACAGTGTTCAGCAAGCTTTTTCAAATTGGCTACAAATTGTACAATTGTTTCACTTCCTTTTTGGTTTCTGCTATGGAACCTGTACATTTCTGCAATTACCAGTGGTTTTGGAGCATAATGTGACCCCAGGATTTCCACAACGTCACTGTAAGATTTGGTCTCTGGCTTAACAGGGAGCAGCAAACTGCGTAGCAAAGAATAGGTCTTAGCCCCTACAACACTTAAAAATATTGGCACCTTCTTCTCTTCTTTAATGTCATTTGCAATAACAAAAAGTTCAAAACGCTCAGTATATACGTGCCATTGCTCTACAGTTTCCTCAAAAGGTCCCAGTGGCCCTGTAAGTATAGCCATGGCTGCTGCACTCCCCCCCCCCCCCTTTTTTTTTTTCCAGTCTCTGGGCTCCTTGATCTTAGTTTCAGTTTGCACAGTGTAGCAGTCAGTTCTTACCCCCACCTTCCAGAACAGCCAAAAAGAGTTTTCTTACATTGACTTCAACTTCTTTTGTTGCTGGAAGCAGCACAGATATCCCACCCTCGTCGCCACTTATGTCGCGGGGAGTTTCACAGCATAGGAAGAAATCAGTGGAAAGGCAGAGAGCGGGAGTAGGTGCAAGTGTCCATTTTATTGCATAGCACAGAACTCACTAGAACAAGCCCAGACTAGCTGGGCTGACCCCAGTGACCTACTCAGTTACCATAACAACAAGATCTATATCTACAACCCAATATACAACAGATACCCCTGGGGGTGAGTTCAAATGTTCACCCCCCTGGTTTTAGGGATAAAGATCAGCAACCCTCCGCCCCAACCCGTGTATTGTGATTCTGGAGGACGCTTTTGTAACCAGTGCCTATGGTGGCAAGGTATATTTAAAGTCTCTGCCGGGGCCCACACCACCACCTTCTACACTTGGAGTCCCAGAGTGGGAAACAGCCCCTGACATGAGAAAGTCTCTGGGAACAATGCTTAGGTGGTAAATGGGGAGGAGAGGCACAGATTCACACACAGCAATTCAAACCAAGCCACAAAATAAAGAAAATATCCTGATCACGACTAGATTCACTCTTTCCCTTACCTTACTCCCCATCTTTTCTTGGTTCAGTCCACTTCCATACCTCAGATTCCTTGGAGGCATGATAGTCCTGCCTGGGTTTAAATCATTCTGTTTCAACTCCTGGTTTAACTCTCCCACATAAAGGAAGGAGGCAAGGAATCTTATATAATTCAAAATTTCCACCACAAGCCCATTGGTTCTTCTGGATACCTGAGTTTAATCCCTAAGGGTATGTCTACACAGCAAAGTTATTATGAAATAACTATCCTAGCATCTACACAGCCATTAATTTGAAATAGCACAGGACTTACTTCAAAATAAGTAAGCCTCATTTCACGAGGAATAGTGCCAATTTCGAAATTACTATTTCGAAATAAGCGCTGTGTAGACGCTTATTTTGAAATAGGGGGCCTCCAGCCCTTCCCTGGGTGCCCTGGTGGCCGCCCTGGCCACAAGGCAACTTCTGACCTGATGCTCTCCCAGAACTGGTTCAACCAGCCTTAAATAAGATTCAGCGTCCACTCAGTGTGGACACGCTATTTCAAAATAGAAAAACGCTATTTCAAAATGCATTGTGTTTAGACACGTTATTTTGAAATAAGCTATTTTGAATTAACTATTTTGAAATTAGATCTTTCGAAATAACGCTGTAGTGTAGACATACCCTTAGTCACCACGTGCTGGTCAGCACTCCTCTTGTCCATTTCAATAGCCCTGATTCCACAGCTCTGCTGGGTCTCAGGCATCAACAATTGTCTTCAATTGGGTCACCAGAAAAGTTTGAAAACCACATTGCTAATGCTAAAATTCACACTTCTCTCATCTATATAGTGCCTGAGTGTGCCCAAGCCTCAAGGCACCAATCTGGAGAGATGGTGTCAGTTGGATGGAAAAAAAGAAAAAGAAATTATACCAACCTGACCGAGGTATTTAACTGAGTCTGATCATATTTCTTCATTGTGGCATGCACAAAGGGGACTCGTGCACAACAGAATTAAGGAAAGGGAAGCAGTGTATTATTCGAACAATGGAGAATTCTCCAGCTATTTTATGGAGGTGGTGAGATTCCAACAAGGTCTGTCACTAATGTGGTATCAAGCCACATGAGAGACTACCAGAGTGAGTCATGATGCCCTTTAAAATGAAATTAACTCGAACATAATGGGCCAAATGCTGCATGATTATTGAAGTAAACAGAGAATCTGGCTCAGCTTTTCCTCCTAATAGAGGGCAAACAGAAATCAAACAAAATGATATTCCCACCTTCACAGACCAGACCAAAAACCATGCCACATATCACACAAGACCATCTACCACTCCACAATAGGCTGGCTGCCTACCTGAATGCCACTGTGAACTCTACCTGAACACTAACTGCTGGTTGAACAAAATCTCAGTATAATTCACTTATTCAGCTGCAAAGCTGGTTCCTTTAGGTAGCATCCTAGAGAAAGGATAAATGGAAATCAGGGGGCAGGCAGCAATAAGATTTATGTGGCAACATTTAGTATTTCCAGTTTATGTTTGTAATTTTTCAATTACAGCTACAATTCCTGGACTCAAGTGTTTTTGACTAACTACAGCATTCTCATACTGTTGAGAGATCACATGAAATTAAGAAACATTAAATGTAATAATTAAACCCTGAACACCAAAGAGTGCAAGGCTACCATACTATGATAATGGGACTCTTATGGGTATCTGAGGCACAGAAAAAGGTCCATCTGACAACGCTGCAGAAACATCCAGTTTGTGAAACATCAACATACAATATTAATTATCATCCTTATGAAGGGTTTGTGTGTCTGGGAATGAGACAGATGTTTCTGAAGGAAGTTTACTGGAGATGATTAACGGAGAGCCTTAACTAAAACAAATCACTTGGCTATTTGCTGAAGATCCCACCACGCAAGGACAAAAGGCGGATCTTACAGAGCATTGCGCTGGAATACGGGCATCTTTGAAAATCTCTGTTGAATCCATGGAAGCTTATAAACCTCTACATTCTGTATTTGCTCTGGCTAGTTTCTGTACTACCAATCTGCTTCCCTTCCCACTCCCCGTAATATCTGAGGTCAAGACATTCCCTCAAGATGATCCACCAAGAACTATGGGCCATGCCATGTTGCTATGCTAGGAGTTTTTGTATTTCTCATGCGGGGGAACCTGACCCAAAAGGGGGTGGCAAGGCTAGTTAATGCAGGACTTTCACAAAGTAGCCTCACCATACATTCATGTTTTCCATCTATGACCTCTTTAGTCCTCTGATCTGCATCTGGGTTGATTTTGGAAATATGAACAATTTTCCCTTGCCTGCAGAGCTGAGTAGCTGGAGAGTGGCAGCTGCTCAGCATGGAAAGCACTGTCACTTGCAGCTGCAGCACAGAAGGAAGGGTGGCAGTAATGTCACCCTTCCTTCTACACTGCTGCTGGCAGTTGCACTGACTCCCAAGCAGGGCAGCTGGAGAGTAGCAGTTGCTGACAGAACACCCAGCTCAGCCAGGAACAGCACTGGCTGAAGGATGCTAATGCCATATCATTCCATCCCTCCTCCTGTACTGTTGGTGGTAGCACTGACTTCCATACTGCTACCTCTCTGCTCCCACCTAGATCAAAAGGCAACGCTGTGGCCAGGAGCAGTGCAGGGGGAAGGGTGTCAATACCATACCAGGCCCCTCTTTCTTCTGTGCTGCTGCTGGCAGTGGTACGAATTTCCAGATTGGCCACCCGGTCAATGACTGGTGGTTCCCTCTATTTTCCCTTCCCCCACCACACATGTGCAGAATGAGTTTTGTTGTTTGCACCAATAGGTGATGACATGTGCACCACTATGGAAGTGTTAACAACATTCATGTGGCAGGGGTGTGGCTGAGGGGTCTGGAGTGTGGGAGGGGGACTGAGACCTGAGGCAGAAGGGTGGGATATAGAGGATGAGGACTGCAGCAACAGTGCAGGGTGCTACGGGAAGGAGAAAGGACTTCCCCTGTCTCTGTCCTCACAGCAGCACCTGGTTTGGTACGGAGAGGTGTCTCTCCCTGCCACAGCAGCTCTGTGGCTAGAGGAAAGGCACTTCTCTTCAGGCTGCAGCATCTCTCCCTGCCACAGCCTGGAGCACCTGCATGACACTTAATAGACTTAGAGGAAACAAGGACCACCACACTCACTGCTCAGCTTTGAAAACAAGGAAAAGTTTGCATTTTTTCATGTTTCCAAAAAGCATACAAAAGGAAATTGGAGGACCAAAGAGGTCACACCCAGGAAATTCCACTCCCCCCCCCCATAAACACACTAGCCTTTTGTGTTAGGAGGACCCCCAGTTTGAGAAAGAGTTGTTGGGGAATCTCCTAATGTAGCCTGAGTCCAAGCAAGTCAATAATTTCTGACAGACTGTTTCCCATAACTTCCACGAAATCAGTTCCTGAGAATCTATGACCTTTTTCCTCAGGGTTGGTAGCCACTTGGTGGTAAGGCAGGTATGTTTGTTCTGGCAATGTAAAGTACACCAAGGAGAGGTCTTCAATTAGCTGTCGTATTTGCTGTTTCTGCTGAGGCCAGAGTCATGGATTAAGGGCATTTGTGGACTGAGCTCAAGTTCTGGTGAAAAAGGAACTGAGGAGGCCATCTTTCCAAGCCTTCAGTAGGCTCACGTGGTACTTTCTAGATCTCTTCTCTCCCCTTTATGGAGGATTTCATAATCAATTGCCCTTGTCCTTTAAAAACAAACAAACCCTTGAATGATCTGTCAGGGGCTTGATAAGGGAACTCAGCTCATCCCACCACCTGGTTCCAGCTCAGGGCCTTCAAGTTAGACAAGGAGAGCCAGAGTTTGCTGACTCTGACAGTGCTGTGAGCCCCCTTCTTACCTTCCCTCAGGCTCCTGTGGGCTCTTCAGTCTCTTAGCCAATTTGCCTTTTCTGGTGTATTGTCCCTAGGCAGCTCTCTAGTAATCTGCTAACCAAAAAGCTTTTCTCCTGCTTGCTCACTCCTCAGCTACCCCACCCAGCTGCTTTCCAGCACTTTTATCTTGCCAGCTGTTGTTAGGCTGCCAATCAGCAGCACCGGGCAGGGCCTGTAGTAACCCTTTGGTTGCTGCTAGGCTATCGTGGGAGTACATGCATACATCCCAGGACCGGTTCTCTCTGACAGCTCCTCCTACAACTCCGCTGGTGCAGTGCAGAAGGATCACATAGGCCCAGGATTCTCTAATCCCTCCTGGCCCAGTGTGGGGTTATGTACCCCATCAGAGGCATCCTAAAAGGTGCAGTCCCTGTAGAGCAGGGGTGAGCAAAAGTGCCTCCGTGGGCCGGATCCAGCTCGCCAAGCAGGTGGATCCAGCCCGTGGGGGCCCTGCTGCTTCCCCGCCCCCCCAGGCCAATTAAGGCTTGGGGGTGGGGGAGCATGCAAAGCCTTCTCCACTCTGCCCACGCCCTGCGAGCAGCGTGTGGCACTTCAAAGCACCACATGCTCCTGGCAGGGCGGGAGGAGGCTTCGCATGCTCCCCTGTCTCCAGACCCTAATTGGCCTAGGGGCAGAGGAGGGAAATCTCTTCCCACGCGAGGGGCATGGGCACCTTGGGGGAACATGGGGTAGGAGCAAAGGCACTCCCTCACCCCCAGACCAATCATTGTCTAGGAGTGGGGAACCTGGAAATATCCTGGCCCCGCCCCTTCTTGTGTGGCTCGGGGCCACTTCAAAAATTTCCCAAGTGGCCCCTGGCAAAAAATTATTGCTTATACTGCTGGGCTGTGTCTAGACTGGCCAGTTTTTCCGGAAAATCAGCCGCTTTTCCGGAAAAACTTGCCAGCTGTCTACACTGGCCACTTGAATTTCCACAAAAGCACTGACTTCCTACTGTCTGAAATCAGTGCTTCTTGCGGAAATACTATGCTGCTCCTGTTCAGGCAAAAGTCCCTTTTGCACAAAGCTTTTGTGCAAAAGGGCCAGTGTAGACAGCTCAGATTTGTTTTCCGCAAAAAAGCCCCGATCGCGAAAATGGTGATTGGGGCTTTTTTGCGGAAAAGCCGTCTAGATTGGCACGGACGCTTTTCCGCAAAAAGTGCTTTCTAGACGCTCTGTTCCGAAAATGCTTTTAACAGAAAACTTTTCCATTAAAAGCATTTCCGGAAAATCATGCCAATCTAGACGCAGCCCTGTAGAGCCTTGGACAGCTGGTGAAAGGGCCAGATGGCTGTGATGTCCTCCTTTCTCAATAGAACAAGAACCTGTCAGAGACTTCCATACCTCCAGAAATCAGGGGGGATTAATGACAACTGGAACCATGGCATGCGGACTCTTGTCTTCCTCTCTAGTAACCTCCAATGCCAAAGATCCCACATCCCATTGAAGAAGGAGCACCTGCCTCCATTCCCTCAGTCTTCCAACAGCTGTTCCTTGGCAGCTTCTCTTTGTCAGATTCCCTTTCTGGTTTCAGTGCCTGCATTCTTCCATTCCCATCGGTATCTAGCTGCACAGCAGGAGAAGCACTCGCTGCACCTCTGGCCCCATAGAACAACAGGGCTCCCTACCGTGGGTGGAGTATCCTGGATGTCTGAAAAGGGAGGTTGATCCTGCATTAGGTAGGGAAAGAAGGAGAGAGACAGATTTATCATGCAGCTGGGGTTAATCTTGGAGGAGTTGGTGGGTTTGGTCATGATCCCATTACCCAACGGGGGTCAGTCTCAGATGACTCATTTCTTCAGGAGACCTGTTGCCCGGCTTCCATGTCATTCTTCCATTGAGTTCCATTTTGCAGCTGGGTTTCTTGTCTCTCGGGTATAGCAGCAGTTCATCGAGCCATTAAACACCCTCCCTGGCCTGCCAGATGATGTTCTTGGCTGGGTCACTGATGTACAGACTCAGTTGAGCCTATTTTGGGGAACTGTGGAGGAAGGAGAAGGGACAAGCAAGGAGAGGTGGCTCCATCAGCATCCTACTGTCAGCTCAGTCTCCCCTTGGCCAGGAGTTTCTTTCCCCTGAGTCCTCCTGGGGAAATGTGAGCAGGGCCCCCTGTGACGACTTGCACTCCCAGCTGCTCCAGGATGACAAGAAGGGACCCAAGGCCAGGCAGGATCCTGGCTGGCACTGGGGCTGACGCATGGTTCTGTTAAAGGCCCAGGGTAGCCACTGAACCAGGCAAAGATGAACTTGACTCAAACCTATCTCATTCCCTGTTCTGACTCGGCCTCTGCAACTGCAGATCCTACTGCCTGTTGGAGCCAGCCCCCCTACTCCTGGAGTCAGGAAGCTGAGGTCAGAGGTCATTTATGTCAAATTCAGGGAGTGCAATGGTGACTCTGAGCTGGGCTCTGTTGCTCCTTATGGCCCTGGCTCTCTTCTGGGATGCTCTAGACCTGATCCCAAAGCTTACATATTATGGGGGATGGAGATAGGTCAAGATTAATGGGCAGGCAGGTGCCTGCCTCCTCCCGCCCCCCCAACACCATGGGGCTGGGACATTGTACTCACTGATCATAGACCTTTAGAAGAGGATTGTTGTACACAGGACGATGCAGGGCCGGCCTGAGCCATTCTTGTGCCCTGGGTAGCGGGCGCGCGGTGCATGTGCAGCTCCACCCTCGGGCGGCAACCTATGGGGGCAACCTGATGTGGCGCCCCTTAGCACTTCAATCAGGCGCCCCCCATAGGTTGGTGCCCCAGGCAGCTGACCAGCTAGTCCCCCGCTTAATCTGGCCTTGGATGCGTGTATCCTGCAAGTCACAACTTGCCAGTGTCTCTCTAGATTGGGACAAAGTTCAGTGACAGGACTGGTCCCATCCTCTCTGAATTCCTAAAATCCAGGGTTAGATGAAGGGAGCAACTGTGAGGACCAGCTACCCATTCACATTCTTCTTTCAGAGGGAAACTTGCTGCAGCAAAGCCACAAGGAGGTCTTTCAGGGTGCCCCTGCCCTGCACCTCTGTCCTGTCTGAATGATGTCAGGGTCTCTCTGTGAGGTCACTGCCTTCCTGCCACCTTTGCCCAATAGGCTGAGGTGCTGAAAAAAGCCTTTGTGATGTCACGGTCGTACCAACTCCTTCCCTGCGCAGCTGATGTCCTGCCTCCAGCCACTGGCCAGCCTCTTTAGATACACTGACTTGATCAGAATAAAGTGCTCTCAGATATCTGCAGACCAATTGTTCCTAATCATAAATCAACAACTATCTTTAAAAAAAACTAGAAGATTCGAGAGACTCATGAACTGCTCATAGACAATTATTGGAGAGAAGCAGCAAGATTAATCAAATACCTGATTGGTTATGACTTATATGCAAGATATTAAAAGTGAACTAATGGACTTGAGTCCTCCCTGTCAATAGCCCACTGCTTGGCCAACCAGCATGCAGACTCTGAGAGGTGACAGACTGAGAGTTCTCACCAGACATCCAGAAGGATGGCCCAGGTCACCATAGGAGAGGGGATCACTCTCAGAGCACTATTTCGGCCCCACTTCTTCATGAGAGCCTCCCACAAAGAGACCAACACCCTCCTCTCCCCACAATCTTCCTTAACACACAGAGGGTAAAGAGAAAAAAGAAGCAAGAGAAGAGAAAAGAGGGAGGGAAAGAGGACATAGACAGGAAATCAACTTCTGCCACTATAACCTAGTGATTTCTGTGCCTAGAATTCAGCCAGCACCAGGTGGATCAGACTGAACAGGTTCTGGACTTTTCTGAAGCTCTTATCTTCTAAACAGGGATGCTGATTTTCTAGCAAAACCTGTCTTAGTTGTCTCCACAACTCCAAAGAGGTTCATCCTCTCATTCATGTATCATAGAATCAGTGGGTTGGAAGACCCTCAGAAGGTCATCGAGTCCAACCTCCTGCCCAAAGCAGGACCAACCCCAATGAAATCATCCCAGCCAAGGTTGTGAACCCTACTTCTTTCTCAGTCCTCAAGGAGAGACCTAAGAAGATTTGCTGCAGCAAAGCCATGGAGCGTCTCTGAGGTTGCCTCTGTCCTGCCTGACTGATGTCAAGGTCTCTCTGTGAGGTCACTGCCTCCCCATCACCTTTGCCCAATAGGCTGAGGTCTGGCAAAAGGCCCTTGTGATGTCACAGCCACACCCAGAAATACCCAGCCCTCCCCTGCAAGGCTGATGTCCTGCTTCTCACCACCACTCTGTGTCAGTTTGAGTTGTTTCCTCTGGATCACCCCACTCAATGACTGCTGAGCCTGGGGAATCAAGCGAGCTCACAGTAAAGCATCAGAGGCTCATATGTCTAATTATGGCTTTAGCTTTGTTCACCACAGCATCACACTGGGAGATCATGTTGAGCAGCTTGCCCAGGATGGCCTATAAATCTTTGTTGAAATCAGTTCCATGGGTGTGGCCAGCATGCTTTGTTGCTGGGTATTTGCATCTGGCTCTGTTAAAACTTTTGTTTGCATAGGTCCAGCTTACCAATGAATCCAGATCACTCCATATGACCCTTATTTACCCCTCTGCTGGTATTTTGCCACCCACACATTTAATCAGCAGTGATTTTCTTCTGGTTTGTCGATAAAAATTATTTTATAAAATTAGTCATTGAGAGCCTCTACAGAGCCTTAGTACCAAGCACCTGCTCCCTACAGCACAGCGGGAAAAGGCTATCCAGCCAGGTGTTACACAGGGGCCAAGCACAGACCAAATATATGCTTAGGAGCTGTGTTATCTAGAGGCTCTGAATAACATGTGGGGTCAGCAGCTCACAAATGCACCTCAATCCTCTAGTGCAGATAGCCCCAACAGGGTCTCAGTCTGCCACCTGTAAAATGGGTCTAATAAATGAAATCTTGATTACCTCTACTTTATTGCTGGGGAAACAGAGGCACCCAGAGGGGAAGAGACTTGCTCATGATCTCAAAGTGAGCATAAAAAATGACAGGTGTTCTAACTACCAGCTCTGGGCCCTAGCTCTGATTATTTTGGCCTCTCGGCTCTAACTTTAGTCTCAATAGGGTTGCCAACTCTGACGGAAGCTATTTCTGGGAAACTTTTTTTCCCAACATGACCTAATGTCATTTTCTTAAATTAGCCTATGAAAATCTCCCAAGATTGCTTTCAATAGTCACTGGGAGGGTTGGAAATTCTACGTCCCAACCCAACCAGAGGTTTTCTTCTCCGTGTCCCTTAACCCCACATCACTACAGAGAAAAGATTTTCTGTGAGCGGCTGGCTCCAAGGCATGTGGATGCCTTTCCAAAAGATGTTTTCTGGCTTAGTCATATATTCTGGGTTTGAACCACTTGGGGACATTGTACGGCCTATGTTATACTGGAAGTCAATCTACATGGACAGAAAGGTCCTTTCTGACCTTAGGATCTATGAATCTACATATTTTTCTGCTGCTAGTGAGATAACTATGGTCCTATTTTCTGTCCTTCACTTTCACTTGGAATAATACAGCAATGAAGTTTATTTATCCAGCATTGACTCCTAATCCATGACTCTGATTTAGCCTTCTTCTTCCTTCTCTGAACATGTGTTTTGTCCTTCTTCCTTTCCCATCTCCTCCTTCACAATCTCATCTAATGAACTACCAGCAATGTGCAGTAATGCAGAATAGAAACAGGCAGAGTTATATAAAGAGAGCATGGGAGAGACAGAGTGAGTTAGCAGCAGGCACACACTAATTATAGCATCATCTGTTTATTTTTATTAATGAACAACCTTAGAGGCAGGTACATATATTTAGCCCTGGAAAAGCAATTGCATGTCTGCATCCATAGAGTAATGGGTAATAACATTTCACAAGATAAGCAGTGTCAGGGTTGGTTGGTGTTTGGATAAGTAACCTTGAATGAATTAGCATGCTGCTGGTAGTATGAGGGATATTTTAGTAGGAAGCATTTCTGTCTGAGGCTTTGTTTACCCAAGGATGGGCAATAATTTTTGAAGGGGGGGGGCACTTCTCAACCTTTGGAAGTGGTCATGGGCCGCCTCTGAAGGGGTGGGGCCTCAGGCAAGAGGGGGCTGCTGTTCCCTTTAGTTCTGGCCCACCCCTGTTGGGGGAGAGGAAACTACAGATGTTCCGCTGCCTCCAGACCCTGACTGACCTGGGGGTTGGGGAGTGGGTGAAGTCTTTTCCCCCTGCTCCTGCCTTGCAGGGGTGTGTGGTGCCTAGACAGAACTGCCAGTTGTTTTGAACAGCTGGTGGTTCCTTCCCTCAAAGTGTATGTCTACACTACCCTCCTATTTCGAAATAGGAGGGTAATGTAGGCATACTGCAATTGCAAATGAAGCCCGGGATTTGAATTTCCCGGGCTTCATTTGCATAAGCCAGGCGCCGCCATTTTTAAATCCCGGCTGGTTCAAACCCCGTGCCGCGCGGCTACACGCGGCACGGGGTTCGAACCAGCTGGGATTTTAAAATGGCGGCGCCCGGCTTATGCAAATGAAGCCCGGGAAATTCAAATCCCGGGCTTCATTTGCAATTGCGGTATGCCTACATTACCCCGCTATTTCGAAATAGCGGGGTAGTGTAGACATACCCTAAGTGAGCCCCTAAGGAGCCTCTCTCCCACCTCATGGCTGGGAGACAGAGGGTACATCTAGACTACATGCCTCTGTCGCCAGAGGCATGTAGATTAGGCTACCAGACATAGGAAAATGAAGCGGCGATTTAAATAATCGACGCTTCATTTAAATTTACATGGCTGCCGCGCTGAGCCGACAAACAGCTGATCAGCTGTTTGTCGGCTCAGCGCGATAGTCTGGACGCGCGGGTGTCGACATCAAAGGTATTTGTCGACCACCCAGGTATGCCTCCTAGGATGAGGTTTACCTGGGTGGTCGACAAATACCTTTGATGTCGACACCCGCACGTCCAGACTATCGCGCTGAGCCAACAAACAGCTGATCAGCTGTTTGTCGGCTCAGCGCGGCAGCCATGTAAATTTAAATGAAGCGTCGATTATTTAAATTGCCGCTTCATTTTCCTATGTCTGGTAGCCTAATCTACATGCCTCTGGCGACAGAGGCGTGTAGTCTAGACGTACCCAGAGCCCTCCACCACATAGCCAGAGCATGGCACCCACCACTTCAGGGCTGAAGCCCAAAGCCCAAGATTCACCACCCTGGGAAGGTGTGAAATTCACACTGGCTGCCTGCTCCTACAGTGTTTGTGCTACAGAAGGGGGCAGAGACCAGCCTCTGGTGGCAGCCCCAGGGGAGAAGCCACTGCTTAGCCCTTCCCCCTAATCACCGCCCAGGAGGCTGTGGCTGCATTTGAGAAATGTTTTTAAAACCCCAGCGTGAGCCCCGCTAGCTGGAGTCTGTTGACCCGCATTGGAGTCTTGCTGCTGCAAGCTGTGTGGACATACCCTGAGACATGTGTTTGTGGTCTTAGGCCAGTTCCGAGGGGGACAGCTGTCCACAACATACCAAAACCACTCTCCTAACTGACACTATTGTTGGTTGATTCAGCAGAAAGGACAAGGACTAAATGGGCATTGAGACTTACCCATCCTTTTGCTGCTAGAGGTGACAGCTCTAGTGCAGGCTGTTGTGCATGGGTGGAGTGGAATGAAAACACTTCTATTGCTATAGCTTCTCCTACCTGTCTGGAAATAAATGGAGGGCCCCAGCCTCTAGGCAGCATCACGGAGCACAGCTCAGTGTGCTGCACAGCAAGCTGGTGTACATTAGCCACACATTCACTCATGCTATCAACCAGCCCCAAGTGACTTTTGCAACGGCACACAGGAAGTCTGTAGCGCAGCACGGAATTGAATTCCAGTCTCTTGAGTTCCAGCCCACTCAATCAGCCTTCTCCATCTGCAAGTTACCAGGTGCACCATGTTGCCTGCGGCACAGAGCGCAGACTCTTGCCCACTTGGTTGCTGATGTGCGGGCTGGTGCGCTGTAAGAGTGGGCTGAGAGGATTTACAAGGATGCAGCTGCTCCAGCTCAGGTTTCCCTCTGTAAGAACATGGAAGCAGTTCGGCAGAACCAGCTCAGGCAGAAAGAAGCATTTGCAAGACTTGATCAGAGAAGGTGCAGTACAGGAAATGGCAGCCACACACAATGTCTTGACAACATTTCTGGTGCCTGACACACACTAGAAATGCCAAACACTAGAAATGTACTCTCTGGAGTACAGTTCTTGGGGGGGCAGGCAGTGTTTGTCTGTATCTATAAAAACAACAAGGAGTCCTGTGACACTTTAAAGACTAATAGATTTATTGGGACATAAGCTTTTCTGGGTAAAACCCACCCGTGAAAACTTATGCCCTAACAAATCTGTTAGTCTCTAAGGGGCCACAGGACTCCTCGTCTCTGGAGTACAGAGACTTTCCAAAAAGTGTATTTGAAACAGAGTCTGCTAGTGCCTCTACATATGAATAGCTTTACTCATGTGAGTAGCATTATTCAGGGGTGAAAATATTTTCAGGCCCCAATCCAGACATACCATATGCCTATTGCTTTGGGGTTAAATTAAAGGGAATGCTATTAATGTACCTACAGTATCTGTTGGTCTGCAGCTTTAAAGTGCACTGACCAAAGTGCCAGTACCACCTAGCATTTAATTAACCTATCTAGAAGTTGTAAGATGATTTGTAAGAGATTTATTCTCAAGGCTACATGGTGGCAAAAGAAAACAGATCCTGCAATTTAACAGGAAATGAAGTGTGTTAGGAGCAATACAATTCCATTAGGGAAATTGCATTAGCACCGTGTAGCATTTTTTATTTTTTACAGCCTCTCCTCTAACAAATTAATTTAGTGCCTCATAAGGTTACTGAAAAACACTCATGTCATATTCATTTCTCTTTAGCATGCGTGTAAAAGGCATGTTGGGTCCATGAAGCAGAACTGCAGCGTAAGATATTCACAGATGTTTTCTCTGCACCATATGGCATGTTAGTCATCATTCCCTCCAGGATGTGTTCTTGTGCTGAAAGTCAAAGCTATCCCATACATGGGATATCAGATCTAGGCATCTTTAAAAGAAATCAACGAGGGGGAAAACATAATAAAACAAAAATAAGGAAAAAAATACCAATCGTCATCATCAACAACAACAACAACAACAACAAATAATCCACCAAAGCCACAGAGAGATTAAATAGTCTTCAAAAATAATATGCACAGCAACACAATAAACTGAAATACATGGTACTTTTATTCAATGCTTTGGGATTAAAGGTAGTCTGTAAATAAATAATATGTAACACCACCTGTTCAATTTTTATCAAAGCCAAAAACAAATTTGTTTTCAGGCATTTAATTATGGGAACTTTATGTAAACTGCCTTTAATATCTCTGGCCATGTCTACACTAGGAAACTAATATAATCTATGCTATCATGTGCCGAAAGTGTCCGTCTGCTATGTACATTGGACAAACATCTCAGACACTTCGCCAAAGGATTAATGCCCACAAAACAGATATCAGACAAGATCACAAAGAGAAAACAGTTTCTTGCCACTTTAACCAGAAAGGACACTCTCTAAATGACTTAGCCACCTGCATTCTGCTACAAAGACCTTTTACATCTGCACTTGAAAGGGAATCCTCTGAACTGTCATTTATGTTAAAATTCGACACTTGCCAACAAGGACTTAACAAGACTTTGAACTTTCTCACCCATTACCAAGACAGTTTCCCCAATTATCACCTGTAATACCATTAACTCACAAACATCCCACTCTCCCTACCTTTAATATCAGCAATTCACAGACACTTACCTTCCTTCCTCCCCCTTCCCCCCCCCCCCCCCCCGCATCCCCCTTCTGTTCTGCAATGTGATTTGTCCTTTTCATATTTGTTCATTTTTTTAATTGTATCCTTTGGTATATATGGTTGTGACTACTTTCTTCCACTATTTGATCTGAGGAAGTGGGTCTGGCCCACGAAAGCTCATCATCTAATAAACCATCTTGTTAGTCTTTAAAGTGCTACATCGTCCTGCATTTTGCTTCAACTACCCCAGACTAACACGGCTACATTTCTATCACTAAATTCGACTAAATGATTCCAGATTTTACAAAATCGAAATAGCATGTCCCCATGTGACAGGGCGCTCGCCCTGCACTGGCCCTTTAAGGGCAGACCCCGGCCTGAACCAGGGCCGGGGAGATTAGCCCAGCTGAGGCTGTACTAGTCCATTCGGGCCCAGCTGGGCGCTATAATAGAGGATGGGCTGCTGCTGTGAAGGGGAGCAGTGAGAACCTGGCTGCGGAGGGAGGAGGAGGAGGCGGCTCCTCCCTGGGGCTAGGGCAGGGCTGGGGAGGCCAGGCAGGGCTAGGGGAGCTCTGGCCAGCAAATCCTCAGACTGCAGGGCTTGAAAGAAGGCCCGATGGAGGAACATCGACCCCCGGAAGGGGGGCTCAGAGACAGACTTGGGCACTGCCGGAGGGCAGTGTGGCGAAGAGGACGCCGCAGCCGGGAGTAAAGAGGGGAGACACCACTCCAGAGAAGGCACCCTACCTGCCAAGGGAGCCAATTCCTGAGGACAGACGGCAGGGGGTTACGGTGGTGAGTGCACCCCCTCAGACCCCACTACAGAGAAGCCTTGAAATTAGTCCATGGCAGGCTCTGTTAATGTAGATGTGCTACATTCACTTAGGGCAGTGGTCCCCAACACGGTGCCCGCGGGCGCCATGGCGCCCACGGGGGCATTTCAATGCGCCCGCCAGGTGCTCGGGGCTGGCCTGGCCCCGGGCACATGGCACATGGGCGCTTGCGGGGGGAGCGCCGGGCGCGCGGCACTCGGCGGGGGGGGGGAGGAGCAGGAGCGCCGGCCTCGGGCGCTCGGCACTCGGAGGGGGGGGAGGAGCAGGAGCGCCGGCCTCGGGCGCGCGGCACTCGGCGGGGGGGGAGGAGCAGGAGCGCCGGCCTCGGGCGCGCGGCACTCGGTGGGGGGGGGAGGAGCAGGAGCGCCGGCCTCGGGCGCGCGGCACTCGGTGGGGGGGGAGGAGCAGGAGCGCCGGCCTTGGGCGCGCGGCCCTTAGAGGGGGCCCCGCCCCCGGGCACGCAGCTATGGGGGGACCCCGCCCCCGGGCGCGCGGTAGGTGGGGCCCCGCCCCCGGCCGCGTGGATGGGGGGGCGCACCCGGTCCCCGCCCCCTGGTGCCCGGCGGGCAAACGGCCACGCCCCCTGGCGCCCGACAACCTAAAAAGGTTGGGGACCACTGACTTAGGGTGTGTCTAGACTACAGGGTTTTGTCAACAAAATTAGACTTTTGTCGACAAAACTATACCTGCATCCACACTGCCTTTGAGTTATGTCGACATAACGTCGACAAAACTCAGCAGTTTTGTCGATGTATGTAAACCTCATTCTACGAGGAATAACGCCTTTTGTTGACAGAGTTCTGTCGATAGAAGGCATTATTGCATCTATACTGTCCTTTGCGTCCACACTGTTATGTCGACAAAGCGGCTTGCTTTGTCGACAGAACTGGATGTAGTCTAGACGCTCTTTGTCGACAGAAGCTTTGTCGACAGTATCTGTCGACAAAACTTCTGTCGACAAAACCCTGTAGTCTACACGTACCCTTAGAGCCACAGGAAGCACTGGAGAGTAATTAATATGAATTACTCTGGGGAGTAGTTATTTTGAAATAACAGCACTGGAGCATCCACACTACTGCTATTTCAAAACAACTATTTCAAAATTAGTGTTATTCCCCAAGAAAAGCAGTACAGATTCTGAAATAAGCTGCTCCTTATTTTGAAATAACAGGCTTGGTAGTGTGGATGCTCCACTTATAAATTCAACCTAAGGGGGGCTATTTTGAAATAATGCCCTAGTGTAGACCAGGGCTCTGTGTGTACCTTGTCCTCCAAATCTCTAATTTGAGGAGCACAACATAATAAGATTAATAAATAATATTGTACTCTTTCCCAACATTTTTCATTCAGACACTCCCAGAGCACTAGATGAGCATTTTATTTTTGATTGGAAGAAATGAGATGAACAAATAAATGTATCTCAAAGTGCCTTTAGACATGTTAGCTAATAACTCCTCTCTTAACATCTCCTTTGGGCAAACAAGCTTAGGAAAGATCTTTAAAGTCATTAATGGGAATGAGGTAAGCACCTAATTCCTGTTGATCTTTATTGGGAGTAAGGTACCTACCTTCCATGTGTGCCTTTGAAAATCTTCCCCACAAGACATACTGACATCATTTCATGCATACTTTTCCATTGGATTACCATTGCCTTTCTACAACACACAACTCTGTACATAGAATTTCAGGCAGGGACACGGACAGCCTCCACAAGCCCCTGGCCAAGATGGCGGGGGGGAGGAGGAAGGCTGAGGGTAGAAGGGACTGTGGGCAACCAGCCCTCAGCACCACCCAGAGCACATCATACTAGCCCCCAAGCAGCCCTCAGCACCACCTGTAGTGTAGCATCCACCCAGTCCTTAGAGCTGCCCAGAGCACATGGTGCAGCACTGCAGCAGGTAGCCCCAGAACTCTTTGACTTGCTGGGCCCCCTTTCCTCCCCTCTGTCGGCCTGGTTTCAAGAGAGCATGTGAAAGTGATGACCTAGGATTTGCTTGGAAATCCAAATATTTACCCAGTGCAAATCTACTTAGCTGGTGAAGTCTGTCAAGATCTTAAGTGATCATTTTTAATCTAGTCCTAACTTTATTGGTAAATAGAACTCTTTCTCAAAAACTGTGTCCCCAACCAATCAATGTAAGAGAGACAGAAAGGATAGTCCAGCTAATAGTAATCTACAACACACTGTATAAGACCAGTCTTGCAAACTCATACAAGCAGTCTGTGCTTCGCAGCTAATCCCATTGGCTTCAATGGGCTTGTTAAGAGTTCACAAGATCATGCTGCTATGCCATTTGTGTGCATATATATATATGTATGTATGTATGTATTAATGTAACAAAGAGCTATTTTGGGTCATATTAAAAGAATGTATGGCTCTTCTTGAGCTCCTCAACGATGGACCCATGGTAAATATGATACCTGGCTTTATAGGGAAAAGTAAATAAAAGATAGTTCCAATTCAAACAAACGTCAAAACTCTCTAAAACATTCCAAAATAATTTTTCTGCCACATGAGCGGAGTAATCAGCATGCAGGATGGCATGGCATAAGGTGTCATCAGCATGGATTTCCACTTGTGAGTAATGTGGCCATCCCAAACTCATACTGATAAAAGCATTATACGCTATCACATATTCATTGTGTATAGGTACATATGGCTACGCTCCCCATATTATATTGATGTAAAGTGGGATCTTCTCTTGCTTATAGTGATATAAATCGTCAGTGGAGTTACTCTGGTGTAAAATTAATGTGAGTGAGATCAGACTCTGACCCACAATCTCACGCTCTGTTAGCAGTCTAAAACAACTGGTACCCAGTATCACCATGTAAACAATAAGGGCAAAGGAGAAGAAGGTGGGGGTGGGGTTAAAATCTGCTTTCCTTTCCAAGACCACCTACAAAATGTTGCAAAGACCCTGCAACAAAAATAATCTGTCATGATTCCAGTGTTAGGCAAAATATAAACAAGTTAAGTGCTCTGTTAAACAGAACATCTGGGAAGTCACAGGCTGGGCAGCTGTTTTCACAAGTTGTTTTTTAGGGGAAAGTAACCCTGCTAAGTAAGCTTCCTGTCTCTTCCATCTTCCTTCTCTTGACTGTGTTTATCAAGGCTAGATATAAACCCATTAAAAAACCTTTAGAGGCCCTTTTCTCTTTGTATTATTAATTTGGAACTGACTGAAGGCCGACAGCTGCTTTTAGTTTGACCCTGGATCCCATAAAGACATTCTCCACAAATAATTACACAGTTTGTGTTGATTGGGTTTGATGTGTATATATATTTGCTGTGGGTTGCCAAAAATGAACATTAGAGTCAACATCAACATTACATGAGGACTCTTGGGCTTTGGGGCAGAAATGAAGGTGGATTGTTTTTAGGGAATCACAGGTGACTTAGAGGGCAGAATGGATTATCTAAGACATTTGGTGTCTAGACTGGCAAGTTTTTCCAGAAAATCAGCAGCTTTTCCGGAAAAACTTGCCAGCTGTCTACACTGGCCACTTGAATTTCCGGAAAAGCACTGACGATCTCATGTAAAATCATCAGTGCTTTTCCGGAAAAACTATGCTGCTCCCGTTCGGGCAAAAGTCTTTTTCCAAAAGACTTTTGCCCAAAAGGGCCAGTGTAGACAGCATAGTACTGTTTTCCGCAAAAAAGCCCCGATCGCAAAAATGGCGATCGGGGCTTTTCTGCGGAAAACCGCATCTAGATTGGCCACGGATGCTTTCCCGCAAAAAGTGCTTTTGCGGAAAAGCATCCTGCCAATCTAGATGCGCTTTTCTGAAAATGCTTTTAACGGAAAACTTTTCTGTTAAAAGCATTTTCGGAAATTCATGCCAGTGTAGATGTAGCCTTGGGATACAGGGGATTTATGGCTTAGGGGATCATAGGGATTAGGGCTGAAGGCAGATTTTATTTCAGTGTCAGGCTGTTGTAGCATCTAGTAGGGTTATTTCATGGATACTTTGCTTTTAAGCAGTCTCAGTGATCACTGACAATAAATTGATAATTTACAGCATGTCTGGAAATAAATATGGGGCTCTGCCTTGGGTTTTTTTATTATTATTGTTTTCATCTCTTAAAGTGAATGTTTGCTGTGGCCTTTCTTTGGTGATTCACACTGGGAACTTTGTCTGACCCACCCTCAGCCAGTCTGTGTCCAACAGGAAAAAAGAGCACTCCGGTTCAATTAAAAAATTGAGGTGGGCTCACGCCACAGAATACACACCTCAATTTCAGATGTCCCTGAATGGGAAAGTGCTGGAATTTTGATGGAGCTCATTATTTTAAAAAGAGGTTCTTTTGTAAATTCAGATCAGAGTTAAGATTTCAAAACACACCCAGGATTCAGTGGTATTCAGAACTGAGTTTTGCCCAGGCTCACATTGGACGAAGAGACTAAAAAGGAGGTGTTCCACCCACATTTGCCATTCAAGCATCCTGTGCTACTTCTTCATCACCTCTCCTCACCCACCCATCCACCTACCCCTGTGCTTGAATGGCTCCCTCTGTCTCTTCTGTTCAGATGATCACGCCATCTATTTTATGCAGAGTCCTATGTATGGAGACACCAGGAACACTGACTGCCTGGCAATGCTGTTGCAATCTGGCAAAAAAAAAAAAAAGTCCCCTGGAGGGGGGGCATTTTTCTTATTTTTCTTGCCTTTTTCAACTCACTCCACTTGCATGGTTTTTGTTTTGTTTTTTAATGTGGAAACACTGTTCCTCATTTCCTAGAAGATGATGACAAAGGGTTTCTACTTGAACAATCACAATAGTCTGAATTTGAAAAATGAATCCTTTAGCTGGTCTGGTGAGCTGAACCATTGGGTGGCTCAATTTTTTTCCCCCTTCTAATTTTCTCTTGGATTTCAAGAGGCAACAGACAACAAACACATCATGGTCCAACTTCATCCCTTGTGACTTGGTGGTGTCAGAGAACAATAAGGAAAGAGAAAATCTTCTAATAACAATGGAAACTTTGGAAAGCAACTGTTACTCAGGTAGATGTCACCTGGGATCTGGCCAGTTTCTAAAGTTTGTAAGGGGCTGAAGAGGAAAGGGGTGCTGTGCCCAGGAGAAGGGTGTTTCTGGCTTCTGAGGGCCAAGGGTTAGCTCGGACTCTGAAATGTATATATCTGAGTCTTCCCCAAGGCTGCTCTACATTGTGCTGAGTTCAACTTTGAGCCTATGGCCTGTGGGCCACCTGAGGCCCAATTGGAACAAAGCTGCAGCCCAGTTCAGCTAAATCCAACCTGTCTGCTCGGGTTTCCTGGGTTCTCGTCTGGCTGGCACAGAAGGGCCAAGGCTAACTAGCTACCCAGCGTGGTAGAGTTGTGGCTTATGGCTGGCCCAGTAGGGTTGTGGTCTGGGGTCCAGGGCAGCAGCCCAGCTCTGCCAGCTCCAGTGTCCAGGGAATATACACAGTAGAGATCCAGGGTTGGGGCACTTGGATGTCTGGGGCTGATGGCCACCCCCTGTGGCCAGGGCAGCTGCATGCCCCTACAACCTCCGGGACAGCTGCATGCTGAGGGTTTGGAGTGGCAGAGGTCTGGGCTCAGGATAGCCAGCCCACCCCACATGGCAGAGGTCCAGGGTTGGGGCAGCCAACCTGCCTCCGCAGAGTCCAGGGAAGCTACATGGTGGGGGTCAGAGGTGGGCAGCCAGCTGGCTCCACACAGCAGGACTCCTGGATCCAGGGTTGGGGTCAGGGTCTGGGCTGCTGCTGCCCTACCACTCAGCCCATGCATCCAGGTAACACATTGTGGGCTGCGTAGAACCACTGAGTTATGGGATTATGAACATGTGCAGAAGGGGCAGCACACCCACAATGAAGGATTGCTTTGTCTACCCGAAATCAGGTTTCCAGTCCATGGAAGATTCCTGCCCCACAAGTCCTGTGTGGCTGCCAGCCCCACTCCACGGCCTGGTAGCTGTGACAATGCCAGCCGGGATCACCTCATCAGAGCCATCTCATCATCCCTGGGGAAGGTTCTGTCAACTCCACCACCCCCAGAATGGACAGTCGGCAGTCCCTGGACATTGTTGTCACCGACGAGGAACAGAGGAAGATCATCATGGTGGACATCACAGTGCCTTTCGAGAACAGGATCCTGGGCACTTGGGGTCCCAACAATGAGCCTCCAACCCTGCCCCCAGCTCTGCCCCTTCTGCCCATGCCATACCCCCCATCACAGGGAGGGCAGGCTGTGTGGCCTGGGAGCATGGGGAGGGTGAGTAGCATGTGGCCCAAACCTCCCCAGCCCTGGATCCCAGGGAGGGAGAGCAGCACATAGCGCCAGCCTCCCCGGCCCTGGCTGTGCCTTTCCTCACCTATTATACTGGTCACCCATGGCCAGTGTTGAGAGCATGCAGAGTCGGTCAACACTACAACGCTACACTCATCTGACACAGGAGCTCATGGTGTCAGACACCATCAAATAATCTAGGGACATTTACATGGAGCACATCACAAAACATTGACAATACCAAAACAGATAAGCAATACCACCGACAAGGAAAACCATCAGGAAGTAGCTTCAGTTCTTCCTTGACAGACTGTGTTTTCCTACAGAGAGGCTACCCCGTATACTGATGGACTGAGGGTCACTCTCCACCCATTCACATATCTGCTTTCCACAACTAACTCTGTAAAACTCTGTTGATAGAACAAGAAGCATTGGGCTTAAACTGCAGGAAGGGAGATTTAGGTTGGACATTAGGAAAAACTTCCTAACTGTCAGGATGGTTAAACACTGGAATAAATTGCCCAGGGAGGTTGTGGAATCTCCATCTCTGGAGATATTTAAGAACAGGTTAGATAGACACCTGTCAGTGATCATCTAGACAGCGTTTGATCCTGCTGTGTGGGCAGGGGACAGGACTTGATGTCTTGAAGTCCCTTCCAGTTCTAGTATTATATGATTCTATGAAAACTTTCTGAAAAAGCAGACACGTTCTTTCACCATCCCTGTAATCTTCATTTTATGAGGAAGAAGGGATGTGTCAAAAGAAGAGGTTTTTCCAAAATTTGGCCCCGTGTAGACGGGCCAAATTTCAGAAAAGCCTCTTTCAAAAGAAAAGCAGGAAAAGATAGGCAAATTGCGGTTTACAATTTGCGTATCTTTTTCCTACTTTTTTTGTAGTGTAGACCTAGGGTGGTCTTTGGCAACACGTTAGAGAGGGCAGGATTCACTGAAACCCACCTTCTCATCTACTCATTGGGCTTTTTGAGGTTTTTTTATTTTAAAATTCTTGGGACACTGAGTTTTAACAAGGCTTGCCCTGCAAGAGAAGGACAGAGACATACAGATTCTGGGGTGTCCCAATGTGACAATGTTGCACTATAAGTGGGTCACACAAATGGATAGACTTCCGGTTACAAACTAACTTCCAGTTACAGACTAACTCAGCTACCCCTCTGAAACAAATGGTTAGCTCAGAGTGGTCCACATTTTTCAATGCTGTGGGCCAGATTCTCATTTTGGGGCACCTACATGGGCCATATGCATAGGTTCTTCCGGATGGAAGGTACCATTTTGTAATGTGCACAATCCCACCCCACCATCATGACCTCACCTACACAGAGTGTGCAAGGTTCTGTCAAGTCCACACCATTCTAGTGACCCCTCTCAGCCAGACAGATGATGGTGCAGAACAGATGAAGTCTGGACTGCAGGTAAATATCCTAAGTGGCAGTGGGTTATTGTGGACTTGGATTTGCCTTTTTGACATTTTAGGCTTCTTTGGGGGCTTTTGCGACTTGTTGTGTGGAAAACAATGGCAATCCTGCCACAGCCGCCATGGGGAGTGGAGGTGCAGGAGGACCATGGGGATGCACTCAACTGAAAATCTTTCAGAGATCAACAGAATCTTCTCACAGGCCAGACCCAGACCTCAGCTCACCAGCTGTTTATTAACAAAAGTGTTATGACATGGCTGCAAACATCTGCACATCTGCATTGTTCAGCACATCATTGGGGGTCAATTTTATTTGCAACCAGAACACAAACAGATAATGCTGGATTCCACCTTGTGATTTATGAATGAAAAATAAGGGCTTGGCAGTTTTCTATTTTACAAAACAAACAAAAGCTAGTGTAACTATTGACGTCAATGAAGTGATTCCTGTTCTACACTGCCGTCAGAGAAACAAGAATCAGAGGCTACAGACAAAGAAGATTCTTCTGAATGTTCTTTGTCATTTTACTCATTTGTAATTGTAAATCTTGATTTATTGTTTAAGATATTGTGCATTAAAACCATGCAAAACTCAGTGGGTGGGCAGGGGTGCCCACCAATCCTGCTTCACTTTCAGTCCACATGGCTGAGTTAGGCTTTAAGTTTCAGATTCCAGTAACATCAAATACTCAAAGTACACCTCACACCGCCACCATATTTCACCTTGAAACTCTTATGTTCGGTGGGGAGTTCACAGGACCCCTCTAGAGGTGGTAGCTAACACAAGGGAAGAATTCCTCTATTGACCTAGCACGGTCTATGCTGAGGAGTTAGGGTTACATAGTTCTGTCTCTGAAGGGTGTGGATTTTTTACACCCCAGAAAGATATAGCTATGCTATGTAAGTTTGCAGTGTACACCAGCCCTGTGTCACTGTTCTCCCATCTGTAAAGCTGCGATAACACTCTCACCTGTCATTTACCTGTCGTGTATTTACACTGAAAGTCTCTGGGAGCAGGGACTGTCTCTTCATGTATTTATACAATGCCTAAAACAGTGTTTCTTAAACTGTGTTCTGCAAGTCAGTCAAAGGTGTGCCACAGAGAACAACAGAATTCAAAATGGCCATCCTTAAAGGGGCAGGCAACTTTTTTTTGTCAATAACTTTTCCCCGCCCTTCCCCACACACACACCTTTTTTTTTTTTTTGGCTCAACAAAAAATCCTTGGTGTTCCTCGTAAAAAAAAATATTGTTTGGTGTTCCTCAGTCTTAAAAAGTTTAAGAAACACTGGCCTAAAACATTTGGGTCCTCTCTCAGTTGTGGTTTATCCCACTGCTTCCCAGGCACCTTTGATTTCAGGGACACATGGTGAGATGGATGTTTCTAGGAAAGAGAAAAAACAGCAGCTTTGAAAAGAAAGCAGTTGGAACAGCAGTGAAATTCACATCTCCTTCCCTCTGCTTTGTAATCCATGTAATCATTGCACGGAGGACCACTTTCAGCTTTAAATTTGGACTAATTGCTCTCAGGCAGCTCCATGTGGGCACACCATGTCTGACTCAAACAATACAGCCGGCATACAGAGGCGCAAGAATAGAAGTTGTCCTGGGCACCACAGCCCTCCCACTTTTTGAAAGTGGACAGGACTGGCCTTTCTACTTTTCGCCACAAGTCCCACCTCTGCCCTTCCTCCCCCTGCTAAGGCCTACCCCCGAGATAGGCTGGAAGCTGGAATCCAGCTGGGGAGCCTATCCAAGCACCTGTGGGAAGCAGCAGCCCCTCTGCCTACCCAGTTTGGAACAGTCAAGAGCAGCCCCTGGTCAGTGTCCCCACTTAGGACAGATGGAGGGTCTGCTTCTCCTCCCAGCTGCCTGGACAGCTCTTATCATGGCCCAGCTGTGGCTCCAAGGTCCCACCCCACCGCCAAAGCTGGGTTGCAGAAAGAACTACATGGCCAGGCAGCTGTAGGGAGCTGTGAACCTTTCACCTGCCCTGGGTGGAGGGCCTCATAGAATCATAGAATAATAGGACTGGAAGGGACCTCGAGAGGTCATCGAGTCCAGCCCCCCGCCCTCAAGGCAGGATCAAGCTCCGTCTACACCATCCCTGACAGATGTCTATCTAACCTGTTCTTAAATATCTCCAGAGAGGGAGATTCCACCACCTCCCTTGGCAATTTATTCCAATATTTGACCACCCTGACAGTTAGGAATTTTTTCCTAATGTCCAATCTAAACCTCCCCTGCTGCACTTTAAGCCCATTACTCCTTGTCCTGTCCTCAGAAACCAAGAGGAACAAATTTTCTCCTTCCTCCTTGTGACACCCTTTTAGATATTTGAAAACCGCTATCATGTCCCCCCTTAATCTTCTTTTTTCCAAACTAAACAAGCCCAGTTCATGAAGCCTGGCTTCATAGGTCATGTTCTCTAGACCTTTAATCATTCTTGTCGCTCTTCTCTGTACCCTTTCCAATTTCTCCACATCTTTCTTGAAATGTGGCGCCCAGAACTGGACACAGTACTCCAGCTAGGACACAGTACTCCCAGCCCTGTGGGATAGGGCCTAGGCAGGGGGCTGCTTTTGGGCCTCCCCCCCTTTTGGGAAGACTCTGCCGACCCATCCCCTATCCAAGGAGTTAATACCTAATCAATCACTCTATATAGGGGGTAGGGAACATTTTTTTTTTGATCAGGGGCCACTGACCCAAAGAAAAATCAGTTGAGGGCCACACACAAGCAAAAAAACCAACAACCCCTCACTACTTACTTGCTTCCAAGCGAGAAGCAAAATTAAAATTTAAAAAAACATGCCTCGCTCACGACGCTTGCCACACTCTAGCACCATAGGGGGGAAGAGGGCAGAGGCCTGAGGTAAGAGACCTGAGGTAAGTCTCCTGAGGTAAAGCCTGTGGTAAGTCTTAATTTAATGGACCAGATTAAATTAAGCCCAGGGCTGGATCCTGCCTGCGGGTCACAGGAGCTCAACCCCTGCTCTGCATCTGAGATGCTACATTTCATCTGAGACACTACATCTGAGAGGCTGATGTGCTAAGACGACTGAAGCTTTTCCCCCTTTTTAAAGCCCTCCTTATGTTGTAAAACCTGCTTCTGTTGTAAAGTGGCAAGCAATCCCCGGTCTGCATCTCCGCCCCTCTGGGCCCTCTGCCGAGGACAGATGGAGGCTCTAACCTCCTAAAAGGCTAATGTTTAAACCATTGGTGACTCCTGATGTTCATTGTGGTCCAGATCCTCAACGCTATTTAGGCACTTAATTCCTATTGATCTGAATGGGAAGTGAGCACCTACATATCTTTCAGGATTGGGGCCTTTGGTACTATGCGAGGCAATAACTCGCAAGAGAAAAAAATCGTCTGCACCATCTTATCATTGCTGTTTCAGGCAATGCCGCTTCACAGGAGTCCTTTGGCAGCTAAGCAGCTGCACAGCCTGATTTACATAATGATCTGTGTGTTTCCATTATTTGACCAGAACCATTTATTGTTTAATTGGATGCAGTGAAAATGGTAGCAAATTAGGTTGCATCACTAGCCTTCCAGCAACCTGCTCCCTACTGTGCCAGTCCTGGTTAATATGATGGTGTTGTCTGTCTTGCTCTGCAATATAGCTAGGGGTGTAAAGGCTGAGTAAAAGCAGAGCCTTGCCATAGCTTAATCCAGGTTCATCTTTATGAGGCGGCCACCAAGCAAGCCAAGGTTGGAGAGAATGGGCCATGATTTAACTACCCATCAAACTGAGGAGAGTAGGCCAGCCTGTACATCCCAGTGATTACATGAGACAATGAGGTGCTTCCAACTGGGCAGGATGTGAGCAGCTCCTTATTCTCTCTGGGTATTTCTACACTACCCCGCTAGTTCGAACTAGCGGGGTAATGTAGGCATACCACACTTGCAAATGAAGCCCGGGATTTGAATTTCCCGGGCTTCATTTGCATAAGCGGGGCGCCACCATTTTTAAAACCCCACTCGTTCGAACCCCGTGCAGCGCGGCTACACGGGGCACGAACTAGGTAGTTCGAACTAGGCTTCCTAGTTCGAACTACCGTTACTCCTCGTGGGGCGGGGTTTTAAAAATGGCGGCGCCCCGCTTATGCAAATGAAGCCCGGGAAATTCAAATCCCGGGCTTCATTTGCAAGTGCGGTATGCCTACATTACCCTCCTAGTTCGAACTAGGAGGGTAGTGTAGACATACCCTCTGTTTCTAAGGAGACTGACCAATTGTGGCTTAAAGGGCAACATTCCTGTTGGAATTCAACCAGGAGGATCCGTGGGCAAACGGAATAGAATAAACAAGAGCTAGTTTGAACCTTTGCTTAACCAGATGGACGTTTGATTATTTTTTAATCACTTGCCTCCCCGCTTTGTGCTTCTGGCTCTTCTTGTGGGTCGTCCTAGAGCAGGGTCGGGCTAGATACAAGCCTTTTGATCTGGCCTGTGCCAGCTCCTACAGCAGGGAGCAACACTGATCAAAGTCGCTAGCTGCTTCCCGTGGCTCTCTGCACTGCATGTAGGGAGGTGGGAGGGAGAGACTTCAGCACGCTGCTCCCTCCCCCAGCAAAATCTCTCAGTTCCTATTGGCTGGAAACCGACCAATGGGAGCTGAGATATTGTGCTATGGGTGGGGGCAGTACAGCACAATTTCTCAGCTCCAATTGGCTGGTTTCTGGCTAATAAGAGATGAGAGATTTTGCTGGGGGTGGAGGCAGCACATGAAACCTCTCTCTCCCTGCAACGCAGAGAGTCACATGCAGAGCCAGCTGTCTGGGGCGGCTGGAAGGGAAACTTGCCTGAGAATGCTGCTGGCAGGGAGATGCTTACGTAAGCGTCTTCTGGCCAGAGCCCATCTCTGGCACCCCAACTCCCTCCCAGACTCTACATCCCATTCTAAATCTTCCCCCAGGCCAGAGTCCTCTCCTGCAGCCCATACCCCCTACCATAGCCTATGCTCCAATTTCCTATCCCAGGTCACAACCCACTCCTTCACCCAAACTCCCTCTCAGATCCCATACCCTCTCCTGCACTCCAGCCCTTTACTCTGAGTTCTCTTCTGCACCCACGCTCCATCCCGGACCCTACAGCCCATCCATAGAAAAGTGCAGCCCTTGAACACTTACCAAAATCTTGGAGTAGCCCCCTCCATCAAAAATTATTGCCCACCCCTGCTCTAGAGTCATAATTTTTAACACTTTTAGCCTCACAGCACCTCTGTGGGGTAGGGAAGTACCATTATCCCCATTTCACAGATGAGGAACTGAAACAGAGAGGGACAAGGGACTCGCCCCAGGTCACACTAAAAGAATTAAGTCTTAAACCTTGGTCATCTAGGTTGTAGGGCAGCCACCATATCTACTGGAGCATGCTTCCCTTAAGTTACACCATCGCTACATATTTCTAAACAGCTACCATACACCATACCAGCGATGGCTATACTGCAAAGGTGGGTGAAGAGATTCTGGTGGACACAGTTTGCAACATTTTTTGCAAAGTGTTTTGGGACCACACAAGATAAAAAAAGCTCTATATAAAGGAAAGCTATTGTTATTCAAGTGTTTTAACAAATTCCTCTGGACAGGCCACATCTTAGTCATCATGGCTCCTCAGAGAAAAAACAGTTTAGACAATTCATGGGAAAGAGTAGCTATTTGGAATGAGTTACTTGGTAGTTACTTGGAATGAGTAGTTACTGCTTGTCCTTCAGCATGGGTATATTTCTAGAAGGCAAGCATCTGGCAGTACTGTAGCATTATGGCCAGCATGGAGAATCTGGGGTTTAACAACTCTGGATGGAAAACACGTAGCATTTCACAGAAGGGTCTTGCTTTTCTTTTAATGAATCACAGACATTAGTGGTTGGCTGGCTTTTATTTACTGCACAGTGATCAGCTGATGCTTCTCCTATCTCCTCCTGGGACAACATTTCTAATGAGGATGGATGTAGAGTCTGGAGCTAAAATGTGAAACAAGAACTGCATAAGGAAAAGATTTAGGAACAATATATAGGATCAGAGCTATATTAGAACTGTGACAGCTTCCATGCATTAGAGTCTAAAGAGTTTTTGGCATTGGCTTGGGAATAGGAGCAGATCCACAAAGACCTTGCATAAACAAGAGCAGCAAATTTGACAGATTTTTCAGAAATTTAAGCATCCCGCAGCTATACTGATTGAGGCAACATAGAGGTTTTATTCACACCTACCATTTAGGTGTCTAGGAACAAAGGTTTTGCCAGTAAAAGCTACAGTTCTCAGTGATCTTTTATTCTGTACTATCTTACAATGGGCTTTAGAGTATAAGCAAGATCCAGTGACTGAAATTGAAAATCAACAATCTCTGTTTTGGTTAAATGTTTATTATCAACAATATTCACATTGGAAATAAGGTGTACACATTTAACAGGGCGGGAGATTAACTATTGTCACAGATTGTCAAGAGATGAGGTGGATTTTCCACCACTTCAGATCTTTAAATTAAGATTGGATCCCTTTCTAAAAGATATGCTCTACTTTGGGGGTAAAGACCCCTTTTTGGATTGGGAGCCATTGACCCACAGAAAAAATAGTCAGGGGCCGCACTCAAGTGAGAAGCAAAACAAAACAAAAAAAAACAAACAAAAAACAACAAAAACCCTCTCTGATGTGGCCCCAAACTGAGAAAGAGAAAGACACTCCCCACTTTTCCCTCCCAGAGCCTGGGGGGGGGGGGGGCATGGTAGTAGATTTTGTGTGCTCTAGCCCTGTGGAGGGATGCTGGGGGGACTGGAGCCTCACTGCTGAGGGGGAGCCCTGAGCGATGGGGGTCAGATCCAGGCAAACTGGGGATTGCATCCAGCCCCCGGGCCTTAGGTCCCCACCCGTTCTCCAGTTCAACCTTAGGTTATTGGACCTGATGCAGGAAACACTGGGAGGAATTCTCTGACTTATATTGAAGCTTAGTTTATATGATTGTAATGGTCCCATCAGGCCTTAAAATTTATGAATCTGTGGCTTGTCATGCAACAGAAATGCAGCAAGGGGTGGGGGAGGCATGTACATGTTTATCAGTCTGTGTTCCATTATGTGCCCAAAGCGCTAGAATACAAGAAATGCAGTGGTGTGTGCAAAGTGTGTTTAAAATCCCGTTCCTGGGTTCTGTTGCTACCAAAAGTGGGGTCCCCATGGTGTGAAGGCCCAATCACTCTGTAGAGTCCAGGAAACATTCACTATCTGTCAACCGCGCCTAAGAAAATACTTCTCACCACAACTCCCCATTACTATTCGTATATGTGAGCCCTCATCTGGTAAAGACTCTATAAACTTGCAAAGATTCACTTCATCTGAAGCCCCAATGGCAGGTGACATTCCCACCCTCGTTATCAAATGCAGGCTAGGAAGAGGAGGTAGTTGACTGACTCTCTGTGGCCTGTCTGGGGAGATACCCCGGGCCTGTACACAGGAATTTCTGGGGGGGGGGGTTGTAAATGTGGGCCTCAAGGGTGTGAATACACTCCCATGATCCCCCAAGTAATCAGGAATCAGCCCCACTCTTCTGGCCAGCCAGAGCATGGGGGAGGGATCCTCGGGCAGCGCACCGCTCCTGCCTTCCCCTGGCTGTCCGGAGCTTGCTTACTTGGGGTACCATTGGTGGGTGCTTTTGAACCCTTCACACCTAGGTTGCCAGGTGTCCGGTTTTGAACCGGATAGTCCAGTATTTGAGCTTTCTGTTCGGGAAACGAATTGAGAAAATGAGAAAATATAAATGTCCGGTATTTTCTAAATAAGATGTAATGTAGATTGTGATGTAATGTCAAGTGTGTCTGGTATTTTTGTTGAAACCATCTGGCAACCCTATTCACACACACCCCTCCCCGCGTACAGGCCTGTACCTATTCCTACAAGAAGTGCCTGTGATACCCAACATAATGGGGTACTCATAGTCCCTGGGAGACACGTAGTAGGGTTATAACTTGATCTGAATATAGAGGGCAGTTACACAGCTACACCATCATAGGAGCAGACCAGATTTGGAAAAATCACAAATTTTCCCTTGCTTCTACCTTACTTTGGAGCAAAAATAAATCACCTCATCCCTTTTCCTGACTCCTCCAACCCTGTTCTCTGCGGGGTCTTAACCTCTGATTATTTGTGGTTAGTTTCCTGAATGCACCATTCAGACACTATTTTAAGGATAATTTTATTACTGACAAAGGAAAATTCTAACCAGGAATAGAACTGGGACCCGTTGCTGAGCCCAAGTATCTGCCAATTGAGCTAAAGAAGCCTCTGAAAGCTCCTTGCCATTCTAGGCACTTAGCCTAGCAGAGGACCAGTGGCAAGAAGGGAATGCATCACATTTGGCAAGCATGTTACACACATCTGTCACTTTTTTCATATTAGGAGACACAGTGATTCCTCCAACAATCCTGAGAACTGAATAATAAATAAACCAGACAGCGCATATTATGCCCTAAAAAATCACACTGAACAATTTGCCTGAAAAAGAAAAATGTCATTCCTATAGAAACTAGCTAGCAGTCAAATAATTTTACACTGATTGCCCTAGTTATAGATATAGTGTGTGCTCCCCATATAAGCCATATCAAATATTACCAAGCTTTTCAATGTGATGACATTTGCATCCAGGGTTTAATCTTCTGTAAAATGGAAATTGTGGGTTTTAAATCCTTATTCAGGATGATTGAGTCAAGAGCTGCATTCCTAACATAAGAGGATAAAAGCATGGCCCACCAAAGGGGCTGTAAGCACTTGAAGAAATATTTTAATGAGCCAGGGTCAGTAGTACTTATGCATTTGATGTCACAATTTATTTTATTAGATAGGTTCACATGCTACAGTCTCTGTTCATGTTAAATGTTTATTATCAAGAAAGTGCCAAATTAAATCAGTGTCCTTTTATCAGATTGCTCCATGGCTGTCACTTATCTGTAAAATATGTAATAATTACAATACATTGCACCGCTACAGAATCTGTCGTCCCAGGAGATCAAAGCATTTCAATTTAAGCATCATAACACTACTGAAAAGCACGGCCAAAAATGCATTCTTCATTTCATTGTTCACAATTTCAGAGCACAGTGAGAGTTAATATTAGAAGTAACATTTTATAATTAAGTGTATGAAATTTATAATAATAAACTTGGCCCTAATTGGGTGCAGCACAAAAATATTGTTCTCTAAGGGTACGTCTACGCAGCAGCATTATTTTGGAATAACTGACGTTATTACAAAACAGTGTTCATCTACATAGCAAGCCGTTATTTCAAAATAATGTTGAGCTGGAGGACTTCTTACTCCGACTCCTGTGATCTTCATTTTACAAGGAGTAAGGGAAGTCGAAGGAAGACTGTTCTTCCTTCAACTTCCTGCCATGTAGACAATGCCGAAAAGCTGAATTAAGCTATTTCAACTTCAGCTACTCAATTGCCCTGCAGTGTAGATGTGCCCTAAACAAGTGGAATGCAGATTTCTAATACTATGGGATAATCTAAGGGCTTTTCTTGGAGACACGGGACTAAAACAGTTAGAATAGCCCTTCAAGCACTAAAAGAGCCAAAGCTACATCTTTACAACAGCAGTCAGAATCAAAACATTGGGGGGGAGGAGTAGTTGTGCTCTCCCAAAGTCTACCCACAATCCAGGCTCCACTCCCTAGGGGTCTCCAATGGAATTCAATTCCAAAACACACCATTCACAGTAGCTTGTACAGAGCCTAATCAGATGATCATCCCTCTCCTTTCTCATGTCCTTTGACCAGCAGTGAATTAGCTGGTATTGGCAGATGTTTGGCTGTGTGTCTTTGTTCTCCCTGCGTGGTGTCCCAACCAGTGTGTCTCTAGCCCTTTTGGTTCCTATGCACAGGGCCCTCTGCAGGGCAAGAGCACAGGGGTGCAGGAGCAAGGTAGCCAGGCAGTGAGGCAGCAGGGGTCGGGCCTGCCCCACACGTTTGGCGGGAAGCAGAGGGACCCTTCCCTAGTCCACTCCACTCCGCCAGCTTCTAGCCATTTCACTCTGCTGCCAGTGAGTGCAGGGGAGAGGGAGATGCCACCCTTCCCACAAGTCCCCTCCACTGAGTAACAGGGCTGGGAGCTGGCAGAGTCCAGGTCACTCCACTTCCTGCCACCACCAGTAAGCGCAGGGGCAGGCATGACCCCAGCTGCCAACACCAGGTCCCCCACTAGTCCACTGGGCCACATCGCTAAGGGGAGGAAGTTTGAGGGAAGGGGTAGAGTGGGGGGGGGAGGCAGCGGAGCAGAGATGGGAAGAGACAGGTGTGGGAGAGTGGGGACAGGAGCTTGGGGAAGGGGTGGAGTGTGGGGCTTAGAGGAAGGGGAACAGTGGGTGTGGGGCAGTGGCAGAGCAGGAGTGAAGCAGGGGGTTTGTCTCAGGCCCCACACCCACTTTGGGATGGCCCTTCTGGGTGCAGCCTGTGAGTGGGCTTGCTGGAGATGCGGCTGGCCGCAGGAGCCAACAATGCTGCCTAGAGCACCACAAAGTTTGGGGGAAATTTGGTGTCCCAAATTTTGTGGTGCCCTACCCAGCTGCATATTTTGCATACTGGTGGGGATGGCCTGTGTCCCAGTTCTGCTCAGACAGAGGTTGGCAGACCTTGAGTGAACCACCCAGTGACCACAAGATCCATTAAGGTGCAAAGGTGCCTGGCCAGGTTGATTGTTGATGAAGGGCAGTAATAGCACCTAGCAGACTCTAGGGAGATACTAAGACATGTATGCCCATGACAATGGACTCAGCTCAGTAAACAGCAGGATTTTCCAAACCCCCACTGAGCTGAACAAAGATACTCCCTTTTATATACATCTTCATTCCCTGATAAAAACAACCAAGTCTGAGATAGTTACGGCCCCATGAAGAGGCTAATCACCCATCACCTTGTACATGTTGGTTCAATCAGAACATCTGTATTACATTCTGTCATCCTGGCTTTCTCTTTTAGGAGGGGTCAATGTGTTCCTGTTATCCTTGGGGAATGTTTTTGTACCATCCATGATATTGGGATGGTCTGGTGCCACTTGAAATCAGGATGTATTTATATGTGCACTCGGTGCCTAGCACTTCTCAGGAATGTGTATTTCTGCAATGTTAGCCCTGTTATTGCCAGATTCTGTAAGCAGGCCCTGTGTCATAACAGGACTCTGATATGAGGGCTTATGTGTCAGACTCTCTTCCTACTAACTCTCCCGGTTTTTTGTCTTTTTATGAAAAAGGTGTTTCTAAATGGCTAGGGTCGTCCATATTTCTTTCATTCCCCAGAGGAAAACAGATTTAATGTACAGATTGATTTTTAAAAGTACAAAGTGATCACATTTTTATTTACACCATCTCACAGTCTGAATCCAGACATAATTCTCAAGCTGTGAATCAGTGTTCTTAAAGTTGTCAGAGCTCATTTTATTTGGATTTCTCTCTTTCTATGCCCACTGCAGCAGCATGGCTACATCTAGACTGGCATGATTTTCCAGAAATGCTTTTAACAGAAAAGTTTTCCGTTAAAAGCATTTGCGTGCCAATCTAGATGCGCTTTTCAGCAAAAAAGCCCCAATCACCATTTTCACGATCGGGGCTTTTTTGCGGAAAACAAATCTGAGCTGTCTACACTGGCCCTTTTGCTCAAAAGTTCTGCGCAAAAGGACTTTTGCCTGAACGGGAGCAGCATAGTATTTCTGCAAGAAGCACTGATTTCTTACAGTAAGAAGTCAGTGCTTTTGCGGAAATTCAAGCAGCCAGTGTAGACAGCTGGCAAGTTTTTCCGGAAAAGCGGCTGATTTTCCGGAAAAACTAGCCAGTCTAGACACAGCCCATATGTATACTGTATTTGCCTTTATCAGAACATGAATTGCAGGAAAGGAAGGACACTAGCGAGTTAATATGTGTGGAGTGAGTTAATATTTGATGGAAGGTGTTTGCGTGGGTTAACCCTCTGGTGACGTGGCTACAAATACTGAATGGGATTCAAGTCCAAATGAGTTCTCCTCACCTCTGGTCCTCACTGGACATTTGTCACATCAACAAATTACTGCACAACAAAACACAGTTCAGTAAGACTAGCATTTTGGCAGTCTTTATTACAGCACTACTCTTTGTGCTAGGAACTGTACATATACACATGTAGGGTATGTATACACCGGAGCCAGTGTTCCCTGTTAGAGTTAGCACGGGTATGTCTATTCAAGTTGGAAATTACACCTTGCAGGTCCAATGTAGACATACCCACAGTCAGATTCTACCTGCCCCAAATGATCTTACAGTCTGAATGGAGAGCACAGGCTTGGAAAAGAGAAAGGGACACACAGAAAGATCATGTGATATAGCTGTATTCAGAAAGCAGAATAGGAGCAGAGCAGGGAACCTTTAGGGCCCACGTTAGTGCCTTATTCACTAGAACCAGTGATACACTGACCTCAGTGGGCCAGGTGCCAACATTTCCCAAAAGAGTCACCGTATGTGACTGACAGAGGAAATATTTAGTTTAGATATATATAATTCTCACTGCAAATAAGCTAATAATGGAGTGCAAGCTGATAACTTAATTGATTAATAACCTAGTGAAACCTAGTGATAGGTTAATAACTTAGACTGGTTAATAATTAAATCACCGTGTTTTAATTGCATGTGCTACAAGGAGCCCCAGGAGACACACTGAAGAGCCAGTTGTGGCTCAAAAGCTACAGTCTGAGTATTACTGCACTACACCATTGTGCCTCAGTAACCAAGAGAAACCTAGGACTGGAGTAACAGTGCACTTGCACCTTTATAGGTACAGGACAGTTTGGCACTAGCAGATCTAAGGGAAGCTTGCACAGTACCTACTGCCCCCCAGTCTTGCTAGCCCTTTGTCTTCTCTGTGACCTACAGCCAGGGTGGCCACTCATGCATCCCCGGAACACTGACTATTCCAGAACTTCTAGGAATGGAATGGGCCCGCCCCAACCGTGTGACATCGTCCCCGCTGGTATGAGCTTGCACACACAGGGCATACAAACTCATGCTGCTTAGGGGATGACATGTTGAAGAGTGTTAGAGAAAAAACTGCCCCGCCCCCCAGTAAAAAGTTTGGCCAGGCCGCTTTTGCTATAGTGGGCTGCAGTACTCCTTAGGAGAAACTGGCCACACCCTTCCTGCACACTATTGCCTTTAGAAAAAGGGAAGGGGAAAATAGCCTCAGACTCTCCCACCCGTCACCTTGGCGTGAGAACTGCGGGACTTACCTGGTCGCATGAAACCTGCACAGTTTCAGCCCGACCCCTGGGACACAGACCACCACTTGGTGACCATTGGGCCATATATGGTAATATGCAAGCACAGGAAAGCGATGTGCAGATTTGGGGATAAATACCCATCGCACAGTTCGCTCGAGGAGGTCTTCGCAACACATGTACCACTGTGCATGTGCCTTCCCGTATACTCCAAAGTACTGCTGGCCTGATCAACTGACCAGCCACCTCCCCCGACACTCGGGCGTAACCAAGGCCTTCGCAACCGAACTGATATCTTTGAAATGTGCCGTGTGCTGTGTAAGTTGGTATGTATGATTTTATTTTTTTCCTGTTGTATAAGCTTAGTGTTGTAGTTGTTTTTGGGTAGTACATAAGAGTTTGTAGTTATCACTGTTATTTAATTAGTGTAGCTGGATATTTTCAGATTAGAGACTATTCCCCTTGCCACTCCCATACTTATATTTCTGATACGTTCAACTAAAAATCGGAGAATAAATATAATAAATATTGTAAATTTATTACTGACACGGTCAATTAAAAATCTTAGAATAAATACTATAAATTCATCACTGTCATAAATAAATATCTTTAATTTGCTGAAATGGTCCACCTGGTTCTGTCCTTCCCCCCTTGGGTATGCATCATGAGATCTGTGATTCTCACGACAAAGAGCACCCGGCCTTCTTCAGCATGACCTTGGATGTACAATGTGCCTAAAGTCACACTAGCAGAGGCAAGTCAAGATGCTCTTCAAATGGTGTCTCCCATCTGATAACCAGACAAAATCACATTCAGCTTTGTCTTGGTTTGGTGGTAGAGGGAGGGGATCTTTAAAAAGCAGGAATGCCTAGCTGAAAACTGGATGAATAGCCTGCCTACCCATGGCTTCCTCAGAGCCCATGTCATACTCATCTTGTTGGACTTTTAATTCAAAGAAAAGAAACAGATCTGAATCTGTGAAATTATATTTCAAGGCATACTTCTGAGGACCAGAATGTTATACCTGACTCAGCATTAACCTGTAGCCCCCTGTTTCCACATCAAACCAAAGTTGTTCTGTCCCGTTGTTCCATTTCAACTAATTCTGTGGTTCTGAAGAATTGCACTTGGAATTAGGAACCAAAACTGCAGCCCAAACAAAACCTGTTTACTCAGGCTGAATAATCACAGAATCTCAAATGCCTTCTGGCCATGAGATCCCTTCTGGTGCTTTGTATTTAAAAGCACTATGGATCTTAACTGTGACCTTACTTTCCTCTTACATTGAAAGAGACCTAGGTGAACCACACACACAATGAGACTAATAGAGAGGGGACCTGCTGTGCAAAGCTGGTGGAGGGGAGGGAGTTGCCTCAAAAGTGTTCAGAAATGAAACCTCACCAGCGGATGTTTGCACTGTGGTGAAGGGGCGGTTGTTTTCTTAGTGTGATGCTGTACATAGATATGGTTCACTTAGAAAACAGGACACGGCCATGTATATTCTGTCTCCAGCCATAGATTTTAGATGCTAAGAAATGGAAATTACTGGAGATTGCTCTGCCTCTGCACTCAGGAGCTATTCAGAATACTGAACTGGCTGAATGAAATAAATGAAGACAATCCCTTCCCGATTCCTCTGACAGAGCTTAAAAAACAACCCTGCAAATTGTTTTGGGCAGTTCCACCCTGCCCTTCTCATTACCCCTACGTCAGGGACAAAAATAAACATGATGGGCCAGCTCCTCAGCAGATATAAATTGGCCAAGCATCATTGACTTCAGTGGAGTCTGGTTCCTTTGTCTTAAATCACACATCCAGCTTTGAATTTTATAGGCATTCAGTGCCATGACAAACTTCACATCCCCAGTGGCTGTGTTTCCCCCCACACAGCCCAAAATCAAACAAGCACAACCCATGGTGGGTAATCCCTTTATGGAAGGTGTTAATTTTGTCTGGTTGTGTGTTAATGCATGCAGATGATTTAACCATAGAAAACCTGGAACTTCATTCCCTATGAGAGAGTGTGGTCAGAGCAGGAGACAACTGCAGAACTGGAGTCCTTGACTTACATGCAGATAAATTTATTTCACTATTTAAATGGCCACCCTGCCATAGAAACCACAGACAGATCCTCCCAGTTCTCCTTCCTCCCCTCCCGCGTAGAGATGTATTATTATCTCCCCATTTTACAGATGGGGAATTGAGGCACAGAGGGCCTGATCCAACATCCATTAAAGAAATGGGGAAGGCATAGTTCAGTGGTTTGAGCATTGGCCTGCTAAACCTAGGCTTGTGAGTTCAATCCTTGCAGAGACAATTAAGGAATTGGGGCAAAAATTTGTCAGCGATGGTTCTTGGTCCTTCTGTGAAGACAGGGGACTGGACTAGACTCAAGGTCCCTTCCAGCTCTAAGAGATAGGCAATCTCCATTATATAAAAAAGCAAGGGTGGAGAACCTTTTTTGGGGTGACTCACAGAAAAATCAGTCAGGGGCTGCACAAAAGCAAGAAACAACACCCCCCCCCCCCACCACACACACACACACACACACACTCTAAAACCAAAAAAAAATCCCTCCCCACTGATGTGGCCCCTGACTGAGAAGGAGAAAGACACTCTCCACAAGACATCCCCTCACACACCCAAGCCGAGGGGGGGTCCAGGCTAGCAGATTTTGTGTGCTCCAGCCCTGCAGTGGGGGGACCCCTGGGCTTTGGGGGCCAGATCCAGGCAACCCAGGGGCTGCATCTGGCCCCTGGGACTGAGATTCCCCACCCCTGCATTAAACCCTAATAACTGACTGCAGTGAACTTTAAATCAGGGCCCGAGAAAGCAAACAATTTGCCTAAAGTCACAGAAGTAGCCTGTGTCAGAAGTGGGAACTGAAAACAGATCTTCTGCATCATAAACTACTGCCTTAACCACAAGACCATCCTTTCTCTGTGTGTTAGTCTACTGTGAACTTGAATAAACCACTTAATCTCTCTATGGCTCTTTCTCCATTAAAATGGCTGAGAATTGTACAGATCGGCCTCAAAAAGGGGTTGTGAAGCTTAATTCATTAATGTTGGTAAAGTGCATTTAGATCATTGGGCAAAAGACATTATACAATAAAGTTTAAGTAGCAGTCGTAACATTCAGCAAGATACAGAGCATTAAGCATATCCTTCCTTTAAGTGGCTAAATAAAATTAAAAAATCTCTATGCGGAGCACTTATTACAGAAGAATAGATTAAAGGCATGCTCCTTTCCTGGAATGATGATTATGCCCAGCATAAGGTCCCTCAGTAGTTTTCAGTAATCCACAAGGAATGCACCACTGACCTCTGAGGTAATTTTGGATCACACCCAAGCCAAATAAAAGCAGATTTGTGGCTACAGTTGAGAGATCCTCTGAAAAACTATAAATGTAACCACAGTGTCCTCTGGTTTGATCTGAGTTCAGTCGGACCTCCATCCACATCTTTGGAATTAGTCCAGAAACAATTAGCGGTTTAAAGCCAGGACATTATTTTATGGCGCAACCTACCACAGTGTTGTAAAAGTGCTAAGTACACAGCACTGCAAAGTTTGGGCCACCCTTACTGAGTGGTACATTACCCCATAGATAGTCCCATTGATCTGGGTAATATTCACAGAATAAGGTTGTAGGTCTCAGCCAGGGTGCACATACCTTGGGGTACACACAGGTCTTCTAGGGGGTCTTCTAGCTCACCTAGATCAGTGTTTCTCAAACTGGGGGTTTTGACTCACGGGGGTGGGTCAAGACACATGGCAAACGTTTAGAGGGGATTGCAAGTACAGGTTCAGTGCCAATGTTAAGGGGTGGCAAGCAGGACAGTTGCCCAGATAGGTCCTCACTCTAGCAGTGGTGCTGGAGCTATTTTTGGGGTGGCCATACTGAGATGCAATCTCCTCCTACTTATTGAGATCGGGGTGCCAACTCTCCTGGACTAGGCAGACCGGACTCTATTATTGCAAGTCGCATCCGGTCTGTGCAGTCCAGGAGAGTTACCAACCTGTACCACCTCAGGCTGGGGATACAAATGAGGGCAGCTGCGGAGCCCTCGCCCAGTGGGGCCCCTGGGCTGGTAGGTCCGGCTTGCTGAGGAGCCCATCTCAAGGCCAGTAGGCAGCAGGTTTCCAAGGACAGGCAGAGCCCATGGGGCTGGCAAGTGATGGGACCCCAAGGGCCGGTGGGACCCCAGGGAGCCAACAAAGCTTGTGGAGCTGGCAACCCCCTCCTGCACCCCTATTTCCCTTGCCTGTACATACTAGCTACATGCTTCAGTCCCATGGGGGGAGCTTGGGCTCCATCCTTGCCATCAGAGTTCCAGCTTCAGACATGGCTCACAAGTAAAAACAGGCTCAAGTATCAACACTAAAATGTATCTATTTATATTCCGATTGATTTGTGTTACGGTAACAATGAGACTGATTCGTGTTCTCTGATAACAAAGAGAAAGTAAGCAGCTTTCCTGTGACCGTGTGCTGTGATGCTGTGACCCTTTGGTATTTGTATGTCTGTTTTTGTAAGCAAGTAGTTTTTAAATGAGGTGAAACCTGGGGTTACACAAGACAAATCAGACTCCTGAAAGGGGGGGAGAGTAGTCTGGAAAGCTTGCAAACCACTAGTATAAGGAATTATTCACCTGTGGCTCTCATTTTGCCTCTCATTTTGCTCCTATTGAAGTCAAATTGTTATTGACATTAGAGAACACAGAATCAGGCCAGGTATGAGAGAAAGGGAGCAAGAGCATGTGTAAGTGACACATTGAGGCTACATCTACACTATAGGCTACTTGCGCAAGAAGTTTCTTGCACTAGAGAGCGTCCACACTGAAAAAGTGCATTGAAAAAGAGATGCACTTTTGCACAAGAGAGCGTCCAGACTGTGTGGACGCTCTCTCAAAAGAAAGTGGTGATAGCTATTCACAGAATGGCTACCAGGGCTCCTGTGCTTTTTTCGATAGAGGTTTTTTTGCACAAAAAGAGGCAGTTCCCCGTCTACGCACCTCTTTTTACACAAGAGCTCTTAGGCAAAGAGGAGTTATTCCTCGTGGAAAGAGGAATAACTCTTGAGCAAAAACCCCTCTGTTTTGTCAATTTTTTTGTGCAAAAACGCTCTTGAAGGTGTGGACGCTCCGTGCGTTTTCGGCCGTTTTTGCGCAAAAACTCTGCAGTCTAGAAGTAGCCTGAGACGTCTGCATCCTCAGTTGTGTAAGTGAAAAGGTCAGAACCCCAGTTTTAATTCTGAGTCCGTGCTGCACACAGGAGTCGACTTTTCTTCAAATCCAGTTCTGGGTAAAGATGACAGATCGGTTTCAGATCTACCCTACACAGGTGCAAGAAATGTATTTCCAAAATGTGAGAACATATTTGAGGGAGGGATGCTGGGGAAGGAAATAAAAGAGTGAATCTAGTACTTCTGTAGCACTAGCAGCATCCAGAGATCAGGCACTGCCCATGCAAAATGGATAGAAATGTGTAAATTGCTTTCAAACTGTGCTCCCTGCAATTCTGTCAATTACAGGGTAGCTGGAGTCTGGAAGAGGGCTGTGCTAGAAAGGATAAGCATCATATAAGGGCCTGGAGGGGTATCAGTACAACATGTGTTGTTTCATGGCAATCACACTTTGTAATTAAGAGTTAACGCTCCTTTGGGGGGGTCTGCAGAGGGGGTGATCTGCATAAAGTCTGACAAAAGCTTCCATGGGGTTATTTGTTGTTCATTCAGAGTGGGCAAAGGAAGAGAGCAATGACACACACAGGAGCCCTCCCAGACTCCTTCCCTGAGGCCTGTAATTGGAGCTTCTCAGCTCCAAAGACATCAGAGCTTTGAAAGAGGCCTAGCAAAACTGCACGTCATCCACTTCAAGAATCATTTGCATTAACCAGCTGTCAGTGACTAGAAGGAAAGAGGGTTTCATGGACCCTAAAGTAATATGAGTCACCAAGACCCAGAGAGAGTGAGTGTCCATCTCCTAGGAGGTGTTTCACTGACACATTAAGTAGCCCACCTATCTGACAGCAGTTAAAAACAATACCTCAGAAACAAAATACAGGACTATGTAGCACTTTAAAGACTAACAAGATGGTTTATTAGGTGATGAGCTTTCGTGGGCCAGACCCACTTCCTCAGATCAAATAGTGAATCTGAGGAAGTGGGTCTGGCCCACGAAAGCTCATCATCTAATAAACCATCTTGTTAGTCCTGTATTTTGTTTCAGCTACACCACGCTAACATAGCTACATTTCTATCACAATACCTTAGAAGGTATTGATTCATCCGAAAAAGTGGGTTGTGCCCAGGAAAGCTCAGGATACCATCTACCTGTTTTGTTAGTCTCTGTCTAAAGTGCTGCAGGACTATTTGCTGTTTTTTAGGTTACCTCAGAAGGATTTTTCAGCAGTTATCAAATAGCCTCCAAAGACAGTTAGTAATTGCCTCAACAGTGCTTTCAAACCCAGAGCATTACACAGTCTGTACTGCAAATGCTATTACTGTATTTGCAGAAAAGGAGAAATGGTATATATAGTGGTGAATATGTGGATGTCTCCGTTTTACAAAAGTGCACTCTAATTAGTGCTGGTCAAATACTATACCTTGACCAGTGTATGTCTGTTAGCATTTTCCCTCCCTTATTTAATTAATACTTTTTTCATTATTCATCCAGCTTTACATATAATTTATTATGGAGGAAACTTTCAAAGCCATGAAGGCCATTTAGGCATCCAACTTCTATTCTATTCTGTCTCAATGACCTACTCACCTGCATCCTACTTCAGAAGACATTCAAATCTGCACTTGAAAGGGAATCCTCTGAACTGGCATTCATGCTAAAATTCGACACTCACTGCGGGAGGCTGAACAAAGACCCCAGCTACCTTACCCATTACAAAGATAGCTTCCCCAATTATCACCTCTAATACCATTAACTCACAGACATCTACCCTTCCCCACCTCTAATATCATTAACTCACAGGCATTCACCTTCCTTCCCCCCCCTCCCCCCGCATCCCTCTTCTGTTCTGAAATGTGATTTGTCCTTTTCATATATGTTCATTTTTTTTAATTGTATCCTTTGGTATATATGGCTGTGACTATTTTCTTCCACTATTTGATCTGAGGAAGTGGGTCTGGCCCACAAAAGCTCATCATCTAATAAACCATCTTGTTAGTCTTTAAAGTGCTACATAGTCCTGTATTTTATTGGAAGCCAGTGAGAGATGGGCACCTGACTCCCATGTTTCCTGTAAGCTGAGCACTTGGGCAGCCACCTAGGAGAAATCCAGGTGCTGCTCGACTGATTAGCAGAGCTCTCTCAGCCACCCACAGCAAGTAGCATGTGTTTCTATTGATGGTGCACATCTGCACTTGCCTTGGTGCACATAACAAAACGTATTCCACACATGTATGGAAAAAATAAGAGGGAACACTGCCTGGCTCCCATTTATTCCTTTTAAAATCTGCCCCATAACAACAGCTGCCAATCACCTACAACTGAGTAAATATAAATTAGGAAACACTCCACTGAAAACTACAGTACTAGGCTGGGTGTAACTCTTAGTAGTTTGCACCAGTTTGTTGGATGTTTTACCTATTATATCTGAAAGAGAGGAATCTCAGTGGTAGTCTCCATTGAAAACCTACATTGGCATGGCTATATCTATCAGTGGTGTGAAAAAGCCACACCCAAGAAAGATAGAGCTATGCCAACTTAGCCCCATGATTGACACTGCTGGATAGATGGAAAAATTCTTCCATAGACCTACTGACTGTCTCCCAGGGAGGCATCCGTCGGAGGTTTAGGGATACCCCCAGCATAGAGTTCCATTCCTGACCATCTTGGCTAATAGCCATTGATAGACCTTATTCTCCAAGAACGTATCTAGTTCTTATTTTAACCAAATTACATTTTCGCCTTCATAACATGACCTGGCAACAAGTTTCACAGGTTGACTGTGTGCTGTCTGGAGAAGAATTTCCTTATGTTTGTTTCAAGCCTACTGCCTATTCATTTCATTAGCCAACCCCTGGTTCTTGTGCTATGTGAAGGGAAAGACAGGACTTTCCTGTTCATTTTCTCAGCACATTCATGATTTTATAGACATCCATCATATTGCTCCATGGTGATTGCTTTTCTAAGTTGAAGCTGTTCCATACCCCCAGTCATTGTTGTTGCCCTCCTCTCTGCTTTTTCCAATTCTAATATGTTGGTGTGGGGTTTGTTTGTTTGTTTGTTTGTTTGTTTGTTTGTTTGTTTTTTTAATGGAGCAACCAGAACTGCAGGAACAGCAGGCAGTATTCAAGGCGTGGAAAGTCATGTGTTGGTCCCAGTTCTATCTCAGGCCTGCTGACCGACCGTGAGCAAGTCATTTCACCCCTCTGTGCTTCAGTTTTCCCATTTGTAGAATAGTGCTAATACTATTGACCTCCTTTATAGAGCACTTTGAAATGGGTGGGGGGAAAGAGCTGGATAGTAAGACAACAACAGGAGCTAGGTGTAGTACCTTAATATGAATGATAATAAAAATCATATTAAATGTAAGAATGTGGATCTTTAGCCATAATTCATAGTGATCTGGAAGTATTTTAAAATCCTGGCCTGCCCTTCGTCCCATACTATTCAGAACCTGTTTAGTGGAGAAGAATTGTATTTTACAGTGTTTTTGTTTGTTTTTGGTAGGTATTATAGAAACCAAGATTTACAGGAAGATTTACTCTTGCTTTGCTGATACTAAAACAAAGTTGTGCAAAAATGAAAATTGACCTTCAGTTTCAAAGAACTGGCTTTACCCAGCTGACTGTTCTTCCTGCCTCATTCATTTCTTTTGATCGTGCCGGCTGTGGACACTCCGACTGCGGGCTGACTCTGGTAGTTTTCACATTGGTGAATGTGTTATAGATCAGTGCAACTTGGCATTTCCTCTGACATGAAGGCTTTGGGTCTATCTCATCTCAGTAAATTTTCGTGTCAAACAACAGTTGGCTTTGTTTCTTGTGATTCCACTATGACTGGTATGTTGCAATTATCTTTGGATCTCCTTGCTGACAGTTCCTCCTTTTTGTGTATGTGGCTATTTGCACAGCAAGAGAAGCCAGAGTCTAGCCTATTTTATGGGAAGATTTTGGAGTCTAGAGTCTAGTGAGCTTTTTTATAGATTTATGCCTAAAATACCTCTGTGCTGAGAAGGTGCTAGGCCTTCTCAGACATGCACTGGTCCATCTGTTTGGGTTTTTTTAGTTAAAAAAATAAAGAAGTCTAACTCTGCTCAGTGCTATGGACACAGGGCCAGGAAGGATCATCAGAATCATTGAGCTTGGTCACCTGCATAGCTAGGATTTGATAGATATGAAGTAATGAACATGACTGTAAACAGTTCAGGGACTGACCTGTGCAGTATTTCTGGAGTCACCTAGTGACAATTAACCATGCATAAACTTCAAGATAAATGTTCATGAATATCTTCATTTCGGCTATGTCTAGACTATGCTGAAGTGTCGAAAGGCAATATCGTCTTCCGATCTCAGAACTTTCGAAAGTGAAAGTAGTTTGGATGTGGTTTTTTCGGCAACACTCCCGCCTTATTCAAAAAGCTGCTTTTCCTCAAAAAATTAGGTTTACGTGGCTTTTCGAAAAAGGGGGGGGGTTCGCCGAAAAATATGCGTCTAGACTACTTTCACTTTCGAAAGCTCTGCTTTCAAAAGTGAGATCGGAAGAAGATATGCAAATTCCGTGGGAATTTGCATATCCTCTTTCGACACTTTAGCGTAGTCTAGATGAGCCCTTTCTGAGTGGAGTCAAGGAATTTGGTTCCGCTTTCTCTGGCATGAAAACACACTCACATTCATTATCACCTGCACACTTTCTAACACATATGCTTTCTGTCAAACTTTCTCTCATGTGAATGTGCTCATACACACACTCACACACACACACATTCTATATCTGAACACAATTTACCACAGGTAACTAACCCCTGCACCTATGGAGTTATTTTGAAATAATAAGTGCAACATTCACACTACCAAACCTGTTATTTCAAAATAACAGGCAGGGTATTTCAAAATCTGTACTCCGGCTTTCCTTGGGGAATAAGCTTATTTTGAAATAGTTATTTCAAAAGCTATTATTTTGAATTTAGTCATTTTGAAATAATTTCCTAGTGTAGACATGCCCTCTGTCCCACTCCAAGGTAGGCAACTGAAGCAGCCTTTCATAATATTTCTGCTATAGGGTAGAAATAACATCTAAAAGCAGGTTGGCCTAGTAGTTAAAGCACGGAACTGGGAGTAAGGAAATCAGTAATGTAGCCCCAGCTGTGCCACAGAATTCCTGTTTGACTTTGGACAACCAAGATAACCTCTTTATGTATCAGTTCTCCTCATCTGTAAAACGGGGATAATACATCTCTTCCTCACAGAACTAAGGAACAAATTAATTAGTATTTGTAAATTGCTTTGACATAGATGATGCACTGGAAATTCTGGAGTATTAGAATTGAACAATATATCATTTATTTAAATAATTTAATCTCTATTTCGCCTCATGAAATATCCTTAAGCAAATTGCAATCTCCTCTGATTTATTCATTATTCAAAGGTTCAAATATTCATTATTCAAATATATTTTATATAGGATTTTTGTTCTTTGAAATATTTGGATCATGAACACCCAAAATCCTGTCTGTGATGCCTACTCAGATAAATCACATCATTTCTATTCCCTGATTGGATGCATGTTCAAGCTCTTCTGGTATGTATATCTGAGAGTAGGAATTTAAAATATTGGTTTCCATGAATTTCACACCTGTGTGATTTTTAAAGTTTATTCTATAGGAGCTTGTTCACAAACAAAACTTGGTGTCTCATATGTCAACAGCTAGCAAAATGACAGTGTTGTAACGCAGATGGAAAGCAATTAATGTAAAAATGTAAATGAGTATTCACAGATAATTGTTTAAATTATTCATGTCAGGGCCCCAAGTCAGTAAGGTATTTAAGTGACTCAGGGCTTGTTTACCCTTGAAATGCTGCATAAAAGCTCATGATACCATCTACATTTTTGTCGAGTTTCTAAGGTGCTGCAAGACTGTTCCTTGTCAAGTTTTTCCAGTTACAGACTAACATGGTTGAACCCTCTGAAACTTTTGCAATAGCACAGATACTCTGCTGCAGCTGTGCTAGTTCGTTTCAGTGGTGACACTATTTATTCTGCGTGGAGGGGTTCTCCCTTAAGCTTCTATCCTCCACCTCCATAAAAAGGTGTATCTAGGATGACAGAGGAATTCCTCCCTGCCCTAACGCTGTCCATACTGGGGGTTATGTTGGTGTAACAACACTGCGAAGGGAGGTGAATTTTTCATGCCCATGAGTAATGTAGTTCAAGACAATTTAATTTTCTAGTGTAGACCCTTTCTTTTCAGCCCGAGATTAGCCCCACATGGGTCAGCTCCCAGGCAGGGTCAGGGACATGTTTAAATTCCATACTGAACAGAAATTATTTTTTCTTCCCAAGTGTTCTTCTCACAGCGTGTTTTAAAGACATCCTGTATGTTATTATGGTGTTATCCTGTGTACCTCTTAATACCAATTGCTGCTGACCTCCAGTTGGAAACATAACACCTCTGTAATTCAGGAGACATACACATTAGTTTGTAAAAAAATGTGTTCTCAGTTTCAAAAAACCTCCAGCAAATTGAAAGAAACCTTCTGCGACATATTTTCAAAATACCAGTTGGCGGGCCGAACTTTAATGGAAATTGCCTGCCTACCCATGCAGCCGTGGCAAGTGCTTTGACAATTCACTCTGACAGGGGAACTTTATGGAGTAAGAGTCTTTTAATTTTTGCATAAATATACATGCATGAGGGACCTATTTAAGCACACACTTACACCATTGTATATTACACCATTGAGACTTCTCTGATGTTAAAGGCATTACCTCAGTCTACTCCAACATATTTTAAAGAAGAATGCAGCCCACTCAATATACATAAGTCATCAGCAGTGATAGAAACACTATCCAGTGGATAAGCAGAGGAAAGCAGTCTAAATCTTGTTTCTAAAATAAATCAACTATGGCCTATGCTATCATCAGTTAACTCAGAGAGAACTGGATTTTCTGGTTAGTTCTCTTTCCTTGAACCAATGTGCTAGTTCCATTTCTCCCTCTCACAATGAAGGTTTCATCCTGCACCTCTAAGGGTGTGTCTAGACTACTGAGTTTTGTCGACAAAAGTGGACTTTTGTCGACAAAACTATACCAGCGTCTACACTACCGCTGAGTTCTGTCGACATAACGTTGACAGAACTCGGCAGTTTTGTCGACGCTGGTAAACCTCATTTTACGAGGCATAACACCTTCTGTCGACAGAGTTCTGTCGACAGAAGGTGTTATTGCCTGTAGGGTTGTGTCTTGACTACAGGGTTCTGTCGACAAAGCAGCTTGCTTTGTCGACAGAACTCAATGTGTCTGGACGCTCTTTGTCGACAGAAGTTTTGTCGATAGTATCTGTCAACAAAACTTCCGTCGACAAAACCCGGTAGTCTAGACGTACCCTAAGGCTTCATCTACACTGCAGGGTTTTTACGGAAGAAGCATTTTGTCCAAAGAGTTTTTGCACAAAAACTTCTTGTGCAAAAATGCGTCCACATCTCAAAGCGCATTCCAAAAGTGATGTGCTTTTGCACAAGAGAGCATCCACACTGAATGGACACTCTTGTGCAAGAAAGCTCTGATGGCCATTCACAGAATGGCCATAAGAGCTCCTGTGCTTTTTCTGATAGAGGTTTCTTGCACAAAACCCCCTCCGGAGCATCCATACCTGCCTTTTTGCACAAGAGCTGTAGCGCAAAAGGCGTTATTCCTCGTAGGAAGAGGAATAACTCTATGGGCAAAAGCCCTCTGTCCTGTCAATTTTTTTGTGCAAAAACATGCTTGAGGTGTGGATGCTCTGCCGTTTTTTGTGCAAAAATGGATGTTTTGGCACCTTGTAGTGTAGACGTAGCCTAAGAGATTAAGAGAGCCAGAAACATAGGGTCCAAAATTGCATGTCCCCCATTCCCTTGCAGTGGATTCCAGTGGACTTAATACTTATTAGAAGGCAGTTGTGGTCTACTGGATTGTCCTCTTGGCTGGGACTTAGTGCCTGGTGTTCTGTTCTTCATTCTACCTCAGAGCCGCTGTGTGAACTTGAGCAAGTCCTGTCACCAGTGTCTCAATTACTTCATAATACTCACAATAGTAATGCGGAGGTGTAACAGTCAATCCTGAATTACTGTTACAGTTATAGAAAGCTCTTCGTACACAGCATTTAAGTCACTCAAGCTTAGCTCTACATTAAGATTTTTTTAGAAAAAAAAATTGCTGATTGTTGCTAATGCCAGTTTCTAGTGGTGATCACTCTAGGACACTGAGGACTGTGTTGGACTTGCAAGCAATCGCTTTTAGAGTGTGAGAAGGGTGATTCCTGGTCTGCTTGCAATCTAGGAGATCTATAGCAAAGCAGGCAAGCAATATCAGCTTGCAAAGCACCAGTTTAAAGTAAGGCGGAGTGAGTTGTGTCTCACTGCCTTAGGGAGCAGCCTGTTTTCTCTCTTTTGTCTTTGGCATTTTTCTGTGTTATCAAGTAGTTTTACAGTACATTGCAATTCATGTTTTATCTAATTTGTGTGTGTGTGTGTGTGTGTGTGTGTGTGTGTGTGTGTGTGTGTGTGTGAGAGAGAGAGAGATTAACATAACAATAGCAATGATATGAGCAGTAGCATAAACAGTTTTTCTGTGGCTGCTAGATTTTTGATGTCATGTTATACGGATGGGCTGTGTCTAGACTGGCCAGTTTTTCCGGAAAATCAGCCGCTTTTCTGGAAAAACTTGCCAGCTGTCTAAACTGGCCACTTGAATTTCCGCAAAAGCACTGACTTCCTACTGTAAGAAATCAGTGCTTCTTGCAGAAATACTACTCTGCTCCTGTTCAGGCAAAAGTCCCTTTTGCACAAAGCTTTTGTGCAAAAGGGCCAGTGTAGACAGCTCAGATTTGTTTTGCGCAAAAAAGTCCCGATCGCGAAAATGGCGATCGGGGCTTTTTTGCACAAAAGCGCATCTAGATTGGCACGGATGCTTTTCCGCAAAAAGTGCTTTTGCAGAAAAGCATCCGCGCCGATCTAGACGCTCTGTTCCGAAAATGCTTTTAATGGAAAACTTTTCCGTTAAAAGCATTTCCGGAAAATCATGCCAATCTAGACGCAGCCCATATGTTGTCTTAGCCAGCTCAGAGATGATCCAAAATGTCAGTGTCCACAATAGCCTTTTCTGTGCAAGCATCCCTCCTCCCTTGGTACTATGTTGCCATAAAAATGCCTATGAATTAATTGCATTTTTCAAATACTTGATTTCCTGAACTCTTTCTTACATCCTGAGTCTTTGTGAAAATCTCTTTACATTACAAGATTATGCCTCACATAGTGAAGTTTTGAGATCTGTGCATGGGAAGCACTCTATAAATGGGAGTAATATTTTACGAGTGGACACTGGCTAAGTAGGTCGCTTGTCTGACTTAGTCTGACTTCTGATTATGAAAAGTACCAGATTCCTTCTTCTGTCTCTGAGGCAGAGACTGGGCGCCATCACTTCTTTAGTCCACTGAGTTAGTTAGAACCGTAGTTTGCGTTGTACATATCCAGGGTTGCATTTTCCCCACCAAATACGCAACTAGCTTCCATTAGCATTAATCGGAGTTACAAGAGTGCACCACCAATAGGCCTCTCACAGTGTTAATATTTAACAAGAGTCCTGCAAGCTGGGCACATTTCAGTCACCTAGGTTTCATACAGACTATTTTCTGCAAACATTATAAATCCACATGCTATTCAGAGAAGTTATTTAGTAATAGTGGGCCAAATTCAAAGGCAAGTCTAAGGGAAGGCAAAAACTGGTGTCACATACTCTTCCTGCTCCCTCAGCATGTAACTTGCACCATCTCCTCAATTCAGACTTACTTGTTTATGTATGTTTACAAAGCACCATCCAGCACTCTGGGCTTTGTACAAAATGTACAAATAACCAAACAAGTTGAAAGGACCAAAACAAACAGCACAATCACTCAAGTGACTTTACTCTCACTGTTTGTTACAGTCATTTGAAAGATCAAACTCTTTACTGCAATCAAATAAATGCTGTCATGCCAGTTTATACCAGTGGAGCATTTAGACAGTATTAATTTCTATCCAGCTCATGAGAGCCATTCCTGCCCAGTCCCTCTCACAGGCCCCTGGTTCTCCGTCAACCATCTATCCTGTGGTGAGACAAATTTGTAAGAGGCTGTAAGTTATATAACTGAGTCTAAGTTGATGTGATTTAACATGCTGAGGGGTTGAAAAGCCAATGTAAAGTACAACCGCATAGACTGAGCTCTGAATGTGAATCCATAAGTTCTGCCCTTACTTACATCTCATTGGGGTTACATAGACAAGCCTACACTGGCACTTTACCGCACTGTAACTTTCTGGCTCAGGGGTGTGAAAAATCACACTGCTGAGTGCAGCAAGTTAAAGCTCTGAAAAACACCAGTGTAAACCTGCTACGGTGCTGGAAGCGGCACTCCCGGTGCTGTTAGCTATTCCTCTCATGTAGGTGGTTTATCTGGAGTACTGGGAGAGCACTCCCCCAGCGCTCGTGCCATGGCCACACTGCCACATTATTAAAGCGTAGAAAAAGCCATAGAATGTACATCAGGGGAGAATTTGCTCCAGTAGGGTCTCTTAGGTCTACTCTACACTAACAACACTCCCCCGTCGACCTAATCTCTGTCACTTCAGCTATGATGTGGGGAACCTTCTTTGGGTCGGGGCCACTTACCCACAAAATAAAAAAATCAGTCAGAAGCAACAAGCAAAAGAAAAAACCCCAAACAAACAAGCAAAACAACCCCTACCTCACTGATGTGGCCTCGGAGAAGCAGAAATTCAGTCCCCACATTCCACTCGCACAGCAGAGCCCAAGCTAGATTTTGTGGGGGAAAAGCCTTGAGACAGCACTTTACAGTACCAGCTGAGGGGAGGGGGAGCGGCAAAGCCACTTTCTCCCCCACCAGGCAGAGGCCATGGATTGGATCTGGCCCACAAGCTCCAGGACTCCTTCCCCTACTACAGGCAGCCAGCACTGGCATTCCAGTCCTGCGCGGGGAGCTGTGGGGAGTGGAAGTGTAGTGCTGCAGCGTCAGTGTGGGCTCCCCAATGCTGGGAGTGGAGCCCAGAACCACGGCAGCCAATTCCAGGCAAGCCAGGGGCCGGATCCAACCCTCGAGCTTTAGGTTCCCCACCAGTAGCTGAAGCTTACATACTTATCACAGCATCTTGAGTGTGGTAGGATCAGTGGGGGCTGCTCTCCCATTAACGGTGTCTACTCTTCTCATCCTGGTGGAGTACTGGCATTTATGGGGGAGTGCTCGGAGATCAATTTATCATGTCTAAGCAGGAGCGATAAATCTACTGGTGGATCGATCGCCGCAGCATCGATCCCTGGCATAGTGGAGACAAGCGCTTAGATTCATAGATTCCAAGGCCAGAAAGGACCATTGTGATCCTCTTATAGAAGTTCCCCGCCCAACTACTCTTGGGCTGTGTCTAGACTGGCCAGTTTTTCCGGAAAATCAGCCGCTTTTCCAGAAAAACTTGCCAGCTGTCTACACTGGCCACTTGAATTTCCGCAAAAGCACTGAATTTCCTACTGTAAGAAATCAGTGCTTTTTGTGGAAATACTATGCTGCTCCCATTCGGGCAAAAGTCCCTTTTGCGCAAAACTTTTGTGCAAAAGGGCCAGTGTAGACAGCTGAGATTTGTTTTCCGCAAAAAAGCCCCGATCGTGAAAATGGTGATCGGGACTTTTTTGCACAAAAGCGCGTCTAAATTGGCCACGGACGCTTTTCCGCAAAAAGTGCTTTTGCAGAAAAGCGTCCGTGCCAATCTAGATGCACTTTTCCGAAAATGCTTTTAACTGAAAACTTTTCCATTAAAAGCATTTCCGGAAAATCATGCCCGTCTAGACGTAGCCTTAGAGTAGGGCTTTTAGAAAAACATCCCATCTTGATTTAAAAATGGTCAGCAACAGAGAATCCTCCCCAACTCTTGGTAAACTGTTCCAGTGGTTAATTACTCTCACTGTTACAAATGCATGCCTTATTTCTAGTCTGAATTTGTCTCGCTTTAATTTCCAGCCATTGGATCGTGACCAGTCCCTGCTCTCAGAAACATGTGGTTTCTGTTAATTTCAATGGGAACTCACATCCAAGAGGAAAACTGTAACAGAGCAGAGTCTTGTAAAATCTCCAAGGATAGAAGTTGATGCTGACTCTTTTTATGTGCTGTAAGCCCGTTTGGAAGGTGGTTCATTTTGACTTTATAAATGAATAATCTCTCCTTCAAGGATCTAGGTAGAACACCCCACCCTCCTTCCACAAATAATAGGTACGGAGATCACCAGTGATGGGATTGTCAGGAAATAAATTGAGGGTTTCACATCGTTTCCTGACCCGCAGGCATCGGGGGTCAGGACAGTTTTGTATGGTATCAGATTAAGGTTGAATCAAGGCTGTCCAGATCTAGGAGAATGGTTTAACCAAAAGCTCTGCTGGATATTAGAGAGATATTTACCAAGGCATATTCTATCCATAATCCAGGGGGTTGAAAAGTTGTCAGTTTGAATCTTAATGAAGTAAGGTCAGTGAAAAACTCCATTCTGACACCACCTAATAGTCCAGGCCCCATGTTGGTTGTGACAGGGCGCTCGCCCTGCACTGGCCCTTTAAGGGCAGACCCCGGCCTGAACCAGGGCCGGGGAGTACAGCCCAGCTGAGGCTGTACTAGTCCATTAGGGCCCAGCTGGGAGCTATAATAGAGGATGGGCTGCTGCTGTGAAAAGGGGAAGCAGTAAGAACCTGGCTGGAGAGGGAGGAGGAGGCTCCCTGGAGCTAGGGCAAGGCTGGGGGAGGCCAGGCAGGGCTAGGGGAGCTCTGGCCAGCAAATCCTCAGACTGCAGGGCTTGAAAGAAGGCCCGAGGAAGGAACATCGACCCCCGGAAGGGGGGCTCAGAGACAGACTTGGGCACTGCCGGAGGGCAGTGTGGCGAAGAGGACGCCGCAGCCGGGAGTAAAGAGGGGAGACATCACCCCAGAGAAGGCACCCTACCCGCCGAGGGAGCCAATTCCTGAGGACAGACGGCAGGGGGGTTACGGTGGTGAGTGCACCCCTTCACATTGGTCTAAAATCTAATATTCATGCAGTGCGAAGAAATAAACAACACACATTATTCCAAATCATAATTACTGGGCTGGAGGTTGGGGGAAGAGGGGTGTGCAGAAAGCATTTGAGTGAGCACAACGCGAACAACAATATTTTATTTTCTTCATACGTCCATAGAGCTCCCAGACACTTTTAAGGAGCAATGAGAGAGCCTCTTAAGTTCTGGAGACTGGTTTGCATCAGAGAACTATCCAGCATGCAAAATATTTGTATGAATTATCTGAGCCTCTTGAATCTGCATAACTACATGGAGTAAGAATAAGCTGGCAGGAAATACTACAAGAACAGCAATCCTCACGCTATCTTGCCAGGAGAAGGTACTGAGCCGTAAAGTTTGATTGCAAAGTTCTGCATCTGAACATGTGTGACCAGACGTGTCAACCATACCCTTGCCTCTTCCATGAACACAGGCCATTCTGAGACCTTTCTCTTTGGTAACACCATCAGGTGCTTTACTTTGTGTCTCAATCTCTCGTCCAATGCATATCAGCCCACCACACCTTTGCACTGTTTTTCAGCTTTTTGGCACATTCTCCCAAGCAGGGTGGAGTTGAAGTCTCTCTCCCAAAGGAACTCTCTTTGTCAAGACTTCCTAGTCTTCGATCTCTGCTTCCTTTGTCCTTCCTTCCTGTGCTCTTTTGAAACCACTTGCCTGTTAATGGGCTAACTAACTCATTGACTTCCTACCCCTTATCTGGCCAGGTAATAAGGCCCACTCCTGTCTAATTAGGTCTTTTCCAGGGAACTCAGTTGGTGCTAATGGTGACCAGAGTGCTGGCTTAAGTTCCATCTCTCAGCACTTGGTCACAACAACTTGAATGCCTTGGCGCTGTTGGGACTGAGGCCTTGGTTCAAACACATCTCTGATTTGGCATGACTCTGAATGTGGCATGGCAGAGGTGAGTAAAAATAAATATAACAGGGCAGGACAATAGCCAAATATTGCCCAATCTACTACGTATGGTTCCAAACACAGGGACACCAAGTTGCTTACTCTCCGTGCCTTCTCCGTGGGCTGCAGTTTCTAGATCCTCCTCTGGCTCTATGGGGCAAACCTCAGGGCTGGCCTTACCATGAGGCAAACTGAGGCAGCCGCCTCAGGTGCCACACTGTGGGGGAGTGCCATTAGGACCCTGTGACAGGGCGCCTGCTCTGCACTGGCCCTTTAAGACCAGGATTCAGGCCTGAGCCGGGGCTGGGAACAGAGAGGCCAGCTGAAGCCGTTAGGGCGAGTGAGGGCCCAGCCGGCAGCTATATAGAGAAGCACAGTTTGCTTAGAGGGGGGCACCAGTGAAGGGCTGACTGCTGAGGATGCAGGAGCTCTCAAGAGGGAGACAAGCTGGGGATAGCCAGCTAGGGCTGGGAGAGGGCCAGCCAAGACTCCCCCTGGCTAGGGGCTGGAGGCAAGACCCCAGGTTCGGAGGCGGATTTGAATTTCCCGGGCTTCATTTGCATGTTGCCGGGCGCCGCCATTTTTAAATGTCCGCTAGTTTGGACTCCGTGCCCGCGGCTACACGCAGCACGAACTAGGTAGTTCGGAATAGGCTTCCTATTCCGAACTACCTGTACACCTCGAGGAGTTCCATGAGGAGTACAGGTAGTTCGGAATAGGAAGCCTATTCTGAACTACCTAGTTCATGCTGCGTGTAGCCACAGGCATGGAGTCTGAACTAGCGGACATTTAAAAATGGCGGCACCCGGCAACATGCAAATGAAGCCCGGGAAATTCAAATCCTGGGCTTCATTTGCAACTCCGATTGACTACATTACCACCCTAGTTCGAACTAGGGTGGTAGTGTAGACATACCCAGAGAGGCTAGATGAGGACAGTCAGGGGGCACTGAGGCACGGTGGGGGCGTGCACCCTGACAGACCCAGAGTATAGAAAATTGTGTCTGCTGCTAGTGCAGCAAGGGGGCATGGGGGCGTCATTTGAGCTCCCCACCTCAGGTGCCAAAATGTTGTGGGCCAGCCCTGGCCAACCTGTTAGCTTGTAGAGGCAACCCTTCCAAGTGGCTGCCCTTCCCCACTTTTTGAGGCCAGCCAGCCAATCAGAGCTGCTCCATGTGACGAGAGGCTTCTTCCCTTCTCAGCTCATGGAGCAAGCAAACTTCGCATTTATCACCCAACTTGGATTGCTTGGGATGCCCTCCACCCTCCTGCTGTCTTGCTGGCTCTGCAGATTTTCCTCTCTGCTCTGCCCCTCTCCTGGGGCTCTTAGGATGGGGATGAGGGAGCAAAAAAACTCTCCCTGGTTTCCCCACATGTGGGGGTATTAGAGACTGCATGTTCCCCCACCGCTCCTCTGCATCACCCAGCAGCAGCAGAATGAGGGTATGTCTACACTACCCCGCTAGTTCGAACTAGCGGGGGTAATGTAGTCATCTGCAGGTGCAAATGAAGCCCGGGATTTGAATTTCCCGGGCTTCATTTGCATGAAGCTGGCCGGCGCCATTTTTAAATGCCGGCTAGTTCGAACCCTGTGCCGCGTGGCTAGACGCGGCACGGACTAGCTAGTTCGGTTTAGGCTTCTAATCCGAACTAGCTGTACACCTCGTTCCATGAGGCGTACAGCTAGTTCGGATTAGAAGCCTAATCCGAACTAGCTAGTCCGTGCCGCGTCTAGCCACGCGGCACAGGGTTCGAACTAGCCGGCATTTAAAAATGGCACCGGCCGGCTTTGTGCAAACGAAGCCCGGGAAATTCAAATCCCGGGCTTCATTTGCACCTGTGGATGACTACATTACCCCCGCTAGTTCGAAGTAGCGGGGTAGTGTAGACATACCCTGAGGGAGCAGAGGGGCTGGGGAGAAGGAGTCTCTGGAGAGCCATAGGATGGCAACAGCAGCAGAGCCAGATGTATTTGGGCAGAACAGCAATGGGGGATAGATAGCATTTGAAAACCGAGAGCCAATAGGAGTGGGGGAAGCAGCGTGGAAAGCAAGAGGTGCCATTCCTCTTCACTGTTTTGAAAGCATGGACTAATTTTACATGGTCTGTAATACCCAGCTATTATTCTATCCCAGCCCCATCTGAGATCAGGTCCCCTTTGTGCTAGACATTGTACAAACACAGAGCAAGAGCCCTGAGGGTTTGCAGTCTAACCAGAGAAGACAGATAAAGGTTAGGGGGGAAAACAGGAGAAGAGGGTAAGTAATTTGCCACAGAGCAGGTTAGTAGCAGTATCAGGTCTCCCAGTTCAGTGTCCTGGCCACTCAATCACACTGCTGCTCTTCCAAAGCATTTTTTTAAAAGGCTGGTGTTAAAAAAACATGTTTTTCTGGGCAGACAAGCTGCTCTCCCTGTAGGAACAGTTGTTGTCAGCTGCCGCTGTAGGTAATGGTAAGAAAATGTACTGCAGTGTGAAGCTTTGATGTGGAAAGGGGGATTTAAAGAAGCGTCACTGACAGGATAATGCAGGCAGCGTTTAAGCAGAGTTTCAAACTGATCGTAATACTCCACTTGATAAATGTCTGGTTTTGAACTTTAAGCCATTAAGGTTTCACATGAAGAATAACAACCTCTCACGAAATAAATTCTTACTGTTCTGGGGTTTCTCTTAGGAGGGGGAAAAAAAAGGCTGAACGAGGAAAGAGACCAAGACGTATGCCTGGGTCCATTGCCTCCATTGAATACCACCATATACCATAGCAGAAAGCAGTGAAATTAACCATTGACTGATCGATTTTCTGTAAGGCCTTATCTATCCAGAGAGCACTCACATTGCAATGCGAGAAAAGTCACAACAGGCGCCCAGTTTTGGTGACAAAAAAACTTCCGCCTCTGCGAAGGACTTTTGTCTTCCCTCCCTCCCGTTATTGTTGACAGTCATTCAGTGTGTACTATAGCTATAGTAGGCTTTTTGTCAAGTTTATTGAACTCCAACATGTTTCCCACAATGCCTGATTAGCCACTCTGGCCAGCACTTTGTACTCTGCTGCTCTGCAGCCATGTAAACAGATGTGCCCCTCCCAGCTGCAAACTCCAGGAATTTTAAAATCCATTTCCTCCTGTATTGCTCATTCTGAGGGGTCCTCTCAGGGAAACAGTGGTGGCTATCACTCAAGATATTCTTGTGCTTGGAGTCCCCGAGAGCTTTTGGATCTTATCAGTGTGTAAGATGAAGAATAGGTGCAATCACAGCTGTAAGTGACCCATAGGAAATGGGACATGTATGGTCACATTTCTCAAGCCTTTTGTGTGAAGGAGTCCTACCTGGCATACCAGAAGGTGAAGGAGGCAAACAGCCAGTCTGATGCTGCACCTAAAACATGCTTTATTTTTTTGAAAGAACTGGACACAGTCCTGGGAGTGGAGGGGTCATGAGGCCAGCCAAGCATGGCCACACTGGGTGGTCCAGCAGTGCTGGGGGAAGGGGACAGGCTATGGTTCCTGTGGGGATGGAGGTGGGTAAGGCTGCACTGCCTGGCCCCAGCAGTGTTCCAGGGGAGGGGGCACAGCGGTGGAACTGGTGGGGCTTTGCCTTTACCCCACCCACCCCAGACTGGCACTCAGGCCAAGAGCCAGGGGTAGGGTTTTGAAACAGCGTATCCACTTACCTGTAGAATTCTAATTACAGTCTGCTCCATTTTATGCATGTCAGTTGCATCTTTTTATAATACTAGAACTGTGCATGTATTCCAAATGTATCCTCAGCCCGCATTTGTGCAGTGCCAGTGTAGTTTCCTCTGATCTACCTTCAGTGCTTCTAGTTCAGCATCCTAGAGTTTTATTGTCTTCATATTTTTCCTGCTAGGCAGTTTCTTGGGCAACGTTTACCTCAGCATCTGCCCATGTGCAGTACAATTGGCTTACTTACCAGTGATTCAATTCCTTAGTGTAAAAACAGGGGAATCTTTTTAAAAGCACCCAAATCTCCTTCTCAGAATAAGCTAGCTACTTAAAATCCTGAATCCCATGGACTTTTATTGAGACTTAGGTTCATAAGTCCCATTTTTAGAAGTGACTTAGGCACCTCAGGCATTTAGGTCCTCTGGAAAATTTTATCCACAGCCTTTTTCAGGCAGTTATGTACATCATGGAGGGTGGGGAGGGGGAGGAGGAGAAGGACTTAATTCGGTGTCTGTCTTAACCTCTTGGGCAATCTTCCTTTGATTCTCCACCTTGACTTTTCTTAAGCTTGCTCTGCATTTCCAGGTCTCCTCTAGCCTACTGCCAGATACACCATGATTCAACTTAATACACCCCTTTCTTACTCTTGATTGTAGATGGTGTACAAGGGTCATCTTCCGGGCACATTTGTATTCTTATCTTTGAACTCTTTCCCTTTTCTATTTTATGGCCCTGCTGGTTGGGTTTGTGTAACCTGCTGTTCAGTGTGAGTTGTGTGTTCATCTCTGTCCCTCAGCCACAGAAGGTGTGGACATGACTATCCATACAGTGTTTGGAGCCCATGGGGGTGAGCCTTCAGGCCAGGTCGAGGGACTAAAATGGGGCTCATGCTACCATTCTAAATATAGCTGAGCGGCGCTCAGAAGTTTCAGCTCAGGCTCCGAGAGGCCCAAGCCCCCCTACACACATCTCAACAGTCTTCAGCAAGATGCCAAGTTATAAGCATTATATCACCAGGATGATGATCATCCACAGGAGATGTCAGCATTACTAGCTTTGTAGAATTTACTCGTTCAGCGGTGTCACATGCCATTTCATAACCTTTGATTGCACCTATATCGCCGCGTTTGTTTCGCTGACATTCGCCGGCCTTCGGTTACTTTCCCATTTTTGTCTCACTTTCCTTCTAAATTACATACATATTCAATGACATTTATGGTGACTGTGACCCTGGCTCTATCTTCAGTAACATCTTTTGTGCTACTCGGAAGACAAAATGACCCCTTTTCCCCAAGTCACGGGTAGATTAATACTGTGTGGTCTACACTCACAGCATGCCTTGCATTCCCACTCATGGACATGGACTGTATGGTTTGTGGAGGGGGCTTTTGCCTTAAGTGATGACACATTCCCTTTCTGGGGGGAAAAATATCCTATCCTGTAGCAGTACCCCATAGCGGAAGACTATGGGGCCAGCATATTCCAGAGCTTCCTGTAAATTATTCTCTGGAAGGGAACCCCCATTTCTAAAGATGGTCCTGCACTGTTCCTCTGGCCCCTTCTCCTATGGCTCTTCCCTGTCAGACTCAAGCTACCACTGAGTCAATGGCACCGATGCAAGGGGAAAATAAAACTTTCTGTGGTGGCAACCACTACAGAGTATGGGGCTGATGCTGTTTCAAGCAGCATTCACTTAGGCATAGGCAGCCATGGGTTAGCAAGGGGGGAGTACCAGGGGACTGTTTCTTCCACTCCTGCTCTATCCTCCCCCCCCCCCCCCAAGACCTACAGAGCCAGAACCCCACAGAGACTGAGCAGATGGGCCTCTGTTGATTTCAAGAAGGTGAAGGTGGAAATGCAGTCCCCTCCACACACACACACGACTTCCAGGAGATACTCACCCACATTGCAACCCCTGAAATTAGTGCCTACCGACTCCAGGAGCTACTATTACCTAACCATATAAGCCACAACATCAGGGGCTTATACAACTGCACATTCACTAATGTGATCTATGCCATCAAATGCCAGCAATGTCCCTCTGTCATATATATTGGCCAAACTGGACAGTCTCTCCGATAAAGGATAAAAGGACACAAGTCAGATATCAGAAATGGTAACACAGAGAAGCCTCTTCTAGGGGTACACTTTAACCTGCCTGTTCATTCAATCATGGATTTTAAAGTAGCCATTCTTCTACAAAGGAATTTCAAAAACCAACTACAGAGGGAGAGAGTGCAGAATTGGCCTTCATATGCAAATTTGACACTATTTCTCATGGATTGAACAATGACCTGAAGTGGATGAACTTAAAAAACAAATAGTCTAGCAGCACCTTAAAGACTAACAAAACATGTAAATGGTATCATGAGCTTTTGTGGGTACAACCCACTTCTTCAGATGATGACTATTAAAAGTCCAGTTCCAAAATAAATAGGGGATGGCAGGGGGGAAAGAAGGCAGGGAAAACATAATGAAATAGAGTGTTCATATTACATGAAGCTGAGAGAGAAGGTGCAAATTGTTCTTAAGTACTCATTGTTTGGTTGGTTAAGTCAGTACATAGTGTGGTCACCAGATAATGTCTTTATTCATACCTTTGTGATGGGTCCCAAACTTGTAAATGAAGTTAAGTTCCAACCCTTCCCTGTGTATTTGGTTGTCAAATTGGCCTGAAACAACATGGTGACTTGGAGATCCATTAATGAGTGACTGGGCAGGTTAAAGTGTTCTCCAACAGGTTTCTGTGTGTCGCCTTTTTAGGTATCTGATTTGTGTCTATTAATTCTTTCCTGTAGAGCAGGGTTTCCCAACCTATGGGTTGGGACCCAAATACAGGTCGCCATTACATTTCAAAAGGGTCGCCAAGTGTCTCCCCCGTGGCTCTGCCCCCTCTCCTCCCCCCCGTTTTTGAATTGCCTTGGGTCACCAAGTCTTCCTGAATTGTCAAAATGGGTCTCCATCTGTTAAAGGTTGGGAACCGCTGCCATAGAGACTGTCCAGTTTGGCCAATATACATGGCAGAGGGGCATGAGCCATTATAAAACGTGCTTTCCTTATAGTCAACACCCAACTGACATCAAAAGCTAGGTATGGTTCACATCCAGCCCACTCAATTAGCCTCATTAGCACCGGCACTATAGTTAACAGGTACTTCCCCGCCACTTCTTTTTCTGTTATAAAATGTGAGGGTCTCCCCTTTTCTCTCCACTCTGCTCATCTGAGCAAATGGGTTTTTCCCCTGAAACCTCATGATATTGTATGTATATTTGTTAGTTTCTAACGTGGTACAGGACTACTCGTTGTTTTTTAAAGTAGAGACTAACACAGTTACCCCCGAGACTTTACATCTCCCATGTTTGTGCTTTGCATGGTTCAGTCCATTCCTGTTACCCTCTTGATGAGGCAAGCCATAGCAAATTCCTGAGGTCTTGCTTCAATTTATTAGCTTTCTTCTTGATGCAGTTGGCTCTACTCCACTTCCTGTCTCCAAACCAGCTACTACACACAGCACAGTCCACCTCTCCCCTTTCATTTGCTCTGATTTCTAGATGTCAGTTGTCCTCTGCTCACAGTTACACTAATGATTTTACAGGTATTCCTGGGTGTTAATATGCAATACATCTCAGTTATCCACATTTCTATTTCATGCTTCTTGCTTCCGTATTCAGATTAAAACCACAGAGAGCCACATACAACCATTCATTCCTCTTTTCCAGTGTTTTTCTGATTATTTAAATTGCTTCCTGTAAACCAATGTTTCTCCACCAGTGGTACGAGTAACCCTTAGAGGTACTCAAGAGAAGTCTGGGGGTATATCAACAACTGAAATTTGGAGAAAACAATTTTGGTTTGAAGTTTTACAGTGCTTTATTATTTTTGTACTTTTTACACCCAAAAATTTCATCGACCACCAGGCTATGATTAAGTTGTTTAAACAAATGTGTTGCGGTGGTAGAAAAAAGTTGTGTGTGTCTGAAAACTGTAGGTACTGGGGGTACTCTTTTTTTTTTAAAGGGGTACTTTACAAAAAAAAAAAAAAGTTGAGAAACACTGTTGTAAACTAGCTCCTGGATACACCCCTGGCCTGATTGTGAGCCCAGTCCAATTCTCCCACCTCACCGTTCTGTCTGAACATCTAGTCTTGGTTTTCAGGGGTGTGACAGTGTGGTTAGAGCAGGGGTCTATGGTCCCTCTTCTCCTCTTCAATCGCCTTCACCATGAGGTACTACTTCAGCCTAGGAGATTTTGTCACACTTGTTCCTTCCGCCATCTTCCTTTTTCTTGGGCCACAGAGACACCACGTGTGACAGATCATTTTACACATCTCCTAAGACTGATGGGTGCTTAAAAGTTTTAACAGTATACAGGGAGTGATTTGTGCAGACACAGTTATGCCAGTAAAAGTCCTAATGTAACTATAGTTATATCAGTATCAAAATGTTTTATAGCACTGCAGTTTATTTCAGTTCCTGAACCAAAATAAGCTATACCGCTGTAAATACTTTTAGTTCACTCTAGTGATGGGGACATTGCCACTTCAATATTGCTGCCATAGTGGAAGTGTAAAACTGACTGGTACACAAGCCTCCAAGACAGGGTCTACCTCTGGAAGGGGATGGAGTTGCCCTGCCTGAGCCAGAGACGTGGTCAAGTGAAATGGAGATAAAGTGCTACTTCGCAGAGCAGATGAGGGGTTCGGAAATAAGGCCTGGTGTACACTTCAGGGCTGTGTCTAGACTGGCCAGTTTTTCTGCAAAATCAGCTGCTTTTGCGGAAAAACTTACCAGCTGTCTACACTGGCCGCTTGAATTTCCGCAAGAACACTGACGATCTCATGTACGATTGTCAGTGTTCTTGCGGAAATACTGTGCTGCTCCCGTTTGGGCAAAAGCCCTCTTGTGCAAATCATTTGCGCAAGAGGGCCAGTGTAGGCAGCACAGTACTGTTTTGCACAAAAAAGCCCCGATGGCTAAAATGGCGATCGGGGCTTTTTTGCGCAAAAGCGCGTCTAGATTGGCACGGACGCTTTTCCGCAAAAAGTGCTTTTGCGGAAAAGCATCCATGCCAATCTAGATGCTCTTTTCCGAAAATGCTTTTAACGGAAAACTTTTCCGTTAAAAGCATTTCCGGAAAATCATGCCAGTCTAGACGTAGCCCAGAAGTTTTTCCTACGCTGGTTAGGGAATGTGAAAAAAAAAACAACAACAACACCACAGACATTCCATCTGCTAGAACTGTGCCAGGAAAAAAATCACAACTGTCAATGTTGTCATAGCTTATTTTGTGCAGGTGTAACGTTGACACACGGAACCGAACTTGGGACCACTGAAGGTTAGTGCGTGAGCTTCTACAGCTTGAGTTAAAAGCCAGCTGGCTCTCAGCTAAGACTGTACAGCAAACTCATTCTCTCTCTCTCTGAGGAGTCTGTGCTAATAAATGGGACATTCCCAGTATGTTTGTGGGTTACACAGGGAGCTGGTATGTGCTATCTGGCCAAGAGAAATGCTTTGCTGGTAGAAGCTGCGTCTCCTCGAGGAGGATTTGCCAGTACAGTGCTACTGATAGAGCTAGTGTAGACAAGGTCTCACACCCACTCCTTGGGCTTAGGGCCTGCTCAGCAGTGCACTTGAGCTGTGCTCCTGGATCCTCCTTTACCAGCTCACTTGATTCTCCTTAACTTCTCATAGAATTGCGAATTTCCATGGTGGGTTTTTTCCCCCCATGCATAACATTAAGGGGAGCACCACTCAAGTATGTGAGAGCAAAAAATTGTCTTAAGTGGCCTCGTCTTTCTTTTCTCTTTCCTAATGACAGTAATTAAATTCCCCTCTGTTGTCTACAGTTTAGTAATTCAGGGTTTCCTTTCTATTTTCCTTTCACATGACCATTCTTCTCAAAATTCTGGGTACTGGGTACGCAAACCTTTCATTTGCTTTAATCCTGTGCAACAACGAAGATTGCAGATGAGTAACTTTGCTCAGGATAAACTGAAGCAGCCAACACAAAGTGCACATTGTGCTGTCCCTTGACGTCTTGATTCAGCAAGCCCTGAGCTTCCATTGTTTGCAGTTCACAGAGTTCACCTTTGCTTTAGTCTCCTCTTATATTAAAGAAAACAAAGGGGGCAGGGAAAATGAGAAACACGAACACAGGCAGTAGGTCAGCAAGCCCACACACTCTGTACTCACTCAATATCAGCTACAGTCCAATCAATCAGTCTCAACAGCCCGCGGGAGACTATGTGCCCAACTTACCTAAATTTATTTTCTTTAATAACAAAAACCTCCTGTGACTCTGAGGTTAGTGCCGGCACAATGAAAGGCCTTAGTCTGAGATCTGATCTCTTGCTCCCTGCGGTGTGTTGAGCAATGTGACCATCACACTGTTGTTTTCTGCCTACCACCCTTTTAAATCACTAAAGGACAGCACTGTCTGCTGACATAGGCAGAGTTTGACTCAGTACAGAGTGTCATAAAAACAGTCAGACTAGAAGTCCATCCAGTCCAGTATCCAGTCTGCCGCCAGTGGCCAATACTAGATGGCCCAGAGGGAATGAACGGAACATCATCGAGTGATTTCCCCCCTGTCACCCATTCCCAGAGGCTAGGGACACCATTCCTACCCATCCTGGCTAACAGCCATTGATGGACCATGAATCTATCTAGTTCTTTTGGAACAGGTCCCATCTGAGGAGAGATTAAAGAGACTGGGACTTTTCAGCTTGGAAAAGAGGAGACTAAGGGGGGATATGATAGAGGTCTATAAAATCAAGAGTGGTGTGGAGAAAGTGAATAAGGAAAAGTTATTTACTTGTTCCCATAATATAAGAACTAGGGGCCACCAAATGAAACTAATGGGCAGCAGGTTTAAAACAAATAAAATGAAGTTCTTCTTCACATAGAGCATAGTCAATCTGTGGAACTCCTTGCCTGAGGAGGTTGTGAATGCTAGGACTATAACAGGGTTTAAAAGAGAACTAGATAAATTCATGGAGGTTAAGTCCATAAATGGCTATTAGCTAGTATGGGGAAGGAATGGTGTCCCTAGCCTCTGCTTGTCAGAGGGTGGAGATGGATGGCAGGAGGGAGATCGCTTGATCATTGCCTGTTCGATTCACTCCCTCTGGGGCACCTGGCATTGGCCACTGTTGGCAGACAGAGCACTGGGCTGGATGGACCTTTGGGCTGACCCAGTATGGCCGTTTTTATGTTTTTTGAACTCTGTTAAAGTCCTGGTCTTCACAACATCCTCTGGCAAGGAGTTCCACAGATTGTGCACTGTGTGAAGAAATACTTCCTTTTGTTTGTTTTAAACCTGCTACCTATTAATTTCATTTGGTGACCCCAAGTTCTTGTGTTATAGGATCAAGTAAACACCTTTTCCTTATTCACTTTCTCCACACAAGGCATGATTTTATATAGACCTTTATCATATCCCCCTTTGGTCTCCTCTTTTCTAAGCTGAAAAGATCCAGTCTTTCTAATCTCTCTTGTCAGATGAGCCATAAACAGTGTGCTTTCTTCTATGGAGACTCCCACTTCAGTTATTTCTTATGATATTTTTGAAATGTAAAAATCAGCACAACTAGGAGTATCTGCCTGTTATTTGTAAAATATTGGAAAAATCTATTACAATCCCAAGGTTAGGAAAACTCTATGGGTGACATGGTCAGCTCCTAGGAGGTGAGATCACATGGCAGAATGCATGGGAAAAGACCATACCCAAGTCTCTGCAGTTATCGCTTTGGCCAAAGTAAGAGCAGTGATGATAGTGAGTTATGTCTAAGGCTGCTGCACAGCCCTTAAGGCAAGGAGCTAAGACACAACAGAGAGGACTATAACCTATGAGTTTTATAAATCATGGCTCCACTGCAGGAAAGTTCATACCACACTGTTCTCAGTGTAAAATCTGGTCTCTTTATTGGTTGTGCCTAAGTCACAGAGGGGACCTTGCAGGGTATATCTCCAGGCTGTTGCTGGACTTATAAAGCTCTATTTATTATATGACACACTATATCAGTTAATCATAACATCACACAATAACTGAATGATAAAATGAAGTAATTGGCTATACCACATCCCCTCCCATTTCTCTCCTGCTCTGTATTTTCCATCAGGTTCCCTGCATCATCCCTCTCTACAACCTCTCTCTCCTTATGAGAGGTGAACGACCCATCGGAGCTTGCAGCAGGCCAAGCAGCGTCTCCACCTGACTGGGCTCAGTACAAAGAAAAAGAAGAATGGAGGAGGCCTTCTGAAAGCTGAAGGAGGAAACTAAGGAAATAAAGGTGTCCAGAGAGGAGGAGTTTGGGGACAGAAAGCTGTTAGGATCCTGCACTCTAGGGCTTGCCAGCGGCATGCAAACTGAACCATCTCAGGTCTATTCAAAGGGTTTGGCAGAAGCTAGCAGATTAATTTGGAGGTGTAAATTCTATAAGGTACAAACCTCAAGAAGAGGCCCTTTTACCTCCATATACTGACCATACTACCCAGGCCACAGGGACACCTAGATCACCTCTTTATGTTGCCCATAAAGAGAACTGTTGGCCAATTGTTTCTCCCACTCCATTGTGCTGGGGCTGAGTGGCTTCCTCAGCCACCTTCCCAAGGTCTCCAAGTAGCCATTTCTGCACCAGGGTCTTCAGGAAGGTGCCCAGGTTGGGGAGAAGCCAGAAACAATCATCTCCCATAGGCCAGCCAGGAAAAGAAGCCACTGATGTTTACACAGCCATTCAAACATGGGCTTAGGGGCAGAGATTCTGGGGTTTCCTAGACACCGTGCACAAGGGATTATATATAGTATGCTGGATGGTTGGGGAACTGGTTTACCTATTGGGATGAGATTCATAGGTGCCATCAAGGCCCTGGAATAGGTTTTTCTCTTCCTCTATTAGCCTGTAGGGAATGGAATGAGGCAGAGTATTTTGGCTGAGGAAGTGGTACTTAGTGGGGTCTTCTGTGAATGCCCAGTCTATCAGTCTATCTGTGCTATTGGCTAAGGCATCTAAACACAATTAGAAAAAAAAAGCACTAAAAGCCAAAGGGGAAGTGGGCAGTCAGCCATCTGGCACCACTGAAAAGCCAGATGACTTGTCCTAGTGAGCAGCCAGTCCCAGAAGAATGAAATAAAACAGGGGACAAGCTCTCAGCAGCCCTTGTAGACAACAAGAGTTAAGGAAAAGGCTCCTCCCAATGTGGGTGGGGTGAGGGCTATTTGGGATGACAGAAGGAACTGGGGGTCAGTGTGAAGGGCGTAGGGAAAGGGGAATGGGGAAAATAGCATCCGAGGAGTTTAGCAAATGGGACCCTGGGCTGATCTTTACTAACAGAAGAGAACCCAAGCCCAAGCTGATCTTCGTGGGGTTGAGTTCTGTAGGACCTTGCATAACCCTGCATGGTGGATTCACTTTCTGTCTTAAAACTGTAACAAACAACAGAGCCGCACCAGCTTTCATCAAAGAGAGTCCCCAAGTGCTTGGCCTTGGGTAATTTCATCCATTACTATGCGCGGAGCGAGTAGGCGCTTCACAACACACAGCAACACCATGCAGCAGGGATAGTGTGGTAAAGACCGAAAGGTGAGAGAACAGCAGCATGACCTATTGCAACAGCAGAGGGAATGTAAGCAGGCAGAATGTAATTACCAGCTCCCATGGACCAGTGCCTGCGAGCCACGTTGGGTAACTGAGTACTCACTCAGAGAGACCCCTCCTTCATACTTAGCAGCTCTTCCTGAAAAGCCTGAATGATCTAGCGGATGAAATAAAAGGAGCATTTTTTCATCCCTTGGGCTCAAAGCACATTAAAGGTCTCATTATCGCCATGCCACAGACATGGAAACAGAGCCACAAACAGGTGCCGTAAGATGCCCAAGATCAGCCAGAAGCAGAATTTGAAATAAAACAAGGTATCCCTAGGTCATGAAAGGAGGCACAGAAGTGGATTAAAGGAAAGAGCATTGTGAGAAAAGGTGCATGATGAGTCTGTATTGAATGGGTTTATACAGCCACTAGGTTTCCAGATGAGGCAGCATCTTAAGGCTTTTAGAACCCAAACTTGTCAGGTGGTGAGTGCAGCCTGCTGGAACTAAACACCCGCAGTGCAACAGCAGTTGAGGATGCACTGAACCTAGAAGGACCAGAGAGAGGTACGTTGCACTCATTCTCTTCTATCTCATCATGAGAGGAAGGTTTGTTTCTTTCCAGCTTCTGTGATGATTCTCTTGAAGAGGGTAAGGGAAGTTAGTGTGGTTTTCCAAGGAGGTCAGGGTGGGTCACCTTTGTCCAGTTCAAGAAAGCAGAATGTATGGAGAGGGCTTGTTGGTGAATTGGAGTGCTTCATTGATCCCAGCACTCAGTAAAGTCGAGAATGGATAGATCTTTTCCGCACAACCATAGGATATCTGAGACTAGCACAGGGACTATTGGCCTCTCTAGTACATTTGCTTTCTTGTGCGTGGTGGGAATGCAAATGTGGTGAATGTTCAAATCCCCTGCACACTGACATTTTGAACTAGAAGCAGACTCATTTGCATTAGCTCCCAATTATTTTCAAGGGATTTATGATGCTTCTTGATGCAGAATTAAGGAGGAATGGTATAGAGGTGTCTATACTCCATCAGAAAGTAACACGCTGGGGTGGCAGATTGGCAACGATGTTCCTTCTGTGTTGATGCAATGGAGTACCTTCCTACAAAATGTTAACAGATAAATGGACTGCAAGCAAAAAATTGGTACAGGCTCTCTATAAATGGCTGCCTAGCCAGTTGTGTTGCTGCCTGGATGTAATCCAGGTTGTACAAATCTTTTAGAAACCAATTGACGTTCACTGCCTGTCCCTCAATATGGAGTTTTACTTTTTTAGTACAACAGAACCAACATCATAGGTGAAATTCAGCTGGTACAAAATTGTCCAAACCGCTCCTGAGAATGTGAAATCATAGCCTAGTGTAAAATCCTCAACATTTCCCATAGCATGAGTCAGAACACCAACAAGCCAGACAATCAAAATGGAAAAGACTGGTCTCACACACACACACACACACACACACACACACCCCAAATCCTTCTGAGCCCACAATACCCAAAGTGACATTGGACAAAAATATAAATACAGACCCAGAGTGCTCCATTACAGCTTTATTCATTCACCTGAGAGTCTGGGAAAGACTGTAATTACTTCATGCTTTTCTGATTGTTAAGCTTAATACAGATAACTTTCTGAAGAATGTCTTTCTAACCATTATTTATTATTGATAGCTATTAGTATAGTAGATCTAATCTTTTGAAAAAAAGCTAAAGAGGATAGGGAAAGAGTAGAATTCAGACAGGTCATAGAATATTCTTGTACAAAAACAATTTTTTTACATGCTTATGGTCCTTTATATACACAATTATCCAAAAGGAGACTAGCATTATTTCCCTGACCACGCTAAAATTGGGATTTTATTTTCTGAAACCAAAACCATACCATAAACTATGTAGGCTTTGTCTTCCCTGGAAAACTTAACCAACTGCATGTTTTGGATAGAATGGTTTTCAGAAATCAGTCTCTTCCCACTCAGATGTTAGGGAAACCCTGTTAACTGCAGTGGTGTTTAAAAGCACCTGTCATATCCCTAGTCACTGTTTCTATTAAAAGATAGTGGTAGCAAAGCAAACATGGAAACTAAACTCAGATTCATGTGCAGAATGTTCCCCATTAACTAAGTTCAGGCAAGCATTGAGAACATAAACATTAACAAACACATACACACGCTCACACATATATAAATGTTAAAATTACATATATGCATGATCCTCTCTGAAACCCTCTTGATATCTGCTGGTTCACCAAATCTATTCCAGCATTACAAGGCAGCACTGATATAGTGATGTCATTAAAAATTCAGAATTGTGAACATTTAACAAACTGATGTCTGAGATACCAGATTTTACTCTTATTTTTAGAATAATAAATAACTGTCATAGGAGTATGGTGAATGCTGGTAAATATTGACTCTTTAATGACAGCCACTGTATTCTGTATTTCAAAGAGAACTCCGGTAGTTGTGGTATCACATTCTGGGACACATTATGACCAAGCGGGTAAATCAAAGAGATTAGTTAAAATGTGTGTGTGTTGAATGCCTTGCAAACTCCAAAACACACAGGGAGCGCCTTGTTTGTGGGGATATTCATTACAGAAATCTGGGTTCAATTCTCTTTTCATTTTTGTTTTGTGCTTCCCCAGCCTCACCACAGATTAGGTGAAGATAATATTGAGACAATACTTTTCCTTCCTATATATTGCAAAAATGAATGACGACCACTTGCAACATAACCCCTTCCCACTCCCCCGTCCCAAATGGAAAGAGAATGTTGAAAGTATCTGTCCGCTATGTAACTAAGGCACAATTATTATTGTTTATTTTGTACTGCACCTTTCAATATCCAGGCCTCTTTTCTGCAGAAGTAGCTGCCGTTTTTGTGAGGCAGAGCTGATGCAGAGAGAGACAAAAGAGACACACTCTCATGGTTACAGCAGACAGCTTCTTATTTTTAATTTTTTTTCCCCATTTTGCTCAGCCCGTTCCTCGGCCATTCATATTGAAAGAACATTCGTGCTCTTGGGTAATGGAAAACATAGTGGGTGGGTTAATGCAAAATGCAAAGACAGTTCTAATCGTAAGACATTTTGTCAGACCCTTGACACTAGGGGTACGTCTAGACTACCGCATTTTGTCGACGGAAGTTTTGTCGACAGAGTTCTGTCGACAGAAGGTGTTATGCCTCGTAAAATGAGGTATACCAGCGTCGACAAAACTGCTGAGTTCTGTCGACGTTATGTCGACAGAACTCAGCGGTAGTGTAGACGCTGGTATAGTTTTGTCGACAAAAGTCCACTTTTGTCGACAAAACTAGGTAGTCTAGACACACCCTAGGTGGGCTCCCAATGAATAATGAGCCAAATTCACTTACTATGGGATAAATCCAGAATAATTCAATTTACATCAGTGTAATTAGAGCAGATTTTGACCCCAAATTAGTAGAAGCTGTCCCTTTCTAGCACGCAATAAAATAATTCTGGAGCATCATTGCCAGGTCACAACTATTATTTCAGTGCCCTTATGTTAGTCAAGTGATCTGACTCCAAGCCACTAGGCCAGCCTCCTTGTTGCTCGTTGCTTTTCATCAGTTTCTCTTAAATTCACCTGATTGTTTAAATGAGCAACCCCTGCTGATTATTTAGAGGAGCAAACAAATGGCAAAGGACATCAAGGCCTTTGTTACCCAACTGGCCACAGACAGAACAATCCCATCTCTAAGCACAATTACAGGATCACTAATAAATGAGGTTTTCACTTAGCTAACCTGGCAGCATGTGGCCAAGAATGACCAAACACCAACTAATCTTTATTAGCTGCAATCAGAGAGAGTGTCAAATTACATGCAAACTGTTCCAAGGGAGGGAGGAGAAAAAAACAAAACTAAACAAGAGTTGAACACAAGTGTTTGGAAGCACATTTGTTTAATAAGACTTCTCCTTCCCTTTCTATTGCGTTGCACTTCTCCCTCTCATCCAAGCCTAATGCCTTAATCTGGTTAAATATTTGCAAATTGGCACCACATCTGATATGAGACAATAGAAGTGGAATGAATAAAGCGCTTAGAGCTATGATATACTTCTTATTACAGCGATAGTGTTTCACAAGATTAAAGGGGATTTTCTAGGGGATAGGAAACAAATCCAGTGCCAGCTTTACTGAGCAAACGTCACAGACATTGTGCCGTCAACGGTGTGGTGGAACAAACAAGGGAGATTATCTGCTTTTCTAAATGACCCCTATCTAGGCTGTTATTTTATAATACACCCCTCACCTCTTCAAGTGTAAGCTTTGGAAGTCAATGCAAATTGACTGCAAAGTCTTGAATGAGTCAACTGAATATTCTTTGAAGCAGCCATTTCAATCAGATTGCAGCACCCTGGGAAAGTATAATCCTGTGACGCTGCTTTTGGGAATAATAACGCCAACCAAAAAGAAAATAAAATGTCCAAACCTCCCTATCCGGGGGATTCTGAGAACCCAATATCCTGAAAACCTTCTGTCTGGTCCTCCCAATGTGACAAAGCGATTTGTAAGCACCAGATTGTGTTATCTTGGCTCCCAGCCTGATTGCTAATTAATCAGAAGCAGAAGTGCCACTGTGAGGTATCAGGGGTACAAAGTGTCACATAAAAATGAACAGAAACCTGACTAACAACCAGGAGCCAAAACCACTGCCCTGACTTGGGGAAAGGCTTCCTTAGAAGTAAGTGGACTCTTATTTCTTAGGAAGTGAATGAGAGCTGGGACTCCGTAAGGACTATAGTGTTTTGCCAGATTTTTTTTTAACTGTATGACCATGGGTGGCCTGTATTCTCGGAGGGGAAAAGCTTTGCCTTCCCAAACCGCCAGGCATGGGCCCGCCCCCACTCCACCCCAGAATGCTGTAGTCATTCTGGGCACCAAGTGTTGCTGCCCCCAGTGCCCACCCTCCCAGTGATCCGGGGTTGGGGCCACCCTGCATATCCTCCTCCCTCCCCTGACACTGGGGGTGGAGAGGCTGGCCCATACAACACACCCTCTCCCTCCCCAATGCCAGGGAGACTGGGGTAAGCACGCACCCGCCCACTTCCCTCCCCTCCCTGTGGTTGTGGGGGCACGCACACAGCGCATTGCCCCGCCTCCCCATGGGGCAGGAAGGGGCATGGGCTCAGCAGAAGGGGTGGGGCTGGAGGTGAAGATTGGCTTGCCTACCCCAATCCTATCACCCATGTGCATGACATAATTTATCCTATTTATTGGAGGGGTAGGAACTGTGCTACCGGACTCCTTGTTAGCTTTGCTGAAATAAATTAACTTGGCTACCTCTCTGAACCTTGTGTATTCATTGGCTTCTGTGGGTATTGTGACTAAAGGGTGTAGGATTTAATCCACTAACTATATGCACACGTAAAACTATGCTGCCAGGAAAGCATGTGTCAAATTCCAGGCCTTGTGAACTTTAAAGCTATGGACTGTACAGTAAATATTTGCATATGGTCATTAAAGAGCTGCTGTTGTGCTGCCATCCTGTTTGAACTGTTGCAGATCAATTAATAGCTGTGGCGTAGTTTTCTAGGGGAGGCCTGGTCTACATTAGAAAGACGACACAGCAAAACTTGCTTCCAGCAAGTCCAAATTCCAACGTCTTTTAACACTTTAAAAGGAATTTTAGTGACTATTTCAACTAATCCGTAGGGTGAAGAACTTTAAAGATGTAGAACTTTAATGAAGTTTAAAGATCCCAAGAGTGAGGGTTTGTTTCTGTTTGTACAATTAGAAAGGCATCCTTCCATCATCCTAATTTGCCAAATGCCTCTTAAACACACCTTCACGTTATTTGAGGAATCTCAGATCATTTGAATTGTGAGGAATACAAAATGTGATCTGGATTATTGGCCGGCAAGTAGTCCCTAGCCAAAACTTCTATTGAAATCACAGGGAGTTTTTCCTGAATACAGATTATAGTAAATAAATCCTAAATCATCATTTTTCAAATGCAGCCACCAGGATATTTTTGAAGCTATGATGGTCTTCAAAGCCTGGACAGAGTTTAGGAGTTTATTTCTTCTCTCTCCTGGAGGACTAATAGCAAGTGCTGCTGCTTCTGAATAGCTGTTACCAAGGGCAGCAAGATGTGCCACCCGTATACCATGCAGCTTCTTCTGGAGCTCTGGGGAGCACCCATAGAGACAGCTGGGACCAATGGTGCTTGGAGGCAGCTCTTATCCCTAGAGGTAGCTGCAGTGTTTGGTCCCTGGGGTGCTCCCTTGGGCAGTTCCCCTGCTCCTACTCAGCTAGAAATAGGGAGCCTGGGACTCCATTGGTGGACAGCGAGTTCCCCCAGGTGGGCTCTTGCTGAAGGGCCACAGAAGGCAGAGACACAGAGATGGGTTTGTTGGAGAGGCCATAGCAAGAACTGGTGGCTGCACCCTAAGGCCACCAACAAATTTGTTGTGAAAACCCCTTCTGCTTTTTTGTTTCGCCCTCTTCCAGCTGGAAGGAACAGATTATAAGAGTTTATTTCTTCTCCCTCTTGAAGGGCTAGTAGCTAAAGTGTCCTAGTTGCCTGAGGTCAGGGAAGTTGAGAAACTGGGTTCATACCCTATCAAAATGGGAACGTTTAAAAAAAAAAAAACACAACAACCCCAAAACAGTACTGGGTCAAATTCTGCCTTGTCTGATCCTATTGAAATCAATGCATTTTCAAACTTGTCACTGACATCAGGATGTGGTCTATTATGGGATACTATATAAGAAAATCTGTGCTGAATTTCTGTCCAAATGAGATATTTTGTACAAAACACACTTGTACAATTTCCGAAGTATTATTAAAATACCTTTTAAACAATGACTTTTAGAGGCCATTTAAGGCACTTTTAATAATGTAAAACTGTACTTCGCTCTTCTACAGTCTTTCACTTCAGACTCGTAAAGCACATTAAAATACTAGAGCCAAGTTATTCAGAAGTGCCTAATAATTCTGAGAATCCAATTGGAGACACCTTAACAGTGGCTGGTTTCAGAGGGTGGATACTCAGCGGCTACGTCTACACTGGCCCCTTTTCCGGAAGGGGCATGTAAATTTCACCAGTCGTCGTAGGGAAATCCGCGGGGGATATAAATATCCCCCGCGGCATTTAAATAAAAATGTCCGCCGCTTTTTTCCGGCTTTTTTAAAAGCCGGAAAAGAGCGTCTAGACTGGCCCCGATCCTCCGGAAAAAGTGCCCTTTTCCGGAGGGTCTTATTCCTACTTTGAAATAGGAATAAGACCCTCCGGAAAAGGGCACTTTTTCCGGAGGATCGGGGCCAGTCTAGACGCTCTTTTCCGGCTTTTTTAAAAGCCGGAAAAAAGCGGCGGACATTTTTATTTAAATGCCGCGGGGGATATTTAAATCCCCCGCGGATTTCCCTACGACGACTGGTGAAATTTACATGCCCCTTCCGGAAAAGGGGCCAGTGTAGACGTAGCCAGCATGTTCTGAAAAGCAGACACTGTAAGATAGGTCAAGTTGTCCATCCAAAACCTGAGACAGCCAAAATCACTCAGCATTGAAAATATTGAGGAAAAATCTGAAAGATTTACCCTCACAGCACTCCAGGTAATGCAGACTTATCATCATCCCTCGCCTTCCTCTGTAGCATGGGGTACAGATCACAGCTGGAGGATTCTCTGCATCTTGGGGTCTTCAAACTATTTGAAGGCTTCAATATCTGAGATATAGGTCAGAGGATTATTCTAGAAGGGAGTGGGTGACATTCTGTGGCCTGCATTGTGCAGCAGGTCAGACTAGATGATCATAATGGTCCCTTCTGACCTTAAAGTCTATGAGTCTACGAAGAGGGAGCTGAGGGCTTGTATGTTACAGGGAATAGAGTGGCTTACCTGTGGTACCACCCCTATGCTACTGTAACCCTGCAGTGAAGACTCATCCTACAGTGACATAAGTGGGTTTTCTGTTGCCATAGGAACACCACCTTTCTGAGTGGAGTAGCTTTGCTTTCATTGGCCTAGCCACACCCCCACCAGAAGGTGAGGTTGGCATAGCTCAGGCTCTTGGGGTTTGAATATTTGTACACCCTTGAATACCATAGCTTTGTCTACTTACATTTTTAGTGTTGATCAGGCCTAATGCAGGGAGCAAATACTTGTCTTAAGTCATTCAAAAAGGTAAAGGGTAGAGCTGTGACTAGAACGGAAGTCTTCTAATTGCTAGTCCTGGCCCATCTTGCCTCCTTTTCACTTGTGAGTCTCACACTTAATGCTGATCTTGGATGTGCATTTATACGAGTTCCTCATTAGTTCGGGTATCAGTGTTTTTGGTTCACAAACTCAGAATCAGGAAGCTGGTGTCATATTAAGATGCTAATTAATCAAACAGAAGTTTCTGTTATTATTTTACATTTTCTATATTAATCCCTTGCATCCCTGGATTTGGCTATTGACCCAGTTGTGGGCCTCAGCTCTGTCTGAAAGCAATGATTACACAGACTAGATAAACATGTGTGCTGCTGTAATTTGCAGGAAGACCTTTACTCCTTCCTCTCTTTGTAATCAGTTATCTTCTAAAGGAGATTGTCAGGAGGTACTTCAAAGTCCTTTGAAAATGGCCAGGGTTCTATCGGAATTGGAGACGATACAGCGCTCCCTCCCCAAGATGTCAACAACTGCTAAATGCATTGGTATTTGGTGCCTTCTTATCACAGCTCTGTGCAACTGTAACTAGCCCAGTGACCTCACCCCTCTGCTATCATAAGCCAATTGATATAATTGCTCAGCAATATACACCCAAGTTGGTCCTTTTCCCATGTGTTTTAACCCATTGAGATTCTTTTTGTCGCTCCGCAACAATCCGACTAGTTTTCTCAGAGACACAGACTAAAAGCACAGTACATTTGGCTTGTAATTTAAATCTGGACAGGCCCTGGCAATGCTCAAAGGAACAAAAAAGGGACACAAGGAGCATCCAAATCCTGAAAGCCAGGCAACTGGGGAAAAAATGTCATTAAAAATAAATTATAAAATAACCAGTAACACTGAGTGGGGAGAGAGAGCAGCTTTTGAATTACAAGATGACCTGGAAAAACAACAAGGTGTCCTGGGGCACTTTCAAGGCTAACAAGTTTATTAGGGGATTAGAGCATAAGCTTTCATGAGCAACAACTCACTTCCTCAGATGCTAGAGAGAAAAAGAAATAACAAAAGACAGAAGGGGAAAAAAGAATACAGAGATTGGAGTGTGACTTGGGAAAATTTAAATTCATTTGTTTCAGCACTTGGGCAAGAGAGATGCTATCAGAGTGCCTTTAGAGGAGATACCCTAAGAATTGCAGTAAAACAGTGAAATGTAATCATTTTATGTAAATTGTAACCTCTTTTGAATTGTCATAGCATAGATACTCATCTCACAGAACCAAAGCTAAGAGGCAGCCTTGCATGTATACCCAGGACTCCTTCCATTGCTTTAAACAAAGTGCAACTTAAAAAAAAAAAAAAAAAAAAAAACACTTTTCTGTCAGAAAATGTTTTTGCTGCCATTGTTACAAATAGCATCTATGATGATTATTAGTAAAAGAAGGATAAAAAAAATCCTCATTGAAGATAGCAAGCAACCCAACAGATCTGGTGTAGATACACTATGAGAATGCACATTTTTAAAAAAATGTTTGTACACAATTATTTATGTAGAGAAGTGTAGGTTGGGACTATGCTTGCTGACGGCTTGACCTTCCACCAGATAAGCGATACCAACAGATTTTGAGGTAATGCCCATGAAGTAGCTACTTAAATCAGCTTTTTTACGTATATTAACATTTATGTATGATCTACAAGGGATATTAGGGTGAGGGGAGAGTGGATAGCTTGCAGAGCACCTCATGGAGCATAAGGTATTTGATAAACAGGAAAGGGCCAGCATGTTTTCCTAGGAAAGAGACTACAGGGGAAAAAGCTTTATCATCCTGTTTTGTATTTACTCTAAGATGTTTCCTTGAGATGGTGGGTGGGTTAAGAAGGCAACTGAAGTTAATTCTCAGCACATACACACGCCCATACAAGCTAAATAGGAATCTATTGGTCTGTTGTAGTCTCGTGTTACAGTAGTTTTACACACATAAAATTCTACTGACCTCAGTGGATTTGCTCCTTATTTACCTGAAATAAGTGACAAAAGAATCAGGTCCAATATGTCTGCTGTGTTCACTTTGGACTTAGAAGGGAACAGGCAACTAGTGTTCCTACCTGCACCAATGTGTAATGGAGCAGGGTGGTGTAGGTCTATGAAGAGCAGTTTGCAAGCCGAGAGTGAGATTTATGCTGTCTTCTGTAAGCTGGGAAGACTGGCACCTCCAATCCTTGGAAATGATTTCTCTGCTGATTTTCTTTTTAATTAAGGAAATCCAAGTGGGGAGTTAATGCCTTTTTTTAATACAGGCAGTCCCCGGGTTACATGGATCCGACTTACATCGGATCCCTACTTACAAACGGGGTGAGGCAACCCCGCATTAGCTGCTTCCCCCCAGCAGACCAGGGAGACGCGAAGCTAGCGGGCCCCCCCCCCCCCCCCAGCAGACCAGGGAGACGCGGAGCGGCTTTTCTCAGCACACACCTCAGCTTGAAAATAAAGGAGTGAGGGAAGTGAGGTGTGGGAGAATAAAACTGAGCTCTGGAGAAATGTTTGGCTAGAGTTTCCCCTACAATATGTACCAGTTCCGACTTACATACAAATTCAACTTAAGAACAAACCTACAGTCCCTATCTTGTACGTAACCCGGGGACTGCCTGTACATAACTTTGTTTATTTCTCCCTTTAAAATACATTAGGGAAATAAATCAGCACTGAAAACTGAGCTATATCAGATGGGGGGGGGGGGGGGAGGAAATCACACAACTTTTTTTCTTTCAGTTTATACCAGCGAGGACCAAATGTGTAATGAACAACCTTAATTCTACTATGCCTCTGTTCTTTTCACTGGCTGCTATAACTAAGTTGACCCAATTGGTTTATAAGGGGTTGCTCTTAATGTGAAGTCCAGTCAATATGTTTTTATTTATTATTATCCAAAGGGAAATTTCTAGACATATGCTTGCCAAATATTCTTGGCATTGAATTACATGTTTCTTGTTTTTTTCCCTCCTCATCTTGTTTCCTGAAAGACCAACAAAAACAGGAGAAGTTGAGCGAAGCCTTTTTCATCATGTAAATATTTATGTACGAGTTGTCACATTGAATGCAACAGGACCACATGCATATGTAAAGTTACGTGTAGCCTCAGGCTGAGGGCACAACTAACTGAACATAAAAACAGTCATATAGAGTTAAACAAAGTTCCATCTAGCCTAGACTCTTGTCCTGCAACAGTGGCCAATGCCAGGTACCCCAGAGGGAATGAACAGAACTAATAATCATCAAGGGATCTATCACCCTCTGACAAACAGAGATTAGGAACACCATTCCTCTACATAATGGATTTATCCTCAATGAATTTATCTATTTCTTTTTTTGAACACTTATGGTCTTGGCCTTCACAACATCCTCTGGCAGGGAGTTCCACAGTTTGACTGTGGATTGTAAGAAAGTATTTCTTCATTTGTTTGTTTTAAACCTGTTACTTATGAATTTCATTTGATGATCCTTTGTTCTTGTGTTATGGGAAGGAGTAAATAACTTTTCCTTATTTACTTTCTCCATGTTAGTCATGATTTTATAGACCTCTATCATATCCCCCCTTAGTCCTTGGTTTTCCAAGCTGAAAAGTCCCAGTCTAATTAATCTCTCCTAATATGGCAACCATTCCATACCCCCTAATAATTGTTTTGCCCTTTTCCAAATCCAATTTATCTTTTTTGAGATGAAGTGACCAAATCTTCACAGAGTATTCAAGATGTGGATGTACCATGAATATATCTAGAGGCAATACAAGATGTTCTGTCTTATTGTGTATCCCTTTCTTGAGGATTCCCAACATTTTGTTCACTTTTTTGACTGCTGCTGCACATTGAGAGGATGTTTTCTGAACTAGCCACCTAAATGATTAAGATCTCACTCGAGTGGTATCAGCTAATTTAGACCCTATCATTGGTATGTATTAGTTGGAATTGTGTTTTCCAGTATGCATTACTTTGCATTGATCAACACTGAATTTTAACTGCCATTTTGTCGCCTACTCATCCAAGTTTTATGAGATCCTTTTGAAGCTCCTTACATTTTGCTATGGACTTTACTATCCTGAGCAATTTTGTATCATCTGCAAATTATACCAGTTCACTGATTACCCCTTTCCCCAGATCATTTACCCCTTTCCCCAGATCATTTATGAATATGTTGAATAGGATTGGTCCCAGTACAGATCCCATACTAAAAATAGGTAAAAGAATATTTTCTCCCCCCAGGAAGATGTCACAACTTTTTTTTTTTTTTTTTTTTTTTTAAAGCAAACTCAGATTTGCTATACTTTAAAAAAACAGAACAAAAAAACCACCACCCTTCTCAGGAACTTCCACCCATCAAAGTGACAGATTTTAGCATTCCTGGAAAACCTTATTTACAAAGGACTTACTTCAATGTCTTCTTATCAGCATTAGTTGCCACCTCACCCACTATCTTAGACAGGGTAGTCGAAGAGGCCTTTTGATCGTAACAGAATACACATGTACAAAGTTACCATTGTACAATGTACAGCCATATCTATTTAATCCACCTTTGGTGTAGTCCAGATGTCTCAGCATATAAAAAAGCAACTTATATAACTGCATGATGTACAAACCGCTGATTTGAAAAGCTGAAGTTATTTTTATCCAAATAATATTTACATTTGCAAAGGAATTTGGAGTAGTTAGATCCTGAGCCGTTGGCCAAAACTCACTTTTTCTGAAAATCAATATGAAAATAGCACAGTAGTTTCATCTACACTACAACCAGGCAACGTTACAACATAGCATCAACCTAGGGCCTGATCTCATTTCAAAGACTTGCATGTTTCAGATTACATATGTAAATGAAATGAAACCCATTCCTCAAATGCCTAGGCAGCTGTAGATTCACTTAAGCTGCAGGTACATGCTAGAAATGAATCCTGTGGACAGTTCAGACTAGTGTTCTGTATTTTCACTGTGCAGATCGCTAAGGTAAACATTCCTTCTAGCATTCTTCATTTGGTATTATATTCATAAAAGGAATAGGAAGGAGAGAATATGCATATTTCATTTTCAACATCTGGCCATGGGAAAAATAGCTTCTTAATCTTCCATCTCTCTGCTTCACACTGTATATCTATTTAGATGTCTCAGAGTGGTAGCCGTGTTAGTCTGTAACTTTAAAAAAGAAAAACAGTAGTCCTGTAGCACCTTGAGAGCATACATAGATATTATAATTAGCATAATGAGCTTTCGTGGGCAAAAATCCATCTGAGGAAGTGGGTTTTGCCCACGAAAGCTCATAATATCTATATTTTGTTAGTCTCTAAGGTGATACAGGATTACTCATTCATCTAGTTAAACAATTTGCAATAATTGCATAGATAAAAACCCTCTAAGATATGGGCTGTGTCTACACTATGTGCCTTGCAGTTATACTGCTGTAAAGTTTCCCATGTTGATGCTCTGCCAGAAACAGCAAAATCTCCTGCAGGCAAAATAAAGCCACCCCCAACAAGAGTCAGTAGCTTTGTCAGCAGGAAAATGTCTCCTTCCAACAAAACGCTGTCCACACCAGCACTTTGTGTCAGTAAAAATGTGTTGGCGAGAGGTTTTTTTCCCACACCCGTGACTAACAAAAATTTTAATCGACAAAAGTGCAGTGTAGACATAGCCTAAGAGAAGGGGGTTAAGCAGAAAAAGGAGGAGTTGTATCTTAACTTGCAACACATGATCAGTACTACAATATAGTCTATCAACAGTGACTAGCCCCTTACACCACCACTGACCACAGTGGGACTACTTGGGTTGCTTAAAATTTCATTCACACGATGACAAAATGCGAATGGTTTGTAAGTTTGTAGGGCAATTCTGGTTTGGAAATGGAATGAGGATCACTAGCTTAGTGACATCAACATGCCAACAGTTTCGAGAAAGCAGAAACTAGTGGTGGTCAGGCTGACTGATAATGACATTTTCAAAAGAGATGAGCATTGGCCTAGGGGAGGGCAGGACAATACTCAGCACTTCTGACACTCCCATTATCACTGCTTAGTCTCACTTCTATAACACAGTAGCCATGCATATGAGAGCTTTAGCTTCCTGGTCCATGGGATACTATGTCAGGAAGGAGAAATGCTGGGGAGAGATGCAGGCCACCTGACCAAGGGGAAAATTATGTTTGCACACCAAATCATCAGTCTAATGAGACCTTTAAACTAGGTTCAAAGGGGACAGATGACAAAAACCCATAGATAGGTATAAAAGAAAGTGATCTTAACCCAGGGCTAAATGGTGGGCAAACATGAAAAATTCCAGTAGGATTGTAGGACCAACAAGAGGGAAAATCATGGGAGAATCTGTTCAACATCTTAATGTCCATTTACAAATGCAAGGTATATGAGGGATAACAATAATAAATTGGAAGTATAGTACATGCACTAAATTATGACAATTTACATAATTAAGGCACTGATCTTGTCTTCATTACCAGGGAGGTTGACTTGGATGCAGCAGGTCTAGTGAAACCTCACTAAATGGGCAACAGAGCATTCTCTGGTCAATTCTGATACCTTATTCCTCTCAGGGAGATTGAGTAAGTCAACAGGAGAGCAGTGCAATGCAACAAAGACACTGCAGTAAGTTGACCTAAACTATGTTGACTCCACCGACATTAGTCACTTAGTTGGAGTAGTGTAACTAGGGTTGACTTACCTCAGACAAGGCCTTAGTGGGACAGATATGACTGAAATATTGGGAGAGAGGCGCATGTCTTGTTCAGGAAGCTCAGGCAAGGGCGGGGGGGGGGGGGGAGGAAGGAAGAGGTGCTGCATTTTACATTGTGAACATATACAAATGTTCTGAGATCCAGAAGATAGTGAGAGGCAGAGCTCACCTGGGCAAAGATAAAAACAGGGGTAGGTAGTATCATAGGAGTATACTATAAACCACCACATCAGGAGGAGCTGGAGCAGATGTTTCTAGAACAAATAATAGAAATAGCCCAAACTCGGGACCAGGTAGCAATTGGGGACTTTAACTACCCAAACATCTACTAGAAAAGTAATACAGCAAGACACAGAATGTTCAATACTTTCTAGTTTCAGAAGACAGAGGAAATAACCAGGGGTAGCCATTTTAGACTGGATTCTGACCAACAAGGAGGAACTAGTAGTGAATGTGAAGAGTGAAGGCAATTTGAGTGAGTGTGATCAAAGTGAGAGCATTAGACTAAGGACTCTGGACTTTAGCACAAACATGTAGGAAACAGTTTCAGAACAATTGACAAATACCTTGGAGAATGTATGGAGGACAGGAGAGATTCCCAAAGCACTGGAGAAGGGCAAGCATGGTATATATAGGCCAGTCAGCCTAACTTTAATATCTGGTAAGATACTAGAACAAGTGATAAAACCATCAGTTTGTAAACACTGAGAGGATAACAGGCTTATAAAGAATTGCAAGCATGGATTTGTAAATCCTGCTCAATCAACCTAATTTCCTTCTTTGACAGGCTTACCAGCCTAGTGGGAAGAGGGAAAGCTAAAGCTGTATCTTTATTTTAATAAGGCTTTTGACACAAAACCACATGATATTCTCATAAGTAAATTACAGAAACAAACAACATAGATGAAATGTGAGTGCAAAACTGATTGAAAGCATACTCAAGAGCAGTTAATAATTCAAGGTCAAAGTACTGTAGTCAGAATTTATTTAGTGGAATCCCACAGGGGTTGTCATAACTTGGATAACAGAGGGGAGAATAGGTTTATGAAATTTGCAGAAGACACCAACCTGAGAGGGATTCTTAGCACTTTAGAGGGGCAGGATTAGAATTCAAAGTGACCATAACAAGTTGAAGAATTGGTCTAAAAATCAACAAGATGTTATTCAATAAAGACAAATGCAAAGTATTACATTTATGAAGGAAAAAAAAAATCAAACACGCATCTACAAAGTGGGGAACAACTTGCTAGGCAATAACACTGTTGAAAAGGAGCAACAAAAGTGAGAACAAAATTTAAAATCTTAATTATGAGGAAAGGTTTAAAAAAAAAACCCTCTTTATTCTAAAAAAAAAAAAAAAACCACACCTGCTATGTTGTGGTGGGAAAGCTCTGGCCTGTTGGCCTCGTGCGGTTTGTCAGGGTTAGCTGCTGGCAAGACCCAGCTGTCTTGCTTACCTGAGTATCTGCAGGCATGGAGCCTTACAGCTCCCACTGGTTGTAATTTGCCATTCCTAGCCAATAGGAGCTACAAACACCTGTGCCTGTAGATGCTTTGTAAACCAACTGCCTCATGGCCAACCCACCAGTGACTATTCCTGATGAACTGCATGTGGCTGCAGGTACCCCACCCTTGTGCTAAATCTTCAAATATGTTAAAGGCTGTTAATGGGCTTTAATCTGCAGCAAAGGAGATTTAGTTAGCAGGAAAAACTTGCTGTATAGAAGGGTAGTTAATTTCTGGAACAGGCTTCATAAGGAGCTGGAGAATCCCCATCACTGGAGGTTTTAAAGAACAAATTAGACAAACACCCATTGGGGTGGTCTAGTTTTAATTGGTCCTGACTCAGCAGAGGCTGGACTAGATAACCTCTCAAGGTCCCATCCACCCCTACATTTCTATAATTGGAATAGATGTGGGAGGCTAAGTTCAAAACTTCATAGTTACCTAACTTATCTCATGCTCCTCTCTTTTGTTATATACAGTTTGTACCTCTTGTGATTGTTGCAAGCTCTTTAGTAGGAGGATATGGAACATAATCGCACTGTATATAGGTTTGGTATGCAGCACACTAGGACCACAAGCACTTACCTCTGGCATAAATATTAAATGGCAAACAGCAAGCCACTACTGACTTCTGTTGCAGTCCTCTGAGCCCAAGAACTTCACCTCTCTGCTTTCTTGACAGGTGGGGAAACAAATAAGAAAACATATTTGAAAGTAGTAAAGATTGATAAAAAAGCACTGAAGTTGAATGAAAAGCACAACAAAGGTTAAATATTGTTAAGAAAATAGTCTTGGCTACTGACTACCAATTAGCTTACAGGTGGGACAGCTGTGTACAAATGAGCAAAATGAGAAAGTGACTGTGGTCTATGCTTTGTTCTCCTCAACGTGTGGGATCATTATTCATGGTGGGAAAAGCCTGCGCTGTAGCCAAGCAATCAAAAGTAAAAGTACAGTGGGATTCAGTGTTCCACTCATAGTCCTTACAGATACAGTTTGAGGTGGCTCATACTGAACATCCAGAACTTCCAGAGTTCTACATTTGGTGCAGGAAGAAGCGGGAGGGAGGGACCCACTGCTCTTGCTCAGCCCTGTCACTAAATTCAATTAATTTTAAAACGCATATTACTTGTTATCTGTTGAGCACCAGCAATATACTTGACATTAATCTATTAAATATTTCCCTCGGGACATTGAAGTAGCCTTGTACTGACTGAAGGTTATGTAAGACATAATGGTATGAAGAGGAGAGGCTTGCAAGATGATTGTTGGTAAAACAGGCAGACAAATACACAGATCAGAATTTATTTTCAAATACCTCATTTATATCATTCTCACATGAAACGTTTTTTGCAGTATAGCCTACACTTAGAAAACAGAAGAGAATTTCATAAGGCACATGAGATTATAGACTACATGGAGACATCCTCCCTCACTTGCACTTGTAAAATAGTGATTTTTAAAAGTAATATTTCTAAATCTAGACCCTGTGTAGCCCCACGTATAGCAGTATCCATGAAATTATTAGATTTTATTACACATACAACTAGTAAAGGGCTATAACAAGTCGTATATACATCATATTTTCAGAAACAGTCACAGCTGGCTACATTTAAAGATTATGTTACCCCATACTCTATGAAACAGGCCACTTATAAAAATATAACCTTTCTGCTTCTGGTATGGTACAATACAGAGCATCAAAATCTTACATGACAAATTCAATTATTTTTGCAATGGATGTTGTTTACTTTCACCCCCTCTTTGAAAATCCACATTTTAAATCAATGTTGGCCATTTTACAAAGAAGCAAAATACACAAGAAAAATCTAGTTTCATCACCTTCAAACTGTCAGTATGACTCCATGTATTTTATCACATCAGAGCATTACAGTCAGGAATATCAGCTATTAATTTCACAACCATTAAACATCACAGACCCAGATGTAACTAAATTTAAAATACATCCTCCCAATTCTGTATTACAGAAACTGATTTTCCAGGCTGCCCCAGTTCAGAAGCCAACATATTTTTATTAAATAGGTCTCTCAGACTTCAGTAAAATATTTCCATTACATTTTTGAAGTTCAGTTATGGAACATTATGCACTCATTTTGCTTTAAGAGAGGAAAACGTTCCTTACGGCATTTAAGCCAATATATCTCAGAATGCATTTACATAAAGTCATTTTCCTTAAGCAGGCCAGGAGGTAAAATTGTGGCCAACTTTACCAATTCAAATGGCTTCCATAAATTTTGCTATAATCAGACATCCATTTTGTTATGATGAGAAAGAAATTATAAACAGTTAAAATTCCAATTTAATTGAAGACTCTGAACAAAGATTTGCTTTCAGGCTGCTGCCAACGGAAAAATAAAGCCAGAACATAACTGAGCTTGGAGTATGTAGAACAAAATAAGCTGGGGCCATAAAAAAGTCAGACAATACAAACTAAGGCTTTTCACTCGTTGTGCAGACACTGGCTTTGGAGTTAACCACTGTATCTTGCAAAATAGTCAAATTAACCCACAGCTACCCTCAAAATGAAGCAGACTGGAATACAGCAGGTTTTTTTAGAGCGGGAATTGTGTCATTTGAAGCTGCATAGACAAACCACTAAATGACATTTAGATCCACTTTACTTTAATTTGATGAAGGGAACTGGGAAAGAATCAGTTAAATTTCACTGGCTGTTTCAACACAGTTTTGTGACTGTAAGACAAGTTTAAGCCACCAACAACTTCTTCCTTTGGAAACAAATACGAACTTTGTTCAAACAAGCATCAGAAACAGGACACAGCAGTATCACTTTTCTGGTGTCTGGTTATGGCACATAATCTGCCTTTTTCATAGGCCTTTCATTTAACTGGCAGCATGAAAATATCTCCAAGAGGAACATTCTGAAGTTTGTATTTGTAGGCCTAAAACAGACACATTTTGTGTGGCATTATATGGACATTTGTTGCATCCCTTTTAAAAAACTGTATTTACATTCTTTCAGTTGATCTAAATGAACTGTCATGGTGTTTGTATAAATACAAAAGCACTTACAACTATTCAAAATGTAACAAAGTAGGACTTTGTCATGTTCATTGGGCGTGCACATTACTGCATGTGAAAGAAAGAGAGAGAAAAGGATTTCCAAGTCAGGAGGCTACAAATAATATATAATTACATCAGTTACTAAGTGTTAGGCAGTCTAACAATGTGCTGGAGGTATATGCATGACCTTTCAAACAGCAGCATTTGGGGGAAGACTCCACCTCTTGTTCCACATTGTTAAAGTCCCCCCTGAAGTGGCTGGAGGAAGGAGATGGGAAGAGAGAGTAAGTTTTTAAAGCTAAAAATGTCCATTTTGGAGGCACAGTGTTAGTTTTTAAAAATTGTCCATCTACATAGAGCTCTATATTTCCATAGTCCTTTGTTTCTTCTAAATAGCCCTATCCACAAAGGCCTTGGTTTTGTTTCTCCCTCTTTTATATACATTATAATACAAATCTTCACAAATGCGTTCTTTGACGGAAGACTAGTCCAGAAACTCTGACATCAGACAGGGAAATGCTCAAAGTCCTTAACCTGATTTACAGGAACTGCATACCTACGTGTTTTTCCCATCTCCCTCAAAAGACAAGTGAAACTGAGATTCCTAGTAACAACATATACACACTAATGGATCTATGCTTGGAGAATACAGAGCGAGATACAAGCTAATATAGCTTCTATTTGAATTCATTAGAACAACTCTGAGGTCCTCGCAAATACTATACAAAACAACAGTACTTTTTCCACCAAGATTTGGACAGGTTTTTCATTTTGTCTGGAGTCCTGCACTTTGATTTCTTTGGTTGGTGCTGGGTATCTGAGTACTGAATGCCAGCGACAATGGCCGCATCAAAGACCTCTTTGAGATTTTTCTGAGTCAAAGCTGAGCACTCAATGTATGATGCTGCTTTTATTTCTTCAGCACAGAGCTTTGCGGCCTCTTCTGCAACTGGCTTTTCTTTACATTTATCCAGCTCAATGAGAATTTTGACATCCTCTCGGAGGTCCGACTGTGTCCCAACCAGAATAATAGGTGCTTTCGGGCAGTGGCATCGGATTTCAGGAACCCACTTTTCACTCACGTTCTGGAAGGAGGAAGGGCTCACAACGCTGAAGCACAACAAGAATATGTCTGTGTTCGTGTAGCACAGTGGTCTCAGCTTATCAAATTCATCCTGTACAAAGTAAAGCAACAGTACTGCTGAATACAAGTAGCATTACAAATTAAAAAGGTACCACCCTTACCAGCTCCTAAATATTTCCCATCATAGAGATTTGAATTACAGGTGGGACCTCCCTGATCTGGCACCCCTGGGACCTGAGTGATGCCAAAACATGAAGTTTGCAGGACCAGGGGAGATCAAGGCTTCCCACCTAGTTGTTGGCCCTGCTCCTGGGTGCTAGCCCCAGTCACTGGACTCTGCTCCTGGCGTAGCCAGGGCTGAGCTCCCCACCACCAACCCGATCCAGGTTCGCTTCTGAACCTGGCCAGTCAGGTCTCTCTGGTCCATCAATATGTTGCCAGACCAGAGTGTCCCAAATTTTAGAGGTTCAACCTGTACTGAATGTATATGGAAAAGATCATGTTTAACTGTGATCACATAGGCACAAATGTAACTTGTATGCAACAGAGCATGTATTTTCATAGTAGAAGCCATAAATTTGCCAAAATTTCAGCTTCATCCTGCAACATGAGAGTCAATGGAAATTTTGCCATCAATTCCAATGGACACAGAGTCAAACAATACCTTCTTAAGGTATTTAAGATGCTCTCTACCTAACACTGCTCATCTCTCTTGAATGCTTTAAGCCTTACTTCAGTGTTGGTGTCTATGCCCCTTTGCCCTATTTCAACAGAAGAGCCAGACGGTAGAGGTGGAGTGCAGGTTAAGGTACACACATGATGATCATGCAGTAAATAGAAGGTCGGGGGAGGGAGTAAGTTCACCTTTAGCAGAGATTAAATCATGGCTAAGGTCCGATAAAAGTGTACACATACCCACAACGCTGACCACACTGACATGCACATGTACACACAAGAGCACAGGGACAATGCGGCTGCAACTGTTCCCAGGCAAGAACCATTTTACATAAATAAAGGTTCAATGGCATCCTCTAGGAAATTAAAAGGGGCTCTGCCTCCAGTTTTTTTCATATTTCTTGCTACTACCCCATTTAAAGAATTACAGTACAAAGGCGTAACATGCCAATGGCAATCTATAATAGAGCTTCTTTGTACACCACATCAACCACCTCCACACCTGCAATGTCATACTATTTTTCTTCTCGGTCTTTCCCTCTTTCATTCAAGGCTATGGTTTTTAACTTGAGGAATTAACTAACATAGCCTAGATCAGTGGTTTCAGAACCTTTGCTCCCCAACTAGGTCTAAGATTTCCAAGAGGGTCCACACCTCCATTCAAATTTTTTTAGAGGTCTGCCAATGAAAAAAAGGTTGCAAACCACTTCTGTAGATGATCACCTAGAAGGTAATAGAAGACTTTGCCATCAAGGCACTCTCACTCATAGCAGCAGCTCAAAGAACTGCAAATGAAGAATGCAAAATGAGGCAAGGTTTAACTATGCATAGCTTGATTTTATGTTGACAGCAGGATAAAAGCACAGCAGCGCTAACAGACTAAACAGGTAGGATTTGACTCAGCCGTGATGACATTTTAATTAAAATTCACCGTGCTCTCACAAGGTCTTAAATTAAGAAGTGCAAAGAACAAATGAAGTCAACAATGCATCTCTAGGACCAATATTTTACTTTTGAATTGCAAGTTACAAGTTAATTTGTCTGGATTTAAGGTTTTACTTGACAGCTTCTGAAGAGTCTAGGATATGCAGTTGTTTAAAGCCCATTAAAAGCCTCAAAAGTCCCATTCCACTTGAATAAATTTCAGTGGTAATGCAAAGGTTGACAACAGGTTATAAAACAAGAGTCAAGAAAGCAGGTTTCATTCTGATTCTCAGATTAAGCCTTTGAGGCAACCAGACAGCAGTGCAGGACTTCCACCATTTGGCTTAAAAGAAGTCCTGCCTTTACAAAGTGTACTGTACTGTGCAGCACAGAGGCCAATTACAAAAAGGCATCTCCCCTCAGGAATTGCATGTTCTTAAAAGGCATTATGACATTTTTCAGGATTCAATGATTTCAAAAGCCAAACACCAGATCCTAAGGGAGATTTCTGTAAAGAGGATGCATGATGATATATATTACAAGTACAGTCTGCAAACATTCTTGGTCTGACTGCTAGATCCAGGGACTGCAGAGTTGCACCTTTTGGCTCACAACACAAATCCTCAATGTTTCTTTATGTTTTTACTTCTCGATGTAAATGTTAGCCTGGTTTTGAAGCTGTCTCACACAGACACAAGATTTTATTTCATTAAGCATCCTTTTCTCAGAGGCTTTTCCTCACTTTACTGATTTTCACCCAACCCACTCCTTTTAGAGACAAACAAACACCAGAGAGCAGTTTCACTAGTCATTTCATGAAGGCATTTTACACTCCTGAACTAGCAGCAGTACCCAGAGCAAAACGTGACTGGACTGTTCCGGCTTCCTGAAACCAAAGCTTTTGTCATTCCATGGGGCCCCATCACCAAGGATATGGTTACAATTACATCTGGTAGGTTCTACTTCTGAATCCACATCCCAGCTGACAGCATGTTGCCATGCCCCCTTGCCCTCCATCAGGGTATTACATTATGGAACAACCGGTTTGAGCTATCTCACACCATTGTTCAAAGGGGGTTGATGTGTAATTTTTAATCTGGGTAACAACTGCAAAAAAAGCAGAGGCTAAATGCAGCCTTGGCACCGCATAGGGTATAAGTCAGTACTGAATCGAGCCCTTTAAGTTCACATCTTTGATATAATGCCTAGTTAAAACGTAACTCATTAGGATAAGTTTTGTCTCCTGATGCCATCATACTCTTGTGACACTGCTTTTGCGAATGATGGGCTCCTTCAGATGGGATTGTATTATTTAGCTGGCTGCGTATTCCAGATGCTTATGTAAGGAATGTGAGTTTTCAGTTGGGTGTGGAAAACTGGGGGCTTTGGGTGGCTTTAGCCCTCCCACTAAAAACTGAGGGAGCATCTTAATAATGGAAGCACTGAACTGTTTACAACCAGAGCTCATTTAGCTCATCTTAGTAACAAGTAAAGAAATGTAAATGTGGTACAAAACTACTGGTGAAATGGATATTCAACAGGGTTGGTTTTTTTTTTTTTTAATTTCCAGCCCTCTCAATAGTTACCCACAACCCTGTGCATGCCTTTGTATCTGTGCTCAATACACACATAATCTTCCCTCCACTCTCCTAGCAGCAGCACTTTTAAACCTAGAGATAATTTTAAAAAATAAAATTGTCAGCAGCAACAGGTCTGAGAGAGAACATACAGTGTCTGGGAGTTCAATCATACAGGGAAATTAACAGGGAAGCAGTCTGAACCCACAGCTAACCTTATACAGTGGAGCTAAGAATTACTTACTCTGATGGCAATTTAATAAGATGATCAAACAATGGGTATGCTTTAAAATCCATAAAGTCTTTAGTGGGACTGTTTTGCATGACACTTTGCCCTTCCCCCCTTGTCACTTAAATGTAATAAGAAGCTTCACTGACCTGACCAGCTGTGTCACAGAGCTGAAGTCTCACGGGTCTGCCATCAACAGACACAACAGCTAAGGAGAGAAGGAAGGAGAAAAGTTGAATGAGTTTGGCGTTACACATTTTTTAATTAAAAAAAAAGAAATATGCCTTTCCTTAACATTTGTTTTTCCTTCAATTAATTTAGATTTAATAACACGAAGAACTGGAACTAAGTCTGTCACTAACATTTAGGCTCATTACAAACCCTTCGGGGCTTTCCAATTCATTTCACTGCAGTTGATGAAGTAGCAAATCACTGAACTAAAGCTCTTTGATGACACAAAAAGAGTGATCCAAACAATTAGGTTACTTCTCCTGCGACAGAGGGATTTGTTCTCTTGTCATGTTTGTGTTTTCAAAGCTCTGAGTCAAAAAAAAAAAATCTTCCCAGTTTTAAATCACTAGGAAGACAATGCAAATATTTGTGTTTTCCCTTGGGAGCTTGACTATAGAATTTATCATTAAAAACAAGTTATCTTGATATGTAACAATGTGCTCACTGGCTATGGTGGTACCTTTTATAAGAGAGATCAGCCTTATTATTTCTTTCTTGCTATTTAAATATAAAACACTTATAACCATCCTGTAGGTTTCATTTATTGTTTTGGTTACTAGGCTTCACAGCATTAATTTTCGATAATACAGAAAAGTCATGCCGTCCAACCATTTTTGCAGCATTGAGAATGACTGCATTACCTTTATAGCTAGGCCTATTAGCCATTCCTCAGACATAAAATTCACCCAGAAGTGGATCATTTGGATCAGCCCGCTAAAGACTTAAAAAAAAAACCCAGTAGGAAGCTGGACACCCAGATTTGTGTCTGGAAGCTGAAAGTCTTGGGCCCAGATGACCTCACCACACTTTAAGAGTAGAGAGACTAGAGAGCCATTCATGTAACACCCTCTTGTGGCCCTACAGTCCGTCCCATCGATCTCTGCAGTCACCTTCCAACACAATTCAGAACAAAAAGAGGGAAGGAGATCAAGGATTTACTTCCTCCGTCCCCCCTCCCTGCCCCAACTAAAGGAGACAGGGTTGTGACACGCGGATATTCCCAACCTGACCTAAACGACCATCCTTAAACAAGTAAAGTCCTGTGCTGGCAGGCTGAACAGAGCTGTAAAATCTGGGCAGTGCACAAGCACAGAGCAGGAAAAGCAAGAGCCGCTGTATACTATTGGGTCAACACACATTCATCCTTGGGAAGAAGGGGCGATGGGTGGTAATGATGTTTCCAGGTGGGGAAGCCTTTCTCCTGCACTGTGGCTGCTCCCTTTCCTGCCTCCGGGGAGGGAGGGGGTCCCTTTTTCACTGGTGGCAGGTCATTTCACCCCTCCCTTAGGAAAATCCATGCAGCTCCCCCTAGAGAGGGGCGTATGGGGGTAGCCCCCTTCCCTCTGACAGTTCATCTCCAGGAGGTGGATGAGCGATCCCCAGGGGAATGCCCCCCTTCCACCCGCCCCACGCTCGGCTCCCCACCTTCTCCCCCTGCGGCGGCCCCCGAGCCCCTTACCCGAGAAGTTGTCGAAGGCGGTGGGGATGTACTCCGTGGGGTACCCATTCGTGGTGTAACTCACCACCAGGCTGGTCTTGCCCACAGCCCCGTCCCCCACCAGGACACACTTGATGCTGCGGCGCGGCTCGGCTCCCGCCCCGGCCCGGCATCGGCTGCCCAGGGCCGCTCCCAGCGCCGCCGCTCGGCTGCTGCGGACCCTGCGCGGGGGCACCGGGGGCACCTCGCAGCCGCCAGCCAGCGGCTTGCTGATGTAGCCCGCCTCCCCCTCCTGCTGCGGCGGCATCCGCCTGGCACCGGCGAGGGAGAGCCCTGCGAAGCGGGATCGGCGCCACTGGGCTAGGGCGAGAGGAGCTCCACGCCCAGCCGAGGGACCCGGGTGCCCGGCTTCTTCACCGCCCCCGGCGCGCAGCTCCTCCGGCTCCACACCCTCCCGCCAGCAGCCGGTGCGGGACGCCCGGGGCAGCCCCTACTCCGAGCCAGCGCCGTGCCCCGGACCCGCCGCTCAGCTCGCCCGGACAAGCGGCTCAAGAGCAGCCAGCTGCAGAGACTGGATGGCAGGGGCGCGAGGCCGGCCTTCCCGGGCGGCGACAGCAGCGGGAGCCCTGTGCACGCTGCACTCGCCTCGCCGCACACTGAGGTGCCTCCAGCCCCGGCTCTCCGCCTCCCCAGCACAGGCAGGCAGCCGGCGGCGAGGGGAGGAGCCCGGCGCTGGGGGGGCCGCGCTACAGGCAGCGCTACAGCGCTCCCTGCCGCCCCGAGCCCGCCCGCCCACCGCGCCGGCCACTGGAGCAGGAGCCCGCAGGCGGCAACTACAGCAGGAGCCGCTGCGGGGACCTGAGGCCGGTACAGCGGCTGTGCCGCTTCTCATTGGCCACTTCGCTTCCCCTTTGAACGCTGAAACAATCTGCGCCGCGGCCATTGGCTGGAAGCGGCCACCTGGCCGCCTGCTCTGCCCCAGGCTGTTCCGTCCGTCCCGGCTCCTTCCCTGCCGCTTGACCGTAATCCGCTTCCTCCTCCCTCCCCGGAGCCTTGCCCCTCTCCCCCATTCCTGCCTCGCTCTCTGCTCTCCTCCCGCTTCCATCTCTCTACTCTGGGTGGCCAGTCCAGGCCTCTTTCCACAGTCTGTCTTCTGCTGTCTATTCCTTCTCCCCCCCCCCCCCCCGTCTCCCCTTCCCTCTATCAGCTTCCCTCCCACTGACTATATTTTCTCCTCATTCCACGCTGTCCCCTTCTTCCCACCCCTACGGCTCAGCTGTAATTTTTGTAAAGCTGTCTAATCCTGTCAAAGCTCTGCCTGCCTCACCGAGGGGAACAAAGTTTCCGGAGTTAATTTATCAGTATTAATGAGACACATGAGAAGAGATTTATCTGAGCACAGCTAAAGGCTACATAAAAGGAACCATGTTATTTGATTTCTCCATTCCTGCTTCTCTGCCTCTCTGGTAATATTTAGGGCAATGTCAAAAACAGAGTTAATGCAAGTTTTTTTTTAAACTGGAAGTTCTCTTCATTGTGTTGGCACTTTGTGCATTTACAATACAAGAGCATGGGAATAATGACTACTTGATATGCTTCCACCTGTGAAAGAAATAAACTGGGACATTTGAGTTTTAACACCTTTAAAACAGTGACACCAAATCACAGGCTCCCCCTGTTGTTACAACATGATTTTTAAAGGGCTGATCCCTGTCTACGCAGGGCACCGAGTGAGGTTTCAAGTCACTGTAGCTAACTCACATTTTAGCACCATTTTTTTGAACATAGACAAACATTTGGCTACTATTTCAGGCCAACAGAAGAAAAGATCACAGAAGCAGAGGTGTGCTCTGTTTTATACTACCCTATCTCCATTTCATCTGAGCATCTTCCAATAGTATATTAAGTGACACCTGTGGTGCTGAAATGACCTGGGTGAGGGCACGGGTGACACTTATTAGATGACCCTGTTTTAACTCCCATGACAAATGCAAAGTTCTGTCCCATACCAGTTCATGAGATATCAACTGTAAGCAAAATCTCCTGTATATGGGAAACAAGATGCTGGCTGATATATTCCCAGAGTGGGAAAACGGATGACAACAGCTATTTTACTTGCGCTGAAAATAATTAAAGATTAATGTAAAATCACAGAAAATACTGTCTACTGCAAGTAAAAATGACATGGCTCCATTTTTAAATACCAACAGCAAACAAAGATGGCCTATTTACTGAGCTAAAGGATCCAGATAGACAACCATAATTGCTTGTATTGTTCCTGTGCTTTAGAGCAGGGGCTATGTAAATTCATAGCTGCATGGTTGCATTATATTGTGATGTGCCCTGTTGAATACAGTGGAGCCTTTTGTTAAAAGGGATGATCAAGCTGATTGTTGTGCAGTGGGGGAGTACTGGTTAAATAATTTGCATCTTGATAGCAAATCAAAGACTGTCAGTGCTAGCAGTTACAGTAGGGCTAAAGGGACATTAATGTCTAGTCTAGGATTTGTTCAGGACTATATAAATAGTTTGATTCATGAAACTGAAACTTCTGTGCTACAGCAATTGAATTACAAATACTTCAAAAGTATTACAGTCTAGCTTTAAAAATATTGGTCTGTGCTGTGCGCAGGCTTACATCCTCTTCAATCAGTAGAGTTGCACTCTGTACCAGGGCTGAATTTGGCCCATTATCAGTTGGTATGAAGGAAAGCATTCACCCTATCTTATGCCCTTGCACTAGTCAAATATTATTCTTTGAGAAAATGGCAAGAGAGGAAATTATTTCATCAAGACATGAAATAGGCCATTGTTATTTCCAAGCTTATCACTTTCCCTGAGACATTGAAATATGAGCTCCATGTTGGCCTTGTAGAACAAAAGATTATTTCCCCCCACAGAAGTTTTACAGCTGAAAATGAGAGAGACAAGGGAAAGAGAACAACACTCCACTGATATGCTATGGTACACAGTCTCCTGTTTTAATGAAGAGGCTGATTTGGGAAGCTTTCACCCAAATCCTGTTCGTGAGAGAGAGAGAGAGAGAGAGAGAGAGAAGGCACTTGCTGTGTTGAAAAAACCCATCTCCAGCCCAGCTACTTTTACAAAGGACATGGCATTTGTGGCCATGCTCAGCTGCACCAGCCTATGTGGCAGGCTATGAATGGGAGAGCAGAAGAAAGCAACAAGAGATGCAAAGCTGTTTGGGCAAGGAGAGGACATAAAGGATGGGGTGTTACTTGGGGCTGACGAGGGCACAGATATAAAGGGACTCTCTTGCAGTCCTTATTTTCCATACTTCTGTGTGCTGTGGTAATATAGAAGTACAAAGCGTCACTGCTGTTATTATTTATTTTGAATTATTATTTGAAGTAATGAAGAACCATGAAAAGATATACATAATAATATTCTCTAAAAAGCATGATGTTAAACTGGAGTTAAGATGAGAATACATTAGCGGTAACTTAAAAGTAAAAAGTTTCACATGCATGATGAAATTATCCTAAAAACAAGCATTGCAAAGCTAGGAAACTCAAAGTTAATCAAGGTATCCAAACAACCTAAAAACTTACTATCCACTTCAATTCAACTGATGAAGTCAGTTTTGCCCACAGAAGCTTATGAATCTGCGTATTTTGGTTAGTCTCTAAGGGCACATCTACACAGCAGGGCTGAACTCAAAATAAGCTACGCAACTTGAACTAAGCTAATTGCGTAGCTTAAGTCAAAATAGCTTATTTCGACTTTTGGCACTGTCTATACAGCAGTTATTTTGAGATAGAGCACTCTTCCCCCAACTTCCCTTACTTCTCGTAAATTGAGGGTTACAGGAGTCAGAGTATGAAGTCCTCCAGCTCAACATTATTTCGACAGTATGTCAAAAAAACTGCCTGTTGTGTAAAAGTAGACTATGTTATTTTGGAATAACATCAGTTATTCCAAAATAACTCTGTAGATGTAGCCTAAGGTGCCACAGGACTACTTGTTTTTAAATTTATAGATTAACACAGCTACCCTGAAGAGATATCCTAACAATCCAAGTAATTCCATGTGGAAAACCATCATGGAAAAAACTGATCTCATGTTTAAAAAAAAAAATCAGTTTCCTCTTGTCTGGAACCACAAATACTAAGAATTCAGAGCTACCAAATGTCATGTAACTCGTGTGTCATGCACATTATTGGCAGCTCTGTATATCTGCGGTGCCGCTCCCACCCCCCACTCCTGTATCTCTCTGGGCCACAAGATGGGACCAAAATGGTCCTTTAGGATGAAACTCAGCTGGCAGCTAGGGGTTGTCATGAATCTTGGCATATGGTGGCCTGTCCTCTGGCTGCTCCCCCTGCTGCTGGATCTGAGCAGGGCAGAAGCAGCTGGCATTGGCGGCAGCACCAGGTGGCCAGTTGACTGGCTGGGGACAGAAAGTGAGGAGCTCAGTAATGACTAACGCAAGTGTGAAAAATCGAGACACTTTTTTTTCCTGGAGCGGAATGAGAAGGAGTTTATAGTTGCCAGATGGACAAGGCCCCTAATATTAGGATTGTCACCTTAGTACTCACCAACAATAATTTTGTTCAAACCATGTTAATGGCATGGGTTTAACTGAACTCCAGAACAACAGTAATTACATGTATCGGGGGTAGCTGTGTTAGTTTGAATCTGCAAAAACAACAAGAAGTCCTGTGGCACCTTATAGACTAACAGATTTATTGGAGCATAAGTTTTTGTGGGCAAAAACCCACTTTGTCAGATGCATCTGACAAAGTGGGTCTTTGCCCATGAAAGCTTATGCTCCAATAAATCTGTTAGTCTATAAGGTGCCACAGGACTTCTAGTAATTACATGATGTCACATCATATAATTTGGTGCTACATAAGCTCTGGTTGCTGCAGGCCACCAGTAATATATTAAACTTCCATTTCATTTTGTTAATATTTCATAAGGTTCAACTCAACTTAGTATTATATTTCTGTCTGTGGGTTCCTACATGCTACATATTTGCTGGGCAAACATGTGGAGAAACAATAAATAGCAGTGTGAACGAAGAAATAAATCAACTCAACTGGAGAGGGTTTTTTTGAGATGAGAAATGATTGGGGAAAATGTATTTGGTACCGGTGCGGCATGTTATTGGAGAAAATGGGAATCCCAGATGAGAAGCTCACAGAGGAATGGTATGTTCATTTGGATGTAAATCTCTGGGGAAGCAAAATTCAGAATAACTGAAGATAAAAACAGGAATGATGTATGTTCCATGTTGGTGACTCACCACCAGACTCTGCTGATGAGTTTAGGAACCCCTGCTCGTTTCTTGACACCCCAGGTACCTGGCCCCCTCCTCAATCCTACTAGAACAATAATAAAATTCCCAATACACACTCTTAGCTGTTGCATTCTTTCCACTAGTTGATTGTTACAATGGAGGTAAAGGAAAGAGCAGAGGCCCTGTAGCCAGACACAAAAACCCCATCTTGTTTTTCCACGAGCCCCATCTTGTTTTTCCCCCCCAGAGAGCAAGAGAAAGGCAGTCAGCCTTTGATGCCCTGGGAACGCAGGTGTGGTGCCTGTCCCTGACTCTACCATAAACAGAAACCAGACAGTAAATGGGCTAGCTGACGACTGGGAGGCCTCCCGTCGCCGTGATGGCTAGTATCAGTAATTGACACGCCTGCACTGTCTCGGGAGAGGAATCTTCGCCCATCACATACCAGAGGTGCCCATTGTCTGCATCTTCCCAGGTGTGAATTATGCTTTGCACCCTTCGTGGGAAACTTGGCATTCAAAGCCATTTTTCCTGATTGGCCACTTGAGACCAGGAAGAAGCCCATGTGACCCAAGGGGTATAAAGAGGGTTGAGTTGCCCACCCAATTTGAGCTCCAATCACCTACACCTGCTGGCAGGTATTGATTGTCTCCCGAGGTCCGTGGGACGCCCAACCTCGCCCTACTTCTTCCCGAGGGATTGAGAGAAAGACGCTGGCCACGCCAAGTCTGGAACGCAGGGGTGAGAATTGTACCTGCAATGTGTTTTCTTTATGTGTACACTCTAATTGTCTCTCTGTTGTAAGTTAGTTACTTTATTATAGTTTTCTTAAAGTCAAACTGCTTCATTTCTATTGTAAATCACCTTTGGTAAGGTGATTTAGCTATAAACTTTGGGAACAAGTGGGGTGCCCTCATTCACTTATAAAATATATATATCTATACACACTGAACCAAGTTTCTTTATTTCTTTTCTCTTTCTTTCTCCTATAAATAAGCCAGTGCGTGTCAAGCTTCTGACTTGAACCCGTGCTGCTGTACCCGAACCGAACACAAACAAAAGAACTTCAGCCGGTCATAAAGGGACAGATATAGGGAGAGCTTGGGCGTTTGGATTTGTGTCACACCCAGGTGGCAAAATTCAGTTGGGGCGCTTCTCAGTCTCCCCGAGGCTGCCCGCTGCGAAGGAATTATGAAATACTAGCAGCTAAAATCTGAAGCGTAATAAGCTCTTCCTGTACACACTGGGGCGTCTGTTAGCCTGTTTGGCTACCCTCTGCGATGGGACCTCGGTCCTAGCAGTAAAGTCACGGACGTTAAACTACTTTTCAGGGTGCCCTCCAGCCTCCTAGGCTGCCCGCTGCAACGAGACTTTGTGTCTCAGCAGTTGAAGACTTGGGTGTAACACACACGCACACACTGCCCTGACCGTCGGCTGACAGGCCCTAACCCCCTTCTGACATCTTTCATATTGACATGGTTTTCTCAGCCAAACCATTCCCAGTGCTTATTGTCTTCTGTAGCACTTCAATGATAAAAGCCCCCTTCCCAGCTCACACAAGATTCATAATCATCTGAGCGCTAACAGCATCCTTCCTGAGCTCTATTCAACTGCTTTAACTCTTCTCAAGCCTTAACAGGCTACACCCTTTGCTCAGCTCACGCTCAGCTGATCACCACAGGGAGGAGGGGAATTGTACTGCATTGCTTCCTTGCCTCTTGTGAATCTCAGCTGATTTCTCCATAACAGTCTTGCCTCTTGCAGCACAGACTACCAAGTTTAGATTTCAAGCCACATTTTCCTATACAGCCTTTCATTCTTTTCTTAATTATCATTGTTTGTGTTTCTAAAGGACTAGTGATTGTCATGACTGGGCATTCTCAAAGCCAGTGTTTTTGCTTTTTAGAAATCTTCTCTGCTAGTCTGTGCAAAATGCATTTCTAGATTTGGCTTCTGGCAGTTAGCACAAGAACGTGACTTGTTTCCATTTTGATTATCCCCATAAATGCCACATAGATGGTGGCGAATGATGTCTCTGTGTGAAATCACAGCCACATGCTAGCTAAAGTTTACAGTGCACCTTTAGCCATCACACCTTTACTGTGCCCACCTATCCAGCTGTTTGCTGCCATGCCAAACCACGGAGCACCTTCCAGCAGCCACCCATATTTAAAGCAACTAGCCAGAAAAATGTTTCCTTCTTTCCCCTAGATGACAGTCCAGAGCTAGGGGCAGATTTCAGGTGCAGTATCTCACAACCCTGATGAGAACTGTCTAGTGCTGTGAGGGACAGAGATTCCCAGTTGTTCAATGGGTTCACGTAGTAGAACTTGGTTCTAGTTTTGGCAGGTCCTAAAAAATTGGATCTAACCAATGGTGAGAGTTGGATATATAAAGTCTTTTTAGAAGTTTTTATAAGCTCTCTCTCAGCCATGTACATGGGGCTGGATTCAAGAGTAAGGGCTTGATTTGAAAATGAACCATTGGGATGGGCAAGAGTAAGACTTAGCCTCGGATTTGGAAGGAGTGAGTTGGTGCAGCTGGAGTGGCTGCAAGGAAGTGACAAGGGGGTAGCCATGGCAGCTGGAAAGGGAGGCAGGCATAGTGCTGTCCTTTCTCACTCCTCCATGTTCTGTCCCTCGCTAACCAGCCTTCCCTCTTTTCATTCCTCCAGCCAATCTTGCTTTCCTCTTCCGGAGAGGCATAAGGATCTTACGTAAAACTGGTTTTTTGCACACACACAAAAAAGTCCACACTGCTTGTTTTTGCACAAAAATGGCTTGAATGAATTATGCAAATGAAGCATGACAATATGCTAATCTATAGCCTGAGAGAAATATTGTCACTATGCCTATATAACTTCCCGGTGTAGATCAAAGATGACCAAAAAAATTTGAAAAAGGTATCCATACCAAAGGAAGCAACAGCTTCACCATTGGCTTAAAAAAAAAATCCCTCACCTAGTGAAGGTTTTATGCAGATTCTCCTCTTTACACATCCAGCAAAAGGACTTCATTCAATGTGTTCACAAGGGGCAAACATTTTCACAGTATGCATTACGAGATTGTACTTTACTATATACTCTAATAATCTATTGGATTTTTTAAGTAGAGAAGATAAACTCTCTCAAGAAGGTTGAGATGCAGTGGCAAAACAGTTTGAGGAAGCATATGCTGATGATAGGGTCCCTTGCTCTTCTTTTTATGAAGGCCTTCAGCTTCCAAGTTGTTACACTGGTACATTTCATGAATAATATATGCACATAACAAGAGAGGTAAAAGAGCTGGGCAAAAACATTTTTAGCAAATAGTAAATTCACCAAAAAAATGAAATTTGTGGGTGACCAAAACTCTTCACTTATGTGGAGTCAAATTCGGAGTAGTTTTGACAGAAAAAGAAATGAGACAAAAACATCAAAGAAATCAAAATGGTCTGTTTTCAGACCAAAACATTCCAAAATTTTGTTTTTTCTAAACAAGATTTTGGGAGGGTTGTTATTTTGTCAAGAAAAATAAAATTTCCCTTTTTTTGGTTCAAAATTAACATGGTTATTTTTCTGTTTGGCCATTAAACTAAAAAAGCAATGGTTCCTCAGTTCGAAATGTAAAGACATTATAAAGTTACTGGTTTTGTTACAAATTTTGTGTATCTAGGCTTCAGTTGCATACTGGCTATTTTGATGACCCTACTATTCAATAGGAGCATGGGCGCACGAGCCCTTCGGAGAAGCTAGTCCCCTGGCCCACCCCCTTCTGCAAGAGCCATGCCACACCCCTTCCATGCCCCCTCATATGCCAGAGCCCCAATGCCACTTTCCCCATGTCTAGAAGGGCCCCACTTAGGGCAACCAGGTGGCAAGACTAAAATATCAGGACACAGGAGGAGGGGCAGCCAGAGGTTCACAGCCCCCATCCCTCCGGAGCCATGAGGGCGGGGGCACACAGCTGAAGGAAGCTGCAGATTGGGGTCACATGGTTTCAGCCTCAGCCTCGACAAGCCACAGCTTGGGGGTCGCACGGGCCAAACAGCAATCCGCAGCCAGAGTACTGCCAGAAGTTGGGAACACCCAGTTCTACCCCCATCGTGAGTTGGGGGGGCATAGCTCCCAGCCAATGGGAGCTGGGGAGGCGGGGCTTGCGGACACACGCAGCATGCAGAATCCCTAGCCACCCCAACTTTAAGAGCCAGAGGGACCTGCTGGGGCGGAAATGGGATGGGTCCCAGCAGTGCTTAACTGGGATGGCTCCCACCAGGAAGCGCCTGTCAGGTTCCTCTGGTTCCTAGATCAGCAGAAGCCTGAGGAGGCGCCACATGCTGCAGCTGCCAAAAGCACTGGCTCCAGCTTCCACTGGCTGGGAGTTGTGGAGGCAGGACTTACTTGGGGGCATGAGCAACATGCACTGCCCCAGGGTCGGGCAGCCAAGGTGTCTGCCTGCTGTCCATGCCCAAGTCACCACTTCTGCAGCCCCCATTGGCCACAAGGGAGCTGGCTGGCAGCATGCAGAGACCCCACCTGGCCACCCCTGTGTCTAGTGTTTGCAGAGTTCTGCTGCTGGCTGCTTCCCAGGAGCCACCCCTTGTAAGCACAGATGAGACCCCAGGTAAGTGCTGACGAGGGTACTCCCACATCAAAATATTGGTACAAATGGCATCTCAACTGTACGTCAGTCAGGACATGGGGCAAACAACTAAATAGTGGGTCCTCTGGTCATCCTAACCCCACCCCAGCCAAACCATCCCAAGCCCCAGACCACCTTCTGGCCCTGAGCACGGATCCAACCCTTGGGCCACTGTGCACTGGACTGAATCCCACACCAAACTGCTGAACTCCCTGGCCGCTGGACAACAGAGTCCCAGCTCCCACCAGCCCAAGCTGAGTCCCCATCTGCTTCAGGAGGAGAAGGATAGCCAGGATAGAGCCATGGCCCACCACCCATGAAAGGGAGGCAATGCATCTTTTGGGTAGAGGTTCCCAAACAGTGGTACATGAACTTGATGTTTCAGCACATCACTTCACAACACATTAAGGTAGTGTGGTACATGAACCAATAAATGCTTGAGAGGGACTGAGTTAGAATACAAGTTTGGGAATCAGAAGATCTTAATTCCCAGTTTTTTGGAGAGCTTTGAATTTGGGGGTGGGTGGGGAGGAGGGATGATAGGTGTAATATTTAATATTCCTTTCAAATTATCTTCCACCTCTTTTCCCTCCCACCAGACCTCCATAGCAGAGATAATCATGGCAAGAACGTAATGCAAAACATAGGATTAAAAAAAAAAAGCAACAGTTAACTAAAGAAGTTTTCCCAGGCCAGTCATCTGAAGGTTCCAAAGCCCAGAATCTGCTGAACATAAATACAGATTTATTAAAATGCATTACAGCTGCTTCCCCAATTAAAAGTACGCTCGTCAGGAACAGAGGATAAGCAGTTGGCTGTGCTAGTATGATAACCAAGCAAGAATCTGGACACTTTGAGGCATGAGTGAGTCAAGTCCTCTGCCAGGACACACTGCAAATCAGCAGAAAAGCCACATCATGGAAAATTGAGCTAAGTATCAGGAGGAAGAAATTTCTTATCACAAGCTTGCGTAAATACATATTCCATTATGAAAGATGCAGAGGAGGGAGAAAGGAAGGGACGGAGGGTTGAAAAGTTTTGGATGTATTTTTAAAATGCTGATCTTTTTCATTTAAAAAAAAGTTCATTTTAAAAGCACTGAGCAAGGGCTTGAAAAGGGTTTTTGTTTGTTTCATTTTACTTAATGTTGCTGTGCTTGCAGGAATACTGCCTAGTTTTATTCCATTCTACTGTCATCAGTTAAGATATGGCCTATTAAAACAGTATGGAACACAGCTGTGTTAATTACTCCATCTAGTCTGATTTGGTATGAAATAGGACTCTGGGGAGAAGCAGAACTCAAGATCTAGGACCTTCTAGGGGCTGATGTTGTTTTTAATGGTTTCTCAGACTCCCTGAACCCCCTGCTTCTTAGAAAGCAGCCTGCTACTATTGCTTCCCAGATAAGCTTTCACTTTGCTTTTGTTTTTATTGTTTTCATTACTACTAATTAACAGAACTAAAGAAAATTATGCCTACTTTTTATTGTTTTTTAACAGTTTGGCTAATGGAAGAAAAAACAGTTCTCGTCAATCTGCACAGGGCCAGGAACAGCCTCAACAGGGGTAGCAATGTCAGAAGGTTCAAAATCAAATTCAACATTCCTGTTAGGAGGCAAGCTTGTAGTTCAAGCCTCTTTTGTAATGGGTCATATCTATCTGTGAGATGTGCATGCCCTAAACTCCAGGCAGGTTCAAACTGTACCTTAACACTCCCACCACTGCCTGTGGCCGGTGATAGCAACAGTGGAAAAAATGTTGAGAAAAAGCTAGCATAAGCCTACAGCCCACAGACTGGATTCATGTGGTGTACCCTCTATTCACTCGGAGCTCCATTGAAGTCTGGGACACTGTACAGGCCCAGAGAGTTACTTGTAGGGTCAAGGCTTAAATCACCACTCAGTGGTCTTAAAAGAGCCATCTATGGGTGTGGATAAGGTTGAATTAAGATATGCAATTCCAGCTATGTTAATTGCATAGCTGAAGTCGAAGAACCTTAACTCGACTTTTGGTGCTGTCCACACTGCATGAAATCAAAGGGAGAACATTCTCCCGTCCCTTACTCCTCATGGAAGCAGGACTACTGGCATCGACCAGAGCACCTCTCTCAGTTCGAATTAATGCGTCTTCACTAGATCCGCTAATTCAAACTCTGGAAGATCAACAGCGGCAGCTTCAATCATCTCTGTAGAGTAGACATACCCTATGAATTTTACTTGGAGGACAAAAATTCTGTAAGCAATCAACATGTTTCTCTGATACCCAAAGTCAGACATTCTTTATAAAAACACTCAAAATACAAATGTGTAACTTGATTGTTATAAACACAACTTGCAATACAAGCTAAATTAAAACCACAGATTTATTGTATCTAATGCCATGGGCATCATGGTGATGAGAACAGTAGAGAGATCGACTTGCAGCTGGGACACTGACCTGTCCGTTACCCTTGACAACAAAATATGTGAATGTGGATGATGGAATGTTTATTATGCTGAACTGTTCTTCAGCATAAAAGCCTAAAGAAATACACAATCCCAGGTGCAAAGTGCCTTCCACTCTTGGTGACTTTGGTCCCTCTCTTCTATACAAGTTGTACACAAATACCCAAATTTAGGAATAGTAATAGAGATGTAACTGTGTTAGTCTAGTCTAGCTAAAACAAAAAACAGGACTATGTAGCACTTTAAAGACTAACAAGATGGCTTATTAGGTGATGAGCTTTCGTGGGCCAGACCCACTTCCTCAGATCAAATTGTGGAAGAAATTTTCTTCCACAATTTGATCTGAGGAAGTGGGTCTAGCCCACGAAAGCTCATCACCTAATAAGCCATCTTGTTAGTCTTTAAAGTGCTACATAGTCCAAATTTTGGACTGTTTATGGGCACGGAAGTTTAAAAGCAAGATGGTCCATTGATTAGGTCATTAGTTTAGGCCTTAGGAGACCCAGTTCATTTTTCTGCTGCAGATTTCCTGTGCGGCCATGGGCAAGTCACTTAGGCTCTCCGTCTCACTTTCCTACCTTTAGAAGGGAGATAACACATTGAAGATCGTGATATTATCAGCTATGCTATAATAAGGGTCATAGAAGTATCTAAGACAGAAGTCCAAAGCATTTCAGCTCAACCAAAATGAGCACTTAAGCACCTGCTTCATTGTAAGCACATGTGTTTACACGATCCAGATCTAATGTTTCTGACTACAACTACACTTTAAATGTAAAGCACTTCTTATGTCTCAAAAGTTAGCAGATATGATAAATGGAGCGGTGTGAGCAAGATTTATTCATACTTTCTCCTCCCTTTTACACTAAGGCACATAGTAGCACTGTAACACAAAAGGTGTTTAAAGATCAAAGACCTGGTAAAAAATATTTTATGTGCCAAAGTCCAAAAATTGATGGGAACGGTTGTGGATTTGTTGCAAAATGGAACCATCAGTGTGACTGGTTGGTTAAAATACCAGTCATCAGCTTCCATGGGAGCCCATACAGAAAAGTAATTCCTTTGACTATAGCCATTGAACAGTTAGTTATTTTTGAAAAAAATGTTTTAGTCATTCATGCTTGGCTAGCAACCCGTAAACTGATCATTAACTACAAGTAATAAATGACTGATTTCAACAGGATTTGTTTAATGCTATGCATTTTCAAATGCCTTTATATCTATGTACCACCATTATATGTACAACATACTGAACCCCATTTAAGAATTAGAGCCCAAACAAGGACAGACTTGTAGGTTATCTGCCTATAAACATGCTGCTCAGAGGAGTCAGAGCAGATAAACCATCTGCAGCTGTATTCTGCATTCTTATTTAACTCATCACAATTTAACTACTAATGGACTGGAATAACATCACTATAGATCATAATGGGTCACAGCTTGTGGTTGTTAATCAACATTTCTAATAAAGTCAATATGAGTTTGCCTGAATAAAGGCTGAGTCGGGAACTCACGATTGCTTCCATAGTCTCCATGAGAGAATATTTTCATAGTTGCACCCTGCTCTCCTGCTTTTTAAAGTAACTCATTAATAACACCAGCATTCAGTGTTGCTGCAGCAACAATATCAAAGGTCGGGTGCATTTTCTTCACCGGTTTAAAAATGCCTGAAGCTGGAATATGCCAATGAGGATCCATTTTGTCTCTTTATAGGCATTAGCTAATTAAACAAAGACATACATTTCCAAAGATAAACCATCCCTTCCTCTCTGAGCTAAGACCCACATGACTATAAAGATTTATTGTCTCATTGAGATAACTTTAAAACAAATTTGGGATGTGAACAGGTAACTGATTAGCTGGTTACCAAGTACCCAGGAGCAGCCCCACATGGGGGGCAGGGCCATGAGCTGGCAGCCTCACAGGTGGAGAGGTGGGTGGGCAGGAGCATTAGCCTCGCATGTGTAAGGAGGCCAGGAGTGGCAACTTCACAAGCACTAGGGAGCAGGCAGCAGAAGCTGGCCACCCTCTGTCCCTCTGCACTGGTGAGGTGACAGCAGGAGACAGAAGCTCTGTGCAGGGGCAGATGAGAGTTTTGCGGGGCCCAGGGCAGCACAATTTCGTGGGGCCTCTCTCACCTCTCACCAGGTGTCTCCTCTCTCACCTGTGTTGCACCGCGTTTCAGCACGCCACGCACGCACTCCTCCACCGTGCGGTGCGTGGCACCAGGGAATTTAAAGTGCGGTATCCTGCCAGGCCAGTCTACCCCTGAGCATGGGGCCCGCTGCAACCGCCCTGCCCTATATCTGCCACTGGCTCTGTGCACAGGAGAGAGCCTGGAGCAGCAGCCTCGCACCGGCAGAGGGGCCAGCAGCAGAAGCCAGAAGCCCAGGAGGCTGGGGCTGCTCTAGCTGGGTTGAAGTCCCCGCTGGGATCCACTTAATTGGTTAACCAGTTTCCTAATGTTTAACTGATTTAACTGATTAACTGGGATTTTACATCCCTAACTCAAAGGAGTGCAAAGATGGAACTGTAGCTACAGGATATAAGTATTTCCTAGATGCACTGCTGCCTCGCTAATGTAATTAGAAGCACAAATTGTAGAAAGCATCCAGTGTTCTTCTAGGGTTTGATTCTTTAGTGGAAGATGCTGGAAATTTGATGGCTAACTTCCACTGAAGCAAGCATAGACACATACTGTGCAAATGACAACTATATATCTAACCTCATATATAAGAGAATATACATTTATTGACACAACCTGTGGTTTTTTAAAATTGCTCTCTGCCTCGTGAATGGGGACAGCAGAATAGCTGGGGATTCAAACCTTGTCACAAGAGCTTTCAAACATGCAGAGAATTTCTAACTTGGGCTTGTTAGGAAAGGTTCCAGAAAACAGTTATGAGCTGGATGACACTTTATTATGGGCTGAGCTAAAATCTCCTTCAAACTAATGTATAAACATGCCCTTCACTTAAGATTGTTGAGAGGGGGCAAACCTAAACAAAGACTATTAGGGTATGTCTACATAGCAACTAGATCATAGGTGCCAACTTCCCCAGTAACAGAGGGGGGTGCTCTACCCCACCCCACTAAGCCCCACCATTTCCCCAAATCCCAGCCCCACTTCTTTCCTGCCTTTTTCCACCCCCTCTTTTGAGGGTGCCCCATTTCCCCTCCTCCTCAACAACAGGAAACAGCTGTTCAGTGAGCAGGTGATGCTGGGGAGGGGCGCATTTGGCTGCTAGGAAGTGTTGAGCACCGGCTAATTTCTCTAATGGAGTCAGCCCTTATGAACTAGATACCTGTGGCTGGCCTGTGCTGCTTGCAGGGCTGTTTCATTGGTGTGCAGATGTCTTGGCTTGCGCTGGAGACTAGGCTCTAGGACCCTGGGAGGTTTCCAGAGCTTCGGCTCTCTCCCAGAGAGCCCAAAAGTCTACACAGCAATGAAAAGTCTACTCCAGCCCAGCCCAGCCCAAGTCCTCCAGCTGCTCCAGGAGCCTGAGTCAGCTGGGACAGGCCAGCCACAAGTTTTACTTTGCTCATTTGCTATGTAGACATTCCTCAGAGTCTGCCCAGAAACTAGCTCCATGTGGACAGGAGGGGTTGCACTGAGGAGGTTTGCAGATGAAACAAAACCAAGCTGGAAACAGTGAGAGTGAGAGGAGGAAGAGAACTAAGCAGCCTTTAAGGACAGCATGACCCTGGGAAAAGCTAGAACGAGCTTTGGGATATTACAAAGGCCTGCCTTGTCTACAGTAAGAGATAAATTAGAATTCATCAAGGTTGATTTTTAGTGCCCGATTTTGTAAAGTTGAAGGTTCATGTTCTGACTGAGCACAAGTTTGATGCAGTGCATCCCCGGTAGGGGGGCTACTGTTGACTTTGACAGAGAAACATTGTGGGGAGCTATCCCTCAGTTACTGCCTCCCCTTTGCATTCTGAGTTAGGCTCCCAGTGCATGCTGGGACCAAAGTGGTACAGCGAGTGGTTCTGGGTACATGACAGCATCCCATAATGCTCATCTCCTCCCTCCCCCTTCTTGAAATCAATGGCAAACAGTCTTGTTGTGCACTTTTTTCCCACTGGTTATGCGTGCAGACACCATAGCAGAGTAAGTACAGAACCCAGCATGGAATCCGTTCAGCAGCAAAGTACTATGCAATGAGAGTAACGATCTTACACCTTATGCTGCAGTATGTATAAAGCCTATCTAGCACTCATCAGAATGAGGAAGAATCTGAGGAGGCCATGAACAATATAACACTATCCACGCACAAAACTGTATCAGTTTATTAATCAGAGTTAGTATCACACCTTTAGCTAAACTGGTAAAACTTCTAAGCATAGACAAGGGCTAAACAAACATGACCCCCAATCCTGCGGCCATTAAAATCAGTAGCAAAACTCTCATTGACTTCAGTGAGAGCTAAAAAAAAGTGCCAAGGACACACAACCTCAAAAGACACCCTCCAAAAAAAATCCCAAAGCACCTGTGACTTGTGGGCTGCATACAGCCCATCAGGGTAATCTGATTACAAGACACAAGACATTTTGCTGACATTGACTATCATCAGGCACCACTCCCTGAAGCTCCTAGTGGCTGCAATTCCCCATCCTGGGCCAATGGGAGCTGTGGGTGTAGCGCCTGCAGGGGAAGGGGCCACTAGAACGTCCTGGCTGCTGCTTCCCACAGCTCTCATCTGCTGAGAATGGCAAACTGCAGCCATTCTCAATGGGAGCTGCAGGGGGCAGTGCCTGTGGATTGTCAAAATGCCTCACAGCCCACAATCAGATTATCCTGATGAACCGTCTGTGGCTGGCCACTGCCCCACAACCATCACCACCACCAAACAGTAAGCAGATGTTATCTGACTTAATGAGAAACAGTGGAAGAATCACAATAAAGTCATAGTTTACAGAGTCCAGATGTGTACAATAAATGATTTGCCATTAAGCAGGGCACCTGTTTCATATATGTATGCATAGCAGGGTTGCCTTATTAGTCACGGAGAAAGTGAGTATGTCTGCAAAATTAACACGGCAGTGTGCACGCATAGCTTTCCTGTAAAGGCCAGCTTGGTAAACTTTTGCAGCATGCTAAAAAAAAAAAGACACTAGGGAAAAAACGTAGTAATTCTTCTTCAAATGCTAATTTAATTTCATAGTAAGTAGAAAGAATATCCCACTACACTGAAAGCATCAAGTTATTAGTATCCATTTCCAATAATAAAACACCGAAGAAAATGTTACTATAATCAAGGAAGGGACTGTTTTCTACACTTAGGGAGAAAATGGACTTAAGATACGCAACTCCAGTTATGAGAATAACGTAGCTGGAGTCAACATACCTTAAGTCAAATTTCTGCAGAGTTCCCATTGCAGGAGGTCAACGGGATAAGTTCTCCTGTCAACTTCCCTTACTCTTTGCAACCGTATGGAATACCAGGATTGACAGGGGCACCATCAGCAGTTGATTTAGTGGGTCCTTACTAGACCCACTAAATTGAACCCCGGAAGATTGATCTCTACAGTGTTGATCTCCGGGTAAGTATAGATATCCAATTGCAACATTGTGGTTAGCAAAGCTACAAATATACTTGTACTTATACTGGCCAAGGTTATAATATTTACCTTTCACTGTGTACTTAAGTGTGATCAATATGGCACTGTTTACTTGAGATTTTTGATACCTTACAGTGAGAGACTGTTTTCTCAGACTGGAGCCAGTGTACTGCAGAAAAAGCTGGCCCCTGAATCCTCCAAATATAGCTATACTGACAAAGCTTTCTAGGGTAGGTACAGCTTATAACAGCAAAAAAAAAAAAAAGGTGTTTTTTTCTAGTAGAGCATATACCAGCAAAATAAGCTACACTAACAAAAACATTTTATGCCAGCATAACTGCACCTATATCAGGGCTTCTGCTGGAATTAAAATAAAAGCAGCATTACAGTACCAAAGAAAGCTTCTAGCATAGACCTGTCCTAGAAAGCAATGAGGGTGTATTATTGTGCTTACTAATGATTTCAGACAGACAAGATTGCCCTCTGCTGGATGACTAAACTAGTGCTTCAATTTCAATGAGCCCAGAGGTTCTCAAACTAGCACCTATGATTTCCCACTCTGTGAAGCCCTTTCTGCTAGTTCCAAGAGAGCTGACTGATCTTATAGTGGTGGCTTTCCTCCCTTCTAATTAAAAGAGAAAAAATATTTGGGAGAAGAAGAAATAAAGATTAATAGTGGACTGTGACTAACTTTTTTCACAAAGGACAAATCACTTTTACACATTGCGCAGATAAAAATACATCAACCGTCTCATTTTCAGTGTAAGCAATTGCCATCATTGCTCCTGGGTGGTTATATGATTGCAGATGAGATGGACTGTGTCCTTTAGAATCTCTAGGCATGTCTACATCAAGGTCCCAGCCCGGTGACCTCTACACCTGCCCAGTACTATTTTACCTAGGTGCTCCTATGCCGGCAGGCCATCTTCCTCCAGTTCTAGGTAGAGACTGCTTGCAGCTCTAAGTAGCCCCTTTTTAAATCACCTTCTCCAACTTTGATTGGCTACCTTAGCAAGCCTCCTCCTTAATGGCTTCCAACAAGCCCTTTATTAGTTGGAGTGCTCTGAGCAGGGTACCTTTGGCCTGTTTAGTCCTTCCTCCTTCTGAGTGGGTAGTTTCACCAATACAGGGATTTATTCACCTACATGTTTTTGAAAATTCCACTAGATGCCCATGTGTATCTTTAGATGCCTAAACACCTTTAAAAATCTGCTCCTTTGTATCTTAGCTCTATTGTAAAGGTTTTCTCGGGGAGTGTGCTTTAAAAGTAAAAAAAAAAAAAAAAAAAAAAAAAAAAACCCTACACAGAATATTTCTGATTGACTGTTAGTTGCTGTACTAGCAACCAGGAGAGTTTGAGAGAAACAGAAAGAGTTCTTCCTTCTGAACTAACAAGGTGCAAGTACTAACCTTGAGATGAGTGAGTTTTCTTGACTTTTTGTTTTTTTCTTTCTCTTTCAGGTAATTTCCGTTATTGTGTCAGTTGAGTTGTGTGTGTCTGGGTACTGTTTCAGCTTTTGTTCCCTTGATCAGGCTCAGACAGGTTAAAGAAGGGTTAAAGAAGGGTTAGGTCTGATCTAGGAGAGAAGGCCTTAAAAGCCAGTGGCTAAGCGACCAGAGGAGTTTATAGGAGAGTCATAATATAATCACTATGGTTAGAAGGGCTACATCGCCTGTGCCAGTATTATTCCTGTCTCCTCACTTGAACCTGTATCCAGACAGACTCCAGGACAACCCAGGGAACTACAGATCAGTCAGCTTAATTTCTGTAGAAGGAAAGATTATGGAGCATATAATTAAGGAATCCATTTGCAAACATCTAGAAGATAATAAGGTGACAAGAAATAGTCAATATGGATTTGTTAGGAACAAATTATGTTACACTAACCTGATAGCTTTCTTTGACAGAATAACAAGCCTTGAAGAGGGGAGGGGGGAAGTGGGAGTGGTAGATGTAGCATTCTGAGACTTTACTAAGGCTTTGATACAATCTCACATGAGCATCTCATTAACAAATTAGGGAAATAAAATCTAGATCTGGGTCTCAAACTCATGGCCCTGGGTCATCTCAGGAGTCCTGGCAGGCCAGGGATGGGCCTATCTGTTCCCATCTGCAAGCCTCCTCCCTTTCCATCACCAGCCTGCCCTTTCCCCTCACAGCAAACCATCCCCTGAGGGACATGTCCTCTGGGATTACCAGGGGCACCCCATGTGGAATTACCAGGGGGGGCACCAATGGTTGGACCCCCCCTCCCCAGGGCAACAGCCTCCCAACCTGCAACAAATACCATCAACTTCACCCCCCCCCCAACAGAAACACTAACTCAGGATCCAATCCCTGCAACAAACCCCATTGCCAACTCTGTCCACACATCTATCTTAGTTACAATAGAGGAACTAACCATATCAGCAATCAAAGCTTGCTGACCTGCACATCTACATAAAAACATAAGGGCCATACTGGGTCAGACCAAAGGTCCATCCAGCCCAGTATCCTGTCTTCCAACAGTGGCCAATGCCAGATGCCCCAGAGGGATGGAACAGAAATAGGTAATCGTCACATGATCTCTCCCCCGTCATACATTTCCAGCATTCGACAGAGGCTAGGGACACCATGTCTACCCTTCCTGGCTAATAGCCATTGATAGACCTAAACTCCATGAATTTATCTGGTTCTTTTTTGAATCCTGTTAAAGTCCTGGTCTTCACAACATTCTCTATCAAGGAGTTCCATAGGTTGACTATGTGCTGCATGAAGAAATACTTCCTTCTGTTTGTTTTAAACCTGCTGTCTATTAATTTCATTTGGTGACCCCTAGTTCTTATATTATGGGAACAAGTAAATATTTTTTCCTAATTCACTTTTTCCACATCAGTCATGATTTTATAGATCTCTATCATATCCCCCCTTAGTCTCTTTTTTTCTAAGCTGAAAAGTCCCAGACTCTTTAATCTCTCTTTATATGGAACCCATTCCAAACCTCTAATTTTTGTTGCCCTTTTCCGAACCTTCTCCAATGTGAATATATCTTTTTTGAGATGAGGCAACCACATCTGTACACAGTATTCAAGAGATGGGTATATCATGATTTTATATAGAGGCAATACGATATTTTCTATCCCTTTTTTAATGATTCCTATTTTAATGATTGCTTTTTTGACTGCAGCTGCATATTGAATGGATATTTTCAGAGAACTATCCACAATGACTCCAAGATCTCCCTCTCGAGTAGTTATAGCTAAAATAGTCCCCACCATATTGTATGTATAGTTGGAATTATTTTTTCCAGTGTACATTACATTTACATTTATCAACATTAAATTTAATTTGCCATTTTGTTGCCCAATCACTTAGTTTGGTGAGATCTTTTTGAAACTCTTCACAAACTGCTTTGATCTTAACTGTCTTGAGCAGTTTAGTATCATCTGCAAGTTTTGCCACCTCACTGTTTACCCCTTTCTCTAGATCATTTATAGATAGGTTAAATAGGATTGGTCCCAGTACGGACCTCTGTTGAATACCACTAGTTACCTCTCTCCATTCTGAAAACGTATACTTTATTCCTACCCTTTGTTTCCTGTTTTTTAACCAGTTATCAGTCCATGAGAGGATCTTCCCTCTTACTCCATGACCACTTACTTTATCTTAAGAGCCTTTGGTGAGGGATCTTGTCAAAGGTTTGCTAAGTACACTATATCCTCTGGATCCCCCTTATCCACGTTTATTGACTCCCTCAAAGAACTCTAGTAGATTAGTAAAGGATGATTTCCCTTTACAGAAACCATGTTGACATTACCCCCCAAAATTATGTACATCTATGTGTTTGACAATTTTATTATTTACTATAGTTTCAACTAATTTGCCCAGTACTCACGTTAGACTTAATGGTCTGTAATTGCCAGGATCACCTCTAGAGCCCTTTTTTAAATATTGGCATCACATTAGCAATCTTCCAGTCATTAGGTAGATTACAAACCACAGTTAACAGTTCTGCAATTTCACATTTGAGTTCTTTCAGAACTCTTGGTTGAATGCCATCTTGTCCCGATGACTTCTTACTACTAAATGTGATATATACCCTCATTTGCCAGCAATGTTCCTCTGGTATGTACTTTAGACAAACTGGACTGTCTCTATGCTAAAGAATAAATGGACACAAATCGGCTATCAAGAATGGTAACATACAAAAACATGGAGGAGCACTTTAACTTCCCTGGACAGACAGTTACTGATTTACAAGTTACAATTCTCAGGGGGGGAAAAAACACCTCAAAAACAGACTGCAACACAAACTTGCTGAGCTGAAATTCATATGCAAATTTGATACTATCACAATGTGTCTGAAGAGACATGGAATGGCTCTCTCATTACAATAATTTCCCCTTCAGTACTCTCATCTTCTGATCATTAAAAATGAGGAATCCTTTAGCACCTTAAGGCTTAAAGATTGATTTGGCTATAAGCTTTTGTTGGTCAAAATCAATTTGTCAGATGCACTGAGACAAGCTTTCATGGAACAAAACTGCTATGTCCAAATAAATCTGTTAAGTCTTTACGGTGTCACAGAACTCTTTGTTGTTCTTACAGATACAAACTAACATGACTACTCTAACTCTTCTGAGACTTCTCATCACTGTTGGAAGTGAGCCACATTCACCCCCATTTAATTAGCACTGATGTTACAGAGATGGGAGTGTATCCCTGCATTACTCTCACTTCAAGCATATGAGGAAGTGAATTGTATCTCACAAAAGCTTATGCCCTAAAAATGTTAGTTTATAAGGTGTCACAGGACTCCCTGTTGTTTGTCTATCCAGAATATAAATAAAGGTCCCAAGTAGAACCAACAATAGGAGTACATTTACATTTCTCATCTGGTGGGGGCTGTACAGACAACAGCCAGGGTGTGACCACATGGGGACACTCAAGAGTCAAGATGAAATAATTAAAGTTGTGACGTTAAAGTGCATTAAACCTGTGTATGGACACTCATTTAGTAGTAAAGTGGCTTTACTTTGCTGTAGTTTAATCCATTCACAATACAAATTACATTGTATGGTCCTCTCCGAGCAGCACTCAATTACATAATCAACTCACCTGAGTAAAATGTCTTAATTGTATGCAGTTCACAATTTCATCAAAAAAAGCTAAAGAAATTATTACACACAATGCTTTCAAAAAGAAAAAATTCTAATGACTGAAGTATTACTCCATCCCAAACCACCAAAATTTGGTTATTATGTCATCTAAACAATTAATCCAAATCCTAAACTAAAAGCTGCACAATACTCTCTCTACCTGCATTTTGTTTTAGGAAAAGGAAAGTGCAACTTAACATTACCGTAAGCAAAACTGAAATTTTATTTCTCAAAAAGGGACATTCAAAATAAGTTTTAGTTAATAGCTATTACAGTTAGAATACAAAGTGTGTGTTTGATTTAATTAATACATCACTTTTCTTAGTCATAATTTATTTTCTCCTACATAAATTCTCAATAGCGACTTAAAACAGAATCATAAGGTTCAAAATATGAATGTTACCTACAGTGGTTTAGACAGCCCAAATTCCATATTAAAAATTAGTCTGGATTAGTAGCAGCCAAATGAACATAAGATTTGGTCAACAAAATGAATGACAGCCTGGACTCTAGTGTGCTAAAGCCATTGGACAGATTCTATCTCTTATATCAGGTGCTTCCCAAACTCTAAAAAGAGGAGCATGTCAGATGAAGACTCATGTTATGTCAGAGTTGGAGAGGATGCGGCAAAACTGAGGTCCACCACACACAACCCTCTGCTGGGAGTAAGGACTGCTACACCAGCAGCAAAACCAGCATCGATTAGAAGAGGACATCCCTTCCTATTCTATCTTACTGGGGGCCCCTGCATCAGGGTGCTGCAACTGAGATGCTGTGACAAATCAATTCCTTAATATTTAGTCTCACAGGCTACCCTTCTTGAACGTCAATTAATTCAGCTGAGCTTTAAGTTAATGACTGTTCTCCTTAAATGAAAGTGCTGTGTTCGGGGGGGGGGGGGGGGGGGGGGGAGAAGGAAGAGATACAGAATGTATACTATTAAAAAACCCCATAAAGAATGCTCTTTGGTTCTCTTTAATAACCTATTTGAAATTGTTTCCCAAACTCATTAAGACTGATGCATCTAACGTATGAGATTAATCCCTCCCCCCCAAAAAAAACACCTCCTCTTGATTGTTACATTCTGCTTTTCAGAATAATGCAATAAAATAACTCCAGAAAATAAATTTAATGGGAATATTTACATTAAGAGTAACTTTCATTGACCTAATTTTGTATAAAAGAAATACAATTACTTTAGTGGCCATCAACTAATTTAAATATGGAAATGCTTTTTCACTGTAAAAATGAAATCTGTATTTTTTCTGTGATATGACCAGCAAAATAATTGTATAATGAACCCAGAAATAATCTTGAGTGCGAATGAGTGGACTGGGAGGGTGCCTTTGCAGACTGTGTAAGCTTCAGAGCTTTCTAAGTCATCAATGTGGGAACATTAAATAAAGATATATAAATGTAGGAAAATGCAGAAATAGGTCAACTTTTTATAATCAGCTACTCAATTGCTTTTAGTAATTACATATTTTGTTGCTACATGGTTTTATAAGGTTTCTTGCCATCATAAGAATTGTTAAAAGTAAACAAAACTATTTAAAAGTGCACTAGTATGATTCTCAATTATTCCTGTTAAGAGCCTATTAAGATTCTAATACAAAATTATTTTCTCCTGATTAAGAAGATGTAAAGTTACAAGACAAAGAAGTCAAGAAAATTCAGTCTATAGTAAGTCACAAGTTACCTTCAGAGACCTATATAGAATGAGATAGTCACTATTCAGAGTCACTGTTCAGATCCAAGAGAACAGGAATTTACATAAAATGCCCGTGAAACTGGAAGTCTCAATCATGAAACCAAGTAGATCAAAAAATATGATATCTAGTTATGGCCCTTCTACTGCTGGAATAAAGGACAGTGGCAGGGAAGTATATCTGTAGTTGTGAATAAAGGTTTTCAAGTATTCAGAGTACTCAAGCACATATAATATGGTTCGGTGGTTGTTTGAAGAAGGTGAAGACTGTAAAAAAAAGACAGGTGATTTTTATGAATTGCTGTACTATAGCAATGACATTAACAAATTTGCTGTAACAGCCGTAAGTATAAGTTGTTAAGAACAGTCTAAGCATCATTCTCTTTCTGAAAAATGTTTCTTGCTATCTCTACGATCCATGAACTTGTACAAATGTAGCTTGAATGTGATCTCCTAAACATGTAGTATTTTAATGACGACCTTCCTCCATCCTGCACAACACAGTCTTATTTATATCTGGAAACAAGAAGCCCTCTTTGCTATAGTTTCTACAGAGAGAGATAGGGGATACCACTGTAGTTGCACTCATACTTCAATAAGCTACAAAGAAAGAGTGTGCAGAGGGAGAGGAAGAGGAGTTGCATGTATCTTGGACCTGCTTCTACTCCCAATGAAAATCAACAGAAAAACAAAACAATGAAGTAACAACGTAATATTAAAAGATTCTTTCGGTTATAATAAATAATCTTAAGTGTTTTTTCTAACAGTAGGTAGAGCATTTCTTCAGGGAGGTAGGATTTTTAAGCTGACAATGTCCTTTTGCTAAGCTAGCTACGGAAATGTTTTCTTTTTAAACAACATTTTTAACCTGAGAATCTTTCTTAGGAGTGAATAGGTGTCCTCAGTAATGCTGATTGTCTGCCTCCTTGTCTAGCAAATCTCTGCTATAAGACTATCAGAGGGTGAATTCTGCAAATTCATAGAGTTCAATCATGTTTGAAAGGTGGATGAACTTCACAAAGAACCACACTCACAAGAGTGTTTTAGTGAACCTAGCAATTTGTGTGTGTTTTTTTTTTAAATCACACAATTAGAAATGTGATTAGAGGTTATTTTATAGCTACAAGTATTTAGATATTTCACTAACATTTTGTTAGGCCCAAAGCAGAAGGTAAATCATCACAAAAGAGGACCTTAATGAGGAAAGGACATGCATTATAAGATTTTCTGACCCCAATGCTCTCTCGTCTAAATTATCTCATTTTTCTTTCCCTTCCTTGTCTTCAGGTTTGGTTCAGGAGTCTTTAGCTAAAACAAGACAGCAGGTGGAGTTTTGCAGCTTTCAGATTTGGAAAAGATTTACAAAATATATATACATAGACAGCATTATTGATAAATGTATTATAGACTTCTGAAGAGAACAGATAGATTTCATTTTACACTACAGAGGTTGTACTTTCAGGATTTACACGCATCAGTCGTGAAGCATTTCTCAGATCCTGTAGTTGTTTTGCTGGCTTTCCAACACCTTCCTCAAACCTTTTCTCCACAACAGGAAGGACCGTTTCATAAAGAAAAGATGCATTCTGCCTGATAAATGCTTTTTTCTCAGGGTCTTGTTCACACCGTAAACTGTAATCGACATGCTGGACAGCCACAAGGATGATCTCCACTAGACTTTCCAATAGAACCATGTGCAGCTCTGGGAAGTACAGCTTGAGGGCTTCCTCCAAGAAGGCCATAGTCTGCTTGGTGAAAGCCACCACAGTGTAGCTAAGATTCACCCAGCAGTCATCACCAGTGTATTGCTCAAAACTGCCCACCCCACAGCTCCTCATCTCCTCTTTGAGTTTCCCCAGAGCCTCTGGGGTCATCAGGTTCATCCTTCTCCACATTTCTTCAGAGTTGCGATGCTTGGTGGCTTCGATGATGATATCCTTGTAGCTCTGCAAAGCTCCTCTGATATCCTTCACCAACAAGGCATGAATGATGAAGGTGAGGTCCAACCCAATCTCGCTGAGCTGCTTGCAGTGCTCTTTCGCTACCTTCAATAATAAACGTTATTAATATTTATCTGGATATCACCTTCTAAACTAAATATTTTACAAAATAGTCTAGTTAAATCACCATATTCTCCTGAAAAGTATAAATAATGAAATATAAAGCAGAAATGAAGTAAGTCTTTTAAAAAAAAAGACATTGGTTTAATCTTTTTTTTTAATATTAGAAATGCAGATCTTCTCTGACATGGAACCACTAGAGAAGTAATAAAATCATGTTGTAAGGGCCTGAAAGCAGGGTAGTTAAATAATAAGAGAATTTTAGTATTTTTAAAGCTTTTTTGTGAACCCATATTCAGGTTAAATCCAATATACTCTTTGGAGAAAGGAATATTGAAACTTTTTTTGTTAAATAAAGTCTCTCTCTTCAAATAAGGTGTGAAAGAGCTGACAAACATTTACAATCTCTGAAGTGTCTTTGGGCAAAACCTGGGAAGACCAAACTTTGAACTCCCGATATTCACAGGATAAAACACAAGCACAAAAAACAAAACAGACAAAAAAAGCCTTTCACATAACATAAAGAAAACATGAACATAAGCTAATTTCCCCCTTTTGCCTGGCGCCTTTCAAGTGACCAGATCAAAGCCACAGAGGTAATCAGTAAGTGAACATAGCTTAAACATCAGAAGTTATTGTCTTCTTCCAGCAATGTGGTCAGTTCACTAGATCACTATCTTTCTAACACACTTACCTTCACACATTCAGCAGCAGTAGACAAGCTCTCTTTACTATCGAATACCTGCTTGCTAAAGGCATCTACAAACATCCTCACAGCTGAGCGGGCCCACACAATGAAGGCAGAGTAGCAGCCACTGTTGCCTGCAAAGTCTGTTTCAAATTCCCTAGCAGTCTCTAGCAAGCTGGTAAAAAAGACATGGCAAAGCTTGTGGATGTACAGCAAAGTGGCACCCTCAATGCGCAGTTGACGAATGGCTGTGTGTACGGCAGCTGCCCTATTCTTCAAGAAAAGCTCACATGCCTTGGTTGACTGGCCCAAGCGAATGAGCTGAGACACAGCCCGGCGAGTGGCTCTAGGACCGCCTCGTAATGATCGATCTGGAGATAGCTCAAAAACCAGTACATCAGTGAGCTGCCTAACTCTCTCATCTACCTTGGCTCTCAACTCCCTCACTGGCTGGTTCACGGGCTTGTCTCCCAAATACTCATTCAATTTATCCAACAGGTCAACTGCTCCCTCAAAATCTCTTTGGGCAATGCAGACATCTAGGTCTTCAGGCAACTCCTGGATCCACTCCATGGACAGATCTACTGTCTCTTCCTCGGGTGGGGGTTCCTTTTCATCTTCTTGTTCAAAAGGATTAGCGGTCTCAGGAGGTGGTGGAGCAGCCCGTGGCAGAGCCTCTTGCTCCAACCTCAGCTTCTCGCTGAGGGCGCGGTTCCGTTTGGTCTCCTCCAGCACCTCCAGCCACTCCTTCTTGATCTTGGCATTCTCAGCCTGGAAAATGCGACTTTCAGGAAACCTAAGCAGCTTGAACATGTCCTTCATGGGTGGGTTGTCCTTGACGTTGATCACAGCCAAGTCTTCCAGCGGGTAGAGCGCGTCGTAGCGGTAGGTGCCACGCCGGTTGGGCAGCCAGGCGGCCACCAGCAGGCAGTCGTTCATGAGGAAGGCGTGCACCCGCTGGACCTGCGCCATGTGGTCGGCGTCGTACTCCACCAGGTCCCCGTTGTAGACGAGGTACTTGCCGGGACTCTCGGGGAGCAGGTCCCGACAGCCCTCCACCTTTTCCAGCAGGGTGGTGAGGGTGCGCTGCCGCCCCTCCTCGCTGGCGGCGGCCTCCTTGGCCGAGAGCGGCAGGAAGGGGTTGCTGTGGGGGTCGGCGGCGGCGCGGCGGGCGCCCTGGGCGGGGTCGTCGCGGTCGGCCTGCAGCAGCAGGGCCTGGGTGACGGCCTCCATGATGCCCTTCTGCTCGGTGAGGATGTGGCTGAGCTGGTACATCTCGCTCTCCAGGTAGCTGATCTCGCGCGCCGTCTCGATGAACTGCCGGTAGTTCTGGTAGACGTTGCGCTTGAGGCTCTGCGCCGTCTCCTCGCTCAGCGCCTGGATGCGCTGCCGGTGCTCCTGCAGGTCCCGGTCCCCGTCCGACTGCTGCGACAGCTGCTTCACGTACTCGCCCGCGGCGAAGCCCCCCGACTCCAGCTGCCGCCGCAGCCGGCTCCCGCCCCCCGTGCCCTCCGCCAACGGCAGCGCCATGGGGCCCGCGGGCAGGGAGGCCGCCAGCCGCGACGCACCCACAGCGGAACGGAAGACGGGTGACAGGTACGGTGGCTACCGCGCCTGCGCCGGAAAACGGCTCTCCGCGCCACCTACTCCGCCATATCGCGCCTGCGCCTGGAGAGCGACCGCCTGTTGAATGACGTAATATCCCGGCGTCCGAGCCAGGTTAGCTGTCCTGCGCAGGCGCTGGTTGAGCCCCCTCCACCCGGGGGGTAGTACGCCTGCGCTGGACAGAGCGGAAGTGAAGTGTGGGATGTCAGTGGCGCACGCGCACGCGCAACGTTTGGGAGCATGCGCATGTGCGGAGAAGGCCGTCGGAGGCTGCCTAGCTGTATTGCGCATGCGCCGCAGTGGAAGTAAACGGTTGCCGGTTGGGAGACTGACAGGCTGGTGCTTCCCGCCCGCTCGCGCCGCTCCGGGATGGACGGAGACTTCCTGCTGGCGCTGCGGCTGCAGGCGCAGTGGGAGGAAGAGGATGACGCGGCGGCAGTGGCGGCGGCCTGTAGCGGGTCCCCGCCCGGCTCTTCGTCCCCGCCGCGGCCGCTCTCGGTGGTGGACGAGGCCTGGGAGCTGCTGGACCCGAGCCCCGACGTGCGCGGCCTCTTCGTGCAGTTCAACGAGACGCTCTTCTGGGGGAAGCTGGCGGCCGTGGCGGTGACGTGGAGCCCGCGCATGACGCTGTACGGTGCCGGCTGGGGGCGGGGGCAGCGGGAGCCAGGGAGCGCGCCCGGCCCCGGAGAGCTGGATCGAGCGGCCGCGCTGGGCCCAGAAACCCGCTGCCGGGAGCCGGGCGGCGTCTGGGGGGAGCCGGGAGCTCGCGGGGAAGCTGGTTTCGGGGCAATGTGGGGGAAAAACCGACGCGCGTCTGCAAAGGCGCCCGGGTCCCCGAGCAGGTCACTGAGTGATGCTGCGCCTGGGCCACTCGGGCAGACTCTTGTCAGCGGCGCCCCTCGAGGCTCACCGGGTGGCGGTGACTAGCGATGAGGTGCCAGGTCAGATGTTGGTGTTTCTGACGAACTTGAAATAGCTAATTCTTATGCCCTCTGCTCTGGAGGCGACCTGTTCAGAGACATCATCTGTCACATACACTAGTGAGGGACTGAAAGTCCCTCTTGGTGTCACATACTCAAAGCTTTGTGTTTCCCACTAGAGTAGGTAAATTTGGGGAGACAGTTACTTCTGGGGGAATTCTGCACCGCAGCACATGTGCAGATTTTATGCCACCTGCAGATTTCTTTGCTTCCCTGCAGTAAAAAGACTTTCTGATGGGGAAGCAAAAAGAAGACATAAAAGTGGTTGTGTGACCCTCCTCAGCAGTGTATTTTGGTTGCATGGGGCAGCTGGCAGCAAGACAAATCATTGTGGGGCAAGAGATGGGACTGGGGAAGACCTGGTTGATGGCTCTTGGCCATCGCTGGGCTGGCGTAGACTGGACTTACTCTTCTACTGCAAGGCAGTTGGGGCTGGATTAGACCCACCCCAGATTTCTTCCCCCAGCTGCAGGCAGTGCTGCAAACACCCCCATTCCACACATGCACCCACTTCGTGCAGCCATTCCTCATCTGCTGCAGGGGGAGTGATCCCCATACACAGAGCTGCTTCCCCATCTGTCCAACTTGCTAAGCTCTGTCCCCCTCACAAGCAGACCCCCACCCCGATGAGCTCCAACCACTTTGGGCTCCCTGGAAGAGCCTGGGGGGACCCTGAGATCACAACCCCAGGGGATCGCTGGGACGCTAGTTTCGGGGGCGATGTGGGAGGAAACCCGCTGCGTGTCTGTAATGCACCTGGGTACCCAAGCAGTTCACTGTGCCAGAACTGCATGTTGAACTGCACAAAGACTCCCTAGAAGAGTCTCATTGCCATTGCACCCAGATTCTGCACTGAGCCTCCTGTACCCCACGATTGCCCCACACCTGGATTCCCTGACATTAAGCCTTTCTACACTTGGATCCTTCCTTGTTGAATCTGCCAGCACACACTGAGGGGCAGAACCCTTGGGTGTTTCTGAGGCAGGCTGGGTCCTTGTGCTGTGTCAGGGGTGGGTGCATGTCCTGGGGGGAACTGCACAGTTATCTCTCATGTCTGTGTAGCTAGTGGCGTGTGCTCTCAAATGCCATGCTGGAACCTCCACAATTATTTGACAAATACAATTTGCAGAATTTTAAAACGTTAGGGTTTTTAATGCATAGAATTTTTAAACTTTTGGCACAGAATGACTTCAGGAGTCAGCATTTATAACAGGATACATAGTAAGCATTGTTAAGACTGTTAAAACAACATATGGATTAATGCATTAGAGATGTAAAAGACTAAGTGGTTAATTTATAAATATTAGCCTTAACCTGTTACCAGGTAAGCAAGCAGGTAACCAGAAGTCTGAGCCTTGTGGGAGCTGTCCTCATTCCGCACAGCCCAACAGGCAGCTCCCTGCCTGTGGCAGGCAGACCCCTAATGCAACTGGCCAAGTTGGAGGACCCCAGCTGCAGTGGCCTCTTCTTGAAGAAGACCCTGCTGCAGGATCCCAGCCACTGCTGCTCTGCACCAGCCTTTTTAACCAGTTAAACAATACAATTTTAATAGTTTAACTGGTTAACTGTTTTAAGGGGTATTCACATCCCTACATTGCACATTAGATGTATTTTAAGGTGTAGCAATTCTGTTTTGTTTTCACCAAATACATTTGTTTTGTAATTCTTTGGGACAGAGAAATTGAAGTGAGAGCCGTATATGTAGTCAAGTATTTATTCGAGTATTTTAGGACTATATTAGAAGAAAATATTTTTCCATTTCCTAAATATTAAATGATTGGTTAAATTGTGGGTAATACTTGCTTTTTTGACTTTAGCAAGGTTGTGTTATTCTTGGTTTACTTGGAATTGTTAGGGCTAATGTTTGTGTATTTAATTCTCAATTATGCCCCGCCAGCTACAAAAACAATTAGAAGTCTCCATTCTACTTGTTTTTCATTTTTAGATGTGCTGGAGTGTGCAGCTATGAAGGAAGAGGTGGGATGTGTTCCATTCGCCTTAGTGAGCCACTCTTAAAGCTAAGACCAAGAAAGGATCTTGTAGAGGTATTTTAAGACAGCTTACTCATAGATGAACTTACTGTAAATCTTTCATTAAAATGTCAATGTACAGTATTATCTATACCAGTGTTTCCCAAATGGTGTTCCGCGGAACCAGCTAAGGGTTCCACGAAAAAATTCTACTCCTCTGCCCCCTGCAGAGCCCGTAGGCAGCTCCCATTTGCCGGCGGGGGCGGACTCCTGGGGGCACACGGCTTTGGCTGCTCCATCCCCCCTGTGGCTGCTCTGCGCACGGCGCAGCCCCCTCCCTACCCTGCAGGACAGCCCTTGTCCAGCAGGACAGCCCCTGTCCCACAGGGCCTCGGGTATCCTCCTCCATGTATGCAGGAGGTTACTTTTACAGTGGCCGCTGCTGCTGGGAGCGGGGTGGTGGCCAGGTCCAAGTGCCGATTAGCTGCTGCCGGATCTTGATATTTTTAAACTGCTGCCTGCATGGAACTCAGCTCAGGTTCTGCTGCCCCCCCCCCCCTCCTCCCGGGGTGCATTCGGGCTTTGCTGCCCCCCCCCCTCGGGGCTCACTTGGGCTCTGCTGTCCCCCGTGCGCTGCTGCTCTCTCTGGGATCCCCGCTGCATGAGGGGGACTGAGCTCCCTCCCCCCCCCCCCCCCCCCCCGGGGAACAAGACCATGATCCTTGGAGGCTTTCCCTGCTGCAGCAGGTTGCCAAGCTAGGTAAGCATCCTCCCTCATACCCGCACCCAGATCCCCCTCGCTCACTCCTCTCCTCCCACCAAGACCCGGCATTCTCAGCTTGGTCTGACACCCTTCCCCAAGACTCCCTCCTGGTCAGACACCCTGCTGCAAGTCCCTTCTTGTACCCCTCCTCCTGGCCAGACACTGCCCCAAGCTCTCTCCTGTACCCTTCCTCCTGGCCAGGACATTGTGTATAAATCGCAAAGAAGATCTGCAAACAACATGAAGTATTTTCCAACCATAAATGACAACAATAACTGGATTTGAAATCCATTAAGTATAACAGAAAAGCCAGTCAGTTTTTCTATGCAAGATTATGAAAACCTAATCGAAGTCACTTCAGATGGCTAATTAATACAAAATGTTAAAGAAGTTTCTCTAATTACACTTTGGAGTGGCTTGTGTCAAGAATATTTAGCTTTATCAAGATGTGCAGATTGTCAATTGTTACCCTTTGTCAGCACGTACTTTTGCAAAACTGGGTTCTCAAATTATGCAGCAACAAAAACGAAATACAGAAATCAACTGAATGCCACGCCAGATATGTGAATCCAACTTTCTAATATTAAACCAAATATAAAAAGAATTTGCCAAGAAAAGAAGAAAACCAACTTCACATTGAAAACTGCCAATATAATTCATATTAGTTTTTGAGCTTTATTTTTTGTACACCTTAAATGTGATTTTTGTTTTTAAATATGTGCAATTAAACTAAATGTTGATCTCATGACCTTGTTTAGCATTTGTTTATTATTATCCTTACTTATTTGTGGTCTATTTTTTCAGCTTCATATATCAGACTGTTATTAGGGGTTCCTCGAAATTCTTTTGAGTTTAAAAGGGTTCCATGGCCAAATAAAATTGAGAAACACTGATCTCTACTATAAAATAGTCTTTGCTTTGATAAGGAATTTCTTATCATTGCTTATTGTTGCCTAAGTATGAAAAATTGTAGTAATCTTTCAGTTCAGAAGTATTGCGACTAATACACTTATAGGTGAGGCCCATAGTCATCTACCCATCTTATTCCAAAATAAGGATGTAAAATCCTGTGTAATTGGTTATCTGATTGAATTTAATACTTAACCAGTTAACCGATTAAAAGAGGAAAGTTGGGGGCTGCTTTGGCTGTCTTGGAACAGTTTCTTGTCCATGGCAGACCCCGTAGAGTTGGAACCAATAAGCCTCACCCATTAAGAATCAGGCTTACACGTTAACCATTCACCTCCAACTATTTCAATTTCATCTCCTGGTTGAGCAGCCCAGTAACACAAACTAGAATGCAGGATTTGATCATGTATGTAAGTTTCATGCTCTTCCTCATACCTTTGCCAGTTTTGTTGTGAGCTGGTTGAAAATTAAGGTTTTCATAAGATTCCTATTCTGAAGTGGTCAGTAACTGAAGTCTTGTAAAATGTGCATCCACTGCTGGCTCACAAGCATCACTTTTCTCCTGTGGAAATAATTTTAAAAAAAAACCCTAATATAGGGGAAATCACATTTTGACTGGCATTCCTTTTAGTAATATCCCTTTAAATGCTTTTTGCGCCATATGGAGAAAATGTGTAGATTTTGCAGTTGGAGGAGCGGATGATTTTTAGCAGAGAAGTTATTGTATTCTTATGACCCATGTAGGTTGCAAATGCACAAAAATAAAGTCTGTATCAAGATTCATACACAGTAGTAAAGACAAAACAGCTATTGGTTAGATTTTAAAATAATATATTTTTCAGAAAACATCTTAAATTATTTTTGTTTTAGACACTCTTACACGAAATGATTCATGCACTGTTGTTTGTCACTAATAATGACAAAGATCGTGAATCCCATGGGCCAGAGTTTTGCAAACACATGCGTCGCATCAATCGCCTGACTGGAGCCAATGTTACAGTAAGTGGTTTTTACTTGACAAAATACAATGTAGACCACTTAAACTATATTCTACTGAAGTATTATGTCAAATACAGTATGATAAAAATATTGACATATATTTTGATAACCAGTCCATAGCTGGTAGGGGAAGCTTTGGATAGAGAGATTTGCACCAACTACCCTAATTATAAGGTGGCAGTCGGGGAAAACCTGGTCGAGAAAAGTACAGCAGAATCTGTTTGGGAATATATAACTTTCTCTGGCTCAACTGTGGATGAATATTTGTAAGTGCTTTTTATGAACACTTAATGAAAAAAGATCACAGCTTAAAGATACAATGTGAAAATTAAAAATCCAGTTTGCTTTTAAGTCTTCTTTAATTAGATAGGCTGTTGGGTTAATTATATATTTTGGATCTTAAAACTCATCTATGTTGTTTTGAGCTTTGAATAAAACTTCAGTTTACATTCTTATTATGGTGTTTTCCATAATTTATTGATTTTTTTTCCCCCCTTCAGTCTTAAGTGCAGATTATAGCCTCATGAGGGAGATAAGCATAAATTTATCCTTGCTTGATAGCTCTCAGTGCAAAGAGTGCCAGTCAATATTAATGGTTATTGGTATTCAAGATTGTGCTGTCTATATATCAGGTTTTTTATTTTTCAAGGGAGAGGAGCAAATTATGTTTATTTTGAAAGTGGTTTCTATGGGTACGTCTACATTTGCTCCCTAGTTCGGACTAGGGATGCAAATGTAGGCAACCGAAATTGCTAATGAAGCGGGGATTTAAATATTCCGCACTTCATTAGCAAGATCTCGCCTGGTGTGCTAGTCCGAATCACAGCTGATTCAAACCAGGAAGTGCGTGCCGGGACGTGGTAGTTCGAACCAAAGCCCTTGGTTAGAACTAACATTACTCCTCAAAAAATGGCGCACACTTCCTGGTTCGAATCAGCTGTGATTCGGACTAGCGCGCCGGGCGAAATCTTGCTAATGAAGTGCGGGATATTTAAATCCCCACTTCATTAGCAATTTCGGTTGCCTACATTTGCATCCCTAGTCCGAACTAGGGAGCAAATGTAGACGTACCCTATGCATACAATAGGTTAAGTCTTCTAGCAGCTAAACCCTGTACTGTTTTCCTTCTGGTTCTCTGTGGATTTTCCCTATGAGTAGCAGCTGTAAGTAGTTAAAGAATGCTAACACACCTGAAATGTGTAAAGATGGAATAAATGTATTGTTTTTGGTTTACACTTAGATCTACCACGACTTTCATGATGAGGTGGATTCATATCGCCAGCACTGGTGGCGATGTAATGGCCCTTGTCAGACTCGAAAACCTTATTTTGGATATGTGAAACGTGCAATGAATAGGGCGCCCTCTGCACAAGACTTCTGGTGGTCTGACCACCAACAGACCTGTGGAGGCACATTCTCAAAAGTGAAGGAGCCCGAGAACTATTCTAAAAAAAGCAAGGAGAAAACTCAACTCACAAAGCTTTCAAACTCTGCACCATCTGATGACAAAGGTATGTAACTCTCTTTTTCCTCTTCATATTCACTCCTGCCCTATACAATATGCCAAATGCAAATAAATTAAATGCTGGAAAGATTAGTATTAAAGTTTTATGTAACTCTGGATTTGATTCACTTTTTTAAAAAATGCTGGTATAGCTTTAAAGTTATAGCATAGTTAGACCTATGCAGCAATATGTAGACATCAGTGTTTTTGCTCTAAAAATATGGACGGACCAAATATGAATGGACCAAATAAATAAAACTGAGATTCCTGGATTTACCTGTGATCTAGCTTACTCTTTGGCCAAGTCAGTGTTACCACAGGCCATCAATCTAAGTAACGCATCTTCAGTTATGTGACTAATGTAGCTGAAGTGGACATACATTTACCATAGTATCTTCACTGCATTAAGTCAACAGCTGACACTCTCCTGTCAACTCCCCTCGCTATTCTCATTCTAGTGGAGTAACTGTGTTGACGTGAGGGTGCTTGGTGGTCGATTTATTGCATCTATGCTAGACACATTAAATTGATCCCTGCTGGATTAATTAGTTCCTGTCAATCCAGCAAGCATCGAAGACATGCCCTTAGCAAATCCTAATTATAATCATGGTGCCCAGCCATTCAGAGAGACGTAGCTATGACAGTCATTCCATCAGTATTCAGTTTTCTGCTTAAAATTCTGGGATAAAAGGAGTTATGCAACCATGTCCCTGTGTATTCCAAGGCCACAGAACTTGCAGCAGAATCTTCACCTACACAGTAGAGGCAAAATGGTTCTATTATTGTTGTGAGGAGAGCCTGCTAAGTAGTATTATCTATCTGAATTGGTAACCAGCCAGAAATAATATGAATTAACCACCTTAATTATCTCAGTGGCTTGCTAATTCCTGTAGCCTGAAAATGAGTGTAATATGTTAATATTCACCGCTAAAATGGAAATAATGAGCTAATATGATTAACCTACAATCCCCCACCCCTTCCTCCAGCTGCTAAGTGGTACAACTGTCCCCTTTCCAACTTCAAGAATCTTTAATATTTTCTCATCAGCCCCACATGTGACTACGCATGTAAGCGACTAATCGACTTATCTGATAAGCATATGCTTATCGGATAGTCAATTAGTGACTCGACTAGTCAATTTCCTGCCCCCTTGCTACCTCTATCAGAGAAAGGCAGCAGCAGGTGAGGAGGGAGGGAGCAGGAGCCAGCTTGTAAGCTGGTTTTGTCCCCCCACACCCTTACCATCTCTGTGGCTGGGGCAGGAGAGGTAGAGGCATAGTGGAGGACCAGGCATGACCGAGGAATCAGCTGCTGTGCCTGTGATTTTTAAATGTATTAAGAGCCTATTGGCTCTTAATACGTTTAAAAGGCAGAGCTGCAGTGGGGTTAGCTCCGAGCACTGGGAGCTAATCTGCTGCGACTCTGCAGTTCCCCCCCTTTATCAACTAATCGACTAGTCAATGGAAATTCCATCGACTAGTCGATTAGCTGATTAACACCATTTAACATCCCTACATGTGACGGCCTCTGAAGTCTTCATCGGTATGAGAATGAACAATATATTAACCTGAGAGATAGTGACAGCATAACATTGAATACAAAAACCAGGAAGGGTACTGTATTGGTCTTATATATTTCCTAGTTAGTTCAATTTAATTTAAAAACTCCTTTTTATTGAAGCTGCTGCAAAAATTATTGTGTGCCACGCCAGAAGTGTCAGTATTTAGGGGAACTTAAAACACAACTTAGCTCTAGCCTGATGTGGAATAATTGAAGCTGGTATTCAAGTGCTATTTTAATATTAAACAGCAAGTTAAGACTTGATAGTGAGCAAATGTAGTAGATGGAGAACAAAGATACTAATCACTCATCTTTTGCAGGGAGGAAACATGGAGGTGATATACGAACCCTAATCCCATTTAGTGGAAAAGGATATCAGCTTGGAGGAGCGAGCCCTTGGTCATCTGAGAGACATGCAAGTTCCAATAACAGTATTAAGGGCAGAGAAATACCCAGTCCTCAACGTTATTCAGAAGCTGGAACTGCAAGACCAATTCCTAAAAATGAACTAAAATTTGAGTCAAACAGATTGCATTCCAGCATTTCCCGTCCAGTTTTTACTCCTAGCACCAACCATAAAAACAGCTTTGCTTTGAACCAGAAGTTTCCTAAAATATCTGTCGCTAATACAAAAGCTTACAGGAATGTTGATGGGTCACCTATTAAAATCCCTCCTGTTAGTGGAGGAAAATTGAACACAAGTCCTCCAGATGCTAAGTGTCATTTTTCATCTTTTAATGGAACACCAAAACGAATTTGCTTTGAACAACCTGAGACAACTGTCAGAGCCAGGGTTTCATCCCAGGGAAATAGTAGCTTTGAAAGTACTGGTAAACCACAGAAACGGCCAAAAATGGAAGACAAATCTGCCTTTGCAAACTACTTTATAAAGAGAGAGCGTGCTGATAACACTCATGGAACTAGCACTCCTGTAAAAAGCAATGCTGAACCAACGGTGTCCTCTGAAAGTTGTAGTTCTGCTGTTAGTCAGAATAAAAAAGTTAACTGTCCTGTTTGCCAGACTGAGGTTTTGGAGACCAACATAAATGAGCACTTAGATTCTTGTCTGACATAACCTTTGAAACGCAATTTCACAATTAAGCGCCAATTATTATTTCTTCCAATTACGTTGCTCAGGGTTTATCCAACTATGACTGTTATTGTGTATCTTTATACTGCTCTGTGTTGTCCAAACTGGAAACTTTTCTATATATGTAAGAATATAGAGGCTGAATTTCAGTATGAAGATGAGGGCAGTTATGGTGCATATATTTTTTGGAATTGCATAAAGATATGATTATGGGCACACTCATGGTGTGTATGTCCCAAAGAGCCTAAGGGTATAGGTACACTACAGCACCCACATTAACATATATACATTCTGGCGCAGGCAACAGAAAGAAGAGTTCTGCTGGTGTTGGAACACTACCTCCCTGAATAAGTTTAGATGTACCAACAGAAGTCATCTTCTGTCTGTATTGTTCTGGTCCATGCTAGTAGTGTAGTTGGCATAAATGTGTCCCAAGGAGATGTGGCTTTTTCTACACCCTAATCAACATAACTATGTTGATATAAATTTTAAGTGTAGTAGATCAGGCCTGATTTTAAACTTGATTTTTAGTAAATGTAGTTATTGTTGGGCTACATTTTTCTGCAAAACTAAGTATTACCATGGAAGGAGTCATACTTACTAGATTCTGAAATCTTAGATAAATTCTAAAATCAATTTAACATTTTTAACCATGCAACTTTTTTGACTTTTTGTTCCTCTTCAATCCCCAAAATGCTATTTAACTTGTCCACCCTTTAATTCTAATCTGTCCCTTTCCACATTATACACTACCTTCTTCTCTATTTACCTCAATGAAAATGTGTTAAATAGTGGACACTTTTTATATTGGCATAATACCAATATTGTGTTGAAGCCACTGCTACTCATTCTCCAGAAATCAGTATCACACACATTTTTTTTAAAGGGCAAATATGAGTAAGGGTGGGATTAAAATCAAATTATGCCTGTGTCCACACTGAAAGCTAGGAGTGTGATTTGCCCTGCTTATGTACACACATGCACTCTAGCTCTCATCAATACATACCTACTAGTTTCAGGTGGGTATGCAGTTTGGCTCAGCCATATCTGTACTGCTGCTATTACTGCAGCTGCATTGCTATTTATATTTGCACTACCTGGATGAGAGTGCAAGTACATATACACAACCAGTGGACTCATACCTCTAGCTGGCAATGTAGACATAGTTGAAGTCTTCATCAAAAACTGGGGGCAGCTTAGTTGTAAAAAAAAAAAAAAAAAATACTGTAACAGTCTATTTAGTGTAATAAAAGTAAAAGCATTGGGTAGAAAATTAACACTGCTTGATGCATTTTGTTGGAGCATTAGGCTACAGATTTTAAGGGCCTATTAGAGGTACATATTGGCTTTTGAAGTATTTGTCTTTAAGAGGGACTGGAACAGGAGCTGTGGAACTTAAACATCCTTATAGTGTTAATGCATATGTTGGTTGATTTTTGTTTGACCACTTTGATGTATTTTAATGTGTGTGCAGTAACAGCTAGGTGATCGTTCAACAATCTCCACTTTTTTTCCTTCTCTCTCTCGCAGTGGCCTTGCTGCATATATTGACGTTTCAGTGGCTTTCACACTTTCCGCGCAGAATGCATATTTCTGTGTATTTGAGCTCTAAATGGCTAAAACCACCAAAAGTGAAAATAATATGAGTACTGCCACAGAATTCTATCTGAAGGCCTGACTTTAACTATAGATTTCCAGTTGACTTTACATTTCAGAAAGGCATCAGATTATCATCAGTGGCAGAGCTTTGCTTTGCTTCCTAACCAGCCTAATAGATAGCTTCGGTCCGAATGAATATACTAACGGCATTCTGTTGCACATTATGAATACCAGGTAAGACGTATAAAGCCTACTGAAATGTTTATGGTTCTATTGGTGCACTAAAGGTATTTACCTGACTGGTTTGGAGGTGTTTTGAACAATGCTTTTGTTGTTAAAACTAGCTTTCTAAATGAAGATTTTTATATACTAGGTTGCTTTTTGTACTGCTGGATGGCACACGGGATGATTATGGTGCAGACAAAAGTATAAATACAAGTTGCCTTGTTATAAATGTAATGTAGTTTACAGTTGACTTCCTTTGAGATGAGGCATAAACAGATGAGACAATTATGGAATTTGACCAATGCTAACTAATATCTGGTTTCAAAATATAAGAAAAAATATGAATAGAATGTACCTATTTTTGTAGAAACTGCATTTTAAAATACTGACAATACAGAAATCTTTTAATGTTAACAATGTCTTGTATAATCTGAATAAATCATGATACTGAACATTGGGTTATTATTAAGTCTTGTTTTTATGTGACTGCCAATGTGTTCTTCAGACACATTTGTATGAGAGTCACTTTTAACAGTTCACTCCAAAATGTGTACAACCTCTTAACTACCCCACAAATGCAAGTCTTGCTGTGGAATGAGCGTTACTTCTGGGAGAATTCTGTGCCAGTGCGCATGCATGCAGAATTCATGTCCACTACAGATTTCTTTGCTTCCCTGCAGAAAATTTATTTCTGGATAGGAAGCAAAGAGAAGCCTTAGAAAGCTCATGCACCCCTCCTGGTCATCATAGGTGCATCAATTCAGGCCGCTGGGACAGACGTAAATTACTACCAGCAAGAAGGGGGATGGTGCATTGTGAAGGAGGGATACTGTCTCTCTTGCTATCATGATGCTCTTGGCATGGATTGATAGGGCTTCAGGGTATTTGAGAGGCCTGGGCTGGTCCTTTCCCATCAAGAAAAGCAGAATATAACACTGCCTGCTTAGTGAATTTTCCCCAGGAGTATAAAAATGGGTAAAAATTTAAGGCTCCTTTCCATTGCCAGAGTGGTTCAAAGGAGCCTTATTGTAAATGATATGGCCAATTTGAAATGAACAAGAAAAACTGGGCAGTTAGAGCCCACCTGATACCACTTCCCCAGAGAAGCTGAGCAGCTGGGTCCCACTCCCAGCAGGGAATGGGAAGGTAAGAAGCCTGGACAGCCTTCCCCCTGCTGCTGGCATGGAATGGGAAGTCAAGCCCCATGTGGTCCACTGGGAGCCTATGGGATAATGGGCTCCTGACAAGGACATGCCATCAGTGCTGCCCTACTCTTCCCCCTTGGGTCAGTGGAAGCACTCTTGGTGAGGATGTGCTTCACCAACCCAAGAAAGGTAGTGTGGACAACAGCCACTACAGTGATAAATGAGGTGGCTGCAAGTCAACTGAATGTAAGTTGACTTCTCTTTGTAACATAGCTATAAACTTACTGATTACACCTGGTCTAAATTTTTGGACTGAAATATCTTTGTAGGCTGGACCTGGGCAATGCCAGGTAAGTCTTCTAGTAGCCAATATAAATTGAATTTGATTCCCAAGCTCTCATTTACATTGTAGACAACTAAATACTGAGCATATGGCTGCACGATTTGTTGACTAATAGCTAGACGTGAAGTGTCATACTAGCTACATTACTGTAGGCAGCGGGCATTTATCTGTAATGAACCCACAGTCCCATTGACCATCCATCTTAGTAGACCACCTGCATCATTTCTTCCTCCAAAAGAATGTCAGGTATTCGCTGCAGACACCATGAACTCTGTAATATGGCCCGGAATCCTCAAGCAGACCTCAAGCCTAGCTGCTTTTTTTAGGGCTTTCTCATTGCACTGTTTTCCCATCAGTTTTTAAGTCTAACTGCAAGTTTTTTTATTTTTGATCGACACACTGCAAAGCTTTGCATGGTTTAGGAGTTGGTATCTTTCTCCCTGTACAGCATCAAAGAACAGCAGAGCTCATAGTTATACTCTGTTGACCTTTGGATGGTGCAAGGCATCTTCTTGGTCAAGCACATGCCTAAGTTAAACAAATCAGTATTTTTTTTTTATGGTTGGCTAGGGAGTACAGGGAAGGGAGCTGTTACTCCAAAACATGCCAGCTGGTGAATCCCCAGCAGATCATCTTCATTTGGGGAGTGCACAAGTGTAGTATGATCTGATAGAGCTCCTCTGTTTCATGTGTAGAGATTGGAACTGGACAGTAGTCAGAGGCCTCTTAGACCAAGGGAATTGTCAGCTAAGAGCTGTGTGCTTTCTGCTTTTTTTTTTTTCCCCTGGGCCAGAATGCCACAAAGGGGCTAGAATACTGTTCAGTATCTTTTACTGACTGTGACTTTTTTCTGTATTGTAATTTAAATAAATTACTAACTTATAAATCTCACTAGTTTCAATTATTTTGACAAATGAAAATGCAGAATTTTAAATAGCTCTTGTATTAATGAAGCTAATCAAGTCAGGGTGGAAGTGGGTCATTCACAGCACTGGCTGTGGAGATGTGAATATCCAGACAGGGGAAATTGCTTTTGTAATGCATTAACCTGTTGAAATCCTTATTCAATCTTAAATTGATATTGCTGAATTTGCAAATGAATTCCAGTTCGGCTGTCTCTATTTGAAATTCTTTTGTAGAAAGATGGCTACTTTCAAATCCATTACTGAATGTTCAGCGAAGTTAATTTGTTCCCTTACAAAGTTAGGTGTGTTGCCATTCCTGATGTCTGAGTTGCGTTCATTTATCCTTTGGCACAGAGACTATCTGGTTTGGCCAATATACATAACAGAGGTGCATTGCTGACACTTCATGCAATATCACAAGTGGTTGTGCAGGTGGATGAGCCCCTGCTGATGTGGCTTATGGGGTTAGGTCCCGTGACATCACTTGTATAGATGTGTGGACAGAGTTGGCAATGGAGTTTACTGCAGGGGTAAGTTCCTGGGTAAGTGTTTCTGTGGTGCGTCATGTGGCTGCTGGTAAGTTTTTGCTTCAGGTGGAGGAGAGCTGTCTGGAGGCAAGAATTGGCCTATGTCCCAAGGCCTGTGAGAGTGAGGGATCATTTTCCAGGACTGGTTGTAGATTGTCAATGATGTGCTGATAGGATTTAGGCTGGGGGCATTAGGTGGTAATCAGTGGTGTTCTGTTATTTACCTTGTCGGGCCTGTCCTGAGGCAGGTGACTTCTGGGTACTTACCTGGCTCTGTCAGTCTGTTTCTTCACTTCCCCACGGGGCTATTAAAGTTTTTAAAATGCCTGATAGAGATCCTGTAGGTATTTGTCTCTAAGGGATTGGAGCAGGTACAGTTATATTTCAGGGCTTGGCTATAGATAGTGGATCATGCATGTGTCCTGGATAGAAGCTAGAGGCATTTAGGTTAAGAATAGCAGTTAGGTTTCTAGTATAAAATGGTGTTTATATGACTGTCATTTATTTGTACTGTAACGTCCAGGAAGCTGATCTCCATGGAGGTTCAACATTATCAATTTAGAACTGACTCTTGACTGGTTAACGCATTCCAAAGGCAACATCTCCACACCAAATGCTGTGAAATACCCACTTCCATCCTGATTTGATGAGCCTCATTAACACAAACAACTTCTCCCTTTATATACACACCTGCTTCTGTAACTTCTATTAACTGCATCTGATTAAATGAGTTTTACCTACAAAAGCTTATGCCCTAACAAATCTGTTAGTTTCTGAGGTGCCACAGGACTCATTGTTTTTGTGGCTAGACCAGGGGTAAGCAAAAGGGCCTCTGTGGGCTGGATCCAGCCCACCAAGTGGGTTGATCCGGCCCATGGAGGCCCTGCCCCCAGGCCAATTAGGCTCTTGTGCACTCCTGATTGGCCTGCGGGTGGAGGAGCAGGGGAAGTCTCTTCCCATTGCCAAGGGCATGGCTGCTTAGTGGGAAAGCGGGGGCAAAAGGGCTCTCCCACCTTTAGACCAATCATGATCTGTGGGTGGGGAAGCCCGAAGCATCCTGGCCACGCCCCTTTCAGTGCAGCTTGGGGCTACTTCAAAAATGTATTTGAAAAAAATTATTGCCCACCCCTGGGATAGACTAACACAGTTACCTCTGAGTCTTGAAACATGTGTGAGAGAGATGTATGTTAAACAATCCCTTCTGCCTTGTATAATTGGGAGTCGAGAGGGAATGAATGCAGGTAGTTTATAGCTGCTTGAATGGTATTTTGAAGAATTGGGTCCAATTGTTTTTGCCACTTAGCTCTGCTCTTTGGTACTTTCTTGATTTTTTTTGTTTAGCCTGATTGGTAGCAGCATGCTGCAAGCATGCACAGTGTTGTTAAATCAGATACGAGACAAATTCCTGTGCCAATGCTCTTGTCAGCTAATAAAACGCTCTTGGATAGCAAAACAATGGGGCTGCGTCTAGACTGGCAAGTTTTTCCGCAAAAGCAGCTGCTTTTGCGGAAAAACTTGCCAGTTGTCTACACTGGCCGCTTGAATTTCCGCAAGAACACTGACGATCTCATGTAAGATTGTCACTGTTCTTGTGGAAATGCTATGCTGCTCCCGTTCGGGCAAAAGCCCTCTTGCTCAAATGCTTTTGCGCAAGAGGGCCAGTGTAGACAACGCGGTATTGTTTTGCGCAAAAAAGCCCTGATCGCGAAAATGGTGATTGGGGCTTTGTTGCGCAAAACCGCGTCTAGATTGGCACGGACCCTTTTCCGCAAAAAGTGTTTTTGCGGAAAAGCGTCCGTGCCAATCTAGACGCTCTTTTCCACAAATGCTTTTAATGGAAAACTTTTCCGTTAAAAGCATTTGCGGAAAATCATGCCAGTCTAGACGTAGCCTGGGTGTACTATAATAAAATGAGTAGATAGTTTGGCGGATAAGCAATTCAGGGTATAACACTTCAAGCCATCTTACCCTTGGAGACAGCAGATTTGATGAGATCACATAAGGCAGCTTCAGCAAAGAAGGTGGCTTTATTAAGAGGATTGAAAGGGAGAGAAAAGGCTTAACGGGGGCAGGGAGGCTCTTGTAAGCAGCATGGAAAGGCATGAAAGAAATAGTGAGCCAAGATATTATATCTCTCCATTAAGCGTTGTTAGAGTAAATGCTAGAGCAAAGCACTGCACATTTTTCCGCTTAACTATTAAGTAGGTAGAAGCCCCATTGCATGAGTATAGCTTTCGTGGTATAGCTTATTCTGATTTTGGGAAGCAAAATAAGTTATGGGGGTAAAAGGTAACTTTTACAGAGGTATATATTCCTTTAGACTAGGGCTTACTTATATCTGTTAACATTTCACACCAATTGACAGTTATAGCAAAGTTTTTCCTAGTGTAAACCTGGCCTTAAGACCACCTGTCATGCCATAAAATACATGGAATAATTTAACTTTCCCCTCCTTTTCATTACCAAGACATGAATAGAGAACAGTAGGAGAGCGTTTCCTAAACTATGGGCCGTGACCCAGTACCGGGCTGCGGGAAAAAAATAGCAGGCCTCAGCGTGGCTGAGCAGAGCAGGGTGGGCTGGGAGAAGGTTTTTGTGTGTGGGGGAAACAGGCTGCTGGGAAGCAGGGTTGTCCCGTGGAGATGGGGGTGGGAGGCAGCAGGGCTGGTGGCCAGCGGAAGCAGGGTTGGGGGTAGCGGCAGTGCCAGCTTGAGCCATTCTTGCACCCCAGGCAGCGGGCGCATACGCGGCCCCTGCCCCCCGAGCATGCGGCGCCCTGTACAGCTGTAATCAGGCACTGCGCAGCCCCCCCCCCGCCCCCGGGGCTGTAAGGAGCACCGTATGCCTGGGGATGGGGGCCGCGCGGCACCTGATTACAGCTGTAAGGGGTGCTGCGAGCCCAAGGGCGGAGGCTGCACAGCACCCCTTACAACTGCAGTCAGGTACCCCCCATAGGTTGGCACCCTGGGCAGCTGCCTGGCTAGCCTTCCCCCCCCTTAGTCCGGCCCTGGGTAGCAGGGTTGTCCCACGGAGATTGGGGAGGGCTGGTGGCAGAATCAGGGCTGGACGGGGAGATCAGGAGGGGGAGGATGACGGGAGAACAAGCTGCCGGAAGCCGGGCTGGATGGGGGCAGCAGGGCTGGACTGGGGCAATCGGGAGGAGAAGGGGAGGTGGGGAGCGGGACTGACCCGGGCACAGGCAGACCCAGGCACACGAATGAGTCCGGCCCCAAGGATTCTATTTTGCCCCCCATCTTCCCTTCCCCCACACATACCCTCCCTCGAGAAGTTGCGAACTGCTTGGCTGGTAGACACACTCAGGCAGCGTGAGCACATCTACCAGCCAGGCAGTTCGTAGCTAAGGACTGATGCACCTAATTATAATAAAACTTACCTAATTAGAAAATACCAGACATTTTATATGTCTGGTAATTTCTCAATTTGTTTCCTGGACAAGACCCTCAAATACCAGACTGTTCAGTACAAAACCGGACACCGGGCAACCTTACCCTTCCTTGCACCCTCCCTCCTAGCCAGATACCCTAACCCCAATCTGCTCCTGCTCCCACCACCTGGAGTGCCCATGCAGCACCGGGTCCCCCAAGCCCTAGCCCAGGCTGGGCGGAGGACGCAATGAATATGCAAATGAATGTTACCAGTCCTCCAAAAGCTCATGAATGAATTTACTAGTCCCCGTGTCAAAGTTTGGGAAGCCCTGCAGTAGGCAATGTAAAATATCTTTAGGGATATGTTTATTCTAAACACAACCAGCAGAGGGATCCAGTTCCTTAGTCTCACTGCTGCTGGCTTGTTTCTATGTAGGACGTGGGAAAACCAGACACATTTCCTAAGTATTCTATATACAGTAGCCCGGGCAGCCTTTGTTGAGGGATAAGTGAACATGATTAAGAAAAAAATCCTTATTTCTCCCCTAGACTTGAAAGAGCCTGTTTGTTTATGGCAGTTGGGATATGTATCATACGCTAAAGCAGGGGTTGGGAACTTAAGGTTCGAGGTAGCTTGCCTGGATCCAGCTCCTGAGACTTAAGGCTCCCGTAGCATTGGGGAGCCCATGATGGTGCTCCAGCTCCCCTGCTGTCTCAGTGTAGGGATGGAGCACAGTCTATTAGCCTGGAGCCCCCTAAGCTCTGCTGAGAGAAGGGAATGGAGGGAGTGTCTTTCTCCTCCGTTGGGGGCTATGTCAGTGAGGGTTTGGTTTTTCTTTTTTCCCCATTCTCATTTGTGCATGGCCACCACAAATATTTTTCTGTGGGTCAGTGGTCTGACCCAAAAGGGGTTCCCCACCCCTGCACTAAATTCAGAGCTAAACTCTTGATCTTAACATTAGGCGACTGGATATGTTCAACTATACGGAAGTGTCATTGTCCTCTCTCTATGTTGTAACTGGTTTTTTTTTTTTAAGTTGGCCCAGGATAAGAGTTTGAACGGTACCCAAGTGGTTTGAGAGAACCCAACATTGAAAATGAAGATTTTATGCTGTCTTTATGATGAGACTTATGCTTATTTCCACTACACAAATAGTCAAGAGCTTTGTGACATTTCTGGGTGCTTTTATATCTTCCCCAAAACACCCCTAGGCTGCATCTAGACTGGCAAGTTTTTCTGCAAATCAGCTGCTTTTGCAGAAAAACTTGCCAGCTGTCTACACTGGCCGCTTGAATTTCCCCAACAACACTGACAATCTTACCTGAGATCGTCAGTGTTCTTGTGGAAATGCTATGCTGCTCCCGTTCGGGCAAAAGCCCTCTTGTGGAAATGCTTTTGCGCAAGAGGGCCAGTGTAGACAACGTGGTATTATTTTGCACAGAAAAGCCCCGATCGCAAAAATGGAGATCGGGGTTTTCTTGCGCAAAATCGCGTCTAGATTGGCCCGGACGCTTTTCCGCAAAAGCACTTTTGCGGAAAAGCATCCTTGCCGATCTAGATGCTCTTTTCCACAAATGCTTTTCACGGAAAAACTTTTCCGTGAAAAGCATTTGCGGAAAATCATGCCAGTCTAGACGTAGCCCTAGAGTGCAGTTACATTTTTACTGCTGACTTCTGCAAAGCTGTTAAACATATGGCATTCATAATGCATCAATCAAATCCTTAATTCCAAGCTACTTGAAAAGAATGGAAAATAGCCGAAGTTGCACACTGTTACCTTTGCTTAAGCTTCCCATCAACCCTCTTACAAATAGTTGTGTTTTTTTTAAATTCCTCTTTCCTGGATTGTTATGCATTGTGGTTTGCTCAACCCCAAGCAATTTTAGTCAACCTTTCTAAAAGGGAAACTTACCTGACGCAGTATCTAGCTTCTTGTGATTCACAAGTCAAGAAATAAACATTTGAAGCCTCAAACTTTCCTATTTAAAAGGTACACTGTCAACTTGAAATCTAGTCCATTGGGAAAATAGGTAAAAGCAGGTTCACTTACTATGCTTGTTTGAGGGTGCCTGCCCATTTGTGATTTTATAATGTCATTTTCCTGCAGAAAAATATTTTTGACATGCAAAATTACCCACAATTGCAAAGGAACTAGATCAGAGTCCATCTGTCTACACTCTGCATTTGTGCAGGAGAAAGCATGCATGTGTTAGACAACAAATCCATAGCTACATCTACATTGGCAAGATTTTGCGCAAATACTTTTAATGCAAGAGAGTTTTTGTGTTAAAGTATTTGTGCAAGAGCGTCTACACTGGCCTGTGCTTTTGCGCAAAAGCATCTGTGCCAGTGCAGACGCTCTCTTGCGCAAGAAAGCTCTGATGGCCATTTTAGCCATTGGGCTTTCTTGCACAAGAAATTCATGTTACCTGTCTACACTGGCCTCTTGCACAAGAACAGTTGTGCAAGAGGGCTTATTCCTGAGCGGGAGCATCATAGTTCTTGCACAAGAAGCACTGATTCCACACATTAGAACGTCAGTGTTCTTGCGCAAGAACTCTCTGCCAGTGTAGACAGGCAGCATGTTTTTGCACAAAAGCGGCAACTTTTGCGCAAAATCATGCCAATGTAGACACAGCCCATTTGTTGATAAATGTGTGTTTGAATGGGAAAAGAGAGATTGCATGTTTCTTGTTGGTAACTGTGGGCAAATAGATTTTTGATTCTGCTTGTGATTTTTTTAAAGATATGGAAGGCACCTATGGCTATGTCTACATTCGCGGCTTCTTGCCCGAGAAATATGCAAATAAGGCTAAGCATGGCATATCCCCGAGCCTCATTTGCATACCTAATGAGCTGCCATTTTTGCAGAAGAGGCTCTTGCCCAGGAGCTGTCTACACTGTCCCTTCTTACGCAAGAAAAACCCTCTTGTGCAATGCTGTTACGCCGATTATTTTCAGGAATAACGGCATTGCGCAAGAGGGTTTTTCTTCTGTTACCTCCTCTCCTCCTCCCCCTTCACAAATAACCCTCTCATCCCACAGCTGGCTCTCTAGCATTGAGCTCCTTCACGCTTGCCTGGTTGAGCTGGTCTGCCAGGCACCTGGCACAGATCCAGGACCCCAGGGTGTTCCTGGGATAAGTTCAGGCTTTGGGCTGTGTCCCGGACAGGTGCAGCCTACTGAGTCTATGTCCTAGGGATAGAAGGGCTACAGTGATCACTCCCCTTCATGCAGTTTCCCACTGCTATGCTGAAGCCTCTGCATTTATTGACAAGTCAAACTTCTGTACAATATATTGCATGTTGTAATTTTTGGTGCAGAATGCCCTCAGGATTACACTTTATAGCACCGAGCTGCTTTTCCTCACATGGAAACTAAGGGCACAAAAAGCCGATGGGTGCGGAGGAGCACATAGATCGGAAGGAGATCTCTTAGGGGAGAAAGTATTAGAGATTCTGTGTTCTAGTAAGGTAAGGATGGAAGATGATAAAATATGAGTAAGATCAGATGAGAAATGAATGAAAAAGTGCTATTCAATATCAGGAAATGGCATACAGCTGAACAGTGACAAATTTTTGAAGTGCTTATATACAAAGGCTAGAAAAGTCTAAAAAATAATGGGTGAGCTAGAGTGCCTCATATTTAAGGAGGATATTGATATAATAGGCATCATAGAAACTTGGTTGAATGAGGACAGTCAATGGGACACAGTCATACCTGGGTACAAAATATATCAGGAGGACAGAACAGGTTGTGCTGGTGGGGGAGCGGCACTATACATGAAAGAAAATATAAAATCAAATGAAGTCAAAATCTTAAGTGAACCAAATTGTTCCAGAGACTCTCTATGGGTAGTAATTCTATGCACTAATAAGATTATAGGAGTAGGAATATATTACTAGCCACCTGACTAGGATAGTGATAGTGACTATGAAATGCTAAGGGAGATGAGAAGCTATACAAATAAAAAAAAAAACCTTAGTTGATATCCCCCACTGTTACTATCTCCATATTGACTGGATACATATGATCTCAGGAAGGAAGGAATGCAGAGAGAAAGTTTCTCGATGCCTTAAGTAACTGCTACTTCGAGCAGCTGGTTCTGGAATCCCCAAGAGTAGAAGCAATTTTTGATTTAGTCTTAAGTGGAGCAAAGGTTTTGGTCCAAGAGGTAAATATAACTGGACTACTTGGAAATAGTGGCCATAATGTAATAAAATTTAACATCCCTGCAGGGGGAAAAAATACCTCAGTAGCTCAACACTATGGCATTTAATTTCAGAAAGGAAAGCTACTAAAAATGAGGAAGTTAAACAAATTAAAAGGTACAATGACAAAAGTTAAATCCCAGCAAGCTACATAGAGACTTCTCAAAGACACCATGATAGAGGCCCAAGTTAAAAACCACAGCAAGAGAATCAAAAAAAGTACCACAGTGGCTTAACCAACTGAAAGAAGCAGTGAGAAATAAAAAGGCATTTAAAAAAAGTGGACATTAAATCCCAGTGAGAAAAATAGCAAAGAGCATAAACTGTCCAATTAAATATAAAATTATAATCAAAGCCAAAAAGGCGCTTGAAGAAAAGCTAGCCAAAGCAGCAAAAAGCAATAGCAAAATGCTTAAGTACATCAGAAGCAGAAGCCTGCTAAACAGCCAGTGGGATCCCTGGACGATTGAGATGCTAAAGGAACACACACACGGTGAGGTGACTGTGGAGAAACTCAATGAATTCTTTGTTTCGGTCTTCACTGGCGAGGATACTGGGGAGATTCCCAAACCTGAGCCATTCTTTTTAGGTGACAAAACCGAGGAACTCCCCCAGATTAAGGTGTCAGAGAAGATTTTGGAACAAATTGATAAACGTAACAATAAAGTCACTGGGGCCAGAAGCATTCACTCAATGAGCTCTGAAAGAACACAAAGGTGAAATTGCAGAACTGTTAACTGAGATTTGTAACCTAACCTTTAAATCAGCTTCTGTATCTAATGACTGGAAGATAGCTAATGTGACACCAATATTTAAAAGTGGCTCTAGGTGATCCTGGTAAATACAGACCAGTAAGTCTAATGTCAGAACTGGGCAAATTAGTTGAAGCTGTAGTTAAGAATAGAATTGTCAGACATGTAGATGAACATAATCTGTGAGGGAAAGTCAGATTCTATAAAAGGGAAATCATGCTTTACTAGTTTAATCGACTAGAGTTCATTGAGTGGGTCAAGAAGCATGTGGACAAGAGGGATCCAGTGGATACAGTATACTTTGTCTCAGGCTTTCTGGTGAGGGACTCAGATTTCCAAAGGCTCTTAAGTAAAGTAAGTGGTTATGGGATAAGAGGGAAGGTTCTCTCATGGATTGATAATGGGTTAAAAAGACAGGAAACAAAGGGTAGGAATAAATGGTCAGTTCTTCTTTGAGTGGCCCCGTGGGTGCTCCACTCTACGTGTCGGGTCCCGTCCCGGCGCCGCGGCTCGGAGAATTTTCATAGCCGTGTCCCACCAGCCCACGCATGCGCGCTCCTTCAAAGCGCCGTTTGCGCCTTTGATCAGCCGCGCGCAGGCTGGCAACCGCCAGTTCTTCTCAACCGCCTCAGGTCGCGGTCGGAGCTCCCTGTATTGTTAGATCTATGTTTCTCATTAGCATTATTAGTTCATTTTTTCTCAGTGTAAATAGTTACTTTTAGGGATAGTCGTGTTCCAGTTCTACAGTTCTGTTAAAAAAAAAAAGTTTTTCTCTTCAGATCAACTCCGTTAGCGCTACGGCTAAGCGCTAAAGAAAGCTGAAATTGACAAACAGCAAAAAGACAGAGATTGCCTGGGTCGGCATCCAGCCACCCTCTTCGGCTCCTAACAATGCCGGGATCCCCCGGTTTTAAGAAATGTTCAGTTTGCCGCGAAGCTATGCCGGCGGCTGATGGCCATGACGCTTGCAGAAGGTGCCTGGGTGAATCGCATGTTCCTCAAAAGTGCACCCATTGCTGCAAGCTTACGTCCAGAGCCCGCAGAGAGCGGGAATTAAAGCTCCGGATGATGTCATTTGACAAGGCGCTGCAACCTGATCCAATACCCTCTTCAGCCTCAGCAAGAACTTCTGAGTCTAAGAGGAGAGCGGCTTCTCCCAGACCGGTGACTTCAAAGAGGGCAAAGCCATCCCCGGCTCGCTCCCTCCCTCCGGCAGCCTCAAGGGCTTCGGCAGCCTCCAAATTGACCCCCGCGGGGTCCCGCTGCTCTACTGACCCCGGTGATAGGGGATCGCAAACGCCGAGGGCTCGGGCTGCTTCAGTGCCGGCATCGGCGGCACCGGCTTCAGCTTCGCCGGCTGGCGGTGCAGCGCTAATGCTGAAACTGACAAGCCAGCCAGTGCCGGGTTCAGAGGCAGCAACGTCAGCAGTGCGGGCTCCAGCAGCACTGCTTGTGACGGCAACGGCATTGGCGGCACTGGACCCAGCCGTGCACATTCCTGACACGGCGCCACCAGCAAATTTAATGACGTCGGCACCGAGCACTCCATCGGCACCGACAGCAGAGCAGCTACAGCTGATCTCCCCGGCACCGCTCTGTTTTCACTCTGTGCAGAGCTCCCCAGTTGCCATGGAAACTGACAATGCCTCAATACCTAGAAAAGCTCTATCAAAGACTCATGGGAGGGACAGATCTGCCTCCCCAGTTTTCTCACTAGGACCATCTCCATCGCCACCAAGGTGTACACGGTATCGAGACTATAGTAGTTCTCCGATCCATGTCGCATACAGGCGGCGCGATTATAGAGACACAGTATATCTAGAAGCACAGCGATCTCGTTCACGATCTCGTTCACCGGGTCGGTCATCTAGATATGGGTCCTCTAGACGCTCTCCACGCTGCGTCTATTACATTCAACACAGTAGTGCACATTCGTCGTGTCATTCTTCTCCGTCACGTTCTGAGCACTACTACGGGCACTACTATCGCTCGTGCGATGGCGGTACCCACCATGAACATATATTATCTTCACTTAGGGGATCATCCTGCAACTGCCGCTCACCAGTCACACAATACTTACCTCAACAACCACAACAGTTAACCTCACCTCCTCCATCGACAAGCCAATCTGTCCAACAGGATCACTCCGAGCTGGAAGAAGGACAGCTGTCTGACACAGAGGACCCCAAGCCAGAAACCTCTCCAGCGGACTGCGCATCTTCCTCACCAGATGAGGCAGTCTGTCCAGGTGAATTATCTCCACCTGACGATCTAAAACAATTCCAAGACCTGTTTAAATGAGAAGCAGGCACGCAGGAAATACAGCTGGCAGATGTTCCGGTGAAGACACACTGTCTCTTAAAGAACCTCCGTCCACAGCAGCGTGCAAGGATCGCCTTACATTGACGAAGCGATCATGGAAGTGGCGGACGAGATATGGCAAACGCCAACTTCAGTTACTCCTACCAGTAAAAAGGCCGACAAGAAATACTTTGTGCCGGCAAAGGGGTTAAATTTTCTATTCAATCACCCTCAGCCCAATTCGTTAGTGGTTGACGCAGCACAGCGAAGGACCAAAGCACCACAGTACAAAAATGTGCTCCCTGATAAAGACAATAAGAAGTTGGATATATTTGGTAGGAAGGTCTATTCTTCAGCCACACTTCTATTACGTATTGCAAACTACTCGGCTCATTTATCAAACCACAATTTTGATAATTATTCAAAGCTAGCAGAATTATTACATCATCTTCCTGATGCGAAGAAACCTCTACTAAAAGCGATAGTACAGGAAGGATACGCAGCATGTAGCACCGCATTGCAGATTGCAATGGACGTGGCCGACACAGCAGCATGGGCCACGGCTACGGGTATCGCAATGAGGAGATCATCATGGCTTTCGTCTGCGGGAGCACCAAAGGAGCTGCAAAGTAAAGTTGAAGATCTCCCCTTTGATAAGCTTAAGCTTTTTGCAGCAAATACTGACGAAGCCCTCCATTCAGGCAAGGATTCTCATGCCACCCTACGTACACTGGGGATGTACACGCCCAATTTTAAGCGTAGGCGCTATTACCCTTATCAGAGAAAGTACGATTTTAATTTTCCCAGGCAACAGACACGCATGTCGGATAATCAGCGTCCTAGGCAACGTCCTCAGCGGAAACGGCCCCAACAAAATCGTTCAATCAATCTTCAACCAAACAGCAGATTTGACTCCCCCGTCGAGGTTGCAAGCACGCTTCCCTTGGTCAATGCAGAAAACGAAACTCCTCATCTCTTCCACCATGGACTGAAATCATATCACCACCAGTGGTCCAACATCACCACAGACAGATGGGTACTAGAAGTGGTAAAGTACGGCCTCTCAATTCCTTTTCTCTCCATTCCCCCTTCTACCCTACCCACCCCGTCCCTTTTCAGGGACCCTTCTCACGAGCAACTGCTGAAACAAGAAGTTCTTCGCTTACTCGCAATCGGGGCAATAGAGAGAGTACCCAAACAATTTTGGGGAAAAGGTTTTTATTCCCGATATTTTCTCACTCCGAAGAAATCGGGAGGCTGGAGACCCATCTTAGACCTTCGAAGGTTAAACCGCCACCTTCGAAAATGCCGATTCAAGATGGTGACCTTATCAACTATCATTCCGTCATTGAACAAGGGAGATTGGCTTGCAGTCCTCGACCTGCAGGATGCTTATTTCCACGTTGCTATTCACGTGGCTCACAGACGTTTTCTTTGGTTCCAATTAGGGAACGAACATTTTCAGTACCGGGTTCTACCGTTCGGATTGGCGTGAGCCCCCCGCGTCTTCACCAAAACTATAGCCGTAGTGGCGGTTCATTTACGCAGGACGGGAGTGACAATATTCCCTTATTTAGACGACTGTCTAATCAGGGGCTCAACATATGTGGAGGCATGTCATATGGTGCAGACAGTGTCCAGCGAGTTTACATCCCTGGGCCTCCTCATAAATGTAAAAAAGTCATTATTAATTCCGTGCCAAGACCTGGTTTTTATAGGTGCACAGCTCAACTCAACCGTGGCACGGGCATACCTACTGTTGGAGCGTTTTGTGGCGATTCAAGACCTTGTACATACTGTCACGCATGCTCCGACAATTCCTACATGCGTCTGTTTACAACTGATGGGCTACATGGCGGCTTCCACCGTAGTCGTACAAAACGCAAGGTTACATTTTTGTTGCCTCCAGCATTGGTTGGCCATGGTTTACAGTCCGGCAAAAGGCAGTATCCACAGACCGTTGGTGGTACCCCAACATGTTCGAGAGTCTATTCAGTGGTGGGCCAAACTGGACAATCTCCTCACGGGCATCCCATTTCATCGTCCGCAGCCTACAAGGCCGATAACTACAGATGCTTCCCTCACAGGCTGGGGGGGCGCATATGGACAACCTGATGATTCAGGGTCGCTGGTCAACTCAAGAAATGATGTTACACATCAACATACTTGAGTTGTGGGCGGTACGACATGCTTGCAAGCATTTTCAGTCCCACATACGGGATACAACTACCAGAATCATGATGGACAACATGGCAACTATATTTTATGTCAACAGGCAGGGAGGCGCCCGATCTCGTTCTCTATGTGCAGAGGCTGTCCGGTTATGGAATTGGTGTATTCACAACACCATCCTAGTAGCATCCTACCTTCCGGGTACCGACAACTTAGTAGCGGACTCTCTCAGCAGACGTTTTCCCCACGACCACGAGTGGGAACTCTGCACAGAGGTTTAAAACCATATATTTGTGCGGTGGGGGTTTCCCACAATAGACTTGTTTGCCACAGAAAACAACAGGAAATGCCCCACCTATTGCTCGAGAGCGGGAATAGGATGTCAGTCACTAGGAGACGCCCTCCTTCTCCACTGGGGACGGATGCTGTTGTATGCTTTTCCCCCAGTCGTTCTAATACCCAAGGTTCTCGAGAAAATCAGCATAGAGGGGGCTCGAGTAATTCTTATAGCCCCAGCGTGGACTCGTCAACCTTGGTTCTCAATGCTCCATCAGATGTCGATAAGGGCACCGTACCCCCTACCTCTCCTTCCAAATCTCTTGACCCAGGACAACGGATCTCTGCGCCATCCGAAACCCGAGACTCTACACCTCACAGCATGGATGCTCATTGGTTTAGCAGTGGTCCAGATTCCAGGCATGGTGTGCGGTTAACAACCTGGACCCCTATTCCACACCTTTACCTCGTATATTAGAGTACATTTTGCAACTCCAGGATAATGGACTGGCCATAGCTTCCCTACGGGTGCATTTGGCAGCGATTAATGCCTTTCATCACATGGACGACTCCTTCTCTATATTCGCACACCCTACTACGAAAAGATTCCTAAAGGGGCTCGCGAACCTCAACCCACCCCGCAGACCCCCTCCACCCTCATGGAATCTGGATTTAGTATTGGAAGCTATCTAATCCTCCCTTTGAGCCTCTAGCCACTATTCCGTTACACGTACTTACCACCAAGCTTTTGTTTCTCCTAGCCCTTACTTCAGCTCGTAGGGTCAGTGAGATAGCAGCGTTCATGGCTTCGTCTCCCTATACAGTTTTTTCTAAAGACTCAGTCACTTTGAGAGCTCACCCAGCATTTATTCCAAAGGTTTCATCTGAGTTTCACATTAATGAACCATGCTTCTTCCCTAAACCCCATGCCTCAGTGCAAGAAGCAATATGGCATACGCTGGATGTAAGGAGAGCCTTGGCATTCTACATCGATAGAACGCGAGACTTTAGGAAAACGGACCGTTTAATAGTGTCATTGGCAAACCGTTCTAGAGGCCAACCATTGACCTCCCAACGTATTTCAAGACTTATCGTTTCATGCATATCTATGTGCCATTCTATACAAGGGAAACCTCTGCCAAACCCTCCAAAGGCCCACTCCACCAGAGCGGTTTCCACTACTACAGCCTTCCTGAAGGGAGTCCCGTTCCGGGACATTTGCAGGGCAGCAACATGGTCCTCTAATGTCACTTTTATGAGACATTATGCTATAGTTGACCAGTTTGCTTCGGACTCTTCGGTAGCTATGGCAGTACTTAGTCGTGATCATAAAGCCTAATTTCGGAGCGCTCTGGACTCTTTTTAGGTACTGCTCCGGAGTCACCTAGAGTGGAGCACCCACGGGGCCACTCGAAGAAGAAAAAGAAGTTCCTAACCTTGTGAAGTAACGATTGTTCTTCGAGATGTGCCCCGTGGGTGCTCCATGACCCGCCCTTCCTCTCCGGTTTTCTTTCTTCTCTCTTTCAGATGAGCGGATGAGAGGAACTGGCGGTTGCCAGCCTGCGCGCGGCTGATCAAAGGCGCGAACGGCGCTTTGAAGGAGCGTGCATGCGCGGGCTGGCGGGACACGGCTATGAAAATTCTCCGAGCCGTGGCGTCGGGACGGGACCCGACACCTAGAGTGGAGCACCCACAGGGCACATCTCGAAGAACAATCGTTACTTCACAGGGTGAGTAACTTCTTTTTTTCAGAATGGAGAGAGATAACCAGTGGGTGCCCCAAGGGTCCATTCTGGGACCAATCCTATTCAACCTATTTATTAATGATCTGGAAAAAGAGGTAAACGGTGAGGTGGCAACATTTGCAGATGATACTAAACTGCTCAAGATAGTTAAGATCAAAGCAGTTTGTGAAGAGTTTAAAAAAGATCTCACCAAACTAAGTGATTAGTCAACTAAATGGCAAATGAAATTTAATGTTGATAAATGTAATGCGCACTAGAAAAAATAATCCCAACTATACATACAATATGATGGGGACTAATTTAGCTACAACTACTCAAGAGAGATCTTGTAGTTACTGTGGATAGTTTTCTGAAAACATCCACTCAGTGTGCAGCAGCAGTCAAAAAAGTAAACTATGTAAGAAATCGTTTAAAAAGGGATCAAGAATAAGACAGAGAATGTCTTATTGCCTCTGTATAAATCCCACCCCAGTTTTATACTATACTTACTGGATTTTGTGGCTCTAAGAATTGTTCTGTAGTCCAGTTTTTATGGTAATGGTTTGAAGAAACTGCTAAAATGCTTTTTTAAGCCTGGTTCCAAGATACCTAGTTAATGTGCACGAGATGTATATGCATGCAAACATGGTCATTTCACTCCACAGTCCCTGGACTAAATAATGGTTACCTGAATTTTTGACTGCCTCAGGCTTCTGTTTCTAGTATTTTTGCTTGACAGCACTCAGACAGCCTTCTACCAAGTTTACAGGTGACTTCCTTCCAAGCTTCCAGAGAGAATTCTCCCTTTAATTTCATTTAATCCACTGTGTGTCACTGACAGCAAATCTGTTACCCATTTGCATATCATGGTCAACTCTATAATAAATAGGATAGTCCATCAGACATGATATGAAGCTGCCAAATCTTTTCCTACTTAGACATACCTGACAAAGATCCCATAGAGTGATTTACGTGGCACTGAACTACAAATCAGACCTCAAAGTACTGGGGGTGGTCTGCTAAAAAAGTGCTTTAAATTAACCATCAATGAACTGATAAAAGAAAACAAAGCAGGGCAAGACTGAGGCCAAGTGACTGAAATGCCACACATGTTCCAAAGTACTGTACTAAATATCCAGCTGCTGGAGCAGGACAAAAGCAAACAGAGGCTGACAGACCTAGAAATGTAGGGAATTGTTAAAGAACCAACTTTAAGGAAAACTACAGATTGTACCTCCTTTAACCAGGACTCTCTGGTCTGGCAACATCTGTGGCCCAGCAGGACCATGATTTTCCTGGACCACAGAGTCCAGGTACAAGAGGTCAGGCCACAGGGCAGGAGTGGGGGAGAGGGCGCTGAGCCCTGAGGGGGCTCAGTCAGAAGCCCAGTGTTGAGAGGGGTGGGCAGCACAGCAGGGATTTCTGGCCCTTGCTGCCAGGTGGTAGCGAGGGTTGGCAATGGCTGCAGAGCCCCAGCAGCCACGGAGACCCGGCTGCTGCAGAGCCCTGGCAGCTGCAAAGTCCCGACAGCCTCAGAGCCCTGGTCCCAGCAGCTATGGAGCCCTGGCGTGAGGAATCCTAGCTGGGCAGGCAGCAACAGGGCTCAGCTGGAGTCCTAGCCAGGGGCGGCATGGGTCATCTTGGGAAGGACCTTCCCTCATTCAGCAAATCCCCTTGTTTGGGACTAGTCAGATCCCCACGGTGCCAGATGAGGGAGGTCCAACCTGTAGTATATTTAAGAGACTTTATAAGAGCTGGAGTGAAGCAGAAACCTGTTCATCAAACAGTGGTCAGGAAAGGACCGACTAGAAGGCATAGAAAACAACCTTTATAATTTGCAAGGGTTGGCCAATGACATGCAAGAGGAAGTCTGGCTCACATTGTACCATGTTACTGCTGTCCTTAAGGGTAAACATTCATGATGAGCTCGGGGGGGGGGGGGGGGGGGGAAGGAACTCCCATTAATGGCTAAAATCCTGTCTGTAAAGGTTGGGGGTTTTGCACCAGTGTAGCTACACTAATACAAACCACCCACCCTATGTAGATTCATTGCACTGGTGTACAAGACCACTTACACCAATACAGCTCACCCACGAGTCTAAAAACTGACACCTGTTTTTTCTCAACCTCCTCTCAATTAAAAAAGCCAAATCAAACACACACATCCGGATAATTAAAAACAGAGTTTATAAAGGAAACAAATGACAGACCCTTGACTGTAGCTGCAGTGTCACTGAATGCTAAAAACAGACACACACCCTTATTTTATCAGATTATAAATTAGTTGCTTTGGAGTAAGCTTTAAAAAGTTACAGAATTACAAATAACCACCACATTGTTTTCCAATAACCTTTATACATCTTTTTAATTAGATTAGCTTTACAAGCAACTTGAGAGCTCTTTATAATGAACACTGCTTTTCAAATTACATGACTTTATAGGCAATCTGTAAATGAATCCTGAATTTCTTTGCCTGTTATAGAAAAAAGTCTTGTGTGTTTTATAGTCGGCTAATGTAATGAATAAAAATAGCATTAGGAAGCTTTATCTTTAACCAGGACTAAACATATAAAGGTCATAAGACAGTTTAAAAAATAGTTTTAAACAGGACCTGCTTCATGACACTCACAATTGTAGATTTCAATTGACATGAAATAAACAAATTCTAAAAGGATACTGTTAATGAAATGGCTGCTCTGATTTTCTGACCCTTTTGTAGTGATTGACAAGAATGATGAAACAAAAAAATTAAGCACTTTTTAAAACCTGTCTGGCAAGCACAAACCTATACAGTGATTAGAATCTGATACTTTGCATACCTGCAGAAATAGAAGTTTGAATTACAGACTGACTGACAAAGAATTGAAAAGCTCATGCTGTATATTTCCAAAACAAAACCAATCAAATCTCCATCAAAATAATACAAAAGTAGTAAGATTAAAAGTGATGGCTTTTTTTTTTTTTTTTTTTTTTTTTTAAGTTGGCCTAAAGCAATGCACCGCACTGCAGACTAGACAGTAATGAAGATTTGTACTCCTTGGTCAGGCTGGCAGAGGCACTTACAGTAGAGGTGTCTTGTTTGATTTTCTGGGAAGAAGGGAGGAAAGAGAAGCAAAGCTGTGAAGAGTGAGAATAAAGTTCTGAACAAAATGAAAAATTTTCCATTAAGGTCTCCTCCATTGTATTACAATACTGAATTCCCCACCCCCTCCCCAGGTCAGTTTGTCACTAAATACAATTAGGGTTGTTGGGTTTTTCATGTTTTACATGAATAGTAATCTTTTATAATAAAAATTACTGAGCTTTCCATAGAAAAGGTCTGATTGAATACAAACTATACAGATGCTAAAATTGTCTTAAATTGTAATATTATATACAGAAACATTTCTGTACACTCACATTGTTTTGGCTATGTCAGGAAATCAAGGACAGACAGAAAAACTGAAGTCGGCGAACTCGAATACCAAAAACATTTATAAATATGGATGCTGCCTTTTAGGATTTTCTTTGCTTTCTCAAACTTTTAAACTCATGACAACAACATCCATCTCTTAAGTAACAGAATTTGAAAGCTTTTGAATGTAAAGTCTGCTTTTCCTTTTAAAAAATTAACATGTAAAAATAAAAGCAAATTTTTTCACTAAATACTCAGTACTGATCAAAGGTCAGTGCCTTTCTGGGGAAATCCTTCAGCAGAATGTATTACACATGAAGCCTGTAGTGATGCACTTCAGCCTCAATGTATTGAATGTTTGCTTGATACTATATAATAGATCAAGGTGCCAGCCTGCAGATCAGATGGGACACTGATACTCAGAAAGAACATAAAGTTTGTGAATTTCAACATTCTATTAACTTACATAGACTAAAAGAAAATCTTTCAGAAAGGAAGAAAAATGTGAAAGTCTCCTGTCAAGTAGGGATGTGATTTTGGGAACCTCTAGAAGTCTAGGAAAGCCCTTATGTATCCAAGGAGCTTGACGGTATTTACCAGGTCCCCAAGACCACCTATAGCATGGATAGTGTCAAGTTCACTTAGTGCCAGTCACTTAGAGACACAGAACCCTTCCCCTCTGCAGATTCAAACACACATACACACCATGAATTAGAAGTTATTGATAGTAACAGTGATTTGTTTGTTAACAAGTTTCATAAAGGACATAGTCAAAAACAATACAGCAGCAATCTTAAAATTCAAATTAGTGTGAGATATGAACATAAAACAATCAGGTTTTTAGCTGGTTATTAAAGTGCTCCTTTTCGGATTTCAGGTGTAAAGAAAATTAAAGTCATCAGTAGTTACTGGCAATTCTTATATTAAATTAGGTCTTTCATGGAAGAGAACAGTATGAATAGTTTTACAAAAATAGATCAATGACATTTTGGAGAATACTGTATTTCTACTCAATTTCAATAAGTTGTACCTGGTCATACAAAAATTATCCCAAATCCAAACTTTACCATATAAAAAAGGGGGAGATGAATTGGATTCAGCTGGATGACAGGTCTGGCAAAATATAAGAATGGAAAATTTCAATGTAGGGCACTTATTTCATGTCCATATGTGTACGCTATTTCTTACTGATTGCTTAACTTCTTTACATAAGCAGTCACAGGTCTGAAGTCACAATCACATAGCACAATGCTGATTTGCAGTCAAAATCTTCTGTTTGATGCAACATTGAAATGCTGTGTTTGTTTCCTTATTAAAATGTTGATCTGTTGTCAATTTTCCTTTATCTCATTATTCACATTCAAGAGTTAAGAGTTCACCAGGGGAGAGTAGCAAGGAAAGTTGCTAGATTAAATGCTTTATAAAACGTCTTTCCCAATGGAGTCAGAAGGTTTATTGAGTTCAACCCTCACACCTTTTTCACCTGCAGAAAAGTAAATAAATAAATAAATGAATGAATGAAAAAAAAAAAATACATGAGCATTCCCAGCTTGCACCCAGTCCCGCTACCGTTCTGCCTCCCACAGAGATGGTGCAGGGGGGAACCGGCTTTTAAGTGACCAGTCACTTACATCCCTAATGGGGAGAAGTAAAAGCCCAGTTTTACAAACCAGGAACAGACAGAGACTAAGTGATCTGCCCACGGTCACACACAAATCATCTAGCAAAATAGGAAACTGAATCTGGGGCTACAGCTAGACTGCACTCTAAACTGAAATAAGGTATGCAATTTGTGCTATTTGATTTTATTTCAAAATAGGCTATTTCGGGACATCCCTTATTTCTTGTGAAACTAGGTTTACAGGGATGCTGATATAGTGTGTCGGTTATTTTGAAAATTATTCCTTGGATGTGCGGTAGCTATTTTGGGATACTTGCAGTATCCTGACAGTTTTGCAGTCTAGACATACCCTGAATCTCCCAAGTCACAGAGCTTTAACCATCACAGCACCTTTCTTCTAAAACAGTGGTCCCCAACCTTTTCAGGTTGTCGGGCGCCAGGGGGCGTGGCCGTTCGCCCGCTGGGCACCAGGGGGCGGGGACACTTGCCCGCCCGGGCCCCCCCCCCCGTAAGCGCCACGCGCCCGGGGGCAGGGCCAAGGCCGGCGCCGGAGCCGGCAAGGGCACCCGCAGTGCCCCCAGGGGCGGGGCCAAGCCCAGGGCTGGCGCCGGGGCCAGGGCACGCACGGCGCCCCCGGGGGTGGGGCCAAGGCCAGCGCCGGGGCCAGGGCACGCGCAGCGCACCCGGGTTGGGGACCACGGCTCCGCGGGCGCATGTAAAGAGCCTGGCGGGCGCCATGGCGCCCGCAGGCACCGGGTTGGGGACCACGCTTCTAAAACATGACTACACAAAAAATTATGTTATCCCTCTTTTTGTTCATAGTGTTAAGGCTACTTAGGATTTCCCCTCCCCCCCAGAAAACCAAGAACACATAATACACAAGTGATTAATTACCAGTTAGATATTTTACTTTAGCTCGTGCTCTTTCATCTGCATCAAAATACCACACTGTTATTGCGTACCTATAAAATGAATGAAAATACAACAAATGAATTCCTGTACTCCAGAAAACAAAGCTTACAGTGATGTTTATTTACATAATATAAACTATTTAATTGTTAGTTTTTTACAGTAAATTTGATAAAGAGTATGGGGTTAGGAGAAACAGGAAAAATACATTTTCTGTTAATTTCTATTGTTTTAGCATCACTGTATAGGAGGAAATTTGAAATGACAAAGCAGGTTTGCACTGATGCTATGAATCTGCATTTTAAGTGTTATACAATTACACAAATCACTTCCAGAAACTGTACTGTACAGACTACAGCCACATCTTAGGTATGGTCTCATATTTCATAAATTAAGCAAGTTCAAGGTAGACTAATGCTACAAGAAATCATGCTGGTGATTCACTGGGAAGGAAAAGTAATTATCCTTTCCAGGCAGATGGACCAGCATTCTGTAGTCCATGAATAGTTTGTGACAGACACTTCAAAAGTATTTTAATAATTTCAGTAAGTGGCATCCTATCTGAATCAGTATTGAACCAATCCCCAATGCAGCATATAGGGTATTGTGCCTTTGGAAATGCAATCTTTTAAACAAGACAGAATAAAGAGGAAGTCTGGAACACATGCAGTTAAAAATCCCATGGTACTTTGCAAATTTAATCTCAATGTTCTAGCTAAATTCCAATTTAGGTCATTACATTATATCTAATAAAAGACCTATGGATTTTCAACAAGCTTCCTATCTTATGTTGTTGTGTAGTATAGCCGAATACTATGAAAAAAATAAAGGTTTCTCCTCATTACATGGTGGATTGATGTTGCAGCAATCGATCCACCAGTGGTCAATTTATCACATCTGCTTAGAAACAATAAATCAGTCTCTGAGCACTCCTGTCAACTCCAGTACTCCACCAGGACAAGAAGAGTAGCTGCAGTGGACAGGAGAGCAGCTCCCACCACCTTTGCTTTATGGAAAACACCATGCAAAACACAGACTTCGGCTACGTATCTTAGATTGACAGAGGAGGAAAATGGGAGAGAACATAGCGTAATCTAGGCCTAAGTGTAGACTAAGATCAAAGTCTGAAGTTTCACATTATGTTAAAAAGCATTCCTTTTTATCATGCACAGTTTAATACAGAGGAAAAATCAAAACTTAAAGTCAGGTCCAGGAAAATAATAAGCTAATTTTCTGATAATTTTTTTCCACTCTTCATATAAAAATAGGCCTGATTACATAAGATCCAGGTACTTTATTCTGGATGTGAGATTCTCCAGAAAATAGATTTTTAGTGACTAGCCACAATATTATTAGACTTTCACCTTTCTTGTTCAATATTGCTATTGGTAATAACAGGCAACACCAGCCTTGGTATCTCCTAACTTTTGAGCACTTCACTGTGCAATCAGAATACAGGCAGTCCCCGGGTTACGTACAAGATAGGGACTGTAGGTTTGTTCTTAAGTTGAATCTGTATGTAAGTCGGAACTGGCGTCCAGATTCAGCCGCTGCTGAAACTGACCGCCAGTTCTGACTTACATACAGATTCAACTTAAGAACCCCAAGTCAGCTGCTGCTGAAACTGATCAGCCGCTGATTCCAGGAAGCCCGGGGCAGAGCAACTGTGCCTCGGGCTTCCTGTAGTCAGCGCTGGTCAGTTTCAGCAACGGCTGACTTGGGGATGACTGGACCAACCCCAGCAGCACCCCAGCTGCTCTGCCCCAGGCGTCCTGATTCAGCCGCTGCTGAAACTGACCAGCAGCGGCTGAATCAGGACGCCTGGGGCAGAGGGCTGGGGTGCTGCCGGGTTGGTCCAGTAGTGCCCAGAGCGGCGCTGCGGGACCAACCGGCAGCGCCCCAGCTGCCGTGCCCCAGGGTCCACAACAAAGGCCTGCGCCTCCCCCCCCCCCCCGCAGACCAGAGACACGGGGAGCAAAGCCGCAGCGGCGGGGTGCCTCGCCTCTGAGGCTTTGCTCTGGCGCAGGACCCACTTTGCTCCCAGTGCCCCTGGTCTGCTGGAGACGGTCCCCAGCAGACCAGGGGCACTGCGAGCAAACCCGCAGCAGCGGTGTGTTCCCCCGCTTCTGAGGCTTTGCCAGAGCAAAGCCTCAGAAGCGCGGGACCCTGCCACGGCTGCGGGTTTGCTCGCGGTGCCCCTGGTCTGCTGGGGACCGTCTCCAGCAGACCAGGGGCACCGCGAGCAAACCCGCCGGGGCTGCTGCTTTGCTCCTGATGCCCCTGGTCTGCTGGAGACGGTCCCCAGCAGACCGGGGCACCAGGAGCAGCTTTTCTCGCCCCGGAGGTCAAGGTGGCTGACTGCTGCCTGTGAGCTCCGGGGCGAGAAAGCCCCGTTCGTAAGTGCGGATCCGACGTAAGTCGGATCCGCGTAAGTCGGGGACTGCCTGTACTCATTCTCTTAATATGTTTTGACTTAAAAAAAAAAAAAAAAATGGAATTTTCCCTTCATTCCTATTTTTTTAAATAAAGAAAAATTCCAGAGTATGAAATTTCTAATTTTAACACCAGAATACCTTGTTGTATGCAAGGTGTGCAGTAAACGTGCCAAAGGCTCCTCCTCACAGACATCACCTTAGAAGGTGCATATCAAGTGAAGCACTCGTCTTTCAATGTAATTCATACAACACACTTCTTACAAGATCAAGCACATGCACTGTGTGCTTCAGATAGCCTGGCACATAAATACCTACATTCCTTTTGAGTACTGCCTTAAAAAGTACTTTTGCTCAGTTTAATGCATACCCCAAAGTGCAATAATTCAAGAGTCCTAAACACTGCCAAGCAGTTAGTAATAATCATTATCTGGCTTTTATAAAATGCTTATCAATAGGATTTAAGAGTACTTTACAATCATTATCCAATTTTGTAAACTAAGGCACATGGCCCAAGTGATCCGCCCAAGTTTACCCAGCAGGCCAGTAGCAGAGATCACACATCTTGACTTCCAGCCCTCTACTGTATCCATTATGCAACACTGCCTTACCATAATCAACTAAATCAAAACAGTCAAAAGACTCAATGAAAGCTATTCCACCATTTTTTCCCTACCTAATTTTCTATTTCCAGCAATTTTGAATACAGCCCAAATTGCCCCCCTCAAACAAAAAACAAATGATCCTTTATGCAATTAAAATGCTGGACAACACTAAGTATGGGTGTCACTACAGGTTATACCTCCTTTAACTGAGACTCCCTGGTCCAGCAACATCCGTGGTCCAGCAACTCAGTGGGGGGGGGGGGGGGAGGAGAAGAGAGAGAGAGAGGAAGGGGAGAAACTGGCAGCACAGCGGGGAGCACTAGCCCCAGATGCACAGCTCCAGCCCTGGCCATGGAAACAGGCAGATGCGGAGCTCTGCCCAGCTGTGGAGCTCCAGCCGTGATGCAGCAGGCTGGCAGCATTTAGAGATGAAATACCTGGTGAAATCGGTGCCAAAGAAATATGGCTCCATGCGGGTGAACGGTGCTGACTGCGGCCCTCTCTCGGTGCCAAACGGTGGTGTCTATCTGGTACCGAGGACAGCATCCGTGCTGAGGTTGCTGTAGACACCGGAGGCACCGTGGGTGCCGGAGGTACGGCAACCGGCTCCGGTGCCGGGCGTTCAGGCAGCGGGGCATCGGCGCGTGGCTTCTTCAGTGCAGGCATGTTGCTTCGGTGCCAATCAGTTGGAACCCTGACCAGCTGTTACGGCTGGAGTCTCGTATGGCCCCGGTGCCATAGGTTGCTGTGCCGCTGGCCTCTGCTTCAGCTCCGAGTGGGCTCTCTTATGAGTCGGCACCAACTTACGTGGCACCGTGCCCAAAGTCCCCAGTTTCTCTCTGGTGCTGACCCGTGCAGCCGTCGGTGCCGAGGGTAGCGAAGGAGTTGGGGGAAAGGCCAGTTTTCGAGGCTGCATGGCCAGAGTGGTTAGAGGGACGATTTTTATCCACACCCTTACTCTGTGCCGCTGGTTTAGGAGCCACGGGAGAGTCCTTAGAAGATAGGCGAAGGGACTTCTCGTAAAGGAGCATCTTGAGTCTACTGGCTCAGTCACAGCGTGCTCTCGCAGTGAGTTTAAGGCAGTGGGAGCACTTGTGTGTCTGGTGTGCTTCTCCCAAGCACTTTATACATTTAGAGTGTCCGTCAGAGACAGGCATAGCATCATGGCATGCCTCACATTGCTTAAAGCCGGGCATGAGGCGCCTGGGGGAAAAGTAGCGGGCCACAATAGAAAAAAAAATTCTCTCAACAGGCTGGGTAAGGAGAAAAGGGCTAAAAAACTTGGATGCTGAGGAAAACTAGGGAGTGGAACAGGTTTTTTTAATCTATTTTTAAACAGAAAACGAGGAGAACTCAGTGGCTCCATCTGCTGCCGAGGACAGTAGAGAAGAAACTGAGGAGCCGTGCTGCGCAGGTGCCTTAGGATTCCAACAGCAGTAGAGGGCACTCTGGTGCCTGAGCAACGTGGCAGAAACTGCTGGAAAATGTCTCCGGCGCGAGGATGCACCAGCATCCAGAGTGGAGCACCCATGGGGACCACTCGAAGAAGAATCAAAATTACCAATCATGTCTCATTTGAGTATTTATGTAAAGAAAAATAATTTTCTAAGTACTCCAAATTGTACCCATTTTCTAGAAAGAGGCAAAAATGCACAGAAAGACAATAGCATAGGGAGTTCTGGACCCAGTTGCAGAGCTCAGTCCTGTGTTCTAGCCCTGGCTCCGCAACTCCAGCCCCAGCCACGGAGCCAAGCAGCTGCTGAGCTCCAGTTGTGGTACCCCCACCCCGGCAGCAGTGGGCTGGCAGCATTTAGAGAGCCGCGGGGGCAGGCTGGACCCCTCCCCTGGTGGCAGCACAGGCCAGGAGGGGAGGGATCTTCCCTGGTCCGGCAAATCCCCTCATTTGGGACCAGTAAGGTCCCCAGGGTGCCAGACCAGTGAGATCCAACCTGTAAAACATTTGCAAAAGAGCCTCAAATCGTACAGACAATGGTCTCCATTTCAGGCCATATTGTATTAACATCTGCTCCTCTCTTCTAGTTTGTTCCCCCTCTCACAGAAGCTTTGGGAATACGTTCCTACATCTCATTCATCTTACCTTGTAGCAAATGCTGGCTGCACTTCATGAGGGTTGCGGCGGTCAGACCAGAAGAACAGCAGTCTATCAAATTTGGGTTCGATATCAGCAAACTGAGCTTTGCCTTCTGGGAATATTCGAAGAATACCTCCACTTACCTATTTGATTCAAAAAACAGTCTTAAATATTTACCTTTGTATTTTAGATATATTGACAATGCACAGCCTCAGTCATAAATGTCAAGTCTTCTAAAATTAAAGTGTTAAGGATTTTAGTAGATTATGAAAATATGTGAATCAACTGGATGGTTATAGGTTATCATGCTTCACAGAGACTAACCCTCAACTTCTGTTTCAAAATAAAAGGGTTTTTTGTTTGTTTTTTAACCAATACCCATTAGAATAAGGAAGTGAGAGATGTTAAAGTGGTGACCACAACCACCAAACAAAAAGACACAGCCCAGAATAGCAGAGTTCTAATTCTCAGTGCCAATAGGTTTTGCGCTCTCTCCAAGAGCAATTATTGATTTTCTAATAAGCTTAAAAACAGTAAGGAAGTGATGACTCTTCTTTAACTGGGTCTTTGGCCTTTGGAGCACTAATGTGTTTGTTTTTTTTAAAGCCACAGAGAAGGGGCAATCTGGATAGCTTTGACTAAGACTCTTAAGAAAACCATGATTTTTAAAAGCAAAGTCATCCAAATGTTCAACCATACATTACAGCTTGAAGAATGCAGTCATGCTAAACCAGACTAGAAGTTACTTTTTAAATAAAAGAGGTTTACTATTTTGCATAGAGGTGTCAGAGGTGGAGGCTTTGTGGGCTCCCCCAATGTGGCTACTTACATCCACTCCAACTCAGTTTTCAGATCTTCAAACTGTACACAAGTCTACTATCTACCCCACAGGGAAGTAGTGTGAAGTAGACAATGTAATGTAAAGCCTCTTGAATATGAAAATTATCATCACTGAACTCAACTGTTACCAGTTAAGTGCAGAGATCTGCACATGAGATCTGACTGGTTTATATTCCTCATTTCAGGTCTCTCACTTTTAAGGTGTTAAACAATAGAACTGTACTGGATTAATCATATGATTTTTCAAACAATCGCGAGTGACCTTTTCTTCTCTACATAACAATAGGGAAATAATCTCTGTATACCTGACTGCTCCCCAATACAATCTTTAGCAAAGTCTGAACTCACGTTATTAGCTCTGAATATCTTGTACAGCTACACTGAGCCATGATTAGCTATCTATACTGCCACAGTGATTACCACCTCTAAACAGGTTATTCAAGCCCCAAATCCTAGAAAATAAATTAGAAAACTACTGGCTAAAAGCAAAGTGGAGATTTCTATCGGGCACTGCACACAATGATCAGAACAGGGATAGCTACCGCCATGGTATCTCAACTACTTTGAATCAGGGATGTTAAATTTCATTTAATCAGCTAATTGAGTAGTTGAATTTCCATCAACTACTCAATTATTCAATAAGGGGGGAACTGCAGAGCTGCTGCAAGGTTAGCTCCTGGCCCCAGGAGCTAACCCCACTGTGCCTCTGCCTTTTAAATGTATAACATCCTCCTGGCTCTTACTACATTTAAAAGGCGGAGGCAAAGCAGGGGACCAGGTGTGAGCCAGGAATCAGTGTCCCAGCTTGCGCCTAACCGCACACTGCACCTCTGCCTTTTAAATGCTTTTAAAGCAGAGGCATGGCATCTGGGACTAGGTGCGAGCGGGGACAGCTGATTCTCAGCTCACACCCAGTCCCCTGCTGCACTTCTACCTCACCACAGAAGGAGCTGGTTGGGAACGCTCTTTTTAAGCCGGCTCCCACTCCCCACACCTTGCTGTCACTTGACTAGCTGCTTACATCCCTAGTTTATATCACAAAGGCTTTGCCAGTGTAACTGTACCAGCAATATAGAGCAGACCTATCAAAGACAGCAGCCTTCAGAACCTAAATTTATTAACGATGCCATAAGGCACATTAGATGTCCTCATTTTGGGAGTTCATAAAAGAATGAGAGATCTTTTCTGAGCTCTTAGGCCTAGTCTACAAGCCATTTTTGTACTGGTATTACTGTTTTGATCACTGGGGATTAAAAAACCCAACACAATAATTATACTGGTATAACCCCAAATATTGTTACAGCTATGCCACTATAAAGGTGCATTATATCAGTATAGCTTATACTTTTCTGTACAGGTACAAGCTATACATGTGTGCGCGCGCGTGCGCATGCGCCCACACACCCCCACACACCTTGCCGAACCGCAGTGAGCCCCGCTCACTAGCCGCGCTGTCCGGTGATCTGCGCATGCACAGATCGTTCTGTGCATGTGCAGATCTCCCGAACCCGGCTCTTCCGGGTTGCAATCTACTTGCCACGGGCGAGTAGACTGCATTATTTGTCGAGCCATGTATATATGGGACATCTTAATGCTGGTGTAACTGTGTCCACACAGGGCCGGCCCGAGGCATTCTGGCACCCCAGGCACGGGCGGGCCTGCCCGTGGGGAGCGGGCCCACCCCCGGGGCGCACAGCGCATACGTGGCCCGGCTACAGCCGCTGGCACGCAGGCCAGGGCCCGCCCTAGGGTGCACAGCGCAAGTGCAGCTCAGCTGCCGCTGCTGGCACACGCACTGAGCCATGTAGGGCCCCGCGGCCGTGGGAGGAAGGGCGTTGCGAGGATGCGGGCGGGCCGGTGCTGCAGGAGCCGGGCACGTGGCGCCTGATGGCAGCTGTAAGGGACGCTGCGTGCCCCTTACAGCTGCCATCAGGCACCCTGGGCAGCTACCTTGCTCGTCCATGCCTCCGTCCGGCCCTGTGTTCACACTACAGAGAATTGTATTGCTTAAACTTTACTGATATAGTTAAAATGATACAACACCTGCAGCTTCTCCCTTCAGGCACAATGGGTGTTAAACAGAAACTAACAGCCAGCTATATTAAAAAAACAAAACAAACCTAGATACCACAGAAAAACCAAAACCAAAAACCACACACTACAAAGCTGAAGTAAATATTGTATCTTTTAGATATACTTCCATACTGAATTTTATGAATACATTTCCTCTTCGGTTACATTTCATTAATATCAAACAGAACAAGCCTCTTTACCAATTATGTTATATTAATGTTAAGGATGTTAAATTGTGGTGATCTGGCTAATCGTGCAGTCCATACAATACTACACAATTGGTCAATAAGGGCCACTCTGCAGAGCTGCAGCAGGAGTAGCTCCAAGAGCCAGCTTGAGCTGGGACTGAGCAGTTCCATCTCGTGCCAGCTCTGGGAGCCATCTACGCTGTGGCTCTGCCCAGGTCACCACAAACAGAGGCTCCTGCCAGAGCAGCCTCTGCCCCCGGCAAGCCTTGGCCTGCTGAGGGCAGAGGCAGCTTCATAGCAGCCACCTCTATCCCCCACTGACTCTCATAGAGCCAGCAAAGAGGTGGGGTAGGACAGGAAGCGAGTAGTTGATACTCCACTTGACTACCCAATAAGCATACGCTTATGCGTATCAGGTAGTTGACTAGTCAACTACTCGCTCACGTCCCTAATTAATATGTCTTCATACATACTATTATCATAATTTTTAGATATCTGGGGTGCTCATAAAATAAGTCCATTGGTCTGTGTCAAAGATGACATAAGAGTATATCGTATTAAGAGTATTAATCCCTTCCTGCCTCCCACTCCAGAAGTTTGTCAATATCCTTCAAAACCATGAAAAAACAATGCTTAGTATTTTGTACGCTTCATCAAGGTGCACAAGGGATTTTTTATTTTATTTAAAATTAAACTATAATGTAAGTGATATGGAGCACAATGAAAAACTTGAGGACCAGGAGCAAGAATCCTAAACATGCATGTAAAAAAATTATTACTAACATCTCTTATATAGGAAGAGAAACTACATACCTTGGCATCCCAGTCTTTATTAAGATAATATATACACGTGACACATCTTCCATCTCCATTTGGATTATCAACATGACGCACATATCCTGTTCCATTGCCTGGATAACAAGCCACCATTGCCTGCAATCAAAGAATCACCATATGAACAAAAGGGACATTTCTCCTACCTGTAAAAGTGAATTTCTGCACTTCCGCTATGTCAGTTCACACTTTAAACTCTTATTCCAATTTATACCTGTTAATAGGCATTAGTGCCCACTTGGAACGGTCTACACTGGTGTAGACATGGAAACAATTTTCAAGAATGAAAAGCATTTTTTTCTATTTTCAGTGAGTCAGGACTTGTGGAGCTGAAAGACTGAACAAACATCAAGTAGATTGAACAAACATCAACAAACTGTTTAACTTGCTCTTTATTTGACTAACTCTACAATGAAAGGCTGATCCACAAATGAAAACTTAAAGCTTGTTATAAAAAGTTACTATTCTTACAAAATGTTTTATATATAAAACAAAGCTGTTATAGAAGAACTCCTACCACACCTTCTAGCTGACAGTTTGTCTAGATAGGTATGGACAAATGGCAAATTCCAGGGGACATTCAGAACCAATAGTAAGTCCCACAAAAGTTGAACACTGAAGAGCTGAAGTGCTTCACAAATAGACATTAGCTAGGAATGTGCTGTCCACCTGTCAAATCCAGCTCACTGAAATCAACAGGAAAAATTTCAATGACTTTAATGGGAATAGAAATGGGCCCTTAGTTTCACTTTGCAGGCAGTTTTACTTCTGGTGCATTTCTCCTCTGCAATACCTCCAATAAAGAATAACATAGAAGACAAAAAAGAAAAAAAAGAAAGGTAAGAAGGAAAATAAGATTAGAGAAAAAACACTGTGCAGAGGAAGAAACAAGGAGGATGCAGACAGGATGACAACACAAATATCAAAATGAGGACTATTAAGCAATGATCTATCCCAGAACATCTGTAGCTTTCAGTATGTGGCTCATTCTGTGGTCAGGGCATAATGAAGGTTCCTCAAGAACAGTTCTAAAACTATCCCCTTTGTCAGACTGTCTCTTGCCTAGATTCCCTTCAGCTGCAGAGGTCAAGACTAGCTAGCAATTCAGCATATATCCCTCAAGAGTCTAAAATTACTTCTGGTTGGTTTACCTTGCACTAGGGATGTCAATGTATAGACGACTACAGGATTAACCAATAAGCCTAGGCTTATCATTTCATCTCGTTGACTACACATCACACCCACCCTTGCTGCCTCTGTATCAAGGTGGCCGGAGGACGGGGGGTGTGGAGGGGGTGGGATGAAGAGGCAGCAGTGCAGAGGGTGAGAGGAGCAGGTGGGAGCTGATACCTGTGAGGAGCCAGCTTTCAAACAGGCTCCTCGTGTGCCAGCTCTACAGACCCACCTGCCCCCCTACCCTTGCTGCCTCCTACAGAGGCAGAGGGGAGGGGGAGCAGGAAGAACCAGTGCTGAGGAGAGCCAGCTTAAAAGCCACTCTCCCCACCGGTACCGCTGCAGGGGAGCTGCCGCGAAGCAGCCTGTCTGCAGTGGCCCGAGCTCCCCGCAGACAGAGGCTGCTCCAGCATCCCATGGAGCAGCCTCTGTCCGTGGCAAGACTGGGCCCACTGCAGACAGAGTCTGCTGTCACCCCACACTGCTGCCTCTGATACAGAGGAAGCAACTTGGAATGGCAGGCTGATTTTTAAACTATCTCCCACCTGCCACCCCACGCAGCTGCCTCAGAGGGGGCAGCAGCACAGGATGGCAGGGAGTTCCCTGGGAGAGGGATCAGAAGTGCGTTGGCAGCCAACCCTGCCACAAGGGACTATTGAATAGTTGTGTAACCACTAAAATTTGATGCACTTACTCGACTATTCAATTACACACTAACATCCCTACCTTGCATCTTTTCCAGCTCTGTGATGTTCAGGTTAACACAACTGTAGCCAACATTCCTGCTTTGAGTTCTTTCAACTTACTTTTGAGCTTATTGGAATAAAAGACCTGGAAGACTAGATTTCTAACGTCATAGCACAGAATTCCAGATAACCTTTTACAAATTAGAGCTGTCTACACACGGAAGTTGCACTAGTTAACGAAAGGCCTAATTGTTTTACAAAAGCCGCTCTGTAAGAACATCCAAGTTTAAATGTTGATGGTTTAACCTGCATCTGTAATTCTAAACTATACTAAGTCTCTTTTCTTTATTGTTTCAACCATGACTCATGCCAGAAACAATTTGGAAAAAAAAAAATCATACTCTGTTCATCCTTTTACTAAGACACGGTCATGATTTCTTTTAATCAAACGTGCATTGGATTTATTCAGTACAGATAAGTATGTTACATGAATTCACATCTTAAACAGTTTGTACATTTTACTGTCAATTAGGTCTATCTGAATTATTTCTCATAAGCCATTTCATGTGAAAAATCTAAGGATTTTATACGGTCACCCATCACCATAGTACCTATTAGGGATGTAAGAGATTAGTCGACTAGTGATGCAACTAGTCACTCTCCACCCCTTAAAAGCCAGTTTCCCTGAACACCGTCTCCGCTGGGGAGGGGGTGGGGTGGGGGTGTCAGGAGAGGTAGAGACAGCAGAAACAGCACAAGCAGGGACTGAAGCCGTCTCCGCTTGTGCCGCACTGCTGCGATTCTACTTTTGAAATGTACAAGAGCCCCAAGGCTCTTGTACATTTCAAAGGCTAAGGCGCAGCAGGGAGCCTGTGAAGCGGAAGGGGTCCCCGCTTGTCCCATGCTCCCTGCGAGGCTTCCTTTTGAAATATACAAGATCCCCACTGGGGCTCTTATCGATTTCAAAGGCTGCACAGAGCAGAGCATGGGGCCAGCTGCGGCACCTCAGCCTTTGAAATGTACAAGAGCCCTAAGTAGGGCTCTTGTTACAGTTCAAAGGCAGAAGCACCCTTATAGACTAATTGAATAGTCAATGGAAATCCCATCGACTATTTATTTAATTCATCCAAATTTAACATTCCTAATACCTATAAACATACACCACCGTATTTTGTTTTAATTTTTAACTACAATTATGACTTTTGCAAAGGGGATGATGGCCTCCCCAACCTTCCCCTACCGCCACTGTGACAAACAAGACATGATGAAGGCTCAATGTCTAGAGATTCTTTCTACACCTAGGCATCACTGATTGGATTAAAGTTAAACTCACAAATTTAACTCTGAATACCAAACCCGAACCCCAAAATTTTCAAATGTCTGAGCAAAGTTTCAGTCATACTACTTTTCTGATTGATTATATAAAGAGTTGTCTGTATAACAGACAACTGTATCATCTGTATAAGAGTTGTCTTGCTTAACACTTTATATTACTCAATCTGTAGTCTTTCACTGCATGCTTTGCTGGCAGTATGCATTGATATTGTGGTTGGGAGAATATTTATATAGGTGAAGCTTTTTTTGCTACTATAATATACACAAACAGTTTATTCCAAATGAAAGAAATTATTGTTTGGTACAGACTGGAGGATATTGTAATTAGGGATTTTAAATTTAGAACAACTAATCAATAAGTCGATGGGATTTTCATCGACTATTTATTAGTCGATAAGGGCACCTCCATCTTTCAGCTGTAGCAAGAGCCTTTCCAGGCTCTAGCTACAGTTCAAAAGCAGAAGCCCCGTGACTCCCTGTTGGCACCTGAGCCTTGAAATGTAGAAGAGCCCCAGAGGGGCTCTTCTACATTTCAGAAGTAGAATTGCAGCAGAACCTGTGCAAGTAGAGACTGCGTCAGTCCCCGCTCACGCTGTTTCCCACTGTGCCTCTACCTCCCCTACCTCCCACAGAGATGGTGCTGGGGGAAGCTGGCTTTTAAAAGCATTTGAAGTCTCCATGTATTATAAACGGGAAAGAAGATCTTGATACAAGACTAAAAGCTACATATTTTAATGTTTGAACATATAACTATATTCATGTAGAGAAGTTAGAATATATGCTTTGTTAAACATAAAGCATGTGGTGTCAGCAAATACAAGTTTAAAATTTGTAAATAATAAAAAGCAGGGACAAATTATCACAGTAATGCAAACAACTATGTTACTATGACATTTGGCAGAAATCTCAGCCACAAAACCCACATATTTCAGAATTTCATTAAGGTTCCCACAATGTAAGCCCTTAAATGCATTCACTGTTACAGTGTCTCTCAATGTCTCACATTCTGTAAACATATTACACAAAGTAATGCAACCTTATGTTTGGCAAGGTCAACATTTATCACTGTTGCTACAGGAAGATTAATTCAGTATTGTTTAGATTTTGTAGGTTATGATACCACACAATGTCAAATTAGCGTTCTGTAACTTCCTGTTTTTTTTATGAAACAGGAATTAACGAATGAAAAATGAAGTTACTTTGAAAAAGGAAGACATTTAGCTTCTGTAGAAAACCAACCCCTTTGAGAAGTGCCAGTCTACCAGAGCTAGAATTTGGCCTTCTAGAACTTGCACAGCTTTAAAAGTGGAGAAATGTTTCTGTTGGGTCCAGTCCTACCTCACACTTATCCCCAGATGTTATTTCATCTGCACCTCCAGCCAAATTTAAAGTCATACTAAAATATAAAAAACAGTAAGTTACTTGAGACAGTTGGGTGAGAAGTGCCATATAAGTCCCATTACAGATATTAAGCCTCAACACACAGGTAAAACAGGTAGTACTAAACTCCTGTAACAGTCTCAATTTTCTCCTATTGACTTGAAGATCATTCACTGAATCTGAGAAAATGAAGAGTAAAACCTTCCAATCCTGCTTCTCATACCTATTCCCTCTAAGCAGCAGCAAACATTCCCTCGAGGACACAAGCACATCCAGTTACAACTTACCCAGTTAGAAGCTATGGTATTCCACAAATTTGTAACTTTGGAAGAGCAAGTTACAGGGAAATTCTCCTGATTTACTGTTTCTTGACTTGATCCAAGAAACTGGATTGTACAATTTTAATTCTGCCTATCGAATCTAAAGAAAAGCCATCTGAAGACGCGCGCGCGCGCACACACACACACACACACACACACACACACACACACACACACACACACACACACAGCCCTTTTTAAGAAAGTATAACAAAGGGAATGTCTACACTGCAGTTTTTCCAGAAAAACTGCACTTACGTTCACACTGCAATTGCGTTCTTTAAACAGAAAGTCGAAAGAACAGAGGGATTTTTCTGACAGCAGTAAACCTCTTTCTACAAGGAAGAAGCCTTTTTCCAAAAGAGCTCTTTTGGAAAAAGGCGTGTGGGGACAGGGAAGAGGGTGTTTTTTTTTGTTTGTTTGTTTTTTTTAAGACAACGCCTTCAGGAAAAAGCACAGGTGCCCTGGTGGCCACTCACTCAATCTATAGTAATCACAACTTAAATGCAAGATAGTGTTCACATTGATTGAATGCTATCTTTTGAAAAAGCAACCACTTTTTCTATACGCTTTTGCTGTGTGGACACTCTCTTTCTAAACATGTTTTTCCGCACGATCTCTTCTGGAAAAATCTTTCAAAAGAAGCCTGCAGTCTAGACATAGCCAAAGCCACCATTATCACCATCTAATGCTATGTAGGATTTCCAATAAATATTTCAAGTCAATTGTCAGTATTGCTTCAAAGTGTTTTCTGTCAGTGTTGAGAAACCAACTTTATTTTGATTCAAGAGTCTGTTAGTAGCATAAACAAGCACTAAAATAAAATAGGTTTGCTGCGACAGTTTATCTAGCTAATATATATTGGTCATATCAGTATCAGTGACTCAGCATTTAACTGCACAATGGAAAGCAAACAACTGCAATAAGCCAACATTGCATACAGTATTTGTATATATTGCTGTATTATTCATCCCTTCACCCCACCCCACCCCCACTATGAAGGAAAATTTAAAAGCTTATAGTTTCCAGTGTCTGTGAAATGATTTTTTTAATTTGTATAAAACAAAATAAATATGCTCTCATGTATTGCAAAGTTATTTATATTTAAGAGTTTTCATTTATATTTGGTTTACATTTTGCTGTTTAAAGACGTAGCAGAGAGTGAGAGAGAGTGAGTGAGTGAGTACACACAGTTACACGCAGCTCTCCCCCATGCTGCTGCCTCTGTATCCACAGGAGCTGGTGCTTGCAGGGAGCGGGCTTAAAATACACAAACACTCTGCAACCTGCAATTTTCAGCAGTTACACGTTTACATAAATATACAAATTTTAACATCCCTACTATTAAAAATGAAGTATTAAGGACATGAGAACAGAGTACTTTACCATGTTTATTTCACTATAGAACCAGAAGACTTACGCATTGTTTCACACAATACAGAAAAAAATTATATGTGCCTAAATTAAGTGAAATAAAAACATTTTTGGAGAAGAAATTGTTCATTTTGTAACCTATTTAAAGGAGCCCCGATTCATCTTTTCCTTTAGAGTTAACATCCAGAGTGAAGGGTGTGCATACACTATGAAAATGAATGCATTTCTGCTACAGTACAAAAACCAATGTATTAATGGGGACAAGACCCAGTAATGCTTTGGTTGGTCATTTAAATTGACAACGTGAAATATTGTCAATTCTAAAGCAAATTAAAAGTATCTTTATGTAAAATCCACTATGCCAATTTTATAGTTTTACTTCACTTTTTCCTATATTAAATATTAGCTCTCTCCCCCCCTTGGTATCTATGAAACATTCAAAACAAGGGAGATAAAAGTATGTATTTTCTCTAATCTTGGGCAGGGCCACTCCCCACAGCCCTCATTGGCTAGGAATGACAAGACACAGCCAATGGCAGCTGCAAACAGCTGTACAGGTTGAACCTCTCATCTGGAATTACCATGTAAAATTATGTTTAATTGGTTAAACGCAGTGGTGTCTAGGGATGTTAGATATTGTTTATTTTACTAATCGTGTAGCCACAGCAATTTTTAATGGTTACACAATTAAAATGCTCTCCCCTTGGAGGCAGGGGCAGCAGCCAGTGCACTTCTGGCTCCACTCCTGGGGAGCCCCCTACATAGGCAGGAGTGCAGGGTGGCAGGAGGCCAGGAGGCTCCTGTGTGTGCTCTTCCTTTAAAACCTCAGACTGGTGGGCTAGGACTAAGCCAGCCTGCCAGTCCAAGTTTAAAATGCAGAGAACATTGAGGGGGAGGAGGAGAGAGAAGTGTTTGTGGTTAACCAATATTTAAAAAGGGCTCTAGAGGCAATCCTGGCAATTACAGACCGGTAAGTCTAACTTCAGTACCGGGCAAATTAGTCGAAACAATAGTAAAGAATAAAATTGTGAAACATGTAGAAGAACATAATTTGTTGAACAAAAGTCAACATGGTTTCTGTAAAGGGAAATCCTGTCTTACTAATCTGTTAGAGTTCTTGGAAGGGGTTAAACATGCGGATAAGGGGGATCCAGTAGATATAGTATACTTAGATTTTCAGAAAGTCTTTGACAAGGTCCCTCACCAAAGGCTCTTGTGTAAATTACAGGACCATGGGATAAGAGGGAAGGTCCTTTCTTGGATTGAGAACTGGTTAAAAAACAGGAAACAAAGGGTAGGAATAAATGGTAAATTTTCAGATTGGAGAGGGGTAACTAGTGGTGTACCCCAAGGGTCAGTCCTGGGACTGATCCTTTTCAACTTATTCATAAATGATCTGGAGAAAGGGGTAAGCAGTGAGGTAGTAAAGTTTGCGGAGGATACCAAACTGTTTAGGATAGACAAGACAGAAGCAGACTGTGAGAGACTCCAAAAAGATCTCACCAAACGGAGTGATTGGGCAACAAAATGGCAAATGAAATTTAATGTGGATAAGTAATGCACATCGGGAAAAATAACCCCAACTATACGTACAGTATGATGGGGGCTAATTTGGCTACGACAAATCAGGAAAGAGATCTTGGAGTTATCGTGAACAGTTCTCTGAAAACTTCCACACAGAGTGCAGCGGCGGTCAAAAAGGCAAGTAGGATGCTAGGAATTATTAGGAAAGGGATAGAAAATAAGATCCAGAATATCTTACTGCCCCTGTATAAAACTATGGTACCCCCACATCTTGAATACTGTGTACAGATGTGGTCTCCTCACCTCAAAAAAGATATTTTGGCCTTGGAAAGGGTTCAGAAAAGGGCAACTAAAATGATTAGGGGTTTGGAACGGGTCATATGAGGAGAGGTTAAAGCGACTGGGACTTTTCAGTTTAGAAAAGAGGAGACTGAGGGGGGATATGATAGAGGTCTATAAAATCATGAGTGGTATGGAGAGGGCAGATAAAGAAAAGTTATTTATTAGTTCCTTAAATAGAAGAACTAGAGGACACCAAATGAAATTAATGGGGAGCAGGTTTAAAACTAATAAGCAAAAGTTCTTCTTCACACAGCATGTAGTCAACCTGTGGAACTCCTTGCCAGAGGAGGCTGTGAAGGCTAGGACTATAATAGAGTTTAAAGAGAAGCTAGATAATTTCATGGAGGTTAGGTCCATAAAAGGCTATTAGCCAGGGGATAAAATGGTGTCCTTGGCCTCTGTCTGTCAGAGGCTGGAGAGGGATGGCAGGAGACAAATCGCTTGATCATTGTCTTCAGTCCACCCTCTCTTGGGCACCTGGTGCTGGCCACTGTCGGTAGACAGGATACTGGGCTAGATGGACCTTTGGTCTGACCCAGTATGGCCGTTCTTATGTTAAGTGATTGTTTATCGGTTAACGATCTGGTTATCAGTTAAACGGTTAGTCACTAACATCCCTAGTGCTACCACCACATTTAACCATTTAAATAATTAAAGGACGGGTTGGGCCCCATGCTGCTGCAGCTTCCCCCACCCGCTTCCCTCCCACGGGAGATGCTGCTGTATACTGGGGGCGGAAGGGACTGGTGGAACTAGAGCAGCCCTTCCCCCACTGGGGGCTGTTCCTGTATACCAGGTAACTATTTATCCGATTACCCTTTAACAACTCTGGTCTAGAACTCTCTGCTCTGGCATGGTTTTACTTAGCCAGCTGTCCACTTATCATGGATGTGGCAAGTTTCCAGCAGTCCCATAAAGTTTGTTTACAGCCGTCAGTCATGACTCAGTGTTCTGTGCCGTTATTTAGCTCTTATTTACCCCAAAAATGTCTTCTAAGAGCCCAGTAAGCAATAGAAGTGTTGGTAGAGCTGCTAAACAATATTGACCTCCTGTGGTTCAGCAAATTCTCTGATGCAGTACCAGTCAGATCCTGAGAGTGCTGGACTAGAGAAATTCAATCTGTACCTGCGGACAGTCAAGTAAATAAAACATCTGGTAGCACACCCAGGCTAATCTGGTGAACCACATCTGACCAACAGGTTGCTTACCGCCCTCTGCTATTTTAGGCATTATTACTCTTACACATTACAATAGGCCAAACATTTACAGACAAATGTTTTAACCTTGTGTCCTTTTAATACAAGAGCTTTGAACTGCCACATCTTGCCATATTTAGTTACTTATATTTAGTATAAGCATTAATGCTTAGTTTTATTCACAATATATGCAGGTAATTCTAAGTAACTGATTTAGCTAATTGGTAAAAATTCCTCAGTTATAGTAGGTTCTTCTATTCTTCTCCCCCCCCCCCCCTTGAGTACACTAAATGGAATGGAAAGCCAACATTGTTCTACCTCCAAGAAACAGTTACCACTTGTGCTTTTATAAAAACTGTTTAAGCGACTTGTTATAATACTGTCTCATTTTGACAGGATTGCAATATTATGAGGAAATGGTGATCTGCTGCTGGAAGATGAGTGCAGTTACAATTTGAGTGTACATCTGCTAAAAATAAGTGTAAAATTAGATTTATATTTTTCAAGTACCAGGCTAGTCCATTAACAATATTCTTTCCTATAATTTCATTTCTATTCTAGGAAACAAAGTAATTAGCACTAAGCCCCTCTGCCCCCCATGGTGACTGAGGGCTGGTAGCAGGCTCCAACATTTTAAAAAGAAGTGATTTTCTAGCCTGTGTTATGATAAAGAGCCTTGTGAATGCAACATAGCCTTCATTAGTCTGTAGACATACAAACTGAAACAGCTTCAAAGCCCGATGATCCATTCCTGTGGTAAAAGCCACAAGAGGAGACTTGTTGAGCGAGAATTTGACAGATTCTCTCCAAATTCCCAAGTAACATCCTATCAGAGGTAGGGACTGCTGTCCAACCAGACAGATCCCTTAGGAAATTGCACTTCCTTCCTGTTGTACACAGACAACTTAGATCAGTGGGATACTCAATCCCACCCTCCTAAACCACAAGTTTTGTACGGTCCTCCACTGTGGTGTTTGCTCAACCCATTGGTATCATGGAGCATACACTAGACCTCATTGTATTTTCATATTTGAACATATCTGTTTTTACTTAAGTTCCGTCTCCTCATCCCTATCCTTTTGCTTTGACTTTCAATAAACAGGAGTGATTAAAAACAGGTATGGTTTGGAAAAGTGATGTGAAAACTCCTGCACATTACTCAATCCTAAACTGAAACAGTCCTCCAGTTTCATTCCTGGCTTCCCTCAAAGAAAGGCTGCCAAATGATAGTCATGTAATGAGGACAAATGTCCATTAAGGTTTAAAGTGATTCCATGATGCTTACTCTCATGGAATGTAAACCAAGCATCCAAAAGTACCAGTGAATTAATGAACAGCATGCCATCTTTCCTTATATAGAAATACACTGTCAAGTTAAGAACTCTAAAATGTATTTCCCTATGCTATCTACATCCAAGATTTAAAAATTTTAAATTTTATTTTCCACCACTGATGAGTCTGTTTTTTAAATTTCTCTCCGCTTAAACAAGACAAATGAAATCAGTTTTAGTTTTGTCCATAGTCCGTTCGTTTCACAATCAAGCTCTCAATGCTGCAGAATTTGAGATGCAAATAACTCACGCAATTGTTTAATAAGAATCATATTTTACTAAAATATTGGTTGAAACATTTCAGTTTATTGTAAGCTTTGAAAGAGCTTGATTCTGTAAAGTTTAAGGTATGAGCCCCTGGGAGGGAAAAGATAGACACTTTGTGAGTGGGGAGGAACAGTCCCTATGTGAAATTTTGTATCTACTCTTACAAGCAATACCTAAGGGTACGTCGACAAAGAGTGTCTAGACACATTCAGTTCAGCTGCTTTGTCGACAAAACCCTGTAGTCTAGACACAACCCTACATGCAATAACACCTTCTGTCAACAAAAGGCGTTATGCCTCGTAAAATGAGGTTTACCAGCGTCGACAAAACTGCTGAGTTCTGTCGACGTTATGTCGACAGAACTCAGCGGTAGTGTAGACGCAGGTATAGTTTTGTCGACAAAACTCTGTAGTCTAGACACACCCTAAGGCGCTCTGTAAAAAAAAAAAAAACTAGAGGTTGGAGCAACCGGGCCATTCCGTCCCCACATTTTGTTTTGTGCATTTGAAAGTTTGGGAGATTTTGTATTATTTCACTGTAGTCAGTTTTCCCTGTTCAGTGGATCTTTCACGCAGCAATAGGAAAGGAAAAATGTTTTAAAATCAGGTAAAGTTGTATTTTTTTCAACCACAAAAGTTGACAAAAGAACTCGTGGCAAGTTTTAATATTGTAGACTACTTTAACTTCTTAAATTAAAATCAGATTTCCAGGTGACAGCACCCCTTTAAAAGCAAAGTAGTAATCCGATTTTGGCCAACTCATTCTGGCAGCATTGCAGTACAGCAACAAATATTACTGTACCATTACTGAAAAGATGCATATTGACTTGCTGTAAGATTAGCTCCTTCTGTTTCCACCAATCATAACTACAGTACTTTTTTAAAAAAAAATAGATGAATTTACTTTATGAAGAGTGCTTCAAACTGGCTGAGGCTATATTCCACACACACACCCCCCAGATCATGAATAAGGTTAAGCCATCCAGCACTGTGACTGACCAACATTTATTTCACAGTGACCAACATGCCAGCTGAAATTTAATTAGCTCAAGATTCCCTTATCAACTAGCCACAGTTTCCTTTCTCACAATGCCAAGGCCAAGTGCCAGCTGTCTTAACAGCAATGCAAGAACTTCAACTGAAATGAACAAGGGCATCATGCCTTTTACTAACAGACCAAATGTTAAAATGAACCACAAGCAGTGCAAAGGGTGGGGAGTAGACAGCCTTGCAGGAGCTGGTACGTGTGGGGAGTGAGCTTAAAATTTCAGTGGTTACACATTTACCACAAAAAACAATGTATTTTAACATCCCTAATTCAGTCTAATCTTTAAATTTTTCTTATATTGCCAACTACTTCCACTTACAGCCTGAGGAACTCCAAGAACAGCTCATCTGCTTACATATTAGTTATTGCCCAAACAGCCCAAGAGGTAGAAGAGCCTTGATTAGTGTACTGAGACACAAGAGTTAGGATACAAATCTACTTAAAGCCTTCTTTTTAGTCAGAGTTTTCAGAAATATTATTCTTTGCAGATAAAATACATTTGGCCTTCAATCTAAAGATATTTTCCAAATAGCTTCAGGAAAGCCTATTTAGCTTTTTTTTTTTTTTTTTTTTTTAATTATTAGTGAGAGAAGAGAGAACTATTCACCTGAAATTAGGCTTCCTTAATGGAATATTTGCTTGAATTCCTACTTCTGGATCTCAGGCTCTGGCCTTCATAGCATTAGGAACAACCTTAGCTTTCAAAAACATATGGCCCTTTGAGGCAGACAAGGAAAGTGAGTTATCTACACAGTAAGTCAAGTTTGAGACACCCATACTCACACACCATGCTCTTGAAATTAGAATCTTTTAGCCAGTGGTGTCCATTGGGGCCAATCATGCACTGACTATGCCCACTGTGCATAGCACCAAGATAAAGGGAGGACTGGTCAACCACCCCCTCTGTTCCTTCTCCACCACATAGTCCAGATGCAACAGAAGTCCATAACGGAAGGGCTAGAGGGATGTTCAGAAGCAGTCTTACAATATGAGTATTGGAGGCAATCAACCTAACTAATTTTAAGATCAAGTTTAATATGTTTAGGCATGGGATTATATGATTAGGTTGCATAAAACAGCAGAGACGACTTTCTGATCCAGGAGATCCCTTCCAGTCCTGTGTTCCTATATAGGAAAGCAACTGCTCTTCCCTCCTGTGATATATTTAATCCACGCTTAGTGACTCAGAAGCTGTAGCCAGAAGTAACAAGGTGAATATGTACTTCATTAACCCTGCATGCAACATAAGTTTAGTTTGGCATGCAACATAACAGAAGTGCAATAAACCAGGGTTCAGTAAATTGTAACAAGTCCTTTCTGTTTGAAGAGCTGTCTGACACTGAGTGTGAAGAACACGGACATGGTCTCCAATTTCCTCTGAGGCACGCAGGCTCCAGTGATCTTAAGGTATGCTTATACTGCAGTTAAACACCCATGACTGACCCATGCTAGCTGATTCAGGCTCAGGTGCGGTTTAACTGAAATTCAAACTTTCAATACGGGACCCTCCACCGCACACTTGTATTGAGCACTCTGAAGTCCAGAATAGGTCCACAAACTCAATTGTTCTTAGGTATATAGTAGTATTCAGAACAAACTATTTCTTCTGTATCATGGAGGAACCGCTCTAGCTCAGACAGCGATGCACGTAAACACATTTTCTTACCAGTACAGAAGGACACCCCTGCTACGAGGGGGTGGGCACATGACCTCCCCATGACTCCATCCTGCCCCCAGCCTGGAACCCCCACACTCTTCCCCTCCCCATCCCATGGTACTGGAGGGTAGGAGGAGGCTGGGGCAGTACAGCAGCTGGAGGAGCTGCTGGTAGTTCTATTCCTTTCTCCGCTGCTCCTCCCAATCACTGCCCATCCCTGGGACTGCCATACCTTTGTACAGGTCTTGGAGTTCTGCTCCTCTCTCTGCTGGGAGGCAGCAGGGAAAGAAGCAGAATGCCAACAGCTCCTCTGGCTGCCATAGTGCTCCTAGCCACAGCCTCGGGCCCCAGCCCTATACACAAGAGACACGGTAGCCAATGGAGGGGGGGGCTAGGAATGGCCAGCAGAGAGTCTTTTCAGTTCACCATACTGGCTAAAAATGACTTGCAAATATGGGGTACTGGATCAAACTAGCCCACTTGTACTGCTGAGCTCAGAGAGAAGAGAGCTCAATGAAGAAGTGGCTAGTCTGCTATGAGGGGGTGCCTGAATAGGGAATGGGAAGGTGGATTGGGGTAGATGTAGTACAGAATTGGACTTCTCTCAGGATTCTCAATGTCTGGTGACAAGATGAGCACTGACTCACCACTGATAACACCACTGAGCATGAAGCAGTATCTGCAGCAGCCAGAGATGCTCACAACGACACTATTAACGGACCTTCAGTTATTACAAGAACTGCTGTCTACGATCTTAGACAGCAATTTCTCAGAAGTCTGAAAATTCAACATAGTTGAGGGAAAAAATTTAAAAAAAAAACTCACCATGCTCAAAAATTACTGATTCTCAGGGCTCGACAAACTATTGAATCTACTCGCCACAGCGAGTAGATTTCAGCCGGTCGCCCCGTTCACCGGCGGCACATGCATGCACAATGCGGGGCTGGTGAGTGGATTTTGCCACCGTTTGTCAACCCCTGCTGGTCTCAACTGCAGATCTGGAGATAAATACATTTTATGACCAAATGGATCCAAAGATTTTGGATCCCTGTCAATCAGGGTCATTTTAGAGTGATAATGTCTGCTTTTCTTGTTTGTAGCTACTGCTATAAGAAAGCCCGGTATAGAAGAACATAGATAACCTATTTCCTCCAGAAGACACAAACTATCTTTTGTCAGCTTTCTTGGATATTGGAACTATAGTAGCTGGCATCTGCCAGACAGTTTTTGCAGTTTAAAAAGGGTCTCATTTATAGGGAGAGTGATCAGTGGTGAAAGTAACTTAAATTTTCTTACAGGTACTATCCTATTGCAACATGCATCTCTGCCAGCTCTTTAAATAGCTCCCTGCTGGCTTTTGCAGCAGCTCAGTCAGCTCCTTGCAGGAGCTGCGCACCAGGGCACACCCACCTACTTTCACCTATGAGAATAATCCATCCTGGCACAGTGACAAAATATGCAATAGCTCATGAGAACCCTTCTGAACTTCCTCAAATTGGATTTGAAAATGTTCAGCCTTTTCATGAGTTTCTGAATGCAAATACAGAAGATTTAAAAAACACCAAGGTTTGATGAAGTTGATTTTCAACTGATCTATTTAAATTAGTGCAAATTAAGGCAAACAAAGTGCATCTGTTAGGGATTTGGAGTGTTTAAAGCAGATCAATTTTTAAAATGACTTAAACTGATTTAATTAAACCAAGCCTACTAGCTAGCGTAAAATATTTGTGATGATGTCCAAAAAAATCTACACTCCCCACAATGTTAAAAAAGCACAAACAGTGGACTACTGCATTTAACTGTAAATTATCAACTATATTAAATAAACCTTTACAAATGTAGCTTACCACACCTTCCCCCCCCCCCCCCATTGCCTTTTTCCCTTCCTGGCTGCACTTAACTTTTTTTAATTTTCTCTGTAATAAATCATAAATTTCTCTCTTCCTGTGTCATCCATCGCTCTCTCTTCTTCTCTGTCCTTCTGTTTGCTCAGGTATCTTTTTCTAAATTGCATTCTCTGCCACTTCTATATTTCCTTTCTTCTCCCTCTCTTCCAAAAGATCAGTACTTCATCACCCTACAACTGAAAGTTTTGCCTAGACCTCCCCCACTGTAACTTGGGACCATTGCTCCTTGTTCTGCCATCTGTCACCACTGAGGACAGCCTCATTCCATCTTCTCTGGAACCGCCCTCCAGGAAGTTGAAGGCTGCTATCAAATCCTGCCTCACTCTTCTCTGCTGCAGACTAAAGAAGCCCAAATCCTTCAGCCTCTCCTCGTAGGTCTTGTGCCGCAGTTGTGCTTTAAACTTAGCAGCATAGACAAAGCCAGAAATGACCCCCTACAGTCCTCAAACGAGTAGATGTTGGGTAAATATTTCAAGGCCCAGTTATATTCCTTTTCGTACACTTAATAAATAGCCTTCTAATGGTAATGATTCCCCACCACAACCACTATATAACCATTGATTAAATCTGAACTGATGAATGATCATGTTTCAACTGCTTAATAATGAACAATCTTTAGTACTGAAATCAATTACTTAAGATTTTGGGTGCTTTTCAAAAGTATTTGCCATCAAAAATGGCACTTTGTCCTTTCATCATCAATCTCTACTTACTTCTGTAAAATAGTAATAGAAATGTAGCCGTGTTAGTCTGGTGTAGCTGAAGCAAAATGCAGGACTATGTAGCACTTTAAAGACTAACAAGATGGTTTATTAGATAATGAGCTTTCATGGGCCAGACCCACTTCCTCAGATCAAATAGTGGAAGAAAATAGTCACAACCATATATACCAAAGGATACAATTAAAAAAAAAAGTGAACACATATGAAAAGGACAAATCACATTTCAGAACAGAAGGGGGATGCGGGGGGGGGGGGGGGAGGAAGGTAAGTGTCTTCTGTAAAGGTACTCATCTATTAGTTAAAGCAGAGAATTTTTGCTTTTGCATCTCAAAAGGAAAAAGGTCAATTGAAAAAGGAATAAAATATTACAGATGTTTTCTATCAATGAAGCATTTATGAAATAACATAATCCCTACCTTTTTATTACAGTGGGCTATATAGTGGAGTCATTTATTATTAATTCCCTATCCTAACGGAACAGGCTTGTTTACAGAGCTTGGACCAATGATGGAAAAAGGTCATACATACAATAAAAATGCTGTGATGACTTCTGTGCCAAAATTCACCCCCTCCACACCCTAAAAAAAATCATCCATTTTCTATATGCAAGTACAGAAGACCAGACGAGAGATTTTACTGAATGCGATAAGGACTGTTCTGACTAGATGTCTAAACATCAAGGCTAGAATCAGAAAAAAATACCAATAATCTGCTGAGAGAGAAGTGTGTGCATTACAAGTATATTTATGCTTTTTTACCAATATAAAAAATATCTTCACTATTGAAGAGACAATTCCTGAAGACCAACTTTCAGATTTATATTTCAAAATTTTGCACACAAAAATCTTATTAGGGACATCACTTAGAGCACTTGTGCTAAGCAGTTCTGCTGTGGGACTATACTGCACCAGACCTTGTGGTAAAACTGAATAAACTTTAAAAACAACAAATGGTCTGGTAGCACTTTATAGACTAACTCGGCTACCCCCTGAAGCTGGTAAAACTGAGGCACTCTTTCTTACAGAGCAAAGCCCAACTATAAAAATCATTCTACTCCATAATATTTCATGCTAATTTACCTACAATTTTATTGAAATACTGTGTTATTAATATTAAACAATCTTCTTTTAGGGTCTCCATACACCCAAACTAAACAATCCAGTATATCACAGACACAAAAAATAATTTAATAAAAGTCTGAAAGGCAAGATTGCTTGTTACAAGGACAGTGGCAAGTTTTACTTAATACAACAAAAAACATGGAAGCTATAGCACAGCACAGAGCATTATACCAGATACTTACGTATGTCGGGGCTTATATGAACCTGGATCAATAGGCCTAGGTCTAATATAGAAGAAGTGTGATTAGTGTGCCACTGTTCATTTACAAAAAAGAAAAACAGTTTCTGGTAGTAAAAACTCCTACACTTTTGGTGTAAGCACTGTTCAAAAGAGGTCTTGAAACTGACTGGACTACACAGCCAAAACTAAGCTTGTTAACCAGAGACCAAAATGAAAGGTGTCCCACCAGCAAAGCCAAATGGCAATAACCCAATATGATCCCCCACTCTTTACCCCTGTGATCTGCTAAGATTCTTAACGCACTGCAATTCCCTTAAATCTGGGACACAAAGAAGGGGGGGAGGGGAGGAAAGAAAATTCATTTTTCGCAACACTTGTTATGCAACAGTTATATAATAAATGTGGAGCCTTCTTTCCCTCCCTCCTATCCAGCAGCCAGTAGTTAGAATTGTGTAAGAAGTCTCTACTCTACCCTCTCTTGCCCACTACATTTTGGGTTCTCATCTGACATGAAAAGTATTCAATTACACTGCCCCTTTTCCATAACTGGTCCCCCATTTTTGTTCACGTATCATCATCCTCACACCTTCGTCCTCTTTGTCTCTGTCCTCTCTCTCGTGTTGGTTTCATCTCCATTATCTCTCTCCCCAGAACTGTACTACTCAATCAAGTGATCCTGATTAGTTTCACTATGCTACTCTTGCCATACAGAGAAAGCGCTCTAAATGAGTGACAAGTGCAATTCTGTATGGTTGGTGGAGGCTGATGTAGGAAAAAAAAAAATTAGTTTTCACAGCACTCCTAATCTGTTAGCTGTGGGAGTAAGTGAACAAACTTGGTTCCAAAACACACACTAGACCAAATACTTTGGCAATTTTAACCTTTGAGACTTTTCCCTCTTCTTTCCATGTGTCTTTCCCCCTAAACCACTCATGGGACAGATTTTTGTCAATTCACTGACTTCCACTTGGTCTCCGCTGAAGTTGCTTAGGACTGCATTCACTGCAGCAGCAAAAGCATTCACTTCTTATCAGGAGAGTAAAGGAAAAAGAGCAAAGAGAAGAGAAACATCTCTCTAACCCAGCAATGGAAAACCTAGGCTAGCAAATGGGCCGCTCCATCTCAATGGGCTGTTGTAACCAAGACAGTTTCCCGGGATAGAGTAGTTTTGCTAATGGTGCTTGCATACAGAGAATTTGCGGGGTGTACAGATTGGACCATAGCAGTACTTCGATTGTATACAGAAGGACCTCCTGGCTCTCAGAGTGAGTGCTATGCACAATCGGCACACACCTCACTTCACATGCTCCTGTTTCAAGTGCATGACACTTCAGTAATACCTGTAGGAAACATAACATGGACAGCAATCAACAGAAACTGGCAACCCTGCATGTGAGCAATGGAAAACAAAATGTTTTGTGGGCCATACATAAAACAGTAGTGGGCTATTTGTGGTGCTCTAAGCTCTTTCTCTTGGAGTGATCTTGTCCATAACACAACCCCAGCGATTTCAGAAAGTACAGACCAGCGATGGACAACCAAGAGCCACAAGCGGGCTGCATGAATGGCCCTCCATCTCAGTGGGCTGCAGCAGCCCACTAGGATCCAATCTGCAGCCAGCAGACCTCTGTCTAGGGATGTTAGCGAGTAGTCGACCACCTGATAAGCATAAGCTTGTCAGGTAGTTGAGTGGAGTATTGACTGACTGTTCCTTCCCTTTCTGCCTTTTGAGAGGCAGCAAGGTAGGGGGAGGACAGGAGCTGGTGCTAGGGGAGAGCCGGCTTAAAAGCCGGTTCTCCCAGCACCATCTCCAGGGTGCTGCCCACAACAGCCTCTACCCATAGGGATCCCAACAGGGAGCTGCCCCCACCCCAGACAGGGTCTGCTGTCACCAAGAACCCTCTGTTCACAGCAGACAGGGCTGGCTGCCACCAACAGGGTCTGCTGGACCCAGTGCAAGCCAGGACCAAGCAGTCCCAGCTCATGCTGGTCTGGGACACTGCGCCTCTGCATTTTAAATGTAGTAAGAGCTCAGAGCCACTGCACGGGTGGCTCCAGGGGCCATCTTGAGCCAGAACTTCTCAGTTCCTGCTCAAGCTGGCTCCTGGAGCTACTCCTGCTGAAGCTCCGCAAAGCGGTTATCGACTAATCATTTAGTCAAATTGTATTGACTCCACAATTAGTCAGGTAACCACAATTTAACATTCTTAATGGCTACCCTGAGACTTTTCAATTAGCAAAGTGGCTTCCTCAGTGCAGGTGTAGCCACCTCTGAAGTACCAGCTACTGTCCACTGTCAGAAGCTGGTAGGAAAACAGACTAGATGAAAAGTTTTAGAGGGGTAGCCGAGTTAGTCTGTAACTGGAAAAAACTTAAAAAAAATGATTAATAGTCTTGCAGCACCTTAAAGATGAACAAAACATGTAGATGGTATCATGAGCTTTCGTGGGCACAGCCCACTTCTTCAGATGACCTAATGGTTTGATGCTGTATGGCAACTTTAAATCCTAGCCTTGCTATTTACAAACACGTTACTCATCTACTGTAAGGTGCGGGTCTGAACAACAAAGAGGCAAAAGCCATGAAAAAAATGCAAGGATTCCCATTCAAAAGTACTGCTCCCATTTTAAATCTAACAATGAGACAAATTTTAGGAGACTTTTGTTATATTCACTTTGAGATTTTTTTTTTGAGTTGAACAATCACTTGATGGACGAATTGGCTAACAAATCCCATGCTGCAGAGTTATACAAGAAACTTACACAATGATAGTATGTCAGCTAGCCAATTGCAACATAATAGCTTTACAAATTAAATGTCAGGACACCAACCTACACAAACAAAATAGTAGACACTTTCCATGGACAGGGAAATCTAATTTGCTACGGAGAAGTAGTCTAGGGGCTGGGTTCTTCCCCCCTTCCAGTTTCTCCCTCTCCTCCATAGCTTATTAGCTGATGCTCTGCAGCAACAAGTCTGTCAGAATACAACACACACAGATTGCTTCAGGCCAATTTCACAAGCCAAATACACAGGGAAACATTGGAACTTAACTGCATTTACAAGTTTGGGACCCCATCACATAGGTATGAATAAAGACATTATCTGGCTAGCACACTACCTTCCACATCCTAATGACTTAACCAACCAAACAATGGGTACTGGAACAATTTGACCTTCTCCATCAGCTTCATGTAACATGAACACTTCAATTTGCTATTCGCCCCCCCTCTCTTTTTTCCCTCCTCATCCCCCCATCTCTTCTTTATTTTGGAACTGGACTTTTAATACTCCATTCATCTGAAGAAGTGGGCTGTACCCACAAAAGCTTATGATATGATCTACACGTTTTGTTAGTCTTTAAAGTGCTGCAAGACTATTAGTCTGTAGCTGGAAAAACTTAAGACGAACTCTGCTACCCCCTGATGCTTCTTAGCAGTTCACCCTAACATTCTTGTTCTTCAAAGGAAGCAGCAAGTTGTCAGATTTGTTGTAACGTCATTTTCACTTTCTTGCAAATGTTTAAAATGGTTGATATTATTTCTTTTAACTAGTCCTCTACTAAACTTAAGATGCCCTATGCAGTCTCTCTACCCCTCCCCCCATTTAAGAACCCAAAGAAAACAGTTGAAAGGATGACTGACATAAAACTTGGAATTTGATAAGAGGACTAGTGTCTCAGCCAAAAACGACCCCTCTCTCCCCCACAAAAAAAACAAAAATCAAGGAAACCATGGAGGTACTCATTTTTGGCAAAACTAGCGGAGAAAACATCAGTTACAACTTTCTTCTCCTCAAGGCTTACATTTTACAGTAGGCTATATAAACAGCACTGCCCGATAAGATTATAACTTCACTACAGGTCAAGTTAACACACACCCACACCTGAATACTTTTTCCATTTCGTTATATTCCTAAGTGCACCAGATATTGTAATATGACATAATATAGTCACTCTAAGTCTCATCCAGCAGTTTTATGCAACCATCTAAGAGCACTTCCTGTATTACCACCCCAAGGTAGCTCATGGTAATTTAAACAGACTATTATACATGCTAAAACCCTCATTACTAAGAGTGTGTTCATAAGCAAACACCAAGTAAATAATGCTAGAAATATTTGTAACAAGAATTACTATTTCAGAATATATAAACAGAAGCAATCATGAGAAACTGATGTAATATTTTGTAGCATGAAATCTCCAAACTGGTCATATTACTTAAGGGGAGCACTACAGACAATGCATCACATTCCAAATTTTTAGGGGCCATCAGTTCAAACAGAAGTTAAAAGGAGGATCATTTTTGCCTTTGTATAGAGTGCAAGTTTTCACAACAGATACCCTATAAGTTCAGAATTATATTTTATAGGCAGGAAAAAGACCTCAAGGTCAGCCACCTAAACTAAGCACAGGAAATATAACTGCATCATTTTCAAAAACTATATATTTACTGTAACAAATGCCACAGAACTACTCATTTTCCCACATGTACAACACGAGCTTTCTGTCACAAAACAAAAAACTGTCCTGCCCATAAGAGAATAGAGAAGTGGAAAATTTAGAACCAACAGCAAGTGCTGTAGCAACCTTGACATTTATGTATAATTACAGACATGCCTTATCTCTCTCATGTGAGGATAGAGCATTATTTGAAGCTCAATTTCTGAACAAGGATTGTGCCATACGAGTTCAGACATTTAATAAAGTATTACAGTTTTCCATGTGAGAGGTCTCATTTATGAAAGCATGCTCACTGACTGTCCTAAAGATGGAAAGCTTCAGAGGGGTAGCGGAGTTAATCTGTAACAGGAAAAACTTCAAGTGTCTAGTAGCACCTTAAAGACTAACAAAACATGTAGATGGTATCATGAGCTTTCTGGGAAAACCCCACTTCTTCCGGTTTTGCCCATGAAAGCTCATGATACTCTCTACATGTTGTGTTAGTTTTTAAGGTGCTACTAGTGTATTTGTTGGTTTTAAAGTTTTTCCTAAAGATGGAAGTCAGTCACAAAACACACACAGAACTGACAGCAGCAATAACTCTTGTATTCAGTGTAGTTTTAGTCACCTGGGCTGCAGGATGTTATACAAAGTGAGTGAGGTAATACTTTTTTGGGGGTCCCAGTTCTGAAAAAGAATTCTGTAGCTCAAAAGCTTGTCTTTCATCAACAGAAGTTGGTCCAATAAAAGATATTACCTCACTCATCAGCAATACACATTACCCCACCCTGACCTTTAGGGACAACCCTTTAGGAAAGAGGAGCTATTCAGTTTCCAGGACTACTCAATCCTTGGACCCTGCCAAGCCTATTTTACCAAGATTACACTTACAAAGATAATTTTACAGGGTTCTAAACGGAATTAGAGAACACAACAATTAAAGCACCTAGGATCCTGGTCCCTGCAATCTCACACTTGCTATTTCCAGCAGAGTTTCTTTGGTGCTGCACAGTGACAAAGTTGACTAAGATATTCAATATTGACAAAGTTCACTCTCCCAAAGTTGACTAAGATATTCAATATCGGCATCAGTGGCAGCTCGCCCCTCAGTGGTGTTTCTCCCAAGAGCCAACAGACTAAACAATTGTATTTTTCATCTCTAACTTGAGTTGCCCCTTCAGTGTGTGACAGAAGGGCTGTGTGAAGAGAGGATCTAACACGTTGGCCAGGCCACTGCTTGGTCTTGCAGGAGCGACTAGAAAGGTGGACTGCGCACAGGAGGAAGAGATGGGCAGGAAAAAAGCAAAGTGCGGGGGAGCTTGGGCTCGGGCTAGTGACCAAGCCGCAGGTGTGAACGAGGGACGTGGGGGGAAAAAGGGTCACTCACTTTCGTCCTGCCGTTGATTTTGTAGTTGCCCAGCTTGCCATTGCAGTGGCGGATGAGATCGTCCATGCTGTTCATGAGGAGCCCGATGGTCTGGCAGCAGGGCTCCTTGCCCTCCACCCAGGTGATCTTGTCCCCGCGGATGTCCTTGGAGGAGTCGCTCTTCTGGCTGACCAGCTGCCCATCGGTGAAGCGGCCAGTGTGGTGCAGGGCCCGCACCTCCCGGGCGATGCGCCCGCCCACCTCCTTGCCCAGGAACTCGTCCACCACGCAGATGCCGTGCTTGTTCATGCAGGGCACGATGTACTCCAGCGCCAGCCGCTGCGGCACCAGCGACTTGGTCTGCCCGTTCGGCCGCAGCGCGCCCCCGCCGACCTGGCCCCCGCCCGGGTACAGGTTGGATTTGTCCCGGTACACGAGCCCCGCCTCCCCCGCCGGAGCCGCAGCCTCCTCCTCGGCGGGGGCCGCCGCCTCAGACAGCGCAGCCGCTGCCGCGGGAACGTGGTTGTTGGTCAGCGGCGCCGCAGCCACAGCCTCTCCCTCCGCGCCGGGGCCCGAGCCCGGCGGCACCTTTTGAGCCGCGGCCCCCTCCTCCCTGCCGCCGCCTGCTCCCGCCGCAGCCCTGGCGAGCGGCTGGAGGCCGGCGCGGTGCTCGGCAGCGCCCCCTCCCGCCGCCGCGCCGCCACCGCTGCGGCAGACGAGCTTGTGCTTCTTCCAGTCCTGGCGCTGGTGCTCCTTGCTGCAGTAGAAGGAGCTGCGGCAGCGGCCGCAGCGCAGCAGGTTCTCCATCTTCCCGCACAGCTCGCAGTACTGCCGGTCCCGCTCGCTGCCGCCGCCGCCGCCGCCGCCGCCCTGGCCGGCCCCGCCGCTGTCATTAGCCATGGCGGCGCCGCCGCCGCTGCCCCTGCTGCTCCGGCGATCGCGTGGGGGCAGCAGCGCTCAGGCGGGTCCCGCCGGCCGCGCTGGGAGGGAGGCTGCGAGGCAGGGCGGGCAGCTTTCACTGCATCATGGCCGCCCCCGTCCCTGCTCCGCGGCGGCCTCCGCTCCCCTGCCCACCTCCCGCGACAGAGCCCGGGCCTCCTCCTGGGCGGGGAGCGGGCACCCGCCGGAGCCCAGGCCGCTCTGCTCTCCCCGGCGGCTCAGGCTCGCCACCGCCTCATCGCTGCCCCGGCGAGGGAAGCAGCTGGGAGCGCCGGGACTGGCGCTTCTCCCCTGCGCGCCTGGAACTGGGGGGTCTCCTCCTCTTCCCGGTGCGGGTCAGCGTCTCCTCCTTCGCCTCGCCACTGCCTGACTCGGGGGGAGGGTGCGGGGGCGAGGAGGAGGCGCCACTATCTCTGCCCGCTTTGCACGTACGCCACTTCCAGCCAGCTAGCGCGGCCGGGGCGGGGCCGCGGAGGAAGGGGGAGTGCGGGCCAGCTCAGCATTGCTGCAGCGTTGGGGGTGGGGCTGGGACGCTCCTCCCTTTCCTGCGGGGAGGTTTTAGTTCCTCCGCCACCTAAAAGGCCGTGATTTGTTTGCATTAGGGCACATGGGGTGGGTTTCCCCCCTTACCCGCTTTAAGCCTCCCTGGCAGAATAGGAGTCGACTGACCCTCCTTTGCTCTCTCTCTCGAGTCCAGTTAGAGCTAGGCCAAACCAAAACCTTGGGCTCAACTAGTAGCCACATTTTACAGAATTCCATTCTGGCCCCCAGGGACTTTACTTCTCTGTGCTTTGAACTGTTGCCTGATACATGAACGACACATTTGTATCTAATAGCAGCCATGTGCTCAGTACTGCACAAACATAAGAAGGGGGTGTGTCTGGTATATAGTTGGACAGTTGACATACGTCCTAAATTCTGCCACTGATCTACTGACTGGCCTTGGGCAAGTCACTTAAAGGGAAACGGATCTTGAATTCACACTGCTGTCTGAAAATTATTTCGTTAATTCTTTACTTATAAGGCAAAAATTTTTGGTGAGAGGGGCCACTCCAAGATTTTGGAAAGTGGTCAAGGCCCTCACTCTTCCATGCTATTAATAGAGGAGGTGTGGTGTCTGAGATGGAGGTTGAGGGAAGGAGGCAGTTGTGACCTAGGGCAGGGGATTAGGGTGCAGGGTCTGGGACAGGGTATGGGTTCAGGAAAGAGACAGAGGGTTTGCCTTATATGAGGTGTGGGGTAGAGGGTTGGGAGGGGGTAGAGGGTTGGGAGGGGGGAGGGATTGGGGTGCCAGAGGCAGGCTCTGGCAGGGAGACTTACATGGGTGACTCCCAGCCAGCAGCCCAGCAGGTTTCTCTGCCTGCCTGCAAACCACTCCCACTAACATGCTTCAGGGGCCATGTGCATTGGTGAATAAGAGCCTGAGGGGAGAGGGAAATGGTGCTTCCCACACTGCCTGTTTTAAGCAGCTAGTTCCCAGTGGCCAGAAATCAGCCAATGGGATTGTGCTGAAGGCGAGAGCAGAGCAGCGCATGAAGCAACACTTTTCCCTCTTCCCCCTCCCACCCCCCACTTCCTGACTCACAGTTGAGAAAGAGAAACGGCTGTGCCAGCCTTTTCTGAGTGGTATGGGGGTGCATGTGGGGCAAGCACGGAGTCTGCCTGAGGCTCTCTGCTGTGTCTGTGGGCCGGATCCAGTGGCCAGGTGGGCACAGATCCGGCTGTATTTTGCCCAGGCCTGTTATAAGGTCTACAGTTAATACAATAGAAAGGTTAGCAAATTGTACATTTGAAAACACTTTCTGCATAGTCAATTACCCTATGGTTTCTCATGTACATAGTTTCCTCTGTTTGGTTATTTATTCATTTATTTTGGATGGTGGGGAGGGGGTGTTTCGCAGAGTAAAAGGGGAGAGGAAAACCCTCTTCCCCCCCCCAAAAAAGAAAAACAGTTGGATTGTTAAACAACATCTAGGAAGAGATACAAATTATTTAAAAAAAAAACAATTACAAATGTTTGGCTTCCCTTTAATTTCTTGATGTTTCAGTAGCCTCCTCTATAAAGGGGGTCAGTATTATTTACCCACATTAGTAAAGTGCACCAGGTTCCTCCACTGAAAAGTGTGATACTGAAGTACAAAATATTATAAAATGACAGACAAAAAAGGACAAGAGTTAGACGCAGCAGCCCCAGATGTTTTGAGATAGGGAGAGCAACTCAAAGACATTTGCATTCTGGGCTTTAGTGATAGGTTGATTCCTAGTGGTGTTACTGGAAGTGGAGAGAACAAATCAGGTAGTTAGTTTTTGCCATTTCAAGCTGATGGTGTGAAAGCCAAAAGATGTTAGCTAAATGTACCATGCTGTATCTATGGTTGGAGATAGATCAGCCAAGGTGGCTAGGTAGCCTAGGACTTACAAGACTTGGGTTTGAGTCCCAGATCTGTTAATGACCGTAAGCAAATAATTTAGGGTGGCATTCACAAAGAGATTTAGGACCTAAGGACCACTGATTTCAATGGCAGTTAGGTGTATAAATACCTTGGTGAATCCCACTTTTAGCCTCCCTATCTTAAAAGTACTTAAGTACTATTAAGAAGATAATTGTACTTCCCTATTAAAGAAGTGCTGTGAGGATTAAGATTGTGAGGCAGTCAGATACTATGATAGTGCAGGCTGTTGTAGTACCTGATAGGAGAGGTATCTTTGAGAGTTATTGGCACAGAAATGGTGGTTAGTAGAATGTGAACAGATAGAGTCACTGAGGCCAGATCTACACTAGGGGCTCGTCTACACTGGCCCCTTTTCCGGAAGGGGCATGTAAATTTCACTAGTCGTCGTAGGGAAATCCCCGGGGGATTTAAATATCCCCCGCGGCATTTAAATAAAAATGTCCGCCGCTTTTTTCCGGCTTTTAAAAAAGCCGGAAAAGAGCGTCTAGACTGGCCCCGATCCTCCGGAAAAAGTGCCCTTTTCCGGAGGGTCTTATTCCTACTTCAAAGTAGACGCTCTTTTCCGGCTTTTTTTTTTATTTAAATGCCGCGGGGGATATTTAAATCCCCCGCGGATTTCCCTACGACGACTAGTGAAATTTACATGCCCCTTCCGGAAAAGGGGCCAGTGTAGACGTAGCCTAGGAGTTTAGGTCAGTTTTCTATACAGTGAGTCCACACCAGCAAGCCCATTCCATTGTTCAGAGCAACATGCAGTGTCCAGACTGCCTTCGTCCTCTACCCTGGACTGACTCTGCAGAAGATCTTGAACAAGCCTTTACACCACAGGAAGTAGCAAGTAGATAAACCAACAACAAAAACATAGCTCCAGGAAATGATGGTATTCTCTACAACCTCCTGAAAAAAAAATCATAGACTCTGATTGGTATTAACTGCCATTTTCAACAGATGCAAGTAGTTCCTGGTTTCAACAGATGCAAGTAGTTCAATATGTCAATACTCTCAGCTCCTGGAAAAAGACCATGATGGTGCTTGTCTACAAGAAAGGTGAGCGAGATGACCCCTGCAATTGGAGCAATCTCTCTGCTTCACTATATACGAGCTGCCTTGCAGCTAGTGAGTGGAGAAGCCATCAACTCCATATAGAAGGGCTTCATGTCATGTGGAGACTGCTACAAGCACAATTTTATCCTTCAGACTGCCATGGAAGGAGAGACTCCGGAAATTCCCATTTGTAGTGGCATGAAGCAAGTCTGTCCCCGCAGTCCCATTATCTTCAGTTTAGCCATGGAGCTACTCATCCAAGCCACCTCCAGCAGTCTAGGTAGTTTAGACCAATATGTGAACAAAGTGAACATCTTGGCCTATACAGATGATCTGGTCCTTATCACAGACTAACCAGAGAGCCTCCACCTAATATTGGATGTCATCAGCGCAGCAGCCAATTGGATGAGCCTCTATTTCAGCACTAGTAACTGTGCATCTATGTACGTAGATAGCAGCATCAGGGACTTGGCTTACACAATGAAGTTCCAGATCCAGGGTGAATCCATGGTTTTGCTTGAGGACAGGCAAGAGTACCAGCATCTCGGCATGCCCTCAGGTTTTTGTGTCCAGCAGACACCCGAAGACGCCATCACAGAGATCCTGTACAATGAAGCCAGCATTGATTCCTCCCTTTTGGCATCACAGCAAAGGATCAATGCCTGGGGCACCTTCCTGATTTCCCGTATTTCATTCATCCTGAGGGCATTTACCATGGTGAAGGTACCCCTCAACAAGGCAGACAATCCCATCAAAGAACTGAGAAGTGGATGTTTCTTCCTTACAGGCCCAGCAATGACATGGTGTACATCTGTCACAGGCAGGAAGGCACCAACGTCCCTCAAATGGGTGACCTGTGTAATGTTACTGTGATCACACATGCTTTCCACCTCTGGACATGTGCAGACACCACCGTAAAGAGCATTGCAGAGAGTGCCATGCGAGATGCTGACAGGAAGCAAATCACCAGGGCTCCACAGAATCAACCCAAGATGTCTCCACCTACTTGAGTGTCTCCTTGGAGGGAGAATTTTGCAGAGATGGGGAAGCCTTTGCTTCACTCTGGACTCACACTTACAATGCTACATGATGCCGGGAGAAGCGAATCAGTTGCCCCTGGATGTGATTCAAAGAATGCTAGGAGCTGGGAGTTCTAGTGCCACAGGTGAAGAAGATGAAGCACTCCATCATCACTTTGGCAGCACCATGCTAGAGAGGACTTCAGAGGATACCATTTGCTACCATTATGCTGAAAACCTGAAATGGACGCCAGACCAGGGCAAGGCCTTCGAGTTGATATGCAAGTGGGACACCACATTCTCCCCAAAGGCAGCTGCACCCAATTTGCAGACTGGCAGGTCATCCATTGGGCTCAGCTCAACCGTGTTTCACTGAATAGAGCACTCCCCCACAGGAATGAGGACACTCCAGAGCCTGACAGCTGCGACACAATGCCATCCAGGATTGCCTTGTCAGGGCTATCCCGCCAACTCTGGGGAAGGTTTCTGTGAACTTCGCCATCCCTTGAAGAGACAGACAGCTGTGGTCAGACATCATCATCACAGGAAGAAGATCATCGTAGTGTATGTCACAGTGCCCTTCAAGAATAGGACCCCGGTCTTTTGCAATGTTCCATCTCAAAAACTGGAGAAGTATGTCCCTCCGGCTAACATCCTGAGAGATAGGGGCTATGAGGTTCAAACCCATGCATTGATCATTGGAGAACTTAGCACATGAGCAAGTACTGAGGGCATGTGGAGTTGGACATTGTTACACTTGGCTAATGCAGCAACTCATGGTATCAGATGTCATCAGGTGGTCGAGAGACATCTACATAGAACATATCACTGGACATTGGAAAAATCATGAGAGATGAAGAGGAGTGCCCACAAGAATCACCATTGGGAAGGTAACTCAAATACTTCCGTGATGGATTGTATTTTCCAATGGATAGTCTACCCTAAATTCTGAATTACTAAAGGTCAATCTCCACTCATTAATATCTTCGCTTTCCCCAATCAACACTCTATAAAACTTTCCATGAGTGATATACCACTTATTCAGTTCAAATATCTAAACTGTATTGTTAAATTTATGCACCTATATTTGGATTATTGCAGATTCTGTATTTTATGAATTATACGATTTTAAGCAAAACTTTTATCTATTGATAATTCAAGCATGACACCCAGATGTACAGAATCTCTTTTTCTTTAACCTATGTAAACTTTTTTAAACATTAGCTTTATTACATTTTTTTAAATCTTGGGGAAATACAAACAAAAAATCAAAACACAAGTAAACAATTTGTAGGGCAGGGTTTTTTAGCATGAACTTAATGCAAGATAATTTTTGTAGCCCTTCACCTTCTAATGTAATGGGGTCATTAGAAATACCTACCACAGGTAAGCTATTGGAACAGATTTCTCTTTTCAGGGTCTAGTAATAATAAGTTAGCATTTATACAGTGATTTATACATTTAACACTATGAAGATGCTATAAAATACTGCTAGATATAGAAACTATATAGCAGGGCTACTCAACTTTGGAAGCCACGGGGGCCACAGTGATACTCTCAGCACATGCCGAGGGCCACAACTTAAGTGTGGTTGCATATATATGCAAATATTTATGCAAATAGCTTCTTTCACACTGACGGGCATGAATACAAAGCACTTCCCACAATGCCCCGGCACTGCCAGCACCTCCTCCCGGCGGGCTAGAAATGCCAACACCCTGTACCCGTCTATTCCTGCCAGCCTATCCGCTTGCGTCTTTCAATGCTCATCTCACCTCACTGATGTTGAGCATGTTCCCAGTGGAGGCCATCTTCAAAGGATCCCACATGCCGGTCACATGTTGTGCTCCATGTAAACCCAAACCGCCCCATGGGCTGCCTGTTGAGTAGCCCTGCGTTATAGGCATCCAGAGTTCAAAGCCTCTGGGAGATAGATCAATAAGTGTTATCCCTATTTCATAGATGAAGAAGTGGAGACAAAAGGTTGGCGTCTCCCCAAGAGTCCAATTTCCTCCTCCTCAGTAGGGGTTTCCTTCTGGGTGTGTCTAGACTACATGCCTCCGTCGACGGAGGCATGTAGATTAGCCAGACCGGCAGAGGGAAATGAAGCCGCGATTAAAATAATCGCGGCTTCATTTAAATTTAAATGGCTGCCCCGCTCTGCCGATCTGCTGTTTGTCGGCAGATCGGGGCAGTCTGGACGCGACGCGCCGACAAAGAAGCCTTTCTTGATCGGCACAGGTATGCCTCGTGAAACCAGGTTTACCTGTGCCGATCAAGAAAGGCTTCTTTGTCGGCGCGTCGCGTCCAGACTGCCCCGATCTGCCGACAAACAGCTGATCGGCAGAGCGGGGCAGCCATTTAAATTTAAATGAAGCCACGATTATTTGAATCACGGCTTCATTTCCCTCTGCCGATCTGGCTAATCTACATGCCTCCGTCGACGGAGACATGTAGTTTAGACGTACCCTCTGGTTCTCCCCCTTTGTGCCAGGGATAGGGTTTGGAGGCTTGCCTTCTCCTGTGGTGCTATCCCACCGCCGGGCTGGAACACACAAAATCTACTAGGTTAGGCCCCCCTAGGTTCTGGTGTGCAAAGGGATTGTAGGGAGTGTCTTTCTCCTTCTCAGTCAGGGACCACATCCCTGAGGGGTTTTGGGGGGTTATTTTTTCACTTGTGTGTGGCCCCCAACTGATTTTTCTGTGGATCAATGGCACCCAACCCTAAAAAGGTTCTCCACTCCTGTCCTAAAGTAATGGCTCTTACTCATGAAGATCCAGTCCAGAACCATATTCTTAAATCTCATAATTTCATCAATGCAACCTACTTCCAGGACCTGCTCAGGCTTGTCCGCTCTCTCTCTCTCTCTCTCTCTCTCTCTTTGGAATTACATCTGATGAGTTGGCCATTATCAACCAAGAACCACAGGACACCCAGGAGAGAATCACATTTGTAAGGGACAGCATGTATGTTCCCACCAGGACCTCCAAGAGCAGTGACTCTTCAACTGTGCCATGACACCACCCTGGTAGGACAATTTGGGCAACAAAAAAGAGGACAATTAATGTCCTGGGACTTCTGGTGGCCTTTTATGCATTCCACAATAAAGACCTTTTTCACTTCCTGCCAGGTGTGTGCCCGAACCAAGATTCCATGACAGATATCCTACAGTCTCCACCAATTTCTAAACACTCTATCTCATCCCTACACGGACAGCTCCTTGGTCTTTATGGTGGACCTATCAGAATCCTCACAGGGAAAACTGCCCAGTTCTGGATAAATCATGTGGTCCATCTTCATGGCTTTCTAGATCACATCACTTACAACTAGGGACACCAGTTTACTGCCTACATCTATTAGGATTCCAGGCACACCTGTCCTCTGCCTACCATCTTCAGTCAAATGGCCACATGGAAAGAATCAATTGATCCTAGAACAGTATTTATGGACATACACTAACCATCACCAGGACAGTTGGTCTTCACAGTTACCACAAACACAGTTCTCATATATTAATGCATCCATTCTTTGTCAACTATAGGTACCATTCTTCCCCAGTTTCACCCACAACTACCCAATGTCCTTCCCCCAACCCATTGGTCTCAGATGTAGTATAGCACATCCAAGAGGAGGTGAAGGGATACCCTGAAAAGGCAAAGGGGGACTATAAAAAGCATGCAGTTAGACAACAAGGCCCCATCTACATGGTAGGACAAAATATATAGCTTTCTACAGAACACTGCCACATGACAGATCTTCTTGGATACTAGGTTACCAGTTCCTTGGACCACGCCAGAATCAGCGACAAATCAACCTGGTCACCTTTGAGCTCTAGGTCCCTTGATCCCTTAGGCTATGTCCACACAGCAGCATTATTTCAGAATAACATCATTTATTCCAAAATAACATAGTGTGTGTCTACACAGCAAGCCCATTATTTTGAAATAAATTCAAAATAACGGACTTCTTACTCCGACTTCTGTAAACCTCATTGTATGAGGAGTAAGGGAAGTCAGGGGAAGAGTGCTCTATTTTGAAATAACTGCTGTGTAAACAGCAACAAAACTTGAAATAAGCTATTTAGATGTAAGTTACGCAATTAGCATAGCTCAAGTTGCATAGCTTTTTTTGAGTTTAGCCCTGTTGTATAGACATGCCCTTAGAGTCCAACCCCTAGTCTATGTCTCAATTCTAAAACCCTATGCTGAGAACACATTTCCTCATAAAGTCCAATCACTATCATTACCAGTGCAAGTACAAGGTCTGAATGAATATATTATCCAAAAAGTCCTCAATTCTAAGATCAAGCAGGACAAGTTACAGTACCTAGTTGACTGGGAAGGTTGTGGTCCAGGATAATACACTTTGGAGCCAGCTGAAAACATTCACACTCTCATCCTGATGTGGGTCTTTCACAGGCACTACCATGAGAAACCAGGACCCACATCACCTAGAAGACACCGCCAAGCAAAGGAAGATGCTGTTATTACTCAGAAGTCTCAAAATTGGATCTATGGGAGCTGCCACACTCCACCCCTCTATATGGCAGCCTGCTACCAGCTGCTTACCTAGGACCCATGAAGCGGAGCCCCAGTTTGAGGCTTTGCCTTCCTGCTGTTCTATTGGTGATGTCCCAGAGCAGCTGATTGGCCCACGGGCCATATTTAAGCCAGCAGCAGGAACAGGAAACGGTCTGAACAGCAAGACAGTCCTCCTTCTTCTGAATTGTTTGCCTTCTGGCTCTAGCTCAATTTACAGGGATCCTGACCTAGTGTAATTCCTGGCATTCGATTAATGGTTCTGAGCTTTAGTTTGTCTCCTGCCTCTGATTTCACAGTAGCCTGACCCAGCTGATTCATTACTCCTGTGTCACAAGTGCAGGGGAGCCAACAGATTTGCTGGGCATCTGGGCAAGGTATAGGGGGGAACAGACTCCACATGCCTGGAAGGGGCAGGTCTTTGGGCAGAAGGGGTGGGGCTGGAGGCAGCCAGCCCACAGCTCTGCCTGAAGTGCACCGCATAGCATTCCAACGATCTAAAGTGCCTAGGGCTCTGGTCACTGCAAACTGCCAGGTCCCCTGTCAGCAGGCCTGCATGAGTGTGGACTCTGGCTCAAACCACTGGGTCTGACGTGCATATTCTGAGTTTATACTATTCTAAAGTCAATTCACTTTCTCTAGATTGTGCAAGTCAGGGGAAGACTGACCTGTGTAACAGAAGAATTTGGCTCTTAACCATTGAGTTTCATAACATTGAACCAACTATGAATTTTAAAGGAAAAACTGTCATAATCTCATTCTTTTAGTGCAACCCTCCTGACAAGTGAGAATGGTTGTATAAATATTCTTTCTATAAACTCATCTAGCCTTGCCTTAAATACTGCAGGATTTTTTCAAGCTTTTCAATTAAAAGTATCCCACCCCTTGTGAACTTTAATATGTTTCCCTTCCCTGAATACAAGTTGATCTTGTACTGAAAATGTAGTGTCCTGAACTAGAAGAGAGGTTGATAGACATTTATATGGAGCTTTATTAAAATGCATTTATGACTGCTGTAAACAATTGTTCATTCAATGTGCTTAAAAATAGATTGTATGTTACAGGACAAGATGTTTTGAATCTGGAAATACTGCTGACTGATCTGTAGCTGTCATTCTATGAATATGTAACCACATTTTACACAAAGTTCAAGACCATCTCAGTCTGTTTTTTGTCATAATTTTAAACTTTGTACTGTGAACAGTCAAAGGCATGTTCCATGCTGCTCGAGCAATTTCCTATTGTGGGCTGTATATTCACCTTTCTCTGTGTTATGTGGGCAGCATCCAGATACAATATACATATACTACTCTACCTATATGAACATAGGGATGTCCCATGGAGTGCAGCTATGTGCTGATTTGATGCTAGCAGCCTGCTGGTTAAGAACCACTACTCTGACAGAGGGTCATTAACGATTGCTTTTTCTGGGAAGAGAACTCCATTTCTATCAGTTAAAAGTCCTACATACTTTTTACCTCTGGTTCAAGCAAGCCCTCAAGTTTTGAGGGTGCTTGAAGTCTGATTATAGCCAGAAAAAAATAATTTGAAAAAGCTTTTTCTTGAACTTCACAGTTTGAAATGAATGTGTTATCAGCACATTTAACAAGTAGAGGCAATGTTCTTCAAACCTGCTATCAAAGAGTCATTTAGAATTAGAGCAGTAACAAATTGAAAGTGAGTCAAATCAGCATTGAAATGGATTACAGGGAACCATAAAAGTAATCATAACATGACCTTTTTACTTTGCATTGTGATGTTTGTTTCATGGCCTTGTGTCGGCATGACTCAGCATCATCACATATTGAGCAAACATCAAGGTGAAAACAATTCAAAGTAGTGCTAGGATGCCATGTGAGGATATAATTATTTTGCATTTATTTTTAATCTATTTGATGCTATCTTCTCATTACTTCTCTTCAGCTACTGGGAAGAGGGGCGGCAGTTCTCTCTCTTCCTCCCTCCTACTATTGTTTTTCCCCCTTGTAACTCACAGGGAATACGAAGGGGCCTGGTTGTTCTGGTCCATTTTATTGGCACTTCTCTTGCAACTTCACAAAAAATGTACAATATAGAAGTTCTGATCCTACCCAAGGAATCTTTGGGAGCCACATGCAGGGCCTCAAAGAAACACGTGACTTTACAGCTATTAGTTATATCTCACTGAATTACAAGGTAGTTCTGTCATCATGCTCATCCAGCCCTTGATCTTTCAGACAGTGCTAACAAGGAAGTCCATCATAGTGCAAGTCTTTATCTTCTAGACATTGGATGGAGCCCATTCACTTACTTCATATTGATGACCAAAAAGCACTTTCAGCCATTACCTGACAGGGACAGATTCTAACCAATGAACTGGAGGTGAAAGGCTCTATAACTTGCCGTCAACTTCCACTTTGGGCTTGACCACATTGGGAAGTTTTTAAAATTAAACTTCCTTGCATTCACACACAGAAACTCTTTTTTTCCCCTTCAAATTATCTGGTGACTTATTGTGAATTAGACAATACACACACACACACACACACACACACACACACACACACACACACACACACACACACACACTTCAGCCATCAGGACAGTTTAAATACTGGATCTGTTACTTCTCCAGTTATGACCAAGTGACCAACTAGCAACAGATGGCACAAAAGGCTATAGGTCTGGCAGAAGCATGGTCACAACCTCACAGGGTCCTAGAGCTGAGACTGCAGCCTGAGCCCAAATGTCCACACTGCCATTAATCAGCCCCTTAGCCCAAGCTGTGCAAGCCTAAGTCAATTATGGGCCAGCCATGGGGTTTTAACTACACTGTAGACATACGCTAAGTGACCTGGCCAGAGAACTGAATCACAGGAAGGGACAGATCACCCCTTGCTGACAGGCAGTAATGGCTGGATGTGACCAAGATGGAGGCGCTGCTACACTATGCTCAACCAGGAGAAAGTAAACCAACTATTGATTGAAGTTTTGACACCATCTTACATCCCAAGACTAAGGCAGCAATCAAGAACCCACCACCTACATGCCTTTGTGATCAGGACAGCAGCATAAATATGTACACTTAGCACTGTAGGTGGATGTGCCACATCTGCATTATGTTCCATGAAAGTTGCACTTTTATTTGTTGTGGTTTATATTCCTTTAATCTAAATTTGTGTTATGTTCAGTGATTTTTTTTTATTAACCACAATTCTTTTCATTCACTATATTATTGACAGACGTTCAGTACAATTTCACAAAATCACATGCGCTAGATAGCATAACACAATGTCCTTTAATGAAATCACTGTGCAAAGCATAACCAAATTACATTGCATCAAATCTTTGCAGACAGACTAATGAAATCTTTACATAATGCATAATAAAATGTCATGTTAGATTCTAGCCTCCAAGTGAAAGCTCAGGGCATTACATCCTGATGATTTGCTGCAGTCTGCAGAGGCAGCCTCTCTGGCTGCTCATAACATTCCCAAAGACTGTGCACCTCTGCTTCCCACCCCTCAAGGAGGCTCTCTCCCTTGCTCTCATAGCTGTTGTGCAAAATACAACAAGCAGCTGTTGCTCAGCAACATCCAGGCTTGCCACCAGGCACCTCTGTCTCTTTTTCAGCCTTCCAAAAGGACATTCTACTGTTACTTTGACACCACTCTGGGCATAGTTAAACAGCTCCTGTCCAGTATCCACTAAAAGGCTTTGTAAGCCGAAATAGAGAGTAAACTGGGTCTCACATAAGTTAATCAAAATACCCTTAGTGCCCATAGTAGTCCTGGGAGCAAAAGTTCCCTTTTTCATTGTAGAAAACAGGCCCAATTTGCTAAAGATCACTCCATATTAATACTAGTGAACCTGCCATGTTATAAACCAGGCCTCGAAGTACCCTATAGATAAACCTTTTTCTGTTGCTGAACTCTGAGACTTGTTTTTGGGGGTGTCACATTATTGGATTTTATAATGAGCAGACAGATCACTGCTGTGCCCACGGGGGAGGTTGCCCCAAAGTCTATACAAAGAGGACCATGTGAGGTGTCAAATGATAGCTTATGTTCTACTGATTCTATGTAGGCTACTTATGTACTTGTGTGATGTTTGTATGTGGAGTTATGAATATGAACTCTGTGATTGTACAGTGAATGTTCTGTTTGAGACAGAGCAATGGGCCTGGGCTGCCTGTTGTAAAGAAGGATTGTTCAGTCAATGACTATGCTAAATAGCACGGCCTCAAGGACAATGGCTATAAAGGTGGCCAGTACACACCTGAGGAATGCATCTAGAAACATGCAAACCAGCCAGGGCATGATGGCAGCTGACATGGGAAACACATATAGGTCACTTGACCATGTGACCTGCTCCAGCTGGGGAGACGCGAGGAATTGATATATAAGTGTCATGAGGAGGACTCCATTTTGTCTTTAATCTTGCTATTGATCCCAGATGCAGCCTTGCCAGGGACAGAAAGCGGGAAGGATTGCTGGCCCATCCTGACATAGGATGTACACCAGAGACTTCTAAGCTAGCAGTTTGTAACATCTCTACTAAGAGCCTGCATCAAGAATTTGGTGATTGGTGCATGTAATATATTCTCATTAACAACCTAACTCTCAACCTTTTCTTTCTTTTGTTAATAAACCTTTAGAGTTTAGATTGTAAAGGAACAGCCCAGCATTCTCTTGTGGGTAAGATCTAAAGTGGAAATTGACCGGGGATCTGTGGCTGGTTCTTTGGGACTGGGAGAATCTGTTCGGGCTAGGTGAGATTGGATTCTATAACCACTCACCTGTGTGCAAGGCCTGGGGCTGATTGTGGCACAGGGAGAGCTGAGGTGTCTGAGGGGTTTTGCTCATGAGGCTTCCTGCTGGCCAGATTGGCAGCTGAAGTGCTCGGTGTGACTGGCTTGTAGCCTATTTGGGAAAGGTCTCCAGTCTGGGGCTGTAAGGAGCTCTGGTTTTGAGCAATTCACCCAGAGCAGATGCCCTCAGCAGTGCCCAGACCCGGCCCAATCCGTCATAGGGAGGGCGATCAAAGAATCCAAACCATGCAAATTCATCACATCAATAACTTCCTTTGCATTGCCATTCTTTGTGAACTGACATGGCAGTGTCCTCTTGAGAGCAACGTGCACCCACATGACAACAGCTTCAACATTTGATCAGTTTATCTATTGATCCATAGCAACGTGGAGTGGTAAGCCTCTGGTTGGTGATAGCCCATACTTTCCTGATAGGAGGGGAATTTTCATGTTGGTGCACACTCTAGGGGGAGCTCTGCACAGATTCCTAGGAAAGTGGGCTTTGTCATTATGAAATTCAGCTGCCATGGTTGATCATCCCAGGTCTGCATCTCTCTTCTTTTCTCACCATTTAGTGCTAGTTTCCTGAGCACCAAAATGGCACTTTCACCAAGTGAAACTGTTCCAGGAAAAGTTCCTCCAACTGTAGCTGGACACAACTTCATCCTCATCCTCCACCCAGATCAACATGGCAGCACTGACTCTCACACTTACACCCATCCATCTGTATGACTGCAAATGTAAGTTCAGCAGAGTCTGTATATTAACAACTGTCAGGATCATGGCTGGCAGCAGTGTGTCCTCTCTCTGCTGGCTGGCAGCAGTTTGAAAAATGCATCGGTATGCAAGATACAGATGAATGTGAATCCGCTCTTTTAACCCCAAGCCCCAAATTTGGGCTTCTGGTGGGTACCCCATAATCAGGGCTGCCAACAGGTTTGCTCCAAGGCCTGGTGATGTAAAAGGGCCCAGAGCATTGAGGTTCCACTGCTGCCAGTAGTGGTGGGGGCCACAACCTTGGGCCCTTTATATCACCTTTGGAGCCCGGCGTGGTGCAGAGGGGCAGGTTGCCCCTAGCTATGTTCCTTCCCCCTTAGGCTCCGCTCCTTCCCCCACATTGTCAAGGTTCCAGTGAAGTCTGTTGCCAGCCCTTCCCATAATGACTTCAAAGAAAAAATCCCAGAATGCATAGAACCCAGCAATAGGACATTTCTGTTATTTGGATATCTATCCAGAATGCTTTGTTCTTATTTTGTAAAAAAATCCATGTTGTGCAGATACACTGATTCAAAGGGAAATAGGTTAAAGCCAGCCTTGCATGTATTTGAATGGAGGTAGGTTAATACAAACAATTGAAGAGCACTTACTTATTTCACAAATGTTTATACACAAAAACATATTTAAAAAAATATATCCCAATGCAGACAAACCCTTAGTTCCATATTCTTCATCAGTAGTTTTCACACTATCTTTAGGGTGTAATCTTGCTCCCAACAGAGACAGTGGGAGTTCTTTCATGGGGTGCATGATCAGGTTTTTAATTAGCAGTCCTGCCAGACGCTGTTCATCTCCTGGGTAGTAGTAAACTTCCAACTTCCAGGAAGCCAAGAAGAGCTTAACATGCTCAGCATTGTCCCTAAGCCTGATGCAGAAGCTCTCAGAGTATATACATGTAAGACTTCTCTGGTCCAGGACTCTCTGATCTGGCAACATGCATGGTTTGGCAGGACCATGGATGTTGCTGGTCCAGAGAGGGAGTAGAGGCTGGATGACAGTCCAGTGGCCAGCAGCAGGGGCTGGCGGCAGGGCCAAGAGCATGGCCTGGGCCAGAGCTGGGAGGGAGACCAGCAGCTGGGAGGTTTGCAGGCCTCCAGGACAACCTGAAGTCTAGCAGCAGGGAGCCAAGATTGACTTCACCTGATCCGGCAAACTCTCTCAGTCGGGACTGGTCATATCCCAAGGATGCTGGATGAGGGAGCTCTAACCTGTAATGTAAAAACAGAAGTCAATGTGAAAGAGCTTCTTTAAGAAGGCTCTTGGCAACTTAGCAATGTTGAGCATTTGATGAGGACTTGATTTTGGAGCATTTTATGCAGTCCCTGTACACAATTAAATTAAGTGCTGTTTCAAAGACACAGGTTCTTTTTAAACCTTGGCAGTCTATAAGAAGGTTAGAAGGTTAACTCCCAACTGATTTTTTTTCCTATGTCAGATCATGATGATTTTTATTCTGAACAATACTGCAAGAATAGGGGGTTCCCACTCCACCCCATCCAAAGCTCAGGAGAGGAATTAAAAAGCAATTAAGGAAATGGAGACTCTCCTCTGCTAGAGGAGCTAGAATCTTTGGATAAAGGCACATATCTTTTCTTTCTCTTTATTTTCCTGCTGGGTCATCTAATCAATTTTCTGTCATTTTACATTCTTCACTTCTAGTGAGGACAGTCTTCTGCCATAAGTAATGGAAATTCCAAAACAAGAAATATCTTAATACTTGCAGCTATGAAAGGGGAAACTTGTCTGTGTGTTTCAGTCATCTAGGAGAGGAAGGAAAAGACAATAGTCAGAATTTTTGTACTGATAACCCTAATTGAGGAATTTGTTATTTCTCAGAAAATGTAGGTCTCGTGATGGGCCAGCTTCTAGATAAGAATGGGTGTGAACTTGATTTTGTTTGTTTGTTAGGTAAGAAGTGGTCTCTCTCCTTTCTTGGAGAATGGAATTACAATATCATTTATATAATGTTGCAAGTGTGTGCAAAGCTTTGTAAAAACAAACAAAACACAGTATTTATACTGAAGAGCTTACCACTAAAAATATAAAATCCTTGCCAGAGTACAACTTGTTGTTTTATTTATAGGAAATTGTGTTTTTAAAACCCAGTTGACATTAGGTACTAAATCTTAGGCAGAGGCTTTGTGCGGTTCACCATTCTCCCTTCCCCCACACCAAGATCCCCTATTCTTGAACCTCATTTTCAGTTATTCTGAGTCCAGTCCCCTTTTTCCCCCTTGATCACAAGCCAGGGGTCTGTCTGTGCCCCATGTTACCCTACCCCTTACTATTGTCTTTCATTTTCCCCTTCATGTCAGGGATCTATGGGTCTTTGTAGGGCTGCCAATGCTCCAGAGTTCTCCTGGAGTCTCCTGGAATCAGCATCAATCTTCCGGTAACTGTTGAATTCAGTCTTGGAGATTTTAATTAGATATTTTAAGAAAATGACATTAGGTCATGGTAGGAAAAAAAAAATCTCCCAGAATAGCTTCAGTCAGAGAAAGCATCCCTACTCTGTCCCCCCCCCCCCTTCCCCTCCCACACTTCTATGCTAGGGTTCCTTATTCCCCTCACCATGCCAGGAGTGTTCAAAAGTTATTACAACAGAGAAATGCACTGAGTTGCATATAAGAACTAACTTCTCTTAGCCAACCAATATAATACTTGTATTGACGCTTTTATTCCAGTATAAGAGTGAGTTTTGTTTAAATTCCTTCCCAATCTAAATTATAAAAAAGACACTCATTGGAGTAAGTGTCCTCATGGTGGTTATATCAGTATTACTATAATGGTTTAAAATAATATCTTAAACTATAAAGAAATCCTTTCCTTCATGTACCCAAAGCTTAAATCTACTTTCATTTTTTTTAGAGGTATAAAAAGACCCAATCTTGATGTTGGTTGTCAGGTTGGGTTGGGTGTTTTTTGTTTTTTTGTTTTAAAGCTATAGAGTAACACAGCTACCCGTATGAGACTTAGCAACTAGTCCATTTCCCAGTGCATATGGGCAATAAATGAAAGCCAATGTGCTCCTGAAGAAATCCTAACAAGTAAAATAATATGCCATCAAAAAGGCTCTAGAACAATTGAAGAGCACTTGTAAAGTGATGCCTAAATGTTAGTTTACGGAAAGAGGGAACTTGCAAGGTAAACTTGAAAACATACACACATTAAATGGTAAAAACTTCATTAATGCAGAGTTAAGGTTTCCCTGTGATACATTGTGTCCTTCCAGAATGTCAAGTGCAGCAAAATGCAAGTTTGTGAAAAACAGAGAAGTTCCATGTCTCTCCTGTCCCTGCTCCACAATTCCCCACAATATTAACCTTCCCACAAAATTTTCAGCTTACAAGCCATTAGATAATACATTAAAAAGGTAGGAAGTTGTTTACTGTTTTCTGTCCTATGATGGTGCAAAGACGTATCACAGGTTCTTAGAGGGCTGCATGGTTATATAGCCCAAGTTATACAGACTGAAGTGGCCAGACTCCTTCTGACCACTGCCTATCCCCAACCGAGCCTGGCCTTAGCCTTTTTCCCCTATTAGTCTGCTTCAGCCCGGTTTTCCTCCTCTCTCCCTCAGCCATGCCCCAGGTCCACTTTGTCAAGTCCCTGAGCCTGTACTCTAAACCAGCAAATATTCTGCTGTCCTCAGATTACACTTCTTCAAAATTAATAAACAAGTACTAACAGAGGCAGATTTTTCCCAAGTGTTTACAATACATTCTCAGATTTCAACCAGGGTGGATTTCAAATTTTAAAGCTGCAAGCTCAGAGAAGTGTTAAGTGGCCCATTTATCTCAATGAGATATCTCCTCAGCTGAAAGAGAATGCTTTATTATGCCATGGAGATGAATACAGCCTGAAATATCAGCTCTGAGACATCAGCCTAAAAAGCTGTGTGTGTTCCTGGAAAAGTTTCTGATATGTGCCAGACATACCTCTCTGCTCTTCACCCATCCATGTTGCACCAACGCACATGATGAGCCCTCAACTCCTCTCCTACAACTTATCCTCTTATCCCTCTGCTCTCAATGGAGTTCCAACCCTCCCTCACCTCATTCCCCATCTTCTCCTTACCCGCTAATATTCCCTTCCCCTGCCAGAAGGCATTCACATGTCTATTTTTAATAAGAATAGAATCATAGGATAAGAAGGGACTGCAAGGGTCATCTAGTCCAAAAAATCTAATACTTTGATTACATTTCTCCTCCTTCACCCTTATCCAGTAACAAAAATTGACAGATTTTAGCAAAATGCCATCTAACCTTTTCCAAATTTCTGCCCTACATGGGAATCAAATGAACAGTAGCCTGCTGTTCAAAGGCCTAGCGCAGCTCCCCTTGGGCTAGCCAGCAAATGTAAAGCTTTAAAAGGCTAACAATATTATTAATTCCTCAGTCTATGCAGGATCAGTGAAACTTATTAGGCGTGAGACTAGGCTCTTGTGTTTATTCTCATGCTTATCTGGAGAGGGAAACTCTTGTCTTTTTCAAAGAATGTTTTAATTTGATTTCTCCAAAGGGCTAATATGTGCTATGCATTCTTGTTGGGGAACCCCATGGCTGTGTCTACACTGCACCCCTTTTCCGGAAAAGGGATGCAGATTAGACAAGTCGGAATTGCAAATGCAGCGGGGATTTACATTTTCCCCGCTGCATTTGCATGAACATGGCTGCCACTTTTTTCCGGCTCGGGGCTTTGCCGGAAAAAAGCGCCAGTCTAGACAGGGATCTTTCGGAAAATAAAGCCTTTTCCGAAAGGTCCCTTATTCCTGATTTTAAGAGGAATAGAGGACCTTTCGGAAAAGGCTTTATTTTCCAAAAGATCCCTGTCTAGACTGGCGCTTTTTTCCGGCAAAGCCCCGAGCCAGAAAAAAGTGGCAGCCATGTTCATGCAAATGCAGCGGGGAAAATGTAAATCCCCGCTGCATTTGCAATTCCGACTTGTCTAATCTGCATCCCTTTTCCAGAAAAGGGGTGCAGTGTAGACACAGCCCATGAGTGTTGGAAACTAGCATAATGAAATGAGGTCTGGTTTGATTGCTATTTGTGAGTAAAATAAGTTGCCAGAATCTGTCAACTTTAAGAAAAGTTGTTTTTGGAGGGGATGTAACTTAGGAACCACTTGATCAAATGGCCCCAAATTTAGATAATTAACAGACCCCCCCCCACACGCACGCATTAGCACCCCTCCCCCCCACCAGGTGCATCAAATTTCAAGGCAATACAAATAATCATGTGGATTTAAAACCAATTATAAGCTTTACATTAAAAAGGTGGTCTCATCTAATGATAGCAAAGTGAATCTGGATTTTTAACATTTTGGGACTTCTCTGGGAGTGGAATGTGTGGTTTATTGTGTGACGGTTTGGTCAAAGAAGACCCCATGAGATTGTTTCCCAGTGTGCTGATTATGCCACTGACACCTGCCTTCTTACCCTCTGGGGCTCCCCACCACCCTGTCCTGCTGGGCCAGATTCTCTGGTATCCCCCAGACAAGACACAAAGTTGGGGTTACCACTCCTCTGAAGAGCAATGCAGACACTGACCAACTGCAGCTCTGGGAGGATGCAGTTCTAGGACATAGCACCCAGGAAACCAACCCTCAAAGGGATCAAAACCACAAATAAATCTGTCTTTGTGTAAAAGTTTTATACTGGAAAAGCTTATGAGGATGCCCTTTTTATCACTGAAAAAAAGATATGCACACTGGTCGCCCCTCCCCCTCAATAACAATTAGTTATATTGGGCCTGATAGTAAACAAAAACATTTTTATTAAGTACAAACAGTATGATTTAAGTGGTTGCAAATGAAAACAGACAGAGCAAAGTAAGTTACTAAATTAAAATGAAAAGAAAATGCATAGCTAGCTCTAATTCACTAAAAAACTTATTGCAAGCAGATTCTTACCCTAACGAGTTGTTCTTGTTCTAGGCATAATCTTGAGGTAGAGGCAACATCTTTTATCTTGATCTGGGTCCCCAGCCTTTTGTATACTTCCAAGATTTTGCAGACCAGCTGAAGACCAAGAGCTGATACCTTGATTAAATAGTCTTCTCCCCAACGCATGAATCTGATCTTCTACAGCCGCCTTTCCATGGAAAAGTACCTGGATAAAAATATGGACTCCCAATACCAGGTGGTATGGTTACATATCTTACTAGTCCAATCATCTTTGGACTTACAGACCAAACAAAGCTGTTTCCAAGTTGTTAAGTTGATCACCTAGTCATTAATAGAGCACTAATAATGACTCTCATAAGCATATATAAAACAATAAACAATTTCATTTTTCTAACTTTACATACAAGAATGATACAGGCACCAAAATAGGATATACATGTCCAGCATATTGCAACATCAAAATTGATATATTACATGAAGTATTTTGTTTAAAGCATCTCTGAGTTATGCATACTTATATTCATCAGCCAATTTCATAAAGCATGGTGGGGGGAACTGACACATATAGTAATTAGGGTTGGGTGGTTTCTGGATTTTCATAGCATGCTACCTCAATGCTTGAGTGCTTCCATTCTTGCTCCTAGGGTTTACCATATTTGAACTTTCAAAAAAGAGGATACTCCTGAAAGGGAGTGCATCTGTATTTATATAACATATTAATACAACCTGAGTTGGTAGATACTGATATAGATCCACTCCCTCTCAGGAGTGTCCTCTTTTTTGAAAGTTCAAATATGGTAACCCTAATTGCTCCTTAACCTGTTTACTCCTCATCAGAACTAGCTGAGCCCATGTCTACACTACAGAGCGTCCACACCTCAAGCACATTTTTGTGCAAGTAAATCAAAAGATTAGAGGAGTTTTTGTGCAATTGGTAATCCTCATTCTATGAGGAAGAATGCCCTTTTGCACAAGAGCTCTTGTGCAAAAAGGCAAGTGTGGATGGGGAAGAGGGTTTTTTGCACAAGAAGAGGGAAGAGAAAAAAGCACAGGTGCTCTGGTGGCCATTCTGTCCATAGCAATCACTGCTTACTTGTGAGAGAGCACCCAGGCAGTCTGGATGCTCTCTTTCACAAAATCACATCGCTTTTTCAATGCGCTTTTGCTGTGTGGACGTTCTCTTGTGCAAGGAGTTTTTGCAGAAGATCTCTTCCAACAAAAGCTTCTTGTGCAAAAAGCCCGCAGTCTAGACGTAGCCTAACTGTCCCAGAGATAAGATGTAGCTGCAGATGAAAAAAGAAATAGGTTTTCATTTTGATATATAAACAATAAACAGGTCAGGCAGCAATTTACATTCTCTTTATCCATCCACTCTACAGTGAAAGTTGATAGCACTTATAATTTCAGGAGGATTTCACTTTTATTTTCATTCTTTCAGCGTGCTCTGATATTCTCCAGGGCGTTGTTGGTTTTTTCAACTGGCTTTTGGTCATCTCTACTGTGCTCAGAAACTCTCCTTAAAAACAGATGTTTAAAAGGGTTTCACTGAGCTGTTTCATCCCAGTGTGAAAGGGCTGAGTGTGATTAAAAAATTTTTTTTTTAAACTTGCCAAAACTAGAGGCCAACCAGGCCTGGCCCTCGTGTGGGTAAAAGGTGGGAGGCAGGAGTGTGGTAGTCACAAAGATCATTCCCCCTTCCTAGAAAGGGCCAGGCAGACACTTGGCCCTGGCACATGAAATTTTGTGCATGTGGTATGAGGGAAGGCTGGTGAGGAGGCCTGTCTGTGGTCTTGCTTTCCATCCCGACCCGGCACACTCTGTGGACAGGGGGCAGCAACACTGGACCAGTCTTTAGGAGCATTATTTCTTACGCCTGTGTGCCTATGGGTAGGGGTTGTGGAGGGGAGTTTTGTCTCTGGAGCTGCCACTGCGTGGAATGGTTCTGCCCTGCCTTCTAGGTTAGTCTGTGTGTTGAACATTGTGGCCCTTGGTCACTGCCTAGATATGAAAAGGGGGATGGGGGAATGGGGTGCAGGGTATATAGGACAGGCACCTATCCATCCTCTCCCCTCCCTTGCTGCCTGCTCCTTCCTCCCCTGCTCTCGAAGGTTCTTCTGCTGCTGCACGTTCCATTCCCATCCAACTGCCCAGCTTCAACTGTCATTCCCAACCTCCATGGAACCTTCTGGCCCCAACGTTCTGTCCTTTCAGCCAGAACATTCTGGGCCAGCTTGTGCCCAGCCTCTCATGGACGCACAGTGGAGGTGGGAGGGCACAAGGGGACTTGCCTCCCTCCCCCATCTCCTGCCAGCCATTGCACAAGCACCGACCTCAAGTGCAATTCCTTGCACTCTCCCTTGTCCTTGCAGACTCAAGCTTTTTCTCTGCCACTGCTCCTTACTTGTGTCACGCGGACTTTAGATTGCGAGCTCTTCCAGATAGGAACTATGCATTTGCTGATTTGGGGATGCACGTGGCACAATTTTGGATACTTGAAAAATAATAATTAATTTTGAGTGAGCCCAGCTCCCACTAACCTCCAGAGTTGGCCAGCCACTGAGGGTATGTCTAGACTACATGGCTCCGTCGACGGAGCCATGTAGATGAGTTTACTAGACATAGGAAAATGAAGCGGTGATTTAAATAATCGCCGCTTCATTTATATCAAAATGGCCATTGCGCTGTGCCAATCGGCTGTTTGGCGGCACAGCAGGGCAGTCTGGACACGTCGCGGTCGACAAGGGTAGCCTTTGTCGACCGCTCCAGTATGCCTCGTGAAATGAGGTTTACCGGAGCAATCGATACATCAATATCTGCTAAGTAGGATACAACTAGGATAAGCTTGTAATGATGCTGTGGAGAGCAAACCAATCCTCTGTTCTTCCCCTCTCCAGCTTTCCACAGAGCCACTTTCACAGAGGCCATTCAGGAAGCAGCATGCATAAGGTATTTAGAAGTGGGATGAGGCTAATATCACAAATGTAGCACTGTCTGCAGCTCTGTACACAAAGTCCCTTTAATGTATGCATCCAGTGAACTGTCCAAGTTACTCTTACCAACAAATAGGAGATCTGACCAGATACTCACCCTGTTTCAGAATATTGGAAGCTAAACCTAGCTGATTTGATATAGTCTTATCTCATGAAGCATCATCTGTGTCTAATATATTTTGTTTATGTAAATAATTTGCTTTGGGGTTCCCTGGTTTGCCATAGACTTCCCATGTGACTTTGGGTAAGTTCCTAAGCCAAAGCTTGTCTACACAAACACTTAGTTCATAGAAAATTAGTGTATAAATCACCCTTCCCTGGTCATTCTGCACATGAAGGCTATATCTGCATTGTTTATTAGTGTTTGATTGATGTGTCAGCGTTTGTTTGACGCAAGTCATGTTGGAATCTGAGCTTGCAACTTTGAAGTTAGAAACCCACCTGGGCTGAAATCTGAGAATGAACTGTAAACATTTGGGAAAAATCTGCCTCCGTCAGTGTTTGCTTATTATTATTTCGTTGACGCAAGTCACGTTGGCAGAGAGCCATTGAAGCTAGTATATTGCTTGTGCATGTGCATACTTGGCTCCTGGCGTCAGTGCCACATGTACTCACCCCAGGAGTGCTTGTTTCAATGCACTGCGTGGTGCATGATGGGGAGGCATCCCAGTGTGAAACCCTACTATCCCAGGTACTTTCTTTTAGGAATTTTTGGCAATGCATGGTGGAGTGGAAATGAGCCACGCAGGGATGGCTGGGAGCAAGAAGTCAACTTCCCAGCATGCAACTGTCTCCATCCCATAATGTCATCTATATACCATAATTGTGCCTTTTAAAAAACTACACAGCTCCCCTCTAGCTGAGAATTCTCAACCCCTCCTGTTCTGGGCTCTGACCCTCCTCCAATCTTTCCTCCAAGCCCTCATCCCCACCCTACCTCTTCCCATCCCCACTCTGCCCCCACTCCACTCTTTCCCTCAAGTTCTTTCCCCCCATCCTACCCCTCCTCTTGTCCCCACTCTTCCCCCTCCTTCCCAGAGTATCCTGGATGCCACAAACAGCTGTTCATGGCGGGCAAGAGGAACTGGGAGGTAGTGGCATGAATTGATCAGCAGGGTCTATAGTAGCCAAGAGGTGCTGGGAGGAGACTGTGAGAAGAACTAAATCAGCTGGGAACAGGACAACTTCTTGAAAGTCAGATTGCTCTGGGACAGGAGTGCAGTAATTTTTGCAGAGGGGCCACTTAATGAATTTCACAATGTGATCATGGGCCAGTTCCACCCCCCCAGAAGGGGCGGGGCTGGAGCATAAGGGGTAGGGCTGGGGACCAGTCTCCTCCCAGAATTGTCTGGGGCTGGAGGCTTTGAATTAAAAACACAGAAAAGGACTCGCAGATCCCTGCCCCGTCGCTACCGTAATTGCTTGGCAGCTGTCCAGGGTTGCTGTGGCTATTTAAAAGGCTTGCAGCTCCAGCCCCTGCCAGGGTAGCACTGTGATCAGTACATGTGAGCCATTTAAACAGGAACTTGCTGCCTGAGCCATCACCTGGAAATTTGGTGGATATAAATAGAAAGTGACCAGAGGCAGTCTGCAGGCCAGATCCAAATGTTAGGTTTGCTGGATCTGGCCCCCAGGCTGCATCTTGCCCAGCCCTGCTCTGGGACATAGTGAGAACCAATTCAAAGTGATTGTTGGTGTTTCCAGTCGAGTGTTTTTTCTGTGCCTGAGAGTATCGACTAGTGGGATTGCACTGGGGTTTGCACCAAGGAACAGTGGTTACAGAACTACTGGATGCCCAGGCCACATTTCAAGATATTTGTGCCAAGCTTGCCCTAACCTTCCAGCATACGGACTCCAACAGGAGAGCTGCAGTGACAAGTGAAAATATAAGTGGTGATCTCACTGTGGAAACTTGCAGTGCTGGATTGCTACTAGTTAGGGGGAAATCATTTTGGAATGGGAAAATCCATGGATGTTGGGGAGGGCCTTGCCATGCAAGTGTGCAGGGTCTGTAATCATCTCCTGTTACACAGGACTCTTGGAAATGTGCAGGACATAATGGATGGATTTGCAGCAATGGGGTTCATGAACAGCAATGGATCAATAGATGGCATGTGTATCACTATTTTAGCACCAGCTCACTTTGCCACAAAATACATCAACAGAAAGCAGAGGCAACACAATGGCATGTGCCCCTCAAATGCTGTGGACTTGAGGGGCAAAGGGCCAGCAATTGGTGGCACCAGAGCTTCTGGGCTACCTGGGGGACTAGTAGGGTGGCCTGGTGCCCACATTCACCGGCAGCAGTGGGAGAAAGCAGAGTGACATGGCCCTAGTCCACTCTGCTTCCCTGGCTCCCAGACATATCGCTCAGGGGTAGCACCCTTGTGGGCAGGAGTGGTGAGTTGTACGGGCCCATGATGCTTGTGGTCCAACTATATTCAGGGCATGGAAGCCTGGCTCCACCAGTGTTTGGGGCTGGGTCTCTCCACTTGCCCCTCCTGTTGCCTCTACAGGCTTCCTACAAGTGTCCCTGTGCTTTGGGCAGTGGGCAGATGTCTCCTGCAGTTCTGTGCTGCACTCCCTCTGGGTCAACCAGCTCCAGCCTGCTCCTCTCTGCTTTGCCAGTTCCTGGCATCAAACTGCTGCTGCAGGATCCTAGTGCCCCCCCACTGCCAGCGCAGGCTGACCCACTTTTACCTCGACCCTGCCCTTCTGCCTCAGGCAGACCCTTCGCTTTTCTGACAGACCTCTCCAACAGCACAGGCGGCCCCATACTCTCTACAGCCCTCACTCCCACAGCCCAAGCCTCTGTCCAAGCACCTCCCACACACCTACCCCCACTTCATTGGCCCCGCCCTGCAGCCCTCACCCCTGCAACCCAACCTTCTTCCCATAGGGTTGCCAGATACTTTCAAATACCGAACATGGTGAGGAAAAAATTGGTTGAGCAAAAAAAAAAAAGGGGGGGGGGAGGTTGGGGAATGGACAAAACTTGTTAGGCAAAAAAAAAAAAAAAAAAAGAGGATTAACTGCACCCTTTAAATCCCCACACTCCCCACTCCTCCTGCCCTACCATACATGGCAGGGGAAGAATGTTCTAAGCAGCCTTCCATCCAAGAAAAACAGAAAATACCAGACATTTTACATGTCCAGTGTTTTTTTAAGCGGACAGAGGCCACAAATACTGGACTATCCGGGCCAATACTGGACATCTGGCAACCCTATCTGCCCAAACTCCTCACTCATCCAAACTCCTAATCTCCAGCCCCACCCCAGAGCCCTCACATTTTAACATTATTTTTAATGTATATATCAGCTTACAAGGCAGGTGTGGGTGGAGGGCAGGACTTAGACCAGTTCTGGGCACCACCAAAAAGTATACAAACCTGCCTCCCCTGCTTCTGGGACCACACTTAGTACTGTAGGAGTCCCTGCCTTATTCCACAAGGCAGGGTGGTTTATGGTTCATGGTGGCCTGAACCATAAACTCTGTGCTAGTCTCTAAACAGTAAAAGAAGAAACTCAAAATGTAGATGACTGTGCCTTTAAAAAAAGAAGCAAAACCTCATTTCTATCACTATTCTCAAAAGCAAGTGTTGAGTTGCAGTGCTTGAGTTCTTCCAGGCATTACAGTACCATGGCAGAGGCAATTATAACTGTATTGTGATTGACCAAATGGTGTGTCTAAAAGTTGCAACTTTCTCTGTTTACAGTTGAATGACACTCAGGAAAAAATGGACAAGTGTCCTACCTTTACAAACAAAATATATGATTTCTAATTGAAAACCAAATCTCCCCTTTTTGCTGACATTTGTCCATACTAGGGACATTTTCTAAAAACATTTCACTATTGCTAGCACTGGCTTAGCTACACAGTGTCAGGAAAACTGAGAACCCTTGTGCTGCAGGCATTTTTAATGTTGTATTGCTTTAACCTGCTCTGAGCTGCCTTACGCCACACAGTGCTGAAAAAGGCTAGGAGGACACCCAGTATTCTGCCTTGCAGTTGTTGTTGTTTGCTTCTGCATTCACTTGCACCATTCATATTTGCTTTCACTCCGCACACCAATAAATGACTACACAGAGCACAAGCTGGAAGAGGTAATACCTTTTATTGGACCTACTTCTCTTGGGCTACGTCTACACTGGCCCCTTTCCGAAAGGGGCATGCTAATTTTACAGGTCGTAATAGAAAAATCCGCGGGGGATTTAAATATCCCCCGCGGCATTTAAATAAAAATGTCCGCCGTTTTTTTCTGGCTTTTAGAAAAGCCGGAAAAGAGTGTCTACACTGGCCCCGATCCTCCGGAAAAAAGCCCTTTTCCGGAGATCTCTTATTCCTACTCCTAGATCTCCGGAGGATCGGGGCCAGTGTAGACGCTCTTTTCGGGCTTTTCTAAAAGCCGGAAAAAAGCGGCGGACATTTTTATTTAAATGCCGCGGGGGATATTTAAATCCCCTGCGGATTTCCCTACTACGACCTGTAAAATTAGCATGCCCCTTTCGGAAAAGGGGCCAGTGTAGACGTAGCCTTGGTGTGAGACAAGGTTTTGAGCCACAAAGAGCTCTTCTTTAGGTCTGTGTGGCTCAAAAGCTTGTCTCTGTCATCAACAGAAATTAGTTCAGTAAAAGATATTGCCTCATCCACCTGGTCTCTCTAATATCCTTTGACCGACATGGCTCCAACTACTCTATATACACAGAGCACAATGCAATGGAGGATAAAACCTTTCATTACCCTGCCATGGAATAGGGCTATTCAAGCAAATGTTATCTGCCACTGCAAAAAAATGCATGACCTACCTGAATCGGAGCCCTGTAGCCCCATATACACATTACCCAATGCTGTTAGAAATCTTCTGGATACACCCTTTCATTACCTTCTCGTCAGAATCAGGGTTGCCAATTTTGGTGTAACATCCTGGAGGTTTCATTATATGGCATGACCTTTAATTAAAAATCTTTAAAACCTGAAGACTCCAGGACAATCCTGGAAGGTTAGCAATCCTACTCAGAATAAGTGTCCTAGTTACTCATTTTGAAAACCCCATCACCCTCTTTAAATTAATAAAGGATGAATCCAAGAAAGGAGGAAATAAAGATAATAACATTTATTCCACATGGGTAAACTACCTGTTATTTTTCTATGGAATAGTTTTGGTTTTTATTTAAGCAAAATCTGACCAATTTCAGCTGAACCACTATATGACAGATATATCCAGCTGTACACTGGTTGCTAAATGATCCATCCAGGGAACTGACCACATGCCAGTTGCTTAGTTTCTTGGGATTAACTGTCCCTTCCATCAGGCTGATTTAGACTCATCATGTAATGCAAATCTTCCTAAGAAAGACACTTACGCTATTGATTACAAAGGATGTCTATTTCAACAATCATATATAACAAAGGTCAAACCTTGTGTTTAGCACTTTTGTTGCATAAGCTTGTGAAATATCAGTATCAAGAGATAATTCTCATTTGTCACAGAACATGTAAATGGGCACCCTTTATACTACATGGCATTAAATACCTAGTTCAGCAACATTAAGGACTCATTTATGCCACTTAGGAAGAGTTGACTAGGAAGTGTGAGGGCACACATCACCTGAAAGTCCACCTGAGTCATTAAGTCTGAGAAATGTCCAGGGAGGATGTGCTGGCACCAGTGCATTGATTTGAAACATAATGGTTGACCAGTAGTATAGGTATAGTTGTAGGGAGGGCAGATATACTGTCTTATTTCAAAGGTTAGATCCTGCGCATTCCATGCCCTCTTTGTGCTGCTCCTGTGGTGGAAACAAGCCATCAAGCTGCTTTAAATTAGTAGTTTAGGAGTCCCCTGGTATGGGGGAATCCCCAGCCAGCAGAGAACCTATACAGCTAGATATATACCTTCTGTTGTCCCCAGCATAGGGGCATGTCTACAGACGGAGGAGTTTTGACTGAATCATGCTGCATTCAAGCCTGGGTTACATTGGGAAATTACATTGCTCAAGAACTACATTGCTCAAGAATGTGAAAAATCCATACCCCTGAGCAATGCAGCTAAATTTACCTAAGCCCTGATGTAGACAATGCTAGGTCAGTAGAGAATGCTCCCATTGACCTCGCTATTGCGTTTCAGGGAAGTGGAGTGCTTATCCAGACATGACTTGGTGGTGTATGTAAGTAGTGTCTTCACTGAAGCGCAGAGTGGTGTAGCTGCAGCATTTTAAGTGTAAACAAGGCCACAGGCAATCCCCAGTATGGGAACAGTCCCAAGAGATGCAAACCAACATAAATGACAGCAGCCCTGAGGCTGAGGACTGAGGCTTATGTCTCTAGAAGCACTATTAGGAGTGCAATGAAAGCCATCTATGCTATACCTTTAATAAGGTATCATCTGTAATGTAATCACTAGTGTAAATTCTGCATTTCCCGAGCAATGCGTTACCCCACTTTACAGTGATGCCTCTCCTGCATTTAGAAGGAAGCATTCCACATTGATGAATCAGACCCATGGCCTATAAACTGCTTCTGTGACCTGGAGAATTATCAGTCACCCCATATATTTTATTCTGACTTGTAAACCTGAATTAACAGCTGTACCCCTGTGCATATTAATTAATTATTTAATTTTATTTACGTATTTGTTTATTTATTTGTGTTGTGATGGTGTCTAGGACAGTGATGAGAAACCTAGGCTAGTGAGCGGGCTGCATGAGTGGCTCTCCTTGACCTCAGCAGGCCACAAGGTTGCCATAACAACCAGTCTCTCAGGACAAGGTAGTTTTGCTAAAGGCGCTTGTATACCTAGAATTTGTGGGGTGTGCTGATTGATCCATAGCAGCACTTTGATTGGATGTAGCGGGAGCACACAGCTCTCACAGTCAATGTTGTATGCAATCAGCATGCACCTCACTTCACAAGCCCCGGTCATAGACCAGAGCCTCTCTGTGCAAACACAGATAAAAAGACAGTCACTGCACCAGGTTCTAAAAGTACCTAATCAATAATACTTTCTAGGTCCATTGGGCCTGATCCTCTCATTTGTAGTAGTGTAAATCAGAAGTGACCCCAAAAATGTCAGTGGAGTTACACTGCTATAAAATTAATGAACCACAGGTAGTTCACCAGTCTGTGAAGCAGGCTGATGAGTGGCTCTGTGGTTCACCAGCAATTAGGAACCCAATCTGACAAGCTACCAAATGTATGTCAGATGTCAGACTAGAAGTGCCAGCAGGAATCTGAAGCACACTTCCTGAATTGAAGAGGGTACTAAGCATGGACGAGTCTCAGATTTTCCCCACAGTCACATGCGTAGCCATTTTATATGTGTCAGCTATAAATATATTAGTGTTGCTGAGGCCTCTGTGTTGTAGTGAGCTGAATGAATGTGTTGGTTAGCATGTACCTTTATCTATTGCACATAGAGGGGAGTTACTTCTGGGGTGTTATCTGTTATGGTGAATAAGGGTTTTCCTAACCTGTCAGTTCCCTGTGTGCTGGCCTGCTAATGGGAGGGGAAGAAGAGGCAGGAGACCCAGGGTCTGGTGGTCCAAATGGTACCGGGGCTCCCAGTCACCACTGCTGTTACTGCTGGAGCCCTGGGCTCCTTAAATCACTGCTGACGCATGGCACTGAGTGACCTGAAAGGACTGGAAGGGACATGGGAAGAAAAGAAAATGGTAACTAATGGGCTATGAGGAGCTTATCCATCAACTGGAGGCAGCAAGGGGAATAGCAGGGAGCCTCAGGCATCCACTTCAGGGAGCTCATGTAAAGAAAGGACCTCTGCAAAGGGCCTCTGTGCAGCCTTCTTTAGTACCAGAGTACTATAGATGTGTGAAATAGCCCATTCACCTCAGTGGGGCGTGCTCAGATGAATTAGGGCTCCTCAAAGCAATAAACAGTCTCTAACACAATTGCTCTGGGTGGTATGAAATAACCCATTCATCTCAATGGGCGTTCCCTATACCTCAGTTTCAGTTGTGGAATACCATTGTTCAAAGTAATCTCACTATGCATGCCAGTTTTAGAGCAACCGAATATTAAAATCTCATTGGTGGGGATAGTATCCAAGGAACGCCTGAACCAAATTACTCCAAACATGTACCATTGCCTCTGTTGTGGCATTCAGATAATCTCATGCATGTGGATTTTAGAATATTTTGAAAATTAATAGTAGCTCAGGATGCAGGCAGAGGAGGGGGGACGGAAGGGGGAGTTACATACGGAGAAGTTGCATACTGAGAAGGGAGAGTTACATTCTCACCAAACTAAGTGACTGGGCAACAAAATGGCAAATGAAATGTAATGTGGATAAATGTAAAGTAATGCACATTGGAAAAAATAACCCCAATTATACATATAATATGATGGGGGCTAATTTAGCTACAACTAATAAGGAAAGAGATCTTGGAGTCATCGTGGCTAGTTCTCTGAAGATATCCACGCAGTGTGCAGAGGCAGTCAAAAAAGCAAACAGGATGTTAGGAATCATTAAAAAAGGAATAGAGAATAAGACAGAGAGTATCTTATTGCCCTTATACAAATCCACGGTACACCCACATCTTGAATACTGAGTACAGATGTGGTCTCCTCATCTCAAAAAATATATACTGGCAGTAGAAAAGGTTCAGAGAAGGGCAATTAAAATGATTAGGGGTTTGGAACGGGTCACATATGAGGAGAGATTAAAGAGACTGGGACTTTTCAGCTTGGAAAAGAGGAGACTAAGGGGGGGATATGATAGAGGTCTATAAAATCATGAGTGGTGTGGAGAAAGTAAATAAGGAAAAGTTATTTACTTGTTCCCATAATATAAGAACTAGGGGCCACCAAATGAAACTAAGGGGCCACTAAATGAAACAGATTTAAAACAAATAAAAGGAAGTTCTTCTTCACATAGAGCGTAGTCAATCTGTGGAAATCCTTGCCTGAAGAGGTTGTAAAGGCTAGGACAATAACAGGGTTTAAAAGAGAATTAGATAAATTCATGGGTTTTTAATGATTCCTAACATCCTATTAGCCAGTATGGATAAGGAATGGTGTCCCTAGCCTCTGTTTGTCAAGGGTGGAGATGGATGGCAGGAGAGAGATCGCTTGATCATTACCTGTTCGATTCACTCCCTCTGGGGCACCTGGCATTGGCCACTGTTGGCAGACAGGGTACTAGGCTGGATGGACCTTTGATCTGACCCATTATGGCCATTCTTACGTTCTTATGAGACTTTCTTATCAAAAGGCCTAAATTTACAGCATGAATTCTACCCTATCCCCTTAATAACTCCTTAATCATTGCTTCCCCAAAGTGTAAGTGGATGGTGGAAATTATCCACGATTTAACCCAGAGGAGTAATATTAGGATCAGAACCATAATTTGAGCCCCAAGTATGTGTTTAAAAAAAAAGCTATCAGTGTAAAATTTGTGTCACGTGATTTTTTTAGTGGGACTATATCTCACTCAAAAAACCCTCAGAAATCTTAACTATTAAACCAAACCTGTAGCTATTTTCAAGACAAGGGTTTTTTGAGGGCCTTTCCCCTAATGGACTTTCTCTTTCCCTAACCAATTTGTCTGTTGTGCTACCAGCACTCTGCTCTATAAGCATACTGTGAATGTAATGGTAAAGGGGGACGAAGTTTCACACCCATATCCAGTCTTTCAGTCCCACAAAGTAAATGGTTACCCTGATTTTAGGAATTAAGAATGTAAAGGAGAATTTCCTTTTTTAAAGGGGATCTGTAAAGGGTCAATAACTGAGACTGCGTTTGTTTTTCTTCTGATCTATAAATCTTCTGATCTGAAGATTTGGGGCCTACATGTTTATTTGTTTGCATGTTTGTTTTGAGGTTTATTTGGGGGGGGGGGAGCAAAGCTTTTGCTGCCTCTTTTTTTTTTTTTTTTACTGAAAATCCAAGTCTTGGTTCTCTTAAGGGACTTATGTTCTGGCTTTGTCTAGACTAGAGTTAGTTATCCTGTTATAATTTGAACTAATTGATTGTAAAAGCTAATTATGTTGACAACTGAGGGTCTATACAAATGTTTGTTCTGGAGCAAAAAATTGTGTGGTTTGTCACAGGCTGAGCCCCCATGTCCTGATACAAACATTTGCAGAGTGTCTAGATTAGCATTTACAACCACTTAACAAGCAATTGGCAAACAATTACAGCAGGACAGCAAACTCTAGTCTAGACAAAGCCTACGATAAAGGGAAATGCAGGACAGTGAAATGATGACATCACAAGAGCCAAGAGACAGAACATTGAGCAATGAAGAAAGGAAGGGATTTTAAAAAACTCTTTGAAAAAACTTACGTTTTGGTAGATTTTGTTAACTCTTATTTAACTTCAGTGCTAAATAAATATTTTGGATAACAGATGCATGGGTGCAAGAGGAAAGAGAGAGATGAACTTGCTCCCAAATTTTGAGTATCCTGAAGATATCAGTGTAGCAGGGTTAATGTATTCTCATTTCTGATTTCATTCTAGCATTTTTTTAATGTACACTGAAGGAATACGTTCCTTAGACAGCCAGCATCACTACCTTCCTCAGGGGTGGACAAAATCGGGCCTAGAGGCCGGATCCAGCCAGTCAAGCATTTTTTCTGGCTACCCAGCTGATTAGCAGAGCAATCATACTTAAGTTATAGCCCACAGCCTATGTTTAGCTGCCCCTCCCCCTCGCCTTGCTCAGTCCTGCAGCCCAGCTGCTCCAGGGATTCTCCAGCTAGCTGTGCAGAGGGGAAAGGAGAGGGGAGTGTTCCCCTGCATCCTCTCTCTGCAGAACTGGGGTTAGAGAGAGGGAGACACACAACAGAGCTGCTCCAATCAGAAGCATGGATCGTAAGTGATTCAGAAGAGTGCCTGTCTTAAGTGGCAGTGCACCGTTTCTAATATTTCAGTGCTTGATTTGTCTCTCTCATGCACACTTCTCTCTGTTATACTCCATCTCTGCAGAGTGGAGGAGAGAGGGGACAACAGAGCAGGACAGCTTTCCCTATCTTAAAGGGACAGAGCAAGACTTCTCTCAGAAACTTACCCAGTAGCAGCCAGCACACATGCTTTCTGTGTCACTTTCTCTCACACCCAGTCTGTGCCACATTGTCTCTGTGCCATGCGTGCGCACACACACACTGCCACACACATTCTCTGGTCTCTGTGTCACACACACTCAGTCTGTATCACAAAGTCTGTTTCATTGGGTCTACTTCAGTAGCAGGAGATTCCAGGAATCTGAAAGGGTCTCTCTCCCTTAGCAGTGTGACTAAGCCACTCCCCGGAGCAATATAAATTACACAGACTGCTCATGTGCCTAGCACTATGTTGGTGGCAGAGCTTCTCTTGCTGACAGCTTCTGCTGCTCTCAGAGGTAGTTTTATTATGTTGACAGGAGAGCTCTCTCCTATCAGCAGAGAGCATCTTCAACACACCCACTGCAGCAATGCCTTACGCATGTGCATATGTACACACACACTTTGGCTATACGTCAGTTAAGTGCTATGGGTGTATACCAAAAATCATCTTGCCAATCCTCCTCAAAAGTTCTTTGCACAGCAGTGTAACAATGGAGGGAGGCTCACAACTTTAAGGAAAGTCCCCACTTCAACTGTAATTTTCCAAAACTATACCAGTTAAAGAGGAGAAAAGCAAAAAAACCAACCCCCAAACAAAACAAAAACAAAACAAAAAAACCCACCAACCTTTACTTTGCAACTGCCAACAGGCTCTGGGCATTACAGTTGCCTGACAAACATAACAGTTTGTTGTTATAACAACCAGAGACCAGCTGACCTTCCACTTCCCTTTGTCAACCAGTTGCAAGCTTCTAGAGAGGTCAAGCAACAGTTCTGACCTGCATAGTGACCACAGTTTACACAGTTCCCTTCTGTGTCATACTTTTTGTTATTTCACTTTATTCAATTTGTGTAAATGTCCTAAGTTATGCTGCCCTCCTATGATAGCGCTGATGGGGAGGTCTCAACACAAACTACTTCAGAGAGTGCTCTGCTTTGGGGTGCGTGGGGGGAGTCCTCTCTTCTTTATGAAAGATCTCTTGTGTGGGTGACTACAACACCTACAAACTCCGACATGGGTGGAGCCACTATGTGGGGGAAGGGTCACAGTGTGCAGACAGCACCATGGGATTTCTATGTAGGGTGTGTTTAGATCCTCAGAGAGCCTTAATCCAGCAAGATTTCAAGATGTCAAGATTTCAGTAGTATGATAACTATGGTAGATAGAAAGTATAAGCGTAAGGCTATCTCCTAGGCAACATCACATCATCACTCTCTGTGTGTACAGTACAGTGAGATAAAAAGGAAAAAAAGAGAGAGACTAAATTTCAACTCTAGCGACCGAATGGCGCTGCCATGAGAGCAGCGACTTTAATAAAAACTTATCAGATTTGCATAAGGGTGATTCAATGGTGTGAGTGTGTTACAAATCTGTTTAATCCTATGCAAACTCTGCAGTGTCCATTTACAGTGGAATAAACCCTACAAGTTCACTTGGGGTATATTTCTATTGCAATTAAAAACCTGCATAGGACTCACAGGGCTCACGCTCAGGGGCGGTTTAACTGGTGTAGACGTTCAGGCCTGGATTGGAACCCAGGCTCTAGGACCCTGTGAAGGGGAGAGTGAAGCATGGAGTCATTTGGGATGGGTCAACCACAAGTGTCTAATTGCAGTGTTGACATACTGTTGGAAATTCTGGTTCTTCCAAACTGCCAGCCTCCACAGTCCTGGATTAAGGCTCTCTGAGGATCTAAACACACCCTACATAGAAATCCCATGGTGCTGTCTGCACACTGTGACCCTTCCCCCACATAGTGGCTCCACCCTTGTCGGAGCTTGTAGGTGTTGTAGTCACCCACACAAGAGGTCTTTCATAAAGAAGAGAGGACTCCTCCCACGCACCCCAAGGCAGAGCACTCTCTGAAGTAGTTTGTGTTGAGACCTCCCCATCAGCGCTATCATAGGAGGGCAGCAGAAATGCCTTCTCATTCCATACAAGCCCTGTGATGGGGCAGTATTTGTATGGAAGGCCTTAAAGCAGCAGGTTTCAGGGTTATGATGAATGGGGAAGGTCAAACCCCTTGGAGACACTGTTTCAAGTAGTGTGCACACATAGGGTCTGTTTTCAAGTTTTTCTTCATGAGAGTTGGAAACTATTTTTTTCTAATGGAAGTTGAGATTCTAATCTCACCATGAGACTCCCGGACTGGGGGCCCTAGGCACAGGCCTACAGAATTTATGTCTTAATCAGACCCTGAATCTCCAAGGAGGCTCTATAGTACCTCACTCTCAAAACAACAATCCTGCACTATCAACTAGCCCCTCTCAGCTATCACCTACTGCCCCGGGTCCTGTTATCTTTCAATTCCTTAATAGTAAGGGAGTATGCCATATTCATCAGGTATAAGAAAAGGAAACATGCTGGAGATATAACAGAAGGTAAGACTATGTGAGCTAGAAGACAGAGATGTCTAGCAGCCAGCTGCAAACTAGAGGGCTGTAATTTATAGTCTCCATCACATTTAAAGGCTGTGCCTCAGAAAGGCAGTCCCCACTCTCAGGCAAACCTCAAAAGAAAGTCATGCAAGGTGTTGTTGAGCAGCTCTTGGCAAGTGCTCAATGCCTTTGATGCTCTCAGAAGTCAAAGAGGGATGATGATGCTTAGCACCTCCCAGGATCAAATCTCTACTGTCCAAGGCCATCTGAAAACTTCCAAGTGATACAAGATATTCTCCTTCTAATATTCTTCCCATTCCCCTGGTGAAGAAACCCCACCTAAAATATTCTGCTTTTGGTCTGAACAGCTGGAGAGAACAGGGAAACAATCATAAAAAGAGAAGGCATTTGTTTCTGACAGCAATTTTTCACTTCTTCCAAAACAGAAAGTCATACTTTAACTTCTGTAGCAATAACAACATTAACACACTTATTCCACATTTTTATTGTTACTATATATAGTATTACTATATATAGTTAGCTCCTCAGTAGATAGCACTGCAGAAATTAAAACTGCTGTATAGCCCAATATGAAAAGCAGGGCTGGAAAAGATCTACTGGGAATTACCTTATTTGTTTGTTACATGTTATAATGTTGTTTTTCACAGATCAGGCATTTTGGAGCATTTTTGTTATGCTTTGGAACAGTTCTGAAAAGCACTGAAATTGGGCATCACAAGTGCAACTTGACTAGCTTGTAGGTTCCGTGGCTGGACATAAAATGATAGATTTGTGTATCTGTTCCAGACAATTAGAGAGATCAGTCTTTAGCAACTCCTGTTTAACTGTTTAAGAAACTTTCCATAGGGTTTTATATAATAGCTTTGCAACTGTTATCGTTTGAATTTGGCTGAGCTATATTCTTCCCACTGTTATAACTGGGTAGGCTGAAAGTTTGCTATTATTTGTATTTATTTATTTATATTCATCCATCACTTAAAGACCCAGGCAGGATTGGGCCCTACTGTGCTCAGTGTCATACAAATATAACAAGAGCAGGCTCTACCTCAAAGAATTTTCATCTAGCAACTCAGTCCTGTAAACTGTTTCATGAAGGTGGACCTACAACTGTAATGGGCTTGTGCTCAGGAACAGGGTCCATCTACACAGAACGTATTGCAGGATTAGGGTCTATACAGACAAAGGACATGGAAAAAAGAAGCAACCTACACGCAGAGTGATCAGGCTGCTCACCTGTAAACATATGTTCCACATGTTACGATTTTTAACATTTTTTGTTTGTGGTTCCCACCCTCATTTAAATGTACTATGAGGATAAATGTGTGTGTGGGTGAAAGACAGACAACAATGATTTAATGATGTAACTGCCCCTACTGTAGAATATAGCAGTTAGAACTGTGGTACACCAGCCCCTTCTGGATGCTCTCTGTACCTCAGTCCTGGTGGTGCTTGCCATAGGAACTGCAAACACTAGACTCTGAGCTCCAGACACTGGTGGGTTCTCATAAATATTCCTACATTTCAAATCAGCAACAAGAGAGGATTGCTTTAATGAGCTGGCAAAATAAAAAGTGCAAAGAAATGTACAAGGACGTCATTATTAACCAGGGCCAGCCCACAACATTTTGGCACCTAAGGTGGGGAGCTCAAATGATGCCCCCTTGCCACCTTTTCTCCTGCCTGTCTGTTATGTCTCTTGTGCCCTCCTTTCTCCAGCACATCACTCCACCATCTCTGTGCATCTAGAGCAGAGAGAATACATATGCACCAGCAGCAGACACAATTTTCTACACTCTGGGTACTAGTGGTGTCCCCTGCCCCCCACAGTCTGGCACCTGAGGCAGCTGCCTCAGTTCACCGCATGGTAAGGCCAGTCCTGTTATTAACCCCTTGCATACTGGCCACTGCCCTCTATCCTCCTACTGTAGCTACTACCAGCCCCTTGTCAGCGGCATGATAGATCTCATCTTTCACTTACATGTCTCAAATAGCTTAGGCTATGTCTACACTACGGGGCTTTTCCAGGAAATTCTCTGCTGTGTCCAGGGAATGTGTCTTCTCTTCCACTTTTTTTTGTGGAAGAGCAGACGCACTCTTTTGGAAGCCTTGTCTTCCTCTTTCCATGAGGAAGAAGGACTCTTCAGAAAGAGGAGGTTTTTCCAAAATTTGGCCCAGTATAGACGGGCCAAATTTTGGAAAAGCCTCTTCCGAAAAAACTACTGGAAAAAGGTACGCAAATTGTGGAATGCAATTTGTGTACCTTTTTCTGATAGATCAGTGTAGTCTAGACATAGCCTCAGCTGCACTCAGCCTGGTTCTTTGCCAAAGCCAATCTCTGGTGAGCTCCAGGATGTGCTTTCTCTAGGGATTAGGGAGCCCTCTACTGGCTGGGTGTTGAACACACAGTGCCCTTCTCTGGCTAGTGATAGAGATGTAGCCGTGTTAGTCTGGGGTAGCTGAAGCAAAATGCAGGACAATGTAGCACTTTAAAGACTAACAAGATGGTTTATTAGATGATGAGCTTTCGTGGGCCAGACCCACTTCCTCAGATCAAATAGTGGAAGAAAGTAGTCACAACCATATATACCAAAGGATACAATTAAAAAAATGAACAAATATGAAAAGGACAAATCACATTGCAGAACAGGAGGGGGATGCGGGGGGGGGGGGGGGGGGAGGAAGGAAGGTAAGTGTCTGTGAATTGATATCATGTGCCGAAAGTGTCCGTCTGCTATGTACATTGGACAAACATCTCAGACACTTCGCCAAAGGATTAATGCCCACAAAACAGATATCAGACAAGATCACAAAGAGAAAACAGTTTCTTGCTATTTTAACCAGAAAGGACACTCTCTCAATGACTTAACCACCTGCATTCTGCTACAAAGACCTTTTACATCTGCACTTGAAAGGGAATCCTCTGAACTGTCATTTATGTTAAAATTCGACACTTTCCAAAAAGGACTCAACAAACATTTGAACTATCTCACCCATTACCAAGATAGTTTCCCCAATTATCACCTCTAATACCATTAACTCACAAACATCCCACTCTCCCTACCTCTAATATCATCAATTCACAGACACTTACCTTCCTTCCTCCTCCCCCCTGCATCCACCTCCTGTTCTGCAATGTGATTTGTCCTTTTCATATTTGTTCATTTTTTTAATTGTATCCTTTGGTATATATGGTTGTGACTACTTTCTTCCACTATTTGATCTGAGGAAGTGGGTCTGGCCCACGAAAGCTCATCATCTAATAAACCATCTTGTTAGTCTTTAGAGTGCTACATTGTCCTGCATTTTGCTTCTCTGGCTAGAGCCTCTCCCTCCAGCTCAGCTGGTCTGGAAGGAAGAAACCCAGTTACTGAGCCAGCACTAGAGTGAACATATTTCCCAAAAGGGAAAATGGGACATCACACCACATAGGTCTGGTCTGAGCCACTCGTCTGAGCTTCCCTCCCCATACAGAGGTCAGGCAGGGTTCAGACAAGCAGTAATCCACAAACTAGAGAGGGTGACCATATTTCCCAAAGGCTGGGATTGGTGTTGCTCACTCAAGTCATGATTGTCCCCACAGGAGCCCTGATTTCCATGGGACTGGACAGGCATTATAGCTCACCCTCTCTCCCCCACACCTCATTTTTTGTGTGCGTGACAAAGGTGGACATTTGTCCTGTTTGCTCTTGGCAACTGATCAAGCTGGCAAAAGCAAACAGGGCAAAGGCTCACTTTTACCCAAAAAAATCAGGATGGCTGGACAGGGCTTAAAAAACAGACTCTCTCAGCCAAATCAGGACATATGGTTACCCTAGCCAGCACGTTCATTACACTAGGAGCAAGGGAGTGGAATGGAATGGAGAAAAAGAGAGACATAGAGAGATGGGGAAAGCACCAAACAGAGAGAGGCCAATTAAGGCCCTGGGCCAGAGCAAGTGGGGGTCCCCTCCCCATCCCTTCTACCTATGGTCCTGCCCCACTACACACCTTTGCCTGCAGCCCTGCCCTGCCCATAGGACCACTTTATTCAGCTCCTTCCCCCACAGCCTTCCCTCTGCTCTACCCACAGTCCTGCCTCATTTTGAACCCCTGCATTGCGGCCTCACAATCTGTTTGCTCCTTTCTGCCCCACCTTGTGACTCCAATACCAGAGACGCTTCTGTCCCCTCACTATCGCCCTGGGGCTATGGTGGAGACTTAGAGCCCCCCTAGTTCTGAGGCCGAGGCAGGGTGTTAGAGCTCTTTCAGTCCTGGGGCTGCAGTGGGGTCTGGGTGCTGGGGCTTTCCCTGCCACTCTGGGCTTCTGAGGGAGACAAGGTTTGGGGACCTTGTTTCTCCTGTTCCACTCAGCACTTTTGCTGGGGAGCAAGATCAGGGTGCAGGGGCTTCTCTAGGCCTGCTGATGCTTCTGCCAGGGTTTCAGGCTTCTGTTGCCCCATAAAAGGATTCTGCTGGAGTGGGACATCAATTTTTCTAGGGTCACCCAATTGGCCAGGGCACTCCTTCTGCCCATTGGATCATCCACTGCTGATGGTAAAGGAGTAAGGAGCATGGGTGACTGAAGGGACTGGGGTTTAGGAAAGGTCAGAGCCAAGAGCAAATCAAGAGTAAATGGGAGAAGGCAGAGTCTATGGCATTGTCAGGCCAGAGTGCTGTGAACATTTCTGATTTCACTCCTCAGAGCTTGTCCTTCTTGCGGATAGCCCACATGATTAGGGCAATGTGAGCAACTTGGGGCTCAGTGTCCATAGAGATGTCTTCAGAGTTTCCTTTAGTAATAGAGATAACAAGGACCCAGATGGGCTTTTCCTCCCTCCCCAATTGCTTCTGCTCTGCACCAGGTTCCTGCCAGGGACAGGCCTTTTCTCCTGGGTCTGATTGTCTTTAGAATCCACTCCTTCTCCCTCAGTCCATTGGCCACCTGGTGGCCTAGAGGGGTCCCTCAGAGGTGATTCTCTTGCCAGTCCAGTCTAGGGTACCTAACGGGGAATGTCACACTCCCCTGCTCTGCTAGACCTGGGCTATGTCTGGATAATGTTTATGATAAGAAGTATTTTCCTGTATTATAGAGCTAATGTCCAGCCAGACTCTGTCCACAGGAAATCACATTGGTGTAAATTGGTAAATTTTACCCTAAACAAAGATCAAATTGTTCTGGATAGATATCAATAGTTAGGCTAGGGTGTACAGTTACTATATGTGAAAGTTGCGTGATACCAATTTTTTCTCATAGATCACACACTTACACTAATTGCAATATGGAACAAGTTCAAGGGAAGTAGCCAGTGCCATAAACCAGTGTTAACTAAAATCCCTGACAATGCAGCAGGAAAATAAACAGGGTTAGTGTTTCTATCTATGTTAGTTGTCTGAGATGGAACTGCACACAGAGTCAAAGGTAGTGGGTGTACTGTGAATCAACATAGTGGCATTACGATACTATCTTATTTGTGGATTATTCATCGCCTTTGACTTGGCAGCTATCTTTGTCAAATGTTGGCACCCTGTAAGGCTCTGATCCAGTACCATTCTTTCTGAGATACTTTGGAAAATTCTCAGGCCTTAGTCTGGTATCACTGAAGGTGACATACAGGCACTTCTCTGCATAGTTATTGGTTGCTCATGCACAACACAGACAAATGTTATTTGACAGTGTGGTTGGAGTTACCATAACTAATAGTATCAGAGGGGTAGCCTCTGGAAATTTCCACTACATGCATCTGACAAAGTGGGTCTTTGCCCACAAAAGCTTATGCTCCTACACTTCAGTTAGTCTGTAAGGTGCCACAGGACTCCTCGTTGCCATAACTAATAGCTTTCTAGAACTTTTTGAGAAGATGCATTTCATGAGTCCTCGTGCATTTTTACTCTTGCTTCCCCCTGGAGTTTTTGTATTTTTTAATCTGGTGGCAATTGTGGAAAAAAGAAAAGTATTTTTTGCAAAAGCAGAGACATTGTTTTGAGAAATTGATTTAAAAATGTTAAAAGTGAAACATTTTAATACGTGGAATTAGATTTTGTATTAAGAACTAAAAGGTTGGAAAGCGAGAATTTGGGATCTAATTTCTCCCCTGCCGGCTAGGAAGGAAAATCTGAGACTTGAACTTTGAGCTGCTGGCTTTTCGTTCCGAGAGGCTGGGGCTCGCGAAAGGCATCGGGTGGGTCACCACGTTCCCAGTAAAGAACTACATTTCCCACAATACACCGGTTTCACGGGTACGTAGTTAGGGTCCTTCAGTGGGGGTACTTTAGCCGTTTGAGGAATGCCTGTGTGGAAGCAAGACTAGTTTCCTTGACCTAACCCCTTCGCGGACAGAAATGCCGACTCCTTCCCCCTACGGTGACGTCTCCATTCTCACCACTTCCCGCTTTATGACCGCATTGAGGGGTTGGCTCCCGCAAGTTGAGGGCTATTGTCAGGCGCTTGCGATAATCACCTGACGGGGTCCTAACGGAAGGGGCGCTCAGGCGGGGCGGCTCAGACTGGAGGCGCTGGTGGCGGCGGTTGGCGGGGCCCAGGAGTGTGTGTGCGCGCGTGAGAGAGAGGGGCGGGGCGTCACCTCCCCCCCCCACCCAGCAGGGAACATGAGCGGCAAAGAAGGTGACGCTGGGGTCGCGCTTGGCGGCGCCAGAGCACGTCGCTGCTGCGCCCGGGGGCGGGGAGGGCCCGGCGGGTTCCCCGGCCGCGATCGGTGACCTTCCCCTCCCCCCCCCCCCCTCGCTGCTCGCCGGCCCCTGGAAGGTTCCACCCCCCCGGGTTCGCGCTGGCGGGTGGCTCCGCGGGAGGGACTCCCCCGCTCCCGAGCTGTGGCTAGAGCCGGGCCCCAGTGCTGCCCCGGCCGGGGCGCAGCGAGGCGCCGGAACGTCTTGCGCCGCCGCTTTTTCGCGCGTAGAATGACTGGGGTACAGTTTGCTTGCAACAGTTATAAATGTGATTACACTGGTATCGCTTATGGGGGCACTAAGCCATAGTGGAGCAAATGCATCATCGTTCCTAGGGATTGTAGCAGCACACTTATACCAGGAAAAAATCCCACCCTTTAACTGGCCCAGGCCCTGGGCTGCCCGAGGGCTACTCAGCTATGGAGGCCACAGTGATACTCACAGAACAAGCCTAGGGCCGCATCTTAAGTGTGGTTGCATATACAGGCAGTCCCCGGGTTACCTACAAGACAGGGACTGTAGGTTTGTTCTTAAGTTGAATTTGTAGGTAAGTCGGAAATGGTGTCCAGATTCAGCCGCTGTTGAAACTGACCAGCAGCGGCTGAATCGGACACGCCTGGGGCAGAGCAGCTGGGGTGCTGCTGGGTTGGTCCAGTAGTGCCGAGGACCAACCCAGCAGCACCCCAGCTGCTATACCCCAGGTGTTCCCAAGTCAGCTGCTGCTGAAACTGACCAGTGGCTGACTACAGGACTTCTTGGAATCAGCCTCTGATCTGTTTCAACAGCTGCTGAATCTGGACTGGGACAGAGCAACAGGGGCGCTGCCGGGTAGGTCACCGCAGCGCCGCACCTCGGCGCTGCGGGGACCAATTGGGCAGCAGCCCAGCTGCTCTACCCCAGGTGTCCCCAAGTCAGCTGCTGTTGAAACTGATCAGCGGCTGATTCCAGGAAGCCCAGGGGGCAGAGCAGCTCTGTCTCCTGCTTCCTGTAGTCAGCCGGTGATCAGTTTCAGCAGTGGCTGGCTTGGGGACGCCTGGGGCAGAGCAGCTGGGGTGCTGCTGGATTGATCCAGTAGCGCCGCACCTTGGTGCTGTGGGACCAACCCGGCAGCCCCCCCAGCTGCTCTACTCCAGGCGTCAGCGAGAAAAGCCTGGTCTGCTGGGGGGGAGGGGGGACGCACTAGCTGCGCCCCCCTCCCCCCAGCAGACCAGGGAGACGCGGAGCGGCTTTTCTCGCCGCGGGAGTCTGTTGTTCCATGTCGGGTGGAGGCAGGGCTCCAAATGTGGCTAGTGTGAGTTAAGGATGTTAATAATTAGTCAACTATCCAATAAGCAAATGCTTATTGGCTAGTTGAGTAGTTGATTCCCCCACTTATTGCCCCCATCAGAGGCAGCAAGTGGGGGGGGGGGGAGAAGAGGGGATACTTCAAAATGGCAGCACCACAAGGAGCTGACCCCGGACTCCATGTGGTGCTGTCACTTTAAGGGGGTTCTTGTACACTTCAGAGGAGGAATGCAGAAGTACCTATCAACTAGTCAGTGGAAATTCCATCGACTGCTCGACTAGTATATTAACTGATATTTAACATCCTTAGTGTGAGCCAGTCAGTGCCTCTCAGGCTCTGCCCGCAAAGCTAAGCAGCCAGCACCTTCCACAATACCCCGCCGCTCTCTGCATCTCCTCCCTAGGGGCTAGAAATGCTGACACCCTGTATCCGTCTGTTCCAGCCAGCCTGTCTGCTTGCATCTTGAAATGTTCACCCTGCCTGAGAGATGCCTCTCTATTGTGGAGCATGTTCCTAGTGATGGCCATGTTCAAAGGATACCAACCGCAGGTTGCATGTTAAGCCCTGCATAAACCCAAACTGCACTGCGGGCTGCAAACAAACGGGCCGCGGGCCACATGCAGCCTGTGGGCCATGTGTTGAGTAGTCCTGTTCTATGTTATGGCGTGAGATTGATCTTGAAACTTCAGTTATGTGAATAGTGTAGCTGAAGTGAATGTTCTTAGGTCTACTTACCACATTATCGTGCATCAAAAGGAGACTCCCAATCGACTCCTCTTGTGCTCCCAGTTCTGATGGAGTACTGGAGTCGGCATTGGCAAGTGACTTATCATGTCTGATGCTATAAATTGACTCTTGCTGGATTGATTACTGCCTGTTGATCTGGCTGGTAGTGTAGACATGCCCACACTTATACAGATTTTGTACTCGTGTGTAGACCAGTGTTTAGAAGAGGGTGGTATTTAGTGCTGGTGACCTAACTTTTCATAGTTCATTGTGTTCCTACGTGCTCAGTTTGAGGCTCAGTATCCATACAGAGCATTTCCATTACCTCCCTAAAAACACTTCTGAAATGAATGCCATGACATCTGGTCAAAATGTTATTAAATTGGCGATCAATAATACTATTTGAATCTCACTTTTTTCCAATGTGTTTTATTTATAGGATCGGGTGGGTTCAGAAAACGAAAGCATGACAATTTCCCACATGGCCAAAGGAACGATGAAAAAGATAATGCTAATTCATCTTTGGTGGTGTCTTTTAAGTGTAAGTAAAAGTTGAAAGTTCAGACCGTGACCTTAACAATGTGTACAATAAAAGTTAGTGGAAATAAAATATTTAATGATGGAGTAAAATACAGTTGTCCATAGGCAAGATTGAAATCAGCAAAACATCCTTAAATCTGGAGCTTGATCTCTTGCTTTCTAAGCCAGCAGTGTGCCATGGTAGAGATGATGCGGTAATATTTTAGTTAGGGGAATGGTGAGACACAGCGCTTCTTGCTGATTACAAAGGATATGATTCTGTCATGGACTTCTGAGGCAGAGCAGGAGCCATGTCCCCTAAAACAGCCATCATTAGAGCAGCTTACTGGCTGTCAGCCCTGGAGCAAGTCCCTGGAACAGTTTTCTTCCCTCTTCCTTTCCCCCAGTATTTTTAGTAAAAGGTCGCAGGCTTCTGTGAATTTTTGTTTATTGCCCGTGACTTGTCCCTAGCTTTTACTAATAATACCCAGTACAGAATCATAATGTCACTGATCATCTTTGAAATCAGAGCTTTGTTGCTCAGAAGCAAAAGTTGCAGTTATTTGAGATCAGGGCTCGTTTACACACAAAAGTTGAACTAATCTCATTGTTAAACTGGAACAGACCCATTATTTGTGTTTGAGAGTCTGATTTTGGTTCATTGTAAACCAAAAACCTGTTTCTAATTTAAATTAAACCAGAATAAGTTTGGTGTAAGACAAAATACGTGCTTATATATAAAAATAGGATTTTGCACTAATTTAACTGCTTTAATCTCCTGCTTCAAATCTTAAACCAATGCAACTTTTATTATGTAGAAAATCCTTAGTGCATCCATGAGGTCAGTTTCGTAGGGCAAAATTGGCTTGATTAAAACACACTAATATCACCCAGGCTCCTGGTTTACTATCTTAACAAGGTTCCTTCACTTTTTTTTAAGGGGTGAGCACTGTGAAGAGGGAAGAATCAGAGGATAATTGTGTGGGATTGTAGAGTCCTTGCAATATGAAAGAAAGCTAGGAAACAGAAATTGTGTGTGATATATATCAAGCAATGGAAAATAATTTATCTGATCAGAAAGGTAAATCCATGTCTTAGCATGATCTAAAATTATCTGTTGCTCAAAGACTAATATAACTAAGATAAACAAACTTTTGTGAAATGAAGACTTCATTTTTGGGTGAACATAGCTATTATTAGAAAAGGTTTATATGACTTTTTTAGAATTCTGATTGTCAGTAATTGATATTGTTTTTCCAAAACTAGATATTTTGTATGTAAACAAATAAAAATAAACTTTATGGTGCAGCTGTAGCATGATTATTAATGGTATTCTGTGTTATATTTCTATGAAAATTAGTTATTAGAATTCTTCAAAAGTAAGTTCATATGAATGACACTTTGCATTTTCTGTTAATGTTTGTGTACTGTTAATTCTCTGATATTAAGGACTTCAAGTTTTCAATACTTTAACCATTCCCTTCCCGGAGGCTCCTGTAATACCACAGTGCAGAGACTAGTATGAATCTACAAATTAGGCTGTGAGCAGTTTGCACTTAAAGCAGAACTGCAATCCAAATTCATACTTTAATAATTAACTATAAGTCTTGTCTAGACTGAGAAAATGCATCCTGTTAGGATATGTGTTGTTAAAATAGCGCAGTATTAAACATTATTTTTGTTTTAGTGTGAATAAAAACAGTTGTGTTTAGAAACATGCTAATTGGTTGAAACACAAAATGACATGTACATTTACAATATAGCTGGGAGTGTACCTTCCAGCACCAGTTGAAATATGTGCACTTGCTCTACTAAAGTTAGCATGTTAAAATAGCTGTAGAGCTGGGAGTGGCATTAGTGGCAGTCAGATCATACTTACAATCTGAGTACAAACCCTCCCAGATCCCCCAGGTATGTACGTGGGTGGTAAGCTTGAGCCACTGACCATACTACCACTGATTATACTGCTGTTGTTTTTTGCACACTAACTTGAATGGAACTAGCATATTCATGTTGGGAAGTATGCTCCCTAGCTGCACAGTATACATGTACCTTAATTACTTGTTTTCTGATATGTTTTCTCAATATGAACAAGGTCTTCCTCTCCAAATTTGGCATGATATTCAAAGAACAATTGCATTTGCTGTGTAAATCTTTTTAGTAAAATATTTACTAATTCTTTCAGGGAGAACATATACAAATTCTCACTTTTTTTTTAAATATGCCGTTATCCTCAGATTTATTGTACTTTGCAACTGATTAACTGTGCCCTTTTGCTGTCCTTTATATTTAGTAAACAATCTCAGTGTTGACCAGACACTGTCCAACTTCTAACTTCTCTCCAATCTGAAGAATAGCTGTTCATCTTGAATTTATTACTAATATGTGTGCCTCTTTCAATATGTTTGTCCTCTGTGGAATTGAGTGTATGTATCTAGCTGCAAACTAGAGAGAAAGTAAGACCCTAGTACAAATGAACCGAGAATAACAGAAAAAAGGGAGGAAGAATGAACAAGAGAAGAAAGTATACATTTTTTCTGATACCTGTGAAACATTCAGAAATTTTTGACTGTAACAGCTAATCCTCTAGGAATCATCATTATCTCTAAACAAACTGTTCACATAGACTTGTAATACAGATGTAACATGCATTCCCGATGTTTCTGCCCCCAAAGAGTGAGCATGGCTGGAGGAAGTGTTAAGACAGGAGAAGAAACAGATTGGTACAAATCCAATATAAAGTTACAGCAGCTGATTAGTCATATAACTTATGATGAAGCTAAGTTAAACAAGATCCTCCATTGTGGCAGCAGGATTAGGCCATAAATTAGAATATTAGAAATAAAAATGACAGCCTTTTACTACTTTTAAAATGTATTTACATTTTATTGTGTTTTCTGTGCAGTAACATCTAGATAAGCATTGTAATGGTATGACTTTATATAAAAATCAAATGTGAAATAATGGAAGATTAAATGGTTCTTGTACACAAATAGTGTGGTAATAGAATGCTTAATATTGTATTACATTGCATATGAGAATTGTTTTTGTCATCTGCATTTGGTGTTTAGCATTTCAACTGGAGCTTGATACAAGACATGATAAATATGAGAGGCTTGTGAAACTTAGTCGTGATATAACTATTGAAAGCAAAAGGACCATATTCCTACTTCACAGGATTACTAGGTGAGTCGCAATATTAATTCACATTTCCATGCTGACCCAGAAACTTCTTATTTCTCTGTTGTGTTTTTTTTGTATACATGAGTAACAGATGCAATATTCTGCTGAGACAGACATCAAAGAAGATAAACATAGGCTCAGGTTGTTTCCAATAAGCTGTGTTGTTTTATTTCCTCTAAAAGGATATGTAAGGCAGTGGGTACTAGGGAAGTAAAGGAGTAGTCGACTACAGGCAGTCCCCGGGTTACGTATAAGATAGGGACTGTAGGTTTGTTCTTAAGTTGAATCTGTATGTAAGTCGGAACTGGCGTCAGCTGCTGCTGAAACTGATCAGTTTCAACCGCGGCTGAATCTGGATGCCAGTTCTGACTTACATACAGATTCAACTTAAGAAACCCAGGCGTCCCCAAGTCAGCTGCTGCTGAAACTGATCAGCGGCTGATTCCAGGAAGCCCGGGGCAGAGCCCGGGCTGTCCCGCTGCGGGCGTGCTCCGCTGCTTTGCTCCTGTCCCCCTGGTCTGCTGGGGGGGGGGGGGGGCTCCAGCAAAGCCGCTGGACCCCCCCCAGCAGACCAGGGACACCAGAGCAAAGCCACCGCCTGGGCGGCTTTGCTCGTTTGCCCCCCCCCCCCCCGCAGACCAGGGGGACAGGAGCAAAGCCGCCCAGGTGGCGGGAGTCCCGCCGCCTGGGCGGCTTTGCTCGGGTGTCCCTAGTCTGCTGGGGGGATCCAGCGGCTTTGCTGGACCCCCCCAGCAGACCAGGGAGACTGGGAGAAGCTTTTCTCGCCCCGGAGGACACGGGTGGCGACCCGCCGCCCGTGAGCTCCGGGGTGAGAAAAGCCCCGTTCGTAAGTGCGGATCCGACATAAGTCGGATCCGCGTAAGTCGGGGACTGCCTGTATATGATTAACCAGTAAGCCTAAATTTATCAGTTAATCTAGTCAAGTACTCGTATTCCCCCCCCTTGCTGTCTCTGTATCAGCAAGGGGGATCAGGAGTCGGTGCTGGAGTCAGATGACTTAAAAGCTGGTTCCCCACAGCACTGGTGCTGCCTGTCCCCTTCCACTTTCCCCGTGCTGCTGCTCTATGAGAAGCAGCACCAGGGTGGGGGCAGGGGAGGCTGCTGCGAATCCCTTGTCTTTGGGGCATCCGAGCTCTCTGTGGACACGGGCTGCTGTTTCTGTATTGGAGGCAGCAAAGGGTGGAAGAAACAGAAGCTGGTGCTGGGTAGGGTTGTCAGATGGTTGAGCAAAAAAAAAAGAAATGCGCCCAGTGTGGCAGTTGTGGCCCCGCCTCCTGTTATTTTCAGGAACAACGGCATTGAACAAGAGGGTTTTTGTTGCGCAAGAAGGAGCAGTGTAGACAGCTCCTTCTGGCGCAAGAGCCTCTTCTGCAAAAATGGCGGATCATTAGGTCTGCAAATGAGGCTCGGCAATATTCCACGTTTAGCCTCATTTGCATATTTCTCGCGCAAGAAGCCGCAAGTGTAGACATAGCCAGTGTGAGTGCTATTGTCAGTAAGGTGCCGGCAGCTGCCATTTTTAAACCTTGATGCTGTCCAGGTTTGCTTTGAGCAGAGGTAAACAATATAATGGTTATCATTCTCGTGGCCACTAGATCCTTGCTGCCTAACACTGTGTCTGTTGCTACACAAAGTATAGTGTGGAACTTTCAGGAGGAAAAAGGCTTGTTTGTAGACTCAGCGTAGGTACTTAAATGTTCAGTCCTTCCTTTTGTCTCTGCGAGTTTAGACTCTTTTGTATCCTGAAATCCTGTTTCCTGTAGAAGTGTATTACTGGTGGTTTGCTGTACTGTCTGTACTTCCCTTTCCCTCTGTCTTAACTATTCAGTATAGAGCCCAGTTTCAGAATTCTAACCGCCTTTAAACATTTGTTCAAAACCTAACTCAGCCAAAGCCACAAAATAATTTTTAAAAATATGTTGTACATTTATAATACAATGTACATTGTTGGTTTTTTTAAGTACACTAGATGAACTATCCTTTAAATACTGTATATCAGTGGTACTCAAACTTTTTTTCGCGCACCATTTGAAAATTGATGAGGATCTCAGTGAACTACTCAATGATCTTTCCAAATGTTGCTTGTACCATTAGCTAACTATTGTAAAGGGCTTTGGACAAAAGCACTATATAAATAACCCTTAATAATAAATAATAATAATTATGAACTTTACAACTCATTTTTATATCAGTAGGAGTCTCTTCCCTGTCACAGCAGCCATAGAGCTAACTCTTGGAAGAAAGGCATCACTCCTCAGCAGGCACAGTCCAGTAGCTAGGGAAAACAGCCTCTTTCTCTGGCTGCCACAGCCCAGCATGTCCCATTTCTCACCCGATTGCCTCCCCCACACTTCCTATTTCCCCCACTTCACTCACTGCCTCCTCCTCCTATCCCCAGTTTCTCCCAAGGCTACCAACTCACCTTTCATGTGAGGGTCCAGGCACCTGATTGGTGGAACCATGCCTGGAAACCACTAATTAGGCTGGCAGCCCTTCATTCTCTTGAGTGGGACCATCCAGGTGTGCACCTTAGGGGAAACTGTCCACGGACCACTTGAATGTAGTTTGTAAACCATTAGTAGTCCACGGGCCACAGTTTGAAAGCCTCTGTTGTTTATATAAAATATAATGTAACAGCAGTTGTGGATCATATATGATAGAGGTTTCTGTAGACCATTGGTTCTCATAGTGTGATCTGCGACCGTCTTGCAAGTGGGCCGCAGGCTCGCGGCTCACCCCACTCTCCTGCAGCGGAGAGCCTACACTGGCACTCCAGCACTGTGCCCTCATCCTTGCGGGCTGGATCCAGCTTGCAGGGGAAGGAAGCAGCTCCACATACTGCCACTCCTTCCACAGCTGCAGGAACAGCAGCTCAGGAAACCATTTACCTGGAGGCTTTCCCCGCTGCTCCCATTGGCCAGAATCCCGGCCACTGGGAGCAGCAGGGAGCAGTGCCTGGGAGCAGCGGGAGGCATGGAACCAGGTACGCGTCCCCCATACTCCTTATCCCCCTCAAGTACCCATCTCCCACTGAGACCCCACACACTGTACCTGCTACAGCATCCTCCCTTCCAGACTCCTCCACTCTCAGCCTGCTCCTGCACCCAACCTCCCGGCCAGACCCTCCCCCCATCCCATTCTTGCACCCTAGTTTCCACCCAGACCCCACATCCTTAGCCTGTTCCTGCACCCAACTTTCCAACCAGACCCCTCCACTCCCAGCCTGCTCCTGCACTCCTCCTGGCCAGACTCTGTACCCTCACCCCTTTGTGCATCCATTTTGTCATCATGGGTGATTGGTTGGTGGTTCACAGAGGGTTTGTGTTGAGCCGGGTGGGCTGCAGGCCAGAAAGTTTGAGAACCACTGCCTTAGTGGCATATTTCATAAATACTGCTTAAAAACATATAAAGTAGATCCTTACGCTGTTAATCAGTCGTATTACAAAATGCTGTGAATTTTGGGTATGGGAGACGGGACTTCTGCAGATTTTTTTTTCTAGCTTTTCTGTATAATTTAGTTTGAAGCTTGTTATTATCTTCCTTGTTATTTCTGCTTTCATCATAATTAAAGTAACAGCCTGAAATAAGCAGAAATCTATTCAGACTGGGTTTGACTGGTCGATTATCTTAAAGGTAGTTCTTTTTAGCATCTGTAGTAGAATTCAAAGGTACCTACTTCCACTAGATCAGAAAGATTCATTTTAACTTTTTCATTCCAAAATATTGAATTTTGACTGCACTAATTAAACAGTTATTAGTAAAAGATAATGTAATTTAACTCTTTGTTGATGTTCTAATATCTGCCACTTTGTAATTTTATTTGTGTTCTGTGTTTACAGTGCCCCCAATAGGGAGGAAATACTAAATGAATCTGAGGCCAAATTAGAAGCTGTCAGACAGAAAATTAAGCAAGTAGCACAAGAACTGGTAGGAGAAGATATGTATCAGTTTCACAGAGCCATTTCTCCAGGTAAGTATACATTGCGCTAGGATGTATGCTCACATTGGGCCGAATTCAGTTTAGATACAACTCCATTACTTCCGCAGCCATGCATTTACTTACACCAGGGCTGAATTTGCAGTTTAAAACATAGATTGTGTTTTTTCTCTTTTTGAAGATTAAAAAGCATGCTCTTGATTATATTTCATAACGCTAAAATATGTAAACACATTATATAGATATGAGTATTAAGCACAAACTCTAATGTGTGCACCATTCAAACTTCCCCCCTCGATTTCAACTTCTCTGTGTAAATGGCAGTCTTTTTATAAACAAGTTTCAAAGGTCATCTTAGTTTTTCAGCTGCACTGATGGACACAATATGTTGAGTTTTCCCACAGAGTTTTTTATATCCTTCTCTCACATGCAAAAGAACTGTATTTAGGCACTATCTGTGGCACTAGTGATCAACAGAAACTCTGGCTGTAAACATCACTTGGTCTTTAGGGGTATGTCTACACTACCCTCCTACTTCGAACTAGGAGGGTAATGTAGGCATACCGCACTTGAAAATGAAGCCCGGGATTTGAATTTCCCGGGCTTCATTTGCATAAGCCGGGCGCCGCCATTTTTAAATCCTGGCTCGTTCGAACCCCGTGCCGCGCGGCTACACGCGGCACGGACTAGGTAGTTCGGACTAGGCTTCCTAGTTTGAACTACCGTTACTCCTCGTGGAATGGCATTCAGCTCCTGGGCCTAAGGTTCCCCACCCCTGCTCTAAGAAATTGAATAGCATGAGCTGACTGTATTGTGAATATCTTGTTTTTATTTGAAATCTTTATTTGCGTATGTAAGTGCCTTTTGCATTAAGGTGATTCTTATATCATCAGTGAATCCTTAAATGCAGTTCTCTGATGCTTATGACTAGGGATGTGAAGGTTTAACCAGTTAACTGATGGCTCTGGAGCAGCTCTCCACTTGTCATGGGCAGGGGGCCGCTCCAGCCATGCAGGAGGCCCTCCACAGACAGGGGATGCTCCAGCACAGCCCCTGACTGTGGGAAGCCCTGGCCCACCTGCCTGCCGTGAGGGGGATCTTTCAACCCAGTACCCTCCCTCCACTTGCCCCCCTTTTAATTCATTAACCAGTTAAACAATATGTTTAACCAGATAGTCAGTTAAACAGGATTTTACATCCCTAGTTTTGACCTGGTATCAAGTATGAACAGTTTGAGGCCTGATGGAAATATACACAATGCCAATAAAATCTATGGTGTGCATAGATTCCCTTTTGGCTCATATTTCACACCATGTTATAATCCAGCATAGTTTGTGGTGTGCACAGCATTTAAAGGCTCTGCTTCATGTAGCTATCAGAGCATATAAATTTTAAGCAGCATTTTAAGTGTAAAAGGACTCAAATTGCATACAATTCAGAATACTGGAGTAGTAGGGATGTTAAATTGAGGTTAATCAGCTAATTAAGTAGTCGATAGAATACTCTATCGATAGGAGAGTACTCGCTACCCCCGCCGTGGCTTTGTACTTTAAATATAGTAAAATGCAGAGCTGCAGCGGGATTAGCTCCTTGGGCCGGCTCGCACCAGCTCCAGGACACTGTGGCTCTGCTCCCCCTCCTCCGCCCCCCCATCTTCCTGCACCGTGGAGACCGTGCTGGGGGAACTGAATTTTCAAGAAGCAGCAAGCAGGGGGAAAGCGAGTAGTCGATTCGATTACCCAAGAAGCATATGCTTATCAGTTAGTCGACTAGACGACTACTCCCTTACATCCCTACACTGGCGACCTCATAGCAGAGGCTTAGAAAGCAAATGAGAAAACCTGACACACTCTAGGTGTTGGAGAATGCTCTTGGGGAGTGGGGGTGAATGCACTGATATACAGGCAGTCCCCGGGTTACGTACAAGATAGGGACTGTAGGTTTGTTCTTAAGTTGAATCTGTATGTAAGTCGGAACTGGCATCCAGATTCAGTCGCTGCTGAAACTGATCAGTTTCAACAGCGGCTGAATCTGGACATCAGTTCCGACTTACATACAGACTCAACTTAAGAACCTCAGGCGTCCCCAAGTCAGCTGCTGCTGAAACTGATCAGCAGCTGATTCCAGGAAGCCCGGGGCAGAGCAACTCTGCCTCGGGCTTCCTGTAGTCAGCCGCTGGTCAGTTTCAGCAGCGGCTGAATCAGGACGCCTGGGGCAGAGCAGCTCGGGTGCTGCTGGGTTGGTCCAGTAGCGCGGCCGCTCCTCGGCGCTACTGGACCAACCCAGCAGCACCCCAGCTGCTCTGCCCCAGGCGTCCTGATTCAGCCGCTGCTGAAACTGATCAGCAGCGGCTGAATCAGGACTCCTGGGGCAGAGCAGCTGGGGTGCTGCCGGGTTGGTCCAGTAGCGCCAAGGAGCGGTGCTGCGGGACCAACCGGCAGCGTCCCACCTGCTCTACCCCAGGCTTTGCTCCACGTCTCCCTGGTCTGTTGGGGGGGGGGGGGGGGCACTAGCTGCGTTCCCCCCCCCCCCCCCCCCAGCAGACCAGGGAGACGTGGAGCAAAGCGGCGGAGGACCCGGGCCGGACCGCGGTGCTTCCAGATCAGCGCCGAGGTCCGGCCCAGGTCCTCTGCGGCTTTGCTCAGCGTCTCCCTGGTCTGCTGGCTCCCCCAGCAGACCAGGGAGACGGGGAGCAGCTTTTCTCGCCCCGGAGGAGGCGGGCGGCAGGACCAGGCGTCCCTCCGCTCCAGTCCTCCGGGGCGAGAAAATCCCCGTTTGTAACTGTGGATCCGACATAAGTCGGATCCGCGTAACTCGGGGACTGCCTGTAGTTCATTTTAAAGACATAGCACCAATTTGAAAAATCACATTTCTGTGTGAAATGTCTGTAAACTTGCTCTAATTTCAAGTAGCACCTAAGATCACAATAACTGAAAGGAATGAATGAAAGTAGCAATTAATTTCTAATTTTTGTGCTTTCAATAAGATCACTTCAGTGACAGCACCCAGGACAGTTTAATATGAAGATGTAATGACAGGAGGCCATGTATTTTCTGTTCTGGATTAATCAGATGGGTTGTGGGCTTTCACCTTCATCCTGAGTGTTGGTATAAATTATGCTCATGTTCTGGTTGAGGTCCCTGAAGGGTACCATAATGCCACAGTATTTTTCATACACCGGTACAACAGGAATGTCACTGAATATGTAGTTGAATATGTAGCTGACATATTAATAATACAAAGCGCTTTAAACTCCAACGAGTAGTCTTGGGTAAGGTGTTGATGGTATCAGAGAGGGCTAAAGGTCAATGAAAGAAATGTCCAGATGATTCTGTAAATTATTTAGGCACCGCCTTTGATGCCAGAGATCCAGTGGACAGAGTGAAGTTAATTACTCAGCTGCCTCTGCCAACAGATGTTATCCATCTAAGATCCTTTCTGGAGCTGACAGAGTTTTGTATGAAACTTGCTCCACAACATGAAGAAAAGGCAACCCCCTTTTTAAAAAATGGTTCAAGACAAATGAGGCACAGAATTGGACTCCAGCTCATACCAAAGCAGTAACTCAATTTAAAGGAGCCTTACTGCAGATCTGGATAACTAGACCCTGAAAAACCTTTCGTGTTAGAAGTTAGTGCTACAGAGTCAGCTTGGGAATGATCTTAATGCAGGAAGACAAACCAGTGCCTTCCAAATATTGGATGAGACTGAAGTAAAATTTTTGCCTTGCAAAATATAGTCATTGGTAGTATATTGGGGTATATTTCATTTTAGTTACTTGACAGGACATACCTTTGTCATTCTGTGAACCCTGCATACTTCCAAAAGATTACCAGTGTGGTGCCCCAAATTTAATGGAGCTACATATGTGTATACCTAAGGATGGCTTTGAAGATAAGAGGTGACAAGAAAAGTAATGAATCAGCTTATTGGAATAGCACATGTGACCAGTTAGCTAAGTAGGCAGCATGGGGAAACAGTTTGTTGGAGGAAACTAAATAAGAGGGCCAGGTATAGTTAGTAGTTAATCCCAAAGTGGAGTTTACGGATCATGGTCTGGTACAGGAAGAAGTAAACAGATAAAAAAGGATGTCACGAGGGTAGGGAAATTTAATAAAACAGAAGTGGAAGTGACTACAGAAGGCTTAATCTCGATGAAAACTGGAGAACATTGGAAATGGGTAATACCTGAATTTATAGGATTAAATTTACTGTTGTGGGTTCATGACAGACATGGACATCAGGGAATTGATTAAAAGTAAGGAGTGATTCAGGTGAGATGGTTGGTAAATCATGGCAAGGATGTAAAAAAGTATGTTCAGAGATATTTTCCTTGTGCAGCAGGGAATGCAGATTGTTGACTCAAAGGGGTCCCTTCATTGTGTCTTAGTTCTAGAATACAATTTGATTCCATTGGATCACTGCTCCAAACAGCAAAGTGGAATAAGCTTCCGCTGGTAATTGTAGATTCTTTCACAAAATGAGCACAGGCTATCCTTACGAGAAATAAATCTGCAAACGAAATTCTTACTGAACAAGTGTTCTCAAGAAGGCGTATCCCTGAAAGGATAGGCTCAGGTCAGAGAACTAGTTTCACTGGTAGGTAGCATGATGAAAAATGCCATGAAAATCTGTGGAATTGATCAATGATTTCATATCTCTTACCATCCCCATGTAAGTGGACAGATAGAAAAGATGACTAGAGCTATAAGAAGTCCCCAATTTATGAATTGGGTGTGTTCCAAAAGTTTGTTTGTAAGTTGGATGGAACTCAGAACACATTTCCCATAGATACAATGTTATAAATAGTGTTTAGGTTCCCAGGCTAGTCCACAGAAGCCTATTTTACCCATAATGTAGCTGAAATATTGTATATTTGCAATGAAAAATAGTTGAAATAGATTTTTATATAACCTTGAATTGCTGGTGCTTGAGGCAAGGCAGGTTGAATTAGATAAGAATGAGGAAGCAGGTGGAAATTCTGAAGGGCACTTCTGGGTATGCCACTTGTCCCCCTACCCTACTCCCCCAGCATGGGCTGTGCCTAACCCTTACTCACCAAGAGGTGGTAAGCAGCACAAGCGTGGCCTGGAGGACTCCAGAAGAGGAGAGGGTGACCGTGTAGCCAGGGGTCGGGGTGAAGCAGCAGTTTCCCCTTTAGAGTGCCATTTCTCTCTAGCCATTGGCTGTGCAGCTGCCACCTGCTGCTCTGAAGTCTCCAGCCAGCACTCGCACTGTGTGTGCTACCTCCTGCCTGATCTCCTGAGGCTGCAGATGAGCTTTGTATGTATGTGCTAATGTTTGTAAGTTGGATGTTTTGTAACTTACTGAGTGCCTGTATAGGTAATGGCCATTGTGACTAAGCAAAACTGAATGGACATGGGACTTGCCCATGTGATTCCATACTCTCTTTACCTATAATTTCCCACAGTAAGAATAATGGGATTCCATTCCACATGGCCGAGGCTATAAAAGGCCCTAGAAACACCTTCTTTTTGCTTCTTTCCTGGTCAGACCTCTGAACTATAGACTTATACTAATGGGAGCATTCTAACAAAGGGACTGAGGTGCTTCCAGTGATTTGGAAGCAGCCAGAACCTTATCAAGCCAGCAGTTTATTCCATTGCTGCTATAAGGCTGAACCTAGAACTTTGCAATTATTGTGTGTATTTGATTCCTTTAACTAATTTTAACTCTCATCTTTCTTTTATAAATCTTTAGATTTTTAGATATTAAAGAATTGGAAACAGTGGTTTTTTTGGGGGGTGTATGTGAGATTTGAGTTGTATATTGATTTGGGTGTATGGATGGTCCTTTGGGCTCAGAAAAATCTTTTATCTGATGAGATTGGTTGTAAAGAGCCACTCATCTCTGAATCCAGTATTTTTGGTGGTAAGATAAAGACTGGAATGCATCAGGAAACTGCTCTTATATGACTTTTTGTTAGCCAAGTGTGCTGAGACAGAAGTTACTTTTGTGGCTGGTTTGATGCATCTTATGGGGGAATAACCACCAGTGTTTTGGAGTGTAGTTGCTCTATTTCTCAACATTGTGACCTGTTATAAGTTGTGACCTACTGAAGCACAGGGACTTCTACTCTCTATTCAGGAGTTGGGGTGATGAGAGAGAAAAGTAGGATAGCTTTAAAAAAAAAGTAGAATCCAGATTAGGCACAGTGGAGTTTGTAAACTTGCTAGATCTTTCCTGAAAGTTATAATACCCAGAAAGCCTTTAATAGGTCCCAGAGTTTTAACCTTGACCTTTTAATAGCTTTAAAATTTTCCACTCCAAGTTAGTATATTTAAAAAAGCCCTTTGCACTAGTTCTTATTATGGACTAGTACAGAAACTGTGCACAATTTTTGGACCAAAACATTTCTGAATTAAGAATGAATTGAAAAAAGAATTTTAAAAATGCCAGTGTCCCATATCTCAAAAGCAGCTTGTCCAATTAACCTCACACTTCCTAAAAATATTCTCCTCTGGCTTGAAATCAAACATGAGACATCCTCTTGCTCTCCACCCTACCTCTCTCAGAAAGAATAATAAGGGGCTATAACTAGACTTACAATGAAAACTATCTTAACCACCTTAATTATGGATTCATGACTGTAGCTGCATAATAAAGATGGCTGATATTTATTTTATTTGGTATAATAACGGTTAGTCTATAAATAGAACAGTGCAAGATGCTGGGAATATTGTTTGCCACTTTAATTGTTAAATGTTTTTTTTGGGGTAATTCCAAATAGTTGTTCTTTTGACTTAAAGATAAAACAATTCTGGCAGCGCACTAAAGGAGTTTGATGCTTTCCCTCATTAAGCATAGTGCTAATGGCACGCAGGATGTTTCCCCAAAGGATACTTGTCTGAGCTCAAACACTGAGTATAGTACTAATAATTGAGCAACAAAACCTGATGCCTGTTTTCTACACTTAACAGTACAGATTGTCCCAAGGGATGATTAAACAAGCAAACATACTTTTTACTGAAATATTCTGAAATAACTAGTCACTTTTTAAATGTTTAACTTTTAATTTGTTGTGAATGTTCTGTTTTCCTGATATTTTAAAAATGTCAGCATTTGGAACATAGAATTCCTGCTTCTTGCCTCAATTTGTGATATATAACCATTATATCCTGTGAGGAAATGTGAAATGTGTGTTGTTTTTCTTTTTAATTTTATCAGGAAGTCAGGAAGACTGGCAAAGATTCTAGGCATAAACTCTAAAATGAAGGAGAGACAAAGTAGCTTTTCATGATGACTCTTTAGTCTATTCCAGTAAATTAATACTGTGACAGTGTCACTAATGTACACCAAATGCACACTCTAAAATGAAGCACCCCAAAACACATGCTTTATAAATAGTAAGATTTGTGGAAATACTTGAAAGTATATTTTGAGGATAATTTGCATAAATGTAGTAATTCCATTATGCTCGAAAGATAAGCCTTTCTCAAGCTTTACCTTCTTAGGCAACTGCTGCAAACAAATATTTATTATCATGATAGAGGTTAATTATGATAGCCATGCATTTGATAGACACTTTTACAGCATGCATTTAGGACTTGTGAGTGGTGAAGGACGAAATCCACTACTTCATAAGGACACAATTCTAGATATTTGTCTAAGCATTAATCAGTTGGGGCATGATTCTCCTCCCTGATACATCCATGAAAGTCAAGAGTGCCTAGAACAGTAAGACCCTGATCTGTTTGGAGCCTTTCTGCATTACTGTAATACAAATTAATCACAGGTGTAAGTAGGGCTTTGTCTAGCTGAGCTTTTCCATTGCATTACGGCTGGTGTGCCTTCACTGGTAGGTAGAAGTGGGAACACTTGTGACGGAAAGGATAGGTTACCATCAGCTTTTTACCACCATGCTTTTACTTTCTCTCAACAGAATTAGATTACATTGTTATAATAATGTCAGCATCTTGTCTTGCCTGGTGTTCCCATGGTTGCTGTGCAGGGTAAAATTACAGGGATGAGAGCAGCAATGGAATTATGAAACATCTGGGTTGACAAAGCTTAAGAACACAATTTCTTCTCTATAGGCACTATCTGTGCTAGAATAAGACTCGCGCTGAAAAATTTAATTGTGGCCAAACAGTGTTATATGGCTTAGGTCTTGCTTGTGGCCTTGTCCTCTGTAGGGATGTTTTGCAGGTCTAATGAATATGGCATATACAACACAGGAAGCCAGTCTCTGGCAAGGTGCACAATATTGTTGCCCTGACTAGTGTAGACAAGAAACTTACGTTGATGGAATGGGAAATATTATTATCCTGCTAGAGGAACACATTTTAGCCCAGTTAGTTACCTGTGTCATAATGTGGTGTACTAGCATGAATGTATGAGGGCTGCTTTCCTGTCTAAATATCCAAGAAAAAGCCATGTTTAAACAAGGTTATTTTTGTAGAGTATGCAGGGATCTGTTGAATAGAAACTGCATTGGCTGATAAAGTTTCTGTATAGTGACCATACAAGTATTTTTCCACTCTCCTGTTTTTGTTCATGCCATTAGTCTTTATTTTTTTATACAATAAACATCTCATATGAAACTTACCTTCACAACTCCTTTTTATGTATATATCTCAAAACAATTTTAATATACAGTTCTAAAACAATAGATGTGGGATGGTTCCCCACTGTTGATTTTAAGGAAGTTATAGAAGAACTGTAGCAAAAATGATTAAACGTCATTTTTTTCCTATGCTTGTAATAAACAGGGGCATGAAGGAAGTCTGAAATGGTTTAAAATAAGCTGAATGAATAAGGTATAACAAATAATTGTAGAAGGATCACCCTGGAGGATAATTTTTTATCCTTTAAACACGTAAAGAGGAAGAGATCAATGAAGGAAGTCATTAGCTATTGAGAGATATTAGGGAGATTTTAATAAAATAGGATTGGGCTATAGCTGAAAAATCAATCAAGTTCACCTCATTTTTCATGAACAAGAGTGGAGGTAAGATGCCAGAAATGGAAACTGAAAAAATAAAGAATTATTGGTGTGTAAGTTGCTGTTTATCAGATCTAATTGTGTTGATTGACTTTCTGTTTTTAAATATGGCTAATTAAAATTAGCCAAATGGTGACTTTTCTCAGACGGCATCATTATTCTCAGATCTTTGTGATTTTTTCCCTTTTCCCTTCAGTCCTCATGCTTTTCCTATTCTCTCCCTTCCCTCCAAAACCTCTTGGCTCTTTGCATTATTTTCCAAGCAACTTAAAACCTCTTCTCTTACTGACTTTGGCAATATTCATAATATCTATGCTAGAGAACTTAAAAAATAATCGTTTCCATTGTGAATGTGCAGTGATCTACAATAAATTCAGCTACTGTTCAGCAGGATATAATACATGAAATAATTGGTTATCTGGAAGAGTTCCTGGGCTGAGAACTTAAGCTTGGGAGGAAACTTGGGATATGCAATGAGAGTTTCTCAAAGTTTTTCATAGTATGGGTCATCTTATAAATAGAGACATTGTGTAGTATACATCACCCCACCCATTAACTGGACCTCTCCCTTCCAATTTGTAATGCTGTAATATCACTGCAGCAGTTGCTTTCATGGAAAAGTGCCATTAGGGAAATAGTTAATGTATTTTAGCTGTCTGAATACAGTTTAGTAGCTAGAATTGGGAGATGCTAGCATCATGTGACCAGTCAATTCTCTAGAGTACACTGGGAAGTGCTATACAGATCACCAGTAGCTTAGAGACCACATTTTGGCAACAAACCCAGGAAGAAAATGATAGGGCCAATAGAAATCTTAGACTTGTCACATTTGCCATTTGAGGCACATAAGAACCGTGCTTTAATGAACAAAACTGATATAGCACACAGCAGAGGTGAGCAAGAATTTTTGACTGGGGGCCACTTCAGAAATTTTTGAAGTGGCCCTTGAAGGGGTGGGTCCTCAGGAGGAAAGGGTGGGGCTTCCCTGCCCACAGACCCTGATTGGTCTCGGGGTGGGGAAGCTTGTGAAGTCTTTGCCCCCGTTACCCCCCCTCTCTCCCGAGAGAACCACTAGCTGTTCTGAACAGCTGGCAGTTCCCTCTAGGTGCCAGTGCCCCTGATGATGGGAGGAGACTTCACACGCTCCCCTCCACCTCCCAACCAATCAGATCCTGGGGGCAGCGGAAGCATGCAAAGTCTCTTCCCGCCCTTCCCCTGTCTTGCAAGGAGCACGTGGCGCTTAGAAGCGTCGCACCTCTTGCAGGGTGGGAGGAGACTTTTCAAATCAGAGCTAGGAGCATGGGGCAGCTCCCTGCCCTCGGGTGCGTGGAGTTTAGAGTCAACCGCCAGGGTTGACTCTAAGCACCGCATGCTCTCCAGTCCCTAAGCCCTGATGGGCCTAGGGGTGAGGGAGCAACAGGGCCTCCATAGGCCAGATCAACTCATTTGACGGACCGGATCTGGCCCATGGAGGCCCTTTTTCCCATCCCTCGCATAGAGCATACCCAGATTTGATCCTCTTTATATTGAATCCATCTGAACAGAGATTCAGGCAGTCTAGTAGGGAGAGATGATCCTGACTGCCTTTTCCATATCACTGAAAATCCGTATTTCTGTGGTTAAGTGGCCACCAATGCGAACTCTGGGTATTCCTCCTCTCTGCTGCCAATGAAGTAGGCCATCTGGCACAAACAAGGTATCTTACAAAAAACATTGATAGGATCCTTAATTAGCTGTAGTGGTAATTGTGCTTTTTTTCTAAAGCACTTCCTCTTCTTCCAAGAATGGAAAGAAAGGCATCAGGAGTCAAGCTGAGATCTTCCATGTGCGCATGACCTTGCAACAAACATAGCTGCAACATTGTGTCCTTATATAGTTGGGGGAGGCAAATTAGAGCCTTGACTGAAGAGGCAATTCTATTTTGGTAACTTTGAAATAAAGGGGTTTGGATAAAATAAGCCAAAATATAAAAATGCCAACCAAATAGTAGAACATGCAGATATGAGCTCATAAGTAACTAAAATAAACTACCTCAGCATACACAGCAGAATCCTTCCTAAAAAAAAAAGGGAGGAAAGATATAAGTGGGTAGGAGGGAACATGAAGGAATTGTAATTCTTGGTAGTGATGAGCATTATGTTAACTAGCATACACAACATACTTGGGTCTTGTCTGTATGAGAAATTTGCAATAGTTTAACTAAGTGTGATATTATATCTGTGTATTTAAAACAGAGTAAAAGGCTCTGTGGATATTCTTATTTCAGTTTAATAGGGGCTTAGTTTAGTTTCAGTCAGTTATAGAGTTAGGAGTCTGAATGGAGATCAGCATTTCTTAAACTGCATTAAGATAGTTTAAGATTTGCACTGCTTTAACTAAATGGGTTCAAAAGCTGATTTGAGTAAAACTGGATCAAGCAGCTTGTCTGTGTAGACATGGCACAAGTTGTATTTTTCTGTCCTAATAGAATCCAAAAGCTGTATGTAACTCTGCATGGCATATTGACTTTGAAGAGTTGCTACAATGAATAAAAACAGTAGCAAATAAAATACTTTTTAAAATGTAAATGCCTCTTTGAAGGTTTTGGTTCAACGCTCTGTTTGGACTTGTCATCTGTCTCCATTGCACAAAGGCCAGTAGTTAGCAGTATCATAGTACTTTTTTAAAAAAAAGCCTGTTCTCACAACAGGATATCCAAATCACTGGTGTGTCTGAGAAAAGCTGGCTCTAGAATCAGCTTTCTTTCTGCATGCAGTTTTAAAATTAACCTTTGACTTCACTTCATTCCCAAATATGTAAGCTTTAGGACAGCTTTGTAGCAAATAAGCAGCTGGTGGATAGTTTTACAGAACTTTAAACTTTTGTATAATCAACTTCAGTTTCTAGCATTACTTAATGGAAATGGAACTTTTTAATGTGAATCTAATAAAAGCTATTTTCTTGAGTCTGCAAAACACCTGAATTGAAATAAAGACTGTGAGAAGAGTGAACAGGGTGTTGACTCAAATCTAATGATCACATTTAAACATTAACACCTTTAACTATTTTACTGCTGTTTATATTAGTAGAAACATCCAGTGTGGTCCAGTTGGTTATTTCACTAGTTCTCTAATTTTGTCTTTCTGAGACAAGTTTACAGGAGAGAGATCCTCTAACAGGTTAATGATGGACAATTTGCCACTACTTTTATCAGTGTTTAATTTTAAGGATCAGGGAAGGCACTCTATTCATCTCATGATAAACACTGGTGTATTCTAGTTATTTGAAAGGATGTTCCACAAGAGTACAGTTAAAGGTTTTACATAATAGGTATGAGGGTAGGTTTGTGGCCTAAATTTCACATTAATCTCTCTTGACCAATACCTCCACTGTCTGCAAGTTCAAATCCTAACAGGCAATTTCACGTGATGCTCCTTTACCCGTGAGCAGTGCCTTACCTACTCCCATCCATCCTGCAATGCTGCTGAAATCTCATTCCAGTTGAAGTAGAAGGTATGAAAAGGATTTCCCCTGCTGTTCTTTGTGTGTCCACTGTGTGCTGACGTGGCAGAAAACCACAGTACAGGCAGTCCCCGGGTTACATACAAGATAGGGACTGTAGGTTTGTTCTTAAGTTGAATTTGTATGTAAGTCGGAACTGGTACATATTGTAGGGGAAACTCTAGCCAAACATTTCTCCAGAGCTCAGTTTTATTCTCCCACACCTCACTTCCCTCAGTTCTTTATTCTCAAGCTGAGGTGTCTGCTGAGAAAAGCCGCTCCGCGTCTCCCTGGTCTGCTGGGGGGAAGCAGCTAGTGCGGGGTTGCCTCACCCCGTTTGTAAGTAGGGATCCGATGTAAGTCGGATCCGAGTAACCCGGGGACTGCCTGTATTGCATTTCCTATTGCTGCACTCAGGCCAGATCCACAGTACAGTTGGCTTAAGGTACTTAATTCCAGCTATGTAAAAAATGTAGCTGAAGTCAATGTACCTTAAATTGAGCTTCAGCGCTGTCCTCACAGCGGGAGGTCGATGGGAGAAACTCATGTTGACTTTTCTTACTCTTTATGAAGAGTAAGCATATTGGCGCCAACTGGGCACCCTCAGCATTCGATTTAGCGGGTCTTTATTAGACTCACTAAATCAAACGCTATAAGATGGACTGCCGCAGTGTCAATATTCCTGCAAGCAGAGATGTGGCCTTAGTGCCCGGATACCTGCTGGCCAGTGTAAGAAGGGATCAGCCCTTGCTGTCTCCTTTAGCCATCTTCTAGCAGTGGCAGTTTTAAAAGATTAAGAGTGGGGACATGAGGAAGACATTGAGAAAGTGCAGGAGAAAAATGAAAATAAGTCTGAAGGGGAATAAGAATTAGGGACGTAACATGCCATTCAATTAGTTAACAGGTTAAATGTTAAGTATAACTGATTAAACAGGGACAGGTCGGGGAGGCTGCTCCAGCCTGCTAAGGTGGAGCACCCTCTATCTGACGTGGTCGTGCTGGAGCAGCCTTCACACCACTGGTAGGGGCTGCTCCATCCCAGCTGCTTCTGGCTCTGCTTCCAGCCTGGGGAGCTGAAGCAGGGAGCTGGCAGACCTGTCCTCCCTGGTCGCTGCTTCTGTCTCCCCCTCCCCTTGACTCCTCCACCTGTGGTGGGCTGCTCCTGGGTAATAGTTAACCTTTACCCAATGGATAACATATTACCCATTCACATCCCTAATAGGAACAGAGAAATAATATGCAGGAAGAAAGAAAATAGGCCTTTTATTGCTGTGATTTTTCAGCCCAAAAATCACGTGATTATAAAAATATTTTAAGTTAAACATTTACATTTAAATTTTAATTTGTAATATTTCTCAGTCTCTCTTTTTTTAACCTTAGCCTGCCCTCATCCCAATTTGCATGTAATATTTCAAGCTGAAATTTCAATATTCATATGCAGAAATGTGATCCCCGCCATGTCTTAAGCAGTTAGAGCAAGTTTCCATTTATTTACTCCAATATCTCAGATTGGGTAGCTGGGATTTTAACACTGTCCATCTCATTTCAATAGCACTCGTCTCCCTCCCTCCCAGCTCCTTCCCTTAATCTCTAGTCTCTCCTCAGTCTTCAGGTCCTATCTTCTTTTCTGATCCTCCAAATTCCTGTTGCTTTTGTGTGTAACCCTCTGGCAACATCTTATGTATTTGCAGTTTCCAACTATAATAGATCACTGTTTGTTTTAGGGAGCATGCCCTAGTTGCTTCAGATCTAAAATGAAACGAACTTTGGAAAAAAATAGCATGCAAAGTGAATTTTTCATTGTTTGTTTAGATTTCAATGACAAGAAGTCTGCTAAAGTCTGTTGTCGTTTTTGGTCTCTGAATTAGGTCCCTGTAAGAACTTGCTTGAAAATCTTTATGCTGAATATTTCTTCTGAATATATTGAGATTGTGTGCAGAAGATTTGTCTTCTAGAAAAAAATGTTCAATCTTTCAGTTTTCAAAATGCATGAGAAGGATAGCATAGCTCATTTCTATTGTTTGTTGCATTTCTTTAGTAGGATTAACTGGTGGTGATGGAAGATTAAATTAACTGTTGTTAACTAAAGTAAATGTAATTAAACATGCCAAACCTACTTCTCAGTTCTGGTAAACTGTATCTCTATTTGTAGAAAGTTCCAGAAATAATTATAGAGGTCTTTATTTGGACTTCTCCGTGTGGATACAAGGAAAACAAAATGAATTACACAAAGCAGCCTTATAAACTACTCCATTACAGCACAATCCATAAATAATCCTATTTTGGAATAAATCCAAAACAAGAGCAGAAGGGAAAGGTATTGTTGGATGAAATAGTAAAATGGGATGGAATTTTTCACCTTGGGGATTATTTTCTGAGGGTAGCGGATGTCCTTCCATTAATCTAAAATATAACATATTTAAACATCCTTTTTACCTGGACATAAAAACACCTTATTTCAAGGTCTTGGGTCATTTAAATGTCATCTTTGAACTTCTGGCAGAGAATTTTTTTTCAAATCTTTATACTATGGTCAAATATGGTTTTTTACTCAGATAAACTAGACATATTTGAAAGATGATAATATACAAGCCATTATGTAAGCAGAAATCTTTCTGAAATGAGGGGAATCATGGAGAAGGGGCAAAGGAAAACAAATGGCAAGCCAGATGTTTTTGTTTAATGCATCTGTGTGAAAGTCAGTGTGAAAAAGTATGTGAAGTGAGAGTTGAGAGAGATGTGGGGATGATCAGAAATAAAGTTGCAAAATAAAAGAAAGAGAAACAGGATGTGTAGAAATAGAAATAGAAAAAGGAAAGAAGAATCTGTGGACTAGGGTGAATTTAGGGAATGGGATGGTATAAGGATGTTAAAATCTCAGTTAAAATGAGATGCAATTTGTATCGACTATACGATTAGTAGATAAGCGTCACTTTGCAGAGCACAGCGGGAGTATCTCCAGGAGCCAACTTGAGCAGGAACTAAGTAGTCTTGGCTCGTGCCAGCTCCAAAGCCACCCACACTGCAGCTCTGTCTAGCCCAGACTGCCATGAACCGGGTTTGCTTGGTAGCAAAAGCCCCTGTCCGTGTGGGGGGGGGCCCAGCTCCCTGCTGGGACCCCTGTGGATGGGCTGCTTCTCAGCAGCTTCCCCTATCCCCCCCCCCCCCCCCCCCCGTAGCCTTGGATAAAGGCAGTATGTGGGGGGGGGACAGGTGGAACCCTGGAGACGGTGCTGGGGTGAGCGCTGCAGAGAGAAAGGGGAGGGCACCACAGAGAGCATGGGACGAATGGGGAATTCTTGAGTCTCTGCTCACCCCATGCTCCTTAGCGCACTTCTGTTTTTGAAATGTACAGGAGCGCCACAGAGCTCTCGTACATTTCAAAAGCTGGAGCACCCACAGTGGGAACCTGTGGGAGCGGGGACTGAAGCTGTCTGCTCAGTCCCCACCTGCACTGTTTCCCCGCCATGCCTCTGCCTCCCCATCTCCCTGCAAAGACAGTGCCTCTCTCTGATAGAGGTAGCAAATGGGGGGGAGGGACAACTAGTTGAGTCACTACTTGATTGTCTGATAAGCATTTGCTTATTTGGATAGTCGACTAGTCAGTTACATCCCTAGGATGGTATAGTCAAGGGAATGATGTATAGGGGATTTGGGAGCTTGTTTGATCTTTTGGCAGAAGTTGGTCCCCTGAGTCTTCATTCTCCATCTATTCTCCAGTCCAAAGGTAGCAGAAATATTCTCTGCCAGAGGTTAGGGACGTTAGCTATCATGTTGTCGAGTAGTTGTGTAACTGCATGAAATCTTAGTGGTTACCCATTCGTTCAATAGTCCCTGGGGGTGGGGCCAGCAGCCAGTGTGCTCCCAGCCCCGCTCCTGGGGAGCCCCTTGCTACACTGCGCTGCTGCCTCTGTATTGGAGGTAGCAGTGCGGGGTGGCAGGCAGCATCCCATTCACGAAGGGAGCCAGTTTAAAAACCAGCTTTCCTCGCGGACTGGCTGCCTGCTGCCCTGTGCTATTGCCTCTGATACAGAGGCAGCTGTGCGTGGAGGCAGCGAGCCCTGTTCGTTGGGAGCTTGGATCCCCACATGGACAGGGTCTATTGCCATGGAGCAGACTCTTTCCCAAAGGGCCCAGGTGGGCCTCCACAGGCTGAGGACTGTGGTAGACAGAAGGTGCTTCACGGCAGCCTTCCTTGCCCCTCCCTCCCACATTGCTCCTCTGATAGAAAGCTGGCTCCCTGCACATATTGGCTCCAGCCTACCCCTCCCACCCTCTGGGCTGCTGCCTGTCTGTCAGCAGCTGTGCAGGGAGTGAGGAGGGACAGGTGGATCCAGTGCTTATAAGAAGCTGGCTTTTATGCTAGCTCCTTATTGGCACCAACTCCCTCTCCCCCCGCCCTTGCTGCCTTTGATGGGGGGGGGGGGGGGGGGAGAATGCATGTAGTCAACAAGACTAACTGATAAGCCCATGGTTATCGGTCATTTGTGTAGTCGTCTACATGATGACATCCCTAGCAAAGGTTCCCATGTGTAATGCTTTTATATTTGGTGTGTGTTGGTATCTCTTGGGAGCCGAGGAAGACATGTTGTGCATTTCATTTGTGGAAACACATGTGGCTCCGGAGCCCAAAGGTCGAAGCACACATGCGGTTACAGACAGGGCATGGAACGCCAGTTGTCAGGACAGGAGAGAATGCAGCTCTATGTCGTCTTTCACGTGCAGCTGCGAGGCGTTGACGGCGGTCGTCCTCAAACTTTGTCGCTGCTTTCCTCGTAAGGGAATGCCAATTAGTCCTATCTGCAGCAGCTAGATCAAATAGTCGAGGTTGAAGGCCTGTCCACTGCAAGTTGGTCTTCAGGTTATCCTTATGCCTCTTCCTTGGGCGTCCCTGTTTGCGACTACCACGTACCAGTTCCCCATAGAACAGCTGCCTCGGGATCCTGCTTTCGTCCATGTGGAAAACATGGCCAGACCATCGAAGCTGGATCTGGAGGATCTTAGCTTCGATGCTTGTGGAACTAGCTGTATCAAGCACTTCTTGGTTAGTAATTCGGTCCTACTAGCATACTTACTTGACTGATCGTAGGGAGCACATGTGGAACTGCTCCATCCGCTTGATGTGCCTACGGAACAGGGTCCATGTTTCACAGCCATACAGGAGAGAGGTGAGGACCATGGCATTATATACTGTGAGTTTAGTTGAAAGGTGAATATCTTTGTGCTGGAGATCCTTAACATGCAATCTCCCAAGTGCCTGACCGGCTTTCTGGATCCTCTCTGTAATCTCTTTGTCAAGGGATCCATTATTTGATATTGTGCTGCCCAGGTACTTAAAGCTGTCCACTACCTTCAGTTGTGTGCCATTGATAGTAATGCATGGCTGTCGAGGAGCACTGTTTGGAGCAGGCTGGAAGAGGACTTCTATCTTCCTGAGGCTAATTGTGAGACCGAACAGTTTGGGTGTTTCAGAGAACCTGTCAGTGATGGTCTGCAGGTGGTTCTCTTGGTGTGCCATAAGGGCACAGTCATCAGCAAACAGCACTTCGGTGATAAGCCTCTCCAGTGTCTTGGTCTTTGCAGTAAGGCATCTCAAATCAAACAGTGAACCATCCAAACGGTACCTTATGTAAATACCAAGATCTAGGTCTCTGACAGCATGCATGAGGACTTGAGCGAGGAACAGGTTAAAAAGCACTGGGGCGAGTATGCAGCCCTGCTTCATGCAATTGGAGATGTTAAATTTCTCAGATGGCACACCATCCGAGAGTACCTCTCCTGTCATGTCATCATGAAACAGCTTGATGAGTGAGATGAACTTCGGTGGGCAACCCAGCTTTCTGAGGATCATCCACAATGCATCTCTGTTAACCGTGTCGAATGCCTTCGTCAGATCAATGAAGACAGAGTAAAGGTTCATATTCTGCTCAAGGCACTTCTCTTGCACCTGTCTCATTACAAACATTATATCGACAGTACTGTGGTTAGGGCAGAAGCCACATTGTGACTCGGGGAGACTCACTTCTGAAACTGTCAAAATCAGCCTGTTCAGGATGATGTGGGCGAAGATTTTCCCGGCAATGGAAAGCAGTGAGATACCTCTGTAGTTCCCGCAGTCGGCTCTTGCACCCCTATTCTTGTACAGAGCAACTATCACGGCATCACAGAGGTCAGATGGCATTTCTTCCTCTTCCCAAATACTGGTTAAAGACATTATGAAAAACCTTAAGTGACTTCTCATTAAGGGCTTGTACAGTTCTGCGGGAATCCCATCCTTGCCGGATGCCTTGCTGCAGCTCATCTGTCTGATGGTCTTTCTAACTTTGTCAATAAATGGAGGTTCTCCCAGGTCTTCAAGGGTTGGCTTCTGAGGGATTTGTTCCAATGCTGACTGATCAACTGATGATGGACGATTGAGGAACTGACTGAAATACTCTTTCCATCTATTATTAATGCCAGACTTATCCCTGATCAACGTGGCTCCATCTGCAGACAACAAGGAGGCAGAGACAGACTTGGAAGGCCCAAAGACTGACTTGATGGAACTGAAGAACTCCCTTGGGTAATTTAAGTCAGTATAGTGTTGCACCTGTTCAGCTTTCTTCTCCCACCACTGATCGTGCATTTTGCAGATTTCTCACTGAGCCTGGGCCTGGAGGAACTTAAACCTGTCTTTCTTAGAGATGGAGCCTGGGTCATTCTTCCACTCAATAAATGCCTTGTTCTTCTTGGCAAGCAGGTCCTCAATAGCACTGTTGTTCTCTTCAAACCAGACTTGATGATTGCATTTCTTGGGACCAAGCACTTACTTCGCTGTCTCCATCACCATTTCTCTAAACTGGCTCCACTTCTGAATTGGACCTCCAATCAATGGTCTGTTGGCAGTCAACTTTTCATCAAGGCTTGACTGGAACTTGCGCAGATGAGAATGCTGCTGGAGTCTGGCAATGTTAAAGGCTGTTCGAATGACACATTGTCACTGCGTCATAACTGAGTACAACAAGATGAGCTTTGAATAAATGGGTAGTGAAGTCTGTTTCCACAGCTTATAGGTTAATAAACATTTTGCGGGATTCTGATTGAGCACATTCTTTTTAGCAGCCTTTTTATTTTACACTCAAAATGCTTTATCTAAATTATACTTTGAGTACCCATGAATTGTTCTAGCTTTTCTCCCTAATCGTAGGGCACTGAACAGATGCAGTCTCCAATGTCTCCTCACCACTGAATAGTATTTTAGAGTGGTTTCTGAATACTGAATCGTTTTTCCTTACCTTGCCAGCCTCAAAAAAGCATAAAAGGACTCCGAGGTGTCCTAAAAAAACCCTTCATAAGTAACCTGTAATCCCTTTATTATGGCTATGGTATGGCAGGCCTTCTATAGAGTAATCTGCTCCCCAAAAAATAACAAACCCCTCTTTCTTCCCCCTTTCTAGTCACTTTGGACAGCACCGTTTTTCCTGTTGTTCATATCCATGTTCCTTGCTTTATTTTTTACTCAGCCCTTCCATTTGATCCAGGTTGCATCTAACTTTGCTACATTTTCCTGCACAGTATCTGCAGGAGGGAAATTCTAGTCCTGCTGAAGTCAATGGCAAAACTCCGTAGACTTCAGTGAGGCCAAGATTTTCATCCCTAAAGCCAAGTTCATTTTCCTGGCACATTGCTGTGACTATTGGCAGGTCTACACTATATTTTCAAGTTGACTTAAGCTATATAATTTGAGCTATATTAGTAGCATAACTCAAATTGACCTACCTTACATCTACTTATGGGATCCATAACATGTTGGGTCAACCGAGGAAACTCTCCTGTCCACTCCCCTTACTCATCTCGTTCTGGTGGAGTACTGCAGTCGACAGGAGAATGATTAGGGGATGGTTTAGTGGGTCTTCACTGGACTCACTAAATTGACTCCAGTGAACCAGTTGCCACAGCATCAATCCATCCCATAGGGCAGGGGTCAGCAACATTTCCAAAGTGGCATGCCAAGATTTAACCCTCCTGCCTGGGCCATGTTGCTCTCCCAGGAGAGGGAGAGGGGCTCTCTCCACCATGCACCCCATGGACCACTTGAGTCAATGCAAACCTTTCCGCAGACTACCAGTCGCTAATGGAAACTTACTGTTAATTACATAATTACACCCAAGCCATTTTGCTAGTGTTGCAGCTGGGGAGAATGTTTAAAATGAAAGTTGATAAACTAACATGAGAAGGTTAAAACGCTTAATCTATTTAATAATTTAAATTAAACCAAAGTAAAATATTATGTCCAATACAAAAGGTTTCAATGTTTTCTTTATGGCAGGGGAGGGGAACCTTTTTTGGGTCAGAGAGGTCAAAATCAGTTGGGGACCACACAAGTGAGAAGCAAAAAAAGCTTCTCCCCAAATCCTCACTGATGTGGCCCCTAATTGAGACTCCTCACTCTTCCGGCACTCCAGCCCTTACGGGGTGAGGGGAAGGGACAGGGAAGAGTGAGCTTCAGGGCTTCTCATAGGCCAGATTTACTTTCCTGGGGTTCCAGAGTTAGTGGATTTTATGGAACCCCTTAGGCTCTCGGGTGGGAACAAAAATTAGGGGTTCAGTGTGCGGGACAGGGCTGCCAGCGAGTGGGATACAGATGCAGGATGGAGTGAGGAAGGCAGGGTCTAGAAGGGAGTTTGACGGCTGGAGAGGATGTGGGGTGGAGGTAAAAGAGGGAATTTGGAGGTGGGAGGGGGTTAGGGGAGTAACACAGAAAAGGTGAGAGGGTGAGAATGCAGCCAAATAGCTAGTTGGGGAAGGAGGCAGAGAAGTGGGAAGTAAAGGAAAGGTCAGCTTCTGCAAAGTAAAATTGTCTCCCTCCTCACGTTTTCCTTCTGCTTCAGCCTCACTCCCCTCAGGCCCATGATCCCTCCCAGCCTGATCCCCTGCATCACACCATGCCCCTTGTGCACCTCCTGCTCCCACAGCCTGATTCCTTGCATTACCCCATGCCCCCTCAGTGCACCCCTGCATCTCTCATCCTCCCCTGCAGCCTGATCCCCCTGGATTGCCCCATATCCTCTCCCATCCATCTCCTGCATCCTCCTCATCCCCCCCTTCCTGCTCTCACATCCCTGTGCCCCCAGCACACTCACCAGCAGGGCAGCAGCTCTGGGGCGAGAAGTGTGGGGGAGCAGAGTCTCTTCCCTGTCCAGACCAGCCCTTTGCCTGCACTCTGTGGTTCTGGGGCTGGGCTCGGCTAGGCAGAGCCCAGAGCTGTCCAGGGCTGGGTCCAGCCTGACCTGGTGCAGAGGGGTGCTGAGGAAGGGTCTCCCCCTCCCCCCCCAGGGAGCAGCCCAGGCCCTGGCATGCCACATGTGACCAGCCACCCAGCCCTGGCTCTGTGGAGCAGGCCTCGCCCCCTCCTGAAGCAAGAAGCCTGTAGCCAGGAAGTGGGGTGAAATTAACCCCTTAGCTCCTGGGAACTGCATGACTAGGGGCAGCCCCAGGGAAACGGGCTTGTGTGCCACTTGTTTCGTGTGTGCCTGGGGTTGCTAACCCCTGCCATAGTGGGTACAAACTCTGCCACCCTGCTTTTTTAACTCTCTCCTTTAGCTTCTTATTTTCCAACTTGTCAAGTGCAAACTTGCCATCTGCATTGTTAAAGTTCTTTATGTTTTAGGCTCCCTCTCCCATGCCTATCTGCTTTATTAACATACTGCAATGGATTTCAGCCTTTCCAAACTACTGTACCCTTTTCAGGGGTCTGATTTGTCTTACGTATCTCCATGTTTCACCTTATTTAAAAATTACTTGCTTATAAAATCAGCCATAAAAATACAAATGTCACAGCACACTGTTACTGAAAATTTGCTTCTTTTCTAATTTTCTCATTTAATTATAACATTAATCAATTGGCATATAAATACTGTGTTTATATTTCAGTATAATATATAGAGCAGTATAAACAAGTTATTGCATGAAATTTTAGTTTGTGCTGACTTTGCTAGTGCTTTTTATATAGCCTGTTGTAAAACTAAGCAAATATCTAGATGAGTTGGTGTACCCCTGGAAGACTTCTACATACCTCCAAGGAGGACCACTATCTTACTGTGAGATTGATCTCTGCCGCCACTCCACCAACCACAACAGCCTCAGTTGCATGCTTATGGCCAGGGCTCGCCAAGCCGCGGCAAACCCTGCTCGCCAGCTGTGCGGTTCAGCATGCTGCGTATGCACAGACCGTGCTGTGCATGTGCTGATCGTGGTGCCGTGCCGGGCTATAATCTATTCGCCCGTGGCGAGCAGATTACCTAAATTGTTGAGCCCTGCTTAGGTTACTTCCCATATGTTTTCCTCAATTCATCCCTTTACAATTAAGGACAAAACTCCCATACAGAATCTGTAAAGCAATCAAGTATACAGAAAAGTGATAGCTGCTTAGCAGATGGTGAGTTGTGTTTACTACAGTTCACTGCAAATTAGGTACACAGTTTGTGCTAAAACAACATAGTATTTATTAGCCCATTTTTTTTCTCTTTCTGCATCCCCCATGTACATATTTGTTTGGGGCAAGATCTGTGTGTGGAGTAGTCAATTTCTTTGTCCAAATTTCTTGGTCAAGGTATAGTCCAGACTGGAGAAACATTTTTCACGCTGCAGTAACAATTATAATAAGTAAATATTTTGTGGTCCGTTCAGAAGTGTCAGGTGGCCTGGATTTGGTCTTCAGTCCGCCTGTTGATTACATTTGGTTTAGGTATATTTGGTCATGCCTCAGCATTGGGATGGACTCGTTCTTTTGGGGTCCATTCCAACCTGTATTTTTATGAATCTGTGATTTCCCAGAAAAGAGAAGATATGGAAAACATGCTTTCCAGTAATAACTAGATGGCATAATGCATATTCATATTTCTTTATCCTTATATGGAGAGCAAAAATCAATTTTTCCTGCAGATCTTTGTCCTCACACTATGCACTATGGCTTTGTGGGTTGCTTAGTCACTTTCATCACAGTGAGTGTTGGAGGCAATTGCAGCCAAACAGACTCAAGGAGAAAGAAAATGTATTTGAAAAATTAGTCTTTTAGCCATAGTATATGCTCACTCATAAAAAATACTCAATAGTGGGGATTTTGCCTGAGTAAAAAGTGCAGTGTCCAACTTGTATTATGATTACAAAAGCTTCTGGATAGAAGAGAGGTTCTATGCATAATCTATCCTTCTGAATAAAAAATGCCAAAATGCTGAAAATTTATATTTGTCATGTTGTTGGTTTAATGCAGGCCTGGGCAAAATATATGGCCCTTGGGCCGGATCTGGCCCATCAAGCCACTGGATCTGGCCCACAGATGTAGTGGGGAGCCCCAGGCAGACTCCCTTGCTTGCCCTGCAGCCCCACACACCACCCAGAAAAGCATCATCTGGGTTGTTTCTCTTTCAAAACTGTGATCCTGAACTGAAGTGGGGGAAGGCTTCAGGCGCTGCCTCTGCCTCCAGTACAATCCCTTTGGCCAGTTACTGGCCAGAAACTGGTCAAAACTGCCTGTTTGAATAACAGGCAGCACATGAAGCACCATGCTCCCCTCCAGCTCAGTTACCCACACAAGCACATGGCCCTGCAGCATGGGCAGGCAGGCAAGCTGGCTGAGAAATCATAGAACACAAGATTTGGAAGGGGTCTCGAGAGATCATTGAGTCCAGTCCACTGCCCTCATGGCAGGACCCAGTACCATCTAGACCATTCTTGATAGATGTCTATCTAACCTATCAGGCTCTGCAGGCATTTTAAACTCTGCAAGCCTTTAGCTCTGCAGGCAGACAGCCTGGTTGGGCTGTTGGCTGGTAAGTCTCTTGGCTGGAGCCTGCCTCTGGTACCTCTGCCCCCCCCCCCACTTAACATACTCAAACCCTCTGCTCCCCTCTTGCACCCACATCTCTTCCCAGATCTGGCACCCCAGTCTCCTGCCCCAGATCACAGTCCCTAAGTCACAAACCAAACTCCTGCACCCCAGTCCCTTCCCCTAGGTCACAAACCAAACTCCTGCACCCCAATCCCCTGCCGTAGGTCACAACTGCCTCCTTCACCCAAACTCCCTCCCAGACCCCACCCTCCCTTCTGCACCCCAATCCGTTAGTCCAGGCTCCCTTCTGCATCCAACCTCCATTCCAGACCTCGCACTTCCTCCATTAATATCATGGAAGAGTGCAGCCCTTGATCACTTTCCAAAATCTTGGAGTGGCCTCCCATCAAAAATTATTGCCCACCCATGGTTTAATGTTTTGGTTTGTATACAGGGATAGGACAAGAGGTGAGTGTTCAGCTCCTATTTCTGTCTTCTAGAGGTATAAAATCCCAGTTAAAAAGTGAAGTGGTTAAATGTGATCCTGTGTTGTGTGGGCCTGGCTATGCTGGAGCAGCCCCCCTGCCTGCCTGGCCAGAGCAGGCCCCCACCAGCTAACTTGTTACCCCAGTAAGCATGCCAATAAGGGTAACCAGTTAACCCTTTATATCTCTATTATCTTCTGCACCATTTTCACATTTCTTTTGCAAGTGATCTTGAAAATACTCTCTTCTAAAATATTTCTATAATTGTAAGCATGGATCTCTGTTGAGAAATTTTATTAGTTTCACTTTTGCTGTTTCTGCAGGGCTTCAAGAATATATAGAGGCAGTGTCTTTCCAATATTTCATCAAAACACGATCATTAATTAGTGTTAAGGAGATCAACGAACAGTTAATATTTACAATGGAAGACAAAGAAGAAACAAACACGGTAAGAATTGTTTTGTTCACATGAGCTAGGTTTATCCATTTGTATTTTTAAACACTTCATACTTAGCATTTTTAATATATTTAACACCTTCTGATGGTCATTCCTATTTTTATTTATAGGAAGTAATCTTTTCATAAATACATAATTGTGATTTCCTTGGTAATATGACAGGGTAGACAAGTTTATTTGTGTTGTAATTATAGGCAGTCAGACATCAGAGGTCTTCACCCTACTGTAAGTTAGACATGGATAGTGCTGACAACATAATGGACTATTGAGGCTTAAAGTTAGAGAACAGTCAACTAGTCAAATAAGTTTGGTTATTGAGTATTTGGCCAAACCATGCGTCTCATGGATAGTAGAAATAATGTATATCTGTGGCGTAAGAACAGCCATATAGGGTCAAATCAAAGGTCCTTCTAGCCCAGTATCCTGTCTATCAACAGAGGCCAATACGAGATGCTTCAGAGGAAGGGAACACAACAAGTAATCATCACATGATCCCTCGCCTGTCACCCATTTCCAGACAGAGGCTAGGGACATCATTCCTATCCATCCTGGCTAATAGCCAGGGCTCGCCAAGCCGCGGCGAGCCCCGCTCGCCAGCCGCGCTGTCTGGCATTCTGCGCATGAGCAGATTGCCTGAACCCGGCTCTTCCGGGATGTAATCTACTCGCCATGAGCAAGTAGATTACATAGATTGTCGAGCCCTGCTAATAGCCATTGATGGACCTAACCTCCATGAATCTATCTAGCTCTATTTTGAACTCTGTTAAAGTCCTAGTCTTCACACCATCCTCTGGCAAGGAGTTCTACAGGTTGACTGTGTTCTGAGTGAAGAAAAACTACCTTTTGTTTGTTTTAAACCTGCTGCCTATTAATTTCATGTGGTGACCACTAGTTCTTATATTGTGGGAATCAGTAAATAACTTTTCCTTATTCACTCTTCTATAGCAGTCATTATTTTATAGACCTCTATCATGTTCCCCCTTAGTCTCCTCTTTTCTAAGCTGAAAAGTCCCAAGTCTTTTTAATCTCTTTTCATATGGGAACCAATCTAAACTCCTAATCATTTTTGTTGCCCTTTTCTGAACCTTTTCCAATGCCAGTGTATTTTTTTGAGACCTGTCTTTTATTCATAGACCAGGCTAAGCCTTTTCCAATGGAAAAAATACCACCACATTAGCGTACTATTGGATAATTCTACAGGCACTTGTCTAAATTTTGTAATGCATATTGCCCACATGATTTTATCCAGTAGGTACTTGGATAAAACCCCATAACGATAAGGGTAGTATAAAAACCTAAATATAAAAGGCAAATGAATGTAAGGAGTACAGTGACTTCCACAATGCAGTCCCATTGCTCAACAATGAGCTCATTATAGCAAGCAACAGCAGACAGTGGTGAAAGGAAGGATGTTGCCCTCTGTCACAGTTTTATCAACTTGCAATTTTTTTACTTTGACCAGCTAGTATTAAAATACGTGATCGGTGTTCTAGCAAGGCTACTGATATGTCATTTAGAATTAATCTTGAACTTCCCCCAGAGGACAGACTAGCTTTCCTTCCACTCCTGTGCCTGATAAAGCATCTTCCATTTCTTGCTTGGCCATCTTTCTTATGCAGCCTCTGGATGAACAGTCCATTTTTTTAAATTCATATTTGGATGTAAAGTGGATCAGTGAGTACTTTTATGTAGGGATGTAAGCGACTAGTCGACTATCCGATAAGTATATGTTTATTGGATAGTTGACTAGTGACTCAACTAGTTGCCCCCCCCACTGCCCCTCTGCCTCTATTTCAAAAGCAGAAGCACTGCGGAGAGCACAGGGTGAGCAGAAGACTCAAGCAGTCTCCCGCTGGTCCTGTGCTCCCTGTGTGCTTTGCTTTTGAAATGTGCAAGAGCCCTGGGATGCTCTTGTACATTTCAAAAGCAGGGAGAATGGGGCCAACGGAGTGCTGCTTGAGTCCCCGCTAGCTCCGTGCTCCCCATAGCACTTCTGCCTTTAAAATGTAGCAAGAGCCGGCGGGGCTCTTGCTGTATTTTAAAGGCAGAGGTACCCTTATCAATTAATCAAGTAGTCAATGGAAATTCCATCTACTATTGGATTAGTTGATTAATCTAAATTTAACATCCCTACTTTTATGTGGAATCTATAATGACGCCTTACTTGCTGTTCTAATGAAACATTTTCAGTTTTCCAAGAGAAAAATCTCAAATGACACTGTATGGAGATGGTCATACCAGTGGTCATCAGCATTGGTGACTTGAAAACCAATGAAATAGATGCAATTCCTCTCCAAATTAAAAAAAAAAAAAAAAAAAAAAAGTCTTAAGCGATATTGGCATTACCTGCAGAAAGTGATCTCAGAACAAACCTGTTCAGTCAAAGTTAGTTGGTCAAAGGAAATTATCATTACTATGCAGATTAGGGATGTGAAAACAGGTTAACCAGTAAGAATCTTACTGGTTCTGGTTAACCAGTGGGGTCTGGAGCAGCTTCTTGCCTGACATGGGCAGTGGATTGCTCCAGCCCCGGGGGATCCGCTGCAGATAGGGGCTAATTCGGGCATCCAGAGCAGCCCCCATCTGCGGTGGGCCTGAGTGGGCTGCAGGTAGGGGCTGCTCCAGCTGGGGTGGACGTCCCCCCTTTAATTGTATAACTGGTTAAACACCACTTGAAAGAGTTTATGACTCCTGCCCTAGTTGCAGGAAGAGAAACTGTTGCTAAATGCAGGACAATGTAGCACTTTAAAGAATTTTGCTTCAGCTACCCCAGACTAACACGGCTACATTTCTATCACTGTTGCTAAATGAGTGCTGGGCTCCTGCTGAGGCTGTAAGTGGCTGCTCCTGTGTATCCTCTTACCTTGTTTTCCATCTGCAAAGTGTGGGGAGAGAATTTCAAGTTGTCTTTCTGTGTTTCCCCCTTTTTTCAACTCATCTTTAAAAAGCCACAAAGAAAAAAAGTCTCAGCCACTATGTTGGTTTAATTTCCAGATTAAAGTGTATTTTTCATTTTGCACATATCTGTCCAAAATTGTTGCTGAAATTTCATAATGAGAGCAATGCTTCAGCTGCCCAAAATGCCAAAAGTGTTAGAGAAACTTCCTGGGAAAATGTTCACAACTTTCACACAGCACTAAAGTCTGTGTATTGTGTAAAGTGCAAGTATCTTCATTGTTAAATATTAATTTTCCTCAAAGAAATGCTGTAAATGTAATAAGTGATATGTTTAGATGGCTAAACTTTTGAGTGTAAAACTTAAGAATGGCAGCTGCATAACATTTCCAGGCAGCTGGAATTCAATTCTACATACAGTATTAAGCAAATGTTTCTAGAGAAGAGCAAACATCTGGAAGACAGATATTCATGGGCTGTGGTTTTGAGCAATCTGAAACCACGATGTCTTAACATTTGAATACATTTTAGAATGGTCAGGTTTCAGCTACTACCACTAACTGCAGTAAGTGTTTTGTCCTGTTTGAACTGTTGACAAGGGAGACTGGGAGCTCTATATGGGTGGTGAGCACAGCACCAGTTCTGCTGCTGCAGATACCTTATAGGAAATAATTTTATTTAGAGCAAATTGTATTCTAGATTAAACTTTTCATAGTTCTTTTATTCCCTCTGACTAAGGATATTTGCAAGGAAACCAGACCTTTGAATCAACTGCTCCTGCTGAAGGCAGAACCCTCTGTGACATACTCACTTTGACAACAAATTGTGATGTCATAAATACAGGATTTATGACTAGATGTGAAGAAAAGTAGCAGGCGCAGATGAACAAAAATAATTTTTCATATAACCATGGATGTCTTAGAGATATAGAATGTGGAAATTAATATACAGAAATTATATGATTTAGGAGCAGAATCATTTCTTGATAAAACAATATTTTAAGTACTCCATGATGTATTAGTTACTTTTAATAAGATTGTAGAATGATGGATCTGGGAAAAATTCCAGAGCAACACATTCATTTATTCTTCATTCCTGCATTTTAATGGTAACTATATTTTGAAATACTGGATTGATGGTATGATTTATTTTTCTTCACCCTGGCTCTTACATTGATTTTTGCACCAGCACTGGGCAGGTCAGTTTTTTAAACCTAGTGTTCTGTGTCTGTGCAGAAAAATGTAAATATATACGCAGAGACAAACATTATATGTACTGTTATAGATGGTAGCTATAGGACATGGTTCTCTGTCTTCAGTGTTTAAAATTAATGCATTTGCCACTGTTTTGTCTGTGAAGTCTAGAAGATACTTCTCTGCTTTACAGTTGTGCTGTAAGGATTAATGAATTTTATAAAGTGCTTTTTGAAGCCTTACCTGCTACTATATAGAAGTGTATGCAGTTTAATTGTACTGAATATTTTTCAGTTGGTGGTGTTTCTAGTTATGCCAGTTAAGCCCACATGTGTTTTAAACTGTTGCAAGCCATCATTTCTTCACTTTTCAATATTCTGCTTTATGTTTTGTTTTGTCCTCAGCCCTCCTCTAATTCAGATGATAAGCAGCTGTGCACATGGAGCCTGAAGGTGACACCTGTTGATTACCTGTTGGGTGTAGCTGATTTAACAGGAGAGCTGATGCGGATGTGCATTAACAGTGTTGGAAATGGTGATATAGACACCCCTTTTGAACTGAGCCAGTTTTTGCGTCAGATTTATGATGGCTTTTCCTACATTGGCAACACTGGACCCTACGAAGTGTCTAAAAAATTATATACCTTGAAGCAGAGTCTGGCCAAAGTAGAGAACGCCTGCTATACTTTAAAAGTGAGAGGTTCTGAAATCCCAAAGCACATGCTTGCTGATGTGTTCTCCACCAAATCAGAAATGATTGACCGAGAAGAGGGTCTTTCCTAAAACACTGAGACAATCATGACCTTGATGGGGCCTGGGCTGTACAGTTGAAAGCATGTTAATATTTTGGGTTTGTTTTCAATAAACCCTCATCATGGCTTTTATGTAGTGATGTTTTTAGTTTTACTTAGCAGAGCAAAGGTAAAATTTCAACCAAAAAAAGAAAAACCCTTTAACATAATGTATAGTGAACCAGTGCTTGTATCTGTGGGCAGTCTGTTTTCTTCTACTTCATGTGCTGTCATAATGACCAAATGCTGTACTCAGTGCTGGTTGTCTTTCAGTGAAATTAACTCACTTCAAACTGCCTTACTATTGCCTCAGTTTTCAGAGATCACAGGATGTTTGGAGTAAGCTGTGAATAAATTTTTGTAATTCTACATTACCTACAAATTTCTCTTGGGCCCTACACCTTAGTGTGGCCTGTTTTTGTGTACCTTTATCATATCTAAAGTAGTGAACCATGTCAGAATGGGGATCCTAAAGACCTGGAGAAGCAGCAGTGTCTTGGTTTAATCAGAGCAAAATACGGCGAGTCTCCCAGCATATAAATCTACTGTTGTCTTTGATCTATTAGATTATTTGGATCAAAATGTGTAATAGGCCCATTTGAGCATACTTGTCTGATGCTGGATCACCATTGTTTAATTTTGTATCTGCTTAACTCAAATGTTTGTCTCAATGGAGCTGAAATTGAGGCAGAGCCAAAGGTACAGTGTAATCTGTAGTTTGGTCTGAATATTTTTGCACATGAAACTGAAATTAAAGTTTCCTGCTCATTGACTTCTAACACCTGCTAAATATTACTGTATACTGTCTATTCCAGGGCTCAGAGCTTTATTTTAGCTCTGCCCGTTCAGATTTCTTGTTGCCTTATTGATTTGGCATCCGTTGGAAAATGCTTCAAAAATTAAATGCATTGTTTTAAATTTAAAGAATAAAAGCTTTAACTGAAGAATCATAGTGTGCTGGCCAGACCTGTTCCTGGACAAGTGCAGAAACCCAGCCAAACAAGTTTAACATTGATAATTCAGCACTAGGACTGATTGTATTGTTGGACGCTGGTTGCATGCTTGTCACTGAAGAGGGATCCGAGTTAAGTCAATGGATAGAATTTTGCCCTCCTTTTTATTTGTGGAACCTCCAGGGACTCCAATGGAGTTGAACTGGTGTTACTAAAGAAAGTATTTGGTCCAGTGTATTTGACTGAGAGGTGACTTATCCCTTTGAAATGTGTTGCCTTGTGTGTCTTAATACGCTTATGAAATATAAATTGCAATAAAAATAAGGCAGACAGGCAAATTCCCTGCATTTATTTGGCATTCTTGAGATCATTGGCAGATAATCTGATTTCTCCACTTGTGTCCAAAGTTGCAAAAGCTCCTTGAAAATATTATCCGGGGGGGAAACAGTAAATATTATACAATTTTTAAAAAAATTATAAAAATATTTCTGGAAATAGACCCCTTAAGCACAAATGAAAACACTGTGGCTATGTCTACACTGGTGGTTTCTTGCGCAAGAATATCTTGAGCTAGGGTTCTTGTGCAAGAAGTCTTGTGCAAGAAGTCTTGTGCAAGAAGTCTTGCGCAAGAAGTCTTGCGCAAGAAAAGCTGTGCTTTTGCACAAGAGTGTCCATGGCAGTGTAGACGCTCTCTTGTGCAAGAAAGCTCGGATGGCCATTTTAGCCATAGGGCTTTCTTGCGCAAGAAATCCCTGCCAATCGTCCACGCTGCCCTCTTGCGCAGGAGCTCCTGTGCAAGAGGGCTTACACCTGTTAAAAAAGAGCATAGCTCTTGCGCAAGAAGCCCTCTCCTACCACGCTATCCTGTAAATTTCCTTGTGCAAGAGCGGGTGGGCAGTGTGGATGCTCTGCGGATTCTTGCTCAAGAATGGCCATACTTGCGCAAGAAGCTGTGGGTGTAGACATAGCCTACATGTTTTTATTGTCCACTTCCATATGATGTAGTTCTTCCATATTTATCCCATTAGCAATCCTAGTTAACTTGGGTTATCTGAGATATGACCAGAACAACAATTACTTACAGTGTGTAGCACAATTTTTTTTCCATTGTTTTTCCATGTAAAGCAATATTCAGTGATTTTAAAAAGGAGTGTTTTTCCAGTTGTTTAATACCTTTTAAAACACTTTTTTCCACAATAAAATCATTCAAAAGTTATTGCTGAACGAATAGTAGTTCTTTTATCTATCCATCCTATTTGAGAATATTTGATGAATAACAGCTGAATGTTCTTGGTTATATGCATTCAATTCTTATAGTTCAGTGCTTTATTCAAAGGTCTGACTCATTCCCCATACTGTACCTGATGATTGGCACCCACCAATACATCATTGTTTCTCCCCCATTAAATTTACTCTATTAATTAAAAATAGTAGTGCAATTATGACTCCTTCGGTGCATAATCAAATGCAGGGCACTTGAAGAAATTGGCACTGATGGCAAGACAAGTTTATTCCTGGGATGAAAAGACAACAATACCAAGTTTCTGTTCCATCTGCTTTGGTTTTGCGACACCTTTTGTGTCTGCAGCCTGATTTTTCAGCTGTGCTGAGCACCTAGAGTTTCAGTTGAAGCTGATGAGAATATGTTACTGTGCATTTTGGGAGCAGAGAACTGACAACTCAAACTTGCAGTAAGATGTACTTGTCTGAAGCAAAACCATGAAGAAATAATGGCTAGAGACACTCTGAGATGTTAAACAGAGGTCTCTTCTGTCTGTCCTGGCAGCTATCAGGTGTGAGTTAAAAATTCCATGGCTCTTTTTAAACAGACAATGAGATGAACCCGGCTGCCCTGGCAGTGTTTCCTTCTTTCAGTAAGATTCTAAAGCCCAAGCTGCTGCATTTACCATTGATGAGCGCATAATAGCTACCATACTTCTCAGAACAGCCACTGGACTGGTACCGTGTCTCATTTCTTTTAAAGCACTTTGGAAACTTTAAATATGAAAGAATCAGTTTTTCTCTTGTCACAATCTCTAAGAACACTTACATGCTCTGATGAATATATATTGGCTTTAATAATTTTGAGATTGGAATAAACTTTTGACATGGCTACAGAAGATAATTTTTTGTAAATGATGTCTAACATGATTTTTAAGCCTCTTAGGGACCCTGCTGTTTGGCAAATCAAAGCCATGAGTAATCTTTAGTGGAAACAAAGTGTGCGTGGTGTATTAAAGCACCATGACAGATGGGAAATAGCTAATGGTTTGCAAACCTCTTGCTCAAGGAAATATTTTTTTCTCCAAAAACAATTGCACTATAGTTGTTTGAAAAATGACAGACATTTGTCAACAAAACAAGCTGCTAAACAAGCAATGGCAGTTTTCCCATTTTTTATCCTATTACTCTGTGGAACCATTGATATATCTGGTATTGAGCCAGAACAAGGTGACATCATAGCAGATGTTTTATGAAGGCTGCCTTGCGTACTAAAATCCTCTGCCTTTTTGAAATCCTCTTTTTCAGAGAAGTCAGTTTCCTTTTTGGAATCACATTTGTACAGAAACTACTCATTTTCAATGGGGAAAATAAACCCATCCATAATTTAGCTCTCCTTGTCTGCCAGTGAAATTATGTAAGAGATCAGCTGACAGAATATTATTTCAACTTACTACCTTACTTTGATTTTTGCACAAGGTGTATAATAATCACATTTAAAACTTGGTATCTATACTGTGCCCAAAATGTACATAGTGCTTTATGGAATATAGAGCAGATCTGGCCTTTGCCCCTAGGAGTTTACAACCTAAGATTAGACAAAACAGAGCAAGGGAGATGGTAAGTAGAAGGGAGGAGATGGAGAGGAAGGTAAGATGTGGATTATATCAAAAGAAAGTGGTTGCTTGGTTTGGCCAGATACTGAAAGGAAGCTTTAAAGTTTTTAAACATGTAAAGAATTACAGTAACTGTTCTGTTGGGATAGAGAAGATTAACAAAAGAGGAGAAAGAGATGGTGTTTGTGGGAGGGAAGTGGAGTGTAAAAGGACATGAAGGCAGGAGGACTGTGGGGAAGAGTAGCCGAGGATGAAAATATCAAGGAAGATCGGGGAGGTGCAAAATGATCTGGATACGTCTGTGAGAGGTGAGATTATGGGAGGGTTGTGTGGGTCAGGAGTGCCCTGCAGGAAATGAGACAAATTTTAAACCAGATGATTTTATTCAGTAAAAGATAAGGGAATCAATTGAAAGAAGGAAAAGGCTGATTTCCATCTGGCCACCTCCAGGCTTATGTCTAAAGTTGGACAGCTGGTTTCATAAGGTGCTGCCTTGTTCCTGGAGCTAATAGGAAATGCACAAATGGAGCAGCACTTGCAAGATTACTCCTCTGCCAAAAACTAACAAAACTTACTTTTCTGTTTTTATTTACATACACAACCTGGAAGGGAGTGGGGTGGGGTGGGGAATGATCCTAATTCACGATTTTAGCAAAGTGCAAAGGGAGCTGCACTGTCTTCCTGAGCCACCTGCTAGGATAGTCCCATGAGTCAGTCATGTCCATCCTAGCTGAAACATCTCAATCATTTCTATCCTTGCTGAAACATCTCAGTGCATGAACATGTCTCTTCCAAAGCTGTCAGAAGCAGAGATCTGTTGGGCTCTGAATGCAGGTTCGCTTTGCTTATGCCTCTTTTGAGAAATGCTACTGAAACTGGTTGATCTGGGTGGACTTCTGTTTTGTTCAGTATCCTATAACTGTTGTACCATGTGTCTAGAAAAGTTGATAGAGGTGATATTTCTTGGTTATTTTTAGGTTTATAATCTTCACAAGCCAAAGTAAAGTTTAACAAGCATGGAGCATTTTTCTAGTTTAGGAGAGTGTTATTCAGGATCACCCTTTCTCACCAATTTACCCTCTTTTTAGCCAACTTAACGTCACTTTTAAAGGCTTGTCTCTATGGAACCTAACAGTGGAGCGTTTGCCTATAACTTCTTCTGGAACTAGTCAATGCCTCCCTGATTATGGGCCAGAAGTGATATGTAATGTGTCTTCTCCCAGTTCATCCCATTGGATAGCAGGCTGAGATTCTGATGCTATTGTGCCTTGCCCCTTGTCTCTGCAGTCTGAACTCTGAGTCCCTGCCATTAGTTTTCTAAAACCAGCTTCTAATATATTTTTAGTGTACCTTCTTCAGTTTCCCTCTTATAATCACACTTGCCCCTCATTATGCCCCTCATTATTTAAATAAAGGGGTTTCTGTCACAAAGGATCCACCCTTTGTTACTGAACAAGATCAGACAGCCCATCAAGCCCAATTTCCTGTGTTGCCCACTTGGCCTTCCTTAGCTTATGACATAGGCATGGACTTAATGAGCACTCAAGCACCCACTGAAAAAAAATTGTGGTTTCTCAGCACTGTGTGTAGAGCTGGAGGTGGAGCATAGGTAGTGTCTTCTCTTGTAGAGCTGGAGGTGGAGCATAAGCACTGTCTCCTCCTGCCTATGACACCTACTGCCCATGGAGAACCATGAGAGGAGATGTAACAGCCTTCAAATATGTCAGAGATTGTTATAAAGAGGTGATCAGTTGTTCTCTATGTCCACTATGGGCTTAATTTGTAGCAAGGGAAATTTAGATTCTAATTCATAGTTAGTTAAGCACTAGAACAGATTACATAGGGTAGCTGATTGATCTGTCACAGAAGATTTTTAAGGTCAGGGAAGGTGTATTTATACTTAGGCTGTATCTACACTGTGCACTTTACAGTGGCACAGCTGTGCCATTACAGCTGTCCTACTGCAAATTATGCAGTATAGTGGCTTTTTTCAGCAGGAGAGAGCTCTCTTGCCAATAAATAAAACTACCCTGAATGAGGGGTGGTAGCTTTGTTGGCAGAAGAGTGCCTCCCTCTGACAAAGCACTGTCTGCACTAGTGCTTTTTGTTGGTAAAACGTTTGTTGGTCGAGGGGTGAATTTTTAACATCCCTGACCCTCAAAACTGTGACCAAAGTGTAGTGTAGACATCGCCAGCTGGAGAGGCTCTGTTTATTCCTGCCTCAGCACGGGCGATGGACTAGATAGTCTTTTGAGTACCCTCCCAGCCCTTCATTCTATGATTCCAAAAATTGAGCTAATTGCGGTGTTAGTACAAAATGCTGGACATCAGTTTACAAATTATGCTGAGGATGCAAAGAGCAAGATTATTTCACTTCTGTTTTTTAAAACAATCTGCATTATGGCAGTTCCTTGATAAGACTTAACTGGGGTGCTAGGTGCTGTTCAAACACATAGGGAGAGGCAATTCCTGCTCCAAAGAGTTTGCAGTCTAAATAAACAGGACAGACAAAAGACTAGAAGAGGAAAGAGGGGTACAGATGGGTGAAGTGACTTGTCCCCACAGCAGGCCTAGGCAGAGCCAGGTCTTCCACACTGCCTCTAATCTTGAAATACTTTGTGTATACACCAACACCATCACCAGTATTTCACAAGAACCAGCTAGGATTCCTTTGTGGATATATCAAAATGTAAGTAGTATTTATACCAGTGGTGGGCCGCAGGTGGCCCAGTGGGGCTCCACCTGCAGCCGGTGGACCCTGTCTGCCCCTTCCCTTACGTGCCTCTCACTCACTAAGGCACTGGAGCCCTGAACTTCCTACTCTCCCTCCCCCCCCCCAGCACTTTTGAAGCACATGAATCCACTGATTCACGCTCTGTCGCCACTCCTCCCCATCCCTCCCAGAGCTGGAACATTACGAATCAGCTGTTCAAGCTCTGGGAGGGAGAGGGAAGGGTCGGAAGTGTGGGGCTCCAGTGCCCCAATGCACGAGAAGCGCATGGGAGAGGAAAGCCGACAGATTGCAGTCACCGGTGAAACCCCAGTGGGCTGCAGGCAGCTGCAACTCACTGAGATGGAGGGTCACTCGTGTGGCCCACTCGCTGTTCATGGTTGCTCATCATTGATATATACACACTTTTTTGTAAAATATTAGCAAGAAAATTTCAAAAGGCAGGTATAACATTGTTCATTTAAACTATTTACAGAGGAATTCAAACTAGCTTTAAAAAATTATGCTTGTGTTCACTTTCTTTTGCTCTCTCTATTTTTCCAGCCTGCCTTCCCGGTTTTAATCTGTATCTCTATTTGTGTTAAAATGAATACACAGCAAAAATAGAGACACATCACAAGGAACAGTAGCCAGAAGATAGGGGAACCCATGTAAAACCTCTCCTCTGAGTCTTGCCAAATGGATAACAGCAGAATGCATTCCACTTATATCATGTAGCAGGAGAAGACAGGTCAATGCTACCATCTTGTGGTGTGAAATATTCTCTCTCTCTTTTTTTTTTTTTCTCCCTATGCTTTATCCTCCTTAAGGATTCCAATTCTGCTTCTGTGCCTTTGTGGCTATAACTATACACTTGTCCTATCATTTTTCTCCATATATGAGTAGCAAAAAATGAGCTTGAATGTGAAGTGAAAGAACAATTATTTTGGAAACTGGGATCCAGCCTCTCCCATATAAGAAATGTTGCTTTATGGGTGTGGAGTTTAAAATTGCTAAGTATGTTGGACCACAACTTTCTTTATATCTATGACAACAGCTTCTTGATCCCCCTATCAGGTATGAAGGCCTGATTGTGCTCAGCATATGTCCACAGGGTAGGAATTTTTAAAAGTGCCAGAGTTACTTAGGAGAAGCGAGTCTATGAGAACTTTCAGTTTATATTTACAACACTATAACAGATGGAATTTAATTACTTTAATAATTTTGGAGTACATTTTGTGGAGAAGACATGATGCCCAATTTGCACTGTATTAGAAGGGGGCCCTTTGTTGTGATGAGAGCTACTATTGTGGCTGTAGCATTAAAGAAGGTAGGAGGGAGGATGAATGTTGATAATAGACTGCCTTGAAACATTTTAATCTCATTTAACAGATCCTGTACTCTACAGGTATTGGTCAAAAGAACAGCAGGGCCATGGCAGTAAGCATTTAGAAGTGAGTATTGGTTCTCTATAACGCTGTGTCTAGGGGCCATTCGTGATAAACAAGGTAGTACATACAGCTCTGTGAATTACATAAGAGAAAATAGTTCACATGTTCTGTTACTTGCTGTGCAATATCAATATCCATGATGAACTTAATTTTTAGGACTTGTCTCATAAAACACTTAAGTGAGTAGACTTTGCTTGCGTGACTCTAATTGAAGTCACTGCTTTCATATATGAGGATTACATATACTAATAAATGTGTGCAGATTTGAGCCCTAAATTACCTTAATTTACATTAAGAGTGTACATTAGCTGTAAAGAAGACTTTGAGTCTTTTTGGATGTTAAGCTTTCGGTATAAAATCAAAGGCCTTTGCATGTGTGTGTTTAAATAAACAAGTGGGGGGAAAATCAACGATACTATGTTGATGAGTGCTACAGGCAATCGTAAGATTGAAACAATATGTAACTTAACAAGATTTCACATCTGTACATAAAATAGGTTGGTACAACATACAGTCTTACTCCCTTAGTGAGATATGATGATTAATTATTTAACTACAGACTACTCTACCCTCCCAGGCAAACATTCTGCTTCAGGATTCTTACAGTTGTTTTTAGGGATCTCCCTAAGTCATGATCAAACTGTCCTCTTTCCACCCTCTCCCCCAGTATTTTGTAGTTTGAGGAGACTCAAATCAGAATGCTGCAGTCTCTTTCAACCACTTGGTGACTGAGATGTATTTTAAACTAAACCATTGAATTTCCACCTTCTCGGGTAGTGGGAAATGGTTTGATTTTGTGTGGTTATGCAGCTGTTGTGGTCTCTCTCAGATGAAAGTCAGGACAGGGAAGTATTGCATTGATGGGGGTCACAAATTTCTCTACTCATCACCACCTTCAGTTCTTCTCATTGTTCTTTCTGCCTACTGCTCTCTAGATAGCAGGACATCTTTAAAACTTAAGCCTCCAGTGTTCATATCCACATTTTTTTAAAAAAGTATTTTAGTTCACCTTTAAATAAGATAAGAAATAATTCTATCCTAGGTAATGTAACACAGATTTATTATCTGGATAACTTTAGTGGAGAGACTTTTATACCAGTCATTTATGAAGCTTAAACTAGACTTTGCAAGATGCAATGCTGTCTCTATACCATATCTCATCACAATGTTCCCTTTAGACCATTTCTTATTGCACTGTTGTTGCCTATCTGTGATGCTTAGTGACTCCTAACCCACCTATAGTGAATTCAGTTTTACAGATGCTGCGTAGAGGCACATTGTCACTGCCTCTATTGTCATTCAAAGCACAGAAAGTACAGTTCTATTGTCTTTTGTCATATAATCTTTATTGTAATATTTCATCAAACTCACAAAACAAACAAATCTTAACCAAAATATGCAGTTGTTCACACTAAGATGATGGGAAAAATATGCACAGAAAGTCTGGCCCATTCTACCTCTTCCTCCAGTTCACCATTAGATGGCAGCAGAGAGCTCCTTTCCCAGAGCTCCAGAATTGCCACAGACGAGTAATTTTATATCCTGTGGTGGCCAATATTGGAAGATAAATATCACTGTGGGAATTCAGTACAAAGTAAGCTTTTAAACTGAAATGACTAGGTGTGCTAGCATTGAAAGGAATGCAGAGGTCACATATCAATAAAACAATATCCTATAAAATCCTTCTTCATACTTCTCTGAGCCTCTTCCATGAAAACAATTAGTGGATACTCTAGAATTGAATGCTATGACTCACTCCAGTAATTTGGTCAAGTTTTATGATCATGCAGTTGGTTGATTTAGTGAAGGGAAATAGGCGATTGTGAGAATTTCCTGCCTTGTCTTTTTTGCCTCTTTGTAATTTTTCTGTGCTTTATACCAGAGGCACATATGATTGCAGCATGGACTTCCAGATGCTCACTCTTCACACAGCCCTTATTCACAAAATCTTTGTCCAACAGGGAATGAACTTTAAAATATTTTTCAGTGCTCTGTTGTTCAGCTGTTGGCACAATACCGTTTTTATTAAAATTATTAAACAATCCATCTGTAACCACCTCCTAGAGGATAATAAGGTTATAAGGAATAGTCAGCATAGAATTGTCAAGAACAGATCAGGCAAAACCAACATAATTTCTTTCTTTGACAGAGTTATTGGCCTACTGGATGGGGGGAAAGAAGACGTAATATATCTTGATTTTAGAAAGGCTTTTGACACAGTCTCACATGTCATTCTCATAAGCAAGCTAGAGAAATGTGGTCTAGATTAAATTATTATATATAAAGAGTAGTTATCAATGATTTTTTGTCAAATTGGGAGGGTATATCTGATAGAGATCTTTTGGGGTTTGTCCTGGGTCTAATACTATTCAGTATTCTCATTAATGACATGGATAATAAGGTGAAGGTTATGCTTATAAGATCTGTGGTTCACTCCAAGATGGGAGGAATTGCAAGCACTTTGGAACACAAGATTAGAATTAAAAGCAACCTTGATGACAAATTGGAGAATTGGTCTGAAATCAACAAGGGGACATTCAATAAGGACAAGTACAAAGTACTACACCCAGAAAGGAAAAATGAAATGCATGTCTCCAAAACGGGAGGGAAAGCATCGATATGGTGCTTCTTAAAAGTACCTGGTGGTTATAGTGATTACAAAATGAATTTGAGTCAACAATGTGATATAGTTGTAAAAAAGGCTACAGGCAGTTCCCGGGTTACGTACAAGATAGGGACTGTAGGTTTGTTCTTAAGTTGAATCTGTATGTAAGTCGGAACTGGCGTCCAGATTCAGCCGCTGCTAAAACTGATCAGTTTCAACAGCGGCTGAATCTGGACGCCAGTTCTGACTTACATACAGATTCAACTTAAGAACCCCAGGCATCCCCAAGTCAGCTGCTGCTGAAACTGATCAGCGGCTGATTCCAGGAAGCCCGGGGCAGGGGCTTCCTGTAGTCAGCCACTGGTCAGTTTCAGCAGCGGCTGACTTGGGGATGCCTGGGGCAGAGCAGCTGGGGTGCTGCTGGGTTGCTCCAGTAGCGCCGCCGCTCCTCGGCGCTACTGGACCAACCCAGCAGCACCCCAGCTGCTCTGCCCCAGGCGTCCTGATTCAGCCGCTGCTGAATCTGACCAGCAGTGGCTGAATCAGGAGCCTGGGGCAGAGCAGCTGGGGTGCTGCCCGGTTGGTCCAGTAGCGCCCAGAGCGGCGCTACGGGACCAATTGGCAGCGCCCCAGCTGCTGTACCACAGGTGTCCGGAGCAAAGCCACGGAGCACGGGGGCAGCAGGACAGCCCAGACGCGCAGTGGCTGTCCGCTGCCCGCATGCTCCGTGGCTTTGCTCTGCTTTGCTCCCCCCCCCCCCCCTCCTGGTCTGCAGACCAGGAGGATGGGGGGGGGGGCAAAGCAGAGCCAAGCCGCGGAGCGCGCTGCCAGCTGACAGCCCAGACGCGTCTGGGCTGTCAGCCGATCGCGCGCTCCGCGGCTTGGCTCTGCTTTGCCCCCCGTCCCCCGTCCCCAGACCAGGTGGATGGGGGGGGGGCAAAGCAGAGCCAAGCCTCGGAGCGCGTGGGCAGCGGACAGCCCTGTCCGCTGCCCACGTGTTCCGCCGCTTTGCTTCCTCTCCCTGGTCTGCTGGAGACCAGGGAGAGGAACCCCGTTCGTAACTGCGGATCCGACGTAAGTCGGATCTGCGTAACTCGGGGACTGCCTGTACTATGATTCTAAGGTGTATGAACAGGTGTGTCATGTATACCATCTGAGAAGTAATTATCCCACTTTACTTGGTACTGGGGTGGCCTCAGGAGGAGTATTGTGGCCAGTTCTAACTGCCACACTTTAGGAATGATGTGGACAAACTGGAGCGAGCCCAGAGGAGCGCTATTAAATGATTTGAAAGCCTGACTTATGAGAGAAGATTTTTAAAATGATCACATCTAGTTTTGAAAAAAGAGACTGACAGAGGGCCAGATGAGAGTCTTCAAGTAGATTAAGGGCGGTTCTAAAGAGAAAGGTGGCCAATTGCTCTTTGTGCCCCCTGAAGGCAAGAAGTAATAAGCTTAATTTGCAGCAAAGGCGAGTTAGTTTAGATATTAGGGAAATCTTTCAAACTATAAGGGTTATTAAGCTCTGGAACAGGAAGTCTGTAGAATCCCCACCACTGAAGGTTTTGAAGACCAGGTTGGAAAAACACTTCTCAGGGATGGTCTAGCTTTACTTCATCCTTCCTCACAGCAGGGTGCTTATCTTCATGGCCATTCAAGGTACTTTTCAGCTCCACATTTCTCTGAGTCATAATCCTCTTAGTAATAGTTGCATTGCAGGTTGGCTTTCCCTCTTCAGGAAAGCAGCCACCTCACACTTCTGGGAAAGCAGCCACCCCTCTGGTTTTCTTCCTCTCCCATCAGGGTTAAAACAGCAGCACTTCCTAGCCCCTCTCAACTGTTCCTCCACTCTTGCCTCTGCCTTTTTCTCACCCTACGCAGCATGCAGCTCTCTGGCTCAGTTCCTCGCAGCTCCTTTGCTGGGATGGGACTTAGCTGCACCAGATGACCCAGCAGTATGTAGGGGAGGGAGGAGATGTGACTGCAATGCATAGCATATCCCCACACACATTGCCTCTGCTTTTTTGCATATTTGCAAATTCCCATTAAAGACAGTGACCCCCACTAAAATAATTGAAAAATTGCTAAGATTCACCACAATATCTCACTAACTCTAGCTAACTTTACAAACCACCTGCAAGATTTTAACAGTAAATATTCTGTTGAGTGGTAAATGTAGGGGCTTTGATTTTTTTTAATAGTTGTGTAACCTTCTCCAACTTTCCCAGTACACTGATAATACAATACACAGTTAAGTCTTGAAACAATGCAAGATTTCAATGACACTGGAAAACCATGAGAGGTTTTTTGGGAAGAGTGTCTGTTCTAGCAGAAAAATCTCAAAAAAATGGCAACTATTCATGTCCAAAAAAGGAATTTTACAAATGTAATTCTATATGTACACACTTTGTCATTGAGGCTACACCTACACAGTGGAGCTATTTACAGCTATTCCACGTCTTAAGAGCGATCACGTTATATCAAAATATAATGGGCTCACTATTCTGATGTCCCTGTAAACCTCATTGCACAAGGGATAAGGGATGTTTCAGATTAGCGCTTTATTTCAAAATAACATCGAAATAAGCTACGCAATTTGCGTAGCGCAAATTGCGTAGCTTATTTCAAGGTAAGGGTGTTGTGTAGACATACCCTCAGACTGCAGCTTCCCTATTTGTTCTACTAACAACTGTTTTCAATTTGCAGGACTGTTTCTTTCTCCTTAGGCTGACTCCTCACAAGCTGAATCTCTTCTGTTGTCACTATAAAAGGCAGACAAGTCAGAAGTGTATCAGGAGTTGAGAGGAGTGAATACATTTTTGACTTGGTGGCAGTTTGGAAAAATCTTAACGCAGTTTGGATTTAAGCAAATCTAAATAGTTCTGAATTTTCCATGCATTGCTAAAGTCTGTTTCAGGTCTGTTTCAGAATGGTGATTCAAACCTGGGTCTACTTCATCCACACGGGAGTCCTTACCTGCTGGGCTAAAGATCATAAAAGTGAATGGGAAGCATCAGTCTTGGGTCACCACCATGGTCTCCTCTTCTGGCTGATTTGTGAATGGCTGGAATTATGCGTGTCAAGTTTGCTGATAGTTTTGGGTTAACCAAAACTGACTGTCATTAGATAAACTTCTTATTCCCAATTTTTTTCCCTGCTTTCATCAAGAGTGAACTGGAACAGGTCGCCCGTATCTACATTTTTTTTTAGTCTTTAAATTGCTACCAGACTATTTGTTGTTTTTTTAAGTTTATCCTGTACAGACTAACTTGGCTACTCCCTGAAGCTTCTTATCTAAAGTAATCTGCTCATTGAAAGGATCTTGCAGTTTTGATGGAAGACCTAAAGTTCTACTGTTAATTAATGGGGAATCCTTCCCCCACCCCACGGTTTCACAGGAAAGGTGAAGAATATGGCTCCTCCTGGAAAGCAGAAGTTGACTCTTAATAATATTATGTGGAGGGAGATATTGAAGTTTTGATGCAAGTCACCAGGTTGCCCATCCTTTTGCCTTCCCTCTGACTCTTCCCCATTCTTAGACATTTGGTGTTTTTTTCCCTAACTGCTTCTCCATTTTCCTTACTCTCTTTTCTCTAATCGCCCATCTCTTTTCTTTCCCTCCTTTCCACTTTTGACTTTTTCCTTTAATTGCTTTTCCTTCATCCTTTCTGTCTCTCCATATACTCTCTTTTCTTGCTTTTCTGTTTGCTTTCATATGCATGTACAGTTTTATAAGAACCGAGGCAAATGTGTTTATAGGTGCAGTTTGTACAGGAACATCTTGTGGCCATCTTTTGGCACTGGCAAAATGACTTGTGGGCACAAATATGAGTCTTTTCCCGCTATTCAGTACAATGTAATCAGGGTGCAAATTATACTTGCAAAAGGGCAGCTGTCCTTCTGAAAATGTACCCCATAATATCTTTTCTCCATTCCAGAACCCTCAGGCTCCATGTTACAGACCTGAGAATCCCAAGCCATTCTGTCTTTCTTTCATGAGCCAATTAGGTATCTTGGTTCTTTAAAAGATACATACTATATAAGGAATGGGGAAATAAGATCATGAAAGGAGAAGCATCACTTTCCTTTTTTATCAGATGACAGCACACTTCTGCACAGTTCTAATGGCCTTCATTTGATTTAGAAGAATATTTTGCAGAAGTGAGCTTTAGTATTTTGAATGGTGCCATGTTTAACCTTTTAAATAGCATATAGCTGAGAAATGTGGCCCTGTCAAAACCCACACATTCATTCTTGCTGACATTCTTTCATTTTCTGTGATGGCATCCAGAAAAAATAGGCATGAGGCAAATACATTATAATAAACCTGCTAGCACTGTTATATATGCCGAGAAATCTTATTGCTGTATACTCAACATGATGGGATGCTGGTGTGTTTCAAAGGCATGTGCAAAGTCTGGGTTTAGCCTATTTTACAGGCTGAGGGTGAAAACCTTGCCCATTGAACTCTTTGAGGGCACATCTACACAGCAGGGTAAAAGTCAAATTAAGCTATGCAACTTCAGCTAAATTAGCTGTGTAGTTGAAGTTGAAATAGCTTATTTCAACTTTTGGCACCGTCTACACAGCAGGAAGTCAAATGAAGAACATTTGTCCTTCATCTTCCCTTATGCCTCGTGAAATGAGGGTTACAGGAGTCAGAAGTCCCCCAGCTCAACTTTATTTTGAAATAATGGCTTGCTGTATAGATGCGCTCTTTGTTATTTTGGAATAACGTTCCAAATACGCTGCTATGTAGACGTACCCTGAGAGTTCTGCCACTAGATTTAATGAGATCAGGATTCCATCCTGAAACAGGACCAGAGTTTGTCCTGCTTACTGGTTTAGCAATGGAACCAACAGCAGAAGTTCACAGACACAGAATTAATCCTTGTCGTATTGGGTTTTGTTATTTTCCTTTCCTTGACTGTGCCTTTTCCTTTTAGATGTTGCCAAATGAACATGTTGTTTATGAGAGGTGCTGGGTTTACACATCTGTTTGTCTCCAGGAGAGGCATACCAGGTTAGGAGCAGCTGTGCATATTTTCCCCACACTGCTTTGCTGCTATGCCTCCTTTCTTTTCTGGAGGGTTTTTTTCCAGCGGGAGGAGGGCAGTTCAGTTTCCAGGCCCCTCTCCACTTTTGGAATAACTCATGTCAGTATTTTCTCTTCATGTGAAGTTTTTATTACAGAGATCCGGATTTCACATCACACAAGAGTGAAGTTATTTGGCATCATATCTAACCAAGATGAATATTTTGGCAGCAAACACTACAACCATCTCCCCACATCCCTACAATTTCTGTTCTATGTGCAGCTGGCCCTTTGGTGTTGATAATCAATATTTTATTAGCCTTTTAAGTAAAGTGTTGGCCTTGGGCCACTAGCCAATTTTTAACACTGACAAATGATAGGAAAAGCAATTAATTCATCTGGAATATAGGACTTTTAAAGGTATTTGTACTTTCTAAATGAAAATTAATTCCTTATTATGGACTTGGCTTAGGTTTGTTCACCAAACAATACACTCAGTCTATTATTTTATCACCAATGCATTACAGTAGATCCATGAATACAGGCAACAGAATTAGACCATTATTGTAGTAGGAGATAACAATACACCATACACAAGCGTACATCATATCTCCAGAGTTAGAAACTGAACAAGTCCAGCAGGCAGACTTCCATGTATTATCTCACAATAATTGTTCATAGCTAGTAGACAATTTGTACAGCATAAGACAAGTTATTTATATTTTATATTTAGCCTAAAACTGTAATAACATCCTTTGACAATGGCATTATCTGATGGTGTCTGAAACTGAACCCACTTCCTATTTCCAGGCCTTAACAAATGACAATTTTTGTGTCGTCTGATGTTATTTCCTGAGACTGGGATTAAAATGAGGGGGTTTTTAACTTCATCTAGCTCAGTCTTTTTTGAAGTAAAGATCTATTTTAGACAATTAAATTTCCCAGAATTGTTTAAGTGTGGTTTCCATCGCTAACCAGAATGTTTTCTTAAACCCTATAATCATATAGCCAGCAGCATTACTGCCAAAGGATAATAATACCAGCTAATCCTATAGGCAGTCAAAGAAATGTTTATGCCTGTTCAATGAGCAATCATTTGTGAAGCTCGGAAAATGTAATTAATTTTTTTCTATTGACTAAGAAATGTGTAAATTCCTGTCATTTTACCCTCGGGCTCCTTTCCCCCGAGACCCCAATTGTCAGGTGACAACTGCATGAGGACAACTGCATGAGGGCTCCTCTTCCCAGCTACTTGGCACCGCTGCCCTTGGTTCTCTGGCTGCGGCAGCCTGTGGACTCCACAGCCCTGGGAGCTCTGGTGGCAGCCCTGCGGGCACTCACAGCCCCGCTAGCTGTGAGCTCTGCAGGCCTCCCCCTTTCCTGGTCCCACTTGCTGTGGCCCCTCACCCCATGGACTCTAGTGGACCCACTGGCTTCCTGGTCTCACTGGCTGCGGGCTTGGTAGCCCCCTACCCTGCAGACTCCATCAGCCCTGCTGGCTTCCTGGCCCGCTGCAAGCTCTGTTGCCCCGCACCCCATGGGTTCCTGTGCCCCTGCCAGCTTCTCAGTTCGACCAGCTGTGGGCTCTGGTACTCCATGGGCTCTGCTGCCCTACTGGACAGTTCTGCTCCTAGCTGCCACTACCCTCTGCTCTGGGGCTCTCTAGTCCGGCAACATCTATGCTTCTTCTTTCCAGACCATGGATGTTGCTGAACCAAAGAGTCCCAGACCACAGAGGTTCAACTTGTACTTTCCCTTCCCTTAGTAACAAAGGAAGATATTAAACATCTGCATTCGGATAACTTGCACTTAAAAGGAGGTCTTTGGGTTGCTGGTGTTCATTTTGGAATACATAAATCCTGGGCAAAATAATGGAAAAGATGATACAGGATTCAGCTGATAAAGAATTAAAGGCCAGGAATTAATGAATGATTAATGCTGGCTTTATAGAAAATATATCTTGTTAAATAAACCGGATTTCATTCTTTGATAGATTAAAAGTTTGGTTGATAAAAGTTTGATAACTATGTAGATGTAATATACTTAAACTTTTGTCAGGTATTTGACTTAGTACTGTATGACATTCTGTCTAAAAAAATTAGTGCTACTTGATATCAATAAAGCATATGTTAAACAGATTAAGAACTGTCTAAGTGACAGATCACAAATGGGATATTTCTAGTGAGGTTCCACAGAGATCAGGCCTAGATCTGACACTCTTCAACATTCTCATCAATAATCTGGAAGCAAATATAAAATTCACTGCTGCTAAACTTCAAATGGGAAATTAGGCACAGTTTTTTAACAGCAAAGGAGATTAAACCATTGGAATAAAATATCAAGGGATGTGATGGATTTTCCAACTCTTGCTGTTTTGATAACAAGACTGGATGTATTTCTGGAAGACCATGATTTAGCAAGACAATTTATTGGGCTTAAAACAAAGGTAACCAGGTGAAATATAACTGACTGTGTTATACTGGAGATCAGACTAGATGATCTAATGGTCTTAGTGGCCTTAAGTTGTATGAATCTCCTAATGAAACTGGAGTTAATGTTCAATACATGGGAGTATCCTAAGAGTAAAAACCACACATGAGCATTGTAGTTATCTCCAAAACAAGGGTTACAAACCCAAGAATTTTAGAATTATGGTTACATTTAAAAGAAATCAAAACATTTTGAGCATGGAAGTATACAGGGCTCTGAAACAATCCTAGTGCTAACACTGCACTGTAGTAACTGTACAGGCAGTCCCCGACTTACGTGGATCCGACTTACGTCGGATCCCTAGATACGAACGGGGTGAGGCAACTCCCGCACATGCGCAGCAGCATTCCCGGGCTCGCTCACCTGGGTCCTAGGATCCTCCTCCTCCTCGGGCCGGCTCCGACTGGGGTCCCGCAGAGCTGCCGGGCAGAGGAAAAGTGCCTCCCCACGCCCGCTGCCCCCCCCACCTCCCTGCCAGCAACAGGTTGCCCCCTCCCCTGAGCAACAGGCTGCCGAACAGACAAAAGCAGCCTCTCTGCCCCTCCTCCCCTCTATACATGCTGGGCTCCGGGAGCGCAGCAGCGTCCCCGGGGCTCGCTCACCTGGGTCCTAGAATCATCCTCCTCCTCCTCTTCGGCCGGCTCCTCCGGCCTGCCGGCTCCAACTGGCCTCTGCCTGCAGCAGCTGGCCACAGGGACAGGGATCCCGCAGAGCTGCCGGGCAGAGGAAAAGTGCCTCCCCACGCCCGCTGCCCCCCCCCCCCGCGGCCTCGCATCCTGCACGCCTCCCCCCTCCCTCCTGCCAGCAACAGGCTGCCCCCTCCCCTGAGCAACAGGCTGCCGAACAGCAGACAAAAGCAGCCTCTCCGCCCCTCCTCCCCCTATACATGCTGGGCTCCCTGGGCAAACAAAGACTCCACCAAAACAAACAAAGTGCTGGCCTCATTGTGTTAGCAAAAAAAGGACCCTCCTCCTAGAACCCTGGGTGGTGTGTGGAAATAAAGCTATTAGCTCAAAGCATGGTGCAGAGCTGTTTGGTATTTGATGAGTTACTCCTTTAGTCCTGAGTTTGTCACAGGGACAGAAATAGATGTGAAATCTTCTGAACAGGGGAACAGACAGCAAAACAAACATTAGAGGGGAGTTAACCTTTCCCTATGCTATCCAAAACTAAAAAAAATGTTTGGCTAGAGTTTCCCCTACAATATGTACCAGTTCCGACTTACATACAAATTCAACTTAAGAACAAACCTACAGTCCCTATCTTGTACGTAACCCGGGGACTGCCTGTAGTAAGATGAAGGCCTAATACATAAGCCAATGCAGCACAGGCTTGGTCTGAAGCCTGAGGCTTAGTTAACAATGGACAAAACATGGCAAACATAAAGCAAAGCTAAGCTGTGAGCAAGAGGTAGGCCCCAGCCCACAGAACTTGGCATAAACAGGGCTGAGAGTGCAAAACACTAATTGGTGCTAGGTACTGACTGCAGAACAATAATTGGTATTGGTTATAAGTGGAAAGCACATGATACCACTAGCTCATTAAAAAAGACCTTGGTACCCACTTCTCACAGATACAGACCCAGGTTCAGGAAAGGGTCTAAAATGACAGCATGATGGATAGAGATGATCTAATCAACCCACGAGGTACAGGGTGATGGGTGGTATCTAAGTAGCATCAGAGGGTGGCAACCTGATATGTCAGCAGTGAGGTGTGACTTGTTTGAACCTGTATATAAAGTGGTGTCTTGGGGGGACAGTCTTTGTATGTCCTAGGGGGCAATGAAAATTTCCCACTGACTGAGTCATTCCATTGTGGCAAGTACATATGCATAGTGGTTCAGTAGTCTACTGACAACTATTACTGTACTTTGGTTAACAATAAACCTGGTCTGGCACCTTCAATCCTTATCCGATTTGTGGTCTTTGGGGCTCTCTTGGGGTCTGCTGTGGAGACTAAGTGCACAAGTCGACATGGCACACATTACTGAGCACACATGCAAACAGCCTTCTGGTTATCATCATCAATGGAGTCAGAGATCTGTGAGGACACCTCGGCAGTAAATCCTGAGCGCCTCCTGAATAACTACAGTGACACTGTGCAATAACTACACATATAATAGTTTGTAGTCTCAGATTGTTTAAAAATACATGATGAATTCTGGTATTTTTCTTGTCGTTTAACTACAGGTCAGAGTTAAGGCTGATTGCCTACCTTAATTGTGCACTTCTAGACCTTTACATTTGAATTTCTTTAACAGACACTGAATTTTCTAATATTGTGAGATTTGTGATAAATTTGGAACAGTTGGTACCAATGTTCCCTCTAATCTTTTCTGGATGTGCACTTAGCACTGTGTGCATCCCAACCAGTAGGCTTGGCAGTTTTCCACCGTCAGTGATTTCCTATCACCTCTCAGACTCTAGTGAATGACAAAAGACTGCTTTATTAGGGCTGCAGGACATTGGCACAATTGCTTTAAATTACAAACAAAAATTGAACCAGCTTCCCTGGGGTAGACCATTACAGAAGTATGAAGATGGGGCACATCAGGTCCAAAGTCTCAGCTAGAGGTAACAATGTATTGGCCTGCAGATCTTCTAGCCATAGTCCAGTCCTTTTCTCTGCCTTAATTAGACCTATCTGCACAGCCCCCTTGTTTGATTATCACTTCTCTTGCTCTTGCCCTCGCCAATAGGTGGCCAAACCTCCTGTATTGTCTTAGAGTCTCTAGGAATTTAATCTTTAATTAAAGATTATGCCATGTAATGAAACCTCCAGGAATAAGTCCAACCAAAATTGGCAACCCTGCTTACCAGAAACAGGCTGCCTGCTGGCCCAGCTCTAAGCCTTTTGGTCCCAACTCCCAGTATGCCTGATTCTTTTCCTCCACAACCAGCTCCTGTTAAAGGAGGACCATAATTGTTTCTTTTGGACTGCTATGAGTTTGACATATTTCTGACAAAACAGTTCTTGGGGCATGAAATGCAAGCTCCACTTAAATCAATAGAAGTTTTGCCATTGCCTTCATTGGAGTCAGAATTTTTCATCAAGTGCTCTGACTTTGAAAGAGATAAAGTTTTATACTCCTGCATCTTGGCAGGAGGTTGGACTAGATGACCTTGGCTCCCTTCTAAAGCTATGGTTCTATAATTATGTAATGAAGAACGTCTCTCATTCAAACCATATCACCAAACACTCTGCAGAGTCATTGTGAACATTTACAAAGCTGAATAATACACATGGCCAAATTTAATCTCATCTGCTCTGTCCATGATGTTTCCAAGGTTCTGTCATTAAGGTATCTAAGGTAAGTGCTGATAGCTTGGTGGGAATAAAATTAAGAAGTGTAAGAAAGGAAGAAAAGTGACATTTGCAGTTGTTTTGAAAGGAGAGGAAGGAGTTGATGAGACACAGAGCTACAGGAAACCTATTCCAGATGGCAGCAGGTGTAGAGGAGAGTATTCTTACAATGTTGTTAAGGTTGCATGAAGGTACTGTACAAAGGAGAGGTCAGTTCCTGACAAGCAGAGGAACAAGAAAGGGAGAGAGGGGCCCATGGTAGGGTTGAAAAATGAAGATGTCAGTTTTGAATTTGATTCTGTAATTAGTGGGGAGTTAGCAAAGTTGTTGGAAAATGAGAGTGGGATGGCCTTGCACAGCATATAGTGGTCACCATTAAAAAGGCAACATCTGCCAAAAATCACGCAAACTATCGGAACTGCTACAGTACTGTCTCCTCCAGGCTAAAATAAGAAATAACTGTGTGGCATCTGCTGGGAAATGTTGGCTTTTTAAAGGCATTCACTTTATGTGGGAATACAGCAACATTCCACACATGGATTAAAAACTGGGACATGAAGATATAGAGAACAATAGTAGAAGTGAGGGGTGATGAATATATTGATGAGGATTGTAGAAGATGCTGCATCCTAACTTTGGTGTACATGGATACTGTGGTGGTAGAGATGGTGATAGGAAAATATATAAACATGGGAGATATGAAAGAAAGCAGAATTCTGACTGAAGCCAATAGAAGATTAAGACAAAATCACAAGTTTACCTGGTCATAGTAAGCAATTAAAGGTATCAAAAGAAGTAAAGTTGAGTGCATCAGTGCAAAAGTGGTGATGAAGGTTTGAGATGGAAGAGAAGTTAACTAAGACCTGGTCTAGAATAGACCCAGAAGGTTGATTTAAGGTGTACAACTCCAGCTATGTAAATAATGTAGTGAGAGTAAACATACCTTAATCTGAGCTTGGTGCTGTCTTCAGAGTGGGAGGTTGATGGGCGCAAACGCTCTCATTGGCTTCCTTTACTCCTCGGGACTGCGAGGAGTACCAGTGCCAACCAGAGGCGCCCTTAGTGTTCGGTTTAGGCCAGAGATCAATCTTCTGGCATTTGATTTAGCTGGTCTAGTAAAGTACCTTAAGCCGACCTTCCTAGTCTAGTATAGACCTGGTATAAGAGAGAAAAGGTAAATAAAAAATAGTACAGAGATGGCACCTAGCCTTTTTGGGGAACTCAGAAGGTGGGCAGAGGGGGGTTTCTCAGGATAGATACTGGTGGCTGTAGTAAGATGGAAGAGAAAAAAAGATATCCTCAGAAAAGTGATGGCCTTAATACACAAATGAGGGCAGTTTCCCTGCTTTGGCCTGAGTGAAACTTGAAAAATACATTCCAAGTTCCTCAGAGACTGATGGTATGTGATAGCTGTGTATTAGAATGCACCTACAACAGTTAATGTTTCTGTTTCTGACATCCAAATCCAGACTGAAGAATTCAAACAGCACATATAAACAACCTTAATTGAAAGGATTCGTTCAAGCATATATACCAGATATAGTTAATCTAATTTGAAATAAATTAGAGAAGACCATGAGATACATAAAGAGGAACATAATTCTTAGTGAAGAATTAGTTAATGAAAATCATAAGCCACTGAGATGCATTCAGCACAATGATTGTTTCCAATATCATACACATAATTGTATGCATGCTTTCTTCAATGTGAAAAGGAAAAATTCTACAACAAGCAAAATACAGTCCCACAGAAGAACTCCTGAGTGTGCACAGAGACTACGCTACTGAAGTGTACCACTGTAGATTTAAATTTAAGAGCAAAACATTCTGCATGTAGAATACACATAGGCACTTCCCCAAATAAGGGATGGTATAAATTACCCAGTGCTTCCAGAAGTGTAAGGGTGGATGTTTACTACTACAGTTCTCTGTGTAGTACAGTGGATTGGCCCTGCATTCTGGTCCCTTTTTGCAGGCTGGTGTAAAGGGCTTGGGACTGTGGTTTTACCTCCTCTCTTCCCTCATTGGAGCATTGTGCACCACTAGGGAACTAAATACAGAGTAGCCCCAAGTCACTCTGAGTTCAGGGACTGAAAATTTGCCTGAATTTCATTTGGGCTAAAGGAATATGAATGAGGATAATCAGGGCCTCAGTGAACTGCAATAATTTCAGTGAACTACAAGCATTTTTACACTGTAAGACTGGCACACGTCCTCTTTTCAAAAGAGTTGAAAAATGCTCTTAATCTGCTATTTTGGCTAATTTTTCCATATCACACAAAGGCAGATATTTCTCTCTCTCTCTCAGGTTTATCTAACTTCTAAATAGGCTTAGCAGAATTCAATTTTTATTGTATAATTTCAAGAGATATTATGATAGATACTTATTTTAAGTATTTTTTATTTTTATTGATTTAAAATTTTCACACTTGTGGGAAATTATGGGGGTGTCAGACAATAATGATATAACGATAATAGATGTTGAGATTCAAAAAGTTAAAGTTTTCTAGTCAGTAAGCCATAATTTGTAAGCATCAAATACCAAAACATACGAAAATGTTTGCAAGCAGCAAACGTTGCCTATCTTGCACATTTCTATTATTTTTTATGGCAGTATTTTCCCTTGGTTTGTGTTTATACAATGAATTGACTTTTACAGACATTGACCGATAAAAATCTCATCCTTATATGCCTTCTCAAATCTGTATCAAACTCAGGACACTTGAACATAGTGCATAATAAATGGTGCTAACTTGGCTAAAACTAGTTAAAATGAATTAATTTAAAGGTGGAATCTGGAGTCTGAATCAGTCAGATATGTAGTGTACAATCTGAGTCCAAAATTAAAATAAATATCAGGAGATCTAAACACGACTACTTATCTAAATAAGAATAAACCTATGCATAAAAATTTGTATTTCCTTATTTGCAAGCTCTTTTGGGCAGGGAATTTTGTCTATGAAGTACCTGACAAACTGTGGGTGTTATATAAATAAATGTACCAATTATACAAAGATAAACCCAGCATTTCATTGCACAAATTACTATGAATTAGAATACTTGACTTTTGCAACTCTGTTTGGAAGTTGCAAACTGCATACGACTGACCCTAATGAGAATTTACCATTGAAGTAAAATCTCTTTAAAAATATTAGTTTTTGCATTTTATTTGATATGTATGTATATGTGATTTGAACAGATCTGTGGTTGTTGTGTGGATGTATGTCTTTTTGGATGTGTGACATGTATGTGTAATATTTGTGTGTGTTGTTTACATGGCACCTTCTTCATTACATAATCCTGATTAATTTCTAGCACTTTCCATCCTTTGTACCAAATGAGTGTCTTGTAGAAAAAACAGTATATGATCATATAACTAAATACCGTATACATGGGCAAGCTTAATTTTTGCATTTACTAGCTTTGAAGTACTCAGTAGCAACCTTAATGTTATTTTAGCATATACTTTTCGGATGTAATATACGTGTGATGTGCAAAGCTGTGTTGTATATGAGTGTGTAATATATATATATATGTGTGTGTGTGTAGTGTTGTCAACTCTTACAATTTTATTTGTGAGTTGTGTTACCATTTGTTTTCCTTGAAGACGGAGAAGCTGGAATTTATGCTTAAATAAAAAAATCTCTAGTTGTGGAGAAAAGTTTGAAAATATGCTCCAAGTGCACACTAAAGACTCAAAACCCAGAAAGCCAATAAAACCATATGAGACATACACACAGGGCTCAAAAACATAAAGCCAATAAAACCGTCTCTCTCTCACACCCACAACACTTTTTCTTAAAAAAATCATATTGAATCAAATCTTATGCTTTTTGAACTCTTGAGGCTGCATGTGAGTGTATATATGTGTATATGTGTGGGTGTGTAGTGTACATGTGGTGTAAACATGCAATGCATGGGATTGTATATGTGGAGTAAGATATATTCCTATATGTAGATCGATGGTGTGTATGTGTCAGGTGTGGATGCATATGGAAATGAGGTGGTGTGGGGTGCACGTGCTGGTGTGGGGAATATCGGCGGTGTGTGTGCATCTCTATCTGTGGGCCGTGTAGCTGTGATGAGGCAGTGAGAGGCGGGGGGCCGGCGGCTCTGGGAGCCCGTGAGGGGAGAAGGGTTTGGCTGCGTGTGCAGGGGGCCGGGCTGGGGCGTGGCTCGCGGAGACCGTTTGTCGCGGCCGGTAGGGCCAGGCGGGGGCGCTGCGGGGCCGCCTCTGGGCCTGGGGCCGGCGGCGGCAGCGAGTCCGCGGCGGAGGATGTGGTGCGGCGCCAGCGGCGAGAGGCGGCCCGGGCGCGCAGGGCTGAGCCCAGGTGAGCGCAGCCGCGAGCTCGGGGCGCGTTACCGGCCGGTGCCCGCCCGAGGGGCGAGCGCAGCAGCCCGGCCTCGGCCCCGCGCCGCCTTGGGAGCCGTTAGCTCGGGGGTGCCAGGCGCGGAGCCGGGGCGGGGCGGCGGCAGGCAGGGGCCGTGGGGCTGCGCTTGCACCCGGCAGCCAGGGCCGCGCTGTGCTCGGCGCTGTGCAAGCGGGGAGCCCCAAGGGACCGGATCAGCCTGGGGGCGCCCAGCCCCACGCTGGTTAGCGAGCCTGGGTGAGTGGCTGGGCAGGGTAGGGTCGGGGTGACTCGAGGGGCGGGTTGGCCGCTGCTTTTCAGCAGTCATGGAGATCAGGACTTTTTTTTTTAAAACTTGGCGTTTGTCCCCCTGTTCTTGCCTTGGAGGGGAAGGGGGATGAGGAATGTTTGAGCAAAAGCAAGTGGGACAAATATCCAGATTTTCCAAAACAAGTTGTGATGTCTATAATCAGCTGGGCAGAGTGGCCACACCAGGTGGTTCTGGTCTGATGAGCTACCTGGAGTCACTACTTACCCAGCATCCCGTTTTCAGTTTAGAAAAATATGGTGACCTTAGTTCTGGGTCCTTCTGCCAGGGCTGGATAGTGTCCATGAGGCTTCCATCTGGGAGGGCTCCTCTTGCTCTAATGTTCTTTTCTTCTTGAGCAGACTAGAGAAGCACTATCAACACCCTCAAATCCCTGCCCCCCAAACAAAACAAAAAAACCCCACCCAACCTAATAGAAACCAGATTGGATATTTTAGCTCAGCTGCTCATGGTAGATGGCTTTGATTTTAAGGGAAATTGTCCTCTGCTTAAATATGAACTATCCAAATAATTTTAAAAATATAAATATTAAAATAAATTATGTTCATTATATTCTTCTTTGTACAGTACTTGTAATGGCTTTTCTGCTAATCTGCCTATGAATCTGTTGCATTTCTAAAACAAATTTATCCATGAACTGTTTGTTCTCCCGCTGAGTGTTCTAAATAAAGAATACCTGGTCTTTACCATGTGTGGATCTCAAAACATAATGGCTGTGTCTAGACTGGCATGATTTTGCGGAAATACTTTTAACGGAAAAGTTTTTCCGTTAAAAGTATTTCCGCAAAAGAGCGTCTAGATTGGCACGGATGCTTTTGCGCAAAAAGTGCTTTTGCGCAAAAGCATCCGTGCCCAGTATAGACACGCTTTTGTGCAAGAAAGCTCCGATGGCCATTTTAGCGCAAAAAATTAAGATGACTGTATACACTGGCCCGCGCAAGAGGGCTTATCCCTGAGCGGGAGCGTCAAAGTGTTTGCGCAAGAAGCACTGAATTCTTACATTAGAATGTCAGTACTCTTGCGCAAATTCTCGTGGCCAGTGTACACAGGCAGCAAGTTTTTGCCAGTCTAGACGCACCCAATGGATATTACTGTATTAAACAATTTAAGCCTCAGTATTCTTGTGGGTTATTATTCCCATTGTGTGGATGGATCTTTAGTTTGTTTCACTATGTTCTGTGTAATCAGCTGGTCAGTTTCTCTGTTTGTTTGTATGAAAGTTAAGGAGAGAGCAATATTTTTCAAAGCAGGAAAAGATGCCATTGTAAAACAACAACAAATTGACAAGAGACTTCATAAACAGCATGCCTGCATCTAGACTGGCAAGTTTTTCCGCAAAAGCAGCTGCTTTTGTGGAAAAACTTGCCAGCTGTCTACACTGACCGCTTGAATTTCCGCAAGAACACTGATGATCTCATGTAAGATTGTCAGTGTTCTTGCAGAAATACTATGCTGCTCCTGTTCGAGCAAAAGCCCTCTTGTGCAAATGCTTTTGCACAAGAGGGCCAGTGTAAACAACATGGTATTGTTTTGCGCAAAAAAGCCCCGATCGCAAAAATGGCCCATAGTTATAGTCCTAACAATCCCAGGAGATTAGAGTTGGATATGAGAATCTTTTATTGAACCAACTTTTGTTGGAGAGAGAGTTGGCTTTTGAGCCACACTGAGCTCCTCTTCAGGTCTTCACACCAAAAGCTTCTCTTTGTCACCAAGAGAAGGGACTGGTGTAAGGTCAGAAATTGCCCTTGAATAATTAATATGCTGGTGTCCCTTTAAACATGAAGTAGCTTCTTCCCCCTTTTTTCTCCTGCAGCCCTAGTTCAGCTGCTCCTTCCTCTCATGTTGTAGATGAAATAAAATATTCGTGGTCAGCCTGCTGTTGAGCCTGATGATGGCCTACCAACTTCCAGCTGTGTTTGCCCCGCCAGTTAGCTCTGTGATACTTGAGTACACCTGTGGGAGTGCATATTGGCAAGCCTAGCTGTCTCCTATGGGAATGCAGTGGTTATGATCTTTCACAGGCCCCAAAATGACATGAAATTTTAGTAGGGCACCACTGTATTTGTTTTTATTGCTTTTGTTCAACCAGAAAGCCTGACAGTTTTGAAATATTATTACAAAATATACAATACAGAACTTATTATGTGTGTGGAAAAGTTTCCAGCACTCTTGGAAAAAATATTTTGGCTCTGCAATTAGAGGCCTACATTTTAAGCACAGTGATGTCAGTAGTTAAAATCCACAAATAAGGCAAGCAAACTTAAACTGCAGTAGAGATGGTAGCTTTTCTTTTTAAAGCCTTGCCTACATTAAAAAGTTTGATAAGTTTAAGACAAATGTCTTTTGATTTAAAGTACTAAAAACAAATGATGATCCTATGGGAGCAAGTGTCAGATTTTTACAGGTTTCTCCTTAGTTTAGTTTATGGGAACATGGTAACTACAGAACTGGAAAAACTATAAAGAGCAAACAAAGGTCAGAAAGGGCAACAGTAGTTAATTTCAGTGGTAAAAACTCCCAACCTTTCAAAGGCTATGTGCAATTTGAAACTTAGTTGGAATAAGGGATATAATAATGTATCCATTTAAACAGTTAACCAAGAAGCATGAATGTATCAGTGGTTACACATCAGCTCCCAGCCCTACTCCTAGGGGGCTGGCTGCCCCCACATGCTGCAGGCTTTGTATTAGAGCCTGAGGTGTGGGGTGGCAGCTGGCTCCCTAGAAGCCAGGTTGGGAGCCAGGTCCTGCTTGCTCTGGTACAGAGGTATTAGCATGGGGTGTCACCTAGCTCTGTGGGAGTGGGGCCAGCAGCTGGGACTTGGCTCCTGCCATGTACTGGCCATCAGCCCTGCTCCTGGGCAGCCAGTTGCAATGTGGAAGCCTGTATGTAACTACACGGTTACCTAATTAACCGCTTTTATCATCTCTAGTTGGAATAGTGATACTTTTCAGTGCATTTGACTCATGGAACTTAAAAATGAGTAAACTTATGCACTTGGGTAAGTCAAATAATAAGTCGTGTTTTTTTTTTTAAAGCACACTGAGGCAAGCAGTTTGTCTAGGGTGCAAATTGCTCTCACAAATAGAAAAAACACATTGTCAAAAAATATAAACATGAGAAAATTAGCACACATGAATTATGTACTAGTGTGTTTTAATGCTAAATCCATCAAATTGACTTTTTCCAGAAAATATTTGTCATTTTTGATAAACTAAGGGGTATCTCAAGTTATCTCATTTTAAGCATAATTCTGGGAATGATTCTCATCTTAGTTCAGTACATATTACATAAAGCTATGTAATTAAATTATATATAAAAAAGTTTCTTACGACTTAAAACTACAGTGTAGAAGTGAGAGAATTTAAAACTTTTAAAGTGAGATTTAAAAAAGAGGTAAAAGGAGTTAAGTAGGGAATAAAATAAGCCAAAACAGTGTAAAGCTACCAAAAATGTGTGGCTGTGGGCTTTAAAAATACATGGTCAAGTTATGATTGTGTCAGCACGAATATACCAAAGTGGGAGACGGTTCAGGTATTTTTTCTCATCATAATTGCGTCTGGAATAATTATAATCAGGCTTCAGAGACCAAGGGAGTGCAGAGCCAGAGAAGGGGCATTTCTTGGTGGAATGAAGGTGCAGCTCATTTCTCTTGCACTGGTATCTTGGCACAAAGGAATAGGACTAGAGGAAGCCCTTATTGCACTTGCTGAACAGGTGCAATGTAAGATGGATCCTTTGGTATCAGGGAAGGCATTATGCTTTTGAAAGGCATAGTGCCTCCATTTGGTGGGGGGCTAGCGTTTCAGCCCCTTTTACGTCGCTCTGCATGGCTCAGCCTAGAAAGAGATGTAACTGAAACCTAAGTGTTCAAATGATTATTAATAATAACAAACTCAATAATTTGCCATAAGCATGTCTTGAAACAAATACAATTTACAGCAAATTAAAAGCTGATTGATAAACAAGAACTTTTAAATATCTAGTCATAGTAGATGAAAGTGACATTTAAATATCTGATGTCCACCAGCAAGATCAAGAAAATCAGTTAACTCTTAAAGTTCCATAGCCTATGCACAACGGAGGTCCCTTTTCAGTGTGCGTTGTGCGTATCTATTCATCCAGCCATTTGCCGGTGATGTCTGAGTGCGTAAATACTGGCTGTTTAATAGTAATCTGAGAACCTGCTTTATGGGCTTGTTTCAAATACTGAACATTTATCTTGATTGGTGTTTGTTGAAAAATTATCTACTTTGATTTGTACCCCATCTTGTGTGACTAGTTTTACTAGGTTTTTAGCACACTGTCCCTTTCTTATTAAAGGAATATGGCATCAGTGCACTGTCCTTTCACTATTTTTTGCATGTGTTTTGATACATTATTATAGTTTGATGTGGAAAAGAACTAATTAGATCACAGTCAAGCTGAATGAAATTTTTCATATGGGATATAGTAGTTCTTTTGTAGTGCATATCCTAAAGAAATACAGATGGAAAACTAAAGTTATTGGAACTTGGATTTCTAGATCAAGTATGTTTTTGTCCTCATCAAAATGAATTTTTACTATGTTAGTATGTTAGCAGACATTTTCACTGATGCAAACAGAAGAATGTCATGTATAACTTACAGTATCTTTAAAATTTCTAGTATGCAATAGCATGGTCTTTTTATTTCTTTCCTTATGATATAAAATAGCATCCATATTCACTGGAATTGCGTATTTCTGAGAGTTTATCTTCATACCCAAAGAGGGCATTCTAACCTTGAAAATTTCCTCAGTTCATCTCAGTCTTTTTCTCTCACACATCTTTGCTTTTGATTCTGACTTGAGTATGAGTTCAGGGGAGAAAATGGCCAAATTTCATGTCTACTAAAAAAAGCTATTGCTAAGTTGTTGTTTTTTCTGCAAAAAGTGAGACACCGAAGCAGATCATAGCTTGCATGTTCATAGCACATCAAGAAGCTAGTAGAGCTTTTAAATATTGAAGAATTCTTTCAATTTTGGAGCTTTTGCAAACCATTAAAAAACGTCTTTTGGGTGTCCCATTTTTGGTTGTGTTCATAGTCCAAGTAACAGTAAAAAAGCTTTCAGTTTCAAGATAATGGCCTTTCTGTTCTACTGGAATTAAAGAAGCCCGTCAATAGACCCGTTTGTTTCATTAATGGAAGAACCCACAGGAAGTCTCTGAGTGAGATATTTTATTAAATCTCATTTGCCCCATTATATCTGAGAATATCTGCAGAATTTTCAGCAACTTTAGGCCATGTGTACAGTACAAACATTTATAACATGGATTGATCTTGTTTGTGTGAACAGGATTGAATCATGATATAGTCATATTAAAGAATCATGGGTATGTATGGGAGATAGGGATGTAGAAGAATAGTTGATTAGTTGTCTATCAGATAAACGTAAGCTTATCGGGTAGTTGAGTTGATTACTCACATTTCTCTCTCTCTCCCCCCTTCCCCTTACTGCCTATATGAGAGGCAGCATGGCAGGAGGAAGCAGGAGCTACTACATTTAGGAGGCAGACAGGCAGACAGCCTGGTTTAGCCCTGGGTCATGCCAAGTTGGGGACCAAACCCTGCTGTGACTCTACAATTTAAAACACAATACGAGCTGGGGGGGGGGGGGGGGGGTGGTGGAGGGCAGCCTGCCTGGCTGGCTCCTACTACCTTTTAAATTGCAGAGCTGCAGCTGTGTTTGGTCCCAGTGCAAGCCGGTACTGAGCTGGCTGCTTTCCCTTATCAGGTAATCAAATAGTCCATAACAGTTCTGTTGACTACTCGATTACTAAAATAACCTAATATTAAAGCAACGAGGAGTCCTGTGGCACCTTATAGACTAACTGAAGTGTAGGAGCATAAGCTTTCGTGGGCAAAGACCCACTTCGTCAGATGCATGTACTAATATTAACATCCCTAATGGGAGACCTGGAGCAGAGGCTAGCCTGTCACATCTGGAGTCATAACTTTACATTTGGTTTATGTTACCAATGAAAATTCGTCTTAAAGTCCTTGATTAACTTTTTTTCCACAATACGGAATCCAATACAATCTGATGTGACCAGCAGACTCTGCTTATAGGAGACACATAACTTGAATAAGAAAGCAGTTACTGTTGTTTGTACCGCACTTCCAAGTATTTTTGGGAATCCAAAGAAGTCTTAGGAAGAAATTTTTCTCTAGTCTTTAAGATAAACTATTACAAAACAATTTTATAAAGACCAAACCTAAAAGGTCCTAAGCCCTAGCCTTTTTTGAGAGGCAGCCTTTTTTAGTGGCCATATCAGGGATTTGGAATTTGGCACTCCTGGTTTAGTTTCTTTTTCTACCACAAGCATGCTCTGTGATCTTGGGCAAGTCACTTAACCTCTGTGTATGTCTGTTTACCAGCCTGCAAAGTACTGTCATGCATCACAGAACTGATGAGGTTTAATGTCATTAATGTACGTTACACTCCTTGCATGAAAAGGATAATAGAAGCAAAAATTATTGTTTTTAACAATAACTGTCAAGAGTGTTATGCCTAAAGCCAACATGAATGACTGGGAGAACACTAATACCTATTTAGGCTTCTGTGTTAGGCATAGTGCCAGCATTCATCCATTTGTTATGCAGCTGTTGCATCCAGACCCTGTTTCTCCCTCTCCCCCAGTACTCTGCATAAGATCATTTCTACTTTTCAGGTAAATGTATCAAATTCAGACTGGTGTAAATAGCAGATCAGAGAATTGCATCCATTTGCATCAATTCTGAATTTGTCCCAGACCATTTATAGCTTATCTTAGAAAAGAGTACAGAAGAGACTTAAAAAGTCTTTGCAGCTCTTTGCACCCAGGATTCGGAGGGTATCTGTTCATTTCTGAATGACCCTTCCCATCTCCTTCATGGATGTCTATGAAATTCACTGTGAACCTCCTCATCCAAAATATCAGAACATCTACTATTTTTAAAGCCCAATTTATTTTATATCATCTGGAGCAACGAGAAGGGGGTCACAGGCAAATAGGAGGCAGCAGCTAATATTGGGAGTGCCTCTAGGAAAAGAATGAGAGGGACTCCTGGTTACTACTTCACTAAAGGCCCTGCAAATCATAGGGACAGCTGTCAGCACATGAACGCGAAAGACAGGAGACAGGACAAATATAAAATCACATACAATATTTGTATTTACAGGTCTTTGAACTTGAAGTAATTTAAACAAACAACAGAACAATATTAAAATTATCGTCCACCAAACCCTCTTTTGGTATACATATTGGCAAGACTCCTTTCAATATTTTTTACTCTCAGTATGGCTAGTCATTTTTATATATTCATTAAAATGCCTGCAAAATGTACCAAGTTATGATGCATCTTTTGTGCTTATGTTTTGCATGATAATCACACACACACAAAAAGTTAGTCTGATTCATGTTTTCTCCACTTTACTTTCTAAATCTAAATTTCACTAAAAACATTGTTTCATTACGTATTCTTCATTGGTGGCCAGGACTTTGCATCATGCAATAAACTGTCTCAGAAAGATCAAGTACTGTATTCATCTCTTCCAGGATACGTTTAAATCATATGTTTAAAAATGGAAATATAGAGGAGTGAAAGACAGCAAATTCTATGCTCTTTTCATTAAAGTAACCATAGGAATACTTAGGTGACACACAAATAGAATGTGACAGTCATCAGCTAACAAACCTCTAACAAAATTCTTTACTTTTGTTTAAGCTCCAGAGGTATAATCTTACTTAATAAATGGGAACCTGTATTTTTGGCTAACATATGGAAGGGCAGAGGGATTGTCAAAGCAAATTGTGGAAGATAATTGGCTTGAAGTCTTTGATTTCCAAGACTTGAATGGTAATGACTAGTGGGTTTCAAAATAGGTCTTATAAACTGTCACAAGTGTAATGCTCTCAAAAGGAATGAATGGAACTAGTGTGCTTTTACAGTTGAATGTGGATAATGACAGGGGCCATTGAGGAGATTCAGCCCCATGTATTTTGGGGGAAGTGAGTAATTAGTTCCTGAGAACTAGTTAGGACCCCGGAGGAACAGCTGGGTCACAGAATGTGAAGGTAAATGACCAAGGAATTGGAAAACCATAATGGAAAAGGGGGTATGACTGGAGCAGATGACTGAAAGATGTTGGAGCTGACAGACCTGGATTAGCCTTGAGGGAGTGAAACTGACCTAGAATTAGTGTGTGGGAGAATGAAAGAAAAGTTCTCCAAATATGTGTCAGCGAGAATCCTCCTGTAGCTCCATATCTGCTCCATGTTCAAGCTTGGATATTTTTTGAGCAGCAGTATCCATCAGTGCTGTGGGAAGTTTTGAGTCCATTGTGAGGAGTGATGGTCAGTGCTAGCTGCTTCAGATGCTCTGCATTCTGCTTTTCCTTCTCCAGAGAAGGAGCCAGTGTCTGTCTGGCCTCCCTTGGCCTGCTTGCCCTGGTAAGTGGGCTTTTTAGCTCCTGATCATGCTGAATCTATATAGCTTAATCAACTCTATTTAATATTGTGCACCATTATGTGATACTGACAAGTCTGACCCTGGCAGATGTATATACAGAGTTCTACTTTTGAGTGACTTCCATTTTTTTCTGAAAGGATTTGGATGGTATTGTTCATTTATCTGAAGACTCTCTACCATGGAGTGCTGCCGGGTTTTGTTTTGCCCCTTTTCTAGCTCAGTTTCTGTAAGACTACGAGGGAAGATAAGATGATTTGGTTGTAGTGTATGTAGTTGGATTAATGATGATACTCTTTTCTATGCTGTAAAGGTTTTTATACTCATCATCACCATAGTATCAGTATCTGAGTTCTTTTCAGTAGTGCATTAAACAGTGTGACTTCACATCTGTTATTTATTCTCTTATCCTCTCCCCAGAGAAATGTGTGCAATATTGAGTCCTGTTTTGGAGGGTGTCTTTTAAATAAATAAATAAAGGTGTGTATTTGTTAGAGAAGCTAAAGTGTGCTTTGCCTTTTGGAGAGGAAAGTGGTGAGGGTTGTGATTAGGGATGTAAAATCCCAGTTAAAAAGTTAACTGGTTAAATGAAATGTTGAACTGGTTAACTGTGATTCCATCGAGGGGGCTCCTCCAGCTCAGCAGGGCCTGCTTCAGCCAGACCAACTAAGCCCGATGCATTGCCCTCCACCTGCAGCACAGTGCAGTTGGCCCGACTGGACTGAAGTGCCCCCAGCATGGCACAGTTGGCTTGGCCGGGCTGGTGCAGTCCCCTGTTTGCATAGTGCCACTGCAGCCTGGCCAGGCCTGCCGCTCATTAACCAGTTACCCCAGTTAGCTTGCTGGTAAGGCGCATGATTACTAGGTAACCAGTTAATTGGTTAAACCTTTATGTCCATAGTTGTGATGGTTCTTGGTTCTCTTCATGTTCTTGGACCACTACCCCAAGAAAGCTCTGTCTCGTATGCAGAAAAGCCTTTCTCTTTGTTGATAATTCCATTGTGCCCTAGGAGTAGAACTGAAGGCCATAGTTTTTGTCCCAGAACTTTAGATGATCTTTTAGATATCCTGGGCTCAGGCCAGAACAATCTGAAGATAAGGGCTCGGTTCTTTGTGTGTTCACATCAGAGGAAATAATGTGGTTACTCCGTCTACCCAGAGCCTAGATGGCATTGGGATTTGTAAAAGAGTTAGATGATGAAACTTTACAGCATGACCTGCAGAGAATACATTTCATGTCAGAGAGAAGGGAAGAGAATTTATACTGAGATTTTAAAATATTGAATTGCATAGTTAGGATCGAACTGACACCCTTGGCAATATAGGACCTGCCATATTTTATTTTTGTTATCTCTGATCACGATTGAGTTTTGTTAAGAGAAAATAACTTGCTATTTCAGTAAATTCAGTTCTGGTTTCTGACTGACTGCGTGCCAGAAACTTAATTTTGAACTCAGTCTCTTGGTAAAATTAAAAATTCAAATCTCTAGGCAGGAGTACTCAAACTGTGTTTGCCTTTGAAAGTGGCTGCTGTCAGTGTGCTGTCACACTTTCCTTTATCCTTGTGATGTTTTATATTAGAGCCTGCTGCAGGTGATCTGTCTGAGCCTAAGTGGGGGGAAATCCTCTGTTTCACATAGCCTATAGAAAGATGTGGTCCATTAAATAGTTCACAGAAAGTAAGTTGTAATGCTGTTATAATTGCATGTGCACTAGGTGGAACCTTCTGTTATAACATATTATTGTAGTCTCCCTTAGTATTATTAAATACTCAACCCACCTTTTTTCTGTTGTTTTGTAAACATTGTGGAATATGATTTTAAACATGTTTGAAAACTCTATATTAAATTGAATAAATCAAAGACTTTCTCTAAACTCTTTCCTTGTATGGTCTTTTGCTGTTGTACCTTAATTGGCATTAAGGTTACAGCTGTTGTCCCCAACCAGTCCATTGCGATTGATTGTTGATTGTGGAGGCTCTGACAGTTGATCTCTGTCTCAGTCCCTCATCTCCCTCCTCCCATCTTTGTTTTCCAGTAGCAGATGTTGCTTTAACAAAGCCTTAGCTAAACTCAGGCCACATCTTCACTTGCTACACTGGTGATCAGTCTTCTGGCATTAGATTTAGCAGGTCTAGTTAAGACCTGCTAAATCAAATGCTGAGGGCGCCTCTGGTCAGCGCCAGTACTCCTGGTGTGGGACTGGGATGGTTATTACATGGACAGCTATGTATATGTGTTTATACCGTGGGACCGTCTGTGGGACCATCATCACCAGCGTTTTTATCAGCATATCAAAGCAAAATAAGCTATACTGGCCAACTTCACACTTGCCTGTCTTCCACTCTTAGCCCACTTCCTTCCCTTTCTTCAACATAATCTCTGCTTTCCTTCCAGTCCCAGCAGTCCTCTTCCCCTGCTTTTCATCATCTCCTTCCTCTTCCCTAGGAGCTTAGTTCCCCATCTCTACAATCTGTCTTCCCTTCATGGACTCTACTGTCTATCTAACTTCCACCCACCCTTTGGTTCAAAGCTTCAGCAGAACCTGTTTCCTTGTGGAATTGACTTTGGCTTCTTTAAAATGCGGTGCATGTTGGGGTTTCTTTTTCCTGCATTGGGTGGGTAGGCACAATGTACTCTGAACCTCCCTCTGCATGACAAACCTAGAGACCCTCCCTTTTCCTTTCATGGAGCCTCAGGAGAGAACAGTACTGGGATTGTAGTGATCATGAAGGGGTGTCATAGCTGTTCACATTTCTCCGGCAGGGAACAGGGCCATTGCAATGACCATGAAGAGTGAGTGAGGGCGTGGCTAGCCAGGTCTCATCTGAATTCCTTTGAACACTACAGTACACACAGATCTCATAAACAACGATGTCATTTGTTAGAAGTGCCTCCTTCTCTTGCCCCATTACCTTTGGGGTACTGCTGCCTCTTCATCCGTGCTATTGGCTGCTTTGTCTCTTGCTGCCTCTCACCCATTTATCCCTCAGTTTTGCTACTCCTCTCCTCCCCCTTTCTCTTGGGACCCCTCTAATTTTCATCCTTCCCGCTGCTGCTGCCTCCACCCCTTACCTTTCACCCTTTTGCTGTTGTTTCCTCACATTTTTTGCGGTCTTCAGCATCAAATCGTAGCCTCCTCCTGCTACTATCCCTGGATGCTGTCTACTTCCCTTCCTGAATACCCTGTGATCTTGTTCAGGAAGACTGCTGGTGCTTGAGGGGCTAAGTTGGGATCTGCTGAGAGAGTTGGTCTAGCTGCTGTGGCAAGTGGTGGATCTGGTCAGCAAGAAGGTATTACTCTGAGTATGGCCCTCACAGCCTAAGGTGGGGAGAGGCGGCTGCTTACGCGGATTGCCCCTGTGCATTCAGCAGGGACTTTCAGGAAGGTGGGGCAGGTGGGGGGAATTATAACAAGTCAGCTAACTAGCTGCCACAGAGAGTTGGGGCTGGTGCCCGTTAGCCCCAGTTCAGGAATGCCCTTAAGCATGTGCCTAACTTCAAGCATATGAGTAGTTCCATTGACTTTAGTAAGACATCAAAGCATGTTTAAATGATTTGCTCAACAGGGTGGACGTAATCAGATAAAATTGAGCATATGCTTAAGTGCTATGCTGATTCAAAGCTTAATTCTGAATAACAGGTGTGAAAACCAATATTACAATACATGAATATTACATTTTGGACATTTTAAATTTAAATATGCTTTTATATGGACTCTTTGGCTTTTTTTTAAGTCTTAAGATATTTCTTTCTTTCATAGGTAGCTGCAGAATGAGTTTTATATACCATGCAATTCTTTTACATAAAACACTACTGACCTTGCATACTTTTATAAAAAGATAGAGCTAGACATATTGGAATGGATAATTATAGACTAATGTGATGTCTTGACCCAGTGCTTTAAAGAGGGTCATTGCCATATTTCTCTCTATGGAGTTAAATGGATTAGACATGTCTATAATATTTTTGTTGTTTTCCACATTGTGGAATGATGTCAATAAAAATGCATTTGTTTGAACATTAATGCAACTAAAGAAATCCACTCTAACATTTAAAATGCATTACAGTGCTAAGACTGGTAGTCTTATTCTTCTTTGTAAAACAAGTATTTGATGATTTCAGTGAAATGATGACATGTTGGAAATGTTAGCAGTGAAAAACTAAACTCCGTACATGATCTTAGAAACCACAGGTGTCTTTGTGAGGAAAAAAAAATCTTAGATAGAAATTAAAATAATTAGCTAATCACTTCGTTTTTCTCAAAGTTCCGCATACCTACAAAATGGAAGTGAAGCAAAAGTAAACAAGATGTATACAAGACTGTAGTTAATAAGAATTAAAACTGAGAAGATATTTGACCTTGAATTTTAAGAATTTTTCAAAATCTGTACACAGCACTTTCACTGAAAGCAATACCAGTATCTATTAACTGTTCAAGTATTAAAATACTTTGTTCTACCATTAGAAGCAATATTGTCATTTATATTTAATTTTTTTGCAATGCGGCAAACAGATGTGCCTATAAAATATAAAAAAGCGCTTACTAAATTATAAATCTTATAGAAAACATTAAAAGGATGCAATTCTATTTTTGCTTTGGATTGATGGAGTTTGATTTATGTTTGGCTTTCTTATTAATGTACATCAATAAACTTCTTGTTTCTATTCTCATTTGTTGTAAATAAATATTTCCTAGACCAGAAAGATGAAATTTTGTCATCACATGTATATTTTATTAAGGAAACAGTAAAAAAGTATTTAAAAAAAGCTAAGCTTCAGATATTATTGTGAATGGGTTTTTGACAGTGGCACCAAACACCTCCCTTCTCCAAATCAGTCCCCAAAATGTTACTTTGGTAACAAATAACCAGATTAAGTTAAAATGGTAAAGTGTATTGTGATAGTCAATTTCTGTTAAAACTCTATTAACCAATAATGTTTGTGCTCAACTGAAAACATTTATAAACATTGCATGGTGTATAATTAGCCACTGCAGAGTTTGTGTATTGGTAATGCTTTGGGATTATATAAGATGTTGGACATTGTATTAATTTAAGATATTTTTATTTCATCTACATACTATTAGAAGATTTACCCAGTGTTTCTTGGGTTCTTAACTATATTAATTTTTGTTTTTCTTCATTTGAATCAATGCTCTGGGATGGGCCTGGGGATGTGGGGTTCAGTATGCAGGCTGCTCCGTGAAGAGAACTATCCCAGCCTGGGTTCTTAACTCAATTTTTGTTTTATTCTCTCAAATATATAATAGATAAGTTGCAAGCTTTTGCCAGCAGATGGCTCCTTACTTCATAAAAAGGATTTCTGTTGCTTGGGTCCTTAATTTAATGTTTGTTTTTCTTGATTTAAATGATTGCTTAGGGGTGGGGCTTGGGCTTGGGCTGTACTTCTGAAACTGGGCATCTGCGGTTCTTTGGTTCAGCAATATTCATGGTCCTGCTGGACCATGGATGTTGCCGGACCAGAGAGTCCCGGATTTTAGAGTTTCAACCTGTAGAAGACTTGGGCTTTTGGTCAAACAACTAAACTTCCAGTCATTTGTGACTGAAAATGAGGAGTTGAAAATTCTGATCCCACTTTAGTCAATATCAGAACTTCCATTTGCTGTATGCTCTACAGGGAGCAGGGTGTCTAAAGTTGTTCATTGAACTAGACAGACAAACCAAAGGAATAAATGTATAGCTTTTTTGCATGCTATTAAGCACAGGATAGCATGTTTTACCTTTGTTACCTCAAATAATGCATGTTTTTTTGCATTCTGGTGTCCATCTTATTGATACAATTGAGGCTCAAGTGATGTTGGCTTTTAGATTTCAGCTTCTTTCTTTCCACCATTCTCATCTTCAGATTTTGCATTTTTTTGGCCCGGAGTAGGAATCCTTGGGAAGGAATCCGTGATTATCAGATCAAGTTTCTTGTTGAATATCTTCTTTAATAAATACAGGCCTCAGGATTTACATGATATGGTCTTGAACCTCTTTACTCAATACCTAATACTGTACTACAAAGATAAAGCCTTCTGACAGCGAAAAAAATACCCGTGCTTCCACAAATTACGCTCACACTCCCTAAAATGTAAAGGACTAGGATAGTTGTGTAGTGTTTGTACTTTATTTGAATTTAACAATGTCAGTCAACTTTTTATTTAATCTTTAAAAGTATAATTTACTGTATATGTTTCTTTTTATATTGCTCATTTCCCTTCCTTCCTTGTTTCACTTCACTTTCTTTTTTATTCTCCTGTAAAACATCATGGTATAACTCTTCAAATTTTCTTCAGTGGATCTGGCAATTCTAGAAGATGCTAGGAGTCAGAGGATTGTGCTAAATTGTCATTAATGTGTCAATTAGCAATATTTGAAGCTTGCTTTATATTATTTTAACTTAAATTAAACATTTAAACTGATACATGTCTGCATTTGGGGTTTTGTACTGGTTTAATTAGATTGGTTTTAAATTGTTTTAAGTTAAACCAGTGAAACTTTTTTGTATAGAATTTGAATGGTGAATTCTTTTTTACTTTGATGACTCTGTTAACCTAAAATAGCTTCTCATTTTTAAAATAATAGCTTCTCATTTTTAAAATATCCTTAAACTAAAATAGCTTCTCATTTTTAAAATAACAGAGTCATCAAAGTAAAAAATGAAGCAAAGAGAAAATGAAGCAAAACTATTAGGTAGATTCTATACTTCATTCATTTTAGTATTAGATTATTTTATGTGCATCAGTTCATTGTGGAAACTACTGATTTGAGAGCAGAATTCTTTTGTTTTGCCTTCTTTGATTTGTGTCTGTCTGTATCTCAGATGGTTTTAGAGTTCAACTCTGTGTGCCACTGAATTGTGGGGGTCTCTTTTTAATGATATATATGGCAGTAATAATCTACATGAACATGACACAATATGATAGTTGAGCACAGTGTGGAGAACCATCTTTCTCCCAAAATTAACGTTTGTTACTTGATTATTCTTATGGAAAGTACTTAAGTTGATATTTTTGGTACATAAAATATTGTCTATTTTTTTTAAATAAGTAAAGTTAGGCTTCATTTTTTTTCCACTTTAGAATAATGTTTTTATAATATCTGCTTGAATTTATAGGGAGGAAATTACAAAAATAGTTGCCCAAGTTACACTGGTAAAATATGCATCTGAACAGGTAGCTAAGTGGGTGCAAAAGGTGCATGTAAAATGCAAATTTGCTGGGCAAATAGTCAGATTTATGTTCTTTTGTAAATGTGAGTTCAGTGCTGTACAAGAAACGCAAATGTGTATTCTGAGCATATAATTGCTTGTTTGTACATATGTTTGCAAATCAGCTCAGATCAGAGCGTGATGCCAGTCCAACATAATGATAACAGAACACTCTTTTCCCATTAAGATAGCCACTCTACAGTATTGTCAGACTGTATTAGAATCATAGAACCATAGAGCTGGAAGAGACCTCAGACGGTCATCAAGTCCAGCCCCCTGCTCTAGGCAGGACCAATCCCAACTAAATCAACCCGGCCAGGGTTTTGTCAAGCTGAGACTTAAACACCTCTAGGGATGGAGACTCCACTAGTTCCCTAGGTAACCCATTCCAGTGCTTCACTACCCTCCTAGTGAAATCATTTTTCCTAATATCCAACCTGGACCTCTCCCACCCCAACTTGAGACCATTGCTCCTTGTTCTGCCATCTGTCACTAATCTGTACTGTTGTGTTTAAAAAGAAATCAGTGTTCTGTCTCAATGTTCTGAGGTAATTCGTTTCAGATGCTACAATATTTTAAGCCTGGAAAAATCACACAAATATTTTAAAGACATTTTTTTTCTTTTTTTAGATGGTCAGGATCATTCACTGCTTGCAGGTTCTTTTCATAAAAAGAAGCTGGCAAAAAGGCCAGGATACATGAGACCAAAAGCTCCACAACGGATAGAGTTTCAGCCTTCTGCTGACTTCAAGTCATTCAACCCAAAGGGACTTGAACATGGCGGAAAGCATTGTGAAGACTTTAAGAACTGCTCTCTGCACAAATTATGGAAAAATGAATTCTTACACTGTAATTCATCTGTAAACAGTGCTATAGTTACCAATGATGTGGTAACAACGTTGACTACTGCTGGAAATACAACAGGAGACCTCAGAAATCTGTCAGATCACAGGTTTCAGCAGTCAGAAAATGTAATTCTGCCAGTTTGTCCTGCAGCTGTCACATGTAAAAGAGACTTCTCACCTGCGTTCAGTTCACATACATGGCAGACACATCTACTAGCAACTACAGGGGAGACAACCCACTGTGCTAGAATAAAGGAGCCAAAGAAAATGTACACTTTGGATCATAAGGAAGTGAACAATAACTGTGAATATAAAAACAAAGAAATCACATCTTACTCTTCCAGTTCTTGGGATAGCTTTAATTCAAGTTTCAGCTTCATACAACTCTCACTGAATTCAAGTTTTGAAAAAAGTGACTCGGAAGACCAGTCAGATGGCAGGGCAGTGGAAAATACTCTGCAAACCAGTGCAACAGGACAAACAGAAAATGTTAATTTAGATGAACCAAGGGAGAGACTAAGAAGTTCACATAAAGACTTAGGGGCTTCATCTTGCATTTGTAGGGATGGTGAGGATTATCAGTGTACACGAGAGAACGAAGTGAATGATAAATGGCAGGATTGTGAGATTGCATCTCTTTCAGACACAGATGTAGCATTTTCATGTTACACGGATTCCTCAGATGCAGCATCTGCTGGTTCATCTGTTACCTCAGGCTATGAAAGTAGCTTTACTTTTAGTGATTACAACTGGGACACCCTGATGAGGAAATATGAACCGGTGCTATTGGACTGCTTGGTTGGCAACCGTAGTATATTAAAGGTTGGTAATCACACAGTTTGTTCATGTGCATTTGGTGCTGTGAATTTTTAGACAAATCAATCACTGGGCTATTGTAAAAGATAGGAAATGACTGGCTTTTGTGGCTTTGTGGCATTTAATTATATTTACAGCAGTGTAATGCATGGTTAGAAATGAGAACCACTGCTTGTGTGGTTCGTTTTCTCAACTTCCTTCTTAAAATAGCCAATTTAAATCTTTTCATAATAGTCAAAGTTGCAATTTCAGCAGAATACAGTAATCCTTGTTTCCTTTCCTAATAAACTATCTTGTTTCGGTATTAAACAGCTGCCACCCTTTGCCAGAAATGGCTGTTTTTTCTTGATGGAAAAAGTGACTGGCATGTGAGGGGCCAAATTTTGATGTGGATTGTACATTTGAAACCAGAGGCCCACATGGGGTAATTGTTGGTCTCAGTTTTGAAGAAACTAGATCCGCAAAGACATTGTTCTGCAGTCTTCCCTATATAGCATCCTGAAGGGCATATTGGAAAAAGGCTTAGAAGTCAATGGGTATGGTCAACTCACTTGAATACATACATAGCTTGATCTAGTCTCACAATTTTCCGCTAGATTAACTTTGTACTGGGGATTACATATCAGACTAAAGATGGCCAGAAATCAGGTTCATGGTAATCCTACTTTTGTATTTTTCTTAAGTTCTTACTGGGAACAATTATTTTGATTTCTGATGTGGAACAACAGTGTACATGTTGACTTTTAATATCAGTCCCTGCAAGTGTAAAATAATAATAAGCATAATCAAAATTGTCAGGATCCGGTCATAAAACAACTCAAACCTTTTGGGGTCAGGTCAGCTCTCCGTCTGCTTGTACGAGTGATGCCTGGGTGATTGCGTGTCCTGTTCCCGTTGGCCGTGGCCACCTTGCTGTGCTGTGGAGTGAGTGAGCAAAAGCGTTGCAGTGCCTCTCCATAGAAGAGCTGGTGGCTATTAGGAGTGGAAAAAATGGATACTGCTGCACAGGAAGAAGGCTGTGGCTGCACTGGCTCAGGTCGAAGGGAAAGAGTCAGTGTCAATCTGGAAAACAGCACAACCTTATTGGGGTCAATTCAGGTAATGTAGGTTTGGGTTTAGTTTTGGGTCCAGAATGGGCTTACAAATTAGAGCTGAGTTGTCCTCAATTGTAGAAATTTACAACACTAAATTGTATGCACAAGTACTCGTTGTAGTCAAATTTCTGTTTTTGTACTGATACAGATAAAATCCTTCATGTTAAGGCTTCAGAGGCTTCAAGAAAAAGCAGTACAGGAAGATGACTACGATAAGGGTGAGACTTTCTTATTATTGTTTTCATACCAGTGTGTCTTTCCCTTTTAACTTTTGTTTACAATAGATACGTTACTATGGTTGGGTAATGGTGACAAAAGTTCAGTGAACAAGTGTTTGTATTATTGAGTATGCAGTACAATGAGGTATAGAAATGAGAGAAAGTAGGTCAGCAACAGGTAGTACAGGGATCAATGCAACAGTTTATTATATTGAGCCACACCACAATGTAAGTGTCTACCATTAGAATCAGATATCTTTAACAATATGACTTAAATACAGAAATGAGTGAAGGATGTAAATGGGGCAAGTGAGGGCACTGGTTGCCAATGAAACACACTGCAATGACTAATTGTGTTGAACAAAAAAGTAACAGAGATGATACATAGAAGAAATTAGGTCAGCAACTTTAGAATGCAAGTTGCAACAATAGCTCTTGTAAATGTAAACTGTATGAACTTGAAGGACAAGCTAGCAATCCACCAAATTCAATCAAACTCAAGTAAAACCATGTTAAGACTGCAGTATGCATGGTAATTGTCTCTGGAAGATGCAGCTGCCGGTGAATACACTATATTTAAGAAATGTTTGTCATCTTAAGTGCTTTAAAATATTGCATAGTATGTTGTCTATACATGTGAGTGTGTGTGCATGTGTAATTATATGACACAAAATCTCTCAGATTGCTCAATGATAGCTTTATGACCCTTCCAAATCATAGACTTCAGCAAAAATCTACATTTTGAAATCAGGAAATAAAAGAGTTAAAACAACTGCTCAAACAACCTTAATTGCCACTGTGAAACTGCCACTAGCCACTGGGAATTATCAGCATCACTCCAGCTGCTGAATTGAACGGTGCAGGAATGCATTGGAGCAGTTTGGAAGAGCTGTGAGTGTGAGTCCCCCTGTCAAAGGAGAGAGGTGCATATATATTGAGAACCTCCAGTATGCATCATTTCAGTACAGAATTGTGTAGATTGGGTTATTAGCAGGGCACTAGGGTTTTATGTCATGGGGATGGACTGTAGTGAGTTGGGATGTTTAATTTTCTAAATTTTTTTTAAACAAAAGGGACATACAGGCAGTCCCCGACTTACGTGGATCTGACTTATGTCGGATCCGCAGTTACGAACGGGGCTGCCCCAGAGTACATGGACTGCGGGACCTCGCGGTCCTGCCGCCCGTGTACTCTGGGGCTTTCTCTGCGTCTCCCTGGTCTGCAGACCAGGAAGACGCAGAGCAAAGCCGCGGAGGGGCTCGGGCAGCGGGGCACCCCAGGCGCGCCTGGGCTGCTCTGCTGCCGGCTTCCCCGAGGCTTTGCAAAGCGGCGGGGGGGGCTCGGGCAGCGGGGCACCCCTCCGCTGCCGGCTTCCCCGAGGCTTTGCAAAGCTGCGGGGGAAGCCGGCAGCAGGACAGCCCAGACGCCCCGCGGCTGTCCCGCTGCCGGCGTCCTCAGAGGCTTTGCTCCCCGTCTCCCTGGTCTGCTGGGGGGTGGGGCGCAGCTAGTATGCCCCCTCTCCAGCAGACTAGGCTTTTCTCCGGACGCCTGTGGCAGAGCAGCTGGGGTGCTGCCGGTTGGTCCCGCAGCGCCGCTCTGGGCGCTACTGGTCCAACCCAGCAGCACCCCAGCTGCTCTGGTCCTGATTCAGCCGCTGCTGGTCAGTTTCATCAGCGGCTGAATCAGGACGCCTGGGGCAGAGCAGATGGGGTGCTGCTAGGTTGGTCCAGTAATGCCGAGGAGCGGCGCTACTGGAGCAACCCAGCAGCACCCCAGCTGCTCTGCCCCAGGCGTCCTGATTTAGCCACTGCTGAAACTGACCAGCGCTGACTACAGGAAGCCCCCGGGCTTCCTGGAATCAGCTGCTGATCAGTTTCAGCAGCAGCTGACTTGGGGACGCTTGGGGTTCTTAAGTTGATTCTGTATGTAAGTCAGAACTGGCGGTCAGTTTCAGCAGCGGCTGAATCTGGACGCCAGTTCTGACTTACATACAGATTCAACTTAAGAACAAACCTACAGTCCCTATCTTGTACGTAACCCGGGGACTGCCTGTACTAGTTGGTCAGAGTTAGAGATCATTAAGGAAGTTGTGCTTACCTAGGATTACAGCTGATATGCTACAGTGGCTAGGTAATAATTAAAAGACCTAGCTTTTATACAGTACTTTTTATCAGTAGAACTTTATAGTGTTATTCCCATTTTACAGGTGGGAAACCAGGTCACAGAGAGGTGAAGTGATTTGCTTAGCAGGCTAGAGCTAGACAGAGCTAGGAACGGTCTCAGGCCAGTGATGTTTGCAGTAGGACATGTGGCTGCTATGTGATCTGCCAGTGCTCCAGCCGCCTCCTGTAAATTTTGTTATAGTATAACAGGGATAATGGTCGTGCTTTGAACTGCTTCCAATATGTCATTGCTAATAGTACTGGTGTGAGAAATCTCATCCATCGTCTGTGACCCAAAAGCTTGACAGTTTAATTACAAAGTTGTTACACTAGATTTAAGTGCAGGAGAGAAGATCGGTATCTGTCACTCTTACTATACCATTCCTGGCAACATGTAAGTTCCTCAACTCTCACCAACATTTCTAGCTTCCCTTTCCATTCTAGTAAAACATTAGTTGGTACTGCAAGTTGGTTCTTGCTGTCTGCCATAAGTGTATCAAGTTTGCCATCTCAAAAAAGAAATATACAGTGAGAGTGGCCAGCTCTGAAAGTTCTGATATAAATGACTTGTCTGATATCATGTAGGAAATGTGTGACAGCCAGAACTCAGTTCTCTGGGGCTTAGCCAGTGCCCGAAGTACAAGACTGTCTTTTTCTTTGCCTGCAGTCACCTGTTTAATTTATTACCCACTTTCCAACTTCTGCTGCAGTTGAGGCTTACAAATAAAGCAGAAGTTTTGCAGACAACTGTTTCCTTTGCTGCACGACATTGCCTCATTTACTGTCCATTCTGTGCAATGATGAGGGAAGAGCCCGGTGGAAAATATATGTAATCATGTCCGTGCCATGGGTAAAATTCTCAGAACTCCTATTCCATTTTCAAAAGTAACTTGGTTGCTTCGGAACCTAAATCTCATTTACTTTCAATCAGACTTAGGCTTTTCAGTGCCTAAGTTACTTTTGAAAATGGAACTTACTCTTGTCATGTAGATTCTTTTAAATTTTTTTTTACCCCATATCAAAATGCATACCCATGCATACTTAATTCTAGTGCTTCCTAATTTGTGAGTGCTTGACCTACTTCATCTCTTGTAGCTCTTTGTTCCTTTTCTGATGCAATTTTCAGGCAATTTTTATGACTACTTTTTGTTATTTTCCTAACATCTGAGCTGACTTCTCTAGTTATTTCTTTGTAAAATGTACATTACTCATCTCAGGGGATAGACTATGAGAATGGATGGTGCAGCAAGAAGAATTAGAACTGTGACCTCTCTTTCTCTTTGTGTGGTAGTGTTCTTTCAGTTTTGCTTTTAGAAACGACTTTGTATCCTACTAAGAGTAGCAAAGTCATACTTGGTGAAAAGTTAAGTTTTAAAACTCATCAAAGAGCTGGCTGATGTATTTAATGCTAATTTCTGTCTAAAATTTCTGGAAAGGGATGGAGATACTGAGCATCTATTTCTACAAATATGTTGTATAAACATAAATATGCCTAGACAAAAGGGAGAAAAACTGAAACATTAATGCATACTATGTTTTGAAGGTATATTATGTATTACTGAAAAGAAATATGGAATGTTGGGGTTTTCTTTTGGGATTTTCATTTTGTGCATAGTCGCTTTTTTAGTTGAAAGCAGAACTGCCATTCGGGGTGCACTACGTAGCCTGTAATATTTACCACATATGGTTAGACCACGGCTGGTGCATCTAGTTTGGGGATTTTTCAAAGGAAAGGAGAACTGCGGAGTAGTACAGTTTAATCAGTTGTGCAATGCCATGTGGGGTGTGCGTGTGTATGTATTTTGAATGAAGAATGTGAGCAGTTGGTCAACTTATATCCTAAAATATGAATTTTTTTATTACTGCCATAATTATGGTTTGCATAGCTGCAAATGTTATCACTATTTTTAGTTCACTTCAGCAGTAGTAATAGACTACTGCTAAAACAACAGATTTTCAAAATTATGATGCTTGCTCTTTAAAATTCTTCTCATCATGCAGGAAGAGATTAAAAAAGGAATACAATAGGTAGGAAATCCCTTAGGCTTCGTCTTTTCTGCGAATTCTTCTGGCAGAAAATATGCTAATGAGGGACTCATTAGCATAAGTTGAGATCTCATTAGCATATTTTCTGCCATTTCTTTTTGCACAAGGGGGTTTTGCGCAAAAAGAAGCAGTGTGGACTTTTTTTTTTGGCGCAAAAACCCCGTTTTGCGCAAGATTCTGATTCCTATCCTGGAGAGGCATAAGGATCTGCACAAAACGAGGGTATTGTGCAAAAAAAACAAAACAAAACAAAACAAAACAAACCCCTGTCCACACTACTTCTTTTTTGCACAAAAACCCCATGAGCAAAAAGAAATGGCAGGAAATATGCTAATGAGATTGCAGCTATGCTAATGAGTCTCTCATTAGCATATTTTCTGCTGGAAAAACTCTCAGTGAAGACGGAGCTCTAGAGTAAAGAAGGAATTCTAAAAGCTTAGGACTGTAGGTCTGTACTTGAAGCTTTAGAGTAATGCAGTTTTTCTTCTGTAAATAAGACAGTCTAATGATAACCAAGAAAAACATACAGTGGGCGTATGGAACAGAAAAAAACAACTCATTATTTTAAAAAATGAGCAGAAGTTATTTGAGGTAACAAACACATTAAATGGATGTAATAGGAAAACAATGCTGAAGGACCAAATAATTACAGAATTTTGCTTTTGACACTGCCCCTCTTTTCTATGTCTCCATCCCTGTAATCGCTATATTTTTGGACAAATTAGGGAGATTAAAATGTAAATTGAATGATATCTATCTTGCTGGGAGGTGAAGTGACTTTTCTATTGAAAAGTACTTTATTCTCCTTTGTGTTTTTTAATCTACTACTGTTCTACAGACACACAAATATTATATAAACATATATTGTTAATGGTGATACAAAAAAAATGCTTGCACTTGATTCTTTCTAGTGAATATCAAGATACTTGAAAGTGGAAATTAACAATAAACCCTAAAGATTCAAAACAGTAGACAGTGTTGTAGACATGAAACTCACAATAACTTTAATGGATGTTTGTAGAGCTGCAATACTCCACAAATTTGAAAAAGTTGCTATGAATAATCTGTTTATTATTTTCAGTTAGGGTTGCCAGATGATTTCAACAAAAATACCGGACACACTTGACATTACAGGCAGTCCTCGACTTACGCGGATCCGACTTATGTCGGATCCGCAGTTACGAACGGGGCTGCCCCAGAGTACACGGACTGCGGGACCTCGCGGTCCTGCCGCCCGTGTACTCTGGGGCTTTCTCTGCATCTCCCTGGTCTGCAGACCAGGAAGACGCAGAGCAAAGCCGCGGAGGGGCTCGGGCAGCGAGGCAGCCCCGCTGCTCCGCTGCCGGCTTCCCCGAGGCTTTGCAAAGTGGCGGGGGGGCTCGGGCAGCGGGGCACCCCAGGCGCACCTGGGCTGCTCCGCTGCCGGCTTCCCCGAGGCTTTGCAAAGCCGCGGGGGAAGCCGGCAGCGGGACAGCCCAGACGCCCCGCGGCTGTTGAAAGCAGAATCTGGACGCCAGTTCCGACTTACATACAGATTCAACTTAAGAACAAACCTACAGTCCCTATCTTGTACGTAACCCGGGGACTGCCTGTACATCACAATCTATATTACATCTTATTTAGAAAATACCGGATATGTATATTTTCTCATTTATATTTTCTCAATTTGTTTCCTGAACAGAAAGCTCAAATACTGGACTGTCCGGTTCAAAACTGGACACCAGGCAACCCTATTTTCAATAAACCTGGAGGTTCTAAGCAAGCACAGCGCCTTAGCAGTGCCAAGTCTTTTTACATAGTGTACCTTCCCTTGTTTCCAGAACAGATACTTTCCACCTGCCTCCCGTGATATTTCTGTGTGAAATGTATATTAAGTCAGATGGATTACCTCTGTTCCCTGTTTTATTTAATGTGAAATGTTAGGATTTCATATTACCTACTTTATAATCTATGTGGCGAAATATAATGAAATGTCTAATTTGTTTCTGTATTTACGTAAAGTTTCCTCTTGATGGCCACATTACTGTATTTTTTCCAAGCAGGTATAATGCCCTGGGAATATGACAACAGCATTTTGCCTTACATAGCATATACTAGAAATTGGTCTGTTCTCCAAGGATTGCTTGGAGTGTTGTCATGGCTCATTATTCCTGATGGAGCTTGACAGCTCCAAGGTTAAACATGCTGTTGAATTTAAAAAAAAAAAAAAAAAAAAAAAAAGCAGCGCACATTTGTGTCTATGGGAGTTGGGTTTGTCAGGGCAGCAGTATAGGTTTTTTTTGTATGGCACAGTTCCATTTCCAAACGTTATAAAACCCTTTTCTTTTCCTTTATTGGCTCCTGGAGTAATTTTCATTGCCTCCGGTGGCACCAGGTTCTGGGGACAGATGGTTTGACATTTGACACGAAGTTCCAGGGTCGAGTCAGCTCTAGGCTTTGCATCAGCTTGTGCAGCCAGTAGTTACTTCAAAATTAACTACAGGCAGTCCCCGGGTTACGTACAAGATAGGGACTGTAGGTTTGTTCTTAAGTTGAATCTGTATGTAAGTCGGAACTGGCGTCCAGATTCAGACACTGCTGAAACTGACCGCCAGTTCTGACTTACATACAGAATCAACTTAAGAACCCCAGGCGTCCCCAAGTCAGCTACTGCTGAAACTGATCAGCAGCTGATTCCAGGAAGCCCGGGGCAGAGCAACTCTGCCTCGGGCTTCCTGTAGTCAGCGCTGGTCAGTTTCAGCAGAAGCTGACTTGGGGACGCCTGGGGCAGAGCAGCTGGGGTGCTACTGGACCAACCCAGCAGCACCCCATCTGCTCTGCCCCAGACGTCCTGATTCAGCCGCTGCTGAAACTGACCAGCAGCGGCTGAATCAGGACCTGGGGCAGAGCAGCTGGGGTGCTGCCGGGTTGGTCCAGTAGTGCCCACGGGCGCTGCAGGACCAATCGGCAGCGCCCCAGCTGCACTGCCCCAGAGTCCAAAACAAAAGCCTGGTCTGCTGGGGGGGGGGGGGGGGAGCACACTAGCTGCGCCCCCCCCCCCCCCAGCAGACCAGGGACACGGGGAGCAGAGCAGCAGCGGCAGCGGGGTGACGCGCCTCTGAGGCTTTGCTCTAAAAAAGCCTCTGAGGCGCGGGACCCCCCGCGGCTGCGGCTTCAGTCAGGGTGCCTGTGGTCTGCTGGGGACCGTCCCCAGCAGACCACAGGCACCCGGACTGAAGCCGCAGCCGCGGGGGGTCCCGCGCCTCTGAGGCTTTGCCAGAGCAAAGCCTCAGAGGCGCGGGGAACCGCCGCTGCTGCCGCTCCAGTCTGGATGCCTGTGGTCTGCTGGGGACGGTCCCCAGCAGACCACAGGCACCCGGACTGAAGCCGCAGCCGCGGGGGGGGGGGGGTCCCGCGCCTCTGAGGCTTTGCCAGAGCAAAGCCTCAGAGGCGCGGGGAACCGCCGCTGCTGCCGCTTTGACTGAAGCGGCAGCAGCGGCGGTTCCCCGCGCCTCTGAGGCTTTGCTCTGGCAAAACCTCAGAGGCGCGGGACCCCCCCGCGGCTGCGGCTTCAGACCGGGTGCCTGTGGTCTGCTGGGGACCGTCCGCAGCAGACCACAGGCACCGGGTCTCATGCGGCAGCAGCGGGGGTTCCCGCGCTTCTGAGGCTTTGCTCTGGCAAAGCCTCAGAAGCGCGGGAACCTGCCCGCTGCTGCCGCTTGGGTCCCGGTGCCTGTGGTCTGCTGGGGACGGTCCCCAGCAGACCACAGGCACCGGCACCCAAGTGGCAGCAGCAGCGGTTCCCGCGCTTCCGAGGCTTTGCTCTGGCAAAGCCTCAGAAGTGCGGGAACCCGCCCGGTGCCCCTGGTCTGCTGGAGACGGTCTCCAGCAGACCAGGGGCACCAGAGCAGCTTACGAACGGGGCTTTCTCGCCCCGACTTCCGGGGCGAGAAAGCTCCGTTCGTAAGTGCGGATCCGACGTAAGTCGGATCCGCGTAAGTCGGGGACTGCCTGTATATACAAATAGTTTAAAACCCCCCTACATCTCCTCCATGCAGGAATGAGAACACACAGAGTTCCTTTTTGGAACTGGTGGGAAATGTTGACTTGCACAGCAGAACTAGGCTCTGTTGGGAGTCTGTATTCTCCAAAGCAGGTGGGATAACAATAAAATAATTCTACACAGATTTCTTGTGCAAGCTTAAATGTAGAGAATACAGGCAGTCCCCGACTTACGCGGATCCGACTTATGTTGGATCTGCACTTACGAACGGGGCTTTTCTTGCCCCGGAGCTCACGGACGGCGGGTTGCCACCCGTGTCCTCCGGGGCGAGAAAAGCTTCTCCCGATCTCCCTGGTCTGCTGGGGGGGGTCCAGCAAAGCCGCTGGACCCCCCCAGCAGACCAGGGACACCCGAGCAAAGCCGCCACCTGGGCGGCTTTGCTCCCGGGTAAACGAGCAAAGCCGCCCAGGCGGCGGCTTTGCTCTGGTGTCCCTGGTCTGCTGGGGGGGTCCAGCGGCTTTGCTGGACCCCCCCCCCCCAGCAGACCAGGAGGACAGGAGCAAAGCCTTGGAGCACGCCTACAGCGGGACAGCCCAGGCGCGCTTGGGCTGTCCCGCTGCGGGCGTGCTCCGCGGCTTTGCTCCTGTCCCCCTGGTCTGCTGGGGAGGGGGGTGCAGCTAGTGCCACCCCCCCCAGCAGGCCAGGCTTTTCTTGCCTACCCCTGGGGTAGAGCAGCTGGGGTGCTGCCGGGTTGGTCCCACAGCGCCGCTCCGGACCAACCCGGCAGCACCCCAGCTGCTCTGCCCCAGGCGTCCTGATTCAGCCGCTGCTGGTCAGTTTCAGCAGTGGCTGAATCAGGACGCCTGGGGCAGAGCAGCTGGGGTGCTGCTGGGTTGCTCCAGTAGCGCCGAGGAGCCCCGCTCCTGGAGCAACCCATCAGCACCCCAGCTGCTCTGCCCCAGGCGTCCCCAAGTCAGCCGCTGCTGAAACTGACCAGCAGCTGACTACAGGAAGCCCGAGGCAGAGTTGCTCTGCCCCAGGCTTCCTGGAATCAGCCGCTGATCAGTTTCAGCAGCAGCTGACTTGGGGACGCCTGGATTTCTTAAGTTGAATCTGTATGTAAGTCAGAACTGGCGTCCAGATTCAGCCGCGGTTGAAACTGATCAGTTTAAGCAGCGGCTGACGCCAGTTCCGACTTACATACAGATTCTACTTAAGAACAAACCTACAGTCCCTATCTTGTACGTAACCCGGGGACTGCCTGTATACAACATATGTCATGACAAAGTCTGTCCTTCCTCCACAAGTATAAACAGTAGGTGCTTTTGCGCATAGTAACTTGTGAAGCCAGCAACTATTTTAGCTTATTTTATGAGTACAGTCAATACTCTAAGATAACAGAGCTTGATAGAGCACTGTACAGCCATGTTATTACATTTTTTTTCTGTTAATGGTGTGCCCTAAGAGCCCCTCAGTGCCATCTTTCAGAGGGCACTCAATACTGTAATTCATATCAGGCCTGATACACTCTCTGCCCCAAATTCACTATTTTCATATATATCTAAAAAGTGTCATTTGAGGTATCATATATAAACTGATCATATCCTGACTCAAAAATGGTGTGTATGGATTGTGTTCTAAAAATTATATATGTACTTTTTTTCCAAGCAGATTTTAAGAACACATAAACCAGACCTGTGCTAGATAAACAAATGTTGATTGACTTGTCTAAGTGGCTTGATTGCAGGCAAACAATGAAAGTACACTTACATATAAGGTCAATAAAGCAATCAAGATAACAAGCAACAGAGAAGAGACCTTTGAGAGACCAATGGGGGTTCTTAGTCTGCACCCCCGGAAAGTCTTCTGGTCTCTTGAGACAAAAAGAGTGGACTTTAGAAAGCATAAGGGGAAGCAAAATATATCACTTAGGAGACATAGGGAACAGCACCCTCCGAGTCTGTGACGAGTGTATCCTCTTGACTTGATGGATGGGAGTTGCTGATTACTTAGTTCAAGTGAAAAACTGTTTTAGGTAAAGTTGTAACTTGCTAGAATTAAGATTAGTAACTAGAAAAAGTATGCTTTATTTGTAATCATGCCTACCTCTTTATCTCTTGCTTAGTATCATGTAAATCTCTATTCTTTGTTGTTAAACATATTATTAGTTTTACTATAAACCATCTCAGTGCTTTTATATTGAAGTTTAAAGTGAGTCTAACCTAAGACGGTCTTTTTGGAAGTGTAGACTTACATTTTGTGAGAGTCCAGTGTGAGGGACTGGATGTTTCTGAGGAACTCACACAGGCACTGGTTTGGATTGGCAGTCTCAAGGAGTTTGTCAGGGAGCTGAGACACAGTCTAATCTCCAGTAAAAACCCTTCTGCCTCAGCAAAAGTGAAAACGTAATGACTTATAATTCTGGGTGTCCTGGACAGAATTTTACACAGGGCTTCAGTTTAATTTATCTGCTTCTGTAGGCCCTTGGCCTGGAAGTCAAGGAGACTGTTCTTTGTTCCTTATTATTACTGTAGTTTGGTCCCAACTCCCCTGAAAAGACCAATGACTCTTTCGCAGATAGTGTCAGTACTCAGTCACAATATAAGAACTTAAGTGCTGAAGATCCCCATATTAGATCTCCCCTAAGTAGAAATATTCTGCTGCTAAAAAGCGCTGTGTAATATTGTACCATGGCATTGTTTCAATATGGCTGCATAAAGAAGAGTAGCAGCTATTTAATAAGCAACATCTCTCTCTTCAATACATATGCATTCCTTTGAGTAGAATCTTTCAAGTACAGATAGGGTTGCAAGATGGTTTCAACAAAAATACTGGACATACTTGACATTAATTCACAATCTACATTACATTTTATTTAGAAAATACCGGACATTTATATTTTCTCAATTTGTTTCCTGAACAGAAAGCTCAAATACTTGACTGTCTGGTTCAAAACTGGACACCTGGCAACTCTAATTACATTCTGCTTTTTAAAAATTTCTCCGTGTATTTTAAATTGGATAAGGTGTTGCAATAGAGCACTTTGTCACTATATAAAGGTCATAGTAAGTGTATGAGGCAGTCTGATCTTAAGGTATATAATTTCTGTTGGCACAGATAAGGGTGAGCAAAACCCATATTTTATGTTTGTTTTGCTAATAGCCTGAAAGGGACTGACCAAGGTTTGTTTACCAGTTGTTCATTTCAACTGGTGGTCAAGGGGAAGGAATTGTATTTGTTTTTTTGAGGGGAAGGGAATATGCACCTCAGAGGAAATGTGTGGAAATGTGCTTTTGAAGAATATATGGCCTGGGATCCATGCCTGTTTCAGGATGGGAGGATATAGAAATCTGATGAAACCAATCTTGGAGGTACAGGCAGTCCCCGACTTACGTGGATCCGACTTACGTCGGATCCGCACTTACGAACGGGGCTTTCTCGCCCCGGAAGTCAGGGCGAGAGCCCCGTTTGTAAGCTGCTCCGGTGCCCCTGGTCTGCTGGAGACCGTCTCCAGCAGACCAGGGGCACCGGGCGGGTTCCCGCGCTTCTGAGGCTTTGCCAGAGCAAAGCCTCAGAGGCGCGGGGAACCGCCGCGGCTGCGGCTTCAGTCCGGGAGCCTGTGGTCTGCTGGGGACGGTCCCCAGCAGACCACAGGCACCCAGATTGAAGCGGCAGCAGCGGCGGTTCCCCGCGCCTCTGAGGCTTTGCTCTGGCAAAGCCTCAGAGGCGCGGGACCCCCCGTGGCTGCGGCTTCAGTCCGGGAGCCTGTGGTCTGCTGGGGACGGTCCCAGCAGACCACAGGCACCCAGATTGAAGCGGCAGCAGCGGCGGTTCCCCGCGCCTCTGAGGCTTTGCTCTGGCAAAGCCTCAGAGGCGCGGGACCCCCCCGCGGCTGCGGCTTCAGTCCGGGAGCCTGTGGTCTGCTGGGGACCGTCCCCAGCAGACCACAGGTTCCCGGACTGAAGCCGCAGCCGCGGCGGGGTCCCTCCCTCTGAGGCTTTGCTAGAGCAAAGCCTCAGAGGCTCTGCTCCCCGTGTCCCTGGTCTGCTGGGGAGGGGGGGGGGGGCGCAGCTAGTGTGCTCCCCCCCCCCAGCAGACCAGGCTTTTGTTTTGGACTCTGGGGCAGAGCAGCTGGGGCGCTGCCGATTGGCCCTGCAGCGCCCGCTCTGGGCACTACTGGACCAACCCGGCAGCACCCCAGCTGCTCTGCCCCAGGTCCTGATTCAGCCGCTGCTGGTCAGTTTCAGCAGCGGCTGAATCAGGACGCCTGGGGCAGAGCAGATGGGGTGCTGCTAGGTTGGTCCAGTAGCACCCAGGAGCGGCGCTACTGGAGCAACCCAGCAGCACCCCAGCTGCTCTGCCCCAGGCGTCCCCAAGTCAGCTTCTGCTGAAACTGACCAGCGCTGACTACAGGAAGCCCCAGGCAGAGTTGCTCTGCCCCGGGTTTCCTGGAATCAGCTGCTGATCAGTTTCAGCAGCAGCTGACTTGGGGATGCCTGGGGTTCTTAAGTTGATTCTGTCTGTAAGTCAGAACTGGCGGTCAGTTTCAGCAGTGTCTGAATCTGGACGCCAGTTCCGACTTACATACAGATTCAACTTAAGAACAAACCTACAGTCCCTATCTTGTACGTAACCCGGGGACTGCCTGTAACATCTTTTAAAAACATCCCTGTATGCTCAAGGAAAAAAAAAAAAAGATCTTTAGCAGTCAAACAAGGTGATTTCTGACCAAGAAGAGGCTGACCTCTTGGCACAAGAGAGAGACAGATAATCTTGGGATCATTTAGCAGGTTGAGAGCAATTGGATGTATAGGACAAAAAGCTTCCCACTATGTAAGGTTTTCAGGTATGTTAAAAACTGTTTTGTACCGTAAGCTTTAAGGCAACCTGGAAATGCTTTTTGTAATCAGCTAGGCAAACTTCCTTTGTCTTTTTTTTTCTTTTTTTGTTTTTCATTCTCTAGTTCTATAATTTGCTAGTTAGATCTTATGAAATCCTGCATGGATCCTCTTTTACTTGAACAAACGTAAGTGACTTTGAAAAGAAAGGAGCTGCATCTTCCAGTTTTGTAGATGATACTGAGATCAGTAGGAATGATTAAAAAGACTTTAGTGTTCCTGAAGAATACGTATTAGAGACTGAAGTCTGCTGTTCACCAAGCAGATACAGCACATGTAGCAGCCATGTGAAATTTTCAACCCCGATTGGCTTCTTTTTGAGTTCTACTCAAAGGTCCATATCCCTGCTGACTTGAGTACATCTAACTTATCTAAAAATTCTTTTACGTGTTCTTTATCTCTTTTGGCATGCATTCCCTCCCCCTGGTTGTTGGTCTAGATTAGAGAATGTGCTGGAAAGCATAATATATTTTGGAATTTTCTCTTGAAAGAGATGCAGCAATAACAAAAAATTAAGGATTTAAAATCTGATTGTCAGAGGTTCTGAGTACCTCAAATTTTAGTTGAAGTTAGTGCAAGCAGCAGATGTTCAGAACCTTTGAAAATAAAACTTTTAAAATTTAATGGTAAGAACAAAAATAGAAAATAGGGGCATAATGTGCAGCAATATTTAAACAGCTAGGTAGAGAATTGTCCCACTTGAGTTAGACCATGTTTAGAGTGGAGTGTTGGATACCAAGCCCAATGGAAAATAAGGCTAACTTGGGGGCTAGAAATACTTCAAAGATTTCTTCAAGTTCTTGGAGTTGTGCATGTATAACTGATGGTGGAATTTGCCCTATTTTGTGTGTGTGTGTGCTGGGGTAGAGAGGCAGGCATGAAGTGTACTGAGAGGAGTACAGTGTATATACAGTAATGCATATGGTGGCACTTCACAGTTCTAATGGCATTAAGTCAATGGGTGTTGAAGCATATCCAGATTAATTGTTCCATTGTGCATTTGTTGTGCTTGGTGGCTAGGGCAGGAGCAAGTATCCTGGCTGCAATTTTCTAAAACATTACTGTGGGTGGTGTTATCCCCAGTACCTTTGAGCCATGCTGACTTGTAATGACAGCATGGCTCCTGAACCTTTCTCTTGGTCACCACCATGTAGTTTCCCCCATCCCTAGAGTTGATTTTAGATGAGTTTGGTCAGACTTCTGTGCTTAGTGTTTTAAGGGTTATCTATGTTTTAAACACTACAGAGGCACAGCTGTGCCTATATTGATGGAAGGGGCTAGTCCATCAGCATAGGCAATCCACCTCCCCCCCAGGCTGGCAGTTAGGTAGACATAAACATTCTTGTATTCTAGTCCTTTCTTCATGAGAACCTAAGTTGGCTTAACAGGAGTGAAGATTTTTTTAGACCTTGATCCACGTAGTTAAAGACCTAATTTTCTAGTGTAGATTAGGCTTTACTCCTTCACACTGGAAAGCAATAATAGATTTGTTTTATTCTGGATGTTGGCAAAGAAATCATAATGGAAGCTGCTTTAGTCATGTAGTATCTTGACTAAACCATCCTGTCTTAATATTGTCAGCAGACTGAGATTCTATGTTCTCTCTCCCTTAGTTGTGGCCAGCATGAAGATGCTTGATGTGATGACAGATTGTGCTTCTGAGAATTGCTTGAATTTTTTTTAAAAAAGTTTACTGAAGTTTTAGCATACTTGTGCTTGAAATCTGACAGTACACTAAGCCAGTCACTGCCTAAAACTGACACACCAAGTAACCTCAGACTGATAGTAAAGCTGTATTTCCCAGTGCATGATTCAGCCATGTTGTTCTCAGACAACTAGGACAGTCTTTTAACCACCACAACAGCAAAATAAGCTGTTTTGCATAATTTAGCAGACTCCTTGTTGAATATTTTTTGGGGAAGAGTTGGCATTCCGAAGCGTAACTTACTACAAATAATGTTGCCATTCAAATGGACAATACCTGCTGACTGTGTAACATTGACCTCTGGTTTCCCAGCTGATCTTTTTCACATTGACTTCCAAAAGAATTCACCGTTTCTATGAAACTGGAATGTCTGCATCCTGCTCATATTTTAGAGCAGTGTTGAGGATCAGTACAGTTTCTTTGATGGACTGGTTGTTGTGGTGTTTGGTTATACAGGAGAAAAGGCAAAATGGCCTATGCAAAGTGAATCCTTCCTTCATGCAGTGTGCAAGCCGTGGATCCAATAAAGTAAACGCTAATCTTCCTGGAATGCTGCACGATGCTCTGCTCGCCTCAGCATAATTTTTTGAAACTAAGTTTAAGGAGCTTACATATTGGGCCTTCTCAAGCATCCAACATAGCATCTTTCTGCTAATGCCCTGCTGGTTTTGTAGCTCCACTGTCTAGAGCAGGGGTGGGCAATAATTTTTGATGGGGTGCTATGCCAAGATTTTGGAAAGTGGTCAAAGGCCGCACTCTTCCATGATATAATGGAGGAGGTGCGGAGTCAGAGATGGCAGTTGGGTACAGAAGGGAGCTTGGGGTAAAGGATTGGGGTGCAGGAGGGAGAATGGGGTCTGGGACGGAGTTTGGGTGAAGGAGGCAGTTGTGACCTAGAGCAGGGGACTGGGTGTACAGGGGTTTGGTTTGTGACCTAGGGAAGGAGGGGATTGTTATCTGGAGCAGGTGATGGGGGTGCCAGATCTCGTAGAGTATATGAGTGCAGGAGCGATCAGAGAGTTTGGGTATGTTGAGTGGGGGTGGAGGCTCGGAGAAGGGAGGGATGCCAGAGGCAGGCTCTGGCCAGGAGATTTACTGTCCAGGAGACTTACTAGCCAGCAGCCCAACCAGCGTGGCTGCTTGCCTGTAGAGCTTAACACATTTCTCGGCCTGCCTGCCTGCTCGCCCTGTGCTTGTGTAAATAATTGACCTGGAGGGGAGGGGAATGTGGTGCTTTGTGTGCTGCCTGTTATCAGACAGGCAGCTCCCATTGTCTAGTTTCTGGCCAGAAACTGGCCAATGGGATTGTGCTGAGGTCAGTGCCTGAAGCCTTCCATTTCTGAGCAGCGTGGGCAGCTGCTGGCAAGCAGGGGAGTCTGCCTGAGGCTCCCTGCTGCATCTGCAGGCCGGATCCAGTGGCTTGATGGGCCAGATACGACCCACGGGCTGTATTTTGCCCAGGCCTGGCTTAGGGAAATTCCTGCTGGCAGATAACTATGATAAATCAGCAGGAGATTCCTGGCAGGAATGCTGATGTGCTTAACTGCTAGCAGCAGATATGGAGTGGTTGGCTGCCTGAGAGAAGGCTTTAACGCTTGGCTTACCAGAAGTGGTATAGGGTTCATTCTAGGGATATAAGCAACTAATCCTCTAGTTGACTATCTGATAAGCAAAAGATTATCGGATAGTCGACACACTAATGGACTAGTTGCTTCCCCCCACTTGCTGCCTCTATCAAAAAGAGGAAGCAGGGGGGAGAGTGGAGGGGTGCTGGGGGGAGCTGCCTTAAAAGCCAGTTCCCCTCCAGCTCTGTGGCAGGGATGCAGTGGCAGCGTTCCACCTTTTGAAATGTACAAGAGCCCCACCACGGGCTCTTGTGCATTTCAAAGATTGAAATGCTGCCTGTGGCTAGCAGGTAGCTCTTGCTACATTTCAAAGCGGAATCACCCGGATCGACTAATTGAATAATTGATGGAAATTCCATTGATTATTCAATTAGTTGATTGATTTAATTTTAACGTCCCTAGTTTATCCATCTTGAATTGTGATTATATCAAAGGTTTTGTGCACAAATCCCAATGGTTCATATAGTAGCGTACAGAAGATTCATGAGACTAGAATGCTGTAGACACTATATTAGAGAGAGAAGTAATGAATTAGAAAATTACAGAAAATGGCAACACGGTTGCTAAGGGGCTTTAAAGGTTATAATCATAAGGAGAGAATTTATGTAGTTCTGCAAAGTATATGGATAGAGGGTAACTTGTTCACCTGAGCATTATGTAATTTTAAACAATAAAGGAGTTCAGGAGAGACTTTTAATCTAGTGGATAACTAGCACACATAATGGATGAACAACGGCAGTGACAGAAAATGTAACTGTAAACCCCTTTTAAAAAATTGAAGAGTAAAACACTAGAGCATACACATTTTAAATACCTGGGTGGATATAGATAGTCTCTCCTTCTGTCCATCTGTGGTATCTGATATTAGGACTGGGCTTTTATCCTGGACATCATTCACTATATGACTTTTGACATTTTGGTATTTGCAAGTGGATGTGGTAATAAGTTGAGCAAATTTACTGGAGAGCTGCAGCGGGAAATCCTAGGCTGCGTGGGAGGCTAATAGAGAACAGGAGATACTCCAAGTGACAAAGTTGTCACAATACAAAGGACCGGATCAGTGAACTCTGTATGACTTTTTCCCTAGAGTTGTAGTCTTGATGGTCACTACATGAGCAAACTATGTTCCGCTCACACCAGCTTTGATAGCAGCCTCCAAAGCAAGGTAACAGGGTATACTATGAACTTGGTAGGGCAAATGCAGAAATTCTTTAAACTAAATTCTGCTGTCTAGGCTTACAAAAGTAACAAGAGGAATTAAATTTTACTAACTAAAAATGTTGGCTTCAATGCAACCAACCTGAGAAGAAATATAAATACAATATCTAAAAACTGAACAGACCTCTCTCCAACTCTTTATATATGTGTTGTGTAGGATTTAAAGGCATGCAGTGAGCATGTATTGGTCAACATGTTCTGTAAGTCTAGTGAAGACAAAAAAGCATGCTAAGTGGTGAAAGAGACCCACATGGAAGCCTGTTGCTTTTAACTTGACCAGTATAGAACCTGCTAGTCTACACTGACTTGTCTACACTAGATTTGTAAATGCACATTAACAGGGCTTGACAAACTGCGGTGAAAGCCGCTCGCCAGCCCTGCACTGCACATGCACAAGAGCCGCATTGCACATGTGCGTGCCGCCGGTAAACGGGGCGCGTGGCTGAAATCTACTCACCACGGGTGAGTAGATTCTATAGTTTGTCGAGCCCTGCACATTAACTAATAAGTATTTAAAAGAAAAATTTTAAATCAAAGTATAGACAAGGCCATAGGAACAGTTTGGGATATGTGTTTTTTTTGGTCTATCTTGGCTGTCATGTCACAAGACAGTTAGGGTTGGGTTAGTCTTAGATTGTAGATACATTTATTAATTATTTAATTTCGTTAGTTAAAAGGTTTTCAATTTTGAGAGTAATGATACAGAAAGGGTAGCAGAGATCACTTTATATGGCAATATTCCATCTATAAAGGATGATGTAGGGCAGACCTAATGAATTTAGAAAGACTGTCCAATCTTTTAATTAAATCATACATTATCTTTACTTAAAAAGAAAAAATGCTGAATTGGGCAATGAAAGAAAGAAAGGGGGAGGTGGGCAATAGAGACTGGATCAGAATAGTAGCTAATATCCGTGTCAGTTTCATTTCATGTTTTATTATTAATTTTTGCTATCATTTGCCTTTGGGCTATGATCAGGAAAAAAAAGATTCTTCTATGAGAGAATAGTAATAGAAATGTAGCTGTGTTAGTCTGGTGTAGCTGAAGCAAAGAGTAATTCTGGGTCAGCTAATATTGAACTTTGCTACTGATTTGGAATTTTAAATTTATATTACTGTTACAAGGTACAAATTTGACTTGTGTAATAAAGTTATGGCTTCTTATAAACTGACTGACAGATAGTATAATTATAAGATTATTTGTTGGAGGGCTACACTGGCTGAGATGTTAGATGCAATGGACAAGAAGTTGGGGAGCTTTCATTTGAACTATTAGGAAGTTGAGATAAGAGGGAAAAAATATATGTATAAAATAAAGTATCACTTTTGAAAATAAGATCATATAACCTTGAGAAACTGAACTGCAAATCTGAAAAATAAACTTTCTAAGACTAAGAGTATAATCATTACATTGATGGATTTCTCTTTCAGGGTGGAGAGAAAAGAAACAAAATGAATCACTTTCCTTTTCCTCTTCAGTGTGGCTTATCCATAGGAAAAATCTGTTGGGCAACCTATCCACATTTGTAAAACAGTGCAGATTTTGAAATGAGCAATACCACAAAGAAATGAAATATAAGCTAAGATTGGTTCTTGTGTGTAACAAATTTTGTTTGATCTGACTGTGTGTCCAGATGATAAAAACTTTATGCTTTTTAAGAGAAGCTTTAAAAATACACATCATTTGAAATTAATTCTTTTATCCTACCTGATGAGTGTGAACTGTTCTTGTCTAACATAGGGCATGTCTACACTAGGGATGTAAAATCCTGTTTAATTGGTTAACCAGATGCCAGAGCAACTCGTGTCTGAGGTGGACCCCATGGAGCTAGAGCAGCCCCCTGTTAACTGGAACTGATAAGCATCACCCTTAACTAGTGAGGCTTAGAACTAGAGATGTTAAAATGTGGCTAATTTACGAATCAAGTAGTCGATAGAATTTTTATCGACTACTTGATTAGTTGATAAGGGAAGACAGCCTGGCTCAATCCTGACTTGCTCCAGGTCTGGGACCAAACCCTGCTGTGGCTCTGCAGTTTAAAATGCAGTAGGAGCCGGGTGGACAGGCAAGCCTGGCTTCTACCGTGTTTTAAATTGCTGAGCTGCTGCGGGGGTATGGTCCCGGACCTGGCACGAGCTGGGACTGAGCCAGGCCGCCTGCTCACCTGGCTCCTATTACATTTTAAATGCAGATCCGCAGCGGGAGTAGGTCTCCTGCTGTGGCTCTGCATTTAAATGCGTGTAGTCAGTACCATTAACCAATAAGCTTTTGCTTATCGGTTAATCAACTACTTTATTACATCCCTACTTATAATATCCCTCCAGTCATAGGAGAAAAAATATTGGAGGAGAGGTTTATATATTTTTGTAATAAACCATAAATCTAGTCTCTGTTCAATTCATAATTTTACTTTCTAGCAAAGATATGGATTTAAGATTGTGTTCTGAAGGTGTGCCAAGCTTCATTGTCTCTTTAGTGTTCTGAGACCAACATGACTATCTCACCATTACTTACAGGGCAGTGAAACCTGGAAGGAATGAAAAAGGGGTGGGGAAGAAAAAGAAAGCCAGAGAAATAGCAGAAGGAAAAAGAGAGAGCCAAAGGAGAACATAATTTTAAGAAGCTTTCCAAACAGAACACTTACTTTGGAATAAAGTCACTTTTATTCCAAAATAGAATCTGCAGGGGAGAGTTATACTGCAGTAGTTACAGTACAAAAGTAATTTAGCTGTATCTATGCTGATCAGCTACCCTGTGTAGACAATCTCTTGCCTCAGCAATTCCCAGACTGTGGGTTGCAAACTCAAATGGTAGAATTCTCCTTTGCCTCTCATCTCCTAACACATAGACTGGTTTCTCATTACTTATGCATCAGTACCACAAATGCTACCTTTTAATGTTCTCATGTTCCAATACATGTTTTGTCCTTTAAGTTCATCAGATAATTTCTTGTTCTGCATGTTTCTGCATTTGTGTTTGTTCCAATGATGTGTTTTTTGCCTCTGCTTTGATTTCTTAGTGGTGAATAGCTCTTGTTTATCTGGGAAACAACTAAGCCAGCATGCTGTGTATCTGCTCAGATTGAAATGAAGGTTACGTGCTGAATGTATGGTCTCTGGAAGCAGTTAAAATGAATTTAGTAGTGGGATACATTTGTCCCATAGTGACATTTTTGTCACCTCTCAGATATTTTTTTCTTTGGGCCTGATTCTGGAAAGTACTCTGCTCTCAGCAAAGTCCAGAGGAATTGAGGGTGGTGAGCATTTTGCAGGAGTGAGTCTTTTACCTGTGATGCAAGATGACTACAGGAATGACAAGAACTTAAATAAGACTACAGGAATAATGAATGAGAAGGTTGGATTCAAGGCATTTTTATTGTAGTTACAGGATTATCTGCAGGATTCTGATAAAGGGGCTAAGGTTTAGTATTGTCAATGGTAAGGTCAATGCAAGGATGTCCCTCAGTAGGGCAAGACTGTGAGAGATTCTTCAGGGAATCAGACCAAAGAAATGTGAATTTTCATATTTTCTTTCTAAAAAAGAGCTTGCAGATCTTTCAGAATCTCATGAATGGGAAAAGAGGAACTTCTTTGTTAGCCAGTAAGATTGACAATTTGAGATTGGAAGATGCAGTGACATCTGTGTCTATGCCTGCTCTAAGATTCAGAGTATGCAAGTGCACCTCTGGTTCATGCTTCCTTTTTTTTAATCAATTTCCAAGCAATAGTTTGTTTGAAAGACAAACAAAAACCAGAGACCCACACCCAAACATTTTCTGTGTTTTCTGAGATCACAGTGTCTTTGGTAACATTCTCACACACTCTAGGGACACCCACCCTCACTTGTTCCTAGGGCTCAAAGGTAACCTTTTCAATATAGGCATCCATTTGTACCCTTCTGCAGGCTTAGGTGTAGCCTTACACTTTGCGAGTTTGTGGGGTCTTTTACCAGTGAAAGAGCCTTGCACAGTAATATCCTACTTAAATCTCTATTTATTAACAATCATCAAAAACAGATGCACACAGCAGGCATACAGTGCTCACCCCTCCCAATAAGACATTAACTTGTCTTGATGGCCAGTCAGGATCAAGTCCATCTGGGGGACTCCAGTTTCAGCACAGTGTTATTGGCACAGGGTTGAAGTTTGGCAGCTCTGATCTTTGAGCTGTGTCCTGGAGTTGGTTTCCAAAGGATTTCCTTATGGGCCCCACTTTATATAGTGAAACCTGTGTCTTGCTTGGCTCTACCTTAAGCAATTATTGCACTTAAATTTTATTAACCAATCCTAACTACTGCAACAAGATTACCTAACCAATCATACCGCACCACCTTAGTTGATTTACACCTAGCAAATTTATTAATATATAGCAGACAGGAACAATTAAAAACAAGACGGAGATTATACAAATAATAAGGAAGTAAGGACCATAATCTGAGAATGAGGATTTCCCAACCTCAACTATTGATTAACAGTGTCTTGCCAGACAAAATGCTGTTAAACTAAGTTTTCTTTACCGATGTTAAGATCTGTCCCAGGTGTACCCAAATCAGCTGCTGCTGAAACTGATCAGGGGCTGATTCCAGGAAGCCGGGGCAGAGCAGCTCTGCCTCAGGCTTCCTGGAGTCAGCCGCTGGTCAGTTTCAGCAGCGGCTGAATCGGGGACAGCTGAGGTGCTGCGGGGTTGGTCCCACAGCCCCGAGGGGCAGCGCTACGGGACCTACCGGGCAGCACTCCAGCTGCTCTGCCCCCGGCTTCCCTGATTCAGCCGCTGGTCAGTTTTAGCAGCGGCTGAATCGGAGAAGCTGGGGGCAGAGCAACTTCAATGGTCCTGCTGCCCGGAGCACTTCCGGGTTCCTGACGGTGCCGGACCATCAGGAGTGCCAGACCATCAGATGCCGGACCATCGGAGTTTTACTGTAGATGGTGGTATGGGCTTTTGTGGTCACAGCCCACTTCTTCAGATGAGTGGAGTGTAGGATGTCCAGAACCAAGAATAAATAAGGGAAAGGGGTGGCGGGAGAAGAGGACATTGAGTAGATAAGTTTCAAAGGTATAGTCGAACCAGTCTGTAATGAGCACCTTAAAGACTAAATAGTTAAGAGGCGTATAAGAACCATTAGTTTGCACTAGGAAACATACATCTTGATCCTGGTTGTTGCTGAGCATCTGCAATTTCTAGAGCTCAGTGGGACTTGCAGCTGCTACATCCCTCAGTATTTGGACCCTAATTTATTCTAGGCCAAATCCTGAATGTTTGATTTAGTCTTTGTTAAAGCAAGAAGTTTTGTGTGTCTTACTGCCAGTTGTTTGTGTGAACATTGCATTGGTGCATAGTCTTGGCAGTTGAGAATGCATATTGCAAGCAAATGTAAATATGGTTTTGCAACTCTGAAAATCAGTCTGAGATTTGATTGTTATATCTTTATGATGGAAACCATAACTAGCAATGGGTGATTGTTTTTTTTAAACACACTGCTACAAGAGGGTATTTAGACACATGCTATGGCTGGATTTTTTTTTACAAGGTTTGGATAGCTCCATTATCCTCTTTGACATTTCCAGCTTTATAATCTAGAGTATTCAAACATCATAATTCAGGGTGTTATCTGATCACCTGAAGGGGTCTGAAAGCAATTCCCGACATCAGCAACATATCTGATGTGCATTGTCCAGTTGTCTTATTTGAGTGCATTGTCTAGTTGCATTAATGGATATTTTTTTTGCCTTTGAAATATTGAAACAATCAGCATGGGGTGCTGCTGTAAGAAAGATACTTGCACTAACTGGTGGTATATTCTGATTGACTATGGCAACTCTTGTTTTAAAATTGTGATATTAGTTTCTCTTGGTGTAGTGTTTTGCATACTTTATTATATGTATTGGCGATGTTAAAGACTAGTCAGCTATCCGATAAGCAAATGCTTATTGGATAGTCAGTCGACTAGTCAATTCTCCCCCCTTTGCTGTCTCTATCAGTAGAGGCAGCGGGGGGAGGGGGGGGGGAGGAGGGGAGAAGGAGAGGGAGAAGGGGTATTTTAAAGGGGCAGCCGTTGCATAGCTGATCCACGGCTCAGCTGTGTGGTGGCTGCCCCTTTAAAACGCTGCCTCTGTCAATTCAAAAGTGCAGCTGCCAAGGAGCCTGGGGTCAGCTGGGGACTCCCTAGCCGACCTGCGTTTTGAAAGGCATTTCAAACCCAGCTGACCCTGGGTTCTGGGGAAATGCCCCATGAAACCCGGGATCAGCTGGGGAGTCCCAGTCCACAGCGGTGCCCCTTTAAAATGCCGAGGCTGTGTTTTAAAGGGGCAGCTGCTGCACAGCTGAGCCGCAGATCAGCTGTGTGGTGGCTGCCCCCTTTAAAACATGACCAAGGAGCCCAGAATCAGCTGGGAATTCCCCAGCTGACCCTGGGTTTTAGGGAAGTGCTGTGCGGAACCTGGGGTTAGCTGGGGAGTGCCCAGCTGATCCCAGGTTCCAATGAAATGCAGCGCTGGAGCCCGAAGTCAGTTGGGGAGTCCCAAGCTGACCCTAGACTCCCTTGTAGCATGCAGTGCAGCATCACCCCAGGCCCGATGGCTTTTAAATGCACAAGAGCCTCCGCTGGGGACTCTTGTACATTTCAAATAAGGTACTCACATGCAGCCCAGAGTCAGTGGGACTTCCTGCTGGCCCCGGGCTGTACAAGGAGTTTCACATTCCTCCTTTGAAATGTACAAGAGTCCCAGCGGGAGCTCTTGTACACTTCAAAGGAGGAATGCAGAAGTGTCTATCGACTAGTTGATGGAAATTCCATCAACTACTAGACTAGTCAATTAACTGCAATTTAACATACCTAATATGTATTAATGCAGTGATACATTGTGCTTATGAAAGTAAATGAACAATGGTCTGTAAACTTTATACACAAACACATTAATTTTCACACTTGGGTTGCAAAAATAAGGTCCCTAAATCAATGTTTAGGCTACTTAATCCTGATCTTTAGAGATGCTGTACACCTGAGACTCCCATCAATTTCAAAGCAATCTGTGGATTCTCAGAAGCTCTGAAAATCAGATTCCTTATGTTTAGGAAACTAAATGTGGATTTTGGAACCTACCTTTGGGCACCCATGTTTGAAAATATTGACCAGAGGTAATTTTTTTTACATAGTAATGCATACAATAAACTAAATATCTGAGTACACGTAGATTATAGATCCAGAATGAGAGAATTCATTATATAGAGGTAACACATGGTTATGAATATCCATGTCCCAAGAGACATTCTACAAGTGCAATAAGAGAACCTAAAAATCTGAGCCTTAAAAATTCTGTTCTCCGTCTTGCCTTTATTGAACAGCTGGACAACAACAATTTTCTTTGCAATTCTTTTCTCCATTCGCTGCAGGACCATTATACATAGTCTTCTGCTGATAACATGGTAGCACTGGAACTTCAAGTTGAACCAGTCTCAGGGCTTGTCTGTAAAGAAAACTACAACTTCCCTTAAGAGTTTTTTATTAGCTTCCCAGCATAGGTCTGGATAGAATCATTATTAAGAATCTTTGAACAATTAGATTAATTTGACACACTGATGCCAGAGGGCAGACCAAATACATATAGCTACAGTTCTATAATGTGGCACCTAATGGCAGTAGTGAGGCTGATTAAGAAAAAATGCCACATCATCCCATGCATTTCTTCCAGGCTCGAGCTGCATTGTAAAATGAAAACCCAAAGGAGTTGTACAGTAGTGTATAGTCCTGTGTTTTGTTTAAGAAGGTGATAATGTTTTAAAACCTGAACATACCGTAATTTCAAGATTGCTTCATAATATGTCTCTCAGCAACTACAGCTTGTACTTGCTTGTCCATTGGATCTGATCTTCCTGCCACTAAACTCAGTGACAAAACTCCCATTAGCTTCAGTGTTGAGGATCAGGTCTATATTGTTCAGCTGGTGGTGTACATACAGAACCGTAGAATGGTCTTTTTTATGTTTGTTCTCTTTTACTCCATACTTCAGCGTGTGCTCAAGGTATGTGAACTTTCTAGCCAGAATTGTATTAATGCAGCTTAATCTAGCATTTGGGAAATGAATGGCTTTTGAATGTTTCATTAAATGTTGGGATCCCAGCTTTGTTGCAATCAGTGCCTTAACCGCAGTATTACTTAACAGTAGCGTTTTGCATGGTATATTGAGGAACGGATTTTTAACCAAGTGTGTGGAGTTCATTTCTCAATTTTCTGTCTGTTGGACAAGATATACCTTCTCCTTTCCCTGACCTGCTTCCAGTTGGTCTGTGTCCCGTTGGTTAGTGCTTTGAACACTACACTGTTTTGAGTCTTGCTCTAATCCTGTGTTATGAGTTCATACTGTGAGGGTCAGAAACTTGTTTGAATTGCAGTGACTGTATTAGATGAACTTATGCACCTCTCCTCCATTATTACTTAGGCAGAGTCTACACTTTCCACGACAAGGGGTATATAATCACTAGATAAACAAATTTCTCCCTATTCTTGCATTACAATGAAATCATATTTGTTAACATTGTATTAATATTCATATGAATTAATTTTACTTTGTATTAAGGGTAACTTACTGAGATCACAAATAGGATAATAATTTCACTGGAGAAGCAAGTTGATGTTATAATATAATAGAAAATGCTCTTACCCATGCACAAATAGCTGAAAACATAACAAAGAGAATACAGAATTAAGCTTTTCTTTTGTGTATTAGCTTGTATGGTCCAATGATTCCCCTGGGCTCTATGAACTTTCCTGTGTAATCTTAAATTTTCTTTGCAATAGTTTACCCATCTGTAAAATGGGCATATTATTAATCTTGCAAATATATTGTGATGCTTAATTAAAGATTGTAAATCCCTCTGACATCTTCATATGACAGGAACTTCAGAAATGTAAAATATTATTTACAGTAAATGTCCTGAAAGAAGTCTTTGATTTTGTGTTTCAATAGAGGAAGGTACTGTGAATAGTCATGGGAAATCTCTTTATTGTTCCACATGTATAACATACTGCCTAAACAAAGACTTTGGATTCTGTAGATAATCCATTCAGAATGGATTTACAGTTCTTGTCTGGATTCCAAGAAAAGGACAAGAACATTGGTTTGTTATGGTTTCAAACATTTGAGAGAAGAAAGGTCCTGAGTAGTTTTCTCATGATGTAGATTGCCACAAAGTTATTTTTTGTAGTTGTGATGTATTAGATGGAATGACCTTTACCAGCTGATGACATTGATGTAGTGGAAGTGACATTTTTCCACTTGACCTTTACATGATGTGTCAGCTTGTCCTGTAGCGCAAAATAAGTTGCAACTGACAGATCTGACAGAATGCTAACTTGACAGAAGCTTATTGTTTGGAAGAAGATATGTGTTGAAATGTGGACCCTTTAGCAATAACATGGTGAAGTTTTCATGTACCCTGCATAACTAAAGAATAGATAACTTAGAAATGACTACTGTTCAAATCCCAGCTGAAACATTTATTATAATTAATTCATCTTTCCATAAACGGCACTGTCCTCGCCCCCAAGAATGGACTTTTAAAACAAAGGAAGTAGAGCTAATATTAACTTTTTTTTCTCTTTTTGGATACTACCTCTCTGAAACCATTAACACTTTATTTTCAAATTCTAACTTTTTTGTTTCTTTTCTTCTCTGTACATTTTTCCTCTTGTATAATTTTTGTTTTATGTCCATATCAAGGCAGTTAAACTGTGGAGTACTTGCAACCTGATAGGAGTTGGGAGTAAAACAGTTTTTGTTTTGTATTTACTTTGTGATGACCCTTAACCAGAAATAATGCTAGAATAGAGTAAAAGGTTGGAGGGCAGTGAACAGCTGGCAAACTATAAAACAATAATTTTGCAGGATATGTTGTTGAGAGGGGTTTAGTGTGTTGGTTTTCCACAGTTTTGGCACTTCAGCTAAAGAGTACAAATTGTAACCAGACTTTACTAAAGAAAGAAGACTTACAGTTGCACAGAAGTAGCTTAAAAAGTAGAAAATGACAGTGAGTGATTTCAAAGACTGACTGCAATAATTCCTATTTCCTCTTCTACTGTGGTCAAAAGTTCCCGTGCTTTTTGTGAGGTTTGATTGGAACTATTTGACCATTTAGTAGATAAGAGAAGCAGTTACGGCGGCAATGGGCAATCTAGGCTAGAGTGTGAGTCACATGAGCGGCCTGTCTTCATCTGAGTGGGCCGCAAGATTGTCCTAACCAAGATGGTCTCCCGAGAGAGGGTAGTTATGTCAACTGTGCTTGCGTACTGACTGAACCGTAGCAGTGCTTTGATTGGATGCAGAGGGAGCACACAGCTCTCCTGGTCAATGTTGTGTGCAATCAGCATTCACCTCATTTCACATGTCCTTGCTTTGTGTGTGTCACTTTAGTAATAGCAGTAGGAAACAAACCTCATGGAAACCAGTGGAATCTGTCACCTTGCATATGGACAGCAATAAACAAAATGTTTGTGGGCCACACACAGAACCCCAATGAACCGCAGGTTGCCCACCACTGAACTAAATCTTTTTGGTTGCAAGTCTGAGACACTCCAGTTAATGAGCTACAGTGATGTAAAAGCCATTGAACAGCCAAGAATAAGAGCAGTGAGAACTACTGTCTGATAAGTCTGTGCTACCGTGACCTGGCTCAAGCTATTCAGTCATAGATGCCAAAAGGAAGGTGGAGGCAAAGAGGTGGAGTGAGCCTGCAAAGGGAAATACAGTCTTTCTACCATGACATTTATGGATTCTATAAACACAAAATGTTATATTTCCCCAAATACTCACCAAAGCATTTTTATTAGCTCAGAGGAATCCTATAATTTTACTGTGCAATTTTGTGTATGTATTTTGCAAAAGACTTAAATGCCAAAGGCAACCGGTACCTTTGGGCAGATTTTAATTTTATTTAAATTTATGCAAATAATAAAGTCCCCTTGGGATAACTTACAAATACAACACAAAAATGCTTTAAGTACAGTTTTAATTTTAATATGAACTAATCTTGGCTCTGTCCTCTGCATGCTGTAATTGCCTGCATACCTCCCTTTTTGTTGTACGCACTCCAGCTGGCACTGAAATTTGGGCTTTTCTGGTCCTGAATCTGTCAATATTGCAAGCTTTTTTGTGGTTTAAAGCACATAATCAGTGCCCCTGAGGCCCTATCAAAGCATTGGTTTAACACTGTTTCAGGAAGACAAGTGCCACTTACAAAATCATCAACAGCATCATGTTGTTGTTGTTCCACATTACACATTGCCATTTTTATGTGGTATTTTATGGTAGTGCCCACAGTTTTCATGGTACCTGCCACACATGTAGTAAGACACAGTCTCTGCTCCAAAGAGACAGATGTATGGTGGATCTGCTCTTCTTCCATAGTGGACACCTTTAGGTTTATAGAAAAAGTTTGGTCAAACAGTGGGTATCGTTAGTATAAACAATGGAGTTTTTTCATTCGGATGTGGGTTTAAACGAAGACCAGTTAAAAAAAAGAATTTCCTCCTTTAGGTAGAATAACAGATTTGCAGGAGCCACTTTGAATGCAGAGCCATTAATTTAGAGAGATGTCTGGGGTTTCATATATTTTCTCACACAGTGTATGTCTACTAATGTAAAAGTCCCAGAGTAAACATTACCATTCAAGAACATAATGGATATGGGGATCTCTCTGGAAGATTTTAAATCCATTAAAAGACTATGGTAATTTGGGGACAGAACTCCTGTGCCTTTTGTGTTTCTTTGCTAGTTATATAGTTTGCCTAATTTGGAACAATGGAACAGAAAAATAAGATTTTCAGCTCCACTATGACACAGGATAGCAAAGACTTATATGCAGTCTGAAGCAAAATTCTCTAGATACTTATAGAATAAGAATGACATAGCATCCAGAGGGGGAAATATATGATGACTGGTTGTTCAGTAATATTTCACGTTATTAGATCTAGTGAAATTTATTTGTTGTATATAAACGTAGCTCTTCGAGAAATCTGGATCAATTCACAGAATAGTTTGTGAACACATTTCAAATGTCTGTAAACTGTTGTCTTTATTCACTGCTTCTCAGACTATGGTGGGCAACCTGAAGCCCGAGGGCCACATGTGGCCCATTGGGGTTCTGTGTGTTGCCCACAAGACATTTTGTTTACTGTTGCTCACAAGCAGAGTTGCCAAATTCCTCTGGTTTCTGTCCATATTGTACGTTTCCTGCCAGTATTATTAAAGTGTCAGGCACTTAAAGCCAGGGCATGTGAAGTGAGCTATGTGCTGATTGCACACAACATGGACCATGAGAGCCATGTGCTCCCTCTCCATCCAATCAGCGTGCTGCTACGGTTCAATTGGCACACTTCCAAATTCTAGGTATGCAAGTGCAGCTAGCAAAACTGCCCTTTCCTGGGAGAGCATCTTGGTTACAACAATCTTGTGGCCTGTTGATTATAAAGGAGGGCCACTTATGCAGCCCGCTCACTAGCCTCAGTTGCCCATCGCTGCTATAAAGTCTTCTGGGCATGGACAGCATCTACCTCTGAGTCCCTAGCATAATGCAGACCTAATCCCAACTAGGGCTCCTGGTTGCTACTGTAACAACCGAATTTGTAAGTTGAAAGTGGGAGAAACAAAATAAGGCCTTGTCTATCTTAAAACAAGATTGAACTAAACTAACATTTTAAATTGTTTTAACTCTATGGGTTTGCCATAGTTTATTTAAATTGATTAAAAATAAACCTTTTAGTAAAAAAGGGGAAGACAGTAAGGAATGGAAAGAGGCAGACTACCTTAACCATCCTAATGACTTAACCAACCAAACAATGGAGGTGCTAATTGTTCTTATGAGCCTCTTGGAACTACTTGAACAATCTATTCAGTGTCTTTTTTTCTCCTTTTTCCCCCCCTTCTCCTTCCCTTATTTATTCTTGGATCTGGACTTTTAATACTCCAGTCATCTGAAGAAGTGGGTTGTGCCCACGAAAGCTCATACCATCTACATGTTTTGTTAGTCTTTAAGGTTCTACTAGACTATATGATAATTAATAATAGCATAAATGAAACGTATTCACAGATTTTATTTAATGGGACTTCTGCTGTTGCTGGGGGTGCAGTTTGTGGATGTAGGGTTCAGGAGGGAGGGGCAGAGTGCTGGAGGTGGAAAGTAGAGAGAGAGAGAGTGTGTGTGTGGGGGGGGGGGGAGGGGGAGGGAGAGGGGGAGGGGAAGGGAAGATTACCTTACCTGGCCGGGTCTGGGCTTCGGCACCCAGGCAGCAGTGGATGGATGAGGGGCTGGGTCAGGGTTGCTGCAGCCGTATTGTGGTCTCCCCTCCTACCCATGCTGCAGCAGGAGGGGGGCCACTGCCAGTCCTTCCTGCAGCCAGATGGGGGCCAGACTGCTGGGGCCTGCCCCAAAATTGGGGCCAGGAGGCTGTGGCCAGATGGGGGCTGGGCTCTGATTGGAGGCCAGTCTGCCACAGCTGGACCCCTAGCTGGGCCTCCGTGGCTAGGCTGTTGCAGCTGTCATGGGGCCGTTGGGGCTGGGCCACAGGATCTGCCCCTGGAGCACAGCGAGTGGGAACAGACCTGCAGCAGTCAGATGGAGGCATCTGCCACTGCAGCCCCTCTCACTGTCCCAGCGGGGAGCACACACACATCCCTTACAGTGTGCCGTTGGCCCCAGAGCAGAGGGCCCCAGCCAGGTCTTGCTGGAGTGCAGCCAGTTTTTACCAGGGTCACTGTCTTACTTTCATCTCTGGTTAAAGGCAAAATAGACAAAAAGAGACCGTCTTGACCTGAGTAATTACGAGTTTTTAAAAATTTGAATTAATTTTTCATTTTAATTTAAAAAATTGCATGTATTTTGGGAATGACAAGAGAGCCATATTTGTTTCTGTACTGAGCCATATTTTGCTTGAGAGTCATAGGTTGCTGATCTCTACTCTAAAGTATCTTTCAATGGCATCTTACTTTGGACTATCCTTACATTTGAGAGAATTTATCTGTTTGTTCAAGAATTACTCCAAGTTCTTACCACTTAGTACCACCAAAGTTTTCTTGTGCCAGGAAAATGGGATGTGAGTGGAATGGTATTGCTTCTCATAAAACCATACAGAAAAGACCGAATCACCAAGCAGATGAACGGGGCTCGGCGAACTGCCCTCCTTCCACTCCAGTCTGGGACTGCTTTAACCTCAAGCTTCCTACCCCCGAGATGCCCTTTAGGAAGGGAGGGATGAAGCTCCCCTGTCCCTCCCGATTCATACAGGGACATTGCTGGCTGTTCCCTTTCATCAGGGAGTCAGGGGAAAGTGCAGTTTGCTGCATTCCTCACTCTGGCTGGGGAGCACAGGGAGCAGATGAACCTGGACCCAGGGCTGGCCTGAGCCCTTTTGGGGCCCCGGGCGTGTGGCGCCGCCCCCGGGCACACGGCGCATGAACGGGCCCGCCCGTGGGCCCTGCAGCCGTGGGGGGAAGGGCACTGCTGGCCGGCGCCGCAGGGCCAGCGCTGCGGGAGCTGGGCGCGTGGTGCCTGATGGCTCCCGGCGCTGCGGGAGCTGGGCTGCGCGCCCCTTACAGCTGCTATCAGGCACCCCCCATCTGTTGGTGCCCCAGGCAGCTGCCTGGCTAGCCCATGCCTCAGTCCGGCCCTGCCTAGACCTGCCTCAGCTGAAGTTAATGCACCCCTCCCCCAGCTGTGCCCACCAGAGCTGCAGTGGTCATGGAGAAGGACTTTGTATCTGCCCCTAAGCTGCTTTGGAGTAGTCTTCTCTCTTCAGGGAAGCCTGTGTACTGAACCTCTCATCCTCAGCCCCACCCCAAACAATGATTTAAATGAAGCATGTACATGTTAATTTTATTTTCCAAAAAACAAAAAATTAATTAAGGACCCAAGCAATGCTAAGTAAATCTTCTGGTATAGTCATGTGGGAAGTTCAATTATCACATCATTTTAATTGGAAATTAGATAGCAACAAACAAGGAAAAGCAAATAACATAATGTATTCTATATTTTCAGTAGATTAATATAATCCTGTTGATTCCAAAAACTTGACACACTAAAACCATTGTGTGATTTGTGGCACATTACAAGTACAAGTTTTCTGATACCGTATGGATGAATGAAGTAGGAGAGAAGAGCCACAGAGTGCAGGCTATATTATTATTATAAGACTTGAAGGGATCTTCTGGGTCATCAAGCTCAGTCACTGGCTGTCACAAGGAACCCCATCATATAATCCCATTCATAAATGTATCGAGATGGATTTTACAACTAATTAAGTTGTTTGCTCCCATAGAAACTTTGTTTTAGAATTGCAATACACAGATAGGACATTTTCTAATTTCCAGCCTGAATTTGTTCATGACCAGTTTATACCCATTTGTTCTTTATTCAATTGCCTTTTAAATACCTTTTCTTCCTTCCTGGTGTTATTGATATATTTTTAAAGCAGACTCCTATCTTCTTTCAGGCTTTAGTTTGGTTAGCTAAACAAGCCAAGTGCTTGGTAAGATGGTGTGTGTCAGGGGTCTCTGCTCGCAGCCCATACAGAGACGGGTTGATCAGTTTCCCTACCCCACAAGTTCCATCACCTCCTATCTGGGGGGTAAATATGGCCCAGTGGCCGAGTCTCTATTACCCCTGTCTGGGGGTAGATATGGCCCAGTAGCTGGGTCTATAGCTTGCTAGAATTGCTCCCCTCTCAAGGGTGCATGGGTAGGAGGGTAAGGGGACTCAGGCCCACCCTCTTCACCAGGCCCCAGCCTCAGCCCCAGACCCCATCAGCGATGGGTGGTTCCCACCACTGGCTTGGCAGGCGTTGCCCCAAAGCACGCTGAGCTCTCCAGGATGCCTCCTGCTCTCTGCCCTGCACTAGTTCCTACCCCGGCCTGCTGGCCAATAGAATCCCCACCTGGATCAGCGAAGACTGTGGTGTCAGCCACTGCGGTGGCTGTGGCTGGTGTGGCAGCTGCGGTTGGTGCGGCAGCAACAGTTGCAGATCGAGGCAGGTGCGGCAACTGTGGTGGTTCAGGCTGGCGCTGCGGTGGCTCTGGGTCCAGACCCAACTCTGGCTGGTCTCGGCAGGGTGACTGCTCCCCTTCTTGGGCAGGAGCTCCTTCCGCTTCCCTGGCCAGTCCTGAATGAGCTGCTCCTTCGGCCTTTATGCTGCCCCTGGAGTTGGAGCATGTCCAGCAGGGCTGCAGGGGAGGGGCCTTTCCAGCCCAGTAGGCCTGGTTAACCCCTTCCTGGCTGGTGTGGCGGGGTTGATACCCCCAGTCACATGGTGTAAGGCTGCTCCCCAGTCTGGCACTTCGAGTGCAGAAGGTGGGGCCTACAAGAGATTTTAAAGTACCCTGCCACTAAAAGCTTCTGTTTAAAAACTCTCCAGAATCACAGACTTCCTGACATTGGGTGGTATGCTGTCACCACCCAAATGCAAAATCCCTTTGATGGAAGACATACTTGGGAACTTCTCCCATGAGGTAACACCAAGCTCTTTAACTCTGCCTTAGGAGAGAGCCTGAAAACAAACTGCAGTCTTTTAATAGCTGACCTTCTGTTCAGACACATGGATACAGAACCTCCTGCCTTCTAGGACACAGGAATCAGATTATAATCTTTAAAAGGTAACATTATTAACAAAACAAAGAAGTTATATTTGGTAAAGCATACTTGGTTGGTAGGTGTTATAGAGCAACTAAAAAAAATTAAAGCACAGAGAATTAATTTCCTGGATTCAATTGCAGCGTATAGGGTTTTTTAAATTAGCACAGAAAAGTCCCACAAATTAAGAAAATAACTTTATATATTTATCTAAACATTCCCTGTTCTTCTGAAGTCTTCGTTGTTCCAAAGTTTAAGTTTTTTTTCTTAGACATGGATATTGCTGAGAAACCCATGTCTTACTCCTGCTCAGTCCATTTCTCTCCCAGCTCCTTTCTCTACTCACAGACAAAGGAGACTGAAAAAGGCAAAACTTGTTTCATTTAAAAAAATCTCTCGCTCTCTTTCCATTGGCTTTCCTGGCTTCCTGCCAACAGTTCCTGGACACCTACTGGTTTAGGTTTAACTCTTTAGTTATTGAATGCTAGGATGTTTAAAAAAGGGTAATATCCTTTCCACACATTACAGATGGGTTCTTTATGCCTCTGATGATCCTGGTGGCCTTTTTCTGTGTCTGTTCCAGGTCCAATTAATCTTTCTAGTATATAGCTGACTAGAGTTGTACTCAGCATTTTGGATGTGCTTGTACCAGTGCCTTAATACTTGTATCATTAATACTTTTCTATTTCTACTGGAAAAGCCTCTCCTGGTATATCACATGGTTGCATCCCACTGGTGGCTCTTAGTTACACTGTGATCAACTAATACACAGTTTTTCTCCTCACCTCTTATGAAAAACTGGTAAGCCCTCAGCTTTTAGCAGAAATTCTTATTAGTTCCTAAGTGCATGACTTTGTACTATTAAAATTCATCCCATTTCTGGTACTCTGATCCTCAAGATTATCCTGTACCTCTTGTATAGCATTCAGATCATCCTCTATATTGACAATGCCTTTCAACTTTGTGGTTCAGTAAATTTCATTAGTACTAGCACACTTCAACTTTTTGTGTCAAGATAATCAATGAAGCTATTAAATAAAATTTGTACCAAGACCAGTCCTTGAGGAAATCCACCAGTAAATGTCCCCTCAGCACAATCATTGTCTCTTCAGCTTAACCCATTGTTGTCTCTGTCAGGCTGTGTGGAGCCTGCTAAGAAGCAGGACACAATCCCCAAATTAGTTGAGAGTTCTCTCCTTAGTTTTCACCAACCAAGCATGAACTTTTCAAGCACTGTAACACCTTCAACATGAAGTCACAGGCAGTCCTGTTACAGAGGTTTACAGTGCAAACACTCTATAATATGGAGTACAGATTATATATAGGAGATGAATGAGCTAGTCAGCAATTGACAAGCATTTAATAAAATCTGAACACTAAAAGCATTCTTATAAATTCAATGTCTGTTTTAACAATGGCAACACACAGGTGAGCCAGACGGACTTCCAGTTACGTATTGGTCATTGCTCAGATGAGGCCTCTGGGCCTTGGCATTATCTGTCACCTGGTCTACCAGTGTCAGTCTCTCCTTTAGTCAATTCCTTATCCACCTTACAATTTTTGTAGTAATCACCATTTTTTCAGTTGAATTTATAATTTCTCATGTGATACCATGTTGAGTGCTTTACTGAAGTCCAGTTTAGATTCACTGTATTTTCCTTGTCTAAAAAAATTAATGTAGTTACAAGGACTAAGTAAACAGAGTAAAAATGTATCAAAAGGTCAGAAGCTATTGCATAGCTAGTGCTGAGTGGATAGTTTTATAACTTAATTTTTCCAGACTTTTCAGAATACTAAGTGATTATTTTATGTGTTTGTAATAAAACATTTATAAAATTCTCATTATTAAAAAATTATTTATAAATGTATTTGTATGTATTGCTGGTGAAATATGCCAGCTAGACAGCCCTGGAGATATGTACAGCAAGGGAAATAGCTATGCAAGCTTCTTCATTCCTACCCCGTGAGGCTTAAACTTGGTCTAGGTGGGACCACTTTGATGGTGAGGGTAAGCTAGACCACATCCCTGTCATGTGACAGTGATTAAGAATCACAGGAAGAAGTTTCTATCTTCTTATGTTGAACAACAAACTTCAGACTAATGAATACAGCATTATTTCTAAATATCCCCCTATTCTGCAGCTTTTTGTGTTTTACCATAGAGTTTTGCTAGAAACTTCTCAGCCTCTCTTCTGCCTGGCTTCCTGTTGTTTTTGAAGTAACAGTACATACTTCCTCATATACCCAGTCAGTCCTTACTCTGTTTCCATAATCTGGTAATGAGGGTTTAATCAACCCCACTCTGCCACTGTAGTCAGGGCTGGATTAAGACCTTTAGAGGCCCTAAGCACTGAAAAGATTATGGTGCCCCCCATCTGTAATTCAAAATAAAAACAATACTATACCGTAAAATCTATTGTGCGTGTGCGTGTGTGTGTGTGTGAGTGTGTGTGTGCGCGCATGCGTGCCCCTGCTTTGCTGGTGCCCTAAGCATGTATTTAGTCTGCCTGTTGGGTAATCCAGCCCTGACAGTGATCCATGGACTGAATAGAGTTAAGTGGTGGCTTTGGGGCTGTGGACTTCTGTGATGTAAGGACATGTCTGGGGCATAACTGACTCTGCTGCAGGGTATCTGGCAACCTTATGTGCACAACTGCCCCTGAGAGAACTGGACCAGCTCCCACCACTAGGCTAGACCATCCACAACTGCCACTGACAGAACACGTCAGATGGGTGTAAACATCAGCTGAGACAGATGGAACAGAAGCTGCTAGCCTGTACTGGGATCCAGCTAGCACCCTGCTGGTGAAAGGCTTGATGTTCTGGGCAGTATTCCAGATGTAAAATTTAAGCTACAGCAAACTTGTCCAAGTCATTAACAAAAGAGTATCTGAAATGTTGAAAATTTTGCTTTTGCTGAAATTTTAAATGAAAACTAGTGGAGTCAATTTAAATTAAAAGGAAAAAAATCCATAACTGCCAGCATGTGTCATGTTTCATTTTTTCATATGATTTAGAACAACTGAAATATTAAACTCCCAGAATGGGTTTATTTATGCTGTCAGACTTTTAAGCAAATCTGCTATAAAACTTACATTTTGTATCCTTAGGAAATCCTAGTGGTTACAGTCTTTAAGGACTTGCTAGTTTTTTTAGATTGCTACCAGGGTGTGTGGGTGGGAGGGAAGGATCTCTGGCATCTTGGAAGAGAAGGATCAGAGTTGGGAACCTTATTAGGAATAATTTCAAACCCACCTCTCTATTCCTCTTCAAGTGGAAACTAGTCTTATTTGCTTGTCTGTGTTCCTAATGTTTTCTGCTTTCTGTTGCTACTGCATCTCAGCCTGTCTTTCACACAGGGAAAGGTGGCATGCAGCTAATATTGTAGGAAAGGAAAGTGGTGGAATTTGGGGACATATTGGAACCAAGCCATCCTCAGGATGTCTGAATAGTCTGGTGTATAGAGCAGTAGACAAGGATTCCAGAGATTTGTTACTTTCCTGGTTGGGCCTTAAGCCTCCTGTGTGATCTTGGGCAAGTTACTCATTCTACTTTGTGTCTCAGTTTCCAATCTGTAAAATGGAAATAATACTTTTCTGTTTTATGGGGGTGTTGTGAGAATAAATCCATGATGATGATGTGCTCCGATATTATGTTGATGGGGGCTATGTAACACCCAGGGCCGGCCTTTGGCCGATTCGCCCGATTCCCCCGAATCAGGCCCCGCACCCTGAACCCAGAAGTGTGCCGCTGGGCGCGCTGCAGGAATGGGTGTTGGCCCCAGAGGAGGAGGGCGGCGGTTGCCTGTGCCACAGGAGGTGTGAGTTTGGGGGGGGGGGTGTTGGTGGGGGATTTTTTGTGCCTTTTGTTTGTTTTTTGGTGGTGGTTTTTTTTCCTTTTTGCTTAACCCAAATTGCTGTGGGGTCCCGTTGAAATTGTTTGAATTGGGCCCCATGCTTCCTAAAGCCGACCCTGGTAACACCTATGTAGAAATATAGGGCAGTAGTTTAATGGCAAAGGTTGTCTGGAAGCTGAACAAAGGCAAGCTCTGAGTTTGATGTGCTCTGCTCTCTTAGGGTATGTCTACACTGCAATTAGACACCTGCAGCTAACCCATGCCAGCTGGCTTGGGCTCATAGAGCTCTTTAATCACAGTGTAGCTGTTTGGGCTCATGCTGCAGCCTGCACTCTGAGACCGTTACACCTTTCAAGATCCTCTATATCACCGTTAAACAGCTCCACAGCCCAAACTCCAGGTGCCTGAGTCAGCTGAAACAGGCCAGCCACAGGTGCAATGTAGAAAAATACCCTTAGAGGGAAGGGAGTAGAGTGACGAGTTAAGGGGATGGTAGCAGGAGCAGCAGAAGAGAAAATGGCAGGATTCTTGCTGTAAAGGATAGAGAGGCTTCAATTGAATTTTCTTAATCCCTGCCTTTGTGCATTATCTTTAGTAGAGCAAGGAAATAGGGAAAATAACACACTTCAGTTTGTACACATTAGTGCATCCCTAATGACTGGATCAATGAATGAGAAAAAGGATTCCTTTCAAGGCTTTAAAAATACTGTTGTTAGTTGTCTTGCTTACAGCTGCTTTGTATTGCCCACCAATGTGAGCCTCTGCCAATTGTAAAGGTTAATCAGTACTACCTGTGTCCTATTAGTGTCATGTAGTGATAGAAATGTAGTCATGTTAGTCTGGTGTAGCTGAAGCAAAATACAGGACTATGTAGCACTTGGAAGACTATCAAGATGGTTTATTAGATGGTGATAGAAATGTAGCCGTGTTAGTCTGGTGTGTCTTTAAAGTGCTACATAGTCCTGTATTTTGTTTATTAGATGATGAGCTTTCATGGGCCAGACCCACTTCCTCAGATCAAATAGTGGAAGAAAATAGTCACAACCATATATACCAAAGGATACAATTTAAAAATGAACACACATGAAAAGGACAAATCAAATTTCAGAACCGAAAGGGGAATGGGGGGGGGGGGGGGGAAGAGTAGATGTCTGTGAGCTAATGATATTAGAGGTGATAATTGGGGAAGCTATCTTTGTAATGGGTAAGATAACTAGATTGGTTGTTGAGACCGAGGCGTAAAGTGTCGAATTTTAGCATCACTGTAGTCAGTACAGTATGTTGATCTTAATGGATTGTTCACTTTCAGTCCTTTGGGTACAATGTACATCTATCAGTGTCAGGCTCTCAACGACTTGATTACCTGCATCCTGCTTCAAAGACCTTTTAACACCAGACTTGAAAGAGAATCCTCTGAACTGTCATTCATACTTAAATTCGACACTTTTCACCTCAGTCTAAACAAAGACATTAATTATCTTACCCATTACAAAGATAGCTTCCCCAATTATCACCTCCAATATCATTAGCTCACAGACATTTACTTCCCGTCCTTATCCCCCTTCTGTTCTGAAATTTGATTTGTCCTTTTCATATGTGTTCATTTTTTTGATTGTATCCTTTGGTATATATGGTTGTGCCAGTTTTCTTCCACTATTTGATCTGAGGAAGTGGGTCTGGCCCACAAAAGCTTATCACCTAATAAACCATCTTGTTAGTCTTTAAAGTGCTACATAGTCCTGTTTTTTGCTTCAGGCTCTCTAATGGCTTCTTTCACAAAAAAGAGGCATTTGTGTTAGGTCCAGCATTCTGATGTCTGAAGCTCATCTGGAAGTGATCCATCTGACCAGCTGAATACCACAGAGAACCATCAAACAGTAGTTTCTTTGTCTATCTGCAGTGGCTCAAGCTGAGAGTCACTGACAAAGAGCCTGAGTTATACAGGAAGTAATACGCATGAGAAGTATTCTCTAATAAGAGCCACCTCAGGTAGTTCTTCTCTCTTTTAGTGTTGGATTGGATGCAAATCTGGGGCGGAAAAAATGACTTTGAACTCTTATATAGAATACTAGCAGATTTACCTTGGGGGTCCTTAACTCAGGCGTTTTTTGTTTTTAAATGAAAATGTACATGCTTTATTGAAATTGTATTTTTCAAAAATAGTGTTATTTTATTAAGTTAATTTTAGTATTTTTTTAAAATGGGAATTCCATCCAGTGTTTTTTCTTCATCCCGAAAAGCTATGGATTGCCCATAGCAATGTTTTAACAAAAAAGGGCTATAATCAGTTTGGTTTCCAGTAACATAGTCTTCTAGTTTTCAAATCTTAAGCATTGGTTTAGCTGTGCCAAAACAGAGTACTACTCCAAATTTCTCCATATTCTCTCTTTTCTGTAAGGTTTATTGAAAAGCAATCCTATTCTAGGTTCATCTTATTTTTCTGGCTCTTCTTGGTTCAGTCTCTTTCAACATTTGCTAAGTTATGTCAGTTTTGAGAACAGTACTTGATTTGGTGATTTTTGTCTTTTTTCTGTTTGGTTTTATGAGAGGCAATCCCATTCCAGGCACATCACGTTTTCCTGGCACAACCAAACCGTTTAAGTTATGATATGAGAGAGTTCTTCTTTGGGGATGTCCCCGCGAGTGCTCCACTATGGGTGCTGGGCTTGCCCCGGTGCCACAGACGGAAGCTTGTGATGAGCAGTGTTCAGCCGGACCGTGCATGTGCCGCGGGCTCACGGCTTTCGCGCTCTTTTCTGTCTCGCACCACCTCAGGCTGCAGACGCTTGAAACTGCGCTCTTCACTTGCTCACTAAATTAGACTATTTCTAGTTTTTCCCCCTTACTTCTCTTTCTCCTTTATTTCCCTCATTTCTTCAAAAAAAAAAAAAAAAAAAAAAAAGAGAGAGAAGAAAAACCATAGAATAACAAAACTTGAAGGGGAATAAGAATAAAAGCTGCTTGTTCTTATCTCCCACTTCTCAGCTGTTTTCCCTTCCGCTCCTTTGTACATAGTTACAAAAAACAAACAAACAAACAAAAAACCACAAACAGAGAAAGAAGGAAACAACAGGAGATAAAGACAACATAATAGAGACATTATCACCACATTATCTCTACCTTGAGAAAAGACTCAGCTAGGAGGACCTCAGGGAAACCGGCCGGCTTCAAGAAATGCAGCTCTTCCCGGGAGGCAATGCCAGGCTCCGATCGTCATTCTGAGTGTATCCGGTGTCTGGGGGAATCCCATGTCCCCCAAAAATGTACCCACTGCACCAGACTTACCTCTAGGGTGAGGAAGGACAGAGAGAGGCATCTTCGGATGCTTCTCTTTGATAGAGCCCTGCAGCCCTGAACACCAGAGGAAGCCAGCCTGAAAGACCGGGGACTTCTGGCGCAGCTAAGCCAGGTCCCCCTGTCTCAACGGCTCCAAAGTCGAAACGACCACGGGAGCCTTTGCATGTGCAGGCTCCCCAGGCAGCATTGCCTCAGCTGCTGCCTCTGCCTCCCTTTCAGAGAGCTAAGTCAGCTCCGAGATCGGACCTGGAGCCGACCATCACGGCACTGGCACCCGCACCGCTCCCAAGCCTCTGTGCGGTGCTGGACTATGCGGCGCCAACCTGCCTCCCTGCCGGCATGGCGCCGGCTGCTGCGGCTGCCTCTGAGCCCCTGGCGCCGATTAATACCGCGCCGGCTGTCTCTGCACCAAACGCCGGCAGATCAGGAACTCCGGGTCCTGCTCCTTTGATCTCCCCACGCCGGAGCTCTTCTCACTCCCGCCTTCTCTCGCCAGCATTCCTCGCCTCACTCTCCACGCCGCTATAGCCATTGGCATGGGTCCCCCCATGTCTCCTCCAGGCTGCCTTCACCATTCCTGGCTGCTGCACCTTCCCACCGCAGACACCACTATGGGCAGCTCTCTCTGTCTCCTGCTTCTTTCAGGGTATCAGACATCCGTTCCTGTTTGCCCTTTTCTCCATACCGATACCAATATTACGCCCGTTCCAACTATCACCACGACTGCTCACTGCGACATGACAAAGGTCATCATGTCGACCGCCACTCTCGAGACTCCTGCAGCGGCTGTTCTTATCGATCACATTCTGCTTACGATTATGTACCACACAGGCGATCTCCAACTCCAGCGCCTCTTACCCCGCTGCAGCATTCAGCATCACTGCCTCATCCTCCATCAGAGACGGATCACACCGCCTTCAGGGACCACCTACTAGGGTCTTCCATCCCAGACTCGTCCCCACCAGATGAGGCAGTCACACCAGGCGACAGCTCTCCACCAGATGACCTCCGTCAGTTCCAAGAGTTGTTTAAGAGCGTGGCTATCACACAAGAGATTCCGCTGCAGGAACTCAAGGACAAGCAACACAAGCTTTTCAGGAATCTCCAACCGCAGCATAGCTCACGCCTGGCCATTCCTCTTGATGAAGGCATCCTGGAACTGGTTGATGAAGTGTGGCATGCGCCAGCATCGGCTCTTCCGACCAACAAACGGGCCGACAGGAAATATTTCGTACCACTGAAGGACATGGGATTCCTCTTTGCCCATCCACAACCTAACTCCCTAGTAGTCGATGCAGCTCAACAGAGGGCTAGAGCCCCACACCTCAAACAGGGCTCCGATAAGGACGTAAAAAGACTTGACCTCCTGGGCAGAAAGGTCTACACTTCAGCCACGGTACTTGTCAGAATCGCCAATTATTCGGTGCATCTCTCCAACCACACTTTTGACACCTTTTCACGCCTCACCCCCCTCATGGATCATCTCCCTGATTCTAAGAAATCGATCCTGAGGTCAGTAACCCAGAAGGGCTACACATCAGCAAGAACGTCCCTCCAAATATCCATGGACGTCGCTGACACCGCAGCTCGCTCTGCTGCTGCTGCCATCGTTATGCGCAGAGCTTCTTTCCTTCACGTGGCGGGAGTTCCGAAGGAACTACAGGCCAAAGTCGAGGACTTACCCTTCGACAAGGAGAAGCTCTTTGCAGAAACCACGGACTCAATCTTACACTCTTCTAAAGACTCCCGAACAACCTTGCGAACTCTGGGGATGTACACTTCCCCCCTTTAAGAGACGCCGGTACTCACCATACCAGCGCAGATATAACTACTCCTAAATCAGACATCAGTGGCAGCAGCAACGCTAGCAATGGAGGCCCTTCGACAACCAACACTCTCGCCAGAGGCCTCAGCGACATCGAAATCCAAACAGCAGGACGAACATGCCTCCCAACAACAAGCAACAGGTTTGATGCGTTGGTTGGGGGCGAGCAGACAGTCACCGGCAGCATCACGAATCGTACGACGCAGCTCTTTCACCACCTGCTGAGGCCCTTTCTACATCAATGGGCAAAAATCACTATGGACAGACGAGTCCTCGAGATTGTTGAATCTGGCTACCCTATCCCTTTTATAGCCATCCCACCAAACACCCCTCCCACTCCGTCCCTCTTCAGGGACCCCTCTCACGAGACCCTCCTCCGACTAGAAGTCGACCGCCTTCTCTCTCTAGGTGCCATAGAGCCAGTCCCAAAGGATTTCAGGAACAGGGGCTTTTACTCACATTATTTCCTCACCCAAAAGAGGTCCGGAGGTTGGTGCCCCATCCTAGACCTCCGCCGTTTGAACAAATATCTCAAGAAACGATGATTCAAAATGGTGACTTTAGCTGCCATAATCCCAGCGTTAGATCCACAGGACTGGTTTGCTGCTGCCAAAATCCCAGCGTTAGATCCATAAGACTGGTTTGCTGCCCTCGACCTCCAGGATGCCTATTTTCACGTTCTTATCCATCCAGCTCACAGGAGGTTCTTGTGCTTTGTCGTGGCAAAGGACCACTTTCAATACAAGGTCCTCCCCTTCGGGCTTTCGTCATCCCCCAGGGTGTTTTCAAAGATTCTATCCATGGTCACGGCCTTCCTCCGACACCAAGGGGTACTCATCTTCCCTTACCTGGACGATTGCCTACTCAAGGGCTCTTCTGCACATGTGGTCTCCCAGATAGTTCACCTCACGAGGCAAGTCTTTCAATCGCTCGGACTCCTCAACAAGCAAAAGTCCATTTTGCGCCACACTCAGAACATTGAGTTCATTGGGGCCCACCTGGACTCACTTTCCAGCAGAGCATTCCTACCCTTACAGAGATTTCAAGCCATACAACATTTCATTCACACCATCACCCCTACCGTTCCACTCATCACATGCCTCAGACTGATGGGTCATATGGCAGCCACAACTTACGTGGTGAAATACGCCAGACTACATCTGCGCACCCTTCAGTATTGGCTGACTTTCATATACGACCACACCAGATACGATCTCCACAGGCCGGTAACGCCGCCACCTGGCATTCTCCGATCGCTCCTATGGTGGACCAGCCACACAAACCTACTGTCAGGTATACTTTTCCATCGGCAGGAGCCACTCCACCAAATCACAACAGATGCCTCCCTACGAGGCTGGGGGGCTCACATGGGCTCTCTCTCCGTCCAAGGCCAATGGTCCCCACAAGAAACACGGCTACACATAAACCTTCTAGAGCTACGTGCATTTTCAACACATGCAAATCCTTCCTCATCTACATTCGAAACACCACGGTGAGGATACTCACAGACAACATCACAGCCATGTATTACGTGAATTGCCAAGGCGGCACTTGCTCCCGTTCCCTATGCACAGAAGCCATCCGCTTTTGGAACTGATGCATTTGCCATGGAATAACATCTACGGCATCCTACTTACCTGGCACCACAAACGTGATGGCAGATTTCCTGAGCAGACACTTCCATGTGAAGCACGAATGGGAAATGCACGATGGCATCCAACGCGAGATCTTCCAATGTTGGGGTACTCCCCGAGTGGACCTCTTTGCAACTCCCGCCAATACAAAATGCCGCAAGTACTGCACCAGGGCGGGCTTAGGCCACGCATCCCTGGGGGATGCTTTCCTTACGACTTGGCACGGACCCCTCCTCTATGCATTCCCCCCATACCTCTGATCCCCAAAGTCCTTCAGAAGCTGAAGGTGGACAGGGCAACGCCTCGCCAGCACTGGTTTCCCTTCCTCCACCATCTCTCTGTGCAGACACTAATCCACCTTCCGCCTCTCCACGATCTCCTCACACAAGACCAAGAAGCCTGAAACCCCCCCAGATACAAATGCTGAACCTAACAGCATGGTTCCTAACTGGCTGACTCCATTCGAATCCCTCTGCTCCGTCCCAGTCCAGCACGTCCTAGTACAAAGTAGACGACAAACAACGAGAAAAACGTACCTTCGCAAGTGGCGCAGATTCTCCTCCAGGTGTACCTCGAACCACTATGATCCGACATGTCTGTCGATCCCCTCCATCCTGGACTATGCGTTGCACCTAAAGAACAAAGGCCTCACGTTAGCCTCCATCAGGGTGCACTTTGCAGCAATTTCAGCATTCACATCACCGATAGATGGCGTTTCTGTCTTCGCCCATCCTACTACTAAGAGATTTCTCAAGGGTCTTACCAACATGGCTCCACCACATGACCCAGTCCCACCGGTGTGGAGCCTGGATGTAGTCCTCGATGCCCTAATGAGGCCGCCATTCGAGCCTCTGGCGACTGTGTCCTTGCATTTCCTCACATATATGGTTTGAAAACCGTTTTCCTGCTTGCCATAACATCGGCATGCAGAGTGAGCAAGCTTTCCGCCATGATGGCCACGCCACCATAAACAATTTTCCGTAAGGACGGAGTAGTCTTGAGACTACACCCAAAATCGTCTCACATTTCCATGTCAACGAACCAGTGATCCTGCCAACCTTTTTCCCAAAGCCCCTTGCCTCACCACGAGAAGTGGCCCTACATTCCTTGGACACCCGCAGGGCCTTAGCATTCTAAATAGATTGCACTAACCCTTTCAGGCGTATGGACCACTTATTCGTCTCCCTGGCACAGAGGTCAACGGGTCAACGCCTATCTTCCCAGAGGATTTCCAATCTTGTAACCTCATGCATAAAGCAATCGTGTGCAGCAAAAGGCTTACGCCTTCCATCCCAACCACACGCCCACTCCACTAGAGCCGTGGCCACATCTATAGCGTTTCATAGAGGGGTATCTCTGAAGGACATCTGCAGCGATCTGGTCCTCACATGAGACCTTCGCCAAACACTGTTCTATTTCTCAAATCACTCGTTCAGATGGGGCAGTGGCGACTGTGGTGCTCTCCACAGCGGATAAATAGGGACTCCTTGCCCTCCTTCCGTTCTGGTGACTACTGCTACGCAGTCACCAATAGTGGAGCACCCGCGGGGACATCCCCGAAGAAGAAAGCAAAGTTACTCACCTTCAGTGCAGTAACTGTCGTTCTTCGAGGTGGTGGTGTCCCTGCGGGTGCTCCACTACCCGCCCTCCTCCCCGCTTCAGAGTCCTCTCTCTCTCTGCTCTTGTCTCTTAAAGACTCCGAGGCGGTCTCGAGGAACTGGCGGGGGGGCCGGACCGCGCGAGACAGAAAAGAGTGCGAAAGCCGTGAGCCCGCGGCACATGCACGGTCCGGCCGAACACTGCTCATCACAAGCTTCCATCTGCAGCACCGGGGCAAGCCCAGCACCCATAGTGGAGCACCCACGGAGACACCACCTCGAAGAACGACAGTTACTGCACCGAAGGTGAGTAACTTCACTTTATATATCGAATTTGGTGGTCCTAGTTCTTACCGTTTAAACAGGAGTTCTTGATTAAACAGACAAACTCTAAAATACTAGATTTTGCTTGGTCGTGAGTGATTTAGAAAAACTTATGATCGTCTGGTTGTCTTTTGTAAAAATTAAACCTATTGTTTATGTTAGAGAGAATATTTTGATCTCATTTTGTTTCCTGCATCTGCCCTACACCTTTAGGGGCTGTGTAGCCAGTTTTGGGATGATCTTGTTAGCAAAGGGTTGCACAGTGCTCTATGCTTCCTGGCTGGAGCCAAGGATTGGGCCGGACTATTTTAAACACCATTGACGTTATTTTGGTGCTGGTTGATGAAAAGCACTTGGGACTAAAGGTTTTTCCCATGATCCTTCTTAAGATTTTATTGTAGCATCTGTTGATAATTGCATTAAAATGCTTCCATCCCTTCTCATTTTATTGTTTTTAACTGCAAACAGACACAGTCCATAGGATGGCGTAGCAAGATCATTCTTCTAACATAAAACAAAATTACTATGAGAAAAGTATGCACAAAATACATGAGTTTAAAACTATATACACATTTTCTGATTAACTTGGAGGCAATTGGTTCAGTATCTTTAAGATACATTTCCCAGTGTCCCTTGAGATAATGTTTCTAGTTCTATGGAACTTGACACCTGTACTATTCCTTACCAACTGTTTTTTGGGAACTGGAAAAGGGAACAACCTCGAGCATGTGATCACTGGATTATTGTTTTCTATGCTCCTATTGATAGGAGTTTTAAATGCCAGTGGGTGACATTTTCTGTGTCATCAACTTCTAGCGAAGTTGTAGTCCTCTTGTTCTCCAAATCCATGAGATTTGATATTGCCTCCAAGTCAGAAATCCAGCAGTGCTGAAAACAAGACATTAGTTCGCCTGTGTTGTTTAAGAAAAATAATTTTCTTCTCCATGCTTGCAGTATGTTTAATCACTAGATTTATATGGGCTTTGGATTCAGAAAAGGAGGTACTTAGTGGGCTTGATTCTTTTTTACTTGCATTGTTTTAAATATAGTATTGCCAACCTCACATGCACAAAAATGTCAGGCACCAAAATATCATGTAATTGGCTTAACATTCTTAACATTTAAAAAAATAATAAATATGGGTTATTTTTAGCTGTCTTCTGATTTTTTAACATTAGGGTATGATTTTTAAGCTTTTCTCTGGAATCATGAGGACTAGAAATTTGCTCTTTCTAAAAAGAAAGTTGGGTTTTTATACAATTATGTGGCTTCAAGACTGAAGCTTTAAGATACCAGGTATCCTGGCAAAAGCAGGACCATATGCACGAATTTCTGGGTGTGTGTATGCTTTTTTGTAAATGTGGACTGCAAGGGTGCACATGGTCCCCCAGGTAAGCGTTCTTCAACTAGCCGGGGGAAATTAGCTTCATCCTTCCTTCAGCTAGCCGGAGCATGGAGGAGGGATGCTCGGGCAGCGTGCTGTTCCTGCCTTCCCTGGTCAGCTGGCACATGCTTACTTGGTGGACCATTGGGGGGCGGGCTCACATACGGGCCTGATTCATCAGTTCAAATTGCTAATTTGAAATCTGCCTGTATTTGAAGCCACATTCAGAAGCTGTTATCCAGTTTTAACCCTGTTATGCTCTGGAGAATCATATCTTCCCTCATGATGGTAACTGAGAGTCTTCCACAAGCCTGGGTAAGAAGGGGAGGTATGACTTGCAATTACCTCACAGAAACAGGTTGGCTGAGGTACTATCTTGTATAAATTGTATTGGGACAGTCTGAGTTGGAGAGAGAGACACGTTTTCAAGCTACACAGAGCTCTTCTTCAGGTTTTGGAAATACACTCAGAATCTGTGTTACTATCAAAGATGGAACAGATGGTTTAGCATAAATAGTTAACATGTTTTTCAAAGGACCACGTAAGGTGAAGTGGCCCCTTAACTCCTCAGTCACGGGCTAGTTAAGAGGGTCACAGATTGTTGTAATGATCATAAATCCAGTGTATCTGTTCAGTTCATATTTTATAGCATGTAGTAAAGGTATGAATTTAAATTCCCAGGCTCATTTTTTTGAAGCTGTTGTGCAGGTTTCCTCTGAGGGAAAGGCCTAAGGGGTCAGATACAGAGCACTGGCTCTGAGAAAAGCGTAGTAGCTTCAGAGGCATTTCCAAAACCGCTCATACCCTTTTACCCCCAACTGAGCAAGCTGCAACACAATCTGATACCCACCCAAAGGGATGGTCCCCTTACTTCCTGTGGAACTGAGGTGACAGCAGTAAAAGGGGAATCACCCCTCAGAAGTGGGGGGTGGATGGGCAGAGGCTGTAAGTACCAAGCTATGGCTGAGCAACGGCACCTGCCAGAGCAGTAGTGGCCCCTCCTGCAGCATCTCCTATATATCCAGGCGGCAAGGGGCAAAGAGTTGGGGCACTCACCTCAGCTGGCGGAGGGGGGAAACTCTATACTCTTGGGCCCTTCCTGCTATAGCCAAGGGCCCCCCTCTCCCCCCACAGCCAGTCCCACCGCCCATCCTGGGGCACAGCCTGTCTGCCTTGTGGACAAGGGGCTCGCACGCTGTTGCTGCATTTAGGAGGACACTAAGGAGCGCAGCCGCCCCCCCCCCCACTCCCGTCGCTATGAGACCTTTGAGACCCGGACTTGGAATAGAGGTCTCAGAGGCCTCCTACTTTTGCCGTGCACAGGTAGTCTGTACCAGGGGTGGGCAATATTTTTTGATGGGGGGGGCCACTCCAAGAATTTGGAAAGTGGTCAAGGGCTTCACTCTTCCATATTAATGGAGGAAGTGTGGGGTCTGGGATGGTGGTTGGGTGCAGAAGGGATCTTGCAGTAAGGGACTGGGGTGCAGGAGAGGGTGTATAGTCTGGGAGGGAGTTTGAGTGAAGGAGGCAGTTGTGTCCTAGGTTAGAGGACTGGGGTTCGGGGTTTAGGTTGTGACCTAGGGCTGGAGACATAGGTGCAGGAGGTGGTGGAAGGGTTTGGGCTGTGACCTAAGGCATGAGGGGGTTCTGACTTCAGGAGGGAGGCAGAGGGCTTAGGTTGTGACCTGGGGAAGGGGATTGGGGTACAGGATCTGGGAGGGGATATGGGTGCAGGAGGAGGGGCAGAGGGTTTGGGTTGTGATCTACAACAGGAGCGGGCTGTGACCTAGGGCAGGGGATATGGAGGCAGAAGGAAGGGCAGAGAGTTTGGGTTATGTGAGGTAAGGGGGCAAAGGGTTGGGGTGCTAGAGTCAGGCTCTGGCTGACTCCCAGCCAGCAGCCCTTTAAAGCAGACTGGCTGCAGGGGCCATGTGGTCTTTGAACAGCTAAAAGCCTGAGGGGAGGGAGGGAAGTGTGCTTTGCAAGCTGTCTGTTGACAACAGGCAGCTCCCAGTGTCTGGAAGTCAGCCAGTGGGATTGTGCTGAGGGTGGGAACAGTGCATGAAAACTCATTACTGTTCAAACAAAGCCCCACAGCAATTTTTCTCTGTGGCGTGCAGGGCGTGGGTGGGGGGCAGGAGGTGGGAGTCAGCAAGGAGTCTGCCTGAGGCTCCCCACTGCGTTCGTGGATTGGAGGGTATTTTGCCCAGGCCTGGTCCATACCTGCCCCCACCCCACCCACAGATCTGGCTTCTCATACGTGTCACAGATGAGCTGGATGGCATGCTGGGAGTTGTAGTCTTTTGCCTCTCTCACTTCTCTCCCCTTGTCAGGGAGCATGCCGGGGGCTGCAGAAGGAGCCAGCGGGAAAAGGCAGGGGTGGTACACAGGGTCCCGCCCCACTCTCAGCCTCACTTCTAGGGGATGAGAGGAATCAGCCTCAGCCTTCCTTGGGCCGGCAAGAGCACAGGGGAGGAAGGCTAGGGCAATGTGTCTCCCCAGCATGGATGGAATTGGCCCCATGGGGGACAGTAGGGGATGTGTGTGTGTGTACCCTTCACTCACACCCCCTGTGTGTGGACCTGAAAAGTATAACAATACTGATTTTAATTGAATTTTCCTCCCTGATTCTCACCAGTGTAAGTGGTAGGGCAAATTGAGGCAGGTGAGTTTAGCAAGGTCTTAGTTGAGGACAGATTACTTTCCAGTTTAATTATCTTATACCCTGTTTTGCACATAGACCTAATTTATCCTCTAAAGAGGTCTAGGAATGACTATTTCTGACATGCAGGGCTTCAGTTTACTGCTAGTGAACTTTCTATCCTTGGCGATGCAGGTGTCTGTGAAGCAGATGGCAGTACATAAATTCATGGCGGTATGTTAAAGGAGTCCTTTCCCACCAGCTTTGTTTTCATCATTTTCAGATTAGTATTGCAATGCCAGCAAGACCTTCAGTGAATTCTGGAGCTTCTTGATAAAATTGTGGTGTTAATAGAGTTGCCAGGTGTCGGGTATTCATCCGGACAGTCCGGTATTTGCAGGCTCCGTCCAGTAAAACAAAACAAAAAAACAAGAAATTCCAGACACGTGAAATGTCCGGTATTTCCTGTTTCTCACGGACGGAAGTCCAGCAGGGACAATTTTCCCCTGCCACGTCTGGTGGGGGCAGGGGAGTGAAGAGCGCGCAGAGGTGTAGCGAATGGGGGCAGGAGGGGCACCTGCTGGGTGCCACACTAGGGGGGGTGCTGGGCTGAGGTGGGAGCAGAGCACATGCTGCTCTAGCCCACGTGACCAGCAGAGACCCGAGAGCTAGCCACATGATGCCTCCCTCAACACCAGCCATGGCCAACCTGTGGCTCTTGCCCCCCAAAAGTGCAGCTTGTGAAGCCACTCCTGTGCTCCCTTCAATGGTCCCCACCCCCTGCCGGCTCCCCTCCAACCCCTGGGCCTGGCTTCCCTGTGCTTACTAGATGGAGCTGTGGGGTTATAAAAACAGCGCCTAAGATGGCGGCTGTCTTAAAGGGACAGCTTCCATTAAAAAATTTTAAAAAAAAATTTTTTTGCCTCCACAATTCTGTTCTGTGGGGTTTTTAAAATTTATTTAATTATTTATTTTTTGCTTAACTTTGGTCTCCCCCCCTTTTTTTTCCTTGATAGAATTTTTTCCCAGTGGTTTTTTTTTTTTTTGGTGGGGGAAGACAGCGAGGGGGAGGGAGGGTGTTCGGTATTTTTTGTTAAACCATCTGGCAACCCTAGTTGTTAAGGTGAAACTAAAAACACTCAAATATTTAAAGGAATACACACCATATAAATGTCAGAAATCATGCATCTGTTTCCCAAATACCAACAGATTGTGCCTCAGAATAATGGTCATTTTAACTGGTAGCTCACTTTCCAGATCTAAACAATTTTCCAGTTGATTATATTGCTATCACTTTAGGTACAGTTCATTCCCTTCTGTTTTTAAATGACTCAACTTTGAGGTACTTAACATGCAATTTCAGAGCATCCATACTTATTTGCTGTATATATTGCATATAGCTGCGCCTTTTGGTGATAGGAAAGAAAAGATGCATTTTTCCTGTTTGTATTTTGTTGCTTAATAAACTGATGGATAGGCAGGTAAAAAAAAAAAAAGATTGATTAGAGAAAACTTCAGGATTATAATGACTAATAGAGAAAGGTTAAAAGACCATTTGGTTTAGAGAGAGGAAAAGAGTATGAGGCCAGCAGTATTTTTTATAAAACAGCATCAGAACAAAATATTTGGAAACATCTGATAGTAGATATTAATTGAATGCCACGTACCCTTGAAAGTATGAAACATACTGCACTTGAGAATGAATGAGTGAGGGATAATAAATTGGCATGTGACTTCCTTCATCTGTATTTCTTCCAAAAATAACCTCTGTTTATAACATCCTGAGGTCTAAGAGGATAAGCATGGGCTGGTGAAACTACTCAACAGAAAAAACACAAGTTCAGCCAGTCATGCTACAGAGGAACAGTTAAAACATCAGGCAGAAAGCAGAGTGATGCAGTGGAGAGAACAAAGTGGCTGGGGCCCCCTTGCTTCACTTACCCTGCCACTGAGGGTGGAGGTGGGATGGGGCAGGGCAGTAGACTCTGGTGCCACTCCTGGCCCTGCTAGTCCTCTGGCCTGCTTCGGTTGGGGGAAGAGGCAGGGCATGGGCAGAGCAAGGTTGAGGAGGGGGCAGAGCAGGGGTGGGGCCTGCAGTAAAGAGGGGTTGTCCTGGCACTTCCCCGGACGGGAGGTGGTGGTGTCGGTGTCACTTGGTTGGTGGCCCCCCAGATCCTCCCTGACCTCTGCTCTACCTTCTTCCCACCCATGCTTGATAGCCCTGCTTAGGCAAAAGTTGTTAAACTGGTCTATCCTAAATGTATTCATCTGCAATTTATAAATGTTTATAAATGAATAGTAAACAGAACAGCAGGGGTAGGAATGGCAGGAAACAGAACATTTTGGATTTCAGAATATGTTTGTGGGGAAGAAAGAGCATGGAACCTCCTTCATAGCCAGACTCCATATTGCCATCCTCACTGCTTGAATAAACTATATTTTGAAGGATAACTCCTAAGAAAATTCCACTTGAGTGGACTATAGAAAGGGACAAAGAACCCCAAGTTAACTTTTACCCGAGAAGACAAAGACACCAGTACCTTTCGGCTTCTGGAGTTATGTCTAGACCAGGGGTCTCCAAACTTTTCTGCCCGAGGGCCGCATTAACTATCAAACAGCAGTTCGGGGGCCGACTACACACTTGAGGTCCAAATAAAAAACAATCAAAACATGGATGTTGTTTTTAATTATTTATTTAATATTATTTTATTCAGTTATTATTTAATAACACATTGATACACTACACATGAACACCTGTATTAGTGTGAATGGTGAAATTGTTTCCTGGATGCCAAAATAGAGCCCAGCCCACTAGTGACCTCATGAGAGAGCTAGCCAATAGGATAAAAACGCACTGGCCAATAGGGAGCAATTGTCCACGCCAAGTCACAACCCCTCTTGCTGTGAGGGACGCGCAGAGCCCGGGCTCAGCCCTCGGTCCGCAGGGCGTGTGGCCGTCCGTGGCGGCTCCGATCCCCCGCACCCCTGGCCGGGGAGTCTCGCTGCCCAGGGCAAGGGCTGCGCGGGTCCAGAGTCCCTCCTCCGTCCCGCTGGCTCCTCCGGCTTCCCTCTCCTGGCTGCCTGCCCAAAAGAAAGTGAGTGCCGGCCGCCCCTGTCCTTCCGGCCCCTCCCCCTTTTGAGCCGGCACGCACGGGGCGTGCCGCTCACCCTGGCGTCCCTGCCCCTTCTCCTCCTGGGTCCTGCCGCCTTCCTCGCCTGCCGCGGCTGTGCGCCCTCACTCCCCTCCCCGTGGGCTTTCCCCTGGGCTCCGCTCTGCCGCGCCGCTTGGCGCTTCTCCGGGGGAGGGGCTGTCAGTGTGGGGAGTTTCTTCCCCGCCCCAGGTCCGCGGCGCTGCGCCGCTCGGCGCTTCTCCAGGGGAGGGGCTGTTAGTGCGGGGAGTTTCTTCCCCGTCACAGTCTCCACGGGCCGGATGAGAGGGCCTCGCGGGCTGCATCCGGCCCGCGGGCCGTAGTTTGGAGACCCCTGGTCTAGACTAAGGAGTTTTTCTGGAATACCAGAGGTATCCTGGAAAAGCTTTGCCATGTCCAAGGAAAGTGTCTGCTCTTCTGCAAAAAATAGCTTTTTTTTTTTTGGCTCAACAACTTTGGTCTTCCCTCCTTTTTCCCCCTTCAACAGAATTTTTTCCTGTTTTTTTTTTGAGGGGGAGGGAGTTGTTCAGTATTTTTGTTTCAACCATCTGGCAACCCTACTCACAGGACTTGGGCTATATCTGTTAATAGGGATTCTATATCCTAGTAAAGAGAAGAGGATTGAAGATGCTAAAATACAGGTAGGATGAGAAACGGGCAAAAGAGTTGCTGTGGGTATTGGACCTTGCCTTTCCTTAGGTTGCACTCACCCTTTCCCTGCAAGTTGCATCATTGAGTCTCTGTGGAGCTCAACTCCATGCTACACAATGAATTGCACACCTAATCTCTTCCTCTGGAATCATGTCCCCACTCTTGTGCAGTAAGCTCTTTGGGAGCAAGGACTGTCTCTTACAGTGTAGCTGCATGGTGCCTACCACAATGGGGCCCCAATCTTGTTTGGGGCCTTAAGGCACAACAGTAATACAGTTGATAAAAATAAGTAGTATTTGGCAACACTGGGTTCTCTCATCTCAGCCTAACCAGAAACTAACTCAGTAAAATGTTTGATTATCATGAGAACACCTTTCACTAAAATGAGAAAACAAAAACTGATAAGTCTCTAGCTTAGAAAGAAATTGAAAGTAGTAGAAAAAGCATGCCCAGATTGATATGATTCTGGTAACAAATTACTTCATTCAAAATAATAAAGGGTGAGGAAAGCAAATTACAAAAATATTAAAAAAAAAAAAGAACACTGGTAGACCAAGTATGGAAATGGAAAGATTTTTCTATTTTTCTAACAATACTTCAAAGTTTTCAGAGCAGGGTCAAGTATCATTATGAATGTTCCCTTCCAGTGCTTGAATTCTTTCATTCATATGAATCTGCCAAGTGTATTTTCCAAAACATCTTGAGGGTAGAAAATAAACATTGTAAAAATTAATTCTATGTCTTTGGGCTATTCACCTGTTTTCTTCATGGAATAAAGTGTTATTCTGGTAAAGTTATGAAATGGTTATCAAATGAAAATGCTTTCTTGGCACCATTGTTATTTTTATTTGAAATCTACAAAGTAACAGGTTTGATGGATCCATAAATTAGAAATAATTCACTGAAAATGTAATATGTCATCTTGAGGTTTGAGTGTTTGTCACTACATATGCATTTTCTATTTAAATTAGGATCTGAATTTAACTAAAATATCATAGGGTATTTTTTGGTTCTCTTTATGTAGTCCTAACAGGTTTTTAAACCAAGAAGATATAAAGGTTAGATTAAGATTAACTCATACACATGTAACTACCACTCAGACAAATTTGGTTAAAACCGGAGCAGCAGAGGGATAGGAATTTTCATGGAGATCAACTAGTTTAGCTTCATTCCTCTGGGAATCCTGCATGGTTGTAAATCATAAGCTAAAATTTGGAAGCCTCACTGACTTAAAATTCCCAGTTGAGACTCACAGGCTTCAGCTTTATATTATTACAACAGAAGTAAATCGTTTGACATCATGAATGTTTCTGATGTTATCCAGTTACAATATGAATAATTTAGAGCAAAACAATCTCACTTATTTTATCAAAAAGGGAAGTATTAGCTACTGGATGTATATCTTTTCTTGATGACTTTTAGGTAAAATGTAAACCTGTTTATTTTTTAAATTATATCAACTTTTTGTATTTTTTTTTGTTTAGCTGATAAACTGAGAAGGAAACTAGAAGAGCTGGAGCAAGAGAAGAATAATTTAAAATTTCAGCTTCCTTCAAGGCATCCGTCAATTACAAGCTTTTTGGACAGATTCAGTGCACAAGTTCAAGCAGCATTGTACTGGGCTGCAGATCAGTAAGTTCACTGAAGAGTTATGACATGGAATTATTCCTGTTTTTCTTGAAGAACTGGGTAGAAGTTATGGCTAGGTTTTATTTTTTAAATAAAAAAGAGTGCTTTTTGGAGCATTGATGCTACACCATTATTAATATAGTAATTTAGTCCTGTTTTCATCATTTCACCCTTTCTCCAGGTTTTTGAGAATGGTCCTATTAGATCCTGATCCTGAAGTAAATATGACTTTTAGCACTGACTTCAAATGAGAGCAGGCTTGAACCTTAGCTCAGCAAGTTACCCACATAGCAGCAAGGTCACCTGAGCTACATCTCCCTGTGGAACTAAATCCAGCTCACTTTTGGGGAGATGAAAAAACATTTAACTTTGAAGTATTTAAACCATTCTGCCGTGGATTCTCCTGCCAGCTCGGGAACCACTTTTATTCATTTTTAATTAAGGACTAGCAATGTGTTGAGCTGTGTAGTTCCCACACACATCAGTCTCTACTTCTAGAACTAACAACTTGCAAGACTGAGACAATTTGAGATGTGCCAGATGACCCTGGGAAAGTGGTTAACTTAACAAGAATTATTTTTCTATTTGTGTTTCTAAGTCTATCTTCTCTGTTATAGGGTGGCTTTATTAACAAATAAGGAAGTCCTTTCTTAGGTATTTATTAGTTATGGCATCAGTGTGGGAAATCTTGGTTGCTGAGAACTTGCATTAATAAAGACTTTGGTACAATATTTGATCTATGCATATTTGTGTGGATTTACACAAATACATATAGACAATGGAACTTCACTAAACAGCTATGACATCCTGTTTTTTTAAATTTCTGGTTTAGCCCTTGTTTATTGTATTTATAAAGTAATGTGATTTGTTTTGAAATAAATATACTCCCTAAAAATTATCTCTTGTGGTCTCAAATGGTAGAAGGGGAAACATTGTGAATTGTATGGGTGTCGGAATCATGAAACAAAGTATAGGGTACAAGATACTTAAATGCTCTATCAAAAGATTCTTCTGATATTATTTGTTATAAACAGTTATTGTTTTTGAGAGAGATTATAAACTTGAATTATTGGAATGATTAATTTTAATACATTTGTTTTTGGATGTGGTATCCTCTAAATTGTGTATACTGATAATTTTTAAAGAAATGCTCAGAGGGCTGAAGACTAGAACCGTCTTTGCTATAGGTCTGAGAACAATCATACTAACCATGGTCAGACCACAGTTCTTGCTTTACATCTTAGTTTCTGTGCACATTACTCTGCTTTCTTTTCAAATTCACTTAGGCTGTTGCTTTTATTGTTAAATCTCTTTTTTTTCATTTATTGTCTTGTGCATTTGACAACAATTTGTAGATAGTTTCACTGTTTTGCTTGTAGTGTGTACTCTTCCTCATGCTCTTCAAGAAGGTGCTTAAAATATTTTAGATGCATTAATATTTTAAATAGAGCTAGCTGGAAAAAAAATCAGTTTTGTGAAAAAGGTTGAAGTGTTGAGGCCTGTTTTTGTTCCACAATGGAATAAAATCAAGGTCTTTTGAAATTTTCAGGGATGGTCTTAGATGGTGTCTGGTCCTGCCATGAGTGCAGGAGACTGGACTTGATGACCTTTCGAGGTCCTTCCAGTTGTATGATTCTATGAGTCCCACAGTTCCCATGAACTGGGAATGTTGAATTGCAGTCATTGGGAGTTAGGGGTTCACGCCTGTGTATATAAAATGTCTTGTAGCCTACCAGCAGATTTACTTGATGGGCCATGTGCTGAAACCTGCCGACCTCTGGTCTGGTACTTTAAAATGCTATACTTAGATGATTTCCTATCATTTTTGCAAAGTATATGTATATAATGTTCATGTGACTTCATGTTAATAAGGAGTGCATTCTTGCTGGCATTTACATTAGAGCTAGACTTTTCCAGTGATGTGTTTTTTTTTCTAATATGTTTATTTTTAGTTAATGTTTATGGAACAAAAAAAAAGCATTCAGGTGCACCTAAATGCATCATTCTGAGAGGCCTTCCTGACTGTCTACTCAAGACATTTGTTTTCCTTTATTATCCATTTCCTCCTCTCTTCACTGACTTTGATGTTCCATTGCATCCATCCTTTGCCACATGTCTTTTTACCTGTCTTATAGTTTGACAGTTAAAACTATAGGTAGCTTGGCGGACAGCAACATCGACAAAGAGATCTCCGCTAGAATTTCCCTGGCAGCGCAAGCCTTCCAAAAGCTTAACAACATTTGGAAGTCGTCACTGTTGCAGACCAGGACTAAACTGAAGATCTATAGGTCGAATGTGCGCTCAGTCCTGCTATATGCCGTAGAGACTTGAAGGACTAACAAGAAGATTGAGAGCAGACTCAGAGGCTTTGAAGGACGGTGCCTTCATCACGTCCTTAGAGTCCGCGGAACAGCATGTTACCAACAAGGAGATAAGCCAACGCACTGGCATCAACAATGTTGTGGACGAGATCAAGCAGAGACGCTGGAGATGGCTGGGGCATGTCCTTCGGATGAGCGAAACAAGATTCCCTCATATGGCACTCAGATGGACTCCACCTGGAAAGCGTAAAAGAGGGAGGCCGTTGGGCACCTGGAGGAGGACTGTGGAGGAGGACATGAAAAGGAAGGGCACGACCTGGGAAGAAGTCAGCTGGCTTTCTCAGTACTGTGAAGGCTGGAGAAGATTCGTTAGCGCCTTATGCTCCATCAGGAGTGAAGAGGATTAATAATAATAAATAATAATATAGCTTGATAGTATCATTTGTAAACCAATCATTCTGCTTTGTCCCAGTTGTTCTCAAGCAATCTCTGTGAGAGACTCCTGAAATATAGTCCTTCCTTCATGATAGAATATTTTTTGGAAATAGCTTCTGTCACAAACAAGGAAACCCTTAGACAAATTTGAAATTCTCTAGTTTTGTTCAGGCTTCAGAAGGTGTGCCTTTAAAGAAGGAGGTGCTAAAATTGTATCGAGTACATGATTAGTTGATAAGGTGCAGGCAGCCCATGCAGACAACCTGGCTCCTACTATATTTAAACTGCAGAGCCGCAGTGGAAGTAGGTCCGGGACCCAGTGCGAGCTCTTACTACATTTAAAAGGCAGAGCAGCAGTGTTCTGGACCTGGCTTGTGTTGGGTCCTGCGCTGCGCCTCTGCCTTTCAAATGTAGTAAGAGCTGGGCGACTTTTACTACATTTAAAAGATAGAGCTGCAGCGCTGCTGTGCCTCTGCTTCCCCTGCCCCCCCCCCAACTCCCTGCACCCCGGAACTCCCTTTTAAGCTGGCTCCCGCTTCCCTCCCCCCTTGTTATGGAGGCAGCATGGAGGGGAGGGGGGGAAGGAATGTGAGTGGTCAATTTGACTACTCTTTTACATCCCTAGGAAGTAGAGTGCAAGGCTGACTGTGAATGAAGTTGAAAGATGCATTTCTGAGGGACAAAAGCCTAAAATCTTCCATGTTTAATATTGCTTAAGGAAGATTTACAAGATGGCCATTCAAGATAGAGGTTCATTCTACATGAAATCATGGCAGCAACATAGCCATGTGATTATGCTGTTATTGCATCTACGATGTGCCTGCAAAATGGATATTTGCCTTTTCTGTGTCCAAGTCACACATTTATGCATGCAGACAATAATGTGGCCAAACTCATTATTTCTGTATTATGTACAAGAGATATCTATGTACATTTTACAGATTTATCTTAGGAAATGAGGTTTGAAAATTTGTCCTTGGCAGATGTATTCATTTGGGACCATAGTTTTTCAGTGAGCTATTAAAATGCACCTGTAATATTTATGGAAAACCCCACATATACATAAATGGGCAGAGAAATGCCATTACTCAATTACTTGCACAAATACAGGGAAATACATAAGAGAATATGTCTGCACGAGTTGCAGGTGCATTTTGAGAGTCCCATTATAAATCTGACATTTACCTTAGGGCCCTGTCATGCAAATATTTATTACTGAGCACAGTGCTTACTACTGTGAAGAATCTCACTGACTGTAAATTAGAAAGAGCTTTTTGTATAGGAGAGGGGCCAAAGTTGACATCATATAGCACACACTCAGGCTGATCTCTAGTGTGATCTCCAAATGCAGACAGAAGCATGAGAAAGTGCTTTCATTTCTGAATGTTTTTCTCAATGATGTTGGGAAATTACATTCCTTAGTTTGCCGCCAGCCATTCACTTAATAAAGTGATGAGTGAATATACTGAAAAATGAAATAGCTGGGGGAAGCCAGAAGCCATACAAGTCTTCCTCTTTCCTTCTTGAGATGCTATTAAAAACAAGTCAGTGTTGGATAAAATAAGAGAAATATGTAAAGGAAAAGTTTTCTAGTTTGTTAAATAATGTTTTTAAAGATTCAGATACTCTGTTTTGATGATGGGCCATCAGGACCCCTTGGGTGACAGAACATTTCCTTTTCATCTTCCAGAAATGAATACACAATAGTAACATTTATATTTAATGTTTGTCATTTTTAAAGGGCTGGAAGTAAAGAAGCACAGCTCTGGCAAAAAAATGAACAGAAGCTTTTGACTCCTGCTTACCAAAAGAGGATACAGATTTCAACCACAAAAAGAGACCAGCTGCTTCAAGAAAAACAATTGTTGCAGGTAAGACTATAAATAATGTTGTTGTCCAAACCAGTAGTGGTAGTGGTGGGGGAAATGCAGCTTGTAGGCATTCATGTGGAATTAAACCGAGTATAGTGCGCTGCGTCTGTGCAGCAATTAGAGACTTGGCTAAAGTCTAGCAGATTATCTCAGTGATGACTGGAGAGAGGTAGTGTGAATCTCATTACAGACGAGGAGTTTAAGGCTCAGTTGCTTATGTGCGTGCTTTAACTTTCTCATTATCTTTTAAGCATGCTCTTTATGTTCACAGGTTTAATTTGCCTTCTCTATGCTTCACTGGTCTGTAGAAGTTTTTATCTGAAGACAGAAAGAGTCTTAAGAATACAAAGAATTCACTTCTGTTCAAATTTGATTATCAGTATGTGATTTGCCAATTTTATTCATGAAAGATGATCCATACATTTTGTAGGGACACAGTGAGTGTCATTAAAAAGTCAGCTTTTGCTAACAGTAACTAAACACTGATACCTGAGATTTTCATGGTGTGTCTCTCTCTATTTAGAATAGGTAGTATCTGTTTGGTAATGGTTACAAATGTTAACTGTTTAAATTAAGGATGTTAAAGTGTAGTTATCAGTCTAAACATATAGTCGATACAATTTGTGTTGACAATATGATTAGTCAATAGGGCCATTCTGTAGAGCCACAGCAGGGGCAGCTCCAAGAGCTGGCTTGAGTTGGGACAGAGCAGTCCTGGCTTGTGCAGGCTCCTGAAGCCACCCACACTGCAGCTCTGCATTTTAAATAGAGGCAACAAGCAGGGAGGGAAGCGACTAGTCCAGTCACTACTCTGGATAGTCGACTAATAGACTAGTTGCTTACATCCCTAGTTTAAATGGTTGCTGCTGTAATTTTGGTTAAAAAGTATTGCAAACTCTTCAGCTATAGCTTAGATCCTTTCTTCACATCTCTACCACCCAAAAGGCTCTATTTTTTTATTTCCTATGAATGAAACCCTCTTTTCTTCAATACTGATGATCAGTCTAATATTGCTGATCTACTTTAATAGTTACAAGAAAGAATGAATCATCACGGAGGGCTGACTAAAGGCTTGTAGACATACTTTTCTAATCTTTACATCAGGTCTCTTTGTTTGTAACTTTTTTCAGTGTGTTCAGAGGTAGGAAGAGGTGAGGTGGGATGGAATGGATATAAATTAAGGCTGTTTCTTAGATAGCAATGGTAGGTTAAGGGGGCTTTCTGTCATCACACATGACTGCCCCCAAGGACATAAAAGATTCCATGATACTTCTGGAAAAGAACAGGTGAGAACTGCAGTTTTCTAGCCAAAATTTCTGTTCTCATTAAAATAGATTTAGAATGCATGTGAATTATTCTTTAGTATAATATGCAGATGCTGTAACTGCATCTAATTCATTGTAGTGTACAATATTTTGTTATACCTTGACTATGAAAACTGTATTATAAACCAATTCTGCTTATCTTCTTGTACACACTCATATAGGTGTCTTATTGCAGTCATTACAGTTAGTATATTTTCAAAGAATATGGAGGGCTTTGTTTTCAGTGATGCTTACTAAAATTCTGGCAGTATTCCCAAATGAGTAGTACAAAGAAGGAAATGTTCTTTGTGCACCTAAAAACCTGATTCGAGATTCATAGAAACAGTCCTGATGTTTTTGGCCTTCTGACCTTTGTTATCTCCGTGACAAATGCCTGTGGGGATGAAACATCAGCTGTTCTGTTCTCTGGCTGCTACTTCTCTAAGAAAAAAGAAAATAATTGATGCATCTACTGTGCAACATTGCAGTAAGTTGAATTCTTTGAGCTAATTTGTTCCATTAATATGGAATAATAGTTTCTTCTTATGCTTAGTCATATAAATGTAAAGCTTGAATATTTATTTTGATGTCAAAATATACTTTTAACAGAGAGAGGATTACGACTGTATTGGATATTGTAACCTTTATTTAAATTATAGATTAAAAAAATACCCCCTACATTCAAACAATGTTTAGGTTGCAAAGTCAAGCACTCAGAAATTAGGAAATGCCAAATACAAGGTTACCTCTGCATTTAATTCAGTCCTTTTATGTATATGCATTATGATGGTCTTTCATTGTGCGATCACATACTATGTTCTTGACAGGGCTCCAGTATGTACATTGATAAAGGCAAGACAGTGCTCACCGAATGAGCAACTATTCAAGTTCCATTTTATTCTCATTATTCTACAAAGTATAGTCCCAATTTACTATTCAAGCTCTGTTCTGAATACAGAATTATTAATTTCCTTCTGGGTTTTTGTATGGTGCTTATCATTATAGCATCTGAGTGCTCCATAAATGATGATGAATTTATCTTCATTGTATCCCTGTGAGGAAAGGCAGCATTATCCCCAGTTAACAGATGAAGAAATAAGACAGAGACATTCATGTCAAAATACACATTAATCTTCAATGCCCATCTTGAGATGTCTAGGGCCTGGTTTTTCAGAGAATGTATCATTTTTATAACAATGTGTTCAAAGCACAACCATCAATAGCCTAGCTGTTGTTTGCTGTTAGGAGCACTCGCCACTTCTGGAGATCAGAATCCCCAGGTGTTTACACATCTAGAAATTGAGAGTGTGTGGCACAGGCAAGGATAGAATTTACTTCTCCTGACTAGAATTCAGCTATCTAGACAATGAGATCATTCTTTCTTGCCCATGCAATCCTCTGCCTTGGTCTCACTATTCACCTCCCAATTTCTGCAACAAATGAGGCATAGGTGCTATAGTCAACAGCTTCATTAACTGCACAGCCCTGATTCCTTCCCAAAGCACGATCCATCCTGTGCACAAAGTGAGGTAGGTTACTGAGAATTAATGTGTGATCGTGTAATTTAAGACTATGATAAAGCACAAGGGGCTGTGTTTGGACAAGAGTGCTTGACTTTGAAAGCTTGTAATGTTTTTATTAACGCGGAATTTAAAATTTTATTTCTTATGTTTTTTACAAACTTAAAAATTATGGAGTATTGATGTACAGGAGACAGGGTCTCTCTTCCTGTGCTTGGTACCACATTTGCAGAAGCGAGGAGAAATTGCACAGAAATTCTTGCTCAGCTCCTGCAACCCTGCAGTTATGTAGATGGAATGCTTAGTCTAGTTCAGGGTGGCAATAAAAAAATGGTCACCACTATATTTACCTGTGCCTCTGCAGGTATTGAGAGATTGTAGCTCCTGTTGGCCGTGGATCGCTGTTCACAGCCAATTGGAGAAGTGGGAAGCAGCATGGAATTGAACACTGCTCCCATTGGCCATGAACGGTAATCTGCTACCAATGAGAGCTGCAGTCGCTCGATACCTGCAGAGGCACAGATAAATATAGAGGTGGAGGCCTGCCAGAGACTAACCCTGCGGACTGGATCTGGCCTATGGGCTGGAATTTTCCCACTCCGGTCTGTGCGCCATCTTCAAAGAATTTAGCTGCCAAACTGTAACAAGTCTGTGTCGAGCATGTGTAAAATGAGATTTTTTCAGCGGTTCATAACTTGTCCAAATGTTAACAGATTTTCACAGGGATGTCAAAAGGCACATCCTTGACACAATGCTGTCCTCTAGCCAAGTTTCAAATGCCTGCTCCAGAGCACGGAGGTATAAGAGCTCCCAATAAAATGTGTCTACGAATTTTTAACATGGGCAAAACAAAGTATTTCCCTCTAACTTTGTGCTGAGAAGCAGTGAAATTGGAAATTTTCAGCAAAAACAAAAATATCAGCCTGAGGCAGACACCCAGTTTGGAAAATTTCAGACCAAATGGTTAAAATTTAGCAAAGCTACAAGGAACAGAAAATAAAATCTTATACTGTAATGGAAAGTGTTAGACATTTTTTAACTATTGACTGCCATCTATATTGCCTTTAGTATACTGTATCTTATTAGCAGTGTTGTTTTCGTTCACAAGGTTAATTAATAAACTTTGGTCTCTACTCCATACAGAAAGAAATTGAAGACCTCAGGGCAAGGCTGGCTGTGCTAGAAGCAAAAGATCAACAATTAAAAAGAGATATTGAGGAGCAAGATAGGCTTATTCAGTTGCAGGACTGTGAATTGAGTGCCTTGCTTAGCTGTGTATCTTTAAGAGAGTTACAGGAAATAAGCAAGGCCTTGGATGACACATTAGCAGCATCGTATCAAATACCATTTAGTTTGGATCTCCCTGGAACCGTCAAGAGGTATTTATGCATTTTAATTATTTTCCATTATATTCTCAATGGCATATTGAATCTATACTGCTCTACCATTTATTTTCCTTCACACTGCTCAAAGATTTCCTGTCTCAAAGGAATATGTGTGTGTTTGTGTATATATAATATATATGCCAGATAATCAAAGAGATATAGATAGAAAAGAGAAGACTTGTGCTTGCAATATAATTCTTTAAAGGGACGTCAGGAAAAAATATGAGCTTTTAAAAAATACTGTTTTTAATAACATTATTCAGTCTGAAAAGTGTAAAAAATAAACTTGCCTTTTACTGTTACAAATTGTCTATTTTTTCATTTTGCTAAGTTTGGACAGTGCATATTTTTTGTGTGTATTTATTTAGTTTCACCTTTATTAGTACAATATAATTTGGATTTTCAACAGTGCTTATTCATTATTATATTGTTAATATTGATATCCTGACTGTTCCTTATGTTGTACAGGTAAATGTTAATTTTTTCCCCCCAAAGTTACTCAAACTGGGCTTAGTAGCCCGTCTTCCCTTCCTTCCTCTTGTTCTGATAATTGTTTTCATGAACATCCTTTCTGGGGGTTCTACCAGGAGATGTCAGATTTAATTTGTTATTAAAATCTCTCCAAGGCTTCTTTGTCATACTGTTTGCTGTGCTAGAACTGCCCACTTTTGAGGTGGGGCTGGCTAGTTGCCCAGGCAATCTTAATTCTGGCATTTCCTAATATCTAAGTGCTTGATTTTTTTTAACCTTAACATTCTTTTAATGTAGCTTTTTGTATATAATAAATTCATTCGCTAATTCTCATATACACTTGGAATTATATAATTTGATCAAGCTGATTTTACATATTGTCAGTTTCCAAGGATTTGTATTATCAATAGATATTTTTACAAAGTCTTGCTTATTTTTCAGTTGTTCAAAATTCTTCCTGTTTTTTTTCTCTTGATCAAAGACACATTTACAAAAAGCATTCCATTCCCTCAGCTCTTAATGAATCATCATGTTTCAACATGCTCCTTATTTACTAGCACATACACTTTCTCCCCAGCATTGGCAATGTGGTAAGTATAATATGTGCTAGTCACTGTACAGACAAAGATTATAAAGACATGCTTGCTTCTAATCTAAATAGAGACATTTTGAGTGATAGGAACAAACAATGGAGTGGAAAGAGAGAGAAGGAAGGTGCATCTGGGGGTACACAGTTTTGTTAGGCGCGCACCCTGGAGACTTCTCTAAATGTAAACACAGGAATATAGCCACATTGAGTACAATTTTCAAATATGCCTAAGTCCCATTTAAGAAAGTGATTAGAAGTACTTCAGAGGACTTAAGCGCCTAAGTTGCTTTTAAAAATGTTATCCACTATGTTTATATGCTAGCAGAATCCTGCTTAACGTAACTTTATTTTTTATCTGATCACTATGATACATTTTTATCTCTTCTTGCATTTTATCCTTTCCATTTATGAGGCTTGTTTTGGTTTAATAAGCTTTAATGAAGTATTGCTGTTTGTATTTGCTAATATATTTACAGAATTGTCAGATGAATATCAAAAGAAAGATTCATCTCTGTTTGGAATCTAGAATGTAGGTAATAGTAACTTGAGTTTTTTGTTAAGTAGCTCCCGTATCTTTTTATATTCCATGTAAAAATATTTCTCTACTGTCTTGCAATTCAGTGGCCTTGCAGTTACCAGAGATCATGCTTTGATTCCAATGTCTTCTCTTGGTTTTGGATTTGGTTATACGAAAATATTCAATCTTCTTTTTTTCTTTCTTACATTGTCAATAAGCAATTTTAATTGTACTTGATATGTGCTATCTTGAAAGTTCTTTAAAAATGTATGAATTAAATCACTGCATACCAAGATTGTTATAACACTATTTGAGTAAGTGGAAACTCTTGCAATGGGTCGCATGGTACCGGCATCATAAATAATGTTTCCCCTTTAAAGAAAAAATATATGTGGGGACATCCTTTATAATGGACTCAGAAATAACTTAAGAGTTAACTTCCTGTTATATACCTTCTCTGTAATGGTTTTTTTCATTTCTTGTTCCTTCTTGAAAACAATGTGTTGTTTTCCTTCCTAATTTAAAATATAAGCTTTTGGGGCCAGGAACTTATCCAATTTTGTGTCAGCAAAGATTATGCAACCTTACTGTACGGCATAAATAATAATGGAGTACAATCTTGCACTCAGCTTATTTGCTCATGCCAACTCTAAGGATGTTTGAGTGTAAACAATTAACCGTTTAAACCGTAAGTGGATGGGAAGCGGCTTTCCTGAAGGTAAATGACATCATTAATTGATAATTATCAGTTCAATAGTTATTCATTTGCACTCAAACATACCTATAATTAACAGGTTAAAATATTTAGCTAAAATTAGCTGAATTTATTAGACTGTTATTGAATTTTGAGTTTGACATTGTTGACTTCTTTATTCCTGTGAAAGAGATTTAGCTGGTAATGTGGGTTTTACTTTATGAAGCATTAAGAGGAAAGATTTCAAATTCTTTCAAATATAGTTCAGAGCTTTTTGTCTCATCAGTGAATCAAACTTTTATCCATTTATTATTCAAATGATTCTATGTATGTGAATTACAGTGCTGACACTTACAGCTGAGCCTCATTCAGCACTGATGGGTTTGAAGATCAGTTGGCTGTGAACCAGGTTGCAAATATTGTGTATCTGCTCTAAAACTGCATCATGTCAGCCAGCAAAGTGTTTTTGTGAGGTGTCTTTTACTTATTTATACTATCCATAATATTCAGCAATAGAATAACACAAGACTGATGTCAAGTATCCCTTAAAACAATGTGTGTCCTAATTGAATTCATTCAGCAACTTACAACTGACCATAAAAATAAAATGCATTTTGTTTTCTTTTGGTCTAAATGTTATTTAATATACAATAGTAACATAATAAAGCAAACTGTGGAGAAGAAGGAAAAGACGCTTGGAAACTAACTGCACAAATATTTTTGTACAAAAGCAATAATGGAAAGGATTTAATTTCTGTTCATTGTAATGGGGATTGAGTGGTGTTTCAGGCTAATCCATTTTCTTTTGGGCCTTGCTTCAGAGGGCAGGGGGATCCTGTGCTAAGACACGACCATCTAATGTGGCTTCAAATATGTTAGCTTGTATCTTGATAATGCTTTCAGTTGTGTTAAGCTATTGTGATTGAGCTAACATGACTGAAAAACACACCATTTTTGCCCCTGAAGACAGGGCCCCAAATTACTCTCTATAACAACTTTGTGAGGGGTCCAAGTATTGCTATCCATATTTTACTTAGGAGGAAATTGAAGTACAGAAAGGGAAGTCACTTGCCCAGTGTCCTACAGTGATGCTATGGCAGAACTAGGATTGGAATACAGGAGCTCTTGGCTCCACACTTCATAGCATATCTCTTTCTCAGCTAAAGGAGACATTCTGGAAATAGTCATAAAAAGATGGATCTATGTTTTGATGCTCTTTGAATACCTTCTGGTTGGTGACTACACAGGGAGGGGATATTGTCAATTTAAAAACTATGTTGTAAATAAAAAAATATTTGTTTCTGTAATTTATAATCACTTGACACTGTGCTCTTTGTTTACTTTGTTGCATATCTCTATTGGACAGTGAAAATCAAGAAAATCTGTTTCACTTCTGTTTTGTGTGCTGTTTTCACAGTTTGATTTAGGTTTTTGCCGCCTGTGATTTTTTTTTTTTAACCCACATTATAGGTGAGACTGGGCATGTAACTCTGTAGCACATTATTCCCAAAGTGGATTTCACTGCACTGACTGTTGTCTGTGAAGCTGAATGCCATTCAAGACAGAAATTCAATTAAATATCCTTCAATGCACTTGAATCACTCTGCCTTCCTTTCCACCCTTGCCACACACCACACATTAATTGGCAGAAATTGGTTCCACAGAGTGTGATATCTTTTGAAGATATGGAAATTCTCCATTCTCTGGATCAGTTGTTGTAGTACTGACATGGCCAGGAGCGCCAGGAACTGAACTTGAAGTTTTGTGTAACCAGTCCACTTTGCTGTAGTGTTGCCTGAGGCTTATCTGACAAACATTAATTCAAAGTGAAGTGCAAATGCTCAGAGGATGAAGACATTATTACTTGGAATATTGTTGAAACATTCAGCAATCTCAGTTGAGGACAAAATGTGACTGAATCAAAAGATCCTGTTTTTAGAAAGGGTGGCTTATTTGAGAAAGGAGTAATGGATAAAGAAAGAAAAACTCAATATGTTGCTTAACCATATGAAAAATAGACTTGCCACTCAGACTGCACTGTTGATATATATGCTGCCAATAGGGGATTCTGCTGTACACACAGTTTATTGTTTTACTAAGTGAATGTCCCCATGACATCCCTTGTTGACCCGTTGGTTCATTTAGCAAGCACGTGGAAGGCAGCCAGGAAATCTGGGTTTAGTAATGTTAGGTCACATCTGCTTTTAAACAGAACTGTCAGTTTTAAAGAGCTGTAGTTCTAAAGAATGTAGTGTTAATTGTACCTTACAATTTTGAAAGGATTTCTGTTGTTTGTCATGCTGCACATTATGTAATAGCGTATGGGGGGAGGGTCCATTGACTAACTCATACCAATATACATAGCTGCTAATAGACATTATTTATTATGACACAGATGCTAACCAATATATATTAATCACAAATATCTTTAGGTGGTTATATAGCGTAAATTGGCCTTTAGCTTTACTATAGTCCTGTTCTCTTATGCAAAGTATCCCTCACTAGCTTGCATTACTAAAGTGAGGTGGGGCTTAAGTTAAGTAGATAGGAAAGTGGTCACGATCAGGACAAATTATATTACCATATCATGTGGTAGGGAGTAAATCTCACAGGCCAGTACTGGAATGTTCCAAAGGAAAAAAACAAGATGTATGATTGTTCTACCTGGTACAAACCTAGAAGTTGCTTCCATGCTCCTTGGTACATGGAATGCATTTGTTCTGAACAAGACATAAGGGGTACACAACGATATCAGGAAAACAAGGGACAAAGTTGATTTGTTAATGTAGCTTTAAATGATGTACCCAGTACCTTGTAATTTTTAACAGGTTGAGTATAAAAAAAGGCTTTAGGTGTGTAACTTTGGAAGCACATCTTCTGTGGAAGGTGAATGTAATATTGCTGCATGAAATGGCTACTCAGAGATTGGTATCATATATAATTTTTTCCTGTCCTATGTTATCATTGGCTTATAGCTGAATACCTGACTGACACTGGTTATTTGGTCTTTGAATATATTTTATAAAGAACCAAAGTTCAAAGCAATACATAGTTTCCAGTCAGAGTCTTTATCCTGTCAGTGCAGATAAAGAGGAGTTCTGTGTGTTTTATTGTGTGGGTGTTCTCCAGATGAGACCTTAAACCAAGGTCCTCAGTGCTATATGTGAACATTAAAGGTTGTATGTCATTTTCTTAAGAGTAGGGATCTGTCCCAGTAACCTTGACCAAAAACTCCCCATTCCGCCAAATCTTTGTGTGGCTGCCTACCTTCCCCTCACCTTCCCAGAGATGACTACATTTCAGTGATGATTCTGTATGTATAGGCGTTGTTTGTATATAGCTAAATTATGAGATCCTCATTTATTTCTCTTTTTCTTGCCTTGTGAAAGAGATTGAAGAGATGTTTGTCTCTGTGTGCCAGTCATTATTCTGCACCTCTTTATCATATGCCCTCCTAGTTATTTCCCTTCTCTTTTCAGTCTCTCTCCGTGGAACTGCAACAGAATATTAAAAGTACAAACAAAGAAGCAACAATATAATGAGTAATACAAAAAATGAGGTAGTTGTGATATAGCTCAACTTTAGTAAGGCTTTTGATACTGTCTCACATGATTTTCTCTTGAGCAAACTAGGGAAATAGAGCTTAGCTGAACCCATTAAAAACTGGGTGTACAAGTGGTTAGAAAACTTTACATAGTTATCCGTGGTTCACAGTCAAGACCAAAGGGCAAATTGAGTGGGATCCTGAAGTGATCTGTTCTTGCTCCAGCTCTGTTCAGTATCTTTATAAATAATCAAATATCAGAGGGATAGCCATGTTAGTCTGGATCTGCAAAAGCGACGGAGTCCTGTGGCACTTTATAGATTAACAGATGTATTGGAGCATAAGCTTTCGTGGGCAAAGACCCACTTCATCAGATGCATGTAGTGGAAATTTCCAGAGGCAGGTATAAATATGCAGGCCAGAATAACAAGGTTAATTCAGTCAGGGAGGGTGAGGCCCACTTCTAGCTGCTGATGTGGAAGTGTGAACACCAAGAGAGGAGAAACTGCTTTTGTATTTAGCTAGCCATTCACAGTCTTTGTTTAATCCTAAACTGATGGTGTCAAATTTGAAGATGAACTGTAGCTCAGCAGTTTCTCTTTGACGTCTGGTCTTGACCTTTTTTTGCTGCAGGATGGCTACCTTTAAATCTGCTACTGTGCGTCCAGGGAGATTGAAGTGTTCTCCTACAGGTTTTTGTATACAGGCAGTCCCCGGGTTACGTACAAGATAGGGACTGTAGGTTTGTTCTTAAGTTGAATCTGTATGTAAGTCGGAACTGGCATCCAGATTCAGCCGCTGCTGAAACTGATCAGTTTCAACAGCGGCTGAATCTGGACACCAGTTCCGACTTAAATACAGATTCAACTTAAGAACCCCAGGCATCCCCAAGTCAGCTGCTGCTGAAACTGATCAGCAGCTGATTCCAGGAAGCCCGGGGCAGAGCAACTCTGCCTCGGGCTTCCTGTAGTCAGCGCTGGTCAGTTTCAGCAGTGGCTGACTTGGGGACGCCTGGGGCAGAGCAGCTCGGGTGCTGCTGGGTTGGTCCAGTAGCACGGCCGCTCCTCGGCGCTACTGGACCAACCCAGCAGCACCCCAGCTGCTCTGCCCCAGGTGTCCTGATTCAGCCGCTGCTGAAACTGATCAGCAGCGGCTGAATCAGGACGCCCGGGGCAGAGCAGCTGGGGTGCTGCTGGGTTGGTCCAGTAGCGCCGAGGAGCGGCCGTGCTACTGGACCAACCGGCAGCGCTCCACCTGCTCTACCCCAGGCCCCGGGCTTTGCTTCACGTCTCCCTGGTCTGCTGGGGGGGGGGGGGCACTAGCTGCGTTTCCCCCCCCCCCCCAGCAGACCAGGGAGACGCGGAGCAAAGTGGCGGAGGACCCGGGCCGGATCGCGGTGCTTCCAGATCAGTGCCGCGGTCCGGCCCGGGTCCTCCGCCGCTTTGCTCCCCATCTCCCTGGTCTGCTGGCTCCCCCAGCAGACCAGGTGGACGAGGAGCAGCTTTTCTCGCCCTGGAGGAGGCGGGCGGCGGGACCAGGCGTCCCGCCGCTCCAGTCCTCCGGGGCGAGAAAATCCCCGTTCGTAACTGCGGATCTGACATAAGTCGGATCCACGTAACTCGGGGACTGCCTGTATTGCCATTCCTAATATCTGTTTTAGGTCCATTTATTCTTTTGCGTAGGGACTGTCCAGTTTGGCCTATGTATATAGCAGAGGGGCATTGCTGGCACATGATGGCGTATATTATATTGGTAGATGTGCGGGTGAATGAAGCAGTGATGGTGTGGCTGATCTGGTTAGGTCCTATGATGGTGTCGCTGGTATAGAGGGCAGAGTTGGCACAGAGGTTTGTTGCATGGATTGATTCCTGAGTTAGAGTTGGTGTGGTGTATAGTTGCTGGTGAGAATATGCTTCAGGTTGGCGGGTTGTCTTTGGGTGAGGACTGGCCTGCCTCCCAAGGCCTGTGAAAGTGTGGGATCATTGTCCAGGATGGGTTGTAGATAACTGATGATGTGTTGGAGAGGTTTTAGCTGAAGACTGTAGGTGATGGCCAGTGGTGTTCTGTTGGTTTCTTTCTTGGGCTTGTCTTGTAGTAGGAGGCTTCTGGATACATGTCTGGCTCTGTTAATCTGTGTCCTCACTTCCTCGTGTGGGTATCGTAGTTTCAAGAGTGCTTGGTGAAGATCTTGTAGGTGTTGGTCTCTGTCTGAGGGGTTGGAGCAGATGCGGTTGTACCTTAGTGCTTGGCTGTAGACAATGGATCATGTGGTGAGCCCGGGATGGAAGCCGGAGGCATGAAGATAGGCTTAGTGATCGGTAGGTTTTCGGTATAGGATGGTGTTTGTGACCATCACCTATTTGCACCATGGTGTCCAGGAAGTGGATCTCTTGTGTAGACTGGTCCAGGCTGAGATTGATGGTGGGGTGGAAGCTGTTGAAATCGTGGTGGAATTCTTCCAGAGTCTCCTTCCCATGAGTCCAGATGATGATGATGTCATCAATGAAGCGTAGGTAGAGAAGAGGCGCTAGTGGACGAGAGCTGAGGAGGCGTTGTTCCAGATCAGCCTTAAAAATGTTGGAATATTGTGGGGCCCTACGGGTGCCCATAGCAGTGTTACTGGTTTGGAGGTATAAATAAATAATGTGGATAATGGCAGTGTGCACACGTTCCATGTTTTTGGATGATACCAAACTGGAGGGGGGGAGGAGCAGCAAGTACTTTAGAGGACAAGATTAGAGTTCAAAATGATCTTGACAAGATGGAGTAATGGTCTGAAGTAAATAGAATGGAATTCAATAAGGCCAAGTGCAAAGTACTGCACAGAGGAAGGACTAACCAATAGTACAAATGCAAAATGGGTAACTGCCTAGGAAGGAGTATTTGCAAAACAGGATTGAGGGGGTTAAAGTGGGATAACTGTTGTGAAAAAAGCAAATATCATTCTGAGTGGTGAGCATGACATGAGAAGTAATTATTCCACTCTCCTGAGCACCGATAAGGCCTCAACTGGAATAACGTGTCCACTTCTGGGAAGAATGTGGACAAATTAGAGAAAATCCAGAAGACAGCAGCAACATAATTAAAGGTCTAAAAAATGTGACTTGTGAGGAAAGATTTAAAAAAATTGGTTTGTTTAGTCTGGAGAATAGACAACTGGGGGGAAAGAGGGGACATAATAGTCATCAAGTAGATGAGATGTTGTTATAAATGGTAGGGTGATGAATTGTTTTCCTTTTCCGCTGAATACACAAAAAGAGGTAATGGGTTTAAATTGCATCAAGGGAGATGTAGGTTAGATATTAGGGCAAAACTTCCTGTTAGGGTAGTTAAACACTGAAACAAATTATCTAGGGAGGTTGTGGAATCTCCATCATTGAAGATTTTTAAGAACAGGTTAGACAAACACTTGTAAGGGATGATTTAGATCAGTGTTTCTCAGTGACTAGTCTATGGACTAGCACCAGTTCCTGATATCTTCCTGACACAGTTTAGGAAGGCAGCAGGCTGGTATCAAAAAGTTTGAAAAACTTGAATCTAGATAATACTTTGCCAGCTAATTACAGGGACCCTGCTGCACTAGATGATCTCTTGAGGTCCCTTCAAACCCTGTATTTTTTATTGCATGTCTGAAAAATCAAATGCATTTTTCAGTTCTCTCCCCATACCTCCAAAAGACAAGAGTTGGGCTGAAGCTGATGAACAGGAGCAGCAAGTACCATTTCATAGCTGCCACCACAGCTAAAGATAATTGCTTGCTGACCTAAGGCATCATGGACGTGAGAAAGTGCTAGCCTAAGTGTAAAATTGATGTTCTTTCCCAGTCTCACACATGGCCTGATTAATCTAGCTTTGTGTGTGAAAGCCTGCCGGGGTTTGGAGATCATATTCAACCGTATACCATTCAGGCAGACTGCAGAGTTGCTCTCCCTCTTGTTGCTCTCCCTGTTGGTTATTCCTGTCCCATATTCAGGGCTTTGGTGCCATTGGATCTGAATAAGAAAGGATTCAACTGCTCTTTTCTTGTCCTCTCCCCTGTGCTGATCTTTATGAAGGCCCATGTCCCCTCCTAAGGCTCGAGAGCCCAAACTCCATTCTAAGTTCCAACTTCAAAGTTCTGTCTATGCCGCTGTTCTTTGAGAGCTGGCCTGCACCCCATTAGTCTGATCCTGTCAGCTGGGCTTGGAGTAGGGATGTTGAAATGTGTTTAGTTGTGTAAATGTGTAACTGCTGAAATTTTCAATGGTTATACATTTACACGTGTGTGTGTGTGTGGTTGGGGGGAGGCAGGAGCTGAGTGCTCATGTGTAGCCAGCTTTTAAGCTTAATTCCAGTGAACCAGTTCCCATTTCTTCCCCACCTCTGTGTTGCTTCCTGGCTCCCGCCTCTCTCTCCCCACTCCCTCCCCTGTGTGTAAACATGTAACCTCTGAAAATCTCTGTATCAGAGGCAGTAGCCTGGAATTGAGATGCCTTGGGAATAACCGAGTGTAACTCATCCCAGGGGAGACTAGAGGTCGACCGGCAGCCAAGGAGGGTGCCATGACCATCTGGACTGAGAGAAAGAGGAACAGGGGCATCCCTCCTTGGCTGCTGGCCGACCTCTAGTCTCCCCTGGGTTAAGCTACACTCAGTTATCCCCGAGGCTTGTCAGTTGTCCGCTCTCAGCCCCTCCGAAAGGGGAAGGGGGGGCGGAGGTAGGGGGCCCGGGCCCGCCCTCTCTCAAGGGCCCCTAGCCCAGGGCCCTAAGGACACTCTACGTCCGGATTCTGTCCGACTGGTGGGATATTCGCTGTAACTCACCAGTCTGCCGGCACTCCTAAGGAGCCTTGCCCTGGGCTGCTTCCTACCTTCGCTCCTCCTTTCATGTCCTCTGCCCCCACGCTCTGCTCTCTGCTCTATTCCCCATCTCCCTCCTTCCTTCTCTGACCTCCTCAGTTTCCCATCCCCCTCCTCTCTCTTCCGCTCTCACCCTTCACTCCTCCACCGTCTTCTAGCTCACTCCTCTGTTCGCCTCTCTCTCTCTATTACTCTCCTCCATCTCCCTCCTCTCTTCCACTCTCCTCTACTCCCCTTTTTAATGTGGTGCTCTCTTGCGCTGGTGCCTCTCCCCCTGACGTCAGGGACCCACGCGCACTCTGGCCCTGCCCTACGCCTGTGTACAGCCCCGCTTCCAGCTCCCATCCCAGGACTCGGCCCCCCTGCATGCCGCTCAGCTGGGTGGCTGCACAGGCACAAGCGGCGCAGACCACTAGTCTCCCCTGGAACAACTGTCAGAACGCCGTGCTCCCCATGCAGCACGGAGGTCAGCGCTGTTGGAGTGCAGGGCAGGTTGCCACAGCTCCGCCCTGTCATACGAGCAAACATGCCATCCTGGTCATCCCGTTCTTCGGTGGTGCGCGCCTGCGCGATGGGGATCACGTGGTGAGTCCCTTTTTTGTCTGGCGAGGAGGGTTTTGCATAATTTGTCGAGCCCTGGTTATGGCTGATAGACAAAAGATAGGAAGGAGAGAGAACAGCATTGATCTTCCTGGTGAATGGCTTTAGCAGAGGTCTGCTGTTGCCAAAATATCTATATCATCTATATCTATATCTGTATCTATATCTAGCCAGGTTCAAAGTGGACCACAAACAGAAGTCTCAAGAGATGGTATTACACTTCTTATCCATTGGAGTAGATCTCCTTATACCCTTTATGTGTGGTGTCCCTAAGGACACTTAGGCTATGTCTGCACTGCACAGTTATTTCAGAATAAGCTATTCCTCAATAGTTACTCTGAAATAGCTTATTTCAAAATAGCACGACTACACTACAGGGAATTCTCAAAATTAATCCAAGGCAGGCTTCCCAAATGTAAACGTGCTATCTCGATTTAGAGCCCCAGGAAGAATAACTTACAATGGCCTGGTGAGAGGCTATTTTGAAATAGCAGAAGTAGAGTGTCTACATACACCTTATTTCAAAATAACTATTTCAGAACAGGCATTATTCTTTGTAGAATGAGGTTTACAGAAGTCAGAATAAGCCGTCCATTATTTTGAAATATTTCAAAGTAACGGAATTGCTGTGTAAACGCGTTCGTAGTTATTTTGGAATAACAGCAGTTATTCTGAAATAACTTTGCTGTATAGACACACCCTTATTTACTGATGTTTCAAGAAACTCACCCACCTTAATCTGGTGATGCACACTTTGTATCTCTTTAACCATGTAAACCTTTACTTGTATTTCCTCAGAACCCAAGCTTAACGCCGGATGTACAGTGCCTTCCTTTTTAATGTGTCTTGTAAACTTTATTTGAAACATTAGCTTTAATAACATCTTTTCAATTTGTCTGCAATCAGATGAGCTTTGAAATTGGGAATTTTCTCAGATGAGACTCAGTGTTTTACTTTTTAATTCAGATGGTAGTTCTCACAATTCTCAGGGTATTCATTCCCAAAATAAACTTAACTAAATAGTCTTCATTATGTTATGCCTCAAACTCTAGTTCTTAGGAAAAGTGACAGTCTCAAAGGGTGGGAAAATGATGTCGTCTTTATTGCTATCTAATAGACAACCACATGACCATCAATTCATAAAGTCACCCAAATTGGATAAATCTTCTGTCAATATTTTTATTGGCACAAGTCTTCTCTACCTTGTAGTTCCCCTTAGAAAATGAGGGATACGTAATATATCTCATTTTGTACGTCCATATTTAAAGAGTAATCTTGGTTCTCGCTCATGAGGCATGTTGCTGTGAAAATCATATTATAATGGTCTTGCCCCCAAGCTGTGGGCAGGCTGACCTGCCTATTACAGTGGATCTGTGCATCTTATTATTCACAGAAACAGAATTTCCAAATAAATATGGAATATTTTTCATGCTTGGTTCTGGCTATTTGTCTAGTCTTTACTGTCCTTTTATTTAGTGTTGCTTTGTCACAATGTAAGATTTGTCTTTTTACCTGTCCTCAAAGCATTCTGTGATGCTTTCATAGAGGGAGTTATAGGAATGCAAGGGAATTATTGCTTGCTTGCTTGCTTGATTTTATATTGTAGAGTTTCTGAAGGCCAAGAAAAATCTTTACATTTCTGACTTCTAAATAAAATTTTGCTATATTTTTCCCTTGATGTTGGCTGCAACATATGGTTACCAAAATCCCCTTGAGTGTTGTTTTTGACTTCTTTCATTAAGAGATGGACAAAGGCTTTTTTGAAAGCCAGCACTTTCAACTTGCCTTTAGAGGTGAGAATACAAAGACGTTTGTACAGTGTGATGTGTGTATTTTCATTTTTTTGAACAAGTCAAGCACTTTTTGCCTGTGAATTAGAAAAGTGGCAGTGATAGGGAAGTTGAACTTGCTGTTATAATTTATTTTGAAACCTCTAAGAAACTGTGGTTCATCAATATCTCATTTTAAACTTCATATCTGGTAGGGAAGCCCAGCTGCACTAAGTTGTGTATTATTCAACTTGTCTGGCTGCTATAATGTCATGAGCACAGAGTGGTCATAAAAATATCCCATATTTTTCAAAAAATCGGTACTCACTACTTTCAAATTCTGAGGTTGTGCTTATTTTTTTTTTGTTTCATATCTTGACATTTTAAAATTTGAAGGAGAATTTCATACATGTTATAGAGAAATGCTTTGATACATTAATAGCTCTAGTATATTCCAAATTATGCACTAAACAGATGTTTTATATCTTTGTGGCGAGAGATTCTCTAAAGGTTTATTTTGAATTTAAGTTGTGCATTGCACATAATCTGAGTACCCCCATCAAATTCAGATCTGTTCTGAACTACCTGATCCTGCTGAGTGTAGTGGAGATTACACTCACATCTAATATGAATTTGGCCGTAAGGCTGGTTTCATATGGGCTGAGGATTGGTCCATCCTGTTGAAATTTGTGCCTGCAAAATCTGTCTCTATTTTTGAGCTGTCACAATGAATTGTGAGTGCAAAGGTGAATAGTTTCAGCTCTACCTGATTTACCCTCACATTTCGATAGCAAATGCAAATTTTGTTTGTCCAGCTTGTACTTTCAAAAGGGGTACCACTCTTAGAAATTTACCTCACAATGTATCTATGCTGTGAGAGAGATGAAAAAGTGAAGATGATTCATGGCTTGCTTAAGAGAAGAGTCCTCATTTCAACAGTTTTAATTGTAATGTTATTGCAAATTGAATATAGACCTGGTTGTCAGATCCTTCAATAGATTCCTAGTAAACATTTATATTACAGTAATTCATAAAGACCCTACTGAAGATCCAGGCCTCCTTGTGCTCATTGTAGTAGAAACATAGAAGAGCTCCCTGAAGAGTTTCAATCTTAAAGATTCAGCAAATGAGGGAGAGGGATATAATATTCAAGCAAATGAACCAGGTAGTGATTAGCATAATTTTGTTGTATTGGGGGTGGTTTGATTTGGTTTTATTTTAAGCAGGGGTAGGATGAGTGAAATAGAAGAAAGCAGAATTGTCTTTTAAGTGAAGGTGGTGGTGCAAGGATGGTTGCTATGAATGTAGCATGGTGTCTTTCAGTTTTTACAGGCCTGGATCAAGATGGAAACAATTCACAGAGAGCCTGTCTTTCCTGCAGTTGTTAGCTTGAAATACAGCTTAAGTTTTGCCCCAATCTGACTCCTGTCTACCCACAAAAATTTCTCACTCCCAGTTAATTGGTGCTTTAAGTTTCAGCCAGGTAGCCTATCTGGAGGGTGACATGTGGTGATGCTCCTGCTGCTGCTTGAGCTATTAATACTGCAAGAGTGCAGTATCTCAAGTTATAACTACTCATCGATAGCTTTTCAATCCCTGTGCTGCTAATCGTATCACTTTGTGACATAGTTATTTTGCAATGTGATCACTCTTGCTGGAGTGTGTTAACTGAAGCTAACTTGCAGTGAAGATCAGCCCTCAGGTATTGACCTTGGCTGGTCTAGCTAGGTGGGAAGCGGCACTGAAGAAAAGCCTGAAGAGAATATCCAAGCTCTCTATGGTCTTCAAAAGGCAAAGCCTCAAGTGCTCCAAAAAGGACCAGTTCAAGAACATCTCCTTGTTTTTATTATGGGGGAGGGGTGAAAGAAATACATCACAAACATGATCCCTATGGCCTTGCACCAGCCTAGTTAATCACATTTTTTTACAGTAGACTTCCGATAATCTGGAACCTATGGGACCTAGGTAATGTTTAGGTTTTTAAGCCTTTTTTACCCTTTTTGCTCAGTTCAGCTGCTGCCGCTGTTACCTTGTAACTCATTTTTTGCCGAAGCTCACTCACTAGGCTCTTGCCATTTTGATGCCGGACTATCAGGAGTACTGGACTATTGGATGCCGGACTATTGGAGTTTTACTGTAATGATGCTTTCCCATCTATTCTTAACCAGCATTCCATTGCTGTGTAATTATGGTGACTGTTGTCTATATTCTGTATGAATCTTTTATCACAATAGTGTATAAATGTTTCATCATGTAGTATAATCTCCCAGTTGGGTAGAAAAGGTTCATCGTCGGTGAATCTCAAGAATATAGAAATAATCTTGTCTTGATTTTTGCCCACTAGTTGGTGTCAGGCTTTCTCTCCTCCCTCTTTCTTGAAAGGATAAGCATCTGTATATAGTACCTTCATATGGAGAGGTGAGAATGCAGACAAAATTAAATGAGACCAGAAATGTGCCTGTAATTAGCACAAAGTAATTCTTCCTCATACTGTACTATTCAGTTTTCCTTTGAGCAGGGTCATTTCCACTATACTGGAATGAAAATAGCAGGGAGGTGATAGTAAATTCTCTCTGGTAGTTAAAATGAAGAGTGAGTGAGTGAAGTTCTCATCAGGCAGAGTGCTACTCTAGTATTAATCGTGTGAAACAGGAGTACTGGTAAGAGATTGAATTTTATTTTGTGGCCTCTGTCATCTGAATGGGTCTAAGTTATTAAAACTCCACAGGCTTAGTATCCACTGATACATTCCTGCGCTCAGTAGCTGAAGATTTGGGTTGTCTTCCCACATAAGTTGAATTTTTTTTTCTCTCACAGAGGGATGAAAGCTGCCTGTACCTGTCTTGAGTTTTTATTGGAATTTAACATTGATGTATGTACTAGCTGCAACCAAGACCTGGCCCCAACTTCTGTGCAGATGAAAACCAGCTTGGTCCTTGGATAGGCTGGTGTCCACAGTGGGCCTGACTTGTTCAGATTTATATGCTCCATCAACTTGTACATGGTGTTCAAAAGGGAGATTGATCTATAACTACAGGGATAATCTGCAAGTTTTCAAGTCCTTGGCTTCTCTCCACATGCAGGGGATTTCCCTGTTCTTCCCAGGATGTTTGTAAAAAGCTCCATCATTAATTTCAATGCCAGTGGACCCAGCTACAGGAAATGGGGATTGATACCATCTTTTCCTGATGCCTTTCTAAATTTCCTGGCTGCAAGGACTGCATCAATATCCTTACTAGTGAATGGTCTAGACCTTTGGGTTTGCTAAATTTGATGCTTGGTTTGTTTACAATGCTGTTTATCCACTGGCTATTTTAGCATCCGCAAAAGTTTAGTACCAGTGGCATTAGCTTTCACCTGTGACCCAGAGGCATGTGAGAGATTTGCAGTCCTTAGGCGTCTCAGCAAGTTTTAGGTGCATCTGCTGGAGAGGTGAAGTTTAAAGCTCCACAGTCAGGTCAGTGTTTTTGCCTTGCTGCATCTAGTGACACTCAAGAGAATCTCTACACATGATATTTTGTGGAAGAGTTTTTGGTTTTCAGCAAAGTACGATGACATTGACCTTGGGAATTGTTCTTTGTAGTGGAGATTAGGAGTGAAGTAAAATGGTCACAGATCGATATTTGCCATTGGGGGGATGCTAGAGTTAGTATTGTCCATAGTAATAAAAAAAGTGGCCCAGTCTGTTTTTTTGAATTTTCAATGTAGCACTGGTTTTGAGTAGAGAGCTGGAATTTGAAAGCAGGTATGTGTCAGTACTGGTCTGTGCAGTTTGGGAAGTCATCAAGGATAATCTGTAATGGAAGTATCAGCATATCTCTATCATCTTAGAGATGAACATTAGGTCAAGCAATATCCTTTGTCCTCTTCTGCAGAGTGGAAAATGATGCATTGTTGCTCGACAAAAAGGATGCGCATATCATTTGCTGATGCCAAATGGTCATTTCTTCACCAGTTATGTTGTCTGCTGCATAGCCATATCATGTGTAGTTCCTATTAGTCACCCACAAAATACAGCAAGGTTCTGTGCATTCTGCAAAGCTGGTTGAGGCCACTGTGCGCCAAGTGATTCCTGCTATCACAATTGATAAAACACCACCAAAATCAGAACTGGCAAATTAGTTTTTATAGTTAATTCTGAAACGGAATCCTAATTTGTCCACAGACATACACATGCATACACAACACTCTGGAAAACCTCTTTGCAATTTACATTGTGGAAAGGTAACTGTTTATTTACTTATTAGGTCTGAAATCAACCAGATGAAATTCAGTAAAGACAAATGCAAAGCATTACACTTAGGAAGGAAAAAAATCAAATGTACAACAACAAAATGGAGAACAACTGACTAGCTTACTATAGTACAGCTGAAAAGGCTCTTGAGGCTATAATGGATCTCAAATTGAATCCAGGTCAAAAGTGTAATAAAGTTGTGAAAGACTAGTACCGTCGGGTTGTATTCACAGACGTATCAGTATGAATTACCCAAGAAGTAATTTCCTCCTCTCCTTAGCACTGATGAGGCCTTAGCTAAATTACTGTGTCCAATTCTGGGTGCCGCATTTTAAGATAGGTTGGAGAGAGTCCAGAGAACCACACCAAAATTGGTAAGTTAGAAAACCTGATCTATGAGTAAAAACTGGACATGTTTAATTTTGAGATAAGAAAACTGATAAGTCTTCAAGAATGCTAAGGGCTATTGCGGAAAGGGTGGTGATCAGTTCTCCATGTTTACTGAAGGTAGGACAGAAAATAGAGGGCTTAATCTGCAATAAAGCAAATTAAATACCCTTAAATTTTTAAGTTTTTACCGGGAACGCCCATGGTATGGAGAAGGAAGTGGCTCTGTGCGCTGCTGCTCCCTCTCTGCCCCCATCTGGGGGAACAGCAATTTCCAGAGCTGCTTTCCCTGAGGCTTTTCCCCACTGCTTCTATAGCAGCGGGTGGGTGTGTGTGTGTGTGTGTGTGTGTGTGTGTGTGTGTGTGTGTGTGTGTGTGCGCGCGCGCAGCAAGGAGAACAGAGTCACATGTGCCCCTGGATGCAAGGTGGCAGGTAAGCACCCCACCCTCAGACCTTGCATGCCGAGACTCTGCAGCGCCCTCCCTGGCTCAGCAAAAGCTTTAAGCTGACATTCTCTGTTCCCCAAGTTTGCTGGTTTAAAGAGGTTCGAGCATATTAGCAAAAACCTTTCTAACAGCAGGGATAGGTAAGCACCAGAATAGGTTTCAAAGGGAAGTTGTGAAATCTTTGGTTTTGGATATCTTTTTAAAGAACAGATTAGACAGATACCGATATGGGAGGGTACAGGTGTATTTGGTCCTGCCTCAGCCTGGAAGACTTCTCAAGGTTCCTTCCAGCCTTATATTTCTATATGTAAATCCACTTTATAATAGAACTCTTACCATCTATTGTGTAGGTCTTTTGGGATTAATAGGTGTTCTGTCAACAACAAAGTTTAATGTGTTACTGCAAATTCCTACAAATATAATTAAAAGATGAGGCAGTCTAAATTCCCTTCTCAGAAGGGCTCCTTCAGTTTGATGGCTAATGTGATTTGTTTTCCTCAATAAAAATGATCACTTAACCATATTTACTATGTCTTATTGTTTCCTAGTTTAATTTGAAAAACAAAGTCTTAACTTCTCTTAAAATGCAGTTATACTCTGAAATATTAAATGGAATTGTGTGGTTCCATGTTTGTGTCTTAGTAATTTTAATAACAACCTTTTTGAATTTACAAGTGAAAAGATTGATTTCCAAATGTCACCCATTGCCAACTCCACCTTGAACCTGAAAGTCAGGATTTTTTAAATTTTCTGACGTATTCATCGTATCATTATTAGTAAAAAAGATTATGTAATTGAAATTTAGTTTACAATGCTTTTTCTTGTGTGAATCAGAAAAATACCTCACCGTCCCATAGCTATGTTGACTGCAGAGCCATACTGAAGTAAAAATATATTTATGTCAGTAAATAGGCATGACTGAATATACACAGAGAACAGATCTGCTAAGAAAGAAGGTGTCATTTCTATACTGCTATTTTTCTGTCTACGGTCACATTGTACATTGTGTTATTTCATGGTTCATTAAAGCTGCATTTTAAAAGTCAGTTACAGAACCATTGGGATGGTCTCCCATTATATTATTCAATTATACACTCCTATTTCTCCATTGCTCCACACACATGCGTATCGAGACTAGTTATTTTTATGCAACCTGACCAGCTCAAATGATAATTGTATTATATATTTAATGTGATTGAGAACAATCTAATATCTGCAAGAAGACATGCCTCAATTTTTCATTCCCTTTGGTAATCATTCAGGATCCACAGGAAGCTGTTAATAGCATAATTTCAGTTGTTACTTTTTTGATACCTTACTTATACTCCATATTCATCTGTAAATCTATTAGTCACAGAAAAGTCTCCTATCAGTCACAGAATTTTGGGAGTGAGCTCTCTGGGGAGTTTCCAAAACAAAATTAAACAATGTCCATATGCCATCTAGCTATTTTTCTAGTTTAGTTTTTTTCTGGGCTGGACATACATGATTGCTTTTCTGATCTGTCAAGGGGTGATGAGGTGCCAAGCACAGGAAGTTAGAGGAGGTAGCTGATCTCTCCTGTGCTCTTGGTACTCCCCCTGTTGGATCTTAATGTCGTTCACAGTTCGTTCTTTGGATGAGGAGCCAGTATGAGTGTGGACTGGGATGAGGAGCCTTGGAAGGGGCGGGGACCAGAGTAGGACAGGGACAAGGATCCAAGAATGGTTTGGGGACACTGGAGCTTGGAGAAAGACAGATTGGAGTGGCCAGGATAGAGTGGGGCAGAGGCAAAAGGGTCTGTAATCACTACAGTACACTCACCTTATAGAGTCAGGAATAGAACCCTGAAATTCCTCAGTCTTGATATTCTTGTATTAGCATATAGCTGTGAAACCCCTTAACTAAATGTGTGTCTCATCTTCTTGTGGCTGGCCTACATTTACTTTGTTAGCTCAACTGGCAGAGGTCTGTGCTGTGGATATAATGGTTCTAGCCCTGCTGATGAGCCATGTGGGAGCAATGTGCCATTTAGATTGTGTGCTCTTTGGGCTAGTGATAGTAGTTTTGTTTTGTATTTATACAGCACTTAACACAGTGGGGTTCTGGTCCATGACTGGAGCTGCTTGTTATTACACTGAATTTCTGGGGTTTTTTTAGTTTATTTTTTTCTTAAATTTAGGAAATCACATGCAAAGAATACTACATTAAAAAGAATGGTAAGGTTGCAAATTTAAGCACTCAACTGTTAGGAAATGCCAGAATTAAGGTTGTCTGTTCAACTTAATTTGTCCTCTTGTTCATATGCATTTTGATAAAGTGTATAAATCCAAGATCACATTCTATTTTTTCCACAGGACCCCCATATTATTCAGTTGACAGTCTCAATGGTGCTCAATTAATAAATGACAGTTCAGTTTTGTTTTACCCTTGTGCATTGGGTGACCCATGCCTTATTTACGATCCGCTATTAATAACCTACTCTGAATGTACAATTATAAATTTTCTTATGGGCTTTTAGATGGAGCGCATCATTGTAGCATGGGAGTGCTTCAGAGAGATTAACTGATTTATTTTTACAACAGCATTGTAAAGTAAGGCAGCATTATACCTGTTTTACAGATGTAGAACTAAGGCAAAGAGATAATATCAATAGCGCACACCAGTTTTGGTGCTCATGGCCTGTTTTTTTTATACCATTTGATAGCATTTTGTTTATTCATAGCATCTCTCATTGACTTCAGTTGCTGTTGAGTGCTCAGCCTCAGACGTTTGATTAGCTATTTGTGTAGTGGTTCACAGAGTGCAATGCTGTTCTTGGGTATGTGCCCCTAGTTTCTACTTCTGTGCAAGTCATATAAATTATTAATACCACAGACAATTAATAATAATTAAAATAACGGTAGATAATATTAGTGAGTTTGTTGGAACAAGAAAATGTGTTCGTGAAATAGACAACAATTTGCAGTGCAGTGTTATTAGAGTAGGGCTCTACCAAATTTGTGGTCAAGGACTATTTTGTTCAGTTTTGTGGTCATAGAATTTTAAAAATAAAACGTCATTATTGCAGCAGTTTAAATTTTGAAATGCCACGGTGTTGTAATTATAGGAGTTCTGACTCAAAAAGGAGATGGTAGAGATTTGTAAAGTTTGTATATGGGGGTTGCAGTACTGCTACCCTTACTTCTGTACTGCTACTCACAGAAGCACTGCCTTCAAAGACAATGTCAGCAGCTGCTAACTGGGAGCCCAGCTCTGTAGGCAGAGACACTAGCAGCAACAGCAAGGAAGTAAAGATGGCATGATATGGTATTGTCAGTCTTACTTCTGTGCTGCTGCCTACAGAGCTGGACTCTCAGTTAGCAGCCACCTTTATAAGGCTGCCTAGCTCTGAAGGCAGCAGTGGAGAACTAAGGATGGAGTGGAATGGTATTGGCATCCTTCTGTGGTGCTGCTAGCAAAGCACTGTCTTCATAGCTGGGCTGCTGTTAGCTGCAACTTTCCAGCCACCCTGTTCTGAAGGCAGCACGTATGTAAGTATGGTAATGCATAAACCCCTAGAACAGGGGTGGAGAACCTAAGGACTGGGGGCCAGATATAGCCCCCAGGTTGCTTGGATCTGGCCCCCAAGGCTCAGGGCTTCCCCCTGCCCCAACACTGGAGAGCGTGCAGTGGCTCTCCAGCCCCCCTGACACCTCACCACCAGGCAGTAGCATACAAAATCTACTTGCCTGAGTCCCCCTACGCTCTGGTATGTGAGAAGAATGTGGGGAATGCCTCAGTCAGGGTCCACATCAGTGAGGGTTTGTTTTTCTTTTTTGGCTTCTTGCTTGTGTGGGTCCCAAACTGATTTTTCTATGGGTCAGCATCTCCCCACCCAAAAAAGGTTCCCCAGCCCTGCTCTAAAATAACTTTGTGACCCTCCTGCAACTCCTTTTTGGGCCAGAACTTTTAATTTGAGAAGTGCTGGTCTCCCCTGTGAGATTGGTATAGTATAGGGTAAAAGCAACACAAAGACCAGATTTCATGAGTTTTCTATGGCTTTGACTTTGGTGGGACCCTCGCTGTTAGTAAGATAGACTAAATGAAGATTTTTAGAGAAATATTATTTTTATCCTGATGTTGGTCCTCTATTCGTGGAAGAATAATCTTAAAACATTTGTGTATTTATTTATGAAAAAATAATTGTGAAACATACCATTATTAGTACAGAAGGTCAACATTTTTATTTTATTTTAATTCTTGTAGCCTTCAGGAAAAAGAATGGTCGCTCAGCATGTCCATTAAAGAAACAACTGCCAAAGTAAGTGCATATCAACTATCATTTTTTCAGTAATTTAAAAAACAAAGATAATGCATTACGTTTTAAAAGACAGAATATTACATTTAAAAGGCCAAATGTGTGGTATTTCTTCTGAGTATGTTTCACATATACATATTCTTAATATCTATTTAAAAAAGAACTCTAAACCTGGTCAAGACATTAAAATGCTTATGGGTCTGCCAAAGGAATCAGGTAGAATGGTTGTTTACTTGTAATATTTCTTGGTCCATGTTCACAAGAGAAACCAATTTGTTGACCTCTACTTAGAATAGAGCTGTCAGCTTTAAGAAATGAAACTGAAATCTGGTCACAATTGAATGTCTTCATTATCAGGAGAAAAGAGCCGTACTCTCATATTGGTTTTACTGGTGGCAAATCCAGAGGAATGCCATTCAAGTTAGGGATGTTACTCAGCATTTACAGTTGTGCACATGGAAATCAGTCAGGCCCAGGGTAATTATGATAAATTAATTACCTTTTCATCCCATCTGGGTAAATTTTAGATATACTCACACATATTATTAAAAATTGTCACATAATGCATAGTAGTTTCCTGGATACTTAATGGACCTAGTAGGGGCGAGGCCTCGGAGAAGGGGCAAGCAGAGTGGTTCTGCCTTGCATTTTGGAGGGTCCTGCAGTGGCCACTCCAACTGTCCTATGGATGGGCTGGTCCCCCATATTGAGGATAGTGATAGAGCCCAGGGAGGCCTGGTGGATTACTGGGAGACCTGGGGCTGGCTTCAGGAGTCAGCCCTTCACCCTCACATGCACTGTGGTGGTGGGAACCGCAGGAAGTGGAGTAACATAACAGCCTGCTCTGCTGCCACTTCCAACTGGGTCACTCCACTTTCTGGTGTCGTGGCCTTGCAGACAGGGAAGGGGCAGGGCAAGGGTGTTCGGTTTTGTGCATATACTTGGTTTTTGAAGTTTATGCATGATATCTGGTTTTGCATTTGTGGACAATAATGTCTAGCAAATGTAAATACTTTAGACTAGGTTTTTTTTGCAGGAAGTTTTTTGTACTTCTCTCACCAAAGGCATAAGTCCTCTGAGCATTGTAAATATAAAGGACAGGAGGGGTCTGAAAAACTCATGTTGTTGAAAAACTTTATTGTGGTAGTAATTTAGGTTTTATTTTTTCCTAACCAAGTATTGGCTGTTAATGTAAAGTATTGTTCCTGACACATTTCTTGGCTTTTACTTAATAAAGTTCAAAATGTATGGTTCTCTCCATTGTGTTGGTTTGCCTCTGCCTCTCTTCACTGCAGGCAAAATCTAGCTGAGGCCTCAGTCATTGCACACGTTTCCACCTGTTATAGTTCTTCACCCTCAGAAAATTATTGGCTAATTTAGATGGAATGCAGAAAAGAAAGTAGTGTGTAGTATCTGGAGACTGGGAGAAATTAAATTATGTAGAGCAGTGACTAGAAATATGTGCATTACAATTTAATAGGAAGATTTAGAAAGGGGTTCTATACGAATACTGACAGCTTGAAGGATGGTTTTATTGGCTAAAAGAATAGCTGGCCCAGTTATGATTAACAGATTCTTTTAGCTGAAATAAAGGGATATATGTAATAAGTGGAAAGAGTTTCAAGCATTGTAGTTAATTGTATATAGTTAAAATAAGCTTCCTGAATACATCTGGTGATAGTGTAAAAAATATCTGGGTGCGATGTATAATTAATTTACTACTAACAGACCGGGGTGGCCAACCTGTTAGAGACAAAGAGCCAAAATAGCAGTGGATAGAGTGCAAAGAGCCGGATAGAGTGCAAAGAGCCACATAGAGGGAGGAGGGAGGGGAGATTTCTTGAGGAAAAAAAGAACAAACAAACCCTGCACTGGGGGAAAATAGGTGCCGGTACACCATCCCACGGCATACCATCACAAAAAAAGCACTGGGAAGGGGTGAGAGGTGCAAGGTCTGGCAGGGAATTTGTGTGCAGGAGAAAGTAGAGAAGAGGATGCTGGCTTGGGAGGGAGGGGGAACTGGAGAGTGGCTGGAGAGTGTTGGGGTCAGGTGGAGGGTTGGGGTGCCGAGCAAGCCGCAGGCTTGTGGCTGTGAGGGTGCAGGAGTTTGGGCTGGGATGCATGAGGGGCTCAGAGCAGGGAGGCTTGGAGTATGATGGGCTCAGGACACAGATTTGCAGTGTGTGGATGGTGCAGAAGTGTTGTGGCAGAACACTGGAGATGTGGGGGTGCAGGAGTTTGGGGATGTGAAAGGCTCAGGACAGGGGGTTCCAGTGTATGATAGGCTCAGGTTTGGAGTCTGGGAGGGTACAGGAGTGTTCTGATGCTACGGCCAGATGGGGTCTTGGCCCCAATTGGGGGCTTGTTGGCCAGGCTTCATTGTTAAATAAAATATTATGTCAAACACAAAATGTTTCAGAGTTGTCTTTATTTATGAGAGGGCAGGGAACCTGTTTTGAGTCAAGGGTCACTGACTCAGTCAGGGCCACACAAGTGTGATGCAAAAAAAACCCCCCTCCAAACCCCTCCAAGCCTCACTAATGTGGCCCCAACTGTGCTGGTGGGGGTGGGTACAGGGTGCTGGTGGGTGCTGGGGCAGGGTACTCGTGGGGGGAGGGGTAGTCTGGCCAGGGGGAGGATACAGAGACAGCTGGGGCCAGTACCTGGGGATCCCGGGTCTCATGAAGCACACTGGCTGCTCTTCCCTTCCCCTTCCCCCAGCAACCCTCCACTCTAACCCAATCCCCCTCTCTTCCCCAGAGCCAGGGACCACCCCCCCTCTAACCCAGTCCCCCTCCCCCTCAACTTAATTCGCGGGTCCCAGAGGTAGACTCCACTGCTACAGCCACGCTACAGCAGCTGGCCTTGAGATGTGCTGGTTGGGAGGCTGTGTGCACCCCCTCCCCAAACCAATCCCCCTCCCCTCCCTTTCCCCAGACTCCCTTCCCCTGCTCTAATAGAGTTCCCCCTCCCTCCCATTCTAACCTAATTCTTGGGTCCCGGAGCTGCCACCACCACTACAGCTGTGTGTCTCCCTCCAGGTGCTGGGGCACGTGCGCTGAGCATCTGGCATGCCATGCGCACCCTCCAACTCAATCCCCCTCTCCTCCCACAGAGCCAGACACCTCCCCTCCCTAACCCAATCTCCCTCTTCCCCCAGTCTTATGCTGGGGTCTTGGAGCCAGAGCCGCTGCTACCGCCATGTGCCTCCAGGATGCCATGCGCACCCCCCCACACCCAATCCTCCTCCTCTCCCCTTCTCTAGAGTCAGGCATCTCCCCCCACTCTAAACCAATTTCCCTCTTCCACTAACCTTATGCCCAGGTCCTGGAGCCCCTGCTGCTGCCTGTGCTCAGCAGCTGGCTGCTAGCATATGCAGGATATGACACAGTGTGCTGGGGGCTGTGAGTGGAACAGTGCGGGCCATGAGCACACATGAGGCTCACAACGGCCCAGCCGTGAGAGCGGCTGACCTGAGCGGTTCCGGGTTCCGTCCTGGTTCCCTCAGGAGCCACAATTTATGCAGCTCGTGAGCCGCAGATTGGCCATCGCTGTAATAGATAATCTATGAGAGTCCTGTAACAGATAGCTGTGTGTGTGTGTGTGTGTGTGTGTGTGTGTACATGTCTCTCTCTATATACAGTAATACTAGTTTAACACGTGCCCGCTTAACACGTTTTGCACAATAGCACAATATTTTTTTTTAGGGAATGTTTTTCGAATAACATGACCATCCCTGAAATAACACAAAAATAATCAAGTGGCAGACTACTTTGCATGGCGGTATAAGTTGGTGAAAACAGGGTAATACGTATGAGCGGATGAATACATGTGGTCACAGTGCTCTTCCACGTGTTTCTTTGTGTTTTAAGAAACCACGGCGACTTGTGTTGCTAGTTATCTTGTGTTACTAGATATCTAATGTTGATGTTGACAACCCAGCACCAACAAAAAATTGACTTTGCCACCACCACTGCCTGAAACGCAATCCCCACCTTTTCCATTATTTTTAATGGGAAAATTGACCCCGCATAGCATGTTTTCACTTAGCACGAACATTTTCAGAAATGCATCTATAGTGTTAAATGAGGAATTATTGTGTGTGTGTGTGTGTGTGTGTGTGTGTGTGTGTGTGTGTGTGTGTGTGTGTGTATATATATATATATATATAAAATATATATATATATACACACACACACACATACATACACAGAGACGCGTGCACACACACATATTGCATCACTGAGGAAGACAGAGCATCGAAAGGCAAACAAACATTCACCTGAAATTTCAATTCAACTCCAACGTCCTCAGAGATGGCCAGTGCCTGTTTTACTAATGTTGGACACTAGGTTCCATCCACTATCATGCTTTCCCAAGGCTTCTCCGGGGGATTAGAATCTGTAATGTTGGCTCCACCTAGCAGTAAGAGTCTGTCATGTCAGCCTGGCTTGTAGCAGTGGGTATGGGTAACCAGGCCGTCCCATTCCATCGGCATCCAACCTAAGTGATACATTGGGCTCTGTAAGGAAGGTGCCCACTAACTGTGGTCCAGCTAATACCCTCCCCCTGGTCTCTTCCTTTTTCTTTTTCTCTCTGGAGGGGGAGGGGGGGGGCACACAGGCCTCTGAAGACTGGAGCATCCTTCTTCATGCAGCAGTCCTCCTCCTGCAGATATTCTGGCATAATCCCCCTGTAGCAGTGAGTGCAAGACTGTCTTCTCTCCATCTGCCATCTTGCTATGCTGAAAAGACGCCCTGGCTGGTACCAGAGTTGTTCTTCACTCCTCTCTCTCCACAGTGTGGGATTTATCTACCCCAGTACAATCACTTTAGGCAACTGCTTGATGATTGTCTTTAATCCCCGGGGTATTGCCTGCCACACTGATATGAACCTTTACCAGAATAATTTTTGTTTTTGTTTTTTCCTTTGGCACTCTAAAATAGAAGTATTGAGAAAATGTAACAGAAAAATTACTTATGATATGCAAAATTTTTCAGAAGTGATAATATACCTTAAATAGAAAGTGTTGTTTGCTTTTATATTTTGTTTTCTCTTCTCTCCATTCCCCATACCAACTGTTGTCCTGTGCTTTGTTAGACAAACCTATATTTGATTTCACTATAACCATATCTAAGTCCTAGGTGTTAAGTGAAGAAGTGATCTGTAGTGGAACTGGGAAGCTGGACGCTTGAGGGTGGGCCTGTCCCTATTTCTAACTTTTAGTGAGACAGTGGCAGGGTTGCCAACTGTCAGCAAATTTACAGACAGTCTGTAAAAAATTAGCTGAAATTGGACATGTCCGTAAAGTGTGTTTTAAAAAAAAAATAAAAAATTTAGGTGTCTGTAAATTTCATAAAAGTGCAATACAATTTCAAAAAACAGCAATTATTCTATAGCAAAGGTCTAACCAGCCTCCTATTTTTCATATTCATTGCACTTGTCATGTTGCTGCTTTATGTGCAACTGATGCGTGCAAGGCAATGCCAAAGGTAATTGAACAGCTTTGCAGAGATATTCATAACCATTTTACGCACAGCTGCAAACAAATGCAAGTTTATAAAGAGTTTCAGGAGTTTTTAGAGGGGCTGAGAGAGGGAGTTAAATAGCATATTGTTCTTGTGATGTATGAATGACAATGATTACTTTTCACTTTTGGCCATTTATGTCATCTTAATATAGTATAAAAATTATGTCCATAAAAAAATTTGTCTGTTCATAAATGTTTCCCATTTTGTCCATAAATGAAATTTCTGTGGGTTTGCAACTCTGGACAGTGGGGCCTGTGAGGCCTAGAGGAGAGTGTTTGTTTTGCCAGTGGAGTTGGGGAGCTGACTTCTGCTTCCTCAAGCTAAGAGTGGGGGGTAGTGTGGTGCCTTCCTATCTTGAAAGCTCCTGGGGAGTGTTGCAGAAGTCTTTCAGCAGAAACACTGCACTATATACCACTCTTCAGCTACTGAACACGAAACTAGCTATATTATCTTGAACTAGTGTAGGCTCTTTCCAGTGCCCATCTATAGCGGTGTAGCAGAATTTGATGTTTATGGTTAGGAAAGCAGGCGTATGGGAAGGTATTTTTGATAAACAAATTACTTATACATTTTGGCTACGTCTACACTGGCCCCTTTTCCGGAAGGGGCGTGTTAATTTCAGCTATCGTAGTAGGGAAATCCGCGGGGGATTTAAATATCCCCCGCGGCATTTAAATAAAAATGTCCGCCGCTTTTTTCCGGCTTTTAGAAAAGCCGGAAAAGAGCGTCTACACTGGCCCCGATCCTCCGGAAAAAGCGCCCTTTTCCGGAGGCTCTTATTCCTACTTTGAAGGACATTTTTATTTAAATGCCGCGGGGGATATTTAAATCCCCCGCGGATTTCCCAACTACGATAGCTGAAATTAACACGCCCCTTCCGGAAAAGGGGCCAGTGTAGACGAGCCCTTTGTGTTACTGACTCGTAAATCTGCTTACCTGAATTCCCCTGGTTACCAGACACAATTTTTGAAAATAGGCCATTGGTGCAAAGTTCATAATCTTGTTCATAATGGTCACAATATCTACTACTGAAACAGTCTCTGTGTGTGTTTTCTCATGGGTCTTGCTAATAATTCATTACTGTTTTCTCATTTTTATATTGGAATGTGTGGCAAAGCCAATGAATTCTGTTATATATCTTTATAGAAGTATGACACATCACTTTTTATTAAGTTTTTTAACCTTTTGGCAGAATGTTATGTCATGTTTGGGAAGCAAGAACATTTGAAGCCCTATTTAAATTGCCTTTGTATTTTTCTATTAATCAATAATGTATTGTGGCTGTCTGCTTCAATCTAGGTTTGTACAAGTCAGAAACTGTGCAGTACTTTGAGGAGGAAAGTGAATGATATTGAGACCCAACTACCAGCTTTACTTGAAGCCAAAATGCTTGCTGTATCAGGTAAGGTTTACCTAATAAGAGAGAGAGAGAGAAGTCTTCATAATAATGCCTTAGAAAATGTTTAGTGAGGGGGATATGTAGTAGTCATACTGAGAATGTAGTATTATCACTATAGTCCAAATGTATAAATATGTGATGGGTAGATTTCCTGATTTTGACATGTTAAAAGTACTTACTGCTCTTCAGTATCTGAAGAGCCATAAAAATAACAAAAAGGTATAATAATTATGTGGCTGAGTATTAAATGACACTGTAAAATGGAATACAACAATTGGTAGCTTCAGCTATTCAGATCATTAAACAACTAATGTTGGCAGTAAAAGAGCAATTTGGTCCTTGGAAGCACTCAGGTGTATTATTTACAACTAGTAAAACACTATATGTGAATACAAAGCCTGATTCATAACAGGTTACATGCCACTTATTTGGGATTACTGCACCATTTACTAAGGAAAAAAGACACAGCATAATTTTGTTTCCAAGTTAAATAGCTGGCTTTTGTAATTCAGTAAGTCTTTCCCACGCATGTAAATGGATACCACTTCATTAGGCACCTGCTACAGAGGACAAGCCAAAATAAAAGAGGTGTAGATTCAGGCAGAAAATGAATTCAGTCTTGCACCCAGTTAAAGAAAAGGGCCAGTGTGTGTTTTACATGTGCCAGAAGGATACATGTGACCTATTCTGTGGCTATTTATTCCTTGAATTAGAAGCTATAGTATTATTTACAAAAGCATAAATAATTGTAGAATATAGCATTGTGTATTGTTTTTTAGAGCTGAATAATGTAAAACTTGAATGCAGACTTCAGGATCAGACAAAATTGGAATGGAAAAAATTAGAGCCCTGATCCTGCAAGTTTCCATATTCTTCCATGTGTCCCTTTCTGGATAGAATTCCTTGTGTTTTGCTTGGGTAAGAATTGCAATGTCAGAGCTGTAGTGGATTTTCGTGTGCATATGTTAAAGCAACATGGATCTGTGTGTTTTTTGGAATCATGAGGCAGATTTACCAGTATTCTCCATCTGCTTTACACTACTGCCATGATGCAAATTAGCCAGAAACCAGATTTACAGTCACTTTGTGTTGCAAGAGTGAAGAAGCTAAAAAGAACTGGTGCATCAGATTCTGACATCTTTAGAAAATAAAATGTGTTTGCTATGTAAAATCTTCCATAGCAAAGCATTTTGTACTAATTTTTAAAAGAGGTTGCTTAGAGTTCAGCAAGAGATGTAAGAGACAGTTTAATGCATCTGTAAACTGTCTTCTCAATGCTATGAATACACTGCTGTTGCATGCCTTTTTAGGAATGACAGTACTACTTCTTTGCAAATTATGATTTTTTCACTCTGGCCCTCTGAAAAGCTCTTCTAGTGCAAGAGTATTTCAAGGATCAGATATTATAAAATGTTCCTTTATTGTCTCCTTGCCAGATGTCTATATTTTGCTTTCATATGCTGGCAGGCATGATAACTGTTTATCTCTGACAAAACAGAAGTAAATTATTTTGAAGTTTTGTTCTTTGACAGAATAATCTGTTTGGGTGCTGTCTTGCAATCCTTATTCAGACAAAACTCCCAATTAATTCAGTGGAAGATTTCCAGGGGTAAGGATTATGGGCTCCAGTTCTGTAAACTCACACAGTTCTCTTTCATTGACTTTTTTTTTGTCCTGCACCGGCACTGTTTGTTTGTTAAATGTGATTCATGTGACTTGACTTGTTTGCATTTCTTTTTTACTAGTGGTGGCTTGAAGATTAAGTAATTATTTTGAAGGCGTAATAAAACTCCATGTAAAGACAGAAAACTGTTGCAAATGTCCAGAAAGGAGGCATGTGATAGGGAAGAGGTCAAGGCCCTGAGATTTTTCTTTAAGAAGTTGTGCCCTAAGGGAAAGGAAGATTAGATAATGAAAAGCTTTTGATGCTATCAGTCTGAGATGTACTTTTTTATTGTAGTTTAGGAGGAGTTTTATTTTCTGAATGAGCCAGTCGCTGCAAAGCGCTGAGCCTAGTGTGCTGAATTCAATGAGAGCTGCTGGGAAATGCCTTAGTCCCCACTGACATCTGTGGGAGAAGTTGAGGGCACTCAGTACATCATCTCTGCAAGATGATGCATTATGTAATTGTGATGGATTTGGTCAATGGGACCTCTGTGGGATTACACTAAGCAACTGGTTACATGTAATATCCCACCTTCAGAGTTGTTCTAATAAGCTTATTTCACAGACTAGAAAGCCTCCCAGTGTGGGCTCAATCCTTTCCATTGCCCTGTTCAGTCTTAAATTCTTTCAGCAGTCATCTTGGGTGAGGTAGCCACGGTGAACTGACAACCTGGATTGCCTCACTATACACTGTTAAATAGGATTTGCACAGGGTGGGACTCCTTTTTGTTTGGTTTAAATTTTTTCCTTACTTTCGATGGAAAAGCATAGCATCTGAGATGAATCTCAGCAGCAGGTGACATGGCCACATGTCTTGGTAGGACCAACTATAACCCCTCTTCCCAGGCTTACAAGGATAAACAAATCTATTCATGGATCATTTTTCTGAATAGTGAGCCATTAAGCTCCTTGAGTGCTACTAATGCCTCTCACTTAGCAGATCTATACTTCATTTCTAACTTCAAATACAGAAATGATAAATGCATACAACATGAGAGAATCATATTCAGTAAATTACAAACTTTCCAATGGTATGTCACTTGAAGTGTTTCACACGAGCAGGTAAGGCCCATCATTGACAGGGCAAAATCATTTTGCGTAGATTACTCTTATAGCAAAGTTCAAGAAATTAAGTAGCTGTAATATAGTTTTTTATTAATGTACTTGCAAAAGGGAAATAAAAGAACAGTTTTAAATTTGTAGGATTTCAACTTCAAACATTATTCATTTTATTAATGCAGAGTAACTTTGAATCAGAAACTTCGTAAAGCTTTCATTACTCTTTCCATAACTAATTTGAATTGTAATGGTAAACATTTTTTTTAACTAAAATGACAATTTGAATAGGTGACTTGATTTTAATGTTGTTCGCAAATACTTTTTATGAACTCTAATCATAATAGTCATGACTTTTTTCCAATGAAAAACAGGAATAATTTAAACCGTTCACCTAGCATATTCCCATGTAAAAAGTAGTACATTCAGCTAATTTAAGAGGCAGGATTGTTTATGCAAAATTTGGTATCTGTAGGTAATCGTAAAGTATGACTTTATTTTGCACAAAAAAATCCACAAACCCTTCAAAATATATAATGAAGCATATTCCACTTATATCACATTCATATTCTTATTAAATGTGCATGTGATTTGATCACTTGGATGCCATTGTTCTTCTGCTAGTGTATAGCTAAATTTTGATATGGATGTTAATAACACCTGAATACTAGTTAAGGGAAGAAAATAAAATATCCTATCTACTGTTGTGTACACTCTGTAAGATATAGCAGGAAGGAGGTGCACATGTCTGTAATGGTGTAACAGTATACTGATCCACTGTGTAACAGTATACTGATCTGGATGGTTTATTTACCATTTGTGCCAGGTTGTCCCCTTTTGAGATGCCACCTAACTTCAGATGTAGAAATGATACACACATAATCTACAATATATTTGAGAGAGTTTGTACGTCTGTCTGTGTGCCCATTTGTTCAAGAATTCTTCCTAAACAGTAAGAGCTAAGACCACCAAATTTGGTATGGAGCTTCTTCTTCCCCTCACTTTGCAGTATGGTGAGGGTTTGGTTGTGCCAGGACAATGGAATGTGTGTGGAATGTGATTGTTTTTCGTCATACACAAAGGGGAGGGGTTGATAGCAGGAACAGTTATACTCCCAAATGACCATAGGAGGCAGCAAGCATGGGGGACAGTTATACTGAAAAATGACCATAGGAGGGCAATAAGTCCTGGGGAGCAGCTTGCCTCACCAGAACTCTTAGGTAGAGAGCAGCTCACACATTTTAAAAAGCCAGCTGTTCTCCACTCTGGATAGCGGGGAGGGAGTCTTGGCACACTGCCTCCGCCCCATGGCAAAATCTTTCAGCTTCCATTAGCCAGTTTCTCCCTCCATCCCCCCATGTCCAGAGTGGAGCCAAGTGGAGCAGCGAGCAGCCTGTAGCAGATAATCTGCCTAAGGTTCCTGTAGGGCTGCTGGCTGGGAGCTGTCTAGGTAAGCACCTTCCACCCAGAGCCTGCCTCTGGCACCCCATCCCCTCTTTCCCCACTGATTCCCTGCCCTAGGCCACCACCCCAACCCTCTGTACCCGCTTTCCCCCTTCTCCCAAGTCACAACTCCCTCTCAGACCCTGCACCCCACCTCCTATACCCTCCCACAGGCCAGAATCCTCTCCTGCACGCAATTCCCCTCTGACCCTGCATCCCATTCCCCTGACCCAGGTCATCACTCAAACCCTCTGCACCCCCTTCACCCAGGTTATAACTCTCTCCCAGACCTTACATTCCTTCCTAAAGCCCCTCTGCCTGGCCAGAATGCTCTTTTATACCCATACCTGCTCCTGGACCGTGCACCCCAAACCCTGCCCCAGATCACAGCCCAATTGTCACCCAAACTCTCTCTGATTCCTCACACCCTCCTTCACCCCAGTCCCGTACCCCAAGCACCCTTTTGGACTCAACCTCCGTCCCAGACTGCACACCTCTTCCATAGTGCAGCCCTTGACCACTTGCCAAAATCTTGGAGTGGACCCCCATAAAAAATATTGCCCACCCCTGAGCTACTGGCTGGCCAGCATGGGTCCTGCCTCCCCAGGGAGAAGCTGGTGAGTGGACCCTGGGATCCCTGCTGCCCTGGCTCCAGGACCCTCCTCTCCCCAGGTGATGTGGCCTGAGGGAGAAGCTGGCAGGTAGGCCACATGGCCCCCATTGTATCTATCCCCTGCTTTGAGCCTACTGTTACTCCTCCTGCAATGAGGAACTACCGTTACTCCTCCTGCAAATTTAAATCCCGGGCTTCATTTGCAAGTTCGAATGCCTACATTAGCCACCCTAGTTCGAACTAGGGGGCTAGTGTAGACATACCCATAGAGTGTAATGTCACACCATTCTTCTTTTTCCTTCCTGCAGATTTATTAGCTTTGCATTCCCGTGTGTGTGCACACAAAACATGTAACCAGTGGGTTTCCCAGTGGAGCCAATTGGACTCCATGGTTTGCATGTATTCCCTGTTTACTTTCCTTTACCCTGCACGCACCATTAGGTGTTGAATCTCATCAATGTCCTACTGTTAAGTATGGTTGGCTTTCCTGTTTCTGGAATTGATAAAAGCCATTCTTGAGTGTCAGGCAAAGTGGTTATTTGGAGGAACTGTAGTGTGTGTTTTTTCCCTCAAAGTGAACACCATGCCTTTTCAGAGTACTCTCAACCTTTGCTGGCTTGGGCAGTGAAAGACCAGACTCCTACTGGACAACTTAACACTCTATTGTTAAATTGTCCAGAAGCTTTGTATTTAATCAGCTTTTTTCTCATCTGTAAACGAACTTTGATTTTATTTCTCCGTAAATTCCTAATTTCTTCATTTACTCATACACTTGGAGGACTTGTAGACAAAAATTGCTAGAAAAAACTAATTAAGGGTTTCATGATGGCACACTATTTGAAAGATGCATTGCTGTAAAGTATTCCTCATGGGTCTTTTATGTGTAACACTAAAAGGCAATCAGTTTTTGTCACATTGCAAGGAGTAGTATTTTGCTTCCAGTAAGTCTATTATTTGCAGACTTACTTGATTCACTTCTCTTTAATAAAACTGAAATTTTACATGCTAAAAATATTTCATATCTGAGAGTGTTCATTACAGGCAGTCCCCGGGATACGTACAAGATAGGGACTGTAGGTTTGTTCTTAAGTTGAACTTGTATGTAATTTGGAACTGGCGTTCAAATTCAGCCGCTGCTGAAACTGATCAGCGGCTGATTCCAGGAAGCCCAGGGCAGAGTTGCTCTGCCCTGGGCTTCCTGGAATCAGCCGCTGATCAGTTTCAACAGCGGCTGAATTTGGACGCCTGGGACAGAGCATCTGGGGCGCTGCCGGGTAGGTCCCCGCAGCGCCGCTCCTCAGCACTACTGGACCAACCCGGCAGCACCCCAGCTGCTCTACCCCAGGTGTCCCCAAGTCAGCCGCTGCTGAAACTGATCAGTGGCTGATTCCAGGAAGCCGGGGCAGAGCAACTCTGCCTTGGGCTTCCTGTAGTCAGCCGCTGGTCAGTTTCAGCAGCGGCTGACTTGGGGACGCCTGGGGCAGAGCAGCTGGGGTGCTGCCGGGTTGGTCCAGTAGCGCTGAGGAGCGGCGCTGCGGGGACCTACCCGGCAGCGCCCCAGATGCTCTACCCCAGGCGTCGTCGGCGAGAAAAGCCTGGTCTGCTGGGGGGGGGCACACTAGCTGCGCCCCCCCCAGCAGACCAGGGAGACGCGGGTGGCGGGACCGCTGAGACGCGCCGCGGTCCCGCCCGCATCCTCTGCGGCTTTGCTCCGCGTCTCCCTGGTCTGCTGGGGGGGGGGCTCCCCCCAGCAGATCAGGGAGACGCGGAGCAAAGCCGCGGAGCACGCAGGCAGCGGGACAGCCCAGACGCGCTGCAGCAGGACAGCCGCGGCACGTCTGGGCTGTCCCGCTGCCTGCGTGCTCCGCGGCTTTGCTCCGCGTCTCCCTGGTCTGATGGGGGGGGGTGCTCTCCCCCCCAGCAGACCAGGGAGACGTGGAGCAGCTTTTCTCGCCCCAGAGGATGCGGGCGGCGGGACCGCGGCGCATCTGGGCGTCCCGCCGCTCCCGTCCTCCGAGGCGAAAAAAGCCCCGTTCGTAACTGCGGATCCGACATAAGTCGGATCCGCGTAACTCAGGGACTGCCTGTATTTACATTTATTCCCACATGTAAGATGTATTTCATTTGTTTTACAAAGAGTAAACTTGAACTCTGATTGTCCTTTCAAATACTGTAGTAGGTAATTCTAGTTTTAAAAAGAGTCTAATGACTAATTGAAAGAATTCTCTTCTAATTCCGGCAACAATAACATGTTAAAATAACTTTAATGCATCTCTTTTTCTGTTTGATGAATATTCCTGTCAATAGTCCACTTGTGCTTCCACCTATCAACTTCAGCAGCTATTGTGGAATTGTTATTAAAATTCTTCAGATGCTCTCAAAATCAGTATATAAAATAAATGTAGAAAAATTTCAGTTGTTGAAATGCAGATTGGTAGTGACTAAAAAGTGTTGTTTGATGGCTGCTGAATAGCTTACAAGGTATTTGGTGGCTTCAGGGTAATTTGTAGTGGACAGGCACTCAGGTCACACAGTCATAGTTAAATCAAAATAATCTGAATGTGCACTCTTTTTTTTGGTCCTCTGAGATGATTACTTTTATGGACCACTGAGACTGAACTCCTTTCCTCTAGGTATTGATGGGCCTATCATGTCACAGTTGAGGCACATTGAGAGGGCAGTAGGACAGCTTGAATGGCTGTTACTGGTGGTGTACTTGTTCTGTGGCTAAACAGTATGCTTGTCTGTCTCCACATTGTTAGTAGGGTGACATTGTATGAGAGCAAAATCCACCAAGCATATTTAAAAAATGGGGAAAAATCAGTTATTTTAAAGCATGATGATGCAGATTTATGTTCTAACACTACTGGGGGGGCTCCTTTTGGAGACTGTATTTTGAATCTCCAGTGCAGAGTGGGAAACTGCAGAATATATCTCAATTGACTACCGAAAGTCACCATCCACTTAAAAAATTATCCGAAAGGCATCTAGTGAGCACCCACAGGAGGAATCGTGTCCTTAAACTATTTCACAGAATAAAGTCTTAATTTGAAGTGATACAACTCAGCTTTCTGTAGAACACAAATGGCTCCTAGCTGCTTGCAGGTGAGAGAGAAAAGAGCCATCCTGTGGAAGAAGCTGATCTAAAAGGGCTTCTAAAATACATAAAAACACTCAGAATTACAGCTGTGTAGAGAAAGGTACTCCGTTTCAAGGAGGATTGTGATATTTTGAAATTTGAGATTTGGAACAAACCCAACATTTTCCAAAATTCTCCAGGAAAGGGAATAAAGTCTCAGTTCTAGGGCATTGGCAACAGTGGGCTGCTCTTGAGTCACGGAGGATAGAAGCTCTGGGGTCCCTGGCTCAGGGTGAGGTCCCTGGCTCCGGAGTAGCAACATAGTTTCACCAAGGGCAAGTCATGCCTGACTAACCTGATTGCTTTCTATGACGAGGTAACTGGCTCTGTGGATATGGGGAAAAGTGGTGAATGTGATATATCTTGACTTTAGTAAACTGTTTGAGATGGTCTCCCACAGTATCCTTGCCAGCAAGTTAAGGAAGTATGGATTGGATAAATGGACTATAAGGTGAGTAGAAAGCCGACTAGATTGTCGGGCTCAACAGGTAGTGATCAATAGCTTAATGTCTGGTTGGCAGTTGGTATCAAGCGGAGTGTCCCAAAGGTTGGTTCTAGGGCCAGTTTTGTTCAAAAGCTTGATTAATGACTGGATGAGGGGATGGATTGCACCCTCTGCAAATTTGCAGTGACCTAAACAAATGTGAGGCTTGGGCCTTAAGAAATCTAATGAGGTTCAACAAGGACAAGTGCAGAGTCCTGCACTTGGGATGGCAGAATCCCAAGTACTGTTATAGGCTGGGGACCAACTGGCTAAGCAGCAGTTCAGCAGAACAGGACCTGGGGATAACCGTGGATGAGAAGCTAGATACGAGTCAGCAGTGTGCCCTTGTAGCCAAGAAGGCTAATGGCATATGAGGGTTCATTAGCAGGAGCATTGCCAGCAGATCTAGAGAAGTGATTATTTCCCTTTATTAGGCACTGGTGAGGCCAAAACTGAAGTATTATGTCCAATTCTGGGCACCCCTTACAGAAAGAATGTGGGCACATTGGAGAAAGTCCAGCGGAGGGCAACAGAAATGATTGTGGGCTTGAGTACATGACTTACGAGGAGAGGCTGAAGGATTTGGGCTTGTTTAGTCTACAGATGAGGGGAATGATGGGAGATTTGACAGCAGCCTTTCACCTGAAGGAAGGTTCCAAAGAGGATGGAGAGAGGCTGTTCTCAGTAGTGACAGCGACAAGGAGTCCTGTAGCAACTTATACACTAACAGATGTATTGGAACATAAGCTTTTGTGGGCAAAGACCCACTTCGACAGATGCATCTTATGCTCCAATACATCTGTTAGTCTGTAAGGTGCTCCAGGACTCCTTGTCGGTTTTGCAGATCCAGATTAACACGGCTATCCCTCTGATACTTGTCAGTAGTGACAAATGGCAGAACGAGGAGCAGTGGTCTCAAGTTGCATTTGGCGTGGTCTAGGTTGGATATTAGGAAATCTGTTTTGCCAGGAGAGTGGTAAAGCACTGGAATAGGTTACCTAGGGAGGTGGTGGAATCTCCATCCCTAGAGGTTTTTAAGTCCCGTCTTGACAAAGCCCTGGCTGGAATGATTTAGTTAGGGTTGGTCCTGCTTTTGGGCTGAACTTGATGACCTCCTGAGGTCTCTTCCAACCCTATGAGTCTATGATTTCTTGGTATGCTGCTGTGGACCCTGGAGTCTCTGGGTAGTTCTTCGAGTGATTGACATGTCTATTCCAGTGTAGGTACATGTGTGCCCCAAGCACAGTCACAGGAAAATTTTCCCTCAGTGATATCTGTCAAATTGACTTTGATGCCCTCTAGAGCTTTTTGCTCATAGCACCAGTAAAAAGGGCCCCTGCTGACACTGATTCATCAGTTACTTTTTACTACCTATGATGATTGCTGGAACTATTTTGTCCTTGCTTTGCAAGTATAATATCAATGGACTTTATTTCAATTATTGTACATAGTTTGCATAGTTAAGTTTTATTTAGATGTTATTTGGACTTGGATCATTCTCCGCTTAGCGAAATTTGTTCTCTACTCCTGGTAGAGAGGCATGCTTCAGTCACCAGGTTGTAAGCCTTGTACCTCATGCAACAAGGCTATGCCTCTGGGCAATCCTGTTCTAGCTCCTCAGGTGCTTTGGGGAAGCTCACAGTTGGGAGAGCTGCAAGATCTGCAGGGATGTCAAGCCTTATACCACAAAAGACCAAGACACTGGGCTGAAGTTCATTTTAGTGGGGGTAATGCCAATGCCTCCCTCAGAATTGTGACACTCGGATTCAGCACGGACCAACTTGGTATCAGTGAGGAGTATCCTTGCCCCTGTTTGGGATGTTTGGTACAGTTCAAGATCTTCAGTAACAAGGGATGGCGTTCCTGCTGCCATTTGAGGGCGTCAGCACCATTCACCATATCCAGACCGGGGAACAAGAAGTGGGAGAGAGGCCATTCTCTGATCCTGAGGTTGGCAAGTCATGGAGAGGTTTGCAAAGTGTGACCTGCACTGAGACACTCTGTGATTGCAACAACACTTACAGCACCATTGATTCCAGCCCCAGTGTATGTGACATTGAGCCTGGCACTGGAGGGTCACCATGGTATCAGTGCTTTGGTGGTACTCTTCCACCAGATGCATTTGCCACAGCAAGTGTTCATTACTCTCAATGTTGGTAACCAAGTCTCTGGCTACATAAAAGATAATGATGTTGGTGCTGATAGGAAGGAAAGAGGTGGTACCAATGGCAGGGAGAGATTATAGCCCCATGTGTAACTTCCTATTTTCACCTCTCCCTTTCCCCTAGTTTTATTAAAATTGACAGGTACCTCAGTTCAGCTGTTGGCAACTTGCTTCTGGCTGTACCTGATCTGGAAAGCGACCTTCTTAGTGGCCATCACTTCGGCCAGAAGAGTTTGAGGTCCATGCCCTCATGTCACCTTATACTATATTCTTCAAGGACAAAGTCCAATTGTGTCTTCATCCAGTTTTCCTTCCAAAGATGCTTTCCCAATTCCATATCAGACTGTCTGTCTACCAGTTTTCCATCCAAAATTACACACAAACATGGAGACGAAGAGATCCCTTTTGCTACATATTAGGCATGCTCTGGCTTTCTACTTAGACCAAGTTGTTTCAGAAAACTGCCAACAGTTTGTGGAAACTGCAGACAGAATGAAATGTCTTCCTGTCCCAGCCCAGAGAATTTCATCATCGATTATGTCATGTATTTTCCATGTTACGACCTGGCAGGGGATCCTGCTGTCCGACAACTCATTCCACAAGAGTGAAAGGGTCTTTGGCATTGTTTCTAGTGCAAGTGCTTCCCCAAGACGTTTGTAGAACTTCACAATTATTCTATGTTTCTGGATGCTTTTTAAAAGAAATAGTGAGTTGTCAGGGAAGGAGATTGAGGATGAGTAATAGGAAAAGAAAATAATTCCCCTCAAAATGCAAGGATCTGACTTGAAATGAATAATCAAGACACAAGACTAAATGGGTTGACTGTAATTGGAAAAGACATTTAAAGCAGGAATCATATGCACATCAACTTTTCATTAAAGGGACACTAACACACACATAAGGAATGCAGAATATTCAGTTATTTTACTAAACATATATTTAGAAACTGTTTATTAGATGATGCGTGGGAAAACTTTCTTGAGGGTATATGCTGTGTTAATTGACTTAGCTGTCCTCAATATCATGCCCGCTATCTCAGATTTTTAAATCAGATAGAACTTCTGGTATAGATTGGGATCCTTTTTATAAAACTGTTCAAGAAGTGCTAATAAACCTATTGGCAGATGTTTTCAATATCACATCCACAGGGCAGAAACTTACTACATCAAAAAAGAAGCATTTCTACTAATCCTCCGTAAGTAAGTAAATGTCTATTTGGACATCCTGTTAAATTATTTCTCAACTCACCAAAACCCAGATGTGGGATATGATGTGCAACAGATGCAAAAGAGGGAGACCGTGGAGGACAAGCTTCCATGGATACCTTCTCCAGGTCCCACTGTCCATTGCTTATCTTCTCTTTTCAATTAATTGGTTACCCTTGGGGGAGCTCTCTGAGGGTAACTGCCTGTAGGGAAAGGCTCCACCTCTTCTTTCCCCTTAGAATAGAGGACAATCTGGAAAGAGGGACAGTCTCTCAGGCAGACCCTTGATATTCAGTTCTAAGGGCTCACTCTTCTTTGTGGATTTTATCTTCTGTTCTCCTCCCTGAGACATATTGCTTTGCAGTCAGTCAGGGAGCAATACACCTTGTGGCTGTCTCCTCCTCAGTTGGACTATCTCTGGATGCAGCGGGCTCTGAATGGAGTGGCCTTCTTTCTTTTCGCCGCCCCTTCCTGGGTAAACCCCCCCCCCCCAACTACTTCTTCAGGCTGAACAAGCTTTGCAAGTGTATTAGTGTGGAATAGGCCCACAGGAGCTCGTCAGCTTCCTCCAGACTAGTGTGAGGACATGTACATTGACAGAGGAAACTTAAGATGCTGAGGTTTTAATAGAAATAACTCTGTAGTCTGTTTAATGATTATTTGTTTTTGGCATAAATAACTATCCTCAGCAAAATGAGGCAACACCAAACATTAATAATTGGATATTAATATCTTAGTGATGAAGACACAATTGAGGGGTATGTATTGACTCATAAAAAAATATCGGCCAAATTAAGGTTAATGGTTTAAACAAAATATCATCTACCTATGTATACAGAGAAGAGAAAGGGAGCCATTCACTGTCAGATGACTTTTGAGGGATTATTTTATCTGACCGATCAAATAAATGCCTATGTATTTTAGTGTTAGAGGCTGAGAAAGCATTTAATCAGGATGAGTGGAGTTATTTCAGAGCAGTGTCGAGCAATATAGAAGTGTGGATAACTTTCTTAGAGTGACAAAATCTTTATATCTGTAACCTGCTGTGAAGATGGAAGAACAGCTGCTTACCTTGCCAATGGGATCATTTGCTGAAAGAATCTACTGCAACAATGTTGTTAAATGATATCCCGCGCAGAATTTCCCTATATGCTGATGTTAGATGGCTGATGACGTTACTTTGTTCTTAGCCAACTCCTTAATTACCTCAAGGAAACAGTGTTAAAAAAAAAAAGTTTTGGAACACTGTTGAAGTAGAAAGTTAATAACATGAAGTCTGACATATTGGCCCAAAGGTCCAGTGAGATACTATTATCAATATATATGTATTAGTTATATGAATTATTTATAAAATATTTACAATTTGGAGAATACTAAATACTATTTCATGGATACTACATATTGATATGTAAGGTTGCTTTAAAAAATGAACATTCTATCTTTGGTCACCTTTCTATTCCAGATGCATCAATTTACGGTATTGGGCAAAATACTTCAAAAAGTGCATGGAAGAAACAAAAATTCAGAATAAATGCAATCCTAAACATGAAAGTCTACTTAGATCTGCCAGTTAAATTTGCTTTAATATTAACTTAAAGAAGTGTCAACAGACGGAATGCTGTTTAGCCCATAACAACTTAGCCTGTGTTTCAAGACCCAATATGGCAGTGCTGGGTAACCTGCAGCCCTTGCATGTGGCCTATCGGGGTTCTATATGTGGCCCGTGAGATATTTTGTTTTTCATTGCCCATGTGCAGGGTTGCTAGATTCCACTGGTTTTCACCCATGCAGTTTTTTTCCTACCGGTATTACTGAAGTGACATGAATATAAAGCAAGAACACGTGAAGGGAGGTGCATGCTGACTGCACACAACATTGAGAGCCATGTGTTCCCTCTGCATCCAATTGAAGTGTTGCTATGGGTCAGTCAGCACATCCTGCAAAGTCTAGGTACTCATGTTCAGTTAGTATGCCTATCCTATCATGACATATGTCAATCTTGCATCCCACTGAGATAAAGGAGGGTCACTCGTGGTCCACTCACTAGCCTAGGTTGCCCATCCCTGAAATAAGTAATAGCCACTCTGCTGGAGAGAGGTAAAATATCATACAAATTGAGTAGTTTCCCTTCTGCATTATAGCCTAATCTGATGACCAGGGAGATGCGGAGCAAAGCCGCGGAGCACCGCGGGCAGCGGGACAGCCCAGACGTGCCGCGGCTGTCCCGCTGCCAGTGTCCTCAGAGGCTTTGCTCCCCATCTCCCTGGTCTGCTAGTCTCCAGCAGACCAGCAGACCAGGGAAACGCGGAGCAAACCCCGTTCGTAACTGTGGATCTGACATAAGTCGGATCCGCGTAACTCGGGGACTGCCTATAGTTAAAACTATAGTAAAGAACAGAATTGTTAGACACATAGACTAACATAAATTGTTGGGGGAAATTCAGCATGGTTTCTGTAAAGGGGCACCTGGGTCAACATAGGTAGGGGCTCTGCTGGAGCAGCTTCTGTCCATGGCAGACCCCCTGTGGGGATGGAGCAGCACCCTGCCCATAGCAGGCAGGAAGCTGCTCTCGCCTCACCAATTAAGAGTGACACTTACTGGTTAAACCTTCACATCCCTTGTCTACACTGAACAAATTCCCTAACATGTTATTAGAGCTTCAGAGGGGTAGCTGAGTTAGTCTGTAACTGGAAAAATTAAAAATACAATGAATAGTCTAACAGCACCTTAAAGACTAACAAAACATGTAGATGGTATCGTGAGCTTTTGTGGGCACAACCCACTTCTTCAGATGACTGGAGTATTAAAGGTCCAGTTTCAAAATAAATATGGGATGGGGGCAGGGAGAGAGAAGGAAGGGAAAAAAGGGGGGGGGGGAAAGGTCAATTAGTGTTCATGTTACATGAAGCTGGGTGAGAAGGTGCAAATTATTCAAGTACCCATTATTTGGTTGGTTAAGTCATTAGGATGTGGAAGGTAGTGTGCTTACCAGGTACTATCTTTATTCATACCTTTGTGATGGGTCCCAAACCTGTAAATGAAATTAGGTTCCAAGGCTTCCCTGTGTATTTGGCTTGTATTGTGCTGTTGCAAGGTCTCTCTCTCAGATGAGATCTCTACAATTTGAGGTCTTGTTGCGTGCAATGTTTAAAAGTATAAACAGGCAGATTGGGTGGATAGAAGACAAAGTGCTTTCACTAGCATGCTCCTCAAGTGCACCGTCAGCCAGCTCAGAATAACATTGCTCAGGCTTCTGCAAACATCTGTTTTGTGTGCACATTGTAAAAGGAACATTGGTATATTACAAAGGATCAGGGAGACATTCAGTCCTACTGATTAGCTGGCATATACTGCTTAACATGGAGAGAGGTACAGGAAGTTGATTGAGCAACTTGGTGAATCCCTGGCTATTATGAATGTGCCTATTTGCCCCTCTCCTGAACCCTGCCTTCTCACCTGTTCCTGGTTCTGGCCTCCTTTGTCAGTTCATCGTTCCTGCTTTCCTACCTCACTCCAGTTTCTGCTCCTGTGCCCTGCCCTATGACTCTTGGTTTGGCTCCTAAGTCTGTCTCCAGCAATGAACCTTGGCATGACACCTGACTATGATCCTAGCCCTGAGTCTTGCTCCAGTTCAAGGTTCCTGATTCTAACCATTGGGCATGGTTGCCTATTCCCCAGTCTCTTTAGTGAGATCCAAAAGACCACTGTCAACAGCGGCATGGCTGTAAAATTTAACTCCATGTATGCTGGGAAGTGATAAATTATTGTACTAGGTTTAGGTACAATAATTATTTTGTCATCAAAATGAAGTGTTTTATTAAATTTATGATATTTACAAAATGAAATATTTTGACAGATGTTTAAAGGATATTTCTGTAGTAACCAAAGTGACTTTTGGTTTCTAAAAAGCAGGACATTTTTTGTAATGTTGGCAGCTAGGGTATAGATATAATTTTGAAAATCAACATTCTTGCGGCATTTAGAAAGTGCCTATTATAGTTACTGTAATTGTGGTCAGAAGATCACTGGTAGTACTCTCGGGAGGTGCTGCAGAAGTCTGTATATGCTTTTCTCATTTTTCATCACAGACTTATGGGCATATTTCTGCTGTCAGGAAAAGCTACATCAGGGAGATTTGCCTTATGGGCAAATATCTGATGCCTTTTCATCATAGCCTGAGTTTTTATATTAATCTCCCCTATGTGAATTCATAATCATTCAGTATATATAAAACTTTCATGTATAGTACCATACCTTCTTCCTAGCTTTTTTTTTCAAAAGTATAAAGAAGGCTGCAGATTTTAATTAAGAATCTCTTCTTTTTCATGTTTCGTTAAGGATCTTGTGCACTAAGGCTCATAATGAGCTCCATTTTCTTTGGAGAGACCATTGTCTCTAAGGCAGAAAAGCTGACACCAAAACATCTGAATATTTGCTATTCATCCAATATTATGTGTCATCTTAAGAGTTCCCTTATTTGTCCTCATTCTCTCCTTCTCATCCCTCTGGAATCAAATCATAGATTAGATCTATAAAACATTTATAGTGGCCTGGAGATGAAAGGAGAGGATGACAGTTATTCACCCTCCCTGTTGGTGGTTATTTATAATAATTTATTTGTAAAAATTCACTGTAGATTGAAATTTTGCATACAGGATCTAACCCAGGCAACAGAAGTGTAGAAGTTCTGATAAGTAAAGTGAAGGTTGTTTGGTCTCTTAAATTTTAGAAAAGGGTAAAACGATGGATAGAGAGTTCTTTTGATGCATTATTGAATTAAATACACTGTATTTATGTCTGAAGCTGATGTTTTGCTGATTATTTGTTCTTATGGATAGGTGCTTTAGGATATTTCTTAAAGGGGAAAAAAAGCTGTTTACCTTAGAAAATGATTTGTCATGTAATTTAACTCTACTTTTCAACCTCAACCAAAATTATGTATGGCATTTTGGTATATAGACCACAGATGGAGCTGTTACAGTTTGGGGTGCCTCTTTTGTGAGGTGGTAGATGGATAATGTACACTCAAAGTGGATGTACTTTACATTAATTTCTAGAAGCAGGGTTTGATCCAGAACCCTTGAAATGCCCCTGCTTATTGAGTTAGATTTCCTAAATGTTGTTTACAGATCTGTCTTTCAAGGCCCTTCCCTCATTAATGGCTAATCTTCATTTAAATGTTTTACAAGTATAACTGTTTTGGTTAGAAGTGTGTGATTTTTTTTTTTATTGAAGTAGTTATACCAGTGAAATCCCTATAGTGAATGCAGTTAAAGTTCTATAAAAATTACTTATGCTGGCATGGTTATCCCCCTTCCTGTATAGGAATAGCTTTAATGGTAGAAAGCTCCTTTTTACTGCTACTAGAAGATTTACCTGACATTGCTTTAGTCCTTAACCCAATTTTTGTTTTTCTTCATTTTTTAAATCTTTGCTCTGGGGTAGGGCAGGAGATGAGGGATTCAGTATGCAGGCTGTCAGGGGGAGAGAAGAAACCCCAGGCCTCCTCTCACTGCAGCAGCTTGGGGCCAGGTGAGATGTGCCTCTCCATGGCTACTGCATCTTCAGCTGACACAGCCATAAGAGGGGTGCGTGTCCTCCAACTGGGGCAGTTCTGGGTTCATCTGCTCCCTGTACTCCTCAGCCAGAGTGAGGAACTGTGCACTTTCTCCTGGATGCCTGACAAAGGGGAACAGTCAGCAGTGCTCCAGAATGAATGGTTGGGGGGAGCTGCAGCCCCTCCCCTGCCCTTCCTAAAGGGTGCCTGGGGGTGGGAGGCTCAGGGATGGGGCAGGCGGTCCTGAACCGGAGTGGTGGTGGTACCCCAAGCAAGCCTCTTTCACCTGTCTGGTGATTCTGTCTCTTTTCTGTATGGCTTTACGCATCCCTGTATGCACGGAGGTGGGGGAGGAGGGAGCTTCAGGCCCTCCCTCACCCTTCCAACCAAGCCCTTACCTTGCTTTCAGTTGTGTTAAGAGGAGGCTGCATATCAAATTCTGTAATCCTAGCTCTTACTGTCTTACCTTGCAGGAAGAGTTCATGAATGAACAAACAGAGAGATAGACTTGCTCGCTCACTCACAAATAGTAGATAACTGCATTCACAGTAGGGGCGTGCACAATTTTAATATAGCTAAAAAAATACAACTTTCTGGTGTCATGAATGTAATTATCCTTGTGAGGTAGGGAAGTGCTGTTACCTTGCCTTTTTAAACAAGCTGAGGACTAATGGATATCACAGGCAAGCCAGAGGTAGAGCTGGGAATTTAACTGGGGACTCCTGACTCCCAGTCCTGTGCTTTAATCACAGGAATCACACACTGCTCAGGAACCGTAGGGCAAAATAAGATCAGCGTATCAGGAACCCTGCATGATTCCTAAAGTACATGTTTCAGGGAGAGAAAGGAGTGGAGTTTCCTGGTTTTTAAGCACTTAACCATACAACCTCAGCATTTTCTTAATATATTAATTTAATGGGTAAATACCATATATATGTTCTGTACATAAAAAAATTTAAGGAAATAATGGTATATGGCATTTATCTTTGTGCAAAAATATATTTTGTGGAATCTAACAGATTGATGGCACACATATAAATGCACTATAACATTGTGTAATTATGAGTTCAGGAATGCTACAAAACTTGATGATTATCAGATAGACTACAAGGTAGTGACCCATGAATTACAAATTTGAAATTTTCTTAAACTTAAATTTTAGACTTGGATTTTCCCCACAAATGTCAAAAATTATTAAAAAATAAAAAGGAATGTTTTCTGTGTATAATGAGTACAGGTTAACCATAATTTGGCACATCTTGTTCCCGTGGGTTATTAAGAACCATTCCTACAGGAGTTAGTGGAACAGAAAATGTAAGCAAAATGCAAGTTTTTCCTGTCTTTTATTGCTGCTGTTTTAGCTTCTGCTTGGGTGTTCAGTTGCTTAATTTCCCGTGTTTTTAGTGCAATCTACTTATGTTGCAAATGTTTGCTTCCTTCTCTCTTACCCTTCCTCCAAATGAATCTGCAGGAAGTAATTTCTGTACTGCTAAGGATCTTGCAGAGGAAATCAGATCATTAACATCTGAGAGAGAAGGCTTAGAGGGACTTCTCAATGAGCTGTTGGTGCTGAGTGCCAGAAATGTCCGAAAATTAGAGAGAATTAAAGAAGATTACAACAGACTGAAACAAGAACTGGAGCAGGGGGAGTCTGCCTTTGGTAAGTAGTTCACCAGCTGTTGAGTGATTGAAGCTTTGCTTTTGCTATATTGTGGACAGACCAGTATTCTACTTGATTGGATGAACATCCCTGTGATATATGTGACATGCAGAATGTTCCATTTTTAGGAGGGAAATTTTGGCAGGACCTTGATAAATAGTAGGTTGTACATGCTGTCAGGCTTTGTCTTGTCATTCATGAGTGACATTTTTTTCTAGCTTTGTATATATTAAGGTTGTAGAGTGCTTTTGATAGCTCCCTTAGTCCTGAATCTCAAACAGTATATTGTCCTGAAACTTAATTAATAATAATAATAATGCCTTGTGCATGTACATCATGCATAATCAAATATCTTGTATATACATTTTCTTGTCCCTTTCATCTATGTAAAATATAGGTTGTCCACAAGAGTAAGAACCCCTGCCATTAAAATAATTGAATATGTATTAATTTGGTTTGTTGGGGGGGAAAGCATGCAACCCAGAGAGGGGACACAGTTTTGAAAACAAGAATTTTTTATTTAACTAAATGATTTAGGAAATTCTGCTTGCAAGTCAACATAAGCAGCTTTTGTGGCTTACTGTTTCAAAGTAGAATAAGGAAATTTGATATGAATGCAACTGACAAAGCTGCTTGTAAGTTCTGTTGATTCTCTGTCCTCCTCTCCTGAAGTGATACAGTAAGTTACCAGATCAAGTGGCATGTTGCTTAAATAAAAGATAGAGTAATGTTTGATTTATTACAAATGCAAATATACTGTACTTAACCTTTTGCCTATAAAACATAATCCTATAGTTGAGTGGTTCCCAAACTTTTCAGCATCACACCCCCTTTTTGATTTTTGAGAGATCCTCATGCCCTCCCCCCGACCCCCCGCAAATAGCAGCAAAACTTGTTGAGAAAAGAAAAAGAACTGACTGGGGCAGCAAAACTTGATGGGGGGGGAGGGGTTGGGTCACCTCGCGCCCCCCTCCCCCCCCGGAATTTCTTCATGCCCCCCAGTTTGGGAACCCATGATATAGTTGCTTTCTTGAAAAAGAACTAGAGTTAATTCCAAAGTTTGAAACTCTTTTCCTACTTCAAAATAGAGCCCTGCAAATCTGCAGGTATCGACTTTACATCCTCAGGTATCCGCATCCACCGCTCATTTTTGTGGACATAAATTTTGTATTTAGAACCCTGCAGATTTGTTGATATTTGCTTCATATCCATGGGTATGTGCATCCACGAACATTGATACAGATATCTGCTGATTATTATTGCAGATGCGGATGTGGATACTGAATTTAAATCAACGGTACTGTTGAAAATATTTGTAGGAGGGGAAGGAGGATACAGGCAGTCCCCGGGTTACATGGATCCGACTTACATCGGATCCCTACTTACAAACGGGGTGAGGCAACCCCGCACTAGCTGCTTCCCCCCAGCAGACCAGGGAGACGCGGAGCGGCTTTTCTCAGCAGACACCTCAGCTTGAGAATAAAGGAGTGAGGGAGGTGAGGTGTGGAAGAATAAAAGTGAGCTCTGGAGAAATGTTTGGCTAGAGTTTCCCCTACAATATGTACCAGTTCCGACTTACATACAAATTCAACTTAAGAACAAACCTACAGTCCCTATCTTGTACGTAACCCGGGGACTGCCTGTATTTCCTCTGTGCTACTAGACAGGTATTTATCCTGATAGAGGCTAGAAAAGTTCCAGAAATGTGGGGCAAAAATGTTAATGGTATTCATCCAATGTTTATGTTCTTCAACATAAGCTAAGTGATCCAAAAGTGGTCTGGAAGCAGCTTTTCTAATTATTTAGAGTTGCTAGTGAAATGAAGAGTTTTTTTGATCCTCCAGGTTGTGCCTTTCATATGCTACCTGCTTTGTTAGGGAAAGAGAACTTTGTACAACACACAATTTTCCAAATGGTACAGATGAATTCTTGTTCAGTGAGCTTTCAGACTAATGTTTGTGAGCTTGTTGAAGCAACAGAACTGGCAGCCGTTCAAAGACAGTCTTTTTTTTTTTTTTTTTTTTTTTTTTTTGAAACAATGAATGTATGCAATGAGGCATTATATTGTGCTGAAATTTACTGCCAATTAAAACAATAATAAATTGTAAAGCACTGATATGTCGGAGATTTACTATACAGATTGCAATTTGATTTGTTGTGATTCTACAAGAATAAATGAAGAAAGTTAATTCTGTATGCAGTAAAACCCTGTGGAGCACAAATTGCTGAAAGCTGTGTAAATCATTAAATTATTTATTCTTCATATAGCTACACCATTTTACTTTTGGAAGGAAGACACTCCTTTAGATTTGAGAACATGTGGCATGTGAACTTTAGTTGAAATCAAGCCTCTGGAAAGTGGTAAATATCTTGCATTTAGAAAAAGACACTGAGTTTCAGGGGCCAGTTGTCTTTTCACATAGTACTTTTATGTTTGGAAAATAAAACATGGAATAGTCTAAACTGCAAGATGGCACATTATCATTGAGAAGGCTTTCTTTGTGATTGCTGCTGTCCTTTATTTAATGACGCACGCTGTTTTCTATGACAGACTGGTGATGAGGACAGGGTTTTTTTCAAGGTTATTACTGCACTTAACTTTAGCAATAGGCAATTGAAATTAGTGAGTAACTTGGACTTGGGGATGTTTTTGTGCTCATCACAAAATGATGCATATTTAGAATATCAATGGTAGAAAGGATTGGTAAGTACCCCAGTATTCACACACCTCATTTTTATGATAAACAGGAATATTTTGAAAAACTTACCTTGGAAATAAAGATTGATGTAAGTCCCTGAATGATGGGCAGGAACATTTAGAGGAAGAATATCTACATCTCAAAGAGCAAGCAGAGGGAACTAGAGAAATGAGATTGTTTGTTTGTTTAAAATATGATTGTGGATTATGTCCTCCTGGAGATAGCTGTGGCAGAGTGAAACAGGAGCCCTCAGGCATAGCAGCATCCAGTCACTAAAATGAAGGAAAAACGATGATTGCAAAATGACTGTCAGTGAAATCTGATGACTTCAACAAACCCTTCTGCTAATTGATTAGTATGGTTTGTGAAGTTTAAAAATCTCCTTGGAACTCCAATTGTGCATTGATGCCCTGCTCCTAAAGAACTAGAAACTAAATGATTCTGAGTTATTGTTCCCTCCCAAAATGCCAATATTATAACTATTTAGGAATTTGTAAAATTAATAACCCAAGTCCTTGTTGATTTGAGTTTAGAATGCAATAGCAAAAACAGCAAGAAAAAGAGGTAAAAGAAACAGATTGTCATGATTTTATTTTATTATGTATGTAAAGTCTTTGTCATTTAATTGAGAATAAGCATTTTCATTTTTAAAAATTGATTTGGGACCATTTTTCCCCTCCTGCTTTTCAGAATTGTATATTTATATATTAAGTGTTTCAGAGGGCGCACCTTCGTTGCCATGCTACCTCAAGGTATGCCTCAAGGGTGGCCACAACTCGACTCCTGCGCACACTCAAAAATCTCTAGCTCAAGCTGAGTGGTGGTTTAGAGCTGGCCTATCAGAGGGTGTGGGTTTGAAGCTTGAGTTCTGCTGACTCTTAACCTAGTTACGCAGTGTGGGATTAGCCACTCTGTGCTGCTAATCCAGTCGTTCTGTATGACTCCTCTTAAGTGAGTTGCACTGGAGGGGCGTACATTTGAGCTAACCCTACAATGACAAGAAATTAGTTTCCCTTTTCAAATGTTTATACTAGTCTATTTCAGTGATGTAGTTGATAGTCTTTTATATATAGACAGTCAAACTAGTGGCCAGTCATTGGTTACCTGTCTTCCCTCTCTTGCTTTGTGCTTTTCTTTGCTACTGTCTATCTTTAGAAAAATCATCTCCTTCCCCTATTCTTCCACATCTCTCCTTGAAACCTGTTACTCTGGCAAATCCTTCCTGTGTTGATCTCCTCATTGACTATTTCTGCACATCATCTCACTTGAATTGTTACTTTTTAACTTTGTGAGCCTTTTCAGAATTTGATTTTGTTTATGAAAATAACACTCTTTTGGTAGCTTAGAAGGATCTGTTTTTCACAAGAAATTTGAAACGCTAACTAGAATGTACGTATGTGTTTTTCTTTTCCTTGTGATTAAACTGGTCATCTGTATTGTACTTTATTAATATTGTTGATTTCTCACTGTAACTTCGATATAACGAAGCAGACGTCAAGGGAAGAGATTTAATCACACAATAGTCAGAGCTAGAATTTTAAATAGGACATATCATTAGCATGTTAATGGATTTTTCTCACTTTTTGCCAGCTGCCCAAGTATAAAAGATATTGCAGCTGTAGTGCAAAAATCTGGCTTGTCTTACTATGCTGTGAACTGTCAGGGTTTCATGAAGGAGACTTAAAATACAAAAGGATTTGTAATGAGAACATCATAAGTATTTTAGACTGCTTTGTGTAATAGTGATGTCAGCCGATAACTTAGATGTATTTATTTATACAGGTTAAACCTCTCTAGTCTGGTACCCTTGGGACCTGACTGGTGCCGAACCAGAGAATTTGCCAAACCACGGGAGGTCAGTATTGTCTAGCAGCATTGCCAATACTTCCACTGCTTACTGGGCTCTTAGAAGACATATAAGGGTAAAATAGAGCTAACTAATAGCACAGAACACTGAGAGCCAGCTCTATTATCTGTAAACAAACGTTATGTGACCACGGGAAACTTGGCCACACTCATGATAAGTGAATATCCAGCTAACTAAAATCATGCCACACCACAGATGTTACCGGACCAGAGAATGCTGGACTAGAGAGGTTCAACCTGTATTTTATGATGACATAATATTGATTTGCGTTTCTTTTCATCTAAAAATCTTTACAAAAATGGCTAAATGTTGTTGTTTCAATTTTACAGCTGAAACCAAACCACAGGGAAATGAAGTCCTTTGCTCAAGATCATGTAGTGAGCAAGTGACAGAGCAGGGGATAGAACACATGTTTCCTGACTCCCAGCCTCTTCCTATAACCACTGGAATTCATTAATGTAAATAGATGAATTTGAAATGATCTGGAGACCAAATCTGTCTCTAAAGCAGAGCTCTCATAGTAGGGAAAATCTTATGGTCTTGTAGCCCAAGACCACCCAAACCCTATTCCATACAAGTGATATTTAACTGGAACAGTGAACTATAGCAAAAGGATTAGGAGAGTGAAACAGCTTCCATATGAGGAGACACTAGAAATATTGGGACTATTCAGCTTGGGAAAGAGATGAGTAAGGGTGATATAATTAGGATTGCCAACCCTCCTGGATTTACTGGAAGTCTGCTGAAATCTACATTGGTTTCCCAGTGACTATTAAAAGTAATTTGGGAGATTTTAATAGGCCACAAAAGTCTGATTGGTGGCACAGCAGTACTAAGGCAGAGTCCCTACATGCCCTGGTTCTGTGCAGCTTCTGGAAGGAACTGGCATGTTGGACTCCAAGGCAGAGAGGTAGCCAGGGTGTTTTCACACTGATTCTGCAAGTTTCATTGGCCGAAACTGTGACCAACGAGAACTGCAAGGGTGATGCCTGCAGACTTGGGGCAGTGCACAGAGCCACCTGGTTGCCCCTGAATGTAGGCGCAGAAGGGACATGCCAGACACTTTCAGGAGACACCTGAGGTAATGGCTGCCTGGCCAGAGACAAACAAAACACAGATAAAATGTCTATAAAATAAAAATCCTTGTGACTATGGGAGAATCTAAAGAAGTTCTGAGGGTTTTTTTTTTCTAAACCATTAGAAAATCTCTGAAAGCATTAGGGTCTCCCTTCCTCCCCTGCTATATGATTAAATTCCCTCTTCACAGTTGCAGTAGGGAACACAAATCTTGCATGGTTATACTGCATACCAAGCAACATTCCCCCTAATTTATACTTGGTATGCAAGTATACTGAATACTAAGCACCATTCCCTCTAATTTTTTCCATGTCTGTGCATAATGAATTTTATTATGTGCATCAATATGGAGGCAATGTGTGATAGGGATGTAAAATCCAATTTAATTAGTTAACCGCTCAAGTATTAAGTTTAAGTTCCACAGGCAGGAGCTGCTCCAGCCTGTCTGCTTCCGGCCCCGCACTGGGCTGCCAGTTCCCGGTCAGTGCGGGCTGGGAGTTGACAGCCTGGTGTAGTGTCCCTCCACCCACAGGGAGCTGCTCCAGGGTAACAGTTAACCATTACCCGGTAAGCATCATCATATATTTAGTAGCCCAATGTCTGTGACTCTGTAACGCTGTACCCTCATGCCGTGGTGCTTGGCTGAGTTCTGTGCCACTCTGCTAGGTCGCCGCGGGGGAGCAAACAGCGCAAGCGGCCGTTTAGGCTCTGCGCTTCCTGTGTTGCATGAGGAGCGTGGAGCCCAAACAGCCGCTTGTGCTGCTTGCTCCCGCACAGGGAGTGCGGAGACCAAACAGCCGTTTGGGCTCCACGGTTCCCCAAATGAGAGGCAGGAGGGGGAGGAGAAGAGAAAGGGAGAGTGAGAGGCAAGAGGGGGAGAAGAGAAGCAGGAGGTGGAGGAGAGCTGAGAGAGAGAGAGGGGGGAGGCAGGAGGAGGAGAGAGACACACACACAGAAATGGAGGAGAATCCTGAAAAACCCCATTGTATGATGGGTTATTGGCTAGTCCATTAAAGATTATGCTTATCATGTAACCAGTTAACCGGTTACCCATTCACATCCCTAATGTGTAGCAGAGACGGGGCTGAGGGGTTCGGACTGTGGGAGAGGCTCAAGGCTGGGGCTGGAGCAGGGGTGTGAAGTCACCAGCTGAGGGGATGGGCTCTGTGATGAGGCCGGGGATGAAGAGTTTGGGGTGCAGACTGTCATAGAGCTGGGGTGGGGAGAGAGTATTCTCTCCCTCTCTTTTTTTCCTTCATCAGCATCTGGGCTGGGATGTGGGGGAGAGGCACCGCTTCCCGCTGCGGTAACTCTGGGTCTGGGGCCATGGGATAGGTGCCTCTCTCCTGGTGCAGCAGCTCTGGCACTGGGGAAGAGTGTCTCCCCACCATCTCTCCCTGTCTGCAGCAGATCTGGAGGTAGGCCAGGGGAGAGGTGCCTCTGCTGGGCCATGCTAGTTCTGGGGCCGAAATAGAACATGTTTGTTCACCTCTTCCCCAGTTGGGCAGGTCCAAGTCAGGGAAAGAGGTACTTTTCCCTGCAGCAGCAGGTTCAGGTTTGGGGGCCAGAGCAAAGAGGCGTCTCTCCCCATTGTGGCAGGTTCTGAGTGATGTGTCTCCCCTCTGCAGCCCTAAGCACCTGCACAGCATTTGATAGACTTTGTGGCCACCCAGTTTAGAGTGAGCTTAGACTCCAACCCCCTGACCCAGCCCTGAGCTGTCTTCTGCATCCAAACTGCCTTCCAGATCTTGCACCCCTAAGGGACCCACACCTCAGACCCTTGTCCCAGGCCTGAGCCCCCTTCCCAGAGCTTGGGCCCTAAACTCCCTCCTGTACTCTGAATCCCTTGGAATAGGGAAGTGTTATTTACACCTTTACGTAACACAAGAACCAAGGGTCAGTCAGTGAAATTAATAGGCAGCAGGTTTAAAACAAAAGTAAGGAAGTGCTTTTTCATATAGTATATAGTTACGCTGTGGACCTTTTGCCAGGGGATGCTGTGAAATGCAAAAGTGTAAATGCATTCAAAAAAGAATTATCTGTGTTCACAGAGGATAGCTCCATCAATGGCTTAGTCAAGATGGCCACTGATGCAACCCCATGTTCTGAGTGTCCCGCTCAGAGGTGAAAATGGCCCAGTGTGGTGTTCCAGAGGCAAAAGGGGCAGCGAGGTTAAAGCGCTGCTGCAGCAGTACTGCCGGATCCAGCTGGCAGAGATGTGACTGGGGAAGGGCAAAAGGGGCAGCTGCGTGGGCCCGGTGATCAGAGCTGCATCGCTTGGAGGGGAGGCGTTTTGAGGTGAAGGGTAGAACTGCACCCCATGTTCAGACAGCAGCAGGAAGTGGAGTGGCCCTGCCCCAGCTTGCTCTGCTCCCCTGGCTCCCAGCTGCATTGCTCTGAGAAGAGGGCTTCAGGGAAGGGTGCACCCCTCTCCTCCCCCCACACGCTTCCCAGCAGCAGGAAGTGGAGTCAAGAGAGCAGAGTGAGCTGGGAATGGGTTGCTCTGGTTCCAGTTATTGCTGGTGAGTGCGGAGTTGGCTCAATCCCTGCTGCCAGTGCCAATCTCCTGCTAATACCTTGGGCCACATCGCTTGGGGGAGCAGGTTTGGGGGAAGCAGTGAAGAGGGGCTGAAAAAGTTGGGGTGTGGAATGTAGGAGGGGGTTGTCCTGGTCCTCATATCCCGCTATGGATGGCCCTGCCAAGTGATTTAAAAGGGCCTGGGGCTTCTAGTTGGGGAGGGGGTCTGCCCCAACCCTCCCCTGTCCACCAAAGACTCAGGCTTTTCCAAAGCCCAGAGCTGCGCCACCCCCTTGCTGAGGACGCTGGGCTTGGTGCAGTGTACAGCGGTAAGTCCTGGTGTCTACTTTCACCCTTGAGCCATATGTCTCTGACAACAAGAAATTGAGACTAGACAACATGGGACGGATCATGCAATAAATTGCCCTGTTGTGTTCATTCCCTCAGAAGGATCTGAGCTTGGACAGCATTGAAAGAGAGGATATTGGGTTAGATAGAACGTTCATCTGACCTGTTATGGCCATTCTTATTTAATTACTTGCCTTCATGCCAGACAAACTGCTGATTTGCATTTAAAAATCCTGTTTGCATTGATTGGCATATCTCAGCTGAGTATGAAGTTGGAATTTACCCTCCTGTCTCAGTTTGCTTTGTTATCACTGCTGGAGGGCAGATTTGCCTGCTACATTTGCTGAATTCCTCATTTAGCTCTGTTCAGCAAATTGCTGCCCATATTACACTTTTTCATTAAGTGTCTGAAGCTAGCTACTACATGGCTACACAAACCTGGAAGAACTATATTTTCTTGATTTAAATGCCAGGTTGTTTTTGCCAGTTCACGTTAAGTAGAACTTTCTTGTGTGGATATTTTAAAGCCATCCATGTGGCATTAAAATGAATAAATAAATAAAAGCCCTTCACTCACAAGTTAAAACAATGTTTTAACTCTTTGTTTTCTCTTGTTTTTGGTCTAATTCTGCCCTTCTTCCTTCTGAACTCCGATTGATTTTAGTGAGAGTTTTGTTTGATTAAAGGTTACTGGTTCAGCCTGTAAATCTTTTACTAGCTTACTTGCAGAATGGCGGAGGCTTTCTATGAGTTAAACTGGTAAGAGCTTTACAGGTTGAAAATGAATGGGACGGATGGGAAGTTATAAAGGAGTCTGGAATTTTCTTTTCAGAAGTACAAGTATGAAGCATATTTGCCATGCTTAGCTTCTGCAATTATTTATTTGATGTTTGCAATGTTGTTCTAGATATGTTGTCCTATGATATTAGAAAGCAGGGGGTAAGTTATATCTTTTATAGAATCAGCGTCTGTTGGTGAGAGAGGCTAGCTTTTTACCCTACACAGACGTGTAGACGAGCTCTGTGCAAGCTTGAAAGCTTGTATCTTTCAACAACAGAAGTTGGTCCAATGAAAAAAATATCATCTCACCACCTTGTCTCTATAATTCAATATACTCAATAGCATGTTTATTCAGTATATTTAAGGGGCTTCTCTTTTAATGAAAGAGAAATCTATACAGGGTTCTGGTTTTTTAATAGAATTTGTACTGGGCGATGAAAATAAAAATATACAGTTATAATTTAGCAAAAATGTACCTCAAAGTATAAGAAATTCTTCCTATTGTTTTTATTATTCAGTCATTGTACAGGGTGCAGTTAACTACTCTGTAGCTTAATATTCATGTGGGTAGCAGAAACCATTAATAGGTATTTAAAATAATACAGGCTTTTCATAATTAAATATTTATGAAGGGGGTCTTTCTGACTCTCTGACAAACCCACATATTCATGGAACAGTATTTGATTTTACTTAACTTATGATGAATGGTTATTCCAAATCATTCTCAGAGAGAATCTTTTTAAAGATATATTTTTGTATTCTGTCAGCTTGGACCAATTTAAGCTGGGTTGGATATCTGCATATAATCAATTAAAAGTATACAGTAACTCCCTTGTGGGAAAGTTTATTTATTTATTTAAATATCTAATATTAATCGTAGCTGATAGAGTAGAGAAAAAAAGGAAGCTTTTTATAGCATAAAATGTTCTATTTTTTTTAGAAAGATCTAGAAGTTCCTTACAGTTAAACCTTACAAAATTTAACTGTTCCAGAAAAAAGCCATCTGAAAAGCCCTTCATATCAGTGTGGTTTTGTGTCACTGGCATAGTTTAATTGATTTCCATGGAACTATTATATAAGAAATGATTTGGTCTAATATGTTTGCATTATCTGCACAAAATAAGTTCTCTGAGCTGAATACATTTCCATGTAGTTTCCACAGTTAATCATATATATGAGAATGATTATTTGATCCTTAGCTGAAAAGATGAACCTTTTGATTGAATTTTTTAAAGAAATCTTTAATGGGAGATGACACAATGTGTAATAGATGGATTCCATTAGAAGGAATCTATTCCCAATCACATTATATGTCCACTTCCAATTTGTACAAGGCTATTTCTTTCTACAGGACCCAATATGTACTCTAGAGAAACTATATTAAATGCTTGTTGCTAAAACTAGAGGTAGAAGGGAATGCTTATGTCTATAGGCATATCTTTTAAAATTGTGACCTTGTCAGATTTCAAAAGGTAAATAGGGGCCCTCATTGATACCTGGTTATGAAATCCAAGATGTTGTGAAAATGGTAATTGGATTTGTGGCATTCTTCCTTTTGAGCTGGCATTCAGCTGATGCTCCAGCATGGTACCGGGCAGCTTTCAAGCAAGATATAAAACCAAGATCCTTAATACTTGTTTATTTTTAAAAGATCTTTTAGAGTAGGGGTTTTATTCCTATTTTACCCAAATTTTCAGTTTGAGTCATTACACTCTGTTTAAATTCCTCCTCCCATTCCTTTTCGAGAAGGTGTGCTTCATTTTCTGGTCTAAATTGTTGTGGTAAATATCTTCCATGCTCCACATCATTAGTAGCAGCTTCTGAATGATTGTTGAAGAGATTTCTGTGTTTATGGCATTTCTGAAACACTTGGAATCTTTCAGGAAAATAATACGACGTAAAAGTTTTTATTTTTGTGAATTTCAAGTATAGGATTGATAAACAATTTAAAATAAGTTGACCATTGTAGCAGAGCAATGGATCTTCTATAGTGAAGACCAACTTTTGGTTTAAAATTGGACTCTTGTAAGTCCTCAGAAAGCTACAAGGTTATTTAAAATTTGGTGCGTCTCCTGAGCGTGTGGAGTTCTATTAGTTGTCCAAGTTTGGGGCCATTTGACCAAGGGGTCTTAAGATACAGCGCTCCTCGTCCAAAAAGGGGGTCTTTTCTTTTTTTCTCAGAGAGAGCAAACTAGGCTCAGATCATCCCACCAGAGTGTTCAACTGCATGCATGCATAATTACCCCAACAGCATGTATGGTGCCCACCCACCCACCAGCCCTTTGGAAAAAATACAATTTAAACATTATTTCAAAAAGATTTTGCTTCTCCAGTTAGGCTAGTATCAAGCCTCGTGTGCTTATTTCCACTCCTAATGGATTATTCAGTGCATATGCAGGAGGTGGGGAGGCTAACTATCTAGAAAACTGTCTACATCACAGGACCTCAATGGCTCCAAGCACCACTACAGGTACCAGCCCACAACAGAAATCTGAAAAAAAAATGCATATTAAAAAAAAAAATGCATATTCCATATTTGCCTGTCAAAAGGGGATTTTTATTTGGGGGAAGGTAACATGAGTCCTGCAGAAAATTCAGAAGATACAACTATTTTTGCAAAGAATAAAGAAAATGCTCACGAGGACAGGAGGGTGTTTGGGGCAGAAACATAGATAGCAATAAGGGGAGAATTGTAATTAGGGAATCAGGTGAGGGGATGGGGCAAAACACTGAAAAGGGAGGAAAGGGTGTGTGTGGAAAGTGGGATAGGTGAGAATAGGGCAAGGGTGCTTGTCATCTTAACAGGATGGGGAAGGGAAGCTGGAAATGTTGGTTGGTAGTGGCTACATGTTATAGGGAATGGTGTGTCAGTTCGGTGCATAAGGAGAAATAGACACCAGTCTTCTCTCACATGCTTAAATCTAGTGTAACAACCTTGTAATTAAACTGTCAAGATTTTGGGATGAGATTTCTCTCCCCAGCCCTATTAGTAACGAGAGATTGGAAACAGTTCAAAGCACGACCATTATCCCCATTCCACTATCTCAAAATATACAGGAGGCAGGGTAAGCACTGAGGAATCACATAGCAATCATGTGGTAAAGACCAATGATCTGGGTTTGTTCCTAGTTCTGTTTCTGGCTTGCCAAGTGACCTTCCCTTCACCTCTCTGTCTGTTTCCCATCTGGAAAATGGGGATAAAAATGTAAAGTTCTTTGAAATCTAGTGATGAAATGTAATATACGAATGTTAAGTCTCTTTGATTATAAACTAGATATAATAGCATATCAGCTGCAACCTTGGATGAAAACTCCAACTGCCTTAATGACCTTTAACTCGGACAAAAAAAATTAAGACATTTCTTTCTATTTAAAGAACTAGAAAATTAAATGGCAAAAAACAGTTAACTCAGAGTTAAGGATACCTGGTGATAGCTTGTTGCCCTTACAGAACATTGATTTCAGCAAAGCACGGGCAGTGGCAGCCCGGCCCACACTGCTTCCCATGGCTCCCCTTGGCTGCAAGCAACAAACTGGAGCCAATGGGAGCTGTCAGGCTCCGTGGCCAGAGCACCGGTAAATAAAGCACACTGGTGCAGCCAGTTAGCAGCTTTTTCAAATTGGTTTTGCGAACCACTTTGAGAAACACTGACTTAAGTCAACATCTCTCTATCTTGGGGTCCCAACCCAAAGGGGGGTTGTAATGCCATTGTAGGATGGGTTGTTGCTGCTGGTGGCAGCACTGCTCTCAGGTCACCCAGTTCTAAAGGCAACATAGAAGTAAAGGTAACAACTCAACCCCCCTAAAATAGGCATGAGACCACTTTTTGGGTTGAGACCCACTGTTTAAGAAATGCTGTGTACTTTTTATACTTTTACCCTATAGTATTGTAGCATATGGTAAAAGTACACAAAAGGCCAGATGATATTGGTAAGACTGGGTTGCAAAGTGGTGTGATTTTTTTTCACTGCTGTGAAATTGGTGGGGCTCTACTTTTGAGACTTACTACTGTAGTTTCAGAGGGGTAGCTGTGTTAGTCCGTATCTGCAAAACCAATGAGGAGTCCTATGGAACTTCAAAGATTAACAGATTTATTTGGGCATATTCTTTCATGGGTAAAAAACATGTCAAACGTATGCATGCACAAAGTAATTTTTACCCACAAAAGGTTATGTCCAAATAAATCTGTTAGTCTTTAAGGTGCCACAGGACTCCTTCTTGTTTTTGTTAGTGTAGGAAATGTTTGCTTAAACTGGAAAAAATGATTAATCAATACTTTATGCTGTAGCCACAGAGACATGGTGAAATATGACCACAGAGCAGAGGTAATAGTTCTTTAGGTATTGTGTTATTTACAAGGTAGTAAAAATGTAATTACATAAGGTGGAGTTTGATCAGCACATTTGGGAAAATAACTGTTTTCTTTTGAAAATTACAAAGGATCTTTAATTACCACAAATACTTACAGCTTCCAGATTTTACAACTTTTATGTTGTTCCCTGATACCAGTATAAATTTAGTATAACTTTGTTTGATCAATGATGTATTGAATATAAAAAATTGTCCCCCTAACACCATGCTACAATCATAGAATACTAGGACTGGAAGGGACTACGAGAGGTCATCGAGTCCAGTCCCCTGCCCTCATGGCAGGACCAAATACTGTCTAGACCAGTGGTCCCCAACGTGGCACCCGTGGGCACCATGGTGCCCGCTGGAGCATTTATGTGCGGCCACCGAATGATCTGGGCCGGCCCTGTCCTGGGCGCACAGCGCATGGGCAGCCCCTACCCCGGTGCTGGCCCCAGGTGCGTGGCGCATGGGCGGCCTCTGCCCTGGTTGCGCGGCATATGCGCGGCGCCACTCCCGGTGCACGGTGTGTATGCAGCCCCGTCCCCGGCAGCTCCACAAGGTTGGGGACCACTGGTCTAGACCATCCCTGATAGACATTTATCTAACCTACTCTTAAATATCTCCAGAGATGGGGATTCCACAACCTCCCTGGGTAATTTATTCCAATATTTGACCACCCTGACAGTTAGGAACTTTTTCCTAATGTCCAAACTAAACCTCCCTTGCTGCAGTTTAAGCCCATTGCTTCTTGTTCTATCCTCAGAGGCCAAGACGAACAAGTTTTCTCCCTGCTCCTTATGACACCCTTTTAGATGCCTGAAAACGGCTATCATGTTCTTCAATCTTCTCTTTTCTAAACTTAACAAACCCAATTCTTTCAGCCTTCCCTCATAGGTCATGTTCTCTAGACCTTTAATCATTCTTGTTGCTCTTCTCTGGACCCTCTCCAATTTCTCCACATCTTTCTTGAAATGCAGTGCCTAGAACTGGACACAATACTCCAACTGAGGCCTAACCAGCACAGAGTAGAGCGGAAGAACGCCTTCTCGTGTCTTGCTCACAACACACCTGTTAATGCAATATTGGTTTGGTAATTGCAGAGAAAAATACTACTTAATGAGTTACCATAATTTCATATTGGAGTTTTTTTGGAAGTATGTAAAATGGTATCAATATAGTGATTGGGCCTGCCCTAGTTTAAGTCCTGACAAGGACAAGAGCACAGCGTAAGGTGGTCTTAACCCCTGTGATAAAGATATAATTAATAAATCACTTTTCGACTCTTTGTGATGTAAGTCACTACAGTAAAACTCCAGTGGTCCGGCATCTGATGGTCCGGCACCATCAGGAACCCGGAAGTGCTCCGGGCAGCCGGACCATTGGAGCTGCTCTGCCCCCAGCTTCCCCGATTCAGCCGCTGCTAAAACTGACCAGCGCTGAATCCGGGAAGCAGGGGGCAGAACAGCTGGAGTGCTGCCGGGTAGGTCCAGTAGCGCTGCCCCTACCAATCCAGCAGCACCCCAGCTGTCCCGGATTCAGCCGCTGCTGAAATTGACCAGCGGCTGACTCCAGGAAGCCCGAGACAGAGCTGCTCTGCCCCAGCTTCCTGGAATCAACCGCTGGTCAGTTTCAGCAGCAGCTGACTTGGGTACACCTGGGACAGAGCAGCTGGGGTGCTGCTGGGTTGGTCCACGCAGCGCCGAGGTTTGGCGCTACCAGACCAACCCAGCAGCACCCCAGCTGCTCTGTTCCAGGCGTCCCGATTCAGCCGCTGCTGAAACTGACCAGGGCTGGCTCCAGGAAGCCCGGGGCAGAGCAGCTCTGCCTCTGGCTTTCTGGAGTCAGCCGCTGATCAGTATCAGCAGCGGCTGACTTGGGGACACCTGGGGCAGAGCAGCTGGGGTGCTGCTGGGTTGGTCCAGTAGTGCCGAGGAGCGGCGCTGCGGGACCAACCCGTCAGCACCACAGCTGCTCTGCCCCAGGCGTCCCCAAGAGCAGCTGGGGTGCTGACGGGTTGGTCTCGCTGCGCCAAGGGTCGGTGCTACAGGACCAACCCAGCAGCACCCCAGCTGCTCTGCTGCAGGCGCCCCCGATTCAGCCGCTGCTGAAACTGACCAGCAGCGGCTGAATCGGGGACTCTTGGGGCAGAGCCGGACTATCAGAAGGGAGGGCTATGAGGGGGTCTGGGGTAGCATCCCCCCACCCCACCTCAGACCCCTCATAGCCCCCCCTTCTGATAGTCCGGCATATCTGATAATCCAGCACCCCCTGGATCCTAAAGGTGCCGTATTATCGGAAGTTTACTGTATTAAAATTGAAGCTGAAGTTTTCAAAACTGAAAAGGTTTTGGATGCTGAATTCTTATTAAAATGAACATAAATTGTCAATACAATTCTTCTAGGCAGCTTTAAAAATCAACGGTATGATATTTTTTCACCATTAAAGCAAATTTCATAATCATTTGAACAAATCACTGTAATTTCACAATGTAACACTTAAGTGCTTAATTTTAATTATGTACTTAAGTCCATCTCTATTCATGTGACAAATGTACTTAAAATTAAGCATTTACTCATGCTCTTTGTTGAATTGGGGCTGATGTACCATATTTGGGAAATTATTTTGTAGTCTCATTCTAAGAGAATTTGAAGCAATTAGAATAACCGATGTCACTTAACAAAATACTGTGTGAGGTATTCTTTTGTCTTGATTTTTTTTCTTTCTTCCCCAAATATATAAGGAATAATTTTTCCAAAGAACTACTTAATCTTTTCACAGTGTTGTAATAGGAATTGAGGAATGTCCTGAGGGGCACCCACCTCAAAACAGAAAAATATTAGCGGATTTTCTAGGAAAATGTCCTCTTCCTTTCTTTTTCTTTTTGCCTTGAGAGGTTGACCTTTGAAAGTGTCTCTTGTAGTCATGTAAGATTAAATACAAAGTTATTTCTAATGCTGATTTAAATTGACATGTAGGTCCATTTTCAAAGTTAAGGTAATCTTTTCTTAGTTTAATTTTTTTAACTTGTAAATCTTTAACCAGGGTATTTATATTTTGATAAGAATGTTTTTTGTAAGATTAAAAAAAGTATTAGCTAGAAGATCATTTTGTTTCTACTTTCCCTACTGTGGAGACAAATGAAATGAAATTCTAAGGACCAAATTCATTAGTGAAGTTAATGACAGTGCATATTGCATAGTTGGTGTAATTTGTTATAAAGGTAAAATGTATCTTGGCTCAAAGGGCCAGAACGAGGTCCACCCTCCATTTAAGTCCCATAGAAAACTTCAAAATGTTAAAGATTAATGTAAAAGATTAACCGGTAAGCCTCACCCTCAACTGTTTTGAGGTTTTGGTAGTAGGGGAGGGACTTTGGGCCTCCAAGAAAGTTTAGGGTTTTTGAGGATGGGGTTTGTCTCATTCACTTTCCTTTGAGGACTGGGTGGAGATAACTGGAAAATTTTTGGAGTTGTCCTCATTCAGTTTCAGTCTGTGCACCAGTGAATCTAATTAGAAGACAACATTGCATTGGTTTACATTCAATCCACATTCAGAAAGTTTTATTCATTACTGTAAGGTAGGGGTGGGCAATAATTTTTGATGGGGGGGGGCCACTCCCATGGTTTTGGAAAGTGGTTGAGGGCCGCACTCTTCCATGGTATTAATGGAGGAGGTGCGGGGTCTGAGATGGAGGTTGAATGCATAAGGGAGTTTGGGGTAACGGATTGGGGTGCAGGAGGGAGAATGGAGTCTGGGAGGGAGTTTGGGTGATGAAGATAGTTGTGACCTAGGGCAGGAAAATGGGGTGCAGGGTTAGGGATGTGACCTAGGGTAGGAGGGGATTGAGATCTAGGGCAGGAGATTGGGGTGCCAGATGTGGGAGGGGATATGAGTGCATGTGGAGCAGTGGGGCAGGAGTGGAGGGCAGAGGGTTGGGAAAGGGAGGGGCTGAGGTGCAAGAGGCAGGTTCTTGCCAGGAGACTTACCTTCCTGCCTGCAGAGCTAAAGGCTTACAGAGCTTAAAATGTTTCTGCCTGCTCGGCCATACGCTTGAGTGAGAGAGAAGGAGGGTCGTGCTTTGTGGCGTCTTGTTATTCAAACAAGTAGCTCCCATTGGCTAGTGTCAGTCCAGAAACTGGCCAATGGGATTGTGCTGGGGATGGGAGCAGCACCTGAACCTCCTCTCACCCCCACCTTTTTGGACTCAAAGAGAAAGCGCCCTGAAGCTGCATATCTGAGTGGCATGTGGGACTGCAGGGCAAGCAGGGGTGCCTGCCTGGGGCTCCCCACTGACTCCGTGGGCCGGATCAGGTGGCTTGGTGGGCTGGATCCAGCTCTCGGGCCGTATTTTGCTCAGGATTGCTGTAAGGGCTAGAAATGGTTTGAGAGGACACACAAGTCTTGAATCCAGATCTTTGGGTCTGTAGGCAATCCCTTCATATCCTGGCTACCATCTTACAACTATGTAGTAATTTATGAACTGAGAGGCTAATGGAACCCTGGCTCCAACAGAAGCACCTCCCATGTGAGTCCTGATTGGAGGTGTGCACAGTCCCACTGATTGGTCTACTTGTGTTCTTTAATCCACAGGATGGAAACATAGGAAGTTGACCATACAACTGGGTGAACTCATTGCTGGCTGCTATATCAGCCTTTTTTTCCCTGAGTCCTTGTCCTGCTCTCCTGCCTTGTTCCTTGTTTCTGCCTTGTTCCTGACCTCTGACTCTGGCTCCAAACCTATGCTTGATTCTCTGACTCTGATTCCAGCTGTGCCTCTTAGTTTGTCTCCTGACTTAGATTCCTGCTACAGCCACAGGGATGATGGCTCAAGCCCTGACCGTGACACCTTTTTCTTCTGTTGAAATGGAAACATAAGTGCAGCTGTATAGAACTTCAAGCCTATAACACAAATAGGTGAAATCCAGGGAATATAAATTTAAGGAAAATTGCTGTTTGTTAATTAATTATTGATATTTCAAAACAAAAGCATTATTGTCTTCAGCTACCCCCCTCCCCAACTTAATGCTACAGTGAATTAGGATAATTTATTTATCTAGTACTTAGTGCCTTCAATCATGTAGGATCTCAAGTGCCTCATAGATTTTACCGAAAGACCGGCCTCCACACAAATCACCATTGAAATGCAGCCAAATCTAGTGTGGAATATTGGAAACCATCTGTTTACAGCATGCTGCACAACTGTGTGAGAGGTGCAAATTGGCCACAGGAACCTAGGAAAACCTCTGAAATTAAAATCCTGGAAATTATTATAACATCACACTTCAATATTCTGACTTTATCTGTAGGTACAACCAGAGCAGAAGCTGAAGAAGAAAATGTGTATACAAATATTTATCTGATGAATACATAACTCCCATAAAAGTTAGTGAAGTTGCAGGTATCCTTCTGTGGCGTAGTGGGGGTGCTGTCTGCTCTGTGACCTGGGGTCCCCCTGCGCTGTGAGGGGAGATTCTCAGTGACTCTCCCAAATGTGTATTAACCCAGACACCCAGGCTCAGCCTCCCAGGGAGGGAGACAAAGGAAGGAGGGCAGAGACGAGCACCTGGCTGGGGGGGCAGGGCTGGAAGAGAGGTTTTTTGTTTCTGTCTGGTATCATGGAGGAAGCAGCCTAAGTCTCCCCATCTCAAGGGGGCCTGAGGCATCCTAGGCCTGCCCTGTAACCAGGTTACATCTATGCTGTGTTGTATCCTGGAGAAGCAATAAACTCCCTATATTCTACTGGCTGGCGGAGTCTGTTCGTGTCACTACGGGGGTGCAGGAGATGGGGGAACCCTGATGTGACGTCACACCTTCATCCCTCAGTGTCAGGTATTTTATTTGCCAGAATAGTGAACATACACATACAGATCAAAATCCTAGCCCAACAGAGTCAGGATTTCACTCGTGGTGTATTATTTTGTTATTTTGAGACTCGTAGGGCCCACTTCTGTTCTCAGTTACATGGGTGTAACTTCTCTTAATTTTGATAGAAGTTTTACCCTTAAAACAAAGGACAGAACTAGGTCAGATTATTTTTACTTAGAAAAACCTTTCTGTTGCATAGTCAGTAATCTTCTGTTCCTAGCAAAGAAGATCCTCTCGCAGTTTTGATTCAGACTAAAATTTCAGTTATCTCAATTAGTTTTATTTCCTTGAGTTTCGTGTCTTTGTCCTCCTAACATAAAAATGTATTTGAGAGAGCCATTGTTTTTCTGTAGCTAGAAGATACCATTTGGGTGTGTTGTTTTGTTTTAAAGTTCAGGGAATTAACAATGTAGAATTTCCAGACAAAACTATGATTGGGTCTTTATTCTTGTTATTGCAAAAACAAGATTCACCTAAAGGAATTAAAATGATTTCTCATTTCCCCGTCCCAGATGTATCATATTCTGCTATATTTAAACATTCTTACTATTATTTGTTGTTAGTATTATAGTAGTATCCCGAGTACTTTGCAATGTCTCCATTTATGAAAAGATGAATTTCATAATCCCAAGAAGGTTACAGTCTAAGATTTCAAGCAATGGGCAAAGGTTGTAGGGGAGAGAAAAAATAAACTATCAGACAGTTTTTAAATTAATATAAACTGTCCTTCAACTGACCTAAAAAAGTAAGGTGTTTATATATTGTGAACTGTAGAAACCTCTACAATTACCATAACAACACAAATGAGCAGTAAAATACAGCCCAACTAAGACTTTCCCTACTCAACCTACTCTTCCAGTAGGTGATTGACGATCCAACAAAACTCTTGAAGTGTGAATATATGTAACAAAAGCTAGGCAGAACTAATCAAAGAAGCAGATATTACTGATTCTATTTTCTTTGGTTTTCCACAGTCTTCTCATGTTGCTAAGGTCAGTTCTACACTGGCGGAGAAAATTGATGCAAGATATGCAACCCTAGCAATGTGAATTGCGTAGCTGGAGTTGACATGCTTTATATAGATTTTCCTGGGGCAGCCCCATAACAGGAGGTTGATGGGACAAATGGTCCCATCGACTTCCTTTCCTCCTTACAACAATGAAGAGTATCAGCGCCTCTGGAAGCGCTCTCAGCATTTGATTTGGCAGATCTTTACTAGACCCGCTGAATCAAACCCTGGAGGTTCGATTGCTAAAGTGTCAATCCTCCAGTTAAGTAGAGATGTGGCATAAGTTGAGTATCAATTATATCTCATCCAAAGACAACGCCCATTACATATGGGAAAAATGGATCAACTCTATTTCATGGATCTGATAAACTAAAGGTGTGGAAATGAGTATTCTCATCTTTTCTGATGTTACACTCAGACACGCTCGATGTCTTTCCTAGTGGCCTTGTATATGTTTGAATAGGAATGGTGACTGAATAGAGCTATGTTTCACTCCACATCAGAGTGTACTCCAGGCCATTGTCTATTATTGTCACTGACCTCGCCTTGGGAGAGATCCTTGGAAGCACTTGGTTCTATCTGTCCCTTCCATCTGTCCCTTCCAGGATCTAAATGTGTGTCAATACCTTTGTGATCAAGGCTATGTAAAGCAATTGATTGATTTAAAATTATTTATCATGAATAATCAATTTTTATCCATTACCAGAAAGAGAGGCTCAATCAATTGGAACACTGCAGATCTGAGGCCAAGGAAATCTGTGCAGTCCAGATATTTGCCAGAGTTATTTTGCTATAATCTTCACAGTCTTGTTCACCTTGAAAACAAGCATTTGATAAGAACGGTCATAGTGGGTCAGACCAATGGTCTATCTGACCAGTATCCTGTCTTCTGACAGTGGCCAATGGCAGGTTCTTCAAAGGGAATCATAGAATCATAGAATAATAGGACTGGAAGGGACCTCGAGAGGTCATCGAGTCCAGCCCCCCCCCCTCAAGGCAGGATCAAGCTCCGTCTACACCATCCCTGACAGATGTCTATCTAACCTGTTCTTAAATATCTCCAGAGAGGGAGATTCCACCACCTCCCTTGGCAATTTATTCCAATATTTGACCACCCTGACAGTTAGGAATTTTTTCCTAATGTCCAATCTAAACCTCCCCTGCTGCACTTTAAGCCCATTACTCCTTGTCCTGTCCTCAGAAACCAAGAGGAACAAATTTTCGCCTTCCTCCTTGTGACACCCTTTTAGATATTTGAAAACCGCTATCATGTCCCCCCTTAATCTTCTTTTTTCCAAACTAAACAAGCCCAGTTCATGAAGCCTGGCTTCATAGGTCATGTTCTCTAAACCTTTAATCATTCTTGTCGCTCTTCTCTGTACCCTTTCCAATTTCTCCACATCTTTCTTGAAATGTGGCGCCCAGAACTGGACACAGTACTCCAGCTGAGGCCTAACTAGTGCAGAGTAGAGTGGCAGAATGACTTCACGAGTTTTGCTTACAACACACCTGTTGATACAACCTAGAATCATATTTGCTTTTTTTGCAACAGCATCACACTGTTGACTCATATTCAACTTGTGGTCCACTATGACCCCTAGATCCCTTTCCGCCATGCTCCTTCCTAGACAGTCGCTTCCCATCTTGTATGTATGGAACTGATTGTTCCTTCCTAAGTGGAGCACTTTGCATTTCTCTTTATTAAACCTCATCCTGTTTACCTCTGACCATTTCTCTAACTTGCTAAGGTCATTTTGAATTATGTCTCTATCCTCCAAAGAAGTCACAACCCCACCCAGTTTGGTATCATCTGCAAACTTAATAAGCGTACTCTCTATCCCAATATCTACATCATTGATGAAGATATTGAACAGTACGGGTCCCAAAACAGACCCTTGAGGAACTCCACTTGTTATCCCTTTCCAGCAGGATTTAGAACCGTTAACAACAACTCTCTGACTACGGTTATCCAGCCAGTTATGCACCCACCTTATCGTGGCCCTATCTAAGTTATATTTGCCTAGTTTATCAATAAGAATGAACAGAACAGGTAATCATTAAGGGATCCATCTCCTGTCATCCATCCCTAATACCTGACAAAGAGAAGTTAGGATTTTCTAAAAAGTTTTATAGAACAGGGACCTAATAATTGCTGACACTTTGCTTTCCTAACAGGTGGCATTGTCCATTACCATATGTATTGGGTATAGTATCTCTCTGCTCTGTTTTACCAACCAGAAAGAACATAAGTCCTATTTTCAGGTTGTAGCCCAAAGCCTTCAGAGCATTTATGGACAAAATTGGCCATTGGTCCAAGGATATTTCACACTGGTTCCCCATATCCTTTTTGAGGTAGGATTATACATCCCTGAAGAGTGAAAATCAGGTCTGTGTAGCTGAGTAATTCTGTCGTTGAAATAGATTGAAAATTCACAGCATGAGCCTCTTGATTCCACTTTTGAGTGGAAATAATCTGGATTATTATTAAGGTGACTATATCCTCTCCTGGCAACAGTTGTCTAAGAGAAGTTATGAGAGTGGATCTGTAAGGAATAATTTGTAGATAATAAATACAGAGTATTTTTTGTTTAAAAAGACCCAGACAATATTAACATTTGTTTAACGTGTATGACTCATGTTTGTTCTAGGAATGTAAAAGTGTAACTATATAAAAACTGGCTTCTGGCATGCATTGGCTCCCGGGAAGCCACCTGCTGCTCCATGCTGTTGCGATGGGGGGGTGCATGTGTGTGGCAGGAGCTTGTACATGCCGAGAGCTAGCTTGCCAACTGCAGCCCCAAGTGTGGTGACATGGTTACTTAATTACACACATTTTAATATCCCTAGTTTGTTCATAAATTCAGAAATATACCCCAGAACTGAGGAAGAGGGAAAATGAGGGAAAAGCTGGGCTTGAGTAAGTTGATATAACTGGGGTGTTTGCAGTATTGCTAGTAGCGATAAAAATCAAAACAGTGAATTAAAAATAAATATAAATTATTAATGTAATTGTAAGGTTCTTATAGTTTTGGTTAATCAGTTATTTTTCTCATTTTTGTCTTCCCAGAACAAACAATTTATGCTATAAGTGAATAAATATTTTCCATGATGCTAGTTTATCCTTTGAGGGAATTGTGTGGTAAAGACCTTTCATTATATTAATTCTAATGGACAGAGGCAGTATTTTAATCATCTGTGTTCCCTGCAGTTCCTCTCCCGATAAAACTCAATTCAGCAAGCTGTCAAACAGAAATAAAAAAGGGCATAAAGGAACTAGAAGATTTCTCTTTTCAGAGCTTGATGGTTAAAACAAAGTCATTAACTTTTGTCCCCTTTCCTGCTGTGCCATATCTTTTTGAATGTCCTAGATGGATTTTAGCAGAAGAACAACTTCTAGTTTATTTGTAATTCTGGATTCTTTCTACATATCTCTTCTAAATGTAGAAGTGTAAGTTTTTTCAGTTTCTCACAATAAATGAGTGTTGCCTTTACCACTCAGTACTGTTGATGATGAAATGAATTAGTATTTGAAAAACTGAAAACTAGCTGAAACTAAGAAACTTTTTTTTAATCATTCAGAACTTCATGCACCGAAAAAATATCTGCTTAGTTGAGCTGCTACCCGTGTAGAGCAGAGGTGGGGAATCTTTTTTTGGCTGCTGACCCACAGAAAAATTAGTCAGGGGCCACACACAAGTGAGAAGCAAAAAGGCCCCCCAAAACTAATCCTCACTGACATGGCCCCTGACTGAGAAGGAGAAAAACACTCCCTTCATTCCCCTTGCACACCAAAGCCTAGGTAGTCCCAGGCTAATAGATTCTATGTCTTCCAGCTGCATGGGAGGTTGGGGGGAAATGCTGAGGGGGAGTGCTGATCCTCGGGACCAGATCCAGGCAAACGGGGGGCTGCATCCAGCCCCTGAGGCCTTAAGTTTCCCATCCCTGCTGTGGAGCATTATTCCATGCCCTCTTTAGGACAGTATAAAGTTCACCAAGATCTTTCTTTTTCTTCCTCCAACTGATTTATTTATTTTAAAAAAATTCTGCAATGTCCATCCCTTCTCCAACTTGTTTAAATCCTCAAAGACGCACAATATGTAGGTGTATTATTTCATTCTTGCGCTTCTAGCATTTTATCTGTCATGGTGATTCCCTGCTGAGGTTACTTACATAGCCCTTGAATAGATTGGATAGGGAAATGAACTGGGGACAAAACAAAGCACGCTAGAATACATAGTATTTTATAAGATGCCTGTCTGACCATGGATAGCAATGTTTGCTGGTCTAGAGGGAAAATATTTTAATAATTTTGCAGACTAAAACACAAAAATGCTGGGATCTTTTCTCATATTCAAATATTGTATCCTAGTACTAAAATGCCAAGCTGCAGCTAAGAAACACCAGGGAACATTTATTAGCTATTTTTGCCCCTAAGAATTCCCCTAAGTAGGATACTGTTCATCAAGTTATACCCTTTACATGAATATAAAGAGCTAAGAAACCCTAGATCTCTTTTTAATACTCTCTTGGGGTTTGAAATTTGTTTTAAGCGTTTTTATTGAATCACTGAAGTCTGTCTTCCTCAGCATCCCTATGTTTATTTTATAGCCAATTTCCTAGCTTTCAGTGCCTTGTGTGGAATGTAGTTTAATACTTATTTTCTGTATCTTTATTAAATGTTCATCCTTCTTTAGGGCCTCAGAGGTTTAAACCTGTTAAAATCTGATTTAAACTGTTTAAATCCTTCTAGTTTTTTCCTTACCTGTTACTATTAGCTCTTCCCATCTCAGTTACATTTTTATTTCCATTTCATACCATGACCATTTCTAAGACTTGTCCAAACATGTTCTTTTATTTACTTTTTCTTTTATATCTTCTTTGTTCAACACCTGTTTTATTTTCCTTATCCTTTTTGCCTGCAACTTTCTCCTACTCTTTTTTGCATATTTACTTCCATTACTTCACATATTGCACTGTTTTCTAGTTTGCTCTCCACTTACTGTAAGCATCTTCCTTTATAGATTATTCCTGAAGGAGGCTTTATGGCCAGACCTCTGTTCTATTCTTTTCATTTTGTTAATTATTCCAATACTTGTTTGTATAAAACCCTGTACAACTAAGGTTTTCACACACAATGATTAACATTATATTCCTTTTATAATCAGAACAGACTTACTTCTTGTAGCTATCTGCACACATCAGTGTTGAGATACAAATAGTTTCTCTTTACAGTTGCATGCTCTGACTTTGTGGAATTTGTAATTAGATGCTTACTAATTACCAACTGCCAACAATTTTGGATTATGTCTTTTCCTGTCTACAGTTTCTATCGACTGTGTGGAACATGCTAGATGATAGACAAGTGGTTTTTCCACACACTTTATTTTCTGTAAGCCTTATCCTACCCTACTCATGATGTTAAAGATCATGGAAGAGATTACCTTGACCCCCAGCAAATAATAAGTTTGTCAAAGGGAAAAGAGTTCCATCAGTAAAAGGGCAAAAGTACAGAGTTCCAATAAGGATAATACAGAGATTCATACCCTAACTTACTGTTTGCAGATACTGTGCAAGGAAGAGATCTTCCATTTGATGCTCTTTAATGGTGTTTATAATGGCTAGGTTCTTTGCTGTTTCACATTAGATGTGCCCATTGATTCATTGGACCGGATCCACCATGAGTGCTGATTTTCGCAATGTACCAACTGGTCTGCCCCAGTTAGAGTTGCCAGTGTTAACTTTGAATGCAGTTTTATGCTGCTTTCAAATGTGTATATACCATGTAAAATTATCTATAGATTTGAAATTATTAGATTGTTATTGGTGAAAGTCTGTACCCATACAGACCGATGTAAAAATATTTCCATAGACAAAAATCAAAATGTACAGATAGGCAAAGAAAGAAAAATGCTGCTTGAGAATGTTAGTTTGGTTTAAGGGTATTAACTCTATATTTTGGTAGGTGATGATCACAATTTGTGTGTTAACAGTTATAAAACTGTAACTTTTTTGAATTTCAATATATATTGTCATTAAAAAATCCCCGATTGGCCTATACCCACTGCAGTTTCCTACAACGGTGGGAATTTAAATGCATAAAAGTTATAAAATGCTTATCAGTTGAAATTATGAAAAAGTAAAAATAGAATTTTGCCAACCATAAATATCTGTGTCCTGACTCCTCCTTCCTTTTTATTTCACCACTTAACTGTTTTTGAATATGGTCCTCCTGTTACTCAGATCTGGATTTGAATGGCTTATTTGTACGTATGTGTGATGTGGAATAATATATATTCCATTCAACAGGAATTTTCACGTCTCTTTTTTCATGTAAATTCTGTCCATCTCTCTCTCCATGCTGTATCAGAGAAGGAGTATATTGGTTTATGACTATGTATTTCACTCTTTTGAAGACTTGGGAGTACTGAGGAATGTTTCCACTGTGTTAAATTGAAGAATTTCCTAAGATGATTTGTCTTAAGACTGAAGATTTCAATCTTTCTCTACCATTTGTCTGTATTTGGATATAGAACAGTAGTGCTCATGATAAACTTATGTGCTCTTGAGATATTTTGGGATATACGTAATTATAAGATGAGTAGATTTCTACAAATAGCCCTCCTAAAATGATTGTTCAGGTAGGAGTTCTGCCTGAATCTGTGGAGTATCCAGCTGGAATTGCTTTGAGTTATGAGCTACTTACATTATGAAGTAGACACAGATAACATTAATAGATGTGTTGCAGTCCAAGAATAGCTCTTCAAAGGGGAGTTGGGCTGGCAAATTTTATCTAACACTCAAAGTTCACTGGCCCAGGCAGAATTAATGTAGCTTTTGTTCCAGAGTCAGTGTGCTACTGTAAGTAGTTACTTTTCTCAGATGTTACCTTTATTATTAATAACAAACTGTGACAGTGTGCTTTCAACGAGCATCTTCCTGCCTTGAGATAAAAATCTGCCTCTGTGGAATCACAATCTTTATATTAGTTTTGATAAGGTGCACTTCTAAGTAGAGCTTACTCTGCCATCAGGTATTTTATTGGATAGGAATATACTCCAGATACCTGCTCTGCCCATAGGTGTTGCCTAAACAGTCTCAGTGAGCAAAATTCAGATTTGCTGTAAGCAGATGCAAAACCCATGTAAATATCTGGGCCAAATTCTGTTGTGATCTAATACTTTGGGTGTATGTTGGTAAGAAAACAGGTGCAGTTTGCTGCAAGGAGTTAAGTAGTGTAACTTGCACTGGTCTGGCATACAGATTCTCAGCTATGCCAGTGGATGGCAGCAGGCATCAAAGATGGCTTTAGTCTACCTTTTCCCTACTGCCATCACCTTTGACTGACCCAACCCATGATGTAAGTTAGAGCGGCCTCTAGTTATCTAAAATATTCCCAACTGAATTGGCACCCCAGGTGGCCATTAAAGGCCAAGACAGCACACTGACAAAGCCATCTTCTGCCCTTGGCAGGTGGTGATACATAATTGGCATATCTGACTCTATGCAAGACAGGGATTTTCCTTTGGTAAGGAAAGCTCCAGCTACTGTGCCAGGACAGCTTTAATGCTTTTGTGTGTGTGTACGTGGTGCTGATACTGCACCAAGAGCTTAGTGAGAGACCAGGATCTTGCTTTGCCTGTGTAAAACACATACACATATTGAAAGAATGGAAGTTAAGGTGTTTTAGGAAAAGGGGCTAACTGGAGGATGTAAAATACAAAGCAGGCTTCCCTGTCATAACTTGCACCTTCCTATTAATTGCTTATTATGTTATAAGCCTCCTTGAATAATCTCTGAACTCGGAATACTCTTAACATAAATGTGAATTGTTTATATCACTTAGATTTAACATACAGCATCCAGACACCACAAATTGCTCTGCTTCTGAATTTGACTTGTATGAGTGTGACCTTTTTTCCAAAAAGTACAAACATCTTAGAAAGAGAACTTCCTATCACAATTGGCCAATCAGTATATTTTGTTTGCAGTCACATTCTAAAAAGTAAAGTTTTCATAGGCAACACTTTTCAGAACACCAAAAAAATTAACTTTTTGTCCACTTGAAATTTAATTTTAGGGCACGAGTGTGTTGATATTTCAGTACAGAAGATCAATGTATTAATGGTGATTCATGTGTCACAGACAATCTCCATGTTCATTAGAGCTGAAACAGCAAATTTTATCTGTGACGAAGAAAGATTTTTTTAAATTTTGTATCTTCCACCTCGTAGTCTTTATGCACTCTATAAATGTTCCTTCTGACCTTGATTAAAGGCTGTAATTAATATGTAATTAAAGTAATGATAGGCTTTCAGGGAAAAAGAAAGCTCTCTTGCATTCTTTTGACACAAGAGGGCGATGTTGTAGCAATATACAGTACATACAGAGTTACAGAAAAAAATTATTAGCAGATTACAAAGAGGACTCATGAAACAGAACTTCAAAAGAAATGTCATTCCAGAACCTTATTTATCAACTTCAGATAACCAGCCATGATTCCAGCAAAATGCAGAATAAAATAAGATAAATCATCAAAATTACATTTCTCTTTGATAGTAGGGCCTCTCCTCCTCTATTCTTAAGACCTGATTTAAGACAATTGTTCTTTGGTTTTGAATTACATTAATATTTCGTGTATATTGTTCCTCAATGCCCACCTTGCTGTAATACTCCAGATGGCTGTCATCTTAACGATAGATAAGAATTAAGAATGGTAATAAGGGATATTTTATTTAAATCCACTTCTTTATCGTCTGTTACTCTATTTTCCATTATACACAGTGCTATATTCAAAATATACAAGGATTTAAAGGGGAAAATAACCATTTAAAATGAATATATATCTTTTCTATTAATCTTTTAAAGAAATCATAGCACGGAAAAGGTGAGACTGCTCTCTGACAGAGAAGCATCCACAAATTCCTACACATAATTCATATACCCATTAAAGGATATGAGTTGGTTCAAAAATAAGAAGAGATACATTGGATGACTCAGTGGCAATGTCACAACTGGGTGCACTTGCAGAATTTGTGTGCATGGTTTAAAAGGCTCATTTCCCTCAAAGTGAGATGACTTAGCTACTGCTTATTAATCACACAAGTGGCGGACCCTGTTAAAACTGACGCACTTAAGAAGCTGGAACACAAAATGTCTCGCTATACATGATATTTTTACTGCTGTACAGGGAGTTAGAAATAACATTAAGCTTAGTCTGTACTTTCTGCAAAACAGATTTGTAGTAAGCTAAAACCATCTATTAATCAGTTCTTTTAAACCTACTATTTGGCTGCAACACTGTGTGATGCTGTATAAATAGTATTTAGAGCTGGTTGGTATACTTTGTATAAAATGAATTTTTGCCGAAACATGCTGCTTCATTGAAGCTGTATCACTTTCAACAAGATTTGTTGATAAGGGGAAAGGAAAAGAGAGGGTGGCTAGGTTCAGATCACTACATGCCTGATTCCGCGCCCCCTCCCCCCCGACACACACAATTTCAGTCTGTGTGTGGACATGTTGACGCAATTTTGTTTTTATGAAAATATGGAAAGGTTTTATTTTTACTCTTATGTGGAACAAAGACAGCCTTGAAAATTGCTGCAAAACAGACTTGTCACTCTCCAGTCAGTTCTAATAGTATTGTGGTGTGTAACAAAGCCAAGTTTAAAAATGTCCGTGTGGCGGTCATGGCTAATTGGGCTGCTTAAACTGTCTCTACAGTGGAGATCTATCTCTTCAAGTGCCAGCATGGGGTGTGGAGAGGAATGAATGCACTCGGAATACCCTTAGCATGAATGAACTCCTAAGCTGCTCAAAAAAGAACAGCATTGGTATTGCAGTGGTAATACTATAGCACTGAATAGATTTGATTCTGAACAGCTAGTGGATAGGTAAAAAACAAGTCTCTGTACATAAATATTATAGGGTTGTGGAGCTACAAGGAGAGGGAGAGGATTTTTTTCCCTTCTCTTGTCACTCACATGGAGCTGCTGTGGTTTTTGAGCTTATCAAAAGGGTTTGCTGGTTTGTTACCATACCTGTTAATTTAACAATTATGTTCACAAGGATGATTGATGTGTTGAGAATGGAACATGGAGCCTGTAACCTCTACATTGCCAGTTCAATCTCAGCAAGAGTTGGTAGTGACAATGTTCTTACCATCTCCTAGATCTTAAATGGTCCGTGTGAAATAATTGTTGGTGTTGGTGAGTTTTCCCCAGAAGATACTGAGACAAAAAGAGAGCACCACACTGAGCTCAAATTGGCATCATATTGGACCTTGATGACAGTTGAACAAAAAAGTGCAGGTCATGGAGACTGAATTGTCTTCTTGCCCCCACAAGTGGCCCCTCAAAAGCTAGGATTTAAATTCATTGGTAGGGTAAAGTGGGGAAGCTTACACTGCTGCTGCTCTTGCTATATCTGCATAGTGGAGACATTGAAAATTTCAGGCTACAGCAATGGTAATTTGGTACCTGTCAGCACCAATAAATTCACACAAGGGATGTGAAAAAAAGTTTAGAATTTTTGCTAAACATTTGGCTACAGATCGCTTTGCTCATGTTTATTTAAAAGAGAGATGATTGATCCTCTGATCCAGGTTCAGTATAATCTCATTTTTCATGAATGCTGTAGTTTACTTCCTGCATCTTCATATGTGTGCAATATGCTCTCTATATACTGATAATGTAAAGCCATATTTATTATATAGATACTCTATATCTACCAAACTGAAGTTTAATGACATCAGGCTAGAGTAAAAACTGTTTTAAGATCTTCCATACTGCTGCTTTACCAGTGATTTGCCACAGCCCCAACATAAAATAGATCTTAGAAAATCTTTGTCTCCCCCATTTTAGTACAGTAACACTTTCACTCCAGATATAAATATACAGCTAATTTGGTATTGCTAAATTCATTTTAAAATGTTCTGGATGTTATTGAAGCAACAAGGCAGGCAAATTATCCGGTGAGAAATCTGGATTCTTTCTACATGGTATATATGCAGAATATTTTTGGACCTCAGCAGAATTGCAGCGTGGACATGTGTTACTAAAAGCCCCATCAGGCTGATGGAAACATTCATAAAACTCACTTGATCAATGGAGTGAAGAAGATATGAAATATGTTTTAGGTGAAGGTATTGTCGTCGGTGAGAATCAATACAAATGTTGTGGACAAGAGTTTTTGTTTCAAAACTTGACTCAATATGTTGTTATGCACCCATGTTATCCCCAGTGCAAGTTTTTTTTTTTTTTTTAAGATAATGAAAAAGAATGTGTGTGTCATGCTAGCCCTTATTGTAAGGTTATTTTCCCCTATTTGTTTGAAAACTCTCTTATTTTTCCCAATCTACTATATTGATTTTACTATATCAGAGCCTTGCAAATGTCAGCCATTGATTCAGTGTTTTGTGTTATATAGCTCCCTCTTCCAAGGTCACTGATTTCTCCTTTTTTTTTTCTTCCTCTGACTACCTAGAGAACTATATCAGTACCTGATAAAGAATGAAGCATAGAAAACTTGTGTTGATATGGGTTCATGCATATTTTTATATCCTGTCTATGCACAGTGACAGCTGGAGAACAGTCTGTCAAGTAGAGAAAAAATGTGTGAGGTAACACACTGCTGTGTTGAGCCAAACCACCAATACTAACTTATACTTGTATAGAGTTTATAGCCAAAAGCGACCATTAGATCATCTAGAGTGACCTCCTGTATATCATAAGGTATTATATTTCACTCCAATACCCGGGGCGGGGGGGGGGGGGGGCAGACTTGCTGGGCCCTTGGGAAAGGTGGGGAACCTGGGGGGCAGACTTCATGGTCCTGGAAGGGCTGGGGTCTCAGGCAGAAGAGGCAGGGCTGGGTCTGTCAGCGCTCAGCACTACCCAAATTGTGCCATGCCATGGCACCCTATCTCCCTGTCGGATGAGGCTTTTAGTTACACATGCCCACCCTGCAATTCTGCAGAGGTCATTCAGCCAGTATATGCTATGTAGAAATAATCCAGATTTCTCTCAGGATAACTTGCTTTCCTTATTACTGCCAGTAGCAGCTGGGAGCTCCGGCCCTTTTGAATTACAGTACAGAGGACAATTGGTGGGCATGCCAATGTCTGTACATTCAGCCCAATGATTTCAGATAGACTGAAGAATTTCAGTCCTAAGGAGTCTAAACAATTGTGTGCCACAGGCAGACAACAGGAGAGATTGAGGTGCCGTCAGTGCTGGAGGACCCTGCAATGGCAGAGAATTGGTTACGTGAGAGATGCCCAGGCAATTCATCCTATATAGGACAGAAAAAGCTTCCAAAATTTCCTGCCAATCTGGCCTGGATGAAAATTCCTTCCTGACCCTGTGTGGCCTACTCTGTAAACTGTGTACAATTTACGAATTCTTCCACAGATTATAAACTCTATGATGTATCTTTACCAAACTGCAAACTCCATTTTGAAGGTGTAGCATTTTGTCTTCTCCTTTTTCTTTTGCTTCCATATTGGGATGAAATCGGTCCTGTAATCAAACATCCTAGACAGTAAAGTATATCCCACCCAATAGCAGAACACTGATTTATCAGGAGAGAGATCACTTAGCAGCAAGATCATTTTCTGGGGGCCTGGGATCACCTGAGGAAGCTTATCCAGGAATCACCTTATAGAGAAACTGGAAGGTTTTAAAAGGTACCTGATCTTTTTGGGGGTCTTTTGCCATGTTCAGCAGTTCCAAGTAGAGAGAATCTGCTGCAGCAGTCTGAACAGGTAGGGGGAACACTGCTTCCTGAACTCAGATGATCTCTCAAGGGAAGGGTGAGCTAGAGAGAAGGTGTGATGGAGGGACAAGGCCTGCTGCTGGGGATCTTGTGGCGCTACCACATAATGACCCAGAAAAAGGAAGTAGAGAGACCCTTAAGGCTTCCTTGAGCAGCTATATAGGAAGCAGTGAATCAAGGCCTTGCAGGGTATTAGTATAAGGAAAGGTTCAGGGCCAGCACCTGTTCAATTCCTTGCTAGAGTTAAGAGTGAATGGTGCTCCAGAGCTCCACCAGAACAATACCCTGAAGTAAGACTGAAGAATATGCTGGAGCCACAAGGAAGTGGCTCAGGGAGTTGTGGCAGCAGTGCAGTGTATTTAAAGGGACATGGCAGATGGTGGTTATACATAATGTCTGGGTTGGGACCCGGAGGAGAGGACAAGCCTGTATCCCACCCACCAGACTCTTGAAATGTCACCTGGACTTTGACACTCTCCAGAAGGGGAACTGAACTCTATAGTGGCCCAGCCAGAAAGTCCCAAAGATGGCCCAAGGGGACATGCCTCACACGAGGGCCAGGACTGCTTGAAGAGCAGGAACAATTTGTGACAGCCCAGAAAGGGCTGAAACAGTTCAAACTAGGATACTGTGGTAGGCCCTGCTAGACTAATTGAGGAGTAAGGCCAGATATAAGACTGCAGGTCAAGAGATGTTGCTGAGGGCTTTGAGACAGGCTGGGTTGGACTTCTATCCTGGAAGGGGGGTTTAGTTTTTATTTCACATACAGACTAAATGTGACTTGGCTGGAGGGCCTCCACAAATTGAGTGAGAGAATGCAGGCACACATGCTGGGACGGGGTGCTTGGGAGAGGACACTGCAGCCCATTAAGGAAAGGTTCAGGATGTCAGTTATTTTCTATATGATCTATATTCTATGTATTTCTCATGCTTAAGTAAAGAGCAATAGTGTTTTAGAATCCTGTGCAAAGTGACTTTGTGTGTGATATGCACTACACCTATCATAGGCCCTTTGAAGAGTTAACCTGTGAACCTGAACATTCACACAATTGCAGTTTTGAGAAAGGGTGTGTTTGAACTGGGAGAAGTCTGAAGGAATTCGCATTGGTAACAAAAGCTATGCAGAGTCTGTACTCCAAGAGTATTCCTAGAGTCCTCAAGGCAGTAGCCTCTGATCAGACTTCAGGGGCTTACTGCCGAGGATATCCAGCAATCTGCTTAGTGGCCAAGAGTGAGGATTTGACTAGATCTGTGAGATCTTGAGTATGTAAGCAAGACGTACCCTAAGAAAGAGGTTTTTCTTCCTTGGAATAAAGATTCACTTTAGCCAGTGCCCCATTTCCAGCTGTAGTCAATTTCTGATGCTTCAGAGGAAGGAAAAGAAATCCCTCCGAATACATCTGGCTAGTTTGTATATGGAAGATAATTCCTTCCTGGCCCTTGTAAGGAACCTGTTTGAGCTCTGGAGCATAACATTTGATCGTAGTTCTCCTAATGCAGAGGTGCAAGTGTTAAGCATGTTGAAAGCTAAAAAGGCAAATCTGATTTTTTCATAGCCTATTAAGGAAGAGAATGAACAGAGGGATTCAAAGATTCTAAGGCCAGAAGGGACCACCAAAGGTCTTAAACCTAATTCCTTGCACACGTAGGCTGTAGAATTTTCCCCAGAAATTAGATTAAATGATATCTTTTAGACAGATAGCTAATCTCCTTTGAAAATATATAATAAGGATCATATCTGCCAAACATTTTGAAATTTTGCCATACTTTGCAAAGTTTGCATTACACAACTCTTTCTTTCTTTGGTTTCAACTAACAGTAAATGTCCATGGCTCCTGTCGTAAGCTGGCATCCGTTATAAGGATATTCTCATCAGATTACTGATCTGTTACCTTTTTTTTTAATGTGTTCTTCGGTTTATTCAGTGAACAGGTTACAAAGCCTTGCATACATGCTTAAATTGACATGTATTAAATTCAGTCAACCACAAGTATACTTAACCATACATGCATATCTTTGCAGGAATGGGTCCTTAGTCTTTGCAAAACTATTTCACTATTTTTCTTTTACAGTTCAAAAATCTATTATTGTGCATATTTTCCTTCCCAAAAATCAATAGGCATTCCAGGGGGTTTCTCTTACAAAATCAAGTGAAATCCTGGGGTGAAATCCCAGGACTCTTTGAAAACAATGGCAAAACTCACACTGACTTCAGTGAAGCCATAATTTTTCCTCATGTGTTTCACCTATAAGAAGTGGTGCAAAATAAAGAGCAAATGAAAGATGCAAGAAATACAGTAGTGTGTTGTGAATTATACTCCAAGTTGGACTTCCCTGGTCCGGTGCTCTCGGACCAAAGGAGGTCATTTCTGGCCCCTTCCACTGCCCTCCCCCCCCCCACATGATCTAGCTGCCAGCCAGAGCCTACTGCCAGCCCCACTACCCTGACTGCACCTCTGGGCTTTTGAGCCCCGCCGGGCAGCCCAGCTAGGCTATGCTGGGCTCAGGGTCCTGCCAGATAGCCAAGCTGGGATGCATCAGGCTCCTGCCCTATTGGCAACCAGCTATCCTGCTGGTCACAAGACTTCCAGCTGCCACCTCTCCACCCAGACTCTCGTCCTGGAACATCCAGCAGTACCACAGATGTTACTGGATCAGTGAGTCCCGGTTTAGAGAGGTTCAACCTATATCTTGCTCTCTTTGCTTACAAATTCATACAACTAATTTCATGAGTTTTGTTGCTTCTTTGCTGTTGAATACAAACATGAGATTAAAGCTGTGTAACTACAGTAAAACTCCGATGGTCCGGCATTTGATGGTCCGGCACTCCTGATGATCCAGCACCATCAGGAACCCGGAAGTGCTTCGGGCAGCCGGACCATTGGAGCTGCTCTGCCCCCAGCTTCCCCGATTCAGCACTGCTAAAACTGACCAGCACTGAATCCGGGAAGCAGGGGGCAGAACAGCTGGAGTGCTGCTGGGTAGGTTGAGTAGCGCTGCCCCTCAGGGCTGCGGGACCAACCCAGCAGCACCCCAGCTGTCCCGGATTCAGCCGCTGCTGAAACTGACTAGGGCTGACTCCAGGAAGCCCCGGGCAGAGCATCTCTGCCTCTGGCTTTCTGGAGTCAGCCGCTGATCAGTTTCTGCAGCGGCTGACTTAGGGACACCTGGGGCAGAGCAGCTGGGGTGCTGCTGGGTTGGTCCAGTAGCGCCGAGGAGCGGCGCTGCAGGACCAACCCGTCAGCACCCCAGCTGCTCTGCCCTAGGCGTCCCCAAGAGCAGCTGGGGTGCTGATGGGTTGGTCTCGCGGTGCCAAGGGTCGGTGCTACCGGACCAACCCGGCAGCACTCCAGCTGCTCTGCTGCAGGCGTCCCGGATTCAGCCGCTGCTGAAACTGACCAGCAGCGGCTGAATCGGGGACTCCTGGGGTAGAGCCGGACTATCAGAAGGGAGGGCTATGAGGAGGTCTGGGGTAGCATCCCCCCACCCTACCCCAAACCCCTCATATCCCCCCCTTCTGATAGTCCGGCATATCTGATAATCCGGCACCCCCTGGGTCCTAAAGGTGCCGGATTATCGGAAGTTTACTGTATTTCCAGAAATCCTTGGAATTCAAAATATAATTGTTTCTCCTCTTGAAAGGTTTCATGATACATATACTTATTGGATCAGTTTATGGAATGCCTAGTTTGTAAAACTAACACTCTCAATAAATTATTAGTTTAGTGTCATATATATGCATAACACCAAAATATAAAGTTGAATAGAAGCAAAAAGAAGTCTTGTCCTTCAGACTAAGTTTGAAGGGCTGCAAAATTATGTGGAAAAATGATTATTAGCATTCATTGGCTTTTCCTGGAGAGATTTAATAATTTTTTGTTTCCTCTGTCTTTAGTCATAAAGGGACTCTGATGATATCTCAGGAGATATGTGAAAGAAGATGGGGAAGATTTATATGAAATGGATAGTGTTTCTGATGCTGACATGAGTAGTCCCAATAGTGTACAACTATTACCTTCTTTTATGAGGACTTGTTGATTTTTTTTCTTTCCTTTGGTTGTACCACATCCATTAACTTATATGTATAATGGTATATTGTATATGCTAGCAATTATGTAAATTGTTTTTTCAAGCTGCCTGTAACAAAGATCTCTGGCTAAGTGTGAGCATATGATCTGAGACCATTCACACTTAAATGGAATTCATAGTATAAATATACAATCAAAACACAGCTGTCATGCACTGGCTTTCACAGGGAGCTACTGTAAGCCCAGAGCAGTGTTTACCTTTTTGCTCCAAACTAAAGTCCATTGCTTAGCTCAGAAGATGCATGAATTAAAGGCAACTAAGTAAGATTGTCTTTTGTAAGACTAAGTGTTTGCAGGTTGTTTTCTCTGCTGTTCCTGAAACAGTTCCTGCCACTTTTATCTTTCTCTTTTCTTCTCCCCACCCCCTAAACTCACTCTCTCTCTCCTTTCCCTGAAAGCTAACACAATATGATTCTGACCACTCAGATGCTAATTTTTCCCCTCAGTACTTGAAATGACAGACTTTAGGAAAAGTAACACAAAATTGACTTGGAAATCTTGAGAGCAGGTTTTCTCATGAAATTCCAATCTAATCTTCTTGTTTAATGGAATTCTTTTCATTTATGCCGTGCTCATCTCCCTGGCATCTGAATGCCTTTGGTATTTCTGGCACTTTTTGCTTTTAGCCAAATCTAGGTATATTAAAGGCACTTTAAAGGAACAGCAAGTAAAATCAACAACATAAAGAAATGCCTAAGCTTGAGGAATGGATGTTGTCAGTTCTGGGGCTTATTATATGAACCGTTCAGTCTGTGCTGAAACAGTTGGTCATTGGTGCTAAGGTAACATAAAGCAAACTCTCCTTATTGAATTAGTGCAAATGGTCTCAGATCAAATGTTCACATGCATGTGCTGTCTTTTGAGGTTGCTTTGGGGGATGTCACTTAGGACGGGTCTACTCTGGGAACTTACATTGGCATAGCTACATCTCTTAGGAGCGTGAAAATCCACATCCCCAAGAGACAGAAGTATGTTAACCTTTCTAAAACAGCACTGTCTCGGCAGAGAAATTCTCATGACTACAACTACACTACAGCAAAGTTGATGCTCCAGAGATGGATGCGCCAAGGGTCAATTTAGCGAGTGTAGTGAAGACTTGCCAAATCGATCACAGATTACTCTCCAGTTGATCCTAGTACTCTGGCGGCATCCATACTTACCATGCCGGAGACTAATCTTCTGGCATTCAACTTAGAGGGTCTAGTTAAGACCTGCTAAATCAAATGCTGAAGGTGGCTCTGGTACTCCTAGCGGTTGTGAGGAGTAAGGGAAGCCAATGGGAGCATTTGTTCTCATCAGCCTCCCTCTATGATGATGGCGCCAAGCTCGGCTTAAGGGTGCATACTTTAACCTGGCCTTCCAGGTCTAGTGTAGACTTGGCCTCTACCCCGAACAAGAAGAGTAAGGTAGGTCAATAGGAGATTCTTCCATAGACCCAGCTCAGTGTGGACACCACAGTAAATTGACCTAAGCTATGTCAACTCCAGCTATGTTATTCACGTAACTGGAGTCGCATAACTTAGTTCAGCTTACTGCAGAAGTGTAGATAATACATCTGTTGAGAGAACCCCTCCCATCAGTGTGGGTATTGTCTATACTGAAGAGCAACAATGGTGCAGCTACCACCATGCTGTTGAATCAGTTTAGGGATGAACATGATCTCAACCAATTTCCTGCCATTGTAGGAGCCTTAGGCATTAGTGCACCTTGGTCCTACCTTTTCTCTCCTTGTGGCACATAGTAATTTAGTCTCCTGAGGGCAGTAATACATTAGTTTAATTTCACTGGTTGGGTTTATTGTGCAGGTAATGGGTGGTGTTGATGGCATGTGACATATAGAAGTGCTGGCTAAATGATCTAGCAGTCCCTTTTAGTCTTCAATTCTGTGACTCTGTATGATGACCCTCCAAGTCAGCAGCACAATAGTATGAAAGTGTGGGTTAGGGTTCCTATAAATAGCATTCTCCATCCTGGAGAAAGTTCACCTTGAATTGACTTGCAAATCGTTATTCCTGAGAGGCACATCAGCAGAGCAGTGTGGACGGGAGGCAAGATTTTGATTAGTGATGATAGGGCTGTCCTCTACTTACCATTCAGCAAATACTATAAAAAACAGCTTCCAAGCATTCAGTGGAATAAGAATTGTGAGTTTGCTTTGGCGGTATACATGATCCCTTTCATTCACCCTTTGTAATAATTTAGGTTAGCAAAATCCAACGGTAAATTGTGAATATTCTTGTGCATATATATTTGCATGCCAGTACACATTCATGAGTACTCATACTGGAAGTGTTCACACAGATATCCTGATTGTTCTTTTTAGGTGTTGGAGGCTTCAGGTAATCTAGGGATGTTAGCATATAGTCGAGTAAATGAACCTGGGATTATTGGTTAAGCCTATTTACTACACGCAACTCCTCCCCCCTTTGCTACCTTTGTATCAGGCTCCCCATGAGCACTGAATCTGCCTGCTCCCCCCATCTCCATGCTGCTGCCTCTGATAGAAAGGAAGCAACACGGAGGGTGAGAGGGACAGGAGAGGGCCAAGTATATGCAGAGAGCCGGCTTTCAAGCCAGCTCTCAGTGCATACCAGCTCCTGTGGACCTGCCTGCCCCCCTTGCTGTCTCCTACAGCAAGCCTTTAAAGCAGTGCAGAGGGGAGGAGGGCAGAGGAGACTGCCACAAAGCAGCCTCTGTCTGTGGGGGTCCGAGCTTCCCATGGACTGAGGCTGGAGGCTCCGCATCCCACAGGGTTTACAGGTTTACATAAGATACAGAAAACATATCAGATATCACTAAATACTGCAGTAGATCAGATAAGGTCCCAGTCTCAGAATGCCATAGGTTTCCTTTCGATATGACTTCTTTCAGTGGTGGATGCATCATGTGCTTTAATAAAAGTGTAAAAATACAGTTGGTCTCCCCAAAGATTTTGCAAAAAGCTACATGTAGATAACCAACAGTTGTATCTATCATGCCTAGCTTAAGCTTACTGCTAAGACAAATTATTTGGTATGATAGTTTGCCTATTGGCAAAGAATTAATTGGATTTTATGTTTTGCTGTCTGTTCTTTCTCTTCATCATGATCGTCATTGAGTTTCAGAAGTCAGCAGTAGGAAAAAACCTCTATGGTCAATTAGTCTATCTTTCTTAATGCAAAGTTTCCACTGCTTTCCTCGGGAGGCTGTTACATTCATGTTGTTTTTTTCTTGGTTTTGAACCTACATGTTCCCTTTCTTAATTTCATCCTGTTCGCTGTGTTGGTCCCAGGATATTAGAGAAGCAGTAATGTCTTTTATTGGACCAACTTCTGTTGTCCAATGTGGCTTGTGCCCATGAAAGCTCATGATACCATCTACATGTTTTGTTGGTCTTTAAGGCACTATTAGACTATTAGTTGTTTTTTGGTAAAAAGTAACACGGCTACGCTCTCTGAAACTTCTAGAGCCCTGTGCAGCTCAAAATCTTGTCTTTTTCACTAACAAAAGTTGGGTCCAATAAAAGATATTATCTCACCTACCTTGTTATTCTTAATTGTACCTACTTGTACCACTCTAATAATTCATTTCCCTCCTTGGCATTTATACCCTTCAAATATTTGGAGGCTATTATGATATCCTCCGCTAAGTTGTTGCTTAGCCAAGCTGCATGTAGTTGACTTTTAATCTTTCCTTGTAAATCACTCTCTCCAATCTCCTCTCATGCTTTTTGTCGCTTTTCCAGTAATTCCCTCCTATGTGTTATCTTTCTGGTACTGAAGTGTTAAGAAATTAATGCAATATTTCAAGGGGGATGCAGCAGAACTATTTTTGAGAGACTATCAGCTCCCTACTTGAGTTGATGCTTTTGCATATGCAGACCAAAGCTGAGCTTTTTTGTGCTATACTATGTAGCAAACTTGAAATCAGTTTCATTCATATTGCATTGGTTTCACAACATTTGTCGTGCTGAGATAATATTATGGCTGCTTTTTGGACCATAATAAAGCCTGTGACTAGTGGATCTGTGACCACAGAATACTAGCTAACCCTCTCCATCCACCCCTAGATGTGAGGAGCATAGAGGGAGTGTGATGTGCCGTTGCTTCACAACTCAGGTTTGTGGCATTTAAGAAAGAATAAAGAACATTTCTATGACTTCTGCAGAGTACACCTGAACTATGTTGATGGAAAGTTTGTTTTTTTCCTCTTAAAAACATACATTAAAAAATCAAATGAAAATCGAGTGCAAAGTAATGTTAAATTTACATTAAAACCTGGAATAGGTTAGCAGGATTTGCTGTTCATCTGTTCTGTTAGCAGTTGTGGGCATCTCAAAAGAAAATGGACAGATTTCTGCTGACTCATTGTGACAAGTGTGGCTTGTTAGCTCCATACTGGTAAAGTAGATGGGAACAGCCCTTTGGGAAGAGGAGACTAGGGCACATAAAGTTCTCTAGAGTCATAAGTAAAGCCAAAAGCCAGGAAGAGAGTGAGTTTGGACACTGGATTGGACTCTTTAGAACTGAGAGGAGAGAGATTTGGCTCATGGGAATGGCCATCACGGTTTAGAGCTATGTGCTGGGTGAATTTGAGTGTTGCTGATCTGTGCTCAGTCAGTGACATGGCTCAATGACTGGGCTGAATATGGGTGCAACCCAATTTAGTAATCCCCTCTTGCAAGATATATGAAGGATGTGCCGTTGTGGCTCTGTTTTCACCATGTACCACAGAACAGTGCAGCTCTGTTCAGCCACAGCAGTTTAGCTGGCAGGGTGAATGCAGGAAAAGACTGTGCAAGGGCCTTTACCCAGGGGATGAGTGACTGTAGAACCACTAGCTAATCCTCTCACTCAGTCCCCAGATAGGAAGAACACGGAGTGATCAGCACATGCTGTTGCTTTATAGCTCAGGTTTGGATGAGTGCAAAAGAGAAGGGATCTGTTCATCTGGTCTCTGCAGAGAGGAGAATAGAAAGGAGCATAAACTCTCAAATTAAGTACTGTATACAAATTTAAGAAAAGCCAAAAAGGCATTTGAAGAACAGCTAGCCAAAGCCTCAAAAAGTAATAGCAAAATATTTTTTAAGTACATCAGAAGCAGGAAGTCTATTAAACAACCAGTGAGGCCACTGGACGATCAAGATGGTAAAGGAGCACTCAAAGACGATAAGGTCATTGCGGAGAAACGAAATGAATTCTTTTCTCCAGTCTTCACTGCTGAGGATCTGAGGGAGATTCCCAAACCTGAGCCATTCTTTTTAAGTGACAAATCTGAGGAATTGTCCCAGACTGAGGTGTCACTAAAGGAGGTTTTGGAACAAATTGAAAAACTTAACAGTAACAAGTCACCAGGACCAGATGGCATTCACCCAATGAGCTCTGAAATAACTCAATTGTGAAATTGTGAAATTATTAACTGTGTTTTGTAACCTATCCTTTAAATCAGCTTCTGTGCCTAATGACTGGAAGATAGCTAACATGATGCCAATATTTTAAAAGGGCTGTAGAGATGATATTGGCAATTACAGACTGATAAGTCTAATGTCAGTACTGGGCAAATTAGTTGAAACTATTGTAAAGAATAAAATTGTCAGATGCATACATGAACATAATTTGTTGAGGAAAAGGCAACATGGTTTCTGTAATGGGAAATCATGCCTTGTTAATCTATTGGAGTTTTTTGAGGGGGTCAGGAAGCATGTGGACAAGGGGGATCCTGTGGATACAGTGTACTTAGATTTCCAGAAAGCTGTTGACAAGGTTCCTTACCAAAGGCTCTTAAGTGAAGTAAGTTGTCATGGGATCAGAGGGAAGGTTCTCTCATGGATTGATAATTGGTTAAAAAACAGGAAACAAAAGGTAGGAATAAAAGGTCACTTCTCAGAATAGAGAGAGGTAACTAGTGGTGTCCCCCAAGGGCTCATATTGGGACCAATCCTATTTAACCTATTTATAAATGATCTGGAGAAAGGGTAAACAGTGAGGTGGCAAAATTTGCAGATGATACCAAATATTAAGTTAAGACCAAAGCAGACTGTGAAGAGTGTAAAAAAGCTAATCTCAACTATACATACAAAATGATGGGGACTAATTTAGCTATAGCTACTTGAGAGAGATACATCTTGGCATCACTGTGGATAACATCCACTCAATGTGCAGCAGCAGTCAAAAAAAGCAAACAGAATTTTAGGAATCATTTTAAAAGGGATAGAAAATAAAACAATATCTTATTGCCTCTATATAAATCTATGGTACGATCACATCTTGAATAGTGTGTACTGATTTGGTCGCCTCATCTCAGAAAAGATATATTGGCATTGGGAAAGGTTCAGAAAAGGGCAACAAAATGATTAGGGGGTTTGGAATGGGTGCCGTATGAAGAGAGGTTTAACAGAATCGGACTCTTTTTAGCTTAAGAAAGAGGAGACTAAGGAGGGGAGGAGGATGATAAAGGTATATAAAATCATGACTGGTATGGAAAAAGTGAATAAGGAAAAGTTATTTACTTGTTCCCGTAACATAAGAACTAGGAATCACCAAATGAAATTAATAGGGTAGCAGGTTTAAAACAAACAAACAAAAAAGTTTTTCTTCATGCAGCACAAAGTCAACCTGTGGAACTCCTTGTCAGAGGATGTTGTGAAGACCAGAACTTTAACAGGGTTCAGAAATGAACTAGATAAATTCATGGAGGTTAGGTCAGGATGGGTAGTAATGGTGTCCATAGCTACTGTTTGTCAGAGGCTGGAAATGGATGATAGCAGAGGGATCACTTGATCATCACCTGTTCTGTTCACTCCCTCTGGGGCATCTGGCATTGGTCACTGTTGGAAGACAGGATACTGGGCTAGATGGACCATTGGTCTGACCCAGTACGTCCGTTCTTATGTTATTATGTTCTCTGTGCAAGGCCTATTCTTGTGGGTATTTTTTAAACAAATTTAAAATGGGGCTGTTTGCGCCCTTGTATTGCCTGTGTCACTGACTCTGGCATATGAATGATGGGGTGTGATCAGTTCCTCAAACTGGTAGACCATGCTGCTTTGCAGCATTGCTGTACTGACCTTGGTTATGGCTTGTCTATTTTTCAAACTACTTAGTGAAAAATAGATTACAAGCCAAGCCTGCTGTTGCATAAAGTATCTGGGTTGAGGCTTTCTGTGACCTCTTCTGCTACTTCATAATTACATTCTTTAAATATTACCCGTGCATATACATGTTGGTTCTCTTCCAACTTTATTTATTTGTTTTAAAATGGCAAGGGTTTTTTCTTTTCTTTTCCTTTGTTTTGTGTATGTTTGATAATATAAAACCTTCGCCCATGAATCTTTATTGAAACATCATCAAAACATACAGTACAAAGTAGTAGTAAATTACTTTGGAATCTGTTCTGTTCTTTGCAGCTGGAACTCACTAGTAGCTGTCATTCTTGCTAAGATAGCAATGTTTCTTACATGACAGCCTACTCTAACTTCCTACCTGCAAATTACTGCAGACATTGTGAAATAAATTTAAATTATAATGAAGAAAAACATCAACTGTCAGAGAGCAACTTGAACTTAAGTTTGATGTTTTCATAAGAAGGCATACTGCACAGGACTTGATTGTTCCTTTGTTAGGAGTTAGTCAAGGGGTTGTATTTTCCCTTCAGTTAAATCTGTACAACCCTCTTGCATTACGTTTGGTTGCACTGCAGGTTGTACCTCCCTAAACCAGGACTCTCTGGTCCATCAACATCTGTGTTTCAGCAGGACCGTGTTCCAGGACCAGAGAGCACTGCAGCAAAGGAGGTTTTGGCCTCTTATACAGAGGCAGCAGCACAGGGTGGCAGCAGCCCCTGTTTGGGGGGTGTCCAAGCTCCCTGCAGACAGAGGCTGCTGCCAGGGATTGTGGGGAGGTGGGGAGGAGGATGCCATGAAGCTTGGACACCCCTCTCCATCCCTCTGTGGACTGAGGCTGCTCTGTGGCAGCCTCCCCTGTCCCTGTCCTCCCAACTGCTTGCCTCTGATAAAGAGGCAGTGGCAGAGGGAAGGGGGGCAAAATGTATGTAGTCGACACGATTAACCGATAAGCCTAGGTGTATCAGTTAATCATATAATCAGTTGACTACATGTTGACATCCCCAACTCACTGGTTAACGAGTTAACCAGTCACATGCTTAATTCTGAGTTCGCTCTAGTATGTAACTAATCAGTGGTAATATGTGCATCGCCTGCGATTCTGTCTGTAACTTTAATAGGCTTACTTACATGCTTAAAGTTAGGCCAATATTTTAGTATCTTGCTAAATCAAGCCCTGATCCACTTCTGATTTCGTTAGTGAATAAATTGATTCTTTTTACACATGTTTATTGTTAGATAAAGCTTACAGAGTACTTTGGAGTCCTTCAGGATGAAAGATGTCAAAGGGAAGGAAGCTGAGTCATGGTTAATGATTAAAGCAGAAGGCAGAGTCATGAAACCTGAGTTTAAATTTTCAAAAGTACCTGTGTGTCCTAAAAGCTTAAGTCACATTTTCAAAAGTGATTTCACCAGCCAGCAGCCTTAGACCTACTGAAAGTTGATAGGATTTAGGCTCCTAACAGCCAAATCCGCACAGGGGAATTAAGTTCAGTGTTGAAGCCTTAGTTTGTGCTGGTTGCTCAGGTTCCATATGCAATGTATGGGAGAAGTTGGGTACCTAAGAATGATATTTATAAAAGCCAACATGCAGAATGAAGAGCTGCTGAAGCTAGCCAGTTGGAAACACTTACTTCTAGATTGGAGGGAGGTGCCTCAGATTCAAGTTCCCACTGTGCCTGGAAAATAACATCTTCCCAGTTAATGGCGCAGATACTGTTGTGTGCAGGTGGGTTTTGTTTTGTTTTGTTTTGTTTTTTGTTTTAAAGGAACCACTCAGTGTAACAGAAATAACAATTCGCTCACAGGACTGCAGACAGGAGAACTTGTTGTTTTATTAAACTGTTTTACAGCAACCTTAATGGTGGGAAAACCTTGCAATTATAAATAGGAAATAGGGAGATGTGGAGCATAGCCCTATCTCTTAATATTCTGGGTAACCCAGTTGACCCCAATCTTCAATCTCTTGAAGTTGTTTACCATAGGTGTCATTTCTAACATTAATTTTGTTTGCTGTGATTTAACTATATGTAGTGTGGCAGGATTGTATCAAATAGGTAAAAGTGAGGTGAATATTATTGTTACAAAAATATATTTCCCTAATTTTTCACTGTCTGTAATCAGGAAATCAGGTCTCACTTGCCAAGAATGGAAGGGGGAGAAAATGGTTAAAGTAATATTTATGTTTTTTTTGGAATACAAGCTGTTGTTGACTTCGTCATCCAGAAGTCCTGCAAATCTGAAAAGTGTATCAAGGAGGCAGAAACTACAGTGAAATGGATTTTCTCTTTCTCTCTGTTGTCACTGTAACATTTGAATAGATACACAATGATTTGTTGGTGCTCCTAAAGAGACAAACTGTAGTTCTTTATACTACACAAATCAAAAATCTGTCTGGATAAGTCATTGATGTCTTGAATTGTTTCTTGACTGATTTATGTAGAGTGGCACACATCATGAATGCAAAAATATTCCGAGGTTCTTTCTTCAACAGTCACATACTTTCACACACAATGGGTATTTAACATGAGGAATTTTGGTGTTCATGTGAATTGCACCTGTGAAAATGATCTTTACCAAGTGGATTATCCGTAATTTTAATTTCACTTTTCCATTGCAGGATTGCTCTCAATTTTTCTTTGATGCCAACTGATGCATTTTAACAAAAGGAATAAATGCAATAGGAACAATTTCAGCATATTTTTTAAAATCCTCACAGATATCTCTGGAAAAATGTTGAAAAATATTATTGTGGAGACCATTTTATTTATATAATTACAATTATACTGTAACTTCTATATTTCTCTCATCCTATCAGGAATCTTTGGAGGAAAGCATTTCTTTATTTCTTATGGAGTTCATTGAACTCTGATACTTATTCCCTTGCTGAAATCATCATCCTTTGTTTGTGATATTGTCAGAAGTTGCTATAGAAATGACTGTCATCACAAGCTGAGGATGACTTAAAATAGCAATAAGTAGCAAAGATTGATAATCTACACAAGAAACAAAGATTCAAAATTTATGCAAATATCCATAGGCATCAGAATCTTGAGTTAATCATGGAAAATGATTTCTTTTGATTTGCATTGCTAAATTTATTGGACCAAAGTTTGTCTTCAGTAGGGACCCAAAGATGTGACTAAGGGCAGAATTTGGGTAGTCCTAAATTCCTGTACTTTCTGTATGGTTGTCATAGGTGTGTTTGTCTCTTAAAAAGTCTGTTTAAATAATCAGACAACTATATAGTAGTATATCCTCTAGTGCATCTTATAATGGTCAGACAGAAAAGCTGTTTAATGAGTATCTACTTTGCCATCATTCGTAATTGGCACATTCATCAATCTGCTCACATTTAGTTTTTTAAAACAACTCAAATCAGCCTGTGTAGTTTGATTTGGTTTTGAATGTAGTATTTTTTGCTGTTATTCCAGACTGTATATTTTTAGAAGAAGTTACTTTCTCAAATATCTCTGGGACAGTTTTGGGGCATTAACAATTGCATTATTAACATTAAAGCATGCTGCAGTTGTTTACATATATTTGGGTTTATCATATCTGAATAAAATCCAATAAAAGTGTGAAGGAAATTTTAGTTCACTTTGCCATTGTTTGTTTTCATGGGAATTAGGGCTTTTTGCCTTCTTTCATATGCCTTTATTTTTGTTCTGAATTCTGCTTCCATCAGGATGGCAGTGGTAGTGATTTTTTTTTAACTGCCTGGCACACACACAATTTCAGTTATCATTTATGGAACAAATCCAGACTATTTCTTTCATACATGATATGCTGACTAAAACATCCTGCTCCTCCTTTATTTCCCCTCCCCCCCCAGTTTTTTGAGATATTTGTAGTGTCTGAAAAATTTCCTTGCAGTTACATTTTGCAGCAGCTCATTATATAATCTCCAAATTTGGGCTGCTGTCTGCATTCTGCAGCAAACTTCTTTTGTTTATTTTTAGTATAGTACAATTTGCTGCTGTAATAACCACAGTCTTTGATGCCTTTGAGATATCACCTTTAGTTAACTGGAACAAGACAAGGGAAAAGAACAGATGAAGCATTTGTTTGTCACTGTTCCCTTTGGGGATTAGAACTTCACATTAGCTTAAACAAAGGGTCATCCATAACCACCAAAAAGACAGTGAAATAAAGAATCATAACACAGACTATTAACTTTTTTCTGTTTCTCCATATGCTAAGGGAAATCTTGTGAGTTTGATCGCAGAAAATTTCTGTGTGCAGCCCTAACATGAAGTGTTTTTATGCATTTGATTCCATTGATTAGGATTGTTGAGCAGAATCCATGTCCACAGCAGGAATCTGTATTTTGTCTTTGTTGTTCATCACTGTCAGTTTTACCTAATTAAAATTCCCTCTGTTTTTAAGTACTGTATCAAATCACCTGCTATGAATATTCATTTGGTATATTCAGTCCTTTTGATTTTATTTACGTTTGATACATAATAATCACTGTATTATAATAGTAAATAATCTTAAAATTAAAGAAACAATAAAAAATCCCAGTGACACATTCATTGGTAAACTCTAACATTTTGATATCTATTTTTGAGGTGCCATTATCAGACATCTTTATAATTAAACGATAGATTGAGAATCCTTCCTGTTTATGAAGTAATAGTTGATTTAGTTTAGGATAGCTATGTCCAGAAGCCAAGGAATTTAATACCAAGGTGATATTGTTGAATTTACAGGGTGTATACCCTCAGGTTATTGTACTGATTTGACTTTCTCCCTCAACTCACTATCTTTGCCTACTTTGGAAGTGGCAGACAAGAGCTTCTGACCTTTTGACACCTCTGTGTCACCATCTATAGCCTCAGTCTTTTCAATCTCTCCCTCATCTCTTCTGTATCTTTTGAGGACAGTGAGGTTGTGTCTAGACTACTGAGTTTTGTCGGCAAAAGTGGACTTTTGTCGACAAAACTATACCTGCATCTATACTACCGCTGAGTTCTGTCGACATAACGTCGACAGAACTCAGCAGTTTTGTCGACGCTGGTAAACCTCATTTTACGAGGCATAACACCTTCTGTCGACAGCGTTCTGTCGACAGAAGGTGTTATTGCCTGTAGGGTTGCGTCTAGACTACAGGGTTTTGTCGACAAAGCAGCTTGCTTTGTCGACAGAACTGAAGGTGTCTAGACGCTCTATGTCAACAGAAGTTTTGTCGACAGTATCTGTCAACAAAACTTCCGTCGACAAAACCCTGTAATCTAGATGTACCCTGAGGTTTGCACCTTTACTTCCTACTGAAAGTAATTCCTTTGCTGATCTAGCTTTTTAATGTCTTGGCTAGAATAACTGGGTAGAGAATGGTTCAGTAGATGAAGCATTTCTATGAGAATCTCCAGATATGTTTCACGTACATTTCTTCATTCTTTTGTTTTCTTCACAATACCTCAATGACTGTATGATCATTAACAAACTGAGAATGGGAGAATTCTTGTGCACCAACATGAAAGATGAGCAATAAACACATTTAAAATGCAACATTATTTCTTGATTCACGGCAGTCACTGAACCCCGAAATAGATGATGTAACTATGCTTGGAAAGGATATATACTGAGTTCTAAATACAGTAATCCCATAGAGTGGAGGGATTTCCACAATTATTATAATTTGACGAAAATTATGGAATTGTATTTTGGAGGAAATGAGAATAGCCTGACGATTCAGAGGCAAAATCAACTTCTTTAGGTTAGGCTTCCCATAGTAACAGCAACAAGAACAGCTAAAGAAAAAACAGAAGGAAAACATGAAGTCATTGCATGCAGAGGTTTAAAAATTGTTGAGCAACTTTCTAGGGAATTTTTTAATCTGTTGTTTGGGCGCTTTCTGGTCCAGTTCACTTTTGTGAAGTTCCCACCGATTAGCCGTGTTTCTCAAACTGGGTCCCACCCTCCCGGGGGGGTCGCGAGCAACTTAGAGGGAGGGGTCGCGGTTTAACAAAGTTTGAGAACCCCTGTATTATAGTGATGGGGCATATGTTGAGAACCTTTAGGGATAGATCTCACATTAGCTAATAGTAAGAAAAATGTAGAGAAGAGGGATTTGTGTAAAGTACAGTTACAGAGAAATAAACAAAATCATTGTACTAATCAGACCTCCATTGGCCAATTAAGAGTGCCGAGAACTACAAAACTGAGAAATAAATGTTGAATGATACGTTCATAACTGCACATCATTCCTATATTTTGAGTAGATACGACAGTTCTATTTCAGTCTGATTGCTAATAAAAATAAATTTGTTGTTTAAAATGCTGCACAGGGGAGATTTTGTGCACATTGACACATCTTAGAGATATTGCATGCTAACATCGATATTCCCTTCATTTTTGCTTTGTTTATCTCCCCACTTCCTTGATTTTCGTAATAAATTCTTAATGATACAGAACTACATTTATTGGATTTCTGTAGCATCAAGAAATTTCTAAATTATTTTAGTGTATCTGGACTAAAAGTTTGTTCTGAAGCTATGGATTGAAAATTAAACTATTTTATTATGGCACTGACTTTGAATTTAGTTTTTCTAAAGTACATAATGTTATTTCAAATGAGTATCCAGCTCTTTGAAACAAAACTACTTCATGAAGACCATCTTTTCTGTTGTTTAACTCCCATTTGCTGTCAGCATTTAAACCCCAGATACAGAATATTCCTTATTTCTGTGGATTTGAGTCTTCCTACTATAAAGGTGTAGTATTGTCATCCAAAGTTTAAAACCCTTTTCATCTATGAAATAGTATAGTTTGAAATTACCGAGTACACAGTCCCATATTCTTGGTCCTATCGGTAGTATAGTGAATGGGGTTGAAGAAAAGTGACTATTGTCCTTTTAGTTGCATTCCTTTTCAGAGCTGCTTCTTTTCCCACCCATCAGATATTCAGCTGCCTCCAGTTCACTTCAGTTTTTTTCATATCCAACTCCATTCTCCCTTTACAACTGTAGCTTTCTAGCCCTGTTCTCCTCCAAATCCTGCCACTGGTCCAAACCACTAGTTTTCACCCTCTTCATTGGCCTAGTACAATGTCCTTCTGTCTCTCCCTTTTCCTGTCTTGGTGCTTTTTCGAGATCTTGAGCTGTCAGATGGATTGTCTTCTACCTAGAAAATGAAATCCTCCCTCCCTCCAAAATCCGACTCAGAGATTCCAAACATCAGGGAAGAGAATTTGTCCATCTCAGCCAGAGCCTTTGTAGTGCTATGGAGAAATGTATACTATAGCATTCCACATCTTAAATCCATCCCAGAATTCACCCTTTATATGGAAACACAATATTAAATCTAGGTGAAAGGAGGGAGACATCCTGCCATTTGAGAGAAGATTTACATAGCATGGCCATACCACCCGTTGGGCCTTTCCTCATTTAAATGCTGAACTGCATACCAGGTATACAAAACTCAGGCCAGCAAAGTAATATTTCTACCAAGCTTACGGGGTTTCAGTTTTGGAAGTCATCTTCTAGGGCAGGGGTGAGCAATAATTTTTACTGGGGGACAATAATTTGTGAAGTGCCCCTGCGCCACCCCAGAAGGGGTGGGGCCAGGGCACTTCTGTTTCTCCCTGCCCACAGACCTGATTGGTCTGTAAGTGGGGGAGCATGTGAAGTCTTTGCCCCCATCCCCTCCAGAGAGAACTGCCAGCTGTTCAGTTCCCTCTAGGTACCTGAACCCCAGAAGTGGGAGGAGACTTCACGTGATCCTCTTGCCCCCAGGTCAATCAGTACATCACTTGTACTTGAAAATATAATCTCACTACTGCAGTTCCCGTTTTATTGTTTATAGTTGATATAGAAAATGATTAAAATCAAACCCTGTAAAGACCTTACTGTCTTTGTAAGAATATGCTGCTATGCTTTGGAAGAAACAGATTAGTGCCACTAATATGCATACACTTTAAATTTTCATCAGACAAAAATATTTAATGGAGAAGATAGTAATTTCCTACTTAAAATTATAATAATAAATCAATTTACAGTAAATTATAATATGATTGTGGTTGTAAGGATATTAAACAGAAAAACTATTTGGATAGCAGAGCTTTCGAAAGTGAAAGTAGTCGGGACGTGGTTTTTTGGTAACCCCCCCCTTTTTCGAAAAGCCGTTCTTCCTCAAAAAATGAGGTTTATGAGGCTTTTTGAAAAATGGGGGGTTTGCCAAAAAAAAAAGCATTCGACTGGCTTTCGAAAGTGCGATTGGAAGAAGATATGCAAATCTGTGGAATTTGCATATCCTCTTTCGAAACTTCAGCACAATCTAGACATAGCCTGGGTGTCATAAGAAGAGGGATTCAACTCTTTGTGTCCTTTGCTTACCCTTATTGCTGTTGCTTGGTCTAATGGTACTCTTCAGAAATCAAGGAGTAGGCTCCTAAATTAGCAAGGATAAGTCAGGGCATATGGACACAAGTTTTAATTTTCTTCAATGACAGTAATGTGTTTTGTGTTACCTGTAAGTATTAACTCTTTGGGTCAGATATTTAGCTAGTCTGAATTGGCACTGAAGTCAAAAGATATACTTTGTTTACACAAGCTGAATATCTAGCCCTCTGTCTCTGTTCTTTATTGATATATCAATTAAATAAATAGATAAATATTTAATCCTAAATCAAGCAACTGAAGTTGGACATTTCATAATCAATAGCTTTGGATAACTTGTAAAATCATAGGATGAGACAGGATCTCAAGAGGTCATCTAGTCCAGCCCCCTGCACTCATGGTAGGAGTAAGTATTACTTAGTCTCTGACAGTTGTTTGTCTAACCTGTTCATTGGAGATTTTCAAGATGGAGATTTTTACAACCTCCCAGACAATTTATTGTAGTGTTTAGCTACCCTGACAGGAAGATTTTTCCCTAATGTCCAACCTAAACCTCCCTTGCTGCAATTAAAGCCCATTTCTTCTTGTCCTAGCCTCACATGTTAAGGAGAACATTTTTTCTCCTTTTTCCTTGTAGCAACCATTTAGATACTTGAAAACTCTTATGTTCCCTCTGTCTTATGTTCTTCATGCTAAACAAACCAGTTTTTCTATCTTTCTTCATAGGACACATTTTCTAGACCTTTAATCATTTTTGTTGCTCTTCTTTGGACTTTTCTCAATTTGTCCATATCTTTCCTCAAATGTGGCACCCAGAACTGTACACTGTATTCCAGTTGAGTCCTAATCAGCATGAAGTGGAGCAGAATAATTACTTCTCACGTCTAAAAACATTCCTGCTAAAACATCCCAGAACGATGTTTACTTTTTTTTGCAACTGCGTTACACTGTTGACTCATTTAGCTTGTGGTTGACTATGATCCCCAGATCCCTTTCTTGGCATCCATTTCCCATTTTGTATGTGTGAAACTGATTGTTCCTTCCTAAGTGGAGTGCTTTGCATTTCTCCTTAATGAATTTACTGTTCATTAAGGAGAAATGCAAAGCACTCCACGTAGGAGGGTCTGTTTACTTCAGACCATTTCTCCAATTTGTCCAGATAATTTTGAATTATAATCCTATCCACCAAAGCACTTGCATCCCCTCCCAGCTTGGTATCATCTGTAAACTTTGTGTACTTTATATTCTGTTATCTAAATCATTGAGGAAGATAGTGAACAAAACCTGAACTGATCCTTGTGGGACCCCACTCATTATGCACTTTCAACATGACTGTGAACCATGATTACTACTCTCTAGGACTGGTTTTCCAGTTAGTTATGCATTCACCTTATATTACAGATAAACGTCTGTACTCTGGGTATCCCTAATCGGGGAACACCCACGAAATGGAGGAGATAACGGCCACCTCCTCATGCACAGACCCCCCTCAGTACTCTCCGTGGCCCAGCAAAATCTTTAATCTGGCATACCCTGTTTCCCAGGATTGCCAGATTAAAGAGGTTCTAGTGTAGCACCATCTAAGCTGTATTTCTCTAGTTTGTTTCTGAAAAGATAATGCAAGATCATATCAAAAGCCTTACTAAAGGCTACCATATCTACAACTCCTCCCACCCCCATCCACAAGGCTTGCTACCTCGTCAAAGAAAGCGATCAGGTTGGTTTGTTCTTGACAGATCCATACAAATCTGTTAATTATTGCCTTTTAGACTTTGGAATCCTTAGATGGAAGGTGCTTTATAAACCTTAAGAAGAAGGTTTACCAGCACAGCTCTTGGTACACTGGGGCCGGGTAGGGTGGGATAGATGGCTGTAAACAGTGGTCTGGCCCAAGCTGGCCACTGACATAGGCTGATGCAGCTTCAAGGCTGTTCTAATTGCTGCCAACAGATAGCAACTCCTAAGGAGCTGCTCCACTGGCCAAGACTGCTAGACCATAGTGCAATCCAGCTGCATTTTTTCCCATCACAAGGCACCCATAGTCTATCCTGAAGTGCCCTATTTGAATGAATAAATTCTCATCTGCAGTCACTTGCTGCAGGATAATTACAAGAAACTGAAATTCTGCCCCTAAGTGTTATACAAATACTGTACCAGGTTTATTGAAGCCATGACTCTTATTCTAGAACTTGTTACTCTGATGTGCTTGTGATCTCACCAGTTGAGATTCTATCTTAGACGCTAAAGTAAGTTGGCATTTTTTCTGTCTATCTTATGGGATGATTTTTACTTGCACAAATTTATTTTTAACACATGAATTTTTTTCATTGCCATTCTTATTCTCTCTGACTCTACTGATGTGATTATCCTATCCGTACTACCGTGAGCTGGTCTATACTATGACTTTAATCTGAAATTAGCCCCCCCAAGATCTATTTTCTATGCAATGTATCCACACTACCAAGCCCATTATTCAAGAATAAGGGGCTGTGGAATTCGAACTCCGTATTCCTACCTTTCACGAGGAGTAACGCTATCCTGAACTTGTAAAATAACATTAGTGTAGATGTTCCGGTGTTGCTAATTTGAACTAATTGGCGTCTGGGAGGCCCCTACAGCTCTCCAGAGTGCTTCCTGGGGCTCTGAGTCCGAGGTAGCGCGTCCACATTAACGGAGCCTGCCTTGGACTACATTCAATTCTTCCCTGTAGTGAGGACACGGAACTTTGAATTTGTAAAATCGGGTGTCCAGAAGTCAAACTTAGTAAATTTGAAAGACTCTCTCCTAGTGTAGACATGGCCATACACCCTTTAAGATCCTCTAAGTAAAAGAAAAATAGCAATAATTATTGGATGTTTGCCAAGAGAATGCATATTATACCAAATATGTTAGATTATTCAAACAGACTATGTTTTTTCTCTGTCTAATGAGCCTATATAGCATAGGGATGCTATTAGGAGTTTGGCCTCAAGGAAAAGAAAATCCATCAGAAAAAGGTACCTGAGAATAGCATTTCTTTCCTAGAAATTAGTACAGGAAACGGCAAACCATAGGCAAAAATGGAAATTGTGCAGGCAGTTTTTTGGTCAATGTGAAGCAAATATTCCTAATGTAATTGACAGGGCAGAAGAAATATTTCTCAGGTTTTATAGATGGAGCTATGAGAATTATTGTTATGCTTTCTGTCATCCAAGTGGTAGAAAGCAAGTTGTTTTAACATCTTAAAAACCAACAACTCTCACTACAAAACAAAACCGTATCTCCACTCTGGGAGTCATTTCTTTGCTAAGTTCATAATTTTTCATGTTATCTGCAATCTGGCATTTTTAGGTCAACTGCACATATCAGGCAGTACTAGTTTTCAAAGTGTAGCCATGGAAACATGGGCGATCATACCTTTAGGGCTCAGGTTGGTTTCTACTTGGGGCAGTTAGCTCATGCCACCACTTTCTGCTACCTGAGCTACCACGACTCCAGTACTGTTTTACCATGCTAGCTTGATCAGAACAGGGAGCCTTTCCCTCTGCTTCCCAACAGAGCCTTCTGCTAGCTACACATACTCGCATGTAACCACAAGTGTAGGCAATGGCTAAGTGTGTATTTCAGTACCTCTCTCCTGCACTTCCCTTAAATCATTGGTTGCAATATATATCACAACCCTCAGGTTCCTTGTTGGTATTTCTAGGGAGATATGCCACTTTCACACCGAGGACGTAGGTCACCAAACAGCTCTCATTTTCACTTCAGGTATCTCCAGGTATCAATATTTCTGTCTCAAGCTGTACTCCCATCTCTTGGTGTGACTATCTTAATGCCCAATGTCATGTGATCAAGATATGGGCAGAAATATCTTGTGACAGGAGTAGGAGCCAGGTTCTGTGATCAGAGCAAGTGTCAGGCCTAGTATTTGGAACAGAAATCTGTAGCCAGGAATTAGAGCACAGGATCAGAACCAGAGCTCAGGCATGCTAACCAAGGATCACAGCTGGTGTCAGGAGACAGAGCCTGTGTCAGAACCAAAGTCAGCCTAGATATCAGAGCCAAGGGTCAGGAATAAAAGTCCAGGGTCAGAACTGGAGTACTTGGAGTGAGGCAAGAAGGAGCTGTCAAAGCCACGAACAAATACTTTGAGCAGCTACAGAAATGCTGCCACTGCTGAGCTTAAACCCCAGTCTACTGACCTTTCCAACTAATCATGCAGGGTAACCAATCAGGCAGCCTACAACAGGCTAGCTGTGCTCATTAGGTTGCCTGGAGGCTGGCTGTGCTGCATTATGACTGATCATGCCTGGTGCTGGCAGCAGTCTCTACCTGTAGTGGAAGGAGGAAGCCTGTAGTGGAAGCCTCACCTGAAGGAAGCTTTACCCTCCTATTCCACTGTAATCTCCTTCCACTGTGACAATTTCCTTATACTTACCTTCCTGGAAGAGTGGGGCTGCCAGTTCTGGGGTGGACTCTCTCTACAACGTCCACATTTGTGCTGCCTCTGTACACTTTCTTTTCTCTTCTCCAGTTCAGTAGCTTTGATCCCAAAATGCTATATTGGTCTTTGAAGACAATGAACGGAACCAGGTGCATAAATATGCAATTCGCCCATCAGCTAGTGGTCATATACATCCTACATTCTATGCACAAGGCTGGGCATTCTCCACCCTGACTAAGCTGTTGAGGGTCTAGTGTGTCCACTGTTAAACTGAGACTTTGAGTCTGTAACTACATATTAGATTGTCTGAGGTTTTGTTTTCCTTTTAGAAATGAAAGCTTTTTGTTTCTTGTATATATTTTATGTGCGGTGGCTATTCTCAGTGCTAAACTCCCAAACACTCTAGATGCCTTCATGCTAGCTACCCTTTTTAATTTTTGATCTGGAAAAAAGGTGGGTTTTTGGAGCCCTGAAGATCTATCCTTACTTTTTTCTATGCTCTTCTCTCCCTGTTCCTTTGGAGCATGTCAGCCCTGCCTCATCTGCCACCAGACTTACAGTAGAATGGTGAGAGCAGAGGCACTTTATTCTCTCCTTGAGGTCAAGCACTATTTCCCGCCTAGGGAAGTTGTTCAGTTGTTGGAATTTTAATAATATCCTTTATATTTTTGTCCAAGCTATTGTGGTTTAAAAGCTGTGATAATTGACCTGATGTTCTGGTTTTAGATTTATGGTCATAACCCTCAGGCTGATTTGCACAATGTGCTTTGAACTGAACAGTCTAATGCAAATATAATGTCTTATTAGTAAAGTACAAATGGTTACTGTGGGGGTTTGTACAACGATTTTGAGTTCAATATTACTGATGTGCCATATAGTAGATGAGTGTGTGTCTGTGTGTGGAGAGGGGAAGAATAATTAAACAAAATGGTGGTTTGAACCCCAGGAGGAGCATCAAATCAACAAAGATGAAATACTAGAAGCCTTAACTTGCGTTTAATGTGTAAGCTTTGTTGGGAGGAAGGGGGAGTATGGATATGTTATATGTACTCAGCATAACTGCCCAATCTAATTGGATGGAAAAATTGCTACCTAGTGAATCATTTATTTTCCCCAAACTGTTCCATTTTTCTACTGATTCTAAGGGAAGTAACTTTATGCTGAAAATTGTGTGAGAAATGTACAATAATTGTCCTCTGAATATAAGCCAGATTTCCAAAGTGATGTTTGGGGATTTAATATGTGGCTCCCATTGATGATATTAGGAGTTACATGGATGAAATCCATATACAGCTTTGCAAATGTGTCCAGTAACAAAGCTTTATATATCATTAGCATGTAAACACTTCATTTCTACTGCTACATCTATGCTATGAGCTCAGGCTGTGATTTCCTGGTCTTGCATACATACTTGCACCAGTTCTCATCATGCTAGTGTGAATATAAACAGTAGTATAACAGTGGTATCACCAGTAATGGATGACCGACTGAGCCATGCCAGGTACAAACCAGCTGAAATTGGTGGATATGTACTTGGTGAAGCTCAACTGTGTCTTCATTGCCATTTCCTTTCTACTGCAGCTACAATGCTATTTATACTCTTGCTACCTCAGTGAGAGCTAGTGTGCATGTGTACATGAGCAGGGTGGTCACGCTCTACCTCATAAGGTAGATGTGGCTTAAAACTTGTCCAGAATTGCTTGAAAGAAATGTGGTAAAATGGTAGTCACAGAGCTGAACATTAAGGTAAGCTTACTGATTCACTCTCAGAAAATGGTTTTTTCTGATGGACCCATCCTAACCTCCAGGCACTATCACAAAGTTTAATATTCAATTCCTAAAGAAACTCCAAACAATCAAAATTACCAATTGTCCAGCCCCACTAACTCAAGCTACATAGCACAATAAACTGACCAATCAGACAAATCAATTCAGCAAATGTACTGCAGCATCTCCAGAGCCTAGTCATTCTGTAGAAATTGGCTCTATCCAGATTGCATCCTGAATATTCAAGAAATGGGTTTGCAGCATATCTTGCACATTCTCAGATTCAGCCTATTTCAGACCAATAAGAGTGAGTTCCAAAATCCACAGCCCTTCAGAAGATGCCCTTCCAGCTGCCCTCCCCCCTTTAAATCGCAGGTGGCTGTAGATTGGCTGCCTCCAATAATTTAAACTATGAAAGAACTGGTGTCTCATAGAAGATTAGGAGCCAATTTAGGGCCTTATAGGTCAAAAACAGCCAGGGGCGGCCCGTGAGCCTAGGTGAGCTAGGCAGTTGCCTAGGGCACTGCTGCCCCAGGTGCCCGATGATGAAGTCACGGCCATTGACGACTGTGCAGGCAGGGGCGGCGATCGTGCCACCCCACCTAGGGCACCAGCTGTTGCAGCTGACCTCGGGCCGCTCCTGAAACCAACACCTCAATATATGCAGTCACCTGCTAAATCCATCCATGTTGGGCATGGCAATTGGGTAAAGAGGCACTATGTCAAACACTGATTTAATAACCTTTTTATATATAGGACTGACTGAAGTTGATGAAGCTTATTACAGATCCATCTACTAGTGCTTGTGGGATGTGTGGAAGTGCCTCAAAAACCTTGGAAATACTTGGATGCAAGTCTAAACATCACAGAAGGGGTGAAATGGAGTTGTCTGGGAGAAAACTGAAACAGATTTTTTTTGGAGAGTGTGTGAGAAAAGGTTTTATATTCCAGTACTAACTGGAAAAGAGATTAAATTTGACTACAGTCAAAATCACTCAATTAATACTGAAAGTCCGATTTAACTCAACCACCTAAAAATAAATATATTCATTCTCAGTTAACAGCATCTCCTCATTCGTTCCTCTCTCACTTTACTAATCGCTGATTATTCCATGCCCCCCCACAAAAGCTTCTTATCACAAAATATTTTTGTCTCCTCCTTCCCATCCATGGCATTCTCACACCTGGTCTCATTCCTCCATGCATTTACTTGCTAGCTCTCCTCATCTACCTCCTCTTGTGACCTGCCTGCTTCAGCATTTTGGCTTACTCCAGCTTTTTGTCCGTTCTCTTTGTCCATATAAACAACACTTCTGACCAATCTACCGCCCTATATTTGTTCACAGCCCAAATGGTTCAGTCCAGGAAATAAGGCAGGGAGGGAGATTATGGGGAAAAATGCAGTTTGGGCATCAAGAAAAGTTTCTGGCTGTGGAGTGTGGAGAGGCTCACTGCCAGAAATACTCACCAATCCTTAGACTGCTTGTCCTGATCTCCCCAAAACTTCTGAAATTAATAAGTTTTCAAATATCACCTGAAAAATGGTCAGTGTCAAAAAAGTTAAACTAACAACATTTGCGCTCACAATTAAGGTTAAAACTTCTTCCAGACTTCTTTTTTATTTGGAGAATTATGCTTGGCAAATATTTGCATATATTGCTCATATATGGGGGGGAAAAGGGAGGAGAGAAAAAAGGACAACTGGGAAAAATGTGACAAAGTAAAATTACAAAAAACAAAGATGGGTAAAGAGTTTTAGGAAGAAGAATGGGGCAAGCTGGAGAGAGACTGTACAGAAAACACGGGAAGTAATGACAGTACTGGGAATATGGGAAACACAGATGCAGCTTCATGACAAATTGGGGTCTTCAGTGCAACAAAATTAGAACTATTGGGCTCAATCAATGTGGAGTTTTTAAGCAATGAATGACTTCACTTACCATATATGTAAGAGCTAGACCCTGTGTGAAGGACAGGGTTTCCGTTTCCTTTCTCTTGTGCATTTAGTTCAGATCCTGGACATTACTGTAACAGAACACTTGTGGTTTAATTCAAATAAATGCTTTTCCATAGGTACTGAAAATGTCCACTTCCATCTAGAAGGGAATTTTGAACTGGTAATAGGGCTGCTTCTTTCATTATCTCTTCAAACCAAAATAAGTATTAAGTCTCTCTTTTTATCAGAAAGGTTACCAGCCAGCTCAAATATTTTATTATTTATTCAGGTGATAAGGAGAAACTGCATACTTATCTCTGACTCCAGTGACAGGGAATGATAGTAAGAAAAAAATACCACAATCCCTTGAAGAGTAATAGAGCTGGAAATTACACAGTATAACAGAAATTACACTGCAGTATAATAGGTTCTGTCTTTCATTATAATTATATCCTTTGTTTTATTGTACAAATGAACAAGGTAGATATAACTCATTTGGAAACTGTAATTTATGATCTTGTTATAAAAAATCTCTTCACTTGGACCCTCTTAAACCAATGTTATTAAAGCTGTCTCTATATAGAGGTCTAGCATATTATCTTTTTGCACTAAAAAGTATATATAGAAACTGGTAATATTTTATACAGTAAGTATTATTTTAAAATCAACTGACTATAAATTAATGACCGTACCTGGTAACCTGCTTTGAAGATATCTGGTTGCTAAACTGTGCTTGCCCAAATTGTACCTCTGGTACATGCTATTTAGGTAACTATGGTACATACAAGCAAGTTTGGATTTTAAAAGGGTTCTGTGTATGCACACGTTTTTGTGTCTATATCTGTTGTGCTCTGCTTTGAAACTTTAATCCATCGTCTTCTCACTTACATTCCATACCGTTTGGCTCTAGCATTTAGTGTAATCAGTAGAGACACTCTTACTTAGACATAAGGCTTTGTTGTCTCTTTAAACTGAAGTCCCACAGTGGGAATGTTTCAGGAGGAAGGTAGATAAAGACAAGGTTGTGCCTATCATCAGTGTCGGGATGGGTGGGAAGGTTCCTTGTGCATTCTGCTTCTCACATCACCTCCTGACTCATTTGCCTAGAGCTAGGAACAATCCCTAGCCCATGGAATGACTCAGTCCATGGAAACATAAACTAATGCATGTTAATTTCATATTATGTTCTTTCTAAGATCCCATTGGTCTTGGGCTGCATGCAGGGTAAGTGTGCATGTTTTGAGAATTAAAGGAATGCACATTCATTAAATGGTGATAAGATTTGTATCTACTTAATTGATATTCCACGGTTGTTTCAAATTGTCTGTTACATTGAATGTTCTTTTCCTTGTAGCTATGGGACAATATTCTACTTGCATATTATTTCTCATCTTCTCCAAGGGAAAGCCTACATCATAAAATTAAGTGGATTTAAGTTAGAGCAACCTACAGCCCCCACAGTAATTACATTGATTTTTCATATCCACATTACTCTCCTTCTTTCGGCAGGGCACAGCCTCACCCGGAGCACTTCCATCAATTTAACTGACAGTATGGCCAGCCCTATTGTTGGAGCACCAGCTGTTATTCCTGGGTGGTGGAGTTCTGGGCTGAAAGCTGTCAGGGCTGACAGCCAGAACAGTCAACTCTGACACTGCATCGACCTAACCTTCATCAATCTAAGTGTTATGCCTTGTGTGAAAGTGGAGTTATTAGGATGGAATAGTGCACAGTTTACATTGCCAGAAGCGGTATTGCAGTGTAGACACAGAGTTAGATTGATGTAAGCTGACGTCAACCTAACTCTGTAATGCAGGCCAGGCCTGAGTGATTCTGCCACTTTCCTTGCTTTAAAATAATCTGAAGTACGAATGACTCACCCACCATGTACTGCACTGAAGTGAAAACAAGTTCTTGTCATTTTCCTTTTTCAGTTGCCACAGTGCATTCTTTCTTCACCACATTTTCATCTTTACCACTTTCCAGAGTTCTTCCACTTGTGCTGGTATTCTCCTATATCTCTTTCAGTAGTCAAAAACTATGGCTGTTCCACACACATCTTCTTGGCTGCATATCTCTGCAGTGTTTGTGTTCCATAAATGAGTCTGTAATGCACAGACCCGTCTGCACCTGTAATTACATTTGGTGTAGCACAAAATTATATTTTGTCATCTTGGCTGAAGAGGAGCCACTGTGCATAGCTGGGTTCTGCCCAGATTGTACAGCCCAGATTGAATGCTGAGAAGCCACATTATGAATGGCATAAAATTCTGACCTTGGTTGGGAGAATTTCTAGAGATTGTTTTTGACATAGAGCCACTCATTTTAAATGGTGTGGTCTTCAATTTAACGACTAAGATAGTATAGTATGTTTCTGGCTCAGTTGAAGAACCACAATGAGAAGAAATCAGAATAGGCCACCAAGGCTACATCTAAAATGCTTTCTTTTGACGAAAGAAGATATGCAAATTCGGGGCGAATTTGCATATCTTCTTCCAATTGCTTTATCGGAAGAGGTTTTGTCGAAAAAGAAAGCAATTTAGATGTGGTTCTTTTGGGGGGAAAAATCCCCTTTTTGAAGGAACCCTGCACACCTAATTTTCTTAGGAAGAAGGGTTCTTTCGAAAAACGGGTTTTTTCCACGCTCGGAAGAAGATATGCAAATTAGCTCCAAATTTGCATATCTTTTGGCAGAAGAAAGCAGTCTAGATGTAGCCCAAGTGTTTCAGTAACTTTTGACAGACATACAGTATTGTGTAGCTAGTACATAATATAATAATTCCTCAGCTGTGGTCTTTTGATCACTAGCAAGCTGCAGAGCAGGCTGGTCATATGGTGTAGACAGTCATTGGTTTCCAGTCGCTTAAAGAGATGTCCAGGCTCTCCATTGTAGCCCTGTAAAATCAGCTAGAAATGAGAACAGACAACTTTGCTGGCTCTACTGCACTGAAGACCCCAATTTGTGATGAAGATGCATCTGGGTTTCCTATATTCCTAGCATTGTCAGAATATGGATCAGAATATAGATAACTTTGAGGAGGACAACTGCTTTGTATTTCTAACAGAGATGGGCTGTAGCCACATAGTTTTGATCCAGATTTGGAGTTGAATTTCTATTTCTGCAAAGGCTGTCCATCCACCTCACTATGCCACCTGAGAGATCGCATTTCAGATCTAGGTTCAGATTCAAACTTCTTCCTGTCAGTGGGCCCCAAACAGAACAGTTGTAATTGCTGAGTGCTGTTAAAATATAAACAAACATACCATAGTCCATGCTCAACAGATGCACCTATCCTGCATATGATTATCAGAGACTCCGCTTGCTTACTAGATAAGGCACTGGGATTGGGAGAGAGGAAGACCCTTCCTGATCTCCCGTGTGACTCTGGGGCTATGTCTAGACTGCAAGCCTCTTTCGAAAGAGAGCGTCTAGACTGAACGGAGAAATTTCGAAAAAGCGGCTTGCTTTTTTGAAAGAAAGCATCCAGTGAGTCTGGATGCTCTCTTTTGAAGAAGCCCTATTTACATTGAAGAGCGCCTTCTTTCGAAAGAGGAACTTTCGAAAGAAGGCGTTCTTCCTCGTAAATTGAGGTTTACCGCCATCGAAAGAAAAGCCGCGTTCTTTCGAATTAATTTCGAAAGAACGCGGCTTGAGTCTGGACGCAGGGGAAGTTTTTTCGAAAAAAGGCTACTTTTTTCGAAAAAACCCCTGAGTCTGGACACAGCCTGGGTAAGTCACTTTTCTGTGAACCTTTTAACCCACTCACCCTCTTTCTGTGTTAAGTCTGTTAAAATCATCAGCTTTTCAGGACAGCAACCTGATTGGTGATGGTGACAATTTTGCTGTTGACCAAGCCTATTCAAGAATGGTGTTCGTTTAATAGAAAGATTGTGTAATAATAATAATAATAATAAATAATGAAAAGGTACATACTCTGGAGTGGGGTGGGGGATAAGGGGTTCAGTATGCAGGCTGCCCTAGGGAGAGATGACTACCAGTCTTCCCCTGCCATCCCAGTACCAGTTTCTTTCCCCATTCCCCTGCCACTCTTCAATTCATATATGTTTGTTCAATGCCTCACATAATGGATCCCCGTTTTGTTTGTCGCCTCTAGTTACTAATGGAATATTAATAGTTATAATGGTTTAGTTTAGAAGTCTTAAATTTGTTATACAGAGTAAATAATTAAGCATAACTTTGAAAACATTAACCTACTTTGCTTTGAAAGGTATTATTTATTAATTACCCCTCCCCCAAAAAATGCTATGTGAGAAGCTACCCTATGTTTAGTTTTCTAGATTTACTAAACTCTAAAGGAAGCTTAAAATCCATATGAAGCTATGGTAATTCCATTCAATTTGAGCAATTTAATCATCACTGATTAGATAAAAAGTACCTTGTACAGTGGTACAGTGCAGTAGGTTCAGCAGGCAGTTTTTCGGAACATCTGTTTTGAGTGTCTCTCTTTATGTAGAATGTTTTATATCCCCACTTTTATGCCTTTTATGTCCTACTCTGATCAATAGATTGCCTATATTATTGTAGGTGGTGGGGCCGAGAGCACCATTTATTATTTAATTTGCTTAGTACATCCCATTGTAAGACCTTGGTTTCAGTTGGTTACATTTTGGCAAAGTTATAAGCCTTTGGGCTGAAAAATTTCATGCCAAATGTTTACCATGGTCTGAATTGTTCTGGAAAAATTCAGTCAAAACAGCTCAGCCATTTCAGTGAAAAAGGCCTGGGGGGGAAATACATTCTTTTACCATGTTAAATAATTATGGAGGCTTTTTCTGAAAATATAGAAATGCCACGCTTTGGATCGGGGACTTGAAATGTGGCTTGGTGAGACTTCGGGATTAGGATTATGCCTTTTGACATCCCAATGAAAATCCAGGAAAGTGTGACCAAGTTATAAAAAGCCTTTGATAAATCGTTGTCACATGCTCAACAGAGACTTCTTAGATTTTTAACTGCAAAATGTCCCAAAGATTCTCTCCATATTGGGTTTCAGCTTCAGGCTGAGAAGGACTGTCTCTGCAATTACAGTTCTGGGCTATTGTGCGCCATGCTGAATCCAGGATGGATATCTGAATTAAGAGCAGCAAGACTATGCCTGCTTTGCTGCTTATGACACACTTGCTGGATCCAGGCAGCATAGAGGAGGATACTGCCTGATTCAAATGCAAAGGGGACAAGACACTACCCACGGGGTCAGGAAGGGTGGCTAGGGGAGTAGATTGGGACAAGGAATCTAAGGGTATGGAAAAACTGGAACTGCAGAGTGGCAGGGGAATGGGGAAAGAAACTGGGACTGGGATGGCAGGGGAAGACTGGTAGTCATCTCTCTCTAGGGCAGCCTGCATACTGAACCCCTTATCCCCCACCCCACCCCACCCTAGAGCATGTACCTTTTCATTACTATTATTATTATTATTATTGGATGATCTTTCTATTAAACGAACACCATTCTTGAATAGGCTTGGTCAACGGCAAAATTGGCACCATCACCAATATAATATGGCCCTACTGCCACCGCAACCAAATTCACAAAACCAATATCCCTAAAGTTGAAATGGAATTCAAAAGTGATGTCGCAAAGCACATCATCGAGCCAATTACATGTCAATTTCAAGCGAATTTTGGAGACAGCTTGATGGAGCGGCGAATGCTTCCAGTCATCCATGCTTATGCGGTCACTGTCCACAGACTACAAGAGACCACGGTTTATAGAACAGTTGTGAACCTTAGCTCTCAATATTTTGCGCCAACTCAGCCATTTGTTGCGCACAGTCGAGTATGTTGGAAGGCATAGCGATTGATGAAATTGATCGAAACAAATGAATGGCCAGCAATGTTTATCAAAACACCTTAGAAAAATTACAGCATCTTCAAAGCCTTCCCCCTTTTAACTAACAAAACAATTGATCAATCACCTCAATTACTTTATTCTTGCCTTAAACAAAACTATTTTTAATAAAAAATGTAAATACCTAGTGCAAAAAACATTTTGCCTCGTGAAACGAGGTTTAAGGGATCAGTCGGCAAAGGCTTCCCCAGCTGACAGATACGTATCTAGACTGCCACGCTGTGTCGCATCAGCTGATCGGCAGCACAGCGTGGCGGCCACGTTTATTTTAATGAAGCAGGGATTATTTAAAACCCCGCCTCTTTGACTATGCTGAATAAACTAATTTACATGGCTCCATCAATGGAGCCATGTAGTCGAGACATACCCCTTGTGTTCAATAGCTGAGAAGTTGGAGAATGCACTCAGTGAAATCTCTGTTATCATGGCATACCGAGATGCGACACATTCAGCATGTGGAAAAGGCTTATTTATTGCTATGGTAATCCCTGCACCAGATTGATATTTCCTGATCTTGCTGCCAGATAGGGCCAAGTAAAAAAAAAATCCCACTTTTCTGAAGAAGTTTCCTGTGGATTTAAGGGAGTAATGAGACAGCCCTATACATGTAATAAGAGAATGAGCTAGTTAACTAGTTCCAGAAAATCCATTCATTTTCCTAGTAGTTGATTAGTTTTATCTTCTAACATATTTTTGCATAGTTTTTAATGGGGACGTTAAAGTTGCTTGTGAAGTGTATAAAGGTTGAGATGAGAGTGTGTGGAATATTATATGATGGTAGAATTTTCTGTCTAGATCAGGGATCTCAGACTCCTGGTCCATGGGCCATTCCTGGATAGAGCAGTTGTACAATCCAGCCTGGGAGTCCCTGGGTGGGGGGGGGGGGGCTTGTCTGTTTCTGTCCCCCAAACGCCACCCCTTCTCACCATCACTCCACCCTCTCCCTCCATGGCATCCTGTCCCCCAAGGGATGTAGCTTCTGGGATTACTGGGGAGGGATGCAGCAGCAGTGGAAGCCCACTGCCATGGGGAGGCTTGACCGTTTCTGCTGCGCTACACCATGGGGGGAGGAGAGGGCAGGGATTAAAAGACGGGAATAGAGAGTCTCCCCCTCCCCCCCCAAACACACCCATCCACCTCCAACTGGCTAGGACTTCTGTGCCAGATTATGCAACTGTTCTGGCTGGGGGATAGCCTGCGGGCTGGGAGTTTGAGATCCTTGATCTAGATTCCTTAATTGCCATACTGGATCAAAGCTGTGGTCCATTGAGGGCAGTGTCCTGCTATGGACACTGGCTGGTTTCAGATGCTTCAGTGGAAGAATACCTGCAGTATGTGATATTAAAATAATCTGTCCCATGGGGAAATTTCTTTTTAAATCCTATCAAGTAAAATTGATTTATAGTTTGAAACTTGAGGATTTAAAGTACTTCGAAGCATCTGCGTGTTTTCTTTTTAACTCTTATTATTGTTACTTGAAAATAACCTTTAATCCAGGAAAGAATGACAACCTTTCTAGAATATATTCTTTCTTCCATGCAATTCACCATTTTCCATTCTTAATCCCTGCCTTTTCCACAGGGGGTTATCCTTCTACCGGTTGAACCTCTGTAGTCCAGGACTGTCTATTCCGGCAACATCCGTGGTTCCCAGTGGCTAGGAACAGAGCCCACCAGTGGGGGCAGCGGAGACTATGGGGCCGGGAAGCTGGAGGGGGGGGGGGGCAGAGCTCACGCGACAGCAAAGCCCACAGCCAGCTGGGCTGCTGGGAGCTCTGCAGGGGTAGGTAGCAAAGCTGCCACGAGGCTGGCGATGGAGGTGCTGCAAGGCCTGTGGTGGAGCTGCCACGAGGCCAGCAGGGCCGTCAGGAGCTCTAACAGGGCTGCTGTACCTCACAAAGCCAGGAGGCTGGGGAGAGGAGCCCAATGGGGAAATCTTTTCTGGTCCAGCAAACTCCCTTGTCCAAGACTGGTCAGGTCCTGAAGATGCCGGACCAGCGTGGTCCAGCCTATGTTAATGTGTCCCATAGAAATGCACTGGTTAGAGTCAATGTTTCTTCCCACAAAACATGTTCTTTTGGATTTTTCCTCCTATGTCTATGGAGTGCAAAATTGGTGCTTTGCAATCTAAGATCTTTCTACTGCTGTTGTGGTTTGATAACTGAGCTTGACTTATGGTTTGAGAAGTTAAAATGCCACCTCTCGAAGTTTGACTGGCTTTGCAAGTAAAACTTCCAATACACTGAAGTTTTGGCATGGTTTTCAGAATACTGTATGATTTCAATCATTTCATTCAGCAGCCTTCCACTCTCATAGAAAAGAGCAAAGCCTTTCAGTTAGTGGTCTGCTGCTTTATTTTTTTAAAAATCTCTTTTTACATTTTAAAAGCCAAATCCTGCTGTACTTACTCAAGGACCAGTTATGCTCTGTTCCATCCACATAGGTACACTGAAGTAAATGCATTGACTGCTGCATCACTCCCCATATAACAGAGCTGAATTTTACCCTCAAACCTTTGTCAGACAAAATTCTCAATGAAGTCAGTAGCAGTTTTGTTTGAGTTGGCCCAGAAATGTAATGTAATAGGGGCATGGATCTTCACATTCTATCCTTGCCTGCAAACCCCACTACTTTTTTCAATCCTAGATACAGATTATGGATTATTCCTAACTGTACCAAACAGAATGTTTCCATTATTTTACTGGTAAATGTTGTATGGCTGTTAGAAAGGAGAATGCAAGAATACCACTGAGAGTCGGCTGCGCCTGACCCTGATTGTTTGTAAGACTTGACTCAGGCTGTCAGGCCCCAGGAGGAAGAAGAAAATGTGTTACAGTCCCAGATTATGATTTTGTGGGAAAGTCCTATTTCTGGTCTCAGCAGATACTCTGGGGTCTATTTTTCCATTAAGATTTACACTGTTTGTTTGGGTAACTCCCCTTAATTGGCAATAACAGTGAAGCATGTAAATCCCCAGAGCACTGGTCAAAAAATAGACCATTTGATTTAATTTAAAAATAAACTTCTGTATGTTTATGTTTATGCAGTATACAATTTAATAAATTATTGTCTCTTCCATCATCAAGTACTTCCTGAGCTACATTTAAGAGACTCAGGTACTGATTTTGGCTTGAGTATTTTAACACCAAATGGTGATGAGTGATTGTTATTAAATTAAAACAAAATCTAGGAATCTGCCGCTTATCCTCTATTTCCAATGGATGGTCCAAAGGTCTGAAATACTCACACACTTGTCATGGTGCTTCTTGAAATTCAAAGGAACACAAATAGAATTTTTAAATAGTTAAAAGCCTTCGGGTCACAACTCTTTCAGTTATATGCACAGTAAAGCAAGGAAGCAACATTAGTCTGCTGTAAGAGGAGAGATCCGTAGAAAGTTTGTGTTCCTCTTAATTTAGTTAAAACATTTGGCAGGGGTGTATGTGGCTTAGTGATGTGAAGATATTTTCAAATGAGTGTTAGCATTTAACCGACCCATGTTGTGCTAGTAGTGTTCTCTTGTATGTTACTTTTTGTCATTGAATAATGCTGATTTATTAAGCTGTGTGCTTCAAGGGCATTGTAAAATAACATGTAGGGGCAGGACTGAACTGTGAAAGCGAGAATTACTGTATCAGATCATGTCCAATTAAAATATGACAAGCACAGCAGGAGAAATTGGAAGAAGAGTTTATCTTTCATGAAAGAGAAGAAGTCATTATATCAGTTAGAAACAAAGTACGTGTGAAACAGATTTTCCACCCTTTCTCTCCCTCTCAGAAAAATTAATATCTGTTGACATTTATATCAGGAAGAAGTTGAAATCTCATGTTCAAGGGCATTATGGCAGTGGCAACTGAACGAAGAGCACTGCAGCCATACATACTAAAGCTATTCTTTCTCAAAGTATGTGTCAAACCAAAAGTTAAAACATTTGTAACAGACAAATAAAATAGTTTGAAAATTAGATTTTCTTTTAGCTAAAATTATACTATATGATTAAAGGAAGGCTTATAGTCTTTCTAGGTCTCTTGGGCTTCCCAGATAAATCTTTTAGGGAAAACTGGAATAAAAAGTATTTAAAAAAAATCAGATTCTGTACTTTTATAAGATTTGAAGTATAGTTTTTCCTATTATGAGTTTTGATATAAAATTCTCTTTGGTATGAGGTAGAGAAACTGTGCATTGACTTCCACTACCTCTACAATCCTTTATATAACCTATTTGTATAACATTCACTAGCACTTTGCTTGCAGAAATGCAGAATTGTAAATATAAATAGATGCAGTTTTATTTATGCATAGCTGTCCTTGATCCTTCTGGGTCATAGCATGTGGCTGTGTTGAATAGCGCCTCTTGAAGGTCAATTTGAGGCTTTTCAAGACTATCATCTGTAGAAACAATCATATCCGAGTGGCTGAGCAAAGTGAGGCCTTCACTCAACTTTATGGAATTTTTCTGTATGTTTGGATGTAACCTGATAATTTTTAACAGGACATCTGATCAATTACCAAAATTTAGGGAATCTTCTAGGCATCACTGTGAGCAGAACTCAACTGATGTAGGGAGAAATTGAAAAAACTCGAAGAAATAAAAAATTGGAGGGGGACACAGCTTCGGACACGAGTTTGTCACACCCATCATCTGTAACTGTCTGCAAATTACAGAACTTGTTGATGGCAGCTGCTAGACGTTCCAGCCAAACACCTACCCCACCTCTTTCAACTCTGTTCATCCTTCCAATGGAACTTAAAATGTTTCCCCTCACCTCACCTCCCTAATGACTTTTCTGTGAGACAGAAAAAAATTAATAGATTACAAATCGTTGGGTAGATGAAGGCGGCATGCAAGGGACCCTTTGTGTATGGAATGAGTTCAGTCTACAGAAGCAACAAAGTTTACAGCCCCGTAGCTTATTTGGAAGAATAGTCTATCAAAAGCTAGTATAGTTTCCATTATCAGTTTAAGAAATTCAGTATTCCCATGTGATGTAGAGACAGTAACTTTGGTTAGAGACAATAATGAAGAACTCTTTCCAACAACATGGAAATGTTGACCCATTGAATGCTTCTGTCCTTCAAGAAAGGATTTATATCTTTTTTGCATCTTATCCAGGCATGTGGATAGTCAAAAAAAAAGACATGTTTAGTGCAGTGTGCATTATAAGGTTGAATAATATCCATTGGAATGAAGTCTAATAATATTCCTTCTTTCATGTGGAATGAATGACATAGAGCAACCTCTTGAGATGTGAAGTTACTATGAGATCCTCACACATATCAACTAATGTCCAAGTCCCACTTATTACTAGATCTTAGAACATTGCCTGGATTGGGGGAACAATCTCAAGAAAAGAGCGTTTAAATTCAATTAAAATTGGTAGCTTGGGAAAGCTTCAGTCTTGTCCTATATGTTTCATTAAGGTTGGATTTTTTTTTTTTAAGGAATCTTGAGCATGGACTGGCACAATAGCTGAACCCATCTGGCAGGCTTCTGTCATAATGGCAGAATCTAGCTCAGTTGCTTGTGTGATGAGAAAAATCTACTCATGTCTTTTTCTTCTCTTTACCACCTGCATTACATAGCTGAGAGCAGAATTTAGCAATAATAATAATTTAAACACATTAATTTAATATGCGCTTTTGATTTTAAAGGTAGGGAAAACATTCAGATCCTAATTTTTATATAAAAATACTAGTAGAATTCACCTTCAAACTGATACATATATAATAGTGTGTGTAAGATGGAATGAAAAAAACCTAAAAAATTGAGGGACATTTTTTCACTAATCTATGTAGTACCTCTTCATCTTGATTCCTGAGTAAATAATAAGAGTAGATAAATTACATTTAAACTACTGCAACACTCTCTAACTTTGACTTTTATCTTGCAGAGACAAACGTGAAGGAAAATGCTATGAAATTCATGGAGATGCTGGAGAATAAGCTGCATAGGTAATGATGGCATGGTGGAAACATTTAAAAGAATTAAATGTTTCTTTATAAATGTAAATGTGGTTTTAGCATGTTGGAGAACTCTTCAAAACACATTTAAAAAACCCCAGCAAAACACAGAATTTAGAAAGTAAAGTTTCAAAGGGGATTTTTTGTTATTAATCTTTCTTTCCAGCATCCTGAAAAGTGCAACAAAATCTTATTTAAAAAAAAAATACAAAGACATGGAAGTCGCATAAGTTTCTATATTGTGGATCATGCTGCATCTGCTTTGCACTACTCTGCTAGTGGAAAGTGATCATGTAAACATTGTTGACTCATAGCCAGTTAGCTGATTCCCCTGGTATGAGAGTATTCTTTAGGGGTATAGATTAGTCATATACCCATGTCAGCTGATCACTGACATAGAGGGTGTGATATGGCAGGAAAGGGACATGGTCAGGATAGCACTGCATCCACCTTAGTGCAAGCTGTCCGTATGACCATGAGACAGCTCTATTTTAAGTTGCAGACTAGTCTGGCAACCTTGAGTTATGGGGAGCACAACATTGATTTAAAACCACCTGCCCCTCTGGCACTTGTACTCAAAAGTACTAGTTGGGCCAGATAACTTTTCCCATGAACTCTGTGCTCTCATGTATTAAGTATTGATCCACTTAATTTTGAATGGTTCTGAAAAATATAATGAAATTTTTCTTTCCTCTCTACCCCCCCACAAATTAATAGAAACTAAGACAACAATATAGCTGTTTTAAGTATAACCCTACTCCAAATACATATTTAAACTACCACAAGGATTAATATTTAATCTTCTTGCTACATGAAGAACTCTTGTGCCTCCCTCAAGGGTTGCCTTGCCTTTCCCAAGCTTATTACCAGGTATGATGTTGCTGTTGTAATGGAACCATCTGTTAGAATGGACTATGTTTTAAAGAATTATTTACATTCTTTTAAAAGTCTGGCTACATTCCATTGTTGATGTGTATAAAAATCTTCTTTGTTCTGCTGGACTGGAATTGAGAATACTACCCATGCAATATTTACCATATTGGCAGAGGGAAGACTCCAGGATTTTAGACCTGTTCATATGTACTTCTGAATACTAAATATTGATTATGTTAAAGCAGTAAATTTAGCAGTAAATCAAAATCATAGTGCAAAATCTTGTTTGTTTAAATTTTCATCAAGAATACAGCTTCTGAAAGAATATGGTATAGCATGGCTTAGTATAGTGTTAGCGTTTCATGGATTTATATCACTACAACAGAGCCTCCAACAAAGAGAATCATTTTCCCTTTAATAGTTAACCAGAGGGAAAATCTGTAGAGAAATGTCATTTTCATTTTCTTCAGTGGGAGGTTTTACGGTTGTGGACAGCATTGCTGCTAGCTTTGTAGTTAAATGTTGAATTGCTTTAAAAAAATTAAATATTGCATTTGAGTTCTCATGCCAACCCAAAACTTTTTTCTGCATTACTGTTCTTCTAATACTAGGGGGTTTTATGTGTTTTGTACACTCTGAGCTGTTTAATGGGTTTTGAAAGAGTATGTGTCATGCGTCTGCCTCCTACCCCTCTCTCTCATTTCTGAGACTGAAATTTGTGCTGGATTTAGCGATGCCATCATGCTGGTATTCATCCTGTTTTGTTGAAGTGTGTCATTTCTGAGAAAATATTGAAAGTTAAACCCTCCTGTGGCACTATGCTATATATTGAAAGCCCATGCTGTCAAGTTATTTCTTTATCAACAAGGGGCGAACATTTCAAACTAGTTCTAACAGACTTCAGCAATATAGTGAGTGGTAATGCAATATGTTTAAATTGCATTGATAGGTTGCATTCCTTAGTACTGTATAGAGTTTCCTATGTCTGATCCAATCTGGATTTTTTTTACTGAAACTACATTATAGGTCTTCATGTTTTATTACTTAGAGGTTTCTGTCATCATTAGGGTTGCCAGGTGTCCAGTTTTGAACTGGACAGTCCAGTATTTGAGCTTTCTGTTTGGGAAACAAATTGAGAAAATATAAATGTCTGGTATTTTCTAAATAAAATGTAATGTAGATTGTGATGTAATGTCAAGTGTGTCCAGTATTTTTGTTGGAAACCATCTGGCAACCCCTAGTCATCAGGTTTACTGAGAACTAAATACAGTAAAACTCCATAGGTCCGCGTCCAATGCTCTGGCACTTCTGATGGTCCGGCACCATTGGGAACGCAGAAGTGCTTGGGGCAGCTGGACAATTGGAGCTGCCCTGCACCCGGCTTCCCCGATTCAGCCACTGCTGAAACTGACCAGCAGCTGACTTGGGGACGCCTGGGGCAGAGCAGCTGGAGTGCTGCGGGGCGGCACTACAGGACCAACCCGGCAGCACCCCAGCTGCTCTGCCCCGGGCTTCCCAGAATCAGCCGCTGGTCAGTTTCAGGAGCGGCTGAATCGGGGCGCCTGGGGCAGAGCAGCTGGGGTGCTGCCGGGTTGGTCCCGTAGCGCCGCCCCTCGGCGCTGCGGGACCAACCCGTCAGCACCCCAGCTGCTCTGCCCTAGGTGTCCCCAAGAGCAGCTGGGGTGCTGCCGGGTTGGTCCCGCAGTGCCGAGGGGCGGCGTTACGGTACCAACCCGGCAGCACCCCAATGCTCTGTCCCAGGCATCCCCAAGAGCAACTGGGGTGCTTCCGGGTTGGTCTCTCAGCGCCAAGAGGTGGCGCTACCGGACCAACCCGGCAACACCCCAGCTGCTCTGCCGCAGGCGTCCCTGATTCAGCCGCTGCTGAAACTGACCAGCAGCGGCTGAATCGGGGACGCCTGGGGCAGAGCCAGACTATCAGAAGGGGAGGTTATGAGGGGTCTGAGGTGGCATCCCCGCCCACCCCACTCCAGACCCCTCATAGCCCCCCCCTTCTGATAGTCCGGCATATCTGATAGTCCGGCACCTCTTGGGTCCTAAAGGTGCTGGATTATCGGAAGTTTACTGTACATGTAGTTGAAGATCTGCACATACATTCCTGCAGTCATATTAGTTCATTTGTCATGCATCTTTCACAATTATACCAGCCCTCTGCTCACTGTCCATCTCACTTAGTCTAACATGGCAGACACCTGAGCATCTTCAAAAGGCTACGATTAAAAAAGGTAAACATTCAGAAAAACAGGTTCTCCCAAAAGAGGAATCTGTACCCCATTCCTCCCCCCCAATACACTCCAAAAAACTTCCTTCTGCTGTCCAAGTCCCGAGGTAGGGACTGTCTAGTGATAGATTTTTTTTTTTTTTTTTTTTAGAACTGACACTTATAAGAACAGAATAGTTCCTATCTCCAAGAACCATAGGGCTAGAAATGTGCATGTTATTCACCGGAAAGAGAAAATGCTTTGCATTTCAGTGGTATCCGCACCCTTTTCTAAATTTGGATGGGCTTCAGATATATCTTTGAAGTCATGATATAAAAAAAAACCCTTATTTTAGGCCTTTCTTGAAAATTTGTCAGGCTCTCTGAGCCCTACAAAAGTTGTACCTGTGGTAAGACAGACATCTGATTTTATAAGCAGAGAGAGTGAAAATCTTTTTTTTTTTTTTTTTTTTTTTTGAAATTCACAAAAACTTTTCTTAAGTAGCCTTTCTAAAACATGTGACATTACACAGAATATATGAAATATGATATAATGGGCTTTATCAGGATTTTTTGGCATGAGGTTCAATGCTCACTTGCAGCTTGCTTTGTGATTAATATGACCATCCTAAACTCATGACCCCCACATCTTCATGTGTTCATATCAACTCCCTCCCCTAAAAATAACTTTCCTACTTCAGTATGTCTACAACGAGTTGTTCCTGCTCTCTTTTCCTAGGAGGCAGTTCAGATCTGCTACTTTTAAGTAGGTGGCTAAGCTCCTTGCATTGTATTAAGCCAACAGAATTTCTATATCTCCTCGTGAAGTAACCAGGATGTTACTTAGCTCTCTTTTAGCAGAATACTTTAATACTAAAATGGATGAATTGGATTAACAGGTAGATTTCCCTTTAGCGTCAGTGTATATTCAGTTTTCCACAGTGGCAGAGTCAATCCCCAGAAGGGTTGCCTAAGTAAAAAGGTCTAACAGCATAGATGATGTGCTTATTTTTGGACACTTTCCAACCATGAACCGTGGAATTGTTTGTTTTGTTTCCAAAAGGAAGTATTTCCTGAAATTTAAGGTGCTAGTCAGTGTTCAGCAGGAGAAATGAAGGCCTCTTGGGGAGAAACAGAGAAGTTACTATCCCATTCCTGACTACCAGGTTCCCGCTGAGCTTTTACAAGGTGTTTGCACATTAGGAAAAAAAGGTGTGATCTTAGCTCATTTTTGCCAGCATACGGCAACAAATACTGGGTAAAATCCTAGTGAAGTCAGGACAGTTTTTAGCTTTCAGATGTGTTAGCAGCCGGTCAAGGTAAATACTATGAGGGGGCCTACTGTTTACTTAACCTCATGTTAAAATTACAACTGCCTTGTCGTATCTAGTATTTGTCACCATGTTTTTTCCTAGACTAGACAATGCCTAAGAGGCAGCTGCCAAAAGCAATGACGTTTAGTAACATGCTCCATGGCAATCCTCAGTTGACTGTCTTAGGTTTTCATTTTCTTATGTGTGAAAGCCTGGCATATCAAGGGTTCAAAGAACATCACAGAAATTGATTCATCAGATTCTACCTTAACTTATATGAATGGAATTTGCATGTGTTCACATCTCTCCTTACTTTCCAGTGGGAAGTATTGGTGGTGGAGCTATTCATGTCAAGAATGAATGCCATGTCTTCCAGTCTTGTTTGACCAATAAAAAGATGATTGTATGCTATAGTAACTGTGGGCCATAGTTGTGACCTATGTATTTACTTTATACATAGTTGCTGACCTCCCCAGACTCCTAAGAATGCTGTAGAAAGGCCTGTAGTAGAGCGCCCTAGTCATAATTCTAGCCCCACATTAATCAAGAATCCTTGTTTTTTCGACTTCTAAGTTCACCTGCAAAGTTTTCCATTGCTACTTTTCATCTTCTAGACCTGCTACAGCAGGATTTGATTATTTACCAAAACAGGAAGAGATGGGGTTAAGGCATTTTTAGAACATCATAGAACTATCCAGAACAGTAATGGGAGATTTTATCTACTCTGACATCAGATAGAAAAGGTAATACTGGAAATGTTGTATTTTGATGTAAGTTATCAGAATGTATTGAGGACAACTTTTTGTTTCAGAAAGCGGAAGAAATAACCAAGGGAACAGCCATTTTAGACTTGAGTCTAACCAGCTGAGGGGAAATGGTAGCAAATCTGAAAATGGAACACAATTCAGGTGAAAATGATCATGAAATAATAGATTTCATGATTCTAAGGAAAGGAAGGAGTGAGCGCAGCAGTATAAAGCCCATAGAATTCAGAAAAGACGACTTTAACAATCTCAAAACTGGTAGATAATGCTGCACTGGAAGAAAATCTAAGGGAAAAAGGAGTTCAGGAGAATTGGCAGTTTCTTAAGGAGACAAGACTAAAGGCACAACTGAAAACTATCCCAATGTGAAGGAAAAAATAGGAAGAATAGTAAAAGGCTCATAAAAGAACTCTACAAAAACAGAAGCCTGGATGAATTGCTAATGATGAGCACCCTAGTCATAATTCTAGCCCCACATTAATCAAGAATCCTTGTTTTTTCGACTTCTAAGTTCACCTGCAAAGTTTTCCAGTGCTACTTTTCATCTTCTAGACCTGCTACAGCAGGATTTGATTATTTACCAAATCAGGAAGAGATGGGGTTAAGGCATTTTTAGAACATCATAGAACTATCCAGAATAGTACAACCATGAAGGTACAAAATCAGAAAAGCTAAAACATAAAGAAAGTTGCACCTGGCAAGGAACATAAAAGGCAGTAAGAGGAGGTTCTTTAAATAGGTTAGGATCAAGAAAAAAATAAGGGAAGTATAGGTCCTCCATCTAGTGGGGAAGGAAAACTAGGTACTGATGACATATAGAAGTTCAGAGGGGTTTAATGTCTATTATACTTCAGTCTTCTCTAAAAGGTTAATGAGGACCGGATACTTAGCACAATAAATATTAATAAGAGGGAAGCCAAAATATGGAACAAACAAGTTTAAAGAGTATTTTGATAAGCTAGATGTATTTAAGTCATCTAAGGTGCTTAAAGAATTAGCTGAAGCAATCTTGCAGATGTTAACAATTATCTTTGGAGCATGGGTTAAGATCTCAGAGGACTTGAGAAGGGCAAACATAGTACCTGTCTTGAAAAAGGAAAGAGAGAGAATTTGGGGAATTACAGACCAGTCATCCTAACTATAAAATCAGGAAAGATTCTGGGACAAATGATTAAACAATCAATTTAGGGTTGTAAGGATTAGCTAGCATGGATTTAAGAACAAATAATTGCAAATCAACCTAATTATTTGACAGAGTTACTGGCCTAGTGCGTAGAGTGAAAGCAGTAGACATGATATATCTTAATATTAGCAAGGCTTTTGACACAGCTCCACATAAGCAAAATGTGGTCCTGATAAAATTACTGTAAGATGGATGCACATCTGGTTTACAGACCTTACTCAAAGACTCGTTATTAATGGCTCACTGGCAAACTGAGAGGCTGTATCTACAGGGGTCGTTCCTGAATCTGGAACTATTTAGTATTTTCATTAATGATTTGGTGTACCTGGGTCAGCATCCATGTCTTGTGAGCGCCCCCTTGGTCAGTGGTTTCTTAGATGGGTCTTCAATGACTCTGCCCTCCGGCTATAACACACTCAGTCTATAGATGGGATGAAACAAACCCCCTTCTGGAGTATGCAGTCTTTACCTTCTCCCAGGCCGGGTTGAGGGCCACTCCCCTAGGGCTTTTTCTCTAGAAATATTTCTTGAGCCTAGTCCACCCTGTCACACTTGGGTAATGGAGTACGGAATATGCTTCTATCATTTGCAAGAAGCTGGGAAAACAGGATTAGAATTCAAAACAATCTTGACAAATTGGAGAATCTTAATATGGCAAGATGAAATTCAGTACAAACATGTGCAAAGTACTTCATGTAAAAAGAATCAAGTGCACAGTTACAAAATGGGGAATAACTGTCTAGTCAGTTGTATTGCCAAAAAAAAAAAAAGTTCTGGAAGTTATAGTAATCACGAATCTGATTCTACAATCTGATGCAGTTATGAAAAAGGCGAATATTCTGCGGTGTATTATGAGGAGTGCTGTGCCAGAGATCCTCAAAGCAGGCCTTCCCAGCAACTGCACGCCAGGGCCCTTTGTTCTAGCAACATCTGTGGCGCTGCCAGTCTCTCCCAGATTTGAGAGGTTGAACCTGTACTTTGTAAGAGTCAGGGTGAGAAAACAACAAGGTTTATTTTTAAAAGTTCCTCTGAAGCTGCAGATCTCTAAAGATCTGCTAATTCATTTCAAACAATTATAATAAACCTTAAGTAATATCCTTAAAAATATGTAGAATATACCAGCTCTTATGATACATGATAGCAGCTTCTAGCCCTGTCAATCAATGATAACCTATAAAACCTCAAAACATTAAGCAAATATGGCATAATCAGTCCAATAATGTCGTCTTATTGATCTGCAGGACTAAGACGACAACATTCTTAGGCTGATTCTGCCATAAAATCTTTAACTTTTGCCTCATGACAACCGGGTTTTATGGCATATTAAACATTGTCTGGCACATATGTTAACATGAGACTTGCCCTGTCTATTGCCATATCTATGATAGATTTACTGTGCAGGAGCGTGTACCAAGAGAGAAAATATCTTAACGGAGCAAATCAGAAATCAAATAGAAAGTCAAGAGGTCCCAAAAATTGTAATAGTTATCTTTTCTAACACATTCAGAATGTGAAAACCAAAGCATCATGAAAAGACTAAACCTAGTATTAGCACAAACCTGAAACATAGTATTAGACCAGCTCCATCATTACTTAACTAAACTTTTTTCAAGTATGTCATCAAACTTGTCTGCTATTGTTTACGTCACCTATCCTTCAAGTTGTGTTGTTATGGACTGGCAGAGCCCAGTTCGTGATCAGTGGGGCTGTGCTCAGACAGAGGATTCATGTGGAACAACCTGCAGAATCAGATCTAAGTTGTTAAGAGTATAAACATGTAGTTCTCAGGCATTTTGTAAGTAAAGCAAATCTTAGATAGGTGCCTAAATATGGGAGCCTATCTCTAGGCATCCAGATTATCAAATTTTGGCGTTGTTGTTTTTAGACACGTGGAGTCATTCCTCTTCAGCTGGGTTTAAAAGAATTTGCTTTCAATCAAAGTGGGTTTTCATCCACAAACTTCTTACATACTTAGTGGGCAAAATTTCCCTCTCATTGTGGTTCCTCTGTATGCTGCTGCACACAAAGCCTCACAACTTTCTGATGAAGGGTTCCCTAGGTAGAGACACTGCATTGGCCAGGACCCAAAATAAGTCACCTCACAAGTTTCAGAGAAGAGCCATTCTAGGGAGCACAGATGGGCTGCAGTAATATAGAGAAATCTCCAGTCTGCATAAATAATATGGTTGCTGTTTTAGCCTCTTACATACATAACTCAGAATTGGAACTGTGCTAATGTGACTTGAAGCTACTTTTGCCCTTCCCTCCCCAATGCTTCAAGTTTTATGTGGCACCTTCAAGAGACTCAGCAAAAAATCTAACCCATTGTTTCTAAGTACACTGGTTTTGATTCACTTAACTGTTCCAAGTTAGATAAAATATACCTTACTAGTGACACATTCCCTCCCCCCTTTTTTAGTCCCAGCCACCCTAGTCATATGCCAGCTGTGAGAACATTAGCTACAAAATAGTGAACAGCAGACGCTTTATGTGCTATGATGCATGCCATGATATCTTATAGCCCACCTGGTGATGGGTTCCAACTCCCTTATCACAACTGCCTGAGGCAGGAAACCATTTTTTATACCAGTTGATATAAAGATGACATTTCTTGAGCTGAATGAATATAATGTGATTGTACAGTACTCCAAGCCTCAAAAGATTATTCTGTGACATCCATTCACCATAGAAATAGGACATTACTCTAATTCTCAGATAAAAATGTAAAATTATTTTTAAAGAATAGCGTTTTTAAAGGATAACTGGTGACAATTACATGAAGCAGTTTTACTGAATTGTTTTCTCTATTCTGCAAATGGCAAAATAAATTAATACGACTGCCAGTAAGCTGAAATATTGAAGAGAACGTGTTTTGCCATTATTTGGTAACAATACACAACCCTGTAACCTTGCAAATGCATACAAAACCTTTTTTTAATTGATTCTCACTTGCTATTTGTCTTGCTTTTTTCCATTCTGCAGTGTTTGTTTTATCTTAATAGTGACTTTTGGCAACGTGTGGACCCACAGTATAGGCAATGATAGCAGTCTTTCTTTGGAGCAATGCTGTGCTCATTTGTGTAGCTGCTTGCTTAATGGAGCATGAAGTGTGTGTGTTTTAGGATAACTTGTACTCATATTTAATAAAGGAGCAACAGTCTAACAGAGCATGTACACAATCAGGTGAATCATCTCCAAGTGCTTAGTTGGTCTTTAAGATGTTCACCTTCCCTCCCTGTGCCTGTCAATTGATCCTTCTCACAAGAGTCTCCTCAGACAGGAGATACATTAAGACAGATCTCTCCCTCAGACAATAGGGATGTTAAATTTTGATTAATCAGCTAATCGAATAGTTGGTGGAATTTCCATCAACTACTTGATTAGTTGATAAGGGAGGCACTCGCTATCCTGCTGCGCCTTTCCCTTTCAAACGTACAAGAGCCGCCTGCGGCTCCTGTACATTTCAGAGACACACACACAGCGGGTTCCTGCTGCTTCTCTCCCTTTGAAATGCACAGGAGCTGCCTTCGGCTCTTGTACATTTTAAAGGAAGAGGAGCAGCAGTTGGACCAGTGTGAGCCGGACTGTTTCAATCCACACTCATGCCGTTTCCCCACTGCCCTCTGCCTCCTTTGTCCCCTGTGGAGACGGTGCTAGGGGGAACCAACTTTTAAGCTAGCACCAACTTTTCTCTGGTAGAAGCAAGGGGGGGGGCAGCGACTAGTCGAATTCCTACTAGACTACTCAGTAAGCTTTTGCTTATCTGGTAGTCGACTAGTGGCTTACATCCCTAGTGCAGTCCCTTCTAACCCTAGAGGTGATTGAATCTGTAAGTCTTTCATGGGATGATGCCATGTAGTGACTTTCCCCAGGCTCCTCACCCATCCTGCCCAGCCTTACCCAAATAGCACATGGAGCCTGAGGGAGGAAGGGAATGATTTTACTCTGGCTCCTCTTCCAACTTCATGCCTTATGTGTTTGCTCAGAACTGTTGGACCAATACTCCGAATACCTTTCATCTCTGTGCATAGATGAGGAGGGAACAGTACATGTTCCTTTGTTATTGAATATGATTTTTATCTTACCAGTGTCCCCTATGTGATGTAAAACATTTAAGGATCACAACTGGACAAAGTAAAGATTTAGATTATAAACTCACTCCTTTTGTTACAAAGAGCGGTGGGATCTGTCTGCTACAGGGAGAAATATTGCATGGAATAGAAGATGCTCATTTATTCTGGTAATAGGAAACATATAGTTACCTAGAGCATATCAGAAAAAATGTGAGAGGGGCTGTGGGTAGAGGATACGTATTTGGAAAGCAAGCTGATTTCCTAGACTACAGAATTTTTTAATTATCAGATGTTCTCATCTTCATTGAGACAATCCCTCTGTGTTTTGTAAATGTCCTGTTGCTTGGGGGTCTAGTTATGATAAATTAGAGCTGCATTGCTTTCCATCATACTGAGAATTTTAAAAAAAAAATCTCAAAACATCATTGAAATCATTACACTGCCTATGTACATGTTCTGTCATTTTATATGCCACAGAATATGGCCTTGATAAAATCTACTGAAATGCAGATGGGCATCATGTAGCAGAGCTGGATTTGAGAATTCTGAAAGTGGCAAGCTGAGCAGTCTCATTAGCAAGCCAGTAACACTGCTGTTTTATGGTATTGCTGATCTTAGAGCTCAGAAAGAAACTGAAAGACTTGGGTGTGCTGGTGCATGTACAGAGCCCTTTTTTATGCACATTGTAAGTAGGAAATACATTATGCCTATGGCCCTACTTAATTTACGATATTGCGGATCCTGCAATGTTAGACTTCACCACAATTTTCATTTTAATTTGCTCACTTTCCAGAGTCCATAATTTTGATACATTTTGAGGTTTGCATCCCAAACCTTTCCCCCTATTAGTACAGTAGAATCCCATTTATTCAAGCTGACAGCGACTGGGACTCAGGCTGTCAGCCCTGTGCATAAACAACTGTAATATAGTTGCAGCAAAATATCTGGCTATAAAAAAAAATTAGAAGGCATAACAAAATAGTTGTGTTTATGTTGTTTCAGCAATTTTTTCTTAAGCAAATACGTCTTCTCTGGCTTTTCAAAATTACTACAATTAATTAAGGCCCCTTATTACTTCTCTGTGATTTTCCATACCTTGTCTACAACTCAGCTGCAATTATTTGACAATCCTCCTGCAATTCAAGTAAGACCTTAGTTATGCTTTGTGTGCTTTTCATATCTACACTGCTATTTTTAGTGTGGAATGCATATAAATATTTTTTAAAAACACATACCAGAGGCCCAAAGCTACAAACTATTACTTGTCTGAATAGTTCCTCCCCACCTGAAGAGAGCCACTGATGTCAGTGGGACTGCTAGTGTCAGTGACTAAGGTTTTCAGGGTTATGCCTGTATAGCTGTCTTTTATATTGAAAATCTACTACACTGGGGGCAACTGCTGTCACAGAAATTAAATATCATATCTAAATTACAAAATAGGTTTACAACATTAATAGAAAATGACACCTTTTAGTTGCATCTGAAAGCATTTTGATGCAGAAATATTTCACTGTTAGATTTTAAAATTATGATTTTAAAGCATCATATAGATAGTTATCTTCAGCTGATAACTCCAAAAAAGAACAAACCCAATTGTCTTCTACAGTAGTGATCTAAAAAGCCTTGAAGTACTACTAAAGCCACATTGAGAAGATTGAAAGCTATTATATGGAGAATCAATTCTTTTTTTTTTTTTGGTATTATTACATATTTTCTTTTTCCATTGCTTTATTCTTCATCTTGAGTGAGATGGTGTCATGAAAATAGTTTTTTTTTTCCTTAACTTATCTTCTCATGATGTTCTTTCCTAACCTGAAACATAATCCTCTCTTTGAGACTTTGCAATTGTTTGCTGTGGAAAAGGTTATGATATCATGAGTTAAGTTAAGTATCTACCTATCATTTCACTATCTATCATTTCAAGTAAGTAATCAGCTGTAAGAGCATATGAAATAAAAAATCTTATTTTCATACAGATTTCTTTCTGAGGAAAAAATCTTCACAATCTAGAATGTATTTCCAGAGTTGTTTTCCCTTTCCCTATTTATAATTTTTTTTACAAACTTTATAACTGTTCAACTAACCTATTGTATGAATGATTCCAAATGGCCGATAAAGTGCTTTCTGTGTGAGCATTCTTTGGAATGTTTATTCCTTGCTAATGTTCTTGACACTTTTGATTTCGTATACTTTATGAATAAAAGCTTGCCCATCTAAAAATTTAAGAAAAAAGGAGCTGTGAATAGTGACAATGTGAATTGGTAGGTTTTAGTCAAAAGAATATTCTTGAACAATTTTTGTTATATTTCCTTGTCCTATTGAGGAGGTATCATCTGCTTTTTTAACCAACTTTGAAAACTATTCATTGTAAAAATGAGCACGTCTACTTTTTTCTGTTTGTAAACTTCTCCCCTCACTTCCCATTTCCTATCTTTAATCGAGCTATTTGATTTCAGCCTCAGTTTAGTTCTTTTGGAGATAGGTCATCCTATTTCTCCTTCTGGTCTTTTTCTATTTGATTATTTTTCTCTCTCTCCTCCTCATGTTTCTACTTGCCTTATGTATCCACTTTATCCTTTCATCTCCATTTTCGTTGTTGGATTTGTTTTTCTTTGCTTGCCTCTTTACATGTTTTCCTTTTGTTATCTTATAGATGCATATAAGATCAGGCTTACTTGACAGAAACTCCAGTCCCACCTTCATTACTTACCTATTCTTAGGGCATAGGTACAAAAAAACCCTAATTTTTAAAAGAAAAATAAATAAAAATCTGGTATGTGTATTTCAGTTAAATGTAGGGATGTTAAATATTGATTAGTTGAATAGTTGATTAACCTCATGAATTCTTATCAGTTACTCGTCTATTCTATAGTTGCCGGGTGTGGGGCTGGCAGCCAGTGCACTCTGGCTCCACTCTCAAGGAGCCCCCCTACCACTCCACACTACTGCCTCTGTATCAGCGAGCTGGAACTCAATCTGGCTGCCTGCCCCCCTTGCTCCTAATATACTTTAAATGCAGAGCCACAGCAGGGATAGGTTCCAGACCCAATGTGAGTCAGGAGTGAGCAGGGCTGCTGGCCAGCCTGCTAAAAAAATTACTGGCAAGGGAGGTTTATCTCCAATGATGGAGATTCCACAACCTCCCTAGGCAATTTATTCCAATGCTTAACCCCTGACAGTTAGGAAGTTTTTCCTAATGTCCAACCTAAATCATCTTTGCTACAGTTTTGAGTCCATTTCTTCTTATCCTATCATCACAGGTTGAAGAGAATAATTTTTCTCCCTCCTCCTTGTAACACCCGTTTAGGTACTGGAAGCTGTTATGTCCCCTCTCAGTCTTTTCTTTTTCAAACTAAACAAACTCAGTTCTTTCAGTTTTCCTTCCCAGGTTATGTTTTCTAGATCCTCAGTCATTTTTCTTGTTCTTCTGTGGACCTTCTCCAATTTCTCCACATCTTTCCTGAAGTGTGGTACCCAGAATTGGATACAATACTCTATTTGAGGCCTAATTAGTGCATAGTAGAGCGGAAGAATTACTTCTCATGTCTTGCTTACAAAACTCCTGTTAGTGTGTCCCTGAATGATTTTGCTTTTTTTTGCAGTAGTGTACACTGTTGACTCATATTTAACTTGAGTCTGCTATCCCCTCTAGATCCCTTTCTGCAGTACTGCTCCTAACAGTCACTTCCCATTTTGTATGTGTGAAACTGCTTGTTCGAAAGTGGAGTATTTTGCATTTGTTCTTATTTGTTCAAAAGAGGAATACTTTGCATTTGTTCTTATTGAACTTCATCCTATTTAACTCAGACCATTTCTCCAGATCATTTTGTATTATGACCCTATCTTCCAAAGCACTTGTCATGAGTTGTTTACAAATCCATGCTGTTACTTATCACCTTATCTTCCAGATGTTTGGAAATGGATTCCTTAATTATTTGCTCCATTATTTTTCCTGGAACAGAAATTAATCTCACTAGTCTGCAGTTTCCTGCATAGTCCTTATTTGTCTTTTTATAGATGAGCTCTATATTTGCCCATTTTGAGTCTTCTGGAATCTCTCCCGACTTCCATGATTTTCCAAAGATGATACCTAAAGGCTCAGATACCTCCTCTATCAGCTTCCTGAATATTCTAGGATGCATTTCATGAGGCCCTGGGGACTTCAATCAAAGGAGACTCCACTGTGCCTACAAACTCTTCACAGTGTTTTCCTCTGCTCATCATCATCACCACTGTCTTGGTCAGGTTCAGCATTAGCCAGCTCGTTTTTCATTTAAGAATCAGTTTTGTCCAAGCTCTGGACCCACTTTGGTTGAAATGGAATGGCCATGTACAGTGGAGGGTTGATGAAGCTGTGTTGTCACAGCTGAAGCCATATTGCTGGCTCTTGAATCTATGCTGTTTTGCCAGTTCATCTAGTGTCTTCATGTTGGTATTATAAAAGAAGAGAGAGAATTGATCCTTAAGGAACTTTACAAGTGAGCAGTGTTGTAGTTGCAGTTTCCTATGATGACTCTTTGGGTGCATAACGCCAGGAAAGACTTAAGCTATTTTAGTGCATTCCTCTGAGCCTCTGCCATCTTTCTCAGGCAGAACAGAAGTTTCTCAGTAGACAGTGATGCTGAAGAGAGGACTAGGAGGGAAGAATATGCATGTTTGCCCACAATCTGTTGACTGCAGGAGATCCTCCATCAATGCCAGTAAAGCTATATCCATCCCACTCCTATAACTATGGGTACGTCTAGACTACAGGCTTTTGTCGACAGATACTGTCGACAAAGCTTCTGTCGACAAAGAGCGTCTAGACTACATTCAGTTCTGTCGACAAAATCCTGTAGTCTAGACACAACCCTAGATGCAATAACACCTTCTGTCGACAGAACTCTCTCGACAAAAGGCGTTATGCCTCATAAAATGAGGTTTACCAGCGTCGACAAAACTGCTGGTATAGTTTTGTCGACAAAAGTCCACTTTTGTCGACAAAACTCTGTAGTCTAGACACACCCTATGTGTTTGTACACCACCTGACATAAAATACTGACAATTCCAGGCATCACTGGACAATAAATACATGCTACTGTGTGATTAGCCTGTGTACAAGGGGGGATGTAGCTGTAAAGAACAGGTCAGAATAGCAGTGGTCACCAATTGGCCAATCACATTCAACTTGTTGAACCTGGGGAACCAGTCAATTGCAACTGGTACTCGGCAGGCTCCCTGCCTGCTGCCCGGCCCTATGCCACTAGCCCACTCCTAAGACTGACCAATGAGGCCCACTGTTCCTGGTGGGGGGAGCAGCAGTCTCAGATCACTGTTCCTGCCTGTAAACACCACCCCTGGCAGATGCTATTGACGGGAACAGGAAATTATAGTCAATGGGAATGGACAGAGGTGGTGCCAGCAGAGAGAGGCAGTGTGCAGAGCCATATGCCTCTTGTCTCCCATGCCACAGGGGCTTGTTGGCCCCTTCCAAGAGTGGACGATAGAGCCCTGTGTGGATACAAATATCTAATTGCAGATAAGTATCCGCTGATGTGCAGGGCTCTGCTCCCAGGAAATGCCCCGTGCCAACAGCTCCTCCTGGCTGGCAACATGCAGATGGACTTAACGTGTGCCTGTAGCAAATTGAAGGTATTTTTAACAGATTAGAGATGAGATGAATGACAAAATAGTGTTGAGAAATTGCATAGAGTGCTGGTAGCTTTCCGCCCAATTACTAAAGCTAAGTTTTTATCCTTAGGTAGGCTATTTACAGTAGATGTTTTAATGGAGAAACTAGATTTCTCCATTTCTTCAAAAAGAGAAAAATGGTCTTCAATAGAGACAATAAATTCCATACCTTATAGTTAATATGGTAAAAACATTTTACGGTAAGTAGAAGCACTAAATTGAGTAGTAAATGCTTGCTACTTATTTCTTTGTAAATTAATTTCCTGCATCTGCCATGTCAGTTCAATCACAACATTCACCTTGCATTGAATCAAAGTGAAAACAGCAAACTGCAGAAGTCTATCATTTTGTGTTTTTTAGCAGACATAATTTAACTATAACATAGTGACATTGAATATTGATAGAAAAATGACAGGCCATGATTAAAGTTTTGTGCCAGATAAAATGAATAGGTGGCAGATGAAAAGAAAATAGAAATTAATTTCCCTCTCTGACTCCTGTACAAATGTGTTTTCTAATTGTTATTGCTTAGTTTTACACTGTCTTGTTTTTTAATATCCATAATAAAACCATTATTAGTTTTCAGCAAACCAATTGCACTTTCCCTTTATTTTCTTTAACAGTGCCACCGAACAGAAAGAGTAGTTACATAATCTTTACTTTCACATAAACTCCAAGAAGTCAGTTATGGCCTCAGAATGTCAGTTTGTTATTCTTTTATGGGTAAGGAAAAGAAGGAAATAATATTATCAGGTTCTTTTTAGATTTCAATTTAGCTCTTGTATACTGTGGATACAGCAGGTGATGTTTTTTCCTAGACATGAGGAGTGGATAATGACTGTTGTTGATAGGTTTAATCTTTTTAACATTTCACAGAAAATATTGCCAGCCATTTATATTTCAGTGTGCAGTCAGTATATTGATAGCATAATAGGAACTACATCTTTTAATATTGTTTCACTGCTACACAAAGTTATAAATGTTTTGACCAAAAAATTCTAAACAAATTCTATACACAAGTAAAACAACTTATGCTATTATTCATTGTAAAGGTTGAGAAAATGAACTTGAAATGCATTTAAAAATACAGACGTTTTTAAAATATGGATTTCATTGTGTGACAATAAGCATTCATTTTTTAAAATGTTTGCAATTTAATTGGTGGAGATGTGTGTTAGGATGGACCTACATGAGGGAGCATAATTTAAGTTTAATCATTTAAGTCAACGTGTTCATAACATTTCCCTTCATGAAAATGGTCCAGAAGTCAATATCCAGAGAAGCAAAAAGGAGTTAAGAAAAAAGGGTAGAATTCTGAAACAAAATAGGAACCACTTATCAATGAAGTTATTCCTGGTTTACATTCCAGCAATACATTTTCTCCAGTAAACTATTTTTGCCTTGACTCTGGGCTTTTTTGAACAATAAGGTTCTGGCCTTCACTGAACAATTTTCAAGAGTGTGCATTTCAGATGGTAATACAAACAAAATGGTGGACTGCATTTTGTTTCCCACTCCCAAATCTCTTGTGTTCTATTTTGTTTTGGTAATTTAGGCATGTTTGAAAATTTTGTCCTTAATTGTATAGCAGTTGTGAAATAAATTTACAGTAATAGACCTATGTAAATTCTTGTATTCAGAGTCACTTTCAGGGCTTGTCTACATGGAAACTCTTAGGAAAGTTAATACAGATGAATTGTTAAATTGGATCAATTAAAGTGTATTAAATCTCTGTAGGATCCTCATAGTCCCAATTAAAGTGGGTTTAATTTGGTTTAACTTAATTCACTTTGAAAATATCCACTAAGGGCGTAATGCAGTTTAACAAAGTCACTTTAAATTCACACAATTCCTTATTATCCTTGTGTAGCTAAGCCCTTAGTACAGGTGTGGGGAACTCTTTTGGGACAAGGGCCACTGACCCACAGAAAAATCAGGGGTGAGTGGCCCAATCTAGGGGGCCTGATCTAGGCAAGCCTTAGGTTCCCTACCACTGCCTTAGTATATTAAAAGGAATTTCTTTATATGGATTGAAAAAGCTTCCTCCTTCGCTGTATCTCATTGAACAATGTTTTATATATGTAGTTCTTTACAGGTATTGATATCAGAATCTTTTGCAAGATGGTAAAATAATCTAATGACACTTGCTTACAAATAAAATACTTTTTAGGATATATGAAAATCATGTAATTTAGATCTAATCAGCAAAGTAATTTATACAATATGATACATGTATATTTTGTATACCATCTTTCATACAGATATCACAAGCTTTACAGAGTTATTCCAAATAATAAAATTGTAGTATTAAATAATGAATAATTGGGGGGGGGGGAGATGGAGGGGAAATTGGGAAAATGTTTTTGTCTGAGATAGATGAATTTGGAGGCTGTTTCTAGCAGCCAAAGGTATAGAAAAAAAATCTTTACCAAGGGTGGTCATTTCTTAAATGGTGGAAGGAGCAGGGAGGGAGTAGAGAGAGGTAAGGTCCATGAAATATGCATGTCCATACAAGGTTGTACAAATACATAGGGCGTACACTAGAGCAAGATGGGTAGAATCAAGGTATGGGAAGGTACCAGTGAAAAAGATGGTTCTGAGAATGGTACATTAGCAATGTCATAGTAAAAGCTTTGTTATCAGGTAGGTTGCGGGAATGAGGGGTGCTTGTTAGTCAAATATTCTAGTAAACTTAAGAGTTAACTGGAATAATGGCAAGGAGTGGGCTCCAGCTGGGTGTGTGGGCTTCAGGGGGGGAGCCAGATCTGAGGGTTTGGGGCACAGGATGGGGGCTCCAGGCTCTGTGTGCATACACCACAGGATCAGAATGCTGGATCTGGATGGTGTTCACCTCAGGCAGCTCCCTACAAGCAGCAAAATGTCCGTGCTGCTTCTAAATGGAGCTGCATCTAGGCAACTGTACGCTGCCTCTGCCTGAAGCTCTCCTTTTTTCAGTTTCTAGCCATCACTTGGGGCAGGAGTGGAATCCTCAAGGCTATTCTTCCACCTGGAACAGGGGTGGGCAATAATTTTTAATGGGGGGCCACTTCCAAGATTTTGGCAAGTGGTCAAGGGCCAACTTCTATGAAAGAGGTGTGGGGGTCTGGTATGAAGATTGGGTGCAGAAAGGAGTTTGGGGCAGGGAACTGGGGTACAGGAGGGGCTGTGGGGTCTGAGAAAGAGTTTGAGTGAAGGAGGGGGTTGTGATCTGGGGCAGGGACTTGGGGTGCAGGAGAGAATTCTAGCCTGGGGAAGGAGTAGAGGAGGGGGTTCAAGGCCTGGGAGGGATTTGTGACCTGGAAGAAGGGGGTAAAGAGGGTTTGGGTTGTGGCCTGGAGCAGGTAGTGGGGGGAGCTTCCAGAGGCAGGCTTTGGCTGGGATGTGTTTACCTAGGTGGTGCCCAGCCAGCAGCTTTGCAGGAAGCCTAGTTGGCTGGCTGCTCCATGTGAAGCTTTTTCTGGGCATAAGAGGGAGAGGAAGGGAGGAGGATTCATGTGGTATCCCCTGACTTCAGCAAAATTTCTCAGCTCCTATTGGCTGTAAATTGGCCAATGGGAGCTGAGAGATTTTGCTGGGGGCCAGGAACAGTATGCAAAGTCTCCCATCTCCCTTCTGAGCAATCCAGAGCAGAGAGCAGCCTGCTGTTTAATGCATGAGCTGCTCTCTGTGTAAGGGTTCTGGTGAGACAACCGTGGGCTGGATCCAGTGGCTTGGCAGGCCAGATCCAGCCTGCTGGCAGCCTCTTGCCCACCCCTGACCTAGGAGCAGCAGGGCTATGTTGAGAAAAGGTGGGAGGGGAGAGTAAAGGAAAATGAAATAATCGGGGCGGCCCTAGACTAGCTGCCAGCAACTGGCGCCCTAGGTGAACCATGCAATCGGCGCCTTCCCCCCCAACCCCAAGGGCAGATATCGACTGAAGGTTTTGGTTCTGTGCTGGTGAGAGGGGGGCTGGGGGCCGAGTGGGTTGAGGGCTGGGGGCCAGAGGGTTGGGGATGGAGTTGGAGTTCTGTGGCTGGTGACCGAGGGGCTGGGGCTGGAGTTCTGTGGCTGGGGGCCAGGGGTTGAGGGTTGGGGGCCAGGGTTGGGGATGGAGTTCTGGGGCTGGGAGCCGGGGATGGAATTCTGGGGCTGGTGGCTAGGGGCCAGGGGCCTGGAGATGAAGTTTGGGGGCTGGGGAGAGGGAACAGGGTGCCAGCCGGGGGAGAGATTCCCCTGCATCCGCCTCCTCCCAAGATCCTACTCCCCCAGAGAGAAGCCGGCATGCACCTCTCCCAGAGTGACCCCCCCCCCCTTGCGGGTCAGGGGAACTCCCCCTCCCCCACGTTTCTCTTCCCCCGGGGCCGACCCTCTCGCTCCCGCGGGGCAGGAGAAACCCCCGCATTCCTCCAACACCTCCCCCCTGCGTTCCTCCTCCCCTGGGGCCGACCCCCTGTGGCACAGGGGCACCCCTCCTCCCTCCCGCGCTCTGCCTCTCCCAGGACTTACCCCCCTCCTGGCCACAGGGAAGTTGTGCTCCAGGTAAGGCACTGGAAAGGAAAGGGGAAATGGAAGGGGCAGGGTTTGGAATTTGGCACCCCATGTAACTTGGTGCCCTAGGCAGCTGCCTAGTTTGCCTATAGGCACGGGCTGCCCCTGGAAATAATTGATTAGAAGGGTTTAGAGGAGGCCTCTAAAGGAGAGGAAATGTTTTTTAAAAAGACACATTGTGGAAGAAAAGAAACAGGATTCCTTGAGCCTTGTTGGGTAAAGGCTAGTGTTTGGATGGACAAGAGAGTTAATAGTGCTTGTGAACAAGCAAAGCTGTTAAATTTGTAAATGACGGAGCAGCAGAAACAAAGTTTTGGTGCCCTGGGAACATCAGTATAGAGTACATTATGTAATAAACTTACAACATTTCCAACTTTCTCAGTGGCTGTAGAGATGAAATATACATCATTGTTTTACAAGTCATTGAAATGTGAAATTGAGACTCTGACTGCTGTGTATAACCAGCTTCTCTCACTGGAAGTGAGAGAAACTCTCAGGCCAATATGAAAAAAAAAATCAACCCTGTTGGAACTGAGTCCCAATTTTTCCATTCCCCACAGTCTATTCCTTTCCTCTTCCTCCTTTCTTGTGTGGCAGCCAAGTCCTGTGTTTTGATGAGCCCCAGCTGTATCATTTTCCTCTACCAGATTACTCTTAAACCCAGACCTGACAGGGAAAATAGGGTTGTAAGGACTTTGTCTGCCTAAGCCTCATGTGATCTGGTCACATGATGGAACAAGAAAGTGTGTGTTTGTATGAGCAGTGGAAAGTGTAGTTGTAGGCATCAAAAATGCAAGGGAGGAGGCTAAAGGGGCAGAGTGAATGTTATAGAATCAAATTAAATCAGGCTGGAAATCTGGATAGAAATATTTGAGAGAACAGATGTGAGTAAACTTCTAAAGGATTAAGCAATGTTCAAATGTAAGCATGGTTATTAATACATAACCTTAATAGTAATGTGGTAAACTACATTAAAAGGCTGGGTTTCTTAAAATATGTTCTTCATGGGATTTTTTGTGTGCAGGTTAAGTGTTACTGTACTTGATTTTCTTTTGCTTGTTCTTCCTGGCTGTCTCCCTGGTCTCCCTTAGGATGGATACCTTTAGGCGACAGCTAGGCACTGTATGGACATACAAAAAGAAAAAGGTCTCTGTCCCGAAGAACAGAATCTAAATAGATGAAATAGACAGAGTGTGTGTGGGGGGTGGGGGGGGAGAATAGAGGTGTAGGGAAATGAAGTGACTTTCCTTAGCTCACGCAGTAATAGGTCAGTGGTTTAACGAGAAATAGGATCCAAGCACCTGAATTCCAGTCCTCTGCTCTTTTTACTAGATAGCTGATGTTAAATGTAGTTCCATATTTTTTATAATAACATTCCATGTTTGTCTGCCAGACCCATTTCATCGCTCCTTAGGCATTTTTTACTTCGGGGAAACTCCTGAGTGTCAATTCGAGTTTTTTTTTAGCAGAAGGGTAAATAAGGCACCCTGAACAGGGCTTGTGGAGAATGGCAAGTTAGTGCCCACTCTCTTTCGTACATTTTGAGAGGCATACATGGTGTGTACAATGAATCAGTAGTAAACATGTTTTTTCTTAACATTTGTATTTAAGCCCTGATTCAGGAACACGCTTGGCCATGTGCTTGAAGTTAAGTGCATGCTTCCATGTCTTTAATGCCAGTTGGACTCACACAGGCCTGCTGATGGGTGTGCATGGGGGGACAGAATGGGCAGTTCCTCCAGGGCTTAGCGATTCAAAGGAGCTACTGCAGCAGTGGTGGTTGAGCCCAGGGTCCTTTTGATCATCACTGGAGTGCCATGCCATCACTCTGGACAGCACTAAGGGATGGGGGGGGTCACACCAGGTTCATTGAGGGCTGGTGTGGCACACTCCTGACAGCGCTCAGGGCTGGCTGCTCCCAGCTCCACCCCTTCCAGAAGCTCAGAGCTGACTCTCCCCCCGCCCCTGCCCCTGCCCCAGCAGAGGCTGTTGGCTTCCTTGGTCTTGCACATGTGCTCTCCTTAATCAAAACTTTAGTTCTGATCCTGTTAGAGTTGCCAGTTTTGTTTGGATGTATTCATGGAGGTTTACTCACATGCCATAAATTTGTTAGCCTTTAAGATACCTCAGGACTAGAGATGTTAAATATCGGTTAATTGAAAAGCCAATATGATTCTAGGATGCATTAACAGGTGTGTTGTGAGCAAGACATGAGAAGTCATTCTTCCGCTCTACTCTGCGCTGGTTAGGCCTCAGTTGGAGTATTGTGTCCAGTTCTGGGCACCACATTTCAAGAAAGATGTGGAGAAATTGGAGAAGGTTCAGAGAAGAGCAACACAAATAATTAAAGGTCTAGAGAACATGACCTATGAAGGAAGACTGAAAGAATTGGGCTTGTTTAGTTTGGAAAAGAGAAGATTGAGAGGGGACATGTTAGCGGTTTTCAGGTATCTAAAAGGGTGTCACAAGGAGGAGGGAGAAAACTTGTTCTTCCTGGCCTCTGAGGATAGAACAAGAAGCAATGGGGCTTAAACTGCAGCAAGGGAAGTTTAGGTTGGACATTAGGAAAAAGTTCCTAACTGCCAGGGTGGTTAAACATGAGAATAAATTGCCTAGGGTGGTTGTGGAATCTCCATCCCTGGAGATATTTAAGAATAGGTTAGATAAATGTGTATCAGGGATGGTCTAGACAGTACTGGGTCCCTTCCAGTCCTAGTATTCTCTGAATAGTCGATTAACCTCATGAATTCTTATTGGTTACTCGACTATTCTATAGTTCTGGGTGTGGGGCCAGCTGCCAGTGCCCTCTGGCCCCACTCCTGAGGACTCCCCCCTCCCCCCAATCTGTGCTGCTGCCTCTATATCAGAGGCAACAGTGTGGGGTGCCAGTTTAAAACCAGCTCCCTTTGCAGACTGGGTGGCAGCAGCTCCTGTCTGAGTGGGGGGGCAAGGGGTGTCTAAGCTCCCAGACCCGGGGCAAGTCCGAACTGAGCCCGACTGCCCACCTGCCTGGCACCTGATACACTTTAAATGCAGAGCAGGTAGGTCCTGGACCCAGCACAAGCCGGGACTGAATAAGGATGTTCAATTTTGATTAATTTATTAGTTGAGTAGTTGATGGAATTTCCATCGACTACTCAGCTAGTCGATAGGCACTTCTGAATTCCTCTTTTGAAAAGTACAAGATCTTGTGCATTTCAAAATGGAAGTGCCTGCATGGAGCTTGGGGTCAGCGGGGGGACTGAGATTTCCCAGCTGACCCTGGGCTCCATGCAGTGCTGCCTCTTTGAAATGCCACATGGAGCCTGGGATTTGATCCCGGGTTCCGTGGAAATGCCGCACGGAGCCCAGGATGATCCCACCTCCGTGCAGCATTTCAAAGCAGCAGCGCTGCACAGAACCCGGGATCAGCTTTGAAATGCTGCCGCGGCGCTTCAGAGGAGCAGCGCTGCATATAACCTGTACCCAGGACTCTTTGAAATACCCTCTTTTTCCCCCGCCCCCTTTGCTGTCTTTATCTGATAGTCGTCAAGGGGGCAGGGGAAGCGATGAGTCAACTTTGCTTTGCTTATCAGATAGTCGACTAGTCCTTAACATCCTTAGGACTGAGCTGGCCTGTTGGCCAGTCTGCTACACAGTTTACTGGGGGAGGGTTGGCAACCCTATCCCCTGTTAGGAATCAGTTCTCTAAGTTAGATATTTATTTTCTTCTGTGTAATTGATGTTCCCACCACTACAAAAAATTTTTAAATATATATTTGTTGAATTTGAGCTTTATTATGCAGTCTCACTTTCTCAGCTTTCATGATATGACTCCTTACAGAGGTTCATTCTCTCGGTAGTCAAAAGAACAGTATCTTCTACACAGTGTTCTGGCAACTGTGAATAAGAAGTCATTTTTCTTCACTCACATCAGAAGACATCCCTGAGATAAAGCTGCAATGAGATTTAGAAGAAATGCTGCCTCCTTGTCTAGCTCCTGTTACTTTTTATAAAAAATATTTTGGCTATTCTTACATAGGCATATGTTTTCATTCAAGCTAAAGTGTGCAAGAGCTGAATATAACTTTTGTATGTCTGCAGCACTCTTAGTAGGAAACTTATTTTTCTGGACTTCCAGCTAGCATTCTACGTAGTTTTAAAGCAATAATCTACTGATGCAACATATACAGAACTCTTGTTGACATCACTGGGAATCTTACACAAAGACTGATGAAAGAAATAAATAGACCGTAAACTTTACAGAAGATGGAAAGAATCCTCAGTGGGCAACTTCTCCCGCTTATATATATATATATATATATAAAATCATACATACACACACAATCTTGGGTCATACTAAGAGTACACATAAGTAGCTTGTAAGTGATCAGTAATTGATTAGTATATATTTTAATCAGTTCTTATAGATTATGAACTCCAACAAATCAATAGTTTTCTTGTAATACCTGTACCTCTATTTGATGTGCTTAACACATACTGTTATGTAACATACATACGTGTATATGTGTGTGTGTAACATCTATTAATCAATTCCTAATATTGCATAATGTTATTCTAAATGTAACTTCAATATAAAGTGTGACCTAATCTTAACCTGTCCACAATATAGGTCCAACCCTATAGATTTACAGTGTGCTTAATTTTAAGAAGGGGACTCCTCCATTTCACTGGGATGAAAAACATCCATAAACTTAAGCATTTACAAAGTGGATTTAATATGAATAAGCCAAATATTGTAAGTCAATTGAATTTAAGTAACTAAAATGATATGATATTCAAAAAATTAGACCACATATACTTTTTTTTACATGTGGTTTTATGTTGACTGTTTGCAGTTATCAAAATATTTGTTTAAAATGCCTCCAAACTTTCAGTAATTTTAAATGCCTCTAAACTTGCAATAATTTAAAAAATAAACTATGAAAGCATAGCCCCAAGAATTAAATAGATTCAGAAAATTAAAAGCATCTGTACATTTATTGCTTTCAGTTGAAAAGTTCAGCAACATAGAGTCTATTAACATACATATTTGATAACCAAATTCAGGATACATCAGGAAGTACCAGAGTTTTACTAATATATGGGCAAAACAAATATATCCTTAAAATACATGCAAGGTATTAGACATGTAGAGTATTTATGGAATGTTGGAATCTGTATAATTCTTAATCATAATCAACTCACGTTGACTAGAGTACTTTGTAATAGCTCAGGCACCGTTTGTTTTTCTGGCAGTAATAATGGCATAACTTCCTATTTCTATCCTGGTTGTATTGATGGAGCCTGCTATTAAGTTGATTGATCAAAGTAAGCTACCTATTGGAAGTTTTTAAGTCCAGTCTTGAGTTGTCTAAAATGCATCTGACAAAATACTATCCATTGGTGCTGACAAATATTTTATAAGAAGCAAGAAAACTGGCAGATATACATCTACAGTTTTTATGTAACCATTATGCTGTGACTGTCAAGCACCATCTCTGGTCTAGAATAGGGATGTTAAGGGTTAACTGGTTACCCAGTAAGCATTGCCTTACTGGTGTGCTTACAGGGGTGACCAGTTAACCAACTCCCAGCCCAGCTAGAGCAGACCCCCACCTGTGCCATGAGTGGGAAGCTGCTCCAGCCCAGCAGAGCCCTTTGCGCCCCAGGCAGGAGCACTCTAGACCAACCAGGCCCATGATGACACAGTGGCCAGTTTAAAATGTTAACCCCTTTAAATGATATGTTTAATGAGATTTTTACATCCTTCTTGCAGGTAGTAGTAGGATTTGCTTATTTTACTTGATAATGGAGTGTTGGCTGGAGGGAACATAGAATTCTTATGTAGTATATGCTGAAGAGTTCCTCTTCTTCCCCCTCCCCCCCCCCTTCTAATTAGCATTGCTCAGAACCCATTGGGATTCAGGCAACAATTTGAAGATCTCATGTCACATTCCACTTTAAATAAGCAGCTATACAAACTGTAAGATTAAAGCCAGTGGCTCAGTTTCTGATTCCCAATTGTTCACACATGCATTCTCAAAATATTGAAGTTTCAAAGAATTTGTCACTCCAATACATAATTTACTAACCGGGTAAATAATTTATTCCTGTATTCAGAGTAAAAAGCTCAAATATCTGGGAGAAACTAACAACTGATTTAGTCAAGAAAGTTGGAATAAAATATATAGATTTTTAATTTTTACTTTCATTGCATTACAACTGATAGACAATAAAGGACATTGACAGAAAGTACTGCAGTTATTAGAGATTGAGATAAAATCTAGGCATTACTGAAATGAGAGTCAAGACATGTGGCTTCTATTCCCTTCTCTGCCACTTACTCACTGTACTTAAGTAAAATAACCTCTCTGTGTTTCAGATTCAGCATTTGTAAAATGAAGATAATATATGCCTGTGTGTCATGAGGCTACTGAGAAGTTTAAATACCTGATACTGCAAAACCTTCCATGTATGAAATTCTTATTGACATCAAGTGAAGTGCTGTACATGGAGAGCTTTCAGGATAATATTCATAAAGCACTTTAAGATCTCTGATTGAAAGAAGATGTAGAAGTACTAATTATTATTAAGAAATTCTAAACCTAAATCTTTCAACTCATTCTTCAGCTACAAAAAAAGGGACAGTATAATATCACTGAAAAAGTGAGATTGGGGAAAGTTGACAAGAAAATTAAGAAAAGGCTGAGGGAGAGTAAAAACAGCCCAAATTTGATTGGCTGATGCTTTAGATTTTGATCTAAGTTCATTCTAGCAAGAATCTGAAAAGTTACATACATTATTTTCTTAAAAGTATAGTTTGACCAATATATTAAAAAGTATAGTTTGACCAATATGTTTACTGCATCAAATAATATTGTAGTTGAAGTGTTAACATTCTCTCTGAGAACAACTTGGAAAAGATTGTGTGAGTACTGTTTTACAATACAGATTTACTGCTGTTGGGAATGAATAAGCCTCTGAACCTGTTCCCATTGAGGTCAATAACAAAACTTCTATTGACTTCAGTAAAATCAGGATGGGGTCTAATCTACCTACTGTACATACTGCAGAAGGTAACAGCATCTGATCAGCAGATATTTCTTGACATCCCACTTTTCTGCAGATAAATCTTTCTACTGCTTCGCAGCTTGAAATAACTCATTACCATTTTAAAAAGTGCTGAGCTCTTTATGAGAACATTGACCTGCCCTTTTGGTTAGGTTAAGAAAAAGTTACATGTGATAGGAATTATGCTCCCTGAAAATAATTTTTATTTTCCTTTGGCTTTTATTTCAGTTGTGGGAACCAGCTGCTTGAAAGAGTGTGGGAAGCTGACTTGGAGGCCTGTCAGCTGTTGATCCAAGAGTTTCAGCTGAAAGAAGCAGTTTGCTGTGTTTCTGAGGGAGAAGAGTGCCAAACAGATGAGATGGATGCTACTGCTGATGACTGTTCTGACACTGAGAGGGGAAAAGAAAGCCACTTTCCAAAAGACACAGCGTGGGGCACTGTTCCATGCCCCATTGCTCAAACCAATAGCTGTGAATTAAAAGAGGTATCTTGAGTTTCTTGCAAATTGTTGACTTGAATGATGTCATTGTTTTTCATTTTGAGAAAGAGGGTTAAGGGTCGGCAAAGCAGATTAAGAATTAACTTTAGATTTTGGCTTCAAATAAGGACAAAAATAGAGCTTTATGAAAGCTCTCTCAATCCTTTTTCCTTTAACCATCAGTCTTTTTAAAAATACGAAAGAAAATATGTATATAGGGGTTTCTAGGGAGAAAATATTCTCATGGGGTTTTTTGGGGTTTAACACACATTATCAACCGTGTCTCTCACTTGCATCAATTTCATGTTAGTTTGATTCCATCGACTTTTTATTCATGAATTATTTCAGCATGAGGAAGAGGAGAAGCAGGATCCCTACTCTCAGTGGAATGGTCTAAGTCTTTCCAGTTCAGATGCTGGCAGATTTCCAATTTGCATGAAATATTAAAAGAAAAAATGAGGAGGCTTAAAAGGGCTTGATATATTTCTTTTAATTTTTGGATTTGCTTTGGCATTTCTGTCTTTCTTAGATATTCACTACTATCCTGTAAACATTTACCAGCATTACAAGAATAACTAAGCTGCTTAAGAGTCAGCCCATCCAAAAGAGCCATGTAATGTGACCAAAAAACCACCCTCACCCCTATGATATGCATTGTTTTTATTTCTTTGGAATTTTGTTGACAAAAATTAAATGTGTGCTTAAAAGCACTTAGTGTTAACAGCCATTGAACTCTGGACCAGATAGAAAAATTGATATTTAATTGTGCATTTGTATTGACTGAGATTTAAGAGAAGGCAGGCCATTACCCTACTGTAAATTCCCTTCTGGCCTAGTAAAATTCTATTCTCAATCAGGCTGTGCATGGTAATTTCAACCTTTTGGAAAGTAAAATATTTTACAAAGCTAGACCATTTGTAACACAGGGGCATTTTCATCCTAAATGGCAAGCTGTGGTTTTAATTTTATCTGCTGTTCTTGGTGAATCTGCAAAGAGAATGCCAGCAATTCTGTTGCATGGGTAATGCTCAACTCTTCTTCCAAAAGTGTAACTGAGATTTGTGGTTGATTATGACTTATTCTGCTAGTCACAGTCAAAGCTAGTTGAGGCAAATTCCAATTTTAGTTGCAGCAGCATAATCTGGATCAACTCAATTGAAATCAACCATATTGCTCTGGAATTACCAACAAGTAGTCCTATGGCAGCTTAGAGTAACAAAAATATGTAATATCAAGAGGTTTTGTGGGTAAAACCCGCTTCCTTGGATGAACTGGAGTGGAAATAACAGAAAACAATGTATCAGAAGATGTACCTGTCAATTGTAGGACCCATGTTAATAAGGGTAATTAAGCCGGCTGGAAGTGTTAGCTGGAAGTGTCTCATTAACATGAGTCCTAAAATTGACAGCTACTACTTCTGCTCTTATTTTATAGATAGATATACATACACACTAGGGATGTAATAGTATAGTCGATTAACTGATTAACCGATAAGGATAAGCTTATCAGTTAATCCTATAGACTACACACATTCCCCCCACCCCCTTCCGTTATTAAGTTTCTTAGCTGGCTGGCCAACAGACCTGCTCAGTCCTGGCTTGCGCTCAGTCCAGGACCTGCCCCCGCTGCAGCTCTGCATTTAAAATGTAGTAGGAGCAGGACGGGCAGGCTTCCCAGCTCGCATTGGGTCCAGGAACTCAGACCCCCACCCCCCGGACAGGAGCTGCTGCTACCCCACGCTGCTGTCGCTGTATTAGAGCCACCCAGGCAGCTGGTCCCGCAAAGGGAGCAAGTTTTTTAAGTTGTGAGCAATATTGTCTTTGTTGTGAAAGACTTCTTTGAAGCAGAATCAGTGCAAGAATTCTCCTAAGTCTCACATGTTAGTATGGTATCAAGTTCTGTGATGAGGCAGAAGTTCAGTCCCATTAAAAGTAGATAATTCAGCTGTAGTAAAAGGCAGCCTTGATAAATTGGTGATGTTGTGGTATCACATAGTATCCATTTGGTGGGTCCTGGAATAATGGTTTATCTTAGAAGTAATGTTCTGTGGGTTGTGGATTTGTACTTAGTTCTGTTTATTTTTTTTTGGTGTTGGATGGTTATCATTAGGGGTTTTTTTTATAATTGCTTTCAGTTTCTTGCATGATCTCCAGATACGTTTCCTATTTTTATTTTTCAGAGTAGGAGAGCATGTGATGATTTCTTGTTTGATGTGGTCCCTTCTGGAATATCTGAGGTGCTAGAGATGGTTCCTCAGTTTTCCTGAAGTCCTTCTGCAGAGCTCTTCAGCATGTTTAGAGTTGTATTTAGTTAAGTGATCAGAGGGTTATAGATGGTGAGTCATCTGGGCATCTTTTTGAATTTGCTCAGGTCATAGAGGACACTTAAGTTTGGCTTCCTTTTCTACATGTGGAATTTTCATTTTGGACAGTAACATTTCATATCTTCAGATGTATTTTGCAATATTGTGGTAGCTGTGTTGGTCCCAAGGTATTAGACACACAAGATGGATAAGGCAATTTATTTTATTGGACCAAATTCTGTTGGTTAAAACAGGCAAGCTTTCAAACTTCTCCAGAGCATTACTTGGAAAGCTCAGAATATCATAGCTAAATACAAGATGGAACAGATAAGGAGTTACATGTTGCCAGAGACTATGCAATGCAAAGTGGACAGCATACACCTCTAAATACAAGATGGAACAGATAAGGAGTTACATGTTGCCAGAGACTATGCAATACAAAGTGGACAGCATACACCTCTACGGTTATATGATAAAGGAAGGTTAGCGGGTTACAGATTGCGGTAAAGAGCTATAAATTCAGTGTTGTTATTCAGTTCTCAGGATTTTTTGAGTCTTCCAGAGTTACAAATCTAAGTTCTCAGGTTCATCTTTTTAAAGTGTTCCCTGCCCTCCTCACCAGCTCCACTGCCCCTCCCCTCCCCCCCCCCCCCCCCCCCGGCCTCTTGGCTCATTCCAATAATCTGTAATATCCTGTGGCCAACACAGCTACCACAAGACTGAAAACAGATTTTCCCACAATTTTCTCAATTGCTCCCCAGATAAAGGTGTTGTTTCTCAATACTGCCTGCTTCCTACGTTGACCAAGTGATTAGGTGCTTCATTTCATTTTAGAACATCAGGCCAAGTTACACATCTGAGAGAAATGAAACTGTGTACCATGGTAATCTCAGAGCTGATTCAGCTTCAGTTCTACTACCTTAGCTTCCAGAGCCCTGTGTTCTCCCGGTGCCTTTCAGTCCATTTTGGAGGTCATAAGATTGCCCCCATATTGCTCCTTTAAATAAAATGCATATACATATGCCCTTAGCTTAACATTACTACATATTTAAGATTGTTTTTGTGGAGTATAACATTTGTACATTTTTCATCATTGGTTTTGTGGTTTAGAGACAGTAGAATAACAGGTTAGTAGCGTCTGAACAAGAATGTTGTGCAGTGTGCATCTAGTGAGAGAAGGCATTGAATGTATCATTTCCAAGCACTCCTAGCAGCCAGTTATGGCGTGAAATATTAAATAAAAACATAATACCTTTCTATAGCCCTGGAAATTTTTGTTTGAGAGAAAGAGAGAACTGGGTAAAGGAAAAAAGCTAGTCCTCTGATCTGTAAATGCACTTATTTGAGAGATCTGGCATCTCTTTTCCAGCATTTACACTCTATCATAATGCATAACTGTAGAACTTTTCCAGTTGTTTAAAAATAGCTCTATCTATGGCAAAATAAGTTGTACGTCTTTTACTCTTTCATTTGACCACATAAAGGGTTTTAAGGTATCTCTTAGGGAACAGCTTAATGACGATCATTAATTTATCAAACCAGGAATGGAAATTATAGATCCTCACTTAAGGAAGAATGTGTATTTTCCAAGGTATTTGATGGTATTCTTTGAGTCCTTATAGAACCATTATATGATACATATCTTGATAAGATTGAGCTCATTTTTATGGGCAACAACAAGACGTCCTGTGGCACCTTGGGGAAGACTAACAGATTTATTGGAGCATAAGCTTTCGTGGGCAAAGATCCACTTCATCAGATGTCTGATTTTTTTAGGGATGATTCCCCTTTAGCTACCTTACCTCTCTTCTAGTTTATGGGGTATCAAAAGAGGAGTGATAGCCTTTAAAGAATATTAACTGCTTTCCAAAAGAGAGGAAAAGAGGCATCATTTGCTTTGTTTTGAAGTTAACAATTCTGCAAACACCGATCTCCAAGAGGATAAAATAATGTGCAAACACACACACACTTCTCATACATTGGCTTTACGTAGCCTGGTAATTGATTCACTTTATACCAAAATGTTTTGAGTGAGGGTGTGAAGGCTACTTCATACATTTTCACTTTCAGTCATTTATTGCGTTATCTCTGACAAAACATTATTGTGAACTGGGTGTATTATAAATAAGATTTCATCACATACAATTAACTTTTGTTCATAAGTTTCATTAAAACTTAAAACTATTCACATGCAAAATGAGTTGGAAACAAGAGAAGGGGAACATCCAGTCATTCAATATTCTTCTGGATTTGATCCTTGAAAATAGATACTTTTTTTTTAAATAAGATATATCCTCAGTAGATCAGAGAATCACATTCTCAATAATGATCATTCAGGTTCTGTATGCTTTGAAAGTTCCAGATATCTCTTCTGTGTTATCATAAGTAGGGATGTAAAATCCTGTTAATTAGTTAATTGGCTAAATGTTAATTTTAACCAGTTAACTGATTAAACGGGGACAGATGAGGGGGTGGCTGCTCTATCCCACTGGCTGGGCTGGAGTGGCCCCAATGCTGCAGGCAGGGGCTGTTTCAGACTGGATGCTTCCAACCCTGCATATACTGGAAGTCAGCAGCCTCACACAGGGCAGATGCAGCAGCTGGTGGGGAAGGTGTTAAGGGTGATGCTTATCAGTTACCCAAGCACATCCCTAATCATAAGTTTATTATCTGATAGTAGTCCCTATATAGCCTTAGCTGCAGTTCTTAAGACAGCTGGGGCTTTTTTATAGTTGTATTTATACTGAAGACTCAGTGATCTTCACAAATACTATTCTCTTTTTAACCTGCTTATGTAGAACTCAGAATTAAATATACTGTGTTTAATGTAGAGATTATAAAATTCCATTTAATTAGTAAACTGGTTAAAAAATTAAGCTTATCTGGTTAACTGATTTAATGGGACTGGGTGGGTAGAGGAGCTGTTCCAGCCCATTTAGCCTGGGAGCCAACAGCCCCCCTCACTGCTTCTAGACCCCATTTCCCTATATGACGCTGCTGACTCCCAGCCCATAGCAGGCTGTTCCCGGGTAATGATTAACTGTTATCCGGTAAGCATCACACATTAAAGGTGTGATTCACATCCCCAGTTTAATAGGACAATAAATTCTTCTAAAAATTGCGAAAACACTCCTGTGATGCCACATAGATTCAAAATAACTATATTGAATAAGCTTCCCCTGAAAAACCAACTGCAGAGCTGGGGAAACATCTACAACCCCTCACAGCCCTGCTGGTAGGAGCACCTTTATTTTTTCCAGATCTAAATCACAAGGTATCAGCCAAAACAATCCTGGAACAGTCATAAATACATGAGAATAAATGGCATCCCACTGGAACTACCAATAGCTAATCAGTATAGCAGTCGTCTTTAACTTGTTTGAGAAAAGCCATAAACCACACTAACCAGTCTGAACCAAGCCAAAGTACTCTGCACCAGACAGAGCCAAGATAGAAGAACCATACCCTAAGTTTTCAGAATCTATCAGGAATTAAAACTAACTTGGTGGAATTATGTAACACAACCTGGAGCCATGTTTAGTCTGAAGGAACTAAACTAGAATCATAGATATTGAGCATAATTCTGGGGTGGTCCTCGATTTGTTACTTAAAATTTTTTATAGATCTAAATTGATTCCAAGTAATTTTATTCTGGTTACAAGTGGATGAGGTTAGGGTTTTTTTTCATAGTTTGTTTCTTGGTAAATTCTGAATTATACCAGAATTTTACCCAGTCTTGTATACAATAACACTTCATTTCTCTTAAAGTATTAGCCTTAGTACATTGCATCTCTCCTTGCATGTTCTTGCTTTGGCTTTTGTTTGTTGATATTTTTCTTGTAAGCAACATCAGAGACACTGCTGGTAACTAATATCTGTGTAGATTACAGTGTGCTAAAACTTCCCTATCTCCTGGTACCTCTACAGTCATGTAAAACCATTAACTTCAGGTTTCATTTCCTGACTTGTCCTTTTTTTTCTTCTTCTTCTGGCATTCTCTGCAGTGTTCCCCCTTTAATCTTATGAAGGAAGGAAACACCTACTAGATTTCAAGAAAATTCAGGTGATTAAAGTTCCAAGGTAAAAAACAAAATGCAGTAGTAGTACCTATGGTAAACCAACAAGTAGCTACCGCATCCGACATTTGTAGCATGTGAATAATTCCTTCTCAGTGCTTGAAACTGTGTTCAGAGTAGAGATCAGGTTGCCAGTTTCACCACCAGGTGTGCTATTAATTTTGAACAGGTCACTTTTCCTCTCTACTTCAGTTTTCCCCTCTGGAAAGAAGGTTTGTAAAGTGCTTTCAGATTCCAGTTGAAAAGGTGCTATATAATTACACAGCATTTTGTTTGATTAGCTATGTTTGAAATAGTAATAATCTGTGATATTGAAATGGACTGTAACTAAAAAGAAATGACAACAGTATACTTTAAAATGACAAATACATTAAAAATTAAGTCAGAACTGTATGTGGTATAGCTTTTCTCAGAATTTGGTGACAGCAGTCAGTAATATGGCCTTCGTCAGTAAGATGCACCACATTACCACAGATTAAAGTGCCCTCTGATCCAGGAAGTAAATGTGCTAGATGTAAAGGGCAACGCTTGTAGAAATCTAAACAAAATGTACTTTAATATTAGTTTAATTAAATATTGTATTTGTAGAGATTCAAAAATCATTTGGGGACTTCAAATTTATCTGTCTTAAATGTCAACATTGAGCATCAGTGAAGGTCAGTGTTTGAGTATGTTTTCTATATCCTTAATCCAACCTTCAAAGGGACTCTGTAACAACAAGCTTGTATACAGTGGTTAGATCGCCATTGTACAGCCAACAGACTACAATACCTTTGTCCATTCTGAGCATAAGGAAATACTAAGGAGTGTCAGATACAACTGTGTGGTATCTCTGGATAAACACTAGCTTTTTAATAAAAGCATCTGTATATCATAAAATTTAATCTTTCCAAGAACATGAAACATAGCCCCTCCCCCCAAGTAAATAAAAAAAACTGCACTAACCAACAAACAATCAAGAGAGAGTTAATGTTGAGTTTTCAAGCAACCTTCCCTTCTTTTTAGAGGTAGAGTTCTGAAAATGTTCATCAAGAACACTGGTTTATAATTTGTTTCCTATATGCAGGCCTCTGATTCTGTGTGCTGTTTTGTCAAAATACTAACCATAGCTCCAGTCATGCAAAGGCTACAAATAATGTACACTTTCATTACTTTCCCTAACTGCCCTTCAGCCTAGTCATTTAAATGTTTTCTAATTTCTTGTATCATAGTAGAAGAGTGTCTTGAGAAAGGTATTAAAGAAGATTGTATGTAACCTTATGGATCAGTTCAGAGAAGTCTTCCATGCCTATAAAAGTATCTGTATGGATTGACTATAGTGCCTGTGTGGGACATCAGTGGGGCTTTCAACTGGCACAAGGGTATACTGATGCAGTGTCATGTACAGGAGTGGGACATATAGTCTTAATTTATGAATTAGGATTTATCAGCTGTCCTTTGAGCAGTGCATTGAACAAATACAAATAATAGTCTACATTTTACCGCTCTCATTCTTTCAGCTAGTTACAGAATGTCCAGAATGTCTAAAAGAATGTAGAAATAGTTTTGCTTTCCACGTCCTTTTTGAACTTATACCATTTTTATAAACTTGAGAAGATTCCACCTCAATGCCAGATCTCATCTCCTAGTTTTCAAGATGATATTCTTTTGTGTATAGATATCGGAGGGGGTATGGAGTAGGCCATAAATGAGATTTATTTGTAACAGAAACAGTAGCCTTAAATGTGGCCTGGCTGCCAATGCATAAGCTCCATGGAAATTAGCTTTCTGGTTTCCTTTGATTTCTATACTCTTTCTTTCTATTTATGCCACAAAACAGTGTAACAGTTTAACTTGTGTAATCTGTTACTGTGCAATACTGCTGCTATACAATTACATTAAAATCCTAATGTTTATACATAGTTTATCTTATTACATATCCCTAACAGGTTGTCGAGGATATTTCATTTGGTGAAGATGATCATTTGTATGAGGTAAGTGCTTTCTAGATAATATAAGAGGATTGGGGGAAATTTTGCTAACATCCTGGGATTCCTTTAAAAAGGATACATCTTTAGATGTTACCTTTGGGCATAAATTGCAGAATAGAGAGCAAATAATTAGGAAAGTAAGGCCAAGACCAAAATTAAGTGACCAATCTTTCTGCCATTGAAGATAATGGGAAAACGCAAACTGACTTCAATAGAAGCATGACCTAAGGCAGTGGTTTTAACACAGATGTGTTAATGCATCAGAGACACAGACAGCTAGTGGTAATTAGTTTACTCTAGTGTAGACAATGATATTTTAACATGGAGCAAAATCATAATAATTGTTTCCTCACCTTCCTGTACCATACTTTTTTCCTATTTGAATCCCTTTGAACAAATTGTTTTTCCTTTTATAAGTGTATAAATGTTAGGAATATAGATATTCAATATAAATGTTATCTGGATAAAAATCCTGTATGTTTCTCATCTTTTTTGGTATCTTGTTTTGCAGCCATTTTGTAAATAAAGATGTCAGATCCTATAGTTTGTATCTCTGAGCAAAGTATATAACAAAGTAGTTCAAGATGCTTTTCGAGTCAAAAGTAAATGGGGAGACAGCCTATTTTTTTTGCTATAAACTGAGTGGTCAGATAATAAATCCATAGTTACACATATACTGCCCTTAGGAGTAGAATATATATACCACGGCCCAAATCCACACTAGGATACCTTGGGCTGAATCTTGCATATTGAAAAAGTTGAATTGATATGCACCAGTTTCAGTAAGCAGACAATTACACAGGAAGTAAACCTTATTTCATGTTCTGTAGTAGTATATATGAGTATACGTGCCCTGTGCTGCCCAGCCATGCAAATTCAAAAAAGAACTGCGACAGGGGTGCAATATGGAGTAGCAATCTGGACAAGTCACTACTCTGCATTACTGCCAGTGAATCTAAAGGCTAAATAGAAGCTAGAAAAATCCCATCAAAGTATTCTACATCAATACACCAACTCAAATTACTGTCTGTGTGGACAGGCAGAGTGAGAGAAGATCATGGCCAAATGAGATTACACATGCCAGAGAAAATCCATCTGTGCATAATGGATACACAGAAGAAGCTTTTGGGGGGTGAATGTCATCTAAGCAAAAAAAAAAGAGCTCAAGAAGATAGAAACTGCCTCTCATGCCATGGGCCTCAGCTGTGAATCAGGACAAAGCAATGCATATGCCTCTGAACAATGCTGACACACAAAAGGAGTACATAATCCCACAGGCACCAAGACACAGAAAACACCTGTTGTCAGGAAAGAATGACAACAATGGTACATGGACAGTGTCCAGTCATCAGCCACAGGCAGCTGCCAAGATAGCACAGTATTTACAAGACAGTACAGGGAGCATATGGCCTGAGACATAGAATGTAAAAACCTCCAGCAGACTTGTACACAGCAGTGATACAGAAAGCTGTAGGACAGTTGCAGGATCATGGTGACTAGACAGAGATACAAAAGGGAATTATTTATACTGTGAGTCACCTGCAAATGATACCCCAGCTAGGCTGACTCCTTACCCAGATGAATGTGCACACCAGAAAGCAGTTCCTGGCCCAATGTAGATCATCCCTTGCAAGCCAGTAGATGACATTACCCACAGGAACATGTCAGAACAGAAACTGGAATTATCCCATGTATATTAAAGGAAGCCTTGATAGTAATAGTACATGTGCATATTCAAATGTCTACCCAGTCCAGAGATACTGTCATTCAGACAGGAGAGAGAATACAGATAACAGATTGAAACATGTTCTCTCACAGCTCATGGCAAGATGTTTGAATGCTGGAAGACAATGGAAAGACCTACTCCTGCTTGGATGCTCTTTCAGGAGCATTCTAACAGGGAAAGTGAGGGGACAACAATCAGGGTTGCAGCATGATTTTGGCATTAACATACCCATATGCCACAATGTCCAGTGTTGGTACCACTGCAGAGAAGGTGGGGTGAGAGATAAGCTAGAGCAGTGGTTCCTAACCTTTTTTATATACCAGGGACCTGCAAACTCATTCACTAACTTTTGGTGGACTGGTGATATTTTATTTGCATACTTATTATGCAAATAAGATAAGGAACTATGCAAATAAGATGTTACCGGTCCACCAAAAGCCCCGGCCCCCAGAGCCCGCAAGTGCCAGACCTAATCTCTAGAGCCCCCCACTGCCAGCCACTGACCTCAGTCCTCGGCACCCAACCCCCCAGTGCCAGCCTCCCACCCTAAAACCCTGCCAGTGCCCCATCCCAAAGGCCTCAGTGCCAGCCCCCAATCCTTAAAGCCCCCCACCAGCCTGTTTTCAGAGCCACAATGCACCCAACCCCCCAGAATTCTCCCCAGTGCCAGCCCCCAATATTAGCCACATCCTCAGAGCCCCCACTGCCAGGCCTGCCTGTATAGCCTCCCCCCCCCCCTACTAGCCCCATCCCCAGAGCCACTTCCAGTGCCAGGTCCCCACCCCGGATGCCCCAGTGTCACCCCCCTCCCATTCCTAGTGCCTACCTTGCCCCCCTCACCTAACCCTGCGCTGCCTCCCAGCTGCCAGCTGAGCACTGCTGCCTGGGTCGTGGCTGCTCTAAGGTTGCCATGCTGGGCTCCACGTAGCTGCAGCGAAGCACTCTTCCATATCTGGGAAGAGATCCTGCCTCTGCCTGGCACTTGTTGGCAGAGAGGCGGGGACAGACACACCTCGCCCAACAGCCATGGCGGGAGGGGAGGCATTGGGCGGCGTATACTAACCCTGGCTCCCAGAGTCACTGCAGCCCGGCAGCTGGGAACTGCGAAGTTAGAGCTAAGGGAATGTAGGAAAAGTGAGATGTAGTAGTTAGCAGTCTCATAATTGCAAAGAACCTGAGATAAGAGTCGCAGCACATAAGCAGGAATTCTGATGCATGTTGTGGTGTTGAAGCTGCTCCATAATACTGTATATACATTGCAGCAGCTTCATTTTTGGCAAAAGGTTGATGGGCTGTCTTGAATTAAAGGCTGTATGATAACTCAAGCAAACTCTAAAACATAACTTGGAACACAGCAAGCTATGGTTCACATAGCCCCTCTTCTCTCACCAATATGCCAATCCCTGTCACTCATAGCCGTGTTCAGAGAGCTTTGACAGAGTGAAATGGCTGGAGGGTGAGATGCACAAGCACTGATCATTTCATATCCATGGTCACTGAAGACTTTTTGCCTCTGTCTTCACAGACGAGGTCAGCTCCCAGACTAGTGTGTTGCCTAGTGCAGTAACGGGAAGGAGGTGGGCAGCCCTTGGTGGAGAAAGAACAGGTTAAAAACTATTTAGAAAAGTTGGACATGCACAAAGCAGATTTAATGCATCTGAGGGTGCTGAGGGAATTGGCTGAAAGAGTTGGCCATTATCTTTGAAAACTCATGAAGATCAGGGGAGGTCCCAGATGACTGGAAAAAGTCAAATGTAGTGCCCATCTTTTAAAAAGGGAAGAAGGATAATCCAGAGAGCTACAGACCAGTCAGCTTCACTTCATTCCCCAGAAAAATCATGGAGGGGATCCTCAAGTAATCCATTTTGAAGCACTTGGAAGAGAGGAAAGTGATCAGGAATAGTCAACATGGATTCACCAAGGGCAAGTCATGCTTGACCTACCTGACTGCCTTCTCTGACAAGGTAACTGGCTCTGAGGACATGGGGAAGTTGATGGATGGTATATAGCTTGACTTTAGAAAAGCTTTTGATATGATCTTCCACAGTATTCTTGCCAGCAAGTTAAGGAAGTATGGATTGGGCTCAACAGGTGGTGATCAACAGCTCGCTGGCTGGCTGGCAGTCAGTTTCAAGCGGAGTTCCCCAAGGGTCAGTTGTAGGGCCAGTTTTGTTCAACATCTTTATTAATGACCTGGACGAGGGAATGGATTGCACCCTCAGCAAATTTGCAGATGACGCTAAGTTAGAGGGAGAGGTAGATACGTTGGAGGGTAGGATAGGGTCCAGAGTGACCTAGACAAATTGGAGGATTAGGCCAAAAGAAATCTGATGAGGTTCAAGTGCAGAGTCCTGCACTTGAGGTGGAAGAATCCCAAGTACTGGTACAAGCTGGGGACTGACTGGCTAAGCAGCAGTTCTGCAGAAAAGGACCTGGGGATTACAGTGGATGAGAAGCTGCATATGAGTCAACAGTGTGCCCTTGTAGCCAAGAAGACTAACAGCATAATAGGTTGCCATAGGAGGAGCATTGCCAGCAGATCTAGAGAAGTTATTATTCCCCTTTATTCAGCTCAAGTGAGGCCACATCTGGAGTACTGTGTCCAATTCTGGGCCCTCTATTACAGAAAGGGTGTGGGCACATTGGAGAGTGTCTAGTGGAGAGCAACGAAAATGATTAGGAGGCTGACCTATGAGTAGAGGCTGAGGGATTTGGGCTTGTTTAGTCTGCAGAAGAGAAGAGCGAGGAGGAATTTGATAGAGGCCTTCAACTTCCTGAAGGGAGGTTCCAAAGAGGATGGAGAGAGGTTGTTCTCAAATAGTGACAGATGGCAGAACAAGGAGCAATGGTTGAGGTCTAGGTTGGTTGTTAGGAAAAACTACTTTATGAGGAAGGAGGTGAAGTACTGGAATGGGTTACGTAGGGAGGTGGTAGAATCTCCATCCTTATAGGTTTTTAAGTCCCAGCTTGACAGAGCCCCGGCTGGGATGATTTAGTTAAGGTTGGCCCTGCTTTGGGCAAGGGGTTGGACTCAATGACCTCCTGAGGTATCTTCCAGCCCTACGATTCTAAGATATACTCAAGTGCTGACCTAGACAGACAAGTACAGTCCCACTATTCATCTTGATGTTGGCCTGCATCCAAACCCTAAGTCACAAAAGCCACACAGCCGGTCAACCAGAGCTTCCCATGATGTGATATTGCTGGAATAGAACTGCCAAACTGTAGTCAGTATTGGGTCACTGCTGATGTGGTGGCCATAGCTAGGTGGTCATTTGTTACCAGTTTAGTAGGGTAATAACTTTACAAACCATAGTCTCTGCAGCCCGTTAAAACCCCTGATGCTTCTTTGCAGTATCTTTTTAATAGTACAGTAGATTGTAGTCACATCACTCACAGACCACAAACATGGTTAGTACAACTCTAGGATTTTTCTTGAGTGGATGCATGTGGCTAGATAACGCACTGTCTGAGTATGTTCGGAGATTATGCCTACATGTGGTTTAGGCATGTATTCAAGTGTCTGTGTGTACACATTCTTTGACATGCAGGGACCTGATTCTTCAGCGGTGCTGAATACCAACAGCTCTGATTAATTTCATTTGGAGTAGCTGGAAATTAGCACTTCTGAAAATGAAGCCTGAAAAATCTAAAAATACACTGTAATGTGAAATGTCTGTCAAAGGGAAATCCCCAATCTCCATTTTCAATTACTTCCATTTTTAATGGGTATAAAAGAAATATCCATTCTAATTCAGCCTGGATGAAAAATGTCTCACTGGACATGCTGTAACAATACTTTTAGAAGCTTCAGGGGTAGCCAAGTTAGTCTGTACAGAATAAACTTAAAAAAATAACAGATAGTCTGGTAGCACTTTAAAGACTAACAAAACACGTAGATGGTATCATGAGCTTTTGTGGGCACAGGCCACTTCTTCAGATGACCAAAGTGTGGGTTTTTTGTGGTGATAATTTTTATCAGGGGCACAATTTTAATACTTGGAAGACTAAACAGCTTGCTTACTGTTACTGTATATATGTCTATATTTGAAGGGCCATAGTTTTGGGGATGTATCTGGGGATCTCACTTCTGAGAGGGAGTAAAGAGGAGATTTGTGGTGAAACTTGTGAACAAAAAGTGTGAGAACTACACAAATTCCTATATAGAAACTGCTTAACTAGAATTCAGAGTGGAGAAGTCTAGTAGCTGGTTCCCTCCAAAGTTTCCCTCAGGGTAGCTGGTGCTCGTATATCTCCCCAGTTTTATCTGGTAAAGCAAATGATTAGAGGTTTTGGGGCTGAAACAATCTCAACCTATTCTCAAACTTTAAATGGGTAAGAAGCCCGGCTCGCTGGTGTGGAGCTGGGCGCGGAATGCAAGACCCTAGTGGGCCACTTTTGGTAAGCAGAACTGGCGCTATGGGATGAACCGAAATGCCAGGTTAAGTCTCCCAATTCTGCACTGGAGAAGTTGTCCAAATTTGTATTTATAACTAAGTAGTACTGTATAATGTCTGCCAGTTAGAAGCAGGGATTAAAATGGCATTTAAGAAAATATAATGAACCACAGAAAGTAAAATAAGAAACATTCCAATCTTCCCCTATTAAACCCTAGTGTGCTAATACTCTCATGCAGGTGCAGCAACAGCTGTTCTATGCCCACAGCTAAAAAGAGGAGGGGAGGCGAATACGTCCACATTGCATGAGAAAGCTGAGGAAATCTTCCACCATTGCCACAAATGATCTGTCTATCTATCTAGTGTCTTTCATGTGCATTTTATAACTATTTCTGTCTGCTTTAGGAGCAACAAAGATGAAATCCATCAAAAACTATCCCTTCTACACACAAAAAACTCCCACACAATAATATTGCATATCCTCTCATACTGCATCAATGTCTCCTGGAAGTAACATTCAGACTGCTGAAAGTGATGTCAGTGCATACAATAATTAGTCAAATCCTGAGGTGCTCTCAGAGCGATGTTTGCTTGCAGTGTTCTTAAAACCAGCAAACAGGAGAGTTTGTGTTAGTATATTGAGCTTGAGGCAGAGCCCATTTACTTCTCCGAGCTATTGTTGTGCAGTATACACAGAGCAGATCGTCTCCCAGGAAGAGGTTGGAACAGTTTCTATGTCACCGGCAGTGTTTTTGCCTGGCTATATATTCAGGTGCCTATTCCTGGTGCTGATAGGTATGAAATATGCTGAAAGGCGCTATTCCCTCTGGGTGGTTATTTTTAAGTTTAAAAAAGAGCTGTTCTCCTTTTTTTAGAAGTAGAAGATTGTGAATTTGTTTTCGAAAATGTAGAACATTCACTTTTATTGTCAATAGGGGTGACTTTCTCAGCCCATGTAAGACAATTCTCAGCACTCTGTCTTTAGTGTTAAACAGCTTAAATGATCTCTCTAAGCATGACCTCTCCTCCTCATCCCTGGAAAAAAAAATCAGTACATTGCTTCATTTCCTGTGAGGATTTTGCTGTATATTTTTACATGACCTGCTAATGAGGCATCTAATGTCATTGCTTGACTAAATTTGGAGGGAATTGCTTATTTAAACAGAAGAAGCAGCTCTCTTCCACATATAGATAATGTAATATTATTATTCAGGTATATTAAGACAGAGTTAAGCCTGAGTACATTTCCGTAGTTTAGGGTAAACTATTTTACAGGGGTGTTATAATTACCCACTATCAACAATATGCAACAGTCATGCGAGTAAGACAATTTAGAATTAGTGGACCCAGATTAAACTAATTTTTTAAAACTATTTAATTTTTTTCAATCTTCCTCTGATGTCATAGGTCTAGACTGGGTGCTAAATTTTTTACAGGACTCAGTATTAAATAACTGTAATTCTGGATCTAGTTAACTGATTATTTTAAAAAATTCAGCCGTTTTTCTGTACTCAAAGTGCTGTAATTTGGGGAAGGAGGGGTTGCATTAGTCTTATGTAACAGAGTCCCTTCTTTCAATGAAAAACTTGACATAACAGTAGTATTACTTTTAATGCATCCAAAATAACTCTGCGCTATAAATCTATTGATGGAGAAGAAATTGAGTCTTTGGCTAAAATTACAATAGATTTCACTTAGGAGCTTAAATGTTAATGTAGTAGTGGCAAAAGAACATTCTTGTAGTACAATGTTTATTCACAAGGTGAGCATTCAGAATGAGGAGAAATAAACTCAGAAGGTATTTTTGGAAAGTTTATACTTTTCTTTGAGTGTCATTGTTCCTTTTTTTAAAAAGGAAGCAGCATAGTGGGTAATGATACAGGATCAAAGGGGAGACAATTGTAGGCTATGTTGCTTATTGGAATGATGGGGATTTAATTATTCTTGAGGCCTCCAGGTTCTCTGCATCACAAAACCTGTGTGATTTGTCATTGCTGATCCCAGTTTGTAGTTTTGTGCCTACATTTCCAATCAGTCATCTCAACCTCAAGCCCCTAATTAAGTTTCAGTAAGAGACTAGATTTAAGGCCCTTTTTAAAATATTTTCTCAATGTTTTATTTAAAAAAATGCATTGGATGAGGAGCATGTTTAAGCTAATTATATGCAAGTCTGAGGTACAGAGCACCAGGCTACACCGTTCAATATACAAATCAACATGTCATTTTGAATGCTCTTTTTACTTTACAAAAAAGAAAGAGAGGGGGGAAAGAGCCTAAATCAACACAGCTTTCCCAATTATTTATATTTTGGGGATTTGCTTGCTGCTGTTTTAACACACTGAACAGGTTAGTAGACCAATGTTGTATTAATTGTTTATAGGCTAACTCCTGCACCTGGTGCTTTACTAGTGAGACACCAGCTGGAGCTGTTCAGCCTGCTTTGACTCTGTGCCTACCCAACACTGAGAGAATCAAACATAAAGCTCCCTCCCTCTTAGAACTGACCCATTGAGAGATTCTGCAGCTAAGCAGCCTGTCCTGTCCCTGGAGGTAGATCAACCGTCATTTCCATATGGTTACTGGAGGATAGGGCCAGAGTGGCAGGCTAGAGCAGCCTGGAAAAAATACTTTGAACAGATGAATCAGTGGATTTGTATAAATGTTGTAATTGTTAATATTATGAATTATAACAGGAAGAGGGTCTCCGCAAACAGAAGAAAAAACTCAGTCTACAAAAAATAGTTGATCTTGAAATATTTCATGATATTTTTTCCTCATATCCTTCTCTTCTCCTAACCCAGTGTTTCTCAACCTTTTTTATAAAGTACCCCCTTTAAAAAAAATAAGTACCCCCCACTACCTACAGTTTTCAGATGCACACAATTTTTTTTCTACCATTGCAACACATTTGTTTAAACAACTTATTGTAGCTGGGCAGGCACTGAAGTGTTTGGGTGTAAAAAGTACACAAATAATAAAGAGCTGTAAAACTTAAAACAAAAATTCGTTTTCTCCAAATTTCATTTGCCTTGATGTACCCCCCAGACCTCTCTTGAGTACCCCTAAGGGTACTTGTACCACTGGTTGAGAAACACTGTCCTAACCTACCCTACAAGAGCAGCTATCAACAGAGTTATGGATTAGCTAGAAACAAGGTTAAAATTCAGTCAGTCAAAAATTATTTATAAATACAGGTCCACACTCTTACCCTTATTTTGGTCCATTCCTCATTTGAACAGCTGAATTACAATTCTTATTTCCCTTGTTTATTTTTTGTATTATAGTAGCACTGAAAGCCTTAAACAAAATCCACGTTGTGCTAGGCACACATAGCAAGACATAGTCCCTATTTCAACAACTTTACAATTTAAAGACACACTTAGAAGCGTTATACCTAGACACAGATAGGGTCTATGGCATGCCCAAGGCCACACTGTAGCAGAACAAGGAAAAGAACCCAGATCTCCTCAGGTCCAGACCAGTGCTTTAATCACAAGCTCATCATTCCCCTAAGTACAGTACATGCTGTATGTTCTGATCTCACTTCAAATGTAAATCTGTGTAATTAACTCAGCTGATGTGTGAATTTGGCACTAAGTAAATGGGTGCTTTTGTCACATGAACTTGAGAACAGTATAACAAAGATGTATCAAAATGTTGTTTTTGTGGATGTGCCAAAAGCAATACAGTCATAGGCTTATTTTTGTTTGGAATCATAGAAAAAACTAAAGTTCCTTGTCAAACAGATTTGACATCTTCATAATTCCTTTCTGAATGTTCTCTCTTTCTCTCTTGAAAATTGTATTGAACTCTTTGCAATACTACAAAGCAATAATGCATCAGAAGAAAATTACTATTATAAGACATGCTAACAAAAATAAGTGATGTGCTAAAGTGAAGATAAATATACATGTAGTTTGTGTTTCTTAGCAGTGATGCAAATGGGCAAGTCAAGCTGGTTAGAATGAAAATACATAGCAGTTTATGACTTTAATTTGACTGACACTGATGTATGTTAGAGTAAACCTGTTGAACTCATTGAAGTTTACCTAGGGGTTTAACAGGTATAAGTGATTTGACAACGAAGCCCACTACTATTTATGTATTTGAAGTTATTCAGTCCATTGATACCAATATAGTGGTCAGTGTGAACTGCTGGTAGTTAGAAGCATAGCTCTGCTGCTTTTTGTAGCGTTACCCCATGTAAGTAATTTGGAAAATTGCCTCTTAGTGTTGACATTTGTAAAGTGTAGATAATACTTTCTTACCTTATCAGGAGATAATTGACCACTAGAACTTTGAAAAGTCAGTTCAGATTGTTGACTTGGCAAAGACTGATTCTGTTCTCTTTTTGGCATGAGCCACTTTTTCCATGTTGCACCTAAAAGAAAACCTGACTTCTCCCTCCAATCCCAGAATGACTCAGTGAAGTGGGCTTAGTTAGTGGGTTTCTTACCATGATATATGGGGCAGAGCTGAAAATAGTGTTCCTTCCTCAAATGCTAATGTGTGAAGTGGGACTCCCCCCCCCCCCCCCCCCCGCTATACCTCTTTTCTGGCTGGTAGTTCATGATAGTGAAATTAGAATCCTGCTTTCCTAGATGCTTAGTGAACAGGGTTCTGTATGTTTCACAGTTTTCATAAGAACAGATAAAAGAGTCACACGAAGTTGGAAGGGCCAGTGCTACTCTTCCTCTTAGAAAATATTAAAGGTATGTCTGTACTGCAGGGGAAGGTGTGATTGTAGCATGGGGAGGCATATCCATACTCACTTTAATCTAGCCAGCACAGGTAACAATAGCAGTACAGATGTGGTGTGAGCTTCAGCCGGATTAGAAACCAGAGTACAAGCTCTCCACAGATCCAGAGTATGTACTTTGGTTGCTAGTCAATGTAAAGCCTATGCCAACATGCCTACACTATTGTTACCTGTACTAACCAGCTTAAGACTGCATCTACAGTATGCACCACTGGCAGTTGATATGTAGTTCATGTCTAGCTGCCTGCCATAGTGAAATGCAAGCTATGTCCATGCTGCGGTGTGTAGTTGCACACCAGTGAATGGCTGTAGCAAAGAGGAGTCAATCAGGAAAGTCTGCAGCAGCTTTTGCTGCCATAGTTTCTCTCCGCTGCAGGGAAAGGATCCAGGAACAGGGAGTGGCCAGATCCTGACCCTGGTGGGGGAATCACTTCTGACAGAGAAGAAAGACTGCAGCTGCAGATAGCAGGACACCACAGTGCTAATAAGAATAGCAGTGTCAATAGGGAAGCACAGCTTAGAAAGGTAAAGGACCATATAGAGTATGTACTTGGGTATGTATCCGTGCCCTTCTGTATGTCTTTACTTGCCTAAGCATTTACTCATTGGCTACACTGCTATTATACCTTTCTGGAGGGGCTATGTCTATATGATGCAAAAAGAAGCACACAGTGTAGGTTTACCCTAAGGCTGAGGTGGCTATACCTACCAGTGCCACAATCACACCTTCACTTGTGATGTGGACAAATCTGCAGAGACCAGTCTCCCTTTCCCCAATAGCACCGTTGAATCCCCACTCTGGATACACTGTATTAGTAGGGACTGCTGGTTTTTAAAAAGAAAAAGAAGCTTAAATGTTAGCCATTTCTTTGCCTAGCAGATCATCCTGAGACAGATTTTGTAGAGCATCTCTGTAACAGCACATGGGTACATCATTTATCTGAAAACTAACTGCCATCAAGTTCATGGAAGTCACATTAAAAGGGTGCTCGGAGCTCTGATTCCTCAGCCAGTCAAAAGAGTAAATAAAGAAAAGCTCTGACGTCCTGACTACCCCAAGGGATTGAAGTCTCAAGCTAAACCTCAAGTTTAAATCAGAAGCATTGGAAATTCCCTGGACAGCACCAATAACCAGGCAATGTCTGCAGGTTATCCAAGTCTATCAAGTTGTGCAAACTTGGTGTGGCCGTGAAAATCAAGAGAGGAAGAGCTAAAAGTTCCAGTCTAACTGATACAGAAGAGAGAGAAAATTTCTTCTTGTATACAGTGAACAAACAGAGAGGGAAAGATTCTGTTTCAGGTTACTTCAGTGTCCTGGACTGTTGGTTTTATTTGCGATTACATTGAAATTAAGCCGGAAAGACACATTAGACTCTGGAGTGACACGGGACATTGGAGTGGAAAGAGAGGAATAAACTGGGAATTTTCTAATGCAGCAAACCCCAAACTTTTCAAAGTTGGGGGATCTTGCTTCAGAAATAGGAAATCAATCATGCCCCCTCCAACCCTGACAGGTGTAAAGGTTGCAGACATACAGAGTAGATTCTGTAGATTCTTATACCATGATGCTTTCTCTTCTTTCTTACGTGCATTGCTGAGCAGTGGGATAGTTTAAAATGTTGACATTTAAAGAATTGTCATTGGTGTTCATTCACTGGAATTTATGGTAATCTCACCTCTACACTACAGTTTGAGGCTCTTTGAGGACTCAGGCTGACATTGCTACACTTGGGTCATGTTTTTGGGACCATGGACAGCAGTTGAGAGGTCTGTCCACAACCTCTTTCCCCAAGAGGGGCACATCCTTCTCATAGGTAAAAGCTGCTCTAAGAAGAGTTTGGAGTACCCACAAAAGCTAAAAGATAAGCAATACCAGATATGCCAAAAGAAAGACCTTTTCTCCTTAACTGCTGAATCAGAAAACAAAAGGAAAAGCAAGGTCTGGTTAGGAGTCCACAGATCAGAGCTGTGAAGAGGTGGGTGTTGTGGATGATCTCCTTTTGCATGTGATTTTCAGGGATGATCTTGAGGAGCCAAACTGAGATGACCTGTGTTATTAACAGACTAAAGCCTGTTTCAGGTAGATCAACATAGAATTGGCCTTCATTGACCAGTGTATTTTTTCACTGCAGAATTAAAACCCAGGCTTTCACTTGGGTGTTGTCCTCAACCTCCTACCCATACACACACTTCCCTCTGGGCTACCTGGATTGTCTGAGGCTATACCTTAAAATCACTTACCCCAGTACCAAGAACCATAAGATATGCCCCTGGCTGTCTTAGCTACACCCAGGGATGAGTGCATATTACTGAGGGAACAGTAACTCGGGTAAGGCTTTGTGGTGTGGTCACTCACTGCTGAGCTAGACCAATTCAATGTCAATCACATGAGATAAAGCTGCAGTGAAGAGGTCTAAATGTTCCTCAGTATTTTGTACACCATGAAGCAGAGATAAATACAATATTAGAGGAGGAGGAGGAGGAGTTAGGCTGAAAGGATTTTGAAAGCCAATCCTGTCTTTCAGCAATAGTGATTAGGGATTAAAACCTGTCCATGCAATATTACTCTAGGTAAGGACTCTGACTTCACACTTAATAGGAACATCCCATTGTAACACATACCCTTAGTATATCACTTTGCTTAAATGTACTCAGAAGGATACTTTTTCAAAGGCAACCACTTAATCTATACAGTGTTTTTAACTTGCCTCCAATGATGATTTTTTTTCAAACCAGTTTTGTAAATCTCAATTTTTGGTAGTGAGAATCTGGTCTATAATTTAATATACTAATAAACCTTAATTAAAGCAATGCATTATAGTCTTATCCAGCCAAAGTACTCAATATATTGATAATAAGGAACTAGAGTCTCCTTTTTGTTTACAAGTCACTTTGGGTCAGCACTTCATGTTCTGTGGTAATTTATTTTACTTGAGTACACAGTCCCCAGTGATAGCTTGATTTGGAAAACTTCATTCATATGTTTTATCCATCAAAACTAGCCTACACTTGAGTTTTCAAATCCTAGTTAAAAGCTTTTCTTGCTAAATCAAGTGCTTGTATTTTATAGTACCAAGCAAACTGTCACCGCACAAAAACCCTGTCTCTCCTCCCCTCCCCCCCATACACACTTGAAATGATGGCTAGATGGAGATCTAATTGTCTTTTGACTAGTGAACTTTAGAAAAAATGGCATTCAAAGATGGAACTTTCACTAGGTAATCAATTTTAGATACACTTTCAGAGCAGAGAGTATAAATAATTTACTGGCTCTTCTCTTTCGAGCAGGAGAGATACCAAAGTTTTGCTTAGAATACTGCAATCTTTTCTTGTATGCCTTTCACAAAACAATTCTCTAATAGCCTTCCAGTTGTGTAAATTACTCAGGTTATCCCTCTCCCTAAAAAATGTTCAAGAGCTTACTGGTGTACTGAATAACAATTTACCAGCTCAATGAATGACTCATTTTCTTTAGCCAATTCTGAAATAAGGACATTTACAGTCAATATACAGAGATGCCACCTTCTCCCCACCTGCCTCTGAATTTAAAAACAATTGACCAAATTCATCACTGGTGTAAATTCACTAGAGTTCAGTATGGACAAGTATGCGTACACTCAAGATCCACAGAAACAATATAGCTGGGACTCAAAATACTTCACATTGGACGGCACACTCCACCAAAGAATAGCACACATGCTTCATGAGAGAAGTTCTGTCCCACGTTGGTGACCTAGGCAGTGAAGCTATTTGGTCACCTTAGTTTTTCTCAGTTGCCCCCTTACACTCACCCACCCAGCTATAGCTCTTCCCCCTACTCCTGCATTTTTCTGCAGAAGAGAAATTTCTGGTTTTACTTGTGATTAGTGAATGCTTGGGTTCCTGACTAGGCCCCAGAATCTTTTGCAATTATTTATGCCCTGATTTAAAGAAGCACCCCAGCAGCAGGCATTGTACATTCTGAGGCTCATTTAAGACCTAAGACACTAACTGTATGTGTAAAATTAACATCACCTGTTTGGATAAATTTCTTAGGGGTTACACCAAGAGAAGAATAACCATGGTTGTCTCAATCTTGTGGTCATGGAAACTCAGATATGGTATTTTATAACCCATGTACATATAATTAACTTTCCCCTGAGTCTGGCCATGTCAACCAGTGTTGATGCAGGTACAGATCAAAATAGCAAAACTGCCTTGTGTTCACTGTTCCAATTAATTTTAGAACTTTTTTCTCCCGAAACGATCATTTACCCATTGGTCACCTAATGAGGAATGATACTGTAAGGAAATATATTGTGTAAAATATCCAAATGAAAATGTGTACAGTGAATATTCTAAACCTGGTTAATTGCAAAATTTGATCCATCCAGTAAGCAGACACAGCACCGCATATTTTTCAATTGCTGTGATTGAGATGAAAAATAGTGGGAAACAGCTATATTTTAAACTTCTATTTTCTTATATTCCAATAGCCCAGTAGTCTACAACCTTTTTCAAGCACAAGATCACTTTTTGAATTTAAGTCAATCCAAGGTCTACCTCAAACCCGAATATCCTTGCCCCGCCTTCTTCACTGTCTTTCTCTGAGGCCCTGTCCCTGCCACATCTCTTCTGAGGCCTCACCCTACTCTCTCTGTAGAGTTGGGGTACAGGAGTGGAGGGAGGTGGACACTAACATCTCAGCATCCCCTCCTCAGTCTCCTTCACCCTGCACAACAAACAGGAGGCTCACAGGAGACAGCTCCACAGCAGAGGGCAGGAGCAGCAAGGCAGTGGGGGGAAGGGCTGTGCTGGCACTTGATAACCTCCTGGCCAAAGTATTCAGGATCACCTGTCAGAGGCCCCAGGATCTACTAGTAGATCCTGATCTACTGGTTGGTGACCAGTGCAATAGCAGAATTCTCTTAGTCTAAACTGAGCTCATTTTGTGCCTTTGCCTTTCTAATCTTGCCCCTGCATTCCTGTGATGTTTGCCTTTTTTCATTCTTTGTAATTTGTCCCACTTTCCATTTTTATATGACTCCTTTTTTATTTTTAGATCATGCAAGATCTCGTGGTTAAGCCAAGGCGGTCTTTTGCCATATTTTCTATCTTTCCGACGCAGCGGAATAGCTTGCTTTTGGGCCCTTAACAATGTCCCTTTGAAAAACTGCCAACTCTCCTCAGTTGTTTTCCCCCTCAGTCTTGATTCCCATGGGACCTTACCTATCAGCTCTCTGAGCTTACCAAAATCTGCCTTCCCGAAATTCATTGTCTCTATTTTGCTGTTCTCCCTTCTACTGTTTCTTAGAATTGTGAACTCTATGATTTCGTGATCACTTTCACCCAAGCTGCCTTCCACTTTCAAATTCTCAACCAGTTCCTCCCTATCAAATCTAGAACAGCTTCCCCCCCAGTAGCTTTTTCCACCTTCTGAAATAAAAAGTTGTCTCCAATGCAGTCCAAGAACTTATTGGACAGTCGATAGTCTATTTAAGAATAAAACATTCACAGCATGGGCAGCGCAAGATTTCCCTTCACTGAAGGGCTGGAACTACTGTGAGGAGTGGGGGCAATTCAGTCTGTGTCCATTTAATTCCCTTTGAGTGTAATTATCATCATGACTTATCTTTCTGCTTGGGGATGGATTGAGAACACTAGCTCATTTCATTTCATATAAGTCAGCAAATCATCATATGATAACAGGACCCTGGTTTGAACAAGTGACCTAGCAATGCAAGGAATTGTCCTATTAACAAGTCCCTGAGTCATCCAGTCTTACTGTTCTAAAATACTTATTTTGTCCTGAATTTGCTACAAATTTGATCTGTACTAATGGATTAAACAGCAATCACATTTTCTTTTCTTTAACTCCTAGGACTTCCACTTATTTTCTGCAGAACTGGGAGAAAAATGTGAAGCAATAAGTGAGAAATTGGTGCAATTAGAAGATCAACTCCAAACAGCAGTCTGCAGCTTAGATGAAGGTTTTGTTCATATCCTTTTGCTACATAGATTAACTGTTTATCTCCCAGCTTCATGTAAAGCACTAATTTATTTTAGCATGGTCTATATGTGTTAAGCAAAGTAAAAATCAGTAAATCTTGCTAATGTGGATATTTTTGATCTAGTAAAACATTCCCATCGTGCTCATTGACAGTCTGATCCAATTCCTGATTAAGTCAGAGACAAAACTTAAAGTTGACATAAATAGGAGTGGGTTAAACCCTATAAATGTAATCTTTGGCTAAACATTGAAATAATCATCTGCTTATCTGTAATGTAGACATCACTCTAAGTATATAGTGCACTAAGTTATACGCATGTAACAGCCACCACAAATCTGCACTTTCAAACACCACTTAGTCAAATTCAATATGAATTTGTGTAGTCAAATTTGATTATAGATATCTAATCTGGCTATTGTTCCTTTTGAAATATTCAGTAGTTGCATCATGTGGTATTTACCACATAATTTATCTGCATACAGTGCAGTACAAGGTAACTAGGCATAAGAAAGTTGTGTATTTGATTCTCTTTCAGCTGAAAGCCCTTGGATAAAATACAGAAAACTGAAAGGCTGCTTACACGATCCAGCATCAGAGTAAAGGTTACTTAACTTTTATAGAACCATCTGCTGCACCTACATATTTAGAAATTTTCCAACTTTAAAGCACAAACTGTTTTTTCACCTGTGTTATCTGATCCTCTTATTGTATTTGTAGAAATCAATTACATTCACAAAAGATAGTGATTGTACTGAGAAAGGAAATTAGCCTTCAGAAAGTGTAAATGTACAAAGCAAAAGAACAGATTAGTTTGACTGGGGTCTTGGGTTAGTGTTTATTCTTTGTAATGAATAAATGAGCCATGGAACACTAGTTCAAGTAAGAGAAAATGGGAGGCAGATTTTGGGTGAAGGTAAAGATAGCAAGCTTTCCTAGCGCAAGCAGCAGTAAAAGTACTTGCTGGAGGTCAGGGAGTCTGAGATTGTTCTTGGCACAGGAGCAAGATAATAGAAATGAATAGCTATGAATGCAAGAACAATAATAAGGGAACAGCAGGGAAGGAGAGTCAGGAATACCATACAAAATGAGAGGAAATGAGAACTAATATACAGTTGGGACCAAGATTATGTAACATTTTGAAGATTAGGAAATGAAACTTGAATACAGATTCAGTCCTACTTTCTCAAAGGACAGCAATTTTATTGGAGTGACTGGAGAGAAGGATTTTGGCAGCACTAGGTGAATTTGATTGGGGAGAAAAGATGGAAGAGGTAGGAGGGTCTAGAAAAGAAGTTTAAAACAGACAAGATAATGATGGACAAGAACTGGACAATGGTTTTCAGAGAATGGGGAGGAAAAGAGAGAGTAAGGCTGTGTTACAGAGACAAAAGGGATAGCCCTTAAACACAGGCTACATAGGGAGAAGTGTAAAGAGAATGGTGGGGTTGTAAATCTGGGGCTATGTCTAAATTACAGAGTTTTGTCAGAAAAATGGCCATTTTTCCGACAAAACTTGAGTTAGGTCCACATTGCAAGCATGTTCTTTTGACAGTAAATCAAAAGAACAGAGGGCTTTTTTCTCAATTGATAATCCTCTTTCTACGAGTAAGAAGTCTTTTTCCGAAAGAGCTCTTTTGCAAAAAGGCGTATGTGGATGGGGAAGAGGGAGTTTTTTCGGAAGAAGAGGAAAGAGGAAAAAGCACAGATGCCCTGGTGGCCATTCTGTCAATAGCAATCAATGCTTACATGTGAGATAGCATCCAGGCAGTCTGGACGCTATCTTTCGAAAAAGCAGATAGCTTTTTTCGATGAGCTTTTGCAGTTTAAACGCTCTCTTGTGCAAGAACTTTTTTCAGAAGCTCTCTTCCGAAAAAAGCTTCTTGTGCAAGAAACCTGCAGTCTATACGTAGCCTGGGATACAAGGCATCGTAGTAGGAGGGTGAACTGTGCCTTGGACCTCTTTTGGTCCCTCTCAAGTGCACCCTTTAGGAGACAGGCCTGCCTTCACTATGCAGAACCATGCAGGGACTGGGTCATTGGTTTGCAGTCTCACTGGTTCTCAGACAGGTTAATGACACAGGCTGAACTGTGTTTGGCATCTTTAAGCCCTTTCACTGAGAACCTGTGACCAGGGAGTTGATTAAAACATCTCAAAACAAAATGTTATTCGTTTCCCCAGAGGTACAAGCACATAGAGCAAAGGGTAAAAACAATAAAGATGCTGGATGCATTGCTCTTACCTACACCTTAATCATTCCTCACTAGCTTTTGTAGGTTCCTCAGCTAATCCCCATCTCTGGCTGGGAAAGACAGATTGTTCTGCTTGCAGCTGGCTGTCTTTGTTTCTGTGTATCTTTCTGTGTATCTTTGTTTCTGTGTAACTTTCATTGATTCTTCCAGGGCAGCCTCACCCAGGTCACCTGTTTCTAGGCCCACGCTCCTGTAATAGCTGAGTGTTCCCTTTGCTCATCAGCCTTGGCCAGACGATTATGTCACTAGGGTTCAGACCTGGACATCACCTCTTCATGGCTCTAAATCTGACTACTATTTTTTTCTGTTTGGTGTGTGCTTGGTTCTTTTAAGAATGCTTTTTGATCCAGCTCCATTGCAAGTAACCCATAATAAACAGAGTCAGGCACATAATCATACAAATAATACATGTTATTTCCCAGTTTGTCATGCAGAAATTATTAATCGTGTTTTCAATTGAAATAGAGAAGAGACAGAGGAGAGTAGATGGAAAGGAAAGATAAAAAGTTTCCTTTTGGAGAGACTAAATTTGGATGAGGGGCTGAATGGAAGGCATGCAGTTATAAGAAAGGTAGATGTGAGAATCTTCCTCATTAACGCTATCATTTAAACCATAAGAGCAGACAGTGTCTCATAGGAAAGAGTACGTTAGATGCTAAGGACAAAATCTTAAGGGACAACAACTGATGGTAGGAAAGAGGATAAGATACTGTGTTTGAGATGCAGCATTGGTTTATAGACCCAGAGGGCCATTACGAACCTTGCCAATACTTAAACGATAGGATAAATCTGATATTCTTTAACAGTGCATCATATTTTTACAGTTTAAAATTCCTCTGAGAAAAAGCCAAATTACACTGGATACATCATTCTATTTTGTAGTAATCTGTCATTACTTAGATTCCTTCAGCGCTCTAAATGTCTTATTTTTGCAGAATAATTAACCTGTGGTTAACACAGACTAATTTGTAATGTGTCTTCGAGGCATTTGTGTAGTATGATCGATAAACCTTAATCCAGTGAGAGATCTCTTTGCAGTGCTATATACATGCATCCATTTAACTCCCCTATAAGTGGCAGGTTGTTCTAACTTTACACCTTCTATATCATTCTTAAGTCTGCTCAGTGTCTCTAATAGAGAAGCACTGGGAGAGAGAGAAGTCTTCTGTTCCCAGCTTTGCCACAGACTTGCTATATTCTCTTTTTGAAGTCACTTGATAGCTATATTTAAATTTACCCAGCTGTGAAATGGGTCTGACAATTGCTACCTACTTTATAGATCTGTTGTGAGGTTTCAGACATTTGTTTGAAAAGAACAATCACATTTTCACTTACTTTAGCTTTGAGTGCCCCACATTTTCTCTCTCACCTTAGCCACGTTTTAATAGACAGGGCTGGACAAACCGCTGTTTTTACTCACCCATGGCGAGTAGATTTCAGCCAGTCGCTCCGTGCACCCCATTCACTGGCAGTGCACGCATGCGCAGTGCGGGGCTGGCAAGTAGTTGTCGCCACAGTTTGTTGAGCCCTGTTAATAGACAATATTTTTAACCTAATTTGAAGCAATTTTCACTATTCACAAGATTGATCTTATCATGATCGTGTACTTTGCAGTTAGTGTAAAGATACACGACCTATGAAACTTCTGTGTAATTAAAAATAGTGAAGAAAAACAGTGGTGTTTGTTAAATGTACTGTGTAAGGTGAAAATTTGGTTTCTAAGTTCAGGTACCGAAGATTACACCATAAATCTGGATATTTGGAAGTTATGGGCTAGAATCAAGACTTGGCTCTTTGACATCAATGATTACATGAGTGGAGTTTACTTCTATAATGAAGAATTGGAAAACATGTATAACCATGTTATGACTTATACGAAGTACATCAAAAACCAATCTGAAAACTTATTTAAAGTTTGTTGATTACCTCAAGTGCTTGCTAGCAGAATAGAGAGAGCCTTTAATTCTAAATTAAAAATTAAAGATTCAAATCCACTAATGGTTGATGTAAGCAAAAATTATCAAGTTGTCCATTAAGATCACTATGTTTTATTTAAAAGAGATGAAAAAAAAACTTCACTGTTCAATGGGCTGTGAAATAATTGTGGTCTCATTCCTCATATTCCAATGTTACAAAAATCAGCACCACAATTGGCACTAGTTCCTATTGTTAACAGAGATTAAGGATTGATCTGAGAATTAATTATGTAGTATTTTCACAGCAGTCTGTTTATTTGTTGTCAATGAAAACACTTACATGGTCTTTATTAAAATATGTTTTAAGTATAAAACTGTTATGTAAGGGGTAGCTGTAATTTATTTTTAAAATATGACCTAGAATTTAATGAGTGAAGTACAAACTTCCCAGCAAAACTTTTTTTCTCTCTTTTTATATTTAGATTTTAAAAAAGGAAGCTGTGAATATTGTGAGGAGGGGGAAAGTACATATTTCCAAAATTTTCTGCAAGGGGGTTTGGATGTAAATGAGGGCAGAACTGATCTCAGCTTTTTAATGAAAATGTCCCACAGTGAGCTAAATTCCTGCAGCTGTCAAGAAATTCTGCCAATATTTAGTATACATCATGGCTTTGATTAATAATTAAATCTATATTAGAGGAAATAATTCCCAGGTGTCATTGTTTTTCATTATACATTTAGATGGCACATAACACTTGATTCATCCATGCTGTTACTAGTAATTGCCAGTGTGACATGAACAAAGGCAGCGGCGATATTTCTTCTTTGAATATTTGCATAGAGCCTCTTGGGCTTCTCGTATAATATTGAAGTTTCCCACTGCAAATAGTAAACAGTATCTTTGTACAAAAAAGTATCAAACAGACAGAATAAAAATAAACCTCATCTGTAGCACTGTCAGACATGTTAGCTAAATTATATGTAACATAACCAAACACAACCACAACACAGTCAACTGTAGTTCGTCAGTGGCAAGTGTATGAAAACAGTCTGCATCATTAATTGGAAAAACCAAAGAAGGAGATGTGACTCATTGCTGGTGTCTGCAGGGTTGATGAGAAGTGTTACTTCATTGACAGTAAAGGCCTAGAATTTCCAGTAAAATTAAATGGCTTCTATATTGCAATTTCACAGTCATTTTTGTTCTTAATTAGCAGTTATGGTTTGATAGACAATTTGAGTGCATGTGATAGTTCCTCCTAGAGAAAATGCTTTTGTTGAAAGAAAACAGGGACAAGCTATTTTATGTTAAATGCACAAAATCTCCTTTCCCTCCCTGCTAAAAACCCAAATATTAAGTAATGGTTCTGAAGTTGTAATTGCTTGTTTAAATGCCTATGATAGACACGTAGGCTCCAACAACTTTTCTTTTTCATGTATTTAGTGCTGAGATGGGGCTTGAGTCTGATCTCCTGTATCTCAGAGTAAACTGAGGTGACTCTGCTGAGTCAATGGAGTTACACCAGTGTAAAAGTGATGCTAGACCAGAATCAAGCTGAATGTCTGCTCCAAATATGTGCTGATATAAGCATTTAGTTCTTTACCAGATCTTAGTCAGGAGTCACCACCTAGATGAACCTTTTAAGAAATTAATGTTGTGTCCCTGTGGGAACTCTCAAGGCAGTAGTGTGGTGTTCAGCCCTATCACACCCACAACTCCCAGCACCACCTTCATTTTCCATTACAGAATTGCATGGTCCAGCAGGCTGTGTGTCATGCATGTAACATTGGGTTTTGCAGCATCTTCATTATGTCTCATCATTCCACCTCCTTATACTTAAATGGAATGCTTTCTATTTGATTTGCCAACATACGGTGTGGGAAAAAAATTACAGATTAAATAGAGTCTCGTTTTCAGCTTGGGCCTGTGATGCTCAGGATGGCCGGGACCAGCCCTCAGACATTTTTTGGGAGGGATGAGGAAGGGAAAACCACTTTTAATCTTAGCTAATTCAAGACTAGGTTCTGACAGACACCAAAGCAAGCACTCGCAGTGCTCCCTTCACCGTAGGATGGGTTGCCTTCCTCTTACAAGGGAAAAGGAGGAAAAGGGTGATATACAAAAGCTGGAGAAGGGCTTGGAGAACTTCTTGCCTCATGCCAGCCTCATGAAACCAGTGAAACAGAAAGGAGTCAGGTAACTGAAAGTAAAGATATGCCTAACTTGCTGCCCCTTCAGTATATAACTTGTAGAATGAGGGGGGAATCACAATACATATAGAATAAAACGTAACATTATGCACTAATCTCAGACAACTGTAGTACTTAGGGCCACGCTAAACAGCCAAAGTAGTTCACCAGGTACAACAAGGGATGTTAAGTTTAGATTAATTGGCTAATCAAATAGTTGATGCAATTTGCATCGACTATTCAATTAGTCAATAAGGGTACCTCTGCCTTTGAAGGCTGTTGCTGCACTTCAAAGGCAAAAGTGCTGTGGGGAGCACAGGTTCAGTGGGGGACTCCCCAGCTGGCTCTGGGCTGCATGCAGTATTTCAGAGGGTCTGGCCTCGGGCTCCACATGCTGCTGCTGCTTTGAACCACCCCCTACTCCCTCCCCTTGCTGTCTCTTTCTCATAGAGCCAACAAGTGGCCGTGGGGAGGGGGTTACAAGTGAACTAGTGTGTCGACTATCTGATAAGCATTTGCTTATCGGCTAGTCAACGAGTCATTCACATCCCTAGGTACAACTGGAAAAACCAAACAACTCACAAACATCTTTCTGTACGTATTTCCCCCCCATGTTCAGAACGCACTAACCACAGCAAGATGATAGCACATCATCAGACCTGTACACCAGAAAATCCCAATCTAAACCACCTCAACTCACAGCTCTATTCTTAAAGAGTCTCCTATCTTCCTTCCTGGGGTCTCTGGCTTGTAGCATCCAGGCTGCCGCTTTCTGACCTTGAGCACCTTGTGCCGGGGAGAAGCAGCTTAATTGGGTTAAACCCTTGTTTTCCAGCAACGTAATAGTACCCCTGGATCCTCTCAGAGACTCGAAATGAGCTTGACCCTTGTGCACAGTTCTGTTTGTTACTAGACCCACTAAATCAAATTCCAGAAGATCAACTGCCTCAGCGTCGATCTTCCAAGAAGTTAAGACGTGGCCTGAGACGACTAGAATTTATTTCAGGCATAAACCATTCAGTCATCTCTCTTGCTCTTCTATCATACAGCCACTTTTCTCAATATTTTTTCTTTCTCTTTCTTCTTCTTCCTGCCTCAGTGGTATTCCTGCCTCATATTCAGTGGTAGTGAAGCGTATAATTTGTGCTTCTATTTTTTTTCTTCCCAAAAAGCCTTTTGTAATCATTTAGCATATTACAAATAACAGCATGTAGTCCCAGGCTGCATATCAAAGGTAATTAAATCTCAGGAGTTTCTTGGTGTTCATAAACTGCACAAGATATGCTTTTACCAGTTGTGATTTCAGCAGAACTTTATAATTAAATTGCATCTTGATATTCAAGCTGCAACACCAGCATTAGTCACTGGGGCCCAGAGCAGAAGCTAAGGAATGGGCTCCCACCCTGCCTCCGTTCCTTCCTCACACATCAGATTTCTGTGGTGCTTCTGAAACTGAAGCACAAACCCCACCACACAGGTCACCTGTGGCATGGAGCGCTGGGGAGTTGGCCTGCTTGCTGTCCCCCAACAACCGCCCCTGACAGTCTGGGACCACTTAATACACAAGAGCATATTTCCCTGCTTCACATTGATGGAGTGGGGCTTAATTCATTTGTGCTTGTTAAATGAGAAAAGTACATAGAAGTGCATATTATTGTTATTTATATAAGTCATACATTGATTGTCAAGCTTAATAAAGCTGCTTCGAAAGGGGGTGAGGGGGAAATCACATGGTAAAGTATAAAGAATGAAACCTCACAAATCAATGTAAATAATATACAGTAAAAGAGGAAATGTTGAGGACGCTATAATAGAATCAAAAGCTGCCAAAAAGCTTTTCAACTTGGTGTCCATGCCTGCCATAGAAGCGATTTGCATAACTTTCCCATGATTCTTTTTATTCACATTTTTCAAAAGAAAGCTCACTTTGTACAGCTGCGTAACCTAAGGGTGTCTCTTCCTTTTGACATTGTATTGACACTCTGGTTGGGTAAAACAACATTTCATAATAGATGAGCTCTAAGAAGGGCAAACGCAGTAAAGCATTTCCTTTCTGTGTAAAGTTTTAAAAAAGTAAGTTGTTTGTTCCAGTTCGTCGTCTTTCATTTATATTGAAATAGAACTCAGTGGGTTGATTTTGCGGACACTTTTGCACAAAATCTTGCCGCCTGTCTACACTGGCTGCGAGTATTTGCGCAAGAACACTGACTTTGTAGTGTACAAAATCAGTGGTTCTTGTGCAAATACTCCGACGCTCCCGCTTAGGGATAAGCCCTCTTGCGCAAGTATTCTTGTGCAAGAGGGCCAGTGTAGACAGCCATGTTAATTAGTTGCGCAAGAAAGCCTGATGGCTAAAATGGCCATCGGAGCTTTCTTGCACAGGAGAGCGTCTACACTGGCATGGCATGCTTTTGCCATGCCAGTATAGATGCTCTCTTGCGCAAATACTTTTAACAGAAAAACTTTTCTGTTAAAAGTATTTGCGCAAAATCATACTAGTCTAGACGCAGCCAGGGACTCAAAAACACCCTGTGATGCTTTACTATTGTAAACTAAGATTTACTCTTCTCTGTTATCAGTTGAATCTGTTACCTTTTTTTAGGATTCAATACAACAGTCTATCCTGTGCACAAAGATCGCTGAATATATTAAGTATACTCATCCCCAGAAGGCTCCAGAGCGAAAGGGTCTGATTTTATGATTTTCATACATAAAAAGAATGAGCATATTAGATTCCAGTGTTAACACATTTGGGGAGGCCTCTATGGCTGAGCACATCACATGCAATCAGAGGATCAAAGATGTTGGCAGAAAAGGGAGCCAAAAACTCCCTGTGCCACAACTTGCAAATTAACCAGACCCTGCTCATAGGGCAGGGCAGCCATACCATGTCTGCTAGGCCAGTGGTCTCCAGTCTTTTTAAGCATGAGGTAACTTTTTAAATTTAAATGCAATCCAGGATCCACTTCAAACCCAAACACCCTTGCCCCACCTCCGTCCCGCCCCTTCTCCAAGACCCTGCCCCTGCTCACTCCATCCTACTTCCCACCCCAATCCTCACTCACTTTTATCAGGCTGGGGGCAGAGGACTGGGGTGCAGGGGAGGGGAATGTGGACTCTAATCTTAGGCTGAAGGATTTGTGGAAGGCTATCGTGTTCACCCTAGGACTTAAACACCACAACTGTGCTATGAATCACTTCTCTAGTACTGTCTGCCTCATTAAAGGGATGAAGTCAGACAAACTCGCACTATGCAGCTGGTAGATAGCTCTGCCCGTCTCACAAAGGCTGCATCTACACTGCAAGTTTTTGTGGCAGAAAAGATGCTAATGAGGGATTAGCAAATTTTTTGCAATTTCTTTTTACTCAAGGGCTGCATCTAGACTGTCAAGTTTTTCCACAAAAGCAGCTGCTTTTGCGCAAAAACTTGCCAGCTGTCTACACTGGCCACTTGATTTTGCGCAAAAGCACTGACGTTCTAATGTCTGAAATCAGTGCTTCTTGCGCAAATGCTTTGACGTTCCCGTTCAGGCAAAAGCCCTTTTCCGGAAATGTTTTTGCGCAAGAGGGCCAGTGTAGACAGCTAAAAATTGTTTTGCGCAAAAAAGCCCCGATGGTGAAAATGGTGATCGGGGCTTTCTTGCGCAAAACCGCGTCTAGATTGGCATGGACGCTTTGCCACAAAAAGTGCTTTTGCGGAAAAGCGTCCGTGCCAATCTAGACGCTCTTTTCCGCAAATGCTTTTAACAGAAAAACTTTTCTGTTAAAGCATTTGTGGAAAATCATGCCAATCTAGACGTAGCCAAGGGTATTTTTGCGCAAAAAGAAGCTGTGTAGCCGCTTCCATTTTGCACAACACCCCTGATTTGTGCAAGATCCTTATTACTGTCCCAGAGAGCTTATGGAAAAACCCCTTGCGCAAAAAGAAATGGCAGAAAATAGGCTAATGATGTTGTGACTTATGCTAATGAGGAACTCATTAGCATATTTTCTGTCACAAAAACTTGCAGTGTAGACATAGCCTAAGGTTATAGCCTCACTGGGGAAGGGCGGGGGGAGACACAAAACTACCCCATTGCAGTGACTATTAAAGTCAGACTCAGCTAACTCAGGCCATTGGTATGGGGCAAAAAATAGCAGCATCAGCTCATGCTCTGAATTTTGCGACCATGGACTTTGTTTAGTTTGTTAGGGTTTTTGCAGTGTGCATGCACTGCAAGGGATCCATGGAGACAGAGGGCTGTACTATAGCTCATATATAACTCTTCCTGGCTTATTGAGGGGGTCCAATGATAGGCCAAAGCTACATGAGCAGCTTGTAAACATCCAGGAAGTTAGTAATACAAGGAGCCATTAGAATCATGGAAGAGTCCTCAGAGATCTAAAAAAGATTTTAGTGGACTTCTTGATTACAAATGCAGGGAAAAGAATAATCAACGTTATTACAAGTCTAAATATCCTTTTCATTGCTAATCCCCTCCGTATGGAAAATGAGGCTAAAACAAGGTGATGGAACAAGTTTAAGTCTGGAATGGGGTGTGACCAGTCTTTCATATTGCAAATTCCAACATTAGAAACAATCCCTGACGGTGGTCAGGTGGGTCTAACAATTAAAATCTTTTGTACAGGGGAGGAGACTTATTAAAATTTCAGAACCAAGGACCTCACACCACAGACAGATAGGCTCTAGCTAAAATTGGAGTAAACTGTGCTATAAGATTCCAAATTACTGTTTTCTCCTTTCTTCCTGCCACCTTTCCTGAGGATTTGAGGAGTAGCGAATATGCCAAAGGCCATGCTTCATCTTTCACGAATCAGTGTGATAGTTGCCAATGCAAAGGTATTGTCTTGCCATTATTCAGTCTTATTTCTGGTGATCAAAAGATCCAGGGAAGACAGATAGGATTGACTGAAAGCATCTGAACAAGTTCCAGGTTCCAGATGGACACAAGTCAGTACTGGGAGTGATCTGCCAGGAGGATTACCGTACATTAGTTGACTTGAGGGAGGCCTACCTTCATGTGCCAGGTCACCAGGGGCACAAGGGAGTTTTGCAATTTGTTTATGGGGGCCAATAATTTTCAGTACAAAGTGCTGCTTTTCTGACTGTCATCTGTGCCTTGAGTATTCACAAAATTCCTCATGGGGGGGGGATCGGGGCTGTTCACAGGCCATAAAAGATACAGATGTCCCTTTTTCTGGGTGACATTTAAATAAGCCCTGTCCAAGAAGGAATCCACTTTGAGTAACCTGGACCACAGTTTAGATATTACAACAGCATGGATTTATCATACATACCAAAATGGGTCGTCATTAGCCGTTGTGATGCTTAGTTCGTCTACACTGAGGCCCACAAAATTTTTCTGGTAGCAGAATGCTAGGACCCAAGTAGATCAGCAATTACTCTGCTGAGGAGCTGCCCAAGGACATCAGTTAGCATCAGTGTTCTTAGGATGACCACGTCCTGCATAAGGACAGTGCCCTGAACAAATATACTTATGAAGACTCCCTAGAGCTTCCTGGTGTTGATTCCGTGTTCTCTGATTTTCCCATTTTGTCATTTGTTCTGAATTTCCTGGATTGGTGGATAAGTCTGGAGAGGTTCCAGGGAGAGAGGGACATGGCGGAACAAGTCAAATTTGTTGTAATAGATTTGCGTCTGGAAGGATGGGGAGTGTTCTCCTAGAAGTGTGTGACTTAAAGAACATGGTGATTTTCCAAACACAAGAAAAGCATACATTTTCTGCCACTGAGGGCAACGAAATATGCTCTTCAACAACTGGCCTCAGCATTGCTGAGCTGTCATATCTTTCTAATAATGGGCAGGCTATCAGTAATGGCATACACAAACCTTTCAGTAGTATGAGGTCAAAAGATCTACAGAAAGAAGTAGCTTCATTGATGCAGCGGGTGATGACCCATCTGTTGCCTATCAGTGTCTTGCACATCAAGGCTCCAGCAATAAAAATGTTGGCTGGCTGACCAGAAAGAAGAAAAAAAAAATCAGGCAGGCATAATGGAATCTAACAACAAATCCTTCCAACTGACCACTGAAATGTGCAAAGTTCCAGTTCTGGAAGGCTTACCAATACTTTGCCAAGAGGCGAGACAGAAGCCCTGAGCATACATGTCTGTCACTACGGGCACAAGAAGTTACCTTTTGCCTTTTCCCTGGTGCCCATCGCAACTAGAGTTAGGGTCTATTGAAGGCCAGTTGTTGAAGAGCATATTTCATTGCCCTCAGTGGTAGAAAATGTATGTTTTTCCTGTGTTTGGAAAAATCACCATAGTCTTTAAGTCACACACGTCTAAGAGAACACTCCCCAGTCTTCCCAACTCTCATCTGTTACTATAAATGTGACTTGTTCTGCCATTAAAAGCGTAAGTGGAAGTGATCTTAGCATGTTGCTTCATTAAATCACTTTAGCTATTGGATCCTCCTACGGAGCAGAGAGCTCTACCTTGGGATCTGAACATTGTGCTTAACGCAGGTCTCAATCCTCCAGTGGAAACAAGCTCACTAGCTAGTACAAGCGGCGGTGGGTTAAGAAAGTAAAGGTGCCTTTAAGCTGCAGTTATACAGACTGCCTTGTGTCATTCCTGCATACATTTACCCAGCTTTATAACACAGTCTTTAGCTGATGCAACCTTAGGTAGTTCAGTCTTCCACGTTGTGACGATTCCTTAGACCATGGCTACTCAACTTTGGAAGCCCCAAGGGCCGCAATGATACGCATAGCACATGCCAAAGGCTGCAACTTAAGTATGGTTGCATAGACATGCAAATATATATGCAAATATATGCAAATTGCTTTTCACACTCATGGGCATGAGTACAAAGCTTAAGGCAAGACTTCACAACACACAGGCCCCATTTAAGATGGTTCTGTTGATATTAATAAAATGCAATATTTACCCGATTTCTACCCACATGACAGCACTTTTAATGAGCAATAACAGTCCAGGAATTTGACTACTAAAACACATATGAGCCCAGTGGAGGCCATGTTCAAAAGATCCCACCCACGGGCCACATATTGAGCCCTGCATAAACCCAAACAGTATCGCGGGCTACAAACGAACAGGCTGCAGGCCACATGCGGCCCCAGTTGTTGATTAGCCCTGCCTTAAATTAAGATAATCCTTTTTCTGAGGGACATTTTCTTCCCTTCCTAGGACTTTTGTCACTGCTCAGAAAATCCTACATTAAGAATCTGTGGACCTTGCCTGAAAAGAGAATGGGAAAATTTCTGGTTGCTTAGCTGAAAAGTTTTCCTCGTTAAAGGGGAAAGGTCCACAGAACTGCCGTTCCCTGTAAATCCATAAGAGTTAAAGTTCTCTGCAGATGTTAAAAATCTATCTGGTTGTTTATAATGTTTCTCATCAAGTATTTTTTGCAAGGTGCTAATGAAGAATGAGACTTCTGTTTTGTTTCACAGTCTAAAGGGGCTATCTTTGGAAGCATCTTGAAAATGAAAGTCTTCAGATAGTGGGGCTAGTTCTGCCCACTATAGCTACAAACTAGTGATGACCTATACTGAAGATCTGTGAACATACCCCCTTCAAAGAAGGGATAATTTTCAGCCAAGCAACCATAGCTTAGTTTTCCTAAGTATAAAGTACTGGGGGAAGGCATGGTGAAAGTTGGTAACTTGTCCAGATTCTGTCTTCATGCAGAGGTGAAAGTAAGCAGGTGCACCTTGGCTCCAGAAAGAGCTGGCTGAGCTGCTGCGAAAAGCCAGCAGGGAGCTATTGAAAGAGTTGGCAGGGACCTGGGTTGCAATAGGAAAGTACCAGTAAGAAATTTAACCTAAGATTTCAGATTATTTCAATGGGCGTTTGACTGCATTGGTGTCTTTTGGCATCAGAATAGACAACCTATATTTTGATTTTCACCACACCAAACTGCCTTTCCCCCTTCCCTGCCCAAAAAACCTCCAGCCAAACAAAATATTTTCTAACCCTTATAAGGCGCTATGTTATGCCAATTGAGGACTTCAAAGTTACTGGAAATCCTGACTAAAAAAAGAAGTGTGAAACATGTATGAATATTTAATCCAAATAATTTGGAGGAACTTGAAGCCACAATTAGATAGCATATCCATGGGCTGTGAAACAGCAGAACAATTTATTTCATGACTTGGAGAGAGAAAAGTGGTTGCCAAGCGTCTTTAGATTTATTCCTTAATAAACTGTGTACAGTCTCTACAGAGGGAGATCCAGATGGTGAAGGAAAGTCTGCAGGCCATGCTGATGCAGCTCCAGCCAGATAACGAGGCAGGAGAAGATGAGGCTGGAGAATTCCTCTGTGACAGCTGGTGTCCAGGAAGAGCAGACTTGAAGGAATAATGGGGAGGGAGGTGTCTGGTGTTTTAATGTTAATCTGCAAAAGGGTTGTTGTTAGTTACAGAAGCCTTGAGGATCTCTCTTCTCCCTGCAATAACTAAGAACTAAATCAATTATGGAGCCTGAAGGTCTATCAACAGGAGCATTCTACACAGCTTTGCATGTTCTGGTGCAGACTGGAAAACAGCTTTTAGGGCACAGCATCTCCTGTAATTGCGTAGATTACAAATTTATACATTTCAAGTGATTCAGAGTTTCCTTTAATGTCAAGAGTGAGATTTCTCTAACAATGTTATAAACTACTTCCTTACTCTGGCATTTTTCAGTCTTTTTCTCTTTCAAAATGTAACGTTAAAGGCAGTATTTTTCAGTATTGCTGAGAGACAACTGTGAGGGAATAAAGGGCTGGGTTGTTTTGGGGTTGGTTTGTTTTTGCCTTTGTAACATCTTTATTTTTCAGATTCCTACGAAGTATAAAAACCACTAGGATAGAATTAAAAATAACTGAATTCTTCCAACTTAAATTTGGACTGCACTTACCCAGTGGCATTCAGCATAGCAGCGATAATTAACATCAGACTAGAGAATAATAGCTTTTCAACCATTTGCATGTACATTTTATAGCAAATGCATATTGATATCAAAAGCTCAGACTATTTAAAGTAATAACCTGCTGGTCTGTGATCTTTATATTTGAATACTATATGAGCATTAAGTAATTTTTTAAAAGAAAGGTTCTTTATATTATACTTACTCCTTTGATCTGCCCTATGTTGTCATAAAAATGAAATATTTTTGGATGTGTATATACATACTTATGTTTAATAATGTTATATTATCTGTTTAATCTCTTTGCTACAGGACAAAAATTAAAGGAATTGAACTAAAATTGTAAATATCGGTGATTTACAACAGCATCTTAAAAACTGTTCAATCTTTAAATCACCAGCTCAAGCAAATTATTTACAGCAGTATATTGTATCAAGTTTTTAAAATCTACCATTTTCATTTGAAAAATGGACTTTTAAAAAAATAGTAATAATTCACATTTGTACCATTAGAGTAGCTAGGTTTACAAATAAAGCATAATGGTTTTGCAGATGTTAATCCCTGGACTACTAGGCAAGTAAATCCACAAAACTGTGTTCATTTTTCTTTGTGTACTTAAATACTAGAGTTGAAATTTCTACCTCAAAATGGTAAAAAAGTATTTATAAAGAGAATAAGCACCAGGCTTCTGTAATTTCCAGTCTGGCTATAATTTCATCCAGGGAGGTAAAGCCACGAGAGTGAAGCTTGCATAGTCCGGATGGGTTACATCTCTGTAATTCAAAATGTGCTTGGCTTTTATCTCCGTATAATATATACATCAAAATCCATGTTGTGGCTGAGAGTCCTGGGTCAGTGCCTTGCATAGGCTTCAATTCTCTCTTGTCCCTTCCCTCACTTATCCACCATCTCCCATGGAGGTCTCCTGCTGCTCTCTCTCCTTACTCCTCTTCCTTCCACCTACTTGCTCACCCTCCCTTGAAGTGTTCCTGCATTTTGCCTCTCCACTCCTGCCTCTGCACTTTCTGCAAAGACCCATACAAGTGGATGAACAAAGCATTAGTACTAGTCAAAGGCAGACCAAGTATAGACTGTATGCTGCTATTGTTCTGCTCACCAGTCAGCCCAAGGCTTATGCATCACTTATATCCCATAATCTGAAGAGAGCTTGGGGAAGCGTACTCTACACAGGGATGAAATTCAGCCACCCTCTTTGAAATCATTAACATTTCTGGATAAACACTGATGGTCATAAAACTGGCATGACTATTGTGTGTGAATTCCAGTGCTCAGGATATAAAATAATGCTGTTGGGCCTAAATATGGGCTAATATCTAATGGCAGAAATGATAGTCGACTGTGTTACTAACCCAAAACAAGCTCACCCCGCATATATAACAATTCACACAGAACCAGAGTGTGAACATCTCACTCACTTGCGTGAGCAGTAACTCAGACGAGTAGTCCCATTGGGAGTATGCATGGTTTTGTCATTGTTGATCCAAACACATCCTGACTATTTATAAATCACAAAGCACAGAAAAAAAATAACACTGCTTTGCAGTAATTAATGTCACAACACTTTTCTCAAAATGACTCTCATCTTTCAAATAGGGACAGTTAATCCTCAGATTCTGTTTTTGTTTGTTTGTTTGTTTTTTTGGTCTAGCATTATGAGTTTTTGAAGACATTTCATTTTAATTTAAAGTACCGTGACTTTCATGTTTCATGGCTTCAAAGCATTGTTAGTTTTTAATTAAAAAATACAACCATGATAATAAAAATACTGAACTCAAACTATCAGTCAATATTTGATTTCTCTGTAATTTTATATTTTGGTATATTAACATTTTATTTTTTACATCTCTGTGGTCTATAGTAATTTATCATTCCATTATTTTTACTACTTGTGAGAAGTTATGCCAACCCAGTAATTGTTCTTGTTCATTTACTGTACCTCACTCCCCTTTCTTTTACTGTGGATAGGAAATATATTCTTCTGCAAATAAAGAGAACCGTGTTTATAAAAAGCATTGCAACATCTGGGTACATTTATTGTTCATTCAGTTTACATGTTTTTTTTTTGCAGGAATACTCAGTGTCTGGCACCTTACAGAGAAGGGCAGACATATTAATGGATTTTTGAGAATGTCCCATCTTCTGGAAAGATTTCTGAAAATGCCTCCCACTAGGTGCAACTTTGTGCAACAGCAAACGTCAAGGATTTTCAGAAGTCTCCTGGTGTGAATGGGATAGGAAAGATAGCCTGGTGGCTAGGGTACTATACTGGGATTTGAGCAGGGCCATCCTTACCCATATGCAGAATACACAGCTGCATAAAACACCTGAAAATTTGAGACACCACTAGGTCTTAGTGTCTACTCTCTGCCTCTTACTATCCCCTGTTCTGTGCTGCTGCTTCCTCCAGAGAGGAGCTGGTTAACTTACAAGTGAAAAAGCCTGTCAGATCTATTAGCAGACAATGAAACTGTAAAAGAGCCATTCAAGTGGTAAAGAAGCCATTTATTAGGAATTTACAAACCCCAAGTGTATGCCATCAGTTTCTTAATTTACTGTGTTAGTCTACAGGACCTTAGTTTAAAATTGGCTTTAAAAATGTTCTATTAATGTGTGGCTGAAAACTGTAAAATCACATCTCCAAAAAGGCACACACACCACTGCCATCGGACAAAGGGACACCAGTGTGTAAGGACCCATAAATCCTAAGGATGGCTTTGGATTTGAGACCTGGGTTCCCAGATGATCCAAAAATGTCTTGCGTGATGTAGTCACTTAGTTTCCTGAAATCTCCATCTGTAAAATATTTCCCTGCCTCTCAGAGGTATAGTGGGAATCAAATCCATTAATGATTGAGAGGTACTCAGATACCACAGCAATGAAGGGCCAGCTAAGTACACCTAGATTCACTTTTTACCTCTGTATCTTTGTACAAGTTCTCTGCAGCTACCAAGCCAAATTAAGGCCTATTTGAGAATGTAAGTAAGCTTAGTGATATACAGGCCTTATCCTGCCTCTCTGAATAGGGGTGAATTTCACCTGCTATAATAAGCCAGGGATGTAAGCAGGAGCGGCCCTAGACTAGCTGCCAGCAACTAGCACCCTAGGCGGACCATGCAATTGGTGCCTCCACCTCCAAACCCCTCAATGATATTGCACCACTGTTTGGTACCCTGTGGCGCCCCATTTAACTTGGCACCCTAGGTGACCGCCTAGTTCGCCTATGTGGACGGGCTGCTCCTGGATGCAAGTCATTTCTGGCAGGGTCAGTTTAGCAACTACCCAGGAGGCGGCAAGAATCCCACCACAGATAAATCCCTCCCTCTATCCACTTTCCACATATTCCATCATTTACCACCTCTCCACCAAACTCCCTCCATATAGGCTATAGTGAGAGAGTGTGTCACAAGAGGGAATTATATAGACCAACTTAACAGCACAGAGAAAAAGAAATTGGGAAATAAAATGCCCACAATGAGCAGACTGTAAACAGTTCTGAATAGCTGTTGCTCTCTGTATTTAAAATTTACTTGGGGAAATAAGGAAAGGGGAGGAAAAAAAGCAGCCTGTGAATGGTTCTGATCTATCTTAATATTTTTGTTCTCAATCAGTTACCTAATCCCATTTTTTCTAAGGCTTGATATTTCAGTCATTTCCTTTCCTATCATTATGTATTGAATCAAGATAAGCACTTCTTTTCTAGAGAGGATGGAGGAGACAGTTCTATAATGGCTCCCAGATATGCAGCAGTGCTTGAGAGCGCTTCAGGGTGGAATTAGAATAATCTTTATGTATCCTCTTAGTTTACTATCCTATTAAAAGTGAAACTGGGACTGAAAGATTTTTAGTTTCAGAGATTTAACATATGCAACAATGAAGCTCTAAAAGTATGCACATGCAGATTTTTTTTTTCCTGCGCTGTCAAGAAGGATGATAAAAGCTTCTGAGGTCAAAACTGAAGGACGCAAAATATTTCTCATGCATCTGAAAACTAGCCCCAGCAAAAGCCATGATAAAGCTTCCTACTTTTCAATGTGTAAAGGGGATCTACATGTGAAATCTGGTTTAAAAGCATCTGAGGTTTGTCTGAGCAAGGGGAAGGAAGTCTCCATACATCTATGCTGCTCACTACACCCATGCTCTGACTCCCATTTGAGCCACACTTCCAGCTACACACAAATCAGTCAGACTCAGGTCAGCAAGATTTCAGGACCCAGGTTTTTCAACCCACTGGGGGCAGACAGAACCTGAGCCACAGATCCAAGTGTCAAGGTCTGTGTAGTTACTATACGGATGTTCTAGCACAGCTCAGACGTAGGTCCAGCAGTTGTAAACCTGGCTTACAAGGCAACAGGGGCTTGGAAACACCAAGTCCACAAAGCCTGGATCCCACAGCCCTGGGTTTACAATGCAGTGTAAAAACACCACCTTATGCATGTTCTCAGAATGCGCTGGATTCGGTCATGTTCCTGTGGGGAGGGTGATATAGAATAGAGATGTAAAAGACCAGTTGAACTTAAGCTTATTGGATAGACAACTAGTGATGTAACTAATCATTCCCCCCTTGCTGCCTCTTATCAGAGAGAGGCAGCAAGGCAGGGAAGCAGGAGCCTGTTCCTCCCCAGCTCCGTGGGAGGCAGGGGAGGTAGAGGCACAGGCGGAAACAGCGTGAGCGGGGACCGAAGCAGTCTCCGGTCACACTGCTTCTGCTGCAATTCTGCTTTTGAAATGTACAAGAGCCTCGTTAGAGCTCTTGTACATTTCAAAGGCTCAAGGCACCACAGGGAGCACTGGGCCAGCAGGGGAGTCCCCACTGGTCCCATGCTCCCTGCAGAGCTTCTGCTTTTGAACTGTACAAGAGCCCAGCAGGGCTCTTGCTACTCTACAAAGGTGGAGATGCCCTTATAGACTAATCATATAGTTGATGGAAATCCCATCGACTATTTAGTGAGTTAATCTAAATTTAACATTCCTAATACAGAAAAAGGGTCTTGAGAAGAGAGACAAAAGCCACTTAAAGCTAATGCATCATTAGGACAGTCGCTGTTGCCAGTGTAGCTGAACAAATAGTAATAATTTCTCTATATATTTTAGATAAGCGAGTCTGTTCAAGAACTCCTCCTAAATAGTAACAGCTAAGACCACCACATTTGGAATGCAGCTTCCTCTTCTCCTAACTGAAAGCAATGCCAGGGTTTGGCTGTGCCAGGAAAACAGGAAGCCCCTGGAATGGGCTTGTTCTCCCTAACACAGAAAGGGGAGGGGACTGATCAGAGAGACTGGGGTACTGCAGAATGACCTCTAGGGACACCTGCACCAGCTGGGAATGGGGCTTCACTTTACTAGCCACGGGACCTGGTAAGTGGCCCCCTGTCCCAAACAGTGACAGACAGGGTAGCTTCCCTGCCCCCAGCCCACTCACTGTGGAAGCTCTGGGACCACTCCCAGGGTGAGGCAGGGCAGGCTGGCCCCCACCAAGGAGATATATCCTCCCGAACAGAAGCCAGAATGACAGGCCCCCCTGCCCAGGGAGATGCTGGACTGGAAACCATAGCCCAGCCTTGGACCAGCTGCAGGCTGGAGGGGGGCCACGGGAGGCTAGGGCCAGCCCTAAGAACCGCCCCCTCCGGACCAGCTGCAGAGACGGGGGGAAGCTGGAGGCTGGGGCGGGCCCATGGAGCCCCATCCCCCCCACCGGACAATCTTTAGGGCCGGCCCTAGAGATGGAGGAGTCACCAGCCAGGGAGTGCAGCCTCAGGCCCCTGGAAGGAACTGCTGGCTGACAAGTGCAGGCCTGGCATCCATGGAAGAGCCTTTGTCATGTAGTGGAATCTAAAGATCACTGTTGCACCCATGGGGGGGTGTTTGCCCCAAAAGTCTGTACAAAGGGGGCCATGTGAGGTGTCACATGAAAGCTTATGTCCTACTGATTCTGTATATGCTTTTCATGTACTTGTACAATATCTGTATGTGGAGGTATAACTATGTACTCTGTGTTGATGCTGGAAAATTCTCTGTGAGGGAGAGCAATGTGCCAGGAATGTTCGTTCAATGGCTATGCTAGTTAGCAAGGCTCCAGGGACAATAGATCTCTAGGTACCAAAGACACACCTGAGGAATGAATCCGGATGCCTGCAGACCAGCCAGAACAATGATTGCTGGCTTGGAACACAAGGATAGGTCTCTGGGCCATGTGACCCACTCCAGCTTGGAAGAGACCAGGGATGGATATAAAATACCATGTGGCAGACTCCATTAGGTCTTAAGTTCAGCTCCTGATCCCAGATGCAGCTTGCAGGGAATAACGAGACAGGAAGAACCGTGGACCCATCCTGACATAGGATGTACACCAGAGACTTTTAAGATAGCAGTTGTAACATCTCTGCTAAGAGCTTGTATCAAGAACTGGGTGATTCGATGCATGTAATGTATTCTCCTTAACAACCTTACTCTCATGCTTTTCTTTCTTTTAGTAATAAACCTTTAGATTGTAGATTCTAAAGGATTGGCTCAGCATGGTCTTGTGGGTAAGATCCAGAGTGTAAATTGATTGGGACCTGTGGCTGGTTTCTTGGGAGCAGAAGAACCCGTGCTGGGTAGGTGAGATTGGGTTCTAAAACCCCTCATCTGTGTGCAGGCCCGGGGCTGACTGGGGCACAGTGAGAATTGAGGTGTCAGAGGGGTTTTGCTTGTGAGGCTTCAGGCTAGCCAGATTGGCAGCTGGAGCACGCTGTGTGACTGGTTTGTGGCCTATTGGGAAGTCCCCGGCCTTCCACCCCATGCCCTGAGCTCTCCACCACTTGCTCTGAGGTCCCCCCATACGGAACCCTGTGCCCTGAGCCTTCCACCTCCTGCTAGCACCCTTCACTCCTGCCCTGAGCCCCTCAATCCTCCCAGGCCCCCGCACCATCATTCCTGCACCCTCTCCTACTCTGAGTTCCCCATCTCCTGCCCCCCACCCTCTGCCCTGAGCCCCTTTCCCCGGCCTTGACTTCTGCACCTCCACTCCCTGCTCTGAGCCCTCCCCACATAGCAAACCCTCTACTCTGAGGCCCCCACCCATTGCCTTCACTCCAGCACTCTCCACCCCTTCCCCGAGCCACCCCACAGACAGCCTCTGCCCTGTTCTCCCCCTCACCTTCCAGCCTCTGCCCTTACTCCTGCCCTAAGCCCTCCCACATCCAACGTCCTGCCCTTAGCCCTCCACCACTCAACTACCTGCCCTGAGCCCCCACCCCTACCCTGAGCACCCCCAACCAACCCTGTGCCCTATACAATCATTTTAACAAAGCATGTACATTTTCCTTTTAATCTAAAAAAGAAAAATAAATCCCAAACATTACTACAGTTAAGGAGCTGAGTAACGCCAGGTACATCTGCTAGTAATAATAATAAAGCAATGCAAGAGTGTAAAGTGCAGAAAGAGCTAATAAGAAAATAATCACAGCCTCGCTCAGAGATGCATGATAGATCTTGCTGGAGAAATGGAAAATTAAAATGACCTTTGCACAATGGCAATCCAATATACAATACAAAGAAAACAATCTCTGATTTATTACTATTCAGACAACGAGAGTCTGAAATGCTGAAGGGGAATCCCATGTGATTTTCTTGCCAAATGAGCATTTTAACTTTGAGGGCGAGCTGATCAGCTCATAATTACATCTGAGTTTGATGCTAACTTCTAGTAGTTTTAAAATAAAATTAAAAAAAAAACATGTTCAGCACAGAGCAGCAGTGCAACTCATGTGCATTACTCTTATGTCCCTCCACTGTAGAGTAAGATGCTGAATTTAGATTCTTCTTCTGTCCTACTACTAGATGGGGAGTTAAGCTCATGAGTCAGGCTCATGATTTGCTTCTGTGCTCTCCTGATGCTCAGGGGTCAGAACAGATTACCACTGTTAACGTGTGTGACGTAGTGGGGGGTAACTTGCTGGCAGCTGGCTGTAGCATGGCCCAGCAGGGCAGGGGATGAGTCATTATGCAAAAGGGGTCTCTCAACCTGTCTGACCAGCTACCCTCCCAGGGAGAGAAACAAAGGAAGGTGGAATGCCGCCCCTGGCGGGGGGGGGAGGGGGGAGCAGGGCTGGATAGAGTTAGTTAGTCTCTGTCTGGTATGGAGGAAGCAGCCTAAGCAACAGGCTGGGATTTAGGAACTCAGACCCCCCCCCAATATCAAGGGGGGTTGAGGCATCCTAGGCCTGCCCTGTAACCAGATTACATCTGTGCTGTATCCTGGAGAGGCAATAAACTCCCTCTATTCTACTGGCTGGTGGAGTATGTCCGTGCCATTACGGGGGTGCAGGAGACGGGGGAACCCCAACGCGCCATCACAACATGAGCTCCCAGTGCAGTGTTGTAAGTAAGAGGGCTGTATAGGCAAGTGAATATCAAATCGGAGGAGGGAGGTGGTGTTACCACTATTGGTCAGTCTGTATATAACAATTAGCATATTTATCCAGCATTGCCCAGTGGTGCCAAAACAGGGCACTACTCCAAATTGCTCCATTTTATCTCTTTTTCGTAAGGTTTATTAGGAAGCAATCCTCATCCAGGTTCATTCTATTTTTCTGGCTCATCTTCGTTCAGGGTCTTCAACATTCACTCAGTTGTGAGGACCCTGCTTGATGTGGTGATACTGCTTTGTCTGGTTTTCTGAGATGCAATCCCATTCCAGGTACATCCTGGTTTCCTGGCACAGCCAAACCCACACCTTGCTCTAAGTTATGATAAGAGGACGCTGCATTTCAAATTGGTGGTCCTAGCTCTTGCTATTTAGGAGGATTTCTTAAATGGACAGACAAGCAGACAAACTCTCTAAAATATACAGTAGGTAGTGAAACCATTTCTGAGTGCGGTCATCAGTTATGGTTCCCACACATCAAAAAAGATGTTGGAAAATCAGAAAGAATTCGGAAAAGAACTATAAGAATGATTCAAGGCCTGGAAAACATACCTTATATTCAGAGTCAGAATATGCTCAATATAGTAAGTATTCCACGAATCAATTAAAAGGTGACTTGATCAAGGTCTATAAATACCTGCACGGAGAAGAGATTTCTGAAAGTAGATGGCTCTTTAATTCTGCAGAGCGCAACGTAACCAGATCTAAAGGTTGGAAACTGAAGCCAGAAATTCAAAACTGTAGAAATAATGTGCATAATGTTAACACTGAGAACGATTAACCATTGTAACAGATTATATGGGGATATAGTGTTTTCTTCATTGCTTGCAGTCATTAAATCAAGAATGGATATCTTTCTAATAGGTATGATTTGCAGAGGAGAGCAATAAAGATTTAGAAAAACCTATGAGGAAAGCTTTAAAAACTGGGTATGCTTAGTCTTGATAACTGTCATCAAATAGATTACAAAAATGACTGATCAGTTGTTCTCTTTGTGCACTGAAAGACAGACAAGTAGTAATTGGCTTAAGCTGCAACAAAGGAAATTGAAGTTAGATATTTGGAAAAACTAACGATAAATGGTTACGTTCCAGGGCAGATTTTGTCAGGATGGTTTTAAGGAGGGTTTTAAGAACAGGTTAAATGAACACCTGTTAGGCATGGTCTAGGTTTACTTGGTCCTGCCTTGTCGCCATGGGCAGGATTATTGACCTCTCAGAGAGCCGTACAGCTCTACATGTCTGTGATTTCTCTGCACTAGTTCAATGAGAAATAATGGGTTTAATGCAGAAATTATTGCTAAATTTCCATGGACTGTGTTGTATATCAGGTCAGATTAGATTATCATAATGGTCCTTTCTGGCTTTAAAATCTATGAATTATGATTAACTAAATAATCAACAATGACAAGGAAAAGAAACCCTTGACAACTGTTGTAAATGCTCTCTAGCCGCCTGTATGATAGCTAGAATTTAGCTGTAAAGGGCAGTGGAATACAGGCAACTGAAACTGAACATTAAGAAAGGGTTACTGCAAATCTTTCCTGAAATGCAGAGATTGAAGCGATCATAGAATATAGATAGTTCTGTTCAGACGCCTGACTACCCAGGCACTAACTAATGCATACGTTGCACAGACAGCAGGCAGTGCAGACTTCAGGGATCCTTGATCTGTGTTACCACAGTGGGCTGTCTGGGAATATTCATGGGCATCAGGGAATGACACGCAGCTGTGACAGCCATACAAAAGACTGAGAGATTGAAAAGACAGTCTCCTATTTGTAGCTCACTACAGGCTTCTTCACATCAATCTCTTCCCTCTCTGCCTAAACCACCTGTGTCATCTGCCACTAATGGCTTGGGCCACGACAGCCTCAGTTGGGAAAGCCCCGGCCCTAGGGCATTTAATCCGAGTGGAAAGATCTCTCTCTGCAGAGCATTATGTCTCATCTCCTATGAAAGTGTAACTGGGTGGGGCAATGCAATCGGAGGGAAGGGGTTAGACGAATAAATGAGTTCATCACAAACAACAGATTAATTCAGCAGGGCTTTATGAAAACCGCATGGTTCAACTATGGAGGGAGAATTCCATGACGGCTTGGTACCCCAGATAGAGAAGCAGGGTTTTAAGTTACACGCATGACCCCATCAGAACTAAATGCTCATTGGTCAATGTATCCTGTGGGCAGGACACGAGCCCTGATTTTGAGTTGCTCAGCCCAGCAATGAGCGGACAGAGATGGCTCAGCACAGTCTTTGTAGCTCTGGGATGTTGTGGCTCCCAAAAAAGGGCTGGTTCAGACACCAGCATACACTCGAACCCCAGGATGGGCACCAACTTGCAGATTGTCTACAAGCATCTCAAAAGTACACTTCGGCCATAGGCCACTCTAACTTTGCTAGAGATTAGTTGTGTACTACATGAAACACCCCCATGCTGGGATAATTCACCAGTAAGGAGGTCCAGCTGTATAAAGGGGCCTGAACACAGTCCAGTATTAGTCTTTCCCTCCCCCCTCCCCCCCCCCACATAGGTAGCTGGTTGTGGCTTTTCAAAATTGACAATGACGAGATGCAGCAAATAAAATTGAATTATAAAAGAATGAAAAATACTCAATCATTGTTTTATCCATCCATCCAACTTACCATACCAAGAAGATGGAATGTCAGAGTTAGCAGTTTGCTGTATAACTAATGGTTAGCCCATGCTACCATAGAAAGATCTTATGTTGTATACTGATTTCACTAAAATGCTATGTTTTCCCTTTCACACACCATCAACATGCTTTTATTCATTCCCTTTTGACTCTCTTGTCAACACGAACAATATTTTAAAAAAATTAAAAACAAAAACAAAAAGACTCCAAAACAAACCCTCCCCCAAACCCACAAAGCCATTACCTGCACAAAACACAACTGATTTCTGCCACACACTCTACTCCCTCCGTTAAATTTAAAAAAAATCTTAAGTGGGTTCCTCCAAAAAGTCTCTTTTTTCTTGGTTTTGTTGAGAATTTCTCTTTATTTTCAAAAAGACAAGGTAGTGACTCTATTATGATGTCAGATACCAATATATGCACCCGTATTATGCTGGTGTGATAAGGAGGTGATCAGTGTTCTCTGTATGCTGTGGCCATGTATGGCCACTACAGAGAGATTCAAATGCCACTGATTAGTAAAATGCCCACAGCTAGGTTTTTGTTTTTATTTATGGGTGCACATCTGCACATGCCTCAGTGCACATAAATAAATTTATTCCACACATGAATGGAAAAAGATCTGCACATGGATAGAAAAGATTAGAGGGAACATTGCTGTGCAGTAACTCACCATGGCTATGTCTAGACTACCCGCGGCTTCCGAAAAAAGATTTGCAAATTAGGGGCAAATTTGCATATCTTTTTCCGATCTCTTTTTTGGAAGAGTTTTTTTTTTCAAAAACAAAAGCAGTCTAGACAGGGTTTTTTGCACGAATACCCCCTTTTTCAAAAGAACCTTGTAAACCTCATTTTTTTTTGAGGAATAAGGGTTCTTTTGAAAAAGGGGATTTTCATGCGAAAAACCCCATCTAGACTGCTTTTTTTGCATATCTTCTTTCGGAAGCTGCAGGTAATCTAGACATAGCCCTAGTGAACACTAGTAGCCTATGGAGATGACACTTGCTTATGACGTGCAGAAATATGAAGAAAAGTAAATAGGCTTTGACAATAGTCTGGCAAATAGATATGGCAAAATGTCAGTGGAAAAAAGACATCTCTGAGGCAAGCTAGAGATAAATTAGGGTGTAACCCCAGGTCATGTTATAATATGTTTTGGGACTAGTTGGTTTTTACAAGCATTTTAGATAAAATGTTAATGTTTTAGAAAACACTTTCTATATTGCTATTTATTGGGATGGTGTTTATGCAGATATTAATTAAAGATGAGGGTTGAATTAAATAGCCAATGGGAGAGAAAAAGGTAATTTTAATTAGGGTAGTAGACATATAGGTAGCTCAAAGGCAGATTTAAGATTAATTAATTACAAGGTGATTCCTGAAATTGATTATAAAAAGAAGTAGCACCTCAATTTTAGATGAGGTCTGACCATTCACCATTAAGGTATCACTAAAGAATGGATTATACCTATTCTTCCTGTACAGGGACTGATCATCATTTTGTCTTAATGAGTGAGTATCAGTGCAGTGTTATATTGCAATGCCTGTTTGGTAGGTGAAGTCTTTCATTTTATGCTCATTCACAGTTCTCCCACTAAATTAAATTACCGTATCCAGGCTCAAGACTCAAACCTTAAAGAATTTAGTAGTTTAAAGATAAGGAACGGAACCAAACTAACTGGGAATACATAGAGCAAAAGCCTCACCCAATGACAGTACAAGTCCTACAGTGTGACTTAACATACTGTACTGTAGCAATGTTTCACACGGCAAGTTACTGTGTGGCAAATGGATGCTCCATAGAGTCACACCTTAGCTTGCTGCACACTGACGGGCTATACAGCAAAGCTCAAATCTAGACTATTTACTTTTAATGCACAGAGACTTTTTTTTAAAAATGGCTGACTATATTTGAACAACAAATGCTTTGGAAGAGATTGTGGTCCACGCGCAGATGTGCAATGGTCTTGAATACAGGTAGAATTAATTAGATACATTGATTATTGATTGAGCTATGATCTACTCAGAGTTAATTTGCTCTGTGACAGCTTCTTAAAACTCTAAAGAGAAGAGCAATCCACAATCATACCAACCCTCGCACAGCTGTGTCCTGCACTTGTCAGAGCAGTCCCTTGTTTGATCGATCTACCAGGGGTGGTTTTCATTAAAGAAAAGGAAAAGGTGGAAGGAACACACAGTTTCGTACTGGGATATGTGGCTTGTCGTTTCTTATTTTCCACAATGAACTGTAGTGACTGCAACTAGTCTCTCTGCATTAATCCCGCTGAAGATGAGAAATGTCTCCCTTTCCCATGGCCTGCCATGCCCTCTCCACTGAATGTACCTTCTATCTGTATTGAATTTATGGCACTACTTGACATTTTATCTTCTGCACTGCCAGTGGCATGCCCTGATATATAGTTGCTGCACCTCTGCATTAATACTCCCTGGTTACGACAATACAGTGCACAGGGAGCAAAAAGGCATCATCCACCTCCTTGTGTTGTCTGTATGGTGTATGCTTAATATCATCATGAATTGGAAATGTAGTATTGATTGGATCTCCTCGAATGTTATTGCTTAATAACCCTATTAAATATAAAGTAGAACTTATGTAGTGGAAGAAATGGAGGACTGATATTGTCTCCTGCAAGACAAATTAATCATTGTGTGTTTCTAATTAATGTCTACTCCTCTGCAATTTTAATTCACAGAAGAATCTAGCTGTTTAGAATCATTTCAACAGGAGATGCATGGGGGTAGGGAAAGGCAATTGTTCTAAGATTTCTTTAGTTACTTTTCCATGTAAACGGGAAAACAACAACAAGTGTCTGTTCATCTATAGCAAAGAATAGGGGAAAGCTTCAGATTTTGCTTTTAAGGCTATTAAATGGTTATTGGGCCATATGTTATGGGAGGTGATTTTCAACTCTAGAGAGTAAGAGCAAGATCAATAAAAAAAAAAGAAAAGAAAACAGTCATGACCTTCTGATATGGATTGCCCTCCTAAGCTATCTAAAGAATTAGCTGATGTCTCATGTTCAAATATTTCAGTAGCTTTCTTGGTTCTTACCTTCACTTATTTTGTGCCTTAGGGGTGAAATTCACTCCTGGGCAGAGGGCCAGGAAAAGGCATATGCATGACATAAAGCCAGCGAAGGCCTTGAATATGCAGCTTCCACATGTCTTTAGTGGTGCATAGACCTTTGAGCACAAGATTGAATTTCATTCTAGGATTAGGAACTTAAATAGCCTCTTGTAGTTAATTTTCTATACATCTCATTTTGATTCTGCTTTCCCTTTTTGATCTCCATAAGTAGCCCTATCTCCCCCTCTGCTATATACTCAAGCAAGGCCCCGCTATCACTGATTGGCATATCAGGGGCAAAATTGGCTGGGTTACAACATCCCCAGCCTCAAGAGCTACACATGAAGAAATTGCACCCAAATGGAAAGCCCGGATGCTACAGAGCTCGTTTGTTTTGGTCTATGTTTACTGAAAATCGGATATTCTGAGGAGAAGGGAGGAATCATATGGGAAGTTAAAGTTGCTTTCCTGTGACAGTTTAATTCACTCTTATGTACGTGATTTATGGTTTCTGTGGAAAACAAAGGGTACTGGGCTAGATGAAGTTCTGGTTTGTAAAAGAGTGGTATGCCTTTGGGTCATATAAAACTGTTATTGCAGAAAAACAATGAACACTGACAAAACATTCCTCACTGAACTGGCAGTCTTATAGTACTAAGATAATTTTTTAACATGAAGGGAGTATATTCTAATGGTTACAGCACAAGAGGACGAGTCAAGGATATCTTGATTTTATTCTGGCTCTACAACAAACTTACTGAATGAAGTGAGTTGTGCCCACGAAAGCTCATGATACCATCTACATGTTTTGTTAGTCTTTAAGGTGCTATTAGACTATTCATTGTTTTTAAAATTTTTCCTGTTACAAACTAACTCGGCTCCCCCTCTGAAGTGTGAGGACAAATCATTAGCTTCAGAGGGGTAGCTGAATTTGTCGTGTTTTAAGTTTTTCCAGTAACAGACTAATAGTCTAGCAGCACCTTAAAGACTAACAAAACACGTAGATGGTCTCATGAGCTTGGACAAACTAGTACACTTTTTCTGTACCTTAGTTTACCCATCAAGAAAAATCCCTGTAATAGTTACACTACAGGGATACTGTGAGGCTTAACTGATGTTACAGGGTTTTTTGGCATTCATTTTTACAAAAGCAAAAAATTGAGCCTCTGGCCCTGTAGCTTACAGTGCAATTCCAAACTATCTGCCCATCCATCTGAAGATATTTATACTGCTGTCCACTGCTGGACTCTGAGCAAGAGTGATCAGCAGCAGTGATCTACATGAGTCCCTTACTCTCTAAGGCTATGTCTACACTACCACCCTAGTTCGAACTAAGGTGGTTAATGTAGGCAACCAGAGTTGCAAATGAAGCCCGGGATTTGAATTTCCAGGGCTTCATTTGCATATTGCCGGGCGCCGCCATTTTTAAATGTCCGCTAGTTCGGACTCCGTGCCCGCGGCTACAGCGGCACGAACTAGGTAGTTCGGATTAGGCTTCCTATTCCGAACTACCGTTACTCCTCATGGAACGAGGTGTACCGGTAGTTCGGAATAGGAAGCCTAATCCGAACTACCTAGTTCGTGCCGCGTGTAGCCGCGGGCACGGAGTCCGAACTAGCGGACATTTAAAAATGGCGGCGCCCGGCAATATGCAAATGAAGCCCGGGAAATTCAAATCCCGGGATTCATTTGCAACTCCGGTTGCCTACATTAACCACCCTAGTTCGAACTAGGGTGGTAGTGTAGACATACCCTAACAGTTCTAAAGTGCTCTTGGTTCTGTCCAGGTGAGTTGCTCTGAGTTTTCTGTTCAGCGTCTTTTTAACAAATGCTAGAATTTAATCTGAATACCTCCTTCTTTCTACCAAATAGACTGTTGGCATATACACATCCAAGCCTACATACAGCACTTGTTCTGCAAATATGCATGAAGCACCTGACAGAGACATCGTTAGCCTATCTGTTGGGGTTTAAAAAAAATTTTTTTTAAAAGAGTCTGTGATGGGACATATAAGCATCATCCACAGGTTGGCAGGGAAGAGTTATACATGCGTTCCTGCCCTGAGCTCAGGATTTTGCAAGGTAGCACTATGCTGGGCCAGCTACATAGAATGAATAAATCATACCGCCAATGCCTCTGAGCATATGCTAAAAAGGGGCTTGTTGTAGGAAGGTGGGAGCTGCCTCTGGCAGTGAGTCAGAATAGAAACACCAGCAGAATAGAAGTTCATATGCATCAGAGGCAGAGAAGTCAGCTCCCTATTCCCTTCAATGTAACAGCAAAATTGTAAGAAAGGGCTCTCGGGAGCACCTTCCAGCACATCACTGCGCAAAAAAGGCAGCTTAATTCTCATCCAAAGCACAATCGATCCCCCTCACAGTGCAGTACATCTGCTCCAGAACTGCAAGGCAATTTCAGCATCAAGTATAAATCCAAACTCTAGTGTAAAACCAACTCATTCCCTGGCCAAGAAGGGATTGTGCTACTAGTTGAATCACGCTCACATACAACACCTTTTGGGGGAGGACTGTAGAAACTTTATTGCAGCTGATATGCAGGAATGTAAGAACTCCCTTTGGAGGAGAGCCCTGGCTGAGTATAAAGTGCACAGAATTCCAGCAGGTGCCATTCACATCAATTAGTTCAGAAAATGGGTCAGCCTTCCTGCTGCCTTATCCACTTGCTGATTGCCTGAAGCTGACTTCCCGCTATTCCTACCATCTGCTGACTCCCTTCTGCTGCCCTGTCCACTTCTTCAGTAATTTTCCTTGCCAAATTTACTGCTTTCCTCATTAAGCGACTTAAAACTGGTTGTTTACACCTAAGAGCTTTGAACTGAATGGAGGAGAGAAAGTCAACATTCAGACTAAATGAAAAAGAGCATAAGTGCTAAGGTTTTAGAAACACAGCCAAAGAAGGGGATTGCTTTCTTACCCTGCCACCAACAGCACATGTGCGCATGCGCACGCACACACTGCAGTGGCACCAATTCAGATGTTTATTGGAGTGGGGAAAATCCAGTCCCCACCTGCTTTGGCAGGGATCCCGTTCCAGTCCCCAATCATCTACCCATCCTACCTGGGATCCTGAGCCTTCTTTGGCCATGGAGCCTCCCTCCTCCCACACCCACACACTTCCTGAGTCGGTGGCACCAGGAGTCAAGTTCTTGGCAGACTTCTCTGTGCTCTGTTGCATAGGAATAGACTCCATGTGATGCGGATTGTAACTCCATTCACCCTAGCTACCCCTCTCATCTGGATGGAGGGGTGGCCAGGCCAAATTTATCTGGCATCGCAACCCTGTGCGCTAGGTTGCAATACCACTCTCTAGGTTGGCTATTAGGAAAACTGTTTCACTAGGAGGGTGGTGAAGCACTGGAATAGGTTACCTAGGGAGGTGGTGGAATCTCCATCCCTAGAGGTTTTTATGTCCTGGCTTGACAAAACCCTGGCTGGATTGATTTAGTTAGGGTCGGTCCTGCTCTGGGCAAGGGGGTTAAACTTGACCTCCTGAGGTCTCTTCCAGCTGGAATTTGGCCTGGCCGCCCCTCTGTCTGTACAGAGGGATGCCCAGGTCCCTGATACTGCAACCACATAGCCGGAGCAACAGTACTGACTCAGCACAGGGCCACTGCTTAAAAGCAATGAGGCCACAGCCAGTAAGATCCATGGTCTATGGAACTTGGAACAAGTGTACACACTTTGGGAGAGGGGAAACATTTCTCTCGCTACCCTACTTAATCAGTGCCACTGACACAGAAGCCAAAGAAACAAATCAAGCTTTGACCAAAACCACCTCTCCTCCTTCCGGGAAACCGACACTCCTGTCAGCCACAAACATGTGATATCACAAACAGCAAACTTCAGAGTTTTGTCAGTGTCTGATGACATGCCAAATCTTGGTCCCTACCTTTAATTAGTAGCTGCCAGTGATTCTTCCCAACCTTTAGGTGGAATGGATGCCATGGTACAGAAGATCACCTTACATCTCCAGCAAAAGGATTCTGGTCTGATGATATAATACTGATGCAAGAGATTATTTCTGCGTTATGTTTCCCCCAATTCCTCTTCTGGTAGAAATAGCCATAATCTCCTGATTGCTGAAATTAAACAAAGACAAATGCCTGCTTAGAATTTTTGTGTCTGCAGCCAGTAAATGTATTTCATCACAATGGCTGCACAAACACATCATCTAGAGAAATGCGATATCTCAGAATAAAAGAATTAAGAGCATGTAGCAATTTACTACCTCTAATGGAACAACAACTGAGCTTTTTGAGGAAGGATGGGCCAAATAGGATGAGCTGATTAAGAAATATAAAAGATACATTTACTGTAACACAGACCCTATGCTGCCTTCAGTTTTGTTATTTTCCTGTATGTCACCTTCTCCTTTGATACTTATGATAGAAAACAATATATTTATCAATCATAATAATTACAAACTAAAACATCATTTATAATTGAACTGCAAAGTTGAGCATGGGCAACTTGGACCTAAGAATGGCACTATCTGGCTTCTGACGAGTTTGAGAACTCACATCTCTTAAAGAGTGACTCAAATATGGCTGTTTGGACTGAGCCCAGCAACTGCAAAAGTCCTGCCAATTGCCCCATAAGCAGCGGTGAAAGTCACTTAATATATCTTACAGATACTGTCTTATTGCAACCTGGGTCTCTGCCAACTCTTTCAATAGCTCCCTGCTGGCTTTTGCCACAGCTCAGCCAGCTCTTGCCGGAGCTGCGCACCAGGACGCACCCGCTTACTTTCACCTCTGCCCATGAGTTAAACCGTCTTTTAATCTTATTAGGCTATAGATACCAGGCAGAACTTTTCAAAGAATGCAGTTTAGCATAGTTAATTTCAGAGATCCCGTGATGCAGGCTCACACAAGACCCTGGGATCCATCATGCTTTACAGTGGTGGCACTGTAGTCATTGCATTGGCTGAAAGGAATACTACCTGGGATTTCTATAGTGCTTTGCACTTAGAAAGGCTGCATATATTTCACTCCCTGAAGAAATGGAGTCACCTGCTGTGTGGAAGTACAGGAGTTGTTCTGTGGTAGTGACACTACACATAAGTTGTTAAAGTAGAAGTGAATATAATTCCCATAGGTAGCAATTTGGGATGGGACAGACTAAGACAGGCAGAAGGTGGCTGGAATGGGATTAGGAAGAGCACGGTAAAATCTTTCCCATAACTAGAAAGAAGAGGCACACCTTTCTCTCACCAGCACTTCTGGGAAAGTCTCCATGTGTTGAAGTTTTGACAGGCCATTCCAGATGACTTGCCTTTATTGAAAGAACCCGTTCAGCTCTCCTCAGTGAAGCTGCTGCCTGTATTATACAATCGTAGGACTCCTTCCTCCTACCATGCACATCTATAGAATAAAGGTCTTTCCCCTTTGTGTAATGTGATAGGATGGCATGAGTTTCATCCTTCCTCAGTAACTGGCAATGTCCCAAACCTTTCATTAAAAATTAGCATCATTCCACCTGAGAATTAAGAATCGCAATAGTTTTATACAAGTTTTGCCTCGGCCTAACTTCAATGAAGCTATCGATTAAACCTGTTGCTAGAAAAACAAAGTGAACATGAGAGAAATTTAATTGTGAGGGAAGGATCTGAGGTAGAGAAGCATTAAGGGTCATCTTCAGATAAATTTGGAAATGTTAGGTGTAGGACATGTTAAGCTTTAGATTAAGAACTAAATGTAGATTAAGATCCGATTGGTCACAGTATAAGAGGCCTCATTCTCCTCTTCCTCACACTTGCAGTAGCTATTTACATCTATTGTAAAGCACGTGCAGCTTACACCCACTTTGCCCAGGTGTAAACAACTGACAAGATGGAGGAGTGGACAATCATGCCCCCAAATGGATGGTCTTCTTAACCAACCAAAAAAGCCAGGCTTAAATTTGTATTCATAATATTGTCTCGCTAGCATAGGGAACAAGAAAGTTTAGCTCCATTGCTTCCTTTATCTTGTTCCTGTCACGTGTGTCCCTTTCCATCTCAAGAGCCAGAAAGATGCACTGATCCTTGATCTATTTTCAGACCTAGTCATTCAGACAAGATGACATGCACATGCCAGACAGGCAAATCAACCGCCCAGGATTCCAACAACAAAACAACAAAATCTGAGCGCCAGGAATCCAGCTCAGAATGAAAATGAAGAGAAAGCCGATGCCTGCCCTTCAGCAGTTATCAGTGCAGTATCTTACAGAAAGGAGGCAGGGAGCTCATACTGCACACTGTGACAGATACCGAGAGGCTGGAGTGCTTAGATTTGTTGCACTCATGTGAACTCTAGCTCATGCAGCTATCAAGATGGGGCTATCTGGGTGAGAGCATGATTACAGAGATAATCACGACTAGATGACTGCCTCCACCATACACACCTTTGTGAGCAAAAGGTCTCCCCGATTTATCTGCAGGCTTCTTTCCTTCTTCACCTTTTGTCAGTGCTTTGGTACTATCCATTTCCATCTGAATGCTGCATCAGACCCACCCCCTCCTTTCATTATTACAGGGGCTAATTAGCCAATTCCAAGCAAGTAATTAGTAGATAAAAATAAGCCTTCATTTAATTTTTGAAAATGTAAATCCAGATATTCCTGTAAGGAAAGAGCGGCAAGATTAGCAGAGCCCAGGAGTATAAACTGCACTTTACAGTTGCCTCCACTGTACATTTGCTATTAAGCCTGGCTGTATACTTTCTTTTATCATCCAGTTCCAGTGCTCCATTGTGATTCTAAATGATTATCTAGTATCAAGGTTACTTAGGGTTCTGTTTTTATGAGAGAGAGAGGTATGGTGTGATGGAGAGCTTGCAGGGGAGAAAAAAAGATGAAAGGCAAGGTACTGTGATTCTCCCAAATCAGTTTGCTGAAGCGAGACCAGACTTATTTTCTCCCCTTACAATGTCAGGCAGAGGCATAATAAATAATAATAATAATAATAATAATAATAATAACAAAAACCACCACCAATGTCAGTTGCCTCTCACTGTTCAATTCATATGTATATTCCTCAAAGCCATCTGCTAACATTTGTCAATACAGCTCAAGAAATTATTTATGGTTTACCACCCGAACAGAAATTCAGACCTCCCCGTTGATCCTGCTATGGACTTAGATTTCAAAACAAATCCAGGCTAAAGATTGGGACCCCCTGCCATTCACACACCATCAGTTTGGCTACAAGAGCCTTCTCTCCATCAAGCAGCTAATGAAGGCACAGTTTTCAACCTCTCTAGCTTGTCTCATTAGTTCTGCCAGACAGAGAGTTCATGACACGTGGTCGACGTATTCTTCAGACTGTAAAGTTCCTTATTTATGACTCATGGTGGCAAACACTGAGAGTCAAACCACATTATGGTCTGTCCCCAACATCAAGAGGGAGATTGACATTGGCATATGCAGGTGAGAGGTATGGACAGCATGGTATTCCATCCATTTGAATCTACTTCCGATGATGTTAGGCAGGTATTACTGAGTGCTGTTCTGAGGGGAATGGTGGCTCAGAGTGAACCAACCCACCCAGAATGGTCTTGGCTCAGTTTAAAAAGTTAGACTGGACACTGTAGGGGGCAAAGACCAAGAGGGCAAGAACAATTAACTGCCTGACAGCATGATTTACTTGAGCTATTGACCAATTCACTACCCAGAGTGACTCCACATATGAGATCACACTCATAGCTCTGTAAATCTATAGAAGTCAATTTTTACATGCTCTGACACTTCCTAATAGCAATTGATCTTTACTCTGTTTTAATAGAAGCATATACTGCTTGGTCAGCAACTTACGATCTTCACAGCTAACCTTGTACATTCAAGCCAGGCCAACGTTTTCCAGGACCCAAATGCTTTGTGGAAATGGTTCATCAGTGTAGCAGCAGTGCACCAATTTAGGGATCAATTGCTCTGTGATTGCATCAGTACTGAAGCATCAGGTAAGATGTCTCCAGAGGATGCTGCCTTGGAGAATTGTTGCTATTTTTTCTGTTAGAAAATGTTGAGTGCCGGCAAGGAGCTGAAGTTGAAAGCTGCCACTGCTGGTGCCATATCTGAGTTTTCAGGAGATTCTTTTGGCAGATTTGTCCTTCTTGGCCTGTCTTTGTAAAGCTAGCTGCCTGTGTATGTACTGTAGGAACGCTGTGTGGTTAGCATGCAATGTGTAGTTTGGAACATCCTATGTAACTGGGTATTAATGTGAAATTGCTCAGTCATCTTCTTCATGAGAGTGCTGGTACATCCTTGTGAGCTTTCCATGCACACGTAACGGACCCAATTGTTGTTTTGCTAGACTCATTATTCCAGCAGGTTTATGACTCAGGCAGGCTGACTCAGTCGCTGTATCATGGGTGGTAGATTCAAATGGCTTGAGGATGATGAGTAACTGTTCTATCATATTTGCTGAAGTGGGGATTAGGTTAATGTCACCAAGGGTGCTTCGTAAGCAGCGTTCTGCATGTAATATTAAGCTTTAACCATGAGTTCACCCTGCAGGAGATATTAAGCTTTGCATACCAATGTTGTATAGGGTGGATACAGCACGAGTCCCTGATTAGAAAGAAATTCACGTACACATGGTTGTAGCCTTGACGGCAGACTGAATCTTATCTTGCAGAAATAAGAAAAATGCAGTAAAACTGCTATTATCAGATGCAGCATAAACAATGTTTATGACATTATCAGTGCAAACTCACGTAACTGATTCAACCCTCTGCTCAGTACATTCAGATAGGCCACAGTCACCTGTTCCATACAAATATATGTCCCCTCACCATCTCCCTACCACCAATGTCACTGTTCTATATATTGTAATGATCCCTGCAGACAGCACCTCCACCAGTAGGTTGCACTGTATCTTAGAGCTAAGTTGTCTTGTTTTGATGTTATGTGTTATCTTAGTTGGGGGGTTTTGCCTATCTCCTAGAACTGGAAGGGACCTTGAAAGGTCATTGAGTCCAGTCCCCTGCCTTCACAGCAGGACCAAGTACCATCCCTGACAAATTTTTGCCCCAAATGGCCTCCACAAGAATTGAACTCACAACCCTGGGTTTAGCAGGCCAATGCTCAAACCTCTGAGCTATCCCTCCCCCCCCTTATAATATTGGAGATTGCCTATCAATATTGGAGATTGCAGGGGGCAGGACAGGAGAAAGTTAAATCCCAACTGTGTGTTCTGGATATGTTACGTGCAACATCCTAATAAGTTCCTTGATTTCTGGAAGCAAGTATTACAGTATTTTCAGATCACAGACTTACTGCTGTGTTCCTAGTACCTCTCTGCTTAGTTTCTGGTAATTTACTAATTAGAACTTTCTTTAAAATGCAGTTGGTGTCTTCATCCCAGATAATTGTGATACCATCGACGCTCATGACTGAAATGGGAGAACATCTCCTTTCCGTGAAATACCTTTAACATCTGAAATGGTTAATAACCATTCGGACTGGTTTTTGATGGGATCTTAGTAGTGGCAAGTCCATCACCTCCATGGTCCATTGGATCAATAATCTAAAAAGTAATAAAAATGTACTTAATGGATCCTAACTGTATTTTAAACAGTATTGAACAAATGCTAGCTCCAGCAAAATGCTGTGAAGCAAATCTTACCTCTAGCTCAGGGGTGGGCAAAATACGGCTGATGGGCAATGTTCCCTCTACTCTTTTCCATCCATGTGCAGAATAATGTTCGTGTGCACGGAGGCGTGTATAAATGTGCACCACCAGTAGAAACAAAAACCTAACTGTGAGTGCTCTGCTAATCAGTTGGGCAGCATTAGAACCCGCCCCGAGCAGCCGCACATGTGCACAGCTGAGAGAGAAGACTACCCACAGGCCGAATCTGGCCTGCCCAACATTTCCATCTGGCCCACCCAGCTGATTAGCAGTGAGAGCATACTTGCAGCCCACGGCATGGGTTTAGCTGCCTCTTCCCCCAACTTGCTCTGTCCTGCAGCTGAGCTGCTCCCAGGACTCTCCTGCTAGCTGTGCAGAACTAGGAGTAGGAGGGGAGAAGAGAGTACTGATGTCAGGGTGTCTTCCTGCCCTTTTATCCCATCTCTGCAGAGCAGGGGTCAGGGAGAGGGGAGAGACAGTCAGCAGAGCTGCTGCAGTCTGAGGCATGACTAGTGGGTGACTGAGACAAGTGCCTTTCTTAAAGAGGCAGTGCACTGTTTCGAAGATTTCTTTAGCAGCTAGTGTTCTACACACACACACAGCCCCTCTCTTCCCTGCATCTCCACAGAGCAGAAGAGGGCAGACAGAGCAGGAGAGCTTTCCCTGTCTCAGAGACAGCACTTGCCATCTCTCAGGAACTTCCCCAGCTGCAGCCAGCACACACACTTTGTGTGTCACACACTTACAGAGTCTATCACACTCAGTCTCTTTCTCTCTCTCTCTCTCTCTCACACACACACACACAGTGTCACATACACAATTTGTGTCACTAAGTCTCTGTGTCTCACACACACTCTCCTTCTAGCCCCCCGTCCCATGCCTTCTGGGGCCTGAAGCTGGCCCGTGACAATTTACCAAAATTTATGAAGTGGCCTCCCTGTGAAAATTACTCCTCACCCTTGCTCTCTCTCATCCATGGTACGGAGCCAGCCAGAGCAATGTGTCCATCTGGGCTTCCTTCTCACCAATCCTGAACAGGGGAAAAAGCCCTTCCCCGCACAGCCATCTCCACTGGCTCCTGGTGGCATAGCTCCACTGAAGTAAACAGATCAAGGCCAATTCACATCAATAGAGGAGTTGGCGCCGAGAATCTACCCTGCCAAGCACTGGGGGAAATGAAGGCCAAGCAGCCTGCCAATTCTCTGCAAAATGGTTTCCTCTATGGCTGTCAGCCAACTGGCGGATTCTGACCCGGCTTGTGAGCCCAAGACAGTGATCTGACCAACAGCAATGGGATGAAACATGTGGAAGAGAAATGCTTGACCTCTTGTGTCCCAGCAGGCTGGGCATGCACTCTTGACATGTATTTACAGCAGAGTAATGAGTTGGGTCAGGGTAACACAGGCCAAGTTGCAAAAAGGAGCACAGAGAGTTCAATAAAAGTAGCAATTTGTTAATCCACCATGGAGAATTCTATGCTTTCAAAGCAGGGAGACCTCCACACCCAGGACTGGGTTGTACCCCAAAATAAAACATTTCTCTGGTTATGTTGCGTCATACAGCAAGAACCAGGATTATGTCAGAGCAGGGATTTCAGGACATGTTAAGAGTAAGGGGCCTTATTAGAGTCCATTCTAATAGTTCACAAAGTGACTTTTAACAGGACATGTGGAGAGACCTGCAATAGTCAAATGCATCCTGACACTGGCCAGGTGAGGGTTAAACTGCCTTTCCCACACAAGCAGAACTCACATAACTTAAACTTTAGTAACAAATTTGTCAGATAGTTACTTCCACCATGGACTAGCTGTTTTGCCTATGTTTAGTTTGTTTTTAAAAGACACCAATTAGTTATTAACTAACGTGTTGGTATTCTGACCCCATCCCATGCGCAGTCCGTACAGAAAATTAACCTTTCCTGAAAATATATTTGATATTTAGGAGTACAAAGAAATACGGTGCAAGCACCCACTGTCTTTTGTTCTGTCTGGCTTGACTTATCTCGGTGCTGAATTCACAGAGTCACATAAAAATGAAAGAAAATGAATACAAAATTCAGATAAAAAAACTGCTGAGCTGAGAGTGAAGTAGTCAGTGCTGGCTTCCAAGGACCCAAAGGCTGCACGGTGTCCTGAGCTCTTATTGTGTGGTGCTGAGTTCCTTCATCTCCCACAGATTACACTGGGTTCTCTGACTCAGCCTTCAATATCTTTGACTGTAGCTTGTAATTGGGTATTTGATCAGTTGCATCCTCAGTCTCTCTCCAGTTATTAAAATCTCTGACAAGTGTATAGAATCCTGACTCCCTTTGCTGTATCATGGGGCAGACGCAGTTCTGCTGTATAGAATGTTAAAGGGATACTGACAAGTTACTTTGGTCCACAATTTAGACTTTGTTAAAACAATATTTTGCATGATGACTCAAATGACAAATTATTCCAATGTGCAGTCTAGATTTAATCATCCCCTTGCAGGTTTTGAAATCTCAGTGTTGCAGCACTGTATTTATGTATCCATATCTATGAGAGCTAGAGTGTGAAACTGATTAAAAACCAAGATAAAATTAACTAGTCCATTTTGATAGTCCAACAGAGAGAAATGTAAAAAGTAAATAATCAGCCAAATCCTTTGATTTTAATCTATGGTGTTAAGAACATAGGTAAGGAAAGCCTGCATCCTTTGGTCCACGTGTCTTATGAATATATGAATTTTCTTTTTACCTCTACTTTTTTTTTGTATCTTGCCCTCACAGGGATAAGATTTCTTTTTTTGAATTAATTAAAACTATTATGTAGGATTTTTTAAACTGTGTGTCAATGTAAACCGGAGCAGTTTAGAAGGCACCAGTGCCTCATCCCTGTGTTCAGACTAGGGCTAACAAGAACACTTCTATTAATCAGGCACATAAGATAGAGTATCACAGCACTGTACTTCTCCATGACCAAGTCCTTGGAGGTTACAAATTCATGGATTATACTAATCCATATAAATGTAATTACAAATCTTTATAGTCTTAGAAATCATTGCTTATTAGCCCATACACTACTATGATCGCTTCTCTAATCCCATTTTCCTGATCTTTACAGTGAATATCACTGTGTCCTCCTTTACTGAAAGTGAAATTTGATGTTTTGATGTTTTTGATCTGGCAGGATTCAGAGCTCTCTGACCATGGGTCATGTATGGCATGGTTTTGAAGGTTAGCTCACTGGCTCTGCCTTGGTTTATATGGATGGAGATAGGAAATATCCAGGACAAATTACATTAAAAACATATTAAAATTATACTGATTTTCAACTGTTCTGATTTCCTCTCCCCCACCTATGAAATGCTGCTTGTCTTAGTAGATTGTGAGCACTTCAGGGCAGCACAGTGGCATGTATGTGCTTGTGCACATACAGAGCCTGGCATACGTTAGCTGCTACTGGAAAAACCATACAATACACAGGAGACAGCTGCAGCCCATGCTGGAGCACAGTGGGACAGAGAGCAGAAGCCCTCCCTTCACTCCACTCTCCTACCTTGTACTCCTCATGCATGGGCTAGTCACAACTGCACCTGTTGTGCTCTCTTTAGTGCAGGGATTGGTCAGGGCATCCCACGCTGCTGTGGAAGGAAAGGAAGGAAGCCATTCAGCACTTCTCCCTACCTCTGCTAACAGAGCTAGCCAAGCAGAGAGGGGAATGGCTGCTTTCCAGTCAGAAACTGTGCCTCCCTTAGGCTATGTCTGCACTACCAGGTTATTTCAAAATTAGGTATTTTGAAACAATAACATCTGAAATAACTATTTCAAAGTAAGCTTATTCCTCTTAACAAGCGGGAGTTATTTTGACATAACAAGCCCATTATTTTGAAATAATGGGCGTGGGAATGTGGATGTGCTCACCTTGTTATTTTGAAATAAGGGGAGTTATTTTGAAATAACCTCCCACTGCAGACATGCCCTTAGAGAAGAATGTGATCTGGAGCTCCTGCTGGCATAAGATGGCTCTGCACCAATCAGTCTCAGGTTTATGTCTTGTTGGCCCAATCTGAAACACTGACACGCTCGGGATATAACAGCATCTAGAGACTGGGCTCAGTCCTAAATTCACACAGAGGCACAGATCACACTGAAGCTAACTTCAGTCTCTGGTTGAAAAACAGAAATTATTTTCGGGGGAGAAAGAAAACGACTGAATGAAATGAAAAGTTTTGTTCATTCAACATGTTTCATTGATTACTTCTAATTTTTCTGCAAATTGATTTTTCAGTAAAAACCTGGAAGAATTTACATGGTGCAAAAAGAATTCATGAACATCTTTCTATTGATCCAAAAGTCATTTCTTGTTGGGGGAAAAATAACATTGGGATAAAACTTTCCAACCAAATATACTCAGCACATTGGCTGCTGACCTCTTTTGACAATTTGGCCATTCAGTCACCTGCCTCAATGGGACTGGACTCGTTAGAATATCTGGTCCCAAATTCTTGGTGTTGGGCCCTTGAAATCTTGGCCCCAACTGTGGGAATCAGCCTCTGAACAAATAAGGTCAGATCAGAAATAATCAAAGCAGCATATAAATGGAGGCAGAATAGGCCTTAGGGAAAAATGGTGCCCTGGATGAATTTGTATTTTGGTGCCCCTTTCAGCTGCCACTGCCTCACTCAGCTCTCCCCGATCACCTCCAAATTCATTGCTGCTACCTCCCCATTCCCATTGCTTTAAGCTCCCTTCTGCTGCTTCACATCCAAGACCCAGCCTGATCCTTGCCTATTGACCACTATGTCCCACTGACCATGGCCCCTGGGTGGTTGCCTAGGTTGCCCACCTCTAAGGCTGGCAGGGACCTTGAGAGGTCATCAAGTCCATGCCCAGGTGTCGAGGCAGGATCAAATAAACCTAATAATGCATGGGGGAGGGGGGGAATAAGAGTGGTGTATGTGTAACTGCCGCCAGGTAGATTTGAACCTGGGACCTCAGGAGCTGAGTATAAGAGCCTCTACCGTCTGAGCCAAAAGCCAACTGGCTCCCAGCCCATGCTGTAGAGGTCTCTTGATCTTAACTGTTGCTGTGGTCTAGGTACCACTTGCATTGCTCAGTAACCACACTAGGGCTATGTCTACACTCTTGACTTCTTGCACAAGTATATCTTGCGCAAGTGTTCTTGTGCAAGAACTCTTGCATAAGAAAATGTCCACACTGCCATGTGCGAGCTGTGCTTTTGCGCAAGAGCGCCCATGGCAGCGTGGACGCTTTCTTGCGCAAGAAAGCTCTGATGGCCATTTTAGCCATAGGGCTTTCTTGCGCAAGAAATCCCTGCTGAGCGTCCACACTGCCCTCTTGCGCAAGAGCTCCTGCGCAAGAGGGCTTACACCTGTCAAAAAACAGCATAGCTCTTGCACAAGGAGCCCCCTCTTACCACACCGTACTGTAAGTTTCCTTGCGCAAGAGTGGGTGTGGACGCTCTGCGGATTCTTGCGCAAGAACGGCCGTACTTGCGCAAGAAGCCGCGAGTGTAGACATAGCCAAAGTGTGTGGGTTACATACTTCCCCTAGGTGAGGAAGCACATCCCAAGCTTCAGAGACCCAGCTGAGATCCTGGATGAGCCCCACTTGTAACCACCACCAGATGGATTTGAACCTGCGACCTCTGGAGCTGAGTATAGGAGCCTTTACCCTCTGAACTAAAAGCCAGCTGGCTCCCACTCCCATGCTGTAGAGGTCTCTTGGTCTTAACTGTTGCTGTGGTCTAGGTACCACTTGCATTGCTCAGTAATCACACTAGGGCTATGTCTACACTGGTGGGTTATTGTGCAATAATGGCTGTTCTTACGCAAGAATCTGCAGAGCGTCCACACTGCCCGCTTTCTCTTGTGGAAGATGATTTACAGTACAGCATGGTAAGAGAGGGCTTCTTGAGCAAGAGCTATGCTCTTTTTTAACAGGTGTAAGCCCTCTTGCGCAGGGGCTCTTGTGCAAGAGGGCAGTGTGGATGCTCGACAGGGGTTTCTTGTGCAAGAAAGCCCTTTGGCTAAAATGGCCGTCAGAGCTTTCTTGCGCAAGAGAGCGTCCACACTGCCATGGGCGCTCTTGCGCAAAAGCACAGCTCACAAATGGTAGTGTGGACATTTTCTTGCGCAACTTCTTGCACAAGAACCCTTGCACAAGATGCTCTTGCGCAAGAAGCCACCAGTGTAGACATAGCTTGGGTGTGTGGGTTACATATGCATTGTAATTCTACAGGCTGCCTCTAAGGACAGGAAAAACACAGAGTAGAAAAATAGCAACAAATAGCCCCCATTTTCACTGACATCTTAAAATCAGTTCAGAAGCTCGAGGCCAGTCTCCCAAGCAGGGCACAGGTTGTTCTCTAAAATATTTTTCTTTAAGAAGTAGCGCTCACGAAGGGGACTCTGACAGCCCAAAGGACTGAAGTTCAGTCATATATATAGAGAGAGATTCATAAGCAAAGCATGAGCATTGACAATTCACACTTCCTTCTCAACCCTTCTCTGTAGGGACCTTTAGGAGTGAGAGCATAGCTCTGTTTCTCTGATCCATTACCTTAATGGCCTTTCTTCTTGAGACTGCCAAGAATAAGTGCAAGTATAACGAAGGAGGGAAGGAGTCCTTCCCCTCTGAAGTCCATGACAAGCTACCTATGGATGTCAGTGACAACAGGATCAGGACCATCAAAGGAAATGAGGATGTACATCAGAATACTGAAGGAACTCTGGAGAAAAGTTGTTTTGAAACCCTTGTAATCTGGTAAAGCAAGCAAATGAATTACCTTCCTTCTGGATTTCTTTTAGAAGAATTTCACAATGCTCAGACTGGCAGAGGTGCAAGTGTGGCACAAGGATTGCACACACATTGCTCTTGTGTATTCATTTATGTGTAGTGGAGGTAAAGAAAAAAACTACAATGCTAACACGGCTCAACTTTGAAAGCCCTCTTCATAACAAAAGGGGTATTATTACTGACGGTTCTGCATCAGACTGCGTTTTACATTTTTAAAGTTTTCCTCTTTCCATTCTACCTTGGTCAGCCCATTCACATCTCTTCTGATGTTTATGAAATTTCTGTCCCGTGAACCCAGCTTTTGTGAATCTAACACTTGTCTGGTGTGCCTAGAGACTAAAGGGCTTTATTTATACACAACAAGGTTAGCATCAGTGTAAGCTCTCATTGTTTTTCCTTGTCTGACCTCAATCTTGACCAACAGGAACAACCTTTGTGGATAAGAACCTCTTTGGTCTATTGCTTCAGTTCCCATGGCTCTTTAGGTCTTTCGTCTTTCTACACAGATGGCTAATTTGTGTCAGGTTTGATTTTTTTCTTTTTTTTTTTTTTCTTTTTTTATGATGAGGGCCCAACTACAAGGGAAAGTAATGGAAAAAGTAGCTCAATTCACTGAATAGTTGTCAGGTGCTTAACAACTTTCCAAGAGCTGTACTACTGCTGTGGGCCACATTCAAACTACTGACCTCGTAGTGAAAGGCTTTAGCCTGTTTGTTACCAATCCTCTGAGCTCATCAGTCAAACCCAAACAGAATGTTTTCTTGTTCTGTGGCAAGTCAATCCTTCCCCCACTCAAAATCATTACTTACTTCCACTACCATCTTCTTACCAGCCCTCCAATTCAAAGTGTGACTGCTTTGTCTTTAGCAGAGGGCTCTTCTTTCTGAGCCTTTTGACATTATACTCCTGGTTTCCATGCAGTAGGGCACAGCCAAGCATTTTCCTTCACACTAAGTACAGTACAAGTGCTCTGACAACCCTAGGGTCAGGAGTGCCATAAGACTGCCCCATGCTGTTGGTAGCGCAGTGCAGTTTTAGCTGGGTAAACCTGAAAGCACAAACCAAACGTCACTGAAATAGGTTTTCTAGTGAACTAAGAAGGGTAGCCTGAGTGATGCTGTCACAGATGGTGTTTTCTCCCATTAAATTACCAGAAGTAGCAGCAGGACCAAAGGTTTGGAACTTAACAAAAGGCTCATCTTTTACTCCTGATACTGGACAATGCAGTCAGGGAAGAAAAGCTCCTTTATTTATTTCCCGTCCAGGGTAAAAGTCTCTCAGTGAGTTTCTCAGATGCATCCCACTGCACCAATATAATTCTGAGATCCAGTCCCACACTGGACAACACTTCCAATCTACTGTCCCAATTTTCCACAGAGCTGACTTATGTACTAAATGTGAAACTTCTTCATTTAAAAAAAAAATGGTTCCTAGACAATGCTTCATGAATTAGTGATAGCAAAACCCTTCAGGGTACTGCCCTTTTCATCTGCTTCAAGACTCTTCTGAACGAAGTTCTTTCCCAGTGTAGTACATAAGTGCAACAATACCTGGAAATTCAATTACGGGCTTTTGCTCCTTCTCAAAATGTCATCTTCGATATTTTCCTTTTATTTCTGCTGTAATGAAAGCGTTTTTTTCCCACAGTTTTTTGAAATGTTGACATCAAAGTCCATCCAAGATTAGTGAAGTGCTCCTTTGCTGCACAGTTTCAAGGACGACAGCAGACCTCTCTGTTATAGTGGTGCTCTACTAAGCTTCCAACTCCTATGAAGTCTCTTGTGCATTTATGGCCAAATTCTGCCTCAGATTGTTCGCATCCACAAGAGGAAGATGAAGAGGGCACTGAGAGCTTTTTCCCATCTCTCTTTTACATAGTATCATGGCAGGATTCAATGCATTCACTCCCATGCTGACCAGCACATCACCATCCAATATACCAAATGCAACTAGTAAGGAACGTTACTAGCTCTTTGCTCACACACCAGCCAGGATCACAGTTGGCTCTTTTCTGCCACTTTCCCATTTCAGCCGAGACACAGACAAAAAGTTTGTACTTCTGAACCCTAAAAATATTCTCTTTTTCCTCCACCATGGTCCTCGTTGCCATATACAGGCTGGGTGATCTAAGTGCTCTTCTACATCTGACTCTCCCAAAATGGAGTGTATTCTTCTGAACTAGTTCTTATAAGTCATATGAAGCTTAACACTGGACTTCTAGATACTTTTAAAGCTGCATGTGATGTGGACATATCTCACCCAGGCATCAGGATGAGACTGTACATTTGTTTTCAATGTATGCCTCGAGGAAGGATTTGAACCCAGACCATCTAACATGGAACACTATGGATTGGCTTTGAAAAACACCGCACTGATTTAGGGAAAAATGTCTCATTGAATGTAATTGAAAGTCTCACTCTAGAGTAGTACCAGTTCACTGACTCTCTGATCTTGACATCAAATTTTATTTATAAAAACAGTAAAAAAAAAAATCCACAGCATATTGTGTCTTGCTTGTTTTTAAAGAGGCAGCCTCTAATAACCCAGGAATAGAGGTTTCACAATTAAATGCTGTGTATTTTTTTAAAACCTATGAAAAACCCACCAACAAGGTAAGCCAACCCCTTCTCTAAACTTTAAACAATTAAGAGGCTGCTAGAAATGTTAGCCCACTGTTGGAAAGCAGATAATCCATCAAAACATACTGTGGCATAAAGCTACTATAAAAATAGCTTTAAGTACAAACTTCAAAGAGGATGTCAACCTTTGCAGATTCTTTCAAGTATGAAGTGCATGGCTGAGATGAATCTGGGCATAAATAAGAAAAAAAAAATCTACAAACACAAACCAGCCAAAGACTGACATGGGTTAGGGAAAGTCAAGCAGAGCTGCCTTTTCATCCCTTAAATCCATTCTTTTCAAAGCATCGTACCACAAATGAGCTATTCCTCCTTTGTTCCCACCTCCCATTTGGTTACCTTTTGTGACTGCATCACTGGACGAACTGAAGGACAGGACAGAAAATATAGCGTGATTAATGATGAGTTCATCAAAAGTTATCTGCCCCAGGGAATGAAATTTCCTTTTATAGGACAGGAGAGAGTGGAGTCATGCTATGTGTCACCTTTTCTTGACCATTCTAAAAGCCAAAGCCTGAAGACTAGGGATGTAAGTGACTACTCAACTATCTGAAAAGCAAAAGCTTATCTGATAGTTGAGGGACTAGTCAACTAGTCTCTCCCCTCCTGCCCCCCACCCCCACTTGCTGCCTCTATCAGAGGCAGCGGAGGCTGGGGGAGCAGGAGCTGGTGCTGGGGGGAGCTGGCTTAAAAGCTGGTTCCCCCAGCACTGTCTCTACAGGGGGCAGGAGGGACCATGCATGAGCTGGGAATCAGCTGTCCTGGCTCATGCTGTGTCCCTTCTGCTGCGCTATAGCTTTTTAAATGGATTAAGAGCCTGTCAGCTCTTAATCTATTTAAAAGGCAGAGCCCCAGCTGGGTTAGCTCTTGGGCAGGAGCTAATCCCACTGTGGATCCCCACTTATTGACTAGTTGATTCGTTGATTAAACTAAATTTAACATCCCTACTGAAGACAGGAGTATAATGTGGGAGGAAAGGAAAGAATCTATAGTATAAGATCCTAGGATTGTAACTCCGTGTCACTTTGAAGCCTAGAATGTGGGTTGAGTCACTACAGCTACAGGTATGTTTGAGAGCTTTTGGTTCAGAATATTACCAGGTGCAATCATTTCTGGATTTCACCATCTGTTGTGGTCCAATTTTTAAGTTCTCAGACATTTTGACTTTATAAAATGACACCCCTGTGCTTTACACCTATGGTAAGGCATAGAGCTAGTCCATGTCAAGATCATCATGACCTCAGAGGTAACTCAACCAGCCACCACCTTAAACTGCATGCAACCGTTTCATTGATTGTAGGAGGGAGACTGCACAGAGAGTGGGTTACTTGACCCAACGGCCTCACCCATGTGATGGCATTAGCTTTCAGCTACTAGTCCTTAAATAATACAGCTCACTCTTAAAAGCCATGATGGGGTGCACTAATCAACCTAAAGGTAAGAAACCCCATCATCCCTGCCTCTGCTCTGTGATCTTATCCAGGATCAACAGCTGTTAAACAAGAGACTGCCAATTAGGAGCCATGTAACCTGCTGACCATGTGCAAGCATGGTAGCTAATTTAACACACACACCTTACTGGGTAATGAGTTATCTTGGGAGTTAGCACATTGTGCTCCTAAATAGTTTAACATGTCACTTCATACTGCAGTATAATCCTGGTGGCTTGTTAGCAATTAGTGCAATAATCCACCCAAACTGCCAGCTGTTTCATTTTGGCTCTCTCTCCTCCTTGCAGCAGGTAACTCCACCACATATCCATAGTACTTTAGTCCTACTGTGGCCCACAGCTGAAGGATCTGTAGTTGCACACTAAGTGATTTCATAAAAAAAAGAATAAGACACACCCATATTAGGTCCATCTAGCTGAGTATCCTGTCATCTCAGAGGTCAGTGCCAGATACTTCAGAAGGAATGACAGACCAGGGCAATTATTTCGTTATCCATCCCCTATCCTCTATCCTCTAGTCCAACTTTCTGGCATTCGGAGGCTTAGGAACCCTGCACGGGGTTGCAATCCTGACCATCTTGGCTAATAGCCTCCAAGAACAGTTGCATTTGAATTTACAACATTAACAAGAACACTCTGCTTTAGAACAAGCCCTTGCTTGAATCTGGATGAATCAAAAGGGTACCGTTTCCTTCTGTGGATATAAATTTACCTGGTGGATCGGCCACTGACGATACTGTTCATGAAAGGAGATGGACACTGAAATGTTCATTGCATGAGGGTCAGCTCCCTCAGTGTCTTTTACTCCTGACACAGAGTACACAGAGCAGGATGTGGAAGTGTTCCAAACTGCTAGTTGGTTACCTTGGTTAAGAACTGGTCCCTGCTTGGAAGAGGCTGCACTAGTAACAAGTAAACTTCCTGTGAAGTCTGCAGAACAGTTCAAAGCAGATGCTGAACCATGTCCTTCCTTACAGAAAGTGTGAGATTAGCTGGCTGCAGAATAACATTGATCCCGAGTGCTGTCCCTCCATGGTGAGTTAGTCCCTCATGGCATATATGGATTACATGAGACTATTGTTCTTACTGAGTTTCTGCCCACGCTATTCACTTTGCTTATGATGCTGATCAGTGAATTGTGCAAACCAAACAAAGGTTCAGTGATTTTTATAGGTGGCCAGAGATGGGCTCACAAGGTGAAAGATTAATAAATTTCAGATGCAAGACAAATTGGCTTCAGCAGGTGGGGCAAAATTGCACCCAATTCCCATATTGGATTTTTATGGGGGAAATGATTATATTGGTAGGAGTGTCTGGAACAGCAACTGCTGACACCCACCATGACACTACTGTAGCTTAATGAGTTTTGAAAGACTGTTTGCAATCTGCTGACCTAGAAGAAAAGTCTGAGAAGCCATGTGTCATGTTTCTTGCATAGAGTCATTAAGCAATTTGACAAGCAATGAGCCAGAGGGCAAATCCTGAAATCCTTTTTGAGTGTTGACTCTTTCTTTACCCAGCCACCACTACCATGGGCTTGAGTGGGAATCTTGCTTGAATAAAGGCTTCAGCATTTGGCTCCATCTTGCTCTGGAGTAACTGTGGAATAGGAGAAGAGGATTTCCCAAGTTCAAATGCTCACCTGCAAAATCATTCTTTGAAGAACATTACAATACAATTCTGTGCAACAAAACGCCCAAGGCACTGATAGCAGCTGGATATCAGCAAATGGTTGAAAGGGAAATGCCATAAGCTAGGTATCCAGAATTCCAGTGTGCCGCTCTTGTAAATTTTCATTAGTTTTTTACTTGTAAGAAAAATCCAAAATTTAGCAACCTGCTCCAGATTGTAGGGCATAAAGACTCTTCTACATAGAGATGATTGGATAGGAACACTTAGAAGGCACTAAACTTTACCAATAAATCAGGTACAGAGGATCAGCGTTCCTGATTATTATAATGCGTTGAATAATTATATTTGCTCCAGATGGTCTCCACTAAAATAAAGCGGTGCTAAGATACCACAACAAGAGGAGCACCTTTATGGACTAGAAACTATATTTTGTATTACAAGATAATAATTATACACACACACGTTCCTTTATACCATATTTGCTGTACTATGTTTCATCGTTAATGTAACTTATTTTGGTTAATTCTTGCATATATTTGTTAATGGATTTATAGGCCACAGAACCATCTTGGAACTCCTATTTCTTCTGAGAGTCATATATACTCCGTATAAGGAAAAACATGTAATGTGGGTTACTTCAGGAAATAGCTACATAGCAGCAGAGTATATTTCTGTCATGCAATATTATTGTTACTACGGATTATATTTTTGCAGTTAGAAGCTCCTGTAATGAAATAAACTGATCAATGTTTAGATGTTGATCACTATCAATTGAGGTTTGCAAAATTCTGCTTACATGCTCTGATGGGAGAAATTAAATGTCATTTGCTTTTTCATCATCATGGCAAAAGCGAGGCAAGTAGATTTCATACCTGGGCTAGTAAATTTCCAGGGCCCATTTGTCAGAATTCTCTTAACACAAAAGAGCTGCCCATCTATTTATGGGAGGACATGAATGAACCCTGTCTCCTCTTCATGACAACTGGAATCACTGTCAGCCCATTTTAGGCTCCACTGCAGAGATCAAGGCCCATATTTTCAAGTGTGGTCTATAATCTTGGGTGATTTAAATGATCAATGCTCTGCTTCAGTTTATCTAGGTTCTTATTTTCAGAGCTGTTGAGCACCCACAAAGTTTCCATTGATTTCTACTGGAATTTTGAAGCTCACCCCCTCTTAAAATCTGGCCCTTAGTTTTCAAATAGGGCAAAGTCTGGTTTGGAGAATCTGGGCCAAGTTTTTTATGAAAATGTCATTGGCCTCTTTCCAACTATGCCAGTTCCAGTTTGCAAGCCACTTGCAAACCCAAACCAGCAGGTTTAATTCACCCAGGTGTGAGACCTTGAGCTTCAAGTGCCATTATGAAAAGTTCATTCATCTCTATTTATAATTTCTTTACTACTAACCACAGACTCTCTGTGCCTCCCCCATATTACGGAAACTTCCTTTGTCACCTCTGCAATTGTCAGCCAGGACACTGGCTTCCATCTCTGCTACTTTTAAATGCCATCTCTCTTACTTCCCCTGCTCACTCTCTTACTCACCAGGCTGGATCTTTTATGTCACGACTTCAAGAGTGTGGCCTCATTAATGCCAGCTGCAAATGATGAAGACTCATTATGGGGTAGACAGCAGGATGTGCGTGAAACCATTTTGAACTAAATGTGAATGGTATTGATGCTGAGCAGTAAGTAGCATTCATCAGTGTAAAACGTAATAAATAACCTGCTTTGGAAAATGGATTTGACTTGTGTTCCATTTGGGTCTTTCAAACTTGGCCACAAATCAAGCTTTTATTTCTTATTTGGCTCTAGATCAAGGCACTCCATTCTCTTTTCCTGATGCATCCCCTTGCCATCTGATAAATAATTATTCAAATTTATATAGCACTTTACACATACAAACTAATCCTTACCACATCCCTAACGGACAGGGAAGTCAATCGTTTTCACTGTTGGAAAACGTCATTTGACTTACTGTGTGACTTTGAGCAACGACAGAGCTGGGATTGGATTTTGGAACTGCCTCATTCTCCGTCCTGTGCTCATTTCTCTACACCATGCTGTCTCTTGTGGCTAAACAGATTGCAAGTGGTTTTACTCTGAACTCATCCTCTTTAACCAGACATTCTCACAGCCAACATTGTTCTTTGATTGCTGCAATTCTGCTGCATTAAATAATTCCCCAAAGTGCCTCTGATTTATTCAAAATGCTGCTGTTTTAGCCATTTAGCAGCCAGTGCAGGAGAGAAATGCAGTCTTACTGTGATTTGCTTCAGTTACCAAAGAGAACAGAAAATACAGTACAAAACACTGCACAGATGCCTCAGTGATCTTTCACCCTGCATGTCTGAGCTACTGACGTCCAAAGCTCACTGTCAGCTCTCTCTCTGCTTTCTCCGCTATCATTATTGTTCTAGGGTAGATGCCAAGAAGATGGGACAAAGGGCTTTTTTCCCCTTCTTCCACACCAACTTTATAGGGCTACAATTTGCAAATAGTAATAATACATTCCCACTCAAAACATTGCCTCTCATCTGCAGGCGGGTTCCCATCTTGCTAATGGAAGTTAGGGGCAGTTTGGCTGAGCTGAAGCGAGACTGGGATTGAAGGTTATACCCGATCAGCTAAGCTTCCTAACAGCCAGCCCGTTTCTAGTAGTTACGCATAACGTTACAGTTCAGGCACTCCTCCATGTTTCCTTTCATTTTCCTCCCCCAACTCATTTTTGTTGGCAAAGATTAAGTAGGCCCCTTCCATTTTAAATTGGAGTGAGTGTGTTTCTCATTTACCTCACTTGAAGAAAAAGAATTCCAGCAGAGACCATTCAAGAAAGTACCCCAGACCTTATTTGAACTGTCTATAGACATGACCCAGCTTGCAATAACAGCTCCACATCTAGCAGTGATGTACCATTTTACAGATTGTGCCAAGAGCATGGTGCATCACCCTGATAGACTAAATGGACTCTGATTTGGCGTGATATGGGATGGATGGAAAAGCCTGACACACACATGGTACTTCGCATAAGCCTTTGGTACAGAGAGAAAACTCGCCCTCCTCACTCAAATGCTCAATAAAAAGTCACCTCATTATGCCTTATTGCTGCCCTCGTAGCTAAGGAAAAAAGTCAGTTTTCTTTTCCATATCAGGAAAAGTATCAGCTTGTAGAAATCCACTATTTCCCTCCAAAACGGTGCTAAATTCACTCAGCCCCAACTAGCAGGCATTTACTCCACCTTTCTTAGTGTCAGTCTAACAAGGTCCTTTCGCTCCCAGGGCATTCCTCTGACTCTTCTTCTAGAGGTGGTCTATAATAATGGTAAGGAAGTTTCTAGAACCAGTACATGCCTGAGACACAGTGCTGCCAGGGGATCACTTCCAGGAAAGAGGAAACTCTTTTCTCTGAGACGTCACTTGTTCTTCACAAGAAATACATTTAGAAAAAACTATAAGAAACCCCCCTAAAACAATAAACAACAACAACAAATGCTCAATACCAGCCCCTCTGGAGAGGAAGGGAAATGATCTCAGTCTGAAATAAGACAGGGTCTTTCCACCTGAATGCCTTGGCACCATGGACCTGTTTTAAAGGAAGACAGACACCTAGAGATGCAGATATAAGAACCAAGTGGTATGTTCAGAAGTGCCTGTCTAAAGTCCCTTTAAAATTCTGGGCCCATGTAGCTACTGCTATTGTCACACTGTCTTACAAAGAAGAGAAGATAAAATGGTTACCGACAAATATCTTCTCTTCAAGTCAGAAAACAAAACAAGACAAAATCAGGCCCACTTTCCTAATTTCTCTTCTGTGGATGTAATTAACTGAGAATAGGAAAGCCCTGATAAGGGGTGGGGGGGGGGGGGGAGGTATCAACAAACGATGAAATTTTGTAATCCTCACTGGTCAAAAGCTAATTTAGTTTCTGTTTCCCCAAGATAGATGCTGCCACAGCTTCTGCACCCAGAGATATGATTAATCCTCACAAAAGGGATTTTTTCAAAGGACCCCCATGGATAGGAAAATAAAGAACCTTAGATGTAATTGTGAGGCCAGCACAAGCGGTCTTCAGTCATCTCATACCAATCTGTTCTGCTAATATACCCACGCCATTGTGTGAGGGTTTAAAAGATCCAGATCAGCACACGCCAACAATCCTTAAATTGTTGTCTGTCAAGCACTGATGGTGCATGAAGCTGAAGCTATATATTTTTCTCAGTTTTTAAGCTAGGCCCACCTTTGTAGTATCACAACACCTTCCATCCAGCATCTCAGACCCCTCCAACCCATTATACACAATCTACAACCCATCTTGGAAAATGATCCCTCACTCTCAGAGGCCTTAGGAGAAAAACCTATTCTTGCTTACAGACAACCCCCAACCTGAAATGTATTATTTCTGATAACCATGCCACACAACCACATCATAAGCCTCCAGGAACCCGGCCCTGCAACCAAAAAAGATGCCAACTCTGCCCACATCTCTAAACTGGCGAATTCATCACTGGAGCAAACAACATAAGCCACAAAATCAAAGGGTCATTTGACTGTGCATCCAGTAATTTGATCTATGCCATCAAATGCCAAGAGTGCCCCACAGCTATCTATATATTTATATATATTGGACAAACTGGACGGTCTCTGCAGGAAAGAATCAATGGACACAAATTGGATATACGTAAACGGAATACGCAGAAGCCTGTTGGTGAGCATTTCAGCTTGCCTAACAACAGTCTGACAGACCTGCAAGTAGCTGTCTTGTCACAAGTCAAATACACAGAGAAGCCCTGGAATCCCAGTTCATCCACATATTCAGTTCACACGCTAATGGACTCAATCATGAAATGGGCTGGTGGGGACTCTACCTACTTAATAACCACTGAAGGTGCTAACAGCTCCCTGAGTGGTATCCTTCCTGTTTTAGGAATCTATTGACTTGGATTTTATCTGCTTAGGTTTAAGTACCCATTCTCCAGATACTTAATGATGCTTTGTCTCCCATCCCCCTCCATTTTTTCCTCTCCTCCCTCCCCTTTCCCTCTCCTATTTATTTTGAGTTTTCATATCCCCAACTCTTAACTCTGGTCATCTGAAGAAGTGGGCTGTGCCTACAAAAGCGCATGATGCCATCTACATGTTTCGTTAGTCTAAAAAATGCTACGAGACCATTTGTTGTTTTTTTCTGTAACAGACTAACTCAGCTACCCTATAAAGCCCCCTTAGTGCAGTCAGTTGTGCTCACTGCTAGATGCATTACTTTAGCTGTGCTGTGAAAGTACCATTTCCGAGATTAGCAGATACCTCCCCATTAGCCACAGATCAGTTACTGAGCAACCTCTGTTCAACAGATTCAAAATCAACCAACAGCATCACACAGCTCTCACTGGAGAGTGGAGCATCTCGAGGCCCTTGAAGGCTGTGGCTGGTCTCTGCAAAGGATAGGGAAAGGAGGAGTCAACAGTCAGGAAGAGGGTATGTAATTATCAAACTCAGCCTTGAAGACAGTTAGGCTTTTTGCTGGAGAATGTAATAGCTAAAGAGAGAGAAATCCAAGCATTTTCTTCCAACTCCTTTTATACCCCCAAAGCAATCTTAAAATCTCCACTTCTGGGGTGTTGCCTCGAGCAAGAATAGTACAGGTTGAACCTCTGTAATTCAGGACTCTCTGGTCCAGCAATGTCTGTGGTCCTGAAGGACCATGGATGTTGCTGGATCTTCGGTGGCTGGCGGTGGGGGCCAGCCAGGAGTTTGGTGATAGCGGGGCCAACCAAGGTCAGGAAGTGCAGCCGGCTTGGCAGCAAGAGGTGTCAAGGAGCCTGGCTGGGTATGCAGCTGGGTATGCAGCCTGGCTGGGTATGCAGCTGGGCAAGGAGCCCCACATAGGCTGGGAGTGCAACCGGGCTGGCAGCCCCAGCAGGCTGGGAGTGGAGCCAGGCTAGTGGCAGAGGGGCTGGCAGCCTGAAGTCCTGCTGGGACTGGGAGTGGAGCCCAGTAGCTGGGGCTGGCTACCAGGGGCCGGGAGTTGGGGCCAGTAGCCAGCAGGAGTGAATTGAGTTCCCCTGTTTCTGCAAACTTCCTAGTTCAGGCCTAGAGAAGTCCAACCTGTAGTCAAACTTAGGTCAGGCTGATCATATATGCATGATAACTAAACCTGACAAACTCAACCACTATTCCCCGTCAAAACAAAAACCCAGGAGACAAAGACATCAAAAGGCTTGTAGGAAGCCTACATTCAGGTCCAAGCAAGGCCTTGTCAATGACACTTTATGTTGATAATGTTGGCTTTTGTAAGCAAAAGAAAGCTGTGCTCTTCACGCTGTACCCTTCCCTGAGGGTAAGTGTGAAGATTGAACATCATCATACCACAGAAAAATCCTAAATGTGACCTGCCCGTGTATCTTTTTCCTCAGATGATAGTCTCCTAAGAGAAGCCTCAGCAATAACTGCCAGTAACCAAAATGGAGAAGTCACTACTAAGGATCCAAGAGTGCAGACTCATAACATAAAAGTTGTTTGAGCCTATCTCAAAGTGGCCATTTGGGAGGTTTTCATTACAGGGCCAAACAAACAAGATTCAGAGAACCTTATCGTAGATCGTCAGAGATCATAGATCTAATTCATTCCTGGCACAAATCCATAACCAATACGTTTAAAGCCAGGATAAATATGGCCAAAAGTGGCCTCGATTCTTTCATGTCTATAACTACTAGGCACTGTGGCTGGGTTTACAGAAATATCCACATCTTAGAAGCAAAAGTCTCACTGAAAGTCATGGGGCTTTGCTCTGAAGTCACCTGCATCCTTTTGGAAATCTTGCAAAAAAAAAAAAAAAAAAAAAAAAGCATCAGAAATTAATCACAGCTCCATCTAAGGTGAGACAAGAACTCGAGACATTTAACTCACAATTCCTCACTATAACCACAAGTTACATTTTATTTGTAATGCCAAAATTATATTCACTATATCTTTGCAGATCAACTTGCTTTGCTACAATATCCTCCTCCAATCACCCACATTTCTTCAGTTTTATTTATGAAGGACCTTTAATGCCGCCTTTCACACGCAGAGAGAGATATGGTAAACAGCTTATGTTGTCTACAAGCATGGAAGCTTGCTACTGTTAAAGGTGACATCATATTGCCTATTCCCACATCAATACCTAAAGGATTTACATTTGAATTAAATTGTTCCTACTTTACTCTTAATTATGCTTGCTACATCAGTAGATAATGGACAATGGAGCCCAGAGGCAAATTGTTTTCAATCTTCAAGTCAATGGCAATTGAAGGTGTTAAGCAATTCTCATAATCCAAGCCTCATGCTGCTTTTGCAGCATATAGATTGTGGGCGTTCTTAAACTCTCGCCTGCATTTGCCATTATGAAAGCAGCAACATGTGAAGACACGCATCAAACTGAAATGGAAAGCTACATCATTTTCCTAGCAACAAAGTCCCATAATCATTAAAAGCATTAGTATACATATAGGTTTTACTCTTACTGGTGCTGGGTGAAGGGTTTTTCAACATTTACAAAATGATGCTTTTTAAAAAAGTGTCTCTATATGAACACTAAACTTTGGAACCAGATTACTGGTGAAATAATTTTTACCACACACCCTGCTTGAAAGGTTCCTCATTTTCTGTTCCCAGACAATAATTTTGGTTAAATTTGCTAATTTAAACTAGCATGAAATATTAATAATTAGGCTTTTAGGATAGTAACTGTAGACTAAGACATCTTGAGTTTGTAATTTGACTTGAAAGTCAGACAATATTTGCCCACCTGTTAAAGAGTAGCAGCAAGGTGATAATTCCCTGACATTTTACAATTACTCATTATCAATCTTCAACTGATACATAATTGAATGCAGTAGGAATCAGCAGTGAGGCAGTAACTTATCCCTGTAGTTGTCAAACTCTTCATCAAATATTTGGATAAATCAGTCATCCATCAGCCTCAGCATTATGTAATTATGTTGGATGTAGCTTTGAACAGATGGCTAAAATCTGTTTATAGCGTAACATCCTTTATATATTTATTGCAGTACATCAGACTGAACATAGTGAAATGAAGGTCCATGTTTCCCATGGTTTACTAGTAGAAGTATGTGCAGTCAAACAGGACAGCAAAGCAATCCAATCAGCTTCAAAAGCTAACATTAAAAACAACAAAGGACACTTGTATTACAAACCATGACAAGTTACTCAGAAACAAGCCCAGCTGGAGTGCAAATAAGACACTGGTGACGATTTTTAAAAGATCTCATTGCTGGAAAACATTTGATCTCGATTGAGAGCACATTCCACACTAAAGGAATGTACAGGCACAAGGACTAGGGTGACCAGAGTGAAGAGATTGAACAATCAGTATCAGGGTTCAGTGACAAATACTGTATCTCTACTGACAATCTCATACAAAAGCGATGGGGTGGAGGGAGGGAGAAGAACTGCCTGATGCACCCCATTGTCAAAGCATAAAATCAAGCCCACTCTACCGTTTCAGGAGATATATTTAAGTACTGTCTCACTGCTACCACCTTGTCCTTTCTGATTCAGGGTCCTATTTCCATCTGAGACATCGCTTAGCTAAAACTGGTCAATGAAGGCATCAGAAAGCCATCTTCTTGGGTCTTTGGACAGCTAAGTAATGTGATATAGGTGAGGGTGAGGCAAAACTTGCATTGCTGTGACTGAGGGTAACATGGACCAGGACAGCCTTGTGTGTTTTTAATTGTACAATTCTCCCTCTCCCCCCTCAGATTGGGCTTGATTTGTTAAAACTCCACTAGATCTGCAAATCAAGTGTGAAATCTTCTGGATGTGTAAGGTTTCTAATATAAACACCTAGGGTGAGGAAGGAATTTTTTCCTGGTTTTTGCTCAAACATTACTTACACACAAACATACACAAAACGTGCCTGAGACTGAGAATGGAAAAAAATCAGCTCAGAAGGAACTTGAAAGTTGTGAGTAACTAACAGAGTGAATTAGAATGGAACTCAACCTGAATTATAGTGGATGCTAGATAGCGCCAATTATAATACTGAATATTTTGGATACCTCAAAAGCATAACAGTCCTGAGCCATAAATTCCTACTGGACGCTTCCATACAGGAAGGAACCAAAAGTGTTCGATAGCTTCCAGCCAAGTCACATGCCACCAGTGATTCATCACTGAAGCATGATTCCAGGAACGGTAACCCGCAGTGTGAACAAACAACTAGCACAGAAGGGTGCACAAAACAATAGGTACCTGTGGAAACTTTCGTTCAGGGACAGTGTTATTTTAATAGCTGCAAAACACAACCACCAGTCCTTGTGCTACATGAACACTCAGAGCTACAGTCACAAAGGGGACTTAAATGCCTAAACTTTTAGGCGCCATTGGCATTTATAGAACTAGCTCTTAGTTTCCACCTAACTCTAAAGGTAACTGAAGTCCCTAGATGCTCAAGTGTCCGTAGGGCAGGTATAGATCCTGCATCTTGGCAGAGAGGTAGATTGGATCTCCCTCCCAGTCCCTTCTAACCCGGTGGTTCTATACTACCAGGGTGAGCAGATGTCCTATTTTTATAGGGGCAGTTCTGATAGTCAGCACTTTTTCTTATATAGGCGCCTATTACCCCACCCCCATTTTTCACCTGAGTAATTCTATATTTTGGCCAGCAGGCATGCACAGAGGTGAGCAGCTCAGCACCTAAGTCCTGGCTAGATTAATACATTAGGTGCTCCTTCTGCCTGTCTCACCTGTGAGACCCATTCTGTTGGGCATTTTCAGAGGCCAGACAGCATACACCATACTGGGGTTCTTCCACCAAACATAGCCCAATGGCTAGAGCCTGCAGTGAGGAGCAGGAAGACCTCACTTCAAATCCTCTTTCTGCCTGACTTGAAACCCACTTCAGAAGTGAGTGGCCTACGAAGACTTGGTCTCTCCTACTGAAATTGATGCACATTGTACAAGTACTGAAATATTAATTGAAGCAGAAATTGGAACCCAAGGCGAGCTCCCTAACCATTAGGCTATGAAGTCACTCCTCTCTCTCTGGCACAGTCAGTGGAAGTTTTCAGAGAAGAACCTGTACAGATGATGCAAAGTATCTGGGGGAAGGGAATGGTGTGGGCAGGCAGAGGGGCATGCAGGGCCATATGCCTCCCCTCATTGCTTAGTTACATGGTACAGCTGAGCTCCCTCCCCGTGGGGCAGCTGAGCCTTCAAACTGCACTAGGCAGCGAGTGGCAGAGGCAGGAGGAACAAGTGGGGGCTGCAGGCAGGAGCTGTTGCTGCTTTCCAAGAGAGGAGCTACCGGGGGGTGTGACTTCAGCTATACCGGGGTTGTGTTTCCCCCAACCCCCACTAGTAGCAGGCATGGTGGAGGGGCCGAGCTCTCCCAAGGTCCTTTCTCTTCTCCCCAAGGCCCTACCCCCACCTTTCTTCTTCCTCCGGAGGCCTCAGTCACACTAGAAGTGGGAGCAGGACAGGGGAGCCTCCCCTTCCCTAAGGTGGTGGGGATGAACAAGCAGCCCCCTGACCATGTCTTCAGGCTCCTATCCTGACCTGGTTCTGGCCAACGGTGGGGGAGGGCCTGGAGCCACATCCTAGCATAGTGAGAGCTGTGTGGGCAGCTGGGGGAAGCCGTACACTGGGAAGGTGGGGGGGACATGGCTGCTCTTGGGTTCACACTGCAGCATGGGCAAAAGGAGGGTCCATTCAGTTCCCACAACTGCCGAGGCTCCCTGGTCAATCTGCACCAGCTGCTGGCTTGGCCAGGGCACGGGGCTTTGGGCAGAAGAGAAGGAAAAGGGACGGGGTCCTCCTCAGTGAATAGAGAATGGGTCATGGCCATCCTCTTTCAAAAAGTGGGAGGGCTGTTGTCCCCTGCCCTTTTCCCACTGTTGCAGAGCCACAGGGCACTGGTGGTCTCTGAGGCAGGGAACCAGCCCACACCCATTAGCTTTGCTCTGTCCTTCTCATCGGAAGGGGCAAATGAAGGCCTTTTCCTGACTCACCCTTCTATCTCTTCCCCATCATTGCCCACCCACCCAAAAGTCAGGGACCGTTTTCCTGCCTTAGCTACACCACTGGAATGAAGGTGATTGAAACCCAAGTCCTCTTACCCAGCTGTGGTCTTAGGGCAGAGTCCAGTCTCTGGTTTAACTCAGTCTGGAATCTGCCCTTTTTGCAGTAAGGATGCTGGTTAAGCCACACTCTAGTTCTGATAATCCTCCAATTCCCCCAAAGAAAGGCAAGTTCCCTCCCCCCATACATTTGGCTGGGAAAGAATGCTAGAACAGCTCAAAACAAAGAGATATGTCCCCACACACATCCAGGCAAGTGCAGAAACAATGAAGACACAGCAATTCAGGTGAGGCTTTGCAATGGGGACATTCAGATGGGCGTGCTCCTCACCTGAGCTAACGCTGCATGGAATGCATATCCTGAAGGGGGAAATGCAGGATTCAGACCATCATTTTATGACTGTTTGGAAAAGAATTTAATTTAATCAAGCATTATCCACAGTGGAGAAATGTCTTCATGACAGCAGGATATCATGACAGCAGGAGCGAGCATCCACTGTTTTCAGCCCCTACGTCAAACACTCTAAACTGCTGTTTGCACTGGTGAAGTTACCTCACTTTACTTAGACTGTAAGCCCCCCTGGGTAGGAACTGTCATTTTGTTCTGTGTTTGTACAGTGCCTAGCACAGCAGAGCCTGGTTTCTGACTGGGGCCCCACTGCTGCAACTGAAAAAAAAACTAATAGGTATTGAATATTTGTTGGACCTGCCAGTGTGAATAGCTTCTTACTTTTTACACTTGGGGTTTTTACTGGTGTAGCTACACAAGTGACAGAGCAAATGTTGCAGATAAGTTTGATTGGGATATTGCTATTTTGTGAGCTTGCTAGAATAGCAACCACAGCAAGCAGAAACATGATAATCATAACAACACTCTTTTCTTTCTTCCTGCAAGGAATTTGCTGAGAGCAGCAAAAAGTGTTCTACAACATTTGTTTTCAGAAGGAGTGGGACAGCTAGGTCAGGGACACTTTTAATAGCTTGGAATATTTAGTGCAGATAAGCATTGTAAAATACTGCTAGTGACACCATAGGCGGAAATCACATCAAATTAATGGAAATGTATGGAAATTCCACATATCCACCCCCATGGAATGCATAGGGTTTTGAATCTGCTTTCAGGAGCCCCTGTTGGGAGGAGTATGTGGGGCTGTCCATCCATCTGGCAAGGTTACAAACACGCCAGCACTCTCTACAACTCGCCTGATGTAACCTCCTTTTTGTAGCCTTTGCACTCCTCTTGCAATCTTTGTTTTATACTGAGAAATGAAGCACTGCAAAGCAAAAGCAATGAACCATGAAAAATGTCAGGGTCCAAACTACTGGCTCCCATGAGAAGAGAAGAAAAACGGCACAAAAGGCAGAAGGGGGAGGGGAAAGGATCTAAAAATACAAAGAAGATCCTAAAGGGGAAAAAAGTGGTCATGAAGAATGCAACCGGCGACGTCTGGTACCCCCTCTTACTGTGTGGTTCAAGAACAGGTTATTTTTATGCTTTCCATGTATATTCCATCTGTCAAAATGTCCAACTGCCTAGGTATTTACGTTACACTCAGCAGAGAGCCTGTCACTAGCTTTTCCTCTCTTCACTTAAGAGGGTGGATCTATTTATAAGCCATCTTTTGTTGTGATTCTGATGATTAATTTATGGGCAAGTATCCACACACACGAGAGGCCTCGAGTTATATTTTAGTAGTCAGAAGAAATAATAATAAAATAATAATAATAAAATAGTCATTACAGAAACGTGCTCTTGATTTATGCATTACAATGCTTTCCTTGTGCAACTGTGGCAGACAATACTATGCTTTTTAATTCCTAAGTTCTATGACCAAAGACTTCAGGTCATCCAGAGCCAGGGAATTTATACAAACTATAAAACTAGGAAACAAACATTTGTTTATGTTTCCTAGAGAATGAATTTTCTTTTGCACTAACTTGTGGACCAAATACAGTCCTTTCATCCCAATGCTTTTGAATAAGGCAAGAACAGGCCATGCTTTTTGGAATAGTTCGGGGAGGGAAATTTTGCTGACAGACATGTTAGGAAAGTTGCTCAGGCCTCATTTTCAAAAGATTTCCCCCCCCCCTTTTTTTTTCAAGCACATGGGTGCAAACCAATGTAGTTCCATGTCTACTGACCAGATTTTGTCATCTGCAGTAAGTACTCTTACCAGAAAAAAGACCCAAACTTCTCTTTTATTTTTTGAAAGAGCAATTTGTGCCCAGTCTCTGCCTTGCTGGGAATTTGCTCTTTAACTCTCCAGTGTCTCAGTTTCCAAGACTCAAGGACTCATTGCTAAGAAGTGTGCTGATTAGGCTTCAGTTGGAGTACTGTGTCCAGTTCTGGGCACCACATTTCAAGAAAAATATGGAGAAATTGGAGAGAGTTCAGAGAAGAGCAAGAAAAAGGATTAAAGGTCGAGAAGACATGACCTATGAGGGAAGGCTGAAAGAACTGAGTTTAGTTTGGAAAGGAGAAGACAGAGGGGACACGATAGCAGTTTTCAAGTATCTAAAAGGGTGTTAACAAGGAAGAGGGAGAAAAATTGTTCTCCTTGGCCTGTGATGATAGGACAAGAAGCAATGGGCTTAAAATGCAACAAGGAAGGTTTAGGTTGAACATTAGGAAAAGCTTCCTAGCTCTCAAGGTCATTAAGCAGTGGAATAAATTGCCTACGGAGGTTGTGGAATCTACATCATTGGAGATATTTAAGAGCAGGTTAAGTAGGCCTACCAGGGATAGTCTAGCTGCTGCTTGGTCCTGCTATGAGGGCAAGGGACGGGACTTGACCTCTAGAGATCCTAAGTTCCAGTTCTAGTATTCTATGATTAACACAATCAATAACCTCATTGAATTCACTTTTGAAGGGGAAAAAAAAGATTATTTCTTTCAGATAGGTTTCCTCCAATCATTCATCATTTACAGGAGTTAATGCTACTGAAAATCCCCAAAGCATATAAATCATTCCACCCCATGGGGAGCAAGAATGACAATCTGATTCTGCTATTGCATGTATTCATAATTAAGTGCAAAGTTAGTCTGGAAAAGCATGGTATGAAACTGATGGCCAGAACCTCAATCTGCTAAAATCCCATAGATTATCTGAAGCCAAAAAACTATGGTATTTTAACTCAGTTGAGGATCTGGCCCCTAGATTTCAACATTTTAAAGAGAGTTAATCCAGAAATTTGCCTCATCTAGCACAGCAAGATCCCTCTCTCTTTTTTTTAAGTGGGTTTTGTTTTTCTTATTCTCTAAAGAAGGCCACTTGTCACTGCAAAAGCCAAGTTGTGCTTCAATCTATACTCAGGAAAATCATGTAAGCTGCATACTACCTTTCATATTTATTAAAATATCATCCACTTTGCCAGGAAACAAAGAGATGGGATCACCAGTAGGCTATATCTATTTAAAGGGGCTTTTAAATAACTTGCTTGTCTGAAAAAAATTACATGCAGTCTTTATTAGTCACACTTTTCTTCCAAAGAACATAACCTTAATTACTTTAACAAGGTTTGCATGCCTAATATACTTGATCCCAATTATTTTGCTTTTGAACCTGTTATTTTCAATCTTTGCTCTTAAAAGGAACACTTTATTATTATTGTGTTTCTTCACAAAATGCCATGATTTTTACGCTTCTCTGAACTGGAGGGCTTTTTGAACGGCTTCGCTTGGCATAGTAGCATCCTTGTTTTCCCTGTTATTCGCAAACTATAAATAAATAATATATAAATGATTCAAATATATTTTAAAAAGCAATGCTGGACCATTCTTCCTTTATTACTGTGTCTGAAACCTGCCAGCTTGGAACAAGAGCTAGACATAGATCATGATGAAGTCCAACTAGAATAGCTATGTATTCTAATTAGATTCTAACAAGAAGTAAATTCATTCATGTACAACTCCTGGGATTTCTCATGTGTGTGGATGTGCCTCATCACATTCCCTCCACCCTCAGAAAGTTACTGTATAATGAGATGGTATTGTGATTTCTGCTACACAACATAAGAGACCATTATTCTCCTCCAATATATAGTGTGGTTGTGATAACTGGCTTCTTTATGTTAGTCACTGTTTTTTGTTTGTCATTTTCATTTAAATACATAACCAGAGCACAGAGGACAAATTTTTATAATTGCCTTTTATTACAATGGATTTTAAACTTTTATTGACCTTGTTTATTAAATGGTTGCCATGGAAACAAGTTCAGACTGTTGTTGCATTGGCTGTTGTCTTCATACTCTGATAGTGATGGTGAAAATAATCATGACTGGCTAGCTGACCATTCCACACTGCCCAAAATGGAAGCTGCTACTGGGAGTTCTCTGGTTAAGTTATTCTCTGCACATTTCTCCTGGTTTCAATGTTCCTATTAGAATTTGTTACACTTACTGCTCTATGGAACTTTCCTTCTCAAAGATCACATTCTCTCTCTCCCCCACTACAGATCAGATGCAACTTTTGGAAATAACTGCTCATGTAGTCTGAGGTTCAGAAGGCCATGAAGGGAGAGTCTACAGGGAACCAGCTGGTGATTCAATTGCTTGTGTATAGTGTAATATTTGTTTTTAAAGTCTAGCACATTTGTGCAGTATGCTGTCATGCTCAGGATGACCTACTTTGGAATTCTCTACAGATCCAAGAATTTATTTCCTTGCTAAAACCCACGGTATTTCCATTTGTTAATTATTGTGCTTTTCAACTTCAGTTGGGTGCCTAAAAAGCCACAACCACCTCAAACATTAGTGTGTATTGAACATCTTTTGCTGCTACCTCTAGGTACATGCAGCCAGGCTAAACAGCTGCATATTAAGCAATGGGTCTCTCTCTCTCTCTCTGTCGACCATGGTTCGTGGACAATTAAGGTAGAGAAATCATCTCTAAATCAGAAGGAAGAAATGGTTTATACAGGTTGCCCTTTCCACAGAGATCCCAACTACAGAGTCCATTTTCTCCCCAGCACGTTTTCAACACACAGCATGCTGCAGAAGAGAGCAGGTGTAGCGTGGAAATGATTCATTGGTGCCAAAGGTCAACTTGGGAGAGCAGTGCATACAACATTCAGTTAGGGTGCGTCTACACTGCACCTGTAGCCTGAAATAAGTTATGCCATCTGAGCTATGCAAATTGTGTAGCTTATTTTGAGTCCGTTTCAAAATTGCTTATTTCATAATTTGGCACGGTCTACTCAGCGCCAAATTTTGAAATAACCCGCTATTCCAAAACATCTCTTAATCCTTGTGGAACAAGGTTTACAGGGATGTCGGAATAGCGAGCCCATTAGGTTTCGAAATAACGGGCACACTGTTAAGACACGGGATAGCTATTTTGGGATACCTCCAGTATCCCAAAATAGTGCCACAGTGTAGACATAGCCTTACAGTGCTACTCATGGCCCCCCCAGTGTACAGGCCATTTTGCCTCAATTAACTCATTAAAGCAGCACAGAATGGGTACTGGAGGAAGATCATCTAAATCTTCATTACTCGCCCCCCCCAAGTCCTGATGCCTTAGGATTGAAGACATAGGGACTGACTTTATAGATGCTGTGGGGCACAGGCACCCGCAGGAAAAAAAATTGGTGTTCAGCACCCACCAGCCACAGCTGTTTGGTGGCTGGGGGAGAGCAACGAGCAGCAGTCAGGCAGGGATCTCAGGGGAAGGCTGGAGGGGCAAAGCCGGCATCCTGAGGGAAAAATAAAAGTCAGTGATGATGGTTGAAAAATGCCACCCACCCACCTTAGTTTACCAAGATGACAGTTGCCAGCATGGTTACATTGCAGCTCATGAGGAAAGCAGTCCTGGTGAGGACAGGGAGCCAGACAACTGAGGGACCCAATATACCCAGTTTACATTTGCTTATGCAACTGGGTATCCAAAAGACTGCAGGGGGTCTATCAACCAAGAGGCTGCTGTGAAAGTACACTGGGGACTAACCTGGGCCAACACTGCCATTGAAATGAGGAGAGAATGATAAGAGTCAATTTCCCCCCTCTCTTGTCTCAGGTGCATCAAACTACTCCAGATGACAACTATTCACTGGTTTGTTTGGGGGTTTTTTATGCCCCCTTCCCTTCTTCACACTGGGCCTCATCACCCTCCAACACACAGAAATGCAGTGGTGGGGCTGCATTTTGAGTCTGTGCCCCGGCACAGGTGCCAGTACATCTCAGTGTATCACTGACTCATCTTATTGTAACCACATTCAAAGAGATTGCTTTATTTTTAGCACTTTTTTTTTCTTCCTGTGTTTCAGCTTCTCCACATTTGTACAGATTTTGTCTCTAGCTTTTTGAGTATGGTTTCCTGGAGTCCAATCATGCCACTTACTGAGATACAGCTCGTTCTTGGAGCACTCTAGAAATTAGGAGAATTAAATCATACTCTGACCTCTGAGAAATCCTTAGATCAGGTTTTTTTCCTCAAATGGCCTATGTATCTGGGTAAGCATTTTGACCCAGCGAGCAATCTGTCACCGAATCACTCCCTAAATCCTTGCAAAGCACACAAAGAGCATCAGTGTGCAAAGTACACATGCAGCCCTCAAATTCTATTACTTTATGCTCTAGTTATGCAGAAAATAAGGTAGGAGGTAAATTGATATTTCAGGATTTTATTTATTTATTTAAAAACAGGCTAACCACCCACGCCTGGACCCCAGGGCATCATGGGTTTGAGCACTGGTGGCTAGCCTAAGCCTGTGCCAGGGCTGCAGCATCCACACAGCTGTTTCTAGCTCACTAGTATGAGTCTGGCCACATAGTTGAGAGGCTTGCTCCTACCTGCAGTGTAGCTTTACCAGTTACCATTCGTTTATGGGTCCCTCCCCACTCTGGGAACAGGAAAGGGCAATAATCTACTAGAAATCCATGCTAGTAGCAGATTAGCAGAGGGGGAAGTAAACTGAGTTTTGCTGGAAGTATATTCAGGGCTGTTGTGGTAGGTCAACTTTCCTCCCACTCACCATCTCCCCCACCCTTACGTGCACAGGTGGGCGAGTAGCTGCCCTGAGAAGGCTGCTTGTCCACCTACATTTTGACACCTTGGCTGCATCTAATCAGCTGCTTTTGCAGAAAAACTTGTCAGCTGTCTACACTGGACGCTTGAATTTCCACAAGAACACTGACTTCCTACTGTCTGAAATCAGTGCTTCTTGCGGAAATGCTATGCTGCTCCCGTTCGGGCAAAAGTCCCTTTTGCGCAAAAGGGCCAGTGTAGACAGCTCAGATTTGTTTTGCGCAAAAAAGCCTTGATCGCAAAAATGGCGATCGGGGATTTTTAGCACAAAAGCGCATCTAGATTGGCACGGACGCTTTTCCGCAAAAAGTGCTTTTGCGGAAAAGCGTCCTGCCAATCTAGACGATCTTTTCCGCAAATACTTTTAACGGAAAACTTTGCCGTTAAAGGCATTTGCGGAAAATCATGCCAGTCTAGATGTAGCCCTTGGGTATGTCTAGACTACATAGCTCCGTCGACGGAGCCATGTAGATTTGTTTATTGGGCAAAGGGAAATAAAGCGGCGATTTAAATAATCGCCGCTTCATTTAAATTTAAATGGCTGCCGTGCTGATCAGCTGTTTGTCAGCTCAGCACACTAGATAGATGCTCCACGGTCGACATCAAAGCCCTTTGTCGACTGCCCCAGTATACCTCATCCCACAAGGAATAATGGGGTGGTCGACAAAGGGCTTTGATGTCAACCACGGAGCGTCCAGACTAGTGCGCTGAGCTGACAAACAGCTGATCAGCTGTTTGTTGGCTCAGTGCAGCAGCCATTTAAATTTAAATGAAGCGGTGATTATTTAAATTGCCGCTTCATTTCCCTTTGCCTACAACCCTAATCTACATGGCTCCATCGATGGAGCCATGTAGTTAGACACAGCCATTATGTCCTCTGACTTCCCTGTGCAGATACATAATGTAAGCAGTGACCTTGCCCTCATGCCTCAGTTCTCCATTCTTTGGTTTCTATGTTCTAATCCCAGGTCTATCTTGCCTATTTAGACTGTAAGCTCTTCAGCACCCAGACTGTCTCTTACGATCTGTCTGTATAGCACCTAACATAAGACGATTCTCGTGTCGCCTGAAACCTCTAACCACCACCATAAAATATATGGTGATAAACAATAACATCCATAGCGATTTGCTCCTTAAGCCACACAAGTGTTTTTAAGAGTCAAATCTGAGCTATTTTCTTGCAGAATCCAGCACATTATTTTATACTGAGCTGGACTGGGCATAAGCATTGACACAGATTCTCAGGCTACGTGAGTTGACTATGGGACGTTTTCCTATATGTTGTCAATCAGGAAGGTCAGCAGTGAGTGCTTTCATTCACGACTCCATTTCACTTCAGCATGATCTTTTTTAAAGTTCTCAGTGGCCATGAGGCCAAAGATAGTCACTCTAGGCACTTTACATGCTGCTTCTAGGGATGATGCCCTTAGATATGATCAGGCAATGAGATTGTTTTTCCTGATGGTGCAACAATTCTAATTTACTGCATGTTTCATTAGTTGAGTGCGTTCTCGTGTCAATTCTAGTTTTGTGCAGCACTACAGAACCCCCAAACCCTGGGTTATATCCCTTGCCTACTCGCACAATATCAAATAATCTCAATCCTCTTTCCCCCTCCCCCCGCTCCCCACACCACCAAATTCACATGCTTAGTGAACAGTTGCCCTTACGATACAACCTGCATATGAAACCTGAAGGCATATTCATTAGCTCACACACTGGTCAGTCACTCTCCTGTTACAATTCCAGGCATTCACTCTGGACTGTTTCAGATTATTTCTACTTTTGCCTGAGAGAGCTAAAGAAAACAGAGAAAAGTCATATCACATAACATTGGGCCAAATCCTGAAGCCCTCACTAAAAAACTAGGTGTGCAGATGTACCAGAGCAATGCTTCAGAAAGGAAGGTAGGTGGCTTTAAGCCACCTTTCTGCCCCCCGATCCTGGGAGCTGTCTGGGACCAAAATGGCCATGGTGAAAATAAAGTGGCCTCAGAGTTGTTCTAAGTTGTGCTGGCAAGGGTCTGCTCCCCAGAACACTGATGTGGCCCTACTCCAACACACCACTTCCAACCTTCAGCCATCCCAAAACACCCCTATGTTTGGGCTGAGTGGAAGGAGAGAGGCAGACATAAGAAAGATCTGGCTAGACGCTCCTTGCCTCCGGTTGATCCCTTGAAGTCATTGCAAATCTTGAGAAAGCTGCTGGATAAGATAGGGAATCACCCATCTTATTCCAGGGGAGTGAAGTGGGGGAAGGGGCACAGCACACATTCCCAATGGTAGAACTCAAAGGAAATTCCATATGCCTGATCGCCCACCCTCTTGCACCTGCTGTTTATACCTGTAACAAGCTAGTGCACAAGGGGCTGTGAACAGCGGCATCATTATGATCTGGCAACGCTGCATTCACTTTGGTGAGGTGTCAGTGAGAAAGCAAGGCAGAGAATCAGGCTTCATGAATTGAAGCTTGTGGACTCTTCTCCCTAGTGTGAGCTATTCCATAGTACACAGGAAAGAATGGAGCCCTGTAAAGGCTTCAGATTTGCCCAAGAGTTACCCAGCATGATGAGAAAAGGAAGTGCACCCCTCACTTATTTTCTCTAGTCTGTTCAACTAATCTGCCTCTTTCTAAATGTCTCTTAATTCAACAGGTGGTGCTGTATTTATTACTGACAATAGTGCATTCTTCCACATGAATAACACACCTATTTACTACCCTGAGTTCTCATTTAATTGAATTCAGTGGATGACAACATCATGACATTGCTAAGATTAATGACTCAATAATTTTCGAGACATGGCAAAATGTGAAGTTAAATTGATTGCATTAATTGCTTTTTTGAGAACACTATCTCGTATCTTGTTCAGAAGCATCCCAGAGTGCTCTCTTTGCTATCACACCACGGGAGGCCTAGTTACCCATTCCATTTAAGGCTTTGGTGCTCTGACATTACTGGAGAATTACTTTTAATGCCCTTTCCTAGCTGAGGAGATGCAGCCGACAAGACAAAAGTGATAAATGGAAAGGGCTTTTCAGAGTGGAATCCTGGGTTATTATTGGATCATTCCGGAAAAGATGTTACAGCATGGAATGGAGAATTAAAGCGGCCAGACATCTTACTCTAAAATCCATGCATATCTTTCTAAATGTCATGTTCCAGCATCTTGGTAATTATATGCATTTATTTAAATGCTATGACAGATGCAACATCTTGTCCTCAGTGCTGTTTGTAAGCCATGATATGGTTTATTTTATACTTTCAGTATCATATGGATGTGCACACTAGATTCTATAATGACTTAAGTGTCAATTTCGTATAATTCTCTTTCTGAAATTAAATGATAAGTCAAGAGAGATCCCAGAAGACTGGAAAAGGGCAAATATAGTGCCCATCTATAAAAAGGGAAATAAGAACAACCCAGGAAACTACAAACCAACCAGTTTAACTTCTGTGCCAGAGAAGATAATGGAGCAAGCAATTAAGGAAGGCATCTGCAAACATCTGGAAGATAATAAGGTAACAGCCAGCATAGTGTAGGAAACAAATCACATCAAACCAATCTGATAGCTTTCTTTGATGGGATATCAAACCTAGTGGATAAGGGAGAAGCGGTGGATATGGTATACCTTGACTTTAGTAAAGCATTTGACACCATCTTGCCTTGATCTTATCAATAAACTAAGGAAATGCAACGTAGGTGGGTACATAACTGGCTGAACAACCACTCTCAGAGTAATTAACAGTTCCCAATCATTCTGGAAGGGCATAAGAAGTAGAGTTCTGCAGGGGTCTGTTTTGGGACCGGTTCTATTCAATATCTTCATCAACTATTTAGATATTGACATAGAGAGTATGATTATTAAGTTTGCAGAGGATACCAAGCTGGGAGAGATTGCAAGTGCTTTGGAGGATAGGGTCAAAATTCAATGTTCTGGACAAACTAGAGAAATAGTCTGAGGTAAATAGGATGAAGTTCAATAAGGACAAATGCAAAGGACTCCACTTAGGAAGGAACAATCAGTTTCACACATACAGAATGGGAAGCGACTATCTAGGAAGCAAGTATCAGAGGGGTAGCCATGTTAGTATATAAGGTGCCACAAGACTTCATTGTTTATGCAGATTCAGACTAACAGATTTATTGGAGCAGAAGCTTTTGTGGGCAAAGACATGCATCTGATGAAATGGGTCTTTGCCCATGAAAGCTTATGCTCCAATATATCTATTAGTGTATAAGGTGCCACAGGACTTCTTAGGGGACGTCTAGACTACATGCCTCTGTCGCCAGAGGCATGTAGATTAGGCTACCAGACATAGTAAAATGAAGCGGCGATTTAAATAATCGCCGCTTCATTTAAATTTACATGGCTGCCGCGCTGAGCCGACAAACAGCTGATCAGCTGTTTGTCGGCTCAGCACAATAGTCTGGACGCGCGGGTGGCGACATCAAAGGTATTTGTCGACCACCCAGGTATACCTCATTCCAAATCGCCGCTTCATTTTACTATGTCTGGTTGCCTAATCTACATGCCTCTGGCGACAGAGGCATGTAGTCTAGACGTACCCTCATTGTTTTTGTCTAGGAAGGAGTACTGCAGAAAAGGATCTAGAGATCATAGTGGACCACAAATTAAATATGAGTCAACAGCGAGACATTGTTGCAAAAAAAAAAAAAAAAAAAAAAAAAAAAAAAAAAAAAAAAAAAAAAAAAAAAACATGATTCTGCATGCATTAACAGGAATGTTGTGAGCAAGACAAAATGGATTGGCAGGAAATATGCAAATGAGACTGCGACTCATGTAAATAGTAGCATATTTTTTGCCAAGAAAACTCGTAGTATAGACGTAGCCTTGAGGGATGATACAAGCAGTGTTTGGTCCTGCTGTGAGGCCAGGGGAATGGACTCTATGACATTCCAGAGTTCTAGGATTCTATGATGGGCTGCTGTGGTGTTCCTCCTCCCATCTTGGATCAGAACCTGTACTCCATTTAGGATTAAACTGAGAATTTCCTCTCCTCTTGTGAGTTCCAGGACTAGCTCTTCCAAGAAGCAATTATTTCAATGTGTCAAGAAACTTTGTGTCTGCATCCTGTCCTGAGGTGACTTGTACCCAGTCAGTATGGGAAGAGCTGAATTCCTTCCATTTTTATCGAGTTTCTAAAATACAGGGAAAATCATAGACTCGTAGGACTAGAAGGGACCTCAAAAAGTCATCTAGTCCAGTCACCTGCACGCATGGTAGGACTAAGCATTATCATAGGGATTTGTCTAACACGCTCTTAATTTACAGTGTTGGAGATTCTGCAACTTAAGTAAAATACTTTGCATTTGGATTTCATCCTATTGACTTCAGACTATTTTTCTACTTTGTCCAGATCATTTTCAATTTTAATCCTATCCTCCAAAGCACTTGCAGCTTCTCCAAACTTGATATTATCTGAAAATTTTATAAGTGTACTCTAATATTTTCATCAGTGATTTAGATAATGGTACAACAGAACTGATTCCTGCAGGGCGCCACTTGATATGCCTGTCAGCTTGACTGTGAACCACTGATTACTCTCTGGGACTGGTTCTCTCAATAGTTATGCATCCACCTTATAGTATCTCCACCCAGTTTGTATTTCCCTAGCTCATTTATAAGAATTTGTGAGACAGTAACAAAAGCCTTACTAAGGTCAAGACATACCACCAAATCTACCACTTACTCCACTCACAAGGCTTGCTGCTCAAAAAAAGCTATTAGATTGGTTTAACAAGATTTATTCCTGACAAATCCATGCTGTTTCTTATCACCTCATTATCTTCTAGGTCAGTGGTCCCCAACGTGGTGCCTGTGGGGGCAAAGTCTCAGAGGCGCGGGACCCCGCCGTGGCTACAGCTTCAGTCCCGGTGCCTGTGGTCTGCTGGGGACGGTCCCCAGCAGACCAGGGGCACTGGAGCAGCTTACGAACGGGGCTCTCTCGCCCCGGAGCTCGCAGGTAGCAATCCGCCACCTCAACCTCCGGGGCGAGAAAGCCCCGTTCGTAAGTGCGGATCCGACATAAGTCGGATCCGCGTAAGTGGGGGACTGCCTGTACTTAAGATTTGTCCTCAATTGGAGTATGGTGTCCAGTTCTGGGCACCACATTTCAGGAAAGATGTGGAGAAATTGGAGAAGGTCCAGAGCAGAGCAACAAGAATGATTAAACGTCTAGAGAACATGACCTATGAAGGAAGACTGAAAGAATTGGGCTTGTTTGGCTTTGGAAAGAAGACGACAGAGGGGACATGCTAGCAGTTTTCAGGTATCTGAAAGGGTGTCACAAGGAGGAGGGAGAAAAATTGTCCTCCTAGGTCTCAGAATAGAACAAGAAGCAATGGACTTAAACTGCAGCAAGGGAGATTTAGGTTGGACGTTAAGAAAAACTGTCAGGGTGGTTAAACACTGGAATAAATTGCCTACGGAGGTTGTGGAATCTCCATCTCTGGAGATATTTAAGAGCAGGTTAGATAGATGTACTGGACCCTGTCATGAGGGCGGGGGACTGGACTCGATGACCACTCGAGGTCCCGTCTAGTTCTAGTGTTTTATGATTCTGTGTGGGTGGTGCTGTGGATTTAGAGACACACAATAGGATCTTTTCTATATTATTCAACACTTTTCTAATGATTCCCAACATTCTGATCACTTTTTTACTATATTTGCAATTTGTGGTATAACCCCCAAGTTCATGGATTCATTAAAAACCTTTGCTTTTGGACTTTCAATGTCATGTGGTCATTCCTTAAATATGCTTGGATAGGGTCTACCTAGACCTCTAATTTGGTCCTATTAAGCTGCTTGAGTCTGGCTTCCAAATCTGGTATAGTAATTTCTACTTCTGTATCCTCGCTCTCATCAGACCCCCTGCCACTGACCCCACGCTCCATGTTACCCTGAATAAAAACTGACAAAGTATTCATTTAGGATGGGTGTTGGGCTTTACCCACATTGTCTTAAATCTCCATCCCCTTAATAGCACTTCTGACAGTTGTAGAAGAATCACTACTGCTGGGAACCTTTGGTACATTTATTTTAGGAGAGGTGGTGGGAAGAAGGAGATGTTTTGATATTTAAGATGTTAAAGCCATTTAAGGCAGGGACTGTCAGTCCCAGCATATGTGCATAATACAAGACAAAATGGACCTGACACCGATGGGGAATTCTGGGGACAGTCACAATAGAAACAACAGTACAGGAGAAAAAGAGTGTTCTGGCAAATTCCCACATGATAATTTGACATTTAATTCACAGAAGTTCTTATAACTCATATTTCAGGGAAAATACATTGTGATTTTTCTTCTTCCATGCTCTGTAACTTAAGGGAACTTTATCATTTAAGGCATTTATATTGATTGGCGTCACTGTGCTAGCCAGACTTGCACTGTTTTGCAGAGGCAAAGAAAGCATTTCCAGGCTGATGACTGACCATGTTCTACCTCAGGGGCTAAAAACACAACCTCCCTCTTTTAATGCAGTATCATTTACTTTGCTATCCAGCTGCATGCCTCTTTGTCCAGACTTAAGTGCATAAGAGATTACATCTACAGGGAAAGCGGTTCCAGTAATCCTGCAGCAGTGGAGAAAGTGACCCCAAAAAATGATGTTTATAGTTAGAGACCATGGAATCATTACAAGCTTGAAAAGAGAAGGACAACCAACATGGTTTCCCCAAATAATAGTCTTACTAGGTTCAGATGCATTTTGATAGGACCTGATGATCAGCACACAATAGAAGAGATTTCATTGCAAAGGTAAGATTTAAAGATGCAGAACTAGAACAATCGAGGTTTCATACAGCAAAGTTCACAGAGTACATGCACTGGGAATGGCAGTGCTGGTACCAGATACTTACAGACATACTTTCAGAGAAGAGGTCTGATTTTTGGGTGCTTCAGATTGTGGATGCCCAACTGCAGACACTATCACCTACTTCTGAGGAGTGCTGAGAACCAACATCTCCATTCAAAGCCAATGGGAACTAGGGGGTTTTGTTGGCTTTAAATGAAGAGTTTGATTCTCAACTGCATGAGCTCAGTACCTACAAAAATCAAGCCCAAGGTGTCACATATTGGGAAGGCACCCCAAAAGTCAGTGGCTACTTTTGAAGACTTTGGGGTCAATTGGGGTCCATTCTGCAGATTTGTTCTATAGATTAAGATTATCTCATTAACCTCAGCCAGGCAGTCCCCAGTAATTTGCAGGAGGCTGCTTTACTACTGATCCCTGATGGCTGGAATTGGAGATGAAGGAGCATTCCACAGAGAACATTAAGGAAAAAAAAACCTGGATCCACCCATGATCTTCAGTGATACAAGCAGAATATCTTCAGGTGTATGGAGGGGTGTCATGAAATGCAGAGGAGGGAACAGGGTATTAAATGGTGGCACTGGGTGAAATTGGAGACAGAGGAAGAAGTATTTGGGGAGGAAAAAATTGAAAACAAAATCAGGCTGAGTTGAAATGGCAAAGAGCATGAGAACAAACTAGTGCTGGTGGAATGGGAAGAGTAGAGATGAACTGGATTGATGTTGGAGGTCAGAATAAGTGTGTGGAAACTGGGCTGTGAAATAATTGGTCGAGCTGCTGCTCTCCCCAGGTAGGCTAGAAAACCCTACCCCCTTCTCCCTCTGTTCATCTCTCCCTTTGTTTTCTCCACTTTTATACAAGTTGGAAATCTACTATTTTCACATTGAGGATGCTGATGAACACATGACTGCCAGAGTGGAACTTCTCCAGTGCAGTTCTTGTTACAAATCACCAGCTATAGTCCTTAAAGAAACGCATACAGATTTTTTTAAAAATTGGTTTTAATGTGAGGGGGAAGCCAGGATCTTATGAGAACTACATTTGCCATCATTAATGTGAAAAAAGTCTTTACAGAAATGCTGACATTTCAATTTCAGCTTTTCGCTAAATTTATAACCAGACGCGACTTGACAAAAGACAATTGTAGTGGCTTTTTTTTCTTGTTTTCTAAGCAAGAAACCTGCAAATCCTGTGCTCCTAATTAAATCACAGTTCTACTGAAGTGTGCAGGTGTATGAGACAGACATGTTTCTGCTACTGGGTGCAAATTACCATTCATCATTCCCTTCAATTCAGCTAAAGCATAGTTTAGATATGCTCTTTTCCTTGCTCTATACCTTCTTTCATGCCATGACATCATGCTGTGCTGGAAGGAGCTCTCAGGAGGAAGCTTGCTGGCTTTAATCAATTTCCCCCAATCAAACCTCTGCTGAAAGTCTACCAAGCTTGCCAGCTGCACACCCATTCTTTGGTAACTACTCTCTACCCATCTGTACCGTGAGCCTGTGTTGTAGTGTTTAGCATTTTGCTCTTTGTGTATAGCGTTTTGGACCTGCCTCACCAGCACACTCCATTTGCAGCACTCCAGTGCAACAAAGCAGCTGCCAACCTGCCTTAAGCGGTTGCTGCAGCTGCATTTCCATTTGCTTTGTGTTACCAAAGCTCTGTAAAGCAGGCAGAGAATGTTGTCTGAAGTACTGATACAACTCTAGAAAAAATATGGTACTCGACAGTTGAGTGTTGTGGTTCTGGTAAAGCTGCAGCAGGGCACAATGCAGTCAGATCCAGAAGTCTGTCTCAGGGTCAGATTGGGTCTGTTCACACCCAGGTGCATCAGGGGTGAGTGACTCACACTGACTTCAATAGATGCTGGACAGGGCTCAAAAACTCAAGACCCCTGGGATGTCACCTGAGGTGCTTATACACTGAGCTCCCTTCTCTAGCAGCCTTGGCCCGCTGTACCTGGTCTTGCTGAACCAGGCTCTCCAACCTCCTCTTTAAAGAAACCCCACAGGCAAGGCCGCACTTAGCTGCAGATATAGCCACTGAGATCAGCTCTGGTAGGATTCAACTTAAGGGATTTACTTCAGCACTCAGACATTCACCCTTCCGTGGTATAAAGATAGGTATCCACAGCCTCTTTCCCCCTACCCTCAGTCAGAAATTACATAAACCAGAAATGAGGTTAATAACTATGAAAATATGTATTTTAAGTGGCCAAAGGGGGTAGCAAACAGAACAGAGCAAATACAGTAAGAAAATAAACAAAGCACACAATCTAAGCTAGATTCACTAAGAACTTGTTACAAATAATTTCTCACCCTAGTTATTACTTCAGGTAAAGTTCTTCAATGGCCAAGTGTCTCATGGCCTGGGTCCAGCAGTTCTCCCCCCTTTATTCCCATCAGTTACAGTTCTTTTGCTTCCAGGTGTTTTCAAATATCTATGGGGTGGGGAGGCAGAGGAAAAGCAAGCTTAAGACAATCATCATTTTCCTTCTCTGCCTTATATAGAAGTTCCATACGGTGGGAAACCTTTGTTTTCCCCCCACCTCTCTATGAAACAGTTCATCAGACTAAGGAGATGTTAGTGTCAGGTGACCAGGTCACCTGACTCTACAGTGTCCACGAGTCAGTCCACGAGCATTCCCCGGAAGGCCAAGCCTATTCACCATTCGCTGTTCTCACTGGTGGTCCATTAAACAGTGTCTGGCTTTTTCACTGTAGTCCCTGAAGTGTCAGCAGTGGGAATGACCCAAAGTGGCAAATACGAAATACAGATACAAAGGTATTCTTAACACCATCTACAAAAATGATACATGCATACAAATGGGACAATCATATTCAGTAATTCCTAACTTTTCCAGTGATCTCACATGGACCATCTTACAATAGAGAGCCCCTCAGCGATGACATTCATAAAGTATTTGGAATGTCCCGTCACAATCAAACTGGTTTCAGGATAGAGTGAGAAGACTTTTGGCATCAATTCTGCCTTCTACCATGTGTGTGGAAAGTGAGCCCAAGAGGAATGGTGACACATCCCAAGTGAATTCCATTTTTTATTCAAGTGAATATTCACAGAACTTTCCCGAAGCTCTAGAAACAATGGATACACTGTCAGCAGCCTTCAAGGAGTCTTTTGATACAACAAGGCATGCAAAATTACGCTACTGGATGACATTTCTATGGGTGCCTTTCAGCCAAGTTACCCATGGTGCTCAAATTGTAGGGCAAATCCTGTCTGTGTTTAATCATGAGTGCCTGAGTGTGTAGTCTCAGGGAAACTGTCTATGTGGAGTAGCCCTCAACAGCATGACCAGGGCGCCACAGGACCCTCAGTGCTTCACAAGAGTTGCCAGCGGGCCAGTTACTGGGATACAGGATGTGAAGACTATACTGAAATGCAATATCCCTTCCCTCAGTCCACTGTACATCGGTGCATTTTACAGCTGACAAAGCCCCTTTCTTTAGACCATTTTATATAAAAATGTATCTGCCATCCCTGGAAGAGAGTCACGCTGCAGTGGAAGGCAGAAGTCTCTAAACCAAGGGTCTCAAATTCCCAGCCTGTGGGCCAGTCCTGGCTGGAACAATTGCACAGTGTGGCCCAGGACTCCCAGCAGGCCAGGGATAGGGGGGTGGGGGCTGTCCGTCAACAGCTCCCAAGCACTGCCCCTTCCAACCATTGCCCTTCCCCCTCCCATGGGACTCTGTCCCGAGCCTGCATCTTTGGGGATCAGCAAGAACCTAGCACCATGTGGCAGCAGCAATTGCACCCTCCTGCACTCCCCCGGCAGCAGGAAAATCAGAGTGCATTGAGCAGGTGCACTTGCTTTGCTGCATGCCACTTCTCCTGCAGGAGGTGCCGGAGGGATGGGGGCAACCCTATGCCACCATGTGCCATGAGAAGCTAGCCCCTCCCAGTGATCCCCAAAGCCACGTGCTCGGGGGACAGGGTGGGGTGATTGGGACAAGGGGCAGGGCTTAGGGGCCATAATGGACAGCCCCATCCTGCCCTAGCCTGCTGGGAGTCATGGATCAGACTGCACAATAGCTTTGTCCGGGACCGGCCCCCACGAGAGGAGAGTTTGAGACACTGGCTCCAAACCAAAAATTTCAAAACTCTGCAATAATTGTACCTAATTCAGCTAAGTACTAAGGAAAATTTAGAGGGAGACAGGAAGAGTGAGGAAATATCTTCTACTGGATGAACTGCTGTTGGTGATAGAGAAATGCAAAAGGGCTCTTTGTAGCGTGAAAGTTTGTTTCTACCACTAATAGAAGAGGATCCAATAAGAGATAATATCCCTTCCCCTCCTCCCACAACTGTTCTCTCATATTCTGGGACCAACACAGCAAACAAGGACATTTTAGATAAGAATATAACTACCCAAGTGGAATTTCCCAAGACATTAGAGCCAATCACTGTGTGGTACTTAGATGACTGATATGGGATTTTTAACAACCACAAGCAGTTAAAGGCAGACATCAGTTTTACAGCTCATTCAGAAGACACCACCTCCAGCAAGATGGTATCCCTTAGCATTATGCTAGAGCACTGATTTGGAAAGGAGGGCCAGCTACTGAATCCCCCAAGTGCTTCTTGTGCTAACATTTTTCTTGTGTCTATAGAAGGGCTGGAAAGTCCCAAATGTGCTTAATTTACAATATATGAACAGACTTCCATCCAGGAATTCCTAGTCTTTGAGTAGGATGCCTACAAGCTATACAATAATGATGATTAAAAAAATAGTACTGAGTAAAATATGCAACGGGATTAAACAAATGGCTTAGTAATAGAAAGTCAAAGGAGGGTGGATAATTAAATATAGATCAGGTAGCAGAGATGACAATTTAGTATCTTGGATCATCTACTAGTCAAGGGAAGTGGCGTTGGATTCAGTATTATTCATTGGCATTGACCAAATTTTCAGACTTTGATCTCTATTGTTAGGCTCCTAAATAGGCCTCTAAAATTGGCAGATTTTCATAAGAGCTGAGCATTTACAACTCCATTAAAGCAACGGTGGGCAATTAGTAGCCCACATGCCAGAGGCTGCTGCTGGTGGTGGGCCACCAAAGCTTTATTTATCTGTGCCTCCGCAGGTGCGGCTACTCCCATTGGCCACAGTTCATCATTCCCAGCCAATAGGAGTGGAGCCACGGTAGCCAAGAGGAGCTGCAAACAGCCACACTGGTGGATGAGCAGGTAAATAAAGCAGTAGCTTACTGTTAGTTTACCTTTTCACACCCCTCCCCACCCACACCCTGGACTTGTTTGTTTCACTCACCTGTGGCTTTTTTTTAATTAAACTGATTGTAAGATCTTGGGATGGTAACTATATAATATAGGTTTGAACAGAGAACAATGGAATTTTGATCCTGACTGATGCTCCTAGTCTCTACTGCCATACAAATAACTCCTTAGTGAGGAGAAAAAGAATTGTGGCAAGATCGGGAGCCAGGGAGCCCTTTGTACCCATTCCTCCATGAATAGCAGGACTGTCTTCCCCTCCACTTATTCTTATGCTCAAAGTTGGCAGATACATAGTCTTATACAAACAATAAAAAGTGCAAAATAAAACCCAATTAGATATTCCTACACAAGTCTGTAGGAAAGACAGAACTATGTAGCACTTCAAGTTAGCCGTTAAGTCTGTACATACACTCTTATTTCAGAATAGAAGTGCTAAAGTCAATTTTGCTACAATCTGTAACATACCAATTTTAACTAAGGGCTTGTCTACATAGGGAAAGAGACAAGAATAGCTGGTGTGCACTGCTGGCCCATACTAACTCCCTGTATCAAGAGACTTATGCACAATAAAACTGCCTTTGTAGGCATTAGCTTAATGTTCTTTGAGTGTACTAAGCTAAAAACACTTGGGGGCACTCTGTATGCAGTTAAGTGTCTACATAGGAAGTTAGTGTAGAGTAACTTGTACTTTCAGCTATAAATTCATACCTTAGTTTACTATGCACTAAATTCCCTGTTTAGGCGAACCCTGAATTAACATTAGCTATTTTTTATTCCAGAGTAAGATTAGTCAACCACAGATTGCAGGAAAATAACCACAAAGATTAGAGGCAGCTAAAGCCGTTGAACTGGTGTAAGTGTGTGCGCAGACCAGGCCTTAGTCAGAACAAAGGAAAAAGATAATCCCTTTTTAATGTAGCCTGTAACATCAATCAAAAAGGTGATAATTGCTTCAGTCGGAGGGGATTAGCACATTGTAACCCGGTTATAGAGTGGAGTGTAATTTCCCTATTAAAGTTTGTCTACATAGTGAAATTATACCATCATATGCTAGAGTGAATTTAAATCAATAGTGGAGTATATATGTCAATGTGAGTATTTATACCAGAATACAAATAACTTTTTCAGTTTAGATTATGTTGCTTTGGAAGAGATTTAAAATAAACCGGGGAGGGGGAACCCAAACACTTTTGTATAGAAGTAAAAGTGCTCTCACAGGGAGTTATACCAGGATAATTCTATTAGTTTAACTCAGAGAGAGGGACATCCCAGGATGTGTGCAGGCCCAGGGTGAGGGAAGGGGGAGATGTGCTGCCTAGAGTGGAAGTGACAAATATGACACTTCTGGGACCACCATGCCACTCAATAGTGTTGGCAAAGCATGGCACAGTCACCCCAATTCCCCATACCCTAGAAACAGCTCTATTTAATTACTCCTATTTTTGTATCCTTTCCCCCACCTTCTCTCTTCAGCAGCTGAGGAAGTGAGTTGTAGCTCATTAAAGTTTATGCACCAATATCCTAATACATTTAATGAACTACACCTTACTTCCTCAAATGCGTGAAGAAAAAATAAAAGATAAAAGAAAAAAAAAGGCAGGGATTGAGACATCAGTGCTAATTATAATCAGAGATGTGGCTCATCTCCAAGGGCATGGCTATTCTACAGCGTTATTTTGAAATAGTTAATTTGAAATAGCTTATTTTGAAATAACGCGTGAACACTGAATTGCATTTAAGGCTAGCCGGAACCAGGTCCAATAGGGCATCAAGTCAGGAGTTACTTTGCGTGGCTGCTGCCTGAGACTGAGGCCTGTGCTTAAAGGGACGCCCCCAGACAGCCAGTTCTCAGGTTTCCCTGCTTGCTTGCCTACCTCGATGAGGGACAGCAAAGCATTTTGTCTCTGCGTGTCCCGGTTGCCCTCACTCGGGACACCACAGCACTCTGCAACACGGAGCCAGAGCTGCCACTGGGCACTCTGGTGCTTCTCTTGGATGCGTTGCTGTGAGCCTGGCTGCCACCCGGGACGTCCATCGGGGGGCTGTCAATATCCAGGAGGCCCTGCAGGAGAGCTTCCACCCTGAGCAACACTAAGCGCTTCCCTGGTCTGCCCCACTGGGGGCTTATGCCCCATTCCTCCCTCACGTCCTTCCACTTACCCCTTCCTGATGTCAAATAAAATACACGTATTTTCATGAACTCAAACTCTCTTTATTTAACAAAACTGGGGGGAGGGGGGGAAATGAAACTCTGGTGAGACTGGGGAAAGGAGACAGGAGAGGGGAAGAGGAAACCTGGGAGGAGGGAGCTGGAATGGGGAAAACAAGGGGAAGGGAGGCTTAGGGCTCAGGGTTGGCGGTCTTGCCGGACCAACTTGATTTTCATGCGAACCTGCTCCTGGATTCGCATGTGGCCTTTTGTGGCCAGGCTGGCAGCTATCCTGCCATAGATGGCAGCGTTCCTCCGTCTAGTGCAGAGATCATGGACGTTGGGGGCATCCCCCCCAAACCTGAATAAAGTCCATGATTGCCGCCCTGGATCAGGAAGGTGCCCGCCTTCTCTGGGCCCTGGCAGGCTCCTGGGAGCTGGCAGACTGCTCCTGGGGAGCAGTGGAGGGCTGGCTGCCAGTGGCTTGCTGGCTCATGTTTTGGGGCCACTGGATCAGGGGCAGTGACTGCTGGCTCTGGGCTGGCAGGCTTGGAACTAGCACAGGCACTGTGGCCAGAGTCTACACTTTTTAGGGGCTCGGGGGGGGGGGGGGAGAGGAGTGTTCTTGGTTGAGGCTGGAGTGGCCAGGGCACCCTGGGAAGGCTGGAGGCCCCCCATTTTGAAATAAGTGTCTACACAGCACTTATTTTGAATTTGGCATTATTCCTCGTGGAATGAGGTTTACCAAATTCAAAGTAAGTGCTCCGCTATTTCAGGTTTATTTTTAAATTGCGGTTTTGCTGTGTAGACACTAGGAAAGTTATTTCGAAATAAGGGCTGTTATTTCCAAATAACTTTGCTGCATAGACATAACCCAAAAGTGATGAGAAGGTGAGAATACCTGAAGGAGAAATTACCTATTGTAATATGAGAACCACTCCCGGCTTCTATTTAAACCTTTTTTTTAGGGTGGCAAATTTGCATATAAATTTTAGCTTAGCAATTTCTTGTTGCAGTTCCTTGTTTTTGGCCTGAGAATGGAAACACTTGAATATAGCCATAGGATTTCTATGGAGTTATAGGCTTGTTTTAATTCCACAAAGATTAAAACAGAAATACTGTAACACGTAGCATTCCGTGGAGGCGTCTGAAAGTGGGCAGACAAAATTGATGTGAGGATGCCTCTCAGATGCTATTTACAGCAGCCAGTAGAGATCATGCTGTTTGAGTCAAAACAGGCCAAGCAAAACTGACTGACACTTTAGGGGGAGAATCTCTGTTGGGAACAGGATGAAATTGTGTTCTCTCTTAATATTCCACATGCTCATCACCATCTTTAAGCCAAATGCCCAGTGTCTCATAAGTCCCAGGAACTGCAATTGTAAGCGACATCATTGAAAATTATAAGACTTAGGGGCAGAGGGCCAGAAGATAAAATATCAAATATCCACAGAACCCGAGAATTTAACAATAAACTAAAACGGTGTTTCAGTAAACTGCAAAATAAAATTATTCATCAAATATATGTATACATTAGATTAGAAGTTAGTTGTGACTTGTTGGATCACAAAGGTCCCCTTGGGACAGTCACCAGTGTGCTGATCATATAACTGAGCCTGCCTACCTGCCCTCTGGGACACCCGCCACCTTTGTCCTGCTGGGTCAGACGCTCTGGTCTCCCCAAGAAAAGGCACAGAGTTGGGGTAACAGCTCCCCAGCAGAGTAACAGACGCTGAACCAACTTAGCTCTGGGAGGGCTCAGCTATAGGGACTTGATAGCACCCAGGAACCCAACCCTCAAAAGGGACCAAAATACCAAATAAATCCATCTTACTCTGTATTGAAGTTTTTATACAGTAAGAGCTCAAAAATGATCACCTCTTTTATCAATGAAAGAGATGCACAGCTGTTGTCCTCCCCACCCCCGATAATTATTTATACTGGATTTGATAACCTACTTTAAAAAAATTACTTTTTTGGTTAAGTGATTGCAAACAGATCAAAGGAAGTTAAAGAGCAAAAAATAAAGCAAAACATGCCAGCTTTACCCAATACACTAAAGAACTTGTTACATACAAATTCTTACCCTAACAGTAATTCTAATCATCTTTTACATAAGCGAGGCAGCCTCCAACCTTGGGCCCGATTCTTGCCCTAGTTCAGTCTTAGATGTTTCCAGTATGCACGTTGGGTGGTAAGTGTGTGTGGGAGGGGGAGGGGGTCTCCTGGTGTTTTGCAATCATTCCTATTGTTTGGTTTCCCATCTTTAGATCACCTTTGCCCAGGGTGGGAATTTTTTGTGTTCAGTTCAAAATAGATCAAAAATGGGTTCCAGCATCAGGATGCCTGGCCTCGTGTCCTGGCATGACCAACCACAATCTACTCTTAAAGGAAAAACAAGACTATTCACAGGTTGCTGGTTTGAGTACTAAACCAATAGGCTTCCAGAATATATGGCCTGCATTAGTGCATATTCTATTTATAAACAGATTCACACTTCATATTTCTAACTTCACATACAAGAATGATACATGCATAGAGTATACAAATTCAGCAGAATAACTTTAAAAATGACATTTTCTATGATGCATTTGCCTAAAGCCTTCAAGTTATGCATATTCATATGCCAATTTTCATAAAACTTGGGGTGGAGGGGGGGGGGGTCAAGTCAGTTTAACTAACATAGTTTAATACAAAAAAAATCCTAAGGCTATCTGTTCAAAGTAGAGATGTCTGTCAGTGAGACATAAGTCACGTCATTAGCCTGTAGGGCCTTGTTTAGCCAGTGGATTAACATGATTTAGTTGGGGTTGTTCCTGCTTAAGGGAGGGAGATGGACTAGATGATCACCTGAGGTATCATCTTCTATTATTCTGCTTCTAAGCACTACAAGGACTCTAGAGTTTAGCACAATCTGCTAATGTTTTTTATTTAACTACTGCTTTTATACACCACTGTCTTGATCTGCACTGGGTACTACATGCTGTTTTAAAAATGGTAACTAATGTGTTACCCAAGGCTTGGTCTACACATCAATTTTGTACTAGAAGAACTATTTCATTACTTTTTTTAAATGAAGTAGTTATATGAATACAAGCCCATGCGAGGATTAAGTTAATTGGTATAGTTTCCTTACACTGCCATATTTTTGTTCCCCTTTGGGTACAGGAATAGCTATAGAAGTATAACAGCTCCTTCATACTGATAAGACTGCTTCCACATGGCAGAGGTAAGATTGTGCTGCTTTTATTGTTTGGGTATAGAGTGGTAGAGTGTGTGTGTTTAGGCAACACCTACCTTACCCTGGGAGAATTATCACGGTGCATAATCAGTGGCTGTTGCCAATTCTTGTTTTTATTTATGAATTGCTTAAAATTCATGCATCTTCAGTGACACCCACCACCACCACCACCACCACCACCACAGCACACCTTTATTTCAGGGATCTCAAAGTTCTCTGCAAACATTAATGAAGCATTGGCTCAGAAGGGACTTAATTTGGTATTATACATGTTACACTAGCGGTCTTAACAAGTACAGAGGTTAAATGACTTGCCCAAAGTCACATAGTAGGGCAGTGACCAAACTTGGAAAAGTTAGGTCTTAATGTATTCAGTAGGATAAGGGCATAATCAAGAGTTTTATCACATCTTTCCTTCCCATTCCCCCCAAGGAGCAAGTGCTGATGAGCTCTCACCTGGCTGTCGTTTTATGCACACTCAAGGTCACCATGAATAGTAAAATATGAAAATCTAATCTGCTTTAATAATGCACAATAACTTATTTCTGTATGTGACCTCACAGAGTTCAGCTGCTCAGCTATAACAGGCTAAAGATTGCTTTCAAAGTCTTAATTCAATTTCAGAAAGCGCTATGTGAACTCCTGGAGAACAATAAGCATGTCTTTCTTTTCTTACTCCAAAAGGAATACATCACAAACTGTCCTTGATGAGCTCTGATTTCAGATCCACATTTATGCACATAAGTCAGCTCTAATGCTTCCTTCAGATTTGAATCACTTGGGAATTTGGTCTCCACACAAACAAAGTCCATTATCTCTTTCTAAGGCACTTACATTAAAAAAAAAAAGTCTTAAGAGTTGCATTAACCTTTCTTCTAGCAAATATTCTCTAGGTAACAGTGTACACTGGAAGAATCAAACAGATCTATATTTTCCCTATACTGATGAATATAACAGTGTTTTCCTTTATTGAAAGTAATGACCAGATATTTTGCCATAATAGCCCCAATTGCAGCACTATCATTATCAGAAGCTCAGTTTTAAAAAACTATTACTGTAAGGTACTTTAAAAACAAACATGGAAGCATGTTTGCTAGTAGTTCTGTAACATGGCACCTACTCCTAGTAATCAGTGGGAGTTCAGCACCAAAACGTTTTTGAAAATCTTACTAGGTACATCTTTGGAAAAAAAATTGGCCCTAAATTCCTATTGCAGGATTTCATGTATAGGCCCTGACTCTGGATGGGGCAGGCTCAAGCACCTCTTAAAAAGTGCTGAATTAAACTTTGTGGTCCCCAGTGCCTTGACCATGGACTGTCTCCCACTCTGTCTGGGAGCTACTCCAAAGCCCCACCCCCACTTGGACTCTTCTCCTGAGTCTCCACCCACTGCTCAAATGTGGATAAGGGCAGAAAGGAGCACCCATTGAGCAAAATGAAAGTCAACACCTGTGGACTTTCTTCTGAAGCCCTCAGTGCTGGTCACTATTAAAGACAGGATACCAGATGAAATGGATTAGCAATCTGATCCAGCATTTCATTTCTTATGGTCCTGTGAACCACTGAAGTGAGTAGGAATTTTGATAGTTTTCTAAACTGGAGCAGGGTCTCAATCAGAACAGAAAAGGACCATCTGTTGGTGTAAATCTATTGATTTTAATAGAACTGTGGCAATAATCACCTTCTGAAGATCAGGTCCAAGATCTTACAAGTTGGGATTCATGGCCAAAATCATTCTTTTAAGCATTTAGTCTTGACACTTCTTTAACTATTAACATCAATATCAAGCAACAACTGTAGAGCAAGTGCACTGCTGGATTTAATTGCATTTATCTGATCAAGCTAACAAAGAAGCGTTTTCCAGTAAGGAAACAGACGCTTCTTTCCCCCTCTAGTAAGTGAGGAAAATGTTTCACTAGATTATTGCAGAAGAGCATTAATTTTTTCTTGCTCATTCCAGTTTCAACTAGAAGTAATTAAGTTTCTTCCTAATTATTCTGCTGCATGTTTACAATATTCAATCCAAATGTAACAACACTTAACACATACATAGCCATACATACCTATTTTAGACCCTCATGGTTATAGTACAAAATTAACTAATGAATCCAGAAATGTTTAGCACTCAGTTAAATGAGTGCACTACTGTGGGTAAATAACCATTTGCTTTATCTCTCACATGATATAATGTACATTAGACAAACACAGATAGTCTGGTGTAGCTGAAACAAAAAACAGGACTATGTAGCACTTTAAAGACTAACAAGATGGTTTATTATTTGATGAGCCTTCGTGGGCCAGACCCACTTCCTCAGATCAACTAGTGGAAGAAAATTGTCACAATATCCTTTTCATGTGTGTTCATTTTTAAAAATTGTATCCTTTGGTATATATGGTTGTGACTATTTTCTTCCACTATTTGATCTGAGGAAGTGGGTCTGGCCCACGAAAGCTCATCACTTAATAAACCATCTTGTTAGTCTTTAAAGTGCTACATAACCTGGGCACTCGCATTAGATTTTTAAGCACAAGGAGAATCTCAATAAAATAAGAACTTTAATAAGTTGATGTAAATCAGCTGAAATAGTCACTTCCTAAATTTACAGGAATTGAGGCTCTTGTCAAGATTCTAGGGGCTGAGTACATGTATTGTGTTTGCAGGAAGCAGCCTGGGAGTCCAGATGTTACCTCACACTGGCTGCCTATGTGGTACTAAGCTGTTACAACATCACACCTTTAAGCACCAACACCATAGGTGTTCCGGGGGCTAGAGCACCCGTGGAGAAAAATTAGCAGGTGCTCAGCACCTGCTGGCAGTCAAGCTCCTTCCTGGCCTTCTTCCTCCCAACATCTCTCCCCTGCCAGAAGACCTGCTGACCAACTCTTCCGCTCCTCATCAGTATCTCTCACCCACCATGAACAGCTGATTCACAGTGTCTGGGATACACTGGAGGGAGGAAGTGCATGTGGGAGAGGAAGCGGAGAAGCAGCAGGGCAGGGGATGGGGCAGAGGGGGAGGTTGGTGCCTAGTAGTCTAGACAATGCCCAAACTTCATAGCAGAGATCATTTTCCTCGCTGGATATTTTAAGCTTTCCTCTTTGCATTGCTCCACTGACTATTTCTATCCCAGTGCATCAAACATAAGTTACTTGTCTTCACTTTCAAGTCCCTTCATGCTTATCTCCACCCTCCCCACCATCTCTCACACTATCACAGTGTCATCACACAGTTATGCTCTGCCAATGATGCCAGCCTTCATCATTCATTTGGTAAGCCTTCAGGCAAGCATTTTGAGCATTTTCTCCCTTGCTTCTTGCATGGGGGAGGGACTCCCCATAAAACACTGACAAAGCTACCTCATTGTCCCCTTCAAATCTGTTCTTAGAACGCTCCTTTGCTGTAATATCAATAGTTAGGTTGCTGGTCTGATGAGACAACAGCACATCATGTGGACTAGTGTTCTCAGTAGTCTGCGTGCACCCTCATCTGTCTGTTGTCTCTTGTCTTGTACTGAAATTGTAAGCTTTTTGAGATAGGGACCTTTGCGTAGTGTGTTTGAGCAATATTGAGCACAATGAACATAGAACTAAGGCTATATACTACAGCCTGATAGAGGCTCTGAGATCAAGCCATTGGTGGTCAATTTAGTGGGTCTAGTCAAGACCTGCCAAACTGACCGCAGATCACTTTCCCATCAACCCTGCTATTCTACCCTAGATGAGAAGAGCGAGGGAAGTTGATGGGCGAATTTTTCCCTTTGACTCTTGTGGTGTAGAGCCTGCAGTAATGTGATGTAAATAATGTACATTATTCACATAACTGGAGGTGTGTCATGTAAGACAATTTTCAGCTATAGTGTAGATGTAGCCTTGCTAACTTAGATTTTCAGAAATAAATGGAGAACTGATTTCTTCCACTCAGCTTTTGCTCACAACACTCACTTCACAAATGCCCACACAGAAAAGTTAATTAAGCTCTTTAGCCATTAATCTAGGAAAGAAATGAGAGTGATGAGGAGAGTTCATTTTATTCACAGAATTTTAGAAGGAAGGAACACTCAGACATGCCGATAGACAACAGTTAACGTTGAGATAAAACTATAATGAGCTATGGCTAATGTTGTTGTATTTGTAAAATTTCATCTAATATGCTGATACAAAAATTCTATTCCAGATATGGTACCTTGTATCTTTTAATAAAGACATCAGGGAAACTGATATGACCCTCATTTCAAACACATCTGTCATAGAACATGGCAGTTTGAGGGTGTTAGAAACAGAGCATTCCTGCCAACAAAGCAGCATTCATGCTTTTGCTTGCTTTGGTAAAACTTTGTTGTTCATGTGGGGGTTTTTAAGAGCCCATAAATGACAAAAGTTGTGTCAGTCAAGTGCAAGTGTAGATGTAGTCTGAATAATTGGTACTCCTAAAATGGCTGAATACAAACACCACCAAATTTCCCCTTGTGCACTGCCCAGTGTACATGGATTACAATATATTTCTATTGTGACCCAAGTGGAAATTGTTTAATATTTTTAGGAATTCAACATGCGCTTCAGTTTCCCTTTAATGTGGCATGACTAGCAGAGAGGGAACGAATTTCCATTTGCTCACAGTACAGGCTGGGAAACAAAAGGTATGAACATTGCTAGGTCTGTGTCATTAAAAAGGACTGTCCTAGGCTGACCCCCATCAGTGGAAAACCCAATGACCTAGATATTGACACCCATCAATTTCTCCCACCTATCAGGAGTCAAGCTGACTGAGCAAAGTTTCCAGATTGAGGAAATTGGCAGTTGGAAGTAATCAGAGCAACACGTTATGAGTAGTGGGGTGCAAGGTATAGAGCTGCTTCTGGATAACAGCATGACATTGTCTGTTCCCTGGCGGTAGCTCTGAAGATCCAGGTTCTAGACCAGAGGTGGGCAATAATTTTTGATGGGGGACGAGGGGGAGAGGGTTACACTCTTCTGTGATATTAATGCAGGAAATGCGGGGTCTGGGATGTAGGTTGGGTGCAGAAGGGAGCTTGGGGTAAGGGAGGAAGTTGGGTGAAGGAGGCAGTTGTGACCTAGGAGACTGGACTGGGGTGCCGGGGTTTGGGTTGTGAGCTAGGGCAGGAGGGGACTGATCTGGGGCAGGGGATTGGGATGCCAGATCTCAGACCGGGGGGGGGGGGGGAGAGCAGGGCTGGCTGGGAGGGGGTCGGAGGAAGCGGGACTGGCTGGCGGAGACTGGGGGAAGGAACCAGCCGGCGGGAAGCAGGGTTGGCTGGGAGGGGAGCAGGGGAAGAGCGGGGGGGGGGGGGGGACTCGCCTCCTCTCTACTGCATAGCTGTGTAATGCCTGGCTGGTAGACATGCTCACAGAGTATGCAACTATGTACTGATACGCATGATAATAAAACTAAGTCAGCAAATACTGAACATTTATGTCTGGTATTTTCTCAATTTGTTTCCCAGACTGAAAGCTCAAAACCGGATACCTGGCAACCCTACCTGTAACCATTTGGGGAATAGACTGTTTTAAATAAAACTAACAGCAAATACTGGATGATTTAGAATCAAATGGTGCCGTGCAGCAATTAAACTTACATGCATCTTAGGCCTCTCCCTCCTTTAGTTCATCCCATTTAGGACTTGTCTGAAGGGGAACACTCAGAAAAGCCAAGGCAAATTAATTAAGATGTGAAGTTAATGTACAGATATTAAAGAACTTTAAGACCCTTTGTGGATATTCTCACTCAAAGGGGCTTTGGTTCACTGTGGCTTAGTTTTCCAGTCCTAAGGCCACTTTATTTCTGAACAAGAACACCCATGTGGAGGTTTAATGTGCTTTAACATATGTGCATTAACTTCACAGTTTTAGTCGATTAATCTCAACTCCCCATATAGACATGGCCTAATTGTGTCACATTTCAAATTAGATCATAAGTTATTTGATGCAGTGACCACAGTGAGGCCCCAAACCTGACCATCACTACGTCAATAGGACCCTGATCATTACGGAGTCTCCAGGATCTATCATTACATATGTAATAGAACCAGCAGCTACATTGAATCATGAGAACCAATAATGCTCTTACCACCATTAGACAATAGGCAAGTACAGACACAGATAGGACAAATATAAGCTTTGTTCATTCATTTTAAATTCTGATGCAGAGAGTAACTAATTCACTAGCAACCATTACTATGTAGGGCAAACATCTCAAACTAAATTAGTAACACAATAGCTGGCGAGAAGAGACAGTCTCATTGCTGATTTTGCCTCCGGTTATTTAAAGATGACAGAAATTTCTAGGCAATCCAGGCAGCAAACACACCAGTATTATCATGAAGGTTTTTTTTATATTTTATTTTATATATAGAGTGTGTGTGTGCGCGCACGCACACGAGTGTGCACATTTGCTGCTCATGGACTTTTCCCTCAGGAAATTCTTGAGACTCACTGTCTCTGTCAATCAGGTTAATGTGCCTGTACAATTCATCCAACAGAAAATGCATCATAGTATCATTTACATGAGGAAATGACAAGTAAAGCCGAACCATGAGAGTGCCGCTGTCGAACACATTCAGACGCAGTAGACATACACCAGCTGAAGAACTGGCCTACCCTAGCACCAATCCAAATAAAATACACCAGCCACTTCTAGAGCTGGTGACAGTATATGCAAGTTCTGCGACTTGCCTCTCAGGACCCCCAAGCTCTGTGTGGGCCAAAGTGTCTTGCAGGCATTACTATCACCCTGAAAACCTCTGCTATCAGGAGTGTGTCCTTAGATTATCACACTATGAAATACATAACATATGGCAACATAACAAGGGTCTCTGTCCCTGCCCCTCCCCCCGGAAGTGGCTCAAGCATTTACCAAATTGGTTTACAGATCTTCTTCCTCCAAGCTAACAGACTAAATCTTGAGCTAAAACAAAACTTAGACCCAGAAGACTCATGTTCAATCCCCTCTAGCTATTCCAACCAGAGATGTGATCACACATTGCCGACAGATGAGAAATAGTGCAACGAACTGAACACTTTGGTGCTTTCCTATCTGACAAAGGGACCTGGACATCTCTGGACTTGCAGCTTATCTTGCTTCCTCCTTTTAGGTTCTCTGCTCCTTTTGCAGCAACCAAGATCCACCATCCACCGCATTCAGTGTCTTTTGGTATTCTCTAGCCAGTGACTGAGGAATTAGGAGCTCAATAACCATGGTGGCCTGATAGGAGATAATTATCTAGAATGTTTGTTTAGGCAGTAAGAGAGGCATCCCTTATTTTTAATCACTAACTGTACTGGGAACTGTTGAGTGTTTTCCCTAGGTGGGGACTGGCACAAATGTCTTCCTCAGATTTCTGAGCTCCTTCTGGTTGGATAGATTTTCCTTGTGTAACCTAAACACCTGCTGGGTGTGGTAAACTTTTCCATCTACTGGCACCAAGACCTCTTACAGAGAGAATGAGTCTACTCTACAGCCTTCACTAATAGACAGCTTTTTTAGCTCATATGCTATGCTGCAAAAGTCACAGGTTCTGTTCCACCTGCAGACAACCAGGATTTGTCAGTATTACACTTGCGTTTATCATCCTGTCTAAAAGAAAAGGTAATTGGGTGGAAACGTAGGAAAGCAATTTAAAGCAGTTGTAAGCAAAAAAAAACAAACAAACAAAAAAAAAAACACCCCCCCAAAAACCACCACCACAACAAAAAAAATGCATGGAGAAGAATCAGAGGTCCATGCAGAAAAGGTGGCAGAGGAAAGTCAGTTTGTTCAGAATACCTCAAACCAACCACTAAAAGGAATTAAAGTGGGGGGGGGGGGAGGAAAAACCAAGAGCAGATTGGTTTTGATGGTTGAATCAGAGCTGATAGATTGGATCACCTGTCTATAATGTACCTTTTATTCTTACTCCAGTTTGATGTAGCACAGATGTTAGACAGCTAAATAACGCATTCCTCAATCTCTAGAGCCATACCATAAGATAAGCAGCTGCATAAGCCACAAAAACTCATTGACTTCATTCACATCTGTGGCAGGTTCAATCTATGAGCAATCTGCAAATCTTTAAAGATCTTTAGCCTTCTGGATTACTTCAGAGTGTCTCTCTTGCCCTATAAACAAACTCAAACACTATTAAGATGACTCAAATGAATGATCCATCTATCCACTGTTGTGTCTGAGCAAAACCACATCTGATACACTGAAAGTAAGCAGTTAGCCAGACAAGATAACCAATGCATAAACAATCACCCTCAAGAGACTGCATCAGTAAGGTTAATAAGCAGCTATTTTCTTCCCCAGAGGCCTTATCAGAGCATTTCAGAGACCTGAGCAGTCTTCCATTTTTATTTTATTCCCCTGTGTTTACCAGAGCCCTGATGCTATGGATGGTTGCATTAAAAACGTAGAGACAAATACTGCCAGCCCCAGATTTTCAAGCCATGAGTCAGGCTCTAGAAAAAAAAAAAAAAAATCACAACACTTGATTGTTTTTGTTCACGAGTGGGGTCTTTCCATCTGCTTTATGGTATTTGAGCCTTGAAAGTGCATATGGGCTAGAAATTTGCCATTTAAAACAGAAATTAAGATTTTCATAGAACCCCTTATTTCCTGGAACTGGGACTACAAGTAAAATATCAAATATTACAAGATGCTAATTAAAATGAGAGTTGGCAACATGGAGACAGATTATGTAGGATCACGGCTGACTGAGGAGAACTGGGCTCAGCAGCTTCTGCAGCTGGCCAGCATCATCCTGAGTAGGCCAGAGAGACAACTGCAGAGGGCGGAGACACACACGGGCTTTCCGCGGGCTAAATATACTGTCTTCAGAGTGCCCCCAGCTCCCGGCAGCCATCCAGCAAAGGACTAACCTGATTTCTGAGGGGTTTTTTTTAAATCCCCCAAATTATGGAGCACTTATCAAGTGCATGGAAAGAACTGGGAATTTCCCCACTCCCAGGCAAATATTGGTGAGATTATCTGACACCACAGGGAAAATGATTCTACCAACATTTTGAGAAAAGAAATACCTATTAGGATTGGTCTGTCGTATTTAGCTGCTGCTGTTAGTATAGTTACGTTGAAACCAGATGCCTTTCCCCTCTGCTCTTTCAGCGTCAGCAGATGCCCTCAGAGCAAGCTACCTGAAGCATTCATGGGGCAGACAGAACATGTGCACAGTGTTCTTTGGTGAAGTTTAGATTCTGCCCCATCGAATGCATTTCTTTGTTGGTTATTGGTGCACTCTGTTCAGGGGCAATGACTACAGCATTACCTTTACCGACCCACTGTGATTGCCCGACAAATCCTGGTCAGTAGTTGATGGGACACAAATTGGGAGGGTCAGTCCAGTTTCCAGTGGAGAGGGGTTCACATGATAAAAAGTTACTTCCAAATTGACACTAATTTGCTCTCTTGTAGGCACTCTCAGTAAGATGCAAATAGCTATGGGGGATCCATTCATCTCTCAGGGAGAGAGACACTCAGATTGATCGAGTGGGCTGGTGAAGCTTATTCAGCCATTACCCATACTGTGACTCTTTGGCAGTGTAACATTCCTGGTTGATGTGGTAGAGGTCATCAATGCAGAATATTTAAAATCTTGGGAGAAAAAAAAAAAGAAAAAGAAAATACACGGTCTAGTTCATAGCACTGTTGAGTTCTTTTCTAGTGATATTCATTGGGACAGTATCACACCCATAGGTTTATGCTTCAGCTGTCAGGCCAGGCTTCAAAGCCCAGAAGTGAACAAGTGAGGAAGGCTGCTGTCGCCCTCATACAAGTAGCATATTCCACTCCTGCCATGACCCCTGAGTCTGTAACTGGCAGGTTTCTTTTCCTGCTAATGACTAAGGACATGTGTTTGATATTTGTGGGGGTTTTGGTAACATATAAAAACATAACACTTCCAAAGCGGCTGCTCTTTGTACTCCATATGAGCATATTACACCAGGACTACAAATGCTTATTTGCAAATGTGGCCATAACGGTCAGCAATTGCTTACTTAATTTTTTTGTGTGTGTTTTTTAAAAACACACTACCATTGTGCTACCGCCAGAATGTCCGCAAGTTCTCAGTAGATAGGAAATTGTTAGGGATGGATTAAAACCTTGACATTACATAAGCCTCTCTCTTCCTCAGGTGATGCAGTATAGCACACACAACACACACACACACACAATGCAGAAGGAGTCCCATCAAGTAGGGACACGTGGCTATATTTACACACAATGAGTCATGTTTTCTGCTCTGCCTGACATGTGATTGTTGAGAGGCCAAAAGGGATGAGAGAGGAGAAAGGTGATTTTATCATATCCAATCCACTACCTTAAATCAAAGCAGGCTAAAACCGGCTCTGAGTTACGCCTGACAGTCTATGCTCCCACATAGCCATTCTGGTAGCAGGGCTGTAGAGTAGGAATGCCCTAGTATGTTTCCCTCTGTTGCCCTAGACCTACACCACACAGGGTTTTCCTTTGCATAAAATCCCTAGGTAACTGGTTAACCTACTAACTGCTCTGCATTATTAGAATGGTACCAAAACTAAACCAAAACCAAAGCAAACCAACCCCCCCTCCTCTGCCCCATAACCAACCAAAACTGGCACAATAGCCAGAATCTGGCTTAATGTCTTCCCTTCCTGCTTGCTGCCTTTCTGCTCTCCATCAGCTATCTGCACACCAGGGTTAATAAATCATACATCATTTCATAAGCTGAAAATGGTCCAAACAATTCAGGGAACAGGAACAAATGAAGAATTAATTGTGGAAATTGTGATCAGATTGGGAAGGATTTGCCAACTGAAGAAAAAAGTTCCATTCACAACAAATTTCAGCAGTTTGGTGCCTAATATTGCTTGTGTTATGATGAGCAGATATGAGGCACACTTTGATGTGTGCTTTAGCAATAATCCTGCAAAGGTCACACACTCCACTACAACTATGTGTGGTTTTATGTGGGGGTGCTAGCCCTAAAAATAAGCTTCGCTCAGTATTTTTCCATACAGCTGTCCCTTTATTTTCTTGAAACATGGATTATTTTGATTCGGATTACACAATCACTGTGTGTGCCCATAAGCACATGTGTTTCATGAGGCACATGGGGGGGGGGGTAGCAAACAAAGGATGAGAAGAGACAAATGCAACTGCTTTTTAACCATTGCCACCATTTCTCTATATACAGCCTCATTCCTATGACTGGAAGACTGGTGAAACTACAGTAGCAAACCCCCTTGGAACAAGTGATTGAATAGGAGTCAGGTGAACGGGGTTTTATGTCTGTCTCTGCAAACCAGGGCTGGCTCTGGCCCCAGACAACAGCCAGATAAGTCTTCTAATAGCAATATCCAATACTTTCAAAATGCTTTTAGAGGTACAGTGGAAGCATTTTAAGGGTAGGTCTAGCACGTTCCTCGAAATAAGCTATGAAATTTGAGCTACGCAAATTGTGTAGCTTATTTCGAAATAGCTTGTTTCAAGTTTTGGCACTGTCTACACAGCACTTATTTCAAAATAAATTGCTAGTCCTCTGACTTCCTGTAAACCTTGTTGTATGGGGATTAAGGAAGTCAGAACAAGAAGCCAGTTATTTCAAATTTATAACTGGCATAATGACAGTGCATAATGTTATTGCAGAATAATGAACGTTATTCCATAATGACTCTGCTGTGTAAATGAACCTAACAGTGCAGGAGTTAATATTTCATTTTTTCACAGAAAGTTGCATTGCTACCTCGCATTGTTGTAGGTGTTAATTAGGGAAATTAGAACCTGTTCAGATTTTTATTTGTTGCAGGAAACAGTTTCAAAGCAGCTGGAGATTCAGCTGTGTTACGGCAGGTATTGGTTTCCATTCCCTGTTTTGCTGTGTGTCTTTGTGTTTATTCCATCAGAACCACCAGCAGTTATTAGATGCCCTTTTACCTCAGGCCAGAAGCCTGCTTCCAAAGATGACACCACAAGTGCCGTGGGGATCAATCAGCCACTAGACATAGCGGTCTCTCTTCCTGTGAAGAATTCAACCTCTGAGAACACAATACATCTGCTCTGAGAAAAACCCCTCAGGAAAGCCAGGCAAGCATGGTCGTCTCAAGGGAACTGGGAGAGTCAGAACAAACACAGTCATCACTAGAGGCACTTAAGAAACCAATGACAGAAGAGCCAGTTGTAAACATTTTGCTATTTTCCATCCAATGTTTATTGTAAGGATTGTGAATAAAACAAACCACAAACCATTATGAGCAGCAGCAGACTAACAGACACACAGTGGTGGCTCTTGGTCAGGTCAGACTAACAGAATGAAAGTGACCTTTATGGAGATGCTGATGCATATATTCACCTCAAGTGTGAAACCCTTTGGCTTCAGTGAGTCTTCCCATAATTCCCCGACTTTCCTGCCTCTCTGAAGTCCCCCATTCATGGTTCCTTTCCACTCCCCCCTTCTGCTTTCTCTGCTGCTCTCCTTAACACTGAGATCTCCATCTCCCCCCTCCCCCACTCCAGTTGATTAGCTCAAACGCTCCCATTTCCCTCAAGAAAAAAGCCATGTGGTTTTTGTTTTGATTTCAAAATGACTATTTTCTTCTCAGCTCATGGGGCCACATTGATTGAAAGTGACACTGATTCACAGCACCTGCACACAATGGGGTGCAGTTGCAAGAGCACAGTGATACCTATATGCTGGCGGCTGAATATTCTGTCTCCCCCTCAGGTCATGTGGCTCATGAAATGTTACCTCACAGGGAAGGTACACTGGTCCTGGATCCTCCCTTTGGAGTATGACTGGCAATAGGGTGAGCTGCTACACTAGGGTTTGGGAGCAAGCAGATTCTTCTCTGCAGTGACTGACTGCTTGCTTGCTTCTCTCGTGCTCTAGGGAAATGGAGAATCCAGTTTTAGTAGCCCTGTTGACATTCCAGCCCCTCCACTGTGGCTCTGAAGATTTGCGCTTTGGAAGAGGGGTGGTCATATCCCACACCCAACTGTGTTCCTGGATCCATTAATGATAATAAAATATCTGTGCATCACAGAATTAGATATATAATTACTCACATTTTACAAATGGAGAATCAGGGGGACTGAAATACTAAGTCACTTCCACAGGGTCATATAGGGAGTCATCAGCTGCTTGGTGATAGGACACAGCTCTAATATTTAGCATACACCTGTGATGGATCGGTAAAGCAGCAGGCCACAACTCAAATCAGTGTCCTGAGCAGGGAACTTCCCTTTCTCCTGGCCAGGTAAGAGTGGTGGTGGTGATCTGTGAAAGAGTAGGAGCAGCATGGCAGCAGGGAGCTGGAGAGGAGCTCCTGGATCTGTGGACAGGCAGTGACTACAACCTTACAACTGTGGGGGACTTATGGGGGTTGAGCTGGGAGGGGGCAGCACAGGGTCATAGTGAGAGACGCTAACCAAGCCAGGTCTGAAAAGCTATAAGCACCTATTTGCTTCATTACAGACTGGACTAAAGGAGGCACCCCAGGCATTAGGCCTGAAGAGCCCTGTCACTTGGACTGCCCCAGAGACCCACACAAAAACAAGTAACCCTCACTTTGGAACTGTTGCAGCTTCTGTACCCCAAGGTATTTACAGCCTGTCCTCATTTCTGCCAGCCCCTAGTAAGTTACCCTCTCCCTTGGCCATCTGTTTTAGTGGTGACTGAGATCCAGAAAATGCCAACAACTAGACACCCATTGGATTGAAGGAACCACCACGGAGCAGCTCCTCAGAGTTAGTGGGAAGAATTCTTGCCCGTACATCTGCCTGGCACCCTGCCCGGTTGCTCAGGGTGGGTCCTGTCAGGAAATATTGCCCTTGTATGTACTTTGTTAGAATTACTTTAAATACTGTAATATATATTTTGACTCTGGATTAACGTACAAAGACATCAGAATGGATCAATGGGATTCTCACTTACACCTGTTATTTACTAGTTTGTGATATGCGCCAGTGCACATGGGAGCAAAGTCTGACCCAAACAAATGTATCCAAAATGTCAGCTATAATACGCATAGCAAGATCTTCCATCATCTTTAATTACAGGTCAGTTATACAGGAAGATCTACAACAACTGGGGGGGGGGGAATAGAGGAGAACAATTGTACATTAAGAATTAGCTCTTGTATCAATTCACATGAGGCATGCAACTTCAGTATTCAGTCGCCCCCTCACATAAATAAGCAGATAAACAAAATAAAGATTTAATTGCTCCAAAATGTCATCTGGCACTTTCCCCCTGTACTCATTGCATTACATTACTAGACTCCAGGGAATTAATACGGAATTGTTGTGGTAGTGCCAGTAAGAATGTGCTGCAGAAGCCTGCGTGCAGATTTCTCTCACCTAGTTCTTTGCCACTCTTGTGAACACTAAAACAATCACTGACCTTCAAAAACAGCTGTTTGTGCTATGGTAGCACTGCAGGGATAGCACATTTTTAAAGTGACAGGCTAGAATCACCGAGTGCTAAGTCTTTCCTGTTTTGTTCTTTAGGCAAATATCTACTTAACTCAGGGAATTGTCATATTGGCTCAGACAAGTGATCCATCCAGTTCAAGGGCTCTTGAACTTCACTGCAGGGCAACCCCCTTTTGACAGCAAAAGTTACTACATGACATCGGGGTGGGGGTGAGAAACTGAAGCCTGATGGTGCCCAGGCAAGGGGGCCAAAGCTAAAGGGATTCAAGCAAGTCTAACTCCAGCCCAGAGAACCACAACGGGGAAGCAACCTACAGGTTGAGAACCGCTAATTCTACTTCAGTGTCTATACCCAACAGTGACCAGTAGCAATAGCCTCAGACATTTTTTTCCAAAAAAATCCCTGAGCACATATGGACTGACCTGCTTATTGCTTTTTCCTAATCCCTAGTAGAGATGGGCTTAGTCTCTCAAAAATAAGGACTACCCCGTCTCAAGCACTTGTCTCTTTGTAAAATTTACTATTCTAACTCTAGCTATTTGTAAGCTTCAGGGGGCAGCCGAATTAATCCGTAACTGGAAAAACATCTTCATCTGAAGAAATGGGTGGTGTCCATGACAGCTCATGATACTGTTTACATATTTTGTTAGTGTCCAAGGTGTAAGACTATTTGTTGTTTTTCTAGCTATTCTTGTTACCCGTATAATTATACAATTCTGTTTTTAATCTTTCCAACCTCTTGGCCACAAGCTGTCTGCAAGGCAGTCTTTATGGGTGAAAAAGGATTGCTTTTTATATGTTTAACTCAATGCTCATCTAAGGCCAAATGATGAATGAATAAAAGCAGTTAAAACCTCATCAAAACAAAACCCTTAAGAATTCTTTTCTCCAAAGCTTAGATCAGTCAGCTCCATCTCTCACTGGGACAGACAAAGCAATTTGTGGCAGCTGTGCACAGCCATAATTCTAGGGCCTGCCCATAGCAACTTAAAAAATATTAAAAGGTTAAAAAGGACAGAACAGTGCTGAGGAAATTCTCCCCACAGATATAATATTAGTTGGTTGTGTGGTCTAACCGGTTAGGATCAGAGGAGTGCTGGATTCCAACGGTAGAACAGTCAATGAGTCACTTGTGTGTCTGTGTGAATCACTTTACCACCTGGTATCACAGCTGTTAACCCACCTAGAAAATGGAGGAAAAAAAACTCCACGAACACCAAATGCTGCATCTGAGCTGAATGGTCCAGGGCAATATAAACTACTCCCCTTATAATTAAGTGTACAGGGGAAAGGGGTGTGGGAGGGTGGAGTTGGGACCCAACAGATAATTACAGGACAGCCAAACTCTGAGTTTGGATGTGCACAAGTTCAGCTCCCATGCACTTCACTGAGACTATGCATCTTAAAACAGAATTTGGCTCAAAATAATCAGAGAAGATGAGACGCATCCCACACACCACTTTTGACCCATGTGTGGGTCATGCCCTCCCCACCTCATGCTTCCCTACCTTCCCCTGCAGTCCCTCATCTGTGCACAGGGAGGAGACAGACTGAGGAGTGGCAATGTGGAAATAGGTAGGATTAGGTACAAAAGAGTACAACGCATAACAAGCTTCTGGTTTGAGTTACTATGGGGGTGTCCAGGAACTTCAATGAAGGATCCGAACCTGCTGTGCTAGGCACTGTGCGCACACAATGAAATCCCCCAAAAGATGCACCGTAGCTAGTAGGAGCTCCCCTCAGAAACAAGATACAAATCAGAGAAGTTTGTGGGCCTGATGCATAGCCTATTCTCCCAGAAGGGCGGAGTTGGGATGGGGTGGGGAGGGAGAGGGACTCCTGCCTGAAAATGGGACACAGATTGGGAGGCAACTCGATAGAAGGGACTCTCATTAAGATATTCTCCACTGCTTAGTGACCTCCTGTGGGCATGGGAGTGCTTTCAGATGGTCAGTCACTTTAAGGTTTAATCTATGGGGGGGGGGGAGGGGAGGAGGAGAGAGAAGAGACACACAAAGTGACAAGTAGTTTAGGCCTTAAACTTAAATAGCCTTGGAAAAATGTAAGAAGAGGGGGGAAAAAAGAGCAGAACTTAAGATCTTAGTACATGAAATGCAATAATTTTTTTTTACTAAAATATGTTGTTTTTACATTGAAACATTTTCCTGCAGTGTTGGAAATTAAAACAAAGCCTCATTGTGCCAGTGCACAGGAGCCAGGAAAAGTTGAAAATTATAAACAGGAAGTGAAACTGTTCACTAAGCCAAGTGAGATGCAAAAAAGTAGAACACCCTCACTCAGGGAAAATTAAGTTTGATTTGAAATGTTGTAGTGTCTTTACTAACATAGGTAAATATATTGAAATGGGTGGGATTAAATCCTGCTCAGTTACATCTCTATAATGGAGATTAATTTGGTTTCCTGTTCAGAATCTTAAATTACATATAAAATAATCACAACAGCCAAAAAAAAAGTCATAAGCGTCTTGTTCTATCTTGGTCAGCTTGCAGAATGAAGAAATCTTTTATTCCACTGGTAAAACCTGACTGTGGCGTGCACAGGAAAGAAAACTCACTTGCATACAGTAGGGGATAAAAACAAGAAAGGTGGAAACTCCAGTCACAATAACTTCAGCAGGGATCCTATATCCTCTCTACTATTTCATCAGCTGCCAGCTGAGAGCAGGCAAGAGGGTCACCGCACAGGAGATGGAAGTAGTGCAGCCCTACTCAAATTCTTTGCACCCCAAATGGAAATCACTAATTCACACACTGATTCCTCAGTCCTGGCTGTGAAGTAGGTACTGACAACACAGGAGAAGAGTTTTGCAGCTTGTCTTGCCTGTACAGAATATGCCATGGCAATCTTCATCTTTGTCACAAATAAAATGCTTAGTAGAATGCTTTGCTATGGCCATCCTGGTGGGTATCGCCCATCTTGAGACGAGCAATGAGGCTGTTTGATGATCAGTGAGAGTATTATAGGGCCTAATGCACCACCTAATAAAAGTTCATGGAAAGGTTCTGGTTAATTTCAGTGAGAATTAGATGATACCCATCAGGAGACACCAGCTAGTGTTTCCTTTCTATGGGCAAGCTGGCAACAATCCTTTGCAAGGCAGATAGGGTACCATGCCATCTTCCTTGTTATGCTGCGTTGTAGTAGATAGGGTCATCATAGCAAATAAAAGCAACATTTTCTAATTGTCCATGAAAGGATCAAACTTCTCAAACATTCAGTTTTCAAAATTATTCACAAATTTCTTCAAAGGATTCCTGTCCAGCAGATAGCCTGAGTGAATGGCAAGTGTTACAAATTCAATTTGTGCAGTGACTTGCAGTAAGCGACTAAGCTTATGTGTGATTGTAAAAGCTCTGATATTGTACATAAGTCTGGCAATCAGGATGAAAGAAACCATATCGCACATGGCAGATGCAAGTAACATACCGCAAACTGCACCTTCATGACTGATATACAATTTGAAATTTGTTTTCTGCAAATAGCTCACAACACATTTACTGTTTGTTTTCCTCATGTGGCTCAATCTGAAATCGTCGTATGGAAGTAGCCTTGTGAACGTGGCTCTCCCACTTCACTTGCAAGGCAGATGGGTTAACTGCCTTCGTGGCACTGTCCTCACCTGCACCTCCAGGCATCACAAAGAATTCCAGGGGTCAAGGGTGCATGAAGGGGGTGCAGAGGGAAACCACGCAGGTAGGGGAATAAGTGGATAAGCCAGGGACAGCATACTTAGGATGCATGATGTTCTCCATATGGTGTGTCAGAGCATATCCAGGGAAGATAGTAAAGCCCGGTGGAATTATGCCTAAGCATGGACAAACTGAAAACTGACTAAGCACTAAAATGCTATTTTAATTCTTGACTCTGTAATAACCATTGTCTTTCAGGGAAGGAAATTATCTGCCTGATTGAGAATACAAACAGCAGTACGATATGATCTATATGCAACATGTAAAAGACACTGATGAAGAGAAAGAATAGAATTATCTGAAGTGCAGTCACATGTCTGTGCTGAAAGCTCGCAGAATCATGGTGGTAACTCCACCATTAAGGATGAGGAGGGGATACAAATTAGAAATGGAAAAAAATCCCTACCCTGACAATCTCCTCTCTCAACTCCCTGCCAATCCGGCATTGTTTCCTACAATGCAATGTCTAGTGTTTCATTTAGTCTAACTTTTAGTCTCCCAAGCAATGAGGCTTTCCCTTTTGGAAAGTCAGGTCACACCCCAAAAGATCTTACTGTCAAGAAGTTTCTCCTTATATTCAGTCTATTTCTCTTTTTTTAATTTTGTCCCATTAGGATTAAAGAGGTTAACTAAACTTAAGCTCTCAGGAAACATGTGTGTTATAAAGAAATGCCCTGACTAACAAATAGAAGGCCTTGAAAATAATGAGGCCCAAAGGAATGAAGGAGGGAGGCTGTCTGGTTTGAAGAATAACTAAAGAGATAAGTGAAACTTTCTAAAAAGGAGGCCTCTGACTGGTAGGCGTGACCAAAGATGGTTTTCAAAAGTAAAAAACACCCAGAAACTCTTAAAAAGGAGCCACTATAGCCCTTCCCGCTCCACATACCAATGTTATCTCCTATGTGAACCCAGGTGCAATGAAAAAGCTGATGGTCAGCAGGAAGAAAGGGAAGGGATAAGGCGGTTGTAAATCTTATAAGGGTGAACTGTCTCAGACTGGTTTTTAGCTGAAGTCAGTAACTGGCAATGACATCATTTGTTTGGCTAAAGGCTATAAAGAAACGAAACTCGGAAAGGGTTCATTGCTAGTACAAGTACCTGTCTGTGGGAGCCGACCAATAGAACTCTCATCACCTCTCGGGTTAGCCTGTCTGCAAGGGTCTTAAAATGTTTTGTTACTGTATGGATGTAGAAAATTGCTCATCAGTTAGGTTTTTTAGGCATTGTTAGAGCAACTGCTAAAAGTACCATTTGGCTTCTAGATTTAATAAAGACATTTGTGGTTACATTGGTATTTGGTGATTTCCCATATTAATTATTGAAATTAATTTCAACACTCCTAGACATACCCCTATCAACCCAAATCATTCCTCTTCCTCCTCAATATTTACACTTTTCAAATGCTCAGATGGAGATCACCTCCCAATGTAGCAAAAAACTTTACAGATTAAAATCACTTTCAGCCACTCTTGATAGAGGAACTTTCCCCCTCTCTCTACATTTTCTCCAGTTCTATCCAAATCTTGTCTAGAAGACTATGCGATAGTATTACACGGCCCCAGAAGATAAACTCTGAGATTGTTTCCCAGTACATGATTCCACCTGTGACTGACCCATCCTTGCTCCCTACCCCATGGCTAAAGAGTCAAGAGTATCAGATCACCAACTCTTCCTTTAGAGGAAGAAAATCTATTATTCCCTCAAAGATGTCATAATCCAGCTTTTATTTAAATTTGTGCTTGATGTGACCAACCTACACTACTGCAGTCCACATTCTGATTCCTGAATAAGCTATTGGCCAGCCATGTCAAAGGTTCAACTCCACCTAGATACTGCTAAGGTTCCAAAAGGCTTCTTGAAACAATGTAGGATTAGTGGTAGGTCAGTGCTTTGCACCTATGTGATGGCAAACTGGGACAGACGGAGTCCAGCAATGTAGCATTCCTCAATCCTTTCCATATTGAATCATGAGGATGCTTCCACACACTTAAAAAAAATAAAAAAATCTAGACCAACCCCACTGTAACAGTTTTAGAAACACTTCACAATAGTTTTCCTGGTCTACAATTTGTTGAAAACCTGGATCTCTTGAAACCTTGCTCACAATTGGATCGCAACCCATTGTTTGGATCCTGGGTAACAGTCTCTCCTTGCATATGCCAGTGCTTCTAATAGTTAAATAGAAAGTACATTCGCTTGTCTCAAATATAAGTAGACAGTCTCTTCCATGTGCCCTTGTGTACTCTGCATTGTGCCCTTGCCAAGGAGTGCATAATGCAAAGTTACACAGGAAGGGTTGAAATGTGCTGTGGCATTTGTCACTGCAAGTGAGAGGCACGTTACAAGCCTGCGTCTTGGTTTTGGGATGCTGCTGCCCATAGCTCTGCCATGACATTGCTAGCTGCAGCATGGCAGAATCTAAATCTCATCCAAAAAGCAAGGGACACACTCGTGGGCACGACAAACAATGCTAAATACTTCAATCCCTGTTGCTCAAGCAGTTTGAATTGGGTTGTTTGTGCTGATAAGTGGAAGTGCTGTTCTGTGAGCGTTAACAGAAAGCTCTCTCCCCTATGGCCAAGCCCGGTTTCAAAACAATACTGCCAAATAATTTTCAGACATAGTTCCCAGCTCATTCGTGTGGAAAAGTGCTTATTATCACTTGAAATTCAGAGTACTGGTGTGAGGAAAGTAGATATGGTTTTCTTTTAAACAACATGAGCAATGTTGGGACACGATTATATCTGTCACCAATAAAAATGCTATATTTATGCTTCATTGTAATCCATTCATTGGTTTATGGACCGAAAGTCCTTGAGGGAGTGTCACAAATCCACACAACGTTGCCGATTGCTACATTTTGCATTTGGATTTCTGATTTATCTGACAGATGTGTACAATCAGACAGCTCCCTATTCGCTGTACATCTGAGGAGGATCTAGAGGGCAAATTATTTCAGCTAAGGTCAGCATTAACTTGAGCTTAAAAAAATAAAAAAAAGGACACACACAAACACCACAACCTCTTATTCCCTCCAGATCCACCCGTTTCAGACCACAGCCTGCAAATAAATGTTGTTACTCTTATTAATTCCACCCTCTTCCCCATTTCACATCCCCTTCTGGGGCTCTGCCATCACAGATGCAGAAGACATATGCATCCTTAAATTAAGCACAGAAACTGCTTTCAGCCACTGAAGGGAAAAACTGCAGTTCTAATACAGCACCTGGAAAGTTGAATATTGGTGATTATATGCACATGTGCTCTAGAGAGACAACTGTTCTCGGTTTCTTTAAAGTTATTTATTTAGAACAAAAAAAAGAGGACTATGTAGCACTTTAAAGACTAACAAGATGGTTTATTAGGTGATGCTCATCACCTAATAAACCATCTTGTTAGTCTTTAACGTGCTACACATAATCCTCTTTTGTTTCAGCTAAACCAGACTAACACAGCTACATTTCTATCATTATTTATTTAGAACTGTGTAGAAAACATGTTGATCAGATTAAGAGCCAATGTCAAATCAAATATTTCCCAGAAATATGCTTTAAAGAAGGAATCTCCAGGTTCTCTTTTCCTTTTAGACACCAAGAAAGGCCTTCTTTCCTCTCAAGCTATGTTGCTGAATAGCCAAACCATGACTCTCTCCCTAATTAGGCGATTGTGCCCAGCTGTTCCAAATGTGTACAGTGAGCCACCTGCTCATTCCCACCCTGTTGTGCTCCCATGCAGCAGCCCAGGCAATTATAATTCCTGCATTCCTCCAAAATGCGTCCATTTCTTCCACCTGCCACCCACTGTGCACAAAATAGAGGGCAAAGAGGACATGGTCCTGTCATACCCAACCAACAGTGCTAACCAGGCCTGCGGTGGAGACCATCTAATAAAAGTCGTCCTTTGGCTAACTGTCCTCTACAAGTTTTGTTAGCCTATAAACTGCTCCTAGACTATTTGTTGTGTGTGTGTGGAGGTGGGGGGGGGGGGGGGGGTTGCCCTCTTAGAAACACTTAGCAGATGAATCCAATCTGCTATTTCACAAGACCTTCACAGTTAGGTCAGCTACAGTTGTCCTAGACCTATGTTAATTCTCTTCTTCCAGGAAGAAAGAAGAATTGGGTTATATCACTAGAGGCAGCTCATTGTTCATGAAAAAACCCTTCTTACAGTAATGTGTGCGTTACGGCTATTGAAGTTATGTTTGCAAATCTGAAGAGTTTGGTGATATTCCTTGAATAGCCCCAAAGGTTCTTGTGTGGATGTCAAAGCTGAGGTGGCCATACCACCAAGTTCACTCACTCAGATTAGATATTTTTATTGGCTGTGCCTGTGAAAGTGATGGCATTAATGGCTTTAACAACAACAGAGAACTGTGGCTCTCCTCACAGCAGGTAAGCAATCTGTGTAAGTCGGCAAAAACTGCAACAGCAGAAGCCTCATTCCAATTAGAGCTACCACACACACTACATCAGCAAAAATTCCGGCCAGGAAACTCCTTACGGATTTCCTTTTGTTCTTTATAGAGCTATTTGCCTCATGCTGTACCCCGAAACCTCAAGTCTATGGCAAAAAAAAAAAAAATATATATACACCCACCACTCTTCTCTGAAGCTGAGTAAGTTATACAGCAGGTGTTGCCTGCCATCCTGTCAACGATGTGATATTAGCTGCCCTGGGAAACAGCAACTTAAAATGAAACAAAAGCACGGAGACACAAACAGATGGACACACTCACACAGACAGGCAAAGACTAATACACACAGACGTTTAAGTTAAACCTCTAGCCAGTCATGGGAAGCTGAAACTTCTGCTGAGATGTTTAATTTTAAGAAAGCTGCTCCAATGGAGAGTGCTTGGAAAACAGATGGGTCTCGAAGCAGGACACAAAGGCAATCAGAACAGAGCTATAATTAACCATGGGGGAAGCATATATCAGAGCTGATAATCCATCATCAAGAAAACCCTGTCACCAGTCCATTCTGATTTAAAGAAGAGTATTATTGGCTTGAGGTATCACAAAGGGATCTGAATGGTCTCAGAAATTACTAGGGCCCAACATCGTACAGGTATACAGCATTTCAGAAACCTATAGAATGTCATGGTCCTGACTGACGAGCACACAATCTAATGACAAAAGACCGGCTTACACAACTAGCAAGACAAACATAACAAGGCAACTGAGTCCACATAAAGATCAAAACTAGAAGACTGGAAAAGGAGAAGGGCACTTAGCAGGCAAGAAAGCTGTTCCACATATAGGGACACCTTGAAAGACGACAAGAAGGCAGGGGTAGCCTTCTCATCTGTAGTGCTTTGGAGAATCAGGAAAGCATTACTATTCCCCTTTTACAAAGGGTGGTGGAGAAACTCACCTAAGTCAATGGTCGAGCTAGGAATAGAACTCAGTTGTCCTGTGGCCATGTTTACCAACTTATCCATGTCACCACTCTCTTTAGATCAAGTGGAGGCCAAGGGAACATCAGGAAGTTCCCTCTCCCCCTTCCCCTCCCCCAGGAGTATGGGGGAGAGTAGGAGGAAATAAAAAGAGGAATCTCAGCAGAGACAGAAAAGAGATAGAGATTTGTTTCTGCTACAAGTTAAAGAGTGGAAGTCACCAAAGGGATTCAAGGACTAGGATGGCATGGGTGGTGTGAACAGGTACCTATTACAAATTAATACACTGGATTCTCTTCTGGCTTTCTGCAATGCCATTTGATTAAAAAAAATGGCTCTTCTGAGTCTCAATATTTAGTCTCATTGGCCTGGGACACCAATGCTGCACAGTGATGTGCATTCTGAAGCTTCAGAATAGAGTCTGAAGGGTCTGTTCCCCTGAAGAAGCAGAACGATTCTGACAGTACAGTTCTTTCCAGTGTCCTTAATGCCCCCCTTTTACTCATGAGCTTTAAGGCCAAAAGGGGCCATCATGATTTAGTCCGATTTTCTGCACATCAGGCCACAGAACCTCAACTGTCCACTCCTATAGCAGGCCCATAACATCTGGCTGAGTTACGGAAGTCCTCAAAATCTTTTTTTTTGGGGGGGGGGGGGGGAAAGGGGGGTATAAATCAAGACTTCAAGTTACAGAGAATCCACCACTTACTCCAGTTAATGATCTGTGCCCCACGCAGCAATGCAAGTTAAAACTTCCCCAGACTCTGCCAATCTGACCTGGGGGGGATAATTCCTTCCTGACTTCAAAAATAGTTATCAGCAAGACCCAGATTATGTGGGGGAGACCCACTTACCAGCCATCAGGGAAAGAATGTTCTGTAATAACTCAGAGCCTGCCTCATCTACAGCCATGGGAGATATCTGATAATAGCTATCACAGCTGGACCATATGCCACTGTAAGGAACTGCATCATATGATCCCCTCTATAAACATATCAAGTCCTAATCGGATTTTCACAAGTATTGCATCAGTTCTACCACCTCCTAAATCCTGGTCTGGTCAAGATTTTTTATTTCTTTGGAGAACATTAAAACAAAAAGAAACCTGAGTTAAGCATTGACCATTGTGTTTTCACAAACGGCATATTGAATCTGGAAGCTGCCAATACTACATTTTTTGGTGAAAAAAGAAAGGAAGCTCCTTTTGTACATTGTTTTTGGAAGTTTCCACTAATATGTAAACAACCAAATCCTGCTTCATGTATTACACTCTCCCAATGGAAGTTTAAGAGTCCTTTCTCTTCTATTTCAGGGGATCAAGGACAGGCAGAAGACAAATAAATCATTTCCCTTCTCACAGTATTATTAGAGGGCATTTTGAATGTCACAGCTGGCAATGTAAAGTAGGCAATATGGCCTTGCAGTCCAAAACACTGATTTGTAACAGCATTCTGATTGATTTACTTACAAGAATTATATGAAAGGATGACATAGGCCACAAATTCACTGCTAAGGTAAGCTGACAACACTAAATGCACCCATATATGCCAACAGCTCAGAGAGGCCTAGTCTATATTAGACCAGACAAGTCAGCTTAAGGTACGCCATCCAGGTATGCAAAATGTGTAGCTGGGGTCGGCTTACCTTAAGCTGAGCCGCCACAGCATCCACACTGAGGGAGGCCAATGGGAGCATATGCTCCCATCAGCTTTCCTTACTCCTCATTCTGTGAGAAGTATTGGGCGCTGACAGGAGCTGCCTTCAGCTTTCGATTTACAGGTCTACATTAGATCTTTTTATTTGATTTAGTGTCTCGACCTCTGGAGGGTTGATCTTCTCTCTAGTGTAGATATGCCCTCAGAGACTTCTCTCCTAGGAAAGCAAAGATATTCATTCAAGGGATTCTAATATCAAGGAGAATGATTCCTTACTAAATTATATAGAAATCCTAGAATGCTACCTTGCAATTATATAGAGTGGATAGACTGGAACAATGGCTCTAGAATTATGTAATGCTTGCTTGCTAAAAAATTCCTTTTTAATGGTACTCCTTTTTAATGGTAGCCCCAGCAACTTTCACCACACTTCTCCAATTAGTGTTCCAGTCCCAGCTTTTAAGAGATGTGCACAGCTGTTCCAAATAGATTTACAGTAGGTTATGGTGACTGCTGGCCAAAACCTTGGAAACATTTTTAATTTAGATATTTGGCCAAGCTCTAGCCTATCTGAAGCCTTTAAAAACATACTCCACTGTAACGGAGTGAAATTCAGTAAGTCACAAGAAAGTCAGAGGAATTTAGTGGAGGTACGACCCTGTAAAATGGGTGAAAGTGGAGTCAGCATAAGGCCCAATGTTTTACCATTTGAAGAATTTCGGAGGTTTCTTAAAGTTTCATTCCAGGTCCCCAGTAGAGGCATTGAGACCCTCTTTACTGTTGTGAGTACAGGCAGTCCCTGGGTTACGTACAAGATAGGGACTGTAGGTTTGTTCTTAAGTTGAATTTGTATGTAAGTCGGAACTGGCGTCCAGATTCAGCCGCTGCTGAAACTGACCACCAGTTCTGACTTACATACAGAATCAACTTAAGAACCCCAAGCGTCCCCAAGTCAGCTGCTGCTGAAACTGATCAGCAGCTGATTCCAGGAAGCCAGGGGCAGAGCAACTCTGCCTCGGGCTTCCTGTAGTCAGCGCTGGTCAGTTTCAGCAGCGGCTAAATCAGGACGCCTGGGGCAGAGCAGCTGGGGTGCTGCTGGGTTGCTCCAGTAGCGCCGCTCCTCGGCACTACTGGACCAACCCAGCAGCACCCCATCTGCTCTGCCCCAGGCATCCTGATTCAGCCGCTGCTGAAACTGACCAGCAGCAGCTGAATCAGGACCAGAGCAGCTGGGGTGCTGCTGGGTTGGACCAGTAGCGCCCAGAGCGGCACTACGGGACCAACCGGCAGCACCCCAGCTGCTCTGCCACAGGTGTCCGGAGAAAAGCCTAGTCTGCTGGGGAGGGGGGGGGTGTACTACCTGCGCCCTCCCCACCCCAGCAGACCAGGAAGACACGGGCGGCGGACCAAGACGCACCGCGGTCCCGCCGGCTGGGTCCTCCGCGGCTTTGCTCCCCATCTCCCTGGTCTGCTGGAGACCAGCAGACCAGGGAGACGGGGAGCAAAGCCTCTGAGGACGCCGGCAGCGGGACAGCCGCGGGGCGTCTGGGCTGTCCCGCTGCCGGCTCCCCCCGCGGCTTTGCAAAGCCTCGGGGAAGCCGGCAGCGGAGCAGTCCAGGCGCGCCTGGGCTGCCTCGCTGCCTGAGCCCCTCCGCGGCTTTGCTCTGCGTCTTCCTGGTCTGCAGACCAGGGAGACGCAGAGAAAGCCCCAGAGTACACGGGCGGCAGGACCGCGAGGTCCCGCAGTCCATGTACTCCGGGGCAGCCCCGTTTGTAACTGCGGATCCGACATAAGTCGGATCCGCGTAAGTCGGGGACTGCCTGTAATGGAAATTTAGGCCATTTTTTCCAGCCAGATGTGTTAAAAGATATGCACTTCTGTTGCTTTATAGCCAGGTGGTGGCTGTCCTCTGCATGAATGGGCATACAAGGGAAGGATGCAAAGAGATTTCCCTAACAGGGGCTATCCAGTAACCTTGCTAGTGCCCGTACAGGAGCTAACAGTCTGAATGGGAGTGTGCAAGGTAATGCCCCATGAGGAACAAGTCAGAGAGCACCACTGCAGCCAGCAGAATGTAGAGAGCATCACAACTGTGGTTTCAACTCACACAGCTTAGAGAAACCAGCCAGAGCTCCTCTAGCAGCTCTAATCACAAAGGGGACCTGCCGCACCTTCCTCCAGGGCACAGGGTAGAATCTTGCCTTTGGCTATTGTGGATGCCTTGAGGTTAAGGCAGCAGCCTGAGAATCAGATGTTATACATTCTAGCCACAGTTCTGCTGCAGGCTTTCTACGTGACCTTGGACAAATCATTAAATAACTTGTGTGTCAGCTTTCCTACGTGCAAAACAAGACCATCCTACCTCCCAAGGTGTAGGAGGCTAAATTAATTAACGTGCATGGGGTGCTCACATACTACAGCGATGAACACCACAGTAAAGCAAATAAATAATAAAATAGTTTCTCAGCCATTATGCACAAGTTATGGGAAGCAAACCCCTGGGACAGCAGTGCCACAACACTGATAGAGATTTAGAAGAAATTGAATCTTGAATAATTCATTGATCATCTGAAACCTGGTTTCTTTCCAGAACAAGCTTTCCAGTTTTACTGCTTTTTTGTTCATCTTTTGCTTGGATGTGGAAATTCCAAAAACGTTATAGGTCGTAGAGGGCCTTGGCCCAAGCACAACCTCCAACCCTGGGTGCAACCATGCCCATCCATCTACAGCACAATTAAACAGCTTCTTAGGATCACAGGGTTTGTGCTGAGTCAGCTGATGTGGGCCAGCTGGGAACAGGGGGTTTATTGCAGCACAAATATATAGCCAGAGTTAAAAAAATAAAATAAAAAAAAAAAAAGGAGCAGAGCAGCATTTTCTGAGTCTCCATGTAGTGAGTATTTTTAATGAGTCCCCTCCTTGTCTTTTCTAATGGTGACATTTGCAGTTTGAAACCGTTTTTAGTGAACTTCCTACCTGTGAAAGTTACTTCCTGGGAGACTGACATCCTATTGATAGCCACAGGAATAGCAGTGGAATCTTTCCCCATGCTGCCAAGACACTGGGCCTTAATCCTGTTGTAGAGAGGGAAGAAGGCTTTGCAGTTTTCCCTAGACCATATGTTAGTTGGGCCGCTGTTGCAACTGTTAACGAGTAGTAGTGATTTGCATCCATTTGGGGTGATGGGTTTTATGATGTACTTACTAGGAAGTGGCTTCAGTCCAACAATGTGCTGTGCATAGGACATGTGCTCAAACCATGACAACTTTCAGTAACCACCGTCCAGATCACAAATTTATGAATGAAGCGTTAACATGAACTCTGCCACTTACCTCAGCAGCATCAGTCTCAGAACCTGGCAGACCTAAGTGTTAAAAGTTTTTCTGCTCAGCTGATTCCCTTGGCATGTGGAGAACACATTTGTAGCTTGATTCTCTTTTACACTAAGGCTGTTCATGCCATTCTGGCAGTGTAGTGTAAAGGGCCTGTAGCGTAAATACAATCATGGCTTCTTTTCTTTAGATGTACAAAGCTCCTATCCTTTGCTCTAGGTAGCATTGTTAATTGAGCTCCTCTAAGATATTTACACAGCACTTCTCTCATTTTTGGACAATCTGCTGGTTGTTTGAGGTTTTTTGGTACCCAACTGCTTAATACGTAGGTTTCATTGTTCTTTTAGCTATTCTGATCCAATAGTTGTTGAAAACCATGTATAGATACATAATTCATACATACAGGTGCTGAATTATGAATATTAGACTGGTGACTAGAATAGTGTCTCCTATCAGACAAGCCCGTGGAAACTGAAACAGCAAATATTCAATAGCATTATTCAGTACATGTTCAATAATTGAAAGAAGAACATGAGTGAATTTGCTGTGGCAGTTTTATGAATCCCTCCTTAGTTTTGCCACATATACTAAAATTGTATGTTTTCAAGTTTGCGTTTTCTTATGGCTCTGTCTCAATAATAGCATATTGTGAGACCCATCCCTGTATGGGCAATGACAGCAGCCAATTTATTCGCATTGCTGTCATATAGGCTTGTTTATGAGACGTCCACTGTAATTCAGCATTTGCTGAAATGTCAACACATTTCTTTTTTAAAGAGGTAGTGCCAGCCATAACTGGAGGCCTCATATGGCCAAAAGAATTCCATACACCCGCTCTCTTACCATATTTGTGAGCAACCAAGTCAGTTCCAGTGATTTCTTTTCTTGTCAATTATTTTTCAAAATAGTGAGATACCCTGGTCAAGAACCGTCACTTGACAAGAGCAATGACTAGTTTTGAAGAATGAGGACATGGGGGAAAAAAAAATCAGAATCTGTGAGCTGATGATCCCTGACAGTGCAGTACCACCATGGAGAGCAGGTAAGCCAGGGCACTGGTCAGTAGCTGTGCAGACTAGAGGAGGAACACAGCACCTTCTCAAAGCCCTGGAGTAGAATATGATCCTGGTAATGAAGAAGGATGGTGCGCTTGCTTGCCTAACGAAGGCTTTTGAAAGACTAGGATCGTGGGGGAGAAATATCAGAGACCCAATGACCAGAGAACAGCACTTCAGGCTAGGAGAGGCAAGGGACAGGAGCCAATTCCAAGCTTGAGAGAAGAAGAAAACATTGATGTAAGGAGCAGATCTGAAGTGAAAACATAAAGGCACTTGTGCAACAGCAGAGCATCAGAAAGAGAATACAGAACCCCAACATTCTTTCCAAAAATCTTGTGTTACAGTTGCCTACAGCTGCAGTGTGACTACAGGAAATTCTCTCCATTCACCAATACCGAGAGCTGCAGCTCCCGACCTTTGCAGCGAGTTTCCACTGGGACATGAGACCTGCAAATACGTGAAGCTGTGGATGTCTCCTGTAAGGCTAGTGTGGAACACCCAGTAAAGGAGCATGGACATGTGCAGGCAACACTCCCCCCCCCCCCCCCCCCCCCCGCCCACACTCTACTTTGTAGCATGTGTAAGGGAATTAGTCCTTATTCCCTCCCAGGAACACATGGCTCAGAAAAGGGACGGGGAACTGATAGGACATGCATGGCCTTAATTCTCTCCCCTGCATAATACAGGGTGTTCCTGCTAAGAGTCACCCCAGTATACATCCGTTCTGCACTAAAGTCATTGACATTTGTAAGAACTGATGCATTATAAGTCCTTCCATTCCCTGCTCTTCAGATGCACACAAAAAAAAAGGTGTGCAAATGGAAGTGAGCCGGGGGGGGGGGGGGGGGGGAGAGAGGGGGAATCTGAGCTTTAAGTTGTTTTACTATCAGTCCAAGTTTCTTGGAACTTATCTTGGACTTATAGCAAGGATGGCCTGTACAGTCTTTAATCACTAATTTTCACCACATGATCCTATCTCCTGGAGTACACAGTTTGGACATACAGTTACAAAGCTGACCATAAACTGGTCTTTCCTGAATCTGAGTGCTTGAGTTTGCAACCTATACAAGGTTTTTAAAAACTGCCTTTTAAAAAGGCTTCCATTATATATAAAAGAGGTAGCTCTCTTGTACTCTGATAGTCTCTTCAGATTAGAATGTAATATTTCATGCTTTGCAAGTCGCCTAGACATGGCTCTGGAACTTTGTGCATATCAATATAAAAATCCAGGGCATGAGCCCTGATTCACTGTCTGGGATTATAAACAAATGTGGTTTAGGATACAGATGTTTTGTTTATTACATCAGTTATGCTTGGCAAAAAAACAGAACTGCTACATTGATTGTGCTGAACAAAGAGGTAAATTTAAAAGTCAAATTCCTATTTCATGCTTTCAGTGTGTGAAATTTGAAGCCCAATAATGAATTACTTTTTATATTATAGAAACAAAGAGAAATAAGGAAAACAATGCTGAATTTAAAAATGAAGATTTTAAATATGTCAAACACAATATTTGTGAAGCTTACAGGAGGTGGTGGGAGAGGAAAAGAGGTAATCCTTGTATGCGCTGGCCTTCAATTTTGTGAAGGGCAGCAGGGGTGTGTACACCTTTCTGGTTTCTCATCCCTAACGCATTAAGGGTAGGGACAGTATCTTGGTTTGCCGGTAATGGAGATGTATTTGTGGTACAGCAAGCAGTTCCGCTGCTTCTTCATGCCACATGACTAGAATTCTCCTCTTCTGCAGACACCACAATCCTTTAAGGAAGAGGAACCTTGGGTGAGGAATTCACCAAAGGCCACGATTTCAACTAAGATGCTGGACGTGCCAGCAGATGTGCCTGTGAAATTAGGATATAGAAGCAGCCTGAGGATATGAGCACTCATCTGTTGTCTACAGACAAAGCAGCCGCCAGCACTGGTGGTCACATAAGCTGACTGTTGCCATCACTGCTTTAGCAACCTACAGAATATTGGTTAAATGAGGTTGTATGGGGTGTGATCATTGCTCTGGCTATTGTAGAGCCCTGTGCCCCTTTGCAAAAGGTGTCATAGGTAGGGACCACTGTTAGCTGGGTGATGGGGAAGCCACTCAGGAGAGAGATTCCAGTGCTGCCTGGCTGAAGAGCAGAGCGCCCACAGCTAAGTTTTTGTTTTTCCTGGTGATGCATATACAAAAGTTATTCCACACTTGGAAAAATCTGCACATGGATTTAAAAGATTAGAGGGAACTTTGGTAGGGACCATTTAAATTACTCTCCCCTGTGGGGTCATGCAGATGCTTTGCACTGTTGGAAACATTCTTCAGTCCCTGGCTGGCCATGGTCAAAGCATCCAGGCCCCCTGACGTGCCGGAGCTCTGGAAGAGAGCCATCTCCTATGAGGGGAGCACAGGGATTGGTGCCTGCCGTCTCACTGTTCCCTGAAGTGCTGCCAGGTGTTCAGTCAGCTTGGTTCTGTGCCACAGATCTGCCGGTTTTTAATTTATGCCCTCCATTTGCCCATGCCATCACCTGCATACATTATGTGGATGCTCTCGCCCTACAGCTGATATCCACACACACAGCTGCACGGGGACTGCGGCTTAGCAGCAGATTGTATTGGGGTTTGCCTTAAAAAAAACCACTATCCATAAAACTAGATTTTTGGCCCTTCTGCTTGCTGGGCAACCTCCCTTTTCACATTAGGCCCATAGCCTTGATTTGGCTCTTCATCCCCATCAGCCTCCTTGACAGTGGGGATGCTGAACAGCTGCCAATACTCTCACCAGACTCTAGGATAGCAGATATGCTTTAAGCAAGATAGTTAGTGAAAGATATCACTGGAAAGGTTAGGATTTACTCAATATGATTATCCCATTTGTATGCATTTATCACTTCTGTATCTGGGTAACTACCACTGACACTTAAGGAACTACAGCGGAAAAACCAGACAGGGCTGATGGCCCATCAGCAAGGACAATGGACTGTGAAAAGGATGGGCCTTCCTATAGACCAGGGTTTCTCAGCTTTTTTTTTTAATAAAGTACCCCTTTAAAAAAATTATAAGTATCCCCAGTACCTATAGTTTTCATACAATTTTTTTCTACCATTGCAAAACATTTGTTTAAAGAACTTAATCATAGCGCTGGAGGTGCAGGGGGAGGGAAGAGATGAAATTTTTGGGTGTAGAAAGTACAAAAACAATAAAGCGCTGTAAAACACAAAAATTCAGTTTTCTTCAAATTTCAGTTGTGTTGATGTACCCCCCCAGACTTCTTGAGTACCTCTAAGGGTACTTGTATCAATGGTTGAGAAACACTGCTGTAGACTATACAGCTACTGACTCAGGCCACCTGACTGTAGCATCCCAGTGACCATATCTCCTGGTACTATCCTGCCTCTTAGAACACTGATCTGTTCCACTGGGAGAAAAGGGCCAAAGGAGGACTGAAATCAGACAAAGTATTCCTGCCTTATGTAGAATTTTCACAAGGCAGGGGAAGAAAACAATGTTGGTCTGCAAGCATCACTCTGGGGTGGGGAGGCAGAGATGAAGCAAGCTGAAGTTAGTCCTTTTGTTTCTAAATGTTAACTGAAGGGTGGAGGAGAACTGCTGGATCTAGGCTAAAAGGATACCTCTGGCTTGCGAAGGACTGACAATATCTAGGGTGAGGAATCATTATGTATAACAAGTTTCTTTAGTGAATCTAGGTTAGTTTGCATACGTTGTATTATTTTCTTAGTAATCTGCTGTGTTCTGCTTGCAGCCCCTTTAACAAAAGACATTTTAAGTGGTCAACTAAAACTTATTCCTGGTTTATAACACAAGCCAGTTTATGTAATTTATAAACAGGGGTAGGAGAAAGTGCACATCCCTCTCCACATTGAGGAAGAGGGACAATTTTTTACAAGCTTGTGCAGTGCAGATCCTTCTATACAGTGCAAGACAGCATTATTTTGCTTTTGTCCCTCCCCCCCCCCCCCAAAAGAGGTGTTCACATGAGTGGTGGGTGAGTCCTCTCACATAGAGATGACTTTAGCCTGGCTCTGACCTTGGGTATGGCACTCTGGGCATGTGAGGGCTGCAAGACCAATTCAGCAAAGCAGGGAGAGAGAATCCAGGCTGGTGGAGCAGGAGAGGCTCAGTGAAACTCCACTACATGAGGTGGCATACTGGATGGGTGCAGGAGGGGTTTCCAACACATCACGATGATTAGATTGAAACCACCACCAAATAATTGATAGTAAAATGCACTGAAACATCCATAACTCCCCTGGAAGCAGTGATGTGGAAGCTTCAAAAAATGGACACAACCTCATCCGTCCATACTAATTTAATTTAATTGGTTACTGAAAAACTTGGAGACATTTTCACTGTAGCATAGTTGCACCAACCACTGATTTGATTATTTACGCAATCACAGTTTAACTTATAACCAACGATTAAAAACACTATCACAGCGCATTAATTTCTCATGGACTTGGAAAGTGGTATTGCTGCTGACAAGTGAAACGTTCTGCACACAACTCATCTCAAATTTGGAAAAAAGATTAGCCTAAATACAATAAAAACCAAAAAAAAAAAAAAACCTGCAAAAATGCCTGCTGCTGTAAATTAGAGGAAATCTGCTTCTGTTTGCAGTTTCAGTTCCCTGTGCAGCTGGAAGTGAGAGGTCTGGGCATTGTCAGGGGTTGTCAGTCACTGAAACCAAACCAGGAGGGACTATAATTACCTATACCCAACTGTTCAGTCATAGCAAAGGTCTCAGAATAAATGTTATCTTTCTAATTACCTGAGGATTTCTGTCTGTCTTCAAGGGACTGTTTTATCAGGCCTCCATACACAAATGCTAGCGCTAAAGTTCATGCAGTGCTAGGGAACAGTTTGGTGAAAGTGGATCACTTCTAGAAATATTTCAGTAAAGCAGAAATGTTTTAAGAAGTAGTTTTCAAATAGCAGAAGCTGCTTTTCCTTTACTAAAAAAGGGCAAATCTCAGGTCGAGTCTATTCACTAAGTACAGGCAGTCCCCGGGTTACATACAAGATAGGGACTGTAGGTTTGTTCTTAAGTTGAATCTGTATGTAAGTCGGAACTGGCGTCCAGATTCAGCCTGTTGAAACTGATCAGCGGCTGATTCCAGGAAGCCCGGGGCAGAGCAGCTGGGGTGCTGCCGGGTTGTTCCAGTAGCGCCCAGAGCGGCGCTGCGGGACCAACCGGCAGCGCCCCAGCTGCTCTACCACAGATGTCCGGAGAAAAGCCTGGTCTGCTTGGGGGGGGGGGGCGCACTAGCTGCACGCCCCCCCCCCCCAGCAGACCAGGGAGACGCGGGCGGCGGACCGAGACGCACCGACCGCCCGGGTCCTCCGTGGCTTTGCTCCGCATCTCCCTGGTCGGCTGGTCACCAGCCGACCAGGGAGACGGGGAGCAAAGCCACGGAGCACTGGGGCAGCGGGACAGCCCAGACACGCCGCAGCTGTCCCGCTGCTGGCGTCCTCAGAGGCTTTGCTCCCCGTCTCCCTGGTCTGCTGGTCTCCAGGAGACCAGGGAGACGCGGAGCAAACCCCGTTCTTAACTGCGGATCCAACATAAGTCGGATCCGCGTAACTCGGGGACTGCCTGTACCCAAAAATTCAGACGCTCATCTGTACTTACCTGAATCTCTTGATTTTGCCTTATTAGGCAGGAAATGTAACAAGCTCTTCCATTACATTTCTGATATGCCTGCTTTTTCCTGGGCCAGAGATAACATATGAGCATCCTTCTTTGGATTACTTTCTGCTTCTTGAGCTAAGAGGGCCAGAGATCCACGGAAACAATACATTATTTAAAGCTATTTTATTTCTCAAATAAAGTTTTGGGTGCAAGTTCTAGGTACAACTTCAGGCCACGCACTCAAGATGCACTTCCAGAGAGTCAGTTTCTTATGCAAATGCAGCTCTCCACAATGAAACAAACTTAAAATACCCTTTACATAAATGAGAGCCATCCATAGGCTTATGTGGGGGAAGCTGCTCCAGGCCCCAGGCTTTTGGAGGCCCTGTGAAAAATGCCCCAATTGTCCTATAGACAGGAGGGACCGGGGGAACTACAGGGCTGGGCGACAGCAGGAGTGCCCCCTCCCCACACACAGGCCGTGTAAGCTGGAGTGGCCTAGCAGCCTGCCCTGTCCCACTGTACCTCTCTCCTGCCCACTGGGTTTGGCTTCCTGGTGGTGGCAGGAAGTAACATGCCCAGGTCCCAGGGCTCCATTTCCCATTGTCAGGAAAAACAGGGTACAGCAGGCGGTATGGCAGGGCCTCTCTGGCTCCCATTGCCCCCATGGTGAGTGGGTGGCAGAGGCAACCCCTGCTGTCACTGTACCAAGCCCCATAATCTCCCAGGTTGCATTGCTCAAGGGAGGGGGCAAGGAGGCAAAGTGGGAGGGAGCAGGAGCAGGGCTTGGGGAAGGGGTAGAACAGGGGCAGGACCAGCGGCGGGTTGTCCCAGGTCCTGAGCCCCACCTTGGGACAGCTCCGTGTATAATAATTGTGTTCCTACAGCACCTAGAAAACTGGGGTCTGGTCCCTGGCTAAGCTCCTAGGTGCTTTGTATTTATATTGTTCTATAGCCCTGTATGTAGACTTATAACTTTACACTGAACTGATTTTTTCATGTCACTTGAAGTTTTGATTTTTTTGCCTGCAATCCGGGCTGGAGACCAGTCCTCAGTAAGAACAAAGCACCTGGATTGTCTTACTTCCCAAAAACCACCATTTTTCAATTATTCTAATAATGGCCTTATCTAGCACTTATGGAAATGAATGGGCATGACCACTGACTTTTCTGGGAGTTGCATCAGGTCCTACGCACACAGAAGAGTCATTCCCCATCGTTGTACACTAGGAAAAATTGTGTTGATGTTTTGTTTGCCACCTCACAACTAAAGAAAACACTAGGTGAATGGATTTTACTCAGAGTGTTTATAAAACAGGGCACATGGGTGAAGAGCAAGCAGAAAACATTTCAGTTGAAAGAGGATTTTTCAGAAGTTTGTGAGCAGCTGAAAACAAAGTATTTTTGAGGAAGTCCTGATATAACCTCACTAAAACATTCTGTTCCAAAAGCATGATATAAGGCAGTCAAGCTTCGATCCCATATAAACAAGCCACATTTGTAACAAGCTCTTTTTTGTACTATTGCCCTTCTCAGTCTCTGCAAACAATTTTGCAGGCTTTAGAAAGGGGAGGAACAAAGAAATCAAAATAAAAGTGTAAAGAAAGATCTGAAAGAACTTATTGAAATAGGATAATCAAAACATGCCATATATCAAAACTGCTTGGAAAAGTCCACAGAAGGACAACATTTAGTAGGGTATATTAAAAACAGACCAAATGCTCCAAAACAACATGTGAAACTACTGAATAGGCCTACCAGTTGGGCTTCCTTACTGTATGTACAGTCTGAAATGACTTTGGACCTTACACATTTTAGACAGGCAGCTTCAGAGACAAGGCAAGTAGTAATCCCATTCCACCCTCGATACTTGTGGCCTAAGCATTGTACCATGGAGAATATCTTTTTACCCCTCATGCTTCCCCTTCCTCCTCCTAATAGTCTGTTGCCACCAATTATCTTTTGGCAGCTTTCAGTACTCTTCCCTATTTTCTCCCCTTGTCAAGAAGAAAGAGCAATGCCCACAAGAAAGCACACAATGTTACATTCCAGCACTGGTTTCCCCAAAATGCTTTAATCACTATTCTGAGGCTCTCCTGTGGAAATTCTCTGAGGTGGGTGGGGGAAGCATCTACCTCTGCAACTTTTGTCTGTGGTGCTGCAGTCACACCCTTCCAGGGGGGAAGAAAAGGGAGATTGCTACCTTGCAGAGGAGGAAGTGGTGTAACCCTGGTTTCTACAAGGAATTTGATTCCTAACTCTCGGCTGGGGCCCACCCTCTGCATGGGAAGGTGGCCAGTCTGTGCCAATTCGTGGCCTTCCTCCCCTTTCTGGTGGCCCAGCACCTGAGGGCATGTCTATACTGGGGAGTTATTTCAAAATAACAAGGCGAGCACGCACACCATCAAGTCTGTTATTTTGAAAAAAAGGGGCTTGTTATTTCAAAATACCAACAACGTCTGCTTGTGAAGAGGAATAAGATTATTTCAAAATAGTTATGTGGGGAGCCATTTATTTCAAAATAATCTAGTAGTGTAGACATAGCCGGAAGGCTCTCGTTTGCCATTAGCTCCCTGCTTCATGAATATATTCCAACCCGCAGCATCTGAGGAGCAGAAGCTACACATGAAAAATGAGTGTGCTCACTACCAGAGAGAGAAAGAGAGAGACCGAGACCCTTGATGGGAAAGGAAACGAAGTGTCAAACAAAGTGTCAGCTCCAAACCTGAAAACGCACAAGTGCATGAAAGTCACTCATAGGGGTGAATTTCTGTGAGTTCCTGCACCAGAATGCAGTAAAGCATGTGAGAGAGACTCCATTTTTGCTCATATTTTTCTTATCTGTATGTACAAAGGGAAGGGAACACGTGAGCTGTTACTGTAGCTTACTAGACTAATAAAGAACAATTTTTCTTGTTGAAAAATCAGCTTACAGGTAGCCTGCTGACAACCATATTGCCTGAGTCCATGTCTGAATTTAAAAAAATTACAAAGTGTTAATGGGTTTGAACCATGTTTCCCCTTATAGGGAAAGGAAAGGTGTGGAAAGAGATAAGAGCTGCAAAAAGTGACTAAAAAAACCTGAGCTGTGCAAATTGACACATGAAACCCAGGGGCACAGCCCTAATATTTTACCATAAGGAGGAACAGCAGTTCTCATAGCCACTAAACAATTTTCTGTAGTAACTTAGGGCTAAATCCCTCCTACCTTTTCAACTACACAGTCCTACTAGATGAATGCCTTGGATCAGGAAGGCCTTGTTCTCTCTCTCTCTCTCTCACAGACACACACTTGTACCCTTTAACTCTCCCCACTATAGTTAAAGCAGCTCAACCCTGTTGCAGGGTCCACTCACCATTCGCCTCCTCTTGGCTGCTCTGGGGATTAGGTCTTGCCAGGTTTGACACCCACTTTTGTGATTCATTCACAGGCCTCTCGGTCTCTGCGATGCAGGGTGTTTTTCCTTCACAGCTTAGCCCTTCTGCCAGCTTACTGTAGTTCTCCCCTTGAGGGGTACTAGAGTCCTACTAGACAACTGTCCTAGGCCACCTTGACTTTACTGCCTGGCCTGTGCCACTTCCTCAAGGGTGATATGGATAGGCCTGAGCTCCACTTACTCTGGGTTCCAGCCAGGGGCCCTACAAACAGCAACCAAGGTCTGCCGAGTCCCAAACCTTGCTACTATTTGCCTAGGCTGCACCTGCTTTGTCTCTGTCAGACTCTTGCTCTACTCTCTGCTGGGTATTCTGCTCCCCCAGGACCTCTGTTCTCCTCTAGTTTCCTCCTTTCCCTCTCTCAGGCTAGAGAGCAAGTGCAGCTCCCTCTGGTCTCAGCCTCCTAATGCTGCACCAGCTCAGCCTGTTCCTGTCCAGCTGGGTGCTATCTTCTGGTAGGGCTTCCAAGACAACCTACTTCTCCCTCAGGTGCAGTCTATCAGGTTAATTAGCCCCTTCCTCATTAACCTGCTCAGGAGTGAATGCCTCATCTCAACCCCCCTACTGTGGATGTGTTTATACTAAGATAGAAGTGCTCATACTGGAAAACCTGCATAGCGCAGTCCTAAGATAAGCAGAGTTTGCATTGTTTTTATGTGGCCAATATGCACACGACTTGGAATTAGCACAGGTAGATTGGCTCCATTTATGGTGCTTTATACTTCATCCCATTTTGGGTGGTTTGCAAAAGTTACAAACAGCAGAGGAGAATGAAACAACCTGAATAAAGCAAAACTCATTTTTTGTTTATGAGAGTTTAACAGGGTATGAAGTTTGTACAAATGTATGTAAACCACCTCTATGAAGGGAGTAGTTAACAGGGCTGGGAGCACCGCCTGGTTCCCACTTGTGCTTTGCAGTGCTGTAACTTACTGTGCTTGACAGCGTTCTCTATTTTTTCATCCTTGTATGGAATAAATGTTATGTGCACCAAGGCAAGTGCAGATCTACACCACTAATAGAAACATATGCTATTGCAGTGGTCCCCAACCTTTTGAGGTTGTCGGGCGCCAGGGGGCGTGGCCGTTTGCCCACCGGGCGCAGGGGGCGGGGACACTTGCGCGCCCGGGGGCGGGCCCCCCCCTTGCCGCATGCCCAGGGGCGGGGCCCCCCATAGCTGCGCGCCCGGGGGCGGGGCCCCCTCCAAGGGCCGCGCGCCTGGGGCCAGTGCTCCCCGCCCCTGCCGAGTGCCGCGCGCCCGGGGCCGGCGCTCCCCCCCCTCCCGCCAAGTGCCGCGCGCCCGGGGCCGGCGCTCCCCCCCTCCCGCCAAGTGCCACGCGCCCGGGGCCAGGGCCGGCGCTCCCCCCGCCCCCGCCGAGTGCCGCGCGCCCGGGGCCAGCGCTCCCCCCCTCCCGCCAAGTGCCGCGCGCCCGGGGCCAGGGCCGGCGCTCCCCCCGCCCCCGCCAAGTGCCGCGCGCCCGGGGCCGGCGCTCCGCCCCCCCCCTCCCCCCCCGCCGAGTGCCGCGCGCCCGGGGCCGGCGCTCCCCCCCGCCGCGCGCCCGGGGCCGGGGCCGGCACTCCCCCCCACCGCGTGCCCGAGGCCGGCGCTCCCCCCCACCCCCCCACCGAGTGCCGCGTGCCCGGCGCTCCCCCCGCCAAGCGCGCTCCCCCCCGCAAGCGCCCGTGCGCCATGTGCCCGGGGCCAGGCCAGCCCCGAGCACCTGGTGGGTGCATTGAAATGCCCCCGCGGGCGCCATGGCGCCCGCGGGCACCGTGTTGGGGACCACGGTGCTATTGGATGTGGGTGCTGTGGGCACTTTGCTAATCAGCTGGGCAGAACCTGGCTCTCTCCTGAGTGGCCATCCGAGCACTCAGCTTACGGGGAACTCTGGTACTCTGGTGAGGGGAGTGTTTTTTCACATCCCTGAGCCAGAAAGTTACAGTGCTATAAAGTGCCAGTGCAGACTTAGCCTAACAGATTTATTTGGGCATAAGCTTTCGTGGGCAAAGACCCACGTTGTCAGATGTTTATATTTACAGAGCATCGTGTTAGCAAATGTTTCCAATAATCTCTTTGGAATGTTTGAATAGTCAGCAAACATCTGCACAATGTCATCTCAGAGCCTCCCAAAGTGCTATGTTGGTTATGCTGAGACCCCAAAGGGGTCAATAAACATATATAAGAAACCAAACCAAACCCTAATCCAAACAGCTATGATGACAGAACCATTCTTCAACGCACTGTAGTATTCATGTTAGATTTCACTGTAAAACAAACTACAGAGATGTGCCGCACTTGGGTACTGCTTGAGGCACCGGAGGGACAGCCAAGACATATGTCTTTTCTCTCATGGTGCCATGGAATTTACCTCTTCTACTACGGAGTCCTATATTTATTCTCCCAAAGGAATTCACTGTTGTTATTTTCAAAGTAGAATACCTGCAAATGTTGGACATTAAAACAATCTGAGGTGGCCCAAACCCCAAGCCATTTTTATGCATGAGCAAAGGGTTCTCCTGTGAACTCTCAGGCCATTGAGGATGGGCTATATGAATGCTTTGTGCACAGACCTGCGGAGCTGTTCAGTGGTGTGGGACGTATATAAATACATTCCTCACCCACCTGGGAGCCTTCCATGGATTCAGGATACACGGAGTCTATTGCAGCCCTGCGAGGCAGCCTGTGGGGGAGAAAGCAAAGACCAGGGATTGGGACAGAAGAAGACGACAATGGAGCTTAGGGTTAGGCTTTGAAGGAAAAGTGTCCAGTCCCCCTTCACTGTAATTGCCTCAGCAGGAGGAAGTGTGTGGACCCTTCCCCTATGACTGGTAGTGCCAACATGAAGCAGTCAGCCAGCAGTGAACTCTGAGCACGTAGCTCCTTCATCCCACCCCAACCTGCCGCTCAGGTGGAGTAGTCCAGAGCCCTACCACCCCCGGACATCAGGGGACATGTTATCACCCCCACTCATTGCCATATATACCATCTGGGATGGGGGCGGTGTGAGGGAAAGGCAGCACACACTCTCCAAAGGAGGGGGCAGAGCAGCCCAAAGTATTCATGTGGTAGCTTCTAAGGGAAACCCGTTTCTCCCATTGGTTCATAGTATTGATGATAAAAAAAAGCAAATGCCTTTTATACATTTTCTCCAGAGGCACTGACTTTCTAATGTGCCAGGAGGTACTCCCCCTGGCTCTGCCCCAAACCCTACTCCCACACTCCACAAGGCCCCATCCTGCCTCTTTCTGCCCTTTCTCTGCCACACCTATTCCTGCTCCCATGCCTCCTCCTGTCCCCTCCCCTGAGAGTGCTCCACCCTCGCTCCTTTCCCCTTGACCCCTCACCACCTCCTGCATGCCACTGAACAGCTGATCACCCCGGTATGGGCGGTGATAGGGGAGGTGCCAATGGGTGAGAGGCACTAGGGAGAGCAGAAGGAGCTGATCTGGGGACTGCTGAGCATCCTCTCAGTACCTATGATTCCCTCCGCCCCCAAATGTATCTATAACCTCCACCAAAATTTTGATATTTTCATCCTCATCCCCCCATGTAAAGTATTATTTACCTGCTGGCCACATTATGGAGCTTGCTATATGAAGAAACATCTCTCTCCCTTTAGCTGCTTTCTCTGCAGCTCCCATGATAGGTGGAAAGAATTCAGAATATTGCATTGTTGGAGAGGTGTCTTTGCAAGTTTATTGGAGCTGGAGGGAGTAATTTCTACATTTTTGGCTTGATACAGTTTGTGACACCCAATAGTGTTCTCTGAGAATGCCAGAGCTGGATTTGTCAGAGGGGAAAGGGCAGCTCCTTTATTAACTGTGCATACCCCTCACCTCTGTCTGTGGCTGCTCAGATATCTGGAACCATCTGGTTCATGGGAAAGAAGTCAAGTATCAGCACAGTCACCCCAATAAGAATCACATTGTGTTTGCACTGTTGCATGGGTGTGTCTACTGAAAACAAGTTAATTTCTACGCAAAGAAGAGCTCATGCACAATACAATATTCCTATGTCAGCCCAGAGAGTGGGTTAAAGATTCTACATTACAGCAGGGTTCCTCCCTCCTCCCACTTTCTCTGCAGCACAGGGCACTTGCAGGGTTCATTTAGAGCTGTGGTTCCTAAACTTTTCGGCATTATGCCCCCTTTTTGATTTTTGAGAAACCCTTACGCCTCCGTCCCAAAAATAGCAGCAAAACTCGTTGAGAAAAAAAAAAAGGAACTGACCGGAGCTGAAAAACAGTCACGGCCCCTTTAATTCCGGGGCCAGTGTAAAAAAAAAAAAAAACGGTGCCAGTACTCCAGGGGAAAAGTTGTTGAGCCCAAAAAAAAAAAAAAAAAAAAGGCGGGGAGGGGGGGAGTTGCCTATTTAAGAGCAGAGCAGGCATTGCCCTTTTAAGGCAGACATTTCGAAGTCTGTCTAGGATGCTTCATCCTCTCCCTGCTCCAGCCAGCCTGAGCTATGTGTGTTCTGGCGGATGCCTGAGCCAGGAAAAACAGAAAATTCTGGACATTCCACATGGTATTTTCTGAATTTTTTGACCGGGCTCTTTCTTGCCAGGGGAGGATTGAGCGGGGGAGGGGGAGGGCTGTATTACCTCATGCCCCCCTGGAATTTCTTCAAACCCCCCCCCCCCTCCATGGGGATGCACCACCCAGTTTGGGAACCTGTGATTTAGAGTAAAGGATGTATTCTCTGTAACTTGAAGTCTTAAAAATCATGACTTGAGCAACTCAGGAATGGGGGGGTGAATTTCCATGGCCTGCAGTGTGCAGGAGGTCAGGCTAGATAATCATGATGGTGCCTTCTGGCCTGAACTCTATGATCTGGTTGAGATGGGAAACAGAGCTTTGGTGGTGAAGTGACAATGTCCCTATCTGGAGCAAAATGCAGGACAATGCAGCACTTTAAAGACTAACAAGATGGTTTATTAGATGATGAGCTTTCGTGAGCCAGACCCACTTCCTCAGATCAAATAGTCTCAGATCAAACCCTATCTGGAGGGCTTGCAGATTGCCAGGTTCCAGCTGAAACTATTTCCAGCAGGGGGAAGAAACTTCTACAGAGTGCTTAGGCCAGCACTACACTGAATGATAGGGTGAGCCAGAGGGTTGCCAACCCTCCCAGATTTGGCCAGGAGTCTCCTGGAATCGGCCTCAATCTCCTTGTCACTATTAAAGGCAGAGCGGGAGAGTGTAACAGGCCAAAGTCCCACTGGCAGCACAGTGGAGGCAAAGGCAGGCTCCCGACGTGCCTTGGCTCTGCACAGCTCCCAGAAGCAACTGATATGTCCCTCTGGCTGCTAGGCACAGGGATGGCCAGGGGATCTCTGAGCACTGACCTCACAGCTCCCATTGGTAGGGAACCATGGACAATGGGAGCTGCAGGGGCAGTGCCTACAGGCAGGGGCAGCCTCTAGTGCTGCCTGGCCACCCCTGAGCCCAGGAGCCTGATATGCCAGTTGCTTCCAGGAGCCACCTAAGGAAAGCACCGGCTGGCTGGAGTGCACACCTCTCACCCCTTCCTGCAACCCAACCTGGTTCCCCAGCCCTGAGACCCCTCCCATACCCAAACTCCATCCCAGAGCCTGCACCCCTCACTCCCTCTTGCGCCTCAACCCCGTGGGCCTGCAGCCCCTCCCACATTCCAAACCCTTAGGCCCCAGCCCAGAGATTGCACCCCCCACACCTCTGCCCCAGCCCAGCAAAAGTGAGTGAGGGTGGGAGAGAGTAAGCGATAGAGGGAAGGGTAATGGAGTGAGTGGGGATGGGCCTCAGAGAAGGAGCAGAGCAGGGGTGGGGGGGGCCTTGGGGAAGGGTTGGGGAAGGGGCAGGATAAGGCTGTTTAGGCTTGTGCAGTTAGACAGCTGGCAACCCTAATGATCCAGTAGGTCAGGCAGTGGTATGAATAATAGTCCCTACCTCGGAGTGCTATAGTTAAGCAGACATGACCGCTGGTTTAGACAGCTCTAGGTCAATGGAAGAATTCAGTTGATCTAGCTACTGCCTCTAGTGAAGATGGATTAACTACTGGGGCAGGAGACCTCCCCCCTCCCCCATCACTGTAGCCAGCATTTACACTGAAATGTGGCAGCCGTGTCATTGTGGGGTTTCCTTCTAGACACAGCCTAGGCCTCAGTCTTGGGATTAAAGCCTTTAGATTTGATTCTTTTTCATGTAAATATATTAGTCTCCTTTCATTACTTCAATGAGGTGATCAAAAGAAAAAGTGGTGGGGGGTGAGGGAGGAGAGGGCTCTTTTCTTTGCTCAGTAGCATCAGTTTCACTTCTTTGTAATTCAGCTGACTTCAATGGAATATCGCCCAATTCATTCTGGGGTAAAAACGGGAATCAGCCTCATAACAGGCTTTGGTATTTTGGGTAGGTAGGAAGAAGGCTCTTTTCTAGGGCAAAAGGCTGCACATTTGCTATCTCTCCTGCTTTAAAAGGAAAGCTTCTGAAGTAGAGGTGAAGCTAAAGGAAGATCTATAAATAAGGAATTTTATATTCTATGAGGCCTGTTGAATTTCTTGATCTGAAGCTAAGAGCAAATCAGAGTCACAATCAAGGCACCTGAAGATACGCTAGGCAGCAATTAGTTTCTTACTGGGGTTTGAAAGATGAATTATTACATTTAGACTTATCCACAGTCTATGCAATAACATGTACTGGATAACAGTTTGAGGAATTGCTTACAGGCAGGCCTGTGAAATGACTGGTTTTCCTTTTATCGGGACTTGTTCATGAAATCTGATTCTCACAGCTACAGACAAATGTGACACATGGCAACATCCTCTCCCAGTTCTGCCAGCAAAGTGGACTTTCATGGGGAAAACATCAGAGTTCTATCCATGCGCAAAATCTTGATTTCTTGATTTAGCCTGTAAGAGCTTCAAGACACGCCTGTCTTGCTCACTCTGTCTGATAGCTCCAACTGGCATTAAGCAAATAACCATATAAAGACATTTCCCGTTTTCACAGCTTTGTGTTGAAAACTGAATGTTCAGCCTGGGAGCAGCTCCAATATAGGCAAGCTGTCGGCAGTGTCAAAAGGACCTGCTCCCCAGCAGAGCATAATGCACCTGACATCATCTATGCTCCCAACTTATTCATTACACAGAAGTCTGCAGAGAGAGTCCTGCAGGAGCCAGTTACATTAGTTCTGTCTGTGCCAGGGATGTTCCCAGCAATGTGGTTAGGGCAAGATTCAATCTCCTTTGTGCCACCAGATTGATGCAGATAAGCTGGGACAAAGAAATGTATCTGGCCGTACAGGTGCGAATGAGAATATGGAGCCTTATGATCATTCTCCCTTACAGGACTCTTGGCCCAAACCATGGTTTTTTCAGTAGCCCCACCAATTCCTCCTTTTCCATCCTTCACGTAGGGACCATTCTAGAAAAGTTTGAGCAGAACAATTCTGAAGGGTGACTGTAACCAGAGAACAGACATCAGTCTTTCAGAGCATGTGCATCCATGGACTACTAGAAGGTAAAAGGAGGCAGATGCTATAGAGGAAGAAGGTTAAAAAGACAGACCATCTGAATTATAGCAGTTTCAGCAATAAAGCATCTTCCTGCTGAGTAAGCTGCAAGTAACCAGTGAGTTTGTTTTGTAAGATGGTAGTTTATTCAGGTTCAACTCATCCTGCCCCCTCAAAACTGATTCAATGACCTTTCTTGACAGCAGGAGAAATGGATACTGATGCCTGAAGAGATTCCAGTGTGAATTATGTACACTTGAGAGGTTTGTTGAATACATAGGTTGTATAAATAAAATCAAGAGAAGGTTTTTAGTTGCAACAAGAAACCGGGCAGAAATTTCCACAGTTGTACAGATAGCTGGATCTGATTCTTCACTCCTCTGCAACTTGCCTAGTCATTTGCATATATATGCAAAGTGGATGTAAAATGGCACGTGTGAAAACTCTACCTCTTCTATTGTGCAGTCAAAGAATTGGGTCTGAATATATTGTATGTCATAAAAGGAAAATATCCTTAAAGGAATACTTATTATACAGCTTTAAACTGACGTTGCAAAAAGTAAAGTAAAACAAAGAAAACAAGACTTAGGCAATGTCTCCTTTCTATAATGGGGGAATAAGAGCATAAAGAAACATCTAAAGCAATTGGCAAGCTCAGTCCATGGGAATGATCCTTTCATATGTTCTTGGAATGCTCATCACCTCAAAGGGGAAGCGAGAATGAAAAAGTTAGTGAAAAGAAAGGAACATAGAATCTGAGATAGTTTTCACACAGTGAAATGCTGAAGCTTTTTCCTGTTAAATTTTTTTCAGAAGCGTGAACTTTCAATGAGATTCCCTAGATTTTATTGATCTAGTGTATCTACTTTCTTAACCTTCACTATTGACTTGTATACACACAAGGATATAATTGCACGACAAAATGTTATCAGAATGTGGCTGTTGCTTTTTCCAAGGACATTAGAAGCCTCCCAGCTGCTTTGGTCTTGTATAGCAGGATTGCTAAATGCACTTAGAGGCAGTGATGAAGAGTTCTGCTATCCATCATGGAGTCATTTTTCAAACTGTGTTTGCTTCAGCTGTAAGAATGTGGTGCATGCAATTTTGTGTAATAAAAATATGTAGGGGATGACATTCAATCTGTTTCCCTTGTCGTTTTGGGACATTGTTTTCCTTTTTCATTTAAAAGGATTCCAGATAACCTAAGTGCAGTCCCAAGTTGTGTGTATGCAATTGCTAGTAGAGACGCTTCTGTGGAATACAAGGAAGAGACAATATAAAGGTCGCAGCAAAGAAACTGAACTTATCAGTTTAATCTTACCCTCTTTTTTTATGCCATTTAAACATTAAGATCTACAGAATCCCCCTCAGGATACACTTAATGCACAAAATCAGTTTACATGGAGCAGCTCTAAGGCACTGAGTGTACGTCTCTACACTACAGGACGAAGTCGACTTAAGATACACAACTTCAGTTACGTTACTTGCGTAGCTGATGTCAAAGTAGCTTAACTCAGCTTTTGGCGCTGTCTACACTGCAGGAAGTCAAAGGAAGAACACTCTTCCTTCGACTTCTCTTACTCCTCATGAAAGCAGGGTTAGCGGCATCGATTGGAGTGCCCCTCCCTCTCATGCTGTCTTAATTAGACTGCTAATTCGAACTCTGGAACATCGACAGCGACAGCTTCGATCTTCCTCTGTAGTGTAGATGTACCCTGATTCAACAAGGAAAGGGAATAGCAAGGATTACTCCTTAACTGGGATAGTAATGGTACAAGTTCTGTTTAAGAGGGAACATGACAGGTATGAAATTCTAAGTTCTGGAGTTTTAAATCCAGAATTTGATAAATTCAGCACCTGATTCATCATGGCATTACTTTGGTTTTACATTGGTATAGCTTCACTGAGTTCAACACTGCACTAGGTATGACACTAGCACAGTGTTTCTCAAAGTGGGCTGCGGGCCCACTTTGAGAAAGCTGCTAACGGGCTGCTCCAGTTTGTTTACTTTATGGCTCTGCCACCAGGGAGCCTTGTGCCTCCGATTGGTTGCAGTTCACTGTTTGCAGCCAAGGGGAGCTGCAGGAAGAGTCTCTGGGCAGCTTAGCAGAATCTATTTCAGTCTCTGAGGAGAAATGCTGTACAAGGCAAAATCAGCATCAGGCATACTGCTTGTTCAATATCCAGTGAACAAACACTGTTGTATAGTTAGAAAATCATTAAACTAAGAAATTTTGAGAAAAAGACATAAGGTAAATGGAAATATATTCTGAAAAATAGCACTTTTGGAGAATCAGTCATGTTATCAGCCAGATAGAAAATTGTGCATTTGGATCATTTGCACATTTCCCATCTGAGTGCATAATTGTACCCACAAGTCGTTGATATCGCCTAAGAGGAATGCTAAGGCCTTCTTTGTTAGTTTGGCTGGTTCACAAACTGTCAAGTTCATCTTTCTTTACCTCTCTTAAGAAGAAAATGTATTTCCTTTGAAAGCTCAATCAGTAATTTCCATAGATAATAGGAAAAACCTATTTTGATCAAATCAAAGAGTGATTGTCTTTTTTCAATGGAAAAAAAAATTGTTAAATAAAATGCTTCAGATGCATATGCCAAAACTTGCACTATGAGAAGTACCTTCAGATGTGTCTATATTTTAAAGTATGTAAGAAGAAAGTCCATAGAAAATTCAAATAACTTAAGAACCCTCTTAATAATACCTACCTATGCTAAAGGACTTTAAGCTTATAAATGGCTTCACAGACATATTTTAATCCTCACAACACCCTTGTTACATAGGTATTTGTAAATATTATTGTCCCGCTCCAGTTAACTCATAGTTAAAAAGTGTCTGAATCATGTTTTGCTGTTCTGGCTTGTTAGAAAGGTGTGTAGTGTGAATATGTATTTGGCACCAGTTTTGATCTCCCTTGCATTAAGATAATTCAGAAGTAACCAAGATTAGTATCAAGCCCTTAGGGCTGAAACACCAGCCCAGTCACAGTTCATGTAAGGTCTGATGTGCTGATGTCTGTTTTTACAAAAGAAGTTTTTCCTTTTGTGTGAGTTGAAAATTACAGGCTAGCTTTTACCTTTTGATTAAAACTCCAGTTCCATTCAAGATCAATATACATACTTACAATAACTTCCTTATTGTCATGTGAATCTTCTAAATAGTTCTTCCATTTTTTTCAGGCTAGCTGAATAAACATCTTAGCATTCATGAATTTCTTCCATTATTGGTGTTTGGGATAAACATAAATTTTCATTGCCTTGCTTTTTGTTTTGCCAATGATTCCTGATAACTTCTTTGTAGAACTTCATTAGCAGATCTGGTTGGATTATTAATTGTAAATTAATTATCCAATGAATTTAGTATTTTTTACCGATTTGATATAGTTTATTCTGAGTCCAATTTTCACAAATTTGTTCATCTGTTTTAAGTATTTACCCAATAGTTTATGTACACATATCTCAGCCAAGGGTTTTGCTGGGTTTGGTGTTTGGTTTTTTTTTTTTTTTTTTTTTGGCAACTCATTCATTTAGAGACCATTCTCTGCATATTTATTTGTGGTATGCAATTGATGATCATATGGTACTTTTTTTGCTCTATGATTGGATGCCGGTTGTTTTTTAAACTGGGGAATAACAGATGACAAACAGTGAATAGTAAAAATAGAGCCAGATGAAGACCATGCTCTCTGTAAATTGTTGCTGGTTGGTAGCTATGTAGAGTGTTTGGCAAAACTTAACTGTGGACTTTTTATAGTTGGCTGGGTATCTGAGTTACTGTTGAAATTATTGCTTTAATGCTACTGGGATGGTATTGTGTTTTTAGCTATGTGTTGGGGAACCCAGAGCTTAGATAAGGATCATTTTTATTATTATTTATTATTATTAAAATTTAAACAAATACATAATTATATTAAATAGGAGGTGCACAGTGAGATAGCCAGTCTTGTGAGTTATCAAAATTATTTAGGTTAGTCAAGGCTAAAAAAATTTTCTAAGACTCGAAGAGGAACCTAGCAAAGTTAGGTGAATGGGCACCACAAATGGGCAGGTGAAAGGATATGCAAATGAGAGCATGATTTGCATATCTTCTGCCAAAAAACCCCAGCAGTGTAGACATACAATGTGCAATGGTGGTCAAAAAGCAAACAAAATGTGTGGCTATATAAGGTGGGTGTACAAAATAATATTGAAAATACTATATAGTTATACAAATGAATTTAGCACTCCCATCTGGAATATGGAATTACATTTTGGTCACCTTATCTCAGAAAAATATAACAGAAATTGCAGAAGTATAGCGATAGAAAAAATTAGAGATATGGAGAAACCTCTGTATGAGGAGTGTCAGTAAAGATTAAGCAGTTTGGTTTAGAGAGGAAATGAATAGGAAGACATGATACAGATACAGAAGATAGTGAATGATACAGACAAGTTTATAGGAGTGTCCAACTTAACTTTCTCGTAATAGTAGGTCAAAGGCATTCAATACAATTGAAAGAAAACAAATTTAAAACTGCTAAAAAGATTTTTCATAGGAAATTCCTAATGTTCTTATATATCTCATAAGATATTAAGAAAAAATGTTTAGTAGGAATAAAGAAAGATAATGAAAATATCCACACTTCATTAAGATTAAAAGAAGTACAGATACCAGCCACCTCAGGGCATAACACAAACAATAAACTGATGGGGGATCAACTGACGGCTTGTACCATCATTTAGAATACTAAGTTCCTTCTACCTTTTCCTTAAACTACTCATATGGTTACTGTCAGAGACAAAAGTCTGCACTAAATGAAACATATATCCAGTAAAAACAGAAATACAGGAGTTGGCATAGACATTTGTAATGCAGTTAAGGTAACAACAACAGTAGCAGCAGGAGGATGAATTTAAGAGGCTTAGAGTAGAGAGGAAATATCTTTTCATTTGAGATATGAAAATATATGGAGAAGCACTGAGGTAGAGAAATATAAAAAGAGTGTTCCATATGGAAGAAGCTGAAGAGGAAAAGGCTCTAGGAACAAATACAAAATGGCTAGAGGAGACAGAGATGGGACAGCCACAGATGAATGAAGGGAGAAGGGAAGGGTAGCTTAATCTTGTCATGGGAAACCTCTTTCCATCAAATAAGGCCAAAGTTTAGTGAAGATAGCTTTTCAAATACCCTGACACAGAGATGCTTCAATCATCAAGCTACATTATTTGCAGTTATGTACTACACGGGGTAGGTTATACAGTGTGAAATCCTGGCCCCAACGAAGTCAGTGACAAAACTCTCATTGATTTCAAAAGATCTAGGACAGTGGTCCCCAACCTTTCGTGGCTGCCGGGTGCCCCGGGACAGGGCCGCTCACATGCCGGACGTCCGGGGGCAGGGCTGCTCACGCGCCGCACTTCCGGGAGTGAGGCCACGCATGCGCCACGTGCCCGGGGGTGGGGGCTGCCCACACGCCCTAAGCCCAGGGTTGGCACCGCACATGTGACCGGGGGTAGGGGCTACCTGCACGCCCTGAGCCCAGGGCTGGCACTGTGCATGAGCCGCGTGCTGGGGGAGGGGCCGCCCATGCACCATGCACCCAGGGCCAGCACCACGCATGTGCTGCATGCCAGTGGCGGGGCCAACCCAGATGTTTCAGCAGGTGCACATAAATGCCCCGGCAGGCACTATGGCGCCTGCGGGCACCGCATTGGGGACCACTGGTCTAGGATTTAACCCAGGGGCTCTAAAGTGCATGTTAAAAGTTGACTAGTGTGTTTGTCCATAAACATAAGTTTTAAAATGTTTTGTATATAATATTTTCATGTTGTTTTTCCTGCATCTTTATCTTTTTTTGTTACAGTTCAGTATGGTTTTATTTTTTTAAGAATTAAAAGATACCATTTCATTTAAGTGGAGAATTTGAGTAGTGTTCATGAGAGAACGTTTGAATCATATGTTCTTTGTTACTGTGCATACAGGGAAGAAGATGTGTATAAATGATGACAAAAAGGGTCTGAGGAGCCTCACACAGTGGAAATGAGCTATCTGACATCTTCAGATGGCACCACACAGCTGCCAACAGGCTATGTACAGCACTAGAACCATCATGCAGCGTACAATGCAGACAGAGGATGGGAAAAGGGAGTATATGCTCTGCAGGACACATTCCCTTAGACAACTGGATTAATTGATGGTGAATGGTGAAAACTGCCATGGATGTTAAGATCCCTTATTTCAAGAGGGATAAGGGATCTTTCGGAAAAGGCTTTATTTTTCGAAAGATCAGCGTCTAGACTGGAGCTTTTCTCCGGCAAAGCTCCGTGCTGAAAAAAAGTGTCAGCCATTTTTATGCTAATGAAGTGTGGGAGATTTAAATCCCCGCTTCATTAGCAATTGCGATACGTCTAATTTACATCCCTTTTCCGAAAAAGGGATGTAGTCTAGACGTAGCCCTGGGGAGAAAGCTGGGGAAGAGTGGTAGAGACACTGAAAGGCCCAAACCCAAATATACCTACCCGGGATCCATTGCTTTGAGTATGATTCTCATCCTCTCAAACCTTGCCCATTACTTCATTCCATGCCACCAGCAGCTCACCTCAAAGATGCCAGCATTGCAAACATTTTATAAGTTGACACCCCTTTTTTAAGGAAATGAGAGAGTATGACCCACAGAAATGAGACCAGAGAACACCTTTTAGATCACACAATCTGTTCTGTTGCCAGTACCGGTTGTTTGTAGATACCAGTTAGATTGTACACTTATCAGCGCAGGGACTGTCCTTGTATTTGTACAATGTCTTGCAGTGAGAGAGGGGAAACTAATTAGATGTGTTACTTGGGTACACTGCATCATAAGATAACATCTAAAACACATATAGGGTATGTCTACACTACCCCGCTAGTTTGAACTAGCGGGGTAATGTATGCATACCGCACTTGCTAATGAAGCCCGGGATTTGAATTTCCCGGGCTTCATTAGCATAAGCGGGGAGCCACCATTTTTAAATCCCCGCTGCTTCGAACCCCGTGTAGCGCGGCTACACGGGGCTCGAACTAGGTAGTTCGGACTAGGGTCCTATTCCGAACTACCGGTACTCCTCGTGAAACGAGGTGTACCGGTAGTTCGGAATAGGCACCCTAGTCCGAACTACCTAGTTCGAGCCCCGTGTAGCCGCGCTACACGGGGTTCGAAGCAGCGGGGATTTAAAAATGGCGGCTCCCCGCTTATGCTAATGAAGCCCGGGAAATTCAAATCCCGGGCTTCATTAGCAAGTGCGGTATGCATACATTACCCTCCTAGTTCGAACTAGGAGGGTAGTGTAGACATACCCATACATACACACACTCCCCACCCTACCACTCATCCCTTTATTGGTTATCAGGGTTCAAAATAACGATGTATGTATATGACATTTTTATGCAATGCAAAAGAAAAAGTAGCTGTGATTTTATAGTAATGAAGCTTCTTCCTTAGCCTGAAGAAAAATCTAAAATGGTTGTCCCTTATCTTTTTGTTATGTATTTCCTCAGTTATTATCTTTTTTGATTTTGAGTCCCTTTAATTATAAAATATCAATTACAATTCTACCATCTTCACTGGCTGAAATGGTCAGACAACATCACACTGAGTTCAAATTTGAAACTCTATCTTGGGGTGGAGGGAAGGAACAGAAATGGCATCTGAACACTAACATTTTCTTCCAGGCTGCCTGGCTTACGCTACGAGATTATTTTTTCATGCCATTTGTAATAATGAAATACGAAAATGGACTTCTACATCATATCAATTAAAGCACAGTCCAGGCTGAAATGAAATTCTATTGTCTGCTAAATTTTTTTTAAAAAATTGCTATGGTTGATGGAAGTGTACATGCTTCTACAAAACTGCAATTGCTTAGGTTGCAGAGTAAAAGAAGGGATGAAATGGAACATTTTATTATACAGAGTTGAGTACTTTTTTATTGTCTTTTCGCTGCTTCAGTTCCCAGGCAAATGCAGCTTTCATGGCCACCTGGCAATACAAATGCTGATCTCATTTGTAGCAGCTGAGACACGCTGTCCAGTACATATCTAAACACATATCCATGGGATGAGTCGGCAAAGAAAGCTCAAGGGCTAGTATGTATTATAAATAACCACCTGGCTCTGTTATTGTTTTTTATATATATAATCTGAATGATTAACTTCATCCCAAAAGCCAAATTTTCTGCTGATACAAAGGGGTGTAGTTCTATTGCCTTTAATGGAATTTCTCCAATTACGTTAGCAGAGAATTTAGCTCATTAGTTTTTAAGGGCCAGGTTCTGACCTACTCACTCATAGTTAATGTGGTACCTTATTCCACACTGGCTTCACTGGGATTTCTATTGCAGGAAAGTGTTCTTCAGCATGAGTAAAGGTGGTGTAATCTCACCCTTAATGTTAACTGTGGGGGAATTTAATTCCTCTTTAAAAGTCTCAGAATACCACTGCTCTCTTGAGTATGTGTATTTTCTACTGTGGCAATGCTAAGTGAATTCAGCTCTAATTAATTTACCAGTGTTGGCTTTGGTAGAGTATGAGAAAAATTCAGAATTTTTCTCCAGAGTAGAGAAAAATACAGAATTTTTTTTAAAAACCCCACAAAACCAGCTTTCCCATAAAAGGGGAAAAAACAAACCAACACGTTTCTTGGTCACATTCTCTTGGCTTCTTGTAGTGATGAACTGGGACACAATGTTAATCCATGTTTATACTTTGTAAGATCCATATTTATCTTTTTCTGTGTGCAGATAAGCTTTTTAACCAATTTCATTTCATTGTTGCAGCCCCTGTCTGTCCTCCCCCGTTCCCACTGCACATTAGACTCTGCAATCTGATTTGCATGGGCAGACTCTTATATAGATTCACAAAGAAGCCACTGGGGCTCTGTAGTAATGCAAGAATCTGTGTTAAGATGTTGATAACAGGTGTGATAAGTAAGTCAGGCTAGACCCTTATGTTCTCTTCTGGCCCTAAAATCTATGCCTTTTGTCAAGCAGAACCCTTCAGGCTCTTTTTCTCAAGCTTCATCGTCTCTCTAGGGATGAGACCCCCAACCAACTCTCCTGGGTCCTTCCCACTGTAGTGCTCAGAACACTTGGCTCCTCAGTTTGCATTTTGAACTTTAGATATTGTTTGACTTTTATATCTGGGCGGCGGGCAGCTCCTGTCAGGCCAATGGGGAGACAGGTAGACAGGCAAATGTCATGTTTGCCCAAGGCTTGCAGTTTTTTGGGGGGAAATACTCCCTGCCCCCCTGAAATCTTCAGCCAAAATCTTGAAATACTACCTGATACGTGCTATCTATCTTGGGTTCCTATGTAGCACTTATTACAACAGTATCTAAGCACTGCTGGCCTGTCAGTCAGGGGGTAGGTCTCAGATTAGGGAAGAGAAGTTTCATCAGGCTATTAGAGGTGGAGAGAAGGCAAAGGGCCTATGTGAGGATCACAGGAAGGAAACGTGTTTCTGAGGAAGATGAACAGAGGAGAAGACCTCCTCTGAATGGGTCAGGGGAGAAATCAAGATTCTTCTGATTAATTTGGGACCGGGTATATTAGAGGATTCGACTGGATCTCTTTCTCTTCTCTCACCCTGCTACCATTTTGCCTCTATCCTGGAGGTTATCAGAGATGTCAATAGATCAATCAAGTGCTTTCATTTTAAAACACATTGGCCGTGTCCAGACTCAGGGGTTTTTTCGGGAAAAGTAGCCTTTTCCCGAAAAAACTTCCCCTGCGCCCAGACTCAAGCCGCGTTCTTTCGAAATTATTTCAAAAGAACGCGGCTTTTCTTTCGATGGCGGTAAACCTCAATTTACGAGGAAGAACGCCTTCTTTCGAAAGTTCCTCTTTCGAAAGAAGGCGTTCTTCAATGTAAAGAGGCCGTCTTCGAAAGAGAGCATCCAGACTCGCTGGGTGCTCTCTTTCGAAAAAGCGGATTTCTCTTTCGAAAGATCCGCCTGCAGTCTAGACGCGATCTTTCGAAAGAGGCTCTTTCGAAAGATGCTTTCGAAAGAGCCTCTTTCGAAAGAAGCCTGCAGTCTAGACATAGCCATTATGAGACACTGTTCTGTACACATCACCCATTGGAGGTAAGTTGAAGGGAAAAGCCTAGATTTTCCCCTCCTCAACTGGTGAAGATATTTAAATGTTAACATCTTGGAGGAATGTTATATAGTCAGACTTTTGCTATAAACTATAATGCATATCTTAGTCTGTGTTAAAATCCAAGAGTGGCTGTAAATTTTTAACTTGACATTCAGTGGCACAAGCTACATAATTAACCAATCTCCTGCTAAATATTTATGCTAAAAAGTAATTATTCATCTTCAGTGGCCAAAGGCTGGCAATAACCTGCCATTGCAACTTTATAACATTGGGAACTCTTAATTTGACCTTTTCCTCTGTAAAATCCTTACAGCTGCCGCTTCAAAAAAATCTCAAATATTCCATAAAACCTTGTTGTATGAAAGTTCAATTAGCTGTACCAAGTTGAGCCACACAAAGGGTGGGAAGAGCCCGAGGGCTTGACACTTGTGTTTAATTCAGCACTTCAAAAATCGCAAAACTAGGAGAGATGGAAATAATTCAATACTGCATAACAGACTGTGTCTACAAAGAATAGATTGTAATGAAGACAAAAACCTATAAACCATGACATTATATCAGGTACTTTGATGGTAAGTTCTTTGTGGGGAGTGATTGTCTTCTTGTTATGTGTTTGTATATCAGGTATTTTGATGGTAAGTTCTTTGTGGGGAGTGATCGTCTTCTTGTTATGTGTTTGTACAATGCCTGACACAATAGGATTCTATGGCTACATCTATCTTTTGCGTATTTTTCTGATTTTTTTCCAAAAGAGGCTTTTCCAAAATGTGGCCCGTTTACCTAGGGCCAAATTTTGGAAAAAAACCTCCTCTTTCGGAACATCCCTTATTTCTCTCACCAAGAGGAATACAGGGATGCCAAAAGAACATATCTGCTTTTTCAGAAACTGTTCCAAAAAAGTGGACACGTTCCTTGGACATGGCAGAGCTTTTCCAGGATACCTTTGGTATCCTGGAAGAGCTCTGCAATCTAGACATAGCCTATGTTGTAGCTACAAATGTGCCTGCAATAGCAAACAATATGATCAGTCACTGGCCCTATGATGTTTTAAAATTATTCATTTGTATTGTCAGTGACTTGGACTCCAAATGTTTGCACACAACAGAATTAATAATAAAAATCATAAGGCCAGCAACTGAACATATTGTTTGCTCTTATCTGCACATATGTAGTTACATGACAACTTGATCTATGATTCATATGCTTTAGGTAGGGGGTAGCCGAGTTAGTCTGTACAGGCAAACTGAAAAAGAACAAATAGTCTGGTAGCACTATATAGACTAACAAAACATGTAGATGGTATCATGAGCTTTCGTGGGTACAGCCCACTTCTTCAGATGACTGGAGTGTTGGATGTCTAGTTGGGTGCCTACAGATTAGGTATGAATTATTTCTTTCTATTGTCAGTGCTACTCTTTCGATTTCATGTTATGACTGTGACATTAAGGGTCAGTTTGCAATAGTGATACCTTGCCAGGGAGAGTTCCTTCTGGGAGCAGATGTGCTGCTGATGTGTTAACTGTATCCAGCTGACTGATACCACAGTGAGTATTTCCAGTTTGAGAGGACAAAGCTCATAAATACAAAGCTGTATATAAGTCCACAGGTGGAATCTGGTGTGGTTGTTGCCACACTGGGTGTTTGTGACAGACATACAAAACCTTTGTGCATTGGCAGCCTACCGAACATTTTGCAACCCACTGTTGAAAATGAGTAAGTAAGTGCGAGTGCAAACATGCTTCAGGAAATTGAGTTTATGAGTGATCTGCATCCTTTACAAATATGGCTTTGCCTGAGTCATTACATGACTATAACTGTGTCTCTCTATTGAAATCTATCACTGGCTCTGCATTTGAGAGTCTGTCTTGGGAACAGCCAGAGGAGTGACTGCAAATATTGGCATATATCGCACATCAATTTGTATTTCTTGCAGTGTGCCACATGCATTTCATTGGAAAACCCAGTAGCTCAACTTTGTCTGTATGTAAGCATTGTTTCTAAAGGCTACTCCTGGTGCTTCACTCTCCTTGGCATTTTATTCATTGTTTACCACTTGCTCTTTTCCTGTTTGTTCTATTCAGAATTCGCTTGATTAATGTGCCTCTCTGCAGTTGTATTACATAGAACCTGCGTAAGAAGATGGCAGGCCAGGACATGTTGTATTTTGACCTCATCCTCTATCTACAGAGAGTGAAAGAGACACACTAGGCTTTATATGTCCCTATAAGATTGTTTATGACCAGATACTTGTACCTCGTGGAAAAGCCATTTGCTACAAGGTCATGCAGTCTGGTTGATATAACACTGAAAGCCCTTTTTAACATGGCTCCTACAGGTTTATACCTTGCCTATCCGATACATACGCCTCACTGTTCACATTATTATGCTCATAGTTGTATCTCTCTGCGATGCTGGTGATGTCTACCTGGTGCTCAGTGGTGTTTTTGCCATCAGGATTTCTAGGGCCATGTGTGGCCGATCTTGATATTTGTTCTCACATTTCCTTGTCTGAAGTCCTCTTTCTTCCCATCCTGTCTCCTGCGAGAGCCTGGCAAGCAGTTATGAAAAGACTCAAGTGCCTGTTTAATCAACAAAGGCAACATTTGGGCAAGGTTCTTCACAGTGCCTCACCAATCTGATTTTCCAACATTGATCTGAAGCAACCACCTCTAGGGATGACAAAGACAATCTCTGTGCCCATATGGCCTTTGTATGACCACCAACAAGAATGGCATTAAAAATCAGTTTACAAGGATCCATTTCAAGAAGGCAAAACCTTCGGTTTGGGGATTGATCTGTGTTTGTAACAGGTCAGAAGCAACAAATGCAGTGCATTCAGGTTGATAATAGTTCTAACTCTGTTAGTGAATGCCTTCCTCATGAGAAAGTAATACTAAATCCAAGTCTGAAGATTATTGCCTATATTCAATCAAATTTGAGTTACATTCGAGTAGAGGAACTGGTCAGAGACCACAAACTCAGTTCACATAGGCTACCGAGGAGGCTTCAGTGAGAAATGGCTTCTAGTAATTAATAATCTAGGCTGGAATTGAACTGGCAAGCTGTTTCTTCTTAGTAAACACCATCACTCACATGAGTATGTAACATCAAAATGATTAATTATAAATTCATAACAGTTGGGATTTTCTGCTTTTAAAACTCCCTAGCTGATATCATGCAATTTCCATCACACCTTGGGTGGAAATCTTGTCTAAACAGCTGTTTCTTTGAGATTTGAACTGACTCGAGCCCTGAACTGAAAAACAGTCCTCCACCCACTGCTGGAGTCAATTTGGAACCAGAGCCACTAAAGTGGGTTCAGATTCAGGAGTTCAAAGCCAAACTAGCAAGCAAAATTCAAATGTGTTCAAAGATCGGATTTTGTCCCATCACTGGGTATTACACAGTGAAAATCACAGACGAACACAGATATGTAGGCTTATTGTGCTACAGTCGGCGGGGTGGGGGTGGTGATTCAGGTTTGGCTCCTCACTCCTAAGCTGGAGAATCCCAGGTAGCAGTGTGTTCAGCCCTTCTGAATAAGGCTGATTTTGCAACATTGGTTGTAGACTTGCATTGCTAGCCACTAGAAGGAGCTGCCTGCAGCCTTCCTTGGCTATATGGAAGGTCACCTCAATACAACATCAAGGGTCTGGAGAGAACAAGTAAACAGAAAAAGGAAATACTGGGATGTTCAGAAACAGGAGGAAAACCTTCCCCAATGAGAAAGAAAAGATAGAAGAAGATTGCAGATGAGAGTCCTCAAACGCTATAAAAACTTCAGGCATTTGTGATAACGACTGGCATATATTTTTATATCATTTCCATAAAAATGACACGTGGTAGTTTTATTCGGATATGAAACAAATGCAATCCCAAAGAAAAGCAGCTAGTTTTAAAAACAGAAAGCATGTGCTCTGTGAATTTCTCCACCCATGCTACTCTAAGTTATTCTCTGTTGATACAGGAGCAAGGAAGTTGAGCTCTTTTACTGTCTGGCAAATGAGAATGTTTAGCATCTTTATTGGTTTATATATTATACTTGATTACCATATGGAAGACAAGATTGCGCCAAGAAATTCTTCTCTTTAACATTCAGTATGTAATCTGCCTCTGCACTGAGAATTTTCTTAGTATCATGCATCTCAAATTAGGGATGTAAGCAACTAGTTGACTATCTGATAAGCATAAGCTTGTTGGATAGTTGACTAATGATACGACTAGTCACTTCCCTCCCTTGCCACTGCTATCAGAGAGAGGCAGCACAGGGTGGGAGGAGATGGGGCTGGTGCTGGAAGGAGCCAGCTTAAAAGCCGGTTCCCCTCAGCACTGTCTCTGCAAGGGGCAGGGGAGGTAGAGGCACAGCGGGAAATGGCATGAGTGGGGACAGAAGCAGTCTCTGCTCAAGCCGGTTCTGCTTCGATTCTGCTTTTGAAATGTACCAGAGTCCTGGCAGGACTCTTGTACATTTCAAAAGCAGAAGCCTGGCAGATGTTCCCTTTCAAAGGTTCAGACCCTGCATGGCTTTTGCTTTTGAAATGTACAAGAATGCTGCCGGTGTTTTTGTACATTTCAAAGGCTGAGGCGCTGCAGGGAGTGCGGGGCCAGTGGGACGCACCCTTATTGACTAATCAAATAGTCCATGGAAATCCTGTCAACTATTTGATTCGTTAATTAATCTAAATTTAACATCCCCATCTCAAATATAGAAACGTGACAATTTTGAGTCTCTTCTTGACCAATATTTATAGATTTCATTTTATTCCAGTAGCCTGAACAGAGTGTTTTCCAAGACTGAGGCACTTCAGGAACATTTCTCAGGCATTTTTCATAATTAAGACACATCAATATGTGCTGATATTTACTTAAAGAAAGTTGACCAGCTCACTAAACTGACCACCCGCTTTTTTAAAAAGCGCTTTTCTCCCATTTTGGTTTCTGATTCCTGGCTCTTGGCTCCAGCTTGCTGTTTGGACTTGGAATTTGGCTCCTGACTTGGGCTCCTTCCAGCCAGTAGGCCTAATGGTCTCTCCACCAACCACTAGGCCAGCCTCTCATCCTCACCATTAGGCAATACTGCCCATGGCCCAGTACTTAACATTTAATAGCCTCCCAAAACGGTAGAGAAGAAGTCTCAGAGAGAGAAAGGGGCAGAGGGCAGTGTCACCTTGTGGCCAGACAGCCCGCCTCCATCACATCCATCTTCTTTGCCTCCCTAAAGCATACAGGACAGAGAAGGAGCAGTAAAATCAGCATAGTCTATGCTGGCTCATCTGATCCTGAGAAGCTGAAACACAGATATGAGGAGAGATCAGGATATGCGAGACTGCCACCGGCTGGCACCTATGTTGATTCGAACACACACACAGTCCCTGGAAGAGGAATTTCCCACTGAGAAAAGAATCCCCAGTAATTCCAATTTAGTTATCTCTCTTACAAGTGTAAATTAAGTTCACAACTCCCTTGTAAGAACTGGTCTCACAAAAGACAGACCAGCCCCATTTGGCATGACAGATAAGAAAGAGAAATACGTGACCCCATGAGTATAAAAGATAGGCCCAGCACACACTCACTTTGAGTGTCATTCTACCCTCTACCTGCTGGTCAGGTTAGGTGTTTGACCTCCCGAGGTTCTATGGGGACGCCCACCTCGTATTTTCGTCTTTCCTAGGAATTGAGGGACCGGCCCTGGCCTGACATGCTGGAGTCGAGAGGCACAGAAGGGGGTAAAAATTGTACCTGGATGTGGTCCTCTGTCTTAAGTGTACACATAGAAAGAGTAAGCTGTTACTTGGTACCATTATTTCTATTTTTCTATCTTTATCTTCTTTGTAACCATTTTTAGGATCCATATTTTGCTAGCAGTATCTATATTTTGCTAGTAGTTAAGAAATAGAGCAATAGCCATTGTAACCATATGATTTATAAGCTTCTTTAATAAACCTGTAACTGTTTAAGCTTTAACCTGACTCTTTCAGTTGCTGTAACAGAACCAAGCACAATTTAAAAGAACTTCAGCCGGTCTTAAGGGACAGATATAGGGAGCCCTGACCGTCGGCTGACACACCTTCAGGGATGGATCTTGCTGAGCATGGCCCTTCTCTAGCTGACTTGTTGGGTATCATGAGCTCAGCCAATGCAGGGCAGGAGTCAGGTTCTGTTATATAAGAGCAGGACTGGAGCTGGCTTTCCAGTTGACTGCCATAAGGGTCCTGAGCCACAAAAAGATCCTAGCTTCCTCTAGCATCCTCCTGCTCTTCCTCTGATGGGTCTGGCCAGTTGATTTAGGGTGATTTAGGGGGAGAGTGCAGATGGCAAGCTCTGAATAGCACCTGGGATGATTCATACAATAGTTGTGTGGAATCCTCTCCACTTCTGCAAAAAATGGATAGGGCACACATCTGCTGTTGGATTGTCTCCTTTTATTTCTCCTTTAAGTGTACTTCCTCCTGAGCTGCTTGCTCTTTATCAGGCACTGTCCGACATCCCTGTTGTGACCCCTTGGAGACATCGGCTTTGTATTGTCCCCCAAAAGTTCCTTATGCCTGTGGCTGGTCACAAGTGATTTTCTGAAGCGATGCTTCTCCCCAGTTGGCACTGAGGTCCAGGTTCTCAGCGCAGCTCCATGCAGTGGCATAAATCATGTTGTGGGGTTCCTGGAGTTCTAGTGTGGTTGTGCCATAAGAATGATACAGTAGGATCTAGGAGCAAATGGGCAAAATCTGTGCCACCTTTCAAAGGAGGGAGGGGTCTTCCTCGAGACAGCATCAGGCCAGGGAGGAAACACAAGCAAATAGGTCAATAACAGTCAACCTGCAAAGCACTGTGGATAGCTATTGGAAGCATGCAAAAAAACACATGAACAAAAGACTAAACTGCAGGCAGTCCCCGAGTTACGCGGATCCAACTTCTGTCGGATCCGCAGTTACGAACGGGGCTTTTCTCGCCCCGGAGGACGGAAGCGGCGGGACGCCCAGATGCGCCACGGTCCACTGCCCCCGTCCTCCGGGGCGAGAAAAGCTGCTCCCCGTCTCCCTGGTCTGCAGGGAGACAGGGAGCAAAGCCTTGGAGCACGCCCGCAGCGGGACAGCCCAGGCGCGCTTGGGCTGTCCCGCTGCGGGCGTGCTCCGCGGCTTTGCTCCCCGTCTCCCTGGTCTGACCAGCAGACCAGGGAGATGGGGAGCAAAGCCTCGGAGCACGCCAGCAGTGGGACAGCCGCGGTGCGCCTGGACTGTCCCGCTGCCCACGTGTTCTGCGGCTTTGCTCCGCGTCTCCCAGGTCAGCAGACCAGGGAGACGGAGCAAAGCCGTAGAGGACTTGGGCGGTCCCGCCACCCCTGTCTCCCTGGTCTGCTGGGGGGGGGGGGGTGCAGCTAGTGCCCCCCCCCCAGCAGACCAGGATTTTCTTGCCTACCCCTGGGGTAGAGCAGCTGGGGGCTGCCGAGTTGGTCCCGCAGCGTCCTGATTCAGCCGCTGCCGGTCAGTTTAAGCAGCGGCTGAATCAGGACGCCTGGGGCAGAGCAGCTGGGGTGCTGCTGGGTTGCTCCAGTAGCACCGAGGAGCCACGCTACTGGAGCAACCCAGCAGCACCCCAGCTGCTCTGCCCCAGGCGTCCCCAAGTCAGCCGCTGCTGAAACTGACCAGCGGCTGACTACAGTAAGCCCGAGGCAGAGTTGCTCTGCCCCGGGCTTCCTGGAATCAGCCACTGATCAGTTTCAGCAGCAACTGACTTGGGGACGCCTGGGTTTCTTAAGTTGAATCTGTATGTAAGTCAGAACTGGCGTCCAGATTCAGCCGTGGTTGAAACTGATCAGTTTCAGCAGCAGCTGACGCCAGTTCCGACTTACATACAGATTAAACTTAAGAACAAACCTACAGTCCCTATCTTGTACGTAACCCGGGGACTGCCTGTCATTCATTACAAAGCAAGTTAGCTGCCCACCTCTCACTTTATTTCTCATTCATTGGCTGTCTAAACACTGCAGTTATCATGAGTTACTCAAGTTAAATGTTTAACTACAGTTCTTTGCAGCAGTGAATGATGACTATTTTTGCAAAATCTCTGTCATGTAAGGTTATCTACCAAATATATGGCATACACAGAGTATCTGGGGATATAGTTGAATGATCTTATGGGTACAGAGTAATCAAGCAATCTTAGCCTCTGATTTATAAATATCTGTACCCTAAGATGCCTTAAAACTTACATCTTTACGTGTATACAGAAAGTTGTGCATTGATCGTATGTCGGTGACCTTCATTCTGATGTGACTGGGGACAATTAAACTTCACTGATTCATCTCAGCAGTAGGTATCAAGATTATGAGATCTGCTGGAAGAGTATTATTATTGCAGGCTCTGGTGATAAAGTCTGTGGGCAGTTACAAAGACTTACAAGTCTTGCTTTCAGCTTTAATGGGATTCTCATGAGTTCCTGCAAACTTTCCCACAAACCTTCCTTATAAGTATCTAGAAGTAATATATCCTTTCACAAGATCTTGGCAGAAACTGAATGATGGGTGCGTCTTCATTCATGCCAACGGTAGGCAGAGTAATTAAGCAATCAGGCATGACTTGCAGTATGTTATGTTGCAACATTAGCATGCTTACAGGTGCAGTATTAGATGAAAGAATAAAGGGTGTGACACCAACCCGCTCATAACTGTGATGCAAAGTGTCATTTGACAGTATATCGGCTTATATTTCCTATTGCAAGGAAATCTTCTTGTGAGATCTCCATCTAGTTTTTGCAGGTCTAAATGGTCCTGATACAACAAATAAGAAACTGAACTTCTGTGATTTTATTTGAAGCTGATTTCTAGATATTCCCAGACATATCATTAGACAGATAGATGGATTGTGGCAGGCCCTGTGTGGCAAGAGGACATAGTTACAAGAGTTTAAGATTCTTTTACCTTCATCTTCATCCTTGTGCATGCCCATGCAGGACTTCTTCTTACAATATTACTGGGTGAGTGTAAAGGTTCTTACTTTCCTGGCATGCGAGTGTGATTAAGCCTGTTTTCTCTCTTGATCTCGACTCATTTTCTCCTCTGGTCTGCAGTCTCTCTCTTATGGTAGGGTAATTTAGCTTCCTTTTTCATAGAGTAAATGGACCTCTAACCAAACCATAAAGGCCTTTTCTTGAAGGGCAAATAAAAAACAGATTCTAAACCCAAAGCCATTCTTCAGGGCTCTCCAAATGCAGTTTTCATACCTGTTGGTAAATGGGTGCTCAATCATCTGCATTCCCCAAGACAAAAACCGCAGTGCTTTCTCTACCAGAGACTACCCTGGTCTTTCCACAGTTGAAGCAGGAATTGAGGCAGGTCCCTTTCAACCTCTATGGTATTGATAGACACTTCTATGTTCCACCTCTGAAATGTACAAGAGCCCCAGCGGGGGCTCTTGTGGATTTCAAAGTTGGAACACCCTGTGGAGCCCAGGGCCAGTGGGAAATCTCCGGGCTCCACGCAGGCGCTTCTCCAGCAGGGGCTCTTGTGCATGTCAAAGCATGCTGGGCCAAGGCTCCATGCTGTGCTTCCTCTTTGCCCAGGCCCAGGATCCATGCTGGGCTCAGGCTGGGCCCAGGCTCCATGCTGTGCTTCCTCTTCCTGATCTCCTTCACAGGTTTCCTCCAAAGCCTTCCATCTTCTAGGCCAGGCCTTGAATAACTTACCCTGCTGGGGTTCTGCTTCTTCACAGATCATTTGTCACTACTTGTGTTGGGTTGTTTTCTCCTGCTATCTTGAAAGAGAGTCTCGCTCCCAGTCTTCCTTCTGAAGGAAGGTGCTTATGGGCCTGTCCCTGTGCCACTGAAGTCAGCTCACTGGGGTTGTTCCTGTACCACTGAGATTTGCAATTGACTGCACCGATAGCAGGGTTGAGCCCTATATTTCCCTAGCAGTCCTTTCTAGAATTCCTTAGAGGTCCAGCCCACAATCACCATTTATAGACTGTATTGCCTACCAGTCCCTCTGGACTACATCCCCCAGAATCCCTTTGTTTGGTACTGAACTGAGACAAGGGCATGCCTGACTTTAACGTCTCTTAAAAGACCAAAGCACACCCTGTGGCATGGAACATAAAGCATTTCACTCTGTTATATCCCATTTTGTGCACTAGTTAAAATAGACTAAAATCATGACTCTATCTAAGTGCCAGGGGTGGGCTGGGCAGAGGATGCCCATCGTTCAGTCATTGAAAACATGTTGCCCCTGCAGCAAGAGGCCCCAGAAGGAATTGTGATTTACTCGGTCATAATTCTTCTGGGGGTTCCCACTTACTTGAGGTCCTTCCACACTCTGTTCAGTCTAGGCTATCACATAAAAGACTCAATCTGGCCCAGAATCTTCAGTAACTCAACCAATCCTTTGATTTACTAACTTGTTTCCCTGTTTTGTAGACCATCAAATGCATGTGTTAGCATACATACCAGAACCGAAACCTAAAACCAGCCAAAACAGAATATTTTGGAAGCACAGTTTTGTCTGCTGAATACCTAGGTGGAGTAGCTATGTTCATGTAAATATAGTATTCCACCCCCCTCCCACCAGCTCATTGCTAGATGTCATGGGACCGAGACCCTGATTACATAAGCATACACCAATAAATACAACTATTAATATTTTGCACTTCCATAGCCCATTTCATCTGGTGAACCTCAGAACAGTTTGCAAACTTCAATTAAACTCAGAACACCTTTGTTTGGTAGATGCTTGTTGCCCCCATTTTTAAATATGGAGAAAGCTCATTGCAAAGTGCTCCAGTTACTCCATCCTCTGACTCCACCTCCTGCACTCTTCCAACACCTTCTGTGCCAGAGGCTGTACAATAGATGGAGTGGCACAGAACAACACGTGTTGGTGCTGTACCATCTCTGCTCTGGGGACATTTCCTGCAGACCAGTTAAACAGGTTTTGTGGCTACTTTAAGGCAGTTGAGTCACCTTTATAAGGCCACAATAGACCCCAGAATAGGACCCATTTTAACTGGCTGAGGTTCAGTGCTTCTGGGGCAGTTCACACCTTGATCTCTTAGGGTGTGTCTAGACTACAGGGTTTTGTCGACAAAAGTGGACTTTTGTCGACAAAACTAAACATAACGTCGACAGAACTCAGCAGTTTTGTCGACGCTGGTAAACCTCATTTTACGAGGAATAACGCCTTTTGTCGACAGAGTTCTGTCGACAGAAGGCGTTAGTGCATCTAAACTGTTCTTTGCGTCTACACTGCCATGTCGACAAAGCAGCTTGCTTTGTCGACAGAACTGAATGTAGTCTAGACGCTCTTTGTCGACAGAAGCTTTGTCGACAGTATCTGTCAACAAAACTTCTGTCGACAAAAGCCTGTAGTCTAGACGTACCCTTAGTGTGAGGCTATTCTTGAGAAACACAATCTATTCCCTAAAGTTAGTGGTATTTGGGATTGGATAGTCAATGTAGCAGTTTTTTAAGAGCAGAATTAAGAATACAGACAATTGAGCCATTTGATAATTATGTTCAAACCCAATTTATACTGCATGGAAAAAGTGGTTTTGCTATTTGGAAACTACATACCATTTTTCTGCAGACCTGGCCTTCATTAGTTAAACTAGTCTCTCTTCCCTATTTGAGTTGTGCTAATAATGGAAGTGATTATTTTGGGCTTTAGGAGGCCAGATGCCTGGGGAATACATTTTGAAAGATTGCATTTATAGTTGTGTTTCAGCTATCTCCATCTCTAAGGAGCCTAACATTTTGGACTCCCTCTCTCTCTCTCTCTCTCTCTCTGTAGATACCTTATAAACATTTTTCTAAGTACTTTTAAAAATAAATGGTGTACTTTCTATGATACTATCATAAAGTACAGTATGGTCCCTTTTCTTCATTATTGATGCCTTTAATAGTTTTCAACATCAAAAGCAAATACAAAAATGTCTTCCTGGGGAAGATATGAAAACTGCCAGAAATGCTTTTCCATTTTGGTTGAGTTATTTTTTGTTGTTGTTCCCAACTGCTCAAATGTTAATGTTCAACCTTAAATGCAGTTTTCATTCTTGTGCTGATTTTATATTTTCCCCTTTTCTTTCTCTGCATTGTACTAAATCAATTCAAGGCAGTCTGTAACAATTAAAAATTACCTCTAAAATAATAAATCTGCTTTACTATCCCCAGATTTGAATGTTTAAAAATCTTATTACTGGTATCTGATTACAGAGAAAGAGAAACCTATTGTAGCTACTGCTATTGCTCCTAAAACCATTTCTTGCTGTTTCTATTAACTTTCATTGTCTTTGTCTAGCATTGCTAATGCCCTGCCCCAAACAATTTATATGCACCAAATAAACTGGGCCAGTCTTCAGTCCCGTAAAAGCAAACTGTCAGGTCTTCTTCCCCCCTCTAACTGCACTCAGGAGCCATGATTTTAAACAGCAAGTGTAACTGAAATTGACTTTTTAAAAATGAGAGTCATATAAGAAGGAGAAACCTACACATCACAAAGCTGAACTATATTTACATTTTATTTATTTTACTTCTTAAAAACCCTTAACTATTGCAGGACCACTTCTAATGCCACCAAATGCAGCAACACAATATCCTTCAACAGCAATAGGGGGAGTAGAAATGCTGTGATGAACTGATGATTCATTAGTCTACAATTTAAAAAATCAATGGTGGAGACATCATAACATATCAGAGCCCACTGAGGCCATGTACATGCACTTTAATTGCAGTCAGAGCTCACTCCTGCCATGTACTTTTATAAATGCCTCAGTAGAACAAAAATAATCCATTCAGACTCACTGAAAGAATGAAGAACAACTGGACAAGAAGGAAGAATAACTTTCTTGTAAGTCACTTTGCTGTGTTCACTCTGGTCTCTGAGATATGGAACTACATACCTGAAAGCTGATGTTATCTTTCTCTTTCTGTGGCACTTATCTGCCTCTCGCCTTCCCCCATTACATCTGAGCACATAGCAATCTTTACCGACAAAGGAAGAGGCAATGCTTGTTTTCATCAAAGTGAAGTACAGGATCTGGTGCAAGAGGTGAATATAGCTGGACTGCTCAGTGACAGCAACCATAATGTAATTACATATAACACCCTGATTGGAGCTGAGGGTATCAAGAAACCCGCCACAGTAGTGTTTCACTTAAAAAATGGAAATAACACAAAAATGAAGAAGCTAGTTAAATGGAAATAAAAAGGAACAGTCACAAGAGTGAAATGCCTTGAAACTGCATGGAAACTATTTTAAAACACCATAACAGAGGCTCAACATAAATATATACCCCAGATAATAAAAAACAGTAAGACGACAACAAATGCTATACCATGGCTAAACAGCAGAGTACAAGAGTCAGTGAGAGGCAAAAACACATCCATGAAAAACTGGAAGCCAAATCCTACTGAGAAAACTGGAAAGGAGCAGACAGTCTGACAACTCAAGTATAAAGTATAATTAGGCAAGCCAAAGAATAATATAAAGAGCTAGTAGCAAAAGACACAAAAACTAACAGCAAAGTTTTTTCTAAATATATCAGAAGCAGAGCTTGCCAAACAGTCAGTGGGGCTACTGGATGGTCAAGGTGCTAATGGAGCATGTAAAGAAAACAAGGACATTGTGGAGAAGCTAAATGAATTCTTTGTATTGGTCCTACTTGCAGAGGATGTGAGAGAGTTTCCCATATGAGCCATTTTAGGCGAAAAATCTGAGGAGTTATGTCAGGGGAGGTGTCAGTAAAGGAGGTGTTGGAACAAGTTGAAAAATTAAACAGTAATAAGTTACCAAGATCAGAAGGTATTCATCCAAGACTTTTGAATTAACTTAAACACAAAACTGCAGAACTACTAACTGTGATATGTAACCAGTTGCTTAAATCAGCCTCTGTACCAGATTGGCAGAGAACTAATGTGATGCCAGTTTTTTTTTAAAGGCTATTAGGGTGATCCTGGCAATTACAGCCTGCTAAGCATAACACAGTAGCAGGCAAATTTGTTGAAACTATAGAAAAAAACCCACAGAATTAACATATATAACCATGATATGTTGAGAAAGAGTCAACATGGCTTATGTAAAGGCAACTCATACTTCCCCTATTAGAATTCTTTGAGGGCATCAACAAGCATGTGGCTAAGGATGATCCAGTGACACTTAGACTTTCAGAAAACCTTTGACAAAATCCCACACCAAAGGCTCTTAAGCAAACGAAGCATTCATGGGATAAGACAGAAAGTCCTTTAATGGATCAGTAACTGTTTAAAAGAGCAAAACCAAAGGATAGGAATAAATGGACAACTTTCAGGCTATGTCTAGACTGCAGGCTTCTTGCGCATGCAGCTTTTATTGGAAGAGATCTTCCGCAAAAATTTCTTGTGCAAGAACACGTCCACACTGGAAAAGCGCATTGAAAAGCAATGCGCTTTTGTGAAAGAGAGTATCCAGACTGCAAAGACGCTCTTTCGAAAGGAAGCTCTGATTGCTATGAACAGAATGGCCACCTCTTTCTGTGCAAAAAAACCCTCTTCCCCGTCCACACACCCGTTTTGCAAAAGAGCTCTTGCACAAAAAGGCGTTCTTCCTCACAGAATGAGGAGTACCTACATCAGAAAAACCCCTCTGTTCTTTCGATTTTTTTTTTGGCGCAAAGAAAAAGGAGTGGATGCTCTGCAAGTTTTTTTGGAAAAACATCAATTTTTCTTAAAAAACTCAGCAGTGTAGCCATATCCTTACAATGGAGATAGGTAAATAGCAGTGTTCCCCAAAGATCTGTACTGGCACCACTTCTGTTCAATCTACTATACATTTGAGAATTTTCTGTCTTTAAGTGTGTCTGTCTGTTTGTTTGTTCAAGAACTCCTAAATGGTAAGAGCTAGGACCACCAAATTTGCTATTCAGCTTCCTCTTATCATAACTTAAACTAAGGTAAACAGGTATAATTCCATTCACTTCAATGGAGATATTCTGATTTACACAGCATCCGACTTTACTCCATTTGACACAGCAGAATTTGGGTATTCAAGTATCAGAAAGAAAATGCTTGTGTAGAATGATCAGGGAAACCTGGCTAGCAACAATTGTGCTTAAAGATGATTATTGTTAGCAGAAGCATGGCTGTGCACGGAGCCTTAAACAACAACAAAAGCATAACAGAACATTTAATTATTCAATCAAGTAGGTTATGGAACAATAGAGCAAAGCCAGATCACTATTCAATAAAATCCTACAATGGTGTATAAATATGTATCTATATATTTTACAGATGCCCTCTAAGACTGGTCAATCTTGTGAAAATCTCATGAGATATGGAAATCTAGTGCAAATGTTTATATTGTGGAAGGCTATTTGAAATATTTATCGAGAAGCATGTCACAGTGGATGCAGTTATCACAGTATATGGTTTGAATACCGTGCATTTAGAATTTTCAATAATTTGTTTCTGCATGCTACAAATTTAAGAGATTAGTATATAGTCAGTGTCTGGCCAAGTATCACACTGAGACTGAAAATCAACAGTTCAAGACATCTTCTGAGATGGATGCAGGAAACACAATTCACATCTAAGGAAACAGGCTTACCAGAGTCCACGTACAGTGCCTGATCCTACACACTTGTGTTCGTGAGTACCCTTACTTAATGTTAGCAAATCCACATTCCCATCTCCAAATTCCCATCAAGGAATTGCAGAATTGGATCTTTGTTATTGTTCTGCTGCTGCGGAAGGAAAAGAGCACATCCCAATTATTGTTATTCACATCAGTAGAACCTGTTCCCTGCTCTGCCATAGTCTCTTTAGCTGACCTTATGGAAGTCATTTATGCTAAACTTTTCAAGACTGGTCATTGTTTTGGCAAAGCAAAGACAGGTGAGTTAAGTGCCTAAGTCTAGATTTAGATGCCTAAAATTAGGCACCCAGGTTTCAATATTTCATCCTTAATGTATAAGGCTGCATACCAAGACATAACAGTGCTTTTATCTTCAGTAGTGAAGATGAGAAAAAAATTTCAGTCAGATGCTTAATACACAAATTCCTCCTTCAGCCGCTACTTTAACACTTTATACACACAGTGCATACCCTGAAAACTGTCTCCTACAAAGCATAACTGGGAGAGACAAATGTTCTTTTGTGTGAAATACCCTAGAAGAAGAGACTATAATGCTAACTTGGGCTACGTCTACACTGCAGAGTTTAGCGCAAAACCAGCCATTTTTGCGCAAAAACTTGTGGAGCGTCCACACTACAAGCGCATTTTTGCGCAAGAAAAGTGCAGTAAATCGTAAGAACACAGCTCTTTTTGCGCAAGAGTTATTCCTCTTTCTACGAGGAATAAGCCTTTGTGCACAAGAGCTCTTGCGCAAAAAGGCATGTGTAGATGGGCAACAGGGGTTTCTTGTGCAAGAAATCCCTATGGCTAAAATGGCCATCAGAGCTATCTTGCACAAGAGCACGTCCACACTGCCATGGACGCTCTTGCGCAAAAGCAAATGGCAGTGCGGACGCGCTCTTTCACAAGAACTTTTTGTGCAAGAACCCTTGCAGAAAAAGTTCTTGTGCAAGAAGCCTGCAGTGTAGACATAGCCTTCGTGTTGACTGTTTCTACTGTCGTCTCTGGAGTGCATTGTGTACTTTGTGGGGTGGTTATTGAAACAATGTTACTTGATGCTATGTAAAGTAGCTGATGGAGCAGAAACGGGAGAGATTCAGGATCTGCTGTACATTCTGTTGCACCCATTTGATCTGTTCATTGCTACTGATGGCTGGAAACAATGTCTAATGATACAACCCTGCTAGCAAGTACAATTTTTGTGTATGGCATATTAAAATACAGATAAAAATAAAGCCAATAATATGAATTTTTTATCTGCTAGGAATCTGTTGAAGGATAATGGCTTATTATTGAGCATGCTAATGAGGACAAATGAAATATGTACCTCACATAAGCAAAAGAAATAACTGCAAGATATACTGATATCAGGGAAGGAGTGAAGCCAATAAGTGGCTTCTGTTCATCTTCTTAAGGAAACTAAAGCACAGAACTTGACTATTTACATAGAAAACAGGATTTCTTACAGGGAGTCAGCAAAATCTCCATCTGCATCTGGATCTAGGCCATGTAATATATGAATTCACATGGTTCTGGGTGGGTGGCTCATAGGCTACTAAGCTTGTGGAGACAGAAAACTCTGGATCCCGCAGGGAGAAGAGGAAAGAGGAGGAACTGATTTTCAATTAAAAAAATCAAAACAAAACAGAAGTCTTGAAGACACACACGGTGAAATTTTCTTTACAAAAAACAAAAACAAAACCAAAAAAAAAGCAAACAAATTATACTGTAACAGCAGGGTGGCATCATTATTCTCAAGGAGGAAGATAATAGGAGAAAAAGTCCTAGAAACAAAGGAAATGCTACCCAAAGGAAATTAAACCAAGGCCCTGCAAATAAGAACAATAGCCTATAATGCAGGTAAAAACTACAGGAAAAAAACGAATGAATACAAAATGAATATTAGCGGAGCCTGAAGCTAAAACACCGAGAAATACAAAGGAAGGGAGAGTGGCTTCATAGCACCGACTGAAATGCATTTATAACAATATGCATACTAATGAACTTGAAACGCCACTTAGTTTTTGCATCCATTATTCATTGCTCAGCTTTATGGAAAATGCAACATTACAATGAAATGATTACAGGGAGCATTCCTGGGAGTAAGACGATAACAGGAAAGGAACAGTAGCAGCATCTGTTCCTTCACCCCTAGTCCTCATGCATAAGATACATGAACATGGAAAAGGTTCCAAGAAGAGAACCCTTGTGAAAGGAAAGAGAAATCTTAGGGCTTCCATTCTGTTCCTACTGAAGTTCATGGGATTTTGACCATTGATTTAATGGGGAGCAGGAGCAGGTTATAAACAGAAGAAACTGCATTGGGGCCAAATTCTTCCTTCAGCGGCAAAAGCCATCCAATGGATCTGAAAGCAGAAACTGGCCCTTGTTGACTGAAGAACCCAATATGAAACAATTAATCCGGATGCTGTGCAAAGCTAGTTTAGACAATGATGCTAAACTTCCAGATACAACAAGCCATGCTAGCTTTCTGTGTACTACTGTGGTGAGGTGGTTAACCATCACCCCTCGCCTCTCCAGTCCTTCTAACCCTGGATGCGGGACCCCAAATCCCTGGCTTATGGTCCTTGCGAGTGTCTGCTACCAGGTTGCCCCCACGGGCCGTTGCGGACTCAGTGTCCTGGCTCGGGCCCTGCCCGCTGGAGTCCCTGGTCGTGGTGGCGTCCCTCCGATTCCTGCAGGCGTTCCTCCGCCAGCGGGACTTGTCCTCCTGTTACTGGTCGGGTCCGGAGTGGTCCGCAAACCCTCCTGGAGTCCTCTGGCTGCTGCTCCCTCTGGGCTGCCTGCAAAGGGTGGGAGAACACCGCCAGCCCCGGCTCCCTCCGGGCTCTACCCCCCTCTGCCTTCTTGAATGGGCTGGCTGCGGCCCCGCTCCTGCGCAGCGTGCGTGCCACCCAGCCCCCCCGGGTCCTGATGGCCACTCCATGTGGCGTGCCTGAGGCCACAGCTCTACGCTCAGCCGGTTGCCTCTCCCCGGCTTTCCTAGGGTGCTCAGGTGTGCCTGTGCTGAATGCCCCAGCTACTGCACGGCCAGCTTCCCCGGCGCGCCCGGTGGCTTCCCCGCCACGCGCCTCCGCTGGACTGCGGCTGCAAGTGCGGGGAACAGTTTCCCCATCACAACTTCCTAGGCTCTAGTGCTGTGCACTGTGAAATATGAAGTGCTTTGTGTAGACAGAGCCCACCTTTCGTAACATGAGCAAGTGCTCTGCCTTTTATTTGGATCCTTGCTGGAGTACATTGTGAGGTTCCCTTGCCTTTCTTTCAGAATCTGCCTCCCCCTCCCCGCCTTTCACTATTTGCTTAATCCCTCCACAAGAATTTCCTCACTTCATGCTGCAACGTTAGCTCTGGATTGTGTCCTCCCATCTGGCGTGAAACCTCTTGCCAGGCATCAAGTCAGAAGGTTTTGGGGTAGGCTTAGCAAAGGTAGTCAGTCACTCACTGAGCCTTGCAACCCGGTGAGAGGGGCCCAATCTTACTGCTTCACAAACAAGTTCCAATTTCGTATGAGGCAATGGAGCTTGATTTTACTCTGAACTGCAACATGGACTCTTTCCATTTACACTAACAACCCAAGAGCGCTGGGTCCAAGCATGCCCTTTGGAATTCTACAGCAAAAGGATGGGTGAGGCAATATTTTTTTAGAGGACCAGTTTCTGGTGGTGAGAGAGGCAAGCTTTGGAGCTATTCAGAGTTCTTCTTCAGGTCTGGGAAAGGTGTCACAGCTAGATTGATACAAGATAGAATACTTTAGCATAAGGTAAATAGCACATATTCTAAGGGCCATTCAAGGTGAAGCAGCCCATTAACACCTCTGTAATCAAAGGGCGAAGGCAGGTTACAGATTGTTGGAATAAACCACACACGGTGGCTGTGTCTAGACTGGCAAGTTTTTCCGCAAAATCAATTGCTTTTGTGGAAAAACTTGACAGCTGTCTACACTGGCTGCTTGAATTTCCGCAAGAACACTGATGATCTCATGTAAGAAATCAGTGCTTCTTGCGGAAATACTATGCTGCTCCCGTTCGGGCAAAAGTCCTTTTGCACAAAAGCTTTTGTGCAAAAGGGCCAGTGTAGGCAGCTCAGATTTGTTTTGCGCAAAAAAGCCCTGATCGCAAAAATGGTGATCGGGACTTTTGTGCAGAAAAGCGCGTCTAGATTGGCCACGGATGCTTTTGCACAAAAGTGCTTTTGCGGAAAAGCGGCCGTGCCAATCTAGATGCTCTTTTCTGCAAATGCTTTTAACGGAAACCTTTTCCATTAAAAGCATTTGCGGAAAATCATGCCAGTGTAGACGTAGCCGCAGTGTCTTTATTCAGACCATGGTTTCTAGGGTCAAGCAAGGGTATGAGTTTAAGCTCCCATGCTCGCCTTTTGAAAGTGTCACGCAGGTTTCCCCGAGGATGAAAACCGATAGTTCGCATAGGGCGTGTCTACACAGCAGGGCTTAACTCGAAATAAGCTATGCAAATTGAGCTACGTCAATTGCATAGCTTATTTCAAAATAGCTTATTTTGAGTTTTGGTGTGGTCTACACATCACTTATTTTGACATAAAATGAGGATTACATGAGTTGGAGTAAGAAGTCCTCCAGCTTGACAGTATTCTTTGACATTATGTAAAGGTGGTGGGGATCAGAAAGCAAAATCATCACACTGGGAAACAATCCCAAAGGGTCATCTGTAATCATACCCAGTCAACAAATATCACATTGCATTACATTACCCTTATCCCCAATGGGTCAGTCACTTACCCATGTCTCTTACAAAAATTAATGTTGCAATCCAATTTCTCTAGTAAACTAACTAAAGATTTATTATCTGAGGCTGTATCTACGGTGCCACGTTCAGTACTAAAACTTAGTCGTTCAGAGGTGTGAAAAAACACCTCCTTGAGCAACAGAAGTTTGAGGGTATGTCTACACTGCAAAGTTAATTCGGAATAACAGCCATTATTCCGAATTAACTTCCATAGCGTCTACACAAGCAAACCACTATTTCAATTTAAATTTAAAATAGCGGGGCACTTAATTCGAATTTGGTAAACCTCATTCTACGAGGAGTAACACCAAACTCAAATTAGCTAATTCGGAGTAAGCGCTGTGTAGACGCTTAGTCCGAATTAGCTGGCCTCTAGCCTTTCCCAGTTGCCCCTGGTGGCCACTCTGAGCCAAACCAGGAAAACTCTTCTGTTCCTCCCCAGCCCAGGAGCCCTTAAAGGGGTAGACTCTAGCCACACTGCTGCTGTCAGAGCCAGGCCTGCAAGCAGTCCCAGAACCTCACCAGTGGCCACAGCATGAGCCATGCAGCCAGTGACAGTGAGCTGTCCCCCGCCAGTCCCCCAGCACCCAGGAGCCAGCCAGGGGCCGTAGATGTCACGTGCCCTTCTGGACTAGTGCGGAGATCATGGCAGGCCCCCAATGTCCATAATCTCTGCACTAGATGGAGGAACACGGCCGACTACGGCTGCCACCATGGCTGCCACCAGAAAGGCCACAGGTGCACCCAAGAGCAGGTGCGCCTGAAGATAATGGTGCTGCGGCAGGTGTATGCCAGGGCCACTTGGGGCAGCTCCTCAGCAAGGGCAGACACCTGCCCCTATTTCGAGGCACTGGACCGGATCCTGGGGGGGGGGGCGCAGGATGGTCTGTGCCACCCCGGGGGGCAGCAAGCCGGGACCGGAGGGTCCTGACCAGGGCATGGAGCAGGAGCCGCCACACCACCAGGACCCCCGAGCAGTCCCACCTGCAGAGTCATCAGGGTCGTCCTGGGAGGCCACACCATGTAAGTGCCGTCACTGTCCCCTTCCCAGGGGGCCGGGGAGGGAGACCAGGGACCGTGCGCGTGGACCTTGCTTACCACGGATCACGCAGGAACCTGTGCACGTGCAAGAACGTGCCGTGCCACCCCTGGGCAGGTGGCTCCAGCTGCCTGTCAAACAGGGGCCTTGGCCTGATAGCCACACACGTGTGTGAAGAGTCCTGACATGTTCCTGACCCTGGGGCAGGACACAGCAGGATGCCCTCCTTTCACCAGCCCCCTCTACACAGAGGCAGAGGACATTTCCCCCCCACCTCAGCCGCACTATACACACCACGGGGCATTGGTGTGGTCTTGGGGCAGCTCCCACTACAGGGCTAGCTGGACATTCCGACCATGGCCTCTGTGCAAGCACATCGGCTCTGACAGTGCAGGGCATAGTCATATTCACCTCACTGAGAGAGGCTGGGCTTCACCCACTGTATCCCCAGGGAGAACTGACCTATCTCTTCTTTCTCCACAGCCGCAGAAGCTGCGCATGCAGGGCGCACCACCCTGCCCGGGACATGCTCCCACACTCGAGAGCTGAGCAGGACCACTCGCAGACTCGAGGGGTACACACAGCAGCACCTGGAGGCCCTGCGAGTCATGCACCACACCATGCAGGACGACTGAGAGTTCCACTGGGAGCTGCTTGCCCAGGGTCGTGCTCTCTGCGACCACCTGCAGACCCTGGTGCAGAGCGTGCTGCCCCGTGCCGCTCCAGCGTCTGCTGCCTCCCGAGTGAGCGCTCCTCCTCCCACTCTCGCCTCTCCCTCCTCAACCTCTTCCTCAATCTCCACACCCCCCACCTCAGCCTCCACACCCTCCTCCCCAAGCCCCTGGGGACGCAGAGGCCCCCACACCCACGGTGCCGGGAGTCAGTTGGCCCGGCGAAACCCCCACCCTTGAGCTTCCCCTCCCCCTTCTTCCCTTTGCTTCCCCCTTCCAGCTCCCTCCTCCCAGTTTCCCTCCTCTTTCTCCCACCTTCTCCTGCCTTTCTCCAGTCTCCCCAGAGTTTCAAATCCCCACCCCCGTTTTGTTAAATAAACAGAGTTTATATTTTTGAAAAAACATGTCCTTTATTGTTTACAGCAGGAAGTGGGGCTAGGGAGGGGTAAGTGGAAGGACATGAGGGTGGAATAAGGCCCCAGTGGGGCATGCCAGGGAGACTTCAGTCTTGCTCCGTGTGGAAGCTCTCCCGCAGGGCCTCCCGGTTACTGACAGCTTCCTGATGGGCCTCCCGGATGGCAGCCGTGTGGGGCTGAGTGTATGGGCCAGCCAGGTGGTCAGCCTCTGCCATCCAGCCTGGCAGGAAAGCCTCCCCCTTCCGCTCACACAAATTGTGCAGCACGCAACACGCTGCCACTACCTGCGGAATATTTCTCTCGGAGAGGTTGAGGCGGCATCTAAATCTGGCCTTCAGATGGCCGAAGGCACCCTCAACGACTATGCGGGCCCTGCTTAGCCTGGCATTAAAGGCCTGTCGGGACGGGGTCAGGTATTCCGCATAGGGCTTCATTAGCCAGGGTTGCAGTGGGTAGGCCACATCCCCCACCAGACACACAGTCATGTCCACGTCCCTGACCCTGATGTAGCGGTTGGGGAAAAAGGTCCTGGCGTGCAGCATCCGGCACACGAAGGAGTTGCAGTAGACATGCACATCATGTGCTTTTCCGGACCAGCCCACGTTGATGTCTAGGAAGCAGCCCCGGTGGTCAGACATGGCCTGCAGGATCACCGAGAAGTACCCTTTCCAGTTAATGTAGTGAGAAGCCTGGTGTTCCCGGGCACGGATGGGGATGTGTGTCCCGTCGATTGCCCCCTGCACAGTTGGGGAAGCCCAGGGCGCCAAACCCCTCGGTTACCGCGTCCAAATCCATGAGGCGGATGACTCTGCAGAGCAGCACTCTGTTGATGGCCTTGACCACCTGCAGAGAGAGACACAAAACCAAGAGTCACTGGGGTGCCAGGGCGGCTGAGAGTGCTCCTTCCTCGCCACTGCCCTGCGCCCCCACTGCCCTGGAGCAACCCCCCTGCAATCCTAGCCACTGCGGGCAATCCATAGTGTGGCTGGGACAGAACAAACCCTCCCATGGAGGAGACTTGCACCACCTCGCCCCACTTTTCCCTGGGGCAGCCCATCTCCTCCTCCCCCCACCTCGGCTCAGTGGCCAGAGACTGCCTTACCTGCATGAGCACTGCTCCGATGGTGGATCTCCCCATGCCGAACTGGTTTGCCACAGATCAGTAGCTATCCGGCACGGAAAGCTTCCATAGGGTGACGGCCACCCACTTGTGGAGGGGAATGGCGGGCCTCGTGTGAGTATCCCATTGATGCAGAGCAGGGGCGAGCTACTCACAGAGCTCGAGGAAGGTGTCCTTCTTTATCTTGAATTTCTTGGTTCATTGTTGGTCTCCCCAGCGCTCCAGGATGATGCAGTCCCACCAGTCGCTGCTGGTATCCAGATGCGGCAAGGCACGCTGGCATCCAGGAGATGTTGCTGCTCCTCCTCGCCCTCCTGCGGGGTCCAGAAGAGGGCCCAGGGATCGGGCTGCAGCAGCTGCTGCCAGGCAGTCTTCTGTGGCTGCTGCCAGGCTGGCAGCAAGTCTTCCGAATTGGACACCAGAGTGCCATGGGGCAGCTCTGGCTCCATGGTGCCGAGTACTGTAGTGTCCGAAGTTGAGGCAACCAAAGCAAGCAGAGAAGAAAATGCTTTGTTGTCCGTCAGTGAGGTAGGCAAGCAAGCAGGGAAACCTGAGAACCGGCTGTCCAGGAGGGTCCCTTTAAGCACAAGCCTCAGATAGCCTCAGGCAGCAGCCACACAAAGCAACTACTGACCTGATACCCTGCTGGTAACCAGCAGCAGCTGGCCTTAAATGCTATTTAGCGTCCAATCAGTGTGGACGCGGTAGACTGAATTAGCGAAATGCTAATTTGAACTGCATTTTGTGTGTAGATACGTTAATTCGAATTAACTTAATTCGAATGCACTATTTCGAATAAAGATAACTCGAATTAACACTGTAGTGTAGACATACCCTTAGTGCTGAGAAGTGCCAGTATACGTGGCACTAAAGCTACCACTCCTCACTCAGGGTGTTTTTATTATTGTTGGGAGAGCTCTGCTACACAGCTCATGTTACAACACTGTGGCAGCTCTGCCACAGCCTCTCTGTAATATGAGCAATGTAGATGTACCCTAAGAAAATAAGTGAACATTATTGAAAGATTAAAGCAGGCAAAATATATAAATGGGTCAATCAAACTGTGTAAGTCTAAAGTGAGAGCAGAAATGTAGTGATCTGCTAATTTTCCCTATGTCTCAGAGTTATCCAAAATAATGCTGAGGATCTCTGTGGGTATGTCTACACTACCCCGCTAGTTCGAACTAGCGGGGTAATGTAGGCATACCGCACTTGCAAATGAAGCCCGGGATTTGAATTTCCCGGGCTTCATTTGCATAAGCCGGGCGCCGCCATTTTTAAATCCCGGCTGGTTCGAACCCCGTGCCGCGCGGCTACACGCGGCACGAACTAGGTAGTTCTGACTAGGCTTCCTAGTCCGAACTACCATTACTCCTCGTGGAATGAGGAGTAACGGTAGTTCGAACTAGGAAGCCTAGTCCGAACTACCTAGTTCGTGCCGCGTGTAGCCGCGCGGCACGGGGTTCGAACCAGCCGGGATGCACTTCCAACGCTGAGTAGCCCTGTTATAGCTGCTTTCCTTGGAAAGCAATCTGCCAAGTGTTTTTATCACAGCATGGGCTCTTCCTTTGTTGACTAAAAGCAAACTGAGCTTGTGAATTTCTATTGTCAAACAGGAGTACCCATGTTTTGAAGTTAGCAGTCTACTTCCTTGCATTCACAAGTAATTGTTACAGTGATATACGTAGACTGTGCAATTACCTGCTATTACATTATAATAGTCATAGATAAGTGAGTATGATACAAGTAATACTTCATTAGTTTCAGTTAGTTTACACTTGAAGCAAATTCTCATCTGAATACTAATGTATTTTTGATCTATTGTTAATTAAGTAGAGGGATATAAAAAATGTAATGTGAGAGCATATACTAGGTTACAGATACGTGAAGACAATATCTTTCACATTTCCTTTGAACTAAATTAACACTTCAGTGAGTGATCAGACGTATCATTTCTTTGATATCCACACACAAGTGAATTGGATGATGGCTTTGATTTGAGTTATCAGCATCACACCATGGATCTTGAAAGGTATGTTATGGTGAACATTGACCATTGTAGAACTGGAGATATGTCTGCAGGTTGTGCATGTATTGTTCTGCCCAGGTCTGGTGCCACTTGATTGGCATTCTAGGTGAATCATGCATAAAGAAGACTTTTGTACAAGTATTTTTCAGTGACGCATTGTCTTATCAGAAAGCTTTGCTTCATTACTAGACTCTTGCTTTCACACTTCGATTTACTCACTGAGGTCAGCTGACTTGGATCAAGCCCACTGAGACAGACTGCCTCACTGCAATCTGATGCCCATTTGCCATGCTGACAAGAATGTTAGCTGATAGCACTAGGCTTAATATGACAAGAACTCCCATTGCATAACTGAAATAGAATTCTTTATAAAAATGTTTTACAACCTATTTTAGCTACACAAACTAAAACGTTCTAGGCTTTGTTCCTTCTCCCTCAAATAAATGCACATAGTACCTTTCAAGTTTACAATCATTTTATGCTGTAACTATAGCTAAATTGAAAAAAATATAAACAGATTATATCAGTCTACGGAGAAGAATTTCCTGTAGTATTATAGGGAAAGAGAATGGCATAAACTTTTCCCAGGTTCACTAAAACCAAGACGTTTTGCTTACTTTTGTGTTTTGTATCTAGGAGGTTTTGTACACTTTTGTACAAAAAGTGCAATATTGTTGAAAATTATAACCTCTGCTCACATATTCAAATGTCTCATGGAAGTTATAATGTCCAGTGTTATAGGCAAAATAATTCCATTGTACAATCTGATGTTATTACACTACAATTAAAAGTTCTGCTGAAATATCTGATGGAGCTTTCAACTTTCATGAGGCCTCTTTTTAAAAAAAGATCATCAGTTCACAAAGAAATAGAATGGAGGAGATATTTTACTGAGAACAAGTTACTGAACATTTATAATTTTCAGTTTTTCATTTAAAAATGAATAATTTATTAAAAATTCTGGGACACATTTCAGTTTGGTTAAAATGTAATTAAAATACTTGGGCATAATATTTCTCCTGCCAAATTTTACTTCAATGTGTAAAGTTTGCTGACATGGACAAGCATTTGAAGGATCACAGATTCAATTATTTTGAACAAGTTTATTTTCCTTGATTCTCTTCATAATCTGCAGAGGACAAACAATGTAAAATGCATGGCCAATGTGACATTGCACTCCTAATTTGAAGATGATTATATATTAATTTTCTTCCACAATGTCTTTTCCATTGTCATAATTCCTATATAATTCTCTTAATGAAAAAAGAATAGAAGAGAAAAAATAGAGTTTTTAAAATAGACAATTATGAAGATGCAGAATTTTATCAAGCAAACAGAGGGATTCACTCTCAGGGACTTACTTTGTCACGAGAAAACTTTCAAACCCTGCTTTATAGTGTGCAGATGTGTAGTTCTTTATCTCTCTCTGAACATAAACAAATCACAAAATCCAAATAAAAGTATAAATGTTTATATTCATATACACATACAGAGGATATTGTTGAAAAATGTTTTCTTACTTGGCACTTAATCAATATTATCTGTCCAGCCTCATATCTTTCCATTTAATTTTAATAAAATGTATGGGAGCAATGTATTATCCTTTTAACCCATTGGTACAGTCAGTCAGTATTTCATTCTTATCAGCCTCTTGTAACTATTTAGTCTTTAAGGTGCTACTAGACTATTTGTTGTTTTTTAAGTTTTTCCTGTTACAGACTCACTCGGCTACCCCTCTGAAGCTTTTCAATATTGCATGAAACCTAGAACTGATACAGTTTGCATTTGTATTGGGAAACCCTGATACTGTAGAGGAAGGGTGAAATTAGACCGAGATTAATAGATAAACTCTACAGCTATAGCATCAAAACAAAATAATCTCTGTGGTTTGAATTGTAGTTACAACCAGAAAATGACTATGATGCTTCCCAGAGGTATCCAGGGATGAGAGACATGTCACTACCACCTGGCCATCAGGCAACACAAGCAACTCCTTTAAAGCCTCACAGGACACACTTTTTCACCACTGGTTAGTGAATGGCACACTCCAACCTCAGAGCCCTCTGAGCATTTCCCTAGAACGCCCAGCCCCACTTCCAATGTACACTTGCAGTGTTCACTGATTCTCTGCTCCCAAAGGAACAAAACACCCCAGCTTACCAGTTCCACCTGAGATCACCTCTGCACTTACCACACACAGCACTTCAGCGTTACTGCGATACAAACCATAACATTTAATCATTTGCTTCTTGAAAAAAAGTTGTAGTGCTTTTCTGATTCCTTTGGTGAACTCCTGGTCCTATTGAAGTCAAGGGCAACATTTTTATTGATTTCAATGGGGCCAAGATTTCATCTCTTATTACGGGAGATGATTCTTACACCCTTTTCCCTGAGCTCCACACCCCCTGTTCTGCCCAACTCCTTGCCCAGATCCCTATACCCCACCCCCTCTCTGGAGCATATAAGTAAACGGTCCTTGTATAGAATCCTGAAGAGGTACACATGTTAAAATGGCAGAAGCCACCCCCTGAGCAATAGAAGTTACACCGACCTAGGCATCAATGGGGACAGCGCTTCATTGCCATAAGAGCTTCTCCTGCTAACACAGCGACTGCTGCTGAGGCTGGCGTAGTTAAGTTGAATGAGAGCCCCCTCTCGTTAGTCTGAGCAGCTACACTAGCAGTACTACAGTGCACAGCTGTGTCAATGCAGCTGCACTGCTGTAGGCTCTGTAGTGCAGCCATAGCCTCACTTGGCTTTATTACCCCAGAGACTCAGGTAAACGAATTATTCTGTGGCCAATTATGCTATTAATTGTCTCTGCACAGAAGCCAGATCCGGCCTGGTGTTACGCATCTCTATCACCGTTGGATTGGTAATCACAAATCTATCAAGACACAAGGTTTAGGGCCAAACCATGTATTTTAACATGGTAGAGCACAACAACACACACATTGAACAATCCTACCCTATCCCTAGAAGAAATAGAAGATAGACAGACCCCGAAAACAGAAGGGAATACTTTACAATAAGAAGTGGCGATTGATGACTGCGACCTACTACCTCGTAGCTAATTTTAAGCTGTGAGGGAGGAACGCAGGGAGATCCCTCGAAGTGAATCCTTCCACTGGAACGGATGCCTGGAGCTGATGGATCCTCGCTTCCCTCGTGGAATGGTTCCTCTGGATTCGGCCTCCGCTAGTCCTTCGACTCCACGTACCAATCCAGTAGAGCACTTGGTATGTGAGCTCTCAGAGTCCAAGTCCAATTGGCACCTGCCGGTAATCCGATGCGTGGAGCGTGCTCACACACACGGTGATCACTGCACCAAGGTTTGGCCTTGCCAACTCACTTCCATATGTCCACGGCTAACAAGATGGTGGAACGTCACAAATGAACAGATAGACAGACACAGACAGATGAACCCAAGTGACGAACCCAAGACCTTCACAGAACAAGGCTTATAAACTCTTCGAGGTGGGAAAACAGGGATAGCAACTGAGCGCAAATATATGGGGCCATGTGCAAAGATTCATGGCTGAGTGCACAGAAAAAAGGGTTGAGTGCAAAGGGTGAGTGACATGTGCACCTGATATGGAGCAGGGGTGCAAAAGCGTCTAAGATAGCGTGCACTCCCCGGTTTTGGCGGGAAGGGATCTCTGAGATAAAATACAAAATGGAACCCTGGTAAACTCCATTTTACATTATATTGCTCTGACCGGGGTATCAACTTCATTTCTTACGGCTCCATTCTCCCATCAGGTCCACAGGGTGGATCTTAGATGCGTGAGGGAAAAGAAGGATTTCCTTGGCTGCAATATTAATCTGCCAGATGCTTCTCAGTTCCATGCAGTGCTTTACTTTTTAGGCTCTTTTGCACCATCTCTGCTTTAAGGCAAACAGCTCTCCATATGGGGCGTTTTAGTTGGACATAGCAGACACCATAAACTTAGATTCTGCTGACCTGATACCAGCTGAAAATTGGACTGTTTTAAAAGCAAAATTCATTTCACCCTGGAGGTGGAACAATTGACATGTTGCAACCTCCTCAGACGGGATTCCAAATGCCACGTTAACGGATGTGCCACTCCCTGGTAACCACAACCTTATTCCCTGCCCCCTCTCCTCCCAAATGTGAATGGCCCAGGTGCAGACAGCATCTTTTTGAAATATTGCAGAGAGGACGCTATGATCTCTGCTGCCCTGGAGGCACCAGACCGAATCCTACCTAATGCAGGCAGAATTTTTCTTAGCCCTCTTTGAACACCTCCAGCTTAGTGCAGAAATAGCCCCAGCCATTCCGTCAGCCAAAGTGGAAAATATTTTGGCATGCTACCCCTTCCCCCAGCAGCCAATAAATAAATAAAAACAAAAACCCAAACAAACAAAAAACCAAACCCCAATCTCCTCCAAACAACAGCTGCCCACTCAATAGAAAGGAAAATAAGCCCTTGGAATAGGACTTGTGAATCTGGCAAGTTATTGCACACTAATGTTCTTTCTCCTCACCCTACCCCTTTGTAAAATCACCCCCTTAAAGTGCAGCAAGTTACAGTGCTATGAAGTGCCAGTGTGGACAGTTCTATAGCACTACGAGCTGTATTCCCAGTACTGTTAGCTACTCGCCTCGTGGAGGTGGTTTACCTAGAGCTCGGGGGTATGTTAAACTGTGGCGCTAATTTGGGATACGTCCAGAAATCCCCAAATAGCGTTTTCTGTGTCTTAACAGCACGCCTGTTATTTCAAAATGAAATTGAAATAATGGGCATACTACTCTGATGTCCCAGTAAACCTTGTTCCACAAGGATTAAGGGGCTTGCCAGAATAGCAGTCAATTTTGAAGTAAGTGCTGTGTAGATGGCACCAAATTTCAAAATTGACTATCTTGATATAAACTCGAAATAAGCTACGCAACCTGAGTAGGTCAAATTCCGTAGCTTATTTCGAGCTAGCGCCGCAGTGGAGACACCCTGGGAGAGTTCCCTCCCAGCACTTGGGTAGTGACCACCCTGCCACTTCCATGTGTAGACAAAGCCATAGCCATACAGTGACCCCTGAAAGTTGGCCCTCCCACAGAACGGGCCCTGACTTGAACTGGCCCTGACTTGAAGCCACAATCTGGCATCATATAATGAAATATTTGTTTTAACGGGCACTTCTGGAGCCCCCTCTCATTACCATGGAAGTATGTTTCCATTCAGACCCTCACAATAGCCCATTGGTTATAACTTTCTCAAACTATTTTAAGTGTGACAGCTCCCATGTAAAGTTGACTTGTTTTGGGGGGCGGGGAGGAAGGCAAGCAAAATCAGCACAGCTGGATTTCAGTTATGTAATTGTGAGGGGTGGACAGTGGGGAATCCCTTCCCTTACAATTTGACTAGCAGATGTACCCAGCGTTGCTCAGTTCTTTAAGAGAAGCAATGTTTTCTTGGGATCTTTGGCAGAATAAAAGGAAAATGTACATTCTTTACTTAAATGACAGAAGTTTTCAGAAACAAAGAAAGCTTACATTAATAAAAGAAATAAAGCGATTCAAACATTCGGTAGCTTCTTGGTAGACAAGATTTGCAGGTTTTCTGTCTTTTGCTAGAATAAAAAGGGGTGGGGGTGTAGGCGGTGAAGGGCACTGAAGTGAGGGCAGGGGTGGGGGACTCAGAGTAGGGAGTTGGGGCAGAGGGTGAAGGTGCTGGAGTCTGAGCAGGAGACTGGGAGAGTTTGGGGGACTCAGGGCAGGAGGTAAAGGGTGCTGGAGCAAGGTCAGGGAGTGGGTGGCTGAGGGCAAAGGATTTGGTGTGAGGGTCAGGGCAGGGGGTACAGGGTTGGGGAGGCTGGAGTCAGAGCGGGGGGGGGGCTCAGGGTAGAGAGTGGGGGTTCAGGACCCAGGGCAGGCAGCCCAAGGCGGGGGGATGGGAGGGGAACTTACCAGGATGGCGAAGGTGGTGCTGCTGTGGTGGCAGCTTCTCCTCAGGGACAAGGGCTGCACTCCCCAGCTGGAGGCTCCTCGGCTGTGCAGGGCATTCCGAGGCTCTAGCTGCCCCCCAGCCTATCCGAGGGGAAGCTCTGGGGGCTGACTCCAGCATCCAGCTACTCCCTCAGCCCTGCAGCCTGTGCAGGAAGGGAGGAGCCAAGGCTTTGGGGGCTGGCCCTGGTATCCACATGCCCCCCGGCCCTGCAGCCTGTCTGGGGAGGGCCAAGGTGAGGGGGCCAGCACTGGTATCCAGCAACCTCTGTGGCCCTGCAGCAAGTCCGGGGAGGGCAAGGCTCCAAGAGCTGGTCCTGGCCCCCAGTGGTCTCTTCAGAGCTGCAGCTTGTCCAGTGGGGGCAGGGTCTGGAGGCCAGCTTGGCCTTCAGCAGTCCCCATGGCACTGCAGCTAGTCCTGAGGACTGGGCCTGGCTTTCAGTGGTTCCCCTGGCCCTGAAGATTGTCCAGGGGGAGGCAGGGTATGGGGATTGGGCCCAGCTTTCCACAGACCCTCTCTGGCCCGCAGCTGGTCTAGAGGGAGAGCACGAGGCTGTAGTTGCCTCTCCTGGTCTGCAGCCTGTCCTCGGGGAAGGGGGGGGGCATTTCTTGAAGAGGGTGTGGGCTGGGCTTCCCAGCTCCATGGGTGGTCCCAGGGTGTCCAGGATGGGGGGGGGGGCTCCCCCTGCCCAGCACTCTTCAAGGTTAGGGGGCCACTTACCTGGTCCAATAGCCAGCCATGTGGAGTTCTGTCTGCAGTTGGCACTCTACCCCCAGTAGTCACTCTACAGTATGGCTTTTCCCCGCACTCGCTGCCCCAAGTGGCCACTCTGCAGTATCGCATCCCTCCAAACAACCCTCTCCATTTTCATGTTCTGGAAAACATTCCCATTCCAGGCACATCCCATTTTCCTGGCACGACCAAATCCTGAGCTTGCTGAAAGTTAGGACACGAGGAAGCCGCATACTGTATTTGGTGGCCATAGCTCTTACCATTTAGGGGGAATTCTTAAACAAATGGACTCACAGACAGACACACAAACTCCTTTAAATATGTAGCTATATTAGAAATCTTGAACTCATTACTTAGTAATGCATGTTTCTAAAAACATCATGCTTGATTTGTTTTGTAGATTTCACAGAAATAAAAATGAAGGGGAGTTTGAAGAAAACTGGTTCAGTAGTTTAAGTTAACAATATTTAAAGCCAGCAATTTTGCCCGTTCCCATGAGAACTTTTGTGTGCATTTTTAAATGCACTTCAGAGATGCATTTGTTAAAGATGCTGTGGTTAAAGATACCCTTTCCCGCTAGCGAAGTCTGGAAGCCCCACAAGCTAAATTGCCTTTGTTCAAAGAACATGTTTTCCACTGATGACAGCTCACTATAAAGAAAGATCCAAGGTCAGTTAAGGATGACCTAAGATAACAACAGCTCTGTTTATAGCTGCCAGGACTGGCAGGCTGCAAAGCCTAAAATCTCCATAGAAGGAGGGGGACAACAAGCTAGGGAGATTTGAACAAAGGCCCAATATTAAGGAATTTGCAAGCTCTGCACTAGCAAAGCTGGCAGACAGCTTTTCCCTCCATGGATTGGGTGATGAATGCCCTTCCTCCTATGATCCCCTGGATATGTGGGGCTGCGAGTCCTCACTCCCCACAACGTCCCCATGATGTGTCAAGCCTCTTTCCTGGAAAGGATGCTGTATGAGAAACCCTGCAAGGGAAAATTCCAGGATCTGCCTGACTTTTCCATGGGTTTCCAAATGGTAGGAAGTCATCGGACCCAATGAACCAAAGTTGGTTTAAAAATATTAATTAATTTAGCATCACAACACCCTCCCAGAGGAGGTAAGTCTTTGCATTTCTATCTGTTTTCTAGCAATACAGGACCAACTCCTTAGCCTCTGCTGCAGGTGCACAAAACAAGGATGCCAATGACACTGACTTTCTCCTTCTGGGTTCCAATGGAGGGGACATGGTTAAGAGACAAGGGCCAGAGCTATGCTAAGTTCTGCTGGGTACCTGATCGCTATAGAACTGGCTTCTGTGCATGATCAGGGAGCTCCATTATTTAATGCAGTTTAGTACCGCGGCTGTGAAAGCAAACCCTCATAGGGTATGTCTACACTAGCTCATTAATTCGAGCTAGGTAGGCAAATGAGGCGACCGGAGTTGCAAATGAAGCCCGGGATTTAAGTATCTCGGGCTTTATTTGCATGTTCCTGTCCGGTCGCCATTTTGAAATTTCACTAGCCTGAACTCACTGCTGCACGGCTACACGCAGCAGTGAAACGTTAATTCGAACTAAGTCCTTAGTTCGAATTAACTGTTACTCCTCATTCCACGCGGCAGTGAGTTCAGGCTAGTGAAATTTCAAAATGGTGACCGGATGGAAACATGCAAATAAAGCCCAGGATATTTAAAACCCGGTATTCATTTGCAACTCCGGTCACCTCATTTGCCTACCTAGCTCGAATTAACGAGCTAGTGTAGACATACCCATAGGGACTTGCTCAAGATCACACAGCAAGTCTGTGGTAGAGCTGGGAATAGAAACTAGACAACCAGCTTCTAAACCAGCTTTTGATCTGAGCCCACTAGACCGTTCTTCCTTCTAACTCCTGTTCAAGACAAGTGGCAAATCCCTGTATATGCATCTTTGTTGGGAGCAAAGATTACCAGGTCTGATCAAAGGAAGAAATCTGTATGACTATAATAATCTTAACTTTTGCCCTGTTGCCATTGTGCTATAGCCATCAAAGATACAGTAGGTTTATTACTAGGAAAGAATTTGGAGAAAGCCCAGAAGTTAAAAATGTCTTCAGCCCAGACAGAGCCACTGGCGGAGGGGAGAAGGGGGGGGGGGGGGGGAAGGAGAATGGAATTCCTTCAGGTTTCCCTGCAAGCTGGGTTGTCACCAAGTCATTTTCTGATAAAAATCAGTAAAGGGTCACTGACCTGGCTAGAATTACGGGTTTCGGTTATTTGTGTTTAGAAAGGAAGTCTGAAAAAAATCAATATCTTTATTGGCCACAAAGGCACAATTTCTCTTTATAGCCATAGAGCAGTTTGCTGATTTCATCAGAAGGACAATTAGTCTGAAGTTAATTAGCTGTGTCCTTGCTATCAAGCATAAAAGGCAAACAATGGGAACAAGAATAGTGATAGAAATGTAGCCGTGTTAGTCTGGTGTAGCTGAAACAAAAAACAGGACTATGTAGCACTTTAAAGACTAACAAGATGGTTTATTAGATGATGAGCTTTTGTGGGCCAGATCAGACTATTTGATCTGAGGAAGTGGGTCTGGCCCACGAAAGCTCATCACCTAATAAACCATCTTGTTAGTCTTTAAAGTGCTACATAGTCCTGTTTTTTGACTGGGAACAAGAGTATGCATTCCTCCTCACCCCTGTTGCTCTAATAAAGGAAGCCGCTCTGCGTGTGTATTGCTCCGTCTACCCAGTGGATATCACTGCAGCTGTCTCCGCAGAATGCATTGTGATGCAATAATCTTTTGTTTCAGTGAAAAAGTGTCCTTATACAAGTCCTGGACTGCAAAGAACAGTATTAAACCCATTTGCTCCACTAGAACACCCTCCTGGCAGATATCTGCTGCAAAAGCAAATTCTCTGCTTTATCATGTTTTGTTATTCCTGGTACCGTTCCATGGTAAGAGAGGAGGCACTGTGGTGACAGCTTTCTACTCAGCATCGTACATCACTGTCTCCAGCTATCCTTAGTAAAACTAACCAGTGATGCTGACAGCAGTTTGTCTTCGAAAGATGATTACTCCATGTACAGTGTGAGCTAATAGGAACAGAATTAAAAAAAAAAAAACCACATTGCATCTTCTAATGTTTTCCAGAGGCATCAGCATAAGAGAAGTATATGTGGGGGTAGGGAGGAGGAGTCTCAGCTGCTGTTAATTATCCTAGGTTCATTAATTTCAGTGGAGCCATGCTGATTCACACCAGCTGAGGATGTGGCCCTTAGTCTTTGTGAGTTCATCCTCAAGCCATTATTGCACTTCCTGCCCTGTCAGGGTTTCAAGAGAACAGGGTCTCTCAGGGCAGCCATTGCAAACGGCTATTGACCAAAGAGTAAAATAAACTCAGCCATTTAAACAGTCATTTGGAAAGCAAAATGCAGCTAGCTATCGGGGGAGATCCTAAAATAAGATCTGTTTGATTATTGAACAGTTTCCCAAGGGAAGTGGTGACAGGCAGCCTTGCTGCTCGAGATGGACTGTACAGAGCCCAAGAGAATACGTTTTAGTACACATCAAGATGAGCAATATAACCTGTCAGCTTTTCCACCGCTAATTCATGTTTGGAGCAATAATAATTAGGTATCCGTTTTACTCTTGGCTCTGTGTGTCATCAGGTCCTGTCCCAATGGGATGGGTACAATTCCATTGCACAGGGGCAGGCAGGACATGAGAAGCCCTCAAAACTAATCTGATCTTGCTACGAGGTATAGGACTATTTTCTGTGTATGGCAGTAAGCCATGAGTCTTCAGTAAAGTGTAGAATTTGGCTCACCATACAGCAGCCCCGTCTGACTAATCACTGAACTATGGAGGTAGCAAACAGTGCATACACCATTCCAGTGAGAACTCAGCTGCTCCCTATGATCTGATCACATTTCAATGAATCTGGGGAGGGGAAGGGGGAGGGGGAGAGGTGTTAATCTGTAACTTTAAAAATAATGAGTAGTCCTATGGCATCTTAGACTCTAACCAAAATATATAGAATCATGAGCATTCCCTTGATATATCTTTTGGTTTCTGTTACTGTCACTCCAATTCATCTGATGAAGTGGGTTTTGCCCACAAAAGCTAAGGATTCTATACATTTTGGTTAGTCTCTAAGGTGCCATAGGACTACCTCTTACATTTCAATGAAAGCATTTTATACCATCCCAATTCCAGGATTTTTAACAAGATAAACAAAAGGAGCTAAATCAGTGATGGGCAACCGAGGCTAGTTGAGTGGGTTGCATGAGCGGCCTTCCCTCATCTCAATGGGCTGCAAGATTGTCGTAATCAAGACAGTCTCCTGGGATAGGGTAGTTTTGCTAACTGCACTTAGGTACCTAGAAGTTGCAGGGTGTGCCAACTGAACCACAGCAGCGCTTTGATTGGATGCAGAGGGAGTGCACAGCTCTCACAGTCAGTGTTATGTGCAATCAGCACGCACCTCACTTCATGTGTCCCTGTTTTACATGCATGTCACTTAAGTAATACCGGTAGGAGAAAAACCATGTGGATAGAAACCACAGAATCTGGCAACCCTGTCCATGAGCAACAGTAAACAAAGTGTCCTGCAGGTAGGGTTGCCAGATGGTTGAAACAAAAATACCGAACAACCCCCCCCCCCCAAAGTGAGTGAGTGCCAGGATAGGAACAGGGGAGCGGTTCTGCACTAAGACCCAGGGGAAGACCTAGGTCTTTTGGCCGGCAGCCATTTTGTGTCAGCAGCCTTGGGGAACCAGGAACGCATGGGGCCTGGGGTTGGGGGGGCTGGGGGTGTTGGGAGCCAAGGGAGTATTTGGGGGAGGCCGGGTGCTGAGTGTTTGTAGAGTTGCCAGGTGCCCAGCATTTTCACCTCCTGGTTGGGGAAAAATTCAGAAAATACCAGACATCTCAGGTGTCCGGTATTCTCTGGATTTTTTTTTACCAGGCAGGAGCCGAAAATACCGGTCTGTCTGGGTGAATACCGGACACCTGGCAACCCTACCTGCAGGCCACACACAGAACCTCAATGGGCTGCAGGTTGCTCACCACGGAGCTAAATGCTGAATTATCACTTGTAAGAATTCAGTTCCAAGTGAAACCACAGGAAATGGCTCAGACCAGCCCCTGTGAGTAGGCCTCTGCCAGATCTAGTTTTTATGGTTTACACATTAACCAGACCATGCTAGAGCCTCTCTCCATCAGTGTTCAATTCAGTCATCCCTAGCAAAGGCATCAAGCCCCAGAAAAAGGGAAGCCTCAGCGTCATCCAATGCTTTCCACTCTGGATCTATTTTAGGAACCAGGAACTTAATTCAAGGCCCATTGAGAGTAATAAGTAGTTACTGAAGAAACCACAGATAGAGGGGTGAGTGAATAGGTTCATATTCATATTCCATTTCCCCCAGTCTTATGACTACTAAATACATCTACCATCGTAACATGAATATCAATATAGAGCATGTATTGATTCACACTAGGAAACTAATTTGTCTTATTAATATTTATTGCAGGCTCAGATCAGATGCCCAGATCAGGATCCTGATCTTAGGTGCTATATAAACAGTTCAGTTTGGATCTGCATGGAAAGTTTGGAGGTTTAGACAAAGCTCTTAGGTCAGCAATATTGGGCTAGAACTTGCATTAGACTTGGCTTTGCTGGGAGATTTGTGCTTCTGATTCTGGCTGATACCTGCAAGGCAGAGACTTGTGATACTAGAAAATGAACATGAACATAATCAGCCAAACATTTGAAACCTCAAAAAAGATTATGAATAAGGTTTAGACAAATGCAGCAGGCCTAGAGTGGATGAGCAGAGAATTCTGGCAGCAGGCCTCAATCTTAAAGCCTGCCAGCTCTGGCACATGGAATTTTTCTGTCCTAGGTGTTGTAAGTCCAATCTTTCCAAAACATAACAGAATTGTCAAGGGCAGCCAGGTGGCTGGCAAAGCAATAGAACAAACATTTGTGTAGGAAGAGTGCAAGAATGCATCCCATGTTACTGCATGTGTTGCTCTGGCCTAAGAGCAGACACTATAGCCCAAGAGAAATGAGAGAGAACATGTATTTATTATTTATTATTATTAATTATTATTATTATTATTAATAGTGCATAGAAGCCCTAGTCATAGATCAGGACCCTAATGTGCTACACACTGTACAAACACAGATCAGAAAGACTGCCCCTGTCCCAGAATGCTTACAGAATGCACAAGACAAGAGACAACAGGTGGATACGGACAGATGAGGATGTTCAGTGAAACAATGAGGCTGCTCTACTTGGCATAGTAGGTTATGGTCAGGGAGGCCAACAGACTTGCCAGGCCCCTGGGCAAGGTGGGAGGGGCCAGTGACCCCAGAAGGGTAGAAAGGGCAGGGCTGGAGCAGCCAGCCCTCAGTACTACTAGGAATGTGCCTCTTTGGCCCACTCCCAGCCAGCCCTGAGAGCCTACCAGAGCATACTGCATGGTGCTCAAGGGACAATTTAAACGGTGGAGAACCCTGGACCCTTTTGAATTGCTAAGCCTGGGGCAATTGCCTCCTTTTTCCCCCCTCCCCACTCCCCGTTGGCAGGGCTGGCCATGGTATTGGCACACCAGCTGCCTGACCATTGTCAGATTTTTTTGTCAGCATCATGGCAGATTAAGGACAGATTTAAAAGAGGACAAGGTGGAATGTTTGCAGATGTTTACAGCAAACTCCTCCCAAACATGAGGAGCAGCATGAGATAAAGCATGAAGTTCACAGTGTCTAACACAATAAAGCAAGCTACAACGATGGTTTGTTACCATCAGGCCCGCCGACAGGGAATGGGAGCCAAAAGGGGCACTTGCCCTGGGACCCTGGTAATTCAAAGGGGACTGGGGCTACTGGCCATCACTGCTGTTACTGCGCCAGTGGCAGCAGTCGGAGCCCTGGGCCCTGTAGATCACTGCACAGAGCACCGCAGGGAGCACTCAGGGCAGGCTGCCCCCTGTCCCTTTCCACCCAAAGCCTCGCCCAAGGCCCCATCCCTTCTGGAGGCGCAGAGCCAGGCCCTCCCACACTTTGCCTGGGGGGCCTGCAGAAGCTGTTGGCCCTGCTGGTTACCATAAGCCCATTGTATCTCTGGCATGGCCTGGCCTTGCAGCCCCAAGGCGGGATGATCCTTATGAGTAGCGCGATGTTCCTTAACATGGAGTTTCTCAGCTTTTATTGGTTTAGATCTTTACCTCTTCCAGTCATGTAACTCGTTTACATGTCCAATTGACTGACAGAATGCTTTGGCATTTTCCACCCCACAGCTGATCTCCCAACCCAAACCATTAATTCACAAAGCTCCCCAGCAGGACCAGAACTCAAAATTATGAATTATCCTATGCAACCGGATGCAGTATTCAAAGCAGTGAGCAAGTGGGTCCCTTCAGATAAGTGGCACCTTGCAGGGAAAAGCCAGCACATGCTACTGAATTAATAGCCAGTTCTGGCAGGGTTCTCTCTTAAACACTCTGCACAGTCATATTCCAGTCAGTGGATGTTACTACAGATACAACTGTCAGGAAACTATAACAGAGCCATAATTATGTGCACAGTACTAGAAATAAACAATCTATTGTGTGTGATGGGCAAGTAGGTGCATTTGAGTGTTGTTGCTATAAGAACCCTTACATAAGCCACTTTCAGATAGGAATACAAACAGGTTTTCAAACTCTGCCTCTCTGAGGAGATGGGCCAATGTTGTATATCTTCAGTGCTATGGTTCTTAATGCCTACATGATAGCACAGCTTCACTGCTCTTCCTCACTGGGATTTGTTCATAGCTGCTAGTAGAAGGGTGAACTCTTAGGCATGCGCTGGGGAAGAAACACTGCTAGAGTGCGCGTCATTTTACATTAAGAATCTTACTTTAGGGCCTGGCCATATACCGTAGGTCTAGTGACTGTGTACCAGAGCCCAATGTTTAGATTATGTATTAATTTATATTGATTACTTATGAATCATTATCATTCTGAGGGCTGACAGGGCCTTGCCCCAAGATCAGGCCCAGTAGTATTCCAATTATTAGATTGTGCAGTCTCACTCACACCACAGCAACTTTTATATTTACAAATAAAATGTATTAATAGATTTAGCACAGTCACAAACACCACAACTCAGTGCGGTAGATAGAGCTATTGTAGAGTGTACATCTGCAGATCCATATTCTCACACCCATCTCCTATAGAACAATGTGAAACATCAGCCATCATTGTCCTCATCACCATCACCTTCTCCATAATCACCAGTGGCCATCATTCTGGTACTTCTTAAGGACTACATCTCTCTCTCTCCCATATCCCCAAAAGGCTGGGATGCCATTCCTATATGTTACGCTGGCACAGCTGTGTTCGATGCATATTCATAGGGGATTTTCCCCCTTTTCCTTATTTGCATTCCTTCATCTTCCTAATGTTGGATTGTTTTTCCCCTATAAGTTAAGTATAGCAATGATCTCAGCCTTTTATCATGTATATCAATTTGTTACCATGGCTCTTTTGTCGTTAGCTATCACTTTGTTGTTTCTTTCCTAGCTGATTAGTTTGGCTCTTTTCAAATTCCAAGTTATGGTGTACCTGTAAAGTTTAAAAGGGTATGAACTTAGCAAAGACACTATTACAACTGGCTTTAAAGCATCCTCTATATTAAAGGTCGAAGCCATATATAGGCCTTATTCTTTAGCTCATCACCCTTTATCTAGGTGAAAGGTCCCAAACATGTACAGGCAGTCCCCGACTTACGTGGATCCGACTTACGTCGGATCCCTAGATACGAACGGGGTGAGGCAACTCCCGCACATGCGCAGCAGCATTCCCGGGGCTCGCTCACCTGGGTCCTAGGATCCTCCTCCTCCTCTGGCCGGCTCCGACTGGGGTCCCGGAGAGCTGCCGGGCAGAGGAAAAGTGCCTCCCCCTGCCAGCAACAGGCTGCCCCCTCCCCTGAGCAACAGGCTGCCGAACAGACAAAAGCAGCCTCTCTGCCCCTCCTCCCCCTATACATGCCGGGCTCCCGGAGCAGCGTCCCCGGGGCTCGCTCACCTGGGTCCTAGAATCCACCTCCTCCTGCTCTTCGGCCGGCTCCAACTGGCCTCTGCCTGCAGCAGCTGGCCACAGGGACAGGGATCCCGCAGAGCTGCCGGGCAGAGGAAAAGTGCCTCCCCACGCCCGCTGCCCCCCCCCCCCCCCCCCCCCCGGGGCCTCGCATCCTGCACGCCTCCCCCTCCCCCCCTGCCAGCAACAGGCTGCCCCCTCCCCTGAGCAACAGGCTGCCGAACAGCAGACAAAAGCAGCCTCTCCGCCCCTCCTCCCCCTATACATGCTGGGCTCCCTGGGCAAACAAAGACTCCACCAAAACAAACAAAGTGCTGGCCTCATTGTGTTAGCAAAAAAAGGACCCTCCTCCTAGAACCCTGGGTGGTGTGTGGAAATAAAGCTATTAGCTCAAAGCATGGTGCAGAGCTGTTTGGTATTTGATGAGTTACTCCTTTAGTCCTGAGTTTGTCACAGGGACAGAAATAGATGTGAAATCTTCTGAACAGGGGAACAGACAGCAAAACAAACATTAGAGGGGGGTTAACCTTTCCCTATGCTATCCAAAACTAAAAAAAATGTTTGGCTAGAGTTTCCCCTACAATATGTACCAGTTCCGACTTACATACAAATTCAACTTAAGAACAAACCTACAGTCCCTATCTTGTACGTAACCCGGGGACTGCCTGTATAGGCTAACTGTGCCCTACCTTTATATACAGGATGCAGCTTGAAGGTCCCTTATGTTAGAACTAAAATATAATATAAGCATTTACACTTATTAACATAAAACAAATAATCAAACTAATAAAAACATATAAGAAAAATATACAAGAAAGAAAGCAGACTAACCTTAGCTATATCTCATGTATCTGTTATGTGCATCAGTTCACTGCCAAGGCACTTCTGTGATTGAATTATATACCACAAAATTCCCCCTTAAACTCTATTGTCTCCCCAAACTCTCGTGCAAAGTTTATGTATTTAAATGTCATAGGTCTCAAGACTTATGCTAACTTGCTAAAGTTAGTATCTTACAGGTTACAGATCTGTAGGTTTGTGTGTTACTGCTGAACATAAAGCTAGCCCACAGTGCTACAGTAGCAGTTAATATAATAAAGGCAAACTGGCCCACTGGGCTACTGCACAACCTTACTACACAGCAACCTTGCTATAGCTACTGGTTTATATTTACTAAGTAGCTGGAGGGCCAACCACTACATTTCCTTTTAAGTAAATTTTGTTTTCTTCACTGCCTTTTGTTCAGTTACAGCCACGGAAGAGTAAGTTAGAAGGGAAAACATTTCAAGCCAGAGTTTCCAAAAATCACAGGAAGGAGCTATATAAAGGAAATAGAATGACTGTGAAATGATTTTGCATGTTTTGTTTTTCCAGCATACATAATTAGATGCATAATTATGACTGTGATCAGACATATACTGTGCATGAAGCCTTTCTGTGATTTTGAGATTAATAGTGGCTTCAAACAGTGATGGCTTTGTTTCCTGCACACTGTATTTTTCTATTTCTAGGATCTCTATCTATGAATAGAGAGCAACCATTCTGTTTCAGCCTCTAATAATTTACAGAGGAGACATATTCTGCTCTGTCACTTAGGCTGTGTCCAGACTCAGGGTTTTTTTTGAAAAAAGTAGCCTTTTTTCGAAAAAACTTCACCTGTGTCCAGACTCAAGCCGCGTTCTTTCAAAATTAAATCGAAAGAACGCGGCTTTTCTTTCGATGGCGGTAAACCTCATTTCACGAGGAAGAACGCCTTCTTTCGAAAGTTCCTCTTTCAAAAGAAGGCGTTCTTCAATGTAAATAGGGCTTCTTCGAAAGAGAACATCCAGACTCACTGGATGCTTTCTTTCGAAAAAGCAAGCCGCTTTTTCGAAAGTTCAACGTGCAGTCTAGACGCTCTCTTTCGAAAGAGGCTCTTTCGAAAGTATCTTTCGAAAGAGCCTCTTTCGAAAGAGGCTTGCAGTCTAGACATAGCCTTAGATATTTTTCTCTTCTAGTTATTTTCTTTAATTTAAAAGTAAGTCAAATCTGTAGATTGACATCTGTGGAACACGTGACTTACAGCTGAGAGAATGTTTCCATGCATCATAGAATCCTAGGGCTGGAAGAGACCTCAGGAGGTCATCGAGTCCAGCCCCCTGCCCAAAGCAGGACCAACCCCAACTAAATCATCCCAGCCAGGGCTTTGTCAAGCCAGGCCTTAAAAACCTCTAGGGATGGAGATTCTACCACTTCCTGAGATAACCCATTCTAGTACTTCACCACTCTCCTACTGAAATAGTTTTTCCTAATAACCAATCTAGACCTCTCTCATTGTAGTTTGAGACCATTGCTCCTTGTTCTGCCATCTGTTACTACTGAGAACAGCCTCTCTCCATCCTCTTTGGAACCTCTCTTCAGGAAGTTGAAGGCTGCTATCAAATCCCCCCTCACTCTTCCCTTCTGCAGACTAAATAAGCCCTCAGTCCCTCAGCCTCTCCTCGTAGGTCATGTGCTCCGGTTCCCTAATCATATTGGTTGCCCTCCGCTGGACCCTCTTTAATGCGTCCACATTGTTTCTGATGTGGGGGACCCAGAACTAGACACAATAGTCCAGATGCCAAATAAAGGGGAATAACAACTTCCCTAGATCTTCTGGAAATGCTCCTCCTAATGCACCCTAATATGCCATTAGCCTTCTCAGCTACAAGGGCACATTGTTGACTAATGTCCAGATTCTCATCCACTGTAATCCCCAGGTCCTTTTCTGCTGAACTGCTGAAAGAGCAAGATGCACTGTTTAGCATATACAGGCACTAAAGCTAGGCATTTGTGTCCCTTGGGAAGCCAAATAAACACCAGTATCTGTATACGTTTGTTATTGGTGGTTTTGTTTTCCATTCATGAAGGCATTTATGGCTGATAATGCACTAAATAATCTTTTTTGCAGTATTTCCACTATTTGGGATCTGGAATGCCATGCAAAGTCAGTTCATGTGCTATCTGGGTCTGTCATGGCTCCTTCCCCACTCTGGCACGATAAATGCGGGAGTGGGGGCCAGCAAAAGTACCCCAAAACCTTATCTACAGGGCTTTGGTATAAAACTTCCCCTGAAAATCTTAACCTAGATTTTGGGGATAAAATCCCGCTACCACCTCCCAAGTACTGATAAGAAGATCAGGGGAGAGATCACTTGGGAAATCTCACCCCTAAAGTACAAAGCAGGACACAAAAATTAACCAATGCTAGGTTAAGAAAAGAAAATGTGTATGCTTCATTACACATTAGAAAGAACTTTTATTATCAGTACAATATTCCTGTTGCAAGCATAATGACTAGATGAAAAAGTAACAAAGTAATACACTCACAGAGGAGAAACCCACCATGGACTAGGAGCTTAGTTACAAAAGTGTGCATTTAAAAATGCTTTTTGCTCTGACATCAGATCCCATTTCCAAACCATAAAACAAAGAACGGATTTATCTAAACTTTACCCTACTTACAGAAGAGTGATGAGTCTATTCTTGGAAGGAGACATTCTGTCTGTCCCCCTCGGCAGATGGGGAGAAACTGCCCAGGACAAAGGAGGAAAAACCCAAAAATTCCTTTGTCCCAATTTGAAATTTCTACCTACATTCCTATTAGCTAAATCTACCTGACTTAGCTACAGTTAACCCCTTAGTTCCCAAGCTGCTGGATAACCCTCATGATCATGACCGGGTCCTATTCAATGGCTTCATTACACATTAGAAAATAAATCCATGAAAAACATAAATAATAGAGCACCCAGATGCTGCTAACAATCAACCCCCCGGGACCAAGCAGCATCTTCCTGGCCAAAGGAGACAGAGGAAGAGGCCTAGGAACACCTGGCCTCAGAGGATTGTGGATGATTGAAGTACAGAGATTCTGAGAGGGTTCTGGGCCTGCCCCACATGAACCTGGAACTGTAGCAGGATGGTTCCCAGAGTCCACAAGAGGATGCTACTAAGAGATAGGGCACCCTAGGAACTTGGACCACACTGACAACATCCCAAACTGAAGAGGCTATAGTAGGAAGTAGCCTCGGGCAGTGAATGTGGACTCCCCACTGGGAGGTCTCTACTCAGGAGTGACTTACACAGCAGGATCCTGGGCTGGTACATGGCGGAGTGGGAGGGCCTGGGACCCATATTCTCCCTCAAAGATTGTGGCACCTTGCCCATGAGAAGGAAGCCGGCTATTCCAACCACTAGTCCAACTGGCCCTCCAAAACCCTATTTTATATATACACTATGTGCTCTTTGTATCAAGTTATGTATGCTTGGCTCATATTTTACATCTACTCTTTAAAAATAAGCTCGGAAACATGAGACATTTGTGATATACTTTAGGTGCTTTTCATTGTTTTAAAAGCATAACAACTTGTCTGCCCTCAGGTAGCACTTACCATAACTAATGCAGTTTATGTGGAATGATTGATAACAGAAATTTTACTTGTTAAGTTAAAATCTGATATTTAAACACATCTTTTCATTTGAAAGAAATTACGTGAGTACTGTGTCTTGACATGGATGTATTATTTTGTGGCCTAGCCAGTCATCCACACAGTACGTGTACACAGCAGGGTTAAAGTCAAATTATTCTATGCAACTTCAGCTACGTCAATTGCGTAGTTTAAGTTGAAGTAGCTTAATTCAGCTTTTGGCTGTCTCCAAAGCAGGAAGTCAAAGGAAGAAAACTCTTCCTTCAACTTACCTTACTCCTTATGAAATGTGGATTACTATGAGTTGGAGTAAGAAGTCCTCCAGCTCAACATTATTTTGGCTTGTGGTGTAGGTGCGCTCTACGTTATTTTGGAATAACATAAGTTATTCCAAAATAACATTGCTGTGTAGATGTCCCCTATATGGGCACAATCTGTAGCTGCCAACACTATGGCTACTTGTGAGTGCATAATGTACAATTTCAGGAAAATAGTAAGTGAAGAATAGAACTACTGTAGTGACACGTCTGTATAGGAAACACCTCTGTATTAATGTTATGCTCAATAAAATTTCTGTCCAAAGAGTTATGAGCTTTAAGATTTACATTTGCAGCCCCTTTACCATCTGGCTCCTGTGGTTAACTTTTTAAATCTTCCTACGGAGATCCAAAACAGAGTGTTGGCCTTGACCACTGATACCTCACCTGAACTTGGAGGGTAGTTCTAGGTAAAATATAATCTGCTAAGCATGTTCATAGACAATAATGGAAACTGTAACAGCAAGCAGAACCACCAAAAATATATGTATTTAAAATAGTCTTAGCTAAAGGTCTTAGGGTATGTCTACACTACAAAGTTAGTTTGAACTAACATACGTTAGTTCGAACTAACTTTCATAGGCGCTACACTAGCGCTCCGTTAGTTCGAATTTAATTCGAACTAACGGAGCGCTTAGTTCGAACTAGGTAATCCTCATTCCACGAGGATTAAGCCTAGTTCGAACTTACTAGTTCGAATTAAGGGCTGTGTAGACCCTTAATTCGAACTAGTGGGAGGCTAGCCCTCCCCAGGTTTCCCTGGTGGCCACTCTGGCCAACACCAGGGAAACTCTACTGCCCCCCTCCCAGCCCCGGACCCCTTAAAGGGGCACGGGCTGGCTACGGTGCCCGTGCCAGGTGCAAGCCTGCCAGCACCCAGCCAGCACACCCTGCACCTGGCACGGCTTGAGCCACCCACCCGATGCCTGTCAGCCGACGGTCAGGGCAGTGAGTCCCTTATGACCGGCTGAAGTTCTTTTAAATTGTGCTTGGTTCTGTTACAGCAACTGAAGGAGTCAGGTTAAAGCTTAAACAATTACTATTTTATTGTTACAGGGTAAACTTAGTTGTTAAATGCTACTACTGTGTTACAGATAACACAGCCACTACAAAGGACAGGACAGAAATTACTAATAAGTCACTTACAGGTACCATGAAACCCTTTTGGTTCTCTGAGCTCTTATTAAATGCATGCAAAATAGACACATAGCAGGTATATATTCTCACCCCTGCGTTCCAGACTTGGCGTGGCCAGCGTCTTTCTCTCAATCCCTCGGGAAGAAGTAGGGCGAGGTTGGGCATCCCACAGACCTCGGGAGACAATCAATACCTGCCAGCAGGTATAGATGATTGGAGCTCAAATGGGGTGGGCTGCTGAACCTCTTTTATACCCCTTGGGTCATGTAGGCTTCTTCCTGGGCTCAAGTGGCCAATTAGGAAAAATGGCTTTGAATGCCAAGTTTCCCCATGAAGGGTGCAAAGCATAATTTACACCTGGGAAAATGCAGACAATGGGCACCTCTGGTATGTGATGGGCGAAGATTCCTCTCCTGGGACAGTGCAGGCGTGTCAATTACTGGTACTAGCCATCAGGGCGACGGGAGGTCCCGGGTCATCAGCTAGCCCATTTACTGTCTGGTTTCTGTTTATGGTAGAGTCAGGGACAGGCAGCAAACCTGTGTTCCCAGGGCATCAAAGGCTGACTGCCTTTCTCTTGCTCTCTGGGGGGGGGGCTCGTGGAAAAACAAGATGGGGTTTTGTGTCTGGCTACAATGCCCCCCAGCCCTTCCCCTCTTCCCGGGACCAGGCTGGCAGCTCCCGGGAGCTTGCCTGGGACCGCAAGAGGCGGGCACCCGCCTGGGCTAGTGCAGACATCGTGGACCTCGTCCACGATCTCCGCACTAGGCACAGGAAAGTGGCCAGCTAGGGCAGGAGAGCTGCCAGCCTGGCCACCCAGGAGCAGGTGTGCATGAAAATCAAGGGGGTCCAGTGAGACCCCCGACCCTGAGCCCTGAGCTTACAATGGCCGTCCTGGGTTAGACCAAAGGTCCATCTAGCCAAGTAGCCTGTCTGCCGACAGCGGCCAACCCTAGGGACCCTGGAGGGGATGGACCGAAGACAGTGACCAAGCCATTTGTCTCATGCCATCCCTCTCCAGCCTTCCACAAACCTTGGGCAGAGACACCACTCCTACCCCCTGGCTAATACCACTCCATGGACCCAGCCTCCATGACTTGATCTCACTTCCCTTTAAACTCTGTTCTAGTTCTAGCCTTCACAGCCTCCTGCAGCAAGGAGTGCCACAGGTTGACTCTTTGCTTTGTGAAGAACAACTTTCTGTTACTAGTTTGAAGCCTGCTACCCATTCCTTTCCTTTGGTGTCCTCTAGTCCTTCTTTATGGGAACTAATGAAGAACTTTTCTGAATGCACCCTCTCCACCCAACTCCTGCTTTTAGAGACCTCTATCCTGTCCCCCCTCCGTCTCCTCTTTTCTAAGCTGAAAAGTCCCAGTTTCTTTAGCCTCTCTTCATATGGGACCTGTTCCCAACCCCTGATCATTTTAGTTGCCCTCCCCTCTCCCAGCCTCTCTCTTCCCCTCTCCCACCTCCTTTTCCCAGTCTCCCCCAGTTTTGTTCAATAAAGACAGATTCCATTTTTGAACACAATTGTCCTTTATTTTGTACATCAAGAAAAGGGGCTAGGGAAGGGTAAGTGGAAGGAGGTGAGGGAGGAATGGGGCACGAGCCCCCGATGGGGAGGACTGGGCTGGCTCTGCGGGCTTCTGGGGGTGGAAGCTCTCCTGCAGCCCCCCAATTGCCCCCTCTGCCCAGATGGCAGCCTGCGGCAAGTGCAGCCGGGCTGATGGCCGAGTGGTGTGATGTGCCCAGTGTGGGTACTCTGGGCACTCCAAGCCAGGACTGGTTTTCAAGCGGGGCACCCCTGAGAACTGTCTGTCCGGGGTGGGGGTCGGGACCCTTTAAGCTCAGCCCTCGGCTAGCCTGAGTCAGCATCTCCACGCTCTAAGTCCTCCTCTGATGCCCTGCCGGCACTGCTTCCGGCCATCCTTCAGCCCGGTTCAGGGTCCACTTAATGTGGACATGCTAGTTCGAATTAGCAAAACGCTAATTCGAACTAGGTTTTAGTTCTAGACACGTTAGTTCGAATTAGCGCTGTAGTGTAGACGTACCCTACAGGATTAGGGGTTGAAGGCTTAGAATTAGGCCTAAAAGCAGTTATCGGCAAGGCGTCCCGTGGCACCTTATAGACTAACTGAAGTGTTGGAGCATAAGCTTTCGTGGGCAAACACCCACTTTGTCAGATGCACTTTTGCAGATTCAGACTAACACGGCTACCCCTCTGATACTATGAGCATTATGCGCTTGGCCAAAGGTTATGGAACGATACATGCTTGGCTAAGGTTACTATATTCAGTAATATGTGCCTTGTGGTAGTTTAGCAATGTGCTTGGTGATGAACAGGTAAACCATATAGTATCATCTTAGGAGAGATTAGTTCTATGAGCTAACCTCATTGTGGTGACAAATCATTGGGTTAAATGTTGAAAATGGAATCTGTAACACCTGAATGACAAGATGGGTCAAATGAGTAGGAAGACTGTCCTGGAACCTTGCTCCTGGGTAATCTCCACTTGCTTTTCCGTATGTCTATGTTTCTAATGGTCTTTATGAAGTTGTAAGTATGCAGAATGTAAGCTTGTAAGTAACGATAATTCAGGACACAACTTTATTGTTCCTATTTTAGACATATTACTTTTCTTGTAACTTCTATTATTTGTTTGATTTAACTAAAGCCCATAAAGTCAGGGTGTGCTTCTCTAATTTCGTCTTTTTTAATTAATTTTAAGTAGCTGCCTGAATAAAGATGTTAGTTATGCCAGGTACGCTTTCCATGGCAGATTAATCGCAGGTTACATTATTCATACACTGGTTGGATCTCCCTGCTGTGGCACTGTCAGGACCTGATCGGTCCCAAACAAGAGAATTTATCTGACCAGAGGAGGTCTCCTGCCACTAGCCCTAAGTCTATTGCCTGATGCCTCACCCTCCTCCACCCTCAATCTGGTTGGGCTTCTTGCCCAGTTGCTGCCGGTTCCCTAGGCAGCATAGGGGTTCTGGCTCCTGCCGTGGGCACTGTGTAAAGGTCCTTCTGCAAATCCCAGGCTCAACAGATATTTTACCTTAAATATAATATTTTGTTAGCTATGTCTACATTTGAGCTCGTATGTCTTATTCCCAGCCTGTGCAGTGTAGACATGAGCTCTCTGATGGAGCTAGCATCTAAAAAGAGCAGCATATCTGTAATGGCACAGGCAGTGGCTCAGGATAGCCATCCAAGTACATATGCAGGAAGTCAGGCAGGATTGAATACTGAGTGACGAGCCCAACTGGCCATCTCACAGTTACAGAGACACTATTTCTAGGTGTTAACTCAAGCAGACCTTGGATGGGTGCGTCGAAAGAAGCTGGGGATCACACCATCCAGCTCAAATGCTGATGTAATCTCTCTCTCCACCCATTCAGGAGAGGAGGCAGAGAAAGGTGCCTAGACCTGGCTAACTATAGTGGCACCCAGTGTAACAAATCCCTGAGTGCAATTGTGTGAGCAGTAGTCTTTTTGAGCAGTGACAAAAAGCAATTTCTAGGTTTGAACAAACAAATAGGGAACATTTAAAAGTCTCGAACCTCTTAGATGTACATCAATGTAAATTGTTCACTACTGATGGATTTTCAAGAATACCGAAGAGACTTAGGAACATGGGTGGCTGGTGAAGGTAGGGCTGGGGGAGGCAAGCCCCCAATCCCACCCCAGTCCCGCCCCTTCTCCTCGGGCCATGTCCCCATCAGAGGGAAGGTGGGTGGCCCCAGAGAACAGGGAAGGAGGGAGGGCAGATGGTGCACAGCTCCAACATCCCTGGTCCTGGAGCACAGGGAGGGAGGGCGTGTGGCCCTCAGCCTCCCCAGCCCTGGAGCACGGGTGCTCAGGAGCAACAACACTCCAGGGCCTGGCTGGCAGTTTGGGAAGGCTGTGCCTTCTCCCACCTAGCCTACCGGCTGTCCATGCTTAAGAATACAAGTGGCAATGAGTTTCAGTTGAACTTGTGTGTCTTGGTCTCTCAGACATTGCTGAAAAGTCCGTCCATTCTTTTTCTATCATATGGTGTGTCTAAACTACATGGCTCCATCGATGGAGCCATGTAGATTAGGCTGATCGGCAAAGGGAAATGAAGTCGCGATTTAAATAATCGCGGCTTCATTTAAATTTAAATGGCTGCCGCGCTGAGCCGACAAACAGCTGATCAGCTGTTTGTCGGCTCAGCGCACTAGTCTGGACGCTCCCGCGCCGACATGAAAGCCCTTTATTGACCTCCCCGTTATGCCTCGTAGGATGAGGTTTACCGGGGAGGTTGATAAAGGGCTTTCATGTCAGCGCGGGAGCATCCAGACTAGCATGCTGAGCCGACAAACAGCTGATCAGCTGTTTGTTGGCTCAGCGCGGCAGCCATTTAAAAGTAAATGAAGCCGCGATTATTTAAATCGCGGCTTCATTTCCCTTTGCCGAACAAACAAATCTACATGGCTCTGTAGTTTAGACATACCCATAAAGACTCATCAGCATAAGGGAAAGCAGGTGAAACCAAAGGACAAGCACAGAATCTTGAAAAGCCAGGACAGTATATGCTCTCCTGGTTGGGCAGAAAAAGAGAGAGAGAGAGACACACACACACACACACACATGCGCGCGCGCGCCCGATCTTGAGAGAAAACAAATGCAAAGACTACAAGATATTGCAAAGCAATGCTGCCCTTCAAATAATCTTTCACCCAAGGAAAATGACACTGTTTTATGTCTGTTCTGCAGCTAAATGGATTCATTTGCATATTGCAGCATAACATGTCGTTATTGGATCTGGAGAAATTTCCCTTTTAAAAATAAAAAGTAATATTTGGGGAAACTCTCTCAGTGGCAGCAGATTGTTTTTCCATCTCATTTGAGTCATGATTCATTGTTCACTTACAGATTTCAAATGATTGCTTTTTTACATAATATTTGGGCAAGCAAGAATAAATAATATGCTCTGAAACAAGAAAAAATATGTTAAATTGCACATAATTCTTCAGTACCTGAGAGATTTAGAATGTTTGCTGCAATAGAAAGCTTAATTATTTCTCCTAATGATTTACTTGTATGCTAATACCCTCAAGTGCTTCTGCATTTGCTATCAACCATTCCTCATTAACTGTAGCCACAATTTTTGTAACCATCTCTAGCCCATTTAATTTGTGTTCCCCAGGAACAATGTACAGTTTTGCTGACCATATGATTCAGGAAGGAACACAAACTCTCAAATCACTCATGAGAATCTGTTAAGTGAACTCCAATTTAATACAGGTAGGTGTGAATGTTGTGTATATAAAGATTTCACAATTAGGGTATGTCTAGACTACATGCCTCTGTCGCCAGAGGCATGGAAATTAGACTACCCGATATAGTCAATGAAGCCAAGATTTAAATATCCCCAGCTTCATTAAAATGAAAATGGCCACCACGCTGTGCCGATGATCAGCTGAGCCGGCACAGCACGGCGGCCATTTTTATTTTAATGAAGCCGGGTATATTTAAATCCCGGCTTCATTGACTATATTGGGTAATCTAATTTACATGCCTCTAGTGACAGAGGCATGTAGTCTAGACATACCCTTAGACACAGGAACACTGTTTCCAGGGATGGACAAATGATACCGTAGGCCAAATCCAGAAGCAAGTCTGATCACTTATTCTAGGTCAATTGCACTTTAGATCTTACATTAAGGACAATGATTTAGGCAGTCCTATAATAAACTAAGAAAAAGAAATGAGAGATATTTACAAGGTTAAAACTGGTGAATATTTTATATAAACACACACACTGCGGTCTACTCTTAAGTTTCAAAAAGTACCACAGGTTGAACCTATCTCGTCCAGTACTCTCTAGTCCAGCCCCATCCATGGTCCAGTATGATTTTAGCTGGATGTCCACTTGTCATGGGTGTAGCCAACTTTCCTGCAGCCCCATAAAGTTTGTTTACAGCCACCAGTCCTGGCTCTCAGTGAGTGCTATTATTTAACTCTAATTTACCCCTAACGGTCTTCTAAGAGCCCAGTAAGCAGTAGAAGTGTTGATAATGCTACTAGAAAATATTGACCTCCCATCGTTCAGCAAATTCTCTGGTTTGGCACCGGTCTGGCTCCAAGGTTGCCAGACTAGGCAGGTTCAACCTGTAGAAGCTGCTATAAAAAGCAAGGTCTATCTGGCTGTTAGGGCTAACCTAGGTCAAGCACTGGAGATCCTTTCATTATTTCTAATAATCTGTCTCTCATAGCCTATGCAGCATAAAGATAGTTTCTCCTTGATAAACGGTATTACAGGCAGTCCCCGGGTTACATACAAGATAGGGACTGTAGGTTTTTTCTTAAGTTGAATTTGTATGTAAGTCAGAACTGGTACATATTGTAGGGGAAACTCTAGCCAAACATTTCTCCAGAGCTCAGTTTTATTCTCCCACACCTCACTTCCCTCAGTCCTTTATTCTCAAGCTGAGGTGTCTGCTGAGAAAAGCCGCTCCGCGTCTCCCTGGTCTGCTGGGGGGGGGGGGCGCTAGCTTCGCATCTCCCTGGTCTGCTGGGGGGAAGCAGCTAGGGTGGGGTTGCCTCACCCCATTTGTAAGTAGGGATCCGATGTAAGTCGGATCCATGTAACCCGGGGACTGCCTGTATTCCCTTTTCCCAAAATTCAAGCTGATGGGATGAGTTCACCCAGGCTTCTCTTCAGGGAGGGGTGTGGGAAAAATTCAATTTAAAAAAGCCTTTGTTCTTTGATGTTTCAGAATGAAATCAAAGGAACCAATGGGCCTCCTTGGTGAGTAGCACCTAACACTTTCTGTAGGAAGCTAGCATTTTAACATTAACAAATGCTCTTTTCCTGTTTGATAGCTCACAGTTACAGTGAAGGAAAAAAAAACCCAAAACTTTAACCCCCCCTCCCCCGCCCAACAAGTGGTCCTGTAGCACTCATAGTTAGATTCATGAGACCATGAAAGCTCGTGATACTATCTATGTATCTATCCTTTCATCCTTTAGGGTATGTCTACACTACCACCCTAGTTCGAACTAGGGTGGTAATATAGGCAACCAGAGTTGCAAATGAAGCCCGGGATTTGAATTTCCCGGGCTTCATTTGCATCTTGCCGGGCGCCGCCATTTTTAAATGTCCGCTAGTGCAGACTCCGTGCCACGCGGCTACACGAGGAGTAATGGTAGTTCGGAATAGGAAGCCTAGTCCAAACTACCTAGTCCGTGCCGCGTGTAGCCGCGCGGCACGGAGTCCGCACTAGCGGACATTTAAAAATGGCGGCGCCCGGCAAGATGCAAATGAAGCCCGGGAAATTCAAATCCCGGGCTTCATTTGCAACTCCAGTTGCCTACATTACCACCCTAGTTCGAACTAGGGTGGTAGTGTAGACATACCCTTTGATAGTCTCTAAGGTGCTACAGGACTACTTGTTTTTTTAAAACAAAAGACAGGACTATGCAGCACTTTAAAGACTAACAAGATGGTTTATTAGGTGATGAGCTTTCGTGGGCCAGACCCACTTCCTCAGATCAATATGTGGAAGAAAATTGGCACGACCATATGTACCAAAGTGATACAATCAAAAAAAGTGAACACATAAAATTGACGAATCAGATTTAAGTTACAGACTAACACAGCTACCCTATAAACAATTATAGTGGATAATGCAAATACTTACTTCCTCCTTATTACATATGGTATAGATGTCATAAGTGAGATTAATACATGCAGCATCCTATAGGTGTTTCATAAAATCTAAATATAAAACACATTCTTATACACTTACCATATACTTGAACAGTGGTTCACATTGGCTGCCAGTATGTATGTGTCAGTTTTTCAGTTGGGACATAGGGGCCTTGACGTGAGGTGCCACCTGGTCTTCCAGCATCATGCCAGGTTTATGTTAGCAAACAGTGTTAGGTTATATACCAAGGCTGCTGCTGCTTCTTAGTTATTTTACGAAGGTATTGTTGAGTACACACTCAGGTTTTGATCATGTGTACCACAAGTGTAAAAATGTGAATTCACAAATGTAGAGGTCACTTTTAAAAATATGCCCAAAATATGAGCTAACTTCTCTCTATTAAGAGGAGTGCCTGGCTAGAATCCCATCTATATAATCAATATGAGCCAACTCTGCCATAGCCCTGACTTGAACTCCGATTGGAATATAACACTCTCTCAAATGAGAGAGAGAATTCAGAAAAAGGACACCCAAGGAAATGTAAGTATTTCATTAAAATGAGATTCTAATTGGAAAAGTATGTATATATACACAAATAGCATCATCTTACACAGAGATGATCTATTGTGTATCCACACTGCAATTTGTTCATTTCAATGTCAAAAATTAATTAAAAGAGCTTTTTACTTCTTTTTGCTCTGTAGAACAAGCACAGCTATGAATGAGTGATTTTAATTCCAGTCTCTTAGACATAATCAACAAAATTAATAACTAAACTGCTATCGGGGGCTTAATTAACATCTCATTTACATATATGCAAACTCAATAAATAATAATACTTCAATAGCACTTTTCATCAATAAATCTCAAAGCACTTTACCGAGGTGGTATCACCAGCCCCATTTTGCAGATGGGCAAACTGAGGCACAGAGATTAAATTATTTTTCATAGGCCATAGGCCAGTGGCAGACCCAGAAACAGACCCCACATTGTTTGACTTCTAGTCCAGTGTACTGTTCCCCAGGCCTTACTGCTTCTCTCTGAAGCTAGTTACATATAGCCATTCAACCAACTGACGTTGCAGAGGTGGGAGGCCAATATCTGAAAACAATGGATCTGTGCAGATCCCAACATTCCCTATGCATTTCCTTGCAGTGAGATTTGCTTCTTCATCAGCTAATCATAAAAAAGATCATAATCTGGCAAAAGGCAAAAAAGACATTTTAGCTACTGCTGAAAGATTATCACTCAACGTAACTCAGGCTTCCAGCCTGGGCATTCGTTACAAACACGAACACCATATGGTAGGAACACTCCCTGAGATGGATGAATACATGGATTGTCTAGTCTCCTGAATGCTTCACTGAAATCTTACAAGTAGTAAGAAAACTATTTTAATACAAAAATATGCACAGTAGACTTGCTGCCTTTCATCTAAGAAGTGGCAAAGCTAAGAGTTTTCTTTATTTTTACTAATTTTCAATTTGACGCAGATGTGATTCCAATGTTAATTATGCCCCCTGTTGTCTTCAGGCTCTTGTGAAATATGGCTCCCTGATGCTTCTCATGGTCTTTCATTTAGAATTGGAAGGAACTGACAGAAATCATCTGTTTCTGCTTGTGTCCTGTTGTGGGATTTGTACAGCAGGAACTTGTCAATTTAATGACCCATTGCATTAAACGTTTCTTGGTCAACGTATGCTGCAATCGAAGCCTAAATCCTTTACATTGTATACTCTGTCAATGTATCCGTCTGACTATTCTGATGTTGTCTGCAGCGTTGTTGTAGCTGTGTTTGTCCCAGGGTTTTACAGAGACAAGAAGGGTGAGATAATATCTTTTATTGGACCACCTTCTGTCAGGGAGAGAGACAAGCAGTCAAGCTTACAAAGAGCTCTTCTTCAGATCTGGGAAATATACCATGAAGCTACGCCTACACTATGACTTGTGTCAGCAAAACTGATGTCACTCCAGTGTGGGTTTTTTTTTTAAACACCACTCACCCGAGCGATGTAAGTTTCACTCACGTATGTGGTACTGGTAGTGTGCACAGCCCTATGACATAGCTAACACCACTTCTTGGGGCTGGTGTAATCAAGCTGACAGGAGAGCTTTCTCCCATCTGATCCACAGGACATCTAAGGGCTTGTCTACACTGGCATATTTTGTCACCAAAAACCCCTTTTTGGCCACAAACCCAGAGAGCCTTCACATTGCAACATGACAAAAGTCACAACAAATGCCCAGTTTCAGTGACAAAAGACTTCTACCTCCATGAAAGATTTTTGGCTTCCTCCCTTCATGCAATCATGCAGTGTGTACTATAGTAGCCTTTTTTGAGTTTATTGAACTCCAGCCTGTTTCCAGCCAAATTAGCCACTCTGGCCAGTGCTTTGAACTCTGCCGCTCTGCAGCCACCTAAACAGAAATATGCCCCTCCCTCCTACAAGCCCTGAGAACTTTAAAATCCATTTCCTGCTGGCTGGCTCAGAGTGGAGTGCTCCTCATGGTGTCTTCTCAGGGAATCGGATGGCTATCGCTCAAGACGCTCTCCTGCTTGGAACACCACAGATTTTTTGGATCTTACCAGTGTGTGAGGTGAAGAATCGGGACAATCACCGCAGGAATCTAGCCCAGGAAACCAGAGGAGAGTGCTGCGTTTCCTCACAGGAAGATGCAGGCAAACCCAGCTGCTGTAATCAGATATCTGTAATCAAACCTCTCTTCTCCCAGAAGCTCCAAACTCCCTTCCCCTCTGGCTCCCTCCCATCCCAACCATGTACTTACTCACTCTCTCCCTTCTTCCTCATTATGTCCCCTTCCCTACCAGCACACTCATTGTCTGGAGCAGGGAGTTTCCACTACTGAGGGAGTGCCCCTCCCCCACCAGGAAGCTCTCAGTGTGGCAGCCCTAAGCCTCTGGGTGGAGTTCATTAAGCAGCTGTGTGGCCACCCTACTGCACAGTTTCCAGGGAATTTAGGCCCCATGTCCTACCCTTCTTTCCCCATTCCTCTCACCTTTAAAACTCACCATGATCAGAATGTCTGGAGAGATCTGTTTGTGCCTAGAGGGTAACAAGAAAAGAGGCCTGTTTTGTTCAGAGATGTGTGTGTTACTAAAATGTTAGTCTTTGTCAGGAGTGGTACAACCACTCTATTATTAATGGCTACTTTTCCAGACCAGACCTTGAGAAGTCAGATATGCTCCTCCACAAACAGGCTCCATCAACTAAGAAAAAAACCTCAGAGGGTTAGAGAGGACTTAGTGAAGGATGTTTTTCAATATTCTTTGCTCCAAATCAAGGAAAGACAGGCCAGGGAGATGAAAGCTAGAACAGAAACCACTAAGCACGTGCTAAAGCTCATGGAAGACCAAACCAAGATACTGAAGTGTCTAACACACACACACACACACACACACACACACACACACACACACACACACGGTTTTCAGCAGGACACTCTACTCACAGTCACAGCAGCTATGAATTTGATAGCTGGACATTAACACAACTGTGAGGTTTCCCAATATTCCCTTACCACCAAGCATTAACCCTGTGTGTGACAGTGATTGAAAGATCAATAAAGACTAAATTGATACAGGTTTCCATGAGTTTATTTTGTATGACAACTCATACCAATCACACTGGCCCCTGTGGAAGCCTGAAACATCCCTTGTATTACATTGTGCGTTCCCACAGTGCCACATTCCTTTGCTCTTTCTGTTGACGGGAGAGCTAACAGCCTGGCCATGATATGTCAACAGAGGGTAGCAATGTAAACATGATTTGGCAGCTTTTGTATGTCACCAGTACTTTTGTTGCCAAAACTGTCCTATATAGACATAGCCTTTCAGAGGCACAGGTGCATTGGTACAGCTGTGCTGCTGTTAGGTCTCTAGTCTAGACACAGAGGCAGAGTCATAGCTAAATACAGGGTGGAGCAGATTGTTTAGCATAAGTAGTTAACACACATTTTAAGGACCACTCAAGGTGAAGTGGTTTGTTAACCCTTCTCTAGTCACAGGGAGGAAAGGAAGGTGGCCTGTAGTGTTCCCTGGAAGCTGTGCAGCAGCACAGCTTCCCAGGTGATTAATCAGCCCCGCCCAGTCAGACAGCCCTGAGCCTTTGACTGGACAGGGCTGATTAATCACCTGTGAAGCTGTGCTGCCCTGCAGCTGAGAGAGAACACTGGTGTGGGGTGGAGGAGTATTAGTTCCCCATCTGTAAAAAGGAAACACTGAAATAAGGATTATAAAAGTCTGTGAAATAAGGGTTATATTATGAGGATAAATTAGAGACAAAGTGTCTGTTATAGAGTATTCTGAGGGTCTGATCATACCATTGGCCACCCAGGACAACCTGCAAAAGTGGGAAACATACTGAAATACAGAGCATCTGGAAACCTTTCTAAAAAAATAACCGGGACACATTACATTTTGGTTTCATAAAAATTGAATACACCTTCAATTATACATAATGTACCTGGCATGCTGTACCTGTAAAAGCATCAGCAGGCTTAATGCTGGCTATAAAAGCATTACCAGAAAAAGCTAACTGGGACTTCAATACTATACGGAAACCACTAGACCAGTGGTCCCCAACCTTTTGGGGCCGCCCATGTGCCACGCACCCGGGGGGCAGAGCTGCCAATGCGCCACGCACCCGGGGGGCGGAGCCAGCCCTGATCACTTGGCAGGCGCACATAAGTGCCCTGGTGGGCATCATGACACCCGCAGGCACCGCATTGGGGACCACTGCGCTAGACAAATACAGCACACCCATACTGCAACTACTGTTCCACAGGCAACTCGTTCTAATATTTTGAAGTGAAGTTTGCGATATAATAGTGACAACCATAAAATGGACAAAACGCTTAGAAACTATACTGTGATGGGGTGAGAGCACAGAAGACCCCTTGTGGGGTGCTGACAAGGCCACTGACACTCACCTTCCTGCTCTCTGGGGCTTCTCACTACCTGATCCAGATGGACCAGCTCTGCTGGTCTCCCCTAGCCAAAGCACCAAGCTGAGATCAGTGCCCCCACAAGAAGCAGTGTAGACACTGAATCTCTTCAGGTCCAAAGAAAGTGCAGTCTAGGGCCCAGCTTCCTGGGATACCATGCCCCAAATGGGACCAGAACCCCAAATGAATTATTTCGGTAAACCCCCTTTAGCACAGAAAGGGGGAATGTACACACTGATTGTCCCATCCTCCCAGGTAACATTTTTTTTACACTGGGTTTTATTAAAAAAAAAAAAGTGATTTTACTGAGTACGAGCAGTAGGATTTAAGTGGTAATAAGTGAGAACAGGCAGAGCAAAGTAGATTACAAACTCAAAACAACAGAAAACACTTAGCTTTTTCTACACTAAGACTTCAGTAAAACTTATTACAAACTCACCCCAAAACTGTTTCTTTCCCAGCCAAGCCTTCCTTTTCCCTGAGGTCTCTGATTCCCTCCCTTGGGTGTGCCGCACTTGCTGGCCAAGGACAAAAACTCCTGCTTTCTTACTGTTTTTAAAAATTCCCTTATTGCATGGGGAGTTTCCTGGCCTGTCTCTACCAACCACTGCTAAGGCTTAAGGACAAAAGGCTATTTGCATATGATTGCCCAGACACTGAGGCCTCCCATCAGTAGAATCACTTTTGATGACTTTCATTTACACATTTAAACCATAAACCATTCCATACTCCACGTGTCTAATTTTACACACAAGAATGATACATACACCAAAATAAAATAAACAGATTGAGTGGATTAAGACATTAAGATTGATAGGTTACATAAACCAATGTGTCCAAAGCATCTTTGAGTTATGTATATTTGTGTCCATAAAGCATGCGGAGGATGGGGGGGGGCGGTCCGTCACATGTACTTCTGCAATTCCACAAATATTTACAGGTACACCAGAATTCCAGCAGCAGTGACTGAAGCAGTACTAGGATAAGAAATTGGCACAAAACCATGTTGAATCGGCCCAGCAGCTAAATGTTTGTTACCATTTTCTTGTTTCTGGGTGTACTGGTCGCTGGCTGGAGGGAAGTCACCCAGGAAGCTCGGCTCCAGGGCTGGCTCACCGTGGGTGAGGTGGGGCAGCTGACTGATAGCCCAGCTGAACAATAGTTCTAAAATCCAGGCCCTAGCTCAGGGCAAATCTATAAGCAGTGCAGAGGCTCAGGCCTCGCTACAAGCTGAACAGGAGTTCATAGAGGCCCAGCACTTAGACAGGGTAGGGCAACAACCAGGTAAACAGTACAGGAGGCTCAGACCTGGCAGCAGGCTGAGCAGCAGTTTATCGAGGCCATGCCCTTGGTTGGCAATCACCTGCAGTTCAAGCAGTTTATAAAGCCACACCCTGAGTCAGGGCAGGGCAACAAACAAACAGTTTACAAACAACAGTATAAGCCAGGCATGTCCAAAGTCCGGCCCGCGGACCAATTGCAGCCCGTGTTCTGGTTTAATACGGCCCCCCAGGTAATTTGGCAATATCTATCTTTTATGGCCCCCAACGAATCCATATGTATTGAGATGAATACATTGTAAAATCTCAGTTAATGTCAGTTGGTCTAAATCAGTTATAAATATATTTGGACACAACATGTATACTTGGTGTTATGTTCCTGTTCATATTTTTTGAACTTAAAAGTTGACAGACAACCTTTATTACCAATAATATGTAATGTACTTTACAATGTTCCTGACATATATTTCAGCTTCCTGGATTTTTTTTTTCATCTGGCCTTCAGATATGAAAGGCAGAGTGATTTAACACCTGTTTAGATTTGTCATCCATGTGACGAAATGAAAAGTATGCCGTTTGCAATAAACTTTGCATAAAATAGTTCATTTGCATTTAATTTTAATGGTTCAAAGAATGTCAGGCAAAATGGTCGGCCCTCACGCATGTTCACTTCATCAAATCTGGCCCTCTTTGAAAAAAGTTTGGACACCTCTGGTCTAAGCAGTTCCCCGGCTCAGGCCTGGCTGGAGGCTGAGCAACGGTGTAGAGCCACAGCCTTGGGCTGTGTCTACACTGGGCCACTTATTCTGGAAAATCAGCCTCTTTTCCGGAATAAGCTGTGAGCTGTCTACACTGGCCCTTGAATTTCCAGAAAAGCAACGACGCTCTACTGTACAAAATCAGCCGCTATTCCGGAAAAGCTACGCTGCTCCCGCTCGGGCATAAGTCCTTATTCCGGAACACTGTTCCGGAAAAGGGCCATTGTAGACAGCCCAGTAGTCTTTTCCGGAAAAAAGCCCCGATCGCGAAAATGACGATCGGGGCTCTTTTCCGGAAAAGCGCGTCTACATTGGCCACAGATGCTTTTCCAGAAAAAGGGCTTTTCCGGAAAAGCAGCCTGCCAATGTAGACGCTCTTTTTCCGGAAATACTTATAACGAAAACTATTCTGTTTTAAGCATTTCCGGAAATTCATGCCAGTGTAGACACAGCCTCGGTCAGGACGGGGACAGTAGAGCAGTGTAAGGGCTCAGGCCTGGCTGCAGGATGAACAGAGATCGGTTCTCCTTTCTCTGGCAGAGAGCAGACAAGCGCAGGGAGTTTATCCCATAGGGAGAAACCTGCTACCCAAGGTGAGGGGTGGCAAGGGAGACGCAAGCCCACCCACTCTACTGCGTCCCAGCCCAGGGCCCTAACAGTGGCAGTGTGGGATGCCACTGGGTCAGTGGGGATCCTGACCGCGACACACTGCCTAGTTGAACTCCATGTCCTCAGCCAACCCAATGTCGTCTATCCCTGGGCCGCTTCCCCATCCCCCTGGGGGCCTACCTGCCTCAGCCTTGTTCCTCAGGGATGATAGTGCTGGCAGCATATCCATGGGCTCTGGATCCGGATCAGCCAGTGGTCCTGGCGGTGCAGGCCAAACTCCTGGGTTCAGCAGCAGCCCTGGCATTCTAGACCAGTCTTCAGGGCATATCAGCGACTGGAGCAGCCCTTGCCAGCGGCCCAAGCCAGTGTTCTGGGTCCGGCAGGGGCCTTGGCGGCCCAAGCCAGTTCTCCCCTTCTCGGCTGGGGCACCCAGGCCTTCCTCCTGGAGAGTTCGGGCAAAGTGTCTGGCTGGCTCTGCTGCTGGGCTCCAACTGAGCTCTGAGCCCCTCCTTTTATACTTCCAGCCTTGCTTTTCTGCTTTCTGTGGGCGGGGCTGGGTTGCTTTGGAACCGCCCACCAGGGGGTTTTAGGGAGATTTTCCCCTTCCAGGTCTGAAGGAGGCCAAGCTGCCTCACTACTCTGGGGTAAATTCAGATGGTAATGTATTGCCATAGATCCAGTGCAGCTGTACATAAATAGCAACCTACAAAACATTCTGTAAATGCTGGTGATTTGTTTCTGTACTAGCTCCCTAGAACGTATGTGCTATTAGCTTGTTCCTGTAGCTGTATACTGATGGGAGTCACAGATACAGGAAACAGCACCCAGAGATGTCAGTTCAGTTGTCAGTGACCATCAGTTCTGTTTGTAGATGCTTAAAAATTGTGCTCTGTGTATGCAAAGAATAAAATCAAAGTTTTAATTGGTTCATATGAAATCAGTTTGTAGACTCATTCCAGGTCCTGGTGGGCAAGTGTCCATGTCACAAAAACGACATCGCAACTGGTGCCAGTTCATACCCACAATACCAGGAGATGACAAAGACTGAAATGGACATGGAGGCTGACCTTCATTCTTAGCTACAGAATTAGTGCCACCAAGTCAAGCCTGAAGCACATTGGTAGAGCTGTGTTGGATGCTTATAGTGCTTTTCCTTCACTATGGCTGTGTCTACATTGGCAAGATTTGCGCAAAAGCGGCCGCAAGAACACTGACTTTGTAATGTACAAAATCAGTGCTTCTTGCGCAAATACTCTGATGCTCCCGCTCAGGGATAAGTTCTCTTGAGCCAGCGTTCTTGCGCAAGAGGCCAGTGTAGACAGGTAACATCAATTTCTTGTGCAAGAATGGCCATTTTAGCCATCGGGCTTTTTTGCGCAAGAGAGCGTCTACACTGGCACGGATGCTTTTGCGCAAAGGCAAATCTTTTACGCAAAGACACATGGCGGTATAGATGCTCTCTTGTGCAAATACTTTTAATGGACAAATTCTTCCGTTAAAAGTATTTGCACAAAATCATGCCAGTGTAGACGCAGCGGTTTAACTGTGCCACTTTCACTCAAGCTGAGAGGCCTTTACCCAAGACCTAGCATGAGCAACGGTTGCAGACTCAGGTCCTAGAGTTCTGTGGCTAGAGGTTTCATTTCTAGCACTGTCAGCCCAGCACCCCTCACAAGCTCTGTCCTAACACAGGATTTTAAACAAAATTGAAATACAGTAAAACCTGCGCTATCCGGAACTTAAGCATCTGGAAAACTGTAGAAATCGGCAAATTTCTGACCCCGGGAAAAGCAAAACAAAAACAAAAGGAAACTGGCCCTTTAAGTGCTCCTCAGATGAATATGCAGCATGTACCTGGGGAGAAGGGGGGGGCAAACAGCAGCTGGTAGCAAGCAGGTCAGCTCCCCCTGGCAGCCCCCCCCCGGCTTCCACCCCCCTCACCAGGCTGCATCCCACCCCTCCCCCGCATGGCTCATGACCCCTCCCCCAGCAGGCCACATCCTAGCCCCTGCATGGCTCCCGTGCCCCCTCCCCCCTAGGCCCCACATGGCTGCCGCCCGCCCCCCCGATAAACAGAATTGTTAGGTTACTGGCACATCCTAATCCCCGGGCGTGCTGGATAACACAGGTTTTACTGTAATAAACACTCCTAACAATGATAGTGTGAAGTGTATTTTGTGCGGGCAGTTGGAAGTACCTCTGAATAATCAACTTGTGAAAATTAGAAATAGCTAGAATTTTTCTGGATTCCCAGCTTTTTGCACCTGAGGTGTTTATTACTTGTGAGGAAACAAACAGATGTTCACATGACACTATGACTTGGCACACTCTTTCTTCACATTTGATCAAGGGGCCGTGCCAATGTGAAGAACAAATCACTTTGAATCACTGGAAGATGAGCATGGAAAGCTCATGTTGCAACTTGCAATAGTCTGCAAATTTCCATTGCAGAAATCCCCTCAGACCCTAAGGTCCAACTCTCCTCTCTCACACATCGATTTCTCACTGATAGCATCACATTACTACCCTGCAGTGGGTCTGGATTTACACTAACACAAGTGAAAGAAGAATCAGACCCACATTATCTCAGACACACTAATCTACCAGCGTATTATGCTAATTTCTCCATGGAACATTTCACAAATGACAGGCATTTTTTCATAACCTGTAGTTAGCGGATGGCCATGCATTTCTAATAAATCCATATTTTCAGTGCTGACCGCCTGGTGTTACAGCCAGTAACTAGTAATGAAAGCCCTTCTGCTTTAACAGTCCCAGTCCCATGTGGGCTAAGGAAGTATCTGAGCTTCATTTTACCTCAGCTGGCTTTTCTTCCCATTTAAAGGCTATCAGGGATGGGAGGAGGCTTCAATGTGACCTTGAGCATACTGTACCTTGATCAATCTGCTGAACTTCAGAAATGTTGCCCTTTGACACCACCGCCTGTCTCTAGTCCCCATGCACAGAGAAGCTAAATGTTCTGTCCCTTGCAGAAGCCCACACAGGGAAAGCAGATTAGAGGGATCCTCCATCTCAGAAATGTATTAGCGAAACTAGAACTCTTCAGCTGTGACCTTTGCAGTCTGTAGGGAGGAAGAAAAATAAAGAGGCAACTAGAAAAATCAGTTCTGTTGAAACAGGCACCCTGCTGCTGGTAACAATGCAAAATATGTGACATTTGAAGGAAAAGTCCGTCCAAGTAACTCAAGCATTATAAACTCCTGCTGGTCTGTCTACCTGCTGTTGCCCTCCTCTCCTTTTCACTTGCTGCCTGCCTGATGCTGTCTTTCTGCTGTTTTAGCCACCTGCTGACTGCCTGATGTTACCCCATACCCTCCGCCAACCCGATTTGGCTTTACTTTTAAAATATACCCTTTTCACAGGGGCAGGCAACCACTTTAAAGCTGTTTCCCACAGGGAACCAGTCCCAATTGCAGGTATGAAAAGCCAAACAACATTTCCCCTCTTCACTCATATTCACGAGATTGTCTTGCTCAACAGTTGATGTGCCATGAATCTAGCAAACCAAATTCTTCTCTTTCTAACTCCTCTGCGGAACTCCTTTGAAGTTACCTCTGTTGAGACTTAGGACAGAATTTAACCCAGTATATTTACAGCTATACCATCTTATAAACATGAATGGAAGGAGTTGGAAAAAGATCTCCCTTGGGAAAGGTGCCTCTTCGTGGACTCAAGTATTAGAGAGATAGCCGTGTTAGTCTGGATCTACATAAACAATGAGAAGTCCTGTGGCACCTTATAGACTAACAGATTTATTGGAGCATAAGCTTTCACGGGCAAAGACCCACTTTATCAATAAATAAATCTCCAATAAATCTGTTAGTCTATAAGGTGCAACAGGATTTCTTGTTCTTCTTGGACAGTTATTAGAAGACAAGGGTAGATCCAGGGATTGGCACGCAAGTACTCTGTTTTCTGTATATTTAGAGTCTACAAGTAGCTAGGTTTTGATCAACAAAATGAAATAAGAAAGAGAAACAAAACAAATACTATTTGAAACCAAAGTTAACATAGTCTGCTAGCTAGACCAGGGTACTGGAAGTCTACATTAGGTAGTGTTTAACTGCATGATTTGTGGCAAATCACGGTACTGAACCAGGCCTCTGTTTACTCATCTGGTAAAACAATAATAATCATACTTAGATCTTGTATAGTATAATCATACTTTTTATCCATACATCTTACTGTGCTTTACAAAGGAAGATTAAAATCATAATCCTCATTTTATGGATGGGGAAAATGAGGCACAGACATTTGTAATGACATGTCCATTGCAGCCACAGATCAACACCTGAAAATGAACTTTAAATCTCCCGAGACTCCTAAATCCACTAAAATAGTCTCCCGAAAGCAAGTATAATGATTTTCACTTAGGATTTTGTTAGCCTTAATTTATTAAAGTTGGCAATGTGCATTAAGGTATGTGAATTAAATTATTATTACAACTAGAATTTTGCACTCGCCATATAAATAAAATATCCAAATGTTGCATATATGTAAATATTCAGGCACATAAAGTGGTAATTTATACACATAGGATAAATATTGATTTGAATTTCACACTTAGTTGCTTGCCTTTAAATATCTGGCTCTTCCTTATATATGCTCTGATGGTACAAAATCCTACCTCTTCTAATAAGAATGTGCATTGCTTGGGGTGATAGCTATAGAATACTTTAGATGTATTTTAAATTTGTACAGGCAGTTACTGTATGACTTGCTGTTAATTTGGAAGGCCAGATTTGTACGTTGCTTTTAAATTTGTACCGGCAGTTCAGGTAGTTAGATATAAATTATATCAGAAAGACGCTGCTAGTCTTATTCATGATGACTAGCACTTTTCACCACAGGCTCCCAAGTCTTGCCTCCCAAGATTCCATGTAGATTGGAGAACTTCTCAATATCAGTAAGAAAGCCAGAATCAGGCCCATAATTCACACCTGCAATTGCAAAATTAGCAGTCCCTTTACATGTTGGCTCAAATGCTTCATCGGGCAGATTATATACCACTAAGCAAGAAACAAACATTCCAGTTCATAATTTTCAACCAGACTTTTACATAAAAAAAAAATTCACACACATGGATATTGACACTGGCCTTTGAAATAAAGAGGCTAAGGAGCCTATAAAGAGCAATGAGGCTCCCTCCTCCCCAAATCCTCTTTTATTAGCTCCTTGTTCTTTGTCCACAAAAGAAAGCTAGCAGCATGCACATGCTACACTTGCAAACCCACAATTATTAGGACAATGTGTGATCATATTGTTAGCAAGGCTCATTTTTCTTTTAATATCAGCATAGTCAGCTAAATGCAGAGAATATTTCCAGCCCATGCATACCGTTTGCACTGTCTGCAGTAGAATGAGCACTGAAAGCCTAAAAATATTTCTCTCAATTGACTTTTTCCTCTTCTCTTTTCCTGCAGAGGAGGTCATGACCCTCCCTCCTTTCCTTGTGCTGCAAATAAGCCCATCCTTCCCATTTCTCTATTAGATCTCACAGAGCTATGAAGTTCATGGTGCACAGCTGAGGCCCTACAGCTTTGTTCGCATAGGTCCTTTCTTCTAAGTGGATGCTTTTACCCTCTAAAAAACACATCAGAAAACCTCAGACTTAAACAGACGTCTGTTCCACACAGACTCACATGCTTGGAAGCAATATTTTAAAGAGAGATGCTTGCAAAATATGAATGCAAGCAGGCAGATGCGTGTGCACACACCTGGCTGTACAAAATAGGTGACTGCACATCCAAAATGGTTACTTGTGTGTCTAAATTGCCTGTTTAGCTCTTAAAGGTATGATTCCCTACATGCACTCATAAGGCCTGATCCAAAGCCCACTGAAGACCGCAGGAGGTTTTCCATTGAATCAAACCTAAAAACCTGTAAGTGTAGTTTTTGAGCCTTTTATGAAGCATCCTATCTTTCATTTTAGAAATATGAAAGAGCTTTAATTTTCTGTAGAAAAAATGTTATATTCCAGCCTATGGCCGTACTTCACACTTGCACAGCATGTCCCATGAGAAGGTCTCAAAGTGCTTTAACAAGCATCAATTAATATAGTTTCACAGGTAAACTGGTAAGTATGTAAAGCAGTTAGGTATTATCCTGTGAAACTGGAAAGTATTATCATACCCATTTTGAACTACAAGAAACAATGATGTGGAAAGGTCAAATGATTTCGCTTTAGGAGAAGAAACCAGGTCTGAGTTGTACAAACACAAAAGCATCCTTTATCCCTGTTCACAGCTGACATATGAGCATAGGGTATTGTCGAGGGGCACCTTGCCTGTCTCCTGGTGAGGGCAGCGACAGGCCCTCGGAAGCCCCTCAAACTCATTCTCAGGATAGAGTGGCCTAACAGCCACAGAGTCTATGCAGTACAACCTGCATTCAGGGCAGTGCGACCTAGTGGCCACAGAATTAATATGCAATCCCCCAATATTCAGGATAGTGTGGCACCGGAGCCACAGAGTCTATTCACAGTACGGCCCAGCGGCCTCAGAGTTTATACACAGTATGGCCCAGCGGCCTCAGTCAGTATGCAATTCCCCTGTATTCATGGTTGTACGGCCCAGCAGCCACAGAGCCTATACACAGTACAGCCCAGAGGCCTCCGTCAGTATATAGTCCCTCTGGGATCAGGGTAACATGGCTCAGCAGTCACCGAGTCCATATATCATAGGCAAAGCTCCCCCGCATGAGGTTATCTGAGGAGGTGGTAAGGGGACCCGTGTCCTCCCTCTTCACTTGGTCTGAGGGCAGGGCCCTGTTAGCAGCAGCATGGTTCACTGCTAGCTCAGAAGGGAATCCTATGGCAATATGCTGAGTTCTTGGGGACCAATTCCCCACCCTGGGCTACTTCCTACCCAGTTCTTTAAGCAATCCTCTCCATCTTCACGCTCTGGTCCAGAGGCTTCTATTGGCCTGGCTGCCATTGTTTAGTCCGCCTGTGCTTCCTTCCCAGGAGCTCCTGCAGCATCTCCTTCCTCTGCAGTAGTCAGTCCTGACTGAGCAGCTCCAGAGGCCTTTATTGCCAGCCTCCCGTTGGAGCATGCCCAGAAGAGCTGTGGGGGTGGGGCCTTCTGAGCCAGCTGGACCAGGTTAACCCCTTCGGCCCTAGTGCAGGGTTGATACACCCCCTCACAGGTGTAAAGAAATTTTGGAAGACCAGATTTCTCTTTCACAAATAAAACATGATTTAAATGCATTGTAATATTCTGGTACCTAAGACCAGACATACTGGATCAGACCAAAAGTCCACTTAGGTCAGTATCCTATTTTCTGACAGTGGCCGCTGCAAGCTGCCATAGAGGGAATGAATAGAACAATCTTCGAGTGATTCATTCTCTGTTGTCTACTCCCAGCTTCTGTCAAATAGAGGCTAGCAACATTCAGAGCATAGTGTTACATCCTGGCTAGTAGCCATTTATGGATTTATCCTCCACAAACTTATCTAGCTCTTTTTTTTACCCTTTTGTAGTCTGAAGTTTCACAACACCTCCTGGCAATGAGTTCCACAGATTGACCAAGTGTTGTTTGAAGAAGTACTTCCTTTTGTTTGTTTGTTTGTTTGTTTGTTTTAAACCTGCTGGTTATTACTTTTATTTGGTGTAACCCCTAGTTGTTGTGTTATATGAAAGAATAAATCATATTTATTTATTCACTTTCACTACACCAGTCAAGATTTTTATTGACCTCTATTATAATCCGCCTCAGTCATAAAAAGCCCCAGTCTTTTTATCTCTCCTCCATACCCCTAATCATTGTTGTTGCTCTTGTCCGTACCTTTTCCATTTGAGGTGGTACGACCAGAACTGCATGCATTATTCAAAGTATGGGTATATCATGGAAATATAAAGACATTATATTTCCTGTCTTATTATTTATGCTTTTCCTAATGGTTCCTAACATTCAGATAGCCTTTTTAACTGCTGCTATACACTGATGTTTTCAGAGAACTATCCACAATGACTCCAAAATCACTTATTTGAGAGAGAACAGTAATTTTAGACTCCATCATTTTGTATGTATAGTTGGGATTATATTTTCCAGTGAGCATTACTTTGCTTTTATCAGCATTGAATTTCATCTGCCATTTTGTTGCTCATTCATCCAGTTTTGTGAGATCCCTTTGTAACTCTTCACAGTCTGCTTTGGACTTAACAATGTTGAGAATTTTGTGTCATCTATCAATGACTAAACATATTACTTCATACAGCGGTGGCTATCAGTTAAACCTGAGCTTGTCTGATTTATGGGAGCACTTCATGCCATAACAGAATTCTAAGGGTTTGAACAATCTGTTACATCTCAGTAAATGTATTTAGCTTTAGAAATATTTGTACACAGATCATTCATAATCACAGTCAGCAGAGTCAAGCAGGCTGTGTTCAAATCTAGGTTAGGGTTAGGTTAGGATTTGGAGTTTAGGTGTGAGATGGAACCAGGGCCACACAGTTTGTGGAGCAACGTAAAGCGAAAGAAAAACAATGAACGCAGAGATGGAAGTGATGACAACAGTCAAACAGAGGTACACTATCAATGGATGTACCTCAAAACGTACAGAGCACAGATGCTAGGATTCCCCTCACAGCAATGGTCAATGAGAGTCAAGAAAGGGTGCTTGCTAGGATCTTGGTGAATGCACACACACGCTTTTCCAACACCCAAAATGTTTTTAAGCGTGGTTCTGACTATGAGCTTCAGATTGGTTATCTTCATATGATGGTTCTTCAAAGTGATCCTCATTTTATCTGCAATAGTGCACCCTCAAGTCCCTTTTTTGGTTCCATCATAAGACAAATGGGCAAAATTCTCCTTTCAGATTTACACCATAAATCTGTGTGCCAATATTTCCCTCTATTGTGTATAAACAGAGCCACACTAAGGGTCATAGAAGAAATTTTGGCCTGAGACAGCAGTTATAGAAAGGATTTTTAGTTTTTAAAGCAGGATTTTTTTAAATAAAGGAAAGTAGAACAATAATGCACAGAAACATACTGCCAGAAGATATTTCTTCCAAACAAAATCCCTTTAAAAATGACACAGCATATTCAAGAGGAATGCAGGAGGAAGTAGACCTTTTTGAAAGTTATCTAATACCATAAATTGCTACATCATGTACAGTAATTACTCATTTAACATGTGCCCGCTTAACACGTTTTCGCAATAGCTCGATTTTTTTTAGGGAATGTTTTTTGAATAACATGACCGTCCCCTAAATAACACAAAAATAATCAAGTGGTAGACTACTTCGTGTGGCGGGAGAAGTTGGTGAAAACAGTGGTAATACGCATGAGCGGATAAATACACATGGTCACAGTGCTCCTCCGCTCACTCATGCGTTTATCTTTGTTTTAACAAACTGCGGCGACTTGTGTTGTTAGATATCTAATGTTGACGTTGACGACCCAGCACCAACAAAAAATTAACTTTGCCACCACCACATGAAATGCAATTTCCCCTTTTTCCATTATTTTTAATGGGAAAATTGACCCCTCATAGCACGTTTTCACTTAGCACGAACATTTTCAGAAACACATCTATAGTGTTAAATGAGGAATTACTGTACAGTGGGGCTGACAGCTACCACAGGCTCCGGAGCAAGGTGTGTGTGTGGTTGGGGGGGCGGGGCGTGGCTAAGCATCCGCAGAAGGGGCAAGGGCCTCAGGAGGAAGAGGCAGGGCCGAGATCAGTCAACTCTGAGCACCTTCGGGCTACGTCTACACTGCACAGTTATTTCAGAATAAGCTATTTCAGAACAGAGATTCTGAAATAGCTTATTTCAAAATAGCACGTCTACACTGCAGGGTAGCCTCAGAATTAGTCTGAGGCAGGCTTCCCTAATGTAGACGTGCTATCTCAATTTAGAGCCCCAGGAGGAATAACTTAGAATGGCCCTGGTGAGAAATAGCAGAAGTGGAGCGTCTACACACTCCTTATTTCGAACTAGCTATTTTGGAATAGGCATTATTCTTCGTAGAATGAGGTTTACAGAAGTCAGAATAAGCCATCCGTTATTTAGAAATACCGGAATTCCTGTGTAGACGCTCCCATAGACGACCATTATTCCAAAATAACTCTGTGTAGACACACCCACAGATTGCAGCACACCTCCTCCACAGCCCTCAGAGGCTCACAGAGTGCCTAATATGGCACTACAGCAGCTATTTGAAGGGGACCGGAGCTCCAGCTGCCACTGCTGCTGCATTAGCCGTGGCCATGAACTCGGGGACCCTTTAAATCACCAGACTCTGGGACAATTGCTTCCTTTGTCTCCCACCCCATCGATGGGCCTGATAATGCATTTATGGCCATCTATCTACTACCCTGCCCCTGGCCTTTTAAAGGACATTTTGTAGAGGGATAGCAGATTATCAGAATGAAGGTTTCTCATATGAAACTGAGAAGAGAATTTTGTCCTTTTTATAGTGGTTTTTTTTTATGACTAAACATTATATTTTGATGAAAGTGTGTGTGACTAGCTCTGTTGCTAAACATTTGATGACAATTTGCTGTTCTGGAATGAATTGAGTTTGTCTCAGCCTAGTGACCAGCGGATGGTTATCCACATGAATATTCCAACAACACTAAGAGTCCTTCTGGGCAGCAGATAGGCCAAGTACAGAATCAATAAGGAGTTGAACTATCTTCACACTCCTAAATGTGGATCTTTCAAAGCAGAGTTGAGACACATTGGCAGGGTACCAACAGTGTAGGAAAATGTCCATTGATTTTGTGGTAAAGGGAGTACTTCATTCTGCAGCACCATTCAACCCAGCATCCCGCACAAGCACTAAATTCATTTAAATAATTTCCTAAAGGGTCTGTTCGCCGAGCTACCACCCACTCTTAAGTACAATTCAGTGAGGTTTAGAATCAGATCCAAATTTCTTCCCATCCTTATTATTTTACATTTTCACACAAGGCTTCATGATTATTGGTTTGGAACATTAAAATGCAAATGATAGAGGAAGCAATACATATTTAAATGTACAGTGTCAGCTCAGTATAAAAGCTCTTCTGGAATGGAATGACACTATTTTTTCATAAATTTTAAAAGTAGTGAAATAAAAATGAAAGGAAAAAAATCTCGGGTTTATTTTTATTCGTGCTTTGTTGGTCACGCTGAAAGAAAAGGCTTTGTAAGCTGCAGGGAAAAAAACAGTCATTAGTGTAAATGCAACCCTCAGCTAACTTTTTGACTCAACAGACAGCAGGATAAAAAGACAACAAAACAGGGACATTCGCTTTAAAATGAGGCTTGCTTCCTATCTGCAGAAAAAAAAAAGAACTTTGACTTATCTTGCCGTTGTCATTTCTGGAATCAACAATCTCCACACATAAATGCAAAGGACAAAAGATGAAGAAAGGAAAGATATGGGTGGAATGTCTAATGACTTTCTGGCCTCTGACTTTTGGGATGTCGAATGTATGTTCTCTTTTCCTAGTTTAAACTTAGGGACAAGGTGTGACTGAGGGTCACCTATTCCCAAGACAGTTTTTAAAGATTGTTTTACTACAAAAATAATCAAAACTGTTTCCTGTTTCATTTGAACTCTTTTGAAAGACTTTTGGCTGCCCTCTTCGGTATTAAGCTTCTTCTCAGAGATGAACTAATGTTTTTGGAGCATAGCAGTCAAAACAAAGAACCTTTAGCTAAATTTCATATAGCTACAGGGCCGACTTATCCATTAGGCACACGATACTTTTAGGGGCCCACGAAAATGTTTTAATTACTTTTAAAATCAGAAGACAAAAAATTAACTTTTAGGGTTGAAGAAAATGTTTTAATTTTTTTCTCACATCAGAAAAAAATGAAACTTTTAGGGCCCACGGAAATCTATTAAATTTTGCCTAAAACAGGGAAAAAAATAAAATGTTGAAGTATTTAAAGTTATATCAAAAATAATTTTTAATATTATTTTTTTATGGAGAAAGAGGCCCATGAAGGCAAAAGTGCCTAGGACCCACGAAAGTCATAATTCGGCCCTGTATAGCTATAGTCCGATAGCTTTGTGTTGCCCATTCCTGCTCCAAATAGTTATTTGACACGCAGATGTAATCATATAATTTTATTGCTAAAAGTATTTAGGAATCATGTGGCACTCAAATGATTGTAGGCCCAGTTCTGAAATCCTTACTCATGTTGCACAGCAGTTGCACAATACTTCAACTGGCTTCAAATGAAGCATTTGAATTAATAAATGCTGTTCAGCATGAGGGAGAACTGCAGAACTGAGCACTAGGTTACTAACAGCAAATGTCACTATTCCTGTTCCTGATGAAGCTAGCATAGTATGAGTCTGATTTCATGTGTGTAAATCAGGACTACAGTCAATGAAATAAATTGAGTCATACTTGTGTAATACCAATAACACAGGAAGTGAGATCAGAATTAGGCACTTTGAAACTTGCCTGCTTTGCAATTATTTGTATCTTTACTTCCACAGTCAGACCTTAGAAAGACCACAGTTAGCAGAGATGTTTCTGGAGAAATTTCTGAGCAGTCACATCCCTGAAGGCTGCTTGTCATTGTTTTGAAGTGTAAGAGCATAAAAACTCATTTGCAAGCAGCTCACCACACACAAACAAAACAGGCTTCAACTACGCCTATATTAAGCCCCTTTAGTACTTAACCTTTTCCTGCAGAAGATGGAGAGGAATTCACTATCCTGGACATACTTGTTTGAGGTAATGAAGAAAAGGCGCTATTTGAGACCCAGCTACCCAAAGGGAAGGTGCTGGATCTAATTAATTAAAGATAAACTAGCCTGTTGGTTCCCACACCAGTCACAGCTTGAATCAGTTATTCATCAGAGTACTTGTTAAACAATTTTGCATAATGATTAGAATCATAGAAAAGGAGGGCTGTGAAGGACCTTGAGAACTCTTTGCAGACAGTTCACAAACTTAAAAAAAAAAAGAGCTAAGTTTGCCCAACACAAATGTTCCTCATAGAGAGTTCAAGCAGTTAAATGTAGGAAAATTATGACCAGTGAAGGAGTGGGAGGTGTGAGAAGCCAGTCTTCCTGTTTAGAATAAAATTATGAAGCTGTAAGTACCAACCTTGTTATGCTTGAAAGCAGGTGGCTATGTATGAACTTGTCCTCCTTCCTCAAAGGACTTTCAGGGTTTGAGTGATTCAGAAACTACTCAAATAGAATATCTGCATTTGTTAAATGGGAACTCTTGCCTGTAGATTCTTGCTTCTTTTCTGCTCCTGTGTAGTCTATGCTCCCACTGTGTCTCACTCGCGAACAGTAGTAAATCCCTCTGAATTTCAGAGCACTAATGTCTCTCTTGAAATGCAAGGCATTGTTGTGTGATCTAATGCTGCCTTGCTTTGGAGTGGAGGCCTGTGATGGCAGGTTACTTGCAATGATGCAGTTTTTAGTACTCAGTTAAGATAAATTCAGATCCATACTTATTTTGCACCTGTACCATCTTGTTCTGTAATACAAAATATGGCAAAAAAGAATGGCTGATGAAATGTTGCCAGCTGTTGTAATTGTATCACATGTCTTTCAACATCCAGTGCTTTTCTTAAAACCCCAGGTAAAGTTAAACGGTTAAGATAGACTCTCAGCTTTCATTTTTAAAATAATACGTTTCTAGCCTGAATTGCTACAATGTAAAGCTTTAAAATGTGAAAGGAGTGCATCCTAGAGGTTAGGAAATCCAAGGCAAATACAAAATATTTCCAAATTATTATTTGTTTTAAATCTCATGATTTTTAAATCAATCTCGTGATTTTGGAGGCCAGTCTCATGATTTTTGAACCCCTGGGTTTTGCAATATTGGATTTGCCATTCACTTACATGTAAGTAGAATTGCAGCATTGCTGAGTACTTCTGAAAAATCCTGTCCTTGAAATCCACAAGAAGTCAAAAGTATTTTTACAGCACAGTGCCCTACAATCCACATAAAAGCAAGAAAGCCTGGAGGTAAGAGAAACAAGGCCCGTTAATGGGCTCAGCTGAAATGTCAGTAGTGTTTTAAGACATGCCCTCTGACCCTTAAGGACATGCAGAAGACACTCATACATTAAAAGGGCATGTGACCTGTCTGAGCCCTGTGGATATGCACTGTATAGTACATGCAAGTGCTTAACCGAGAAGTAAAACTATTGGTTTCCATGAGCACTGTGCCAAACTACCAGAAGCAGGGGCAGCTAAAGACATGGCCTTATCTTCTTGGCAAAACCTATGTATGTGCCTGTTCACCCCACCAACCTTGTCTGAATGATAGATAAGGGCCTTCTTGATGTGAGACAGCATGCACCAGCTGCTGAGCAGTCAGAAAAACAGATGCTGTCAGGGGGACAAAAGAAGTGATCATTTACATACGTACAAGTGCTTTTTAATCAAAATGCTCATTGTCCTTTTAGAGATTTTAATAGTATTTTAATCGCTGTTTGATTTTTGTTATTTTTTTTCTTTAGTTTGAAGAGGAATGAAAATATTTCATTACAAGAATGAAACTCTGTTTCCTTTTAAAAAATGAAATAGTTTATTTGACTCTCTCTTTGCACATTGTATTTTCTGAGGAGTCTAATAAGGATCAAACGTAGAGCTACATTCTCCTCTTGATGTGAGTGCTTAGCTCCTATTAGTATTAATGGGATCTGAGTGTGTATGTTGAGAGAAGAACAGACCCCTAAAGACCTGGATACTTGTAGTAGGAGCTAATCCTTGTAATTGGTCCCCCATGCAATCTACAGTGCCCTGAAATTTACCGCCTGCCTGAATCCTCGTTTATTTTCATATTTATTTTTACTGCTTTCATCTTAAAAATCCTCTCTCCCCATTTATTTCACACTGTCATAGATATTCCAGCTACACACAGGATTTAGCATCTGTGCGGAAAACAAATCAGGGAGTCTAGCCAGCGAATTTAGCTTCAGCTGGTTGCATTATAGCCTGAGATCTGGTTGGTAAGGACAAATGAAGGTTAAGTCTTTTCTTTTCCTAAGAGGTCGACATGCCTGGAGATGATTTTCCCACCAGCCGCTACACAAACCCAAAGCATGTCCTGCAAACGCCTCTCCCGCAGCGTTTACATTTAATGAGGATTGTGCTGTGTGCTCCGTGATAGTGCTGCGGCACAACGGCTGCTGCTATGGCTACTAGAGAGGGGGAAGGCATTAGCAAAAGAGAAGCAGCTGTCACTGCTTGCCACCCCACAGGCCTGGTCCCTGCAGAGTCATCTTGATTTTTGAGCAATATACGGTAGTTTATCCAAAGTTAGTTTTCCTTTGACTCTGACAATGGATGATTTTTGTGGCTGGCAACATTTTTGCTGTGCAAACAGAAAAGGCAGAGGCAAGATGACTTTTGTGATGGAAGGACATTACTTTCAAAGTCTAAATCAATTGGAGTGTGGTGTCCCTCTCCCCGCCCCCCAATGAGCTTGCTGACACTAATTATAAACCAACAGAAATCCCAGTGGATGACACCATCTGCAGTGAAGCTGATGAATTAGATTCTTAGCACCAGTGGCAGGCACCACTGACAACATCCCACAAATGAGGCTGAGATGGAGGTAATGATGGGGGAAGAGATCCTATTTTATAACACCTCTCCCCAAATAAAGTCCAGCCAATTGTTCCATAGCTCCTCTCATTTATTATGAGGGGTTAAGATGTGAAGGTGACTTCCACTATGAATTCAGTGCCCACCGCTGCATGCATAGTTAATGTGCTATTGTGGGATATTTATTTTTCTAAACACTCTTTATTTATGGCATGGTAATGATCTGGGTTGATTCCTTTGATTTAAGTAACACTGCTGTAAAACTGGAATGCAATCAGAAGCAGGTCTTCACAAGTTTCTCATAAGCCTGGAACCAAATGGGATTTCAGTTGGTTTATAATTTAAAAGGATCAGTTAAACATCCCTTTAAAAAACAAATCAAAATGGAATAGTGTGGTTATTACTCACACCATTGTCCAAATCCTGAAGTTTAGAGAAACCTGAATTAGGACCTCATGATTTTTCCTTATGTAATTCCCAAAGATCATGCTACAAGTGTTCCAAAATTGGTGCTGAATTCTGCAGAGTGGTCGTGCAGGATGGAGGGGGGGGGGATTGTTTTAATATGTTTCTGATTAATGTGATTCCTTGGCCCTTAGGGAATCATTTTGCATGCAAAAGACATGGTTCCTGGAGGCACAGTGGGACGCACTGACAGTCTAAGCATCAAAATATTATGAGAGTAGATTAAAATCACAGCGGGAAAAATGGGTGGTTCCTTTTGTTTACCTTCAAGCTTTTGAGTCTTAAGGTGCACTTGGAATGTTTTCGGGACTTATTTCACAATCATGAAGGTTAGAAATTTTTCAAAAAAGCAAGAGTGCACAAGCTCAGATTCTCATGATATGAAAAGAACAGGGGATCACAAACAGGGGAACTTGAAAGGGAGAGAAGGAGATTCTCCTGCTGAACAAAGAAGGTGTGAGTGAGTTTGCTTGACTGCATTCTCTTGTTTCAGGTGATTTCATTTATTTCAGAAAAAAAACAACAAATGGTCTGGTGGCACTTTATAGACTAACAAAATATGTAGATGGTATCATGAAAGCTCATATCTACATGTTTCGTTAGTCTATAAAATGCTACCAGACCATTTGTGGGGGTTTTTCTGTAACAAACTAACTCAGCTATCCCCTGAAGCTCAGTTATTTCAGTTACTGTGTCTGTTGGGATTGTGTGTCTGGGACTCTTTGAGCCTTTGTTCCCTTGATAACCTTTGATCAGCCTCAATCAACCTTGTGATCACCTCCCCCCTGTGTGGTTATGAGGGTACAGGGCTGACCTAGCAGAGAAGGCTTTAAAAGCCAGAGGCTAAGCCACCAGGAGAGTTTGAGAGGAACTTTGTCAGAGGGAGGCCTACTATAGCTGGTATGGTTAGGAAAGGCTGCATTGCCTGTCCCAGCACTGCTCGTGTCTCCTCTGCCTGTGCTTGTAGACAGACAAACCACCTGACCATGGATTCCTCTACCCAGATCCTGCTGTGATTTTGCAGAGACTGTGGCCTGCATTTTCCACTACAAAAAACCAAAGTTAGGGGTGGGGGGGATCATCCAGTGTCAAAGGTGCTTGCTGGCAGAATGTCTCAGGAAACAGGTGGGGGAGCTACAGGAGGAGTTGGCTAGGCTGTGGAGCATCCATGCTCATGAGGGATTCCTTGAGAGTATTAATGTGGAGACATCTAAAGCTGAGGAAACTAACCAGCTACAAAGAATTGCTGAGAAACCACTGGGGGAGGCAGAGATGATTGTCTCACGGAGGACACTGGTTACATCTGGCAGCATGCAGTGTTCTACCACTATGGTTCTGGAGAACCGTTATACTGCTCTGGATATGAGAGATGAAGAATCACCCCTTAAGGAGAAGGAAAGGAGAAGGAAAGGAGAAGGAGAAGCCATGTAGTTCAAAGGCTGAGAGGAATGTAGCCAGCATGCCAGGGGAAAATACAAGGTAGTGGTGGTTGGAGACTCTCGTCTGAGAGAAACAGAGGCACCAATCTTGCACCCTGACATGAATCCCGGGAGATGTGCTGCCTGCCAGGGCCAGTATCAGAGACATTACAGCAGGATTGTCAAGGATCATCTGACCCTCTGATTACTGCCCCATGCTACTCATCGATGCCAGCACAAATGATACTACAAGGTATGACCTTGAACAGATCAAAAGTGACTGCTGGGTTCCGGGAGTATGGGTGAAGGAATTTGGGGCTCAGGTGGTCTTCTCATCAGTGTTTCCTGTCAAAGTAGGTGCCTAGGAAGAGACATATGGATCCTGGAGGCGAATGCCTGGCTGAGAAGATGGCTTGGATGAGGCTTTTGTTAAACAACTAACAAAATCATCAAGAGCACAGGACTTAGCAGTGATGGGGGACTTTAACTATCCAGTCATCTGTTGGGAAAACAACACAGTAAAGCACAGATTATCCCACAAGTTCTTGGAATGTATTGGAGACAATTTTTTATTTCAGAAGATGCAGAAAGTTACGGGGGGGGAGGCCGTTCTGGATGTGATTTTAACAAATAGGGAGGAATTGTTTGAGAATTTGAAAGTGGATGGCAGTGTGAGTTTGAAAGTGGGTGAAAGTGATCATGAAATGATAGAAGTCTCAGAGTGCTAGCCGTATTAGTCTGTAACTTAAAATTTTAAAAAACATACACACAAAAACAAGGGTCCCGTAGTACCTTAGCGTATGTCTACACTACAGAGTACAGAGTACAGAGTACACTACTACTTTCATAGGCGCTACACTAGCGCTCCGCTAGTTCGAACTTAATTCGAACTAGCGGAGCGCTTAGTTCGAACTAGGAAAATCTCATTTTACGAGGATTAAGCCTAGTTCGAACTAGCTAGTTCGAATTAAGGGGTGTGTAGCCCCTTAATTCGAACTAGTGGGAGGCTAGCCCTCCCCAGGTTTCCCTGGTGGCCACTCTGGCCAACACCAGGGAAACTTGTCTGCCCCCCTCCCGGCCCCGGACCCCTTAAAGGGGCACGGGCTGGCTACGGTGCCCATGCCAGGTACAAGCCTGCCAGCACCCAGCTAGCAGACCCTGCACCTGGCACGGATCGAGCCACCCACCCGATGCCCCCCAGCCCTCCCCCTCTTCCCGAGACCAGGCTGGCGGCTTCCGGGAGCTTGCCCTGGACCGCAAGAGGCGGGCACCCGCCTGGGCTAGTGCGGACATCGTGGACCTTGTCCACGACCTCCGCACTTGGCACAGGAAAGTAGCCAGCTAGGGCAGGAGAGCTGCCAGCCTGGCCACCCAGGAGCAGGTGTGCATGAAAATCAAGGGGGTCCACTGAGACCCCCGACCCTGAGCTTACAATGGCCGTACTGGGTCAGACCAAAGGTCCATCTAGCCCAGTAGCCTGTCTGCCGACAGCGGCCAACCCTAGGGACCTTGGAGGGGATGGACCGAAGACAGTGACCAAGCCATTTGTCTTGTGCCATCCCTCTCCAGCCTTCCACAAGCCTTGGGCAGGGACACCACTCCTACCCCCTGGCTAATAGCACTCCATGGACCCAACCTCCATGACTTGATCTCACGTCCCTTTAAACTCTGTTCTAGTTCTAGCCTTCTCAGCCTCCTGCAGCAAGGAGTTCCACAGGTTGACTCTTTGCTTTGTGAAGAACAACGTTCTGTTACTAGTTTGAAGCCTGCTACCCATTCCTTTCCTTTGGTGTCCTCTAGTCCTTCTTTATGGGAACTAATGAAGAACTTTTCTGTATGCACCCTCTCCACCCAACTCCACCTCTATCCTGTCCCCCCTCCGTCTCCTCTTTTCTAAGCTGAAAAGTCCCAGTCTCTTTAGCCTCTCTTCATATGGGACCTGTTCCCAACCCCTGATCATTGTAGTTGCCCTCCCCTCTCCCACCCTCTCTCTTCCCCTCTCCCACCTCCTTTTCCCAGTCTCCCCCAGTTTTGTTCAATAAAGACAGATTCCATTTTTGAACACAATTGTCCTTTATTTTGTACATCAAGAAAAGGGGCTAGGGAAGGGTAAGTGGAAGGAGGTGACAGAGGAATGGGGTACGAGCCCCCGATGGGGAGGACTGGGCTGGCTCTGCGGGCTCCTCGGGGTGGCTCTCCTGCAGCCCCCCAATTGCCCCCTCTCCCCAGATGGCAGCCTGCGGCAAGTGCAGCCGGGCTGATGGCCGAGTGGTGTGATGTGCCCAGTGTGGGTACTCCGGGCACTCCAAGCCAGGACTGCTTTGCAAGCGGGCACCCCTGAGAACTGTCTGTCCGGGGTGGGGGTCGGGACCCTTTAAGTGCAGCCCTCGGCTAGCCTGAGACAGCATCTCCACGCTCTAAGTCCTCCTCTGATGCCCTGCCAGCACTGCTTCCGGCCATCCTTAACCCCAGTTCAGGGTCCACTTAATGTGGACATGCTAGTTCGAATTAGAAAAATGCTAATTTGAACTAGTTTTTAGTTCTAGACGCATTAGTTCGAATTAGCTTAGTTCGAATTAGCGCTGTAGTGTAGACGTACCCTCAGAGACTAACAAAATTTGTATATTGTATCATAAGCTTTCATGGGTACAATCCATTTCTTCAGATGAGTGGAGCAAGAGGCACCTGGCTCCACTCAAAGTAATAGAGTTCATGATTCTAAGGAATGGTAAAAGGGAGAACAGCAAAATAAAGAAAATGGATTTCAAGACGGAAGACTTTAGCAAACTCAGGGAGCAAGTAGCTAAGGCCCTGTTGGAAGCATGACTAAGAGAAAAACAATTGAAAACAGCTGGCAGTTTTTCAGAGAGACATTATTAAGGGCGTAAGAGCAAATTAGTTTACTGCACAGAAAAGACCGGAAGTATGGCAAGAGATCACACTGGCTTCACCAGAAGATCGTGAATGATCGAAAAATGAAAAAGGAGTCCTGTTAAAAGTAGAAACTAGGTCAAAATACAAAGGATGAATATAAAAAAAAAAGCTCACAAGTATGTACAGGCAAAATTAGAAAGATGAAGTAAAAAAAAAAAGAAGCTAAATCTAGCTAACAACATGAAGGTTAAAAAGAAAACATCCTACAAATAAATTAGAAGCAAGAGGAAAACCAGTGACAGGGCAGGTCTATTGCTCAATGAAGAGGGAAAACCAGTAACAGAAAATGTGGAAATCGCAGTCTCCTTGGTTTCGGTTTTCACCAAGAAGGTTGGTGGTGGTTGAATGCCTAAAATAGTGAATGCTAGAGAAAAAGGAGGTAGGTTCAGAAGTTAAAATAGGAAAACAAGAAGTGAAAAATTACTTAGAAAAGTTAGATATCTTCAAGTCACCAGGGCCTGATGAAATGTTTCCTAGATTACTCAAGGCGCTGACTGAGGAGATATCTGAGCTATGAGCTATCATCTTTTGAAGAATCATGGAAGACCGAAGAGATTCCAGAAGACTGGAAAAGGGCAAATATAGGCGCTCAATATAAAAAGGTAATTAGGACAACCCAGGAAACTATAGACCAGTTAGCTTAACTTTTGTGCCAGGAAAGATAATGGAGCAAATAATTAAAAAATCAATCTGCAAATATCTGGAAAATAATATGGTGATAAGAAATAAGTACTTTACCAGCATGGACTGATAATGTACAAATTATGACAAACCAACTTGATAGAGTTCTTTGATAGGATAACTAGTGTTGTGGATAAGGAGGAAGTGGTAGATGTGGTATACCTAGACTTTAGTAAAACATTTGACACAGTCTCTCATGACCTTCTTATAGATGAACAAGGGAAATACAACCTATATGGAGCTTGTCCACCCACCGTAACAGGCAGTGACAGGTCGGCTGCGGCCCCTCAGACAGTTACTCAGGATAGAGTGGTCTAACAGCCACAGAGTCTGTGCATTGCAACCTGCATTCAGGGCAGTACAGCCTAATGGCCACAGAGTCTAAATGCTTCCCCTTGTGTTCGGGGTAGCACAGCCTAATCGCCACAATACACAATATGACCTAATAGCCGCAGAGTTAATATACAATCTCTGTGAGGTCAGAGTAGTATGGCCCAAGCAGCCCCAGAATCTGGATATTTCCCCCTGTGTTCAGGATAACACGGCCTACCAGCCACAGATTCAATACACCGTACAGCCCAGTGGCCACAGAGTCAATGTACAATAGACAAAGCTCCCACCGTGTGGGGGCATCTGAAGAGATGGTAGGGAAACCTGGGCCCTCCCTCTCTGCCAGGTCCCAGCCCAGGGCCCTGTCAGCAATGCAACAGTTCACTGCTAGCTCAGCGGGGAATCCCACTGCAACACACCAAGCTCTCAGGGAGCAATTCCCTGCCCTGGGTTACTTCCTACCCATATCCTATAGGCAGTCCTCTCTGTCTACTCACTCTGGTCCGGAAGCTTCTACTGCAGTCCCTCTCAGCCTGGCTGCCGCTATTTGTTCCGGTTGGCTGTGTCTAGACTGGCCAGATTTTCCAGAAAATCAGCCACTTTTCCGGAAAAACTTGCCAGCTGTCTACACAGGCTGCTTGAATGTCCGCAAAAGCACTGACTTCCTACTGTAAGAAATCAGTGCTTCTTGTGCAAAAGGGCCAGTGTAGACAGCTCAGATTTGTTTTCCGCAAAATGGTGAAAATGGCGATTGGGGCTTTTTTGCGGAAAAGTGCATCTAGATTGGCATGGACGCTTTTCCGCAAAAAGTGATTTTGTGGAAAAGCATCCATGCCAATATAGATGCTCTGTTCCGAAAATGCTTTTAACGGAAAACTTTTCCGTTAAAAGCATTTCCAGAAAATCATGCCAATCTAGACGCAGCCATTATGTTTCCTCTCCCAGAGCTCCTGCAGCAGTCAGACAGCCCAGCATTTCTATATATACCTCTCAGCTGATTAGCAGAGTGTGCACCAGTGTGTATTCAGCCGCCTCTCCCCCACCTTTGCTCTGTCTTGCAGTGGAGCTGCTCCCAGGATCCTCCTACTAGCTGTGAAGAGCAGGGGTTGGAGAGAGGGACACACACAATGGAGCTGCTCCAGTCTGAAGTATGACTGAGTGCCTGTCTTAAGAGTCAGCACGTTGTTTCTGAGATTCCTTCAGCCTCCATCTCTTTCTTCCTCTTCCTCTTTCACACACACACATTTTCCCCACCATGTACCCCATCTCTTCAGAGTGGGGGAGAGGGAAAACAGAAGAGCAGGGCAGTTTTCTGTGTCTTAAAGAGACAGAGCATGGCGTCTCTCAGAAATTTACTCAGTAGCAGCCAGCACACACACACACACACACACACACACACCCACAAACATAGTTGGTGCCACGCACCCTCTCCAAGTCTCTGTGCCATGCATACACACCCACAATCTGTGTCACAAAGTCTCCTTCTCTCTCACACACATAGTCTCTGTCTTTCTCACTCACTCATTCTCTCCTGGCTCCAGCCCCTGATGCCTTACCAAAATTTGCGGAGTGTCTCCCCTCCCCTCCCGCTCTGTGAAAAGTATTGCTCACCCTTGATCTAGATCAGTGGTCACCAGCCAGTAGATTAGGATCTACTGGTAGATCTTGGAACCTTTGACAGGTGATCCTGACAAGTTTGGCCGGGAGGCTATCAAGTGTCGGCACTTCATCTGCCCCTCTCCGCACTGCTCCTGCCCTCTGCCTTGGAGGTTCCCCATATCCCTGGGAGCCTCCTGTTGCTGTGCAGAGCACGAGAAGAAGAGGAAGTGGGTGCTGATGTCAGGGTGCCCCTCCCTCCCTCCACCCTGTACCCCATCTCCACAGAGCCGAGGGGGGCAGGGATGAAGAGATTTTGCTGGCTGCTTTTGGGAGTGATGCAGCCTACCTTAGCCCCTTGCACCACCACCCAGAAGCCACCATGGTAAGCAGTGCCCAGCTGGAGACCGCATTCCGAACCCCGGCCCCAGTCCTGAACTCCTCCTGCACCCCAAACCTCTGCCCCCCAGCCTGATGATAGTGAATAAGGATGGGGGAGAGAGGATGGAGTGAGCAGGGGTGGGGCCTCAGAGAAGGGGCGAGAAGGAGGCGGGGCAGGGAGTTTGGTTTTGAGGTAGATACTGGATTGCACTTAAATTCAAAAAGTGATCTCATGCTTAAAAAGGCTGGAGACCATTGATCTCGATGCTACTTGGTCCTGGCATGAAGACAGGAGACTGGACTTGATGACTTCTCAAGGTCCCTTCCAATTCAAGTATTCTATGATTCTATAATCTGGGAGGGCTTTAAGAAAAACACCAAATTATCACAAGACTCACAATAAAAGTCACAAAAGTGGACAACACTATGACTCTCCCCACATCCAGGGTCTTGGGAAACACTACAATATTGTTGTTGAACAGCTTAAAATAGTCCTATAAAGTTTTCTTTTAAAAAATAAGAAAATGAGAGTTGCTAGTCTAGCTTGCCTGGGGTTTATTAAAGTTTGCTCCCTTCATACCAGTGGCCTTATGTGTGTGGAGTCCCACATGGAGACAGAGCCTCCAGCTGTGAGATATAGACTCTCAAGCTAAATGAGATTCTTCATCACATGCAAGACTCTCAACATTTATACACAGATATTTTTTAAAAAATTCTGAATGACACCATGTTCCAATGTGTCTGTGTTTTAGCAAGTTGTTCATCCAGTTCCCAGATACTTCCTTCACATGCTACATGTGGGTATTCACTTTCAGAGGAAACTTACTATGCATTATTGTAGTAGTGGTCTCAGAGGCCCTCCTATGTATAGAAAAAGTCATTCATAATACATGTACAGTACAGGAAAACATTTTGAAAACATCAACTGAGTATAAATAATTAACATATTTAAGTCAACAACTACAACTTCATTTCAAACAGAAAATCTTTTCTTGGTAGCTATTACAGTTCTAGGTTTATTGTAAAATTTCTTTGCAACAAACTTTTCTGGGTAATTCTCACTGAGTCTTTGGTCTTGCTGTAGAAACTGCCCATCATTACTGATCATGACAGAAGGGCAGTGTGTATTAACTGTTGACTAGCAACTGGATGGCGTTCTCTATATCTATAGATATAGACAGATCCCTGTATTTTAAAAATATGCTTGCAAGTTGTTGGTCTATCCTAGTTCCTAGAGTGGTCCTTCCTACGGTGGTCCTAGTTCCTACAGTGGTCCTTTTTTCAATTTGGGGGAAAGGAATCAATGTCATTTTCCTGTCATACCCAGCCTGCTACTTCTGATCACACCAGTTCAAAGGCCAGCGTTTGATTGTTTTTCAAAGAATTTGACAAATCCCAAACTAGAGCTTGTTGAATTATTCATTACAACTTATTTCTCCAATGAATGTAACTGTTTTTTCTGTTTATGAAATATACATCATGAGGAATGACTTTTACAAACTTGTTCTTTATTCACAATACCTTGCTTTAGCTTGAAAGTTTGTTCCTGGCCTAGTTAACTCTGAGTGTTTGTGAGCGGTTATCTACACTGCATGCATGGTCATGAGTCACATGGTGCTCTTTCTGTTCTCTGATTGGTGAATTTGAGCTGTATAACAGGATTAGTATGTTTTTCGGCTCACAAATTATGGATTAAGTGTTTGACAAATGTAATGTGTAAATAATAAAAAGGACTTTGTACAATGGCTACAAGAGCATTTCCAGTGCACAGATTTTTGTGAATATTGATTCATGCTAGCAAGGCCTTCCCTAGAAATGTTGGTGTCCTATGAAGTTCCCGGAGTGGAAGGCTTGGTTCCCCTTTGCAAGGGCTGGGGAAGAGGGGACTACGCTTAGGACCGTGTGAGCAGAGGAGGGCAGAAAAGCAGCAGTTCGGATCCACCCTGCATTCACTGGCCCGAGCCCACTCCACTTCCCCAGCTCCCAGCTGTATTGGAGGGGAGGTTTGGGGGAAAGTGTGGAACTGCCCCTTACACTCATTGGTGGTGGGAAGTGGAGTGACGTGGCTGGGAGCTGGCAGATCTGCAAGGACTGGGGCTGAGTCACTCTGCTTCCTGCTGCCGCTGGCAAGTGTGAGGGCCCTGCCAAGAGCATCAGGTGCCCCGCTAGTCCCCTGGACCACATTGCTAGCAGGAAGGGATGGAATGGAGTTGGAACGGGGGCAGAGCAGGAAGGGGTGTCCTGAACCCACAGCCACTATAGACAGCCCTGCTGGGCATAGCCCAGGCAGGTGTCAGCCATGGCATGCAGCAATTTGATGCTCCAAATTTTGTGGTGTCTTACATGGCTGTGTACTTTACCTATTGATAGGGATGGCCCAGCATGCTAGTATTAGTGATACTTTCCTCCAGCATTTCTACAAATAAAAATTCACTCAGCTAAATGTCAGTGAATAAGCAAGTAGGGGAAAACTCAGCTGTTTTTAATAGCAAAAATGTTTGCAAATGCTCATTTGCTATATTAACCCAATGCAAGATGTTTTAAATAAACACAAATTAGCAGAGGAAATAATTACATGAAATATAAATGAAATAAACACTTATCTAAACAGCCACTGTGAAAAACTTTGCAAAGAAAACATCCTTAAAATCCAGTTAAGAGTGCTCTAGAAGTCCTACAGACCAGGAAGTCTTTGGTCTGACCTATCAAAGCTAGTTTAGCACAGAAAATCTTTCAAATATTTGAATAGTTAATTATTTAGTTTTAAATTTATAATAAATAGCAGATCTTTCAGCTATATAATACTGCATTGCTTTGTGTCCTGTAACCAGAGCTGTTGAAATCCTTTGGAGGAAACTTATCCTTGTTTTTCCTAATGGTTCCCACCTCTTTCTCCCCAAACACCATAGGAGAAGAGACTATTACACATGGCATCACTTTCAAAAACCATCAAAGTGGTAAAACTGGTCAGAATACAGTTTGGATTATTCTTCTTATCACCCCAAACAGCATCAATGAACAGGCCCTGGTGCTTTTAATGGTCCAGCCTTGCCTACACTGAAGTCAAATTTCCATTGACTTCAAAGGAAGCAAGATGGAGCACTTTCCCTGGTTTTCACATTCTTCCCTATCTCTGAGATGGGTTTCAATGAGCTGGCTATCGTGAGGGGGGCATCCAAGCCAATGGGAAATAAAAGATGTGGCATTCATCCCTGTTCAGTAGCAAATAAGATGTTAAATTATTAATCGCAGCAGAACCCAGCCAATCCATGCTTCACTAACCTGCAAAAAATTTACAGTCTTCTCTCTACTGCTCAGCAAAGATTAACAGCAAAGTGCTGTAATGAGTTCATGTATTGTTTTTTTTTACTAAATTTACTATAGTACATTAAGAAGTATTACCATAAATAATTAAAAACTAAATGATGATTTTCCAAATAAATGAACAGAGCACACTTTATAATACATAATCCTTGCTTTTTAATGGAGTTTGCTCTCTTCCTAATTTGCAACATCCAGTGATTTACAATGGAATAATGCAATTCTGCTGTACATATGTTTTACAAAAGAACCTTAAACATGTGCTCCCGGTACCTGAGAAAGCAATTGAGAAAGGATGCGAGTAGCTAGTGTTTCATTAGTGAAGAGCGAAGCTGAATGTAGGTTAAATGGAACCAGTGAAACTTTATTAAACCCAGTGGACTCTTCTGTACATATAGCTGTTTCCAGCCTAACTTCCCATGTTTCCTGTTCCACTATGTTCCTCAATATCAATTCCTCCAGGGACCATGGATCTTGTGACTACTGATTGTCACACATCTTCCCTATTACACAAACATTTTAATAAAAACATTAAAAACAAAGAATTCTTGCCCAGATCCCTACCCCATTTCCCTTCCACCAGAGGCTGGTAGTGCATAACCACGTTGCAGTCTTGTCTTTAACACGAGCTCAGCTGCTTACACAGCCTTTTAATATAGTTTGATCTCCTCAGTGGGTACCACACAGAGTAACCTCTCTCTATTTCCCTAATACCTCTCCAAGTCTAGCCAGCTAACTCTCTGTAGAGTCTTCACATTTCCTGTGGGGTTGGCCTCTGGGAGGTTTTTGGTCTCTGTTTTGTGCTGATCCCTATAGGGATTCTCTGATTGTAATGTATGTTAGCCCAGAAGTGTCTCCCATTCCTTCAGATGATGTGTCCCTCTTGGGGCTTGTCTATACTTCATGGAAGATAGATGCTGCCACAGTCAATCTGCCAGAGTTTGAATTAGCGGGTCTAGTGAAGACCCACTAATTTGAACTGAGAGGGTGCCCCACCAGTGCCAATACTCCTGCTCTTCACGAGGAGTAAAGAAAGTCCCACTGTGCAGATGGTGCAAAAACACAATTTAAGATAAGTCAACTCCAACTACATAATTAACTAGTTGGAGCTAAATATTTTAAGTCGACTTTCTCCTTTAGTGGAGACCAGGCCTTGGGCAGTCACTTCATTTCTATTACCTGCATGACTCTGCACCATTCACAACTCTTTTAGTCCAGTCCTTCATGAAGCTCTCTCACGCCTGAATCCTGTGATGCAATGATGCTCAGACCTCAGGAGGTCAGGAACTAAATTAGCAAATAACATTGCCCAAAAGAGCCACAGGAGTGTGAATTCGTTGTTTCACTTACTATAGTGCTACGTATTCAATCACACAGTGTTTTAACACCCTGTGCCACTAAAAGCCACAGGAAACATGGCTCAAGAGCATCAGTCCAAAAACTACTGCTCTCATAGCTGTCTGCAAAGCTGGTAGGTCCTGACTTGCTGTACTCTACTGCATGCTTTCCCCTAATTGTAGGCCATCTCCTCTCTGCTGTTCTGGTTTGAACAGATCTCTACTCATTGGCAGCAGGATTTTGGTCCTTCATCCCATCAGTGCCTGCACTGCACTGTTTTGGTACCTCTCCATAATGGTGTATTTCCGTGTACCAAAAATTCTAGCAAGGGGCCTGATGAGAAGAAATAGATTTAAGTAGCAGTCTCTTAGCTATTTTCATAGCTGATTCTACTTTACCATTATTCTGTCAATATTTTGGGAACCATTTGCATACAAATTAGTTGAATTCTTCTGAGGCAAATGGGGATCTGTCTGTGTGAATACAGTGTATGGAATGCCATATATTGCAAAGTGGGCTTTCAGTTTGCCAATCACAGACTTGTTTCTTCAGGGCATTAACTCCCCATAACTTGAGTAGTAGGCAATTGTAATCAAGTACTGCTTTTCACCACAGATAAATTAGTCTGCTCCCACTTTTGTCCATGATGAAAGGGAAGTGCCTATAGTAAGAGAGTCTCTTTCTGCTGGCAATTATGACACAATTGGCAGGTGTCACATGCTTCCAACAAGGAGCAAAGGAGTGTGTTCATTCCTGGCTGGTAAACGCACTCTTGAACCCCTCTGAGACAGGTGTCTATGCCCAAAGGTAAGCCATGTATTTTTCTGCATGACACCCTTATGAAATGAGGTGGGGCAGCAGCTCTCTGTCCTTGAACTATGATTCCATCCTGCACACTCAGCTCATCTTGCACTGGAAAATATTATTCTGCTCTTGCCTGCACTTGGCTTGTGTCTTCTGGCCCCCTGCTAATATATCTCTCAAATGGTGTAGGTAATTTTTTCTGTAATTTCTTTTACATCCATCACCTTTGAAACTAGGAGATTAACTCTATTAATTTGCTGGACTGTGTCTAGATCTTCCTCTAGCTTGCTGCTGTTAGGTATATATGCCCTGGTGAGGATGGGAGCTAGCACAGTAGTCGTCATGGACAATATCTCTTCCCTACCTAGAAGTGCTGGAGGCACATTGACTTGCACTGCAATCTCATTGGTGCTCTAAGAATTGACTTTGCTATCAGAGGCAACTGGTGAAGATGGGCAGTCAGCCCACCAATTGTGTGACCCCTCCCAGCCTGAGGAAAGGCTGGGACAATCCCCCTCCAACCCAGATCCTGCCTCTCCCCACCCCTGTGTGTGTGAGTGTGAGATCATGAAGAGCCAGCTATGATCGAATTCTACCCTACTAAGGGAATCCTTGACAAAATGACCACTCATATAGAGTAGCTTTAGGATTGTTGCACAAAAGGTCCTTTGTGTGAAACAGGATCAGGCTTACTCTATTGTTATTCAGATAACAACATGCACCTTAAGTCTTTGTGTGTGTAGGCACCTGTGCGCGTATGTGTGGGAGAGAGAAAAGAAAAAAGGATGAAAGTCATTATTAAAAGTGCATGAGACATCTCTATAAACCATGACATATTGACAAGATATGCATAGACACACTATATATAATCTATGTAGGTTAATAGAATGCCATGACAATGGATTAGTGATTTTAACCTTCATAGCTTGTGTGTGGGTGCTTGCATGGCTAAACAAATAACGTGCTGCTCAATCATTATACCAATTAGAGTTTGCAGGTTAAATGTCCCATGTAAAGGACAATAAGCTGCTTTATAAAACACCTTAGAACTCATTCTAATCTCTATTACAGTGGGGTAAATTAGATGAAACTATAGTGAAGTCAAATAGGTATAAAGCAGATAAGACTCCGGCCTAATATTTCAGTATCTTTCATTTCCCCCAAAATGCATAAAGCAAGAACATGCCATTTTGTGTGTTCTGATGCCCTGATTATTTTAAGCCAATATAAAAACTTTATGTCACAGCCTTTTATGAGTTATAAGAAAATGAAAAAAAGAAGCTGGATTAAAATAACAATCTCCCTCCCCTCACTTTTTTCATTTTTGGCTTCCTATTTAGACTATAAAAGTAGGCAAAAACAACAAGAATAAAATCACTTCCTTGCTAATAAGTCTTAGAGTTAGTCTGTAACTTTAAAAGCAATGCGATGCCCTGTGGCACCTTAGGGTATGTCTACACAGCAGTGTTATTTTGGAATAACTGATGTTATTCTGAAATAACAAAATGCGTGTCTACACTACAAACCTGTATTCCAAAATAATGTCGAACTGGAGGACTTCTTACTCTGACTCCTGGTAACCCTCGTTTCATGAGGAGTAAGGGACATCGAAGGAAGAGTGTTCTTCCTTCGACTGTCTCCTGTGTAGACAGCACCAACAGTTGAGTTAAGCTATTTTGACTTAAGTGACACAATTGACATAGCTGAAGTTGTGTAGCTTAATTCGATTTTAGCCTTATTGTGCAGATGTAACCTAAGAGACTAACAATATATATATATATATATATATATATATATATATATATATATATATATATATATATATAGTATCATGAGTTTTTGTGGGAAAAACCTCCCTCTTCAGTTTGAAAACCCTACTTTGAGCCTGTAGCAGATTTCACAGCTGAGTTATAAACTTTTGAGGGTAAAGGGGGTTTATAAGAGAAGCGAGGCTGACACAACCTTAAGTGTAGAGTTGCTGGCAATTCCTACAATTGCAGTAACTGTATGAACAGGTGTTTAACAACTTCTTTGTTTCAGTTTTTGTCAAAAAGATTGATGATCATAGGATGCCTAACATAGTGAATGCTAGTGGAAATGGGATAGATTTAGACACAAAAATAAAAAAGAACAAGTTAAAAATTACTTAGAAAAGAGAGTAGTTATTAACGGTTCACAGTCATGCTGGAAGAACATAACAAATGGATTTTTGGAGGGGTCTGTTCTGGCACCAGTTCTGTTCAATATCCTCATCTGCAATTTAGATGATGGCATAGAGAGTATGATTATTAAGTTTGTAGATGATACTAAGCTGGGAGGGGTTGCAACTGCTTTGGAAGATTGGGTCATAATTCGAAATGATCTGGAGAAACTACAGAAATGGTCTGAGGTAAATAGGATGAAGTTTAATAAGGACAAATGCAAAGAACTCCACTTAGGAAGGAACAATCAGTTTCACACATACAGAATGGGAATTGATTGTCTAGGATGGAGTATTGAAGAAAGGGATCTAAGGGTCATAGTGGACCACAAGTTAAATATGGGTCAACAGTGTGACACTGTTGCAAAAAAAGCAAATATGATCCTGGGATGCATTAACAGGAGTGTTGTGAGCAAGACACAATAAGTTATTCTTCCACTCTACTCTGCACTGATTAGGCCTCAGTTGGAGTATTGTGTATAGTTCTGGGCACCATATTTCAGGGAAGATGTTGAAAAATTGGAGAAGATCCATAGGAGAGCAACAAAAATGATGTAAAGATCTAGAAAACATGAGCTATAAGGGAAGACTGAAAGAATTGGGCTGGTTTAGTTTAGAAAAGAGAAGACTGAGAGGGGACATGATAGTGGTTTTCAAGTATCTAAAAGGGTGTTAGAAGGAAGAGGGAGAAAAGTTGTTCTCCTTGGTCTCATAGGACAAGAAGCAATGGTCTTAAATTACTGCTAGGGAGGTTTATGTTGAACATTAGGAAAAACTTCCTAACAGTCAGGCTGGTTAAACACTGGAATAAATTGCCTAGGGAGGTTGTGGAGTCTCCATCACTAGAGATATTTAAGAACAGGTTGGATAGACATCTATTATGAATGGTCTAGATGGTGCTTGGTCCTGCCATGAGGGTAGGGGATGGGACTTGATCTCTCGAGGTCCCTTCCAGTTCTAGTATTGTATGATTCTAAGAAATAAGACAAATAAGCTTTTTTTTTTCTTTGGGAGAAGAGATCTGGTCAGTTGTTGGGAAGTAGAACAGATCTGTCTCCACTAGTTTTCCTAATTGGCCTGTAAGCTTTGGATCATGTCTTTGGTGTCATTCCATTAATAGAATCCTGTCTGTACCTTTCAAAGGCTATATCAAACCTGATGATGTGATGCACAGAATGAAGAATTGACAACAAAAATGTTTGCCGAGTCACCAAAGGTTGTATGTGGAAGAGGTTTCCCTGGGGATATTACACACTACCAGGAGAAGAGGTACTGTCAAGTATAATCTTAGGACAAGGGATGTCTGTGGTTAAAATGTCTGTCATAGAGATTTATTACCAACTCTAAGATGTCTGTTTAGCTTAGCAAGAGCAAGTGGAACAGACACTGGTTCATGACAATACAGTGTGTAGATCCAATATCTTTCTTGCATTATGCAGTAATGGTGCACTGCAATATGAGATGACTAGCCTTTAGAGTGACTATCTAGTCTTTGCTTTGCTTTTTTCCAACTAATAGTTAGTTCATAATAATGCATTGTTTTGAGAGGCTAACTTACAGAATTAAACTATAGCATGGAGATGAAATGTTCACAGCCTGCAGTCGTGCCACCTTTTACTGGGGAGTACTCTCTGATCTTTGTTGCTTGGATAGGGAGTGGTCAATATTTGGGGTTACTTTTGCATTTTATATTTATAGCTGTGACTATTGAACTGTACCACCCCACTGAGCTACCTCATTGAAACACAATCCTTCAGCAAGCTGCTCATTGCACAAAGGAGCACGCAGGCTGTGCTATCCTATCCTGCATCCTCTTCTTCCCACCCTACCCTTTGGGCATGAACTGCATGCCCAGAGGTGCAAAGAAGTAGTTTCTGCTGTCCCCTGAGCCCAAAGGCTTAGTTTGTCTTTGCCCAAACGAAATGCTGGAAGGAGGGAGCAGGACATCCAGCTACCCCATGAAGTCACTAGCCCTGTCTTGCAGAAGACAATTGACAAACATGGAGGGACTCTGAATTATTTGTGCAGAAGGGAGGAAACTACTGGCCATACTGGTGTTTGAGCTTTTCATGACAGTAAAAATAATTAACATTTTTATTCTCTGAGGGTGTGTCTAGACTACAAAGTTTTGTCGACAAAAGTGGACTTTTGTCGACAAAACTATACCTGCGTCTACACTACCGCTGAGTTCTGTCGACATAACGTCGATAGAACTCAGCAGTTTTGTCGACGCTGGTAAACCTCATTTTACGAGGCATAACACCTTCTGTCGACAGAGTTTCTGTCGACAGAAGGTGTTATTGAATGTAAACTGTCCTTTGCGTCTACACTACCATGTCAACAAAGCAGCTTGCTTTGTTGACAGAACTCAATGTAGTCTAGATGCTCTTTGTCAACAGAAGTTTTGTCGACAGTATCTGTTGACAAAACTTCTGTCGACAGAAGCCTGTAGTCTAGATGTACCCCAAGTATTTAAAAACTGCCAGTAATATATATACGGTTAAGTCACCTGACTGTCACATTGCCCAACTTTTAGGTGCCTAGAAATATCAATGAAATACACATAGTCTGACTTAGGTGTTCACGGCTTTATAGGTTGCTGTTCACAAAAGCCAGAATAGTAGGCAGGGAGCCACCTATGATAGCCAGTGGGAGCTGTTGATCGGGGGGAAGGAGGGTGCTAAATCCCACCCCTCTTACAGAGATAGGTGACTGAGCCTTGGCTTCATGAGGTACCTATATCTGCTTGTGATTCACATTTGGGAACCTTCTTTGGAGTTAGGTGCCCTATGCCATTTTTCTGAGAAGGGATCTGGTGATGCTGAGGTGAGCGCTCTAACCATTGTGCTTTGGCTTATCCTGATGTGAGGAATTCCGCAATCTCTCCTACCAGAGGTACCTGCATGCCCATAGATAGGCAGTACCGTATATACTCAAAGGCAGAAACATAGGTAGCTACATGAGTTTTAGTACAAAAACTTAGGCTTTGAGTGAGTGCCAGGTTCTAGCAGGAGTTTAGTGCAACACTGAGACATAAGTGCCTAAAAACAGGAACTTAGATGCCTAGCTCCTTTTGTGCATTCAGGCCTCTGTATGTCAGTTCTATGTCTGTAAAATATAATAAGAGTTGTACTTCCTGACCTCACATGAGTGTAATTCATCATGGTTTGTATGGTGCACAGATATTAGGGGATGGGAGCCCTAGCAAAAGCTCAGAGAAGAAAAAAATCCTTATCCAGTGGAGGGGTTGGATTCTGTGCAATAAAAGGCTTATCTAATGCCTACCAAAGGTTTCTGCTAGGCAGTGCATCAGCCTCTAAATGGGACACAGGGCTCCGTACCATGCAGCAGATGAGTTGAAAGTCCCTGAAAAAAATAGTCGATGGTAACGTGACAGAAGTCTGTCTCCTAATGCGTACACACAAAGGGCAGAGACAAGGTTGCGAGGGAAACATTAAACTTATCATTTTCTTAATTTCCAGCGTTACATGTTTGCCAATCTGATATTCGTTTAATGTAGTTATTTAGGTAACAGATTTTAGTAATTCAGTTTTCACACAGTCTTGATCTCAGCTGCTACCTTGCCCCGGACTTTAAACAAAAGGGCAATAACTGGAGCAGAAAGAACAGTGAAAGGGTAGGCAAAATATTCTGTCTAAGGGAGTTTTGATGACATATTGTCTTTGTAAGACTTCATCATATTTTCCGGTAATTATGTATCTTTTTTTGCACTCTGTGGTATTCTCATGCAATGCATGAGTTTATCAGATTTCAGTGATATGGAGGTTTTCATTTCCACTTCAGTGAGTTCCTTATCTAGCAGCTGCTCGTCCTTCTCTCTGTCTCTGTCTCTCTTTTTTTCAAATAGCAATCCACACACATTGGCTCTTTTGGCCAGGGCATTCATTTTTCATCATCTGCCATTGCTGGTTCTCTCAAAAATAGACTTTGCGGTTGCGTCTAGATTGGCATGATTTTCCGGAAATGCTTTTAACGGAAAAGTTTTCTGTTAAAAGCATTTTCGGAACAGAGCGTCTAGATTGGCACAGACACTTTTCCGCAAAAGCACTTTTTGTGGAATAGCATCCGTGCCAATCTAGACACGCTTTTCCGCAAAAAAGCCCCGATCGCCATTTTCGCGATCGGGGCTTTTTTGCAGAAAACAAATCTGAGCTGTCTACACTGGTCCTTTTGTGCAAAAGCTTTGTGCAAAAGGGACTTTTGCCTGAACGGGAGCAGAATAGTATTTCTGCAAGAAGCACTGATTTCTTACAGTAGGAAGTCAGTGCTTTTTGCGGAAATTCAAGTGGCCAGTGTAGACAGCTGGCAAGTTTTTCCAGAAAAGCGGCTGATTTTCCAGAAAAACTGGCCAGTCTAGACACAGCCTGCAAGAAAATATTTTTTGTATGCAATGCCCAATTGCCCATTGTGGAGTGCGGTGGAAGGGGAAAAGAGGAGAACACAACAGATCCACTAATGTGCTTTGGGTAAATGACACCAAAATCGTTTCATGTAGAACCAGCAATGGCAGGTGATGAAAAGTGAATGTCCTGGCCAAATGAGCCAACTTGTGTGGATTAACCATCTCGGCCGAAATAGTAGTATTTTTTTACGGCCCATGCTTTAATGATAAAGGCCGCTTGAAACTATCAGTTCTTTGGGGACATGTTCAGGTGTATTACAAACTACAAAGAAGCCCAGCATGACTAGGCCAGCTAGCTGATCCAATACAAAATCAGCTTCACAGGAAAGCCCTATAGAACCTGCTTGTAATTTCTTTGGTGTCCAGGTGCAGAGCCAATCTTAGGGGCAGGTGAACCGGGTGGGCCATTTTCAAGGGGCCACCGACAGAGCCCAATGGAAGCCTGCTCGGGACATGTGACAATTAAAGGGGCCATGACCGCATTTCATCCCTTTTTTTCCCCCTGTGATTGCCCAGGGCCACCAATTGATTGGAACCGGCCCTATCCATGTGGATGTCCAATACCTTCTCTCTCAGCTTACACTAAAAGAGATTATTCGTGGAATAAAAGGTGCTCTAACATCTGGCTTTTCAAGAGAGAGGCAGACCTCCATATCTTTAAAAATGGCTAGCATCCAACTGTCCTCAAATGAGGTGTTGACAAAACCTATCAGCAGTGGAACGACAACTCCACCACTCATTTTAAGTAAGGAAGTGGAACTGATGTTACCACAACTTAAGCGGGGATAGGCAGTCTCATTACTCCGGTCATCTGAAGAAGTGGGCTGTTCCCATGAAAACTCATGATACCATCTACATGTTTTGTTAAAATGCTACCAGACTATTTGTTGTTTTTTAAGTTTATCCTATTGAGGGAGACAGACCATTGGGAACTTATGCATCTGGCAGTCAAAAGCAGATTTACCATGTTGGAGCTGATTTAGCTTCCCCAGGAAGCCTACAAGATCATCACAGCAACCACATGAAGAAACAGTTTTAGACAGTCGGTATGAATCAGAGAGAGCTCTACCTGAAAGAGTTCAACTGAGTAACTCCTGCCGCTGGACTACAACTAGCACGAGGAACATATCTTGACAGAAGAAGTCTAGTTGTTAGGCATCTATTCAGCCATCACCTCTCCAGCCAGTAATGCAGCTACTTCAGATCTTGGAGATCATTATTAAAATACAAACTCTGGACACAAAGAACAGTAAGGGTCTATGGAAAAGAGGAGAGCCCCTCTCTCAATGCTACTAACAGCTAAGGCCTCAAGTCTTTCACGGAGGTCACAGATTCCAGGACCTTCTGGGACCTCCGTGACTTCTGCTGCAATTGGTGCAGCTGGCACCGGCCACTCCTTGGGACGCCCCCAGGCAGCTAGGCCTTCTCTCCTCCTCTCCCCACCCTACCCCAGCAGCCATGGGCTTCTGGGCCACTCCCGCCCAAACTAGCAGCAGGGCCACAGGCTGTCCCTGTCCAGAGTAAGAGAAGTAGTGGGGCCCCAGGGCGTTGCCTCCCCCCCCCCCCCGAGCAGGAGAGGAGAGGGACCCTGGGCTGCCCCTTACCCAAAGCAACAACACTACAGGGCTCCAGGGTGCTGACCCCTTCCTGAAACAGCAGCGGTGTTGGGGTCCTATGTCCTCTCCCCGCCCAGAACAGCAGCAGCAGTGGGGCCCTGGCATGGCGTCCAGCAGTGGGAGGACTGCAGAGTGTTAACCAACCCACCCCATGGAACAGCAGAGTCCATTGGAGCACCCCTCCCCCAGCACCTAAGATTTAACAAAAGCCATGAACAGGTCTGTGACTTTTTGTTCATTTCCCATAGCCTGTCTGTGACTTTTACTAAAAATACTTGTGATTAAATTGTAGCCTTACTAATAGCTACTGGTGAGTATGCCCCCTATCTGGAAGTGACACTGGATCGGTACTTTATACCATAGAACTTAATTTGTTTTTATAAATATATCTTTTCTGACATGAATAATGGGGGAGAGGGGAACCCATAAAGAAGTGCCAGATCCTGGAAGCCTTGCTCACTTAAAGCTACCAGGAATTTTACCTAAGGCATCACTGCAGGCTTGAGCTCTAATACATAACATCGGCTTCACACCAGGAGAGGCTTAGTAAAGAGGCATGTTGCCTTTGTAGTTAAGGCACTGGCAGAGGAAACATGAAATTCTACCCTGGGCTTCCTCAGGTGATCTTGGCCAAGTCATTGAGCTCCACTGAGCCTTAGTTCCCCATCTCTGTAAAAGGAGTAATAATACTTCCTTACCACCCCAGGATGCTGTGAGGAAAACTTGATTAAGCTTGGTGAGGTGCTAAGATATGAGGGTGCTAGGGGCCTTTTTAGGCACCTAGATGGGTAGGTAGATAGATCACTGTAACTTTCTGGACAATAGAGGTCTAGTTACTGCATCAAATTCTTTGGTGAATTCAATAGTGGTATTAGTGATCAATGGACTATAGACTGGTCAGGAGACAGATGGGGAGCAAAGTAGTGTAATTTGCATAAATATGACATTAGGTGCAGGGGCAAAATTACACAGTGGCTCGAAGGAGAGGGTATAGTTGGCAAAACAAATAATTGGTGGTTGTAGATTAAAGAGAGCCATGATGGCTTTATTGTACACCTTCCTATTAGTTACATTTCCTGTTACAGTCCCCTTCTCTGCCCCTTTGTATGTAAATTGCACCAATGTGGCTCACCTCTGAATGTCAAACTCGTGCAAGTTACACAGGTCTGTTTCACCACTGGGTTATGTCAGTTTTACGTTGGTATATCTCTGTGTTAATCAAGGAAGTACCACTAATGTAAAACTGGAGTAATATAGTGCTCATTGGGAGCTCCAAAACTTTCACATGCAGACCAGTGTTACTACTCATTTACTAGCGCAGAAGCCCAATTCTCTTCTGGTATAAACAGGGGCTGCTTCATTGATATCAATGCAGATTCACTCCATACATAAGAGAACTTGACCCCATACATATCTTACAACCATATATGGCATATTTTTACACGGGGGCAAATCTGGCTCATTATTTTTTCTCTCTTATGCACGGCATTCTAAGATACAGTATGTCTTCATCAAGAAAGTAGTAAAGAAGCTTAACGTCTCTGTTGTAAAAGAACTGCCCAGTCCTCAGAGTTCTCTATTTAAAAAAATGCAACTCACCAATCACCAGCTTAAGTTCTATTTCCTCGGTTCACCGCAGAATAATATTAGTTTCTGCTACCATAAAGTGTATAGATCATCCTCAGCATGAAACCAGGTGAAGCACATTAAAGCAAAGATGATACAGTGGATTAGGGGTCATGCAGAGAAGCAGCAGCACCTGCTTCGTCTAACAATGCAGCATTGTCTGGCTATAGTATGTGTAATCTTCTGCTGCACAGACACCTGCTTTTCTGAAAGGATGAAGGATGGTTTATTAGTATCATGGATTGGTCTGGCACACTGCAAATCTTTCTATATATTAAAGATGTACCAAACTCCATGGTTTCTGACAGAGTAAAAAATGTACCCATAGAGACTACAGGCAAAACATATGAGGTTCCTCCCCACAGCACATCAGTTTGTTGGTGGTATAGAAGTACTGTTTAGAAAAGAATCAGATTAAAGACTGGTTAGACATGAAGAATCTGGATCCAGATCCATATTTCAAGTCTATTTTAAGTTTCAGGGTATGACGAAAGTGGACATTTTTGGTAATATTTTTATGAACTGCCTGTTTGTGGGACTCCTTGGGAGGCTAGAATTGATTTTCTCCCTGAGACATGGGAGCTCAGGCTAGGCATTTGAGAAATAAAGCCAGTAGGACTGTCTGGGCTGGAGTCAACACATTTGATTGAAAGACCCTACAGAGGCAATGGAAACCCTGAAGATAAACGTCTCGCTGCAGAGGCAGCCAAACATGTGAACACTGCCTGGCTGTGGCTGGAGAACAGAGATGAGAGGTACCAGGTGTCTGTGTTGCGAAGAGAAAAGCACATGGACATGAAGGACTTTTGTGGGGCCAATGGGAAGAAAGAGGGTGACAATGGGGTTTAGCAAAGCCCTGGTTCTCTTCACCAGGAAGCATTTTCTAAGCCTTCCTCTCTCTCACTAACCAAAAGGCTTTCAGATTCTTTATCTCCAGGGACTACTACATTGCTGTCTTGTTCTAGAAAGAGTTCTTGCCGTCACTGCAATTACTTACTCAGAGCATTGTGGGCAGGGGTGGGAAAAGTCTGTAAGAATCTGGCTTCTTACAGGGAACCACCGAGAGAGACAGGAATTGCTGGAGCCCCAAGGTAGAATTTTTTCTCATCATAGATAGGCCTTTGGAGCCAGAATCTACTGGGCCTTAAGAAGCATCCCTACTGTCGTCTGCATAAAGGCCAAGAAGCACTGCAGACCCTAGGGCATAACAGGGTCTGCTGGGTCCATACTCCCATGAAGGCACATGGGAAACCAAAGGGAATGAGTCAGGGAGGAGATGTGACTCTGGCCATGGCTCTACTCCACATGTCCTGTACAGCTGATGAGTGCCTTAATTTACTCATACATGAGGGCATTTGGATCAAAAGGGATTTTAGGCACCACAGACAGATACAAATTGAACTCAGAAGGGTTGTAGCAGAACACTAAGAAATGCCTCTGATGCTCTCTCTAGAGTCATGCAGCTGTACATTGCAGGGCTGTGTCCAATATGTACAATGAAGGCAATCAACAGTTAGCAGAGCTGTCTATATTTGTGCATTATAGAGCTCCAAAGACTTGGCACTTAGAGTGGATGGATGATGGTGAATAAAAATAATACCACTCATCTTTGTAAAACTCACTCAGATACAAAATGTTACAGAAGTGCTTACATTTTATCACATTATCTTATCATACAATAATAGAATTGAACCCAGAGACAAAGAATGCATGCAGGCTTTAACAGGAGTTGTTCTGCAACTTCTGAGGGTTTGGCCCAGAGCCTCAATGCAGACATAACATGAAAACACAGTTAGTGTGTCACAAGACTGATGTTTTTATTGCTATGTAACAGTAGGAACAGTATTGTCAAATGTAGCCACTATAGCTTGATTATGACCAAGTACTTGTGCTATATTTTACCTTATTATTAAACATTGCTACAATTCTAAGATCCAGCAGTAATTTCACACTGGTGCTTAGCTCTTCTATAGCACTTCTCATCTGTAGATCCCAACCTGCTTTTCAAAGGAGGATATCATTATTCCGATTTTATAGAAGGGGGGAAAATGGCAGACAGAAAAGGAAGGGGCCTATATAAGCTCACATATCAGGCTTGTAGCAAATCTATACTATAACTGGAACACACATTGCTTGATTCCTACTCCAATACCCTCTTCTCTAAACCATGGTGACTCAATCTATGAGGACAGATTCCGAGCACAATACAACTTTTATAAATGCAGGATCTGGCCCGTTGCGTTACTCATTTACTTGATGTGACCTCCACAAATGCAATAAATACACACTTGGGTCCTACTTCAGTCACTCCAGCTCAGGGAGCATTGCTGAAGAAGCAATGACCAGGAAGTAAAGGATTGGGCCTTTGAACTGAAATGTCAGCTGGGGATCTTATATTGCCATGCAATTTGGGCTTATATTCCCTTAAGGTACCACTGAAATGGTGTATACCAATACTAAGGAAACTTTAAAAAAATTAAGATTATAATGTACGTTAACAATGTTCCAGTTAATTAATGGTAAATGATACCTGAAGAAAACATTTGATACAGTACCATCTGCTCAGAACTGTGGCCATTCTGCAGCCTGGCATGATTCTCAGTGCAGAAGCCACGAGTATGCTGGAACTCCCCCGTTGCTCTCTGAGGCAGGTGGTACAACTGCAGAGAAAAGGGGATTTTTGAAGGACATAAGAGTTTACTAATTAAAACAGATAAATCTCCTGAATTGCACTACTATAATGATAGTGTCATTACAGCTAACACAGCTAAATTAACATATAAGGACATGGCTTTTGCATTACTCCACTAGGTTGACATAAAAATTTCTTCATGCTACAGCCCTATGACTGAATTACTAGCCCGTTAATACCATATGTTTCTTTCTGTACACTCCAGTGAGCAAATCCAGTATTTTTAATATTCCCAGTGACTACCTGAACAAGTCCAGAACATTGATTTTGGTCACGTGGTGTTCCATTTCCCCGGTGACACTGCATTCTGACGCACTGCTGGCATTCAGAAAAGCTGTCAGAACTCATTTCTTCTTCTTAAATACTTCTTGATATGGTGCGCCTCTATGCTACCCCGCATTCTTTCTTTTCTCAAAGCCCAGGCATTGCTCAACTCCTAATTAGGACTGTTGTGCTCGAGTTTTGTGCACACTATTTGCGGCTCTATCCAAATGATGCTGGGCTGTACCCTCATAAGCAACATGGGTTGTGCCTATGACAGCTCATGATACCATCTACATGTTTTGTTAGTCTTTAAGGTGCTACTAGTCTATTTGTAGTTTTTTAAGTTTTTCCTGTTACAGGAAAAGTTTTTAAGTTTTTCCTGTTACTCAGCTACCCCTCTGAAGCTTTTGAACATGGGTTTTTTTGTCCAAAGAGGATTTTATTGAAAATAGGAATGTAGCAATGGAACTACCAAGGAGCGAAGCCACAGGTTATGCAATGAGGATCACAGAGTGTATCATAATAGTGTATGATGTGTGGGATACTGTGATGCTCCTCCAATTCATGATGGGCTGTGTCATCTCCCCCAATTTTAACTTAGGAATTGGAAATTGAGGTGGTGGAACTCCTTAACAGAGCTCACTGAATCCCAGGAATCCAAATCTTAAGGGTTTTTTAAAGTAAGTTTCTAGTCATTTTCCCTGCACAGATAACCTTGAAAATGTCAACAGATGTCAATCAATGTACTGTATGTATGTGTGTGTGTGTGTGTGTGTGTGTGTACACACACACACACACACACACACACACACACACACACACGGCCCATTCATCTCGAGAGACAGTGGTAAACAGCAGCAGTGACAATCTATCAGTTGTGCCTGGATCTGCAACTTTTTTCATGGCTTATGCGTCCAATATTGGATTTGCACAGTTGATTACAATAGCTACATGCCAGTCTAGTTCCGTTTTCATGAGTCTGAGACTTTTCCCTTCTGAGGTGGAGTACTTTTGCATGACTTGCACAGGTCCTATCGAAAAATGATATGCTCTGTTGTAATAATTGTCACCAGGTGTTGCGATCTGATAATTGTCACCAGGTGTTGAGATCTGAGCTTGGATTGATGTTAAACCTTTTCACAGTGTTTTTACATATATCCTTGAATCTTAACTTTGGCCTTCCTCTTGCCCTTGCTCCACGTGCTAGTTCACCAAAGAGGATTTCTTTGGGAAGGCATTTATCCCTCATTCTCCTCACATGGCCAAGCCACTGGAGTCTTCTGTTGTTAAGGATCGCTATGAGACTGGGTATGCCAGCTCGATAGGACATCTACAGTTGAAACTTTGTCTTGCCACTTAATGACAGTACCAGTAAACAAAATCCTAATGCTGAAATGAAGACACAGCTAGTCTCCACATCTTCAGCAGGGGGCTGGTGGGACCTAAATGTACTTTCCACACACTCCACCAGGCATGCTCCTACCTTTATAGAGAACGAGCCACTGAAGTTTATCCCAAAGAACTCTCTCAGAAACCTGGCTAGGACTCTTTAGTGCCTAGTGACGACAGAATGGGGGACAGGAATTGGTTACATTGTTTAGGGGAGAAACTTTGTTTCACAAGCCTGTCCCAGAATGCTAAGGCTGAGTGTGATTGTTAATGTTTTCAGCGCCCTCTGGGGCTGATGGTTCTCTACTGTGCTAAGGGGCTATCCATTATAGTGGCAGCTGCTGCTACAAGGGGAATGCCTCTCCTGTGCCCCATATCAGTACTACTAGGAGCACACTTCTTTCCCAGCCCACTGATGCAAATATGTCATATGGTCCAGCAGCACACTAGGAGGTGTAGGGAGGAAAGGAAACCATGTTGCTTCTGTACTGAGTGGGAGTCTTGGAGCCATTGCCACTAGTGATAGTTTGTCCATTCAACTAAAAAAAAATGAGCTGGTATGGGGAGGTGCTCCCTCCCCCGTCCATCAGTCCCTTCCAGAGAAAGCCAGTTTACCCAACCCTTAGTCCTCCACACCAGCCTGGGGGTGACTTGTACACTTCTGACTCCGCTATGCCAGTTGGGAGAAGCAATCAGCAGCCAAAGGAAACTTGCCTTCTTCAAGAATCAAAGGAGAACTAATCTCCAAGGGGGTACGTCTACACTACAGCGTTACTTCGAAATAAGGTGAGCATCCACACAGCAAGCCTGTTATTTTGAAATTACTGTACTTTGAAATAACAGGCATCTTATTCTGGAATAATAAGCCTCATTTCACAAGGAATAATGCCTATTTCAAAATGGCTATTTTGAAATAAGGGGTGTGTGTGTGGACGCTGCTGCCATTTCAAAATAAGGCTATTCAAAGTAATTACTCCCCAGCGCTTACTCTGCTGGAGTATTGGGTACTATTCTGGGCAACATATTTCAGGAAAGATGTGAACAAATTGAAGAAAGCCCAGAAAAAGCAACAACAATGATTAAAAGTCTAGAAAACACAACCTATGAGGGAAGACTTCCTTGCTACTCTATATGAACTGATAAAGTGCCAAACGGCTTGCTCTTTGGGCCAAAGATGTGCTTGAAATAATACCAGTCATGTCAATGGCATTAAATTAGGGATTAATGTAGTCCTTTATATCTGACACTAGTTCACCTATTTTAATTAAAGAAGTTCTAAATAAATCCACAAATGGAAATACTTTTCTCCTTCCCTTGTATTCTTTTTAATAGATTCAACCACAGGTTAAACTTCTATAAACCAGAACCCTCCGGTCTGGTAACATCCATGGCCTGGCAGGACCATGGATGTTTCTGGATCAGTGAGTACTGATGGCCAAGAATCAAGCAGCAGACGGGCCTGTGGCCGGCCAGCAGCTGGGTTAGCAGCCCAGCTGGGCCAGCAGCCTTGATGGGGCCAGTGCCAGAAGTGGAGCCAATCTAGGGGACTGGTGGCCAGGGTGGGGTGGGAAGGGAGCAGCAACTGAAGCTGGGAGTGAAGCCAGGCAGGGGGTCCGGAATTGAGCTCCCAGGTCCAGCAAACTCCTTTGTTCAGGATGGGTTGGGTCCCAAAGGTGCCAGAGGAGGGAGGTCCGATCTGTAATACATTTGTTGTGAATAATGACTTTCTGATCACTGCTCTTACTTTCAACCGGTGGGATTCATTCATGAAATTATGTGCTTCGTAAGCCACTGCTGTCTATGATGGAGGGAAATAAATGAGTTTAACAAGAATTGTAGGTGTCCAACTGTGTGCTGAAAGTAGGTGACTGCACATGCAAACAGACAACTCTAGAAATGTGTTCATATGTTTACGTCATTTGGAGGTGCAGAGACAGTAAATGCATACATAAATTAGACTCACAATAGCTGTATTTGCCTCAAGCCTACAGTCTGCTTTTTCAACAAACACATCAGAATGTGTTAACAGCCCCTGGTTTCAGCCCCTACAGTGTTTGGTGTCAATCACAAATAATTTTAAAATATAAAATTGTTCCTTTTCATTGTAGGGCTATTAAGCAAAAGGGAAAATGTTACCCTTCTCAGTGTTACTGTCTAGGCTAATAGTTATCAACCAGGGATTGTGTACTCTGGCAAGTACGTAGTCTTCTGGGGTTACATCAGCTCATCTAGATATTTGCCTAGTTTTATAACAGGCTACATAAAAAGCACTAGCAAAGTCAGTACAAACTACAATTTCATACAAACAATTTATTTATACTGCTCTATACTATACATATATTGATGTGTAAGTACAATATTTATATTCCAATTTATTTATTCTATAATTACATGGTAAAAATGAGAAAGGAAGCAATTTTTTCAGTAGTAGTGCTATGACACTTTTGTATTTTTTATATCTGATTTTGCAAGCAAGTCAGTTTTTAATGAGGTGAAACTTGGGGGTAAGCAAGATAAACCAGACTCCTGAAAAGGAAACAGTAGTGTGGAAAGGGTGAGAGCTACTGCTCTAGGGTCTACTTAGATACTGATTACTATATTCTGAAGTAAAATGAAACATCATCATGTAGAATTTGACTTTGCCTATACAACCTGAATGAATTGCTGTGCTGGGACATCTTGCTGTTGGATCAGAATTCTGATACCCTTATTCCCTCTGAATAGCACCTTATGCCAAAGGCAATGCCATTGACTTTGGTGGGATACTATGTGAAGGAAGGGTCTGTTCAGCATGAGTTAGGGCATCAGAATCTTTCCCTTCTGTGCCAGCTCAGCTCTGCTGTTTGGCAGGTGAGGAAGAGAGTCAAGACTCCACATAACCTCTCACCTCGGACTGTTCACTCTCCACTTACCTGTGCAACAGGATCAGATGGGGAGAGGGGTAGTTACAGCAGCCCTCTCGCCTCCCATGAAGAGGAATGAGGCTTTCTACCCTCTCCTTACCTCCTCACATGGTGGAGAGGGGGAGAGTTACAATCTGGCCCACCACTTTGTAGGTGGCTGAAGTGGTATCACATGCATTATATCTCTGACAAGACCAATGAGCTGGAATTCCCTTTTGTGGAAATACTGGTACAGAAATAATACGTTTCAGCGAGGTGCATAGCACTGTACTTCTCCATGTGAGTGCCTGTCTGATTCTCTGAGTGCTTTAGCAATATCACTAGCAGCAGCAACCAAAACATCCTGTGTGTCTAACACCATATGGTGAAGCAAGCCAAGCGTTTAAATGCTGTTTCAGCTCTGATTGTACTCACTTATTAATTTTAACTTGAATAGTGCTTGCTTGTCTAGGAAATGAGTCGAGGGAAAAATTGTTTTGCCCATGTTAAAAAAACAGGCAGTCTCTTTTATGAGAAGTTTTAATGCCCACAGGCTTTGAAGGAGAAGTTTGAAATGTGGCAGAGGTTGGGCTTTGTGTAAGGGATGGGCCTTTTGTTATCCTTTGAGAATCTACCCACATTTGATCAAATTATACGCTTTTGAAAAATAATAGTGCCCACATTCTCCGTAGATGCATGCACAACCCTGGCAGGTGGCATCCATGAAGATTCCATCTGTACTGAGTATGCACCAACACACAGGGCTGAGCGGGATCTGCCCTCTGGAGAATTTGGGTCCTGCCTGGCACTCACCCCACAATGGTGGCTCCTATACAGTGGGGCTGATTGGGCTTAGCTCTCCACTCCAGGCATTGCAATCTGCGGGGTTGCAGCGCTGTTCCAGTTAGATCCCCTGTCCCATCCCCATGATTGGACTCGATTTGCGTGACTGGACTGTGACCAGGCTCATGGGGTTGCAGCGCCACTCACTCCAGTTTGGCCTACTGAGACTCCTCTCATCGTGCCACCTGGGCCAAACCTGCGTGGCGCTAAAATCTCAGAGGCTGCAGTGCCTGGAGCAGATTGATGAACCCCGCTAGCCCTGTGGGACAGGAGCTGCTATGTGACCTGCTGAAACATTCTGGCCTCCCCGTTTTGGATCCCGACCCATGGGTTAGTATAAAGAGCTTAACATCACTCACAAGTTCTGAAGGGCATCTCAGTTGTACTTGTACCTACACACAGAGTAAACAAAAAATGAAACTCTTGTACAAGGCTGTTGTCAGCAGAACAGCAATTACAGCAAAGTGAGCAGTTCAAGGTATGTCCTGGGTGAAATGAAAACAAAAGGAGACTGTTCTTGTTTTAAAGAGGGAAGCACATGCTGGCTGGGCAAATCCGGCTTGTCATTGTGTGTGCATTGCAACCCTCCTCCGCCCCCCATTGAAAACTAAAAGAATATGCAAGACAGCATCAGCTTGCTGGCAAAGTAACAATTACTTGGAATGCAGTGTGTGCCCATAGGCTACTGCCTGTTTTCTCTGCCAAAAGTTTTAACATCACTTCTCCTCATTTACCCCTCAAATGCTTCTTTCATCTTTTATAAAAAAAAACATTATTTAGTATTTTTATTGCAGTAGCACAGAAGTATCACATCCATGTTGGCCCCCTTTCTGTCTGGCACTATATGAACACATAATAAATGACCATCCATGTCCCAAAGAACCCTTAAGCCTTTTGCTTCATTAGCTCTCTCTTTTGCTGTGTAAGCCAAAAAATGAAGTGGCTGCTCCCAATTCCTGGAAAAGGTGAACTATTTTGGAGAGGCTAGCACACTCTGCAGATCCCCAGTTCTGTAGCTCCTTGGACTGAGGAGAGGAAATGCATGTCGCTGTTTCAGTGAAATAGATTGAACCAAATGGCAAAGCATTTATTGTGGCAGCCCAGGAGATAGGGTAAGTGCAGGCAACCTTACTCTCTCTCGTGCCAGGAATTGGAGAGGAAGGATTTTCTTTGTTTTTTTTGTTTTGTTTTTTTAAAGGAGGGCGGTGTCCTGCCCCTTCCAACCTTATTTTAGCCCCTATATGCGTGAGAGATTAGATTAGATAGATAGATAGATAGATAGATAGATAGATAGATAGATAGATAGATAGATAGATAGATAGATAGATATACTCTCTCTCTCACACACACACACACACAGGCCACTTATATAATTTCCTAGTATAGACCTGCCATTGCACTCAGTGGATAAAATTCATCCCTTTGCAGAAGACCAGCAAAAAATCAATGCACTTTCCCACTTACCCTATTTTTGAGAGCTTAAGTGTTGACTGTAGAATTGCTCAAAAAATTTCCATTCAATTATTTTTGATAGAAAAAGGTTTTTAGAGTAGACAAATTGTGTGTAGAAAATACATATTTTTGATTAAAATCTAATAGTTTTGTTAAAAACCTAAACAATATTTCAGCTTTCAGTTTTTTTATAATCCCCTAAAATTGAAAGAAAATTGAGACAAATTAATTTACCTAATATGATCTCCAGCAAGCACCTGAAAATCACCATGAAAACTGTTTGCATCTTACAACAAATGCCGAGAAGGTTGGGATGAAAATGATAGGAGAGGCACAGAAGAAGCTGAACTAATATTATATCAAAGGGAAAAAATCTGAGCAAGCTAATGAAGAATGATGATGCAATAAGATGGGAAGGGGTTTGGAGAATACAGTAAGTGGGTGATACAGTGGAGCAGGTTTGAATGATAAGATATGGAAAAAGGAATGAGCTTCAGATATAGGATGATTGTAATGTGATAGAATATGAGCCAGGGAGACAGAATGATAAAATGAGCAGCCAGACAGTTCGGGTAATACAATACAAAGATAGGAAGAGGTAAAATATCTTCATAAGAAGATAAGCCAGATGGTATAGCAGTGCAGGGGAGGAAAAGATGATATGACACTGAACTGGTAAGGCATCACAATATGAAACAGATAGAAGAACATACATAGAATTAGTTTTTGATGAGCACAACATGGTGGAGGAAGCGTCAAAGGAATCATAAGCCGAGCTGGGTGAACAGTTGCACAAATTATTTGTGAACATTTAGACAACTTCTAAATAGAATTTTGTTTCAGCCAGGCTGGAATCCCCTTTATATTTGTTGCTCATAAATATTCATCCGAGTGAAGCTTGAGTGCATGTATTTTCACAGATGGCATTTCTCCCTTTGCAGAGAGGCAGCACTGAAGTCTGTTCTGAGGATGAACGTGGGATATTAGTGGAGTGTAGCCTTTGTACTGACCCTCTGCATGTGGTGAATTTTACTTTAGAGTGTATTTCAGACCCATAGCTAAGATCTGGTCTGTAAGTAGTTGAATTCATTTTGAGTAGGAACTGGAATGATTTATAAAAGATTAGGACAGCCAGTCAGGGACTAAATACAATTTTATATGAATTAGGTGACCAACCACAGAGCTCAATCATTGCATCATAAGAAATGTGTTAATGAATGCTTAAGGTGAATGGGCATTGTCTGTCATTGCAACCAAGTGAATGGTTGTGAATCAGTCACAAAGTTCCAATAGAAGGTTTTGCTCCTCTAGTGGGTAGGGAGAGATCTTTATGTTAATGGAAACCATGGAATAAACAGAAAACCTCACCCTTTTTCATGTAATCATAGAAATGGAAGAGCTCTCAAGAGGTCATCGAGTCCATCCCCTCACTCATGGCAGGACCAAGCACCAGCAGTCCATACCTGACAGGTGTTTTTCTAACCTGCTCTTAAAAAATTCCAAGGATGGACATTCCACAACCTACCTAGAAAATTTATTCCCGTGCTCAACCACACTGGCAGTTCACAAAACTGTTAAAACCCACAAAAGCTATAATATATTTCTTAGGTTCTAAGGGCACATCTACACAGCAGCATTATTTCGGAATAAATGACGTCATTCTGAAATAACTGTCTATTATTATTATTATTATTAATACTACTAATAATTATTATTATTTCATCAAAAATGTGGAAATAATGTTGATCTAGAGGACAGCTTACTCTGGCTCCTGTAGCCCTCACTGTGCGAGGAGTAAGGGAAGTCAGGGGATGAGTGCTCTCTCTCGAAGTAACTGCTGTGTAGACAGCACCAAAAGCCAAAATAAGCTATTGTGAACACTAGTCCGGGTTTACTAAAAGTTTGTTGCACTGTGCTCTTCTTAGAAACCTATGTCCCTGAATCACCAGGCTTCTCTATAAGGCCCTCCCATCTCCTCACCTGATGGGGCATCAGAACTGGGAAACCCTCTTGCTCTCACTAACAGAAATGTCAATGAGCCAGAGCAGAGAGTGTCTCATAATCCCTTGCATCGTAGGTAGGGAACTATCCCATATTATTTCTAGTGTATGGTTGCTATGGAGCCTCTAGGAGAGAACATAGCAACAAGGCCTTTGCAGTGCTTTCTAGCCCATCACTGGTTTTCTTAGTTGGTTTTCATGATGTTTTTCTTAGTTCTGCTAAGCGTAGGCAATTACATCCAGCCTGACCAGTGTTGGCTCTCTCCTGCCTCTCAAAGGCTGCAAGACTGGGAGAAGTGGCCATCTGGTATTCCTTGAAGATCCCAGAGAGAGTGTCACCTAAATATATATTTAAAAAAATGTATGTGTAACTCATGTATCTAGTGTGGTACACTGTCCCATGTAGTGGCACTTAGACCACTTACAACAACAGATAAGAACAAGGGAGTTCTACAGCATAGGCTCCACAGGTCCCAGGTTCAAATCTGCCCTGTAGCAGTTACATATGCATGTGAGTTCCCATTGTGACAGTCCCTACAACCTGAATCAAGTAAGGTTTAATTTATCAGCACTTTGCAAAGTGATCCTTACTGAGGTCCCATCTTCTAGTTTTTTTTCCTGCAACGTTTAATTCTTTCACTAACATCCAAAGCATTGTAAGGATTGTCTCTCCTATTTTTGCTTGCAGGGATGGTAATGTCATCAGCTATGACAGGAAAAATAGAGTCCCAAAGTCTTCAACTCTCAGAAGTTTAAAAAGCCTCTCATAGGAACACAGTAGGTACAGAGAGAAGAATTGTATGCGTTTATCATTATCCATTTTTCTGCCAGAGGATATGGTTCCCCATAGCAGATGCCTGAGATACTAACTTGATCTTAGGTGGAAGATTCTTAGGTCATCTGTAAGTTACAGCTTTATAATATGCCCCTTATTGCCTATGCTGATTTACAGTTCTTCTCTTTGTTCTTGTCTTTCACTATAATTGTCTAATTTTTCCACATCATTGCTATAGACTCTATGCATAATATGAATAGATCTTTGCAAATTCATTCACCATTCTAGGATGTTTTTGCCCTACTTCTCCCATATTCACAATCATCACTTTGGCCAAAAACCAAACCAACCTTGTACTTTACTGCCCCTCTTGTACTGAAGTTTCACAAGTACCTCTCGCAGCTCCAGCAAGTCTCTTTTAGCTCTGTCCAACTCTGGTGTATGTAAGTTACAGATGGAACAAGAAGGATCAGCTTTGCTTATAGAGAAATAACACCACATAACAGATTGATTCCCCCCCACCCACCGCAATCCCTCTGAGACTATTACCCTGGCAGGAAGGAAAGTCACTCTCTTCAAATTTAACTCGTGCCTCACATGAAGTGTCACTTTAAAAGATGAAAAGAGCAACTGCCAGTTGAGGCCAACTTAACACAGTTCTTGCTGCTTTGGCTAAAGGCAGGCTTCCTTTTGGAGCTGGGGAAACTGCTGTCTTTAGACCTGAAGAACGTAATTTGTGCTCAGCTGTAATGACTCCCACCACTGAAGGTGAGTTTCTGCAACTGGGTCAGTTTTCTCTATCCTATAGTCAGACTAAACTGACCATGTTTAGATCAAAGGCCACCTGTTAGTGTCAACTGCAAAGATTCTGTATCATTCCCTGTTGCTGCCTGATCTGCAGAGGGACCCCGGGCTTATCAGTATTGTTCACATCACAATGAGTAGCTGAATTCCCCATCCAGGGAACTACCATGTCTGTCCACTCCATTTTATTAGTAGGAATGAGAAAAGTCCTTGCCTCTCATTGCACACAGCGTACAGTATTAGCCTTATAAAAGCTGGCTATGCCTTGCACCAGTAAAAAGTTCATGAGCTGTAGATGCTAAATGTGGCCTTGGCTTGCCAAAAGCAGCAACTGGGGACCAACCTGTGTGCCTGAGACATCATGCAGCTCCCTGCAGGAGGATCCGGCTCCATTTACAGTACTGTCTTACCACCTGAATCTACATACTTGGTTTCAGCTTTCATGATTTAATGTCTTGCATGGCTCTGTTTGTTGCCTCCTGTTTTTCCCCTTGTCCCAAGGCTCAGGTAATGGCACTGAAGTCATTTCTCTGACACATGGTAGCAGGTTTCCTTCCCTCTCACCCTAAAGGCGCCCATCAGTACACACCTCATCTGCGCAAATTGTGCGCTGGATGTGGATGCAAAGCATTTTCCAATTACTGTCCATTTTTCAGAGCATATGCTGAGTATTCAGGGCTTCTCAGCCAACACGTTAGATCATTATTTCCTGCCTCATTCCTCACAGGAGGCCTATCATCCCAGGAGCTCCCCCAAAACAAACATTCCGACAAATAGGCTGCGAGGCTTTTCAAGAACTGTGTGCGCGCTGCAGTGGAAACTACATTTTGTCTGTGATTCCCAAAGGCATGGTGAGCAGACTAGATTCTGCTCTCTTTAAAATAAAAAAGGAGGAAAGATTTGTCAGGAGATAACACTCAGTAGGGGTATGACAAGTGAGAATGGAGTTATATAAAAAGATTAGTCAAGTAAATTCCACTATGGCCTGCAGCTAACAGGGAGGGTGTAGGAGGGGAGAGGAAGTGTGTGAGGCAGAGGAAGGGTGTGAAGCAGACCATTATAACCCTGACACACATCACTCTAAGGCTGTGTCTAGACTGGCAAGATTTTCCGGAAAATCAGCCGCTTTTCTGGAAAAACTTGCCAGCTGTCTACACTGGCCGCTTGAATTTCCGGAAAAGCACTGACAATCTCATGTAAGATCGTCAGTGCTTTTCCGGAAATACTATGCTGCTCCCGTTCGGGCAAAAGTCTTTTTCTGAAAGACTTTTGCGCAAAAGGGCCTGGGTAGACAGCACAGTACCATTTTCCGCAAAAAAGCCCCGATCGCGAAAATGGCGATCAGGGCTTTTTTGCGGAAAACCGCGTCTAGATTGGCCGCGGATGCTTTTCCACAAAAAGTGCTTTTGCGGAAAAGCATCCTGCCAACCTAGACGTGCTTTTCCGAAAATGCTTTTAACGGAAAAGTTTTCCGTTAAAAGCATTTTCGGAAAATCATGCCAGTGTAGACGTAGTCTAACAAGGCTAGGAGTATGTTTTCTTTAGCTTTGAGTGACTACACTGCAGGCGGAATTGGTGCCCTATCTGAATGCTAGGCAGAATGGATGTGAGCCCACCAGAATGAAAGAGCCACCCTCCCAGGTGAGGGAGGAGCCACAGAGCTTAGTGGTCAACAAGTGAAAAGCCAGGGATGGGGTGAAGATTGCAGGCATAAAATGATAGATTAGAATGGAACAGAGAGGGAGCCCCAGACAAGGTCCACTGCTCCAGTAAGGAGTCTATGAAGCTGATGGATTGACAGCCCTGGAGTCTGAAGTGTGTTACTTGTCACAGATTAGAAACAAGCAATACCAGCAAAAGCAGTGTAGGTTTTTCCCAAGCTAAGTTTCCCAAGCTAAGTTTTTCTCAATACTGTTCCAGGCAAGCACATGGAGGAGGGAGATTAGTTTTATTTATGATAAAAAATTGAAATATTTGCCCATCAGTGAATGTTCAGTCTGGCTTTTTAAAAAATCTATTTTTTTTCTTGCCCAAATACTTAAAAGACATCAGTGGTTCATGGAGACCAAAACAAGAGGGGCACTCTCCATTTGGCGATTGGATATTGTGGAGACTGCTAGTATCAGAGACTCATAGACATGTAGGACTGGAAGGGACTGTGATAGGTTATTTAGTTCAGTCCCCTGCAATTAGGTAAGAGTAAGTATTAGCTGGAATAGATTATCCGTGACAGGGGTTTGGTACTAGAGGGTTTTTAAGAACAGCTTAGACAAAGGTTCCACAACCTCCCTTTGTAATTTGTTTCAATGCTTAACTACACTTACAGTTTGGAAGTTTTTCCTAATATCTAACCTAAATCTTCGTTGCTGCCACTTAAGCCCATTGCTTCTTGTCCTGTCCTTACTGGTAAAGGAGAACAATTTATAACCATCCTCTTTATCACAACCTTTTATATACTTGATAACAGTTATCGTGTCTCTCCTCAGTCCCTTTTTCTCCAGAGTAGAGTAACCCAATTTGTTCAATCTTTCCTCATAGGTCATGCTTTCGAAAGCTTAGATCATTTTCTTACTTTCCTCTGGACTCTCTCCTCCTGCTGAAGTGGCATTGCATGACAGGACATGGAACGAGGAGGGACAAGGGATCTGAAAGGAGGGATCTGAAAGACCTAGCCAGCCAAGCAAAACCACGTGTGTTGAAGAGGGCATAAAGCAGTGTAGTGGCGTGAATGGGTGTGAGTTCATGTAAAGCTCTTCCTCTAGCGCCTACCACTGCAGCTACTCTCACCAGATCAATCCTTCTGTCACAAGACGGTGAAGAGACAGGGAGTGAAGACGGTGAAGAGTCCAAGTGAAGCTGAAGCCCTAAATTAGGGGAAAGAGAAAAGAAAGTGGAGCTTTTCCTTTGCTTTTCACAAACCAGCTGGAGTTACACTTTCACACCTTTCATCCCTGGTCTGTTTTATTTACTTGTTGGGGTGATGCCAGGGCTCAGGCCTCGGTGAGGTGACTGGCACCTCCGTCTGACTGACTTTTGGTGAACGCATGAGATACTGTGAGAACACTGATTCACCAGCTCTCCCTTGTGGGACTGATGTCTAGACACAGGCCTCTGTGAGGCTGTTGCCTGGATGGTGGGGCTGATGCCGAAAGTCAGGCTGCTGTGAGGTCACTGGATCGGCACCTCTTGCTTCCAGGGATGAAGCAACGGCACAGAACTTAGTCAGGTTACTAGCTAAGTATGTCAACTTTCTCAAAATAATGTCAAGTCACTAACCTCTCTGAAATTACCTGGCTCGGCACCAGGTTGGCTGATCTGATGTCAAGGGGTAACTGTATTTTCTCCACATCTTTAACGTGTTTGGCTGATATGTGCAACTGCACGGCCTTAGCAATGCAGCGTGACATGTCGGTGGATCATCTCTTCTGTCCTGCAAGGCTGATTTCACGGTGCAGAGTTCTGTGAGGTCTGTAGTTCATCATCTTGGGCTTGCGGGGCTGAAGCCAAAGCCCATGGCTCTGTGAGATCACTAGCTCAGCAAAGTTTCTGGTTCTGTGTCGGGAGGGGGACCTCGTGGTGAAGTACCAAACACACTGTGAAAGCTGACTAATCTCGCTTTTCTTTTGCACAGAAGCCTATTGGTATCAAAGGCCCGCCCACGTGTCAGCTAAGGGCTGAATGCATACCCTATTCCCGTGTAGCAAAACTATTTCTGGCAAACCCTAACTTTCTACAAAGGTGCAAATCAAAGATGTTTGCTTAATTCATTCATTCTGGGATTGACGCTCCAACTGGCTCAGTGCCTTCAATGCCTATGCAAGTTGGTGCATGTTGAAGAGGCTTAGTACTTTGCGGGATCAGGCCCTGAAGAAAATGCAGTTGGAGCTAAAATAGTAGAAATAAAAAACACCACCCTGAGTCGATAGCCATCAACATTTGCAACTGGATCTCATACTATTTTGGCTAGGGGAAAGACAAAGGAACGACAGTATTAAACCAAGACGTGTAGGAAGAAGTTTGAATAAAATCAGCTTCATGAAGTGGCATGTCCTTCTAGCAGACCTTTTTTTAAAGCATACCCTGTGCAATGTGAGATGAACAAAGTCTCACTGCTGCAGTAAGCTGGCTCTGAGCACACATTTACATAGCAGCTTTGCTCACCCACTTTCAGATGGCACCAGCCCCCCCTTTCCCCATGAGGCTCATGATCATTCTTAACACATCTCAGGTGCATTGCTAAGAGCCTTAGTTCTAAGAACTCAGCAAATTCACCCACATTATGAGAACTGTCAATGAGAGGAGGCTAGGAAGAGCAGTGAGGCAGGCTGAGTAATAGAATAGCAGCTCAGCAGCTATATGCCACATGTGACTTAACTCTAAACCTGCCGTTTGGATAATGACAACTCGTCCTTAAGGGCTCAGATAATATGCACCAAAGTCCTGAAGGAATCCTATTACCACGTAGATTTTCTCAACTTCCATTTGAGTAATGAACTACTTATTATGCCCAATCTCCCACATAATAGACCCATCCTACTCTTCCTAATGGATTATCAATGTCCACCAGTCTTATCAAATTTCCTTTTTATCTGCTTCCTGAAGTATGTGGCTGACTGAAAATTGCTATGAGGTCCCTTAGCTATGGAAAGAGATGGTACTTTATCTCGGGAGTGGGCTCATTTAGTCACCCTTTAACTAAAGAGTATGAATATTCAGCAAGAATTATCTGAGACAATGAAAAAGATGCTACTACAGTAAATTCCTAAAGAAAAGTCAAGGGCAGCAAAGCTGGGAGGATGTATTTGCTATAGAATTCATTTTGTTCCCTGTATGAGCACAACCTGCCTTTAATTCTGTTCTGCTGAATATGGAACTGTTTTCTGATGCTTTACATCATTAGGGCAGATCCAGAGAGAGGCTCAACACCCATTGCCTCTAAATCATGAACTTAATTGTACTTTTACGCAAGCAAAATTCCCATCGAATGCCATTGTGGGAAAAAAATCTTGATTTTGCTGATTTCCCAATTTTCCACTGGGAGAATAGAAATTAAATATTTCATTTGGGAACCAGATTTGGAGTTTTTTTAATGACAAACTAGTTTCCAATTACTCCATAAAACCTTGAAATGTATTTCCCTCGCTGCAGTCTGCCTTATGGGACTTGTAGTTTGGGAATATGGGAGTATTTTCTCATATAGGCCAAGTTCCCTGGAAGACTCCATCTTCCATAATGCAATCCAAATTTCCCTCTAGCCAGGCTCTTCCTAATGGATTATCACTGTCCACCAGAGTCTTATCAAATTTCCTTTTTCTTGAAATATGTGGCTGACTTAAATCAGAGAAGTCATATAACTCTAGGTAGATCTCGAAGAGAGTCTGGCCAGGCAGCTTGTCTCCATACAGCCAAATGGAGACATCAGGCTTCTAAACTACAATTCCCATGAGGCAATGCACCAAAAGGGGACAAGATTGTTTAATGCTGAAATGACTCAAAATTAAGTAGCTCGGGTCATTTCAACAAATGGAAATTATGTTTTTATATATTTCGCAATAACATTTTCTGGAATTTTCACACTGTGAAAAATGTTTTCATTTCCCATGGGACAGAACTGTTGCATTTGGCTTAGCATTACAATTAAGGGACTTGTAGGACTAAGGTTTAGGGAGGCACCATTAACTTGACTCTATTTCTATCTTCCATTTAGGTCCAAGTCGCACAGAAGAAACAGGCCACCCAGTCAAACCCTCGCTTTAGTTCTTTGTATTACACAGATGAGTCTCAAACTGCCTAACCTATGTCCATTTCAGTTCAGGTCACTTCATGCCCAAGAACTAGCTTACTCAGAAAAAACATTCCCTCTACCACCTGCAGCTCCCGTGAACCATCTGCTCCTCCAAGGTTGTCATTCACACTGTAAAGTCAAACCACTAGTGCCTGCACCATGTCAAACACTCTTTCTTTCTCCTCTAAAACCACCAAAAATAAGAAAATGAGAGCAAAGCCAAGATTGCTGTACAAATAAATACATAAATAAAAAACCTCCAAGGATTTCATGGTGTGTCACACCTTAGCAGCCTTTTGAGATGTCTGCCAGATTAGTGACAGATCAAGATGGCTCCCAGTCTCTCAAGAAATGGCATCAGATAGTACCTTGACTTAATAGAGCCAAGTGACTGAAGCTGGTCCTGCTATCATGCAGCACACGAGCGAGGAGAGAATCACTAAGAAGTCTAGTTAGGAGGAGAAAAGAAAATTCAGACTAATAAGCTTTCAAGGGAATTCTAGGAAACATGGCATCAGTAAAAGGCTGCAAGACAGGGAAACGCTACAGGCGGTGAGGATCAGCCATGAGAAACTGCAGTCAGGGCACAAATCTCCCAAACCCTCTTCAGTGAGTAGGATTCCTGGAGAGACATGAACCAAGGCAGCAATATTACTATCCCTGCCACTGAGCTGATTGGCTGGGCCAGAGAATGGCATGTGGGGAGAATGACATCTGCCTTTTTAAAGGGTGACCATAACGTCTATTCCCTCCGCCATGTCCCTCCTCAAAGAGAATTCCTCTTCTGTGCACAGCCACACATTCCTTCCTGTCATTGTACCTTGGGTGGCATCAACACAAGGACTCCATGTACCTTGCCCTATTTATGGTGCAGTGGGTGTATGTTTCACTAACCCTCTGTGTCAATGACCTTCTTGCATACTGGGCTACCAGCTGTCATCCCTCATATCTCTTCCACGTCAGCCCAAGGTGCCATGTGGTTGTAGATATATTTTGAATGCAACAGGCAAAAAGTTTAAACACCCAGAGCTCAGAGAAACTATTTCTCAAAAAAATGGAAAGTTAAGGATGGGCCAGGTGGTGAGCAAACAAGACTGGTGACTTATGCAGTCTCTCTAGCAAAAAGGTCTTCGACAAGGTGAGTACGAAGTGAGCCTTGGCTATAGCTGAAGAGCCCCAACAACACAACATGAGTAAAGGATGCAAAACTGCCCTTTTTTCTCCCACAATCCTGGGCTATCCAGTTCCCAAGTGGTCCCTGACTGCCATACACAAAACAACCAGAAAGCAAAGCTAATCTACACAAGCTGCCTGTGGTCCCAAGGGGTAACTTCAGCAGAGGAGCTGATTGCAGAGGAGCAGGGACACCATGATTATGCAACTTTGTCAACCATAGGGAACAAGAGGGAAGAGGTGTTTTACTCTTTTACCCCTTCCAGTGTGCGTGAGGGTTGCTTTGCACTGATGTAGTAGCATACAGCAGTCCCAGAACTGTTCATGATGGAGGCTGAGAAGAACCCGTCTCTCTCTTCAGACTCCTGTTATTAAAGTAAAACTTTCTGGCTTTAACAATAACAAATCGCAGCGTCTAAACTCTTGGGATGCTGCATCACTCGAGTGCAGCTCAGAGACTATGTTGATGGCCAGCGGCGTTAAACAGGTAGACTGATGCCTCACCTAGACTTACTCCAACGTGTCAGCACGAGTGATGTAAGCAGATGTGACTTGGTTTCGAGCAGACGTGTTCACCTTAGCAGAAACGGTTAAGAAAAAAAAAGCTGCTTTAGAAAGCCTTTCACAATGCAAAAGGAAAGGTCCATTCCCCACCACAACACTCAGAGTGGGCTCTGGCCACGGGCTTTTCACCACAGGGAATGAGGGCAGAAGAGTAGTGTAGCTAAATGACAGAGGCAGTACTTAACCGAGCCCTGAGAAAAGAAGCAAGCGTGTGTTGTTGCTGCAAAAAGGAGTGTTTCTCAGTTTGACATTTCTATTACACTCCAATCTCCTCCTGTTTTCTGAATGATTTAGATATACCGAACCACCGGCCTTTTGGGACGTGCTTTCATTTACCAGCTATCTCACTACAGATCAGAAGTGTCACACAGCTCAAGCGTGGCAGCAGTGGGACCAGAACCAAGGGATCGGTAATGCCCAGTCTCCTGCATGTAAAACCAAAAAGGTCACATAGGAGGGACCATATTCTTCCCCGCACTCTGGCAGCTTTGTGCCACACTGATGCTCTAAGCAGACAAAGCCAGGTGTAGCTGGCAAGTGGAGGATATTCTGAGGGTTTCCCTGCGATCAGTGGTGAGGAAAGAGGGATGGTCTGTTTGGTAGAGCACTAGAATAAGGTTATGTCAGCTCTACAAACTGTGGTCAACACAAGGTACGTCACCAAACAGTCATTGAAGTGTGTCAGTCACTTGGACGCATCCAGACTTGTCTGCTTGCATCAGTGCTGTAGGTACTCACTGGGCATAACTGTGTCGATTCAAAGCACTCCACTTAGGAAGTTGCACCATTAAAAATGGGAAAGGACTGCCTGGGAAGGAGAACTGTGGAATGGGGGCTCTAGTGGCTCACGAACAAAAGATGAATGAACCATGTAACACCATTGCAGAAAAAGCAAGCATTCTGGATGGATCAGCAGGCATATTGTAAGCAACATGAGACATAATTCTTCTGTTCTAAATGCGCTGATAATGTGTCAGCTGGAGTATTGTGTGCAGTTCTGGGTGCCACTTTTCAGGATAGATGTGAACTAATCGAAGAACGTCTAGAGAAGAGCAAAAAAATGATTAAACATCTAGAAAACATGACCTATGTGGGGATTTCCAAGGTCAGGGAAGTGGCTTTTGGTCTCCAGGATCCCCTGGGCAGCAAAATTCATGATTGTGATCAAAGCAGTCTCTATTGTTGGGAGTGAGGCATTGTGGGACATTTGACTGTGATCTATTGGGATCAATACATGTCAAACAGTGTTTAAATTCATACCGCATTGACCTCACTAAGTTGACCATGGGTGTTCACCATTCTGAGAGATAATTTTACAGCATCCAGCACATTTCAGTTAGCTGGAAATAAAGCGGAGTTATGTCACCTTAACTTTGTAATGTAACCAGGCCTTCCAGCTGGGAATTCTAGATTCCACTCCAACTTCAACCATAGCACCTGTGTGACTTTGAAAAGATCATTTAATCTGCTCTGTTTCAGTTCTTTATTGGTGCAAAGGAGGTAATACTACCCAACCTCCAAAGGATGTTGAATGTATGAAATCCATTAGTGATAGCAAAGCATTTGGATAATGCAGTGATGAGGGTCACATGAATAAATGGATGACATGGCAGGACAATTTTTCAGGATACATTCACAAAACAGAGAAGTGGTCTTACACTCTATAGCCAGTACTTAGGGAATTCACCTTGGCTCAGGGAGACCCAGGTTCAGATCCATTTTGGAGCAGGGGGTTGCACCCAGATCTCCTAGGTGGATGTCCTAGAGTTAGGCTCTTTTTAAGTAGTGACCATTTAAATGTTTTATCAAAAGTGGAACAGCTGCAACAAGATTAAAAGACATGCCCTCCCCGCAGAAGAGCTAATGTTGAGTAGTAGGCCGAATGTTTTGTAAGCATGTGCCGACATTCCCCATGCTCTTGTTCAAAATGACTTAAAATTAAATGAAACACAAATGTTCTGACTTCTTCAATTCACCAACAATTCCAAAGCATTGTAGGTTTTTTGTCTTGACCCGAACATCAGTTTTTCTCCTGATTTTTCTTTTGTCATGCTGGAACTACCTGCAAACAGAAAATCAGGTATTTCCAGCTGCAGCCAGGATTTCAGGCTGCTCTTGCTCATGCTAACTGCCAAAGCTGCTCCCTTATTGGAGTTTTGAAAAGGTAACTGAAAGCCATCATTGTACTGTGAGCCCATTAGGTGCAGCGGTGAATCAGGGCCAACCTAGCTGCTTTGCATGTTAGTAATGGCACTGTTATGTCATATCTCTAGTACAACTGTGTTGTCAACTGGTTGGGGCCCCATTGTGCTAGGCACTTTACAAACATGCAGGCAATGGTAGTTCCAGGCCCAAAGAGGGCACTAGAGATTTTTAGAATGAGAAAAACGACAAGGCAGGGGGGAGGGGGAAGGCATCACATTTTACATCTTTGGAGAGAGGATGAAGCAAAAGTAAACTGAAGGAGGACAAGTGATAGCAATTTGAAGAACAACAAACAATTTCAACAGCAGTCGGCATCCCCTTCAGAAAGTCAATAGAAATGGCTGTTCTATTTTCTGCCAGCATGGTAAAATGCTGTTTTATTGATATCTTTAAGATGACAGAAAAATATATTAATCAAACGGAAATGAGAGTCTGGCGCTTTGAGAAAAACAGTTGATGCCAACTAAGTGACTGGGGCATTGAAATCAATTCACTTTTATGATTCACAATGGCTAGATCAGGAGTAGGCAAATTCCACCCACAGGCTGCATCTGGTCCACAGGGTTACTCCCACTTCTATATTCACTTGCACCTCCCAGTCTGTGCCACTTCCCACCCCTCCCATTGGCCATGAACGGCTATTCGCAGCCAATGAGAGCTACGATCGCTCAATACCTGTGGAGGTGCAAGTAGATATAGTGATGCAGCCCACTAGGGACTAACCCTGGTGAGACTATTTTTTTTTATTGCCCACCCTGGGATAGATCCTGCAAGTGATTCTGAGGCTTGGTTGTTCCCATCCTCTAGCAATTTCCCCTCACTGTGTAGACCATGTGCTGGCCAATCAGTCCCTTGAGTTACGTATTATCGTTACAGTGATACCCTTCAGGCAAGGAAGTAAAAACACCGACTCTGTCACAAAAAGCTTTGATGACACTGTGCCCCCATGCAATGGAAAAGCCCTTTCATTCAAAATCAAATGTGGTTTCTTCCCAACAAGTTGTCTTTATTTCTCCCCTTCTCCTCCACCAGTTTATTTACATGGGAAGGAAAATATAATTTTTTTTCTAGTCAGTTTTCATATCTTGGAATGAAACTAACAAATGGGTGTGATTTGCAAAACATGGCCTGCGTCTCTACTTCTCTGTACATCTGGCAACCCTCCTTTTACTATTCTCCTGTGGTGACTTAATAGAGAAAAAATAACATTGCACAAGTTGGTACATATTCCAAAAACATGAGATTATAAAAGGGGAGAGGGTCTCCTTAGCAAGCAGACTCAACATCAACAGTACACATATCTAAGACTAAAGTGCCATTGTATTTCTAAGGTTTAAATAATAAGCTGTCTCTTGAGTACATGTTTCGGAAGAGTCAATCGTGGTGATTTTGTAGTATTAAGGTTTGTCTATGTGAGACTGAATTGAGGTCACATATGTACCATAAGACATCATAACAGCCCTCAGAGTGTCACCGTTTTGAATCACTGTTAGGACAGGTTTGGACCAGTAGTCTAGATATATGACTGGCTCTAAGTCCCATTGTACCACCTTGTCTCCCCTTGCCTTGATTTTTTTTTTGTCTACAGCCAAAAGCAGTTACTAGATTTCTGAGCTCAGCACTAAATCATTGAAGGTTTTGTGTCTGCCAAATTAGTCATTGAACATGATGCTATTTTGACTGATACTCATTTAGAGCCATTATCTTCTAAAATGTCAAATGTGTGTCACGTCTGGCAGCTAGATATAAGAAATAGTTCCCACAGATTTACGGTTTTGGAGATTCTGTTGATATTATGGTAATTAGGGGTTGATCTCTTCTGTTACACACATGCAAATCTGGAGTAAAGCCACTGACAACTGTGGAATACCACTACTGTAAGAGCAGAATCAGGCTCCACAATGGAGAAATCCCACCGTGGCTCCTAAAAATCCTTCATTTAAGGAAAGGGAAACGAGTTTAGGCTTTAGATGTATGTGTGGAATTAATGGGCCTAACCCCCATTATTTCACTTGAACCATAAGGATACCTTGGAGCTGTCTAGGTTCATAGCATTTCAATGAACCACTAAACGGCACTTTTGGAGAAGGTGTTTGGCCTCGCACAAGCCTGAATCCCAACCGGGTTAGAACTTTTAGCTGGAAAAAATTCTGGTTGGTCTCACCTCCATCATACCAAGACAGTCATACATTTCTGCTCTTCTAATTGCTAGATCTTGATCCATCTCTCAGAATGGAAACCAGCAGAGCCAAAAGACATCGGGAGGAAGGTAGAAGGAGACCATTGGAGGCCAGTGCCAGTGAGAATCGGGGTGGTAGAATGAGGTCATTTGCCCACTGGGAATGGGAAAGATTGTCCATGTTGCTTAGTGTTAGGGGATGAGTTGCTCAGGAATTGTTATGGAGAGCTGGGAAGGCACAACCTGTTGAGAGAGAGAAAGCACACTCCTTTGGTGGGAGATGGGCAAGGAAGGGGGAGATGCAAACAAAGCAAAGTGATCCTGACGATTGGATCATTCAAATCGAGACCAGTTTTTAAAAAGATGTCAAGAAACTAAATCCAATAGAGTAATAGGTGAGAAGTTCCATACAAGAGAGCTATTCTAACGCAGGGATTTAGTTAATACTATAAATCACCAGATTCAATAATTATAGTAAAATTAAGGAGAACTCAGTTGTGAAATGTTGAGCTGTTCAAGTTTTTGCACATGTTACAAATGGAAACATACAGCCCCACACAACATGAAATAAACAAGAAACAGAAACAAAAACTTGATTATTTCGCTTATAGTCTATGCATAGAGTCCCTGTAATTCAATTGTAAGTACTTCCATGACTCATGCATTGTAATGATATAATTTATTTTTATGTTTAACAGATTTAAAATAAAATTCCAAATCTTTCCTCTTGATTACTCTCGGGTGAAATTGACTTTGTTAGCTAGCTGCAGTAGACAGGAAGCAAAAACTTGCATCATTTATATATGGAAGGCAAACTTAAAGGTTTACATTTTTTATAACTTTTCCCCAACTCAAATTCTTATCTAAATACCACTGACCTGATAAGAACGGCATAAGGACTTATATTTATACTAGTGGAACTATCTGCCTAGGAAATAAGGATATTCAGTGTAAATAAAAGTCAAATTAAAATGTTTTACAACTGAAGTTGTGGGGGTTTTAAAACTCAAATTTTAGGAAACCACGATGATCCCTGAATTTATCATACCTATGTTGAAGCAGTATAGCTCAGTCTCTGTGGGGCTAGTGGCTATGTGGCATGACCAACTGGGATAAAATGCATCAACCTCCCCTTAAGGAGACAAACTGACAAACATTGCACACTGATATACCCGTTCTTCATTGGGTCCCCACCATTTTGTGTGTTTACTCCACAGTCCCGATCCTCTTTTGCAAGGCTGTTTTTGAATCTTTCATACCGTCCAGTGAACGCTTGTCTCCTAATGGTACTTTGGCTAATGCAACCTTGTTAAATTCTCAGTGGCAGCAGGGGCAGAAAGTGCTTGACTGAAGGGGTTTCTCAGGTGCACCGTGGTAGGAAAATACTGTTCGTGTGTGATGTTCATTTTTGCCACCTGATTGTCCCATTGTTTGAAGACTGCTCATATTTTTTTCTTGACATCTATTCTGTTTAACTGAATTACTTTTCTTCATAGCCTTACCTTGAGGGCAGCTTCAAAAGGAAAGCAGCTCGTTAAAACACAACCCTTTGCAAAGCATTCAGCCTTTCATTTAACCCAGGAAGCTTGTCTAAATCTGTTTGTGCTGGGATCCTATGACCAAAGACAATAGTTCCACTAACTTGTGAACAGACACACCACCAGCTCAGCAAATAGAATACCATAAGCAGCCTAAGTGTGGACTGAATATATTTGTTTTAGGGAACATCCTAACAGCATCCAGGTAAACTTAAAGGCAGCTGTTATTGTTCTCAGTTTATTATTTCAGTGAATCTGGTATGGGTGGGGATGGATCACTTGATTATTAGCTGTTCTGTTCACTCCCTCTGGGGCAGCTGGCATTGGCTGGATATTGGGCTAGATGGACATTTGTCTGACTACTAACTGTTATGATATCGGGATAATCTGATAATATTGGGATTTTTTATGGGGCAGCTCTCTCAGACACAAATTCCCATTGATTTTCAATAAGAGGTGGATGCCTAACAGACTGGTGTTCATTTGATACTCTCTCCCTACATTGCTTCAGCTACGTAACAAAGGGAGCTTTAAAAATGTCCTGGATATTAAATGTGGGTGCTTATTAGTCTGCGGGCAGGCCTTTCACAGACCGATACCACATATGCTTCCAAGCTGTCAAGGACCAATATGACCATAGTAGCTGGAGCCCTGCAGCTCACCTTAGTATCTCCCGCTCCCCCTCCAGCCCCCTGCATCCTCACTGCAGTGGCTGCTGGCCTCTTCAAGGACATGCAGAAACCTTGTCTGAAATCCTCATGCTATCACCTCATCGAAGTCCCCTATTGGAATTTGCCTGACATAGTTTGGACCTGCGTAGGCATGGATCCTTGTTGGGAAAAGCGATTTTATTAAATGAATAGTTGCAATGACGTCGCATTTGTACAGATTATCTTATGGAACAGGGTTGATGGTTCCTGTTTGTTTTAATCTCATTCTATTCCATCGTTTTTGAGTGGTTCAGTGGCAAACATCATGGAAACCAAGACTTACTTGAAACAAAATACAGGACTATGTAGCACTTTAAAGACTAACAAGATGGTTTATTAGATGATGAGCTGTCGTGGGCCAGATGATTTTTCATCATCTAATAAACCATCTTGTTAGTCTTTAAAGTGCTACATAGTCCTGTATTTTGTTTCAGCTACACCAGACTAACACGGCTACATTTCTATCACAAGACTTACTTGGTTATAGCCACAGGAAACGGAGTGGCCCTTTAAAATCCTTCACATGTATAATGATAAGGAAACCCAAAATATTGTTATTTTATAAAAGATCATGAAAATAATTTGTTGCCCCTAAATGAGCATATCCCAGTCCTGGAAAAGGACTGTACTCCTTTCCACGGAAAAGAGATCATGCACAGACTGGTAGTCGGTGAGAGATTGGTTTCACTTTCCAAATATAAGCCACCTGTGAAGCAAGGCATGCATTGTGTATTTGGGATTTGCATGTAAATCTATTTTCTGGGAAGGGACACAGGACAGCGTGAAGCTTTGGGAGGATGGGTTGGTCTGGACTCAGTATGTCTTAAGCACCCTGATGAAAACAGGGTGGAAATTTTATCAAGAAGGCTCAAAGAAGTTATTCTGAACCCAGACACACACGGTTGCTTTAGTTGCCCTTTGTATACAATGAGCACATTCCAAGAAAGGCAAGTAATGGATCCGGATACATTGTTGCTTTCAGTTTCAATATGGGGGCTTATTTGGCATACAAATCCTGTACATCATAATCTATAAATTGGGACAAACTCTGTAATCTAAACAGCTGCAGAAAAAGTGCTCCACTGAAAAACTGAAGTACTGCATCCTACTAACCCCTGTAACCTTCCACAGCACTTATTACAGACTCTTCAGTCATTTGACTTTGCTGTTAAATCCCTCAGTTGCTCGAGTGACTTACCCTTGCAGGATGGAGATCAAATTGCATCCAGGGTGGCAGATTTTACTCTGATAGCACATCCAATATGAGGCGATTCCCTGCCTTCAGCAAGTTTTTCAAATGAGATTATTGATTCAACACTGCAACGGTATCCGAGCACATCACGTGAGTAAATGCATTGGGATTCTGTGTCTGAGGTGAGGACAAAAGGTGAAGGTTTTGAATGGCGTACTAAGTAGAACAGGTAAACAAAAGAGTCCTCACAGCATGTTCAGAATAAAAATACCTGTCCCTATTTTTAAGAGTTCTCAGACCAGAGAATACAGAGGCCGTCTATTTGAGCAGCTTGCAGTGCCTTGGCTGGTTAAGGCTAGATATGATTTCTTTTCAATGTTAATCTAGCAGTAGATGATCCTCTTTCCACTGATAATCTGATTTGTGAGCTGCAATCTTTATATTAAAGATGGCACATATCCGTCTTTAGCTTTGGGTCTGGAAAGCCCGAAGACTCAGGGCCTGACATATATTTACATTGTCAAAGGTGTAAGACTTACCTTGCTGTTTAATGCATCTTTTGTAATGCTTCCACAGGTAACTGTAGTTACCTAAATCTGCCCCATGACAGACTATTGGAGATACACATGGTGCAAAGATGCAGAATTCCTAGTTTGTTAAGGATATTTTACAGAGCCTACATAGTTTTTGGAGAAGCAAACAAGTTTTGGTTCCACAGCTGGTTTTCCTAAAACCTTCTCTCACAATAAGTGTGGTATTGTGGGCCACTTTCATGCATCCAGACAGTGTCTGCTTTCAGTGTAGTAAATCCTTGAGGCAGGGACTCAGAATAAACCTTCTCCTCATTAATATTCTGGAGTAACTATGTCTTACAAAGTGATAAGGAAGCCAAAAATTCAATGCATTGTGACAGCATTCTTTCAATGTCCATTACTATGGCAGCACACATGAGGCACTGCTACTGTTATGGTTTGTGTCACCATTTCCATTTTAAACTTTCATTTTACAGGCTTGGTTTTACAGGCTTCATTTTACAGGCAGCAAAGGTTTGCTCTAGCAAACATTTGTCATACGCTTGTTCAGCCAAGAACTAATTTCTTTTAACAGCGAATAACAAAAAATGTTGGGCTGTTTTAAAATCTGAACATCGTCAACAGCTAAATCAATTTAAAGGCCCGATGCCACACTGGGTAGTTTGTGCTGCTCCAGTTTGATGCCAGTATAATAGCATTCATTGCAATGGATAGACTCAGGACTATTCCTTTAAGCAGTGCCCTGGGTACCGGAAGTATGAGAAAGAGGCCTGCTTACCATTGCTTGCAGTGAAATAGGCAGTAATCACCAGTTCAGCAGGTGATGTACATGTAGCTGGAATAGTGGAATGCTGTGATGAAGATGGTACCATCAAAGAGTGCATTGAGCATACGGGCACCGCTGCAGATGACTCTGCTGACTCAGGGTTTCTATTGCCACATGGTAGCAAAGATTCCAAAACGGACAGTACTGATGGCATTGGGCCTCAGGTTGTGATTGCTGAAGATGGAAGGTGCATTACTAGAACTGGGTGCTGTGAGTCAATAGATACCAGAGACTCATGGTACTGATGAGAGTTCGCAGTAGCTGAGCTGGACTAGAGTGTTTTGGCTGGTACCTGGGATGGTGATCAGCACTCCCTGTAAATGGTGCCCTGGTGCAGCTGTTCAGGAGAGATTCCAATGCAGTCCAGCTGATAAGCAGAGCACCATCTGCTAGTTTTTTTTTGTTTCTACTGATGGTGCACATTTGCACATGCCTCAGTGCGCATAAAAGATTTATTCTGCACATGAATGGAAAAGATTAGAGGAAACGTTTATGGTGATCAATGCCAACTTGTCTAGAATGAGTCAGTGTGAAATAATTACAAGCATGTTTGTGAGCTCTTTTTTGTTCTGAGGATCACCATGAGCACCACTAGGATTCATAGTCTGTTACTGTCCAATTTTAAAGGTCTCAGCCATATAGTATTCACGCCCATAAGTGTACAACTACAGTAAGGTATCTTGGCCACGCCAAGAGACCTAGACCATGGTGAGAATAAAAGTATTCTCATATGCACTCTATAGCTAATTTGCATACAACAGTTTCATTGGCTGTATGAAGGAGCCTGCACAGCTAGTGGATTATTTGATCCACCTACCATGGGCTTTCAGCTCCTAGTAATACTATACATACTTAGCATTTATAAAGTACCCTTCCACCAATCGTCTCAAAGCTACTCCTAAACGTTGATTAAGGGATTGGCTTCACAGTTTTTGTGCCCCTATGTTGATTCAGAAACTGCAGCATTTAAAGCAATATATCTTCCAGATATGGATGAATTAAAATGATATAAAGGTGCTTGTAAATTCTTGTAAATTTGGAACTAAAAGCTACATTCGTATAAGGCACCTTCATACTGGTATAACTGTGTTACAGAGCTGTAGCACCTAAACTGATATAGTTATAGGGGTACAAAAACTTAATAGCCAACCCAAAGTCTCAAACACTACCGGTGAACATCATATGAAGTTTACAACTGGTACGCTGAGCCACAGGGGCTACGTCTACACTGCATGCTTCTTGTGCAAGAACTGTTTTGCGCACGAGTCCTTGCGCCAAAGTACTTGCACAAGAGAGCGTCCACATTGGTCACAGCGCATCATAAGAGCCATGTGCTTTTGTGCAAGAGAGCGCACTGGTGGGACGCTCTTGCACAAAAATGTCAGCCCGGAACTACTTTGCAGAGGGCAAAAGGGCACCAGAACTTTCCGGGGGTGAGGGCTGGAGCACCTTTGAGACACGTGCTCAAAGGGATCTCCCTGGACAGCCGTTTCTCTCGTGCTTTGGGACCTCTTGCAGGGACTGACAGCTGTAGCAGTTCTAGTTGTGGTTGCTCTCAGCCTCTTTGGACACTACAGCTTCTGCTCTAGTGCCATGGAGCCAGGGGTGGCTCTGTGCCTCCTCTGGCCCCACACGGCCATTTTGGAGTGCTTGCAGCTGCTGCTGCGCTACTCCTGCAGGAGCTCAAGACCAAGCTTGATCTTGACTCCCTCGCTTCGGATGCGATGTCATCCCTGTGGCATCCCCACCCGACTGTGGAGCGGCATTATTGGAGACTGGACACCAGTACCGACTGGTGAGACCGGCTGGTCCTGGGGCAATGTGACAACCAGCAGCAGCGCTGGAACTTCAGAATGTGAAAGCAGACGTTCCTGGAGCTGTGTGCCTGGCTTGCTCCTGCGCTCCAGAGACATGCTACCCGGCTGCGGCCCGCCATCCCTGTCAACAAGAGGGTCACCATTGCCCTCTGGAAGCTGGCCACCCCAGACAGCTACCACTCAGTGGGACACCATTTCGGAGTGGGCAGGTCCACGGTCGGTGCTGTTGTGATGCAGGTAAGTCCTGGAGGGGAGAGAGGAGGAGGAAGGGAGGGGTGCTACATTCCCTTCCCGGGGGAAAGGAAGACTCCAGATGGGGGGTGAAGGGTGGGGAGAGTGGGGGAAGCCCCGACACCCAGGGGTTTGTGCCATCCCTCCCTCACACAGTCCTGCTGGTATGGGGGGGGGCATTGTGGGGTAAGAGGGCCCTGGTGTGTTTGGGGGCAGAGGGCATCAGAGAGCATCACAGGGAGGCGGGCACCCCCCAAGGGATCATGCACCTACCCTGCCTCATTCGATGCATTCCCTGTGTTTGTGTGTGCTCTTCTGCAGGTTGTCCATGCCCTCAACGACATTCTGCTCCAGAGGGCCATCCACCTGCGGGACATGATCGCAATAGTGTCTGGCTTTGCTGCTCTGGGGGTTCACCAGCTACCCGGGAGCCATGAATGCAACCAACATCCCCATCTGTGCCCCGGAACATTGATCGGCCCATTTTATTAACTGGAAGGGGTACTTCTCCATGGTACTAAAGGCTCTCATGGACCACTGTGGCCGCTTAACAGGCATTTATGTGGGGTGGTCCTGCAGGGCACATGACGCCCGCGTCCGCCATAACTCCAGCCTGGATGGAGGTGGGCACTTTCTTTCCCCAGCGGGAATGTACAGTTGGGGATGTCCACCTGCCTCTCTGCATTGTGGGGGGCGTGGCCTACCCCCTCATGCCCTGGTCGATGTGGCCCTACAAAGAATGGATGGACCCTGGCCGGTCACGTTTCAATGACCACCTGCACCGGGCCTGCAACCAGGTTGAGTGCGCCTTTGGCTGGCTGAAGGCGCTTCCGTTGTCTGCTCACCCATCTCGAGATGGGTGAGCAGAACATTCCTGAAGTTGTGGTCCACGACATCATGTAGTGTAAGGGGGAGGCCTGCCTCCCAGCGTGGATGGTAACTGAGGGCTGCGCATTTGAACAGTCCCACACAGCCACCATCTGCCAGGCGCACCATGATGGAGTGCACAGCTGGGAGGCCCTGAAGGACCTTTTCTCCCAGGCCCCACAGTAGGGTCACTTCTGTCTCCCATCTACATCTCCCTCCTGTCCCCAACCCTTCCCTCCCCCGCCTTCCCTCACCTCCCAATAAACAAAACCATTTTTTCTTCAAAAACCAGAAAACTTTTATTTTTATTTACAATAGAGAAGAAGGGTGGGTAACGGGAGGGGCCTCTCAACTGGGAGGGGAAGGAGCTGTTAACTGGGAGGGGGAGCTCCTGCCAGTGCCTCCATGGGTGTGGAGGCCTCACCATCCTTCCGGCTGGGTTGGGGCAGTTAGGATGGGGATGTAGGCAGGATGGGGTGCAGCAGGTGGGGGCATGGCAGCGGCAGGAGGGGCAGCAGGAGGGGCATCTGGGGGGGCAGGAGGGAGCATGGGGATGGCAGGGAGGGCAGAAGGATGCGGCAAAGCCATGCCATAGTGCACGGCGTGACCGATGTGCAACGTCAGGGTGGTAATGATGTCGCACATGCGGTCACACCTCTGGAGAAACTGCCCCCAGGCCTGCTGCCGCCACTCTAGATCAGCCTCAATCTTTCAGCTGGCCACCACTTCAGTTTGTCTGATGGCCTGCACATGCCTCCATAAGAGCTAGTCCCGCTGCCTGGCCCACCGGACTGGTGCTTGGTGGTGCTGCTGCAGGGCTGGAGAGTCCCTCACTCCTGGATCACTTGATCATTGTCTTTGGTCCACCCCCTCTGGGGCACCTGGCACTGTCCCCTGTTGGCAGAGAGGCTACTGGGCTAGATGGACCTTTGGTCTGACCCAGTCTGACCATTCTTACGTTCTTGTGTTCTTACATGTGTCTACTTTGCACTGTGCACACTCCTTCCACAAGGTAGAGCACATGGCTTTGACTGTTGTCACTGTGTGTGAGCAACACACCATTGCAGCTGTAGTCATGTTTGCGTACACATCCCCACATTGCACGGGAGCAAGTGTGGCAGACGGGGTCTGGGTTCTCGGACCCCTGTCAATTGAGGTCCTCAGAGACAAAGCCAGGGTGACTGGGGAGTGTACTGTCCTTGCAGCAAAACTCAAGTGGCCATAGGGCCAGGCCGACTGCTTCCCCGCTCCCACTCCCACTAGCCCTCACACAAGTAGCCCAGGGAAGTGCGTGGCCACAGTGAGGGGCTTCCCTCGGGGGCAGCCTAGGGGCCAGGAGCAGCCGAGGGGCTCTATGGAGGTTGTGCTCACAAGGCTGACTCGCTGCAATTTTCCCAGGAGTAGCTGCTGTGTCGCACGGCCAGGCATGGCTGTGTGCTGTCTGTGTGGGGCACCCTTTGGGAGATGTGGAGACTGGCTTGAGCTCTTGGGGCCTTGGCTGCTTTCAGCCTGCATCCCCCTTCTCCTCCCAGGCAGGACGTGTACAAGCAGCAGGGTCCCAGGTGTGCCCTGGAGCTGCCTGCCATGTCCATATGCCACATAGTCAGGCTGCACGAGGTTGCACGTGCTGTGTACTGTTATACGGCATAGAGCTCAAACTGCCTGAGTGATGCTCCCTCTCCCTCTCACCCCGGGCACCCAGTTCCCCCCGCCCTTGCGAGTGAGAAGTGCAACACTCACCAGAGGATTCTTCACCGGCCTTGAATGAAGCCCAGGAGACGTCCTGGCTGCTGGGCACTGGCTCCCGGTGGAGAGTGACGGTGCTGCTGTGGTCGTCCTTGTCCTCCTCAGACCCGGACCTGGTGAGCAGGTCACCCTCCTCCTCTGGCTCCGCTGGCCTGGTGACAGGGGGGCACAGACTGGTGTCGATGGGCACTGAGGGTCCTTCTTACGGCCGTGTCCCCCAGGATGGCGTGGAGACAGTCATAGTGGGAGCAGCCCCCTGGCCAGGACATAGCTCAGACCTGTTCAAGGGTCCAGGCTGGATGTCCCTTCTGGGAGAGCACCTGGGCCATGAGGTGAAAAATGTCTGCATTCCAGTGACGGGCACGGAGGTCGTGGCGGGCTTCTTCCTAGACCCACAGGTCAAGAAGGGCCTCGACCTCTGCCTGGGACCAGGAAGGGGCACGCTGCTTTGTGCCCTTCTGGGCCGCCTGGAAGCCCTAGGGTGGCTGCTGGGAGGAGGGTGCAGGCTCTGGGGAACCTGTGGAGCAGACATCTCTGGCAGGCTCCTGGGTGCAGCAGGGCAGAGCTGCGTGCTGGAGCTGCTGGCTGTGCTGCTGCTGCAGACTCTGCAGGCTGCATGTGACTTTAAGGGGGAGGGGGAGTCTGGTAACCAGGAAGTAAGGAGCTGTGAGTGTGGGTATGGAGTGTCCAAGCGGCCACTTGGCTTTTTTTCCTGGGAGGCCAGTTCTTGCGCAAAAACTCTTGGCTGCCTGTCTACACTGTCCTCTTGCACAAGAACACTTGTGCAAGAAGACTTCTTCCTGATACAGAGCATCAGAGCTCTCGCGCAAGAATCCTTGTTTTCCAAGGCTGTACTGTAAATTTACTTGTGCAAGAACATGCGTGCAGTGTAGAGAGCTGGCAAGTTTTTGCGCAAGAACCCACCAGTGTAGACATAGCCAGGGAGTATGATAAACAATAATTCAATGTTAGAGCTAGGAATGGAAAGGAGAATTCGTAGGCCCAATTTCTCTATTTTAAATAGTGTCTGAGTCTTCATCCTTGAAGCTGCTGATAGTTTTGTCATCTGTTTCTTGAGAACAGAATTGGCCTCCTCAAATGGAAACAACCATAGTCCACTTTCAGCTGTAATTCAGAATTCGTGTTTAGCATGGATAACAGTCCAGAACTGCCATAAATTACCATTTCCAAAAATGACTAAATGTCTTGAAGCATAAATCCCATTTTCAGAAGTCACTGAGGATCCTAAGTCCCATTAACTATCAGTGAGATTTAGGCTTCTGAGCACCAAAGTCCATGTAAAACTTGGGAGTTAAGCACTTGATGGAACTGTTTTCCCATGTGAAAAGGAGTAATTTTATAGAAAAGGTGCATAATATTCCTTATTAAATTTGTAGACTGTTCATTACCACCATATAATTATCAAATCGCTTAACATATTACATTTGCTAAGCACCGGGTGGCAGAGAACACATGGTGTATTCAGGAGTTGTGCACCAGTCTATTAGCTGGCTGTTTCCTCTCTTCTCCCCCATGAGGGAGAGCAAGAAGAGGGCTATTAAAACATCTTGAATACATAATTTTTAAAATAAGAGGCCATGTAAACAGACTGACCATTTCCTAAAGTATATTTAATGTCCTTTCATGGTTGCAAGTTGAACTGTATTGAATTAGTAATAGAGAGGTAGCCGTGTTAGTCTGATCTTGCAAAAACAAAAGGAAAAACTATGTAGCACTTTAAAGACTAACAAGATGGTTTAATAGGTGATGAGCTTTCATGGGCCAGACCTTTGGAGGTTACCTTTGGAGTTTATTATAACAAATGCAGTGTGTGTGTGTGCGTGCGCGCCATTGTATATACCTTCTCCGATAGGAGGCAGATGCTACTGTAATTTCTTTGGTGATTAGCCCTTTGAAGACCCCTCCCCCCCAGTGCCAAGAGATATGTAGGTCAAACTGGATCCTCCAGTGACCAGACAGGTCAAGAAAGGACTTTTGATAAATAGCTTGATTTTGAACAGGCTCAGGGCCATCTTCTGGATCCAGCAAATGAACGGAAGCCTCGTTCATGGAGGGCCCTTAGAGACTAATTGGAAGGAATTGGCCTGCTGAGGCCCCATGAGACTGTGTGTTTGCTATGAGCTGAAGACTTGCATAACTTATGACCTCACAGAAAACCCTGTGCATAGGGTGATGAAGGACTGTTCCTGCCAGAGCTTCTATTAGAGCTCGGGGAGAGAGAGGTGGTGGCTGGTGAGTGGATTGGTTTGTGTGTTGGTTATTTTGTTGTTTTAAATACATTTTCTCTGTAGTGCTTTTACCTAAGAATAAAACAGGCTTGCTTAAAAAGAGCAGTGTGTGAACTTGCAAACTACCAACAATCTGTGTGTGGTCAGTCTCTGAAGAAAAACCAAGCAGGGGCACTTGGGCAGCTGGTCTCCCCTGGGAATAAACACTGTGAAGGCAGGGACCTGTGCAGCCTGAAATAGACTGGTCAGAAGGGAGTGAGCACATGGATGTCCACCCAAGAAAGACAACTGGAGATCTGAAGCCTGTGAGTGGATGTACTTTTTAAATATATTAGAGGGATAAATACCAGGGAGGGAGAGGAATTATTTAAGCTTAATACCAATGTGGACACAAGAACAAATGGATATAAGCTGGCTAGTAGGAAGTTTAGACTTGAGATTAGATGAAGGTTTTTAACCATTAGAGGAGTGAGGTTCTGGAACGGCCTTCCAAGGGAAGTAGTGGGGGCAAAAGATCTATCTGGTTTCAAGATTAAACTAGATGGGTTTATGAAGGGGGATGGTTTGATGAGATAACATGATCTTGGTAACTAATTGACCATTCATTATCAGTGGGACTAGGTCAATGGAGGGATGATAGGAGTTACTATAGAGAACTTTCTGGGTGTCTGGCTGATGAGTTTTGCCCACATGCTCAGGGTTTAGCTGATTGCCATATTTGGGGTCGGGAAGGAATTTTCCTCCAGGGTAGATTGGCAGAGGCCCTGGAGGTTTTTTGCCTTCCTCTGTAGCATGGGGTTCAGATCACAGCTAGAGGATTCTCTGCATCTTGGGGTCTTCAAAGTATTTGAAAGCTTCAACATTTGAGATATAGGTGAGAGGATTATTCTAGGAGTGGTGGGTGAGATTTTGTGGCCTGCACTGTGCAGGGGGTCAGACTAGATGATCATAATGGTCCCTTCTGATCTTAAAGTCTATGAACCTATGACCCTTGCTGGACCACTGAAGGGTTATACAGGAACACTTGCCCTGAACTGTGACAGGATGTTCATTGATGATAAGCCCTAAAATTGCATCTACTTTCTCTCTCTGACTTTCTGTGCCAAGCTCAGTCATTTTGTGTATTTGTTTGGTAACACAAATGAAGCGATCCCGCATTCCTAAGCCGCTCTTCAATAGCAAATGAGCACGCACTAAAAGAGGAGCAGTGCCCAGGAATATAAATGTCAAGTTTCCAAAAGGATTTGATGCATGAGGTTAATAAAGCTATGCAGAGATGATGGCAATATCTTGCTAGTATCCTTTCAAAGTTTCCCTAAATAAATATCAACAACCTTACCAGCTAATTGGCATGATGGCAGAAGACTTGTTAGATGCTTCACTGTGGAGCGATCTCATTTTAAAGAGCAAATGACTCATGTTGAAAGAACATTCTTTCGAGATGAGTAAGTGGCTTAAACCACATCAACATTCGACATTAATGAGCCAAACAAACTGTGGACTTCTCAGGTCCTGGTTAATAAAGAAAGACTTCAGTTTTAGTTTTATTCCCCATTCTTGGTCTAAGCATTTGACCTCAATTTAAAAACAGTGTCTGGGTATAATTCACCATTCTCCACAGAAAGGGAGCAATTCTCCTCTCATTTGCATGAATAATTTACATGCTCCCTTGATTCTGGAGGAGTTAACTCCTGATTTCCCTGAGTATCACTAAGAATCGAGCATCAATTTTTTTAATAGAATAGAATCAAGGCACCAATTAAGCAGCAGTTGTCTCAAACAGTGTGTCACAAAAGGGATCTGACCTAATAATACCGTTTGGAGTAGTTTTGACCACATGACATGACAGAGCCCACCTGTAAGGCCTAAGTAAGGGTATGTCTACACTACCCCCCTAGTTTGAACTAGCGGGGGTAATGTAGTCATCCGCAGTTGCAAATGAAGCCCGGGATTTGAATTTCCTGGGCTTCATTTGCATGAAGCCGGCTGGCGCCATTTTTAAATGCCAGCTAGTTTGGACCCCATGCCGCGCGGCTACACGCAGCATGGACTAGCTAGTTCGGATTAGGCTTCTAATCCGAACTAGCTGTACACCTCGTGGAACGAACTAGCTAATCCGAACTAGCTAGTCCGTGCCGCATGTAGCCATGCGGCACGGGGTCCGAACTAGCCGGCATTTAAAAATGGTGCCGGCTGGCTTCATGCAAATGAAGCCCGGGAAATTCAAATCCCAGGCTTCATTTGCCACTGCGGATGACTACATTACCCCTGCTAGTTCAAACTAGCGGGGTAGTGTAGACATACCCTAAGATACATACAGACAACCCAGTGCCTGTCTTACGGAGTTGTGTGTCTGATGTCTCCTTGTCCAAAAAAGCTGAAACTGGTGAGAGAGATTTTCACTAACTGTGGGCAAGGACTTCTGGACTGAATACTGACCAAAAGAATGCAGACTAAGATTCTTCAAAATAACTTGGTGCCTAAAACTTAGGCTCCTTAATCATATTTAAATATCTAATTATGGTCTAATTTTCTAAGTGCTGAGTGCCCAGCAGTGCAAATTTTGTAACAGAAGCTACAGCGTATAGGAGAGAGCAGAAAAGGCCATTGTACCTTTTTTAGTACCCTGCTATGGGACGATGCTTCAAAATGGATAGTAGGCAGAATTCATTTTGTGCTGTGCGCTCAGTATCCTATAATGACTGTACCATGGGGCTGGCTCTGTCTTCCAAGCCATCGTATTTTAAGAAAGGGAGCATGCCTGGGAAAGAAAAGCAAGGTTTAGTAAGCTACAAAACTATGGTCAGAGGCAGTGTTCAAGAAGGCTTACTTTACTCCTGCTGATTATTATTCTGTTTGGATAGAGGCAGATGTGGGGAGGAAAGAAATGAAAACAGCCCCAGGACTTTAGGGCTGTGTGGTCATAGGATAGTCAGCTGAAATTTACTGTGGCTGTGTTGTCTTCCTAAAACTGGAACAATCTGTAAAGTAGCCTTGGTTGCAACCTTGTTGATGAAGGGGCAACCCTCTGGCTGGCAAATTTCCTTAAGACTAAAGCTGCATTCCTTCAGTATTCACTGGAATGTGCTTCATGCAATGGTTGAGGACTTTTTTCTCCCTCCCTTGCACAGAAAGGGAGTAGTTCCTGTTGAAGAAGAGGAGGCATTGTATGCCAGGGATCACATGTGAGCATCCACCACCCAAGAAGGAACACACATGTCCAAAACTTCAGAAATGCAGGCATTTTCGGTGAAAATCAGGTTCAGATTTTCACTTAAGTGACATTTCTTTGTAAAACAGCATTATCAGTTAATGCTGACCTACAAAGGACAGTAGTATTAGAAATTGTGGGAAGCTATATTGATGGCTAGTACTTGAACACCACCTTGGAGTCACATTTCATTCAGTAAGTGATAACTCCAGCCTCTCAAATAGTCATAGCTAAGTATGCTATTTTTGGACAATTTCTAAAAGGAAAGGATAGAGGGATTTGGTCTCTTCATCTCGGTTCAATCCCCATTAGCTGCAGCTGCTTGCACTGCTGTTTATTGAGCTTTCAAACAAAAAAACCAACTTTTTTCATGTCATCCATCTTCTCCGAACAAGGTATCAGAACCCCCACTTGAAGTACTTTTGGAGATTCATGCTCTAAATCAGGCATGTCCAAAGTCCGGCCCGCGGGCCAATTGCGGCCCGTGTTCCGGTTTAATACGGCCCCACAGGTAATTTGGCAATATCTATCTTTTATGGCCCCCAACGAATCCATATGTATTGAGATGAATACATTGTAAAATCTCAGTTAATGTCAGTTGGTCTAAATCAGTTATAAATATATTTGGACACAACATGTATACTTGGTGTTATGTTCCTGTTCATATTTTTTTAACTTAAAAGTTGACAGACAACCTTTATTACCAATAATATGTAATGTACTTTACAATGTTCCTGACATATATTTCAGCTTCTTGGATTTTTTTTTCATCTGGCCTTCAGATATGAAAGGCAGAGTGATTTAACACCTGTTTAGATTTGTCATCCATGTGACGAAATGAAAAGTATGCTGTTTGCAATAAACTTTGCATAAAATAGTTAATTTGCATTTAATTTTAATGGTTCAAAGAATGTCAGGCAAAATGGTCGGCCCTCACGCATGTTCACGTCATCAAATCTGGCCCTCTTTGAAAAAAGTTTGGACACCCCTGCTCTAAATTCATTGCTTTGGCTTGCAAGTCTAAATTTGATACAGCAGGTTCTCAAACTCCTACATTTAAAAAAACAGTGCATGATATAAGGAGCCTGTTAAAAGCTGGGATTACAATTTTGCAAGGTCAGAATGATAGAGCAAAATCTTTTAATAGTGTCCTTAGTGAAGAAAACATTCTTCTCTCTTGTGGAATAGGAATTATGGAGAATATTAATCCTGCATTGACAATATAAAGACAATGATCACAAAATATGTACAGCCTGCCTCACTTAATTTTCCTTTTAATTTTAAATGTTTACCTCAGAGGTACTTTATTCTGACTTCATAGAACCATTACTGCTGGCACTTTTTACATAAAGAAAGGGTTTTGTGAGATTAAGGTATCTTTTCTGATATTCTGAGATTTTTAAAAGTGCAGAATGTTGCAGCACCTGCTCAGATATTTACAAGAAACCTTTTCACTGAAAAACAACAAATTGATTAGAGATAATTTAGATGGTTCAGATGCTTTCAAATTAAATCATTTCCAAGTTTCATTAAACTTTTTGGGTATTACTGCTGGAATATTTATTGTAAAGAGCAAAGTATTCGTTATATGCTTCTCAGTGAAGATAATATCAAATATCCCAAAGGAGCAAGTTTGAGAGAAATAATTTTCAACACTGAGCCTGCCTACCTAACCTCTGGCCACCCCACAATCTTATCTTGCTGGGCCAGAACTCTGGTCTCCCCCAGCCAAGGCACAGAGTTGGGGTAACAGCCCTGCAACAGAGCAGACACTGAACTAGCTCACTGGGAGAGCTGAGCTACGAGGACCTTGACAACATCTGGGAACACAGCTCCAAAGAGAACCAAAATGCCAAATAAATCCATCTTACTCTGTATAAAAGTTTTATACAGCTCATACGGTTTGCCCACTTTATCAATAAAAGAGAAATATGCATAGTAGTTGCTCTTGCCCCTCCCCAGGAAATTATTTACACCAGGCTTGATAATAAACAAGTGTTTTATTAAGTATAAAAAGTAGGATTTAAGTGATTGCAAGTGAAAAGAGACAGATCAAACTAAGTTACTAAGCCAAAATGAAAATACTCTAGCTAATCCTCTTACTCTAAGAAACTTGTTATATGCAAATTCGTACCCTAATAGTTGTTCTAATCATCTTTCACAAGTTGGGCAGACTCCTATATTGGGGCCAAACCTTCTCCCTGTTCAGTTATAGATGTTTCCAGGAGGGATCTTGGTTGGCAAGTGGGGTCTCCTGGTGTCTGGCCACTACCCTCATTATTTGGGTTCCCACTTTTATATCCCTTTCATCCAAGACAAGAATTCTTTGTGCTCGGTTCAACTTTTTTCACCTTGAGTGGGAAAGTGCCAAATCCAAAATGGCCTGGCCACGTGTTTATAAGACCAACAATAGTTTGAACTTACAGGAAAACAAATTGATTTAGAGATCATTGTCTTGAGCATTAGGCCTTTATGTCTCTGGAGTATTACTAATAGCCCTCATTAGTATATGTAGAATTACAGACTAATTCACACATCATTTTTCTAACTTCACGTAGAAGAAAGACACATTCACAGAAATAGAATATACACATTCAGTAGATCGTAACTTTAAAATTGATATGTTACATGATGCATTTTGACTAACGCATCTGAGTTATGCATATTCATAAGCCAGTTTTCATAAACCATGGAGGGGCCATGACAGAGCATACAAGAGAAGACACAGAAGCTCTTTCAAAAAGTAAACATAGCATAGGCACTAAATAATAAAGATCACAGTATGATTAAGTTCTACATCCATCAGAAGAGAAATCATACCAAAAAGAGTTCTCTGTCACTATCTTTAGCAAAGAGAATTTTAATACGAAAACGGTAACAAGCAATTTCTGCACTTGCCATAAGGATGTTACAAAATCTTGAATGGGAAGTGGGATAGTACATGTGGTCATGAATGGGTAGGCAGGTGGCCTCAGAAGAGAATCTTTGTATTAAATTATCATCCACATTATTTAAAAACTTTGAGAACCTCTGCAATGAAAAGCTACAATTCAGAGAAGACATGCACCTTTCAGTCGAAAGCTACAAAAATTTTGTGGTCTCATTGTGGCTGCTGTTGGGCATTTGTTCACATTACCAGAACAGCCCAGGTTGGCATGGATGATTGATTTCTGTTTGATATTGGAATTCTGTAGAACAGCATTGAGGTGCCAAGAAGATTTTGTTGGTACCCTGGTTTACCAGTGAGTGGTTTAGTCCATCATTTTCCTGAACACTGAGTTCCTCTGAAAAGATCATTTAAAAAGAGTAGAATGAAATAAATACATTGAAATGCACCTGATCTCTACCTCAAATCTAGAATAAGGTTTGTGGTACAATTGATTGGTTACTTGTATCATTAAAAATTTAAGATCAGATTGTGAACCACTTCCCTTTTGGTGGTAAGCAGTTACTCAAGTATATCCATTTACTGTGGCAACACTTGATGGAATGATTACTGGGAGTTACAATGGAAATAAGGGGATTAGTGTCTTCTGGGTCACAATCTTTTAGATTTTTGGGAACAAAATATTCTAGCATTTGAGACCAGGAGGCACAGAGAGACAGACAGAAGAAATCTAGTTGACAAACTTCTTTTGCACAGTTAATTATCTAAGTTATTTCAGCAGCTAAAAAGAGGAATGGGTGTATATATACACATGCTATATTCCAGAAATGCACACATTAACTATTACATAAACTCAGTATTACTCTTCCAGAAAAAGCCTCTTCTTTGAGTTCACTTCAGTTAGCACAGCTTTCCAAAGAGAAGCCTCTCCTGAAGGCACATTTTACTGACAGAAATTGTGAAGGTTGTACGGAGTTTGCAATTTGGCAAGGTCTCCAGCCCAGATGGGTTTACTAATGACTTTTGCAAGGTGTTTAAATCAGATTCTAGTGGAACATGGGACTGCCATGTTTAATTACTCTAAGTTAATGGAGCTTTTTTTGCCAGACGTTTCCCTGTATGCTAGAATCAGAGCCATTGTTGAAGAACTACACGGACCAAGAATGCCATCTCCCCCCACCCCAATCCCCATAACTCAATTCACTAGTAAATTGCAATACTGAAATGTTGGCCAAAGCCTTAATTTTATCTGCTCAAAGATGATTTTTCCTATTGTTCAAACATTTTAGCAGAGACAGATATTTGTTCCACTTTAGAAAACAATTTTGGCCCACACAGTGCAAAGTGGATACAGAATATAATTTGAATCAACTGAGTTTATGTACAGAGAGCTTTTGCACTGGGCTTTAAAACTGATTTTATATATTCACTTAGAAGCCATGTCTTGGGTCTGTGCTTTCAATAATACCACAGTCTCAAACTGCTTTCTTCTTGGCAAACTAACATCAAAGGGGCTCGTTAGCTTCAATTCATTTCATACAATTGCACCTTTCCAGTAGATTTTAAGGATAATACTATATGTGGAATTGCAGCAAAAGACGATGAACATAAAACAGTCTACTCTAAGCTATCATCAGTACGCTTTCATATCTCACAGATGCTAACAGCATAATCAACTCTGATTGCACACAGTAAAGATGGCAAGTTCTCTGGCATTAAGATACATTTTCAAAATACTTGATGCCTTTTGAGTGATTTGTATATATTTTGCCGTGGTATAGTGATAGTTCTTTTAGGTCAATACATATACGTTGCTGGATTGTTTTTGGTCTCTGATCAGGATATCCTGTCTGGTAGAGATCAGATCACACCGAAGACAGCATCAACCATGACCTGATCCTGGGAAATGAATGGGAACTAAAGATGCTTAGATTTTTCTCAGCATCAGATTACAAATAATTAAGATTGCAGAAAAATACATATATGTAGGTGACATTCACAATGGACTGAACAGGAACTTAAACTGTAGGTGTGTTGAATGGTAACAAAAAGAAACATCATTTTTGAGGTTTATATTTTTAATGTTTATTAAAAAAGCAAAATGTATGTTCATCTCAAATGAAACAGTTAAAAATGTTAAAGCACACAAACAAATAGTGTACTAGCAGCATCCAATTGTTAGAATTTTCTAAAATTTCAGTACAGTCTCAGCAAGCTAAAACTATTACAGCTTGCAGCCAACTGTCTTCACCATAGTGCAGATAAAACAAAAACTTTATAAAATTAACAACTGCAGGTTAAATAAGCTTAAATAAAGGTGTTAAATACAAGACACTTGATCAAAGCTTCTGTACAAAGATAAATGAATTTGGCATTATACAAGTGATTGGTTGGCTCACACCATACATGATTTTAATAGATAGGCAGTATAACTGTTTTAGCTGAACATCAACTATACAAAATTATCTGAAGTTGGAGTGGGCTAACCCAGTGAGCCATTTACAAGGCATGTGTATCTTTAGAAAATCAGAACACTGTATATTCAGGCACCATTTGTTCCTGCAAATAAATAATCTCTAATGTATCTGCATCCAAACTAGTGTTAAACACATCAGTGCTAACGTTTTATAAACACAGCTTTGTGACTATTCACTATACCTCCATTCTTATTGCTATGACAATGTGACTGTGGAAATAAACTACTGTACATACAAAAAATAGAGCACCTTTTAAACATTAAGGTATATGTCAGGTTATTCTTTTTATCTTACAATACTGAAGCCCAAACTACTGTAAATTGCTTTAACATCTTCACCAGAGCACCTGAAATACAGGAAATAAAACCCAAAACTTTTCCTCTTCAGGTAACTCTAACCCAGAGCATCTTCTAAAAATGTCTAAAATGACACCAAGAATTTTACATTCATTTTCACACAACAAATGTCTGATATTCTCTTCTTTCTTCAGATGACTACAAAGACAGATCCCACATGGCTCTCAGTCTTGTTCAAATGAATAGAGCTGGACAGAGAATATAGCAGAAACATCTAAAATGGACTGTGAACACAATGAATTTATATTTCACTAATTCAAAGATACAGCTGTTTTCAGGTCAAATAGCATTTTCCAAAGGCCTAGCCATTAGGACTTTTTGTCTATGGTATTGAAAAACCATTCTGTAAATTTTCTTAGTTGAGCAGCTGCTGTCTGAGACTCCTCCTGAAGCCTCATATTATCTTGTCTTAGATGCTGGACTTCAGCTTGGAGAACTGCTTTGTCTTGTTTTTCCTGGTTAATAAAATAGAAGTTGAAGCAAGTGAGCAGCAAGGATGACATTATTTCTGTTACTTATATTTCTAAGTGAGTCACAAAGCTCCCTAATCCACCATGACAACTATTGCACTGTAAGCTGAATCCCAAAATTTTCTGCAATGTTGTACTGAGGAAGATAATATGGCAGGCTAAAAACAAAACAAAATGCAATTTCTGTATGGGAATTCTAGAACCCAGTAACAAAGTTGTGAGCACTAAAGTTATTCTACAATTCAGATTAGACTCATCCCTAAAAATAGGGTCTGAATTTAGAACACTCCCCCAAATATTTAAAGATCAGAAGATTAACAAGTGATACAGAAAAATTCAAGTCAAAAGGATTTGATTCCACAAATACAAAGCTAAAGCAAAAATGTTTGGCTTCAGTCATTTCTCTCTAATGTTTTATTTCCTCAACAAAAGCAGTATGTGGTCTGTTTAACAGATCTGGCAGCCAGGTTTCTGTGTCCAGCTCTATCGCTAACTCCGTTTGATTCCGTTACAAACCATTCTGTGCCTCAGTTTACTCATCTGCAAGTTGAGTACCAGACTCCTAGCATATAGTCTCAGATTGTAAATAGCTGGATTCACTGGAGATGCACCTCATTGTAGGTTGGTCTGGGAATTAGCTTTCACTCCTCGTGGTACCTGTCGTCGGCTGCTCAGGACTTAAAGTGCTCCATCTCCTGGATTCAGCCCTCTGGCCAAGTTGCTTTACAGTCCCCCGTTCCAGGGTATCAAAGACCCACTGGACAAGTTGTCCAAATTCAGGGCAACACTATTTCCCAAGGGGAAAGTGGGACACTACATGGTGCTAGTCTGGGAGCCCCACACAGGGCTGGTTAGAGCCACTTGTCCAAGTGCCAGATCCTCCTTCCCATATACGCATGGCCCAAACCACTTGCCTGAGCCTTCCTCTCTCCTGCATGGGGGCTGGTCCAAGCTGCTCTCCTCTGACCCATTCCTCTCTATCCCTCCCCTTTAAAAAACAAAACAAACAAAAGTGGGCATTTGTCACACTGATCCAGCTGACAAGAGCAAATGGGACAAATGCTCACTTTTGTTAAACAAAATCAGGACAGCTGGGACAGAGCTTAAAAAAGGGACTATCCTGGCCAAAACTGAACATATGGCTATCCTATCCAAAAGCCGCAAATGAAAAGCTATCTTTCATTTTACCTATAGTGGCTGATACAGCAACGTGGGGCTGCCCACAAGTCTGGGTCCCAGCCCAGAGGAACTATGACTAGCAATGCAATTCTGCTCAGTCTCTGATGCGGTTTCCCTGGGCTCTTTCATAGCCCTAGTCCTTAGTCTACCTCTGCTCCCTGTGGCTACATCATTTCTCTTGGCCTCTTGTCTGTCTCCATAGCTCACTTTCCTTCTGAACTTCCACATTATTCCTGACCAACTCTCTTTCCTTCTAGGGAGTGACTGCATGCCCTTCCCTGAAGTCCCCTCCCTGGCAACACTTCCTGTCTTTATAATCTTATCTCAGCTTCTCCCACAGTGGTTCTTGAAGTTAGGCCTTCTCAGGCACAGCATGTAAGGTTAATTAGCCCCCTTTTGCCCACACTAACCCACTCAGGGTTTATGCGGGGTGAAACCCCATCACACAGATGTGCCACTCTTTAAAACCCTGGGATGAAAGGTACCATACAAGTATAATTAAGAGCAATGGAGACATTTAATTCCGATGAAGAGATTTTTACCTTCCGGAGGTCAGTTTGTAGTTGCCGGAGGATCACTTCCAGCTGGTTTACTTTCCCAGTCAGAGTAGATGGCGTGTGCTCCCTACAAAGTAAACATCACTCCAGAATTAGTTCAAAATACTTCCTTCCTTAATGTCAACAAAATATACTTTTATAGGGACACATCACAAAAAACAATTGACCCTGGGCCAACTGGGTACATCAGCTGGAAAAAGCAACAATAGGCTTGCTCAACCATGAACTCACTACTATAAGGTTTGAAATACGTTGCTGCATCTCACACTAATGAAGCAGAAATGAAAAATGACTTGAACAAATAAATGCTTCAGATATTACTCATATATTCACAGTGCAAATGAATGGTTCAACTAAATAATGCAAAGAGTGCATTTGTTAACAAGCTGTTTTCTGATCAGGAACATTAGTAACAAAGCAAGTTGCAACAGCAATGATTATAAACCTACAGGCTCATTTTAGTTCTTTTCTCTAGTTGGCAATTGTGCCATTTCAAGTAAAAAGATAAACAAATGACTTTATAGAGAAACATTTTTTAAAGGTCAAATGCACAACATAGCCACAGGTTAATCAAATGCATGTCTGAGAGAAAATGCAGAGAAGCGCTTTTTTCCCCTATGTATGACAGTGAACACTCTGGGAGACAGTTGCATACACATTCACAGATTAAATTAGATGCAATATGAATTATTTCATCTAGATGAGAGAAGCTGAAGAAATATACAAAGCTGAATCAGCTGCTGCATACAAGTTAGCAAATTGGACAGGTTTGACGACACTAAAAATGGAATGCCTACATGCATTTTTGCTATTCCTGATGCCCACCAGCTGGCTAGAAGAGGCATTGTGAGTTTAAAGTCATTGAGACGTGTGCTTTACCATGTAAGTAGATTCATTTGTCTAAAATTGGTTCTAATTGAAATGACAGTCTAATAAGCAAAAAGACTAAAGTTCCTCCCTTCCATTTTTAATTCCACTCCTCAAGTTGAAAAACAAAGCAAACCAAAAATGTTTAAACTACTAACAAATAAATTCTATTGCTGAATCTTCCTGTTTTGGGAATCCACAACTCCCTAGTAGAGAGAATGGAAATGAGGTGATAATCTAGAGCTCCAACCACGAGACTAGGGTAGTCTTGATACTTATTCCGTGTGGATTTAAGAGAGTTACAATCTCTCTGCTTCATCTGTAAGCAGGGGTGAATGGTTTCCTGAATTTGTTCTCTGAAGATACACAGCTGCTGTCTTTGCTTGTACCAAACCACCAGACAGGGAACTCCAGTGATTGTGAAGGCCTATGCCCCTTGTTCCATCCCTGCTGTGCAGACTTACCCAACACCCAGTGATCAGTTCTATCCACATGATGGAACTGATCAAAAATAAATGAAACAAAGTGTGTTTAAAATGAGGGGAGGGATTGGGGAAATACAACAAAGGATTACAGGACTCATCTTTGAAGGAAGATAGAGCAGGGAGTGGTTATCGGTAGACCAGATTGAACCCCATGTTAGGTGCTAATTTCAAACAGAAAAAGGCTACCCTGCAAGCTTTCTAGATGGAAACTGACCGGGACTGGCTGCTGAAGCAGAAATCTCTCTGATGCAATGTAAAGGGGTATTCACTCAAAGGCTACATCTAGATTGCATCCCTCTGTCAAGGGTTACGGGATCTTTCGAGAAAGCCTGCCATTTTCGAAAGAACCGCGTCTAGACTGTGGTTTTACTTTCAAAATGGCGCTTGTTGGAAAGAGCGCCATGACATGATTATGCAAATGAGGCATGGGATATTTAAATCCCCAATTCATTTGCACTTTCGAAGTGCCTCATTTACATCCCTCTGCCAACAGAGGGATGTAATCTAGACGTAGCCAAAGTTGTACATCTGTGAAGGCATAGCCATGAAATGCACAGAGTCATTTAGACAGTACTCTTGGAAACAAGGTGCTCAGTTGTATTTGATCTTAAAGAGGAAACAAAAAGCTTCACAGACTTCAAGAACTTCAGTCATCTCTACACAAATGCCCAGGACTTGTTTTCACGCAGAGTTTGTAGAGTTGTTAGTATGGTCAGGTAGTTAGGGTAAAGTGACAGATTTCGCTGAAATTATTTGGAAAGAAGTTAAGAGGTACTCAAGCTTTATATTTTTAAAGCGTGGGCATATAATGGATCAGTAGGGTCTGACATTCTTGGCTAGAAGGAACTGGATCTGTTCTGTAGTGATGAACAAAGCTAACTGGATTTGTGCAGTAGCGAATGTTCTTCGAAATGCGTGTCCTTGTCAGTGCTCCACTTCAGGTGCTGGTTTGTCCTTGCACTGGTGACTGGAGATTTTTGGTACAAGTGCCCTGCTGCTCCGCGCACGCGCAGTAACTCCATCTTGTGTCATGGCTATCCATTGTCTGCATGCGGGACACAGCATCTCCATTCCTTTTCTACCTTGGATATAGCTCCAAAGAGTCTCTAAAGTAGGGGAGGAGGGAGGGTAGTGGAGCACTCACAGGGACACACATTTGAAGAACTATTGATACAAAGTGAGTAACTTTCTTTTCTTCTTCAAGTGATGACCCTGTAGGTGATCCATTTCAGGTGACTAAAGAGCAACATCCAGCTGAGGTGGTGGGGCTTTGGAGCCGCATTCCAGGCATAGTGGATAGCACTGCCTGTCCCACTGATGTAGTCGGGATTGGACCAGATGTTATAGCATAGTATCTGGCGAAAGCGTGCTCTGATGACTAGGGTTGTTGCTCTGCAAATGTCTGACACACGTTATTGAGAAATGCCATCAGTGGTGCTACAGCTCTGGTGGAATGAGAGGTGATGGTTGCAGGTGTCTGGTTGTTGTGAATGGTGCTGCAGATGTGGACACAGGAGGAGATACACTTTGATGACAGGAGGAAACTGACTGTCTTTTGAATCTTTCTGCAATGGAAACAAAGAGCATTGTGGATTTTCTCTAGGACTTTGTCCTGTTGAGGTAAAAAGCGATGGCTTGTTGAATGTCCAGAGAGTACAAGGAGACTTGGAGTGCATTTTCACCACACAGTTTCAGGAAGAAAGCAGGTAAATTTGTCAGTTCATTTATATGAAAAGAAGTGAGGACTTTCAGGAAGAATTTGGGGTAGGGTCTTAATGTTACCTTGTCCTTACTAAAAATCATGCAAGTGGGGTTGGCCATCAAAACTGCTATTTTGTCCACATGTCTACTTGATGTGATTGCTACAAGAAAGGCTACCTTCATAGACATGTGCAGGAGAGAGCATGTGGCAAGTGGTTCAAAGGAGGTCTCATGGGACTTTTGAGGATAGGATTGAAGTCCTACAAGGGAGTAGGTGGTCTCACTACAGGAAAAATGTTTTGGAGACCAATTAAAAACCTTTTGGTATACACATATCCTGGTTGATGTTAGGGGAAACTTGAGGTATGTCTACACTAGCCCCCTAGTTCGAACTAGGGAGGCTAATGTAGGCATTCAAAGTTTCAAATGAAGCCCGGGATTTAAATATCCTGGGCTTCATTTGCATCTTCCCGGGCGCCACCATTTTAAAAAGTCCCTTAGTCCGAACTCCGTGCCTGCGGCTACACGCGGCACGGAGTAGGTAGTTCGAATTAGGATCTCTAATTCGAACTACCGGTCCACCTCGTACAACTTCGAATGCCTACATTAGCCTCCCTAGTTCGAACTAGGGGGCTAGTGTAGGCATACCCTTGAATACTTCAAACTTGAATACCTCCGCAATAAGGTTTGTCGGAGCCCGAAACCTGTCTAGCAGCAGGAATGCCCTCACACAGGTCAAGTAGAACACCACTCTGATGAATTCTATCCACTAGAATTAACATGACCTTCTTTTGTTGAGCAGTAGTCCCAAGGAGAGGCACATAGTTTGCAGAACTGTGTCATCTTTGGGCTGTCTTTGGGCCATGCAGTTGTTGAGGTATGGATAGAATTTGATTCCCGACACCTGAGGTAAACCACCATCACTGCATTGCACTTGGTAAACAACCTTGGTGTCGTAACCAGATCAAATAGAAGGACTGCAAACTCGTAGTGGGCAGAACCAATCATAAATTGGAGGAAGCATCTGTTACCTGGGAAGATTGCTACGTGAAAGTATGCATCCGTCAGGTTGAGGGTGACATACCAGCACCACAGATTGAGAGAGGGAATAATGGAGGCAAGAGGAACCACGTGAAATAGCTTCTTTAAGTACCTATTGTGGTCTTGCAGGTCCAGAATCCTTTGGCCTTTGGGATTAAGAGATACTGGGAACAGAAACCCATTTCCGTATGTGAGCAGAACCACCTCCATCATTCCCAGTCGCAGTAACCCCTGAACTTCCTGAATGAGGAGACTTTTCTGAGATGGGTCCCTGAACAGGAACATGTGTGTGAGTGTGAGTGAGTGTGTGTGTGTGTGAGAGAGAGACACACACCATGTTGAGGATTTAGCAATCCAAGATTATAGTGGTCCATACAGGGAGGGAAAAGGAAAGGTGGCTGGAAAAAAAAAATGGAAATTGGATCTGAGGAACAGTTTGGCTGGTCACCCTTGGATGCACTCTTACATGATTTCTTGGCTCCTTGTTTGGAGTGGATTGAACATAGCTGGGGAAAGGGTGAGGGCAGTTGGTGGCTATAGCACTTGATCCTTTTGTGTGGTGGGTCCCACAGGACTGATTCAATTGCCCAAGTTGGCTGCAGTTTGAATGGCTTACATGCTGAGCCTGGGACATAGGGTAACAGGATTTTCAGGGTGATCTAGGTTGGAAGTGACCTGCTGACCTTGGTGTCATCCTGGGGAACCAGGTAAGAGGACCCCGTGATGGCCTCATTTGGAGTTGAGGAAGAAGATGCCAGTACCACAGGTTCCATGGCACTCACTGGTGGGCAAGCAGGTTGTCGCCCCAAGTTCACCTAAACCTGAAGGGTGGTCTTCTCTGAAGCCTCAAGCACCAGGGGGGTTGGGATGTCAAAGCTACTGGCCTATCCAAAACTCCTGGCACCACGTGGGCAGGCTGGGAGAGCTGGGTGAACCTCCCAGGGGTTCTATGGGCACCATGGCACCAGTCACTGTGCTTAGGGCCGTAGGGCAGGTTTTGGTGCTGCTATTGTAGCACAGCATCTGGGAGGCTGTGCCACAGTCAGGGGTCCTTGTTTCATGCCAGAGCAATTGGTACCCATTGACCAGGTTCTGCTGGTGTGGTGGCTTTGAACCAAACGGTTCCTGTTGTTGTGCTTAAAGGAGGACTGGTCCAAGTGGGATATGCGTTTTGATTGGAACCTTAGTGACCAACACCACTCGGCAGATCTACATTAGCAATCCCATGATCTACACCTTGTGCTACATGACCAGTACTAGGACATGGAACAAGACCTGGAGATGTCATGGGCTGGTTGTTGGGGAATCTGCCCAAACACAGTGATTCCATTCTCAGAAACGATTGGTGGGCTGGTGGCTGTGGTCCTCTGATTGGTCCCAAGATCGGTCCTGAACTCTTGGCAACACTAAGGATTGGTCCCAGTGTTCCTTATAGAGAGCGTGTGCCACAGTGGGTCTGCCCCAGATTACCAGTGAGCTATGCCTGGAACCCAGCTGCTAGTGCGTAAGATCTGGTGACTGCAGAGGTGTTCTGCTGCACCTGCCTCCTGGGCACTGAGGCATGATGGCTCTGGGCGGGTGAGCAGTGGTGGGATACCTCACACAATGGTGAGCAATGTCTCTGATGCAAGGACAAGTGGTTAGGTCCCAAGTTGGGTTTACCTCAAGAGCTGGGTACTACTGGGGCTGGTGCAGGCAGCACTAGGAACATTAGAATCTCCTTGACTAGCCTGGAGAGCTTAGGATGTCGATTGTACCTGCATCTGATGAAGGATGTCTATTACCTGCTTCTGTGTCAGGGCAAGTATGGGGTTGGCTGCATCAACATGAGCTGAGGCCCAGCTTCTTGAATGGGGAGATGTACTGCTCAGTGTGGGTGTTAGCTTGCCTCCTGCCCTGCCCTTCCCCTTTCCCTTGTGGACAGTAGGAGAACATCTCTTAATGGCCTTCTTTGGCTTCTTGGCCAGGGCCGTAGGAAGAAATTGGTGCTGGCAGGACACTGTTCACCAACACCATGGTGCCAAGTTGGATCTCTGCACTGGGGTTCCATCAGGTGCGCTTGAAGCTGAATATCATGCTCCTTCATAACCCTAGGTCTGAAGGAGATGCAGACATGACATGTGTCAGATATGTGCCCTTCACCCAAGCACCTAAGACAACTACTGTGAGTACTGCTGACAGGCACAGGCTTTTGCAGTGATCATAGGGCTTAAAGCCTGGGGACCAGAGCATGCCCAGTCCCGTAGCTAAGTTCTGGGTGGGACTAAAGCAGTGGTTCTCAAGCTTTTTGGCCCATAGCCCACCCTACACAGTGCAGACCTTTCTGCAGACAACCAGCCAACCACCCATGACGACAAAATGTGTGGAGGAGGGGTTGTGAGTGTTAGGTCTGGGTGGGAGGTTGGGTGCAGGAGCGGGCTGAGGGTGGGGATTGTCTGGGTGGGAGGGAGATAGGAGTAGGAGGTCTGGGCATGGAGGGCGTGGGAGGCACTTACCTAGCTCCGTGTCGCTCACTCCTCCCAGGGACCAGGACCCCCTGTCTCCATTGGCCATGATTCCAGCCAATGGGAGCAGCAGGGAAGGCCTTCAGGTGAGTGGTTTCCTGTGCTGCCATTCCCCCATCCGGGGGAAGGGGGAGCAGCAGTGCACGGAGCCTCCTGCACCCTTTACAGTGGGAAGGTAGTGCTGGCGCTCCAACCTTGTGGGCGGATGTGATGCTGGAGTGTCAATGCAGGCTCCCTGCTGCAGGGAGAGAGGCAATCCACTGCAGCTCACCTGCAAGATGGTCGTGGACCACTAGTGGTTCATGGACCACACTTTGAGAGCCACTGGACTAAAGGAACTCTCAACTATTGCTAAAGTAACTAACTCAGATACTAACTATGTACACTAAATTACAGGTTCTACTAGTTCATAAGACTGAAGATTGAACAACACTAGTAAGAGCAGTGCACGTTCTGTGCGCCAACCATCATTGGCAGCAAAAAAAAAAACTTAGTGGGGAGAGCTGGCAGCACCCCTTATAAAGTGCCATTTGGGTGCCACTCTAGAGGGTGACAAAGTTGGTCCCCTATGGATATTGCTGGGGGGGAACCTTCTGGTACTGTGAATGTGGCAAGCACACATACCTAATATGAAATGGACACGAGCAAGCACTCAAAAGACTTTTTTTTTTTCTTGTCATGGAAAAGTAAAAAAGTTAGGCTTTGGTAAGTAAATCACATAGGAAAAGGAAGTTATGAGCCTAGGATATATTCTGTATTCTGAGTAAGTATTTGTCATCTGCTTCATAATAAAAAAGCTCTAAATCTTACATACCCAGTAGCATCAATGAAATCTTTTCCATTTGTTGGACCTTCATCCAAAGATAATTCTTGAGCACCCTCCAAACCTGCAGCTTGCTGCATATCATTTAGGGTGCAAAAAGATGCCACTCTCTGATCTGTAAAGGGAAAACCAAAGCTAAGGTAAAGATGATTTCATATAAAAAAAATCAGAGGCCAATGTACAATTAATTATTTGGACCTGGTTAGAACCTGAGAAATAGAGTTCTTTATTGCAGCTTTGAGGACAATCAGCAGATTTGTTCCAGTTACTTGCTCTTTCCAACATCTGTACAAACATCTGGTTTGCAAGTATCAGCAGAGTGATAGATTTGTTTTGACTAGTTAATGCTAATTTGAATAGTAAATTGGTCTTGCTGAAATCCACATATGACTTGTGAAACAGGGGCCATGACCAGTGGCAATACTAATTCATGGATAATGTTTGCATTTTGCATAGAGCTAAAGGATCAAATTCCACAGAAATCTGCACTTCTCCATTTTTATTATTCTGATATCTCAAGCACATTGCATAAAATGCTGGTTATCTATATACTTGAAAAGCAACGAATAAGTGCTACTGTTCACTTATTTTGTCATATTTAAGTACAAAACGTAGCTTTTCTTTGGTGAAAGCATTTTCAAGTACCAATAATACTAGACTAAGGCCATCAATAGAGCCCTGCATGGATAAAGAAAAATATGTATCCACATCTGTATCTGCAAAAATGACTTGAAGATAACCACATTGGCATCTGCGGATGTGGATACCTGCAGATATAAAGCGGATAGTTGTGGATTTGCTGGGCTCTAGCCATCAGCATACTTGTCCAATGTGCTTTGAACTTAGCCTGTCTTCCAACGACCAATATCATTATCAGTGGACATTCAGAGTAACTGCCAAAATATACCACACATCATTTATGAAAAATATGCCATGCAGACCATCACTGCACAGAATAAGAGTGAATGATTCATTATGATTTAAATTGTTTGCCATGGAAAATACATATTCCGTGGAGATTGATTTAACTGATTTCCATACATATTCCATGCCTGCAGCTTTCTATTGACTCTGGCCATGACATGCCTTTCCCTCACCCCCACTTCCCCCGCAGGCGCAAAGCTTGCATTACCATGCAAACGTGCAAACACTTGAAACAGAAAGATTTACTAAAGATAAAAGCCAACAATCAATCCCAGACCATCACCTAGAAACGATGTATGATGACAGACCGGCCCAAGATCTTCATCAGAGTCAAAACCTGGAATAAGATTTAGAATGTTCCTATAAACAAGAGAGTACATCCAACTATCTCTCTGCTAAAGCAACCATGATCTTTATGTAAGATTCACATTATGGAATACTGTCAATGCAGCTCAGACTGCCTCCTTTTGTGAGAAGCCCTTAAGCCTTTCAAAACCAATTTTTATGTAATGCCAACCAACATGGTTGAAATTACACATTTCATGCTCAGTGGCCCTAACATAATACACAGTATTATGATACATAGAATGGAGATGTGCATACCAGAAACATTAACTAGTAAATATGTGGCAAATTGTTTTAAAAACGATTTTTTAGTGATTTTTTTAAACAGTGCTACCAAGATTATATAAAGAAACCATGGAGAAATCACAGCAATTAGCAGTTTTTGTGAAGGCATTTCTGTGACCTCAGAAAGTGTTCATTTTTGTAAAGATTGTCAAGTCATTTCCAGCTATACTACTACTTTGAAGGAAATTTGCACCTTTAAATCCAACTTCAAGACTAATTTATATAGCAGTAGTTCCCCAAAGTTTCATCCTTATTTGCAATTTGTCACATCTCCGCAGTTTTTAGGTCACAAGTTTTCCACACACCTCTAACGTGAGAAGAGAGAAGGATTTCACACACAATTGCTATCAGTGACACAACTCACCCTACAGAAGCAATATAGCTTAATTAAATTAAGCAGCAGGGAAAGGTTAAACATCGTTTTCTTGCTCAAATTAGGTGCCAGAGGAAAAGCTGTGCAAACAATTATGTTCACAAAAGAAATGGGGCAGAAGTAAATTTCAAGTACATGTCTTATTGCCCATTTCACTTGTTCTTTTCTTTCCTTGCCTAAACTTTGATTACAGAAATAAGGTGGGTCTAGGAAATGCCTTTCAAGCTTACACAGAGCCCTTGGTCATGTCTTGGATTGACATTTGATGGAGAGGAACAGCAAAGCAGTGGCAAAACTTATACTGCTTCCAGCTTTCCTACCCGATAAGTTAATTAATGGTCAGTAATGTACACGGGTATTTTGGGTCATTTGAGAATGCTATTTCTATATAATTTACCCTGTGTTTTTCTTCACTCTACTGAGAAGGCGTTTCTAAGAAGGATGGTTGCTTGTCTGGTCTACGGATGTTAAGTTAAAAAAATATTATAGTTCTTTGCCCGGCAGGAGTAAATCACCACCTTCCCCTGGGTTAGGGGGTATACACAAGATGTTTGTGTATACAAAGTATACAAAGGATGTTTTCCAACCCTGGCTCTTCTTTGAACCCTATTCAATTTATTAACATCCTTTGTGAATATAGCTGAAATTTTTACTTTTAAAATTGTATTACTTTAAATATGCAGAGACCAACTTGTCCATTTATAGCTTTTTAGTCTCTGCAAAATTTCTATTAAATTCAAATATTTTAGGTGTTCAGCTTGGAGTGCTTATTACTGGTGACTTCTGCTAGTTTCTCTGTATGCTCTAAACCAGTGGTTCTCAATGTATGTACGCTGCGTATGTGGCCCACGATGGGCTTCCTGATCTGTGGGGACTGGGTGGCAGGACAACAGCAGCCACCCTGATGCTGGATCCTCGCTACACAGGGCTGGCCAGCAACTCCATGGCTGCCCGGACTGCCGTCCCCCATGGCTACCACAAGCCCTGCATCCCATGGGGGCCTTGTGCTGGCCTCCAGTGGCCCTGAGCCCCCAGATCCTTGCTGTGGGGGTGGAGGTCACAGGGTCAGAAGGCTGCCTTGCATGCTGGGCACCTGACCTTTGGGGCCAACAGGCAGCCTCATACCTGACACCTTACATGGCCAGCTCAAACCCAATCTTGGACTCCTGCCATGCCAGGCAGGCTGGCAGCCCTGACACCTCTGGGCTTGGCTACAGTGTAGCTGGGTCACTAGCCTTTAATGCACAGCTGAGTTCAGCAATAGCTGTGTGCTGCTTGAGTCATGTGCAGCCGACAGGTTGAGAACCACTGCTCTAAACAAACTTCATTACATTAAATTATTTGTGAAACATGAAATAGTAATCCACCATTCCATCAGTTGGGCAGCAACGTTAGCAGGGGCGGCCCATGGATGTAGGCAACGTCGGTAGTTGCCTAGAGTGCCGCAATTAGCAGGGCGCCTAATGATGATGTAAGGCCACTGAGAGCTATGGAGGCGAGGGAGCCGATCGCGCATTCTGCCTAGGGCGCCAGTTGCTGGCAGCTCTCCTCAAGCTGCTTCTGGGTGTTAGAAACCATTACTGCAAAAATAACAAACTCATTTATGCTACTCATTTAGAGTCAAAGTTTACTCCCGCACTAACAAAGTTATTACCACAACAAACATAGGCAATAGCTAGCAAGTCACCACAAGTTCTCTCATTTTATCTACTCAGAACAGTGCGCAACACAGTTCTGTCTAAAGAAATAAGGCAATAGATTATTGCAAAAGATGTTATTCAGTCGCATGTGTAATATTTCTAGTAATTATGTCTAGTTCACTGAATATCTGTAAGAGCTCTCTCATGTGTTAAGAGTAATTTCACCAGTTTAACAGGGTAGTTTTTAAGAGGTGAACTTACTTCAATTTGGGCTCTGAAGGGCAGAATGTGACTAAAAGGTTTTGTTCTTTACTATGCCTAAAAGAATTTTACTCAAAATATAAAGTTTGAACTCCTTGGGGACAAGTCCCCATTCACTGGCACCCATGGAAGATAAAATACCTCCATGGATACCAATAGAGTTAAATTGACATGAGAGAAGATTCTAGTTATTTGTGTTTGATTCCAACACTTCATATATGGGTTCTGCTACCAAAACCTGCAAGGACAACTATTATCAACATGAATTGAAGGTCTATGTGCATACCAAATCCTCTTCAATTACACATTTTCTTTTTCTAATTTTGGTTTGGAATGTCATTTTCTACCCAGACAAAGCTAATGACTTGAAAAGACAGAGAGATATTTTCATCAACATTTTAAGCAAAAATTGCCCATCGCAGAGGTAGACAAAAATGAGAAGACTAGGCCAAAATGTGCAACACCTACAACTCAGTGGATGTTAACAGCACTGCATAGTTGTAAACTAGCAGAATTTGGAACAGAGCTGCATTTGTTCAGCAGTGTCCAAGATGGAAAAAAATCCAAACAATTTAAATTAGGTAACATACAGCATCACTGGAGAAGGCTAAAAATAGAATGGTGCATTAAGTGGCCCTCATTACTAATGTTTCATCTCAGGGACAAATTCCATACAAAGACCTGCACACAAGTTTCCATGGAAGTCACCAGAAATTACACATGCATATCAGATGACAAAACTTTTCCTAAATGCTTCTGAACTTGATTTTTCTAAATACTTGAACAAGCTAATTGGTGAGATACTTATCTTTTATGCTGAACGCTTTTCTTTCCTTCACTCACATTATGTTTAGCATAACTTTTATTAAACTTTGAAGATTTAACATGGAGATGTTAAAACAACATAAGTGATAGTAGGACAGATGGTGCCACAAAGATAAAATGGCATTAAGGAATGCTGCATTTTAGTTGGCGTAAGAAGTTTAGAACCACGAAAATACTAGATTCTCGCTCATATATATATAAATAAAATCATAAGCAATATGTAAAGAAGCTCTTAGCCAGGTTGTTTAAGACCCAAAATACTATTTAAAAAAAGCTAAAGCCCATTTTTAAACTAAAACTTCCATTTGACAGCAACATAAATACTACTGGATCTGTGAATAATAGTTAATGTTTATGTTTACATGTCAACCCAATTTTCTAGAATGAAAAGCAGTTGTGGGAATCTTGCAGTTGTGTTTTTTCCTTCACTCTATTCTTCAGTTATTTGATTTTCCAGTTATTTGAATTTCCAGAGTTACCATCTCTTTTAATACAAGTACTCAAAAGTACATTGCTCTGCCCAAATTCAAAACTATGAGGATTTCAGGGAAGTGTAATAAAATAATGAAAGTAATATAAACAACATTTTCTAAAGGTTCTCTCTTTTCCTGCTTATTCTCTTAATTTCTGTATCCCCTTTTATCTCCATTCAATCTATTTCAATGCATTTTTTCTTTTCAGTTTTGTTTGCTTTCTTTTCATTCTATCCTCTTTATTTTCTTTAGTAACACCAAATTCTTTGTTCAGTGCCTTTCTCTCCTTTCCCACTTTGCATTATCTCTTTATCCCTTCTCCTCTTATCTTGTTCTCAGTCCCCTTATCTCTCTGTGGTCTCATCTGTCAGTTTGCTTTCAGTTGTATTCCATTAGCTCTTCAAGTTTCTTCCTGTATTATGCTGCCAGAATACATTCTTGTACAGTGTAAAGGTTGCGTTGCCATAAATTTGCAATGTGACTAATGAGAACAAGTGGCGAAACCACAAGTGAGCTAATTATAGGCACTGCAATCTATAAACAATGGTCTACACGTCACAGTAAGACAGTTAAGTATTGAGGAAACAGATTAAAATTGTAAAAGTGGCTTAGGGAAGAACACAAAGAGAATCAATGTTTGAGCTGAGCTGTGCTGAACTGAACCGAACCAAGACTAGAAGGCTGGAATCCTTTTGGCCCTAGACACATGCTTAACTCATGTTGCCTCCCATTACTGAATACTGCAGACACCATGCTGACTTCCCTGGAAAGGAGTGCAAAACTGCTCGTAGCCAATAGGCAGACAGGAGGGAGCCTTGGGTGGTTCTAACAGTATCACTGCAGCCAGTTGGCCCACTATGGGCAACTATGTAGGAACGGTCAACTGTCAACACCAGAAAAATGTCAGGGAAATACTAGTGGTACACTTTCTAGAAACTGGCTTCCATTTTCAAGACTGTCTGCATCAAAAAGTGCAGACACTTTTTTTTTTTTTTTTAAGATAACTAAGTTTTGCTTTGATATTTAAAATGGCCCCAAAAGTAAGCCCCCAAAGCCATCTCTTAAGAGAAAATTGGACAAGCTTAAGTTACAGGAACAAAAGGAAGTTGCCCAGACTCCCTCTTATCAAGATCCTACTTAGTGTAAGACTTCATCATCCAACTGTGCATAACGTTCTTGTCCAACAAAAGGTGGCAGAAGTAGGATCCTCAAAAAGTGACTAATGGAGGAGACCAGCAGCATTAATGAAAGAATATCTAATGACAAGTTAACCAGTGGGGGGAGGGAGAACAGAGAAGAGCTATTCTTTATAAATCCTGCAGACACAAATTGATACCTGGAAAAGTGGATATCCACCCATATAAAACTGTATCCGCGGAACTGATGCTCTGTGTCAGGAACCGCTGCAGTGAAAGAAGCAGAACTAGGGCTGCTGCTCCTAGGAGCAATCGCCCTGTGCTGACAGTGACTCTGTTGTGGTGGTACCATCCCCAGCTCTGCTCCTGTCCCTTCCACACAGCTGTGTGTGTCTCCTATTCATGGGCATGCTGATGAGCCTGCTGCCTTTCCCAGTGTGTGGCATTGTGATGGCAAAAAAAAAATTATGTCGACATATCAATTCTTAATCACCCCACTCCCAGGCTTAAAGTCAGTAATCTGTTCCGTATTGTTCCAGCTTGGATGAGAAATGGATTTAACACACATAATAATGAAAGTAATAATTTAAAAAATGTATTTATGAATAAGTATACATTTTATGGGTTATCAATAGGTAGACTAAAAAACCCAAGAAAGAATTGATCTTTAAACCACGGAAAACTAAAATAAAGTTCCCATCTCAATGACTGCATATTTGTTAGAAAACTTAGATCAGAACTGGAAACTAATCTAACTTTAAATCATCAGCAGTAAACAGCCCCTTTAACAATGACAATCTTTGTTAACTGAATCACCTTTCTTTACAGAGAGACTTCTATCTCAAAAGTTTGATCACATTCTCATCCATGGAAATAGAAAGGACTCAGAGGCTTTCATCCCCACACAGTAGAGGAAAGGATTGTGGCATCTCAACTTCCATGCTGGTTCACACCTTTTCCCTTTAAAATATTCTTAAAGAAGAATGCTGAAGTAGTAATTCAGCTTCATTTCCAAACTTCTAGAAATGTTTCAAACATCATGAACCCTGCATAGCAGAAGTCAACTGACTTTTTAACAATCAATTTGTATAATATCTGGAATCATCATTCTCTATTATATTTATAGCATCCAGAACACTAGCTCCCAATTACTCTTAATACCACGTCTTGGAGTGATTCCTCAATTACAAAGGATGACTTCAAGCTACACAGGAAAACAGTATCTGCTTCCTCTAATTGAAACTCAACTATTTTAAGAACACATTTTTTGTTATACTGGACTGCCTCTCAATGAACTTTTCATGATATATTAGTTGTGCTTATTTTGCTTTGGTCTTTTTGGTGATGAGACAGAGGATGCAGAAAGTTGACCAAATATTTTTAAAAGCCCATTTCCACGCAAGAGAGCCACATCATAGCATAAAATAGAAAAAAATACATAGAATTGTTTTATAAGTTATACAGCATATGCATAGATTTCTCCAGCTTCTTCATGAATGTACCCACTAACAGAAAAGGCTCCCTACTACTCACACACTGAAACACTTACTATTGCATTCTTTATGGGAAACTGCATTACAGCTCACATTTACACAAATAATTCACACAACAATCAATGAAACAGTCTCTATTTTGTAGACTATCTTCTCCCTCTTCAAACTATGAAGTCTGAAAAAGTACCATAGCACAAAATGAATAAGTGAAAATATCTGAAACATACATACTAAAAATAAGTCAGTCAATAGGTTTTCCTATTTGAACAGAACACAATTGAGAATAAGCATTAAATACAGGTTGAACCTCTAAAATCCGGGACTCTCTGGTCTGGTAACATTCGTGGTCCTGACCACAAATATTGCTAAACCAGACAGCCCTAGCTGGCCAGGTTCAGAAGTTCAGCCTGGTCTGGCCTGGCTGGCGCAGTGATGAGCACAGTCCTGGCTAGGGCTGACAGCAAAGAGCACAGCCCCAGCCGGGGCTGGAGGCAGTAGGGTCAGTGGCCAGGAATACAGCCCTGCTTGGGGCTGGCACAGTGAGAAACACAGCCTCAGTTGTGGCTGGTGCAGTGGGCGGGAGGGGGCACAGCCTCAGTCAGGGCTGGTGGTGGGAAGTGCAGCCCCAGGCAGGGTTGGGGGCAGCATGCTCGATAGCCAGGAGTGCAGTCCAGGCCAGGGCTGGAGTCAGTGGGGCTGGCAGCAGGGTGTACAACCCGGACTGGCACCGTGGTGACCGCAATGCCTCAGCTGGGACTAGAGGCAGTGGGGCCAGCCCCTGTCTGGGGCTGGCACAATGGGCGACATAGCCCCAGTCAGGGATGGCACGGTGTGGGGCTGGAGGCAGCAACAGGTGGCAGGGAGCATGGCCCCAGCCTTAACCTCCTCTTGTCAGGCAAACTCCATGGTTCGAGACCACTTATGTCCCGACAGTGCTGGATATGGGAGGTTCGACCTGTAGAAGAATCTTGAAGTTGCTGCTCAAATTGATTAATTGCAGAATAAAGCAATGTGCCATTATTCTGGGCTGAGGGTTTAAGCAGACTAGAAAAAGGAAAACAAAATTTTCTAAAAGACTTCAAAATATTTGAATTTTAGAAAATATGACTACAGAACTGATAAAAGTTGAACAAAATCTTTATGCAGCAGTAAAAAATGTTTTAGTGTGAACACAATTACACCACTTCACGTCATCTTTGTATTGATAAATCTCTATCTTCCAGTTGATGCATAAGAATATTGATAAATATACACACATGTATCTCCTGAGGCAACTAAGTACACAAAAACAATGGGACTCTTTTTTCAGAATCGCTTTACGTTTAATAGTTCCTACTAGTTAGGGGGAAAATTTATCTCAAAAGGTCTGAACAGAGATGAAGAAACTCCAAGTTAATCAGGATAGAAAGGAAGATAGTATTTTAGACTGCTGATCATCATTATGACATTTTCTATGCTAATGTATTCAAAATAGTAGTCCAATAGTTCTAAATATCTTTTACTAAGAAGTAAAATAATAAAATCTTTGTACTTTAGATTGTTGAAATTTAGCACAGTACAGAGAAAGACCTGACCAAACCACACATTAAAACAAAACCTTTAAATATGCATACCTACTATTCTGTTTACTTTTAAACTAAGTGTGGATAGGTTTGATATCAAAGAGGTGAGTATGTCCTTCTCTCCAGATTAAGTTAGAATTACAGTCCCAATTTTGGAAGACTGCTCTATTTACTGACTGCACACTATTTTTGAAAACACATCAGTCAACACTTTAATACTTACACTACTGCAATGTCTGTATGAGGGTTTATTATGCAAAATGGGAGAAGGGGCATCACTCCTGGACCGCAAATGCAGAGTTGATAACAGCTATACAGTACATATTGCATCAAACACATCTCCTTATTTGAAAGGAAGTGATACTACAAGGACAGAAAAAGCTATAACTACTGAGAAACAATATTTATTTTTCAAAATGAGGATATAGACAATACTGAAAAACTGTCTTTATGCTGAGTTTTCTTACCTTCAAACGCTCGTGCAGCATCTACCAGGTTGGACCAGTCTAGTCCTGCAGCAGTGTCCGGAAGAGGCATCAGACCAGGATCATTAAATTTGGTTTTATCAGACAAGGAGCCATCTGAGAACCAGAATTCATCTATAAACAAGCACAAAAATTAGTCTTCTTATGACAGTGGTCTATATTTGGTTCTGAAGCCATAAGAATTAGATTTTGAAATTATTATATATTTGTATATATCTCCAAAAGGTGCTCATCCTCACTTTTCCCTTGTCCTCTGTCTCCTGCTTTTTCTGTAAATGCTCAGTATCAGCATAACATTTAAAGAGGCAATGATTGAGGGACAAAGAAGGAAAACCTCCCCCATCACTAGAGGTTTTAAAAACAGGGTGGGCCAATGTGTCAGGGATAGATGTTTATTTAGTCCTGCCTTGGTGCATGGTGGCGGATGTGATGATTTTGAGGTCCCTTCCAGCCCTATAGTTATATGATTCTGTGTTCTATCTGTATACAAACACAATATAATAAATATTTCAGTTAGACATACTGACATTCATGAAAGTAGATATAGCAATTAGAATTAATCACATCAGGGAGAGGAGAACATTAATTTTATAGTAGTAAGATTAGTGATAGAAATGCTTATTTCCTTAAATTCAGCTAAAACGTTATTTTACTTCAATCATTTAAAAAAAGACTAAGCATTGTTAAATCAGAGGGTTTTTATTAAAAAAAAAAAAATACAGAAGTTTCTCCTCCCTCCAGTTCTTCCTCAGATATAGATTATGTTTGAGGGAATGTTTTTCTGATCACTGCCCCACCTTAAAAAAGCTGTTTTTCCCCACACAAGAAAATAAAATGTACACAACATGTGGAATATCTTTCACTCGTAGGAAAAAGGCACGTTATCACTTGTCCAGAAATTAATGGAAGACTATAATAATAAAGTCTGTGTAAATTTTACACAAAACACAATGTGTCACAATACCTTCGGTTACATACAGCAGCCTCTAACACAATGATCACCTTTCTAGTGGAAAAGATGGCATGGAGGAGCAGGCATGCAATCCCCAATTAAAAAAAACACATGGGAGGCTTGAATCCCAAGTATGATGCAGGAGAGGTAAAAATCTCATATACCAGAAGATTTTTCCATCTTATTCTACAATTTATATGCAAAATATTCCACTAAGTTCTGATGGAGTACCTAAGAAAGTTTACAGCTAGTCTGTTTACTAGAATTTGTTGTAATATCTGTGTGTCTACAGAACCTCGGAAATACAAAAGTAGATTTTATATTACATGGAACTTTCAGCATATACATATATTCTGTTTCCACTTACTGCCTATTTCTCTGTCCAGTGCTTTGAATATTGAAAACCTCTAGAAAAATTAAATGTGTCTAGGGACAAAGTCATAGTTGGGACAGATCATGGAACAATCTCTTGGGTGTACGGCTTGGAGTCTATAAAAGTCCTTTATATATTTTGGTGCTTGACAAAAAGGGAAACCTGCTTAACAGACCCAATAACTTTATTTGAAAGGTAGTGACGCAGTCCTTAATCTTAGAGAAATAGGCACTCACTTCGGAAGAACCCATGCTTTTGTGTGACAAGTCAATAGAAGATTGAAAACCTGTCAAGAAAGTGTCAACTTGATAAAACTCTGCTGGTTTCACAAATTGGAGTGTTGAATTGATTTATTCACCAGTAGTCATCCTTCATTTTTTGTGTCTTTGTGAGAACCTAAATTAACATAGAATCTACACTACTCTGTCCAGTGTAGATAGACAGCCTCAAGAGCAGACAGCCTGCTGGCAGAAACATTGTTATTGAGGGGTCTGGAATCTCACATGTCCAAATTGATTGAAGAAATTATAAAGAGTAGTAACAATGGTCCAGGCATCAGCATGCTATAACAATTTGAATTTATTAAAAGATATAAGCATAGATAAGGAAAAAAAAAGGAAGATTCTGGTGTACTAATAGTGTAAAAAATTTCTGGAGCTCTTGAGTTTCAAGGAATGATTCTTCTATGCAGTTTGTATTTTGGGTGTGGTTTGGCTATAGGAAAGAAAAGACTCTACCCCAGGGGTGAGCAAGTTATGGCCCTCCAAGCCACTGGATCCGGCCCGGTAGCTGCCCAATCCGTCTGACAGGTGCTACCGGGACCCTCACAGAGCAGCCAGCTACTTCAAAGCAGCCCCATGCTGCATTAAGCGGCTAGCTGCTCCTTGTAGCTCTCTGCCCAGGAAGGTAGAGTAGGAGGGGAGGCTTTGCAGAAACTGGTCAATGGGAGCTGAGAGATTTTGCTGGAGGTAGGTGCAGCATACAAAGCCTCCCCCTTCCACCATATCAGAGAGCCACAGGAAGCAACCAACCCTTTTAAACAGCCTGGGGCTATGGCAGGCGGGAAGCCTGCCTAAGGGTGTTGTAAAGCTGCTGGTTGGGAGCCACCTAAATAAGCATCTCAGCCACAGCCTGATGCTGGCACCCTAGCCCCATTGCCCACCCTTGTTCAAACCTCTCCGGGATAACAATCCATGCATAAACCCATAGTTTTAAAGACAATATTTTTGTTTGTGTAGTCTGTGCTTTTTGGCAGTTATTGATCTTGTAATTTCCAGTTCTTTTCTATAGAAGAAACCAATACCATACCATCCAACTTTATTCACTTCCCTTTTATTATTGCAGAGAAGAGAGGAGATCAAAATTGCTCTACATTCAGATTCAGCACATTTTTATTTAAAATTCAGAGGTTCTAAAGCAGTTCTCCTGAAATCAACTGACCTTAGTGCCAGAAAAAGCCTGCTTATTCAGAGAGGTTTCTTATTTATATAAGGATAAACAGATTTATCTTGTTTGGTCCATCCTACTACCAATGCAACAATCCTTTTTCTGTCACCGTGAGTTGTGAGTGTTCTTGTCATTAGGAGGTCTTTAGGGTGTCTTTTTGCGGGAGAGAGGGAGTTCTGGTATATTTCATGTGGCACTTACTGAGTAATAACATAAGAGCGCCCCATGTTTCTAAAATTAAACTGACTCTTAATTATCTTAATTTATAGAGATACTGCAACTACAGCTGGCATCCAAACCATATGCAAACATACTGGGTCCTTATGCCTCTTCCAAACTCTTCCCTCCTGCAACTTTTGCTCCTCCCGCCAAGTTCCAAGCAGCTTGCTACACTGCACACAGCTGAATTAATTTGCTCCTCTACAACATTCACTTTTTTAGGCAATACTGTGCACATCAAGATATCAGGCTCTTTATCAAGTCACAACTGTGAGCGCTTCCCAAGCTAAAAGGCATAAGACCCATAAAGGAGATCACAAATCAGGGAACTCAAGCACCCCATGTGCACCATCTGCAAGATCTTTGTCCAACAATTATCTCCTTATGTAAAAGACTCAAAAGAATAACGCAATGGAACTGTTACAGAGCATTCAAATTTGAAGAGGATGGCTGGCAAGTCATTATGTATTTCTTTTTGGAGAGCAGTTACAGATAAGTAGTTTCCTCTTCTTTGAAGGTAGCCTTCATTAAAGATTCCCCCTTCTGGAGATTAAAAAGCTCCAGGGTTATTTAAAACAAAACAAGGAGAATGTGAAGATAGTTAATGTATACCTTTATTTGAATGGTGGGATAACAGGTTTCATATTTTAACCATTTTGCTAAAGCTATGTATACCCCTGGGACCTTGGGAGCTTAGTATAGAAGCCTCTACCCTTTGAGCTAAAAGACAGCTGGCTCTCAGCCCATGCTGTAGAGGTCTCTTGTTCTTATCTGTTGCTGTGGTCTAGGTGCTACTGCATGGGACAGTGACCACACTAGGTATGTGGGCTACACATGCAGGTATCTTTTTCGGTTTGCAGAAAAGCAAAGAAGAAAAATAAGATATCCTAGTAAAAGGTTCTACAATAGACTAAATATTGACTCCCGATCAGAAGTGCAATCTGAGCAATAGAATCTGAGTATATTCAGTTACATTGCTCCCTTGTAAATCTCTAAGATAAAAACAGATTAAAAGTTTGCTGCATAACAGACTCACTCCATACCAAATGAACCTTGACATCACATACAATCTGCAGTCCTGCCATGATATAACAATGAAATAGCTACTGACAAATGTGGTCTCCTTGGAGACCACGCAATCTATTGAGTAAGTGTCAACTGAAACAAAGGTTTGTGTATTTTTAAGAGTTTTAGTTCTCTCAAAATAAAAGCCCAAGGATCTTTAGGCATCAAGTTGATTGAGAAGAGTTTCACCAAGATTAGTGGGTGTGGATGAATGCAAGCAAAGGACTGAATGACTGAGGCAGAACTCAGTCACCATCTCAGGCCATAACACTATCGTACTTTTGAAGGATTTAGTTTAAAAAGTGAGCCAGTCATTAGAACATGAAACTCAAATCACTGTGGCTACATCTAGACTACAAGCCTCTTTCAAAAGAGAGTGTCTGGATTGTAAGCACTTCTTTCGAAAAAACGAGCCGCATTTTTGAAAGAGAGCACCCAGACAGTCTGGGTGCTCCCTTTTGAAAAAGCCCTGTTTGCATTGAAGAACACCATTTTTGGAAATAATTCTTTCAAAAAAAGGCATTCTTCCTCGTAAAATAAGGTTTACTGCGGTCGAAAAAAACACCATGTTCTTTCGATTTAATTTCAAAAGAACACAGCAGCAGTCTAGATGCAGGGGAAGCTTTTTTTTGAAAAAAGGCCACTTAAAAAACAAACAAACAAACAAACAAACCCTGTAGTCTAGCCACACTCTGTGAGTGGAAGTCAGTGAAACCAGAAAAGAGATTTACCACATAAAAACCTTTGATTTCAGAGGGTAGCAAGCAGCTTTCATTAGCACAGTTGAAACCATATTGACAACTCCATGACACAAGGGTTCTTCTAATTTTAAATGCATCATGTGCCATATTAAATGTAATGGTTCTGAAGAACCAGTTGATTACCTACTTAAGATAAGGATCATTTAACACAAGGATCATTGAACATCCTCTCCTAAGCTTGGTCAGAACCTTTGCTCTCAAAGATGATGAATACATATGGAAACCTCCTTCAGAAGTGAATAAAAACCAAAGTGCATCTTGACAGTACATTTTCTTTCTGGTGCTTTGTGAAGAACATAAGTATTGAAACACCTCCGTACAAAATAACAATTCCAGTTGATAGATCCATAATCTCTTTATCCGGGGAACATTCTTATGCTTTGTTACTGATCAACTTAGTTTCTTTCTATGTCTGGGTTTTCCTTTCCTGCCTCAGTACAAATTGACAATGTCCAAATTCTACATTTGCAATCATCATCATCATCATCATCAACAACCATGAGCGCAACACCCATTGGTGTCCGATGCCTCCCTCACTATTTCCTACCATCTTTCCCTGTCCAGTGCAGAGTGGCTTAGTTTCTGTAGACTAGTTACGCACCAATCTATTATCTCATCTATCTATTCTCGGTGGGGTCTGCCTCTCCTATTCGGACCATCCATTATGCCGAATACCAGGGTCTTAACTTTTCACTTGTTTATTCTGCAGATATGCCCGAATAGCTGTAACTTCTGTCATATAACCTTCTGCAGCAGATTCTCTTTCAGCTGTTTCTTCCTATATAATTCCTCATTGGTGACCTTCTGCATCCATCCTATTCTCAGGATCTTTCTATAACAACTCCTCTTGAATGCCAATATCCTTCTCTTCGAATCTTTCGTTATCATGCACGTCTCACATCCATACAACATGCTGCTAAATACACGTTTTCAAGATGCTCAGCTTCATTCCTAAGCTAATCGCTTTACTTTTCCAGATCTTATCCACTGCCTTCAAACTCACTCTTGCTTTCGCTATTCTAGTCGCTATTTCCTTTTCCTGACAATGGAGATGAAGTTATTCCACCCTGATTATCTGTTAACAACATGTTCATCTGGCAATTCAATCATGACCTGTTTTTTAGAACACTAAATTTACATAGGTCTTTGTCCACGAGATCTGTGTAGGTCCTCAAGATGGATTGTGAACACTAGGAACCTTCATTCCAAAACCTCAAAGCATTGTAAATCAGGGTGAGAAATACAGATCCCAGATGCATACCTGAGAGGACATGCACTATTCTGCCTAGCCTTGCCAGGTGCTCAGCAAGTGCAATTCTACAGGGGCAGTCAAAACAGCTGCAGAGTGGGAGCTCTAAACTGGACTCTCATTGCTCTTTTTGCTGTAGTCTCAAAGCCGTGAGAGTGAGGGGAGCACAGATTAGGGCTGCAATTCCTTACTTTGCCCCAAATGTGAGAAGCATGCCTGCAGGGAGAATGAGTGAGGATTTCAGTGCTTTCCTTCTCCTCTGCTGAATCCAGCCACCAAATAAAAGGCTTCAGAATCCACTGGCAAGTGAACAGGAATTGAAATGAATAAGTCAGATTATGGTATCCACAGAGCAGGTCAAATAGGACTGCTGGTTCCTTCCTGGCAGGAAAGCAACAAAAGCCTCGTAGAGAAGGAAGATGGAACAGGAACACAATGACTCAGGAACTTTTGAATGGAACATGAGGAGAGTAGTGAGGAACAAGCCTGTGAACGCAGGTGTTTGAGCAAACCCTTCCAGGTACCAATGAATATATAAGCAGATGAACTCCTTCCCCTGCTCTAGAACAGAGTACACACAGAAGTTGTGTCATGTCAAAAGTTACCTTCATTCCTAGCTTTCAGCTGTATTCACAATAGGAATTAAAATGAGCAGACACAAAATCCATACCAAGTTTTCTGCCCAGTCTTAGCTTCTCTCATCTGTCCAAACATCTGACAACAAACATAATTTGTTTGACTGAAGGTGGCAAGCTAATCAATAGCTTATGGGGTCAAGGAGATGATTTATCAGCACAAATACAACTGCAACTGAGGTAGCTAGAGGCCTTGGACAGTTGCAGTCCTAGGAATAGACCTGGGAATTCAGTAGCCTCTTGGTTCAGACTTGCTTTGGCACTTGCAGGGAGGCAATGACTGGTTTGAAAAAGTGTTTTGAAAACAACCAGAGGGGCAAGGATGCTTTCTGAGCTTCAGTATGTTCTGCTGACACAAGTACTGCTTCCTGCTGACCCTGCCTCCAGGGTGTCAAGGACAGCCTTGGGCCTCATTTTGGGCTTGTGCAACTGTGAGAGATATCAATACTGAGTCTTGATACCCAGCTGTTCCTATTGACTAGGTCACTTGAAGCCAAAACCTTCAGGCCCACTGGGCTTATTTCACATTAGACTGAAATGAAACGTGAGAGGTGGACGGGGAGCTTTCTGATTTTCTGTCTGCGACTTGATAGTTTACAGTGACATTGCCAGTAAATCTCAGAGTCTGTCAGTCTGTTTTGAAGCACATAATTGAGTAGTTAGGCCTGTTTGTGAACGATAAGGTCTGAACAGTTATTATATTGGTTATTGTTTTGGTCTGCCATCTGTCCATACCTCCAAGACTTCAATGGGATCATGCTCCTAAGTCATATTTGCCTAAATATACAGTTATAGACTCAGTGTGGCACCTTTGAAAATTTTAATCTAGTTCCAATATTAAGGTTCCCCAAAGAAAAGTGGCTAATTATTTAGCAGAGCTGCTCCTATACAAACATACTGGCTACGTCTAGACTGGCATTATTTTCCGCAAATGCTTTTAACTGAAAAGTTTTCCGTCAAAAGCATTTGCGGAAAAGAGCATCTAGATTGGCACGGACGCTTTTCTGCAAAAGCACTTTTTGCAGAAAAATGTCCATGCCAATCTAGACACGCTTTTGCGCAAAACAAATCTGAGCTGTCTACACTGGCCCTTTTGCACAAAAGCTTTTGCGCAAAAGGACTTTTGCCCGAACGGGAGCAGCATAGTATTTCTGCAAGAAGCACTGATTTCTTACATGAGATCGTCAATGTTCTTGTGGAAATTCAAGCGTCCAGTGTAGACAGCTGGCAAGTTTTTCCGCAAAAGCAGCTGCTTTTGCGGAAAAACTTGCCAGTCTAGACACAGCCACTGGGTTTGACCAATGGTCCATCTAGCTCAGTATCCTGACCTCCTAAGTAGCCAGTGCTATGCGCTTTGGAGGGAGTGAAAAGAACATCCTGTCACCTATTCCCAGCTTCTAGCAAACAGAAACTAGGACACTTCAGAACACGGTTTTGCATGCTGGCTAATAGGACCTATCCTCCATGAACCCTTGTTATAGTCTTAGCTTTCACATCACCCTCTGGCAAGGAGTTCCAGAGGTTGCCTGTGGTGTTGTGTGCAGAAATACTTCCTTTAGTTTGTTTTAAACCTGCTTCATATTAATTTCATTGTGTGACCCCTGGTTTTTTTGTTATGAGGAGTAAATAGCACTTCCTTATTTACTTTCTCTACAGTATTCATAATTTTACAGACGTCCATCACATCCCCCCCTTTAGCTGTCTTAATAAAAGTTCAAGTCTTATTAATCTCTCCTCATATTGAAGCTGTGCTGTACACCTAACTTTAGTTTCCCCTTTCTGTATCTTTTTCAATTCCAATACAAGCAGTCCCCGGGTTACATGGGTCCGACTTACATCAGATCCCTACTTACAAACGGGGTGAGGCAACCCCGCACTAGCTGCTTCCCCCCAGCAGACCAGGGAGAAGCGAAGCTAGCGCCCCTCCCCCCCCGCAGACCACGTTGACGCGGAGCGGCTTTTCTCAGCAGACACCTCAGCTTGAGAATAAAGGACTGAGGGAAGTGAGGTGTGGGAGAATAAAACTGAGCTCTGGACAAATGTTTGGCTAGAGTTTCCCCTACAATATGTACCAGTTCCGACTTACATACAAATTCAACTTAAGAACAAACCTACAGTCCCTATCTTGTACGTAACCCGGGGACTGCCTGTATATCTTTTTCAAGACTGAGTGACCAGATCTGCATGCAGTATGTAAGATATGGGTATATGATGGATTTATATAGAGTCATTTATATATGATATTTTCTGTTTTATTATTGAGCCTTTTCCTAAAGGATTTCCAACACAGTTAGCTTTTGTGATTGCCACTATTTAAATCAATTAAACTTATCCCAAGACCACTGTTTCTTCCTACTAAAAAGTGATAAATTGCTAAGTTCAGGGGTTTAATATTGTGTGAAGAAATCTCAATAGCGTCTACCTTGAAAAGGGGTATTAGGATCACAATTGTGCATTAACTTTTAAAGATACTATCACAAAAGATAAATGAGTTATCTTCATATCAAACTTAACAGTCTATGAAATTGATAACACTAATCTATCTATCGATCTATAGTGTGTGCATCTATGTGTCTGTCAGAGTCCATATGTTCAAGAACTCCGCCGGAATGGTAAGAGCTAGGGCTACCAAATTTGCTATGAAGCTTCTTCTTACCTTAACTTGAAGCAAGGGCAGGGTTTGGTTGTGCCAGGAAAACTGGAATGGAACTATTTCCCAGAATTTGAAAGGGGGACAAAGAGAGGAGGTATGATACTGAGAGTGGCAACTGGGAACAACAAGCCCGCAGGGGAGAGCTACACTGCAGAGGGACCACTGGGGGCACCTGCACCACCAAGAGACCTGGCCAGCTAGGTTTATAAGCTGTGTGTGTGGGAGGGGGGAGGGGAGGGAATGGCTGCTGCAGCCTGGGGACAGCTCCCAGATCGGATACACCACCCATGGAAAGCCTGCAGGCTTTAGGGGGGCTGCTGCAGGCCAGGGGCAGCCTCTGGAGCTTCCCCCCTAACAACAGAGATTCCAGAGACTCTCATGGGCTACAGGGCATGGCCAGTGCACACAGCCCTAGCCCTCTAGAAGGAGCCACCAACCAGGAATTGCAATCTCTGCAGGAGAAGCCACTGGCTGAAGAACACATCCCTGGCCCACCCGGGGGAGCCAGTGCCAAAGCAACACCAACCTTGCCTCCCCCGGTGGCCCCATTAAGCTGCTCTCTCTCAACCCCTGTCCTGATTCCTGCATCCAAATCCCTTACCCTCAGACACCCACTTCCTGCTGTAACTCCCCCGCACAGTCTATAGGGGAGCCAGGACTACCCTGCCTTGACGATAAATGGTGATGTCTACCTTGTCCACAGGGCAGATAACTAAATAGCAAAACTCGGGCCTGTCTCAAGTCTGGTGCACATAGGCATGCAGGCAAGGTCAAGGGAGAAACTGTAAGAGGAAGGAATGTTTTGAATAACAATGCAGATTAAGCATAGTATGCGAGACCATGTCAAGAACACACAACAAGCAACCTTGGACTGGTACAGGCAGTCCCCGGGTTACGTTCAAGATAGGGACTGTAGGTTTGTTCTTAAGTTGAATCTGTATGTAAGTCGGAACTGGCGTCCAGATTCAGCCGCTGCTGAAACTGACCGCCAGTTCTGACTTACATACAGAATCAACTTAAGAACCCCAGGCGTCCCAAGTCAGCTGCTGCTGAAACTGATCAGCAGCTGATTCCAGGAAGCCTGGGGCAGAGCAACTCTGCCTCGGGCTTCCTGTAGTCAGCGCTGGTCAGTTTCAGCAGAAGCTGACTTGGGGACGCCTGGGGCAGAGCAGCTGGGGTGCTGCTGGGTTGCTCCAGTAGCGCCGCTCCTCGGTGCTACTGGACCAACCCAGCAGCACCCCATCTGCTCTGCCCCAGGCGTCCTGATTCAGCTGCTGCTGAAACTGACCAGCAGCGGCTGAATCAGGACCTGGGGCAGAGCAGCTGGGGTGCTGCCGGGTTGGTCCAGTAGTGCCCAGAGCGGCGCTGCAGGACCAATTGGCAGCGCCCCAGCTGCTCTGCCCCAGGGTCCAAAACAAAAGCCTGGTCTGCTGGGGGGGGGAACACTAGCTGCGCCCCCCCCCCCCCAGCAGACCAGGGACACGGGGAGCAGAGCCGCAGCGGCAGCAGGGTGCCGCGTCTCTGAGGCTTTGCTCTGGCAAAGTCTCAGAGGCGCGGGACCCCGCCGTGGCTGCAGCTTCAGTCCCGGTGCCTGTGGTCTGCTGGGGACGGTCCCCAGCAGACCACAGGCACCGGGACTGAAGCGGCAGCCGTGGCGGGTTCCCGCGCTTCTGAGCAAAGTCTCAGAAGCGCGGGAACCCGCCCGGTGCCAGAGCAAAGCCTCAGAAGCGCGGGAACCCGCCCGGTGCCCCTGGTCTGCTGGAGACGGTTTCCAGCAGACCAGGGGCACCGGAGCAGCTTACGAACGGGGCTTTCTTGCCCCGGAGCTCGCAGCTAGCAATCCGCCACCTCAACCTCTGGGGCGAGAAAGCCCCGTTCGTAAGTGCGGATCCGACATAAGTCGGATCCGCATAAGTCGGGGACTGCCTGTACTTCTGTTTCTGATAAGCAAAAATTACAGATGCAGCCATACAACTGTCAACTACGCACATAGCAGCAACATCCTGAGCAGGATGTACTCCAAATAGGACATTGGGTATTTTACGTATCCTACACAACATGAAATCAATTGGTAAATATTATTAGAATGACCAAGTCTCGCTTTGCGATAAAATCGGCTTAATAAGAAGAATCGATGGAATGGAATGGGCAGGATTGATCCACAGGTCCTGCTCGACGCAACTAGAAGTAAATAGGCCCTTCACACTGATGACCCAGTGCATGGTGTTCCATTGCATGGGAAGAAAAGGAACCACGACCTCCAGCCTGGTACTGTAGGTAGCATACGGGTGAAGTGTAAGTGAATTAGGCTTTATTATTGTATTATAGTAACTCTTATATTAATTGCTTTAGAATGTATAGTTTTTAAGGTTTAAATTGTATAGTAATTGTTTTTAAGACTTGTAAAACTTAAACAACTGTATTAACTGCTTAAAGTTTGTAATAAATAAGAAAGTGGTTCAGTATCCCTGGAGTGTCCTGGTTTCCCTTGGATCTAAAATAAATCAAACCACACAACACAACTCCCTGCCCTGAGCCTTTCACTCCCTACCCTGGGCTCTCCCACACCTCCCAACCCCTGCCCTTACTCCTGCATCCCCACCCCTTGCCATAAGCCCTCCAACCCACCCCTCCCACCTCTCCTGAGCCCCATTATTTCAATGAAGCATGTATATTTTCCTTTTCATTTCCATCCCCCCCCCTCCGAAAACCCATTACTACAGTTAAGGACCTGAGCAGTGCCGGATACATCTGCTAGTATATAATATATATTAGTTAACAACTTGAATGCCTATAGAAAAAACATATGGCAACAAAACAGGGAACTTAATTTAAATACAATCTTTGAGACAAAGCAAGTTAGTTTTGTTTAGCTAGATCATTCATTGATCTAAAACAGATAAACAAAAGCAGCTGTCACAAGGTAAGCGCTTTTTGCCTATCACTTGCTTCGTGGCAATCTGCTTTTTGGAAGACATCTCTCCAAAGCTGAAACCTGCTCATAACATGATCAATTACTTACTTCTTAGATTTCCCATTCCAAGAGCAAGGCTCATTCTGGGAGGCAGAGTGCTGTGATAGGGCGGGGTGGTGCTGAACAAAATATCATTTGGTAAGACTTGGTCTAGCATTGAACTCCGTGAGCTAGCATATGAAGATCCTCTCCGATTACTACATATGCTCTCATCAGAAAGGGTCCGATAAAGTGTCCTCCTTGGAGATAGGTTCCCATAAAATGAAAACTAAATATTAAAATAGTTTTAGAAAGGTGAATTGGTAACAAAATGAAAATACTGAATATATTTTACTGTTAAAATAATTTATATGATAATGTGAACACTCGCGTAGTATTTCTCTAGGCATGCATAAAGTATCATTTTGAAATTCCTGAACTTGCAACAGAAAATCAAATATTAGTTCCATCACGTCAATTCTCTTGCAGCCTCAATGGAGTTATTGGATTGGATTTTTATATTTCCTTTTGACATTTTGGAACACATCACCATGAATTAATTAGATACTGCATTATTTTATTAATTCTGAAATGTTAAATGAAACCTCCATAACCCTATGACAGTAATGGCTTCCAGAAATATATATAAGGTTACCATCTTTGGCAACATTTATTCGAGACCATACGTAGAACTGCTTGATTTTAATTTGAAATGACTAGGTTTTAATATCAAGACATTCTGAAGTGAACAACTATATGTGAGGTGCAATCTAATTTATATGACAATACAGCTGATTTAAAGCATTACACCTGTCAAGATAACATGAAATACACTTAAAACAAGGTAAGAGAGTTCAGTGAAAGCTATTTCATCTTCTATAACATTACTTAAAATACCATCTAAATGTCTATAGCAAAATTGTTTCTGATGCCGTAACAGGATCAAATTTGGCTATTTCACTTAAGAATCCTTTAATTCTATAGCAGTGCAAAAATAGTTACTCTGTGTGTCTACAAACGCAATTTTTGTTCAAATTATCTTAAACTAGTATTTTTTCCTCACATCCTGATCTGCATTGTTTATAAATAGTTTTGGCAGCATACTTCCAATGCTGGGTACACATCAAGTACATATAGAAGCAGTAGCTTTTTTAAAAACAGTGAATGTAGCAGAGTTAAAAATATCTACATTGCTGTATTTCTGACAAACCTTCCTAACTGGTGAAGACAGAGTGAAACATGCAATCATGCAGAAGGACAACAGACCATGTACAAAATAATGTAATATACACTGAGGTCCCATTTCAGGAAAGTATCCTTCTTCAGGATAGCATTGAGACATGTGCTTAACTTAAACATGTGTCAAGTCCAACTAGAGGGGTTTAAGCACGTTTCAGTGTTGTCCTAAAACAGGGCTTAAACACTTTGGCTACATCTACACTGGCACCCTTTTCCGGAAATGCTTAAAACGGAACAGTTTTCCATTATAAGCATTTCCGGAAAAAGCGCGTCTACATTGGCAGGATGCTTTTCCGGAAAAGCACTTTTTCCGGAAAAGCGTCCATGGCCAATGTAGACACGCTTTTCCGCAAAAAAGTCCCGATCGTCTTTTTCGCGATCGGGGCTTTTTTTGCGGAAAAGACTACTGTGCTGTCTACACCGGCCCTTTTCCGGAACAGTTTTTCTGGAAAAGGACTTTTGCCCGAACGGGAGCAGCATAGTTTTTCCGGAAAAACAATGACGATTTTACATTAGATCGTCAGTACTTTTCCGGAAAAGCAAGCGGCCAGTGTAGACAGCTGGCAAGTTATTCCGGAAAAGCGGCTTCTTTTCTGGAATAAGTGGCCAATTTAGACACAGCCATACTGAAATTCTTTCTAGAGTCAGGATATAGGAACTACTATTTTTTTTTCCCAATAGCTAGACAGAGATTCTGGAAAAAAAAATTAAGCATATGCTGAACTCCATTCTACTTTAGGACAGCACTACACAATGGTTTATTGGCTTAAACCAGGGCTACTCAACACGTGGCCAATGGCCCGTTTGTTTGCAGCCCGTGGTGTGCTTTGGGTCTACATGGGGCCCCATGGTGGGAGCCAAAACAAAAAAGTAGTCAATATAATGATCTGTTAATATGCGTTTTTGTAGTTAAATTCTTGCACTGTCACTACTTATTAAGAGTGCTGTCATGTGGGTGGAAATCGGGTAAATATCGTATTTTTTAATATCCGCAGAACTGTCTTAAATGGGGCCTGTGTATTGTGTAGTCTTGCCTTAATCTTTGTGTTCGTGCCCATCAATATGAAAGAAGCTATTTGCATATATATTTGCATGAATATGCAACCACACAAGTTGTGGCTAGGGTTGCCAGGTGTCCGGTTTTGAACTGGCCAGTCCAGTATTTGAGCTTTCTGTTCGGGAAACAAATAGAGAAATATAAATGTCTGGTATTTTCTAAATAAGACGCAATGTAGATTGTGATGTAATGTCAAGTGTGTCCGGTATTTTTGTTGAAACCATCTGGCAACACTAGTTGCGGCCCTCAGCTTGTGCTGTATCATTGTGGCCCCCCCGGCTTCCAAAGCTGAGGAGCCTTGATTTAAACCATACTAAGTTCAGTAAGATTAAGCACGTGCTTCCATGTTTTTCTGAAGTGGGATGCTTTACTGAATTGGGCCTTAAAGAGTATTGAACTGTTTTGTATAGAGTAAATTTCCCTTTGCATGATTAAACGTTTCCTTCCATTTCTTTGAGAAGCATTCATCAGCTAGGAGGATCTGTCACAAATATAACAATGCAGATATTTTTAACTCCAGTACTACATTTACTGTTTGAAAAAAGCACCTGCTTTTATACTTACTTGATGAATATCAGATTAGGAAATGTGCAATCTCAGTTATTTATAAATAAGCAGCGTAGACAAGCCCATGATGGAGGGGCAAAGAAGGCAGGTGCCCCAGACCCTGGTGATTTAAAAGGGCCTGGGGCTCTCAGTCGCCACTACTGCTACTGTGGCAGTAGCAGCTGCCGGAGCCCCAAACCATTTACATTTCGAATAGAATCCCAGGCTGCATGCTCCAGGTGGTATTGAAGGGCTGGTAGGGAAGGACAGCTCTAGTCCTGCCCCTTCTGCCCAAGGCCCCGCCCCTTCTAGGAGCTGGAATCGCCTCCCCTCACACTTTGCCCCAATTCCAGCAATTCTGTTGCCCCCATTTTTCCCGTCCCTCCACATAGTCATAATTGCCATCCAATTAGTTATTAATAATGTGTATTATAGAAAGACTATAAACAAACATTTTCAGCTATTATTTCTAAAGTTTCAGAGATAATACATGAGTATGTACACTCAACTTAATATAGTACAAATAAACAATCTGACATCTTTAAATCAAATTCAGCATGTATGGGTTCCCATGTTACTTATTTACATAAAATGAACATGTTCTTTAGTATGTACTATGGTCATAGTGGATTAAAGTACCATGGATATCTTTTAAAGATCATTACTTAAAATAATTCAATTGCTTGTGGTACCATTTCCTATTATGCAAAAACTGCAATGTCACTGGTACTTGCTGTTCAGGCAGCATACTTTAAGTTCAATACCAATACCTTAATCAATTTTTTAACATGGACATCATCATCTTTGTAGAACAAAACTCAGATCACAGCTCCAGTAAAGGAGACAATGAAACGTTTCCAACAAACTACTTATCCTTAGTATCAGTATGACACTGAATCATGCAAACATCAAATGGGAGTTGCTGTTGCTGGGTACCATGAAAGCCAGGCAACTTTATTCAATTGCTTAATTTTAGGCACTTAGGTTTTTAAATATTGACCTCAGTCTTTGGAATTATACTTACAATTAATTAGGTGTTTGTTTTAAAAAGGCCAGCTTTTAAACTGAGCAGAAGCATGCGTAATAAACACGGAACTGAATCCACAACTGCTACACACTAGGTTATCATTTTTATATAGCAGGGTATGCATATCATGTGAATTACTGTCAGTTTTGGCTCTGTATGTTTGGTTTACACAAAATGATCTTGTCTAATCTAAATCAATTTCAGAACTAAAAGTAGATAATTTCCAGTTAATGGACTCTCAAATATAGAGCCAAAAAGAGTAGCTAACCTTTCTTCTACCCTCCTCCATAGAGAGGCTATCTGGCAGCATCAGCTTCAGAAAATCTTCTTTGGACAAGACTGGTTGGCTTTCAGTCACTGCACTCCTCCCAGAAGTCTGAAGCTGACTTGATGCAGACACAGCATCATCATCAACATCATACAATCTGCTGAAACAATTGGTATATTAGTATGGTTAGTAGTACTGGTCATAGATTTGGAATACTGCATTTTTTTAATTAAGAAAATTAAAAATGGCTTTATGAATTTCTCTCTCGGCATAGTGCACTGTTACCATCTGTCCCAATCATTTTAAATTCATGAATTAGTTTACCCAAGAAACAGTAAGCAACAAGCAACATGCTTCTCAAAGCCTGCACTTCTCTTTTTCGCACACTACACTTCTCTATTGTCTAGTTTTTACTTTGGTAATTTGGCACAGATCAAAATACTTAAACTTGTGCATCCTGAGCAAATAAGAAAATCAATATCTTGTGGTGTGACGTTCTACACAGCATCACAATCTGACAAAATTATCATGGTCCATCACCGGTAGCACCGAAAGTTCACTTGTAATCAATTCTGCCATGTGCCAAGCGTATTTTATTATCAGCAATTTCACAAAGCTGTTTGGATAAATAAAACAGCTGTCTTCTTTAATTATCAGTATACAAAAATGTATTTATATTCAACAAAAGACTGTCAAACTGAATTACTGTCTTTCAGCTCCCTTTTAGCAAGAAAGGAGAGAGACTATCTTAAAAGGTTTACTCTGGAAATGGAATCTGAGGAGCTGGAGATTCCCAAACAGACAGTGCATACATTTGAGACCAATTACTTACTGCCAAGTGCAGCATAATCAGCAATTGTATCCTCAGCAGAGAGGAAATAGGCTTTGCTATGGTAAATTGTAGTTCTCGATGAATTATGTCCTATGGTGACACAACCTTCAGTAAATGACCTGATTTTCATCACCCTTGCTCATTTGAGATGCTATTTTATTCAAAATAATTATCTTTGAAACAGACTCCCCCCTATGATGTGTGGAAATCTTTTCTAGAGAGAGAACATGCATAGAAAATTTATGAGACTTTTTTGATATTTACAGTGTGACCACCTTTGATGCATATACTCTTTGGATGGAACTAGTCCTCACAGAGATTTTTCAAAGTTCCTGTGATTTTAGTCCAAAGGGAATGCTTAATTATGCAATTTTCAATAAAAGTTTTCATTTCAAAACCGTGAAAAAGGTTGCAGTATCTTGGCCTGTGGGACCAAGGAGACTGCCACACTTTTAAAGTGGCAGCACTCTAATGCTGAAAAATCTAATCAAAGGATGCTTATTCCTAATATTAAGGCAAAGCAAATGTGCAGAACACCAAAGTCACAATTGGGTGCTGTTGGGACTCATTACTTGTGAAAATGAGGCAAGTGTTGAAATATAGGTTTTAAAGACCCTAATTTTAAATTTCTGTTTTTTAATATATAAAATTTTGTCCTACATTTTTACTTAATGTTGCTATAAATATTACAAAACATGTATAGAAGATTTAAACATTCTAGATTTAATAGCTATTTTCTCCTCCAACAGAATAAAGGACAGTCCCCATATCACATTTTAAACTAAGCTACTGTATGTGGATTGCTGCCAGCATGCCAAAACATACAACACTTTTTACTATGAGGAAGGAGGCTGAACTGGTTGTTTATATTCAAGAGAGGCAAGGGGAGTACCATGGTTCATGTTTTTGAAGATAAAAGGATATAAAAAGCTTTTTAAAACTGTTATTACATGGCAGATCCAAACAACACTTGTTGCTCCTATTACACTGGAGCAATAGGAAGGATGCAAAACGTCAGCTGTAACCAAATTTGAGTCACTGCACCACATTCTGAACCCAGGGTTTGGGTTCTGCTCAAAAGGAAGAGATTCCTCCTGAGCTTTCCAGGTGCCAGGTATGACATGCTGTGGCTTAGTATAAGTGGTTGGAACATTTTCAGCAAACTGAAATATGCAGTTTCAATGAAGCCAAAATATTTCAGAGATGAATAGATTCCAATCAAGTTTTCAAGGGAATTATGGCCCTGATCTGGATTGTGGGAAATGATGATTCAAGTCACTTCTCTGCCTGATTCAGGGCACTCCATCCTAGCTCCACTGCCCTTGGAAGAGTCCTTTTTGGAGCTGTGGAAGTCTATTTCTGTGGCAGGACCTGGACTTCAGTATTTCTTTGCCGATTTTTCCCCTTACATCTAAGCAGAACTGAGTTAGCATTTCTAAGTGCAAAAATCAGGCCAGAGAGAAAATAAATACCCAAATCGTTAAACACCTGCACTCCCAAAACGGAATAGGATTATGCCAAACTAATCCTCCTTAAGACAAAGTTTCATGTCTTTACAACAAGGTTGTAACTATTGGCCAGATCAATATCACTCCTTTTCTCGCTCACTGGGTAAAAGAGAGGAGGTTCAGCAGGAAAAAGGAAGAGGCAAGAGGACCCTTCAATCACTGAGGTTTTTCTTTAAACCTGTGGTGAGATCACTAATAAATAAAGGAGGGAGAAAACAGAGACAAATATTGGAAATAAAACTGAGGACAAGAAGAGGCATTATATACTATTCATATAATGAGAAAGTTAACTTAGAAAGTTCACCCTAACAAACAAAAATCTTACTCTTGGCATTGTGAAACTTCAGATTCTTCAGGTGTAGGGCTGCCTTCTGACTTTTTCCAACCAATGACATATTTGTTCACTGCTCCTTGTCTGTGGTATGATTTTGATATGGATCCAGATATCTGTTGACCACTATTCTGTGGCACTATGTAGACTTTGGAGGTATCTAGAGAGCCGCTGGTTTTAGAACAATGTGCTGAAGGGCTTCCTGAATGGTGAGACCCACTGAAAAGGAACACAGAACAAAATCTGCAATACAATAAAACATCAATGACTCTAGACAATAGCCAGCTATGCAGCCATCATTTTCTTAAATACAGGCAGTCCCCGGGTTACATGGGATCCGACTTACATCGGATCCCTACTTACAAACGGGGTGAGGCAACCCCGCACTAGCTGCTTCCCCCCAGCAGACCAGGGAGATGCGAAGCTAGAGCCCGCCCGCCCCCCTCCGCCCCAGCAGACCAGGGAGACGCGGAGCGGCTTTTCTCAGCAGACACCTCAGCTTGAGAATAAAGGACTGAGGGAAGTGAGGTGTGGGAGAATAAAACTGAGCTCTGGAGAAATGGGCTAGAGTTTCCCCTACAATATGTACCAGTTCTGACTTACATACAAATTCAACTTAAGAACAAACCCACAGTCCCTATCTTGTACGTAACCCGGGGATTGCCTGTATTCTCTAAGGTAAAACAAAACAAAACAAAAAAATCAAGGCAATAACTTGAATGCATTTTATATATAGCTAAATCACAGCAATCAGCTTTCCAAGCACACATTCATGAACACACTCGTGTACATACTTAGAAGGACTTTGCAAGATGAGCATGGCCCCAGGGAACTTCTATGCATTTTCACTTAACATGACTCTTGACAAGAAAAGGTAGGCTCTTGATTTAAGTTCTCTTAAAAAGAATGTCGTATGACTGGGAATAACTTTCACCCCAATGAATGTGGTAATGAAAACTATTCTCTCGATTATTTTAATATTCCTCTGCAATATTAATAGTGCTAGTAGTTATTAATGGCATGTTTCACCAGACTCTCTAAAAGTACTTTACAGTCAAATTAAAGCTAACATCTTTTTGAGGAAAGCCTTATTTTACTGATGAATGAACTAAAGCACTAGTACATAAAATGGTTTATTTAAGGCTATTTGCTATGTCAGTTACAGAGCTGGGAAGAGAAGGCACAGCTCTGACTGAGTCCTCTGCTCTCACTACCACATAACGCTCATTGTTAATCCAGACATAATAGTACTAAGCTCATTTATGAGAAAGTGACAGTGATTAGAGCTGTTTCATTGTTCATGCTGAGTTAAACGGAAATGTAAAACAACATGGATATGCTTTGATTGAACTGAGTTTAAAATAGTTATAAGGGAGGGACAGTAATAAAATATCCAAAAAAGACAATGATCTTATTTTTGTAAATAGATATGTAATTAGCATGAACATTCAGTTATTAAAAATGATCAACACTGGGATATAAAGTGGAAAGCTGAGTATTGGAGACATGACCCTCTATTATTGATCACTTTTTTCACCCTCAGGGGACAGAAGAACAACTATGTTTCCCCCCTCTCCCTTATTTTCTCTGATTCTCTTTGTTGCCTCCCACTTCTCAGCTGTAGCCAGCCCTAGTTGTAAAAGCAGCATCCAGAACTACAGCTCAACTGCATCAGATTTTGGATTTCCCTCCTGGAGCAGGGAACAGCGTGTGGCAGAGTTACTTCCAAATATCCACACAGATACCTTGAAGGGGGATGAGGAAGAGCCTCTGAAAGATATGCTGAAGGTATGATTAGAGAGGTAGGAGGAGAGCCAGGAACGATAGTCACGAAAGCCAACAGAACACAAGATTTCAAGACGACGACCACAGTTGCCTAACCGGTCAAGTTGGCTGACAGGTCAAGTAGGATGGGGATAGAGTACTAGTTCCAAAATATGGCTAAGAAGTCTTTAGAGAATTTGGTGACAGTTGTTTCAGTTGGGTGCAAGGGTAGAAGCAGATTGGACAGTCTAGGATGGAACTGGAGAGAATCTTCAGACTATGATGATAAAGAGCAAGTTCAAGGAGCTTAAAGATGAAATGGAGATGGGAAGAAGAGTGGTAGACAGAAAGGAAAGTGGAGTCAAGGGTTTGTATATTTAAGATGGGAGAAACTAATATGTTTGTATTGTAAAGGAAAACAGCCAGAGGAGACTGTGAACTTAAGAAGAGTAAGGGAGGGAATGAGAGTGAATATACACAGAAGATAGGAGCTGGGATGGGATCACTGGAGCAAGGGGATAGGGAAAGAAAACAGATGGGAAATTTCTGCCTTTGTGGTCAGGGGAAGAGAAGAAAGCGTGAGGTGGGGAGAGGAAGAAGACGGGGAAGGGAAAGCAAGCCAAGGGAGGGAAACAGGTCATATTTTGTCAATTTTCTCTAGAAAAGAAATCAGTGAAGTAGTCTGCAGAGACGTGGGGGGAGGGTTTGAGGAGTTAAATGTGGGGGAATGGCAAATGGTATTGCAAACATTAATTAATTTAAAAATGTAGAGTTGAGCTAGGAGGACAGCAGAATTACATAAGAACAGAAGAATGGCCGTACTGGGTTAGACCAAAGGTCCATCTAGCCCAGTATCCTATCTACCGACAGTGGCCAGCACCAGGTGCCCCAGAGAGGGTGAACCGAAGACAATGATCAAGCGATTTGTCTCCTGCCATCCCTCTCCAGCCTCTGACAGACACAGAGGCCAAGGACACCATTTTATCCCCTGGCTAATAGCCTTTTATGGACCTAACCTCCATGAAATTATCTAGCTTCTCTTTAAACTCTATTATAGTCCTAGCCTTCACAGCCTCCTCTGGCAAGGAGTTCCACAGGTTGACTACACGCTGTATGAAGAAGAATTTTCTTTTATTCGTTTTAAATCTGCTACCCATTAATTTCATTTGGTGTCCTCTAGTTCTTCTATTTAGGGAACTAATAAATAACTTTTCTTTATCGGCCCTCTCCACACCACTCATGATTTTATAGACCTCTATCATATCCCCCCTCAGTCTCCTCTTTTCTAAACTGAAAAGTCCCAGTCTCTTTAGCCTCTCCTCATATGGGACCCATTCCAAACCCCTAATCATTTTAGTTGCCCTTTTCTGAACCCTTTCCAAGGACAAAATATCTTTCTTGAGGTGAGGAGACCACATCTGTACATAGTATTCAAGATGTGGGTATACCATAGTTTTATACAGGGGTAGTAAGATATTCTGGGTTCTATTTTCTATCCCTTTCCTAATAATTCCTAGCATCCTATTTGCCTTTTTGACCGCCGCTGCACACTGCGTGGAAGTTTTCAGAGAATTGTCCACGATAACTCCAAGATCTCTTTCCTGATTTGTCGTAGCCAAATTAGCCCCCATCATACTGTACGTATAGTTGGGGTTATTTCTCCCGATGTGCATTACTTTACACTTATCCACATTAAATTTCATTTGCCATTTTGTTGCCCAATCACTCAGTTTGGTGAGATCTTCTTGGAGTCCCTCACAGTCAGCTTCTGTCTTGACTATCCTAAACAGTTTTGTATCATCTGCAAACTTTACTACCTCACGGCTTACCCCTTTCTCCAGATCATTTATGAATAAATTGAAAAGGATTGGTCCCAGGACTGACCCTTGGGGTATACCATTAGTTACCCCTCTCCAATCTGAAAATTTACCATTTATTCCTACCCTTTGTTTCCTGTCTTTTAACCAGTTCTCAATCCAAGAAAGGACCTTCCCTCTTATCCCATGGCCATGTAATTTACACAAGAGCCTTTGGTGAGGGACCTTGTCAAAGGCTTTCTGAAAATCCAAGTATACTATATCTACTGGATCCCCCTTGTCCGCATGTTTGTTAACCCCTTCAAAGAACTCTAACAGATTAGTAAAACAGGATTTCCCTTTACAGAAGCCATGTTGACTTTTGTCCAACAAATTATGTTCTTCTACATGCTTCACAATTTTATTCTTTACTATTGTTTCGACTAATTTGCCCGGTACTGAAGTTAGACTTACCGGTCTGTAATTGCCAGGATTGCCTCTAGTGCCCTTTTTAAATATTGGTGTCACGTTGGCTACCTTCCCGTCATTAGGTACGGAAGCCGATTTAAAGGATAAGTTACAAACCACAGATAATAGCTCAGCAATTTCCCATTTGAGTTCTTTTAGAGCCCTTGGATGATGCCATCCGGCCCCGGAGATTTGTTAACATTAAGTTTTTCTATTTGTTCCAAAACCACCTCTAATGACACTTCAATCCGGGACAGTTCCTCAGATTCATCACCCACAAAGGACGGTGCAGATTCAGGAATCTCCCCAACGTCCTCAGCCGTGAAGACCGAAGCAAAGAAATCATTTAGTTTCTCCGCAATGGCTTTATCGTCCTTGATTGCTCCTTTTATAGCTCGATCACCTAGGGGACCCACAGGTTTTTTAGCAGGCTTCCTGCTTCTAATGTACTTAAAAAACATTTTGTTATTTCTTTTTGAGTTTTTGGCTAGCTGTTCCTCAATCTTTTTTCGCTTTTCTTATTACATTTTTACACTTGATTTGACAGTGTTTATGTTCTCTTCTATTTATCTCACTAGGATCGGACTTCCACTTCTTAAAAGAAGCCTTTTTGTCCGTCACTGCTTCTTTTACATGGTGGTTAAGCCACGGTGACTCTTTTTTAGGTCTCTTGCTATGTTTTTTAATTTGGGGTATACATTTAAGTTGGGCCTCTATTATGGTGTCTTTAAAAAGTTTCCATGCAGCTTTCAGGGATTTGGCTCTAGTCACTGTGCCTTTTAATTTCTGTTTAACTAACCTCCTCATTTTTGTGTAATTCCCCTTTTTGAAATTAAATGCCAGGGTGCTGGACTGCTGAGGTGTTCTTCCCACCACAGGAATGTTGAATGTTATTATATTATGGTCACTATTCCCAAGCGGTCCTGTAACGGTTATATCCTGGACCTGATCCTGCACTCCACTCAGGACTAAATTGAGAATTGCCTCTCCCCTTGTGGGTTCCTGCACCAGCTGCTCCAAGAAGCAGTCATTTAAGCCATTGAGAAATTTTATCTCCGCTTTTCTTCCTGAGGTGACATGTATCCAGTCAATATGGGGGTAATTAAAATCCCCCATTATTATAGAGTTCTTTATTTTGGTAGCCTCTCTAATCTCCCTCAGCATTTCAATGTCAGTATCGCTGTCCTAGTCAGGTGGTCGGTAATATATTCCTACTGCTAATTTCTTATTAATGGAGCATGGAATTACTATCCATAGCGATTCTATTGAACATGTTGATTCACTTAATATTTTTATTTCGTTTGATTCTACATTATCTTTCACATGCAGTGCCACTCCGCCACCCACCCGGCCTGCTCTATCCTTTCTATATGTTTTATATTTTCTATACATTTTGAAAGAGGAAAGAATGAAACTGTGGTGGAGAAAGTTCACCTGGTCACTGGATTTCTGCTAGAGATGCTCTTCACTGTAAGAACAGGACTGAAGGAAACAGATCTGGGGATAAGCCATCGGCAGAGGTTAGCAGGATGCATCTTGCAATGGCAGAGTGAAGCATCAGAGGAAATTGTCTGCCACCAATTTGTTCCAGAATCAGAATTAAAGTATATAGACATTTCTCCATCTCAGGTCACGTGTTCAGTATGATCATGTCTCATCCAGTGGCATATTGGTCACTAGCTTTTGAGTACAAGACCATTGACTAGGTAGGTAGAAATGAAAAACTATTTGAGGTAAAATGAAATACAGCTTTCAGCTACAGTAACCTGGCGGTATTTAGGAAATGAAGGGTGTAATTAGATTTTTTTAAAGGAGAAAGCAAGATAGACAATTACACAGCTGTATATATTTCACAGGGATTGATAGTTTGTGATGCTGATTACCCACACAATAGACTTGATTCTGCAACCCTTATTCAGACAGATTAATACTCTCTTCAATGGGACTAGTCAATATGAAAAAAGGATGACAGAATCAGGCCGAATATGTCTGTACTCAACAGCATTCTTGAGCTGTATTTCATCCATTTAATAAACAGCACATAATTTTAACAGGAGCGTGGCAATTGAATTTATACAGGAAATAGCCTTTCACCACGCTACAGATTTGTTTCTTAAGGTTGAACTTATTAAGTATTCATAATTACAAAAAATGTTTATTAAACATTTATAACGTGACAATATCTTAAGGTCTCAATGAAGTCAGAGCTGTTCTATGTTAGGCACTGAACAAATACATAGTCAAAGTCTGAACAGTTATGGAATATCACATTTAGGGCACTACCAAATTCACAGCCATGAAAAATGTGTCAAAGTATGAAATCTGGTCTCTCCCTGTGAAATCTCATCTTTTGTGTGTTTTTATCCTATATTATACAGATTTCACCGGGGAGGGGGAGGGAAGCGAGGGAGGAACCAGTGTTTATCCAATGGGAGGTCCTGGCCGTGCCCTAAAGGGAATTGCAGAGAGGGCTGCAAGGTTATTTTGGGAGGGAGCGCTCACGGTATTGCTACCATTATCTGCACTGCCTTCAGAGCTGGATAGCTAAAGGGTAAGAGCTATTGGCTGGGCACCTAGCTTTGAAGGTAGCCTCCTGCTAGCAACAAGCCAAACATGAGGGTGGCAATACCATGTCATGCCACCTTTACTTCTGCGCTGCTGCCTTCAGAGCTTGGTGGCCAGAGAGTGCCAGCTGCTGACTAAGGGTCCAGTTCTGCAGGTAGGAGTGCAGAAGTAAGGATGGCAATACCATACCTTGCCAGCCTTACTTCTGCTGGCAGTCTCTCTGCCTGCAGAGCTGAGATCATGGCCAGCAGCTACCACTCTGCAGTTGCCCAGCTCTGAAGCCAGCAACAGTGCAGAAGTAAGGGTAACAGTACCATGATACCTCCACAATTCATTTTTGGGCCAGGGCCCCTACAAATTATATCATCATGACATTTCAAATTTAAATAGTGGAAATCATGAAATTTATGAGCTTTTAAAAATTCCATAACTGTGAAAATGACCAAAATGAAATATGAATTTGATAGGCCCCTAATCATAATGAGAGAAATTTGGCATCAGGGTAACTTGTCAGTGAATATAATTCACTTACATACTAGAATAATAAAAACATTATATTTCACAGTAGTAATATCACAACTATAAAATAAAACTCAATTCTTAAAACTTGTTTGGCTATGGTCCATCAGTTTCTTAAAAGTGCTTAAATACCTATGAAGTATGGTCTGTGACTCAAAACTCATTTGAAGAAGATCTTCAGATAAGTTATACCTCAAATGGTCAGCCCACATGAAATATAATTTATGTTTTTAGAGTAACATTTGGCACTCAAATTAAGAAGAGACTTAAAAAAAAAAAAGTTATTACCAAAGTGAGATTGAACAACCCTGAAGGGATAGTCATGATCTCCTGAGTTTTAACTCTGGTTCTGCCCCTGACTTAGATAAATCATGTGAACTTTTTGCATATCAGTTTTCCATCTGCAAAACAAGAATACATTTTCCTGTCTACCTCACAGAGGTGGATTGAAGATTATTTAATGCCTGTATAGCATTTTACATGTTTAAAGTGTTATGAAAATAACAAATGTTTCTCTTCTTCAGAAATCTATTTCAGCCCACTGTATCTCCACAGTTCTTATTCTATTATACATATAGCATCCTATCTGTACACTCCTGTATCTACTACAGTTTAGGAAAATGCTTCTAAAATTAGATTAAACTAATTTACTGACTATGTAGCACACTGAGGGAGGATGTTGAATGATATTCATTCTTTTTCCTATAATGGTTTGCACTGAAAATGGGCAAATCAGAGGAACAAAAAAGGTGCAATTTCCCTTTAAATGACTCAACTGTTACCAAGCAAAAACCTTCCACATACCTACCAAAGCAGCATCTTCAAAGACACCAGAAAATGGGAATAACAAGATACAATCAACCAGCTGTACAAGTCCACTAACAGAATAAAATTCACTGTAGAACATACATATTGTACACACATTCCACTTATAGTCAAAAGGCAGCTAGCAAAATCCATCAAATCCAATCCAACATACACACATTTTGCCAGGCATCTAATACATTAATTTAAATTAAGGGTCAAGATATGCAATGCAGCTTCATCCTACACAAATATAAAGAAATAGACAAATTTCAGTAGAATCATATTTGAGTATTATAGCATTAAATCCTTATGTCATCAATTGTTTTGCACTGAAAGAAGAGCATGTGCAGCCAAGTGCTTCTTGAAAAAATATGTTAATCACAGAAAGGGGTGCCAAGCTAACTTGACTGGTTTCTTTTTGAGGCTATTACAGTTATTTAAATTAACTGGAATAATGAAAGCAGCGATGCAAAATTAACATTAATAATATAAACACACAGTGCTGATATTTTAGTAATTGACACACTTATTTTGTATCCATTCCAATATTTGAATGATCACTTGATTGCCAGACAGAGTAGGGACAGACTCATTTATTTATTCCATCTTAAGAACTCTGCTGCAGAAGTCTCATAATAAAATGGGATTCTCAAGGAACAAACTCTATGTTTATTAGCAGGTTTTTCTATGGTGCTCATTGTATTATCTGGCAATACCATCAAAATTAATGAACTTATTTGTCCAACATCCCCATGAGGAATGTGTTTAGTTGCCTAATAAACCTAAATTGCTATCCAATTTTGTTTTTCTTTTAAGAAGTTAGAACATGTTGTACTATGTAATACATAAATAACATATACTTTATCCAAATTATCCCCCAACTCCAAAACACTCTGTGCCTTGCATCTATGCTACTTTGTCTATGTTCCTGACAGGCCACACAAGTTATACAGGGGGAGATCACCTCAGCATATTTATGGAAAGACCTCCACAAACATGTAACAAAGAATGGTGATGATGAGCAAGCAACGTTCATCCACACAAGTCTGTACTGAACACAGGGCTAACTCCATTCAAGCAAATCTCAGGCTCACAGGGGGGCAACACAATGATGGACTTAGAGGTCTTTGTAAAGCATCCATAATTGAGGTGTGTTTTTGTGAAGGGAGTTAAGGCTTGCCAACATAGGAAAGTTGTAAAGCCAGATATGAATTTAAACTGCTCGAGTTATACTGGTACAACTCCGAGTGTGGACACACATACTTGGGTATACGTGAGTTTTTCCCTGTTTAATTTTTTCCAGTTTAATTTATGCCACTTTTGAAGTGATTTAAGCTAAACTGGAAAAAAAAAAAGAGTCTTATTCCAGGATAACAGTATCCACGCAAGCACTTATCTTAGTATAATTGTATTGGTTTAAATACATCAATTATACTGTGACAACTGAACTTTTTCTCATTTAGACAAGCCCATTGAAAATCATAGATGAAAGTATCCTGTTAAACATCAGGAAGAGGAATCTACAAGGTGCCCCCAACACAGGGCTGCAATAAAAGGGGAAGACCCTTTGATTGTCCAGGGCAGGGCCAGCCCGAGCCATTTTGCCATCCCGGGCCCCGGGCGGCGCATGTGTGGGCCTGCCCCCAGGGCGTGAGGGCCCGCCCCGGCGCATGCACAAGCTGCCCAGCTCACCCACCCCTTAGTCTGGCCCTGGTCCAGGGTGTTTGGTTACCCTCACAAGTGCACAGTGAATGTGAAGGAGATTGTATTCCTCATTATATGTCACAATAGCATGTAATTAAATATCACAGTACTGTTTGTTTCTGGTGCTACTGGAAGATCCTGCTTCACCAAAGATACTCAGAAGGGTTTACAGTACAAGTTTGATATCTTTGTCTGAACTCACCTTGACTAAACCAATGGCCCAGCATTTTGCTACCTAAACATCCATTATCCAGTTCATGTGGATGTTATTCACCTCCTGTCCTAAATGTTTTGTAATGTAGTTAACTGCCATTAAGCAGGTGCTGCATTTTCACTGCACAGGGTAAAAGTGCTTTGAGGTTCAGGGAAGGACAGTGCAGATAGGTTATTATGCCTTTCAAGTTGGGTCAATCAATTTCTAAGAAGTGATATATCCTGACTAGAGTATGTGTTTCCCCAAAGATACTAATTGCTCTTACTAATTTTAAAAAAAATATGTAACACATTGGAATAGATTTTTAAATAGAAATCCTTTCTTTCTGTCTCACCCACACACTCCCGTAACAAACTCCTGGAAGGTGAGGATAAGCCTTTGTTTGGCTTCCTCAGATTATGTGCTGAAATATAAAATAATGAAATTAGTAAATGCACCTTCAAGGAAGGGAAATGGTGAGCATAAAACAAAAGCAAATTTTCTTAGTCACTAATTTAATTACTTAATTTGCAATAAGAAAAACACACATACCTGGAATGAGAGGATATTTCACTGAGGTCTCCCGTGCTACCTTCAGCTGTATGACTGCTAGAAATGGCAGAAGCATAGCTATGAACAGCATACATTTTAGCTTGTTCATCATCTTGTTCAGGAATTTCAGAAGATTCAGTCCACTGCTCAGTCCGACTATGCACCCCAGACCTGCTGCCAGCAAGGTGTAAAGGGGCCATAAGAGGAGGAGGCATACAAGGAGCTGTATCAATTCCACTGTCAGTAGAAGCCCCTTTAATATATGTTAATCCAAGTAATTCAGGGTCCATCAGGTCTCCGGAGCCAAAGTGCTTTTCATCACTATTGCTTGAGGTATTACTGGACAGGGTATTGCTGCTGGAGTGACTAGAATAGTTTTTGTCTCCAATCTTAAAAAGAAAACAAAGTTTATAAATAATATTTACTTTCATTTAAGTTAATTTTCTTTATTCAAAAATCATTTATCCTGTATTTAATATTTGTCATGGCATCATTTAATAAAATACCAAACACAAAAGAAACTAAATGTGCCACCAGCTTCTGTTGAGTAAACTGCACAACTAGCTAGGTGTATTATGGGACTTCTCTTTCTCCAAAATATATCTATTTTGTTGGTAGGTACAAGATCATTAGTTTGATCTTGGATGGCAAATCCCATGTTCATATTTAAATTCTTTGACTATGCCTTCTTTGAATCCATAAAAGAGAATTTGTGGATAGTTAATATAAACATATTTAAAAGCCAGAAGCAGAAAAATTTTGTTAACTAACCATTTAATTAGTTCATCTGCAATTCTGGGGAACAATGCAGACTGAATTACTGTTAACCTTTGTAACACATGGTCATTAAAGGTTAAGTATCCTGCAAGATAAATGACCCAGATTCAACCTTTAGGGATAGGCAATTAGATAATGCCTATGGTTTTGTGTATCTACATAGATATTGCTAGTAATTAACAATGTAAGCAAATGGTTCTTGTCACTATATTCATCTCTCTTTGAAATGTTTAGCAAATCATCTGAAAATGATGGGTGATTGTTTTATGTTAATCAATATAACTAATTACCAATGATGCTTGGGAAATAAGTCTATTTGTACATCTCCATGATTGCCTATTGTTCACCTAAAGGCTGAGCTGTGAAGACAAGCCTAGGAATGTATAAATGTCCTTAGTACCTGATACTTTTTAGCTCACAACTGCTTTAATTTTTTCTCAGAACTGTTTAAGGAAAGCCAAAGATAAAAGGATTGAGATCCCAGTCCTAAGATGGAACAGCCTGAATATGTTGGATATAGGGCTTTAAACTATGGACTAAATTCTAAAAACCTCTTTGCAACAAAAAGCTCCCTATCTCTGCTATGAATCTGAACCTCAGGAATTGAGCTCATGTCTGTATCTAATCTTTTAACCAATTTTTAGTTTAGTTAACAAGAATTGGCTATAACCATATATTTGGCATAAGATCTGAAATAATCATTAACACGGGGAGGTATAATGTGTTTGATCCTTTGGGATTGATTGAACTGAGAATTACGAAGTCTCAGTAGCACTTTATAGACTAACAAAACATGTAGATGGTATCATGCGCTTTCCTGGGCACAGCCCACTTCTTCAGATGACTGGAGTTATGAGTTTAGCATGTGCAGACCCAAAATAAATAGGAGAGAGGAAGGGGAGGGGAAAAAAAGCAGGGGGGATGGAAGACAGGGAAGCTAGAGGGAATCAGCAAGTATCTGAAGATTGGGTTGTTAAAACAAAGCATAACTCGGGGATCCACGTAACTCAGGGACTGCCTGTATAGCCTAAATAGCAACATGTGTTCCTGAAGACTGCAACGCTATCTATTTTACTGCTCATTTCCAGCAAAGGACAGTCCAAAGAACTGGGCAACAACAACTAATGGGGTATGGAATAGCTTCTATATAAGGAAAATGAAAAAGACTTGGACTTTTCAGCTTGGAAGAAATAATGAATAGTATGGAAAAAGTATATAAGGAAGTTTTAGTTATCCCTCACAACACAATAAAAGGTTATCCAGTAAAAGTAATGTGCAGCAGATTTAAAACAAAGAAAAGGAAGCTCTTCTTCACACAATACAGAGTCAACTTGAGGAACTCTTTACTAGAGGAAGTTGTGAAGGCCAAAACTACAACAGAGTTAAAAAAAAAATCACCAACTAGATAAGTTAATGGAGAATAGGTCCATCAATGGCTATGAATGGACAGGGATGCAACTCTATGCTCGGAGTGTGGCTGGCCTTTGTGTTCCAAAAGATGGGACTAGACAACAGTGGATGGATCAGTTCATGACTGCTAGTTCTGTACATTCCCTCTGAATTGGGTGCTGTCAAGAGACAGGATACTGGGCTAGATACACCAGCGGTCTGATCCAGGAGGACTATTTTTATGTTCTTATGCATACGGATTATGTGACTGAATTCACTTTAATTCAAGGATAAAGTAATTATGTGCTGTCATGGCTTCTTCCCCACTCTGGGACAATAAATGCAGAAGTGGGGGCCAGCAAAAGTACCCCAAAACCTTATCTACCAGGCTTTGGTATAAAACTTCCCCCCAAAATCTTAACCACCTAGATTTTGGGAATAAAATCTCTCCTGCCACCACCCAAGTATTGATACAAAAATCAGGGGAAGATCACTTGGGAAAACTCACCCCTAAAGTACAAACCAAGATATAACCATTAACCAATACCAGGTTAATAAAAAGGAAAGAGAAAGAGCTTTTATTATCACCACAATATTCCTGTTGCAAGCATAATGATTAGATGGAAAAGTAACAAAATAATATACTCACGGAGGAGAAATTTACCATGGGCCAGGACTTAGTTACAAAGGAGAGCAAAACCCATTATGAAATGCACAGACATCAGATCCCATTTCCTAAACCATAAAACAATAAAACCTAACAGATTTGTCTAAACTTTATCCTACCTACAGACTGTGAAGAGAATTTTCTTAGAGGGAGACATCCTGTCCCCTTCAATAGCTAGAGAGAAACTACCCAGGACAAAGGAGGGAAAAGCCCAAAAATTCCTTTGTCCCAGTTTGAAATTCCTACCTAGATTTCTATTGGCTGCCTGCCACCTGGTTTAGGAACATATTTAACCCCGTAGTCCCCAGGATGCTGGTTAACCCTCATGGTCATGACATGTGCTGTACTCAAATATAAATAACCAAGACACAATAAATGTATGAAGTTCAGTGAATAAAATAGTATCTCAGGTATTGGTACTGGGTTACATGTTATACACGCTAGTCTACGCAATGATTCAATCCTCAAACTTCTGGACAACTTCTTGCCTGAAAACATCAGGAAGTAATTTCCTCTGTGTGCCAGATTCAATAGTATTAGACACAACAGTATTGTGAGGGCCATTTTTCAGATATCACGGACCAGATTGACAGTCTGTATGAATCAGAAAGTCAATTTACATCAGCTGAAAAACTGGCCACATGACATTATTGAAATTACTTTACAAGTAGTATCATGTAGTTTCTCGGTACATCTAGCAAGGCTTTTGTATTACAAACACACAAGGTTGTGTTTCACATGCCATGAAAGAAACATGGTACTTTACTAGTATTTCTCCTTCTTCTAAACCATTAAACACTGTCCACTATTCAATTAAAGCTACTGAAGATGGTGCACCAATGATCTGATCCACTGCTTGAAATTTTGCATATCTTTTCTTAAGGCAGCCAGTCGTTTTTAGCATACTTAGAAAATAAATCTGTTTAATATCTTTTAACTTCTAGTCCTAGTGAAGTTAGCACAACATTGGTAAGCAGCCTTTATCTACCAGTTCTGATATTTCTTAGTGTATACTATTTAATTGGGCAGGAAATAATGAAAAACAACCAAAAACCAATTTCATACTCACAATTAAAAAGGCACAAAAAGATAACATTAAAACTTACATATAGTCTTTAGGTTAACCTTTGCCCAAATAATAAGAAAAATGATTGTTGATATAGTACATAGGTATCCCACTCATGCACACCATTTCTTGACATGCTGTATGTAATGTGTACAATGGGAAGTGCTCCTAAGACTGAGCAATCCAATGTAAATGAAGCTCTAGTCAGACAGCAGAGTGATGCCTGGATTAGTAAAGATTTTATCCCTTCAGTGTCCCAGAAACCAGAATATGACCTTTTTAAAGTACTCGATTTCAGGCCCCCAGAATGAAAACAATGTATCCATTCCTGAATCAGAGATCGTTGCATAGCTATGCACAATACTAATAGCTGCTGAAATTCTAAACTGTACTTCAGGAATTACTAAAATGCATTTTAAACATTTAATATTCTTGCAAGTGTCTTTTCAGACCCAAGTTTTTAACTGTGCAAGAGAAGAAAAGTTTGAGTGGACTTACATGAGAAAGTTTGCTTGGTGAATCCTTGCCACTGCCTTCTTTTGGTAAAGCACGATCTTTGTAGGAACTCAAGACTTTGGTGGATGGTGCATGCCACTTCGTTTCTGCCATAAATAATTGTGTTTTAATTTCTGATTTCTAAAAGGATGAACATACTGTACAAAGAAAAAAGCACATAGCTCAGTGCTTTAAGCATCAGGTTTGAGACAACTAAACCCTGTGCAATCACAGGTTCAAATCTTGGCAAGCCTTTTGATGTCCCAAGATAATTAGAGTTCTATGTAGTCCACTTTGTATGACATTTTTGAATGAGACTTTAGAAAACAAAGTGTTCTGAGCCTATTTTAAATATTCAATCGAACTGCCTATAAAAGAGTAAGAATTTGCCTCAGTTTTCTTTGGCCTAAGTCTACCGTATCCTGACTGTTATACTATGTGGTTACTTTCCTCTTATCACCTCAGAGGTGGCTGCATTTTACTGATGATGTGTTCATTTTGAAACACTTTAGGATCCTTTGGGATTAAAGACTCTACTTAAATGGAAATCAGTATTATCATCAGAACCAGAAGTTAACTTTATTTGTATATTTACTTTTAATATATGTTATTATTATTACCAGCATATCTGGTTCCTTCCAAAATTTCCTCTCGTTCTCTGCCTCCTTCGCACTCCAAGGGACCGGAAACTTGATGTTCATGAAGTAAAGGGGATTGGCACCTTGTAACATAAGCAAACAATCAAGTTATTTCTTTCTTAACTACAAAACTGATTACCTCATAAGGAACTTAATTCTTTACCCTTTTAGTTTCTATGGTAATAATATTTATAAGCAATCATCATCACCCAGCAACCAGATAGAGGAACAAGTTTCTATAACTTGTTACTTGTAACTAAATGAAAATACCTATGCGCAAATTTCTTTGCAGAAAAGTATAAATTAAGATTATAATTAATCCTATAATCTAGGACCAACTATAAACATGTCTAATAATACTAGATTAAAAAACATACATTTTGGGGCCAAATATTCAAAACCTCATACAATGAATGGACCATGAAAATGCATCAACTAACTGTTCCCATGGACCAATCCCCACTTCTATGAACGCAAATATCTTACTGTATGCAAATGCAGGATTCTACTAATGAAATGGGTGCATAACATTTTGCATCCCTTGAAGAGGGGTTTGTAAATTTGGCCTTTTATACAAAATAGGAATTGATGTCTCTATATATTGCAGTACTAAATCCATTACTTGAAACACTTTCATTCCCACAGATGTCAGGCACTCTAAGTTTCCAGATACAACTCATAAAATTGCAAAAGGTAAATTCTTTTGAAACATGGCTGTTAGTAGTAATTACTGCTATGACAAAAATACAACTAGAGGAGTTTCTATGAGTTTCTCACACTGAAATTTGTTATAATTTTCGTTTAATTATACACCTCAGCTGGTAAGTGATTTCAATTAATAATCTGAAAATCCTTGAGCAGGTACCAAAACACTACAATATCTGCTACATAGGATATTTTGCAAGTAATCAAACATGACAAGGCAATATTCTGCTTATAACAGACAAGAAGATGATTTTAATGTTCATAGTTGATTATAAAAATAACTTATTATCTCTGAGTAGCATATTTGAAGTGTTCTTAAATTAGTCAGCCTGGATATTTCTGTATCTCAATATTTAACAGCGAAATGTTAACAAGCACTATATTCATGCAACCAGAGAGCTACATTCACAGTAACAAAGAACAGATCTGAAACAGAAAATATGTGGTACAATTGAGTTAGTTAACCTTTTGGTGAACCTAAACATTACTGTATTTTTGAGAGAGGTTCCTATTTACTAACAGCTCAACTGTGAATTATCCTACGCAGGGCATTAAAGGGAAGTAACAAGCCCCTTTAAACTTATGTGAAAGAATTACCCATATTGCTGGAGTCTACCCAGGAGAAGACCAGCTGCTGCTAGTATACTACACAGCCTTCCATGCAAATGGATAGGAAGCAGATGCCATTGGAGCAAATGCAGAGGGAGAAATAATTGGCACCAGGGAAAGGACGAGTACAGAATTTTACCCCCCACTAAGGCAAAAGGGAAGTAGAAACCAGACTGCAACTGAGTCAATCTGGTTTCTACATTTAGGCTGACCTAATCCAGCACTAATGTGGTAGCTAGTGTACTTCCAAAACTGTTTGCGTGCAGATTGCATGCAAGATCTGTAACTCTCTGCTTCCTGTTTACTTAGGGAAGTATCTTATCAGAAGCACTTTTCTTAACCCTCATTAATTTGCAAGGGATGTCAATTTGTAGATAGAAATTCACAAGTTTTCCACACTAGTTTGAAGACCAAACCCTGAACTCAATTCCAAATTTGCACCACTGTAACACCATCACTGAACAACACTAAGGTATCTCAGGTCAGACTATGGCTGTGGACACCCTTGGTTTAAAATACATTTCTACTGCAAATGGGACTATTTAATATTTAGCTGGTAAACAAACTCTATTTTATAAATATTTATGGGAGCTGCAGCAAGATATAAAATCTCCAGTACCCGTCATATCCCACTTGCTGTCTCCACTGGCTACTTCCGCTGGGTCCTGGGTCACTGGAGGAGGACTGGTTGCTCGGTGAGCTTCTGTAATGTTGACTAGAATTATTAACAGTGCATGGAAGTATTTGCGGACATCTTTAACTCTACTATTAATTTTACAAAAAAATCATTTTTACAATTAAAAATGAGGCATACAGATTGTAGTTTGAATACTTTCAGTATATTCCTATTGGGATTTTACAGTCATCTGACTTTTTTTTTTTTTTTTTTTTTTTACAATTTATGTCATCTAAATATTTTTTAAAAGAATATTTCCCAGTTTGTTATTGGCACTTGTAAATCCATTTGTAAACCTTAAAAAGACACCATGAAACACAGACAGACTAGGTTTTGAACAGCCTAATAACCAAATCCCTTTGTGCAGTTCTCCTTCCTAGATAGTCACTTCCCATTTTGTATGTATGAAACTGATTACTTTACTTAAGAAGGAACACTTTGCATTTGTCTTTACGGAATTTCATCCTATTTACCTCACACCATTTCAACTTATGATCCTATACTCCAAAGCACTTGCGGGTAACCCCTCTGTGCTTAGTATCTGCAAACTTTATAAGCATACTCTCTATGCTATCACCTAAACTGTTGATGAAGATATTGAACAGAACCAATCTTAAAACTGATCCTTGCAGAACCCCACTTTATATGGCCTTCCAGCATGATTATGAACCACTGATTAATTACTAGGAGACTGGCTATCCAACCTGTTATGCACCCACCATATTGTAGCCCTTCTATATTGTATTTCCCTAGTTTATTGATAAGGGTTGTGGAGTCCATATAAAATGCTTCACTTAGTTATGCACATACAAGAGTGTTTGCAGGATTGGGCTTATGTTTAAAATGTTGAAATTAATAGTATATTGTATGTGATGAATAAATATTTAAGTACTGTAATAGAGCTTCACAAATCCAAGACATTAGATATTCTATACAACTGCCCTTTTAACAATGGACTCTAACAAGGAACACAAGAATGTATCAGCAAGGTAATCTTAAATCATCCAACATTAAGTATGGTTAAAGTGCATTTTAGAAACAAGATGTAAAATATGCAAATCATTAACTCAGAACCTTCTTTCCCTAAGGACAAGTTTTAAAATATGCACTGCAATTACTAATAGTCTAACTGTATGTGCTTTACATTACATTTAAAAATAGTATCAATTATTTCTCCTTAAGTGAAGTAATGTATGCTTTTGAGGGGCAGACATTTTCAAAACCAGTACATGACACAAATTTTAGATTTATATACAAATTAAGAAATTTCAGTGATGAAATCTGTTTTGCTTGGAGGTTAGAGAAACAGCACAAAGGAGGAACAATTCCAAATAAAGAAAAAATTAATGTGTAAAGAATGTTGATCAAGAAAGTGTGTTTAATTTTCACAAAATAATGTAGAAAGTCAAATGCATTTACATACTTTAAGATTTGTACCCTTTTTCAAGAAGTATGAGTAAAATGATTTACAATTATCTTTAAAATACGACCCCATAATGTAAGATTTGATTTTTTTACATCACAATTTCTCTTCTGTTTACTAAACAGAGAAGAAAAGAAAAGCACAAGGACTAGTAATGAATTACATAACCCTTCAAAACTGTGTCCATAATATGATCGTAAGCTTAAATCATTCATTTTGCAAGATTTGTTTTATTTATGCTCATCACTCATCTGAATAAGTTTCTATAATGTCACTCACTGATTGTGCCTCAGTTTAGAGCAAAGTAGCCAATCAGCTTCTATTTAATTTGATTTGGGGTTGAAGGGATGCTTGGTTATCCTCATGGGTAAAGTTATCAATAGTATTGATTGAAACACTGATTTTTTGGTTTGACAAAAAATCTAAGATTTTTTGGAAGAGATGCCAGCCTGAAAGAGTTTTTCTTGCAGCAATAAAATAAAAAATGTTTTCATTTTTCATGTCAAAAAATGTTTTGTTTGAACAAAACCAATTTGTTTTGCTTTTTTCCCCCATTTTCAGATGGTTTTTACAACTTTGCTGAAATAAATGTAGCAAAATTTTGAAAAACATCTTGCTTTATTTATTTACATATTTTATGGGGAGCAGGGACACAAAACTAGTCACCAAATTCAACTCAATTCAATTGGAGTGGGACAGCCAAAATCCTGGATAGCTTTAGTCTACCAGAAATTGGATAGTTGAGCGAATACACTTTTAGTCCACAAAATTCTGCCCATCTCTAGCTACGAACAGTACTACTTGTACACTGTCATTTATCACTAAACCCAGACACCATTTGTTTCAATCAGGATGAACTGTGGTTCACTGGGTTCACTTTGGCACTTAATCTCAAATGTAAATCCCTGTTAAAACCCAACAGATAACTGTATGAATGATCGAAAAAGGTTTTAAAAAAACTCCACACCAAGGCCTAAAAACAGAGTTTGAGAAGTGAAGCATTTAGGAAAATGACAGGAATTAAATGGGGAGTATATTACCTTGCACCATCTGGCAGCTTTCTATCAAAGGAAGTGCTGCGAGGAATGGCTGCCTGAGTCTGCTGGAGAAGCTGCTGGCACTGCAGTCTGTCAGATGTTCCTAGGATTGGAGATGCACGAGAAAGAGGCTGCCCAGCAGGAGTCGGCACCCGATGCCAAGTAGTATTCCTTCTGAAAGGGGTTTTATACTCACATGGGGTGCCTTCGCTGTCAAGTTTATATTCCACCATGGGGATTCGGCAGAGTTCTGAACAACCCCTGCAGGATAAATAAAAATGCTGAAAAATCTTATTGGATGAAAAAAGCCAACTTTCTAACATAAAAGATATGGGTACATTTTTCTTACAAATGCACAAACATCGCCATATAGCATCATCTTTTGCATGGTTCAAGAACACTGCTTATTGGGGAAAAAATAACGCAAACTATTCACTGCTATGTGGAAATCAGTGTTTCAAATGTCCGTCTTTCAACGTGAAAAAGCAATAAAAGATACAGAATCTAAGACATGGATTAAACTTTCAGTATTACACAAAATAACAAATAAAAATATCACAGTCAATCACTCAGAAGTCAAGCAATCCTAACATTAAGATTAAATACTGAACATAGCGGGGAAAAAAATTGGTTGAGGAAAAAAAAAAAAAAAACACCAGAGGACCAAACTTATTGGGGGAGGGGGAGGGGGGAAAGAGGGGGGAAAAAAACCCACAGTCACAGCACCTTTAAATCCCCCCGCCAAACATGGCAGAGGAAAAATGTCCCAAGCAGCCATCCGTCCAAGAAAAACAGAAAATACTGGACATTTTACATGCCCGGTATTTTCTTTCTTTCTTTTTTAAACCAGACAGAGGCCGCAAATAACGGACTGTCCAGGCCAATATTGGATACCTGCCAACCATAATTAAGATTGTAAATTAAGTCTCAATTTTTTTTCTTCATGTTGTATGCATCACACTACAAGTCAAATTATATGACCTCATACAACTTCTCAATTTATACAACATTATAAGAGTTTTAAAATATTTACTGTATAGTTTTCGCTTCAATCTTATATTTTTACATAGTATGTGGTATTATAGATTACTTCTCTATATATGCCAGGCTGTATGTGCTCATATCTATGAAAAGTGTGCACTGATCATACTACAGATTAAATAAACAGAGAAATGGTAAAAATTTGCTTCTATACATATAGGCCTCAGAAGTGTACAGCTAAAATAACTCAAGTTCACTACCTCATCATATGAGTTATTGAATCTAAGAAAGGCTTTGCTGTTTCTTGAAAAGAAAATATATCTTCATCATTGCTGACTAGAGCAAAAACGTATTTCTTAAGGAAATCTAAGATTTATACAAAAACATTCAGTCTGAATCCTGAAAATGCCTATGCACCTGACCAACTTCGTACAAGTGAGTTATGCATACAATTTAATGGGACTACTTATTGTGTAATGACATTCAGGTGCTCAAAACATTTGCAGTACACCAACAAGAAAAACACACACACAACACGTTCATTTTCAGAGTTGTAGCAAGAATATAAAAACAAAAAAAGTATTACCAGATGCTAACTACATTATCCAGGGTTGTTGAAAAATAAATCATGGTATAGCAGTAGCAACTAAATTCTCTGGATGCTCCATCTGCACTGAGCATTTTCCAAACCACGATTGCAGGGGCTGAACAGCACCTTCCCTGCAATTACTGATCCCATCTGCTGTGGCACTGGAATTGAGACCAAAGGAAATGTCTTTCCTGTGGTCTCAATGCTCCCCACTGTTTGTTATGAGGCAGCGAGGAGGAATCACGGTGACTAGAATGCTCAGGGCATGCAAAGGCTGAGGCGGTAGAGGCTGATAAAAGAATAGGTTGAAAGGACTGCTGTAATAAGAGGATCTATAGCCACTTAATTATGCTGAACTATACCCCAGGACTCCTGAATTTCGGCATTTCTTAATGCTGTGCCAGGGATGTTCTGGGTCTGGCTGGAAAACTCAAATCTGCCTCCTCTGTGCCCCTCCTCAAATGTAAATAATAATAAACCACTATCACAGTGAAGAACTTTTTACAAATGGACCTTCCTAGCCTTCTCTGAAGCAATTTCATTGATTAGCTCTTCCCAGTCTACCTGCCTTGCTTTCAAGCTCTGTATAGAAATAACTACCAGATCATGTAATCCTTTCTTGCCTCATGGACATTCTTAGCTATATCTTGATTAATTTTCTCAGTGAAACTCCTTTCATTATCAGCTATAGTTACAAGGAAACAAAAACTATGCAGAACAGTTTCTGTGTTAGGGAAACACACACTTAAAAATCTTTTGTCAATATAACTAAGGAGATCAAAGGCACCTTTATTAACAAATCTGTCAGAGTACATCTACACAGCAACCTTATTTTGAAAGAACTTAGTCTGCATCTACACAGCAGGCAGTTATTTTGAAATAATGTTGAAATACTGTCAAACTGGAGGACTTCTTACTTCAACTCCTATAACCCTCGTTATATGAGAGGTAAGGGAAGTCGGAGGAAGAGTGCTCTATTTCGAAATACTGTAAGTGCTGTGTAGACGCTCCCAATTTCGAAATAAGCTATTTTGAAATAAGCTACGCAATTGACGCAACTCAACGTGCATAGCTTATTTCGAGTTAAACCCTGCTGGGTAGATGTACCCTTAGAAAGTCACATAGAACTTCATCTCATTCTCAGAAATTAGTTTAAATGCACATGGTTAGCTGGTTTGCTAAATTTTAAGCTAGCCTCTAAGTCTTCATTGTTGAAACTGGAAATGTAACCAATTAATAATGTGCATTGTCAATTCAGCCATACGTATGAAGGTACCATCAATTTCGGAACAAGAATGGAAAATTTATATAGCTATTCTGGTGTGCTGAGGAACAACAGTCTTCTAGAAGTGATTTGTATTGTATAATGGACTGTTAAAACAAAATTAAAAACCAAAGAACCCTGAAGGTCTTATAATTATATTAACTTTAAACTGGAGACTTCAGCAACTAGTTAAAATAATGGAAAAATCTGCAACCTGAGAAAGCACAACTGCAAAGTTGGCCAGAAGATGCACTGCAATGGGGACTATGGAAAGTGATCTGTAAAGGATGTTGATGATCAAAGCAAAACAGATGGCATTCCAGGAATGTCCCGAGATAGTTGTACCAAAGTTATGGCCTAACTGGTCTTACATAAACTGGTACGAAGAGATGTGTTATACACAAAGCCTGGAAAATTCCAGACCCAGTTGCAAGAACTGCCGATATGCTATCATGCTCCCTGACTGGCTGGTGACAAAGGGTGACTCATGTTGTTTGGCTGTTTAAATCTTTAAAAGAACAGGTTACCATCTGATTGGGGGGTTTTTTTTTTTAGAGGTATTGGAGTGAACCAAACAGAACAGATAACTATTTAGCTTTCCTAACCTTATCAAAAAGAATCTGTCATATTTCTCTTGGGATCCTATTGATAAATTCAAGCACCACTGCAGTACTGGCCTTAATGGCTTCAAAATTTTCTATCAACACACTATGATTTTTGCAAACAATTCAAGTAAGTCCCAAAACCTAGCACTATGAAGACTGTCTAATTTCTCATTTGAATCTCTCAGAGTGAACACTCCCATCTAAATACAAAATAAATAAATAAATACATAAATAAATAAATCCAAGGAATGAGGCAAAACATTATTCCTGTATCTGACAGAAGGTTTTCTAGCCAATCATGTGGCCCTTTTCCAATAATTTTGCAAGTTCCATCTAGCATGTGACTGCCTCTATATGTTCTTCAAACATATGTGAAGTATACTCTCTCACTGAGGTGAAATACATTCACCAAATCCAATTGTACAGTTCACACAGGAAGATGAGGGACTTGACTGAAAAAGCAAACAAGCAAAACAGAAGAAGGAGGGAAGAGTGGAACCATGCAGCAGCCAAAAATGCTATCTTTAGGTTTACTAGGTGCTTTGACAAAAACCTAAACCCTTAATTCTTGTCTCTTTTTTTGGGTGGGAAGGAAGCTACACACAAAAGGCTTTTTCAAAATTATCAACAAGGTTGTTTTCTACAACGAACAACAACAACAAAACAAAAACAAAAACCACCACCCCAGAAAAATCTGTCAGATCTTTCTTGTCAAAGTCAATATTCTGTCCCACACTTTCAATAATCAAACTGCTTTCAGAGTCCATGTCCATAACAGTAACACTAGCAACAGGCAACTTTCTGTCCTGAATCTGACACTCTGGGACCCACAAGCCTGACAAACTCAAATTAACCTCCTGGCTAAGGAAAGCTCAGAAGCAAGCAGAACTCACCATTCATGGATGATTATCAGGAATATTCTAGAGTGTCTGTGTCTGAGAGTCCATTTGTTCAATAACTCCTCCTAAATGGTAAGAGCTAAGACTCCCAAATTTGGTATGCAGCTTCCTCTTCTCCTAACTTTAAGCAAGGCCAGGGTTTGGTTGGGCCAAGACAACCAGAAGCCCCAGAAAAAGGACAGTTTTCTATAACAGGCAAAGGAAGGGGCTGCTGTTTGGAAGGACATTATATGAGCGTGCCCATTGGGGGGCAGTGAGTCTGCAGAGGAGTGCTATCCTGCAGAGTGTCCACTGGCGACAGCTGTACCACCAAGGGGGAGTGACCAACAGAGCATGGGCTCCTCCATTTTGCTTGGCCACACACTGAATAAGGAGCCCACTGCTGCAAACTCTTCCTTTCACTCCCAGCCCTTAGCCACAGTGCCAGAGGCAGAGAGAAAAATGGTCCTTGGCAGGCTGGGGTGGCCTGGGGAAGAAAGAGAACAGGCCCCTGCCAGGCTGGGGGTCCCTGAGTCCCTTCCTCACCCCTCACTCTCATCTCCTTCCACCTCGCAGCCTCCTGCACCTCCTCCCCACCTCTATCGCCAAAGCCCTGCCCTGAAGGACCCAGGCAATGCCAGGTAAGTCTGCAGTTTTTTATATTTAAAGAAAACATATAGACCACTTGCACTTTTCTGATCTTGCTCATGGACCTGGCACAACTTGCACTTTGGAGCGCCATGCATCTGATGAAGTGGGTTTTTGCCCACAAAAGCTTATGCTCCAACACTTCAGTTAGTCTATAAGGTGCCACAGGACTCCTTGCCGCTTTTGCAGATTCAGACTAACATGGCTACCCCTCTGATACTATGCTGCATATCTAAAAGCACGATATATCACCAAATTAACCCTCTCTCAGTTAAGAATACTTTTACGTTTTGTACAGATTTGAAACTACTTGCTTCAACTGAAGTATATGGCCCGCTAGCTAACCAATGAGTATCTCAGGGGTGGGCAATAATTTTTGGTGGGGGGGCCATTCCAAGATTTTGAAAAGTGGTTAAGGGCCGCATTTTTCTGTAGAGGAGATGTGGGGGTCTAGGATGGAGGTTGGGTGCAGAAGGGTGTACGGGGTAAGGGAATCGGGTGCAGGCGATGGTGTGAGGCCTGAGAGGGATTTTGTGCAAAGAAGGGCATAGTGACCTGGGCTGGGGATTGGGATGTAGGGCTAGGGAAGGAGTGGGGATGCAGGAGAGGATTCTGGCCTGGAGGAGGATTGTGGGAGGAGGTAAGTTTATGGGAGGGAGCTGTGACCTGACATGGGGAGGGGCAATGGGTTTGGAGGGTGACCTGGGGGAGGGAGTTAGGGTGTGGGATGGGCTCAGGTGCTTGAGGCAGGCTTTGGCTGGGAGGCATTTACCTAAGCATCTCCTGGCCAGCAGCTCTGCAGCACCCCCAAGGCAAGCTGGGCTCCCTGCCTGCTGAAACCCCAGAGCATTGCAAATGCAGACTGCTCCTTCCATGTGGCTCTACTCCACGAGTGGGGAGAGGTTTGCACACTGTCCCCACCCCCCAGGCCAATCTCTCAGTTCCTATTGGCTGGTTGTTTCTATTGGGCTGGGGAGATAACATGAAGCATCCTCCTCCCTCCAGATAGAGTCTCACAGACCAGCCCTGCATTTAAAACAGTGGCTGGTGAGTGCCTGAGGGTTCTGAGAGGGGCATATAAGGGACGGATCTGGTGGCTTGTCAGGCCGGATCTGGCCTGCGAGAGAGGTATCTTGCCCACCCCTGGACTATGTGATTCAAGACATTGTTCCTGTAAACAGATTTGTAAACAACCCTATTTCAAATCACTGTCAGATTTAACCAAGCAACTTAAGTTGAATAAGGACACATTGGACTTCACATTCAAAAAAAATAATGAAGTTATCCAACACTGCAATAAACTCTTAACGAGGTAAATATATAGCTTATATCAATGTATTTTTGAACACTGAACTCACAGAAAGAAAAATATGGTATTTGGTTTTTTATGTATTACTTTACAACAACCACCCAGAAAATAAATACTGCATTTACTTCTTGTACTGGGAACATGGTAAATCAACTATTATGTTCCAAGCCCAATACTGACCTGCTATTTTGGATCAAAAAAATTATCTTGTTAACGGCTGAAATTGTGAATAATTTACTGTTAAACATTTAGCTGGGTTGTTAATGCACCTTGTTTGCCACATTTTATTGCATTGTTAGAAAGATATTTGTGGACATTCGTATTTAACAAAAGCATTTGCAACAACTTTTTAAATACAAAGACCAAATCTAAGCCTTATGCTCCTATGAAGATATTTTAAATGATGTAATTTCTATTTCTTTTTTACTGGAGAGTTTCTCCCAATATCATCCAACATATTGTTTTGACAAACAAGCTACAAAAAATCCTCATTCAGTAAGTTAGATGGCAAATATGACCATAAGGGAGTCACTTTCAGAGTCAGTTTCTAGATCTAGACATCAGAAACCAGAACATTTCTTTCCCTTCATAATGGCATATAGGTTAGTACTCAGGCCTCTGAGCTAAATATAGGGACTTAAAAAGCAGCAGCTATGGTCATTTGCAATGTTAAAATATTATTGCAAACATTTTAGTTTAATACACTTATGAAGCAGTGCGCAACAGTACATTATCAGCTTTAAAAACCAGGAATATCGGAAACCTTTCAATAGTTATTCAACCTTCCACATGAAGAGCTTCTAAGATGCTCCCTGAAGGAGCTACATTAGGCTAACATGATACTTAAAAGGTATATGTAAAGCTCTTGAGAACTTCAGAAGCTTTTATATATTATGATTAAGAGTCTGCTGTCTTGACAACTACATGAAAGCCTTGTCTTTTCCAGTTACATTCCACCATCATAATGAGATTGTTACTCAGCATGGCTGTTGTACTTGGGATCCCAATTAAATCGGGTTCTGCAACTAAATCTTATGAAAATACAAGTGTATGATACTCAAAATGCTCAATTTCTAACACCTTAAATTCTCAGAAAGCAAATGGATACACCAGGAATCTCAGCTGATGAACAGTTTGACTTTTCCTTCTGTGCTCTCTTTCATGTGTTTGTATTTCCAGACAAATTACTTCTCTTCAACTGGATTAATTTTTTTCCACTTTAGCAAGCAAACATGCCCACAAATATATTTGAAGGAGCATGTGAAAGGCAGTCATGTGTGGGATGAAACATGCATAACTGTGAAAGGAAGCATTATTCCAATTTTATAGGTGGGAAAACAAAGAATGGAGACATTAACAAACATTCTCAAGGTTGCATGAGGAAGCTCATGGCAGAATTGGGACTGACTCTGTATCTTCCAAATCCCTGCCAAGTGCCTTCACCACAGGGACGTTCCTTGATTCAAAGAAACTGTTGCATACAGGCAGACAGTCATACAATAGCAACGAATAGCCAGTAGGCATATACAGGGATGGCCTAGATGGTACTGGGTCCTGCCATGAGGGCAGGGGACTGGATTTGATGACCTCTCAAGGTCCCTTCCAGTTCTACTATTCTATGACTGGGCCATAAACAGCTTCTAGATTTTATTGATCAACATCCAAATATGACCATTATACAACATTTATGGGGAAGGCAAATGATCAGGAGGATTGAAAAATCCTTGGGGAGGGGAGGGGAAAGGGTGAAGAGAGAGGGAGAGAGAGAGAAATGGAAAGGAAAAAAATACGTCACAGCTGTAAACCTATGAAAAGGGAATGGAATGATGAAGTTAACAATAAGAGGAAGAAGGAGAAAAGTTGGGGAGTGGTATCAGGAAGAAAGATAAATATAGTTCTGAACAAATTAAGTTTAAAATGGCGAGGAACACACAAGTAATGTCAAAGACATCTGGAGATGTAGACTTGGAGAAGGAAGATAGGTCAGAGAGATTTAGGGATCACTCATATAGAGCTAGTGGTTGAAGCCATTTTATACAAATAATTCAATACCAATCAAGTATGAAATGCAAAGTCAGCTACAAAAATCTGCTCTCATATGAACATGAATTTCAAACATTTTAAAGTTCATTTTACTTCTGCTGACATATCAGATCAATTAGACCGTTTTAGCGGAGGGCATAGACTTGGCAAAAGAAAATGCTTAGAAAATTCAGACAAGGTTAATAGAAAAATTACATACAGGTTGTTGACTATTTTCTCTGCTCAGTAATAAATGTACATATCTGATAATGCAGCATACAATTACTGTGCTGGATAAAAACTGGAGGCAAAATGAGGAAACATTCAACTTAAGGGTTAAATGGAAACATATCTAACTTTCAGACCATTGATGCATTAGGAAAATTTGTGTTTCTCGGTTCTCTCCTCAGAATAACTCTGAAATTTTGGATGCAATACATTTTTTGGGGGGAAAAAAGCCTTTTACTTAGAGGTATTAAGTATGCAAAGAGGCATTACGTTTTCAATACAGTAATCAGAAAACATCAAACAAAGAAAAGCAACCACATTACAATTTTCTCCCGAGCCTTAAACATTAATTTTAATGGTTTTGGATTTCACAAACAGGAGGGTTACAGCCTGAAGAGTGGTCATTTATTTTATTTCTCAAGTGTGTCATCCTCAACTGATGAATAATCCTCCTTTTGGGTAACAAGTTTCCTGACCGTGGAGTATAGGTAAAACCACAACAGCAAATTTCTAATTGATATGAACTAAAAATATCTTTTGGATGACAAATCATGGATTTCTAGAATCTAAGTGAGATTAACACAGGGAAGAGGAGGGAACACTGGGGAGCCGGCAGGAGCGTCCAGAGATTCCGCCTCCTTTCTACTTCTCTGCTATGGGAGAGAGGGAGAGGGAGAGGGAGAGGGAGTGTGTGTGTTAAAGACCTTATCTATCATAGGGCCCAAACCAGACCTAGCATAGCTCTAAGCATTTGCCTCCTATTTCAACCAATAGGCTAGATGGGTCTTCCTATATTCTGTGATGGCTTCCCATAATCCAGCTTGCAGCATAATAAGCGGCATGCAGTGGTTCCTCCTATGTGGGACAATACAGACTCCATGAACACAGTGGAAAACTAGGTCAACATGCACAGGTATTGGTCCTTACATATCAAGGTGACAGTCATGTTAGTCTACTCTACCAATTTGTCACACACTTAGAAATTGATATCTTCAACAGGATGTATTTGTGGTCCTATATTTGAATTTTTCTTTGTAGAACTTCATCTATTTTCTGCTTACACAGGAACAAATGATATATCAACTTTGGCCCTAATTCGAAATGGTAGGAAATTCTTTCAAGCCTGAATAAAGTGTGGTGTTTAAGTACAGAAGAAGAAGAAATGTGAGCACTGGGATGGTTAACAGAAAACAGTCTTTGGTTTCTTCCTCACTAATGGATGGAGCAACTGGAACAGCAGAAGAACATGGAGAGAGAGCATAAGGGAATATTTAAAGACCATAAGAAAGAGGTGAGAAAGTGAAAAACAGAAGTGTCTTGAAGTGGAACAAGAAGATGCTTCCAAAAGATACTTCCTAAGTGTTACATATCTTGTCAAGTTACACCTAAGAAGTCTGACAGAATGCAGTATAACATTATCTATACAAATCCATGAAAACGTCAAGCCTCCGTTATATGAAGATACATGTTATCATAAAATACAGAGAAGTCAGAGTAAGGGTATTCAGACAACGTTTCAGAAGAAAAGCCTTCCCCTCCCCCCAAGTATGAATTATCTTGAGCTTTTGTATAAGATATGATTTATATTTAGGATGATTGATAAGTGAGGATTAGGACAAGATTAAAGTCAATATGAAAGTTGGCTTTTTTTCAGAAAGGACACATCAAGTTTAAGATATAAACATTCTTTTGGGGATTTTCAATGGTGCATGGAGTTACTCTCTAAACGTATAATTCTAGGCAATGTAATGGCTCAAACAGAGTGTTAATTTTCAAGAGAAAACAAATCAATAGAGAAGTAATCTTTTGTAAAGGATTTTTGTAAACCATTTAAAGATTATAGAAAAATCGTTATAGCTGCTAATAAACTTTCAGAAGTAGAGCAGAGAGAAACAAATTGTGCAAAGTGAATTCTCAGCTGACTGCAGGTTGGTTGTGCAAAGTAAAACTTTTTTTTTTTTTTTTTTTTAAACACTGACTCTGGATACAGGCAGTCCCCGAGTTACGCAGATCGGACTTATGTCGGATCCGCAGTTACGAACGGGGATTTCTCGCCCCGGAGGACTGGAGCGGCGGGACGCCTGGTCCCGCCGCCCGCCTCCTCCGGGGCGAGAAAAGCTGCTCCCCGTCTCCCTGGTCTGCTGGGGGAGCCAGCAGACCAGGGAGCTGGGGAGCAAAGCGGCGGAGGACCCGGGGCCGGACCCGCGGCCACTTCCAGCTGATCTGGAAGCGGCCGCGGGTCCGGCCCTGGGTCCTCTGCCGCTTTGCTCCCCATCTCCCTCGTCTGCAGACCAGGGAGACGCTGAGCAAAGCCGCTGAGGACCCGGCCGGACCCGCGGCCGCTTCCAGCTGATCTGGAAGCGCCGCGGTCCGGCCCGGGTCCTCCGCCGCTTTGCTTCGCGTCTCCCTGGTCTGCTGGGGGGGGGGACGCAGCTAGTGCCCCCCCCAGCAGACCAGGGAGACGTGGAGCAAAGCCGGGGGCCTGTGGTAGAGCAGGTGGGGCGCTGCCGGTTGGTCCCGCAGCACCACTCCTTGGCGCTACTGGACCAACCCGGCAGCACCCCAGCTGCTCTGCCCCAGGCGTCCTGATTCAGCCGCTGCTGATCAGTTTCAGCAGCGGCTGAATCAGGACACCTGGGGCAGAGCAGCTGGGGTGCTGCTGGGTTGGTCCAGTAGCGCCGAGGAGCGGCCGCACTACTGGACCAACTCAGCAGCACCCGAGCTGCTCTGCCCCAGGCGTCCCCAAGTCAGCCGCTGCTGAAACTGACCAGCGGCTGACTACAGGAAGCCCGAGGCAGAGTTGCTCTGCCCTGGGCTTCCTGGAATCAGCTGCTGATCAGTTTCAGCAGCAGCTGACTTGAGGACGCCTGGGGTTCTTATGTTGAATCTGTAAGTAAGTGGAACTGGTGTCCAGATTCAGCCGCTGTTGAAACTGATCAGTTTCAGCAGCGGCTGAATCTGGATGCCAGTTCCGACTTACATACAGATTCAACTTAAGAACAAACCTGCAGTCCCTATCTTGTACGTAACCCGGGGACTGCCTGTACTTTCTCCACCAAAACAGAATTTCATACTGCTATAAAAAGCAGCCAAGAAATACACAAGCCAGGGACTAAACAAAACATTCACCTATCTTTCTATAATGTTGATTCTAAATTCCTATAAAGCACTTTGAAAATTTATCACACAACAATTTTTCCACTGATGCAAGCAGGAATAACTCCATTTTAATTACGAGACGCTACGGATGCAAGTGCTGCTACAAAATAATAGGACAATCAACCATTTAGACAGAAACTTACAGAAATAAAGACACAAAAAACATATCAGTTTTCTCTCTTCTCTCTCCTCTCCCCTCCGTTTACTAACCATACAAAACCAAGTTGCTGAAGTTGAACAGACTGATTTTTAATACAGAGTAAGACTGCCATTTATAAGCTTCATTACATGGTTAGTAACATAATGGAACCAACGACATACACAATTTCTTGAACTTGACCATTATTATTAGTTCAATAAAAAGGATGAAACAAGGGTGTTTCATTTAACAAGAATCAATTGCAGAAGCAATTAAATGACTGCTAGGGAAGCGGTTCATTAAACAAACTAGGCCTCTAATGCATTACTGCATACCTTACCTTCAGCAATTCGCACACTATTTGCAGCTGCAAGAAGTTTCAGTACGGGTCATTTGCTTTTAGTAATCATTTCACCCTGTAAGCATATTGTGTTTATTTACTGGAAAAAAAATAGATCCTTTGAAATAAAGGCTCATTTCCAAGGGAAGTAATTTGTGTTAATTCTTTTAAGTACGGTTATTAAAACAAGTAAAATACTGGTATTACAAGATAACATGCTAATAGCACATAACGCTCTTTCAAAATGTAACAATGGACACTTCAAATTGAGCTGAATTCCAAGTTGCAAGATACAGAACAAAAACTATTAAGTTCTCATTCAAATTACGTAATTCTCTCTCCCAGAATTGAGGCACATCAAGAAGTTTGTTAGTTAGAGGAGAAAAAAAAATCGAAGTCCAAATCAATAACTTAAGTATTTCTTCCTCTAGTTTACAGGAACAGAGAAAGGTTTTGGAAAAAAAAATGTGGAAAACTTAGTTAGGCACAATAGCATAAGTTATTTCTTTCACTGGAATATATACCTTTATAAAATGCATTTTCTTTTTGATATAGCTATGTTCCTTTGTGATACACCTTGCCTACTCATTTCAATGCAGAAATGTCCAAAAAGGCATCAAAATAAGGGAGTTCTAACTTTTGCAACAAGCAGTTATGAATGGTGTGGAGAAAATGAATGAAGAAGTGTTATTTACCTTTTCACATAACACAAGAATTAGAGGTCATGCAATGAAATTAATATGCAGCAGGTTTATCTCTAATAGAAGGAAGCACTTCTCCACAGAGTGCACAGGCAGTCTGTGGAACACATTGTGGGGCATGTTGTAAAGGCCAAAAGTATAACTGGGTTAAAAAAAGAATTAGCTAAGTTCATGGAAGACAAATCCATCAATCGCTATTAGCCAAGATGGTTAGAGACACAACCTCATAGCTCCTAAACTGCTGACATCCAGAAGCTGGAAATGGATGACAACATGGGTCATTACATAATTGTCTGGTTCTGTTCATTCCCTCTGAAGAATCTAGTATTGGCCATCACCAGAAGACAGGATACTTGGGTAGAGGGACCCTTGATCTGAACAAGTATGGTCATCATTATGTTTTGCATTTCCTTAGGATTAATATCCTTCTGTTGCTTCTGAACAGTCTAATACACTCAAATTACAGTCTCAGATACTTTTACACATTTCAGTCTCATAGCACTGGCCAAACTCCATTTAAACCATTGGTGTTTTCAAGCTCAATTTGTATAAACAAAATTGCCAGTTAAAATTTGACAGTTTCCCATTTTTCTGCTTTAACATTCAGCGTAGTCAGTCAAGCTCAACGGTCACTAGGATGAGATAACAAATTACTAATAGCCTAAAGGATTGATCTTAAAGAAATAATTCTCCCTGATCTTAAACCCTAGGGACTCTCAGATTGACAAAAAAAAAAAAAAAAAAAAGAGGAGGAGGGAGAGAGAGAGAATGAATTATTACATAATAATTGGCTCAGAGCTTTAGAAAGAAGTTTTTAAAGAAAAAAACTCAACCTTGTAAGAATCTCAGCAGGGTTTGATGATACACCCAAGAAAGTTCAGAAACAGCCACAAAACTCTAACACAACAAATATTTCAAAATTGTCAGCAGCTGAGTACAGCAACAACAGCAGCTATAAATCCTCAAAGTCACTCGAAGCTGATAACTTGCTCACAGACCAGTCACTGGAAACTACTTCTGCTGAAACCTTTCTGGCACAGTGGCTGCTCTTATGCTTCTATTACTCATCCATCTGAATGCTGTTTGTTTTCAATTTACTTTTTTTCAGGATTTTAAGCCACCATTCCATAGCAGTTATGGAAGCTCACAGTTTAAAATGCATGTAGAACTAGAAGGAAGTACTCTATTTGGCTTGGCTGATCAAAACATGTGGTATAATCACTGAGCATTATTGTGAATGTTAAGGAATGCAAGTTAGAATTCAGTTCATTATTTTACTATGAAAAACAGCATAGTTCCAACCAATGCTATGACAACATTGGGCCCCACTCACAACAGTATTACAAATAGGGTATTACAATAGGTATTTCAAAATAGCAGTGGTGTGGACACTCCATTGCTGCTATTTTGAAATAACTACTCCTCAGAGTCAAAGTATACTCCCCAGTGCTTCCTGGGGCTCTAAATCGAGGTAGTGCGCCCACATTAAGGCAGCCTGCCTTGGACTAATTCTGAGGTTTCCCTGATAGAGGCAGCAAGGTGGGAGGGAGGGGGAGGAGGAGGAGGAAAGTGACTAGTCGACTAGCCTGTTGAGTATCCGATAAGCATTTGCTTATCGGATAGTCAACTAGTCCTTCACATCCCTATCCAGAACCTGACTCCAGCAAGAGGCCAGTGCTAATAAGCATCCCCTGTCCCCAAAAGGAAGTCCTTACTCCTCTTTATTCCTAAAACTCAGCAGTCAACAGCTTTAAGTGAAAACTGCTCCCTTTCAAGCCAGGGAAGAATCCGTTTATTGTCTGATTAACTAGAAAAAGTTTTAATAAAATGCTAGGTGGCTGTTCTATGAAACAATGCAGTTTTATTAGCTAAGATTAAACATATATTCTTCTCATTTAGAGCCAAATTCTTAATTGTGCTCTGATTCTAGGTAGAAATGGAGCAGTTAATGAATGCCAATGGCTTATTGATAGCTAATCTCAGATAAATTTAAGTTACATCTAGTGATAGAATTGAAATCCTCTGATTCTCTTGGTATTTAATTATGCATTCATAGAATGTCATTTAAACTACAGTGCTTTCATTAGAAATGAGAATAAAGTACAAAAAAGAAAAATAGGCCCGCCACAAGTCCAAGGTAACTTGTGTTTTCTGCAGTATACAGAAACTTCATAAAATAAATTATCATGCACTGGAAGAAAACATTTTGATCATTTATAGCCATCTGAGTGGGAAAGTTACTTCTCTCCAGTGAGCAAAATCTCATGACATAACAGTAGGTTAAATGAAGTATCGCCAAAAAAAAAAAAAGTATGAAATCTCTCTGCTTCTTCACTATCCTTCCTCTAGACATGTGTAGTCCCCTTACTAAAGGGGCCTCTGTTTTATTCTAAAAAGACCCTGTGTGCTACAATCCAGACTACAATTCCTATGAGCCCTTGGAACAAAAGAGGTAGGAGGGACTCTTGTGAGAGAGAGGAGGCTCTCTCCATGTGCTTGAAGAAGAGGCCTAGCAGTCTGGGACTCTGCCTTGCAGTTTGGAACCAAAGGGGGAGCCAGGCTGCTGCCAAGGACATTGACCCAGTGCAGGGGCTGTTGGAGTGCAGCTACTACATGCCTGTTGGAACTGGGAGTTAGCAGACTGCTTCCTATAGGCACAGCATGAGGCAGTAAGTTTGGGCCTTGCTGGAAGAGTGCTGCCTGAGACAGAGCTGCTGTTTAGCCTGGACCAAATTCTCACTACAGCTGCAACATCAGCGCGCCAAGCAAGTGTCTGGGACTGAGTCTAAGGGTGTGTCTAGACTACAGAGTTTTGTCGACAAAAGTGGACTTTTGTCGAAAAAACTATACCTGCGTCTACACTACCGCTGAGTTCTGTCGACATAACATCGACAGAACTCAGCAGTTTTGTCGACGCTGGTAAACCTCATTTTACGAGGCATAACGCCTTTTGTCAACAGAGTTCTGTCGACAGAAGTTGTTATTGCATCTAGGGTTGTGTCTAGACTACAGGGTTTTGCCGACAAAGCAGCTTGCTTTGTCGACAGAACTGAATGTAGTCTAGACGCTCTTTGTCGACAGAAGCTTTGTCGACAGTATCTGTCAACAAAACTTCTGTCGACAAAAGCCTGTAGTCTAGACGTACCCTAAGGATGTGCACACTCTGGGATGGAGTAACTGTTGTCTAGCTATATAAGCTTCAGTTATTGTTATGTGTTTTGTAAATGCTATTCCTTGCTAATCTGTTAATCCCTGTTTAGTTAAGTAAAGATGGTTTATTTTAAAGTATTCTATTAGATGTATATGATTTGTAGTTGTTCTGGAATTAGATCCAGCTTTATGTTGGAATAAGTATATTCCTGGAGGCTCTCAAGGCACCAGTGTGTGTACAAAGCCAGCCAGGTGGAGGCACCGCCACTTTTACATTCATTGCCAGCAAGGGACTGCAGCAAGGGGGTGGATAGGGCTTTCCCCAGCTAAACACCATCACCACTGGGGTACTCAGGATCTTTTTTGGGTTAAAACACCAGGCACCCAGGCACATCTGTGAGTGTGACCTGCTCCCCAGTAACCCAGGGAGGAAAAAGGGGGTTACACATGCAAAACATGAATGAAGCAAAGGTTTGATTATGCCTTGCAATCGAAATAAACTCTCAATGGCAAAAGTATTTTGACTACTCCTTGCGGGCTTAAACAAGGAGTAGTCCTACGGCACCTTAAAGATTAACAGATTTATTTGGGCATAAGCTTTTGTGGGTAAAAATCATTTCAACAATGCACTGGAGTGGACATTACAGAGACGGATAAATATATGTACCACTATATCAAAATAAGAGAGTTGCTCATTAAGTCTAGGACCAGCGCTAACCAGAACAATTCTGTGAGGCTCACTCCCAGTAGGGGAGATGTGAATATCAAGTGAGGGGAAACTGTCTTTGTAGTGAGATGATAATTCTAAATCCTTATTCAGTCCTAATTTGATTGCGTTAAATTTACCAATGAATTGCAGCTCTGCTCTCTCTCTTTGGAGTTGGGTTTTGAATTTTTACGTGGAAGGATAGCTACTTTTACATCCATTACTGTGTGTTCAGGGAGGTTAAAGTGCTCTCTGACTGGTGTTTGTATGTTACCTTTCTTTAAGTCTTACATTTGTGTCCATTTATCCTTTGGTGCAGAGATTGTGTGGTTTGGCCAATATACATAGCAAAGGCGTATTGCTGGCTCGGTTTATGTAAACTACTTTTACCACAATGCTACTTCTGAGAAAGACTTAACAATAAAAATATCACCCTACGTGCAGAGAATGCACCTCTCAACTTGTGCTCAGTGGCATATATCTGAGACATCTCCACACGAACACTTTGTTGCATTTATAGTTTATACAGGCTGACCAAGCCAAGATACTGGACTCTGTGGCCATTACTCTCGAACTGGATCCACCTATGCCACATTTTGATAAATGCTATCTCTTTACATCTTTTGGTGGGACAGGTTTAAGTTTCTCCAGGCCCAGGCTCAGCGAGAAATCCACAAAATGCACAATCAGTGGTGCGAGAAGAAAGCTGAAGAGGTGCAACACTATACTGACTTAAATAACTCAAGGGAGTTCTTCAGCTCTATCAAGTCAGTCTTTGGTCCTTCCAAGTCTGGCTTTGCCCCCTTGTTGTCTGCAGACCAAACCACACTGATTAGAGATAAGGCTGGCATTAATAACCGATGGAAAGAGTATTTCAGTCAGCTCCTGAATCGTCCATCATCAGTCAGAACTGGAACAGATTCCTCAGAAGGCAACCCTCAAGACCTGGAAGATCCTCCATTTATTGACCAAGTTAGAAAGGCCATCAGACAGATGAGTTGCGGCAAGGCATCCGGCAAGGATGGAATTCCAGCAGAATTGTACAAGGCATTTATGAGGAGTCACTTAAGGTTTTTCATAATGTCTTGACCTGTATTTGGGAAGAGGAAGAAATGCCATCTGACTCTGTGATGCTGTGATAGTTGCTCTGTACAAGAATAAGGGTGCAAGAGCCGACTGCGGGAACTACAGAGGTATCTTGCTGCTTTCTGTTGCCGGGAAAATCTTTGCCCACATCATCCTGAGCAGGCTGATTTCGACAATTTCAGAAGTGAGTCTCCCTGAGACACAATGTGGTTTCTGCCCTAATCACAGTACTGTTGATATGATCTTTGTAATAAGACAGGTGCAAGAGAAGTGCTTTGAGCAGAATACGAACCTCTACTCTGTCTTCATTGATCTGACGAAGGATTTGACATGGTTAACAGACATGCATTGTAGATCATCCTCAGGAAGCTGGGTTTCCCAACGAAGTTCATCTCACTCATCAAGCTGTTTCATGATGACATGACAGGAGAGGTACTCTCGGATGGTGTGCCATCTGAGAAATTCAACATCTCAAATAGCGTGAAGCAGGGCTGCGTACTCGCCCTGGTGCTTTTTAACCTGTTCTTCACTCAAGTCCTCATGCATGCTGTCAAAGTCTTAGATCTTGGTATTTACATCAGATACCATTTGGATGGTTCACTGTTTGATTTGAGACGCCTTACTGCAAAGACCAAGATACTGGAAAGGCTTATCACCGACGCGCTGTTTGCTGATGACTGTGCCCTTATGGCACACCAAGAGGACCACCTGCAGACCATAATTGACAGATTATCTGAAGCAGCTAAACTATTCGGTCTCACATTTAGCCTCGGAAAGACAGAAGTCCTTTTCCAGCCTGCACCAAACAGTGCTCCTCCACAGCCATGTATCACTATTGATGGTAAACAACTGAAGATAGTGGACAGCTTTAAGTACCTAGGCAGCGCAATATTAAGTGATGGATCCCTTGACAGAGATTACAGCGAGGATCCAGAAAGCCAATCAGACACTTGGGAGATTGCGTATTAAAGTTCTTCAACACAAAGATATTCACCTGTCAACTAAACTCAAGGTATATAATACCGTGATCATCACCTCTCTCCTGTATGGCTGTGAAACATGGACCCTGTACCGTAGGCACATCAAGCGGATGGAGCAGTTCCACATGCGGTCCCTATGATCAATCATGTGAGTACGCTGGCAGGACCAAATTACTAACCAAGAAGAGCTTGATAGAGCTAGTTCCACAAGCATAGAAGCCAAGATCCTCCAGACCCAGCTTCGATGGTCTGGCCATGCTCTCAGCATGGACGAAAGCAGGATCCCGAGGCAGCTGTTCTACGGGGAGCTGGTATGTGGTAGTCACAAACAGGGACACCCGAGGAAGAGGTATAAGGATAACCTGAAGACCAACTTGCAGTGGACAGGCCTTCAACCTAGACAGTTTGAACTAGCTGCTGCACACAGAACTAATTGGCGTTCCCTTATGAGAAAAGCAGTGACAAAGTTTGAGCACGACCACCGCCAATGCCTCACAGCTGTACGTGAAAGACGACACGGAGCTGCGATCTCTCCTATCCTGACAACCGGTGTCCAATGCCCTATTTTTAGCCGCATGTGTGCTTCAACCTTTGGGCTCCGGAGACACGTGTCTCCACAAATGAAATGCACAACATGTCTTCCTCGGCTCCCGAGAGACAACCAACATCATCTTTTGGTGGGGCCTGTTTCTTATGTAGTATAAATATTTACACCCCTAAATTAAAAAAAATCTGCTAGTGGCCCCTCAGGTGAAGCTAAGACCAAGTCATGCACACGTACATCTGAATCTGCTAAATGATTCTTTCCAGGGATCGCAACATTTATTGAATCTGATTAATTTCATCCCCCTCCAATGACTTCTACTGAAAGAAAATGAGATTTAAAAAAAACACAAACAAAACAAACAAAAAAACATTCTAGGTCCAGAAACCAAATCTGGCTGTTGAACTTGTCACATAAGCAGACTGCTGAAAAAAGATGACTAAATTTGGATGAGCCAAAACTGTAAACAGGGTATGAAAAATATTCTCCCCACAGGAGAATTATTGATACTACTACAACATCAAGGTTTAGAGGAACATCCTGAGGGCAGTAGTCAAAACAGTTTAACGGATCAGGTCCTAAAAGTAAAGCTGAACCATCCTGAAGTGCAAGAATCAGGATTTGTAGATTTGCATCTTTATTGTGGATTAGACTTCGGGGGATAGTTCTAGAAGAGATTAACACACCTGAACTTCTGACACCCTACAAACTGGTTCAGCCACTTTACTTCCAGTAACAATCTTGTGCCTATTACATTTTTGAAAACTATGAATAATTTTAAATAACCTATTTGGAATTCAGGACGAGTTAGGACATTCCAAATAGCTCTAATTACATGGTTGGTGAAAAAAGTACCCAGGCAATTTCTAAACAATTATCGAACTCCTTAAAGATGATAATTATTTCACTGTCTAAAAAAAATCTTCTGCTCAATATCATGCTAAAAAGTACCATGCTATTATTACCAAAACACTTGTGAAGAACATCCAAGAAACCAAGCACAGTGTCGTTAATTAAGAAGCATGATTGCTGACAAAAAAAAAATCAGTTACTTCATGACAACTCCTAGGGGAATTGGAATTGTCCTATATTATCTGAGATTCCAGTTCCATGCATGCCCTCCAAATAGACATAACCTAAGTGTTGAGGCTCAACAAGGATGCAGTTAGTTCAAAATTCCTACACACAGTCTTCTCAAATCATCTAAGCCCAGGTATCTTTGGGAGAGACACTGGCTCCTACTGAAATGCATGAGCATATTGTCATGGACTACATCTTCATTTGAGCTGGGGAAGTGTGATCCCCAGTTTCCGCAGGCGCACACAACTCCAGCTCCACTTGAGCCAGAAACCAAAAATAGTGTGGCTAGGGTAGCACAAGCAACAGTTCAGGCTAGCTGTCCAAGTATGTACTCAGGGGGTCTAGGTGGGTACGTACTCTCGGTGGCTAGTCCTACCCACCACCTAAGCTGCTATTTTTAGAAGAGCTAGCATGCATATGTCTACCTGAGCCGAGAATTGTGCATCCTGACTCAAATGCCGACATACTTCAACGGGGTCAACCAAAAGGAAGTTTAAGCAAGCATGCTACATTTCTCTGGCTAATTTAAAATGCTCATTCATAGGCCTCTCTCAGAAATTTTTCACCCCCCCAGTCTCCCTCCAAAAAACATTAATTCTCAGAAGAGGCTTTGTCTTGCGCTGCATGTATGCCTAAGACGATGGTGGCCCACAGGAATTATTTAATTTTCCCACCAGAAGCTACTGTTATGCCTGCAATACTGGGCATTCCACAAAAAACAAAAGGAAATAGAGGATAGAGGCCCATATTGTACACTCATGGTCCTTGAGAAAAATCCTTGCGGAAAGTATCCCTCTCATTTCTGCTTATTCTAAGAGAAATTAAAACCAGAGAACTTTTTTTTTAAACCTGCCTTGAATAGTTTACTTGGGTTACTTTTTTTCCAAGGAGCCTGGAAGAGAAAGAGGAGATAACATGGAGTAAACAGAATTAGACAAAACTAAATAATCTCATTCATTGCCCTTTGGGTGGGAAGGAAGGAGAAGGAGAAAGATGTACAGGGGCCTAGCAAACTGATTGTACATTATTTCTAAGAACACATCTATGCTCCCTGCTGCAAGGAGTAGCCTACCTTGGAACTCTAGCACAAGGAGCATTTCACCCCTGGAGGTTATTTCCAGGTTTCCTCCCAAGGGTGGATCCTGGAAATCATTCAAATCACGTACCTGTAGATGCCTTTGGTGTACTGCCAGGTCCTTAAGATCACATATTAAACATTTAAGGGAGATAAGCAGAGTGCCCTTGAATTGTTGCATTTAAATGTATCAATAGCAAATTAGATAAGTCATCTAAACTGCAGATGTAGGTGAAGAGATGCTAAAAAAATGTTATTGATGGTGTAGGTGGTCCTTTCCTGTCTGTTCTGTTTCTATTATTGATTTTGGGAAAGAACAGGTTCTCAGACATTTCTGAATATTAGGTATCTCAAATTGTTCCTAAAAATCATTAATCTTGGGACTTTTCACTTTAGTGGGATCAGAGTTGGACAACGTGACCAGAAAAAGCAGGAGTGAAGATTCCCATTTCTTTTGTAATTTTATTTTTCATTGCATGTTTTATTTTTCCACTTTAATAAAGCATTCATGCTTTAACCATTTTATGGCTAGAACGTAAATTGAAAAATAATCTTCAAATTATTTTTAAGTAGTGATTAATTACCTAGTTCTGAAAGATGTGAAGAAAATTTTGTTCCTCTAGGAGATGCTTTGAAGCTTCTTTCCAGTTCAGTGGCAGGCAGCTAGAAGTCTAACTTATAGTCTCAGAGGGGTAGCCATGTAAGTCTGTGAATCTGCATGATGCATCAGCCAAAGTGATTCTGACCCACGAAAGCGTATATCTGTTAGTCTTTAAGGTGCCAGAGAACTCCTCATTCTCCTAATTATAGATACATTGAGCATGGCCCATGCTCTGTTATACTGGATTTTGACTCAGTGTTTTAACTTAAAAATTTATCAGATGATGTAAAAACTGTCCAAAAGCAATACATGATTCTACGAAGCACTATCAAATATACATTTCATCGTAATATCATAGATCAGTTCATTACACTCATACTTTGTAAACAGCTTGGGAATATGCATACCAGACAGTGAAACTTCATATTCAGAAGCAGATGGAGAAAAAAAGCTGAGCTAAGCATAAAGAGAATGATTTAACTGCAAATTATATGCAAGCAGGGAGAACAGTAGAGTGTGTGTGTGACACACACACTTTTCTTCCAAAAGTCTCAGAGGGGTAGCTATGTTAGTCTATCTACAAAAACAACAAGGAGTCCTGTGGCACCTTAGAGACTAACAGATTTATTAGGTCATAAGCTTTCAAGGGTAAAGCCCACTTCAAGGCACCCAAAACTTGGAGGCACAGATTAGGGCAGGGAAGAGAACTTTTTGCATAATTCATCCAGCCATTGTCTTCTTGCAGAACAAAACACACCAGCATTTGTGCATAGCTTGCCAATAATTCCACACTGTTGTTGATGAAAAATTGTATGGCTAATTTTCATGCCAAGAGCAGCATGCCTATTTTTTCCTTTGTTAAATTAAAAAAACACAAATAATTCAATTTACTGAAGCACACTTCTAATTCAGACTCATTAACCAAGCTCCCTGGTGTATAAGTAAAGCGAGTGAAGTAAAATCACATTTCTATGAATTTTTTATTCTAAGTTGCCAGCCAATGTATTTTCTTTTATATTCAAATGGTGGCAGCAAGGCAAAAATCTTGTGGCTATAAACAGCACCCTAAATCAAGGAGAGGTAATTGTAGGCACTGCACCTTACCCACAGAAAGAATGATACAGTCATCTTTTATTGTGTTATTTTCCCTAGCATGCCCCCCATTCATTTCAAGTTACACCAAGATTTTAGTTTTAACTAATGATACCACTGATGTGATTCAACAGTTAATGTGAATGACTTAAAGCAAAATATTTACAGAGAATGGGAAAGAAGCTGTAGCTTAGTCCATGTACATCTCTCATCCAATATTTCTCATTAAAATAAAGCTCTCTTATCTTAATAGTTAGAAGTCAAAGAAACCTCAAAGGAAATAAGGGTATGTATTTCAGGCAAGGATTCCCAATTTGCAAAACTAATATTCAAATATAATAAAGCTGTCTCCCACGGAAGAGAAATCACGACCAATTTTTAAGAGTTCAGGCATGCTGCACTTCAGTTTACTTCCCATCCTTTCAAGCTTTATAAAGTCAATTTCCCATTAAATTGCTTACAGGATCACATTTTATCTTCTATTACAAGGTAATAGCTCTTTTTTTTCTGAATTGCTTTAAAGGATATAAACCCATTATCACCAAATATGAGAAAATATCCATTTCCTAAGGGCCTTTACCAAAGGCAGCACTTGTTAAAAGCCAATAAGTACCAGCAAGGAAAAGACAGTTGGAAATATCACATTAAGGACTTGCTCATTACCTTCTAGGTGATCCATCCTCATGCGGCTGAATAATCACCACCTTTACTGTCACCGACGTGCGTAAAAGGTCAATCATTTGTTCATGAGTCAAGGTCGCCACAGCCACTTTACAGATCTCAACTAGACGGCTTCCTTGCCTTAGGCCTGCCTTCCATGCAAAACCAAATGGCTCCACATCCGCTACTATTCCTTCGAAGTTAACGTGAAATCCAAGCTGGCCCAACCCATTCCTCCGCAGGGTCATTTCTGTTGTTTCACATCCTCTGGTGACTATCTAAAGAAGTATCAGATTGTTATGCTATTGTGTTTGTAGAATCAATTCTTTGGAAAGAAGAAAGGCTCTATTTTCTGACAGGCTAATGCTATGTTTGGTTTCATGTGCCTTACCATACTAATAGGTGACAGTCATTTAGTCATTTATGGTTGACTGTGGGTTTCTGCATAGAGCAAAATACATGAACATCTTCAGAGTCCTAAACTTTGAATTGTCCGGAGCAACAAGCATCCCTATGTCAAATTTTTATTTTTCTCCAATGCCAAGACATCTATCTATATGTTACTGAATTTTTAGCTGCTTTTTTATTTTCAAAACACAGGCAAGCAAAATGCAAATGAGCCAAATGAAGTGAAATTTTTGAGTTCCAACAGTTTAGAAATGAAGAAGACTGGTTATTTCACTGGGGATTTTGAGATACAGAACTGAGATCTTTCATACATAAATGAAAATTATTTTGTCATTATATGGAATAATCAAATACGTTCAAATTTTAGCTTTTACTAAAGAAATTTCTTTTTTCACACTACGTAAAAATGAAGAGTTTCACAACTGGTATAGCAATCCATGGAAAATTCAGTAGTTTGTGCAACTGATTAGTTAGGGCACTAATTTTTCACTTCTGGAGATCAAAGAATTCTGGCCTAGGTCATAACAGTGGTTATAGGACTAGAAGGGACCTCCTTGGTCATCAAGTCATATGTCCTGCTATCACAGGCAATCCAGTCATAATCCCATTCATAAACTTATTAAGTTCCATCTGAAAACTTAAGTTGTTTGTCCCAACTATTTCCATTGAAATATTTTCCAGGACCTTACTCCTATAAGGGTCAGAAACCATCTAATCTCCAATTGTCTTTTAGTCTCTAGTCATAAGTTAAAATTAGTTTGTTCTCCTTTGTTCATGTTAATTTTGAGACATGTATTTTCCCCCAGTTGCTAGCTGCTTAAGGGAGGACCAAGACTGGATCACTATGAAATATGATGATCCCTGATATTATTTTACTTTCTCTCTCTCACACACACATCCTCCTTCCCTTTTAATTGTTTTTATTCAAGGATCTCTAATTGCTTTATAGACAATGAATTTAGTCTTAACATTTCTACAAGATAAATAACTATTTGAAAGAGGGGAAAGCTGGGACATTGGATCATATGATTTGCCCGATGTTACACAGTAAGCGTGGGGCATACACAGCTAGCGAAGGAAGCCAGTAATTCCAGCTCCTACTCCTCTCACTCTAGCCACAAATGACTGATTGAAAAAACTTTGAGGAACTTTGTATACCTTGTGTCTGCTCTGTAACTAGCTCAAAGCCATGGCTGTTAGCATCTTACAGAGTTTTAAAGGTGCTAGCCATATTGTTTTTACAAAATGCTATCTGTACAACATTAAGTACAGGATGCCCCCGGTTTGCGATGGCCCGGCTTACAACCCCCTGTACTTATGGCCTTTTCCGTAAGTGCGGAAGGAGCCAAAAAAACCCAACTTACGTCCTCGGCCCTGCATTTATGATGGCGTACGACGTCTGTCAAATGTGGAATTGAGTTACAACGCCCCCAATTTGTGACGCAATCTCCAGAACCAATCGCGTTGCAAGTCGGGGGCAGCCTGTATTGTAACCTAGTAGTAAAGCTAAATGTGGCATTCAATACCTTAGTGTAGAACTTTTTTTTTTTTTTTTTTTAATAAAGTTTATGGAACTATTTATCCTTAGACAGCCAATCCCCACTCAAGTGTGACATCCCAGCTTTCTTTGCTTACATACTGATGGCACAAGTATGGGAGGCCCACTGGAGGACTGAAGATATTCAGAATTGTAAAATGTGCCTCTTTTCCTTTCGGTTCCACAATACCAACTTTTGCCCAAATGTTCTGTGTCAATGTGACTCCCAACATTTACTACTCTATTTATGTTTCATCAAATGGGGAAGCTATCTGGAGAATCACATTTATATGCATTCAGATGCCTAGTTCATATTATTCAGTTTTGTAGTTTAAAAAAAATATTTTATCACAGTTATAAATGGACATCTTATGCCTCCGTCGTGGAGTAAACGCCACATAGAGAGACTCCTGACTTCAGTGGTGCTCTGATCAGGTATGGGGTCTGATTTTCTACTAAGATCGATGTAGTCTCAGGTTATGCAGATGTCAATGTGTGTAATGGTCACCTTTAGGCATTGTGAGCCCCTATTGAAATTCTTATAAATCAACTAACTAAAGGTAAATGGTGTCTGAGTGTTTAGAACATTATCCATTAAAAGTCAACATTTACTAGCTGTATGGGTAAGGATGCAAGCACTCCAAAATTCAGCTTTCAAATTAACTTTTAAAAATATTCATATAGTTAATAAAAAGGAGGAGGGGGAAGAGGTCAGAAAGAAAAGGAGAGGAGAGAAGAGAACATAGTGCCTAATTCTTCATAAACTGCATCAAATTTGAGAGGTTTGGGGTAAGAGAAAGACTTACTTCTAGTCTTTGTACAACTTCTCTGATGTCATCAGAACAATTATCAATTGCAGAGAGAAGAATACATTCTCCTCTTTCATAAAAGATTTTAATACTCATTAATCCTGAAGTCCATCCAATAACATCTCTGCAGGAGCAGTTAAACACTACATTTTTGGATTCTTTTTCAATCAACATGATAAATTCATTGGAGATTCCAAGGAGACATTCAATGTCTGCAGACTGGCCAAAGTCCCGTGCTATCACATTCCACATAATTGCTCCAACACTAAATAAATGAGCATCCTTTCTTGGTTTAACTTTCTCTTTTTTCTTTGCCCCAAGAGTAATAAAACTGAACTTCACCGAAGTATCCACTGTAGCTGTAGTAACAAAATTTTCTGCCAGATCTTTCAAATATTCTTGTCGCGTCCTGGTGGCCATGGCTCGGAATTTTTCTGACTTGTGTGCTGCATTTTCAGCATTAATAACTTTGGCTAAAAGGAAGTCCCTAAAAACTGCTGATTTGGGGAACGTTACTCCTTTGGGGATTGGTGGACCAAATGGAGGTACATCTTTTGATCTTGATACTCCAACACTAGAAATAAAAACAAAAAATAAAATGGATAACCGTCACAACAAAATCTCTACATGACTATGATCTACATAACCCACTGACACAGATGAGTTTCAATGTACAAATTGAGAGATATGAACCGTTAGACATTACAAAGCTGTGTATCTGAAACATATAGGAAACCTGTTTTATTTGTACACATCTACAAGTCAAACAAAAGGGTGTAAACAAAATTGACTGGACTTATAAAACAAAGCCATTTGTGACTCCTCTTTATTCATATAATTCAGGTCAAAGTCCAGAATTTACAAAGCTGCAGCATTTCAATAAGGACTGTTTATAAAGTGTATTTCTTCTTATTTTCCCTGGGATAAATGCAAAATGGTTCCTAGGGTATTGTTATTTAGATGGAACCTTAATTTTAAGGAGCTTTCAAGTTGAATTTTCTTAAAGCAAATGTATCTTATTTACTTTTTCACTAACTCCTTTATTCCATCTCTGACAAATTGAACAAACTCCTTCCTGAGGGCCAAATTCTCCCGACCCCCAGTTATACCCATATCACCCCACTGACGTTGCTAGGATAGTACAGAAACAATTTGAGGGCAGAATTTGAAATATAGGGTATATCTGGCACATTTGTCCAAATGTTCCCATGCTTGAGTAAAAAAAGTTACAGGAAGAAAAAAAAGTCTGCAGAAAGCCAAACAGTTCTGTTACATAGTTCCCTCTAATGGAGAGGGTCTGAGGCCACATGAAATACAAAAGGGAGAGGAATTCATTCTAGCCAAGGGCAACAGACTCCATAGCTTCAGTATACTTAGGTATCTGCTGGTATCCTACAAGAACCAGTAGAGGGCCCAAATATTGCCACCTTTTTCCTTGCTGAGTTGCATCTTCCTCTAAAATAGTCTCTAAACTAAACTACATAGGGAACAAAGTCTTATTCAGTGAAAGCAAGAATGGCATAATGTGACCCATGAAAAACAGCTGCTGCCCCAGCATGGCATTTCAATCTCCTGGTTGGGGCAGAACAGCATCTAATGGTCTGAGAGCAAAGGGAAGTAATTCTACATAGCAGCTGCTTCATGCCACATCTCTATTTGCCAATCCTTGAACAAAACTGAATGAGTTTTAAAAGACTACATACTTCTAGGAGATCCACTGTCATTTATCTGAAGTTGACAGATGCTACAGTGTCCCAGACAGACTCTCTGCAATGCTGTTTGAAAGAGGAGAGGCTGCCCAGAGTGATGCAGTGCAGTGGGAAAGAGCCTCCCTTCCCCCACCAGGTAACATGCTAGGATAGGATGAGAAGGGGAGGAGTTGCAGTGGCAGCACTCCTTCAAATTCCAGACAACTTCTGGCCATGCTGATAGCATGGAAGTTCCAAGTTGATGGAGGGATAGGGGAAGAGTCATATGTAGTAGTCACATGGCTCCCTTTGGACGATGCACTTTGTCCTCCCTCCCCAACTAGTCACCGGGCTGCAGCAGCCGTGCCACTGCAGGCAGGGGCTGCTCCAGCCCAACCAGAGCATCTCTTAACTGTGGTCCCTCCGCTGTGGACAGGGGAAGCTCCAGACCAGTTACAGCAGTCCCTTTCTACAGTGGGCCCTGCAAGGCTGGAGTAGCCCCCTGCTCATGCCAAATGGGGAGGTGCTCCAGTCCTCACCATTAGCCTTTCATATTGTTAATGGTGAGGTTAACCTTTCACTAACTTCACCATTAACCTTTCCATTGCTATAACTTCAAGTCTTATTTTTAAAACCTGACTGCCCTTTATATGTCCACAAGTAAATAAATATAGAATACTAAAACTGAAAGGGACCTCAAGAGATCATCAAGTCCGGTCCTCTGCCCTCACAGCAGGATCAAGCATGGTCTATATCATCCCTGATAGATGTCTGTTAACCTGTTCTTAAATATCTCCAGTGGTGGAGATTCCACAACTTCCCTAGGCAATTTATTCCAGTGTTTAACCACCCTGACAGGTAGGAAGTTTTTGCTAATGTTCAACGTAAACCTCCTTTGCTGACATTTAAGTCCATTTTTTCTTTTCCAATATCTACATATCTTTAGCTATGCCTACAAAACTATACCCACAATTAAGTATGAATACAAACAAAGCTCTCTAAACTTAAACCCTTAATGATCATGATCTATTAAATGAACCAGTCTGAAATGCTATCATTATAGTGATGTCAAATACCTTACTTTTTATATTCTATGCACCTTTAAAAATGAAACTCTAAACTGGAAGAGAAACATAGCAGAAATACAGAGAAAACAGACACACCCACACACATATATACACTTCTTCACATATGTACATTGCTTGGAAAAGATGCTTTATTTTAATGAAAATAGCAAAGAAGAAGAATAGTAAGTATCCACTCACCTATAGCACACATTTTCAGTGCAAGGATTATGCACTTTAACTATGACAAACACATGTTGAAAGTGAGATCGGATATTTTTTGGAGTAAAAGGAAGCGCTCCGGGCTCTTGGAAGACAACAGTAACGATATCATTTCCTATGTGCCTTTTCCTTAGAAGCTATGTACAAGGAATATGAATTTAAAATCAGTTAGTTTTCTCTTCACATTTGCAAAAAAAAAAAAACCAAAAAAAACCAAAACAAAAAACAATTGACAACTTAATTTTTAAAATGAGTCACTTCAGAAAGTGGATACATTTTTACAATGCAGTATTCCCAGTGTGGAGATGCATGAAACTGGGATGTATGGGGGCATGAGGGGAAGAATGGGCTAAGCTAATAACTTTACCAGCCTTACTTTATGATTTGATTCTTTTTCGATATGTCAGCCAGTGTTCATCTCCACATATTAGAGTACTTGTGTATTAATATGAAAATTGCATAACATTTGACATTTAGCACTAACATTTGTATGTCCTTTCATATCTGAAGCACAATATTGTTTATCTTTTGTCAGGAAACCTCTCCTCTCCTAAACTGTATTAAGTCCCTAAATATTTTTTTTTAAATTAGTCACCTAGTAAACTGTCAGCACAAATTCTAGCTATCTTAAATTTAGTGATATAGCAGTGGATACAACTATGAATGTACCAGAGCTTCAAATTTACTGATCATAACCTCACTACAGTAATTCTTTGTTGTCCGTTTCTTTATTATAGGGATATATAATTTTACAGGTAATATTTTTTTTATTATAGGCTGAAAATTGAATGGTCATGTAAATGGAAAAGAGTATACTGAAGGATAAGGCCTATTCTTAAAAAAAACAAAAACAAAAACAAAAAACCAACCCCACCCTCCCTAAACAAAAATAGAAAACCAAACCTATTTATTTAACCTTTTGTGGCTACAAAATGAAGTTACGGTTATTAGTGAAAGACTTGTATGTCTATAACTTACTAATTTTTTAAAAAGTTTTTTAAGGCTCTGCTAATGCTATTAAGTAGTTTGTGCTAGAACAGCACGTGTTGCAGGGTGTAGATGTGTTATCACCCAGAAGTCTGCAGAACTTGCATTGTGGACTAGTGAGTCAGCTTTGTAAGGCTGCACTAACACTACAGAGCCAAAATACAACCGAAAGAACTGTAAGAAATCAGCTATATGATATAGGGCAATGATGAGTTTACTTCTCCAGTGTTTAGAAAGAAGTTATCTTGTTTTTGGAATAATTGCTTTTATTGATTTTTATATGAAAAACCAATATTCAAACTCATACATAAAATAGGCACAATTATCTTATTGTTTATATATAAATGCCAGAGATCTGTTTACAACCATACATCTGGAAAGCCAACAAGAATCGATGGTAATGCAGTTCTGAAGTACTAACAAAATATGCTACTTTGAATGCACTAAAAAAATCAAGAATAATGTAAAGAAAAAAAGAAATATTAACCAATGAGCACTTAAAAAGATTTGAAAAATACTAATTTTGTTCTACAATATATTTTCTTATTCATTAAATGGTAAAGCCACAATAAATAGCTGTTTGGGCAACTGTAAGATATATGTGTATTGCACACAATCTATGTTCGAAATGCATAATAAACTATTTGACGTTGTGTTTAAATGTAATGTCAGAAATAATGTAATTTGTTTTAATGATGTATAGTGCATTTAGATCAGCATAGTAAAGCACAAGTTCACAGTGAGAGGTTATCACTGCCTTACAGGTTGGAACCTACATAACAAATGAATTTGTGTCAGACCTTCCAATCACAGGGCTATTTAAATTGAACGTAAGTAAGCAGAACTCATGTAAGACTAGATTTTGTATGTTATCAAAATAATTATTTTGTCTCCAAGCAGATTCTTTTCCTTTTTAAAAATGTGCTAAATGTCTTTGGGAAGTGCTCCTTAACCTACAAATAATCATGGGACACATAGGCAAGAATAGAACACATCTGTAAGATATAAGACTAAAAAGTTTTTGAAATCTAGAAGCACTGTATTAGCAACAGTAGCTCTTTACAGTAAAGCTGGTTCTTGAGTCCTATCAATAAGCTGATTAACATTTTAGGTGCTTTAGAAAGCTTAAAATATTAACATGAATTTAAAGTGTGGTCAACATTCTTAAAACCTTACCAGGTTTGTTGAAATCTGAGTGACTTCATTGACAATTTTTTAATAAAACCAATATAACTCTGCCATTATAAATGGCTACCATGCACAAGTGATCAGTGAAGTTCAACGCAAACTGAGTGAAGGCAAAACACAGTGATGTGTCTGTATATAGGGAATCAGAATGCAAAGAGCTTGAAAGTGGAGAGAAGGAAACCGGGGATGGGGGTAGAAGGAGATGAACCAAAACATGAAAGGAAGAACTCTAGCAAGAGCAAAGTACAGGAGAAATCATAATTGTTCAAGGGGGGGGAGGGGAAGAGGGGAACACACTTTCCTGGAAAGCATAAATAAGGGTAATTGGCTGAAAATGCAAGAGGGATTGAAGGAAACCAGGCTAAGTTAAAATGACTGTCCCATGCCCTTTTCCAGTTTGTCCCTTTAACCTATTCTCTTTCCAACTTCCACTTCCTAACTATTTTTGAAACCTCAGTTTCCTCTTCCTCTCTCATTTTCAGGTTTGCTCAGTTTATTCATCTGCCTTTCTAACATATTCCGAAGTTTCTTACGACAAATGCTGAAGCACAGTAGGGATTCTCAATAGGGTACACAGACCACGCAGGATTACTTACAGGAAGAAGACACCCAGACACTCTCTGAGATCACTCTAGTATCAGTCTAAATTGTTATGGTAAAATGTGAAATGAACTTAATACAAAAGTGTGGGTAGTCAACAGCAAACCAGTGAAGAAGAACTTAACACACAAAAGGGAGTCCAGTAAGGAGAATATGTGAGAAAAGCAAAAACTGATTGATTAAAAAGTTTATACAAAGATATTAGTTACTGTATTGACTAGGATATCTTATCCATAATGACGAACTCTAATTTTCTGATGTATACAAAATCTAGAGGGAAAATATGGGCTACCATGTTAAAATGTAGCACACTTCCTGGCTATGTACGTTCATAGACAACCTGCCCATTTCTGTGTAATTTCAATCACCTGTTCCAACTGAGAATGAAGGAGTTCTTGTGATAAGAGTGAAATATATCAGTCTTCACTCAATTCAGTGGTGAAAAGTGGAAATATCACAAATAAAGAAACCTGCAATCTTATTTTAGTATATTTCTAAAATAAGTAAAGGGACTTCAAAAAAGTAATTTCAATATGTATTTCTGTTCAACACAATAACAAACGTGAAATGGTATTTCAATCAGACCTGGTTAAACTGAGTTATGTGAGCCCATCTGTCTGATTCTCTCGAAGTTTAGCAGCAACTAATCTTATGTATCAATGAAATAACTTGTTAATCTGATTTTTACTTTTCTTTAATTAATCCAGACAAGAATGAATGCAATGAAAGGATTTGAGTTAATCAGGTCTGACTATGTATAGAAGCAGACTCCAAATGTGAGGAGAAACTTGCAAGGGAGTGAACTGGAAAGGGACTTTGGAAGGGTAAAGTTTAAAGGAGAAAACCTTGAACTATGATTTGAAGGAGAGGCTAACAATAGGAGAAGGAACTGGGGCCACACCAGGGCTGGTCGTCCTCTCTGTTCTAGGGAAGGCGCAGCTGAATCGAGGGTCCCCAGCCTACGTTGCCGCCAAAGTGAAAATTACCTTGCTCTTTGGATCTCCTGCTGGCTCTAAAACTAGAGGGATGTCCTGATCAGTGACCAAGCAGGGCGTAGTTAAGTCCTGGAAGAAGCAACAGACAATTCTGGTGTGGCCTATTTTTGGCTCACCGGTATTTGGAATTAGCAAAAGCTCAGAGCTTGCTCATAAGAGGCCCTGTTTCTAAATGTTGAAGAAGAATGATTTGACATCTTGACAAATGACGACAGAAAGTAGGAAATCATATTGAGGGGGCAGAGTCATGTCTGTGTCAGCATACACCCCTTAATGCTGGTGCAACAAGCTACTGATTTGGGGGGCTCAGTTACCTTTTGTACCTAAAAAGGGAAGTTGCCATGTTCTCTATCCTCCCCCTACTTGGGTATGTGGATACAGTGAGCCAAGTCCTGCTGAGAAAGCAGTGTTCATATACCACATGGCTTATAAGTCTCAATGTCCTGGGGTCATGAGCAACTGCGCTTGTGGTCTTGAGACTTCCAGGAATCTCAAGGGAAAGACTTATTCTTCTGATCAGATTTCTTCCTATCTTGTGAGAGATACCACTGCCGATATATTGCACATTTCAATACATATTTTGGTAACTAAATAGCAATGGTGATAAAGTAAACATTTGTTTATTAATGACCCCTTTTACACATTAAGGCTGGCTAAATTTCTTGGTACTTGAGTGTGTTATCACACCTCAGGCAGGTGTCCATGCCATGCAAACACTGTTGTGTTCCAGCATCTAAAAAAAAATAATGTGGCGGGTCTTCAGGAATATATACTGCTTCTCCTTGTGAAACTGCCACATTATTTTGACCTCAAGAAAGCAATGGATCACAATGCAAAACTGCTTCTAAATACCAACACTGTCAGAAGTACAAAGACTGATGGGTGCTTGCTGAAACATTGTGCAAGGGAGTGTTCATTATTAGGGGACAATAACAATTAAAAAAGGAGTATTTTGGAAGTAGATCAACAACAGGCATCTATCTAGAAAGGAAGGAAACAGAAGGGAGTGTCAGGGAAAAGGATAAAGAGAAGGCAAAGTAAGAAGCAATAGGACAGCAGCAGGGGTGGCTGAACAATGCAGCAGTGGAACTGACAAACAGTAAACAATCATGAAAATTAGTGGATCAAGGTAAAAGGGTTCCCTATGCTCAAGGCTGAGGGCAACTCAAGACAGACAATGACCAAAATAATAATAATAATAAACTTCAAGTAAGGCCATATTTACTGTCAGCACTTGTGATAAGCAATGAAAATGTTCATTTTAGGATCAAGCTCATTCAGCATATTATATCTTATTGCACTGCATCCTTTCTATTTACATAAGTTTTTAAGCCGTTCACATAAAGACCAATATTCTTCTATTCCAACGTATTTTGCATCTGTGTTTAACCAAGGAAAAAGAAGTCTTTAAAAATAAAGATTCAAGATTAGATGATGACTTGAACCTTGGCAATATATCTTTCAAATACTACCTTTTGTACAAAGTCATCACTTTGATCTCCAATTTGTTTTACATATATATAGTATCTCAGGAATACTTAAATGTGATTTTTAAATTAAACATTAAAGCCATGTATGTTTGCCAGTCTGGTAAAATGTAATATAAAAGTTTAATCTTACAGTCAATGAAGTAAGACTGGTCTCTGGGCAAAGTGACTCTGTTACATAACTCTACATCACAACAAAAGATGGGCCAAAGCTGTCAAGAGAAGCGGGGATGTTGGAAAAACAGTTGTATCTTGCACTGCAACTGCAGAAGATACTACAATTAAACACTTTTTGTTTTACTTCTGTAGAGGCAGAAATACGCCGAATATGTAAAAAAAGTTGTATCATCAACAGTCATCTGATCAGTGAATAGCTCTACTCTGTTGTTGTTTTGATATATTATACCAAATGTGCTTTTCTACTTATTCACAAAAAATATTTTTTCTGAAGGATTTCACTATCTAGTACAGGCAAAGACAGACATAACCTTATTCAGGATTCCACACACTTTGGATGCTGTGGTGTTTTTTAGCCATCCTTAATGCTCTAAGAGTTTCTGAGCTATAATATGAGCCATGAGAATTTATCAGATAGAAAAAAAGTTTGTTGCACAGCCATCTATCACTACAAGCAGATGCCTTATAGGATTTGGTGAGGCATTATTATTAAAATAGTACACTAAGCAGAGGTTTGAAGGCTGAAATAAAAAATAAAGATTACTCAGGATCATCTAAAAACTTTGTTACATTATTACATATTTTAATCACATGATGGATTTTATTCTAATTTAAGTTTGAGAAAAATGTTTTAATCTTCACACATCAGTGTTATTTAATATTAGCATGCAATGGAAGAATCAGAATAAGTTTCTAAATCATGAAGATAAATTAAAATAACATCTGAGTACTTAATGCTTTAACAAGATTTCTATAAACATGATTCTAAGTGATGGTCTTAATTTGCATAAACCACTAATATTGTTTTACAGCAAAACAATAATTTCAAACAAAAACTCCATTCAGCCCCTAAATTTTACACAACATATTACTATAAAAATGTGAATTAAGAAAACATACCTGTTGCCTGTTACTTGGCATGTATGGTAGCATAGTTGATACATGAAACATTAATTCATAATCTTTATAGGTGGTATAGAGGGAATGAGTTCCTGTTGAATCAGCTGCAAATAAATTTCATTATAAAAAAAAAAAAAAAAGAGAGTCGGTGAAACAAAACTTTCACAGTTTTTAAAGACACCACTCTTTGCATATTATGACTATAATTTTCTATTTAGATTCCTAAATGTAGGCTAAATAGACTTCAATGGAGCTATGACTATTTACAACACCTGATGATCTGCTCCCTAATTTCATATTAAGGGATTAAGAGAGCCTTGAGATCTTGCCAGAAGCTGTCCACACTGAGCTCCTTGCAAGATTGGGATTTGAGTAACATAATTTTGAAGACAATAGCAGCTGTAGATTCTCATTGTTTTTTGAAAAAAAAAAATCAAGGCACAATACTAAATATGTATTTAGTTGCCTAAATATGAGATTAGCTAATTTTCAGAAACAGGCTCAAAATTTAGATTTAAAGAAAAAAAAACAACCAACATGGCCAAACATTTCAATTTTCAATATGCAAATCGTGAAGCACATAGTACTTTTTCCTAAATAAAAACAGTAATAATTGTATAGATTGTACTTACAAATACTTCATCATTTTAAATGTATAGGATCTTTAAATTGGCACTTAGTTACTCCATAGATTAATCTACAGAAAATACTGACAACATTTTTCTACCTATCATATTTAACAGATACTGCAGTTGAGATTTAAAATAATACATTCTACTTCATGGCATCAGATTGTGCAAACTAATAATTAAATATAGTAAAAAGCAATGATCTTCCATGTCAAAGTGTACTTTCATTTAACTCCTGTAATTTAGGTTTAATTGTGAATTTTCATAATGTGCCATCAAATAGAATGCACTGTTTTAAAGTCTCTTTAAGCTGGGCTGAGAGCCCCGCTGGGCTCCTGGGCAAGGCAAGGGGACCCTGCTCCATGCTCCCAGAAGGAGTGGGGCTCAGATGGAAGAGGGGATGGGGTTAGGTTGCTCCTAGCGCTACCTGGAGAGCACTGCACCTCCCTTAGGCAGCCTTAAATGCTGCTTGGAGCACACCATGCAGTGTCCGGGCAGTACTTTAAAGGACCTGGAGCTCCGGCCACTGCCATAGTAGCAGCAGCAGTGGCCAGGACCTCGGGGCTCCCTCCTCACACTCTTTCACTCTCCTTTTCTCCAAGTTATGGCCTAGGCCCTGTCCAGTACCTACATTTCAAAACCAATTTCACCTGACAATTTTAGGCTTGTATTCAAGAAAGAACTTAAAACATATTTTAGATGTTTTGCTGAAATGGGGCTTTGAACTCTGGACAACATGTATGACAAGTTTCAAATTTATAGCTAGAACAGCCATGTTAGGATCCCCAGAAAAACATTTAAAATGGGAAATATAAAATTAACTCTTATTTATATCCATTTTTCAAAACTTTTTTAAACAACTTTGTATTAAGTATAATTCAATAGTTTGTGTCTCTGACCCCAATTCTGAAAATACTTATTCACATGTTTAACTTTAATTACCACTGGCTTCTATATACTTATGTGATTAAAACTAAGTTCATGTGTGAGTGTTTGCAAAATTGAGACTATATGCATAGCAGAATTTCCACTGTAGTTTCTTATATAAATCTAGGGGGGGGGGGGGAGAGGAGAAGAAATATCAGCATAAATGATTTTCCCCTTTATTTCAGAATCTTACCTAGAAATACAATCTCATTTAACCTTTGGATACTGTTTTATAACATCAGATTCTCATTTTTTGTTGCTTATTACAGAGAAGATATCTATATCCCTTACCTTTAATTCAAGTTGTCTAAGGTAGCATCCCTATGTAGCTTAATAATTTTGGTTTAGTATCTTGGAAATGAATCAGTAAATCTATGTTTAAAATTTAAGATTCCCTTATTGGGACAAGCTGAACTCATTTGGCTCAGAAAATGTTAGACTGGGCACTTGGTAATGCATATTGTAATTAAGATTACAGAATAGTTGCTATTAGAAATACCGTGTTTTTGTAACCTTTACTTATAATTCTCCATGTTTTTAGTACCTCATTTCTAACTATGATTTCTGTTGCAGAAATTTTGAGTAAAATCCCTTCAGTCACTCTGTGTTATAGAGCGAGGCTATGTCTAGACTGCAAACAAAAGTCGGAAAAAGATACGCAAATTGTGATTCGCTATTTGCGTATCTTTTTCTGCTTTTCTTTCGTAAGAGGCTTTTCTGAAATTTGGCCCATCTGCACGGGGCTAAATTTGTGAAAAACCTCCTCTTTTGGCACATCCCTTCTTCTTCATACAATGAGTATTACAGGGATGGAGAAAGAACATGTACGTTTTTTCAGAAATTGTTCCGAAAAAGTGGACACGTTCCTTGGACGTGGCATAGCTTTTCCGGGATACCTCTGGTATCCTGGAAAAGATCTGCAGTTTAGACATAGCCTGAGAGGAGAAAAAACAGAGAAGTGTTTTCTTGAAAACAAAGGCAGCAACCAAAACAAGACTCCTGTTCGCTTCAGTGAGATATAAAAATGAAGATGTAAGAATTTAGAGGGTTGCCGTGTTAGTCAGTTGCAACAAAAACAATGAGAAGTTGTGTGGCATGTTAAAGACCAACAAACTAGCAGGGTCGGACTGAGACACGGGCTAGCCAGACAGCTGCCCGGGGCACCAACCGACGGAGGGCACCTGATGGCAGCTGTGAGAGGCACACGGCGTCCTTTACAGCTGCCATCAGGTGCCCCATGCCTGGCTCCCGCAGCGCCGGCCCTGCAGCGCCGGCCAGCAGCACCCTTTATCCCACGGCCGTGGGGCTCTGCACCTCCCGGTGTGCACACCAGCAGCACTGGCCGGGCCGGGCAGCACATGCGCCGTGTGCCCCGCATGTGCCCGGGGGTGGTGCCGCATGCCTGGGGCACCGCCGCATGCCTGGGGCACCAAAAGGGCTCGGGCCAGTCCTGCAAACTAGGTTACTGCCACTTTAAGGTTATATAGTGAAAAGAAAGGAAAAGTAAAGATATGAAAAAGCTGAAGTGCCAAGAACAATGTTAACATGACTCTTGCACATATTTTCAGTCCTGTTCTTCTGTGTACACATGTAGTCTATTATATTACTATTTTTATTATAAAAAAATAGATCACCAAACATACAGGGTGTGCAATGTGGCAGAATAAGAAATGCTACCTTAATTATTTCCATTTCCTAGTTTTCAAATTCAAAATGATACAATCTTAATGTTGCACTGATTTTTCTGCATTTAATATATGCTGCAAATCTGCATATAAAGGCCTTGATACATTCAGTCACTCATGAGAATACAGGTTGGGCCTCCCTTGTTCGGTACCCTCGATACCCAAGCTCCTGAATGAGGGAATTTACTGGATATGGGGTTGTCCCCTGCCACTGGTCTCCATGGACGCTCCCCCTCCTTGCAGTTGGCTCCTTTTTGGTCCCACTGTCTGCCCCTCTTCTCCACCACCTGACTACGGATCCCTGCCTGAGACAGGACTCGCCTGTGCTACTGCTGTCCCACCCGGCCAGGGCTCCCCAGCCACAGCCAGTGCTCCCCTGGGACATGGTTCTCCCCCACCTGACCAGGGCTCCCCTGGGACATGATTCACACTCCTGGATGCTGGGCTCTCTGATCCAGCAACAGCCAAGGTCCTGCTGGACCATGGATGTTGCCAGACCGGAGAATCCTGGATTTCAGAGATTCAACCTGTATGATAAAAACTAGTAGACAATGAAAAATTCAACAGATTAACTGAAGAATAAATAAGTTCTCTAGTAAAAAGACCACATTGATAAACTTTTGGGGAATAGAAGGAAGGGGTTTTTAAAAAAAATAAAATTCAGTTTAATTAGCTACAGCAGCGATTTCCAAACTATGGGCCGCAGCCCAGTACCAGACCACAGGAAAAAAATATTGGGCCTCAGCGTGGCTGCTGGGGTGTTCCGGGCTCCCGGAGTGCCCATGTGGCACCAGGTCCCCCAAGCCCTGGGCCGGTCTCGGCAGACACACTAGGAGGAGTGCCAGGCTGGGCTGCAGGAAGGGGGGAGGGAGCTGGGCTCACCTGGGCTGCAGGAGGAAGGAGGTGCCGGGAACCCGGTGCTGGACTCAAGGGGAAGGAGGGAGGGAGGAGCAGGGAATCCACACTGGGCTCAGCAGTTCTTTGGGGCTTGGGGACAGGTGTAGGGAAATGGGGCTCAGCTGTGCTGTGGAGGAGGCATGCAGGGAACCAGTGCACGGCTCAACTGGGCTGAGGTAGATGGAGGAAGGCATACGGAACAGAAGGGCAGCTCAGCTGGGAACTGGTGCTGCACACCCTTGGATTGTGGGGGATGGTTTTGGGGTAGGTGCAGGAAACCAGAGGGGGTGGGCAGTTCAGTTGGGTTGCAGGGGAGGGAGATGCAAAGAATCCTAGCGGGGGGGGGAGGGGGGGAAACCAGGAGCCATGAAATGACCTCCCCTGGTCCAAAATATCCCTCATCTGGGACCAGTCAGGTCAGAGGGTGCCAGACCAGGGAGGTCCAACTCCTACCCAAGTCCCCTCCTTGCACCCTCCCTCCTAGCCAGATCCCCTACCCCCAATCTGCTCCTGCTCCCACCTCCTGGAGTGCCCATGTGGCGCCAGGTCCCCCAAGCCCTGGCTGGGCGGAGGATGCAGCCAGGTGAAACACTGGACGTTTATTCATTTAAAAAAAAATTTAATACACGTTTATATTTTGGGGCTGCAAAAAACAGTACTGAAAAAAATGGGTTCCAACTAAAGTAAAAAGTTTGGGAAACCCTGGTCTAGCCAGCTTTCTATCCATCTTACAGTCCGTTTATCCAATCCATATTCCCTTAACTTGCTGGCAAGAATATTGTCGGTAACCGTATCAAAAGCTTTGCTAAAGCTGGCACTGGGGGCCTTGGGAGGACCAGAAACAACTTATTTGCATATTAATCATTTGCTTAATGAATACGCAAATATGCAAATGAATGTTTCTGGTCCTCCAAAAGCTCGTGAATGGATTTACTGGTTCCCATGTCAAAAAGTTTGGGAACCCCTGAGCTACAGCAATATAAAAATGAAAATGTAAAACATCAACAGTGAAGAGTAAGGTACCATTATGCTTAGTTCAAGAAGTACTGAAAAAGTGGCTAATAGAAAAAGAAAGATAATCATAAAGCATACTAAACTCAGTCTGTAGGATATGGAAAGATTAGTTTGTTCTAACTGTAAACATTACACTCCTGTGACAGTCACTGGGTTTAACTGAAGCCATAGCTATATACTCTGCATAAAACCAGAAACAATTTTTTTGTGTCAGTCATCTTGATTTCACTTTCAGACAGCAGCATAACACTATGTGACAGCATATCTTCTGCACTCATCTTCAACAACACACAGCAGTTAATAGCATATCCAAATTATGTTACATTTTGCCCCACAGAATTTAGTATCAGCTGTTTGCTTTCAAAGCGAGTCAGGAAAAGTGTGTGCTGAGAACACTGCGGAACTAAATTTGATGACATCAGATCAGAATATGTTTTGATATGTAGACAGTGCTTGATGATTTTCAGTCATGCTCCCCTCATGGAATGTCCAAAAGGTCGTTTGGTCACTTTTTTCCTAATGTGTGTACAGATCCCAAAAGATTTAAGACAATCAAAGTATTGTGACCAGTATATGCTAACAATATGTCAATATCAAATGAGAGAAACTGAAAACATGCTGTGCTGAAATAGAATGTACTATGCCATTATCAAGAACAGATTTATATTAACAATATTCTGGCAAATCCCAAAGGAATGTGGCCACCTTGCAAATCTAGCAGTAACAGCAGTATTATTTCAAAACGATACACTGCTTTGATAAAAAATGCTCCAGTTATGTTAACTATGGCATATCGATAAATTCCAGTTTTTGTTTGTAGGCCACGCCAACCTCAATAGTCAGATTGGCTAAAAGTTTACACGTGGTAGATTTAGCAGAAATAAGTAAATCCAAGCAGTCCAAACAATTAAATAAAAGTGTAAGCAGTAGAGATATCTGCTGTACATTTCCATCAAATCTCATCGATCTGATGTTAAAATATCAAAACTGCAGAGGAGTTCTGTTGGCCACGTACCAGCTTGACTAACTCAAATTGAGATGTTCGTGGTTATAAATTGATTGCATTGACCCAGTCAGAACAAGTCAATGGCAATGGATCAACAATGTGACCTTCAGCACATGTCTATGGCACACGGACTGGATTAATATCCATATTTCAAACATATCAATAGTGACAAGAGAAACTTATCAAAACTAAATACATGCAATACATTTCTTATCCTCTTCCATAGTTCCCAGGAGAATAAATCTTAAGAACTAGAAACAAATCTTAAGCCACAGAAGCACCATAGAAATCAGGTATGTATTTGAATGTTATATGAAAAATGTCTTATTGAAAATACTGGGTCTTTCTTCAAGTATGAACATTAATCCACAAAATACTATGTCACATGAGAAAAAAAATGTCCTTGTTCCATCATTTTACCTTCAACAATATATACATTTGCATTTCTCTTTTTAAAAACAAGTGGCCCTTCAACACCTTAGGCTACATCGAGACAGAGGCACTATTTCGGGATACTGGAAATATCCCAAAATAGCTATTCCACATCTTTAAATGTGCCCGCTATTTCAAAATTAACAGGCGCACTATTCCAGTGTCTCTGTAACTCTTATTCCATGAGGGTTAAGGGACTTGTCGGAACAGCACTTCATTTAATTTTGAGATAAGCTATTTCGAATTACCTTGAAATAAGCTATGAAATTTGAGTAGCACAAATGCATAGCTTATTTCGAGGTAAGGGGGCAGTGTAGAGGCACCCTTAGATACTAACAAAAATTTATAGGATCATGAACTTTCGTGGTTAAGACCCACTTCATCAGATGAGTTGGAGTGGAAATAACAGAATCAAAGAGAAATAAAATGGCAAATGTAAGCCATTTATATTAATGTTGTGGTTTTTTCATAGTTGCAAATATAAGTATAAATGTAGTTATATAAAGATGTTACAATAAAGCAAGACAAGATTGAAGCACCAAGGATTTCTCTAATGGTATCACAATAAAGAGTATTAACCTTTCAGACTTAAGAAACTGTGTACACCATCTATGGGAATTATAAATTATTACAATATCATATTCCTAGTCAATACCCAAGGCCAGGTGCATAGCACAAGAGCCAGAATTTACAAAAGATGCTTACCTTTGGAGAATTATAGACTCTCCCACATGTTAGAATCACAACTTACTTTTATTGTCTAGCTGAGCTCTGTATTTACTAAACCCTTTTAGCCGTACTCTCTGGCCCAGAAGATCAAGAAACTCTTCAAAAGCAGGTCCTGCTGTCTCGTTGTTATACATCTCTTCCTCTGTGCTCTGTCCCGCTTTGCAATAAAGGATCCCAATCTTGTGCTGAAAACTCAGCTGAAATAAGAAAATTACAAATGGCAAAACATGGTAAGCCAAAATATTAATTATTAAGGCTACTATTTTATTTCTGCAATAGCAGGCAAGGATTATTTAATTAACATAGCAATTATTTAAGACAGGAAAAATTGATATGCCAAAGATAATAAAGAAAACTAAAGTCAACTGTTGGTATTCAAGACAGAACAAGCAGATAGATACTTGACTTAACTAATTCATTATATATAGAAATTTCTAGTAATGCATACTCTACAATTGCATATCTTTAATTGGCCCTGGCTGCACAACTGTCTTCTTTCACAATCTAAGAACACAGCGAGAAGTCTATTTTCACATATTTCTAACTATTAAACTTCAGCTAGTTGATCCCCTGTATATCAAGTGCTTCCCCATCCACTTTTCTAATTATGTATTAGAAATTACATGCTTCAAATGAGTATTGTAAATAGGTTTGCACAAGACTAATTGTTATATGCATCAATACATTTTTTTCCCCATAAAAATGTATTTTGGGAAAAAAAGTCATTTTCTACCTTTCTTCACATGCAGAGATCTCTGTTATATGCATAGTGTAATATAAACTAAAAATCAGACTGCAGTTGAAGGTTGTTCAAATCTCAATACTAAAACATTTATAGATGAGATAGGATTGTTTTCTTGAGGAAAGTATTGACTTATATTTTGAGCCTGATATATGAGACAACAAATAGGATTAATCCACTCATGGGAGTTTCCTTTTAGTCATTCTTCCAGCTATTATAGCTTCACAAACTGACAGAGATAATCAGTCACACCAGATTCCCCTAAGACATGCACTTTTCACATTTACTATCAAATTTTAAAGTACTTCCTTAATCAAAATTCAGGACCACTATCTAGGTCCCTAAAATAAAGAGTATACAATACTCTTCAAGTCAAAGCACACTCAGGACATGTCTTCACTACACAGGAAGTTTGAATTTAGATACACAACTCCAGCTACATTAATTACGTATCTGGAGTCAACATACCTTATTTTGAGTTTCCACAGCAGGAAGTCGATGGGAGCAGACACTCCTGTCGGCTTCCTTACTCCTCGCAACGAGCAGGCCCACTGGCCCACAGAGTCAATCTTAGTTCGATTTAGTGGGTCTTCACTAGACTTTCTAAATCGAACTCCAGAAGATCAATTGCAGCAGTGTCAATCTTTGGCTTAGTGAAGACAGCCTCACATGACAAAAATATACTTCACATTGAGTTGCAATGTTAAACACATCCCAAAACTACTTTAATTCATGGATGTGGTATCACACTTGTGTTTTAACATAACTGCTAGGAAAAATCATGAAGTAGGAACGGAAACCGAGGAAAGTAATGAAAATGTGGCAAAAAGAGAGAAGTGTCATGAGTGGTTTTAAACTTCAAAATTATCTTTTTGTTCCCATTTTAGTAATAATAGCCACACTTATACCAAGTGAGTACGTAGTTATGAAGAGTTAAAAAAAATGCACAAACCATAGTTTAAGAAAAACTCACCCCCTCCTTCCCGCCCAAAGGAATAAAAGCTCTCACTGTAGATTACAAAACTGGTTGCTTGTACCATCATGATGTTACCACTTTGAGTTCTGGTCTGTTTGCCTCTCATGCAGCCCAGGGTTCAACTCGGCAGCACTCAAGATGCTCAGTAAAATTGGCTTAATTATGACAGGCAACTACCACATACAAAAATCCTCAAATGTCAAGCATCATGGATATTTTTAAAAACTTTGGAAAGAATTAGATTCTATGCATCTCATGATAAGATTGCAGGAAAAAACTTCCATTGTCTTCCACAGGACTAGAATTTCATTCTTAATTATTAAACCTGTCAGTGAGACAATTTCTACTTTGTTTTACTGATGTAAATCCAGCCGAACTCAACTGGAATTAGGACAGATTAACATCTGTGTAACAAAACAAATGGGTGTATTGGCACTGAAAAATTCACAGCACAGGAGGAAATAAGAGGCACTTATAATAGGGAAAGGGAAGCTACTGAAATAGGTACCAAAAAAGAGTTACTCATTCTGTGCAGTAATGGGGGTTCTTCGAGATGAGTCCCCCTCCCTCCCCCAATGGGTGCTCCACTCTGGGTGCTGGTGCATTTTCACGCCAGCGACCAGAGATTTTTCTAGCAGTGCTTTGCCATGCCGTATGAATGCCATGATGCATTGTTGGTGTCTGTTAGGATGAACTACAAATGCCACCTTTATTGCTCCAGAGCAGCTTAGGGAGGTTCCCTGACACTTTGAGCCATGATAGCCTTCACATAATGATGGCCAAAGCTGTGACTTAGGCAGCTGTATCAGCCATGTCCGTGGTAGATTGTGATGCTGTGCGAGAGATGATGTGGCCCTCCTGTATCACATTGAGCCATTTCGGCCTCTTATGCTCAGAGAGGAATTGTACAATGTCGTGGAATTTTGCATAATTGGAATAGTTGTAATTGGCCAGCATGGCAGTGTAGTTTGCTGTTTTGAGAATCAAAGCCACAGAGGAATAGACCTTATCCCCCATAATATCCAACCATTTATGGTCTTTGTCCTGAGAAGTGGACCTCATATTAGGCTGTTTTGTCTTGTCCCTGACCAAGCCCACCACTAGGGAATTTGGGGGAGGGTGTATGAAAAGAAAGTCCATACCCTTAGGCATTATAAAATATTTGGAGTCGGACTTTTTTTGGTGGAGGTAATGGACACTGGGGTTTGCCAGATGTTATCGGTAGGGTCCATAATGGATCCAGGCACGAGGAAAAAAACAAGGTCTGGAATGAACAATAAAGGGAAAAAAAAATTACTTTTTTTTTTTTTTTTAAAGGTAGAAGTTTGGGAGGGATTCAAAATATGGAAAGGAGAGTAAAACTGAGGAGAATTAACTGTTTTTGGTTGTTTTTGTGAAAAAAGGGCAAGAGAATAGAGCTCCATCTGCTGCAGAGGACGATAAAGGAGGAACTGAGGAGGTCACAGCACACACGCCTAACGGACACCAACAGCATGAGGAGGCACCACGGCACATGCGTGGCACGGCGGGACATCGCTCGAAAAATTTTCGGTTGCTGGCGCAAAGACGCCAGAGGTATCCCGGAAGAACTCCATAGTGTAGACATAGCCCCAGGGTGGAGCACCCATGGGGACATCACTCAAAGAAAAAGAAAAAGCTGGTAAGTAACTGGAACCATGCAGGAAGGCTGCAAGGCAAATGGGAGCAAAAGAGATGGATACAATACTAGTAGGGAATGGAACTTGAACACAGTGAGAATTTTGGATTTGTGGCTGTTGTAGAAAAAACCTTAACAGTTCTTTTATGCTCTTTTTAGGTTTGTAACTACAATTCTATCCATGTGTTTGGGTGTCTGCACAACACCACTGAAGTTTGTTCATGTGATTTACATCAGAAACCTACTTATGCAATTATACACCCATGATTTTTGTGTTTTATGTTATACATAAATATAAATTAGAAACATGTACATATGTAATAGATTGCTTTTTTCATCTATAAAAAAATCTGTGGGATTTATCCTGCATTCTGCATGCAAACAAAACCACTAATGAAATCAATCGCATTTAGACTGCTTAAAGTTTGTAGGGGTTAGGTCCTTTTTATTTTATTATGTGTATGATCATATGTATTCTTCCTCTGAAAATCTCAAAGGCTGAACATCCCTCAGTATTAACAAATCTTATGTTTAAAAATACAAAGGAGATGGTTCACTTGCTTAAACCTTGTTCATTCTACCAGCTACTCACTCTGGGGAAGAACTTAATTTAACTAGGCAGTTTTGTTTGTATCCACGGTATAATTTTGAAAATGTGCTGAAACCCTGCTAAAGTCCTACTAGTAAACTAATTTCCAATTCAGTTATCACTGCATGATTTCCAAAGTAGTGGTTTGACTTTGATAATCTGGTACTGAGGGCAATTTCAGATGCTTGAAATGGATAATTATCTGTTCTGACTCAGGGTAGATAACATCAGCATAGTTATGCTTGGTGAGAAGCAGATCTTTTGCCATTTATGAAGGGAGTGGTTTACTAACAACTTGAGGGCCTCTACCCTACAGAGTTCAACTCTGTGATGTTCAGAGGAACCCAAGGGAGTTGGGTATGCAACAAAAACTGAATTCCAAAGCAACTTAAGCCCCTTCAAACCAGAGAAGGGCAAAAAAGATTCCCATGCAATAAGAATACACACCATATCCCATCACAAAAAAGAAGAAGAAAAAAACCACATTTTAAAAAAACATTTCATCCTGATCTCCACAAGATCAGGTAGTTTTTTCCTCATAAAACCTATGTTCAAATCTGAAGTTAATCATCTGCCTGTTTTTCACAACAAATAGGAAAATACAGATTCTTTATTTAAATTTTTGAAACAGGTTAATCATTCAGTTCACATCTACAGGCAGTCCCCGAGTTACACGGATCCGACTTACCTCGGATCCGCAGTTACTAACGGGGCCCGTCTCTCTGGTCTCCAGCAGACCAGGGAGAGGAAGCAAAGCGGCGGAGCACGCGGGCAGTGGACAGCCCAGACATCCGCTGCCCGCATGTTCCGCGGCTTTGCTCCCCGTCCCCCTGGTCTGCAGACCAGGGAGACGGGGAGCAAAGCAGAGCAAAGCCGCGGAGCCCGAGGGCAGCAGGACAGCCACGGCGCGTCTGGGCTGTCCCGCTGCCCCCGTGCTCCGCGGCTTTGCTCCGGACGCCTGTGGTACAGCAGCTGGGGCGCTGCCAGTTGGTCCCGTAGCACCGCTCTGGGCACTACGGGACCAACCCGGCAGCACCCCAGCTTCTGTGCCCCAGGCGTCCTGATTCAGCCACTGCTGGTCAGTTGCAGCCGCGACTGACTTGGGGACGCCTGGGGCAGAGCAGCTTGGGTGCTGCTGGGTTGGTCCAGTAGCGCCGAGGAGAGGCGGCGCTACTGGACCAACCCAGCAGCACCCCAGCTGCTCTGCCCCAGGCGTCCCCAAGTCAGCCGCGGCTGAAACTGACCAGTGGCTGACTACAGGAAGCCCTTGCCCCGGGCTTCCTGGAATCAGCCGCTGATCAGTTTCAGCAGCAGCTGACTTGGGGATGCCTGGGGTTCTTAAGTTGAATCTGTATGTAAGTCAGAACTGGGATCCAGATTCAGCCGCTGTTGAAACTGATCAGTTTCAGCAGCGGCTGAATCTGGACGCCAGTTTCGACTTGCATACAGATTCAACTTAAGAACAAACCTACAGTCCCTATCTTGTACGTAACCCGGGGACTGCCTGTATTTTGCTACTGTCATCATGGGAACAACAAATTTATCCACAACAATTATTCTTCTCCATAAGCCATACTATATTTCATTGGACACAAAACCTTTGGTAGAAAAATGAGAGGAAACAATTATATGCACACAAAAGCTTCCAACTGTGGAAAGGCTTCAAACAAACCCTTCCTACATACCAGTCTCTCAAATGAATATTACCCTGGTGACAAAGTTAATCCATGAGACCATGATTCACGTTTTTAAAAAGTGTGGCTGTACCACCAGCCACCACCTTCAGTTCCCATGAAAGACTTTTATATTTGCTTGATTAATAATCTCAATGCATTAAACATCTAAAAGGATTAAAATCATAAAAGGATCTCATGTTAGTCCTATACACAGCTTTCTGTATTTGTCTCAGTAACAGAAGCATAATATAAGTATTAAAATATATTCATACTAATGACATCATATTTCACAAAAGAATTGAATTTTCAATATTTAACATCAGGAATAAAATAGGAAAAAATGAGTAGTATTTTAATCTCAAATTGATTATTATAACATTACTTGGGTTTGTTTGATTGCTTTAAGCTTCCAGAATGAACACCCAATCTACAGTCCCAGTTTATGGCTGTGAGTTTAACAATAGCTCGTTTGTTTAAAAAAGGAAACGCCTCACATTGCTCCAAATGCAACTAGGGTTGCCAGGTGTCTGGTTTTAAACTGGACATTATTTTTCATGAACTCTGACAGCCCAAAGGAAAAAATAAAAATATTTTAATGAGTGTTTTGCATATTTAAAAATATATTTTTGGTAATTTATTTTAAAAAAATTATCCTAGCAGAGCAAGTGAGCAGGGAAAAATAGAAGAAATGGGCATGCAGAAACAAGGGGACCAATAGAATTGCCACGCCCCTGGGCGGGCAGCTCTACGCTCCCGGAAGGAGCATGACTTTGGTTGGAGGTGCAGGACTAGGGCTAGCTTCCCCTGTGTAGCCCAATGGTGAATTAAAAAGCCTGGAACTCCAGCCAATGAGGTAGTTGTGGAAGTAGCAGCTATGAGGCCCAGGCCCTTTTGAATCACTGGGCCCTGAGGCAGTTGCTCCCTTTGCCCTACCTGCTGTTGGCACGCCTGTGCAGAACTAGCTTGACATTCTCATAGCTAGGAACTCCTCTCTTTCTCTCTGTTAATCTACAACTACTCTGTTACATCTAGAAGAGATGTCAGAAGAATGTTCTGTGTACACTAACAGGTTAGACACAATCACTGTATTTCATACTGAAATCATTCTAAAAATTAAGACATGGTTATTAAGTGAGCCGAACCAAGGTCAGACAGACATATTTTTGCATGTAAAATGTTATTTATTAAAACCTTAATAATTCTTTGCATAAGTGAACGACAGGTATTCACAAAGTAGTCCATCACAAATTATTCAGAAGCAGTAAACATGCTTGGTAGTGTTTGAACAGATCAGGGTTCACCTGACTGAACATGTTAAATCTCACCCTTATTCACTCTGAATTTCAAGTGTATGTTTGATTCATTGCTGATGCAGTGTTAACCTGGTAGACAGTCTCAATTAGAAATTCAGCTCTTTGAACTATCAAACATTTTACTCCACTGATAAGATTGTTACAGTGAATAATAAAAAGAGAGAATCATCAGTGAAAATATGAAAATTTGAATTTGGTATTCACAGGACTGTGATATAAGAAAATGTTATTTTTTTACTATAATACAGTACATCTGATTTTCCTAAGTGTTGAGCACTTCCAGCTGCTAGGAATTTCAGTTTTATATGTGGAGGCTCATCATGATTTTATAAAATGTTTACAATTTCACCTACTCTGTCTATAAGAAATATAGATTAGACAACCTGTATGTTTAAATCCAATATTTGTGCAGATAACTTATTTAATCTATCAAAACCAATTTTGTAAAAATTAAAAACATATTCTCTCCTTCTCTTACTCAGGATTCTCTACAAACTTCTTGAGCTTTCCCAAATTGTAAACAAAAAAGGCAAATTGCTTAGAAAAAAAATATTGTTCAAGCATAACTCTGACATAAGGCATAGCTCTTGGAGTCACCGGTCATCGTTCTCATTTTGTCATTAATAATACTCATCTGTGAATGCTTCTTGAATATAGTGCAAAATGGCTGTTCAGGTAAAATATATTACATCACAGATTCATGTTTATTTCCAATACCAACAAAAGACTTAAGGAAAAGATACATGTTCTTTCAAGTGCATAGTCTTTAGAGAGAAATCATAGACAACATACCCCTTGTTCATCCAGTTTAAGCAGCTGTTCAGAGACTTTGGGGGAGTTGGAAGCCTGCCTCAGGCACTGAATGCTCAGCTCTGGTATTACATATTCCAGTACCTCTTTGAGAGGCAGGCCTCGTGCTGTGCCATGTCTAGCAGTAGATGGTATGGCATCTTCTAATATTGCTCCTCTCAATGTTGTAAGCTGCAGCAAGAGCAGAGGACTTTCATTGAATATTTATAATACTAACACTATGCTATACAAAAATACAATCTTCAGGCTCTGAAGTGGAAGAGGGGAATATGCTTAATTCTTTGTGGATAGTGCAAAGATTAGTAAAGCAACTTAAACATTAAAGAGGGAACAGATATTTTAAACATCTAAAAAATAAAAGGTTATATAGTAATACTAAACTGTGTAGAACTACTGGAAAATAAAAACTCTGGGCAGGTAGTCAAATCCTTAACTCATTTCTGTCATTTCTAAGGCTGTGTCTTCAATGCAAAAAAGGGGGGTCTTTCCACAGCAGAAAAATAAATGTACATTAGCAATCTGACTATAAAATTCTTGTTGAACAAGGCACTTTATTTTTAGGACACGTCTCCTGCAGATTGGGAGATGTGACTGCAGCACACAGACATATTTTGATCTAGTTGAAACAAATCTAGCTTGAGTAACAATAGAAGTGAAAACACAGTAGCATGGCCAGCAACTGCTTGAGTAGAACCCAGGGTTCTACTGTAGGCACTAGTCCAGGGGTCAGCAACCTACAGCACACGTGCCATAAGTGGCATGCGAGCCAATTTTCAGTGGCATATGGGGTCCATGGCGGGAGCTCAGCCCCCCTCTCCGAAGCCTGCACAGCTGCAAGGCTTGGAGAACCAGCTCCAGCTTCCAGGCACACGGGAGGGGAGGAGGTAAAGAAAGCCCTGACTTGAGTCCACCGCCAGTGCCCCGAGAGCCGCCCCAGCTTCCCACCTACCTCCACCAGGTGGCACTGGGACCCCATGCAGAGCCAGGACAGCGCCCCCTGGTGTGATTGAGGCCCCATCTCTGCATGTGCTGGTGCTGCTGCTGCTCTGCCTGTCCTAGCCCTGCTGTCATGCAAGGACCCACAGGTGGGGGTGTGAACAGGCTACCTTGTCCCTGGGACTTAGCTGGGACCATCCGCAAGCACCTGCCATCACATGAGGTGGGCAGGGGGGGATCTAGGGTGTTGAGGCAGTGGGAGGGCTGGGTAAGAAGGAAGCAATGGGGCGGGAGAGTCTGCCTCCGGTGCCACCAAAAGCCATTCTAGCTCCATGCCAGCTTCCACCAGGCAGCACAGGGACCCCATACAGAACTGCAACAGCTCCTCTACCCCACTCCGGAAGGGGTGAGGAAGTGTGGGCTAGGTGTGGGAGAAGTGGAGGCCGAGGTGAGGAGGTAATGACGGAATTGGGGACTGGGGTGTGATGGGGTCAGGCTCAGAGGGTTGGAGGTTTGGGGAGTAGATTTTTTGCTTCTCACTTGTGTGGTCCCTAACTGATAGTTCCCCACCCCTGCCTTTTGTGTTGGACATAAATTAATATTTTATTTTATTTAAAATAAAATGTGATAAACTAAGATGAGAAAGTTAAAATGCTTAATCCGTTTAATAATTTAAGTTAAACTGTTCTTCCTAGATGCAGCACTAGCAAAAAAGTTCAGGCATAATTATGTAATTAATGGTGAGTTTCCATGAGCAACTGGTGGTCTGTGGAAAGGTTTGCATTGAGCCAGGTGGTCTGTGGACCAAAAAATTTGAGAACCACTGCACTAGATGAGTGCTGCCTGGGCTGTGACTCCGGGACTGGGTGGCAGCGGGGGGAGCTGAGGAGAGAAGAAAACGCTGGGGGGGGGTGGGGTGTGGGGGTGGAGTGGGAAAGTTCCCCTTGCCCCAAAGCCACATTGGCCCCTGGGCACCTGGGTCCCTGGCAGGAAGGCGAGGGAGCCATGGACCGGACCCCCCAAGGGACCCCGCTCCCAACAGGGCTGGACACCCCGGAGTCATCCATCCGTCCCTGCCTCGCCCACTTCCCTGACACCCCACTCCCGAGCCACCCTGATACCAGCCTATGTTGGCAATCCAGCATCATGCCTACCCGCAAGATTGGAGCTAGTGCTAGCTTCCTGCAGGGTGGCGGAAGAGGGCAGAAACCTGAGGCTCCACACTGCATCTGGCTTCCAAGGAAGCGCACGTGTGCTGCTCCTCTCCTCCACACAGGAAAAGCCGGAGTAGAACCCAGGACAGGAGACCAAACTGGGCGTGTGGTGGAGAGAGCCTCCCCTCTTCCCCCCGGGAGAACAGTGTGGCCCAGGGCAGGAGGGTTAAATCTTGGCATGCCACTTCGGAAACGTTGCGGACGCCTGCACTACCTCATGCAGCTGCCTATGTGGCCATCACTGTAACTTATTTTTGATCTAGCTTTTAATTGAGATCCAAGCTAGCTGGGGTACAACTATGCACGCTGTTATCACACCTCTCAATTGCAGTAGAGACAAATCCTTACTGCAAGGTAGTATAGGTGAGATCAACCACAAGCAGATATAAAGTCTTGATCTCACAGTAACAATTACAGTACTATTGCTCTACTAGGATTTTATAGTAGAATAGCTAGTGTGCTTTGTTATCCTGCAATTAAAACAATACAAAAAAAAAACAAGAGCAACCCCCCACTCCTTTTAATAGTGAAGACAAAACACAAAACACACATTATACATGTAACTGTGGGAGCTGCAGCAGCTCCCCATCTGCCTCAGGCAGGAGGCTGCTCCAGCCCCACGGGGGCTGGCCTGCCATAGACATGGGCTAGTCTTGTCCAGAGCAACCCGTCTATGAAAGGCCTGGACACCACACAAGCAGGGGCTGTTCAGCCTCAGCATGGAGCTGGAAGCCAGCAGCCAGCCCCAGCACGGATCTGAGGGCAGAAGCCCCACAGGTTGGGGGCTGTTCTTGCCCCAGCCCAGATTCTGCATAGCTGGTTAACCAGTTAAACATTAGGTCAACCTAGCATTTAAGTGGTTAACTGATTATCCTGGATTTTACATCCCTAATGCCTATACACAGACTTTGAACATGCTGGCAGGCTGTTTGGCAAAAGTCTATTTTGGGCATGTCTACACTAGGAAATTATTTCAAAATAACCCCTGAAATAACTATTTTGAAATAAGCTTATTCCCCAAGGAAAGCAGGAGTTATTTCAAAATAACCAGCCCCTTATTTTGAAACAACACGCCCAAACCAAAATTAAAATTAAATATTTCAGTTTAGTCCATCCCTGTTTTCCTCTCACAATTCAGCCACTGTACCAGTTATTTTCAAAGCTCTACTGAAAAACTGCCACTTTATGACTAACAGATGTTTCTTGCCATGATGAAGAGCACAAATGCTGAGGATCAAAGGAATGTTTGCACTTGCTTATCACAGAGACCAACCAAAGATAACTTACACCTTCAAATCATCACTAAAAATAAGATACACATGACTCATTGCTGGGATAAAGGAAGTATGAACAAACTTGGAAAAAAATACAAACTAGCCTGAATTTGAAAGTTTTCATCAGGTTTGATAAGTATACCTCCAATACAATCAAAGGCTACTTCTACTTCAAACAGGAGTCACTATATTTGTTTTGGTAAGGTATCAGCATTTTATCGTAGACCACAAATATCGTACATCACTTTTGAAAAGAGAGCATTTTAACAGGCATTTTGAAACTATATAATCTACTCCAAGGAATGGCAAACATCTTCAACTTCCTCATGCCTCCCTTTTGTCTCAAGCTTTCCTTCCTGCCACATGAAACCAAATATTTTCCAGATGCACCTCAGTCTAAACCTATCTTCATTTGTTTGCTGCCTGCCCTCTCTGATTCTCCATTTGTACCCTTATGGGTCCCTCTGGATATGTACCTGAAACCAACCCATCTGTTCTCTAATGGTTCCTAACCAGAGGAAGGAAGCACTTAAGGAAGCAAGAAAGTAAGCAAAAATTTGCTTTCGGATAACGTGTATTAATGCTTTCAGAACGTAAACCTCCATGCAAATGTATTTAACTATAAAATCCTTTAAAAGTCAATTCCCAAATGCTGCCATGAGGAAACAGCCAGTATTCTAAGGTTAACTTCTCTTTTAGCTCCTTCTCCTCATCCAAACAGAACTTTAAAAAAAAAAAAAAAAAAGTACCTCACTTGTCCTGAAAACTACACGATAGTTGAATTGAGAGCCTTCTCTTTCTTTAGCATCGTCAGCCTTTTCTCTCCGGATGCTTACAGCAACAGGACCTAGATTTTCATCAATTCCAAAGTAGTTCTGATGTTCTGTAGCAAAAGAGAATAAATGCAAAAAGGAAGAGACTAGTGAAGTATTAGACTGGTAGTTGATGACCTCATCAAATCTTACAAGAACTAAGCATCCACTGTTGCATCATCTGCCATACCATGGCTTTCCCATGTCTAAATCTTGTTTGATAGAAGAGATTAAATTCTCTAAATTAAGGTTAGCGATGCACAGGTATCAAAAATTATCTGGTAGTACAAGATCCCTACAGACAACTAAAATCATCTCTATTTCTCATGATTAGACAAATAACATCTCTCTCGCAAAACTATATCTTTTTTAGTAATATTTCAATAGCGAACCCTTACAAAGAGTCATGGCATACTACGTCATTGACTGACAAATCATGTCTTCAAACAGGGCATCACAACTGTCAGAAATTAAGTAGTGAGTGGAAACAAAATTAGTCTGTACTAGGAATTGAAAAACAACACTCATTTTCTAAATACTTTACTATGACAATGCAAGCCAATTATTTAGTTTAAATAAAATTCTGTATTAAGTTAGTCTTGGTCACAGTGTAGAATAATATGCACAAACATCAAGCTTTATACATATTAGAAAAAAGTCTCACTTACTGTAATTTATCAGAATCAACTAAAATACTGTTTTGTTTTTATAAAGTGGAGATAGAAAATATTTAGATAGTTATGTGGTTAATGCACAGAATATTTACAATACCATACAGAACTGAAGCTAACAACTTTTCAGTTTATGGCAACCTGTTAATTTTATGAACAGTGAACTATAGCTAGTTCCTCTAATTTTCTTCAGATTTCTATTTTTGGCTATTGCTCACTCTGGCACATTTTTTCAAGGTTCTGTGAGTAAAGTGTAAGTAGAAGGATCATTATAGGAAGTGTTCGCAAAAGTGTATTTTAGGGGGACAGTGGAGGCTTAGAGGACAAGTAATGGAATGCAGATCCTTTTACCACTAGTTTGCCAATTTAACTACAGCTCAGATTGAAAGCAAATGAAAATTGTTAACATTCAATGGCATTTCAGGGATTTATTTGATGCATGTTGGTGGTCTCTTTGCAGCTCCCAATAGAAAGCCCCCACAACTCCTCATGCACCACATTACACTGGGTACCCTTGGTTAACTCCAGGAACTAAGGATCATCACAAAACTTCACCACTTTCTGCTGCACATGCAAGGCACACTTCTTTGACCGTGCCTTCTCTTACATAAACTCACAGCAACAAGTTTATTTATATTAAAAAGATAAACACAACCTACAAAAACATGACATTCCACTGCACACGTTTCTCCCCCTGGGAGAGGATGGGGGGGGGGGGGGACGACAACATGTGACTGATGTGCACATTGGTTAATGAACCACTGGAAGTTGCTTGGATACTATGGTGATGAGTGTGGTATAGGATTCATGGGACAAGAAACTTGTAATCATAACCTACTAATCCCTTTAATGTTCAAACAAACAGAAACCATCTGGTTGAAATGACAATACATGGACAAAGTATTTACCAGACAAATGTTAAGTTACACACGGGGCTGTTCCATTTTTCAATATTCTGATGGGACACAGAATTTGGATTGCCCTCTCTTGCAGAACCATAAGCAAGTTTCATCTATACTATTCAGCTACGTGCACTTGGACAATTAGAAATTAAGAGTAGATAGTTTACAATGGTTTGTTCGCTGTCTAAGACAAAAGTGAGAAACTGTTGATCTCCATGCCAGAGTCTTGAAACTAGCATTTCAGAAAGATTTTCTTGGCAACGTGCTATTGAAATGGGTTCTATTCTGTTTTTTAAAATATTAGCCGACATCTTTTAAACACACATGATTTCCCACTACCAAATCCACAGAGACCAATGTGTCAAAAGACTAGAAACTAACCCTAGGTTCTAAATACGCTGACCATATGTCCCAGTTTTCCCAGGACAGTCCTGAATTTAAATGCTCTGTCCTGGTGCCCCATCAAGTACGGAAATGTTCTGGAAAGCCCTGCTGGATGCGGCTAGAAATGGCACCATCATCTCCCTAACTCACTGGGACAGCCTTGCAGATGCTAGCATGGTGCAGCAGCAATGACTCCCCTCCCCTAGCACATAGGTAGCTCTCTGGGTGCTTTGCCAGTGGTCAGCCAGGGCTGCTTCCGATGGCAAGTGGTTTCCAGGTTGGATCAAAAGCTAGAGCCCGGAGTATTCTCTGAGCTGCGTTGCGGTGCATGCTGCCACCCGGCAATCCCCTGCCAGCCCCTGCTCCACCACCAAGCGGCCCCCACCTTCCCCTAGTGGGATGCCTCTGTGGTGTGTGGCTCAATCTGGCCATGCTGCCTCCTCCTCCATCTCTAGGTGGTCACTTGCTCTTTGTACAGTGGCTGCTGTGGGGGGCACCAGGTGGATCCAAGTGCACACACTGGGTGGCTGCCGCTTGACTCAACTGGAGCTGGGGCCTCCCATGGTGCTATTTTTAGTGCCACCGCCCTGGTCCTGGTAGGCGGCCCCAACTACAGATGGAGTCAGGCAGCAGTCACACAAGACATGTTCTAGCTGGGAGAGCCTCACCGCAAACAGGTCTCGTGCAGCTGCTGCTTGACTCCAGCTGGAACCGGGCCGCCTGCGAGGACTGGAACTTCAGTAATAAAAATAGCTAGCACGCCATGGGTGGTCTCTGCTCTAGTCTCAGCATGTGGTCCCACCCCGGGAGCAGCTGGGGCTGGGGCTGCAAGGGCTTTTGGGGCTGGGACAGCAGTACAAAAAATAGCATCCTGGCCCTGGCTCCAGCCCCGCAAACTGCTTTCCACGTGGAAGGCAGAAGATGAGGGAAGGGGCAGGGGAAGAACTAAGGGGAAGGAGGGTGAATAGAGGAAGGGGCTTGTGCTGAGGGGAGAGGAGAAGACCAGGTCAGGAGAAGGGAAAGGCATCAAGGGGCAGGGTGGAGGAAAGACAAATGCCAGGGGGTCACAAGGAGACAATGAGGGGAAAGGGCGAAGAGAAAGGGAGGGTAGGTGTCAGTGGGGGTGAGAGAAGGGAGGGGACAGGGTGATGTTGAGAGAGGGGAGGGACAATGGGGGACAGAGAGGAAGAAGAGAGGGCAGCAATGTGTGCTGGGAGAAGAGGGATGGGCATGAGGAAGGCAGAGGATGGAGCAGTTGTGTGAGGACACAGAGGGGCATGAGGAAAACTGGGGCAGAGAGTGGTGAGGGGGTGGGCACCAGGGAGAAAGAGGGGAAGGAGGACAGGGGCAGTGAGGGAAGGGGGAAGTACCAGGAAGGTACAGGAGTAAGGGAAGGTGCAGGTGGTAGGGGATTGTGGGGATGAAGCAGAAGAGCAGACACATGGAGGGGAGGAATGGGCACCAGAGGAGAGAGGCAGGGCAGGTGGGTAGAGGGAGGTGTTAAGAGAGGGGATGGGGAGGGGTAGCTACAGATGATCAGAGTGGGGTTAGAGGAGGAGTAGGCACAGGGGGAATAGAAGTGCTGGTGCTGGGGTCAAAGAGGATGGGGTCGGGGCAGGTCCACAAAGGGCTGAGGGGACTGAGAACAGCAAGAGCCAGAGCAGAAGAAGATGAGGGGTGAGTGGCAACCGCAAGCACGAGGGGAGTGAGAGAGACATGGCAAGGGAGGGGAAAGGAAGAGGTTTATAAGATATTTAATAACTTGGGTGCCACAGTGGCACCCATGAACTCAATACTAGTGCACAAGTCAAAATTCACTCTGCCCATGGGCGGAAAGTCTTAGAGGGAATACTGCCCCCCGCCTCTCTCCCGGAGTTAATACAATGCAAGTTGGGTTAATGCAATTGCAGGCTAGTTGCATGGGGGGATCTTGTGGGGGTCAAACCCATCCTTATATATATAGTAGCCCAACGTCTGTGACTCTGTAACGCTGTAGTGTTACATCTTGCCTCTGGGGGGGGGGGGGGCGCTGTTGCCTCCCGCCGCGGCGCTCGGCTGATTTCTGCACTGCTCAGCCGGGCTGCCGTGGGGGAGCAAGCAGTGCAAGCAGCCGTTTGGGGTCCGTGCTCCCCATGCAGCACTTAGTGCTGCATGGGGAGCACGGACCCAAAACAGCCGCTTGCTCCCCCGCAGTGGCCTGGCTGAGCGGCGCAGAAGTCAGCCGAGCGCCACGGCGGGAGGGAAAGGGATGCGGGGTGGTGACGTACACAGCCGGGGGTAGGGCCCGGCCATGTACGTCACCGCCTGGCCCCCCCTTCCCCTCCTGACATGGTGCTCGGCTGACTTCTGCGCCGCTCAGCCGGGCCGCTCCGGGGGAGCCCAAAGAGCTGCTTGCTCTCCCACGGCGGCCCAGCCAAGTGGTGTAGAACTCAGCCGAGCGCCACGGCGAGAGGTGAAGTGGAGCAGGGCAGTGACGTACACAGCCGGGCCCTGCCCCCATGCCATGTACATCACTGCCCCGCCCCCCCTTCCCCTCCCGCCATGGCGCTCAGCTGAGTTCTGCGCTGCTTGACCGAGCCGTCATGGGGGAGCCCAAACAGCTGCTTGCACTGCGTGCTTGCACTGCGTTTGGGCTCTACGGTCCCCTGAGTGAGAGGCAGGAGGGGGAGGAGAAGAGAAAGAGAGACGGAGAGAGAGGCAGGAGGCAGAGGAGACCTGGGGGGGAGGGAGGGCAAGAGCAAGAGGAGGAGGAGAGAGACGGATATGGAGAAAAGACCCGAAAATCCCGTTTTATGACGGGCTATTGGCTAGTTGATAGAGAACGATGGGAGGAGTTCTTAGAGGGGTCACATGACACCCTTTACTTCTGGCCATTGTGTCCATCTTGACCCCTGGAGTGGGATTTCTTGATGCAGGAGGCATGGCTAATGGGGGTCGGGGCGTGGCTAACGTGTCCCTAATTTTGGTTCAGAAAACATGGTCACCATAGTCCTAAAGTACATTTAGGCCCTTAAATAAGTGGACTGATTTTCTACTAACGCAGCTGGGTGCTCAGCACATCTGAAAAATCAGTCCACTTATTTAAAAACCTAAATATAGACTTATGGATAAATTTACGATACTGCTTTTGAAAAAAAATATATTTGCTGTGCCTTTTTGGCAAACACAACCAATGTAGAATTTCTAGGCCAACCTATTTTGAAAATGTGGGCAGAAAAAAAAAAGAGTGGGGAAAAACCTTATAACCAACTAAGGTAAGCAGTTGTAGGAGGTGCATCTAATGAAAAAGGAAATTTTACAGAGAGGAATTCCCATCTCCAAGGCAAGGAAAAGATGCCAACATTTTTAATCAGGTTTGGTGCTGCCTTCTATCATTTTGTCAGAAAGGAGAAGCCCAGTCACTCAACTATGTGTAAAAGTTGCAAGCCCATGGAGACAGTTAAAATTAGCTTTATGGGAACTTTGGTAGAACCAAGAATATTCCTGGTGTCTGGTGTCCTGCAGCCCCTGTATGTATTACTGAAATACATTGTAAGACTGGGAACACCCACAACCAGCCTTTCAAGTATAACAATGGAGTAGCCAAAGGCAGCATTAATCGCTCATTAACAACTGTCAATGAAAGATCCATTATCCCAGGAACTGTATACATTGGAGAATTCTCACAGAGCACATATACAGTGGAAACTGCTTGATGTGTGTCACAGCAAAAACTCTTAATACCAACCTTAAAGAAACTTTAAGGGGGGGAAGTGAAACCATGGCTTGGCTTCATCCCCTTCCCCTCCTCCCTAACTCAACACCTGGAAACACATCTGGAGGATAAAGACTTTGAACTGGGGTATACGGAACTAAACTTTTTTTTTTTTTTTTTTTTAAAGAGTCCCAGTCTGTGTATTGAATACTATACCATCTGTCTGGGTGAGCCACTGGTTGATTTGTAGAACTGTTTAATTTGTTGAACTGACTGTGAATTCACTTCTGTTTCTTTGATAACCAACTTTGATCTGTACACTTGCAACTTATAATAATTTAAAATATGTCTTTCTGTACTCAATGCATCATTTTATACTTTGCCTAAAACAGTGTTTCAGTTGAAGTGCTAAAGAAATCTCAGCTCAGTTTACAAACTGTATAATGTGTCTCCCCACATTGAGGGAGGGGCAGACTGGGTAACAAATTTACAGTAGTCTGGCTTCTGACCAGAGCAAGAATGTACAATTATGGAGTTCAGGCTGAGGAGCTATGGCAGGGTTAGCCAACCCGTGGATCATGAGCCGCATGTGGCTCTTCAAAGAAAAAAATGCAGCTCCTGCACCCACAGCTCTAAAAGGGGAAGCGTTTTCTGTCTGAAAGAGACGGAGCTGTAGTTGTGTCATCCCGTGCAGATTTCAAAATGACCGCCTTCAAAATGGCCACCTTAAAAGGGCAATGCCCTGCTCTTAAAAAGGTGGGGGCTGGGTCTTTTTTTTTTGTTTGACCAAACGCAGCGGCTGGGGCTTTTTTTTGTTTGTTTTTGTTTTCTCAACAACATTTTTCCCCTTGGCTCTTTGCACTGTATCCACTGCTATTTTGGCTCTTCGTCTGTAACGGGTTGGCCACCACTGAGCTATGGGGAATTGGCTGGAACCTCTCTATTGTAGGTGGATGTGGGTGTAAGTGTAGTACCTGCTAAAAGTTTGTGACTTAGCAACAGCATCATCATGGGAGGGGGATACCTCAAGGTTGGTGGGTCACAAGTGGCATAGCAATTCTATGGTCCAGGTTGCACCACAGATACTAGCACATTCTTACAAAGCCCTACAATCAAAATATCTAAAAGCTCTTCCCATTTTAATTTTGCAATGTCCAAAAGTCAATTTTCCTTCTAATACTGAGGTCCTATTTATACTAAGTGGATCTTATTAATAAAATTCAATTTGTGAAGAATGTCTCCAAGCTACCAAATATAAAATTGGCAGCTGATGTTAAAAGTCTAATAAGGCTTCCAACCATAACATACCCTTAAAAATGTCCTTTTTAGACTCAGACATTTATTTTATTTGCTATCCATAAATAGTTTGCAATTACATGTTAAGAAGTGGTTGTAAAAATTCCACAAGCATGATAGTGATAGTTTCTGTCGGCCGATGATGGAGACAATTGCTTCATGGAAAAGGAAATTTTGAAGAGCAAACTCAATACTAAATAAAGCTTATTTCAATTACTCTTTAAAAATTTAACATACATCTATCTCTAATTACTCATTCCCTCTGGTTCTACTAAATTGAGATCAATGAAAGGATACTGTCAATACATCAAAGCTATGAGATGGGGGAAAAAGTTTAGTTATAAATCTTATCAAGAGTGATAAATACTTTACACTATTAATATGAAAATATTTTATTTTATATCCATGTCACATGTGGAGTTTGTTTACACAATAGCTATGGATCTTATACACAATTTAAAACTACAGTTTGCTTCAAAAATTAGAAACTGAATTCCTAATTCATAATTACTTGAGGAAAAGAAATTGTTAATGCAGCATATGTTGAACTGTCTTAAAAGAGAAATAAAAGCTGCATGTTGACAATTGCCAATTATAAAACTGTTAACTAAAACACCAGATAGGCAGAAAGCTATTTCTCTTTCATATAGGTATCTCCTAAAAGGCAGAAGCAAAGGAAGGTGGATACACATTTCTTTATAAACAAGCAGCTGTTTGCTACATTTCTATTTCATCTTTCCACGCGTTCTTGTTAAGTTCTCCTCTATTATTAAATCTGCAATTCAATGTACAGTAGTTTATGTCAACTGGGGAGCTCACTGGAAAAATATGAAGTGAGACTCAGTATCCACAATTCATATGTACATATCCATATACTATTTTCTATATATCAGGAAAATGTGGAAATTGAATGCCTAGGGTAGCCTTTTAGGGATAAGGAGAGGGAAAACTTAATATAATGAATGTGAAATTATCAAACATATACAGTATTTACAGAAGTAGCAAAGTCAGGATGTATATGTAATTTTAATGAGACATTTATCATCAAATAGAAACCTGAGAGACTGTTAAGCTATGACATCTCAAGGTCCATAAGTATTTCAAGCAAACAAGAGGAGAAATTACCTTGTGCAGTAATTGGAGTTCCTTGAGATGTATGTTGCTGTGAGTGCTCCACTTCAAGTGGGCCTATACATTTGATTGAAGGCTTTAGTATTGGTGCCCATTTAGCCTACATGTGCACCCACACATGTGCCCCACACTATGACTGCCTGGGGCTGATACTTGCTACCATATATATTGTTTCAATTTCTTGGAGGTAAATACTTCTTGTAGATCCTTTTCTATTGTTTAATATAATGTTTGTATCTCCAATTAACTGAATCTCTCTATTCCTGGGGGCCTCACAATCTATAAATTGTGGCAAAGTGTCTGATCTGCACCCTGAGTTAGTGAGGAGAGTGACTGGAATCCTACATGGGGGAGGGAAGGGTGAAGCTGATTATATAGGAACACCAGACTTGTCTTGGCCACATTGGTGCAATTACTATGACTCTAACCCACTCCTGTTTCTTCTCGTTGAGAATCTTTAACAACAACAAGGCTGGTGGATACATGTAGTGAAGTTCATGAAATGAGAAATGTATCTCCTGGGGACTGAGACCCTCTCTGAAGCAATGCCTGCTGCATTTTGCATTGGATACTTTAGCAAGCAGAATGACCTGTGGGAATCTCTAAGCAACGAATGCCACCTAAAGCACTCAGCCATTCAGTTCCAATTTGTAATTTAGAAAGAAATGTCTGTGAGGTAATTTGTCCTGGTTTTCTAAGTTCCTAGGAAGAAGCTGTGATGACTATGTGGTTTGCTGTGTAATAACTCCAGAATTGAAAAAAATTAAAAAACAAGGAATAGTCCTGCAGCATTTTAGAGACTAACAAAACATGTATGGCACTGTTTCTCAAACTGTGCTCTGTGGAGCCCTCATGTCCAGGGGGTCCGCAAGGCTGACAAACTGGAAACATCGATAGGTACAACACATACAATCAGTGGACTACTGGGGTTCCGCATAAATTTTTATGCATGTAAAGGTCTCCGGAGGCCCAAAAGTTTGAGAACTGCTGATGTATGGGTGTCATGAGTTTCGTGGGCACAACCCACTTCTTCAGATGAATTGTATTCCTTCAGCATGGAGATGTGGAATGTGCTCCTCCCTGATGTTAATATAATACAAGCATGCAGTATTGTCTGCCATTATCTTTACAGGCTTTCATTTGATCAGAAATAGAAAGTATTTTTGATCACACAATTTCTGAAATATTCATGTGGAGAAGATGCTCTTGTGTCCACTTGTGTTGCACCTTGTGAGATCCCTGATGTGCCCCTGAATTAAAAAAGCAAAGCACTACAGCAGGGGGATTATGAAAGAATGGAACACCTGCATAGGTTTTGGTTGGGTCCTTGCACCAGCTGAGTGGCCGCAGAACTTATTGGGGAACTGTAGCCAGACAGACTAACCCCCATAACATCCATCTTATTTGCCTCTCTGAGGTTCCTGAAGCATACAGGACAGAGAAGGAGCAATAATATCAGCAGAGTCTATGCTGGCTCATCTGATCCTGAGGAGCTGAAAACAGATATGTGGAGAGAGAGCGATTAAGTCAATAAGCTGGCCTTGAGGCTGCGAGAACTGCCACCGGCTGGCACCTATGTTGATTCGAACACACACACAGTCCCTGGGAGAGGAATTTCTGACTGAGAAAAGAATCCCCAGTAATTCCAATTTAGTTATCTCTCTTACAAGTGTAAATTAAGTTCACAACTCCCTTGTAAGAACTGGTCTCACAAAAGACAGACCAGCCCCATTTGGCATGACAGACAAGAAAGAGAAATACGTGACCCCATGGGTATATAAGATAGGTCCAGCACACACTCACTTTGAGTGTCATTCTACCCTCTACCTACTGGTCGGGTTAGGTGTTTGACCTCCCGAGGTTCTATGGGGACGCCCACCTCGTATTTTCGTCTTTCCTAGGAATTGAGGGACCGGCCCTGCCTGACATGCTGGAGTCGAGAGGCACAGAAGGGGGTAAAAATTGTACCTGCATGTGGCCCTCTGTCTTAAGTGTACACATAGAAAGAGTAAGCTGTTACTTGGTACCATTATTTCTATTTTTCTATCTTTATCTTCTTTGTAACCATTTTTAAGATCTATATTTTGCTAGTAGTTAAGAAATAGAGCAATAGCCATTGTAACCATATGATTTATAAGCTTCCTCAATAAACCTGTAACTGTTTAAGTTTTAACCTGACTCCTTCAGTTGCTGTAATAGAACCAAGCACAATTTAAAAGAACTTCAGCCGGTCTTAAGGGACAGATATAGGGAGCCCTGACCGTCGGCTGACAGGAACAGACAGTAACTTGCCTACACTGTGCTTAGCTTGCAAACAATTTAACACCATCCTTGTAGACCTTGGAGATACAATTTGTCATGCTACTCTACAAAGATGCAAGATCATATGATTCTCGGCAGCCGAAGACAATCTCTTACTGTTGTGAGCCTTAAAAACCGCCCCCTCCACTATAATGCAAACATCAGAGGATGCCATGCTCTGTCTGCTCATTGAGCTCATGAAGCAAATGATGGTAATGAGAGGCAATGTCCATATCTTCCTTTTGGTTATTCGTTTGGAAATCCTTGAGTTTCCTAGCCCACAGACTCAATACTTGAAAATTGCTTCCGTTAGTAAAGATAAATGGCATGAGGTGTCATGGTATACCATACATGTTTTAATGAAGAGAGGAAAAGCATTTCTAGTAATAGACTTTATAAGGTTCATCAACTGTTCTGTAACTGGGCCCTAGGCAAGGAGGCTGGGGAGGTGCCTGGCTCTGAGGGAGGGGTGCGGCATTGGGTTAGAGTGGGGGAAATGGGGGTGCCTGGCTCTGGGGAAGGGAAAGGGCATTGGGTTAGAGCAGGGGGTCTCAGAGCGGCCAGAGCTTTGGCTCCTTCCATCACTCAGTGTCTCTCCTCCTGGGTGTGGATGAAGTGGGGGGGGAGGGAGAAGCTGGATGGGGGGAAGGGCATGCGCCAGCCGCTCCCCGTAGCACACACTCAAGCGACGGGCACACAAGCCCCAGATTGCTGGGGTGTATGGCCAAAGGGGCAAGTGCCGCCTCCCTCCTTCCCCTGCTGAACTACCACTAGATGACACCAGACTTTGTAAGCATCACCCTGCCCCCACTTGTCTCCCTTGTGCCAGGGGAGAGGGGCAGGACTTTTCAGCTTAGAAAAGAGGAGACTAAGGGTACGTCTAGACTACACTCTAAAATCGAAATAAGATACGCAATTTGCGCTAGGCAAATTGCACGTCTTATTTCAATTTTATTTTGAAATAGCTTATTTTGAAATTTGGCACATCTACACAGTGCCAAATTTCAAAATAAAGCACTATTTCGAGATGTCCCTTATTCCTCATGGAATGAGGTTTACAGGGACACCAAAATAGCGCATCCCCTTGGCCACTTATTTCATAAATTATTTCGAACTAGTGAACGCGATCCTTGGACCTCCGGTATCCCAAAATAGCCTTGCAGTCTAGATGTACCCTACGGGGGGGAGGGGATATAATAGAGGTCTATGTAATCATGACTGCGGTGGAAAACATGAATAAGGATGAGTAATTTACTTGTTCCCAGAACATAAGAACTAGGGGTCACTAAATGAAATTAATAGGTAGCAGGTTTAAAACAAAGAAAAGGAAATTTTTCTTCACACAGTGCACAGACAGCCTGTGGAACTCCTTGCTAGAGGAGGTTGTGAAGACCAGGACTTTAACAATTTTCAAGAAAGAACTGGATACATTCATGGAGGTTAGATCCGTCAATATTTATTAGCCAGGATGGGTAGGAATGGTGTCCCCAGCCTCTGTCAAAAGCTGGGAATGGGTGACAGGAGAAGGATTGGTTGAGGATTCCCTGCTCTGTTCACTCCCTCTGGGGCATCTGGCATTGACCACTGCTGGAAAACAGGATACTGGGCTAGATGGACCTTTGGTCTGACCCAGTATGACTGTTCTTACGCTTGATGCTGCAATATTGCCTAAGGGTCTCCAAGTGACTGAGATTTTGATGTGGATGAGGCACTAGCAGAACTGGGAAGTGTATGTAGACAGCAGTCGTCCACGCAGGAGCCAAAACTGATTATAAAGTTTGCTCCATCATTATAAGTTTAAAGTTTATCATATTTTTCTATGATCTACCCTTGAAGAAAGTACTAGCAATGTCCATCACTTACTAAAGTAAGATCAGGGCAGGAGAGCCACCTCTTCAATCATGGAGAGCCCAACTTTCCCAAGTAAAATAATGAAAAATAACCTTTAGAAGGGGAAGTGCTTAATAATTATTTAACTAAAACCAAAAGGAATACAATTAATTTTTATTGTTTTTAAAAAACAAACAAAGGGAGCTGTTCTAACAACTAAAAACACCTGTGTGATTAACTACATACTAGCCATTTACTGAAATATTTGATAGAACAGGCATCTGGAGACTCTGTCTCATGCTGAAGTCAGCTGACAAGGAACTGGGGGTGATTTGCCTGCACAGCCCTCAGCCCCAGCAAAGGGCACAAGGATGTGTGGGGCATATGCATGGTCTGGACAGGTCAAAATTTTCTCAAAGGCATATGTCATGGCACCTGAAGTGGAGCACCAACAGGGACACAATTAGAAGAAGAATCCTAAAAACCCACTAAACAAGCAGCATTCATTTTTACATTCCATACCATTACGGAATCAGTGATCATAAAAGGTGTCCAAATGAGCATGCTGATTCTTGAAGTCCTCTACCCACAGTGCAGTTAACATCATGGCCAGCAGCTATGCAAGTTTCTCAACACTTAATTAGGAACATACCTCAAACTGGACCTGGAGGGCCCACCACTGTTTCAACCAGGGTACCAATTAGTGACAACTGTCATTGTGAGTTGCTGAGCCTTTGCCCCCAGGAACAAGAATGACACCAACAATTTGTTTCACACAAGCTATAGAACAGTTATCAGAGGGTAACAATTCCATTTCTTAGTTTTTATATTTTAATTCATATATTCATCAAGTGTGCTGTTTCTAGTAAAGGAATCTTATTAATACACATTTCTATTGGTATCAAAACAAATATTACCCAAAACCATATCAAAGCAAATAATACTCAAAAATAATTATTTTGGGTTTGCTATACATACAAAATGATGGGGACCAATTTAGCTACAACTACCCAAGAGAAAGATCTTTGAGTCATTGTAGATAGTTCTCTGAAAACATCCAAAGTGCATGCAGCAGCAGTCAAAAAAGTAAACAGACTGTTAGGAATCATTACAAAAGTGATAGAGAATAAGATAGAGAATATCTTATTGCCTCTATATACAACTATGGTACGTCCACATCTTGAATACTCTGTACAGATGTGGTCGCCTCATCTAAACAAAAATATATTGGCAGTGGAAAAGGCTTTGAAAAGGGCAACAAAAGCGATTAGGGGTTTGCAACGAGTCCCATATGAAAGAGATTAAAAAGACTGGGACTTTTTAGTTTAGAAAAGAGGAGACTAAGAGGAATATGATAGAGATCTATAAAATCATGACTGGTGTGGAAAACGTGAATAAGGAAAAGTTATTTACTTGTTCCCATAACATAATAACTAGGGATCACCAAATGAAATTAATAGGTAGCAGGTGTAAAACAAACAAAAGGAACTTTTTCTTCATGAAGTGCAGAGTTAACCTGCGAACTCCTTACTAGAGGATGGTGTGAAGACCAGGACTGTAACAGGGTTCAAAAAGAACTGGATGAATTCCTGGAGGTTATATTCGTCAATGGCTATTAGCCAAGATGGATAGAAATGGTGTCCCTAGCCTCTGTTTGTCAGAGGTTGGAAATGGATGACAGGAGTGGGAACATTTGATGATTCCCTGTTCTGTGCACTCCCTCTCGCATTGGCCACTGTTGGAATACAGGATACTGGGTTAGATGGACATTTGGTCTGACCCAGTATGGCCGTTCTCATGTTGGGTTAACCATTCAGAGGGTGTGTCTACACAGCAGTTATTTCAGAATAATGGGCTATTATTCCGAAATAACTATGTGAGTATTTACACAGCAATTCTGTTATTTTGAAATAATTTCAAAATAATGGATGGCTAATTCCGACGTCTGTAAACCTCATTCTACAAAGTGTAACACCTATTTCAATACAGTTATTTCAAAATAGGGGCTGCGTAGACGCTCCACTTTTGCCATTTCGAAAAAGCCCCTCACCGGGGCCATTCTAAGTTATTCCTTCTGGAGCTCTAAATCGAGATAGTATGTCTACATTAGGGAAGCCTGCCTCCGACTAATTTTGAGTGTAGATGTGCTATTTCGAAATAAGCTATTTCGGAATAACAATTCCGGAATAGCTTATTCCGAAATAACTGTGCAGTGTAGATGTAGCCAGAATGACAATAAGGTTTTTGCATACTGTATTACCTTAAGGGGTTCTAAGAAGCTTGCCTTCCTAAAAGAGACTTTCCATATTGTTTTCGCTTTATTTCCTCCATTCTTATGTACCTTTATGTTCCATAATAAGGCAAATTTTGTTCAGTCATATCTGCAATCTAAGACTGCTTTTCAATTTTTTGAAAATTTACAATTTTTGCTTTCTAAAACCCCTATTTAATAATACTCTCTTTGATTTGGTTTGTCCTCCTTTTCCCTTTTTTCTTTACTCTCATTTGTAACTCTGTTGTCCATCTCTTCTCCATATGCCCCTGTAAACCAGTCCCCTTCTTTTCCCAGGCTCTCCAAACATATGCCAAATACCCTCTACGTCACCAGTTTTCACGGTTCTCCACTTTTGAAAGCCAACAGTTCCAATTCTTGACTTCCCAGACAGCTCAAGAGCCATTTCACACCCCTGTCTCTTCTGTCTTTGCACAACTATGGGAGTTTTTCCATCCTCAAACAATGAAGTTTCAGGTTCTTGCTTTCTTTCCTTTTCTTGTCACTCAGCTCTCATAATTCTCTCAACACTCTGATAGGAATGTGAACAGATAACCAGTTTAGGGATGTAAAATCAAATGACTGGCTAATCAAATAGTGGATGCAATTAGTCGTTCACATCCCTAAAAAAGGAGCTGATAGTACATGCCTACTCAGATCGCTGCAGCATGACGGAGGCAAGAATTATTACAAATTTATCAAGTCCATTGCATAGGGACAGAAGAGAAAGTAAGATGTCAATCACTGTGGTGCTTTCTGCTGCTCACATATGGCTAGGAAGGCACAGCAAGCATGGCATTAGGAAGACTCAGCCAAAGGCAGAGAACCTATGTTATGGAGAATTACAGGGATTTTTATTACAATGGAATAAAACTGTGTACACTAGCACTTCACTCTGGAAAGCAGTTTAATGTTTTCTAGTATAGGTACACTAAAAGAATAGGACTATGGAAGGGAGCACATTGAGCTCTGAGTAACTGGAAGACTGGCTAGTGTCATGCAGCACTTTTGAGGGAGCTGAGAGAAATAGCAATGTATGGGTGGGTATATGGAAGATTCCAATAGCACTCCAAAGCAAAGGAAAACACACACACACACACACACACACACACACACACACACACACACACACGGACCACAGAGAGAAATAGGAAAAACAAACAAGATTGTTGACAAAAATGCAAAACAATGGGATATAAGAACAAAACCCAGACCTGGTGATGGGTTTTTTTAAATGTATTATGTAACTTGGTGGATGGATGTCACGTAATGACTTAGTCATTAACTCAAATGAAAAAACCTAAAAAATAAACTCATCTCTAAAATTTTGGACCCCATCTGTTAGGAGTAGTTGGACCAGCGAGCAACATTTTCCCTGTTCTCAGCCAAGGTAAACTAAAACCTTGTACAAGGAAGCTAATTTATAATACACTTTAAACACCACACCACTCAGTGACCTTGGGCAAGTCTCAATATTTCTGTACTTTATTCAACCCATTGGATGATAAACGTCAGATATATTCAGAGGTTTAATTTTTGTCAAGTACTTTGAAAATCTATGGAGGAAAACAGCTCTTTTATTTAAGGGCTAAATATTAAACCTAATATATACATATCAAGAAGGAGAGCCTTACCTTTTCCATAGAAGAACTTCCGGTAATAATATGCTCCAAGATCAATGTGTTCTATAATATAACGCTTAACTTTCTCCCGATGAATTGACTGATTCTCTCTTGGCACCTCCAGTACAGAAACACCAGCATTTGTGCAATGAGAACTTAGAGAGGATTCAAAGGAACAACTTTCACCTGAAGCAAAAGATGAAGAGTTTGCCCTGGAAAGTGCAATCCGCCTATCTCCTTCTCCACCCGTTTCATTCCTAAAGTAAGGGCAACTCAATATTAGGTCATTGCTTTTCCCATCACCCTCATCAGCATCTAGGTTTTCTTTTGAGTTGAGGTCCTCTTTACTTCCCAAAGGAGATTCACAGTTTCCTGTCTGGCCTGTGGTCATTTGAGTTTGTGATGCAGCCGAAGCCCCAGTGGTTATATTTTTTCTTTTCCCCACATTAACCCTGGTAGCCATTGCTTCATTTATGTTAAATAAAATGCTCTGGACATCATAATGCGCAAAACATTTTTGACAGTTCCAAGGACGAATGTTTCTCTCAAATCTACCATCATCCAGTTCTGATGAAAATTTGAAAGTTTCATGCTCACTTTTAACCGTGCGCAGTTTTCTAAACAAAGATGTCTCTACTGCTTCTGATTTTAGTCTCCATTTAAAAGATTTGTCCCTGTCTCTACCAATAAGCAGGGCACTATCCATATAATCCAATCCAGATATCCTGACAAATTCTCCTCTGGAAATCTGTGTGGCAGCATGAAGGCTTGGAGAAATTGTAGGATCACAGCGGAAAAACTCAGGCAATCCAAATGGAGCAAGAGTTTTATGGTCAACATTTTCCACTCTATATCCTCTGAGCATTGCAAAAATATTCTCACCAGACAAACCTTGCCTGTCAATTGAAGAAGTACTTCCATATTCTCTATGAAGAGCTGCTCCCGTATTTGGGTTAACAGCATTCTGGTCCAGCACATCTTCAGCATCAATGTCACTAATGGTGACATCGCTGTTGCTCCTTTGCCTTATAGGATGAAGTCCCCTCTGGGGAGAATGGACAAAGAGATCTCCTATTGTATATTTGGTCTCTGCAAATTCCAAATCCAACTGCTGCTCTTGTTGCCCATCACTTTGGTCATTTTGTCCATTTGGAATTACTGATCCAACACTCTCATAACTAGTTTGAGGTCTACTTTCCCATACTGCTTTACTTAGTTCCTTAGAGCAATCTTTTTTAGGAGGCCATTCAGATACCCTTGCTCGGACACCCATTTTAGGCATAGCTGGTGTACCATTGCTTTCATTTTTGCTAGCTGTGTTTAAAGAAGCAGGAGGACCCACATTACCATTCAAAGCTTTAAATTTTCTAGCGAAGTAGTCATCCGACTGCATACTTCTTGAAGACTCCTTGAACTTTGAGGACGTTCGGCTAGGTTTGTGCTTGTCTTCTTGTGAAGACCTTTGATCACTCATGTCCATTCAAAGGCAATGAAATACCTAGTCTTATTTCAAGACTGGTACTGTTGTTATTACATTATCTTCGTATATGGAATACAGAATTGCAAAATAAATGAAACAGCCAGAGTCTGCATCAGAGCATAATGGTATCAGAGTACCACATTTGTAACAAAAAAATCAGAAAAACAAGTCTTCATAATATTTCCTTTAGTTTAGAAGTGTTCAATTTAATGTCAATCCAGGTGTATTCCTTGTACCTGTTCTAAAAAAGAAAAAAATGTGCATTAAAATTATTTACATTCAAGAACAAAAAGTCTATGCTGTTACTGGTAAATATAAAATGTCCTAAACACCAGTAGTAACCATATACATTCTCAAAAGAACTCAAGACACCCACACATTGAGCATATTATAAATTATTACATAGTCAAACAGATAAAGATAAATGTTCTGATTCACAATTCTCAGCAACCAATGTATTAGCCCAACAGCATTCTTAATTATGCTAAAGTTAGAGAATGTGTACTAACAATCTGTGGATTGATTTAATGTCTGGAAGAATTTATCCTAAAAAACAAAAACTACTATAGCTAATCAATTTAAACCCAGGATTAATACACTCCCGCCTAATTAATTTAAATTTCGAATAGATTACATACCTATTCTACTTGTCTTCTTTTCCTACTCTCATCTCAGTAGTTTAGTAGCAACTTAGAATCATAGAATACTAGGACTGGAAGGGACCTCGAGAGGTCATCGAGTCCAGTCCCCTGCCCTCATGGCAGGACCAAATACTGTCTAGACCATCTCTGATAGACATTTATCTACCCTACTCTTAAATATCTCCAGAAATGGGGATTCCACAACCTCAGTGGGCAATTTATTCCAGTGTTCGACTACCCTGACAGTTAGGAACTTTTTCCTAAAGTCCAACCTAAACCTCCCTTGCTTCAGTTTCAGCCCACTGCTTCTTCTTCTATCCTCAGAGACAAAGATGAACAAGTTTTCTCCCTCCTCCTCATGACACTCTTTTAGATACCTGAAAACTGCTATCATGTCCCCCCTCAATCTTGTCTTTTCTAAACTAAACAAACCCAATTCTGTCAGCCTTCCTTCATAGGTCATGTTCTCTAGACCTTTAATCATTCTTGTTGCTCTTCTCTGCACCCTCTCCAATTTCTCCACATCTTTCTTGAAATGCAGTGCCCAGAACTGGACACAATACTCCAACTGAGGCCTAACCAGTGCAGAGTAGAGCGGAAGAATGACTTCTCGTATCTTGCTCACAACATACATGTTAATGCATCCCAGAATCATGTTTGCTTTTTTTGCAACAGCATCACACTGCTGACTCATTCAGTTTGTGGTCCACTGTAACCCCTAGATCTCTTTCTGCCGTACTCCTTCCTAAACAGTCGCTTCCCATTTTGTATGTGTGAAACTGATTGTTCCTTCCTAAGTGGAGCACTTTGCACTTGTCTTTATTAAACTTCATCCTGTTTACCTCAGACCATTTCTCCAATTTGTCCAGATCATTTTGAATTATGACCCTACCCTCCAGAACAATCGCAACCCCTCCCAGCTTGGTATCATCTGCAAACTTAATAAGCGTACTTTCTATGCCAATATCTAAATGGTTGATGAAGATATTGAACAGAGCCGGTCCCAAACCAGACCCCTGCACAACCCCACTTGTTATACCTTTCCAGAAGGATTGTGAACCATTAATAACTACTCTGAGTATGGTTATCCAGCCAGTTATGTACCCACCTTATAGTAGCCCCATCTAAGTTGTATTTGCCTAGTTTATTGATAAGAATATCATGCAAGACCATATCAAATGCCTTCCTAACGTCTAGGTATACCACATCCACCGCTTCTCCCTTATCCACAAGATTCGTTATCCTATCAAAGAAAGCTATCAGATTGGTTTGACACGATTTGTTCTTTACAAATCCATGCTGGCTGTTCCCTAACACTTTGCCACCTTGCAAGTGTTTGCAGAGGATTTCCTTAATTACTTCCTCCATTATCTTCCATGGCACAGAAGTTAAACTAACTGGTCTGTAGTTTCCTGGGTTGTTCTTATTTCCCTTTTTATAAATGGGCACTATATTTGCCCTTTTCCAGTCTTCTGGAATCTCTCCTGTCTCCCATGATTTTCCAAAGATGATAGCTAGAGGCTCAGATACCTCCTCTATCAGCTCCTTGAGTATTCTAGGATGTATTTCATCAGGCCCTCGTGACTTGCAGGCATCTAACTTTTCTCGGTGATTTTTAACTTGTTCTTTTTTTATTTTATCTTCTAAACCTCCCCCCTTCCCATGAGCATTCACTATGTTAGGCATTCCTTCAGACTTCTTGGAGAAGACTGAAACAAAGAAGTCATTAAGCATCTCTGCCATTTCCAAGTTTCCTGTTACTGTTTCTCCCTCCTCACTGACCAGTGGGCCTACCCTGTCCTTGGTCTTCCTCTTGCTTCTAATGTATTTATAAAAAGTCTTGTTTCCCTTTATTCCCGTAGCTAGTTTTGAGCTCATTTTGTGCCTTTGCCTTTCTAATCTTGCCTCTGCATTCCTGTGTTGTTTGCCTATATTCATCCTTTGTAATTTGTCCTACTTTCCATTTTTTATGACACTCCTTTTTTATCTTTAGATCATGGAAGATCTCATTGTTAAGCCAAGGCGGTCTTTTGCCATATTTTCTATCTTTCCAATGCAGCAGAATAGCTTGCTTTTGGGCCCTTAATAATGTCCCTTTGAAAAACTGCCAACTCCTCAGTTGTTTTTCCCCTCTGTCTTGATTCCCACGAGACCTTATCTTTAAGCTCTCTGAGCTTACCAAAATCCGCCTTCCTGAAATCCATTGTCTCTATTTTGCTGTTCTCCCTTCTACCCTTCCTTAGAATTGTGAACTCTGTGATTTCATGATCACTTTCACCCAAGCTTAAAGACTAACAAAACATGTAGATGGGTATCATTAGCTTTCATGGGCACAATCCATCTTCTTCAGATGACAGGAGTGTTGAAAGTCCAGATCCAAAAATAAAGATTAGAGGTTATGATGGAGGTGTGTTGCATGGTTACTGGAAAGAATTTCTTTGAGGTTAGGGGGTTGTCTGTAAGTGAGAATTGGCCTTTTCCCCCAAGGCCTCAGAGCGAGGGGTAATTTTCCAGGACAGGTTGCGGATTAACGGTCGTAACTAAAGTTACGTGCTAATGGTACTTGATGCCTGTGTAGAATCTGGTGTTGGTCATCTTCCTTTCCAAGTGGAAACTAATGGTTATCATCAGCCTCTTGTAACTATTTAGTCTTTAAAGTGCTACTAGACTATTTGTTGTTTTTAATGTTTTTCCTATTACAGGCTAACTCAGCTATCCCGCTGAAGCTTATCCGCTCACAGACTCTTTTTCTTCTGACCCTCCATTTTTTCCCTTTCTTCCCCCTTCCCTCTCCTTCCCTTTTTATTCTTGGATCTGGACTTCCAACACTCCTGTCATCTGAAGAAGTGGATTGTGCCCAAAAAAGCTCATGATACCATCTACATGTTTTGTTAGTCTTGAAGGAGCTATTAGACTATTTGTTGCTTCTAAAGTTTTTCCTGTTACAGACTAACTCGGCTACCCCTCTGAAGCTTTTCATCTCAGTATTTTTCCTCAATACTATCCCAATGCATGGAATGCCCTCCCATTTTAGTTTGCCAAGATGACTCTTCATACTGAAGCATCTCCTGAAAAGTCAATTCTATGAGGCTTAAATGAACAATCAAGAGTAATAAGGAAATGAGAAGGTATACCCTTCAAATTACTCTCTCCTGTAGGTTTTTCAGTTCAACTTTTTTTATTATTATTTTTTAATAGGTCTCAAAATGAAAGCACTTTGGGGCAGGTACCACTCTCAGCCAATATCATCACACTGAATGAAACATACTTATGGGTACATTTGCTAAAAACTAAGGTTTGGTATATACTAAAGTATTGGGTCAGTAACTTTGCAAGAAATCCACCACTCCTCAGCAGCACAGTTAAGCCAACCTAAGTTCCTGTGTAGTCAGAGCTAGGTCGATGGAAAAATTATCCTGTAAAGCTAGCTACTGACACTGAGGGAAGTGGATTACATACAGCAATCGAAAAATCTTTCCCATCAATAGAGGTAGTGTCTACAGAAAAGCATTGTGCCACTGTAGCATTTTAAGTTCACATGAGTCCTCAGTGCTTCATTTCTTACGCAATGACTGGAAAAATCTATATATGATTTTCTATCCACTGGTACAAAAATGTCACTAAAATTTAGTCTGATTAGTAAAAAAAACATTCAGATGATGATTAGGACTGGTTTGAACAGTTCCATTTAGGTTAAGCCAAAGCACTCAAATCATCAGAGATATGTCATTTTCAAATAAATGTAAGTTACATGCTCTGCATGCGTCAGTCATCTGGAATGAAATACATACTCTGCTCAGTAAGGTAGAGCAGGGGGTTTGAATCAGGGTTCCCATATCCCAAACTACTGCCCTAATGCTGATGCTATACAGGCAGACATCTTGCCAAATCGGAAAGCCCAAGCTTCCATCTGAAATTGAGATTTCAACACAATTTAGGTTTTGAAAAAATGTTTAAACAGATTTTTGTTTTTCTTCCCATGAGGAATGAAAGCTACATTTCAAAACTGCAAAAGTTGCTGCAAAAGAGAGTCATCTTCCTTCAGCCAGTTCAACTAGTAAAATGTCTATTAAACTGTGGAACAGCCTGCCCACACATGGGATTTAAAACTGTGTTGAACAAAAAAATCTGAATATGTGCTGTGAGCAACAATCCTGAGGTGCTAATGCTGAAAATCTTTTAATCTGAAAGTCTCTGTCGCTAATTTCTATTTTACTTTTATATGGCAATATTTGTTACATTAACACATAGTACATATTTAAGTAATACTTGAAAGTGAATTTCAAGGAATCTGTTCCAGATATTTTATAGTTGAATCTTCCAGTTGAGTAGCAGACAATATGAGCTCACTTCAAGTGTACAAGCACTAATTAAGACAAATCCTTGAAAAGTAGGTCTTTCTTTGAAGAGGGAGTTCGGGGACACAGAATTTTGAATTTGGGACTTGCCAGTTAGGTAAACAGTGATGACATTGCAAACACTGTAAACTATGCTGGAAAGTAATAAGTCCAAGCAAAAACATTAGGCAGATCTCTAGACAAAGAAAAGAGGAGAACTCCAATTAATTGTTTTTAATGACAATTCCTTTTCGCTCTAATGCATTTAGGAAACAGCAGTTAGGTACTGAATAATTTCCTTCAATTTTACTATTTGAAGAATTTAAGTTACTTCTTTTTTAATAGCAGCGAGGAGTCCTGTGGCACCTTATAGACTAAGTGTTGGAGCATAAGCTTTGTGGGTCTTTGCCCACGAAAGCTTATGCTCCAACATTTCTGTTAGTCTATAAGGTGCCACAGGACTCCTCGCTGCTTTTGCAGATTCAGACTAACACGGCTACTCCTCTGATTCTTTTTTAATGTAACTGCTGAACAGCTATAACTAGAGCATATTCCCTTTTATATTTCTCTGCTTGTTAATCTAAGAGCCTTCAGCTACGATAGTAGAGAATAATGTGTGGGCTGCTTCCCACAGCAACACGGGAGCCAAGTTGGCAAACATTAATTCAAACACTGAACTGTCAGAACACTTAAAATATTTTTGTTTTTAATAGTTTTCAGGATGATCACATAGAGGAATGTGAACAGGGTACGTACTAGGGATGTGAAGATTAACCAGTGGGCCTGGAACAGCTCCCTGCTTACTGTGGACAGGGGGCTGCTCCCTCCCTGTGGGGCCTGCTGCAGTCAGGGGCGCTCCAGCCCAGACAGAGTGCACTGCAAACTTTGGCTATGCCAGCTGGGCTGCAGCAGCAGTCCCTGCATGTGGGGATGGGCTGGCTACAACCTGGCTGAGGTGGGGGGAGGGGAGCTGCTTCAGCCCAGCTGAACTGGAGCAGCCCCCACCCCGGCCTGCCTCCCCTTTAATTGTTTAGACACCACATTTAACCAATTAAACAGGATTTTACATCCCTAGTATGCACATTCATTTGCAATCCAGTCCTGTGCTTTTCTCCCACTTCAATTTAAGGATGAGGCAAGTCTGAATGCTATTGACACTGCACAAAGAAAAGCTGCTGCTGGTAACCAGCAATATAATGATCTTTCAAGATGTGTCAAATAAAGATGTTCATATACATTTAGGGCAAGTTTATACAAAGAAGAAAAATTGTACTGAAAGCTTCTCATAGTACAGCAAAGTTAGTCAAGTAGAAAAAAGTATTTAAAAACACTAATGGGGAAAAAAGATGAAAAAGGACTTCTTTTTTTTCCATGTGTGGAGGAACCCGGGAACTCCCTCAAACATAGGCTCTGCTTTGTACAGCCATATTGAAGCCCATTGTATAAGAACTTCATTTAACAGTGCTTTAAACGGTTTCCATTTGGCTACACACCACAGAATGGGCCAAAAAAAATGTTAAGAACATACTCTACTTAAGAAACAAAATAAGTTGCATTCCAGCCTACAATCTTAACACAATACCTATCTATGGATTAAAATAAAGTTTTGCTTTGCCCACAGTAATCAAACTGTATAAATGTTACTTTGCATGGAATCTGATTAAAATTTCTTAAAAACAAGGCAAAAGATCTTTTAATATACTTTAAAGCATTTTACATTCCTTTGGTAAAAATAAAATGCAAGTAGCAAAATATCTTGTGATATGTGCAACATTTTGGGAAAAATTACTATGATATAACTAAAGCACAAGTAAAAGTTTCTGTATGAATTATGACATCATGGACAGAGGGTAGCAACTAATACGTGATCCTTCATAGTCTTCAAAGAGCCTTCTTCAAATGTCAACAAAAGTTATGTTCAAGAATTAGAGGTCTCCCTGTCAGATAAAAGAAAATAAAACAGAGACATCCCATCACAACACCACTATTTAAGTAGTTTCAAAATGCAAAGTAAACAGGATTCAGAACAAAAAACAATTCTGCAGATCTGGAAAGATATATGAAACTCCACATAGACTGTGAAGATTAATTCTATTTTCTTTGAAGTGGCTGTAAATTATATTTTTCACACTATTCATCCCATTCACATATAAAAAAATGTAAAGCCATCCATCAAAATGTATTACACCTATTTTTTTTTTGAAGAGTATCACAGATATTTGTAAATTGCCATACCAACTAAATAGAAAATGAGAAAAAACTATCCTATAATAATTCAATTTTTCCTCTTTCCCAGCAAGAATTAGGAATAGAGAATTCCTATATCAGATCACAGCATTAGGCCATCTATTAGAGTATTCTGTATCTGACTATGGCCAATACTGGGTGCTTTTAAAAAAAGGTGCCATTTTCCACTACTCTGCATAATTTTGGAATAAATTGCTGACTGACATAGCTATTTCCTATGTCCCATCAGTTATTAGTGCTTTAAATACCCTGAAACAAAGTTTTAAATATCTTCCTATATCAAAAATTAAATGGCTGTCATTCTAGCTCCTAATTCACTTATTTTACATATAAATAGATAATTCTTTTTTTAAACAAGACTGTTTAGTCTTCAATGATGTATTGTTGCATTGAGTTCCACTAGTTAATTGCATATTATGTAAAAACAAGTATTTTAAAAATATTTATATTTATTATCTTTCATTTTCATTAGATAGTCCCTTGTTATTGTGTTAAGAGAAAAAATGGATACTCCTATTTACTCTTTGAATAACATCTGTTGCTGTCATATCAAATCTTAGTCATATCCTTTGCAAACCAAACAGTCAAAAATATTTCAAATCTCTGCTCATACAGAAGTCTTTCCATTTGTCTGTTTTGAAGAGAAGCTCTTCTGGACAGGAAAATCTTTTTGTTATGTTTATACAGTTCTTAGTACAATAGGGGTGAGGTTTCCAGATGCTTCTGCAATAAAAACAATAAAATCATCATCTGTCATGCCTCTCACATCTAATTCAGTTAGATCTTTTTTGCATAGTGACCTGAAGTGGATGCATCATTCCAGAATGGGGTAAAACTCATTTGTACAAAATAGTAGTGTCATTTTATCTGTAATTTTTATTGCTTTCCTTGTATACCCCAATAATGTTGGTTTATTTGACTGTACTATGCTTTGAGATGTCCACTGATGCCATGATTTGTCAAATAGTTTCAATTCATTTAAAACTCAAATGTCTATTAGTAGCCTAACTCATTTTTTCCCGTGTCGTACACATTACATTTAACAACAGAAGTTCACCTGCTTCCATTCATCTATCTTTGTTATATCCCTCATGCTCCATGAAGTCTTCTCCATTGTTTACTCACCTAAACAACTGTCACCCACAAAGTTTACCATCCACTTGTGTTTTACATTATTTACTATTTTCCTCATTTAAAAAAAAGCAAACACCTTTTTTAAAAGCTGAGTGTTACACTTCCAGTTTTTATAAAGTTTTACTTAGTTGCTCAACTACTAAATTATTTCTTGAAGCACTTCCTAACCCTCGACCGATGTTAACTTTGTGTCAGCAATTTGCTTCTGCTTTTTCTGCATCTGCTCTTTCTTCCTCAAAATACTGTTCGGCAGCAGATAAATGTCTTGATGCACAAGAAAGTAATCAGCTTCTTTACCTCTCTGAATGATCTCAGCCACGGAAGTTTTGCTTCTCTATTCCAGCCTTTTCCTGTCCTAAACCATGTCTGACTTCCTTTCAATGGAGGACGCAGAGGCAGTTCTAAACTGGGACAACTCTACTATGTCCCTCTAAATAATTACGTCTCCTTCTGCCCCTTTAGCTCAGAAACTAGTAAATGTACCAAACCCAGCAATGTATGCATGGGACACCTGGGATCCATGATGTTGATGCTTCATGCTCTGCATCACAGGAGGGGTTTTGAGGCCATGCCATGCAATCTGCTCAGATAAGCAAAAGGATTTGACCATTGTGGCCATTCTTTTTCTTAGGCTTCCTTACAGTAACACAAAAGGTATGACTCAGCCCATTCTCAGGGCAACAAATATTTCTGTACACTCAGTATTTTAAAGCAGTAGCACATTATATACAGTGTTTTTATTCCCTCCTCTGATTTATGAAGTAGCCAACACTTTAAAACTAGTGAATCAGTCAACCAAGGAGCTGCCTAAATTGACACTAAATCATAGATTAACACTTTACCGGAAAATTTAAAAAACAAAAAAAACAAAGAAACAAAAAAACTATCTTCACAAGAACCATAAAGTGAAGGTATAAGAACAAAGAAAGTAGCCCTTTCAAAAATCTACGTAACGTTAGTTTTTTTATTTTTAATATAGACCAGTGGTTCTCAAGCTGCGGGAAACTTGCAGTCCAGTTACTACACAGCTGTGGCCCATGTGGCATCCTCAGGACCATAAGGAGAGAATGCATATTGTGTTGATGTGGTCCTTATAACACACAGAGCACATGCAGCACACAATGCATATGTGGCCCACAATGGTAAATAGGTTGAGAACCACTGATGTGGGTATTCCAAAGATTAATAATTCAGTAATACAGAAGATGGCTCTGTTTGAAAATGGGTCAGATGACTACGATTAGACTATAGTTTGCACCTCCCAAATCTCTGGGACTGCAACAGCCTGTATGGAGGACAATTAGGGCTGTCTAGCAGCAGGGCAGGGACCACAATAGACTAAGAGGGAAAGCCTGGCCTGGCCGCATCAGCAAAGATGGGGCTGCAGCAGCCCAGCAGAATCAGCATGGTCGGGGCCACGTGACACCTGGCAATGGGATTGTGGCTGCAGCAGACCAAGTGGGCAATGTGCCATTTGGCAGTGGGGCTAGAGCTAGTTGGCCGGCCAGCAGCAGATGGAGCCAGCAGTGGGGAAGGGAAGCAGGCCGAGGGGCTGGTGTCAGTGGACCTCCCATTGCCTGGTAAATTCCTGGTCAGGTCCTGAGGGTGCCGGACAATAGAGGTCCAACCTGCACCTCCTAAGGCTTCACACCCACTTTCTTATATTTGTTTGTCATAAATTGGTCTGTGCTCTATTTGTTATCTCACCACAGAAAAGAATTGGACAAAACAGTCTAGAATGATACACCGCTCAGTTGTAAGTAGGGTCCGGTCAAATTCACAGAGCATGAAATCTAGTTTTCCCCTGTGAAATCTGGTCTTTTATGTGTTCTTACCTTATACTATACAGCTTTCACAAGGAAGACCTGCATTCTTAAAACCCTGACCCAAAAGGAGTTGCGGGAGTGTCACAAGGTAATTTTGGGGGCAGAGAGTCGCAATATTGGTACCCTCATTTCTTCACTGTCTTCAGCTCTGGGCAGCTGGAGACCTGTTGGCTGGGCACCCAGCTTTGAATGCAGTGTCCTGTGCCGACAGCAGTGTAGAACTAAGAGTAGCACTAGCACAACACCACCCTTTCTTCCTCTCCTCCCCACACAACTCCTTTATGGATCAGGATCTGTAAAAATACAACAACGTGAAATTTCAGATTTAAATATAGGCAGTCCCCGACTTAGGCCGCAGTTACGAACGGGGCTCCCCCGGAGGACACGGACTGCGGGACCTCGCGGTCCTGCCGCCCGTGTACTTGGGGGCTTTCTCCGCGTCTCCCTGGTCTGCAGACCAGGAAGACGTGGAGCAAAGCTGCAGGGGGGCTCGGGCAGTGAGGCAAAACCTCGGGGAAGCCAGCAGCGGGACAGCCCAGACGCCCCGCAGCTGTCCCGCTGCTGGCGTCCTCAGAGGCTTTGCTCCCAGTCTCCCTGGCAGACCAGGGAGACTGGGAGCAAAGCCGCAGAGGACCCAGGTGGCGGGACCGCGGTGCGTCTCGGTCCGCCGCCCGGGTCTTCCTGGTCTGCTGGGGTGGGGGGGGGGGGGCGCGCAGCTAGTACGCCCCCCCCAGCAGACTAGGCTTTTCTCCAGACGCCTGTGGCAGAGCAGCTGGGGCGCTGCCGGTTGGCCCCGCAGCGCCGCTCTGGGCGCTACTGGACCAACCCGGCAGCACCCCAGCTGCTCTGACCCAGGCGTCCTGATTCAGCCGCTGCTGGTCAGTTTCAGCAGCGGCTGAATCAGGACGCCTGGGGTAGAGCAGATAGGGTGCTGCTGGGTTGGTCCAGTAGCACCGAGGAGCGGTGCTACTGGAGCAACCCAGCAGCACCCCAGCTGCTCTGCCCCAGGCGTCCCCAAGTCAGCCGCTGCTGAAACTGACCAGCGCTGACTACAGGAAGCCCGAGGCAGAGTTGCTCTGCCCCGGGCTTCCTGGAATCAGCTGCTGATCAGTTTCAGCAGCAGCTGACTTGGGGACGCCTGGGGTTCTTAAGTTGATTCTGTATGTAAGTCAGAACTGGCGGTCAGTTTCAGCAGCGGCTGAATCTGGACGCCAGTTCTGACTTACATCCAGATTCAACTTAAGAACAAACCTACAGTCCCTATCTTGTACGTAACCCGGGGACTGCCTGTAGATGAAATAATGAAACTTACACGTTTTTAAATCTTAATACTGAAATTGACCAAAATGGACCATACATTTGGTAGGCCCCTAGTTATAACTAATGCTTGTACCATTGTCATAAACGGCTTTAGTTTGTGTTAGAAAACCTAACATTGACTAAAAGGTGTTTCCTCCCCAATTGCACCACCCAACCAAAAAAGAATATCTGTCAATACAATTGATATCTTCCTCACAGCTGAGCACCACACCTACTCCTCTAGGTCAAGTTCTCCACTTTTCCCTTTTTTTCCCCTCTTCACCTTAGTCTTTCAGTAAAAGAGCTATTGCCAAACATGGTCAAAGGATAAAACCGGATGCCTACTCTGCTGCTGTGTTTGTGCCTATCTTCTCCACTAGTGCTGCTGGATGTTATGCAAATACCTTAAGTTCCTTCCACAGAGATACAAAGATTCCCTTCTGAGCTCAATACAGCAGCTGGTTTGTTAGCCACAGTTTCAGTTCTCTTTAAAGTGGAATGTTGCCAAGTTTCCTGGGGACCTGGATATATGCCCACAACTGGTCCTGCGCCAGTAACAGAGCAATGAATAAAAACTGTACTATTGGAAAACTCTGTCAAAAGAAGGCTCCTTGGTAACCCGGACTCATGTCAGCCTTGATAGACAGAAACGAATGATGTAAGGGGTCCTTTCCGAGATCATTTTGTTGATCAAGAAACTGGAAAATTGCCCCTATTAGAGAATTTTATAATCCTAGGGAGAATGCATAATTAATCCCTGTATTATTTATCAAGATTAAAAATTTATAATTTTGATTCTGAAGCTGTGCTAATCTTAAAAAATGGGCAGGCAATTTGATAAAACACGAATATAAATGTGAACAAAAGGCAAAACCTGATGATTAGCCAGACATTTGATTTGCATTTTACTGATTCTACACAGCTTTTTGCTACAAGTAATAAGATTTCTAGTCAGTTTTCAGTCCTCAGAATAATTCATTTAAAGAGCATAGTGTTGTGCATTTTGCCAGTGTACTTAATGCAGCAGTAATACATCAGCTACTTTACTGAAAATCCATTTTTGGAAACAAGCTTAGCCTGGTACCCACCCTTCTATGACCCATGAAAATAACAGGGTGCAAAGGTAAACAGATGAGGATCTAGAAGCTACTTTTCTCCTCAAGAACTCTAAACTAGATAACCCACTGAGTAACATCAAGTGGCACAATGTTAGTGGAAGAATATCTAAACTTTTGAATATTTAAGATAGTAGCATATGTACAAAAGTTGTTACAAAGAAAACATAGAAAAAAGTCAATACAAGTTATACCTTCCTATATTAAACGATTTTCCATTTGCTTCTTCCCTTGTTTTTAAACCATTAATACAGGATGATCCTAGCTAGTCTAGCACCCTTGGGACTTGACTAGTCCCGAACAAGGTGATTTGCTGGATGACTAGGGGGAGGTCCCTCCCCTCATAGCTGATGCTGCTACTGGTTTCAGACCCCAGCCACCCATGGGCTCTCTAAATGCTGCCAGGGCCGGGGCACCATGGCTGGAGCTCCACAACCAGGGGTGGAGGGCTGGAGCAGGAGCAGAAGGCTGGGACTTGGGAGCTCCCCAGCCACTAGGGCCAGTGAGCTCCACTGGGACCAGAACTCACTGCTGTGATGTCCCTCTCCCCCAAAACTGACCTCCCGGCTGAGTCTCCAGTGCCCCCTATTGTGCTCCTGCCCCACCGCCAGACCTCCGTTTCTGGGCTCTGTAGTCCAGGAACATCTGTGGACCACTGGACCAGGGAGTCTCAGTTAAGGGAGGTAAAACCTGCAGTAAGAATCATTATATGGATAGACATTTGTGGATGGAGTTCATCAGTCCGCACTATTAATTCCTTAAAAGTATAGACAGAAATTTCCAATTTGGGTTCCTAAATGAAAATGGCCTGGATTTTCAGAGGCACAGTGAAAGATGAAGATGACCATTTAGGTACTCAAGTAGAGATGTATGTGCCTAACTTTAAATATCTAAAGGTTCCAAAATCTTGGCTATACGCTACATGATATCACAATCTCAAGAGCAGTTAATTGTGATGTCACAAAGGATTATTACTCCAAAACAAGAAATATGCAGGAAGAACAAATGAACTCCTTTAGCAAGATCCTCTTTTCATGCAAATGTCCTTAGAAAAATGTAATATTTAAGCATAATTGTCTTAAATAGAATGTTTTTCAAGGTTTTCCATGAGGCATCACTAAATCTTTAAGGCCAACTATAATTGAGTCACTTATCTGGGTTGCAGCTGTGGAAAAAGGACTGCAAGCAGTACAATACACAAATTATGATTCCAGTTCATGAAAAGATGGCTCAAATTATTATACATCAGATTTACAATGAAACTATAACTACAGTATAAATGACTACTTCTCATACTCATACTTCAGGTCCATGATTAATATGCAGATTTAGACAGGCGCAAAAGAGACATGGGCTGCCCCTCATTTTGATTAATGAGGATGTGCATGAGTTTCTGAATACTGAGTATCTGTTGTGAACTTACTCATTTGTGCTCTTTCTTCATTTGCGTAATCTTTGGTTGCAAGTGAACCGTAAGGGCAGAAAATGGGGGGAAAAAGCTTGCTGAGATAAAAAAATTGAGATAAAATATCTACAAAAACATTCCATTATATTACTGTCATTGTGTAAGATCAAGGCTTGGATTATTTGAAACAAGAGTTATAATTAAGTAATTATGCTAATACACTCTGAGAATGATTCTCCATTTACAATGATGCAAATCAGGAGCAATTCCTTTCATGGTAATGGAGTAACACTACCAAAAATAGATGTAAATGAATGGAGAATTATACCTAATATTTGTACTACACTGATGGTCTCTTCCACTCACAGATAAATGTAGGAGACATTTGTCTTAAACATTGAAGCAAAGCCACAATATATACTCTTGAAGCTAAAGATTTTTAGAATAAAATTTTGCCTGATGTCAGTGCAATTTCACAAAGGACAAAAAAAATAAAGCTTTCAAAGTCATAAACACGTTTCCTTTGGTCTGGAAGGAATCCAAGAAAGCAATCACAACATCATCTACTGCAGAAGTTTTAGATTTTAAAATAAAAAGCAAAACCAAAAACCACTTTGTTTTCCTATTAAACAGACTTATGAACTTGATTCCCTCCCTTTACTTCAGAAATCAAAGATGACAAAGTGACATAGTGAATCCTACCTCCCACTTATTATGTCAAGACACATCGCAACAAGTTATGAAGCACACACAAGCATAGTTTGCAATTATGCATTTTTTTAAATTCATTTTGTATTTGGAAAGGTTAACAAAGTTCATTTTGATCAGTGATGTCAGTTTTGGCCCTTTGATATTTTGGCTAATCTTCTTTCTTATAGTTCTCTTAAAAATGGACTCTATTGTGTTACTTAAACCAAAGTTTGATTAAACAACCAAAGTTAAGGAATGGGCTGCTTTATGACCACACTCAGGCTGGACTCAAACTTGTACAGTGAAACTAACTTCCTTAAATTCAATGGCAAAACTTCAGTTGAGCCATATTTTCAGGTGGGAACGGCCCCGCCCCACACACACATGATTTACAAGGTAAAGAACAGTATTAAAACAATTATAACCTCAGATCGAGAGTTTTTTTCTGGGAGAAGGAAGAACAGCTCTGAGCATTGTTTCCTATTAAGCCAGAAGGAGAAAAAGTTGCCCTCTTACCATTTGTAATAAACTACTTTAATCAGTAAGTATTCATTTACCATGATTAATGGATCAAACTACAGAAGAAAATGATTTGTTTATAACCTGAGTTTTTCAATATACGCAGACATTACAGCTTAGGCCAACGGAGGTTTCTAGAAGCAGTACTCACTGAAGCACTCATGCCTACGGCTCTGTGTTTGTCATGGAGGTTGAGGAAGTGAAATATTTCAAAAAATTTTGAGACCTCTGTGATTTCTGCAGTGGCCAGGGTAGCTAACCCCCAGGGTCACCAAATCCGGAGTCAGGATATGGATACAGACATCCACTGTTCATTTTTGCAAATACAGATGTGGATACAAATTTTGTATCCAAGCAGGGCTCTGAAGATGGGCAAGGGAAAATGAATGTGCAGAGGTCATTTCGAAGAACTGTAGTAACATATGGAAAACCTTCATTTTTTTTCTTCTAGTCACTTCTGTACATTTTTCACTCTTGGGATTTTTACAAGCAGTATTCCTGTTTTCAGAACAAGAGACAAGGAGACAGAGTCAAATGGAGATTGTAATACTGCTTTACCAAATTGCACAGCTCTTCTAGCTGTTACATTTGTGACAGAGGGGCCCACTGGTACTACCTGGCAATGGACTCACTGCTCTTTAAAAAACAACTCCTGACTCAAACGAGATAAACACCCTACATCTCATTTGTTGCTTTCATGGTATTTTTCCACAGAGGATAGCATATGAGGTCTCTACTGAAAACTTGTAACTTATCAAATAGTATGTGAAGTGTTTACAGGTAATATTCAAGGAATAATGTATCTCTGTAGAAACCTATGCCCTTTTTGGTCTTGGAGTCAAAGTGAGTCATGAAGAAAGCGTATGCCTCAGTGACAGCTCATTCTAGTGAGACTGAGTTGCCACCCCTCCCTGGCTAGCCAATTATGTAACGTATTACTCAGTGATCCACTATTGCAGCACCTGAGAAAAAGTCAATGGAAAATCATCATGACAAGCTGTAAACATGTAAACAAACCATATGACAGTAAGGGGACGGCTCTGTCTGTGAATAAAGAGAAAAGATTGAGTCAGTGCATCAAAGGGTGGAGAGAGACACTGCATCAATTCACTGAAGAGGTACCCTGAAACAGCACAGGTGAAGGATCATGAAAGATTGGGTCTTGGCTCCTTGAGCTACAAAAGACAGACCTTTAGAATGAGAATCTACTCTATTAGACAAACAGCTCTTATTTATTGTTTTCTATGTAACCAGGTTTCCAAAACTCACATTTATTTCTATTTGATTCTGTATGCTTTTCTTAGAAGCTAGCCTCGGGCTTCATGTGGCGTTTCAAAGTGGCAGCACCATATAAAATGCACTGTCAGCTGGGGACTCCCCCACTGACCCTGGGATCCACGTGACAGTGCTGCTTTGAAACGCCATGTGGAGCCTGACGCTGGGGAGCTGACCCCGGATTCCGTGTGGTGCTGCAGCTTTGAAATGCTGCAGGGAGTTTAGGGCCAACGGGGGACTGCTTGAGTGCCCCGCTGGCCCCATGCTTCCCACAGCACTTTCACCTTTGAAATGTAGCAACATCCCTGGAGCTGTTGCTACACTTGAAAGGTCGAAGCGCCCTTATCGATTAATCCAATAGTCAATGCAAATTGCAATTAATTAAAATTTAACACCCGAAAACCCCACCCTAGACCACCCATTTCATGGGCAGGATTCTGCCTGTAATTCCCTATATGCTGAAACTCAAGGAAAATCTTCATATTTTGTCTCAGTCATTTAAATGGTAAATACCTCAATTAATAGTGTGTCCTATGAAGGATAATCATTATCTACCTCAAGTGGAGAAATTCCATAGGATAGCTCTGATGTTTTCAGATAAAAAGTAGTTTAACCTGTTGTGTTTTTACTTTCACCAGCAGTGATTTTTAATACATCAGGAGAGCAGAATTTCTTATATGGCTAATACTAGGGTTTGAGTTGTTTTGGAGCAATAGCTCAACAAATTCCTAAGATGAAATTCCACTTTTCAAAGATCTACTACAATCAAGCTCAAAATGAAGCTTTTTGATCCACTTCATAAAAAGAAATGACAAACTTATTAAATACCTGACGCTGCCCATTTAGAATAGTAAAGCAGATTATGACAGCTACAGTATACTGAGAAACTTCTGAAATATCCAATACATACATTTTAGCCATAATGTGAAAAGTCCCTTTGTACATTCCACACAATTCTACCTCATAGTAAAATGCTACTTCGAGCTGGGCAAGAAAGGAAACCATCCACTTTGGACTTACAAAAATTTCTATTACCATAAAATTCAAAAAACCAACACCACAGGATCAAGCTACAGTCTGGGTGATCATTTGTGTTACCAAAACTAAGGACTCCACACCACTCCAGATTTACAAAATGTGAAATAGTAAGTGCGTCAATAGTTCCCCAAAACCAAACAGATCCGTCAGTTCTGCCTCAGAAATCTACATTTTCAGTAAAATACCACTTCCCCCTTCATTGGCCCTCACATTTGTTTTAAAAAACCACCATGTATAAGATGCCGGGGTAGAGATGACTGAATGCGGAATCACTTCTACTGGCATTGGAGGAATCCGTGCCGACGTAGGCCCCTTCAGCCTCGCTGATCGACTCGGCACCGGTGACTGACTGTGCTCCCGAGATGTCTGGAGGGGAGAAGGCCGTCGCACCGTCGGTGAGCGTCTGTGCTGAGACGGGTCTTTCAGTGCCGAAGGGCGACTCTGTGCCGGCGCGGCCGACGCCGGGGAGTGCCTCGGTGCCGAAGGTCGTTGTGACTCCCGTTGTTTGGTGGGAGGTGGTGGACGCTTCGGTGCCGATGGAGCCGCATGCCTTGAAGGGCAGCTAACTTCCGCCGACTGTTTGGCTGTGGTCTTCAGCGTCGGTGGCTGTTCTGGTGCAGGTGAGCCCGTAGGTACCGGTGATCGTCTCGGCGCCGGAGAGCGCCTCGGTGCGGGAGAGCGCCTCGGTGCCGTGGGCCTCGGTGCCGGTGAGCGACTACGGCTCAGTGCTCGGCTACGGCTTGGTGCTGGGCTGCTCGGTGCTGGACTGCGGCGCGGTGCCGGGGAGCGGCTGCGTCTCGGCGCCGGGGAGCGGACCGGTGCCGGGGGACGCTCGGTGCCGGGAGCGGTTCTCGGAGCCGTAGGCGGCCTGGAGACCGAGGGAACGGCTGATATTGTCGAGCCCGATATAGAAGGGCTCGGGGCCGACTTACTCCGGCTGTCTTTCGGCGGCCTCGCTACTTTCGCGGGCGGTGCCGTAGACGTCCCTGGTTGATCGTCAGCCGATCTTGAGGGTGGGAGGGACCGTGTCGGAGACGGTTTTCTTTTAAGTTTCTTGGACTGTTCCGAGTGCCCTTTTGACTGTTGGATGTCCGGTTGCAGGGCTTTGTCGAACAGAAGGACTTTTAGGCGCATGTCCCTGTCCCGTCTAGCTCTAGCTGTTAGTTTGGAGCAGTGGGGACATTTTTGGGGAATATATCCTTCTCCGAGGCACCTAATGCATAAAGTGTGGCCGTCGGAGGCAGGCATTGCCTAGTGGCATTCGCTGCATTTCTTAAAGCCCGGCATTGGGATGACTAACTAACTATCGAAGAAAAAACTGGTTTTTTTTGGGGGGGTTTTTTTTTTAACTAACGACTAGGATAAAACTATAACTTGTAACTCTATGAAGGAACTATATACAATAACATATAAAGTCTCTCTGTTTCTGTAGGAAACAGTAGTCACCAGAGAGACAATATTCCGTCCGCGGCCGAGGACGGTCAGGAGGAACTGGTGGGAGCCGGATCAGCGCTGCTCAAACGGCGCAAAAAGCCACGAGCCACACTTCGCGCATGCGTGGTCCAGCAGACTACGGCTAGAAAGATCTCCGATCTGCGGCGCCGGGACAAGCCGACACCTACAGTGGATCACCCACGGGACACTGCTCGAAGAAGAAGCAGAAAGACACTCCCCAAATTTCTGTTTGCACCAGAGCCAAGGGGGCCTCAGCCTAGTATATTGTGTGTGCTCCAGGCCTATGGTGGGGCAGCGGGGGTGGGGGAGAGGGTAAGAAGCTGGAGCACCAGCAGAGGTTCCCCAATGCAGCAAGGGACCCTGAGCCTTGAGGGCTGGGTCCAGGCAAGCTGGGGGTTCTGAGGTTGCCAACCACTGGTTTACATGGAGATGGTTAGTAGGAGTTACTTAAGATAATGACTGCAGGACAACTTTACCAAAACAGGCTTCTGACCCAGAATCATCTAAGGAATAGTGTTCTGCAAAAGTCTGAACCAACCTCCATGTAGCTGCCCTGCAGATTTCAGAGACAGTCTTCACACAGACATCAAAAGCTGCCTATGCTTCAGTGGAAAGAACGCTAATGTGTCAACTCAGATAATTTCTGAGAGGAAACTGAGCTGTAACCATTTCTGCAGAGGCCACTAACAGCCTAGGTGTTTTCCTGACTATTTTTATTGTCATTGTAAGATAACAGTACCTTTTTACTGCATGAGGTGTGTAAAATAGCTCTCTTTGGGGTGAATGTGGTTTGGGGAACAAAACTCAGAGATAAATAGATTGATTCATATAGTGACCCTGCTCTTATGAAACTAAGGTGACCAGGTATCCAGTTTTGGACCAAAACACCCATTCGAAAAGGGATCCAGATGAACTCCTTAACTGTGGGGGGGAGGGAGAGGGAGAGAAACATGGATAATGCATTTAAAGAATCTAGCCACTGCAGGGTGAGAAAAGTATGGTCTGGGGTAGGAAGGCTGGGTGTGGATATTGCTGATAGATGGATTCTTATGGAGCCAAATGTTGCAATATATGTTGTCATTGCACACCGCTTGAGCTGAGATGCCCAAATAGAAAACTTATTCCACTTCACTTTGTAAGTCAGACTAGTGAGGCTTCCCTGAATTGCAACAGAAGCTTTAGTTGAAGATCTTCTTCTGGAAGATTTCAGTTAGCCAACATTCAGGGAGTCGGATGTAAGGAGGCTGGATCAGGTACAGGATCTGACAGTTCTGAAATATTATGTTGGGACTTTTCAGAAACATTCATTAATCCAAATAGCTGAACTGCTTGACCCATACTGGGGCTATCATCACCAGTTCTGTGACTTCTCAGTTTCCTCAAGACCCTCAGTATCATGGGCAATCAGGGAAAGGTCTATAATAACATGAGTCTGCAAAGGATGGGAAAAGCATCCATCAGGGAGCTATGCTGAGGCAAAAGAGGCAAAAAAGTTTGAGCAAAACAGCAGCCTTATAAGAGGGCCAAGCTTTAAATGCTGGGGACTGAGTCAGTGGGTTGAGTCCTAGTACCAAGAATACCTGTCATCAGTTTTGTTATTAGTGTTGGCACAAAAAAAAAAAAAACCCAACTCTCCCTCCCCCCCCCCCACACATAACTATAACATTAGAGAATATGTTTAGATATTCTAGAGCAGGAGTCAGCAACCTTTCCAAAGTGGCGTTTTAAGATTTAACCCTACTGCCCTGTGCTGTGTTGCTTTCCTGGGAGGAGGGTAGAAGAGGCTCTCTCCACCACACATCCCACAGGGTCTCCTGCCCTGAGTTCCACTCCAGCTTTTCCTGTGGGGAGGGAAGGAGCACAGTGCTAGATCGCCAGCATGGGTTGGGGTCAGGAGGGCTGTGGGGGGGGGAGGAGGTTCAGGGAAATAGGTGAGACGGGGGTGGGTGGGGGACACTGGAGTGTCCAGTCCTGCCAGGGGCAGGGTCCAGTGGGGGTCCAATCCATGGCAGCCTTGCCTTGCTGCCTGGGACCTAGGTGCCAATGCAGCTTTGGGGGAAGGGGGACCCTCCACACTTTTTCCTCTCCCCTCAGTCTCCCCAATCTAGTCCCGGGGACACAGTCCAAGCAGCACTCACCCTCTAGTGCAGTTTCTCTCAAACTTTTTGGTCTGTGGACCACCTGGCTCAATACAAACCTTTCCACAGACCAGTTGCTAATGGAACTTACTGTTAATTACATAATTACGCCCAAGCCATTTTGGTAGTGCTGCAGCTAGAGAAAACAGTTTAATTTAAATTAAATGGATTAAGCATTTTAACTTTCTCATTTTAGTTTAGCATGCCGGCGGGGCTGGAACAGGAAGAGCAGCAACGGCGCGCATGCAGGGATGGCGCCTCAATTATGGAATTTTAAATGTATGTTTTAGCAATGTGAAGAAGTAGACAACTACCCTATAAAGCCTATGCTTATTAGGTAGTTGAGTCAACTACTTGCATTCACCCCATCCCTTGCTTACTCTGTATCAGAGGGAGCATGGAGGGGGTGGAAGGGAAGGAGGGGGGAAGGAAGCAGCAGCCGGTGCTGGGGGGAGCTGGCTTAGAAGCCAGCTCCCCCCAGCACAGTCTCCATGGTGCCACCTGCCTCACTCCTACCGCAAACCCCACAGTTTCTGCCTCTATCAGAGGTGGGGGGCACAGGGGCTGCTGATGCGAAGCACCCTGTCTGTGGCAACCTGTCTGCGAGCAGGGGCTGCTTTGTGGCAGCATTCCCTGTGAGTGGGAGGTCCCAAATCCCCACTAGGACCTCTCACCCACAGGGGCTGCTGCTGGCTGGGCAGGCAGCCTGGCTCAGTTCCAGGTCGTGCCAAGTGCAGGAAAAAACCCGCTGTGGGGCTCTGAAATTTAAAAAAACCACAGTAGAAGCCAAAGGGTAGGATGCCTAGCTCCTACTGCCTTTTAAACTGCAGAGCCACAGAAGAGTTTAGTCCCGCACCCGACTCAAGCCAGAATGGAGCCAGGCTGCCTATCTACTAATTGAGTAGCTGATAAAAACTCTATCAACTACTCAATTAGGGTATGTCTACACAGCAAAGTTATTTCAAAATAACAGCCGTTATTTTGAAACAACTTTACCAGCGTCTACCCAGCCAAACCGCTATTTAGAAATTAAATCGAAATAGTGGAGGGCTTATTTCGAAATTGGAAAACCTCATTCCACAAGGAATAGTGCCAATTTTGAAATTGCTATTTCAAAATAAGCACTGTGTAGATGCTTATTTCGAAATAGGGGACCTCCAGCCTTCCCAGGGTGCCCTGGTGGCCACTCTGGGCACAACCAAGAAAACTCCTCTCCCTCCTCCCCTCTCCAAAGCCCTTAAAGGAGTAGACTCTGGCCAGAGTGCCTGTGCCAGCTCCAAGCCTGGCAGCCCAGAGCCAACAGTCGCTGCACCTGACCTAGTGGCCCCAGCAGGAGCCAGGCAGCCAATGCCAGCCAGCCCTCCACCACTCCCCAGGACCAGTCTGCCAGCTCCCAAGAGCCTGCCTGGAGCCGGAAAAGGCAGGCACCTGCCTGGGCCAGTGCAGAGACCAGGGACCTAATTCAGGTTTGGGAGGGATGCCTCCAATGTTCATGATCTCCGCACTAAACAGAGGAATGCAACCCCACATGAGAACCCAGGAGCAGGTACACATGAAAATAAAGGAGCTGCGGCAGGCGTATGCCATGGCCACAGGGGGCCGCTTCCAACCAGGGGCAGATCTAAACCCCTGCCCCTATTTTGATGCCATGGGCCACATCCTGGGGGACAGGATGTTCGTGCCCCCCAGGTGGTCATTGACCCTGGGGCAGAGCTTGCTGCCTCCTGATGCTCCAGCCCCTGCTGCCTCCCCAGCTACTGCTCCTCCTCTGGCTCCTTCTCCCCCTCCCACTTCTTCCTCCCCACCTTCCCCACATCCCCAGGGACACAGAGGCCCCCGCACCCGCGGTGCTGGGAGACAGTTGGGCCGGCGAGATCCCCAACCCTGAGCCCTAAGCTTCTCCTCCCCCTTCCTCCTCTTGCCTCCCCCTGCCAGCTCTCTCCTCCCAGATTTCCCCTTCTCCTTTCCCACCCTCCCTCCTCACCTCTCCCACCTTCTTTCCCCAGTCTCACCTCAGTTTCACTCTCCCCCACCCCAGTTTTGTTCAATAAAGAGGCTTTGTTGTAATGTAATATTGTTCCTGTCTTTTATTGTACAGCAGGAAGGGGAGTTAGGGAGGGGGTAAGTGGAAGGACATGAGGGAGGAATGAGGCACAAGCCCCCAGTGGGGCACACCAGGGAGACTGTTACTGCCTGCAGAACGTGCTGCCAGGCTCGCAGCAACACGTCCAAGAAGCACCAGAGTGCCCAGGGGCGGCTTCGGCTCCATGCTGCAGAGTACTGTGGTGTCCTGAGTGAGGGCAACCAAAGCACGCAGAGAAAAAAAAAGCGCTTTGCTGTCCCTCAGTGAGGTAGGCAAGCAAGCAGGGAAACCTTAGAACCGGCTGTCTGGGGCGGTCCCTTTAAGCACAGGTCTCAGCCTCAGGCAGCAGCCACACAAGGTAACTCCTGATCTGATGCACTGCCAGAACTGGTTCTGGCCAGCCTTAAATGAGATTCAGCGTCCTATCAGTGTGGACACACTATTTCAAAATAGCAAAACGCTATTTCAAAATGCATTTTGTGTCTAGACACGTTATTTTGAAATAACTATTTCAAAATAAGATATTTTGAAATAACGCTGTAGTGTAGACATACCCTTAGTTATATACTCACATTTTAACATCCCTATGTTTATATGTTTCAAATCAGCATTTAGGAGCTACAGCACTATGTATCTTCAGCAAAACAAAAATTAGCTATATTAATGTTTTTGTGATGTTGCAGAATAACCAGAAGAGGTTATTGAATTGGTATCCAAATTAATGAGTATGGACTATAGCCAATTTATAGTAGTAAAACCTGTTCTGATGTTCCATACAAGTGCAGATTGAGGAAAAGCAGATTAATATGTTTACATCATCAGAAAATTTATTACAATACATGGAAACAGTTGGATTGTTGAAAACCTTACACATCTAGTAATGGAAAAGATGGAAGCAAAAGAAGTATTTTCTCCACCAAATGTCCAATCTTGCCCTATCTTGAAACTTACACTTTCAAACTTTTTCAGAGAGACTAAAAGGAGCATAAAACTAAGTTTGTCATTTGGCAACCAGATTCCTCTGACTAACCACTTCCTACATTACTAACAACTATAATTTAGAACTTGGATTTCAAACTAAAATAAGCTTTAAGAAAGAGAAAGATGAAACCTCAAAGTTCATGACATTTTTCAAAGAAACTGCTTTAGTTTTAACTTGTGCCTCACTGATTAGTGGGAACTGTGAGGTAATAAATTGAAATATCACTGACCAATTTTCCATAGCCTACAAAATGAGGAGCCCTGTGGTTTCAAGTGTAATCAAGTAATTTTTTCAATATAATTTTACTTCAGGTGAGAGAAAGATCTCATTCCATTTGTTAAAGAAGTTAATAATGTTGAATGAATTCAATAAAATCTCTCAACGTTTTTCCTTTTTTAAATGGGCCTGTACCTTAGAAAGTCAGTTTGAATCAAGCGAGCCAAATCTATCAAAATCGAAATTTAGAAGTCATTATTGCTTTTACATATTAAGTGTACAGAGTAATGTTACAGTGTAATTATTTCACAAGATACTTAGAATCCCTTGTGCTTCCTGCTATTATGAAATAAGTTGGTAAAATTAGCCTTAGGATAATGTGCAGTTACTTAACTTCAAATCATTTTAAGCAAAAACAAAAAGAAGAGCAACTAGGGAACTGAGAATCTAGAATGAAATAAACAGTTTTTCATTTTTCTATCATTAGTTCAAATCTTGTCTAGATAGGTAATGGTCAAAAGTTACCACCATGCATAGAGTGAACATTTGGTAGCTTATCTCAAATCAAGCGATTGCCTTAAATGGACAAACCTGATTAATGTTCATGATCAAACCTAAAGGTCCTATAGTAAAACAGATCACAGATAATAATTCAGGAAAGATTAAAGTTCTGCACAAAATATTACTTCAGCCTTTGTTTTTAATAAAAGCTATCTTCCTTTATACAATTCTTCAGTTCTGGAGAGCTGCAATATGCTACAGCACACAGTAAGTAAAAAAAAAAAAAAACACCAAACAAAAACCCAAAACCCTTTGGAGACTCATGCTGGGAATATGCTGCACATTTTCTCTTTTAAATAGAGCAAATAACTGTCAGCAGAATTACAGCATGGACATAACATTTTTTTTTTTTAATTCCCAGATAGAACAGCACATAACCTTGCTAAACTGAACAAAAAGCTTATATCCTTACATAATACATATATTCTTTCAGTCATAACCTTGATCACTATGATGAACGGAAATAAGGAAGGTATGATCAATATCGTATTTTTTCATCCAAAAAGGGTCACTAAATAAAAAAGCTTCCATCACCTTCCTTTAATCCTTAGTGTTAGTGGCGATGGATTAAACTAGCCTTTAAAGAGCTACAACATAGGACAAATCCTATTTTAGGATTTCTTTCTCCCCCCATCTGGTGTTTCTCAGCCCACAAAAACTCCCAAAATCGTAAGTATGTTTGCATTCACAAGCTATTGCATGTATACTGCAACCTCTCTCCACCCTACCTTTGTTACTGTGAATTGGCAGAAGATAAAAATTTGGAAAAAAAAAAATCTTACTCTAAGTTAAGATTTATTGCAGGGGTTCTCAAACTGTGAGATATTGCGACCCCTCTCTAAGTTGGTCGTGAACCCCCCCAGGGGGTCGGGACCCACAGTTCGAGAAACGCAGATTTATTGGAATATTTAAATAAATTGTCTGCTCAGTGAAAAAAGCGTGGGGAAGAACAGCAGAGAGTGGCCCTAAATGATATGCTTTTAAATGAAAACAAAACCAGGAAGGTGTCAGCATGAAAAAAAGCTTTGATCATTTTCCATTAACACCTGTCAGAGTAACATACATATTGGTATGTAATAGTACTGCTAAGAAGTATGAATAAAGATGGTATTGTCCAATACTGGTATACATCAAGCAACAACAACAAGTCATATTAATCAAGTAAGTGCTGACTTGTTCTCACCTTGGGACAATATACTCTATTACTGTAAATATAACCTCCAGTCCAAGACAACGCAGACACAGAATTTTAAAACATTTACTTAGGAATCAGAACTTTATAAAGGTGTTTAAACATAGAAGTGTGATTATCAGAGCCAAACACTAGTATAATAATGTGCTCTGTACTTAATTTGGGTACTTTGAAAGAAATCGCTCTCTGAACCAGATGATAAGACTTGATCAAACTTAAATCTTTAGGCTTCCAAAAACAAATCTTGCATCATTTAAATAGACTGTACATTTCTATAAGGGTATGTCTAGACTGCATCCCTCTGTCGGAAGAGGGATGCAGATTAGGAAAGTCAACATTGCAAATGAAGCAGATTTAAATATCCCGTGACTAATTTGCATTAAAATGGCCACCGTTTTTGCCGACTCAGCACTTTGTCAGCAAAAAGCGGCAGTCTAGAGGGGGATGTCGAGAAAGCAAGCCTTTTTCGACAGATCCCTTATGCCTCCTGAAGGAAGGTTTATAGGATCTGTTGAGAAAAAGGCTCTCTTTCTCAACAGATCCCCCTCTAGACTGCTGCTTTTTGCTGACAAAGTGCTGAGTCGGCAAAAACGGTGGCCATTTTAATGCAAATTAGTCACGGGATATTTAAATCTGCTTCATTTGCAATGTTGACTTTCCTAATCTGCATCCCTCTTCCTACAGAGGAGTGCAGTCTAGACATGCCCTAAATGTTTTTACCTAGTGCCAATGCAGAGTTTCCTTTAGAGAGGTCTATGTGCATTACAGAACATTTTTATCAAAAATGCAGCTTAGAAAGAGACAGTCAAATTCACTGACTTGTTATAAAAATTTAAGGGAAAACAAATTTAAAGGACAGTACAATTGGAAGACATTTCCTCCTTCTCTTCCCTCTATAATCACATGCCTGATCAATAAATCCACAGACTATTTCCAAAAATTAAGACATCACTAAACAAATAAAATTTAGCAAAGAGTTTAAAGAAGTGGTTTCCCATAAACCAAATTTAAATGGTGCATAAGCAGGTGCAGCTCGTCTCCAACAGAGCTGCATCTGTTTATACTAGGTCTAAAGTATTAGAATGCCAATACTGTGTGAGAAGCTCTAAGGACAAAATCCTTACCCAGGACAATTTAAATATTTGGGCACTTGCATTTCATGCACATTATATGTCATGTAAATCATGTAATTTTTCTTAATTGTTGACAAATTCCTCTCACCCTGAAACTTCATAAAAAGACACATGACGATTTAAAAAAATGCAAAGCATGTTTCACTTTAAAAAAATGCCATGAGCTCTTTAAGGATTTTCTGCAGATTTGCTTTCTGTTGGCTTCTAGCACATTTCTAACGTAGACAACACATGTGAATCAACATTAATGAATATGCATTTATTTTAATTTATTTTTAGATTGGAAATGAAATAAGAAAAACTGAATAAGTGTACAATTATAGAAGTATAAAGTTAGTCAACCCCTCAAAGACGACTGAAACTTCCATTTGATGTAAAGTATAAAAATTGTAGGATGATCACTTTTCCCCCCCAAGACAAAGCTCATTAAGAGCAAAATGTACAGAAGTTCTTTGAACATAAATTCTGATATGATCAATTTTATATTTGTATTCATAAAAAACTTGAACTGAAGAGATATTCATAATTGTGAAATATTTTCACTCTGAATGAATAACTTGTTACTTAATATTCCTGTAATGTTGGCTTCTTGCAGTACTACAAACAAGAGACAAAATTTGGTCGGGTATGTTTGAGGTTATCCCCCCAGAAGCAGATGCTTAAACTCAACCTGCAAAAAATGTAAGCACAGCTGTTGCACAAAGGCCTTATGCCCACACATGTGGGTGTAATGAAGGTTTAATTACCAGTATTTGAATACTGTACATCAGGGCTGGGCTAAATACAGTCCAGGGGCCCAATCTGGTCTGCCAAGCCCCTCCTGCCCTAGGTCACATACCAAATCTCTGGACCCCAGTCCCCTAGCCAAACACCTGCACCCTAGACCAGTGCTCCAGGTCACAACAACCTCCTTCATCCAAACTCCCTCCTACACCCCACACTCCCTCCTGCATCCTAATCCCTTACTCCAAGCTTCCTTCTGCACCTTACCTCCATCCCAGACCCCGCACCTCCTCCATTAATATAACTGAAGAGTGCAGTCCTCGACCATTTTAAAAAATCTTGGCAAGGGCCCCCATAAAAAATTATTGCCCACCCTTGCTGTGCATGTATCTAGGGTTGCCAGATGGTTTAACCAAAAATACCAAACCCCTACCCCAAAAAAAATGCTGGGGAAAAAAATTGTTGAGAAAAAAAAGGGGGGAGACTAAAGTTAAGAAAAAAAAAAAACGACCTCAACAGCAGTTAAACAAACAAATAAATAAATAATCATGGCCCCTTTAAGAAGAGGCTTTTTTGCTGGTGGCCATTTTGTTTCTGTTCCAGCCACAAGACAAGCCACTGCGGAACCAGGTAAGCGTAGGGGTGGGAGGGTGTCCTGGGGGTCTTGGGAGTCCAGGGGGGGACCAGGGGCTGGGCCCGGTTGCTGAGTGTGTCTTAGGATTGCCAGGTGTCCAGTATTTTCGCCTCCTGGCAGGGGGAAAAAAAAAAACCCTCAGAAAATACCTGACATTTTAGGTGCCCAGGATTTTCTGAATTTTTTTTTTTAACTGGACAGGAGGCAAAAAATACCCGACTGTACTGGTCAATACCAGACACCTGGCTACCCTACATGTTATTTGTTGACATATGTATATACCACAGGTTGGATCTCTGAATTTTTCCCCAGCCAGGAGGCAAAAATTACGGGCACCTGGCAACCCTACAAACACTCAGCACCCAGGCTCCCCACCCCCCGACATCCCCAGCCCCCCGATCCCAGCCCCCATGCTTACCTGGTTCCCCAAGGATGCCAGCACAAAATGGCTGCTGGCCAAAAGACCTAGGGGAAGCAGTGCTTCCCCTGGGTCTTAGTACTCAACCGCTCCCCTGTTCCTATCCCTGCCCTAACTCTTAAAGGGGACATGATGTTTTATTTAAAAAAAAAATTGAGTCCTTTTTTTTGTTCAACAACTTTGGTCTCCCTCTTCCCTTTTATCCCCCCTTCAACAGAATTTTTTTTGGGGGGGGGTTGGTATTTTTGTTTCAACCATCTGGCAACTCTACCCCCACCCCCAAACTGGCTGGTCTTCTTTCCCAGCTGCTGTAAGCTCCTTAAGTAGCACAGGCTCCTGCTCTTGCCGCAGGGCTCCTGCCCCATGCACCCAGGGCAGCCACGGGGCCCCACGCTTCAGTGGGCTGCCACAGGGCTCCAGCTCCGGCCCCAGCCCTGGTCCACTGCTCTAACAGGCTGCCAAGGAGCTCCAGCACCAGCCCCACACTCCAGGAAGTTACCAGGGAACTTCAGTCCCACATTGCTGTGAGACTAATTCCTCTCCATGCTTCCAGGGGTTGCCATGGTGCCCCAGCTCTGCTCCTCTGGGGGTGCGAGAAAACTCCAGCCCCACACTGCTGCCTCAGCCCCAAGCTCCCAGGGGTTGCCAACCCATGCTGCTGCGAACTCTGGCCCACCCCACACTGTTGTGGGCTGCTGGAGGATGCTGAGACGGTTTGACTCTAGTCTCACGCTGATCCCAGCCAGCCTGCCAACTCTGTTGCCCCAGCTTGCCCTTAGGCTCCCGGGCTCTCTAATCCAGGAACATCTGTGGTCCTGCCGAATGACAGATGTTGCCGGACTAGAATGCCGGTTTTTGGAGGTACAACTTGCAGTTTTCCACTTCCAGCGCACATACAATTTTTACTAATTATTTTGAAAGTACTGGGATGGCCAAACTTACTGATTTTCCAAGCCACACATGAAAAAGTCAAGATGTTCAAGAACTGGGGTTCACCTGCCAGGGCTTGGGATTTCAGTGCTGCTCCTACTGAAGCCCTGAGCCCCAACAGGTATGCCCCACAGAGCTGAAGCTCTGAGACCCCACACAGAAGCTCCTATCAAACCATCCCATGACAAGGCAGAGCTCCCCAGCTCCCTCCACCCCACCAGTCTCTTAGGTGGAGAATGCGCCACACTAATGGTAAAATGACTTGTGAGCCATGGTTTGGCCACCTCTATTACAAAACATCTTAATACTTAATTCATTTGTCTTATGCTTTTATTACAAATGACATTTTAGAAACTTAGATTGAATTAAAATACCGATTTTCTATCTATAACAAATATTTAAAAAAACAACAACTTGAGTACAGATGTAAGTTGAGTACTATGGCACCTTAGAGATGAACACAAATATTATAGTGTATAGTCTCTAAGGTGACACTGGACTACTTGTTTTTAAAGTTACAGACCAACACGGCTAACCCTCTGAAAAATATTTTCAAGCCAGTGTGTCATATCCTAGAACACCAAATTTGGCTCCCGAAAGAGTAAATGCCTTTCCTAGATATGCAGACTGAACTTCTAGTTAAGATTTTAGAATTTCAATTTACAAAAATATTTATTTTATTTTATTTTATTTTAACATAATTAAGTAGCAGAAATTTAAAAAAAAAAAAAATCAATCAGTGGCAAAGATCAAAACCAAACTGATGAACTTAGATCTGCTGGAGTTTGCCTAGGACTTTAGACAGCCTTTTAATGTTGTGGATAAGTCCTCCAGCAGGCTAATACAGGCAGTCTCCGGGTTACGTGGATCTGACTTAAGTCGGATCCCTACTTACGAACGGGGTGAGGGAACCCCGCTCTAGTTTCACCCCTCCCCCCCCAGCAGACCGCCACGGCGGTCCCGCCGCCCGCATCCTCCGCGGCGAGAAAAGCCGCTCTGCGTCTCCCTAGTCTGCTGGGGGGCCCCCCCAGCAGACCAGGGAGACGCGGAGCAAAGACGTGGAGGATGCGGGCGGCAAGTGCCGCCCGCGTCTCCCTGGTCTGCTTGGGCGGGGTGCAGCCAGTGCACCCTCCCGCCCCCCCCCCAGCAGACCAGGCTTTCCTCGCTGCGGAGGATGCGGGTGGCGGGATCGCGAAGACGCGCCGCGGTCCCGTCGCCCGCGTCCTCCATGGTGAGAAAAGCCACTCCGCGTCTCCCTGGTCTTCTGGGGGGGGGGGGGGGGGTGCACCTAGTGCGCCCCCCCCCCCCCCCCCGAGCAGATCAGGCTTTTCTAGCCGATGCCTGGGGTAGAGTAGCTGGGGTGCTGCCGGGTTGGTCCCCGCAGCGCCGAGGTGCAGCGCTGCGGGGACCTACCCGGCAGCGCCCCAGCTGCTCTGTTCCAAGCGTCCACATTCAGCTGCTGTTGAAACTGATCAGCGGCTGATTGCAGGAAGCCTGGGGCAGAGCAGCTCTGCCTCGGGCTTCCTGTAGTCAGCCACTGGTCAGTTTCAACAGCGGCTGAATCTGGACACCAGTTCCGACTTGCATACAAATTCAACTTAAGAACAAACCTACAGTCCCTGTCTTGTATGTAACCTGGGGCCTGCCTGTAAGATGTTGTGGCTTTGTATGGTCCATATGTCCTCCATTAGTTTTTTTGCAAAAAGTCACTCAGGTTTTGACCACTGATGTCGAGAATATTTCCTAAAATTTTGGAACCAAATCAAATATAGCATTAAATGGTTATCACATTACAGCCAGAGCAAGAATCCAGTGCAAGGCCTCACAAGCTTGGCCAACTGTAACATACTTTGTTCCCTTAGTTATCTTTGTAGTATCTGTTTTTGCATGAACTAGTTTTTCCATTTAATATTTTGACATCTGAGTTGAGTTTTACTTTGAGATCTTTCCTCTTATCCAGCATGCTTCTTTGATTCTTCCTTAGTCTTCATTTTCAGTCCTAACTACCTTTCCACTTCACTGTTCTCCTTTTCTCTAAGTCCCACTTTACTTCCATTCCCTATTTCTCTGCATTTCCCTTTTAAGTTTCTCTCCCTCTGTTCTTTCCTTTCTTCCTCAATATTCTCTTGCAATATCACCCATCAATCCATTTTATTTTATGCAGATTCTTATACTGTGGCACCCAAGCACTTTCCAATAGCGCATTAAGCAACATGACAAACATTTGACAGAGGAGGTTCTGACCTTAATTTCCTTTTAGCCATCTTCCCAGGTATCAGAGAGGAAGTTGTGTGAATTAAAAGAAGTATGCTGTTTTGCATGTCTAATTTTATGTATTTATCTTTCAGAATTAAAAAAGAAGGGCCATACATAGACACAAACTCCATTCTTCTACCTCTCTTCAAAAGCCTGGTGTAACAAGCAGGCCCAGCATCATGTTTTGCAAGTGGACAAATCTTGGTTAATCTAAACTAGAGCCAGTAGGAAGTTCCAGAGTTGCCAGACCCTTATGGAGAACACTGTGAAAGCCACACCCCCTCTCTATTACTTCACAGAAGTCACTGCAGCTTTTTGCATGACTACTATTCCAAAAGGATACCATGCAGTAGGAAAAGAGGGGAAAACATAATACGACCACTGTTTTGAATCCTGTATCTGACAAAAATCACTGATACGGATTTGGTAACTTCAAACGTTACCATCTGGAGAAACTAGGGGTATTTGTTAGCGGATATGCAGTATGTAATGAATGACTTTGTGGCAGTATTTCACTATTTGTTATGTAGAATTACCAAAGTGGAATGCGCAAAACTTTTAAGCCCTTACTTTGGAGTAGAAATTAAATGGAGATATTTAGCCTTAGCTTTTAGGCATTTCTGGATTTCTAAAACAATTATTAGGATAGCAAAACTGGTTGAACTGATGGATTTCAGACATTCAGATATTATTTTGTGAAAAGCTGACATATCAAAGCCCTGATGTAAGTTGAGCAAGTGTAATGTATGTCTGGGGCAAAATGATAAAACCGATGTCAAGGGAATAAATTAAGTATTTGTGATCAAAGTAGTTTATGAATTCAAGAACTCATCTTCAAAAAGTAATGTAGAGCCTGTACTGCTTAGGCATATCTTACTGGAAAATTGAGTTTATAAAGAAACAGTGCTCTAACTGGAATTCTCTTTCCCTAACTAAAGCATTTGAAAATGGCTTGGAGCAATACATAGCAAACTATTGTTTGTATTGACTCCTCCACTGATCAAAGGGAAATGTGGCTATATCTGCCAGGATTTAACAAGGAGTAACAAGCCAGATTAAAAAACTATTAGTCTCCTTTGCAGAAAATAGTAACAACCCTCAGGTAACAAACCTCCCGTTACCAACAATGCCCCACTGCCATGTATATTGGCCAAACTGGATAGTCTCTACGGGAAAGAATTAAGGGACACAAATCAGATATCCGAAAAGGCAACACACAAAAACCTGTTGGGGAACACTTTAATCCACTTGGACACTCAATGTATCTCCAAGTCACTGTTCTGTTTCAGACAAATTCCACAAGCCAGATACACAGGGAAGGATTGGAACTTAACTTCATTCACAAGTTTAATTATTATGCAAATGGTATGAACAAAGACATCGGCTGGCTCCCACACTACTTTCCACATCCTATTACTTAATCTACTAACCAAACAATGGAGGTGCTAATGGTTCTTATCAGCCTCTTTATGGTGCTACTAGACTATTTGTTGTTTTTTAAGTTTTTCCTGTTAAAAACTAACTGGGCTACCCCTCTGAAGCTTACCAACTCCGCTGATCTAACAATCATATTTCAGATTAATATTTTTCTCCTGTTGCAGGAAACACACAAATGAAAAGCTAACCAAGCACTAGATTATGATTTTTACCATTAATTTCATTTAAGGGGCAGCACACTGGTCTCGGGAATTAAAAAGAAGAAGGAACAGTTCAACCCTGCTCCCCTTTTGCTCTAAGACAGGGGTGTCCAAACTTTTTTCAAAGAGGGCCAGATTTGATGAAGTGAATATGCGTGAGGGCCGACCATTTTGCCTGACATTCTTTGAACCATTAAAATTAAATGCAAATTAACTATTTTATGCAAAGTTTATTGCAAACGGCACACTTTTCATTTCGTCACATGGATGACAAATCTAAACAGGTGTTAAATCACTCTGCCTTTCATATCTGAAGGCCAGATGAAAAAAAAATCCAGGAAGCTGAAATATATGTCAGGAACATTGTAAAGTACATTACATATTATTGGTAATAAAGGTTGTCTGTCAACTTTTAAGTTCAAAAAATATGAACAGGAACATAACACCAAGTATACATGTTGTGTCCAAATATATTTATAACTGATTTAGACCAACTGACATTAACTGAGATTTTATAATGTATTCATCTCAATACATATGGATTCGTTGGGGGCCATAAAAGATAGATATTGCCAAATTACCTGTGGGTCCGTATTAAACCGGAACAAGGGCCGCAATTGGCCTGCAGGCCGGACTTTGGACATGCCTGCTCTAAGAGGACAGTAGTTTCCTATTCTAGCCCCTTCCAGCAGCAATTACTGTTGCCACATTGCCTCAGCTGCATTTGCTGACTTATTAGGGGGTGAACCGAAGTCTCATCCACTTCCCATCTGTGTGAGGAGGAGTTTAGTTAAGCATCAGTTAAATAGGTGGCTTAAGGTTGACAACAATGCCAAGAGATTATTGGAATCGCCTTTCTAATTAGACAAGAAAAGTTCCAGATTAAGTTAAAAGTGACCTGCAGAGAAACAATTGCTGTCTGCTATTTTCTTTTGACTGACACAATTACACAGTTCTTTTTACATTTAGCTTTCAAACAGAACACATTGAGTTGAACAAATGACACTTGAAAAATGATCAATCACATTTCTTCATTCTACTTCAATAAAGCAAGGATTTTTAAACAAATGTTACTGCCAATATTTATGATCTTCCATCTGGCCTGGAAAAAAATGGACATAGATTATTATTTTCATATAATTAAATTTTACATGATCCATTGGTGTGTGATCAATAGTTCCAACACTCATAATTTATCAGCGTTTGCTCATGTGCGTCAAACTGAGCCAGCATAATAATAGAAGTCAATATGCATGGAACAGAACTACATACCACAAAAATAGTAACACAGTGCTTTGGCCCAACAGCAACAAAAAAAGATATTATTTCCACTGAACTCTATGAAAGCCCTAGAGACAGCTCTGAAGTAACTAGGAAACAGCACACACTAACATCACAGTTTGAGAAAATCAGTTTTGTGCAAAACTGAAGAATTATAACAGTGCAGAAAAGAAAGGGAGTACAAGGCAGTCATTGTCTTCCTGTCCTGAAACAGGATGGCAAAAGACAGAGTCAGAAGACAAATCTACAACAGGGAGCAGAGTGTTATCACCAAGTTGTATTTTCTATTAATAGAAACCTAAACTGACAGACAGCCCCACACTTGCCAGATACGCAATTTCTGAATAAGCAGTGTGAATTCCAAGTCTGTGCTTTCTATTTCTGTGTTGTGACATCATCCAAAGGTTCCCATCACATAAAGCACACATACACAAGTAGATTAAGTCCAGCCTAATTTGATAACAAGACAACACTTCTGACAAAGAAAAGGATAGAGGAAAAAGAGACAATGAATAGAAGTTCATATGGTTTAGTTATTGAATATTTTGACAGTGCTAAATCAATACAAAGAATTAAATAAAGCTGTTCCTCTATCTCGCCTAGATTCTTTCCTTTCACATATTACAGGAGAAGTGGATCTTGAGACTAGAAGCTCAGCTCAGAACTGAAGCTGAGGATAATGACAGTCCATGCATAAAGGGCAAAATGGAGAGGTTTTGTGGAAAAATTAGTGTTCAAGGCTGGCATAATTAGAAGATTCATATGAAAAAAAAAAGAGACAAGAACAAAAACAAGGAAGCTGTGAAGAGAAGAACTTTAAAAGTGATGAAGAGAAGCTTAAAATGTTATGAAGTAAGAAACAGACCCAAGGGAGGCATTCAAACTAGGAGGTGGGTTGTTAGGAGTCAAGCTTGGAAAAATGCTATCTGTATTTTAAATGGTCTTAAAGGAGTAGAAATGGGAAACAGTTATACAAGGGACGTCCCAACAACTAAAGACAGGCAGTTCTGAGGAGCTTAACAAAAATATTAGTTGCCCTAACATAATGTATAATAGGAGGGAGGGTCAAATAAAGATGACCCTCAGACTATCTGCCTCCGTTTCAGGGAGGAGAGTGTTTTGGCAAGAACAGAATGCAGTCAATGCAGTTTTGAAAGAAAACAGAGAATCTAACTTCGGACATGTATCAGAGGAGTAGCCATGTTAGTCTGGATCTGCAAAAGCGACAAGGAGGCCTGTGGCACATTATTGACTAACAGATGTACTGGAGCATAAGCTTTCATGGTCAAGATGAAGTGGGTCTTTGCCCATGAAAGCTTATGTTCTAATACAGGTTAGTCAATAAGGTGCCACAGGACTCCTTGTTAATTTTGGCCATGTTACAATTAACTATGTTGTGACATCTAGGATGTGAGTTTAGAGAAAGAGAGAGGCTAAAATATAACCTGCAATGGATAAGATAACCAAGGAGATAATACAAGAGTGTGGATAATGCAAGATATGAATACCAACAGAGAAAATGTGACTGGAAGACAGCAATTTGGCAACAATTTTGCAATTTATTTTTGTTCAATATTGAACGAAAATGTTTTCACAAAAACAGTCACAAAAAGAATTAGTCTGAGTGCATGTGAGGCCTCAGAGTACTGGCCTGGGATGTTGTGGAAGATGCCGGTAGAACAGGGATTTGAACCTAGCTCAAAGTAGAGTTATCCAAAAATCATTCCACATTAGGTACAGTAGGGTATGTCTACACTACCACCCTAGTTCGAACTAGACAGGTTAATGTAGTCCTACGAACTTGCAAATGAAGCCCGGGATTTGAATTTCCCGGGCTTCATTTGCATGTTGCCGGGCGCCGCCATTTTTAAATGTCCGCTAGTGCGGACTCTGTGCAGTGTGTAGCCGCGGGCACGGAGTCCGCACTAGCGGACATTTAAAAATGGCGGCGCCCGGCAACATGCAAATGAAGCCCGGGAAATTCAAATCCTGGGCTTCATTTGCAAGTTCGTATGCCTACATTAACCAGCCTAGTTCGAACTAGGGTGGTAGTGTAGACACACCCATAGGCACTTGAATTTGGGACTTGTCACATCCTAGTGCCCTAACTGCAATGTTAAAGAGCATATCTATACTATCACAGAAAAGTCGACCTAAAGTACACAACTCCAACTAAGTGCATAGTGTAGCTGAAGTCGACATACCTTAGGTTGAGTTACTGCAGGATCTACAGCACAGTGGATCGACAGGAGAGTTTCTCTCATCAACTACTCTTGTCTGGGGGTAGAATAACCAGACTTACTGGAGAGTGATCTGCAGGCAATTTGACAGGTCTTCACTAGACCTGCTAAATTGATTACAGGTGGATTGATCTCCGAGCATCAAACTCCACTGTAGACGTTGCTTCAGGTCTCAAACTTTATCAATGAAAGTTTTGTGGAAACATTCATCTTTGAAATATCTCAACATATTTCACTCAAATTTTTCTAACCAGATCTACTTCAAAGTATGCCCTCTACACAAGTGATCACATATGTGGTTAATTGTTTACCATAAAAAAGTGTCAGAAATAAATATTATTTAACTCTGTTAATGAACAGATTTCATATTATGGTTAAGTTACAAAAGGCAGACATCCATATCTACATACAAAGATTAACAACTGAAGTGTGGGCATGTACGCATGCACAAGAACATTTTACACACATACCCACACCCACACATTCTCTGCCCTCTTTCACTTTTCTCCACTCAGGGACATTCTTCTCACAGGAGGATGATCACAGAGCTTTGAACTGTGAGATATTAGAAAAGCTTCCCACCATGTCATGAATCCTGGTAATATTATAATATTTGCAGCTATTTTCATAGTGTTCATCTAAGATGTACATGCTTCACAGTAAGCTTTATTTATGTAAACTGGCCAATAACTTCTTTTAAAGAGTACAGTTAAGCTTTGTGGAGCAGCACATGTAAAATATCTAGGGGGTTGCTGGAAAGTATGCTTAGAGAGAAAATAAAACTACATTAGGAAAGCAGAGTACTGAGAAGATAATAATCTGAGTGAAGGTCAAAGAAGGAGGCAACATTGTTATACTGACACATTATCAACCTTCTAGAGAATTCTGACACTGCTAGGGTAATAAAGGCACTCAAAATAATCAAATAAAAATATTAGATCTATTTTGAGCTCAGAACCATCAAATGATCTGTAATAGATAAATAAATTGTGCATGGGATTAGGCAGCTAAGTGAAGTATATAATACTGTTAACACTTATTCCAAGTTAATGCCTCACCCTCTTAATCACCACTACCCTTCACACCATCACAGACCATTGTGTCTGTACATCCTCCACAACAAATGTGACAAGGTATGATTATCTGTGAGTGATGGTAGGGCTCTGTATTGTTATTCATCATGTCTAAGATTAGAAGACTACTGTGAAACAGGGAAGGCGAAAAGGCTTAATGTTTCTGTCCTAGGGGACAACAGCATTGTATTATGCGACAAGCCCATTAAAGTGGAATGAACTGAGAGTTCATCAGCACAAGTCTTGAAGAGAATAAAAGCCATTAAAGTTTGTGGCACACAATCAGGGGTTGGAACTTACCTGGCAATAAGAATAAAAAGGCCATCAGTTCAATTAAGTGTCACTAATACTTGGTTCATCACCCAAGGGATAAGTCCAAACATGAAATAATTTCAAATTAACCAGTCAGGAGTGCACTGACAGAGGTTCATCTAGCTTGGTTTGAGCCCCCCAGAGAAATGAGAAACAAGAAGATCTAAGGAAATAGGGTATATCCATGTGATCAAACTCTCCTTTCTCTAGCAGTTTAAAATGCCACAATCTGCACAAACAGGGAAATCTAAATCCTATGTGGCCTTGTGCAAACCGCTATCTCTTTCTCTAGCACATTTGATGGAATTTTACTTATGAGAAATATTTCTGCAGTCTTCCTAAAAATAGGTACCTTTGTTCATTCTCTTATTACAGCTCCTATTTAAAGCTCACCCTCCTTAGCCAAAAGGAAGATTAAGAGTTACTTTATAAACTAAAGTAACTTACACATAGAGCACTTCATACACTCAATACTGCTGTATTGGTAACTGTAATATTGTTCCTCCACATAGCATGAGTGTATTTTGGTGTAGTGTATGTAAGGACTACTTTATCATATTGACAAATGGACATTTTCAAACAATGAGTTCATTTTAAATTAGTGTAGCACTGCTACTTGTGATGTGCATATTAATATTCTTTGTAAAATACTCTAGACATGAAATAATTGTTTCTTGGTAATATGCACATGCAAAAAAAAAATAAAGCAAGACAGTTCAAGACCCAAATTATGTTAACATTTAGTAAAATATTTGGTTTCTGTAGTATAATCTGAATTTCCAAAGCATAGCATAACATTTATATTCTCAATAAAATTACAGCACAGGGTCATTTCAAGAGGTCTTTCCCACCATAAGAAACCTACAATGAGCAGTATATTAAACATAAATGAAAGCTTGACAAATTAAAAAGTTTGATGCAGTAGAAATAGAAGCACTTTGTTCAGGTAAGATATGAAGATTCAGCTCTACCAACTCACCATAGTTGTAATAATCCCATGAAGAATGCAAAAGAATTTGACAAAACAATTCCAATTCCACCATCAGTGCCAATACCTCTAATCACCTAAAATGTATAATGTTTGCATATACCAACATGTTCCTAAAAGAAATCAAGACACCCTTAAAATAATTTCTATCATGTAGTGTGAAGAACACTGTCCCCAGGTCAAATGTATCAATAAATCCAGAAGAGACACAAGATTACCCTGCTAAATCTAGAATACCATAAATCCTGGCTGCCCATAAAACTGAGTTAGCTGAAATGAATACAGCTGTTACATAATCCACACTCTTCCTTCTCCTCCAACAAAGCTACCAACTGCCAAATGTAATCTAATAATTAGCATATGTAAGGCGAAAGAGCTAGACCATGACATCAGTTTATCTGCTTCATGGAATATCAATTGTTTTGAAACAAACATACAGCCCACTATGACCACAGAAATTCCAAATAAAAAGTACTGAAAAGGAACAAACTGCAGGGGCTATAGGAATCCACTTTAATAAGTTAAATCCTAACATAAGCAAAAAGCATTTGCAAAGAAAATCTACCCTTCCCAAAGACTATTGCAGGGTCGAATACAAGTGATTTGAAGATTTAACTCCCTTATATGTAATTTTTCAGCATGATATGCTGCAGAAAAGTTCAATAGAGATAGCAGTCAGAAAACGAAGTTTCTTAGAACTATACTTTGAAAATATTAAATAAAGTTAAGCCAAATGTAGAAGTAGATAGTTCAAATGTCAACCAAATTTAATTGGCATCAATCACGAACAATGAGAACGTAGATCCTTTTTCTAGGGCCTTCAAGAGAGCATTGACAAGGGTCAGGACTTCATAAAGAGAAAGCTAAATCCTCCTAACCTCTAATAAGCTTACTATTTAGATGACATATTTAATAAGAAATGGCAAAAAAAGATACCACCAGCCCATATCTCCTAGCAAAAATATCTGGCAAAAATATTTACAAATTGAATTTATAGTCTAGTAAGGATTATTCAGGCAGCTCTGATCTTTGATCCCCAGCTTCTGTTGATATGCCTCTTTCCATCCACCCCCCTCAATTCAAACTGCCCAAAGTAGTTAGTCTTGCTTGCTTTAAGAAAGGCAGAGGAGATTAAAGAGAGAGAATAGGAAGTGGAAGATTTCAAAAAATGATTCCTCTGCTTCCACATCACCTTTTCCTCCACTATCTGACATGTTCTGAAAGAGCTGTGAACACAAAACAGTTTAAGATTATAAATTGGCATGAAGAGATCTGGCATCCTTTAAAAAAAAAAAAAAAAAAAAAAAAAAAAAAAAAAAAAAGAGAGATCTCGGAGTTTGCAGTTAATTCTGAAGAGAAAAAAAAATCACTAGATAAGAACTCTGGGTCAGGTTACTAGTCTAAATTACAAACAGGAAAGAAAAACTGAAATCCATCAGCTATAGAAGAAAATGAGACGGTATAAACTATTAAGCACCCGTTCACAGGGAAACAACGCTTACCTCATTGACTTGGATGATTCTTAACAAGAGTAGCTGAAGTACTTGTGGGACTGCTATTTTTGAAACCAGACACCTTTCCTTCTCTCCCCTTTGCAAACAGATAGGACACAGAGCATACTGAGCTAATAACCAGTCCAGGTCAGCTTCCAAGAGATTATTTTCAACTGTCTGCATTTTTTAAGATAGGAACTGGATGCGACAAGCTACCCAAGAAAAGACCAACTATAACAAAAGGTCATCTGTATCATATCATCAATATTTTAGGACTAACATTTATTGGAGGACAAATGCTTAGACATTTCTGTAGGAAATGTAAAAGCTCTAGGAAAGCAGCACAGTTGATGAGACATATTACACTCTAGCACTTGGACAGTTACTCCATACATTCTCATCATGACAAGTTACCCAACCTCATGAAACTTCTCATTTAAACTAAGGAGCGAAAGGTACCTACCTACCTACTTGCCTGAAGACTAAGCTAGTCAGAATGAAAGATACCTGAGCCACCACTCTTAAAGGCCCCTCTAGTTTGAAGAATTAAATAAAAGTAAGACAACTGTGTTATAACATATTGTCAAGTCTAGTTTCTATATACTCTTTATAAAAACTGAAAATTGTGCCTAGCTTTTGTTCCATTTCTGTCTCTATTGCTTTCAAATTTCTTTCTTGTGTGGTGTCTTTTCCTGAATCATTTTCAGTTCACCTCTACTCATTTAAATCCCCAATTCACCCCATATTATATGTTCAATTTTCTATCCTATGTTTTGGGGGGAAACTGTAAACGAAGAAAAGTCTGTCCTTCTCAATAGCACAACTTTCTTTTCTAATTTATCCCCCCCAACTCACCACACACTATTTCAGCACCAAATAGAAGCAACCTCCAAGAACAATTTATTGTGCCAGTCTTCATTCCTATCCTCAGTTGTATGAAGTAATTCTCAGATATTTCACTGATTTTTTTCCCTCCCGTGAATTACAAACAAAAAATCCACTCTGTTGTGTACCTTTTTTTCTGTTCTTCATTATTTGAATCATGGTAGTGTAAACAAGTACTAGTCATGGGATTAGGATCCCACTATAAAAACAGAACCCTGCATCTACTGAAAAAAACCCTAAGGTGCTCTTGATGTAAATGTAGCCTCCTTTCTAGTCATTTAGGAAAATGAATATTGTGCAACTTTCGTACTTCATTACTTTGGGTCCTTTAGTATCTATTCACGTATCAGGAGATTACCTCAGAGAAACTAACTTGTTGGAAAAAGTTTCTCTTAGACCTTTTATTTAGTAACAGAATCAAGCATGAACAATGTACACCTAGGCTATATGAGTCCAAAGTTGAAAACATTCTATTTAAACACAATTCCTGAATAATGCATACTGCTTTATCTTGACCACAATACTCTTTCAAAACTGGCCAAAATATTAATGAAATAAAAACTTTAAAAAACTGGTTTTGCCAGTTAGGGTACATCTGCACAGCAGGGCTAAAGTCAAATTACGCAACTTCAGCTATACAATTGACATAGCTGAAGTTGAAATAGTTTAATTCAGCTTTTGGTGCTCTCTACACAGCAGGAAGTCGAAGGAAGAACACTCTTCCCTTGACTTCCCTTACTCCTCATAAAATGAGGGTTACAGGAAGAGTGAAGTTCTCTAGCTCACCATTATTTTGAAATAATAGCTTGCAGTGTAGACATGCTCTTTGTTATTTTGGAATAACAAATTATTCCAAAATAATGCTGCAGTGTACATGTACCCTTACAGACTAACACAGCTACCTCTCTGCGACTTTTGTAATGCTACAGAAATTGTCAGAATGATTCAAATAACAGTACCTGAAATGGCATAGCTACACTGTCCTCTTAATACAAAATAGAAGTGTTCATTTAGAAGAGGAGGAGAGGGAGTATGGAAGGGGCTCAGAGCTTATTTCAATGACTGCCAGGAGTGAAAAAGAGGGAAAATATGCAAACACTGGAATCTTACTTCAATACAAAGGAGACAATGGGAACACCCTCAGAGACTGATACAACGCAGAATTGTTTTCTCACTCCTAAAATAGAGATAGATTAATCTGAACTAACATTTTGTCTGAAATCTACATATGTTTTATACCATTTATCATTTATTTTTTTTACAAACGTAATATATTTTTGGCCTTAGACTGCTCTTGGGCTATTCAGTCATCCACTGTCAATTAAAAGGTAAACATTATATTATTGAAAAGCTGAGACTTCTCCCCTGCCTCTTTCTGGTAGTTGAAATGATTTAAGAATCAATTAAAGGCACAGTGTTGCCTCTTCTACTAAAAGCAAAGGAAAGTTCTCCTCTTCTCTATTCTACAGCACTCAGGGAATACTGTACTCCCAGAACTATAGTTCTCTGTCCCCATTATCTCTTCCTCCACAAGATGTGGAAATCCCAAATGGTCTGTAAAATACAAGAGATTTCATTGTCTTTTTTTTTTTTAAGAACCTGCATAAAACCATTTGAGAGTACTATACTACTCCAAATTCATCAAGATAAAATTTACCAGTACCTGATAATGTGGTATGTCATAGTTAATTTTATTCCTGGATATATACACATTCGAGGAACAGAATATGTTAATTTCCTAATTCTATGTATAGTAGACATTTTGTTTTTAAAACAGTCTACAGAAAATGTTTTGCTAAACCAAGAAAGTGATATAAACAAAATGTAGGAAGTTTAACTAATGTAATACGTATCAGCATTGTATGCTCAAGATTTATACAAATACACAGAATGCATATATTCCATTATTTGGTATTCCAAGGTCAGAAACAGGATTATTATTACCATCTGTAACTTTTCTATGATTGTTAGTGTTATTTCAGTGAATCATTCTAAGCAGCATAGATTTTTTTTTTTAAGAGAATGTTAGATGACAAAAATGGATCCCCAGTGTATACTAGAGGGAAGTCAATGGCATTACAATGGAGAAGAATTTAGCCAAGAGGTCTAAATTTCTATTGATGTGAAAAGTTTTCCCATATATTCCCATGAGGAAATATTTTCCAAAGAAGTGCTTATTCAGGAGAGAAAGGCACGTGGGAGAACACTCTTTAATGAAGCAGTCATTTTTCTATTGTGCTGCAGGGAGCATTTGATCACCAGATGGTAATCAGATGCTGTGTTCAGCCAGCATGAAGTACTACTTAACTAGAGCTGTGCGTTTGAGTTATAAAACAACCCATTGCACTGGATTTGGACCAGATCAAGGTGTTTACACAATGAGAAGCCACAAAAACAAAGTGACTGCATCACCTTTAATTCCTTTCATAGCCAATATCAACCTGCCTCAATTTTTTGGCAACCTTAGTTACCTAAGATTTTGCTAAGGGAATCAGCTCTTACAAAGAGCTCAATTTTTCAGCATACTGGAGCAACTTTCAATTTTTGGTCATGTCAGTTCTTCTCCAAAGAGCAGTCACTTATCCCAGCTGAAGATCTGCAAAGTCACCAAAATCATAATCTGATTTTTCACTTAGCCAGCACACTAGGAATGCAGTCATTCTTCAGCATAATAAGATTTAGCAATCATGCCTCATAATACTATTTCACTCATACATTTACAAACTTTAATCAAGGCAATCTGCCAAATTGCAAATTTCAACAAGCACTAAGTTTTACCTGCCTGTAGTTACAAAATCAAATGATCCCATTTAGTCTTTTTAACCACACCCATCAAAATTTCAATCATAATTGTTCAGCATTAAGAACACAGTAGTTAGAAACAACTGCTTGTGATATAAATGTTAAGCCCTGAAGTATAAAAATAAAGGATATAGAGTTGCTGGGCATCCAGTTTTCGACCAGAACACCTGGTCAAAAAGGTACCCTGGCAGCAGCCACTAAAACTCTGGTTTGGTGCAGCAGCTATCACTGCACAACTTCTGTAAGCAGCTGGCAAGCCACTCTAGCTCTTAGATAGCACAGGGTACTCAAGGGGTTCTCTACATAGCCCTTACCCCAAGCACCAGTTCTGCAGCTTCACTTAGCTGGGTGCCTATGGACAGGGGCAGCTTGCAAAGCCCCCTGATTGCCCCTCTGCTCAGGAGCCAGAGAGAAATACTGGCCATTTTTCAGGAGCCACCTGATGTAAGCACCACCTTCAGCTTGTACTCCAACCCCCCTCCCAAGTCCCTGCCCCAGCTTAAAGCCCCCTCACACATCCAAACTTCCTCACTCGTATTCTCTGCCCCAGCCAAGATCTTCCTACCACACTCTGAACATCTCATTTCTGGCCCCGCACTAGAGCCTGCACTTCCAGCTCAGAGCTCTCATCTCCCACACACCTTCCAACCTGCTGCCCAGTCCAGAGTCTCCTTCCACACCCTGAACTCCTCATTTCTGGCCTCATCTTGGAACCCTCACCTCCCTCCCAGAGCCCAACTTCCTGTCCCAGCCTGTACCTCTTTTGGCACTCAACTCATTGACCCCAACCTCAAGTCCAAACGCCAAAACTAACATTCCCTCCTTCCTGCACACCATATCCCTCATCCCTAGTATCATCCCAGAATCCTCATCCACAGCTAAGCCCTCACACCGCCTCCTGCGCGCGCGCTCACACACACACACACACACACACACACACACACACACCCCCCTCAACATGCTGCCCCAGTCTAGAGGCCCCTCAAACCCTGAACTAATTTCTGGCAACACTGCAGATCCCTCACCCTCCGCCCAGAGTCCAACTTCCTGCCCCAGCCCCAGGGGCGGACTGGTTCAGCGGGATACCGGGAATTTCTCGGTGGGCCGTCCTCCTAAGGGCCAGCTGGCCGCTGGGGGAGGAGGAAGAGGATTTGTGATGGGGCGCCGCAGCCCCGTAATTTAAATTCCCTGGCATTGTGCGCCGGCCATGTAAGGAGCACTGTGGGGCAGAGGGAGCTCATGCGCGGCATGCTTAAATGCCACACAACAGGTGAGAGGGGAGATGCCCAGGCGTGACGTCACAGCCCGGGACTTTTAAAACCACCCGGCCCAGCATTGTACCACGCAGCCCAGCTCCAGGTCTGGCATGTGGTCTGGTCTGGAGCCCCGGAAGCAGCTGGGGCCCGATCGCAGACTCCAGCCCCACAAACTGGAAGGCAGAAGCCAGGTAGGTGAGGAGTAGGGGGGGAAAATAGAAGGAAGGGGTGGGAGAGGAAGGGGCTTGTGCTGAGGGGAGGGGGCAGTGCAGAAGAAGAAAGGGGAAGGGACCAAGCGACAGGGTGAAGGAGAGACAAATGCCAGGGGGCCAAGTGGAGACAATGAGGAAAAGGGCAGGAGGGGAGATGTCAGTGGGAGGGGGGATAGGATGATGCTGGGAGAGGAGAGGGTAAGGGCACTGGGGACAAAAGGGGGGGAGAGGGAAATGCCCCAGGGTTTGGGCTCCCCCTGGAGCGTGCACCCCACCCCCACAGCAAGCCGCACAAGCTGCATTTGCACGTGCACCCTCCCCTGACAAAAAAAAGGGGGGGGATTTTTTGCTTAGGGTGGCAAAAAACCTAGAGCTGGCCCTGGACACAGGGAAAAGGGGAGGAGCACGCAAGGGTGATGTAATGGGGAGGGCCATTCTCAACCCATTTCCCAGACCTATTTTGATTGCCAGTCCGCCCCTGCCCAGCCCTCAGCCCCCTCCTGCACCCTGAATCTCTTCTTGCACCCCATAACTCTTATCTCCAGCCCCATCCTATAGCCCCAGTCAAAACTCTTAATCCTTCCCACACCCCATCCCACATTCCAACTTGCTGAAAAAGAGCAGGCAATAGAGGAAGGCAGGGGATGAAGAGAGTGGAAACAGGGCCTCAGAGAAGGGGTGAGGAGAGTGTGTTCAGATTTTATAGCCCGAAATTTGGCAACCCTAACATCATAAGAAAAACAAAGAGGAACAATATTAAAGAGATTAAAATAAATAGGAGAAAGTTCCAGTTTGGCAAAATTGAAGAAATGCAAATGACACAAAGGTAGATGTAGATGTGGATATATTTTGGGTTGCCATGTATCCAGTTTTTAACCGGACAGGCCAGTATTTGAGCTTTCTGTTTGGGAAACAAGTTGAGAAAATATAAACGAGAAAATATAAACGTCTGGTATTTTCTAAATAAGATGTAATGTAGATTGTGATGTAACGTCAAGTGTGTCCGGTATTTTTGTTGAAACTATCTGGCAACCCTAGCTACATCACACATCATTTCATCTCCATTTGTAATATCTTTGTATTTGTAATACCCTCTTTGAAGCTTGAAAATGAAGCATCTTCCACTTTTTTCCTTTACACTTAGCAAAGTAGTATTTTCTTGTTTGTGCTCTATCATCAGCATCAGCACAAATTCAACAGTTAGCTTCCAACAAAGGAAGCACTGGGCCATACAAGATTGTTTTGGCAGGCAAATGAAAATAGTGGCTCTCCAATTTGTTAGCTGGAAATTAACTGCCATTGGCATGAACCTTTCAGGATCTGGCCTTGTGGAATGAATTCTGAAGAGCAGAGTTTTTGATTCTTTAAAATATGGTTCTACCCTTAAAGGTTACCATCAGTGACACACTGACCGAGTAGGGAGCGGGGGGCTCTCTCTCAAATCTCTTCCACCAACTAGAATGGAAAGTTGAGATGATTCCCTTGTGTCCTTTGGAGTTCACACCTTCCCTGCTTACCATTAAGTTATCTTCAGTTGTGAGGATTTATCCCTGTGGCTCAAGAATAATTCTAGTTTTCTTTGCTTTTGGAGTTGACCAGATTTTGGAACAAAGCAACAAAATCCCTGCAGAATATATCAGCAATCCTCCAAGTGAACTCTATTATATAGTGAGTTCTATATTATATTAAGGTAGGTGTTTTGGGATACCTCCCGAAATAGCCGTGCTGTGTAGACATACCCTTACTGAACAGGGAAGAGAATTATAGAATTTATCACCCGAAACACATTTCTGTTCATAGCATAGTCATTAGACCAAAGACAAAACTTTCAAAAACTACAGCTACTAGGTTCCAACTGTAAAAAAAAATCTATTTACACATTCAAGTTGGCAACTTCATGCACAAACGTGTGCATGCACTTCTTTTGTGGAAACATTTAAAAAAGTAACTAAGGGTTTTCTAAAACTATTTGAAAATTAGATTGGCGCATGCAACATTAGCTAGCCTGGCAGTGAAATCGCTACTCACAACAGACTAACAAGCATGCTCACCTTTGGTTATAATGGTTCCAAAAGTATGCCTTCTCATCTCCGTTTATTGATACAGGGGAAAAAGGAGGAGGAGCCTGGAAGTCAAATAAGAAATCCTTATTTTTAATTTGAAGATACTAATATAAATGTTAGTGTAATAGGTATAAATCAAATTAGTATTCTGTATCAAACTATGTAACAGAACAAAACTCTACACACACAAATATGGAAATACAGAATTGAATGGTGAGAAATCAGCACAACTGCTTCAAATCCTGTATGATTTATAAGCTACGCCCTCTTGGGTGTAATTAATATACTAAAACATGAGGCAATTATTCCTGCCTACAAAATGTCAAGCAATGTAATGTTGATTACTGGAGATTAAAAAAAAAATCAATTTGTTGAGATATTAATAAAGAAAATCCACATGCTGTACATTCTACACAGTGCCAAATTTCAAAATAGCACACTATTTCAAGTCATCCCTTAACCCTCATGTAACAAGGTTTACCGGAATGATGAAATAGTGCGCCCATTATTTCGAAAAATATTTCAATATAGCAAGCAGTTTGTGTAGACTTCTGGTATCCCAAAATAGCCATGAAGTGTAGATGTACCCAGTGATGGGTTAAAAGAAACACCCCAAGTATTTTATATAGTGAACATAATTAAAATTTCCTATTTACCAAAAAAAAATCCTAGCAGGCTACATAAAGCCTTCTAGTTATAAATCTACAGATACTCTAGACAGCAATTATACGTATGTACAAGGGAAAACAAAATATAATCCGAGTGCCAGTGGCAGTATCCAGTTTTCTTCTCACTACACTTAAAAGTTTTGCTGGAATATTAGCAAAACCCTCCAATCGGGAGGCAAAATCCCATTTCATTGGTTAACATGGTTACACTTTATATTTAACTAGTTAACCAAATAAAGGCTGAGCAGGTGGGTGGGTGGAAATGTTGAAGCCTGGCTGGGCTGGAGCAGCCCCATCCACCCACCACAGCCAAGCTGGAGGGAACCAAACGGAGCAGCTCGACTGCAACATGAGTACCTAGGACCACCGTGGAAAGGGGCTGACCTGCCCATGATTATGGCAGGCAGTGTGGGGCTGGAGTAGCCCTCTGCTTGAGGTGGACGGGGAGCTACTCCAACTCCCACTGGAACCAGTAAGCCTCACCCATTAAGGCTGAATCTTACTAGTTAAGCTTTCACATCTCCACCCGCCAACCCTTCTCGTGCAGGCATAATTTTATGCCAGAAAAAAAAAAAAAAAAAAAAAAAAAGAGTGTTTGGCTTTATAGCTTATACCACTTTAGCCAACAAAATCAAGTACACTTGAGAAAGCACTTTTTGACAGCTTAACTGTATCTACACTGGGGCTTTCACTGTAAAAGGAATACAGTAAGTCAGACCCCTGACATTAAAAAAAAAAAAAAAAAAAAAAAAAAAAGCAGCACACCCCTTGATGGCCAATGTTTTACTGTAGACCTAGGCCACAGGGAAGTTTCAGGATCAAAGGCAGGTAGTTTTCTACTTGTTAGTTTTTTTAAATCTCTGATCAATCCTAAAATAGTCTGTGCCTGCGTGGTATAGTGCTCTTTCCTCTTCTAGCAGTGTCTATACTATCTATATATGCTTGGTTAACAGCCATGTGGATTTTGGCTGATTCAGTAGAGACTCACAACACTAAATTTAAGAGGTCACAGGTTTGATATCACTTGCCAATGACTGGGGTCTATGTTGGCATTGTATCGAAGAAAGACCATCAAAAGCGCATTAAAAAGAATAACTTAATCCAGAAAATGTGTCTAGAGTAAAAGTACGAGAAAAATAGATGTTGGCAAATCTTAAGCAACACTATATATAGCAGAGATGCCCAAACTGCAACTTGTGAACTGCATGCTGCTCTTTTACAGTTATGATGTGGCTCTCCGAAACCTCCAGACCTCCCATTATCTGCCTACCAGACTGTTTGCGGATGCTCGCTATTTATGCCCTGCAGTGGGGTGGTGGGGCTTCTGCCCAACAGGGAGGGGAGTGTCAGGGCTCCAGTGGGAGCAAGGCAGAAGCCTTGAGACTAGTAGGTGCAACCCACAGATCTGAAGCCCGGAGACCCCGAACCCTACATGGCTGAAGCCCCAAGTTCCAGAAGGCATGTTCTAGGTCTCAAACTTCTGAATATTGTACAGATTGAACCTCTAAAATCCAGGACTCTCTGGTCTGGCAACATCCGTGATCCAGCAGGACCACAGATATTGCTGGATCAGAGAGCCCTAGATGGCTGGGTCTGAAGTGCATCCCCAGCCAGGGCCTGGTGGCAAGGAGTATAGCCCTGTCCAAGGCTGGAGTCAACAGGGCCAGCAGCTGGGCACGTAGCCTCGGCTGGCTCCATGAGGATGCAGCCCCAGCTAGGGCTGGAAGCAGTGAACGGTGGGGGACACATCTCTGGCCAGGGCTGGCATGGTAGGGAGCTGGAGGAAGCAGCAGGGAGCAGAGCCTACAGTCTGGTAAGGAGCCTTGACCTCCCCAGTCTAGAAAAATCTATGGTTCGGGACTACTCAGGTCCTGAGGGTGCCAGACCAGGGAGGTCTGACCTGTAGTATGAACTATGAAGCTCAAAGACCAGTTATATTGCAAAAGTTAGGTTGATGGACAAAATTAGTTCTCATCTGTAATTCTACTTCTAGAAGGGATCCACTGTCCACTTCTCCAGACAGAAGTCCAAACTCATGAGTATTTCTGTCCAGTCCAACAGACGAGGCAAGATTCCTCTGAAAGCTTCCTCTGCCACTCTATTTGCTACACCAATTACACACACCTCAATCAAATCCTGTTAAAAATGTTTACAGTGTAAATTGAACACACATACATATAAAAGCATAGTGTTAATATCAGTATAACTATGTAACTCTGTATCCCAGTTTAAATACAGACAAAAAGAGAATCATAGATTAAGCTAAATAAATCTTGATAACAATATGATAAGCTTAGGAAGAATCTATCCAAAGTGAGTATGAGATCAAAATCAGAGGATATATATTTTTTTCACTGCTCTTAGAAATCAAAATGTGTGGGAAGCAGCAAACAGTAACCACCACTCAACCACCACATAAGGAGAGTAACAAAAAGTGAACACCTGTGGAAACACAGTTATTACAAATAAAGAAAACAAAGTCAACATGAGTCAAACAAAAAATAAAGCCCACCAAGTAATCTTCACAGAATAGAATTAACTCTAAAAAGATGGTGTACATTCTGTTCAACTAGATTTGGATAACATAGATTATAATTTCAGAAAGGTAGACGAGTTAGTATGCAACAAGAAAAACTTAAAAAACAACAAATAGACTAGTAGCACCTTAAAGATTAACAAAACATGTAGATGATATCATGGGCTCTTGTGGCTGCAACCCACTTCTTCTGAAGCCTAGGTTGGCACCATGGGGACGCAGACATCTGAAGAAGTGGGTTGTGGCCACGAAAGCTCATGAAAACATATAGATCAGTGGTCCCCAACCTTTTTGTGTGGCAGGCACCACACTGGTGGGTGACATCATCCTGCTGCATCGCCCGGCCGGCCAGCCCTGTGCCAAGTGCGCCTGTGCCAGACCCCCCACTGTGGCCATTTCACTGCTCCGGACCAGCCGCCCTGCTCCCGCAGCTTCCCTGCCGTGCTCCCCAGCAGGTTCTCCCACCATAAGAAAAACTCCCGGCGCTTCCCCAAACCCAGTCACGGTGTGAGTTCAACCCCACAGTGCGTGCGGCTCAACCTCCCCTGGCCATCCCGCGCTGAGACCCCGACTAGGCGGGTACACATAAATGCCCTGGCGGGCACTATGGCGCCCATGGGCACTGCATTGGGGACCACTGATATAGATGGTATCATGAGCTTTTGTAGCCACGAAAGCTCATGATACCATCTACATGTTTTGTTAGTCTTTAAGGTGCTATCTGTCACTTTGTTGTTTTTTTCATGGTTTCTAATGATGAGATTTGAACAAAACAAACTACTTTATTTTCAGCCCTTAAAAATGCCTTTTTATTTAGAACTCTGGAATAACTATAATGGGGAATTAAGAGGTCCATTTTTCAGACATGTCTGGAGAGGGCACACTTTCAGTTCTAATTTCCAAAACTCAAAAACCAGTTTTGCCTGTTTTTACAAAAGTTAGATTTCTACCCAGAGCACTGTAATCATTGGGGGGGAGGGGGAAGATAAGAGAGGAAGGGAACCTCATTCTTACCATTATATGTTGCTTCTTAAAATATAGTCCAATTTATAACTTGATAGTCTTACGTGAGAATAGGGGTGGAGACTCTAAGGCCCTGGGGCCGGACTCAGCCCCTGGCTTGCTTGATCTGACCCCTGAAATTTAGAGCTCCCCACAGCATTGTGACTGATTTTTCTGTGGGTCAGTGTCCCTGACCCAAAAAAGGTTCCCCCCCACTCGCTAAAACTGAAAATATAGCCAAAAATGCTTAAGTAAACCAATCTTTAGCATCCTCTACAGTTCAAATTACATTTTTTGGTGTTTTTACTATGTACAACTATTAAATACTTGAAGACATGGAATAGAAAAATGAACATAAAGTAGAATTAATACCATAGCTTTCCACTTTAAAATATTGCAATAGAAAAATGCTTAACTAAAATATTGACTTGTCATGGACTATATCTACTCTATACATGACTGTGTAATATCTGCTTATTTTACTATCAGAACTTTTTATTTTTGTCTGCACTGCTAGTTAATATATCTTCCAGTCAGTCTGCTTATTTTGTACTACATATTGTTTCATCATTAAAATTCAAATCTATTTAATCCACAATCTTTGTGGGTGATAATGATGGTGGGTAATACAAAGGATACAAGCGACAGAACGAAAACTCAAGTTATTAATCAGTTTGAACTTACACTGTTGGCTGCTAGGAAAAATAAAAAATGATTTAACTTGTAAATTGAGTAATGACAAACTCACTGATGAAGAATTACTGCTAAGTATCCAAGCAGATCACATTTAATATATTTTATGAATCATGCCAAACCAAGGAAAGTATATTCCGTGTACTTTACTGCATTACTTGGGGAAAATTGGAGTGTGGGCTTTTCTGTGGTGAAGATTATATTTAAAAGGTTGTCAACTAGAAAGCAGGCTCTGCAAAGCAATATGAAGCAATACATTTTCAATATATTTCAAATGTGAAATTGCAGAACTATTAACTGTGATTTGTAACCTATCTTTAAATCAGCTTCTGTTCCTAATGACAGGAAGATAGCTAACGTGACATCAGTATTTAAAAAGGGCTCTAGAGGTGATCCTGGCAATTACAAACCAGCAAGTCTAACATCAGTACTGGGCAAATTACTTGAAACTGTAGTTAAGACTAGAATTGTCAGACACAAACAATTTGTCGAGGAAAGTCAACATGGATTCTGTAAAAGGAAATCATGTCTTACTAATCTACTAGGGTATGCTACACAGCACGGTTATTTCGGGATACTGGAAGTATCCCAAAATAGCTACCCTATGCCTACACAAGCCACCCATTATTTTAAAATACGTAGACACACCAAATTTCAAAATAAGCTATTTTGAAATCGTTTCAAAATAAGATATGCAAATCGTGTATCTTATTTCGATTTTAGGGTGCTGTGTAGATACATGCTAGATTTCTTTGAGGGGGATCAACAAGCATGGGGAGAAGGGGGATCCAGTGGATATAGTGAACTTAGATTCCCAGAAAGCCTTTCACAAGGTCCCTCACCAAAGGCTCTTAAAGTAAGTCATCATGGGGTAAGAGGAAAGGTTCTCTCATAGATTGGTAACTAGTTAAAGGGCAGGAAACAGAGGGTAGGAATAAATGGTCAGTTTTCAGAATGGAGAGAGATAACTAGTGGTGTCCCTCTGGGTCTGTCCTCGGAACAATCCTATTCAATTTATTTATAAATGTTCTAGAGCAGTGGTCTCCAACCTTTTTACACCCAAGATCACTTTTTAAGTCTCAGAATAGGCGAAGATCTACTGCCCCGCCCCTTCCTTGAAGCCCCACCTACATTACATGAGGAAATCTAATGTAAATGTACTGCGCAGGTGCGCAGTTCAGAGAGGGCTCAAGAGCTACTCTTAGAGCCCCTGAGATCTACTGGTAGATCGCGATCTACTGGTTGGTGACCACGGTTCTAGAGAAAGGGGTAAACAGTGAGTTGGCAAAATTTACAGATGATGCCAAACTGCTCAAGATAGTTAAGACCAAAGCAGACTGTGAAGAACTCCAGAAGGATCCCCACATAATTAGGTGATTGGGCAACAAAATGACAAATGAACTTTAATGTTGATAAATGCAAAGTAATGCACATTGGAAAAAATAATCCCAACTATACATTCAAAATGATGGGAACCAATTTAGCTAGAACCACTCAGAAGAGAGATTTTGGAGTCACTGTGGACAGTTATCTGAAAACATCCATGCAGTGGCAGTCAAAAAACAAAAACAGAACGTTAGGAATCATTTAACAAGGGTTAGAGAATAAGATATTCTTTGTGTTATTGCATCTATAGAAATCCATGGTATGCCCACATCTTGAATACTGAATACAGATGTGGTCACCACATCTCAAAAAGACATATTGGCATTGGGAAAGGTTCTGAAAAGGACAACAAAAACGATTAGTGGTTTGGAATGGGTGCCATATGAAGAGAGACTAAAGAGACTGGGATTTTTCAGTTTAGAAAAGAGGAGACTAAGGGGAGATGTGATAGAGGTTTATAAAATCACAACAGGTATGGAGAAAGTGAATAAGGAAAAGTTATTTACTTGTTCATGTAATATAAGAACTAGGGGTCACAAAGAGAAATTAATAGCAGGTTTAAAACAAAAAGAAGTTTTTCTTTATTCAGTGCACAGTCAACCTATGGAATTCCTTGCCAGAGGATGTTGTAAAGACCAGGACTTTAACAGAGTTCAAAAAAATAACTAGATACATTCATGGAGATTAGGTCCATCAATACTTATTAGCCAGGATAGGAAGGAATGGTGTCCCTAGCCTCTGTTTGACAGGGGCTGGAAATGGATGACAGGAGGGATCACGTGATGATTACCTGTTTCTGTTCATTCCTTTTGGGGCATCCAGCATTGGCCAATGTTGGAAGACAGGATACTGGGCTAGCTGGACTTTTGGTCTGCCCAGAATGGCCATGGTTATGTTCTCAAATAAATTTTCAAGTTTTTTTTTTAATGCACTGTCTCAAGCTAATGAAGTTCTTAAAACACAAATGTAGTGGTTGGGGACAGATTTTGACAGGGGCTGACTACCTAACATCTCCCCTTTGATTTCAACATTTAACATTAGTTTCTTAGTAACCTCTCAAAGTCAGGGCTGAAATGGGTACATGTGTTTTGCTGCTAACTTCCCTTCAGAAAGCTAAACTTAATATAACATGCAATATCCCCAACACAATGGGCTGATCTCTGTAAAATGCACTTTTCCTTCCTTTCATGCAGAAAACATCCTGTATACAATCCATTTCCACTTTTAACTTATTGCTTTTGTTTACTGGCAGGAAAGGCAATAGCAAACTCGGCATGTAGCAATGAGAGCTAGAAAGTTTTGTTTCCTTTCCTACTGTGCAGGTGTTTTATACAAGGCTTCTACTGTAATTCTTCAAGTTTAATTTCAGAGAGAAATGCTGCTTCTTTCCAAAGCACAGACCAAGAATAATAGAGCAAAAGAATTAAGAAAATAGCAGTATGTTTCAGCAAAAAGCAAAACACGAGTACAGTATCTAGCAACCACGCCATAGACAAGACCAGCTATGAAAAAAGTTTTCCTATTTTATTTGCCAACTGAGCTACAAAGATGGAGGGGAGAGACCAAAGAAAAATAATGCACAATCACGAGATAAGAGCAGAACCATCTGATCAGTCACTTATTGCATCTCATTCTCAAATGGAAGCCAATATTTGGATGTTCATTGACAATTTAGTTACCAATTCTGCAACTGCCTCCAGCAGGTAGACTCCTGTGCCAACGCAGAGCGAGTTTCAGGACTATGGCCTGGTCTACACTATACAGTTAAAGTTGATGTAAGGCAGCTTATGTCAACCTAATGATGTCAGTACACACACTGCAACCTTGTCCCATGGATGTAAATGCCCTACTGCGGCAAGGTAACTCCGCCTCCACGAGAAGCATAGCACTTATTCTGTTGTAGTTATTTACAAAAGCTATTGGCTGTCTTTCAAATCTGGCTGCCACCAGCTGCCCCCTGCCAGCCAGGCTGCTGCCCAGAGGCTCCCTGCTCATGAAAACAAGAAGCTTGGGTGGCTGCCCCTTCCTTCCATCCCCATGCTGGGTGAGAGGAGGTAAGAAGCGCGGGGGAGGAAGGGGAAGGAGGGAGAAACACTGCTCAACTGGGAGTAGGGAGCCAAGAGCAAGGAGGGAAGAAACAGGGCTCTGGATGGAGAGCTGCACAGAGCAGAATGTTCTGGCTCTCAACCTCCCCTTCCCCACTTCTGTTCAGTTGGTTGGAAGCACTCCTGGTGAAGCTGTGCACTGCTGACAGAAAGAGGATCTTCTGGCCATTACAGCCCCTCCCCCCCCCCCCCCCCCCCCCCCCGTAATTACTGTGGTGGCTGTAAGCTGACTTAATATCACTTCATTGAGGGTCATAGTATATACATGTCCTAAGGCAGTGGTTCTCAAAAAGGGGGTCTACTGATGTGAGGCACAAAAAAGTCTTTTTAATGTACTTCCATAATTAAATTCGGCACAATAAAACTATGCAACTTGGCAAAAAAGTGTCTACAATCATAATATGCTAAAACTATCCCGTGTATAGAGGCATCTTACGTTTGAGAGTGCACAAGCTCAATTACTGTATGGATAAAGGGAAACCATTTTATGGTTCTTTCGGTCTGCTCGGGGTTGTTTCGCAATGTATTGTGCACCACGTAGTATCAGTTTCACTATTTGCCAAGTATACTTCATTATCTAAATCCTAGAAAGGACCCAAAAACATTATCAGTAGCTCCATTCGAGAATATAGATAACCCAACTCAGCAACTAGATGGATGACAAAGGATCAATGGAATAAGATTTGGGTTTCCTTACCATCCACAATAGGCAGCTAACAAGAAACTGTGACCATAAATTTTAAGAAATTATCTTTCCTCTGGAATCCTCACCACTTACCTCTGTCACTATTTAACACACCACCACCTTCCTTATCATGGAAGTGCTTGCCATTCCCTTCTCTCTCAAATATGGATTATGTCCAGATCCTATCACTTCTTCCTCCTCCACAACACTTCTGGAAGCTGCTTAATTTTGTTTTGTTCACACAGCTCAAAATCTAAAGTAGTCAAGATGCAAGGTGAGGGTCTGAAACTACTTCTTTTCTAGCCTCTAACTCATGCCCTGATTGCAGCCTCTATAAATGCTACAGCTAACCAGTCTTTGTCAGAATAGGTCACCTTCTTTAAATCTCTGCACTGGTTCTCCTTCCTCCATCAAAAGTTGTTCAGGATTCTCACCTTTATGGTCAATGCCTGTACTTCAACTCTATTGCCAGGAAAGAAAGAATGCTCTTGTGGATAGATCACTGGTCAGGAACTAAGACAAAGGCTTATTTCCTAGATCAGCACAGATGCACCTTAGACGGGTCTATGCCTAAGTTTCTGATATGTAAAATGAATAGAATACCATGAAGATAAAAATACACTAATATTGCAAGGGGATATGATGATAAAAACCATAATCAAGACAGATGGAGAAGCACACGACATTTTTATTAAGATTACCTAAAAAATAACTCCACGTGTCCTCTTCCATGCAACATCTTGGGCACAGCAAGCCTCTTCTAAATTGGCCCATGAGGCCTTCTCATTAAAATCCCTTAAGAACCTTAGTCTGGCACATACGAGAACTCGTATTAAAAAACACCAAAAAAAGTAACTTTGTTCTCTCATTTTAGTAGGGTCAATCTTTTGGCTGATAATCCTCCTCTCATTCTAAACTGCTCCCTATTGGCTTGTTACATACACCCTTTATGCAAAATGCTAGTTTAAAGAACCTTGGGGCAGCATTTTACCTTTTTATTTGTGTTGCAAGACACTGACCACTCTCAGGAGTGCTGTAAACAATAATTAATGGAAGTATTATAAAGAGGGTCCTACCGAATTCATAGCCACGAAAAACTCATCATGGACTGAAAACGTGCATCGCCCAGTGAAATCTAGTATTGTGTGCGCTTTTACAAGTTTCATGGGGAAGGCCAGTGTTTCTCAAATTGAGGGTCCTGACCAAAAAGTAAGTTTCAAGAGGACACAAGATTATTTTAGGGGGAAGATTTTGCTTTTGCCATTGTTAGCTCTGCCTGAAGGCAGAACAGAAGTAAGAGCTGTGGCTGTTGGCCAAATGCGTAGGTCTGAAGGCAATGCCCTGCCAGCAGCAGCACCTAAGTAAGAGTGGCAATACCATTTCGTGCCATCCTTACATCCAAGTTGCTGCCGGTGGCAGCTCTGCTTTCAGAGCTGGGCTCCTGACCAGTAATCGCCATTCTGCAGCCTCCTGGGTTACAGTCTGAAACAATGAAATGTACGTTTAAAATCCTAGGACAGTGAAATTGACCAAAATGGACTGTGAATTTGGTAGGGTCCCAATTATAAATACTGTGTCTAAAGGTCTTAGTTGCTTTTACTATCTTAATGGTTTCTTCAATAAAAGTTTGCAGATGACACAAAGACTGGGGTAGTGGTAAATTACAATGAGGACAGGTCACTAACCAAGTGATCTAGATCACATTTGATAAGCTGGGTGTAAGAAAACCAACATGCATAAAATCTACCACATGCAGGTTGGTAGCCAGCCTTTAGAGCACAACCTGGTGCTCTCTGAAGTTGGGGGAGGGTGCTTGTTTGCAAAGGAACTGCCACCATTTTGTCTGAAGATGACAAAGACAACTGCACCCAGTGGGAGAGGTAGCTTCCCTCTTGCTGGTCTAGAAATGGGTCCTTGGGAATTGAGATCCTGCAGTGTTGCCCTCTTGTTGGATTGAGCACCATGCTTCGATTCTGGCTGTGCCAGAAGCAATTTGTCTGATGCAGCCTTGGAGTAATGGTGCAATTATGGGAATGGCATAATAGGCATACCACACAGATTCCAGTACTGCCAGTGGCTATTGCTTCTGCCACTTCTCCAGTCTCATGAGCTGGTGATTGAATTCTCCTCCCAACTGCAATTATTTAGCTTCCGGTGACCAGGGCAGAGCTGTAGATGCCTCAGTCTGCCGACTGACTCTGTGACCAGGAAGAAGAGGACAGGGATCAGTGCCTGCCCAAAGAGAGGAACCAGAGAGCCAAAGAATGATGCTACAGCCACAGAGGGGAAATTGATGCCTGGGAGACCACCTAGGTGATGGTGATCTATGCCATGGCGATCTCTGGAAGGAATTCCAATGATTGAATGGGTACAGGGATGAGTGTAGTGACTCAGCTGTCCCATGCCTCATCAAGGATGTGGGTCTTAACTGGGGACAAAGGCTGCAGTGCTGGGATCAATGCTCGCAGCCCACAGGCCAGGGATGTTGATCTGCTGCTTTAGAGAGCAGACCCATAACTGACTTGCCCTTAGATGCTGGGGCCTTAGCCAGGTCAGTCACTTGCTCTTTGGCCATTGGGCCTGCTTCAGGAATGAAGAGTCCTATGAGGGGCTCGGAAGCCCTGCTGCTTCCATGAGTCAGAGATGGAGCCTTGACCGGGCTGCAGGGTCAGATCAGAGCAGTACTCCAAGTTGCTCTGGGGCAGACAGATGGCCTAACACAGGTGCTTTGCTCAAAGCTCCCTTTTCCTGCAGTGCCAGTGGGCCCTTTGACTTCAGCTGCTTCTTAAGCACCAGCAAGCGGAGATGGTGCCAGCGATATACTATGCACCAATGTTGAGGTATTAGGCACGGAGACTGATCAAGAGGGCTCTGAGGCAGGACAAAGCACAGCTTGTAGGAACACCCTCAAATTGATAGCCCACTTTTGAGTTTGTGAAAACTTTTACAGATCTTAAATTTGTCCTTTCTGTGAGACTCCCCCAAACACTTCAAATAGTGATTGTGGGAGGTGGGGGGAGGGAAGGGTGTCACTAATAGACATCGGATGGCTGCACAGCAAACCTGGCTTAAAGCCCAAGAAATAGGGAATGACCTGCTCCAAAGCAATCCCAGTTAGGTCTCTAACACTGAACTTAATGGTTTAAGACAGACCTTATCAACTAAATACAAAGGAGACAGAACAATTGACAGCAAGAACTGCTAATGCTTTTGTGATGCAAGACAAGGTGCTCCAACCAACTGCCACAGGCAGTAAGAAGACACTGAGAAAGGACAGGGCCTGCAGTGCCTAATATACCAGTGCATAAGCATTGCACTCAAGGGGGCACCACAGGCAACCCTCTGGATATCACGAAGGCAAAAATCTCCAACAACCCTACACCGGAGCATGCACACCCCTAAAATGGAATCAAAATGAACAAAAACAAACAAAAAAAAATCTGAGAGCGCTCTTCAATTTAGCAGACAAAAGGTATATTAGCCACACAAAAAAATCCAACTGCCAGAAGTTGAAGTTACACAAATTCAGATGGGAAATAAGCCTTACATTTTTAACATGTGAGTGTACTTAACCATAGGACAAATTTGCCAAGGATTGCTGTGGATTCTCCACCACGGGCAATTTTTAAATTAAGCTTGAATGTTTCTTTCAAATACAGGCTCTAGTTCAGTGTTTCCCAATTGGTGCTCCCGGGAACCCTGGGGATCTGCAAAGTGAAAGCAAGGGTTTCGTGAAGAGCCCTCCCCCCTGTTAAAGAGACAGAGCCATGGCGAGGGGTGTTTTTTTTTTTTTTTTTTTTTTTTTTTTAAGGCAACCCTAGGGGTTCCATGGCCAAATAAACTTGGGAAACACTGCTCTAGTTCAAGCAAGAAGTCCTATGACTTCTGTTGTAGGAGGACCCATCAGGTCACAATGGTCCCTTCTTTAATCTATGAACAATATTTAGTCAATATTTGCATTTCTTTTGCATCTTCAAAGTAGTGTACAAGTTTTGGGTAATTATCCCTTAAAATCACCATGAAAAATAGATCATTTATTTTTGTGCAATGTGAAAGATTTAAAGGCTATACAGCTCGCCAGACTAGACCCATGCTGCAGTTATTTCTATCACAGTCCACTGCAAATGAAAGAATATGTTCACAAGCAGGCTTGTCAACGGGGAAGCAAAGGTGTCAAAAAGACAGTTTTTTACTCTCATGTTTTAAGTCTACCAGTAGTCCTGCAGCACCTTAGCGACTAACAAAAAGTGTATACAGGCAGTCCCCGGGTTACATGGATCCAACTTACATCAGATCCCTACTTACAAATGGGGTGAGGCAACCCAGCACTAGCTGCTTCCCCCAAGCAGACCAGGGAGATGCGAAGCAAGCGCCCACCCGAGCAGACCAGGGAGACGCGGAGTGGCTTCTCTCAGCAGACACCTCAGCTTGAGAATAAAGGACTGAGGGAAGTGAGGTGTGGGAGAATAAAACTGAGCTCTGGAGAAATGTTTGGCTAGAGTTTCCCCTACAATATGTACCAGTTCTGACTTACATACAAATCCAACTTAAGAACAAACCTACAGTCCCTATCTTGTACGTAACCCGGGGACTGCCTGTATATAGTATCATGAGCTTTTGTGGACAAAACCTATTTTTTCAGAGGAGATGTAGTGGGTTTTGCCCACAAAAGCTCATGATCCTAGATATATACACTTGTTGATAGTCTCTAAGGGTATGTCTACACTACAGCATTATTTTGAAATATCTTATTTTAAAATAGTTAATTCAAAATAAGTTATTTCGAAATAATGGGTCTAGACACAAAATGCATTTTGAAATAGTGTTTTGCTATTTCGAAATAGCGCATCCACAGTGAGTGGACGCCAAATCGCATTTAAGGCCGGCTAGAACCAAGTCCAGCAGGGCATCAGGTCAGGAGTTACTTTGTGTGGTTGCTGCCTGAGGCTGAGGCCTGTGCTTAAAGGGACCCCCCCCCCACTCCCGGACAGCCAATCTGCTTGCTTGCCTACCTCGATGAAGGACAGCAAAGCATTTTGTCTCTACATGCTCTGGTTGCCCTCACTTGGGACACCACAGCACTCTGCAATATGGAGCCAGAGCGCCCCTGGGCACTCTGGTGCTTCTCTTGAATGCATTGCTGTGAGCCTGGCTGTACTTTCTGCAGGCTGCCATCCGGGAGGTCCATCAGGTCCCTCTGGACCTGATCCATCCTGAATGAACGAATTTGCTGGATCAGGGCCGATCCCTGCCACCTGGCCTCCCAGGACAATGTCCCTCTCTCCAGCTGGCTGTAGTCCAGCTCTGCTGCTATAGGGTTTGGGCTTGGCTCCGTCCCGTTTTCGCCAGCTGGCTGGGGCTTTTCAGGGACAGAACTCTCCAGCCGCCATGACCCTGCTTCTGTTCCACCAGGCTGGGGCTTCCCAGGGATGGGGCTCCACTGCTGCCGCACTGGGTCAGGATAGGGATGTAACAGTATAGTCGATTAACGGATAAGCAAAAGCTTATAGGTTAACGTTATAGACTACATGCATTTCCCCTCCTTTCCCCCTCACCAGTATATTTTTTAGCAGGCTGGCCAGCAGCCCAGCTCAGTCCTGGCTTATGACAGGCCCAGAACTGACCCCTGCTGTGGGTCTGCATTTGAAGTGTATTAGGAGCCAGGCAGGCAGGCAACCAGGCAGCCCAGCTCAGTTCCAGCTTGCACCGGGTCCAGGAGTTCAGACCCACCCTAGACAAGGGCTGCTGCCTCTTTATCAGAGGCAACAGCACAGGGCGACAGGCAGCTGGTCCGTGAGGGGAGCTGCTTTTTAAACTGGTTCCCCTCACAGACCAGCTCCTGCCTGGCACCCCACGTTGCTGCCTCTGATACAGAGACAGCAGCACGGAGTGGCAGGGGGCTCCCTGGAAGTGAGGCACGCTGACTGCCACCCTCATCCCCCAGGGACTATAGACCAGTCACTTAACTGATAAGAATTCATAAGGTTAATCTACTATTCAATTAACCAATATTTAACATCCCTAGGTCAGGGCTCTGCAGCTTTCTGGCTGCTGCCATGCCGAGTCAGAGCTCTGCAGCTGCCCTGCTCAGGCTCCCCATGCATAGGGCTCTCCGGCTGCCCTGCTGCTGTCACATCAAGTTGGGGCTCCCTGGCTGCCCCGTTGTGCCATACCCAGCTGGGGCTCCCCAGGACACGGTTTGCCAGTCCAGGTGGTGGGGCTCCCTGCTGCTGGACTCTTAACCAGATTGCACTCCCAGGCGCCAGGGCTCTCTGTTCCAGAAAACATCTGTGATCCTTCCAGACCACGGATGTTGCCAAACCAGGGAGTCCTGGATTTAGGAGGTTCAACCTGTATTTAAAAGTAGCTGGTGTACAGACTTCCATCATCTAATAAGCACAAGACTGGGAACCAGAGTTCTACTCCTAGCTCTAACGCAGCCTATAATTTGTAGCATACTGAGTGGAACTGTGGGGGAAAAAGGGTCAGACTTCACAAGGGACTTTGTTCCAGAGAGCACTGGCGGGTGAGTGTGTATGGGCAGTGGGGATTATGCCCAGGTTGCTTGTACATAGCATTCTGTAGCTTCCTTATTCAATACAAGCTATTCAGCATAACTGGTAGCTTTCCTACAATTTACGAGCCTAACACATCACTTACTCTTGATGAAAAAAGTGCATTTAGATCTAGAACAGAAAATATTCAGTGAGCAGTAGTTGCAAAGAACCTGCCCTCATAGTACACCTCTGCGGCATTAAGAGATCCCTGTGCTACAGCATAAATACCCATTACCTGCCCATTGCATCTTTCTACATTCTTCCCAGCTCATGGTTGCTGATGCTCAAAGAGAAGCACACAAATGAGGACCAGAATATCAAGAGTAATGTTAATGAAACTAATACTACTAACTCTGAAACACCAAACTGAGGGCACCACAACTGCAGGGAAACAAGAGAAGGCCCCCATCTTCCCTAATCTTAAAAGCAGAGCAGGGCCTCAAATATCAATTACATGAAAAGAAAAAAATGAAAGTATGTGAGCATGTGAATGTGCTGATGCTGAAAATGTTAATGAATGTCTTACAGATGGAACTGCAGATCTTGGGTAGAAGTTACTAAATGAGGCAGAAATCCTTGATGGCATTCACAGGAAAGCAGGTGAAAAAGCTGTGATGCCTGTGGCATAAAAGAGTAAGCAAGAGGTGTTATCTGACAGTTTCCAATTAAAAATATAGCAGTGCAGGCAGTTGACACAAAGCAAATGCTTAAAAAAAATAGCAAGTTGACACCAAGATAAAATATTTTTAGAACAGCTCATAAAGTCAACCCAGAAAAGTTAGCATATGAAGCAATAGAACAGCAATAATAGTTTCCATATTTCAGTTTAGTTAACTACATTCTTTATGATGTTTTTGGAGGAATGGACTATATTACTGAATGCAAACCACTTTTTCCTGGAGGAGAAAAGATACCCTATGATGGTAATTTACATCAATTTTCCATTTGAACTTGATATGTAAGCCCCTTTCACCCAAACGGCTATCAGGCATTATGCTTTAAACAAGGTACATAAATATAGGTATTTTTTTTTTTTTTTAAGAGAAAAACTGTACCATACTATATAGTTATACCATTATACAGTCAAACAGAAATCACTATTAATTGGAGCAAACAATTCTGGAGGAAACAACCTCCTCTCAACAGGATATAAAAGTACTTAAGACTCACAGTGTTTCCTCTAGAGTACAACCATGTTCAAACTATAAACGTGCAAAACTCATGAATATCCTTAATACACTATCCTAAGTAACTATTACATTTCCGAAGAAGACCAAAAGAGTGGAGACTATGCCCAAAGGGTATACAGCAGAACAACATTTAACACACACAGTTTAACACACAGTTATAATAAATAATTTCCCCTAGTAATGTAGTTCATAATATTTCTTGGAGATAGAAGAGCCCTAAACAAACGGTTGCCTCTTAGGCATTTTTTTTTCTTAATTTAAAAAGACTAACCAGTTAACCAAGCCACATTCTTAACAGACAAATGAAAAAGGCAATCCACTCTTCCCAAAACTCACCAAGAAAATTATATCAGTTATTTACATAACCTAAAGTAAATATAAACTAAGCCTAGCATTCACAACACTGCATTTTAGTTATCCACATATATAACAGTATAAAATATCAAACAGTCCTACAGAAAGAACATGTACCTCCTAATGACATTTTCTAAGTACACTTTGAAGCTCTAGCTTGTTTGAAAAGATTAAAATACTAATATTTATATGTAAGATTATAAAATATTTAGACAGTTGTGCAAATTAGTATTTAGCTAATGAACTGAAACGATTTCCACTGTAATAGGAAAAAGCAAGCAAAAATAATTAATCTAATCTACTTAAAACAATAGAATTTGCTTTCTTATTGTAAGGTGAAAAGTACATTTCAATTCAAATATATAGAAGACAATGCATCAGTAAGGGGAAAACCTCTTTTCCTTTGACATGGATTCAGGTCTCAAATTATAAATAAAATAATTTTTGAATAATAATTGTGGTTTCATTTGTATTGTAAGGCAGGACACATCCATTATCTAACCCTCTTTGTCCAAGAAGAGTAGGATGATCATAAGGCAGAGTAGCAGCAATCCTTATTTCCAGTTATTAAATCTCAGTAAGGAGGTAAAAATAAAATTAAAATGTTATTTCTTAATATTTTTCAATTGTAGCAATTGCTCAAGCTACCATACATAAAATTATAGGATTGTTGCTTGAGAGGTGACTTGGTTAGTGCAACATTCTATTACATCATCACACAGACTACAACAAAGTCAGAAAATCTTTGTATGACAGGTCGCTTACCCACTTGGGACTGTCACCTGATGTGCTGAGCCTACTTTCCCTGACAGCCTGTGTACCCAGTAAACTTTTCTTGCTGAGCCCAGCTCTCCAGCATGCTTCAGCCCAGACACAAGCAAAGGCAGACAGAGACTGTAAGCAATACCTTGTGAGACCTTTTCCCAGCACTTAGGTACACAGCCCCTCCGGGAGCTGAACCCTAGATAAATCTGCCTTATGCTGTATGGAATTCCATACACAGTGGCTACGTCTAGATTGCATCTCTTTCGTAAAAGCGATGTAAATTAGACGTATCGCAATTGCTAATGAAGCAGGGATTTAAATCACCCCGGCTTCATTAGCATAAAAATGGCTGCCGCTTTTTTTCGGCACGGAGCTTTGCCGGAAAAAAGCACCAGTCTAGACGCGGAGCTTGCGGAAAATAAAGCCTTTTCCAAAAGATCCCTTAGCCCTCTTAAAATAAAATTTCAAATAAGGGATCTTTTGGAAAAGGCTTTATTTTCCGCAAGCTCCGCGTCTAGACTGGCGCTTTTTTCCGGCAAAGCTCCGTGCCGAAAAAAAAAGAGGCAGCCATTTTTATGCTAATGAAGCGGGGGAGACTTAAATCCCCACTTCATTAGCGATTGCGATAAGTCTAATTTGCATCCCTTTTACGAAAAAGGGATGCAATCTAGACGTAGCCAGTGAGCTCATGAAAATTCATTCTCTCTCAATGTGAAGTCAGATATTCACTGACTTTCCGCTCTTCCTCACCCCTAGTATTAATAAACCTGATGTAAATAATTGTCAAACAAAAGTAATTTTATTAAGCATAAAAAGCATAAGATTTAAGTGGTTATGACAGTAAAGTAGGTTAATAAGCAAAATTAAACAGAACACACAAACTACGCTTAATACACCAAAGGAACTGGTTACACCTAAGTTCTCAACTTGGACATATTTTCACTTGCCATGCTGGAGATCACATTCTGGCATTTGATTTACTGGGTCTAGTATAGAGACACAAATTGAATGCTGAGGGCAGCTCTAGCCAGCATCTGTACTCCTTACAGTTGCGAGGAGTAAAGGAAGCTGATGGGAGCATTTGCTCTTGTCAGCTTCCTGCAGTGTAGACATAGCCAAGCACAGCTTAATGTAAGGAGGACTCCAGGTACCTATTGTACATAGCTGGTGATGCATACCTTAAGCCAATCTTCCAGATCTAGTAGACCTGGCATTAGATGTGGTTCTAAAAATCTCTGAAGACTGGGCTCTGTGTTTCACCTGGTTCTGAAATGGTTATATATTTCCAGCAGTCACCATGGGTGGGATCCCAGAGAAGAGCTCACTACAACCAGGATTACCCCACCTCTCCACCCTTAAATAGGATTTTCCCAAGGCAGGAGGCCTCTGTTGCAAGTTTCTCCCCCTCCTCTTTTGGAAAATTATAGGAATTAAGATGGGGTCTAGTCATATGTCCCTGTAGTTATACTTCACTCATTGACCCACAGGCTCCCAGGAAGGTTAAGCTCTCTTACAGTACATGGTCTTTTGCTGATTGGCCATTAGCACTGTGGCCTCTTTCATTGTTATACCTGAAGCAGTGAGTGCAGTCCAAAGCAGCAAATATTAAATTACAAATACCCAGATCAATATTCCTAACTTTATCTACAAAAACGGATACATGCATACAAATTGGACAATCATGTTCAGTAAATTACCATCTTTCCAATGATAAGTTTACCTGAGCCATCTTACATCAAGCATATCTGAACCGTGACATTCATATAAGTATATTTTCATACAGAACATGGAATGCCCATCACATCTTGCATGGCCACAAATTCTGACAAAAGTCCATGTTTTTCTATATATTAAAATGCATGCATGGTAACACTTCAGTTTCATTCCCACAGTGATGTTCAACAAAAAGACAATGTTCTTAGAGATTGGAACAGTAAAACAAAGAGTTTCTGATCCTTACTAAGGATTAAGGGGAATTCTTATCCTTTCCTACTCAGCTACAGTAACCTGGATACTGCTGAACCAGTGAGATTTCATTCTCTAATTTGAAGAAAGATTAGAAGAGCAGATATTAGGGTGTAACACTACTTATACACCATGACACATAGCTCAGGAAAAAAGTTACAAGGGCCAGTGTCTTTAACAATTGTGCATTCATTAGCTTTCCCCCACAGGAGCATAGTAGCTATCACAAAGCGAAACATATGAAAAGGACTCCTTCACACACCCACATAGAAGCTTATACATAAACCCCCAACACAAAAATATTCCTCTGCATCCCCCCTCTTCCACTTCTGATGATTTGGGCTATACACGCAAAGGATTTTGTCCCATGATTTTACAGATTTTCAGTTTAAATTCATTTTATCCTTTATAACACCGAATTAAAAAGTCTGAAATCATCAAGAATGGACTGAGAACCAATGAAAAGGCACAAAATTACTTTTTTGTAACACAAAAGTTGACAAGTTGAAGTCAGTCTTTCAGCACAATGCTAACAGGCATTATAACTTCATAATTCTCCCCCCAAAAAAGAGAAGGAAAGCGGGGGAGAATGAATTATTATAGTTAAGGCAGTTGAGTCAAAGTCAGATCTGAGTTCACTAACTATGCCACAAACTTCCTGTATCACTTTTTAAGGAATTAATTTACAGTCACTCTTTCTGCGCTCTAATTCCCAGCCTTAATTTCTCCCACCCATAGCTATCTCTAGGCTACAGTTGTTACAGTGGCACAGCTACAACATTGTAGCATCATAGCGTAGATGCTTCCTACAGCATTGAAAGGTTCCACTATAGTTGAAAGGAACAGATAGGCTAATAAAAGATATTTTCATCAACCTATCTGTGTCTATATTAGGAGTTGGATTGACCTACCTATGGTATTCAGGGTGCAAGATTTTTCACAGCCCTGAGTGACATTGCCAGATCAATTTAAGTCAACTCTATTTAGGCTGAAAGTATTTCTTGGGAGGTACTCTCTCATTCAATGTGTACATTTATGATTTATTTAAAAACAACAAATAGTCTTGCAGCTCCTTAAAACCTAACAAAACATGTAGATGGTATCATGAGATTTCGTGGGCACAACCCACTTCTTCAGATGAACTTTATGATTTACGTTAAGGTACCCAGACACTGCTATAATTCAATCTCAAAAGGAAAAAAAAATATTTTTTATAGAGAAGCCACACAGAGCCTGTAAGAAAGGAATTATAAATGTATAAAGAAGAGAGAAAATAGAACTGACAGATTGGACTCTAAGACAAAGTGTAAGGTTACAAATATTCAGAATTTGAAGTGATATATAGGGGAAAAACCATCAGTAAATCCTGTGAGAACTCTAATTGTGGGTGGCTCAGCAATGGAGGGAACTGTGGCTCATAAAAGGAGGAATGAGGCACCTGAATTAATACTCCAATAGATCACCACACAGATTTCCAAATCAAAGTCTTCTGTTTTCAGCAAAAAAAGATTTAGCTTAAAAGCTTGTTTTCTTTTTACTGATAAATTGAAATTTTCAGTGGGGAGAGAGCAGGGGAGAATATATGTTCCGGCTGTCTGTAACTATCAGAGACTGGGTGCTTTTTTGAGGGAATACACTTAATAAAATAACTTCAGACCATTTGTGTGTGTGTGTCAAACATTTTACACCATTTAACAAAGTAAAAAGAACTGTGGGAAAAGCTTGATTGAGACTGCCTCAGCATGTTCAAGTATGCCTTCTGACATCATTCTTGTTTGCTTGCCAAATTTACTTTGAATCGTAACAAGTTCAGTTAAGTTTAATGAAAAAAGGGGGATATATGCTGAATAAGAAATAAAACAAATGTGGACACTATTCTTAAGATTCCCTACTACCGCAGCTCTAGCAGCAATAGCAACAGTACCGGTAGTGGTGGCACGAGGCAGATGGTATTTTAACCACTTTGATCTGTATCATCTGTAGAAATCATATTTAGATAAAATGCCAGTGAGTGGTCTCACGCTAGCATTTGCATCTCACTGTCCCCATTTCGTTCCCTCACCTGAGACAAAAGACCAAAAAAAGGTCTTGTGATAACAGCCACAGAGAGAATAGTCCACATAAATATGCCAAAGATGTTTCCCTACATCTGCCTACCTCAAGCAAAACAGCCAGTGCTAGCCCAAGCTACAGGCTGACCGGGCTACTGCCCGGGGCGCCCCATTATAGGGAACACCGTGCAGGGCTGCCGGACTGGGTGGGGGCAGAGCCACACATGCACTGGGGGTGGGGCTGCATCTGTGCTGGGCGCCCAGGGCCGCACATGCACTGCACTCCCGGGGGCAGCACTACGCTCCTGGGACGCACGAGTGGCTCGGACCAGCCCTGAAAACAGCACAATTGTCAATTGGCACAAGGCAGGTAATTGATCTTATTGATTTGGAGAAATCTCTTGGGCTTCCCCTCAATAATAATTTCCTCATACAGAACTTAGTAGTAAACTGAAAATATTCCTTTCTACACCCTGAGTGAATTGCTCACATTCACTCTCACAAGACAACAAAGACAGTCTAGTTGGTCTTCAAAAGCGTATTCTAAGAACATGCAAGAATTTAATTTAATATTTGTGATACAATCATTAGTTTTCCATTTTCTCTTCAAAGGAAAATTCAACCCTGCATTCTAGTTATTACCAGAGAACTGGCTCTCTCTTCTTATGTTGCTAATGTAATTTGGCCATATTTCAGGAATTCTTATATGAAAACTGAAGCTGATAAGAACAAAAGAAACCCTGCACTGATGTGGTTATATAAAGGAAGACACTAGCCTACTGTCCTTTCAGTGCAAGAAAATGCAACCTAAAATATATAGTCCAAATCCTAGTGTCACTGAAGTCTATGGGAAATCCTCTATTAACTTCTTCAACATGACCTAGGATCTAGCTTTGAGAGGACTAATAGGAGATCCCCTATGAGGACCATAACATTGGACTTTTCTTGGAAGGAAGTGTCTAACTCAGAAGTTTGTAGCCTGATAAAATATGAAAATCAAACCTTTAATTTATATAAGAACTGATTCCCCCCGCCACCATCCCGCCCACATCTTATGACCTGGAACAGGACTGTCTTTGTTACATTACTACATGATTAGAGAGGCTCATCCTAAATTATCTGGACTAAATTTAAAGTCATTACTATTACTACCTGTACAGTTTTGCTTATAAATATTTATGCAAAGAAAGCACCACCATAATTCCTATAGTTGAAGTCTTTATTTATACTTACACAGCTTACTACATGTTCCCTTGCATTGTGAAAAAATTAGTATAATTGATAGGAATAACCTCAGGTGATATTCAGTGCTACAGTCCAGGGTAGGGATGTTAATGGTTAACTGGTGGGGTGCTGGAGCAACCCCTCCCCCCCAATGCAGGAAGGGGGCTGCACAGTGGGGCAGCCCCCACCCCTGGCAAGCCCAGCCTGCATGTGCTGCGGGGAGGGGCACTCCAGCTTGGTCAGAGCAGTCCCCATCAATAGTGGGTCCGGAGGGGGCGGGGGCACTCCAGCCCATGCATGGCAGGTGAAGAGGCTGCTCCAGCCCACCTATGCTGGAGTGGCCTCCCTCCGCACTCCCATTTTAATCAGTTAACTGGTTAAACTTAATGTTTAAACTTGTTAGGTAATTAAATGGGATTTTACATCCCTAGTCCAGGGCAACTGCACTTTCATTTCCCCCTCAAGGTCGAGCAAAGGCACCCACTCTAAGCTCTCAGTTCTTCAGCTGTCACTTCTCTTAGGTGAAGACCTGCATCTCTCAACCTGCTGATGGAGGTATTTCCACATACAACAGCTCCCTACATCTACTGTGACCTCCCCAGCAAAATCAGGCTGCCTAAGCTGTCCAGGCTGCTTTACTATTATCCTTAGAGATGACAAAAATCATACTACAGTTAAGTTACCATTCAACACTTTCTAAGTAAGCATGTTTATTCTTAAGGTAAAAGCATTACAGAAAAAAACATGTTAAAAACAATAAAAGAACCAGCTTGCATGTTAATAAATTACTTGATATCCCTTCTCACTCTCTTAAGAGCTCTGGTCATTGTTAGCTCTTCCAACCCTTTCTTAAGGGTTTGAGAGAAGGTTTGATCTGTTTGTTGGATCAAAATGAGAGTCCCAAGTCAGTTTAAATGCAGGCTATTTATCCAAAAATCCTTTCTCTGTTTAGAAGCCCTTGGAGAATACGTTACACTGTAAGCATCACCCTTACTGGATGAAGGTAGAAAACAGGACTGGAGGTTAAAAAAAAAAAAAAAAAAAAAAAACAAATATAGAACCCTGGAGACAATCTGGATTAACCTTAAAAGACATTCAGTACTGACAGATTAATGCAATTCTGTCACCTTTTAAAAACAGACTGAAACTGGGGTGCGCGAGTGTGCGTGTAATATGTTTGCTTATACATGTATGTTTAACTTAGCCAGTGGATAATTAATTTTCTTTTTTTCTATTTAGTAAATCCTTACTTGGTTTACTATAGGATTGCTATAAGTCAGTTGTCACCAACTAATAGATTGGAATCTACTGATTGATCTTAGAGCCTCTGACAGGTGATCCTGACTGATTTGGCCCAATGGCTATCAAGTGCCGGCACTTCAGCTGCTCCTCCTCCTACAGATGAGCATCTCTGGCCCTTTACCTTGGAGCAGTTCCCCCAGGAGCCTTCTTCTTGCTGTGCAGGGCAGGGCAGGGCAGGGCCAGGAGAGCGCTGATGTTAATGTGCCCCCTTCTCTCACCCTGTAACCCATCTCCACAGAGCAGAGAGGGGGCACAACAGGACTAGAGATGGAGCAAGTTGGCTGGCTGCTTTTGGGAGAGGTGCAGGGCTAGGACAGTGGTGAGTCTGCCTTAACCCCATTGCACCACCACCCAGGAGCCACCTGAGGTAAGCAGTGCCCAGCTGGCGTCCACATCCTAAACCCTTACCCCAGTCACAAACCCCCTCCTATACCTCAAGCCCCTACCATAGCCCTGAGTCCCCATGCATCCGAACACCCTCCCAGGGCCTGCGCCTAGAACCCCCTCCTGCAACCCAACTACCTGCCCCAAGCTCAGCTCAGAGCCCTCACACTCAGTCCAGCATCCCTATCCCACTTGCTGGCAGCCTTGTCCTGCATATTGAACTCCTCATTTTTGTTTCCACCCTAGAGCCTAAGGAGGTCCATAAAATCCACTAACTCTGGAATCCCAGAAAAGTAAGTCCGGCCTGTGGCAAGCCTTGAACCTCAGCCCTCCCTGTCCCTTCCCTTCACCCCGTGGGGGCTGGAGTACCAGAAGAGTGAGGTGTCTACATTGGGGCTATATCAGTGAGGGTTGAGGGGTTTTGGAGGAACATTTTGCTTCTTTTTGTGTGGTCTCCAACTGATTTTTCTGTGGATCGGTGACCCAGCCCAAAAAAGGTTCTCCCCAGCTACAGAACTAGCAAAATGGCTCAGGTGTAATTATGTAATTAACAGTGAGTTTACATTAGCAGCTGGTAGTCTGCAGAAAGGTTTGCATTGACCTACATGGTCCACGGGGCATGCGGTGGAGACCCCCTTCTGCTCCTGGGAGAGCAGCACAGTCCTGGACAGGAAGGTTAAATCTTTGCACACCACTTTGGAAAGTTTGCTGACCCCGATGTGGGATAATCAGCTTGTCTGGGTAGCAAGAAAGAATGCTCAAAGGAACTGTTTGTGAATCTATGCTAAGATTGTTACAGTGCTTCAAGAGTTCACTTTTGTTACTGGGTTGGTGAAATCTAATTATAGAATGCACAGCCAAGTTTGGGTGTCTGCTCTGAGACTGACACTCATGATCATGAACCACTTCAGACAGCATGAAAAATAGGATTGCACAGGTTACGCTCCAATTGGAATTTAACAGTTTTGTAGAATAGCTTATATGACATGAATCCAGTCCACCCTCCCAAACCTGAGCTGGTTCTGCAAGGCTGAAGGGTAGTAAAAATTTATTTTTTGTTATTAAAAGAAGCGGGTAATTTGAATGTATACAGACAAATCTGAGTAAGGTGGTATCTTTTTCTAGTGTTACTTTACAGAGTAGATCCACACTAAGTCTTCTGCCATCTCCTGATACAAATCAGCATATCCTCAATTTATGATAATGATGACTAACATTGCTTTCCCACATTCCTTTTTTCTTTATTGATAGGCAAGATCGATTCAGGAAAGCCCCCAAGAGAATATTTTGAAATTAAAACCTACTTTCTGGTTAGGTGATTAGCTTCATTTTGCTTCTTTTTCTGGGTATGACAGATGTGTTCTTTACTGCGCAAACCAAGATAGGATAAAGAATATGAAGCTGAAATTTTGTCTATTATTACTACAGAAGAATTTTAAATTAAATACTCAACATTATGTAGTTTGTATGTTTTCATAAGAAGAGATATGGACAGTAGTATAGACATTTTAAAATAAATCATCTAAACCAGAAATATCCCCAAAGGTACCCACAGCAACTCAATATGGGGAACAGGGGATGTGAACTATAAGTAGAAGGAAAAAGAAATGTGCCTCCTTACAATACCATCAGATATCACCACTGTCACCTCTGCCAATTTATTATGGAACAAAATACTTCTGTTACTACCAAGATTAATTGAACTGATAATAAATGATAGTAGTATTCACCAGACTTTTACAGACTCTTATGCTCTGAAATAAAATAGATACAACATAGATGTAAAGTCACAATAATTAGCAATGGTAATAGTGATAGAAATGTAGCCATGTTAGTCTGGTGTAGCTGAAACAAAATACAGGACTATGTAGCACTCTAAAGACTAACAAGATGGTTTATTAGATGATGAGCTTTCGTGGGCCAGACCCACTTCCTCAGATCAAATAGTAGAAGAAAATTGTCACAACCATATATACCAAAGGATACAATAATAAAAAAAATGAACACATATGAAAAGGACAAATCACATTTCAGAACAGAAGGGGGATGCGGGGGGGGGGGGGGGGAGGAGAGGAAGGAAGGTGAATGCCTGTGAGTTAATGATATTAGAGGTGGGGAAGGGTAGATGTCTGTGAGTTAATGGTATTAGAGGTGATAATTGGGGAAGCTATCTTTGTAATGGGTAAGGTAGTTGGGGTCTTTGTTCAGCCCCCTGCGGAGGAATCCTCTGAACTGGCATTCATGCTAAAATTCGACACTCTCCGCAAGGGGCTGAACAAAGACCCCCAACTACCTTACCCATTACAAAGATAGCTTCCCCAATTATCACCTCTAATACCATTAACTCACAGACATCTACCCTTCCCCACCTCTAATATCATTAACTCACAGGCATTCACCTTCCTTCCCCTCCTCCCCCGCATCCCTCCTTCTGTTCTGAAATGTGATTTGTCCTTTTCATATGTGTTCTTTTTTTTATTATTGTATCCTTTGGTATATATGGTTGTGACAATTTTCTTCCACTATTTGATCTGAGGAAGTGGGTCTGGCCCACGAGAGCTCATCATCTAATAAACCATCTTGTTAGTCTTTAAAGTGCTACATAGTCCTGTATTTTGTTTTAGCAATGGTAACATTTTGATTTGCAATGTGCCATATTCAATTACTTTCTTTACATCTTTACATGAGAATTTCTACATTTATGTATTTAAAAAGAATCTTCTGCTGATTTTAACATGTCCTTAGTTCTTAGACACTGTTGTATCTCTCCAATAATAGTAAACAGGAAAAAGGGTCACTCTTAAGATTCTTTTAAAATACATTAACCAAAAGGCAACCCATTACATTTCAACATGCAAATTGTTTAATAATGACATTTTGTCTGTAACGTGATTACTTCTGTGGCAAAAAGTCCCGACTCTGAACTAGTGAGGATGTTTCTAACTGAACATCACCACTAGTTATTCATGACCCTACAGAAACTACAAGCTGTTTTCATATCACCATCATTATATCACATACATTGTTCCAATGATCTCTGAATATATGTTTTTGAAGCTCACAAACAAGTATCTAAAGGTAACAAATCAGAAAATATTTTTCCCACATACAGTATTTTCTCATTTCCTCAGCATGATTCATCAATGAATCCATATCTCAATGCATGAAAGGCAAGAACTGCAATTATTTCCCCAAAGCTTGTTTTCTAAGCCATATTGGATCTGAAACACAGCTAAATAATTCTATTTATATCATTTTCTCCAGCATTAGTAGCTGTAATAGACTCCCAGCCTTGTGTTTGTGCAAGTAAAAGGTACAAGTAGGCAAATAAAATACTAGTATTACAACAATATACACAACAAAGTAGTAAGAAAGCACTAATGGGGAAAAAAACCACAAAGAATTTATTTTCACAAGCTAAAAAAAAGGTATCACACACTGCTGAGTTAGCATGGTCCCTAGACTTCTTGTTGCTTCTAACATAGGAGTGGACAAAATAAGTCCCATAGGCTGCATCCAGCCAGCAAACATTAAGATTCAGCCTGCCAGTATCCTGAAGCCCAGCGGGACCCTCGGGCAGGTTCTCTGGCTGCCACAGCCCCATACTCTCAAAGTGGCTGGCTGCTGGGGCCAGTGTGTGCATCTCTGTGCAGCACGCCCCTTGGGGTAGGGAACCTACACATCCTGTCCCTGGCCCCCACCACCATCCTCTCAGCCTTCCATTGGCCAGCCATGCTTGCAGGTGCATGCAGAATGCAGAGGGACTCCCTCCCCCAGCCCCCCGACACTCAAGGGGCATGCAGCAGAGACATGCATAGGGTTGCCAGGTGTCCGGTTTTGAACCAGACAGTCCGGTATTTGAGCTTTCTGTCCGGGAAACAAATTGAGAAAATACTGGACATAAAAATGTCTGGTAGTTTCTAATTAAACATGTTTTATCATCATCATGATTATCAGTACATAGTTGCATATTGCCTGGCTGGTAGACACGCTCACGCTCTGTGTACACAATTACACAGTAGAGGGGTGGGTGGTGATGGAATCCCTGGGGCTGGACTCGCCCATGCGATCCACTGGGACCATGCGTGGGACAGGCAGCGCCCTGGGATCTGCGTACACCAGGACCAGCCCTGCTTCCTGCCAGCTGGTTTCCCCTCTACCTCTTCTCCCACTGCAGCCAGCCCCCCACCCCCTCTCCTGGCCAGCCCTGCTCCCCCCACGGCCAGTTCTCCCCATCACCGCCCCATCTGAGATCAAGTATGTCGGTATTTTTGTCGAAACCATCTGGCAATCTTAGACATGCACATGCTGGCCGCAGTAGCCAGCTGCTTTGAGCAGTGTGTGTGGGAGTGCAGCAACCCAAGAGTCCTACAGTAAGCGCCTCATAGGCAGAGCCTATGCAACACCAATAGGTGGAACCCAACCTGGGACCTCTGTAGCTTAGTGCATGAGCCTCTTCCTCCTGAGCTAAAAGCCAGCTGGCTCTCAACTAATGCTGTAGAGCAAACTCATTCTAAGTGTCACTATAAGGGACGGTGAACCACAGCCTGCTTGAGGTTACTTCGCAACCTAAATCCTCTGCACCTCAGGTCACAATCCCCTCTAATGCCAGGTCACTAGCCATACCCTTTGCTCTCCCTTCCTGCGTCCCTGCCCCTGGTGACAACTCCCTCACAGGTCCTTCAACCCCTCCCATACCCCTCTCTCAGGTCAGAATTCTCTCCTGCACCCATACCCCCTCCTAGACCTCACATCCCTCCCACACCACAGTCCCCTACCTGGAGCTACCTCCTGTGTCCATCTTCCATCCCAGGATTCACAACACCTTTAATTAGTATCATAGAGAAGTTCAGCCCTTGACCACTTTCCAAATTCTCAGAGTGGCCCCTCAAAAAAAATTGCCACCCCTGCTCTAACCCCCTATATGTCAACACAGAAAAACCTCTCACTGCCAGCTTCAGGATGCTTTAAATCCAGGCTAAATGTATATGCCTGAAGTCAGGTTTTATTTCAGTCCAGGATAGCAGCCTGCCTATTTTGTAGTGAGAACTCAGTCTAACCAAGTCCAGATGCTAACTGTCCCTCTGATGCGATCTCCAACTCCAGCGGGCTGTACTTTAGCCAACTCCTCTCTTCTGTACTTTAAGGGTAAGTGTACACAGTGATAAAAGACCCAGGGCATGCTGGCTCAGGCTGCAGGGATAAAAGTTGCTGCGTAGACCTGCAGGCTTTGGCTAGAAGCCTGAGCTCTAGGATCTCCCCCCTCCTCCACCCCCATTAATGGTCCCAGAGCTCAGGCTCCAGCCCAAGCCAGGACATCTACACAAACAGTCTTTCACCTGGGAGCTTGAGTCCAAGTCACTTGACCAGGGCCACCTGAGGGATTTGTATCTGTGTAGATGTACGTTTGGTCAACTACACTGATTCAGTGTCTTAACTCCATGCTTGCCCACTCCATTTCTGCTGCATTTCCACAGCATTTTTACAGATATGCCATCCAAGGAAATGCATTCTGAATCATTATGTAGTTTGCAGACTGAATTCCTTAATGACACGCTCATTAGAAGTTCTTTGCTTTCACCTTCAGAGCTGCCTGCATTAATAATGAGTAGCTCCATTGGAGTTATTTACATAAAGTATTGTTCTCATGTCACTGCTACAGACAGCAGCTTCATGCTAGAAGAGAAAGAGAGAGAGAGAAACACCATACAAATGAATTCATGTCATGGTCTAGTTCAGTGAACCACTAAAAGCCAGGAAATATCCCACGCAAAAGAAAAAAAAAATCAATCCATCCCAGCAAAAGAGTTAGTATTGCATCTTTGGGGATGTAGTTACATAGATCTGGTATAAATAATAGGGTTTTCAAGGGACACACACCACTTATGCTGGGCTAGCCTAGGTGTTCTGGGAGAGAAACAGACTTGTTAATGTCTCTCTGACTGTCTTGATGGGCTGGGTTTTTAAAAGGGTTTAAATAACTTTCTAAGAGACTTGTGCTCCTAAGTCACTTATGTCATTTCCACCTCAGGTGCCTTTCATGACTGGAAATAGTCACCCTGGACATAGTTTGACCTATTGTATTGCTACCAAATACAATGCGAAGTAGAATTTAAATACTTAGGGCTTTAATCCACTCTATTTAAAGATCGACATACAACTAGCAGAGCAAGATCTTGCCTAAGAGTTTGTCTATACGGCAGCTGGGAGATACAATTCCCAGCACAAGTAGATAGAAACATGATGGCTCTGCTTGACTTATAGTGCTAAAAATAGCAGGATAGTCACAGCAATATATGAATCAGCTCAGGTTAGCCAACTGAGTGCAATCCCGTCTTACTCCTAAGTACCTACTTGGATAGACAGCCCAAACCTCTACTGACATGCTACTAATTTTAGCATGCTAGCTTGAGCAGAACTAGTTAGCATGTATCTGTTTGGGCTGGAATCTCACCTCCCAGCTGCTGTACAGACATACTCTATATGGTCATACAATGCAAGGATTAAAAGTTCAAGGTAAAATTTTAACTGACTTACAAGGAATCTGAGGTATCCATAACACCACCCTATTTTTATCTAAAGAATTCATAGGGTTTGATGGAGCTGTGCTGCTTTACACCAGATGAAGATTTAGTCTTTACTATCTCATTTTGTAAAAATTAGGGTAGGAACAAGCAGAGCTTACTTAGTTTGTGAATTGATGTCATTGCCACCAGGAATAAAAATCTCTCTTAAAGCTGAATCTCACAGGCATCAAATGGCAATTCCAACTTGCATCAATGACATCACAATTCCAGATTTGAAACTTCCTGTTAAGATTGAACAGACCTTTCATAAACCGGGTCACTATGGACTGAAAAGAAACTGATCTATGTTTTAATTTAGTGCAAAAAGTAACTAACCAAAAGAACCAAAAAGGAACATTTCTCTGATTCAGATTGACAGTTTTGACAACTTTCTGCATTTATGTGGACAAGCGAAACAAATTGTGTCCTTTTAAACAGCAATTTTGAAAGATCTGGTGTGTTACGACTTTTCAGTTCTCATCTTACTTTTCAGTTGCCACACAAAACACAGAAATCATTCCATAATTTGTCAAAGCCTCAGCTCATAGCCAGAAACAGCAAGAAGGAACTGAAGGGAGATGTGGATAGTTCCACCCTTTATACCAGGGGTCAGCAAGCTTTCCAAAGTGGTGTGCCAAGATTTAACTCTCCTGCCCTGGGCTGTGCCGCTCTCCTGAGGGGTAGGGGGTCTCCACCGTGTGCCCCATGGACCATATGGGTCAATGTAAACTTTTCAACGAACTACTAAAGAAAACTCACTGTTAATAACAGTTACACCCAAGCCATTTTGCTAGTGCTGCAACTGGGGAGAAAAATTTAAATTTAAATTATTATTCAACAGATTAAGCATTTTAACTTTATTTTTAAATAAAGTAAAATATTATGTCCAACGTAAAAGGTTTCAATGTTTTCTTTTTGGGTTGGGGATCAGTGACCCACAGAGAGAAAAAAAAAAAATCAGTCAGGGACCACAAAAGTGAGAAGCAAAAAAAACCTCCCAAAACCCCCAACCCTCACTGAAATAGCCACTAACTGAGACACCTCACTCTTCTGGCACTCCAGCCCCAACAGAGTGAAAAGGGACAGGGAGGACTGAGGTTCAGGGCTTCCTATAGGCAAGGTTTCCTTTCCTAGGGTTCCAGATTTAGTGGACCTCCTTAAGTTCTGGGGTGGAAACAAAAATGAGGGGTTCAATGTATGGGACAGAGCTGCCAGCAAGCAGGATAGGGATGCTGGACAAGGTGAGGAGGGAAGGGTCTAGAAGGGACTGATTTTTCTGTGGGTCAGTGACTGCTGCCCCAAAACAGCTTCCCCACCCATCCCATAAACGAAGACAATGTCGAAACATTGTGTGTTTGACATATTATTTTAAAATGAAGCCTGGCCAACAAGCCCCCATTTGTTGCAAGCCCGCATCTGGCTGCGGCATCATAACACTCCTGCACCTCCCCAGATCTGAAACCTGAGCCCATCATACACCTAAACCCCTGCCCTGAGCCCCCACATCTGAAAACTCATACACCCACATATCCGTAGCCTTGCACCACAACATTCCTACACCACTCACACACTGAAAACCTGTGCCCTGAACCCATAATACACCCAGCCCCCCTGCCCTGAACCCCTCATACACTCCAATCCAAACTCCTGCACAACCCTGTGGCTTGCTTAGCACCCCAACCCTCCACCTGACCCCAATACTCTCCTGCCTGGAGCTCCCTCCATGAACCAGTATCCTATTGTCCATCTCCTCCTGCACCCAAATTCCCTCCCAGAGCTTGCACCTCTCACCCCCTTCCCACACCCAAATCCCTCATTCCAACTTCAGATCCTACACCTCCTGTCTCAATGCAGTGAGAGTTATAAGGGCTGTGGACAGCAAGTGATGGAGAGGACGGGAATGGAGAGGGCAGGGTCTCAAGGAAGGGGTGGGGTCTTGGAGAAGGGATGGGGTAGATCATGACTTGCCTTGACATTTAAAATGTGATCTTGGGTGTAAAAAGATTGGAGACCACTGGAGTACATGTTTCATTCTCAATGGGTACCAGCTCAAATTCACTGAGCATGCACACACTGCTGCTTATGGGATATACTGTATTGACTCAAGTATCTTGTTGCCCACATTATTTTTCTATGGATATTCATTTAACATATTTGGATTCAGCAATGAGTGGCAGATATTTGAGTTTGGAACAAAGATGAGGGATTTTGTTTTTTAGACTCTCCACAAAACCACACTGGTTTCAATGGAACAATTGACAATGATGTTAGCTACTGAGAAGAAGTGTATTTTAATTGACTTATTCTTATTATAAACATTCACTATTAATCTTTCTCCTGTGGCTAAATAGGTTATAAGCAACCACAAAAATCTAGCCAATGAAAGTTTTAAACAATATTATGCATACTACCACACAATTTTCAGTCTTTGTCCCCTAGTTAAATAGTGATCAATATTAGATACTATTTTGCTCTGGAAGTAAAGACATGCCTAGGTTTTGGCCTTCTCTGGTCTTCATTGCTAAAAGTGAACTTACACAATGTATAGAAAAGTAAAACTCCAGACCCTTCCATTGTGATGGCGAAAAAACAATAGGGTGACCTTGCAGACATTAAGCTTGGTTTTAGAGAGATACGATCAGATTAGTACACTGGGAATAAGCATCCAAACCCTGCTTCTTCTCTCTTTTGTATTGAAAATGACAGCTGAAAAGAGTCTATATCAGCTACGTGGCAGCAGTGACAGTTCTGCACAAAGGGAGGCTCACATCTCTAGTTTTTGCTTATTCTCAGATCACCCCATCACCCAAGACAGCATTAAGTTTTCTGACAGATCTTCTTTGTTCAACTGAAACCGCAAGGATATACAGACTTACTTACCTGATAGTGAATTCCTATAAACATACTCTTTCATTTCATCATATCCTGCTCCAACATAATAATTCAAAAGATCTGATAAAATAATTTATGGAGAGTCTAAATGACCTGATCTGGAGTTTGCATAATCTCAACTTTAAATATTTTAATGTTCAACCTGAAATCTGGATAATTAACATGGAATTTAAGTCTATGGCTTTCATTGTGAAATACATTTACAGTAACCAACAAGTTCATTAAGTCATTATTTTGATATCAGTAGAGAAGTGTGGTTTAAGCAAATCTGAGAAGTAATGTCTAAAAATGAAACAAGGAAAAAATATATCTGAATGATACCATACGAGACTGACATTTCTTTATCTGAAAAAAATCTTGAATGTCAATTGCTAACCACAATTTTCTGTGTGTGTGTTTAAGATTTTCATTCTCTGCTCTATTTTCATTTCTCTTCTGTCCCCATCATGTTGATACTTAAGTGTCTCTAGGAAATGCCAGACACTCCAACTCTTGTAAATTGTGTGAACTATAGAGAAGTAAGCCAGTGGAAATTAAATCATATAAAATGTAACTTTCCCTCCATGCTGCTTTGTCAGAAACTGCTACTTGGTATGCATTAGTCCCCCATAAATCTTGACTGTTTCTGTGTTGGCAAATTTTGAATGTACATATTAGAATATTCTGATGAGGCAGTCTTGTTAAAAGTACTATTATCTTATTTTCCCCATATGCAAGTAGTTTGTGATATTTCATATAATGCCTCATCTTGAAAGAGCTGAGTTGTATTTATTAAGTTGTAATCATATCAAAACCTAGCAGCCTCTATGTGAAGAATGGCAGCCAACTGTGGAGGAAGGCAAATAAAGGAAATTTTTGGTTAAGGACAACATCCCAACACTTATAAATGCCAGAGTATAGCTACTTTCTATATAAAGTTGGAAACTGCAACCTTGGTTGGTCTTTTTGTTTTGCTTTAAAGGACCACATCTGAAATACTTACAGGAAGATACAGTGAGCAATTTACTTCAGAAGGATGAAAAGCTGAGTCAACTATGGACATAGTTGAGAGAAGTGGAAAAACAGGGCACTGGGATTGGCATCACTGACAGTTTGAACATATATGTCAGGATGAGTTAGGCAGGACCTTAAAAGAATAAATAATTTATTTTCACATTCTGCATAAGTGTGAGACAGCAGAGGTATCTGAAGGAGGTACTAACAATAAATATTTAAAAAAAAAGAGGTAAAAAGTTCATTTTAGCAGTTGCATTCTGGATGATCTGTAGGAAGGGAATGTGAATACAGTGGAGAAAAGGAGACAGCTGAAAGTCAAGATACAAGATTATCTGAGAATAGACAAGATTTGTAGATGACTGAAAAGGAAGGTCTGGATTTTCAAAACATGGTGGAGAAAAGAAAATAAGATGTGGACAAAGCCTAGATGTGTGGAAAGAGGGAGGTGACAGCAAAGATTGCACATATGTGAATCTACAGTAAACTGTAAAATTATAAACATTTATAAGCAACTGAAGAGTGTAACACTTTTCAGTACCACAACATCAAAGGGACATTCAACTAACTTCACACCCTCTAATGTGAAATATGGCCATCGAGTGCCGCCACCAATGCATGGATGGATGGATGGATAGATGGATGCCAAACTGTACAGTCTCTCTGACAAAGGTTAAATGGACAAGTTGGATATCAGAAATAGTAATACACAAAAACCTATAGGAGCGCATTTTAACCTACCTGGGCACTCATTAATGGATTTTAAAGTAGCCATTCTTCTACAAAGAAATTTCAGAAAACAACTAGAGAGAGAGACTGCAGAGCTGGCCTTCATATGCAAATTTGACACTATTTCTCATGGCTTGAACAAAGACATGAACTGGAGGGGCCATTATATTCAACACCCAAATTACATCAAAAGCTAAGTATGGGACACTTACAGCCCACTCAGTCTCATTAGGACTGGCACTACAACTGACATTTTTTCCTTCCCCTCTCCCTTCTTTTTCTGTTTTAAATTGGGAGATTTCCCCCTTTTTTCTCCACTCTCATCTGAGGAAGTAGGGTTTGCCCATAAAAAGCTCATGAGATTATATATATTTGTTAGTCTCTAAGGCTACATCTAGACTACAAAGATAAATCGGAAAAAGAAACGCAATTTGTGGTATGCAAACTGAATATGTTTTTCCAATTTTCTTCCAAAGGGAGCTTTTCTGAAATTTCACCTGTCTACACGGGGCCAAATTTCAGGAAAAAAACAAAAACAAAAACAAAACACACCACTTTCAGAACATCCCTTCTTCGTAAAACGAGGTTTATAGGGATGCCAACCAAATGCTCCGCTTTTCCAACATTTTTTTCAGAAAAGCAGACACATTCCTTGGACACAGCAGAGCTTTTCCGGGATACCAGAGATCTAGACATACCCCAAGGTGCTACAGCTCTTATTCCTACTTTGAAGGAATTTGAAGTAGGAATAAGAGCCTCCGGAAAAGGGCGCTTTTTCCGGAGGATCGGGGCCAGTCTAGACGCTCTTTTCCGGCTTTTTTAAAAGCCGGAAAAAAGCGGCGGACATTTTTATTTAAATGCCGCGGGGGATATTTAAATCCCCCGCGGATTTCCCTACGACGACTGGTGAAATTTACATGCCCCTTCCGGAAAAGGGGCCAGTGTAGACGTAGCCTGGGAGTGTTCAAGTTGGAAAAGAAACAACTAAAAGGGAATATGATAGAGATCTATGAAATCATGACTGGGGTGGAAATGTTAAATAAGGAAATGTTACTTGTTCCTATAACACAAGAACTATGGGCCACCACATTAAATAGGTAGCAGGTTTAAATCAAATTAAAGGAAATGCTTTTTCATATAATGCACAGTCAACCTGTAGAACTCCTTGCCAGAGCATTTTGTAAAAGGCAAAACTTCAACAGCATTAAAAAAAAAAACCCTAGATATTCATGGAGGAAAGGTCCATGAGTGGTTATTAGTTTGGATGAACAAGGCTATTGTCCCTAGCCTTAGTCAGAAGCTGGGAATAGACAACGGGAGATGTATCACCAGTTCTGCTCATTCCCTCTGGGACACATGGCACTGGTCACTGTCAGAAGGCAGGATACTGGGCTAGAGAGACCTTTTGTTGGACCTAATATGGCTGGTTTCATGACAGGATAACATTTGATGTCTCTGTGAAAATATAGCCAAATAAGTCTGAAATTTGAGCCTCTGAAAATCACCATTTACACATGTTCAATAGAGGCTTGTAAAGGGCAGAGAGCAAAATTCTCCAAACATTCTAATTCCAGGGAGCATATGTCATCCCCACAGAGGACAGTAAGCATTCTCAAGTCCTAGGCTGAGCAGTATGTTACCAGCAATTGCTCCCCAAGGCTTCTGATGTTAGCAGTCATTTGAAATATTTATTTAGCAGTAAAAGATTATGTTAACATGCAATTAAGGATGTTTGGTGGCATATTGAGCAAACCCACACACTTCTGAAAAAAAAAAAAAATCAGTAAATGCAATTTAGGCTCCCAAACAAGCTTCTCTCTTCCCTCTTTGACAAATGCCCCCATACACCCCATGTCACGTTACTGAATTTGAGGGAAGCAGCCAGATCACTGCTGCACCCATAGGTGGGGGTGTTGGCCCCAAAAATGGTATAAAAGGGTGCCATGTGGGGTGTTGAATAGAAGCTTACTGTCTGCTAATCCTATGTACGCTAGTCATGTGACTGTATGTCTGTGTGTGTAGTTAGGAATCTGTAATCTACGTGGATACTGCATGTGGTTGAGCACTGGGCAGAGCCCGGCCTATGGACATGCTAATTAGCGAGGCCCTGTGGGACAATGGCACTCAATGGGCCAAGGACACACCTAAAAAATGAGGGCTGACACCTGAGGGCTGCCAGCAGGGAACATAGGGATAGGCCGTGGGCCAGGTGACCTGCTGTAGCCAAGAAGAGACCAGGAAGGAGGGATAAATAGGCCATGTGGTCGACTCCATCTTGGTACTCAGCTCAGCACTTCATCCCAGAGGCAGCAGTGCAGGGATCGAAGAGCCAGGAAGAACTGTGGACCCATCCTGATCTAGGATGCGCAATAAGGACTTTTGAGCCAGCAGCTGTAACATCTCTGCTAGAGCCTGCATCAAGAACTGGGAGATTCGATGCATATAATGTACTATCCTTCAACAATCTTACTCTCATGCTTTTCTTTATTGTAATAATAAACCTTTAGATGTTAGATGCTAAAGGATTGGCTCAGCGTGGTTTGTGGGTAAGATCCAGAGGGTAAATTGACCAGGGATCTGTGGCTGGTTTCTTGGAACCGGACAGAACTTGTTCGGGGTAGGTGGGATTGGGTTCTAAGACCCCCCCCCCCCATCGGTGTATGAGGCTCGGGGCCATCTGGGGCACGGATATTGCTGGGGTGTCAGAGGGGTTTTGCTCGTGAGGCTTCAGGCAGGCTGCTGAAGCGCTCTGTGGGACTGGTTTGTGGCCTGTTTGGAGAGGTCACCAGTCTGGGGGCTGTAAGGAGCCAGGAAGTTGAGCAATTCATCCTGAGCGGATGTCCTCAGCTGTGCCCAGACATGGCCCGGTCCGTCACACCCCATTAATACTAATACACACACACACACACACACACACACACACCCCCTCCTGAAATGTACAAACTCTTCACTTACTTGTGCAACTCTTTCACTTTTATTCTATAAGGACACGGGAGGGGGAAGGAGGGGGAAGAGGGTTGCCTATGGTAATGTAATGTTCTCAACAGAATGAGACCATATAATGGAGATGAGCACACCTGAAACAGTTCTGAGACATACTAACTATTCCATTCCTCTCAATGGATGTTCTCCCCCCCCCCCCCCCCCCCCCAAGAATTTTCAAGTCTCATATACATGACAAATGCCAACTCAGCTCCTCACCCAAAAGGATAATATCATCCAATATTGGCACATATGGGGGGGAGGGTGGAGGAGACAACATCCTGTAGATGGGCCCCCAGATCCTAGTACATAATGGGGAGCTCTGGGTATGTCTGAGGACAAGGTCTCAATATCTGAGCTCATTTGAGGGAGGCAAGGAGGACTCAGACCCCACTCAGAGACTTCTAGATCTGGGTACACACATATATGGTTGCCAGATGGTTGAAACAAAAATACCGAACACCCCTTCATCCCACCCACCCCCCAAAATGGGAAAAAAATTCTGTTGAAGGGGAAAAAAAGGGGGGGAGGGAAGACCAAAGCTGTTGGGGGGGGGGGGGAAGGACTCCAAGCAAGCCAAAAAAAAAATTTAAATTAAACAGCATTAAAAGCATGTTCTTTTTAAGAGTTAGGGCAGGGATAGAAACAGGGGAGCATTTGAGTACTAAGACCCAGGGGAAAGCACTGCTTCCCCTAGGTCTTTTTGCTGGCAGCCATTTTGTGCCAGCAGCCTTGGGGAACCAGGTAAGCATGGGGGTGTGGGGGAGGCCAGGTGCCCAGCATTTTCTCCTCCTGGTTGGGAAAAAATTCAGAAAATACCAGACATTTTAGGTGTCCGGTATTCTCTGAATGTTTTTACCAGGAGCTGAAAATACCAGACTGTCCAGGTGAATTATGGACACCTGGCAACCCTACACACATGGGAGGGGAATGTAAGGCTCACATGACTAATGCCCCCTCAGTTCCCCTGGCACTCTCCCCCAATGCCTCCCCATACATCCCCTCCAATTAACTTCCTCCCTTTACGGCAGCCCCACTTCCTCTTTCACCTCCACTTCTCCACCCCTGAATGCCTTTCCCCTCCCAAGAAGTCACATGCCTATTTCCCCCCAAAAAATACTATGCTACAATTTGAGCCCTGGATGACAGTTTCATTTTGGGCATGATGTAATCAATCTCCAGCCTCTCATTCCGAAACATTTTTTTCTTAGGTGGAGAGTTACGATCTACTTCTCCTTAGTTATCTTAATTGAAGGCTAAGTGCACGGCCACCAATCTCAATAAGATCAGTGAGTCATCCAGTCATTAGTACCCTCCATTGAACAATAGAAGGAAACCTTTCAGGGGGGCGGAGGGAGAGGGGGGGCTGTAACTCAAATCTGTATAATAAAACATTCATGGCTGATCTGTGTCAGATGAGTGGGGCTATGAATGCAGTGTTGGCATTTGGGTATGGGCTGGAGCCTGGCTATTCCAGAATCCTGTCTTCAATCTGTGCCCAAAGGTCCACACTGCAATTTAATACCTCAACAGGCCAATGATCAATGTAAACCAACATTGATCAGCCTCAGGTATTTTACTGCAGCATAGACATACTTTTACAAAAATGTATTTAAAAATTGCTAAGGGGGAAGGCTTGTTTCTACAAAACCCCTAGATCAGATGACTGAATTTGAGTCACTAATCCTACATCCACTACCCTATATCCTCCAGGAGGCCCACCAAATTACATAAGAATCTGACTAAGCATGTGGATTTCAGAAGAGTTTGAAAAGGTAACCTTTAAAAGGGAAGTCATAATGCAACCTTAACTATAGTGGTACTGCCATGTCACCCTAAAACTATTGACATAAGAGGTAATTTACATTAGTATATCAAAGGAGGAAATACTTGCACTCAAGATCTCAAGACAAACACACCACATTTGATCTGAGGAAGTGGGTCTGGCCCACGAAAGCTCATCATCTAATAAACCATCTTGTTAGTCTTTAAAGTGCTATATTGTCCTGCATTTTACCACATTTGAGGACATTACAGACTAATATACCCTAGAAGAGTTATATATAAGAAAGGCAGTGATTCCTAGCAAATCAAGCACTGGACTGGGATTCAGATGACACTCTCCATTCCCTGATCTACCATAGGCTTGCTGGGTGACGTTGGGTAAGTCATTTCTATTCTGTACCTCAGTTTCCCCTTCTGTAAAATAGGGAAAATAGTACTGGCTTCCTTTGAAGATGTTTTCAGATCTACTTAAAGTATGCTATCAAATTGCTCACTCAGCTGCTCAGTTGATTTTTAAAAAAAGCTGCTGCATATATGAAATAATCTCAATTTATTTGTTTATAAACAGAGAAAATCTGAAATTCATACTATGGATAAATGGCTTATCTTAGGCATTTATATAGTTCCCATCACAGTAGTACCTGAATACCTCACAATCTTGAATGCATTTATTCTTAATGCCTGTGAGACGTACAGAAGTGCTATTATATCCATTTTACAGATAGGAATTCAAGAACAGAAAAATGTTCAAGGTCTTACAGGAAGCCTGTAGTAGAGTTAGAACCTGAGGGCAGGTCTCCCAAATCCTAGACTAGTAACCGACATTCAATCCTACATTAAACCATCATTCTTTTCCTAATTTTCCAGACCACACTACTACTTTAAAAAAAAAAAAAAAAAAAAAACGGTTCCCTTTTACTAACATGATTTTTTTTTGCGCTCTCGTATACCCCCTCCTCCAATGCAAGCCAATTTCAAAACAAGTTCAATTATTTTAAAAGTGTAAAAACAGAATGTTTTGGCTGTTCTAAATCTCCTCTCCCCCTTTTTTCCAGCTGAAAACATTCACCAAATTTGAGAAAGTTTCAAGGAGAAAACCAATATGTTTCAGCAAGTTTACTTTCAGAAAAGAAAAAAAAATCCTTCGGCTGTATGCACTACCTTCCTAACTTTTAGAGCCCTGAAAGGAGTATTAATTTCTTCTGATGATGAAAGAATACATCCTGTGAAGTCTTGTTTAAAAGGACAAAGTTCTCCCTTTAAAATTAGGAAGAATGTATTTAGTATTTAATTGTGTCCTTTAATAAAGAACTGTTCCATGAGTTGAAAGTTAGAAAAAAAAATTACATCTTAATTCACTTATGCCCATTGCTATTTTAATAGACCTAGACAGAATAATGGGTTGCCTGTGTGTAATTATCTCTTATAATAGTTGTTTTCAAGATGTGAACTGTTCTAGATTTTTTATATGCATTACAGTAATGCAAATATGTACGAAGAGCTTCATTGTAACTCAGATGGCAGTCAGCTCAAATGTAAGAATTCTTTTTATTACTGCTGTAAATCCATTGAATTGTTTGTGACAGACGCTAAAGATTTGTTTTAATAGTTACAACTGTGCCATAGAGATTCTGCAAAAATGGCCTCAGACAAGGATTTCCATTAGTTTAGTTTCAGAAAATTAACCTCAAACACTCAAGTTGATTGAAAGTAGATATCAAATAATTGAAAAAATGAGAATTTGGTTTAACAATGTTTGAAAGTAATGAAAACAGAATTAAGGGACAAAAATAGGTTTTTGTGCCCTGCTAAGGAATGAACAGGGAAGAGTGCATATTAGGATAACATCCACCGTTCCCTGGACTTAAGTTATTATTGGCGATTAACTCACTTTCCTTGTCTTCCAGTCTCAAGTGCTCTCTGCTTTCCTTTACTCCATCAAATGACTCAGCCTCTTCCCAAGACTTCTAGTGCCCATAACAGATTTTGAAGCCCAAATGCCTCTGCTGAGTTCCAGCAATACATTGATCCCCTATTGCTACCACATCCCATTCAACTCTACGCATCATAGCCTCTCATTTTTAAATCTGAATCTTAAATGGTTAGTATAATAAGAAAGTTTGTCACAATCCAAGGAAGCAAAGCTTATTTTCCACGTTTTCCTTGAATTAAAAAACAAAACAAACAAAAAATACAACCACTTTGCATTTATTTGTACTCCAAGTACTGTCAGTAGAACTGTCTCGCTTTCTTATGGCCTGGGATTAAGTTTAAGGTGCTATCTCTACAGTGTTGCTAATTGGCAGTCAGAGTGAATGCTAATCAATTTTCCTCTCATTCTCCTACTATACCTCACCTCCAAAAGCACATCCCACCCAAGTTCAAATTTAACAAAAAGAATATATTTTAAAAAAAGACCCAAGAAATACTGGTAAGAAGAATTTGAAAATACCCAAGCAGTATTGGCCCAAGAAACTGTTTGAGTAACAGGTAGCCAAGAAGAACCACACCCCTCTCTTAGGCTCACTTATTCACACAAGCACATGGCCATGCAGCCTAGGCAGGCAGGCAGGCAAGCTAAGAAATGTAATCTCTGAAAGCTTTAGCTCTGCAGGCAGGCAGGTAGGTAAATCTTCTGGCCAGAGCCTGCATCTGGTACTCCAGCCCCTCCGTTCCCCAACCCACATAACCAAAACCCTCTCCCCGCTCTTGCACCCATACCCCGCTTCCAGATCTGGGGAAGGAGATTGGGGTACCAGATCACAATATCCTTCTACCCTAGGTCACATCCCAAACCCCCATCTCCTTCGCCCAAACTTTCACTCCCAGACTCTATTCTCCCTCCTGCACCACAGTCCTTTACCGAAAGCTCTCCTCTGCACCCAACCTCCATCCCAGACTTCACATCTCCTCTATTAATATCATGGAAGAGTGCAGCCTTGGACCAATTTCCAAAATCTTGCAGTGCCCCCCCACATAAAAAATTATTGCCCACCCCTGGGTAGGGATGTAAAGGACTAGTTGACTAGTCACTCCTCCCCACTTGCTCCTTCTATCAGATAGAGGCAGCAAGAGAGGGGGAGAAGGAGAGGGTTACTTAAAAGCAGCAATGCCATATGGAGCCTAGGGTCAGTTGCGGAGTCCCCAGCTGATCCCAGGCTCCAAACCACTTTGAAGTGCTGCCCAGAGCCAATCCCAGGCTCTGCACAGCAGTTCAAAGAGTCTTGGAACCAGGGATCAGCTAGGGCAGTGGTCCCCCAACACAGTGCCTGCGGGTGCCATGGCGCCCGCAGGGGCATTTGTGTGTGCCCGCCAAGTGCTCGGGGCTGGCCTGGCCTGGCCCGGCCCCGGGCACGTGGCGCATGCATGGTGCCGGAGCCGGCCCCGGCACACGGTGAGGGCCGGTCCTGGGAGCACCGCGCATTGGCCGCCCGCGCTCTGGGCGCGAGGCGCTTGGCCTTGGGCGTGCGGCACATGTGGGGGAGTTCCGGCCCCGGGCACGCGGGGAAGGGGGGCCGCCGGCCCCGGGTGCGCAGCCCTTGGAGGGGGCCCGAGGCTCCGTCCCCAGCCACACAGCTATGGGGGGGCCGCCCCCGCCCCTGGGCGTGCAAGTGTCCCTGCCCCGTAGCGCCCATTGGGCGAATGGCCTCACCCCCTGGCACCCGGCAACCTCCAATGGTTGGGGACCACTGAGCTAGGGACTCCCCAGCTGACCGGGCTCAGCGCAGCACTTATGCTTTGAAATGTACAAGAGTCCCCAGCAGGGGTTCTTGTGCATATCAAAGGAGGAAGCACAGCTTGGAGCCTGGGGCCAGCGGGACTTCCCACTGACCCTGGGCTCAACACAGCGTTCCAACTTTGAAAAGTACAAGAGCCCGGTTGGGGCTCTGGTACATTTCAAAGGTAGAATGTGGAAGTGCTTATCGACTAGCTGTCAATGGAAATTGCATCAACTACTCATCTAGTAAATTAATTGCTAGTTAACATCATCCTTTCCCCGGGGCTGGACCCTAGGAGTAAGCAGAGCTGAGTGCCATAAGCTAAGGGCAAAGAAGGTGCTGGGGTCATAGGGACAACATTCCAGGAAAACGGAGCAGCATTGACAGTTACAGAGGAGGAGCAGGAGGCTGCTATTTACAGGGTGCCTGAGTTGAAGCCCAGAGTAATGGGAGGGCCAGGGTCCCCATCCTCTCCTTCCCCTCATCACTACTAGGGAAGTGGCAGGATTGTTACAGAAAGAGATCCTCCCCCTCACCCCAGAATGGGGAAAAAACAACCTAGCTGGAGAACTGAATCAAGAAGAGAACACTGTAGTTCTGGGAGCTGAGAGGGGAGCCATAAATGGGAGTACAGAGTGTGCCAGTGTACAGACTATGGATGTGCGCATCTGCTGCAAGCTAATCTCCAGCATGAAGGACGCACCAGTTGGCTGTGGCAGGCCATCCTAGTGGATTTTCCAACTCCAACATTGTTTTCTACTGATAATATCAATCCAGTGTTAATTGCCACTCATTTCTCCACTAGTCATGCAGCTCTCATTCTCATGTCCCTGCACTGGAGGGCCGGGAGGAACTTGGAATCAGACCTTTTGAGTGTGAAAGTTTCTGCATTCACACTATTCAGTCGTAACAGTCAGTGCTTGTTTCCTGGACCATGAAGCTGCTGTTCTGAAAACACTAACAACAATCTTGAATTCTATTCCTGCTATGTCCTTCAGCAAACTATCATCCAAGTAACAGTCATACTCCCTGCTGTTGCAGTACTTCCTGGGGATCTGCAAAAACAGGAGCCATGTGTGTCCTATATTTGCAATGTCTGCAATAATAGTACAGAGCAGTGGCCTCCATTCATGTGAAAGAGATAGCAAAGTGTTGTATATAGGTTTGTGGGATTTTTTTTTTCTTAAGGAACAAAAATTATGGGACATGGATGGCATAATAGAATGGAGAATGTTGAATGCCAGAAACTTAACCACTAGCTCCCAGAGATTACTGGGCAAGATATATGTACCTCACTCCACAATGTGAAAATTTGCCAAAAAAAGCACTGCATTACATAGTGGCATGTGCAAACTGGGATACCTGCCCAACATGCCCAGCATCTTGTATTGATTCAAGCACTTCAGAACATGTGAAATAATAAATGCAAGTAGCAAAGTATTCAGAAGTAATAAGAGGAAAAACTGAAGAGAGTTGGCAGTTTTTTAAAGGGACATTATTAAGGGCCCAAAAGCAAACTATTCCACTACACGGGAAAGAGAGAAAGTATGCAAGAGACCACCTTGGATCAGCCAGGAGATCTTATGTGATCTAAAAAATAAAAGAGGTGTATAAAAAATGGAAACTAGGTCAAATTACAAAGGATGAATATAAGCAAACACCACAAGTATGCAGGGCCAAGATTAGAAAGGCAAAGGCACAAAACGAGCTAAATCTAGCTAGAGATCTAAAGGGTAAGATGACAACATTCTACAAATATATTAGGAGCAAGAGGAAGACCAAGGACAGGGTAGGCCCATAGCTCAGTACGGAGGGAGAAACAACAGGAAACTTGGAAATGGCAGAGGTGCTTAACCACTTATTTGTTTCGGTTTTCATCAAGATGATGGATGGTGACAGGATGCCTAACAGAGAATGCTAGTGGAAATGGAGTAGGTTTAAGAAGTTAGAACAAACAAACAAGTTGAAGACATCAAACATTTCTAAGTAATTTTTAAGTCACCAGGACCTGATGAAATACATCATAGAATACTAAAAGGAGCTTATAGAGGAGGTATCTGAGCCTTTAGCTATCATCTTTGAAAAATCATGGAAGTCGGAAGAGATTCCAGAAGACTGGAAAAAGGGCAAATATAGCGCCCATCTATTAAAAGGGAAATAAGAACAACCCAGGAAACTACAGGCCAGTCAGATTCACTTCTGTGCCAGGGGAAATAATGGAGCAAGTAATTAAGGATTTCATCTGCAAACATCTGGAAGATAATAAGGTGATAGATAACAGCCATTGTAAGGTGATGGGTAACAGCTATGGATTTGTAAAGAACAAATCATGTCAAGCCAATCTGATAGCATTCTTTGATAGGATAACAAGCCTGGTGGATAAGAGAGAAGCAGGGGATGTGGTATATCTAGACTTTAGTAAGACATTTGACGCGGTCCCGCATGACCATCTTATCAATAAGCTAGGGAAATGCATCCTAGATGGGGCTACTATAAGGTGGGTGCATAACAGCTAAACAACCGCTCTCAGAGAATTCAGTTCACAGTCATGCTAGAAGGGCATAACAAGTGCGGTTCTGCAGGGGCCTGTTTTGGGGCTAGTTCTGTTCAATATCTACATCAGTGATTTAGATGATGGCAGAAAGAGTATGATTATTAAGTTTGCAGAGGATACCAACCTGGGAGGGGTTGCAACTGCCTTGGAGGATAGGGTCAAAATTCAAAATAATGTGGACAAACTAGAGAAATGGTCTGAAGTAAACAGGATGAAGTTTAATAAAGACAAATGAAAAGTACTCCACTTAGGAAGGAACCATTCTGTATGTGTGAAACTGATTGAAGTGATTGCCTAGGAAGACTGACATCTGAAAAAGTGATTTAGGGGTCATAGTGGATGACAAGTTAAACATGAGTCAACAGTGTGATGCTGTTGCAAAAAGAAGCAAACATGATTCTGAGATGCATTAACAGGAGTATTGTGCGCCAGACACGAGAAGTCATTCTTCCGTACTCCTCTGTGCTGATTAGGCCTCAATTGGAGTATTGTGGCCAGTTCTGGACACCACATTTCAAGAAAGATGTGGAGAAATTGGAGGAGGTCCAGAGAACAGCAACAAAAATTATTAAAGGTCTAGAAAACATGACCCATGAGGGAACTGAAAGAACTGAGTTTGGTTTGGAAAAGGGGACATGATAACGGGTTTCAAGTATCATGATAGCGGGTTTCAAGCAGGCCCCAATCACTCGGCGGGTGCACATAAGTGCCCCAGCGGGCACCATGGTGCCTGCAGGCACCACGTTGGGGACCACTGGTCTAGACAGTATTTGGTCCTGTCATGAGGGCAGGGGACTGGACTTGATGACTTCTCAAGGTCCCTTCCAGTCCTAGTATTATGATTCTATGAAAAGGGTATTACAATGAAGTGGAAAAAAATTGTTCTCCTTGGCCTCTGAGGATAGAACAAGAAGCAATGAGCTTAAATTGCAGCATGGGAGGTTTAGGTTGGACATTAGGAAAAACTTCCTAACTGTCAGGATGGTTAAACACTGGAATAAATTGCCTAGAGGGGGTTGTGGAATCTATCACTGGATATATTTAAGAGCAGGTTAGACAGACGTTAGTCAGGGTCCTGTCAGTGCTTGGTCCTGTCTTGAGGGCTGGGGACCGGACTCAATCTCTCAAGATTCCTTCCAGTTCTATTATTCTATGATTTGTCCTACAGCTGCCAAAATATTGACCAAAATTTGTAATGTAGACATGTACTTACTAGTTGTCACTGACCCTTCCTGGCTGCACTGGACTGGAGGAATGACTTGTGTTAGTAAAACAGGGAATGTTTGGTCAAAGACACTAGCAAGTAATGTGTACGTGCATCACACTGCCATTCCTCAGAAGTTCCAGGAAGCAGAGCATTGACTGCTTCAAGTACTTAAATTGACACCAGGCTTGTGTAAAAGCCTCTCATTTTCTCCTGATGTTTGAATGAGCATTGGGAGAGGACAACTACCTGATGGTCAGATTCTCATCCATTTCCTTTCAGACAAATCCCAATAGGTAAACAACAGATCAATCTTTCTGGATGTGAAAACAGGAAATGCAGATGAAGGACAAGAACTCCCCAGAGCATCCTGAGGATGGAGTTATTATCTGACAGTTGTCTGTGGACTGCAAGTACAAAGAAAATAAAAGAAGTCTGGAAAAAAAAGGAAGGAGAGATCTTAACCGTTTAGCAGTGAAAAATTACCAGATCAGATTGTACCAGATCAGAGCATTTTCCCATTCTGCTTATAGCTCTAAAAGTATAGGCACTATACTACAGTAAAACTCCGATGGTCTGGCACCGTCAGGAACCCAGAAGTGCTCGAGGCAGCCGGACCACTGGAGCTGCTCTGTCCCCAACTTCCCCGATTCAGCCGCTGCTAAAACTGACCAGCGGCTGAATTGGGGAAGCCGGGGACAGAGCAGCTGGAGTGCTGCCGGGTTGGTCCTGTGGCGCTGCCCCTCAGGGCTGCGGGACCCAATCCGGCAGCACCCCAGCTGTCCCCGATTCAGCCGCTGCTGAAACTGACCAGCGGCTGACTCCAGGAAGCCCGAGGCAGAGCTGCTCTGCCCCGGCTTCCTGGAATCAGCCCCTGATCAGTTTCAGCAGCAGCTAACTTGGGTACACCTGGGACAGAGCAGCTGGGGTGCTGCCGGGTTGGTCTCACAGCACCAAGGGTTGGCGCTACCAGACCAACCCGGCAGCACTCCAGCTGCTCTGCTGCAGGCATCCCTGATTCAGCCGCTGCTGAAACTGACCAGCAGCGGCTGAATCAGGGACGCCTGGGGCAGAGCCGGACTATCGGAAGGGGGGGGGGGGGGGGGCTATGAGGTGTCTGGGATGGCATCCCCCCCCCACTCCACCCCAGACCCTTCATAGCCCCCCCCTTCCGATAGTCCGGCAAATCTGATAATCCGGCACCCCGTGGGTCCTAAAGGTGCCGGATTATCGGACGTTTACTGTACTTATCTACATGCTTGCCCCTATCACAAACACTAAGCACTGACAGAGTCCAATACAAAAACAAAGACCCCCCAAAGGACATTATTAAAACAATTATGGTTGATAGCATTGTATTAACTATAGCAACCTAACAACTGGCAGCTGTACCCTAATAAAGGGCCTAAGAACCCCCCAACCTCCCAAAAGTCTATTCCTGTAGATAACAGCAAATACCAAATGCAGATTCAATTGGCATGTTATAAGAATTATTGAAGTTGCAGCCTTTTCCATTAACACATTATGGAGAAGCTCACAACAGTAAGAAAACTTGTGGAGACATAACATCCTTTATGGTATGCAGGTTTAACAACTACATATAAATCCTATTTAAAGTTTGATATTATCATTGTTTCTGCATTTGAAACAGTTACCATCACAATTTCAGACAATATCTTTCTTATATTGTGACCGATTTTGCTTCTTATGCCTCAAATTGATTTCACATCTTGTGAAACAAGATGTAAAACATCAAATTAGCAAAATAGTTGCCTACAATTAAAACCAAAAAGTTACAAGTGAAGCGTTGACACAAATAATTGAGCAGATACCATATTACAACACCCAGCAAAAGGTATAAAAAATGAGCAACATCTTGTTTTGTTACTAGTTGGAATCATCATATCATTATTGATATTACAAAGTTGAACCTCTAAAATCGGGGACTCTCTGGTCCAGCAACATCGGGCCATGGATACTGCTTGACCAGAGCGCCCCGGCTGGCCAGGGTTAGGAGCACAGCCCTGCCCAAGCTGGAGGCAACCAGGAGTGCAGACTAAGCCCAGGGGCTGTGGCTGGCATTCAGGAACAGGACAGACATCCAGGAGGGGGGAACCTCGACCTCCCCTGGTCCAGCAAACTCCCTGATTCAGAACCGCTCAGGTCCTGAAGGTACTGGACCAGGGATGTTCAACCTGTACAATGTGCCAGATGTATTCCAAGAAGATGATTTCTTGACTGATGGCAGTCACAGACCAAACAAACTCCTAGCAAATGAAAAAGCTTCAAAGACATTATGGTTTTAGATTTGTGCAAGTTACTGACAGATAGCGCCCACTCAATAGAATCCTGAAATTAAACCGCAAATGTTTAAATAGCAAATGTCATTCTCAATACTTATATTATCATGTGTAAAAGTGTAGGTCACCACTGGAAAGAGTCAATTATTGATCCACAGCATTAGGCAACAGTGATATGAAGAATAAGACTGTTTACCTATAAAAATTTAATATGATGCAGAAACTCATTAACATAAATAAAGTTGATTTCTGTGACGGACCGGGCCGTGTCTGGGCACAGCTGAGGGTGTCCGCTCAGGGTGAATTGCTCTAATCCGGGGCTCCTTACAGCCCCCAGACTGGTGACCTCTCCACACAGGCCACAAACCAGTCCCACAGAGCGCTTCAGCAGCCTGCCTGAAGCCTCCCGAGCAAAACCCCTCCGACACCCCAGCAATATCCGTGCCTCAGATGGCCCCAGACCTCACACACAGGTGGGGGGGTCCTAGCACCCAATCCCACCTACCCCGAACAAGTTCTGTCCAGTTCCAGGAAACCAGCCACAGATCTCTGGCCAATTTATCCTTTGGACCTTACCCACAAGTCACGCTGGGCCAATCCTTTAGCATCTAACAACTAAAGGTTTATTAACATAAGAAAGAAAAGCATGAGAGTAAGGTTATTAAAGTACAGTACATTACATGCACCGAATCTCCCAGTTCTCGAAGCAGGCTCTAACAGAGATGTTGCAGCTGCTGGTTTAAAAGTTCTTATTGCACATCCTAAGATCAGGATTGGTTCACAGGTCTTCCGGGCTCTTCGATCCCTGCAATGCTGCCTCTGGGATGAAGTGCTGAGCTGAGAACAAAATGGCATCGACTGCATGGCCTCTTTATACCTCCTTCCTGGCCTCTTCTAGTATGTAGCAGGTCACCTGGTCAGAGGCCAATCTCTGTGTTTCCTGCTGGCTGCTCTCAGGTGACAGCCCCCATTCTTTAGGTGTGTCCATAGCCCATTGAGAGCCATTGTTCCACAGGGCCTCGGTAATTAGCATGTCCACAGGCTCGGCCCTGCCCAATGCTTAACCACATTCAGGGAAATCTTCAGTGTCCATACAAGTACATGCTAATAATTGCACACACAGACATTATACAAACACCAGAACAGCATACATAGGATTATCAGATAATAAGCTTCTATTCAATACCTCACATGGCCCCCTCCTATACCATTTTTGGGGCCAACACCCCCACCTATGGGTGCATCAGTGATCTGGCTGCTCCCCTCAAGATCCAGCAACGTGACAATTTCCTCTAGAGCAGGAATGGTATTGATACTATAGGATGACTGGATAATGTTCTTCACTATTAAGTCAAAATTAAGTCTGATAGTACCTTAAATGTAGAAGAGACTTTCACCAGATTGAGTACTTGGAGTGGCTTTAGCAAGATCTTGTAGAGTGTCCTTAAATCAGTGATAACTAAACACAATTTGCAGATAATGCTGAAAAGAAATATGTCAATATACACATCCTTCACTTTATTTAATATTTCAGCTGAACCTGAGTATGCTTGATCCATCCATTCCCTTTCTGAAATACATAGAGCATCTAGTATAAAGGTACAGGGTCTCATCTCTAGACACACAAATCACATTTAACTTTTTTCTTTTAGATGCCACAAAACCCATTCCAACTTCTACCACACAGCATACACTTTTCCTCCCTCTCGCTCCCCATGCTGTTAGCAACATGAGAGTATTGTTCTTACTCCTGACTCATTCTTTTTAGTGTTCTGTTCTTTCTGACTAACAAAGATTGGTCATGTAGAGTAAAGAAGAGTGACTACTGCAGGACTGGCACTCAAAGTACAAGCATAAGTTGGTGGGGTGGGGGAGAGACATTTCCATATACTGCCTTTTCTAAACTGGTACTCCCCCATCCTTACCCCATCTAGATAGTAGGGTTTTCAACTGAGACTTAACAGTTAAAACATTGAGCTAGATTTTAGCAGTTTGAGTTAAGCTACTCATCAGAACTAATGAGGGAAGAGTGGAAATACGGGTTTTTTTTAGTCTAGACAACCCTGGTGTGTGAACCACACATAACCAGAGATACAAGGAAATATGTATGATGGCTGGAGAAATGAAGGCTTGAAACACATATCCTGACTAAAAATAAAACGCAGACCATCATATTCTTCAATTATTACATTCAGGGACAACAGTATTGAGCAGATAGTATTAGACTGTAAGTTGGTGGAACTGAGATTGTAATAACAGAAAGGAGGACCCACCATAAAGGATGTCACAGACAGAGAGCTTAGATGAGTAAAAAAATTTAGTTGCAAATAATGGCATTCTCCAGAACCATGCCCTGAATCACATCAAAGATGTTTAGTGCAAATGGTGGGAGTTGACCCTAATTCTCTATGATAAAAAGATGCCAATGAAGTTAGAATGTATAAAACTATATAATACCCATCCAAATATACAGGAAATATTTTGCCAGCCACAAGAAGAAGAATTAGCATGCTTTCCACTATGAAAATAAAGCTGTTAAGATAGACAAATCATTAGAAGCTCTGTAAAAGAAAAGTGAAGTTGTAAAGGACCTAAAGAGATATCCCCCATAGGGTTGCCAGATGGTTGAAACAAAAATACCGAACCCTCCCCCCCCCCCCCCCCCCCCAAAAAAAAACACACTGGGGAAAAATTCTGTTGAAGTAGGGAAAAAGGGGGGGGGGGGGAACCAAAGTTGTTGAGCAGAAAAAAAATTCAATTAAAATAAAACAGCATGTCCCCTTCAAGAGTGAGTGCAGGGATAGGAACCGGGGGGAGGTTTGAGCACTAAGACCCAGGGGAAGCACTGCTTACCCTAGGCCTTTTGGCCAGCAGCCATTTTGTGCCGGCAGCCTTGGGGAACCAAGTAAGCATGGGAGCTAGGGTCAGAGGCCTGGGGATGTTGGGGGCTAAAGGGGGAGTTTTGGGGGGGGGGGGGAGGCCGGGTGCTGAGTGTTTGTAGAGTTGCCAGGTACCTGGTATTTTCGCCTCCTGGTTGGGAAAAATTCCGAAAATAACAAACATACATCTCGGGTGTCCGGTATTCTCTGAATTTTTTTTTTAATTGGACAGGAGGCAAAAATACCAGACACTTGGCAACCCTAGTCCCCCAAATCAAGGAAAAAAAGTGGAGGGAGACTAGGCTACATTAATGTGGGCATGCCCAGCAGAGACTGCAAAAGCTATATGGGTAGGATGATCATAGCAATGATCATGGATGAAAGTTAAGATTCAGTAAGTGGACTGGATATCAGCAGATCTTATAGAGATCAATTTGCATAACAGCCAGATATATAATCATGAGTCTTGTAATAAGACCATAAACGTTGACAACCCTTAATTGGGATGCAGCAAGAATTATGAAAAAAATAAATGGTTTATTACTTAGAAAATAGACAGTATCCTGTGATCCTTGTGTCTTCTTGCTATCTGCTTTCTTCTCACATGTGAGAAACCACAGCTTTTTAGAAAGCATTTCCCCTGCTGTTTTTAAAATTCACACTGAGTAGTTTTTAAATCTCTCCCCAATTCAGAATTATGTTTTTTAAAATGAACAGTTTCAGTTGACAGACATGTGTAGTAAAGTGAAAAGCCACTAAGATATCATTGTTTCAACAATTTTATTTCTTGAAAAAATATTTTTCTTGTTATTGAGTTAGCATAGTAGAGGCTTTCAGAAGTACTTCATCCAGACAAAATTTAATTAACGACCAAATATCTAGTTTTGCAGGCATTCTTAACAGAATAACAGAAGCAGAAAGTTGTGAGTCAGATAAATTCCTAATTAAAAAGGCAAAATAGTTCTCTCCCCACCCCATAGCCTTCTCCTCACCCCAATCTCTAAGCACTAAAAGCGTGTCCACATTGCACCATTATTTTGAGATAACTAGCATTATTCAATATAACAATGTGAGTGTCTATACAGCCATTCTGTTATTTCAAAATAATTTCGAAATAACGTACTGCTTATTCCGAAATCTGTAAATGTCATTCTATGGAGGAACAATGCCTCTTCCAAAATAGCTATTTTGAAATAAGGTGCGTGTAGACGCTTCACTGCTGCAATTTTGAAAGAGTCCCTCACCAGGGCCATTCTAAGTTATTCTTACCCGGTGCCTCCTGGGGCTCTAAATCGAGAAAGCTCATCTGCATTAGGGAAGCCTGTCTCAGACTAATTTTGAGACTTCCCTGCACTGTAGATGTGCTATTTCGAAATGAGCTATTCCGGAATAGCTTATTTCAAAACAGCCATGCAGTGTAGACGTACCCTAATGGCTGTATAGACGCTCACATTGTTATATCAAAATAATGCTAGTTACCTCAAAATAATGGTGCAGACTTAATTCCTCCACCACTGAGCTTATTAGCTCACCTGCAAGTTCTAACGGGTAGGGACTGTATCATACCCAGGGTCTGACAAGTGGGACAATATATCACTGGGATCAAAAGGTTCCTCACACTCTCAATTTCTGGTTTGAGCCTTTCTATTTACAAAATAAAATATAACTTGTTTTGTGTTCCAGAGGACTCCTGTGTGCACACAAATGGAGAAGAGACCCCTGAAAAAGTGACCTGCATAATTAGAATTTATCTACCTCCAAGTGTCAGATGAAGGCTTAAGCCATACATTTTAGAAAGGATCTTGTAATTAAAACATGGCCCTAGTTGTTGACACCAAAAACTGGGCTAAATATTATACTGAGTTTTGCAAAGCTTGTAAATTAAGATGAGTGCTGAGAACATTCAATTCCCACTGATTTAAGAGCTGAAGATTTTCAGTGGATTGGAATATTCAGCAATTCACAATATCATATGTTAATACGATAATTTTGCAAAGACTTTATATTCCATTATATCCCTATCTTTTTAAAGACTGGATAAAACCTGAGAAGCTGGAACAGATTCTGGTGGAATCTGTTATGGAGATGGCTAAACAAACAGATTGCACAACAAAACTTGGATTTATCATCTTTTCCACAGTGAACTGCATCCTTGATTTACAGAGAAAAACCTGCAGCATATAGACTTATGTCTACCTAAACCAAGGCCCCTACGAAGGTACATGCAGTTGACATCTCTCTCATTTATGTTGGTAACACATACATCATATCAAAGGGTTACTCAGCTCAGCAATGCACATCCTGGCCACTTCCATCTAAACAGTATCGTTCACAATGGGTATGTCACACTTGCTCCCTAGTTCGGACTAAGGATGCAAATGAAGCATACCGAAATTGCTAATGAAGCACGGGATTTAAATATCCCGTGCTTAATTAGCATATTCGCAGCTGGCCACCATTTTGGATTCGGGATATTGCGAAATAAGTTGCCCCGTGTAGACGTGTTATTCCGAGAGAAAACCGTTCTCTCAGAATAACTGTTAAACCTCATTGCATGAGTAATAACAGTTATTCTGAGAGAAGGGTTTTCTTTCAGAATAACGTGTCTACACGGGGCAACTTACTTCGCAATACCCCGAATCCAAAATGGTGGCCGGCCGCAAATTTAAATCCCACACTTCATTAGCAATTTCGGTATGCTCCATTTGCATCCCTAGTCCAAACTAGGGAGCAAGTGTAGACATTCCCTGCCAATCTTCTGTTAGGGTAATTGTAGCCTGTCAACCCCTTACGGTTTGTGTTGAGAACTGTCCACTTTCTTCCCAACCAGTTATTTAGGAGTCAAGATGGACCAGACTCTACCACTCCAGTTCCATGCAGAACACAAAGTAAGATCACCTCCTGTACTGCCTTGATTCAGAAGTTAGCAGAAACCTTCTGAAGAACAAAAGTGTTTTACGAACCTCCTCCTGGCATTTATATTCACTAAGAAGATATCGTGTAGCAGCTTGGGGTAGAAATTGGCATACACATCTTGTTGAATCACACCTGAACACAAAATGAGAAAGTCTAAGATTATCCATAACCTGTCCATGGCTTATTTAAAAAAATAAAAAATAAAAACACTCTTGGAAGCCTGTAAACTCTGGAGCTACAAGGTCACCAGGGCAAGCAGTGGGGGACGCTGGGACCTACTGGTTCCCCCGCTGCTAAGCAGCTACCAACTGCAAAATGGTCCACCATCAGCAGCAGCTGAGAGCCACAGGGCCCCCACCAGCTGCCAACTCCAGCTCTGGACAGAAAATGTGAGGGTATGTCTACACTACCCTCCTAGTTCGAACTCATTTCACGAGGAGTAACGGTAGTTCGAGCCCCGTGTAGCCGCGCTGCACGGGGTTCGAACCAGCGGGGTTTTAAAAATGGCGGCTCCCCGCTTATGCAAATGAAGCCCGGGAAATTCAAATCCCGGGCTTCATTTGCAAGTGCGGTATACCTACATTACCCCGCTAGTTCGAACTAGCGGGGTAGTGTAGACATACCCTTACAGAAGTTTCTAGAGGTCATGGAATCCAAATCTTAATTATCAGCAGTTGCCTGAGCCTCATTATTTACATCTAATATGTATGTGTTGGCTCATATAGTTTCCCTAAAACTTCCACAAGATACCGTTAGCCTTGAAACTGCATTAAGATCTACACTGGATGAAAATAACCGGACTACACACAAGGCCAACAATGGTGCAAATAGGTGCAATAAGGAATGCACATTTGCCACAAGAAGATCACACCTAATGTTCCTGTTGACTTACTGTGGCGTAGTGAGGGTGCTGTCTGCTCTGTGACCCGGGGTCCCCCTGCGCTTGTGATACGAGATTCTCACTGACTCTCCCAAATGTGTATTAACCCAGACACCCAGGCTCAGCCTCCCAGGGAGAGAGACAAAGGGAGGAAGGCGGAGACCAACATCTGGCTGGGGGGCAGGGCTGGAAGAGAGTTTAGTTTCTGTCTGGAATCATGGAGGAAGCAGCCTAAGCAAGGGGGCCTGGGATTTAGGGGCCCAGTCTCCCCCATCTCAAGGGGGGGCTGAGGCATCCTAGGCCTGGCCCTATAACTAGATTACATCTGTGCTGTGCCACATCCTTGGAGAAGCAATAAACTCCCTCAATCCTACTGGCTGGCAGAGTCTGTTCATGCCACTATGGGGGTACAGGAGTTGGGGGAACCCCAATGCATCATCACACTTACTATGACTGACTGACACCCTGTTGCAAAGGTCCAGTGCCAATCTCAAATGAATGACATATCAAGGCCAACTGTTGTGCCCACAGAGTGGTTTCAATTCTGGGATGCAGATAGGCAGGCTGATGAGCTTCAGAAGTCCTAACTTAAGCCACCTGTTTGCAACCTGTGATGCAGATCCTGGACTCAATTTAACAGGTTGCTAACCTGAATGTCAAAAAGGTTTCCACAATGCAGTAATGTGGCTTTGTCCAACATTCACAGTATAACCATATCATTTTTCTATAACAATATTGGTAGGTTTAAAGCCTTCCTCTGCAGCCAAACTGAAAAATAGCAGCCATTATCTGTAAAGCCTGGAGTCACATACTCACATTCTATCTAAATTGCATTAAAACAGTCACACCAGGCTGTTAAGGAGATCCTGTCCTAATGGTACCCACTGTCACCAGAGAGGGTCTTCGTCATCTTTATATGTTCATTTAACAGTTACTCTACCCTAAAACAGAAATGAGGGCGTGGGAGGTGAGGGAAACAAGATAAGTCTCATGAGCAGTTTGGTTATCTGTCCAAAGTTATTGTAGATATAAATATTCTTTTCCACACAATATCCATGGTAAGTTTAGAGGCACTTGGCAAATTAGTTGTCTCACTGGCCATTTGTGCATGCACAAATGTAAGCTGCATACACCCTCCCTTGAAAGGCTCTTTTGTGTTCACAGTATTTAGAAAATTCCACAATATACAAGGGAAAAAAAGAAGGTACCAGAAAAATGCTGAATAAAGACACAAGAACATAGAAACTACAGTACATATCTTCTGCAAACCCCTAGAATGACGGTGCTAGTCAAGGAGTAATATCAATTTTCACCTCTAGATTATCTATTTGAATCCAGTCCTGGTCCAGTGACCAAAAGTTAGTCTTGGCCTGCATGCAATATATTTTAATAGTCACTTTCCCCCAGAGGAAAAAGCATCCACATCACAATTTAAATAAAAAAGATGCAATGAGTACATAGCATTAAATTTTATCTTGGGCGAGATTGAAAAAATGTCATCAATATACGAACAGAACAAATATCCATTTCAAGCAAAGATACAAAGCAGAAACATATTGCAGAAGGATATCAACTGAAATTTCTGTTTGATCCAATTACCAGATTCACTAGCATCATAAATTGTAAAATTTGGTATAGCAACTGCCACAAGCAACAATAAATCTAATTTGATGAAATTTACACTTTCAGCAAGACAATTGAAAGCCTCGAGACTATCTATAAACATGTACAAATAATCAGTGTTTTCATACAAGAAGGAATATCTTTAAATTGGTGTTTTAGGCAAAGCTACAATTGCTACAGAATTTTATTTTATTTGTTTACTTTGGTGGGTGGATAATACGATTATGCACAAGGTAAAAAAAAGATAACTTTTAAAGTCTGTAATGGTTTCAGCAAGAAAAATGTTTCCATCAGATTATCAACCTGAAAAAACAAAAAGGCTAGCTCATCTTGAAACTTTAATGATGTGATGGGAAATCTTCCGATACCTGCAATGTTATTTTAGTGAAATTCATTGGGTTTTCAACTGCATTTAAAAAAAAAAAAAATATGACCATGATATTATATGCAAGTGCTACTTAAGGCTTAATGGCTTTCCTGATGAGCAAGACATGATAAAATATGGAACGGTATGAATTAGTGTGTGTGTTCTCAGATTATTCTTGACGGATGAAAGTCAATTGGTGAAGCACTTGGTGGTGATCCATGGAGAAATGGCTGGTTACATGACTCTGGTTTACCTGCCTTGTTTCCTGTCACTAAATTGTATATACAGGCAGTCCCCGGGTTACGTACAAGATAGGGACTGTAGGTTTGTTCTTAAGTTGAATTTGTATGTAAGTCAGAACTAGTACATATTGTAAGGGAAACTCTAGCCAAACATTTCTCCAGAGCTCAGTTTTATTCTCCCACACCTCACTTCCCTCAGTCCTTTATTCTCAAGCTGAGGTGTCTGCTGAGAAAAGCCGCTCCGCGTCTCCCTGGTCTGCTGGTGGGGGCGCTAGCTTTGCATCTCCCTCGTCTGCTGGGGGAAGCAGCTAGTGCGGGGTTGCCTCACCCCGTTTGTAAGTAGGGATCTGATGTAAGTTGGATCCATGTAACCCGGGGACTGCCTGTACACACAGACAGCTAAAGTACACTAAATTATTTTCTAATATTTTTCCAGAAAAGTAGTTGCTGTAATGGTCCCAGAATGTTATGGTAACTGCACAGCAGTTAGTGGGAGAGAAAGCGGTCCATGAGAACTTTTATTAAATTGACTCAGAGTAGCAGCACCTAAGGGTATGTCTAGAAAGTGGCGCTATTTCAGGATGCCACAGGTATCCCTCGCATCTTTTAAACATGCCTGTTATTTCAAAAATCTGACGAAGTGGGTCTTTGCCCATGAAAGCTTATGCTCCTACACTTCAGTTAGTCTATAAGGTGCCACAGGACTCCTCGTCGCTTTATTTCAAAAAGTATTTCAAAACAACAGGCTCACGCTATTTCAGCATCCCTGAAATATGCGGAACTAGCGCATTATCCTTTGATTCAGGATATGTTGAAATAGCGCATTATACTGAAATTTGGCGCTGTGCAGATGTGCCAAATTTCAAAATAAGCTATGCTGAAATACAATGAAATAAGATAAGCAGTTTGCATAGCACAAATTGTGCATCTTATTTTGAGCATAGAGTGCTGTGTAGATGAACCCTTGAAGACTAACAAATACATTTTAACAAAGCTTTCATGGGTAAAATCCACTTAATCAAATGAGTTTACACTCCAAATCATCTGATGAAGTGGTTTTACCCCATGAAAGCTTATGATCCTATATGCATGTCCTGTGACACCTTAGAGACTAACTACTCATTCTATTAAATTGAGGTCCACATAATAAAAAGTTTGACAATTTTGGATCTTCCTGCATACTTAATGTAGTTAAATTAGTCCAATTAGATTGCTGAGTAGAGTCTAGAGAGGGAAAAAAAGAGGAAGAAGAGGTGAGGAGCACTACCATGGGTCTAGTGTTTAATGATGAGTGAACACAACTATTTATGCAAATACTCCTTGCACACAACTAATTTGCCAAGTACCTGTGGAAAATACCATGGTTATCTCACTGGTCATTTGTGCATGCACATATCTAATATACATACACCCTCTCTTGAAAGGATGTTTTATGTTTACAATATTAGAAAAATCAGCACTATATTAGGGGGGAAAAAAAGGAAGGTATCAGCAAAATGCTGAAGATACAAGAACATAAAAACTGCAGTACATATCTGCTACAAACCCCTAGAACGGAAGGAATGCATGAATGAAAAAAAATTGCTGGACTTTATATTCCTTAAAAGTTAATGGACGTTATCTTATGAATTATTTTAACTCCCTGGACACCTATTGATTGACAAATATAGCTAAACACAGAGCAAAGTGATTGCTAAATCAAGGTAGAGGACAACTTGCATTTCCCCCCAAAATCCATAAAAGCATTGCTGACAAGTCCTCTTTGTGTTATCTTATAAATACTATTTATCTCATATCCATCTTGGATCTTTTTACACACATTTTTTTACCCCAATAAACCCACTAACACGGTTACCAGATTTGCTCATTACTCTGGGATGTGCTCATTTATTAGTGTTACTCATATGGGGCTGGGCGGGGGGAGGGCAGTATGCTGCTTGTGCTCTCATAAGGAGCTGAATTCTCCATGCTGCCAATTCCCGCTCCCAATGGAGCTCTCCTGCAGGAACTATGTTCCCGAGGACAGGGTTCTTCCCACCTTAGAAACACATGTACACTTACACCCACTAACAGAGCATATCTGGGAGGACTGGTTAATCAGCACTCACAAGCTGACCCCGTGATATGTCCTTGGACTCAGCAGGCTGGGTTTAACAGCAATGCCACGCTGCACCCTCATGTACCTTTGGACTCTGTGAGCTGGATTTAACAGCACTTTAAGCTGCCATCCTCATATGCTCCCAGGTTCAGCACCTCCCTATCCCCACTTTCACACCACAATCATTCTGCTGGTAAACCATGTGATGAGAAAATCCCACACATGTTAGGGCTAGCAGCAAACCATAAAACTGCTTACATAGGATAGAATCAGGAAGCTATGCTTAGAGCAAGGTAGGTGGTGGGAGGGAGAGAGAAAGACCTCACTACTACATGGAGCTTGCACTGATTGGGGTTCCTAGATGGTGATGGTAACCAGGGGATGCAGAGGGCAAGCAGAGCCAAGCCCTCAGCATGATGAGGCAGGAGAGCTGAAGTCTCAATGGAACTAATGAAATTTAAATCCAGGCCACAGTACAGTTTTTCTTGGGCAAGGGTAGGAGTTTTTATAGGGACAGGACAATAGTTCAAGGAGAACAATGAATTTGTTTACAGGTAAACAGAGGCGAGGAAATAGAGATTTATCACACCTGGCTATGGGTGATAGTCTTTGAATGAGCTCACAATGCAACTAGGCAGTTTCAGTATTTTGGATATCAATAGGATCCATTACTAGAATTGGTCTGATGATGACTAATTAGGATGTGAACAAGCCTGGGTTCATTAGCATCAGGCAGTGCTTTCGGTATCCCATAGTTCAGTGCGGTTCTTGCTTTGGAAAAGCGGTTCTCCATTCTATATGCTAATAGAACAGAGAGACATCTCTATCTTCAATGTAGATGAGGCTGGGGTGTTTCCTTAATTCTATCATCCTTGTCTGAAGAAGTTTAAATGTGTCTTCCACTGCTTTGTCTTTGATTCAAGCAGAGGCCTGGGGAAGGGGGATTGTATTCCATGAGTATCAATCCATGGCTCCCCAAGAGCACAGGGCTGACAAGTAGCCATGCTCTGGTTCCCCAGGAACACAATAGCGGTAGATAAGACCACATTCATCATAACTGTATATGGCTGGTGCTTTACATATTATCACCACATACAGAGTACTACCTTTTTGGTAATTTTGTTTCATGCTAGTAACTAACAGGGATTCCATATACATCGGGTATGGAAAAGACAATACAAATTCTTAATAAATGTATAGCATCTAGTTTCCAATTGGCAAGGTCATCATTAGTGAATAAGCTTATCATAGAACATTTACTGCAGAAGTGCCATGGGGAAGAAAGGGCTGGACGATGGTGAGAAGGAATGGAGTATGGGGCCAGTGACAGGTCCTCCCCAACCAGCTGAGTCTGGCCAGGGGAGACTCCTGATTTACTGCATGAAATGTGTGCATGACATAACTAAATACATCTAGCAGAAGAGCAAGAATGCCTAGCATTTACACTCTAGCTCTCCAATGTCAGATTAAGCAAATCAATATAATCCAGAGATTAAACCATTCCTTGCTTTATCCCATCCCACAAATTCCACACTGTCAAACATGTTGCTTTGAGTTTCAGAATGGAAGAAAATCAGAGTAATAATGACAACAATACCACTGAGAATTTAGGACCTGGCTTTGTAAATACAATGGGTTGTTTTTGCATTAGTCCAACAAACAAAATTATTCTCACACTGGGCTGGAATTCATCAATTAGAATTTTTACATGACAAACCCAGACCATCCTGCTCAATCCAAATCACAGCTGGCGACCCTCACAGCACCAATGTGGCAAAACAGCCATGCATTCTTTTAAACAGTTCCCTCCATTGATACAGAAAAAAAACAGTCAAGACAATAATAAGATGTTGTCCTGACAACCTCACAAAGCAAAGAGTAGGCTTACTCTACTCTAGCAGAAGCTTCAGGGGGTAGCCGAGTTAGTCTGCAGAACAACAAGGATAACCTCTTCACCTTAAGCTGCTCCTAATTCTTCAAGAGCTTCAGGGGGTAGCCAACCTAGTCTGTTACAGGAAAAAAAAAAAAAAAAAAAAAAAGCAAGCAAATGGTCTGGTAGCACTTTATAGACTAACAAAACATGTAGATGGTATCATGAGCTTTAGTGGGCACAGCCCACTTTTTGAGCATAAGATTAAGAGCATTGAAAACAGTTGCTGGGGTACAAGGTTGGGGGGAGGAATGGCTTTAGGAGACAAACTAAGAGATAGTTTATTCTGAATATGAAAGCACAAATACATACAATGGGAGAGTAGAAGGCAGGAGCAGAAAAGTAAAGTAAAGAGCTTCCAGAGCACAGAAACAAACAAAAACCCCTGATTTTTTTTTTCAGACTATAAAAGAAAAGGCTAAATTGTTTTTAGTAATAGAATTTTGTTAGCTACTCTAAGCCAGGTAGTAATTGCAATACAGTATCCCCTTTCAATACTTCGGAGAGAAAAAGAGATACCATAAGTATTTAAGCAAGGCGTACATTTAAACTACAAAAGCTGTATTCTGGCTTTTCTTTTCTTCTATTCTGCTTGTCTACTTTCATATCCTGTATAAAGTCATCTAGAGAATGGACTAGTCTCAATGTGAAATCCCACACAAATCAGATCCAGCATTAAGGAATTCTAGTAGTGCATCAGAGTTGACCCCCCAAACCAACTACACATCAAATCAAAGCTTGATCCCACAAATAATAAAAGCCTATGAATCCATATATTGAAGGGCTCAAGAATATTTAGTTAGTTTCACAGTGCCCACAGGATCCTCAATAATATTAGTGAAACTAAACAAATGCTTGTTTTGTTTCAGGCATCAGCAACTCTCTGTTCTGCAGCTTGTTCCACGAGGTTTTCTACCAAGTTCTTCTTCTCCCATTTTATAGCCTTTTATACCTATCTCAGAGAGCTAGAAGGGACCTTGAGAGGTCATCGAGTCCAGTCTCTTGCCCTCACGGCAGGACCAAGTACCTTCCCGGACAGATTTGCCCGAAATCCCTAAATGGCCCCCTCAAGGATTGAACTCACAACCCTGGTGTAAAGTAATTGGCCAGTCACATGGGTTTCTCACCATGCGAACACCTTTTATTCTGTCCCCTCGTACCTGTGCCCCAATCCAAGTCTCTTCAGTCCTTGTAATGGGGAATCCACACTTTATGGCCCCCAGACACATCAGTACCGTAATTTACTCCAGGTGGCAGAGTAGGAGGGCTCAGGCCCAACCCCTCTCTGAGCCCGAGCCCAGGGCCTAAGGCAAGGATAGTGTATCCCTGCACAGCGGCTGGAGTAGTAACCCCTAAACCCACCTGCTCTCAGGTTCCATGGCCCCGCTCTGGGCCGCTTTCTACTCTGTCCCCCTGGCATCCTTTGACACCTCCTCCCCCAAGGAGGGTCCCACACTCACTCCTTATCCAATTCCACTGGCCCCCCATCTCCAGCACCAGCTGGATGCTTTTGAATTAACCTGGGGCCCGGCGAGTGACATCACCGGAGGTACCGCCGGGACGTGGACTGATGTCATCCCGCCACGCCTCCAGACATGTGCTCTCTCCCAGCTCAGCTGCGCTGGCAGACGCCAGGAGCACTGCCTCCGGCATGGCCCCAGCACCCTCTCCACCTTTCCCAGGCAGCTTGTCCCAGTTCTCCAGAGTGCAGGGCAGGAGTGTCTCGTCACACCTGGGTTTAGCAGGCCAATGCTCAAACCACTGAGCTATCCATTCCCCCAGATTCTCTGTTGGCTTCTGAATACAGTGTGCTTTGGTTGCTCTTGTTCTGCTGTTGCTAGTTGCTTTTTTCCTATCCTTTTATTCTTTCACTTTTCTCAGAGTTTCTGCTGTGATCCATTCTTTGTGAGGCCTTGTCCTCTCCCAGTGTTTTATCGCAGGTCTCTTTCCAGGCTGTTTTGGTATGTTCCCAAATTTGTTCCACAGTAGCATCTTCTGGGATAAGGTTTGTCAGAATCGTATATCTGTTGAACATCTCCACTTGGAAACAGGCACTTGTTCCAACATGAAAGCATGGAAGAAAAGGCCTCAACACTAGACAGAACTGCCTCAATGATTGGACTGGGCATTAACAAGGGAAAGACCAAGACAATGAGGATCAACGAGTCTAACAACCCCACCATCACAGTGGGAGGGGATGACCTGGAAGATGCGGAGCAGTTCATCTACTTGGGGAGTATTATGGGCAGAGACAGAGGAACAGACAATTATATCAATTCTAGGATAGGGAAAAGCAACAGCTGCATTCAAGATTCTTTGTCCCATCTAGAGTTCACAAATATCTGCGAAAACAAAACTGCAAATCTTCCACACAAATGTGAAGTGTGCACTCTTGTATGGATGCGAGACCTGGCATACTAAAACGTCTTCAAATCACAAGCTATAAGACATTCATAAACAGATGCCTGAGGTACATCCTTCACATCAAATGGCAAGACTTTGTCACAAATGAAGAGCTTTGGAACAGAGCAGGACAAGAACTACTTGACATTAAAATCAAGAGACGAAAGTGAAAATGGCTAGGTCACACTCTCAGAAAACCATTATCCAGCATAGTCCGTCAAGCTCTCACATTGAACCTGCAAGGAATCGCAAAAGGGGGAAACCTCGGACAACGTGGAGAAGATTTACTGAGATTGAAGGACAACAACTAGGGTACTCCTGGAGTCAGCTAGAAGTTTTATCTCAAGACAGAATGAAGTGGAGGAGAGACTTGTAGATGACCTATACCCCACTTGGAGTACAAAGGTTTAAGAAGCAGCAGCAGCAGCAGCAACTGCTCCTAAAAGCTACGAACAGCACCAGTCACTGGAACAGTCTGTTTGCAGATTCAGGAAGACAGATTCAGGAAGACAACACACCATCTTTTCACATGTATTGCAAGTTTGGGAAAATTGGTTGTTTTTTTTTGTTTGTTTTGTTTTTTTTAGAAACTTGATTTTGAAATGGAACCTCTAACTCTGTAGAAAATGATTATTTCACTCACACTAGACTCACTACTTACTTACCATCTTCATATGGACTTTTCTAAATGCTCATGCTATACACCTTGGTAAACAACAATGATCCAAACAGTAAGTTCTGTGTAGATTCCAATATGAATTTTAACACAAAATATCATAGTAACATTAACATGACAATATTTTTGGCATCTACTCAAAAATTAAGTCCCAGTAAATTTAAGTTTCCCATTCTTCTGCACTCATTCAATTGTTCCTAGATGCAGCAGAAAATTTAATAATTGCTGAACAGATAGAGCTGTTGTGACGAGTGGCTAGCATGTTGGACATATGTGGCTATTTGGCCAGTTGAGTGTGGCTACTGCTTCATAACTGATTGCACACCACAGAGATACAGGTACCACAATGGTAAAGTGTCCAGTCTTCAGACATGCGACAAAAGCAAATTGGTGAACTTTAGCATCATTGTAGTATAGCAAATTGAACATTAATAATCTAAAAAAGGGACTCATTTCATTCAGGTTCAAAAGTTTCTTGAGAAGCCAAATTATGTGCCTTACTATAAAAATAGTCAATATGCATCAGGTCTATGTGAATATTTTTGATAGATACATTGAGTTTAACCTTATTAAAGAAAATAGCATTTGTATATTAAAAACAGAAACCATCCTATCCAAGTACTAAATAATTATTGTATTCAGAGGTCTAAACCAAGACTCTATTCTTTCCATTCATCATATAAACAGACTGAGTTGGCACAGAGCCTCGCTCCTGATGTCTTCCACAAACCAAATGAAATAAATGGATTGGAGAAAGAACAAGCATCACTAAACTCAACTGCCCAGCCCACTCAGGTTACAAGCCGACAAGATTCACCTGAAAATAGACCATTCAAAAATGTATTTCACTTTTACTTGTTTTAAGATTGCAAAAATGAACTTGTTTTAAGGTCAGATACAAATTAAACTATGTGACACACTATAAACATAATACTGCAATCTGAACAATAAAATAGCAATATAGCAACCTTTTGACTGATTCACAATCCAATTTGTCCAATCGCCTGTCAAGTCCAGTCATAAAACATAAAACAGTACAGCCTTTTAAACTGCAAATCACACTAAGATAGAGTAGCATTCCTCAAAACAAGGTTTAATTTCAAGCTGGCAATATTGCTACTATTGGGAACTTGAATGACTAATGTGAGAAGCTAGATAAGAAGAAGCCCCACTCTCTTTCCATAGTCACTGTATCTAAAGTATGCATCTTGTATTTTTACACTAATTACATGGCAGTTCTCACTCACTGTTACAACACTCCACTCAACACAATCAAAATTGGAGTATGGGCAAATGAAAATTATGTACTCACTATCTGCAGGTCAAAACGGTAATCTGCACTTAAAAATCTTGAGTGCAGTGACTGACTTGTGTGTGCTTAGAAGGCTGAAAATGAAAACTGGGCTTCCTTCTCAGTTCACTTGTGTGAAACAGAAAAAGGCCTATTATTTTGCCTGTTTCAACCACAGCTTTGCTTAGTTCCTCCTCTTAGTCACACATCTGTCTTATACTGCACAGAGTAATTAATGACTATCCAAAAAGTGAGTGTCATATTTGCATCAATAAACACTGAAAATGAGTTCTTCTTGGACAGAAGCCTTTGAGAATGTCCTTACTTGGGAAGCATGTTAATGATGTTAATGTGGGCTTCGGCTTTTGTTTTAGTTAGATTCTGAATTTCATGTCAACTTTTTTTATTGATAAAAAATGTCACTAGTTTAGTGGTCCTTTACCCCGACACACAGATATTCCTTCATATTACATCTAAGCACTTTATGATCTATCAAATCAACCTACTGGATGTGCAAAAAGACCCAAAACAATGAATTCACAGAAACTCTGTCATCTCACTTTATAAGAACATTACATAAAACATAAATCAACTGTTGTGGAGCCTCAGTAATGTTTAAAATGTCCAAAAATTCATTACAACCCTTAACAATGCAAAATGCAGGACAATGTAGCACTGTAAAGACTAACAAGATGGTTTATTAGATGATGAGCTTTCGTGGGCCAGACCCACTTCCTCAGATCAAATAGTGGAAGAAAGTAGTCACAACCATATATACCAAAGGATACAATTAAAAACATTTTTACATAAACAAAAAACATTTAAGAGGGGCTTTAAAATTCAAATCTTCCAGATTCCTACTAAAATAAGCAAACGTGTTCCAGTGCTGCATTCCACTGAACACTATAGGAGCTCTGTACATATAAATACAAAATTGGGGCCCATGATCATTCCTAAACTCAGGATAAAGTGCATCATAGCACTTTAAAAACATCCATAGGATTTAAGAGAGGTTAGCTGGTTTTCCATCCCCACAAATAAGCACTATTAGTACAACAACATAGTCCTAAAATAAGGAAAAAAAGTCTATCAAGCTATCAGAGGATGTAATAACTTAGATTAGATGCTGGTAAATGAAAAACAACCTGCTTCACTGATAAAATATGAACCTCATCTTTAGATTTATTTGGATGTTTTAAAAATATACCTAAATATTTTAAAAATACCCTAAATATTTTTCTGAACATCTGATTTTGTCTTAGAACCAAAAGATTTACTTTAAATTGGTAATGCTGTGCATGTAAAATGACTTCTGTCAATAGCCAGAGACAACCGAACAAAACAATAAATTGTGTTAAGTAATGAGTAAACTTTAAATTCTGTTTAGGTCTAATCAGTGCATAACTGATTATGAAGGCATCTTATAGTTTGTAGAAAAACAGATACATATAAACTAAACAGAGACAGAAGAGTCAGAAACATTCCGTTTTCTGATATAAGAAAGCCACCTAGTGTTAGCATTTTGAAATGAAAATAGCACACAAAAGACCGAAGAAAAGAATTCACATGATCAATTCTTTTCAACTTTGCAAGAATCTTAAATATCATTAACAAAAATAAAGCTTTAAGAAGAAGAACAGCTGAATCATCACATTTTAAATACCAACGTTTCAAAATTATCCTACAACAAATACTGTATTAATAGTTTACTAGTCCATTTTGTATGTTAACATACACATCTACTCATAGTCAATTTTAGAGCAGTCTTTTGTCAAGACTAGGCTAACGATTAGCCACATACAAATATTGACTAATATCCCCCCAAGCAAAATGCTATATTATCATAAGTTAAGTACAACACAAAAATAAGTAAACAAACACAAAGTAGTTCTCTCCTGTGATTCAGGGAATGCATTAGAGGAATGCTTTAACATAAAAAAGTTTGAAAATGGATCACCATATAATATCGGAGTATTATAGGAACAAACAAACAATGTCTTTGGAAATGAATGGAGTGTCCCATACACAAAAGAAATACATAAAAATCAAATGTTGTGAAATCACTTAAAGAAACTGCTCCCCCCCCCGTTCAATCTGTTAAAGAGCGTGTACCCCTCTGCTAATTCTAAATGAGCACTGCTCTCTTTTCCATGCTCTCCTCCTAAAAATAACCCACAGATGCCTTAACAAAAATACATTGTATCCGGCGACTGTTTAAAAGCCGCAGTTCAAGACCCACACACCTTGACAGACCTGTTTAAAGGAAGGGGGGGGAAAAAGCAGCGAGCCAAGGTGTCCCAGTGCCGCCCTCCAGGCGACCCCCCGCCGAAACGATTTACTCAACAGCTTACAGCTCTTTCTCTCCAGCCTGGTGCAGCAGGAGCAGCGCGCCAGGTGTAGCGCCGGGAAAGGGGTGCGCCGCGGAGGGGAGCAAATGGGACTCTCCCCGCTCCGAGTCTGTCCACGGGACCCCCCCGCGGCAGGGCCCGTCGCCTCCAACTTCTCACGGCTGCTCTGAAGCCCCCCCCCCTTCCAGAACTGGGGAGCCGGCTACAGACCGCCCCCCCCCCCGAGCCTGGGCTCGCGCCCACCCCTCCAAACGTCCCCCCCCCCAAGCCCGGGTGCCCCGTCACTCCGCCCCGCAGAGCGACCCCCCTACACACACTGCACCCTCCCGACCCCGGACCCCGAGCGGGCAGCCGAGGCGGCTCCGTACCTGCTCCGCGCCGCGGCGGGATCCCCGCCCCCGAGCCGTGTCCCCCGCCCGGTTCCCCGGGACGCTCCGGGCTGGGCAGGGGGGGGGGGGGGCCGGGGCTGCGGAGCGACTCGCTCTCTCGCGCCCGCTGCAGTTGCCGGCGCTGGGTCTCGGGTCTGTCTCTCAGCTGCCGCCGGACGGGCACGGGAGGGGGAGCGAGAGACTCCCTCCCGCCCCTGGCCACGCCTTCCCGTCTTCCCATTGGCTGCACCGCCTCAAGTCCACCCCTCGGAGGAATGTTCACTCTCGATTGGGAGCTCGCCCTGTCACTTAAAGAGCAGCGCCCCGCCCACGGCGTCTGGAGGCCCCACTCGCTTTGGCGTGGTCCGTTGATCGTTTGCTCGCCTGGGCTCCGTGTTCTGGAACGCCCCGGGGGGTGGCAGGGGAGAGTGGAGGGCTCGCGCTTGCCCTGCAAGAGCAGGTGGTGCTGCCGCCGCCTGAGGGACCTGGGGAGGATGCCCGAGGGCCCCGACCGCTGTGCAGTGGGCGCGGGCGGCAAGTCCCGCTCCTAAAGAAAACTTCGAAAAAGCTCTTTATCCTCATCAGACAAGGAGGGATCGGGCCCTTGTCTGGCCCTAACTGAGCTAGCAGCCAGGCTGCGCCCTTTGCAGCAAGGCTACACTACACATCACGTCAGCACTCTGTAATCGTTGTCTTCGCTTTCAAGACCCTGGACAACTCCGCCCAGGCCCAAGCATCTCTGATCTCTTTTCTTGCCGCGATTTGTTCGTTTCACCTCAGTGCCCACTCCATGTACTCCCACTCCTATATCTGTGCCTTAAGCACAGAGCAACCTTCCAGACTCTATGTGCTAAGCCTCGTCCTCCCTCCCGTTCCGATCCTTCCTAAAGTCTCATTTCTTCTTGGAGCTCTGCACGAAGTGAATTAGTAGCCATTTAAAAATATGTAATTATGAATAAACATTCAGATTCTGAATAATGAAATCCTACATGGATAACAAACATGTGAGTAAGAGTAATGCGTTTCTATTCAGCTAGGGTGGTCTAGTACTCAGAGGATCTGTTTTTGCAGTTTCCATCTTGATGTTATTTTTCCATAGTTACTATTATTCTTAGGTATAGTTTAATAGAATTGTTTTGAAATCAATAATGCCAGTCTTTTAGCAGGGGCAGAGAATGTCCTTTTCCTGTGACAGCAGTGAAGACACTGTCTGTACTTAACAAGCCACAACTATTTATCCAAATTTTCCACTAACTTCAGGGTGTTGCAATAAGTGATGCAAACAACATCTGTTTCTGGCTTTGAAAAAGTCATCAGTCTGTCTCCATTTGTATTGGTGCCAGTTTAGGGAGGGGGCTCACCTCATCGAGGCAAGGTGGCAGAACAAATATGTTAATTTTCATGCCATCATACTGGTGTTCAAATGGTGTTTCCTTGCCCATTACTCCCAAGTATGAAGAGGACTGTAAAACACTTTAAAATGAAAGCCTACTCCTGAATAAATTTATAGAAATAAACCCATGGTATTTGCTTTTTTTCCTATTGTTATGTAACTTTCTGTTTGTACCAGTTTGATCAGCTCTTGTGAATAGGCAGCATATTGACATTTACAAGAATTATGATGTCTTGTAAATATCACTTTACTGCCTACTCTTCCTACAGAAACAGAGCAGAAAGGCACAGTGGAGAGGAAATGCCACATAAATGTCCAGGATCCAAAACAAAATGCAGGACTATGTAGCACTTTAAAGACTAACAAGATGGTTTATTAGATGATGAGCTTTCGTGGGCCAGACCCACTTCCTCAGATCAAATAGTGGAAGAAAATAGTCACAACCATATATACCAAAGGATACAATTTAAAAAAATTACTATTCCAGGATCCAAAACAGATTGCTCACTTTCACTGTTCCTTTTATATATACAGTACTTTGAATTGGAAGCATTCTTTGCCCTCTAATTCATAGAATTCGGAGGTGCCATGTTTACATAAAGATGAAACCATTATATATCATGATTTACTCCAACATATCTGTTAGTTAATATTTGGATTAACTTTTAAATGTTACTTAAGTAAAAGACCATAGATGATTTGTGTATTAAGGCAAGAGGACAGCACAGTTTTGGTGCCATGAAACTTAGAAACACAGCGGCTACGTCTACACTGGCCCCTTTTCCGGAAGGGGCATGTAAATTTCACTAGTCGTCGTAGGGAAATCCGCGGGGGATTTAAATATCCCCCGCGGCATTTAAATAAAAATGTCCGCCGCTTTTTTCCGGCTTTTAAAAAAGCCGGAAAAGAGCGTCTAGACTGGCCCCGATCCTCCGGAAAAAGTGCCCTTTTCCGGAGGCTCTTATTCCTACTTTGAAGTAGGAATAAGAGCCTCCGGAAAAGGGCACTTTTTCCGGAGGATCGGGGCCAGTCTAGACGCTCTTTTCCGGCTTTTTTAAAAGCCGGAAAAAAGCGGCGGACATTTTTATTTAAATGCCGCGGGGGATATTTAAATCCCCCGCGGATTTCCCTACGACGACTAGTGAAATTTACATGCCCCTTCCGGAAAAGGGGCCAGTGTAGACGTAGCCAGCTAGTAAAATGAAGTAATTCTCCTGTAGAAGCTTTTGATGAATGTTCTTGTACAAAGTTAATTCCTCTAAAACCCAGGCTGTCGCTCTACATTTGAGATCTCTCATCAAAAGGGTTGCTCCTCAGACCCCCACTCCTCAGTCCTTCACAGACTCCTTCCACAAGGAGATCCTCACCTCCCCTGTTAATTGTTCTGCCCCCAACTCCACCAAGCCCAAGTTATGCCTGTTGGTACTGCTGGCTGGGGGTTGAAAGCTTCTCTTCATTTTGTCATGAATTGAAAAGTGTGCAGAAAAACAAGTGATATACAAAACTCTTGTATTCTCTGTTACATCCATATAACCCCAATTATTTGACCAATAAATTACCAATCTGAGAACAAGAAAGTAGATGTCTCCTATTTGAGTTCTGTATATTACTTGTACAGCCACATCTTACAGATTGTCAAAGTCCCCTGCTCCACAGTACAGTTACTAGAAGCTTTTATTGTGTTTCTTTAACAATTACAGGTCTTATTCAGGAATGTGCTTTTACAGCTAACCACCGGTAGGTGTCCTCTATCATTTATGCAGTTGTGGCCTTGAAAGACACAATACTAACTTTAAGCAAGCTCTCTATACGCCCTGCTCTACACTAGGGAGTTATTTCAAAATAAGCCCTCTTATTTCAAAATAATAAGCGGCGCGTCCACACTACCAAGTCCATTATTTTGAAACAACAGGCTGGTTATTTCGAAATCTGTACTCCTGTTTTCCTCGGAGAATAATGCTTATTTCAAAATTGTTATTTTGAAATAGCGGTAGTGGGTACACACCACTGCTGCTATTTCGAAATAACTACTCCCCAGAGTAATTTAAAGTAATTACTCCCCAGTGCTTCCTAGGGCGCTAGGTCGAGGTAGCACGTCCACGATAACAGAACCTGTCTCGGACTAATGTTGAGGCTCCCCCATAATGGGGATACACTATTTCAATTTTGTTATTTTGGGAGTTATTATTTCAAATTTAGTTATTTCAAAATAATTTCCTGGTGTAAACATGCCCTGTAGGTCTAACATATCTTTAATTCTGTCTTGCTTGCATTCAGCCAAATTACTACTTTTTATTGTGGCTTTTCTGCTGCCTACCACATGTCAAAATGTTCTTTTACATGTGAAATATTTGGGACCTGATATATTGATACACTAACATAGCATAATACACAACACTATTGCATTTTTGCATATGAAAAGCAACATTTGGCACTTGCTTGTTGATTGGTTAAGATGTTTACAATAAAATATTTTGGCTCCAGATTGACTTTTTTCATCATATGTACTCTTTCACCACCTTGATAAAGGAACAAAATGCAAAGAACCAACTAAAAGAGTTAGATGAACTGTATGTTTCAGAGCACCTTTGTATCATCCACCGACATGATAGCAAATCCCCATAAGGATATTACAAACTTGGCTTTACATGTGAAATAATTGGGATCTGATATATAGATACACTAACATAGCATAACAAACAACATAACCACGTATATCGTTAATTCCATCCTACATTTAGAGTGAAATTTGACCCTCTGCAGAGGGGCATTGCAAGGCCAATACACCACTCAAAACTTAAATTGTACCAATGAGGTACATAGACTTGGTGTTGGTGCACTTAGGTGAATTGCACCTTTAAAGAACAGCCCTAATAAAGCAGCATATGTGATTAAAAAGGTATTTGCCACCTAAGTTAATGAAGTGAGTGTGTGGCTTTAGCAAGTGTGAGGGATTGCATACAATCGACTAAATGTGTTTAGACTGAATTCCTAAAATTATATACTACCCATAACTTGACAAGATGCAATAAGCTGCTGTGGTCATGCGGGCATGTGTGATGCCCAAACACTCTGCAGTCATGATGCCATGATCATTATTTATTTTATTTAATTAATTTATTTAGGAAGTGTATTTCTCTTCCAATGTCATCCCATTGGCTTGCAAGGCCATCATATGTGCATTCACAGGGAAACCAAAGGGAAAAAAAGAGACAAAATACAGGTAGTTTCCCCATTAAATAGGGTTGATTCAGGTATCTGGAATGTTGGAAGATGAAGAAGGAGATGAATCTCCTGCCCTAGCAAAACTAAAACAGAAATTGAAAATGTATCAGAGGGGTAGCCGTGTTAGTCTGAATCTGCAAAAGCGACGAGGAGTCCTGTGGCACCTTATAGACTAACTGAAGTGTAGGAGCATAAGCTTTCGTGGGCAAAGACCCACTTCGTCAGATGCATGACTATAATGTGGATGTAAATTGAAAATGTAACTGAAAAGGGATAGAAAAATGGAAGCTGTATTTCCTTTGACATTCTAATACATCCAGATTGTATCAGTTTTGCTAGAATTTTCTGGAGGATTGCACACATTCTACTATAGATCTGAGATTTAAAAGCTACAACAAATCACCTCTCTCTCCACCATATCTTTTCTCCATTTTTTATTTATTTCAAATAATCTGCAAGGCTGTTTACTTACCCACTCACATTTGAAGTAGGGGTTCTGAAACTGCTAACACATGGGTGGCTGTTCAAAAATCTCATACAAGTTGGTCGTTTGCCTTGGCTTAAAGACTCGGTAAATTGATTTCTCAGTTCATGTAGTCAGAAGTAGTTCTGCTGGTATGCCAGGGAGAAGCGGGAATGGCTGGAGGCTGTGAAATGAGGCATATTTGGTTGACACATGGGTGTGTGACCAGGCCAAATGAAGAAAGGATTTGTTTGTTTCCTTGATCCTGGGCTCCTCCCTAGAATCCAGGTGAAGCAGGGGTGAGCAAATAAGTACTAGCCACAAGATCATATACAGTAGTTATACACAGCAGTCATATCATTTACAAATATTTTCTCTGATATTGTTCAGTAGTTTTTTAAATATTCCCCAAGGATGAAATTCACATAGGTGAGAGGTCTGCCACAAGGCCCTCAGCACAAGCTAGGCCCTTCACAGATTGTATAGGGGAAAACTGTGAGCAGAGTGGGTATGCAGAATGGCTTCCACACCTCTTTTGCATTGGGGGGCTCACCATAGCATGATGCAAAGGTCAACAGTAGGGTAGATCAGGAAAAGGAGCCACAGAACCCATCATTATAGAACCAGAGATCCTAACACCCCACAGAAGTGGCATGGACAGTTTGCATCTACTACTCCAGCTCTTAAGAGAGGTAACTATAGGTTGTGGGGAGAAGGAGCTACAGCCCCTTGTACTTACCCCATGTTGGGACAGAGGGGTAGATTTTTCTCACTCAAATTGCAACAGTTCACCATTATAAAGACCTTTTATTTGAGCCATGTGGGGAAAAACAATTTCCCATAAATCATAAAATATCTCTTTTACACATTGCTAATAAAATACATAAACAACTTACCACAATGCTAATATTACATCCACGTGGCTTTCCTAGACCACAACTTACTAAGTGCAGCAAACTTTGCTCTATATTCCCTGAAACATACTTGGAAAGCCCAGATGTAGGAAAACACTATTAGTTTTCATTAGCAATATCCTTCAAATAAACCTCATATTAACTGAGGGGACATCTCATTTCATCTAGTTTACTTAATGCTGCCTCCCTTTTCTGTGGTTTACCAGCAAGAAACCACTAGAGGGGACATATCCAGATAAGCTTAGGCAACATACAATTATCATCTTTACTCTAACCAGGCTGACATTCTCTGGTTGTTCTGTGAAATGCTGAAAATGAGAGTCACAGCTGTTCCCGCTTCAATTCATGTGAAGGAAAAAGCAATTTTGTTTAATTCCATGCACCAGCCACTAGCTGTGGTGCTTGTGACAAAGTGCCACACAAGAAAAATTGGGTTTCATCACTGAAGAGCATTTCAGACAACACGCTGGACTCACCCCAGTTTATGTTGATCAAAACCAGGGCACCGAGCTCCTGTGATGGAAAGCTTTTCAGGAGAGAGATTATGGAATTGCAAAGCAGGGCCTTTGACTGCCAGCAGAACTTGAAGAATGGGCTGTGATGGCAAGGAAGGGGATATAACTGCATTAACAGGAGTATGCCCTGATTCAGCACTTCTCCACCACAACCTATACCAATAGGTTTCCTATGGGGCTTTTAATAGACAATAACACTATCCTCTCCTGGCATAAGCCACCTGTTCTTGCCAAGATGAATGTCTGAAAGACACGGCTGAGCTAACTATAATGTGGATGTACAGAAGAATTCTCCACATGCTTACTTTGCTGCTAATGTTGTAAACCCATTTTGCATTCACTTTGCGCCAGTGTGGATGACCATGCATGTTGCAGGTCCATGGAGAATCAGCTCCCTCCTCCCCAGTTATTTAAAATTTACACATATTATATGAGATGCCGTTTTTCATGGGACTAGGAATGTAGATGTCCATATCCTGGCCAAATCTGAACACAGGAAAATTATGCTCAACTTGCCCCACATCCTCCATGACATCAATTGGATTCAATATTCTCCTGCCGTGCCTATTGTGATCCATTCCACAGTATTAGTGTGCAACATTGTGGCTGGATTTCAGTAGTTATCGAAATGATACTTCTAATCCCTTACCTGTCTGACAAAGAGAGAGGCTTAAATGATAAGACCAATTATTGGCAGGAGTTCTGCAGGCAGAAACTTGGCTATGGGCAATGGCAGAAATTTCAACTCCAGGATAGAATCATAGCAGTGCAAGCAGAATGCAACACCCTACTCTACTGGGAGACCAGGAGAGAGCTGGGACTGTCCAGAAAATAGATGAGATCAGCCTGAAGAAGATAAAGCCATGGCATCCAGGAGATAAACTAACTCAGCACATCTTCCAGACAACCTATTCTGGCAGGGCCCTTACTGGAATTCCAGCCAGAATACAAAGCTGATTCCAGCCCATTCTCCCCACCTGTCCTGCTAGTATAGTATTCCATGAGGCAGTGGCAGCTCTACTATCCTCTCCCTTCCTTAGGGGGAATTCCTCTTGGGTGCAGCTGAACTCAAGGGTAGTTCAAGTGGCACCCAAATGAATCTATGGAGTTAATCAAGCCCAGTAGTTTTTGAATGATTTGCAACTATAGATTGAAAGATGTTATACAAGAGCCAGGTGTGTAATTAATTCCTTAATTTAATTAATTATTACATAGCCCTTGGGCACTCCAGCAATGAACCAGGACCCCATTGTGCTAGGGGCTGCACAAACATAGAACTAAAAGATGTTCCCTGACCCGCCCCGCTCCTTCCCGGCCCAAATATCTTATAATCTAAGTAGATGACAGGAGAGAACAGGTGGATACAGACTACAGAATACAAGGGAACAATAAAACAATTATGGTCACATGACAGGCAGTGGTCTTGGCACATGGGCAGCTGAACCATTGTCAAGTTTTCCATGGGTATCACAGCAAATGAGAATTTTAAGGCCACATTAGAAGTATGATGTTCATAGGGAGCTTTCCCCCAATGGTGTGGAGCAGCATGACAGAAACCATAAACAGGCATGTTTGAAAATTTAACAAATGAATGTTGGAGGCAGACATCATGGGTGGAGGAGAGATGGGAGTCAAGACTTTGGTAGTGAATGAGGAATGACTGGAAGGGCAGGAATAGGTTCTGAAGGACCCCGAAGGTAAAATCAGATAGCTGCTATTTGATGCAATAGAGAAAGGGGAGCCAGTGAAAGGATGAAAAGTGAGGAAGTGACAAGGACAAAACGATGGACAAAGAAAATGATTTTTGCAGCAGCAATCTTAATGGATATGAGAGAGGGCCTTTACCAAGGTCAGAATGAAAGATGTTGACGTAATCAAGATATGAGAACAAGGTCTACAACCTATGTGTAAGGGGACTGTTAGCCCCTTACTAAAGCTGTGGGAGTATTTGGTTCGGCAGCTCCCAGTGTCAAAAGGGGAAGGGTCCATGAGAAATCAGGGCCTTGAGAGTGACAGACCCCAGAGACAATGGAAAGCAGCCAACACTCCAGCTCGGCTTGATTGACAGGTTGGACAGGCCAGTGAGGAAAGTGAGAGGCCAGGCCCTGTCCTCCCTGTGAGCTGGGATTTTTCTGGGTCTCTCTGAGCAAGGAGAGAGCTGAGAGATAGCTAAGAGGAGCAAGCTGTGTGGAGAAGCAGTCCTGCAACAACAGAGCCAGGCACAGACAGCCCAAGGAGTGCAAGCTGTGTGGAGAGGCAGTTTTGCAGCAATAGAGCCAGGCACACACAGCTCAAGGAGCACAGACCCTGCGTTGAGCAGCAGACTGGCAGTGCTCAGAGAGCCAAAAGGGACAGAGAAGCAATGCAAGAAGCTGGAGACTGGCAAAGCAGCACAGCCTGCAGCTGGGTGTGGTGAGCAGCTGGGACCAGCAAAGTGTGGGGAGAGGCTTTGGGCAGGGAGATATCACCAGCCAAGAGGCCCAGCAGGCCAGACTGGGAGAGGGGTCTGGCCACTTAGAGCTTGAGGCTGTGTGGTCACTGCCAGAGCAAGTGTGTCCAGCCTGCAGCCCCCCTGCAGCACATCCAGGGCCTCTAAGGGGCCTATAAGGAAGAGGCTGTGAACTGTCCTTACACTCTGCAGACTGCTGTTTTGATGTCCCCGTGCTACAGAGCAGGGCTGTGTGTTCTCATTTAACCATTCTCATTTTTTCTTATTCTTTTCTCTTTAATCAGGTGATGTTTAATAAATTGTATTTGCTTTGAACCTTATGAAATGATCACTGGGCCAAGAAAGCATGCAGTGTGAAGAGAGTTCCTCGGAGTGGGAACACCCTAAATCCTGTCCCTAGTGACTACAAGGTCGGGGATTAAGCTCCAGGAAACCTGGGCCCAGCCCTGTTGGGGTTTCGAGGACTCTGCTACTCAGGAGAGTAAAGGGGGAGCCCTCAGGATCAGTGAAGCCTTGGGGTAAAGGAAGTGGGAGCGGGGACTCAGATCCTTTCGCTGGTCCATTTCACCGGGGTGGTATAGAAGCCAGGAAAGTTCCTCACAGTAGCGGGACCATTCCCCCACTTACATAATGCTCTAGAGCCAAATATGACTCAGTATGGAACCAAATATGGCTCTTTTGTCAGTTACTTTTAAAATAAACACCACTTTTTAAATTAAAATGCAAAATTAATTCAAAATTTTAAAAACATGCAATTACTCATGTCAAGATGGTCTCTTTTTTGTCTATTTCACTTTTAGCAGTTAATTTTAACAACCATCCATCCTCTCCACTCATTGGGGGTCATGTTTATTCTCTTTTAATTTCATTGATTGTGAAATCTTTCCATCATCATACATGATGGTGAACTCTGTGACCCTCTACCAGTAAAAATGGCAAAGATTAAGTGAGAAGACAAATACTGAAACTTTCAAAAGGAGTGGACAAACTTCTATGCATTCTTGGAGAGGTCTGGATCTCCACACAGTCTCATTTGTAGTGAGAGACTGTCCTCAAACAAAAAAAATTGAATTTATAATTGCACTTCATGACAAAACATGCAGCATTTTCTACAAAATACACCGAGGGTAACATATGAACAAAAACCTATGAGGAGCTGCAGAGAAAAATGAACATTGGACAAAATAGCCTGCTAGCATGGTCAATAAAAGGTGGGAGCTTAAACTCCGCAAATCTTGTGGGCTCGGGGATTATGTGAAGAGATGCATGCTTAAAATTGGTCATGAAGTATTTGACGAGTTTAAAAAACCAGGACAAAAATCTTACAGAAAATTCAAGACTTACCATTATCAGCAAGAACAGTTCACAACAGAGCTGTGAAAATGGCCCATCAAATCAACAAGGAACAAATGCAGCTACTTTTTTTTTTCCATTTGCTTTGGACAAAACAACCAACATAGGTGACATTAATCAGCTGTGTATTCTGGGACAATATATTTGTGGAAATGCTGTGCAAAAGAAATGATTAAGATATTACCAATAAAAAAATCAAACAAGAGGTGAAGACATCCTTAAAACTGTGATGAGCTTTGTAAACAAGAAAGAAATTCAGCTGGACAGGCTTGTGGTCTCTGTATATGGACGGTACATCTAGTATTGTTGGCAAATTCAGGGGATTCCTTACTCTTTTGTCGGAGCAGCTGAACCACCCACCTTTGAACTTTCATTGCATTGTGCATCAGGAGGCACTTTGTGTGCAATCTCGCAGAACCAAACTCAGAAATGTAATGGGACTGGTCGTTCACATTGTCAATTGGATTCTTGCATGAGCCCTTAATCTCCATGAATTTCAGTCACTGCTCAAGAAAGTAGATTCCGAATACCCAGATTAATGCACAGCAATGTTTGCTGGTTATCTCATGGCAAAATTGTGTGAGGTTTTGCCACCTGCATTACGAGATTACATCATTTTTGGATATGAAGGGTGTTCAAACACGACAAGCTTTCAGACTGTGACTTGTTGCTCAAGTTTACTCTCTCATCAACATTATTGGTCATTTGAATGAGTTGAACCTTAAGCTATAAAGGCAAGGAAATACAGTCCTGACTCTGCAGCAGGCAGTGTTTAGACCTGAGTCAAAACTGACTGTCATCATCAAAGATATCGAAAGGGGCAGACTTGAACATTTCGAAAGATTACAAATGTTTTGTGATTTGGATCAGACACAGAATCCAAATAGCAGTTTTGATTTGTAACAGCTTGCCAGGTTTGTTTCTGAGGTCCTGATGGCATTCAAGTCTCATTTTGTTGACTTGTGCAAACACAGTGCTCTGTTTAAGTTTATCATTGATCCACATAAACCGTCCATCCGTTGAACTGGATTTGATAGTCTTTCGAGGCATCTCAGCCAGTGATTTGGAAATGGAAATAGTGGATTTCAAGGAGTCAGATATCTGGGTGGAAAAATTCATCAAGCTGAATTCTGATTTAGGAAACCTTTCTTGACAACGTGCAGAATCGGCAAACGTGCATAAATGGGCTGATAAGAAATTGGAGCACAATGATAATCTGATTCTGCAAATTTGGAAAGAACTTCCTGTCACATATAACACCATGCAGAATGTCAGCATGGCCTTACTTTCAATGTTTGGCTCCACCTATGGCTATATCTAGACTACAATGTTTTATCCGCAATTTACGTACCTTTTTCCAATAACTTTGTCAGAAGAGGCTTTTCTGAAATCTGGCCGGTCTGCACTGGACCAAATTTCAGAAAAACCTCCTCTTTTGGAAGAGACCTTCTTCTTCGTGGAAGGAGGAAGACAGGGCTTCCAAAAGAGCATATCTGCTCTTTCGCCAAAAAAAAAAAAAAAAAAAAAAAAAAAAAAAAGCAGCAGAAGAGCAGTCATGTTCCCTGGATGCAGCAGAGTTTTTCCAAGATACCTGTGGTATCCCGGAAAAACCCTGTAGTCTAGACGTAGCCTATATGAGTGAGCAGGTTTTTCTCATTTGAATCACATCTAAGCTAATTTGCGCTCAAGATTGACAGAACACAGCCTGAATGCGTGCATGAAACTGAATTTGACCAGTTTTGATGTAAACTTCAAAGAAATGTGTGAAAAGATGCAGCAGCAGAAGTCCCATTAAATAAAGACTGTGAATACGTTTCAATTGTGCTATTAATTATCATATCAACTATCAATAATATTAAGTTGTATATTTTCAGTCATGCAAATGGGCATTCTAATACTAGTTCTTTGTTGACCACTTGTTCTGAATTTTGATGTAGTTTGGCTCTTTGGTTTGAAACCCCTGCATGAGAAGATGAAAGCCTAGATGAGAGTTTAGCTGCATCAATGGATAGGAAAGACTGTATCTTAGAGATATTGTACAAAATGTGTATGTAATTTCCTGTCATTATCATCATAGTTGAGATCCAACTTGCAGTCTAACTCCCACCCATATTCACTTTCTTTTTTCAGTTGCTAATATTTTTCATAGACAAATTCCTTTTGAACTGACATTTTCCAGACTTAGTCTTAGCTTAAGATCATTTTTCGGTGCTGGAAAAAATGGAGCAAGATCAACTGAATTATTCAAGTGTGAAAAAATACTTTTGCCATATGTTCCCATCACAATGTTTGCACATGACTAACTAAAAAAATAGAAGAAATGTAAAACTTCAAACTTATTTATTTTGTAGACCTCATTACTTTTCAGGAAAAAAAAATCAAACCCAGGTGGGAAGTCCAGAAATTTTAAAGACATGAAAATTCAAAGCTGGTAATTTCACATATGTACATCAAAATATTTTGAAAAGCATTTTCAGTAGATATAACTGGATGAATACATTTTGAACATTTAAAAAAATGTTTATATATATTAAACTCAAGTAAATGTGCCTACAACTAAAGAAGGATGAAGAACAAAAGACTGCATGAAATCCACTAGTGCCCTTTCTATGCTAACCAAATTTACTTGGGAAGAATTTAAATAGTACAGTGATGGAAACTACAAAGTCTAGAATAAGTCATTGTTAAAGACACCCTAGTTAAAGACATTTGTTAAGAAGTTTTTAACTCGGAAGAACAGAATTACAAGGGATAATACTTCATATGCTATACATTTACCCAAGTGACTTGCATTTGAAGTCAATAATTTAATCTACCAGTGGATGTTCAAAAATCTCACACTTTGCTTTAGTTGTCTGAGATAGCATCCTAGCTCAAAACCATTTCTGTCGGTTTTATATACCTGCCTGGATCTCTACTGTATTGGCTTCTGAGCTTTACAATCAGAAAACATTTCTTCCTTCTGGAATTCACAGAGGTGCACATCTGGGCCTAAACACCACATAGGAGTACTAACGCCCAAATATTTATCTTTCATATTGTTGCCAGAGACAATATGTACTCTGATGTATCCACTGGAGGTCTGTGAAGGAAGCACCTGCTTCTGTGTGCTGAAAATCTTTAGAGAGGAAGATAACCTGGAAATTGAATTCTTCATGTTTTCAAGGTCTAGACATACCTTTTATTCACGTGTTATGTCTCCTGGTTCTTCGTAATTGCTGTATCTTGCCTGCTAGTCGTGGGTGTCATTTCACAACAAAATATCTTTTCTATCTCATTGTCTACTCCATGATCCTTTGCACACTGTGCTAAATTCATATGACTGTTGCTGGAAACAAAGGATTTCTGACTCATTTGTCACATGAGACATTTAACAGTTTCGTACATTATATTTTTTGGCTGAGACTGTTCACCCAATGCCCTGACTAGTATTACAACACTGCCTGTACATAATTTTTGATCCTCTAATAAAAATCAATGAATTTGTTCATGTTTCAGAATTTACCAAACCCAAACATCCTTTCAGAAACGCTACGCACTTTTTTTTTTAAAGAGTTAAATGTAAATGATTTGGGTCAACCTCTGAAGTCCTTGGACATTGCTACTTCTTATACAAAGGCTCCTTACACCATACTGGCAAAGTTAGGTCTAATGAGATTCAGGCCCCATGACTGCAATGGGAGTTTTGCTAGGGTAAAGCCTAAATAAGGACCTCAGGATCATTGCATCACTAAGGAGTTTCAGGGTTACCTCATCATCTGCTCCTTCCCATCACTTCTGTTTGTCTCATGCCTCTGTTTTGCCTCGACATAAGATTGTAACCTCTCCAGAGCTGAGATTGTGTCTTTTGCTTGAATATCTGTTTGGCACCCAGGCCAGCACAATCAGACCCTGATTAGGGCCTCTAGATTCTATTATAACACTAGTAATAGGAACACTTGTGCTGTTACTATAAGTGGTTACAATTTTAGTTTAACACAAGATGCAAATGAGCATGGGAAAGAAGTTGGCATATGCGAGTATTCAGTTACGCACACTTGACATGGCTATTGAGTTTGATTGACCTCATGGGTGATGGGTGTTGCAGGGCCGACTGATGAACGAAGCCGGGTGGAGTGGTAAGAGGTGATTTATTAAGTTACAGCATCCAGACCGCTCGTTCCCCTCTGCTTCGCAACCAACGAAGTGAGCCCTGAGTTATGGTTACAGCATCTTTTATCCCTACCCTTCCCTTGGTACTTGCCCTTTCTCGTTCTTCCAAATCATCATTTTGTTTCCTAATAAGGTGAAGATTGCCCCTTCCCAGATCAGACCTCTTTGCTTCCTAATATGGAGAGGCTACCTTTCCCTGGACCCTACCTATTGATTCCTTATATGGTGCATTTTGAAGCCTTATTTTACTGGCAGCAGATTGGGTAACTGGATGACCTAACTTATGGTACGGGCCCCAAATTAGGGAACTTTGTGGCTTAATTTACAAGAGGACGATACTCCTGAGACAATCCTTGTATTGCCCTTTTTCCTGTTACACAGGGGCCCCCCATGCAGCTGAGGGTCCTCTTGCTTTCAAGCTGGGTTTCTGCAGAGAATTATGAAGGCAGGCTCTTATGCCTGGATCCTGCCTTCAGCTCCCTGTAGGCCAGATCCAGCGCTGAGACCCCCTTTATTCCCGCACTCACAATGCGGAATGCTCTCTCACTTGCACATACACACCCGGGAGTGGGAGAGTAGTTTCAAGGCCTTACAGAAAACATGAGCATTTGAGGAACTCAGCTGACGGAGGCTGCCTGGGAAAAAACACTAAATCCTTACATCTCCAAAGTGCCCTGCTTCATCCCTCCCCTCTCCTCAACTATGCACTATTAGCTATACCTTCAGAAGAGTAGAAGTTGTGAACCCTTTGCATTGCTGCAGCCCTACTCCATGTAGGGTTTCTGCCGCCAGTGGGGTGCTCAGATTTTCAAAGTTTTAAAAATCTAGGCAGTATATTTCTGAAGGTGGTTTTATGTGCTTAGCCAGCTGGTATCAGTTTCACAGTGCAGCTAACTAGTAGCTCCTTCAGGTGGCCAGAGTCTCCAGAGCAACAGAGTAACTGAAAGAAAATGCTATGTTGTGGAAAACTCACAGAGACAGGCCCCACAAACAGGTACATTTCTGATTTTCAGTGGCACATAGTCACCATTTCTGGGGAGCACAGCCTGACTTCCACTGGCAGTAAGGGGTTGACTTGGGCCCACTGTTTTCAGTTATGGTTTTAGCTGGGGATGCTTTTTAAGCCTATAGGAAAAAAATGATCATGGTATTTATTTATTTAACCTTGTGCCATTGGAAAACTTCAACCATCAAATATTCATTTTCCTTTCCCCCTCTTCTTTGCTCTGGCTCTTAATATTTTCATTCCATTTCATTTTTTAAATTTTATTTTATTGACCTGTTATTGAAAAAACAACAACAAAATGTTAACAAAAGGAGATCTCGCACAGCCTCGTGAACTCACTTTAAGACCTGCTCCAAAGCTCACTGAAGACAATGGGAATATTTCCATTGACTCCAAAATGCTCTGGAACAGCCCCTTAAAGCAGAAATTCATTACCCAGCGTATGTCTACACTACAAAGTTTTGCCAGAAAAACGGACGTTTTACTGATAAAACTTGAGGAACATCCACACTGCAATTGCACGCACGCACGCGCGCGCGCACACACACACACACACAGCAAAAGAACAGGTTTTTTTTCTGGCACTGGTAATCCTAATTCTATGAGGAAAAAGCCTTTTTGCAAAAGAGCTCTTTTGCAAAAAGGCATGTGTGGATGGGGAAGAGGGAGTTGTTTTGGAAGAAAGGGAAAGAGGAAAAAGCACAGGTGCTCTGGTGGCCATTCCATCCATAGCAATCACAATCACGGCTTACATGCGAGAGAGCGTCCATTCAGTCTAGATGCTCTCTTTTGAAAAAGCAGATTGCTTTTTCAATGCACTTTTGCAGTGTGCACGCTCTCTTTTGGAAGAAGTTTTTTTGGAAGATCTCTTCTGAAAAAAGCTTCTTTCAAAAGAAGCCTGTAGTCTAGTTGTAGCCCCAGAGAGGTAAACATCTTCCAGAATCTTTCAAACCCAACATTAAATGTATTCTTTCTTATGTTGCATTCAAACCAATTCTGTTTTCAACTCTTTTTTTTTTTTAATTTACATGTACATTTTCCTTTCCTTTCCATGCTTTACAACTCATATGCAGAAAAAAGGAAAAGGAGATATATGACCATTAAACAAGACAGACACAATAATATTAATGTTAGCCTTCATGCATATTGTTGAGTGGCTGAAAATAAAGAGGTCATCCTTTGATTTATAAACCACCAAAGTACAGAGTTGCATGGAACTGACTGTCAGAGTTTTTCACAAATTCAATAGCTAGATTTCTCTGAAGTTGATCAACCTAATTTCTGTTCCTTTTGAGAAGTTAATATTTCCATAGACCTCACCTCCCAAATTTTGTTGAACAAGAATGATAGTATCAGGGGGGGAGGGGAAATCTCTCTTCTTCTGACTTTATTTCCAACACAAATTTTAAAGTATGTAAGATTCGGGTTACTTAAACATTTCTATCTCAGTTCAGTGCATATTCCATCTCATACCTGTCAAAACAATGTCACGCCCCCATATGTGTTATAAAACTGTAAATTAGCTTTTGTTTCTGCACAGTTTCTTTCACCTTTACTCCACACATGAACTCCCGCTCCCCCTTTGCACACAGCCCTGCTTGTGAATTGACCCAGGCCTAGACTTTCACTGTCCAAATTGTCAAGATATGCATGTTTTCAGTTATACTTGAAACATGGCTGATTGGGAGACCAATTGTGAATGACTGAATTATGCTAATTAGCAAAGGAATAATGGCAATTTTTAAAAAGCAGAGTAAAATGCATTTTCAGTAGTTATTTATGTTCACAGCTGCAGGTTAATTTTAATTATCTTTAATACTTCATACAGTGCTGTAGTATAGGAAGATATAGTAGCAGGAAACTACACTGCTATTAAATCAGTGCCAAGCAGTAAAGAAATCAAATTATACAATAGGGGCTCAATCCTGCCACGTGCTGAGCATGCCCGCCTTGACCCAGCAAAGCACTCAAGTATCTTCATCCAGCATATGACTAGTGCCATTGAAGTCAATGTGCCTAAATGCTTTGCTGGATGAAGGCCAAGTCCTCAGCACTTCGCAGGATCAAGTCCTGGGTGCACAAAGGGGGGAAGTTACAAGGAGCCTTTCCTACCTGGACAATCTATGCAGGAACTAGACACTGTTGCAGTCCCCGATAGTGCTCTGGAGGGCAAAAGCCATTCCAAAGGAGGAGAATGGTGGTGGTGATGACATGGCTCCATCTTACCCTACGCCAGCCAGCAGAGATAGAGAGGAAGTGAGGAGAGCATTTACACCCTCTTCAGAGATGATGCAGTGGGCTCTTTCCTCTATGGGCTGGGAAGCTCCTAGAGGCATTCTTCTTCCTGATGGTCCTGCTGGGAAAGTAGGATTTAAATGAACCCCCAATGCAGGATACCTGACCCTGAATGTGTGAATTAGAGACATTCTACTGTGTTCAAACAAAAATATACTCCTCCTTCCAGCCCCTGCCCTTTGCATTATAATAGCAAATTCATCTCTGGCATTGCTGCTTTTGAATTGAGGTTGTAGGCTTATTCAGCCCAATCCTGCTTGCAATGAAAACAATAGCAAAGCTCCCAGCAATTTATAGGAACAGGACCAAACCCAGAATGGGGATAACTTTTAAAAATCTCAAATGACACCAAAATGCCACTTTTCATTTAAACAGCACAGTCTCCTCTTAAAAGACTGCATGCACATTTTGCCTTAAGTCAAACCCCAAGAGATATTGTGACCAACAGACTTTACACATGAGCTGTCCAGACACTGCAGTTAGGTTAAAATGAGCTTGCAGTACAAGAAAGCTGTCTATGTAAGGATATTTCTCAGTTCCTTAACTTGGAAATCAGAACATTTGCACACAAAAATACTGTGCAAAGACACAACACACGAGTCACTGTTTGTGGAGACACTTAAAAACACTTAAGAAGCTATACTATTGATTCTGAGTATAAATAGTCAGTTCTCTATTTCTGAACCATAGTATCTGAGTGCATTCATAGATTTATTCTTACAGTTGTCCTGTGAGGTTGGAGGGAGAGGGGGATGGACACAATTGCTGTACTATAGACAGAGAATCAAGGCCAAGGTAATCAAATGATTTGCCCAATCATTGAGGAAATCTGTGGCAGGGTCAAGAATTGAATCAGGTCTCCTGTCCTGTACCAGTCTATGCCCTCTTCTCAAACCCCAGTGTAGTACAGGAAGAGGGATTGCATAAGTGCTGCTAATTACACAGCATAGCCTTTAAGTGGCAGGAGCACATGTATCCCTATATAATAGAAAGAATACATAAGTGCAGTGTTTCTTAGTGGCTTTTAGTGGAAGGAGAAATATAGAAAATATTGGCCCATATTCAGAGACACACTGGGTAGATCTACATTGGAATGGTGGGGCTGAAGTGGAGAAGGCGCTCTCACCAACAGTTTCAAGACTATAGGAAGAGTAAAAAAGGAGTGCTAGATGAATGGAAGGACTAGGGAGGGAAGAAAATAAAGAAGGTACAAAAGTTAACATGGAATACATTTATGTAGGACCCAATTGTGACGCCCTGATTCATGCTGACTAGCACTTTGCACATGTGAAGTAAGTTATTATTCAGTCTGAGTAAGGGTACTAGACACTGGCCCACAAATCTTTAAAAAGCAAAGGAGACAATTTTTGGAAGTGTCCATCAATGTTCCCTCTCATCTTTTCCGTCCATGTGCAGATTTTTCCCATACATGCACAGAATAAATTTTGTTAAGTGCACCAATGCATGTGTGATGTGCACCACCAGTAGAAATGAAAACCTAGCTGTAAGTGCTCTGCTACTCAGCTGGGCAGCATTTGAATCTCTCCTAAGCAGACACACAAGCACATAGCTTAGAGGGAACACTGGTGTCCATGGAAATGAATAAGTAAAGCTCTCTTAGGGTGGGGTGAGGTATCACTCTACTTAGTATATGTGAGGTGGGTGATATTTTTAGACTTTGTTGGTAACTTTCAATAATGGGTATCAGAGCAATTAATGAATATATCTCAGAAGTGATGCCTGAATTCAGAAAAAAAGGGAGTACGTGCTGCCCATGCTCTCAAAATGGTACCCATGCCCTCCCTCTCCATCCCCCAAAATAACTGTGTGATGGACTGGGCCGTGTCTGGGCACAGCTGAGGGCGTCCCCTCAGGGCGAATTGCTCAAATCCGGGTCTCCTTACAGCCCCCAGACTGGTGACCTCTCCAAACAGGCCACAAACCAGTCCCACAGAGCGCTTCAGCTGCCTGCCTGAAGCCTCACGAGCAAAACCCCTCCAACACCCCAGCAATATCCATGCCCCAGATGGCCCTCGGCCTCATACACAGGTGGGGGGTCTTAGCACCCAATCCCACCTACCCCGAACAAGTTCTGTCCGGTTCCAAGAAACCAGCCACAGATCCCTGGTCAATTTACCCTCTGGACCTTACCCACAAATCACGCTGAGCCAATCCTTTAGCATCTAACATCTAAAGGTTTATTATGACAATAAAGAAAAGCAAGAGAGTACGGTTGTTAAAGAATAGTACGTTAAATGCATCAAATCTCCCAGTTCTCGATGCAGGCTCTAGCAGAGATGTTACAGCTTCTGGCTTAAGAGTCCTTGTTGCACATCCTAGGATCAGGATGGGTTCACAGGTCTTTCTGGCTCTTCGATCCCTGCATTGCTGCCTCTGGGATGAAGTGCTGAGCTCAGAACCAAGATGGCGTCGACCACATGGCCTCTTTATACCTCCTTCCTGGTCTCTTCTTGGCCGCAGCAGGTCACCTGGCCAGCGGCCAATCTCTGTGCTCCCTTCTGGCAGCTCTCAGGTGACAGCCCTCATTCTTTGTGTGTCCTTGGCCCATTGAGAGCCATTGTCCCACAGGGCCTCACTAATTAGCATGTCCACAGGCCCGACCCTGCCCAATGCTCAACCACATGCAGGGAAATATTCAGTATCCATACAAGTACATGCTAATAATTGCATACACAGACATTCTACAAACACATGAACAGCGTGCATAGGACTATCAGACAGTAAGCTTCTAGTCAACACCTCACATGGCCCCCTTTTATACCATTTCTGGGGCCACCACCCCCACCTATGGGTGCATCAGTGATCTGGCTGCTCCCCTCAAAATCCAGTAACGTGACAAACTGTATGCCCTGATTTAACTTAGGTTTTTTCCTCCTTTATTCATGTGGCAGCAACAGGAAGAAGTGGTACAGCATAACCACTTGTACTCCCGCACGTGCAGTTCAAGCACTGCAAAAGAAAGGAAAGGCTGAGAAAACAACTGGGGACTGTCTTCAGTCTGAAAATCTGCTGAAGCAAAGGATGGGATCACACAGGGAGAAGAATTCTCTTGTGGCTGTCAGAGTGGTATAAAGTGCAAGTGGGGATCAGACTTTCTTTGTGACAAATTTAAAGAGTAGGCCACATCAGATAACAGTATATCATCAAGTTCATTAATGAACCAAGAAAAGTTACTTGTGGTACCAGTTAGCAGCTGCAAAGGGCATACCTGTCTCTAGTAGTATGTTGGAGTTCTTTTGCATGTTGCAAATCCTTGAATGATGGGACAGACACTGCTGGGAGGAAGATGATGAACAAAACTGGGAGGAAAAAGCCAGCTAGAGGATTCATTCCAGTGGCTGGGGATCTATTCCTTTTTTACATCCAACACTGCACAGACTCCACTCATCATTAGAGAATTGAGAAGAGTGTTTAGGCTGTAATACGCATTCTTTATTCTGCCAATGCAGGAAGTTGCACTAGAGCACTGAATAACATATTTTGATGATGGGGAGTCCATTTATAGAGCTCAAACCTAGGGAGATCGTTGATTCTAATTGATCAGCTTCTTGATGGTATTAAAACAACTTTGGCTACATTTAGACTGGCATGATTTTCCGCAAATGCTTTTAATGGAAAAGTTTTCCGTTAAAAGCATTTGCGGAAAAGAGCGTCTAGATTGGCATGGACACTTTTCTGCAAAAGCACTTTTTGCGGAAAAGCGTCTGTGCCAATCTAGACGCGCTTTTGCGCAAAAAAGCCCCGATCGTCATTTTCGCGATTGAAGCTTTTTTGCACAAAACAAATCTGAGCTGTCTACACTGGCCCTTTTGCGCAAAAGCTTTTGCACAAAAGGACTTTTGCCTGAACGGGAGCAGCATAGTATTTCCACAAGAAGCACTGATTTTTTACATGAGATCGTCAGTGTTCTTGCGGAAATTCAAGTGGCCAGTGTAGACAGCTGGCAAGTTTTTCCGCAAAAGCAGGTGCTTTTACGGAAAAACTTGCCAGCCTAGACACAGCCTTTGTATTTCTTAGTGACCTGTATCTATTAGCAAATACTTTTGCTCCATATATTCCCCCATGTCAACCACACCATGTTCTTCTGTCTTTACAGCAGAGGACATGGGATTCACAGTACAGGGCAATAGTACATGGCAACTTCCCTGTGCCATTGTGTTTTGAGTCTATTGCAAAATAAAACCTATTAGCATTCAACATGTTTCATTTGACTTCCATTGTGCATATGGCACAAAAGACTGCAGAAAGCTTGGGAAGAAGAGACAATGACATGAGGTGGAAGCGTCAATAGGGCGAACGGGGAAGGGAAGAGAGACAAGGCAATGCTTAGCTCATCTAATGTTTGATAATTGCATGCTTGGATTTGTAGTCTTCTTGGGCCATAGTTGTATATGAAAAATGACTGCAGCTCCATTTTAGATATCTTAGCAGCTTACCTGGCAGCTACCAATGAAGCCTTTAGGTGGGCAAAGTTTCTTGTTCCATAGTCTAAGGAAAACACTTTCTGCCATGTCTGCCTGGCTAGGAAACTCCATCCTATTCCCATGGGCAAAGACCTGCAATCTGTTACTCACGCCTTCATCACTTCATGGATGGAAATAAGGCATAATTGCTAATGGGGAGCGTAATTAACCATTGGAACAATTTACCAATAGCTGTAGTGGGTCTTCATCATGGAATAGTTTAAAAATCAAGATTGGATTTTTTTCCTAAAATATATGGTCCAGGAATTGTTTTTCGGGATGTCCTATGGCAGGGGTGTCCAAACTTTTTTCAAAGAGGGCCAGATTTGATGAAGTGAACATGCGTGAGGACCGACCATTTTGCCTGACATTCTTTGAACCATTAAAATTAAATGCAAATTAACTATTTTATGCAAAGCTTATTGCAAACGGCATACTTTTCATTTCGTCACATGGATGACAAATTTAAACAGGTGTTAAATCACTCTGCCTTTCATATCTGAAGGCCAGATGAAAAAAAAAATCCAGGAAGCTGAAATATATGTCAGGAACATTGTAAAGTACATTACATATTATTGGTAATAAAGGTTGTCTGTCAACTTTTAAGTTCAAAAAATATGAACAGGAACATAACACCAAGTATACATGTTGTGTCCAAATATATTTATAACTGATTTAGACCAACTGACATTAACTGAGATTTTACAATGTATTCATCTCAATACATATGGATTCGTTGGGGGCCATAAAAGATAGATATTGCCAAATTACCTGGGGGGCCGTATTAAACCGGAACACGGGCCGCAATTGGCCCGCGGGCCGGACTTTGGACATGCCTGTCCTATGGCCTACAGTGGGCCAGAGTAGATGATCATGATGGTCTCTTCTGGCCTTGAAATCTGTGAATCTATGATTACATCAAATGCAGTATACTTGAGTATGAAGCTTTTGGCACTAAGGAAGCTCCAGCTAGTTCAAATTGCTACAGTCGCTCCCCTCAGCAACACTGGTTATTACGGGCATAGGATCTTAGTCCTTATCTTGAAGGCATGCCATGACTAGTGTCCAGGATATCTAAAAGACCATCTAATACTCCAGGATGAAGATTGTAACGGACAACTACGCTTCTCTGGCCCAATGGAACTTTCAGTGATAACAGTAACATTTGTCCATGTGGGAGACATAACTTTCTCTAAACTGTGGATAGTTCAAAACTGTGGAATGAACTTCCCTAAAATCTGAGGGCCAGCACGGTCCTCACCACGTGCTGCTAGAAATACAAGGTGCAGGTCTTTGACCCTGCCTTCACTAACACACAGCAACAGATATATTAACAAAAAATAACAAACCCTACCAAAACAAGGCATTCCACTGCACATGTTTCTCTCTCTGAGAGGATGAGAAAGCAAACAACATATAACAGATGAGTTGTCATGCTGCCTAACGCAATACTGGAAGATGCTATGGTGATGAGGATGGTATAAAAACCTATGGGGGATAGAATAGAATGCCTAATGGAAATCCCAGTGAACTCAGCTATGGTATTTACACTCATCTCTGCTGGTTTCAGTTGATGGGTCATTTGTTCAAGGAGATAGTAGACCAAAAGTGTTGTTGCCTAGTTCCAAACCTAGTAGCCAATCTAAACCAGCTTAATATTTAAATGTAAGTGTAATTTCCTCAAGGAATATCCTATGAACTACCCTGCTCCTTTGTCTCCCTATCCACACTTACACATTAAACAACGTCTGTACTTAACACAGTTTTTAACACAAACCAAGACACATTGAATGTGTCTGCCCCAAATAGCCAGGATTTTTTTTTTTCAAATTTAAGAGTCTGGAAAATCCCATGGGTTCTTTATTTTTCACACTGTAGGCACATCCTGAGGCAAACACCACAAAAAAGGACTTACAAGAGCCTACTATTACCCTGAAAAAAAGGAAGTGTTAACAGCACCAATATTGACACTTCTATGTCATCATAATCATTGTGCTACCAGTCAGATACTGACTCTTTCATTACAATAAGCATCACAGCGGTCAAATCCAAGACCTTGCAATTCACTCCTCCTGAGAAGGCAGATTTGTTCAGCTAGCCAGAAGATCATTTGAAATTTGCAATGATATTTCAGGTGACAATTTAAAAAAAAAATTCTGTGTATGGGAGGCCACTTAAACACCATCTAGGACATGTACGGGAAAAATAGACCACTGATATTATAGGGACTATCGAGCATGATATTTTAAAGATGATCTTTCCCCACTGAAACAAAAAGTTCTCTATAGAAAAAGTGTTCAACAAAAGATTTCTACATCTAATGCACGTGGCAGGTGTTTTAACTAGAGCTGACAAGAGACCAGCAATTCCATATCATGAAGACCTCCTTTTTGTTCTGATCCAAGAAGAAAACCAAACCTTTCAAAAGTTTTTGAAAAATTTAATTGTGTTGAAATATTCATGTTTAAAACAAAGGTTAATGTCTCTATCACTAGCAATTGTAGCAACTTGTATGGAACTTGGTGAGAAGATCATAAGCTGCAGGAGGGAAGAGTTGAGAAGACACATCAATAAATCAGTCTGTTTGCTTTTTTTCTTGGTGGTAATGTTTTGTTTATACTCCCTTCCTTATTGAGTCTTATTGGCTGCAATATTTCACATACTACATATTGGATAATATGATAGGACCAGTGTTCCCTCTAATCTTTTCCATCCATGTGTGGAATAATTTTAATGAGAACCCAAGCATGTGTGAATGTGCACTAGAAACAAAAAACTTAGCCGTGGGCGCTTTGCTAATCAGTGAGGTAGCAACTGAACCTCTCCTGAGCAGCTGCACAAGCACACAGCTTACAGGGAACACTTGATAGGACTCCATATTTCTAAAAGTAAGTTGTCTCTTTGGTAAGAGAACCATTTATAAAGATACTGTAATTGCAGCTAATTTGTATAACGTAGCACTGATACTGACTTCCTGGTGCCTCCTCCAAACTCTTCCCTCATGCAACCTCTGTTCCTCCTTCCAAGTTCCATGAAGTTTGCTAGGGAATCTAAGAGTCTTAGATTTTAGAAATTTTCCCAATATCATTCTGCCCTGTGTACCCCGAAGCTGTTGAATTTTTGTGAAGGTGACACCATCAAAAAAGAGTGAATAAAGAATTGTTGGAGTCCAATAATTTAGTGGTCCTGCATTGCAGTGGAGATACAAGAGTTAATCCTCTCTATAGTTTTAAAAAATGTATCCCCTTTTGCATTTGAATATATACATTAGAAAAGAAATCTGAGAATGGAAAAATTTCCAGCTGTCTCCCCACACTGGAAGTGGCCAACATATTACCTTCCAAGGAGTTTCAGTTTGACTCCTTTTATTGCCAAAAAATCTAATCCTGGGGTTTATTTGGACTTAATCTTTTTTAAAAAAAACATTCAAATTTGAAAGTTTCACAGTATAGTTCTGCAGATAAAGAAAAACTGGACAATTATTAGGATCAGATTCAAAAGAACAACTGGCTGAGATTTGCATAGCAGTGAACGTTCATATTATGCCTTGGAATGATAAGGTGGATGAAGTAATACTTCTGGAGCAATTTCTGTTAGAGAGAGAGAGAGGGAGACAAGCTTTCAAGCTTACAGAAAGCTCTTCTTCAGGTCAGGGATATTATACTTTAGTCAGTGTATTTCTTTACAGGCACCCTTAGTAACTGACTGCTTCACAAGCATTCATGAAGTTATTCTCCCAACATTTCACTAAACAAGGGAAATAGTATCCCCATTTTACAGGAGGGGAACTGAGGCACAGAGAAACTAAATGACCTGTCCAGAGTCAGGTGGGAGGCCTGTGGCAGAGCAAGAATTATCTCCTGAATCCCATGCAAGAGTCTTAACCATAATAGTTGTGGTAAACCGTAGGGGCAACAAATTAGACACCATTCAGCCAGTCAGAGGTTGAATGATTTGTGTCAGAGAAAATGCAGAAGGAGTGGATGGCTCAGTGAATTGTAAATAGGCTAATAATCCTTTCACTTTAGATTAAAATCAATAAGATAGTTTTGACCCAGAAAGTACCTCAGTGCTAACTGGCAAAGACCACACTATACCATAACACTCAATGGACTTGACACATTCATTGCCCCAGCGCATTGATATTATAGTCTGTATCTAAAAGGTTTCACGTAAAGTATCATATGCCAACTGGTAATTTGTTGGTTGATAATATTATTCTGTGATTTTATTTATTTATATATATAAAATATGGGAATCTCTGACGTACAGGTTGGATCTCTCTGTTCCGGCATCCTCAGAACCTGACTGGTCCCAGACAAGGGGATTTGCCAGACCAGGAGAGGTCCCTCCCCTAACTCCCTATGCTAAACTGCTGCCCTCCCCTTCCCACCACTGCCTGCCAGCCATCACTCCCTGGGCTGGAGCTCCTCAGCTTCCACTGGCTCCGCTGCTGCCAGGGTTAGAGCTGCGTGGCTGGGGTCGGCACTTCCAGCCGGGACCAGAGGTTTAAGGGTTATTTTGAAAGAAGGGTTTTTTCTTGAAATAACCGCGTCTACACAGCATTTTTTAGCTCAAAATAGGGTATTTTGAAATAGCGCCCGGATGCGATTATGCAAATGAAGCACGGGAAATTAAAACCCGTGCTTCATTTGCAATTTCGCTCAGCTGCATTTGCATTCGTCTCTTGAAAGAGGAATGCAGTGTAGACATACTAAGGGACAAAGAAGGAGCAGTGCCCTTTGAGTTAATGAAAAGGGAATCCTCTTGGCCTGAAAATGAAGAGTACTTGCAACTGACTACAGGTGAGAGACTTGTTTCGACAAAAATTGTAACTTGCTGAAATTAAGTTTTAGTTACTAGAAAGTGATTTATTTGTTTACTACACTTACTTTTATCACTTAAATCTCTGTTCTTTGTTAATAAAATCATTCTTGTGTTATTAGAAAATCATTTCAATGCTGTGCATTAAACTGAAGGCTGAGGTATGTTCTCTCTCTTTGTGGGCAGGAAATTTAATAGCTTCTGTGAGCCTCCAGTAAGAGGAATTGGACACTGCAGGAGAGACTGTATAGGGGAAATGGGGCTGGAAGAGCTATTGGTGTCATTCTGTAAGGAGTAATCTTGAAAGCCTGAGTGAAGTCATTGTGCTGTGAGCATGCTGCTGGTTTCAGGGCTCTGAGCCAAAGCTGCACAATACAAAAGTACCTGGGGTTACCTGGTAGATGGCGACAGGATCCCTTATTGGTCTGGGTGAGATCCTAAAGCATCACAGTACTGCTTAAAGCTTTTGCAACCAGATAGCTGTTCAGAGCTCTGCATGAAATGAACTGATAGTCTCAGCCCAACACCTAGCAGATAAGGTATGCAATAGTGCAAAAACTACCAGTACAATTGATGCTGTTTGGCAGTCTTAAATGACAGGCGACAATTAAACGGACATAGAAAATGAACTAGTTGCCCACTTTAAAATGGTCTCCAGAAGAACGGAGGGACATTTGGCAAGGAAGGGCTTGGAAGTTTGCAGTACTGTTGCTTGGTTCATGCCTATTCTGTGGTTAAGTGAAGGACAATATCCAGGACTACCAAGCACAAGCATGATGTTCACCATCAACAACAATAATGAACGTCTTTAAAATTCAGAGAGTAGACTAGATCAGTTGATGTTGGTTGTAAAATTTAGAGACTTACTAAGTTTCCCAAGAGGATTTCAAATAATGGTAGTTTGACATAAAGAAACTGATGGTATTTGAGATGTTCAGAATAATTTGAACACAGTCAAAATCTCCCTGCTCCAAGAATACTTCTGTCTGTATTTCTGAATGTAGAATGTGCAAGTAAGTTGCATAAAGGTGGACAGATTTGTGTTATCTTCCTCATTTAAAGAAACATGCCATCATCTACTCACAGTCTTCACTGGATTATTTTGTACCAAAATCCAAACCCAAATCCTGGCTTTCCAGCTGATTTTCTCCCCCAGCTATCACATCTTTCCCTTACTCAACCCATGTCTTGGCTTCCCATTGCCTGCTTATTTATGCTTCTGTCTTCCTTGCCTCCTGAACTCTCATCTCATTAAAGATGCCTATAATGGACAACAGCTACAACAGACAAAATAAGCTTTGGACAATCAATCCATTCCAAAAGGCCATGTATTAAAAAGACAGTAGTGGTTTATTTCCATGGGGTAAAAGCAAAAATGTTTTATCTTTATATAACATAAATGCCAAAACATACTCCATGTCTTTAAATGAGACATGATTATTTCTATTGTGTTAGTAGGCAGAGGTTGCAACCGGATATCAGAGTCACTTTGCGCTAGGCACTGTACACTACACAGATAATGTACTGACAGTATCTGACAATTTACAATCTAACCAGAATATGAGAGACCACAGGTGGATACAATGAACAAGTAATAGTAAGTGAATTATGGATTGGTATAACAAGCACAGATTACAGCCTGGCTATTGACTTCAATGGGACTCTTTTGTTTGACTAAAGAGCAGGATTTGACTCAGAGGGCCAAATCCTCAGCTGGTGGATATCAGTCCTGCTTTACTGGAGTAAGCAGAGCTATACTGATTTATACCACCTGAAGACTTAACTTTATCTTTTGATATTGTGCCAAATGCTGAGACCGCCTTAAAGTGATATTTGATGTTTTCTACCCAGGGTCAAATTTCTCATTTATTGCTCTTGTGCTTGGAGTATTGCAGCAGAATGTCAAAACATAGTATGATGACTGTTTTATGGTAGTGCCAAATGGCTCCGATAAGAATTGGAATCTCATTGTTCTGGGTGCTGAACAAACATACCGGAAGAAGGAATGTGTTTGGAAAAGCTTCCATTCTAATTTAAAGAGAAATCATCAGGCTCGCTCTAAGGAGGGGATTTGGAAATATTTCAATTATTTTGTTTGACGTTTAAAGCATCATTCTGCTTGACAAAATGGAAAGGAGAAGGAACCTTGCCAGCTCTTTTATAGCAATCACCTGGATGCTCCCACAAAGCATGTCCTTACAGCCCAATTCAATGCGCTGAAGTAATGCAACCTGGGGAAAAAATCCTCCCCCTTCCCGAATTGTCCCTTCAGCTTCTTTTAAAATACAGACTAATAATGATGATAATTGGTTCCTTTATGAAAAATGTACTTTCCTCACTGAAGTAGCTACCAATGGAAAGCCTAATTGCCCTTAAACACAAGGACAAGAGCTCACATGAAAATGTTTGGCAACCGCTTTAGGACTCTCTGGCATCATTTCCACGGAGTTCTGAAAACTTAGCTGCAGTAACATGACTCTTGTTACTTACAAGAGATGAAAGTTTTAACATTGTTTTGACACACTCATGACCCTGGCTTTGCACTTAGAAAGGTGAGTCAGATGGCATAAGACACCCCTTCTTAGGCAACTAATATGAAAGGTAGCAGCGTGAGGTGGAACATTCTTTCCCCTCTCACCCACTAGCTGGGCAGAAACAGGGAGTGTTCACTTGATTCCCTCTTCTTCCTCTCCACCCTCTCCTCCAACATGCCAGCCAGCCAGCACTGCTGAGCTAGACAAATGGTGAAGCAAAGCAAGATGAGAACCAGTGACCAGACTGTGATTCTCAAGCTCTTGGCAAAGCTACCACTGAGCCCTTTAGAATACAAAGGAATGCCTTGTACAACTATGGCATTGGTAATTTTGCCCAAGCTGGCCTGTAGCAGAGCCAGGGTTAGACCCCACCTCTCCTGATTCACAGGCCAATGCCCTATCCATTAGATCACACTGCCTGCCATGGCTATGTGGGGCACACTAAAGAACATGAATGGCATAAACCATTTGTTGCACGGAACAGGGATGTGAGATAGCATGTAATTGTATAGTCATGTAATCATCAAATTGTAGTGGTTACACGAGTATTTGGTAGTCCTTGGGGGTGAGCCCCCAGCACCCCATGCTGTTGTTGAAAAACCAGCTCCTGCCTGCTGCCCTGTGCTGCTAGCTCGGATGCAGAGGCAGCAGGAGTCCCTATCCACAGGAGGACCGAGCTCCCCACAGACACAGGCTGCTCCGCAGCAACCTCCCCTGTCCACTGCCTCTGATAGAGGCAGCTGCGTCTGGGGGAGTGGCAGGCAGAGCCAGTGCTTGAGGGCAGCAGCAACGGAGGAGGCAGCAAGGGGGAAGGGACAGATGGCTCCATGGGATTCGGTGCTCATGGGGAGCTGGCTTAAAAGCTAGTTCCTCACGGGCACCAGCTTCCACTTCCCCAGAGGCAGCAAGGGAGAGGGAGTGCATGTAATCGACAAGATTAATCAATAAGGTCAGGCCTATCTATTAACCGTATGGCCTTCTACACCTTGCCATCCCTAGTACAGAAAGAGAATTCTTTAATATGCTTTCCAGGTGATAGAATACTATCAACTACTTCCGGTGCTGAGGCTCATCAAGCAATTGAATGAGGAGCTTATTTTCCTGCATTTCATTTTACATACCCATGAAGTATGATTTATATGGAGAGGGAACAATAAGTCCATTAAGGACAAGAATAATTGAACATGAGGACAATGAAGAGGATTGATGTCAACTCTGCCATTGATAAAGTGATTGTTCTCTTCTTAAAATACTTAGCACTAATAAGTGATTTACAGGCTCAGATGAATAATAAAACTAAGGGGGCAAAAGAGACAGGCAAATCACAGCTATGAAAAGAGGAAGATGACCTTCAGGGTCTTTTTTTAATCTTAATGCCCCCAAAGTGTTGAATATTAACAAGAGCAATACTTGCTTTAATTTCCAAAGGGATTTGCATGATTGACAAATTAATCCTTCACAACCACTCTCAGAGAAAACAACAAAGATGTAAAATGAGTTACAAGTGAAGGCTTAGAAAGTTTGGCCCTAATATCTCCCAATTGCAGTAGATGGTACTACAAAGCAGCTTAGTTTTGGGTTATTTAAAAAAAAAAACTTCTGACAAGAGTTTAAGGTTATTCTGCTTGTGATATAATGTTTTTATTTGTTTGATAACTTGAAAGCATTTGGTTAAAGTACTCTATTTCTCTGCCTGTTTAAACATTTGTACAAATGAAGTATAAATGAATTACTCCATTTCATCATTAAGCACCTGCTTATCTTTAACCATGTGAGTTGTCCCATTGTCTTCAATTTATGCATGTGGTCAGTATCTCCCTCAGATGGGGAATTTGAGAGCATTTTCTGTGTACACTAAGGATGGAGGAAACACAGTAGAAATGCAGCAAGAAGATGAGACAAGGAATTTGATGAGACTAACAGCCAATCAAAACCACCATTTGAGTACTACTTCATTTACATTCAGGGATTATTAAATGTACCTGGTTTCAGACTGAGAGGTAAATCCTGGAATATTTTAGATTAAGACAGGTTGAGACTATAAGAGCTATATAGAAAACTGAAGCAACTCTATGATGTGAAGGGGCAGACCATTTACATTTGGATTGTGTGTTAAAAGGGCCTCAGGGAAATTAAAAACGGACCCTACATCTAGCTAAATCTATCCAGCCATCTCTCCTTGGGATTTTAAGGTGTCTGTGCTTGTGGCATCTAAACACTCAAAACTATGAGGGCAGAGTTGGAATTATGTGTGTGACAGGCAGAAATCCTGCTATTTTTTCTTCTCTATTGAATTATTTATCGTAGGTGCACAAGACCCATACACATTCCAAATCAAATGGATTACAATTAATTTAATCCAAAATTCACTAGCTTTAAACAACTATCCTTTCAACTAGTTTACAAGTATTTAAGTTTGTTAACAGACTGTTGGGTGGCTATTTGTTTTTAATTAACTTATTGATAATGTATGGACTAGATAGCTATCTGAGGCTTATATACTGCTAAGTCCCACTCAGGCCCTCAAGTTAACAAAACTCTTATACTGGCATTCTGCAGAGTGATCTATTTTACTCCTAGTGCCTTTTATTTGAGCATCTCAAAATGCTTTACGAACATTAATCAAATGTAACTTCCTTCAGAAATACTGGCTTCATGTTCTAGCTGATCTATTTGAGGTACGTAGCTCACAGAAAATCATGGGTGGACAGGAATTAGAATCCAGGACTTTGTTCTTTCCGGTGTTCTGATTAAGGCACACTTCTTGCAATATGAGAGCTGAGAGCCTACTCCTTCAAAGATGTATAGTGGTGGCACTGCTATTCATTTTTACACACTGAACTCTCCCACTAAAGTCAATGGGCCAACTCCTAGTGCCTAACATTAAGCATGTACATAAATTTTTGCAGAATGGGGTTCTAAGGGTTCAATCTTGCCAGGTGCTAGACACTATCTCCAATCTATCAATCAATTGAACTACTAATGTGCTTAAAATTAAGTACATGCGTTAAGTATGGAAGATCAGGGCTGGCGTGCTCAGCAGTACACAAGATCAAGTTCTAAAACAGTAATTTATCCCTTTTATTCATGAGCTCATTTATGCTTGTTAATTAAATAACATGCTTTTGTATGACTTGTGACTTACTATTTTGATTTCCTTTATCTGTCTATTTCTGTTTTGAAGGCAAAGGAAAATTGTACAAATTTTACTGATCTTGCTTTTATGTAAAAAAGTTTGTATTCGTTATTTTATAGCTAGCTAATGTTGGAGGTGGGATAAGGATTTTTTTTACACACATGTACCTATATGAAAAGAGAAATGGAGAGGGGAGATAACACCTTTCAAATATCTAAAAGGTTGTTACAAGGAGGAGGAAGAAAAATTATTCTCCTTAACTCCTGATGATAGGACAAGAAGCAGTGGGCTTAAACGACAGGAAGAGAGGTTAAGTTGGACATTACAAAAAACTTCCTGACTATGTAAGGGGTTAAGCACTGGAAGAAATTGCTTAGGGAGGTTGTGGAATCTATGTGATTAGAGATATTGAAGAGAAAGTTAGACAAATACCTATCAGGAACGGAGATGATGCTTGGCCCTGCCATAAGTGCAGAGGACTGGACTTCTTGCAATTCTTCCAGTTTTATTATTCTATATACATTTGGTTTTATTGCATAAGGAATTTGGGTGATGTATAAAAATGATGACAGTTTATACATTTTTTCTTTTGCAATAATGCTTGATGTCCTAAAGCCACTTAAAAGTCACAGTATTTCTATTATGTACAAAAGTAAAAATAATGTAAGTTTCTTACAAGTACTTGGGAGTGGAGGGGGGGACGACTCAGGGCCGGGGGTGTGAGAGCCAAGGAAAGTGTATGGGGATGCAAGATTCAGGGAAGAGGGTTGTGGGGGGACTCAGGGCTGGGAGACACTAGTTGTACTGATTTTTATAGGGACTATCACAATATATATGGCCTTTTATTTATATAGGCACCTATTATCTCTCTCCCCACCCTCATTTTTCCATACTTTCACCCATATTTTCAAAAATCTTATTCCAATTCTGCACTAAAATGATTGCTTTACATAACACTATGAAGTGAGCTTCAACCAGGAGCAAAACTTTTGCATAAGCCTTTAAATGACACAAATTTGGGTTAAAATTAATGTATGTAATTTGTAAATCTTCTAGGTGTCTAGTTTTCCCCCGGTCTTTGCAGGTATATACCAGCTTGCATCCTGTAGATATTCTACGCAACTCAATAGATGAATGGCAATCCCAAGTGCACCATTATATGGCATGAGATTTTGCTGGACTGTTAAGAGACAGAGAAGATCAAACATAGTCATGTGAATTTCCTTTCAGAGTATAGAAGATGCCAGCCATATGAAGTATTATGTGAGGATTTCATGCTATATTGTATTTCCCAAGAGGGGAAAAACATGGAGAACTGGCAATGTCATGTCCCCTTTGTGCTAATTGCAACATAATAGGATGTTCCTTGAATTAATGCAGTTTTGCTGAATACATATAGCTTGAATGGGTATCTACCACCCGACTTGGACCTCAGTTCTACCTGCAAGATGTTGATTACCTCCTATCAGGACTTAAGAGACCTGGCTCCTATTGCTGGCTCAGCTACTGACCTTCTGAGTGACCTTGGGCATTGTTTCCCCTCTCCTTACTTAGTTTCCTCATCTGTACATGCAGTAATGATAATGACCTGTTTTGTAAAGTACGTTGAGCTTTATGGCTGAAAATGGCTACACATTATTATTACTGTATTAAACTTCCTCAACTCCCCTTGTTATCTCTCATAAGCTGCTCCTATTTTACCTAAAGTATTGGCTCAATGGGGAGGAAAGGTAGCCCAGTAGTAGGGGTACTGGTCTATGGGAGACCCAGATTCAAATGTCTATTAAGGCATGGTCTTCCTGTGTGATTCTGGGCAAGTTACTTGACTGCTCAGTGCCTCAGTTCTTTCTCAGAAGTCCTGGAGAGTTAATGAACACCAAAGGGATAAACTGCCCATTGAAACATTAGATGATGCCCTTATGACTATACTAGTCACAAGACACATATACACTGCTCCAAGTGCAAAACATGAGATGGACGATTCTTGTTCCAAAGTCCTGGTTTAGAATCTGTAGGTGTATGGGAACCTTTCTAGAAAATTACAATTTGCTCCTCTTGTATCTTTGCCATCTTGTAAACTCTGCTAAGAGACATCTGAACTGTGCAACATCAGGGATTAAAATGCACATCCTAGTACAATATATGTTGAGAGCAACAGACTAGACTTTATTCAATCATATTGACTGTGAACAGACTGAAAAGTCCGAGAAAACTCTTCACTCTGTCAGATCATACTTCCCATTCTCACAGATCTTCCTTGGCTTGATTTTTCAGATACCTCACTCAATGTCCACATCCCGGACAACACACAACCATCAAAACTGCCCAGGATCCCTTATATTTTGATCTCTTTTAAACCTGGATTAAAGCCCTGCCCTGTTTGGCCAATATACAACACTCCTGCCTCTCTAAAATATAAGGCCAGATCAAAGTTTGTGTGTAGGTTTGGAAAGTCGAACACTAACCTAGATGAAAGTACAGCCAGTGGTGAAAGAACAGTTTTTGGAGTGGGTGTGCTAAGCTGCTTGTACCCTTTCATCTTTGTCTGTAGATAGAGCTGACAACTGTGACCTCACATGCAGGGCTGGCACTCAAGATCCTGGGACTGGCAGCGAGCCCCTGGGTCTTGCAGCCAAGTTGGACTCTGGGCTGGCAACAGAGCCCCTGGCTGTGGGGCTAGCAGTTGAGTGAAGCCCACTGTCAAGCATGCCCAGCTACCAGGACCCCCAGTGGCAGAAGCACAGGGCCAGAATGACCAAAACCTGGGAGTGCTGCTGCACTTCTGTCTTTCACAGCTATTTCCTGCATGTTCGAGTTCATTATCTTTTACTCCTGTCCTTTATGTTCGTTATTGGTCATCAACGATGACTAATAGTTATATTTAATCTTTTAGTTAGCATACAATGGGTGAATAGCAGAAGTTGTGAGTGAACTCCTTGGGATAAAATAATAACAGATCTAATCCACCAACCCAAACTCAAAGCAATTTTCTTTCCTTTAAAATTCAGAGAGCTAGTTGATGGTGTTGGGTTTTCACATGACGCTGCACTTCCTTTTTTGTAGCTCAGACCAGAATGAGCATTGCTAAATTACCATGGGAAAGGTTGCTCTTGTGGTTCTTATGGCAGAACTAGAGACAGGAAGTATCTGAAATCTTATGAAACAGCTTGGTATCATGGGATTTTGGACTCCCTTGTGTAGACCCAGGAGCTCTGGTAGTTCAAAGACTCTTGGGGTGTCTACCTGAACTAACCTTTCAAATTGTTTGCATTTTTATCGATCTCTAGCAAACATACAAAATGGATATGTAGGTGATAGCAATATAGAATCCTTAGGTTATAGCTGCTTTGCATGGATCTAGTGGATTCAAGAAACAGTAATGCTGGGTTTTATCATTCATTGGGCATATTTCCCCTTTATAGCTTCCTGACATAGTAGATGTGGCAAGACTAGGAAAGTGGCAGGAGTCTGCTCTGCTCCAGAGATATCCAGCTGCTGGAACTGTCCACCAGGGATCCAGGTAATTGAGATTGCTCTAAATTCTGCTGGGGACTGTCTTAGTCCTGGTTTACTTCAATATCAAGAGGAAGGAGGGTGACCAAAAGTTACCTTTACTTTCTGAGTTCAACTCACACAGAGCTTGGGATAGACCCTTATTGGCTAATTGCAGACTGGTTCCAGTATAGATTTGTTTTTAACTGAGTTAATTTCCTTTTAGTTTCCTAATATGAAGTAATCAGTAACACTACTGAACAGAGCTACAGCATTGCTTCCTGTCACATTGTGCTCCCTTATCTCCTTTGTCCCTGGCTAAATAATGTTTTAAAATTATATAAAAAACAAACAAGTTACAAACTAACCGGTCTATTGTATTTCTGTCAGCTATGGTTTCACTTTTAAATTCTCTCTCTATTTTTGTAGTCCAAGAAACTCAGAAATTTTAAGCACAAGAAGAACTTTCTGGAAGCAATAACAAAAGCAGTAAAAGCCTTATTCATGGGGTTCCAATAGCTGACGTGGGACTAACGAAAGAATGTTGGTTTTTACACAAACACCCAACAAGATAATAGGCTAACTAGGTCAATCCAGTTCAAAATCAAGGTCAAAAGATGATCAGCCTGAATAAATTATGCTCTTGCTGCATAGAAGGAAAGAGAGAAGTGGTAAGACGTGATTATGGTTCAAATAATAAACAGGCCAATGGCCATATTGTGAACACTGACTTCAAAAGCATACTTTGTTCTTATAAGCAAGAGGAGATCTGAATGGTAACAAATAGCTTCATGGAGAAGGACAATTAAACAATAGAAGAATTGTGGAAGATTTGACATTTCATTTAAAATATCAAATACCTTCTTCACCTTTTAATGATGAATCAATAGAAGACCAGCTCTGAAAAGTCAGTTGTTATGCACAATATTTCAGTTTCCTCGACCTGAAAATATGAATGAATTTCCCAGTAGTACGCACATTAATTTCCCTGGGTATCCAGAGATGAAAAATCAAGCACGGCAACTATTTTTTCCAGTGTTTTATTTCCAAAGGTCATTCTTTAAAAACATCTCTTTTCTTTCCTCTACATTTATCATTTTTCAGCTTGGGAAATATGAATGAGATAGAGGAGTATGTGTATATATGGCAGGATGTACTGCAAGTGTGGTTAGAAGTCAATCACCCTTTTGATATAGTTAATTCACAGTAAGAATTTTAAAACAATGAAAAAGAAAAATATTCCAACCAAAGCAGTAAAAACTTTTAGACAGCAGCAGACAAAGAAGGTCAAAATTGTCCTTTCATTTACACTACTGTAGATGCAGAATAATACCACTGGACTTAGAATTAGTCTAGATTTACACTCTTGTAAAGGAAAGCAAGCTATGATACAAGGCAGTTTAATGACACTAAAGACTGTAAAGGTATGACTAAAGTGATGAACACACAGAAATACCCCTAAAATGAGATAAACGCATATAGGTACCAGTAGTTAGCAGATTCATCATTTACTACATTCCTCGGACACGGCCGTAGTCTCGCTAGGTTCAGACACTCCCTGCAAGTTAACTAAATTGAATTATACCACTTGGGAGCTCTAATCGCTTAGGGGCCAACATGCTCAGTTGATACAGTAATTAGCAGTATACAAGGAGGAATGCAGGCTTCATATGCATGCACACACACTTCCACTCGTTCAGTCTGGCAGCCATTTCCAGACTCTTTCCTTAAGTACAACAATATATGAATATTAACACAATAGCCACAATTCTGGGCTGTGCACCAGCTATGCCCTGTGCAGTTCTGGAGCAGGTATCGACAATGGCTTTAAGACACCCACCCGTTCACCACCAATCCTCAGTGTACATTAAAGCATGCTCAGGTGAACCCTGAGAGACAAGAGGCTTGAGCTTTATTTCCATAGGAAACACGTGGCATGATTCTGTGTCCATAGGAGTTTTGCCTTCACCTTCTGTTGGCCAATGAGGAATAAAACTGACCAATTGTGTGGCATGCTTGCAATTTTTCTGGCAGCGTGCAACCCCCAGCAACAATAATTTTTGTCAAGTACAAGATAATGGAGGTAAGCAGAGGCAGCCCAGTAACACCTATCTTGATTCAAGAGAGACGTTGGGATTCTTGCTTCTGAGTCAAGGATGAGGGAGCACAATTTGAGGTTATTGGGTTTTTTACCTGATGAGGATGAGCTACAATATTTTTGCAGCAGCCCCAGTGACTCATCCAGGGAGCAGCTGCAGTAGCATTTGCCTGCTAGCGATGCTGATATATTTAGTTGGAGGGGGGGAACAGGCCCACTGCAGAAGAATGAAGTAATGATGTAATAACACCTCCCCTTTACAGAGTGCGTTTCATCATGAAGCATCCCTTGACAGATACAGATGAACGGAGAGACAAAAAGAGGAGCAATCATCTCAGCAAGGCAACAGACAGCCATTCCACATCAGCAGTGCTACACAATGGTGTTTAAGCAGGGAAGTAAAGAACAGCTTCTCCAAATGAATACACAGAACCAGGATACCATGCCAATGATGCTCAAGATATATTTGGGAACATGTACCTCTGCAATCAAGCATCTCTCTTTCTTCTTCCAGTTTCCCAGTTCCAGGGACGTGCAAGAACAATGCTTTGTGCTACCTAACTGGGTTTGCTTTAGCAAACAAAATACTAATGCAAGCATGTTAAACCTGGTCTACACTAGGGAGTTATTTCAGAATAAACCCTCCCCCCTTATTTCGAGATAACAAGTGAAGAGTGCACTCTACCCAGCCTAGTATTTCCAAATAATGAGCTGGTTATTTTGAAATCTGTACTCTTGCATTCCCTGGGAAATAACTCATGAATGCTCTAGTGCTGCTAATTCGAAATAAGTGGCCTCCAGACGTCTCTCACAACTGCACTTGTGGCCACACCTGCTAGCTTCACTTCTCCTGCAGAGTTTAAAGCAGCAGGCTGCAGGAAAAGGGCCTGTGGGATGAGGATAGCTTTGCCAGCCCCATGTCACACTGCAAGGTCCCAAGAGCCGTGGCAGACCCCAGCACTCCCTCTGAGCCCCCCACAGCTGCCAGTGCTCTTTCAGCACCCTTAGTTGTCAACAGCCAGGGATCCAAGAGAGCACCAGCTTGGACTGGTGTGGAGATCCTGGACTTCATTGAGGTCTGGGGCATGGAGATCAACCTCCAGGATCTCTATACCAGCAAGAGAAATGCAGATGCCTACAGCTGGATGGGTGCCAGCCTGGCCAAAAAAGGACACACCTGGACCCTCGACCATGTCTTATCTTGGTCATGGAATGCATGGCCTTGTGTATGGAGTGGGCCATCAGCCGCCTCCCCGCCCCTGCCCCTCCATGGCTTTCCCTCCTAGCCCCCCTCAGGGGCGGCTGTGGCCCTGGAGCTCCAGGGCAGCCGAAGCCTCACAAGCTGACCGAGGCAGGCACCACTCCCAGCCCCATCGCTAATCCCCTCTTCCCCCATTCCAGGTTCTTTCCCCAGTCCCTCCCTTGTTTTATATACCCCAAATTAACCCTTTTTTTGTTTAAACAAGGTTTTTTCATTTGCTCCATGGGAGGCAGGGAGGGAGGTGGGAAGAGAGGTCAGGGGAAGGGAGAGGTGGGGGAGGAAAGGCACACAAAGGCAATGCAGGGGCCCCTTGTGGAGAGGCACAGGGGAGAGTCTCTCTTGGCTGAAATTCTCCCTCAAGACCTTCTGGATGAACACAGCCCCTTGATGTGCACGTCAAATGGCGCTGGTGTCTGCTGCTTATAAGCCCTGGCCAGCAGTTCAGCCTCCGCCCCCTCCCTTGCAGGAAAGTCTCCCCCTTGTTCTCACAGAGGCCGTGGAGCATGCAGCAGGCCACCACCACAAAAGGGATGATGCGCTCGCTGTGGTCCAGGCGGGTGAGGAGACTCCTGAACCTCCCCTTCAAGTGGCCAAACGCACACTCCACCATCATGTGGCAGTTGCTCAGCGTGGCACTGTAGTTCTCCATAGTGGGGTCTAGGCTGCCCGTGTAGGACTTCATGAGCCAGGGAAGCAAGGGGCAGGCTGTGTTGCCCAGGATGTGGATGGGCATGTCCACATCCCTGACCCAGATGGTGCGGTCAGGGGAAAATGTGTTGGCATGTAGGCAATTTGGACAAATCACGCCATGAGGCGCAGCCTGAGGCCTGTGAGGCTGGCACTGCTTTGCAGCAGCGCCAGCCCCATGTTGTCAGTCCTGTGGCATCTGCAGGGACAACCAGAGCACACAGTGTGAGTTTGGTGTCTCATGAGGGGGGAGGCAATGGAGGAGTGGTGCATGAAACATGGCCATAGAGAGGAAGCCCCTGAAAGCATGCATTGTAGCATGCCTGACCAAGCAGCTACAAGAAGTATCCACCTTCCTGGTGCCCCCCCAGAGTGCTTCCAGGGGCTCTAAATTCAAGGCAGACTCCAATCCGTGTGGATGTGCTATTTTGAAATAATTTTGAGCAGTTTCAATGCTGCCCTGTAGTGCGGGTATACGGTTTTGATTTTGTTATTTTGGGAGTTATTTTAAATTTGCTTATTTTAAAATTATAACATGTCCTTTGAGAGAAGGGAAGTAAAGCAGATATTTTGTTGGGAAATTATATCTGCCTTGTATAGGCATGGGGGAGACATTTCCTCCTCCCATCACACCTGTATAGGCAGCCACAAAGCTTCAGCCTGGACTACGAACTCACAAAGGGCTCGTCTAGACTACAGCCCTCTTTTGAAAGACGGATGTAAATTAGGCAGATCGAAAGTGGAAATGAATTGTGGATTTAAATATTCCGTGCTTCATTTGCATATTTGCGTCCAATCGCTCTTTCGAAAAAGAGTATTTTAAAAGTGAAACCTCCGTCTAGACACGGTTCTTTCAGAAAAAAAAGCAAAACCTTTTTTGAAAGATCCTGTATTCCTCATTTTTTCGTGAGTACGGGATCTGTCGAAAAAGGTTTTTTTTTTCCTAAAGAACCGTGTCTAGACTGCGGTTTCACTTTAAAAATTCCCTTTTTTGAAAGAACGCGTGGCTGCTGTTATGCAAATGAAGGATGGGAAATTCAAATCCCGGCTTCATTTGCAATTTCAATCTGTCTAATTGTATCCCTCTTTCGATAGAGGGATATTGTCTAGACATAGCTATGGACATTAGCTTATTCTGACACCAGTGCTGCCTATTCATAAGGGCCAGGCTGGCTAGTGCTGTCAGGTCTGAACTAAGGAAGCACCAGCTACATTTCGATTAGTGAAGGCTGCTGCTCAGCCTGTTCTCTCCAACTGCCCCGAGGGATTATGTCATACACATCCATAATGAGATAGATCCTCAGCTGATGTCAATAGCATACAGTCCCACTGAAGCCAAGAAGCGATTGTATTGGGTCAAGCCAATGGTCTATCTAGCCCAGTATCCTGTCTTCTGACAGAGGCCAATGCCAGATGCTTCAGAGGGAATAAACAGAAAAGAGCAATTTATTAAGTGATCCATCTCCTGTTGTCCACTACCAGCATCTGGCAGTCGGAGGATTCAGGTCACCCAGATCAGGAGATTGCATCTCTGACCAGCTTGGGTAATAGCCAGTGAAGGACCTACCTTCATTGTGGGGTCTCCCAAGGGTCTGTCCAGGGACCCATCCCATTCAATTTATTTATAAATGATCTAGAGAAAGGGGTAAACAGTGAGGTCACAAAATTTGCAGGTGATACCAAACTGCTCAAGATAGTTAAGACCAAAGCAGACTGTGAAGAGCTTCAAAAAAGAACTCACCAAACGAAGTGACTGGGCAACAAAAGGATAAATGAAATTGAATGCTGACAAATGCAAAGTAATGCCCATTGGAAAAAATAATCACAACTATATATACACAATATGATGAGGACTAATTTGGCTACTACTACTCAAGAGAAAGATCGTGGAGTCATTGTGGATAGTTCCCTGACAACGTCCACTCAGTGTGCAGTGGCAGTCAAAAAAGCAAATAGAATGTTAGGAGTAATTTAAAAAGGGATAGAGAATAAGACAGAGAATATCTTACTGCCTCTATATAAGTCCATGGTACGCCCACATCTTGAATACTGCGTACAGATGTGGTCGCCTCATCTCAAAAAGGATCTCTTGGCGTTGGAAAAGATTCTGAAAAGGGCAAATAAAATGATAAGGGGTTTGGAATGGGTGCCATATGAAGAGAGATTAAAAAGACTGGAAAAGAAGAGACTAAGGGGGGATATAATAGAGATCTATAAAATCATGACTGGTCTGGAAAAAATGAATAAGGAAAAGTTATTTACTTATTCCCACAATAAAAGAACTAGGGGGCACCAAATTAAATGAATAGGCAGCAGGTTTAAAAACACACAAAAGGAAGTTTTTCTTCACTCAGCGTACAGTCAACCTGTGGAACTTCTTGACAGAACATGTGGTGAAGGATAGAACTTTAACAGGGTTCAAAAAAGAGCTAGACAGATTCATGGAGGTTAGGTCCATCAATGGCTATTAGCCAGGATGCATAGGAATGGTATCTCTTGGCCTCTGTTTCTCTGGAGGTGGATGACAGGGAAGGGATCTCATGAGGATTACCTCATGTGATCCCTCCCTCTGAGGCATCTGGTATTGTTCACTGTTGGCAGACAGAATACTGGGCTAAATGGACTTTTGCTGTGACCCAGTATGGCTGTCCTTATGTTCTAAGAAATCTCATTTCTTTAAAACCCAGTTATATTTTGGCTTTCACATCATTTCCTGGCAATGAGTTCAGCAAGTTGATTGTGAATTGTGTTAAAAAGCACGGTTTTGTTTCTATTAAATCTAGTGCCTATTAATTTCATTTGATGACATTTTGTTCTTGTGTTATACTTTGTGCTATAACTTTATATGGAAACTGCTCCATACGCCTCATCACTTTTGGCATCCTTTTCTTTACCCTTTCCAATTTTAATATGTCTATCTTTTTAGATACTATATGCATTATTCAAAGTGTGGGGATGCCTTGGATTTATAGAATGTCATTATATTTTCTGACTTATTATCCATCCCATTTCTAATGAGTCCTAACATTCTGTTTGCTTTTCTGACTGCTGCTGAACACTGAGTGGATGTTGTCAGAGAACGATCCACAATGACACCAAGATCTTTTTCTTGAGTAGGAACAGCTTATTTAGACCATATCATTTTATAATGTATAGTTGGGATTACTTTTTCCAATGTTCATTGCTTTGCATTTTTTCAAAATTAAAGTTAAACTGTCACTGTTGCCCAATCATCCAGTTTTGTGAGATCACTTTGCAATGCTTCACAACACTGCACCCCTTGTACTAGACAGCTGAGCTAGTTGGAAATTTTTCTACATCAGAAAATGTTGCTTTATCTAAACTTATGTGGAGCTAAGAGGGGGAAGAGTGAACAAGAGACCCTCACCACAGAATAGCCAATAGCTTGGTGGCTAGCTCACTTTCATGGAGTTGGGAGACCAGCATTCAAGTCCTGATCTAAAATGTAATTATGTTGGTGTGTGCTTTAATTATTAGGCTATAGATAGAGAACATGACTATAACCTGATTTCTGCAGATATGAAACTGGGACTTCCATAGCGCAGCTGAGAGTCTTAACCATTTGGTGGGCTCTTTTTCTCTGGAGATTCATTTTCATTTTGCAAGCAATGTCAAAACTTCAAAGTTTTTCACGAAACAAAAAATCTTGTTTTGCAGCTAGCCCTACAAGACCATACACGAACACACAACAAACGAGCATCAGTGCCCAAATGATTTTACAATGGAGGGTGATAAGTTGCAATTGGTGAATGAGACTAACAAACCAATGGAGGTAGGGGTGATAAGGTAGTAGTAATATGGTTACCCTTTTTTGTCCTGGGAACGTTTAAGAGCATATTTCCATGGGAAGCAGAAAATTATGGCATCTCATATTTTCTTTGCTACAATCTTGTTTATTTATAAGGAATGTACAAAGTCCTGTTTCTACAAATGCAGGAGGAATCTAAAGCTAAAAGGAGCAATTTCCTAGCTACTCAAGCTTCTTTTACTTAAGTGTCAGCATAAGAAGCTTAAGCTTACACACCCCAACTTTTTTTTCCAGACAGCACTAACTACTCAGAGTCTCTCTCGACGCTCTTCCCAGGGTCATACCATGTTTACGGGCTATGTTGCTTTTTTTTTTTTTTTTTTGCTCTGCTCTCAGGCAATGTCTTCACTACAGGAAAGATTGACACTGTTGCGATCAATCTTCTGAAGTTTGATTTTGAGGGTCTAGTAAAGACCTCTTAAATTGAACTCAAAGGGCGCCCCCATGAGCAGCCAGTACTCCTGCTCTTGAGAGTAGTAAGGGAAGCCACTTCCTGCTATGAGGACAGCAGGGAAACTTGAATTAAGGTACATTGACTCCAGTCACATAATTAATGTCTTAGTCTGAAGTCTACACCCAGCTTCTCTTTTTTCATACATTCCCGCTGTCCCGGGTCATAATACCCAGGGTGCTAAATCCTGGGCAGACTCCCTTAGGCCTGGTTTGGGGTATGGCCCTTTAACTGTCTCTAACAGCAATCTCAAATAAAGGGCCCGATTCACAGAGTTTCCATGAGATTTTAATTCAACTCATAATGAGATTTAACCTAGCTCATAACAGCATGCTTTCATGTAGGCTAACTACATGGCCAATGTAGTTACCACCTGCCTAGCAGTGATTTTTCATTATGTGTTACTTATTTAGAATGTGAAAACAAAATGCATGTTTATGTATAAGAGTTAATTATGCCAATGATAAGGAAATCAAGATGAAGTTAATGACCCAGTTTGCACTTAGGCTTGATTTTGTTTTAATTTGATTCATTGACTTGGCATTAGTATGAGTTCCAGTGTGACTAAAGCAAACTCTGTTGTACATATGATGGATCTTTTCAGACTCAACCACCCAAAGGAACTCAATAGCCTTTGTAAGGAAGGTCATGTCTTAAAGCATTTGCTCACTTGTAATCATGTCAGAATCAATAAATATTTATATCTATGTCCTCTAGCTATAACAGTACAGGTGGTTTTAATTAAAGAAGAAAAGGATTCAGGATCAAGAAATGAAGGGGAGATTGCTGCTTTGGCCTCCACTGTCAGTATATATTTTATTGACACAAGCTAGCATATATTGTTGCTTGTCACGATGCATGGGAATGTCTTTCCTCCATTCTTTTATAAAGAATATTAAGTCTGTTGCTGATTATATGGTACCATGAATTAGTGATAAGCCTAGGACTTAATTTCAGCCACCTTCAAAGACAAATGTGTGGAATTAAACAACAATTCAGTTACATACCTTGGAAGGATGCTTTGGATGCCACCAAGATGGATCATAAACTTTACTTCTTCTGCCAAAAACAAGGCCATGATAAGCAGCAGACTAAACTGGAAACTCAGCAAAGACAGCTCGAGGCTCAGTATAAATACTTCTGACATTCCCATACATATGCTGAATTACTTGCAGTTAGTCTCTGGTTTTCAGAATTGGCACATGAACAGACAGAGCTGATGCTCCTTCTGCCCCCAAAAGAAACTTTACAGGGTGGAAAATGAAGCATGTAAATGATTAGTCCCTGGATCTAAGCAATTAGAGAGTTAGTGGATTCATACAAACAATTTCAACAATCAACAGAATGCTCACAGCTTTCTATATCTCACTGGACCAATCAGCACTTAATGACAGAGACACAAAATATGCTGACAGAAATTCAGCCCTGCCTAATCACATTGTAGGAGCCTTTGAATTGGATTCTATTATTCTTTTGCCAATGTTGTGCGGAGGTAATATGGAATCTCACCATTGTGGGAAATTTGGGGAATTGAGAGAATTGTGACTGAATGAACATTTTAATTGTGCTTGATTTTCATCTGTCTTCATTCGTGGTGATCACTAAATGGTTTCACTATGTTAACTGTGACAGTAAAATAATAGTGACATTTTAGGCAACGTGTTGTAATATGTTTGGAAGACTTCATTGCACACATTGGGTATGTCTACACTACCACCCTAGTTCGAACTAGGGTGGTTAATGTAGTCATACGAACTTGCAAATGAAGCCCGGGATTTGAATTTCCCGGGCTTCATTTGCATGTTGCCGGGCGTCGCCATTTTTAAATGTCTGCTAGTGCGGACTCCGTGCCCGTGGCTACACGCAGCACGAACTACCGTATTTTCCGGCGTATAAGGCGACTGGGCGTATAAGACGACCCCCTAATTTATTAGTTAAAAGATAGGTTTTCATCTTATACTCGCCGTATAAGACTACCCCCCCTTAAGAGGCCAACTGGCAGTGCCCCAGCACCCCTCTGCCTCCCCAGCTTTGCTCCCGGTGTCCCTGGTCTGCTGGAGACGGTCCCCAGCAGACCAGGGGCACCGGGAACAAAGCCAAAGCGGCGGCGGGGTGCCGTGCTTCTGAGGCTTTGCTCAGGGCTTTGCAAAGCCGTGGAGAGGCTCGGGCAGCGGGGCAGCCCAGGTGCGCCTGGGCTGCCCCGCTGCCAGAGCCCCTCCGCAGCTTTGCTCCACGTCTTCCTGGTCTGCAGACCAGGGAGACGCGGAGCAGCTTTTCTCGCCCCGGAGTACAGGGGCGGCGGGACTGCGAGGTCCCGCAGTCTGTGTCCTCTGGGGCGAGAAAAGCCCCATTCGTACCTGCAAGTCGGGGACTGCCTGTATACCCGGCGTATAAGACGACCCCCGATTTTTGGTGGATGTTTTTTAGCATAAAAAGTCGTCTTATACGCCGGAATACACGGTAGATAGTTCGGACTAGTCTTCCTAATCCGAACTATCTGTACACCTCGTTCCACGTACAGATAGTTCAGCGTACAGATAGTTCGGAATAGGAAGCCTAGTCCGAACTATCTAGTTCGTGCCGCGTGTAGCCGCGGGCACAAAGTCCGCACTAGCGGACATTTAAAAATGGCGGCGCCTGGCAACATGCAAATGAAGCCCAGGAAATTCAAATCCCGGGCTTCATTTGCAAGTTCGTATGACTACATTAGCCACCCTAGTTCGAGCTATGGTGGTAGTGTAGATATACCCATTCTCTTTAATTTGTGATAACTTAAGATCTTGACATTTATGTTAGAAAACAAAAACAAAATCAACCAGCTAAATTTGCATTAGTTAGATTTCGAATTCTTCCTAGTATGTTTAACTAGAAAATGCTAAGTCAAGCAGGAGTAGATTAACAGTTCCGTGTGTATTATGCTTCAGGAAAACAATGGGCCTTGTTCTTTTTGGCCTGTCTCTTATGTAGACATTTACATCCATACAAAAACAATAGAAATGGGTGAAAAATATGAACATTCTGATTTGGTACTTTAACATTCCGTTTGCATTGGTATAAATGACTACATGAACTGTGGAGCAATGGAAAATCATATCTATTGTGTGAATCAAAGTTTTTCCATTAAAAGTATTTCCACAAAAGAGCGTCTAGATTGGCACGGATGCTTTTGTGCAAAATTATTATTATTAAAAGCATCCGTGCCTAGTATAGACACACTTTTGCGCAAGAAAGCTCTGATGGCCATTTTAGCCATCGGGCTTTCTTGCCCAAAAAATTAAGGTCCCTGTCTACACTGGCCCTCTTGCACAAGAGGGCTTATCCCTGAGCAGGAGCGTCAAAGTATTTGTGCAAGAAGCACTGAATTCTTACATTAGAACGTCAGTGCTCTTGTGCAAATTCTCACGGCCAGTGTAGACAGGCGGCAAGTTTTTGCGCAAAATCTTGCCAGTCTAGACGCACCCAATATGTATTTGAAACCGCTGTTTAGTTTGACCATATTTATATTTCCTCATTATTTGCTATTCACCGTTGCTCAAATGAGATTTTTTTCATACTAATGTTTGGAGAATTGTTGAGGGTTCCACAAATACTCCAATTCCCCCACAGAAAAGGTCATGCGCAATATCTGGGAGCAGATCCTCAAGTGGTGTCAACTCATAGCTCCATCAGTAAGACGATTGATACCAGGTGAGGCTCTGTCCTCTGCTACTGTTTATTCTTTTCTCATTCTCCTATTTAAAAAGGATCAGCTATCAAATCAGGAGGCAGAAGTGCCATGTGACTTAGATGCCCTGTCCCACGCCATGCATAGTCAAAGTGAACAGTGTTACAAACACAGATTGAAGTTTTCAGACATACATTAATCAGTAAATATATGTGAACAAGCCTGCCGGCAAGGGAGGACAAAGGAAGCAGTTGCCCCAAGGCCCAGTGATTCAAAGGGGCCTGGGCTCCCAGCTGCTGCTACTACTGCTCAGCAGCGGCAGTGACCAGAGCCCTAAGCCCTTTAAATTGCCACTGGAGCGGTATGCCACATGCTCCAAGCAGCGCTAAGGGCTGACTGTGGGCCAGCATGGTGCACTCGGGGTGGCATTAAAGCCTGGCTGCCCCATCCCTTCCTCCTGAGGCCCCACCCCTTCCACGAGTGCAGCGCAGGGCTCCTCTCTACCTTGCCCAGGGGCCTGTAGAGGCTGTTAGATTCCCCGTGTGTAAATAGCAGGAACATTAGCAAGAATTCTGTCTGAGTCACCAATGGGGGGGGCGGGGGGGGGGGCGAGAGAACATTCTCTAGATTATTTATTCACAGTTATCAATTTGTCCCAGTCTAGGTACAAATATTGGAACGCTTTCCTACTAAAACTATACTTCCTTCCTGGCTGTTATGTGTATGAATAGAAGATTAAATATACAACTAGTTGATCAGAGGCTATAGCAATGAAACTGTGGAATTTTGTACATACATGCTCCTATACTCTTAAAATAATACCATGTAGCATTTCCATAGGGCCTTTCATGAGTAGCTCTTCCAGCACTTTCCAAAGGAGGTCAATATCATTATCCCTATTTTATTAATGAGGAAACAAATATGAAAGGGTAGGTAAATACTAACTCTGGGTATGATGCAGAGATAGACTTTCAAGATACCACTGATGTGTGCTTCTTGGAGAAGCTGGTTGTAGGACCCACAAGGGAAGAGGCAGTTCTTGATTTAATCCTAAATGGAGCACAGGATCTAGTGTAAGAAATAATTACAGCTGGTAATAGTGACATAATGTAATTACATAACATCTTTGTAAGGAGGATAATACCAAATAAAATCCACAGTTAACTTTAAAAAGCAGAAATACACAATATTTTTGCTTATTAGACAAAAATTAAAAGGCTCTGTCACAGGGGTTCAATGCCTGCAAGCAGCATGGCAACTCTTTACAAATCTCATCATGCAGATTTAGACTAAATGTATGCTCCAAATCAGAAAAGACAATGAAACAGTATTTGTGTAGCTGAAGTAGATCAACTGTGTAGAAAAGTGAAGACAAGGCCTGGAAGAGTTCCCTCTCATGCCATGGCCACACTGCTGGGTGAAAGTGCTGCTGCACCTACACTTTCAATTTGGAAGTATAGACAAAGCCTCACTGTAAAAATATGGTAAGGAAGACCCATAAAGAAAGTGAGAAGCAACTTGCTAAAGATGCAGAAACTAACAGAGAATGTTTGTTAAGTACCTCAGAAGCAGGAAACCTACCCAAAAGGCAACGGGGCTACTAAGTGGCCAAAGGAGCCCTCAAAGAAGACAAGGCCATTGCAGAGACGTTAAATGAATTCTTTGCATTGATCTTTACTGCAGATGACGTTGGGGAGCTATTTACATCAGAACTATTCTTTTAAAATAGCAGATCTGAAGTAATGTTGCACACTGATGAATTAATAGGTTTTAGAAAAAAAAATCGTAGTAAGTCACCAGGACTAGCCGACCACCCAAGTGTTCTGAAAGAACTCAGATATAAAACTTGCAGGACTACTAGCCGTAGAAAGCAAATCTCTGAAATCAGCCTCTGTACCAAATGACTGGAGGACAGCTAATATAATGGCCATTTTTAAAAAGGGGGCTAGCATACACCAGCTGCTCCCTGCAAGCCAGGGTAAAGGCTGGCAGAGTTTCTGAGAAGATTGTTTGGTAGCTAAGGGTATGTCTACACTACCCCACTAGTTCAAACTAGCGGGGGTAATGTAGTCATCCGCAGTTGCAAATGAAGCCCGGGATTTGAATTTCCCGGGCTTCATTTGCATGAAGCCGGCCGGCGCCATTTTTAAGTGCCGGCTAGTTCGGACTCCGTGCCGCGCGGCTACACGCGGCACGGACTAGCTAGTTCGGATTAGACTTCTAATCCGAACTAGCTGTTCCACCTCGTTCCTCTTGTTAAGGCAGAGAGGCAATAAGGTGACTCACAGTCAGGGGTGCCAGGAGAAAGCATCATGAATGTGAGTATTGCATGTAGTTATTTAAAGTCTCAGAAACTAACAGTATTTGTTTTTAAGAGTTCTGGTAATGAATAAAGGAGATTGGAAAACTGAAAATCATGAGCACTGAAGTGCTATCATACAATATGGGCTGGTATTTCACTGTAATTTCTACATAGAAAACCCAAAGATGAGTCAGTCTTATTTACCTCTAGATGATGGTTTTAACCTAAATTCACAATACTGCTCCCTTAGGTAAGGGTACTCAAAAGTGGAAGCCCTAGGTTCAAGTTGCTGTTCCAAATGAGGCAGTTCTAGGATTTGAACTCAGGCCTTCTACATACCCATTGAATGACCTAGACCATTACACCTGACACTGTATATCTAGCCTAACCTACTTGCCCTTACCTGGGAGCATCCTGTAGGCATACTTTGGAAACACATACAGGATCAGACCATGCTAGCTAGCAAAGCAGGGAATGCCTAGTTTCACATCCCATTTCCGGGCTGTCAGGGCTTTGGTTTCAGTGCAGGCACTGAGCAGTGCATTAGCTGTGGGGTGGCATCAGAGTGTGGGTGATATGCATGCCCCCAGGTGGAAACACAGCTGTCTTAGGGTACTTCTACACTTGCTCCCTAGTTCGAACTAGGGATGCAAATGTAGCCGACCGAAACTGCTAATGAAGCGAGGATTTAAATATCCTGCACTTAATTAGTGTAATCCTGTGCGCTATTCCGCTCACCAGCTGATTCAAACCAGGAAGTGCGCTCCAGGACGCGGTAGTTCGAATCAAACACCTTGGTTCGAACTAACGTTACTCCTCATTCATCAGTAAGAGGATTGAACTATTAACCCTACACAATGTAGCCCTGGAATTCTCTAAGTCTATGCTGTTTGGTCAAGACTGACAACCCGTGAGAGTGTTCTTTGCTGTTCTGCTGTAGTGCTACCTTGGCTTTCTCATTGTCTGATCCTCTAACCAGAGCAGCAACATCAGCCATTGGGCTATTTCCACAGCTATATTGTGAAATGATTACCAGAAGTCACTGAGCGGCTGTCTGCTTGCTCACTACACTACAGAGAGCCATTTGGAAAAGTATTAACAGAACCCACAGTTCACTTCTTAGAAGTGGCTGTAGCAAGTATGATGAGTAAAGTTTAACAGCACTTCACATTCAAGTATTATTTTTCATCTCAAGATCTTGAAGTATCTAACAAAAAAAAGCTGTTACAGGTGGGAAATCTGGAGTACAAAAAGTGTAGATACCTCACCCAAGGGTTACACAGTGAATCTATGGCAAAGCCAGGGTACTCTCTCATCCCAGTCTTGCATGGTGGGATTTTTTTCTCCAAAGATTCCTCTCATTTTGGAATTTAACCATTGATAAAGTTTGTCAGATTATTGATAGATGCCTTCACAGAACAGAGATATAAAGGGCATCAGATGTAAAAATAAAGTTTAGGATGTTATAGAAGCAAACTTCATTCTGGGGAAAGATGACAAGTCGAGAGCTCTAGAGATTTGGGGACAGATCCTCAAATGGCGTAAGCTGTCATAGTTCCATTGACTTAATTCTTCCATCCACAGAACAAGTACAACATAAGCAGTGGCAATGCATTCTTCACACTGTTCTAGCCGCATGCCTCCACCCAGTTCTATTGGGACCACCTCTATGATATGGAGAGTAGCTCAGTTTCCATGCCCACTGATTCTGCCAGAAAGATTACAAATGCGATAATGGATTTTGTTTTGTGAACAACCATTTGTCTTCTAGGAACTGGACTGAAACACCAAGTTCATTGTAGCTAGACACCCCGCACCCCAGAAGCTGTTTGATAACATGTTTTTCATTCAATAACCAATGGGGCTTAATGTGAACTAGAGGATAATGGCTCCATAGCACCAGTTTCTTGAACTATTGAGTGTCGTGCCCCACAAAAACACTCTGAATGTACAAACTCAAGTGGGCAAAAAGTGCAAACAGACTGTTTCTCACTCTTCTCCCCTCACACACCTCCATGTAGTATCAGGTTCTTTATTTCTCCATCTACTGAAGTATCAGAGGAGGCTTTTGCTGCATATTAGAGATATGAGGTCTTTTCCCAGATACTTGGCAGGATGATTTTACAGGGACAGCTTCCTATATTCACGATTACAGGCAGTCCCCGACTTACGTGGATCCGACTTATGTCGGATCCGCACTTACGAACGGGGCTTTTCTCGCCCCGGAGCTCGCAGGCGGCTCCGGGGCGAGAAAAGCTGCTCCGGGTCTCCCTGGTGTGCTGGGGGGGACTCCCCAGCACAGCAGGGAGACCCGAGCAAAGCCGCACAGGCGGCGGGGTCCTCCGCCTCCGAGGCTTTGCTCGGGTATCCCTGGTCTGCTGGGGGGGAGGGGGCACAGCTAGTGCGCCCCCTCCCCCAGCAGACCAGGCTTTTGTTGCGGGACGCCTGGGGTAGAGCAGCTGGGGTGCTGCCGGGTTGGTCCTGCGGGGACCTACTCGGCAGTGCCGCAGCTGTTCTGTCCCAGGAGTCCAGATTCAGCCGCTGTTGAAACTGATCAGCGGCTGATTCCAGGAAGCCGGGGGCAGAGCAACTCTGCCTAGGGCTTCCTGTAGTCAGCCGCTGATCAGTTTCAGCAGTGGCTGAATCTGGACGCCAGTTCCGACTTACATACAAATTCAACTTAAGAACAAACCTATAGTCCCTATCTTGTATGTAACCTGGGGACTGCCTGTATGTGCACCTATTACTCCCACCCCCAACCTAATTTTTCACACTTGCTATCTGGTCACCTTACATGTCTGGTGGGTTTTGCTCACATGCTCCAGGTCTCACTGATTTCCATAATCAGGGTTAGAAAGGAATCTTCCCGTGTCAGATTGACAGGAATCTCGAGATATTTTCACTTTCCTCTGCAGCAGGGGACCCAGGTTTACTTAATAGGTTCATTTCAGCAAATCAATTCCCTGCCACCATAGGGGTTTTGTTCCCATCCTGTCTCTGCCTTTGGCACACAAGACTTAGTGTCCTAAAACTGCAATACTTTAGTCTAACGCTGTTGATCAGATTTAGTATGCAAGTGCAGGGTAGTAATGGTGGCCTATGGTCTACAGATCAGACTAGTTGATCTCATCCCAACCTTATCCTCCATGATGCTAAGATATGAAAGTAGATCTGGTTGAAAATATTTTTATAGAAATTTGTACTAACAAAAATGTCATTTTATCAAAATTGAAACATTTCACGATAGGTATAAATGTTCATGAAATTTTTAAGGGGAGTATAAACATTTGCCTCCTCCTGCACTTGGCCCACTGCCTCAGTTTCCCTCTTCATTCTATAAGTAAACATAGTACAACCTTCAGAATATATAAATAGTCCTTTTAGTAGGATTCTTTGTCAGAAGTCCTACTATAAACCAGAAACCCCATGACAGAATCCAAATAATATTTCCTTCAAAAGTCCAACAGCAAATTCAACATGGGCATCTCTCACTATATCCCAGCTCATCTTTCAGGTACCGCTCCAACTCTTGTCTGGAGTCTTTCCATCTAACATCCCCTTGTCTTCAATCTCCCTTCCTAGCCCCTCCTGCTTCTGCTCTCCAGCAGGTGTTTACCTCTGCTGCTCTCTGTCTTCAGCCCTCTAGACCTGGGGAAATCTGTAGGGGATCTGACTGCAAACACTTGACTGAGTCCTGCTTTCAACAACCTGATCTGGCTCTACTACTCAGTCAGGGAACTTTCACTACTCCCTCCTCCAAGGTATCCCCTTCCTGCAGCTCTCAGCCTAGCTCTGTTCTTCTGAGCTCTCAGGATTCACTCCCTTTCCCCCCACTCTACCTTCTGTCCACTCCCTCAGGTTTCTGGATCCTGAATACCCCTCTGAGGTGTGTGAACAGCTCTTTATAACTCCTTCCAGAGCTCCACCTCTTCATTACAGCATGCTAGGGCACACCTGAGCTGGAAAGGGGTGAGCTGAGTCCAATTTCATTTAAGAAACAAGTTACCCCATTACAGAAGGAGGGAGGAGCTGATATGACTTGCTTCAACTTTTTCATTGCATTTTACTTGTTATTTGATAAATTCCATTTAAACATATTTAATATGCTAGATTATACTGTTCGTGCATTATCAAAGGAAATGCTCTGATGTTTTCATGCTGAATTTTTAGAATTTCCTTGAGAAAATTTGACTTTTCATTTTCATTTGAAACATAAACAGTTTTCAACATATCAGAATTTCCAGCAGAACAGAAATTCTGTGTTCGGACCAGGACACTCTGTTAATGCTAAAGATATGCTGTGATTTTATAGTTCAGTCTGATTGCAACAGTTTCTTCTGCCTAGTCCTAGTAAATAAATAATGTGAGTAGGAATGCTCAGTCAGAGCTTGTTGAAGGAAGTGTACTCCTATGGGGAGTTCTCTTTTATGGCCATGACACATTTCCTCCTAAAATTTAGCTTATTGAATTTCTCTTTGATTTCCTTTGCTGACTGTGCTTGTCAGAAAGAAACATGTAGCTTAATATCTCTAAGGCAAAAAGAACCTTCACAAAGTTGAGGAAGCAGTACTAACTAAGGTCGTAGCAGAGAGAAAGGGTGGAGGAAAAAAATCTCTTCTGACTTTCCCCACTTTAATGCCTGTACAGGATAGAATCCTGGAAACTGCAAACATCTGAATGTAAAGAACTGTATCTTTCTCTTAATGTGTCCATATCCTCCTCTCCAAACAAACTATACCACATTCCACATAGTATCCTGCAGAATAGCGTAGTATTTCTTCATTTTTGAGGGTTGCTGCACACAATAGACTGCACAGGTTGGTTGGACTTTGATCTCTCATAAATCTCAACACAAGACACTAGTCTAGTCCTCATTTTGGAAACTGTTTGTGTGCGGAGAGGGCAGGGATTTATACCAGGGCTGCTTGTTCTTCCCCTTCCTGTCCCTGTCAGGGGGTTTGTCTACACTACAGAGTTTTTTTTGGAAAAACGTCCATTTTTCTGAAAAAACGTCAATTACATCCACACTGCAATCACATTCTTCTGAAAAAAATCGAAAGGACAGAGGGGTTTTCCCAGCATTGGTAATCCTTTTTCTACGAGGAAGAAGCCTTTTTCCGAAAGAGCTCTTTTGTAAAAAGGCGTGTGTGGATGGGGAAAAGGGAGTTCTTTTGGAAGAAGAGGAAAGAGGAAAAAGCACAGGTGCCATGGTAGCCACTATGTCCATAGTAATCATAGTTTAAATGTGAGATAGCGTCCATTTAGTGTGGACGCTATCTTTCGAAAAAGCAGATTGCTTTTTCAACGAGCTTTAGCAGTGTGGATGTGCTCATTCAGAAGAAATTTTTTCGGAAGATCTCATCTTCTGAAAGAAGCCTACAGTCTAGATATAGCCAGGAAGTGAGAGCAAAGTGCACAACTAGTCTGCCTCCTGTGCTCCCCAAGCACAGTGATGAATGCAACAAACTATGCACTTTCCCCTGGCTCCCTGATGAAGGGGAACAGCCAACAAAGTCCCTGTACACATCTTGGGGTGGAGAGAGCTTCAGCATAAAGGGCACCTGGGGGTGGGAGGCTTAGTGTTGGGAGAATCCCAGATGGGGGGTACCCCCAAGCAGCCTATTTCACCTCACTGATGATTCTGTCTGTTTTCTGGATGGTTTTATGAGAAGCAATCCCATTCTAGGCATATCCCATTTTCCTGGCACAACCAAACCCTTATGTTGCTTTAAGTTATTGTAAGAGGAAACTGTATACCTAATTTGGTGGTCCTAGCTCTTATCTTTTTGGTGGAGTTCTTGAGAGGGCCAATCTCTCTCAAATATATAGTAGAGTGGTGTTTCCTCCGTAACGCATCCAAATGCTGTCAAAGGTTCTTTAAACTGGCAACAGTGGGGGAAAAGATCTGATTAGCATCACTTACAACAGTAAATAAGAAAACCACAAAGTGTCCCAATAAGCTGCCGAAGATGGCTATCAGTGAAGTTCATGATAGGAATGTCTTGTTGAAGAACCACAATAGGTGTGGCTGCTCCATCTGAAATAGAAACACAAGAAGAAAGATTGATCTGTGTGTGATCTGTGTCACACACCCCCCCGCCCCCAAAAATAAACAAAAGAAAAAACGTTCTATGGAAATCCCTAGTAACGAGGCATCAGAGGGCTGCCCCATTTTCCTGGTATAGTTAATAGAACGTTGGACCACAGAAATAAAATTAAGCCTTAAATAGGGATCTACCAAATTCTCGGAAGTGAAAAATGAGTCGTGGACCATGAAATCTGGTTTCTCCCTGCGGAAAGATTACTATAAATTACTATAAAGATTTCATGGGGAGACCAGTGTTTCTCAAATTGGGGTCCTGACCCAAAAGGGAGTTGCAGATGGGGTCACGGGGTTATTTTAGGGGGGATTATGGTATTGCCATCCTTGTTTTGGCATGGCCTTCAGAGCTGGGCAGCCTGAGAATGGGGGATGCTAACCGAGGGTCCAACTCCGCAGGCAGCAGCGCAGCTGTAAAAGTGGCAATACCATATCAAGCCATTCTTACTTCTGCACTGCTGGTGCTGGTGGTGGCTCTGCCTTCAGATCCGGGCACCAAGCCAGAAGCCACCAAGCTCCAGCTGCCCAGTTCTGAAGGCAGCGCCACCAGCCGCAGCACAGAAGTAAAGAGAGCAGTACTGCGCCCAAAACTCTGTCCTTTCCCACCCCCGCACACACATACACAAAACTCCTTTTTAGGTCAAAAGCTCTACATTTACAACACTGGGAAATTTGAGACGGAAAAGCTGAATTTATGAAATTTACCCTTTTAAAAATCTGTGTTGCTCCATGCTGGGGGCAGGGGAGGGAGCATCCTCCCCAGCTGTGGCTGCTCAGTGCGGAGGAAGGGTGCCTCCCGTTGGCCCTGGCATGGCACCCAACCTGGAGTTGTGCTTTAGCTGCCACTGCCAGGGCTCGGGGAGGCAACCTACTCCCCTGGCCCCAGCACTGAGTAGCCACAGCTGGGGAGGATACCCCCATCCCTGCCCCAGCATAGAGCAACACAGCCTACACAGCCTAACCTGGACTAGCGTGAGAGGGCTGGAGCTCATGCTCTCACCTCAGGGCAGCCTACACACCAAACCTCCCATCCCCAGCCGGAGCCCTCACATCCCTGCACTCCAACCCTCTGCCCCTGGACTGATCCCCTCCACCATATGCACCTCCATATTGGTGCACATAACATAATTCATTCCACTCTGGAGTGAGAAAAGTTACAGGGAACACTGCTCGGGGGGGGGACGGACACAAATTAAGTGTCAAACCAAGCTGAAACTAAACATTTCAAATCAGTTACACAAATCAAAATAAAATATTCTGACATTCCCAAATTTAATTTTTTTCTAAACTTTCTAGTAAGGAAAAATTCAGTATTCTGACTTTTTGTCCTTATTCAGAATAAAAAAAATTAGAAATACCAGAATTTCCTGTGGCATAAACAATCTGATTTTTTTATCTCTATCAGTAGTAGTTTAGTAGGTTCCTCAGTTCTACTGCACTTAGGCCTTTTGCATATATGAAAGCAACAAATTGGGGGGGGAGGGGTAGTGCAAAAAAATGTTTCTTAAAGCTATTATTTCTATTTGTGTGCAGACTCAAGACCACTGCCTCTCATTCAGAAGCACATCTTCACACTCCGGAGGGCTAACCACTTTTTCTTTTTTAAAGTAAGTGACATTTAGCAGAAAATAATGAAATCTACAGAAAGTCTGTAAATCTATGGCAAAGGGTAGGCAGAATTTTTGTGAGATATAAGCTATGATTCTAGCTACTTCTACAAGTTAAATTAAATCCAGGGTGAATAATATTCTTACTCACAATAGGAGTGGCATTTGCATTATAATATTTCACAAACCCTTCTTTTGCTTATTACATTTAAAAAAAAAAAGATTTCTCCTCATGTAAGCAATTCCCCCAAAGAACAGGTTTTTATAATAAAAGTGACTGTGAGTGGTTGATGATTTTTATGTTATTTCAATAAATAATGTGAATCACCTACCAAAGTCTCAGTTTTATTTAATTATTAAACAGTGCAGCCTTTCTTCTGATTTTTGAAATGGTCTGAGTGGAACTGTTACTTTACACTGGTTTTTCAGGAGACCTTGGCATATTACCAGAACACCGCACTGTAATACATGCAGATGGTACATGAGTTTACTTGCTCTTTCTGTCCAAGGGTCGCCACACTGTGTGTGCTGCATATGCTATTAAAGGTATCAAATGTTTATGCAGATGTACGGCAGTGTTGGATTTGCTGTAAGTGCAATGCAAAAAATGTAAAATAGCGGCCTAGAATAAAACACTTTTCACTATAAAAAGTTTGATCATACTTTCACAGGTGGTAGTTGCTGGGATCTTTGTTCAAGTTCGAGTAATGCAAGACAGCTTCCTTCTCTTGATGTCTTTGGTAAAATGGTGTCGTAAAAGAAAATAGAGAGAGCAGACAATTTTTTCCACTCAGTTCTTTCCTTACTACATACAATATACTGTAAAGAGTTATTTTGTAAATTATGTTAGTAAATTTTTACTTTCCACTTTCTTTTTGTTGTAACTTGCTAGGCCAATTATACCAATCGAGAATATTGCCCCAGTCTCTTATAGGGCCATCCATCTGACAGGAAGGCAATACTTTTCCCATAGGAAGCAGAGACAACCTTAAACATTTTTTGGGTGACATGCAAAATAGTTTACATTGTCAGCACTTCCAACGAATGGTGTAATGAGGATGGGGAGGCCAATTTGCTAGCAGCATTTTGTAGCAAGTAGCCTGGGCAAATGAGTTATATAAAGGGTAAAATTGATATCACAAGTTCATGGCCTCCATCCCAAACCAGTGGTGGTTGGGAAACATAATTCAGATCTCACCATGAAGTACTGGTGATTGTCAGAGAGTAGCTGTGTTGGGACTCAGACATGTACAGTGAGAGTTAAACGGTTTATTCATTGCAATGGATAGTCTCAGCCTCCCTGGCTAGGTGGCCTCTTTGGTGTATACTCCAGGGAGGTACACATAGCTGGTCCCTCTTATGTGAGGGAAGGGAGTAAGGCAAGTCATCCCCCCCTACTATATAAATTGCAAAAACTATCTGACTTCAAAGAGCAGTTATTGTAATAAATCTGTGGGCTGATTTATATTACATTGGATGTATTTTCCTTCTGTTATGCCTGGAAAGGTGCCTTTGTTATTGTCATTTGAGATGTAGCTCTACATTCTCATTAAAGGCAATGGCAGTTTGTACAGAATCCAATGGGTGCAGGGTCAGGCTATAGCCTAGGAAAGGCTCGGCTTGTCTGACTTCGTCTGGTTTAATGGGTATTCAGTAGACGTCTCCATTGGGATATCTCCTATAGATGTGAACTATTTTTCAGGTCCACACTACTCTTATAGAATCATAGAATCATAGGACTGGAAGGGACCTCGAGAGGTCATTGAGTCCAGCCCCCCACCCTCAAGGCAGGACCAAGCTCCATCTACACCATCTCTGACAGATGTCTATCTAACCTGTTCTTAAATATCTCCAGAGAGGGAGATTCCACCACCTCCCTTGGCAATTTATTCCAATATCTGTCCACCCTGACAGTTAGGAATTTTTTCCTAATGTCCAATCTAAACCTCCCTTGCTGCACTTTAAGCCCATTACTCCTTGTCCTGTCCTCAGAAACCAAGAGGAACAAATTTTCTCTTTCCTCCTTGTGACACCCTTTTAGATATTTGAAAACCGCTATCATGTCCCCCCCCTTAATCTTCTTTTTTCCAAACTAAACAAGCCCAGTTCATGAAGCCTGGCTTCATAGGTCATGTTCTCTAGACCTTTAATCATTCTTGTCGCTCTTCTCTGTACCCTTTCCAATTTCTCCACATCTTTCTTGAAATGTGGCGCCCAGAACTGGACACAGTACTCCAGCTGAGGCCTAACTAGTGCAGAGTAGAGCGGCAGAATGACTTCACGAGTTTTGCTTACAACACACCTGTTGATACAACCTAGAATCATATTTGCTTTTTTTGCAACAGCATCACACTGTTGACTCATATTCAACTTGTGATCCACTATTACCCCTAGATCCCTTTCCGCCATGCTCCTTCCTAGACAGTCGCTTCCCATCTTGTATGTATGGAACTGATTGTTCCTTCCTAAGTGGAGCACTTTGCATTTCTCTTTATTAAACTTCATCCTGTTTACCTCTGACCATTTCTCTAACTTGCTAAGGTCATTTTGAATTATGTCCCTATCCTCCAAAGAAGTTGCAGCTCCACCCAGTTTGGTATCATCTGCAAACTTAATAAGCGTACTCTCTATCCCAATATCTACATCATTGATGAAGATATTGAACAGTACAGGTCCCAAAACAGACCCTTGCGGAACTCCACTTGTTATCCCTTTTCAGCAGGATTTAGCACCGTTAACAACAACTCTCTGACTACGGTTATCCAGCCAATTATGCACCCACCTTATCGTGGCCTTATCTAAGTTATATTTGCCTAGTTTATCAATAAGAATATCATGTGAGACCGTATCAAATGCCTTACTAAAGTCTAGGTATATGACATCCACCGCTTCTCCCTTATCCACAAGGATCGTTATCCTATCAAAGAAAGCTATCAGATTAGTTTGGCATGACTTGTTCTTCACAAACCCATGCTGGCTATTCCCTATCACTTTATTACCTTCCAAGTGTTTGCATATGATTTCCTTAATTACCTGCTCCATTATCTTCCCTGGGACAGACGTTAAACTGACCGGTCTGTAGTTTCCTGGGTTGTTCTTATTCCCCTTTTTATAGATGGGCACAATATTTGCCCTTTTCCAGTCTTCTGGAATCTCCCCTGTCTTCCATGATTTTTCAAAGATCATAGCTAAAGGCTCAGATACCTCCTCTATCAGCTCCTTGAGTATCCTGGGATGCATTTCATCAGGACCTGGTGACTTGCTGACATCTAACTTTCCTAAGTGATTTTTAACTTGTTCTTTGTGTATCCTATCTTCTAAACGTACCCCCTCTCTGCTTGTATTCACTACATTAGGCACACCTCTAGACTGCTCGGTGAAGACCGAAACAAAGAAGTCATTGAGCATCTCCGCCATTTCCAAGTTTCCTGTTACTGCTTCTCCCTCCTCACTAAGCAGTGGGCCTACCCTGTCCTTGGTCTTCCTCTTGCTTTTAATGTATTTATAAAAGGTCTTCTTGTTTCCCTTTATGCCTGTAGCTAGTTTGATCTCATTTTGTGCCTTTGCCTTTCTAATCTTGCCCATGCATTCCCGTGTTGCTTGCCTATATTCATCCTTTGTTATTTGTCCTAGTTTCCATTTTTTTTTATATGACTCCTTTTTTTATTTTGAGATCATGCAAGATCTCCTTGTTAAGCCAAGCTGGTCTTTTGCCATATTTTCTATCTTTCCTACACAGTGGAATTGTTTGCTTTTGGGCCCTTGTCTTCACTGTCTTTGAGACTTAAGTATTAGGCTAGGACTTTCCATTTTTTTAAAAAGACTTCTATTTTTGGAGGTGCATGTCTCATTGACTCTTCCATTCTCCTCCTCCTCACTTTTCATTCAACAAAGCTCTAGGCCTTATGTCAAAGCCCATTCATCTTTCCTTGATGGAGCAGGGGGGAAATCTCACTCCCCCCCCTCCCCACACACACACCTTTGCTGAACAGAGCTAGATGGGATTCTCTTCCTAGTTCAAGAGAGACATTCAACTAGGGCCAGCTCTGGCATAATGCCACTGGAATTATACCTCCTTATACATGGAAAGAATTTGGCCTTCACTATTTCTATTGGGCTAGGAACTGAGAGGAAGAACTAGAAATGCTGTATATATTATTTGAAAGATATACAACTCTGCAAGGTATTTAGAAAATGTATAGAGTCAAAGAGGTCAAGACTAGAAAGGAAAAAAATCAGATCATCTAGTCTAACCTACTGTATGTTGCAGGCCACTAACACACCAGCTGTCCACGTATACCACCCAACAACAGCAATGAGAGCAAGGTACTACAGTCCTCAGGAGACTAAACTATTTCTCTTGAGGAAGCTGCTCAGTATCAGTCTGAACCCAGCTCCCACTTGTTGCCACAGCTGGCACCAGCTCTTAACTATTTCTTACTATTTTAAGAATCAGAGTATCAACGAAGTGGGTCTTTGCCCACGAAAGCTTATGCTCCTACACTTCAGTTAGTCTATAAGGAGCCACAGGACTCCTTGCCGCTTTTACTATTTTAACAGCAGCAGAGGAAAATAAACATACATACAACCTTCATAACATTCTAATACATATTTTAATGCTGCTCCTCAGGTGCCTTTAAATTATACAGTAATCTTGATGGCATTTTTCTACAGTCGTTCCCCACAGGAATATACACTTTACAGTGCTGAAACAGGACACAGGCTGCAGGAATCACAAATCTAAATAATTTTTGCAATTGCATATGTGTGTCATATACAATTTTTACAGCTAGAGATGTAAAACGTTAAGCGACATTTGCATTCATTAACTATACATGAAATCTAATTCTATTAAGTCCAGCAGCATTAGGTCGGTCTGTTGCTGCTGATGTTGCAGCTTAAGGACATTGTATCTTCCATGCACATTCTGTTTCATGACCTAATAAAGCCAGGAATTAGACCCTGGCTTGATGCCTTTGGAAATCCAGCTCAGTGAGCATACAACATGAAAGCTGTGGATATAAATTATTTATATTCATCATTGTCCAATATTAATTTACCAAAAAAGGTTTAAAAGATTAAGCGAACCATGGGCATGGTGCCCACAGTCAAGCTGATTTAAGAGACCTTTCCAAATCACACTTATCTTCCAGCTTTGCTACAGATACCATAGAGAAGGACTGTTAACATTTAATCAAGTCTATTTACAGAATCCAAGACGTACTATTATATTTCATGGTATGTATCGAAAACTTATGATCTACACCATGACCTCAGAAAATAATTGGCTAGCCTTAATTTTAAAGATGTATTTTATGGCTTTTAGAAGATGTAAGTGTTGGAGAACAAATTATACACTGAAGACAAAAGAATCAAAACAACTGTATAGCACTTGTATAGCTTTGTTTCACCAGGAAAACAGCTCGATGCATTCTACAAATAGATCTATGCAGTTAGTCCTCTTGCATCTCTACATGGACCCTTGCTGATTGACTGCATTATCATTGACTTCTAAAGTTTTCCTTCAAATACATCTAGTCTCTCTGTGGTGTGAAAGGCTATTTTTCAAAGACTGAAACTTCACTGCTATACTATTCCATTGCTTTGGTGAATCATATCTATTTTGTGCATTTCAATTGCAGATGCTTCCTTCACAGTGAAAAGGCATGAACTATGCTTTCCCATTTGTATTCTAAAATCTGGTGAATAGAGCTCATTAATGAAATTCATTGTAGCATCATCTTTATCTCCTAGCTACATCATCAGTTCCCAGAGACCTACAGGATCAACCTTCATTATTTGCCCCTTTGGTCTCTTTTAGAGGATAATTGTGCTGACAAGTCATTACTCTGCTAGCAACACGGATAGTAAACCCACAGCTATATTTATTTCTTATGAATTTGTGTTACTTTGCAGGCTGTAACTTCACATCTCTCTTTTATTTATGAGTAAACGCAAGCCATTTAGGTCTGGAACAAAAATGTGCCCAAGAGATGTGCAGGAAGCAAATTATTCAGGCTGCTGAAAACCTGAATTTTAAAAAGATGCATGAAGTCAAACTCAGGTCATATTTGGAAGAAGTTAGTAAAGCTTCATATTTAGTTGTATTACTTTTTTTTTCCATTCCAGCTTCTGACTGGGACCGGAAACACCAAATACAGTTAGAAAAGCTTTTCCCTCCTGAAAATGTGTGAAATCTCACTCTGGAAACTCACAATCCGGTTTGCAATGCAGAAATGCATCAGGAAGTCCACATTACTGCAGAACACTCTAGTAAAGCTACAGTCTGATAATGAGCAGCATTGGATTACAGTTTCTATTGATTTGATTCGCTGTCCCCTCCCCCCATTGCTTATATTCGTCACTGTAGCAGATTGCTATTTATTGTTCAGATAAGTATACAAGTTATAACTTAGTTGATGTACTTCACTAAGTTGCCTGATCAGAATTGTTGCCTTAGAGAATTTTTAGGTTGTGACAACATCCAAGCCTTCGATAAAGTAGAAAGTCATAACCACTACTGAAGTGCATTCATCTCTCGGTGCCCATGGTGCTGCTGCAGACTCCAGAATTCAAACAAATCAAAATGTAACTCTTCCATCTGGGAGAGCGGCAAGGGTTTCTTTAAGCTGACACTGTAACGTGCCCTTCTTTGCATTTTAAGAGTATTTCCTTATTAATTAAACATGCTGATTTTAGCCTAGCCCTTATTTTTTGTAATGGGACAATAAAATAGAGAGACAGCCGTGTAAGCAATGCCATACTCAGGGATGTGTCAGGCAGTGGCCTCAGGGCATAATCTATTGATTAAACAGAAAACTCATGAGTACCATCAAAACAAAGCAATTTCCATGCTCTCTCACAGGTGGAAGGAGGACATACTCCTCCCTTAAATTCCTGGTTGACTCATGTGATCGGTGAGTAGCCCTTCTGTAACATCCAGTGTGGCAGAGACTGTAGGTTTATATAGGTAAATATGTTTTACTATACCGTGGCTTAGTCTGTGTTTACTATCCCTTATTACTGCAGTTCTATCTAGATTTTTACATGGCACCCATTGCTGTGCTTTCTGAAATAGTGGTCACTACTGATAATCATCCTGTTTTTCTTTTTGCTTGTTAAATTTGTTTAGAGAAGTATGGCCCTCTTGTTTTGTTATCACCACAGGTGACTCTATGTCCATATGCTGAGGTAGGGAGCACAAAATTAGTCCTGCCAGGGTGTTACAACCAAGAAAGGGTTAAAGAATGTTCCCTGACACTAAAAGAAACTTCCGAACAGCAGCTGGTACTTTTAGTGCATGAGACAAGACAGTCCTGGGTTAAAAAAAATGATTTGTATTTTCAGTCTGACAAACATCTGGGAGAAAAGATTTGTTAAAAATTCAGTACCACTTCCCTTTCAATTAACTGAAAAAGCTCCCACTCCAGTTCTCTAAGTAGCTCTCCTGTGAAATGAGGGGAGACAAGACTAGATACTCCTCAGGTAAAAACCAAACAGAAGGTAATCTTTCTTTAAAAAAAAAAGGGAAACAAGTACACTTTTAGGCCTTATTCACTATTTAGAAGCTGAACAAACCCTTTTCCTGGCAGGTGACTGGGGAAATCCCATGGCCTGTGTTATGCAAGACATCAAACCAGATTTCACAATGGACCTTTCTCACCATAAACATCTGTGAAATTTCAATCAGTAGATAAAGAAACAACATCAAGTTTCTTCTTTGTCTTGAACCAGCCACAAGCTATTCTCCCCATCAGTCATCTTAATTTTTCAAAATGCCCAAGTACACCATGGCCCAAATTTTCCACAGATTAACACCATTGTTTGAAATGCAGCTGACTAATTTGATCCAATTTCTTTTGCTTGTTTTCCCCAAAAATCAAGTAAATACAAAGAATCATGCTGGAATAAGCAAGTGTAATTTTGTTGGCTTCAATGGAGGTGCAAGCGCTTACAACAGACATGGATTTGGCTGAAAGAGTCCACTTAACAAGGAAACTGGTGCCACCACAAAGGCACATAACAGTATCTAAACATGGGATTAGCATGATCGTGCTTCCATATACATATGCATCCCAGAATGTGATGTTTAGTACTTACATATATGCATGACAAGAATCCACAGTCTGTCCTGTGTAACGGCTTTGTGCATGGGAGGTGATATGTATTGGGAGTTTTCTAACAGACTGCCTATTCTAAGTTTGGGATCTTAGATTTTAAAACCATCTGGTCATCTTTACACTTGCCTACAAAGGAGTAGGGATGGAAAATCCCAGTTAATTGGTTAACCAGTGAATCATTGGGTGCGTCTAGACTGGCAAGATTTTGCGCAAAAGCGCCTGCTTTTGCGCTAAACCTTGCCAGCTGTCTACACTGGCCACGAGAATTTGTGCAAGAGCACTGACTTTGTAATGTACAAAATCAATGCTTCTTACACAAATACTTTGATGCTCCTGCTCAGGGATAAGCCCTCTTGTGCAAGAATACTTGTGCAAGAGGGCCAGTGTAGACAGGCACCTTAATTTTTTGCTCAAGAAAGCTCAATGGCTAAAATGGTCATCGGAGCTTTCTTGCGCAAAAGTGCGTCTATACTGGGCACGGATGCTTTTGCACAAAAAGTGCTTTTTGCCAAAAGCATCCGTGCCAATCTAGACACTCTTTTGTGAAAATACTTTTAACGGAAAAACTTTTCCGTTAAAAGTATTTCCGCAAAATCATGCCAGTCTAGACGTAGCCATTATGTTTCACTAGTTAATTGATTTAAAGGGGTGGGGGGAGGCCAGAGCAGCCCCTGCCTGCAGTGGGCCCCATGGGGCTGGAGTAGCTCAAAGCCCGTGGTGGGCACGGAGTTGCTCCAGCCCCTACTAATTAATCAGAACCAGTAAGCCTCATCCATTACAGGTGATGCTTAACCAGTTAACCATTCATATGCACACAATGGACTGATACTAAAATTGAATTCTCAAATGGCTTCAGAGGGAAGGGAAAGCTGTAAGATACAGATGCACAACGTTTCAGGATAATTTTGATACATTTAGGAGACGTTTCCAAAATTTTCAACCTTTACTCAAAACAGAAGCATTTTTTCCTCAGATGGTTGCTTTCACTAGCAGTAATTTTAAAAGAAATTAATCCCACATAATAATTAATTCCCCATAGTTATTGAGCTAAACATTAGCTGTAGGGTTTCAGTGAGCTGTCCACATGGGAAATTTATCTTTATTTGTATCTGGTTTTAATATTGTAAGTGTGCCCAGAGACTATGGTTATGAACAAAAACAGGTCTTTGAAATTAGTTAATTTATTTCATTCTCCCTTCTCATGTATGTTTATTGCTTATTTATAAATGATCAGGAGAAAGTGGTAAACAGTGAGGTGGCAAAAGTTGCAGATGATATTAAACTGCTTAAGATAGTTAAGAACAAAGCAGATTGTGAAGATCTCAAAAGGATCTTGTAAACTTAGGTGACTGGACAGCAAAATGGCAAATGAATTTTAATGTTGATAAACGCGAAGTAATGCACAGTGGAAAAAATAATCTCAACTATTCATACAAAATGGTGGGGACTAGTTAGCTATAGCCACTCGAGAGAAAGATCTTGGAGTCACTGTGGATAGTTTTCTGACAACATCCACTCATTGTGCAGCAGCAGTAAAAACCAAACAAATAATGTTAGGAATCATTAAAAAAGGGATAGAGAATAAGACAGAAAATATCTTATTGCCTCTAAATAAATCCATGGTATGCCCACATCTTGAATACTGCATATAGATGTGGTTGCCTCATCTCAAAAAGGATCTCTTGGCATTTGAAAAGGTTCTGAAAAAGGCAACAAAAATGATTAGCGGTTTGGAATAGGTGTCATATGAAGAGAGATTAAAAAGACAGGGACTTTTCAGCTTAGAAAAGAAGAGACTAAGGGGGTATATCATAGAGGTGTATAAAATCATAACTTTCTCCATAGCTGTCAATGAGGAAAAATTATTTACTTATTTCCATAACATAAGAACTAGCGGTCACCAAATGAAATTAATGTGTAGCAGGTTTAAAGCAAACAAATGGAAGTTTTTCTTCATGCAGTGCACAGTCAACCTGTGGAACTCCCTGCTAGAGGATGTTGTGAAGGCCAGGACTTTAAGAGGTTTAAATGATAACTAGATAAATTCAGAGAGGTTAGGTTCATCAATGTTTATGAATGGTGTCTCTAGCCTCTGTATGTCAAAGGGTGGAAATGGGTGACAGGAGAGGGATCACTTGGGCTGTGTCCAGACTCAGGGGTTTTTTCAGGAAAAGTAGCCTTTTCCCGAAAAAACTTCCCCTGCGTCCAGAGTCAAGCCGCGTTCTTTCGAAATTATTTCGAAAGAACGCGGCTTTTCTTTCGATGGAGGTAAACCTCGTTTCACGAGGAAGAACGCCTTCTTTCGAAAGTTCCTCTTTCGAAAGAAGGTGTTCTTCAATGTAAATAGGGCTTCCTCGAAGAGAGCATCCAGACTCGCTGGGTGCTCTCTTTCGAAAAAGCGGATTGCTCTTTCGAAAGATCCGCCTGCAGTCTAGACATAGCCTTGATGATTAGCTGTTCTGTTCACTCCATCTAGTGCATCTGGCATTGGCCACTGTTGGAAGACAGGATACTGGGCTAGATGGACCTTTGTTCTGACCCAGTCTGGCTGTTCTTATATTCTTATTCAGGTCTTACAAGGTGTGCCTACTCTGTACCAGTAGTCCAAAATAAGCTACACAATTTGAGCTTTGCAAATTTGAGCTTTGCAATTTGAGCTTTGCAAATCAAAATAAGCTATTTAGAAATTTGGCACTGTCTACACAGCACTTATTTAAAAATAAATCGCTATTCCAAAACATCCCTTACTCCTTGAGGAATAAGGTTTACAGGAACATTGGAATAGTGAGTTCATTACATTTCGAAATAACAGGCATGCTCAAAAGATGCAAAATAGCTCAGGATACCTCTAGTATCACGAAATAGCACTGCAGTCTAGACATAGCCACAGAGAAGACTCAGCAACAGAGTACATACCAGTAAGGCTTTGATCACAGGTGTAGTTGCTCAGAAAATGTAAGTTTAATAACAGGAAATACTAAATATATAGAACTTCAATTACTTCAGTGGATTTCTTTTGATTAGAGCTGGTCAAAAAATGACGGGGAAATTGCATTTCCCTCCCCCCCCATTCATTTAACTGGAAATTTCCTGATCAGTCCTGGTCCTTATTTATACTGGACTCTCAACTCAGCTGTAAAGAAATGTATAGCTCTCCCTTATCTCAATGAGCTCTGAAGGGGGTGGTTTTAGAGCCTCAGATGTGACACAACAGAGCAACCTACTGCAGGACTATACAACTGTGGAAACTCCAGGGGCCACAATGATACAGCACATGCTAACGGCGGCAACTTAACTTATATGTGGTTGCATATACATGCAATATATACAAATAGCTTCTTTCACACTGACAGGCATGAAAACAAAAATGAAGGCAAGACTACACAACACACAGGCCCCATGTAAGTCAGTTCGGGTATGTCTACACTAGCTCGTTAGTTCGAGCTACATAGGCAAATGAGGGCAACCGGAGTTGCAAATGAAGCTTGGGATTTAAATATCCCGGGCTTCATTTTCATGTTCCCGGGTGCTGCCATTTTTAAATCCCCCTTAGTCCGAACTCCGTGCCACGTGTATCCGCGGGCTCAGAGTTCGGACTAAGGGGGATTTAAAAATGGTGGCACCCGGGAACATGCAAATGAAGCCCGGGATATTTAAATCCCGGGCTTCATTTGCAACTCCGGTTGCCCTCATTTGCCTACCTAGCTCAAACTAACGAGCTAGTGTAGACATACCCTTCTTCTGATATTAATAAAATGCAATATTTACCCCATTTCTGCCCATATGTCAGCACTGTTAATGAGCAATGACAGTCCAGGACTTTAACTACTAAAATGCATATCAACAGAAGAGCGTTATATTAACTACTTTTTTGTTTTAGCTCCCACTCGCGGGCCGCAAACCAATGGGCTGCGGGCTGCATGTGGCCCTTGGGCCGTGTGTTGAGTAGCCTTGATCTACTGTATTGGCCTCAAAAGTTACTTTGAGAATTTTCAGAGGAACCTGGAATTTGTAACTCACAATATTATCAAATCCTAATCCATCAAGAAAAAGTTAAATTCCCAGTGAAAGCAAGGAACACGTGAGTCTCCTCTTCTGAGTCAGAAGTGATTTTTTTTCCTGAACAACTCCATGGCTGCCCGGTGAGACACAATGCAAACTATTATGGCTATTTCCTTAGGAGTATGGGTATTATAAAACAGGGGTGGATTAAAGTACGATCCTTGAAATTTGGAAGCTGTGTTCTACTTTTAACAAGGAGCCAGAGAGAACAGAGGAGGAGGAGAGGCAGGGATCTTATTCTGCTAGCTAGAGCTGTGCTTCACCACTCTGGTGGAAGATCACAGATGCTGGTGTAGAGAAGAGCAGAACTTGTCGTAAGTAGAGGCCCTAAGAGGAGTCACGGGACCCAGATCCACAATTTAGCCTTCATCAACCTCTTCTATAGCTGTTCTTTATCCAGCCAGCTATTATTTCAGGTAACCATCTGTATCACTGCACACATATATATCAGCCCCAGGGCACAGTTTAGAAATCTTTGATTCTGCTAGTTCAGATACAAAACAGTAATAAAGCCCAATGACCATGTCAAGATTAACTCCCTGGGCTAGAAAGGCTGAGAGGGGGGACACAGGAGATTTCAGTTTTGCAAACAAGAAACAGTTTTGTTTCGGCTCTGTGTCACTACAAATGCATCACACATGCACATCGGAGTGAATCCAAGCATAGCAACTACACACAGGCCAGAAGCGTCTAGTGTGTGTGCCCCCAAATGACAGAGGGAGTGGCTGGAAGGCTGGGTGAGGGGAGAACAGTTGGCACCTGTGGCTGCTCAAGGCATTTTCAAAGCAGCCTGTGGGCAAATCCCACTGAGTGCCTTTATTTTCCGGGAAGTCCCCGAGGGCAGGGCTGAGGCATGGTTTGGTACTCAGCATCTTAGTGTCATTTTCCAAAGCACATATAAAGCCTTTCTTACAGGCATGGCCAGGGGGCTCTGAGATAGTGGTACAGGTTTGACCTCTCCGGTCCAGCATCCTTGGGACCTGACCGGTCCTGAACGAGAGAATTTGCCGGACCAAAGAGGTCCTCTGCGGCTGGCTCCCCAGACCACCTTCCTACCCCGCTGCCAGCCCCAGCCACCCCCACCCTCAGCCGGGCTACTACAGCCACAGCAGCCTGGGCTGCCACATCCCTGCCCAGGCCCCGCTACTGTGGCTGCCGCATCTCCAGCCCCAGCCCCTTTGTCAGGGCTGCCACAGTTACCACATCCCCAGCCTTGCCCCTGGAGCTGCCCTCGCCCCTGTTGCGCTACTGGGGCTCCAGCGCCAGTCTTGGCTCCAACACTGCTGGGCTCTGAGCCTCCAGTCCTCTTGCCACTGGGGCTCCCAGCCAGGACTCCCTGATCGAGGAACACCCATGGCTGTGCCAGACCACTGATGTTACCGGATGAGGGAGTCCCAGTTTTGGGAGGTCCAACCTTCACTTCAATCTCAGTCAGGAGGTGAAAGCTGACCCTGCTTTAGGAGTCACCCAGCATCTTCAAGACAGACCCAAGAAAACCAACAATAGAACACCACTTGTCATCACCTACAACCCCCAACTTAAACCTGTCCAACACATTATCAATAAACTACGGCCTATACTGGAACAGGATACCAAACTCCAAAAGGCTCTGGGAGACAGACCCATAGTCTCCTATAGACAACCACCTAACCTCAAGATGATTCTTACCAACCACCACAGGACATACCACACTAATACCAACCCTGGTACCTTCCCTTGCAACAAACCCCGTTGCCAGCTTTGTCCACATATTCATTCTGCTGATACCATTATTGGACCTAACCAAGTGAGTTATAAGATCAAGAACACATATTCCTGCGCATCCAGAAATATAATCTACGCTATCATGTGCCGAAAGTGTCCGTCTGCTATGTACATTGGACAAACATCTCAGACACTTCGCCAAAGGATTAATGCCCACAAAACAGATATCAGACAAGATCACAAAGAGAAAACAGTTTCTTGCCACTTTAACCAGAAAGGACACTCTCTAAATGACTTAGCCACCTGCATTCTGCTACAAAGACCTTTTACATCTGCACTTGAAAGGGAATCCTCTGAACTGTCATTCATGTTAAAATTCGACACTTGCCAACAAGGACTTAACAAGTCTTTGAACTTTCTCACCCATTACCAAGACAGTTTCCCCAATTATCACCTGTAATACCATTAACTCACAAACATCCCACTCTCCCTACCTTTAATATCAGCAATTCACAGACACTTACCTTCCTTCCTCCCCCTTCCCACTCCCCCGCATCCCCCTTCTGTTCTGCAATGTGATTTGTCCTTTTCATATTTGTTCATTTTTTTTAATTGTATCCTTTGGTATATATGGTTGTGACTACTTTCTTCCACTATTTGATCTGAGGAAGTGGGTCTGGCCCACGAAAGCTCATCATCTAATAAACCATCTTGTTAGTCTTTAAAGTGCTACATTGTCCTGCATTTTGCTTCAACTACCCCAGACTAACACGGCTACATTTCTATCACTATTCTTCCTATGTAGGACATGCTAGGCTGCACGCAGGTGGTCTCTGCTCAGCCCCTCCCCACCATTCTCCCACACCCACTTCAAGTAATGACACACGGGTAACATAGGAACAACTGTACTAAAAATACCAATTAAAACATTGGAAATGGGCCCTTGTGGCTCTATCTGTAAGACGAGTATTTTAAACATGGCTAATTTCCCCACTTCAGAGAAAAACAAGTGCACATTCTTATAGGGGTCTGTAACTTGGTCAGCACTCACCTCACACGCGCGCCCCCATTTAACCAAGTGCAGGTTCCTGCACAGCCTCAGTTTTAAAAGCCTTGCAGCTACTCAGCTCGAGTCATACTCTGTGCAATCACAAACCCCTTCCGAGGTACACCTCTAACACAGGCCCATCCCAGTGCCCTCCGTAGAGTGTCTCTCAGTTTGATGCCATTCCCTCAGTTTATTGCCTCACTCTGAATGAGAGTGGCGCCTCCAGGGCTTCCCTTCCTGGAGACAACTCCTTTGCCCTTAGCTACCTTCAAATCCAACAGTCTCTCAACAACTCTCCACTCTGAGCTGTCCACTGTGCTACTACCCCCTCAGCCAGCCCCAGACATTCTCCCTTCCAGGTCTGGGCTGCATCTAAGCTGCTGCTAGTCCTGTAGCTTCTTATATAGTCCCTCCTGACCCCTGATTGGCTGATTTCCTCCTAGCCAACCTAGCTGCCTGCAGGACTTCTCAATGGCCCTTTTGGCCTTAGGGCCTAGCCCCATTATGGGTTCCCAAACAGGCAAAACACTTACCTCAGTCTGGGGTGCCTGGGCTTTGCAGGGCCCATTGGAGAAGCTCTAGCATCCTGTAACAGATAAAACAGAGCAGGGGAATTAATAAGCAAATATGATTCTGATCTGCCAGTTCCCTGTTAAATCAGCCCCCAGAAGAACTCATACCATCCTGTACTCCTCCAATAACCTCTGGTCACTCCTTCCTTGAAAATCTGAGGTGGTTCATACTTGTGTCTCAGAATCTGAAAGATCTTCTTTGAAAAGCTTCCTGTTCTCCTCTCACACCTGGTGGCCCAGGAACACCAGTTTTGGACAAGTTATTCTTAAAAAAAAAGAAACACCATCTTTCTTCTAAAAACTTAACTCGAATTTGCATGAGCGAGCTCTGGAAGTTTTGCAGGCATTCACAGGGATATAAACAGCACCGTATTCATTTCAGGTGGATCAGATGAGAGCTGATATATGTTGACAGGAAAAATGAAAAAATGTAACCACGTTTATCTGCACCTACTGTTTAGCTTGTGGCCATAGTCACATTAAATAAAGCTCTTGTGTCACATCTGAACAGACAGGTAAACAAATTTAGCCTAAAATAAGAATATCAAGGATTTATAGTTTTTCCTTGTGACAGACTGTGCGTGGGTGTGAGTGTGGAGAGAGAGAGAGACTGTGTTGCAATATCTTTAACACTAAAATGCTGCCAGCAGACATTGGTAAATTAAATAATAATTCATTAGCTACCATAATGATGCAGATGCAATCAGACTTGAAGAAAAACCAACAAAAGACAAAACACAAAGTACTGGCAAGAGTTAAAGGGCCTGCATTAGCTTTTTAAAAACATTTTTATTTATTAAAATATTCTGGATACAGATCTTGTTCAATATTCATTAGTGTTTCATTTGCCTTTGATTGGAAACAGCAAATACTTTGATACTGACTGAAAGAGCCAAATCTTCCACTGGGGTAAATCAGTGTAGCTTCACTGAGTTCAGGAGAGCTAAGCCAGTTTACAGAAGCTGAGGATCTGCAGCAAAGAGCTTTTAATTCCCTGTAGCTTGTGGAAGTTGTGAGCACTAGCACATCCTTTTGCTGAAATGCTGGTTTGTAATGGCAGCGCTCCCCAATAAACAAACAGATGGACGTTGAGATTTTCAAAGCCTTCCGGGGGAATTTAGCCGTACAATTCCCATCGAAATGGCTGGGAGTTACAGAGCTAACTGCTCTCTAATAAGCTTTGAGAATCTCCTCCACAGTTCTGCTGCCTCTAATAAGAAAAGCACAGTGGGGTTCAAATTTCTATATTTGTATGCAGTTCTAACCTCTGGGAAGCCAGTTGTTGTCACGCTATGTTTACACAGAGAAAAGTGCACTGATTAGTTCAGGTGCAGGGTTCCACCTGCCTCCTTTTCAAGGCCTTGAACCCAGCTGTGCCGCTTCGCCTCTGCACTGCACTGCACAGCACAACAGCAATGAGGTACGGAAGCAGCAGGGTTGTCTGACGTAGGTAAAACAAATAATGGAGAAAGGATGCTGACCTCCCTCTGCTCACTTCTCAAACCTTGCCCCCCAATCCAATACGGTCAAGTATCTGACAACACTAAGTGACTGGCCTGTGAAAAGATCCATTAAAACCTCTTCTTCGTTTATTTCTGTACAGCTGTTTATTAGAGAGAGAAATAGCTAATCAATACAATCTTGCGTCACTGACATGCTTTCTGTCCTCAATCGTCCTCCCCCCTTCCCTTCCCACACAGGCTGGGGTCTTGTCCTTTTTTAGACTGTACATTCTTTTAAGACTCTGCGTTATTTTATACGACAAGATTTACCTTGCCTTGCTCGGGTACTTAACTCAATTAATTTTTCTTTTTTGGAAAATAAAATGAAAATGCACATGCTTCATTTAAGTCATTACTCTGGAGTGGGGCTGCGGCTGAGGGGCTCAGTATGTAGGCTGCCCTGGGGAGAGAGGATGACCCCAGCTCTCTCTCAATGCAGAAGTTTGGGGCCAGATGAGAAACACCTCTCCATGGCCACTGCAGCTCCTGTGGGCACAGTTAGGGGAGGGGTGCATGTCCCCTGGTTGGGGCAGGTCCATGTTTGTCTGCCTCCCATGCTCCCCAGCCAGAGTGAGGAATGCAGCAAACTGTGCACTTTCCCCTTGCTCCCTGACAAAGAGGAACAGTCAAAAATGGCCCCATACAAATTGGGCTGAAGCCCCCTCACCCTCCCTAAAGGGTGCCGAGGGTGTAGGAGGCTTGTGACTGAGGCAGACATAGATGGGGGGGGGCATGCCCCCAGCCAACCCCTTTCACCTGCCTGGTGTTTCTGTTTCTTTTTTGTATGGTTTTCTGAGAAGCAATCCCATTCCTGGCACATCCCATTTTCCTGGCACAACCAAACCCTTACATCTTGCTTTAATTTGTATACCGAATTTGGTGGTCCTTGCTCTTACTGTTAAGGAGGAGTTCTTAATCAGACAAACAGACATACAAACAAATTCTCAAATATATAGTAGACAAGGTTGCATGGCACCCAAAAGACTGGTGTCTCGCTTCAATACACATATTAATAATACCTGGAGAACATAAAGAGGAATGGGCAGATGGAAACAAATAGTGAAAAGAGAGAAAGACAAGGGTCCAAATTCATTCCTCCATCAGCGCTGAGCCTAGAGCAAGGACTGGGGGACTGGATCTTCTCCAAAAGTGGAATTGGTGGGGGTTCATTCTTCCCCAAAACTAGCACTACTGAGGGCTTGTTTAACTTCTGGTGCAGGCAGATGTGTTCTGAAGGCTGCCCTAACATATATCCCAGCCACAAGCAGATATTAAGTTCATTTCACATTTTATTATTACTAAGTTCTTTAGACTCACTTATCTGAAACCAAATCTCATCCACAAAGTGCATCTATTAATCACTGGGCCTAACAAGTTGTCCAGAGCAAGTGTAAATCTGTGTCAGGAGCCATGCAGAAGGCTGGGAGAAAAGTCTGTTTTTAATTCAGTATACTTGATAAGGTCCCTTTGGAATGTGTGACATACTGTGTGTCTCTCTTCTCTGCAACTCGGTGTGTCCGATGGCCTCAAGGGTCAAGATGAAAAAAGATGGTAGTATTCTTCCCAATATCTGCCTGTACTCCATCCTCATTGCTGGATGATGTTTTTGCTAAAATGCCCAACAATTAATAGTACTGACATGGTGTCTGTTGTCACTGAACTTCAGAGTTAACATGCAAATTACGACTGGAAGTAGTTGACACCAGTCAGAGAAATTTTGTAAGAACATTTTTAGACACAGTAAAGCCGTCCATTTGCATTTGGAAAATTCCCCCCAACCACAGGGACTAGAAAGTTAGGGTGAGTACCTCATCCCAGCTCTAGTCCCTTTCCAGTGGGTAAAAGTGTTGGAGAAGCATGAAGGAGCCCAAAAACCAAGTAGCCAGCATGGATATAAATAGCAGGCCAGCCATGGTAGCATGGACAGTGGTAGTGGACGCATAGCTAAGCCATGTCAAGTACTTACACACTGAGCTAGTGCAATTTTGTGTAGATGAGGAGAGTAAATTATAGCTCTAGCTTGCAGTGTAGACCACAGCATCCCCTGGGCAGTCTGTATTATGAGGGGACATCTCCAGGGTCAGGAAGGCACCTCCTCCTTCATGGTTCTTATCGCTACAGCCCAGAATCTCCCCCTTAATCTTTCCTTATAGAAAAAGATTGTACATTTTGCACAAAATGATAGAGCTACTAATAAAGGGCTGGTATGTCACAATGCTACATGCCAGCTCAGCCTGGCTAATAATTAGTGACGGGGCAGTATCTAAACTCTAATGACTGACTGCTCATTTGGGATCCAGAAGAATAAAAACTGCTGAAATACTCATTTGAAACACCGCAGCCTGCAGCAGCAGGCTGGAAATCACAACAGAACAGCTTCTTGCACTGAAGTTTGGAGCCGCAGTTCCAGCTCAGGTAGATATACAAGCGTGAGCGCTGCTTGAGCGAGCACATTCAGAATAGCAGTTTAGCTGTAGTGGCACAGGCAATGGCTTGGACTAGCTGCCTGAGTACAATCCCCTCTGAAACTGTCGGTGCTTACTTGGGCATCCACTCGAGCTGGAATTACACCTGCAAGCTGCAATGCAGATGTGTCCGCAGCTTCTCCCCAGCCAGAACCAGGAAGTGTGGCGGGAACCTAAGGATTTAAATAGAATGATAGAATCCTAGGGCTGGAAGAGACCTCAGGAGTTCATCAAGTCCAACCCACTGCTAAAAGCAGGACCAATCGCAACTAAATCATCCCAGGCAGGGCTTTGTCAAGCCGAGACATAAAAACCTCTAGGGATGGAGATTCCATCACCTCCCTAGGTAACCCATTCCAGTGCTTCACCACCCGCCTAGTGAAATAGTTTTTCCTAATATCCAACCAAGACCTCCCCCACTGTAACTTGAGACCATTGCTCCTTGTTCTACCATCAGTCACTACTGAGAACAGCCTCTCTCCATCCTCCCTGGAACCTCCCTTCAGGAAGTTGAAGGCTGCTATCAAATCCCCTCTCACAGCTGCAGCTATTTAAGTTATTAAAAGGTGGAGCAAATGGGTTCGTCTTTCAAAAATTTAATTTTTAGCCAAAAAAAAATCAGGACTGTTTTGCTAACCTGTGGCCCCATTATTCTGTCTGTCAAATGCATGCATGCAAGTCCCATTGGCCCCGATACTGAGTGCAGTCTAGAAGCCCTAAGAGATACCGACTTCAGTGGGAGACACTCACGTGCAACTGAGGAGATTATCGGATTTTATACAGCTTGGTTTTGCTATGGAGAGCAAGCAGCATCACTGCGCTATGGATAAAAATGTTGTTCCTCTTTCTAAGATTACTAGCTAATGACATATGAGCTCAATAAAGTATTAAATCCCTGAACATAAAGTAGTGTTTTCCATTTAAAGGGCCAATATCTCCAATCTAATATGAAATCCATTTATACATATTAAGTATTGTAGTCATTTGATACAAACTTTTCTGATCAAAACCTCATTAAAAGTGACTGTTTTGTTTGGAGCTGGAACAGGATTGCTTTGAAGCCTTTTAGTACTTTGGTGAAAAAAGAAAATTCTATGAAAAAAAATCCTATGTTTACACAGTACTTCAGTATGTTACATTTAAACTAACTTTAATGACCCTATATGTTGCCAGAGTGCTGTAAGAGGGCCTGTATGTAAATGAGAACCTAGGTCAGTGTGTTTTTCCGTCTCTACTTGTGTTGTGTATTTTCATGGCTGACAGGGAAATCCACTAACCATGACACATGGAATGTCAGAAAGCAAGAGACTAAGTAGAATCCTGGGATCTGGTTCCCTTCTAGTTACACTGCTGCAAATCAGGAGTAACTTCACTGAATTCAATGCTGTAAATGAATGGGGAATCAACTCCCTTCCGAAAGCCTGGATTCTGTGCATGCACCACTGCAAATGGATATCTGTTTTCACCATGCTAGAAGTCACAAGAGTCTTACGTGGAGTTTTTCTCCTCTTGCAAGAATTGGGCAGTGACAGAGGAGTAAATATTTGTAAATGATTCTGTTTCTCTTTCCAATGTAGCAGTCACCTTTGTGTTTATAGGATTTGTGCTTCTCAGAAACCAGTATGAACAGAGAGCACTTTTCTCCACATGAAATATGTTCCTCTCTCTTACTCTGTGCACTCATACAATTGAATTGCATCCTGGGAGCATGTTGACACTGTTAAGGTTAATGATCTAACAACAACAGAAAGCATATTTGCAGGCAACTGGATTATAATAATTGCTTGAGCAAAGAGTATAAACAACATCTTACAAATTGGCCTTCAGTATGCTTTAGCATTATCATCATTCCACTTTCATGATGGATAACTCTCCATCCCTCATTCTTGAAATGATTGGTCTTTTCCAGGAAGTTCAATTGTTAATGACTGTTAACCTCATGGATGCATGCATGTAACATACACCTGTACCTAACAGTGCACCATCAGGTATATAAGGATATCAGTCCTTGTGGATGTACTGTGTTCAAGGTCTTCTAGTGTTGCCAGCTGTCACAATTTCCTGGCAAGGTGAGTAACACAATTTTGGCCTCACCATTTTGGGAGTCACTCCAACGCTCATGAAATTGTCATCAGCTCTGTCCAGGGGGGAAAAATCTCTCTCATTGGCTGCCTTCCCCACTCTCCCACCTCCTGGAAAAGATCAGCCAACAAGAGCTGCTGTGGAGACAGGAAGAGCTCTCCTCCCTCCTCTCAGGAGCCATGAGGAATTTTGGGTGGAAGGAGGACAAAGGAGAGCATCAAACCTCACTTTCATAGCCAAGGAAGTCATGAGAGGGGTAGAAAGAGCCCAGAGGCTCAGAGCCCAGCGCTGGTCCCTCCTCCATCCTGCCAAAAATGGGTCATTCTGCTTTCGTTTCCCTCTCCCGTCTCCATCCCCACAACACCTGGGCTGAGAAGGAGGAGTAACTAAGGGGTTTGCTGATGCTGCACCCCCAGGGGAGGGGACAGAGGTGCTCAGAGGGGAAAGGGGCATATGTGGGGCATATGAACTAAGGAGGGCAGAACTGATGTGAGGGTTGAGGGGGGCATGATTCAAATGCTGGGCAGGGCAGAGAATTATTTAGTTAGAATTTGGCAGGCTGTGAGGAAGTGGGACACTCCACAGTCAGGCAGTATTTCATACAAATCCTTGTAATCAAACTCAGTCAAGCCCTCCAGCAAAAGCTCCTGCAGCAGGGGCCTAAGTCACCTGACTATATAAATATGGGAAGGCTGGCAACATCGTTTTTATCACACGCACTAGAAGTAGGCAGGGAGGGGTCAAAAATCAAAGAGATCTGAAAAAGCCACCTTTCCCCCATTTTTTGTTTAAAGCCAAGTCTTGTGATTTATGGGCTGGTCTCATTATTTTTTAGCTTCTGGGGTTGGGATTGGGAGCACTGGATTTCACAGAAAGCCATGACAGCATTTTGAAAAGTAGACAACAGCATGTGTCCCTGGAAGCTTTGCCTTGCCATTGCAGCATTATGAGAGCTGGGTGACACAACAGCAAGATAATTAAATGGCAGTGAACTGGAAGACACCAGACCCACACATGGAAGATAGTGGAGAGGAAAATAGAAAATGCAGACTGCAACTCACAATAAAAGCCCGTTGCATGAACATACTCCAGGTTGAAACTCCCTAAACCAGGAATTGCTGGTCCAGCAACATCCATGGTCCTTCTGGACCATAGATATTGCCAGACCAGAGAGTCCAAGTGGAGGGCTAGCATCTGGGAGCCCTGCAGGCTGGCAGGGAAGCAGGAGCCCTATGTGTAGAGGCAGAGGGGCTGCCAGGGCTGGCAGCAGGATCCTGGCACAAAGAGGCAGGGCAGTGGGCACCAGCAACAGAGGGGGAGTGAGCCAGGAGGCCGGCGGTCAGGCCAGGGCTGGGAGGAGGGGGACGCAGTGGCAGTGAAGCCAGAAATGACCTCTCTGGCAAAATCCCTCATCTAGGACTGGTCACGTCCCAAGAGTACCAGACCAGGGAGGTCCAACCTGTAGCATATGTTTGATATTCAGATGTCTCCATAAGCGAATTTGATCATGTTCTTTTGGTATAGTAATAGCACCCTCAGAAAAGCCCCACCTTTCTCCTATATACAAGCTCTTAGCCACAGTTCAATACTGAATTGAGAACTCAGGACAATCATGGATGGGTTACAACACATCTTGTTACCGCTGTAGACAGAAAGCAGGATTCTCAGCCTGCAAAATTCACTTAGGGCAGCATACACGCCACTGTGTGAACTAACCTAAGTTGAGGTTCCTCTAGAGAAGTCCATCTGTATGGGAAAAATTCCCAGCTGGTATAAAGCAGACTTCTAATGAGCCTTGAAAACCCCATTGTAAGGACCAAGGGCCTCAGCTTTCCCATCTGTAAAAATGAGAACCTCACTATAGTGCTTGCCCACTGTGGGGATCTATGAAGAAAGTTGCTGTGTAAATACAAAACTTCCATTTTTAATATAAGATGTTCTGTAGACACTTAAAAAGCAGAATCGATTATAACACAGACTCTTGAGAACAATATCAAATCAGGCATTTATAAGAGTCACTTAGAACCATTGATCAGATTTCTATTTCCAGACTTCAATTACAGTAAAATATTTTGTTAAATGCTGAACAAGTAATCAAATTGCAATCAGCAAATCTTCTTTAAAAAGAGAGAGAGAGAGATTTGAACACATGCTGCCAGATTTGAGACTAAGAAGAAAATTCTCTGTAGTGCCATGGGAGGATCATGGCATAGTCACTCAAGGATAGAATTAGCTTCAATGAGTAGAGTTTGGGGACTGGGGACTAAATTCAAGAATATAGGAATTCTTTCAAGTATATAGGAATTCTTTGAGAAATTCTCCCCAGAGCGTACAGTAAAATCATTATTAATTTGTTCATACAACTGAGTCATTTTTTTAGGCAAATATATTTTTGCACCATTGCAGGCTTAAGAAAGAAAAAGAGACATCATCCCCAAAATATAGCCCACAATTTAACAGGATAAAAGCTCTAACTATTATAATGTATAGCATAAAACTGTTAGCTTATGGCAGACTAGAGGTATGCAATAATTTTTGAAGGGGGACCACTTCACAAATTTCAGAAGTGGTTGTAGGCCGCCTCACAAGGGGCGGGGACTCAGGCAGAAGGAGCAGAGCCAGGATACTTCGCATGCTCCTCCACCCCCCAGGCCCTGATTGGCCTGGGGGTAGATAGAGTCAGGGGCAGATGACCGTTTTGTGGGGCCCCGGACAGCATAATTCCACGGGGCCCCCCCCTTTGCCACGGCGCATGCGCGGGGCTTTCTGAAGCGCGGGGCCCGGAGCGGCCGCCCCGTTCGCCCTGCCCTATATCCGCCCCTGGATAGAGTGCATGAAGTCTCCTCCCGCCGCCAGGGACGTGTAGTTCATGTAATGCAAAACAGCTGGCAGTTCTCTCTAGGCACTGTGCACCCCTGACAAGGTGGGGACAAGGGGCAAAGAATTCAAGCTCTATTAAGGAGAAACTAAACACCAGAGATGCCATTTCAGATTTTGGTTTGGGGCAGGAGACAACTTTAACTATGATTCCGAGGACTGTTTAGGCACTTGAAAACTCTAGTCTTCTGGCAGATAATTTAGCAGTTAGCTGACAGAAGCCCTGTAACTAATTCTTATAGAAAAGAAAGACAAATATTAGACTCACTCAGCTCTAATAATAACAACATATTCTGACATCTTGTGGCAAGTTACTTAAGGGACACTGTTAGGTTTAATTTTTGTATATATATTCTTATTTTGTTATTAACTTTATGGAGAGAGAAACCCTATTAGAACTCCTGGGTTCTATCCCAGCTCTGGATGGGAAGAGGGGCCTAGTGAGTTACAGCAGGGGCAGATACATCTGGGTTCTATGTACGAACATCAAAATGGCCATACAGGGTCAGACCAAAGGTCCATCTAACTCAATATTCTATCTTCTCACAGTACAGGCTGAACCTCTCAAATCCGTGACTCTTTGATCTGGCAATTGTTGCTGGACCAGAGAGCCATGGAGGCTGAGAGCAGGGGCCACCTGGAAGTCCCATGTGCTCTGAGGAGCCCCAGCAGTGGCTGAGCCGATGGCAACTGGGGAGCCCAATCTCAGGGACCTCTGGTGGCAGGCCTGGCTGAGAACCCCTGGCACCAACAGGGCCCAACCCAGGGTAGCCCCAGCCTGGTGACTCCTAGTTCTTGTGTTATTTGAAGGAATAAGTAACACTTCCTTATTCAATTTTTCCACATCATACATAATTTTATAAACCTCTGTCATATCTCCCCCACCCAATCATCTCTGTCCAAATTGAAAAGTCCCAGTCTTTTTAATCTCTCCTTATATAGTATGTGTTCAGTACCCCATATCATTTCTGTTACCCTGCTCCATTCCTCTTCCAAATCCAATATATCTTTTTTTAAGATAGGGTGATCAAATCTTCACAAATCATTTAATATGTGAGTGTACCATGGATTTAGATAGAGGCAATATGTTATTTTTGTCGTATTATTTATCCCTTTCCTAATGAGTCCCAATGTTCTGTTTTTTATTGACATGGAGCAGACATCTTTAGGCAACTATCCACAATGACTCCAAGATCTCTTTATTGATGGGTTCAGCTAATTTAGACCCCTTTATTTTGTATGTATATTTGGGATTATATTTTGCCATGTGCATTACTTTGCATTTATTAATATTGAATTTCATCTTCTATTGTGTTGCCCAGTTACCCAGTTTTGTGAAATCCCTCTGTAACTCTTTGTAGTCTGTTTTGGACTTAACTATCTTGAATAAATTTTGTAACCAGAGGTGAAAGTAAGCAGGTGTGCCCTGGTGCGCAGCTCCGGCAAGAGCTGGCTGAACTGCAGCAAACGCCATCAGGGAGCTATTTAAGGAACTGGCAGAAACCGGGGTTGCAGTAGGACCGTACCTGTAAGACATTTTAAGTTACTTTCACCTCTGTTTGGGTATGTCTACACTACAGAGTTTTTTGGGAAAAAACTTCAATTGCGTTCATACCGCAATCATGTTCTTTTGAAAGAAAATCAAAAGAACAGAGGGTTTTTTCCGACACTGGTAATCCTCAATCTACGAGGAAGAAGACTTTTTCCGAAAGAGCTCTTTTGGAAAAAGGTGTGTGTGGATACAGAAGAGGGAGTTCTTTCCCAAGAAGAGGAAAGAGGAAAAAGCACAGATGCCCTTGTGGCCACTCCATCCATAGTAATCACAGCTTAAATGTGAGATAGCGTCCATTCAATGTGGACGTTATCTTTTGAAAAAGCAAATTGCTTTGTCAATGAGCTTTGGTAGTGTGGGCACACTATTTCGGAATAAATGTTTTTGGAAGATCTCCTCCGGAAAAGCTTCTTCCAAAAGGAGCCTGCAGTCTAGAAATAGCCTTTGTAACATCTGCAAATTTTGCCTCCTCATTATTTACCCTTTTTTCCCCAAGATCATTTAGGAATGTGTTGAAAGGCACTGGTCCCAGAACAGACCCCTGGGGGGGAGGGCACCACTATTTATTTCTGTCCATTCTCACCACTTATTCCCTTTGTTTCCTATCTGACTGGAGTACCTGACAGTGATTTGGGGATCATCTAATGATTCTTAGTTTACTTACAAGCTTTTTGTTATCTTACTTACCCTGCCTCTGTCTATAAACAAACTCCCTGCTGCAAAAGATGTGCTGCTCCCAGCTTCCAAATTCATCACACATGACACTCAGGCTGTGTTGTAGTTAAGAGCTCTCTCTCCTAGGAAACGTGGGGGTGGTGGGCTACAGCCCTCCCTCAGCACCCCCCTAAATGGCACCCCTTCATGGTTGTTCTGGTTCTGAATCTGAAACAGTGATGAACTTATAAACACACTGTGACACGAGGCCAAAAAGGATTAAGCAACTTGCAGGCTAAATGAGCCAGATTCTACCTTTACAGACATATTAGGGAAGTATGTAAAATGGAATTAAGACTACTCCTAATGACTAGCTAACAAAGCCATGTTAGCTAGACAAGAGCTTTGAAATACAGATTTGTATTGTTAAAGGGATGGAATAAAATAGTGATTGGAGTAGTTTGTGTTTACTGAGTTACTATCGCCCACTAAAGGGGGTATGGTCAGGACTCAACCAGGGCACCCCACCTACCATCCTCCAAAAGGCTATGTTCCCCCCGGCAGATGTCGCTCAAGAATAAAGAAAGAGGACAAGGATGCATAAGAAGAGGATGCTGAGGGACGCAGAAGACCTGGAAAAGCATCGGCTTTCCTCCAACAAAAGTCTAAACGATACACGAGACAATGGAAAGGTTTTCCTTTTTGGCTACATCTACACTACGAGTTCTTAGCATACAATATGCTAATGAGGGACTCATTTGCATGAGTCACAATCTCATTAACATATTTTCTGTCAATCCGTCTTTGCGCTGGGGTTTTTGCGCAAAAACAAACAGCGTGGACATTTTCTTTTTGCGCAAAAACCCCTTTTCCCGCAAGATTGGTATACCTCCTTTTTTTGCCGACAAAACTCGTAGTGTAGATGTAGCCTTTGGGTTTTTCTCCTTCTTTCCCTTTTTTACCCTTCCCCCCCAATATAGACTGAGTTATTAACACCCACTGAGGGGGGCATGGCCAGGACACACCCAGAGGCACCTTACCACTATCCCCCGAAAGGCTATGTTCCCACCAACAGGTGCGGCTCGAGAAGAAAAGAGGATGAGGATGCCGAGGGACCCAGAAGACCTGGGAAAGAATTGGCTCTCCCCTACCAAAAACCTCTGGGACTCTTTAAACTACATGTACTCACCAAGGTGGGACACAACCAGGGCACCACCCACTCCATTCCCCTAACAGTCATGTGGCCCCTGACAGAGGGCACCATAGAACATCTGACGGGCGTCAGAGCCAGGAAAAGCACAGCCTTCATCCCCCGAGTGACTATATATTTTCTACCCCAAAAAACAACTGGGGACATAGGTCTAGCTACACTGTGAGGCATGTACTTACCCTATAACATAGACTGTGTTATTACCAATGGTTCGCCTATTTTCAAGGGAAAGCGCCCTCACAACTAAATATAGACTCTGTTACTAAAAACAACCACCCAGTCGAATACAGGGTAACGTGGGACACACTCCTTACATTCTGTTTGTAGCTCAAAATCCACCTGCTGTAACTCCTCCCACCCATCCCTCATCCACCAGAATCCACATATGCACTTGTTAACCCATGTATGGGGCACAGCTTGTATATTCAGGGCCATGTGGGACCACTATATGTGGGGGTCACTCCCACCGGATACATGATGTAACGCAGCAACAGGGCATTGAATAAGTATACTGGGCTTGGACGGCATGTTACTGTCCATGCTCATTATGTACCCCCCCAACCCAAACTTGTCCCCAGATTCCCTATTCACTCCACAACTGTTAAACTTGTAATTCAAACTTGATTTGAAACTTTCACTTAATAAAATTTGTCAATCTTATTATGTGAGAAGTTAACAATGTAACCAAATGGTTCATGTCTCTCGCCGTTTTCTGTTCATTCAAATATCAAAAGGGAATATTAACATTCAGATAAACTATGAATATTGTAATATCATTGTCTTCAGTTGTCTTATGCTAATACCTGCAACTAATTCCTGGTAATGCTTAGGAAACAGGAAAGTCTCAGAGGGGGAGCAATGTTACTCTCTATCTGCAAAAACAATGAGGAGTCCTGTGGCACCTTAGATACTTCATCAGATCATGAGTTTTACTCACAAAAACTTATGCCCAAATAAATCTGATGGTCTCTAAAGTGCCACAGGACTCCTCGTTTTTTTAGGAATAGGAGGTTACTTCAAAGCCCCGGTTCTTTACCAAAGGAATGCTTGCTGTCAGGAGGCTATTGATGGCCTGCCAGGGTGCATCTACACTTGCACCAATTTGAGCTATGCAAATTGCGTAGCTTATTTAGAGTTAATTTTGAAATAGCTTATTTCGTCATTTGGAACAGTCTACATAGCACCACATTTCAAAATAACCCACTGTTCTGAAACATTCCTTACTCCTCATGGAATGAGGTTTACAGGGACATCGGAATAGCAAGCCCATTATATTTAGAAATAACGGGCTTGCTCAAAAGACGCGGAATAGCTATTTTGGGATACTGGAAGTATCCCAAAATAGCACCGCAGTGTAGATGTACCCCCAGAGAACTATAAAAAGAACTCTTGGGCCCTGATCCTGTATCTCAGGTCTGCTTCAGCTTCACCAAGAGAAACTTGATTCACAAAACTAAGGCCTCCACTTCCATTCTAGATTGCCCTGATACTAAACATTGGACTTGGACCTGATAAAACTGATTTTGGAAAGGACTCTGCAACTCTAAAGCTTACTGTCTCTCCTATGAAACTCTATTCGTATTGAGTTTTATTCATATTGACATAAAACTCTATTCATATTGACATGTATAATGATCTTTTAACCTATACTCTCTCTTTTCTTTTTAAATAACTTTTAGTTTAGTTAATAAGAATTGGCTGAAAGCATGTATTTCAGTAAAATCTGGAATATTCATTAAACTAGTGGGTAATATCATGTGTCCAGTCCCTTGGGGTTGGAAGAACATTTTGAATGACGAACAAGATTTTCAGTAATCTTCTTCACATTTGACTTAGCTGTAGGGAGGAGTGGGGGAGGAAGTCAAGGCTGGACTGCATTAAGGGAATTGTATTTTGGCTTCTGGGTAACCAGTTAGCTATTGTAGAAGCTGTTTTGTTGCTGGCTTGGTGAATCCAAGTATTAGAATAACTACTAGTTTGGGAGACTGTCAGCCCCATTCTTTGCAGTTTGCCCTAAATGACCAATTTTAGTCTGCCTCTCCTCTCCCCTCCGCCCCCCAGAATCCCAGTAAAACACACACACACACACACACACACACACACACACACACACACACACACACACACAAAACCCAGTTTTGAAGAACTAATAGCTAACAGGACCTGAAGCTGGAGCTATGATGACATCTGGTAAGCTTTTTAGCGTGTACATAGGTTCTTTTATTATTTATGATATGTTTTCTCTTTTAATGGTTTCACGTTAAGAATAAATGTACTTGCTTATATAAATGAGTGGTAACTTATAACTGGAGACAATTACATTCTCTCAGAAGGGAGAGAGAAATCTGGGTCTCTGCCCAGGAGAGGAGACTATCTGAGGGTATGTCTACATTACCACCCTAGTTCGAACTAGGGTGGTAATGTAGGCAACCGGAGTTGCAAATGAAGCCCGGGATTTGAATTTCCTGGGCTTCATTTGCATCTCGCTGGGTGCTGCCATTTTTAAATGTCTGCTAGTGCGGACTCCGTGCCGCGGAGCTACACGCGGCACAGACTAGGTAGTTCAGACTAGTCCTAGTCCTAGTCCGTGCCGCGTGTAGCCGCGCAGCACGGAGTCCGCACTAGCGGACATTTAAAAATGGCGGTGCCCGGCGAGATGCAAATGAAGCCCGGGAAATTCAAATCCCGGGCTTCATTTGCAACTCCGGTTGCCTACGTTACCACCCTAGTTTGAACTAGGGTGGTAGTGTAGACATAGCCAGAGAAGCCAGAAACAAATGCCCTCAGAGAACCAAGAAGGGAGAATATAGATGCTGTTGCCCTGAATTGTGATTATATACTTTTACATTTAGCCATATTAATATGCAGATCTTTTACTTGTGCACAGCTCACCAAATGATCCAGGTTGCGCTGCATCAGTGACCTATCCTCTTCATTATTTACAACTCCCCCAGGTTTTGTGACATCTGCAGTCATTTTATCTTTTCTTCCAGATCATGAATAAAAATATTAAATAGCATGGGCTGAGAACTATTCCCTGAGTCTAGTAACAGAAACAAACTTATTTAAAAATGATTCCCTATATAGAGTTACATTTTGAGATCTATTATCAGTCAGTTTGTAATCTATTTAATGTGTGCCACGTTAATTTGATCGCTTTCTAGGTTTTTAATCAAAATGTCACATGGTACCAAGTTAAAGGCCTAACAGAAGCCTTACAATATTGCACCAATACTATCACCTTTACTACCTGGGGAGGCTGGTTGTGGATGCCCTGCTACTCCTGGGGCAGGCATGGGTGGGACTCAAACCCAGAATCCCAAGCTTGTAACCTCTTCAAATAAAAAAATACCAATTTATTTTGATGGGACCTGTTTTCCATCAACCCTTGTAGATGGATATTAATTATGTTACCCTCCTTTAATACTGTATTAATCCGGTTTTGTATCTGCTGCTCTGTTATCTTGCCCCAAAACAGAGAGAGACAAAGCAGGCTGCATTCTAAAGCACAAAGGCACAACTTAACCCCACCATTTTGTAACTTACTCCATTTGCTGTTCTGTGGCACTGACTCTGCTAGGTCCAGATCCCACATTTCTTTAAAGCACCCCTTAGTTTGCAACAGGTACAGGGAAATTTCCCAGAGCACCAAGGGATACCTTACAATTTTACTACTGTTTCCAATTAATCAAAAATTCTTGTTCGTCAGAACTTTTTGTAACATTGCCTATGAAAAACACACCTCTAAGTACAGAAAATAAAGCACATGTTGTTCCTATGACTGGTTCCTTCCTAGTTTATGCACAGAGATGGTGAGGATTGCTCTCCTTCACATAAGTCCTATTTATTTTTTTAATATTCATTTTTTTTGTTTTATATTTATGTGACTATGAATTGGAGTCAGCATGGGAGAGAACTCTAAAGTTAAAGTTGTTTGCCAGATACTGTCTCTTGTTACTCCCATCTCAAGCAATACTTGTGGTTTTGAAGACATCATTAAATATCAGCCCATCAATTGCTGTTGCTTGCTGCCAGGTGATCTCATACTGAGAGCAGCTGGGTAGCTGAAAGTTAGGTTGCAACTCACTTTGCTTTGTCATGACTGGTTTTCCCCAAGCCCCATGTGCAATGTTCTTTCAAAGGAATAAATGCTTTGGTAGTGTCAGGCTGACAACATTCAGAGTGACTGTGATAATAGACTGGATGCGATGCTGCTGCCAAATGCTAAAATCTAATTTGCCAAAACCAAACTGTGTCTGAAAGTTCACTGCCCAAAGGGAACCTTGCAAAAAATGTTTGTCAATCTCTTTTTCATCTAAAAGTCCCTTCTACACAATTCTCTTCGCTTTAAAGACTGTATTAAATTATACACCTAGCATGTTGTAAGGGAAATTGTCTATCTGCAAAATCTCTTTGTGTTTTTCACTCTGTCACTTCTCCTGGGGTCTCCTCAGGGTGCAGCTAGTAATTTCAAATGTGTATATGACTGGCCAGCATGTTGCCCCACAGTGGCATACTCAAAATTGCCCAAGGCAGACATGGCGTTTTATACATTATCGCTAACAGAAGGAGTGTGATGAGAGAGATCCAGCCGGGCTAATCAAAGACCTGGTAAAGAAACTGAGTAATCTGCCAGTCACCACAAGAAAGGCAACCCCTAATGAGCTATATAATTGGACACAGTGGAGTATGTTATGCAACCCTGCCTATACCCATGTTGCTCTTCCTTCTCCCCCTACCCTAAGGCTTCATCTCTCTCTCTGGCATGCAAGCTGTCCTTCTGAACTCCGGGGCAGACTTACACAAGCAACACTAGCAGCCAGGACCCATCTTGCAGAGCTCTTGCAAACCCGTCCCATGAGACTGGAAACAGATAGCATAAAGCACTCAGCATTATCATTTTTTTAGATGTAAGGGAGTGCGGTTGTCCAAAGAACTGCACTAGTGTGTGAACCCACCCCCGAGTACCATTGCATTATTCTTTACATTTCTATAGACCAGGCAGAAGAATTGAAAGTAAATCTGATCTCCCCTACGGAGCAATGGAGCCAGAAACAACCAGATAAGGGTTAAATTATCCAGTGGTGCAGCTGACCGCTGAATCCTAAGAGCAAGAAAGGTCATTCTGGAGCTTTGAGAGAGAAGTCACATTCTGAAATTCTTATTTAAGGGTATGTCTATACTTGCTCCCTATCTCGATATAGGGAGCAAGTGTAGACGTACCCTAAGAGTTTTACCCTAGTAACGTTGACAGGATATAGCCCCTAGCATTTACCAAAGAAACTCCAAGCATATGTCTGTGCAGCTATCGAAAGGCATGATTACAGCAGGCATAAGTCTATCGAGTGAGCTTTGATGGAGCTAGCTCTATCACAATACTCATGCTGTGGCACATGGGGCAGCATGGGCTAGCCACTCCAGTACAATCCCATCTGGGACTCTATGTACATACTCTGACAGCTAGCCTGTGCCACTGTTCATGCTGCCTGTGACGGACCGGGCCGTGTCTGGGCACAGCTGAGGGCATCCGCTCAGGGCGAAGTGCTCAAATCCGGGTCTCCTTACAGCCCCCAGACTGGTGACCTCTCCACACAGGCCACAAACCAGTCCCACAGAGCGCTCCAGCAACCTGCCTGAAGCCTCCCGAGCAAAACCCCTCCGACACCCCAGCAATATCCGTGCCCCAGCTGGCCCCGGGCCTTATACACAGGTGGGGGGGTCCTAGCACCCAATCCCACCTACCCCGAACAAGTTCTGTCCAAGAAACCAGCCACAGATCCCTGGTCCATTTACCCTCTGGATCTTACCCACAAATCACGCTGGGCCAATCCTTTAGAATCTATATCTAAAGGTTTATTATCACAAGAAAGAAAAGCATGAGAGTAAGGTTGTTAAAGAATAGTACGTTACATGCACCGAATCCCCCAGTCCTCGATGCAGGCTCTAGCAGAGATGTTACAGCTGCTGGTTTAAAAGTTCTTGTTGAACATCCTAGCATCAGGATGGGTTCACAGGTCTTCCGGGCTCTTCGATCCCTGCAATGCTGCCTCTGTGATGAAGTGCTGAGCTGAGAACCAAGATGGTGTCGACCACATGGCCTCTTAATACCTCCTTCCTGGCCTCTTCTTGGCTGCAGGAGATCACCTGGTCCTCAGCCTCTCTCTGCTGGCCGCTCTTAGGTGTCCGCCCTCATGTTTTAGGTGTGTCCTTGGCCCATTGAGTTCCATTGTCCCACAGGGCCTCGCTAATTAGCATGTCCACAGGCCCGGGCTCTGCCCACTGCTCAACCACATGCGGAGAAATATTCAGTATCCACACAGACTACAGATTCCTAACTACACACACAGACATTATACAACCACATAAATAGCTTACATAGGATTATCAGATAATAAGCTTCTATTCAGCACCTCACATGGCCCCCTTCTATACCATTCTTGGGGCCAACACCCCCACCTATGGGTGCATCAGTGATCTGGCTGCTCCCCTCAAGATCCAGTAACATGACACTGCCATGGCTACAGGGTTGCTGAGGGTACATCTAGACTGTTTGCTCTTTCAGCATACCATAAGTACAGGCAGTCCCCGGGTTACATGGATCCGACTTACATCAGATCCCTACTTACAAACGGGGTGAGGCAACCCCACACTAGCTGCTTCCCCCCAGCAGACCAGGGAGACGCGGAGCGGCTTTTCTCAGCAGACACCTCAGCTTGAGAATAAAGGACTGAGGGAAGTGAGGTGTGGGAGAATAAAACTGAGCTCTGGAGAAATGTTTGGCTAGAGTTTCCCCTACAATATGTACCAGTTCCGACTTACATACAAATTCAACTTAAGAACAAACCTACAGTCCCTATCTTGTACGTAACCCGGGAACTGCCTGTATTCCGAAATAGCAACCCTGCATCTTTAAAAGTGCCCGCTATTTCCCAAAATAGTGGGCACGCTATTCCGGCATCCCTGTAACTCTCGTTGTACGAGGGTTAAGGGATTTGTCGGAACAGTGCCTTATTTTGAAATCTGGCACTGTGTGGACAGCGCCAAATTTCAAAAAAAGCTCTTTTGATTTAGACTTGGAATAAGCTTTCGATTTAGATATGGAATAATTTGCATAGTGCAAATTGTGTAGCTTATTTCGACGGAATGGTGCTGTCGAGACACATCCGGAGTGAGCAGAGGCAATCAAAGACTGTGTCTACATAACAGGGCTTAACTCAAAATAAGCTATGCAAATTGAGCTACGTCAATTGTGTAGCTTATTTGGAAATAGCTTATTTTAGAAATTGGGAGCATCTACACAGCACTTATTTCGAAATAGAGCTCTCTTCTTCCAACTTCCCTTACTCCTTGTACAATGAGGTTTTCAGGAGTTGGAGTAAGAAGTCCTTCAGCTTGACAGTATCTTGATATTATTTTGAAATAACTGCCTTCTGTGTAGACACGGACTACGTTATTTCAAAAGAACACTAGTTATTTCGAAATAATGTTGCTGTGTAGACGTACCCAAAGCTACCACAGAGTTGCATGTCTGAGTTAAAGACAACCACAAATTGTTAAACAGGTTCAGTTGGAATTCTTTAATCAAGGATTATCAATTGCAGATCAGCAGACCACCATGCAGAATACTGAACGAATAGGTACATTACCACCCTTTGACGTGATGATAATAGTAAAGAGCTGACTCTGGGTCTCGCCTGCACAATCTCCGAAGGTACGCAGCAGATTCATTCCCCAACTAAGTTCCCATACCAGAGCCATTATATAGGATTTCCAAATCCCTTTGCCAAAAGAAATAAAGAGTCTGGTATTATTTCTATACATTCTCAGGTTACATGATTTATGTGCGAAGGCATCATATATTTAAAACTGAGAGGGCTAGGATTCCTTTAGGATAATATATTTCAGTGGGTCTTTCTTCACCCAAAATGATTCTTTCCTGTTGATTCCCCAACAGAAGACACCTGGTGTAACAATCACCTCTTATCAGTTTCATAGGTAAGCCTATATAAACACTATCTATTACAGGAATGGTTTTCTCTGGCTCTCTGGAGTTCTATGGACATAGAAGTATCCAGGATTATTACATTCTACTTTAGAATACCCGAATAGGGTAATTTATTGACCAAGGACCAGTGTTCTGAGCCTTAGAAGCCAACAGATTCTTTGTTATCCTAAGGATTCTAATAAATAGTCAATATGTAAAAGAATACATATACAGAAAGAAAATATTTACTAACGGGTATTAACAACAGGTATACTTATATGGGTTATCCCTACTGCAGCACAGACATACCTGAATGTGGCATTCTTGCCTCATGGCTAATAACATAGTTGAAACTTAACATTGAATAGGAAAATACAAAAACAAAGACACTGGAGGAAATTAACTTTGAAAATAATACCAAGAATGTAGATATCACATTTATTTGAAAACTGAGAGAAGGTAACAGGGCAAATTAAATAAAAACTTTTGTTTTCCTTCTGTTTGTTTGTTTTGTACATCAAGCAGCACTGTGTTTATAATCAGCTTTGTTCTTTCCTCGGTATAGTCAGCAAAATTCCAGTCCTGCTGACTGAACTGTACCAAAGATGTCAGTGATCACACAGAAACCCTTTGACTTTTCCTCACTAGTGCAGAGAAATCGGACTACTGGACTGGGGACATGTTTAATAAGTTTCTCCTTTCTGAAAATACCCTTATAAACATCAGCCAGTGCACTGAGGCAGTGTGGAAGAGAAAAAAACTACAGGAGTTTTAAAAAGAGAACTCTGAATATTTGTTTCGGGGTGTTCTTTTAGAAAGGAGAATCTTTCGCAATAAAAAAGCAGCTAGAAATACAGTAATTCCTGATTTAACACATGCCCGCTTAACGCGTTTTTGCGATAGCATGATTTTTTTTTTAGGGAACGTTTTTGAATTACACGACCGTCCCCAGAATAACACAATTTCCCCAGCCGGTCCATTGCTGGCGGCTGTGCGGGGCTTCCCCTGTCTCCCTGCAAAGCGGTGGAGGGTTCACCGCTCGCCGCACCGTTCCCCGCTGACTCCCCCTCGCCAGAAGCAGTGCAGGTCCCCGCAGACCCGTCAGAGGGGCATACTCCCAACTCAATCCCCCTCCCCTCTTCTCCCCTTCCCTTCCCCAGAGCCAAACACCTTCCCTCCCTGCTGTAACCCAGGCCCCTTTCTCCCCCAACCTTATGTCCTGGTCTCAACAGACACCACCACTTGAAACACAACCCCCACCTTTTCCATTATTTTCAATGGGAAAATTGACCCCACATAACATGTTTTCACTTAATACGATCATTTTCTGAAACATATCTACAGTGTTAAATGAGGATGTACTGTCGTCTACAACCAACCCCCGGGATCCAGACTCTCCAAACTTCGGTGATGTCTGACTTCCAGCTTCGCAGCTTTGTGCTATCTCTAGTTTTAGCCCATCTTGCTTTCTGGAGCCTAGCTATCATAGTGGCTGGCACACATAAACAGACTTTTTTTCTTTTTCTAATGATATGGTGAAATATGGCGTTTCTGAATTCCTTATTGGACTTGCTGGTTGATGGCTATCAGTAATGTTCAAGGAGAAGCCCTCCATTACATGCAGCTTTTAAAATCATTGCATGATATATTTTCTTGGGGCAGGTGAATTTAGTGCTTGTACAAGGTGCCATAATTACAGGCGTAGAAACTAAAACTCATTCTTTATTCACAGTTCAGGTGGCTGCACAGACCCCAGCAGCACAAGAATGGACCTGACTCACACCAATACATATTCCATCCATGACATGAAGGACTAGAGCCAGGCCTACGCTACAAACTTTTGGCCAACACAAGCTATGTCAGCATAGATCTTATGCAAGTGCATATTTGGCTGTTTGTGTTAGCATGTCGTCATTAGCAGCGCTTGTGCCCAGGTACAAGGCAGTGCTTGATCAGAAGGCATCCCAGTATGTAACTTGCCACTGTCCAGGTGACTCTCTTTCGGGAAACTTTAGCAATGCATAGTGGGGTTAGAAATAAGTCATGCGGGGGTGACTGGGAGGAAGGGGTCAATTTCCCAGCAGGCAACTGTTTCTATCCTATTACATCATCCATTTCTCATGAATTTGTGTGTCCTTCCGTACTGTATACCAGCTCCAAGAGAAAAATGGAACCTTCACACCTCTACACTAGTGTCATAAGTGTTGCAAGCACAGGACGCATGACCCCCTAGGACAGGCATGTCCAAAGTCCGGCCCGCGGGCCAATTGCGGCCCGTGTTCCGGTTTAATATGGCCCCACAGGTAATTTGGCAATATCTATCTTTTATGGCCCCCAACGAATCCATATGTATTGAGATGAATACATTGTAAAATCTCAGTTAGTCAGTTGGTCTAAATCAGTTATAAATATATTTGGACACAACATGTATACTTGGTGTTATGTTCCTGTTCATATTTTTTGAACTTAAAAGTTGACAGACAACCTTTATTACCAATAATATGTAATGTACTTTACAATGTTCCTGACATATATTTCAGCTTCCTGGATTTTTTTTTCATCTGGCCTTCAGATATGAAAGGCAGAGCGATTTAACACCTGTTTAGATTTGTCATCCATGTGACGAAATGAAAAGTATGCCGTTTGCAATAAACTTTGCATAAAATAGTTTTTTTGCATTTAATTTTAATGGTTCAAAGAATGTCAGGCAAAATGGTCGGCCCTCACGCATGTTCACTTCATCAAATCTGGCCCTCTTTGAAAAAAGTTTGGACACCCCTGCCCTAGGACCTGCAGAGCTGTAAGAACAACATGACACAACATGACAATTTCGTAGAGGACAGACAACTTTGGGACATAGCAAAAACCAACTCAGGGTTGTTGATGGCATTCATGGAGCAGTTGGAGCTGGTGGAGTACCATTGTTGGGGCTGAGAAATGCACACTAACCGGTGGGATTGCTTCAAAATGCAGATTTGGGGTGATGAGTAGCAGCTGCAGAACCTTCAGGTGCAAAAGACCACATTTTTGGATGTGTGTGCCACATTTGCCCCACCCCTCCAGCGCACAGGCATCAGAAGAGAGCTGCAGTGACAGAAGAGAAGCAAGTGGCAATCATATTATGGAAACTTGCAATTCCAACAGTCAGCAGCAAATCACTTAAGAATTGGAAAATCCACTGTGGTGGCCATTGTCATACAAGTGTACGGGGCCATTACTCATCTCCTGCCATGTAGAGCTGTGACTCTCTGCAGTTTCTAAGACATACTGAATGGATTTGCAGCAATGGGGTTCCTGAATTGCAGTGGTGAGTCAAACAATATGCATATCCCAATTTTGGCACCAGCCCACTGTCGCAAAGTACATGAACAGAAAGAGTTACTTTTTTCTGGTTATCAAAACATCAGTGGTGCATTACATTCACATCCTTAAGAACAGAGTACTGTTAAGAAAACTGATAGCAGAGTCTTTTCCCCCCTTACCAGCAGTTATCACTGGTGATGATGAAATGTAAATAGTGATGCTGGGGGACCCCGCCTATTTCTTGCTCAGACTTCTCCTGGATCATGAAGCCATACATCAATGACCTCAATACAGTAGCACCAAGAAAAGATTCAGCTACCACTCAGCAAGTGCAAATGGCAGTTGTACGTGCTTTTGGTAGAAGGAGGAACAATGGGGGTTATTTACTCATAAGGTTAAATCTCAGTGAGAAAAATTCTTCAGTGGTTATAGCTTCCTGCTGCATTCTGCATTATATCTGTGAGGAAAAGAGGGAAAAGTTACCATCAACATGGATGGTGGAGCTGCAGCAGCTGTCTGAGTCTGAACAGTCGGACACGAGGGCTACTAGAAGACTCAACTAAGAGATACCTGGCTCAGAAAGACCTTGAAAGAGCACTTTAACTGAGAGCCACAGTAATGCATTGTGGTGGACTTTACTTTATCTGTTCCTGTAGTTTTGAGAGCTGTTAGGAATTGTGTGGTATTTGGTGTACATCTGTGAATATAATACTGTAAACGCACCTATTAATTTGCTGTACTTTTGTGCTTATTACACTGTGTTTGTAATTGATCCTATGGGTTGTGTTACACTGTACGGTAACAAGTAAGTTGCTGCTTTCAGTACAACAAGGCATTCTGCAGCATATGTTGTGAATCAACAGAGAGGAATTAGTTTCAGGAAAACAGAATTTTCTGAGTAATGAAAGCAGTGTAAAAAAAAACCTCTGCAATTTAAAAGCAGGTGCATTAAAAACCTAAAATAAGGGAACAGAACTTAATGGCAAAAGAACTTTCATGTCCTTTTCTGGCTATTTGTACAGCCAGGGCTGTCCCTAGGGGAGTCAGGGTATTCTACCATCTCACCCCATCAGTGTTTGCTGCTGGAAAACCCCTATTATGTCCTGGTGTATCATCCTCTTCTTTTCCTGCTGAGGCTCTTGGGCATTTCTCCTAGTGACTCTTTCCTTCTCCATACAGTGTAAAATAATCATCGTCCCAGCCCTTTGCTCATGGACTGATGCAACCTGGGCTTGGAGGATCACACTGAGCTTGTCATCCCAAGTCTTCCTCTTTCTTCTCCTTATGTCGCTCAGGCATTCCATGAGTGTGAAGGGAACTCTCAGGGCTGCAATGGCAGCAGCTACACACAGAGGTACCATGGTCAATATAGTCACCATGGAAAGCAAAGGTTAAGGCTCTAAATATGGCCTACTGGAGTCAGGGAGATAAGGAGAGCAAAGCTTGGTTGCATGAAACTATAAGTATAGGGCAATAGCATTAAATACTGGCACTGTTTTCCTCAGACAATGGTGTTTTTAGATGATATTTCACTCCTAAGAATAACAAAGATAGAGAGAGCATAGCTTATGCTGCCACTAGCCCATTTACTGCAATGATGCTCACAAAGTTATCATTTACAAGCATGGGAAAGCATCCTACTATGGAAGAAGAAATAAAACTGCAATCCCTAGAAACCTTTGGCAGGGGATTACACAGTATCTGCATAAAAGCTTCAGGAAGATCGTTCAGTAAGATGCAAGGGACATCCCTGTGTCCATGAACAAACAACTCTGAAAGATCCCTCTCCCCCACCTTAAAGTACAAGGGAATGAAAAGCAAATGACAACTCTGTCTCTCTTTGTTGTATCACTTCTACTTCTTGCATGAGTAAATCAATGAAAAAAATTGATAGTGGTGTCCTGCTAAGTTGAGGATGCCATCAATACATCGCTGCAATGAGAAATACATTTACTTGAAGTTCGCAGGCTTGACTACCAAGACTGGCTGGATTGCAGTGGAGTTTCAAACAAGTCCTCGCTCCTGGCCCCTTCGTGACAAGTCCCCGTCCTCCTCGTCCTCCTCCTTGCTGTTCACATCAGGAGTCTATGAGGCATCCACCCTGGTCTGCAGGGAGGTGGTAGGATCTCCACCAAATATGGCATGCAGCAAATTGTAAAAGTGACATGTCTGTACCTTCAGTCTCCCTACACATGTGAGCCCACTGCAGTGACAGCTGCTGCCCTGTCTCCCTCCAGGGCTGTGCTACTCACCAGGTCCTTTGTGTTTTCCATCAGGCCCTCTTGGGAAGGAGATGCCTGCTACTCTCCCCCACTCCCTTTCTGGTATGTATGCATGCCACATTTCTTTTGCTTTCACACAACACTGTGCTAATCCCTGTCACACTCTTTCTTCTGCATCCCAGGGCAATCTGCCCCTAGATGTCCACATTCTTGTAGCTGGTTCATTGCTGTATTTATACAGCCTCTTCACACACACACACATACTCCTGGCCCAGGGGGTGCAATATCTCCTGTCTGCTCCAAGCTGGAGTGCATCTGGAGAGTGTAACCATGAAAAAACATGTATTCATTGTGCTGTTAGATAGATAGATAACGTGTCTTCTCAACTATCTGTCTAAAGCTTATGTTGTCCCACTTTTGCCTATGCAACACCAGAGTAGTTTGTAGTGCATCTGCCCACAGCTATGTAAGTTTCTTGACACTCATTAACTCAGCACTGTTGCTTAGCAGATAAGATCACAGCACATAGTTTAATGAGCTGCCCTTCACACAATATAAATAAGCTGCCAAGTGGTAGTTTGTTAAAAAAAATAGGGCTTTTGTTTATCAAAGAAAAATTCCTGTAGGCCTGGTTCTCATTTGCACTAAGGGCTTGTCGGCACAAGTAGTTATACCAATAGAATGATGTATTAAATAACAATGGTGACACTAGTATAACTCCTTGTGCGGACACTCTCATAAGAGTGGCTTTTTCCAGTTTAGCTTAAACTACTTCCAAGTGCCATCAGTTAAACTGGAAAAAGACTTTCAGACTGGAATAAGATCATGTACATAGGGAGTTATAACTGCATAACTACGGTGCTTTAAATTCAAGCTTTATCCTGGAACAACTTCCCACAGACGCCCTCTTAAGCTGTTCTGGTAGTGTAAAGGAAACTTAAAATGGATGTAAAAATGAATCAGATTCATTAATTCAATCTTCAATGATAGATTACCAAAGACTGATTAACAGAATTAGTCTGTAAACACAAAGACTGGATAGACATATTATTTGTATTCATAATCAAGCTGAATCCAAGATAAAATGGAAACTGCTCCAAAGCTAAGGAGTCTCTGAAAAGGCAGGCAGTATGCTTACCTGTACTTAGTGAAAGAAAAGAGATTTAATATTTTGGAGCTGAATTCTGGTCTTTAGGAGCTTGGGGTGAAATGTAACTTAGTAACTCCTAGTAGTTACACCCAACATATCCCATTTCCACAGCTCTCATTCACTATTTGGAGAACAGTTGGGCTATGTCTACACTGGCGCAATCTTGCACCAGAGCTATGCAAATGAGGCAAAGCGTGGAATATCGCCGAGCATCATTTGCTTATCTAATGAGCCGCCATTTTTGCCGAAGAGGCTCTTGTGCCAGAAGGAGCAGTCTACACTGCCCCTTCTTGAGCAAGAAAAAACCCCTTGTGCAATGCCGCTACACTGATTATTTTCGGGAATAACGGCATTGCGCAAGAGGGGTTTTTCTTGCGCAAGAAGGGGCAGTGTAGACAGCTCCTTCTTGCGCAAGAGCCTCTTCTGCAAAAATGGCAGCTCATTAGATATGCAAATGAGGCTCGGCGATATTCCACGCTTAGCCTCATTTGCATAGCTCTGGCGCAAGATCGCACCAGTGTAGATATAGCCATGCTGTCTGAGTTATCAGCGTACCTCCCTTCTATTTAAGTTACACCACTACTTTTTTAATGCATACACCAGAAATAATTTATTCAGTTTAAGTCAGCCTAAGAAGTATAGTAAGAAATCTTCAGAAGGAATGTTATTCTTTCCTCCTCCCTCAGCCTCAGAATGATGAGGATAGCTTCCTAGACATCCATGAAGAAGGGGTGTGGGATCTACCTCTGAGAACTGTCAGTTTTAATAATGGCATCTTTCAAGGAGATTTTAAGAAATGAATGAATGCACTTTGCAGCCGCTGGGTTTTTTCAGAGTGGTTTTTATTTTTACCTTTTGTTATTCTTTGAAGGCACAGAAAATGCATACATTTTGTGATCCCTAGCTGGGAATATTCATGTTTCCAAAAAGATCCTGTTCTCTCTCAGGCAGAAATTGTAGTCACTTTTTTGGGATAGTTTAGTGGTTTATATACTGAAAACAGAAATCTACTATTGTGTTGACATTATCAAGTGCCTGGGGGTTAGAAACCAGCTCTTTCATTCATGTCTATTCATCAGGCTCCTAAAACTTAAGTTAAGTGAAATATATTAATGATTCAAATAATTTTATTTGATTTCATAGTTCTGGGATTTTCTTATAGGCTATGATGCAAAATAATATCCAAAAAATCTACTCCAACAAGACTATTTTGAGAAAATGTGAATGATCGCAAAAGAAATTTTTAGAGTGGAATAATCTCAACCTTAACTATAACGCTACTGTTCTGCTGCTGTAACTGCTAACTTGTTGTCCTTGATGTGCAGTGGACTAACTCTATCTATTTGGAGCAGAAATGCCCATGTATAGTTCTGAAAGTGCTAATTCACTTGCCTAGCAACTATACATTTAAACTTATTATGAATGTTTGCAAATACAGTAAGGTCTCCTAAAAAACTCAACTCCTCTCGTTTACAACACTGCTTCTGGGCAGAGCTGGATCAGACTTGCTTTAGTCTGTTGGAAGTGCGCTTAATCAAGCATATAGGTCACTCTTGAGCATGCACCACAACTCTTCCAGATTCTGAGGCTGCTGTCTGTACAACACTTCTACAGACCAGAAACTGAGACTGGGGCTACATTTACACTGGCATGATTTTGCACAAGAACTCTTTTGCGGAAGAGTTCTTATGCAAAAACTCTTCCAGAAGAGAGCGTCTACACTGGCATGTGCCTTTGCGCAAGAGATGTGCTTTTGCGCAAGAGCATCCTTGCCAGTGTAGATGCAAGAACAGTTGCGCAAGAGGGCTTATTCCTGAGAGGGAACATCATAGTTCTTGCGCAAGAAGCACTGATTTCATACATTAGAACATCAGTGTTCTTGCGCAAGAACTCGCGGCCAGTGTAGACAGGCAGCAAGTTTTGGCGCAAAAGCAGATCGCACCAATGTAGACTCAGCCTGGGTGTCTTGCATCACATCACAGGCTACTACTAAGCTACATAGCTGCCCTTCCTCTAAGAAGCAGGGGTTGCATATATATTTTCTTGAATTAAAATTGGAATTAGAATTATATTTCACTCTTCAAGTCAGGGTCTAAAAATACAGACAAGCCACAAGGTCACCACCCAGCACTTACAAAGTTCGGAATAAGAAAAGCTGCTACAACCTCAGAGTGCCGTATCACGGTAGCAGGGCATATTTGCGTTTTCCAGAACTTTTCTCTCTTGATTATTTTCCTTGCAAAATTAAAATGAGCAATTTAAAGCCAAGTTTGAATTAGCATATTGAGGACAGTTTATTATTTATGAGATGGAAATCAGGATCCTGGATGACTGAACTCATTAAAGACCTTTTGGAATAGTTCCCATCTACTTTCTTCACAGCACTCCCCACAACAAATGATTCACACAGTAATTATTGCAATGTCTTCTCAAACAATACATGCTTCCAACAGGAATAATTCAAATGTGAAAATGGTATTGAGATAGCAATAAGCTTAAAATACTTATTTGAAAACAGGGACATTCTGTGGGAAGGCAACCACTGCACCTATAATTCAGCTCACTGAGACAAATATGTTCCTCATGTCACTCACTCACCTAAATTCTATGATGTTAGATAAGGGATGTGTTTAGCCCAACATTTGCTAAGCATTGCAGCAGATGCTGCAGGTTCTTCTGTGAGAGAGTCATACAACACAGTGGAGTACTGTACGGCCAATTACTTTCTGTGTTCCTGCACACAGAGATTGTCATAATCCAGCGCAAGTTGTGTAAAAACAATTTCTAACTAGACACATACCATGGTATTATTTGGCCTCCTCTATATTAAGAGAAATAAATATTTGCCTTTTGCATATCAGTGAACTAAATATTTACCAGAGTTGCTGGACCCTTTGAACTTTCTCTTTGTGTTACAATGCCTAGGCCTGAAGTGGAGGGAAAGGCTGATTCTTTGATTGAATAGGTTATTCCTCACTTCCAGATTTTATAAAACTATGAAGTAGTGTTGCCAATGTCATCATAACGACAAGTATATTGCACCACAAAGGTGGTGAATTTCAGTGCTGGTTGGAGGATCTCTATGGCTGTGTCCAGACTCAGGGTTTTTTTCGGGAAAAGTAGCCTTTTTCCGAAAAAACTTCCCCTGCGTCCAGACTCAAGCCGCGTTCTTTCAAAATTAAATCGAAAGGACGTGGCTTTTCTTTCGATGGCGGTAAACCTCATTTCACGAGGAAGAACGCCTTCTTTCGAAAGTTCCTCTTTCGAAAGAAGGCGTTCTTCAATGTAAATAGGGCTTCTTCAAAAGAGAGCATCCAGACTCACTGGATGCTTTCTTTCGAAAAAGCAAGCCACTTTTTCGAAAGTTCAACGTGCAGTCTAGACGCTCTCTTTCGAAAGAGGCTCTTTCGAAAATATCTTTTGCATATGTTTTTGCCTCATTTGCATATGTTCTTGCACAAGAGAGTGCAATGTAGATGCAGCCCCAAGGTATTATCCTCATTTTATGGCTGGGAAACTGAAGCACCGAGAGATGAAATTACTTGCCCAAGGTCACCCAGGAAATTTGCTCTGCCACAGGAGTTCAGCTCAGATCTCTAACCACTGAACAATCCTTTCTCTCTAATCAGTAAGCGTGTGTCTATACTGTGGTGCTATTTCGGGATACTTCTGGTATCCCAAAATAGCCATTCTGCATCTTGACAGCATGCCTGTTATTTTGAAATATCTTTTGAATAACGAGCACACTATTCCGACATCCCTGTAAACCTAGTTCCACAAGGACTAAGGGACATTTCGGAATAGCAGTTTATTTCAAAATTTAGCGCTGTGTAGACAGTGCCATATTACTAAATAAGCTATTGCAAAATACACTCAAAATAAGCTATGCAATTTGCATCACGCAAATTTGTGCCATGCAAATTGCGTAGCTTATTTTGAGCAATGGGTGCTGTGTAGATGCAACCTCAGATAATATATTGATCCAAGTCCTGGCCTACCTACCCAGGTAAGTTTTCCAATGAACTCAAGCAGCAAAGATCCTGCTCTCCCATAAATAATCCTTAACTAAAGTTAAAATCTATCCATGTGCCCCCCTAAAAAAGGAGAGTGGAAGAATTGCTTGTCTCTATGATGCATTAGCAGCCTACCTGTTGGGGACAGGTGCTTGGGAGACGAAACCATGTGGGCAACAAATTCCTCCCCAGCTGAGCTGCAGCATGGGCAAAAGCCTGAATGGGCAAAATGGCCCTCAAGTCCAGCTGTCAATTGGGGTAAGGACAAAACCAGCCAGGTGAAGATCTTATCTCTGGGCATTTGAGGAGCAAGATGAGGAAACAGCTCCACTTTGCCATGCTCACAAGACACCCCCAACTCCATCCAACTCAAAGAATAATGCTGCTTCTCCACAGGTGTTAGTTCCATAGTTCCTAGCTGGGGAAAAAGTAGGAATAAGACCCTCCGGAAAAGGGCACTTTTTCCGGAGGATCGGGGCCAGTGTAGACGCTCTTTTCCGGCTTTTTTAAAAGCCGGAAAAAAGCGGCGGACATTTTTATTTAAATGCTGCGGGGGATATTTAAATCCCCCGCGGATTTCCCTACGACGACTGGTGAAATTTACATGCCCCTTCCGGAAAAGGGGCCAGTGTAGACGTAGCCATAGTGAACATATTACCAAGCCCTTATGGACTTAACAATGAGTACCAACCATATGATGCTACAATGCACACACTACAAACGATTTATTAACCAAACAAATATTTGCAGACATCTCCAGGTTTTTTGTTAAGAAAAGCCCATCTAACTGTTGAATTCAGTTAAAAAACCATCCTGAGGCTGGTAAGAGCTTACACTGCAGAAAGCACTGTGGGCTTTCTTAACTGCAATTTGCCCCCTGGTGGTTTCAGCTTGACCTATTAGAGAGCGATGTAAATGTAGCTTTTTAGGGTGGTGTTAAGTGAGCCAGGCAAATCCCTGCCTACAGAAAAAGAACCAAATCCTGAGAGGTACTTAGCGCCTGCCGCTTTCATCAGCTTCAATATGAGTTATATAGTCTCAGCACTTTACAATATTTAGCTCAAAGACTCTCTGCTACACATAAAAAAAGTGCAACCCTGATTAAGCTGTCCTTTATGGATGACTAAATAAATGGAATTCTAACATCATTCAATGTATACAACTACAGCAAGTATAGGGTTTCAGCCATGAGGCCAAAGAAAATAAATGGCCATTTTCTGAATCTCTGGTAAGAGTTTCCCATGTACCGGATGTGTAGGTATCACTATTTAAACAATGGCACATTAATTAATGTTGAATTACAGCACAAATGCTCATGGGGTTTCCATTAATACCAAATGAGTTCATGACGTATTACAATAAATAATGGAAAAGAATGAGAGTGAGACCTTTAATTTAAAGTGATAATGATATACAGGTCTTTAATAAAAGAAGTTGTACTGCTGGATTGTAAAAATGATGCCAAGAAGCATATTCACATAGGATTGAATTCTAAGCGCCATACTTCACTTCTTCTTCTTCTTTTAAGCAGAACTCCTGTAGACTTCAATAAAAGGGTTTTGCTTGAATAAAGAATGAGCAAACACCTTGGGCATAGCCCCACATGGATCACTACTCTCCACCACTTTTCATAGAGCTGCCTGCCCCTTCTCCTTAACATCCTGTTTTCCACTGGCTCTCATAGCATCATTCTTTATTGGTTCTTCCCTCCAACCTCTCCGGTGCTTATTTCAGCTGAGTTTTCCCAAGTCAGGGAGATGGGGAGGAAAAATCACCTTTCTCTCAGTCCAGCTGTGTTTCTCTGTACTCCCCATTTCACTAGCTCTTGAAGAAAGTCAAAGTCCAGAAGCGAGTGAGTTTGTGTGGCTTGTTTTGGAGAATGCTGGGAGAGCCATTTTCCTCACAGGTTCATTTGTATGATATTTTAAAAGCCAAACCATTATTTTTTGCTAAGGCAATGAGAAAACAATTGTGTAGCCCCCCTTCCCCCCCCCCCCCTGCTCTGCAGGACTAATTAAGCACACAAAGCTTATCTCTCAGCACCTGAGGAAAGTAAAATACTAACGACAGTTCATTAGTTAAAATTAGTTCATTTTAATCCCCTTAAAAAGACAGGAAATACTCAGCTATTTGCCAAATGGGAAAGAACCGCACTGGTGAGGAAATGTTTAGTTTTAAACATCCAAAAGGAGTTAAAGATAACAAAGACAAATAAACTCAAAACCTGTTGTATTAAAATAAAGTTACTAATAGCCTCCTTTAAACAACCAAATAACCAAACAACCAAAGCCTGGATTGAGTGCTTTGGAGCCCTAGTTCCAAATGTATACTACCAATTAATGGTGGGAACCTCCAAAGTTTCTGAGTGAGATTCATTTCAAATAAGAATCCAAAATATTTTTTGGCCTAGAAATTGATGCTGGAACTCTGGCTTGATCAGTCTCTTGGAAGTAATTTCCAGTCCACTTGGTTTTGGCTGAGTCAGAAACTGGACAAGAAAAAGCTTTTTCATGATATTTCAGAAATTCCATCTCAAGAGGAAATAGGTCATGCAGGGGGTTCACTCACATGCACACAAAAACACTTTCAACGTGTTTAGTTAAGTTTCAGTTGAAGGCAGTTTGACATTGTATCCTACTGGGATCCTTTTCTTCTGTTTAAGAACTCCCCAAACTAGTTTCCATATGCAAGTAAAATGTGTCATGAAGAGCTAGTCAGAGTTCCATATACTTATGTGAGATATTACAAACATACAGGCCTGAATGAGAAAATTGATACTCTTGCAACTAGTCTCAATGAAGATACAGTATGTATAACAGCTACTTATCTAAGTAAATGTATGTATAATCAGACTGCTCATAAATAAACTGGATAGAGACCGCTAAGACCAGGACAAATAATTCAGGAAAGAAAGGTTGTGTGTAGAAATACACACATAATTAAACACTGTTGGATTCTCCATTGCAGTCCAGCTATTTGCACAACTCAGGCAAAATAAATGTCCCATACAAATGGCCAGTGAAGAATTCCCTTGGCAGAGAAGAACACAGCCATCGCAGCCAACTGCCCCCATCCTTTTCAGAATCAAAGGCAAGCCAGGGACAAGAGAAGACATGGGGGTGGGGCAGAGTTCCACAATGATGGTCCTTCGCTAGCATAAAGGCCCTTTAGGAATATTTCAGTGAAATAATTACAGTCCAGATCTAGGGCAGCAAAGGATGAGAGAATCTAATACTCTCTTTCCTGGCACCAAAGGGATCAGAAGTGCAGACAATAATTAAATCTTCTGTGTATATGTTGTCAGAAATTGTGATGGAGATGGTCAGGCCTAGTGGTTGGAGCTGGAATCAGGAGTCCAGAGCTAGGTTGGAGTGAATTTAGAGTTACAACAAGGCTAGAGCAGGACTAGGAACAGGGCTGGAGCAAGTGAAAGACCAGAGGAAGCTAAGGTGTAGGAGTCTATTGCCAATAGCATGCAAGGGAGACTTCTAAGCCCTTAAGTGATGTTGGGCAGGCAGAGCTGCTGTTCCACCTCTTAAGGTTATCAGACCACTTCCTGGAATGTGGATTGGTTGGAGCCTAGCACAGAAATGATTCATCAGTGCATGTGTTAATCAGGATTTAGTTTACAGATGACTTGTCACCTTATATACACACATGAGCAGAGCATGAACTCTCCTTTTGGGGAGGCTAGCCTCTGGCCCCGCCCCTTCTTCCAGAGGCACATCGTCTTTTGCCCCTTCCTGTGCTGCAGCCCTACCATGTCTGGGGGAGCACTGCCACAGCTGCCAGCTGCATAGCTGGCCCACGTACTGACCCCAGCCACCCCAAGTCCTGGGCCACTGACTAGGCCATTCTAGCCCCAGCCCTAGCCCGCTTCAGGGAAAAAGAGCAACCTGGGCTGGGACCCTGGAAGAAGAGCAGGAGGGGGCCTCAGTGTGGAATGTGAGCAGGGCCATGCCTGGCTAATTGGGGAGACTCCCTAGGCCTTCAGTACCCACCCCCATGCATATACTCACAAAGAGAATTCTTAAGGCTATTTCACATTTCCAGCTGAATTAGCTACTGTTGTAAACCCTTTCAGACTCTCCAAGAGGGAAATCTGACGAGCGTCACTCCCACCCTAGCCAAGGCCCTTGTAATTTGCGGCTCTTTATTCTCTGGAACTAAAGATGAATGCTGATGGGAACTGAGAGGAGGTTATTGAAGGGCTGCCACATGAATTTCTGAATTTCTTTTTGTACTTATCACCAACTTGACAAGTGGATATGTCAACGCAGTGGCTGAGAAAAGACCAATAAGACTTCTTTGAACTTATTGTAAGCTACAAAATTTCAAGTATCGCTCTTATTGTTACAATTGTATATTCCAACAGATTGACTGACCTCATTCTGAATAAGAATGATGCCAACCAAAGTACTTGCACACATTCCAAATGCCATTATTTATGCCCAAGACTGGAAAGGTTATTTTATATTTAATAAAAGAAGAGATTATGGAAAGAGAATAAATTGCCACAGACTCTCATGTTTAGAAAATTTTGTAAAATTGAGTTGGTCACCAAAATAAGCATCTTCTATTTGTAGGATCATGTAATTCAATTTCTTCCAGGATGTCTTTCCAAATATTAGTTCCTTTCACTCATAAAGTGGTGTCTGACCAAAGAATCAATCACTTGCTGCAGGTCAACAAATCTAAAGACTTACATTGCTCTCTTTGAAGAGGAACTTTAACTTTTTCCCTGTATCCTTTAAAGAATTATTTGAACCAAAAGCTGCTGAGTTTCTGGCCAGAGGAGCTAGTTGTCTAAGATGCAGTTCCTGGGAAAAAAAGGTTAATAACCCAAAAAGACCTGAAGACCTACCGTATTTTCCAGCGTATAAGACGACTTTTTATGCTAAAAAACATCCCCCAAAAATCGGGGGTCGTCTTATACGCCGGGGCTTTTCTCGCCCCGGAGGACACAGACTGCGGGACCTCGTGGTCCCGCCGCCCGTGTACTCCGGGGCGAGAAAAGCTGCTCCGTGTCTCCCTGGTCTGCAGACCAGGAAGACGCGGAGCAAAGACGTGGAGGGGCTCCGGCAGCGGGGCAGCCCAGCCGCGGCTGCCCCGCTGCCCGAGCCCCTCCGCGGCTTTGCAAACCCTCGGGGGAAGCCGGCAGTGGGGCATCCCAGGTGCGCCTGGGCTGCCCCGCTGCCCGAGCCCCTCCACGGCTTTGTGAAGCCGCGGGGGAAGCCGTCAGCAGGGCAGCCCAGGTGCGCCTGGGCTGCCCCGCTGACGGCGTCCTCAGAGGCTTTGCTCCCGGTGTCCCTGGTCTGCTGGAGACGGTTCCCAGCAGACCAGGGGCACCGAGAGCAAAGCCGCAGCCGTGGCAGGGTCCCGCGCCTCTGAGGCTTTGCCAGAGCAAAGCCTCAGAGGCGCGGGACCCCTCCGCCTCCCCGGCTTTGCTCCCGGTGTCCCTGGTCTGCTGGGGACCGAGTCCAGCAGACCAGGGACACCGGGAGCAAAGCCGCAGCCGTGGCGGGGTCCTGCGCCTCTGAGGCTTTGCCAGAGCAAAGCCTCAGAAGCGCGGCACCCCGCCGCCGCTTCGGCTTTGCTCCCGGTGCCTCTGGTCTGCTGGGGACCGTCTCCAGCAGACCAGGGACAACGGGAGCAAAGCCGGGGAGGCGGAGGGGCGCTGGGGCGCTGCCGGTTGGCCTCTTAAGGGGGGGGGGTAGTCTTATACGGCGAGTATAAGACGAAAACCTATCTTTTAACTAGAAAATTAGGGCGTCGTCTTATACGCCCAGTCGCCTTATACGCCGGAAAATACGGTACTAAGAAATGCGTAACAACTACAAGGATAACTGATAGACTACTCCAGTCAGAAGATAAAAAACTGCTTAATGGATGAAAAGAGGCAAAAATAGATGAAAAAGACTGATCTTCCACTTAGCCAGTACTATAGGCTAGAATTGCCACCCTAACATGACATATTATTTGGTTTCCTTTTGCCTTCCAGAACGTGGATTTGGCATTGCTAAAGGAGCAGTTCTTCTCTGGAATTCACAAACGCCTTTCTTCAGGATTTGAAAAAACCCACATCCAAAACACTCTATGTAAACCTATCTAGCATATCTGGATTTTTTTCTCTACTCTCCAGAAATTAGTCTATTTGAAGTCAAGTATAGTGATCTGAGATACCCAAGAAAGAAACCGATGGATGAAAGTGCTAATTTCAGAGGGAAAAAAATTAATCTGACTGAAGTGTGGTTTAATTTCTTATGTTGTTCTGTCTGCCATCTGATTTGGCTAGATCTTACTTGAACTATTTTCATCCATGTGAATGGGGAGGGGGGGAAGGAGTGTGTAAAACACTGCCCTGTAACCTATGTATCATCATTTACAATACTGCTGGATTCCAGAATCCTGTATCCTTGCAGTATGATTTTTTTCTTAAATACTTTGTTGCAGAATGCTTCTCTATAGTACCTGAAACAAGTAATACCATGTCTTCCTCTAACGTTGCTCATTAGAAATCATGAAGTGTGCGACAGAAGTGTATCATTTTTCCCCAATTCTTACTGTATATTTGAGAAATGTAAGTTTGTCTGTCCATCCGTGAGTCCATTTGTTAGAGAACTCCTACATGGTAAGAGCCAGGAACCCCAAATTTGAAATGCAGCTTCCTTTTATCATAACTTAAAGCAAGCTCAGGGGTTGGTTGTGCCAGAACAATGGGAGCCTGGAATTTGATTGTTTCTCATAACATGGAAAGGATCTGGTAGGAGGGACAGCTATACTCTAGAATGACCACAGTGGGGCAGCAAGGGGTCAGAGATGAGGGCTAGGACAACTATAATTCCATTGGGCTAGCAGGGATGGAGAAAGGAACGGCTATCTACTATATATTTCAGAAAATGTGTCTGTTTGTGTGTCTGCTTGACTGTGTGTCTGTGCGCCCCCCAATCAGTGGACATGCACCCCTCCCTCAGTTGTGACCGGTGCAGCTGAAGGTGCCATGGACAGACACTTCTCACCTGGCCCCAAATTGCTGTGATGAGAGAGGGCTGGGGCTGTCCTCTCTTCCTGGGGCAGCCTGTATACTGAAGCCCTCATTCTCAGCCCCATGCCAGAACAATGATTTAAAATCAAAGAAATCAAAGTAAACAAAACTTATTTAAGTTAAGGATCCGAACAATGCTGGGTCAATTTTCTAGGTGTAAATACAAGAAACTTGTAATATGGATTTCAAAGAGAGGCGGCATGTTACTGGGATTGGGAGCCATTAAAATCCCCCTACACTGTTCTAATCCTTATTCTACTACTGACTAACAATCTGACCGTGGCCATATCACCAGAGTCTATATTTTCAGAAGTATCCACTCATTTTGTGTGCTTTGATATTTAGGTTCCATCCTGAAACACACTGGAACTGATTTTCAGAGATGCTGAACCTAGGTGAATTCCAGGGAAATCAATAGGAGCAATGGGTGCTCAGAATCTGAAAATCAGGCAACAGAAGCCAAATTAATCTACGGTTTAATGACTAACCTCAGTGGAGTTACACAAGATTAATTTGGCCTCAGATTCCCAGGTTGGACATTTCAAGATTATTGGAGACTTCTGAAAATTTAGGACTAAACCTCAGTGTCCATTTGCCCACCTGTAAAATGCAGATACTTACCCATGTTTCCCCCTCAGGGTATTCTGAGGGTTATTCGTATATTGCTAAGTATTTTTACTTCCTCCATATAAAGGGGTGGACAGATTGCCAATTTGTTTTTTCTCAAAGATTATATTTGATCAATGGTATTAACAGAATATTAGCAGACTTGAGCTGCAGATTTTTTGTAGCTTTAATACTCCTTTTCTTTTAACACTTTGCAAATATATTTACAATGGAGGGAGCAATAGAAGCAAAAAGGACGTCTGTGTTGCCCATTAAATATTTCCCATTCAATCCCTGGTCACAAATACATTATCAAATCTGTAACTCTTTATTCAGGCAAAATATCTAGTGAAGATCAGGTGTAGTGGCTGGAAATTAAGAGTTGGATCCTGAAAGGATGGTGATTCTAGTCTACAATGCTGGCTAAGTGGAAGGTCAATATCCTGCCTCGAATTTTCAGATGGGCGACTGTGATTGTTGGCAAAGGAAGGAAAGAGAAAGGAAGGAATAGAATAGAACAAAGGAAGGGAGGAATTTGTTTTCTTTTCCATTAGCTAGCTCCCTGCTGGTAAATGCTAAAAGTATTCTGTAACTTTAATTGAATGCCATCAATCTAGGTCATATTATTTTATAGTGATTTTAATTGAATAAAATGGTCTTCAAAATGTAAGTGCCTCCTTGACAGCATTTTTTTCCCTGTCAGTGGCAATGAAACTGTTTTTAAAGGGGGAGGGAGATGAAAAAGATGGAAAGGCACATAATGCTCTGGCTAGAAGTTTTCACTCTGATACAGCTCAAGTAACTTACAGTTGCTTCTAATTTATATGATCACGAGAAGAGAATTATGTCTGGTATTTGTCATGGTGTGTACATAGTGCTCTGTTATTAGAGGGCTGAATATGTCAGACATGAATATAAGGCATTTACAGCTGGTATAATAACTTTTGCTGTTCACCAGGAGTGCCACATAGAGATTTGCAAAACCTGTATCTGAGCAACAGGTGTCCCCCTTGGTCAGATTTCTCCTGCATTGTTAGGGCCACGCAGCACTCAGGGAAGCAGTGATAAGGTATGCCCTGGAGCACGTGCAGTGACTGTGGATGGGCATGTGTCACTCCAGGTCTCGGCGTTACCCCTAGGGACTTAGGGCCTGACAGCCCCAGCCCTGCCTTGCTTGCCCTTCCCTGAAGATCTAGTTTTGCAGTCAGCAATAGCAGCCAGGCAAACAGATGCAGGTGGTGGGCTCCTTGCTGCTGCAGTGTCCACACTAAGAGGCTCTAGCAGTGAAAGCAAGCTGGCGTGCCCCCGGTGCACCATCCTGGCAAGAAAGAACCGGCAGGCTGGGGCAGTGGGCTGCAGAAGGTGTGGAACACTCCCAGCTGGGCTGCCTGCTAAGCAGCATTCAGGCAGGTTAAAGAGGCCAGCTGAGGGTGTGCTCGCCCAGTGGACCAGGAATCACCCAGCCCCAAGTCCCCCCCTCCCCCGAGTGCCATTTAGATAGGGCTAGGGGGGCCTGACCCGCTCCTCCCCCCATCTTCCAAGATTTGTATGAGGACGCTGCTTACTGCTGCCCTTCCCCTCAAGCTGCGAGAGCAAAGCAGACAGCACGTGCGCATTCCCCTCCGGGCTAAGGAAGGGAGGGGAGAAGGCAGAGGAGAGAGTAACCCACGTGGCGAGCTTCCCCCTGACACTGTCGAAAGGGAACAGCACGAGCAAGCAGCCGCCTAAAAATAAAAATCCTGGAGTGGAGGGGGGCGGGTGTTTGAACTGCCCCTCCCTAAACAGCACCATTGTCCCCTGCCCTGTGCATCCACACATACCCCACCCCTGAGCCCCCACGTTCCTGCACCCTCCGACACCCCCAACCCCTGCCCTGTGCCTGCAAGATACTGAACTTACTTTCACCTCTCAGAGAGGCGCCCGCCCAGCACCAGAGCACGGACTACAACTCCCAAGGGCCTTTGCGCGGTATTCCGGGTCCTCACTGATTAACTCGCGATAGCTTCCTAGGTAGCTCCCATACGCTCTCCATGAGCCTCTCGCGAGAACATAATTTACCCCCCCTCACCCGGGATAATTCACCAACAGCATCCCCCATCACCGCTCACTCGTTCTCGCGAGACCTAACTCAGCTCCAACTTCCAAACGACTCCGTCTCCCTTGCCCCCACCGGGCCCCCCCTGGGCGATGGCGGAGGAGGGCGGCGCGCGCGAGCGCGAGGGCCTGTTCTCGCTGGAGCTGCTGGTGGAGTGGGTGCGGGTGGAGCCCCGGCTGCTGCCCCCGCGCGGCCCCCTGCGCGCGGCCGTGGCGCTGCGGCTGCTGGATTTCCCCACCCTGCTGGTGCGCCCGCCCGAGCCGGGCTGCCCGCCGGGGCGGCTCGTGCCCTTCGGCCGGGGCAAGTCCTGCCTCTTCCGCCTGGCCCCGGGCGCCCTGCGCGGCCTGCTCCGCCGCGCCCCGCTCTACGCGCTGCTGCTGGCGCTGCCCCCGGGGGAGCCCGGCCCGGCCCGGCTGCTGGGCAGCTGCTGCGTCCCCCTGGCCACGGCCGCCGAGGAGCTGCTGCGGGGGCCCGGCTCGCGGGGCCAAAGGGGCCGCTACCCGCTGCGGGACCTCATGGGGGAGCCGGTGGGGGAGCTGGCCCTGGGCTATCGCCTCAGTAGCCTGGGGCCGGCCTTGCTGGGGCACCTGCCTGCGGGGCCGGGCGTGGCTGGGGAAGCGCAGCCGCCCAGCCCCACCTGTTCTCCTGATGCCCAGCGCGAGAGCGGGTCCAGCCCACAGGGGGGCCCGGTGGAGCAGGGGGCTGGGCCCCCCATGTCAGTCGGAGGCCAGAGAGAGCCTGAGGGCAGGGAGCAGGTTGAGGAGCTAGATTCTGAGCACAGTGGACAAGCCTCTTTGCCTGCCCGCCAGACCTCTCTGTCCAGTGGGGAGGAGGTGAGGGAGCTGGAGATGGAAGCCAATGTCTTCTGTCCTCCCCCCTTGTACTACAGCCACCTGCCTGCAGAGCCCAGACCAGTCCGGGCCCCTCAGATGGTGGCAGTTGCCCAGTCTCCAGTCCCCCAGGAGCAGATCCCAAGTGTACCACCAGCACCACTGCAGGAAACTTGTCCAGACATAGGTCAAGCTGCAGGTTCCTTCGCCCAGTCAGTGGGCAGTGCCCAGCAGCTCAGAGAAGCACTCAGAGAGCTGCCTCTGCTTAATGCTTTGCTGGTAGAACTGTCCCTGCTGAACAATCAGCCCCTGCAGCGTGGACCTTCTACTGTTCACCCTCAGCTGGCCTGGCTGTATCGAGAGGCAGAAGAAAACATCAAGCCCTCAAATACTCTTACTAAAAGCAGAGGGCCAGATGGGAAAGATAAGGAAACTCTTCCTGAGCCCAGTGAAAAATTCAAAAGAAGCCAGCAAGAGTTTTCTAAGTTTGGTTCTTCTTCCATGCGAGAGTCTGGGGCTGGGAAAGGAACCAAGAAAGCTGCAGTATCGAGAAACAGTGGTTTTGAAAAAAAGAGTGAAATCAAAGAAAACACACCCAAAAGAAAGAAACTCTTTTATGGACTGACAAATACACTAAGATTACGATTACAGCAGACCAATCCAGATATGTTAATACTTCATGAACGCAGAGAACAGTATAGAAAAAGGCAACTAGAGATACTGAAAGAGAAGAAAGGCAAAGGCTCTTTGTCCAAAGGAAATTTATTCAGAAACTCTGCTGAACAGCACCTGATGTCTAATAGGCATCCTGCCAGGGGAGGAATTTTAGAACAAAATACTCAACTTGATGAAAACATTGAAACTTTAATGCAAAGTAGTATTGAAAAAAAATACTCTACCATTATAAAGGAAGATATTTCTGACCTACATAAACATGCTGCTCACAATGGACTGGGCAATCATGAGGAAAATGCAAAGGAAAAGAATCCATGTGAAGTGAGTACAAACTCTTCACTGGAAGGAACTACAATTAAAAATGCTTACAAAGAAAAGGAAGTGGAAGTCCACCTACCAAGAGCTTCCACACAGGATACTGATGCAAAAAGAAACACAATAGATGAGGAAACAGTACACTTCATTCATGACAAAGTCAGGAATGACTATAATGCTTCCACATTAGAACCTGAGTCAGGCCCAAACAGCTTTGAAAGTAACCCCGAACTCAAGTATTCAGAGGATTTTCTTGGCAGCCCTGAAAATGCAGGCTATTCAGAAGATTTCACCAGTGCTGACTATACTGATAGAGACTCAGAAACTCTTGATAGCAGCCCAGAACCTGCTCTGGTAAGTCCAAAGCAAGCTCTATCAGACATGGAGTCAGAATCCAAGGAGTCCAGAATTTCTGGAAAAAGTCTGAGAACTGAAAGTATTTCAGCTCCTCTACCAGTTCCTTCAACTGCATCTCCAGTCCACTCTCTTAAAAAACCCTATGATTTAAAAGCAAAAAAGAGTACAGCTGTCAGTATATCCATTAGTGACTCCTCACTTGCAGGTTCATTAGATAACCAGGAGTTAGCGCCATACACCAAGGAAGAAGATAGCAGTATTGACCAAATTATCCAGCCCTCTGAGGTGAAGAATAAGCAAACTAATTCTGCTTTTAATAGTGTGAAGGACCAAACCTCTTTGGAAAAAAGCCTGTCTCTGAGGACATCTCAAGTTAGCTCTTACTTGCCATCCAATATGTCTGATCTTGAACTTAGTGGTGTGGAAAACAGTATATCAGACAAGGAAGAGGATGATGACTTTGGGACATTGAGTATTCCTAATCAATATAAGCACATCAGCGAACTAGTGGTAAACAAACTTCCTGGATACACAATGTAATCAATATATACTTATCAAAACAAAAGATGTTTACTTTTTTATTTTTATAAACAATATTAACTAAGATATTTGTAATTAGGTATATTTAAAACACCAAATATAAATGATGTAATACATTTAATAAATTGAAATGAATTTTTATAAAAATGAAGACCATCTTAGGTGTATACAACATAACTTCAGTAGTTTTAGCCTACCTTAAAAACAAAACAGTGTTGAAATACCCCATATTTTCAGTTGTAGAAGTATGAAAATGGAAGCAGTAAACCTTCCTATCATATGACATGTCAGGAGAAAATATTAGTGCTAAAGAAACTACCATGCAGTTTAAGTTATGGGTACAAATTATGTCTAACCATGTTATAAACAGATTTTTAAAAATCTTGTCACCTTCTCCACAAAAGTAATTTATATACTTCCAGGAAATAAATGTAGCACAAGGGCTGCTTAATGCACATAGCCTGTGCATAGGCAATATTAACATGGGTTGTAAAGCCAGGTGCAGTCATTCTGGTAGTCTAGTCTGACTTGTATAGCATAGGCCATAGCATTACCAGTAGTTGTAACACTGACCCTATTAACTTGTTAAACTATTGTTCTCACTTTTTCAAGTTGGGGGACTCTTATTTGAGATCAAATTTTCATGAACCTCATGTGTATTATCTATATAAAAAAAATTCCTGTGGGACAACAGACTCACGTCATCTGTGTCCTAATGCCACCTGTGTCTCCATCCTTAGCCATTTTCTGTGGCCATTTGCGTCCCCTCCAAGCATAGACTGCTCCAGCTCTGGCTGCTGCTTCACACCCCAGGGAGCTGTGCTGCGGGGAGGAGCTTGTTGGGGCTGGATCCCTTCTACCATCCAAGCCTGACACCCCTCCCTCGGTCGCAATGGAACCCCTCTGCCATCTGAGCCCATCTGGGTCTTCCCCACCCCTGGGGTCCCATCCATTCGAGCCCATCCCTCCCGTAGGCTGCAGTGGGTCGTCTCCACATCCAAGCCTAACAAGCCCCTGGGCTTCCCAGTGTCCCCTCTGCCATTCGAGCCTGACCTCCACAGCACAGGCCGTGCTGCATCCCCTCTGCCATCCTACCTTCCTTCTCCCCCCCACCCCGCCAGACGCCTCACCCCTACCACCAAGACCCCAAGCCTGCTCCTGCCCAATACTTGACCTTGAAAAATAAAGATGTGTTGAGAATGAATAGGGGATTTTCATTGCTTTTTAGATCGTAATAAACTTTTGGTGCCTCACAAACCTCTTGATTGTCTTTCATGATTTGTTGTTTGACAAATACGAATTAAGATACATATTTTAGAAAGACATCAAATCTTGATTGTAAGATGCCAAGTGATGGAAAATTTACATCTCTCAGTTACTCCTTGTTACATTTATATTGCATTTCCAGTTTTGGTTTTTCTTGACATTATTTTCAGCTACTGAATTGTTATGCTCCTTTTTGACTTATAATTCTGTTTTTAAACACCTGCTCAATACATTCTCTAAATTCTTTGCAGAGCAGAACAAATCATTCCTCTCCCTTAGCTACCTTTGCTGATTTCTTAGTAGTCTAAATAATTGCTGCCTTAGGTTACATCTTTACAACAACTTATGTCAGCAGAACTTACGTTGCTGGGTTGGGGTTGAATAAGCCACCTGAGCAGCGTAAGTTACACCAACAAAAGCACTGATGCAGACAGTGATATGTTGGTGGGAGAGCTGCTGCTTGCAGAGGTGTAGTTTTATTATGCTCATGGAAGAGCGATCTCTGCCGTCAGCACAGAGCAGGGCTACTCAACTTTGGAAGCCCCAGGGTCCACAATGACACTCTCAGTACATGCCGAGGGCTGCAACGTAAGTGGGTTGCATGTACATGCAAATATATGCAATATTTTCTCACACTGATGGGCATGAATTCAAAGATTAAGGCAAGACTACACAGCACACATTTAAGCTGGTTCTGTTGATATTAATAAAATGCAATATTTACCCGATTTCCACCCATATGACAGCACTTGTAATGAGCAATGACAGTCCAGGAATTTAACTACTAAAACACATATCAACAGAAGAGCATTATATTGACTCGCCATTATGGAGTATGTTCTCAGTGGAGGCTGTGTTCGAAGAATCCCACCCATGGGCCACATGTTGAGCCCTGCGTAAACCCAAACTACACTGTGGGCTGTAAACAGGCTGCGGGCCGCATGTGGAGTAACCATGGCATAGAACATCTTCACCAGAGGCACTGCAGAGATGCAGTTGCAGTACTATACATGTAGACATGTCCTTAGTTTTCAGTCTTTGCCTTTTTTCTCCCCCCGCCCCTCCACACCCTCAAGTCACCACTGAAACCCTCTGCACCTTCCCTCCCCTAGGTCACAACTCCCTTCTAGATCTTGCACCTTCTCCTACATCCCTCCCGTAGGCCATAATCCTCTCTTGCTCTCATACTCCCTTTCTGATCCTGCACCCAAAACCCCTGCTCCAGGTCACAACCCCCTCCTTCAACCAAACTCCTTCTGGGACTCCGCACCATAGAAAAATGTGGCCCTTGACCATTTACCAAAATCCTGGAGTGGCCTCCCATCAGATATTATTGCCCACCCTGGGTTTACAGTCTTCCTGAAGCTTATTAAGTTACTTCCTCACCATGTCTCACATTTAAAAATATATATGTGTTTGCTTTAGACATTACAATGGACACTGGCCCCTCCACAAATACCTTCCCATCTCATTTTGTGAGTATATTTACCTGCATTGTTATGGCTTGTAAGCTTAGTCTTACTCCAGTTACTGTGGTGGTGTGGACTTTTTTGTTTGTTTTGTTCTGTTTTTGCCTAAACGTTAATATCTCACTAGTCTACTTAAATCACTTTAGGATGAGATTATTGAATAATTATTACTGACAATGACACTGACATGAGACAAGAAAACATGGTTCCTGTACCCAAAGTAAATTACAGTAGATCTGTGTAAATTTTTTTAAACATAGTAATATGATGTTTTGGATGACCAGAAACTATTTTCTAGTTCGGCATGAATAGTCAAAATGTCCAGAAGAGAGGAGGATGATTTTTAGTTCAGTGGTTAGGGTGATCACTTATGTGGTGAGAGTCACGCATTCCAAAAAGTTTCAGATTTAGATAAACCTGAACCAGTCTTTTCTGCTCAGAACTGCTTCCAAACCGGAAAATCTATATTCACCCATTAATCTTCAGTAAAATGCATCTCGGAATAACTTTTAAAAATTGTTCTATTTCATCAGCTCAATACCAGAAAGCAAGGGAGGCTAGTTTCCTGCTCTCAGTAGTGTTGCTCCACCAGTGTGTACCAACACTAATGGTATTGATTATAGCATAACTCAGTCATTCTACTGAAAGGCAAAATTGTGTGCAACCTTATGGGCAAAACAACAATTGACATACATGGCAGGTGGTGTTGGTCCCACCATTTTTAGTATACAGATGGGTGAGTATTATTCTCTGTTGTATGTACAACTACGATCCAGTGATCTCATGAAGAAATTGCTAACATGAGAAACTATAATAAGGGAGCTCTCGCTGAACTGAACAATTTTTCTTCAGTAAAAGATTTTTTAAAATAACAGCAAGATCCTGGCTGGCCCTTATACAGGATTGCAGGGTTGGATGTGAGGGAGGAGGAATCAAGTTATTTCCTTGTGCAGCTTGCATGAAGGCTGGCTAGATTTACAACCCTGTAGTTCCATCACAAAAGGTAACAAAGTAGGCAGAGCTGTAACTCCATTTCCCACTTCTCTTCTGGGCTGGCCAGCACAGCAGGCTTTCTGAGTGGGGGTAGCAGGAAAAAGAGATGTAGCAGCCTCTCACAAGTAGGCATTCTTCATTGTGGTCTGTATAATCTTCATGCCTTGAAAGCCCTATTCTAGCCTCACACGGATTTAGTGCACGTGAAAGTGCCCAATGAACATCCCTGAAAACTTAAATCAACACACCAGATACAGAGTTTCCCAACTCAGCAGCAGACATGCACATCTACCTTCGCCCCGCTTCGGTGGATGAGGAAGCAGTTCGTTTCTCTTATCCATTCTATACTTGTTCTCTACCAAGATAACCATAATGGTTGTCATTTTGTGTCCCTCTGATATAGACACTTGCCCATTGGGACTAAATATCACATAGGCCAAACAGCTGCCAAATTGTAACAGCTTTCACTCACTCATCCGATGATGGATTGAGATGAACAATCTGAAGGTAACGGCTTGTATAATTCCCCTGAACATGCTGCCTTATTACAAAGTTAAGTGCTTTTTAAGTGTTAGAGGTCAAAACAACAACTAGATTAAAATTTAAAGTGCAATATAGAAGCACTACGTATGTCCAGAGCTACTGAACTACTGGTAGCCTCCAGTATCCTTCAAAGTTTTAAAACAAATTGACAAAATATTATTATTAAAATCTATTTAACTTAATGAACTCTAAAAATTTATTTTGTGATCACTTTTCTGCTTGACAATGAACCGAACCAACTTACGTCATGATTACTTAGAATACATACATTATATATTTAGCATGCCATATGTTGCCACGGTCTTGCATAATTTAAATCTCAAAATGAAACTCCTTAAAGCTTGAAAATAAATGAATGAAAAAGTGAAAAATAACTAAAGGTTACTAAACTGCTGCTCTCTTTATGACTTGCAAATATGGTGTTTTAAGGTCCTAATTTTACAAAATACAAGTATTTGTTTAACTTTACTATTGCAAAATTGTGTGCAACTTTATGGGCAAAACAACAATTGTTATTTACTATCGCAAGTAGTCCCACTGAAAAAATCAGTGAAGCTGCTGGTCATAGTAGTAAAGTTAAATACACGTATGAGCATGTGCAGATCTGGTCAAATGGGTGTTTATGAGCAACACTTTTCAGTTACCTAAGCGAGAAATGATTGGCCCAGTTTAAAAAAACCCCACCTTACCCTTTACACAAAAACTTAAGCTAAGCCACTTTTAAAAAGACAAATGTGTTGTTCAAAAGAACCCCAAACCAAACATGCTAATATCCTGTAACAGTTATGACCAATACAATCATTTGTTATGGCAAAGCATGTAAAGTTTTACAAATATTTCATCACTGTTTATGTAAAAACATATCCTATATCATAAAACTCAGTAGAATAGCCCAATATATCAAATATTGATAAATCATTGACCACTGATTCTTATCCTTTTCTCATAGGCTAAGTCTATACTACCAGGTTATTTCAAAATAATAACTCTCGAAATAACTATTTTGAAATAGCGCATCCACACTACAGGGAAGCCTCGAAATTAGTCCAAGGCAGGCTCCCTTAATGTGGATACGTTATCTTGACTTAGAGGCCCAGGAAGCACTGGGGAGTAATTACTTTGAATGACTCGGGGGAGTAGTTATTTTGAAATAACAGCAGCTGAGCTTCTATATTAACCCTATTTCAAAATAGCAAATTTGAAATAGGCATTATTCCTCAGAGGATGGGGGGTTATTATTTCAAAATAACAAGCCCGTTATTTCAAAATAATTTCAAAATAATGGGCTTGCTGTGTGGACACTCACGTTATTTTGAAATAACTAGAGTTATTTTGAAATAACTCTGTAGTATAGACATGCCCCTACTGTCCTGCTTTCCCTGACTTACTCCCAATAGCTGCTGACTCTGCTCCTGCTCCCACTATAACCAAACATGTCTGGAGGCAGTAACAGTAAATTTGTTTTTATTATTTTAACATGAACAAAGTGATTTTCTCCATGACACATTTGTTCTCTCCTTCAACTCTTAACATGTTCCTGGTCAATTTACCATTTCTTTTCTCAGTGGCTCCTATGCCTACAGTTCTCATGGTGGGGATTTTATATACTGCAAGTTAGGCATAGTTTAAGAAGTTGTTTTCCTAGCTATCCTGAAATAATATTCAATATAGGAATCATCTATGTCCAATTCCAGCAATTATGCAATTAGATTTACCATTGAAATTATTGCATTGAGGTTTTCATTATCTGTAGTTTATATTGGCCTGGGGCCTAGTATTTTTATGACAACTGATTTTGTATTAGTTCTACTTATCTTTATTGGTTTTAATGGTTATTCTTATATATAAATTGCCACTAACTATTTCTAATTCCATGGGATTTCATTTTCTTTTCCATTTTCTCCGTGTTTGTCACTGGCATGGCAGCTACTTTATTACTTGCTCAGCGCTTCCAGATTTGAGTCTCTAGCCATAAAACTTACGTTCATAATCTCAAAGGTTTTGTTAATTTTTGCATTACAGCACTTTCATTAGCTTCTGAAAAGAGTAATGTGTATTCCCATCTGAGGGACAAACCTCTAAAGATAATGGCTGAGCAGAGAGACCTGTGATCCTGGTCTAAATATTTTTTCTTTGCCTTCACCACTCTCCTTCCCCCCACCAAATTTCTAATCCTTTGAAAAAATGTTAGCTTCCAGAATAACATTATGTTGGAGGACTGACGTTCGTCACTATGAAGTGGTAGATTGCTATTACCTCTAGAGGCTTGTTAAAAAAAAGCCAATTATACCTGTTATTGCTAGCTTCCTCTCAGCTATGGGCATTTATTTAATTCTTTTTCTTTCACATCCTCATTGTGATTTCAGCTTTGTTCTGGAGATTTCCCAAAACACCCTTCACATATTTCACTGGATTTATATTTCCTATTCACATTGATTTTAGGGCTGTCAAGTGATTTAAAAAATTAATTGCGATTAAAAAATGTAATCACGTTTAATCACACGCACTGCCCCTTTGAAATGCTGCAGTGGCAGCATTTCCAATGGACAGCACCATGGGAGCCTGGGGTCAGCTGGAATCCCCAGCGCAAGGCGGAGCCTGGAATCAGCTGGGCACTACTGGAGTACCCAGCTGATCCCCGGCTCCTAATGTGCGCCCCCTTCAAGCTCCGGACCGGCGCTTCAAAGGGGCAGTGCAGCATTAATGCCTGTGATTAATGTGTTAAAAAAATTAACACGTTAATCCTTCCCTGCGTTATTCGGTGTTATGCAGGTGTTAACGCATATCAATTGACAGCCCTCATTGATTTTCTTTTTTAAGAACACTCATACATGTTACATCTTCATAGCTGCCATTTCCTTTGGTAGGATGGTTACTCCTGTTTTGCTTTGGGATTTTTTTAGTTTGTTGCCTCTGACCTTCAGATACATACATTGGGTTTTAGTTTTTCCTTTGATTTCATCATGTCCCTTAGTAGATATTATCTGGCTTTTACGCAAGTGAATAGGTCCACAGGACTAGAACTCAGAGCATGAGGTAATTATCGTTCTCATATTGATCTGGGAAGGCCACGCAGAGCAATATCCAAAGAGCACTATTGAATTTAGGTGCTGCATGTAGTACTGCCCAAAGGAAAAAGAGCAAAACCACCCGGAAAGCCACTGATTTATCCACATTTATTATGTAACCCTGAAGGATGCCCCAGGAAGTTGTCTAGGCAACTATACAGGTTTCTAGCAACTGTGACTCCAGTCCTCACATTACTCAGCAATCTATGGCCTCCAACCTTGGCCTGACTTTGACCCTGATTCTTGGTTCCTGACTCCAGTCTGTTAACTACTTTTGCGCAAGAGATGTGCTTTTGCGCAAGAGCATCCATGCCAGTGTAGATGCTCTCTTGGACAAGAAAGCTCTGATGGTCATTTTAACCATAGGGCTTTGTTGTGCAAGAAATTCATGTTGCCTGTCTACACTGGCCTTTTCTGGAAGAGCTCTTGCACAAGAGGGCTTATTCCTGAGTGGGAGCTTCAGAGTTCTGGCACAAGAAGCCCTGATTTTATACATTAGAATGTCAGTTTACTTGTGCAAGAACACGTGGCCAGTGTAGACAGACAGCACGTTTTTGCGCAAGAGCGGGTGCCAGTGTAGACACAGCCTTACAGTTTACTCAGATCCTTTTTGACTCCCTTCAGGAAAACCCATTAGCAGGGATATGGAATGGGCAGGTCTGTCATTACCTATGGGACTCCATGAGGTACCAGATATACAGGAGTGGCTCACCCAACTTATAATGAGATCCATGCACTGTGGACCTAATTGATGCAGCTCCTAGAAGAAAATTGGAGACACCGCAGGCAGGAAGAGTAGGCCTGCTATTGACTTGTGTTGGGCCACTGCCTTCCAAGCAGAGTACCACAATAATCAAACATCTTTGGTGGTAACTCCCACATATTCAGGGGGTTCCTAGAACAGTATAACCTTTTCCTGTAGCGCAGGGCCAAGAGCAGGAGCCCTGTGGGCTGGGGGCCACTCCAGCCGGTTATTAGGTTAACCTAACGTTTAACTGATTGATCAGGATTTTACATCCCTAGCTGAAGGCTAGGCCAGATCTTGCAGATGCAATCAATAGGTTACTCCTGTACTCATGGCTGGAGATGCTGGTACCAGTAGAGGCCATACTTTAGACATCAGGAAGTAACGCAATTTAATGTGATTCATTCTCTGCACTCTGATTGGCCCAGATTTATTATTAAACTCTGGCGGGTGCTCAATGAAATTGTCTGGGCAAACACACAGACTTCTGACAGATTTGCTGTGGCTCCAGATATTGCTTCATTTTGCCTCACTCCCTGATTTTTGGTCTCTGACCCTGGTCTAACTCTTGCCTACTGATTTTGGCTCTTGCAACTACTCTGATTCCTGCTTTCTGAGCACTGCCTTGTGTCCACCCCCAACTCTGCAATATCAACCTAGCAGTAACCACTAGGAATACTGCCTATGCCCCACTCCCTTACAACACACTGATTGTGATTTGAACCCCTCTCCTGCTTCCCAGAAGATTTATTACAAATATTTTCTAGCAAGTTATGGAAGATGTATATGGAGAATCTCATTGCTAAGTCATTGCCTGATAACTCTTAATTACTGTGTTTCAATCTTCAATTTTGCAGGGGAGTCCTTTACAGTTAATTCAGTTTTCCTATAATTTATAAATTACTTAGCCTAGTGGAGGAAATTTCTAACAAACATCTGTGACTAACACTGCTCTTGCCAAATTACATTTTAAAAATGTATTCAGTTAAAGTTACCTAATAAGGGAGGATACAAAAGTGATAGAGAAAAAAAGGGCTTCAATTTTATATCAAATGGTAGCAGTTCATTTAGTGTAATTACTCTAATTACAGACACATGATAGGATGATTATTTCAAAACCCCAAATCTTTTGGGTGGAAACTGTCATGCTATTTCCTTTATGCATTGGCAAAGATGCATTATCAGCTTCTGGGTTAAACTGGACAAGAGTGGATTGAGCCTGCAACCTTCTTTTATATGTAATGGTCCTTATGTGAGTAGTTCCATTGTCTTCAATGAGACTAATGCTGGGGGTCTTGTAGGAGCTCTAGGGATTTAGATGCTCAGATCCCATTGACATCCAGTGGAAGTCAAGCATCTAATCTCAAGTGCTTGACAATTCCAGCTAATGACTATAATGCCGCCACTGGGAGTGCTGAGGTGAAATTCTGGCCCCATTTTGGTCAATGGCAAAATTCCCTATAGACTTTAATGGAACCCTGGTGTCTTATCAGGCAATATCTGCAAGATGAGATCAGTATATAAAGTGTACATTATATTCTAGTTTCACATCCTGAGCAGCATCTAAAATACTTTTTTTATTATAAGCAAAGAACATTTTCTCTTAATAAAGGGTACATAATTTTGCTAAAGGATTACGCTAATTTTTGCCCAAATATGTATTAAAGTTTGCACCCCTCTCATTTTTCACAACACAGACCATAGGGATTGGAGCTCTAGTGTCTTTCAGCAACATTTTTATATTCCAAAGGCAACAAAATTCCCTTCACAAGGTTGGAGGGTTTTTGTTTGTTTTTTGAGCTAAGGATGAAATTTCCTGGAAGGCTTAGCAGTATTATGATTCAGGAATTAACTCCCTCCAGACACAGGGAAATCCTAACTCTACTCCCAATAATCAGAACTCTCTTCTCTCTCTCCTTTATTGCTGACAACTCCATCATCTTCCTGTCCCTCAGTCTTGTAAACTCAGACTCATCTTTGATTTATCATTTCCTTAAATATTCACATGATCACTTAATGCAGACAGTTTTCCAGCCACAATATTTCCAAAATCCATCCATTCCAGATACCAAAAGCCTTGGTTTTCCTGTGCTTTGATTATTGCCATAGTCTTTTCGACAGCTCTACCTCCAATTCATTACACACCATATGCCTCTTGTCCTTCTGGAACAGGGGTGGGGAACCTTTTTTGGGTCAGAGGCCTCTGACTCACAGAAAAATCAGAAAAGCAAAAAACAAAAAACAAAAAAACCCCAAACCAAAAAACCAAACACAACCCTCACTGATATGGCCCCCAACTGAGGATAAAGACACTCTCCACATTCCCCTTGCACACCAGAGCCTAAGAGGGCCCAGCCTAGTAGATTTTGTGTGCCCCAGCCCCATGGGGGAGCAGCAGGAGGGGGAAAGGGGTACTAGAGTATCAGCATGGGCTCCCCAATGCTGGTGGGGGGTCCTGAGGCTCGGGGGCTGAATCTGGTCCCTGGGCCTGAAGTTCCCCATCTCTGTTATACAATGTAGTAACAAAACTCATCTAGAACATCCATGACATATCAAACTGAAACTCTGTCGTATTGCTTTCAAGGTTCTGCACAATTTAGCCTCTTCCAATTTTTATGTGCTATTACACAGCCCACCTTGAATTCCTTGTCTCTGCCCCAACCATAAAACTAACCTCTACCTCCTCTCACTCTTGTTTTTGTACTTTTCCCCATTCAGCTCCGTAGTTCTAGTGCTGACTGCCATATGTCCACTTTTTTTCTTCATCTCTTTTCTTCTGGGGTGTATATTTTTGCCTGAAGTAACTCTGGGAACATGCCTCAGAGGTCTTGACTGCACAAGCAAAATTTATTAATTGCTGGGAATGGGTGCCTTCATTGGTTGCAGTTAACCAATGCTGAAGACAATTTAACTGCAAGCATAACCAAGGACAAACAGACTTCAGTGCCACTGCAGCAACAGTGGATAAACTCTGCTATAAATCCAGTCTCCCGTGCTATAGTAGGACTGAGTAACCTAGACTACCTGACAGGTGTTTGCATAACTCGTTCTTGAAAATCTAAAGTGACCTGAATTCCACATCTATAAATAACCTATTCTATTGCTTAACTATGTGGTTTAAAAGTATTTCCTAATATCTATTCCTTAGCTGCAAACTAAGATGATTACTTGGAATTAGTGCCTGGCCACTCTCTTGATCTTGCATGGTATAAGCAGTGAAGCTCTGACATACCACATCTTAAAAGTATTTTTAAATTTCTTTCATCATGTAGGTCTAGCAAAGTAGGATAAAATACATAACAAATCATTTTGTGTGAGAGAAGAAAACCTGTGATTCCTAGACACCTCCTGGAGAACAATTGCAATCACAGTGAACCTCTCTATTGATTGTTGCAAGCCTCTTTCCTTCAGTGGGGCTCCTAAGATTCTTATTTGCAGTCCTGTGTGCTTTATACAATTTTTATCTCCAGTTCCAGACACAAGACTCGAAGGCTACTTTAAAATAAACTCTAACAAACTGTAACTTCTTATTCCTTTTTAAAATGGAAACATGGAGGCAAATTCTCCATTAGTACATGCTTATGCCATTAGTGAGTTCAGTCCATTTTCTTTAATTAGAGTAGCACATTTTCTGCTCAGTGGCTTCCACACCATGAAGGGGGCACTCAGTTCCGCAGTCTTTAACTGTATCCTTTTACTAACCCTCTGGTTATTTCTTAAACTCCATCAACGCACCGATTTACTTCATCAAGTGAAAACATGGAGTTTATCAAACATATGTATTCTACTCAGGACTGAATTACTTTGAATTTATGCCCTCTCCACCCACCACATCTCTCAAGATTTACCTTCCTGTTCTACAGCACCTCATTGCCATACATAATAATCACTCATGAAGTTATTGAATCTACTGCCCTCCTGTTTGGATGTGCATAACCATGAGCAATGGGCAGACTTCAAAAAGCTTCAGAGTACAGTTCGGGGATAAAGTTCAGTTGCTTCCCTGAACTTTTGAGTCTCTTTAGATTGCAAAATAGATTTTGAAATCTCTCAAAGCAGAAGCCCATAGTCCAAGAGGAGGACAAAACCGACTCACCTTCTAGAAAGTCCTCATTGTTCTGTAATCTATATACAGTGTCTAGACATTGTCCTGAAAGACTCTGGGAATGCTTAGCAAGAAGGCCATCTGATCTTTCAGATTTTTTTTAAATACTTGAGCCTTCTATTCACGCCTTCAAAGTGACAACAGCTTCACACTCTGTGGCTACGTCTATACTGGCCCCTTCTTCGGAATAGCCTACTTGAAAGTAGGAATAAGAGATCCTCCGGAATAGGGCTTTATTCCAGAGGATCGCGCCAGTCTGGATGCTCTTTTCCGGCTTTTCCCCAAGCCGTAAAAAAAGCAGTGGCCATGTTTATTTAAATCCCGCGGGGGATATTTAAATCCCCCGCACATTTCCCTATTCCAAAGTTCTAAATTAGCATGGCTATTCCGAAGAAGGGGCCAGTGTAGACGTAGCCTGTATGTGTTATTTTCATGGCTGGTCCCAGATGTTTGGGAGATGCACAATTTTGTTTTGTTCTGACTGAGTTTTTAAACAGTTGTTTGGGGTGCAACAGTTTTGTTTTTCTCTGAACCAACTCAATGGTGCAGAACCACTCAGCAACTGGAGTAAATGCCAAAGTTTCTAGCTAAGATTGCTTTTGTTGAAAAGTAAACCAATCAGAGAAACACCACTCAGCACATGTACACGATTAAACTACAGGTTGGACCTCCCTGGTCCTGCATCCTGGGGATCTGACTGATCCCAGATGAGGGATTTTGCCAGACCAGGGGAGGTAATTTTTGAACCCCTACCACCAGCCCTCCTGGCCCAAGTGCTGCTCTCCTGGCCGGCTCCCCACCTCCTACAGGCCATGCTGCCCTGCCAACCTGCTGCCCCATGTACTGCGTGTTGGGGCTCCACTGGGCAGCCGCACATGCCATGATAGGGCTCCATAAGCTGCCCCATGCATTGTGCATTGGGGCTCCATGGACAGCCACATGCCGGGACTCCCAACCCCACTAGGCATCCCTGCTGCCACACACTGGGCAGCCTTACCATCAGCTCCCTGCGGGCAGCCAGCTCCGCAGGGATCCTTACAGCTGCCCCTCCACCAGAACTCTCTGGTCCTGCAACATCCATGCCAGACCACGGATGGTGCCGGACCAGAGAATCCTGGTTAAGAGAGTTTTGACCTGTACTCTGAAAAAACTACACACATAGCTACAACATTAACACCACACTTAAGGAGCAGAGGAGGAACTTACCCCTTCCAAATAGACTTTTCGGCCCTGCTGCATTCCCTGAACGTCAACCAACTCCAACTACGGAAGCACAGGGATGGAAGTGCCTTCTAGCTGGATCCTCCTTGCTGAGAATATCCTGCCTCTAGCCCCAGCTCTAGGTGATAGATTCAGCACTACAGCAGATCCCAGTTGCCATCACAGGGTATGTCTAGACTACATGCCTCTGTTGGCAGAGACATGTAAAATAGGCTACCCGACATAGCTTCATTAAAATAAAAATGGCCGCCACGCTGTGCCGGATCAGTTGATTGTCGGCACAGCGCGGCAGCCAAGACACGGATTGGTTGACGGGGAAGCCTTTGTTGACCACACCTGTAACCCTTATTTCAGAGGCATGTAGTCTAGACATACTCACAATGTGGTGTGGCTTTTAAAGGAAGCTTGGACCCAAAGATCAAAACCAATAGCTTCATTTACAATCAGAAAAATGAATTAAGAGTCCAATGTTCATACACTTGCTGCAACCAGCACTACTTCTTGATAGGGTTGAATACTTTTCATTTTTGGAGTCATTCTATTATTGTCTCACCAAAAGTTAGAAGCAAAGGATAACATCCTTTGTTCCACATCTCCAGAAAAATGATGAAAAGCAGAACAAATGTAAGACACCAAAATGAGCAGGGGAACAGTTTACTTTCCACCAGTTTGACAGTTTTAAAAATAGTTGTAAATCAGCCTGTAAAATGTTCTGCTCTCCCCATATCCCAAACAATTGCTTAAGAACATCAGAAATACTTTTGGCATGTCCCATATGTGCATGCAACTCCCTGTGAGGCAAATGAGTTACTTGCACATATCCTGGGGAAAAGAGACCCCATAAGTGGTCTGGAAATCCCTAAAGCACCATGTCCTTTGTTACTTCACTCCATTTTCAAAAGCTGTCTACATTTGTATATGTCACCTCAACTCATTTGTCACAGTAGGCAGCTGGCTCTGTCATATAGTACTAGGCTTGCTGCTCCTTAAATATCCTGGAACAGTTAATGCCCATTTCTGCACAAAAGCTTCCTCTTTACATCCACTCTGATAATGTGCCAGAATGCTGCTTTTGCAAGAATCCTCTGCCACAACACTATTTTATCATCCTGCACTATAAACCTACAGTAGTATCTCTACATTGTACATGGGGGGGGAGGGGGTCTACCCAGCAAAGTTATTTCAAAATAATTTATTCCAACTTCTATAAATATCATTCTACGAAGAACAACACCTATTCTGAAATAGCTGTTTGGAAATAAGAAGTGCGTAGACGCTCCACTTCTGCTATTTTGAAATAGCCCCTCACCAGGCCATTCTAAGTTATTCCTCCTGGGGCTCTAAATCGAGATAGCACCTCTACATTAGGGAAGCCTGCCTCGGACTAATTTTGAGGCTTCCCTGTAGTGTAGACATTCTATTTTGAAATAAGCTATTTGGGTATGTCTACACTACCCTCCTAATTCGAACTAGGAGGGTAATGTAGGCATACCGCACTTGCAAATGAAGCCCGGGATTTGAATTTCCCGGGCTTCATTTGCATAAGCCGGGCGCCGCCATTTTTAAATCCCGGCTCGTTCGAACCCCGTGCCGCGCGGCTACACGCGGCACGGACTAGGTAGCACGGACTAGTCCTAGTCCGAACTACCTAGTCCGTGCCGCGTGTAGCCGCGCGGCACGGGGTTCGAACGAGCCGGGATTTAAAAATGGCGGCGCCCGGCTTATGCAAATGAAGCCCGGGAAATTCAAATCCCGGGCTTCATTTGCAAGTGCGGTATGCCTACATTACCCTCCTAGTTCGAATTAGGAGGGTAGTGTAGACATACCCTTTCAGAATAACTATTCCGGAATAGCTTATTCTGAAATAACTGTGCAGTGTAGACACAGCTAGGGACAGCAAGCTAATGGGCAAGTCATCATCTCCACTTTATGGACTTAGGAGAAACAATCTTAGCTCTGGACATAGAAAAGCAGGGGAATGCTGTCCCACCTACTGCTGTAGCTTTAATCACATACATCAAGCTTTCATCTGAAGGGATAGTATACATTTGTATGGGGGTGTAAAATGGAGGGAGATGATGCATGGAGCCAGCTGGCCACAAAGGATGGGATGTTTGTCATTCTCTTTAAGGATGGTGCATTGGCTACATATCCTAGGAGTCATTGCACCTCCTTCAGGTACTTAGTGACCTGGAAGTCTCACTATGAGTGCAAAGTTCTGTATCACCTTCGATAGAGGACTGTGCCTTACTATCACAGGTTAAGCAGTGATTTGATGACTACAAAAATATCTACATGGGGAACAAATATTTAGGATGGGCTCTTCAATCTAGCAGGAAAAGGTATAACACAATCCAGTAGCTGGAAGTTGAAGCTAGACAAATGCAGAGTACAAATGAAGTGTACATTTTAAATGGTGACAATAATTAACCACTGGAACAATTTACCGAGGGTCATGATGGATTCACGATCACTGGCAAATTTTTAAAATCAAGATAAGCTGCTTCTCTAAAAGCTGTGCTCTAGGAATGATTGTGGGTAAGTTTTCTGGCCTGTGCTATACAGTAGGTCAGACAAGATGATGATCACAATGGTCTCTTGCGACTCTATGAAAGAATCATCAGTTTAATGACTAGGATCCCATTGTCTTATTGTGGTTCTAAAGTTAATCAAATTTTTCATATAAGAAAAAAAAATATCACATTTTCAGAATTCCCTGTGCTATTTACATTGCTTTGTGGTGTCCACTAAATGCTAAACAATCCATTTTACAATATTTAAACAATAGGGGTTTTGTTTTAAAAATGTCCAAAGATGTGTCTAACATTCAGATCGGAAACATTTGCATGGAATGGAATGTGATGCAATCCAATAAAATATGTGGACATAACAATTACAGACCAACTGTTAATTTGGCACCTCGCTTGTACAAGAATGAAATTTCAATTAAGTTTTATTATCAGCAATTGTAAATGACAGGTCCCATATGAAACATTATAGCCAGTAAACTGTCTAAATAAAGCGTGGTATGTCATCCTGTTAATGAGTTAAATCACAGCCCTGATTACATACTTTGTAAATAATGTGCTCCTTTCCCATGTTCTTGGAAGTGAATTGTTTATACAGGTGTTGTTTTTTTAAAGAATGGCCCGTATGGCAGGTCAGTGGGAATAGTCACACTCTGAGCCAGCCAGAGACCAAATGGCACTTCAGTCAAGGAGCATCTTTTGCACCCATACACATTTTTTTAAACATTTGATTGTCTCGTTTTTATTGTATTTGTAGCCTATTTCACAACTTTGATACACAATTTGTATGCATTATTTATCCCTGTCATATAAGACGATAAATATTGCAGCTGAGCTCTAGTTTCATTTCAAACTTTTATCTCGCTGGTATACTCCACCCCTTATATACCCATATGGGAATGGCTCACAGCATTCTAGGGGGTTCCATGAGATTCTACAGAGATGTAGAACATTCTGGGAGGTTAGTGAAAAATTAATTCACATACAAAATATCTAAAACATTTTATTTCATTTATTTCTATTTCTCTTTTGTTGCTAACAACAAAAACAGCGCCTTAAACCTGGCATCCCAGACTGCCTGCCCCTAAATCTGGGCCTGGTTGTACTGTGCTTAAAGCAAGGTTAATACAACTGATGAGTGAATTACCCCATTTGCCTGACAGGTCAGAATTATATCAGGTGCAAGATTTTTAAAATAGAAATCTTTCTCATCAAATGGCTGCACAAGGTCACAAGATAGTTGTATTAAGGTTTATTTGGAACGACACAACAAAGTACAAATCCCTTCCCAAAAAAATTCATGTTGCTACCAGACAGTGATTCAGCTGCTGTTCTCAGGGGTCATAGGAGAAAACCACACTATCTCCATGCTATCAGCAAGTAACAGGAAAGAAAGACAAATTATTAATGGGGTGGCATGGAAAGGCTCACAGCCTTTCAGCTATGAAATATGTTCCAGTACTGGATGAACAAGTACTACATTGTCTGTTCTGTCTCAGCCACAATAGCCATCAGTGGCTATGAATCTCTCTGCTTCTCTTTAAAATACTAAAGAACTGTTAAAAATTAAATTCTGATCATCTAACCCAAAATTATTTTGTCTTTTTTTCACACATTATAGTTAGTTAATTAGAAATCTGATTTCATTAACAAAAATATACTCTGTAGCTGATGATCCATGAAAGTTACTGCAGACCTTAGTTGTGAAGCCAATGCCTGATTCAGCACACAAACCTTGAACTGTCAGCACTTTCAGAAGGCAACTCTAGGCCTATTTTGCCTTCACTCAATCCATGGAATAGATATGTTAATCTGCATGCACCCTAGATTCCAAAATTAGCAATTACAAATTCATGAATTATATCCCAATCCCCTTCTCATTCACACTGGTATGAATCTGGAATAATTCCATTTAGTTCAAAGCAGTTACTCCAGCTTTACACTGGTGTAACAGAGATCAGAGTCTGGTACAAGCTTTGGAGAACTTGAATGTGCTTAATGCACATATTCAAACATGCAAGTAGGATGGTGATATTCTGCTTTGATCAACATTTAGAACATCATTCAGCTGGAGAAGGGAGGTATACTTTTTTTTTAGTATGTTTATTTTTGGTACTTTCATCCTTTGGCAGAGTTGACTATGTGAGTGGAAATTACTACTACCATTCCATCATGATGATCAGTCATTTAAAAACAAAACAAACCATGAGTGTCAAGCCAACTCCTTAATTTAAGTTTGCATAAGCAAGCTTCTGAATTCTTAAGGCTGCAAATTTCACAGCACCACTACAATATTGACTATTGTGGAACACGAGAGAAGAGTTGCTCTCATATTTATTATTTATGCTTTCCAATAGCTTCACCTCCAGTAAAACATTTTCTACCCTTTTAAAATGGGTTTTCTAAGGCCAGCCAATTTCTTGATGAACCAGCCTGTTTAATGAATGCAGAAATTATTATTTAGATGCTGCAACTTTAAGAGAAATCAAGCACTCAGATTCTGCTACTCATTGCAATCAGGTACACAGCAGTCAGCCAAAACATCAGTAGCACAATCAAGACATGGATTGCTTCTTAGATTATAAGTGTTGGGAAACTATTTGGCCATTCCATTTATTCAGAAGATTAGGGTGGCGAGTACTAATTTGAAAAAAATTGGAATAAACTTCAGAGGCCTCTGAAAGTTTTTGAATTCCGTTTAGCCAATCTACTATGTTGTATCTGGCGCATGAGTCTCAGAGGAGTAGACATGTTATTCTTGTTGCATAAAGCCTCTGCCCAAGCTATTACTTGATTTTATGCATGGATTTTCTGGAAATACGCTAAACGGTAAGATCCTGCCAACACATGACTTAGAGACTAACAAAAACCTCCTGCTGACTCATTGCTGGGGGGAGGGGGGCATTGTCTTCTAAATCACTTCATTACTGATGGTTTGCAACTGATTCTCTGAAGCTTTGTAATTGTTTAAGCTGCATTGCCTTTTAAACTCTGCAACTCATAATTTTTGTAAAACCTTGTAACTTTGTAACTTTTAGTAACTTCCATCCACTCTGCTTGTAACTTGCTCTAAACTGCATTCTCCCCTGAGATATGAATGTGTGTGAGTGGAAACTATTGTGTCTTTGGGATTAGAAACGGCACGGCTGAGCATGTGGAGCCAGGTGATGAGTCATCAAACCAATCAAGGAGACACTGCTGCTCTGCTGGATCAAGAGAAGTCTGGGCATGCCCCCTGGTGACGAAGGTGGATGAGTCACAGGAGTTGTACAGAGGCAATAAAAGGAAAGAGCACATAGCAGAAGCTCTTTTTCTGAGAAGCTCCTCTTTCTGCAGTCAGAAGTTCTCTTTCTTTTCTGACAAGCTCCCCAGCCATGATCAGCAGACAGATCCTCCAGAATCAACATGCCTTGGCTCCTTCTGCATCCCATATGCCTGTGTAAGTGTGTGAGTGCCTGAGGGCAGGAATGAATGTGTGTGAATGAATGAAAGTGTGTATGTGTTTGTTTCTGTGTGTGAGGGATAGCTGGTTCCCCCTTAGTTTAAACCTTTAGTGGCAGCTCTATCCTCTTTAGTTTAACCATATAGTGGAGTGTTAATTTCTCAATCAATAAATCCATACTAGTGTAACCCTGGGTGGTCTCCAGTAGGAATTTTTGGGTAATTCTGTAATTTTAAAAACGAGTAATCCCGTGGCACCTTATGGCATGCCTATACAACAGCATTATTTCAAAATAACAGTGTCTGCAAAGCAAGCACAATATTTCAAAATAATTTTGAAATAACAGGCTTCTTACTCCAACTTCTGTAACCCTCATTTCATGAAGAGTAAGGGAAATCAAAGGAAAAGTGTTCCTCCTTTGACTTCCTGCTATGTGGACATCATGAAAAGCCTAATAAAGCTATTTCGACTTAAGCTATGCAAATGACGTAGCTCAAGTTGCGTAGCCTAATTAACAAGCAAAACTCGTGAAGTCATTCTGCCACTCTACTCTGCACTAGTTAGGCCTCAGCTGGAGTACTGTGTCCAGTTCTGGGCGCCACATTTCAAGAAAGATGTGGAGAAATTGGAAAGGGTACAGAGAAGAGCGACAAGAATGATTAAAGGTTTAGAGAACATGACCTATGAAGCCAGACTTCATGAACTGGGCTTGTTTAGTTTGGAAAAAAGAAGATTAAGGGGGGACATGATAGCGGTTTTCAAATATCTAAAAGGGTGTCACAAGGAGGAAGGAGAAAATTTGTTCCTCTTGGTTTCTGAGGACAGGACAAGGAGTAAAGGGCTTAAAGTGCAGCAAGGGAGGTTTAGATTGGACATTAGGAAAAAATTCCTAACTGTCAGGGTGGTCAAATATTGGAATAAATTGCCAAGGGAGGTGGTGGAATCTCCCTCTCTGGAGATATTTAAGAACAGGTTAGATAGACATCTGTCAGGGATGGTGTAGACGGAGCTTGGTCCTGCCTTGAGGGCGGGGGGCTGGACTCGATGACCTCTTGAGGTCCCTTCCAGTCCTATTATTCTATGATTCTATGACTTTAGCCTGCAATGTAGATATACCCTTAGAGACTAACAAAAATATATATAAGGTGCCACAGGACTACTTGCTGGTGCATTAGTGGCAGCTATTGTGGTTCCATTCCAAGTTCTTGTTTTAAGCAGGACTTCCCAAAACTGTCACTAATTAGGCAACATATTAGAAATATTTTTTTATTTAAGGCTTAGGAAAAATCAATTTTTGAACAAAGTTAGTGCATGTACAGGTTGAACTTCTATGGTCTGGGACTCTCTGGTCTGGCAACATGTATTGGAGGGCAGGTGGTCCAGTGCCAGAATTGGCATATGCATGCCATCTATCAACCCTTGCAGTTTGGGCAACATGCATGACATTGCCTTTTGGAGCAGGATGTGATTAATGGCCCTGCACTCTTCCACCAACACAGTCAACTTTCCCACTCCAAATTGAGTGACGATGGATCAGTAGCTGTCTAGAGTAGCCAGCTTCTACAGTACAATCTCCATGAGCTTCTCCATCAGCAGGGCAGCTCATATTCCAGTGTCCTTGCACTGCAGGGTAGGGGCAAGCTCATCACACAGTCCCATAAAAGTGATTTTCCTCATCCAAAAGCTCAGTAGCCACTGCTCGTCATCCCAGACTTGCCTGACGATGTGTTACCCACCATTCAGTTCTTGTTTCCCAAGCCCCAAAAGCAGTGTTCCACTGTGGTCAGTGCCTCCGTGACTGAAACAAACTACTACACATCGCACACTCAGTGTCTGATTCCTCATCGCCACTTTGTAGCTTAAGGAATTACTCGTGATATGGTGATCAGACCTATCAGCACTTTTGTCAATAGTTCAAGAGCCATACCTGCAGACTAAGGAGGCAGAGCATACAGCACAAAAGCACAAAAAATGGTGTCAAATGTGGACAGAAACACAGTGCGTTGCCAGGATGCAAAGTGAGGCACCTCAAGACATTGGGACAGGATCCAGGATGCCTTGCGACCACCCCAGACCTTCCTACAGGCCTCAGTCTCAAGCAAAAGTGGTGCTCTGTGGGATAGCTGCCCAGAGTGCATTGCTCCTAGTGTCGCAATTGTGGACACATTATTGTGCTGGCAGATGACAATGTGGACACACAACAATGACTTCCCTGCAGCATTCTGTGAGCAGCAATGTACCTGCTAGTGCTTTACATCTGTCAGTGTAGACATGCCCTGAAGTGCACGAGATCTGATCCAAGAGCTGAATATAGCTGAACTGCTTGGTAATAGCTGCCATAATGTAATTACATTTAACATTCCTGTAGAGGGGGAAGCACCAAAGAAACCTAGCACAGTAGCACTTAACTTCAAAAAGGGGGACTACACAAACGTGGATGCTAGTTAAATGGAAATTCAAAGGGACAATTCAAGGTGAATTAATGGGCCACTTCATCCTGAATAGTCCCTTTAAACAAATTTGTTATCCACTTTTCTACACTGTTTCACCTTGTATTTAGCTGTGACACAGAGGGCTTGTCCACACTTAAAATGCTACAGCAGCACTTAGTTAGTGCTTACTATGGTTTTGTGAAAACTATCACTTTTGTGAGCACAACTGCCTCCGCCCCCACCACCATCATAAATGTCACCAACAAAAGTGCAGGTGGCAGCGTTTTGTCAGTGAGAGACCCTCTCCTGCAAACATAGCTACTGCTGCTCATTGAGAGTGGTTTAATTATGCTGGAGGGAGAGCTCTCTTCCACCAGCATAGAGCAGCTTCACAGGAAATCTTACAGTAAGAGTGGTTCAGCTGTACATAGCCTCACTCCCCTTCCATCTATGTACAAATTGCATGAACCCAGGGCTGAGATCCTAAGTCCCAGAACTCTAGACGCGTAGAGGGGCCGAGACCCAGGTTCAAGACCTATTGCTTTGCAGTTCATGTGTATTCTCATTGGATTCATGTTCTGTGAGTCCACCAAAAAATATTCTATAATCCCACTGGCTGTCTTTATTTGTCCTTTGGCAATCAAATGTGGTGGATAAACAAGTTTCCCCACACTGCAGCATGAATAAAGGGCTAGAGTTTGGGAATGATGAATAAGTTTTGCACAGAGACTAAAACATTACCTTGACAATATGCAAGGCTGCTTTTAGATCTCAAACAGCAACCTGAGCCATGCAACAAAAAAGATTGTCCACAAAGAGAAAAATATTCAACATTTCCATCGAATCTTCCATAAGCTATCTACATTTCATTAAATGTATTCTCTCAGATCATATCTGTTCATAATAGTGTTTCCAGTTGATAAATCCAGATGGCTCAGTTCTTTGGAATGAATCAAAACACTGTTGTTTTGGGGGTTACTGTTGGCTAATAGTGACCACAGTGGAAATAGTCATGGATTAGTCACTGTCAAGAGAAGCAAAGGTGGCAATAATTTTTGTGTGTAATAAATGTTCCCCCTCTTTCTTCACTGATGTTATGAGATGATGGGACCATCCAGAGCACTCCCTTCTCTAGAGTCACTTTGAGGTTTGAAGCAGAAATGCTCTACTAATCACACGCCAAGACATCACTGTAATCTAAATCTGACTCTCTAGCTGCCAGCTCACGCTAGGTCAACTAAAAATCCTAATTAGTAGCTACAACAGTGACCATTTTAATGGCTGAAAGCTTTTTTCCTTTGATGACACATTTTTAGATATGCTCCATCAACAGTGGCCTTCCCAATGGCTGCCCACCAAATCAATGATACTCAGACAATGGCTCTTGAGCCACAAGTGGCTCTTGAATACATCTCCTTTGTCTCTTTGCACCATGTGCTATTAAAACACTGTGATTTAATTATTAACCAGTCTAAGTTATTAACCAAGTCAAGATGCTTTTACTATGTTATTAACCAATTGTAGCTGACAGCAAAATGATTGACCAACTAGTATTTTGTAAGAATGAATAATATGAGAGAGAGAGAGAGAGAGATTAACACATTTTATAAACGAAACAATGAATTCACACTACCAAAGCTCTTTAAGTTAATGTTGATTGTTAATTTGGCTCTTTGACCACTAAATAATGCAGGATCATGACAACAAGAGAAGCCATTTGCTATCAACAACATAGGAATTGCCCTGCTGTTACAGCCTTCCCAATAGTCTTGCACAATGCGCAGAGCGAGTGAGAGAGAGAGAGAGAGAGAGAGAGAGAGAGTGTAAGTAAAAGTAACCCTTACAGAAAGTCCAAAGCCTAGCTATTATCAATATAAAGACTGTTCAATTAGAAATTCAGAGTTCTGAAATCTCAGGGTTTAGTTGCAACTAATTAAACAAAGAAAGGAAACAATTAAAATAAAAAAGCCCATCAGTAAGAAGATTATCTTTGTCTCCCATACACTAGCCTTAGTCTGAACTTCCCTCCCCTCCCCCCGATGCTTTCTTGTTTACAAGTATACTTACTCCCACACTGGATTATCCCAAGGTGCATTAATAATTTCAAAGCATTCCATCCTTCTGTGCATTCTTCACTCTTTCTGGAGGAGAGCTATTTATCAGCACACACTCCCATAGGTCTCCAAACAGAGGAGTCCATCACTCCTATCAAAAGCATCATCCCTTCCAGATGATTCTGCCCATTTCCCCCTCCCCTTTACTGATCCCCAGTCTATGTACAAAATTAAATTGACTCCTTAAAAGAAATGACTGCAGGTGCCGAGCTCTCTGTTTATTCTGGAAAGGCTGAAAATAGCAACTGCTAACAAATATTTTGCCCTTCACAAAGCTCCTCACAGAGAGGCAGCTGTTATCTCATCTAGTAAAAGTGCCAGCCCCAGAGGGGAAACATACACTTAATTAGGTTAGGATAAGCTTAAAAAAGGTGCCTGTTTAAAAATAATACCCATAATGCTCTGTTGTATAGCCGTGGTGAACTGAATTCTAGCTCATACAGCTCTGAACACTGATTTTAAGCTTCTGATTTATTTTCCTTACTTGTGTCACGTGTTGATGGCTTTGTTTTAATCATCAAAAGCAACATCCTTCCTTTACAAGCTGAAGCAGACAGATCCCCAGGACATAATGCTGAGCTTGTGTGGAATATGGCCTTTCCAGATTTCTGAATAAGGAACCCCGAAGAAACCCAGACTTTATATTGAGCACAATATGGTCTGGAATAAGACTTCACGAGACTAGTCCAAGCAAAGATACATAAGAGATGTCTCATTACATCCAAGTGCTAAGATTTTAGTAATGAGCTTCCTGTAAATTGGGATACATCAATTTATGCTAGGCTTACTAGGAATGAAACTGCATACAGGTCAGATACAATCATTAGAAGTGCTGAAATATGTACTAGTGTTTCCTTGCTTTCTGCATCACACAACAGAAATAGGTTTTTTTGTATATAGCAAGAGTAGTCTCTGATGTGAATGTGGAAATGGAAAATTCTAGTCCAGGTCTCCTCTATTCACCTAGGGCAGTGCTCTCCAACCTTTTTAATCACAAGATCACTTTTTCAATTTAAGTGCGATGTAAGCTCTACCTCAAACCTAAATACCCTTGCCCCATTTCCTTCCTGCCCCCTCTCTGAGGCCCTGCCCCTGCTCCACCTCTTCTCCAAGGCCTCACCATACTCCATCCCCCTTCCTCACTTTCAGCAGGCTGGAGTAGGAGTGCAAGCTCTGGTCTTGGGCTAAGGGGTATGGAGTATGGGAGGGGCTTGAGGCTTAGCCCAGGGTGGGGGACTGGGGTCCAAGAGGGATTTCAAGGTGCAAGCTCTGGGAAGGAGTTTGGATGCAGGGGGACTCATGTCTGGGGCAGGAGGTTGGGTGTAGGAGGAGGTTCAGGGCTGGGACAGGGGTTCACGAATTAGGCTGTGGCTGGGCACCATTTAGCTAAGACAGCTTCTGGGTGGTGGAGCAGTGGAGTTAAGTCAGGCTTACTCCTGTCCTGGCCTTGCACCACTCCGGAAAGCAGCAGGCATGGACAGAAATGGCTCCATGGTGCCATGTGCTGCCCCTCATGTACAAGCACTGAGCCCACAGCTTCTACTGGCCACGGTTTCCCATTACTGATCAATGGGAGCTGCAGGAGTGGTGTCTACAGGCAAGAACAGCATGTGGAGACCCCCCTGCTCTGCCTTTCTCAGGGACTGCAGGGACATGCCAGCCACTTCCAGGAGCACCAGTTACTGCAAGGATAATTACTCCAGCCATGACAGGTTAGCCATTTTAGAACTCACTACTCAAAGAATTAAATTTAAGTGTAAAAGAGAAATGAAAATTATGAAATGCACAGACCAGTCTAAAACCAAAAATAACCCCCTTTGCAAGCTGTAAAAGAAGTAACAACAACCCCCCACTTATGTGTTGGGTCGGGAGATGAGAGTGAAGGACAGTGTTTGTTTGTGAGAATGAAAGACACACACAGTGCATGAGAATGACAGAGAATTGCATTACTAAGCTCCCTCCATCCCTTTCTCTGTGTGTGGAGATAGGGTACAGGAGTGGGGGGAAAGAGGAACACTCTGACATCACTGCCATCCCCTCACCTCCCTCCGGCTATGTCTAGACTGCAGGTTTCTTTTGGAAGAACCCTTTTTTCAGAAGAGATCTTCTGAAAAACTTCTTCTGAAAGAGAGCGTCCACACACAAAAGTGCATCGAAAAAGAGAGCTGCTTTTTCGAAAGATAGCATCCAGACTGAATGGACGCTATCTCACATTTAAGCTTGGATTACTATGGATGGAGTGGCCACCCGGGCACCTGTGCTTTTTCCTCTTTCCTCTTCTGTTGAAAGAACTCCTTCTTCCCCGTCTACACATGCCTTTTTCCAAATGAGTTTTTTCAGAAAAAGGCTGCTTCTTCATTGAAAGAGGATTACTAATGCCGGAAAAGCCCCTCTGTTCTTTCAATTTACTTTCGGAAGAATGCAATTGCAGTGTGGACGTAACTAAGGTTTTGTTGGAAAAATCGCCGTTTTTCTAACAAAACTCTGTAGTGTAGACATACCCTCCCACACCCTGCACAGCAAGCAGGAGGCTCCCAGGGCGGGGAGGGGGACACTACTCCAAGGTAGAGGGCGGGAACAGCATGACAGTGGGTGGAGGGGCAACTGAAGTGCCAGCGCTTGATAGCTTCCAGGTCAAACTAGTCAGGATCACCTGTCAGAGACTCCAAGATCTACCAGGAGATCCAGATCTACTGGTTATTGACCAATGACCTAGGGAGTCTGTTCCACTAGAAAGGTGACAAAGTAGTGAATGCCTTTGATAAGCCACTGCCACGCTTCACAAGTTACCACCCTGACAATAGGCCAAAAACAACAGGAACTTGGAGCAATTGTGAATGGGTGCATCACAGATAGGAAGGAAGATCTCAAGGGAAATGTTTCCAGGGAATCCCCAGCTAGATTAAAGCAGCCTGGCTGACATAAATTTCACCAATAAGACATCTTACACCAATAAGGTAAGTTTCAGAAGAGCACTGCCATTTCCTCAATGCAGTAAATAAAGCAAAAAAAGGATTGCTGGATCTCAAACCATGTATCAGTGAGTCACTGAGCCATTTCCACTTCACTGGCTAACACAACAGTGTTTGCAAATGAAAAAAATTGTTAAAAAACAGAGGCAAGGTTAACAAAAACATTGTACATGTACAGCTCCTTTTATCTAAGAATCTCAGCACTCTATGCACATTAAATTAATCCAGCATCACAAAAGACTCATGAAGCAGGTATTGTCACCCCCTTTCTACAGAAACTCAGCCACCAAGAGGTTAAATCATCATCCTACTACTCTCCATCACTTCTGCTTCTGCGGGCTTGAGTTTTTGCCTCAGAAATTTTATGAAGACAACCAGAGCAGTCTGTCAAGATTATTATTCCCTTGTTGTGTATATAAAACTATTTTTAAAATTATGGAGTGCTGTAGTTTCCTTAAGGGGCATGGGGAATTAAGTCTGATTCAAAACACTTGAGTCAAAACAATGTTTGATATTTAAACAGAAACATCTTCATGGACTTCATTTGGGGCACACTGAAAATATTTCCATCACTTCACACACTTCACTTCCAATTGAAATTGCAAAGTGAATAAACAAAGTGTTTGCAAAAAAAACTTCGTATTTATTTATCCAAGGAGAAATCATACTTGCTCACATATATTAGTTATAAGACTTGATTTGTACAAAATAGCAAGAAATTCCTTCAAATTTGCCCCCCAACTCAGTCTAAATTTATTTCCTAGTCTGTAAAATGGTAGTATTACATCCCCTATATCTCCAACTTCTATGCTTACCAAATCCAGTCATAGAAAGATGAGATACCATAAAAAGCAAAAACTTGAGTTCCTCTCCAGTACTTCTGGCCTGACAACTATCTGAAAGAATAGGAAATCTTACAAGAAAGCCAATTCTCATGGATTTTCCAGCCTCTCTTGGCAATCTGAACGTCAATTTTTCCAAATTGAAACTCTAAACCTTTTGGAGGTGCTCCTATGAGAAAAAAAATGGTGTGAATTTTGTTTTACTTTTAGACTTCTCAGAATGGCAACAGGACAACAGAGTAGCAATGCCCCTTCACCTTCACGGACAGCAATATGCAAATTTCTCGTCTCCAGACACCTGTCCATTATTGGTATGTCTACACTGCCCCTGGGAGCAAACCATCCAACCCATGTAGATAGACTCACACTAGCCAAGCTCAAGCAAGCATGCTAAAAATACCAGTGTGAACGCTGCCACTGGAGCTGGAGTTCAGGCTCTCAAGTTCACCTGACCCTGCAGAAGTGAGAGTCCGCATATGATGTCCACACTGCTATTTTTAAGCAAGCTAGCTATATAAGCATATATAGCATGCTAGTTAGTTAGCTGCACCTAAGAACCTGTTAAGATGTGTCCCTCCCTTTGCCCCTGCCCTCCAAGATCCTTCCCAAAACTTGAGAAACCTGAGAGAGATGCTCCAGACTGCTGATGGTCACTGTACAAGATGAAGAATTTGCAGATAAGACAAACTTATGTCCTTCCATAGTTCTTGACTGGCTACTAGGCAAAAACAGCAGGGATAGCCAGAGAAAGAGGCAGCATTTAAGGAAGAAACTAGAAGTGAAAACTTGATGCACTATATGCAAAGTGAAAATAGTTGGGGAGGAGGCATATGGCTTCAGCTATCTTTCCCCAGGCCTAGAGTACTGCCAACCCCAGCTGCTCAAAAACAAAACAAAACAAAACCAATCCCCACCACCCATAACTTATCCAAAATATTTCCAGATTAATTTAGTCAGCCAGATCCAAAAATCCTTCCTTGGGCAAGACTTCCATTTGCCTTCATGGAAGTTTAGCCCTGAGAAAGGAGTGACTAAAAACTGAGTTTCAGGATAGATCAGACTGCACAAAAATTGATTACTGTGGCTTTTGTTCAGTAGGAGTTGATCAAAAGAAAAGAAAGGGTTATAAACCATTCTAATGGGTGAGGGGAGAGGCAAACTTGTGTTTTTGGTGTGAAGAGAGTTAATGCACACAACCTGGTGAGGGATGTAGTCAAGATATATCAAAGATCCCTCTCCCTCCCAACAAGGTAAGACATCTTTAGGTGTGACCACTACCCAGCTAATAAATACTGAAATTGCTGCTTCATTTTGCTATGTCTAGTAAACTCATCTACATGGTTCTGTTGATGGAGCCATGTAGTCTAGACACACCCTGGGAGCTGTGGGAAGCAATGTCCAAGAGCCCCATTTTGGGCGGATAGGGGGGCAGCAGCCGTGCGCTCCAGGACCCGGCTTGCTTTTCATCCCGTTCCCTGGACTATCAGGGAGTGAGAGGAAAGTGCTTGCATTCAGTGCATGCTTGAATTCCATAGAGCTCACCAGAGTTGTGAGAGGCATGCACAGAATGCGAGCACTTTCCCCTCACTCCCTGATAGTCTGGGGAACGGGATGAAAAGCAAACCTCGTCCCAGAGCGCACGGCTGCTGCCCACTCCCACCCGAAATAGTGTCCTTGGAGGTGGCCCCGTCCATGCTGCTTCCCGATGCTCCCATCGGCTGGCGGCCAACAGGAGCTACCATTACTAGCACCTGCGGCCGTGCAGGTAGATATAGAGGCGGCATCCCACCAGGGGCTAACCGTGGCAAACCACCTCCATTTTATTGTCCACCCGTGCTCTAGGGTCAGTTGCTCCTTCCCTCTCTGAAAATTTTCAAAAGATCTCAGTTTTGTCCCAGTGCAGAACAGGTACATTTTTTAACCCTTACAAATTTTTTACAGGTTTTCCCATCCAGCTTTATGTTTCAAATCATCCATCAGAATGAAAGGAGCAAATCTTTAGCTCAGGACTGGTTGAGCTAGCAGTCTAGTTTCTCTTAACAGTGCAGACAGGAAGCAGCTGCAACAGCCTGTTCTCCTAACTTGTCTATGACAGACATATTCCTGGAAATGATCCAAAAGTTTCACCCTGCCACAACATTGTTGAATGATAGGAGATGTTTCAGAATGGAATTGTGAACCTAACACAGGTTGTATATTGCCACAGCAGGCTCTGTTAAAAACTGAATTGCTTTGTGAACAATGGTGAACAAGCAAGGCAACCATTTCATGAAATCCATGAAACTGTGCCCTAGCTCAAACACATCCTAAAATTGTGGGATTTAGAGGAGCTGTGAAATGAACTAATGCATTCTGCAGAGGGGGTCCTGTGGAACCCTTCCTTCAGTTTCACGTTGCATGAGTTCCCATTCCGTTGCATTCAAATCACGCAGTATAAAATTCACTCAAAACCACTACGCTTTGTTTTCTGTAGAGATCACATTGAACCTCAATCATTTCAGGGTCTTGACTGTAAACAATACACTGTCCCAGGGTCATTTGAAAGCTATTTTCAGTCACTTGACTCTTTTGCCAAACCCAAGCACTGAGTTTCAAACTTTAATGGAACTATGGTTGCGTGGTCTCCCATTCTGTGGCCAAACGTTTGGAAAGGCCACATAATCAAGAATAGATATTTCTCTAAATAATATGTAAGACCACATTAACTCCTAGTGTAAATCTACTGAAATAACTGGAATTGCATCAGGGATTCATTTGACCTTCTATCTTCAGAGCATAATTAGCAGTATATTTCTTAACTCTAGTTTTTATATATTGCTTTAATAATTACTGTCTTGTATCCCTTCATTAATTCTAATTCATTATAGAATCATAGACATGTAGGACTGGAAGGGACCTCAATAGGTCATGCAGTCCAGTCCCCTGCACTGAGGCAAGACTAAATATTATAATCTAGACCATACCTGACAAGTGTTAGTCTACCTGCTCTTAAAAGCCTCCACAGTCAGGAGTTGTGATTATTCAGGGCTCAGCTCCACCAAAGTTTGGGACCAGGTCTCTCCCTCAGCCCCACCTGCCATCTTTGCATGCCTTCCCTGGAGCATCTCCTCACTCTGCCTGCCTGCACCATAGGTGGCTGCTATGCCACTACACATTGCGCTTCCTCGCCAGCTGCTGTTGTTGCTGGCAAAAACAAAGGAAGCAGAGGGTGTGCATGTTTTGGCAGGGCCACTACCCTGCTCCACAGAGTCTAGAAGGTGACCCCAAGGGGGCTTTCTGGAATCTGGACCTGAGCAGTGGGGGCTTGGGTGAGTGTGAGACTTGTGACACCCTGCACACACACACTCCTGTTAGACTTTGTAAAACTTATCCAAACTTATTGGATCTTCAAAACTGGGTTAGACCTTTGGCAAAAAAAAATACTGTAAAACTCCAAGGCTGTGTCTAGACTCGCAAGTTTTTCCGCAAAAGCAACTGCTTTTGCGGAAAAACTTGCCAGCTGTCTACACTGGCCGCTTGAATTTCCGCAAGAACACTGACTTCCTACTGTCTGAAATCAGTGCTTCTTGCAGAAATACTATGCTGCTCCCATTTGGGAAAAGTCCTTTTGCACAAAGCTTTTGTGCAAAAGGGCCAATGTAGACAGCTCAGATTTGTTTTGCGCAAAAAAACCCTGATCGCGAAAATAGCGATCGGGGCTTTTTTGTGCAAAAGCGCGTCTAGATTGGCACAGATGCTTTTCCGCAAAAAGTGCTTTTGCGGAAAAGCGTCCATGCCAATCTAGATGCTCTTTTCCGCAAATGCTTTTAACGGAAATTTTTTCCGTTAAAAGCATTTGCGGAAAATCATGCCATTCTAGATGTAGCCCAATAGCCTGGCATCCAATTGTACGGAACTCCAGATAGTCCGGCACCAAAATGGCAAGATCCTAATGAGTGAGCTTCGGCAAAAAACGAGTCACAAGGCAGCAGCGGCAGCAGCTGAACCGAGCGAAAAGGGTAAAAAAAGGGTTAAAAAAACTAAAACATTACAGTATACTGTATACAGTATGTACAATAAAAAGGGTTAAAACATTTTATATACAGTATATACTGTATGCAGTATATATACACCCCTTTTATGGTACCTCCTGAAAGTCTGTCATATCCGATAATCCGGCACCACGTAGGTCCCAAAGGTTCTGGATTATCGGAAGTCTACTGTAATAATAAAACAAGTTTTACTTCTTCCCTAAAGTTTTATAAAACTCTGGAGTTTATTGAAAAGTCTGTTTTGTTCATGCTGCAACTCTTCTAAATCTAAGATGAGACTGAGACAAACTTAACCATAAACCACATACTATTCAGATTACTATGACCTCTGCCATAATTTTGATTAGATTGTTATACAATATATAACAATAATGTATAAATAAGGACAACAAAAGAAAGTGGGTATTTGTATAAATGAGGCTGATCAAGTCAGTGGAAGTGGCTCATTCACAGCAGTTGATGTGGAAATATGGATATCAAGAGGCGGGAAATTGGGTAAATCGTTAAGCAGTTAAGATGATAGTATTGAATGTGCAAATGAATTCTAGTTCAGCTGTCTCCCTTTGTAACTGAGTTTTGATATTCTTTTATAGGATGGCTACTTTCAAATCCATTACTGAAGGTCCAGGGAGGTTAAAGTGTTCCCCTACAGGTTTATGTGTGTTACCATTCCTGATGTCTGATTTGTGTTCCTTTATCCTTTGGCATAGAGACTGTCCAGTTTGGCCAATACTGCAGAGGGTTATTACTGGCACTTGATGACATATATCACTGTAGTGGATGTGCAGTATCATTTCATGATCACTTTCACCCAAGCTACCTTCCACCTTCAGAACCTCAGCTAGTTCCTCCCAGTTCCCTGGTCTACACTAGGGAATTATTTTGAAATAACTCCCCTTATTTCGAAAAAACAAGAGGAGCGTCCACACTACCAAGCCAGTCATTTCAAAATAAGGGGCTATTATTCTGAAATAACTCCTGCTTTCCACGAGAAATAATCCCTATTTCAAAATAGTTATTTTGAAATAGCGGTGGTGTGGACGCTCCACTTCTGCTATTTTCAAATAACTACTCCCCAGAGTAATTCAAAATAATTACTTCCCAGTGCTTCCTGGGGCTCTAAGCTGAGGTAGCACATCCACATTAAGGGAGCCTGTCTCCGACTAATTTTGAGGCTTCCCTATAGTGTGGACACACTATTTGAAAATAGTTATTTCAGGAGTTATTATTTCAAAATAAGTTATTTTGAATGATTTCCTAGTGTAGACATGCCGGCTACATCTAGACTGGCCCCTAATTCCGGAAAAGTCATGCAAAGCAGGTAAGTCAGAATAGGGAAATCCGCGGGGGATTTAAATATCCCCCACGGGATTTAAATAAACATGTCCGCCGCTTTTTTTCCGGCTTGGGGAAAAGCCAGAAAAGAGCGTCTAGACTGGCGCGATCCTCTGGAATAAAGCCCTTTTCTGGAGGATCTCTTATTCCTACTTGAAAGTAGAGATCCTCCGGAAAAGGGCTTTATTCTGGAGGATCGCGCCAGTCTAGACGCTCTTTTCCGGCTTTTCCCCAAGCCGGAAAAAAAGCGGTGGACATGTTTATTTAAATCCCACGGGGGATATTTAAATCCCCCGCGGATTTCCCTATTCTGACTTACCTGCTTTGTGTGACTTTTCCGGAATTAGGGGCCAGTCTAGACGTAGCCGCCCTGTTTGTCAGAATCAAATCCAGAATAACTTCTCTCCAAGTATTTTCTCCATCTTTTGTAATAAAACAATAGTCTCCAAGTAATTCCAAGAACTTCCTGAGTAATCTTCACCTTGCTGTGCTATTTTCCCCAACAAATGTCTGAGTAGTTGAAGTCCTCTGTTAACATCTAGTCATGTCTTTTGGATTATTTTATTTGTTTTTTTAAAAAGCATTTCTTCCTTGTTAGGTTGTTTATAGTAGACATGGACCACATCATCACCCTTATTTTGTACCTCTTTTATCCTTAGCTGGAGACTTTCAAGAGGTCTGCCTCTCACTTCAATCTCAATTTCAATGTGTATAAATTGTATTCATTGTGATTGTACAAGACAATATCTCCTCCCTTATCTCTCCGCCCCCACCTTACTTCTGAACAAGCTGTACCCGTTAATACTAATATTCCAGTCATGTGAATTATCCCACCAAGTTTCTATGATGTCATAGTTATGATTACTTACTAGTATTTCCAGTTCTTCCTATTTATTCCCTACACTTCTTGCATTAGTATATAGATATCTGAAACATTTATTATACTTCATCTCTATGTTCTCTGGGGTCTCCCCTTTCTCTCTGATATGATTGCCCACAATCCCCTCAGTTTCTGACCCTTCACCCAGGTCTCCGTATTTTGGACTAAGCTATGAGCTTTTGTCTCCTCCCCTCTTCCATAGTTTAAAACCCTGCCTCACTAGGTTAGTCAGCTTGTATTCAGAGACACTCTTCCTCGACAGATGGACCCCATCTCTGCTCAGCAGTCATCCATCTTGCGACAAGATCCTATGTGCAAGGAAACCAAAGCCCTCTTGGTCACACCATCCATACTGTGATTTATTTACCTCCAAAATGGCTCTGGCCAGGCCCCCATTCTCGACTGTAAGGACTGATGCAAATATCACCTGCATTTCCTGAGCATCAGCCTCAGTCCCAATCACTTTTGATCTGCTCAGGGTCATATCTTGCAGTATCATAAACAAGCAGCATAAGGCAGTAATAAGAGGGCTAGATGGTCCTCAGCAATCCTTCCATAATGTCTCAGACACAGACCCCTGGCAGGCAGCATACCTCTTGGGATGCCAGGTCAGACATGCAGATGGATAAAAATATAATAGCATATAATAAAGCTAATGCCATATGGTAATAGGTTCAGAATAGCTTTTTAATTATTGTAATTATAATAAAGCACAAGCAGATGTTCAGCCAATCAAATCATTCCATTAACTGAACATTCACATATGTCTTTTCTAGGACTACATAGAGAAGACACTGCCTGAAGCAACATTAATAAATAGTTTCATCGTTACAGTGGAAGATTCTTTACATTAAAAAAAAACCCAATCCCTAAAAGGGGGAGTATTTCCTTAGAAATCACTGAAGCTTCAGAAAATGAAGCTGTTTCCTAAGCAGGCTCTGTAATAAAACTTCTCATCGCTGTACGGTGACATCCATCTACATACAGACCTCAAAGTGCTTGACAAACACCAATTAGCTCAGCTTTGTAACATATCGTAGCCCACAGACTCAACTGAGGTAAAAGATTCTGCCATTTCTATGCCGTCTGAAACTATTTTCAAAATTATCACAGTAACATTATCAGCAGTCAACAAATGGTGCTAGGCCTGCTACTGTTACAAGTGAGCTTCTACTAAATGACTCAGCAGCTAGCCCTTGAAGAAATGGTGATTATCATCTGTGGAGCAGTTAGAATGGTGTGCATCTCACAAGTAAGCTTTTTTTGGCCTGTGTGTACCAGCACTAGTAAGAAATTATTCATAGGTAGGACTTCAGGGTATACCCATACAAAAAAAACAAAGCAGGACATGATGTCACCAGCCTTAATTTTTGTCTGCCTTTTAGACTGTAAACTCCTCAAGGCAATGATTGGTTTTGTGTCTTTTGCAGACCAGAGCATCACAGGCTCTGCTCACAAAATAAAGCAAAAACGAATAACGTACTTGACAGAAGTAAAGTTTTATCCCCAATACAGACATGAGGAAACACAGATATGACTTCCCAAGAGCCTATCCCAATGAGAAATAAAGCATGGCTGAGCCAGGAGTATAATTCAGTCCTAACCATCTGAACCATAAACCTGATTCCTAGAGTTGAGTCTAAACCATAAGGCTACCTCTCCACACCCACCAACTGTTTCCCCCTACATTATGTTCTTGACTAGAACTAAATGGAGCTGCTCATATTTGTTTTCACTTTGCTGTCTTTTTACTCATATATATGTAGAGCTTTTATACAGCATGATTCCAAAGCACATTGCAAGCCATAAGAAAAAAGAGATTGTTGCTTGCTAAGTACACCAGGGCTATGTCTACACTAGCAGGTCCTTGTGCAAGAACTCTTGTGCAAGAACACGTCCACACTGCCATGTGCTTTTGTGCAAGAGCGTCCATGGCAGTGTGGACGCTCTCTTGCGCAAGAAAGCTCTGATGGCCATTTTAGCCATAGGGCTTTTCTTGTACAAGAAACCTCTGCCGGGCGTCCAAACTGCCCTCTTGCGCAAGAGAGCTTACACTTGTTAGAAAAGAGTGTAGCTCTTGCGCAAGAAGCCCTCTCTTCCCACGCTTTACTGTAAATCTTCTTGTGCAAGAGTGGGCAGACAGTGTGGATGCTCTGCGGAAGAACAGCTGTTCTTGCGCAAGAACCCGCCAGTGTAGACATAGCCCAGAGGTTCCTTAAAATACATCGAAATATACAGTGAATAAAGACCAAGGACTACCCATACATATTTCCTCCTCAACCCACAACTTGAACCACCTTAATGAAGGTTGTGGGGAGGAAGAGGAGCTTTGCAGAGTGCTCAGAAAGATAAGGGTATGTCTACACAGCAACATTATTTTGAAATAACTTAGTCCGTGTCTACATAGCAGGCAGTTATTTCAAAATAATTTTGAAATACTGTCAAGCTGGAGGACTCCTTACTCTGCCTCCTGTAACCCTCATTGTACAAGGAATAAGGAAGTCGGAGGAACAGTGCGCTATCGAAATAAGTGCTGTGTAGAGGCTCCGAATTTTGAAATAAGCTATTTCGAAATAAGCTGTGCAATTGATATAGCTCATTTTGTGTAGCTTATTTTGAGTTAAGCCCTGCTGTGTAGACACACTCTAACACTCCATTACAGTCTTTAGGAAAGGAGTAACAAATTTGTCTGGCAAAGATTAACTGAGTGTCATTTTGGATATACCTTGGTGTAAACAAGTGCAGAATTTGGCTGTAGATCAAATACCCATATGCACACCTCATTTAAATCCAACATCAGTGGGGTTTAACCACAAGTGGAACTCAGCCCCGTGGGTTCTGAATAGGTCATATGCACTGTTTCAACACAGACAAATATTCTCGATTGCCTCATAGTCACTGAATCCATAGCCTTTGCGAAGACGTTTTGTTAAACTGAACTATATGAAACTGTTCATTATGATTGATTTTCTAATGAAAGTTTGTGGGCCTGATCCAATGTCACAGATACTGCAGAAGTGTGTAATACTAGTTTAACCCCATTGATTTCAGTGTCATTCCCCCTGGTTTACACCAGCATATGTTAGAGGAAGAGCTGGCCTTTTGTTCCTAGGATCTGAGAATACACTCCCGTCAGGACTGGATTTGAGCAATGGCTACATGCAAAAATAATCCGGTGCCTGCTTTAAATTACCAAGATACAAACATTCCTCCCTGCTGAATGGAGCGGAAGGGGGGAAAGAGGAACAATAGCTTTGTACCATGTGGAAGCTCCTCTGTTAACATTGCATAGATAAGGCTCTGTACCACTTCAACAGCAGGCAGGTTTTCCAGCAGAAGTTAATGCTGCTTGCAGCTGAATTAGCTGCACTTGACTGGGTTCTGCCGCCTCCGGTAGCATACTGCTGGGCAGTAGTGGGGAAGACTCTGGCAGCCTAGATGTTAAATGGGCCATGCTATCATTGGTTGGAAGGAGTAAGGAGGATCAAAGAGATACACAGCATGGTTCCCAAAGGAGTCACAGATTTGTAGAGCACAAAGGCTTCACAAGTCATGAGAGAGATAGCTCCCACAGCCTTTGCTCAGCCACAAACCTCTTCCCTCCTTAGGAAGGCTGTCAGGAGCCTCATGTATCCGTTCAGTTTCAGGCAATTTTTCCCTCCCTACTCATCTAAAGGTGAGCAGCAATTAGCAACAGAGACACGAGAAACAGTAGATATCTAAATATTTTCGGTGGACCAGTAGATACCTGGGTACTGTCGGGAAGTTTGTCAGTCTTTTGGCTAGAAAAGCAAATAAAAGCTGGATAAAGAGATCTGTGCATTTTTCTTACTTCCACAAAGGATCTTGGAAGATCTTACACTTCAGTGAGAAGACGAGCATGTAAAGCAGGAAAGGTTGAGAAAATACAACTGCAAACTGACTGTTGTCACTCTCCTTCACGGTTCATTCTGATTTGTTCATCTGATCTGGAGACAACCTCCGACAAGAGGTAAAAACCTTTTAAGTGTGTTTCTTACTAAATACAGTGCACTCAATCATCCACACTGCCTATTGCCTCCTTCCTCACCTTGCACCTCCCATGCATGAGAGAGAACACAACAGACTGGAAAAGGGAAGACCTGTCACAGAAGAGGTGGAGAATGGAGTTAAGTCGTCTACTAATGAAACAAAACAAATCTCAAAGACAACCCAGAGCATGAAAACTGCCAGATCAGAGACATATGAGTTTTCAGGGCTCCAAGAGGAAAAAAAGTTACCTGCATTGTGTCTGCTTTCTTAGCAGTGTCATCAAACTATTTAAGGAGGGAAGGGGGAGTGAGTGGTAGCTTTAATGTGCATATGGTGGAGGACAGGGCAAGCTAATACTCAGATGGGAATAGTGACTAGAACACAGGAATCAAATTGCGTGCCAACAGAACACACAAGTCAGAAATGTGAGAAGCATCTTTTCTGCCATCCCAGAGAGCAGTCAGCCTGTGGTACTGTACAGGCTTTGCATCAAGACCTATAGTAATGGTGACTATGCACAGGACATTTCTAGATCTGTATTAATTTTGCCCAGGAAAGGTGTCAGGCTGACAGACGTCCATTTTATCCACACCTGAGCAGTGCCAACGCAAGCTGTTCCGTAGCACCTAGGCATCATGCTGCAGCCCACTTCTGGAAGCAGCTCTCCACAGGAGCCTAGTTCCATTTTGAAGCTCATTCATTCCTTGAGCTCCTCCTCTCCTCCATGACAGATGAAACAACAATGCCAGTTGTGGAGGAGCTTGAAGTAAGGAGGGGAAAAAAGCAGATATCCCTCTTTACTCCTCTTTCTGGGCTCGAGATTTTAAGGTGTTAAATTCTGATCTAGAAAGATAGCAAATATACAATTCCAGGAAATTATCACGTATCAGACAGGATTATTCCTAATTACTTCAGCTATACATGGAAAAGTCACAAAACTGGCATTTGGATTTCTGTTACAGACTTCTTCATTTCTAATTTAATACTGGAAGAAAAATTAATCAGAACAATAGTCTAAGCAGTTTCCTGACAGCTCCAAATCTGTCCTCATGCGAGGAATCCTGCCTGAGGCTAAACACAGATAACAAGCTGTGACAGTTCTTGTAACAACTTTTAATTTTTTCATACTCAAAACTGTTAAGTGAATGTTTTCTGTGAATTCATGCCATGCTCTGGACTGACTGCTCATGAGCTATTTTTTGCAAACATTCCTTCTAGTAATCATTCCGTGCAGTTTGACATAGGAGCTACAATATCTGACAGATCACCTAACGCTTGATCACCTGAATGATCTAAACTATAACTACTTCTAGCCAAAATAAAATTGTGGGGTTTTTTTCATGAAAAATTTCTCACTTACTGGGCATATAAATCTTAAAGGCTCAACCATTTGTTTTCTGTCTTTATTCAAAAAACATACCAAAAATCTATTGGCATGAATGTTTAAAAAAAAAAACAACTAAAAAAGACTTTACTTCAAGTGTAATTCTATTACAAATCACTGAACTATGACGAATAATTTTTTCTCGCTATTCGCACAGCTCTAATTCTTAGGCATTTGTAGCCAATAATAACTCAGTAGGTTCTAAGGATTTTAATTAAATCATGGGCAATAGAATCAGATAACCATTGCTTTAGTTGCTAGATGAAAACATTATGCAAAGCACAAATCTAATAACCTTACCGTGCCGTTATTTTAAATATCGTTATACAGAACATTTATTTTTCTAGCCATAACAACAGAGAGTTGGGGCCCAGTTCCAACCGGATGTGCGCAAATGCAGTTCCATTGGAATAAAGGACATTGTACTCACACAGCCCACTACTGAATTTGGCCCTTTCTGCAGTCAACCAAAGATGACAGATGAAACGTCGTGCTAATGTGATATAATTAAAAGACTGACTGGAGGTACATCAGACAGCTGTCAAAACACAGCTCAGAGACAATATTTAAGCATCTTTTATCAGTGTTTATTCATTCTGACTTCATAATGGAAGAGAAAAGCTCATGTTCAAGTATGCACATGAAGAAATTGATAGTTGGGAAGCCAGGTGGGTAAATAAGAATACGTGCTATGTCACGCTATGGAGGACTATTCTAGGTGGGTAGTTAATATGTATGATACACTGAGCTGGCATGTATCAGCACCCAATTCTGAGGCATTTGAAATAATATGCATCACAAATTAGGTCCCCAATTTTCTTGACCCTTTCACTGGTGAGGCACAGAAGCCTTAACCAGCTCCCATTGATTTTAGCTGCAGCTGTGCGTGCTCAGCATTTCTACAATTTCCTATGGTCTCAAGTTGGAAACCCAGAAAATGAGAAACACACAGTTAGTGACCACCTGTGATGTTAGCTTTGAGGGAGCTGCCCAGCATTGCATAGGGGCTCTGAAACAGAGTGTACTTCTTCAGGCAGCACTCAACTTCCTAACCAGATTGTCCTTTCTGTTCCTGCAACACCCTGCCTCCTCCCTCCACTCCTTCCAGCTTCAGGAACAAAGGCAGCAGCAGTCCTAGGGACAGCAGTCCCTTTTACAGTACAACTTGGATTCACCCCCAAAGCATGGTTTATCCTGGGCACTGAACAAGACAGGTGGAAAAAACAGTATGTGCTCATTTAATTAAAGACTTGTGCTTTATACATTAGGATACAGAGGGCATGCACAATTGTGCAGTTTCTTGACTACTAAACACTTGACTTTGCAACCTTAATAATGCTCTTTTAAAATAGTTTATGGGGTGTGTAAAGTACGCTACAGAAAGAATCTGCGCTACAGCTTTTTAGCATAAATTTGGTCATTTTTGGTCTATAATATTCAGAGCTGTCCTCCATGAACTCAGTTGTACAAGTCTTACTTATGGGAGTAACCCTGCTGAAGCCAAACACATAGCCAAAAGGGGAAAAAAACCCTCAGAGCACGAGCCAAAACTACTGATTCACATAAACGTGTGTAGGAGCAGGTCATAATTTGATGTCATTGACCACTATTCTCATTTTCTCCTAGTAACAACCGGCACTTGGCGAAATGTAAATGCTCTGTGGAATTTTTTTGAAAAAAGTAGAGCTGAGCCAGATTTATTTGTTTGCTGCCAATGAAAACACCAACACAGGAGGCCACGCTTTAAAAAGAAAATATCTATCAGTGCCTGGATGTGTGTTATCTTTTAGAATGCACATTAGATGTTCCTGCTTGCTGTGCTCAGTTTAAGATACTGTTGTCATCAATAATTTACACACTGCACCCTGCTTGATCCTTAACCTAATGCACCATGTTGCCCCTATTTTCATCAACAATCATAAAGAGACCATTTTTCTAGGTGAGTTTGTCCTTGCCCACACTCTACTTTCAGACTTGGGTTGCCAAGAAGAGTCATTCTAGATCCCTCTCCCCACTTCATCCAGTTTGAGGGGAGGGATCTAGCTGTAATGTGATCTTGGACAACCAAGTCCAATACATGAATCATGCCAAAAATCTCTTTGAAAGACTGACTTCACACTGGCCTTACCTGTTTAAAGCATTACATACATAAGAACGGCCCTACTGGGTCAGACCAAAGGTCCATCTAGCCCAGTATTCTGTCTGCCAACAGTGGCCAGCACCAGTGCCCCAGAGAGGGTGGACCGAAAACAGTGATCAAGCAATTTGTCTCCTGCCATCCCTCTCCAGCCTCTGACAAACAGAGGCCAGCGTATTGTACCTCTTGCACTTATGGAACTGGTGGATCCTTAGTCACTCTGGAAAATTACATTCCAGCTTTGCAGAGAGATTTTTGAGTGGAAAAAAGTTTGGTGGCCTCACAAAGCAAGGCTCAAGAAGAAACTGTTATGTTATGTTCCCCAACCTGTCAACACATATTTCAGAATTTCTGTTTCTTTACTGAGCCAGGACTCAATCTAGTCTTCTCTAAATGTGGCTCAGACGCAGGATGTAAATGGGATATTGTAGGACTAATTCTACCCTCATACCTGCGGTAGTTCATTTTACACGGATGTAGCTCTGTCTCAGGTGGAAGCAAGAGCAGACTCAGAACTGATAGAGGGGCTCCTTTATTCACGTTGGGGTATATTTTGAAAGTGTTCCATACACAGGATTCTCACTCAAATTGGTGAGAGTTCTGTGTGACTTGCTTGCAGGATTAAGTCCTTAGTTACTTTTGAAAAAATAGGCCCGAGTGACTAATAGTTGAATGCCCAAATTGAGGAACTTTAAAATTGCCAAGAAGCTACTCAGAAATAGGCTAGCCAGGTGTCTGGTTTTCAAATACCCAGTCAAAAAGGGATCTCCAAAGGCCTCCCAAGCCTGGTGAAAATGAGGGAGGGAGGGAAGGAGGGACGGAGGGAGGAAGGAAGGAAGGAAGGAAGGAAGGAAGGGGAGAGCTAGCAATAGAGGGAGGGAGGGAGGGATTTAACAAGATGGGGCCTCAGAAGGGCTGGGGCAAAGGTGTTGGATTTTATTCATTCAGGGTATGTCTACACTACCCCGCTAGTTCGAACTAGGAGGGTAACGTAGGCATACCGCACTTGCAAATGAAGCCCGGGATTTGAATTTCCCGGGCTTCATTTCCATAAGCCGGGCGCCGCCATTTTTTAATCCCGGCTAGTTCGAACCCCGTGCCGCGCGGCTACACGCGGCACGGAGTAGCTAGTTCGGATTAGGCTTCCTAATCCGAACTAGCTGTACTCCTCATTCCACGAACTTCCTAATCCGAACTAGCTGTATTCCTCAGGGTATGTCTACACTGCAAAGTTAATTCGGAATAACAGCTGTTATTCCGAATTAACTTCCATAGCGTCTACACAAGCAAACCACAATTTCAAATTAAATTCGAAATAGCGGGGTGCTTAATTCGAGTTTGGTAAACCTCATTCTACGAGGAGTAACGCCAAACTCGAATTAGCTAATTCGGAATAAGCGCTGTGTAGACGCTTATTCCGAATTAGCTGGCTTCCAGCCTTCCCAATTTCCCCTGGTAGCCACTCTGGGCTAAACCAGGCAAACTCTTCTCCGTCCCCCCAGTCCCAGAGCCCTGAAAGGGGCAGACTCTGGCCACAGAGTGGCCCCAAAACATGAGCCAGCAAGCCACTGGCAGCCATCCATCCACTGCACCCTAGGAGCAGTCTGCCAGCTCCCAGGAGCCTGCCAGGGCCCAGAGAAAGTGGGCGTCTTCCTGGTCCAGGGTGGAGATCAGGGTGGACCATACTCAGGTTTGGGTGGGATGCCCCCAACATCCATGATCTCTGCACTAGACAGAGGATTGCAGCCGTCTGTGGCATGATAGCTGCCAGCCTGGCCACCAAAGGCCACATGTGAACCCGAGCAGGTTTGCATGAAAATCAAGTTGGTCCGACGAGACCCCCAACCCTGAGCTTCTCCTCCCCCTGCCCCCCCTTCCAGCTCCCTCCTCCCAGATTTCCCCCTCCCCTCTCCCACTCTCATTCCCACCCCAGTTTTGGTCAATAAAGAGAGCTTGTTTTTGGCAAGAAATGTGTTTTTATTTGACATCAGGAAGGGGGGTTAGGGAGGGGTAAGTGGAAGGAGGGAGGAATGAGGCACAAGCCCCCAGTGGGGCAGACCAGGGAGGCTCTTAGTGCTCCTCACAGTGGAAGCTCTCCTGCAGGGCCTCCTGGATACTGACAGCCCCCTGATGGACCTCCCGGATGGCAGCCAGCAGAAAGTGCAGCCATGCTCACAGAAACACGTCCACGAGAAGCACCAGAGTGTCCAGGGGCGGCTCCGTCTCCGTGTTCTAGAGTGCTGTGGTGTCCCGAGTGAGGGCAATCAGAGCATGCAGAGACACAAATGTTTTGCTGTCCCTCATTGAGGCAGGCAAGCAAGCAGGGACACCTGAGAACCAGCTGCCCAGGGGGCGGGGTCCCCTTAAGCACAGGCGTCAGATAGCCTCAGGCAGCAGCCACACACAGACACTCCTGACCTGATGCCCTGCCTGACCTGGTTCTGGCTGGCCTTAAATCTGAGTGTGCGTTTAGTCAGTGTGGATGCAGTATTTCAAATTAGCAAAATGCTAATTCGAACTGCATTTTGTGTGTAGATGCGTTAATTCGAATGATCTTAATTCGAATTAACTATTTCGAATTAAGATAACTCGAATTAATGCTGTAGTGTAGATATACCCTCAGAAAGTTGGCAGCCCAAGTCTGAGAGTTTGCCCTTACAAATGGTCTCATGCTGGGCAAATATAAGTTAAGGCCACCACAATCACTAGGCACAAATGTTTTGCCAGTGGTTCTTGAAATTTTCACCCACAGTAACAGCAACCATATCCTTTCAGAGGAAAATATTTTAGATTGGGGGGATACATGTAAGCAGGGGCTGAACTGCAGCCCCTGCTTACATACAAAAATTATGAATGAAATTAAAGTCTCAATAAGAGCACTCTTCTAACAAACCTGCAGGAACTCTGCCTCATGCTATGCAACTGCAGAATTTATAAGGGGCAGTACAGTGCACTTAAAAAAAGTAAATCCAAATAGTTACTGGTTATACATTCTTTTCTTCTCCACAGAGGGGGACATCTAAACCAATGTTAGTGACAAGGACAAGCACAGCCAATGCTATCAAACTAGCCCACGAGTTTCAAAACTAAGAACCTAACATCAGGTTTCTTAATCCATATGTAGGCTCCTGCTAGCTTTTCATAAGCATCAAATGGGATGGCCACAATCTTGGGTGAAACCCCAAGAACTGACCCAAAGACTTACAGAGCATAAGTTGCTGCAGCAGCTCAAACTAGACAACCAAGGCTTGGTAGGTGGGGCTGCAGCATATTTATACTCTGCAAATCAAGGATAAATGTGGCCCTGTGGCACATTCACAATACGGTTATATTCTCAGCAACTCGCACTGGCTCAATGCTTTTACTGTTATATAAATCAGTGCAAAATGAATAACTTAATATGTGGACATGTATGGGAGCAGTTAAGGTTAGCCTCCTAACTTATGTTCCTTAGTTCGTTAAGAATCCATAAGGCGCATGGAGATACTTGGGAATTACCTATTCTGAATTCAGTATATTGGGGAAAAAATTAAAACAGTCTCATAGAACAAATCACTGCCTGTTGTTACGTATAACCCAAAGCTTTCTAAATGACTTCCTAGTTCTTTGCATACCTAACAGAATGAGTCTAGAGTAGCATATCAGATGTCTTGTGATAAAAATGGAGTAGAGTGGAGACAGGCTCAGGGTACTTCTGTGTTTTCTAATTAAAAACACCCATTATTTCATTAATAAGACAAGAACATCCTATTAGGGTGTGCAGCTCTGTGATGTTTCAGGTCTTTTGAAGAAAATACATGGAAAGGAATCAGACTCAGCAGATTCTACCAGCAAGAAAGCTAGTAAATGAGATTTTGGTGCTAAAAACAGAGAAAGAGAAGAGGAAAGTGGGCCCATAACAAGAAAGAGAAGAGACCATTCTGCTTGTGAATCTCATTAGTGTCACTAGGTTTACATGTTTCATATGTCATTATAATATGTGTCTCAGTTTGTGATACCAAAAAGGTAAAAAGTCTTTCCTCCCTCCCCTCAGATTACCCTCTAATCTAGTTTTATAAAAACACAGCATGTTATACTCACAACATCTTTGTGAGGGGCAAATGACAGAGTAATTCCTGATTCCATCCCCCCAATAACTGGTGGCTGAACTAGAGCACATGTTTTAGAAAAGGATCTGGTCTGCTTTAAAAGCTTTAGGTGATGAAACAGGAACTCTCCATCACCTAGTAATCCATCCCAATGGTTAATTACCTTCAGTGTCAACAACAAGCAATCTGTGGCACCTTAGAAACTAACGAATATTGTGGGCAAAACCGAATTCTTCAGATGAGATGATCTCGAGTAGAGAAAAAGAGGGGGACCCTCAGAATAAGAAGGAAGAGAGAGATAAAAAAGTATCTGTCAATTGCAGTCCTGGTGCTGGTGAATCTAATCAAATGGGCTGGAAGTGTCCCATATTTGGGTTTTGATGTCAGTAGGGTGTTGAATGTAAGGAAAGCTGGTTTTATAATATGTCAGTTTCTCTATCTTCAGCCACTGGATCTTGTTATACCTTTGTCTGCTAAATCAATAAACCTCCTATTATCAGAAACCTTCCCCCCCCCCAGCAAATATGTATAGACTGATCAAGTCATCTCAACATTTTTGTCCATAAACTAAATATTGAGCTTCTGAAGCTTCAGAGGGGTAGCCGAGTTAGTCTGTAAGGCTACGTCTACACTACGAGTTTTTGCGCAGAAAATATGCTAGTGTGGGACGCATTAGCATAAGCCACGCTCTCATTTGCATCTTTTCTGCGGATCTGTTTTTGCGCTAGGAGGTTTTGCTCAAAACCAAGCAGTGTGGATGTTTCCTTTTTGTGCAAAAACCCCTTTTTGCACATGATCGGTATACCTCCTTTTTTGAGGCATAAAAGGATCTTGCATAAAAAAGAGGGTTTTGCGCAAAAAGGAAATGTCCACACTGCTTGTTTTTGCACAAACACCCCTAGTGCGAAAATGGATCTGCAGAAAATATGCAAATGAGAGCCTGACTTATGGTAAGGAGTCTCTCATTAGCATATTTTCTGCCGCAACAACTCGTAGTATAGACTTCGCCTAACTGGAAAAACTTAAAAAACAACAAATAGTTTTGCAGCACCTTAAAGACCAAAAAAAATGTAGATGGTATCATGAGCTTTCATGGGCACAATCCACTTCTAGACAGTGACACTTAAGATCTTAAAAAGAGAGCCACAAGAATGATTCAACATACTTTTAAAAATATGGACACCAGAATGGGATGCAGTATTCTAGTAATGGCCTCACCAGTGTCGCACGTAGCACCAATATCACCTCCCTGCTCCTACTCTATATTCCTTGTCTATACGTCCAAAGCCTGTGTTAGCTCTGTTAGCCACAGCCTCAAAGTAAGAGCACACATTCAATGAGATGTCTACCACGATCCCAAGTCACCTTTTTCCACAACCCCCCACCCTTTACGCATGAGCTATGTTTTTCTTTCTAAATATGAGCTGGTATGTGTCTGTATTAAAATGTAGGTTTGGATGCTAACAGTTTACCAGATATCCCAGATTGTGCTTGGATATATTCCACAAGTTTTACCACAATGATATTATAACATAGTCTATACCACTGTTGAAAATATTGAATAGCACTGGGCTCACAATAGATCCCTCTGAGAAGCCACTATGGGTACGTCTAGACTACAGGCTTTTGTCGACAGAGGCTTTGTCGACAGATACTGTCGACAAAGAATGTCTAGACTACAGCCATGAGAGTGTAGATGCAAAGGACAGTGTAGATGCAATAACGCCTTCTGTCAACAGAACTCTGTCGACAAAAGGCTTTATTCCTTGTAGAATGAGGTTTATCGCCGTCGACAAAACTGCTGAGTTCTGTCGATGTTATGTCGACAGAACTCGGCGGTAGTGTAGACGCAGGTATAGCTTTGTTGACAAAAGGCCACTTTTGTCGACAAAACCCTGTAGTCTAGACACACCCTGTGTGGGGCGGTATTACAGATAAAATCTTAATCCCTTGTCTGATAAATTCTATCTTTCTTGTACAAGATACCCAGTAGTCCAAAACTGATAGGCTGTGTCTAAACTGGCATGATTTTGCAGAAATACTTTTAACGGAAAAGTTTTTCCATTAAAAGTATTTCCGCAAAAGCTCATCTAGATTGCAAAAGCATCCGTGGCCAGTCTAAATGCGATTTTGCGGAAGAAAGCCCCGATCGCCATTATAGCCATCGGGGCTTTTCTGCGCAAAACAGTTCTTCTCTGTCTACACTGGCACTCTTGCGCAAGTATTCTTGTGCAAGAGGGCTTTTTCCTGAGCAGGAGCGTGAAAGTATTTGTGCAAAAAGCCAAGAAGCACTGATTTTGTACATTACAAAGTCAGTGCTCTTGCGCAAATTCAAGCGGCCAGTGTAGACAGCTGGCAAGTTTTTGCGCAAAAAAATCTTGCCAGTCTAGACGCACCCAGTCAGTTTTACACTGACTCAGGCAGCAGGCTTAAATTAAGGTATTTAGTATCAGACATAATATTGCAGATTACTATTTAAACAGCCCATTTCTGCAGTTGTCTAGAAGCTTATCTAGCAAAAACTTCTTTAAGTAGACAAAAATACTGTTGCACAACTCCCTGTCTATGACAGTTAGGGATTACAACACGTTGCATTCAGTGCCTCTGAGTGTCAATTAGTATAAAAATGGCTAAATTTCACAAAATGACAGGATTAGACGCTATCTGAGCAACCATTTTCTAGCATTTAATGGGCACATAAGGACTTTCACACCTCATGAGATGAATGTGTTATCAAATTTAGTATCCTGTTTGCAACAGTGGCCGGTATCTGAGGGATGCATCAGAGTACTCACAATGGACAAATTATTAAATAGATTTTCTACAAAATTATCATCCAAAGCTTCATAAATTATAGTAGTTGGCTTATGTCCTGAAGGAAAATCTTATGCATTTTTTCCTAATCACATGACCTCAGTGAAGTCTTATGACAATGAATTCCACAAGCTTAGCACTGTGTAAAAGAGTGTTTGCACTCATTTGGTTTAAATTAGTTGCTTTTCATTTCAATGTTCCCTTACTCTTGTGTTGTGAGAACATAGGGTACATCTACACTAGCCCCCTAGTTCAAACTAGGGAGGCCAATGAGGGCGACCGAAATTGCAAATGAAGCACAGGATTTAAATATCCTGCACTTCATTAGCATGTTCCCAGCCGGTTGCCATTTTGGAAATTGACTAGCCCGGAATAACTGCCCGCGTCTACATGCGGCAGAGAAGCACAATTCTGAGATAAACCCCTTAGTCTGAATTAACAGTTAAACCTCATTCCAGTTATTCTGGGCTAGTCAATTTCCAAAATGGTGACTGGCCGGGAACATGCTAATGAAGCACGGGATATTTAAATCCCGTGCTTCATTTGCATTTTGGTCACCCTCAGTAGCCTCCCTAGTTCGAACTAGGGGGGCTAGTGTAGATGTATCCATACATTGGAGTAACGATTTACCATAGCTCCACTATTATTTTGGATATTTCTGCTATATAAGTATAACAGTCTTCTAGTTCTCCTTTGTACACCTTTGACTGACAATAAGGATTCTAGTAGAATAGAGAGGCATGATTTTCTATAACAGAAGTTATGTTGGGTTGTCTTCATCCTATCAGGTTCATCTAGGGTTTTCCCCATAACTTCAACTGTATTTCAGTCGATTTACCAGGATGGATTCAACAGTAGGACTGAAGGGCACCTATCTTAACAGAATAGTGCCATTTCATTTCTAGGTTCCTTCAGAATACTTGAATAAATACCTGCTGGCCCATCTGGGTGACTTAGTGCTTTTCAATGTAAGAGAATACTCCATTATTTGTCTGTGTCAAACATAGCTAGAACAAATACAAAAGAAATACACAGAGGTTAAATTATGTATTCTTATACGCACATAGCAGGAGTGAAATTTGAAATGTCTTGAGCCAAATTCTTCCCTTATTTATACTCTAAGGCTACGTCTACACTGGTACCCTTTTCCGGAAATGCTTAAAACGGAACAGTTTTCCGTTATAAGTATTTCCGGAAAAAGCGCGTCTACATTGGCAGGATTCTTTTCCGGAAAAGCACTTTTTCCAGAAAAGCGTCCATGGCTAATGTAGACGCGCTTTTCCGGAAAAAAGCCCCGATCGTCATTTTCGCGATCGGGGCTTTTTTGCAGAAAAGACTACTGTGCTGTCAACACTGGCCCTTTTCCGGAACAGTTTTTCCGGAAAAGGACTTTTGCCCGAACGGGAGCAACATAGTTTTTCCGGAAAAACACTGACAATTTTACAGTAGATTGTCATTGCTTTTCCAGAAAGCAAGCGGCCAATGTAGACAGCTGGCAAGTTATTCCGGAAAAGCGGCTGCTTTTCCGGAATAAGTGGCCCAGTGTAGACACAGCCTAAGGGTATATAGGATTTCACCTTTTACATTACGCAGAGTCAGTAATGCCAATGGTGTCACATGTATGAAAAGGGGCAAATTTAACCCTATGGCTTTTGATCTACATAGCTTGAAGGGAAAACTACACAAATGCAAATATTTAAGAGATTTTAGAGCCCAAACTACCAGAAGCCGTAATACAGTGGAACCAATATACTAGTATCGCAAATGGTACTGAAAAAGGGTGGTGATTCCAAATACAAGTTTGTTTTATTGTCTGTGTCCCAGAATGTATTACAACACAAAACCAATAATACCTGCCAAGTGTTCCTGCCAAATATAGGGGACCAACTATCACTTGGAAAAATACTGCATGGATTCCACACACGCAGCCAATACATATATCATGCATAATCCTAGCATGAATATGGTGCATGGCTTCATTCTTTTTTTAAAGTGAAGGATATATCTGCCAATCAATTTTCTTCTTCTTCGCCTTTCTGCTGCTTTAGGTTTCAAGATGTGCTGGAGAATCATCTAAACAAAACGCAGTAGCAAAGGAATAGAAAGTCAGAGTTCAGTGGCTCTTACAAGACAAATCAGTGCATTAGATTTGATAGGGAGATTCTGATCACAGAGGATGTTTTTAAAGATGTGTTTTAGAGGTGGTGAGTGATTTAGGGAACACTACTTGCTGGAGAGAGAAAATCCTTGGGGGAACCGCTCCCATAGGATTTCACTGCAAGTACTTAGGTTACCTTAACATGAAGTCTTTATGATAAAAAGTCTACGTGAGGAACAAAAAGTAACATATAGAGCTCCATGAAGCCAGTCTTAGACATACAGCTCTGTTGTGAAGCACTCTTGCCACGAGAGGCAAGAAAAGCTGCTTAAATTAAGAGGCATAGAACTTTAAACCTTATTTTAACATTTTTTTTAAATTGGAGAGTACTGTTAATTAACTATGTATAGTATTTTGAGGTTCTAAGGACAGAAAAATAAAAGCATGGATAATAGATAACAAATTCTATTCATCTTTCTCTATTTCCAGAGATGTAAATGAAGTAATGGATCTCATTCACTCCTGTTATTCTTCCTCAATGAGCAGAGTTGGAAGTAATATGATTACATTACATTGTGAATGACTAGGACATTATCACAGTTACAAAAACAAAATACATCATGTAACTTGCTGACTCATACTCCAAAAACTAAATGTATGTCATCCTCTTTGCCTGATTTGGAGGAACAATGAGGGAACAAAGCGACTATCATGATATATAACACTGAATTATCAATGTTGCTATTGCAACAAAATAAGATCAGCATATATTTTTCTAACATATGCTGTCCACATGAAGGTGGATGTGAAATTATGAAACATTATGAATGTCAAAAGGCTAAACACATACATCACTGCTGAAAATCTTTACTCTTTTTAGGACAGTTATCTAATCCATGTTTCTGGCCAAATCCAGTTTTAGGGTGTGAAGCCTCAGACATGGATTGACTGACACTTGATAGTTTCTCTGGAAAGTGGAGTATAAGCCCATCAAAAGAGAATAATTAGGGATGGTATAAAGAGGCTCAGTCCAATGAGGGAATGTAAACAGGCTTTATGCCTCATAGGTCTGTGTTTGTAAGACACTATACAGAGCCTAAGATGACAACACATTGTAATCTTCCATAGTTACCAAGCTACATATGAGTGGGTAAGCGACAACATGCTGTAGTGTCTTTGTTACATCCACTCATTGTTAGACAATGACCTGTGGTTGTGTGTGTGGGCCTCATGTGGTGTGTGTATGGTGCATGGGGAGAGTTGTAAACCACATGTTTGAGAATATATGGAGACAAGGGGGACTGATCTTTGCAGGTGCTTGATGAGAATAAATTTTTTTATTTGGAGAGGAGACAGTTGAGGTTTTGGAAATACGCAATGTGGTATTTTGTGGTCATTCCCTTGATTGTATGATCTGCATATGTACATCCCTTCCCCTAACTCTTCATTACCCACATTTTTAAATTCTTCAAGGTTTTGTTTAACGTATAACAGTAACTTCAAACCTAAGATATTTTTCTTGTGTGTTAAAGGAGGGGACAATTCTTGGCAATCTAATTCTTTTTCATATTCCTCATGCCAGTTTAGATGACAAATTCAAGTCAAACTTCTTAAGGGGAATAGAGTCCTTTTAATAACTAATATGTTTCCAGCAAACTGCACACAAGAGGAATACATGTATACTGGAGAGCACAGCAATTTGAGCACATAATGCTAATTAAGAGTTTAATTAAAAAGGATAAGTTTGTTTAAATAGTTTAATATATTCCCCCCCCCCCCGCCTAAAAAAACCCCCCAAAAAACCAAACAACCCCCCACCCAGACATCTGTTTAGATACTGGCAATGACTAGGTCCAGCCTTTGCCAATGTATTATAGCAGATGTTAATTTCCAGTTGCCTGTTTCCCAAGGATGTGGTTATTGTTTAACTATACTGTAATGAGTTGACTGTTTGAATTAAATGGAACCAATCATATTAAAAACAGGGTATTATTCTCCAGTGTGACTAAGTTACATTGGCACGTTTAAGTGGGAGGAAATAACGTATATCCCATGAAAAGCTTCTATACCATCATAATTTTGTTTGGCTGATGTTTATCTACAGTTTGAAATAAGGTTCCTAATGGTTTAGGCTGGCATCTGGATGCAAGTTTGTGCTATTATGTCCTCTGAGTGGAATTTAAAATATGTTTAGAACTTTATATTAAAACGCTTATGCTTTTAAAAACATTCTTTTAAAAAAGGCTTTTATGAGAAAGGGACAAAATGATTTTAATCTGTGGTTTTCAACCTCTGGTCCCCAGGCCCCTGGGGAGGTCTACATATTTTGTCTAATATTTCCAGAGGGGTCTGTAAGTGAAAAAAAAGGTTGGAAATCATTGGCTTAGCTACATAGGAATCTATTCTCTCTCCAGCCACCCACTATTCCTCTCGTCTTAGATCCATTGAAACTGCCCTCCAACTAACTTTGTCTCAAGATCTTGACAAGCTCAGCCAATTCCTTCACTTCTTGTTTATCTCCTTAGTCAGGAACAAAACAAAACAAGAATGTTGCTGTTTGCTGAATAGCCTGGAAGGGGAGAGATTTTAAAGTGACTTTAGAGTAGAAGGCCAAGGGACAGGAACAGGCAGAGCACCACCATGCCAGAATGCCCATCAGCAGAAGAATCTTTGTGGCAAGGTGCTCAGTCAAAAGGCACCAGAGGGGAATCAAACCCATCACAGCTTCTAAGGAGGTGCTTGAAACATTCTTTACTTTAAAGTGATCTCACTGCGGATTCAAAACAACACTCAAGGAGTGCAGATAATGTAGGCAGAGGAAACATGATCTTGTTAAAATGTTTCTGGGAGACAGTTCATGTCATAGACTTCGTGTGTGACCTTGGACAAGTAACTTCATTCTGTTTCTCCACCTGTAAAATGGGAGTACTAACTCGCCTGGCTGTTTCACAAGCTAGGTGGGGAAGCTCATTGTATTAATTTGTAAAATGCTTAAATCCCACACTGGAAGAAGCTGCAGGTACTGTGGCCAAATGGCCAGTGTTGGTATGGTGGGTCCCACACTTTTCTGGGCAGGGACTAGGACATCACCCATTACCCCAACTCTTGGAGCACCAAGAGCCCCACTAGTGTCCTGCAGGTGGTGCAGAGGTAGGGAAGGGGTCTGAGCCTCAGCCCCTCTCAAACTCTGCAGGTTTTTTACCCTCTTCCCCAGAGCTGTCTCGTCCATAGGATGGTTCAGGGCAGCCACTCCAGGCCCTGCACTTTGGGGCCCCCCCATGATGGCAACCTCAAATGTCCTATGAACAGGTCCCAGAGTAGCCCATGAAATTACCAGGGGGCCTGGCACAGGGAAACAGTCTACTCCACTGCCCCCCATCCCACTGCCATCTCCAAACACAATGCACTCTACTTCACTGCAGCAGCTGAAAGCAAAGTGCCCGGATCCACCACCATAGATAAGTGAGGAGGCATAGCAGACTGGGACAGGGTAGTAGGCTGGGGTGAAGTGGAGAAGGCTGCTGGGTTGTATATTTCAAAGGAGGAATGCGGAAGTGCCTATCAACTAGTCAAGTAGTTGATGGCAATTCCATTGACTACTCGACTAGTAAATTAAATGATATTTAACATCCTTACTCCAGAGCCCCAGTGGGTGAGAGGCACGTGGAGGAGGAGTGCAGACAAGGGGTGTGCAGGCCACACTGGAACCCAAGTGGGCTGTATGCTGCCCAGTAGCCACAGGGTGCCCACTACTGTATTAAGTACTACAAGGGCCAGTGCTAAATATGATGAAGCAAATCTAAGGCAGATTGGATGCAAGTGGCTACGTTTAGAGGCATGGCTTCATGCACACCCAGTGCATTCTATAAACAGGTCAATCATTTTGTGACAAAAAGCAGGATACACACTAGATATCCCTGTTAACAGCAGAGGCAGGCAGAGGCATCATCAGTGTAACATTTGACTGCACTTCAATAAGCTTGCCTCTTTACATATTGCTTGGTAACACAGTATTCTAACGTGTCAGTTAACCCATGCAAGCAGGGCCGGCTCGAGCCATTACTGCACCCTGGGCAGTGGGCATGCGATGCATGCGCGGCTCTGCCCCCGGGCGCACGGTGCATGCGTGGCCCTGTCCCCCGGCGCACTGCACATCTTAAAGCTGCAATCGGGCACACAGAACCTGATGGCAGATCTAAGGGGTGCCGCGCAGCCCCCGATCCCAGGCATGTGGCGCCTGATTGAAGCTCTAAAGGGTGCCGCACAGCCGGGCACGCGGAGCCCCTACAGCTGCCATCAGGCGCCCCCCATAGGTTGGTGCCCCAGGCAGCTGCCTGGCTAGCCCCCCCCCCCCCACCAGTCCAACCCTTCATGCACTTACGGAACAGACTGCAAACCGCCAACGCTTTCATTATGATCTGCATCACTAAACAATGCTAAACACAGAACATATTTTAAGTGTTACTGGCAGACAGCACTTTGTAGAGAAAACAGCAGTGAAGAATACAGCAATAGCTTAAGAGATACAAATCTGTGGAATGGTAGTAAGCTTCGACTAGCGGAGCTGCGTGATATGCAAACAATTCATCTTCATTACAGCTGCACACCGTTTTTCCCCTCCATTCTGTTCATTAGAATGTACAGACATTTATTTCCTTTTGCTATCTAGCCAAACCTGGCATACGTGACAAAGATGGTTAGCTACAAACCTCTCCTCCTGCCATTTTCAGGCAATAAGCTGCCCTAGGCTTCTGGTTGTTGTGTATCTGCAGACAATAAGACGATTGCCCAGCACTGCCATCCATTCCAGCAGCAATATTCCAAAACTATTAAATTGGACACTCAGGAAATTACGTGTTCTCTTGCTTCTGGAGGAGTTGCTCTGTAAGGACACAATCAGCGTCTTGAGCCTTGGTAGTGAAAATTAGCTACTCTAGCCTGTCTGCTCCTGACCCCTAGCTGGGCTGCTGGCTCCCAGACAGCTCATAGACTTGTGGACTGGAAGTCTGCTGCCTCATGTGTGGCTGGCTGGACCCACAACCCCATGTGGGTTGGAAGCAAGCAGCTCCCTCCTTCTCCCCCCCACCCACACCAGGCTGCCAACTCCCAGCCCTGTAGGGCTGGAGCACCCATTCAGGGTGATGCTTACCAAGTAACCAGTTACCCATTCACATCCCTAGTGAAAAGTGTATTTAAACATGGCTGTTCCTATCAACATTTTAGTGTGATTTTCCTAATTATCACAAAGAGGGGAATTTGCTTACCCCCTCTCTCCCACCCGGAACCACACTAACTGAACAGTGCTGACAACAAGCCACCCACTTGTCTATTTCCATAGCATTATCTTAATCAGTTACAATATGGTTCTAAGAATCCCTTCTTCAACGTGGTTAGAACTCCTTGATCATCAGGATCTCCTGTCTACAGCTTCAGAAGCAGGCTCAACCCAGAGATACTTACAGTAATCATGGCTTTGTGGTAGACAGCTAGAAGACAATGCTACTACCATTCCAGTTGTGGTTCTTATTCTGCTAGGATTTGTGCAGGTTTCTATCACCACAGACCCAGGAGGAAGTCTCTGATGGCAGGACGTTCCCAAGAAGCAAGGGCTGTTGCACTAAAAACTTACAGCCTTGATTGAACTGGGGCTGCTATAAAGTGACCAGCGCAACCCAAGAACTGGGCAGTGGTGGCCAAGAAGACATTTCTGGAGTGGCTAGGCAGTGTGCCAATTCACTGCCTTCCACCAGGCTTTCACAGACTCTCCCCCCAGCAGTGGTCTCCAACCTTTTTAAGCACAAGATCACTTTTTGAATTGAAATGCAACTCAGGATCTACCTCAAACCTGAATACCCTTGCCCTGCCTCCTTTGTGCCTCTCCTCTGAGAGGCCTTGCCCCTGCTCACTCCATCCTCCGTCCCTTTCACCAGGCAGAAGCATAAGTTTGGGGCACAGTCTCGGGGGGGGGGGGGAGCTAAGGGATTTGGAGTATGAGAGGGGCTCTGAGCTAAGCCTGGAACGGAGGCTTGGGGTACAGGAGGGGGGTTCATGACTGGGACAGGGGTTCGGAGCTGCCTCCAGCTGGACACTGCTTACCTCAGGTAGCTCCTGGGGGATGGTGCAGTGGGGCTAAGGCAGGCTCACCCCTGCCCTGCCCTGCCCCTGCACCACTCTCAAAAGCAGCCAGCAAACTCCCCCCATCCCAAGCCCGGTGGTGTCCCCACTCCATTCTGTGAAGATATAGGCTGGGAGAGGGGGGGACCCTGACATCAGCGCTCCCTCCTCTCCCTTCCCTGCTCTGAAGAGCAAGCAGGAGGCTCCCGGGGAGGGGGGAGGAAACAGCTCCAAGGCAAAGGGCAGGAGATGTGCAGCAGTGAGGGGCGGGGCAGCTGAAGTGCTGCACTCCATAGCCTCTTGGCCAAACCAGACAGGCTCACCTGTCAGAAGCTCCAAGATCTACCAGTAGATCCCAAGCTACAGGTTGGTGACCACTGCCCTATAGCAAAAGCCTTTAGAAAAGGTGATGGAAATTCAAGGTGCACCACATGGTGTGATTCAGAAGGATCCATAGATGCAGGCAGATGTAATTTATGCTTTGCTGTGGCTGGGTTTCCAAGCATGGCTGAGACAACCTTATCTAGAGAAGCTATTTATTTCCAATTCTTCAAAATGAAATTCCTTACAAAGTAATTTTCTTTGTTTTATTTTTTGCTTTAGTGCTTTTGCCTTGGGTTTTGACACATGAATTATATCTACCCAAAGGAAGCATTTAAGTCTCAGTCTGTTTCTCTATGATATGGCAAGCCTATTGCCATGCGCTTTATCTTGAAAAATTAACTGCTGTGCCTCTGATGCACATTGTAGGGCAAAGCCAAACACCATTTGCCTTGGAAAAGGGTGACAAATTTCAAGGTGCCTTGACTTGCCGTAAGGCTCAATTACATTATTCTAAAGAGCCTACAATACTTTTTTAATATAACTTTGAAAAGTAGCTAATAAATTATTTCTCTGCTGAACTACCATACCCGCTCTCTAAATTCTCTAGGATTACTTATGATTGCTGCTTTTCATTCACTATGTGACTTTAGCTATTAGGATAGTATTGATTACTTTAATCAGCCGCGAGTGTGTACTTTCAGAGTATTGGGGATAGGAAGGTCCTACAGATATGAATTCTTCACGATGTTCTTACTTTGCCATTGTTTGGCCTGGTCTTAAAATCCCCCTTTATGTTATTTTAGAGCCCTATTCAAGCTTCATCCCATGAGTAAGCCAAATATTCCTACCGGCTCATAGCAACAGAGGAAAGCCAAGATCAGCAGATCTTGATCCAAAAGGTCAGAAGGAGCTCTTAGGGGGCATACTCTGTTCTTCCTCCAAAGCCCACAGACGTCACGCTACTGAGGTTTATTAACACCATCTATTATTTATAGTATAGTGGCATCTAAAAGCCTCAGCCAGATCAGGATGCCAATGTGTCAGGCACTGTACAGACATATCAAATGACACTCCCTGTCTCCAACAGCATGCAGTCTAAGAGACAAGATACTCATAGATGCATTAAACAAGCAGGTGGGAGCATGGAATGGTGAAATAGAAACAGGATGTTTTAATGAGGATTGATGTGCACAGTTCAAAGTCAAACAATCCAGCCCTGGCTAGTTCTACAGGGCTCTAGATCTCCACACTGGGAGGGAGTAGGCCTGCCACTATGCTACGTTTTCCACCCAGACAGCAATACAAGTTAAGGCTGACCTAGTCAGCACCAGAGCGGTCTCCCACGCCATACTGTGAAATCCCCGAGAAGAGCAGGTTTAGGGGAAACAGTAGCTCTTTTGAGGACATGCTGCCAAGAGCTAGAGGAAATGTGGTCCTTAGAACCAGTGCAAATACAGATCAATTATGCAGCTTGCCATGGTTTCTGATAAACAGGGATAGCAGGCCATCTGTAGGTCTCAGGGTCCAGATCTCTCTGAGGGGAGTGAGCATGGCAAACCCATAGTCACATCACCAGTGGAACTGGGAGTGCAAACTACCAGGATTTCCAGCCTCTTAGGCAGGAAATTTCAGTTCTGGATCTGTCCTAGCATTTTGGGGGGGCTAAGAGGAGGTCGGATTGCATGCGCCAATGTGAAACGAAATTCTAGTTATTTTTGATTACAAGAAGAGCTGTCCAGTACATGGCAAATCAAGTGCTAAAACCTGCCAATAAAATTAGAGAGAAAAAATAGGAGACCAGAGGGAAAGTACGTATCAGTGAAAGAATACAATAAATTACATACCACAGAAAAAGATTGTACTGCCGTAGCACAGATGTAAGTCAAAGTTTAGTTTCTTGCTGCCCCTGATTTGGCCTTAGCAACTGGAGCCCTCAATGAACATTTAGTATCTTTGTTGACTAGGCAGGATAGTTAAATAAGACACTGTCCCTTACGGAGCTGTATGCTTGTCTTGAAAAGTTTAAATATTGGGATTTTCCTTGTGTGCTTTTTTGATTGATTTAGTCTTTCCTATAGCTAATGACTCCCTGACAAACGTTATGACTAGGAGGTTGAGAGAGAATGGCCGGAAGAATCAATGCCACCAGCAAGCATACAATTTGTCAGAAGTGTAGTTTAAGATTCTCCAAACAGTATATACTAATTATCTTGATGATGATCTTACATTTATACATCACCTATCACCCAGAACAATTCCTTTACAAACTATATACCAAGGGAATAATTTTCCTTCTCCCTATCACTCCATGAGTGAAATGCCATCTCTGGAGTGAAATGTAAGCAACTCTAAAATAAATCAACAAAACCTAGGTGGATCAGGATAGGCAGTAGAGAATAGTACATTAACTAACTATAGAGGGGACTTCGAGGGAGGCAGACTAATTACTCCAAATACAATGTGATCAGGAGGCTAATTGGGTTAACAGCCTTGTTCTATCAAAAGACATGATGTCTTTTAGTAGGATCTTGCTTTTCCATCTCCCCAGGTCATCATTTTGATTCTCTCTCTGTCACACACAAACCCTTATCTATGGCCACTTTTCCTGAGAGAGAGGGGAAAAAATACCATTTGTCAATAATACTTACCAAATAGTGGTAGCTGAAATACCTATGCATAGAGTCTCAGCTAGCACTGTTTGGTAAATGCTGACTTCTCAATGGTCAGTCACCACAGGAGAATAATAATGATTGCCAATACAAACCAAAAGCCAAAAAGCACCTTTTAAAAGAGTTACATTAATTCCCAAAACCTTGTTGAATGTAATTTACTGTTAGGCTTATTCCTGAAACACTTCCTCATGCAAGTAATCTTCCCAAACATGGAGTTGTCTCTTGTAGTGAGCAGAACTGCTTGTATGCTTAGGAGTTACAGGTGAAGGCCTTTGTAAATAAGGGAAATGTAGTGGAAAGAATGTTTCCTTGAGGTACTGATCATAGCCCCATAGTTAAGGGTAAGTGTTAAGGGGATAGGGTCACAAAACCTTTAAGTCAGGTTCCAAGAAGAACAGAATTCCACCTTCATTCAGCCAAGAGGAAACTAAAGTCATAAGGCAACTTCCTTTGAAAACAGGCCCAAATAATTTCAAATCAAAGCAGGGCAACATCTTTCCTCCCAGTTTGAGTGCCCACAAGCCACATAGTGACTGCTTCCTTCAACCAAGGATTAGGGATTCAAAATCCTTTTTAACCAATTAACCAGTTAAATATTAACCGATTCAAGAGTCTTCTAACTGTAGAGGAGGCTAGGGAGAACTTGAGTAAAACAACAAAATAAACCTTTCTTTCCCCTCCTCTCTAACTATTTGTTTCCTTTTCACGGTCTCTCTTAGTTAGGAGGCACAAGTGTTCATTTCACTTCTCAACAGCTTAACAAGCCACAACTGTCAGTTATTTTCTCCAGGACTGGCAGCTCAGATAGTCTTTAAGGGCTATTTTTTACTGTCTGCCTTAACTCCATCTTAATATAGCTATTGTCTGTGACTTGTATTTAAACATCTGAAGTATCTGGATAAACATCAAATCGGTAAAAATATCATAACATGCAAATATATGAAAATATTTCAACAGTGAGAAGAAAGGTACTTTGGCCACAATTGTGCATACACTTACATGTGTACTTAACTTCATTACCCTGAACTGTCCTATTGAAGTCAATGACACTATTCACAATAGTAAAATTAGATACTTGCATACGTGCTTGCAAGACCGGGCCCCAAGAGTACTGGAGTTTTGGACACAAATGTGCTATATCATAGGATTTTTACATTTAAAAAATGACAGTAGAAACAGATCCAACTCTCAGTCATGCAGCTGTGAATTTAGAGAGCGCGTATTATATGCACTAGAACATTAAAAGTAAAATGAGAGCAGTTTTACTCAAGGGAAAACATATTCTCAGTATCTGGCTAAGAGACAAGCCACTATTGCTAGCAACTGAGATTACAGTATAATCTGAAAATGATGAAGCAGGGTTTATAATGACAGAAACAGAACTGTACATTTAATTAGAACATTTAATGTGAGAAATTGAGCATATTGACCACATCATTACAAAGAACATGAAAAATGGATCTAAGTTGTAAAACACATGTGAATAAATAGTAACTAAACCAAATAGTAACCATGAAGGGTTTTTTCAATCTTTTGGATAAAATTCTTATCCATCTGGTTGTTTAGCTTAATTTTTTTCCAAGTGTCCAGCTGGAAGGACGATTCAGCAACCATAAGCTCATGATATGAAAAAAGCTAAAAGTGGCTCTGATTGTTCAGGTGAACAAATGATAAATTGTCATTTCAGTGTCCATATAGATGTATTTCAGGGGAACTTTTGTTAATTTTATGTAACCTCCCTACACCTCTGTTTCTTTGACAAAAACCACAGATGGTACCAAGTGGAATTAGCTACTGAAATTTTCTTCTCTCATTCCATTTTCTCATTTTGGTGGAAACAGAGAATTTGTTTTTCCTACAGTTAATATGAACTAAGAAGACTGTTCAAATCAACAGCGTTGGGAGTGGGAAGAGGTACAATGAAGACATACAAGTAGATGTTGAAATGGAGAACTGTCAGGTACCTGATACTACAGGGCTCTGATCAAGCAGAGAATGATGTAATAAAATCCAGTGGTTGAATGTTGATGCTAGAAAACTTCAAACTAGAAATAAGATACAAATTTTAAATAATAAGGGTAATTAACCATTGGAACATCTTACCAAAAGATGCCATGGATTCTCCATTATTTGAAGTCTTTTCATCAAAATGGATGTCTCTTTAAAAGACATGGTCTTGTTCAGCCAGGAATTATTGGACTCAATATAAGGGTGTCTAGATGAAATTCTAAGGTTTAATTTATATAGGAGGTCAGTTTATCAGAATAATCCAAAATCCATTAATCTAATTTAATATGCAAAGTAAGAAAGACACGTAATATAGGACTCAACTCTGCCACCAGGGGTGGATATAGGGCAGGGCGAACGGGGCGGCCGCCCCGGGCCCCGCGCTTCAGAAAGCCCCGCGCATGCGCCGTGGCGCTGCTGTGCATGCGCATGGCGTCACTGCGCATGCGCCATGGCAAAGGGGGGGCCCCGCAGAATTATGGTGCCCGGGGCCCCGCAGAACGGTCATCTGCCCCTGTCTGCCACTTACACTCGAGTAGCATCTTACTACATAACCACCCCACCAAAATCAGTTCAGGGCATTCTGATTAGGAATAAGACTAGCAAAATCTGACTTGTATTAATGATAATCCTTCATATATGACAGGGCCTTTGTTCCACTTTACTGTGTGTGAATATTGGGAGGATCTTTAGTGGTAGAACAGCTACCAATTTCATTACATCAGCTGGCAGTAAAAGCAACCAGTTAATGGAATGCAGCAAACATAAAGGGCTTGTCCATAGAGCAATTTAGTGCATGGAAAGCTGGGGAACGAAGATCTAAATCTACAGATGCCACACCCCAGCTGCCTAAGCAGACCTTGCTTCTGTGCATAAAAACACGATAGTGTGCTTTCTCCTGCTCAGCAATAGGCTGAAGTACACTGTGACACACTGTGCATGGTATCAAGATCCACACAGGAAATTAATGTGCGGTGTCCTAGAGTGTTGTCTAGTGCATCCGGGTTTGTCAGACATGAAATTAACTTGTGGCCAAGACCAAAGAATGCAATATTGAGACTAGCCCTTTTTCTCAAACATGGGGGCAGGAAAGGGGGGCTTCTCATACATGGTTAAAGGACAGCTCAAAGTATTGAGGAATAAAAATTGGTAGGTACAAAACTGCAGTGTGCACTTCCCAAGTGATAAGCCAGGTAAAAATAATAAAACAGAGAAGAGATACATGACCAATAATGTAGCAGAAAAAGTACTTACTCCACTCACTATTAAAGCAATCCCTTTTTTTTTCAGAATTCCACATGAATATTAGACCACATGGATGTGACTGAAGGCCTATGGGTATCACGGTATTAGTGGCTGCTTTGTCTTGTCCTCAGTTTTAAGCCTGGGAGCAGGTGGAAGCCAAAGTCTACTGTAACCAAGGTAGAGAAAAGGAACTTGGCAGGTGAATAGGAAACTTGGGGCCAGGAGCAGAGGTGGGTGGGGAGTAGGAATTTGGGGAAAGAACAGGAAGAAGAGAATTGGACAGCATAGTCTGGATAGCAGTAGAAAACCAGGGACACAGGCTCTATGATCTGGTGGACAGGGGAAAGAGAGGAGGAGAAGAATGTACACGGGAGGAGAAGAAGTTTGGGAAGTATGGGTTAGGGACACACAGAACTCACCAGAATGTACCGTACCAAACGGAAACATTGATTTTTATTCTTCTCTGAAAAAGGATTGGGTACACAAAGGAAGGGACTGTACAGAAATAGTAACTGTACAAAGTCATAAGATTACAGATATGCTCAGGAAAGTAAGCCAACTGAGCTATAATATTTTATTGCACACTTGAAAATAATCACAACAATCAGAAGTGTTGAGACCATTTTTTTTGGAAGTTTTGGATCCCCTGACTTCTTTTGCATGAGCATAACAACATGACATAACAAGGCAAGAGGGAAATAATAAACTATAAGTTTAATTGCTTCTTTTCAAGGAATCCACCTGGTGCTGTTCACTCATGCACTAATGTCTCATTGGGGACTATAGCTTAAAAACAATGTCAGAGTGTGAAACGTCATGAACTGAAAAAGCCACCGACTAGTGAGTGATAGCTGTGGTGAGAAAGTGGTCCTGATTCTGGCCTCACATCTGTGGAACAACACTGACTTCAGCTTCCTCTATGCAAGTAAGCAACAAACACCCAAACAGAGCTCAGCTGTAGCTACATGGGAACTAGCCAGCATTTATTCATCAGGCTGATGTCACAATCTCTTCCACCAGACAGTGGATTTTTAGGTGAGTGTTACTGAGACCAAAGTCATTAAATTAGTGATACATTTGAGGCTGTGGATGTCAGAAGAACATCAGAAGAACTTGCAGTGTGACCTTGAGAGACAGCTGATAAAGGGATTTGTTTGTTTGTTTGGTTTTTAAAGGGAGAGGCTTAGAACAGTGAGCAAAGATACTGACTTCCTGTTCCTACTATGTTTGGGAAGATATGACGTTGTATTTTTTTATAACACCTGGATCCATCTTCAGGTTCTCCTTCTAATGGAAATAATCAGTGAGATCCCAACTATTGGCTAACCACTTAAGACAAAAGGAGCAATATCTCTAACTCCAGCCTCATCATACACAAATGCCCTTGTGTGTGGTGGTATCTATAACTCAAGCTGGCTAACACATTGGGGAAATAGGCTAATGCCTGAGTTAGCACAATTCAAAAGTAGTAACACAACCATGCTGTAACACATATGCTCTACCAAAGTGCCACTAGTTCTCTGATGCTATCCCACAATTCTGCCCCGATGCCCAGAAAAGACAGACAAATTCTTCCATAATTCAATGTACTTGATGCACTGTAAATGTACTTGATTCCACTTGATGCACTGTAAAGAACCATAGGATGTTGCCTCCAGAAGTCTTAGTGCCACACGTGAACAAATGCAGTGCCGGTGGAGATGCACAAGCCCAGATGTTATTTTGCAATATGGCTGCTCTCATTTCAGCTGGGTTAATTTAAGAGTAGTAACTCATGTGTAGATAACAAGTTACTTCACCACTGAAGACTAGGAAAGGGCAACTGGATAGAATCAAATGCTAACAGCTGTCAAAAATGACCAACCTATTCTATCTTGAACCAGCCTGAACCTTGCCACCCAGTCCCAGTAACAGGCAATGCTCAGCTGCACTGACCATGGTGCAGGGCAGGAACTGAACAGTGAGTGATAATCTCATCCCTGCTTCCCCCTTTTCCTAGGAAAGGGCATACCTCAGCCAGCAGAAAGAGTAGCACAGATTGGTCACCACTCTGGAATCATCACAGGGCTGAAGCCAAACCTCTGTCCCATCCTAACTCAGAGTGATCAAGTGATCACTCCATATGGCATCTCCTTTTCCCCCCGCACAGCTTCAAGCAATGCAGGTAGTCCATGCAGAGGGATATGGAGACTCCTTACACCTTCTTACTCCTGCACTAATATGCTGCAGGATCTACAAGATAATCCTTACAAACAGTCACGTCAGAGCTGTAAAATTGGGCTAACAATCAGCAAGCTGTGTGACCTGTAAGCAACCCTTAGGGACATATCAAAAGGGTATTGCACAGGTAAATAGGGCCATTCCTTGTCCATAGAGTTATCAAATCCAGGCTAAGTAGACTAGAATCTTTAACCTCTCTATAGTTAGAGAATCAGAGTATTTGCTAAATGTGTCTGTGTTCACCTGCATCCTGATAGAAATCTAACAATGGGATAGCTTGTAACTCAGGGTGGGCAATAATTTTTGGTGGGAGGCCATTCCAAGATTTTGGAGAGTGGTCAAGGGCCACACTTTTCTGTGGAGGAGATGCAGGTTGGGTGCAGAAGAGTACACAGGGTAAGGGATTGGGGTGCAGGAGATGGTGTGATGTCTCAGAGGGAGTTTGGGTACAGGAGGGGGTTGGTATCTGGGTCAGGGGAATGCGGTGCAGGATCTGGGAGGGTGTTTGGGTGCACAAGAGGATTCTGGGCTCGGGAGGAGTATAGGAGGTGGTACAGGATCTGGGAGGGAGTTGTGACCTGGGAAAAGGAGGTGCAGAGGGCTTTGACGGTGACCTGGGGGAGGGAGTTGGGGTGTAGGAGGGGCAGGGATGCCAGAGGCAGGTTCTGACTGGGAGGCACTTACCTAAGCCAGCAGCCCTGCAGCACCCCCAAGACAGGCGGGGCTCCCTGACTGCTGTAGCCCCAGATCACTTTAAACTGCTGGCTTGTTCCTTCCATGTGGCTCTCCACTCTAGGAAGGGGAAGTGGCTTGTGCTCCCTCCTCCAAGTCAATCTCTCAGCTCCTATTAGCCGGTTGTTTCCAGCCTATAGGATCTGAGGATTGGGCTGGGGGTAGGGAGATCACACGAAGCCGCCTCCTCCTCCCTGAAGGGCAGAGAGCTGCATGGACTGCGCTTTAATCCATGGCAGCTACTTGCCTGAGGGTCCCAGAAGGATGGTCATTGGGCTGGATCTGCTGGCTTGGCAGGCCAGAACTGGCCCTCGGGCTATATTTTGCCCAGCCCTGTTGTAGATGCTAAATCCAGTTCCTGTCTTATGTTTTACTACTGTCTGCTATTGATTCAGTGATCAAAACGAGATATAATCATTTAGATGGGACTCGTGGTGTAGTTTTATTGTCCTCAACTCCTTTTGAAACCTGTAATTCCACACAGTAAACCACCAGTAGAACTGTATTGATCCTTTGAATGGCGGTTACTAAAGTATTGTCTGAGAAAGCATCCACTGAATAGAGATTATGAACTGTCAGCCTGTTTTCATCAAAGCCCATGTGATGGAGAATTTGCCTGTCACAGGTGTCTATCCAACCTGCTCTTAAGTATCTCCAGAGATGGAGATTCCACAGCCTCCCTAGGCAATTTATTCCAGTGTTTAACCATCCTGATAGTTAGGAAGTTATTCCTAATGTCCAACTTAAACCTCTCTTGCTGCATTTTATGCCCATTACTTCTTGTCCTAGCATCTAAGACCAAGGAAAACAATATATCTCCCCTCCTCCCTGTGACACCCTTTTAGATACTTGAATGGTTTAGAATATCCTGAAAAATGCATGGAATGACGTGAACACATTCTATATGTAGACTTCCTATTGAAGTATAACCCTTTAAGTTGATTCCAGAAAAAAAACTTTTATAAATCAGTAACCTCACTAGCTCCGCTGTGAAACTGACCTAAAGACTTCCCACATTTGTATGTACAGTAGAGTCCCGATTATCTGACCTAAATGGGACTGACAGGTGGTCAGATTAACAAAAATGTCGGATAATACGGAAATGGCCCGGGATGTGAACAAATTTTTCGCTGTATTGTGAGGGGGGTCCAGACCGCTTTAGCCAGCCCTCCCATTAATCACCCCCCACACCAGCTGTGCCCTGCGAGCTGCCCAGGGGGCTCCCACCCTGTTGCGGGTTGCCAGTGTGCTGCACCCCGAACAGCCCGGAGACAAAGCAGCCAACAACGGCCGTGGCTCGGCCCCTTCCCCACCTCCCGGAGGCAGTGCTAGCCCATGCCCCTCAGCCCCACATGCACCTCGCAGCTGGATCTCACACTCCCCTCTACTCTGTGCTCTCAGACTGGTCCCTCTGCTTTCTGGAGTCAGGGCTGGGTTTGAAAGGGCCGCTGCTGCCCAGCCTAGTCCCTGCCACGCAAAGGATGGAGCAGGAGCAGAAAGTGGCGGCTGGGTGGCTCCGGAAGAAGGCTGGGCCAATCTGCGGGCAGGGTGGAGGCTGCGTTTGTTATCCCCAGCAAGTGTCGGTAGCGCAGCTGGGGCGGGCGTGGCCTGGCTGTGGGAGCCCCTGGAAAGCGACTTGGGCTAAGCATGGAGCAGCCTACGTGGCTACCCCTGTGTCGCCCCCATTGCACCTCTTCCCGCAACTGCCTCCCCCACAAGGCCTCATGCCAAGAGGAAGGCTCTCAACTCTCCCAGCAGTCATCACCACGACAGGCAATGGAGTGGCCCGGCCACAGTGCGCTGGGACCAGGGCACACTGACAGTGGCAGTGGTATGGCTATGTTGGATAAAGCAGAAGGTCGGATAAGCGAAGGTCAGATAATCGGGACTCTACTGTATATTGATATTTTAATAATTTGCAACTCTCTCCGGGTATGTCTACACTACCCCGCTAGTTCGAACTAGCGGGATAATGTAGGCATACCGCCCTTGCAAATGAAGCCTGGGATTTGAATTTCCCGGGCTTCATTTGCATAAGCCGGGCGCCACCATTTTTAAATCCCAGCTGGTTCGAACCCCGTGCCGCGCGGCTACACGCGGCACGAAGTAGGTAGTTCGAACTAGGCTTCCTAGTTCGAACTACCGTTACTCCTCATTCCACAAGGAGTAACGGTAGTTCGAACTAGGAAGCCTAGTTCGAACTACCTACTTCGTGCCGCGTGTAGCCGCGCGGCACGGGGTTCGAATCAGCCGGGATTTAAAAATGGCGGCGCCCGGCTTATGCAAATGAAGCTCGGGAAATTCAAATCCCGGGCTTCATTTGCAAGTGCGGTATGCCTACATTACCCTCCTATTTCGAAATAGGAGAGTAGTGTAGACATACCCTCCTTTTTCCTTTTATTATTAAACCTTTCATTTAGTTACTAAACAACTGGAATCAGTGGAATTACTAGGTAACATCTGAGACTCTCATTAACCTGGAGATAAGTGACTGGTCCTTGGGATTGGTGAACTTGACATATGGTAAATCAGGTTTTCAGTAAAGCCTGCACTATATATTAGACTTGGCTGTCTAGATGGGAGCCAAGGGCTGGAATGCTTAAAGGGGAACTGTATTCGGCTTCTTCTTAACTAGTGTGGTACTGCAGAAGCTGTTTTGTTACTGGCTTGGTGAATCTAATTACAGAAGAAGTCACCAGTTTGGAAGATTATCTTCCCTACATCTTGCAGTCTGCCTTGAGTGGCCTTCTTAGTGTGGCTCATCAAGGCATCCTGCTCACAGCAGCACTCACAGTTAAAAAGTTTTGTTGAACTTCTAACAGGAAATACTCCTTGTCAGACTAGCATTACTTTGCCCCCCACTCTCCCAAACTGACATTTAGCAATTCATGTTTATTAATTTTGTTTTCTAGGAAATAAGGTCCCAATGAGACCCACTTTGCTTCCTTTTCCCTGGATTTTTATTATTCACTTCATTCTGTTTTTTATGCTCTTTTATGTACTTGCTCTGTGGCAGCAGCCGCAACTTGCACTTTGCCTAAAGTCACTCAAGATAGTATAAAAACTCACTTATGTTCTGGCATGATTTATTGATACCATTTTAATTTATGTATGATATAGCGAAGCATGGGGATTAGGGGACAAGGATGGCTGGGAAAAAGGAAGTTATCTTGGTCTCCCAAGCAAAAGCTGGGATTTATTTCAAACTCAGATTGATTATGGGCTGCACAGTTTTTATTACATTAATTGAAACTGAAAATGGGTTTCCACAGCCATGTTGTTCAAAGGAGATGACTTCTCCCCTCTGGTGAGGCCAGTTCATAAGAACAGCCATACTGGGTCAGACCAAAGGTCTATCCAGCCCAGTACCCCATCTGCCGACAGTGGCCAATGCCAGGTGTCCCAGAGGGAGTGAATTGAACAGGTAACAATCAAGCGATCTCTCTCCTGCCATCCATCTCCATCCTCTGACAAACAGAGGCTAGGGACACCATTCCTTACACATAATAGCCATTAATGGATTTAACATGAATTTATCTAGTTCTCTTTTAAACCCTGTTATAGTTCTAGCCTTCACAACCTCCTCTGGCAAGGAGTTCCACAGATTGACTATGTACTGTGTGAAGAAGAACTTCCTTTTATTTGTTTTAAACCTGCTGCCCATTAGTTTCATTTGGTGGCCCCTAGTTCTTATATTATGGGAACAAGTAAATAACTTTTCCTTATTCACTTTCTCCACACCACTCATGATTTTATAGACCTCTATCATATCCCCCCTTAGTCTCCTTTTTTCCAAGCTGAAAAGTCCCAGTCTCTTTAATCTCTCCTCATATGGGACCCTTCCAAATCCCTAATCATTTTAGTTGCCCTTCTCTGAACATTTTCTAATGCCAGGATATCTTTTTTGAGATGAGGAGACCACATCTGTACGCAGTATTCAAGATGTGGGTGTACCATGGATTTATATAAGGGCAATACGATATTCTCTGTCTTATTCTCTATCCCTTTTTTAATGATGCCTAACATCCTGTTTGCTTTTTTGACTGCTTCTGCATGGACGTCTTCAGAGAACTATCCACAATGACTCCAAGATCTCTTTCCTGATTAGTTGTAGCTAAATTAGCCTCTATCATATTATATGTATAGTTGGGGTTATTTTTTCCAATGGACATTACTTTACATTTATCCACATTAAATTTCATTTGCCATTTTGTTGCCCATTCACTTAGTTTTGTGAGATCTTTAGTTCAGCTGTTCAGGTCACACTATCACCAGTGTTGGGGGATGAAATTGACCCATTCCAATTGAGACCATTAAATAATTGCCCATTCTCATGTTTAAAGCAGTTAGCATCTATACTATTTAGTTTTGCTACCCTATATACTAAGAGCTGTGGTTTCATTGCACAAATATACAAGGCTTTGCCATCCCCAGAGGAATTATGCTTTGCATTGTACTAATGATCTAGCTACTCATGTGAGTTGTTCATTTGCATGTTAATAGAACCTGCTCCAAGAGATGTTACCTAGAGCTTGTCAGCATGGGGCTTGAAAACTGGATCAAATCAAGTTAATTTACTTTGGAAATGCTTGTGTATGCACAAGACAGACCACCACACCCTGCACTAACTTTGCATTCATCAGGAATGCTGGAGTAAGCTTGCAAAGTGGACAGAGTCAGAGGACAACCAGGCTGTTTGAAAAAGTGAAATTGTACACAAGGACCCAGAAGGAGAAATGCAGCTCTCCTAGGTGATCCTGGCAGCAGCCAAAGACAGCATCACAGTGGCTGTGGCCAAAGACAGGTGTCATCAGGGTGAAAGAGAGCATGGAAGGAGACAGAGGTAGTAACTCATGGGGTATGTCTAGACTACATGGCTCTGTTGACAGAGCCATGTAAACTAGTTTACCCGGCATAGTCAAAGAAGCAAGGATTTAAATAATCCCCGCTTCATTAAAATAAAAATGGTCACCACGCTGTGCTGACAATCAGCTGATCTGGCACAGCGTGGCAATCTAGGTAAACCTCATTTAGCTGATTGTCAGCACAGCGCGGTGGCCATTTTTATTTTAATGAAGTGGGGATTATTTAAATCTCTGCTTCTTTGACTATGCCGGGTAAACTAGTTTACATGGCTCCGTCGACGGAGCCATGTAGTCTAGACATACTCATGGATGCTATCCTGAGCCAAAACATGCTCCTCTAGGCCAGCAGAGCCTGCAGTCCCATAATTTGGGATCCGATCTAGGGATGTAAGCTACTATTTGAGTATCCAAGTAGCCTAAGCTTATTGGGTAGTCAAGTCACTACTCGACTACTTGCTTCCTGCCCCTTGCTTCTTCTGTATCAGAGGCATCAAGGGGAGGGGGAAGCAGGAGCCTGTGCAGGTGGAAACCAGTTTAACAGACAGTTCCCTTCAGCACCATCTCTGTAGGGGCAGGGAGGGGACAGGAGAGGCAGAGGCACAGTGGGGGACCCGGCGTGAGCTGGGACTGCTGAGTCCCGGCTTGTGCTTGGTCCCCTGCTGCAGCTCTACATTTAAAAAGAGGAGTCGCAGCAGTCCTGGAGCCGGCACAAGCCAGGACTGCTCAGTACCAGCTTGCACCGCCCTTGGGAGCTAACCCCCTTATCAACTAATCGAATGGTCAATGGAAATTCCGTGAACTACTTAATTAACTTATTAACTGCAACTTACCATCCCTAGTCCAGTTATGTCCTTAACCAATATTTAACATCCCTAGGCTTAACTGAATAGTCGAGTAACCTCATGACATTTTATTGGCTAGTTGATGATTCTATAGTCCTCAGGGGTGGGGCCAGCAGCCACTGGATCAATGGCAGCAGTGTGGGGTGCTACGTGGGAGCTGATCTGCAAGGGGAGCCAGTTTAACAGTTTTGCGGACCAGCTGCCTGTCGCCCTGTGCTACTGCTTCTGAGAAAGAGGCAGCAGCGCAGAATTGCAGCAGTCCCTGTCTAAGGGGGTCTGAGCTCCTGGACCTGGCGAGAGCCAGAACTAATCTGGGGTGTCTGCCCGCCGGGCTCTTAAAACCATTGAAATGCAGAGCTGAAATGGGGGTAGGTGCTGGACTTGTCACAAGCCAGGACTGAGCCAGGCTCCTGGCCGGCCTGCTAAAAAATTTACTGGAAGGGAGAGCGGGATCGGTTAATGGATTACACTATTATATACCTACTTCAGCCCCAGGACAATGCTGGCTACTAGGACCAACAGGAACTCCTACCCACTGCATCCTTGCAAGAGTGCTTCCAGCAGTTCCCACTCACCTTTTCAATCCAACTTCTGGGATTACTTGCACTTGGTTGTCCAGGTCTTTTGAGCCCTGCAATGCCCCTGAAAATGATGAGCCAAGACACCAAACCCCAGAATCATGCAGAGAAGAAGAGCCAAAGGTAAAACATATACTCACCTTTCAGTCCCCTTGCACCCTGTCCTTCCCAAACTGATGTATTTGAAATGTTCTTACTATTGGACTTTCAGTTTTGTTTGCACTCTTGGAGTAATTAAAGATTTGGGTTTAGTTGGTTAACAAAGAAGACTGCTTTATTAAATGTATTTCCAAATACAAAGATACTGTTTTCCTATTGGCTCCATTAAAGCTTTATTGGTTTTTTAATTGTAGTTTCATTAAAAAACACACTTTACAATACATCCATTGAGTCATCATTGCACTTAATCCTGCCAACTGCAGGCAGTGCTTGCAATGTCTACAACACCATCCCCACCTCCAGGTGAACATATTCAGATACATAATTCAAAATCTGAAAGGTAGATATTCCTGGTAGCATTCCCATGGGTGTTTGTTCTAAACATGATACCATGGCTGGCTGCTTGAACCACTGAACAAGTATCTGCACCTCGCCTTCCCACCCATCACTAAACTGTTTCCTTTGCTCTCACAAATACTGTGTGAAACAGACAACACATGATTAAGAGTGGTTAGAACATTTATTTCTGCTGCTTCCAACCTATTTCATAAGCAGAATCTGCCTTTCAGATAAATGCACTTTAGACTGCCCTTCCACACCCATTCAGACAATATTTAAACTGTCACTTCCTTCTATCCAAATGGCCTGTGGACTACTTTGTTAGTCCAGGCATTAGGGAAAAAGCCCAGTGTCACAGAATAAACAGACCAATCTCCATACCATTAACGGCCACAGTCATTCCAGGGTCTAAACAATCCTTTCTCTATTAACTTAACTAACATTGAACATGGTAGAAATGACAGACACTTGAGGCAATTAACTGCCCCAATACAATTTGGGTAATCCATGCATGCAAAGCCATTAATCATCTCCTGAGCATTACTAATCTTCATGAACCAATAAGACATCACCTTATCAATGGCATAACAGAGCAATGTGAGCATGGCCCCAACAGTTATCTCCCCACATCAATTTGAGCGGCTATAGATCAGTATCATCCTGGGATGGCTAACTTCCAGATGGCAATGGCAACCCATTTCTCCACGGGCAGAAGCAACACGTGTGTGGGGGTGTCACATCTTCCCCCCCCCTCTCTCTCTCTCTCACACACACACACACACACACACACACACACTCTCTTTGTATAACTGAAGCCCTTGTTTTCATTGTGGACAATACACTCCCTGAGGGAGGACGTTGGCTCACTATGCAGGTGGCTAGAAATGTCGTGTGGTTTGGCTTTTGGATACTAGAGGAGCCAGTAAAAACACCTCATATAGACTCTTCTTAACTTTATTATGCACAGAATAGTAAAGGAAAGCAGTGCATGGTCACAGAGATCTATTTCAATACACAGGATAGTCAGTACAGACAATAATATAACACCTTCACCTAGGGCAATACCCAAGATACTTGATTTTAAGGATACTTATTTATATAAATCTCACACACACACACACACACACACACACACACACACACACACACACACACACAGTTCCACCGCTAAGACCTTACAATTCTCAGATGATTAAATGATTCTCAGATGATTGTCAGACGGGAGGTTGTGGCCTTGTTGTTTCCCCATGCGCAGAGGCGTCCACAATGCATCTGTCAGTAGGAACAGGCACAGCTTCTAGCTGTAGCAAGTAAGGTAGTGGGGACCCCTTACCCAATCCCTCCCACCAATTACCTTTCCTATCCCTATTTTATAACAAAGCGAGACTTGACGTGGTCGTTCTAGTGTACACACTCTGCTAATCAAACTACACTATACTTAATTGATAGTTCTATGGCTGCATCAGTGATTTTGCTCATTAGCATTGTTAGGTCCCAGTACCGGGTTTCTCCCAATGTTCTTGGCACGGTTTCTCTATACCAATAGTCTCAGTGCACTATTGTTTAACACACTCCTGACTTTCAAAGGTCAACCCTTGGCCTGGCCTACGTGCTTTCATGCACTAGGCTCAAATCAGGCCTGGTTTGCCTTATAAGAAGCTTCACTTTGGTCAAGGCAGCCATCGCTAGTCTGGTCCATGCAGGGCCAGACACCACAGACATTATTATTCTGGTCAAGATGAGGTTGTCCAGGCTCCCCTACAAGAGAGAACCACTTCATTCTAGCAGAGTGACATACACTGTGCTTAGACTTAGACATGGACCTGCACTCTTTGAGACACAGAGGCTATGTCTAGACTATATCCCTCTTTCGAAAGAGGGATGTAAATTAAACATAGCAAAATTGCAAATGAAGCCAGGATTTGAATTTCCCGTGTTTCATTTGCATAATCACGTCACAGTGTTCTTTTGAAAAATGCTATTTCAAAAGTGAAACTGTGGTCTAGATGCGGTTCTTTCAAAAAGAAAAGCCTTTTTCGAAAGATCCTGTATTCCTCATTTAGGAAAAGGCTTTTCTTTTCGAAAGAACCACGTCTAGACCATGGTTTCACTTTCAAAATAGCGTTTTTCAAAAGAACACTGACATAATTATGCAAATGAAGCATGGGAAATTCAAATCCTGGCTTCATTTGCAATTTCAATATGTCTAATTTACATCCCTCTTTTGAAAGAGGGATGTAGTATAGACATACCCAAACTGTTTCTACCTTATGGTGAATCAGACCTCACAAGTATTCTGCAATATAAATGTAGGCCAGGCAGCATGAAAGAGTTTTTCACAGCACCTGCTTCAGATGTCTAAAACATTTATGTCACCATTCCTTTTCTCCACTGTAAACTTGGAGAACATCACAGTAGGCAGTCTCAGTGGGTTTCTATCCACTTAAAAACAGGAAAAGATCCAAAATATAGTTTAGCTTATGTGTAGGTCTTGAACCACACTACAATCTTTCCTCTAGAGCAATTCAGTAATGAACGTACATTTACCAGTGTGGATGAGTAAGCTGTTTGAAGAGGACATAGGATGTGTAGTAAAGTCAGTGTCAGCGCTCAGATTTTAACTAATGGCACTGTTCTCTGTGCAGAGTCTTGTTGACATTAGCTATATGATAATTTTATAAAATACATGGCAAGGCACAACCATGTACAACATTTGAGGGCAATAATGAGAACAGAAACAAAGATACTGAAAGATCTTCAAGATTAAGAGTCCAAAGTATACCCTTCTGGCCTGACTCAACCACTGTGCTGCACAAGAGTCCTTTTCATTTCGGTCTGGCATGTACTGAAAAATTCAGATCAAGGTAATGGATAGGAAAGGACTCCAACAACCTCCCCCAAAAGAACTAAAAATGGACTCTAGCTATAATAAAAACTGGTACCCTCACTGGTAAAACTAGGACTGTAGCAATGCAGTAAACCTTCCTTCTAATAGGCTTCTCTTAGTGTGCTTTTGACACAAATGGAGAGGGCAGGTCAAAGATAGAAGATTGCTCTCGCTCTCCTTTCGGTTCCTACCCCAGGGAACATCACTTGCGTGAATGACCTCTTTTCTTAGCCACTGGTCTGGAAACTTGCTATTAATTATTTTCTCCCATTGATCCTAAAGTTCTAGAAATTCATCCAGGCTTTTCAATATACTAATAATATTCTGTATTAAATGCAGTCTTTCCCTTTCCTGCAAACTTCCCAGTGTAAACTCTAAAATCAGCTTCAGTTTAAAATGACTGTAGCAGTTTCAGTGATTTGGAAGATAATGAAAAAGAGCTTTAGAAGTCACTTGGCAATTCACATGAATTTGCAGCAGCCTGCACTACATGCTTAGGTGTAATCATAAACTATGACTGAAACTGGGGGCAACTGATTCTATTGACTTCACTGGAGTTACTTCAGATGCACTATTGTCGTGTTTCTCAAACTGTGGGTCCCAATCCCCTGGGGGGTCGCGAGCAACTTAGAGGGGGATCACCGTATCACAAAGTTGGAGAACCCCTGCACTATTGTTACTGATCATTTTATCCCTTCTACTCACAGGAGGTAGAAGTGTAAGAAACCTTTTAGAGCATCTAAATCCATCATTCATCCAATATGGTGTTATCTCCTGTTATATATTTACTAGGTTGTTGACCAGAGTGGATAAAAATGATTTAAAAAAAATTGGATTTTTTAAATTTAAATCAAACCTTTTATTTTTAAATAATCAATAAAAAACTAAAATTCTCATTGAAACAACAGTTCCAATTAAATCGTATCACAAATAATATGGATCAACTTTGCAATGCATCATTCTTTGTGACTCTCTGTATGCCTTTTAGTATAAGTGTAATTTAACATGTAAATTTCAAGCTGTTTGCTATGTTGGATGTTGCTAGAAAAAATAGTTTAGTTTAGCTAATCCTTATGGCTTAGTTTAATAGTTAACTAGGTGTAGAATCTATCACCCAAGTATACAGTTCAGAAAGCTGCAGTAAGAGAAATCTAGAGTTGCAATTTTCTTATTTTATATGTGCCCCCTGCTTGCTGCGCTCTCCAAACCCCTTTCTCTGGGGCAGGGGTTACCAACCTTTTCAAAACAAAGAGCCAAACTACATCAAAATTCAGAACAACTGGTCAACAGAGAGCCATGTAAGAATGCCCATTTGCATGACTGAACTTGTACAACTGAATATTATTGATAATTGTCATAATGATTAATCTCTCTCTATATATAAAAAAGTTTTTCCTGCCCAACAACAGAATGACATCCTCACGTCAGAGTGAGAAGGGGAAGTGGCATGACCTACCCACAGTCCACCCCCAGAACACCTGCTGCAGGCATTCTGGTGGCAGAGTGTTGCTGCCCCCTGTGCTCGCCCTCCCTAGGCTCCAGCAGCTGGGGAGGTGGAAGCTGTGAGGTCTCTCCCTCTCCCTTCCCCAGTGCTCTGGGGAGGCGGGAGCTGCACAGCCTCCTCTCTGCCCCCTCCTCCCATCTCTACCAGTGAGTGCAATAGGGATGGAGGTGCAGGATCTGGGCAGGAGATGGGATGCAGGAGGGGGTGAGGTCTGTGTGGAAGGTAGAGTGCGGCAGGGGATGAGAGTGCCGAGTCTGGCCAAGAGGGATGTTGCAGGAGAAGGCTGGGGGCAGGGTGTCTGTCCAGGGGGGAGGTTGCAGGAGCAGGCTGGGGGTGCAGGATCTCGGTGGGGGAGGGAATGCATGAAGCACTGAGGGTGCAGGGTCTGGGTATGAGGGACTGGGGGGGGGGGGGGGGGAGGAACAGTTACTTGTTTTCGTGCCGCACACTGCTCCCAGGCACTGGAGGCTTTCTCTGCTGCTCCCTCCAGCAATCACGTCTAAACTGAATTTGATTCTATGTTCTATTCATGTGTGATGGGGCATCTGCCTCAAACTAGATTATAAAGAATTAATCTCAGCAGGGAGCAGAGAGTGAATCCTCCAAGTGGCCCAGAGAAGCTGAATAAGGCACAGTCAACTAGGGAGGAGTTTCAAAGAGCAACCAATCCGGGCTCAGCAGGAGCTGCAGGGCTAAAGTGAAGAGTTGCTGCTGGGAGCTCAAGGAGCGAAGAAACCTGCAGCACTTTGGAGGGACAAGAGGAGCAATAGGGTGTTAGTGACTAGCTGTTGGGACTGAGTAGTCACATGCAGAAGTGGCCCAGGGAGACAGTAGCATGGTGAGAAGAAAGGAGTTGCAGCAAGAGGCTGTATTGATAGGGTCCCTGGGTCAGAGCTCAGAATAGTGGTCAGCCTTCTCCCCCACTTTGCCACTGGGAAAGTGGCAGAACTTGGATTGTTTTCCCCCAGCCTGCCGCCCAGAAGGGGGAAACACAGATGGTAACACAGCTGGAGGGCCAAGTCATGAAGGGGATATTGTGGTTTCTGAAGCGGTGAAAGGGGCTGCAGGTGGACAACCCCAGACAGGGGTTGTTATCCTTGAATGACTAGTAGGAGGTGCCAGACCAGCAGAGAATGATATGCCTTGTGACACCATGTTGCTAGTGTCTTTAAGTATTTGCATAAGGTATGGTTGAAAAAGATACCTGACGCCTTACTCTTTAAATCTGCCCCAACAGAAACACCACAGTTTCAAATTGGGCTGGTGAACTGGGAGGTTCAAATACATGCTGGGGAAAAGAAAAAATCCTAGATCCACAGATTTACAACCAATAGATTGAGTCTGGCCTCATAATTTCATTTTACCCATACCCCAATACTGAGCTCAGCAACCCGAGTTTGACTGAAGACTGGACCATTTTCTAAAAAATACAAAGAAACCGGCCTTTGGCGGGGAAAATGGGCAAACAAGTTATCTGGGGAAAAGTGTTTCCCAAGTTGAATTTTGAATATTTAGCATTCTAAGCTGGCGTTCAAAACTTTACTATTTTTTCATATTTATTGTCTATGGTTTTTATTCTACTATAGACAGCTACTATATATACTGCACATTTACACAGATATAATTTAACAGTTCCTGCATGTTTCTTGCCCATACAATCCCAGTGCCTGCCAAAGTGGCATTTCTGCAGTTACAGCAGCATGATACATGTCCTTTTGACACCTCTGCAGGTAACAATTTCTGTGCAATCATTGGCACTTGGCTGCAATGACATTACTTAGTTACCAGATCTCCAGTGGTTTTGGTCCAACCTTCATTCTTTGGCAATGACACTGTGGGATTGTTGCTGTTTGCCAGCCTCCACATGGTGGCTTGAAAGTGAGTTCTTTGGACAATACATCACTTGCATGGGGCAGTGGAGAACAGTATCATCTGTGCCTTGTCGCAGCTCTCCTTAGCAGGTAAATTGTACGTGGTGAAGCTGAACTTTTCTACTGAAATGTTTTTTCCATTCTGTAAATCATCCTTCTCTGGGTGTCTCAGAAGTCCATGTTTCTCCATGAATATTATCCGAGCAGTTTTCTTGCTGTTCCCTTCACTGTGGGAAACAGTATCACAGCCTATCAGCACTCAGATGGAAAGAACTGTTTGTCTGCTTGAGGAATTACATGCAGAAGCTTTTCTCAGCTGGGATAATTTTTTTTGATCCATCCATAAGTTGCTTCAAGGCATTTTATCTTAGTGTGCCAGTGCAACTAACAGAAAAATAACATTATTGTCTTGTTGACTTTTTGTTGTGTCAACACATTTATATGCATGCAGGACAATACAATCCTAGTGTCTGCCTTTTTGTGATCAGCTTGTAATTCACTTGTGCCCAGAATTAGGTTTGATTATTTAATTGTACTATCTTCTGTGAACCCACCAAATATGTTTTGTGGAACATTGTCTAGGAGTTTGAGAAGAAGCAAACCAGATAAGCCTTATGTTTGTGATGGGCTAAGAGATCTGTCCAGCTGTCATGAAGCAGAAGAGATCTATCCTCAATGATTTTCCAAATTGGCCTGGAAGCTTTGGAGTATGTCTTTTGAGTCATTCCTTTAATAGAATCATGTCCATTGTGTCATTCCATTAGTAGAATTGTGTCTGTATCTGTCATAGAATCATAGAATAATAGGACTGGAAGGGACCTCAAGAGGTCATCGAGTCCAGCCCCCTGCCCTCAAGACAGGACCAAGCTCCACCTCCACCATCCCTGACAGATGTCTATCTAACCTGTTCTTAAATATCTCCAGAGAGGGAGATTCCACCACCTCCCTTGGCAATTTATTCCAATATTTGTCAAAGGTTACATCCAACCGGCAGAAGTGCTGTCCTGAATGAAGAACTGAATCAACCAAAATGTTTGCAAAATCACCGAAGACTGTACATGGAACAGGTCCCCTCAGTGCTACTACACATAGTTGGCCATCAACCCCCAGGGAGGAGGCACTATTAAGTATACTCTCAGGAGGACAAGGGATATCTATGGCTAAAATGTCTGTTTATAGTAGACGTATTTCCAACTCTGTCAGTTTGTCTCCGTACGAGAAAATGGAACTAGCATTAGCTCATGATGTATGTTGTCCGTCTTGCATCATAGGCAGCGATGCACTATAGTATGACATGATCAGCCTTTGCTCCTACCTTGTCTTGGATTTTCCTTTTCTTCCCCAGATGTACTGAAACAGAAAAATGTCAGTGCCTTGTCTTTTTCAGTGGCTCATGGAATTTGGTATGGACACTTCCCTCCTTTGGCATCATGAGTCATTCCTGAACAAAGATACACAGTTGCTCTTGGCCTAATATTTCTGCCTTTGGCAGAGCTTTCCAAGTCTTCTCAGTAGTCAAGTGCCTGGTTGAAATGTTTAAAGAGTGAGCTGGAGGCTGGCTCACTACTCAATAATTTGAATCTTTGAAATGTCATTAGCACATTATTTTCATCAACAGGATTATGCTACTTTCATGTTCATGTAGATTAATTGCAAGTCTTTTGGACATCTATTCTACTACTACAATTTTCAACAAATTTGGGCTGCAATTTGGGCAGTGCTGTATCAATTCGAAGCAACTCTTTGTAGTTCTCACACAGCTCCCAGCATTGTGAAACGTGGACAATTGTTTGTGTGGTTCTGGAGAAGGATGCATCCAAGCCCAACATATTTAGGTGTCCACTTCTTACCTCTACTTCCACTTCTCTGAAATCTTACACAATACTTACAATTATTCCTCTCTCACTTTCATGTACTCCTGCAACATTATCTTCTGTGCCCTCCTGCTCCACACCACCATCTTTAACTTCTCCTACCTCAGCTCTTCAAAGGAAATCACAAAAAACCATGCATGTTTGTATGACAATGTTAGTGCCTTTTCTTCACTGACATTAAGCCCGAGCTATCCAGTACGAATAAGAATACCTAAGCATAATTTCAGTACTGTACATACTATTGAGAGAAATTCATCTTTCAGCTCAGTCTTGTAAACTGGAATTGGCGATAGAGTTTTCTTCTCCTAAAATGTCTAACAATTTACAGAAAGAGATGTGATGGAATTTGACAGATGCTAATAATGTTTTCTCTCTGAAGCAGGTTGATCACGTAAGACAGTTAATTGATAAGTACCATTAAGATGTAGATTAAGCTTTTCTTTGAAAGTTGCCATATAAACTAAATCAATATACGACCTCTCCACTAGTTTAATTTGAGAGAAAACAGTAACGAGTCCATACCCGTGAAAGTTCCAAAATGGGATTTTTTTCTGCACAATATTTTAACTCATTACTAAGCTAGGCCTTTGCTAAGTCAGTAGCACACTAAGTGGTTTCATGCTTAGTATTTGTTACTTTTCTTAAGAAATATTTATAGTAATTATGATGCAGCCTTTTTTGAGGCTATAAGGTTACTACCTCAGCTATATACACACTGAGTTTATATTTGTACTCTGCCGCCTCAAGTATTTATTTGTTCATTTTAAATGTCCTTACCAAAGTTCTTTCTAGAACTTCTATTCTGGCAAAAAATACAAAGATTCCACATCACTGAAGCCCTTGTAAAGAACAATTAGGAAAGGGATAGATGAGACAGTAACTATCATAATCGAGGCTGGTACATAGGCGGATGCAAAGGGTGCGGATGCACCCTCCCACGGTCCTTCATGATCTGCCCTGGGGCTGATTCTAGCCAACCTAGAAAAGGCAGGGGCGGCGCATTTCCCCAGTCTCCTTCCTCCGTGCTCCAGCTGGCCAGGGGAAAGCAGGGAGGTGTGCAAAGAGGCACACTGCCCCAGCCTCCCTCCCCTGCACTCCGGATGGCTGGGAAAGGCTGGGACTGATTTTCCCCTTCCTCACCCAGGAACAAGAGCAGGGGCGGGGCTGGGCCATGGAAGGATTAAACTGGGCTGTGGGGAGGGTGGGGGGGAGAGCAGCCACCAGCCCCTCCCAAAGATAGCACCCCTCCCCCACCAAAATTCCTGCATATGGGCCTGTAATCCCACGATATAAATCCATTGCCCACACCTGAAATACTGCATGCAGTTTAGGACACCAAATCTTTAAAAATATATTAAAAATAGGAAAGTTACAGATACAAGCAACAAAAATTACTAGGGGGTACGGAACAGCTTCTGTATGGCTGTTTCTGGTAAAAACAGGCTACATCTAAACTACACCCTTCTGTTGGCAGAGGGATGTAAATTAGACGTATCGAAAGTGTAAATGAAGCCAGGATTTAAATATCCTGCACTTCATTTGCATAATGGTAGCTGCCACTTTTTTTTGGAAACAGGACTTTTTGATAAAAAGGCAGTTTAGATGGGACATTTCCCTCAGAGTACAGGTTCTTTCGAAATGGGGCATTTCTGTTGAAACTGCCCCGTCTGAACTGCCATTTTTTTTAAAGTCCCATTTCAAAAAAAAAGTGGTGGGCACCATTATGCAAATGAAGCGCAGGATATTTAAATCTCGGCTTCATTTGCACTTTCGATACGTCTAATTTACATCCCTCTGCCAACAGAAGGGTGTAGTTTAGATGTAGCCTATAAGAAGAGATTAAAAATAGTGGGATTGGTTAGCTTAGAAACTACACTAAGAGGTGAATATGATAGAGATCTAGAAAATCACAAGCAGCATGGAGAAAGTAAATAAAAAAGTGTTAGTTACACCTTCCTATAACACAAGACCCAGGGTTCACCCAATGACATTAGCAGACAGCAGGTTTAAAACAAAATATTACTTCACACAACACAGTCAACTTGTGGAACTCTTTGCTAGGAGGGATGTTGTGAAGGCCAATAGTATAACTGGGTTCAAAAAAGAACTAGATGAATTCATGGAGGACAGGTAAGTCAATGACTATTAGCCAAGATGACTAAACCATTGATTGCCAGATGTTGAGAAAGGATGACAAGGGCTGGATTGTTAGCTGATAATTGTCTTTTTTTTTCATTCTCTCTGGGTATGTCTACACTAGCCCCCTAGTTCGATCTAGGGAGGCTAATGTAGGCATTCGAAGTTGCAAATGAAGCCCGGGATTTGAATATTCCGGGCTTCATTTGCATCTTCCCGGGTGCCGCCATTTTTAAAAGTCCCTTAGTCCGAACTCCGTGCCCGCGGCTACATGCGGCACGGAGTAGGTAGTTCGAATTAGGATCTCTAATTCCAACTACCGTTACTCTCCCGATCTCCACGAGTTTTCAAAGATAATGGCCAAAGGCGTCGCAATGACACTTGCCAACTCCCTTAGTACCCTCGGATGCATTAAATCCAGGCCCATGGATTTGCATATGTTTAGCTTTTCTACATAGTTCCTAACTTGTTCTTTCCCCACCAAGGGCTGTCCAGCTCCTTCCCATACTGTGTTGTCTAGTGCATTTGTCTTAGAGCTGATCTTGTCCGTTAAGACAGAGGCAAAAAAAGCATTAAGTACTTCAGCTTTTCCCACATCATCTGTCACTAGGTTACCTCCCACATCCAGTAAGGGCCCCACGCCCTCTCTGATCACCCACTTATTGCTAACATGCCTGTAGAAATCTTTCTTGTTACCCTTCACATCCCTGCTAGCTGCAATTCCAATTGTGCTTTCGCCTCCCTGATAACTCCCCTGCATTCTCGAGCAATATATTTTATACTCCTCCCTAGTCAACTGTCCAAGTTTCCACTTCCTGTAAGCTTCCTTTTTGTGTTTAAGCTCACCGAGGATGTCCCCAGTAAGCCAATCTGGTCTTATTAGCTTTTCTTGCTGCGCATTGGGATGGTTTCTTCCTGTGCCTTTAATAAGGCTTCTTTAAAATACTGCCAGCTCTCCTGGACTCCTTTCCCTTTCATGTAAGCATCCCAGGGAATCCTGCCCATCAGTTCTCTGCTATTCTCCTTTCTTCCTTCGGTCAAGATCCTGAAACCTACCATCTCATGATCACTGCTTCCCAGGTTGTCACCCACCTCTACTTCCTCTACTAGTTCCTCCTGTTTGTGAGAAGCAGGTCAAGCTGCACGTGGCCCCTGGTTGGTTCCTTCAGCACTTGTACCAAGAAGTTATTCCCAATATTCTCCAAAAATGTCCTGGATTGTCTGTGTACTGCTGTATTTGTCTCCCAACAGATGTCAGGATGATTAAAGTCCCTCATGAGAACCAGGGCCTGCGATCTGGAAGCTTCTCTCAGTTGTCTGAAAAAAGCCTCGTCTACCTCATCCAACTGATCTGGCGGTCTATAGAAAACACCAACCACAACATCAACCCTGTTGCTTCCACCTCTAAACTTAACCCATAGACTCCCAACAGTCTTTTCTCCCCTCTATATACTGGAGCTCCGAGCAAACATACTGCTCTCTTACATACAATGCAACTCCTCCTCCTTTTCTCCCCTGCCGGTTCTTCCTGAACAGTTTATATACATCCACGACAGTGCTCCAGTCATGTGAGTCATCCCACCAAGTCTCCATTATTCCACTCAAATTGTAGTTCTTTGACTGGGCCAGGGCTTCTAATTCTTCCTGTTTGTTTCCCAGACTTCTTGCATTTGTGTATAAACACCTTAGATAGCCAGTTGATTGCCCTACCTTCTCCATCTGAATGAGGAATCTTCCCTTGTTGCTCGTTTCCTTCTTGCATTTTCTTCCCGGTATCCGACTTCCTCACTTACCACAGGGCTTTGGTCACCATCCCCCACAAACCTAGTTTAAAGCCCTCCTCAACAGTTTGTAAGCCTGCCCACGAAGATGCTCCTTTCCTCTCTTGGTTAGGTGGATCCCATCTCTTCCTAACAATCCTTGTGCCCGGAACAGAGTCCCATGGTTGAAGAAACCACAGCCCTCTCTCCAACACCACCTGCACAAGCATATTCTGAAATTTCAAACTGGATTATTCCATGTAAATACTGCTCCTCTGTTGGAAAGAAACTTTGCAACAGTGAACACTTCACCTGGCAACATAGGTACAGTAAAACTCCATTGGTCCGGCATCCAATGCTCCGGCACTCCTGATGTCCGGCACCATCAGGAACCCGGAAGTGTTCTGGCTGCCAGACAATTGAAGCTGCTCTGCGCCCCCGGTTTCCCCAATCAGCTGCTGCTGAAACTGACCAGCAGCTGAATCGTGGAAGCCGGGGGCAGAGCAACTGGGGTGCTGCTGGGTTGGTCCCCGTAGTGCTGCCCCTCGGGTATGCGCTGCAGGACCAACCCAGCAGCACCCCAGCTGCTCTGCCCCAGGCGTCCCCAAGTCAGCCGCTGCTGAAAACTGATCAGCAACTGACTCCAGGAAGCCCGGGGCAGAGCAGCACCTGGACCAACCTGGCAGCACCCAGCTGCTCTGTCCCAGGTGTCCCCAAGAGCAGCTGGGGTGCTGCTGGGTTGGTCTCGCAGCACCAAAGGGCGGCGCTACTGGACCAACCCGGCAGCACCTCAGCTCCTCTGCCCCAGGTATCCCGGATTCAGCCGCTGCTGAAACTGACCAGCAGCGGCTGAATCGGGGACACCTGGGGCAGAGTCGGACTATCGGAAGGGGGGGCTATGAGGGATTTGGGGTGGCATCCCCCCCAGGCCCCTCATAGCCCCCCCCCTTCCGATAGTCCGGCATATCTGATAATCCAGCACCCCCTGGGTCCTAAAGGTGCCGGATTATCGGAAGTTTACTGTACTTTGGATTCTCACATTTCTAGGACAGATTAAGTCAGAGAAGGTTTTATGGTCTCCACTGCAATTCAAATATGAATCAATTCTAACTTAAACTCTAAGTATACATGCATTTATGTCTGTATTTAATTTTACCTTCAAAATCCCTCTCTGTTGCTATTTAAAGTCCCCATAGTGCCTGGATATGTACAAATGCACTTCAGTCCTGATATCCGGTAGCTAACTCACATCTAAGCCCTGACAAGATTTACAAACTAGACTTACCCTGCCTATCAAATTGGCACATCTTCTGAATTGGTCTCCCTCACAAAACATAGCCACAGGATATGGTAGCATCACCCCCAATCCTTATATCCCATCAGCCAAGAGGTTAGAGCACTCATCCAGCATGTGAAAGAAACTTTTCCTAATATCTCACCTAAATCTCTCTTGCTGCAATTTAAGTACATTATTACTACTCCTGTCCTCAGTGGGTAAGAAGAACAATTTATCACCCTCCTCTTTAAAACAATCTAATACATACTTAAAGACATGTCCCCCCTAATTCTTCTCTTCATTAGAAGAAACATACCCATTCTTTTCAATTTTCTTTTACGGGTTAGGTTTTCTGTGCCTTTAAATATTTGTTGCTCTCCTCTGGACTTTTCTCTACTTTGTCCACATCTTTTTTTTTAAATGTAGAGCTGAGAATGGGATACAGGACTCCAGCTGCAGCCTTATCAGCACTGAATAGAGCGGGAGAGCTATTTCCTGTGTCTTGCTTACTATATTCCTGCTAATATATCCCAGAATTATATTTGGGATTTTGTTTTTTGCAACAGCATTAAAGTGATGACTCTCATTTAGTGTGCAATCCACTATATCCCCAGGTTCTTTTCTGCATAATTCCTTGCTAGGCAATCATTTACCGTTTTGCCTTAGTGCACTTGTTTATTCCTTTCTAAGCATAATACTTTGCATTTGTCCTTATTGAATTTCATCCTATTCAATTCAGACCACTTCTACACTTTGTCAGGACCATTTTGAATTCTAATCCTGTCCCCTAAAGCACTTGCTACCACTCCTAATTTAGTACTGTCTGCCAAATTTGTTAGAGTGCTGTCTATGCCTGCTATCTACTCATTCCTCTGTGACTGGAATCTGCTCCTATTTCAACACAATCTGCTCTTTGCTCCAGATATCTGACTATCTCCCCCATAGCTTCCCTCCTTACGTTGGCAGGGGGTAGCCCTAAATCCTCAGACTTGCCTATAGCCTTGTACTACTTCCCCACCCCGCCCCTATAAGGGTACCTTCCCATGCACATAATTCAGCAGCATGTAATCAGTCACAGGTGTACTAGAAGCCTCCCCCACAAGGGGCTAGTCACCCTGTGACATGAGGACACTCAGCCAGGATGTGGAATGTGGGACCCTAAGTTTGGGTCCCTGTTCTATAAGAACAGGACTTTAATTGCATTTCATACATCTTGGGTGAGTATTCTAACTACTGAGCTATAAGATAAAAAGCAGAACAGTTCTTCCTCAGCTGTGTTTTTTTTTGTCCTCCAAAAAAAGGACCCACCAAACATTTCATGGCTGCAAATCCCATGCAGAGGTATATGTCTAATTCCCTCTAAAGCCTCTCCTCAGCATCTTCTATTTCTGGCTCTTTACTCAACTTGCCCGTCTTTGTGAATCTCATTCTTAAATTCCTCTTGCTCCCCATGCATTATATGAGGAACCTGGATGCCTAATTGCAGGCTGTTGATTCCACTGGGTGACAGCAAGTCTAAAATTAGACTCTGCAATTCTGAGCCTAATTCATCTTTATGGATCTAGCCCAAATTTGCTCTCAAAACATAGTGAAGGAAAATCAAGGATTCTGCCACATAATACCAATAGATGTTAAAGTCTCCCTAGGCAATGCTGGAATGCTAAAATAAGCTGATTTAGAAGACCTAGTGAAAACAGCATGTGGGGTGGGAGGGAAGCATTATCTGGATCTCTTTATGTGGCTTGACTTGGAAGCCAGCCAGTGGGCTGAAAGAATTTAACATTACACACACACTAATATTAATCACAATACGTTCTGGATACAAAACTGTGTTTTTATTACAATGGACTGTTTTGTGTAAACGGTCTACTACCAGTGCAATGTTTTCTTTGGTTCTTTAGACTAAGCAGGATGTCTAACACCACATCATCTACTGCTGAAAACAAGACATTTTTGAAGCATGCAAACTACCACGACTCTCTTTCCACGGAACTGTCTTCACTGGTTATTTCTCTCAGTGGCTGTTCTGTTTTCATTTGACTGTGTATTTCAGCAGTGCTACTACTCACTGCTTGTAATGATATTAATGGAGTTATATAAGGAAGGGCATTAAGAATACAGTAATTTTAATTGAGATCCATCTACACTGTAAAATCATAGTAGCACTTATGATTAAGTCAATTAAGTCAGATTTGTGCTGTGAGGCTAAAAATAGTCATGTAGGCATTCCCATTCAGGCTGCAGCCTGAGCTCTGAACCCCAGCAAGGAATTCGACTTCTAGCCCATTCAGGAACACCTACCCTGGTATTAAATTGTAGCCCTGTTGTAGCAGGAGCCTGAAGCAGTTGACCCAGGCTATGTGACTCTCCTCAGCTGTGTTTTTTCGTTTGCTATATAGACATGCTGAGCATGTGACTTGGTAGAGAGAACAGTCAACTGATTATTAGGGTTTATTCCCCTCTCCGGCACTGACTTCTTCGTGAGACCTTTGGCAACTTACTTAACATCTCTCCCGCATCCCCACACTTTCTCTCTACTTCAGTTGTCCCATTTGTAAATGGGGATAATACCACCTCTCTCGTATAAGTGCTGACCCTCATTTTATTAGCGTTTGGCAAGAACTTTGAGTTCCTCAGAAAGCAGGAGCCACAGAAGTGCAGAGTACTATTATACACTATAATAACTTGTATCTATCACATTTTTAGATGACCCAGCATTCCATATGGACCCCATTCCTAACTGACCTTTCAAGAAATAGTGTACCCTTAAAGAGGTAGAAAGAGCAACTAGAAAAGAGGCTGTTCGTTATCCTAGCAATAGTACAAACCCAGCCAAGGGTGGCCACGCGTAATGTACACATCTAAAATATTTTTTTAAATAATGGAAATAGCTGTCCACCACAATGTACTTTTCTCTTGCTGATCTATGGTTCTTGAAGCTAAAAAATGAATACTCTCAGTACTTTTCATAAAAATGATGAACCACCATTAAATTGTGGAACAATGACGCATTTAAAACAAAGATGTGATAGAGGCAGTGAACTGAAAGAGAGCATTTCTGCTGAAAGCAAGCACTATAGAGAATGTGTCAGCCTTTTGCTATGTGAGTATTTTAGGTATTCTTTTTGGTGCTTATGAAAGAGAAGACTAACATAACACCATGAGCAGGCATAGTGCCAGCAAGTACTGTGTAGATTTCTGCAGAGTTTTGCCAATACACTTCACTCCTGACTGGCATCCCCATCCCTTTGTTCTACTACAAATCTTCCTCTCTTCAGCACAAATAATGAGGTCAAACACATGTGGTGTTTTGGGAAGTGAGTATAGTCCATCAGAGCCTTTGTTTAGAATTCCAAATTCATTTTTTTCTTTTGTGACCCAGTTAGTTCAGCTTTCCAAGAGCCTATTGTATTCAACTTTGTTACAGATAACAAAGCTAGGGGATCTTTGGAACTCAACCAGTGGACTTTCTCAAAGAAAACTCTAAAGTGACTGGCTTGCGGCATGGCATGTGGGAATATTTTATCTATTTCCATGTATGACAAGCGCCTGCCCCAAACACATTCAGAGAAATCAACAGATCGCACTAACCACAATAAAACCCACCTCACCCATCACTCTCACCTTAATTTCTCCCCATCAAGGTTATGTCCTTCCCACACTCTCCTTGAAAAACTTAGGGAAACAGATTAACCTTGCAGTTGCTTTCAAGGCCACCAAATTCAGAGCCTACTAGAGCAATGTTTCTCAACCTGTGGTACAAGTAGTACTGTACTTGAGAGAAGTCTGGCGGGTTGTGGGGGTGGTCAACACATCTGCATTTTGGAGAAAGCTGAAGTTTTGTTTTACTTTTTATAGCGCTTTATTATTTTTCTGCTTTTCACACCCCAAAAATTCATCGCCTGTCCAGCTACAATTAAATTGTTTAAACAAATGTGTTGCAATGGTAGCAAAAAAATGTGTCTTAAAAGTGTAGGGACTGGTGATACTTATAATTTTTTTAAAAGGAGTACTTTATAAAAAAAAAAAAAAAAAGGTTCAGAAACACTGTGCTAGGGCAAAGGACAAGCATATGACCAAGGTAATGACTTCTCTGTGAGATGCCCTGTCCCTAGCCCCTTCTCACTGAAAAGTGGGGACTGACTCAGCTTGACTGACTCCTCTCAATGACAGGTGTTCCGACAAGCAGAGGGCCAAGTCTTTAAAGGTATGTAACAAAGACAGCAATTGGCACCTTGGTGAAATCCTAGTAGGGACCCAACACCCGGTGACATCAAGAACTCAATGTTTTTTTTCCAACAGCCACAAGGGCTCAGACAGCTCACTTGTTCTTGCTTAATGCAGGCAGTGTCCTGCGTGATGAAGGGCACCCCACGGCTGGGGCACTTAAGGGAAACAGCTAGGGTTGCCAGGTGTCTGGTATTCACCCAGACAGTCTGGTATTTTCACCTCCTGTCCAGTAAAAAAATTCAGAGAATACCAGACACCTGAAATATCCGATATTTTCTGAATCTTTCCCTGGCCAAGAGGCGAAAGTGCCGGACACCTGCCAACTCTACAAACACTCAGCACCTGCTCCCCAACACCCCCAACCCCCTGTCCCCATGCTTACCTGGTTCCCCAAGGCTGCTGGCACAAAATGCGGTCTTAGTGCTCAACCACTCCCCTGTTCCTATCCCTGCACTCACTCTTAAAGGGGACATGCTGTTTTAATGCTATTTTTTTTTGTTTTTTGCTTAAGTCCTTGGAGTCCCTTTTTTTGTTTGCTTGTTTTCTTTGCTCAACAACTTTGTTTCCCCCCCCCCTCCTTTTTTTCCCTTTCATCAGAATTTTTTCCCTTTTTTGGGTGGTGGGGGTGTTCGGTATTTTTGTTTCAAGCATCTGGCAACCCTAGAAACAGCGGGCAACACACCCAGGCGCCCCCACGGTCTGCCGCACCCCAGGGAAGCGTCTCCCTCACGGGAGTGCCCCCTCCCACCTGCCGGGCTCCCGCAGCCCCAGCGCTGCACTTGGCCTGTGGCCGGGTCCCGCGGCATCAATCAATCCCCGCGGGGCGGGAAAGGCTGGCGCCAGCCCGGGCCGGAAGGGGCGGCGGGGCCTGCTAAGGAAGCAGCAGCGGCAGCAGCGCCGGGCCCGTGTGACAGGCTTGTGCAGCGCGGCCTGGCCCCTCACCATGGCCAAGCACGTTTTCCTCACCGGAGCCCCAGGTAACCCCGCCCCGGGAGCGGCCGGGCGCCTGCTGGGGGCGCAGCGCCTCCGGTTTGCAGCCAGCCTCCCCCCCCCAGCGCTCAGCTGCCGCCGCCCCCAGCCCCCCTCGTGATCTCTTCCTCCCTCCCGAGCCCCGGGGCAACCTCCCCGGCATGTTACTGCCCACCCCGCAGATGCACGTACGCAGCCTCTGTGGCTAGTTTCCAGACTGAGTTTCCGCCGTCTCACTGCGATTGCAACTGTAGTAGCACCGCTGTAACTAAATCGGTCATTTATACGGGTGCAGAAATCCCCGCGTGCAGGACAGCTGTTTCTCTACTGGACTCCCCCCACCCCCCCCCCCCAGTCAGCGTAAAGGAGAGGGTTTTTTTTTAAACGATGATTACATTGATTTCTCATTCTTCATTGAAGCACCCACCAACGTGCCTACGTACAAGTATAACAATTGTTTTTCAATTAACCCAGTCCTTTTTCAAATAATAGGCAGTATTGCAGATCTGCTTTCTGGTTGTCTGCTATTTGGGTTAGAAAGACTGAATTCAGTAAATCGAGACCATAAATAGACTTCCGACCACTATTTTTGTGTTGGAGGGGGTCTTGATAAATTCTAAGCCCACATCAATTAAACTACAAGCATTAGTAATTTCCTTAACATTAATATTTCTGTAAGTTAATTTTAATGAGTTAGCTTGTTCAATTTAATTTACATTTATACTGCAAAATCATTGTCCTTCTATTTTGAGGAGGTAATTGGAACCCAAATGAGTTGAAGAAGATTGAATGCTTTATTGCTGCAAGGCAATATGATTATTGTTGAGGTAAAACAGACAGAAATACTGTTGTTCTTTTGTTATAAGTTTAATTAATAAACCAACAATTTTTATAGCTTAGCTATCAAATTCAAAAAGTGAGATTATGTAGGCCTAATTCTCCACTGCTTTATGCTTCCTGTAGTTGTTTATACTTGTGTAGAGTGAGCATAAAATGCTGGTAGGTGAGAATGGTAGCACTTATGCCCACTTTGCACAGTATAAATAACTACGGAAGAGGCAAGATGGTGAGGCAATCAAACCGCTTGTGTCTGGAGAGTGCCTAAGGCTGTACATGGTATCATGAACTTTCGTGGGCACAGCCCACTTCTTCAGATGACCAGAGTTATGAGTTGGAAATATGAAAGCTCATGATACCATCTACGTGTTTTGTTAGTCTATAAAGTGCTACCAGACCATTTGTTGTTTTTTCTGTAACAGACTAACTCGGCTGCCCCCTGAAGATCCTAAGGCTATACAGACTTCCTTTACAGTGATTTATCTACCTACGATTTTAAATTGACCCAGTTAAAGCAGGAAATCCTCCCTCCTCTACATAAATGTAACTGGTTTAACTCTTGTTTGTATAAGTTTAGTTTGTATTGGTAAACTACTAAATTAAAATGACCAAGTTACAATTTTAAAATCTGTTTAGGTAAATCAGTGCAGTTTGCTTCATGTAGACAAGGCCCCTGAGTGCTGAAGAAGCTGATACTGCCAGTGCCATACTAGTCATTTTATTTTTATTTGAATGCTCATTGTCACTTTGGCATCATCTGTCCTGCAGTTTGCTCTGTATTGTGAACTGCTGCTGATCCCACTGCTGGTGCTAATTGGAGATTTCCATAAATATTGACTCCTAGGAAATGATGAATATGAGCACCTGATTTAGCCACTAATCTCAAATGAATGATCTTTTAAAAAATCTTTTCGTCTTGGGTTTTTCAAAAAAATTAAAGGAATTAGTTTTTTCATAGATTAACATAATAGCTGTAAACATAACATAATGCGTATATTAGTGAGAATAATGAAGTACAGGTATTAGTCTCATTAAGTTCTTTCAATATCTTTTACAACTGTTGTAAAGCTGTTGAGTTCAGAAGTAATTATTAAAACCAGTAATGGATTGGAACAGTGGTCTCCAAACTTTTTTGATCATGCACCCCATCAGTAAAAAATTTTTGAGTACACACCCCCAGTATATGCATATTTATAATTTTTTTTAAAATTTACTCTTTGACCCTCATTAGCCACACACCTGACCAGCTGTTAACCACGCCCCTGACCCCATTAGCCAGGCCTCAGGAGGTAACACTCTTGGGGTAAGATGGACACATGACCAGAAGTAAAAGGTGTCATGTGACCCCTCTCTAAGGACTTTTCCCACCATCCTCCTACCAATAGGGATTAGTTTGGCCCCCACCAAGCTCCCCTCATGCAACTATCCTGCAGTTGCATTAACCCAATGTGTGTGACGTTAACTTAGGGGCGAAGGGGGCAGAGAGGCTGGGGGAAGTGTTCCCTCAGAGTTTCCGCCCATGAGCAGAATGACTTTTGTGTTGTGCACCAGGTTCATGTGGCTTGTTTGGATGTGCCACTGTGTCACCCAAGTTATTAATAAATATCGTATAAACCTCTACCTTTTCCCTCTGCTGCCATGTGTCCTCCTCTTGCTCCATCAGCTCCCCTGATGCCTGCTGCCCCCTCATCACCCTCACCCTCCTCTGCTGTCCTGACTCCTGCCCTTCTCACTACCCTCAGCCCTCCTGTGACCTGCCCCCCTTCACCAGCCCTTCTCTCCCCCGTGCCCACTCCTCCAGTAGCCCCACTCTGATCATGTGAGCTACCTCCCTCTATACACCTGCCCTGCCTCTCTCCTCTGGTGCTGTCCCTCCCTTGAAAGTGTCTGCCCTTCTGCTTCACCCCCAGCATCCTCTGGCACCTGCATCTTTCCTTACCTCTGCACCTTCTCGGTGTCTCCCTCTTCCCTCACTGCCCCTGCCCCCTTTGCCCTCTTTTTCCCTGATGTCCACCCCCTCACCACCCTGTGCCCCCGTTCTCCTCATGCCCCTGTGCCCTCACACATGCCTTGCTCCATCCCCACCTTCCTCATGCCCACCCCTTCTTTCAAGCCTTATCCCAGCACCTCCCCCTACCCCCTCTAGTCCTCAATGCCCTTCCCCCTCCTCTCCCAGAATCACCCTGTCCCCCCTCCCACTGACACCTCCCCTCCTGCCCTTTTCCTCACTGTCTCCACTTGGCCCCCTGGCATTTGTCTCTCCTCCATGCTGTCTTCCCCTTTCTTCTTCTGACCTGCCCTCCTCCCCTCAGCACAAGCCCCTTCCTCTCCCACCCCTTCCCCCTATTCTTCCCGTACCTCCACCCCCAGCCTTCCAGTTTGAATCTGTGATCGGGCCCGGCCCCAGCTGCTTCCGTGGTCCCAGACCATGTGCCGAGCCTGGAGCTGGGTCGTACAGTTTTAAAGTCCCGGGCCGTGATGTCATGGCACGCCCAGGCATCTCCCCTCTCAGCTGTTGCGCGGGTGTTTGAACACGCCGCACATGCGCTCCCTCGGATGTCTTGCGAACCAGGCATCTTCCCTCTCAGCTGTTGCGTGGCGGCATGCACTCCCTCGGATCGTCTTGCGCACCCCCTCTGATCGTCTCGCTCACCCCCTGGGATGCACGCACCCCACTTTGGAGACCACTGGATTAGAACACTATGTTTATCATAAAGCATTTTTAATATCTAGTATAAATCTCACTAAAGGGACAGTCTAAAGATGTTCAGTTTTACAAATTGAATTTAACATAGGTCTGTCAAATACAGGCATTTACATTGCTCACTGCCATAATATGTGGCTGGTACAACAGTGTTTTAAAAACCCTCTTACCTTGCCTAGCCTAATCCCATGCAAATGCTAATGTAGATTAAACCAGTATCTGAGGATAAAAGTGACTGCTACCTTTATTCCTTAGATAGGGAGCTCTTTGGGGCAATCTTGTTCTGTTTGTACAGCACTCAGCACAAGGTGGTAGTAGGACAAGGCTAGGGCTCTTAGCATAATTATTATCTGTATTATTGTAATGTCTTGTAGGGTTGTGTGGTACAAGACATGATAGAATTTGGCCCTGTTTTTAAAAGCATTTAGGTGCCTAAAGATGCAGAGAGGTATCCATTTGGATTTTCAAAGTCATTTTGTCTTCCCAGGCCTGATTTTCAGAAGCAATGAGCTGTGCACTCACTGCTCCTCTGAAGCCAATGGGAGCTGCAGTTGCTCAACATCTGTGAAAATCAGGTCCATAGGGAATTGTTATTTTTAACCATTTACTCTAAAGATGAGTTGAACTCAGACCTTTTGGCCAACAAGAGAACAAATGGCACTGGAATTAAGGGAGGTTGCGTATGACAGAGGCCAACAAACCTTCAAAATGTCATGTGAAACCTTTTTTCCCCCTTCTCCAGGATAAAAAGGTTTAATGTTTTTCTTACTTCTGATTTCAACAATCTGTATAAATTGTGTGTAGCCAGCCATCTGTCTGCCAAATGTGATTGCTGCCTCAGAATGGGCAAGTTTAAAACCAGGCTTTATGCTTTGCTTGCACTAATAACAGGCACTTCCTTATTTTAGGGATTGGAAAGACGACATTGATCCAGAAAGCCATTGAAGCCTTAAAATCCTCTGGGGTCACTATTGATGGATTTTACACACAGGAAGTCAGAGAAAGCGGCAGGAGAATAGGATTTGATGTTGTCACATTGTCTGGGAGACAAGGAGCTTTATCTAGACTTGGGTACTGCTATTTTAATAGATTATGGTGGTTACTGCTTTAGGGACAGTCCTGCAAACACCTTCATGCCTTAAATGTCCCCTTGAAGTCAGTGGGATTTCCACATGCAGCGTGCTTTCAGGATCACATTCTTTGTTAGATTCTCTGGAATGATGCCTTCACTTGATGCAAACATTTGCATCTCTGCCAAGTTAGCCTAAAAAATCCTACCAGCTCAGAATGGTTGTCCGTCTTCTCCCTGCTGCAGAGCATCAGTCAGCTGGATTCTCTGACTTCAGAATGGGCTCAGAATCCCCATCATACAAAGAACATGCAAGCTGGTTTCATGATCCCAGCCACTATTGTTTAGGTTGCAAGGAAAATAACTTGCTTCCTCAATTACTTTCTAAGAGACAGAACAGTTGATTCTGAATCAAGGAAGATAAGTTCAGATAAGCTGTTTATAACAAGCTACTGACTGTCCCATAAATTCCATAACTGTGTTTTTAACGAGGCACGTATTTCAAATCACTGGGTAGGAGGTACAAAATACATAAATCCTGCTTCACTAGACATATACATCATGCAAAACTTTGGCTTCTTCACCCTGTTATCCGTCTACATAATATTTAATATCACACTTAGATCACATTGTGAATAACCTATAATAGTGTGTCTATGTAGTAGTAGAAAAAGCTATTTTCGGTAGCTTATCCACTGTAGATTTTGTGGGAGGAGAGAGCGGGGAAACTGATAATCACGTCTGCCAGCACAGCTAAAACTATTACGGCAAATTTGTGGTTAATTTTATTTTCACTTTTTTTAATTTTGTAAATTCAGTTCTGATTCTTCTTCTACAAAACGTGAATATCGTGTTGGACAGTATGTAGTAGACCTGGTTTCATTCGAGCAGTTGGTACTTCCTGTGCTGAGAAATGTAAGTATCCTTTGAAACCTTCTGCAAAGCAAGTATAATGAACAGAGTGTTATCAGAAGGCTTGATAGGTTAAAATTGTTGGGTAGCCATAATGACTTCTGTTTTAGGTTTGGATGTCCTGCACTCACTGCAGGTCCTGAAAGGGAGAGAGCAGTCTCCTGTGATCTGTGTGACTTTCTGGAGACCCCTTTGCCTCGCTCATCAAAACCGTTCTTTCTGATCCACCATCACTCTGGCAATACACACATCATAGAAGCACCCTTAAGGCTGCACTGTTATCAGCTGTGGCAGGGAACCACAGTCTTGGATATTGGAGGATTCAGCAGCAGAGTTTGCTGGGGTGAACAGCTGTTTCAGTTCAGTCTTGCACCCACAAAATGTATTCGTTTCTTCTGGAGAATGCCGATGGAGGATTTCCCATGGAGTCTCAAGAAAGGAAGCTTGGACCAGGACCAGAACCTGTTATCTTGCTTGCTGTGATCCACTTTTCCTAGCTTTCCTTTTCCTCTGAATGTGGAAAGAATGTTTCAAGTGGAAGCAATGTTTGTTTGGTCTTAATCTTTCTCTCTTTTAATTAACCTAGTTGCAAAAAACTTGCAGACTTGGTACATCTTCAGTTACTGATACTAATGTTGATAGTAACTTGAGGATCAGTCCAGTGCTGCTTGCAGAGCATTCTGGGTATATCAGAGTAGGACCTCTGTTGCTGTATGTCAGATTCTAGATGTTTTCTACGGAAGGCACGTTCCATAGTACAAGTGTTGCCAACATTGGTTTTTATAATTTCTCTTTCCAGGCTCCATACACAGAGTAATGGGAACAATGTTTCTTCACTTATGAAATGTATTGGTGACAAAACTTGCACAACCAAGTGTCTGAAGTGTATTTCAATGAAGAGTAGTCCAATGTGTGTGTTCCTTTGTGTTACATCCTCCTCTTTCCTTCCCTTCACATGCTATCTGAAATGTATTTAAATCACATGTGAGGTAGATAGGTGGTAACCCATCAGATACTGTGCTTGTAGTCATCAACAGATAATGTCCTTCCTGGAATTGCTGCTCTACCACCTCTTGCTCCTAAATTAAACGAAAACAGATCTTTTGTCAGCACCTTCCAGTAAACAGTGCAACAGCTGCTGAGACCACTACTAGAGAAATCTTTTTGATGGTGATTTCATTACATTGCTAAAAGCAAGTCAGGCTAGGGAGAAGAGAATTTTGCAAGACCTCTGAAGAGGACAGGAAAACAGACTAGATAGGAAACAAAAATGAGATTGAGATTATTTTGTCTAACACTTTGGAGAAGGAAAAATTATTCAACTGTGTGGCAAGAAGGAGTGGATTGAAGGAATTTGAAGGGGGTAGGAGGACAAAGGGGAAAGAGGACATCAGTAACATTTACAGATTTTTTTTTTAATTTAAAAATGAAGCCTGATTTACAGTAAACTTAATCTGGGGGAAAAGTCCTCACTAAACAAGGGCTGCACTTAGTATACTTAAAGGATTATATAACTGATGATTTAAAAATATGAGTTTAAATTGTAGCAGGAGAGGTTTAGGCTGCATGTTAGGAAAACAGGGTGGCTAAACACTGGAATAAATTGCCTAGGGAGGTTGGTCACTGGAGATATTTGAGAGCAGGTTAGACAGACATCTATCCTGGTACTAGGTCCTGCCATCGGGGCACAGGACTGGACTTGATGACCTCTCGAGATCCCTTCCAGTTCTAGTGTTCTATGATTCTATACATTCAAAGAGAGATCGTACTAAAAGAAATCAAGTAATATTCACTTTGCTCACAAGCATAGTGGAGCTATGTGAATGTGTGAAAGAGCATGAACGGTAGAAAGGAGTTGGAGAATTTCCTGCTCCTGTTGAAAATAGTAGCAAAAGTCCCATTGATTCAGTGGGAGCAGGGTCTTACCTATAGGTCAGTGGTGGGTAGCTTGCGGCCCATCAGGGTAATCCACTAGCGGGTTGCGAGAAATATTGATGATGTTGACTTTGTCAGCATGACCCCGGCAGTTCCCAGTGGCTGCGGTTTGCCAGTCCTGGCCAATTGGAGCTGCAGAGGGTCATGCCTGCAGATGGTCAGTGTCAGCAAACTGTCTAGTGGCCCACCAATGCTATGCATGGTACACAATGGGAAGAGAATAGTGTGAAATGGAAGGACAGCATCAGCTTGGCATAGGAAGAGATCAGTGGAAAATAAGAGTAGGTGAAGTAAAGTGGAAGTATAAGAATTAAAGAGGGATAGATATTATATTTCTACTAACGTGCCACCCTTCTGTAATAATACAAATAATCTTAGATGGTTACCATTAAATCTACAGGGATCACATTAATATTTTTGTAGGAACTATGGGACAGCAGCATATGCCAGGTAGTCAAGGTCCTTTTTAATGGATGGTTTGTAGAAATAGCAAAATATGTCAGATATTAGTCTCTTGAGTACCAAAGCCCCACTATAATTTACTGGAAAATGTAGAATGTCAGTCTCAAGTTTATGTTAGTCTGCTTTGATCACAAAACATCTTGAAACAGATGTATGCTATTTAACATATTTGTGGGACTGCTTAGACTCTATGGGCTAGCTCCTACTGACTTCACTGGGAAGGAGAGTGGATGCTAAAATGGGTTCTGATTGGGGCTTTGGAAACTTATCCTGAAGGGACTGGGGATTTTGTACAAAGAAGCAGCTCCATTTCTTAGCACTTTCCTGGTAGCAGGTACTGTTTTTTTCAGTTCACTGATCTGTAAAGGAGTTTTAGATACAACTGTCCCACCCTGTTGGGAGTCAGACATCTGTAAGGACTCAGCTCTGAAAGGTTTTAGGAAAAACATTATGTAGTGCATCCGTTTTCGTAGACACTGACATTTTCTATCTTCACAAGGGACATGTAGATGGGTTTCTCCTTAAGTTACATTCAGAGCTGGATTAACAGGGAAGTTTTGACTTGGGTTGATTTGCTGCTTACATACATAATAGAATTTGATTCTTCAGTTAATTGCCTCAGAAGAGGGTGGTGAACGTGCTTTCATCTAATCTGTAGCTTGTCAGATTTCTGTACTTTATTGGTTTGCGCCATCTTAAAAATGGTTGTAAAGTGAATGGCTGAAGCGTCAAACTCCTGTACTACCAGTGGCATGCATACCAGTTTGGTTACCCCTGCCTTAATTGTAAGTGTATTTATCTGCTGACCCATGCAAATGCAGAGTTTTGTGGGTGCAGTGGGTGTGAATGCAGCTTTGAAGACCTACTGCCCCTCAGACTTAACTACAGTAGCTGATGTGCAAAAATACTATCACATTTCTGCAAAGCAGTAGCAGATGTTGAGGCCTTAAAAGTCCGTTTCCTTGGGAGAAGAAATCAATGACTTGGAGTCTGAATATTTTCTTATTGTAACTTATTTATATTATACACACCAGTTCATGAACAAGGGTAGTCACAAACCCCATGCAGACATTCTCTTTCTAAAATCTTAACCCACTAATGATTTGTTCATCGGAAGCAACTCTTCACCAAAAATTGACTCTAGTTAGAGAAACTGAGTTGGAGAGCAAACTCTCCTACTGTTTCCAACAATTTTCTCCAAAAGAACCTACGTCACAAAACTAAAAACAACATACTACATCTTCAAAGCTTCTGTGCTACTCACATGCTAGGAAAAATAACTCATAAGATTGTGGAACTGCGCCATGTGGTAATTGCTTCCCTAAAACTGCAAATCTCAGTCAAAGAAAAACTGTTGGCTCTTCCTTTTTTTCCATTTGGGATCCTGTTGCTTTGTTAGGTAATAGACTCACTGGCTGCTGACATCCTTAGTGACTGGACTACCTTTCCTGCCCTTTTGCTCTAGCTCTACTTCAGTTCAGTTACTTCTGAACTGACACTTCTTCAACGAAGAAGAGTGGCTCTTCAGTCTTGATTTCTTTCTATTTTTAATCCATTTGTGTATCTTTCCTATAGGTTGATCTTGACGGTGACACAGAGAAAAAAGTATACATAATAGATGAGATTGGTAAAATGGAACTTTTCAGCCAATCGTTCATCCAAGCTGTTCGCCAAATTCTGACTAGTTCAAGGACCACGATTCTTGGAACTATACCAATACCTAAAGGCAAGCCATTGGGTCTTGTGGAGGAAATAAGAAGTCGAAAGGATGTGAAGGTGTTCAACGTAAGTCATCTTCAGGATTTTTAAGGAGCCTTTCACTTTTAGGTCACCATTGTGAATCTGGCTCTATTTGAATGCCATCAGTGAATGCCTGTTGGATAGCCCTAGAGAAATGAATGAAATGGTCCTTGTTGAGTTCTTATTGGGTAGATGTTCACATCACGCGCACACACACACACACACACAAAATGGGCACTCTTGTTGGCAGACTCTCACCAGAGAACTAAAGAGTGCATGAATGGGCCTGTGGAAGTAATATTAGTATTGTTGTTTCTATAGCTCCCATCACCATGGTGTGAAAGTGCCAGATCAGCATTCATTCTTGCTTTCCAGTATAATTCATGTTTGAAAACTGACTTGCAGAAGCTTTGCTGCCAGTGATGTGTGAGAAGAAAAGAACCTAGCTTGACAATGAACTCATGCGGAGTTTGCAGGATTGGTAATTAGAGAAGAAAGATGGGAGCATTGTAATTGGAGCATACTTTATCGGGAGCCATGGAGACACAACAACGTGGAGTCCATTATTATGATCCCTAATGATCAGATTAGAACTGCACTTTAAGACGCTGCAATTAAGTGTAGACGAATTTTCAAATTCGTATCTTAACAGTTGTGGTGGTGTCTCCTTATAGAAATATCAGTTTAAGAGGTTTGTTTATTAAGCATCCAGAAATATGCTAGATGTTTAACAAAACAAGCAAAACATTAAATTGATCTCTTGCCTGCAGTTTAATTTTGTGCTTCATATTAACCAAAACTAGCACACAGAATTAGACCATATTTCGAGAACAGAACACTAGATCCTTATGAACTACAAAAAAATAATAATTGTGACTTGTCAGAAAATTAGGATGCACAGAGAGAATATATCAATGCAATACACCGTGCAAATAGATACTACTGTATTATAGTTCATGATTAGTGATATAAGTTATGAGTGCTTACTATATTTTGTATACATCGTAATTAAAACTGAATACATGATGAAGGAAAAAGTTATTTTGGTGCTACTTAATATGCTGCATGATCTTAGTCTGTGCTCTTTAAATCACTATGAAATGTCTGCCTTACTATGCCAGGCAGCTCCCCAGAATATTCACTTTAATTGTCAAATATTATGTGGTTGTGTGAAATTATACTAATGGGATTTGATCGTTCTCCCTCCCCCCGCCCCCTTGGATATATTCCTAATAAGGACACGGTCATGCCATTGACCATTTCTGCATCACATCAGAATCTGTATCCTGTCCCTGCAGCCTCCATGGTGAGTTATCTATCACCACTTTCATCTGCTAGTCATCAACCAGTGTGTGCATTAATGAGCCAGAAGCTTTATTCACCTGTGTGTCCGCAGGTAGATAAATCAGCTGGTGGCCTGCCAGGGGCTAACCCTGGTGAACAGCGTCCTGGCCGCTTATTGCCTCCCCCTGCTTTAGTGACTGCTCACTTTAAAATCCAGAGAAGTAGACCACATGTGGTAACAGGCTACATCTTCCTCACTGCTAGGATCACAGCATCAATTATGCCAACTCCACCTATGCCTCTGCTGACTTCTCAATACTAGGCCATCTGCTCTCACTCTTGAAGTTATGGAATTTTTGTTGCCTTTACTGGGTCTAGAGTGTAGACAACTGTATCATGTTCTCTGAGAAAGCCAGCAGTCTGTTTACAGTGGTATGATCATGATATACTGTTCTCATTCTATGGAAAATTGTTTACTCAATCGATTAGCTCACATGCGGGAGATGAGATATGTAACCGATTGTGATGGTTCCCAAGTCACAAGGGTCTAATGTACTGAAGCGTCATCTGGCAGGCTATCTGCCTTGCATGTTAACATGAACGTATCTTGCACATTAAGAGGTAGATACCTGTTCCTTCCCTGCTGGTTCACATTTGTGCATGAAGCTGGATCTGAAGCTGTCTGACGATGCAGGTGTTTTTGCTGGCTACTTTAAGCATTAGCTCCCCATCTCCATTCTTGAATGGCCATAGCATGGGGGAGGATTTGAAGTACCCCTGCAGCTCTTGCACAGAAAAGCAGCATCAATCATTTCTTGCTGGTTTGTGGCATGGAGCAGTTTGTACCTCCAAGTGTACAGGTAGACAGGTAGCTCTAGACTACTTTTGTCTTCCGTGGTGACTTACTGAGGAATTAGGCATAGTTGTTCCATATCTTTTAATAGGAGTTCCGATGGCCATAGCTGAGCATGCAAAGGGTGCTGTTTTTACTTGCACCATCATTGCCCTTTTGTGATTCGATCCTTTGCTGCTTTAAGTGGGTGTAGTGCCGCTCGTAGCAAATGGGCATTTGGGATGTATTAAGTATGAAACTCTTATATAATCAGAGTGGTTTTGTATTGGTGGTGGTGGTAATTTCTTCTTCTAGCATAACATCTAGGAGCCTTAGTCATCAGTCAGGAACCTGTCGTGCCAGGTGCTGAACAAGCACAGAAAAGGAAAAAAAAAGATTGTCCCTGCCCCCCAAAGAGCTTATCTTGTATTGTTGAATGGCTCCAGCTCTGAGGGAACTACATCTTCCCAGTGACAATGCTGGATGGTCCACCCTCACTGTCTAGCTCTCTAGAACTTTCTGGCTGTGTCTACATTGGCACCCTTTTCCGGAAAAGGGATGCTAATGAGACACTTCGGAATTGCAAATGCCGCAGGGGATTTAAATATCCCCTGCGGCATTTGCATGAACATGGCTGTCGCTTTTTTCCGGCTCGGGGTTTTGCCGGAGAAAAGCGCTAGTCTAGACGGGATCTTGCGGAAAGTAGGATTAAGGGATCTTCCGGAAAAGGGTTTATTTTCCGCAAGATCCCGTCTAGACTGGCACTTCTCTCCGGCAAAACCCCGAGCTGGAAAAAAGCGGCAGCCATGTTCATGCAAATCCCCCGCGGCATTTGCAATTCTGAAGTGTCTCATTAGCATCCCTTTTCCGGAAAAGGGTGCCAATGTAGACACAGTCTCTCTGTATAGATAGAATATCATACATAGCACAGATGCCCAGGTTATACTCCGAAGCTGGCTTACATTTATTTTCTCCTTACATTTTTTCTCTTGCTTTTGTGAAGAATACACTAGTGAAGTTTGGGTTTCCAGTTGTGTTTAAAAAAAAAAAGCAGACAAGAGTCCATAAGTAGGTTTCAATGTGGAAAAATATATCATGCTCATACATCAGGGCAATTGAAGCATGGTGCAAATCCACTGCATCACAGAAGAGTAGGAGCAAGTTAACATCTTTGGATTATAAATAATGCATGTTCTTTCCCATGTATTCAATCAGCTTCTGTATGACATGGAATAAGAGTGTTTATGCACTGTTCATTCATCATCTTTATGAACTGTCCATGCATCATTCTGCATAAATTCAGTTTACTAGAAGTATATTTTCACTGGTGGAATAAAAAGCACCCATTATCAGAGGGGTATTTTTAATTTCTAAAATCATCCTGCAGAACCTGATCTTTTTCTAAGCCCCACACTTATATTGTTTACTGAAAGCACCATTTCCCCTTTCTAATTTTCACCTTGTCCCTTCCGTTGCAACGTTTTCTTGATTTTGTTTTTTTAAACAACACGACGCTTCCTTTCCTTGGGCTTCAGCTCTTGATATAGTTATCTTGCATTTGGTTTTCATGGCATCTGGTCACTACATGTCAAATCCTATTTGTAATGTACCTAGTAAAATTGGAGGTACCAGACACAAAATCATTAAAGTCAAATGCCCAAGATGTTCCTGATCCATCTGTGTCAGTTTATTTTGATAAGAGTATTGAGGAATATGGATTTTTTTTTTAGTTCACTTGTTTCCCATTTTTCTTCCTTTGCTCAGAAAAGGAAAGGGCTCCAAATAAAGATTTTTTGCAAGTTGATCTTTCCCTGAGTGGACCTGTCTTTTCATTGGGCTAATGGACTCCATAGTATTCTTGCATCCTTGGGATCTTGGTGGTGTGTTCTTCTGTCTTACCCATATACTTTGTAACACTGATCTCCATAAACACTTTCAGCTCTGACTAAACATGGACATTTTTAATATATAACATACACATTGGAGGTTTTGTCCTTACATGTTGTCTGGAAGTCAGCCTAAATCCCAGGACTAGACCATCACGAGGGGGTTAGGAAGAGCAGAATATAAGTATGAAAAATCTTGCAAGGTAACCATGAAGATTTCTCAATTTGTACAATATGCTTGCCACTATTCTCAATTTAGATAACTTCTTACTGCATATATGTACATACAAGCTTTAGCTACATAGGCATTTTAAACTGTTTAAATGGATATTGCTATTTTACATGTTCGGTCGGTTACCTGAAAGTCAAGATAATAGGTGAAGTCAAGGCATTTACTGTATGACTGTGGCATCTGACTTACCTGTGTTTACTGTACCTTATGTCCCATGATAAATAGCCCATGACTACGCTTTTGAGTGCCATGCACTGCATGTGTTTATTACTCAGTGTTGATCAGTAAATTAAATACATTAAAGAAGTCTCCCTCCCTCCAGTTTTCCATGTCACTTTCAATTGCCCATTATTGTATTTGCTCTCTGGAATTAAAACTGAAAGTATTATGTCTCATTCCTAACTGTCTGTGTCTCTTCTGGTTCACATATGTTACCCGCAATTGCATATGGCTTCATTTATTGTAGGTAGTAGCAGATTATGACATTACCAACATGTTTATATGTATAAAAAATATATCCAGAGTTACTCTTTATTTCAGCAAAAAATGTTGTTTTGGAAGAGATATAGGTTTGGTTTAAGCCCTAAAGCATGAGGTTCTGTCTTAATTTACACTGAGCCTTTATTGGGGACAGATGATCCTGCATCTGCCCACTTTGGGATTTCTTCTGCCTGTCCCTAAAGCATTTAGTGCTGGCCACCATCCAAGACAAGATACCGGAGTAGGTAGAACATGATCTGATCCAGTTATTGCACCTATGTCCAAGGGATAAATTCTGGACCCACTGAAGTCAATTGGAGTCTTCCCATTGACTTTAGTGAGGTCAGATCTTATTTGTGATGTCCTCACTTGTGCTGGCACAAGTACTTTTGTACATACACATCTGAATGAAAACATTTGCATGTGCACAATTATTAGTCCTTACATTCTTAAAACCCAACAATTGTACAGACATAAGAATTGATCAACTCTGTGCAGTGGTGTTTGCACTTTCAAAAGGCTCCTAAACTTTTTAAGACAAGGTGCATGAGGTAATAGATCTTTTATTGTACCAACTTCTGATGGTGACAGACTCAAGCATTTGAGTTTACACAGAACTCTTTTTCAGGTCTGAACCTAAGAAGAGCTCTGTGAAAGCTCAAAAGCTTTTGTCTTTCACCACCAGAAATTCATCCGATAAAAGATACAGTACCTCACGCATCTTGTGTGTCTCTAACAACTTGGAACCAACACAGCTATCATAACTCCTAAACTAGTTTTTTTTAATTCTCCAAGTACTCTGAGAAACCTAGCTATTCAGCATCAAAGCAAGATTACCTAATAATTAAGAGCTTGTTTTAATTCTTCAATGTAGGGATGGTTGACATAGAATTCAGCCTTGTTGAAATAGAATTCTGTTGAATATTGAAGACAGAAAAATATTGAAGACAGTATGTGAATGGTTTAAAGTATCTTGAATCGTAGTAATGGAGAAAGAGTGGTGGTTTTATGAATGATTTCTGTCAGTCAATCACAAATGAATAATCATGGAAAATATCACTTGTATTTGCAGTACTTTTACAGATTTATTCTAACAGTTTTTTACATAAGTTTTTGGGTGTAGCAGCATTACTTATTTTGCTGCAGGTAGCAGGAAAAAGTGGATGTTTCACAGAGTTGTTTCTCTCCCAACATGGAAATAGATACTGGACTTTATTTTTAGCAAGGAGAAAAAAAATCAAAGGTGGCTATTCAAAGGGTAAACCAAATCATAATATGTTAATTTTATTTTTGTCTCCCTTCTAGGTTACTAGGGAAAATAGAGACAACATTTTACAAGATATTGTGACAACTGTACAGAATTGCAGGAAATGAAGACCATTTCCTTGATTGTAATCATAATCTCTTATACAAGTATATTGGAGAGCCCAGTCCTACTTGGGCCAGTGCCTACTTTCAGTGTCTACTGCATGAATCTATAGGACTGAGTCTACAGCACTCTAAAACGTGAACCAGTTTGTATGTTAGTCATTTAGATATAATTTACTCAGTTCATTAAAGAAACCCTCATCCTGGGATCTGAAAATTAACCAGTTGGTTGTGAAGCCAGTTACAGTAGTGCAAATCCAGTTAACTATTACATTTGATGGAACTACTGATTCAGCCCCGATCCTGCAACACATTGGGAGAGTAGTCTGCTGTGCCTATAGAGATGCACTGAATTCATTAGAGCTCTGCACAGGTCCCCTAGTTCACCCACAGAATACACACTGCCTTGCTGACACCGGAATACAGTTTGGGCAAGATTTCACTCTTTGCTCTGTGCATTATCACCAACACTGAGCCAGGGTACTACCAGAGTGTGCCAATATGCTTCAGCTGGGTCAGCACTACTAGTGATGATGAACAAAACAAAATAGCTTGATTCTCAGTGATCTGAAATCCGAAGATAAATCCTATCTAACTGGACAATTGTTGTTTACGGGGCTGAATTTTAGAGAAAAGATGGTACTTAAGTTGCTGAAACAGTGCCTGATAGAGTGCTGCCTACTTCTGTTGTTTTTCACATTTTCTTATAGCCCCTCTGCCCAAAGTCTTCAGGATCCTGGCTCTCTCAATACAATCCTGACAGATGTTTTTCATAAAAATGTTTCAAATATCAATTTAGACTTAATGCTCTATACGACTATCCAAGTTTAACAATCCATTATAGCTTATTGATGCTTAATGATTTCTGTTTATTTCCTTTTGCAATCCTGTGCATGGTTTTTGGTTAATGATGAAACAAGAAATGAGAGTATTAGACAACATCTATCCTCAGGAGGTTTGTAAATATGTGCAGGAAAAGAGCATTTACCCCTTAATCAGTCTTGCATGTCATAAACTAAATTTCCAGCCAGGTGTACTTTTCTCTCATACAGCTTAAAGAGTTTTCCCACTTCAAAGACTTAGGAATGCAAAGGACTGAATTCTTTCCTTTCTTGTGCAAAGTATAACATATGTTAAAATAAACATGTTGGTTAAAGGCATATGGAAACCTGCATTGGAGTTAGTCATTTATTTATACACCCGTTCATAGTTATGCTCTAATAGCAGATCTATGTATTTATAAAGCCAGCTTGTGATAGCCCTTTTGCAAGTGTACAGGAGACTGCAGGGTGCATGCGAGGAGGGTCCCACCTCCCCCCCCTACCCTGTGCAAGGGCCTGTTGGGAGTGAGTCCTGCTGTCAGCCACTGGAGGTGCAGCTCACCCCAAAGGGGTGGGAGTAAGGCCCTGTTTCTCATGTGTACTAGGAAGGGAAAATTCCTCCCAGAGCTGCCTGTGGAGCACTATGCTACCACAATAAAGGGCTAGGTCTTAAAGAGCAGTTGATTCCGTAAGTAAGTGTCAGATGTCCACATGAGCTAGAAACTTTGAACTACTCCAAGCTACTACTTACAACCAGTGCTGATGGAGTGACCCAGTCTTATCAGTGCTAAGCATTTGAAGATTTGCAGAGCCAGGCATGGGAGTGAGTTTCTCCCCCCAAGTACTTTTTAACTTCATTTTGTACAATTGACACACTGTTTTATATCCTTTTAGAGTACCCTATATGATGTACCCAAATAAATTGCCCAGGTAGGTTGTGGAATCTCCATCTCTGGAGATATTTAAGCGTAGGTTAGATAAATATCTATCAGAATGGTCTAGACAGTATTTGGTCCTGCCATGAGGGCAGGGGACTGGACTCGATGACCTCTCGAGGTCCCTTCCAGTCCTAGTATTCTATGATGGATTTCCCGCCTCCTAATGGGGATCTTTGTGTACTCTACACTAATTTTTCCATGATAAAAGTTAGCTAAGGCATCTGGCAAGTCCGGTTAGCATTCAGACACCTCTTGCAATAGAAATCCCCTTTATTTTACTTCATTCTCAGATTCACACTCCTCTCTACATGTAATCCCTCCATTCCTGGTCATTGATTATACAGTCTCAGCTTTTTAGCTATACTTGTGTGTGTTCCAAACCAATTGCACGCTAACTTGTACAATTAGAAGTTTTAGCTGGCAGGGGTTTGCATCTGCACTCTTACATGCACATGCCTGCACACGCAGTGGTCCGTGCAAAAATATATCTCAATGTGGGTGTAATTGGACGTCTGCACCAATGCTCTGTTGCTTCTCGTAATTACACATAACTAACTATTCTGAAGTAAGGACGTGAAAGGTTAACTGGTGGGGGCTGTCCCTTTAATCAGTTATGTTTGACTGGTTAACTAATTAAATGGGATTTTACCCTAATCTGAAGCTAATAATGGGGCTTTCTTTCTCAAAGTGAATTGGGAAAGAACACTGTTCTGCTTTGCTGAGTTTTACTCAGACTGCCCAGGGAGAAGACTAGAAGGTCTGGTACCTAGAGTACATCTTTCCAAGTCCCTATTCAACCAGTAAGGTTTCTTGAGTGACAGCTCCATCTGTGGTTCACATTAGCCACGGTAAGGAGCAGGTTCCATACAAAATGTATAATGTTAGAACACTTACTATATCCCCACATCTGAGTAATATAATATCATTCCAAGAGAAGACGTTCCTTATTGTTTAATCCACACCTCCCACTATCTCCTGCTACCCTGGAGTATTTCCTCTACCTGCTGAAAGCACTTTAAAGCCATTCATTCAGGTTACAAATAAGGCACAGTTCTTTCATTTTAAACGGAAAATGGTTTACCAAGGTATCTGTTGGATTCACCATTATTTGTCCTGGGATGAAAACCTGTCCTCTTGATTTCAGTAGGAATTTTTCAGTTTAGTTCACTGGATCTGGGGTTTCACCCTTTTAAAACCAGAGAGGATCTCTTTCTTAAAAAAATGCTATTGCACAGTCACAAGAAAAGGGTTGATGTGGGAGCTCCTGACTTCTCTGGCTTGTGATATGCAGGAGGTCAGACCATATGGTTTTAATGGTTTCTTCTGGCATTTAAATCAAAAGTGTGACTTACCTGTTTCAAATGTTCAGTAATGGGGTGAGAAACTAATCCTTCCCAATTAAGCTCAGCTTTTATGGTACCCTGTGTTCACTGTAAGGGTAAAATGTATTGCATGGTTTCCAGTGTGCAGCACACTTGGAAAGCCTTAACACAGTGATAACTAGAGCATTGACAAGTCCCTTGATCAGTTCACTTACCAATAGCAAACAATGTGTGATGGTAACCTGTGATTTATCAGCAAAACTGTTGATGACATTACTGCACCTGCATGTTGTAATTGATGTAAAAGATACTAATTAGTGCCTTCTATACTGAAGCTAATAATGGGACTTTCCTTTTCAAAGTGAATTGGGAAAAAACACTGTTCTGCTTTGGTAGCAGTTTTACTCAAACTGCCCAGGGAGAAGACCCAGAAGGGTTGGTCTTAAGCTGAAGGGTCAAGGATATTGTTGGTAAGAACATTTTATAAACAATTCTAGCATAAAACAGTGTGGACACCCTGATATAAAAAGAGGTGGCATTACTGAGCGTGTGTCAGCCAGTTCTTTACTTATGACATTTGAAAACTCAGAGGGGCAAGTCTAACATTTGACCTACTACAGAGTTAATAATAGGCCTAAGAAAGCTCAGACTTACACAATTAAGTACAAGTAACAGTAAAGTGCTCTAATTACCAATCTCCCTTCCATGGAGTAGGGATGTTAAGCATTTAACTGATTAACCCATAATATTAACTGATAAGAATCGGTTTAACTCTGCCCCACTCCCAGGGAAGTAGCTTCCCTTCAGCAGCAAAGATGCTTGCCCTGGAGCAGAGCTGGCAGCCCTGCTAATGGTGAGACTTCTCTGTGGGCTCTGTTGTATGAAGCCTATTTAAGATTTATACTGCAGAACCCTCCACTCGCATAACCACTAAGATTTTTAGCAGTTACCTTATTAAACAACTGTTAACATTCCTATCACGGAGCAGGATAAAAACGGCACTAATTTGATCATTAAGAGGAATAATTTACAGACAAGGAGAGGGTTATTACATGCTGACAAACTTCAGTATTTGTTTAGATATCCTGAGGTGTGTGTCTTGAGTACATCTGTTCTTGAATCTGAATTGCATAGCGTCTTTACCCAAAGAAGACTAGGCTGGAGATAAACTGAAGTCAGACCAAAGAACCATTTCCCCCTTCCCTTTCCTTAGAACCTAAGCAGATGAGCTGTGAATTAAACCTCAAAGATTCCCAAGAACTTGATGACTACAAGGAACTCCGAACAGCCTGGAGATGGAGAAGGGAAATCACATTGATATTAAATAGGTTTGACAAAGTTTGACAAAGTTACATTCCAGTCTTGGATACAAGTATATATTAAGTCCTTCTGTTTTCTACTGACTGCATAATCAGACACACTCTATAAGCAAGGGTTGGGGTTTGCCAACTGGTGACCAGATGCTAGGATGAACATAACTGATTTAGCAGCCACTGGCTGGTTTCACTAATGTTGCTGAAATCATTGATTAGATCCTCTGGGCAGATTCTAACCTTATTTCCACCAATGTAAATGAGATGAACATCTGATTCTGACCTTTACTGCATGACTTGAGCAAGCACAAATTAGTGAAAGACTAAAATAGATTCAAGGAAACAAGCCAACAGAGGGAAAAACAGTTAATCTGAGGCCTAAAATGAGACTAGTTCTGCAAAGTTCATACTTATTTTACCATATAGTCCCATTGCTCTGCTTCTGTGGTCAATCCTGATGCTCTATCAGGAGGCTCAGATACACTCAGTGAAGCCACACTGGGTGCATAAACATAAGAGGTTTTATTGCCAAAGCATGTTACGCCTTACAGCCTTCATGCATTACTAAATATGTGCTTCTCAGCGCAAAGAAGCAGGCAATTAAGCAAGCGAGCATTCAGGCAAGCAAGGATCCAATGCTTACGCCCCTTCTCCAGCTACCGCTAGTCCTGGGCCCTCCCGTCCATGCTCTCGAGGGCTGATAGCGGGCACTGCTCCAGCGTGGGGAACTCCTGGGTATCCACACAGCCTAGATTCACAGGTGGGACTGATCTTTCAAGCAGTGCCTTTCAGCTGTTTTATAGCTCTCTCTTTCTGAGAAGCACAAACATTCACAGGTAGATTCTAGCAAGAAGCACCATGGCTATCGCATTCCCACACATGTCCTTGGGCTTAATTATCTCACAGCTTGTTTATGCAGCTAAGGAGGCCTTGAACCAGCTCATCACTGGTTAGAACCAGCCCAGCACCAGCTCCAGCGAGGTACCTGCAGAAAACAGCAGGGGTAACTAAGAATCCTAATACATAATAGAGCTTCCCCACACCAACCCACTTTCCTCTGTCTTTGATCACCAGTAAAATGTCACCTAACATACAACAGTCTGAATATTTTTTTCATTGCCTATGACTATGGTATTTGAGGCTAAGGTTCTCCAGGAGGGGTGGTACCATCGTTCTCTTGTCACTTGATGGTGTTTTTATAAAAATAGCACAGACGTGCTTGGGGGAGTGGGAGTTGTCTTCCTCACAGGTTGGTGCAGTTTTCTGCTAAGCAGGATTCACCTGGCAGCAAGCTGGCGACCCACTGCTGCATTGCCTGGATAATAGCAGTGCTAATTTCCAGTATATGGGGCACATTTTAAAATTAGGTGAATGAGCAGCAAGTCTGGCTCCCGAGCATGTTGAATAAGTGATGTGTTGGGATCACAGAATACATATTTAAAGGTGTTAGTCACCGCCATTCTCCAAGCATCTCTGTCACTGCACACCCTGAACTTGTAACACATACAAATCGCTCAGTCCATATACAATGCTGGATGGAGAGTATGTGTAGTAGAACCTCAGAGTTACGTACACATGATAATTTTCCCTAAAATGTTTTCAATTCTGAAAAAATAATTATGGTTCTTTTCAAACTGAACATCACTTAATACAGCCTTGAAACTTCACTATGCAGAAGAAAAATGCTGCTTGTAACCATCTTAATTTAAATGAAACAGCTACAGAAAGTTTTCTTACCTTGTCAAATCTTTGTTTTAACCGTCCCTTTTTTTGGTAGTTTACGTTTAACTTTGTACTGTACCATGTTTGCTGTCCTTTTTTTTTTTTTTTTTTTTTTTTTTTTTTGCCTCTGCTCCTGCCTGATTGTGTGCTTCCAATTTCAAATGAGGTGTATGGTCAGTTTGTAACTCTGGTGTTTGTCACTTTGAGATTCTACTGTATAATCTATCTGTAGCACCTCTAGCTCCAGTATTAATACAGGGTTAAATAAAAAAGATAATTACCAAAGGTCATTCTTATACAATAAAAATATCTACCTGGACCAATTTCATAATTCCCATCAGATCATCTTTGATTATGCTCTGTGTACTATTCCTAACCTTTAAGGCATCAAAATAGAAATATTATTACTGCCAACATGGTCAATCCAAGACGATGAGATACTGTCTTAGAGAACACCCATAACTCTTGTTTTTTGTAATTATTATGGTTGGAAAAGTTTAACATTCCTGCTGTTCACCCAGCCATTTCAATAACAATTTTAAAACAAAAGAAAAATGTCTAACACATGTATAGGCACTAAATGTATCTAGATACTTCGCCAAAATCCCCCTCTTCCCCAGTGGGCATTTGGGATCATTTTTTTAATACATAAAATGTGTAGGACTGAAGCCTGTTGTGTGAGGTTTGGACACCCTGCGCTTGGGGGGATAGGAAGCCACCTATGTCTGCACACTTGTTCAGCAACAGGTTGGGATACATTATGAATACTCTCCTCATACGCTGCTGCCCTGAGAGGACATGGTCTGTTAGCTTGAAATATGACTAGAAGCTTGTGCTGTTCTCTGGTGGAGCAACACTGATATACTTGTCATCATGATCCATTCAAGCCCTGTGAAGGCACGGTGTCTCAGTGATGCTTTTGAAAGTGGCCGTAATGAGGGAGGACAAGATTTTGCCCATAATATTCAAAGCTTTAGAACCAGGTTATTCATATAAATTAAGTAGGAAACAAAATGTAGATTTGGAAAGTTTCAAAATCAGCAAGTAAGCAAGTGAATATGATGGAAAAGAATGAAAGTTGTTGCATCACAGAATGTACTTGGCTTATTTATTTTGACCACTGTCTTTTTTTTTTTTTAACAGTATTCCATAGCGATGCCATGGTGATGGAGAGGGTCTGTAAATGTGAAGGCAACAGCATATTGTGTAAAAGTCTTGAGACCTTGCTACAGCATTGTTTATTCAGTCTTGCTCATTAAGTGGGACAGGACAACTTGGTTTTGTATAGAAAACCATCATTGCTGTGGATTAGCATGGTGAGACTCAGAAAGGAGCTACTGTAATTAAAGAGGAACATTGAAACACTGATAGTTGCAAATTGTTTAATTACAAAAAATTAATGAGCATGTATGTGTATATACTATAGTACATTAAGGATTTGCTTTAGCATCTTGGCTTCAGATATAGGCATGCATTCCTGTAAACTGACCAGGAGTGCAAGATTACATGTAAGAGCAGTTTTGTATATAAAAACTGCTTTGTTTGCAAATAAGGAGCACCGTAGGCTTCGTAAAGGCTTTCCATGCACTGGCTATACTTGTTCTCAAAACTTGCCCTTGTGGCAAAGTGTAGTCTAGCTCTTTCATACAATAGTTCAACATAGCAGCATGCAGTATATCTTTGTCTATATTAATATGTTCCTATATGTAATTACCATCTGCATAAGACTTTAAATAAAAGGAAGAATGAGGGTTGTCTTTAAAAACTTTCAGATTCAGCTCTAATGTTTCAGTGTATTATACTGTCCTATTACATATTCATTGCTTCTATTCAGATTTTTTTTGTGATGCATTACATATAAAATGCCAATTATTTAACATGCAGTCCTCTTTTTTGTTATGGCAGGAAACAGATGTGTGCTTTTTGCCATGTTGTAGTAAGATCTTCCATTGTTTTCACTTGCACTTCCATGCATGCTTCTTTTTGAGCACTTCCAGATTTCTACCACAAGTGTGTCAGCACCACTGCAGGGGAAGGCTATCAGGCAGAGTTTATTCCTTGTTTTAGAAATGTCAAGAACCTGAGATGAAATTAGCAGTGCCTTTTAGGATGCCTTTAAAATCTGCAAAGGTCTTTCCATCCTCACATGCCACACCTTTTTGCTGAAGGGGTCCTCTCTCCGAAGTCAGACAAATAAATGGTTTTGAGGTTTGTTGTTACATTTGAGATAACTGCAGCTGACTGACCTAGATGTGTTTTTCTTTACTTTGAAGAGAGTCTGTATGGTCCTTGGATGAGGAATATTTTTCATTGCTCTTCTGAGAGGCTGTGTTGAGAAGCAGTATCCTCCAGTGCCATATCTTCCTGGCTGGCTCTTCTACACTCCAGATTATGACTCGTGAAAATGGCATGGGCAGGGCCTCGGTCTTTTCGCTGTCTAGATTTTGTAGTATCAGTCGCTTCACAAGTCTCAGAGAATTGCTTAAAACAAAATTTAGAATAGTTTATTCAATAGAGATGGCACTTAATTTGTCTTTTTCAAAAGGACATTTTGAAACAAAGACAGACATTAGATCTTTGGACTTCACACAGATGTGAATAATTCTGTACAATTCACATTTATTTATAGTGTGAACACTGGAAATAGAGACAACCCCAGCACTTGTCCCCCTTCACGTTGTAACATGATAGTACTGCCCACAAGAGCAAAGTGCCAAATAGAAATAGAGTTCAGGCTCTGTATGGGAGTATGAGTCCAGGAAGCTTGGGGTACCGGAGGGGGTTCATGACTGGGGCAGAGGTTCAGAGCTGGGTCCAGCTGGACGCTGCTTACCTCAGGTGGCTCCTGGGTGGTGGTGCAGTGGGGCTAAAGCAGGCTCACCCCTGCCCTGGCCCTGTACCACTCTCAAAAGCAGCCAGCAAACTCCCTCCATCCCAAGCCCTGTTGTGTTCCCCTCCCATTGTGTGGAGAAAGAATACAGGGTGGAAGAGCAAGCACCCTGACATCAGCACTCCCTCCTTTCCCTTCCCTAATCTGTACCACAAGCAGGAGGATCCTGGGGGGAAGAAAGGTAAGCTTCAAGGCAAAGGGCAGGAGATGTGCAGCAGTGAGGGAAGGGACAGCTGAAGTGCTGGTACTTGATAGCCTCTTGGCCAAACCAGTCAAGATCACCTGTTAGAGGTTCCAAGATCTGGTAGATCCTGATTTAGTGGTTGGTGACCACTGCCTTAGACTGTAAGCTCTTTGGGAAGGGGTTGTGTCTTGCCTCTTTATGCAGTGCCATGAATGGTTATTGGCGTTGTAGAGAGACAAAACACAATACTGCTTGCCTTTCTTATTCGAGGATGAATAATGTCCAGCCCCTACTGGACTTAATGACAAAACTCATTGTCTTCATTTTGCAGCATTCCTGAACATTACATATTGTCGTTAGGGTGAGGCTAAAATATACACAGATCTTAAGGCTTCTGCCACCTCGGGCTTGGACAACCTTGGTATCCTTCTGGTTTAGTATATTGTTATGCTGTGTACATGAGAAACCAGATGGGGGCTCTCCATATCCAACGATTTTGTCCTAATGACAACAAATCAATTTGGTTTCCTTTGAAAATGCCAAATGATTTAGTAATAATTATGCCCTCAATCTCTCTTTGGATTTGCTGAATTGTGTCATGATAATTTTGATTTTATTTTACCACTCCAGGGGGTCTGTAGTAAGGATGATAGACTTCAGGAAGAAGAATGACTGGACTCAAAAATAAAATCATACAGTCAACTAGCCAACCATACACAATACTGGAGTGCACATGCAATTTCCCTGGGGTGAGAACAAATTGAGTCTTTCTTTTACTCATGTGACAGATGTTAGTCACATTGCTTAATAATGCACTCCTGGCAGATGCTTGAATACTACCAGTGGTAAGTGCAGTACAAGAACATGAGCTGAATAGAAGTATAGCTCCCACTAATATGACTCTGTCTTACCCGTGTTGCTTGGCTCGCGGCTCTAGCAGATGGACCCATGGTAATGTTAACACTGCTGGATGACTGGGTATCAGTTGTATTTCCTCCATCAGCAGCTGAGAGCCCAGAAATCACCAAAGCACTTGAAAAACTTCTCTTGCCAAATAAAAGGCTGAGAGTAGAGCTGGTGGAAGAAGCCAGACTGGACCTAAGCACTGCTTCAGCTCTATTCTGGACAGTTAACTGGCCTTCAGCAGGAACGGCAGGGGTCTGAGAAAACACCGATGTGACTGAGTTGTGGAAGGACAACTGGCTTCTGGAAAGCCTCTGGGCAATTTCATGGGCAGATGTGGAAGCTTGGATAAATGGTTGGTAACTTTCTACAACTGGTTCAGAACGACTTGAAACTGGTGGCCTCTGGTTCAAAGCAGCATGTGTCTGAACAGACTGACTCCTGTATTTTCTTCTGCCTTTAAAAGAGAGCAATATAGTTTTGCTTTAAATTATGTTTTCAGTTACATACCATCAAAGCACACATATTATTGGTTCTATCTGGTTAATAATGTATATTTTATGTAGTGCTCTTTATAGAATTATAGAAACTAGAGACTGATAAAACACATGGAGTAATTTGGTCCATCTCATTGGCAGTGCAGTGTTTCAAATGTTCCATTGCCTTTGATGGGAGCAGAGACTCTGGCCCTTTGGGAGGAACAGAAATAATGTCATTATTAAAACCACTTCCCAGATGAATAAAGGGAGAAACAGAAGGCAAGATTCCCAAAGCAACTTAGGTGTGCTGCCTTTCAGGGATTTCTTTTACTGAGCTCTTATAATCCGTACACCAGCTATCAGCTTGTGAACATAATGAACTCCCCAGATCACAGGCAGAAGGTACAGGCACCTAATATGCTCGATGCTTCTTTGTATTGATTCTGTGTCAAACTCATAGACAGCCTGTTCATTTGAGTGCTAGGATGGCATGCCATATACTGGAAGCCCAAAAACTTAACATATGCTGGTACTTTAATGTCCTAGTCATAACTGTGGGTTTCAAAAAGTATTAATATTTTTGAAAACAGCAAACCTTTAAAGGCCTAATAATGCAGGCATGAATTTTGCCTTTCACGGATTCTTAGGCTGTTGATTTTTCTACTCCAATGCATGAAGTAGGAAGGGGTGAGGCAAAGGGGCTGAAGTTCCATAATAAGCAGCAAGTATGTTCAAAACCTGAAATTTCTCAGCAGTAAATCAACATAAATCCACAATAGACAATTCTCTAGAAATCTGATCACTTAATGAATTCAGGAATGATTTCAATGAAAGTCATATAATAATCCTATATCAAGGATATTTCTATTACTTAGATCTTATAATCCATAGATTTTTGTTGCATAAAGCCTGAGATATTACTTGATTTACACACACATTTTCTGGAAATGCATTAAACTGTAAGGTCCTGCCAACACATGACTTGGAGAATGACAAAACCTGCTGCAGACTGCATTGCTGTGAACACTGTTTAAGGGGGGCAGTTGTCTTCTAAGTCACTCTATTACTTATGATTTGTAGATGGAAATTGTTCTCAGACAGTTGCTGTTCTTTGACGGTATCTTTGTAACCATTGAGCTTCCAAGTTTTGTAATTGTTTCTTTGTAACTGTCAGCTACCTTGCCTTTTAAATTCTGCACCTTGTTGTAAGATTGTTGAGCTTTGCAACTTAGCAACTCTCAGCCACTTCGCTCTTTAAGTTCCAAAACATACTGCAAGCTTGGTGAGTGTTGAGCCTTGCAACTTTGTAATCTTTGTAAATCTTTGCTTGTAACTTGCTCTAAGCTGCATTCCACCCTGTTATAAGAGTGTGTGTGTGAATGGAGCATGTTTTTAGTGAGGGAAACAGCAAGGCTAAACTTGTGGAGCCAGGAGGTGACTAATTAAAGACAGGAGGCTGCCCTAAGCAAACAAAGGACCCAGACTGAGGGAGATCTGGGCATGCTCCTCAGTCACCAATGTGGAGGAAGGACCCCTGCATGAATGACAGGAGCCTTCCAGTTCTTATAAAAAGAGAGAGCACGTGGCAGAAGCCCTCTTTGGCTATGTCTACACTGCAGGCTTCTTGCGCAAGAGTTCTTGCACACAAGGTCTTGCACAAGAGCAAGTCCACACTGCCACGTACATTTGCGCAAGAGCATCCATGGTAGTGTGACACTCTTGCGCAAGAAAGCTCTGATGGCCATTTTAGCCATAGGGGTTTCTTGCGCAAAAAAACCCTGTTGCCCATCCACAAGAGCAAGAGCTCTTATTCTTTGTGGGACACCCTGACGTCAGCACCCACCCTTTTCTCCCTCCTACAGCCTGCACAGCAAGCAGGAGGCTCCCCAGGGGGCAGCTCCAAGGGAGAGGGCAGAAGCAGCATGACAGTGGGTGGGTAGGTAAATGAAGTGCCAGCGCTTGATAGCTTCCTGGACAAACCAGTCGGGATCACCTGTCAGAGGCTCCAAGATCTACCAGTAGATCCTGATCTACTGCTTGGTGACCATTGCTTTAACCCTATAGTGGCATTTAATGACAGCTCAATTCCCTTGAGTTTAACCCTTTAGTGGATTGTTAATCACTCATTTAATAAATCCATATGAGTGTAACCCTGGGGTGGTCTCCAGTGAATCTGGGGCAACATTAACAAAGTGCTTTTTGAAAGAAAAGCATCATCACCCTCTTTTTACAAGATGCTGAGGCACAAAGAAGTTATGTAGCTTGGTCCAGAGCTACATCGCAGAGCAGGGAATGAATAAACAGGTCCCCTGACTCAGTCAGTATCCTATCTGCTGGCTGACTCTGCCTCTCTTTTCCATGTATTAAAGTGGAAATAACTGGAATAGCTGGAATAAAATCTAGTTGGCTCGGCAAGTAGTAAACCATTTTGCATACCGTTTACATCACAACATTATTTCTGATTCTATACTCAGAACAATAAAAAGTACATATTCTAAAATGGCCCTTGTAATAAAAGCCTCATGGCTCCCACTAATGCCAAAGATACCAATGCAGCTAAGCCTCATGCACTGATTCAAAAACGCACCCATGGATTCTCTGAATTTCAGATGGGCTGACGGGGGAGAGTGTTACTCGTGATTAACAACAGCTCTGAGCTGCAGCGTTTGAGTGTAGATGCAGTTCTGACTTCCCTGAAGATCCAAAGTGTTTGAACTCTGGGGTTTTGGTTAAGCCCTACTTCTAGGTCAGTTGCTTATTTTAGTTATCATCTTAAACTATAAAGGGCAGATATGAATTAAAAACAGAAGGGCTATTATGTGTAAGTTCAGACAAATATGGACAAACATCTGTTCATGATTTAAACTGCCAAGCTGACCTCTGTCCAAAAATATTATATATTCATTCCAAATTCAGCTGTGTACACGACCACCCATATCTACACATAAATAGCACAGCAAACACATTGGAAACAAAAGCTGTTCTACATACTGCATTGTAAAGTAAAGGCACTTTCTTTTGGTGAACCCATCATATTTTCAGTGCTTCTGATTTTCCTCATTTTTATGTGGGGTTGTAATTGCATTTTGCAGACTGAATGGCACCACCAGTAAAGTGAAATATTAAATTAAGAAACACTAAATACAACTGGCTCATAAATTGGTAAGGCCAAAAGGGACCATTGTGATCATCTGGTCTGATCTCCTGGGTAACACAGACCATAGAATTAATCTGAATGAATTCCCATTTGGATGTTTACCTAAAATATATGCTCTAGTAAAATCATGATTAAAAATTTCCAGTGACAGAGAATCCCGCAGAACCCTTGGTAAGATGCTCCAATAGTTAAATTCAGACCTTTTAAAAATGTGTGCCGTATTACTAATCTGAATTCGTCTAGAAGCTTCAACTTCTAGCCATTAGCGCTTGTTGTACATTTGTTACAGCAAAGCACCCTCTACTTTCAAATCTCTGTTCCTCACACATCTGTTTCATCTGAAGATGTGGGCTGTGCCCACGAAAACTCATGACACCATCTATATGTTCTGTTAGTCTCTAAGGGTATGTCTACACTACCCCCCTAGTTCGAACTAGGGGGGTAATGTATGCATACCGAACTTGCTAATGAAGCCCGGGATTTGAATTTGAATGAGGCGTACAGATAGATCGGAATGGCTACATAGTTCGAACTATCTAGCCTGTGCCGCATGTAGCCGCGCGGCACGGGGTTCGAACAAGCCGGCTTTTAAAAATGGCGGAGCCGGCTTTATGCTAATGAAGCCCAGGAAATTCAAATCCCGGGCTTCATTAGCAAGTTCGGTATGCATACATTACCCCCCTAGTTCGAACTAGGGGGGTAGTGTAGACATACCCTCAGTCTCTAGGCTATTTATTGCGTTTAAAGGTTTTTCCTGTTCCTCATACAGTTATTTGTAAACTAATCAAGTCTGTAAAGCTAATCAGTTTGAGCTCTTTGAGTCTATCACGGCATGTTTTCCAATCCTTTAATAATTCTATTGGTTCTTCTCTGAACCCTCCAATTTATCAATTGAAATGTCGACCTCAAATCAAGACAAAGTATTCCAGTAGCAGTCACATCAGTGCATATACAGATGTCATATAACGACTCTACTCTACTCTCATTTATACATCCAAAGATCACATTTGGCTACAGGATTACATGGGAGTAAATGTTCAACTGATTACCTACCATGACCTCAAAGTCCATTTTAAAGTCACTGCTTCCCAGGATGGTATACTATAAGTGTGACTTACATTCTTTGTTCTTAGATTGTGACTTTACATTTGGCCATATGAAAATGCATGCTGCTCGATAAACATGTGTGAGAAAACAATTTAGATATCTGTGTCAATGACTTATCCTCTATATTATTTACGACTCCCTCAATCTGTGTCATCTGCAATCTTTCTGAAGTGATGATTTTCTTCCAAGCCATTGATAAACATATTAACATAGTAGAAGGCCAAGAACCAATCGGTGGGATTCCACTAGAAATACACCTGATCAATGACAAGTCCCTGTTACGGTTACATTGTGAGACCTATCAGTTAGCCAGTTTTTAATCCATGCAATGAGTGCCATGTTAATTTTGGATCATTCTAGTTTCTCAATCAAAATACCATGTTGTACCTGTCATAGAACAGTACAACTGCAGATGTATGTCCCCTCGGTGATCCAATAAGGACACCCTCTCTCAGGCTTCCAGCTCCCCAGCCATTGCCTTTCTTGGGTGAAAGCCCACATCTGACTCCCTTCTGAATGGGGTATTCTGAGGCTGCACAATTCTCTGCCTTCACTATGTTATTCAAAGCAGAGACAGGCTGCCCGAGCATTGTAGCCTTTTATCAGTGTAGCCTTTTATTACTATTGTGGCTTTTCGAGCATCTAGTAAAATATTCTTAAACAGTTCCCAGAAATGATTCATTATCATTTGAACCTCTCAGGTTTCTTATTTTACAATTAAGCTTACCCTTCTGATTATGGCACTGTCAAATTATAAAAGTGCACAGGGGGACTGTTTCATCACAGGAATAAAAAGCAGCAGTTATTGTAATCTTACAATGTAAGTTATATTCATCGCAAGATTCTTTCCAGCTTTGTCCATTATTTTTAATGTAAGAGCCAAAGTACAAGTATCCTGTTCCTAGTTCTCTGCCATAAGTCATAACCTACAACTGTGATGTACAGTCAATTAACTCAACCTTTCAGCAAGTCAGAGATGTGATGAGCTTAACTATTATTTTATGCTAATTTTATAGTTTTATACCAGTATTTCCAGAGAGCAAATAGCTAGCCCTGCCTTAAAGACTACTGTATGACTAAAATAGTGTTTTGGCTCAGAATACAAGTTCCAAGTGCAGTTTTGTTCACAAGTGAGGAGGACATAAATTACACCACATCAGAATGGTTGACCAGATCTAAATGTTGGCCCGTTTTTGAGGAGTGATGTATTAACTTAATGGAAAATATACTAGAGAAACAATCCCATGTGCATCAGTGATCAGGAAACCCACTGGCTCTCATAATTGGGACATCTTGTTTGCTTTCCTCAATGTCTCCCATTCAGCAATTCAATTAAAACTTGAATTAAAGTTCCCAATAAACAGTCAAGGCACAGAGTTCACTGACTGAACTGTTTAATCACTTCCTAAAAATGTGTTTGAATTTCTACCAATACAAAAGGCTTCTCCTGGTCAGGGATCTAGCATTCAGTAGTTGTCAGTGGAGACTCATATAGCTTCTTTGATAGCATTCTGTTTGTCCTATGTCCTCTCAAATGTCTCTCCCTGGGAAGAGTAAGTCAGAAGTTCACCCCCTAAACATGTCTCCTTAATAATTTTCTTGGAAATGAAGGAAGTTGAGATTTCTACTTCTTAAATTAGGATTTCCAGTGGACATTTCTTTTGTTTTCAATCCTCAGCTCAGAGGTCATAAAGGTGTCAGAATCTGACCACAGCTATGCAGAAGAAAATACGCCCAGTGAAAGGGGAACCATCTGCATTACCAGGGAAGCTTGCACCTGTGCTCATTTGCACTACTAGTATATGAGACAAGTTGGAGGTGAGATGGGGAGTGTGTGCCTAGCATCATATGGTCCCTTAAGATGCGAATGGGTTCCCAGGATCAGGGAGCTGTACTCTAACCAGCTCCTTCACATACCTTTCCTGTAATCCTCTACGCTGAGTGGGTCTCAGACACAGGGGCAAATCTGGCCTATGATGTCACTTACAAATTTTTAAACTTTTTAAAAACAGTATTTGATATGAAGTGTAATAATTTGGCAAGAATCTGGCAGCATCACTATCTTTGCCATGCTCACACATCCGATCCTGCTCATCAGTTGTCTCATCACTCTGGAATTAGTTTCAGAGTTAAAAAAAAACAAAACAAAAAAAACCACCCCTCTGTTATTTTGGTTAATTTTTGGGAAAATTAAATTTAGCTCCAGCAATTACATTCCTCTCTGTCTCCTGCTGTATTTCTCATTATTTATATTACATTATCAAAGAGAGAAGGTGGAGAGTGGATTGTGTGTGCTAACCTCAGCTTCACCAGAGCAGGTAAATACGGGAGTGGTTTTCTATAGGGCATCCCTGCTACACGTCCAAGTTACGTTCAAAAAAATATGCACTGAAAGGTCATAAAGTGGGGATTTTTTTTCTCCTATGGTTGACTTCCATTTGCATGAATTGTTCTTTTTCTTGCACAACAGAAGAGTGGGGATTGGGAGGACTTAAAACAGAATAGTTCCCACAAGCATCAATGACGCTAGTGCGGAACCAACATATCCTGGGGCAACTTATAGTGGGGACATCCTGCACATGTAATTTTTGGTAAATTGAGAGCTGTAGATCTTTCCTGAGGCCAGAATTACCAGCAGATGAATTTGAATCACACTTTATACACTCTGACTTTAGAGAACCTAGAATTCATGATGATGGTTCCTCTAAGTACTTGACTGCATCATGCCCTAAAGCTATAAAATAAAGCACCAAACGCACCAGGCACATTTCCCCTGAGGAACAACAAGCCTAAGCAGAATGTTAATAGAACCCACATTTTGATATACATACCTGCATATTGATGGCAATCTTGTGAAGAAGGCAGCAGCTGAGGGGTTCCATTCCTTGTGTGCTGTGAGCTACTACTCTGGCTTGAGTTACTTGCAGAATTGCGGCTGGATGAAGACCCACCACCACTCTCCACCTCTTCAATGTTGCTGCCACTGTTGTGGCTTGCATGACAGTCCTTCCGCATTCTGTTTGTGAGATGTGACACACTGTCAAGTTATGTTGTTTACCAGAACGTGTACAACCAACATTAGATAAGCTCACAGTACAAATGAATAGGTTGTGCTCTGAGCAGGCCGCTAAATGTATTCAACAGAGCTCTAACAATTTTGAGGATTGTAATTGTATTACATTATAGTTATCTTGGAGGTGATTATTTTGTTTGGTCAAAGTAAAAAGCAACATCAAACTTTGTTCATTGCCCAAACCAAATCTGTCTTGATGTTGGAGTCCTGAAACCCAACAGCATCCTTAATCCAATGTCTACTGGGTCCCATAATGCACATCTTTATGTGAGGTAGCCAAGTGGCATGCTTTTCTCTCCCCACTCTCAGATGCTCTGGAAATTAAGTGCATTCTGTGAAATTAATACACAAAGCAAACCCCAGTAGAGCAAACAGAAATGCAGTGATGGGTCAAACAAAGTAGGGTTTTGTCCCTCCTCTACCGCCTTGAAAGAAATGGGGTGGGCAGCTGGTCAAATGCACTAGTCCTGTCTGAACAGTGCTTGCAGGAGTGTCTGCAGAAAGATGCCAGTGACAGAAGGAAGGGGGCAGGAGGGGAGACAGAGAGCTGCTGGAATTACGTATTGTGGAAGTTGGGCCTTGATGGTGGAGATTCAATACAAGATTAGATTGTGTAATACTGTCTGATCTTGCAGCTTTGACAAATGATAAGGTTTCATAATGGCATAATTTGATTAAATATCTTGCAAAATTTGTGGTATTTGGTAACATACAAGCTATAAGCCATTTACCTTTATTATATTTTTGTTATTTATTTCTTTATGAAAATTACCACAAAAATAATAAAAATGTTAGATGTGTTTTGGATAAGTATCATAACTCGGAATGCTTATCTGACCCAAACTGTCAAAGCTTTGGAGCACAGCACTATAGCCATGTTTCAACATATTAGGAGTCACTGCACTGTGGGAAGTTTATATAGTCATTTACATAAAGCAAAGGGTAAAATGCCTTAGAATCATTTGTATTGTGAAGTCAATCTTTTCAGAATAAGATCATTGCCAACAGGTCTGCTGAGTAGTATGATGATAATGATGCTGTCTGGTTGACAGAGGACTATACTAGAATGTCATTAGCAGAACTCAGAGTTTGCTTTCCACAGTAGTTGGAAGCTATTCTATATATCTAGCTATGCTCACACCCATCAGGAATTAATAATTTTTCTCACACAGTGAGAAACTCTCTTAATAGAAAGTCACATGATTGCAGGCTTCCTTCCCTGCATATTGTACCACAGGCTGACTACTGTCTAACCACCTACCTTAACCACTTGGATCTGAACCATGTTTTAATGTTATCCAAACTGACAGGTCCACCCCAGATGCTCATCAGTTGGCTGTGTGTCCCTATATATGATGTGGTTAACGGGGAAACATACATCGGATATCCCAACGGTTGATCGCATGAAGAGTTAATCAAGTTCCTCAAGACTTGTTTATTGTTCTGGATGCTGCCTCGCTCTGGATTACGATTGCGCAAAAAAATCAGCTCCTGTTGCTGCCCCGCCCAAAACCCTCTGACACATTCCTTGTTTACCTACAGTTAAATAGAAGAATAGGTTTTCCATTTAGAAAATACTACAATGGGCATTTCATACAAATAGAACCATAATTTCCACATGGTACTTTTTATCAACAAATCTCAAGAAACGTAACAAATATTACACAGAGACGCTCGAATTGTCTTCAGTAAACAAAAAGACAGGAAATTTAAGCAAATTGACCATGGCCATACAGAATCCAAAATTCCTGCTTCCAATCCCCTGCCTCCAGTAGATTCCTGATCAATCTCCCTCTCTTAGCTAATTTTCCTTACTCAGCAATGGCATGCAGGCCCCAAGAGTTCACCAAATGAAGACTGCCTGTGTATGTAGTGATTTAGACACAGATGAAATAATACAAAGCTGAAATACTAGAAAGGTGGCTTTGGTACCTTGATAACTTTGAAGCTCAAGTAGCTTTTGTGGAGCATAATAACTTTATATTCATCTGTCCCTTCATCCACTATATGTCTCAAGGTGAGAAGCTCTTCTCTGTTAGAGAGTACAGCTCTGCGCCAGGCAGGATCACCCTCATGGCAAATTACAATCTTTTCCTCAAAGGACTGGATTGCCTCATACAGAATGGCATGGTCTTCATATTCATCTGGACAGGTGAACTGGTCCTGGTATTAGATGAAATGCATTACTATGGTCAAACAGTTCCATGAAAAGAGAACAGCTATTGCTGATAAATAAGTTCATGCTTTCATTGAAGTCATTGTCAAAGCACTAGCTGACTTCTGTTGAAACAGGTTAGGAGAATCCATAAAGACTACATCAGAGATAACACAGGGTGAAGGTGTGGATTGGTTGAGGGAAAAGGGATAGAACAGTTAACACCCTCGTAACATAGCAGTCTACATAAAGAAAATATTTGTATGACAACAAGTAATTTAGGGCATATCAACCCTCTTTTCTGGACAGACACAAAGAATGAAAGTTCAACCACATCGAACCACCTGCAAATTCTTTCATGTAGGTTGGGACTGAAATAGAACAACTTGTGAAATGCTGTACATTAGGTGGAACTCCATTATTTACTGAAAAAAGAAAACTAGAAGTCTGAAGAACACATCAAGAGATATCACAATAGTGGGCTGTTTTTTTAATCTGATACACAATAATATTACCACTATTAATGTTGTAAGGGAACTGTGTCAATGGGGTGCAGGAGTTCATATGCTTTGTATAGTGCGTTTTAAAACTTGTTTATAGCAGTTTTAAAAGCAAAAAAAAAAAAATCTTTACTATCTAAGACAGAATTGATATTCTATTATACATTACTAGCATGTAATATCCATCAAAACTCACCTGAAAAGGGCAATTTTTCACTGTCATAGTTACTGAGTTAACTTCACCTCTCATCCCTCTTGGTGTCTCTGAGCATACCCCGCTCAGTTCTCAGGCCTTGAGCTGTTACCTCTTTTGGGGTAGAATTACACAATCCTCCCTCTCATATACTAGGTCCTGGGCTGCAGTCCCCTGTCAATCAACTGTAAATACCTCAGAAGGTCTGAAGTAGGTTCAGTGCCATCAGTACTTTTCCTTCTGGGAGCTATGATCAGTGGTTGACCAGGAAGCCCAATTAAATCAACGTATTATTTATTTAGAACAGAAACCCCAGAACGTAAAACAATACACAGCTTTCCTCCCTTTACCGGAGGCTCACTGTTCCAGGAGGGCTGGAACACCTGCAGACTCTTCTTAAAGACCTGTCTTCATCCACCATGTCCATCTCTTTCATCACAAAGCAGGCCTGTATGCAGAAATTTCTGTGTGTGTGTGTGTGTGTGCTGTTTTCGTAAATGAGGACCGCAAGTGTGTAAATGCACCCCCATGATCCCCTAAGTAAGCAGAGAAATCAGCCCCAGCCTTCCCCAGGCTAGTCAGAACATGGGGGAGGAGGCCCGGGCAGCATGTGGCTCCGCCTTCCCCTGGCCGGCCAGAGTATGCTTACTCGGGGGAATTTACGGGGCGCTTTCACACCCTTTGCACATCCCCTCCCCATGTACAGGCCTGTAAAAGGCTTGCACACAGCTCCCCCCCTCATCTCTCACCAGAGTGTCCTTTTAAACGTTTAGTGTTCCTTGGATGTGTAAGCTCACAGCATTGGCAAAACATGTCTGTAACTATGCGATGGAACCTGCAACTAAGCCACTGGCTTGCCACTGCCACCACCCAAGTGGTTGTTGCAGTGGTATTTGTCTATAGCCATTGGGTTGCATTCCTGTTTGTTCTTCCAACAGCCCCCTAGCAAGTTGAATCAATAGATCCACATAGGAAAGTCTAATTACCCAATCTATCTATACTGTAACTCACTGACCCAGTTACATGCAGTATTCATACAAATTATTATGGATCAATAGCAGCCTTAGATTATCATACAGCAGCTCCACCATCCACTACATTCACAACATCTATAGACAATGCGGACACCACTCCTGCAGCTCCCATTAATCAGTAATGGAGAACTGTGGCCAGTAGAAACTGTGGGCTCAGTGCCTGTAGATAAGGGGCAGCACATGGCACCTTGGAACCACTGCTGTACATGCCAGCTGCTTTCAGGAATGATGCAGGGCCAGAGCAGGAGTAAGCTTGCCTTAACCCCACTGATGAATCCCTGGGGCAGCTGTCTGGCTGTCCCAGGGTGGGTGGGACTTCACTTTCTATATGTTCTAGAGTGCGTCTTTCTGTCTATGCATCTGTGAGTGCATTGCTCAAGACCTCCTCCCAATCGGTGACAGCTAGGGTCCCAAATTTGGAATGCAGCTTCCTCTTCTAACTTAAAGCAAGGTCAGGGTTTGGTTGTGCCTGGAAAACAGAAAACGCTGGGAATGGGGCTATTTTCCACAACATAGAAAGGGAGGGGGCAGAGTGGATGGACATAATACTGAGTAGCCACTGGGGACAACTACAGCACAAAGAGTGTGGACTCCACCATCTTTCCAGCCACCAGACCAGATAAGGAGCCCTCCTCCCCCAAACCTAAAGCCTGCCCCTTTCTGTGGAGAGCCTGCAGGCCGTAGGGATGGGGGCTGCTGGAGGAGGTAGTAGCCCCTGGAGAGGAAGTAGCCCCGAGAGTCTTGTTCCCCCCCCCCCCCACACACACAGCCTGCCTGGGGATTACTGGAGGCCAGGTGCTGCCCCCATAGCCTCACTTCCACCTCAATAGGCTGCAGGGGGGCCACTGGAGGCCGGGGGCAACCCTCAGAGCCTAGCCTCCAACAGACAGCCTACAGACTGCAGGAGATCTTGAAGGATAGGTGCAGCCCACAGAGCCTGGACAGGCCCCTGGAGCATCCCCACAAACAGACTGCAGGATGGAGGCTGGTTAGCCCCCAAAAGCATTGCTCCCCCAGACCAGCTGCAGGGTGGAGGGGCAGCTGGAGGTCGGGACAGCTTGAGGCCGGGGCCAGTCCACAGACTGACTGGCCCCCCAACAAGCTGCAGGATATGGGGGCCACTTCACCAAATAAGCCCCCCATGGAATAACTGCAGCCTGGAGGGGGGAGGAGCTGACTGGGGGCTGCCCCCACCCCCAGATAGGCTGTAGGCTGGGGGGGGGAGCAACTGGAGGCCACACAAGTACGCAGACCCAGATCCCTTTCTCCTGGGAGAAGCCATCCTCCAGGGAGTGCACTCCTAGCCCCTCGGGAGGAGCCACTGGCCGGTGAGCACTGCCACAGCCTTCAGGGAGCAGATGCTGCCGGAGTAGCACCATCCTTGCCTCCAACCTACCTCCCAGCCCCGTGTCCTGAGCCCCCTGCCCTAAATCCTACAACTCCCATCTCCCCATGACTTCTCCTTTCCCTGAGGTCCCTACCTCCTCCCTTCCCTTGAGCCTCCCATACCTCCCAATCTTCTGCCCTAAGCCACCCGCCCCGTCTCTTCTCACCCCCAAGCCCTCCCCCCAGCCTTCATTTTCCTTCATTGTTAAAACGTACAGTCATTGAAATCAAGCATGTACACTTTTTCATTTATTCCTCCCCCTTCCCAAAATTACTTCAATTAAAGACCCAAGCAACACTGGGTAACATAGTATAGCACCAAAAATACTGTATTGCTCTGAGTTACACAGGTAAAACTGCAATGACTGCAGTGGCAACACTTCAGGTCCCCATCTGTGAGACAGATCAAAACACGACCCCATTATCGACATATTCAGAAACTTCATGGCATAAGCAATGAAAGAGTGGTGGTACTGGACTGATGCTTGAAAGGTTTAAGACCCTTTTCAACTTTTCCCCTCAACTGGAATTTTTTAAAAGAAATATTATCAGAAAGTTTCTTTTTTAGCACATAAATGGTTTAATAAAATATCAATCAAATCAGTCTAATTAAAAATATCTAGGAATGAATCTTGTAATTTCTATGCAGGTGAAACTGTGATTGTAGTCAATGGGAGAGTTTTGTCTCCATAAAAACCAAGAACCTAGAAAATAAATTATTTTAAATTGCGGGGGGCGGGGGAGGGGGGCGAAAAAAAATCACATGGGGGAAATATAAGCCAAACAAATATAATCATGTGCAAAGTGAGTGGACAAATAAGTTATTCAGAATAAAGCTGCAACTATAATATTCCTGTCTCATTTTGTTTTGGGGAAGTTTCAGAGGTTTCCTGTATTTCCTTAGGAAAACATGTACAATAATAATGTTGAAAAACCTGCCTGATGGAGCTTCAAGGACATTCTGACTGCTGGAGCGACAACCTTATGCAACAGATCCATGTCTGCAAACACCCATTCATCTTTTGCTGTAATTCGAAAGTCTCCTTTGAACAGAGCATGGAGTCCATAAAGAAAGGAATCTAAACTGTAAAATAACAACATTAGTTATTCCCAGAACAACAGTTTCATACTGAACCAATCATTACATACACTTCCATTTTCACAAATTACTGGAGTTGATAGTGTACCTGGAAAAAGTGAGAAATGCTACTGAAATCACATAATGAAGTCCTGTTTAGAAGTTGTGGTTAAAATTTACCTACTTTCTCCTGCAGCTTGCACAGTAAATGAGAGTAAATTGGACTGTAACTATTAAACAAGCTTCAGAGGGGTAGCCAAGGTAGACCGGACCAACACTCTGGTCACCTGAAGAAGTAGCCTGTGCCCACGAAAGCTCATGAACCATCTACATATTTTGTTAGTTTTTAAAGTGCTACCAGACTATTAAACAAGTGTGGCTGCTTACTAGTAACATTTTTAGTTATATCTTGGGCTGATCATCTGACTTATACCTAGGAGAATTGTCCCATTGATACCAAGGTGTCTACTAGCATGAATGAACATTGCAAGATTGGGCTCCTTGTTTATTGACCTTTAAAATGCAGAGTATCATTAGCTTTAGCAGTTTAAACTGGCAAGACGCAACATTTAGATATAAAAGATTTGCAGATGCCAACCACAGCTGCAAAAAATACTTTCAGCGAAGCCTGAAACTTGTCTGGTTTCATTCTAAACCTGCAAATTAAATCAGGCATGTTATAAAGTACATTAAGATTCAAGAACATTTCAAGGAAACCAGGGAACAGGTTTGAGCAAACATTGGGGTGTTTTGCATTGAAATAATGAACACTACACTGTTCTGTGTAGTTTTGATAAGAAGTCAGATGGACCTTGGTGCTTCTGATAGTGTTTGGTTTGGAGGCTTTGAGCTTGCTTGAGCTTGACATACTTAAAGCAAGATGCACAGGGTGCAAATTCAGGGGATCAAAACTAAGGGAAATGTTTGCACAGACCCCTGGGACGCAAAACTACTACGTTCAGCTCTAATGCTTATCTGTGACCAAAAGCTTCCCAGGACTATAACAGATGTTTACAAAAAGTTTGTATTTTTAATGAAAGCAACTGAAATCAATGGCCTAAAACTATTCAGAAGAAGCAGGTCATAGTGTTGAAGAAAACAGAATTAGACCTTAGGACATCTGTTATAAACCCACAGGACATTATTTAATCTACCTGACATTTTATTCACTCTTACAAGAGTGGAGTTTTACATTTTAAAGACTCTTAGGAGAAAAGCAATAAGATCTTAGAGATTTCCATTACCATCCAGGCTTTCTCCAGAGAATGTGTGAGCTCTCCACTTAATTGAGCTTTTATAATTATTTTAGGAGAAGGGTGTATGCGGGGGAGAAAGTAATTCTCTTTCCAAGGGAGAGAACAGGGAGATAGGAAATTGCGTGGTCTATCTTCTACCGCAATACAGTTCTAATCTGGACCTGAGTGGGTAACATGTTTTAAAAATTGTAATAGAAAGATATAGGCTATTACCAGCTGGATACCAATTTTCTCTTTAAAGGTGCTGTGTAATACAAACCAACTAATCAGTGTGAACTGAGGTCACACTGCACATAGATTGAAAGGCAGAGACCGGTGACACTGCTGAGAATGTTATAAATGCTGGAACGCCCCTCTGAGATCTTAATTTACTTATGGTTATTAGTATTTAATAACACTGAGTGGGATCTTTTAAAAAGTGCCTAAGTTCTTTTGACTTTCAATCTCACCCAGAGATTGGGAAACAGTAATATGCCAACATCCTAGTTTGTACCTGGGAAATCAGTATAAGAAACCATTATATTAATGTGTATATCCAGGCTAATGAAATATATGTTTAAGAATGTGACATATTCACTTGACGCTGCTGAGAAGAAGTCCCCCTGTCCCACCCACGTCATCCTTTGACCAAACATCCAGCATGCAGCTATTAATTTTTATCCTGTAAAAAGGATTTAAATACAAGAAAAGCTGCTAATAATGAGATTCTATAGAGCTGTTTTGTAGGGCATGATTCTGCAGAAGGAGGTGGTGTGAGGTGGGAGGAGAGTAGGCAGCACAGTGAACTGGTTTTTCCTTCCTACAGATTGCACACAGCTCCAAATCAAAGACCATTATAGACTTTGTACATATTACACAATCTGGTGGGAGTGGCAACACCCACTAAAGGTAGGTCCAGGATTAGAATGACTGTGGATTTTGCAAGTACGAATTGAACTGCACCAGTAGAGTGGCGAGTGGATAGCTAGCACAGTATTTGCACTCACTGGCCTGTTCTACACTAAAGGGGAAAGTCAACTGAAGATACGCAACTCCAGCTATATTAATTATGTACCTGGAGTCGAAATATCTTAAATTGTGTTTTGGCGCCATCCACACAGCGGGAAGTTAATGGGAGCACACTTTCCCATCAACTTTCCTTACTCGTTGTAAGGAGCAGGACTACCAACACCACGGAAGTGCCCTCTCAGTTCAAATTAGTGTGTCTTCAGTAGACCTGCTAATTTGAACCCCGGAGGATCGATTGTGGAAGCTTTGATTGTCTCTGTAGCGTAGAAAAACCCACCGTGCCTGGATTTAGAAAGAACTGCCAATCCCACATTCTAATGTATACTAAATTCACTCACCAAAATTTCCTAAGACCAATATTTCTACTGCAAAAAAGATCCATATCAGGAACAGAATAATAGCGGTCGGAAATCTAAAGGGCAATTGCATTTAATATTATATATTATTGAAACATAGGAGTGGAGGGGAACTCAAGGGGACATCTAGTCCAGTATCCCATGCTGAGACAGGATTAAATAAATAAATACCCTTAAGAGTATCCTGATGAATGTTTGTGTTTATTTATCATCTCTGACAGATTATGTGCGTCTCCCGAGGCAATGGTATGGATTTATTTTATTAAAAAAAATACAAAAAAGTTTTTTCTTATGCTGATAATTAGCTGTGGGTACATCCTTCTCCCATTTTGGCACTGTCTCATTTCATCACTTCCATGTACCATATATTTATTAATCAACACAACATACAGCCATTGTTATTTCCCGTTACTCTTAGAATGAAGACTCACATGAGATCATCATGAAGCAATAGCCAAATTCTTTGATTTCTGGCCTCTCTCACGGCCGGGTTTAGTTTTTTGGCCCAGTTTTAACATACACATTTTAGTATCCCTGTTGTAGTTATTAGCTCACACCACACCCATTTGATTACAATATAGTTTCATGCCAAAGAAGTTACATTTACCTAATGGAGATATTAGTGCTACATATGACACAACTTCCAGCCCTATTAAGTAAAAGCATTAAAATGTCAGATAATTTAAAGGCTATTCTAGAGAATTATAGGAAAATCTTAGGATGAACTGTTCATTAAAGTGTGCAGTGAGAAGGGGTTAAGAGACTGGATAATCCGCCATGATCAGAGCTAGGGCAACCCAGCCAAAACAGAATTGTCCTCCTGTCTGAGTCCATGGCAAACATCTATGCAAACAATGGTTGTGTGTGTCCACACTACTTTCTTTGTTTCTTTTTTTCCCTTGCTAACCTGGACCTGATGCTGCTAATACTGGATCCTCTGTACTAATGGTAGCAATTGGGGGAAAGGTAGGGTAGACCGTGCTCTGAGCAGCCATCATTATTTTAATTACTATGTCATATTACTCTGCTCAGAAGAGGCCTATATGGCTGCTGTTAAAAAGATGCTGATGTCTTGTTTAGATCAGTGGTACCACTATTCAGATGGTAGAAATGGTGGGACGTTTCTCAGTTTAAAAGTCTATTGCAGATGAGACTCTGGGTTTATTGGGTGGGAATGTATCAGGACAAAACTTTGTCCCCCCAGTAAACCCATTTCTGACAGACATTCTGGAGCAGTGGACTCCAACCTTTTAAAGCACACGATCACTTTTTGAATTTAAATGGAATCCAGTATCTATCTAAAACCCAAATACCCTTGTCCATTTCCTGCTCCTTTGCCGAGCCCCCACTCCTACTCAACCCTTTCTCCAAGGTCCCGCCTTGCTCGCTGTATCCTGAGCCCTGTCATGTCCCCCTTTCTGTGCAGATGGGGTACAGGTGTGGGGGGAGAGGTGTACCCCGATATCAGTGCCCTTCTCTGCAGCCTCCCACATCCTGCACAGCAAGCAGGCAGCTCCAAGGGGGGCAGCTCCAAGGCAGAGGGCAGGAACAGCATGACAGTGAGAGGAGGGGCAGCTGAAGCACCAGCACTTGACAGTCTCCTGGACAAACCAGTCAGGATCATGTGTCAGAGGCTCCAGGATGCACCAGTAGATCTTGATCTACTGGTTGGTGACCACTATTCAAGAGGCCTTTAATGCTCCCCATATTAGATGCTCAAGTGTTAGCCAGCATATGAAAACCTGAGCTAGTCAGACTGACACCTCTAACCCCCACTCGGAGCCTTATATCCCCTTAAGGGTTAGGGGAACATAGGCACAGGTGGGAAGGCAATCAGCAGTTCAGACCGACTCCTCAGCCAACCATGATGGTGAGAAACAAGTGAGACGCAGCAAGAAGGGGGCAAGCCCTCTGCATGGTTTGATAACAGAATTTTCCATTGATCCACAATGTGGCCTAGTGTCTACTTGTGGACTCTTCAGACTTCTAACAAGAAGGAGACTAGAAAAAGACAGGGAAACCATTTATGGGTTCTCTGAGTAAGATATTGACTCCAGTTTCATCCATTATGTGGTTTGAGTAACTGTTTACTGAAACCTGAGACTCCTTGTTTCTTAAGAATCCTACAGAATAGTGATGAGAGACCAGACAGTAAATATATTTGAGAAAGAAAGCCAAGCCCTATGAAAGCATCACATTGAAACCATAGACACGAATCCATGCAGTACATATACCATTCCCAATGTGCTCTTTGCAGAGACAGCCACAATGCCACCTCACTGAGGAGACAATAGTTAGGAAATGCCAGAGGAGTCCACATGAACTTTCCCTAGTAACTTTACTTTTTATGCAACCTTGCTGTAGGAAGGGATGTATTAGACTTAGATTTATGAGACGATTTTTGTTCCCGTGTGGTACAGAAAGCTTCCCTTAAAATTTACATGAGCTGTTTGACTTAACTGACTGGGGAAATCTTTTTTGCTCTGCTAGACACACTTCTATCAGCTTCATGAGATATTTTGGATCCTAAAACATTAACAGCTAAGGGCTTACTTTGCTTCAATGAGTACTTGTAACTCTCATTTGCCTTCATGGGAATTATCCACAATCTATCTATGGTAGATTTTAGACAAAGCCTTTGTGGCTTAATTTACATCAGAGTTTTAATAATTGTAAAAATCGTAATGGTAAATATACAACAATTTTCTGTCCCTCTGGAACTTCAAAGTTTCGTAATAAGGACATTTAAAAAAAAGAAATCTACATGTTATATTGTTAGACATTATATTTTATTAATAGGGATTTAACATTTATTTGGTAGTATCACAGACAGTATTATAAAAAATACCATGGGCCAGATTTGTCCATCGGCTATACAAATGAAACTCATATTTATGCCAATGGGAATATACACAAATGTAACTGGATAGCAAAATATGTGCTTCTTATTCCATTCTGTTTACTCTAACAAATTATCCTCTACTTCCCGTCCTATCCTTCCTTCATGTATCCTCTGCATTAGACCTGGACTCTCCTTCAGAGTAATCTCATTTAAAGTCTCAAGAGAAGGTAGACTCAAGTGAGAGAAATCACAATGGGTATATACATTAGAAGAATTTTTGGGCTAACCTCTCCCGCTCTCCCACTGGAAAGGGCATGCTGACAGTGAGTTGACCATGACTTCCTGATTTTGTTCAGCCTTGGCAGACAAAGCCACAGAGGGGCTGCTTTAATCTGCATGTAAAAGCACAGTGGAAACTTGCTTCATTGTACTTCTCTTCTACTTATGAGAGGCAATGCAACCCTGATGGGAATGGAGGTGGTAGCGGTGACAGAACACGGATCAGAAGCAGTTGCCTACCCCGGCTTTACTGGAGCCAGAGATTCCCCTACACAGAGGAATTCTCCAGGGGGAATCGCCAGTTGGGCAGAGCACTGCAGCACATAGTGAATGCAGTAAACCTTAGAATCCAAACCTCAAACTTCATGGACCCTAGTTAATTTCAAGGCTCTCTCATTTTTTATTTTTTTGCATTACAAGATACTGATTTGTTTTTCTTAATCTTCAGCAGATACCTGGTCTCACACCTTCTCCCATGCTCCAAAACAATGACACTTGAGGACTCTTTACTGGAAGGTATTTACATATCTGGAATTTTTCCAGAGTCCAAATTTATATTAAAGATTATCAAATGTAGCCTTTTTTTCTTTTTGAAGGATTAATGAATATATTTTTAACGTTCACACAAACCCCCTTACACTACATGAAAAATGACATTGACACCTGAATAAACTAATGGTAATATGATATCATTCTTCAAAGTATCCTGCTGAGATGTGCGAGATGCTGCCTAACAACAATTTAAGAGAATATGTGATTTGCATAGCAATGTTTTGCTTCCTTTATGAGTAAACATATTATGTAATTTAGTATTAATGCTGGGTTTGTAATGACATTTACATGAACAGGCACAATGAAAAATTACTTACAAACGTTATAAAAGAAGATTTAAAACCTTGTTTACACAATATTATTTACTGATTAATATATTAGAAAAAAACATATGTAAACTGATAGTTTCCATACACTTAGTAAATTTCCATTTTGATGCTGTTCAACCCAGCTTTTTGATCCACTGGTTTTGCATTATTATTTTGTGTTAAGCACCAGCATGCTCAGCACTCCCCAATCACATAAGGAGCTATTTACACTAGTGTAAATCCAAAGTAACTTTGCTGCTATCAATGGAACTTCTTCAGATTTACACTACCATAACAGAGATCAGAATACAGCCCAACCAATGTGTAAGTTATCTTCAGAGATTCTCTACTGATTCATTTACATCTGTCAGAATTCTGTACCTCCTCCCATGAGATCTGCTGAATAGAAATAGCTAGCATGCTACAATCCTCAGACTACGTGTTACATCTCAGCTTTTCCTAATGGAAATCCACAGAGAACCTCTAGAAAATACATAGACAAGGATCATAAAAGGGGAGTGTATCCCTTATTATTGTTTAGCAAAATAGAAAGTACAAGGGAGATGTAAGGTTAATTCTGATCATCCTATCTGTGATTGTATCTAAGGAAAAGAAAGCCCACACATAATTTTTAGCTAGCATTTGGACATTATATAGAATGTTTTAGTGGCCTCTTATAAATTGGGGAGAAGTCCTTTTAGTCATATTATAGACCACTAACACACACATTGGTCTATATTTATCAATTACTACCGATTTGAATTTAATCTGTACACCAAACCCAAACTAATATATGTATATTTTTAAATAGCCTAATCCAATAAGATTCACAATATGTCCTGACGTTCATCCATGGAAAAGGGCTGAATTTTTGCCGTTCCCTTGGCAAAGATTTATCTGTGTTCTCCAGTGTCAAATGCGTACTGGTCCTACTTATTCTTCCCTCAATTTGTTTTAAAACAGAATTGCAATGCAATCCAAGTCCTCTACATTGCTTGAGTAGACAAAAAGGATCAACGCTAATAAAAAGGCAACATCAACTGAGTACAGTAATTCCTCATTTAACACATGCCTGCTTAACATGTTTTCGCGATAGCACGATTTTTTTTTAGGGAACGTTTTTTGAATTACACGACCATCCCTGGAATAACACGATTTCCCCAGCTGGCCCATCGCTGGCAGCTGCACGGGGCTTCCCCTGCCTCCCTGCAAAGCGGTGGAGGGTTTGCCACTCACTGCACTGTTCCCCGCTGACTCCCCCTCGCTGGACGCAGTGCGGGTCCAAGCAGACCCATCACGGGCATACTCCCAACCCAATCCCCCTCTCCTCTCCTCTCCTTCCCTTCCCCAGAGCCAAACACCTCCTCTCCCTGCTGTTACCCAGTCCCCTTTCTCCCCCAACCTTATGTTCCGGTCCCAACAGACACCACCACTTGAAATGCAACCCCCATTATTTTCATTGGGAAAATTGACCCCCCCATAACACGTTTTCACTTAACACGGTCATTTTCTGAAACATATCTATAGTCTTAAATGAGGAATTACTGTATATTACTATATGAGTTGCACTGAATACCATCTTCTTTGTGTTCCTAAGATCTTCTGACACTGTGTCAAGTGGTAAACATGATAACTGTAATAAGAGCTATGTCTGGTGGAGAAGACAGTGGATCTGTAGTTTTCTTTATTGATAACAGTCTTGATATCAACATGGAAATATTCCCACCTGGGTACCGATTTTAGATTTTTTTTCTCAGGGTCCCTATAACAGCCAGATATACTTTATTTTGACCTTATTCTTCAGTTCAGCTCTATGACCTTCTGATTAAAAAGGAGTCTCAAAGACAGAGATATACTCATTTTACCGTGGCCTTACAACATATGTTCCAGATGAATCACTCCATAGCCTGAATTTGGTAGTAAACGTCAGTGGAGTTTTTTTAATCTAATCTGAGAGATCCTGAGTTTATTATAGGATTTGCCAACTAAAAAGGAAGGCCAAGTGACAGGCTTCTTGGAAAGTGTCTTGTGAGGTAAAAGCGAAGAAGATATTGGCAAAACTATTCTAAGCCTAATTTTAAGCCTTTTTTTTGTTAACAGACCCTCGTAAGGGACTATTGTTCACAACAGTGGTCAGCCCATCAGTACAATCTTACTAGAATGAAAGACCCACATTTAATTGGAGATGCCAAAACACATACAAGAAAAAAAACCCACTGATAATAATTGTACAAATTATGTGACTTCTCCATCTCTCCTGTATATGCTTCTTGCACCCCCCAAGAAAGGCATTGTTAAGTATACGTAAGAAAAGAGACATCCAATTAGCTGGAAATGCTTCTATGTGCGTGGGTGTCTAGTAACCAGCTCCAGTGGTGACAATTAAAATCTTTACAAAAGTATCTCCAGGTAATTAACCTTACCTGCACTATTCTCTATATTAAACTTAGAAAAGACTGAGCTAAAATTAACTATTTGCAATAGCAAAGATACTGTAGGCAGCCATTATCTGCTAATCATGAGACTCATTAAATGTAGTTGCCTTTGCTAAAGTGCTGATATACCATAATGGAGATATCAGTATCTGAGGTAACAGCTGCATAGCAATGCTTTTAAGCAGCTTTACTACTATCTATGTGCATTTCTGATGCCCCTTTTATTGTGGTATAACTATGGATAGGCACAGACCAAGACTGGTTTAATCTTTTCCCTGAAAATCCCATCAGTACACATCAATTTTTCCACAAACTTTGCATATTCTAAAATTAGGTTTGCAGAGAAAATAGTATAAATTCAGAAGAGACTGAAAGGAATATTACTCACTAAAAATCACACTTAAAAAAATTTAAAAAGTCAACTCCATCCCAAATAAACTGAAAACAGCAAGGGCACATGCAGCTGTTAATAGAGAGATGAAACCTTGGAAGGAAACACAGAATGTCAACACACTGAAAAATAAGCAATATGGGTCATGAGTTTTGAGTCACTCGCTCAAAGAAGAAGACATAAAAGCAGACTTTATAGACATCTCAGATAAAGATAAGAAAGCTAAAAACAAATATTTTAAGGATTGCTTTATCTTGAGAAGGGAAAAAAGCTTATAACATAAAAATGTTTTCAAAGTAATACAAGTTAGCTGTGCTCATTTTTTCTTAACTATTCAATTAAGGCAAAGACATTCAAAGTAGCTACCCAGGATTGAGCTTAGTCTTGTCACAATTTTTGTATCAATATAACTATGTCAGCACGTCTACAGTTCTATAAATTACCTGATCGCCATATTGTGGGCTGCTGTTCCCAAAGATCTTCTACCCAGAATACACAGGGCAAAGGAAAGCGTTACTAAAGGTGAATCCTCATCACAATCCAGATGCTGCAAAAGTTTAAGGACAGCATGTTAGTTCTACATGTAACCTAGTCAAAAAATTGTTACCACAATCCTATAAATAAAATAGATCAATGCATAGTTAAATTTATGAAACTTACGTTGCCATGTAACTATACCCAAATAAAACACTGCTATGTAATTAAAAATAATAGGAAGGATGATCATCAAGACCAAGAGTCTGCTGCTAATCAAATGAAAGCTCATTTAGCCTAATGGTAAGAAACAAAAAGTTTTAAAATGAGTTAACTAGATCCTACTAGTGCTTTATTTATCAGTGTCTTGGAAAGAGTCTGATGAGCATCACTGAAGAGGGAATACAACCATTTCCACATGGGAAACAGGAAGTTTGTGAAATCTTTATTATGTGTGCAGATCTTAGAAACACAATCTGGCTCTGAAAAGGTATGCAGGATAGGGCCATTAGTGACTGACATCATAAATGACATCAATGAAGGCAATGACATCATATTTTAACAAGAGATTGAACTATTTCCTTTACACATACCACATTCTTTTGAATTTTGTTCTCTTTCAGCCCATATATTAATGAATTTTTCTTGTCACCCGTACCCTATTCCTGAAAATGAGGCAAATATTTTGCACCTCCTTCTATAAAATACACATTTCTTCAAAGCTCTGCAAGGCAGCTTTATTTTACACAGCCTCTTCCACACAAAATGTTTCCCAGTATGCTTCACAGTATTCAAATATACAAGAGAGATGCAAATTGCAGAGAAGAGTTGTGTAGAAGCATTGGATTGGCCATCACGAGGATTTGGATGCCCAGTTCCCAGAAATGTCAATGGAAACAATGCATTTTAAATCCATTTAAACACCTTTGAAAAATCTCAACTATTGTATGGAGAAAATAAAGCATTTAACAATAAAGGAGGGAGAAAGGAGTTGAGAGAGGTGCAATGGAGAACACAAATGTTTCAAGATTTACATGTTTAAAGAGAGATGGAGTATTGATGAGGCAGAGAAATCCAGGAAAATTACTCTCAAGAATGAGAAAAGAATATCCTTGTATTACAAGTGGGAGAAGAGGCAGGGTCACAGGGCCCAGCTCTGCAAAGGATGAAGCATCTCTCCTGGGAAGTGATGAATGTCCCTTCAACTCAAGAGCTTAGCATCTCCCAAGAGATTGTCAGCACTTGACAGTGTAAGTGTTAAATGAATGCAGAAGAGTAGAAAAAGAAATAAGTTCTGTGTGAGAGAGTAGACAGAATACAGGTAGAGATTTAAAAATAATAGTCAAGGTGATAGCTTAGGCAGATGAAGGCACACGGGAGAAATTCAGTGGAGTTGGAATCACTGTAGTCTTTACATGGGAAATGATATGGAATGAGTGAGAAGTAGGCTTACAGACATGAGAAATAGGAGAAGGAATATTAAGAATCAAGCACGCTGTCAAGCTTATGGATAGGGTCAGCAAAGGAAAATGCAAGACAAGAGTCTCAAGTGCACAGTTCACAAAAAATATGCTGTGATGACTGAAAAACCTGTGTTGCTAATTTAGTTGCACTGTCATTAATAATCTGAGTATATGCAATAAAATTTGCATGTCTGTGACTCTATTTTACTTTGTGTGCTGCCAACAGAATCCCACTGTAATATGGATTTTACCTGGGAAATGACTGAAGACCCATTAATCAGGGTTCAGAAAGCACGAACAGGTAATTAACTGTAAGCTCCTACTTGGCCCCCTAGAGTTGAATGGTGATTTTCTACAGTTTTGCAATAAAAAGTGTCAGATTTGTACCATGACTTCTCAGATCTGACCTGTGCTCTTGGATAAGCAGCATACTTACTTAATATGAAAGTGTTTTTGACACCATATGGGTAAAACATTGAAGATACGATAAGAATGCCCAAATTATCATTCCTAGGGCACCCCTTGAGTGGGAATCTCCCTAATGAAGAGCAGTAATATTTTCTGAAAAGTTCTAAGTGCAGGCTAACTGAAGAGATCTAAACTAACAATGGCATGGGATGTGTATTTAAAAAAAACTATTCAAAATTCAGAGGTTTACTCTTTGGAATGTCTTTAACTCATATTTTCATTATAATAGTCTCTTTAAACATTTATTTGTTGTACAATAACCATTACAGGACTGCTTGGGAATAGTGACCATAATATAATAACATTCAACATTCCTGTGGTGGGAAGAACACCTCAGCAGTCCAGCACCCTGGCATTTAATTTCAAAAAGGGGAATTACGCAAAAATGAGGAGGTTAGTTAAACAGAAATTAAAATGCACAGTGACTAGTGCCAAATCCCTGAAAGCTGCATGGAAACTTTTTAAAGACACCATAATAGACGCCCAACTTAAATGTATACCCCAAATTAAAAAAACATAGCAAGAGACCTAAAAAAGAGTCACCGTGGCTTAACCACCATGTAAAAGAAGCAGTGAGGGACAAAAAGGTATCTTTTAAGAAGTGGAAGTCCAATCCTAGTGAGATAAATAGAAAGGAACATAAACACTGTCAAATCAAGTGTAAACATGTAATAAGAAAAGCAAAAAAAAAAAAGATTTTGAGGAACAGCTAGCCAAAAACTCAAAAAGAAATAACAAAATGTTTTTTAAGTACATTAGAAGCAGGAAGCCTGCTAAAAAACCTGTGGGTCCCCTAGATGATCGAGCTATAAAAGGAGCAATCAAGGACGATAAAGCCATTGCGGAGAAAATAAATGATTTCTTTGCTTTAGTCTTCACGGCTGAGGACGTTGGGGAGATTCCTGAATCTGCACCATCCTTTGTGGGTGATGAATCTGAGGAACTGTCCCGGATTGAAGTGTCATTAGAGGAGGTTTTGGAACAAATAGAAAAACTTAATGTTAACAAATCTCCGGGACCAGATGGCATTCATCCAAGGGTTCTAAAAGAACTTAAATGGGAAATTGCTGAGCTATTATCTGTGGTTTGTAACCTATCCTTTAAATCGGCTTACGTACCTAATGACTGGAAGGTAGCCAACGTGACACCAATATTTAAAAAGGGCTCTAGAGGCGATCCTGGCAATTACATACCGGTAAGTCTAACTTCAGTACTGGGCAAATTAGTCGAAACAATAGTAAAGAATAAAATTGTGAAGCATGTAGAAGAACATAATTTGTTGGACAAAAGTCAACATGGCTTCTGTAAAGGGAAATCCTGTTTTACTAATCTGTTTGAGTTCTTTGAAGGGGTTAACAAACATGCGGACAAGGGGGATCCAGTAGATATAGTATACTTGGATTTTCAGAAAGCCTTTGACAAGGTCCCTCACCAAAGGCTCTTGTGTAAATTACATGGCCATGGGATAAGAGGGAAGGTCCTTTCTTGGACTGAGAACTGGTTAAAAGACAGGAAGCAAAGGGTAGGAATAAATGGTAAATTTTCAGATTGGAGAGGGGTAACTAGTGGTGTACCCCAAGGGTCAGTCCTGGGACCAATCCTTTTCAACTTATTCATAAATGATCTGGAGAAAGGGGTAAGCAGTGAGGTAGTAAAGTTTGCAGATGATACCAAACTGTTTAGGATAGTCAAGACAGAAGCAGACTGTGAGGGACTCCAAGAAGATCTCACCAAACTGAGTGATTGGGCAACAAAATGGCAAATGAAATTTAATGTGGATAAGTGTAAAGTAATGCACATCGGGAAAAATAACCCCAACTATACGTACAGTATGATGGGGGCTAATTTGGCTACGACAAATCAGGAAAGAGATCTTGGAGTTATCGTGGACAGTTCTCTGAAAACTTCCACACAGAGTGCAGCGGCAGTCAAAAAGGCAAATAGGATGCTGGGAATTATTAGGAAAGGGATAGAAAATAAGACCCAGAATATCTTACTGCCCCTGTATAAAACTATGGTATGCCCACATCTTGAATACTGTGTACAGATGTGGTCTCCTCATCTCAAAAAAGATATTTTGGCCTTGGAAAGGGTTCAGAAAAGGGCAACTAAAATGATTAGGGGTTTGGAACGGGTTCCATATTAGGAAAGGATAAAGCGACTGGGACTTTTCAGTTTAGAAAAGAGGAGACTGAGGGGGGATATGATAGAGGTCTATAAAATCATGAGTGGTGTGGATAGGGCTGATAAAGAAAAGTTATTTATTAGTTCCCACAATAGAAGAACTAGAGGACACCAAATGAAATTAATGGGTAGCAGGTTTAAAACTAATAAAAGAAAGTTCTTCTTCACACAGCGTGTAGTCAACCTGTGGAACTCCTTGCCAGAGGAGGCTGTGAAGGCTAGGACTATAATAGAGTTTAAAGAGAAGCTGGATAAATTCATGGAGGTTAGGTCCATAAAAGGCTATTAGTCAGGGGATAAAATGGTGTCCTTGGCCTCTGTTTGTCAGAGGCTGGAGAGGGGAGACAAATCGCTTGATCATTGTCTTCGGTCCACCCTCTCTGGGGCACCTGGTGCTGGCCACTGTCAGTAGACAGGATACTGGGCTAGATGGACCTTTGGTCTGACCCAGTACGGCCGTTCTTATGTTATGTTCTTATACATTTTCCCACAACGTTGTGCTGTATAGTTTAGACAAAAATCAATATATTCTTGAATCAACAAAAAGTAAGTATTCAGTAATTCAATATTACCCACTCACCTCTCTTCTTTTTCCAGCACAGTACTGAATCCAATCAAGATAAACACTACAGAAGCTAGCTCTGGTTATTCCTTGAAGACAAGGAACATAGTCCTCATCAATGTTAATGTTGAACATTGCAAGATCACGTTCAATGTAATGCCATTTGGCATAAGGCTGTAATGCCTTCTGGATTGATTCATCTTTTATCCAGTGTGAGATTTTGGGTGAATTTGCTGTAAAGTATATTATACTCTGTTGAAAAAATGCAAAGCGGTTAGTCAGAAACAATTCATTTATAACATATGAGAACAAATCAGATTAAGATGATACTATCCATAAATATATGTATTATTCCTGCTACTTGCCATCACTGATTCATAAAATTATTTATTTTGTGTGACTGTAATAATTTATGTCTAAATGAGAAATAAGTCAGCTAAACACTATCAGAATTTAAATGAATGGAACTTAAAGAATATTACTCAAACATCACACTTCGAATAGTGTAAATAGTGTAGACAGTGTCAATACTTGGGTAAATTAATTAGAAAATGTGGCAGTGTCTATAGTGCATATACCGTAAACGATGATGATGATGGTAAAATCTTATACATGATTTTCAAAAACAATATGTGGTTTTAAATGGTCAGAAAAATGTTCCCCCATGTGAACTTTCAGATTTCTGAGGGTGCAGTTTTCCCATTTCTTCAACAATCCACCACAATGAACACATCTACCAATTTAATTATAAAATAAAAACTTGCAATAGTGTAGACTATCTCTGTGAAAAACTCTCCTTATCGCTCTCTTTTCTCTGCAACAATAATTTTGTTTTAGTTGCCAGTTAATGAAGTTAATACCATAAGAAGAAAAACTGGATCTCTTTAATATTTCCACTTCATGGCAAATTTAGAGATTTCAAAATTGGTTTTTGTTTCATAGTGGAACAAAGGATGAAATTTACTAAGAAATCTGATGCAATGTAAACTGTACTTCTACTTTGCCAAACCTACAGTTATATGAAAGCAAACTAGATTCTCACACCTGCCAAATGATAGGTTGTGAACACCACAGAGCCTGCAGCTTACTGAAAACACAACCACACACATACCTCACTATTGCATATCTTTTAGTCCTGCTACATCGTAGCTCCCATGTGAACATCCATGGGTTGGATGCTGTAAATGATTTAATTACCTTTCTGTTAAATATTGCCTCCTCTGTCTTTTTCTGATGACCTCATCATCTCCTTAAAACCCTTCTATAGTTTAGCTGACTTTAAAAGAGCTAAAGAAAAAGTTTCAACTTGCCAAATACAGTTGCTCAGTACTTTAAAACTAATAAATCAGTTTGAATCTAACTAGGCTTCTTTATAGATCTCATTAACCCTTAAAAGTTAAGCCAAGCATTAAAGGACTCTAATGTCTTGAGAACTGCAATAGTTTAATTTAAGGTATGATTTAAACTAATATATTTAAACTAGTGCAAATAGTTATGTATTCTTATTTCAGTTTAAACAAGGAATATATCAATTTAGCTTAAATCAATTAGGAGCAGATTTAAGGTAACCATTTAAAAATTGAAATATGAGTGTTTACACTGGGTAATCCTACTTAATTAAATCAGTGCAAGATTGAATGCAGACAAGGCCTTACTGTGCATAAAACTGCTTAAGAAATTCTCATTTGTGATTTATATAAAAGTCAAAATAAATGACCAAAGTGATACAGTAGTCTTGATTCTTACTGCTTTTATTTACTTAACACACTTCACTATTACACACTGGGTCTCCCAGTCAGTGTAAATTAGCAAAGTTCTGCTGTAAATCCTGTTATTTAAAATGTAATATTTCTTGCAGATTGTTATGAACAGGAGGAATGCTGACCAGCACCTGGTGTCTAAGGGGTTAACTCAGGTACCTAGCAAAGGTGTCGACCGGCAGGGGGGAGGGAAGGGTTCAGGCAGTTAGCCAATAAAAATGCAGATAGGAATTTCAAACCAGGACAGAGGGCTTTCTCTCTCTCTTCTTTGTTTGAGATAAGAGCAGTTTCTCCCTAGTATTCAGGGAGATGGGAGAGGCTTTCTCTCTTCAAGAACAGACTTCTTTAAACGTGTAAGTAGGGAAAAGTTTAGATAGTCCGTCAAGGTTTATTGTTTTTGGGTTTGGAAATCATGTCTGAGCTGGCTAATTGTTTTTCTCTTTTGTAACTAAGGATTACAGCCCAGGGACTTTCCATGAGTCTATGTCAATTGTGGCTATTTTCCACATAGTCAATTTACTATGCTTGCAACAGTAGTTTTGTTTTGATGATAAAAGAATTTTTTTTTTTGATTAACCAGTATTGGTTGATGGTTGTGTCTTTAGGACTAAGTGCCTCGTTATCCAGGCAGAATCCATTGTTCTCTGGAGATTTCCTCTGTTTGTTTTCCCATCTCCAAGCAAAACAGAGGTTGGGGGCAGAGGGGAGAACGTTACCTTAGGAAGGGGATTTCCAAGTGACCTCTTCCCTGGAAAAGGATTTACTTTTATATTTTCTTTTAATCACTTGGGTGGTGGCAGCATGGAACCATTCTTGTCTTTTTTGGATCTCAGGATGACTGAGATTGAATAAGTTTGTCTCCGAGAGTGTCAGAGACAAGTTTTACAGCGTTTATTCTGCTAGCTGGCCCCCCATATCTGCACTCGGAGTGTTAGGTTGGGGGATTGAGCCGTGATACAAATTAACTTCACTATCTTTTGAAGTCTGCAAATTTCCTGCTTAGGAATGGTAGGTAGAACTCTCTTCTCTTATACTGTACCTTTATGTAATATCTGATGAGTATTCTTCGCAGATCAAACACTTGCAGCATTGTGGCAGCGTTGTTATCAATGATGCTATATCCTTCTAATATATACTGGGTTCGTGTTATTTCCCATGTCAGCCATCGGAGGTTAAAGGCTGCGTTGCATGATAGCAAGTGAGGCAAGTGACCTGGCTGACAGCAGCAGCAGCCTTCATTGTCTTCATCTCCTTCTGTTATAGCTTCCACTTCTCTCTGCTGGCAATATGTCCCTTGAAAGTTAGAAAGGATAGCACAGTTACAGGAGAAAAGAAACAAAGACCCCGTTCAAAGCTAAAAGTGTAACCAAATAGTTCAAACACTTAATTAAAGACAAATTAAAAAAAAGAGCTACATCAATGAATTAGATGTACTAATTGATCTGTGTACAGCAAAGAATAACGAGGGAAATATTGGTTATTTATTACTTCAATCCATAATGGTTGAAAGACCCAATCTTATGGCCTGGGCATTCTGGCATAATTACACAATCATATATTGGCTGCACCATATCCTCTAATAAAAACTTGCAAGAAAACAGCAATAAAAACTTTGGATGAATTGCCATCTTGCATACATCTAATTTATATTCATATGCTTTAAATCCTGCATCTTGGCAGAGGATTAGACATACACCAGGCATGTTAAACTCATCAGTCCCCAATCCACTCCCTCCCAAAAAAGCACTGAAGACATACATAGAGTTTTCAGTATGTCACAAGTAGAGGTTGGTGAATAATTGATTCTGTTGAGTCAGCCAGCAAACAATCCTCCACATCTCCCACCTCCCAGGTGAGTGTCTAAATCACCAGCCAAGAGTCACTCTCACTTTCTCCCTCTTTGACCCAATAAATATTTAAGAATGAATACAAAGTAGAGCTTGAGAACCACACATCCCACAAGAAGGGAGCCAACAGCCACAGAAGGCCACTGGTGAAGGCAGGAGTGGTCGGCACCACGCTCCCAGAAGGGATGGGGCCTTGGACAGAAGGGGTGGGGTTGGGGCAGCCAGCCCTCAATGCTGCCCAGAGTGTGGTACCCCTTCCCAGTGCACTGTGCAGCACTCTGGCAGCAATGTAAGGGGACTGGGCTCTGGCTCCCACCGCTGCCACTGTCATAGGAGCTCCAGGTCCTTTAGAATCGCTGGGCCTGGGGTAATTGCCCCTTTTGTCTTCCCTCCCCCCCACCCCGGTGGTGGTCCTGCCCCAAAACAACCTAGAGACTGCTGATTTGGATGCACACCTGGGAGGAAGTAAATCTGAGATCAAGTACAGATTCAGAATAAGGATGCTGAGAGGTGAGTAATTCGCTAATCATCTATTAAATAGAATTTTTATCGACCACGCGATTAGTCGATAAGGGAAAGTGCTCAGGACCAGCTTGTGCTGGGTCCGGGAGCTACCCCTGCTGTGGCTCTGCAGTTAAAATGCAGTAAGAGCTAAGCGGGCAGGCAGCCCTGCTCTTACTACATTTCAACTGCAGAGCCACAGTGGCGGTAGGTCCCAGACCTGGCACAAACTGGGATTGAGCTAGGTTGCCTGCCCAGATGCAGCAGCACTGGGGGGGGGGGGGGGGGGGAGAGGGGGGAGGAGAAGAGAGCCAGCACCGTGGAGACAATGTTTTTAAGCCAGCTTCCCCCAGCACCAGCTTCTGCTCCCCCTCCCCTTGCTGCCTCTGATACAGAGCAGCAAGGAGGGGAGATGCAAGTAGTCACCTACTCCCTTACATCCCTAGTTCAGAGTACAGGTTCAAACCTGAGTCTCCCACATCACAGTCAAGTATCTTAACCACTGGACTAAAGGTTACAAAGGAACAAACAAAAGACAGGACTATGTAGCACTTTAAAGACTAACAAGATGGTTTATTAGGTGATGAGCTTTCGTGGGCCAGTCCCACTTCCTCAGATCAAATTGTGGCAGAAAATTCGCACAACCATATATACCAAAGGGATACAATCAAAAAAAGGAACAGACAGACACACCTGGCGGTCTGGAAAACTTTTCACTGGCCAAAGCTAGCAGGTAAAGTTCTCATATGGTTCCAGTCAGCTGAAACTACATGTTTTGGTCAATAAACTTGAGACAATCCAGCCTGGGCTCTGGCAGATCAGCGGGGAGGCAGATTGCAGAGACACTGCCAGCTAGCCGCTCCCCCTCAATTAATTCAAAGCAGCTCTAGCTTAAATGCCTCCAGTGATAGCTACTGTGAGAGTAGACCATGAGCAGAGTAGCAGTCAAGTGGTCTTGCAGGCTTTAAAAAAGATTGGATATCATTTTTAGAAAGATGTGCTCTAGTTCATACAGAAGTACGTAATAGGCTTGATGCAGGAAACACCTGATGACATTCTAAGCCTCATTTTAGGCAGAAGGTCAGACTAGATTATCATAACAGTCCCTTCCAATCTTCACATCCATTCATCTTATCCCAAACCACTTAGCGCATGAAAAATAAAAGCCAAAGCAGCAAACTCCATGAGGAAACCCATAGGTAACCAGTGCAGCTCACAGAACATCTGTGTTATGCACTATTGATGCATAACTTGGTTTAGTGAGCATATTCATCCATGTTACGGGCCATTACAAAAACCCCTATGCAACTACATATGTCCAGTGTAAGCCCTGTTCTGAGCTCTTAAGACAGCTTTAAGTGGTACATAAATCTTGAATGGACCCTTTGCAAATGGCAAATTTCACTCAGAAGAGAGCTGTTGAATTCAGCTTCAACTGATCTCAAAAATGGAGACATTTGCTAGAGATGTCATTCCTCAGACAGAAGATCTACTCAGCACAACACTTTGGATCTGAAATTAAAAAGACCATGTTTACGGGTAGTTTCTCACTTACTGTTTTATTATTTCTATTCAGGACCACCGATGGGGGAGAGGAGTGGAAGGGGGCAGCTGCCCTAAGCCCTGGTGATTCAAAAGTGCCTACCACCTGCTACTGTGGCAGCAGTGGAAGCGGAAGCCCAGGGCCCTTTGAATTGTTGCTCTGGGAAGCATGGAGGGCTGCATGGGGGAGGCTAGCCCCAGCCCTGCCCCTTCTGCCTGAGGCCAAGCCCCTTCAAGGGGCACGGAGTCGGGCCCCCTCCCGCCTTGCTCAGTGGCCCGGTGAGTCTGTCAGCTCTATTGTTTCTAAATGCAGGACAATGTAGCACTTTAAAGACTAACAGGATGGTTTATTAGATGATGAGCTTTCGTGGGCCAGACCCACTTCCTCAGATCAAATAGTGGAAGAAAGTAGTCACAACCATATATACCAAAGGATACAATTAAAAAAAATGAACAAATATGAAAAGGACAAATCACATTGCAGAACAGAAGGGGGATGCGGGGGGGTGGGAAGGGGGAGGAAGGAAGGTAAGTGTCTGTGAATTGCTGATATTAAAGGTAGGGAGAGTGGGATGTTTGTGAGTTAATGGTATTACAGGTGATAATTGGGGAAACTGTCTTGGTAATGGGTGAGAAAGTTCAAAGACTTGTTAAGTCCTTGTTGGCAAGTGTCGAATTTTAACATGAATGACAGTTCAGAGGATTCCCTTTCAAGTGCAGATGCAAAAGGTCTTTGTAGCAGAATGCAGGTGGCTAAGTCATTTAGAGAGTGTCCTTTCTGGTTAAAGTGGCAAGAAACTGTTTTCTCTTTGTGATCTTGTCTGATATCTGTTTTGTGGGCATTAATCCTTTGGCGAAGTGTCTGAGATGTTTGTCCAATGTACATAGCAGACGGACACTTTCGGCACATGATAGCATAGATTATATTTCTGGATGCGCAGGAATATGTGTTCTTGATCTTATAACTCTCAACTACCCACCCAGAGAAATAAAAAAGCAAATTGAAAGAGCCAGACGAATACCTAGAAACCATCTACTTCAAGACAGACCCAAGAAAACCAACAATAGAACACCACTTGTCATCACCTACAACCCCCAACTTAAACCTGTCCAACACATTATCAATAAACTACAGCCTATATTGGAACAGGATACCATACTCAAAGAGGCTCTGGGAGACAGACCCATAGTCTCCTATAGACAACCACCTAACCTCAAGATGATTCTTACCAACCACCACAGGACATACCACACTAATACCAACCCTGGTACCTTCCCTTGCAACAAACCCCGTTGCCAGCTTTGTCCACAGATTCATTCTGCTGATACCATTATTGGACCTAACAGTTTCTTGCCACTTTAACCAGAAAGGACACTCTCTAAATGACTTAGCCACCTGCATTCTGCTACAAAGACCTTTTACATCTGCACTTGAAAGGGAATCCTCTGAACTGTCATTCATGTTAAAATTCGACACTTGCCAACAAGGACTTAACAAGTCTTTGAACTTTCTCACCCATTACCAAGACAGTTTCCCCAATTATCACCTGTAATACCATTAACTCACAAACATCCCACTCTCCCTACCTTTAATATCAGCAATTCACAGACACTTACCTTCCTTCCTCCCCCTTCCCATCCCCCCGCATCCCCCTTCTGTTCTGCAATGTGATTTGTCCTTTTCATATTTGTTCATTTTTTTTAATTGTATCCTTTGGTATATATGGTTGTGACTACTTTCTTCCACTATTTGATCTGAGGAAGTGGGTCTGGCCCACGAAAGCTCATCATCTAATAAACCATCTTGTTAGTCTTTAAAGTGCTACATTGTCCTGCATTTTGCTTCAACTACCCCAGACTAACACGGCTACATTTCTATCACTATTCTATTGTTTCTCTTACAAGATCATTTTCTTGCTGATTCACTTTTGCATCTTCATCATCACTGAGCTTTAATTTTGATGGGCAGAGCAACGTAGAATGTTGTTCCTCACAGGGCAGCAAGTACACCCCAGATGATAGTTACAAAGGAACAGACAGACACACCTGGTGTTAAAAATGAGTTAAAAATTAAAACAAAGACTATCTATTTTTAAAAAAGGACTTTGGATTTTTTTTCTTTTGGTTAGCATTTAAAATGATTCCTACAACTCCTAATGAAAATGTTATTGCTTTAGATCACATAAAAAAAGTAGAACTACCATACAATACCAAATGAAGTGACATTCCCCTTGAAGATTTTAAGATGTGCCTTCTCATCTATGCACATGAACACACTGAAGTCAATTTTATTGCACCCATGTAACAGAGAAGAATTGGCTATAGCGGTCTTTATGACTAATAAGCATTATTATTTAGTTCGAAGTAACACCCACAGTATACTCAGTGCTTTCTAAACACAGATAAAGGCATAGGGTGAACTCCTGGCCCCAGTGAAACTAATAGCAAAACATTATAAAATAGATTGCTATATAAACATATTGACAGTCTCCCCCATACACATTCTAAAATCTAATAATCCAAATAGCAAAAATATTTACAAAGGAAGGTGATAGTGGGCAGGAGGGGGAAACTGAATGATTTTGTAAAAGAGACATAAGATTAGCAAATATCTGTCTTTTGGGGGGGTGGGGCAGCACTGAAATTTAATTTTTTTTTTTAAGTTTTTCTATCAGGTTTTTTACATGAAAGCTACTCCTGTATGGAACCAGAGAGTATTGTAGAGTAGTTGACACATAAGCAGTACTGTCTGGACAATTTAAGTATGATAGGTACATACAATAAAACAGATTAACATATCCCTTCAGATAGCCCTAAAATAAACATTTCTCTTTTCCAGTCTATTACAAAGTACAATCCATGACCTACAAATGTGACTTTGACAGTGAGACAGATACAAAGAGAGCTGCTTCTACTGTACATTTCACAGATTTCTACATGAATTAAGGTTTAACATGCAATTATATATATAAAAAAAAGGCAACAAGTGTTCTTGATCCTCTAGGTCAATGGAAGTAAAGTGGACAAAGAACTATTCCTATGCACGTAGTTTATATATTTTGGATATCAAAGACAAATATGTGCAATTTTTTTTCATTTTTGTTTCTGTTTTCAGCAAGTAAGGTTCCAAAATATTAAACTGGATTTAACAAAACATAAATCTTCATCCTTGACCCTAATGTAAACAATATTGCAGCAAACTGATATTAAAAATGACATACATGGCAATTTTTACCATAAATTAAATCAATATATAATATAATGACTGATGTCATGGAACAGAAAGTGCTTCAAAAGGCAGGAATTATAACAAAAAGTAGTTTGCATATTTTGTGAAGTTAAGGGCTATAATGACACAACTTGCCCAGAGCCCAAAGACTCATGCAAATGTCCATAAAAAAAGGCAGCTCGTAGATACCACTATCTTTAAATATCTGTGAAGTTCGGCCTCTGAAAATTACAGATCTCTGGGTGCAACATCTCTTGGGAGGCTAATACACAAGTCATGTCGCAGATAACTGTGTGCTGAGCTCTGGCCAATCTGACTAATAGTGACGTGCACTTTCATTAGCATTTGGTTGTTGAAACGTGAAGACATTCTATATGTGAAAACATTTTCTCACAAAGAGTCAGGGAACAAACCAAGCAGTCTAGTTGGTTACTTTGCATATTTAGCCTGTCCTGAGGAGCAAATAGTAAATGATTTTGAACAGCAAGTCCCATTTGAGATTATGAAATTGATACTAACGATAAATCACAGTATTTACATTTTCTTTCACCTGGTATCAGATTTATTATCTTGAAGGGGGCCCTGGCATTCAGTTAACAGGCCAGAGTGTTTTAAGTATGGGAAACAAGATTTACTTACTAAGGAGCAAATCTTGTCCTTCCTCCAAAGAAGGGTCCTGATCTAGCCAAATCGAACAGTATTGTCTGCACCAAGCATTCAGAAATCTGAGCCAAGAATTAATCATAAAACTGAAGAGCAGTGGAGCAGAAAGTGCATTAATGTATGCAATAATTAAGCGTGCCACTATTAAATAGTAAAATACAGGAGAATATTTGTACTGGTAATTAGTGATTTTGAAATCTAAGGGAAAATATTTTACAGTTTATAAAAAGAATAGGTTCTATTACTTCTCACACTAGATGAATCATTTACTGTGACACTTGCTAGTATAGATGAGACAGATTCATTTGCAAAATATCCACATAGGATGATTGCCAAAAATCTCCTGTTAATGTAAAAATGTGAGCCAACTCAGTGAAGCAAGGTCAATCTATTTGAGCCCAGGAGAAAACCAATGTAAAAACTGACCTCTCTCTTTTCCTGACACATCAGGATTTAAAAACTCACTTGTACTCTGCCAGAATTACCTGACCTAAATGAAAGTCAGGAAATTGAAACTCATGACTCTAATCGGACTCAATAGGATACACAAACTGATCCCATTTGATGACCATCTATCCCATCAAAGAGATTTAATGGTTTCAAAAATAATGGGATTAATTTTTTTAAAAAGCCTTCGATTTTCAATTTGCAAACATAGGAAGGGAAAAACCTTTTTTAATTTTTGCAGGGAAATACATCAAATACACTAACACAATAATATATATATATATATATAGTACTTCTACAGGACTTTTCATTTCCAGACTAAATACGTAACATCCAAGGGTCACAAATAAGGGCAACTGCACCTGAATTCTCCTTCCTTGGACCCTCAAGGTTACCCATGCTAGACTTCTGGCTCCTCACTGTTCTCAGCCTGAGAAGTTATTACCTCTCCAGTGGTGGAATCACTTGATTCTCCTACTTTCCCTCTGGGACCTGGGCTGCAATCCCTGGTGCTAATTACCTCAGCATGTCTGACAGGCTCAGAGCCTATAGTCCTGTTCCTTCCAGGAGCAAAGACAGTGATAGCTAGTGACTGTTTCATATGAGCACTGTAGTGCAATCTCTTTATCATGAAAGTGCAATTTACAAATGCAGATTTATTTTTTTACATAATAGCACTCAAAGTGAAAACTATGTAAAGCTTTAGCACTTTCAAGTCAAAGCATGAAGGGGGGCATATAAATGTTTAACATATCTGGCCTGTAAATACCTTGCAACACCAGCTACAACTGCCATGAAAACACTGGTTCTCGCTTTCAGGTGACATTGTAAATAAGAAGCAGGCAGCATTATCTCCTGCAAAGGTGAACAAACTTGTTTGCCTTAGTGACTGGTTGAACAAGAAGTAAGACTAAAATGAGTTAAATCAGGGGAATTGAAAAATACTATTTCTTTTGTTATCTCTTTTTTCAGTGCAAATGTTAATTGAGCACTGTACATTTTGTAAGCTGTGCTACAGCTGAAATCGACATATTTGAAAACGTATGAAAACATCCAAAACACTTATAATAAATTTAAACTGGTACTCTATTATTATTTAGCATTGTGATTAAAACTATGACTAATCGCGGCTTTTTTTAAGCAGGTTAATTTGTTTTGCGTTAATTGTCTGCATTAGCTCTGAGCAATCAACAGCCCTGTTTACTGGGATTTCTAGGTGCTACAAAATATAAATTATAGCAACATTTAAAACCAAAGCATTAAGAGGAAACAAATCTTAAAAAACCATAAACCAGTCTATACACTTGACTGTCTTTGCCTGGGAGACAGGAAAAGCCCAATTGCTTTCTAACACTTTCAGGGGAACTGCATTTGTCTTCCATTGCAATCTATTCTCCTCAGGCATAGCTGATTCAGCTGCTCCTTTTCTTACTGCAGAATGCCCTTCCCATGTTCCTTTGATCTCTAGGCTCCCAGCTGCAACAAAACAGCTGAGTAACTTGGGCTGGAACCTAGAAGCAATCTTTACTGCTAATGTCTTGTAATTATCTTCCCCACCTAATGTGATGGATGACTGCTTATCTAGAGCTATTGTGTTGCCTTCTTAATTGTTTTTCCAGTAGCCCCCATTAAACTAGGCCAATACATTCTTACAGGAAAGTCCAATAACCCAATATAGCTGTACTATAACTCTACTTTGCTGATCGCATCACATGCACTTATTCATAAAATGATTACAGGTCCATATCCAGAGACTGTTACATAGCAGCTCTGTGTCCACCACAACCACAAATAGAGTTCTCCAAAGATATTGCTGCCTCTGCGGAGCCTGGCTACCGAAAATCACACAATTGTGAAGAGCTGTAAAATGATCAAAGGGGTGCAGACATGGCTGTGAGCATTCCCATATGAGGGTATGAAATGCTCCATCCACCTAAGCATCTTCTTTTCCCTTTAATCTGGGAAATTAACAAACTGTAACAATCCCCTGGAGGAGGAATGAATTGCACCAATAGGGAGTGGTTAAAAAAATCCCCCTTCCTGAAACAAGCATCCTATTTGGCTCTAGAAGTGAGGGGAAACAATATGGCTTTGTAAAAGCATGTCCTAACCTCTGGTAGCAACCTAGCAAGTTTCAAGAATGGATACATGGAAAACAGGTAGCTGTGGTGGCCGGACCACTGCTCACCTGGTAGAATGAAGCTTTTAGTTCTTCTAGTACTGGGACTCCTGTCTGGTCATTACAGGCCTCGATGCACTCAAATCGATCCCATGAAAAATTTAAGTGTTATAAAAACTAACTATGCTACAGCTATTGAAAGAAGCAGCTACCAAACTTTGTTTTAACTAACAAAAATAAAAAGTTTAAAAAGTGGAACAAACAAGAAAAGAGATGGTTGCCTCACTACTCCAGGGGCCCTTCTTCCAGACAATGTCATGAAACTGCATTGCACTGAGGACACCCCTCCAAAGGAGGGAACCCAGGTTATTTGGAAGAGCTAATAATAAAGGGGAACTTAATGAGAAATATAGACATCTGGGCTTATGATTACTGGAAAAAACCACATGGTAAGTTGCCTTCCAGGAGCAAAGTCTGTGGACAGCTTGACAGATTTATGTGCAGTGCTGGGGGGAGGGCGGGAAGGGATTAGTAGCCATAGTACATATAGGGATCAGTGACTTAGGAAAAGGTAAGAAAGAGCTCCTGATGGACAAATTTAGGCTTCTCAATGAAAGTTTGAACTTCAGGACCTCCCTGGTAGCAGTTTCTGAATTGCTTCCAGTTCTACATAAAGGGCCAGTAAGACAAGCTGGGAGGAACTGAAGATAGGTGGGGATGATTTGGGATGTTCAAATCTACACATAATACACATGCATCTCCTCATAGTTTTACTACTTAAGATGGTTCAGTGGCATGTAATCTTCTAAAGAGGGAATCTGCAAAGTAATTCCATGAGGAAAATTGCTAGGCCTGTCACAGAATCACAGATGTTACAGATGGAAAACAACTATTATTAGACTACCCAGTCCTACTCCCCTGTGTCTCTCCCAATGCAGGCTTACTCCCTATTGTACATTTTTCTAATATTTTATCTAATCTAGTTTTATATGTCTCAAGTGGTGTAGTAAGAGGGTCAAATATCAAGAGTGCATACCTGTTTCACCTATAACTGGCAAGATAAATATGATCACCATCTTGCTTTTGTTGGGCTGCAGCTAAATTACTGAAATGCACTCTGCTCGGGGATGAAAGTGGGCATCAGAGAAAAGTTGAAGATGGTCCAACATACATCACTATGGTGATCTCCATATGTCCGGTGTTCCCCATCCAATAATAGTTCTAGTTCTATTCCATTTGCTACCTACCATGGTATTTGAAGCTCCAAGGGCTAAGAATAATTTACAAAACACTCTGTAGACTGGGACCCAACAGCCACAGGGCTCGCCTCTCAATTATTTCATCAGAGACACTGTTGCTGATGGAGCCGAAGATGAAACTCTTTGGTGCAGCAGAAATAGCTGTCTACTAATATTAGAAAGGTGTGAACCCCAAGGATGAAAAGGATTTATTTAGGACTGTGTATGAGGACCTAACCATTAAGTCTCCCTGCTTTTGTTCTCTCTTAGCTAAATGACATATATCGAATTATTTCAGTCTTTCCTCAAATATGATTTGCTCCTAAGGTGACCAGATTGCAAGTATGAAAAATGGGGATAGGAGAGTGTGTTTTGGAAGGAGGAAATAAGTGCCCGTATAAGACAAAGTCCTGAATATCAGCTATACAGCTGTTATCAGCCACTACTCTCATAAAATCTGGACATCTAGTCACCCTAACTACTCCATACACCTGAGTATTATTTATTTAGGTAGGTAGGTAGTTGATCTTCTCTGAACTCCCTTCAGCTTGTCAATCTTTTTCTGGCAGTATAACAAGTTCAACTGCACATAGTCTATAAAGACAGGGACACTTTTGCTTCCTGAAAGCATGAAACTATTGTTTATTACAAAAAATGAAAAGAGAGTTACAGCCCTTGTTTAAATAAAGAATGATTCTTGCTAATAGTACAGAGCCTTCAGATACAAAATTCACATACATATTCCCTACAATTGTAACGTGCTTGCTACTGCAATACAACTACATACGGTGCAAATATACCGTAGAATGGAAAAATATCTGGCCATACTACTTTAATGATGTTACTGTGCCTGGAATGCATAATTTAAAAGGGCCACATTCATTAATCATTTTTTAGTGGTAGTGGTGGGAGGAATAAATTAGAAAATGCATAGAAAACCCCAGGGGTGATTCCATTGCTGCTATCACAGCTGCCTTCCACAGATGTGCAGCTACATCTGTGGCCATGCTGTGCCCATTTCCCAAATTCATCACACAAAGTTCCAAATGAATCCTGACTATCACATTTGCATCATCAGTAGCAAAAATCATAAAAGAAATTTAGTAGCTAATTGCGTTATTGAAAGACAAAGGGAGTGGCTCTCCCTGGTGCAGGACTGGACCCAGGCAATGCCGTGTAAGTCTTCTAGTGTGAATATATAAGTGAAAACTTTTTCTCTTTTACTTCTTCAGGCCATCTCTTCTTAGACTCTATATACTTAGGTAGTTATGTGGCTCCAAGAACCATAGGCTACGTCTAGACTGGCATGATTTTCCGCAAATGCTTTTAATGGAAAAGTTTTCCGTTAAAAGCATTAGCGGAAAAGCGCCTCTAGATTGGTACGGACATTTTTCCACAAAAGCACTTTTTGCGGAAAAGCGTCCGTGCCAATCTAGACACGCTTTTCCGCAAAAAAGCCCCGATTGCCATTTTCGCGATTGGGGCTTTTTTGCGCAAAACTAATCTGAGTTGTCTACACTGGCCCTTTTGCATAAAAGCTTTGCGCAAAAGGGACTTTTGCCTGAACAGGAGCAGCATAGTATTTCCGCAAGAAGCACTGATTTCAGAGAGTAGGAAGTCAGTGTTTTTCCGGAAATTCAAGCGGCCAGTGTAGACAGCTGGCAAGTTTTTCTGCAAAAGCAGCTGATTTTGCGGAAAAACTTGCCAGTCTAGACGCAGCCAATAGTGTCTGTGCACTCACACAGTAATGACTCCCCCCACCGTACTCCTGTGAGGTACCAATGAATTATCATCATCCCATTGTATAGATGAGAGGATGAAGCATAGTGAGATTCCCAATTTGCCCAAGGTCACTGTGACAGGGCATTTGCCCTGCACTGGCCCTTTAATGGCAAAACCGCAGCCCTGAGTAAGGGCTGTGAGCAAAGACCCAGCTCAGGCAGTTCTGGCTAATGAGGACCCAGCTGGGGGGCAATAAAAAGGAGGACTCCTAAGGGAAAGGGGGAACTTACTGCTTCTCTGGAGAGAGAGCAATAGGGACCTGACTGCCAGGGAAGCAGGAGGCGTCCTGGTGGTAGAGCAGTGCTGAGGCAGGCAGGATGGCAGGGCTGGGGAAGCTCTGGTCAAGCAAGTTCCCAGGCTGCAGGGCCTGAAGCAGCCAGGTTAGGCAAGGGCAGCAGGTCCACACCCCTTTGCCAGTGATGAGTGGCCGTTATAGCCTGCAGTTTGCCCCTGAGGCAGGGGCTAGATGAAGACTGGCAGTGGGTCACAGAGGCAAGGTGGGTTCAGAGGAATTGGGGGGCCCCTGGGGAGGGGAGGACACTGGAGTGGGCAGTGCTGGAGAGTAGTGTCCTGAAGAGGATGCTGTGGTCAAAGAGAAACACGGGGGAACACCACCTAGAGGGAGGTGTCCAGCCAGCCAAACAAGCTAATTCCCAGGACTGCCAGCTGGAGGCGCTATGGGGGTGAGTCTGCTCTGTGACAGTCACAAAGGAAATTTGTGACAGAGCCAGGAACTGAAACCACATTGCTTGCTTCCCAATCTAATATGTTACATATAAAGCAGCAGTTCTCAACCCATGGATTACATGTGACCCAATTAGCACACAGCTCCGGCCCAACTGGGTGCTAAAAATAATTCTGGTCCAGCATGGGGCAGGGTGGGCTAAGTTGGAGTCAGTGTCTTGCAGCCTGCCCGAGTGTGTCTGCTGGCAGGAAGCTGGTGGGTGCCACAGAGGGACTTAGGGTGGGAGAGTGCATCTATGGGTATGTTTGGGGGGTGGGGGGACTACTGGGAACTAGGAATTTGCTGAGATGCTGCAGCATCCTCACATTTAGGGGCTGCTTCCCTGTCTCCACTTCTCCTTGTTCCTGGCTTCCACTGGGTGCTCCACTCCTGGCATGGGGCTGGGTCCCAGATGCCTATCCATTTGCCACAGCACTTGGGTCTCGATTGTCCCGCTGCTGCCCAGGATGCCACTCCTGCTCTGCTGGAGGGCAGTGGGGCAGGCATAGGGGACTGTGAGCAGTTTTGGGGGGTGTGTGCTGTAGTTCTTAACCTTTGGCCCACCTAACACACTGATTAATATATTACAACCACTGCTATACAGTCATCTTGCCACTGACATCTAATAGTACAACACACAACCTTCCTCAAATACCACAAGTCAATGACCTTGTCCTTGGGAGACAGGCCAATCCTCATCTACAGACAACCCTCCAACCTGAAGCAAATACTTTATAGCGGCCACATACCATACCTCAGATACACTCACCCAGAACCTAGCCCAGCAACAAACCCTATTACCAACTCTGTTCACGTGTTTATACAAGCAACACCATCGCAGGACCTGACCACAACATTGGGGGCTTAATTGCACATCCTCTAATGTGATCTATGCCAGCAATGCCCCTCTGCCATGTATATTGGCCAAACTGGACAGTCTCTACAACAAAAGATTAATGGACACAAATTAGATATTTGAAATGGTAACACACACAAACCTGTTGGGAACATTTTAACCTACCTGGTCACAGTAGTTTCCTCTAAGGTGCACGCCTGTGTGGCCGTGCGCAAAGAATTCTAGGCCCACCCACCTCTTTTCCAAAGCCATGCAGTACCACTTACTTTTCTGCTGGACCTGGAAAGCAAGTGGCGAGGTGGATTCTAGCTCCTGCGGCTGCCACATGGCCCACTGCTCTGTCAGCTGGGGTTGGGGCTGAATGATGGGTGGGTGCTCTAGTAGCCAGGACCAGAGCCATGGCCACATGCCAGGTAGCTGGCTGCTCTGGCTGGCCCGCTGGCACCAGGGGCACATGGTGGGTGGCTGCTCCCGCCGATTGGCCGGGGCCACATGGCAGGCAGGCCAGCGGATGCTCTGGCCAGCCAAGACCAGGGCTGGGGCCATGGAATGGGTGGGCAGTGCTCCGGTTGGCCAGCCAGATCTGGGTCCACATGGTGGGCAGGCTCATGGCTGCTCCGGCCTGCTGAGACCAGGGCCATGAACTGTGCCTCCCATCTGTGTCCCCTCTAGTCTGTTTTTCTCTTCCCTTTTTGTACCTCCATCCCTTCTCCAGCCTCTTCCCTGTCACAGGAAGTCTAAGTAAGGCTCAGAAACACTAACATCTGGATTAACCATTCTACCAAAGAAAGAACTAGGATTTCTCTTCCCATGTCCCCTCCCACCCCAGCATTACTCCAGGTCCCCCATCCTTTTCCCCACATAATAACTGAATTGTTTTGCTCAAATAATGCTGCAAAAGAGAATCAGAACATAGGAAGATGCCAAAAAGTACTGGACTAGAATAAGGAACCAGTCTTACCCCACTGAAGTTAACCAGAGTTTTGCTATTGACTTGAAAGAATGCAGATTAGAGCTCAAAAGTTCTCCCCTTTGCAAAATGTTTATTAAGGGTATCTGAAAATAGTTTTCTTTCTGTATCTGTTGTTGGGTAAGAAATTCAGGCATTACGTGACTGAGTTTAATTAAGCTAAACCTCCACATGTACCAAACATAATGGCTCAAAATATGCCTGTATGGTTTGTTTAGTCATTAGATCACCCGCTAAAAATTTCTGAACTCTAATTAATATGTACATAAAGCTGTCATTCCATTATGCTAGATGTACATAGTTGTGCCTCAGTTTCCCTTCTGTACAGTTGTACGGTCACATGCTTTCACAACTGTGAGGTGGTCAGATATTGGAGTGAAGAAGGGTGGGGTGAGTTCCTTGGTAGACAGACTGCATGTGTCTCAGTGAGGCTGCAGAAGCACCATTAACACAGGCCTTGTAAACCTGAACTCTGATGCCTTGAGAAAAGAGTAACGCTTCCCTCGGTAGGTGCAGCTTCTCCCTCACCTGGCTGTGGGTCTCTTTCATGTGCTCCTCACATTGGACCTAGCCAGCCCCTTGGGTCTACCTCATGCCTTGTCCCCCATCTGCCCCCATGGGCACTGAGGGGGCAGAGAATAGCTACAGCACAGTGTTAATTATCCCTTGTTTTAGTATTCTTTCTTACATAATATATATATATCTAAAGATATTTGTTAGTAATAGGTGGGTGCCACAGTGGCACACATCCGAACAAATTCACATGGATGGAAAATCTTAAAGAGAACACTGCTGGTCACTCACATGTGGATTTTAAAATGGCCATTCTTCTACAAAGGAATTTCACTGTTAGAGAGAGAGAGACTGCTGAATTGGAATTCATTTACAAATTTGACATTGTTACCCTGGGCTTGAATAAAGATATTAATTGGCTAATGCACTACAAAGCTAATTTCCCTTGCCTTTGACATTCACATTTTCATATCAAAAGCTATGAATGGGACACATCCAGCCCACTTAATTAGCTTCACTAACATGGGTTCTACAATTGATAGGTACGTCTTTTGTTGTTATATATACAGATCTTGGATTCTGTTATTTCCACTCTAACTCATCTGATGAAGTGGGTCTTACTCATGAAAGCTCATGACTCTATATATTTTTGTTAGTCTCTAAAATGCCACAGGATTACTTGTTGTTTCTAAAACATTATGGCTGCATCTAGACTGGCAAGTTTGTCTACACTGGCCGCTTGATTTTGCGCAAAAGCACTGACGTTCTACTGTCTGAAATCAGTGCTTCTTGCGCAAATGCTTTGACGTTCCCGTTTGGGCAAACGCCCTTTTCCGGAAATGTTTTTGCACAAGAGGGCCAGTGTAGACAGCTAAAAACTGTTTTGTGCAAAAAAGCCCCGATGGCGAAAATGGCGATCGGAGCTTTCTTGCACAAACCGCGTCTAGATTGGCACGGACGCTTTTCCGCAAAAAGTGCTTTTGCGGAAAAGTGTCCGTGCCAATCTAGACGCTCTTTTCCGCAAATGCTTTTAACGGAAAAACTTTTCCGTTAAAAGCATTTGCGGTAATTCATGCCAGTCTAGACGTAGCTCTTGTGTCTCTAAGAACCCCAATACCTGCTCTGCATATTTCTTCCTCCTACTCCACTGCCTTGCCTACTGCTTGCTTTCTGCACCCATTCCTCTGTATGTTGTTCATTTAGATTATTAACTCATTGGAACCGGGAGCTGCTTCTTCAACACAGTTAGGCTGCATCTACACTTCAGGCTTCTTGCACAAGAACTGTTTTGTGCAAGAGTTCTTGTGTAAAAGGTCTTCCACAAGAGCACATCCACACTGCCATGTGTTTTTGCAAAAGAGATGAGCTTTTGCACAAGAGTGTCCATGGCAGTGTGGACGTTCTCTTGTGCAAGAAAGCTCTGATGGCCATTTAAGCCATAGGGGTTTATTGTGCAAGAAAATCATGTTGCCTGTTCACACTGCCTTCTTGTGGAAGAGCTCTTGCGCAAGAGGGCTTATTCCTCGTGAGGAGAGGAATAACTCTTCTGGAAGAAGCCCTGTTCTCCGACGCTGTACTGTAAATTTACTTGCGCAGTGTAGACACCCAGCTGTTCTTGCACAAAAAGCCTGCAGTGTAGACGTAGCCTTAGGGTACTACATAAATAATAATGATGATGATGACCTTACCTTTCGTTTCCTTTTAGCAGCAGCTGACTCAGGTAAGGTCACGCCTACAGAAAGCCCTCAGAGCCAGACTATATCTACAGCATGAAGAGAACTAAAAGATGTTGGTAAACTTTGGTTTCACTTCTCTTTTCCTTCCCTCCTACCAGCAACAGACCCAGGACAGGAGTGACCACCACAGTGAGGACCACTCAGAAAGGAACATTCTACTCTCTTCTCCCAGCAAGAAGCAAAGTAGAGCCCTCACTCCCATGCTTCCACGAACATGCTCAGCATCTGCACTTCCTAAACCTGGGAGCTATGAAGCCCTGTTCCAGGGATCTACTTCTACTCTCCCCCTTTCCTCCCTCCCAGAAGGAAGGAAGGCAGGCAGGCAAGGCCACCTCCCACTTTGATAGGCTTCAGCACTACTTCAAGACATGAGCTGTCCCTTCAGGCTAATCATAAATAGTTTAACATCAACACTTAAAACCAAATACTTGAGAGGTGCTTATGTTCTGCAATGATAGAGGTGACATCTGTGTTGTCAACTCACAGGATTTCATTGCAAGTCTTGTGATATTTGGTGTTTTTTTCAAGCCTCAGCTTGTAGTCAGGTGATGTCAGGAGAATCTTGCTTTCAACAAAGTTGCTAGTACTCTTGATTGTGGAAAAAAAAATCCCAAAAACATGATCAAGTGCACCCTCCAGGTTCAGAAACTAGAAGACACTTAATAAATCCTTCTTTTGTTTTTAAAATCTCAAGGTTATGAGGGGCCTGACTCTTGGTTTTTGAAAACTTGGGGTTGGCAGCATATCCTACAAATACTGAGAGAAATAAATCTTTCCAACAGCATGCTACACATCAAACTAGCTGGGGAGTTTCAGTAGGTGAAGGAAGTCTGATAATTAATTTGTTTCTGTTTGTCTTTTACTCCTTCAGGTGTGTAGATCCTTACCTCGAAATTCTAGCCCTCTCAGTTGGAAAGTGACGAGGCCATTTCCAATTTCAATCAAGTGAACAAAGGCATTTAAGTAATCAGATGCCAGAATAAAACAGTCTCCTGAGCTGTAGTTTCCCCAGCGTCCAAGAATCAAATCTCCACAAAGAGACTCCTGCAAAGATCTTGTCAGATGCTCATAAAAAATGGAGTTGAGATTATTGTCATCATTTCCTAAAATCAGAGCACAAAAGATTTTAAAAAGATAAAATGTATCAGAAACCATGCCTTTGCGAGAAGTCCTGGTTTTTATTGCCTCCTGTACTAGAACCTGTTCTGCGAGATGAACGGAGCACCTCCTTCGGGACATACTACATCTTCTACTCCTGTTTGGTTCTCGTCACCTCACAGAATCAGACTTCTAGTCTTCAGCTGATAAAAACAGTACTTCAAAATAGGACAATGTACCAGTGACAACAAGCAGTTCATCTTTGAACTTCTCACACACTTCATGCTTTAGGACAGCCAATGTTTTCTGGGAGCTCCTGACTAGCTGGCCTGAAGGCCCTCTGCTATAAAGACAGGTTCACTTCTCCATGTTGTCCTTAATTGTAGGGAAATATACCCATCTCAAAGACACTATTACCTAAACCTGCAATCTTATACTTGTTGGCTTCCTCTAGATTGGCATGATTTTCTGGAAATGCTTTTAATGGAAAAGTTTTCCGTTAAAAGCATTTGCGGAAAAGAGCATCTAGATAGGCATGGACGCTTTTCCGCAAAAGCAGTTTTTGCGGAAAAGCGTCCGTGCCAATCTAGATGCGCTTTTGCGCAAAAAAAGCCCCGATCGCCATTTTCGCAATCGGGGCTTTTTTGCGCAAAACAAATCTGAGTTGTCTACACTGGCCCTTTTGCACAAAAGGACTTTTGCCCGAATGGGAGCAGCATAGTATTTCCACAAGAAGCACTGATTTCTTACATGAGATTGTCAGTGTTCTTGCAGAAATTCAAGTGGCCAGTGTAGACAGCTGGCAAGTTTTTCCGCAAAAGCAGCTGCTTTTGTGGAAAAAACGTGCCAGTCTAGACACAGCCGCTGAGTTTCTCACATCCAACTAGGAGATTTAGTCACCCAACTTCCATTAACTTGAATCAGAGTTGTGTGGCTAAATACCCCTGCTAGTTTTGAAAATCTCCAGCACTACAAGGTATGATGGGTAATTAAGAATGTGTTGCTATTTATCAAACTTACATATAAACCATTTTTATATAAAAAATTTAACAAATAGAAACAAAAAAAAATCAAGGTTGAATCAACTCATCTATTGGTCTCAGACCAACTAATTTTCAGAAGGTTGGGCGAAGTAGCACCAAATCACAGTCTAAAAAACTCATGGGGACTGCATGCTTGAGGCATTTAAAATGTGATTAAAATCAGCACTTAATTATGAAATAAATCTTAACCCATGCCAAGACAGTGTCATAGAGTCTAATAAAGTCTCAGTGTGCTTGAATTCTCTTACACCATAAGTATGCTTGGTTTGGCCAGTGAATTCATTTTCCACTTTGCATCAGGGGCTCACCTGTTGATATAATTAAACACTATCCAAGGTGTGTCTATCTTAAACACACACTCAAAATGTACATATATGAAAACTCTCACCTATATTCCCCTTGAAATATTTTGAGGAAGATATAAATGAGTCAGAAAATTGAGCTTTAAATCATATTAGACTAAATTTATGTTTTGTCTCAACTATGAGTTTCTTTATATCATAATGCTGAAGACTTGCTACCAGATGGTGGCATAGATGTGGGAAGTATCTTTATTCCATACCTTGTCATGATAAATAGTGATTGTGGCTCATTAAGATGTCCCACAGTTTCAAAGCACAAACATCTCCCCCACTTTCTAAAGACACATGTGTTCGGTCTAATTTCTACTTCAAAAATATTGAAAATGCTGTGGTAATAGAGTTGCCTGTATGACAAGAAAAAATTAAAATGTATCTTCAAAGTTGTTTTTAACACCCTTCGATAGATACAAAACTGATTGATATTTGACACATGACTAAATGGCTTTTTTATGATAGGACAAAAATGTATTTACAGTGTATAGTACAAGGGGAAGTCCACAATTGAAATCTTGATCCCACTGAGAGGAAACTTTGCCATTGACATCAAAAGGACCAGGATTTCACCTGAAATGTTTACATCAAATTCTTCTCTACGGACTTGATCTTGCAGGATGTTGAGCGAGTTCTTGCTGTATGCCCTCCATTCTAAGGATGTTAAATTTAGATTAATCAACTAATCGAATAGTCAATGCAAATTACATCAACTATTCAATTAGCTGATAAGGGCACCTCTGCCTTTGAAATGTAGCACAAGCCGGCAGGACTCTTGCTACATTTCAAAGGCAGAAATGCCGCTAGTTCCCTGCTGTGCTCCTTTCCCATCCCCCCAGATGGTGCTGGGGGGGGGGGGGGACTTGGTTTTAAGACAGGTCCCCATAGCACCAGCTCCTGCTCCTTCCTGTCCCTTGCTGCCTCTCTCTGATAGAGGCAGCAAAGAGGAGATGACTAGTTGCTTACATCCCTACTCCATTCCCATTGACTCCAATGCAAGATGAAAGCACTTCCTGTTTTCCAGAACTGCTCAACACCATGCAGAACTATGTTCTGTATCTGGGCTTGGAAGGATTCAATTTTCATCAATAAATGTCGATTTCACAGTACATATACAAGCCAATACAAAAATACTTCTATCTATGATCATCAAAATGTACAGATGGGCAAAGTAAGAGAAATGCTGCTTGAGAATTTATTAGAGGTTATATATTTTGATGTGAACAGTTTGTGTTTTAATGGTTCTAAAGCTTTAACTTTTGAATCTCAACATCTTCTATCTGTCCTCCCTTAATTTCATACAACTGTGAAAAATTAAATTGATATAAATAGAAAAAATGCTTAAGATAAATATCAGTATTACTCATAAAAACATAAACATAAATAAATTAAATTTGAATAGCAGACCATGTCACTTTGTTTTTGGCTCCTATCTTCTCTTCCTCTCCTGCAAAATTTCTGCTTGCTCAGATAAATCAGTTTTCAAATACAATTAGAGAAGACCATATGTCTGCATTATTTGTTTGTAAGGGACCATCTTACATGGTCTCTCCCAAAACACTGTTTGACCAAAGACTGACCTTGGATTTGATTTACTATGTCTACTATTTATTATACACAAACTGATTTACAACTCAGCAGCTACTTAATCAACTCTAAAAAACAAACCAAATCATAAGACTTAATTAGGATCTTTGCATAGTTTTTAATTGCTATTACATTTTAAATTATCTGCTCCATTCACCCAGTGCTTAAACACTTTGCATCTATTTTAATATTTACAGGTAAGCTACAATACAATAAACAAATCACATTTTCTAAATTATGTAAGAAAAAAAATCCCATGTCATACCTGGGTCCTTTTCAATCTGAATTGCCAGTCTTGTATTGGAATGGTCTACTCTTTTTGTGCTGAAAATAGAGATACACATTCCATAGTTAATTCCCTTTTTAAACAGAACTTCCTTCCGCTCCCCTGCCTTTGAACATTTCTGACCACACTTGCCATCTGTACAATCACATATTTCTAACATACTTTTACAGTAGTATGAAGTATTTCTTTTTCTAACATAAATCATGCAAGCAGTTTATGAGCATATCAAAAGGTATGTTTCTGCCACTCTTCATCACCTTACTTGTATGGGACCATTCATGTAGTATGGTACTAGTCAGGCTAGCAGAATCAGGAAGAAAGTTAGCATTTGAAATAACAAGCAATATATATCTTACATGGCACAATACCCAAGTGCCTCCTAGGTATGTACAAATAAAAAAATTCTCTCTCCTTTCCTTCCCAGCCCCTAGAAATACCTGGATTAAAGTTTAGGGTTTTATGAACTTTTAGCATTTCTACCAAGAAAAAGGCAAGTGAAATAAATGAGGTCTGTAGTTAGCTCTAAAAGTGCTGAGGCCCATGGTTATTTTTACCTCTCAAGGAAATGAGTTCCATTATCTTGATTCCACTTGTGAGAATTCTGACTCCCACATTAACAGGCCTCTCTTGTTGACCAGCCTTTTAACTGTCCCAGTGGAGCGCTGCTGTCATGGAAGGCAGTGGTCATGGAGAGAGGCAGGAAATGGCTTAGGGAGCCCAGGCCTTTGTCTGTAGACATAATGGGGGGCACTAATAAAGCCTGAAGGTCATAAATGCAATGATCACTGTGGCCAGATCACAGTCTGACAGGATGGGATGTAATTAGTCAAGCTGGAAGTCGGTGTTTTGTACTATTTGAGCATTCAGTACCACAAGGAGTCAGAGCGACTTTCCAGGTTGCAGACTGCAAGCAGAAGCCCTTGCTGGTCTGGGTGTTATAGAAGCTATATCTTCTCTAACGTATTTTCCTGCCACGTACAAAGCTTGGATTTTGGATCCCAGATCATGGTTGCCTGTAATGGGTACGGGAGCAGGCTAACGCCTACTTCATGATGTTGTTATAGTGTCGGGTTTGGTCATTGGCAGAGCAAGCAGGAGGCATGGTCCATGAGGAAATGCTGTCATTTTCCGAGCCCATCCCTTCCTGTTTGCTCCTTAAAACTTTGTTTACTCTGGCAATTGAACAACAAAGCTTTTGTCGTTCACAGGTGCTTTTGGCTCCTCTCCCCAAATGGCAAAAGTTTTGCCATAGCAAGTACTATTAAACATTGCTTTGCTGAGAAAGCAAATGCAGCTTGTGGAAGTTTTTTCTCCACAGAAGTGCAGACAGTGGTTATGCTGCCTGACTTTTAGCGACACAGCTGTGTCAACGCAGACGTGTTGCTAAAAGGTGTGTAGTGTAACACATCCTTAGTCCTTCCTTTGTCCCTATTCTCTTAGCAGTATGTCTCTTCCCTCTGCTGACACCACAAACACTCCAGTCAGGAGAGCTGAAGTTTCAGAACCAGAGATGGCATAAGTCAATACTGACATTTTCTGTATCAACTTGCTGCATAAAAACCCATTGACTTTCCTAATGTCAAGAACAATATTGCTGGCTATTTCCTCCATCCTCCAGCCCTTTCTCCACCACAAAACTCAGCAGAAAATTGATCCTAAGAAATTTACACAGCAACTTCCACAAAGTAAGTAAGTACAAAAGGCTTGCTACTGCTCTGCCTCAACTCTCTACCTGCTATTGACTTTTAATGAAAATAAGCAGGTTTTCTACCCTGCTCTACAGGAAATATTGCAAGATAAAATATGGGCCTTCATTAGTATTAGAATATTATCTGCATACATTAACAGTTAATCTGATTTATTATTTATGTCTGTGACTTCTATTTCCAATTGGCTTCTTGTATTGTAATTACAGTCTTCAATCCCAATGCAACGAAAAATGGTTACAAGCAGAGGTGGCTTTCCAAAGTAATACCAAATATGAAGAGTTATTTTAAATGCAAGAAAGTTGCTAGAGTTCTTCTGTTCTAGGAGTCAGGCCCTTTACCTGTAATACCTGCCCTAGTGAATTAAAGGGAGAGCAAGAGGATTAGGTTCTGGAATTTGAACAATTTGCCACTGGAGCTGGACAACAGAGTTTCAGAGTGGACAGATTTTTAATTCCAAACAGAAGATCTTTGCTGACTTCTATTGCTTTTTAAAAGTCAACAGGTCATATATTTGCCACAGATATATAAAAATCTGAGGATATCTTCATAGGCAAGAGCTTCATCTCATGGATTATTAAGCATCTGATCCACAAAGCCAAGCAGAACCTCTGTTACCTATGAGACATTTTTCTAGACATAAATAAAAATATAGCCATAAAAATCCAACATTACTCAGAAAATTATGATTTATATAAGTAGAAATCACTCTGCTCAAGATATTGTTCTGACCAATCAATGAGAAGTCCTGTGGCACCTTATAGACTAACAGATTTATTGGAGCATAAGCTTTCGTGGGCAAAGACCCACTTTGTCAGATGCATGTAGTGGAAATTCCAGAGGCAGGAATAAATATACAGGCACACGAAAAGAAAGGAGTACCAGTCAAGAGGAAGGCCAGAACTCCTTTCTTTTCATGTGCCTGTATATTTATACCTGCCTACGGAATTTCCACGACATGTATCTGACAAAGTGGGTCTTTGCCCACGAAAGCTTATGCTCCAATACATCTGTTCATCTATAAGGTGCCACAGGACTTCTTGTTGTTTATGCAGATTCAGACTAATATGGCTACCCCTTTGATTCCGGACCAATCAGTGGTTTCTACTTAAAGAGCAGAGAGAGGATTATGATGCTTCCCAGGAGTATCCACAGTTGTGAGGCACCTCACTAAGACTAGCCCATTGCATGAGGAAGGTCAGCTCAGTAACATCACTGGCCTTGGGCAATACAAGCACTCCCCTCTAGGCCTACAGAGGCCCAGGGATGCCCTATGTAGTACCATTAAACTGGTACTCCTATGCACAACAGCAGCCTGTGGATGACGATTTTTAGAGTGTGATTTTATAATTTTCAGCAACACACTCATGAAATACTTTAAAGCAACTTTTAAACTAAGGTCCTATAGACTAACACAGTAAATACCTGGGGCTGGCAAATGCCTGTTCAATGACTTCAGTACGACTTGAATGGCTCTTTCACAGTTTCAGTGTCTGCTAATAGGTCTGGCAGACTCTTTCACTTTTAAATCAAGTAGATCCTCTTTGGAGGAAGCAGAACCATAGAACAGGGATAGGAAGTTGAGGGTGGGCAGACATTAAAACCCAGTGGTGCTCAAAATTTCCAGGTGCCCTACACATCTGTCTATGCTGTGTATGGGCAAGTATAGCCCTGCACGGGTCCCACTGCCTTTCTACAGGTAAGTGATTGGCTCACTACAGTCCTTGAGCCCTCCAACTATCCTGCCTGGAGTGACCTGTGCCTGATCCACTGTAGACTCACTGTATTCAGATTCACTGTTCCCCCAGAAACCCTTATTTGTATACCAGTTTTACCTATTTGTCAAATATTCTTCTTCTTACCAGTTATATCTCAGATTACTGCTTCTTTTAACACATAACAATTAGATACATTTTTAAAAACAATAGCAAATGTATTTAACAAATTACAGTGATTCCAGCAATAGCAATTAGAGGTATTGGAAACAAATGCTTACATATAAATATATAGCACACATTCCAGAGCCTAAAATAATTAACAGGATAGGCTCATATTGCTCACCAGTGCTTCTTCCAAGGAGACAATCTATGAACCCTTTTTCATGAGACAAGACACACTGCTGTCAGTTTGTCTCCTAGATGAAGGATAAAATCTTGTCCCCTCTCCTCCTTTTTTATGCAATTACAGGCTATTGTCCCTTGCTCCATCATGTTTCCACTTCAGAAACTTATCCTGGGATTCATTTGTGTTTGTAAATTCTCAGGCCTACATCTGGTCTAGACAGTAAACATAATCTGCCTCAATGGATTTTCATTGTTCTGTATGCTAATGGAGTCAGCCTTCCACAATTTTGGAAACTCATATTTTACATATTTCCCGTAAGCTATGTACAGTACTAACATTTTCCAACAATTGTGACAACCAGTGGGCAATTGGCTTTTCATAGACATCTTACAGAGTACCCTTTGGTGAACTTAATAGGTCTATATCTGACTCACAGGTTCCTGTAAGACTCTCCTGTAACCTCTGCTAGTTAGCCTCAAGATATCCATGGGTTCCTGAGATTCACAAAACAATTATGGAAAATAGAAATACCCTGGCATATTCTGAAATCAGAAGCTGGAAATGAAGTGTTATACCTAAATGAAGAAGTTTTCACAGCAAAAAGCTCTGTGATGTAGCTTGAAACTTGCATTCCGAATGTAGTATAAAACACTTAAGCTGTGAAAATAGGGAAGTTCAAGATGGAAGAGGATAAGATAAATTAGTATTCCTAATAACATAGGGAAAACCTAGGTCTCTATCCAGATATTTTCAAGACAATGTTAATTTCTTGTAAAAATCCAGGGCAAAAATATAAATGACTTCTGTACTGAAATTCAGGGGAGCTGAAGTACTTGTCCACAAAGCTCATGTTGGATCTTAAAATATTCCACAGTTATGGTAATGGAAGCTCTGTTTGTAGCTTCTCAAAAGTTACAGGAATCTGCATAGTATTGAATTATAATGTACTGCAGCTAATAACCAAACCCAGCTGCACATTTACCCCTGGGCTTTTAGCTGTCAGCAAGTATCTCTAAAAAAAAAGAACTTCTGGGACTACTGGGCAATTTGGGCTTTCCTTCAGTGGTTTCTTAAAGTTAGTACCTACCATTCAGCCAAGGTGCTAATTAGCTCAGTAATTGGATTTTCTTCTTGAATTGCGTTATTGTACACAAACTTAGTGAAGGTCCTTGGGCACTTGCCTTGAAGAGCAAGTGAGAATGTTTGAATCTCTTCAGGAACAGCCTAACTACTTTTAAAGCCAACTACCCACTTATTTCCTAAAATATCTCATTGCCTCCTGTTCTTTAATTCAGTATCTGAGCTGAGCTAAGCCAAGCCGGGATGGGCAAGGAGCTTAGCATTATGGTTCTATTTAGACCATCATACCGAACATTTTCTTTTCTTCTTATAAAGGGGTTACTGCCAACATTTTTCTCCCATAAAAATACTGCCTTATCTTCCAACGAAAATAGTCTCTTTCCGCAGCGCTAGCAGCAGCAGTGGCTGGGAGTCCAGCGCCCTTTAAAATCTCCTGGCCCTGGGGCAGTTGCCCCCTTTGCCCTCTGACCCTATTTGGCAGGGCTGTCTGTGAGACCATGTCTATATAATTGAAAAAAGAGAAATTAGACTTTTCTGACCTTCGCATATTTGGTGTTGTGTTCTTGATTATGAAGATTCCCCTCCCCGCTCCCTGAGAGACACAAAGTGGGTGAGGTAATATCTTTTATTGAACCAATGTCTTTGGTGAGAAAGACAAACTTTTGAGCGTACACAAACTCTTTTAAAAGTCTTCATTCCCCATTCAGAGTACTTTTCATTGCATGACGTTTCCTTTTTGTTTGCCCTTTCTTCTTTCTTTTTCTTGTTTGAATTTTTGGTCTTTATGTTTGCGTTCTTGCCTGACCCTGCATACATTTTCTCTGATGCCTCCCTTTACCCTGCTCTCTCTTCCTAGAGAGATTCAGTCAACTGGAGCTGTCAATGCAACTAACTCAGCAGGGAAGTATTGAACACCGTATCTTGGATGCATTCCCAATTGATTTCCACTAATATGGGACCTATTTAATTAGCCTTAATATATTTTATTGGCAGCCACAGGCAAAATTTGAGGGGAAAAAATCGTAGAAACATAGGGCTGGAAGAGACCTCAGGAGGTCATCAAGTCCAAATGTTACTGGTTAAAGGGATACAGGCAGTCCCCGGGTTACGTACAAGATAGGGACTGTAGGTTTGTTCTTAAGTTGAATCTGTATGTAAGTCGGAACCGGCGTCCAGATTCAGCAGCTGCTGAAACTGATCAATTTCAACAGCAGCTAAATCTGGACGCCAGTTCCAACTTACATACAGATTCAACTTAAGAACCCCAGGCGTCCCCAAGTCAGCTGCTGCTGAAACTGATCAGTGGCTGATTCCAGGAAGCCCGGGGCAGAGCAACTCTGCCTCGGGCTTCCTGTAGTCAGCGCTGGTCAGTTTCAGCAGCGGCTGACTTGGGGACGCCTGGGGCAGAGCAGCTTGGGTGCTGCTGGGTTGCTCCAGTAGCGCCGCTCCTCGGCGCTACTGGACCAACCCAGCAGCACCCAAGCTGCTCTGCCCCAGGCGTCCTGATTCAGCCGCTGCTGAAACTGACCAGCAGTGGCTGAATCAGGACGCCTAGGGCAGAGCAGCTGGGGTGCTGCCGGGTTGGTCCAGTAGCGCCCAGAGCGGTGCTATGGGACCAACAGGCAGTGCCCCAGCTGCTGTACCACAGGCGTCCGGAGCAAAGCCACGGAGCACGGGGGCAGCGGACAGCCCAGACGCGTCTGGGCTGTCCGCTGCCCGCGTGCTCCGCCGCTTTGCTTCCTCTCCCTGGTCTACTGGAGACCAGGGAGACGGGCCCCGTTTGTAACTGCGGATCCGACATAAGTCGCATCCGCGTAACTCGGGGACTGCCTGTACTGTCAAATATTTAAAATATAACTTTAATTTTTTTTGTACTCTCCATTGGTTTTAAAAACCTTGTTAGAAGCTTCAGAACCACTTACTTTTATACCAGATTTATCTGTTTGGTGAATATTGTTATTCTCTCTCATCCAGATCTTTCCATGCCTTACAAAGCAAAAGCTAATATATATATATTTTACCATATCTACATTGATACTTTCATACCAGTACATATGCATCTTAAAGTCACGGTGTTTCTTTTCACATAATTTTATTAAACCCACTGTTCCAGTTTTTTATCAAAGCTCTTAACTAATGGAAGTATCCATGTTTTCTAGTTACAAGTAGCAAAGGAGGAAAACCATTTTTGTCATTTTTATTTAAACACACTAATGTTCCTACCTTGGCAGTGCTGTCAGTTAAGAAGTGATTACCAAATTATGACCAAAGTGTTCCATCTTTCCCAGTGCTTGAATTATGGGGCACAGTATTAGGCAGCAAGGGAACCCTGATACTTTTTGGGTTAACTTAATGTGCACAGTGGTGGGTTAGCCAATGGGGCCCATGCCCAAGGGCCCCTAAAAACAAGCACTCCCACATCCTGGTCCACTCCTTAGCAGAGTGCTGAGTGGTTGGGCAGACCAAAGCAACTCCCTGTGCTCTGACTGGAAGCACCAGGCGGGCAGGCCGAGTGGGGTAAGCCCATGTGCTCTGACCCTACTGTCTGGCAGAAGCACTGGGGAAAGTAGGACAAGTGCCTAAGCCCCAATGCTCCCTATTTGCTCTGGCCTAGAGTCCCAAGGACCCTAATCCACCCAACTATGCATAGTCCCAAACAGCACTAACATTCTGTAAGTAGTCTCTAACCACACTGGAAGAAAATGGCAAAAGACTTCCTTAAAGCAAATTTAAGGATGCCAATGATAGCTAATGCCCTTTTGGAATGTTAAGTTCAGCAAAACTCAAATTTATGAAAACCTAGAATATATAAAATTAAGGTAAAGGCCCACATAATCTTAACTCTGCTCCTCTGAAGCTGATAATAGCCACTGAAATCTACCTGCATACACTTCAGAGATATTCATTGTGATAGATGCAGCTGTATTGAAAGGTGGAGGAATAAGGTGGAACAGCTTGGAAGAGCTTTGATTGAGAGATACAAGGATTTGTTTGATGGGCATGCTAGAGCTGGGCTTGTGCTATGTGCCGATCTGGGTCTGATTCAGGTATGTGTGTTATCAAAGGAAAGCCATACATATATATCTGGAGGTTTACAGATTCATAGACTCCAAAGCCAGAAGGAAACAGTGATCATACAGGAGCTAAAACTAAATAGCACAGGCTGGAGAACGTCCCCCAAAATATCTTTTAAATACATATGCAATCTTGATTTAGGGTCCACTACAATCCTTGGTACATTGTTTCATAGGTTAATTACTCTGACTGAAATGTACGCCTTATTTCTAGTCTGATTTTTTCTAGTTTCAACTTCCAGCCATGTTATCATGTTAGTTTTCTCTACTAGACTGAGGAGTCACTATTAAATATTTGGTCCCCATGTAGGTACTTGTGGACTGAAATCAAGTAACCTCCTAGTTTTCCCTTTCTTAAGATAAATGGATTGAGCACCTTGAATTTATCATTATAAGGCAGGTTTTCTAATCCTTTAATCATATTTGGACTCTTCTCTGAACCTTCTCCAATTTATCAACATCTTTCCTGAATTGTGGGAACCAGAACTAAACACAGGATTCCCGCAGTGGTTGCACCAAATACAGAGGTAAAATTACCTCTCTGTTCCTTCTCAAGATTTCCCTGTTTATGGACCCAAAGCTTTCCTTAGTCCTTTTGGACATTTCATCACATTGGGAGCACATGTTCTGCTCAATATCCATGTTCAAATCATTCTCAGTCACTGCTTCCCAGGGTGGAGTCCACCACACCCATTTATGCATCTATGACCTATATTCTTTGTACTTTGACATATACGTCTACATTTAGCCATATTAAAAATACATACTGTTTGATTGCATCCTGTTTCTCAAGTGATCCAGATTGCTCTAAAGTAGTGTCCTGTGCTCTTCATTATTTACTTCTCCCCCAACGATATTTGTGCCATATGCACACTTTATTAGTGATGATTTTATGATTTCTTCCACCTCATTAATAACAGTTAAATAGTGTAAGGCGAAGAACTGAAGCCTGTAGGACGCCACTAGAAACACACCCGCTTGTTTATGATTCCCTGTTTCTGTTTATGTTTTAATAGCTATCAGTCAGTCAGCTTTGATCCATTTAATGTGGGCCATGTTAATTGTACATCCTTCTGGCTTTTTTAATCAAAATGTTATGTAGTACTAAGTCAAAGGCCTTTTACAGACATAGAAATATATTATGCTAACCCTACTGACAGCCTGCATCATTTCAGTACAGAACTGTGTAGACTGGCTCAGTAGCAGGCCACTTGTGTCTTCTCGCCATAGGTATTGCTGGTAGTGAGGTGGGATATAGGCGACCATATTTTCCTATGCTGAATGTGGGACATCTGGTAAAATTACTCATATTCAAGCAAGTTCAGTGGCAAATCAGTCAGAATATAAAATACAAATGTTCAAATATCAAACTGAGGACACACACACACACCTCAGACACAGGAGATGCCTGACTGACTCACCCCTCTGTACCCAGCGCTCTCTGCCTTCCATGGTTGGCTGGACCCCCAAGACAGACCTGCTTCTCCTGAGACCTAGTGTTGTATCTTCTGAGGCAACACAGCAGGGGGGTGATGAGGGTTTTTTGACAGGGTTTCTCCTAGATTTCTGCCAGGGTTCACCCCAAAATGTGGCCAGCAGCAGACTTTTGGCACTGTTCGGGAGGGAAGGTATAGGAGCTACTTTCCACCCATGAGGGGTGGGGGAGCAAGGATCCCACCCATGTCTTGGCTGAGCTCATCTCTTCTCCCCACTCACCTCCTCCCTCCCCACAGCTGGAAGCAGTTTGTCCCTTCCAGCCCGCAGCTACCACCACCAATCTGGCCACCAACATAACCCAGCTGCCTCCTCTCCCCCAGCTACAGGGCAGGCAGGATGGAGTTAAGCCCTAAAGCTACCTGGTGCACCAGGGACCCTGAGTTTGGGGGCTTCAATGAATTCAGCCAGAAGAGAGGCTCAGCGGGCAAGGGTGCCCAGGGGATGGAGCAGTCCCACGCTCCATGGGAGTGCAACCCAGGGAGTGTGTGCACGGGCACGCCCCCCAGGGGTTGCTCTAGAGCCTGCTGCTTTGGGGCATGAAGAGGTTGGAAAATACCCCCCTCCTCTCTACTTCACCACCCCAGACCTTAGTTGAAGGGGGAGAGGTTTCTCCATGCCAGTGCTGTGCAGGCTTTGATATTTGAAGGGCTTGGCTTCTCTTGGCCAGCACCCCTCGCTGAAGAGTCTTGGGACTTTCCTGGGGTGCCAATTCAGCCAGAAGTAGTGGGGGAAGGAAGAAGCTGGCTAGCCAGGCTGTTGGTGAGCCCAGTGCTCCGACCAGCGGCTGGTTGTCAGCACAGCTCCGGGGATGGGACGCGCCCTGGTGGGAAGGACTTAGAGGAGCAGCAGGGCTGGGAGTGAAAGGGCAAAGCAAGGAGACAACAGCAAGAGGGGGAGCAATTAAAGGCCAAATGGGTGGGCAGCAGAGGTGACTCGTATCTGGCTGCCTGTCTCCACTCACTAACCATCATAGCTCACAGCGAGCAGCCCATGCCGGCTGGAAAAATGGGAGGGGGGCAGGGTCCTGCCAGCTGAGAGCCAGCACACAGCGGGGGCTGTGCTGACAAACCAGCAGGGGAAGCAGTTGAGCCCACTCACTGAAACTTTGCCTTGCCACCAGCTTTGCGCACCTACCCACATCATTGGCCTCTGAACCCCACTTGCAGCTGGTGAGCAGGTGGCTGGCGAGCAGGGATCCATCCAGCAGCAGGACCCGCCAGTACTGACTGGGAGGGTGGGAGAGAAACAAAATGATACATCAATTTGCCCGTTTTTAAGAAAGACACCTGCAGGAGGGCTTAAATACAGGGCTGCCCCTTTAAAAAGGGAATGTCTGGTCACCCTAGATATGGGAGAAGTCTGTGGATTTAATTATGGGTAGCCAAAAGTATAGATTCAGATGATATTCCGTGGGCAAGTGTGAAAGTGTTATAAAAGGGTATAACTGGCTGTTAAATTTTATAAATGTGGTATTCTGTTAGAATAGTAAGCTTAGTGTTTGAATATAGGACAAGAGCAGGTAGTACCTGTTCATTACAGCAAAAATGCCCTGTTGGAGAATGTATGTTATGGGCATGGAGAACATTCCTCAAAGACAGCAGAATTAAGGTTGCATGAGTGCTAAATTTAACTCTGTATTTCCTGATTTTCATTGGACATTAGCTGTCATTTTGCAACCTTAACTCTGCATTAATGGAGGTTTTTGCCATTTAATTTCCTAGGCTACGTCTACACTGCAGGCTTTTTGCACAAGAACAGTTGTTCTTCGCAAAAACTTGCCGGGTGTCTACACTGCACGTGCGTTCTTGCGCAAGTATATTTACAATAGTACAGTGTCAGAAAACAAGGCTTCTTACAGAAGAGTTATTCCTCTCCCCACGAGGAATAAGCCCTCTTGCGCAAGAGCTCTTCCACAAGAAGGCAGTGTAGACAGGCAACATGATTTTCTTGAGTAAGAAACCCCTATGGCTAAAACGGCCATCAGAGCTTTCTTGCACAAGAGAGTGTCCACGCTGCCATGGACACACTTGCGCAAAAGCACATGGCAGTGTGGATGCGCTCTTGTGGAAGACGTTTTGCACAAGAACTCTTGCACAAAACAGTTCTTGCGCAAGAAGCCTGCAGTGTAGATGTAGCCCTAGTGTTGTTTTTTTTAACAGAAAGAGAAATGTTTGTTAGAAGGGTAAGTGCTCATTAGGCAGTTGTACCTCTGACCCAGGTCTGGAGTTGATAAACTAATTTGTATAGATCTCTTTCACACCTTTCACATCTCTTTTCTCAGGTGAACAATCCTAAACTTTTTAGTCTCTCCTTTATGGAAACTTCTAAATACCCTTGATCATCTTTGCTGCCCTTCTCTGAATCTTTTCCGCTACCCCTATATTTCCTTTTTGAGATAGGGCTACCATAATTGGACAAAGTATTCGTCGTGTGGGCACACTTTTAGAATACTTTGTTTTACTCATACTAACTTTCTTCAAAATTAAAAAACAACTAAATAATAATGGCCGAGGCAGATTTTTCCCCAAATGATTATAGTTCTCAGATTTCTGCTCAGAATGGGTTTCAGACTCTTAAGTTGCAGGCTCAGACAGGGGTTAAGTGGCCTATTCATCTCAATTAGATGTTGTCAGAGGAAAGAGAATTCTCATGCTGGAAACAGCAGCTCTGAGATGAGTGAACTGAGGAATCATCTCAGTGGATGTTCCCTCCTCCAGTCCCTAGTGCTGAAGAATTTTCACTGTGTTTCAAGCATACCTGTTTTAAGCTCCTCACTCTAGTCTCAGCAGTCTGTTCTCATTGGTGACCCCAAGGGGGGTCTCAGAGCCTCCTAAAATCTAGCTTACATGAAGGGAGCAAGGAGGGTGAATCCATTTCTGTCAGACAGACATGGGGCATTTACATGGGAGACTCCCATACTGCAGTTCATAAGAGGGGGCAGAGAGAGGGTCTCAGAACCTATTAGAAGGGCAAGAGCCCCCCCAGATCTGGGCACACACACAAAAGGGAAGAAGGTGTAACTGACTGGTGCCCCGTCCCTGTGCTCCCCCAATACCTCACCATTTCCCCATCACAACTCCTACCACAATGCCTCCCTCATGACTCTCCAGCCTCTCTCCCCTCTTCTCCCTTCCATCCCCATTTTTCTGCCCTTTCTGTGGTAACCCCAAACCCCTTTTCCCTATTCCCCCACATTTTTCAACCCCCCCCCCCCAATTAACCTTTACCTTCAAGGAAGCACTGATTCGTCTAATTGCTCCTTCCAAGGCTTAGGGATGCACTAGAGTTGGTGTGCACTGTCAGAGATGGAGTTGCAGGGATTGGAGTGCACTTCCAGAGTTATGGGTGCAGGAAAGTTAGGGTGTACTAGCAGGGCTGGGAGTGCAGAGGGTTGGGGCACACTGGCAGGGCAGGTGTGTAACTCCTCCCTCACCTGAACCCCCAAAATCTTGCCCCTGCTCTACCATCCTGCTCCATTTATCTGCCTCTGCACCACCCTCCTCCCCTTGCTGCAGACTCAAATGTCTCTGTCTGTATTCCCCTAATCCTCCACACCATAATACTCCCAGGAAGCATTCACATGTCTGATTCCTTCCCCTCTCCCACAAATACTCTGATTACTTTCCCCAAAGCTATGCTATCCAGGACTAAGAAATTGCAGCCACATCCCACCAGTCAGCTTAAAAAGCTCTTTTTTGCATTAGGTGGGCCCTTGCCATTAATTTATTCTTAGTTATGTTAATTGAAAAGTCCGTTTGCAGCCATCAATCTCAGTGAAGTCTGTGATTCATGCAGTCATTAATACCTCTCAATTTAACAGTAAATGGCAGCAAAAATAAATCATTTTGGGGGCCCTGTAACTCAGGAACCCCTTAATCAAATGACTCCAAATTTGGATTGCTAATGCTATGCCATGTCCCCGCAAGGCACACCAAATCTCAAAAAAATCCAAGTAATCACTCAGATTTTAGAGCCATTACAAGAGTCAAACATATGAAATGGTGGGAATGGAAACCTAGCCATTTTTTGTGTTCTGGCACATGCACAGTCTAATAATCTACATTTCCTAAATTACCTGTGGAACTCCTTGCCAGAGTATGTTGTGAAGACTAGGAATTTAACAGGGTTCAAAAAAGAGCTAGATAGATTCATGGAGGTTAGGTCTATCAATGGCTATTAGCCAGGATGGGTAGGAATGGTGTCCCTAGCCTCTGTTTGTCTAAAAATGGATGACAGGAGAAGGATCACATGATGATTACCTGTTGTGTCCACATCTCTCTGGGGCATCTGGCATTGGCCACTGTTGACAGACAGGATATTGGGCTATATGGACCTTTGGTCTGACCCAGTATGGACATTCTTTTCTTCTTATATTCTTAAATAAAAAATTTTCAGCTTAGGTCTATCAAGGATTTAGTGGGTGTCATTTGTGAAACTTAACAGACAGACCTTTTTGACCAGTACTACATTATTAAATGCAAGCTACTAAAAAAAAGAAAGGGGAAATATTTAAATAAAAAGGTTTGACAAGGAAACTGTTTCTGCGCTTAATTCATTTAAATTAAGATGCTTTAAAGCAGCATTTTTCTTCATAGTAAAGTTTCAAAGCTGTATTAAGTTAGTGTTCAACTGCAACTTTTAAGAACCACCCTAATGTTTTGTTCAGAGTTATGAACATTTCAGCTTTATGAACACACCTAGTTCCTGAGGTGTGCGTAAATCTGAGGTTCTGTAATGAATAGTTTATGAAGCCAGATCAAGGACTCTTATCCTCCTCTCACAATACAAGCACAAGGACATTCAGTGAAACTGCAAGGTCGCAAATATAAATCTGATAAAAGGATTTTTTTAACGCAGTGCTATTAATTGTGGAACTCAATGCTTCAATTGATCTTTGAGGCCAAGAGATTAGTAGGATTAAAAAAATTCTCTGAGTAATGAAAACACCCCACAGTTACATTAGACAGAACTTAACACAGCTTTAGAAGGGATATGGCTGAGGGCATAAGCCAACCATTAACTCATGAAGGTTAGAAAAAAAATCTCTTTTGGGGAGATTATTCCATGAATGTTCACTGAAGAATTTCTTACTCTTTCCTCTAAAGCAGGAACCCTTTTTGGGTCGGGGGCCGCGCACACAAGTGAAAAGCAAAAAACAAAACAAAAATAATACACACCAAAAAAACCCAAACAAACCAACCTCACTGATGCGCCCCTGACTGAGAAGAACCGCCCCCCCACACACACACATTCTCCTCACACACCAAAGCCTACGGGGGCCCAGCCTAATAGATTTTGTGTGCTCCAGCTCTGAGGTGGGACAGCGGGGGGGCTGGAGCACTAGCGTGGGCTTCCCAATGCTGAGAGGAGGGGGCCCTGAGCCGAGGGGGCCAGAATCAGATGAGCTGGGGGCCACATCCGGCCCCCGGGCCTGAGGTTCCCCACCTCTGCTCTAAAGTACCTAGTACTGATCAAAGTCAAAGTCAGTCACAGATGGCTGAACTAGACGGTGTCTGCTATGATATTTCCTATGAAAATCTCCCTGCTGTCAAGGTTTAAGAACAAAAGGAGGAATGTCAGACAGAGGACTAAACAACAAAGTAACAGAAGATGTTTTGATATCATTTTGCATTTTAAACATATCTGACTTACAAACAACAATTATGGATAGAGGTGGAAGTAGTGGGAGGAAGAATGTGTCCCAGTCCAGAGGCAACGGCAATGAGAGAGGAGAAATAGACAAGCTCATTGACAAGCAGGAGGAACCATGAGGTATATGTTTTTTTTGGGGGGGGAGGAATAATTATTTCAGAGGTGGGGAAGGAGCAAAAAGGATGTATCTTACTTTTTAGCTTCCCTGGCCCACGTCTGCACAATCTAGGTAAATCCTAATTGTGGCCACACTGGCAAATGTTTCTCCTCTGCAGTTTATTTGTACTCCATTCCCAGAAATGTTAACATTTCAACGTGGTTATTTTCCAGACCATAGTGACAGGAACAATAAACACTAGGATACACTCGAAAAGCTGGAGAAAAATAAGTCTTGTTACAAGATTCTCAATACAGCAGGGAGGCTGGAAATACAGTTCTATGATAACCAGCAATTTAATCATAACCTCTTTAGAGACACTTAACTGATTTAGTTACACCACACACCAATTCACTGGAGACCCCCAAAGCAAAAGCAATTTGTGCCATTCCCAAAATAGAAACTGAGCCAGATGACTGAGAACGAATAGAAACTGAAAGGAAGGGGGAAAAGAGACAGGAGAGAGGCTTGTAAGTGAACGTTCCAGTTTGTTTGCATCAGAATTGTAGCAGCAAACATCTTTACTGGGCTGCTCTAAGTGATCAAACAATTAGAGCTGAAGTAAACTTATTGCACTAGTCTGTCAACTTCTATAACCAAGTTATAAAATAAAATACTCAGAAGAGTGGAACTGTAGTGCTGCAGCATGAAAAAGTATGTTTTAAAACAAGAAAAAAATGGAAAGAAAAGGCAGTTCTTGAAGATAATTGAAGCTTTAAAGTGCTTATATATTTAATGAAATTTACTGCTATTTCCCTTCCCCTCCCTCTCACATCTATGGTCTAATCATCTGAACAGCTGTGAAAATAAAGAGTAAAACAGAACTCCCTAAACTGGGAATGGAACACCAGCTATGGACAGGCTAGAGCTGGGTTTTGTATCAAGCCCCCCTTTCCACCCACCTCTTTTAAGAGAAAGCAGAATTTCTCTGAGTTTGACTCCCATGGGATAACTAACTATTAAGTACTGAGACAAATTTGTGCTTTTGTTTCACCCCCTTCAAATGCAGTGCTGTTCACAAATTTGCAAAGTTGTAAACAAAATAGTAGTATGGTAATTTGCCTTCTCTCTCCATTCTCTTATTTTTTTCTTGTTTATTTTTTAAAGGTCTTATTAAAGCAATTGATCTTAATAATGGACTGGAATTATTATTAGTATGGCTGCCAAGCAATTAAAATTAATCATGATTAACTGCACAATCAAAAAATAATCACAATTAATTGCATGATTAATTGTGCAGTTAAGCAATAATATAATATCATTTATTTAAATATTTTGGGTGTTTTCTACATTTTCAAATATATTAATTGCAATTTGAACAGAATTCAAAGTGTACAGTGCTTGCTTTATTTTGTTTACAAATATTTGCACCGTAAAAACAAAATAGCATTTTTCAATTCATTTAATAGGACTACTGTATCTTGAAAGTTAGACTTATAAATGTAGAATTATTTACAAAAACAATTCAATGTAAACACAAAACAATGTAAAACTTTAGAGCCTAAAGTCTACCGAGGCCTGCTTCAAGTTTGGTTATGAGGTTACGATTTGCACGAGATAATTCGGCCCATTTATTGTTTACAATATCACCTGCAAGCGAAAAAAGGGGTTTGCATAGCATCGTTATAGCTAGTGGCACAAGATATTTTTACATGCCAGATGCACTAAAGATTCATATGTCCCTTCATGCTTCAACCACCATTCCATAGGATATGCATCCATGCTGGTGATAGGTTCTGTTCAATAACAATTCAAAGCAGAGTGGACCCGTGCTTGTTCATTTTCATTGTCTGAGTCAGACTGCCACCAACAGAAAGTTGATTTTCTTTTTTGATGGTTCTGGTTGTCTAGTTTCTGCATCAGAGTGTTGCTCTGATAAGACTTCTCAAAACATGCTCCACACCTTGTTCTGCTCAGATTTTGGAATGCACTTCAGATTCTTAAACCAAGGTCAAGTGTCGTAGATATTTTTTAACAAATCTCACACATTGCTACTCCAGTCGTCTGTAGAAGTGGGTTTTGCCCATGAAAGCTCATGATACCATGTACATGTTTGGTTAGTCTATCAAGTGCTACCAGACCATTTGTTGTTTTTTAAGTTTATTGCTACTTTGTGTTTGTCAAATCTGCTGTGAAAGTGTTCTTAAAAGGATCATGTGCTGGGTCATCATCCGAGACTGGAGACAACCCCAAACAGGTGTCAACCCCAAAGGAGATCAGTCATAAATTTAATTCACGCTTTTTTTTTTAATGAGCTGATGCATGGAGGCATGTCCTCAAGAATGGTGGCCAAAGCAGGAAGTACATATGATTGTTTAGCATATCTGGAATGTAAATACCTTGCAATGCCAGCTACAGAAGTATCATTCAAATGCTTGGTCTCACTTTCAGGTGACATTGTAAACAAGAAGCATTAACTAGTGCAAACTTGTTTGTCTTGGTGATTTGAGTGTTTTTAGCGTTTAAGTGTACTTACATAATTAAAAAAAAATCTACACTTGTACATTATGCTTTCATTATAAAGAAGTTACACTACAGTATTTGATGAGATGAATTGAAAAATACTATTTATATTGTGTATCGTTTTACAGTGAAAATCTTTATAATAAAATAATATAAATTGAGCACTGTATATTTTGTATTCTGTATTGTAACAGAAGTCAATACATTTGAAAATGTAGAAAAGCATCCACAAATATTTGCTAAATTTCAATTGGTATTCTATTATTTAGGAGTATGATTAATTGAGATTAAAAAAGTAATCATGTGAGATCGAGAGCCCTAATTATTAGATATTATATATAGTAAGCATACATTTTTATTATAAGAAACTATCATATTCAGTTCCTGTACCACAAAGGATGTGCTAATTGCTGTGCAGACCCACATGGGCACACAAAAGCAAAGCTTTGTCCCTGCCCCCAAAGAACATGCTAATACTTTTAGAGTTTGCTTTAGGTTTGGCACAGCTGATGGGGAAAAAATGGGACATTAGGGTTATGTTCCTCCATCCCAATTTAAAAAACAAATTACCATCTGCCTCATCCTGCCAACTCCATACCATGCTGCCCAAAGAGCTAGGAGGGTCTGTCATCAAAGAATCGACTAGAGGGATTAAATTGTTCATGTCTAAGTAGACATGGAAGGATTAGAAGACACAATGGAAATGCAGGGTATGCACTAGAGAAGCTACTGCATGTATCCAAAGAAGCAGGATAAAGAGAGAGCCAAACTGCACTCCACTGAAGAACTGGAGAAGTTGCTTGCTACCTAAACTGGGAGGCCTCAAGACTCCCTTCTGGTCATCAGTTCTCTGTCATCATCCCCCTTCCACCTAGCCTAGTGCATCATCAATGTAATAAGAATATTCAGACCTTTACTCACATGCACCTATGGCTCTCCTTTACAGTGTCCAGAATGATCCTTCCTTAACTCCACAACTTGCTATGACATACCAATTCCTGAAACATCTTCTTTGGTACCTACCCATTTACCTGTTAACACATTTTAACTATCAAAGTTTGTAAACTTGGTCTATGGTTTGCATTCTTCCACATACCCTAAGAAGGGTTTTGAGAGGTGCTAGACCAGTGGTCCCCAACGTTTTGGGGCTGCCGGGCGCCTGGGGGCGGGGCTGCTCACGCGCTGCACATATGGGGGCGGGGCCGCTCACAGGCCACGTGACTGGGGGCGGGGCCAAGCATGCGCCGCACACCCGAGGTCGGCACCGGCATGTGCTGCGATCCTGGGCAGGGGCTGCCCAGGTTCCGCGCAGCGCCGCCGGGGCCAGGGCTGGTGCGGCACCCCCAGGGGCGGGGGTCAGGGTTGGCACCGGCACGCGCGGCGCACCCGGGGCCGGAGCCAGCCATGTGCCCGGGGCTGGCACCTGCCGTACACCCGGGGGCGGGGCCAGCCCAGATTGCTCCGCGGGCGCATGTAAAGGGCCCGGAGGGCGCCATGGCGCCCGCGGGCACCGGGTTGGGGACCACGGTGCTAGACTAATGTTCCAGTCCAATTCTACTTCTTGAGCCTTTTGTTCTAATCTCTCTTTCTATATAAAAAAGTTTTTCCTGCTGGGCAAGAAAATGATGTGATCATGCGAAAGCCGCCGGGGGTGGGGGGGAGAGGGTTGGCAAGTGTAGTGAGCACGGGGCACAGCCCGCTAGTATCTGTATGTGATTTTCTATCTCTTATGGTGTCAAAATGCAATCCTTTTGATTTTAAGTGTTTCTCTGCATTAGGCAGACCTTTCCATGGAGCAATCCATAGTATCTAGGGGTATGTCTACACTACCACCTAGTTCGAACTAGGGTGGTAATGTAGGCAACCAGCCTAATCCGAACTACCTAGTCCGAGCCGCGTGTAGCCGTGGGGCATGGAGTCCGCACTCGCGGACATTTAAAAATGGCGGTGCCCGGCAATATGCAAATGAAGCCCGGGAAATTCAAATCCCGGGCTTCATTTGCAACTCTGGTTGCCTACATTACCACCTTAGTTCGAACTAGGGTGGTAGCGTAGACATACCCTAGTATAATAGATATTTTCCCATCTAGGATATTATGAGTTTAGATTAGTATCACTGACTTCAATAGGATACTTTATGAGGACGGACTGTTCATGTAAGTAAGGTTATAAAGAATCAGGTTCTAATGTAGTATTAATTTGACATTTACTCATCCCAGTATTGTATAATCTCTAATCTAATAAACCATCTTGTTAGTCTTTAGAGTGCTACATAGTCCTGTATTTTGTTGCAGCTACCCTAGACTAACACGGCTACATTTCTATCAATATTAGAATCTTCTGTGAGACTAATTTTTCATGCCCATTATTAAACAAAGGTGAAAGGAAAACAAGGCACCCTATCACATTTTTTAGGTCATAACAAGCAGGAAATTTGGCAAAAGAATGTGGTATTAAAAATGAACAACTTTAAGAAGACAGACAAAAACTTTACATTCCGAATGACAAACTTTGATAAATGTAGGGACAGATCCCAGCAGACATAAGATGTCACAGTTTCACTGACTTCAGCGGAACTATGAGAATACACACCAGCTAGGGCTCTGACCCTTTGGATATATATTATTAGTATATGCTACATGTGGGATGAATTAGTAAACAAAGGAATAACTACAGAAGGGCAGGATGCTTAAAAGAAAATATTTACTGCCATGTGTGTGTCATTTGTGTAACGAGTAACAATGACTTGTGGATAAGTGAAGACCACTAAGGGTCTAGTTTTTCCTTGCTTGTTCACAAAGATTATTACTTTTAATCCATTGTGCACTCCCAATGATTCCAGTTGGAATACTTACCAACTAAGGTACTAATCCAAACAAGCAAGTGTTGCAGCACAGGTTAAGACAGAGCCATTTGTTTAGAAATACGAAATGTCACTGAACAAGGATATGTAAAACACCAACACTTACAAGAGGTGAGGGGGAAAATGAACTAAGGAGGCAAAAGTAATAAGAAAGATGAAAATAGAAATTAATAAGAAACAGAAACAAGTTTTAAATACATGAGAAAGAGAGAACTAGGCAAACATTCAATAAAATAATCGAGGGGTTAGACTGAAAATTTAATCACAGATGTCTATACTGCTCAAAGCCAGTCTACCTCTCCCCCAAGTTTTCACAAAGAACCTAATGTTTGTGTGTATCTCCAAAACTTGAATAAATTTACTGATTATTTATTTAGAATGACAAAGAAAAGGCACTGGAATTAAGCAGTAAAAGGTTATCACCAAGATTTTTAACTTGAGGAGCCAAATGTTAGGTGCCTAAACAAGTAGCTTGATTTTCAGAGATAATGAGAACCTGCAGGTCCCTCTGATTTTAATAGCAGGTAGTAGGTTTTCAATACTTTTCAAAATCAGTCTAATTATTCAGGTCTCTGAATGTGAATTTAGGTATCCAAGTTCGAACATTTTGACCATATCTCCTTTTGATGAAAACCATCAAATGAAACCAAAACCATCCATTTCCACTTAGGAATAATCTGAAGATAACCAGATGGCTGGCTGACAGAATGGGCACTATGTGCCCCATGCATTTATGACTGCCAGGTTTCATTCTTTAACTTCAGTCATAACTAAGGCAAGAAGCCACACACCCTAAAAAAACTCCAGCTGAAACAGAAACACAGCAGTCCTTCTATTTAGCAACATGGGACACCATGAACAGATCATCTCAGTTCTCTGCTCTCTGCACTTGTATTCTAGCTACCTGGGAGATTCTCTCTCCTTCCACTTCTATGACCTCACACAGCAGATACATTCCACTAGAACAATTCAACAAAGAGATGTTGTGAGAGCAGGAAACAGCACCTCCATGAGAGCTGGATCCAAGTTGTGAAATCCCCTCTCCACCGCCCCGCCACCAAAGATAACCAAAAAACTTAATCATTTCTAGAAACAAATACATTTATTTGACTATCCACCCATTCACACATACCAACCAAAACCAACCTAACAGAAAAAACTATAAACTGCTCGTGCTACCTCTCCTACAGACTGGAAAGGAAGTAAAAGAAATAGTTATTTCCCTATTTTAAGTATTTAAATACTTGGAAGGTGCTCAAATACCAGGCTGATTTGAGGCCATATGTGTGCAACAGTATGTTACACTCCTCCTTGGTCTGGCAAATTCCTATTTTGCCTTACATTTTTATTGCCTATCCTAAAATACTATGAGTTTGTAGGTGCTGTTCAACAACTATCATATTTTACTCCAAAGCTGGCTGCATATATCAATGTTGGATGAAGAAATTACATATAGTCTGTAAACTGCTTTGAGATCCTACTAGGTAAAAGGCACAAAAATAAAATGTACAGTTAGCTCTCATTAAACAATTTCTATGTTCTTAAGTCAATTTTATTGTCCAAGTAGCAGATAGAAAACTAATACCAAACAAAAACAGCCAAATATATAAAAATCTTCATGAAAGATTATCTGCTAAAAATAACTGCAGACTCATCAGTTTACTCATTCATATTTAGTGCTGAGAGCTCCTTACCATCTACAAACTGATAAAATTTTGCTAACACTAGCCACTAAAACAATAAAGGATACTTATGATTTCCATAGTTTTGTTGCTGTCTATCAAGTAAAAGTGACAGGACATAGCATATATTGATAGTTATGCAAGTACATTTTAATAAATAACTAAATAAGTACAAAATATTAATGTGGTATGACCAAGACCTCAACCGAAAGGTTATTTTCATCCCCTAGAACAACATGTAGAATTATCTTAAAAAAAAAAAAAAAAAAGGACTGAAAGGAAACTAGAACGAGCAAAACCTGAAAAACAACAGGCGCATGAAACTTTGATTGTCTTACTTGTAGTTCTTCTCCCAGAACTTGACTGGCCTGGCATACGAGGTGATAAAAATGACGCTACCAAGAAATGGACTCAGTGGAGTGGAAAAGATCGAAGTAGCTAGAGTTTGAAAAAAAAGCATTGCAGAGTCTGAAAATTTCAAGTTAAGGTAACACGAATGATTTTCCATCACAGTTTTAAATCATTCTTCAGACAGCGCCTAACCTTTTTTATTTTTATCATTTCCCCCAAGGTGGGGAAAGCTCTGAAGTCATACACAACATGACGAATTATCAAGATGAGGACTAGGGTGGCCTACTGTCTAATTGCACAAACCCAAAAACCCCTTGCCCTGCCCCTTCCCTGAGACCCCTCTCCTGCTCACACAATGCCCCTCCTTCAGTTGCTCATTCTCCTCCACCCTCACTCGCTTTTACCAGGCTAGAGCAAAGGGCTGGGTGCAGACAGACCATCAAACCAGCTGATTTGAAATGAGGCTCTCCAGCAAGTGGACCTCGCTCTAGCTTTTACCAGATATTTATCATCACAGACTGATGGCCTAATAAAAATCTTCTACATACAACATTAACTGAACTGTCCACAATGTGGGAAGAATAGTGCAGTGGTTGTAACAGGTGAAAATTTTAATGCATGCATGCATTCCTGACTGTCAAGTACATATAATTTTTAAAGTAGTAAGAGGTGTTGAAAATGAATCTAGGAAATACAATGAAGAGGTGGCTAACAATAAAGAAAGATGTAAGAAGAACATAATTTAAAAGACTTGGAATGAGCTGATCTCATTATCGTCACAGATATATGTTGTCACAGTGGCTCATAACATGGGAGGAAAAGTATTTATTCGTGTATGTGGAAACAGTTCCACAACGCAAATAAAAATGTTAAGAAAGCAAACTTTTAATATGAATATGGAAATAAGTGCCACTACTAGTCTTGTCTTTTTAAGGGGCAGGACACAGAGAGAAAACAGGCAAGTTTCAAAATGATAACTGTACGCCCCAAACATGTACACATTTGAAGACCAAATCCTGCTTACATCAAGCACACAACAAATTCCAATGACCCTTAGTGTGATCATTTGAATGCCACTTTACATATACATGTGAGAACATTAAAATATATCCATCTTATGTGTGGTTTACTGTTTGGTTTTTTTCTGTTTTTAAAGAAAGAATTAATTGAAAGATACTGTGTTAATGTAACATTACGACTGGGAATTTATATGAACATAACTTAGTCAATTCCAAGTTACGGTTGCCAAACCAACCATACTGTAATTTGGCCCTTTTGAGCATGTGTAGCATTTTTGCATAATTTTTAATGGGGTAATGCATAAAAGTTAATAGAATATTCCATGCATATACAAAAAGACAGAGTTATGGTTGCTGTGGGAACCGTAATTTAGTCATATGAATTCTTAACCATAAGATTACATTAAGATACTGTTTTGCATTCAACAAGGATATCATTAACTTAAATAATAGATACCCCGTCTAAATGTACTTCCACAATAACTACATAAATCAGCTAAACCCTATTCAGTAACTGTCTTCCTTTTGAAAAATCCTACTTAGGGATTTTATTAGCACTAAAGTTACTGTCACTGTAATAATTGCAATTGAAGACAAATCTTGTTAAAGTATAATCTTCAGTTTTGAAATGTTCTGCTAAACAACATTAAATAAATGTTTTAATTGCAATTCTACATAAAAATAGGACTCAAATTAATATAGAATATGGATTTTGATGATAAGCTTTTGCAATGCCTACTGCTTCAAAATTGGCTGGAAGCCACTTTACTTTTACAATACTTTTGTCAATAATGCCTTTTGGAATCTTTCCTTTTGGGAGACCTTTCTAAGTATGTTTCCAGCTATTCTGTGACATTTCATGTCTTAGAATCAAAAGTGGAATATTTTAAAAGGAAACTTCCTTACCCATTCAAGGGAAAATTTGTATAAAAGAAAATCAAAGTCAGACTGCAATTAAGATGGGAAAAATTTAGAAAGATGCAACAGGGCAGTAACAGCTGAAGTAAATCTCTGCATTTCAGACATAAGCCAGGCCTAACTGTTAAAAGATTAACATTTTAGACCCTGATCCTCAGGATATTCTGCCACCTACAAGAATAGCTTTATAAACAAGACATTCCACCCAAGATGGAAGCATTGGGAGAGAGAATACTTTTTCTACACCAGACACATTTATGTTTTGTGAGTGAGAACATTATTAGAAAGGAAATTGGTTGAATACGAATGTGGAAGAAGGAAATAGCATTACACACCCTGGTCCATATTCTCCAGATGCAATTCTTAATGCAGTCAATAGCTGCATCAAAATAACAGAAGAAACACTGGATTCCCTCAGTTCAGAGACACCTTATTAGAAGTCAGAGTTGTTGACTCGAGTCCCATGACTTGAACTCGAGGCCGACTTAAGACACCTAGGTGACTCGACTTGAGACTCGACTTGGGTTCATTGTTTGTGACTTGAGACTCAACTTGAGACTTGCTAATTTTGTTAAATCGACTTGGTGAAAAAACTGTCCGAAAATGCAGATATTGATGGCTTGTACAAAAGTGACTTGACATTTTTTAAATTAAGACTTGAGACTAGACTTGGGACTTGACTCGAGAGTGTCTTTAGGGACTCGAGACTCGACTTGAGACTTGAACTGTAGTGACTTGAGACTCGACTTGGACTTGACAATGATGACTTGAAGACAACACTGTTAGAAGTAACATGGCATACCAGAACCAGTATAAAATATTTTCACTTTAGATGGAATCAATTATTAAATGTTACTCTTGTTTTTTGAACCGTGTACAAACATGAACCATGACACTGAGAGTAAGCACAAACAAAACATCAATAAAGGATATGAGGTATTGAGAAGAGCTGAGCGAATACGTGAAATGAAGATCCCCAAGCAATCTGCCAGGGAGCAATGTACGTCAGAACAAACTGCAATTTTTGCAATAGATCCCATAGCTGAAAACAAAAGAAAGAAAAAAAATGACATTTTTTAGTATCAAGGTAATTCAACAGAAACATTTAAAAATTCTAAATTGTTTACAATTGTGCATTGTATAGGAACTGTATTAAAATGAATGGAATTAAGTTTCTATTGTGCTACTTTTTTCAGTGATATTAAAATCCTGATTCAGGAAGATGCTTAAGCATATGCTTAACTTTAAACACACAATTAATCCCATTAATTTCTCTAGTGTTTATATTTGGTTACATGCATGAGTACTTAGCTGAACTGGGTGCCTAAATAATTTTCTTTTAAAAGCATATGCACTCAAAGAGGGAGTAAAATTGTACCAGTATGTACTAACTTGTTTACTTGCTAACTTGTATAATATACTTTTAGCACCACTAGGGAAAACTGAAGAATGGGCACACTGATAGCTAAAGAATATACATGTTTCTACTGGAAGAGATTCCCTTATTACATTGGGAACTCTTGAATTTAAATGTATACAAAGACTACGCATCATAGCACTTTTGAGATTTGTGTCTATCAGTTTCCTTTCACGTCTTCAGCAGTTCTTGTCAGAGAAACAGTTCATGTTGCATAAATTATACTTAAGCAATTCTAGCATTCATTTATAAAGCCAAAGCAAAATATGTGGTTCTTTTTATTGTGCATGATAATAGGGTAGAAAAGGTTAGTGATAATTATGTTGGGAATAACAGTGAATCTGTAACAGGCATTCAGTATAGCAACCTGGAACACTTCATACCATGAACCACACAGCACTAACAAGATGGCAAAACACATTGGTTCTGATTTTTGTAAAACATACATAGTGCTGCTACCACTAGCTCCTGTCTCAAGAACAATACACATCTATTTCCTGAAGTGGTGGATTTTTATCTCCAGCTCCCTCTGCAAAGGCCTGGAGCAGAAATGTTGTGCTGACTAGACCCGGTCATCAACAGATTCATATTGTAATGTTGTCACCTGACAAACTATGACCAGCTTTGGCCTTCAATCAGGATTGGTGTGAAGCAATGCATGCACTATACATGAGAATGAAACAGGGATGTACACAACGCTTCATAACATTGCAGCAACTCATCCCAAACAAGCATTTTATACCTACTACTTATTTTGACTAGTAAAATGGAAAAAAAACCTCCAACAACAAGGCATGTTAGGCCTCCCAATAAAAGTTTGAAGGACACAATGGCTATGGCTTTTCTGCAGAGCTAATGCAAGTTGTCTACACCTGAGTTACTTCTCTTGAGTTAGTCTAACTCAACTGAGAGCATTCACACTGCAAAATAACACTTGATCTGCTGGGTCCGCACCGGCACCGCATTCATTTGTGCACGACACTAAGAACTGTGGAGACAAATCCTACACTTCTTGCTGCTGGAGCAAGCTAAGCTGCTTTAATTAATTATTTCTAAATGAAAAAGAGAAAGCACGCGCCTGTCTGGCTATCTCAAAAAAAAAGACCAGAGACATCTGATGTGAACTTAATCAGGCCACAGCTTTAGATGTCTGAGTACCGGGCAGATGAAAATGTACAGTGCAGGAAACCCCATGTTCATTCCACAATTACCCACAGGGCTTTTTCCAGCTTCCCATCTTTCTATCCATGTCCCTCCTGCAACTCCATTGCTAGAATATTACCATTCACTCCCCTTCTAGGAAGGTTAAGGTGGGCTATAAGAATGGAGGGGCAGGAAGTTGGCTCCTTTTGTACCAATCACAGGAGTCCCCATCCACCTCTCATTTGTTCCTTTAATGCACACTTCCTTTAAAGTCCTTTTCCAAGCCATTCACATGGTCTGTATACAAGTTTCTTATGGGGTAACCTGACTGGACATCCACCCTGCACTTAAATAATGAGTAGCAACATATAGCTTGTGGCCCATCCTGAAGCCACTGTGGAAAAGGTTAAACAAACACAATTAACTGCACTCAAGCTACTATGGTGGTAAGGACAAAATTCCTACCCATTCTCCTAAAAAAGGGATGGCTAGTAAAAGGCCCACAGCAGGTCTTGACCAAACTGGGTATTTTATCACCCATAGGAGATGGAGGGTGAGACCTGCTTCAGCTTGCTGCATGTAAAAGGAAGGCTTCAGGTGCAGGATTTTCCCTTAGAAACTCTGCAAACCTAGGGCATGAGTCAGTGACTATGCTGACTCCTTTTGCAAAAGTTTACATCTCCCCATCCGAGCCATAAAGAACTGCTCCTGTCAGTCAGCCAGCCAGTTAGGAGCAACACTAATTATTTTTGTGTAAAGATGAGTCCATACACCATATGGGGCTCCACGGAGCACAGTTTGAGAAACACTGCTCTAAACAAATCTTCATTAACCTCTTCCTGAAATTTCTGTTATGGGGTTTGTTTGTTTTGGTATATTAGAAATTCAGGTCTTGTCTGCCTTCTTCCCTCTATAAAATACTACATTCAGGAAGGACAAATCAAATGCACTACTACAAAATGGGGAGTAACGGGTTAGGAGTAATGTTAACAAAAAGGAACTGGGGGTTATGGTGAATCAGAAATTGAATACGACTCAAAATGTGATGCAGTTGCTAAAAAGGCTAATATCTTTGTGAGATTTAAAAACAAAAGTGTCATACATAAGACATGGGACATAAGGGTCTCACTCTATTTGCCATCACTGGGTACGTCTACACTGCACCGTTATTTCAAAATAACAATGTGAGCGTCTACACAGCCATTCCGTTATTTCAAAATAATTTTGAAACAACGGATGGCTTATTCTGAAATCTGTAAACCTCATTCTATGAAGAATAATGCCTGTTCCAAAATAGCTATTTTGAAATAAGGTGTGTGCAGACGCTAGGGCCATTCTAAGTTATTCCTTCCCAGTGCTTCCCCGAGCTCTAAATCAAGATAGCACGTCTACATTAGGGAAGCCTGCCTCAGACTAATTTTGAGGCTTCCAGAATAACTATTCCAGAATAGCTTATTTTGAAATAGTCATGCAGTGTAGATGTACCCAGTGAGTCCTCAGCTGGAGCGTGTCCAATTGTGGTTGCCAAAATTTAGGATGTGGAGAAACTGGAGTATCCAGCGGACAGAAACAAAAGTAACAAAGGATTTAGAAAACCTGAACTATATGGAAAGATTAAACAGATCGGGCATGTTTCGTTTTGAGAAAAGAAGACAGAAAAGACGGATAACAGTTTTCAAATATGTTAAGGGTGTTATATAAAAAGAATAGTGATCAATTATTCTTCATATCCACTGAGAGTAGGACAGGAAGTAATGGGCTTAAGCTGCAGCAAGGAAGATTTCAGTTAAGTATCAGGAAAACTTTTTAACTATAAAGGTAGCTTGGCCCTAGAACAGGCTTCTAAGGGAGGTTGTGTCTAGAGGAATTCCCATTATGAAAAGTACAGTAATTGCCTGTAATAGCATAGGAAAATCTTGTTGACTTAAATTTAAATAGCGTTGGAGACTATTGTGTCATAAAAGCAAACTTCATGTATCATTGTTATTTTTTAGATGTAACTTCTCCAACAGGGAGATGTGGACAAGGCAGACCATGGGAAGTATTGTGAACTTTAAAAAACTATTTTAAACAATGTGTCTGACAAAAAGTGATTTCAGGACAAAGTTTTTTGAGAAATACCTAGTGGTGGGATGGGGAATGCAAATTCTCACCTCTAGACCCAATCTTTTGATACTACGTAAAGAGAGAACAATTTTGTCTGGATGATTGCTTATTCATAGTCTCTTGCAGATCCAAGACCCAGGCTGTACAAAGGAAAGGGTAGCTATGTACTGTACAGGGGTTCTTGTTTCTTTGTAAAAGCTGTTATGAACTTGTGACCACAGAAGAACCCCTTGCTGGAGTTTGAAGGAATGAATCCTGCCAGAGCCCTTGTCGGAGTTGGGGATGATGTCTGGTAAACTTACTTGCATATGTATAGATTCTTTTATGTTTTAATGTTTCCTCTAGAATGCTTTCACCTTGCGAATAACTTCGCTTGCTTACAAAGGGCTGTGTGGTAGCTTATAACTGTGGGCCATTTCATTGTTCATAGTCTTCAAAGAGTAGGGAAGAGCATAGGCACTGGCTTGGTTAGGCCATCTGGCTTGTTGGGGGAACTTATAGGCTGCATCTAGACTGGCATGATTTTGCGGAAATATTTTTAACGGAAAAGATTTTCCGTTAAAAGTATTTCCGCAAAAGCGTGTCTAGATTGGCAAGTGCCTTTGCGCAAAAGATTTGCTTTTGCGCAAAAGCATCTGTGGCCAGTCTAGACGCGATTTTGCACAAGAAAGCCCTGATCGCCATTTTAGCCATTGGGGCTTTATTGTGCAAAACAGTTCTTCCCGGTCTACACTGGCCCTCTTGCGCAAGTGTTCTTGTGCAAGAGGGCTTTTTCCCGAGCGGGAGCGTGAAAGCATTTGCGCAAGAAGCACTGATTTTGTACATTAGAAAGTCAGTGCTCTTGTGCAAATTCAAGCGGCCAGTGTAGACAGCTGGCAAAATCTTGCCCGTCTAGACGCACCCATAGTGTATCCAGAGAATGGGGCAGCCTGGAAAAATTCAAGAGGGAGAGAGACACGAGTCTCCACCTGAGAGAGGTGACAGTTGTGGAGCTGGGAACAGAGAGTAGATGCCCTTTCTTAAGCACAACAGGAAAAGACATGTGCTGTTGCCCTGAACTGGATCATCCATTTCTGGAGGGCTTTAAGAACAGATTGAACAAACAAAAGAATGTATACATGGTAATATTTTTGTTTCAGAAAGATACTGAAGCAGGCAACATTTGCCTCTCCAAATTCAGCCCTCATCCACACAAAGAAACATCACTGATTTCTACTGGTGGCTCTCATACATCGTTCTTCAATTAAAAATAAGGTGCTGCCAATTTAAAAGGTTAAAATTTTATAAATGACCAAAAAATATATAAATGTACATTTAGCAAAGCTTTCCTTTTATTTTGGCTGGGAAAATTCATAATTAACTACCTCTTGACAGATTTAAAGTATATTTAAAAGCAATGTTTGATCACCAAAATGAAGCATACTAACTATCATGAAAGCTTTTATTTTTTTAATTCCTATGCTAATTTTTTTTGCTGGTAAGCAACAGAAACTCCATTACATCTTTTTCAGAACTGCATAAAGGACGGAGTTTCTGGTTCAGACTATCAAAATATATCAAAGCATATTCTTATTATACCATTTCTTTAGATCTTGAGTGCATTGTTTCCACTAAGTAGAGGAATGAAATATTCTTTAGGGGCGTAAAGTTTTAGTGTTCCCAGATGTTATTCATGTGACAATTTTGCACAGCAACCAGTTTCTTGCTTTTCAATTAGTACAAATTACTAGTATAATCAGTGCCTGTAAACTACTTCATTCTCTTTACTGCAAAGTGGGAAAGCACAATTATTTATATTTATTTTATACAGACAAGCACTTTATTATACTGATCCTCTTTAAAGTCTTCTGTAAGGTAAGCTTATTAACATCTACAAAATTCTTCTTCATAAGAAATGCCTACTGATTTAAATGCACCTCAAAGAGAAAAAAAAGAGCTAAGGACCCTGATCTGTAAAAAATGTTTTTATGTGCAACTATTCTTGTCTTGAACATACCAGATATAACAGATTAAATTCTGTGGGTTAATTCAATAGCAAAATTGGGTAATTACAGTTACTTATATTAAAGTTGTATTGCAGTATTTGAAATACATTTTTGTTTGTTTGTATAATTATCTCCTTTTTTCAGTTCTAGTGGGCTTCTATCATCAGTGTAGCAAGTGGCAGTTAATTCAATAAACTGAGAATGAAATTGGTAAGGATACTTTGCAATGTATCTATCTTGCAAAAGTGTTTTGCTCACATGGACCTTTCCACCCGTGTAACATTGTGTGGATAGATCCCTTTATAGGACAAAAGCTAAATAAAGCATACAAATGGAATTTACCTGTGGTATTTAATTTTGTAATTATTTTTGGTTAAAATAGAAAAACATTAAAAATATATTTGCATGATATACGTGCAACACAAATGGCTTCCAAACCAGAGTCTTAAATACAGAAACAATTTTTACCTCCATTGGAACTATAAGACATATAATTCCACTTCAGTTGAAGCTTACAGGATTCTCAGCTCACACTTTCAAATGCTTCCGAGCATTTAATTTTCCACGTTATAATGGTTCTGCTTGACCAACTGGCACCATCTTATGTGTTTGGATTAAAATCTCCAGTTGCAGGTCTATTATATCTCTGTATTCATATATGTACTTACGTCCATATAAATTAAAAAATATATTTTTTAAATGGTCAAGTTTTTGTGTGTGTGTGGTAAACACTAAATTAAAAACCATTGTTTGTTTTTCTGTTGTGTTTCTGAAGTTTGCAACAGCGTTGATTATGTCCCTAATAATTTATTGCCTAATGTCATTTTGAAACACACCCCTCCAGTGAAATCATGGAAAGTAGGATTTACTGGAAATAGTATTACTTTTCATTGCTACTGCCACAACCTATTATAGCATTCTGTTGATTTTTCTATTCAAATAATGTCAATCTACATCAGCAATAATTGGGTTTTGTACAACGCATATCTGCATTTGCTTCAGAAGGCTGGAAGGCTTTATTCTGTATGATTTCATGATGCTCACCTTAATGAGACATCTAAGACATTATGCACTGAAGGGTGCTCACCATTTTAACAAAAAAGGAAACAGAATCAACATTTATCCTTTTCAGAGGTTACCCTGTTAATTCTTGTTATATATTGTGGTTCAGCAGCATTTTTTTTTTTAAAAAGATACATAAACAGGTGTGTTAGTAATCTCATAAGCCTCTCTTAAAAATGCAACATATAAGACAGGGAGGAAGGGTAATCAGTCCAAGGTAATGGAGTTGGGGCTTCTAAGCTCTATTCCTGACTCTTTCACTGCCTTGATGTGTGATCTTAGGCAGGCCATTTAATTTTGCTGCATCTGAATTTATCTTCTATAAAGTGGCAGTTACATTTACCTAACACACAAGGATCCTGTGAGGCTTTATCAAGGCAAAGTTATCTGCACAACACTAATAATTGGCGTTCTACATGTGCTGATCTCCTGACAGCCAGCCACAGGAATTCAGCACACAGTGAACTCCACCCCCTTGCAGGGGGCCTGCACTACTCCTTCAAGCCCTAGGGAAGCTCCATAGTACCTGGATATGGATGGAAGAGTGACTACACAAAGGATTTGTGCATTCTTTGTGTACCAGAAAAGTGTGAAATTTCTCAGCTTTAAACAGAGCAAGATGGGTGTATTTCACCTATAGGAAAGGAAGAGGAGCTATGTCAAGATTCACTATAATGATCGAAGACAAGTCTTTTCCCTTTAGCGTTGGTAGGGTTCTTTGAAATTTACAGATGAAAGGCACACTATAACAAAGAGCAGTAACATCAGTCTTCCAAGCTCAGTAATCTTAGCGCCACAGAGCATAATACATTTACCTGGCAGAGAATGACATAAGAAGCACCAGACACACCATCCATGTCTTATTTTGGGAAAATGGCAATTTTCATTCCAGTAAAAAGAAATCTGTTGCATGTGTGCGAAACTAAAAAGCTTTCCCAGTGATTTGGAACTAGACAGTGGCAGCCTACAAAAAGGACAATTAGCCTGCATAGGCCAGGTGGGAGATACACTTTAGGATAAATGCTAAATTCATGTATCCATGATCTACTACAGAGCACCGCTTGGCACTAAAAGGTGCATTTCCTAGCTGGAGCCCTGGGGAAAGTTTGGTGATCATCTTGGTTAAGATCTTATGTAAAGAGCTGAAGAGAGGAAGCCATTTATAGTGCACATCATATTTTTGAGTGCTACCTTATCTTTGAGCTATTTACATATATGATGCAGAACACTCATAACAACCACCTTCTCTCCACTAGAGAGATGCTACCCTCATCAGTGCAGAGGGTGTATGTATAAACTGTACCATGCTATACTACTAATGGTGTGTTTATCCCCCCATTTTTACACATTATTTTAGTTCCGTAAAAGACCTGAAAAATTTGGGACCGTGTCAGGAGCAAAGTCTGATGTGGAGGTCAGTGATGGAAGGATGAAAGAAAATAAATTAAACTACACTTCCAATATTAAAAAGGAAACATGAATAGCTAACCACCAGGATTATCCTGTCAAATATCATATGTAGCCTTGGGTATTTTACTCAACACAAAGTGTCTTATCAGAGCTTTATATGCCAAATATCAAAAGTTGAGGAAACAGCTGTGAGCTAAGAGGATGCAGCTGATTAAAACATTGGATTTTAGCATGCATGAAAGGCAAGAAATGGATTAGAATCTGAATTAATGATTTAGTGCCAGAAGCTTTTAATTGAAACATTAGAATTGCAGAAGGGGACTGAAAACTGGAAGGGAAGAAGAAAAGAGCCAGGATTCTCTCTTACAGCGTTAACTGAATTCACAGATACTTTCTGGTTAACCCGAGGTAATGTAGTCCGTATCCATAAAGACAAGCCAAAAAAGGTCCAAAATGTTAATTAGTGGGCTATAAAGCAAGAAGATGGTCACAGTGGTAACACTGTCATAAAATGGTGAAAAATAAGATGATATGCATAAGTTTCACTCTCCTTGAAGAATCATGGTAAGGATGTTAAATTCTTACAGAATTAAGCCTAATCTGAACAAGTCTGGCAGGTTGTTACTGCCTGACTCTTTCAGTTGGAGTTTCTGTGACATGAGGATCATCTTTCAGTAATACATGATACACGGTACAAAAGCAAAGAAGCTATATAAAAAGAGCAAAACCTTTATTAAAACTAAAGTGTGACAAACTGTGGAGTTTTTATGACTATGAACATTCACAGGGGGTGGGGAGTACAACTGAAGAAATATCAGACAGGAAAAATGTATCCATGAGTGAGCTCAGCAGGAATACGGCTACTTAGGCAAATGAATGCAGTGTTAATGAAGGCAAATTTAACAAGCCCTGGTTCTTTGATTACTCTGTCTTATGCATAAAGACAAATTCTGAACCCTCAGAGAATTTGACTATCAGAAAATATAAGATTAGTTCATATTTTAGTATTGCTAATTAGTTCATCCACACACACAAATTAAGAGGCCATTAGACTGCCTGTCAATAGCATACTAAAGACAAGAAATGCTAAGATACAGCCCTTTTGATTAAAGATTTAATGTTATTGGGTCAGAGGATTCCCACCAGCATTTATATGCAAGATGGTATATGTGAGAACTTGTGTACTGATTACCAGGAAGCTTTACAAAAATTCTGTTTTTTCGTAGGCCCAAAAATAAGCAGGCCAAGAAAAGCTAAAAGGCACCCTTTCTCATTTTGTCATTTCAAATGAAATAGTAACTGACAACAAACCAGTTTGCCAGATATGAATTTTAAACTTTTGACAGACGGGATGATTTCAAGGCATTGGTGCCAACACCCACAAGGGATTGGACTAGAAACAACTTTACAGGTTGTGAAAGGAACCCTCCAACCAAAGCATCCATTAAACGTCTGAAGCTTCAGGGGGTAGCCGAGTTAGGGTATGTCTAGATTACATCCCTCTTTCCACAGAGGTATGTAAATTAGGCACCTCGAAATTGCAAATGAAGCCGGGATTTGAATTTCCCATGCTTCATTTGCATAATTGCATCATGGCGCTCTTTCGAAAAAGCGCCATTTCGAAAGACGCAGTTCTTTCAAAAAGGGAAGGCTTTTTTGAAAGATCCTGTAAACCAAGCCTTCCCTTTTCGAAAGAACTGCGTCTAGACCACGGTTTCACTTTCGAAATGGCACTTTTTTGAAAGAGTGCCATGATGCGATTATGCAAATGAAGCATGGGAAAATTCAAATCCCGGCTTCATTTGAAATTACGAGGTGCCTAATTTACATCCCTCTGTCGAAAAAGGGATGTAATCTAGACACAGGCTTAGTCTGTACAAGTAAACTTAAAAAACAACAGTCTGGTGGCACAGCCCACTTCCACAAAAACTCATGATACCATTTACATGTTTTGTTAGTCTATAAAGTGCTACCAGACTATTTGTTGTTTTTTCATTAAAGGTCTGCTAAGTTTATAGGGCAACTTTCTATATTAGTCACTGGACTGATCCCAGCTCAGCTGCTTACACTTTAGGAATAAATATTTTCATCCTAAAGCAAAAGAATAGGAGGCTGATAAATACCAATTCTAAGAAGTCACAGGCTTTTTACTGTTCAGACTGCAATCTGAAGCCTAACCAAACATGATCCTGGAGATATAGTAAGATCCTACAGGGTAGATTGTGATCCAACATGGTCAATATTGATCAAGGTACTCAGCATTTTAGCAATAAATAGCACCTTAACTTCCAATGCCAATTGAATTCTGTGATCCCAGTAGCAACAGTACTATTACCATAGCCTAAAAAGAAATTAATCTGCTGAAAAAAGCAACAGACCTCTTAAACGGGATTCTTTCTCTTTGGGAATTTGATATTCCAGGTGAAATAACTGTATAAATGCTTCTTAAGGCCAGAAGGTGGTCAAATTGGTAAAAGAGGTGAAGCCGGTTACAGCATCAGGATTTTTAATTTGTTGTAAGGACTAACTCTTTTAAAAAGGTTGTTCATATAGAAAAATGGGAGGGGGCAGCACAGATGTTTAGAGCCTGCAGGGAAATAAAATTGGCATCTACATCCACATCTCCCTTTGCAAAAATGATTTGCACATGCGGATACAGAGGATGTTAAAATAGTTGTAACTGAGAAACCATGTAACAGTTACACGCAGGGAGACAGTCAGCTCACTGGCAGCCAGTGCTCATTAGGAGCCAGCTTTTAAGTCGGCTCCCTGTGTGTATCAGCTCCTGCTTGCCACCCCGCACTGCTGCCTCTGATACAAAGTCAGCAGCGCAGGATGGCAAGAAGGGTGGGAGGGAGTATCTGAGTAATCATGAAAGTTAATCAATAAGCCCAGGCTTATTTGTTAACTGTTTACACGGTTAAACTTCCACATCCCTAGCAGATACTCTCAGATACAAAGTGGATAACTGCAAATTTGCAGGGTCCTACATACAAAATTTGTATCCACATCTGTACCTGCAAAAATGAGCCATGGATAGCCATGGATTTGCAGGGCTCTACCGATGGGCCAACATGCATTTGTGCAATCTGCATTTGGGAGTCCCAGTGAATTAGGAGGGGAGGCTTGTCTGCAGTGTTTCCTCTAAACTGGGTGGCAGCACAGCTTCACAGGTGATTAATCAGCCCCGCCCAGTCTGAGGCTCAGGACTCCATGCACAGAGCTGACTGACTGATAAGGAGGGGCTGATAAGTCACCTGTGAAGCTGTGCTGCTGTGCAGCTTAGAGGGACCACTGCTTATCCCCCAAGTCCTGCCCCTTCTCATTATCTCCACCCCCTCCCCCATGGCACTGACTCAGGGGTTACTCTGGAGCCCTGTTGCTGGGCAACAGTAGCACTCAGGTCCCCTGCACTCCCCATAGTGGTAGGAGCTGTGGGGAGCGCAGGGTGGGCCTGACTGCTGCTGTCACCTGGTGCAGGCCTCCCAGTAATTCCTGAGTGTTCTTATTTGTGTATTTTTAACCAGTTTAAATATTAAACTTTTTAATTGTACAACTTTTATATAAAATGTAGATTGGAATAAATGCCGTCAAAAGAACAATAAATTAGTCACGTGACATAAAAAGGAACTGAAAAATTGATCTTGATCAAAAAGAATAACCGCCCCAATCAATAAAAACCTAAACCAAGAGTCAAGTTCACTGAACTCTCATGTTATCTGTATCACCTCAATGCAAGTGGCGTGGTGATTTGCAAATGTGGGTAAAATCTGTTGTGAGTGGTCATTTCTGTTGCAATGCCCTGATTTGCCCAGTGAGCAGTCAGATTGAGTTGAATTATCTGATTTGATTGGATTACATTACTAGCATCATGATAGGGGTAAAGAGGGAAGAAACACAACCACTAGGAAATTCAGAGATATTCTATCTGACATTGCTAGTGGAGCTAGTTCAACAGAAAGATCTAAGGCCTAAGGAACAAACAACAAAATTATGAACATCTCTCAAGTTTAAATGACGTTTCTTCCAGTGTCTGGCAGAGGAGAAAATGGATAGGTGCTCACTGCAGCATCACTTAGAGAACATGCATGCAGTTTCTTGTACAGAAACTCTGCTCAAAAATTATCATTAAAATGGTTATGTAAGACAAAACACTTCAGAGACCAATTACCAGACAGTGGAAACATCACATCTTCAATGAGCAAATGGATCCAAACTGCCTTTTGCAGGTGGTGGTAATAAGAACATATTCTCTATCTTTTAAAAACAATTTGTGAACATTGAGATAACCGAACTGTCAAAACTCTGGTCATCTGAAGAAGTGGGCTGTGCCCACAAAAGCTCACGATACCATCTTCATGTTTTGTTAGTCCATAAAGTGCTACCAGACCATTTGTTGTTTTTTAAGTTTATTCTGTACAGACTAACTCTGCTACCCCCTGAAGCTTCTCTGTATGGATTGACACTGTCAGCTCCTTTTGTTGCTGAAGCTGTACAGGCAAGGGATGTAACAGTGTAGTCGATTAACCAATAAGCAAAAGCTTATAGGTTAATGCTATAGACTACATGCATTTCCCCCCCACTCCTTGCCAGTAAATTTTTTAGCAAGCTGGTCAGCAGCCCAGCTCAGTCCTGGCTTGCACTGGGTCCTGCATCTACCCCCACTGTGGCTCTGCATTTAAAGTGTATTAGGAGCCAGGCAGGCAGGCAGCCCGGCTCAGTTCCAGCTTGTGCTGGGTCTAGGCGCTCAGACCCCTCCCCCCCAGACAGGGGTTCTCAGAGTCTATAGACTAGTCGACAAACCGATAAGTATTCATGACATTAATCGATTATTCAATTAACTGATATTTAACATCCCTAGTACAGACCATAAGGATTTCAAGAGAAACTGTTTGTTTAAAGCTGACTGTGTAAAGAAATTCCTACACCATCTTTTTATGTTGTTCTCTTTAGCTGCAACTGCTGAGATTCTACAATAAAGTTCCACGCAATTTTTAGAACGAATAAAAGTTAATAGTTTAATTAGGGTAAAAATATGCGTTTGGGATCTGAAATTAGTATGACTCTATATTGCTGTTATCTTTAATACTATTGTTCATAGTTATTATAATGACCATGGTGTAACTATGCATGTGGCTTTCTAATATAAATAATTCAGGACTTTATTATAATTTTTAAAAATGATACAAAGCCAGGTCTATCTGCTGAACTAATGACCTGAGAAATTTCAAGCTTAATGAGATTTGAAACATCTGGAAGACCTATGCTCTAGCTCAGGGTCTTAACTAGACATTTTAGCACCCCACATGAGCAACCATATTTGTGCCCCTACCATTTTTTCATAATTTTTACACCCCCTATGGCTTTGTGCCATGAGTGGTTGCCCTACTTGCCCCACCTTGTTTCTGACCTGGTTTACCTGGTCTTTCAGTCATATCTATAAGGCCTGGTCTACACTACATGGGAAGGTCAAAGAAAGATATGCAACTTCAGCTATGTAAATTATGTAGCTGAAGTCGACGTATCTTACATCATATTTTCATGCAGTAGCGTCGATCTTCTGTATACTGTAGGCATGTCCTAATACATAACTTCAGCCCAATACCATAGATTTTACCATATCAAGCTTTTCATAAAAAACACATTTAATTTACCATGCGCCTTTGATTATCTCACTCTTACTCTGCTCCAGCTCTACCAGGGCTAACATTCCAAGGCTCGCAACAGCTTCAAATAGCCAACATTTAAAAACAAGCAGCTAACCCCTCTCCCCAAAACCCACCAAGCAAATAGCAAAAAAACCTCCCCATCACCCACAAATATGCAGTTTTCAACAATAACAAAAATTGTGACATGGCATTTTTCCAAAGTAACTACTGATTCTGAGCTCCCAACTTGAATGACCTGAAAAGGGCCTGCTTTTGTGAGGGCAGCACTTACTGCAGTGTCCAAGCCATCATCTGTAATTCTGGATCTGTGTTGCCCTTTTTAGTTAATGAAAAAGTAGAGAGGATGTAGAGTTTCTACTAACCAAAATCAGCAACAATGTCATTGAGAAGAGAAAGCTACCATCTCCCCTAGAGCACACGTTAATCCAGCTAGCACTTAACAATATTGCTCAACCTCTCCACTTACCTCCCAGAAATCCACCTCTCGCTCCTAAGCAAGCTAATTAAGAAGCTTGACATGGGTTCTCCAACTCCACATAGGTAATGTCAATATCCTGGGCCTTTCCCAATAAGGCTTCAGGTTAGGATATGGGACAGAGCCGGAACTGGTTGCACTGACGGCTGGCTAAGCTCCTTGTGGACAAAGTCTAGGCTTCATGCTTATATCATTAGACCTCTGAGCAATGTTTGTTAAAGTTCACCCTGGAATCATACCTTTTCACTCTAAGAGATATGACCAAGTTTAACTCGATCATACTAAGGATCAGACTCGATCAGACTAAGGATATGTCTATGTAACCCACACACCTAGGCTGTGTCTAGACTGCATCCCTTTTCCGTAAAAGGGATGAAAATTAGACATATCGCAATTGCAAATGAAGCAGGGATTTAAATCCCCCCCGCTTCATTAGCATAAAAATGGCTGCCGCTTTTTTCCGGCTCGGAGCTTTGCTGGAAAAAAGCGCCAGTCTAGACGCGGATTTTTCAGGAAATAAAGCCTTTTCCGAAAGATCCCTTATCCCTTATTTTAAGAGGAATAAGGGATCTTTCGGAAAAGGCTTTATTTTCCGAAAGATCCATGTCTAGACTGGCGCTTTTTTCCGGCAAAGCTCCGAGCCGGAAAAAAGCGGCAGCCATTTTTATGCTAATGAAGCGGGGGGGATTTGAATCCCCGCTTCATTTGCAATTGTGATATGTCTAATTTGCATCCCTTTTAAGGAAAAGGGATGCAGTCTAGACACAGCCCTAGTGTGGTTACTGAGTACTGCAAGTGGCACCTAGACCACTGCAATAATTAAGAGCAAGAGACTTCTACAGCAGGGGTTAGGAGGCAGCTGGCTTTTAGTTCAGAAGGTAGAGGCTCCTATAGTCAGCTCCCAAGGTCCCAGGTTCAAATCTGCCTTGGTGGTGGTTACAAGTGGGGGCTCGTCCGGGATCTCAACTGGGTCTCGGAAGCTCGGGATGCACTCCCTCACTTAGGGGAAGTATGTAACCCATGCACCTAGTGTGGTTACTGAGTACTGCAAGTGGCACCTAGACCACTGCGACAGTTAAGATCAAGAGACCTCTACAGCAGGTGCTAGAAGTCAGCTGGCTTTTAGCTCAGAGGGTAGAGGCTCCTATAATCAGCTCCTGAGGTCCCAAATTCAAATCTGCCTTGGTGGTGGTTACATTTACTAGGGTAAAGCAAAAAATATTCTCTCCAGTGCTACTAATAGGCCCAGTTGTATCAGGACTTTGAGATACCATGGTGATGGGTGCCTGGGTTTGGTTTGGTTTTTAATACAAAGTAGACAATTAGTATTAGCATGGTTGGGAGCTATAGTATAGACAAAATTCAAGCCGTTTCTGATATTTTAGCACCATGTCAATTTAAACTGCATCTGATTTGAGATGAGCTCCACAGGTACAATCTGGAATTATGGTACAATTAGGGTACAATCTGGAATTATGAAGAGAGTTTTAAAACTGTGTAACTCAGAGAGAAAAAAAAGAGAGGAATATGGTAAGAACCCAGGCACTTCAGAGTTAATAATGTAAAAGAAAGAAAGAAGCTTGAGTTTAAGGCTAAGCACAGTATAACAAGGATAATGGCCTGAAAGTAAGGTAGGAAAAAATTGAGCCAGACATTAGGAAAACATTTCTTATCATACGGATGATTAGATATTGGACTAATTTCCCAAAGGAAGTTGTTGAGTCAAACACTAGAGGCTTTCAAAAGAAGACTAGATAAAAACACTCATGGAATTAATATAAAGGTCAGCCCTACTTAATGACTCAAAAGGCCTCTTTCTAGTCATTTATGACTATTTTTAAAAACCACAACTGTGAACTTTTATAGCACCACGCGAACAAAGAAGTAAATACGAAGTGTTCCAGAAAACACATTCAACTTTAAAACTATTGGTTTCATCCTCCACTGAGATTTTTTTCTGTGATACTAATGGCCTCCTGTCAAAATGATATTATAACAAAAATATTCAAAAAAGTTAGAACAGTGTATGCAATGACTTTGGAAGCAGAATTCAATTCAATATGTGAAAATGCTTTATACCAAGAAAACATTGGTGTTTGTAAACTTACCTTGTGAAACACAATGGACATCATGAAGAAATCCAGCAAAAAATTCTCTGAGATATCTCTGTAGTCAAACTGGAAGAAGATTACAGTAAAGCTTAAAGTAACAAATTGATGAACAGGATTACAGAATGAGGATCGGAGCAGCTTCATCCCAGCAATTGTTATTAGGAAAATATCACAGCTGTGGGAGTGAGGGAAAGAAAAACCTAATCAAGTTAATATAATAAAAACAACTAGAGTGTAACTAATGAACAGGAATAACACTATCAAATCTACTCTTGATTGGTATGTCTACCTACATACATACAGTAAATTTATTTTTATATTAATACAGTGAAAACTTTGCTATCCAGCACTTAGTTAACCAGAAAACTTTCTTAACTGGCATTGCTCCCAGCCATATTACTGTCACATCTTCAGGCACCTATGCCTGGACTCCCACCTGTCCAGCTGGCCATTGCAGGGCTTCTGATGTCATCAGCAGGCACCCCCTTCCTCCTCCGCCTGCATCGAGCTGCCGAGAACCAGATCTGCCAGTAGTGGGTAGGGGCAGAGCAATAAGCTTTGTTATCCGGCACGTTAAATTAATCGGCAACCCCCATTCTCCTGATAACAAAGCTTTCACTGTAGCAGTTTTTGTTTTAATAATCCAGTGTATTCATCTGCAACAGCATATTTCTGCATTGCCAGTATTATGTGTATCTGGAGTGCTTACAGATTGTAACATGGGAACAATTGTGTATTATAACAGTAGCATCCATTACTGTTGTAAGTACATTATAACATAATTAAGGTCTAATTAAATAAACTCTCTAAAAAAATTTCAACATGTGTCTTAAGTTTGGTGCCATTAATTAGTAGCACTACAATTCATGCAGCTTTATATTAGAAAGTAGCCTGTTGCCAACTCCAAGAAGTAAACCTGAATCACCACCATGGCATCTAGCTTTAGGCTGGTGAAGTGGTGAATCAGACCCAGTATTTGTAAAATGCTGAAAATAATCCTTCATGCCAATTACAAAACAACAGAATGCTTGTGAAAGTACATGACAATTGACGGCTCAGAAGGTTCTAAATGGAATCTCAGAGATTGTGCCATTCCATGTTTATTCTATATTTGTAGCATTTATTCACTGCAGTAAGTTCAGGCCATTCAAAAAGATCACCTAGTCATCACTGTCTAAATGAAATGCCAAAAGACCTAATTTCTTACTCTGTCAGAACTTCTTTCAATTTTACTTGTAATTCTGAAAGCAAAACTAGGTACTACAGGAAAGTGCTTGTGCATATTTTAGAACACACCCTCAGTAGGATGAGAACATTTGTTGGATTTGACATTTATCAGGAAGAACAACATTTTTGAGGCAATGAGGAAGATTTTAATGGGGAGGCATAAAAATCACAAAGCAACAGCAGCAACTGAAAGACGCTTTTCCTGATCTGGTCAATATTTATGCTGATCTAATATCCACAAAATTTCAGGCAGAAAACAGCTTTATTAATATATAAGTTCTTGCTGGAGGATAAAGGAATATTGCTTGCTGGTAATTCTGTTTCTTTAAAGGTATTTTGCCATACAGGATTCTTGTTTCAGAGGAAGAGGATATCTTAAGCTCCCAGAAGGAAAATGGTACACCTGCCCAAGTTCAGAGTAATCACTTTTCGTTGTGGTTTTGTTTAACCTTTTGAAGCAGTAAAAGAAGCAGGCAACCCTGTAACTGCCCCAGACAGGTCAATATGAACCTCCAACAAGCACTACAGCTGCTTCTGGAACTTTCCAGGCAATTTCTGACAGTTTAGAAAGCATGGGCTCCAAACCCTACTCATAATCCACCATCCCCACCAAACATACATTCCCAAAGTGCTCACAGTCCAGCCAGATAGAAACAATACAATGACATCGCAAAAAAAAGTATCACCTCAAAAAAACATGCTTCCAAATTCTGAGGGGAGGTGGACAAGTGAACAAGAATCTTATAAGATGATATCTTAAGAGTAGAATTACAGGCATGGGAAGTAACTCCCCCCTTTTTAAGCTACTATATACCTGACATTCTCCTTCCTGAAAAGTTTGTAGCCAAGAAAGGTTCCAACAGTAACTGAAACAAAATTAACCCATTCCCTCTCTCTCCTTCCCCAAGAGATAATATATCCCACTGTAATAAGAGGTTTAAAGAAGCAAAGAGAAACCAGGGTTGCCCTGCCGTATGAGGTGATGGTAAGTAACTCTGCTGGTTGCTTTGCTGAGACTCTTTCAAGCCCTTTTGCCCTAGCAACCAGGTTTTGGTTCAGTTAAGCAGATGGTGTTATTTTAATACCTAGCAAGTCCAAATCCAGAAAGAGATATTTGGTGCTGGGTTTGACTCTCACCCCCTACTTATTTTTTCTCTCTTTCCCTTCAACTAATTATCTCTGGAGGAAGAGTTGGGCATTGATTGGGGCCTGTCCCACTCCACTCACGTAAGATGATTTTGGGATTGTTCTTTGCTCACCCTACTGCCATCACCCTGATTCTTCCAGACAGTAGCCCCAAGGGGCTTCATTTCACAAGAACCCTACTTTATACTTGTTTGATGTAATTTCTGTATTCAGAATTGTGCAGTATTGCTATTATCCCTCACTGGTGAAGATACTTAGCCACTGGAACAACTAACCTAGGGTACGTCTACACTACAGCGCTAGTTCGAACTAACTTAGTTCGAATTAGTTAATTCGAACTAAGCTAGTTCGAACTAACGCATCTAGAACTAAAAACTAGTTCGAACTAGCGTTTTGCTAGTTCGAACTAGTAAGTCCACATTGAGTGGACTCTGAACAGGGCTTAATGATGGCCGGAAGCAGTGCCGGCAGGGCATAAAAGGAGGACTTAGAACATGGAGATACTGTCTCAGGCTAGCCGAGGGCTGCGCTTAAAGGGTCCCGACCCCCACCCCGGACACACAGTTCTAAGGGGTGCCCCGCTTGCAAAGAAGTTCTGGCTTGGAGTGCCCTGAGTGCCCACACTGGGCACATCACACCACTCGGCCATCAGCCCGGCTGCACTTGCCGCAGGCTGCCATCTGGGGAGAGGGAGTAATTGGGGGGCTGCAGGAGAGCTTCCACCCCCAGAAGCCCGCAGAGCCAGCCCAGTCCTCCCCATCGGGGGCTCGTACCCCATTCCTCCCTCACCTCCTTCCACTTGCCCTTCCCTAGCCCCCCTTCTTATTGATGTACAAAATAAAGATAACGTTTCTTCCAACATTGACTCTGTCTTTATTGAAAAAAACTGGGGGAGACTGGGAAAAGGAGGTGGGAGAGGGGAAGAGAAAGGCTGGGAGAGGGGAGGGCAACTAACATGATCAGGGGTTGGGAACAGGTCCCAGATGAAGAGAGGCTACAGAGACTGGGACTGTTCAGCTTAGAAAAGAGGAGACGGAGGGGGGACAGGATAGAGGTCTCTAAAAGCAGGGGTTGGGTGGAGAGGGTGCATTCAGAAAAGTTCTTCCTGAGTTCCCATAAAGAAGGACTAGAGGACACCAAAGGAAAGGAATGGGTAGCAGGCTTGAAACTAGTAATAGAAAGTTGTTCTTGACAAAGCAAATAGTTAACCTGTGGAACTCCTTGCTGCAGGAGGCTGTGAAGGCTAGAACTAGAACAGAGTTTAAAGGGAAGTGAGATCAAGTCATGGAGGTTGGGTCCATGGAGTCCTATTAGCCAGAGGGTAGGAGTGGTGTCCCTGCCCAAAGTTTGTGGAAGGCTGGAGAGGGATGGCACGAGACAAATGGCTTGGTCATTGTCTTCGGTCCATCCCCTCCAGGGTCCCTAGGGTTGGCCGCTGTCGGCAGACAGGCTACTGGGCTAGATGGACCTTTGGTCTGACCCAGTACGGCCATTGTAAGCTCAGGGCTCAGTGTCGGGGGTCTCAGTGGACCCCCTTGATTTTCATGCACACCTGGTCCTGGGTGGCCAGGCTGGCAGCTCTCCTGCCCTAGCCGGCCACTTTCCTGTGCCTAGTGCGGAGATCGTGGACGAGGTCCACGATGTCCGCACTAGCCCAGGAAGGTGCCCGCCTCTTGCGGTCCAGGGCAAGCTCCCGGGAGCCGCCAGCCTGGTCCCGGCAAGAGGGGGTGGGCTGGGGGGCATCGGGTGGGTGGCTCTGTGCCGTGCCAGGTGCAGGGTCTGCTAGCTGGGTGCTGGCAGGCTTGCACCTGGCACGGGCACCGTAGCCAGCCCGTGCCCCTTTAAGGGGTCCGGGGCCGGGAGGGGGGCATAGAGTTTCCCTGGTGTTGGCCAGAGTGGCCACCAGGGAAACCTGGGGAGGGCTAGCCTCCCACTAGTTCGAACTAAAGGGCTACACAGCCCTTAGTTCGAACTAGCTAGTTCGAACTAGGCGTTAGTCCTCGTAAAATGAGGTTTACCTAGTTCGAACTAAGCGCTCCGCTAGTTCGATTCAAATTCGAACTAGCGGAGCGCTAGTGTAGCGCATAGGAAAGTTAGTTCGAACTAACGTCCGTTAGTTCGAACTAACTTTCTAGTGTAGACATACCCTTAGAGACATAGTGGATTTACAATCACTTGAAGTTAAATCTGAATGTCTTTCTAAAAGTTATGCCATAGCTCAAACAGAAGTTCTGGATTTGAAGCAAGAATTAGTAGGCAAGGTTCTACGCGATGTTTTAGGCAGAAGGTCAGACTAAATGATAACATTTCCTTCTGGCCTTAAAAGCTACAATCCTGGTCATTATCTTTCACTGCTTTCAATGGGGCTGAGTCAGGCTGCCTTAAGGGATTAAGGGAGGCCCTTTAATCATTAGGTGAGAGCAAGGAAAGATATAAGAGAGGTACAAGAAATGAGAGTGCAGAGCAGCAGGGAGGGAGACTGTGGTGGATCCTGATGAGTAAAAGGAACATGGGAAGAATCATGTAGACAGAGAGTTGCAGGGGATGTGCAAGAGGCTGACTGAAGGGGGATAACAGAGAAATAAGCCAGGCTGAGGAGGCACCTGGGAAAATGGAATGCAGGAGGAAAACGGGGTGCTAGGGAATGTGAAGAAACAGAGAGGGGAAAGGGAAGGAAATACAGTGAAGCATGGAGGGAGAACATGTGTGGGGTAGCTGCCATTTCATCCCCCCATTGTCCCCTCTAGGTATTCTGTCAAGTTAGGGAAGAGACAAGGGAGGGATAGTGTGGGATTCTGTCCATATCAGATGGGATAAGAAAAATGAATCCTCCCTGAGCAACAGTAAAAACCTGCATTTTTAGGTTTGTCTTTAAGGGTAAGTTTAAAATCTGCAATGATCATGCCTCCACTGTAGACTGGTAGCATTTCCCTATAGGTTGAACTGTCAAAAGGAAGACCCACATATAATTACTTTTTACATTTTCATGATTTTGGAGGGTCAGACCAGTGATTTTTGAACAGCAGGGGTTGAAATTCTACTCTGAAAAGTTATTATTAAAAATAATGCCTTCTTAACAGAGATGACCCTCGAGTGGATTCAGAGATACACACTTGCTGACAAGTCTCACATCAACATTAGGCTACTTTTTAGTTCTGCTAGACCTGCAGAACCACCATATCTATGAGAATGAGCAGTACTGTGTTCCAGGTAGAATTTTCAAAAGTGCCTAAGACATTTAAGAACTTAAATCTCATTGATATTCATTGAGACTTAGTTTCTTAAAGTGCCTGTGTCACTTCTGAAAAATAAGTATTTTTGAAAATGTCATATGCTCCTGTATAAAAGTTGATACAGTGTGCTTAGATTGAAACCTCTAATTTAGAATGTAAGCTTTTTAAGACCAGAACTATCATTTGATATATGTCTGTACAGTTCCTAGAATCATGGGCCTGGAGTTTCTATATGTTACGGTCATATAAATTTATTAATTAATGAAATAATAAGTACATAAATAATAATAAATAATAATTTTCACTATATCCAGGTTAAAAATAAAATCTGATTTTAAAATCTAACATCCTGACAATCTAGATACTGGAAAAATAACATTCCATTTGTAATGGATCTTTGTTCCAGAACACAAGCCTATTTTTTCTGGTAACAATTTAAATCACTATAGTACTGAAAAAGGCTGTACTAATTCTGCTCAGTGAGGAAACTCTGATCACTACAATACTATAGAATCTCAAAGCAGTTTATAGGTCATCAAGCAAAAGTTTCCACAAAAGACTGTCTTCAAAGAACATACTATAATACTGTAAATTAGCAACATTCTGTTCTAATTAGAATTGGAAGCTTATACTGTTTTCCTGATCATACCCCTGCTAATTCAGGACAGCTCTGTACTCAGCACTATTGAATGCTTCATCCAACCTAGCCTTCAAAGACTTTGGTGATAAGGCCTGGACACCTCCTGTGAGAGACTTTTCCACAGTCTAATAAACTTTACAGGTCCCTGATATCTAACCTAGATTTCTCATTTCATCTAATTAATCCTGGTTACTCCCAAGGTGTTTACACCCTTATTATACCAGTCTGCAGATGTTTTTATCTCCCAATTTTTGCTGTCATTTGGGTATGTGGTGTATATTTAGTCCTTTCATCTTTCTAGTAAATGTATCTCTCTCTAGCCTCAATCAAGTTTGCTGCAGCACTAACAGCATCTCCTTTATCATATTTTAAGGCATTTCAAATTCCCCTTTAACAGAATAAATAAGAATAGCATTTTGTACTTACTATTATTCATTAATAGTACAAAATCAAATTGTGACAGACTCTTTATTAAACTTCATACAAATATAAGAATGGCCATTCTGGGTCAGATCAAGGGCACATTGAGCTCAATATCCCATCTTTTGACAGTAGCTGGTGTCAGATGTTTCAGAGGGAGTTAACAGAAAAGGGCAATAATCCAATGAACTAACCTGTCATCTAGTTCCAGCTTCTGGCTGTAAGCGGTTTAGGGATACCCAAAACAGAGTTCTGTCCTTGACCATCTTGACTTATAGCTATTGATAAACCTATCCACCATGAGCTTCATTTGAATCATGAGCTTCATTTGAACATTAAGCTGAATGTAAATTGTCTTAAAAGTGTGAATCCCATTCTACGAACTATAATCAACTTACTGTGTACCAAATCTCCTGTATTTACTAACTGAAAAAGCATCAATGGTGAGGGCATTCAATATTATTGCTGGATGCAAGATGTATTTCTCAAAACACTGAAGCCACACATAGAGTCTTTCAAACCACATTAAATGAGCAGCATCTGAAATAAAAACACAGATAAGAATTTTATCATTTTGTTTCAGCATATAAATATTGTATAGGTAATAAATACATTAAAGTCTGAAAGACAAATCATGAGTTTTGTGTATCACACTAGATAATATGCCTACTACAATTCATACAATCCTTATTTCATTTGCTATATAGCAATCAGGTTGTTCTCTGGATCTGGACAATATTTTGTTTTTTATTGCTGAATCCATCAGATAGGCATATATAACAGCTGAAAGGAAGAATCTAACAGATAGATCATGTTAAATTTTTAGACGTAAAACATGATATTAATAAACGTGTTTGTTTTTCACCATTTGAATCACTTTTCTTCCTTAGAATTTATAACTAACACCTTTCCTGTGACCTAGTGGGGAGGCTGGACGATCTAATAGAGACAGTCCTGGATGAAATCTCAGCACTGTCACTGACCTGCTGTGACTCCTTGGCTAAATCACATTCCTGCTCTGTGCCTCAGTTTCCCCTTCTGTAAAGATGGGGGATAGTGATTGTGAAACTTTGTAAAATGTTTTGAGATTTAAGGATAAAAAAGCACTATAAAAGAGCGAGGGATTTTTATCCCAAAGGATCCAAAAATACTTTACAAAGAAGCTATTATGCATATAAATACAGGGATAACTTTACTCAGCAACAACCACTGAGATGGAATTCAATCATTTAACAGTACACAACAATACTACTGGGCAATGTGACAAGACATGATTACTGTATTCAGTTGAAATTGTAGAGGGAAATCAGGTAGGCAGAGCGAAGTCTCCTGAGTAACACCTGTATTCTTGCAAAAGTGACAAGAATTCTTTAATGAACACAAATCGTTCAGGTTATCTAAAAAACATCATTTGTAACAGAAGAGCGCACCATACTGGAGCATTCATTCAGTATTGCCTCAAAGGTAAGAACCACCTGGTGAACTACCAAGACTCCTCCCTGCAACAATAATAATAATAAAATACACTATTTCAGTTGTATGATGGTGAGAAAATGGGACAACAGATTGACTCAAGATTCTGTAGGACCATATGTTCAATAGATACAAGGAGAAAAGTCAGGTGCTAATCCTTCCAAATTACTTTAATTCATGGACCTATGACATCTTTGGTTAAGGTACCAGGCTTTTGAAAAGCTGTGCATGAACTTCTGAGGTACAATAATATTCCTCACTTACTATAGTTTAAAGTATTTTCTCTCATTACTGTCTAGGGCTCTGACAACAAGCTTTTTCTTAGCTTTAATTAAACAATATGATTCATAGTTCAAACCCAAGCTTTTTTGCCTCCAAAGTACCAGGTAGAAATAACTGTGTCAGTGCTTCGAGGGATCTGTTTTACAACCATTTTTCATAAACTGTTAATTCAAAATAAATTCAATTAGGAGGGCTCACAAACGGTTACACAATGTCATTTGTGTCAGACCAGAAAAATACAGTGAAAACCTGTTGCTACAGGCAACCCATAACAGATCATCTATCAGGACTTTAGCTGGAATAGTTATCCTGCTCACCTAAGTCCAGGCTGTATTGGGACCTCTCTTTCATCTAGCTGGAATAGTTATCCTACTCACCTAAGTCCAGGCTGTATTGGGACCTCTCTTTCATCTATCAGTGAGGGAGAGGTTTTGAGGATGGGAGAAGGATAAATGGCTTGTTCTTTGCCGCATGCCAACCCTCCCTCCTATGACTGAACACAGGAAATTCCTGGGAGAGGCTCTTTCCCCATCTCTTCCTCGTGACGTCTGCAGTAGGAGACCTCACTCACTCTGAGGAAGGCCTGAGCTCTTTAAGCAAGAGGCTCCCTCTCTGTATTCCTCCTTCTATCATGGCACTTGGAAAGGCCCCTCCCTTTTTACCTGGGTTCATTCCTGATGTCTATAAGAAAAGCTAATGCCATTTGCCATGAACGAGCTCCTCTTAATAGCTATAATTTGAATGGAGTGAAGAGAAGATGGGGACAATATGTGTCAGACAGGGCAGAGAGAAGGCTTCCAGAATTAAGACAAGAGGTGGTGAGGGTGTGAAGAAGAGTTTTAGCAGAGTGCACACAGGAAATAACCTGGATGTGTACAGAAAGGGTGAGAGAAAAACTCAAAAAGTTAGCCATCCCAGTTATGAGGTGGAGTGAACTAGGGGTTGGTGGTACTGTCTGCATAAAATGAAGAGGGAAGGGGAGGGTCTTAGGAGAAAGACATCATGGTCAAATGGGAAGTCTTATGTTTAAGCTGAGGGCGAGGCAGAGAGAAGGAGATGCCAGAGAAACAGGCTAAATGAGTGACTGGATGGGTGGAGATAAGTCAGGAGTATGATAAATATGAGAGGAGGAAGTGTAAAAATGGTAGGTGAGGACATATAGTGGCCAACATCAGAGTTCTGGACAACCCCATAGAGAACGGGAGAGCCGAGGAGTATGACCTACTAACGAAGATGCTAAAGGAATATCCAGAAAAGAAGGAGGAGGAGGAGGGCCAAGAGAAATAACATCACTACCTCTGTGGGAGTTCTGATGTGGAATTCCCTTGACCGCTCCAGCTGATCCTGTTCTATTGTGGATGGGAGAGAGCATGACTCTAGCCTGGTGATTAGAGGTCCCACCTAGGAGGTGGGAGACTCAGGGACTGTCCTCTCCATTCCAATGTTTCAGGCGCCATCATCATCCCCACTCACTCTGTTGTGTGGAGGGTGACAAATTCATTTTCACATGAAACAGCTAAGCCACCTGACTCCAGGAGTGGGGTTCCCAGTTACAATTTGCTAGAAGAGATTGATACTTCCATGCCGTCTAGATTTAAGTGCTTCCCTCTCCTCATTCATTAAATAGAGAGTGTAGGCACCCATCTCAGGGTGTGCGGGTTGTGGCGCTGTTCCTGTGACTGGAAAAAAATCTAATCCTGTACTCCAGTTCTCTAACAGAAGTTTTTGGCTACATTTCTGCAATATGTAAACCAATACACATGAGATGGACTAGAAGAATCTGAGCATGCCTCGATTCCTGACTATACTACGTTTCTGGTAGATTAATTGATGCAAGTGATCACAAAATAAGAGCTGACCCATCAATACAAAATTGGTCAAAGTGTGAACTGGATTTGCCTAGTGGATCTCTGCCCTCAACCTTTTAAAAAGCTGAGCCATTGTCTTTATGAAAATTATTGTTTTCCAATGAATGAAAACAGACTTAATGGGAATCAGGGAAGAAATCCAATAGCAATCTTCTATGATTAAACTCATGCAAAAGACAACAAAACCAGGATATTTGCAAGACTTGCTCATTATTAAGCAAATGAAGACTTATAAAACTATGATTTTCAGCTGAAATACAAATCCTTAATGAGATTTACATTTCCAGTATACTTTCTTTGCCATTTTGTGGTAACAGTTAAAAGGCAACCTTCAATCAAGTTTCTTTGGTACTTCTTAGTATCCTGGTTTTGTTTTGAAGACATGATTTTTCAAAGAAATTTAAATCGTTAAAGTATGGAAAACACATGATTTTGCAGGGAACGAGCAGAACCCCGGTGCTGTATAGTTTAAAGAAGGCAGTGAAGTCCTGCACAGACTGTGTTCTGACAATATTGTTTTCAATCACTCTCAAAACATAGGTTGAGATTGATCCATCAAGATATGACAAGCAAGTTTCCAGAAGGGAGCATAGAGGAGATGATAGCTGAAAAAAAAAGCCATGTCTTGCACAGCGCAGTATGGTGTTTGCTGAAACAAAAAATTCAGGAGAACTGACAATTAGTTTCTGAAATTCTGAAATATTTACAGGTATTCCTATATACCACGCCAGGAGATATGAGCAGTATTTACATACACTGGATTAGGCCATAAATCACTTGACTCAGACTTGCTAGCTGAATTTGGTACAAGGTGAAGGTGATCTTTGAGCTTTTATCTTCCCTTATATTATCTATTAGAAGATTTACTCAGTGTTGCTCGGGTCCTTAATTCAAATAAGTTTTGTTTTTTCTTCATTTAAATAATTGTTCTGGGATGGGGATGCGGAGGAGGGGGTCAGTCTGCAGATTGCCCCAGGGAGAGAAGACAACCCCAGCCCTCTCTCACTGCAGCAGCTTGGGGCCAGGTGAGAAGCATCTGTCCATGGCTGCTGCAGCTCCAATGGGCATAGCTGGGGGAGAGGTACATGTTCCCCTGGCTGGGGGACAGACAGGCATGCAAACAGACACACAAACAGGTAAACTCTCTGAAATATATTAGCTAGTTGTCCCTTTCTCCAGCCCTGTCCCAAGCCTCACGTCTGGCCCCTTTCTGCCCCCCTGTGGTCTACAGTATAACTTCCCTCCTACCAGGCCCCTCCCTTTCCATTTGATGAGAAACAATCAAATTCCAGGTACATCCTATTGTTCTGGCACAACCAAAACCTTACCTTGCTTTAAGTTATAAGAGGAAGCTGCGTGTCAAATTTGGTGGTCCTAGTTCTTACCGTTTAGGAGGAGTTCTTGAACAAATGGACTCACAGACGGACGGACAGACAGACGCATATTTCTAAAATATAAGGTAAGATGTAAAATGGGGGTAGTGAGGCTGGCTGCCTTTGAAAAGTGCTTTGAAATCTAATGATCTACTTACTATAGGAGAGCTAAGTGTTATGATTATATGTGATATGTCCTCCATTTCCATACATAACAATGCCCCTTCTCCATAAGCTAAAAGCTACTCCAGGAATAACTTGCATTTAGCTGTTGAAAGGTTAGGACATTTAATAAACAGGATAAACATCCACTTGAGAGAATATGGAAATCTACTGCTGAGTAAATAAACTCCAATGTGAATCCAGGCCTACATGGGTGAAACGTTTGTACATTCATGTGCAGTTCTGTCTACACTATCACATGGGAAGGAATAACTCAGATTAGAACATAAGAACTGCCGTACTGGGTCAGACCAAAGGTCCATCTAGCCCAGTAGCCTGTCTGCCGACAGTGGCCAGCACCAGGTTCCCCCAGAGGGGGTGCACCGAAGACAATGATCAAGCGATTTGTCTCCTGCCATCCCTCTCCAGCCTCTGACAAACAGAGGCCAGGGACACCATTTCTATCCCTTGACTAGTAGCCGGGGATAGAAACCAGAGTCACAAATAGATTCAAACCAGAGTCACAAATAAACATTAGATGAAATAGCAGCCCAGTTACCAATAATCTAAGAAAAAAGCCTGAGACTCTTCTCACGACTATAGTCTAGCATTTTGAAGTTCTGGTCAGTGGTATCTGAAAGCTGTTATTTAAGGGAGAGGGACCATAGTAACAAAGAATCTTGTTTTTCAGGTGGAAATTTGTTCACGGACCCAATGGCTTTTCTGTACACTCTGGTGGTTGGGGACAAAGACAGAGGTGGTCAAGACAGAGGAAGTGTAAATAGGCACCAGACCATCAAGTGATTCAATAAATGGGAAAGGAAGAAGTAACAAAACAGAAAGGGAAGAAGTTTACAAAACTAAATTCGAAGTTTAAGTGTGACTATGAGGTAGGGGGACCTGAACTTCAAAATGCTCAGAAACATTTTCAATGTGAATCCAATTTGTCTACTCTTGAGTTTAACTAATTTGTGCCCTATCCTGTGGCATCTGAAGTCAAGTGGAGTTTGCCAATTCACTTCCATGAATTCATAGTTCGTTTTTCTACATCAGAAATATCATTTCCCTCTTTCTGCTGGAAGTCTGTCTAGAGAACTGGAGGAGTATGTGATAATGAAATCACAATATGCTAGGGTCGCAGTTTTGCTAGGCCTCACTTAGCCTGGAAGGGATGCTTACAGAGATGGGTAGGGCTTGAATGTTTTCATTAAAATCGAATATTGTTAGCAGAAATTTCTTCATGACAGATTCAAATTCTCTCACATCTACAAGGGAATGTGAAAAAGAAAAAAAGAAAACTCACCTTGAAAAAAATTGTCATCATTAAACATCACCATGGACATAAGCAAGAATCTTTTCCTTTAGAAACGAGACAAGCTAAAGGCAAGGTTGATCAACATTCTGACAATATTTATTACAAACCTCTCACTTCCCGCTGCTGATATTCTTTGTTTTTAAGTATGGGGTGTGAAATCCACAGCCAGGGATGATGCTTGCGGAGCTGAGGAAGTATGTAATGTGTTACGAATCCCACAGTCCAAGCTAAAGCAAACAGCACAATGCTGAGAAATGGCTGCGCCAAAGGAAGACAAATAATGGAATCACATTTACAAACAATATTTTATAGACACACAACATTTTTTAATTCACAAGAATTTATTCTCTCATATTTATTTGCAAGAAATATTGATTCTTATATAAAATGCTTCAAATACTACAGGTGGGAAGCAGATGTGGGGCTCAGGAAATGAAAGTAACAACCTTTGTTCTTTTTCAAAATGTACTTTACACACACATTCAACCAATATTGCAACTGGAAATAAAAAAGTTAAAATTGGTCACGTTTCTGTAAGATGCCTCTTTTCTAAGAGCTTTTATGTCATAGAAGAGATTAGTATAGGGCAAAGGTTTAGGGTAAACAATTACTAAATGCCTTATTTGTGCCTAAGATACACATCTATAACTGATTTGCTGTGTATATCAAAAGCCTTGAAATTATCTTTACTATTAAATAATTTTTCCTTAACTCTTCTCTTCACAGCTCCTCTTTATTTTGGTCTGCTAACATGCCCTATAGTAATGCATAATAAATATAATATCTGAAGGTGAAAATATTTAAAAGGATGAGACAGAAATACATACCCTTAAAGACAGAAACACAGTGCTGGCACTGACTGCAAATGATAGAACTGCAGCCACTGTGCAGACAATGAGATCCGATTTCAAGATTTCCTTCTGTGAATATAATTTTTAAAAGATAAAATCATATTCGTTTAATAATATTGTAACTGGATAAATGTAATTACTCCAATATAAATTACGGATAATTTGTAGTGTGGTGACCTTAGTCATTATTTTAAAATATATACATATATTTTAATTTAAGGGTATTTTCTGCTCTATGTTTAGCAAAATTATTTCCCGACACTCTAAGTTTGTGAAAAGGACTCTGTTAATCATATTAAAATTGAACAAAATTCATTTAAAAATGTTTGTTAACTAACTTTTAATTGTAACACGGGAAACTTAAAACTAAAACAATTTTACATTAAAAGCACATCTCCATTTATACAATCGTCTTTGCGGGATTGTCTGTATATTTGAAAATGACAACAGTCTGTTAAAATTGTGTTTAGAAACATCAAAACTTTTTCAGGCTAATGCACTGCTTCTTCCATTGCTTAAATAATCCATGCTTTCTGTAAGAATTTCTGTAATGTGTTCACAGACATCAATTATAATACAATTATTATTATTTACTATAGAGATGTGTCCACGTTACAGTGTTTGGTTCCACATATTGGTCTACATTTCTCCAAGATTTGGAGGTACAGGCAGTCCCCGAGTTATGCGGACCCAACTTATGTTGGATCCGCACTTACAAACTGGGCTTTTCTCGCCCCGGAGGATGCGGGCGGCGGGACCGCCCAGACGCGCCGAGGTCCTGCCGCCCTTGTCCTCTGGGGCGAGAAAAGCTGCTCCGCGTCTCCCTGGTCTGCTGGGGGGGGACCCCAGCAGACCAGGCAGATGCGGAGCAAAGCAGCGGAGGACCCAGGCGGCTGCAGACCAGGGAGACGCGGAGCAAAGCCGCAGAGGACCCGGGCAGCGGGACCGCAGCGCGTCTCGGTCCCGCCGCCCGCGTCTCCATGGTCTGCTGGGGAGGGGGGGGCGCAGCTAGTGCACCCCCCCACCCAGCAGACCAGGCTTTTCTCGGGACTCCTGGGGCAAAGCAGCTGGGGCGCTGCCGGTTGGTCCCACAGTGCCGCTCCTTGGCGCTACTGAACTAACCCGGCAGCACCCCAGCTGCTCTGCCCCAGGAGTCCTGATTCAGCCGCTGCTGATCAGTTTCAGCAGCGGCTGAATCTGGATGCCAGTTCCGACTTAAGTACAAATTCGACTTAAGTACAAACCTACAGTCCCTATCTTGTACGTAACCTGAGGACTGCCTGTATTCAAAGTTGAACTAGGATTAAATAACAATAAAGAAAAATAAAATCTACCCTTGAGTAAAGAGCTGGGCTGGACTAAATGTATTTTGGAGAAACTGAAAAATATATTCTTTCTAATTCATCGTTCTTGTGATTAAAATATCATTGTGAATAAACACATTCCAAAATAGTTTGAGCTATGTGAATTTTTAAACCATTTTATTTTACAGCTTACCAAAATGTCTTTGGACAGAAAAATCAATAACATGTTCGTACTGATGATTAGACATATTACAGAGGGTTCGCAGCCTTTACCACTGGCAGTAAATTAAGGTGCTGACTGAAACTAGATGCTTGCTCCTAGATATTTATCTAAATACTGACTTGTAATGCTTTAATTTATAGACTCCTAGTAACCTGGAAAACAACAAAATTTCACTTGAAAGAAAACCTCATCTGATTCAAGATGTTACTGTGACTATGCAACCAGCCCCAATAGCCAGCCTAGCCAACAAGTGTTTCTGGGTATGTCTACACTACCCTCCTAGTTCGAACTAGGAGGGTAATGTAGGCATACCACACTTGCAAATGAAGCCCGGGATTTGAATTTCCCGGGCTTCATTTGCATAAGCGGGGAGCCGCCATTTTTAAAACCCCGCTGGTTCGAACCCCGTGCAGCGCGGCTACATGGGGCACGAACTAGGTAGTTCGAACTAGGCTTCCTAGTTCGAACTACCGTTACTCCTCGTGAAATGAGCTTATGCAAATGAAGCCCGGGAAATTCAAATCCTGGGCTTCATTTGCAAGTGCGGTATGCCTACATTACCCCGCTAGTTCAAACTAGTGGGGTAGTGTAGACATACCCTACCATTTATTTCATGTTTTCTTTCTCCTTCTCACAGAGGGTAAGAGACCATATAACAGGGAGATAAAAAAGAAACAGAGATGTGGGAGACAACATGTAAACAGCAAATGAATTTTCAAGTGTACGAGGAGTTATCAAAAGATGATTGGATCCTGTTTCTGAGAACTATTTTATAACAGGCTTTTGAAATTGAGCTGGACCAAAGCTCTTTAGCTTGAGAAGTACTTTTTCTGTATCCCATATAATTCCACTCAGGTTTAGCTGAAATATTCTTAATTGTTTCTTGCTTGAATACTACATGCAGATGTGGATACTTCATTTTAAAAAAGATATCTTGGCACTGGAAAAAGTTCAGAGAAGGGCAACAAAAATGTTTAGGAGTTTGAAACAGTTGCCATATGGGAAAAGATTAATTCAATTGGGACTTTGTAGCTTAGAAAAGAGGAGACTAAGGAGAAATATGATAGAGGTTTCTAAAATCATGACCAGCATGGAGAAAGTAGATAAGGAAAAGTTATTACTAGAGAAAGTAAAGAAGTTCACATATTTGGGGAGCAGCATGATGGATGATCTAGACCAGTGTTTCTTAAACTTTTTAAGACTGAGGACCATCAAACAATTTTTTTTAAATAAGGAACACCAAGGGCTATTTTGTTGAGCAACCCCCCTGCCCCCCCCAAAAAACAACAACAAAAACCAGGGTGTTGGGGAGAAGTTATTGAGAAAAAAAAGTCGACCCTTTAAGGGCAGCCATTTTGAATTCCGTTGTTCTCCGCGGCACACCGGTGTACCCCGGAATACAGTTTAAGAAACACTGATCTAGACTGTAAGAAGGAAATAGCAACTAGAATAGTGAAAGCAAGAGTGAGTTTGAAGGCAATGGATAAGATCTGGAAAAGTAAAGTGATTAACTTAGGAATGAAGCAGAGTGTCTTAAAAATGTATGTATTTAGCTGCATGTTGTACAGATGTGAGACATGGGTGATAACAAAATTTCCCAAGAGAAGGAGATTGGTGTATGAGAGGAGTTGTTATAGAAAGATCCTGAGACTAAGATGGATGCAGAAGGTCACCAATGAGGAATTATATAGGAAGATACAGCCAAAAGAGAACCTACTGCAGAAGATTATACAACAGAAGTTACAGCTATTTGGGCATATCTGCAGAATGAATGATGAGCAAAAAGTTAAGACCCTGGTACTCAGCATAATGGATGTTCCAATTAGGAGAGAGAGACTCCACAGAGAATGGTTAGATGATATAGTAGATTGGTGTGGCGCTAGTCTATAAAAACTAAGCCACTCCGCACTGGATAGGGAAAGATGGAAGGAAAGGATGTGAGGGAGGCACCGGTCAGCAATGGGCGTTGAGCCCATGGTTGTTATTGTTGTTGTTGATGATGATGATGACGATGATGACGATGATGATGCAACAATTAGGGATCATCAAATGAAATTAATAGGTAGCAGATTTAAAACAAAAAAAAGCAGTATTTCTTCATACAACTCAAAGTCAACTTGTGGAACTCCTTTCCAGATGATGTTGTGAAGACCAGAACTTTAAAAGGGTTCAAAAAACAACCAGATAAATTCATGGAAGATAGGTCCATCGATGGCTATTAGCCAGGATGGGTAGGAATGGTGCTCATAGCCTCTGTTTGTCAGAAGCTGGAAATGGGTGCCTCTGGAGCACCTGGCACTGGCTGCTCTTGGAAGACAGGATACTAGGCTAGATGAACCTTTGGTCTGACCCAGTATGGCTGTTCTTATGTTCTTGCTTGTGTTCCTCAGGAAAATTTTGACAGACTGCCAAAATAAAATGTTCATGTTCCATTAATAAAGAATTGGATTCAAACCACTGCCAAAGCAGCAGCAACAGAACCCTCACATACATGTTAAGGCAATGTATGGAAGCAAAGAGGAGTGTGAGCAGAGCTGGTGCAGGCTTCCAGAAACAGCCTGCCTCGACTCAGCATATGGCTCCAGTGGTCCATACCCAACTCTGAGGGCATCACATAGGACAGAAGCATCGCAATTCATGGAAATATAGGGAAAGCAAGAAACAGGCCAAGCCACCTCAGTCCATCACTACCAGCCAACTCCTGAGCTCTTCCCTGGCCCTACTCCAGTGGTCCATTCCACCCACAGGATAATAGCCTTCTCTCTGTCGACAGTAAATATAGTTAGCTGGGTATCTCAAGGGGTAGCATCTGTCTTGAGTTTACTTTTACCTTTTTTTCTGTATTAAAAATCCTAGGAATTTAAATACTAAAAGTACATTCAAAGAATGTTATTTAGGTTGCAAAGTTAAGCACTTGGAAGCAAGGAAATGCCAGATTTATCACTGCCCATATAACTTTAATTTAGCCCTGCTACGTATATGGATTATAATATAATCTTACATTAATATAATGTAATCTTTAATTATATGATTATATACCAGTCTCAGTAATGCCAACTCTAAGCATTCAAAAAATCATGAGTCAGGTCCCAAAGAAGTCATGAGTTGGCTAAAAACTAATAAATTGGGTCATCTTTTCAAAGATAGACAGAGAGATTTACCATTTTAAAAATGAAAGCTGATATTCTCGTGTAATCATGCCTCTCCCGCCCCCCGCCCCCTCCCAGGGCTGGGGTCTTAATAAAAATATCAAACATCATGACATTTGCAACTAGATGATGACACTGGTAAACACAGCACATTTTTCACTAGACCCCTGCACAGGGGTGTGTGCAGCATGAATGCATAAGAGGACTAAATTAAGATTGGACAGGCCACCACTTCCTATCTCTTTAGTCCTTGATTTTGCAACCTAATTGATTTGCTTTTGATGTACTGTTTATGCACATTGTGTGTGAAAGGTTTGACCTAGTAAAAGTTCAGTAGTGAAATAATCACTGCCATTGGGATCGTTTTGCAGGTTCGGATACAAGCATCATGCAGACAAAGATTCAACATCACTCTCCTACCAGTCTATCAAAGATGTATTGCTCTATTTTTTTAAAAAGGCTATTCTGGATACCTCCTGCTTGTGAGAATAAATGGGAAAAACACGCTGTAAATTGTTTTTTCTTCTTCTTTTAAATTATTCATTTGGAGCTTTGTATAAATCCTTTTACTAGCTATCTGACTGTTTGTACTAAAGGCCAGGAAGGAAGTTGAGTTTGAATGTAATATATTAACACCCTCAGGCCACTGGTTAATGTAGTAATCAACCATGGGGATGCCTATAGAAACTAATTATAATGCTGGGAAGCTCCATTCTCAAAGTTGAATAGTCAATTATCCATCACAGTTGTTTTGTAATTCCAGTTGCTAAAGCTGACAATTCTTACATAGCCATTTGAGCAGAGAGAAAAATAGTAAAGGTCATGTAGTTAAGCATTACAAATGCTATATTGATTACCACTAACATTAACATGAAGCCATTATACAATACAACAGATTTATTTTAATATTTAGATCTCTTTGCTTTTATCTTGGGAGGTGAACTAGTTAGTTATAGCTTAAAATGTATGGATTAAAAAAGGTGCTAATTTAGCCTGAATATTATGCATGCCTTATACATGGGTGCATAGGCTAGTGGGCACTGGACCTTTTGTTGCACTTTTCTATCTTATACAGCTGAGAGTGAAGAAGAAAAAGCTTTGTTTTGGTCATTACACAGGGGCATCCTGAGGGAAACAAAAGAGGGAAGGATACGCTATTCAAACCTTTCCTTCTGGTCCTCATGTAACAGTGTACCCAATTCCAGATTGATCAAAGTTCTTCTTACAAAGGATCTGAAAGCTATTTTTAGTTTGCTTTTGACAATTAATCAAAACCCGAGCTAGTTACGATAGCATATTCCCTTAACAATAGTGGAATAAGATTAGAATAGTTCGTTGTTTGACTGTTTCCTTCAAATTTGATATATCTCTCTTTTTAGAGGCCTACACTCACTCATTTGCTATACACGCATTGCACTATAAGAATAATGGTAAGAGCCTATTTAAATTGGTTGAACTACTTATTAAGATATAGGTGCCAGCCACTAAAGAGTTTAGACTGCATGTGTTAATCTACAATAGCCATCTCCTCTTCTGGGAGCACAATCTATGTTCCAGCATGGAAGAGTTAGCACTATATAAACCAACTTAGATTGGTGCCCATCTGCTTACATTTATGTAAAAATGGGAGGAAAACTAAACAGAGAAAGAAGGGAAGGTACAGCATTAGGAGGCCCTTGTAGAAGCCAGTAAAAACAGCCTGTGTTTCTGGAAAACTACACGAGATGTCAATATGTGTAGCAGAAATGTGCAGCTGATAAGCATCATATGAAACCTATTCCCTGGCAGAAAAAAGTACCAAGAAACAAATTCAACTACAAAGAAAGGATCAAGACACATAGGCCCTGTCTACATAGTCATCATTCTGGGATGTATTAACAAGAGTGTTGTAAGCAAGACATGAGAGTAGACATCCGCTCTACTCTGTGCTGATTAGGCCTCAATTGGAGTATTGTGTCCAGTTTTGGGCACATTTCAAGAAAGATGTGGAGAAATTGGAGACGGTCCAGAGAAGAACAATAAAAATGATGTAAAGATCTAGAAGACATGAAGGAAGGAACAATCAGTTTCACACATACAGAATGGGAAGCGGCTGTCTAGGAAGGAGTATGGCAGAAAGGGATCTAGGGCAGTGGTCCCCAATGTGGTGCCCATGGGTGCCATGGCGCCCGCCAGGGCATTTATGTGCACCTGCCGAAACATCTGGGCTGGCCCTGCCCCCGGCACATGGCACATGCATGGTGCCGGCCCTGGGCTCAGGACGCATGGGCGGCCCCCACCCCTGGACATGCAGTGCATGTGTGGCCCCACCCCCGGAAGCGAAGCGCGTGAGCGGCCCCGCCCCCGGATGCCAGGCATGTGAGTGGCCACGCACCGGGCACCCAGCAGCCACGAAAGGTTGGGGACCACTGATCTAGGAGTTATAGTGGACCACAAGCTAAATATGAGACAACAGTGTGATGCTGTTGCAAAAAAGGCAAACATGATTCTGGGATGTATTAACAGGTGTGTTGTGAGCAAAACACGAGAAGTCATTCTTCCGCTCTACTCTGCACTGAATAGGCCTCAATTGGAGTATTGTGTCCAGTTCTGGGCGCCACATTTCAAGAAAGATGTGGAGAAATTGGAGAAGGTCCAGAGAAGAGCAACAAGAATGATTAAAGGTCTAGAGAACATGACCTATGAAGGAAGACTGAAAAAATTGGGCTTGTTTAGTTTGGAAAAGAGAAGATTGAGAGGGGACATGATAGCGGTTTTCAGGTATCTAAAAGGGTGTCACAAGGAGGAGGGAGAAAACTTGTTCTTCCTGGCTTCTGAGGATAGAACAAGAAGCAATGGGCTTAAACTGCAGCAAGGGAGGTTTAGGTTGGACATTAGGAAAAAGTTCCTAACTGTCAGGATGGTTAAACACTGGAATAAATTGCCTAGGGAGGTTGTGGAATCTCCATCTCTTGAGATATTTAAGAGTAGGTTAGATAAATGTCTATCAGGGATGATCTAGACAGTATTTGGTCCTGCCATAAGGGCAGGGAACTGGACTTGATGACCTCTTGAGGTCCCTTCCAGTCCTACTATTCTATGATTCTATGACCTGTGAGGGAAGACTGAAAGAATTGGGTATGGTTAGTCTAGAAAAGAGAAGACTAAGAGGGAACATGATAACAGCTTTCAGATACCTAAAAGATTGTTACAAGGAGGAGGGAGAAAAACTATTCTCCATAACCTCTGATGATAGGACAAGAAACAATGGGCTTAAATTGCAGCAAGGGTGGATTAGGTTGGACATCAGGGAAAATCTTCCTGTCCGGATAGTTAACCCCTATAACAAATTGCCTAGGGAGGTTGTAGATTCTCCATTATTGGAGATTCAAGAACAGGTTAGATAAACACCTATCAGGGATAGTCTAATGGTGCTTGCTTGATCCTGCCAGGAACACAGGGGAATTGGACTCAATGACTTCTCAAGATTTTTCCAGTTCCAGTGTGCTATGATTCTGCATTACCAGTATAGTCATTCCAGAGTACACATTAGAACGGAGTTATGCCCTTTTCCTAGTGTCAGAGCTGTTCCCCACTCTGGCACTCTGAGTGCAGAAGGCTAGGGCCCGCAAGAGAGCTTCAAAACCTCACCTCTAAAGGCACTGGTTACCAAAACTCCTTCCCCCAACACCGCCTGAATCACAATACACAGATTCTGGGGAATTTCTGCCACCATCGAGTGCTTTTTGATCACTAAAAACCAAGGGTGAACACTTGAAATCACCCTCAGGATACCCCAAGCTCTTTTGCCCAAAAAGAGCTTGGAAAAGAAATGAGAAAAACAAGCTGGAGTCTCTGACAGCTGACCACTCTGTCAGAGGCATGCAGACATACGCAGTTTCCAGGACATAAGAATCAAATCATCACCTTAAAAAAGTGACTTTTATTACAAAACAAAAAATAAACTTGATAAAGGATACTTAGTTGCTAGATGATACAGAGCAACTAAGGAAAACAAATTCAAAAACAGAGAAAATCTCCAGGAACAATGCTTAGGTGATAATTGCGATGGAAGGCACAGAATCACACAGAACAGTTCAAAGCAAACCACAAAATAAAGAAAAATTACCCTAAACGAGACTGTCTTCACTTTTCTAATTTTGTCTTTGTCCACCCCACTTCCATGCCCAGAATTCCGTGGAGGCATGGTAGTCCTGTCTGGGTTTAAATCATTCTGTATCTCTCCTCCACTAAGATAGCAAGCAGGGAACGTATATCCAATTCAAATTTCAACCCTCTATCTCGATTGGTTCTCCTGGTCCCCTGCCCAATACCTTTGCTAGCTACCTGAACTTAACCCTTTAGTCACTGGGTGCTGGTCAGCACTCCTCCTGTCTATTACACCTCGTTACATGGTTCTAGTCTGCAGTATAGTCAGGATCTTAACTGGTTTTTTTTAACCAGATTCCTATTTACACTCTGAAATGAAATTATTGTAACCAGTTCAAGAGATTGCCTTATTGTTAACTGAGTCAGTTCTCTGACCTGTCTCTACTTGTAAAATAGATCAGGTCAGATTGTAAACTTGCCCCAGGCAATGAGCAATAAGTGGAAGGGATGTGGGGATTATAAAAACAGAACAAAATGATGCCTCCTACTATACCTACAATATAGTCAACCAGTTCATACAAATCAGTTGACAACGGATTATGGCCATAAGCTACATACCAAAACTCCAATCAGAGTGTGTAGCCAAGATTTATAATAGATAATTTATCTTTGCTCAGAAGTTGCCCTCCATTAATAGCCATACCTCTACTATGCAATGTAACCAGCTAAACTAATTACATTTAATATACACTATGACTTCTACACCAGGCAACAAAATAGTGTATTTTCCATGAGCTCCTTAAACACTACTTACTCCCACATATACTTATACTTTATGGTTTATTTAGTTCCCAAGTGCTGTGCTGAAGAGAAGGAATGATTTCTAGCTTCTGGGCAATTCAGGACTTTTGGAAGGAATTAACCCCACCTTAAATCACCTGGGAACCCCATCTTCAACTAGTCTGAACTCCGGAGGTGTTCACCTTTGCTGGGGCCCAGCCATCAATACTTTACTAAAGCCATGTCTACACTGGCAGAATTTTTTCACTGAAAGTTTTGCGGACTATCAAAAAATGCAGATAAAAAAAATCATTGATACATGTTCACACTGTCTCCTCAGTTAGCAGAGTGCATTCACGCTTGAGGCAATAGCATCGACAACTGAACATAGTTAAGGGATTCAACAGGAGTGGATTGCAGGTTTCCAGTACATATAATAAAGATTTTTTAAAAGGCTTACCACTGACTCCCTCATCTTCTCTGGGAGTGGATCTGTGGATGAGTCTTCCAAATTTTGACGCAGAAAATGAGGAAAAAATTTACATTGAATAAGGGACCTATTGCAAAAAAGATTTTTGTTAGAATACTTCTGAAGAGCAGCTTTGCAGGTAATGGGATTATATGTACTTTCTAAGGGGAGAATAGACATTTTAGGGCCCAACTTTCCCCTCACATATGCCGTTGCTATTCTCCTGAAGGCTGGCTGTGGATTGCTATGGAAAACTGCATATCTGGCCAGGGTAGTGTCAGCTTCCCCACTAATAGGGAAGTATGTTTAGAATCAGCACAATAGTGCCATCAGCCTGCATCAACCTTGATTGGGAATGGACCACCTGAAAGAGTAATTCAATTCCATGTCCCATCTAATCTTTAACTACCACAGAGAATGCTGGCAAAGAGGTTCTTTAGTGCCACTTCCAATGTCAAATACTGACATTACAAAGGGCAAAATGCTCATCTCAATATAAATTACATGCTCATCCTCAGTTTAGTTTTACACAGCACCTTCTCCTTCATCTTAAAGTTTATGCCATAGGCCATCCCTTAAATACTGTTTCCAATCCCCTAAACTCCATTTACTTAAGTTCAGAGTCATTAAAAAAATCTTAAACCTCTTTTTTGGGATTATACATTTTAATCATGATTATACAATGAATACTTGATGTTCTTGTGGAATCAGAAACATTTTAATCTCAAGCAAGACATTTAACAATAATTTGAACTGCTGAGAATTTGATTAAGGTATTTAAGGGATTAGAAACTAGATTTAAAAGGTGTCTAAGCAATGAATTCAAGTGCTCACACAATTTAAAACAAAAGATAAGATTTTTTGTTTAATTAAAGACATAAGTGCACCAGGAATTACACCCTGAGGAAAATACACATTTAAAATTTAAAGAACTTGTTCCTGAGAGCTAATTTGTTATTTTCCAATGTGTATTTTACATAAGAACGGAGTAAGCTCTCCTGTGTCCAATGGTACTTCACCCCATACCCACTTCTGGATTCTACAGCATCATATAGTGTGCCACTTGTATTGGACCTTACTGAAATAAACAGAAAGATCCAGAGTGTTTTGGATTAGGCTCTTGGATAGTAAGTGGCAACACTTTTACTCCACTTCCATCTCAGACAGAATACAGCAGCATGTAATTATCTGACATATCTGTGCGCAGGAATCAGGAGGTGATGACAGGACTTAACATAAACCACACTCAAGAACGTAAGAATTCCAGTTAACATGACAGCTTCTTTTCACCTTCCTTCCCAGTCCCTCCCTGCATAAAATTACTCCTTATTGTCTCCCTTAGTATTACGTGGCTCTCGGCGATGCCCCAAAAATGCTTCCACCAAGAGGGCAAGGGGCCCCATGTTTTTACATGCATTTGTACTGTCAACCCAACTTTCAGATCATCATGTTGCTTATTCTACACTGGTTCTTCATTGTCCCTGGATTCAGCTTCTCATGCTTATAACCTTGTAGAGGAATTATTGTCAGTGGAGAGGCAAAGCTGGTGGAACAGACTCCAAATAAAAAGTTGTGATCAGGCTATGCTTTCCAAGGGTCAGACATTCCGTCTCTGGCTTCTTAAAATGCCTCCTAATGCATCTCCGCAAACCCTGGTAAATCAGCCTCTTCATGAGTGATATCCATTATAGATTAGCTAGCTCCATAAGGGTTAATCATATAATTCTCAGACAGCAAAATGTGGCCGAAAGAATTTGGTACCCATGAAAAGTACTAGATTTACAGCCCTGCTGAATTGATACATCATTGGCAGCAGGTATGAACGCTTCCCATTTCACCTGTGATGAGAATTTGAAGAGTTTGGTTTCTGTTTGTTCATTTCTCAATTTTTCTTCTGAGATTACTGAGAGAAGCACTAGTTTAGTGACAGAGCTGCAGGTAGTTCTGCAAGAGGGAAAGCTAGCTACTGGAATGGACCAAAACCAAAACTTATTTCATACAAGCTACCAAACAAATGACACTGCTTTTCAGCCACTGACAACAGTTTTTTGGCTGTGATCCAACAAATATTTTACTACTGTTAGTCATCCTATTAATTTTATTTGGACTACTCCTGGTGCTACACATAAGCAAATGCATAAATGATTGCAGGATCAGTACCTTAATTTGTACCATTTATCTAGAGGTAAATGTGTATCTCATTGCTCATCCATTGAGATATCCAGTCCTCCTAAAAAGAGAGTGTTTTCTAAAACACTGGTAACAATAGCCATAAAAGTTCTCCTTCATTGTACTTTTGTAGCATGTTTCTTTTCAATGAAACACAAGTTTACACAACCAACTTTGCTAAAAGTCATCAAATTCAAAAATCACCAACTCCAGACTTAAATATCACCTTGTGCAAGTTATAGTTTGCATGTCATACAATCTAACCAATAAAAAATATGCTTACAACTTACATAAGTACAGATGGATCACTGCTTTGCCTGCTGAGGTGATAAGAAAGTGCTACTAAAAGGCCACAGAAAGCAGAGAACAGTGCTGGAATGTGTCGAGCATCCCACGGTTCCTAATGAGAAGAACAAAAAGCAGAATACTGTTATGTTAGGAATGCAGAACTTAGTTTTTAAAGGAAGCTAAATCCTGTAAACTGCTAGATCTATATATTTCAGCTTTAGAAAAGAAGTTGCATACCTACGAGTTAATTATGGTTTTGGCACAAGACCCATGTCCAGGGAAGTGTAGAGCTGCATATTGTGAAGTGTGTATTTGACTGAGCCATTTTTAAGATACTAGGGCTTCAATCAGTTATCAAAGTTTCTATGAATATTCTGAGTTGAGAATGAACATGGAAGATTTTAGCCCAATGAACTTGTTTTTGTTTTTAAGAAAGTTAGGAACAACTGAAAGTGGAGGCTGGAACAGATGTTAACAATGGCAACCACTGTTTTACCCCCTCTACTAATAAATAATTATTTATCTAGCTTCTTTATACTGTATGAGACATAACTCCTTCCCCTTTGTACCATTAAATAAACCCTACATGATCATATGTGTAAGGTATGGGTGTATATATTTATATTCTTTCACATTGTTTTAATAGTCCATTATGTCATGCACCTCTGTTCTTAGCTTGCCCCTTCTTCTGCAGCTAGTCACCTTTATTGCTCTCCAAAATTAAACTACAACAGCTATCAGGGAAAACATATTCTAATGTGGTAGAATGTTTTACAAGAAGTGTGGACACAAAAAGATTCAATTTCCTTAGCATCAGTGTAATGAACCTTTATCCATTTTGTCATTTTCCTTCCTGACTAATGATGTCTGGTAGAGCTCAAAATTAAAAAAGCTGGAAGAACAACATAGCCAATAATTGGACAATAATTCTTCTTCCTTTTGAAACGGAATGACAGGTTTCATTCTTGGATGGTGATGTTATCTGTCATTCTAGAGTGGGCCTTTGTATTCTTAGATGACTTCCTTCTGTTTATGTGATGTCTTGCTCTTTCATTTCATATACAATTTTGGTTGATTCACACAAACAAAAACAGTGGTTTTAAAAGCAAGTGAAATGCAGGTGCAGGGTTAAGGATAAAAGTGATGAGTTCAATGAACACTTAGGCTGAAAGAAAAGAAGTTCTGTTTCCCTCCAGATTCACCTACTCCCAAAATAACCAATTAAATAGAGAATAAGAACCTCTCTGGAATTTTAACATTTGTTGCCCTAAAAATTATAAAACTGTTAGAAAAAAAGTTAGGCAAAGTAGAAATATTCATATAAACAAAAACCTCACTTTCTCATGTCATTTGTCCTCCTTTTTAAAAGGAAACATTTTTCAAGTCTGAAAAGCCTTTACATTTCAAAAATACTTTGTAATAAATCCTGCTCTCCACTCAACACCAGAAATATTGTTGCATGTGGCAGAATCATTGTGGTAATATGCAGTAATCAAAGTTGTTTTGATTCAGAAAATCCCCCTCAGCACAGATAATTGTGCAGTCTGCTGCTACCATAACAGAACTTGGAGTGAAAATATAAAGGCTGCAAGAGTTTGCATGGTCACTGGCTGCAGCATAGTTGGATCCAGAGACAAGCACCAGTTGCGTAAGAAGTGACCATCACCTATAGGTTGGGAGTTTTAACCTTAACCCTATACATTTCAGGAATGCATGTTGAGAAGTGACTTTGCCGCTACTTATAATTTTATCATCATTCAAACATAATTTCTTTGAGCACAATTTATAGGCCAGTTTTTTTAATTCTGCTGTTTTTATTCCTTTATTTTTAAAAGACATGGTAATACATTTAAGAGGGGGGGAAAGACCTCTTATCTCATGCCCATTCTTGTAAAATATCTCTTGACTGAGATAATTCAAGACAAACTTTAACTAAAAAGGATTTTTCTTAAAGTTATGAGCAAATGGAACCACATGGTTGTAACCAAAGTATTCTGTTATCATTGTGGCGTGTTTTCAATAACCATTAACAACTGAGGACTGTTAGTTGCCCTAGGAGCAGTTATGTTAATCAGTCCATGTCAATCCAGAAGTAACTATCATAAAGTTGATTTATTCAGATGATCTGTTGATGGCAGAAAAGTTATTAGAGTGAGGAAGGAGATCCCCATAAACTTCTGCAAAGCTACCTCCTTATTCTTCTTCAAAACTTTCCTTTCATCTCCAGTTCCTTGATGCCCACAAAAAACTTAGCAATAGTTAAACCACTAGTGTGTTGTGACCACTGCGTATTATGCCGACTGACACAGTCTCACTGTTTCCTCATAGTCCCATTTGGCTGTATAGATCTTGTCTCTTTTTTATATATTTCAAGTATAAGTTCCATGGCGGCAGGGACTTTTTTTTGTTCAGTGTTTGTACAGTGACAAGCATAATGGGGACTTTGATTCATAACACGAGCACCTAGATCCTACTGTAACACAAATAAATAAACTGTACTGAGTTTGTACTGAGCGCTTGCTGACATCTTTGTAGTTTTCATAAACTTCAAGAATATTATAAAGAGCCCAAAATGGTAAAAAAAAAAATTACATTTATAAACCTTGAAAACAGGCAGTATTAAAAATCAAGTTTCTGTGTGCTCGGTTTGACGTAGGTTTTAGCCAGTTTTCAATTTACTAATTTTAAAACTCTAAAAATAGGAAGCCAAAAAGGAATTGCTGACAGATTTTTCCATTCAGCTTTACTATGTGTCACTGTACAGTAATACACTCTCAACTTCTCACATGTAAAACTAATCTTGGACCTTCTGTTTCTACAGGATTCTGCAAACACAGTTTAAAATATTATCCTCTGGATTTAACAGAATAATATATACATAATATTGAAGAATTACATCACCTGTGAAAAGCTGTGAAATACAACATAAGGACATGCTTTTGGACACAGATATGGTTACAACAACTTGCCACTTATTGCAAAACATACTGTTGAACAGCCTTCTCCAAATTTTACTTTGTTAATAGCTCTTGCCTGAACCCCAAGCCTCTCTAAATCGGGAAGTATATGAGTTGATAAACCTGTCTCCAGAAATCTACTTGAAGAATTTTTATGTGGCTGAAATAAAACCATGTAATAAGCCTATAATTCTATACTTGGTCCATTATTCATCTGGGAAATCTATGTATACATAAGAGTGCCTTCAGTCTTTGAAAACATTTTAGGGCAGTTTTAGCTGTTTGAAGGGGACCTTTGCATTCTATTTTTTTGCCATGGTAGAACTTTAATTAAGGCAAATATATATCAAATTATTAGTGTATGGATGAAATTAGTAAAAAACAAAACAAACAAAAACATGTATCAAGTAGCACTGCTTTTCCTGCTAAGTTTGGGCCTGAATCAAACTATAAATCAAACTATGCTAACTCTGAGATTTTATGAATGGGGCTTAGAATAGAACTGAACTTTAAAACTGCTCATCAAAAACTATAAAGAAATTATTCTGAAATATTTGTTTCCAACCATAGAGCACAGCTACTTACATATCGGTCATATGCTTCTAATGAAGGCAGTCTACAACTATCCAGAGAGGCAAGAGGCCATTCATGCCATTTATAAAATGAGGAAATTTATTTCAGACTTATATTTTCCCATGGATCCAGTTTTTCCCCATAATGATTAAGATAACCCATAAATTCCAAAAACAATTAAAAGAAACTACAAAAATTATTTTTGATCTTAATAAACCACAAATCAAAGTCAATTGTGTGATGCAAAAAGGGTTCGTTTTAAATTGCTGGATGCCAGTCATTCATTTTAAACATTACTAACTATATTTAGTTTAGGAAAACTAGGAGGCAATGCCCCTTGCTCACTAGGCTCGCCAACTGTGGGTAGGCAGCCCTGGCTCTCCCAGAGTTGCTGAGGAGGGTCAGGCCGAGGCATGGCAGCCCTGGCCTGTTCCCTCCTTTCCCCCAGTTGCTGGACAAAAGACCAGGCCAGCCTGAGCTCTTCCCCTCCCTCAGCCGTTGGGCAGGGCTGAGGTTGGTCCAACCCTGCCCCCTTCTCCTCCCCCCCCCGCAACCTGTGCTTCAATTTGATCCCCCTGCCCTTGCCATCCTCCCTAACCCCTACTTCTCCCCACACTGCGTATCCCTACCCCACCTCCTTCCTCCATTCTTACATCCCATCCTTCCCTAACCCCTCCTCACCCCAACAGTGCCTATCCCCCTGCCTCCATTCCTATATCCTCCTCACTCCCACCATACCCCCCTTATTGCAACGCCCATCCCTGCATACACCCTATCCCACTATCCCCCTTCTTCCCTCCCTACACACACCCTGCCCCCTCCCACAAATTCCTCAAGCTGCACACCACGCTTCCCCCCGGAGCACCACCGGGACGGGCAGTACAGCCCCAGCCACTGCAACAGGAGCCACAGCCTGCACTCAGCCCAGCCTTTCTGCACAGTCTGTTGGGGCAGCTTTGCTCTGTGGTGAGCCCAGAGCGCAAGGCAGCAGCTCCGGAGAGCTAGGGAAGCAGCCGGGTGCAAGACCTGCCCAGCTCGTGGTGGGCTTGGGAGAGTGCACCTGAACCTGGGTTACACAGAGTCAAGCCACGTGGCAGGTGCATGGGCCGGGCGGGGCTCAGAGGCAGGTGGACGCTGGTTCATGGGGTGCATCGAGATGGTGCCGCCACCCCCGCATTTCATGGAGTGGTCATGGCTCCTGAGGATGCAGAGTGACGTGATGACATCACTCTGTTGTCCCACAGGAAAAGGTTTTTTATAGATTAGAAGAGATGAGAAATAGCAGGCCAGATCTTACTAATTTACCGATTTACTAACAACTCAAGGATATGGCTCCTGCTACGTTAGTCACATGAGTTTTTTATAGGCCTTAGAGAACCACCATTATTGTGACCAAGGGAAATAATCACAATTATTAACCCGGGCTATTTTATTATTAAAGAAAGGAAAAGAAAATATTAAATCCAGTGATAAAATACATCCATTACAATCTCTTCTGTATGTCTCTCTGTGGAGAGTTTTTAACAGAGATTACACCCTTGAGCATGAAACACCTCAGGGAGCATTCTTTCTTTGGTAAATTAAGGCCAAAGTATCTTGTTTCCTAAAATTATGATGAAATGCTGTCTTAGGGCACATCTACAGTGCACCGTTATTTTGAGATAACAATAGTGTTATTTCAAAATAATGTGAGCGTCTACACAGCCATTCCATTATTTATTTCAAAATAACGGATGGCTTATTCCAAAATCTATAAACCTCATTCTACGAGGAATAATGCCTATTCCGAAATAGCTGTTTTGAAATAAATAGTAGATGTTTTACTGCTGCTATTTTCAAATAGCCCTCTCACCAAGGCCATTCTAACTTATTCCTCCACGGTACCTCCTAGAGCTCTAAATTAAGATAGCATATCTACATTAGGGAAGCCTCAAAATTAGTCTGAGGCAGGCTTCCCTGAAGCATAGATGTGCTATTTCAAAATAAGCTATTTTGGAATAACTATTTTGGAATACCTTATTTCAAAATAAGTCTGCCGTGGAGACATACCCTTAGTCTCTTGGAGCTTGTCTATGCAGCAAAATAATGCACTTTATAGGGGTGTGATTTCTAAAGCGCACCAAAGTATTGTGCATGTACTGGTCCACATGAACCCTGATGACATGCTTTAACACTGTGATGTTTGAAACAGTATTACACTGAAGCGCACTAGGGAACCTTTAGTGTGCACCAGCAGGATCTATGCACATTAATTCATGCACAACACAATAGTACTGTTTATAAATTATGCCCCTATAGACTGCATTACCCAATAATGCAGATAAGCCCTTAATAGATACTTTAAAAATGTTTATGTATGGGCAACAGAATTTCTATCTAAGGGTAGCTAGATCCCGCTGGTTATTTTAACCAGTTTGCAGCTGGGCAAATTAAGCAATCTTAATTAAATCCTATGAAATTGAAGAAATATTTAAATCAGTTATTTTAGAAAAAAAACCATTTCAGAAGCTGTCTTAAGACTGACCAATTATGAATATTAAGAATTTTACATCCAATTTAATCCTACTATTTCTGGATTTACTAATGCTTGGTCTCTGGTTTCCAGGAACACTTAGTCTAACCATTTGGTGATTAACAGGAAAAATTATTACTATTTTCAAAGACTCAGAGAACACTAGAACTGGAAGGAGCCTTGGGAGGTCATGGAGTTCAGTCCCCTGCCCTTTTTAAGTTACAGCAGCATTTTTACACACCAACAAAATTACAAAAGTTTTAAAATCCAATCCCTTGGCAGTGTACTGGTTAATTTTCTCTCACTGATCCAGCTTGAAATCTTGGGGAAGTTTCCTTGATTTGGTTTCTTCTTAGCTTTTGATACTAGCTAGTTTTGAGGCATGAGCTGTGGAGTGTCTGCTGTTTAAGCAGGGTAGCAGAGTGTGTGTGTGTGGGAGGAGGGAAGGAATACACACTTCAGACATTTTTATACTCTTCTCCTTCTTATTTACATGAAATTAAGGGAAATTACCTCTTCCAAGTTTGTTTAGATTCATAGTGGCTGCAATCATTTGTTCACTGGTCTGTGTCTTCGGGGTTGGTTTATGTGACACTTTCAGCTCCTGAACAGGTATTCTATTTAATGAATATGCAAGATTTCTACTGACCTTTATTTTTGTGTAGTGAGAAAATCACAGATAAACTTTTGAAGTTATAGTTTAACTTTCTCTTTTTATTTATTTCATTTATTTAAAAATCTTTCTTCACTTTTAGGCTATGTCTACACTGGTGGGTTCTTGTGCAAGAACATCGTGCGCAAGTGTTCTTGTGCAAGTATTCTTGCACAAGAACACGTCCACACTGACATATGCTTTTGTGCAAGAGCATCCATGGCAGTGTGGACACCCTCTTGTGCAAGAAAGCTCTGATGGATATTTTAGCTGTTTCTTGTGCAAGAAACCTCTGCCGCGTATCCACACTGCCCTCTTGTGCAAGAGCTCTTCCGCAAGAGGTCTTACACTTGTTAGAAAAGAGCGTAGCTCTTGCGCAAGAAGCCCTGTCTTCTGACGCCGTACTGTAAATCTTCTTGCAAAAGAGCGGGCGGGCATTGTGGACGCTTTGCGGGTTCTTGCGCAAGAACAGCCGATCTTGCGCAAGAACCCGCCAGTATAGACATAGCCATAGAGTTCAGCAGGAAATGAAATTCTGTTTTCAAGAAGTCCAAACAATCCTATTAGTCATAAGAAAGTTTTCAGATGAATTAATTACTGGCACTTATAACTATTTAATTTCCCATTAATATAAATATTCTATATTTAAATGGCTTCTTACATGAGTAACTAGTTCAGGAAGGTCTTTAATTCCAAGCATTTTACTGTTGGCAGCAAATTATATTAGGAGCGTCACACTTAACTAGCATACTTGCAAATATTCCAATCAAATGATTTCCCATTTCAACATTTAAGAAGTAAACACATTTTAAATATTTCCAACTATATGTTTTTCCAGAGGACTTTCAAAAGACAAGCAGAAGTTTTTCTTTGAAAGGAAAGGTGTGGGCAGCTTTGTATAGGCCTGCATGGGAGGGTGGGTGTGCACATGCATGCGAATGCACCCTCCCATGGTCCTCCAAGTAAGCGTGGGTGGGAGGGCGGAGCAGCGCATTGCTCAAGCCTCTCTCTCTCCCGTGATCTGGCTGAGAGAAGCAGTGTGTTACCCCAACCTCCCTCCCCCATACTTTGGCTAGGGGAAAGCGGAGGCTGATTTCTACCCCTGCACAGGAGCGAGGCTGGTGGCAGAGCTGGGCAGCCACCAACCCCTTCCACAGCAATTCCTGAGGATGGGCCTGACTTTTCCCCTAGATTTTGTTTGATAAGGAATCTTCAGTAATTTTTTTTGCCCTTTGTGTGTGTGTGTGTGTGTGTGTGTACTAGTTTTACTCTTTACAAATAAAATGCCTATCACATCTTTTATACACAGCACCAATCATGACAACCAAGCCTACACCCATTTTCCAGAACATAGAGAAAACTAGAGGAAATTTTAAATGCAACTTTTCTGAATGTTTATAAATACTCTTTGGGATAATAAACATGGCTTTCTGGCTAACAAGAGGTTGTCTTTCTGCCATTTGCTTCTCCTTGGAGACAGAAAGCAGAAACCTTCTGCAATTTCTTTAAACCAGACTGAACAATTTATAACATCAGGCCCATACTCGGGAATTCCTCTGTGTGGGGGGCGGGGAGGGGGGGAAGGGGAGAGTTGCAAGCTGTAGGAGGGCTGGTGGCTACACTGCCCCCCAACACCACCCCCAGAGCCCTGCCCAGCCCCTGGCCTCTCTCCTGGGGGAAGGAAGGGAAGAAATCAGCCCCAGGCTTCCCCCGACTGGTCACAGCACAGGGGAAGGAGGCTGGGGCAGCACACCGCCTCTACCTTTCCCAGACTAGCTGGAATCAGCCCCATGGCAGACCATGAAGGACTGTAGGGGGGTGCATTCACACCCTTTGCATCCCCCACCCCACATACAGGCCTGAACATAACTAATTAAAATAAACACCATGTGGTAAGGGCTCCTCTTATCCTGGCCAGTGTTTGGGCCAGCAGCCTTCTCCCTTTGCCAAGAATTGGGGCTTGCAGCTGTTTTCTGAAGTAGGGAGCCTAGCCACACCTTCTAGGACTTCCTCCCCTGCTGTTTCTAGCTCTAGAACTGCTCTGGTTTAGTTTCAAGTTCTTGTTTTCTACCCCTCTGCTACCTCTCCCCTCCATCCTCTCACTCTTTCCCCAACCTGCCAACAGGGGAAGCTTTTAAAGGCCTCCAGCAGGTCTGAAGTGGAGTCAGCTGCCCCCAATCTACCTGGGCCAGCTCCCTGCCAGCTGCTCCTAATTGCTTTGCAGCCCTCCACCCTTACTTAGCAGACCTTTTATGCTTTTTGGGGCTGCCTTTTCCCCAATCTGTAGTGGTCCTGTGCCTGACCTTGTCACAACAGTCAGTGTTATATTTCAAGCGTCCTGGCTATAGCATATTAGGAGCTCTATCTTAATATTCAGTAAAAGCACAAGCAAGTTTGTAATGGACCTAATATTTTTAAAAATAAGTTATAATCATTGTTGCATCAATTTTAATGTCTGTCCACCTCAGCTGGAAAAACATCTGAGAAAGAAATGTGGTATATTTCGTGGTATATTATTATATGCTGATGGACTGGTTGCAGCTTGGTAACCATTTAGAATGGTAGAAACAAAAAGTGACACTGCTAAACCGAGCATTTTCAATAACTGTGGGAAACAAAAAAAGATATACTTGAGGGTTTAAAAGAGCATCCTTTAAATATTGAGGCAGAAGCCAGAAAACAGCTCAGAAAATATTAATCCATGATGCAGTCCCACTCAAGTCAATTAGATTCCACGTTGGTGAATCTGGCTCTGCATCTGCAGCTCCAAACTGATGGATACAATATCTGAGAATAAAGACATCTCTTCCAGGAATCAAGAGAGGTAACTTTTTCATACACTGGGTTCTAGGATGGCTATTAGGATGTCAACATCAAACTGGGTTAGCTTACAAAACAAACATGCAGAGCACAAAGAAAGAAGTGCTGAAAGGAACATACACACTTTCAAAACTGAACAAGTGCTACCAATCATTTGACATGAGAAAGAGAAACCTCTAACAGTGATGCTGATAGCTACACTAATGGAAGGAATGACCAAAAGAGCCAACGAAACCATATCCAGGCTATTGAATTTTATAGGAGCCATAGCTAAAAAAGAAAATTAATGCAATCCAGAAAGAATTGGAATGATGCTTGTGGGATAATATAGCTAAGCGATGGTGAGGAGGTATAAAAGAAAATGTCCTTATAACCAAGGAACAAAAACAAATATTAACAATCTATGGACTGTGACATTTATGTTCTCAACTTGTGAAATCAATCAAATTAACATATAGGAGTCTGAAAAGCAAAGCTGAAATAGGCAGCTGGTGTTTTGTTCATATGATGTGGAAGTGACATGTAGTATAAAATTTATGGAAAGATATTGTGCAGCAGGTGAAGGCTATTACCAAAATAACATTTTGTCTCACTCATAAATTCTGTATGTATGGGGCATTACAAATTTTAAAAACCCAAACATTCAAGATCACTTAGAACTACCACCACATTTGCTGGCCTCTGTACAGCAACTGTATCAAAAAGAACATTATGACTCAAAAGCTTTCTCCCCTCATGGCCTTTTCTGCTAATTGATATAAGGCATATTAATTATAATATAATATTCAATAGGGGATCCACACTAGGGTTAGTTAGCGTGGAACAACTTGCATGATTAAGAGTCTTGAATTCCTGTTATTCCTTTTTTTGGAGAATTTTGTTATTTTGACTTTAGTTGTGGCCAATTACGCTGAACAATTTTTTGTTATTATTTACTGAATACTTTGGAATAAAAAGGAAATCTCAAGATTAGCTGTAACACAACTAGCATAACTCCTATTTTCTATAGCATGCAAAAGCCAGTCTGAAGTGATGGGCACATGGGGCCACATACTACCATCTTCCACTGAGAGACCAAAGAGAGACATTTTTTACGGAAGGTTACAGAAGAGCTAAAATATGATCCAAGAATTTTCTCAGACAAGTTAATTGAAAAGTGGATGAAGAAGATTGAGAGTTTTGTTAAAATTAAGAAATAATCATGGAATTTTCATGAGGCTCCTAAAGTGAACATTTACAGTTACAGCACGAGGAGTCCATGTGAAATTATTGTTGCAGCCTAGCCAAAGCAATGTTGAAATGTGACCATCACTGAGTTATTGTCAGAGGTGAAAGTAAGCGAGTGCACCCTGGTGCGCAGCTCCGGCAAGAGCCGGCTGAGCTGCCTCAAAAACCAGCAGGGAGCTATTGAAAGAGTTGGCAGGGACCCAGGTTGCAAGAGGACAGTATCTGTAAGACATTTTAAGTTACTTTCACCTCTGGTTATTGTTCTGTATATATTATGTTTTCTTTAATTATAGAATGGAAAAATGAAGGTCATTTGTATTGTCTCAAGAACATGTGTTCATAAATGTGGCAAGTATCTTCTTACCCTTTATACTAAAATTGAAAACTATATGACAGTGTATATTTTTTAAAAAGGGTCTCCAGCACAAAACATGGTTTTGACATTGCTGTTTGAATAATCTTACATATACATGTGACCTCAAGCAGGGCCGGCCCAAGCCATTCGTGTGCCCCGGGAACACGGCACCGCCTCTGGGAGAATGGCACATGCGTGGCCCTGCCCCTGGGTGTGCGACACACCCCGGCACCCAGCGCATGCGCGGTCCCACCGCCAGGCGCCAGGTGCATGTGTGGCCCCGCCCCTGCCTGGTCCAGCAGCCCTGCATGGTGCCCCCTACAATGAGGCGCCCCGGATGATAACCCAGTCAGCTCATAGCGTGGGCTGGCTCTGACCTCAAGAATGATATATGATCAATATTTGCTGCAAGACCAACACTTGGCACCCATTCTTTCATTGAGTCATAGATTTAAAGGCCAGAAGGGACCATTAAATAATCTAGTCTAACCTCTTGTATATCACAAGCTATGGAACTTCATCCAGTTTCTCCTGTATAGAGCCCAACAGTTTGTACACTGGAATAAAGTGCACCTTCTCTTTCTTCTTGGGGCTGCTTCTCCAATAAAGCAATATACTCTGACCACAACCCTTTTATGGAAACCAAAGTCATTGTATTCAAGGAAGTTTCTGCCATTAATGATGTTACTTCCTTCTATAAATACTTGCATAATCTAACTGATGATAAAGGTCATTCATTCAGTGTGGTTTATTTTAGTACTGGCCAGTTAATCAATGCAAGTGTCCATGGCATACTGTAAGGATCATGAAAGCCAGCTGCTAAGTTCATTTCCAATTTCTTTGAATCCTGATATTAAGGCTGTGACAAGTATTCAAATCCTAGATTGAACAACAAGAGATAAAGAAGCTGCTTATGGTATGTCTAGGCTATGGGTTTTTTCTGGGATACCAGAGGTATCTCGGAAAAACACTGCTACGTCCAGGAAACGTGCCTGCCTTTTTTTGCAGAAGAGCAGACATGCTCTTTCGGAATTCCTGTCTTCCTCCTTCCATGAGGAAGAAGGGCTCTTCTGAAATAGAAGGTTTTTCCAAAATTTGGCCCAATGCAGACAGGCCAAATTTCAGAAAGGCCTCTTCTGACAAAACTATTGGAAAAAGGTACGCAAATTGTGGAGTGCAATTTGCATACCTTTTTCCAATAAAACCCAGTAGTCTAGACAGAGCCTAGCAAGAGCTGCACAGACTAGAAGAAGAGTTAAAATGAGCAGAACAGCTCATTTTAGGCCAAGCAGGGAGAAGGAAGGACCTCTCCTTTGCACCTCCCAAGAAAAGATCAGAGGGAAGGCAGGATCTCTCTCTCAACAACTACCTGAAGCCCCCTCCCAAACCCCCAAGAGTCATTTCCCCATTCTCTCCTGTTAATTGATTTTATTTATGATGATTCCCTCTGGTTTTGGTTATGGGCTACCCCTGAAGGGAAGAGACTTGGAACTGGCCTAGCTAGAGGGCCAAGGCATGAGAGGAGGCAGCTGTTCCAAGAAAGAGAGAGCTACCATTCTTCATATCTAAAACTCACTATTGCCTATCCCCTCACCACTAGGAAATTCTCCCCATGAGTGAAGATCACCACAAGATGCTAGTCAATCGACTCATTTCATACAAAATGATCCTGGCAAATTCATTATCCATGAAATCCACAGCGCTGCAAAGAAGCACAAGGGAATTAAGGCAGCAGAAATCTTGGAATTCCTGCAGAACTTTAAAAAAATGCTTGACCAGCTAATCTTGTGTGACTGCAGATGTTATGCAATTTCAGCTGGAAAAAGGGTTGGTCCTGCCCCACTAGCAAAAAGGCCTTATTTTACTACTTGCCAATATAAAGGCAGCAAATTAGACTGTTATAACTACTCCATCATTACTCTTCTATCTGTCCTGGGGAAAGCTTTTGCTTCTGTCTCGTTGGCCCAAGCTGCTGCTATCTTAAGGAGCAAAAGAAGACTGCAACAAGCTGACTTCACTCCAGGCCATTCTACAGTGGAGTAAATGTGCACAGTGCACCAGCTTATTCAGAAAGCATGAGAACTGAAGTGCCCTGTTCACAATGCATCTGTGAATATCAAGCTTGTATTGGATTCTGCTGACAAGGAATCACTTTGGCAGAAACTCACAATCTCCTTGAAAAGCTCTATAAGAGGTTCCATCTCCTATACAATAACTCCTCAAGCTGCATTCTTGCAAACAGGAAAAGAACTCCGGGCTTCCAAATTAGTCGGGCATTCAGTAAAGATGCACCTCTGTCCCAGAACCCTTCAGTCCTGTCACACACTATGAGCTTGACCAGACTTCTCAGTAAATGCATTTTAGGCATATGTTTTGATAAAAACCTTAACAGTATCGATTTTGCTGACAACATAGCGCTAGTTGTCAAATCAATGGATGAGCTAATAGTGACACTTAAAGTCCTGGAAAGCTCAGTAGTAAAACTCAGCCTGAAAATTAATTGAGGTAAAACCAAAAGACTTTCAATCAGCAATTGCACACACATTGCACACACTCAGTTGAGATTGTCAGTGATTTCACCTACCTCAGCTCTTTCTTAAAAACATGGGCAGTACTGGGAAAGAAATTAAAGTATCATCAGTAAAGGGATGCCTTATCAGGAACATTTTTTGTAACCCAAATACCGTGATTAATACATTTCAAGACCAGAAGGTAAATTATGATCATTGAGTCAGACTCCTTGTTTAATGCAGGCCATAAACTTAACCAAAACAATTGCTACAGCATATGCTCTAAAAATATCCAATTTTGACAGAAAATCCCAAACGATCCTTGGTAAATTGTTCCAACAGTTAATTACCTTCCCTGTCAAAAATTTACATTTTATTTCCAGTCTAAACCTAAGTTCATCTACCAGCCTTTGGATCATGATATATCTGTTAGGGATGTTACATATCATTTAATTTAATAATTGTGTAACCGTACCAAATCTTAGCAGTTACGTGATTATTTGATGGTTCCCGGGGTGGGGTCAGCAGCCAGTACACTCCTCGCCCCACTTCCAGGGAGCCCCCTGACTCCTCACACTGCTGCCTCTGTATCGCAGGCAGGAGCCAGCTCCTTCCAAGCACCAACTCCTGCCTACCCACCCTACCCGTGCACTGCTACCTCTGATAGGGTATGTCTATACTACAACGTTAATTTGAACTAACTTAGTTCAAATTAGTTAATTCGAATTAGTTAATTCGAACTAAGCTAATTCAAACTAACGGATCCAGACTAAAAAACTAGTTCGAATTAGCGTTTTGCTAATTCGAACTAGCATATCCACATTGAGTGGACCCTGAACCGGGCTTAAGGATGGCCAGAAGCAATGCCGGCAGGGCATCAGAGGAGGACTTAGAGCGTGGAGCTGCTGTCTCAGGCTAGCCGAGGGCTGTGCTTAAAGGGACCCGAACCCCAGCCGGACAGACAGTTCTCAGGGGTGCCCCGCTTGCAAAGCAGTCCTGGCTTGGAGTGCCCAGACTACCTACACTGGGCACATCACATCCCAGGCTGGCGGCTCCCGGGAACTTGCCCGGGACCGCAAGAGGCGGGCACCCGCCTGGGCTAGTGCGGAGATTGTGGACCTCGTCCACAATCTCCACACTAGGCACAGGAAAGTGGCCGGCTAGGGCAGGAGAGCTGCCAGCCTGGCCACCCAGGAGCAGGTGTGCAAGAGAATCAAGGGGGTCCACTGAGACCCCCGACCCTGAGCCCTGAGCTTACAATGGCTGTCCTGGGTCAGACCAAAGGTCCATCTAGCCCAGTAGCCTGTCTGCCGACAGCGGCCAACCTTAGGGACCCTGGAGGGGATGGACCGAAGACAGTGACCAAGCCATTTGTCTCGTGCCATCCCTCTCCAGCCTTCCACAAACCTTGGGCAGGGACACCACTATTTATAGGGTCCCAGAGTAGTGACAGGCCTGTGTCCCCCATGGCTCACTGGTGGAGTGGCCAAAGCCATGAGACAGTGACAAATTTAATTTAGAAGCCCAAATGAAAGATAGGATTTAAAGAGTCTTCAAGGAGGAAGCCCTGCATCACAGCTGTACAACAAGGAAGGGACAGGCTTAAAACTTGCACAGAAGAGGCTGAGAAAGGAACCCAGAAACTGGGCTGCAGATGTTACCAAGGGTACAGTGACAGGCCCTATTGGCTCATTCTTGTGCTGGACTCAGTCACTTAGCTGGTGAGATAAGCCACAAGATGAGAGCAGCATCCAGTAGGGGGCACCCTGAACCGCAAAAGTGCAGGTTTGCTCCTGGCAGGAGATGCTCACACACCAGTGATTTTGGTAAGATTAAGAATCAAGTCTGCTGCCTGTAAAAAAATATTACTTTGTTTCTGACATAGGCATAAGCAGACATTTCACAGTGGTTACTATTTAGGGCCACATTCTGCTGTACATCCTTAAACTGAATAGTACTTTTCCTCTACAAATAGTCACACTGAAGTCAATGGAGTTACTCACAGGCTGTGTCTAGACTGGCAAGTTTTTCCGCAAAATCATCTGCTTTTGCGGAAAAACTTGCCAGCTATCTACACTGGCCACTTGAATTTCCGCAAAAGCACTGACAATCTCACATAAGATTGTCAGTGCTTTTGCGGAAATACTGTGCTGCTCCCGTTCGGGCAAAAGTCTTTTTCCGAAAAACTTTTGCGCAAAAGGGCCAGTGTAGACAGCAGAGATTTGTTTTCTGCAAAAAAGTCCCCATCGTGAAAATGGCGATCGGGGCTTTTTGCGGAAAAGCGCGTCTAGATTGTCCACGGACACTTTTCCGCAAAAAGTGCTTTTGCGGAAAAGCGTCCTGCCAATCTAGATGCGCTTTTCTGAAAATGCTTTTAATGGAAAACTTTTCCGTTAAAAGCATTTCCGGAAAATTATGCCAGTGTAGACGTAGCCACAGTGTCAGGTACTACTTATGAGTAAGAGTTGAAGAATCATTCCCTTATAATAATCTAGGTAACTCCCTAAAGAGACAAAAAAAAATTAGGTGAGACTTAGGAACAAGAGGGGTTTAAGCCATATTGTATAAAGGAAAAAAAATCTATAAGAATTTTAAAATCTTAGTGGACTAAGGTTATGAGCCAAAGTAAGTGGAATTATCTCTATATGCTCTAAATTATCCTGCTTATAAATATCTTCAGGAGAACAGTACAATAAAAATGCAAATGAGATATAATTTTTCTGTATGAACAGAAAGTCTGTGCTTAACATGGGTAATTTACAGCAGATATCTTGTAAATCTCTCACAGCACTCTCTAAGTTTAGGGTAGAATTATCAACATATTTCTAAGCGGTTTGAAGTCTAACCTCTGGGCAAGATTGCTTATCTGCAAAGCCACCTGCATGTTGTGATTTAAACTAATAGGCTGAAAAAAGATAGAGTTGTATTAATCGGAAAATATTTTAAAAGGTTTTTCCATAATGCTACTTAGAAAAACTATTTTTAAACTCTCCACCCCGCAACCTCCCTGCTTCTCTCTAACCTGCTGAGCTTTCCTTTTCTCTCTTTAGAAGAGACCTGGCCCTTTCCCAGACACTTACATCTTCCAACCCCCAAAACACTCCTCCACAAACAACCAGTTTCCTGCGATTGGCTCCTCAAATTCCTTTCTCCATTAGTAGCTCCTACCCAACCTTCTCCCCACTGCCATCTACAGACTCATTAACATAACTGAGAAGTGGTGACAGTGATGCAGGGAAGTTGAGCCAGAGATTGGGAAAGCTGATTAGCATCATGGAAGTAGATCACATGAAAGCAGTATTACTGTAATTGATACAAGATGGCTGGGGGCAGCAATAGATATAAGCTAAAATTTTAAGTGGGACACTGCAACATACCTTAACTGCATGTGTGTTCATTGACTAACAGCACCTATGAAAGTGCCTTAAGTCCTCAGTCTAGGCTGCTAGACTTTGCATCAACATTATTTTCTTTTTGCGGTTTTGGAACTTGCACTATTTCACCCTTTATCAGGGCCTCCGGTGTGAGAAGCCAGGTAAAGGAGGCAGGTTGCCCTGGGGCCCAGTGATTTAAAGGGGCCCGGAGCTCCAAGCCCTTTCAAAGCCCCACGTGGCACGTTACAGGTGGTCAGGCTGGGGAGCCGTGGCATGGTCTGGAGAGTCCTGAGGACAGGCTGGGAAGACATGGCATGGTCTGGGGCTATGCTGAGGTCAGGCTACCCATAGTCCAGCCCCTTCTGCCCAAGATCCCACCCCTTCTAGGTGGTCTGGAGCCAAGCCCCCTCTTCTATGCTGCCCAGGTCCCGACGAAGTCTGTCGCCAACCCTGTCTTTTCTTTACACATATTTTGGAGGAACAAGGACAAACATGCTGTCCACACCTAAAACTTATGTCCTTTGAGCTACATTGCTCAGGAGAAAAAATTCACCTCTTGCACAGTGTAGTTAGGGTGACCTAACCCCCATTGTAGGCACAGTTAGATTGACAGATAAATTAGTCAATCAATCTAGCTACTGCCTTTTCAAAGATGTGGATTACTAAATCTGATGGGGAAAACCCCTTCCATTGATATAGGAAGCATCTACACTACAGTAGCATACCTGCTGCACCATTGCTATGTCACTGTAGGATGGACAGACTCTCAGAATTTCCAGTAGTATTCCCTAGATCAGGGGCTCTCAAACTTTTGATCTCTGAGGCCTCTCCCCCTCTCCTCCCCAACATGCTACAAAAAAAAATGATGAAAAGCCAGGGCCAGCATTACAGGGTAGCAAGCACGTCAGTTGCCCCAGAACCCCACTACAGAGGGCTCCATGTTCCAGTTTTATGGCATCAGCTCCAGTGATAACAACATTACACATGCTCTCTAGTTTATTTTGGTCGACCGCCTGAAACCTGCTTGTGCTCCCCCCCTCCCACCCCTCAGCCCGCCTCACAGAGCCATGGACCCTGGGTTGCGAACCTCTGGCCTAAAAGATGCTAAAAATTGCTTGAAGATGTATCTCATTGAAGCACCACTCCACAGTCACTGGACAGATGTCATAGTCAAGTATCGAGCCTGCCATATAGTAGAATTAAAAACATTAAGGATAGTTAATTTTCATCTCATGAGATCTTTGGTGAAATCCTGGCTCTTCTGACATCGATCAGAATTTTGCCATTGACTTCACTGAAGCCAGGATTTCACCTCCAATGTTTGTTTGCTTGCTTGCTTGCTTGTTTAAAGAACACATCAAAAATTACAGAGGACACACACAATCTAATTATAAAAAAATGAAAATATACCGAGAACAAAATGACAAAAAATTAAAAAGTCTATGTTCCTCTACGTCTTCATCTTAAACATTGCCAAACAAGAAGGTGAGGGGTTGTGTGGTATTAGAGACATTACATCTCCGATACAAATTAGAGATGTAAAATCCCGTTAAACCAGTTAAGCGGATAACTGTTATGTTTAACCAGTTAACCCAGATCCCGTGGGAGGAGAGCTGCTCTAGCCTGGCTGGATCTGCTGTGACACAGATTGCTCTGGCTAGGCTGGGCTAAGCGAGCCCGCCGCAAGGAGGGGCTGCATGGGCCCGGCCAGGCCTCGCCCACTGCACCGTGCTGCAGGCAGGGTCTGCTTTGGCTGGGCTCACAGCACTGAATGGGAAGCGGCTCCAGCCTCGCTGGGCTGGAGCACTCCTCCATCTGTACAGCAGTGAGCTCAACCCGACTAGAGCATCCCCAGCCCACAGCACAGCATGGTGGTACTAGCAGCGGTTAACTGGTTACCAGTACGCATCACCCAGTAACCAGTTAAACACTTACATCCATTTTTGACTGTTGACCATGTCGGCTAAAATTCAGTAGGGATCGTATTTTAGGGCTCTATAATAAATCCTGAAGGGAAGGGTTTCGGAGCCCAGGCTGCAGCCCAAGTGGAAATGTCTACATTGCTATTTTGAGCCCCATGAGCTTTAATCAGATGACGTAGGCTCTGCAAATTGCTACCATCAATTTGAAAAAGCTGTCTTTTTTTTTTTTTACAGTATAGATGCAGTCTAATAATGTTCTGTAGAAGATATAAAAAGCTGAAAATTAGAGCAACTATACTGCATACCATTGTACAGTAAACTTCCGATTATCTGGCACCTTTAGGATCTAGGAGGTGCCGGATTATCAGATATGCCGGACTATCAGAAGGGGGCAGTGCTATGAGGGGTCTGGGATGGAGTGGAGGGGAAGCGCCCCTCGGCGCTGCGGGACCAACCTGGCAGCACCCCAGCTGCTCTGCCCTGGGCTTCCCCGAGTCAGCCACTGGTCAGTTTCAGTAGCGGCTGAATCAGGGAAGCCGGGGGCACAGCAGCTCCAATTGTCCGGCTGCCCGGAGCACTTCCGGGTTCCAGATGGTGCCAGACCATCAGGAGTGCCGGACCATTGGATGCCGGGCCACTGGAGTTTTACTGTAATTGAAAAAGGTGAGGGGCAGTTGCTTGGGGGTGGGGAGGTTGTTTTATTTTAAAGAAAGTAGAATCTTTCTTAAGAATCTATACCAAATTCAGCTAGGTCATCACCAGGAGTAACTTGCACTGAACTTGATGGGAGTTGTGCCTATTTACACCACAACTGCTTTTGGCCCTTTGTATTGAAAACACTAATGCAACAATTCCAGGTAGGTTGAAAGACACCAGTGTTCCATGAAGTCATGGATATTAGTAACATTTACAACAGTATTTCACTAAAATTTTCAAGTATAACTACAGGCAGTCCCCGGGTTACATACAAGATAGGGACTATAGGTTTGTTCTTAAGTTGAATTTGTATGTAAGTCGGAACTGGCTCCAGATTCAGCTGCTGCCTGAGACAGAACAGCTGGGGCGCTGCCCGGTAGGTTCCCACAGCACTAGCTGCGCCCCTCCCCCCCAGCAGACCAGGGAGACCCGAGCAAAGCCGCCCAGGCGGCAGGGGTCCCACTGCCTGGGCGGCTTTGCTCCCGGGCAAACAAGCAAAGCCGCCCGGGGAGCTTTGCTGGACCCCCCCCCCTCAGCAAACCAGGGAGACTGGGAGAAGCTTTTCTCGCCCCGGAGGACACGGGTGGCGACCTGCCGCCCGTGAGTTCCAGGGCAAGAAAAGCCCCGTTCGTAAGTGCGGATTCGACATAAGTCGGATCCGCGTAAGTCAGGGACTGCCTGTACGTAGAGAGTACAGAGTACATTTATAAGCTATGTTTTAAGCTATCTTGGAAAATAAGCATTGTTAAAACGGACACAGGTCAAATTAGGACTGAAGTCACTCACTAAACTAGAATATCTCCTGAAGCATGGATACACCATTTTGCCAATGCAGTTATTCCCTCTTACCTTAACTGCATTGAAGCAGAAAGCGTACAGTACAATCACAACTACAAAGCTTCGAGAAATACTGTATAGGGCAGATATCAATCCAGCAGCAGCTGAAAAAAGAACATTGAAAGTTTATTACTGTCTAGATGAAACTAGTTGCAAGCAAAAGAAAAACCAGACAGGGCTTGCTCACCCAGAATTTAATTAATCTTGCATTACAGGTGTTAGTCTTTCTTTGCACAAAGAAAACCTTCGGTGTCTGGATAAGTTAATCAAGCTTCTCAAGAGACTATGGGTGAAATTCTGGCCTCACTAGGTCAATGGAAGTTTTGCTATTGACTTCAGTGGACCAGGATTTAACTTCAAATACTACCCTGCCGATATGTTGCCGCCTACAGTCTTTTCATTTTTTAAAGGAAAAGAGGATGCTGTTTAAAATGTTTAACCCTTATACTGATGCATCATTCCACTACAGAATTCCTCTGAAATAAAACAAAGCTAAAGATCAGCATATTTGGTAACACTCATAGGCTGTGTCTACATTGGCACCCTTTTCCGGAAAAGGGAGGCTAATGAGACCAGTCGGAATTGCAAATGCCCCGGGGATTTAAATTTTCCCCGCGGCATTTGCATGAAAATGGCTGCCGCTTTTTTCCGGCTCGGGGCTTTGCCGGAGAATAGCGCCAATCTAGAAAGGTATCTTTCAGAAAATAAACCCTTTTCCGGAAGATCCCTTATTCCTGATTTTAACTAGACTGGCACTTTTCTCCGGCAAATCCCCAAGCTGGAAAAAAGCGGCAGCCATGTTCATGCAAATGCCGCGGGGAAAATTTAAATCCCCGGGGCATTTGCAATTCCGACTGGTCTCATTAGCATCCCTTTTCCGGAAAAGGGTGCCAATGTAGACACAGCCATAGTAAGTAAAATTCTGGCTCTGTGGAAGTTGTGACAAAACTTCCCTTGACTTTGATGAAGTCAGGGTTTTACCCAACATGTAAGATCTGCTATATTATTCAGGAGTCAAGAAGTAAAAGTTACGCATCTGAATTTAGCCATCTGATTTTTTTCTTATTTGAGATAAAGAGGAAAACAAACCAGTTAATAGTCTCTTTCTCTTTTTAGGCTTCTCCCATGCCATGCTTGAAATGATGCCAGAAACCACCATGCTTCTAACATGTTTTTCCTAATGTGGAAAAAGATTTAAGTTTTGCCAAGGATCACATTAGACATACTAAAAACATTTCTGTGGGTTGTGGAGATAGTTTTTAGTCTAGTGCACAGTTTAAGTACTGCTCTTCTCAGAAAAATATTCTTGTCCACATACATGATAATACAAGAAACCATGTGTAAGTTTGTGACTGCCACTAGCATTGTTCTAACTGTGAGAATGGAGATTCAAAATATGCAGTACAAACCAGCTTAATTTCTGATTGTGGGCATAAGCAGATGAGCACAGGTTACAATAAACTACTTACCAGAACCACCAAAAAGCAACATGTCTATTTGTTCCAAGAGGTATATACAGAAGGTGTTGATTTGAGGGAAAAGGCCAAGAAGAGAAATTGCAGGGAAGCAATACAAAAACACTGAAATTAAAACAAGATGCACGTTAGCACATATTTGAATTTCACAATAACTAAACATATTTGTATGAAAACCAGGAATTTTCCTCATACTGGGATAAGCTACCATTCCATTATATGTTCATGTTTTCTGCAGTAAGTAGATATTAATATTAGAAACAATGGTTTTACAGGCATTTAATTGTTGTTTAAAATTATTTTTGTTTAATGTTTCTGTAAAAGTAATAAAAGGTAGCACTATGAAGAATTCATTCAAATCTATTTATCTCCAAAGCATTTTACCAACATTATTTCTCACAATTCTTTGAGGTAAATATTATTTTCCTATTTTACAGATAAATAAACTTATCCACAAAGAGGTACAGTTCAGTTCTACTTTGAAAAGTGATCTGGGGGAGAAGTGGGGAAATGGTATAATGTAGTCTCCATTTCTCAATCACATTCAAGATCAAATCTGTTCAGATTAAACGTAAAAAAATATTTTTTTTCCTTAACTCAAGGTCTCTGCAAACTCAGCCTGGAATTGCTGAGCTCTGGGTAATACATGCATCATTAGGGATAAGGATTCTGCAACTGGAATTTAGTTATCAGGTCTGCTGATAACATGTGAGCCAGAACAGACTCCAGTTCACTCTCTCATAGTTGCCTTGACTCTGCAGAACCAAGAGAATTAAAAACTAGTACAAACATATTTAAATTAGGGATATTATATAGTGTGCAATTGAATAGTCATGTAACTGCATCAAATTTAGCTGTTATATGACTATTCAACAGTCCCCGGGGGCAAGGTTGGCCCTTGCCACCTCATGCTGCTGCCTATCAGAGGTAGCAGAATAAAGTGTCAGGCAGGAGCTGGTCTGCAAGGGCAGCCAGTTTAAAAACCAGCTCCCGCCTGCCCCCCTCACCCTTCATGCAGCTGTGTCTCTGCTCATGGGGGGGGGGCAGATCCAGTGCTCATGGGGAGCCGGCTTAAAGCAGAGGCATCAAAGTGACAGGGGGAAATGCTTGTAGTCAACAGGATTAACTGATACACCCAGATTTATCGGTTAATCGTGTAGTTGTCTACATATTGACATTCGAAAGTTAAATAGTTTTTAAAAAGCCACAAAGGTAAACTGATCTATTGCGTAAGAAGGTGCCATTTATACATAGCCACTTTTCAGAGTGCCATCTCAATTTAAGACAGGACTATGCAGCACTTTAAAGACTAACAAGATGGTTTATTAGGTGATAAGCTTTTGTGGGCCAGACCCACTTCCTCAGATCAAATTGTGGAATTTTGACAATTTTCTTCCACAATTTGATCTGAGGAAGTGGGTCTGGCCCACGAAAGCTCATCACCTAATAAACCATCTTGTTAGTCTTTAAAGTGCTGCATGGTCTTGTCTTTTGTCTCAGCAAGACCAGACTAACACGGCTACATCTCTATTACTATCTCAATTTAAGTGACTCTTTAAGGTAAAAGAAAGCAGGATTAGCACACAAGGTTTGTGCTTCATGTCTTATGCTCGGATCATATCACTGTTGTCTCTATGTGCTCAATCTTGCAAAGTACTGAGCATGCTGGCCCTGAACTAGCAAAGCATTTAAGCACACGCTTAACTTTAAGCAGATGAATAGTCTCACCAACTTCAATGAGACTACTCACATGGTTAAATTTTTATCACATGCTTAAATGCTGTGCTGGATCATAGCCTTCAAAGTTCAGCACCTTGCATGATCGAGCCCTAAGCAAGCTGAACCACTGGGATGGGTGAAAATAATCAGGGAAGCTGAAGCCAAATATATTCAGGTGCACAGTATTATTGACAGACTCAAGATATGTGGTGGTCAGGGAGTGGCAGAACAAACAAAACAAGGAAGAAAGACAGGATTGAAGTAACGGCATGTTTAAAAAAATGAGATAAGCTGATTTTGAAGAAGAGATTTGTCTAGTAAAACCTGTAGAAATAAAAGCAGAGCATGTGCAAAAGAGCAGCCTATGAATTGTTGCCAACATAAGTCAAACTGAAACTGCATCATAAGGAACAAAAGGAAAATGTGATCTGTAGTCCTTATTGAAAGGAGGGGCCAATGTATGGTAAGTTACAGTTTTATTCAAAGAAAACAAACAATATGATAGTTATGTTGAGTGGGCCATTGGGATACTGTGGAAAATTGTGTTGCAAATTATATGTATCACTTGTCTCATTTCTTACAGAAAAATGTTCTGCTGTTCCTGGCAATTTTCCCTGGGAAGAAACAGGTATTTATTAGTTGTACCTGCTGGGCAGTATGCATTTTTTTTCGTATGTACTGTGATAATACAAAAATGCAACAAATTGCTGAAGTTTGTCTTATTTAAAACAAAAACAAACTTTACCAATACCATTTGTTTTCTTTGCTAAATTCCAATTATATCATTATACTTACAATCCCGCTCACTACACTGCATCTTGCTGGGTTAAAATCATACAACAATACACTCTTTTAGATCTGACTGCATAGAGTTGTGCTTCTTCATCTGGTATAGTCTACAAGTATCTAGCACTGTAGCACCTGCTGAAGAATTCAAACACAGGAGAGGCAGGACAAACTCCTGGGTCAGATGCAGAAAAAGTATAAGTGCTTTAGTGGTGATGTGAGTGACACAGCAGCTCAATGAATTGCACACCTATCTTGGTATTTACGATGTGCCCTTCTCTGTGGTACCCTAGCATTAACAGCCATTGTATATGCATAAAAATGTGCAGAAATACTGCGTTCTCCAACCCTTGCTTGTAAATGCCATTGAGAGTGCTTACAACCTCTGCTGCCTTTCCATCTCTCCTCTTCTTTTTCTAGTCATCTAATCTAGTCATGCCAAGTTTTCCTTGGATTGTTATTGAGCAAAAGCAATGTTATTGAGCAAGATGGCAATCTACCTAAAGTTATCTGGATTCCCTCCATGTGATCACAGAGATTCTTTGGTCCCCCAGACCAAACATTTCAAGATCACTTGAAATTCAGTGATCACAAGGAAGGTTTTGCAAAAGCCCAGCACTGAAATGAGAGATCCTCATTCTGAGGCAAAAGAGTCACTTAAAAGCCAGCTTCATGTTACTAGTTTGAAGTATAAACAATTGCTCTAACCACTGTGACCCAAGAATAGCCTGGTTAAGGGTGGGGGAGTAACTAATAGAACAGGAAATGGAACTCACTCACTGTCAGTGTGTCAGGAGGGGAGTGTGTGAATGAATGGGTATGACCATGAGAGGGAGGTTGGCTGAGAAGAGCATTCTTGTCATCTCAGTTCCTTCTTTGATGCTTCCTGTGTACTCCTAAAACACGTTAATCTTATCCTGTGTCAGGGAGTAGCCTGGAAAAGGGATGTTTAAAAGGCTCCTACTTTTAAAAGGACAGGATTTAGAAGTTTTCTGGTTTCACTTGGGAAGATCAAACAATTAAGGGAGGCTAGTTTCACAGTTAAAGCTGAATTATGAATTCCAGAGAGGGCTGACGTACAATGTATTCTTAAAAAATCTAGCACCTTTTTGTTTAAGTTGTATTACGTGTTTGCACATAAAACACGACCACTTGTGAGAGCTGGAAGACCACTACTTTCACATGCAGTTTGGGGTCTCCCTCCAGTTAAGTCACAGAATGTGTGGGGTTTATAGTTGGGAGGGAGTTATGCAGTTCAATTTACAATGAGGAATGTGAAAGTATAAACATAGAAATGATTAAAGTGATAAGGCCTGGGCTTATTGATTAACATTCACTGTGACACGCAGGCTCCTGCCCCACTCCTGGGGAGCTGGCTGCCACCCACGCTGCTACCTCTGTATCAGAGGCAGCAGTATGTATCAGGAGCTGGCTTAAAAAACAGATCCTGGAGCACACCGGCTGCTGCAACGCACTGCAGGTGCAGGTAACTGTATAACCTCTGCAGATTTTCAACAGTTACACGTTTACTCAATTACCCATTTTTTTAACATCCCTATTTAAAATACCATGAGAACTAGGAGCAATTTTGATGCAAGTACTTTAATTTTACATGCCAGCCATCTGGCTCAGTTTTGGTTTAGGTGGATCCCGTTCTTCCTGTATAGGCGCCTCCTTTCCCAAAAGCTTCCCTAGTTTTTAGGCCAAAATTAGTACTGTTTGTTTGCAATATGCCTTAACAGATTACAACAGGCAAGTGGGTGGTGGCAATTTTTTTTTTTAATTATTTTGCCATTTCCTTTTTCACTTCTAAACAAGGGGACCTTTTATAGAATCTTTTCCTGGTTCTTCAATGCAACATTCAAATGTGTCTCATCCACATTGAGAAGATACCCTGCAACACAGAAGCAGAAGGACTAGACTGCAGATATATCTGGAACCGGGAAAAATCAAAGTCCGGATAGTCTGTTGGTAGTGCTCAGAACCTACAACTTGGGCCAGATTTCAGAAATACTCAGCTTCCATGCAGGTACCTAAATGAACTGGCTGGATTTTCTGAAGTGCTCAGCATCTAGTAACTTCCATGGTTTTCAATTCAGATAGATTTGATTCAATATTAAATAGCAAATAAATCTTTATTGGGGTGATTACTTGTTTAAGGGCTTGCTAATGTGACATGGACCCTATATCACTAGTTCAAATCCAGCACAGGACAATAATCACCAAAATTTGCCATCATCTGGTGTCTGCTGTTCAGTGATGTATGGCAAGTGGTTATTTGCTGATTTCACTTATAACAAGTACCAAATATTAAGTACATAACCATTTACATCAACAAACATACTTTTATCATTTATCAGCTGGTATAGGCTCAGTTCTGCACATCTTACTTATACTAATTTCCCAATGAGGTCAACAAGATTAGATCCAATGAATAAACTGATTTAATGGCACAATCCGACAACCCTTTAAGCTGATAGCAAAAAAAGGAATTGATTTATCATTGATCAAGTCCTAAATGGATTTCCTAATATGGCACAAGCCCATTTAACACACATTTAACATGTAATGATGTTATGCATCTAACAAGATTTTACTGAATTTAGTTTGTTTCACAATCTTGTAATAAACTTCTTATAGTAATTCATGATGCAGCTTCAGAATGACCAGTATCTTAGTCAGACTTCCAAGTGCAACAATTTTGGTTGATTTTATTAATATGTATATTGTTTCACAGTTATCAGAAAACATAGTACTTCTGGAAAACTTTAGTCTTAATATTGTATGACCCTCCACCCCAACAAAAGTTCATTGATTTCTCAATACAGAACTCAGACAACACTAAAATAAATTGCAAGCAACATATGTTATGCTGTCATATTTTTCACTTCATGCTGTACCTATAAAGGAGCTATTTCCACAGGTGAAATCCCAGCTCTCTTAAAGTTAATTTGAAAACTTCCATTGTCTCCAGTGGGACTAGGATTTCACCCTATATTAGTACAATTTAGAGTACTGAAAACAGAAACACCTGAATATCTTCACCATAAAAAAAACCTATTAAAGTCCAGACTGTTCTAGCTGTCCAGCATCACAATATGTAATCATACACACAAGATCTACATTCGAATCTACATTCATATATCATGTAGTGACAGAACGGTTTTTCTACTTTTTGAGAAGGACACAAAGTTTACCAATCTCAAAAATCCAGAAGCTTGATTTGATAACATGTTTTATGAGTAATAAGAGGTTTTCCAACTCTTTGGCTAAGAGAAAACATTACAACATAACTGTTGCTGTATGGAGGGAGAATTGCATTATAATGGAAGAAAATGTTGTATGGGAGTGCAGGGATTATGTCAATGCCCTTCTTTCTCAATCAGGCAAACTATAGCCCTTAAACCAGTGTTTCTTAAACTGTTTAAGACCGAGAAACACAAAACAATATATTTTTTTATGAGAAAAACTAAGGATTTTTTGTTGAGGAAAAAAAAAGGCTGGGGGGAAAAAAGGGTCGGGGGGAAAGTTATTGAGAAAAAAAGGTCATCTGCCCCTTTAAGGGTGGCCATTTTGAACTCTGTTCTCCATGGCACACGTCCTACTGACAGTTTAAGAAACACTGCCTTAAACCCTTAGATAAAAGAAAATTTTGCCTTTTGACTATGGAAGAAGAAGAGCCAGAAATGATGCCTTCGTCTCCACTCAAACAAGTAAACTTACAACAATTACCTGCTTTCACAGCTAGAAAACAAGAAGAGGGTGAGATGCTTAAGGCAGCTGTCTTCTATTTTTATAGGTTCCAAATGCCTGTATGAGTCTGTAATCCCTCTCCACTTCCCTCCCTCTTTTCCAATCTGCTTCAAGAGTCTGCTCTGTGATGTCTTTGAGGTCCACCAAAATTAACACATTTATAACCTCTTTCATTCTATTTCGTTGCTATAGTTTTTCATGTATCTTATCTCAGGGGTCATTTAGGATTCTTGCTGAATTATTTATCAGCATTTTTACTATTCACTTTTGACAGACAGATAAAATAAGATGTAAGAAGAAACTGTAATGAGAGAAAACGAAACTAATGAAAATAAGTGATGCAGGTCCTTGTTTTCTCCCTAGTCTGTGGTGAGGGGAAATGGGAGCCAATAAGTATATGTATTATGGCAGAAATCCACCCTAAAAATAGTAGAAGCAAACTTTACCTGCAGCTACACACAGGTATCACAATCACAGATGGAAAAGTCCCATTAGTCATCTAGTCCGTGCCACAAGCTTGCTCCCTCCAGTACTTTGTTTTCTCTTGTTTTAAATTTCCTAAATAACTGGGTTGCCTCCATTTACTTTGGGGGACTACTCCACACCCAACCCATCTCAGTGTGAGGAAGTTTCCTGATATTAAGTCTAAACTTTTTCTTTGAATTTCATCCCATTATTCGTCATTAGCATAAATTACACCACTCTCATTAGCAGGGCTCGACAAATAATGCAATCTACTCGCCCGGGGCAAGTAGATTGCAACCCTGAAGAGCCGGGTTTGGGCGATCTGCGCATGCGCAGAACAATCTGCTCATGCGCAGATCACCGGACAGCGCGGCTGGCGAGCGGGACTCGCCGCAGTTCGGTGAGCCCTGCTCATTAGTTATATCCTTTATTATCACGGCAATTGTTACAATGTCCCCTTCCGCCCCCATTACTGTTCACACACTCTTTAAATTCCATCATGAATCAAATAGCTAAATCTGTAGAGCCACCTCTTATTTGTTACTCTTGTCTTAACTATCATCAGTTTGCAAATATTTTACCAGGATGAGGTGCATAGACAATACAGTTTAGCAGGCGTGACTTCCTCAGAGCAGCAGAAAGGAAAGAATATTGCTGGTCAGTGATATGATGTCTGTGTGTACATGACCACTGTACAAAGAATAACCACATTTCACATATAATATCTTTTTTCTAATTTCATCAGTGACAGTTCTCCACAGAGAATACAGATACAAACCTTATTGTATTAAGAACTGATTTTAGGGTGAGAGGATTCCCAACCCCAACATATTCTGCATGTTGAATCATTTCGAGTTCTTGTACAGGTTTCACCTTCACATCAAGGGTTCTCAAACTTCATTGCACCACAACCCTCTTCTGATAAAAGTTACTATACAACCCCAGGAGACTGTAATGAAGCCTGAGCCCCACTGACTCAGTTGGGAGGCCTGTAACTTGAATACCAACACTCAAGGCTGAAACCCTCAAGCTTTGGCCTGAGGTGGCAGGGCCTAGGTTTTGACCCTGGGTCCCAGCAAGTCTAACCCAACCCTGGAGACCCCATTAAAATGGGGTCCTGACCCACTTTGGGGTCCCAACCCACAGTTTGAGAACCACTGTTTTACATGAGTGAAGGGGCCAAAAGACACTTCTCCATAACATTCATTTGACTCTTAACATGAGAAAAGGTAGGCTCCTCAACCATTTTATTTTTACATTCCCAGGCAAAGTATCAACTCACCTATTACATGGTCTCTGGCTGATTGGAGAGATCCAGGCGAAAAGAGCTTCAAGCCATATACTGTGTAAATTGTAGGATTTTTGTCTTTAGATCCAGCATCTAACAGCAAAATAAGGCCACACAAAATACAAAAATAAACTGGTCTGCTGTACATTATGATTTGATTGTGTCCCTGGAAAAGACAAGCAAACAAAATATTTCTTACTGTTGTACTTCATCTTCCTTTTTATGTCCATGACAACATCTAGGCACTTCATAAAACTGGTAAGGGGCAGAAAAGCCAGGCAATAAGTATTTTCTATACCATATTCCTGCTCTTCCTCTTCTAGTCTTAGTCCAATCTATATGAGCTCAGTTCTTTGAGTCCTTCTCCTCCATTCCACTTTGTCCTCAGAAAATTCACAATGAATCAAATGCTTTCATTTGACATCCATTCATCTAGTTTTGGGACTTCCAACATTTCTCTTACTCTCCACTTCTAAATTTAACATTCTGCTTCCTATATATTCTTTCAGTCTTTTTGCATATCCTAACCATCTAAGCCTGGATTCCTTCAGCTTTTCTGTAATTGGTGCCACTTTTGCATGTCCCCTAATTTGTTTGTTCTGTTAATTAGTAATACAATGCTACAAGTGATTTTATCCATTTCAGAATAGTCAAAGGCATAAGTAGCAATTAAAGAGCAAGGTGCTTATCTGCCATTTGTGCCTTATAAAATCTGGCATTTGTGCTTTTGAAAATCTGCTCTTTCAGGCCTTTCAAAAATAATTCAGCATTTGTATAGAAGTAATTTCCATACTCCAAGAAAAATCTAGATCTAGCTGTATTTTGCTCTTTAATAACAAACTTTACATTTGCATTTTTCTTTTCAAATGTAAATAAAGTTAGTTTTAATCAGTGTCTGGCTTTATGTACGCTGCCCTTTATGTCCAACATTTATTAAATGAATAATAAAATTACAGTTTTTAATTGATATTATAATTTGCATTACATTAAGACAAGGGAGTAATTGCTGCCAACATCATAGAAAAGCTTTATGACTCTCACAGGTATAAAGTTTCAACTTTTCTTCTTTAGTACATTGTGTGTATGTTATGTCTTATTGTAGATCACAACAGAAATAGGTTTAAAGATCTTGATTTAACCAGTCATATTACACAAAATCAATACACAGTTTGTCAGAACAAGCAGTTTCAGCTCAGACAACACCTTCCAGCTCACCTTCTCTAATTCAGGAAGGGTAGGGATGGTACAAGGGAAAATTAATCCTTAGAAAAGATATACTTGAGTTCAAATGTAGCTCTCTTTCATCTCTGTGGCATAGCTCCTATTTCTCTTTTGCCTCTGTTTCACTCCCTAATGCCACAATTATAGCTGGTTCCCTACTTTAATGTTTCGGCTCTGCACCAAGAATCCTAATACTGTTGCCCTTCTTGGGACACAGCTTTATATTGGAGAAGACAGGAACGGACTCCAGACATTTCCAGATTTTCTGGGCTAGATCCAGAAAAGAGATTTAGATTCAGCATTGTAATGCCTTACTTTTAATTACCCTGACATGACCATCCAATGAAGTCTACCATCCCAAGTTAGGTCCCCAAATTCCCTATACAATGCATGGGGAGCATCAGGTATCCAAGAATGGAATCAAAAGCTGACACTTAGGGTACGTCTACACTGCACGGCTATTTTGGGATACTAGAGGCATCCTGAAATAGCTACCCCACGTCTACACAAGCCGCCTGTTATTTTAAAATATTTTTCGAAATAATGGGTATGCTATTTCGCCATATCGGTAAACCTTGTTGCACGAGGGCTAAAGGATGGCTCAAAATAGCGTGTTAGTTCAGAATTTGGCACTGTGTAGATGCACCAAATTTCAAAATAAGCTATTTCGAAATATATTCGAAATACGATACACAATTTGCATAGTGCAAATTGTGTATCTTATTTTGAGTTTAGGGTTCTGTGTAGATGCACCCATACTTAGTAAGATACTTAGTAAGCTGGGACCTGACTAAGCTAACCAATGGGAGATGCTACTAAAATGGATGAGACTTAGGTCCCACTCTCAAATAGAATTTGGCACCTCCCTCTGTCTAAGAGTCACAGCCTGAACCCTCTCTTGGAGTCAGGCACCTAAGTAATTTCTCGCACAAAATAATGGAGGGGTTATAGTACTCTCGTGGCGCGGGGGTTACCCAGGTTCAAATTCCTTCTCTGACTCATGCTGCTGTAACTACTTAAATAAGATTAAAGAGGGATCAGGAACACTACCACCTATGAAGTTTTGTGCAAGGCTTGATCTGGAAAGAGACCTCTAAGGGTATGTCTACACTACCCCGCTAGTTCGAACTAGCGGGGTAATGTATGCATACCGAACTTGCTAATGAAGCCCGGGATTTGAATTTCCCGGGCTTCATTAGCATAAAGCCGGCGCCGCCATTTTTAAAAGCCGGCTAGTGCGAACCCCGTGCCGCGCGACTACACGCGGCACGGGCTAGATAGTTCGGAATGGCTACGTAGTTCGAACTATCTAGCCCGTGCCGCGTGTAGCCGCGCTGCACGGGGTTCGCACTAGCCGGCTTTTAAAAATGGCGGCGCCGGCTTTATGCTAATGAAGCCCAGGAAATTCAAATCCCGGGCTTCATTAGCAAGTTCGGTATGTATACATTACCCCGCTAGTTCGAACTAGCGGGGTAGTGTAGACATACCCAAAGAGTGCCTACCAAATTAGGCCCCACAAGTGAGATCAGGAGGACAATGCCTTGTTTGAGGATTTCACTGCAGTTTATGCATGAGCTAGATACCTGGGACGTAGATGGTTGGGCACACTCCCAGTGGCAGAAATTTAAGGTGTCACGTGGACTTCATCAGAGGAAACCTAGGGAAGTTAGGTTTTTGAAGATCTAAATTTTCAACTTAAGTATCTCAAGCTGCAGTAAGGCAGCAAAATCCCTTTTGGATCTAGCCCTCTGTGTCCCATAGCTGAAATAATCCTTGACTCAAAGGTATAGATGGGGCAGTTTATGAGCAAGAAAAAGGAGGGGGAAGGAATGCACCTGGAATGGGCATTGGGGTTAATTCCTTTCATTTAAATTCCTCCTGCTGCTAGCTCCTCAGGCAGAGTTACTACTTGATGAGGCAATTAGGAGGCAAGAAGGAAAGAGAAACATGGACCTTCAAAAGCACCAGAAAAAAGAAAGGGTAGGAACACTACTTCTGTGATCTAGGTGGGAAAGCTTGCATTGGTCTAGTTCACCCAGTTGCAAAGCTCTAGCTTCCTCTGTCAAGTTATCAGAGTGTTGGCAGACATTTCCCACTCAAAATTCAGCTTCATATTTTTAGCTAATATTGCAATGAGAACCAGAAATCTTTCTGTAAATCAGAGACACCTGCCACCTGTATTCTAAGTAACTTACAGAAGGGTATGTCTATACTAGCCCCCTAGTTCAATCTAGGGAGGCTAATGAGGGCGACCGAAATTGCAAATGAAGCACGGGATTTAAATATCCCGCGCTTCATTAGCATGTTCCCGGTCGGTTGCCATTTTAGAAATTGCCTAGCCTGAAGTAACTGCCCGCATCTACACACGGCAGTGAAACAGGGCTTTATTTCAGAATCCCAACTCAAATTAGCTGGTAAACCTCACTGCAGGAGGAATAACAGCTAATTCAATTTAGGGCTTTAATTCGGAATCCCGTTTCACTGCCGCGTGTAGACACGGGCAGTTACTTCAGGCTAGTCAATTTCTAAAATGGCAACCGGCTGGGAACTTGCTAATGAAGCGCGGGATATTTAAATCCCGCGCTTCATTTGCAATTTTGGTCGCCCTCATTAGCCTCCCTAGATTGAGCTAGGGGGCTAGTGTAGATATACCCGAAGTGTTTACAATGAACATTTTTCTATTTTTTTAAATATATTTTTATCATTAGCCAAGTCCTTAGTGGGAATATATTTCCTATATTATTACAATGGTTATTGCTGTTATCACCAAAATGATGCCTCGCACAGCCTGCTTTAAAACAAACCCTTACCCTGTGCAGTCAATCTCATCTTATTTCTGTTTAATGAATTTACCATTCAGCTAAAGTCTTGCCCTAGGATTTCAACCTGAAGTTTGCTTAGCCCAGACCCTAGATCTTCTCCAGAGAGAGTGTCACTGACATCTTGACTGCAGCAACTAGCCAGCTATCCAAAAGTGTTGGCAGAACTCATTCAACCCTTATTTCACAGGATCAATGCCTGCTAAAGGTTGGGTGTTTTGGGCAGAATTGGCTGGCCAAAAGTTACCTAATGATCAAAAATTAAAAGGAAACATTTTAAAAACTGCCCGTTTGATACTGTAACAACCGAGCTAGCTCATTAATGGGTAGCTTCACCTTATCCAGACTGAGCTGGAGGGTGATGGTCTAGCCTGCAAAGGGCACAGCCTTGCTTAGTTTAACAACCAGCCAGTTAAGGCTCCATAATTCTCAAAGGCCATTAAAATGAAGTGTCTGTTGTAAGCCAGAGGGGACTGGGGCTGCATGCAAGTAGAAGCAGGCCGGAGGCAGCAGGGAAATGCCTGCAGAGGGAAGGTTGGGGGAGCATAAGCCTGAGAACTGGGACTACAAGTTGAAGTCTGGGAAGGAAACCTGTGGAGCCTATTGCTTGGAGTACCATCAGTGCTTGCCTCTAAGCTCACAGTACATAGAGCACCCTGCCAGATATCAAGAGGACAGGTGTTCACCACACACAGTGACATCCTGCAGTGTGGGCAGTTACACTACAGAAGCATGGCTATTTTCACATGCTCTAATTGTGAGACCAAGTAGCTATGATGGCAATTCTAAGGGCAGGCACTCCCAACATTTCCTGAACATCCTTGCTTTTGGTCAGGCTAGAAATGTCTTTAAAAACCCTCTTGCAACCCACCTAACCAGTGCTCAAATTGCAGAGGACAGGAGTAGGGTGTTCTTCACTTCTGCCTCATGGTCCCCCTCTCACTATTGGTTAAATTAAAGCAAGCCTCTTGACACTGAGGGACCCACTATTTCCCCCCCATAATTATCTGGAACTGCACATCCCCATAATGAAAACTCTTTAAAAAAAAGTATTTTCAGGCATTTAAATAATTCAGTTTATTTTCTGGGAGGTGGCTGAGTCCATTCTTTTTTGTTCCTCAATTTGTTTTATTCACCTCTTAAATACTGTACATTTTCATAAAGAGTTTCCTGCCAGACCCTTCACTACCAAGGTCTAGCCTCAGGATTTTAATTTTCAGAAGGCCTGATTCCTTTCACTGTTTCCTTCTACCAATCTCCAATGTAGTTTGGGTAGAAACACATTATATTGTGTTCCCAAGGATATCTGACCTTTGCTGCTTTTTTAAAGAACTCCCATAATTACAGGTCTGATTCTGCAAAGTTGACGTTGGTCTTTTTTTCTCATCAATCGTTCTTTGTTAAAAAAAAATCAAAGCTTCACTGAGCGCTGAACTGATGCCACCTCATTCAGGCTGAAAGCTCATCATATCTCACAAGCTAAGTCCTGTTGGCAGCTGGATGAGAGTTCTCAAAGGAAAATGCAGATTTCTCCAGGAAATGACTGATGGTGTGGGTGAGTTAGTAGGTGGGACCTCTTTTCTCAAAACCAGTATTAAATGTATATCCTGACCTATGGTGTTGCTGAGTGGCATTGTACTGTTAATGGTGCTGTTTTCTGGGGAGGCTTAAAAATGAGGACCCACCCACTCTCCACTGTAAGAGTTCCCAGTGCACATTTTGCAAGAGAGTGTTAATCTTTTTTTTCTTGTCTCTGTTCCAATTTGCGTAATTATATTTTGCTTTAAAGCCCTGTGCAGTTTCAGTCAGCTATAGTATTCTTCTTCCTGTCCTTAATCATTGTGTAGTGACACTATATGCTGGTGAACAGCTGCAGCTTTTCTTCCCGGGATTGGCCTGATTGTAACAGTGAGTGAAGCAATTCCTGTTTGTGTACTGAAATCTCATAGCAGTTTTGCCTATGTAAGGATAGTTGGATCAAACTCATGGTTTGTGGGATTCTCTGGAATGAAATGCACTACATAAAATGTACCGTACCACCAGCATTATTCTATTTTTCGTATGAATGTGAACTATTTTGATTGTACATTAATGTACCTGCTACCTGTAGTGATATTCCCCATTAAGTGTTGTTCTTTGTTTCAGGTATATCACTTTGAAATGCTGAACTCCCTTAGGAATGCTTCAGTGGAGGATAAATAACCCTGTATACTTACAAGAAGTTAAATGTCTTAAGTTTACATGATTCAAGCTGGTTCAAAAAACATTTCTGTGGGGTGAGGAATGGAGAAAATACCAACATATATTTAAAGAAAATATTAACAGCTTTTCTGACAGCAAGCTCAAGGGTAAAAAGAACATTTTATACACTGGCAAGTCAAAGGATGCCCTGAGTGTGAAAAGCCAAGATCAAAGTGACAAGGTTTCAGGTTTGCCTTGTGAAATGTTGCCGTAAACCCATTTGTATTTCCAAAATGTAATGTAAGTGAGCATCTCTTCTCTAATAAAAAAGCCATTTCTTCACAATCCATTTTTTAAATGTGGAAGAAGGGACAAAGTGACCATATTTTTTGGGCCTTCAGCTTGAATCATACTTTGATATTAATATTGACAGATTATAATCGCTTTTGGGATCAATCAATTAGCAAGACAGCAGATTACTAGGAACTGGCATGCTTACACTGCATTTTGGGTTCATGAAATGTGAATTAAGTCAAAGTGAAGCCTAGTTAGCATTTAATCATGGCCTCAATAGTATACGAAAGGCTGCAATTTTCTGTGTCTCTTTAATTAGTTATATGTCCGTGAAAAACCAAGTAAAAATAGAAACCTTGGTATTAAAATGAGGAGTGTTTTCTAATTGTTTTAATGTGTTATTCATTTACCTTAGAGACAAACCACACTCAAGAAAAACACTTAAAAAGCACAGAATTTTAGGAACAATTCCTCAGTGTCATGTACACTAATGATGAAAGACTATTTTAGCTTTGTGCTACATTTTTGGTATAGTGCTAAAGTAAAAATCTGGGTAACTACTTTAAGTATTATGACTAGCTAGCCAGAGGTTTAGCTCCAAACATACTTTATTCCCAAGCAGACATATGATTGTGCACAAATATGTTTACAGTACAGTTTGTTAAATTTTATTCCTGCTACTGAATATGTTGGAATGAGGTCTCCTATGCAGAATTAATGGATCTCCATTTATCAGATGATCTCTAAACAGTTTAAAAAAGGTGGGTAAATACTATTTCCCCCACTCCACAGATGAGGAAACTGAGGTACCAAGAGATTATTTAAAATCAGACAGTGGGTCACTGGAACAGAGTCAGGAGCATCACTGTGTCCACAAGGACCCCAACTATGTAACACCTTGACTGGTAGGGATAGACTTTAGAGCTGAGAAATATTCTCACCAACTTTAATCACAGTGAAATCACAGCTCTTACGTATTCCTGTTATGTTGATATTTGTCTGAAGAGGATTTGCTTACATGAAATGTGTGAGTCCATCTTGAAAGTCTCTTTGTGGATGCAGCATATGATAGGATAGAAATTAGAGAAAAGAAAGGCAGCAGCAAGGATGCGGATGTGAGAGTGGGAAATGCTCAAAGGAGAAACAGAAGGTGATTCTCTGCTTTCAAGTAGGGTTTCCAGGTGTCCGGTATTCACCTGGACAGTCCGGTATTTTCGCCTCCTGTCTGGTAAAAAAATTCAGAAAATACCAGACACCGAAGATGTCCGGTATTTTCTGTTTTTTCCCCCGGCCTGGAGGCAAAAATGCCAGGCACCTGTCAACCCTACAAATACTCAGCGCCCTAACCCCCAACACCCCCAGCCTCCAGCCCCCTTGCTTATCTGGTTCCGCAAGGCTGCCGGCACAAAATGGCTGCCGGCAAAAGACCAAGAGGAAGTAATGACTCCCCTGGGTGTTAGTGCTCAACTGCTCCCCTGTTCCTATCCCTGCACTCACGGTTGAAGGGGACATGCTGTTTTAATATTTAATTTTTTTGCTCAACAACTTTGGTCTTCCACCCCCCCCCCCTTTCTTTTTCTTCAACAGATTTTTTTCCTGTTTTTTTGGGGAGGGGAAGGGGGTGTTCGGAATTTTTGTTTCAACCATCTGGCAACCCTATTTGGTAGTAATCTAGACTTCTGGAGGTACCTAAAAATACAGCTATACACCTGGGCTACGTCTACATTGGCATGATCTTGCGCAAATACTCTAACGCAAGAGTTCTTGCGTTAAAGTATTTGCGCAAGAGAGCGTCTACACTGGCATGTGTCTTTGCGCAAGACATTTGCTTTTGCGCAAGAGCATCCGTGCCAGTGTAGACACTCTCTTGCGAAAGAAAGCTCCAATGGCCATTTTAACCATTGGGCTTTCTTGTGCAAGAAATTCATGTTGCCTGTCTACACTGGCCCCTTGCGCAAGAACAGTTGCGCAAGAGGGCTTATTCCTGAGCGGGAGCATCATAGTTCTTGCGCAAGAAGCACTAATTTCACACATTAGAACATCAGTGTTCTTGCGCAATAACTCCCCGCCAGTATAGACAGGCAGCATGTTTTTGCGCAAAAGCAGCCGCTTTGGTGCAAGATTGCACCAATGTAGACACAGCCCTGGAGAGCAGCCAGACACTCTAAAAAGGGAAGACATACCCCCTTTTTCCCTTGGCACCCACCTGTTAGGGTGATATCCTGACACATTTGCCATTTAATGCCCCAAGGAGCAATTATTTCATAAGGCATGAAAGACCACTCAAGCCCCCCAGGCCTAGGTGACAAGCAGCAGTAGAAAAAGAGGAATTGCTGCTGGTATGCCTGTTGATGGAGAGTGTCTCAACTGTGCCTCACCTGAAGGTGACTGCTCAGTTCCTAAAGCTGGGAAGCGGATTGTTGGCAGGAGGCAACAGTTCCTATGTATCCCACAGCAGCACTTGCTGGAGAGATCAACTGGAGATGGGGCTTTTTTCATATATGTAAGGACCAGAGAAAAGTACATTCTCATTCCTTGCCAGCTGCTGATCTGGCTACACTGAGCATGGTCCCAGACAAGGCAGCCTTCCATTGAACAGGGATGCAGGAATTGCAGCTTATCACTGACAAAAAAGAATTGTATACTTTATGGAGTAATCTCCAAGGTGCTACTTGCTTTGAACTGGTCAATTTCACCATAATTTAAAAACTTCACCCTGGTAAAGCTGGGTCCTTCTGAATCCTCCTGCAACATTTTTAGTTTGTTAATTTAAAAAAAAAATATTGGGATCAACTTGTTGCATTATATGCACAGCTGGTTGGTAAATTATTTTTCCCTTGTGAAAATAGTCAAAAACAACTTTTTTCAATTTTGTCAAATTATGTATTTGAAATGTTCAGGTTTTGGGATTTTGGTGTAAAAATTAACAACCCAATCCTTATTATCATTTTTCAACAAAACCTGAACATTTTCTCCAAAATAGTTTGGTTTTTGTTCGTTTTCCCAACAATTTTGGTTTAAGCTGAAAAGCCATTTTCCAATTACAAATAATTTGATGGGGAAATTTCAGCCAGGCCTATTAAATATTTTTCTCCTGTGTAGCTGTATATCTGAAAGACAAATCAAATTGGGGGGGGGGGGCGGAGAGGAAAAGCGGAAGAGAAGAAGAGGGAGGGTGTGTGGGGTAGGAGGAACAGCAGGGTCTTGTGAATAAAATCCATATTTACAAAAGTATCTGGGCACATAAAGGTGACAGAAAGAAGACTAGTCCGATTTACAAAAGTGTCTAAGCAGACGTTAGGTGGGAGTTACTTGCCTAAGCTGTTTTTCTGCCACCCAGGACCTTGAGCAATCATTTAAACAAATTTAGAGCAAGCATAAAATGCTATCAAATTAAACAATAGCATTTTCAGACATTTTCTATTGGTCTAATGACCTATCCAAGTGCAGGACAATTGAAAATAAGGCCCTACCATCTCTCAGAAAGCATTAGAATGGTCAGTAGCAAGAATTAGGTGACTAAGCAATAAAAGCAGGCAACATTCCAAACTAAATGCCTGAACAAAACAAAAGTACTGAAAACATAACATTAAACACCAAACAAAGAAACTAAACATTAATCACATCAAATGAGCTCTACATTGTACTCTGAAGCTCATTAACCTCAGGCTCTGGCAGGCAACTAGTTGGAAAAAATTTCAAGAGACAGAAGTCGTATATATATATATATATCTTCCTATCTAAAGTGTATCCATTCACCTTGGAATCTGACACTATTCTGCTGAGACCCTTGCTTTGTCCACAGAAATAAGATCCCAGAAGACTTCATTAGGCTGCTTCTTGCCTTATGCTGAAGTCTGCTGGGATATCTACCACAAAACCTGGTCCCGGACCATACAGGACTTTCAAGTTAGTCAGCAACACTTTAAATTGCATCATGAAGTGAATAGGAAATTACTGTAGACATCTGAGCACTAGCCTTATATGCTCATAGTGACACACTCCACACTAGGAATAGCTATACTATGCCTACGGACTACATTAATAAAGTCTAAGGCCAGAAGTGATAATTGTAAACATCTAGTCAGACATCCTATATAACCTGGGCCACAGAAGTCCCCCAAAATAATATCTAACGCACCTCTTTTAGAAAAAAAATCCAATTTTGATTTAAAAATTGTTAGTGATGGAGAAACCGTCCTAGCCCTTGGTAATCTGTTGCAATGCTTAATTACCCTCTGCCAATAGCCATAGATTGGGTGAGAGGGGGGCATCTTTTGGGTTGGGAGCTGCTGAAAAATCAGTCAGGGACCACACAAAAGAGAGAAGCAAACCTCCCACACACATTCCCCTTGCCCCTTCTACACTCTCGGGTGGGGCCAAAATGAGATCAGTATGTAGGAGGGAGCTGCTGGGAAGTGTGCTTGGGGTGTGGGGTCTGGGTAGGAGGAAGGGTGCAGGAGGGCTAGGTGTTGGTGGGTCTGATAACAGGACAGGAGTGGGCTGAGGGTGGGAGACTGGCAGGAGGTAGGGTGCAGGAGTGGAGTGAGGGTACTCGGTCTGGGCAGTAGAAGGACAGCAGGGCTGGATCACCAGTTCCCCAAAGCTGGGGGGAGGGGGAGCACTGAGCCTCAGGGGCCATATCCAGGCAAGCCAGGGGCTGGATCTGGCCAGGGGGCTGTAGATTCCCCATCCCTGCCATAGATGATCAAAGGAACGAGGGGCCACTGTAGCCTGAGAATCCAAGAACCTTCTCTGGTGCGCATCTTAGTTTTAATGTGGCATGTTTTAGCTGTGTTGTCATTCAGGTCTATAACACTGATCATTCTTTAATCTCCCTGCTGTTCTGCATCCTCGCATTAGTATCAAGCAATCTTATCTACTTTAATTTTAATGTAGTTATGTGAATTATGAAGTACAGTATGGTATTCTTTCAAGCTTACTTGTTGTCTTATTTTTAATGATGCTCACTAATTCCAACATGCCTTTATTGATAAGTCTCATCTTATAAAATTTAATAACTTTTAAGTGATTATAATGCATAATGCAATATGGATTAAGTCTTCTCACTTAATTTATGTTAAATATGCCTTTCATGTTTAAAATGTTGAATGAAAAGATACTGTATAATATTTTTTCATAGGTACTTCTGTAAGACACATTAAAAAACTTAAGAAACCAATACTTGTGGGAGGGCAGAAGAGAGAATCAGGTATATCATCACTCTGTTGTAATACTGCATGACATGTCAAATATAACATGATGGATGATGTTATAACAATATTTTTACTGGGCCTGTAAAATTCTAGCCATGCTATTGCATGAAAATATGCCTCAGTTAAACTTCATTTGTTATTTTGTCTTTGATGCCACTAATAATTTAAGATAGGATGTGATTATAATGAAGTTTCAATTATGCTGGTCACCATCCTTCTTTTAATCATATGTGCACTTATCAATGTTTGCATGTGCAGTTGACTTGATTGTTCTTCACATTATTGTGAAGAGAAATGTTCGGTGAACCGACAGATAAGGTCTATATTTGGCATTGACAAAATTAGATCTTTACTGAGGTCAGAATATTTTTTAAGTCATTGGAAATAACCTACACTGCAAGAAGTGGAATTGTAAACTAATGTTTATCAACATTGTGCCGTTTGCAGTTAGGTATGATCACCTGCAAATGTGCAATAGGGAAGTAATTTCACAATTTCTAGGAATGATTGAGGCAGAAAAGGAAATTAAGAATCCTTCAGAGTTCACCTTGGCAGAACTTACACTGTAAACTGCACTGAACCTCGATTTAAACATGAATTTGTGTTTCCAGTTTTCAAAATGACAAAGGCTAATATGCACTGTCAAAGGGAAAGAGTCCAGGACAGAGCTGATTTATAGTTCCAGCGCTCCTCATCCCATTCCCAATAGCAGCTTGCAAAGAGCAGCTGCTCTTTTACCCAGCTGCCAACTTCCCAGATGATGGAATCTAAAACCAACAAACTGCAGGATAAGTTCAGTTCCTGAGTGAGCACACAAAACATTTTGACTTGGAGAAAAAGTTCAGTCCTCCTCCAATAGTGCACTAACTTCTGTTTTTGCTTAGATTACATAGCATTAGGTTTCTAGATAACTGTATTGATTTTGCCCATTCCCCTTATCTAGTATTTGTTTGTCTTACATTACAGCCAGGCAACTGATAAGTGCAGAAACACAGATGTTATGTGTTTTATGTAATGTATCCAATACCACAATTCCATTTCCTTCACTACCCCAGGAGTAACATATGCACTGGATCCATTTCCCTGGGGTATATATTATTCCTGGAAATGATAATTCTGTGCCAGAAAACCAATGCATTTTCAATATAGAATCAGTATTTCTAATGTACTACACGTTGGACTTCCATGGTCCAGCACCCTTGTGACCTGACGGGTCCCGGATGAGGGAATTTGCCAGATAACAGGAGGCCCTTGACACCAGCCCCTCAGCTCGCTGCTCCTCCCCATTGCCAGCTCCTTCAGCCTGTCCGGGCTGCCTGCTGGCCAGCCCCAGCCCTAGCTCCACTGCCAGCCAGGTAGCACACTCTCCAATGGGGCTGTCGCAGCCCTAGCCCCACTGCCGGGCAGCATGTGGCCCCAGCTGTGCTACTTCTGCTCAGGCTGCCCTGGCACAGCTACCAGACATGCCGGGCTGCGCTGTGCTCCCAGCATCTGGCCCTCCTGCTCTGGGGCTCTCTCATCCAGCACCATCCGTGGTCATGCCAAACCACAGATCTTGCCGGACCAGCGAGTCCCGGAATTGGGAGGTGGAATTTGTACTAGTCTCGAGATAATATTTCCAGATATGATTCAGAATACCAGGTTAGCTAGTACCCAAAGTAAGGAAAATCCAACATATCTCTTCTCAATTTAATCTAACACACCTACTGCTCGTGACAATTTCAATGATCCATTGTGAATACCTCAATTATGCTTCTCCCAGTTGCGGTACTTTATGAAGGAAGAAAGACTATTAATACACATACAATTACAGGTATAGATGACTTTAACAAGGAAGTATGTGCTAGTTGATCCATTATGTACTTTTTCTTAATGACTTTGAGGAAAACATCGGCAACAACAGATTCAAAATCAATGATCTGTCTTGCAGATGAAATTTAAATCCCTATTGACTAAAGACAGAGATGAGTCTGGAATTGCTGCTGTTTTAAAAGCCAACAGTGGTTAAAAAAACCCCAAAGGAAATGTTGGTCTGAGGTCATATGACTGAGTTTCAGAATAATTTAATGCAGACACACTTGTTTGTTATATTTTAGGACATACTGTACCCAAAAGAAATAGAACAATTCAAATAATCAATCATGAATAAAAAAATAATACTGAAGCCACAAAAGCTGCAAGCAATAGGGTTCTTGATAAACAACCATCAACATTTACAAGAGTTACTTATTTCAATGTTTCACTATTGTGATGCTAACAATCTCTTAATGCCAGTAGGCAAGGGGTTCACTGTGCTATAATAGCAACTCCTATCAGGCCTGACAAACTCACTATGCCTAGCATCCTGCTTTCACAGTACTGTATTTGTTCGTATGAAATGTCGTGTAAGGTCTTCAATAAAAGTTGGATTCAAAGTGATCATTAATGTCTTTGTGAAATGTATGTACAAATACCATGTAAGAAACTGTGAATATATACTGAAAATATGTTCCTAAAAAAAATTGAATTGAGGCAGCAGAGAATGACAGGTTTCTTCCAGACAAAAGGATGTACACTCTCCTATCTGCCTTAGTTCACATATACAGCCGCTTCCCGAGTTGCGAACGGTCGAGTTACGACCGTTCGCACTTATGACCAAAGCTCCCATGGAGCGGTCATAAAGGCGGTCCCCAAGTTACAAACGCAACCTGCGCTTATGAACAGCACGGTCGCATGTAACTCAATGGGGTCCGAGTTACGAACAGCTTGAGTTATGGCCAAGTGTTTGGTTCGTAACTCGGAGAGAGGCTGTAAATTAAGCATTGAATGTCAATACAATTGAAGCCCTCTTTGCATACAAAGTCAACATGAAGTCAGCACACCAGGGATGGATGTTTGGCAGATAGAAGGAGAAGGCAAACAGACATAATTTTATCATTAAGCGAAGAAGCAAAAGGACAGTGCTTTTTGCATGCATGAAACTTGCTTTGGGTGATAAACTTGTATAGACAAGGGCTTAGCCGGTGAAGATCAGAATCTAGGAAGAGTGCTATTTTTTGTTTTGCATGTGACGTTTGTGTCCATTCTCCTTACTGACCTGAATCTTTGACTTGTTAATACTAATTGTTACTTTCACTACAAATACATCTCAGTGCTATAGTATTAAGCAACCTGTTGCCACTGAGTTGAAATCATTCAGCCTATGTACTGGACATTTTAGTGCCCCTAGTGAGCAAGCATATTTGTGCTCACTGCTCTTTGGTTGTTTGTTTTTTCCTGGCATTTCTCTGCCCCGGACAGCCATCCTGCTCAGCCCATCCTGACTATGGCTTTGCTTGTGTGTCTAATGTTCTTCTGAGGACAGCACACCTAGTAACTCTGAGTGGCTGGTGGACAAGGGACTGGATGCTACAGAGAATGCTCTGAGGACTCTTCCAAGAAGAGGAGGCAAAGGAGGCAGCTGCCCTGGGGCCCAGTGATTTAAAAGGGCCGAGGGCTCCCAGACACCACCACTATGGAGCCTCAGGACCTTTAAATCACCTTGTAGCCCAGGTGACACATACCAGGAAGTATTGAAGGGCTGGCTGGGAGAGGCTAGACCCCAGCCCTGTCTCTTCCACATGAGAACATGCCCCTTCCAGGGACCCAGAGCTGCCCTCCCACCTTGCCCAGAGCCCAGTGAAGTCTGTCGACTGGCTGGTATGTGCCCACCACTAGCCAGTAGAGAGGAAGTGAGGTCTGCAGAGGCCTGGAAGACAATGCTTGGGTTGCCAGAGGCTATTGGTTCCAGGGAGTTGACTAAAAGAGGCTCAGATGAGATTTCTGCACACTAAAGGCAGGTAGTAGTAAGGTGGTGCCTCATGACAACCGTAGGATCAGAGCAGTACCAGCTGATTTCCTCTCAGTACAAAAGAATATAAACAGCAAATTTCTCTACTTGATGAGACTTACGTGTATTGGTGAAGCAGGGTCAGGCTGAACACTCTAAAACAAAAACAGGGAAAAAAAGTTTATTTACTGGTTTTTGGATCCCCCAACATTTCAGAGATGTTGTGGATAGGAAATATGCTTATTTCTTACTTTTAGAAGAGAATATTGGCAGCTGGCCATGACAAGACAGAACAGAAGGATCCAAATGTCTTTACAAAAGCCTTGGTTCAGAGTTAGGAACCCCAGAAGTGAGACAAGAACTACTAGAAGAACAGCCAACACATTCTCCTTGATATCTTCAGTCCTACAGGAATAAAATAAATAAAAGGGGTTTCAAAAGGTAAAAAGTGTCCATGTCACTACTGGTGGAAAAAAGGGACAGATCTTCGTATGATGTCAATTGTCATCAGTGCACTGATGTGAACTACCACACTACACCAGATGAGGAACTGCCCAAAACACTCTACACCAGCTCCTTATGGACTTCTCAATTCAATACTTCACTCTAGATCTCTTTGGCTGAACATCTCCTTATGACACCTAAAGTTTGTATTCAAACCTGTGTATTTTACTGCATGGTGAATATATTTTAAGTCTAGAAGAGACCATTATGATAGACTAGTCTGACTTCCTGCATAGAATTCTACCAAGTAATCTGCATATTTTAGTGTGCATTTACCTGTAAGTCTCTCTATAAAACAGTTTATAAAAATGAACAATTAAGCAGTCATTTACTGAATATGCTAAAGACAAAATATAGTATGTGGCCAAAGGGTGAGCTATACTGTTGTCATGTTAAAATTATTCTTTAAACTGCAACCTTAACAGTACAGAATTAGAAAAGATATAAAATTTGTTTCTGTGGATATTTTTCCACACACTCAAAATGTTTAGACAAGGCACCACATATATAGCAGCATATATTTTGGCTCTAACGTCTCTTTCTAAATATCATGATTTCTGTAGCACACTAAAGCTGTCGTCTGAAATTTCTGCAGCAGAAATAATATTAACATGTGCAAAGGGCATACACCCACATGGAGATCCAGTTCATGACAGGCTAGCCTGAAGTCACTGGCTATGCAGGCTTACTTGTTTTGGGTAGATAATAGTCTAGCAGATAAAGGGGGCAGGAGAAAACAGGGGTCTAACAGCAAAGAGCGCTGCCAAAAGAGCTGATTGTAACTGACACGGAGGAAAGAAAAGAAGAAGAGATGTCAGAAAAAGAAACAGAATTGTGTCTCATTGAATAATTGTGAGTTGGGTGGGGGGACCAGGGTGGTTCCCTCCTGCATTTTGTTCTTAAAATGTGGAAGTATTTCAATGACAAAACTCTGGCACCTTTCTTTTTGGCCTTCTCTTTTCCTGATTAACACACAACACTAATTTTTTAACAGTAATGGCAGAAGCAGCAGGCCTAAGAGTCCAGAGTTATACCCGGGACTAGCACACAAATTGGGTGCTCATATAAATTGAAGTCTCTCCTCCTATAGAAGGGTGCTGGGCCAAAAAAGTCAGCTTTGAAGTTGGAGGTTTGGTGCTCAGACACATTCTCACACATTTAAACTAAACAGATATTTATTTAAAATGAGTCCCACCATTCGTTCCTTTTTTAATAGTTAGCATTTTTACCTGTGAGGAGTAAAAATTACATGTTATATTATATAGTATGAAGAAAGCTTACCGATCCAACAAGGTTAGCAGGGCAAGTCTATCATACCAGACTTTAATCCACTTGCCAGGAAATATAATAAATTTGTAAAACTGCCTGTTAAATTTTCGTTGTGCTGAAGAGCATGAGGAGTCTTCAAAGTCTTGACTCAGATGCTTTAAAAACAAACCACAAACACAGAGTTTCATATTAAATACTGGTTCCACTAATGTACATGCACTGAAAGGCAGAATTTACATGTTAATGTTTCATTCTAATTTCTTTATACATGAATATTGGTGAAAATGTTTATTCTCCATCTTATTTCAATCATTAGGAACACATTCTATTAATTTAATTTCTTATAGATGGCCAGAAGTTATGCCAATTGTGCCAAATACTATTAACAAGTTTTAGTAACAGATTGTCTCTTTAATCCCTGGGACTCATCTTGTCTGTGATTTTCTGACCTACCACACTTCAGACCAACCACAGCATAAGCCACAAGCATACCTGGTCAAGATCCTTGCCTCTGACTGAGAATCCTTCTGATCAATAATTCCAGAAGACATAAAATATTATTTGAAAGCAACTGTGTTTCTATTGCAGTAATTTTAAGCAAAATATAAATTCAAATTATATGCAGTTTTTACATTGTTAAAATTCAGACATTTTACTTAACATACTGTAAAGAATTTTAAAAAGCCAAAAGTGAAATATGTACATTTAAAATTTTAATTGATCATACCTGCCACTTAGAAAGTATTTTCTATATTCAGTCTTCTGGCTCTACAACGTCGGCCCCCAAAAGAACTATTATAGCCATACATTTTCCTGGTTTTTTTCTTCTTCCTTTTATATTGTTAAACCCCCACACTTTAAATTCATTGCCACCACTCTCCTAATTTAAATTTATGACTTGCAAAAGAGTCAAAAAATGACCCTAGTAGCAAAGGAATATTTTAAAAATCTAAACAGGTCCTAGTGGCCCTGATTTTCCAAACACTTCAGCATGTGCTTAACTTCAAGTAAATGAGTAGTCCATTGACTTCCCTGGAATTCCATATATGCATGAAGTTGAACATGTGCATAAGCATTTGCAGAACTCGTCTGAGATCAAGACTTGTGTTGTAGTCAGTGCTCTGTCAGGGTGTGTCTAGACTACAGGGTTTTGTCGACAAAAGAGAACTTTTGACGATAAAACTGTACCTGCGTCTACATTGCCACTGAGTTCTGTCGACATAACGTTGACAGAACTTGGCAGTTTTGTCGACGGTTGTAAACCTCATTCTATGAGGAATAACGCTCTTTGTCAACAGAGTTCTGTCGACAGAAGGCGTTATTGCAGCTACACTGTCCTTTGCGTGTACACTGTCATGTCAGCAAAGCAGCTTGCTTTGTCAACAGAACTTGATGTAGACTAGACGCACTTTGTCGACAGTATCTGTCGACAAAACTTCTGTCGACAAAAGCCTGTAGTCTAGACGTACCCTCAGTCACTGGCTGTGACTTGTGACTTGCATGAGGCCATGCTAAATCTCTTTATGCCTCCATTTACCCATCCACAAAATGTATTTAGGGCATGACTACAGGAACAATTAGTTCACAACTAACTGGGGGTGTGACTCTACCCTGCATCGCTAATTGTCTGTGTGCACTCTGATGACATGCGCTAGCAGTTTGTTAATGTGCTTTGATTTATCTCATTTTAGCATGAACTGTTAATGCACATATGCAAGGTTAACCAGCTGCAGACTAGTGCAGGACAAATACACACCACAGCTTCCTACAAACAAAATTATCACATAGATAAGCTCTTAGCTAACTTACATGAGTCTAAAGCTCTGCATGAAATTCGAGCCTAGCGTGGCCAATATGTTGACTGAGGGCCAAATTCTGACCACCATACACTTCCAAATGAACCTCCAAATCTTTCATTGTCATAATTATTGTAATTTTTTTTATTATTCTCTGTAGATTCTGGACTTTGACTGAGAAATTTGGACGTAGCCCCATCCAAGTCAATGATAAAATTCCCAAATGACTTCAAGAGGGCCAAGATTTCACTTCTAATCACAAGATGAGAATCCATAAAAATGTGGTTTCTAGTCCCAAATTTGCAGTGTGATCTTGAGCAAAACGTTTCACTTCTCAATACCTTAGATTTGTTATAGTTAAGATTAGGGTGCTGATAATTCTCTAGTTAGCAGGTGCGTAATAAATACTTGGAAGGTCTTTTGGGTTCTTGCGCAGAAATATCTATACAAATCTAAATGATCATTTTATGGGTATTCATAATATACATTGGTAAACAACGTCATATCTTCTACAACAGCTACTTTCTGGTCAACTTTTAGTTCCTGTTAAAAATCTCCACCAAAATAAATCGTCTGATGTTTTAGGTTTATTAACATCAGACTTGAAGTGGCCGTGGCAAGGAGGAGGAGAAGATGTTAAGATTGGGATGACAGAATCTTCAGATTCTGGAAGACAATTGGAGAAAGTCAAAGATTCCAAACCCACAGGAACTATAAAAATAAATGATGTCCTTGTCATATCGCAAACCAAATGATGAGCAACTCCATCTGCTGCGAGGGGAGAGGGCTCTGGTATGCCACAGGACCCAATGTCAGACCCTAAAATTCTTCTTCCTGGTTCAGAAAAGAGGCGACCAGCTTTATATTTTAGGCCTATGTGCCCACAGAACTCTGCAAAGTAGATATGTCACACTATTAACATTTGGCAATGCATATGAAAACCTAACAGCTGTGTCCTCTGGTTTTCAATTTTTACGATAAAGAGACTGACTGTTTATTATGTTGGCAGTCCCTCATACAAGTAACGTGGGCCTAAATGCAAATGCTAAGCAGATTTAGACTCATCGTAGTCCTTAAATACTACAATACAAGGTACTTTGGAAAACATGTCCCTGTTATTAAAAAGACTCAAAAATGTTCCTGACCTTATGGACCCAACTCTGCCACCTTTGCTCACAGAGTGGTCCCTTACTATTTTTAAAGCAGTACGGCTACTTGTATAGTAATATACTACTCAATGAGTAGCCAAACAAGCCCTCTGAGTAGAGCAATACAATATACATTAATACAAAAGTGATAAAATGATTGTCTCTACACCAGGTGGTCAGTTCTACAACACAGTTCTACGACATGATTTGTGAAAATATTAGAAACTGAGATATGATGTACCCGTGGTGTTTCTGAAAGGGTTCTTCGTGCCACCATCAGTAAGAGCTGCTGCTGGAGTGCACTTGCAGCGTGATCTCCTGAAGATGGTTCTTGACTCTCTGAAGTGCTAGTACTAGAAGAACTGAACCGTGTCTCACTGTGCACAGAGGTAAAAAGGAATGAAATTATTTTAGAAAAAGTCATTACCATTTAAAACAATACAGCAGGTGGTCTGCATGGCTCATGGGATCCATAATGGGACATGGAGACTTCCACCTCATCATATAAAATAGAACCCTGGCTTCTACTGACCAAGAGTCATTGGTTTTAGATAGCTGTTTGATGACCTCAGTCCAGTCCCCATTCGAAAAGTGATTTTTTTCCCTAAAAATGCCACTATCATAAGACATCTACTACAGGTTGTACCTTCAAAAACCGGTATTCTCTGGACCAGTAACATCCATCAGCCGGCAGGACCATGGATGCTCCTAGACCAGAGAGCTGGGAGACTAAGGGCAGGAAGGCCAACTGGGGCCAGGGCAGTAGGGTCAGCAGCCCGGCTGAGCTTGAGCCCCGTGCCAGCCTCTGGCAGCCCCCCAAAAACAGGGGTCAGCATGCAGCTGAAGCTCCACAACAGTTCCCAAGAGCTCGGGAGCTATGGCTGGAGCTCTGAGGCAGCATGGGACCGGAGTCCCCTGGCAGCTTCCTGGAGCACGGGGTTAGGGCGCTACAGCAGCCCCTGGGACTGTGAGGCTGGAGTTGAGCCCCATGGCAGCCTGCTGGAGTGTGGGGCTGGAGCTGGAGCCCTGCAGTAACCCCGGGGCCAGGGCCCCAGACACATGGGGCTGGAGCCCCACAACAGGAGCCAGAGCCTCTGCTGCTCAGAAAGCCGGCAGCAGCTGGGCAAATAGCTCAGACAGGTTGGGGATAGGGAAAGGTGAAGCAGGATGCCTTTTGTGGCAGCCTGCCAACAGCAGGTGATGGGCTGGGGAGCTAGTGGCAGGAGACCTCCCCTGGTCTGACAAATTCTCTCATTTGGGACCAGTCATGTTCCAAAGGTGCCAGACCCGGAAGATCCAACCTGTAATCCTTTAAGTAACAGCCAGGATTTTATAGCCAAAAGAACTTGAGTGTAATCCAGGAGGCACCCTGCTCTTGCTTAGTTTTCTGTTCATGTTTAAATAGACCAGTCCAGAAGCATAGCAGGGAGCCTCTTTGATTATTCCCAGTTTGTTTTGATTGTGAACCCCTGGCTGTCTCTGGAAGAGATAATACTCCCCTTCACAGCACACTTTCTGGTAGTTTCAGCAAAGTTTTCAAGGATGAAAAGGCAAAGATTTAACTTTTTCAGTCCCAGAGGTGGTTCAGCCACAATGAGCTGAAGATACTGTGTGACTGTGCTGTCATTGTGCTCTAGTACTTTTTATGTGGACAAAAGAAGTCCATCTGCCTCATTTCAGGAGCACTACAATTTATTTTACTTTCTGCAAGAGAAACCATTAATATGCCTTTTCTTTTTAGTCAGCCCTAAATGCCTCTCTCTAGGCATGTGGGTCCATCAGCCCATCATTTTAGATATTGTGAAAACTCCCTTCTTGTTCTACTGCATCTGCTCATTAAGATCTGAGTATTCAAGTTCCCATGGCAGGTTTTCCGCTGTTTCTTTTTCTTTTCTTTTTTTCATGATTCTGTACATTTAGCATTTAAATGTTAAAACCTTGTTTAAGTTTGTCATATACACTGTATAATTATAATAAAATAATAAAATAATAATAAATACACACTGGATAGCAAAAAAACAATCCTGTTATTGTGATATGATATTATTTAAATACAATTATTGCTGAGACTATCATTTAAATGTTACTCTTGGATGGGATTTTTTTTGGATAGCAGTTTACTTTTCCTGTGACAATTGGGTTTTCCACTCCTGTCTTCCATTTTAACCTCAGTATCTCCTAGCTCAGGGCTACTCAACATGCGGCCTCTGGGCCGCATGCGGTCTGCGGCCCATTTGTTTGCAGCCCAAGGTGCGGTTTGGGTTTACACGGGGCTCAACATGCCACCTGCGGATGGGATCCTTTGAACATGGCCTCCACAGGAAACACACTCCACAATGGCGAATCAATATAATGGTCTTTTGTTGATATGTGTTTTAGTAGTTAAATTCCTGGACTGTCATTGATAATTAACAGCGCTATCATATGAGTGGAAATCAAATAAATACTGCATTTTATTAATATCAGCAGAAGTGACTTAAATGGGGCTTGCATGTTGTGTAGTCTTGCCTTAATATTTATATTCATTCCTGTCAGTGTGAAAGAAGCTATTTGCATATATAGTTGAATTTATATGCAACCAAACTTAAGTTTCGGCCCTCGGTATATGCTGTGAGTATCTTTATGGCCTCCGGGGCTTCCAAAGTTGAGTAGCCCTGTCCTAGCCTTTAACAATTTTGAGTATTTATGTGGCCTCATTATAATTGTATCTGAGGGCCTCACATGCTTTAACTTATTTAGTTGGGATTGGTCCTGCCTAGGGCAGAGTTGGACTTAATGACCTTCTGAGGTCTCTTCCAGCTCTATGATTCTATGATTCTCACAACACCCTTGTGAGGTAGGGCAGTGCTATTACCCCCATGTTAGAGAGGACTAGCTAACACACAAAGACTATGGGTGCCTCTACACTGCACCGTTATTTCGGAATAACTAGCATTATTCTGAAATAACAATTCTGTTATTTCAAAATAATATTAAAATAACAGGAAGCTTATTCCAACTTTTTTAAACTTCATTTCACGAGGAATAATTCCTCTTCCAAAATAGCTATTTTGATATAGCTGCAGTGTGGATGCTCCACTGCTGCTATTTCGAAATAGCTCCTTCCCAGGACCATTCTAAGTAATTTCTCCCCAGTGCTTCCTAGGGCTCTAAATCAAGATAGCATGTCCACATTAGGGGAGCCTTCTTCAGACTAATGTTGAGGCTTCTCTGTAGCGTGGACGTGCTATTTCAAAATAAACTATTTTGGAATACATCTTCCAGAATAGCTTATTCTGAAATAAGTGCTCAGTGTAGGTATACACACAGGGTGTGTCTAGACTACAGGGTTTTGTCGACAAAAGTTGACTTTTGTCGATAAAACTATACCTGCGTCTACACTGCCGCTGAGTTGTGTCGACATAACATCGACACAACTCAGCAGTTTTGTTGACGGCTGTAAATCTCATTCTACGAGGAATAAAGCCTTTTGTTGACAGAGTTCTGTCGACAGAAGGCGTTATTGCATCTACATTGTCCTTTGCGTCTACACTGTCATGTCAACAAAGCAGCTTGCTTTGTCGATAGAACTGGATGTAGTCTAGACGCTCTTTGTCGACAGAAGCTTTGTCGACAGTATCTGTCGACAAAACTTCTGTCAACAAAAGCCTGTAGTCTAGACGTACCCCTAGTTACTTGCACATAGTAACACAAGAAATCTGCAACAGAACAAAGAAGTGAACACAGGTCTTCCAAGTTTCAAGCTAATTCCCTAATCACTGGACCATCTTTTTGACTTTAGTAAGTCAGACGTTCCATATAAATTCCCTTAAGCATATTGTCAGACAAAAATGGGAAGTAAACGGATTAGTGTCTGTCCAGTAAGATACAAAAAAAGAGAATGAAACATACCATGCTACATCTACATAGTTCATCCCTTTAAAACTGCCTGCTCACTCCCCTAGCCATTGCACTGCAAAAGCAAAGTGAAGTCTGGTTCATTCGTAATTCTCGTCTATTTTTTCTTCCTACATCTAATAAGGATAGGCCTGGCATGATGATGACACTCATACACCACAAGCCTCTGGCTAGAATCACTTGCCTTCTGGACCAATCAAAATCTGTTTACAGTAGACTCATGACACTTTTCCCTAAGATCAAGTCTTCCCTTAAGAATCAAATCTCCCACTAGACCAGAAGACAATTCTGAAAGCCTAATGGAGGCAACAGATACTTTTCTATTTCCTCTCAGCAGCAGAATTCACAGCTCCACCCACCAGCTGTGTCTGGCAGAAGTAACTCACTCCAGAGACTGTCAATAACCAGGAGGCCAGCAGACAGCAAGTCAGGAACCACAGAAGCTGAACAGTGCAGTTCAGACAGAGGGGTGGAGTGTGTGCAGCTGGGAAGGCAGAAAGGAAAAGCAGCAATTCAAAAATAGAGGCTGCACTTGGAAAGCTGCCTCTGTGTGTTCACTGATTTATATTTAATGACAACATTAATGTGGGTTAAAAAAATCTCATTTAATCTCTCACTTGTTCTTTACTTCTTACCCGTCTTCCATTACAAACTGCCTACAATCCCTACTCTGAGGGTATGTCTACACAGCAAAGTTATTTTGAAATAACAAGCGTTATTTTGAAATAACTTTCCTAGCATCTACACAAGCCAACTGCTATTTCGAAATTAATTTGAAATAGCATAGGGCTTACTTAGAAATCGGTAAACCTCATTCCACGAGGAATAGCGCCAATTTTGAAATTGTTATTTCGAAATAAGCGCTGAGTAGATGCTTATTTCGAAATAGGGGGCCTCCAGCCCTTCCCAAGGTTCCCTGCTGGCCACCCTGACCACAAGGTAACTTCTGACCTGATGCCCTGCCGGAACCAATTCCGGCTGGCCTGAAATGCAATTCAGCATCCAATCAGTGTGGACGCGCTATTTCAAAATAGCAAAAAGCTATTTCAAAATGCATTTTGTGTGTAGACGCGTTATTTTGAAATAATATATTTCAAAATAACTATTTCGAAATTAGCTATTTTGAAATAACGCTGTAGTGTAGACATACCCTCAGTCTTCTTACCTCTGTCCCATATAGCTTCAATCATTCTCAGTCACATGTGATGCCCTCTTTCTGATGATGAACAATTCCATTCTTAAACAACTGTTGATACTCAGAGATATATACCATGTCTGATGACACATCATTATCACACTAACAGCCAATACCAATGAGAAATTCTACAGTTTTATTTGTTTTTATAAACCTAAAACAGGGTTCCATAAAATTAGAATATATAAATAGGTGCAAACACTCTCTAACTACTCAATAATTGTAACAAAGCTGAACATCATGGTATAAAATGGGGCCTTGATGAACAGAAAATGCATTAGTTTGCAGAATCAGATTAAGGCCATCAAGATCTACCATAAACAGCACTATTATTATATGTAAAGGTATAATTATGCTAAATTGTGAACTGTAAATTAAATAAAATATATTCAACGAATATGCACAACTAATGTGAAAGGTACAGAGCACCATCTATTGATAATCAAAAGAGATTAATATTTTACTGTATTTTCTGCTCATCATACTGTTCTACTATATCATAGAACAAGCACAAATTTAGCTGAACAATTACACAACACTAAATATTTTATTGTAACCATGCAACACTTGAAAATCAATGCTATGAATTTCCTGTTAGTCTTTCATGACTTTTTTATAGCACTGAAAATTTTTGCCAAAAATCAGTCTAAGTAATAACACGGCTCATGTTGGTCCATATTCCTTTACTTATCCAGCCTTGACTCTGAACTTATCAAAGGTGAGATATGACAGAAGTCGGCTTTAGAAGAAAATACAATAATTTACTTCTCCTTCCTACCTTGCTTAAAGTGTGTTCATACTATTTACAATAAATGCCTGGACAGAGTATGCCAAAGCAAGAGAGCCCCAAAATGTGGTACAGTGACCACCTTCCGGTAGCCAAACAGTACTTGTTCTTCTCCTTAGCTAGTTTTATTATGTTGAATTACAGCTGAAAGAGCAAAAATTATTCTCATAATATTACTTCTTCTTTGTAAGCAGTTGCACTTGTGGCCACAGAGATAATGTGCAATAAGGCTGAGAGGTGGGGAGTGTGCACCTCTACAAGTGGGAAGTTGGAATCCACAAGGTACTCTATTAAGAATGGGATCCAAATAGTTAAAAATATCAAGAACTCCTAGATTAAGCAAATGATTTTTTATTGAAGCCTGGGTCGATCTTTCTTTTCTAGTGTGTATGTGAAGAGGAGACAGCAAATGCTGTGGCTACTAAAACCAACCTGATTAAAGGGATATTCCCTTTCCAACTATTAAATGGAAAGATCCAGTAGTCAGTGCTACAGACTGTACCAACTGGGTCTTATGAGCTTAGCAAGAGGCCATGTAAATTGATCCAACTAAAATATTTTAGCCAAAACCCACTTTTTTTAAAACCAAGAAAAAAAACCAAAACCTCATTAAGCAAAGGAATAATACAGTCAAGAAAAAATGTGATATCTAAAGAAAACAAAAACCACATTTTAAAATTTGGGCAAAATCCTAATTTACCTGGTTCCTTCTGACATCATTGGATTACTCACATGCTTAAAGTGAGGCACATACTTAAGAACCATGCTGAATGCCTAATGACCAAGTTAAACAAAAGCCCCTTACAACTAACTGGGAAACTATAACTCTGAATTCCCTGACAAAACTACATGTTTTGTTAGTCTATAAAGTGCTACCAGACCATTTGTTATGTTTTTCTGTACAGACTAACTCAGCTACCCCCTGAAACTTCTGAATTCCCTGACATTTTGTGCAATTTTTTAATTTTATAGGCTTATTGTACTAATGCAGGAGCTTGAATTTATGATACAAAAGGATACAAGTCTTGGATCGAGGTCTGCACAGAGTCCTCATTCTTGCTGCTGTTGTCTTCCTGCTGCCACTTGACAAGGCTCCTGTCCCATGGAATGGATCTACAATGGCATCTCCCCATCACCCCATCTCATCTGCATGGCTCTCCTGCTACCTCCTTCTACATCCATTGCTGCTGGAATGTTTCTCTTGCAGCACTCATCCGGCTAATACATTTAGATAAGTCACAAGTGACATTAAACCCATCAGTTATGAAGATTTTTTTCTTTTTAAGCCATGGATGGTTTACATTAATGTATTATGACATTAGATGACAAGGATTTCTTATTAAAAATTAGAAGGCAAATTGAAGTATAGAATGAAAGTAGGAATGTATAAAATCAGAGCACGAGGAAGATTAGATAATGGTTTATACTTGATCTTAGCCTTGAACAGACCATTTCAGATTAAACCAATTATGGCAGAAAAGAAAAAAGCTGTGAAGTTCAGGAAGTGCTCTTTGCTATTTTTCGATAAACTCACTAATTAGGACACAATCAACTGAAAACCCATATTTTAAGCCTAACGATATTACTGATACCAACTTGGATTATTTTAAACCCCATATAGTTTAAAATCCAATTTGCATTTTGCAATCTACTCCATTTACTTTCTGCCTCTCTCTCAGCTAGGAAATAATATTAGTGAGATCTTTTTTAAATAGGCATTTCACTTTCAGGTTCTCAGTGCAGCAGTATAATTAGAGGATTGACAGGGAGTATTTATTTGTTTTTAAACCAACTGTTCCCGTTGGCCATTACAAAAAAATCTGGAAATTATTTTTATTGGTCTGAAGGATTGAGGAAAATATTTTACAACATTCTAAATCTTGATCCAAATTTGATTTGACATTGTTCCTTTAAAACAAGATTATGTCTTACGGTACAGTGGTACCTGTTTCACAATTAAGGTTATGTGACAGAGTTTCAATTGGATCTCAAAAAGACTGAGGAATATCTGATCTGAGTTGGTTTTAATAAAATAAAAATGGAAATAACCCTTGAATAATTACAGATTTGTAATTAAGTGATTTTGAAGTTCCATGGCTACTTATACATTTTCCAGAAAAGAAGGGTGTTTGTGTGTGTGTGTGTATACACACACAGAGAGAGAGAGAGAGAGAGAGAGAGAGAGAGAAAAAATCTACTCCCACCGCCTGCCCTGGGAGAAGGATCTCACTTCGTATTTTGTACTCTTCTTGCAAGGGATCTGAAACACTCTGTGATCTTGTGACTTGCCATTTAGCCACAGTGCTGTTCCTAGACTACCAAAAATGCACTAGTGGTGTTTGTCTGTGGAGCATTGTATATGTTTTTTAGCCTTAATGAAAAATGTGTTTGTAAGATTTAATGGGTTCCACTTTAATGTGTCAGACAGAATGCTGTCACTTACTTCCCAGAAGGATTAAAAAAAAATGAAAGAGCGGGAAAAAATCTCAGTAACATTAAGGCAAAATAAGTTCCCAAATGCATGGAATGCATATGATTTCTTCAGTGTGTGTGCGGGGGCGAAAGGGGGCTGCTTTGCTGATGATCTTCCTGGCTAAGCACAAACAATAACATAGCTGTAGAGATTTTTGTTCCTATACAAGGTTTTGCTGCCATCATGTGGCAATGGTGTCCTCACGGACTTGTATATTACAGTCAAAACATCCATTTCCTCTCAACGTTAAAAATGCAAGAATGAATGCTGCAGCAGCTGGAAATATAGAAAAAAGACTGTAAATGGATATGTGGTAATATATTACAAATCCTTTTCCTCTTGTTTACAGCATGGATGCCAGAGAGATGGCAACAGAATTTTGTTGCATATATAAAAGGCGGTTTGCCATTTGCTCTAGGAAAAGCTATGACTTATAAGGCTACAATTCAAATCAGCATGAAATTATAAATTTTAAACACAAAAATAAATTAATGCTTAAGTTTTCCTATAGAATTACATTTAAAAAGAGCCTAGAAGAACAAAGCTATCTGAAATCATGAAATCCCAAAACTGGGTGGGCTTGGGCCTCTGTTTCCTCCTCAAATACCCCAAAGATCCCACTGTAATTTTATTTCATAGCATTTGAAATGTGTACAGTGGCACAAATGCATCTATTTGTCAAAGGGCAACATGAGTTTTTCCACTAATAGTAAGAATCAGTCGCTTGTTACTATGCCTGGAGGCTGTCTCTGTCATTTGAGTCACCTTGCTGAGCAGAAAAAAATAGCTGCTTTAGTCATATGGCATCTTTCAGTGCTAAACAACTTGCAAACTGTGTATGTTACTATTTCAACACAAGTTTGAAGTGGAAAGGCACATTTATAAGGTGTTTGGGGAATTTCCCAGAGGTGAAAACTGTAAAGTATTAATGAACTTATCCAGAAGATGTATGTTGCTGCTAAGGTGTTCAGATAGATGCATTCATACAATACAAAGCACTCAGCAGCTACTTTATTTATGGAACTGAATATGAATGAAATGAGCCCAAGGCCAGAAATACTTCAATTTTGCAGCATATAAAAGCTACGTTGGAAGGCTATTGACTGGGTACACGTTACCTCAGGATGGAATGCAGAGATAAAATGTCTCAATACCTTAAATGACTGTTTCTTGGAGCAGCTGGTTCTGGAACCGACAAGGAGTTAAGCAATTCTTGATTTATCCTAAGTGGAGCACAGGATCAGGTCCAAAAGGTAAATAGAACTGGACTGCTAGGAAATGGTGTCCATAATGTAATAAAATTTAACATCCCTGTGGTGAACAAAACACCTTACTAGCCCAGCACTGTGGCATTTAATTTTAGAAAGGGAAACTACATGAAAATGAGGAAGTTAAATAGAAATTAAAGGTACAGTGACAAAAGTAAAATATCTGCAAGCTGCATGGAAACTTTTCACAGACACCATAATAGAGGCCCAACTTAAATGTATACCCCAAATTAAAAAAAACACAGTAAAAGAACCAAAAGAGTGCCACCGTGGCTTAACAACCAAGTAAAAGAAGCAGTGAGAGATAAAAAGACATATTTTAAGAAGTGGAAGTCAAATCCTGATGAGGAAAATAGAAAGGCACATAATCGTTGTCAAATTAAGTGTAAAAATATAATAAGACAAAAAGGAGTTTGAAGAACAGCTAGTCAAAAACTCAAAAAGTAATAGTAACATCTTTTTTAAGTACATCAGAAGCAGGAAGACTGCTAAACAACCAGTGTGGCCCATGGATGGTCAAGATGCTAAAGGAACACTCAAAGATGATAAAGTAATTTCAGAGAAACTAAATTAATTCTTTGCTTCAGTCTTCACGGCTGAGAATGTTAGGGAGATCCCCAAACCTGAACCATTCTTTTTAGGTGACAAATCTGAGGAATTGTCCCAGATTCAGGTGTCATTAGAGAAGGTTTTGGAACAAATTGATAAACTTAACAGTAAATAGTAACCAGGACCAGATGACATTCACCCAAAAGTTCTGAAAGAACTCAAATGGGAAATTGCAGAACTATTAACTGTGGTTTGTAACCTAACCTTTAAATTAACTTCCGTACCTAATGACTGGAAGATACCTAATGTGACAGCAATATTGAAAAAGGGCTCTAGAGGTAATCCTGGAAATTACAGACCAGTAAATCTAATGTCAGTACCAGGCAAATTAGTTGAAACTATAGTAAAGAATAAAATTGTCAAACACATAGATGAACATAATTTATTGAGAGAAAGTCGACATGGTTTCTGGAAAGGGAAATCATGACTCACTAATCTACTAGAGTTGTTTGTTGACCCCCCTCAAAGATGTGGGCAAGGGGTTCCAGTGGATATAGTATACTTGGATTTCCAGAAAGCCTTTGACAAGGTCCCTCACTAAAGGCTCTAAAGTAAAGTAAGTTGTCATGGGATAAGGGGGAAGGTCTTTTCATGGATTGATAACTGGTTAAAAGACAGGGGAAAAAAGGCTAGGAATAAATGGTAAGTTTTCCGAGTGGAGAGAAGTAACTAGTGGGGTCCTATAAGGGACCAATCCTATTCCATTTATTTATAAATGATCTAGAAAAAGGGGTAAACAGTGAGGTGGCAAAACGTGCAGATGATACCAAACTGCTCAAGATAGTTAAGACCAAAGCAGACTGTGAAAAGCATCAAAAAGATCTCACCAAACCAAGTGACTGGACAACAAAATGGCAAATGAAATTTAATGCTGATAAATGTGAAGTAACGCACACTGGAAAAAATAATCCCAACTATGCATACAATATGATGGGGACTAATTTAGCTACAACTACTCAAGGGAGAGATCTTGGAGTCACTGTGACTAGTTCTCTGAAAACATCCACTCAGTGTGCAGCGGCAATCAAAAAAGCAAATAGAATGTTAGGAATCATTAAAAAAGGGATAGAGAATAAGACAGATAATATCAGCGCTCCAGTCACGTGAGTCATCCCACCAAGTCTCTGTTATCCCCATTAAATCATATTTATTGGACTGGGCCAGGGCCTCCAGTTCTTCCTGTTTGTTGCCCTGGCTTCTCGCATTAGTGTACAAACACCTCAGATAACCAGTTGATAGCCCTATCTTGTCCATTCAAATCCGAGGTCCTCCTTTCTTGCTCGTTCCTCTTTACATTTCTTCCCGGTATCCGACTTTCCCATTCCTCTCAGGGTTTTGGTCACCATCCTACAATGAACCTAGTTTAAAGCCCTCCTCCCTAGGTTTGCAAGTCTGCCCACGAAGATGCTCCTTCCACTCTTGGTTAGGTGGATCCCATCTCTTCCTAATAATCCTTGTGCCCGGAACAGAGTCCCATTGTCGAAGAAACCAAAGCCCTCTCTGTGACACCACCTGCGCAACCACGCCTTTACTTCCTCAATTCGACAATCCCTGCCCAGTCCTTTCCCTTCAACAGGGAGGATGGACGAGAACACCACTTGCTCTCTAATTTCTTTGATCCTTCTTCCCAGCACTACATAATCAGCAGTAACCTGCTCAAGGTCATTCTTGGCCATATCGTTAGTTCCCACGTGGAGAAGCAGGAAGGGGTAGCGATCCGAAGGTTTGATCAGCTTTGTAAGCCTCTCAGTCACATCCTGACCTTTCAATCTTCCTTCATAGGTCATGTTCTCTAGACCTTTAATCATTTTTGTTGCTCTTCTCTGGACCTTCTCCAATTTCTGCACATCTTTCTTGAAATGTGTTGTCCAGAACTCGATACAATACTCCATCTGAGGCCTAATCAGTGCAGAGTACAGCAGAAGAATGACTTCTCATGTCTTGCTCACAACACACCTGTTAATGCATCCCAGAATCAAGTTTGCTTTTTTTGCAACAGCATCACACTGTTGACTTATATTTAGCTTGTGTTCCACTATGACCTCTAGATTCCTTTCTGCAGTACTCTTTCCTAGACAGTCACTTCCCATTATGTATGTGTGAAACTGATTGTTCCTTGCTAAGTGGAGCACTTTGCATTTGTCCTTATTAAACTTCATCCTATTTACCTCAGACCATTTCTCCTTTGTCCAGATCATTTTGAATTATGACCCTATCCTCCAAAGCAGTTGCAACCCCTCCCAGCTTCGTATCATTTGCAAACTTAATAAGCGTACTCTCTATGCCAATATCTAAATTGTTGATGAAAATATTGAACAGAACGGGTCTTAAAATGATCACTCACATAGAGAGAAAGGTTGATCTCGGGGCAAAGATACCAGGCACAGATTCAAGGAAGCTGAACTGAGTTAAGCTCTGCCTTACATTCCAAGCAAATCCCTTAACTTCTCCAGGCTCCAATTCTCAGTCTTCAGGCTCCAATTCTCAGTCTTCAGTTTGTACATTGTACCCATTTCTCTGACCCATTGTTGATATAGATTCCTTTAAGTAGGAACTGTCTCCTGAGGTAAGTTTGCACAGTGCCTAGCGCAACAGGCACTACTGAAATCTCTAGCTGCTAGGGAATGCAAATAATGATAATAAACTGCAAAAGTATCCACCACTTCAGCCTATATATGAACGAACAAATCAAACGCTGTGGAGCAAAGAAGGTTACATAATGATGAGCAACCATTTCAGAAGAATCATTCTAAATAGATATCAGCTCTGTACCAATTGATACCAACATATAGGTGTTACGAATCTGTCCTGGGTGGATTCTGCTCCATCTGCAAGACTTTAAATACTCTAGAAAGGAGACAGACTAAACTTTAAAGAATACAAGTTATCTCCCAAAGAAGAGTATTTGCTGACTGAACCTCTTACCTGAAATTAAAGGGCCAAATGCTTCCCTGGTATGATACAACTACATATGACTTTGGTGGGAATTACACCACTTTAAATAAAGATATTCCAAAGCCTGTGAGTAATAACTGCTATGTGGGCACATCTATACCTAGGTTTAAAATCTGTAAGTTAGCCTTTGAAACTCAAGCAAAAACTGCACTTCTGAGAATGTTGCTGATCCATGTAATTTTTGGGCATATGACCTTGCATTGGCAGTCATTCCCAGGGGTGTTGACAAATTGCCCAATCCCACAGATCAAAGTGCAGTAGGTTTTGTGGGGACAAGGCGATCAGATATTCTGATTTTATAAGAACAGTCCAAATATTTTGAACTTTTTCTTATATAAGCCCCTATTAGCCCTTATATAACCTTCTCATCCTGCCCTGATTTGCTATCTGGTCAATCTATGTGGGGGTGGGACAGAATGCGGTCCCATAGTATCTCATTACGAAGGTACATATAATCAAATACTGTGTGAAAAACTGCAACATATCTTCTGCCAATACATCTGTCACTTAGGACATGTCTACACTGCACTTAAACCCAAGGCTGGCCTGTGTCAGCTCACTCAGGCTAAGGGGCTGTTGAATTACAGTGTAGACATTCAGGCTTGGGCTGAAGCCCAAGGTATGGGCTCTTGAGAGCAATATGGGTTTCAGAGCCTGGGTTCCAGCTCAAGCCCAAATATTCCCATTGCTGTTTATAGCCCTGCAACCGAAGCCCAAGTCTGCTGACCCACGCCAACCAAGGCCATGCCATTGATGCACTGCACTGTAGACATCCCTCTAAATATGCTCACATCTTTTGGCAAGATGCTGTGGTAGGAAAAATCACTGTCTCAGCATTGGTACCAAAATCCATGGTGGAAAGCAGGTGAATTTCAGAATGCAAACTGATCTGCAAGTTGGTTCAATCCCTTTACAAATGCCATAGGAAGTTTCGAACAACTCATCCAGTTATTTGAGAACATATACAAGTACTAAAACTTTCACTTAACATTTACCAAAAGCAGCAAAACAATTTTAAATGGCAAAATGTGAGGAAAACTTGACGTTAGATTTATACATTGTTTCCGAGATTATTCTGTGATTGCAGCCAAGTATTCTATGTGTTCACATTTAGTTATTCGCTTTTATGTTCAAGATTTCTCCAAATACCCTTATTTTAATATACTAAATGTGTAATTTTACACTCAAACTAAAATTAGCAATACATTTTTCAGCATTCGCAAAAAACCTAGATACACTATGAAAAGACTCAACTTTGTTTTACACTATGAAAAGACTCAACTTTGTTTTACATTAGTAACCTCAAGTTAATTTTAATTCATCTTTTTTGTTGTCTTTCTAAACATGGTGAAGTATTCAAGGTGGAGGAGAGCATGCTTTTGAAGTTCATAATTTAATTCTAAAATGAACATCTTCTCAGTAGGCCAGGGACAAACAAAAGCTAATCAAATATTCAATTTCTCTAGACTATAGCTTTAGACAGTGTGTCACACTGCTGCTTGTAACTTGAAAAAATGCAGTAGTTTGTAACTGAATTCAGTTTTTGATTGATGTGAATGAAACCAGAAGGTATAATGTGCCGCATAGTAGTTGATCAATCTCTTACATTCTTAGTCATTTAAAAAGACAGAATCCTTAGAAGGCAATATTCCAAACATTCAGGAAGGCTGTGTTACTAGAAGGTAACAAACATTGACACATTTTTCTTTTTACATTAGAAGGCTAACCTCTTAACAAGAATGCTAATGTACAAATAGAACACAGTTCAGACAAGCAATTAAATATGTTTAGGGGTATATTAGCATGGTATTGCCAGAATACAGAGCATACTACTATATCATTCATTACGTGACATTGGGCTAACCCTTCTGGCCCAATTCACACTATAGGAGATAGAACTCACTATTTGATGCAAAAATAGTTATTAATACAATTATTACATTTATTATTGTAATTGTAGGTTGTTATGATCTTGTTTTCACCTTTACTGAATTTTATGAGATATTTACAATTATGATAGAGGCAGCAGCATACTAGATTTGGTTGGCCTAGCTTTTACTGTTTAGGAGGAGTTCTTGAACAAACGAATTCAGAAATGGATGGACAGACAGATTTCTAAAATATCTAGTAAGATTTAAGTTTAAAAAACACTTTTTAAAACTCCAAGACTCTGATATAGAAAATAAGAATGTTTGAAACGAATGTTAAACAGAATTTTACTCCTGTTGAATACTGATGTAAGTAATGGGATATCTCAAAATGAACTGAAGAAAGCTCTAGCTTTAAACATGTTTGGCAAATTTCCTTCCTTAAAAACAAAAGCAATATAACCATAATATTGAAAAATGACAACCCTAATGCAAACAAATTAGCAGATTGCATATCCATGAGTTCAAGATCCTACCAGACCATCTCATGAAGATTTTGAGCAAATGCAGAGTGATAGTGGCTGATATTTAAACCTAGCCAAACCCCTGAAGGTGCATTTTCCACCTTCAGAGAGACTACGGAGAGAAAAGAGTATAAATTCCTTCCGACTGAGACATACTCTCACATATTCTTTACATGTTATTAATGCACTCTTATGATCTTAGCTCAGCCCATTCATCTCACCTCTACAAGTAAGTAAGCAGCAGCAAGACAACTATGAAAAATGACAATGACAAAACACAGCATCAAAAAGACGCACCCTTCCAGTCCCCACTGCTTCTGTGATATGATGACATCAGCAAAATTTCAGCATCACTGATGCCCTGGAACAACAGTAACAGGCTTTAAGAATGTAATTATAATATGACACTGATCATAAATCACAGAAAATTCCCAGACTACATACTGTAAATGATGAAATTGCACTGAAAGCCATTCTAATGTGAGATACTTTTCTTTTGCATGCTTTACCATTCCCTTTTGGAAAAGAAGAGTTTTAGAAAGCACCAGCACAAAAGGGACAAATCTCGCACTGCTCATAACTAACCAGCAGATACAAAACACCCTAAAGGCTTCATCTAGAATCCAATTTTTGGTAGTTACATAGCTTGAGTTCACCTGCATGACTGTAAGATGAGCCCCAGAGTAATGCAGTGTCTTGGAATAAATCAGGTGTCCTAACCACCATCGCCTCTCTCTCTCCCCATCCCTGAGGACGCAGCTTTGGGGATTAATATGGGGGCTGGCACTGCACAGCAGCTACCCTCCCTCTCCCTCCCATCTCCCCACACTCTCCACAGAGGCAGGAGCTGCACGGAAGTGGAGTGATTGCATTCACCCAGCTTACTCTGCTTCCCCCATGGCTACTGCTGCTGCTGGGAGTGTGTGTGTGTGTGTGTGTGTGTGTGTGTGTGTGTGTGTGTGTGTGTGTGTGTGTGTGTGTGTGTGTGTGTGTGTGCAATCACTGCCTCCATGCTTCAGCAGGCCCTCCCCAGTGACCCCTGAAGCTGCATCCTGAGGAACAGAGTGCCATGGGGGGGTGAGAAGGAGGGGCGATAGTGGGAAGGGGTAGTGTTTGGGGGCTGGGAATGAACAGGGCCCCCACCAGCCTGCTGAAAGTCCTGGGCCAGATTGCGCAATTGCTCTAGCTGGGGATGGCCTACAGGCTAGGAGCTTGAGACCCCTGGAATAAAATGGCTGTGATGTGTCTAGATTAGCATTCACAATTATTGTAATTAACCAGTCAAGGTAACAAGTTATAGCAGGACCACAAAGGCACAAATAGCAGAATTGGTGCCGTGACTCCAGAGGAGGAAATGGAAGGAAATATAGATTACGGGGAGTCCACATCTCCTGTGCATGCCAGTGTTATTCTCTGCTAGAATTCCTCTACCCCAGCACTTGGAGGCATCTTGAGAAGTAGGTAGGATCAGTGGATTCACAACTACACAGACTCAACAGTCCAACCCTCCCATTTAATGTAGAATTCAATAGCCACAGTCTAGAATAGCTCTGAAGCTGTAGTAGCAACCCCAGAATGGCTACACGGCAAGACTGAAGACGGGGGATGACGAAGAGTTAAAAGTCCATTGACTACACAAGTCCTGTTTGGCCTCAGGTTCTTATTCTTTCTTTCCAATGAGATTTTCATAAGTACACAGAAAGTAACTATAAGACAGATGAAAGTAAAAGGGCATTTGCAGGGCTAGTGGGCTCCTTCACCATCCCATGAAAAGCAATGTCATACCCAAGTAACTTTCAGGTCCTTCCTTCTGAGCACAGTTTATGAACTCAAATACAAAACATAACCAAAACATCAAAACAAAGCAGTTCCTCTGGGCTACAGTTCCCAGAGGTTCTCTCTCCTTGCCTGTGTCAGTGCTGAAAAGAGGGAATGTCTCTATGCAGTCCCCCTTGCTTCACTACTGCAGGCACCCATGTCCCTCTTGCAGCTCTCTCAGCCCTTTATAGAAAACACCTGAAACCTTCCCAGCTGAGCCTGAAAAGGGCTGCTGGTCCCAGAACCTTAAAGGGACAGACCATCCTGGCTCAGCATTCCACTAAGCTACACTGTTCCTAGCATCTTTGCAAAGTATCCTCTGAATGCCCAACATTGGATTAATTAAAAATAAATTAAAAAATTTTAAAATAATTATTTCTCATGACCCTTCACCCCAGCCCAGTACTCAAGTGCCATACAACATGACATAAAAAAACATTCAAATATCATCATAAAGCCACCTTCATTAATTTTTAAACAAAAATCCCAAAATTTAAGGGATTGGAGCACAACAGAAAAAGGATGGCAGAATACTGGGAAGCAAGAGTAATCAACACAGGTCATTCTAAAACTAATTTAAAGCCAAAATCCTCTCTCCCACCTTATTGTTTAGGTGTTTTTCCAAAGTGACATGATGGCCACTATGTATTTCATACAGTGAGGAGAGTTTATATCTTAAATCCTGCAAAAGCATGATCATTTGTTGACATAATACATGACCATGTGATATGTAAAAGGCTTGTAGGAAAGGCCACATAAGCAATATGACAAAGTTGAAAGTTCAGGCCTACCCCAATATGTTTCATAACTGTCCCAAAGACAGCTCTAAATATAAAATAGCTATTTCTGGCTGATAAGAAAAACATACAATAGTGGGTATTTTCCTTTTCCTCATAAATATCCTTACAATATAGTCCTTTACATAAGAAATGAAACAAAACCTGCATGCCTTGACATCTCTAAAACAGATTAGTACATTTCTTACTCATCACGTCTTTCACAGCTAGAATCAGCTTTATTGCCTCCAGCACTGAAAAGTCTAACATGTCTAAATGTAAGAGTTTACTTACTGAGCATTAGAAATACAATCATAATTTGATGTGCGATACTGAATATTTCCTTCCTTCTGACTGCCAGCCTTTAAATAACAGGATCTAATTTCCCCTTTAAAAACATAAAAGTATCCGTTAAGTGATGTAAATTATTTGTTTACATATATAATTTAGAAGCAATATGGTTTCTAGGTCCACATCTATAAGCCAAATGTTCTAACTGCTTCTTTATATTTGTGATTGGCAGCGTGGACATGTTTTAAAACATCATAGAACAGATACATGTTAAAATAAACACTGGAAAGCTTGAGACAAAGCCACACAAATACAGATATTACGGGTAAAATCCTGTTGTAAGAGCACAGCAAGAGAGCTGTGTGCAAATGACAAAATTCTCAAATCTAAACATTGAGGGCCTGATCTGCCAGTACCTTAAATACTGTGCAGCCATTCACATGTGTGCAAGATAACTGCAAAATATTTCAAGAAGTATTAGTGGAGCATTCTGATATATTCACACTTGCAAAAGTATACGTGACTGGCACAAGGCCAAAGGTGAATAGACACAGTCTATTGCTTGTCTCATCCTCACCTAACATACATACAGGGCAGTGATCCTCCAATGAATAAGAATTGTTCACTGAACTACAGGCCATACTACTCCTCTGACCTGTTCACATCTGCCCTCCCATGCATCTGCAGAACAAGGGTCCACAGTATGCAAAGGGCTGCAGTGATGCTACACAAGACTGGCAGGGGAGAAAAGACAAGTATCCCAGGAGCCATGAAACTCAGCTGAGAGCTTCTTTTGTGCTTCTTGGAAGAGTGATTGGATGTGGGCCTAACTGACTTGTGCATCTGCTACTATACAAATGTACTTGGCAGATGGCACTGGAACACATCAGCCACTGGAACTTATTTCTGCCCAACACCTAGGGTGTGTCTAAACTACATGGCTCCATCAATGGAGCCATGTAGATTAGGCTGATTGGCAGAGGGAAATGAAGCTGCGATTTAAATAATCGTGGCTTCATTTAAATTTAAATTTAAATGGCTGCCATGCTAAGCCGACAAACAGCTGATCAGCTGTTTGTCGGCTCAGCACGCTAGTCTGGACGCTCCCGCGCCGACCTGAAAGCCCTTTATCGACCTCCCCGTTATGCCTCGTAGGATGAGGTTTACCGGGGAGGTCGATAAAGGGCTTTCATGTCGACAGGGGAGCGTCCAGACTGCCCCGATCTGCCAACAAACAGCTGATCGGCAGAGCAGGACAGCTATTTAAATTTAAATGAAGCCGCGATTATTTAAATCGCGGCTTCATTTCCCTTTGCCGAACAAACAAATCTACATGGCTCCGTTGATGGAGCCAAGTAGTCTAGACGTACTCCTAGAGTAGTAGCTGTCAAGTGGCACTGTTGCTTGGTGGGGCTTGTTGTCCCATGGAGTTCCCTGCACCAAGTGCAGGTACTGATGGGAAAAGGAATCCATTCATGAAATATCCTGGAGACAGTAGCAGACCACCATCCTGAATGAAGGCAGCCCCAATATGATGGGAAATGGCTGCCATCTAAATCACAACCTCTTCACATTCCACTTAAAGATCTGACAGCAAAGGATGGGAACATTTGGCCAAGCATATTGGGGCAATTCCCTACTCAGACAAGAAGTTCTATGGTATCTTCAGCTTCCACAAAAAACACACTAGACTGGTCTTTAAATATATCATCAGTTAAATGCACTCAACTCCACAGTATCTGAATCGCCCCTCACGATCTAATAGTTACAGCTGCATCAACTTACCATTCTCATCTATGAACACATGCATCGCATCCACAGATATTTCATCTTGTATTGAAGCCTCAGGTCCACTTATAACTTGCAAGACAGAACTATCTTGTTGGGAAGTTACCCGGTAGATTATCTGCCTTTGCCTGTTGCCCTGGTAACTTGACACAAAAATGTTTCAAAACTACTATGAGGAACTTTTTTCTTGTTCTCAATAAAACAAAGAGAGAAAGAGGTTAATTAAAAGTTTACGTCAATTCTACTCAATCTAACGCAACAGCTCATGTCATCATGCTTTTGAAGTACAAAAAGTAAAAAGTAACTGCCCTTACTGTGCTGTAAATTTGGCAGGCTCTGGAAGCACTGGACTAGAACTAGCCCAGTCTTGACTTTGTACATCTGATCTTTCCTGTTTAGGAACATACTCATAGTGCTTTTCTGTTTCCAGCATTTCTTCTTTTCTCTCTGTTGTATGACTATCTGAAAGACACGGGAATGAAGAAGGGAGACTTTATACACAGACCACTGTAAAGAGTTCTGTTCATTTACTTCAGACCAAGAGCCATTTTCAGAGGAAGCTGTCCAAAGATTCAGTGTTACACAGGCCTTTATGATGAATACCAAATTAGTTACAGTAAATAGGTAAACTGCTTAGAGGAGGATTGTTGGGTTGTTTTTGGCACAAGTTGCAGTGTTGTCCTTCTGCATAGGCTCAACCTCCAAAAACTGGAAATGTTTTAATTTCTAGACTATGTCGATAAGAACCCTCCCTTTCCCCAATTATGTGTAGGAAAAAATTTTAAAGGGCCCAGTTCTGACAAGGTGGTAGAATCAAATGTCAAAAATATTTAGAAAAATCAAAATGTTTACTCCTTATTTGAACAGCCCCATTTTAAAAAAAAATCTGTTCATTCTCCTGTTTAATTAGGGATTTAAATTGCACTTAAACTAGGGTGAGATTTTGTGCTTAAACTATGCAGCTGATACAGAGTTCCATAATCTCATAACTATACTCCATCAGGGGACAAGAAGCTGCAGAAGCCTAATTAAATCCATTTTCCCTAGGGGCTTGTGGTTGTTCAAGGATTAAGAATAACTGATAGCCAACAAAAAGGTTATATTAATCTAATTGGTCCCACACTGCCTAATGCTGGCTGTAGGGCTGAAACAATTAACAAGATTTTTTGTTTGATGTTTTAATGACTTGAAGGGGGGGAAAAGTCTCACTCTTTTCCACTCCAGGCCCTAAGTCTTTCAAGTCTCTTTCCTCTGAAGTGGCAAAGATTAATAATAAATAAAAATGAATGGCAATTCTTAGAGCTCTTGACACCAGAAAGAGTGATTTGTAAAAGAATTTTAGTAAAATGATTCCTGCTGACTTCTCTCCACAGAAGTTACCTATACTGTCAACTTTTGAAGGGAGGCAACATATAGGGGAAAATGATTCTTCTGTTCTACCAAAGAATAAACATTAAACTGATGACTCATAAATGTCAGCTGAATTCTTTCTCTAAATTTTGGTAGTCTTGCTAACATTAAAATGCCCACCTCTTTCCCTCCCCACATCTTTTCTACATGTTAAAATTCCCCCTTTGTCAATGATATAATTTACAAATGCATAAAGCATTCCCAATTTTTGCAAAGCCTAACCAAATACATTTACAATCTGGCTTGAAAATCATTATTGTTTACTAATTGACTCCCAGCAAAAATTCTCATGATCTGTTTTTACACGTTACACCCTGGAGCTAGTTCAGTCAATAATGCAATAAGTCAACTAACCTACATTTTGTTTTTCATCATTTTCATTGAGCAAACTGCTACAACAAACATTAAACAAACATTCTCTCACACACAAGAAATGTCAAAATTCATAAATAAAAATGGTTGATGAAAAAAACCATAAAAAGGCAATATACAATCTAGTAGAGTTTAAATTTCAGTATGTACTTTCTTACCCAGAAATGTACTTCCTCTGAGTAAAATACAGTAGCATGGAACTGATGAGATTTATTGCTAAGTCAAGCTCAGGAAAAAAAAATTCTCAGTACTTGTGCCAGATGACTGCATAGTTTTTGTGCCCATATAACTATTTCAGTTAAGGGTGTGGTATTTTACTTGTATACTTATAGTTCTTTAATCCTCTAGTGTGGATGGAGATATGTAGGTACCTTATACTAGTATAGCTTGTTCCCTTTCCCTTTGGGAATACGTATAAGCACTATTATACTAGTATAATTACACACCAGGTAGTTTGCACTTTTTAATTAATCCGGTATGTTTAAATTGGTAACATTTTTGCATAAAGACAATTTGACAATTTTGAGAAAGTGGTTGTCTCAATTTTTTGTCTGTTGTCTTACTATCTTGGCTAATTTTAATTGAAGTATATTGTTGCTGTGATCAGCTAAAAATATTTGTCTGAATTCTTCTTTTTTCATTTGAGATTGTTATGCCAGGATTTCTCATGTTTGTGTTCGTGATTTTACTGTGCCTGCCACTAGCCCAGTCTTAGAGGTTTAGCTTTGTGCAAATTGAAATGCCACTGCTTCCAAACATTTTCATTTTGTTTTGTTTCACTGAAGTTTTTTTAAATAAAATTGCAGTAAAATTCAAAATCAAAATAATTTCAAATAAAAACATTTCAATTTTTCATGTTTTATTGCAGTGATTTGAACAGAAACAATATGGCAAAGTCATTATGCATTCATGAATCTGCATTTTTTGGCAAAAAATGTAGTCTGAAAAAAATGTGCCCAGCTGTATTAATAATATTTTACATGTAAGCAACAATTCTAATGCCTAAATAATATTAAGACTAAAGACCATCTTATCTGAAATCTATATCTTATCCTACAGACTTGCATTAATTTATTCATGGTCTTATAGTATATAATTCCTATGATACAGGATCCACTCCTTTCAGAAGAATTGTACTCTAGAATATAAATGTTCATTTAAAAATGAGATCTTTCTAGCACACATGGTTTCAAAGAAAAATTTGTAAATATGAGGCAATCTTAAATCGGAACAGTGTCATCCATACATGCAGGAAACAAGCATTCTGAGACGTGTGAACCATGCCGTTCAATCTCAAGAAAGCATCAGCTCTGAGGCCTGCAGATGATATTTTAACTGACAATAGTCTTAATTATTTCACTGCTGATAATTTTAGCAGAAATGTCTTCCTAATTTGCTTTTCCCACATTCCCAATCTGTCTTGAAAGGTGCAAAAAAGACATTTTAAAAATGTATTAGAGGCTGAGCAAGAATATCCACCACAATGTAGGAGAACCCAGGGATTTTGCCACAGAATTTTTGTCCAGCTTTCTGAGGAGTACATAAGATCTTAAGTCTCATGGTCTTCTATTGCTGCAAGGTGCTCACTGTGACAGTGTACAAACCCATATTTTGTTCCTGCTCCACCATCAGGCTAGCAGAGAGTAGCCTGATGGGGCTGAAAAGACTCACTCGTATCCGCACCGTGTCCTGGGGTGAAATCCTGGCCCCACTGACGTCAATGGCAAAACCTCCACTAACGTTAATGACAAGACCTTAAATGGGACAGAATTTAATTTTGTAGTGCATGTTACTGAATGTGTGTGTATGCAGGGGCTATGGAACCCCTGCATTTAAAGTGGCAGAGCATAGATCTGCCTACACTACCTGGCCCTCCTCTTCACCTTTCAGGTACCCCCTTTCCCTCAGCTCTGGTCAATGGCAGCAGTGGGGTCAGTGTTTGCAGTCAAAGGGACTATACAGGCCTCCACTTCCTATAGCTTCCATTGGCCAGGAATGGCAAAGCACAGCCTCTGGGAGCTAGGGAGAGGAGCAGGACCTGCGGACAGTCAATATAAGCAAAATGTCTCAAGGTCCACAGTGAGATTACCCTGATGGATCGCATGTGGCCCGCAGGTAGCCTAGCACTGTTCTATATCATCTAATTTCAGTCAAAACAGTTCTCTTTTGCATTCTTCTGCATTAGTTCTCACCATTCCTATAGCTGTTCTTGTCTCCCAGGTAATAACATCAACTATTAGAAAACAGAACCCAAAGGTTTCCATCCTGAAAAACTTTGATGTACACCAGTGGTCTCTAACCTTTTTAAGCACAAGATCACTTTTTGAATTTAAGTCAGTCCAGGTTCTACCTCAAACCCAAATACCCCTCCCCCGCCCCTTCTCTGAGGTCCTGCCTTCTTCACTGAAGATGGGGTACAGCGGAGGGGGACAAAGCGACATAAGTGCCCCCCTGCCTCTGCCTCCCCTAGCCTGCACAACAAGCAGGAAACTCCCAGGGTGCGGCTCTGAGGCTCTGGGCAGGAGCAGCAGGGCAGTGCAGGGAAGGGCAGCTGAAGTGCCAGCACTTAATAGCCTCCCAGCCAAACCAGTCAGGATCACCTGTCAGAGGTTCCGAGATCTACTGGTAGACCACTGATGTACACCAACACTTACTCAGCTACAGACTTGTCAGAGGAGCCATCAGCAAGTGCAATAATAAGCCTTATTTTCTATACGCATTTCTGAGATGTGTTCCTAGGACATTTTGCAGTTGCCTTTTTAAAGCCTTTCACTGTCTGGGTATCAAACATTTAATCAAAGATTAAAGCCAAGAATGACTTGCAATTCAGAGTACTTCAAGATCTCTAAAAACCAAAATCATGCTTAGCAATGATGTAAGTGGTATAAATAAGGTTTGTAGCCCCCATGTTGCATTTTACTGAGCAGTTTAATGCTAAGAACTTCTTGTGAATCAACAAATACATTTTCTGCTCCTATTGATTTAACATGAGCAGAAGTGTAGGCATTCTAATATAAGGAATCAGTTCTAAAGTTCTTACATCCACTTACAAGAGGATTGTCCCAATAAGAAAACATCTCATGGTTTCTGCAAATAACACAAAACACATAAACTTTCTTTCATAAAACTCCTGAATATTTGGCATTCCAGGATTTCCGGAAAGTGTGTGGGTGCACACGTGCCCCATGTTCTTCATGTTAAGTCAGGAGCTTCAGTACTATTCTTTGCCATGAGGGTGAGTTTTATTGTTGTTGTTTGCATAAGGCTAAAAAACACCCAATCAGGAGCCTGGACTTGTTCCAGACATTTTTCTCATATACAAAAAAAAAAAAACCACACACACACACACACACACAACAAACCCAACAACAAAAAACAAAAACACTTATCTGAGTGTATACCTTTTATTCAAATGTGTTTTAAAATATATTGTATACATTTCAAATTAGATCCTCTTGCTTAGCCCAGGAAGTGTTACCCATAATTGGAAGACTGACAAATTATGTAAAGGTCATATTATTCCTAAATTCAAATTGTGTTTTGCAGAAGCAGCAAATAATCAGACTGTAATGTTTAGTTTAGTTTAGTTTAGTTTAGTTTAGTTTAGTTTAGTTTAGTTTAGTAAACAGCATACTTTTGCTTGGCTGGAAGATTAACTTGCTTTGAACTACCTTTGAACTACCTGATGATAGTTGAAAAGCTCAAATTCATTGTTTCCCTTTTCCAAAAACTCCATAAATTTGATCAGAAGTCTAACAGACAGCACCCTCTAAAACTTATATCAGGCATATTCAATAATCATAGAACCACAAAATCATAGACTACTAGAACTGAAAAGGACCTTGAGAAGTAATTAAGTCCAGTCCCTGCACTTGCATCAAGATCAAGCAACATCTAGGTCATCCCTAATAGATATTTATCTAGTCTGCTCTGAAATGAACATTTAAAGCCTCTCCCCAGCACTAAAGCTTACAGATAACTTCCAGGGAATCTAACTGAGGTCAGGTTAGGGAAGGCAAAGGACAAATTGTTTAGAGTAGCCTGAGGAGCAGCATATGAATCAATGGGAACCAAAGGGAAAGAAGATCAACTGAACAACATGGTGCGGCTGTATAGGAAAGGTCAGAGAGGATGTATTGAGTGATTACTGAGCAGAGAATGGAGTGATGCTTTAGGGTAGGAAGTGACAGAAATTGAATGGATCTTTAAATTGATAAGGGTTATTGTAGGGGTGCATTCAGAGCAGAATCAAAAGCAGAATGAATTGAGGAATATACAAAATTGATTAGGGACAAAGAATGGGCTGATGGGATTGGGATCTATAGAATTCCTTGGGGAAGCAACATGAAAGATGAACAGAGAACTGAATAGAGATGCTTAGGAGGAAGCACCCAAAAATTTAGTGATAGGACTGGAGATGAACAGTAAAGAAATATAGAGAGAGGGGACAAGAGAAAAGTACACGAAAGGGAAAGCAGCGAATAAAAAGTAGCATGTAGTGAACAGAAAAAGGGAGAGGAAATAGGGCTGCGTCTACACTACAAGTTTTTTGCGCAAAAGCAGCCAGTTTTGCACAAAAACCTGCGGCATGTCCACACCTCAAATGCACTTTAAGGAAATCGGCAGTAAAATGGAAGAAGAGAGGGCTTTTTCCGGTGTAGGTAAACTTCCTTTTACGAGGCATAACTCCTTTTTGCACTGCAGCTATTGCACAAAAAGGCAAGTGTGGGTGCTCTACAGGAGTTTCTTGTGCAAAAAGAGCCTATCCAAAAAAGCACAGGTGCTCTGATGCAGAGCTTTATTGCACAAGAGCATCCATGCAGTGTGGACACTCTCTTGCGCAAAAGCGCATCACAAAAGCGATGCACTTTGAGGTGTGGATGTGCTTTTGCACAATAAGTTTTTGCACAAGAACTCTCCTGCAAAAGACTTCTTGTGCAAAACCCCTGCAGTGTAGACATAGCCTCGGAGTAGAAAAAGGGGGCTGAAACAAAACTGATAACATAACATGGACTAGAAAAGGTTAGAACTGGAGTGAGAGATCGAGAGAGACGAGGGCAGGATTTAGTGAGCTTGATAGGGGTCAGAAAAATGAAAAGGTGTATGATAATTACAGGAGGAATATGATACAAAGGGAGAAGAAAGCAAGCCAAGTGAATAATGTATGTAAAAATATTTTATAAAGTCATTCAGGCGTATATGTATTATGCCTCTTTTGTGGGATGTAGCATGGGGGTGGGATATGCATGCATATGCAGCCAATCTTGGGAATCCATATTTCCTACTGCACAAATGTACAAGGGGGATAACTTTAAAAAAATGTTAACACTGTTTTATTAGAATGTTTTAATATGGCTCTTGTGTTTTATTGGAAAGATATGAAGGAATTTTGGTTGCATGCTTTTGGAGTGTTTTCATAGAACACAATTTACCATGGATTTCAAATAAATAAGAGACAGGCTTCCAAGTATTTATTTGTTTTGGTTAAAAAGTCTTCTAAAATATATGAAATTGCATTTGGTAGTACAGACCTTGCTCTCAGAGGGCCTCTCCATTGTATTTTGTCTTACATATCTACAACACATAACCCTTCCTCTTACTTTAGTTTAGCTACATATGAAACTACATGTAATTATTATTTTATAGAAAGCTAGATGTCAAAACAATTACATACAACACACCTATATATTGGGAGGGGAGGCACAGAGATAGAGAAGAGAGCTAGCAGAACTAATCATGAGTGCCAAATGAATGAGGAACCAAATATTCTTATGTATGAGAAACAGAACAGATTTGGTTTAGGTCAGGAATAGAGCGGTAGAAAAGTTCTCAGATTATGTAAACTAAAAAAACTCTTTTGGCTAAACAGACTTTTTCTTTAGAAAGTTCCATTTTTCATCAAAATTTTGAGGGCTTTCACTTAAAACCCCAAACTTTTCTGTTATGAAAAAATATTTTTACTTTTCAACAACAGAACTACCAAAATGTGTCAGTTTTCAGATTTCAAATGCTATAAATATTGTAACCCTGAAAACCTGGATGATTTTTTTTCAAGATTATTAAAATACAAGAGCTGGGCAGGGAATGTAGGGATCTGAGATTTGGGTTTGATTTTTAATACACAAAAGTGACCCTGACTTTTTAAAATATATGCATACATTTAAGAAGTCCTCATATTCATCTGATGGGAAGAGTATGAGAGGAAGTGGCACTGCAATTTTGCAGGTTTTGGTAAACATGTATTGAAATTCTAACAGAACAAAGTTTGCTCCATGAAGATTGTTCCAATGTAGAAGTCCAGCTAAATACCAGCTGAGTTCTTATTTACGTAGCTTAAACCTTTTTTTAAAAAAAATGTTCAAATGCCTTCTAAAAACACAGGCAACTGCATCAGGAATTTTTTATGACAGAACCTCTTTTTTTACACTTCTCCCCATAGGATTTGGCTAGCTTTTTATGGACCTGAGATTAAATCACCATAAACAAACATATTTGATTTTCTTATTGCCAAAAAGTAGATTTAAAATCATATATCATACCTCCAACAAGCCCATCATCTTTTGTAGCCTCTGTTTTGATATTGGACTGATTTGATGCTGTCACCTTTGTGGTATTAATGGATTCCAGCAGGGAGACAAATTCCAGGAAGTTAGATTCATTGGGTATCTGTCCTTCTTTAGCTTCTAAGTCAGATTTAGAAGTTGGCAACATCTTTTCTTTATCACTGATTATTTCCATAGAATTCTTACTTAAAAAGATGTCTGTCCCACTATCTACACTCAGCACGCGTATGTGTCTCTTTTCATGAGCAGTTTTACAAGACAGTGATTCAAAGTTCTGTTGCCTTTCTTTAGAATTAGAAGTGGTGTCCAGCAAATTTCCAGAAGCATTCTCTAGATTTGGACCTAAATAAGTATTAGTTTCTGAATGGTTATGTGCAGGATTCCCATGGTCCTTTCCTGCATTGTTCTGCTCACCAGACTCATAGCCAGAACATTGGTTGGATGATACATCAACCTTTAAACGTTCTGGAGTTCTTTCACTTTCACTGATCTCTGGATGAACATTGTCTCCACCATCATCAGACAATTCAAAAGTTATAACCGGAATTTTGATCTGTTCGTTAGTTTGTTGACTATGAAGATCTGCTACAGCTACACCAGAGTCTGGGTTTGAGCTAGTTTTCTCAGTACCTGACACCTTCAGATGGAGAGAACCTTCTAAATCACTCATAGTGTTTGGTGTACTACTCATTGTAATAACTATTTTAACGGGTTCGTGCAAATTAAGTTGGTCTCCCGGGAGAGAATTGTCAACAAGAGCAACAGCAACCTCTCCATCTGAATAGTCGAGATCTTCATTGGTGTTATCAACAGTAAAAGAAATTTCCACAGGCCCATCGGTCTCTTTGGCTGCAATTGTGTTACACTGTGGGCAGTTACGATTAAAGCTTTCATGCAGAGATCCATCTGGGAATTTTTCTCTTTTGTAATTTCTCGGATTGGTTAAATGCTCTGAAATAATAATTGAATTTTCACTGCCCCATTGCTCAAAAGAAATGCCAGTTCTTAAAATGTCATACTGTGACAGAGAGAGATTTGACAACTTTTTAACCAGGTCTTTGTCCACAAAAACATCTTCTGATCCAACAGAGCCAGAAGGGTGTATCTTCTCTGCTTTTTCATTTGCTCCATTAATGATAAGTGTCTCAATAGCTGCTGGTTTTGTTACTATTGCTGATGCAGTAGAATCTGACATAGGGGCTGCAGAAATTGGCAACATATCTGCTTTGATATAGGGTGAGGTAGAAAAAACTGGTGATGCAGCCTGGTCTTCTAACATTGTTACCCCTAATAAAAACACACATATGAGTGTGGTCACACAAACAAAAGTCATTATACATTATAGACATCAATATTTCTATCCATCAAAGCCAGTCTGCAAGATAAGGAAACAGGGAACTACAGAACAAAATAGCTGATAACTTTGAACAGGAATGTGCTATGGAATGTCACAACCATTCTCTGCCAACTAATTTTCACAATTTTTTGCATCTATCTAACATATTAGGAAGATAATTTACTAGTTTAGGAACCATATAAAAACAGTTTTGTTTTATTTTATTTTAATTTCCTGTAAATATGGTTCTTACTCAAGAGAACTATAAGTTAAGAGTTTGCAGGCTCAGGCCCGGCCTCAGGATGAAAGGAGACTTCACCATATGTTAGAGCTGCAGTTCTAGTCTATCTACTTTCCTCACAGATCAAGAGATAGCAGCAGCACAGCGACAACATATACTTGTTTTAAAAATAAAATTAAATTTACAAGAACTCAAACAATAAAACTCCACCAAACCCAAACATTACACTGCACCCACAATTCTCTCCTTGGGGAAAGAATGACAGAAAGAATGTATCAATGTGACAGATATTCAACATCACCTAATGCACTGCTGGAATCATTTCAGATACTGCTATGGTGAGGGTGAAAACGGGAATGCAGAAGAGAATTCTGGAACTTGTCATCAGTAGATCATTGGAACTGGAAGGTACACCAAAGCATGCTGGAAATGTCAGAGATTATGAAAGAACCAGAGACTTTAAGCAAGCTAAATATGTTGTGGAGATTCTCCAGGCAAACAGCTCAGGAGGGTGTTTGATGGAGAAAAGGGGAGAAGCAAAAGTGGTAGTGATCCTGCAGGCTGAGTTGACCTGAAAAGGGCCAGGCTATGGAAGGGCATCCAGGAGAGGGAAGTCCTGGGAACAAGCCAGAGGGACAGGTGGAGAGAAGGATCAGGAACTCCCTGGAAAAGAAAGTTCTGTGAACTTTGTTACAGAGACATATAGATTGGTCAAAGCTGGGGAGCTAGTTACAGAGGGTTCTGAAGTGAATGCCAAAAGTAGCCAAAGGAAAGAAAAGGACATGATCAAAAGATGTGTAGATGATTTGAGGTGCTAGCTTCCTGTTTTGGGTCCCATGGCACAGGGCTTCCAAGAGAGTGGGAAGAAGTCCCTTTCTCTCCCTTGAATCAAAGTGCACAAGATGCATAGACCCTTAAGGAAGAGTTGGGCCCAGAGCAGGTGAAAGGGAGGGGAAACTAGTTCTGGGGATTTATTTGGACTTTTGTTTACCCTGGCAGAGGTGGAGTTTTTCTAATTTAGCTAGAGAGCTCAATGACCCTACACATTTAGCTATCCCCAAGGAGAGGAAAGTGATGCAGCAGCCACACTTGTCCCTAAAGCTAATAAACCTCTGGGACCTGCTGTTCATGTGCTGTGCTGAAATACTTTTGGCAAGCAATGTTTAAAAGAAAACAAGGTAAACTTAAAAAACAATAAATAGTCCGGTAGCACTTTAAAGATTAACAAAACATGTAGATGGTAACATGAGCTTTCGTGGGCACAGCCCACTTCTTCACAAAAGCTCATGATACCATCTACATGTTTTGTTAGTCTTTAAAATGCTACCAGACCATTTGTGGTTTTTTAAGTTTATCCTGAACAGCCTGACTCGGCTACCCTCTGAAACTTTAAAAAGAAAACGGTTAATAAAGGTTAAAAGCATTCAAGATACCTTTGAGATCTTCAACAGTTTCTTGTGCTGGCAGTTCCTAAAAAATGAAATACATTCAATTAATTGTGTTCAAATTAAATAGTGTTTTTAAAAATCCAGAATGTAAACTCAACAATCATCTCATCAATTGTTAATACATAAAATTCAGCAACTTGTTTAGTTTAATAATGGAGGTTGCCTATCTCCTAGAACTGGAAGAAGGGACCTTGCAAGGTCATTGAGTCCAGTCCCCTGCCTTCACAGCAGGACCAAGTACCATCCCTGATGAATTTTTGCCCCAAATGGCCTCTGCAAGGATTGAACTTGCAACCCTGGGTTTAGCAGGCCAATGCTCAAACCACTGAGCTATCCCTCCCCCCTAACTTGTGAATGTACCCATGGGAGCTGCACATTGTGGAAGGTGAGACGGTGACGCTATAGTATCAATTATGTTGTACTAGTAGTTCAAACCAGGATAAATTTAGTACTGGATTTCTTACCAGTCAGCAGCCCCAGGTATTGGGTTTTAGTCAGAAAGGGACAGAGAAATATATATTGGTTTCCTTTTTTAGACTATAGATTTTTTTATACATGTTAGGTTATTAGGTTATTACAATATTTGGAAAGAATCTCTTACACAATACTGGAAAATAAAGCCATCTACTTTAGAAGACTGAGCTGTTAACCCCCAAAAAGGATCCTATGGAGAAAATCTATGAGGTGTGGCTCCTCTTAGTAGCCAGACACGCTTGCAGCAGTAGGCACCAGAACTGAAAACAGGAAGATAATCTCTCCTGTCATCTCAATGCTCCTGCTGCTGATACCCATTAAGTGAGCACCTGTACATCCTGTGCATTGAATGAGGCAAAAGCTTTATAGAAAGATAGTATGTGATCATGTGATTAAAGATTTATCATCATACACATGGAGGCTAAATTAAGGTTTCACAGACAATCTTAATTTGTCATTCTTCAGTGCTTGACTTTGCAACTGTTATGTTCTTTTAGCATCATTTTCGGTATGTAACATGTTTGTACATCGGGTGGGCAATAAGACGGCAGCAGTTCACCAGAGTTAGCACCTGGTGGGCCACTGCCACTATATTTACGTGCACTTCCACAAGTGCGAGTGCTTGCAGGTCCCATTGGCCACTGGTCACTGTTCCAGCCAATGGGAGCTGCAGGAAGTTGTGTGGACCAGGACACCACTTCCCAAAGCTCCTATTGGCCAGGAATGGCAATCCATGGCCAATGGGAGCTGCAATAGCCCAGACCTGTGAAGACACAAATAAGAACAGTGATGGCAGTAAACTGGATCTGGCTCATGGGCTAATATTTGCCTACCTCTAAGGTACATTGCCACTCAACCTCAACCACCTCCCCTGGTTTTAGAATGTAACTGATCCAAGAATATTTCAATAACTTAGAGGTCTATTCATGTTGTAAAGTCCATTGTGGGAGGTAAGTCAAATGTGTATGGTTTGAGACATGCCTGGAGATATGAGATAGGGGTTATTTTATAAATCTAAAAATAATGCTGTAATGAGGAATAGTTGTGTGAGAGCTGTTACTAATGGTCCACGGGCAAAGTCATTCTAGGCACACAAAATGGTTTCTCTGCATGCTTTAGCAGCCAGCAGTAAAAGTGTTCTCTTGCCTGCACAATGCTCTCTTTTCTTGGGGTATGTCTACACAGCAATGTTATTTCGAAATAACTTAGTCTGCATCTACACAGCAGGCACTTATTTCAAAATAATGTTGGAATACTGTCAACCTGGAGGATTTCTTACTCCAACTTCAGTAACCCTCATGGTACGAGGAGTAAGGGAAGTTGGAAGAAGAGTGCTCTATTTTGAAATAAGTGCTGTGTAGATACTCCCAATTTCAAAATAAGCTATGCAATTGACATAGCTCAATTTGTGTAGTTTATTTCGAGTTAAGCCCTGCTATGTAGACACACCCTTGGCCTGAAGACAGTAGCAGTCCTGAAGATGCTCCAGAGATTCCTACAGGGACTTACAAGAGTGCCTAAATAGGTGACAAATGCCTTTGTAAATCTGGCTCTTTGAAACTAGGCAAAGACTGATCAATCCATTGCAGCAAGAAAGATGACTGCTCTTGCCTGCTTGTGCACTAAAAGGAGGCTACTACAAATCAAATTCAGGAAATAGCTCTATGTATTTCCGTGCAGAATCAGTTCCATAATTGACATGCAGTTGCGTGTTCCCATAAGGTACAAGGCACTGTGTGATATATTATATAGTTCTGCACAAAAAAGAAGCTATAGATATAGAAAACAAACTACTAACCACTAATCCAGAAGAGTGGTGCAAGTTTACAGCCTGTACTCTTGAACTTCCACGGATTGTTGGAGTGGAGTCATTTTGCTTGACATCTTCAATTGTACCATTCTCCCCTATGTTATTGCTGACCCAAAATAAGCAAGTAAAATGTTAGTGCCTGCATCTCTGAAGATAACTATGACTCTGTTTTCATGCACAGCTGCTGACCCATATTTATGACACAAAAATATTATCAAGATCACAGTACTTGAACTGGAGGGGAGGGTCAAAGTGAAGAATGATGCTAGGGCACTTCCCAAGCGACAGTATGCTCCAAAGTTTTCCTCTCTCCCACCCCCGAACGAGCAGCTGTGAAAACTGTGTGCATGAGGAAAGTTTCTACTCCCCCACCAATTCAAAACACTGAAAGATCAACAATAGAGCAAACAATACTTCTAGAAGTTTTGTAAGAAACAAAAAGACACAACCTTAGATTTCAACATAAAATGATTCTGACATCCCAGGGAAATAGGACACAGCCAAGCTACACATGAAATGGTGCCATTCCAAGCTAAGGATACAGAATGAGTGGTTCACCCATGTCTGCCCGATACTGGTCTACAAATTGATGTATCACACCATATACTGGCTTGTCCTTCCTACTAGCAGTATAATAATGAACAGTTAGTATTTGTGTGTTACATTCCACTTGCATCATTCAATTGTATCATCTCGGGTATAGTTTGTGCGCCTGATGTACTTCCCAGTAATTATCCATTTAAAACAAATAAATGGTCATGGGGTTAGGAAAGATCTGTGTCTTTAGACACAGAACAAAATATTTTCTTTTCTGCTGTCAAGTCTGTTGTGCCAGATTGCGGGGTCTTGTCAAAGATTTAATGTTCAAGATTGTAAAGTTTTAATACATTTTTAATCTTCTCTTTTCTATCAGTAAATTGCCAGCAAATAAACAAGTTAAATACAACTGTTTTTTAATGAACATGAATCTGGAAAGTTACCAACTGGTGCTTTCACAGAACCTAATTTTGTCATATTTCTTAGCATTTTACTGTGCAAGCAGTCTCATTAACTTCCATTGATTCTTTGCAATGTAAGATATCAGCCAAAGTGAATAATGGTGCAAGAATTGAGCTCAATGGAAACAGACAAAAGTGAATGTGACCTATCGTGTACTAGTCAAAGGAACTAAGAAGGCTTAAGTTTTCTTTTACAGAAAGGCTATAGAAAGGCCAAAGGAAATCACTATGGGCTAAAGAAGGAGGCCAAACAACCAGAGGATATAGTGTTCAATCAGATATTGGGCGAAAGAGTTACTGTGTACATGAAAAACCAATATAATAAAAGCACAAATACTGTAAGACAAAAAAGCCTATCTGTTTATTCTTATCCCAAGTGTCTTCAGTGCAAGACTTGTTACTTACTGTTCCTATTGAGCTGTCTACTGTATACAGATAGTTATACCACCCCCAATAATATGGTATCAAAGTGCCTATATTTGAGTGCACATTACTGAGCCTCATCCCAATGGGTGTCTGAGCTTAAACACAACCTCCTTTTTTGACATGACAACATTGTATTATTAGATGGCATAAACTAGTGTCTTTGCTTTGGTGTGCACTATTTTGGAGCACTTATCTATCTTAGTCCATTTCTCGTTACTTCTTAAGAGCATCTGAAAACTTTTTTATTCCAAATGTATTTTTGGAATGACCAATGTTGACTACATATTCATTTCTTCTCTAGTCCTTCCCTCCACTTTTTTCCATTTATTCAGGAAGTTTTATTTGAATTTCTACAAAGCAGTCTTCAACATTACCATTTAAATAAATACTTTCAGATACTTTTCGTATTTTATTAATTTGAGTTTATAAAATTTGAGGCTGTGATTCAATTTGCTGTGAGTCTACATGGTATTTTGTAGCAAAGAGTTTATTTCTATTGAGATGAAGTTATATTACATAGAAATTTACCTAAGTCAAACTAGTCCTCTGGGGACAAGTTAAGAGAGACTGAAGTAAAAGGCAGTAGCTACATAAACCTGAAACCTCAGCCAACATGCTCCTGTGTGTAAAATGGTTGTTACAGTCATTCCATCCTTGCTTTTGCAAATCCCATTGCAGTTTACATTTAGGGCTTGTCTACACAACAGAGAAGACCGAAGCTGATGCAGTCAATTTTCAGGGTTCGAATTAGTGGGTCTAGTGAAGACACACTAATTTGAACTGAGAGGGTGCTTCTGTCAGCACCATTAGTCCTGCTCTTATGAAGAGTAAGGCTACAATTGTTTTTGCGCAAAAACTCGTGGAGCATACACACTACAAGCGCATTTTTGTGCAAGAAAAAGTACAGTAGATCATCAGAAGACAGGGCTTTTTGCACAAGAGTTATTCCTCTTTCTACGAGAGCTCTTGCGCAAAAAGGTGTGTGTGGATGGACACCAGAAAAAGCACAGGTGCTCTGATGGCCATTCAGAAAATGGCCATCAGAGCTTTCTTGCACAAGAGCATCCATGGCAGTGTGGATGCTCTCTTGTGCAAAAGCACATCTCTGGCGCAAAAGCACATGGCAGTGTGGATGCACTCTTGCGCAAGGACTTTTTGTGGAAGATCTCTTCCACAAAAAGTCCTTACACAAGATGCCTGCAGTGTAGATGTAGCCTTTGGGAAGTTGATGGGAGAGTGTCGACCTCCCACTGTGTGGACGGTGCCAAAATGCGATTTAAGATATTGCGACTCCAGCTACGTAATTAACATAGCTGGAGTTGTGCATCTTGAGTAGACCTTTCTCCCTTAATGAAGACCAGGCCTTAGTGAGCAACAACCTGGTAGCCTTTACTTCTTCTGCTAGCATATTTGGCTCTGAGTACTGCCACAAGAATACACACAGTTGAGTCACCAGCAGGTGTCCTCCAGAACAACATCTGGGCAAGGCAGGAGCAAACAGAGGAAAGGAAGCAAAGCAAAAGAGAATACAAAGGAATGTGGGGGGAGAGAATTAGAAAGTGGAAGAAAAAAGACTAGAAACGGACCACCAAGAGACAAAACAGAGAAGAACAATGAAGAGACTGGCAATTATGCCAAAATTTGATGCAAGAAGGCACAAGGGGAGGGGATCTTTTGCAATGATGACAGGGCTCCAATAAAGAGGTCTGGAAATCTTCACGTTTACAGTTAGGTATGTCTCTGTGTAAGACTTAAAATCCTGAATATAAACAAAAATTAAACTACAAAAAAATAACAGCCCACTTGTGCCTTGCATGCACAAACAAAACCCTCATTGCATTCAGCAGGAGTGTCTGCTGGCCAGGAAATGCAGGACTGGGCTGCGAGCTTGTACTTGTGATGACACTATAGAATGGTTCAGCATGATGAAAAACTTACCTAAGATTTGAGCAGTGAACTGTATTTTCTTTTTTGGCTTCTTTATCTTTGCTTTGCCTTCCATTCCTTCGAGAAATCCTTTGTTGAGTAACTTCTCCTTTATCAAACATAAGGTGCAGGCGATAACTGATTACCTTTATTGTTGTGAAGAACACAGTCACAGAACTACAGTAGATAAAAACCGTGACTGCATTTGGAGGGAAAGCCTAGAGAAAGGAATAATAAATAGCCAATGAAATTGCCTTCACAATAACAAGAAGGTACTATTATTTATTCAAAAGGTATTAACACCTTTTTTACCCTTTATTTCTGAATGTCCGATACTGCTAACGCTACAGGTTGCACCTCTAAAATCCAGGATTCTCTGACCTGGCAACATCCATGGTCTGGCATGACGATGGATATTCCAAGATCAGAAAGTGGGTGGGGGGCCAGGAGCCAGCGGGCGTCTCAGCGGGGCTGCAAGGGGGGAGCCAGAAGCCAGAGCGTGACTCAGCTGCGCTGAGGGAGGGGGGAACGCCAGGAGTCAGTACACAACTCAGCTGGGCTGCAGGTTTGGGGCAGGAGCAGGCATGCGGCTCATTTGGGCTGGGGAGGAGGTGAGAACTGGCACGCAGGAAGCCTGGGGGCTGAAATGATCTCCCATCATCCAAAAAAATCCTTCATCTGGGATCAATCAGATCCCAAGAGTGCTGGACCAGGGAGGTCCAACCTGTACTAGGTTTTCTTAACACTTCAGAATTGTTGCATCTACCAAGAATTTTATTTCAGCTCATCTGAAAGCTATAAAGGGGTAGTCACATTTCAAACCATTTCCTGTGCTAGCTATGGTATTTCAAATATAATAAAATCAATCAAAATTATTTACAGTAGACAGTTGTTATGAGAGCTTTTAAAATATTTCCCCCTCAGTTACTGCACTGGCAACTGTGTAATATACAGTGTATACACACAGCAGAATATGACTAATCTACACACTGGCTAATTGTCTCCCCAAAACTCTCAGTCCCACCCCACACATTTAAATGATCAAGGCTCCAACATTATGCAAAGAAAAGCATGCTGATGAACCACTGCAGTCCTCTTTACAGGAACAGGGCTTTTCCCTTGTATTCCCTTTAGTTATTTGTAGTCTCAGAGCTAGGTCAGATCTTTTATTCAACTGATACTTTTGAAGGGCTTCAATGTATCTTTTTGAAGGTCACAATTTGGAGTAGGAGAGAGGCAAAAACACACTATGGGTCACATTAAAAGCCTACTAAAGTTAATTAACTGCACTGGGCTTTAGATTGGACCCTAGATATATTACCAGCTCAAGGGTTATTTAGACATAGGAGATTTATTTCACGTTGGCTTCTTAAGCAGCAAATTCAGATGACGCAGCCAGGAATCTCTCTATATATGTAGGTATGAATACATCTATTTTCAGTTTTTCATTAGAGTACAAATGGATCACACACCACATCTTATTTCAGAAACATAATTTCCCCTTTCACCTCAAAAAATCTCAATGATTATCTTGGAACTGTATATGCTTGATCTCTGTTGCAGCTATAAAATAATCCTGTGTTACTTCTGTTCTGATGTCAGCTTAGTATAACACTATTCTTTCCAAGATGTATCTGAGAAAATTTTCAAGCAAATCTTTTTGTTAAGATCCAGTCTCATTCATAAGCAAAGAGCCTATTGCATAGGAATGGAATAGCTATTAACAATTGCTCTTTTTTTTTAAGTTACAGACTAGCACGGATACTCCTCTGTGAGACTTTTAGATTGTTACTGTAGCAGGCATGTTATAAATAACTAAAGATGTTAATTTCTACAAGTTGAAGCTCAAGCTAAAGTACTGAAGGGAAGTTAAATGGAAATACTTGCATGATGAAAGTTAAGTCAAAGGGATTACTCAATGCTTCACTTAAGTATACACCTCAGTACTTTACTGGTTGAGGGCCAAAGGGCTCAGTAGCTTGCAGGATTGAGCTCTCAGAGGGAAAAAAAAGTTCTGTTAATCCATGATGCATAAAATATAATTTAAGACCAGTCCAAGTGCCTGTTCTAAATGGAAGCTTTTGAACATTACAGGACTCAGATCGCAATGGATGATAGCCACACAAAAAATCAATCAGGAATTTGTAAAGCAGTTTCTCTTGAACATCACTCTCCAGGACCCTTCTCCCTCCCTGCCCTGCTATGCTTTAGGCCAGGGGTCTGCAACCTATGGCTCCAAAACCAAATATTGCTCAGTACAGAACTAAATATGGCTATTTTGTCATTCTCAAAATACAGGGCATCCCTGCTATAAATTGCCCCAGTATACATCTGTTCCACACTAAAGTCATTGACACTTGTAGGAATTAATGCATTATAAGTCCTCCCATTCCCCACTCTTAACTTGCACACACAAAAATTGAGCAAATTGAAGTCAACCATGGGGAAAAAATTCCCCCATTTTAAGTTGTTTTGCTATAAGTCCAAGTTTTTTGGAAGATATTTTGGACTTTTAGTGAGGACAACGTGTACAAACAACTTTTTTAAATTAAAATGAAAGTTTATTCAAATTTTTAAAAACTTGTAATTACTCATACCAAGATGTGGGGCTTTTTGTCCTTTTCACCTTTAACTGTTCATTTTAACAACCCAACCATGTATCCTCTCCACTCACTGGAGGTCATGCATATTCTCTTTTTATTTGATTGGTCAAGAAATCTTTCCATCATCATAGGTGATGGTGAACTCTGTAACAGTAAAAAAGGCAAAGAGAAAGAGAGATACAGGCAGTCCCCGACTTACGCGGATCCGACATATGTCGGATCCGCACTTACGAACGGGGCTTTCTCGCCCCGGAAGTCGGGGCGAGAAAGCCCCGTTCGTAAGCTGCTCCGGTGCCCCTGGTCTGCTGGAGACCGTCTCCAGCAGACCAGGGGCACCGGGCGGGTTCCCACGCTTCTGAGGCTTTGCCAGAGCAAAGCCTCAGAGGCGCGGGACCCCCCCGCGGCTGCGGCTTCAGTCCGGGAGCCTGTGGTCTGCTGGGGACGGTCCCCAGCAGACCACAGGCACCCAGATTGAAGCGGCAGCAGCGGCGGTTCCCCGCGCCTCTGAGGCTTTGCTCTGGCAAAGCCTCAGAGGCGCGGGACCCCCCCGCGGCTGCGGCTTCAGTCCGGGAGCCTGTGGTCTGCTGGGGATGGTCCCCAGCAGACCACAGGCTCCCGGACTGAAGCCGCAGCCGCGGGGGGGTCCCGCGCCTCTGAGGCTTTGCTCTGGCAAAGCCTCAGAAGCGTGGGAACCCGCCCGGTGCCCCTGGTCTGCTGGAGACGGTCCCCAGCAGACCACAGGCACCCAGATTGAAGCCACAGCCGCGGCGGGGTCCCTCCCTCTGAGGCTTTGCCAGAGCAAAGCCTCAGAGGCTCTGCTCCCCGTGTCCCTGGTCTGCTGGGGAGAGGGGGGCGCAGCTAGTGTGCTCCCCCCCCCCCCCAGCAGACCAGGCTTTTGTTTTGGACTCTGGGGCAGAGCAGCTGGGGCGCTGCCGATTGGTCCTGCAGCGCCCGCTCTGGGCACTACTGGACCAACCCGGCAGCACCCCAGCTGCTCTGCCCCAGGTCCTGATTCAGCCGCTGCTGGTCAGTTTCAGCAGCGGCTGAATCAGGACCCTGGGGCAGAGCAGATGGGGTGCTGCTAGGTTGGTCCAGTAGCACCCAGGAGCGGCGCTACTGGAGCAACCCAGCAGCACCCCAGCTGCTCTGACCCAGGCGTCCCCAAGTCAGCTTCTGCTGAAACTGACCAGCGCTGACTACAGGAAGCCCCAGGCAGAGTTGCTCTGCCCTGGGCTTCCTGGAATCAGCTGCTGATCAGTTTCAGCAGCAGCTGACTTGGGGAAGCTTGGGGTTCTTAAGTTGATTCTGTATGTAAGTCAGAACTGGCGGTCAGTTTCAGCAGTGTCTGAATCTGGACGCCAGTTCCGACTTACATACAGATTCAACTTAAGAACAAACCTACAGTCCCTATCTTGTACGTAACCCGGGGACTGCCTGTAATTAGCCAATTACCCACTTCTTAACATCCTTAATCTGCATAATTTCAGCACTGATTTTAGGTCTTCTTCTAAATCACTAATAAAAATGTTACCATAGGACCACGCAATGATTGCTGTGGGACCTTACTAACCACACATCCACTTAATGATAATTCCCTATTTACAATTATATTTTGAGGCCTGTCCATTAGTCAGTTTCTAATCCATGTAATGTGTGATGTGTTAAAGTTGTATCTATCCAGTTTAATTAAAATGCAATGCAGTACAAAGCCAAATGCCCTACAGAAGTTTAAGTATATTACACTAGCATTATCGTCATCAACCAAATTTGTAATCTGATTAAAAAGCATTTAAATAACTCAGCTCAGAGATAACAATCTATAGACTCTTGGGTCTGTCAGAACCCATCTCATCCAGCCTGCTGGTTAAGAGAGAGAGGTTTTAAGTTCCCTTCCTGAGCATTTTTTTTCCTTTAGTGAACAGTAGGAATTATGGTCAAGTCTCCAGGCCCTCTATCATACCTTCATGACAAATTAAAAGAATTAACACTACTAATGTAATGGTCTGTGTGTATCCAAAGGAAAAACTCGGACTTATTGAAGTTTTTGCTTTTTCAAAGACACTCAATGTACCCACAAAAAAGCTGGTGGCTTTGGGAAGAGAGAAAACTGGCTTAGCCTCAAAGCATTCGCCAGGGCCCACTATCTTCAAAGATACTTAGGCACCTAATTCCCATTAAAATCAGTGGGAGATAAGCCTCTAGACACTTTTAAGGATCTGGACCTAGAATGGGGATGTTCCTTCTAGTTCTTTGTTCTTTAATGTTCATGAGGATCCTTTACTTTGAGCAGACCCATACCTGTCCCCCACCTGGAGAAATGTGTATTGTCTTTTAGAACAGCCAATCAAGACTCAACAGAAATATGCCCTTTAATGAACAAAAGTCCTGCAGCCACTATAAGGAGAAATATTTCCCCTGAAAATCATCTCATTTAATGTAATTGGAGCCTGACCTTATCTACTTAGAGAAAACATGGAGGCTCGCTGCTTAATTAATGTCTGAATTAGTGCTACAGCCACTTCTTCCACTGTTGTTTGGCTGCATTGCATGGACCCTGAAGTTGTTGTGATCTTTGTTTCCTGTCCACGATGTCTATTAGATATGGTGACCAACAATGATCTTGTAAGACTAAATGGAGCTTTCTCTTCATCACACTGTACTACATTTTTGACAGAACAGTACAGGCAGTCCCCGAGTTACGCGGATCCGACGTAACGGGGCCGTTCCTCTCCCTGGTCTCCAGCAAAGCGGCTGAACACGTGGGCAGCGGGCAGGGCTGTCCGCTGCCCACGTGCTCCGCAGCTTGGCTCTGCTTTGCCCCCCCCGTCCCCCTGGTCTGCAGACGCGTCTGGGCTGTCCGCTGCCCGCGTGTTCCACGGCTTTGCTCCCCGTCCCCCTGGTCTGCAGACCAGAGGGACGGGGAGCAAAGCAGAGCAAAGCCACGGAGCCCGAGGGCAGCAGGACAGCCACGGCGCGTCTGGGCTGTCCTGCTGCCCCCGTGCTCCGTGGCTTTGCTCCGGACACCTGTGGTACAGCAGCTGGGGCACTGCCAGTTGGTCCCGTAGCGCTGCTCTGGGCGCTACTGGACCAACCGGGCAGCACTCCAGCTGTTCTGCCTCAGGCGTCCTGATTCAGCCACTGCTGGTCAGATTCAGCAGCGGCTGAATCAGGACGCCTGGGGCAGAGCAGCTTGGGTGCTGCTGGGTTGGTCCAGTAGCGCCGAGGAGCGGCGGCGCTACTGGACCAACCCAGCAGCACCCCAGCTGCTCTGCCCAGGCGTCCCCAAGTCAGCCGCTGCTGAAACTGACCAGTGGCTGACTACAGGAAGCCCCTGCCCCGGGCTTCCTGGAATCAGCCGCTGATCAGTTTCAGCAGCAGCTGACTTGGGGATGCCTGGGGTTCTTAAGTTGAATCTGTATGTAAGTCAGAACTGGCGTCCAGATTCAGCCACTGTTGAAACTGATCAGTTTCAGCAGCGGCTGAATCTGGACGCCAGTTCCGACTTACATACAGATTCAACTTAAGAACAAACCTACAGTCCCTATCTTGTACATAACCCGGGGACTGCCTGTAACAAGTACCAAAATTTTCAAAAGGAGTGGACAGACTTCTATGCATTTTTGCGTTGGTCTGGATCTCCACACAGTCTCATTTGTAGTGAGAGACTGTTCTCAAACAAAAAAACTGTATTTCATGACAAAACCTGCAGCATTTACTACAAAATACCCTGAGGATGATGTGCAAAAAAAAAAAAAAAAGCCAGAGAGGAGCTGCAGCGACAAATGAACATTGGACAAAATAGCCTGCTGGCATGGTCAAAAAACGGTGGAATCTTAAATTCCACAAGTTTTGCAGGCTCATACAGAATTATTTGAGAGGGAATCCTTTCACTGATGGGGATTATGTTAAGAAATGCATGCTAAAAATTAGTCATGAACTATTTGACAAGTTTCACAACAAGGACAAAATCTTACAGAAAATTCAAGATATGCCATTATTGGAAAAATAGTTCATAACAGAGCTGTGAACAAGGCCCATGGAGTCAACAAGGAACAAATGCAAAATTTGAGTACAGCTACTTATTTTTCATGTGCTTTGGACAAGACAACCAACATATGAGACGTTAATTTGTTGTGTATTCTGGGACAATATATTTTTGGAAATGCTGTGCACGAAGAAATTATGGAGATATTACCAATGAAAAATCAAACAAGGGGCAAACACATCCTTAAAACTGTGATGAACTTTGTAAATGAGAAAAAAATACAGTTGGATAATCTTGTGTCTGTGTGTATGGTTGGCAAATACAGGGAGGGGATTCCTTACTCTTGTCAGAACAGCTGAACCACCTGCTTTTGAACTTCCATTGCATTGTGCATCAAGAGGCACTTTGTGCGCAATCTTATGGAACTGAACTTGGAAATATAATGAGACTGGTCATTCACATTGTCAACTGGATTCTTGCCCAAGCTTTTAATCACCATCAATTTCAGTCACTGCTCAAAGAAGTAGATTCTGACTACATTGATCTATTCAATTTACCTGCTGTGTTTCCTCCCTCTGAGGCATCTGGTAGTGGCCATTGTCAGTAGGCAGGACACTGAGCTAGATGGACCTTTGGTCTGACCCAGTATGGCCATTCTTATGTTCTTATGTACTAATGTACAATGTTCACTGGTTCTCTCATGGCAAAGTTTCATCTCATTTTGCCACCTGCGTTAATGAGATTAAGCTATTTTTTTATATGAAAGGTGTCAAACACACTGAGCTTTCAGATTGTGACTGGTTGCTCAAGTTTTACTCTCGTCAACTTTACTGGTCATTTGAATGAGCTGAAACTTAAGTTACAAGGGCAAGGAAATACAGGTTTGACGCTGTAGCAGGCCGTGTTTGGATTTGAATCAAAATTGACTGTCTTCATCAAAGATATCAAGATGGGCAGACGCGGACATTTTGAAAGATTACGAATGTTTTGTGATTCAGATCAGAGACAGAATCCAACTAGCACCCTTGATTTGCAGCAGATCACCGGGTTTGTTTCTGAGCTCCTGATGGCATTCAAGTCTCGTTTTGTTGACTTCTGCAAACACGGTGCTCTGTTTAAGTTTATGATCTGTCCACATAAATCGTCTATTGAAGAACTGGATTTGATAGTCATTCCAGGCATCTCAGTCAGTGATTTGGAAATGGAAATAGCAGATTTCAAGGAGTCGGATATCTGGGTGGAAAAATTCGTCAAGCTGAATTCTGATTTAGAACGCCTTGCTCAACAACATGCAGAATTGGCAAAACTGCACAAATGGGCTGACACGGAGAAACTGGAGCACAATGATAATCTGATTCTGCAAACTTGGAAAGAAACTCCTGTCATACACAACACCATACAGAATGTCAGCATGGCCTTACTTTCAATGTTTGGCTCCTTTATGTGTGAGCAAGTTTTTCTCATTTGAATCACATCAAAGGTAATTTGCACTCAAGACTGACAGAAGACAGCCTGAATGCATGCATGAAAGTCCCATTAAATAAAGTCCTTGAGTACAATGTTTCATGTATGCTATTATTAATTATTATGTCAATTATTAGTAATATTAAGTTGTATATTTTCAGTCATGCAAATGGGCATTCTTACATGGCTCTTCGTTGACACTTGTTCTGAATGTTTATGTTCTTTGGCTCTTTGGTTTAAAAAGGTTGCTGACCCCTGCTCAAGGCCTCATTGGGAGGCCTGTGTTTTTCAGACAATTTCTCAAAGAACTCCATAACCCAGGTCTTCACTAGACCTGTGGAGAACCAACTGCTATAATAGGAATATTTTGTAGATGACGTTCATTAAATTTAATTGGCTACTGAGTATGAATATTGTCCATGAGCTATCCCAAAATAAACAAAGTAGCAGGCCACATCTAACTCATCATATGCATCTCTAGGCACACAAAAAGCTCTCTCCACAAGGCACTTGATGCCATCCAAAGAGGACAAGATTTTGGAGAACAATCAAGATTTCTCAGCAAAGTGCTCCCAGATATGGTTAGATGAAAGCTGCTAAACCTAGCTTTAATACAAAGAGGAGGTTGATCATATAGGAATTAATTTATAGATTTACTTTTGATGTGCTGTAACTGTACATGTATTTTACCATGCATTCTGTTTTATAACTGTTTTCTCTTCATCTCTTGAGCCTGGACTTCTATCAGAGCACTATCCCCCAGAGTCCTCTAACATGTAGAAATAGACAACACATGTGTTTGAATGAGAAGCACTGGACAGCGATGCATCATCTCTATCTCCAACTTGAAATTTTATCTTCATATTTTGTTTAGACTGTGGGTATGTCTACACTGCATTCCTCTTTCGAGAGAGAAATGCAAATGCAGCTGAGAGAAATTGCAAATGAAGTGCAGATTTTAATTTCCTGTGCCTCATTTGCATAATGGCATCTGGGCGCTTTTTCGAAATACCCTGTTTCAAAAGAAAAAATGCAGACTAGATGGGGTTATTTTGAGAAAAAAAAACCTTCTCTCTCAAAATAACCCTGTCTAGACTGTGTTTTTTCTTTCAAAATAGGGTATTTTGAAAAAGCACCCGGACGCCACTATGCAAATGAAGCATGGGAAATTCAAATCCACACTCCATTTGCAATTTCACTCGGCTGCATTTGCATTCCTCTCAAAAGAGGAATGCAGTGTAGACATACCCTGTAAGAATAAATCCTTTGCAACCTATTCCTAACCAACTTTCTCCTTTTTTCATATAAAAAGAAATACAGCAGTACATTGCATACTCATGCTAACCAGTATGTTTTACAGTTCTCAGACATGTACTCTTTATAAGCATGTAATATCTATGCATCCAGTAAGCATTTTTCAAACATATCAACTGATTCAAAGTCTCAAATGAGAAAGATGTGACGAGTCAAAGCTGCTAGGTACTGCAGCTATATTTAAGGAAATTAATCTGCACTAGACTGGGTGCATTTAGGGGAAATTCCCAAAAAATATCAAAGAAAGTCTACCATTAATTTCATGAAAATTCATGTCAGAGTAGGGACCAGAATCTCTATTTTTAAAGAATGTGGTATTCAGAGAAAACAGCATCTTACCAAAGAAAGTGGAAAAAACAGTGATGAAGATAATGGCCATCTTGAAAGAAACCAGACTTTAAAATTTTGGAGTGAAAATAGGGTTGCCAGGTGTCTGGTTTTGAACTGGACAGTCCAGTATTTGAACTTTCTGTTCAGGAAACAAATTGAGAAAATATAAATGAGAAAATATAAATGTCTGGTATTTTCTAAATAAGATGTAATGTAGATTGTGATGTAATGTCAAGTGTGTCTGGTATTGTGTGTCAACTGTATCAGAGGCAGCAAGGCAGGGGAAGGAGGAGCTGGTGCTGTGGGGAGCTGGCTTAAAAGGTTCGTTTCAAGTCCAGGATCTACCCCCACTGCACCTCTGTAGTTTAAATGTAATAGAAGCCAAGCTGCCTGTGTACCCAGCTCTTATTACATTTAAACTACAGAGCCACAGTGGGGGTAGTTCCTAGACCCGGTGAGAGCTGGGACTGAGGAAGCCTTTCCTTATCGACTAATAGTGTAGTTGATAAAAATGTTATCAACTACACGATCAGTGGATTATCCACCTCTTAACATCCTTAATTAAGACAAGATGCCACATGTGATTGAAAACATTTATCTGGCTCTCCGTATTAACTGAACTAGGCAGCAGGGGTAATGCTGTCAACCCCACTGCCCATGGCAAGAGTGAGCAATAACTTCGGTAAGTGGTCAAAGGCTGCACTTCTGTGGAGGGTGTGTGGGGTCTGCAATGGAGGGTGGGTGTAGAAGGGAGCTTGAGATAGAGGACTGGGGTGCAGGAGGGAGTGTGGGGTCTGAGAGGGGGTTTGGGTGAAGGAAGGGATTATGATCTAGGGCAGGTGTTTGGGGTGAAGGGTCCAGGAGGGGTTAGGGGTGCAGGATAGGATCCTGTCCTGGGGAGGTGTAGGAAGGGGTGCAGGGTCTGGAAGGGAGTTGTGACCTGGGGGAAAGGGTGCAGAGGGTTTGGATGGTGATGTGGGGCAGGGGAATGGGATGCAGGGTCAGGGAGGGATATGGTTGCTAGAAAAGTTTCTGGCCTTGGGGAGAGGTGCAGTGTCTGAGAGGGAGTTGTGACCTGGAGGAGGTGGTGATAGGGCATACAGAGGGTTTGGGTGGTGGCCTGGGGCAGGTAGTTGGGAAGAGTGAGAGGGGGTGCCAGAGGCAGGCTCTGGCCAGGAGGTGCTTACCTCTGGGGACTATAAAATAGTCAAGTAACCAATAAGAATTCATGAGGTTAACTGACTATTCAATTAACCAATATTTAACATCCCCAGTGCTGGGCAGCTGCTCCACCTGGCTCTGCTCCAGCACAGGGAGGAGGGGGGAGAGGGAGTGAGGAAGCTCCATTCACTGCCCCTGCCTTCAGCAAAATTTCTCAGCTCCTATTGGCACAAAACTGGCCAATGGAAACTGGAAGCTTTTGCTAGGGGGTGTGAAGCTTTCTCTTCCCTGCCCAGATATCATTGCAATTAGCAACCTGCTGTTTAAAGCAGCTACAGCTACTGTGTAGTAAGGATGCCAGCAGGGTGGTCGTGGGCTGGTCTGGCCTCTTGCCCACCCTTGGTCCATGGAGTTGACAGGCTGAGACCTTCCCATTCTTCCTACTATTCAAAGTTTTTATTTTCCAATCTGATCCCTAATCCCAATTACATTGCATAAACAAGCTTCCACTGTAATATGCATGTTAAAAACGTCTTGCATTTGTCATAGCACCAAACATCTGCTTTTTCCAGTTAGACAGATTGTTCCTAAGAGCAGACAAAACTATTTCATTTTAAAATATGGTTGTTTCACACAGATACTACAAATACCAAACTAGCAGGTAACTGGTAATTTTTAATCCTGAAAATTGCATAAAAAATATTGCAAAAAAGAAATTACTTCAAAATGCATTAAGGTTGCTAAATGACAAGAATGTAACTACCTGTCACAAAGTTGATAAATTACAAGCATTCAAAAACAAGGGAACAGTCAAGGACAGGCTTGCTCATAGACAGTCTCTGTAATAAATTCACTTTTTATCAAAGATAAAGGAACCTAATCATGGTACACTTGCTCAAGAACAGATTCTGCAACTGATCAGATGATACAGCTCAAAATCAGCCAAACTGGAAATGGCAAGTCTACCTGGGGAGATGAGAAAAAGCCCAGGAAGTTTAAAGTCTCAAGGTCATCTGAAGAAGTGTGTTTTGTCCACAAAAGCTCATGATACTATATATATTTTCGTTAGTCTCTAAGGTGCCACAGGACTTCTCACTGTTTTTTCAGGAAGTATAAAGTTAGTTTATACACATAAAGTTGGATCTTCTCCCACCAACCATCCTCCACAACTTTAAATGTTTTCACTATTTTATCTTTGTTTCACTTCACAATTTTTAGGCCCAATATTCTTTAAACACTTTTCTATGTCATATGTGATTAGTTTCTGAGATGCTCTAGGAAAAGTCACATTTCCTGCAAAGAAGGATAACCATGTATTTTACCACAAATCAGAGTCTAAGAACAAGCTTTCATTTACAATGGCAATCTAAAGCATAGACACAATAACTATAGATCCTGTCTCACATTAGATATTGAACTAGCATCCTGAGAAAAAGCTACTCTTGCATTGTTACTTGATTGGCATCCGTGAGTATGCTCAATGGGAGCAAATGGCATCTTTGCCAGGAAATAAGCTATATGGCCTGATTTTCAAAGATGAGAAGAGCCCTATGTAGACACAAAATTGGTATCTGCATCTGCTTCTGCAAAAATGATGTTTGGATATCCTCATCCACATATGTACCCACAGATATAAAGCTGCTATTCACAAAACTGGCAGGGTTCTAGATACAAAGTTTGTTTCTGTATTTGAAAAAATGGTTCACGGATATCCTCATCTACATTGGCAGATACAGTTACCTATGGATATAAAGCAGATATCTGCAGAGTTACAGGGCTCTAAAGATGGGCATCTGCATCTCCCGTGGACTTCAGAAGGATTTGCAGCTTAGCACTTCTGAAAATTAGGGCAGTCAGCTTTGTAATAATGGAGCATAAGGAAACTGATGTGACAGCAAGGTTTTTATTGTCATTAAAGAAAAAATCTGCAGAATTGAGATGAGTCCATAGCCATGAATACTCAAAGAATGGCAAACACTAGAATCTAGTTATTAGGGAACCTAGTAATAAAATCATGCACTATTCTAGCTAACAATATGTTCTTGCTCTTTCTACCTATCCTATAATCATAGCACACTAAATTAAAAGATTCTATTTTTTCCAGGAAACTATTCATATTTAGCAAACAGAAAGATGTTCCAATCACTTAAATTATAATTGCTTTGCATTTCTTTAATATTTTAAGAGAACAAGGTGGAGGGCTAGATGTAATAAAAAGTGATGTGCTTTCACACATTATTTACAGTCTGTGTCTCTGTACAGGCGGGAGGAAAGTAAGAGCATAATTTGGCCACATTCATTATTGAATGTTAACTTAACCACTGATGTACTTTCCTGCAGGACGACCACGTTATTGGGCCTAAAAGGCTCACCCCTATTTCAGAATGAAAACATGAAAGTATAGCTGGCAAAACTATAATACCATGGGGAAGGTGGAATTAAAATTGGCATGCACCTCCCAAAATCTACACAACATTTGTTTATTGCTATGTATCCATCTTTCACTAGGAGAGCATATTCATTCAAAAACTGCAGCCTAGTAAAATGGTATAAAAGACCACAAAATTGACTGGTGGGGAGGGAGCACTGACTTAATACTGGTCAGGGGACACTGCTCCATAGTATAATCGAAATGGGTAAAACATAGCAAAGTGGGAGAGAGGGGATTTTAAAACCGCACCAAGAAAAAAAATACTCATCCAACTATAGCAGGCTACTTCCTTCCCTCTCCCTTCCTGGCCTCCCTAATGCCACCCCTCTGTTCCTCCTCCCCCGCCCCCATCCCTACCCCAAGGCCTGTGTCCCCATGACCCAGAACCGCCTCTAGCTCCTGCCCTCTCCGTCACTCTTCTCTCCACCGTGGAACCCCCCCCCCACACACACACACACAATCCTGGGCCAGGTCCCCGCAGCCTCACCAGGTGCAGCGCCAGCGGCAGCGCCAGCAGGAAGAGCCACAGATAGAGGTGGCAGCTGTTGGTGAATTTGCTCTGCTCCGGGTCGTGGTACCAGCCCCCGGTCAGCGCTGCCCACACGCCCTGCCGCAGCAGCTGCACCGCCTGGGACACCATCGCCGCCCGCCGCCGCCTCACCCGCCCCTGCACCGGCTCCTGCGGCGGCCGCTGCGGCGCTGCCCGGCCCCGGGCGCTACTGGCGCCGCCATGCTGGATGCTGGGAGGATTCTCCCATCATGCTCTGGGCCGACGCCGTGACCGACAACCCCGCCCTGGTCCACCGCCTCCACCCCCCTCCCGCGCACATTGGCCGCGTCCCTTCCCCGAGAGCCCGCCACAGCCCTTTGCACGTGCTGCCCGCGCCAGCACCCACCGGCCCCCTCCCGCTCCCGCTTCATTCCTAGCACCCACCGCCCTGCTTTCAGCACCCACTGCCCTTCCTCCTGCCCCCCTGCACCCACTGCCCTTCCTCCTGCCCCCCTGCACCCACTGCCCTTCCTCCTGCCCCCCTCTTCATCCACTGCCCTTTCTCCTCCCCTTCCTTCTGCACCCACTGCCCTTCCTCCTGCCCCCCTTCTGCACCCACTGTCCTTTCTCCTGCCCCCTGCACCCACTGCCCTTCCTCCTGCCCCCTCCATTTACCCTCAGCACCCACTGCCCTTCCTCCTGCCCCCTCTTCATCCACTGCCCTTTCTCCTGCCCCCTGCACCCATTGCCCTTCCTCCTGCCCCCTGCACCCACTGCCCTTCCTCCTGCCCCCCTGCACCCACTGCCCTTCCTCCTCCCTCTCCTTCCGAACCCACTGCCCTTCCTCCTGCCCCTCCTTCTGCACCCACTGCTCTTCCTCCTGCCCTCCCCTCTACACCCACTGCCCTTACTCCTGCCACCTCTCTGCACCCACTGCCCTTCCTCCTGCTCCCCCTCTGCACCCACTGCCCTTCCTCCTGCTCCCTCCATTTACTCTCAGCACACACTGCCCTCTCCCCTTTCTCACCCTTTTGAACACTTCCTACTACCCTAATATTCATTGCCCTTTTCTTCACCCACCCTCTGGTGAGCACTGTCTGCCACCCTATCCCACCTCTAGCACCCACTGCTCCTTCTCTTTCTCCGCCCTGCAATTCTCCCCTAGCATCCTTAGAACCCCCTAGAAACTGTCCCTCTTATGCTCTCAGTGCTCCCTCTTCTCACCCTAAGCAGCACAGAGAACAAAGAAATAGACACCCTGGATGAACACAGATGGGAAACAATAGAAGGAATGATGGAGAGGCGAGCAGGATTTAGGAGTCAGAGACTGGGAAAGAGCAGTGGTGCCAGTGGGACTGCCTTCTGAGCTGGGTGACTGCAAAGCAGTGACTTCTGGTGAGGTGCCCAACTTGGATGGCAGCACCGCTGCCAGGAGCAGCACAGAAGAAAGGGTGGTGTATCATGATCTTGCCACTCTTCCTCCTCTGCCACTGCTGGTGGCATCTCCACCTTCCAAGCAGCCAGGGAGAGCAGGAGCTCAGCTTTGAAGTCAGTGCCACCAGCAGCATCAGCTCAGAAGGAAGTGTAGCAAGCTATGGTATTGCCACCCTTCCTTCTGCACTGCTGCTGGCACTGGCAATACCTTCCAGGCTGGGCAGTTGAGAATTGCTGCCACTCTAGCCACCCAGCTCTGAAGGCAAGATGAAATCATGGACATTTTTCATATTTCCAAAGTCTGCATGGACAGAGTCCTGAGGACTAAGGAAGAGGTCATGGCCAGGAAAGTCCATGTGTGTGGTGACTCTACAAGTGACCCTCCTGCATTCGCCTTGCTACCCCCTTTTGGGGTGGGACCCCGACTCCGCCAGCGTGAGAAATGCTGCACTAGGGTATTCCTTTATGACCCCGATGTCCAACATGGCAGGTAGTTCTTGGCAGACCCGTTCCCTCAACTTCCATGGAAGTGGTTGTAGATTCTCAGGGAAGTTTTCTGTATTTCAAATATCTGGCTGGATGGAAATTGGAGGACCAAAAGGAGGTAATGGCCAGGAAAACCCACATACATAGCATGTCTCTCCAACATCAGCATCCCTGGCATTAAGTGGCCAGATACTTGTTTGTTCATATTGGTGGGGAAAGATACCTGTTACTTAACCTTCTACTATTAATAAATATTGTGTCTTCCTGCCACTTGCATCAGCCAGCTTTTATCCAACCTTCTACTAACTCTGTAGTCTCCTGCTGGCTGCTGCCTCCACCTTAATTTTCTGAATCACCAAAAATTAAACTTAGCATCTGATAAAATTCTTTGTCCTGGGGTCACAGCCAACCTCAGGCAAAGCATCATCAGGAGACAAATTTTAAAAAACCACACACATTGGACTGGCTTAGAATAATAATAAGATGATAGATAGATAGATAGATAGATAGATAGATAGATAGATAGATAGATAGATAGATAGATAGATAGATAGATAGATTAGATCATTCATTCATTTATTTTGGGTTGTTTTTGCAAGTTTGCCTTCTGAGTCTTGAGGACATACTCAGATCCTGTTTTCAGCCTTTAATCTGGAAACTTGGGGATATGAAACACTTTTTACATGAAAGGAGAGGGTAAGTCTACACTCCAGAGCTTATGCTGATACAGCTCTGCCAGACTAGCCCCCTACCTTAGATGCAGCCCACACACATACAGAAGGAGTTTGGTGTTAGCATAACAACATCCCTCCCCAAACAAAGCCTCATTAAACTCACAGCCTGGGCAGTGATGCCCAGTAATCAGAGCAGTGGCAGCCAGAGACTAGCACTCAGAGCCATGGGTCAGAGCTGGTGTCAGGAGTAAAAGAGGAAGCCAAAAGGCAGGTCTCAGACTCAGACTTTAAGGGCAGAAGGGACCATCGTGATCATCTGGTTTGACCTCCTGCATCTTGCAGGCCACAAAAATTCACACACACCCCAACTCCTGTCATAGACCTACCATCACTGGCTGGTTACTGAAATCCCCAAATCCTGAGTCAAAGATTTCAAGTTATGGGGAACACATCACTTACACTGGCTGAACCCAGACAGTGACATAGGCCCCATGCTGCAGAGAAAAGCAACCTCTCTCCAACCCCCAAGGGTTCTGCAAATCTGACCCATGGGAAAATTCCTTCCCACTTCCAAACATGGGTTCAGTTAGACCAGGAGTATTCCACCAAAAATCACCAGGTGTATTTCACAGGACAAGCCTCTGGAAGAGAATTCTCTGTATAAGGTGTCCCCATTATAAGTCCCCCAGTATACATTCTTTCCACATTAAAGTTGTTGATGCTTGTAGGAATTGATGCATTATAAAAAAAAAATTTGCACAAATGGAAGTCAGCCGCAGGAAAAAAATCCCCCCTTTAAGTTGTTTCGCTGTAAGTTCAAGATTTTTAGAATGTATCTTGGACTTATAGGGTATGTGTAGCCAGACAGGAACCCCCACCTATAACATCCATCTTTGCTTGCCTGGAAGCATACAGGGCACACAGAGCAGTAAAATCAGCATAGTCTTTGAAGCCTTGACAGGAGGCCCGGATATGCTGGCTGCTGTGACCCTGGATGGCTGTAAACAGAGATATGAGGGTGATTGAGCTAATTGCTGACCTCGAGGCTGTGAGAACTGCCTTGGCTGGCACCTATATTGATATGAACATACAGCTGTCCGCGGGGGGAGGAATCTCCCGCCCAGTAAAGAATGTCCAGTACTCACAATTTAGTTATCTCTCTTGCAAGTGTAAATTAAGTTGAAACTCCCTTGTAAGAACTGGCATCACAAAGACAAACCAACACAATTTGGCATCTTAGATAAGAAAGAGGATACGGGCCCCTATGGGTAAAAAGATGGGTCCAGCAGCACACTTACTCTGAGCATCAATCTACCATCTATCTGCTGGTCAGGTTAGGTGATTGGCCTCCCGAGGTTCCACAGGGACACCCACCTCATATTCGTCTTTCCTAGGAATTCGGGGACCGGCCCTGGCCTGATACGCTGGAGTAGAGAGGCGCAGAAGGGGGTAAAAATTGTACCTGGATGTGTCCTTTGTCTTAAGTGTACACATAGACTTAGAGCTCTTTAAAGATTAAGCTGTCACTTGGTACCATTATTTCTATTTTCTACCTTTATTTTCTTTGTAACCATTTTTTTAAGATCTATATTTTGCTAGTAGTTAAGAAATAGAGCAATAGCCATTGTAACCATATGATTTATAAGCTTCTTTAATAAACCTGTAACTGTTTAAGTTTTAACCTGACTCCTTCAGTTGCTGTAACAGAACCAAGCACAATTTAAAAGAACTCCAGCTGGTCATAGGGAGCAGATGCAGGCAGAGCTGGGCATTTGGATCGTGTCGCCTCCAGGGGACAGATCCGTAGGGGCATCCGTCAGCCTTCCCTAGGTTGCCCGCTGCAACGGGACCTCGGTCCTAGCAGCTAAAGACACGGGTGTAATAAGGTCTCCCTGCAGACTTTGAAGCGTCTGTCAGCCTGTTGGCTGCCCACCACGAAGGGACCCCGGTCCTAGTAGTCAAAGACATGGACATAAAACTTCTCAGGCGTCCGTCAACCTCCTCTAAGGCCGCCCGCTGCGACAGGACCTCATGTCCTAGCAGCTGAAGACTCGGGTGTATAACACACACACACACTACCTTGACCATAGGATGACAGTACATCTACACTTGCTCCCTAGTTTGAGCTAAGGATGCAAATATAGCCGACCGAAATTGCTAATGAAGCGGGGATTTAAATATCCCATGCTTCATTAGCAAAATCTCACCCACGCATTATTCGGCTTACCAGCTGATTTGAACCAGGAAGTGCTCAAACTAGGGAGCAAGTGTAGACATACCCATAGTGAGGATGGCCTGTAGTAACTCATAGCCCTTCCCACAAAGAATCCCATCACCAGCCATGGTGGATATTTGCCTCTAGTGGTTGCAGATCAGCTGCAGGCCATTGTAGGCAGTCTCATCAAATCAGCCCCTTCATAAACTTATCAAGCTCAATATTGAACCCTGTTAAGTGTCCCCCACTCACGGATCCCCTTGGAAGGCCCTTCCAGAATCTCACTCTTCTGATGGTTAGAAACTTTTGTCCAATTTCAAGTCTAAATTCTTCATGGCCAGTTTGTTCTCATGACAGCCCTGGCTCTTCACTGAAATCAGGGCCATAACAAGGGCGAGGCGAGTGAGGCATTTGCCTTAGGCAAATAGCTGAGGGGGCACAGAAAAGACAGCTATTACGCTGCCTTCACTCATGCCTCATGCCACGTCAGCACCCCCGTCCGCGCCCAGGACAGTCTTGCCTCAGGCACCAAAATAGTTAGTTACAATTCTGACTGAAATACCTCTTCTTCCTCCCTGTTATTTATCCTCCTGATGTATTTACAGAGGGCCATCACATCTCCCTTCCAGCTTTGCTTCGGGGAAACAAGCCAGCCTCTCGAGTCTCCTCTCAAAAGATGGGTTTCCATTTCTCTGATCGCCTAAACACATTGGACTCACCACACTGGGTCAGAACAAAGGTGCATCTGGCCCCATGCCCTGTCTTCTGGGGAATGAACAGAAGAGGGAATAATGAAGTGACTCATCCTGTCACCTATTCCAAGCTTCTGGCAAACCGAGGCTAGAAACACCATCCTTGCTCATCCTGGCTAACAGCCATTGATGGACCTGTTGTCCACAAACTTATCTAGATCTTTTTGGAATAGTGTTATAGTCTTGGCCTTCCCATCATTCTCTAGAAGGGAGTTTCACAGGATGTGTGTGTTGTGTGAAAAAATCCTTCCCTTGGTTTGCTCTGTACCTGCAGCCTATTAATGTCACTGGGTGACCCCTACTTCTTGAGTTAACACAAGGAGTAAATAGCACTTCCTTATTGACTTTCTCCACACCACTCATGGTTTTATAGCCCCTGAGGTGTCTCTTTCCCAAGCTGAAAAGTCCCCCTCATATTCATCTCTCCTCATATGGAAGCCGTTCCAAACCCCTAATGATTTTTGTTGCTCTTTTCTGAACTTTCTCCAGTTTCATTGTAATATGTTTTGTCACCCTGCTAGCTGTGGGCGCACTGAGGTGAGGTCAGTAAACCCAGGCCTGGTCAGCTTTTTCACAGCGCTGACCGCTGTCCCTTGGCTTACATAACTTACAAGGGTAGCCCAATTGAGAACCTCATGTCATCACAGTACTCCAGGTGCTGGGGCTTTAAAATAACAATATGCTGGGGCAGGCTACTCATGATAACATCACAAGAGCTGGTAACAGCGTGTGTTGCATTTTCTACTAAATACAATGACAACTTAAGTGAGGCCTGAGGAAAACCTCGAATCTCAGTGTAACCTGCTGTGTGCTTTACACAGTCCCTCCTGTGCCTGGTGCAGAAGACCCAGTCCAGTGTAAGTGAGTGAGGGTGGGGGGCTGGGCGGAGCAAGCAAGAGGAGGCCTCAGAGAAGGGGCAGAGTGTGGGGAGGGCCTGGAGGCAGGGGCGAGGCAAGAGCATTTGGTTTTGTGGGATTAGTACAGGGGTCGGCAACCTTTCTGAAGTGGCATGCTAAGATTTAATCCTTCTGCCCTGGGCTGCGCCACTCTCCCAGGAGGCAGGAGGGGATCTCTTCACCGTGCTCCCCATGGACAACCTGGGTCAATGCAAACCTTTCCGCAGACTACCAGATGCTAATGGAAACCCACCATTAATTACATAATTATGCCTGAGTCATTTTGCTAGTGCTGCAGCTGGAGAGAACAGTTTAATTTAAATTATTAAACAGATTAAGCATTTTAACTTTTGTGTGTTAGTTTATCAAACTCCATTTTAAATAAAGTCAAATATTATGTCCAATACAAAAGGTGTTAATGTTTTCTTTATTTATGGCAGAGGTGAGAAACCTTTTTTGGATCAGAGGTCACTGACCCATGGAAAAATCAGTTGGGAACCCTCCCCAAACCCCCAATCCTCATTGATGTGGCCCGTAACTGAGACATCTCACTCTTTGGCACTCCAGCCCTCACAGGGTGAGAGAAAGGGGCAGGCGGGACTAAGGTTCAGGGCTTCCCCTAAGTGAAAATCCCACTTTTCTGGGATTCCAGAGCTAGTGGATTTTGTTGACCTCCTTAAGATCTGGGGCAGGGACAAAAATGAGGGGTCCAATGTGCAGGACAGGGCTGCCATGGAGTGAGATAGGATTGCAGGATCTGGGCAGGAGATGGATGCAGGAGAGGGTGAGGACGGCAGGGTCTTCAAGGTAGTTTGGTGACAGAAAAGGGTGTGAGGTGGGGGTGGGAGAGGGAGTCTGGGGGTGGGAGAGGGTTGGGAGAGGGAGTCTGGGGGTGGGAGAGGGTTGGGAGAGTAACACAGAAAAGATAAGAGGGTGAGAATGCAGCCAAAGAGCTAGTTGGGGAGGGAGGCAAAGAAGTGGGGAGTAAAGTGCAGCTGCTGCAAAGTAAAATTGTATCCCCCCCACCTCTTCCCTTTGCTCCAACTTTGCTCCCCTCAGAGCCATAATCCACCCCCAGCTTGATCCACTGCAACATCCCATATTCCTCAGTGCAACCCCTGCCCCCTCCCATACTGCCCCCGTAGCCTGATCCCCTGCATCACTCCATGCCCCTCAGTGCAATCCCTGCTCCCTCCCATACTGCCCCCGTAGCCTGATCCCCTGCATCACTCCATGCCCCTCAGTGCAATCCCTGCTCCCTCCCATACTGCCCCCGTAGCCTGATCCCCTGCATCACTCCATGCCCCTCAGAGCAATCCCTGCTCCCTCCCATACTGCCCCTGTAGCCTGATCCCCTGCATCACCCCATGCCCCTCAGTGCAATCCCTGCTCCCTCCCATACTGCCCCTGTAGCCTGATCCCCTGCATCACCCCATGCCCCTCAGTGCAACCCCTGCCCCATCCCATTTGTTCTTTACAAATCTATGCTGGCTGTTACCTTTCACCTTATTTTCTTTCAGATGTTTGCAGATGAATTCCTTAATTACCTGCTCCATTATTTTCCCTGGCACAGAAGTTAAACTGACTGGTCTGTGTTGCATAAAAAAAAGCCTCCGCCTGAGCTTACTTGATTTATACACATGCATTTTCTGAAACTACACCAAACTGCAAGGTCTAAGGTTTTAAACTGCAACTCGTGATCTTTGTCAAACCTTGCTACTCACTGTGAACTTTGTACAACTTTGTAATCTTTGTAACTCTCAGAAACTTACTGTAAACTGCAACTTTGTAATCTTGCTTGTAACTTGCGCTAAACTGCATTCTCCCCTGAGTGAATGGAGAGAGAGAATGTGAATGTGTTTTTTGGAGTTGCTAAGACTGGAGCACATGGTGATGAGAAATCACAGACTGCTGCTTTTGCTGGATAAAGGGAAATCTGGGCATGCTCCCTGATGACGAGGTGAATGAGTCGCAGGAGCCATTCATACACTATTTAAGGAGAGGAAGTGCATATGAGACTCTCTCTTTCTTCACCTGCTCCTGAGAAACATCTCTCTACAGCCATTGTCTCTCCTCCTGACCAGCTTCCCCAGCCATAATGAGTGGATAGACCCTCCAGGATCCATATGCCTTGGCTCCTTCTGCAACCCATATGCCTGTGTAAGTGTGTGAGTGCCTGAGGGCAGGAATGAATGTGTGTGAATGAGTGAGTGAATGAAGGGGTGTGTGTGCTTGCTTGTTTGTGTGTGTGAGAGAGAGATAGCTCTGTATCTTCTTTAGTTTAAACTTTTGGTGGCTGCTCTCTCCTCTTTAGTTTTACCTAGTGGAAATAAACCCACACTAATGTAACCCTGGGTGGTCTCCAGTGAGAATTTTTTGGGGATAACAGTCTGTAGATCATCCCAGCCAGGACTTTGACAAGCTAGGACTTAAAAACCTCTAAGGATGAAGATTCCACTACCTCCCTAGGTAACCCATTCACCACCCTCACAGTTTTTCCTAATATCCAACCCAGACCTCCCCCACTTCAACTTAGACCATTGCTCCTTGTTCTGTCAACTGTCACTACTGAGAACAACCTCTCTCCATCCTCTTTGGAACCCACCCTTGAGGAAGTTGAAGGCTGCTATCAAATCCCCACCTCGCTCTTCTCTTCTGCAGCCTAAATAAGTCCAAATCCCTCTGCCTCTCATCATAGGTTGTGTACTCCAGCCCCTAATCATTTTGGTTGCTCTCTGATGGACCCTCTCCAATGCATCCACATACTTTCTGTATGGACAGAACTGGACACAATAATGTGGCCTCACCAGGGCCGAGAAAAGGGGAATAATAACTTCTCTAGATCTGGCAATGCTCCTCCAAATGCAACCTATTATGCCATTAGCCTCCTTGGCTACGAGGGCACACTGTTGACTCAGATCCAGCTTCTCATCCGTGGCAATCTCCAAGTCCTTTTCTGCCGAACTGCTGCTTAGCTAGTCAGCCTTCAGCCTATAACAATGCTTGGGCTTCTCTTATCCCAAGTGCAGGACTCTGTACTTGTTCTTGCTGAACCTCATCAGATTTCTTTTGGTGCGATCCTCCAATTTCTCTAGGTCACTCTGGACTCTATCCCTACCCTCCAATGTATCTACCTCTCCCCTTAGCTTAATGTCATTTGCAAACTTGCTGAAGTTGCAACCCATACCCTCATCCAGGTCATTAATAAAGATGTTGAACAAAACTGGCACTAGAACCGATCCTTGGGGCACCCCACTTGAAACTGACTGCCAACCAGACATCAATCTGTTGATCGCTGCCCTTTGAGCCTGAGGTTGTGGGTACCAAGGGGAAATCCTTCATCCAGCACACCTGAGCAATGACTGGGAGGCATGGCTAGGGCTGGATTGTTTGTGGGGGAAACCAGCTCCCCTCGGCCTAGATGCTGAACAACCTGCTGGGGCTCCTGAGGCAAACCCTGCGCTGGAGATACAGAGTGGCATGACCCTTCTCTCACTTCAGGGAGCATGGGACAGCAGATCTACTATAGCCAGCACCCCTGAGGCTAAGCTCCCTGTCCCCCTAACCCAAACCGTCAGCTTGGCCCCACCCCCCAGTCTGCCCCCAGAATACCTACTGTAGGTGTACGGGGTGGGGGGTGGGTATTGCTGTCCCTGTGCGCCCGCCCTCCCCTGTGCTTTGGAGCCAGGGAGGCTGGGGCCAATTGCTGCCCAACCTCCTATGCTGCAGGGGGTGAGGAAGAGAGGCAGCTTGGCTCCTGTGGGGGGCAGGGCCACAGCAGAAGGGGTGGGACTGGGAGGATGGGGTTAGGACAGAGGGGGTCAATAATTTTTGATAGGGGACCGTTCAAAGATTTTGGAAAGTGGTTGAGGGCTGCACTTTCCCAGGATATTAATGGAGGAATTCCAGGATCTGGGATGGAGTTTGGATGCAGAAGGGAGCTTGGGGTAAGGGATTGGGGTACAGGAGGGAGAATGGGGTCTAGAAGGCAGTTTGGCTGAAGGAGGCAATTGTGACTTTGGGCAGAGGACTGGGATGCAGGATTTTGGAATGTGACCTAGGTTAGGAGGGGTTTGTGATCTGGGGCAGGAGATTGGAGTGCCAGATCTGGGAGGGGGGATGGATGCGGGAGGGGGCAGAGTGTTTGGTTATGTGGAGGAGGGCAGAGGGTAGGGAAAGGGAGGGGCTGGGGTTCCAGGGAGGCTCTGACTGGAAGGCGCTGACCAGCAGAAAACTGGGAGACTGTCTGCTGCAGGCTATTCCACATGGCTCTGCTTTGGGCGTGAGAAGGAAGGGAGAAGGCTTTCTACATTTCCCATGCTCCCAGCAAAAATTCTTAGCTACTTTTGGCTGGAAACTGAGACACTGGCCAACGGGAGCTAAGAAATTTTGCTGGAGGGCGGGAACAGCATGAGAATTCTCCCTTCTCCCATCCAGATGGCAGTGGGGAGGGAGAACAGCTGGCTTTTTAAAGTGTGAGCTGTTCTCTGTCTAAGGGTCCTGGCAAGGTGGCTGCGGACAGGATCTGGTGGCTTGGTAGGCTGGATCTGTCCTGTTGGCAACCTCTTGTCCACCCCTGGCCTGGAGCCACATGTTGAATAAAGAGGATAAAACAGCATTGAATAGCGCTGAAAGAGGAATAGTTCTGGTGGAAATAATAGGCTATGGTCACTGAAATTAATAACTGCATAATCATGAATATATACAAAGGGCTGAATTAAGACTGCACGGGAAACTTGATTTTTCCTAACTTTTGAGCATTTCACTTTACAACTATATTTTTCTTTAAATGTATGTTGGGAGGAGGTTGGGGAGGGTTATTTTTGTTTTGGATGCAACACATTTCCACTAGAAAAGGGGTTTTGCAAATACCAACTGAGAGATTTCAGAAGGCTGTTTGCCAATGGTGCTGTCATAACCATGAAGGTTAGCCAGCAGCCTGGGGACTAAGAGGTTAACTATACCTAGCCAGGTAGCATTCAGCCAATAGAAATGCAGATAGAGATTTTCAAACTGAGACAAAGGAATTTTTGGGTTTCCTTCCTTTGTCCCTGGGCAGTTGACTCTCCAGATTCTGAAGGAGACAGACAACATGTCCCTCTCCAAGAAAAGACTTCTCTCCATCTGTAAGTAGGGCAAAGTCTAGATAAATCGGTTAGGTTTTATTGTTTTATGGTTTGGGAATGGGAATCTGATGTCTGCGCATTTAGAAATGGGGTTTCATCTCCTTTGTAACTAAGTTTTGGCCCATGGGAGTCCCCCATGAGTATATTAATTGGTGACTTTTCCATCTAGTCAATATGCTTGAAACAGGAGTATTGTTTTGATAATAAAAGTTCTTTCTTTTTTATTAACCTGCTATTGGTTCAGTTCTGTGTCCTGGAAAATCTGTCTGTGGATATCTGCATGCCTCTAACTAGAAGGCAGCAACCACAGACTGCAGTTTATATTTTTTTCTCTCTTTTTCAAGCTCTTTAGAGAAAAGAGCTTCGGGTGCCCTGGGGTTGGTTTCAAGTGTCCATCCCTGTTTCTGTGTTCAAAAGCACTTGATGGTGGCAGCAGATTTTTATTCCCAAAATCTAGGTTTTTAGGATTTTGGGGGGAAGTTTTATACCAAAGCCTGGAAAGATAAGGTTTTGGGGTACTTTTGTGGGCCCCCACTTCTTCATTCATCATGCCAGAGTGGGGAATCAGCCTTGACAGATGCAATGCAGATATTCAATATTATATTAAAAATCAATTTAGCATTGCTGATAAAGCACCTGGGCATTCTCGTTCTTACAGAGAAAGCTACACAAAGGGGCTACATCTACACTGCTCCTTCTTGCACAAACTCCCCCTCTTGTGTAAGAGCTGTTCTGCCTGAAAATAAGCGGCAGAACGGCTCTTGCACAAGAGGGGGTTTTTGTGAAAGAAGGAGCAGTGTAGACTGCTCCTTCTTGCGCAAAAGCCCCTTGTGCAAAATGGCAGCTCATTAAGTATGCAAATGAGGCACAGTGATATTCATCACTGCGCGTCATTTGCATATGTTCTTGGGCAAGAAAGCGCAGTGTAGATGTAGCCAGAGAGCAAGAAACTCCAATTCTTGAATACTGATACATCTGATTAAAGAAAAATCCACTAGAGGGAGCCAGGAGAGAAAGTAAGAGTGAGTGAAAGAGTGTGTAAAATATAACATTTATTTTTATTACCATAGCACTACAGAAGGATTAGGTCTCTATTGTGCTAGATGCTGTAAAAACACACAACACAAATATTTATAGAACAACCACTAGTTAATATTTATATTTCTGCCATAGTGAGAAAGAGTTTGGAATAACAACTTCAACTAAATAACATGGGAACCCTTTCATTGTACTGCTACCAGTACTTTATTTGACATGAGATAAACATTCCACAGTTGTTCAGTTCATTGTGGCTTCTTGATACTAGATAAAATACAATGTGGAATTTGTTCATATGGTTGAATATTTTTATCAAGTTTTATACTTGTATAATGCCAAGCAAATATGCAAATGAAATATATGTTCATAACAAGACTTTATTTTATATTAAAAGAAAGGGGAAGAGGGCTGATAAAGACTCACTTATTTTTAAAAACTAAATTATTTTCATAAAACATAATATACAACTTTATTTTGTCTTGCTGCAGAACTATCCAAGAGCACTGAGGTTGCCTATCAGGTACTTAAAGAGACAGTGACTTTTAATAAATTATGGCAGACAAGATGATCCAGATAAAAAAGGATTTACTTAGGGAAAAAGTCAGTAGATCTGACAGGAAGTTGAGTCCAAAGGAAAGACTCTTTGCTTTTGGGAAGGGCAGCTATAGGACACATATGTAAATAGGACATGTGAAGTGTAAGGATGTTAAATATTGACTAATTGACTAATTCAATTAGTCAATAGGGCACCTCCACCTTTGAAGTGTAGCAACAGCCATTGGGCTCCTCATGGCGTTTTCAAAGTGGCAGTGCAGCATGGAGCCTGGGGTCAGCGGGGTAGTCCTCAGTTGATCTTGGGCTCCAGGCACTGCTGCCACTTTAAAACGTTGCGAGGAGTCTGACACCAGGTTCCCCTCAGCATTTCAAATTGGCAGTGCCACATGGAGCCCGGGATCAGCTGGGGACTTCCCAGCTGGCCCAGGGCTGCACTCAGCATTTCAAAGAGGCAGCGCAATGTGGAGCTCTAAGTCCGGCCTGAAGCTGCTTTGAAGTACCCCCTCTTATACTCCCCCTTTGCTGCCTCTTTCTGATAGAGGCAGCAAGTGGGGGAGGGGGGGGTAGCATCTAGTCGACTATCCCATAAGCATTTGCTTATGGGATAGTGGACCAGTCCTTCACATCCCTAGTGAGGTGTGCAAAGGAACTACATTTGTTTTTACGGATACTGTTCTATTCAAACCTGAGTCCCTGCCAGTTCTTTAAATAGCTCCCTGCTGGAAGGGTGTGCCCACTTATTTTTGCCTCTTAGAGATGTGGCTTAGGTGGTGTCCATGTGAGGAGCAGCAGACTAGCGAGAGCTGCTACTCTGGTGCATCAGGGTGGAGCCCCTTTCCTGTGGAACTGAAAGCTCAGCAGGTAGGACCAATTTTATTTGTTAAGGTACTTTACCTTAAGTACCTTGGTACCTTATTGCCTTTACTAGATTAAATGACCAGAGGGAGCTCCCCAGATAGCGGATCTGAAGGGCACTTTCTTCTTGGAAGTTTCCCTCTACTAACCAAACCAGGAACTGCTCTGTGGTTAATTGCACTTTTGAAAACCACTGCAGTTTTTGACATGAGTAAACGGTCTTTGTCTGAGCTGCCTGTCCCACTCTTAGGCTATGTCTAGACTGCAAGCCTCTTTCGAAAGAGAGCGTCTAGACTGCACGTTGAACTTTCGAAAAAGCGGCTTGCTTTTTCGAAAGAAAGCATCCAGTGAGTCTGGATGCTCTCTTTCGAAGAAGCCCTATTTACATTGAAGAACACCTTCTTTCGAAAGAGGAACTTTCGAAAGAAGGCGTTCTTCCTCGTGAAATGAGGTTTACCGCCATCGAAAGAAAAGCCGTGTTTTCGATTTAATTTCGAAAGAACGCGGCTTGAGTCTGGACGCAGGGGAAGTTTTTTCGGAAAAAGGCTACTTTTCCCGGAAAAACCCCTGAGTCTGGACACAGCCTAGATGGAATCCACCAGGCGCTACAACCTATAGGGAGGTCAGTCCGGAACCCCCGTGCAGACTGAGCCTAAGGCAGGCTACGCCCCTTCCTCACGCAAGCCAGGCTTGTGTCTCTGGGGTTGAATGGAGCCTGCTGGGCTCTCCCCCAGGGCCAGAGGAGTTGGCGGTGCGTTCGACCAACCCCTACCCATGCAGCAGGCCCCGCTCCCAGCCGCAGCCCTGCCCCAGAAGCCGGCCTGGCACCTGCACCTGCCTTTGACCCCCCCACCCCCGCGCTGTCCTTGTGCACCACATGTGCCGGGCTGGCCAATCCGGCGCGGCCGAGGGCGGGCACGGCCCTGGAGAGTGGGGCGGGCGGGAGCCGCGCGGCCCGGGGCTGGTCCCATGAGGCTGCGGGCAGAGGCGGAGCCGCGACCAGCCTGGGCCCGCCCCGCCCCCCGCTTCCCCGCCGGCTCGGTCGCTGCACCTGTGCGCCCCCCCCCCCTCCCAGGCCCGCCCGCAGGTGCCGCGACGCGGCAGGGGAGATGCGCTTCCCCGGCGGCGCCCCCGGCTGGCCCGGAGGCCGCGGCTGACGCGCCCCCGCCATGGCTCGGCTGGGCTCCGAGGGCTCCCCGGCCTGCGCGCTCTGGACCGCGCTCTACGACTACGAGGCGAGCGGCGAGGACGAGCTGAGCCTGCGGCGGGGCGACGTGGTGGAGGTGCTGTCCCGGGACGCCGCCGTCTCGGGGGACGATGGCTGGTGGGCGGGCAAAATCCGCCACCGCCTGGGCATCTTCCCGGCCAACTACGTGACTTGCCGGCCGGGCCGCTGTGCGCCGAGCCCGGCCCCGCCGGGCCCCCTGGCCCAGATCGACTTCCAGCACCTGGAGCTGCAGGAGATCATCGGCGTGGGGGGCTTCGGCAAAGTGTATCGAGCCACCTGGCGGGGCCGGGAAGTGGCCGTGAAAGCGGCCCGCCAGGACCCCGACGAGGACATCCTGGCCACCGCGGAGAGCGTGCGGCAGGAAGCCAAGCTCTTCTCCATGCTGAAGCATCCCAACATCATCGAGCTGCACGGGGTCTGCCTGCGGGAGCCCAACCTCTGCCTGGTGATGGAGTTTGCTAGGGGGGGCTCCCTCAACAGAGCCCTTGGAGGGGCAGCGGCCGCCGGTGGGGGGAGCCGCTGGGGCCGCCGCATCCCTCCGCACATCCTGGTGAATTGGGCGGTGCAGATAGCCCGCGGGATGCTCTACCTGCACGAGGAAGCCATCGTCCCCATCCTACACCGAGACCTCAAATCGAGTAATAGTAAGTCTCCCGAATGGCTTTGTGTGCCTTGTAAGAAGCTGGGCTAGCGATGTCTTTATTAGGGTCAGCAAAGGAGAGAAGTTGTTGTATAAATCAGATTTATGGAGGGAGAGGGATGTGGCCTAGTAGAGAGAGATTTGTCACAAGCTGCTGGATCTGGACAGTTTGACTGAAGGCCCAAGACTTTGACTTGTCCTTACTACAGTACGTCCTCGCTATAAGTCCAAGGTGGACTTATAGCAAAACAACTTAATGTCGGGAATTGTTTTCCCCACGGCTGACTTCAATTTGTGGAAAATGGGTTGGTTTGTTGTTTGCGTGACTTAAGAGCCCGGGATGGGAGGGCTTATAACGCATCGGCTCTTACAAGCGTCAGCAACTTTAGTGCGGAACGGACTGAGGCAACTTATAGCGGAGATGCCCTGTACATGTGTAACTGACTTCTTGTAACCAGTTGGATATGGTGATCTTAATTGGTTACAAGTTCAGTTTGTGGCCACAGCACACCTTAATGCAATGGTGTTGGTATAACTGCACCCACCACACTGCATAGATGTATTTACATTATATTGTTTCTGGGAAAATCTGGGCAGCTATCTTGCTGAATGTCAGTGAGGGATGACATCTTCTGTACTAAGGTAATGCATTTGGGGATATCCCTTCAGTACAGAGAGTTTGAAAGGAGGAGGACTGGTTAACCCCATAAACTGAAACGATTAGGCAGTGCTATATTGGAAATAAATGTTACAATTTGTTTACAGGAAGACAGTCTTGTGGGAGTTTCTGGCAAGAGTGACATGGTTGGTTAGTTGGCTGATACTTGGGGTAACCAAGATATGTGATATGTAAGCCAACCATATCACTAATTAGTAAAAACTCTGTTAAAAATTAGCACAGAGTTGATATATCAAATTGGAACACACAGCGCAAAGTCCTATTTTCCTAGACAGAAATACACACACAAAGAAAACTGTGTAATATAGAACACTCATAATATACTTTCTTCCCTGTCTGTTCTGTGGTTATAAAAGTCTTTTCCTAATTTCTCTTCTCTTCCTCTCCAACCTTATTTTTCTTTTAATTAAATTTGTAATGAGGGTGGCTGTTGAATGACACTCTTAACTTCTATCACACTTTTTTCATTAATATGATTTAGTGCTGATGCATTATGAATGTAAAATCACATTTACAGTAGTTGGTTTAGTGATTAAATATAGTAATTGGTTAACCGATTAAAGGGGAGCCCAACATGCCTGGGCTGAAGTGCCTCCCTGCTGTGGACATGGACTGCTTCAGCTGGCTGGAGCAGCTCTTGCCCAGGGTGCATCCAGGCCAGGCCTGCTGCAGACAGGGGCTGCTCCTGCTGGCTGGAGCGCCCCAGCCTGTGATCGCCCCATGGAGCTGCAGCAGCCTCTCCACCTCCAGCGGGAGAGCCCTCAGCTTCAGCCCTCGCTGGTTAACCAGAACTGGTAAGCCTGACCCTTTAACTATTCACATCCCTGTGACACATGCGGTCAGATTAATGGATTTATAGATTCTAGTTTTTTCAGTTCAGAAAGGAAATTCCTCTGCTCTTGTTAGGGAAAACCATCTGAAGGATTGAGAGGGTATTTCAGTTTTCATGGGTAAGGAATCATTGGTATTTCTGCGGGAGTTGCTAAAAATTAGCAATGTTTAAGATCTTTTTGTTTTGTGAATGCTGGTCCCCCTAGAAACTGGATTTAGACTAACTGCACTTGATGGTTGCTATCCTGGGACATATTTGAACTGATGACCTAGTGGTGAAAAGTAGTGTTTTAGTGGTTAATTTTTGGGGGACTTTCTCTATGCTAGACTTTTCCCTCTATTTCACACTGGAAGTTTCATCAGAGGGAGTTAGTGATGGGAGTTTTCTTGTGGACAGGAGAGGTTGGCAGATAATGATATTTTTACACTGTTCGGACTTGCTCTGAACAGCAATTAAAATGTTAGTGGCTGTTGGCATCTTGTTCACACTGTTCATGTTGAAACCAGTGGTTATAAATTCTAACCTAATTTTATTTAGATTTAACATTTAAAAAAACAGCCACACAAAAGCTCTGACCTCCCTGAGAGAAAATGTATTAGAAAAATCTTTATACCCAAATCATAACCAGCAACGTATCCTTATCTTACTCTAAAATCCTATCAAACAAATGCTACTGTGAATGCTACTAAATTCATTATTCTACTTCAATTCCCTTAGCAGAACATACTTTCTTAATCTCCAGATGAGAAGGAGAATTGAGAGGTGCCAGGATCTGTCTTTTTCCATCTATGTGGAGAAAGAGAAAACTCTTCCTAGTGGGGTGAGGGGAATAAAGGGGTCAAATGTACACGGGGGGGGGGGGGGGGGGGAGGGACCTCATGGCATTGCATTGTTTCCTCTTACTTTGTTGTAATTATGGTGCCTGTCAGTTTCATTGCTCCCCTTGTTCTGAGGAAAAAGTAGTTAGGACTTACTTAATGGGTATAGCTGGCAGATGTCAGTACTGTTTCATGCAGGAAGGCTCCAATCCCCACAAACTCCCTACTTGCTCCATCTCTCCTGTTTGATATGCCCTTGTTTCATGCAATGTGTGAAGAAACAGGAGGAAATGGTGTTCGCAGGAAGCTAAGCTCCCAGAAGCATGAGCGTAGGGGTAACCCTTTGCTTTTAGCTGGGGAGGAAGGGGGGAGACATGCTGTGGCCCTCCATACTTCCCACTTTAACACTTAAGTGTCATCACAAAAATGCATCACAGATATGTCCAATTTTAAGCAATACGTTTTCATCTTTTAAATATAGATGCAAGACTTATCCAATTGCAAAATATACAGTGCATACATGCAGTGTCTATGTGACCCAGATGTGATGGTGATAATGGAGAGAGTTTGTGAAAGAACATGCCCCACCTCTAGGTGGCTTGCAGGCCCCTTAGCAGTAAGCAATTCTAAACTTTGGTGTTAGCAATTTCAATTCAACAGGGCAACTGCCCACGGGAAGCTCAACAAACAGCTGAAAATCACACTTTAAAACACAGCTTTAGCTCTGATCTATTCATTTATTTTGTTTGGTGTTAAGTTTGTGTTTTGTCTCTGACACTTTCCCTGAACAGCTATTGGCTTTTTCAAAAATAGTCATGATCTGGTCTATCGCTTGACCCAATTTACATCCCCAACATCTTCCCCATCTTCCTTGTTATAAAATATCTTCACACCTTGAGTAAGTATATTTGAGTTATTTTACAGCTGTGGCTTTGAGTTCCTTTCCTCCAAATTCCTTTTTGGATTTCCTCCACTCAGGCTTCTCCACTGGAAATCTTGGACAGGGTAGGTTCTGTGACCTTTTCTTGGCTAAACCAGAGGGTTCAATTCTAGCCCAAACATTCCATTAGTTTTCTGACTAACCTTTTTCTCAAATGGAAATGTTTTGGAGCATTTGATTGTTGATAGCCAAATTACTGCTGTTCTTGTTGCAGTGATATCACTATTTGTACATACATACAAAGGAATACCGCTTCATAATTTACTACTTTTATAAGAGGTTTTTAGAAATATTGGGCCACCTTATGATGCAGATATTTTCCTAATAGAAATTTTAGAAGTGCCCAGGTGTCTGTCTATTTCTGTTACTTTAAATGGAAATCAACAAAGAGGTTTAAAAACTTCTGATCTTCCATTTTTAAAATGATTTAAATGCCCAAATAGAATGAAAATTATGTTGGAGTGATAAGGTTTTGAGTAGTATTGGTAAATTATGAAAGATCCAACTTGATTTTTAAGTTTTACCGTTTGGCATGAATAGGTGTCATAAATTTAATAAATATGTTTGAGCCCTGGTAGAACATAGACATTCCATTACAATTTTTATATTGACTTGTAGAAAGCACAGTAGTAACATGCAACTTATGGATTCTTTAATATTTAGATTCTTCTACTTAGTCTGCAATCAAAAAATCCAATAACTATCTCTGAATGTATTTTCAGAACCCATATAGCAGGTTTTGACCTAAAAATGGCCATGCAAAGTAAGTAATTTTTTAAAAAAATGTGTAGGTGGATACTTTCTTTGAACTATTCAGGGTACTTGGGCAAAGTTAAATGCCTCTCTAGTCTTTCCTTCTTTCTAAAACTAATTCTAATGCCCTATGTTAGTATTTCCAAAAGCTGTATACTTAAAATGAAAAATGAAGCTTTTTTTTATTTTATATATATAATATATATATATATATATATGAAGGTAGAACCGGCACTCATAGCAGTATAAAATTAGGTGCACAAATGGCTTTTAACAGTAGAAATATTTTGTTGATGGATGCTGCTATTGAATTTGATGGACAAATTATAAATATTCACTGAGGGTCCTGAGACACATATTTTAGCATTCTTGTTAAATATTAGGGATGTTTAAAAAATGTGGGCTTTTTGTAAATGTGTAACAGCTAAGCATTTCAGCAGTTATATGCTTACGCATGGCGTGGGGGGAGGGGAAAGGTGGCTCGGGTGTATCAGAGGCAGCAGTGTGGAGGAATAGGTGGGAGCTGGCTTTTAAGCCAGTTCCCCATGAGCACCAGCCCCATGGAGCTACATAACCCCCACACACCCTCCTTCCCCTGCACTGCTGCCTCTGATACAGAGGCAGCAGCATGATGGGGCGGGCAGCCTGCTTAAAAGCCAGCTCTCCGTAAGTACCAGCTCCTGCCTGCTCCCCTCCTCCTCCAGAGGTAGCAGCCCAGAGGTACAGGGGGCTTGTGTGTAACCATGAAGGTTAACCAATGAGCCCAGGTGCATTGTTTAATTGTGTATCCTAACAGTGTTTTTCAACCTTTTTTTTTTAAAATAAAATACCCCTTAAAAAATAATTATAATTACCCCCAGTACCTACAGTTTTCAGACACACACAATTTTTTTCTATCATTGCAACACAATTCAGTTTTCTTCAAATTTCTTCAAAATTCCCCCCCCCAGACTTCTCTCAAGTACCCATAAGGGTACTCGTACCACTGATTGAGAAACACTGTCCTAACACATCACTATTAAATACAAATTAATGTGTGCTATATAAGGATAGTACAAACGCCATACTTTACATAAGAGTTAAACTTCTGACTTTCCTGAATGTTAGACACTTGAACTTTTGCGGTTTTACCTAAATTATATCCTGTTTTTTTCTTGCCCCACACTTTCCTATTCTTATCCCTGCCCCTGTAACTCAAAGTAAATGCCATTACATTTTATAGCTGTTTTAAAAATTGTTTTTATGCACCCAACTCTTTTGTAATAAAACCCTGGGTAAAACATACTAATATGAACAATTAAAGTATTTGAGTAAAAAACATAGTTTTTCCCGTCCCCCAAAAAGTGTCTTGATGCTTCTGTGTTTAGGGTCATAGCTCCAGTTAAATCAGCTCCAGACGTGCCAGTGTTGGCAGCATAATCATGCTTTGTTCTCTTTGTAGCTATGAAATCTGTGTTTTGACAGGTGTGCTTTTAACTCAGGCCTGATAAGTCAACCTCTCCCCTTGTTGTTTCTCCTAAAACTGCAGTGGTAACTGTTTCACCTCTGTAGTTCATTGTTTAATTTCCCCACCAGTAATCTTGGAAATTGGAAAAGAAGCTTTGAATTTATTTTTGTATTCTTGATTTGTCATTAAAACCAAACTGACACCATTCTCTAGAATCATCACAGTGCTTAGTCAAGCATTTATTGTTAATTAGGAAGGCCTTGGTCAGCTTGGAATGAGAAGTCTAGTGTCTTGTTTAAAACGATGAAAGTATGGGATCTTTAATAGTTCTCTTTAACTTTGTACTAATGTGTGTGTGTATACAGTACTTTGGGTCAGGATTCAGAAAATCCACTTGCCCAGGGCAAGCAGGAATTTTTCTGTTTGAGTGTCATTAAATTCTGCAGAATCTCTAGGATTAATTTTTTAAAGAAGTGTTTAGTTCTCGTTGTGGTGAGAGGCTTCGCAGTTGTGAGCAAAGCATAAACCAGTCAGTCTTGTTTACTTAAGTCTACAGAGGCAATGCCAATGCTGCTGTAACTATTAGGGGCGTGGAGGGCTGGCCACCACTCTTCTGAGAAAAAGACATTGCCAGGGTAGTAGGAAGGAGGCCTGCTACCATTGGTCTTCAGGTTGGCAGTGGCTTCCCTGCTTCTCATTAGAGCTGGTCCCAAAAAAAATAAAAAATAAATAAAAATTCCTTTCATGAAAAATCTGCCTTTTTGGGGAGAATCAAAATTTTGACAAATTATTTCAAAAACATCAATTGGCTCTGCTCAGTGGGCTGCTCCTTGGTTTTGTGTGAAATGGTATCTAGTGCAGGGAGGAGAAAACTTCTCCCTCCCTTTGCAATGAGGCTTGGGTTTTTTAGGGGACAAGAAGCCCCTACTGCGATGTTCACAAAGGACTGTATATTATACGAGTGGCCAAACTTACTGACCCTCCAAGCCGCATACAGTAACCTAACTTGTGAGGTGGCTCTGCTGTGGTGAGGGACTTCTTCCCTGAGGCCTCCCTGTTGGATTAAAGCCTTTAGACTCCCCCTTCCTGCAGGGCAGACACCCCTAATCCCACCACAGTGCCAGAGGGCAAAAGCCCCAACCTCCAGTCTTGTAAGATGGAGAGTTGGTTGAGGTGTATGAGGAGCTCGGGAGCCACATTTTAACTGTAAAAGCCAAATGCAACTCACAAGCCATAGTTTGGCCATGCCTTGTATATATTATGCAGCATACCTTGATTTGTTTTGATGTGCCTGGGACTCATACTGGGAAGAGGGGGAGAGTATTAAGTAGTTTCTTGAAATGAGAACTGTGGCAGATTATGCAGGTCACTCATGATCTGTTGTACTTACAGGTTCCCTGAGGTAGGGTTTGAATATGTCAAGTTTTAGTTTTACTGGTTTACTCTTTTTAATGGTTTGATAGTTGCCAAAGGAAATTCATGATTGGACTCAACTGACAAGGGCATCTAGAATGAATGGTCGGATGTCCTTTCTTTAATTTTGTACAAATTTTAAACAGATATTATAATTTTTGGTAGAAGTGATTACTACTATTACAAGTAACATTTATGAATGTTTTATATTTGAATCTCCCTGCATTACAATGAGATTTTTTTCACAGTTGTTGAGTCAAAGGCAGAGGTTGGAGGAAAACCATATTTAAAAACAAAATAGAAGTGACTGGTTTTTATTTTTAAAAAATTGGAAAGTTGAGAAGAAAGCAATGATGTGGCCATCATTCAAAAATGATATGGTCTAACTTCTACTCAACCTGTAGCAGTTGAAGTATGGGAAATATGGTATAACCATGCATATTGCACTCCTAAAGTTTTACAGATCTGTGACTATCAGTGGCAGCAAATGTATTGGCACGTAGGCACCTTCAGTTCTAATCTTGTCAGGTTAATGGCTAAGCAAGTCGGCTTATATTTGTCAAATGCACAAGACTGAGCTATTTAGAGAAGTCCTAGATAAGGCAGTACCAGAGGCTGCTGCAGGAAAGAACACACTATTAACTAAAGAAAACAAAGTGTGAGCGACCTTGGGCCTTTGTTTCTACCAATAGCAAAAACATGATAAAAAGGTCTCAGCTACTCCTGGAGAAGTTTTTGTAATCAAAGCATCAAATGAAAGTTCAGGCAAATGATTGTCATCTGAAGTACTCAAATGTAAGTCTGTCTTTGAGGATCTCTCCATGATTAAAAATAGAGAGGCTAATCATTCTTTTGATGTAAACCACTACCGACTGCAGATGATCAACTGAAATCATCAGAGTATGCGAAACTTCTTCCAAAACTACTCTAAGTACAATCATCACAATTTATGAACTCTGTCAAACAAAAGATGAAAGCAATTGGTCCCTCTTTATATCATATAGGGATGATAGAAGAGCTACCACAATTGGAGAAATAATAAATTGTTCTTTTTATAACATTAAATAGAAGGAAAAAATGTATCCGATTTGGAGAAAATGAACAAGTGTAACTAGAAGGGTAACTTTTAGAGCTCACTAGTGCTACAAGGCGTCCCCGCTATAAATTGCCCTGGTATACATCCATTCTGTACTAAAGTCATTGACACTTGTAGGAACTGATGCATATAAGTCCTCCCATTCCATGCTCTGAAGCTGTGCAAAAAATCCTATCAATTTGCACAAATGGAAGTCAGCCGTGGGAAGAAAATTCCCCACTATATGTCCATGTTTTTTGGGATGTATCTTGGATTTATAGCAAGGACAGTCTGTAATGGGGAATCTGGATATGCTGCAAACTCCATTCTTGCCTTCCTGAGGTATGCTGCATATAGTCCTTTTTACACCGTAAGCTCTTTTAGACAGGCACCATCATTTTATGTCAGCACTAGTAGGCCTACCACAATAGATATAACATAAATAATCATTAAAATTGCCTAACTTTCCTCCAGTTTTTTTAGTAAGATACTACTGAGCTGTCCCCTGGGTCAGGGACAGTAATCATTAGAAAAGAGGTTAAATAGCATTCCAAAAGGACTCCTTCCCAATATTGGACCATAAGGAGATGGGGAGAAAGAAACTGTTAGGTGGAAATTTTTAGTTGTTGGAAAACTGCCTTGCAAAGAGTATTTGGAGTGAAATGAATCAGAAAAACACACTGGTATTAAAGCCTGGGAGTGCCATAATGGTGAAGTTTGGACTGGTACGATAAGCCAGGACATCTGTGTATCTACCTCTGTATGAAAGAGAGAATGAACTCTTATCTCCTTGAAGATCAAAATGATCACAGCCTATAACTGAAAAGAGGTAGTTAATTAGGACACACACATCCTCGATGCTCCACCAGCAGTCAATTTAGTGGGTCTAGTATGGTAGAAAACCTCTTTAACATCCCTAATCCAATTTTAAATTAACACCCTAAGAGCCTAATCAAGATTGCTCAAAATATAACACAAGGATTGGAGCCCAAGACACTGCAGACACTAAATAAACCACTTTCCCCATCCCAGGTAAAAGCTTGTGCATACCTTCCCTCCACCATCACCATCTGCTGTAACTAAACACAATTTGTCAGATTGGGTGCGTAATGAAAAAAAATTCTCTCCCTCTCTCTTTCAGTATCCTGTTCCCTTCTCCAGCACTGGCAAATGATCAGAAGCCTTATGGGCAAAGTGTTCAGAAGCAGTTTGCCATCATTTTCAGCAAGGAAATATTTTAATCTAACAGGCAATTTAATTCCAATGTTACACTTCTTAATGCAAAATTAAAGCCTGAAATACGTGCTAATAAATATTGCATGTGCCGAACAATGAAAGGATGACTATTTTATCACACTGTTAAATAAACAAACAAACCTACTGGTTGTGTCACTTTTACTCCTTTCATCTGAATTCCTGTCCTTTGCCCTCAAATACTTCCACAGCCCTTCTCACACATTTTGTGCAATTTTGACAGAGAACCTCAATAAGGGCAAGGCCCCTCATCCCTTCTCTATTTCTTTTTAGAGAAGGCTTTTTCCTCTTTTGGACAGGCTGTATGAAATTCCCAGTGTGATCTCCAAATCATCTAATTAAAGAAGATTAATTCAGATTCTCAAGTGAATCAAGAGAAATAGCATACATGACAAAAACTGCTAGCTTATCTTCTCTGGACGTTATGTAATACAAACAGTTACAAACTAAAGAGGTACCATAGGTTTAGTTACAGTCTACACCGAAGAATCTCTGAGATTTCTTCTCACCAACTTGCAGCTCCCAGTCTGAAGCTTCGTTGAGCAAAGCAACATCTGATAAATCCACTTGTTTTCTCTCTTACGACAACTGCCTATTAGGCAGCTGTTAACTCTATAGCAGACAGTCAACTTAAGCTGTGCGACTCCAGCTACGTGAATAATGCAGCTGGAGCCGAGGTACCTTCTTAAGTCAAGTTACTGTAGGTGACGAGAGACTCTCCCATTGATTTCTCGTACTCTTCTCATGCAATTTAACATCCAGTTACTGGATATACAGTGCTATCTGTAGAGGGCAAGGGTATGAAAGTTTATAAGCTGCACTGGTGCTTTTCTAATCTAATGATGACCAATATATTGCTAGTAGTTCAAACTTTTTAAAATGTTGTTTCGTTGACATTTACTCTGAAATGGTTTATACTTAAATTTTCGGCATGACTGAGTGTTAACGTAAATGAGATTTTATTTTCCACCATAATTTGTATAACTTGTTATGCACTTCTAAATGTTAAGTACTGTAAATAGGTATTGATAATTTGAAAATGCATGTAAACCTTCTTTAATACCTGTTGTAAATAAACATGGTTTATGAAAATGCATTTTCTAAATAGGAATTAGAAAAACAAGTAGCAGAGGATTGAGTGAGCAGGCTAGCAGGGTTGTAAAGGACAGTTCTGGAATGAAGCTAATGAGGGTCAGAAATCTGCAGAAGTCACAAAAGGAATGACTAATGCAGATTGCTAGGTTACCAGACTAGAAGAATTTGCTAAGGCACTGGAGTTTATGTTGAGCATTTTGCTTCCCAGCTGGGGGGGGGGAGGGGGGGTGTAGGGGTGTGTGTGGGGGTGTGTGTGCGTGTACACACAAGAATATAGTTCTTCCTCTATGTACAAGAATATAGTTCTTCCTGACTACCAACAGGAAACAGAAGTTTGAAGTGCTCTAATAAGCCTTTGTCCATTTGTAGAATGAAACCTGGCCATATTACAATTATTAATTTGTGCATGATTCACTATTTTTAGTTTTGGTTTCACTGACTAACTAGGAATTTCAGGAATTCTACTGAACTCATTTGAAATGTGATTGAAAACAATAGGCCTTTCATTCAAAGACTAACAGCATATCACTCTGAATTATTTTAACTTGGTTCTCTTAGTACTGACTGTTGAGATCTAAGCCTGTACATAAATGTTAGGCTTGGTGTCTCCTCTAGAGTATAGGTAAGAAGCTTATTGAAAGTGACCTATTTGTTTGAGTATTTTACCTCTAAGTTTTAAGACAGAATTCTGAAATATCATTAGCCACTTCTTATTTTACTGCCCCAGACTAACACAGTGATCAGTTAATACAAATGCAAGGTCATCAGTTCAGATTCTTGCTGAAACAGATTTCTCATAAAAGCATGATAATTCTTAATTTACAGGCAGGGATGCTGGAACAATTTTTACAGTGAGGCTGCTGAGAGCTATTGAGCCCAACCGTAAACCGTATATACAATGGGAACCACATCGAGTCAGGAGATGCAATGGCAGCACACCTAGTTCCAGAATCTGTTTACATTTTACTCATTTGGTTACCTTGTTTCTTGCTTTGCAGCTTACATTGCTAGAAAACATGTATGCCCTAATTATTCTTACATGGATCAAAGGTTAAGTTACAGGTATCATGAATGCTAAAATAACACTTCCAATTGTAGACAGGGATTGTAGAAACTGGACATTGATTGAAAATTTTGTGATGAGGAAGCTCACAAGATATGATTCCGTTGTGGTATAGATCTGGATCTCCCCGTGTGAGTTAGAACACATGATGATAATCATGCTTTTCTCTGCCTCCTTTAATAAAGGAAGCTATATTCCTAATCTGTTAATGAAGCACTATTGCTATGGTTTTAAATACAAGTCAAGAAATTCTAAGATGTGAATCATGCACAGTATACTGTAGATTAAACTGTTAATTCATAGATGTAAGGGGCTGTGGGAATCAAAACTGAAATTTCCTCATTTCTGGTCACTTATATTAATGCAATATTAGTTAATATTTTAACATTTTTATTTAAAATATAAACATACTTTTTGCTACATGGAAATATTCTTAAATTCAAACTTTGTTTTTCTGCAGTTTTGTTACTTCAGAAGATAGAACGTGATGACATTGGTAATAAAACTTTGAAGATTACAGACTTTGGCTTGGCTAGGGAATGGCATAGAACAACCAAAATGAGTGCAGCAGGCACCTATGCATGGATGGCACCTGAAGTTATCAAGTCATCTGTGTTTTCTAAAGGAAGTGATGTTTGGAGGTGAGTGCTTTATCCCAGTTGAGACTGATAGCTAAGTTCCTCATCTTGAGACTCTTAAAACAAATTGATATTTGGGGAAATGATCTGTGTTGAAACTTCTCTGTCTATGGTTAAGTGATGTTGTTGGTCTAAGAGCATTGAAGAAATTTATCACTGGTCTAGTAAAATTCGTATACTTCAAAATAGGCCCTGATTAGTCTACCTATGAATGCTCATATCTTAACTACCTGCAGAAGATGTACCCACAGATCAACATTCTTCTTCTCCAACAGCAGATTGACTGAGTCATTCTTACAATCAGGGAAGTAAGTGGCCTTTTAAAAGAAAACATTTTATTAGGAGCAGCTCTTCAGTTTCTTTTCTGTTGAAGATCCCAGATGCTTTGGAGATAAAGGACAGTTATTCTTGATACGTTATTAACAGAAAGTGCATGTATTAGGGTTTTTATTTTGTACTCTCTGAAAAGTCTCCTGGTGACTATAACAAATGAGACCAATTCATGATAATTTCCTGTACAGTAAACAGAATGGATAAAAATCAGTGACGTATAAAATTGTTTTTATTTAAGTTAGCTTATATTTAAATATAGGTTTAATTTTCACAAACTTGTTTAAAATTAAATTTGAATTAATGACATGTCTAAGTCCTATAATTACTACAATCTATTCATCCTTAAAATTACATACAAAAATAACGTTAAGTAGTGCATTTGCTGTCAGTTTTAAATATAGTCAGCTATTGAACTGGTGGAAGTCAGTAGCTAAATATCTGGAGCTATAGTATGTTTGGCATGCCAAACCAGATTTTGACAGCAGTATATGCTTCTGCACATACAGAGAAATATTTTCTTCATTTTTGTATGTTGAATTACTGCAGTTCAATGAACAATTCATTCAAAGTTGAAAGCAATTGGAAGTTGAAAATGCAAGAAAGCTTGTCTTCCTCTTCCAGTTTAGAAATAAAAAATAGGTGAGAGGGATAAGGTTTACTAGTTCTGACAGCTTGAAGGACATAGTGACCAGAAACAATCTAATTCAATACACTTACTACAGATAACGTCATATTTATTCTAATGTCTATATTCCTTAATAGGGCAATTCATTTTTAAATACAAATCATATTATGATAAATTTTTAGATTTTTTTTCTTGTATATCCAGCACATGTAGTGTGACTTTTACTTTTTTACAATACAGGCAGTCCCCAGGTTACTTATGTCGGATCCGTACTTACGAACGGGGCTTTTCTCGCCCCGGAGGACGCAGGTGGCAGGACTGCCCATACGCACCACGGTCCCGCCGCCCGCGTCCTCTGGGGCGAGAAAAGCTGCTCCGCGTCTCCCTGGTCCGCTGGGGTGGGGAGGGCGCCAGCAGACCAGGGAGACGCGGAGCAAAGCCGCGGAGGACACGGGCGGCAGGACCACCCAGATGCGCCGCAGTCCCACCGCCCGCGTCCTCTGGGGGGAGAAAAGCTGCTCCGCATCTCCCTGGTCTGCCGGGGGAGGGGGGCCCAGCAGACCAGGGAGACGCGGAGCAAAGCCACGGAGGATGCGGGCGGCGGGACCACGGCACGTCTCGGTCCCGTCGCCCGCGTCTTCCTGGTCTGCTGGGGGGGGGGGGGCACAACTAGTGCGCACCCCCCTTTCCCCCCCAGCAGACCAGGCTTTTCTCGCGGACGCCTGTGGTAGAGCAGCTGGGGCGCTGCTGGTTGGTCCTGCAGCGCCGCTACTCGGCGCTACTGGACCAACTCAGCAGCACCCCAGCTGCTCTGCCCCAGGCGTCCCCAAGTCAGCCGCTGCTGGAACTGACCAGCGGCTGACGACAGGAAGCCCGAGGCAGAGTTGCTCTGCCCCGGGCTTCCTGGAATCAGCCGCTGATCAGTTTCAGCAGCAGCTGACTTGGGGACACCTCGGGTAGAGCAGCTGGGGTGCTGCCGGGTTGGTCCCCGCAGCGCCGAGGTGCAGCGCTGCGGGAACCTACCCGGCAGCGCCCCAGCTGCTCTGTCCCAGGCGTCCAGATTCAGCTGCTGTTGAAACTGATTAGCAGCTGCTTTCAGGAAGCCCGGGGCAGAGCAACTCTGCCTCGGGCTTCCTGTAGTCAGCCGCTGGTCAGTTTCAGCAGCGGCTGAATCTGGACGCCAGTTCCGACTTACGTACAAATTCAACTTAAGAACAAACCTACAGTCCCTATCTTGTACATAACCCAGGGACTGCCTGTACATTTTTTGTGCATTTTAACTGAATTTGAATATCCGTTCAAATAAAGCGTGTGAGAAATCGCAAGTAAAAAAGCCTTCAATAAATAAGAAATGGCCCATAAAAATACTCAGAATCCTACTAAATGTAAGTTAGGGTATATAATTGCTTAAGTAAATCTGTGTAGATATTATGCATCTTCTGATTAGTGCGCCCTTCCCCCCAAAAAGTGTAAAGGCTATTTAATTGCAAATCAATATGCTTTAATCCTATAAATGTGTACTAAATGTGTTTCCATTCATCAGGATGGAGTTAGCAATGTAGTCTGTATAAATTAAAGCTGTATTTCTACTGGGATGGGACTCCATATGTTAAATTCATGGATACTTCTTACTCATTAAAGACATTAAGAATACATCATGTAAACCACAGAACTTAGTATCAGTGTAGGTTTTGAACAAGGCAGTTAAATCTCTTTAGTATCAGAGGAAAAAATCATTTTAAATCATTTGACATATTCTGGGTAGGCCTCAATACCTTCCTTTCACAGTATGGAACATTAAGTTATTATGAAAAGCAATTCTGAAATTGACGACATTGTTCCTGTGTTCTACCTTTCAACACTCCTGTTGTCTGTCTTCCAAATTTGTATCTATCGGGAAGAACCAAAACACACGAGGCTGTGTAAATAGCAATCTGCGAAGGCGGTGGGGTTAGCTTCATAATCTTCTGTCTGGTATCTTCTGCATGTTTTCTGATGTGCTTTTTAAAATAATATAGAGTCTTATGTCTTTAGAAGCATTTCACTGTTCTTCTGCATTATGAAGTAATGCTTTTGGTATGTTCAGATTAGTTCTGTAGACTTTATCGTCTCTTTGTCCCTTTTACTCATCTTAAGTTTGAAATTAATTCCTCAGAGTGGTGAGTGTTCTATATCCGTCTCAGGTGGTGTCTATTAGAGAAGATGCATTATTTGTGTAGGGATGGATGGAAGTAGGTATTTCCCTAACCAGCTGTGTTCCATGCTTAATTACAGGTCCTGTCCAATCTTGTTGCTGTGATTTTTAGGTATCTGAGGGGGTATGCTTTGGTGCAATTGTTATATTCTACTGCAACATTAGTTTACATTTTTGGAATCTACAGTATTTCTCTTCTTCACCTTCTCTTCTGCACGCCTCTCTTGTAAAATGTAAGTATTTAGTTCAATGATGAGTTTTAACAGGAGAGGTTTTTAATTCGCAAGTTTATGTTGTGCAGTTTGGTTCCCTGGTTTCCAGATATTGTCTGCTTTACTGCATGTTGAGATCTATTCTTTTGTTGACCTTTACTCTTTCTTTAAAGAATAGAAAGATGGACAAAATGGATTGTAAAATATAGTTTCACAGTGTGACTGGGCATTGGTTTTTAAAAATATGTATATTCTGGGTGCAGATCTCGGCAAGGCTTTCCATATAGCATGTTTGTAATACTGTACAGAATATCTACATTGTGAGAGTGATTTCCTTTAAGAATGTTCTCACTTTAAACTGCAATACCTTTGAGGATTCTGCCATAGATACACATATTGAAAGTCCAAAAATCCTCAGCAAGACTTTTCTAAAAGTATCAACAGTGGGCATTGATGTATTTCCTTCTTGTGCCTAATGGTCTAAAATCTGGCAACAAGAGGAAGCTCAGCTGGATGAAATTATGTACCTTTGCTTTAGGAGATGAAGCCATGAATGTTCTTTAAAACTGTATGTTATTCTCTGAATTCAAGCAGCTACCAGTCAAGATGTGTAACAGGAAGAAACAATGCTAGGAATAATGCAGTGTACTTTCCTTCAAGTGATCAGAGATTTTTAAACTAGAAATTGTCAGATGTAATAGTTAAGCATTACATTTCTGAATTGTATTCTCTTATCTTCTTGGCCTAAAAGATAAGTAGTGGTAGATGACTCCTGAATATTTTCTTTAAGTGTCCAACTCTAGATGCTTCGGCTGATTGTATTTGTGTTTGGGCTCTTAGAATTTACATTCTGTGCTAGTATTTACCATGTAGGCAAGAGAGAAGTAACCCTATCACTGTCTCAAAGAACAATTTATAGAACAGTGCATCTAAAACCCAAGTATAGTTTTACTATGTGTGTATGTAGTTTCTTGTTTTGTTTGCTTTCTATTGGTATGGTACTTGGGCTAAACCCGTTTTCCAGTTCGTTTATCTCTCTCTCTCTTTTCTTTTTTTTTTTTTAACGGGAGGGAATTCTCATCCTATTAGTTTTCCTTCTTGACTACAATAGTTGTGAAGCATTAGAAAACCAAAATACTAAGTAGCATTTAGGGGCTTAGAATTCTAAAGATAACTAACTTGATCAGTACAATAAAAATGTATTTAGGGAAGATTTCTTGGTCTTTTAGCCAAGTTCATCATTGTTTGCTGAACTTTGGTTAATGTTCTCATAAGAAATAATCATAGTTTTGATATCGTCTGTGAGGGGGATTCACTGAATTTGTTTAAAAGAACAGTCTATCTATCACCTTACCAGAAGAGCATGAGACTTATCTGTTCACCCAGAATTAAGGCAAAATGGTGGGTTCAGTAAAGTTCCTATTTGTGTTCAAAGCTCAGCATTCATGAGGGATTTCTGCACCAAAATAGTATTTTCTGTGCACAATATTTTAAAATTCTGCAAATTTTCTTTGTCAGTAAATAAATGTGGAGCGTCCACCATGATATTGGGAAGTGCAGGCCACTGACTGCATGAAGATGAGAGATCAGCTTGCGGCACCCACACCCAGACATGAACTCGATGGTGAGGCTTCACCCAACCGTGACAGCACAGGTCAATGTCTCAAGTGGGGAGCGGGTTGCAGGGTGATCTGCCACTTCTGTGCAGCCAATGGCCTGTGCTCCCCACTGTTATGCCTCTACATTTATTTATTGACAAAAAATGTGCAGAACTTTAAAATATTCTCAGAGTGTGTGTGCGCGCGCGCGTGTGCAGCATTCTATCAGGAATAGCAAGCAGCTCACCAGGGTTAGCAGTCCTGCACTAGGCATACCAGCTGTGGGCAGGCAAATTCAGCCTGGCAGGATCCAAGTGTCAAGCAGCTTAGTGTGGGAGGATCCAGATATGAGGTGAGAAGGTTCTGCGTGGAGTATTCTGGGTGCAGGTGCCTCATTGTGTATTTGTGCTGGAGGGATTTGGGTGCATGAGGGTTCATTGAGGAGATTCTTAGTGCTGGGCAATGAGAGGAGGAGTCCAGGTGATGGTGGTGGAGGCTCAGTGGGGGAGGAGGGAGGTCTGAGTGTGGTAGAATGGGGTTCTGTGGGGGGTCTGCAGGAATGGGGGCTGGCATTGGGGCCTGGGTGCAGTTGATTAGGGCTCAGTGAGTTGGGGGTTCAGATACAGGAGGGTGGGATGGATGGGGGAGCGGTTCTATGCACAATGGCGTGTCCCCCATGGCTGAGAATGATGGGGACAAGTAGGGGGTGTGGTTGCAGAGCCGGGGAAGGTTTCTGGAGGTGGGTCTGACCCATCCCAGCCCACTCTGCAGAAGTGTACTCCTCCCCCAGTCTGGAGCAGAGTTGAGGGATCTCACCTACCATAATTTTTGCAGTTTGCTCTTAGTTGACGTTCTCAGCATGGCCCATCCAGGCCCATGATGTCACATACTGTATAGAGAGTTTGGGTAAAGAAGTAGGTTTTGACTAGCAGTATGTGATAACAATTGTTGGTCAGGTGTCCAGTTTTCAGTTGGAATGACCCTAAAAAGGATTCCTTGTGGCTCTGTTCACCACAGCTGATCAGGCCACGGTAAGTCTGGTTGTCCACAACATCTGGCCCCCGGAAGCAGCCAGATTGCCATCCATCTCCAAGGCACAGGTGCTGCCTCCAACTGCTTTGCAGCTCCCATTGGCCAGGAACCATGCCAAGGGGGGCCATGAGGCCAGGGGAACTCCGCTTCTGGAGGGTGCCTGAGGTAAGTGCTACCCAGAGCTCCCATCTCAACCCTCCTCCTTTCCCCCATCTCCCTGCCCTAAATTGGAATTCCCTCCTGGAGCCTGCACCCTCTCCCGCATCCCATCCCTCTAAGCTCCCATTCTTATTCCGAATCTTTTGGCTCCAGCCCAGAGCTCTGGGCTTTACCCCAAATCCCTCATTTCCAGCTCCCACCCAAGAGCCTGCACCCCCAACCCGGAGCCCCTTCCCACATTCTGAACCCCTTATTCCTGGCTCCAGCCCAGAGTCCATACCCTCTTCAATACTCCCCTTCCCCAGCCTGGAGCCCCTCCCAAACCCAAACTTCCTCCTGGAGCCCACACCTCAAACCCCTGCCCCAACCTGGAGTCCCATCCTTAACCTCCAGCCCCTCATTACTGGCCTCACCCCAGACCCTCTAGCACAAGTTGGAGCCCTCAAGCCCCCCAACCCCAACCTTCTGCTCTAGCCTGGTGCCCAAACTAATTCTCCTTCTCTCTTACCTGGGCTGCTACATCCAGGGGTGTGAACACCTTAATGATTGATACATTGCAGTTTTTGGTATGGAAGTGAACCCTTCTGTATCCAAAACTACTTTTCATTGATTCTCAACAAGACTGCAGGGCACACACATGCTTACTCACTTTCGCAATTCTCCACCAAAAAATCTTATGCTTATAAGAAGCACGTGGGATCTTTATGGGGGGGGAAAGGCAGTACGCCGCATTTATTGAGAATACAATGGCAAAGCAGTTAACACATGCTTACATAGACAGACAGACATGCTATACACATACATGTGTGCACACGTGCGCTCGCGCACTCTCTCTCTCTCTCTCTCTCTCTCGTCCCACCATTTGATGTTATATTTACCAATCCATGGTCCATGGACTGATCATGTGCAGAGGAGCCGGGGTCTATCGGTCTGGACCAATGTTCCAGTCATGGCAGGACCTCCCTGCTCTTAAGGCAAAATGGTTCTCCTTTTATAATAGATCTTTCCCATCAGGATCAGTGGGGTTTGCATCATCATGCTATTTTTCTGACTGATATTTATTATCTCCAGTTGTTTCTCTTGTTCCTTATTTTTTTTGTTCTGCCATACTAAGCTGGTTTCGACCACAAATATTTTGTCCCAATTGATAAATGCCTGCCTTCTTTCAGAGCTGTCGATTTGCCCACTGCTTAAATCTCGATGGGGATATAGGGCAATCTTTGGCGTCTTTGTTCTCAGTTTCTTCCTAGAACATTTGGTCCAGTGGCCTTCACGCTTATCTCTCATACATTCCTCACTCACACATAACAAGGTTGATTTCTTTGTTACAGAGAAGCAACCTTTGTTACAAAGAAACAATATGCACATTTGGATAAGGACATCAAATTACAATTTAAAAAACCCTAATCATTGTACCCTTTTACTTATTTCACAATACTAATTTTAAAACTTATAACAAAATAATAAGACTCTAACCCCGCCTTCGAATCCGCTTTAGACACAATATTCTGGCTGATGCACCTTTGCCAATGGTAAGGTAAAGATCCTTTCTGCTTTCAGAAAAGCAGTATACTGAGGCACATTACTTTGCATAAAGCTACATTTTAGCTACATGGCTACATCTTCAACCCTTCATTTTTGGCTCCAATCCAGTGTGTGCACCTACTGTCCAGAGTCCTTACCACCCCAATCCACACCTATAGCAGGAGGCCTCACTACTTCCTTCACATCTGGCCTAGCCCAGAGTCCCCTCCTGCATCTCAAATACCTCATCCCCAGCTACACCCTAACACCTCACTCCCTCCTGCATCCCAACCCCTTGCTTGATGAAAATGAGTGAAGGTGTGGGAGAGCGATGGAAGGGGACGGGGAGATGGAGGCCTCAGAGAAGGGGTGGATCAGGGTGTTCTGATTACATAAAACTGAAGATAGACAACCCTATGTTCACCATCCTGAAGTTGAGTTTTTGAGCAGCATGCTGCCAAATATTATTCCTTCATCCCAATTCCATATTGTACATAGTTTGAATAATGAGCTGGGTTTTGACTGGCTATATGTGGCAAAATACATATTGGGTCACCAAGTGACATGTCTCTGCAGCAATTATTTTGTTATGAAGTGATGAGGAAATGCCACTCACAGAAGTGAGCCTTTATTTCTTGTCTGATAAATATTACTACAATTTTCATTTTGTGTTTTCTCTTTTAGTAAACACATGCAATATGCATGTAAAAATAAAAACAATATGCATCCTGTTTATTGCAAATCTAAGTAGAGTTCTAAATCATAGTTACAAGTGAAGTCTACGGGAATTTTGGTTTGTTTTTAAATGAATTATGAACAGATGCTTATGTAACACTGACAGGCAGAACCAAACCTGGGACCTCTGGAGCTTAGTGTATGAACCTCTGCTGCTTGAGCTATATAGTCAGCTAAAGCTACAGAGCAGAGTCAATCAAAATTTATTGCCCACCCCTCAGCTAGTGTCTTTGCTGCTGCATGAATCTCACAGCAGCAATAATGTGTCTTGCTATATTGCAGTGGAATTTGGAGAACTCTGTGGCTAGAATATCTCCATCTCCTTTTCTTTTTAATTCTAATTATAAAAATGCCAGTCATCAGTTTGTCAAAGTTTGTGGAAACAAGCAAAATGGCATCTACTGTTTATATATAATCTCAAAATGGTTCTTGGCATTGTATGTTATCTCAGCAATGACAACACATTTGCTGTAATAGTCTATTTATGTGAATGCTGTGGATGACTTCTGTTGAACTAAGCAATATTTGAAACTTTATTTAAAATAATTAATGTTCTATTCCAGTTACATAGAAGAGAAACCACAGAGAAGGTGAATGAAGGATTTTTCTAGGATAGGGACATATTTTTGTCTGACTAGTCAGCGAACGGTATCTAAAAGAGGCAAGTCACCACTTTTAGATGCATCCACCAAAATGCATTTTTGTTTCTTTCAGCTTATTTGCTATCAAGCATAGAAATTTCTGGAAATAGACAAGAGTCTTACTTTTTAATCCTTTTATGATCAGACTTAAATGTGTAGTGAGTAAGATGCATGGTTCATTATTAAAGAAATGATGTATACTTGTTTGATTACTTTGTTTGCTTTGGCTTTGAAACTGTAAGTAAAGTAAATAAGTCGCTATTTATAAAAATAAAAAAATTGAGCAATTGTTGCTGTTAGTGCCCATCACTGATGACAGTCTTTATTTCAGCAGTCCTGTGGATTTGTATAAGACTTTGTTTTGCACAGAAGGGAACTTTCAACCTGAATTTCTTGATAGAATTGCTGCATAATTTGGTGCTGTCTGTTTCTGCATAAAGAGCTTTTATAAGTCTGTAATCCTGACACACCCAACCACTGCACCAAACCTCCACATTGGGGGGAGGAGAAGAGTTCTGATACAGGCATGTGTAGAACAGGGTTACATAGATTCAAAGAACTGCAGGCCAAAGAGGACCATTCGATCACCTAGTCTGACTTACCCTTAATGACATTCTATGGCGAGAAACAGTATGTCTACTCTGCGGCGATATTTTGGGATACTTCCTGTATCCCAAAATAGCTATTCCGCGTCTTTGAAACAAGCCTATTATTTCGAAATATAACGGGCTCGCTGTACTGACATTTCTGTAAACCTCGTTCCACAAGGATTAAGGAATGTTTCGGAATAGTGGTTCATTTTGAAATTTGGCGGTGTGGACAGTGTCAAATTACGAAATCTATTTTGAAATTAACTTGAAATAAGATATGCAATTTGCGTAGCTCAAATTACATAGTTTATTTTGAGCTAAGGGTGCAGTGTAGATGCACCCTCAGTGATGTCTGTATTGAGCTCAGTAATCACTTCTGTTTGCTAAAATATATGTTCTAGTATAGCATCCACTCTTGATTTCAAGACATCAAGATATGATGAATCCATCACTTGATCTGGTAGTTGTTCTGGTAGTTAACACACACTCTCAGTAAAAAATAAAAGCAGTTTCTAACTTGATTTTGTTTGGCTTCAGCTTCTAGCCTTTTGTTCTTGTTCTTTCCCCACTAAATTAATAATCCCTTGATACTAGGGATGTTAGATATGCTGTAATTGAATAGTCATCTAACTACACAAAATATTATCAGTTACACAACTGTTTGATAGTTCCCAGGGGCAGTGCTGGCAACCAGAGCACTGCCGGCCTCATTCCCAGGGAGTTCCCTGCCACCGCATGCTCAGAGGCAGCAGCATGGGATGGCAGGTGAAGCCAGTCCATGAGGGGAGCCGGTTCAAAAACCAGCTCCCCTTGGGGACCTGCTGCCCTGTGCTGCTGCCTCTGATACAAAAGCAGCAGCACAGTGTGGCAGCAGTCCCTCTGAATGAGGCACTCGAGCTTCCCATGGAGAGAGGCCGCTCCGTGGGATGCAGAGCAGCCTCTGTTCATGGGGAGATTGGATCCGCTGTGGGCAGATGCTGCTGCCACAAAGCAACTTCTGCCCATGGCAGGCTCATGCTTCATGGCATGCAGAGCAGCCTCCACTGCTTTTAAGCTAGCTCCCCCCAGCACTGGCTCCTGCCTTGGGCCCCCGCCTCTGTACGAGGCAGCAATTGTGGGGGAGAGGGGAAGGGGTGGGTCTGTAGAACTGATAGGTGTGGGAAGCTGTCTCGAAAGTTGACTACCCATGCCTTTTGGCTCCAGCCTACTCCCTCACCCTACACACTGCTGCCTCTCTATCAGAGGCAGCAGCATGGGGGTAGGAGGGCAGGTAGTTCTGGTGCCATTTGGGGAGCCGTATTTTAAGCTACCTCCTCATGGGCACCAGCTCCTGCTCTTTCCCTCCCCGCCTTGCTGCTTCTGGTTCGGGGGGGGGGGGGGGGGGAGAATGAGAATAGTCAGCAAGATTAACGTGTGTGTGTGTGTGTGTGTGTGTGTGTGTGAGTGTGTGAGAGAGAGAGAGAGAGAGAGTTGACATCCCTACTTGATACCCAGTGTTTTGTCCAATTGAAATATTCAAAAATCATAATCAAGGTATGTCTGTATTTTTGAGAAATCAATAGTGACCTCTTTAATTCTCATCGTAGAGCATTTCCCCCTGCCTTTCAACCATTTCTGTGGCTCTTCTTGGACTGCTTCCAATTTTTCAACTTCCTTTTTAATATATGGACACCAGAACTGAAATGCAGTATTCTAGTATTGGTCTCACCAGCCCCATAAGGGGAGGTAAAATCACTTCCCTATAAGCTACTGATAACTCACATTTATACATCCAAGGATCACAATAGCCGTTTTTGCCATAGTATCACAACGGAAACTCAAGTTCAGTTTTTTGTTACTTTTATTAATTAATTGGATAATGGGGTAGAAAGCATGCTTATAAAATGTACAGAATGGCACCAAGCTGAGGGGTTGCAGGCAGTTCAAAGGACAAGATGAGAATTCAAAATGACCTTGACAAGATGGAGAATAGGTGTGAAATCAAGATGAAATGTGATAGTCCAAATTGTAGGTTGGACCTCCCTGGTCCGGCACCCTTGGGACCTGACTGGTCCCAAATGAGAGAGTTTGCTGGACCATGGTAGGTCAATTCTAGCCCCATTGTTGCCAACCTGAGGGGCTGCTAGCCTTCAAGTCATCCTGGCCACTGGCCCTGGCTCCCAGGCTTCCCTCTACTCCTGACCTGGGTTGGGCTCCCCACTGTTAGCCCTTCTGCTGACAGGCTCCCACATGCTGAGGTGCTCAGGTCCAGCAACATGCCAGACCAGAGAGTCCTGGACCAGAAAGGTTCAACTTACATTTTGGAAGGAATAATCAAATGCACAAATAGAAAATGGGAAATAACTGACATGGTACCTCAGGAAAAGATCTCAGGTTTATTTTCAATCACAAATAGAATATAATCCAAAAAAAGCTAACCGTTCTTGGGGTGCATTACCAGGAGTATATAAGATACTGGAGGTTAGGTAACAGTCCTATTCTGCTCAGTGCTGGTACACCAGTTGGAGTAATTTGTGCACCAAACAGTGAAAAAGATGTTGACAAATTAGAGTCCAAAAGAAAGAACAAAATGATAAAAGATTTAGAAAAACCTGACCTATGAAGAAAATTAAAAAAAAAACTGGCATGTTTAGTTTTGGAAAAGAGGACTGAGAAGGGACCTGATGTGTGAAGAGCAGTTATAAAGAGGACTGTGATTAATTGTGCTCCCACTCCACTAAAGGTAGACAAAGCAGTAATGGACTTAATCTGCAGCAAGGGAAACTTCACTTGGATATTAGAAAGTTTTCATTAACTATGTAGGTAGTTAAATTCCAAGGGAGGCTGTGAAATCTGAACTGTTTGAGGTTTTTTAAAAACACTTGTGAGGGATAGTCAAATGGTATACTTGGTTCTGCCTCAGCAGCGGGGGATAGTCTGGGTAAGCTCTCGAAGTTTTGTTCAGCCCTATATTTCTCTGACCCTAAATCCTTTTCCAAGTCCCCGCTTTCCAGGATGCAGCTCTCTATTTGGTAGATATCATTAGAGCCCTACACAGATACAAATTTCTATCCATAGAGGCAGATATCCACAGATTTTAATTGGTATCTGCTGAACTGCAAGGCTCCCCTGGGAACCACAGCAGCAAAAGGAGCAGAATGTGGAGCCACTGCGCCTCATTTTGGCAGCTCGTCCTACATAGGTGTGCACCCCTATCCCCACCCTCTGAGGTAGAAAGGAGATGCATATAGCTGTGTGGAAGGGACGGAGGCTGGGCTGGGCTGGGCTGGGGTGGTACAGTTGTGCTAGAGGAGCTGTGACCTGCATGGAGCACTGGCTCCTAGGAGTGATGGCTCCATGTTCTGCTCCTTTTGTTGCTGTGGTTCCTGGGAAACCTCTGTAGTTTCACAGATACCAATTTATATTTACGGATGAACATTTATATATGCTCAGGGCTCTAAGTATTGCCTCCATTTGTTGTTCCTAGAGGTATTAAAACATATTTTGTTTTGAATCCAAATCTCTCTGCAGGGCCGTTCTGTCCTCATAATTATTTGCCACCCCTCCAATCTTTTGTCATTGACAGATTTTATCAGTAACGATTTTATATTTACTTCCCAGTCATCGGTGAAAATACTCAATAGTGTGGGGCTTTAGTTGCTCCCTGCAGAAGCTCACTAGAAACACTCAGGTTTAGTGATGACTCCCCATCAACAGCTTCTGGTTGAGACTTCTCGATTAGCCATTTCTTAATTCATATTACGTGCTTTATTGAATTTTTTAAAAAAAACAAACACCTTAGCACTATATAGGGATGTAAAATCCCAGTTAATGAGTTAACTGGTTAAACATTAGCCTAATGTTTAACTGACTAGGTGGGATCTTGCAGCTTCACCCCCTAACCCATGGGGGTCCCACTCCCAGACCCCTTGCTCAGACTGGCTGTGTTGCAGCCAGCCTGGAGCAGCCTCCAGTGCAGGGCTGCCATGGACAGGAGCTGCTGCCGGCAAAGCGCTAGCACCTCTCCCCCACAAACAAGAGCTGCTCCAGACGCCCTGAGCAGCCCGTGTTGTGGCAGGCCTCGTGGGGCTGGAGAAATCCACAGCGGGCAAGAAGCTGCTCCAGCCCCCACTGGTTAACAGAAACTGGTAAGTATCACCTGTTAAGGGGGATGCTTACTGGTTAACCTTTCAGATCCCTAGCGCTATATAATATCACTCCGTCATGCAGTACTAAGTCCAAGTATATGTACTCTACATATGTTCTTAAACAAGATTAATTGTCCAGTATCTGAGCACCTTCGTGTAGAGCATCAAGCAGTTTGACTGCATGTTGCAGATGGTGTTCTTGTGGCGGCATCCCCAGGAATAGAAGCATGTGCAATTAAAATGTCTTTTCGCAATGATTTAGGTTTGGTTTTTATTATTTAACTCTACAAGTTGCTATGTAACTTGCTATTTAACTATACAAGTTAGAGAAGGCAAGGTCAAAGAAATTAGTCTTGCACTTGGAGCAGAAGGTGGCAAGGTTTATGATGCATTTTAGTTCCTGGGAGAGTTCATTCCACAGACCTGGGGTGACGTTGAAGAAAGTTTCTTCTACTGCACAAACAAATTTGACCCTTACTGTAAAGAGCTTGACTGTTCCTGAGGAGTTGTTGACTTTGATATCTGTTCCAGAGCATAGGAAATCTAGGTATCTTGAGACCAGTCCATTGAGTACCTTGAAGATAAGGACTGAGACTTGAACTTGATTCTGAATTCATTGGGAAACCAGTGTAGAGTGTGGAGGACAGATGTGCATGTGTTGCTGAGGAGATGATGAGCTGTGTTCTGTACTAATGAGAGTTGCCTAAATGTGGAAGGCTTTGTGCTCAGGAAACAGCACTGTGGTAGACAGCCTGAGAGGTGTGTCCACATAAATAGATGCCTCTATGAATCCACGGTAGGTCCTCATCTTGAATACTGCGTGCAGAAGTGATCACCCTGTCTCGAAGATATATTGGAATTGGGAAAGGTGTAGAAAAAGGCAATAGAAATGATTAGGTGTATGAGACAGTTTCCGTATGCATAGAGAGTAATAAAGGAGCAACTTTTCAGCTTGGAAAAGAGTTAAGGGTTACAGCGCCAAACTGAGAGACATGTCTCACCTGGCCAAATTGGAGTTCACAGCCCAGCCACCCAGCACTCAGAAAATAAATAAATCGATAGTGTCACCCTCTGAAACTATCATTAGTTGTTGTGGGTGCTCAAGAATTAATCTTTGGGTTGGAGATCGAGGGTGACTTAACACTTACCGTAATGTACCACCTTGTTCAAATCAACTCCTTCTTTGTTGAATTAAAAGTTTTAAGTTAATTTTTATCTCATTCACTCACATGAATTTGATGAAATTTCTAAAAATGTAATCCTGTATTGATATATTTTAACTACTTTTGGCCTTTGAAATGGAAACTGCAAATAAAGAACAACTTGAGCTTTTTTGCCTTGTCCTCTCTGAAGTAAAGCCACCTCTAGAAAAGTTGTCGAACAAACATGACATTTGCATTCTTTACCTTGCTTGTGTGTTATACTCTTTCCCATCTTGTGTGTCTCTTGTTTACTTAAATTCTGAGCTCTAAAGGGCATAAACTGTATACTTCTCTGTATAATACTAATGCAAGGGGACACTACTCAGGTAGTGCCTGGGAGCCAGCAACTATTAAATATGCTTAATGCAAGAAAGGTTACTGGAGTTCTAAGAAGTAAAAAGACTGAAATAATTTAAATTTTAGGATGGAATTTGTTTCTGAATTTCTTTTGGCTAGTCTAATTCACAGTGACAAGTGTATTGACAGTAACAGGTGTATTGATACCTGACACACAGTCAGAGATAAATCTGTTCCTTAAAATTTAGGAGTTCTTTCTTCCCTTTGACTGTAGCAATATTTTCTGTTACCCAGCCCAGCAAAAATGAATATATTATCATGTCTTAATCCTGCTGTACCTTTTTATCAAAGGGAAAAAAGTTAGGGGCTCATTCTGCAGTATGCTGTAGGGATACAGACATTTCAATTCTCAAATGAAGCTGTTTTTAATCTTTCAATAAAGTGTATACATTGAAATAAATTGTCCTTGGGTAAGTTTTCTACTTCATTGTTTTGAGGTAGAACATTTTGGTTCTCATTTGTTCTTAACCTCTTCCTTTCCCATCAAGGTTTACATGGTGGAGGCATCCAAGTTTAAAAAAAAAAGTCTACAACTAAAGTATTTTTAAATAGTTTTGTTTTGCTGGTTTTGATGGCAGGTAAGTGACAGTGATTAGATAGGGTATGGTTTCAATAGCCCGCTTATTTGCCCAGCGTATCCAGTTTTACTTATTGCTATGGGAGAAAAAAATCGCAGATGAAGGGGGAATAGTCCCCTGAAGATCGTGACAAAGAGCGGAGAGAGACCGTCCTCTCTTTGTGGAACTATATAGTGTGCAGAGTACTGACTTGTTTGTCCCTGAGTAAACTGTATGTCAATATTCAGAAGATATACTTAACTGTGTAAAAATTTGGTTTTTTAGTTACGGAGTGTTGCTGTGGGAACTGCTTACAGGAGAAGTTCCTTACCGTGGCATTGATGGTCTTGCTGTGGCTTACGGAGTAGCTGTCAATAAGCTTACTTTGCCCATTCCATCCACCTGTCCTGAACCATTTGCTAAACTAATGAAAGGTACCTATGCTGCTTCTCTCTACTTATTAAACCATATTTCCTTCCAGGATATCTTATGCGTTTTTTATGATGTATAATAATTACACAACGCAAACACTTCATTTGATACTGTGCTAATTCCGTATCCAGTAGTGATTTTCCCTTTCTTGGTAATCCAGCACTAAGACATTTTTAACACATTTCAGAGTAAGCCATGCAATACAGGCAGTCCCCGAGTTACGCGGATCTGACATACGTCGGATCCGCAGTTACGAACGGGGTTTTTCTCGCCCAGGAGGACGGGAGCGGCGGGACTCCCAGATGCGCCGCGGTCCCACCACCCGTGTCCTCCGGGGCGAGAAAAGCTGCTCCGCGTCTCCCTGGTCTGCTGGGGGGGAGCTCCCCCCAGCAGACCAGGGAGACGCTGAGCAAAGCCGCGGAGCACGCGGGCAGTGGGACAGCCAAGACGCGCCGCGGCTGTCCCGCTGCAGGCATCCTCCGAGGCTTTGCTCCCCATCTCCCTGGTTTGCTGGTCTCCAGCAGACCAGGGAGACGGGGAGCAAAGCCTCGGAAGACGCCGGCAGCGGGACAGCCGCGGCGCGTCTTGGCTGTCCCGCTGCCCGCGTGCTCCGCGGCTTTGCTCAGCGTCTCACTGGTCTGCTGGAGACCAGCAGACCAGGGAGACGGGGAGCAAAGCCTCAGAGGACGCCGGCAGCGGGACAGCCGCGGCACATCTGGGTTGTCCCGCTGCCCGCGTGATCCGTGGCTTTGCTCCCCATCTCCCTGGTCTGCTGGAGACCAGCAGACCAGGGAGATGCGGAGCAAAGCCGTGGAAGACCCGGACGGCGGGACCACGGTGCATCTCGGTCCGCCTCATGCGTCTCCCTGGTCTGCTGGGGGGGGGGGGGGGGGGGGCGCAGCTAGTACACCTCTCCCCCCCCCCCCCCCCCCCCCAGCAGACCAGGCTTTTCTCCGGACGCCTGTGATAGAGCAGCTGGGGTGCTGCCGGTTGGTCCCGCAGTGCCGCTCTGGGCGCTATTGGCCAACCTGGCAGCACCCCTGCTGCTCTGCCCCAGGCGTCCTGATTCAGCTGCTGCTGGTCAGTTTCAGCAGCGGCTGAACCAGGACACCTGGGGCAGAATAGCTGGGGTGCTGCTGGGTTGGTCCAGTAGCGCCGAGGAGCAGCGCTACTGGACCAACCCAGCAGCACCCCAGCTGCTCTGCCCCAGGCGTCCCTAAGTCAGCCACTGCTGGAACTGACCAGCGGCTGACTACAGGAAGACCGAGGCAGAGTTGCTCTGCCCCGGGCTTCCTGGAATCAGCCGTTGATCAGTTTCAGCAGCAGCTGACTTGGGGACACCTCGGGTAGAGCAGCTGGGGTGCTGCCGGGTTGGTCCCGGCAGCGCCGAGGTGCAGCGCTGCAGGGACATACCCGGCAGCACCCCAGCTGCTCTCTCACAGGCGTCCAGATTCAGCTGCTGTTGAAACTGATCAGCAGCTGCTTTCAGGAAGCCCGGGGCAGAGAAACCCTGCCTCGGGCTTCCTGTAGTCAGCCGCTGGTCAGTTTCAGCAGCGGCTGAATCTGGACGCCAGTTCCGACTTAAATACAGATTCAACTTAAGAACAAACCTACAGTCCCTATCTTGTACGTAACCCGGGGACTGCCTGTACTACAATATACCATATCATTTCAAAAGATACAGCACCTTAATCAGTGGTTCAATTATCTTCTGTAATCTTCTTTGTATTCTTGTGGTTTCTTGTCTTTTATACTTCAGTAGCTATAATGTCCACCCAAATGTAGACTGTACAAGTTGTAAAATACAAAACCAAAATGACTGAAATCGTGGTGGTGTGGGGAGGGGAAGGGAAATTGCTAGCTGTTACTTCATACATGTTTTTGACTGCCAAAGGTTCTGTTGGCTTCTCCCTCCTTCTCCACAGAGAGATCAGGGACTCTGACAGCTGTGCATTAATGCTGGAGTGTCTTAATGGATTTTCGGGGGGGTATTAGCTCAATAATCTTAATTACTTGGTACTGGCAGTTCTGCTACGTAGCATCTGGAAAATAGGTTATCTCGGAAAAATCTGGCATCGTGTAACATTTTGATGTGTACTGTAGGGTAAGCATGGCCTATACCAGCAAAGATAAAATTAGGCAATTCTCAGGGAAGGGAGTAAGCAGCATTAGAACTTTGAAGAATAAATAACGAGTATTTTAAAATTTATACATTGTGTAAATAATCCCCATAAGGTTCTATGAATAGCGGAACTGATGGAATTTTGATTAATTTTAGAATGCTGGGAGCAGGATCCTCACATCCGACCATCGTTTGCCTTAATTCTTGAACAGCTTACTGCCATTGAGGGGGCAGTTATGGCTGAGATGCCTCAAGAATCCTTCCACTCCATGCAAGATGACTGGAAATTGGAAATTCATCAGATATTCAATGAACTAAGAACCAAGGAAAAAGTGAGTGACATTTTTTTCCTATCTGCAAATGCTGTAGTTTCAGGAAGAGAATAGGGCAGTTTGAGAGCTGCTGTATTTTTAAAGCAGTAGGTGGGTTTGGAATTCCTGGTAGCATTCCCAAAATTAAAAGTATGAGTGCATTGTAAAGACAGACTTAGGTTTTCTTCGTAAGTAAACTCCAAATTAATTTTGGATGTTTTTATTTCTCACAAATGTTCTAAATTATATTTATTGAAATATGTTGATCTTCTGGAAGAAGTTTGAAGACCTGGTAACTGCTATTACCCAGTTCATCTCAAGTTGTGAATATGCCTACTTTCCCCTTTCTTTCCCTAATTTCAGAAATAAAGTAACTGCATAAGAACTCAATTCTGGAGAGGGACCAGTGGCATCATTATGAATTGATGAATGTTCCTTTTCTTTTGAGGTCTGCATATAGCAGGGTCAAAGAGTCTGGGTCTGAAAATTTAAGCATAACATGAAATTTAACTTCTTGGTGTTGGTCAGAGTGATTTTATCCCAAACAGTAGGACTATGGTGGGCCTTTAGAAAGGTATAAGCTCTCCCCCCATCAAAATCAAATCAAACAAATATTCTCTAGTTTATATGCAGTTATTTTCTGTGCTTTTGAACCAGATGTGTGCAAATGATCATGATTATACTTTCATTAGTATGAAAAAGTGGAGCAGTTTCTGAAACACATAGGTGCTGAGGGAGTAAGGCTTTTATTTAGAATACATTTACATGTTAAATTAAAAACAAAATCAAATGTTCAAACACAATTGCAGTCTGGAAAGGAAAAATATTGACCATTATGCAGAGTGAGACTGTTAGAAGTGCCTCAATTGAATGATAAATCCACATTTTAAAAGTAATTTTTGTGATCCAGTTTTTAAACCCATTTAATTTGTGCTTTGTAGACTTTGCGTAATGTTAATAGAAAAAATGGACACAAATGAGGAATGAAGAGTATGTGGTGATACGTTGGCATAAAGGATCCATACATAGTGTGTCAAGAAACTCATAAAGGATATGCAATTCAGTGCTATATTTTAAATAGATGAATAACAGGAAGAATCACATTGTGATTTACCTACATCTCTGTAAATCTCATTTTCAGGAGCTGTGTTCACGAGAAGAGGAGCTGACAAGAGCTGCTCTTCAGCAGAAATCTCAGGAAGAATTACTAAAGCGGCGTGAGCAGCAGTTAGCAGAACGTGAGATTGATGTACTGGAGCGTGAGCTGAATATTTTGATATTCCAGTTAAATCAAGAGAAGCCCAATGTGAAGAAGAGGAAGGGAAAGTTTAAAAAGAGCCGGTTAAAACTTAAAGATGGACATAGAATTAGTTTGCCTTCAGGTTTGAAAATTTTCTTTTCTGCTGTACAAAATCTTCTATTTACAGCTAAATATTCAGATTAAGACCCCTGTCTGAAACATGTGGACCTTGTATGTTACCTGAAGATGCCTAATTCAGCAGCATGGTCTCTGAACTTCTAGGCTAAAAGTACATGTGCTGGCTATTAAAATAGATTTTTTTCTTTTAAATATCCTTTACAGGATAAAATCAGGACTCTCAAATATATCAGTTTGCAATATGTTCCTCATTTTTAATGAAGACAAGGGAGACGCTCTCCCTCCAGCTTGGAAGGTGAGGGGAGTAGGCAGGAGCCGGTACATGCGTGCCCACATGTATCAGCTCCCACAGACCGCTTCCCCTCCCCTTCCCTCCCCTGTCCTCTCCTCTCCCTCCATCCCCCCCGCGCTGCTGCCTGTCTATCAGATGCACCAGTACAGGGTGTGGAAGGGCGCATGCAGGCATGAACCAATACATATGGCTGTGCATGCTAGCTCTACGGAGCTACCTGTCCCCACCCTTGCTGTCTCCCACAGAGGTGGTGAGGGGTGGAGAGTGGGCAGGCAGGAGCTTATGCTTGGGGGGAGCCTCCCTCCCTTGTGGTGCTGTATCAGGCTCGCAGGGGACAGAAACTGCTCCATGGGAGTCTCCCTTCCCCGCTGCAGCAGCTTCTGTCCACAGGGAGCTCAGACTCCCTCAGACAGGGACTGCGTCTGCCTCTGATACAGCAGGGGTGGCAGGGGTTCCCTGGGAGTAGGGCCAGATTGCACCGGCCCTGCCCCGGGGACTATTGAATAGTTGTGTAACGGACAGGAATTCTTGCAGTTACACAGCTATTCAATTACCTGATATCTGACATCCCTAATTTTTCTACCCTATTCAGTTACTTTAATTATGTCAAAACATTGTAAATGTAGTAGTGGTAATCTTTCCCAGATTATGGGAAACAAATTTGAATCACTCTTCCTTCCAGAAAGGTCAGTTGACATATACTTAAAGTATTGGAACTATGCAATAGATAAACCATTTTGTAGAAGGCAAAATAAAAAGTGACCGCTGGGTTGAGGGCAGCATTGTAGATAATTGATTTTATTAACCAGCAGTCTTGTTGACCACACTTATCTTCCTTAGTGTTTGACTGGTAAGAACGGTGAGCAGAAAAAACAAGTGTTGGTATGGGGTATGTGTGCCCATGCTGTGTGTAGTGCATAAAAATGTAGGAATAGCTAAAGAGAAGTTCACTTCAGCATGTGTTTTCAGGCTTCATAGGTGTGTGAAAAAGGTGACCATTGTGGCATCTTAAACCCTGAGTGGATTATTACCTTGCTGTTTTATCAAGTTATTGTTTCTACAGGCATCAGTGACAAAATGTCTGTTCCTCAGTGGCATTGTATTAATAACAACATTGTCACTAGATGGCACTGTAGGCTTTGCAGGACTGTGGGAAGTGGTGAAAAAACAATGTTAGTGACTAGAATCATGCCATTGCATTTGCATTACTGTGTGTTAATTAAGTATTTGTAAGGGTACGAAGCTATCACCATATTAGGTACAGCACTAATACAGTCTCTTCCCCACAATGCCATGCCAACCTGTCTCAAATGGTACCTATAAAAATCACTCTGAAAGCAAACAAAATAGCTGTTCAGATTTTAACTTTTTTGAATCTGAGCACCAGCAAGGTTGCTCATTCACTTGTAAGAATTGTAAGAAATGTAAACATTTCTTAGTTCAGCTCCCATTGAACCACCAAATTAATTTCAGATGCCTGCCAAAAGCCCATTAAATGGTAAGAGTGAAGCTGTAAAATTCTACCAGCATGATTCAAGCTCAAACCAGTAACTACACCTGTAATATCATAATTTTTCTGTTACTACAGAAGTCTTGTCTAATGAAGAGCAGTTACCCACAACGAAATTTATATTTATGTAATACTGAAGAAATACAATAATATAGTCTTTTAAAGGGTACCTTTGTTTAGAACAGTGGAATTTACCTTGTGTTGCTTTCTTCACAACAGATTTCCAGCACAAAATAACAGTGCAAGCTTCCCCTAATTTGGATAAACGAAGAAGCTTAAACAGTAACAGCTCTAGTCCACCAAATAGTCCCACAATAATTCCTCGTCTTCGAGCTATACAGCGTAAGTTTTCATCACCACTTCAGTTTATTCTTTTAACCATTCTGAACACATTCATTTTACATGGGTTCTCTGCAAAGGAATAATTTCCATGTGGATATAAAGAAAATAACTATGATTGGGCTCCTATACAAGCTTAATGAATTGATTGAAAGATTTTCTTTTAATCAAGTGCCACGCATTACTTGCATGTCAGAGGTAGGGCAGAGGAAACTTCGCATGCTTCTCCTGCCCCCAGGCTAATCAGGACTTGGGGGCGGGGGAGCGCATGAAGTCTCCTTCCTCCTGGTCAGGAGCATGTGGCACTTCAAAATGCTACGTGCTCCTGGCAGGGCGGAGGAAACTTTGTTCACTTCCCCCGCCCCAGGCCCTAATTGTCCTGGGGGTGAAGGAGTGTGCAAAGCCTCTTTCCGCCCTGCCCAGAGACATGGGGTGCTTAGTGGGGGGAGGGAGGTAAAGAGCCTGCCTCACCCGAAGACCAATCCTGGTCTGTGGGTGGGGAAACCCGAAAGCATCATGGTTCCGCCCCTTCCATTTTAGGCCCCACCCTTCTGGTGTGGCCCGGGGCCACATCAAACATTTTTGAAGTGGCCCCTGGCCAAAAATTATTGCCCACCCCTGGTTTAAAGTGTGGCTACAACAGGAGCGCTGGGAGAGAGCCCTCAGAGCACACTTATAAACCACCTCCCATGAGGGGAGTAGCTACACTGTAGTCTGGTTCACCCTGGCACTTTACAGCACTGTAACTTGCTGTGCACAGGAAGGAGGGGGGTGTTTTTTCACACCCCTGAACCAGAAGATTACAGTGCTGTAAAGTACCAGTGTAGATTGCTTGAAGATAGCAGCAAGAGAACTGTGAGGTTAATCTGTTCAAAATTAGTATGGTAAGTGTGGATAATGTTCCCTTTTTTTTAATAATTTCCGTGAAGAGAAATTAACTTTTGTTAAATCTACCTTGTTAATATGTGAATTTTGAAGTGTTGCCTTGTTGGTTTAGATTTAATATATATTCAGCTTCATAACCTTGTAAGCATTTCTCTAGTAAACTTAATCATGAACTTAATTTGACAGTCACAACTTGTCAAGTGATAGAAGTCCTTTAAGCTAAAATGAAACAAAGCAGATTACTTGAAATGTTTTTGGGATTCAGATTCTCTGTAATTGTAGGTGGAGCCACAATTACCTGTCCTGGTTACACTTACACATACCCTCTTTCAAATATTCTGTTCAGCTTTTTAAAATTTTGGTAAGGCAAAACTTATTTTTTCTAATGGTATATCTCATAAAACCAAAAATATTGAAATAAGATTGCTTTTAATTGTTGAGGTCTGTGGCACCCAGCATAGAAACAAAGTATTTTTTCAGGTATTAGCCCAGCTCTAAAATCTTGATTTTTTTTTTTTTTTTTTTTTTTTTTTTTTAAATGTGCCGAAAGTAATTTGCATTTGTAACCATTCCAACTCCGTCCCCTGTCATGGAAGGAGATCCACTGGTGCAGATTCATATGCCTGTGTGGAGTTAAATATATGAGTTTAACTGAGCAAATGTTCTTTATAGAACCATAATTATTGTACTACACTAAAAGTCTCCCACAGATGTCATACATTCTAATTTTGAGTTTGGATTCCCAAGCTTCTAACCAAAGTTCTCTAATCTTTTGAGTATATTTGACTGAAGCAACTTAATTTCCACATCCTTCTGTAAATCACTCTGTGTAAAATACCTTCCTCCAGAACTGATTATCTTGATTAAACTTCAGAGCTTCCTCACTCAGAGATTTATTCAACTGTGTGCACTTTGAACAAGAATATCTAGCAATTACTTATTTGATTACACATCTTTGTTCATAAATATTTCAAACTTCTGAATCTAAATTTCTTAAAAATTAGAGAAACCCTAGCTAATTGTAAAAAAAATTTAGTCATAAGTTTGAATTTAGCTGTTTCTGAACACTCATTTAAAAAAAAATACCAGTAAGTTGAAAGTAGTTTCTAGGAAACTGAAAATTCAGTTGTGACATCTTTCCAAAGACAAGCATCTGTGGTGCAGAGCTAGTTAAATTGATGTAAGGGGGAGGAGTGGGAAATAATGGAATGATAAACCATCTAAATTTTACCTTGTTAAAAGCAGTCTTTTGTGGCAAAATTTAATGTTGTTTAGCTCAGGACCACCATCTTGGTTGTGAGCAAGTTGATAATTTACTTTTCCACTTATCTCCATGAGGCTGGTCTGACATAAGAATTTGTTCATCTGATTCTTATCTGCAAACTATGGGACCAATCACTTTCTTCTACTCCTTTGTCAGCTTAGCTCTTCTCAGAAGGCATTTTAAACCTTTCTGGATCTGGGTTTCTGGCACTAGAGCAACAAGTAGAAGGAAGAATCAATCCTCCTTTCACAAATTCAGTAAAATTACTAAAGTCTGTATGCATTCTTTTAATTTTTTTTCTCAGTGATTTCCAAAGCAGACACAAATACAGCTAATGGCCGAAGACACAGTGTCTATGTATACCAGCAAGATGTAGATATCACAAGTGAATATGAACTTTCCTGTGGGGTTGTGAAAAAAGGCAAGATCCAAATAAATTGTAAAGGGTGTTGGTTCTTTTAACTCTGTAGACGAATTTGTATCAAGTGACAGACTGAGCACTTAAACAGAACATATCCATTATAAAATATTTATTTTGGATTAATGAGAAACATAACCACAGTAATTGGTTGTAACTGAGATATTCTAATTAATTTGATATCATTGCATCAAAAATTCTACTGAACAAAATATTAACTGGTAAATGCTCAATCTGCCCCATGTACATGAACTACCTAATGTAAGATACTGAATTTTAAGAAGCATGAAAAATAAGATTTCTTGCTGCTTTGTCTTTAATTTTCACCTTTCTTGCCAGTTTGCAAATTACTCCTTGCTTGCTTATCATTTTGATCAACACAATTTGTGTTTTGGCACCAGTGGGAAAAACAATCATCTCAATTTTTAAGTTTCACCTTTTTAATTTTACTACTGTGATGCAGTTTTACTGGAGAATGCTGCTTTGCTAAAATCCAAATTTGTCTGGTGTCATTAACAATTCTGATGATGATGATTGTATCTGTCTCTAGTAACCTCCGATGAAAGCAACAGAACCTGGGGAAGAAGCACAGCTTGCCACCAAGAAGAATTTGAAGATGTGAAAAGAAGCTTTAAGAAGAAAGGCTGTACTTGGGGACCAAGCTCGATTCAAACAAAGGAACGTACACATTGTAAGGAGAGGTACGACAGCTATATTTTATATTTACTTACTACAGTGACTGATATTGATTAGATTGGAAGCCAGATTTGGGAGAGTAGTTCTGCAACCCTTATTTAGCTAGGTCATTTGTAGTTAGAATTTCTCAGACACTAATTTTATTGACTGGGAATTTTTTTTTGGTAGTCCTAATTGGGAGGTATGTAGACAAAGACTCAGAGGTGTTAGAACAGTTATTTACCTTACAGTGCCTGACACTCTGAGATATAATGTTGATTCTTTGTGGCTTCAGTGACCACCTTCCAACACCATTCTGTTAGTCAGGTATTACTGGGATTCTGAAATATGAAGAAACAATACAGGCAGTCATTTCATTTATTTTTGAAAAATAAATAATTTATTTGTGCGATAGCTGTTGCAGCAGTGAATTTCAGTCTGTTTAGGTGCAGGGTAAAGGAAGTATTTCCTTTTTTACCACAAGTTAAACCTCTCTAGTCTGGGTCTGGCCCACAAAAGCTCATCACCTATTAAACCATCTTATTAGTCTTTAAAGTGCTGCATAGTCCTCTATAATCTGGTACCCTCAGGACCTGACTGGTGCCAAACTAGAGAATTTGCTGCACCACAGGAGGTCAATATTATCTAACAGCATTACCAGCACTTCCACTGCTTACTGGGTTCATAGAAGACAGTTAGGGGTAAATTAGAGTTAAATAACAGCACAGAACACTGAAAGTCAGGACTGGTGCTGTAAGCAAATTGTATGAAACCATGGGAAATTTGATCACACCCATGATAAGTGGACATGTGGCTAACTAAAATCATTCTTGACTAGAGAGGTTCAACCTGTACTAAGAAGAGCAGTACATATTTAAAATTTTGAATTTATATAATTTTATAATGATGAAATCAGCTATCTAACTTTTCACTAGTACTCTTCTTTTTTTTAAATTACTCAAGATCCTTATTTTCCTCTAATTCTCCTTTACAAAGTTATAGAAATATGTTCTGTATGGTGTCTAAAGAATCATTGTGTTTTCAGAGTAAGACCACTCTCAGATGGCAATAATCCTTGGTCAACCATTTTAATGAAAAGTCAGAAAGGTGTTGCATTAGCCTCGCTGTTTGTGGACCAAGGTAAGAGCTGGTTATCAATTCATGGAAATTGCTATAACATTATATGAATTAAGGCCCCATTTCCTATGCACATTCTATATTTTAACACACAAATGGTCCTTTGAGCTGTACGTACGTTTAAGGTGTACACATGTAGATGCCAATTATGCAAAGAATATTTCAGAAATCATTGCCTGTCTTGACTACTTTTCCTGGAAATGTAGCCCTTTGTGTTGAGAAATCTAGAAAGTTCCATAGTATCACCATTTTTCATACCACCAATTATTTCATACCAGACCTGATGTTTAGTTGAATAGAATTATAGAATTGAGTTTTAATAAAAACTCTTTAGTTAGGGTTGTAACACAGAATTCCATCCTTGGACCAGTTTTGAAATGCTTCCATCCAATTTCAGTAATAAATCCTTTTTCATTTTGAAATTTGTGTGCTTAGTGTTCCACCAGAAGAAATGTTATTTTTAGAAAGCGTGTAAATCAGGGCAGAAATCTTAGAACTATGGGACTTTAAAATAATTTTTTTCTGCTATTTGGAGAAATCTTTGGCTATTCTTCATTCACATCTCAAAAATAAATTACAAAGACTTATTTTGCACATTGATAGTCAGTAAAGCTATTGTATAGTCCTAGATCTCTCTTTCCAGAGTTCCTTTTGCTATTCAGATTGTGCCACAATAATATTATAACTTCTGTTCAATATTTTGCAGATCTTGGAGGTATGCTTAAGTCACAGATACCTCAGGTGCATAAAATATAGAAAACTTTAAGTTTTACAATCCTTATGCTTCCTGGTCTGTTGATTAGAAGCTTTTTCATGATCTACAGCCTTGCATATAGAATGCCCAAGTTTTGAGGCCTGATCTGTATCTGGTCACAAACACAGTTCAGGGTCTGTTATGGCCATGAGCATATAGACTTCTCCTAAACTTCCCATTTAAAGGTGTTTGTGTTTACTAACTAAGATACTTCAGGTTAAAAATAGCAGCAACACAGAAGGAAACTTGAAGATATTGTATGAAATCTAGCAAATGAAAATTATAAAAAGGGAAATTAGATGTAGGTGTTTTGTGTCTGTTTTGAGAATTTCCACACCTTTGAACAATAAAAATTACATCTTTTTCCTTTTCTCATTCACTTGTATAATGTTGGAATGTAGTTAGCTAACTTGACAAAGAAATATTTAAATTAAAACTATTTTCTTGGTATTTTAAAAAGCCCAAGAACCATATTTTCAAAGATTTATTTTAAATAAGATCAGTTTGAGAACTGATGGACTTCCAAGGCTCCCCTTAAAAAGAAACAAAATCCTTTTCTTTTAACTTGCTCTGAAAAGTTAAGAATAATTTAGACCATTCAGGTGAAAATCAGAGTTGTGGGGGGCAGGGTAGAGTAGGGGAGGGTTGGAAACTCAGCTGCAAAACATTATAATTAAGCTTGACTATCTAAGAAAGGACATTCAGTAGTTTGAGATTGAAACACTAATTTGAATAGTCAGTGTTTACTGTTGACTGTCTCTCATCCTACCCTACTGTACAGAATAACTGTTCGTGCATTTTTACGGTGTGCCTCGTCTTATGCAGTTACTACCACATATTATAAATACCCAGTCTCTTATTTTACACATTTGCCTCGTAAGGAGTCAGTACACAATCTGCAGGTATCGCTTACCTTCATTTGTTATTCCACTATGAGCTAAAGAACTAAAACTACTTTGTTCATTTTCATCATACACGCTAGAAGTATCAAATTTATTCATAGTGGACTTAATAGCCCATTGAACTTTATATAAGTGACTTTATATAAGCTTTTTTAATTCAGAGCCCCCCTGAGCATGTCATATATGAAAGCCTTCAGACATAACACGCATATATAGATGGGGTGGGTATATATGATTCTATAATTCTGTGCTATGTAAATCATATATATTACTCACAATAATCTATTCACAGAAATATGCTGCAATTTAAGTTTTTCAACACAAGCAAAATGGAAGTCAGCAAAAATATATGTATTTATACTCTTGGGGAAATATGTATAGTACACTGGGTGCTCAGTAGAGATACAGAGACAGTTTGATGTTTAGATTTTCACAAGCAAGGGTCAATCTTTCAAATTTTTCAAATGTAATGATATATAGCTAATTTTATAACTCTCTTGTAAATTCAAATAGCGTTTTTCTATTTTGAAAATAGTGTATTTGTAGAAAAATTGTACTTTTATTCTTTTGACTACTAGAGATTTTGATGTTATAACAAGAGTATGGATAGATTTTGATTTGTGGAAACTTTTAATCTGACTTAACAGTTAACCCTTTGTGTTCCGCTGAACCTCCAAAAAGCGTAAATAATGGAGACACATAATATCTGGGTGTGTGGTGTATTTTAATAAATTTACCAAATATTTTGCAATATTTAAGTACCTTCCAATATTTTTACATTATAGATGTTTGTACAGAACAGAGACTTTTCCCTGAAAGTTTGGATGCAAAAAGACCAAAGCAAATAAAGTTGCCAAATCAGGCTTATATTGATCTACCTCTGGGGAAGGATGATCAGGAAGAAACCACTGTAGAACATGAAAGCTTTGAAGAAGGAACTTCTGCTAGTTCTGCAAATAGTACTCCTCAAATGACACCTACGAACAGTCTCAATAGAACATTTCAGAAAAAGAAAACTGACTCCGTATTGTATGGATGTACTGTCCTCCTTGCATCCATAGCTTTGGGCTTAGATATTAGAGAGCTAAACAAATCGCAGGTTCCAGATGAACTGTTGCCGAAGGAGGAGAAGAAGAAGCGGGAGGGAATATTTCAACGTGCCTCAAAGTTTCGCAGAAGTGCCAGTCCCACAAGATTGCAATCCAAAAAAGAGGAAACGCATACTCCATCATTAAGTCCATCTGCAGATACTGTGAATCTTCTCTCTATGCCTTCCCTTTCCACCAAATGCTTGCTTCAGTCTGACAGTGAAGATGCTTTTGTCAGCATCACTCCCAGTGATTGTGATAGAAGCATTCCCATTGAGGTCTTTTCATCTGAAATTTTGGCAACTAAGAGGGGGGAACAAAGTGTAAAACAGGTGCTTGCCACTGATTCTGTGATGTTAAAGACTCAGTCTCCTATTCTTCCTCTGAAACAAGAATCTGAAAAAATACCAAATGTCTCTTCATCCAAATTGAGACGGTTGGGTCACAGACGAACCATGTCAGATGGAAATACTTTCCAGCCCACATGTGAGTAATATAGAATAGCAGAGAAATGCTTTAGAGTGCATCAACAAAATTGAAAATCTGGTGGAATTAGAACTTACTAAATGTATAATGAGTAATTATCAGGAATAGTATCTTCCCACAGTGTATGGGGAGGACAGGTGTTTCAGCTGAAGCACAATATAAATTCCATTAATGACTCAGTAAAATAGCTTCATCTAAGACTTTTTCAGCAACTGTATAGAAGTCTGTGGTGACCTACAGCCCGGTAGGATGTACCAAAACCATTGCTGTCAGTGGAATTTGCAAAATTAGTGCTGAGTCATCCATTGAGATAGCCTTACCATATTGTAGTTCTTAAAACAAAACTGGATTGCCAAGTGTGATGGGAAATGAGGGTATTTCTACAAAGGTTGTAGCATCAGAGCTTCACATGGCTGAAGGAAATGCTGAAATTGTTACTTTAATGTAGCTTAGCAATTGGTCAACAGAGACTAATTCATTAGTGTCATTTTAGTAATGTCCCTTTAGGAGAAACAGGTTTTACAAGTTTCACTTACCTGACTGGAACAGGAGTCCTGCCCCACTAAACATTTTACTCTTAAGCTATTGTTAAGACACATTCAAACTGAAAATTCCTATTCTCTAATCTGCTGACATGCAATAGAAATAATGAGTTTTGTACTCACTATTAATAATAGTGTTGTCCTATTTCATTTGAAGAGCATCTTTTGGAACACAGTATTGCTCTTCAATATGATTTGGGGTTTAAATTCCTTAAATTAATTTATCTTTCCCCTTACTAGTTGAGGGTTTCCTGTGTGTGTGTGTGTCTTAAAAATGATTTGGCAAAACTTAACAAACTTTTCACCTTTATTCATCCTGCTGTTAGGCTGATTGAATTATGCTGCCTCCCTGACTGATGAGAAATAGGCTTCCTTAACTTCCAACCAGGAATAGTAGTTTCAGCACACAGAATTTCTCGTAATGACTATCAGACCATTATCTAAGGCTGCCCTGCATTTGAGGCACCACTCCTTCCTAGCAGCCTATGTAACTATTTTGGAGGGGGAGGGGGCGAGAGGAAATTTTGGTGAAGAAAAAAACTGTTAGTCTGTAACTGGAAAAACTTAAAGAATAATGAATAGTCTAGTAGCACCTTAGGGTCTGTCTAGACTGCATTCCTCTGTCGGCAGAGGGATGCAGATTAGGCGGGTCGACAATGCAAATGAGGCAGGTATTTAAATATCCCGTGCCTAATTTGCATAAAAATGGCCACCGCATTTTGCCGACTCAGCGCTTTGTTGGCAAAAAGTGGCCCTCTAGAAGGGGATCTGTCAAGAAAGAAAGCCTTTTTTGACAGATCCCTTATGCCTCCTGCAAGGAAGTTTACAGGATCTGTCAAAAAAGGCTTTTTTTCTCGACAGATCCCCCTCTAGACGGCCACTTTTTGCCGACAAAGTGCTGAGTCGGCAAAACGTGGCGGACATTTTATGCAAATTAGGCACAGGATATTTAAATCCCTGCCTCATTTGCAATGTTGACCTGCCTAATCTGCATCCCTCTGCTGACAGGGATGCAGTCTAGACATACCCTTAGAAACTAACAAAACATGTGGATGGTGGTATGAGCTTTCATGGGTATGAAAGCTCATGATATCATCTACAGGTTTTATTTTGGTCAAGTAATAGTTTAGGTAGTATCACTAAAGTTGTTATCGGTGGTATGTGGTTTTCTAGATTTTTAAAGAAATCAAAAGTAGAAGTGATCTGATGCTGTCTTATCTTTCCCTCCATCTAGCTAATGGAATCACTTCACCTGATGGAGTCTCTATGTTGCCAGTACTTCCAGTTTCTGAGATTCCGCTGTCTACAGCTGCTCAACAAACAAGCATGCACCAGGATGTGTCACCTCAAAAGCAAAGAGTAGTCAATATTCTATCAAGGCCTCGACCTTCTCCCCTAAGAAACAAAATAGATCCTTGGCAGATTCTTCCACAAAATATAAACACAGACTCTGCAGAGGTGGACTATTTAGAAAGTTACGAAAGTCCAAATGTTAACTTTATATCAGATACTGCAGACAGAACTAAATCCCACATGCCCTCCTTACTTGATATTGATGTGGAAGGTCAAAACAGAGACTGCACAGTGCCTTTGTGTAGAATGAGGAGCAAAACTTGTCGGCCCTCTATATATGAACTGGAGAGAGAATTTTTGTCTTAAGTGCCTTGCATTTTTAAAGTATTGCCTTTTGTTAAGGCGAACAAAATCTTAAGTCTGTTTTACATTTAATATTTTATCTACTATTTTCTAAAACACTGTGGCCAATACTACCAAAATTTTTTATAATGGGCAGCTAACTTTGGAAAATGTATAACGATGCCTATCTTGAATTTTCACTGAAATCCCACCTTGTAACTTTAAAAGCACAATGCTGTGAAAGAATATGCTGTACATACATCTATAAGTACAGTTTGAATTGTTAAATTAACTTCTCCCCTTATCTCCCACTAAATCACACCTTTTCTCAGCCAAAGCTCTTGCTTTTTGGGGTGTGTTCTGTTTTCTCTTTCACATTAAAGGACTGATTAACATGCAGAGGATTTGCATTCAAGTCCCAGAAAGCTTTGTGCAAGAACAGCCTTCTATGAATGGTGGGGATATTTTTCTTGGTAAGATGCCCGGGTGGAAGTGCTCTCCTCACTTTACCCCACATAGTTGTTTTTTCTTTGGCATTGACTGTTATATGGATAACTTACCACCACCAAATGAACTTGCATAGCTTTGCCCTTGATTGTTTCGTGACTAGAATTTGGTTAAAGGTATTTGTCATTCTTGCAGGGGGAGGGGGCAGGTTTGTGTGTGAAGCAACATTCCATTAGGTAAAGATACACTGGAACATTAATAGTTGTGCTCTGACCTTTTTTTTTTTGTTTGTTTGTTTTTGTTTTGATACTACGGTATATTTGCACCGAGAGGAGCATTCTTTGTGATCATTATTCTTTGATTAAAACTGAATTCTCTGCAGGGGAAGCCTAGAGACTTTCTGGGCTTCTGGGCAAGGTTGGGGGGCAGCTCTGTGCTGGAAGGGGCAGGGCTGGGTGCAGTTAGCCCTCGGTGCTGTCCGCATTGCACCACAGCTCTTCCCCCTCCCTCCTCAGCAGCCCTCAGAGCCACTCAGAGCAATAGCAGTAGCCATGAGCCCCCAACCCTTCTGAATCGCTGGGCCCCAGGGCAACTCCTCCCTTCTCTTGCACCTCCTCGTTGGCAGGCCTGGATTTCTGGATTACTATACCTTTAAAAGAAGGTTTTCTTAAAATGAGACAGTGCCATTAACTGTTTAAATTTCTAGCACAATTGCAAACTGTTAGTCTATTATTTCAAAGTCAGCCCTGCCTGTTTTTCATTATGTGGCCGGGGTGGCCCTTTTCATGATAAGGTGTGGTATGAAAAAGCAAAAACCTGATACACTTGACTTCACTCACTAAATGTCCAACAAATTCATAACTCTAGAGTTGTGGGGAGAAGTGTACTTAAACTTGACCATGTAGCAACTTCATTATCCCAAGTAGGGATGTCTGATCTATACACTACCAGTAATTGTTGGAAGTGCTAAAGAGGAGTATTATTAGAATTAAGGAGCAGTTCTTAAATTTTGATGTCTTAACTAGACATTTTCTGTATCATTTTTAGACTTGGGTATGCTGCAGAAATAAAACTATATACACAAAGGAAAAAAGCATTCCTTTCCTATCAAGACAGTTTCCTGTTTTTGAGGATTTTGTTTAATGCTTTGTCTTTTATTCTTAAATCTGGGAGTTTAGATGGTTTCTTGTTCAGCAGAATTCATGCGCACCTAGCATCAAAACAAAGGAATTAAAAAGCAGAGTTTTTCATTCTATAGTGCACTGTATTAGTTGCGTTGAAAGTGGGAGAGAAGAATTGGAGAATGTCAAGCATGCATTTTCCACATTGCAGAGAAGTGGACAGATGGCCATTACTTCCCTGAGAATAAGCTCACAATACGAAGAATGGAAATTACAGAACGTTTCCTTAAAGTATTATTTCTACAAAAAATTTTAAGACAGACTAACTACTGGTTGGCTATGTATAGCAGGTTATTAAATTATTGCATTTTTGTTCTATCTTGTTTATGTTCAGAAACCTTATATAATACTGTTAAGTTTGTCAGTATGAATACTGCATGCTTCAAAACTTAGCTACCGCAAATTACAAATGCCATACAGTGTGCTTTAAACTCATATTCTTAAATGTGTGCTTAATTTTATCAGGTACTCTTGAATAGGTGAGGTTCTTTTTTTTTTTTTTTCCTTTCGTTTGCAATGTAATGATTGGTTCTCATGTAGAAACTACATAGTTAATTACACATGCAGTGCTTTGTGGAAATCATGGATCAATTCTTAAGTATAATTTAGTGTATTTAATTTTGAAGATGAAAGTTAGTTTTGAAATATAGTGTTTATTTAAACTATTTCAGGAGAGATTGTGCCTTTTATAATATTGAGAGAAATCGAGTTGATTATATTGTACAACTATCTTCCTCGGACAGGTACCTCTACTAGGTTTTATAAAGAAAAATCTCAGGTGCTATAGTGATATTTTGTAAACTTTTGTTCATTCTTTGTTTTACTTCCTTACGAATGTTAAAATGTACATCGTAGATTTTATAATCAGTAACCAATATAAAATGCTCCACTGTGGGCTGTACGATTTTCCCTTACCAGTGATCCATATCATATGATTTGTTTTTAAGCCAAAACTCTCCCTTTGATTTCAATTGGGTATTTTGCTTGAAAAGAAATGGCATGGCATGGCCGAATTAGTGAATGGTAACAATGTTAAGAGCTATCCACTCAGAGGTTGCATCCTAAGAAAAAGAATGTATATAAGCCATCCCCAACAAATTGGCTTTACTATGCAATCTTTTAGCTATAGCATATAGTGTTTTATAATTCTTTTTTCCAGTTTTCTCTAATTTAAAATTATAAGACAGTCTTCACTAAAATGAAAAGATTAAAAATAAAGATGATTAAATCCATATGTTCACAATTTCTATTTTTTCATGTTACCAGAGAGAGATACCTTTGTTACAAGTAAGGTAATCTGGTATATATTTATAATTATTTTACTTCTGTATTTGGTATAACTGCTAAAAGATGTATTGTCATGCATGTGAGTAGTGTGACCAAATAAGTAGTAAATTTATACTGATCATGTTAGCATATAACTTCAAGGTGCTTACACTGCAGAGATTAAGGTAACTACTTGATATGCTGTTTTACAAAGCCTTATGACTGAAATGTTTTTATGTTAAAATAAAATTTTGTAGCTAGTGTATTGCATATTGGCCTTGGACTTCTTGGAATTACGACATGTTTTAAAGTGTTTCTGTATCTTAAACTCCCTTATACAAATTTTAGGGAGTAATCAGGAGCTCTGAACAGCCTGTTCTTTGTCCTTCAAAATGTAGGAACATGTAGTTATTGTCACTGAACTAAATGTAAGTGATTAATGTTAATTTGAGTAGTTGCATAGTTTTTTATCATCTAAAAATGCAGATTAAATAGTAGCAATCTGCATTTTGATCCATGTAAACATAATACTTCTCATCTGTAGAAAAAAGTATGTTTAAATGGTGAGTATGTATCTTGCTTTGTAAAGATGGTTTGGGCAGTGGAAGATCTATATAGTCAATCAATAGTAGAATTGATTTCTATGGAATGAAAAGCTCCTTGATGAAATTATGTCCCATTGAAGTTAGTAGAAAAATTCTCTTTGCTTAAATTTTTTTTTTTGTGGTGTCCTTCCAATTACTCTCAGATGCGCGTCTGCCTTAGCTCATCCTTGCAAAAGAAAATGTTGCCTGTATACAACAGCAGCAAGAAAAAAATATTACCTCTCCCATAACATTCAATTGTAATGACTGTGAACTTCAAAGCAGTGTGCTCTGTCCTGAAAATCTTTCCTCAAGTGAGTTATAATTCAGTGAAGCCACTTAAGTAATATATTCATGTATTCAGTATTCAGTATTCAGTCTCCAGTTGGGATCATTTAAATGCCAACAGGCATTGGAAGGTTCCTTTCTGTCTTCCTTTTAAAAAGATCAGTTTAAAAAAAAATACTATAATAAGATTATACATTTAGCAAGTGTTAGGAACTGCAAAAGATTGATATTCTCAAAATAACAGCCTTTTTGCATATTATAATTACTTGTCAGATTACCATAGTGTGTGTAACCTAGAGGGTGAATGTGACTAAATTCCTAAATATTTGCTTTTTCTCATGTATGTTTGTTTATATTGGTGTCCCTAAGGTTGTGTTTCCAGATTTTTTTCAGTTTAATTAGTTTTGGCAAGGGGCATAGTTTTTGCTAGTGTCTGACAAATATGTTCATTGATAATTAAACATAAACTAGCTCCCAAATCGAGCTCAATCTCAATAATATCAATAGCATTAGAAATTCAGTTTCCCCTACTTGCATTTATAGGAATGGATGGTAGATATAATCATAGTGGTGCAGTTGTTTCAAATGAAGGAGGTATTTCCATTCTGGCTGGCTGGAAGAAAGAGCTCCAAAAACTACATTTCACATGGAATTACTCTTCCATTGCATTAATATAATCTTTGTTTACAGTGTTATTGTAGCTGTGAAACAGTCCCAGGATATTGGACAAGGAGGGTGAGGTGATGTCTTTTACTGGACCAACTTCTCTTGGTGAGACAAGTATTAAAGATTACACAGAAATCTTGTATATTTCATCAACAGAATTATTCCAGCAAAAGATATCACCTCACCCATCTTGTCACTACAGTCTTTATCATTACTTCATTATGTGATGTCAAATACTTTTCCCCATGATCCCTATCAAGATCAATTTCTAAGATTCATTCTCATCATTCCAGAAGGAGGGAACAAAAGGGCAGACCTCCCAGATCATGTACATAAGCATAGCTTTTTTTTTTTTTTTTTTAAGAGCTGTATCTTCAGCTGATGGGTGGCATGAGTCCAGCATTTCCGAATGTAGTGATTCATGTTAATTTAAAACATTTGCAGAGTTAAATTCTCTTAACGTTTAAGGGCTTGTCTACAAGAATGGTTAAATCACAGAAATCCGGGATGCTGGTGTCTGTGTGGCCATGAACAACCAAACTGCTTCAACTTGCCAGATTGTCAGATTGCTAATTGTTTAAGGTAATGACTGCAGTGTTTCTGTGTTGCAAATGGCAGTTATGTGTTTAGTACAAGAGAGGTCCTAATGAGAATTGGGAATAGGGGAGGTGACATGACTAGGTTAACAAATGGAGAGGAGGAAATTAAATTATGCTAAACTGGAATTGTTACTTATCTTCCTATACTCTCCTCACTTCATACCTGCTTCCTATATAATCACATTCCAGTCCAGCTCACCATTCTCAGAAAAAGCCAAACAAATTGTCTTATAGTAATCCCCACAAACTGCAGAAGAAATGTCACCATACATGTTGATTTAGCAATTTCATGCAACTGAGGATAGAGAGCAGTGAGCCATTTTTGACACGGTAGCATATATGTTGATTTGTCATCATAAATGTTGCAAAGAAAAATATCTGCGTAGCTATAAGAGTATGAGGACAAGGGTGGAATGCTATCATGACTATCATAATGAATAGGAATCTGAACAGGAAGAATAAAAAGGACATTTCACCATCTTTCTTAGTTTAGAAACCTAATATAATATATTCACTACATGTCTCAATTTATGCTGTTTCTCATGGGCAGGAGACATAATAGCCTGGCCCACAGACTGCTTTCAGGAGTATTCATATGTGAACCGCTTATGGTCATTGTGGCAGCTGCAGCAAAAGTAAGTTACTGCTAGCTTTATCACATGGGTGTGTGGTCCTTTTATTAAAAAATCATCTTTTTATTCATCCTTCCAATCCTATATTTTACTTATTTTATATCCTTAACTCAGCTATGGAAGTTCATAAATAAGCCAACCGCTTCACTGTGTAGATCCTAATTAGTTTTTAATTAAGAGTTAAGGCCTTAAATCTGTTCTGTCAAAGCCACTGCCCTGCTTCTAGGCTATGTTCAATAATAATGAATGATGCATCTTCAGAAGAGATTTTAAATGCAATTATGTGAAATTGTATTGGTTCAATGTCACAAGTTCACTTTTTGGTGGGGTGAAATTTTCAGTGTGTAACTGATTTAGGAGTTTTCTATATCTTATTGAGACTCAGATGTTTTGAAAATGTTGCCTTTGATCAATTAGAACTGTTCCAACTTTTCTCCCATTGACAAGTTTAATTGAATACAGTGAGAACTTGGCAGTGAATAGGCACTTCTAAGAAATATTGTTCATTTGTCTTTCAGCCTTGTTTAATACAAGGATTTCAGAAGTGAAGTATTAACTATGCACCATGCCAAATGGTGATCATGCGACTCCCTTTTCTGCCATTGATTTTTGGCAAGCTACTTAACTTTTCTGTGCCTGGGTTCCCTTATCTGTAAGACATGAGTAATTGTTTCACCCGTCACTTTTAAGAAAACTTTAAGATCCAAGGATGAAAATTACTGTAGGTGCTAAGTAATTTTATTAAATTTGGTATTGGTTACACTGCTAACCAATTTTGGTATTGGTTACACTGTTGATGCCAAAATGTTGTTTAACTTTCCTTTTGCAGTTGACGTTTAATGGATACAGTAATAATTCTGAACTTCATCAAGAAATGAAGTACAAATAAATTTCTCTTAACCCCTTTTCCACACAAAAAAAAGTCTGCTCCCCACAGTTCCAAGCAAGTCAAATGTTGACCCAGGTAGATAATTCTTGTATTAAACTCTGATTTCAAATGTTTAATCATTTCTTACTGCAGCATAATATTTACTTGTATAATTCCTCTTAAATTCTGAAGATGGACCTAACCTGTAATGTTTAGATCTAAATTTCAAACTACAAAGTAGATTGTGCAGGTGAGGGATGTCAATTCAAGCCATCTCTACTTCAGTACTTTCATAAATATTTATTAATTTTTTTTTAAAGATTTTTCAGTCAACATTGACAGCTGTTGTTTTTAATCTTAATTCACACACCATATGCTGCTTAATATCTTCAATTTTTCCTCTCTAAAATTTGTCACAGCCAAGGGGATACTAGTTGTTTTCCTGCATTTGAATGATAGGATGGTAAATTTCAGCAGTTCCCATTTAATGCTGCTCATACACAGCAGTGTTTTGATCATTTCTGCTGGTGCTGGTGAAACTAGATAAGAAAGACTAGGTTGATAAGTTGCTGCAACTGCCTGAGTGAGATCTTAACACAAGCAGATGCTCTGTATAATGGGTTTCTTTCTTATCTCTCCCCATAACCTCTTCTCAGTTGTCGACAGCATTTTTTACCTTCGAGACAGGATGCAAGGAACGAAATGTGAGACAGAAATGTGCACTGAAAACAATGCTGAGACCGTGGGAGACTGTTCCTTGTTTCAGGCATTTATCTGGCACCCATTGCCATGCTAGTTGAGGCCCTCACAAGGGTGAAGTTGAGCATTTTTCATGATCTTAGTAAGAAAAACAGCATGTGCTCCTGCCTCAGCTTTGAGTCCACTTAAATTTTCAATCTACTTAAACTTGGGACAAAGTTTGTACAGTGCCTAGCACAATGGGGTTCTTGTCTATACTTAGGATTATTTGGGGGCACCACATTAAAAAATGAGCCGAGTAGGAGGTGGATGGAAAAGGATGCTTCTATGGCCTATGTTGCAGAAGTATAACAAATGGGCCCTCTCTCTTAAACAAGTGAAAGATGCAGTTATCTTTCTTGAAGTTAAACAGCAAGAGAATTTGAAAAAATTCATGCAAGTTAGATACTCTTCCCTATGCTTTTTTCCCCTATCTGTTTAAGTGAAGCAGATTTCACCATCACCTTGTGCAGTAATTCTCTTACCAGGGTTAGATTGTGCTGATACATCAATGGGAGAATCCCTCAGAACTGTTTGGTGATTCAGGTAGATGGTATACCATATTGAGTATAATGCGCACCTATGTATAGTGCGCACCCTGAGTTTAGACTCTTAAAATCATGAAAAAAACAAACTCCTATGTATACAGGCAGTCCCCGGGTTACGTACAAGATAGAGACTGTAGGTTTGTTCTTAAGTTGAATCTGTATGTAAGTCGGAACTGGCGTCCAGATTCAGCCGCTGCTGAAACTGACGAGCGGCTGACTACAGCTCTGCCCCGGGCTTCCTGGAATCAGCCGCTGATCAGTTTCAACAGGCTGAATCTGGACGCCAGTTCCGACTTACATACAGATTCAACTTAAGAACCCCAGGCGTCCCCAAGTCAGCTGCTGCTGAAACTGATCAGCGGCTGATTCCAGGAAGCCCGGGGCAGAGCAGCTGGAGTGCTGCCGGGTTGGTCCAGTAGCGCCGAGAGCGGAGCTGCGGGACCAACTGGCAGCGCCCCAGCTGCTCTACCACAGGCTTCCAGAGAAAATCCTGGTCTGCTGGGGGGGGGGGGCGTACTAGCTGCGCCTTCCCCCCCCCCCCCCCCCCCCAGCAGACCAGGGAGACGCAGAGCAAACCCCGTTCGTAACTGCGGATCCGACTTAAGTCGGATCCGTGTAACTCGGGGACTGCCTGTAATGCGCACCTATTATACAGGAGAACGGGACGGAAGGAAACCTGCCTCCCGCCCAGCTGCCGGCGCGCGGAGCTCGCGCCTGCCGGGGGGGAGCCTTCCCTGCCCAGCTGCTGGCACACTGAGCTCACACCCACCGAGGCCCCCTCCCGCCCAGCTCGTGCCTGCCATGGCTGAGTTTAAAACTTTACAAAAAAAACTCCTATGGATAATGCACACCCCGACTTTAATACTAAAAAAACCGGGGAAAAAGTGTGCATTATACTCGTGATTTTATGGTAAGTGATTAGTTAGCATACTCATTTGGGTCCATAATGGTCAGAGCTGCAGGATGATGATGATTCAAATCAACTGCAGAAACACAATGACTGCAATGGGAGTTAGGTGCCTAAATACAGGTTAAACCTGTGTAACCCAGAATTCCAATATCTGTGGTCTGGCATCCATGGTGACTGTGGGTGCTCTGGAGCTGGAGAACTCAAGGGGAAAGAACAATGCCAAGCTCCCCCTTGGGTTCCTTTCCTTCATGTGCCACGGCCCTGCCTTTAGCAACTTCCCCCTCCTCCCTCTCCTTGCCTAGAGTCCCAGCTGCTGGCCACATGACTTCACTCATGGCCTTAGCGGGGACTATGCTGGCACCTCCTGCTATGGTCCCAGCAAAGGGCAGTGAGGGCACATAGATGGAAAAGGCTGGCATATCAGGCAGCAGTACAAGGGGAAGTGGCTGTGAGTTGGGGATGGAGACTGGTATCCTGCCGGTAGAGGAACCAGAGCTGGGACCCCAGGTGGAAACAAAGGGTCAGCAGCTGAGAGCTGGGGCTAGTGGCTCGGACCTGGGTGGGTGGTTAGCAGCAGGGACCCCTATTCACAACAGGGTCCCCAGGTGTGGGGCCATCCTGGATACAAAGTCTTGGGGTGCTACCACACCCACACTTCCCTATGGAGACCTGCTGGTACTCTGCATTGGCTTCCTTTGGTTTGGAAAGGGTCAGGTCCTGAGTGTGCTGGGCTAGAGAGATTTGACCTATATCTTTAATGATTTGGGCCTTGTTCTTTTGAATGAGACACAAAATAACTTTTTGACCTCTTGTGGTTTTCAAGGTTGTTCCATTTTTCCGGAGAGTAGAACCCATGTCCTGGCCATACTCCAGCTTTTGTATTAAGTTTTGCCTCCCTACATTCCTTAACAGATAAAAATGAAGCTGCAGCTGCTCCTATCCTAACATGATGTACAGTGCTGATATAGGCTGTCGTTAAACTGCTACATTGTAGGGATGTAAAAGAGGAGTCGAATAGTCAGCCTAGGCTTATCGGGTAGTTGAGTTAACTACTCGCATTTTCTTCCCCCCACCGTTGCTGCCTCTATATCAGAGCCAGCAAGAGCCGGTGTTGGGGGGGAGCTGGCTTAAAAGCTGGTCCGTCTCCCCTCTCTTCCCCCCAAGCACCATCTCTGCAGTGTAGGGGAGATGGACAGGGGAGGCAGAAGCACAGCGGGGAACCCAGTGTGAGCCGGGACTGCTTCAGTCCCCACTTGCACCAGGTTTCCTACTGCACCTCTGCCTTTGAAATTGCATTTCAAAGGCAGAGGCACAGCAGGGATAGCGAGTGCCCCCTCCCCCTTATCAACTATATGATCAGCTGATTAATCAAAATTTAACATCCCTACTACATTGCACTCCACAGTTGTCTGCATGTTAGTCAAAATGGTCTCTGTATGGTTCTCTGTATGGTTTTAACCTATCTCAGTGAGCGCTTGTGAGTTTTGCTTAATATTTATAAGGTGCTTTGAAATGTTTTTATGGAAGCTGCTATAGAAACCTAAACTTTTATTCAATCAAGTTTCAGCTGCCCAAGATTTTCGCTAACTGCTTAGACTTGTATTAAATGGACAAGAGACGCACTGGATAATTGGTTATATATTACACTCTCTCATAAAAACAAAACTGCTCAATTCAAACACTAACCCGAATAAATCAGTGTGTAATGACGAATCATTACAAGAAAAATAAGTCCCTTCAGAGCACACAAGCAGTAAGTGGTGGGAATGGATTAATAGTTACTATTGTGTTTGTTGACACTTTGAAACAGTGTTAAACTATTTGTAATTTTAAGCAGCACAGGAGAAAAGAATTTGCCAAATGGCTCTTTGTAGAGTAGATTATCTTCCCAGAGAGTTAAATATAAATTAGATCTCTCTCTTATTTAAAAAAAAAAAAAAAAAAAAAGCTAGTGAAGTTTGGTGACTACAAACTGACAATTGCAATAGCTAAAAAGAAGAAATATGTTGCAACAGACATAATCACATTCAGACTCGAATCATGTCTTAGATTAATATCAGTGTCAATATTTACAATACTATTCTGCTTTAGCATATCATGTATATTGAATTCAGTTATTGTCTTTATCACAGACACAGAAATTAACTATTTTAATTCGGAGGCCTGTGCAACATACAAACAAGTGAATGGAAAAGATGCAACATAATAATGAAACTGGGATTTTCAGCTATCATTTTAGCAAAAATCAAGCTGCTTGGGCAAGGAGCTAAGTATGAGAGCAGATCTGGGAGATCTCAAAGTGCTTCCCAAAGTAGGGAGACCCACTTTCACAGGTGAGGAAATGGAAAGGCAGATTGATTATGCAACGTCTGATGACACATGATGAGTCAGGATAGGGGCTAAAGCCTGTGTCTCCAGATCAGTACCTAATTCAATGGACTACACTATCTGTTCTGAATAAAAAGGCCACCTGAAAAGTATATTTTCAGGAGCAATTTAAAAGAGCATATAAGAACTGTATATAAGCTTGTTATAAAAATACTGTGTTTCTGTACTTAAAAAGTAATTTAGAAAATAAAATACCAAAAGGCTTGCCATTAACACTGCCTTTGTTCAAACAGGTTATTTAAAAGTGCTTGTTTTTTCTGGTACCATAGCTACACAATGGTGTTTAAAGTATTTGGGGGTGAGATTTGTGAGGATTCCCTGGTAGGGTAAAACACACTTTAAACTCAGTAGAAACTTTTGCCATATTTTGTCCCTACTAGCTGTTGGGAAAACAACACATTTAAAGGCTGCTTATTGTCTGGGATAATAATGGTAGCCTCATGTCAATTGGGGAAGTAATTAAAACTTTTTGTACATATGATGGAGTTAATACTAGCAAAGTCAGTTTAGTCAAAGGATCATTGTCTGCATCTAGACTACAAAAAATCCCACCTGTTGTGGGATAAGAATATCTTTTGAATAGTCTGTGTATTAGCAGGAAGTGCAGAGGCAGCAGGAAGTAGGTTAGTAGGAAATATGGAGATCCAGAGTTAGGGGTTCTCTGAATAAGACATTAAATCCATCTTAACCCATGATGCTGTTTGTTTGCTAAAAGCATTTCCCTAAATTCTGAGTGTCTCTGGCTTTCTTAAGAATACCACAACAATAGAGAATACCACAAGTATACCACTCTGTTGGCATAGCTCCATTAGTTGTTAGAAACAGTGGGGACTATGGCGTGGAGTTGGAGGAGAATTAGGAAACATGCCCAAGACCTTTCTACACCAGAATGTCCACTATTGTGAACCAGAGCAGTTGTAATGGTGAATTATGTTTCTTAACTTTTCTAGTGTAGACAAAGCCAATGCGTTCTCTTCAATAAAGATGTTTGCACAAGGAGTGCAAGCATGGTGTGAAGGTATCCTGCTCCAGTTCTGGTTCTCCCAGACTCTAACAGGAATCACTCTTCAGACTTTGACGGCCTCCATGAGTGGACACAGAGGGTTATTCTGAGGAGAAGTCTGTATGTATTTGTGTATGCATCTATGCAATAAATACAAGCTATTGCTGCCAGAAACAGGATTAATCTGCATGCTGTAGCTGTTTGACCAGAATAGAGACTCAGTTTTCTAGCCAAAACCAAAGAGCACCAGAAGGTGGTCTGAGTGAGTCTGATTTTGAACACTTCAGCTATAAAAAGATGAGAAATATTCCAATAAGGGCAAAGTGAGTGGCCAAAGGCAAGATATGACAAAATCAAAGACAGTTAAGCCAAGGAAATATATTTATTATATGCCCAGCACCATCAACTATAGAATTCACTATCACTGGACACATAGTCAGATAGTGCCACAAAATTATTAGGAGGACTGGATAATTTTACGGTCATCACTAACAATGGCAATTTTGTAAGCGAAGACAATGTTGTAAGTATTATGAAAGCTCTTGCCTCAGTATGTAATTTGATTGGCTATTGGGAGAGAGTATGTGACCCTGTTCTCAAGGGCAGACCTCAAGGAGAGTCCCTTTGACAAAGGCACGGGCATCTCTGAGATTGCCCTGCAGCCTGTCCCACCTGGCTGTCATCATGGACTCTTTGTGAGGTCATAGCATCCCAAACTCCTTTAACCAATAAGCTGAGGTGCCGCAAAAGCGTGATGTCCCTGCCACATCCACTCAGCCAAGAATAGAATCTCTCTGTCTCCTTCTCTGTGGCCACAGAAGGCTTTACGTGTGACTGAACCACTGCCACTGTACTGTGTGACTTGAGAACAGGCTGTAGAAAGACTGTATATGGAAATTCAACTCTCTGCCTTTTGATTTGCTCCACAGAACTGTACAGTGTGGGAGAAGATCGTGAAGACATTGTGATGGGCATCAATGGCACAGATAGATCTCCAGAGTATATTCCTGTTGTGAAAGTAGACTGAATTAAAGAAATGTTTGTTTTTTAGCAGAAAGAGAGATGTTAAGGTAAAGTTGTTTGTGTGTAAGCAGGAAGGAGGATGTTAAGGCAGAGGACAATGGTTCCACTTAAGGGTGATAGTGGGACATTAACAGGAGATTGGTAAGAGTTAATAAGGAAATGAGGTACTTGACTGACCCCAGGTAACCTTGTTAGTTCGCGCCCTTTTTCAATCCTTTGTCTGCTCTCCTCTTTTATCTGTATAAATAAGGTGACTTGGGTTTCTGTGGAGGCTCACTCTTCTAATTGTATTAACAAAGCGCTTTGCTAATAAAACAGAGTGGTCAACGAAATTATGAGTCCTGAGTCTAACTTTGACACTGTGTAGGAGGAGCATAGTGTACAGTACACATACCAGAAGAATGACCATTGACTGGATGTACAAGTGCCAGGGCCTTTGCACTGCTAGTAAGGACTGAGGAGGAAAAAAATGGAATGTTCTCCTTACCATCAACTAAGTTCTATTCCATAACACTTTACAGTGGTGTGGACAAACTTTCAACCCAACAGCCCTTTTAGGGAGAGGGGTTTGCCCTTCTCTGAGGTGTAGCAGGGTCAACAGTCACTGTGGGTCCCAGGGCAGGATGTAGTCAGGGGTGGCTCTGTGCTCCCAGAAGGGATGGAGCCTTAGGTGTAAGAGGTGGGGCCAAGGGTAGTCAGCACTTAGTTTTGCCCAGACCCAAGTGACTCTCCCTGCTCCTCCCCCGAGACCTCAGAGCCATGTGGGGCAGTGCTCCAGTGGCAATTCAAAGGGGCCTGGGCTGTCCAGGAGCTCCGGGACCCTTTGAATCTCTGGGACCCTTTGCCCCCCTTGTTGGCAGGTCTGCTGAAGTATAAGGTACTGTTTGTTCCCTAAAGGCAGGGGTCAGCACTAGATGCTTTTTGTATATGTATTGATATGGTAATTTCCATGTTTCTAAATATGTCTCGAGCTTTCAGAACACTGAAGTAAAGAGGGCTTCCTGGGAGTAAAGAGAAGTGGGTGAAAGATGCACAATATTATCATTGGTTTAGGACTACAAAGGGTCCCTGTTATAAGTCACTTGGATATTCGTCGTTTCGCATGTATGTCGTCAATTGATTAAGGAAACTAAAATCATTATATGTTGCACAGATCTGCACTTACCTACTTTGTTTTTCAAGGGACCAAAAGCCAGCAACGTAGGCCGGGTGAGTTTAATTAAAACAATGTGGCTTCTGCTGGTGCTGCTCACGGCTCAGTGCACACGCCCCAGCGCCTGGAGGAAGCAGCACAAGGCAGCGGTGGCTCCGGGACCCAGGTATTAGGTTAGAGGAGGGGGAGTCTGGGGGTGCCTGGCTGGAGGGGAGGGGAGGGGGATTGGGTTAGAACCAGGGGCTGGGCTCTTCGCACTCTATGGGTTATAGGTACATTATATGTATATACACGTGTGTGTGAACTGTATGTGTTAGGAACGTCTCTCAAGCTAATTACTTATTCCTTATGGGTATTAATTCCCCTTTATCAGTTGTTTCGCTATAAATTGCATTATTTAGGAACGTAACCTGGACTTAAAATGGGGACCCCCTGTAAATTATTTTCACAAATAAGGTTTTTGATTGGTTTTGTTACTTGTCTCCACTAGATGTCACCACTGCATGACATTCTTGCCAAAGCAACATTGTGGGGTTGGGATACAGGAAAACTGGATTTTTTTTTTCTTTTGTAGAAGAATGGCCCATTAATGGAGGGAAGCAAGGTGAGGCAGGGAGGTGTCTAGGGGAAGAGGTGACTATCTGGATAACAGTAATGTGAACATTTTCCTCCAGCCAAACTGTGTGTAAATTCTGGCTTTTTACCAAAAGTCTTGCCACAAGACATTCCCATCCTAATATATTTGACAACGCTTCAGAGAATTCCACATGATTGCTGAGCGATCCCACATGGGCACCATTGGATTGTATGCCATGCCTATGCACAGGGCACGAAGACTAGTGCTGGATGGAGGATGGCAATTTGATTTCATGGCAACTTTTGAGGTTTCAAAATTCATTTTTATTTCCCATTGGGAATGATTTCACTAAAATGGAATTCTGTCAGCAGGGCTGGGTAATTCTCATTTTATTTTGCTGGTGCTGAAGGCTGCAGATCTGGTGTTGTAAGAAACAGTGGTACAAATATCTCCCTCAGCCTTTTTCAGATTGGAGCTTTTCATCTGAAAAAGATTCAAATTGGGTAAAATTAGGGGGGTCCCATATGTCTAAGCTATTATGCTAAATCCCTATCTATATAGTCTGTCTCTTCCTTCACCCCAAAACCTTCCCTGCAGAAATTTAGTGGAAACCAATGTCTCTGAAAAACGTTTTGGCTTCTACAGAACTTTTTTAGCTGATATTTCATGACAGTGAAAATGCTCAGGCGTGCTCTGAATCATACTCCACTCATATTTCGATCCGTTTTATCTATTGACTTGGGAGTGATGCTGGCTGGCTGTGAAGGAAATGATCTCCATTTCTTGGTGTGAAGGACAAAGAGGGACAGAAAACGGGCATCTACTGTTTAATTTCTCTCACTCTTTCAGACTGGCTTAATTAACTAATAGACACTTCAGCACATGGACAGTGTCTTAACATGTGTTTTGTAGAATTCAAAGCAAAACATGCAACACACATATTACCTGACCTGATTGGAAACTTTAAGGGAATAATACTACCAATAATGTGGGCAACATTATAAGCTTGAATAAAAGCTCCTAATTCTGCAGGTATCCAGATTTTGTTTAATGTACCTTAATTTTCTTAGTCCTGGAATGCTTAGCATTCCCAAGCAATTCATTGTCAATATTAAAAGTAATCCTTGCACTTTTTAGGGCACCTATAATGTACAAAATACAAGTTAATGTGATATACATGATTTGTTTTATCCGTTGACCATATCACACAATAAAGAGAATGAACTTCAAAAATAACTAAATTAATAAGGACTTTAAAAAGAAACTGTAGACTTTCCATGATGGATTTGCTACACAGTATATCCTTTTTGTTAAAATAAAATAGTCTTTTTAGAATGTCAGTGATTGATTTAAAATGGTGGCTATTTTTACTTTGAAGGCATTTGAACAATGAGATTACTCTAGCTAGGATGAAAAAAATAAGTAATTTTTAACTACTTTATACTCTCCATGAAAGCCCTGTTTTCCTCATTAATTGTCTCACATGAATCTCTTTTGCAAGAGTGAAAATTATAGAAGTTTAGTTTTTATGGACGCCTCTCAGGATCATTAGATGGCACTGCAGAGCTGTAATAACCCAATATATTTTGCTTTGGGCTACAGAAAATGCAATCTTTCTGTACTGGTTTAAGAAAGAAATAACACATGTACAGTATATGGTTATATTAACATGCTTGTTTGGATTTTAGTTCTTCAGTTCTGGTTAGAAGTTTATGATGAAGTGGCTGCAGCTGCTCATAGTTAAAGTTGTCTCATTTTTTCATTATAAGCCTAACTTTTGCTTCCTCCTTTGGTCCTGTCCCCACAAAAATCCCCAACCAACATTGTTTCAGCATGTGTGGCCAGTGAGCTATGCACAATTTGTTTGGACAAAATTTAAAACTATTAAGACAAACTGTTAAGATGTGGAGTATAGAAAAAAATCAGTTAATCATTTTTCCAATATTCTTCTAGCACGTTTTTGCCTGACCTTGGTTTGGCTTGTTTAAGACCTTCCAAAGATATTTCAAAGATCTTAGTGAGCTCCAATGCATAGGTCCCTGTTTTAGGATAAATATATCAGACTAATATCATAGGGTAATATAAAAGGATTGTTGGTGATTGTAATTCATAGAATCTGTAGAGTGAGACAAGGAAGCAATGAGCTAGGCTCCACACAGATTCTTGTCACTATGCAATTCCTAACATTTAAAAAAAGTCCTAAGAAAATTCTAACAGAGTTTATCGAATCTGGAATATAGGCTAAGAGTATATGCAAACATATATATCATGAAATGTATGGGATACACTTGAAAGACAGATCCCAGACCCAAATGAGAATCCTAGAGCAGAGACCTTTTGACTTCACATGACACAAGTGATTGCAGCTTGGAGCACTCCCTAATGACATTTCAGATGTAAGCAGGGTCTGAATAAATCCTTCCTTGACAGCTAGCTGGAATGGGGAGAAACTTGGGCATGTTTATGTGCATACATTGTGCTCATGCTCTGCTTACATAATCAGTGTGATCAATTTGTGGTTATTGGGCACAAATCCCATGGTGACCAATTGAAAAAAAAAAGAAAGAAAAAGCTTAACAAACAACGAGTGGTCCTGTAGCATCTTAGAGACCTAACAAAAATACATATGGTCTCATGAACTTTCGTGGGCACAACCCACTTCTTCAGGTGACAAATATGGAGCAAGAGGCATAGAGGGTCAATTATAAAGCAGAAAAAGAGGGGAGAGAAGGTGGAGAAAAAACCCTGTCAATTAAAGTGTTCATGCTAAATGAGGCTTATAGAGCAGGCTGTAAGTGTCTGATACTTAGCTTTTAATGTCATTTGGGTGTTGAATATAACGGCCCATCCAAGAAACGACTTTGTTCAGTCCTTGGCTAAATGTGTCAAATTTGCACGTGAAGGCCAGTTCTGCAGATTCTCTCTAGTTGGTTCCTGAAATTATTTTGTAAAAGAATGGCTATTTTTAGATCCATTAGTGAAAGTCTGGGCAAGTTAAAATGTTCCTCTACGGGTTTCTGTGTGTTACTATTTTGAATATCTGACTTGTGTCCATTAATCCTTTGTTGTAGAGACTGTCCAGTTTGGCCAATATACTTGGCAGAGGGGCATTGCTGGCGTTTCATGGCATATGTCACATTAGAGGGTATGCAGTTGTATGAGCCGCTGATGTGATGGCTTGTGTGATTAGGTCCTTGGGTGATATTGCTTGTATAGATGCGTGGACAGAGTTGCCAACAGAGTTTATTGCAGGGATTGATTCTTGCATGAGTATGTTTGAGGTGCGTGCGCAGTAACTGGAAAGAATTTGTTTCAGATTAGGGGGCTGTCTGTTAGCAAGGATTGGCTGGTCTCCCAAAACCTGTGAGAGTGAGGGATTGTTTTCCAGGATGGGTTGCAGATTGTTAATGATGTACTGGCGGGATTTAAGTTGGGAGCTGTAGGAGATGACTAGTGGTGCTCTGTTATTTTGTTTTTTTGGCCTATCTTGAAGAAGCTGATGCCTGGCTACTCTTCTGGCTCTGTCAATCTGTTTTTTCACTTCCCTAAGTGGATATTTCAGTTTTAAGAATGCCTGATAGAGCTCCTGTAGGTGTTTGTCTCTGTGGGATTGGAGCAAATCCAGTTGTATCTTAGGGCCTGGCTGTAAGCAATGGATCGGGTGATGTGTTCATGATGGAAGCTAGATGCATGTAGGTAAATATAATACTTGGTAGGTTTCTGGTATAAGGTGGCATAAGTTGAATAACGGTGCTGGGGACGAGAGCTGAGGAAACATTGTTTGAAGTCAGTCATAAAGATGTTGGCATATTGTGGGGCCATACAGGTGCCCATAATAGTGCTCCTGACTCGAAGATACAGATTGCCTCCAGATTGGAAATAGTTGTGGGTGATGACAGAGTCACAAAGCTCAGTCACCATGTGTGTAGTGGAGTCATCAGGATAGTGCTCCTGACAGCTAGTAATCCATCATTGTGTGGAATGTTGGTGTAAAGAGCTTCTACATCTATGGCAGCTAGGATGGTGTTTCAGGAAGATTACTGATGTCCTATATTTTCCTCAGGGAGCCAGAGGTGTCTTGAAGGTAGCTAGGGGTGTTGGTAGCATAGGGTATGAGGAGAGTGTCAACATAACTGGATAATCACGATGGGCATCTGAGATTTCCAGGTTTGTGGATCTTGGGTAGTTTGCAGCCTGCCCTAACCTTTGCATTTCTAGTGAGGGCTGCCCCAAGCACACCTGGTTACTGGCTGCTACTAGGACTCATCCCCAATTCTCATATTTCATCCCATAATGTGAAAGCTTGGAGATCGTGCTCCTACCTGAAGAGACATGTGATGAAGGGTAGAGACCCCAATCTGTGACAGGTAGAACCCTGTTAATAGACCAATTATTCCTCCATCTATATTTAAGGGGATGATTTGCAACAGCTGGAATAAAAGGCTGTAGCTCAGGCAGAAAAGGGGATCTGATAGAGACTAGGAATGGCCTAAAGAAAGCTTAGTATTGAACTGAAACTTGATGGGGCTGTCTGATTCTGCAGGGTCATTTTAAATGATTTGGAGGTAGGATTACCCACAAATCTTCAGAGATCCATAATGGAACATAGGGCTGAGAGGATTAAAAGCTCATTGGGCTGCAAGAAAAATCAGCTGATATTTCTGTATTGTGTTAAGGACCAGATGTATGACCAAAAATTGCATACCAGGGGGAAGTCTGTGACTTGCAAAGACAAGGGTAATAAAATAGAACGACGGGACGAGAAGCATGAAGGGAAGAGCCTCAGCAGTCAGTATAATGTGTGGAAGGAAAGTTTTTGTAGTTCTTGATTTTTATTAGGGGATTTTGGCCAGCCCCTGGTATTCTGCCAGGCCAGAAAAGGGAAGGTTGTAAGAAGCTGGACACTCCATGTAGAGGAGGGCTAAAATCCCAACAGACAGTGTGGCCCTACTCATGTGGGTGTTAAGTGCCTAAAATGGGGAGCACACTGCATCCTTCCCAAAGGTGATGTAGAGAGTATGCTGGCGTGTGCTGCTGCTCAGCCCCCAAGACTAACTCTGAGTTACCCAGAACTCTTCTGGGGGGACATGGATTGCTGCAGAGGAGCCACAAGGCAGCTGAATATGCCACCTGGCACTGAGACAGAAATTAAAGTTTAATTTTATCTGGGACTGAGAGGAAGGATTGCGTACTCGGTGTCTTATGAAAACAAAAAGTAACACTGAGTTTTTGTTTCTTAAAGGGATGCATTAGAGCAGCCTATCTGAGGAATGGACAGTCTACGTGAAAAGGTCTTATGCGTATGAGACTCCAGCCCAAGCCCTGTGGCCTGTTTACACTGCCGAAGTGGTGTAAAGGGGCCTTGGTATAATTGAGAATCTAGTCTCCTAGGGTTTTTTTTTGTGTTTTCTCTTTTCTTTAGACTGATGAGTGTCTGGACATTGCTTTAGGCTGCAGGAGACTTTAAATGGGATTTTTCAGCTTTCTAGATGAGGCCATCTCTAGGGACTCAGTGAGGGGGAAAACTATCAGAATTTTAAGCTTCATGACGGCCTAGATAAGAAATATTGCTCATCTCTACCACACGTCCCGTCCCTATTGTATCAATCTCCTATAAAACTAGCAAACTTGGCAAAAAGTGCTGAGGTGAGGGAAAACTCAGCCCTAAACTTGGGGATAGGTTTTTAGCATTCCAGCACAATCCTTCAGCTTCCACTGCCCCAGGCCATAGATGAGAATAGCAGCCATGGCCTTTCATAACAGTTGCACAGAGTGTCAGGGTCTCTGGTTCCCCTGAATGTAATCCTGGATCTACTGGTCCTGGTCCCAATCCTGGATAACCCAGGTGCAACAGCACCAATCTCAGACATTCAAAAACAAGTCAGGGCCAAAAAAACAAAAACCAACAAAAACACCTGGAGATTGTCTCATAAATCAATGCCTGGTTCTTTTCATCTGCCATTTGATTTGCTGAACCTTTTAGAGTTCATGTTTTCAATTGTTCCTTGATGGTGCTACTCCACTGGGGACCCTAAGCAGGAATATTCTTGCTCCCCACCGTACTAAAATGGGCAAGTTCTTCTAATAAAAAATGAATAGGTATCTTCTTGAATTGCTTGGGGTCCTAACCAAGTGCTTAGTCTGCTTATGCCTAGTGCCGACTCTATTCTGTGCAACTATGAAGGCTAGAAACTTACTTTGTTTTAAAGGAAAACTGAGATTTTCATATAATCACCAAACTCTAAGAGCTGGGGCTTAATTAGTAACACTAAATTATTGTAACATGTGTGATAAAGTTGGCAGCACTGTTAATGTCACTTTTCATCCCATCCCGAGCCCCTGTGGGGCCACTTTGCTGGCAGCCTCCTCCATCCAGACTCACAGTAATTCTAAAATGCCACAAAATGAAATTTCACTCTGAAAGTATAAGGATGATTAATGGCCCTGAGTCAGTCACTCCTAGGTTTTCCAGTCTATCATAGCCACATACTTTCTCTTTCCTGAACAATCTCCCATATCTTTTCCTGGACATGCTCTTCTACATTTGTTCTCATTTCACAAAGTTTCCGGGGCCTGGCAATCAATGGAGGAAACACTTTCTAGGTCCTATAGCACAAAACATATTTGGCAATTGACTACTTTTTTATAGTATTTACACTGTAGCTTGTGCATTCTGCAGAGATCATTTGGAAAGAGTAGTTATTTTGTAAGTCTTCTCTGAAGTGTATGAACAAAGAAAATGAGAGAAATGACTCTGTTTTGGTGAGGTAGTCCTTGTAATCCTGATTCAATCCATGCACCTATTGCTGCAAATTAAATGTGTGCATATTTCTGAGAGTCAGCTTTGCATATCCACTTTCAACTTCTGTTAACAAGATTCTTTTTTTTCCCCATTACTATAATTGGTCTGCAATTCTCCTGGTGCTTTACAGACAATAAAAAGGACAAAAATGGATTTTTATTGTGTGCAGGTGCACACAGCTGTATTTCTTCCATAGCATTTTAAAACCAAATATGCCTGCTTAAAAGGAATATGTCAGCCACCTACCACCGCAGCAGGTGGAAATTGGTCAAAATGCATGTTAAATAGAGGCCACAGCAGATTTCTTAGTTTGCTCTCCATTTATTTTTATTTAATGGCTATAAAAGAGTGGGCTAAGCTAAAGGTTGTAATGAATTCTTAGTAAGTAACAAAACCTAGATACTTGTACAAGTGAGCCTGAAGTATATTAAAAATAGATTACTGTGCATAACATCTGATAATTAATCTCCTAACCACTTCTGTTGCAGAATGCCCACACCCTTTGTTTCAATGACTGACCTTCTGCAGAAATCTCCTCCAACCTTAGGTGTGACAGATCCTCAACTGCTAGCTTATCTTGCTTTTTGTGACTCTTTTCTCATTAATTGCACTGCTCTGGGATCCAGTGTCCTTGGGTTTTGTAGTAGCTTTTTTGATCAATGCAGCAGACATGTGAGAGTGGCACGTGGTCTGTTACTACTCCTGTGCCTTGGAAAATCCCTCCCAAGGACCAGTGTGATATCAAGAGTAGATTCCCACCAGAAGAAAGCAGTGACATTACTATACAGGGCCACTTTTACTAGTCTATTAAAACTGCTACTAAGGTTTATGAATATACCCAGATAAAGGGCATCTGTAGGTATTAGACAGGGAGGTATAACATAGTACAGAATTCTTTCCTTTAGTTACAAACTCTGGTAACCTATTGATGAGCGTGTGATCTAGACTGAGATAACTAGTTCAAGCTAATGCAGGAGTTTGCAAAACTGTTCAGTAGAACTCTTGAAGCGGGCTGGAAAGTTATGCAATAGTCTGCCTAGAAGGGAAGTTTCCTTCGAACCCTCATCACACAGAGGTCTGCTTATACCTGAAAACATGAAGAGACATCCTGACCAGTGTAACAGGCTGACAGATTAAGGCAAAGACATCTCTTTTTGCTTCCACTTTTTGTACTAAGGATGCTTTATTACCACGTAAAACATTATATAGCACCAGTCACCAAAAGTTAAGCAATGAGTTGGTCTGAGGTCAACTATGACCCCCCAAAACTGAGGGCCCAATTGTTTGTGTCAGGGCTTTGATCCTACCCTCTCTGAAGTCATTGGGAGGTTTGCCATAGACTTGAATGGTACAGGACCAGGGTCAAAGTGAGAAACCATTGGTCTGGTTTTTATTAAAGAAGATGACACCTTTCCTCTAAGTGTATTTTACAAAAATAGTCACTAACTCCATTTTACAGATGGGGACATTATGGTTTGGAAGTCTTCAGTCCACGGAGCTCCGATTCCAGAGCCGAGCCAGGAATTAAACCCAGAACAGGAGCTTTGACCTCTGCTCTGTGTTGCCTAACATAAGGAACCCATTAGGAGCACAAAAAAGAAAATGAGTCTTAGTCTTCTACAGAGACATATGACCCTGTAGCAGAGCGGGTCCTGACGTGCAGAGCTGTTCCAGGTCACAAGCAACTTTGTGAGCCTAGACTGTCTGTGTTTTAAATGCAGGGTTGAGCAGTCCTGTCTCTGGATAGTTTTCTAGCAACCCTGTGACTAGATCTGCTCCAGTTCAGACTGATTGTTGTCATGGTAGCAGACCCTCTCTCAGGGAACATACATGAGCATTTCTAAGGCTATGTTCGTATTACAAACTTTTGCTGATGCAGGTTACATCAGCATACAACCACCACAGTGAGTATATCACTTGTGCATGTGCATACTTGGCTCCTTGCAGCATCACTCAGCATATTAACTAGGAGTGTGTTTTGGTAGATGTCATTGTGCAACTCACCACTATTCAGGTCATTGAGTTTTGGGAGCTTTTGGCAGTTCACGCTGTGGCAGAAATGAATCATGCAGGGGTAACTGGGACAGCGGGGTCAAGTTCCATCCTGCCACCTGTGTATCCCATAATTGTCACCCCTCTTTTGAAAATCCCTCTAACCTGTTGCTGTCCACCATCTCTGACAGAAACATGGAGCCTGCACAGCTCTGCACTGTGGTCCTGAGCATGGCAAGCACAGGATTCATGATCCTCCAGTATTTACAGAGCTGCATGAACAACCGCAAGGAAGATGGTGACTTCCTGGAGGATGGATTGCTGTGGGACCTAGTGAAACCAATGGTTGGTGTCATTCGTGAAGCACCTGCACATGACACATGTGCTGCTTCTAAGCCCAAGAAATGAGCAATGAGTGGTGGGATTCAATTGCAATGTCAGTTTGGGATGATGAACAATGGCTGCAGGTCTGTTGGGTGCAGAAGGCCACATTCCTAGATATGTGCTGCGCTCACCTCAAGTCACCGGCACAGGGACACGGAACAAGAGCCACACTGGCAGTGGAGAAAAGAGTGGCAATTGCAGACTTGGAATGTTGGGTTGCTATCAGTCGGAGGGAAGCCATTTTGGAGTTAGTATATCCATTGTGGGGGTTATGTAAATGTGCTGGGCCATTAATCACTCTTTCTATGAAGGACTGTGACTCTCTTGGCAGGGGCAGATGACCGTTTTGCGGGGCCTGGGGCAGCATAATTCCGCGGGGCCCCCCCCTTTACCACGGTGCATGCGCAGTGACGCCGTGCGCATGCGCAGCGGCACTACGGCGCATGCGCGGGGCTTTCTGAAGCGCGGGCCCCAGGGCGGCCGCCCCGTTCGCCCTGCCCTATATCCGCCCCTGTCTCTTGGCAGAGTGCAGGACATAGTGGATGGATTTACAGATGGATTTTAGATTGATGAACTGTGGTAGATGGATAGATAACGTGTATCCCTATTTTGGCAAAAGATCACCTTGCCACAGAGTATAGTGACAGAAAGGGCTATTTTCCTATGGTTCTGCAACCGCTGGTAGATTGCTGAGGATGCTTCACTGACATTGATGTTGGCTGGCCAGGGAAGGTGCATGATACTCAAATCTTTATTCTTAAAGGACTGTTCAGAAAGCTGCAACAGGGACTTTCTTTTCTAAACAGTGGATTAACATTGACCATGTTGAAATGCCTGTAGTGAGCCTGGGGACCCCACCTACTCTTTGCATCCCTGGCTCATGAAGCCATGTACCCCTTCCCTTAAACCAAACCATTGTTCATGAATGGAGCATCGCCTGTTTGAATTTTAACTTTGGAAGTGCTATTTTAAATGACTTCCCTTCCTTCTAGTGGAAGGGGAAGGGTAGAAGTTTTTAAGAACTCTTGCTTCCTTGTCTGCAAAATTGGTTCACCCTGACCAATACTCAGTAGCTGAAATAAAAGCATTTGTGCCAATGTAGTGATCCTGTGATCCTGTAATTGGATCCTCACACTCACACCCTTGCACTCAAGTGGAGCAGTGTTGACTTCTATGGCATTCAACATAAGTGCAAGGGTCTGCTTGCACAAATCCAGAGATGGGATTTGTGGGTTTGCTCTTGAGCAGATCTCACCTTTGCGGTTCAAAATGCTGGACATTTTGCTTGCCCTCTGAGATGTCTAAATCCCTAAGTAGTTCAGATGTAATTATTTTTTTGTGTTAATGAAACTCTTCTTGACAGAGTTTTAACATGCACCTCTAAATCTAGTGCCCATCTGATACCCAATGGGTCTACATGAGCCCCACCCCAAAGATCTTAGCACATGTCTTAATATGACAAGCCTGGGGGTATGTCAACTACAAAATTAAGTAGACTCAAGTTAGTTTGACCTACAGCCACCACATTAAATTGCCTCTTTGTGTCCACACTATGCCCCTTGAGTTGGCGGTGCACGTTCTCACTAGGCACGCTTGCACCCACTTACACGGGGCAGTGAGGAGCTCTGGCAGCTGAAGTCTGACTGTCAGTCCAGGGGCAGGCTTTCAAAAACAGCAGCAAGTGATAAGCAATGCAGCATCTACACTAGCATTGACCTAACTACGTTGGCCTCCTCACTATACCTCTCGCGGAAGTGGGGTGATTAGATGCATGTAGCGTGAGAGTTAAATTGTCATGGTGAACATTGTTGTGTAGATGCTTCTACAGTTAAATCAATGTAAAGAGACCAAGAGCTTAGGGTATGTCTACACTACAAAGTTAGTTCGAACTAACGGACGTTAGTTCGAACTAACTTTAATAGGTGCTACACTAGCGCTCCGCTAGTTCGAATTTGAATCGAACTAGCGGAGCGCTTAGTTCGAACTAGGTAAACCTCATTTTACGAGGACTAACGCCTAGTTCGAACTAGCTAGTTCGAACTAAGGGCTGTGTAGCCCTTTAGTTCGAACTAGTGGGAGGCTAGCCCTCCCCAGGTCTCCCTGGTGGCCACTCTGGCCAACACCAGGGAAACTCTATGCCCCCCTCCCGGCCCCGGCCCCGTTAAAGGGGCACGGGCTGGCTACGGTGCCCGTGCCAGGTGCAAGCCTGCCAGCACCCAGCTAGCAGACCCTGCACCTGGCACAGCACAGAGCCACCCACCCGATGCCCCCCAGCCCACCCCCTCTTGCCGGGACCAGGCTGGCGGCTCCCGGGAGTTTGCCCTGGACCGCAAGAGGCGGGCACCTTCCTGGGCTAGTGCGGACATCGTGGACCTCGTCCACGATCTCCGCACTAGGCACAGGAAAGTGGCTGTCTAGGGCAGGAGAGCTGCCAGCCTGGCCACCCAGGAGCAGGTGTGCATGAAAATCAAGGGGGTCCACTGAGACCCCCGACACTGAGCCCTGAGCTTACAATGGCCGTACTGGGTCAGACCAAAGGTCCAACTAGCCCAGTAGCCTGTCTGCCAACAGCGGCCAACCCTAGGGACCCTGGAGGGGATGGACCGAAGACAGTGACCAAGCCATTTGTCTCGTGCCATCCCTCTCCAGCCTTCCACAAACTTTGGGCAGGGACACCACTCCTACCCTCTGGCTAATAGGACTCCATGGACCCAACCTCCATGACTTGATCTCACTTCCCTTTAAACTCTGTTCTAGTTGTAGCCTTCACAGCCTCCTGCAGCAAGGAGTTCCACAGGTTAACTATTTGCTTTGTCAAGAAGAACAACTTTCTCTTACTAGTTTCAAGCCTGATACCCAGTCCTTTCCTTTGGTGTCCTCTAGTCCTTCTTTATGGGAACTCAGGAAGAACTTTTATGAATGCACCCTCTCCACCCAACCCCTGCTTTTAGAGACCTCTATCCTGTCCCCCCTCCGTCTCCTCTTTTCTAAGCTGAACAGTCCCAGTCTCTGTAGCCTCTCTTCATCTGGGACCTGTTCCCAACCCCTGATCATGTTAGTTGCCCTCCCCTCTCCCAGCCTTTCTCTTCCCCTCTCCCACCTCCTTTTCCCAGTCTCCCCCAGTTTTTTTTCAATAAAGACAGAGTCAATGTTGGAAGAAACGTTATCTTTATTTTGTACATCAATAAGAAGGGGGGCTAAGGAAGGGTAAGTGGAAGGAGGTGAGGGAGGAATGGGGTACGAGCCCCCGATGGGGAGGACTGGGCTGGCTCTGCGGGCTTCTGGGGGTGGAAGTTCTCCTGCAGCCCCCCAATTCCCCCTCTCCCCAGATGGCAGCCTGCGGCAAGTGCAGCTGGGCTGATGGCTGAGTGGTGTGATGTGCCCAGTGTGGGCACTCAGGGCACTCCAAGCCAGAACTTCTTTGCAAGCGGGGCACCCCTTAGAACTGTGTGTCCGGGGTGGGGGTCGGGACCCTTTAAGCGCAGCCCTCGGCTAGCCTGAGACAGCATCTCCATGCTCTAAGTCCTCCTTTTATGCCCTGCCGGCACTGCTTCCGGCCATCCTTAAGCCCTGTTCAGAGTCCACTCAATGTGGACTTGCTAGTTCGAACTAGCAAAATGCTAGTTCGAACTAGTTTTTAGTTCTAGACGCGTTAGTTCGAACTAGCTTAGTTCGAATTAACTAATTCGAACTAAGTTAGTTCGAACTAGCGCTGTAGTGTAGACGTACCCTCTGAGTCTAGTTGAATGGGGCTCTGATCCCAACTGGGGTCCTCTAGCAGCTATTGCACTACTAGTATGGAACACTACTAAGTACACTAATGGGCATGAAAATGCAAACGTGCTATTTCATTTGAAATTAGATCACAACCAAGCTTAGCATGCTGATCACACAGTCACTGCAGCACTGCCACTCCTCTCTGAGGAAGAAGGAAAAATGAATATTCACAACTTGTTTTAGCTCATCTGAGACTGTCATGGACTATATCATTCTCTTTTTCTGTGTCTTGTGCTTTTTGAACTCTTATGGGAAGGGCAGAGGAAGAGGGGACAATTAAAATGTGTTGTCTCTTAACTGATTCATTTTTGGAACTTTTATCTCAGTTCTGCTTAGATTTGGCTCCTGAGCGGGTCTGTGTTTGGAGACAAATCCTCACTATACTGAGTGAGATTCATTAGCTGTAGAGAAGTAACTAACCTTTCCCTACATTGGGGTTACTAAAAATTGACTTAAACCATTCACACACTGTACCACTCCTCTGACAGGAGCAACTACTCAAAAATCATCAGCATGCACAGCTGGCCTCATTAGGTGTCAATACAAAAAATCCTCTGAGGCATTTACTGCTGTGATTTTTTTTCCATTTCTCCCAATTGTGCTTTCCCTCAGCATAGTTCAGTAGGAATTTGAAAGTGCAAAAATCTTTAAAAAAAAAAAAAAATCTCTGCTTAAATCTCGGATTTCCTCATTGTCTGCCTTTGCCTGGGCTTGCTGATAGCCAGCTATGAGTGAACAACACTGCTCAAGAAGATGAGGCCCATTCTATTATTTCTACTCTGTTCATTAAAACTCATTTGTTTCAATGTTAGCACTATAATAAGGAATGTTCACCTTTAGCACGGTGTATTCAAAACCCAATAAAACCTTTTTATCTTTCCTTTTATAAATGCAAGCCAGGGCTGTAAGTAAAAGGGAAAGCAGCAGATGCCTGCAGTCAGAGTGATTGTGGTAGCATTCCTTTTCAAAACACATCAAACCTTGCCACAAAGCACAAAAAACATGGGAACAGGCTTTTCACATAAGATTTTCCACACTTCCACTCTAGCATGGTTGGGAATACAAAGAGAACAGCATTTACACTTTCATAATAGGAGCAGTTGAGAGCGCTACCTCATTTTCTAGCATCTGTATGTACACCCGAACTTTAGTTTAGGACTTGGGGAATAAATACAATTTGTGAAACACATTGTGTGAGAAGAACATTAGCTAGTTAAAACAGAGGCCAGCGTGTCAGAAAATCTGGGTTTTAGCTCCGGGTCAGCCACAGGTTTCCTGAGCAGCCATTGGCAAATCACTTAACCTCCCATATTCCAGTTTTTACAGAGGGGGAAGATAGCTGTTTACTTACCAGGCCAGGAAATTGGGATGGCTCATTCACCTTTGTAAAACACTTTAAGATTCTTGAATGGAAGATACCATGTATTACTAGTGTTGAGATGGTGTGATCTAGAAGAAAAATAATACTGTTTAACAATGTTAGAAACGGGTGAAAGTTCATTGTAAAGTGAGCAGTGTGTGCAGGGCTTTGTATCTGTTTAATCAATTGCTACTTTCAAAATGTTTTTGATCTCGTACTCTATTTTCCTCACAAGTGTGATGGTTGCATCATGATAAAATTCTGGCAGGTGCAGAATTTACACACACTGTACAAACATCAGCCTTAAGCATTGCCTCTATTTGCATGTGCAGAGGGGCGTCTAGCCAGGTTGAACTCTTATGATTTAATGGAAGGGAAAGGTACTCTCAGTAGCAGCATTTCCCCTTTCCTGAAGCCCTAGAAACACTCATCTTGTTTGGTTGCTTAATCGTGTCTTAATTCTCCTAGGCTTTGGTGGTGCAGATTGAAGCAGGGGCAAAATGAAAAAGCCAGGCTGCTGGGGAGATGTGGACCAATGCAGCAGAGTCCAGGCATGGCTAACCATGCAAAGAAGTCTTCTGTCTTTGAAAATTCGAGTGTGACATTGATTTTGAGTCCCTGATTGTAGCCAGACAGCCCCCCCCCCCATCTCAAACAATCTTGCTTGCCCTCTGAGATGTCTGAATACAGAGCAGAGAAGGAACAATAAGAAGATCAGCATAGCCATTAAGTTTTGATCTGCTTTGACCAGGATATGCGAGTTTCTAACTCTGAGTAACGATTAAGGAAATAAGCTAAGCTCGGGGCTGCAAGAAGTGTCAGGCTGGCACCTATGTTGATTCGAACACACACACAGTCCCTGGGAGAGGAATTTCCCACTGAGAAAAGAATCCCCAGTAATTCCAGTTTAGTTATCTCTCTTACAAGTGTAAATTAAGTTCACAACTCCCTTGTAAGAACTGGTCTCACAAAAGACAGACCAGCCCCATTTGGCATGACAGACAAGAAAGAGAAATACGTGACCCCATGAGTATAAAAGATAGGTCCAGCACACACTCACTTTGAGTGTCATTCTACCCTCTACCTGCTGGTCGGGTTAGGTGTTTGACCTCCCGAGGTTCTATGGGGACGCCCACCTCGTATTTTCGTCTTTCCTAGGAATTGAGGGACCGGCCCTGGCCTGACATGCTGGAGTCGAGAGGCACAGAAGGGGGTAAAAATTGTACCTGGATGTGGTCCTCTGTCTTAAGTGTACACATAGAGTAAGCTGTTACTTGGTACCATTATTTCTATTTTTCTATCTTTATCTTCTTTGTAACCATTTTTAAGATCTATATTTTACTAGTAGTTAAGAAATAGAACAATAGCCATTGCAACCATATGATTTATAAGCTTCCTCAAATAAACCTGTAACTGTTTAAGTTTTAACCTGACTCCTTCAGTTGCTGTAACAGAACCAAGCACAATTTAAAAGAACTTCAGCCGGTCTTAAGGGACAGATATAGGGAGCCCTGACCGTCGGCTGACACTGATGCTATGCAAATGGGATGCTTTGTCCACTACCCACTCCATAGTTTTCTCCAGACTACTCGGCTAGAGTGATTTAACTCCTGAAAATTCCATAAAATGAACTTTGGAGTACAGGTTGAACCTCGGGACCTGACTGGTGCTGAACGAGCATTACCAAACCCTTTCACTGCTTTATGGGGCTCTTAGAAGATATTTGGGGTAAATTAGAGCTAAATAACAGCACAGAACACTGAGAACCAGGAGTGGTGGTTGTAAACAAACTTAATGGAATCATAGGGGGACTTCAACTATCCAGACATATGTTGGGAAACTAACACAGCGGGGCACAGGCTATCCAATAAGTTTCTGGACTGCATTGGAGACAACTTTCTGTTTCAGAAGGTTGAAAAAGCTACCAGAGGAGAAGCTATTCTGGATTTGGCTTTAACAAATAGGGAGGAACTAGTTGAGAACTTGAAAGTGGAAGACAGTATGTGGGACAGTGATCATGAAATAATAGAGTTCATGATCTTAAGGAAAGGTAGAAGGGAGACCATCACAATTGAGGTAATGGATTTCAGGAAGGCAGATTTTGATAAGCTCAGAGAACTTGTAGGTAAGGTCCCATGGGAAGCAAGACTGAAGGGAAAAACAACTAAGGAGAGTTGGAAGTATTTCAAAGGGACGTTGTTAAGGGCCCAAAAGCAAACAATTCCGCTGTGTAGGAAAGATAGAAAATATGGCAAAAGACCAGCTTGGCTTAACAAGGAGATCTCGCATGATCTCAAAATAAAAAAGGAGTCATATAAAAAATGGAAACTAGGACAAATAACAAAGGATGAATATAGGCAAGCAACACGGGAATGCAGGGGCAAGATTAGAAAGGCAAAGGCACAAAATGAGCTCAAACTAGCTACAGGCATAAAGGGAAACAAGAAGACCTTTTATAAATACATTAAAAGCAAGAGGAAGACCAAGGACAGAGTAGGCCCACTGCTTAGTGAGGAGGGAGAAGCAGTAACAGGAAACTTGGAAATGGCGGAGATGCTCAATGACTTCTTTGTTTTGGTCTTCACCGAGAAGTCTGGAGGTGTGCCTAACGTAGTGAATACAAGCAGAGAGAGGGTAAGTTTAGAAGATAGGATACACAAAGAACAAGTTAAAAATCACTTAGGAAAGTTAGATGTCAGCAAGTCACCAGGTCCTAATGAAATGCATCCCGGGATACTCAAGGAGCTGATAGAGGAGGTATCTGAGCCTTTAGCTATGATCTTTGAAAAATCATGGAAGACGGGAGATTCCAGAAGACTGGAAAAGGGCAAATATTGTGCCCATCTATAAAAAGGGGAATAAGAACAACCCAGGAAACTACAGACCGGTCAGTTTAACGTCTGTCCCAGAGAAGATAATGGAGCAGGTAATTAAGGAAATCATATGCAAACACTTGGAAGGTAATAAAGTGATAGGGAATAGCCAGCATGGGTTTGTGAAGAACAAGTCATGCCAAACTAATCTGATAGCTTTCTTTGATAGGATAATGAGCCTCGTGGATAAGGGAGAAGCGGTGGATGTCATATACCTAGACTTTAGTAAGGCATTTGATACAGTCTCACATGATATTCTTATTGATAAACTAGGCAAATATAATTTAGATAGGGCCACGATAAGGTGGGTGCATAATTGGCTGGATAACCGTAGTCAGAGAGTTGTTGTTAACGGTGCTAAATCCTGCTGGAAAGGGATAACAAGTGGAGTTCCGCAAGGGTCTGTTTTGGGACCCGTACTGTTCAATATCTTCATCAATGATGTAGATATTGGGATAGAGAGTACGCTTGTTAAGTTTGCAGATGATACCAAACTGGGTGGGGTTGCAACTTCTTTGGAGGATAGGGACATAATTCAAAATGACCTTAGCAAGTTAGAGAAATGGTCAGAGGTAAACAGGATGAAGTTTAATAAAGAGAAATGCAAAGTGCTCCACTTAGGAAGGAACAATCAGTTCCATACATACAAGATGGGAAGCGACTGTCTAGGAAGGAGCATGGCGGAAAGGGATCTAGGGGTCATAGTGGACCACAAGTTGAATATGAGTCAACAGTGTGATGCTGTTGCAAAAAAAGCAAATATGATTCTAGGTTGTATCAACAGGTGTGTTGTAAGCAAAACTCGTGAAGTCATTCTGCCGCTCTACTCTGCACTAGTTAGGCCTCAGCTGGAGTACTGTGTCCAGTTCTGGGCGCCACATTTCAAGAAAGATGTGGAGAAATTGGAAAGGGTACAGAGAAGAGCGACAAGAATGATTAAAGGTCTAGAGAACATGACCTATGAAGCCAGGCTTCATGAACTGGGCTTGTTTAGTTTGGAAAAAAGAAGATTAAGGGGGGACATGATAGCGGTTTTCAAATATCTAAAAGGGTGTCACAAAGAGGAAGGAGAAAATTTGTTCCTCTTGGTTTCTGAGGACAGGACAAGGAGTAATGGGCTTAAAGTACAGCAAGGGAGGTTTAGATTGGACATTAGGAAAAAATTCCTAACTGTCAGGGTGGTCAAATATTGGAATAAATTGCCAAGGGAGGTGGTGGAATCTCTCTCTCTGAAGATATTTAAGAACAGGTTAGACAGACATCTGTCAGGGATGGTGTAGACGGAGCTTGGTCCTGCCTTGAGGGCGGGGGGCTGGACTCGATGACCTCTTGAGGTCCCTTCCAGTCCTATAATTCTGTGATTCTATGATTCTATAGGAAACTTGGCAACACCCATGATAAGTGGACATTCAGATAACTAAAATCATGCTGTACAAGGGATGTTGTCAGACCACAGCGTGTTGCACTAGAGAGGTTCAACCTGTATTCCATATCCTGCTCCCATGGGTTTTTCTGTGGCAAAGGGTCATGTAGTCCAGAGCTATTGCTGAAAGCACTTCTTTATCTACTTGCTTCAACATTATGACACTGAATATCATCTCTGTAATGGATAATGTGCAACACCAAAAATCAAATCAAAAGGATGCTTTTATACTTAGGCAAAACACTATGGGTATGTCTACACTACAAAGTTAGTTCGAACTAACGGACATTAGTTCGAACTAACTTTAATAGGCGCTACACTAGCGCTCCGCTAGTTCGAATTTGAATCAAACTAGCGGAGCGCTTAGTTCGAACTAGGTAAACCTCATTTTACGAGGATTAAGTCTAGTTCGAACTAGCTAGTTCGAATTAAGGGGTGTGCAGCCCCTTAATTTGAACTAGTGGGAGGCTAGCCACTCTGGCCAACACCAGGGAAACTCTATGCCCCCCTCCCGGCCCCGGACCCCTTAAAGGGGCACAGGCTGGCTACGGTGCCCGTGCCAGGTGCAAGCCTGCCAGCACCCAGCCAGCAGACCCTGCACCTGGCACGGCACAGAGCCACCCACCCAATGTCCCCCAACCCACCCCCTCTTCCCGGGACCAGGCTGGCGGCTCCCGGGAGCTTGCCCTGGACCGCAAGAGGCGGGCACCTTCCTGGGCTAGTGCGGACATCGTGGACCTCGTCCACGATCTCCGCACTAGGCACAGGAAAGTGGCTGGCTAGGGCAGGAGAGTTGCCAGCCTGGCCACCCAGGAGCAGGTGTGCATGAAAATCAAGGGGGTCCACTGAGACCCCCGACACTGAGCCCTGAGCTTACAATGGCCGTCCTGGGTCAGACCAAAGGTCCATCTAGCCCAGTAGCCTGTCTGCCGACAGCGGCCAGCCCTAGGGACCTTGGAGGGGATGGACCGAAGACAGTGACCAAGCCATTTGTCTCGTGCCATCCCTCTCCAGCCTTTCACGAACTTTGGGCAGGGACAGCACTCCTACCCCCTGGCTAAGACTACTCCATGGACCCAACCTCCATGACTTGATCTCACTTCCCTTTAAACTCTGTTCTAGTTGTAGCCTTCACAGCCTCCTGCAGCAAGGAGTTCCGCAGGTTAACTATTTGCTTTCTGAAGAACAACTTTCTCTTACTAGTTTCAAGCCTGATACCCATTCCTTTCCTTTGGTGTCCTCTAGTCCTTCTTTATGGGAACTCAGGAAGAACTTTTATGAATGCACCCTCTCCACCCAACCCCTGCTTTTAGAGACCTCTATCCTGTCCCCCCTCCGTCTCCTCTTTTCTAAGCTGAAAAGTCCCAGTCTCTGTAGCCTTTCTTCATCTGGGACCTGTTCCCAACCCCTGATCATGTTAGTTGCCCTCCCCTCTCCCAGCCTTTCTCTTCCCCTCTCCCACCTCCTTTTCCCAGTCTCCCCCAGTTTTGTTCAATAAAGACAGAGTCAATGTTGGAAGAAACGTTATCTTTATTTTGTACATCAATAAGAAGGGGGGCTAGGGAAGGGTAAGTGGAAGGAGGTGAGGGAGGAATGGGGTACGAGCCCCCGATGGGGAGGACTGGGCTGGCTCTGCGGGCTTCTGGGGGTGGAAGCTCTCCTGCAGCCCCCCAATTGGCCCCTCTCCCCAGATGGCAGCCTGCGGCATGTGCAGCCGGGCTGATGGCCGAGTGGTGTGATGTGCCCAGTGTGGGTACTCCGGGCACTCCAAGTCAGAACTTCTTTGCAAGCGGGGCACCACTGAGAACTGTGTGTCCGGGGTGGGGGTCGGGACCCTTTAAGCGCAGCCCTCGGCTAGCCTGAGACAGCATCTCCACGCTCTAAGTCCTCCTCTGATGCCCTGCCGGCACTGCTTCCGGCCATCCTTAAGCCCTGTTCAGAGTCCACTCAATGTGGACTTGCTAGTTCGAATTAGCAAAACGCTAATTCGAACTAGTTTTTAGTTCTAGACGCCTTAGTTCGAATTAACTAATTCGAACTAAGTTAGTTCGAACTAGCGCTGTAGTGTAGACGTACCCTATGTAGAGCAATTTCTAATGGACAATTTTTGTTTTGCTGTGTTTTCAATCATAAGTGTGACTCAAAGCTCTAGTTCAGATCATCTTGGGCAATTATATGGAAATCTCCTTCATTCAATCTACCACCCTGGAACATTCGTCATGGATCAGCAGCCAATTTGCACTCTGAGCCGATTTAGGATTTTGAAGTTGTTTCTTCGGGCAGGGATACTGCCAGTCACCATAGGAATACAACACATCTAAGCCTATTAAAAACTAATCCTACTGCTAAAAAGAAAAACATGGGGCACTCTATGACATCCGTTACTTTACTGTTGCTAAGCATGACTAATAAGTTCATAGTTACATTATATGATCTAATACCGAACGGAGCTATTAACACTCACTGTGCTTCTGCAGACTGCCTTGCAAAACAAGATAGAACATGTGAAGCAAAGTCCTGGAAAATTAGGCCCATTTATATATTTTTATGTTGGATAGCCATGGGATAAAACGGCAGAGGCACGTAATAAGTGTACCAATATTCTAGACACCTCACTGTTTCCTGATACTTCAGTATCCAAAGCTAAGAGAAATCTTCTATTCCCTCTATGGCTGGCACTGCACTTAGTGGAGTTGGACTTTGCCTCCACATGGTACTTAGTCATGCCCTCCTGGTTTGAGTACTGTAATTTTCTGTACTGAGGCACTTAAAAGATGACCTTAAAGCCGTGGTCACCAACCTGTAGTTCGTGATCTACCGGTAGATCTCAGGGGCTCTAAGAGTAGCTCTTGAGCCCTCTCTGAACTGCGTGCCTGCGCAGTACATTTACATTAGATTTCCTCATTTGAGGAGCAGCTACTCACCTAGCAACAACACAGGTGAGTAGCTGCGAGGAATGGTGGGAGCTGGGAGGTCGGGAGGGCTGAAACACCCCAGCCAGCTGACTGTGGCTTTCAGCTGAAAGAGGCTGCCCTGCGCTCCAGCTGATCGGCTGCTTCTCCTCTGCGCCTGCTCACGTGGAGCTTGGTGCACTCTGACTCAGCACCAGGGCTAGCTGGCCAGGCAGCCACTTCTCTTCACTCCCACCCGGTTGCCCTGCGCTCAGCCCAGGGAGGCTGTGTCTAGCTCCAGCTGTGCTGGAGCAAGCTTCCTGGGCTGAGCGCAGGGCAGCCGGGCGGGAGCGAAGAGAAGCGGCTTCCCTGACAGCTGCCCATAGCGCTCAGCCAGGGTGCACCAAGCTCCACATGGGCAGGCGCAGAGGGGAAGCCGCCCAATCAGCTGGAGTGCGGATCAGCCTCCTCCGGGCTGAAGGCCACAGCCAACGGGCCAGGCAGCTTCTTCTCTGCACCAGCCCACGTGGAGCGTGGTGCACCCTGGCTGAGCACCATTTCCAAATGTTGAAAAACGTCTTCCAAATGTTGGAAAAAAACTTAAAAAAAAAAAAAGCAGCAGTATAGGGATTGGGGATAGCAAGTGATGGAGAGAGGAGAAGAGAGAGGACGGGGCTTCAAGGAAGGGGCGGGGCAGTAGATCTTGGCTTGGTCTGTCATTTAAAAAGTGATCTTGGGTGTAAAAAGGTTGGAGACCACTGCCTTAAAGGATGTACTAGCTTGTAGTTCAAGCCCTGGTCTAGAACTCTGAAGCCCTAACTCTTCAATTCTTGGCTTTTCTTCAGACCTCCTGTGTGCCCTTGGGCAAATGACGTAGCGTCCCTAGTCTCTCTCTCTTCAGTATTTAGGGAAAAAAAATCACAATGATGTATATGTATCACAATGAGAAGATGAAGGACTTTCCAGTCCATTATTAACTGAGAAGGATGTTGAACAGCATCTACTAGGGATAAACATTTAAAAATCAATAGGCCTAAATACCATGCACCAGAGTCATAAAAGGGTTGTCTGAGAAATCTCTGGTCCACTGATATTTTTAATTTTGGAATATTAGAGATGTCAAAAGACTGCAAGAGTGCTAATGTGGTGCGTCTATTTAAAAATGGCAAGCCTGAGTAACTATAGGCCTGTTAGTGTCACATCTGTTCCTGGCAAAACAATGAGAAAGTGGATACAAGGTTCAATAAATAATTATATTCCTGTCTTTTACACCAGTCAACCTAGTTTTTTATGAAAAATCAGGCTTTTTCAGACGAACCTGATCTCATTCTTTGAGATTATAAATGTGATTGATAAAGACACATGCATGGATGTGATTCAGTAAGGGTTTGTCTACATTTACAGCACTGCCGCAGTGCAGCACCACCAGGGAAGGTGGACCACTATAGTGCTTAGTGAAGATGCTACCTATTCTGACAGGAGAGTTTTCCCATTGTGATAGGTATTCCACCTCCTCAAGAGGCAGTAGCTGTGATGGCAGGAGAAGACTTGCATTTTGTTGTGAAAAATGTTGTTATAACAAAACTGAAATGTGTTACGGGATGTGTAATTTTTATCAGTTTTCACAGGAAATTTATTGAAAAGCCTGATTTGTATTTAGTTACTTTGTATTAAGTTATATAATATAAGCATTGAAATGATAAATGTAAAGATTTTCAGAACATTTTGTTTCTGAAAAAATGCCAAGATCAACCTTTTTGCCAAATCAAATTTTGAAACCATAGAATTTCCCACAGGATGGAAATTCCAAAATTTGCCCAGTTGTACAGAAGGCTCCCCTTCTCTTGGAGTTCCTGAACTTAAAGCCTCTTGTCACTCATAGACACAAAGGTAAAATTGGTAGTTTTGGGTGAATTATGAAGGAAAAGTCTTATCCCTACATCGTCCTAGAAGAGTCCCCCAAAAGAAACTATCTGACCAGAACTAAGACTCCACATGGAGGAAACCGCTCCCTTCAGCCTGGTTTTTGGTTTGCAAGCTGCACATCTGACACTTCACTAAATTCTGATTTATTCAGTTCATGCCCTCACCAAGGCAACAGCGATGGGTGGGATTAGGGAGTCAACACACAGGGAAGATGGACTGCTGCTCTAGGAAGGTTTCACACTGAAATCTGCCAATTTATCAGCCCTGTAGAAAGCTCTTGCTGAGGCATGTCAGGCCATCACCAGCAATTCAAATCAATCTGTCTAAAACAGAACTCTTCTAAAAGGCAGTGGTTTCTAGTAATAACAACCATAACGTTGTTTGATCAAACAACCACAAACCAATTCGTTTGAGGAGAAGCATTGCTTTAAAATAGATTTGAGGGACTAAAAGTGATGATGGCGCACTAAACTTTGCGAGATCAGGCAGAAAAATGGTAGTCATGGAAACTGCTGATTAAATAACTATATTTAATATCAACAGCTGGGTTTGGATCCTAAGCAACTGACAGGTCAGCTTGTTTTAGCCCCGAATACTCCAGCAATTCTAAATGATCAGCTTTAAGCATGTTGAATGTTCTAAAATAGAATAACACTCACTGTTTTGGGTGAAACAAAATACAGGACTATGTAGCACTTTAAAGACTAACAAGATGGTTTATTAGATGATGAACTTTCGTGGGCCAGACCCACTTCCTCAGATCAAATAGTGGAAGAAGTTTTGGGTGGATATACTTACACAAAGATCAATCACTGTACTAAAGACCGAGCCAAGCCTATATATGTAGGGCCTTATGAATAAAATCTCATGCACCCAGAGGATAGGGAAGGAGTTAGTGCAAGCCTATCACAGAGATGGACTAAATGAACTTCTTTACAGTTCCATTATAAATAGATTGCACAGTACTGCATAAAAGTAGAGGTCTGAACTTGGCAAAACCTATTTGTTCATCCCAATTCAGCAAAGCCTTTAAGCATATTCTTAATGTTGAGCACGTGGTCAAGTCTCCACTCAGCGGTATGCTGAATAGAAATGGACTGCTGAATCCCAGAAATAAGGAAGCTCTCCGGAACACCTCAGGAAAGGGCTCAGAACACACAAGTTAGAGGACCCAGCTAGTGGATAGGCCAGAAAGAAGAATTATTTGGTGAAGATGATGGCATCTATGACCAGTGGGTTTTGCTGGGGCTTGTAAAGATTTGGAACTATTACTGTGCTGGCCTTATTTTTATACAAAGAATACAAAATAAATCTGGTCATTGTAAGTTAAGGGTACAGCCTAGATGCATAACTGGAATCAGGTATGGCTACTAGTATATGCCTCTGTTTAGCTGAGTTAATTCTGTGGAGAATGAGTAATGTAAAAGAGCACATTTTATGATCCTATTCTGTTCCTCTTAAATTGGTAAAAAAAAAATCCCATTGTCTTTGAAAACAGGAGCAGGTGCCTTGACAACAAGGATTTCAGTTGGTGTGAGCAGACACAGGCATATTTTTTGGAACCCTCCTCCCCTTCTAGTAGGGCATTACTTGGTCCATGGTTCAGCATATTGACAAAACATGTTAAGTAAAATGGATGTGCTAAGGGAAATAATTGAGCCCAAGGTTTCAGAAGTCTGAACTTAGAAAGATGATTGTCCAAGTTTGTCTTATCAGGTACAGCTAAGCTTGAATGCGGTAACACTTGTTTCCCCAGCATGAGTATTGTCAGCAATACCACTGCTTCTTGTTAAATGTACTTATTAGGGAGCTGGAACTGGAGGGGGGGGGGGGGGTGAGTAGAGAACCAATCAAATTTGCAGATGAGTTATTTATTAGTCAGGAATAGTCCAGAGAAGGAGTAGTGAGAGTTGAGAGGGGAACTGCTGGGAAGGGAACAGGCCTGGGGTTCAGAGCCATCCTTAGACACACACACAGCATATGCTGCTGTGTATGGCACCATTAAATTTGGGACACCAGTGGTGCTCCAAATTTAGTAAGTGCCTTACGCTGTGTGTGCCTAGGGCCACCACTGCCCATGGCAGTACCGATTCTGGCAGCCCCAATTCCCCAGCCCTATATTCCACCTCCTAGTCCCCATCCCCCTGCTCCGCCTCCCAGCTTCATCAACCCCCATCTCCTGGGTTTCCCCACCCTCTGCTCTGCTTCCCAGCCCTGTCAGACCTAATCCCCCTGGTCTCCCTACCTCAATCCTCTGCCTTCCTGCCCCAGTTCCATTTTCCAGCCTGTAGTTCTGACAGGCTGTGCCGCTCCCCCTTATGCCTGCTCTGCCTCCTGACCTGCAGCTCCAGTAGGCTGTGCCTCTCAGTTTGCTGCCCACCCAATAGGGGATGGAAGGTGCAGGTGCTCAGGCTGTGTAGGGCACTAAAAATCAAAGGATGGCCCACCCAGCATACCCTTACCAACCAGTGAGGGTTTGGGGGTGTGGCATAGGCCTGAGGCAGTGAATGGGAAGACTGTATAATGCTGGCAGACTGTATCCTGAAAGGTGCCATGCTGAGTGACCTAGCTGGAGGGACTGAGTCACAAAGGGTCTGAGGGTCCTAGAGTGACAAAGGAGCTGTAAAGCAGCAAGAGTCTGTGTGATGGTGTGCAGACTGTTGGCCTAGAGCAGGGGTGGCCAACCTGTTACAGGCAAAGAGCCAAAATAGTTGTGCACGTAGCGCAAAGAGCCAGAAGGAAAAAATTGTGGAGCAAAAAAAGAAAATAAAAGACCCAGCCATGTTTGGTTGTGCAAGAAGAAGAAAGGATACTACCCCTTTAAAAAAGCCTCAGGTTGGCTTTTTGGCTACATCAGGCTCCTGTTGGCTGGGGCTATCTTGCACAGGGGGTTGGGGGCCATTTCTAGGGGTGCAGGGGCAGCAAGCCACGGGGAGGCTTCGTGAGCCGCACTTGAAGGGGGGAAGAGCCGCAGGTTAGCCATGGCTGGCTTAGAGAGCTAATCCCCAGAGTGCCCAGGAGAAGATGCCAGTCCAGTGGTGACTGGGGTGTCCTGTGACAAACAGTGGATCAGATATTGTAGGTAATTTTGTCTGTTGTATCAGGCAGTTGTCAAGTGCTCTGTTCTCTGAAGTAGGGATGTGAACAACTAGTCTACTATCCAATAAGAAAATGCTTATCGTAAGGCCAACATGCTAGTCAACTAGTTGCTTCCCCCCCCCCTTGCTGCCTCCATCAGAAAGAGACAGCAATGGGGGTGAGGAAGAGGAGGGGATGCTTCAAAGAGATAGTGCTGCGTGGAGCCTGGGGCCAGACCCCGGGCTATATGTAGCGCTGCAGCTTTGAAATGCCGTGTGTAGCTCAGGGCCAGGTGGGACTCCCCTGCTGACTCTGGGTTCCATGCAGCACTGCCACTTTGAAACGCATGTGGAGCCTGACGCCAGGCTCCCTGTGGCATTTTAAAGCAGCAGCACCCCACAGAGCCTGGGGTCAGCTGGGGACTGCTGCTTTGAAACGCCGCAGGAAGCATGGGGCCAGCAGGGGAGCTCCCCACTTGAGCCCCACTGCTTGAGCCCCCCACTGGCCCCATGCTCCCCATAGCGCTTTAATCTACACTTCAAAGGGGGATGCACCCTTATCGGCTAATCAAATAGTTGATGTAAATTGCATCGACTATTTGATTAACCAGTTAATCGATATTTTACATCCCTATGCTGATGAAATAGAGAGAGTCCCTGTTCCAGGGAGGTTACAGTCTAAACATAGGCAGATATGAGCACATCAGGAAAGCAGGAGAGGTTTCAAACTGTTAACTAGGTCAGTGGGCATTTATTTTGGATGGTGACTCCTGCACAGGAGGAACTTGGGGAAGGAAGGAGTGAAGATCCTGGCAGCTACAAGAGAGGGAGGAGCTGAAAACAAAACTCCCTCAGTTGAGAAAAGGAGATAGAAGGGACTCAGGGATTCTAGACAAAGGTGACTAATGGTCTTTAACTTTAGCCTTCATCAAGAGATCCAGCTTGGGAGACCTTTGACATCAAGTAGTGGTAGAGGCTGCATCTCTCAAACAGATTTCTCTTTGTGAGCCATCTTGTTTTGATGGTAAGAAAAATGTCTATATACTGGTTCCCCCCTTCCCTCCTTTTTGAATGTCTGCTTTAGAATAATCTGTGTTTGCAGGCACAGGTAAAACTGTCATTTAAAACTTGTTTGGCTTCACCCCAGCAAAACAAATCAGCTAATGCCTGCAGTGTTGGGGTTCTTAACTTCAGTGCTGTCAATGTTTACAACAGAATTGAAACTTTTTTTTTTAATGCTATGAAGAGCTGTCGTGTAGAAGAATGAAGAGTTCAGAGGAAAGCCCTGAGTATATCTCTCTGAGGACACCACGACTTTTAAATCTTATTGAGCAAAACAACCTAAAGTTGAATAGCATAAATTTCAGATTCAGTGTAATTTTGAAGTCACTTACCACCATGTTGCAGTCCCTATCTGCTTCTAAATAATACACTAGTCATTGGATGGTTCTAGGACAGGTAATGTAGATAATCTTGGTTTGAAACCAGCATAGCTAACCTAATCAAACTTTGCAAAAGCGACAAGGAGTCCTGTAGCACCTTATAGACTAACAGATGTATTGGAACATCAGCTTTTTTGGGCAAAGACATGCATCTGACGAAGTGGGTATTTGCCCAGGAAGCTTATGCTCCAATCCATCTGTTAGTCTATAAGGTGCTACAGGACTCCTTGTCGCTTTTGCAGATCCAGACTAACAGGGCTACCCCTCTGATACTTGATAATCAAACTGTTATTGGAAGCATTTTGAAAAATCTTTTATGCCTTGTCTGCATCTGCCAATAGCCTGTGGAGAGCTATGAATTCAAATAACCGTGCTTTGTTGTGCTATGAAAAGACTACCTTCTAATAATCTAAAGCCTACCAAATGGTTCTCTGTTAAAGCCTGCATTCTGATCTCATAGCACCTTATTCCACATGTTGGGTTAGAGCTATTCAAACCTCACTCAATCGTTTCACTTCATTCCCTATGAGTGACTGTTTCACCCCACCTGTAAAATTAGGGTGACTGTGATTCTTCCCTATCTTATGGAAACCATGAAACTTGCTTAATTGCTATTTCTAGAGGTCTTTGAGATGCTCAGATGGAAGGTAGTACCTGTACAGACAAGGACAGTAGTAGTAAAGGCTGAACTCTGCTTTTTTTTTCTACTAATGAAAGCCCTTTGATTTCAATGGAGTTTCTGAAATTGACCAGTAATGTGTATCTACAGTGTGGCTGAGCATATTCTTCTGTGCTAAGGAAGGCAACATGAAGGGACCTTAGCAACAAGGAACCAGAAGTACAGAGCAGGGAGGATGTCTTATGCTTCCAAGCACTTCCTCTACAGCTAGGCTTGTTTGCAGATTTACACAGGCTTGTGGGCTTTGGCCATTTTAAATTAGTTGTGGAAAAACAGGTCCCATGTGTGAGAACCACCTGGAAAGATTAGGTTGCTGACATTTTAAGAGGCAACACATAATGCGATAATGTCATAGAGTTGGCACAAACAGTCTTTTGAGATTCACCAGGTGGTTTCCAGAGTGATGTAGTAATTGTAGATAGTCACTTACAATTTTAGGTAGCAATAGTCTCTAATGGTACATCTACAGTCTCACCAACCCCCCACAGTGGTAAGTCAGTCGACATGTCACATAACTCTTGGCAGTGTATGGAGTATGTAAACCTACATGACACCATGAAAAGCAAGCTGTGTCCATGCTTCAGTGTGTACCTACATCTCACTGAAAGGCTCTGGCACAGGGGAGATAGTAGGAAAAGACTTAAGCAACTCCCCCTTACAGAGCCTTCCCCCACTGCTGACATCTTTCCTCCTGTCAAGGAAGAATTCCAACAGCTGAGAGGCAACAGGACATAGCTCAGCTAAAAACAGCATTGTTGACAGGAAGCATTGTAGAGAGCCGTGTGGGGTGTGTACTTGAGTATGTACATACCTGAAGGGTGTGATTATGTACCATACTCACCTAACACTTGTCTCATCATCTATACTGCTCCTTAAACCCAATGAGGGTGACTTCCAGAGTGTATATACTACATGCTGCCAGTGTTCCCTCTAATCTTTTCCATCTATGTGCAGAATAAATTTATTGTGCATTGAGGCATGTGTGAATGTGACCACCCGTAGAAACAAACAAATAAAAAAACCCTGCAGTCAGTGCTCTACTAATCAGCTAGATGGAATTCGAATCTCTTTTGAGTGGCCACATAAGTGCACAGCTTACAGGAAACATTGCACAGTGCCAAAAGATGTGTGTACTCTAACACTATGTCTACAGTGGAGCGACCGCTTTTGCGCAAAAACTTGCTGACTGTCTACACTGGCCGCAAGTTCTTGCACAAGAACACTGACATTCTAATGTATGAAATCAGTGCTTTTTTGCACAAGAGCTATGATGCTCCTGCTCAGGAATAAGCCCTCTTGCGTAACTGTTCTTGCGCAAGAGGCCAGAGTAGACAGGCAATATGAATTTCTTGCGCAAGAAAGCCCTATGGCTAAAATGGCCATCAGAGCTTTCTTGCTCAAGAGAACGTCTATACTGGCATGGATGCTCTTGTGCAAAAGCACCTCTCTTGCACAAAGGCACATGCCAGTGTAGATGCTCTCTTCTGGAAGAGTTTTTGCACAAGAACTCTTCAGCAAAAGAGTTCTTGCGCAAAATCATGCCAGTGTAGACATAGCCTAAATGTAGCCTCAGAGCCCAGGTCAACTACATAGCAATAAAGACTTTCAGGGCTGGAACCCAATCTCTTGAGACCCAGGAAGTGGGGAGGATCTCAGAAGTCAGGCTCCAGCCTGAGCAGGAAAGTCTATACTGATGCTCTGAGACTCGCTGCAGCAGGGTATGTGTTTTGTTTGGGTCTTGTTTTTTGCTATGTAGACATACCTATAGTTTTCTATGAGGCTTTCCAGAAATTCCAGTCTCTTGTGTATGGAGTTGTTCTAGTCACTTGTAGAGATTGTAACGGTGTTTTTTTTTTATTAATTTCACAGATTTTAGAAAGGGGAGTCCTTATGTATTCTCTCTCTCCTTGCAAGGTGATGAGCAGAGACTAGATTTACAAGATCCAAAGGTCTTCAGGCTTTTTACACATTCTATGTCTTGCCTCTTTCCTCTGCCCCCCATTAGTTGTCTTGACTTATCCTGCAGATGAGAAGGCAGAATTCTACCTGGAGTATACGCTACCACGGAAGTCTGCTGCAGAACAGCTTGCGCTCTTTCGCACACGCACACGCACACAAAGCTACCATCAGTCTAGGAAGCTGCCTTTAGAAATGAGCTTCTTGAAATCATCCCCAGTCCCAGTGTTTAGGGAGGCTAAATTGAGCCAAATTTTAAGGTTATTCAACAAGGATTTCTTGTCAGTGGATAAGTTCTTTTAGGACAAATTCAGCTTGGCATAATTGGATGCTGCTCCAGTGAAGAAGCGCTTGTTGACAGCTGCATTAAGTTTGGCCTTTTGAGTGTAAATATTGACAGCAAGAGCAACTAATCTGTATATTGCCCTTTGCCTACTAAGGATTAGCAAATGTACACCAAAAGAGCTTTTTAAGACTAGGCAGAGCATATGGAACCTAACTAAGCATATTGAATGGGTAATTAGCAGTTTGTACATACAATATTTCTCCATTCCTCATGAAACGCTTCCTTAAAACTTGTCCCTGTTATGATGCCTACTGAAAACTCACTCAGCATTGATTAGGCAGTTTGTATGTCTGAGCACTGACAGTCATGCTGACCAATATTGGCTTATTGTTTCCTTGTGCTCACCCGTTTGTTTGTATCCACCTGTTGTCACGTCTTATACTTGGATTATAAACAAAGGCTCTGTCCAGACAGTTTGGATGGCGCCTGGAACAATGAAACTGGAGTTTCTCTAAACACTACAGCAATACAAATAAGTGTGTAACACCCCACTTTCTTCTCTGGGTTATTCAGGAGTAGACAACACTCACTTTTGTGCCTGATGTTGACATTAAAGGAGATCCTCAGTATCCCAGTGGTGATGTGGGACAGGTGGGAATCCTCTATTCACCCTTCTGTTGCAGTCCCTTTACCCTAAAGGACTTTAAAATTGCCCACACCTGGCTGGCCCCTCTACACACTAAATAGTGTACCTTGGGAACCTCCAGGACTATTCTAATAATCTGTGGCATGGAGCTAGCCAAAATATATCAGTTATAAAGAATATACATCCAATATACTTTTACTTAACAATTTAAAGAAACAGGGTATAAACACATTAAGATTAAATGCCACTACTAATTAAAGCCATGGAGGGCAGTTGAATAAAATCAACTAACAAATACAGGCTACCATAATGAAATGTATCTGACATTTACACTGTCACCATTTACCTCACCCTGGAGCATACAGTTCTCTAGATTTGCAAGTTCTACTAATCAGTCCAGCCAAGGAATAAAGCTGCACAATTGCTCTGAAGATTGGAGTTGACCCCACCAAATGTCAACAGCTCTGAATCCTGGTGTAATGTGAAGGTCACTCTGCTTGTCCTCAGACTCAGTCCTTCTCTTTGCCCCTTCCCTCCCCTCAGTCAGCTTTTAGCATAGCAGTAATCTCTTCTCTGGCTCCAGTGAAGCCACCAACTACCTCAAGCTTTCTGCTTGATCAAAGCTCCAGCAGGCCCTTAGCAGCAGCTGGAAGTATGGAGAGAGCTCCACACCAGCAATCTCGTGCCTCTTCCAAAATGGAGGAAATCCATTGCCTATTCTCTGTGCACTACTTGGAAGAGGAAGCGTCTCACTCTTTCCATGAGGCATCATTGGAGTCTTGAGCTCTAAGGCTGACTCCCAGCTGGAACACTGCCAATTAAATTCAGAGTCTCACTAGTAAATGGTGCCTACAAGTATAAATGATATAATAACTGCATTCACTTCAATTAAGATACACAGCTAAACATCTGGAGTAAGAGAGATCTGAATTTTGGTCATCTGATTTAAGTGAATTCCCCTTTTCACCAACTATCTCCACATCAGGGTCTCTGAACTTTTGCAGTCAGGAAAGCAGACTTCTAGGCTACATCTACACTGGCACGTTCTCACGCAAAAACTCTTTTGCGGAAGAGTTCTTCTGCAAAAACTCTTCCAGAAGAGAGCGTCTACACAGACATGTTCTTTTGCGCAAGAGCATCCATGCCAGTGTAGATGCTCTCTTGTGCAAGAAAGCTCTGATGGCTATTTTAACCATAGGGCTTTCTTGCGCAAGAAATTCATGTTGCCTTTCTACACTGGCCTCTTGCACAAGAACAGTTGCACAAAAGGGCTTATTCCTGAATGGGAGCATCAGCGTTCTGGTGCAAGAAGTCCTGATTTCATACATTAGAACATCAGTTTACTTGTGCAAGAACACGCGGCCAGTGTAGACAGGCAGCAAGTTTTTGCGCAAGAGCGGGATCTTTTGCGCAAGATCGCGCCAGTGTAGACACAGCCCTAGTGTAACTGATAAACTCTAACATGGCTCCCATGTGTGCTATTGAATCCCAAATATCTGTTTCCTCTGTGTTCCATAGCAGAAGTACCACAGATTTCCTTAACTGCTGGATCTTATTCCAGGAGGCCCTCCACCTCTGGGTTGTTTTTGTTTTATTTTGTTTTTTGACAGTAGCTTGTCTCATGACAGAGTTTCTTCAAAAGGCTGATTTTTTTCTCATTGAATAGCTGTGGCACTGAATTTCTTCTGTAGTTGATGGTATAATGATTAACTTCTTACTGTGCCTATTTTGTATAGTCAAGATATTTTAATATATCTAACTTCATGAAAGTGTTTTTAGTTACTAAGCATGGCCATTTACATGTTTCCATATATTTGGAAAGTGGCTCATTAACAGCTAAAAGCCCAAATTGTCTCAAATTGATGATTGCAAGCTACCTGTAAACTGATATGTCACTTTGTAAGAGCAAAAAAGCAGGACGTGTTCATCCAAATTACATTTCTAACAAATGGAATCGGTGTATCTAAGTAGGAGTGCTCGAATTAGAGTTGTCGGGGGGGGGGGGGGGGGAGAGGGGCTGCTGCATTCCCCAGCTTGAAGTAGCAAAGGCAAACACCAAACACATGGTTTCCATGGCATCCATCATCAGTACCCCTCCTATAAAAAATTGTCCTAGCTCTCTTGTATCTTGAATATTAGCAATATCCTTCTTGTTGTCAACTGTGCTTGATGCAATTCACAGATTTTATGTCTAATTCATGGAGTATTCCATCTTTAATCACTCACAGTTCTCTAATTGCAGGAAATCAGGATTTGTGAGTGTTTATAGAAAGGAAACTTTTTTAAAAAATGAATAGGACCAGTGGCTGGGCATGATGTTTTGTTACCAGGGAGGGGCTTGTTTATTAATAGACAACAATCACAAATCTTGTGATCTTACAAATCATCTTAGCTTATATGGTATGAAAGGGGACAAAGGTTAAGTGGTAGTTCATGGGTTCTTCTGTTAAAGTCTAATTGTGTTTCTTATTCTAACAAAAACAAACAGAAAGGAAAACAAACTCCAAGAAATAGGAAAAGGCATTTTCAGTCCTTGATGCTTCCCATTCAGTGGACAGAAAATCACATTCATGGCATCAGCTCTTATTAGCTATTCCAGAATCAGGCAAAGTCTGAAATAGGAATGTGCATTGTTTTTAGCTTACCTCTCTGCTGGCAGCAGAGTCTTGCCATTGTAAGTTTGTTCTGGCTGATTAAGTTGTTTCACAGAAGGCAAAAAGAGAAAGAGAAAAAGGAAGGAATAATGTGGAGAAGGAAAAGGCCTACTGGGGAAGGAGTAATGACAGCATCCTTCCTTTTGCATCTCAAGAGTTTCTAAAGACATTGCAATAGAGATGGTGACATCATGGTATTTTCCTCTATCTGGCTGGTTAGACGTTTTTCAGGAGCTGGGGGAAAAATGTGCAGTCCTATAACAAATCACCATAAGGATGGTTCATGTTCCTCCCCATGTCTAAACTTACCACCACACATACACAAAGCGTTAAAGCCTCCAGAAAAGCAATGCCCTTTAAAGGCATGCCAATATTTCCAGCAAAGTTAATCAACAAATACAAGATTGTGGTTCTCAGTGTGGGTATGTGTATAAAATAATAATACATAAAAACACCCCCACGCAGCGCCTCTCACTTTTAAAAGCTTTTAGGTTGGTTGCTATGATTCTGTAATGTCACCAGAAGATTGGAAAACAACTAGCATTTAAAAAAAGACTTTTGATTCTCCTGTTTGCTTTCTTTCAATGACAATTTTACATCATTGTTGCTAAATTAGACATGACCTTTCACTCCTTTCAACTCATGGTACAGTTCAATGTCACAACTGCTTTCTTATTGAAGAGTTAGAGAAGTATTAAATCTTTTTATAAAACTTGAGCAAAGGTGGCTAAATATATAAGCTTACCGCCCTTCTCCGTCATCTGCTACTTTATAACACAAACAAGTATTAAATTTCTTGGCTTAGTTTACTGCTAAGTATAAGAAAAGTACCACAGAGCTTACAATTTTTTCCTAGAACAGTGCTTTAAGATGAGCTAAAAGTGGATAAACTAACTAGCCATTTCGCTCATTAAAGGAAGAAATTATCTGTAACTTAGCCAATAGAATTATGATCATTCTACTCCATTCAAAGAGTTCTATGTGCAACAAAGACCAGGTAAATTTCTACCCTCTACCACTGGAATTCCCCCAGGAAAGCTACTTTCTTTAATTTAATCATTTTCTTTAACAATAAATTATATCACCACAATATTGAGCTACATTTCCCAAAAGGCGAAGGACATAAAGTCAAAGTTTACATTATTCTAAGACCAAGAAGTTTCATCTTCAGACCATTTGTCTAGCAGAGGAAGCAATTCAGGATGCCAGTAGATTAAGAGGTTACATAAGAGTTTGCATTAATAGTGTCATAATTTACAATGGAGAAGAGAGAGAATTTTTAACAGTCCTTCCTTTCCTTCACTACTTTGTTTTATCATGTCATCCCCTTATACCTACACTGTGTAAAGTGACATCTTCATCTATACAGTATCTATCCCAATAGGCCCCTGAACCATGGCTGTATTCCTGAATGTTCCCATAATGCAAATTTATAATGTATGGAGCAATATTTGTACTTTTGTGTTGTGTTCCATAACAGAACCTCATTCTCCTCTCTACAATACTGTGTACCTCTATGTAAATAAGATATATAGGTGACTAGATAAATAATGAAATATTCAAATATCTAATGCATTGTAGAGCTAATACTGCAAAACTATAAATACAATAAGAGTTGTTTACAGAATTATAATATGTTATACCTGTGTAACCCTTACTGGGATTAGCACAGCTGTCGCTAACAGCTTATGTGGAAGACAAGACTGTCTAGGTGTGAGCATCACCAATGCCACTGCATAAATGATCTGGAGAAAGGGGTAAGCAATGAGGTGGTAAAGTTTGCAGATGATACTAAACTGTTTAGGATAGTCAAGACAGAAGCAGACTGTGAAGAACTTCAAAAAGATCTCACCAAACTGAGTGATTGGGCAACAAAATGGCAAATGAAATTTAATGTGGATAAGTGTAAAGTAATGCACGTTGGAAAAAATAACCCCAACTATACGTACAGTATGATAGGGTCTAATTTGGCTATGACAAATCAGGAAAGAGATCTTGGAGTTATCCTGGATAGTTCTCTGAAAACTTCTCTGTATGAGGCCTTTGGGAATTAAGCTCAATAAGGTTCTGCAACACCTGCATTTGTTGCCTGAGCAAAGCCATGTGTACTAGTGCTCTTCTTGCTGCACCACTCTGTTTCTTTGCCTCTCCGGTAGCACTCATTCTCCCTATGCTTGGTCCTTCATCTCAGCCTTAGCTCTTCAGTTCCTGCAGTCCCCATGTTCATGATCAACCCTTTGTAGAATGTATCTTCCCATATCTGCATTCTTTGCATGATTCTGGTCAGATGTTCAGCAGGCAGAGAGAGAGGGCACCTCTCGAAAACATCTGTCAGAGGCTGCTGATTAAAAACAGAGAGACATAGCATTACATTTGCAGTCACAATGGACAGGAAAGATAGGTTTCAAAACTCCCTTGTGTTATTTCCATAGCCATCTCTAATAAAAAATGCTAATTGTGACTTTTGCTTTGGAGCATCTCATTATAGCACTATTATTTAGCTCAGCCATGGTATGGGGTCTGTGGAACTGCTACATGGGAAGTGTGAATGCTGGGCACCCCGGGGCATGAGTATAGGAAAGTGCTGTTACATTTAAGGCAGTGGTAATTAATGTTCCCTCTAATTTTTCCATTCATGTGTGGAATAAAATTTATCATGTGCACTGAAGCATGTGCAGATGTGCACCACCAGTAGAAACACATTCTGCCAACTGTGGACACTGTGAGCACTCTGCTGATCAGCTGGGCAGCATTTAATCTTCTCCTGGGTGGCTGTCCAAGTGCTCAGCTTACAGGGAACACAGCTCCACATCCTATGATTAGAGTTTTAATGGACGGGCCATTGGGTGACAGGGTTAGGGTTCTTTTGTGTAGAGCTCCCAGAGAAAGCAGCTGCTACTTGTATCCAGAAGCCACCCTGGCCTGTATGTTGCTAGCCTGCTTACTGAATAGGTCCAGCAGAACTCTTCTCAGCATGACATGTGAGCGTATCCTTTTCTGGGAAGAAACAAGGCTGCCATCTATGTAGCAGCCCCAGATTCATTGTTGCCCTTTGATATACCTACTGAAGTTCCATGGCTTTCACTCAGAGCTGATTCTCATCACCCATGGTGGGCCATTAGGAAAAAATATTGTAAAAGCACAATTTTAGGGGGGTAGCCATGTTAGTCTGTAACTGGAAAAACTTAAAAATCAATTAATAGTCTTGCAGCGTCTCAGGCTATGTCTAGGCTGCAGAGTTTTTCTGGATACTGCAGGTATCCCGGAAAAGTTCTGCCACATCCAGGGAACACATCTACTTTTTCGGAACAGTTTCCGAAAAATAGGGCGCGTTCTTTCGGCATCCTCTCGGTGAGAGGAATAAGGGATGTTCCGAAAGAGGAGGGTTTTTTCGAAATTTGGCCCTGTGTTGATGGGCCAAATTTCAGAAAAGCCTCTTCCAAAAAAAAAAAAAAGGCAGAAAAAGATACGCAAAATGCAGTTTGCAATTTGCGTATCTTTTTCCAATAAAACTCTGCAGTCAAGATGTATCCTTAAAAACTAACAAAAATGTAGATGCTATCTTGAGCTTTCATGGGCACAACCCACTTCTTCAGAAGAATGGAGTTTAAGGGGTTGGTTCAGTTGCCAAATAAATAGCACAGAGAGAGGATGGGGGCAGGAAGAGGAGGAAAAGGAAGAAAAAAGGGGGGAAAGAACTTGTCAATTAGCATGTCCATGCTAAATGAAGCTGATAAGAATACTTACTACCCACTTGAAGTACCCTTTGTTTGTGTTTTCATATAATTGGGATGTGGAATGTAGCAGGCCATCCTAAGGCAGTGGTAGGGAGAGTTTGCCCATAACCTCCCAGGCTATAGAATTCAAAACTGTGACTAGGACAGCCACAGTTGTAGAGACTGGACCATTGTGGGATGGCTGCTGTGGAGGACTGTGGATCAACGCAGGTAATGAGGCATTTGCACTAGCACTACATTGCTTGAAGTAGATCTGCTTTGGCTTTACATTGCGAGAGGGGCTGGAGTGCCAATGGAATGTGCCTATGTCAGTGCGAGACAATTTTAGATGTGGAGCATGGAATACTAAGTTGAAACAAGTCCACCGAGGCGAACAAAACTGTGTAGTGTAGCCCAGGCAAAAAACTCCAGATGGCAGATTGACCTCAGCAGCCCATCATAGCCCTGCATAAGATTAATAAATGGCAGAATCATCAGCACACCGCTGAGATGCAGATTGCAGATCTGTAGCCACTAGGGTGCAAATGCCCAATACTCTGCCGTATGTTTCTATTTCAATTTCTTTTAATTGACTTTATTAGTTTCTGCCTGTTGTGTTTGATATGGCCATGTGACAGGAGTGTCACCAGTTGTAACCCTGATCCATGGCATGGGGTCAGGAAATAAAGTCAGTTCCTATCAGAGTGCTGGGGCAACGAAACTTTGTAACAGATGGGAAAGTCAAGGTAATGTCAATGCAGGATCAATTTCTTCCTGTAAATTCCCATGTGATGAAGATGGTGGTGGCTTTGAGAGAACATCCCAGGTATTAGGGGTAGCACAGTAGAAATGACCAAGGTGTTTGTGAAAAGGAAAGTGACTGGGCAATAAAATGGCAAATGAAATTTCATGTGGATAAATGTAAAGTAAGAACATTGGAAAAATAACCCCAACTATACATATAATATGATGGGGGCTAATTTAGCTACAACTAATCAGGAAAGAGATCTTGGAGTCATCGTGGCTAGTTCTCTGAAGACGTCCATGCAGTGTGCAGCAGCAGTCAAAAAAGCAAACAGGAATCATTGAAAAAGGGATAGAGAATAAGATGGAGAATATCTTATTGCCCTTACATAAATCCATGGTACGCCCACATCTTGAATACCGCGTACAGATGTGGTCTCCTCATCTCAAAAAAGATATACTAGCATTAGAAAAGGTCCAGAGAAGGACAACTAAAATTATTAGGGATGTGGAACGGGTCCCATATGAAGAGAGATTAAAGAGACTGGGACTTTTTAGCTTGGAAAAGGGGAGACTAAAGGGGGATATGATAGAGGTCTATAAAATCATGAGTGCTGTGGAGAAAGTGAATAAGGAAAAGTTATTTACTTGTTTCCATAATATAAGAACTTGGAGCCACCAAATGAAACTAATGGGCAGCAGGTTTAAAACAAATAAAAGGAAGTTCTTCTTCAGACAGCGCATAGTCAATCTGTGGAACTCCTTGCCTGTGGAGGTTGTGAAGGCTAGGACTATAACAGGGGTTTAAAAGAGAACTAGATAAATTCATGGAGGTTAACTCCAGAAATGGCTATTAGCAGGGCTTGCCAAGCAGCGGTGAGCCCCGCTCTCCAGTCGCACAGCTCTGCACATGCGCAGATCGTTCTGCGCATGCACAGATTGCTCCGCACCAGCTCTTCTGGGATGTAAACTACTCACCACGGGATCACGGGTGCGAGCTCCACTCTCGCCCAACCCCAGCCCGGGGGGGGGGGCGCTCCGCGTACCCTCCGCCTTTAGTTCTGTTCAAATGGTCCCTATGCGGTTCTGTATGTGGTGCGTAAGTGGGGTGTGATCACCCCCCCGCTCTAGGCAGTGGGAGGGGCTCAGCGGACCCACCGCCACGGCCCTCCCCGTGTCCGGGCGGCTGGGAGGGGTCCGGCCCAACACGGGCCCTGGGGTCTCTGCCCCCTTAGTCTCGCCCTAGCTGGGCATCCATAAGTATTGCGGCTTCGGGGGAGGGGCTTTACTTCAGGGTTGGGTGCGAAGGGAATGGGGGACCCGGGCCCGCCCTCTCCTCCGGGTCCCAGCCCGGGGCCCTAAGTGGAATGTGGCGCCTAAAGGCAGCCCTCCACGGGAGATGGGGTCGGTGACCTAAACCCATCTGCCCACGGGCGCCAGAACAGCCCCGCCCCGGGCTGCTTCCACTCCCCCTGCCGAGCGTGCCCCCGGTCACTCACCCCGTTGGAGGCGTCTGGTCCGTCCCAACGCGGCCCTCCAGCTGCCAACGCTGTCCTTCCTAGTAGCTCGGAGGCCCGGCGGCCGGGTACTCCGAAGCGCCAAGGTGGACTCCGGTGGGTTTCCCCCGGTCTCGGCGTCTGGCCGCCGCTTTTGACGTCCCCGGTGGCTGACGTCAGGGCTTTTAGCCCCGCCCCCCTGACGTCTTTCAGACCGCGCCTCCCTGGCGACCCCCGCATGGCTCCGCCCCTCGGGGCAAACCGCGGCGCCCTGGCCGGACGTTGCTCTGCGGCCTGGCCCCGCCTCCGCCTCCCCTGGTGTGCACCCGCCCGTGCTGCCTGGCACCTAAGTCCCTGGTGGCTGGATTCAGCGCCGCCGCCTCCTCCAGCCACCGCTTCCCTGGGATGGGGGGCCTCCCCCCCGCGGCTAGTGCGGACCCCGTTGGGTCTGTCAAAACACTGTTTGTCGAGCCCTGGCTATTAGCCAGTATGGGTAAGGAATGGTGTCCCTAGCCTCTGTTTGTCAGAATGTGGAGATGGATGGCAGGAGGGAGATCGCTTGATCATTACCTGTTTGATTCACTCCCTCAGGGACACCTGGCATTGGCCACTGTTGGCAGACAGGGTACAGGGTTGGATGGACCTTTGGTCTGACCCAGTATGGCCATTCTTATGTTCTTATGAAATAAAGGGATTGTCAGGTTTCAGAGAGGTAGCCATGTTAGTCTGTTTCAGGAAAAACAACAAGGGGTCTGGTAGCACTTTAAAGACTAACAAATTTATTAGGGTATTAGAGCATAAGCTAAGGTGAACTACAAAAATGTTTCGAAAGAGGATCTTTTGAAAGTGAAAGTAGTCTGAATGCAGTGTTTTCAGAAAAAAAACCCTTTTCAAAAAAACGCTCTTCCTAAAAAAAGAGGTTTACGTGGTTTTTCGAAAAAGGGTTTTTTTTCCCCGAAAAAAACGCATCCAGACTACTTTCACTTTCAAAAGATCCTCTTTCGAAAATGCAATCGGCAGAAGATATGCAAATTCCCATAGAATTTGCATATCCTCTTTTGAAATCAAAACGTAGTCTAGACATGGCCTATAGGATCCTCGGAGGGAGGGAGAGAGAGGGGGAGGAAGGAAGGACTGTGACATCAGTGCTAATTAAATCAGAATGGATGTGACTCATCTCCAGCAATGGTGAGAAGGAAATGGGAAACTAGCTATTGTAATGTGAGAACCACTCCATGTGTTTGTTTAGATCTTGTTTCAGGGTATCAAATTTGCGTATGAATTCCGGCTCAGCAGTTTCTCTGCACAGTCTGTTTTTGAAGATTTTCTGTCTGAGAATGGCAACTTGCAAGTCCTGGCATGACTGTCAGAGCGAGAGGAGTGGAGGTAATGTCAAATGAGATCAGATTCAAATTGTAAGCAGAAGCCATGTGAATATTTAATGTGTTTTTTTAAAACATGGATAATAAAATACCTAATTTTGATAGAAAACTGGAAGTATAATGTAGTGTAGCATTTGAAACGTGGCCTTTCTCTCAAACCCTTTTTTCCCCTTTAATTGGTAGGGATCCTTTACTCGTGCATTCTACTGTGAGTTACTGGAATTCATGGAGCCTGAAGCTCTTCTGCAGTTGTAAAGTATTTCTATAACTATTGCAGGGTTCTTGGCACCATGCAAGTACAAACCCTAATTGCCTCCAAAGAGAAGCACTTGTAAAATGCTAAGTCCTCTAAAAATATAAATATTTCTATACTGTGTTCCTCCAGAATATTGATCACTCATGAAAATTGAAGGGCTTGTAAAACTTTCCAGGAACTTTTTAAATTGCCCTGCATGGAATAAAGTTATTTCAGCTGCTTGGTCTGCATTTCAGGTTGAATAGCTCATTATTGATCATGGCACATGGGGCAGTCAGAAGTGCAGTCCCATTGCGTCCTTCCCTTCCCCTGCCCCTTCCCCTCCCCTTCCCATACAGGTTGACCAAAATTTCAAAGTGCAGTTGGATATCAATAGTTTTTCAGGGTGAAGTGTTTTTGCTGAAGGAAGCATGAGCAAAAAACAGCCCCATGTTGACCCTTTCATAGGTGCCGACTCCGTGGGTGCTCTGGGGCTGGAGCACCCATGCCACAGTGGAAAATTAGTGGGTGGACCGCACCCATCGGCAGCCAACCCCTCCCCCCTGCAGGCCTACCAACATGGGGAGGTGGGCAAAGGGGGCAGTTATCTTGAGCCTTGGTGATTCAAAGGAGCCTGGGGCTGGAGCCTCGGGCCCTTTAAATTGCTGCTGGAGCACCACACTGTGCTCTCCGTGAGGTGCTGAGGACTGGAGATGGGGCATGCTGGGCTCCACATGCCGGGCAGGGTTGGTTGCCCTGACCCCGCCCCTTCCACAAGCACAGAACTGCCCTCCCTCCCCATCTTGCCCAGTGGCCTGCAGAGTCTGTTGGCTCCCCTGGTTTCCCCCTCTGCCTCTAGCATCTCCCACCCACAGACAGTCCCACTGATCTACTCTTTCTCCTCCCAGCACCACCTGCCCTGTGAAACCGCTGTTTCACAACGTTCAGAGGCTCCAGCAGGGAAAAAAAGATTGAGGTTTACTTTACACTTGGGGAAAGGGGAGGGTGGATTCAGGGTTGGGGCATAGGCATGGGGTGGATTGGGGGCAGAGCCAGGGGGTTGTGCACATCCTCTCCCCTGCTAGAGCAGAAGTTGGTGTCTGTGGTCTCCTAATGCACAAATCTGCACTTTCACAGTGGGAAAGAAACAGGGGGGGTGCTAAGAGACAACAGTAGTGATCCTTCACAATACGGGCCCATTCCTTCTGTGGTGCATGCCTGACCCTCCACTCTAGCTCCTACACTTGTTCCCTCCCACATTCACCTACACATGCAGTTTCCCCCATTCCCTCAACTTGTCTCTGTTCTCTAAACCCTGCCAAACAACACTCCCCCAGGCTCAGAATTCCTCTAGAATCTCATGCTTCTTCCAACCCAACTTAGCTCTGCTCAGAAACAACCTCCCTCTTGAGTTCAGGACACCCCAAAACTCATATTCAGGCTCAGAGATAACCAGTTTGGGAACCCCCCCCCCCCCCCGCTTATTATCCATAGCTCTCATATCCACCATGCCTATCCGAACTCAAAGCCTTTTCACTTCCACTTTCTCTAGTTTGAGGGTATGTCTACGCTGACAAGCATTTTTCAGAAAAACAACCGTTTTTCCACAAAAAAAACATGAGTTACATCCACACTGCAATTGCCTTCTTTGGAAAGAAAATTGAAAGAACAGAGGGGTTGTTCCGACATTGGTAATCCTCATTCTATGAGGAAGAAGCCTTTTTTTTTTTTAAAAAAAAAGGCATGTGTGGATGGGGAAGAGGGAGTACTTTCAAAAGAAGAGGAAAGAGGAAAAATCACAGGTGCCCTGGTGGCCATTCTGTCCATAGTAATCATAGTTGAAATGCAAGATAGCGTCCATTCAGTGTGGTCACTATTTTTCGAAAAAGCAGATTGCTTTTTCAATGCGCTTTTGCAGTGTGGATGCTCTCTTTGGAAGAAGTTTTTCCGGAAGATCTTTTCTGGAAAAGCTTCTTCCAAAAGAAGCCTGCAGTCTAGACATAGCCTGAGTCTTGAAATGCCAATTTAGTCTCAGGAATCCCCCATCCCCAATCAGGGTTTAGCTGATCGCCATATTTGGGGTCGGGAAGGAATTTTCCTCCAGGGTAGATTGGCAGAGGCCCTGGAGGTTTTTCGCCTTCCTCTGTAGCATGGGGCACAGATCACAGCTAGAGGATTCTCTGCATCTTGGGGTCTTCAAAGTATTTGAAGGTTTCAATATCTGAGATATAGGTGAGAGGATTATTCTGGGAGGGGTGGGTGAGATTCTGTGGCCTGCACTGTGCAGGGGGTCAGACTAGATGATCATAATAGTCCCTTCTGACCTTAAAGTCTATGAGTCTATGAGCTTATAAACCTCACTCTTGGCCCTTAACCCTTCCTGTGCCTCCCACTGACTCAACTGGGTGAACGTGTCTGATGGAATACGCTCTATACAGGGAAAGCTTTGGAGTACCTAATTGTGTTTTAAGTGAAGCAAGCAAGTAGTAACAAGAATGAAATTAGGTGGTTTGTTCTAGCTATAAGGAGGGCTGACTTAAGACAGCTGGAGATACTTTAGAGACGATCCCTGCAACCACAGGGTTGTCAGCCTGTCCGAATACCACTGAAGTAAACCAAACATTTAAGAGTTTGTTCTCCTCTTTCTGTTCTGGCTCTCTCCCTCTACGTGTCTACAGCATCTGTTCACTCCTGTTCTAGCTTTTAGCATTTGATACTGTACTTGGCATTAAAGTTTCAGGTGGCAGAAAGGTAAAAACATCTGGCTTGGGAAGTGGACAGGCCTCTCAATCTCTCCATGGGTTCCTTTGGGCATTGCCATTTGAATCCTCTAACTATGATTGGATTGGGTGTGTTCTGAAGCTCCGGTTTCCACTGAATTATATTGCGGATATAGTAGCTACATGCAGTGGGGCCAATGGAGCATGCCCAGCTTCCCTTCCTTCCCCCACCCCCAGAGAAATGGATACCCCCTGTGGCCCAACCCGCTCCACCTGCCCATGCAGAATCGATGCACAGGGGCTTCCCTCGCTCCACTCATCCAGAGCTCCTGCCAACTGGGGATACCCCAGTGCTCAAAACTGGAGTGCAGGGTGGGTAGAGCAGCCCTTTCCCCAGTGCGGGGACAGCAGGTGGAAGAAGTGTGTGCAGGGGAGCACTTGCTCTTGTCCACGGACCCATAAACCCCTATTCTGCCTCCGGAGAAACACACTGCAGAGAGATGCATCATACCCTGCCTCTGCTGCCCTTGGAGAGCTTGCTAGGGCTATGCAGCATTTCATTCTTGGTGGAGATGACCCTTCTGTTCACTCCTCTTAGATGGTGTTTGCTGTTAGCAGGCCTGCCAAGCTGTGACAATGTGAACTGGGGGATGGGAGGGGTGGAAACAAAGCGTAAGGTTCACTATTCCACAGCAACGCGTAGCAAAATGCCTCCTAGGCATGTCAGGCTCCTAGTGCATTTATGGGACTTATATAAATGATCATCCCAGAGTTAAATATCTGCCTTTGAAAATTAATCTAAAATGAGGGCTCCTGTTTCCCAGTGAATGAAGCTTGGCAGGTTGTGTTGCAGGAGGGGGAGGGGGAAGAAAAGAGAGGCATAAAATTCAATAGACATACTGCTTCCCCGGGGGTGGGGTGGGAGGAGGTTTCAGAGGGGTGACTGTGAAATCAATGTAAAAATCTATTCACCATGCAAAGCTAGAAAAGAATTATCTGCCTGAATATTCACTTCAGCTGCTTTATCAAATGAAGCGGTTTTCAATATTTTTTATCACTAATTCCAATAAATAGCTTAATTAATAAAGAGCATATACAGTGATGTATGTGGGAAAGCTAAAATAATTAACAATTAAGCCTGAAAAAACAATATGTGCTATGACTTCAAATGGAAACAAAACCTCTGCCTGTATGTATCTGCAGTAGTTGCTAGGGAACTAACCACGTAGAAAACTTTGACCGCATCTTCTTTCTCTTCCATTCTCCTGGTATCAGTCATTATGCTGAAAGGAGGGATTTGTATCCTGTGAGATCTTCCTGCCAGCCTGTTATGCATGTGGTGAGCTTGTGATGTCCTCTGTGTATGGCAGGGGTTCTCAAACTTGTGATACCACGACCCCCCTCTCAGTGGCTCGCGACCCCCCTCTAATTTCTTTGCGATCCCCCTCTAAGTGGCCCGGGGGGTCAGGACCCATAGTTTGAGAAACGCTGGTGTTTGGGATTCACAAGGCAGACTTAGGTATCTGAAGTGGCAGCCAGACATCGAAGTGATACATTTAGGCACACTGGCAATCACAGAATCTCTTTTCAGCTGCCACCTAATCCTCTGAGTGGATAAAATCTCTAGGTTGCTGAGTTTCCAGTGCTAAAGACCCCAAAGCAGCAACATTTTGGCAGTGGGGTATGTGTATACCTAAGACCAGACCCTGCCTAGCAATTTGGTACCTGATTCTTGCCTAAACTCCAGTGATTCAGAAACAAGGCATTCCTCTGCCCTTTTTACCTTTGAGTTCCAATTTGTTGGACTTGCTCTGGACAGATTTAAACCCACAGAAAATGAATGGAGGAAGTGGTTCCCCACCTTCTAAATTGTAGCTCTGGGGCTAGAGCATTCCCCCAGGCTGTGGGAGATCTGGATTCAATTTACCCCTCTGCCTGATGTGAAACAGGAATTTGAAGTGCAGTCTCCCACCAACCAGGGGAATGCCTTAACCACAAAGCTTTAGAGGTAATCTCTGTTAGGACACGTCTACGCAGCAGGGCAAAAGTCGAATTAAGCTGTGCAACTTCAGCTATGTCAATTGCGTAGCTGAAGTTGAAATAGCATAACTCCACTGTAGGTGCTGTCTACACAGCAAGAAGTCAAAAGAGGAACACTCTTCCTTTGACTTCCCTTACTCCTCATGAAATGACAGTTACAGGACCAGAGTAAGAAGACCTCTAGCTTGACATTATTCTGAAATAATGGCTTGCTGTGTAGGCGCACATTTTGCTATTTTGAAATAATGTCAGTTATTCCAAAATAACACTGCTGTGTAGACATACCCTTACTCTTGAGTCTAATCAATATTTATTTATATAAAGTGCAACAGCCTCACAGCAATTAAGAGAACCCCACCCTTGAAGAATCAATGACCTAGTAGCTAGGACTCTAACCTAGGAGGTGGGGGGCCTGGCTGCAAGTTCGTGCTCCAAATCAGGCAAAGCAGGGATTTGAAAACAGGCCCCTCATATCCCAGGTGAATACCTTAGCCACTGGAGGTTTGGCTATTCTGGGATGGTCATAAACACCACCACCTCTCCTTCGGATCTGATTTTTCCCACCTGTCTTTTTTGAAGATTAGCCATGCTCTGAGTACACCTATCATATTGAGCCCCATAGGCAATATAGGTAGGAGAGTGTCTACTTTGTTAACCTCATTGGGCCTAAGATATGAGCTGAGACACTGGGCAGATCAGTAAGGTCAGACTGAGGCTGTTTTGTGCCTATCTACAATAAGAAACTTAGGTGCATAGGTCATTTTCTTCCTGCCTTTTTTTGTATAACTCCAGGTGCTCTGATCCCTGCATCCTATCCTTTCCACCTTCCGTAAAACTGAAACCAAATCAACCTCTAAACAGACATTGACATTGTACCTATTTTGGAACTCTTCACAAGTGGATTGCCCTAATCTTTGTGAAGAACGTTGAACATGAAAAATAACAGGTAAGTGCTAGGTATTGATTTATATCTTCTTTCAACATCAGCACAATCTCCCTCACATGTCAGCTGCACACTGAAAACAATTCAGATTAACACCATGTGATAAAGATGTTTATTCTTGTAGCCTGTTCCCCCATCATGTTGTTTAATTGTGATTTCATTGTGTGCAAGCAAACGATGAAGTTTTGTTTTTGGCCTTCTTGAGAAGCATGCAAAAAAGGCAACATTTGCTCACTTTGTGTGTGTGAGAGAAATGTCTGTCATTCCATAGGGCAAGCTACTTGTGGAATTAATTTGTATTTTAATAACACAAACAAATCCTCTCCACGGGTATGTCTACACTACAGCGCTAATTTGAACTAAGCTAATTCGAATTAGCGCAGCTAGACCTAAAAACTAGTTCGAATTAGCGTTTTGCTAATTCGAACTAGCATGTCCACATTAAGTGGACCCTGAACCAGGCTTAAGGATGGCCGGAAGCAGTGCCGGCAGGGCATCAGAGGAGGACTTAGAGCATGGAGCTGCTGTGTCAGGCTAGCCGAGGGCTGTGCTTAAAGGGTCCCGACCCCCACCCTGGACAGACAGTTCTCAGGGGTGCCCCGCTTGCAAAGCAGTCCTGGCTTGGATTGCCCCGAGTACCCACACTGGGCACATCACAGCACTCGGCCATCAGATCGGCTGCACTTGCCGCAGGCTGCCATCTGGGGAGAGGGGGCAATTGGGGGGCTGCAGGAGAGCTTCCACCCCAAAAGCCCACAGAGCCAGCCCAGTCCTCCCCATCAGGGGCGCGTACCCCATTCCTCCCTCACCTCCTTCCACTTACCCTTCCCTAGCCCCTGTTCTTGATGTACAAAATAAAGGACAATTGTGTTCAAAAATGGAATCGGTCTTTATTGAACAAAACTGGGGGAGACTGGGAAAAGGAGGTGGGAGAGGGGAAGAGAGAGGGTGGAAGAGGGGAGGGCAACTACAATGATCAGGGGTTTGGAACAGGTCCCATATGAAGAGAGGCTAAAGAGACTGGGACTTTTCAGCTTAGAAAAGAGGAGATGGAGGTGGGATATGATAGAGGTCTATAAAAGCACGAGTGGGGTGGAGAGGGTGCATACAGAAAAGTTCTTCATTAGTTCCCATAATAGAAGGACTAGAGGACACCAAAGGAAAGGAATGGGTAGCAGTCTTCAAACTAATAACAGAAAGTTCTTTTTCACAAAGCAAATAGTCAACCTGTGGAACTCCTTGCTGCAGGAGGCTGTGAAGGCTAGAACTAGAACAGAGTTTAAAGAGAAGTGAGATCAATTCATGGAGGTTGGGTCCATGGAGTGGTATAAGCCAGGGGGTAGGAGTGGTGTCCCTGCCCGAAGTTTGTGGCAGGCTGGAGAGGGATGGCACGAGACAAATGGCTTGGTCACTGTCTTTGGTCCATCCCCTCCAGGGTCCCTAGGGTTGGCCGCTGTCGGCAGACAGGCTACTGGGCTAGATGGACCTTTGGTCTGACCCAGTACGGCCATTCTAAGCTCAGGGCTCAGGGTCGGGGGTCTCGGTGGACCACCTTGATTTTCATGCAAACCTGCTCCTGGGTGGCCAGGCTGGCAGCTCTCCTGCCCTAGACGGCCGCTTTCCTGTGCCTAGTGCAGAGGTCGTGGACGAGGTCCACGATGTCTGCATTGGACCAGGCGGGTGTCCGCCTCTTGCGGTCCTGAGCAAGCTCCCGGGAGCCGCCAGCCTGGTCCCGGGAAGAGGGGAGGGCTGGAGGGCATCGGGTGGCTGGCTCAAGCCATTCCAGGTGCAGGGTCTGCTGGCTGGGTGCTGGCAGGCTTGCACCTGGCACGGGAATCATAGCCAGCCCGTGCCCCTTTAAGGGATCCGGGGCCGGGAGGGGGGCAATAGAGTTTCCCTGGTGTTGGCCAGAGTGGCCGCCAGAGAAAGCTGAGGAGGGCTAGCCTCCCACTAGTTCGAATTAAGGGGCTACACATCCCTTAATTCGAACTAGTAAGTTCGAACTAGGCTTAGTCCTCGTACAATGAGGTTTACCTAGTTCGAACTAAGCGCTCCGCTAGTTCGAATTAAGTTCGAACTAGCAGAGCGCTAGTGTAGCGTCTATGTAGTGTAGACATACCCCACCTGATAAACAAAATTCTGCGGCCAGATAACATATGAAGCAAAATGCAGGACAATGTAGCACTTTAAAGACTAACAAGATGGTTTATTAGATGATGAGCTTTCGTGGGCCAGACCCACTTCCTCAGATCAAATAATGGAAGAAAACAGTCACAACCATATATACCAAAGGATACAATTTAAAAAAAATGAACACACATGAAAAGGACAAATCACATTACAGAACAGAAGGGGGATGTGGGGGGGGGGGGGGGAAAGGAAGGTGAATGCCAGTGAGTTAATGATATTAGAGGTGGGGAAGGGGAAATGTCTGTGAGTTAATAGTATTAGAGGTGATAATTGGGGAAGCTATCTTTGTAATGTGTAAGATAGTTGGGGTCTTTGTTAAGTCCGGTGCGGAGGGTGTCGAATTTTAGCATGAATGCCAGTTCAGAGGATTCCCTTTCAAGTGCAGATTTGAATGTCTTCTGAAGTAGGATGCAGGTTAGCAGGTCATTAAGACTGTGTCCTTTCTGGTTGAAATGACAAGAAACTGTTTTCTCTTTGTGATCTTGTCTGATATCTGTTTTGTGGGCATTAATCCTTTGGCGAAGTGTCTGAGATGTTTGTCCAATGTACATAGCAGACGGACACTTTCGGCACATGATAGCATAGATTATATTTCTGGATGCGCAGGAATATGTGTTCTTGATCTTATAACTCACTTGGTTAGGTCCAATAATGGTATCAGCAGAATGAATATGTGGACAAAGCTGGCAACGGGGTTTGTTGCAAGGGAAGGTACCAGGGTTGGTATTAGTGTGGTATGTCCTGTGGTGGTTGGTAAGAATCATCTTGAGGTTAGGTGGTTGTCTATAGGAGACTATGGGTCTGTCTCCCAGAGCCTCTTTGAGTATGGTATCCTGTGTCAATATAGGCTGTAGTTTATTGATAATGTGTTGGACAGGTTTAAGTTGGGGGTTGTAGGTGATGACAAGTGGTGTTCTATTGTTGGTTTTCTTGGGTCTGTCTTGAAGTAGATGGTTTCTAGGTATTCGTCTGGCTCTTTCAATTTGCTTTTTTATTTCTCTGGGTGGGTAGTTGAGGTTTATAAATGCTTGGTAGAGATCCTGAAGCTTCTGGTCTCTGTCAGTGGGATTAGAGCAGATGCGGTTGTATCGAAGGGCTTGGCTATAGACGATGGATCGTGTGGTGTGTTCTGGATGGGAGCTGGAAGCATGTAGGTAACTGTATGAGTCGGTGGGTTTTCTGTAGAGAGTGGTGTCTAATTTTCCATTGTTGATTTGTACGGTGGTGTCCAGGAAGTGGATCTCTCGTGTAGAATGGTCCAGGCTGAGGTTGATGGTGGGGTGTAGGTTGTTGAAATCTCTGTGGAATATCTCCAGTGTTTCTTGGCCATGCGTCCAGATCATAAAGATGTCATCGATGTACCATAGGTAGACGAGGGGTGAAAGGGGACGGGAGTTGAGGAAACGTTGTTCTAGGTCAGCCATAAAGATGTTAGCATACTGTGGGGCCATGCGTGTACCCATGGCTGTGCCGCTGATCTGGAGGTATAAGTTGTTCTCAAACTGGAAATAATTGTGGGTGAGAACAAAGTTACATAGGTCTGCTATCAGGTTGGCAGTAGTGTCCTCTGGGATAGTGTTTCTAATTGCTTGTAATCCGTCTTCATGTGGGATGTTGGTATATAGAGCTTCTACATCCATGGTGGCAAGGATGGTATTATTGGGGAGGTTATCGATGTTTTGTAGTTTCCTTAGGAAGTCAGTAGTGTCTCGGAGATAGCTGGGGGTATTGGTTACGAAGAGTTTGAGAAGAGTGTCTACATAGCTGGATAGACCAGTAGTGAGCGTGCCAATACCAGAGATGATGGGACGTCTTCATTGGCCCCGTATCTTGTTGTCACAGGCTGCCGTATACCTGATTAAGAAAAGCAGTGTTTTTCTTCTAAAGGGCAAGACCATTTCTGCAAACTGAAGTGAAAACTTACACCCGAGGATCCTTTCCAGAAGAGACCTTGCCAACTCTGCTGCCATTGGTTGAATTGAAAGAAGCCTGGCACATGTTTGGAAGGGAGAAGACTGAGATGGGCTGGGAGAGCAGGTTTCAAGTATCTAAAAAGGGTGTCACAAGGAGGAGGGGGAACAATTGTTCTTGGCCTCTGATACTAGGGCAAGAAGCAATGGGTTTAAATTACAGCAAAGGAGGTTTAAGTTGGACATTAGGAAAAACTTCCTAACTGCCAGGGTGGTTAAACACTGGAATAAGTTACCTAGGGAGGTTATGGAATCTCCATCTCTGGAGATATTTAAGAGCAGATTGGATAGACACCTATCAGGGATGGTCTAGACAGTATTGCCATGAGGTCAGGGGACTGGGCTTGATGACTTCTCAAGTTCCCTTCCCGTTCTAGTATTTTTTTATTCTATGATTCTAAAGAGAAGGATACTGGAGTCCTAAAGGTGAAGAAGCTCTGTCTTCTACTTACTTTCCCTTGAGAACACACTGCTACAGCCCACAAGAGCTTACTCTGAGGATGGTCCATTACAGAGCTGTCATGGTGGGTTGCAGACAGGAGGAGGGTCTGTGAGCTGCTAAAGTTTAGAAAAGCCATGAATGACAAAAATAAAAAAAATGTTTCATGTTGAGTGTAAACTTGCTACAACTTTCTCTAAACCACAGCAGGAGACTGAAACATCCAGCTCCACATACAGTAATTACATCTAATGATGGTGGTGACTTTGCACATACAGGTTGCATCTAGACTGGCAAGTTTTTCCGCAAAAGCAGCCACTTTCCGTTAAAAGCATTTGCGGAAAATCATGCCAATCTAGACGCAGCCACAGGGTGTTCTTACTAACATTTATCTGAGACCGCAAACTTTGGTTTTCTTTGGACAGCTCTTGTAGATGGTAGTTCTTAAATGGATTAAGAATTCTCACTCCTACGAACAGCTCATATAGCTCTGACACACTACAGCATAGCATTCTGGTCATTAACTGCAATGATCACTGATTTCCTTTGAGAGAACTGTTCTATTAAATATGTCAGTCCAAAGTGACCTTCAGTGAGATTTCTGTATAAAAAAAGCATCCAATGGCCTTGCACAGCAAAATGGTACAATTCTAACAATAAACATTGGCGATCATAATACAAAATAGGAAGGGTTAGAGAATTAATATAGGTAATTAATCTCCATTCTCAAATGAGTAGCCTAGCAAATGTTGAGCTTCTGCGGGTTATCACTTCATGTAAGTTTGAGAGATGCCCTTTGGATCTGCACATTGTTTTCAGTGGCCACAACTAATGCAAAGCCAAATCTTCTAAGCCCAGGATAAATCACCACGTTGCTGTTTTATGACACCTCTATACTAGAGAAGTCCCAGTGTTTGGATGTGACACTGGTAGGGAGTGCAGCAGAGGGCTGATGCTTTACTTGAAGCTGGTTGCTATTTCTTCCCCTCCAGTTATTCAACTTATCTGCTTTTGTCAGGCCCTGTAAAGATCACAGCATCTCTAGACAGCCTTTGATGTCTTCAGGTCCTGTCCTCCCAGGAGAAAGAAAGCTGTGCTAAAACACTACCTCTCGGCTCCTGGGCCTATTCATTCATGCGTTCAGAAAAATCCACTAATTTTTTGCGGCTTCAGTCTTTTGTCCCAAAAATAAGACAACCCTTGTACACAATTTTCTGAGATGCTGAGAACCCACAATGTCCATTGACTTAAAAAAATGGAGGTGCACAAATGTAGTGAATATTTATGAAAAATGTGACCATAATACTTATGTGATTATTCATTAAAGTACTTGTTCATATGAACAATATGTCAGCACCGTGCCTCTGTCAAGTTTTCTAAATGCTAAATATTATAAAAGGTCCCTTTAAAAATATTGGCCTTCTCAATTCACTGGGTGTTTAGTACAAGTATTACATTTGTAAATTATTCTGACATGACAGGTAACTAAATAGTTGGAGTCAAATGAAGCTTAAGTGTAGAGACTGCCAAATCAGTTTGGTTCTTATCTACCTTGCTATTCTAGCTGATACTAAAGCTTTATATTCGTGAAATTGTTCTCCACAATTCTAGAGAAATACTTATTTAATTAAATATTTATTCTTTCGTATGTCACACCTTTGGTTTGTGCATTAGACAATGATCTTTGGAGGTGACATGTCCATCCACGTTAGGAAAGTGACTCATATATAGAAAGAATAGCTATCTGATTGACAGCTGAGATTTGGCAGGAAGAGGCCACCTTGACTGATGTGCGTCTATGCCCTCTTATGCATGGTCTAGCTGTTTTGTCTTTCAAAATAAATTTTGTAAATAATACTAGTTTAATTTTCTAAATCACTGTTGATTCAGGCCAGTTGAGAGAGTGAGGAAAAGATGCAGGTATTTGGCAGAAGACTCAGCTCTATTCTTGTTCTACCAATTAAAGGGTGGGTGAAAGCAATACTCAAACATTATAATCTCGAAATTTTGGGGAGGGAAAGGATTTTAACAAAAACAATGAATTCAGGGAGAAGAGGATCACAGCTTCTGTTTCTTATTTACATATCATCCCTTTTAATTGCAAACTCTAGTTAGAAATCATCTTCTCAAAAATGAAATCTTCTAATGTTGTGACCAAAAATATCACCATGTTCATTCCATCAGTAATTGAAGGAGAAGTTGGTTAGGATTCAAATTGAATAATGCACATTCTGTGCAGATGCGATTTTATGTCTTTCTTCCTAAGTCATTACTTCTAATTAATGACTCGTTAATAGTCCAACAGCAGAGTGATGACAGACTCCCTTGCTTGTGCAGTGTGCCTCTGGAAAGTGTGAAGTAAAAATGGGCAAACATGTTTGCCTAATTTTGAACTCACTCCAGCATTACTGACTTGAAAGTTTTGAATTCTGATGAGCAGGAGTGGGTGGGGAGGAGAAGGGAGAGGCAGAAAACAACTGGAATGGAAAATCCAGTACAGAGAAACTGGCACCCTATCTATATTACCAGCTTGTCTAGATTAATAGCTAGGGTGTGCAAGTTGGGATGTATTATAGTGCAGGAGCCTGCTGTGCATTAACTATCCATGTCATTGTCAGCCGACGGTCAGGGCAGTGTGTGTGTGTGTGTGTGTGTCTCCTAAGTCTTTGACTGCTAAGACACGAAGTCTCATCACAGCGGGCAGCCAGAAGGCTGAAAGGAGCCCCGAGAGTTTAACTTCCGTGACTTTACTGCTAGGACCACAGTCCCGTCGCAGAGGGTAGCCAAACAGGCTAACAGACGCCCCAGTGTGTAGGAAGAGCTTATTACACCTTAGATTTTAGCTGCTAGAACACAAAGTTCCTTCGCAGCGGGCAGCCTGGGAAAGGCTGGAAATGTGCCCCAACGGATCTTGTCACCTGGGAGTGACACAGATCCAAACGCCCAAGCTCTCCCTATGTCTGTCCCTTTATGACCAGCTGACGTTCTTTTAAATTGTGCTTGGTTCTATTACAGCAACTGAAGGAGTCAGGTTAAAACTTAAACAGTTACAGGTTTATTAAAGGAACTTATAAATCATATGGTTACAATGGCTATTGCTCTATTTCTTAAATGCTAGCAAAATATCTATATAGATCTTAAAAAGTGGTTACAGGAAAAAGGTAAAGATAGAAAATAGAAATAATGGTACCAAATGACAGCTTAATCTTTAAAGAGCTCTAACACTATGTATATATACTTAAACAAAGGACCACATCCAGGTACAATTTTTACCCCCTTCTGTGCCTCTCGACTCCAGCGTGTCAGGCCAGGGCCGGTCTCTCAATTCCTCGGAAAGACGAATACGTGATGGGCGTCCCCTCTGGAACCTCGGGAGGTCAAACACCAAACCCGACCAGCAGATAGGTGGTAGATTGACACACAAAGCAAGTGTGCTGCTGTACCCATCTTTATACCCATGGGGGCCCGTATTCTCTTTCTTATCTTAAGAGGCCAAATTTTACTGGTCCGTTCTGTGGCGCCAGTTCTTACAAGCAAGTTTCAAGTTAATTTACACTTGTAAGAGAGGAAGATAGCTAAATTAGGACTGCTGGATGTTCTTGTTGAGCGGGAGATTCCTCCCCCCGCGGACAGTTGTGTGTTCGTATCAATATGGGTTAAGTCAAGGGCATGATGTACAGCCTCTTGGTCAACAATTAGTTTGACCACCCTCCTATCTCTGCTTACAGTTTGTCACGGTCACTGAGCCAGCATATCTAAACCTCCTGCTCCGAGGTTTTCAAAGAATATGCTGTTTTCCTGCTCTGATGTGCCCTGCATGGTTTCAAGCAGACAAAGATGGATGTTAAAATGGGGGTTCACGTCTGGCTACAGTCATCCTTGCAATAGTTCACTGAAAGTTCACTAGGGCGCTCTGCTGCACTCCTGTCTCAAAGCAGAGTAAATCAAAGTGTGCTAGGGACTTTTTAGAGTTCAGTCATACAGTCCACATGGACATATTTAGTGCACAGCTAGCTGGTATGCTGTAGATGTGCACCCACCTTACAAACCACCTTGCAAAGGTAGAGCAGTTAGTTGCTATTGTGTGTCTCTGGAGGAGTGAAGAGCAAGAGTACCATGGACAGCTCACTTCATGCAGGACTGAAGTTCCAAGGAAAGCTGTGGAAGACCAGTGCCGCTTGGCCGGCAGGAAGAATAACAGGACCAGTAGAAGCTCCTGTGCAGTCAGGCTGAAGCCTCAGGAATGGGGGGAGGGGAGAGAACTGAGCACAGAAGAGGTACTAAGCTGGGCCCTGGCTGGATGGTTGAAGAAGACAGTGCCGTGTATCTGGAAGAAGCCTTAGAACTATGGCCCCATACCAGGGCTGAGATAAGAACTTGGACTGTATACCCTGGGTGGTGTGTGTGGGGCGGGGGGGAGAGGGGTTCTGTACATGGCTCCACCAGAAGACTGAGACTCTGAGGACCTGCTGAGAGAGCCAATGGTTAAGGGGGGAGGCAGAGCTTACATGCTTGTGAGACGTGGCTGCCACCATATTGCAAGACTAAAAAGCAAACTCATACCACACCAACCAAAGGTGGCTTTCTGTGAGAGCCAGGTGCTGCTCCTGTTATGGTTCCCTGTGAACTCCGTAGCTCCTCTAGTATGTTTCCCTTTTTCAGGATGAAAGGCTGCTGAGGGTGCAAGTTTTTTTGTTGTTGTTGCTTTGAAGATATTTCACTAGTTAATGGAAACAGGAAATAGCAGTTGTGTGAGAACCATCTTTGTGGTGGGAGAAAGACAAAGTCAGATTAATCAAATGTCTACAAAATAAAACATGTATCAGAGCTATAATTAGATATTTGGATTGTTGCCATCAGCAGGTAAAACTTGCTCCAGTGGTAGTCCTCAATCTCTCATTGCAAGAGGAATAGATTGTTCCCCCATCCTGTACTTTGCCGAATATTACCCCCTACAATGCACATTTTATAATTCTACAGTAACTTGCCTGCAATTGAGCTCAATGTGGTATTGTAGTGGTGTCATCTATTACCCTCACCCTTCCCTCTCATGCTTCTTTCCCTGGTGCTAAACTACCACAAAAAGTCTGGGCGGATTCTTAAGTAGACCTCATGGGTTTAATATTTAATACAGTAACTGTATTTACAATGCAATTACACTGCATTTGTTATTTGGATGTGTATAATTTAGGGCTGTCAATTAGTGGGTGTTAATGCCTGCGATTAACGCACGGCAGAATTAACACATTAAAAAAATTAACTCAAGTTAATCGTAGAGGTCAGCAATCCAGCATGAGCTGCTCTAGAGCCCGTCCCAGGTAAAGTGTAATAATGCAAACCGCCACCAGAGGGTGCACAGAAAAACAAAGCCACCAGAAAAGAGGGAAAAAATGCAGAAGGAACCAACCAGGGGCCATGCCCAGCTTGACCTGTTGCTCACAAACAGGGAGGAACTAGTAGGGGAAGTAGAGGTTCGTGACAGCCTGGGAAGCAGTGATCATGAGATGGTAGATTTCAGGATCCTGAAAAAAGGAAGAATAGAGAGTAGCAAAATACTCATCCTGGACTTCAAAAGAGCAGATTTTGACTCCCTCAGAGAACTGATGGGCAGGATCCCTTGGGATGCTAACATGAAAGGGAAAGAAGTCGAGGAGAGCTGGTAGTATTTTAAAGAAGCCTTATTAAAGGCACAGGAAGAAACCATCCCGATGCACAGTAAGAAAAGCAAAAATGGTAGTCGACCAGATTGGCTTATCGGGGAAATCCTTGGTGAGCTTAAACACAAAAAGGAAGCTTATAAGAAGTGGAAACTTAGACAGATGACTAGGGAGGAGTATAAAATACATTGCTTGAGAATGCAGGGAGTTATCAGGAAGGCAAAAGCGCAATTGGAATTGCAGCTAGCAAGGGATGTGAAGGGTAACAAGAAAGGTTTCTACAGGCATGTTAGCAATAAGAGAGATATCAGAGAGGGAATGGGGCCCTTATTGGATGAGGAAGGTAACCTAGTGAGAGATGATGTGGGAAAAGCTGAAGTACTCAATGCCTTCTTTGCCTCTGTCTTCACAGACAAGGTCAGCTCCCACACTACTGCACTAGATAACGCAGTATGGGAAGGTGGTAGGCAGCCCTTGGTGCAGAAAGAATAGGCTAGGAACTATTTAGAAAAACTAGACATACACAAATCCATGGGTCCGGATTTAATGCCTCTGAGAGTATTGAGGGACTTGGCAAGCGTCATGGAAGAGCCTTTGGCCATTATCTTTGAAAACTCATGGAGATCAGCAGAGATCCTGGATGACTGGAAAAAGGCAAATGTAGTGCTGATCTTTAAAAAAGGGAAGGAGGACAATCCAGGGAACTACAGACCAGTCAGCCTTACCTCAGTACCCAGAAAAATCATGGAGGGGATCCTCAAGGAATCCATTTTGAAGCACTTGGAAGAGTGGAAAGTGATCAGGAATAGTCAACATGGATTCACCAAGGGCAAGTCATGCCTGACCAATCTGATTAGCTTCTGTGATGAGGTAACTGGCTCTGTGGATATGGGAAAGTCAGTGGATGTGATATACCCACAATATTCTTGCCAGCAAGTTAAGGAAGTATGGATTGGATAACTGGACTGTAAGATGGATAGAAAGCTGGCTAGACTGTCAGGCTGGATAGGATGTGATCACCAGCTTGATGTCAGGTTGGTGGCCAATTTCTAGCAGAGTGCCCCAAGGTTCGGTTCTAGAGCTGGTTTTGTTCAACATCTTTATTAATGACCTGGATTAGGGGATGGATTGCACCTTCAGCAAGTTTGCGGATGACACTAAGGTAGTGGGGAGAGGTAGATATGCTGGAGGGCAGGGATAGGGTTCAGAATGACCTAGACAGATTAAAGGATTGAACCAAAATAAATTTGATGAGGTTCAACAAGGACAAATGTAGAATCCTGCACTTGGGATGGAAGAATCCCAAGCATTGTTACAGGCTAGGGACCCAATGGCTAAGTATCAGTTCTGCAGAAAAGGACCTGGGGATTACACTGGATTAGAAGCTGGATATGAGTCAACACTATGCCCTTGTAGCCAAGAAGGCTAATGGCATATTAGGGTACATTAGGAGGAGCATTGCCAGCAGATCTAGATTAGTGATTATTCTCCTTTATTCAGCTCTGGTGAGGCCACATCTGAAGTAGTGTGTCCCGTTCTGGGCCCCTCACTATAGAAAGGATGTGGATGCATTGGAGAGGGTCCAGCAGAAGACAACCAAAATGATTAGGGGGCTGGAGCACATGACCTATGAGGAGAGGCTGAGGGACGTGGGTTTATTTAGTCTGCAGAAGAGAAGAATGAGGGGGGCTTTGATAGCAGCCTTCAGGTTCCTGAAGGGAGGTTCCAAAGAGGATGGAGAGAGGCTGTTCTCAGTAGTGACGGATGGCAGAACAAGGAGCAATGGTCTCAAGTTACAGTGGGGGAGGTTTAGGTTGGATATTAGGAAAACCTATTTCACTAGGAGGGTGGTGAAGCACTGGAATGAGTTACCTAGGGAGGTGGTAGAATCTCCATCACTAGAAGTTTAAGTCTGGGCTTGACAAAGCCCTGGATGGGTTGATTTAGTTGGGATTGGTCCTGTTTTGGGCGGGGAGCTGGATTTGATGACCCTCCTGAGGTCTTTTCCAGCTCTATGATTCTATGATTATTCTTTCTTCCATCTTAAGCCAAGCTGCCCTTTGGGCCTCGTGACACATCTGGCTTTGGGTTTTGTGGGAATTAAAAATTGTAAAGGAGAATCTTGGCTTCTTAAACCAATACCTGGTCCCTTTTCTTGTAGCATGAAAACAGCATGCAGCTGGGCTTCACTTCTCTAACAGGAGCCTGAGGTGGGAAAACCCAAAGGCCCTTCCACAGTCCTTTGCCACGTTCCTTGTGGAAACTGAGTCAGGTATGTTTGTGGAGCATCCCAGAGTTTCCTAGCACTAGCATGCGCCAAAATCCTTATGTTACCTCTGTTCTTGGTGAGCTGAGTTCAGTGGACAGGAGCCTGTTAATTATGTGTAGTGATCAGGCAATGCGGCATGTAAAATGGCCTTGGCTTGGCGAGCATGGGATTGGAACTGAGGAGATCTGGGTTCAATTCTCAGTGGTTCCCCCAGAAATGTATGCTGTGACCTAGCTTAATTTTTCCATTTCTCATCTTTTAAATGGGGGTGGCATTTCCTTTGTCAGTCTTACCTATTAGACGATAAGACCTTGAGGGCAGGGATCCTCTGCTGTTATGCCTCAAGGGCATTACTGTAATCCACCAAATAAGAAGTCACATCTAAAATGCACATGCAGTCTGTTCTAGATGACTTGCTGGCATTTGCTCCACTAGAGAATTCATTCCTACATGTGTTATAATAGCCAGTATAGTGGTGGTGCTTATTGTAGATACCACTCTGTGGAGGAAAAAGAAGCTGCACTAACAGGGGTAATTTAAAACCCACCTCCTTCTACTGAACTGAGGACCACAGCTCAAAGCAGGGTACACGTCTAGCCTAAAGGCTTGGTTATGTCCTTTTACTAACTTCCCTCAATCAGCTTGAACATAATTTTTTGTTCATTTAAAATTGCTCTTCCAAAGCGTTCTTTAAACTCATTTAGACATTTCCCTGGATGATCAATTATCTCAATTCACTTCAAGTTCTCCAGCATTTGCATTTCCTATGATAGCAATAAATGAAATTCAGTGATAAACTCTCTTAAGTGTATTGAATTGCCACAGATCAACATTCTCCCTTCGTTTAAGGCTTCCTGAGGTACTTAATTACACGCAATATAAGAACATAAGAATAGTCATACTGGGTCACTCCAAAGGTCCATCCAGCCCAGCATCCTGTCTGCCGACAGTGGCCAATGCCAGGTGCCCCAGAGGGAGTGAATCGAACAGGTAATGATCAAGCGATCTCCCTCCTGCCATCCATCTCCACCCTTGACAAGCAGAGGCTAGGGACACCATTCCTTCCCCATACTGGCTAATAGCCATTAATGGACTTAACTGCCATGAATTTATCTAGTTCTCTTTTAAACCCTGTTATAGTCCTAGCCTTCACAACCTCCTCAGGCAAGGAATTCCACAGATTGACTATGCGCTGTGTGAATAAGAACTTCCTTTTATTTATTTTAAACCTGCCGCTCATTAGTTTCATTTGGTGGCCCCTAGTTCTTATATTATGGGAACAAGTAAATAACTTTTCCTTATTCACTTTCTCCACAGCACTCATGATTTTATAGACCGCTATCATATCCCCCCTTTTCCAAGCTGAAAAGTCCCAGTCTCTTTAATCTCGCCTCATATGGGACCCGTTCCAAACCCCTAATCTTTTTAGTTGCCCTTATCTGAACCTTTTCTAATGCCAAGATATCTTTTTTTAAATGAGGAGGCCACATCTGTACTCAGTATTCAAGATGTGGGTGTACCATGGATTTATATAAGGGTAATAAGATATTCTCCATCTTATTCTCTATCCCTTTTTTAATGATTCCTAATATCGTGTTTGCTTTTTTGACTGCTGCTGCACACTGCATGGATGTCTTCAGAGAACTAGCCACGATGATTCCAAGATCTCTTTCCTGATTAGTTGTAGCTAAATTAGCCCCCATCATATTATATATATAGTTGGGGTTATGTTTTCCAATGTGCATTACTTTACATTTATCCACATGAAATTTCATTTGCCATTTTGTTGCCCAATCACTTAGTTTGGTGAGATCTTTTTGAAGTTCTTCACAGTCTGCTTTGGTCGTAACTACCTTGAGCAGTTTAGTATCGTCTGCAAACTTTGCCACCTCACTGTTTACCCCTTTCTCCAGATCATTTATGAATAAGTTGAATAGGATTGGTCCTAGGACTGATCCTTGGGGAACACCACTAGTTACCCCTCTCCATTCTGAAAATTTACCATTTATTTCTACCCTTTGTTTCCTGTCTTTTAACCAGTTCTCAGTCCATGAAGGGATCTTCCCTGTTATTCCATGACAACTTAATTTACGTAAGAGCCTTTGGTGAGAGACCTTGTTAAGGCTTTCTGGAAATATAAGTACACTATATCTACTGGATCCCCCTTGTCCACATGTTTGTTGACCCCATCAAAGAACTCTAATAGATTAGTAAGACATGATTTCCCTTTACAGAAACCATGTTGACTTTTGCCCAACAAATTATGTTCTTCTATGTGTCTGACAATTTTATTCTTTACTATTGCTTCAACTAATTTGCCCAGTACTGACATTAGACTTACTGGTCTGTAATTGCCGGGATCCCCTCTAGAGCTCTTTTTAAATATTGGCGTTACATTAGCTATCTTTCAGTCATCGGGTACAGAAGCTGATTTAAAGGATAGGTTACAAACCATAATTAATAGTTCTTCCATTTCACATTTGAGTTCTTTCAGAACTCTTGCGTGAATGCCATCTGGTTCCGGCGACTTGTTACTATTAAGTTTATCAATTAATTCCAAAACCTTCCTGATAGCCCTGCCCCCTGACTAAGGCTCAGTCAATGAACAGAGGCTTCTAGATTTCACAGCTTCCAACTGCCAGCCACAGCACACACTCCTTCAAACAAACAAAACAAACAGACAAACACAGGCTCAGCACACAGCAAGTAATCCTCCCCCCCCCCCCCCCCCACAAACACACACTACAAACAGCCACTTATCTCAAGGGTCCCGTATTTGCTCCTCCTTTACCTGGAAAACTCCCTGTTTGCTGCCCCTGGTTGCACAGCTATATAGCTTATAGCTCTTTAATATTCCTCTTAATCTTCTGAACATTTGGAACTGAATTTAGTCTCATCAAGTTGTAGGAATGGAGGAAGTGTCCAAGGTGACTTTACACTTCCCTTATTCTTGGGCTGGGTGAAGACTTGCCTCATTCTGGTGTACTATAGAGCAGTCTCATGCCTTCTTTAGCATACACCCAACTAAGTATGGCTGCAAAGAGCTATTCCAACATCCAGGAGTCACCCAAAGTATGAAAGATTGGGGCTGTCAGTCAAATTGTGAACATTGTTCCTTTTCAGGGGTTCCACTTTGTAGTACATTGATTGTAGGTTATAGCATTCATTTTGTGTAGTGAAGACTTAAAGCCTAGTGGAATAACTGTCTAAGAAGCAGGCACAAAGCAATTAAGAGTCATCAGTGCTGATTGACTCTGCCTTATTGGAATAACAGGTTTTCTTCTGGTAGGGCCCTTGATGTTGTCTTCTTGTAAAGAATCATTCAGTGCTGAGGGGAGGGAGGAGGAGGATTTCCCTAGCAGAATCATATAAGCAATAAGAGGGGAACAGACTGTTTTAAAAGGTGGTTGCTGCTCTGGGTGAAGCACCAACCACCCCCACATACCTGAAGACTTCAGCTGTGAGAGGGGTCTCCCTACACCCAAGTCTGTGACTGCTGAGTTGACCTCAGCCTCATGGATGCATCTTGAGACTGGGTTGTTGTAGGGTTTTTTTCAGAGCTCTGTTGTACTCCAGAGCAGTTAGAATGAAGTGACTGAGTAAGGAATACCTTGCTGAATTAAGGCTGTGTCCGTTACTTGCCTGTCATGTTGTCCCTGAAGGATTTACTCTAAGCTCAGAGTGCACACAGCCAGCTGGAACTCTGATGTAGCATGCATAAACAACTGAGGCTTGGGTGTAGCCAGCGGTGATGCATTGGGGCTATTTTACAGCTTATGAATTCTGAGTGGCATCACGAAGTTGTATTATGGAAAAACTACCATATTGTGAACACCTCCACCTGTATCTGTGGATCCACTATCGCTGACCAGTCCTGAAATATATACACAGCAGAGAGATTTAAAGAGAAATACTTAAGTTTAATAACTCCTTAAATCTCCTAAAGATTATCCAAAAAGTAGCTCAAACCTTGAATATCATCTAACTTGAACAGTTGAAGGGAGGGGGTAGGTAAAAGCAGTGCAAAATGACTAGGAGTAAAGTAAAAGAGGCTAAGTGACCAGGAGGGGGTTAAATAAAGACCACACAGGGTCACGGAAAACAGACAAGAGATGCAAGTGTGGAACAAGGGAGCACAAGGTCACCAAAGCTGGGTGAGGGACTCCAGGGCTACGTCTACACTATAGAGTTTTTGCACAAAAACTCCTGGAGCATCCATCCTACAAGTGTGTTTTTGCACATGAAGAAGTACAGTAGATTGTAAGAAGACAGGGATTTTTGCACAAGAATTATTCTTCTTTCTACGAGGAATAAGCCTTTTTGCACAAACGCTCTTGCGCAAAAAGGCGTGTGTGGACGGACAACAGGAAACCCCTATCGGAAAAAAGAAACCCCTATCGGAAACCCCTATCGGAACCCCTATCGGAAAAAGCACTGGTGCTCTGATGACCATTCTGTGAATGACCATCAGAGCTTTCTTGCGCAAGAGCATCCATGGCAGTGTGGACATTCTTTGTGCAAAAGCACATCTCTTGCGCAGGTACCTGAGAGTTAAATCATAACCAGGAGCTTCACAGTGCTTGGGTGGATTTCTAGGGGATGGATGTACCAGGGAGTCTGAAAGGTCAGCACTGTGCCCAAAAAGTAGGGTTGCCAGGTGTCTGGTTTTCACCTGGACAGTCTGTTATTTCTGGCCCCTGTCCAGTAAAAAAAAAAAAAAACAGAAAATACCGGACATGTAACATGTCCGGTATTTTCTGTTTTTCTTGGCTGGCTGGCTGGCGGGGACAGTGTTCCCCTGCTGTGTCTGGCGTCAGCAGGGGGAAGCGAGGAGCACATGGATTCTTAAAGGCGAAGCGACCTTTTTTTGGTCTTTCTTTTTTCTTTTCTTTTTTTTCACAACCAAGTTTTTTTCCTGCCATGTTTGGGATTTTTGGTGAAAGCATCTGGCAAGCCTACCAAAAAGGCTAGAGTAAAACACTTGGGTGGGGAATGGAGGTGCCCCTAGGCACAGTATCAGGACACAAGCCTACGGACCTGAGATTGGGGCATTAGTGGATTCTGAGGATCTATGTGCCAGGGAATCCAGAGCACAGAAGCTTGCATTGCCTTCATAGCAGCTCTAATGGGTGACCAGCAGGGGGATCTGTAACAGTGTAAATATTCAAGCTAACTAAAAAATAGAAATCCCTTCCCCTGTGTGTAGGTTTTTTTAAGTTTATTTTCTCCTCAACCCACTGATCTCTTCTTTTATAAAAAGAGGTTCCTTGGTGGTGGGGGGATCACTTTAGCTTTCTTGAAGTAGAAATTGTCTGCTTCCCCTTGCCCACCTAGAAGATTCTTGTCCATTTCACTAAACCTGAAACTTTCCCATTGAAAATGTTGATCTTGCAAAAGGGCACTTTCCACCGGGCACTCATCCCAGCAGGAGAGATGCATCTCACATCCCTTTTCTCTTTGTGATGCCCACAATGCTGGGGGATGGGAGGTAGACCTGTTACTTCCTCTGAGGCTAGCACACTGCTCTTATTCTGGAAGAATTCTCCAGTGGTCAGATCTGCCTGTTTTTTGTGGAATAGCCAATAGCAGAACAGAAAAATGGGTACTCTTGGAGCATACTTATCCTACCTCCTATTTGTCATATTTGATTTAAGGCTGGCAGATGCCAAGTATATGTTCTTATATTCCTGTGTATATTGTTCATTCATTTTATACTCCTATAAAAAGGTTCCGCCTTCAGTGCACAGGTGTGACAAAGAACAAGGGGACAATGGGCCTGAGGCCCACAGGGTGGGGGAGAGGGGTTTCAATAGGACAGTACGTGTAAGAAATTTAAGTTACTTTCACCCCTGTAAATGACTTTGACTTGAGCACTGGTTAAAATGGAAGGGAGAAAACTCTAAATCAGTGGTCCCCAACCTTTTTGGGGCTGCTGGGCACCCAAGGGTGGGGCCGCCCATGCGCCAAATGCCCGCCGGCACCGCGCACGTGCTGCATGCCCAGGGCAGGGGACACCCATGTGCTGCGCGCCTGGGGCTGGCACTGCGCATGTGCCTCATGCCTGGGACCAGAACCGCGCATGTGCCGCATGCCCGGGGCCGGCACCATGCATGTGCTGCACGCCTAGGGCAGGGGCCACCCATGCACCGTGTGCCTGGGGGCAAGGCCGCCCATGCGCCACACACCCGGGGTCAGCACCGCGCATGTGCCGCGCGCATGGTGCAGGGCCGGCCCAGATCATTCAGCGGGTGCACATAAATGCCCCGGCGGGCGCCAATGCACCCACAGGCACCACGTTGGGGACCACTGCTCTAAATGGTTTTAAAAAGTGAAGGGAAAGGAGACTAGTTACTGCTGTGCCACACAACTGTAACACAAGCATTCCAAGTGATGTGACAAAAACCAAGGGCAGAGTGTCCTCTGAGTGTCCTCAGCCATTTTACCTCTTACATTTCTGCCAGTTCCACTGCATGTTCAGACTCACAGTAATCTGCCAATGCAGCTTTCCCAGAGGATGAATATCTGCCTTATCACTGCTGCTCCTAAAGCCATATCAGCACTGCAGCTCTTGGAAATAATGGTTTCAACTCCAAACTGAGAGACATGGATTCAAAGAGTACAAGGAAGTAGCTCATCTATTGGGAGCTTTTCATGTCTAATGCTCTAAATTGCAGTTTTAATTAAATTGGCCAATGCAGTTAATAGGTCCCAGTATTGTAGAGATTTAGAATGATATAATAAAATATTTTCAGGAGAGAGGCAATAAAATGACCCTCTTCTTTTCAGTATTTGATGACCGTCAGAAGGGAAAGAGCATTATTTAGCTTGTTGATAATTTAGACGACTGATAGCAAAGAATTCACTTTTCTCTAAGGCTGTTCCTTAAAAGTTTTATCTATTCCATTAAAAATACCCTTCCCCTCACACATGCTCTCTCAAACATTTCTAAAGAACTTCTGTGGGGAAATCTTTCTGAACCCACTTTTCTTCAGCATCCTTCTAGCAATCAATCCCATTGCACAGCTGGTCACTTACTGCCTGTGTAGGATAAGATACTATGAACTTCAGAATGCATATGTGAAGGCAGTGGATTAATTTTTGCTTTCATTTGCACTGGTTTAAGTCCAGAGTAATACCATTAACATTAAGGAGGGAGGGAGTTTATGAACTACACTGAAATAATCAAAATAAGGCCAGCAGACTCGAATTTGGACAATTCTGCTTTCATTTACACTGATTTCTCCTCACTCAAGTCAGTGCTGCTGCAACAGTATAACCAAGAGAACGATTAAGCTCATCAATGAAAACCTACAAAACTTAAAGTCCTCAGTTAGCCCTCAAATATAGCTCTTACTAATTCAATGAAGGTGACTTATATCAGTTGAGGATTAGGTCCTTACCAGTCAATGTTTTAAATTGAGCAGAATATAAACAAGAAAGCAGAGTTATCTTTAGGATAACTTGTGCAACCATGGTTACTGTATTAGAAATGTGCATTGTAAATGTTCTTTTAATTGACCATGCTCACAAGACACACACAACAATAAAAATGGTGAAAAGGAGCACAACCTCTGAGCTTCTAGCTGCTCCACATTTCATATTTTTGAGTGTTTTTTATCACAACCTTCAGTGCAGTCAGCTCACTACAAAGCAGGTTTGTTTGCTTTAGTGCAGAGCAGGCACAAGAAGAAAAATGTCATCTATTGAGTCACTGATCTGGTAGTTGTCTGACTCTTTTTACCAACAGAAAAAAAGAAGAAAGAACCATAACTCTACACTCTAGACATACAATTCAAATTAAAAGGAGCAGGCAGATGTAAGGGGACAGTTACCCCTTACTAAAACTCTGTGGGAGTTTTTGGTTTGCCAGCTCGCAGTATCTGAAGGGGAAGAGTTCATGAGACTGACTGACCCCAGAGACAATAGAAAGCAGCCAGCACTCCAGCTCAGCCTGATTGACAGGTTGGACAGGCCAGTGAGGAAGGGGAGAGGCCAGGCCCCGTCCTCCCTGTGAGCTGGGATTGTTCTGGCTCTCTCTCTCTCTGAACAAACAAGCTGTGTGCAGAAGAGGTCCTGCAAAGACAGAGAGCTGAAGAGAGCAGTGCAAGCTGTATGAAGAAGTCCTGCAAAAGGAACAGAGAGCTGAGACACTGCTAAGAGGAGTGCAAGCTGTGCTGAGGGGCAGTTTTTGCAGCAGCAGAGCCAGGCATACACAACTCAAGGAGAGCAGACCCTGTGTTGAGCAGCAGACTGGCAGGGCTCAGAGAGCAAAAAGGAACAGAGAAGCAACACAAGGTCCTGGAACTGGCCAAGCAGCACAGCCTGCAGCTGGATGTGGTGAGCACCTGGGACCAGCAAAGTGTGGGGAAAGGCTCTGGACTGGGAGAGGGGTCTGGCCACTTCGAGCTTGAGACTGTGTGGTCACTACCAGAGCTAGCGTGTCCAGCCTGTAGCCCCCCCTGCAGCATATCCAGGGCCTCTAAGAAAGAGACTGTGGACTGCCCTTATACTCTGCAGGCTGCTGTTTTGATGTCCCTGTGCTACAGAGCAGAGCTGTGTGTTCTCATTTAACCATTCTCATTTTTTTCTTATTCTTTTCTCTTTAATCCGTTGTTGTTTAATAAATTGTATTTGCTTTGAACCTTATGAAGTGATCACTGGGCCAAGAAGGCCTGCAGTGTAAAGAGAGCACCTCGGAGTGGGGACACCCTAACTCCTGCCCCTAGTGACTACAAGGTCAGGGATTAAGCCCCAGGAAACCTGGGCCCAGCCTTGTTGGTGTTTCAAGGGCTCTGCTACTCAGGAGAGTGGAGGGGGAGCCCTCAGGATCAGGGAGCCGTGGGGTAAAGGAAGTGGGAGCGGGGACTCAGATCCTTTCGCTGGTTCATTTCACCGGGGTGTATAGAAGCCAGGAAAGTTCCCCACAATAGCGGGACCATTCCCCCGCTTACACAGAGCAACATTCTGACATTATTCCTCATCTTGTGTCTTAGTATTTTTTTCACATGATCTCATAAATGCATTAGAGTTTCAGAACTCAAATGTAATGAATTTCAGTAACAAGTTACAGCATCTTGCTTTTATTCAATCACCTGTTAATATGATCTCCCTTTTAAATTTGATCACATCTCAGAAATCAAATCACTTACTAAAATAATGGAACTTCTACCTTCTCTTTTGATTGTCTGTAGTTAATATAAAAGGCCAAAAGTCTGAATTCAGTTTGTCCCCAGATTAAGCAGCAGGTGCTGTGATAACAACATCCCTCCTATGTGTATGGTAAAGCTATAATCTAAAGATTCCTAAGGGTCCGATTTGTCCTGCTTCCATCAGTTTTACACCATAGACTTCACTGAAGTTAATCCTAATATATGGGCTGATTCTTTGACTATGAAGGCTACTCTAGTGACTAAGGGCATGTCTACACTAGGAAACTATTTGAAAATAACTAAATTTGACTTAACTCTCAATTTTACAAAATCGAAATAACATGTCCCCACTACCGAGAAGCCTTGAAATCAGTCCAAGGCAGGCTATGTTAATGAGGACACACTACCTTGACTGAGAGCCCCAGGAAGCACTGGGAAGTAATTAGTTCAAATTGCTCTAGGGAGTAGTTATTTTGAAATAGCAGCACCGGAGTATCCAGACTACCACTATTTCAAAATAACTATTTCTGAATTAGCATTATTCTCAGAGGAAAGCAGAAGTACAGATTTCGAATTAAGTGGCTCATTATTTTGAAAATAACGGGCTTGGTAGTATGAATGCTCCGCTTATACATTTGACCTTAGTGGGGGTTATTTCAAAATAAAGCCTTAGTGCAGACTAGGGCTAAGTGACCTCCAGTCAGTTCCCAGCCACTGACTTCTTATGTGAGCTTGGGCAAGTCACTTAATCTATCTTATTACCCAGTTTTTCAATTGGGAAGATAGGATAAAATGCCTCTTCCCATGGGTGTTGTGAAGATAAAATGCATTTTATGATTTGGAGGTTACTACACTAGTGCAGGCCATAGAAATATATAAATAATTAGCTCTCATTCTCATTGAAGATGGGAGATGGATTGGGTTAGTCCACGGTTGTGAGAGGAGAACTGGGTCCTCAGCCTTCAAGGAGACTTCCTGGTGAGGGTTGCTTTGATCACTCAGACCTGCTTCTTACGCTCACAATTTGTAGAGCATAGGAGTGTTCATTTGCAGCAAACTTAATTTAAATTTACTTTCTTTCTTTGCAGATCCCTTTGGATCTACTCCACCTCCTCCTGTTCACTGTGCAATTAAGAATTTAAATAGGACTGTGATAGCACAGCACAAGAGAGAGGTCTCTGTGGATAGGCACTTCATTTCCATCCTGTCTGTTGCAATGGCAAATTCCAGCATCTTTTCCCAGGGTGGACAGATATATTGTGCCTGGTGAATCATTTGCCTTCCCTGGGAATAGCTATGTGAGTGCAATTTTCAAAGGCTCGAAAAGACCCAAATCCATTACTTTTTCTTTGTAATTGTTTTAAACATCATCTTTGATGCAACAGCAGTTTTATTATGTTTGCAGCATATTAATAGAAATCAGAAATGATCTTCTGAAATAAACAAAGTGATGAACAAGCAACAAAAAGGTGTTTATTTTCAGGAAAGTACTTTCCTTCTCATTAACCTAATTAGCAAATGGAGTTCCAACTTTGTTGCAAACAATTAAAAAATAGCATCATGTGCATGCTTTGTCTTTTTGACAGTAGAACAGAGACAAAGGCTTAGAAATGCCATTCCATCTATCATTCATATGAAGAAAGGGATCTTCTCTTACTTGGGAATTTACCTCCCATATTTACAGACCTAGGGCCAGATCCCCAGGTGTAAACCAGCATGGCTCTTTTGAAAGTTCATGAAGCTGTGGAAGTTCACACAGTGGGGTGTTGGCCTTTGGACTTTAAATTAGATTGTGATAACCACTGAAACAAGGATCCCTTTTAAACAGGATTATCACCATTCTCCTGCTCCCCAGATCCACTCTCTGAATAACTCGACAACAGTGAGGAGTCCCATGGCACCTTAAAAATTAACAGATGTATTTGGGTATAAGCTTTTGTGGGTAAAACCAACTTCCAATGAAAAACTCATAACATCCAAGTATTCTGTTGTGTGATACCAAGGATACAGCTACACGGTGGCTTGTTTTTTTTCTGGGAGAGGTATGCAAATAGCACTCGCATTTGCATACCTTCTTCCATTTTTTTTCCTGGAAGAGGCTTTTCCGCCATTTGGCCCCGTCTACACGGCCAAATGTTGGGAAAAAAACCTCTTTCAAAATCCCCCTTCTTCTTCATAAAACAAGGTTTACAGGGGCTTTCAAAAGAGGGTTTTTTCCCAATGCAAGCGCTATTTGAATACCTCTTCCAAAACACACACACTGCCGCCCACACACACACTCACATAGGCTACGTCTAGACTGGCATGATTTTCCGGAAATACTTTTAACGGAAAAGTTTTCCGTTAAAAGCATTTTCAGAACAGAGTGTCTAGATTGGCACGGATGCTTTTCCGCAAAAGCACTTTTTGTGGAAAAGCGTCTGTGCCAATCTAGACGCGCTTTTCCACAAAAAAGCCCTGATGGCCATTTTTGCAATTGGGGCTTTTTTGTGGAAAACAAATCTGAGCTGTCTACACTGGCCCTTTTGCACAAAAGTTTTGCGCAAAAGGACTTTTGCCCGAATGGGAGCAGCATAGTATTTCCGCAAGAACACTGATAATCTTACATGAGATCGTCAGTGCTTTTGCGGAAATTCAAGCAGCCAGTGTAGACAACTGGCAAGTTTTTCCGGAAAAGCGGCTGATTTTCCGGAAAAACTGGCCAGTCTAGACACAGCCATACAGTGTATCTCTATTCTAAGGCTATGTCTACCCTGCAGAGTTTTTCCACAAAAACAGCCATTTTTGCGCAAAAACTTGCGGCGCGTCCACACTACAAGCCCATTCTTGCACAAGAAAAGGTAAAGTAAAGCATACAAGCACAGAGCTTTTTGCATAAGTGTTATTCCTCTCCCAACGAGGAATAAGCCTTTTTGTGCAGGAGCTCTTGCGCAAAAAGGCATGTGTGGATGTGCACAAGAAACCTCTATGGCTAAAATGGCCATCAGAGCTTTCTTGCGCAAGAGAGCCATGGATGCTTTTGTGCAAAAGCACATCTCTTGCGCAAAAGCATATGGCAGTGTTGATGCTTTCATACACAAGAACTTTTTGCACAAGAACTCTTCCACAAAAAGTTTTTGCACAAAAAGCCTGCAGTGTAGATGTAGCCTAAGAGATCGAGATCATCTCATCTAATGAAGTAGGTTTTGCCCACAAAAGCTCATGATCCTATATATTTTAGTCTCTAAAGGTATGTCTACATTGCATTCCTCCTTCGAGAGAGGAATGCAAATACAGACAAGAGAAATTGCAAATGAAGCATGGATTTGAATTTCCCATGCTTCATTTTATAATCACAGCTGGCTGTTTTTCCGAAATAGAATATTTCAAGAAAACAAATGCGGTCCACATGGGGTGATTTCGAAAAGCAACTCTTCCTTCGAAATAACCCTTAAGCCTCATTTTTTGAGGAATAAGGGTTATTTCAAAGGAAGGGTTTCTTTTCGAAATCACCCTGTGTGGACCGCGTTTATTTTCTCTAAATACGCTATTTTGGAAAAGCAGCCAGCCGCGATTATGCAAATGAAGCACAGGAAATTCAAATCCGCGCTTCATTTGCAATTTCACTTGTCTGCATTTGCATTCCTCTCTCGAAGGAGGGATGCAATGTAGACATACCCTAAGGTGGCCCAGGACTACTCATTTTTTTAAAAGTTGTTTTTAAGATGAAAATTCATTCCCTGGCATTTACAGGTCACTACATAGGGAAATGTTGGTCTTTAGCTTTGTGGCACCTCTTCTGACTCCTTTCTTAAGCACTGGACACAACCACTGCCCTTCTCATTGCATGCCCACCACTCCTATCCCTATCTATGTGGCAAGCAGTGCGGCTGTTCAGGATTGATACAAATGCCTCCCAGCTGATTAGCAGAGCACCCCCAGTCAGGCCTTTTGTTTCTACTAGCGTTGCACATTTGCACATGTCTTGGTGCACATGAAAATATTACCATGCCTATAGATGGAAAACAATCCATACATGGATGGAAAAGATTAGAAGGTACACTGGCAAACCTGCTTGTTATCTCACTCACACTAATATAAATCAGGCATATCTCACAGTCCTGGGGATACACATGTGTGAGAGGAGACTCACACCAATCATATTCCCTTTACATTCCATTGGGATGGATCTTCCTTTGAGTTTTGGCAACTACTGCTCCTTCAGATGACCATAAGTCTTTAGTGTGTGTGTATTTACACATCATGCGGGGCATGTTGGGCGTGGAGACATGCAGCTGGAGAGCAGGGATGGGGCTAGGGAAGGCACAGAGTCAGAATCAGGTCATGCAGAAGTCCAGAAATACTTGCCTGTCTTGGGCACTTGTACCTAAGGTTCCTTCACCCATTGTATATGGAAACAAGAGTGGGTAGTTCTCATCGTTGCAGTCAAGAGGGAAAGGCAAGCCATGGACAAGCACTGCTCCCGCAAGCGAGGGGAAAGGTGATGGGGAGCTGCGTTTCCCAAGCTTTCCCTTATTCTAACCCTTGCTCATCTCACTGAGAAACTAGCGCTGTGGCGTGGCAGCGTCTTAGGTGGATTTGTCCTCCCACTCCACCTTGCTAATGTACCAAAGGAGACTGCTGCTGTGATGTCCTGCTTCACCAAGGTCATGGCAGAGACACGCAAAGAGGGGCTCCAGCTAAAGGGCACATACATGACTCCCCACGTGTCTCTTCCCAGCCCAGGGCCCCCATGATCCCCCCCATACTACAATACCAGGGACGGTAGGGGGACTCTGTCCTCCCATGGCACCAGATACCAATTTCAATGGACCTCAGAGCTCTCCCAGGAACTGCAGTGGCGAAAGGAGCAAAATGTGGGATTGTAGGGCAGCTGTACTGCCCAACCCCTGTCCTCTGATAGGACTGTGCAGACCTTAGTCAGGAATTGCAGCTGTGTGGAAGGAATGGGAGTGGGACTGGAGGTGATACAGCCATGCCAGAGGAGCTGCTGGTTTGGGGCCGTGAGAGAAACCCACGTTCTGCTCCTTTTGCAGCTGCGGTTCCCTATTGAATGTGTCTCCCTGCTTCCCCCTGGCATCTATAGAGGGGCATATGACCCTTCTTGCCCTTCCCAGACCCAGGCATTGCCTTTGCCTTGCTTCCAAGCATACTGTACTGACAAGAATTACCTCACAGCAGCACACAACACTCCCGGTATGTCTACTCTGCTATTGCGCTCTTTCGACAGAAAGTCGAAAGAATGGAGGGGTTTTTCCGACAGCAGTAAACCTCTTTCTACAAGGAAGAAGCCTTTTTCTGAAAAAGCTTTTTTCAGAAAAAGGCGTGTGTGGATGCAGAAGAGTGTTTTTCTAAAGAAGAGGCCTCCAGGAAAAAGCACAGGTGTTCTGGTGGCCACTCCATCCACAGTAATCAGACCTGAAATGCGAGATAGCATCCAGTCAATGTGTATGCTATCGTTCGAAAAGCAGATAACTTTTTTGTTGTACTTTTGCTGTGTAGACACTCTTTCGAAAAAAAGTTTTTCCAGAAGATCTCTTCCAGAAAAGCTTCTTCTAAAATAAATTTGTAGTCTAGACGTAACCTCCCTGATTGAGGACAGGACTGGGGCCTGGTGCTGAAATTTGCCAGGGCTACAGATTCTCAGAGAGAAATGTAACTCTTCATCATCTGGCCTTCCATGGGGTAAGATCTCAAACACCAAACCCCAGGTACAAGCAGCTTAAAAAGTTACCTAGAAGGAGGTTTTTGCCCAATCCCCCCGTCCCACTTTCTTTTAAAATAACTTTCTGGAATGAAGGTCCTGACATTTTGTGAATCTTTTTTACTGGTGAAAGTTTCGGGGGGAGGGATAGCTCAGTGATTTGAGCATTGGCCTGCTAAACCCACAGTTGTGAGTTCAATCCTTGCAGAGACCATTTAGGGAATTGGGGCAAAAATTTGTCAGGGATGGTACTTGGTCCTGCTGTGAAGGCAGGGGACTGAACTCAACAACCTTTCAAGGTCCCTTCCAGTTCCTAGGAGATAGGCAATCTCCATTAATTAAAAACAAAATTCTGTGTTGGTATTGTACAGATGCTATTCAGCATTTTTTGTGTCTCTCCATCCAGGTGCCTTACCTGAAGTAAAGGCTCAGTTCTGTCCACACCTGAATTCAGTAGGATTGTGTCTGTCATTTTCACTGTTCTGTACTGGAGGCGAGAGAAATGTGGATGCAGCGGCCCCATTTTGAGAGACAATTTAATATAAATGTCAAGTGGGAGTGGAGAGAAAGAGCTCTCCTGCCGATTCTTTGCACAATTTAACAGGTTTGACTCAAATCTACCTACATTTTGTTTCGGTGAGGTACTGAGGGACAGCTTTTGAAATCTAAGCCCTATTCGTGACAAACATACGATGTTTAAAGAGTTCAGTACTGCAGTAAGCACTGTATTATGAGGCAAAATTGATGGGTCTTTTGTTTTGTTGTTGAGTCAGATTGCCACAAGCTATAATTAGCAGAGTCCTTTGTGCAACTTTCAACTGCCCATGGAAAAATAAATCAATGCTATGACGTTGTTTTACCTTACCTAGACTTTTGTACATTGAAATGAACATGATAGGGAAAATGTATGTGTAAGAAAATATCAAGGGCAAATGCCTCTAAATCTTGTTCAATCCAAACTCTCACTGAAGCAAAAGACTGCAGAATTTGAATGATACCTTGCACAACCTAACAAATACTTTGTTGCAATCTTTAACTATAATTGTATTACTCGGTGTTGGGAGGGAGAAGTCAATGACTCAGCATTACTTATGAGAGTTTTGAGATCTGCGCTCCAGGGTTCATTCAAAAACCCACACCAGCAGAAAAGTCTTCCTATATATATTGCGAGGCAGTGTTTGTGATTTGTGTGAGATGATCTATCTTAGTAATACAAGAGCACTGTCTGCTATACATTGGGTGTCAATACCCTTCCTAGTTAATAGAATGGCATGTAGAGTAGTAGATTTAGTGTTCCAATAGAGAGTTGTGAGCAATCATAAATGTCCTTTGTTTATATGAATTTTAGATGGTGCCTAACTGCTGTGAAAAGGTTGTTCTTTTGCCTTGCATCATTAATTTTTCTGGGGAATACATACCTACATCTCACATAACATCAATCTTGTTTTTAAAGCTCTTCAGCACTTGTTTTTGTTAACTTTCACAAGCACAAATGATCTACTGGAGCGTGCAACTTACCAACTCATCTAGAAGTTCATCTGTGATAATTATCATCTGTTAGGACAAAAGTAAGAACAGTTTTTAAAAAATCTTGTCTAACTCTTTGGGCCAGTCAAAGAGAAGGCTAAAACGCAGCAGGGACACGGTCTCATTATATTTAGTGTTTATTAGTCACTTACTTTATTTTCTGTTTCACAGATGCCAGATGGAGTAAACTCAGTGGGGCAGAAAGTGTGTAGTGGGGGCTAGGCAGGGGGAGTGCAGGCCTGGGGGGGGGGGGGTTGTTTTTTTAAATGTGTCCTCTTGAAGCCTCAGCAATGGTGGGATTTGCATTTAAGGGAATATGACACTCACCGGCACTTAGCATCTTCATGGGCTTGACAGAGGGTTTCCCCATGGCGAACTGTGTTTACCCCAGTATGACTGGCCAGGCTGTGGGAGAAGCCCCTCTGGCATTCGATAGGACTGGGCATGCTGTGGATGAGACACCACTTGCCCTTGAGAGGAGGGCCTCCCCAGAAGGTGAGGATAAGCAAGGGGTTATCCTAATGTCGGGTACAGCTAGGGATCATCTCCTTTTCCCCAGGCCCTCAATCCTGGTCTGAAGGAAGGGCCAGGGGGTCACTCTAATGGAGCAGGGACCAAGGTCAACAATTCAGCGAATGGAGTGGGGACAGGGTGATGCTGTCAGCAGCTCTTTCCCAAAATGGTACAAATTCCGAGAGGAAGTTTAGGTTGCTCTGGATTGTTGCCAGATAGTTTCCCAGTTAATAAAGTTGCAGCCTGGTTAAAGCAGTCCTGGTGCCTTTGCCTTTAAATCAAGGAGTGTCCAAGAGAATGACCTTCTTGGGGGGAACAATAAGCAGCCTGTGGGCCAGGTGCAGTTCACCAGGATTAGCTCCTGGCAGGCCGCCAGACGCTTTATTTACCTGAACGTCCACAGGTATGGCCGCTCACAGCTCCCGTTGGCCAAGAACAGTGAACTGCAGCCAATAGGAGCTGCAAGAGGCCCTATCTGCAGATGCTTATGGAACGCAAGCATCTGAGGGCTTGCCAGGAGCTAACCCCGGTGAATCTCATCCAGCCCATGGGCTGCTTATTGCTGCTCCCCCTGCATCTCTTCTGCTTTGGCACAGCTCTCCTCCTAAACCATCAAATCTCGGGAAATCCCATGTGATCACTGAAACCTGGTGGGACACAATCATACTGGGATATAAAATATATCGAAAGGATAGAGCAGGCCGTGTGGGTGGCGGAGTGGCACTGTATGTGAAAGATAATGTAGAATCAAATGAAATAAAAATATTAAATGAATCAACATGTTCCATAGAATCGCTATGGATAGAAATTCCATGCTCCAATAATAAGAAATTAGCAGTAGGGATATATTACCGACCACCTGACCAGGACAGCGATACTGACATTGAAATGCTGAGGGAGATTAGAGAGGCTGCCAAAATAAAGAACTCTATAATAATGGGGGACTTTAATTATCTCCATATTGACTGGATACATGTCACCTCAGGAAGAGAAGCGGAGATAAAATTTCTCAATGACTTAAATGACTGCTTCTTGGAGCAGCTGGTACAGGAACCCACAAAGGGAGGGGCAATTCTCGATTTAGTCCTGAGTGGAGTGCAGGATCAGGTCCAGGATATAACGGTTACAGGACCGCTTGGGAATAGTGACCATAATATAATAACATTCAACATTCCTGTGGTGGGAAGAACACCTCAGCAGTCCAGCACCCTGGCATTTAATTTCAAAAAGGGGAATTACACAAAAATGAGGAGGTTAGTTAAACAGAAATTAAAAGGCACAATGACTAGAGCCAAAACCCTGCAAGCTGCATGGAAACTTTTTAAAGACACCATAATAGAGGCCCAACTTAAATGTATACCCCAAATTAAAAAACATAGCAAGAGACCTAAAATGAGTCACCATGATTTAACCACCATGTAAAAGAAGCAGTGAGGGACAAAAAGGCATCTTTTAAGAAGTGGAAGTCCAATCCTAGTGAGATAAATAGAAAGGAACATAAACACTGTCAAATCAAGTGTAAAAACGTAATAAGAAAAGCAAAAAAAGATTTTGAGGAACAGCTAGCCAAAAACTCAAAGAAATAACAAAATGTTTTTTAAGTACATTAGAAGCAGGAAGCCTGCTAAAAAACCTGTGGGTCCCCTAGACCAGGGGTCTCCAAACTACGGCCCGCGGGCCGCATCCGGCCCGCGAGGCCCTCTCATCCGGCCCGTGGAGACCTTTTTGTCTGGCCCCGCCTTCTTCCGCGTGCCGGCGAGATTATCCCTGAGGCGCTTGAGTCCGAGCATTGGTGTCAGCGGGAGAAACGGATTCGCAGGCGGCTGCGCGAGGCCCCAGCGCGCGCATGGGACAGCAGGTAGCCCAGGTCAGGGACGGCTCCGCGTGCCGCTTGGCCGGGCGGGCGAAAAAGGGGGGTCTCGAAGGCGGGCTCCGGATCAGACCCGGCGGCAGAGGATCGCGGGAGGCTGGACGGAGGGGAGGAAACCCGACGGTGGTTTCTCAGGGGCTAGGAGCGAGGGGCTACTTCTCCGGGGGTGGGGCTGAGGAGCTGGTGCCCATTGCAGGAGGCGGTCTGGTTGCTGTGGCACAGTGATAACGTGTCTGCTTTCAAACCAGCTTTTCCCATTAAAATGCATGCCCCTTGTTCCATGAGGCTATGTTACAAATTGTCACCTCATTCCCTGCATGTTAGGAGAGCGATCACATCTCTTCAAGTGTGAGTGTCTTAGGCTGAACATATTGAACCACCCCCAATTTCAAACAGTGATTTCTAAAGCCAGAAATGTCTGCTATTTTGGCATCCAGGAAACAATTTCACCATTCACACTAATACAGGTGTTCATGTGTAGTGTATCAATGTGTTATTAAATAATAACTGAATAAAATAATATTAAATAAATAATTAAAAACAACATCCATGTTTTGATTGGTTTTTATTTGGACCTCAAGTGTGTAGTCGGCCCCCGAACTGCTGTTTGATAGTTAATGCGGCCCTCGGGCAGAAAAGTTTGGAGACCCCTGCCCTAGACGATCGAGATATAAAAGGAGCAATCAAGGACGATAAAGCCACTGTGGATAAACTAAATGATTTCTTTGCTTCAGTCTTCACAGCTGAGGACATTAGGGAGATTCCCAAATCTGCTCCGTCCTTTGTGGGTGATGAATCTGAGGAACTGTCCCGGATTAAAGTGTCATTAGAGGAGGATTTGGAACAAATAGAAAAACTTAATGTTAACAAATATCTGGGATCAGATGGCATTCATCCAAGGGTTCTAAAAGAACTCAAATGGGAAATTGCAGAACTATTGTCTGTGGTTTGTAATCTAGCCTTTAAATCGGCTTCCGTACCTAATGACTGGAAGGTAGCCAGCGTGACACCAATATTTAAAAAGGGCTCTAGAGGTGATCCTGGCAATTACAGACCGGTACGTCTAACTTCAGTACCGGGCAAATTAGTCGAAACAATAGTAAAGAATAAAATTATGAGGAATGTAGAAGAACATAATTTGTTGGACAAAAGTCAACATGGTTTCTGTAAAGGGAAATCATGTCTAACTAATCTATTAGAGTTCTTTGAAGGGGTTAACAAACATGCGGACAAGGGGGATCCAGAAGATATAGTATACTTAGATTTTCAGAAAGCCTTTGACAAGGTCCCTCACCAAAAGCTCTTGTGTAAATTACATGGCCATGGGATAAGAGTGAAGGTCCTTTCTTGGATTGAGAACTGGTTAAAAGACAGGAAACAAAGGATAGGAATAAATGGTAAATTTTCAGAATGGAGAGGGTTAATTAGTGGTGTCTCCCAAGGGTCAGTTCTGGGACCAATTGTTTTCAACTTATTCCTAAATGATCTGGAGAAAGGGGTAAGCAGTGAGGTGGTAAAGTTTGCGGATGATACAAAACTGTTTAGGATAGTCAAGACAGAAGCAGACTGTGAGGGACTCCAAAAAGATCTCACCAAACTGAGCGATTGGGCAACAAAATGGCAAATGAAATTTAATGTGGATAAGTGTAAAGTAATGCACATTGGGAAAAATAACCCCAACTATACGTACAGTATGATGGGGGCTAATTTAGCTACGACAAATCAGGAAAGAGATCTTGGAGTTATCATGGACAGTTCTCTGAAAACTTCCACACAGTGTGCAGCGGCAGTCAAAAAGGCAAATAGGATGCTAGGAATTATTAAGAAAGGGATAGAAAATAACACAGAATATCTTACTGCCCCTGTATAAAACTATGCTACGCCCACATCTTGAATACTGTGTACAGATGTGGTCTCCTCACCTCAAAAAAGATATTTTGGCCTTGGAAAGGGTTCAGAAAAGGGCAGCTAAAATCATTAGGGGTTTGGAACGGGTCCCATATGAGGAGAGGTTAAAGCGACTAGGACTTTTCAGTTTAGAAAAGAGGAGACTGAGGGGGGGATATGATAGAGGTATTTAAAATCATGAGTGATGTGGAGAGGGCCGATAAAGAAAAGTTATTTATTAGTTCCCACAATAGAAGAACTAGAGGACACCAAATGAAATTAATGGGTAGCAGGTTTAAAACTAATAAAAGAAAGTTCTTCTTCACACAGTGTGTAGTCAACCTGTAGAACTTCTTGCCAGAGGAGGCTGTGAAGGCTAGGACTATAATAGAGTTTAAAGAGAAGCTAGAAAATTTCATGGAGGTTAGGCCCATAAAAGGCTATTAGCCAGGGGATAGAAACGGTGTACCTGGCCTCTGTTTGTCAGAGGCTGGAGAGGGATGGCAGGAAACAAATCGCTTGATCAATGTCTTCGGTTCACCCTCTCTGGGGCACCTGGTGCTGGCCACTGTTGGCAGACAGGCTACTGGGCTAGATGGACCTTTGGTCTGACCCTGTATGGCCGTTCTTATGTTCTTATATGGATGAGAGCTGCTCATCTTAATATAGATAGATATGTATTTGTCTCAAAGATTGATGGACCAGCTGGGACTTGGTATCCCTCTGCAATTACTGGCTGATGGGGTGAGTGGGGTGAGAGCCTGAGTGCTGCCGCTGGAAGCTGAAATCTTTGACATGGATTTTGATCCCTCATCTGTGTCTTGCCACGGCGGGATTCTGATCTCAGGGTGGGGAACCACACACAACACATCCGGTGGGCACAGTGAAACCGATTTAATGCTGCTCCTGCCTCTGAGCCAAATCGTGGGCCCAAGATCCCTTTCCCCACTGTGGAAAAACATAGGAGACGTCAGCTGTCCCTGCTAGCGCCAATCTTGCCTCCTTACTCCCTTAGGTACACTGATACCAGTGTAAAGAAGATGCAACATACTACCAGTGGTGTCAGTGTATGGAGAGTTCTGACTAAGTAGCGCTTTGCAGCCACTCTACATGGGGGAAAATGACCCCGTATACGGGGTGGTGAAGAATCAGATTAATGGGTGGACAAATGGGTGAATCTTTCATTTTATGTTGAACTTCACTGGATACAGAAATGAAAATCTCACCCTTTCTACAATCCTTTAAATTCTAATACATTGAAACAACCCTTTTTTACTTGGCCACAGAGACATATTTGGCAGTGACATGAGGAGCTGTGATCAGGGAATAGTTATGACACTTTAACTCCAAAGTGAAGTAGGACAGCTTGTCAGTGCAAGAAACTGGAACCATTGCCAACTCTGTGAGCAGCTCAGATTTGCATACTGACCAGACTATATTCTGGGTGTTTTAACCATTATTCTGCAGAATAATATATATTTATAAGAAAGGCAGGGAAAGGCGTGTGTGCGTGTATACATAGCGCAACCTGTTAATATTTCATATTGGATCCACTTGTGGGATAGCGGCATTCTTTCTTTTCTCAGACACCGTATGGGATTTCTCTGAGATGTCAGTGGAGCACTTACTCTAGAGAAAAGGCGTACTGATTACAGTAGCTCAGCATCAGTTTCAAAACCATTGCAGTGAACGCACAACAATGAACCACAGGTCTCTAGGGGTACGTCTACACTACATGACTCCGTCGACGGAGCCATGTAGATTTGTTTATTGGGCAAAGGGAAATGAAGCGGCAATTTAAATAATCGCCGCTTCATTTAAATTTACATGGCTGCCGCGCTGAGCCGACAAACAGCTGATCAGCTGTTTGTCGGCTCAGCACGCTAGTCTGGACGCTCCCCTGCCGACATCAAAGCCCTTTGTCGGCGGCCCCAGTAAACCTCATCCCACGAGGAATAACGGGGCTGCCGACAAAGGGTTTTGATGTCAGCAGGGGAGCGTCCAGACTAGCGCGCTGAGCCAACAAACAGCTGATCAGCTGTTTGTCGGCTCAGTGCGGCAGCCATGTAAATTTAAATGAAGCGGCGATTTTTAAATCGCCGCTTCATTTCCCTTTGCCCACAACCCTAATCTACATGGCTCCGTTGGTGGAGCCATGTAGTCTAGACATAGCCTAGGGGTGCATCTAGGCAGCTATACAAATTGCGTAGCTTATTCCGAGTCTAAATCGAAAGAGCTTTGTTTGAAATTTGGCACTGTCTACACTACATTAAATTTCAAAATAAGGCACTATTCCAACAAACCCTTAACCCTCATGGAATGAGGGTTAAGGGATGTTGGAATAGTGCACCTGCTATTTCGGGAAATAGCAGGTGCTTTTAAAGACATGGCATTGCTATTTCAGGATACTTCCAGTCAGTGCTTTTTTTGTTTAAAAAAAAAAAAAAAAGGTACCGGTACTAGGGTTTCAAATAATTTGTCGAACAAAAAAATAAAAAAAAGGCTGGGGAAAATTTGTCGAGCACACGAAAAAAAAAGCCAAAATGCAGTCGCGGCCCCTTTTTGACCATTTTTGAGCCAATGCTTTTCATGTCTGTTTCATGGGAGTGAAGTGAAGAAGACATTACAATTCCTTTACATTTTAACCCTTTCAAGTTTAGTATTGGTGATGCTGGCATACCAGCACTGCTGCTTGAAGCACATCTGTACACAAGGGAACAACCCTCCGATCTCAGGATCTGATGCTAATTTGACCTAGAAAATCAGTGAAGTCACAAGAGTGTAAAACATGTGAGTTCAGTATCAGCAAGACTGTAATACCATGGTGATGAGTGCAGTATAATAAACTGAATAAAATAGAAATATTATCAATGTCAGACTTTAATTCGCATTCTCATTCAGTTCCTTCTCTGGCTTCTCCTGGGATGATGCAGAATGAGACAAAGTCAAAGAGGAATTACATAATGAACCTACAAATATGCTAGGATCCCTGGAGGTCTACAGACTTTCCAAAGGGATCCACAGCTCAATTTGAATTTTTTTTTAGCATCTGCAAATGAAAAAAGGTTGAAAAATCACTGCTCTGGGAAGCATAGTATTCTGATAATATATATGCATTCCTGTTTTCCCAATATTCTCTTTACTAGCAATTAATTTTACAGGGTTGTTCCTACTTCCTAGTTCAAATTGTGTTTATTTATCACAATAGAGATTTGTTTAAAAAACTCCACCAACTCAAGCATTTTGTCACTTATTTTTATCCCTTTCTTGTTTTTAATGGAGCTGTTGTCTCTTGAGTACTACTTCCCTTCAGCCTCCGATATATTTGAGAGAATTTTTTTCATGTTTCTCCTAACCCCATTAGCTAGCAGTAACTCACTCTGCGGTAGTTCTTGCATTTTTATTTAAGGTTGCTTTGGGCCAGAGGCTTTCATGACTTGGAGTATTTTCTAGCATGCAGTGAACATGCATAATGAATGCTAGTCAGCAGGGATAGCTGCTTCAAAGAGTCATGAGTCAACAGATCGAATGGGTAACTGGGAAGGATGGTCCTGTAGTTGAGACGGGGGACGAGCATTCAGGTGATCTAGGTTCATTTTGACAGTTCTGCCTCTCACTTCCTGTTTGACCTTGGGCTTGGAAATTAACCTCCCTGTGCTTCCCCACCTGCCAAATGGGGATATTTTCCTTCCTCCAATCTTTATCTGTCTTGCCTATTTAGTGCTTCAAGGCAGGCTGTGTAACATAGTATCTTGGCTTCTGGGATCCCTAGGGAGATATCTTCTCTGCATCTGGGAGTGAGAATCACTATCCCAGATCTGTAGACTTGTGCTTCTGGGGCTCGTGCTAGCGAACTAAAAATAGAGGTTTAGATACTGCTTTGAGGTTGCATTTTGGGCTCTCAGGATCATCACTCCCCATCCTTGAGAACCCAAGCTGCAATCTCAAAACAACATCTACACAACCATTTTTAGTGTGCAAGCATAAGGCCCCAAGCAAGTCTGTGGCCTCTCACTGGGAGGTTCACTCCCAAACACAGTGTAGACGTATCCTTGCTGCTACTGTTCTATAAATCATGAAAATGATATTACTGCAACCTGTTGCAAAATTCCTTCCATCATATGACCTGGATTTTGAGGCTTGTTTGCAATCCTACATCCATTAAAAGATAAAGCCCAAGACTATAGCATTAAACTTCTTGGCCTAAATTTACAAAAGCAACTAGTGATTTTGGTGCCTCAGTATTTGGGTGCCCAGTTGACACCTTAAAGGGGAATGGTTGTCAGAATATGCTATGCATTCATACTTTGATAATCAGACACCATTAAGTGCCTCACATTGTACACACCAAAATGGAATCACCCAAAATAACTAATCATGTTTGAAGATTTAGGGCCATGGGGGGAGGTTGTTGGTGTGTTTTTTTTCTGGAGAGACGTCTCATGTTGTCTTTTGTAAAAGTTTTCAAAGTGATAACGGCAATGTGAATGCAGTATGCAAGTCATTCAATATAATCTAGTAAGCATGACATGTAGCCAAGTGTGGGAAAATGCTTCAGTAATTTTGAAATCTTCCTTGCTCTTTTTTTTTTAAAGATAACCTCTTTAAGATTGATCTAAATAAATAAAATTACACCCAGAAAAATGGCTTAACAGACAACCATTGAAATAAAATGGCCATCAATTACTCATCATTCTCTCCCTAAATTCTGACAGGTCATGGGTGTTGTCCTCAGTTTACATAGAATTCATCTTTGCAGCCAAACTAAACTGACATGCATTTTGTTAACTGGAGCAGCAAAACAAAACAAAGAAGATGAACCTTAGTCACAAGGGCTTGCAATCTAAGTATAAGACAAGAGACAACAGGTGAATATCTATAGGCGAGTGAGTACAGTAAAACTCCAATAGTCCGGCACCCCTGATAGTCCGGCATCAAAATGGCAAGAGCCTAGTGAGTGAGCTTCAGCAAAAAATGAGTCATAAGGTAACAGCAGCAGCAGCTGAACTGAGGAAAAAGGGTAAAAAAGGCTTAAAAAAACTAAAACATTACAGTATACTGTATACAGTATGTACAATAAAAAGGGTTAAGAACACTTTATATACAGTATATAATGTATACAGTATATATAACCAGTTTATAGTACCTCCTGATAGTCCGGCATATCTGATAATCCAGCACCACCTAGGTCCCATAGGTTCTGGATTATCGGAACGCTACTGTACCAGGTAGAAGATCACACTGCTCATCATGAAAAGCATTAGTCACAACAGGTCAGCTGCCTAATCAGATCAAGCTCAAAATGAGCTGTTTAATTTCCATAGCTCATTAATTGCTATCATTAACTTTTATACACTGTTAGACCCCTTCCTTGCACATCACAACAAAATCATGAACTTGATAGAACATTGTTTGTACATGCATATAAAAATTGTCCGCTAGTGGTTACTGTAAAGGGTTGGGAGTCAAAATTCTCTGATGTTGTTCCCAACCTTCTAGTGACTTGCTGTGTTTAATTCAGTAAAGTGACTTGGTCTTTGTGTCTCAATTTACCTATCTATAACATCAGTATATATTATGGTCTACAGTCAGACCAGCAGGCAGTAGCTGGACATTGAAACAAATCCCAGCAATATGGTAAGAGGTCCCTGGGCTGCTAAATTGCACTGTCTCTTGGAGGACACGTAGAATGAATTCTGTTACCATTTGGGTCATTAAAGGTTTTGTGGCACTTTCTGTAAGAGCATGGATGTTAACCTTGATATCTTGGCAAGATTCCAGCTTGGGTATTTACATTTCACCTCCCAAAATCTTTCTGATGGTTTCAATTGGTGTAGGTATTCATCACTTCTTGTCCTTGGTGTGGGGTTACTATTAAACACTATGGCTGTGTCTACACTGGCATCCCTTCCGGAAAAGGGATGCTAATGTAGCACATTGGAATAGGCAAATCCGCGGGGGATTTAAATATCACCCGCGGCATTTGCATTAACATGGCTGCCGCTTTTTTCCGGCTTGGAGATAAGCCGGAGAAAAGCGCCAGTCTAGATGTGATTCTCCGGAAAATAAAGCCTTTTCCGGAGAATTTCTTATTCAAGTAGGAATAAGAAATTCTCCGGAAAAGGCTTTATTTTCCGGAGAATCACGTCTAGACTGGCGCTTTTCTCCGGCTTATCTCCAAGCTGGAAAAAAGCGGCAGCCATGTTAATGCAAATGCCGCGGGGGATATTTAAATCCCCCGCGGATTTGCCTATTCCAACGTGCTACATTAGCATCCCTTTTCTGGAAGGGATGGCAGTGTAGACACAGCCTGTCTTTCTGTGGTACATACAGAATGAGAGAGGCCTTTAGTGCATTTGGAAGGGTTTTGAGATAAAAAGCTAATAGGCACTGTTTTAAGGCAAAACAAAGCACGTGCTAATAGCAAATGTTCTATTTACTTATCTCATATTGGTGTGAGGGTTGTTGATGTTGGTGAAATAGTTTGAGGCCCTTAGAGGAAACATGATGTATAAATGCAGTCATGCTTAAATTATAAGCAAGCCTAGTGCATCCTAATTGCTTTCATTCCAACTTTAAGGTATCGTATATTTGCAAAATACAGTTCTCCATGTAAATGCAGAGTAGTTAACTTATGAAACAATCTAAAATAGTTTTATTGTGTACAGGTGTTTTATGAAGAGATGTGTTATATAAGGTTATTGGCTTCCAGGAGTGGACCGTAGCCAATTAGGATGTTAATCAAGTATATTGCACTGAGTCTGAAAATCCCCTTCCATGGTAAAAACCATGCAGATAGGGGTCTCTGAGGAGGAATTCTCCATGAAGATCATCTCACTGATGCACACTCATTATTTTATTTGAGGGATGCTGTGTCTCTTCTGATGAAAATAGTTATGGATGCTTCAGACATTCATGGTAGATAAGGGCCATTGGAACTGTATTATTGCCAGGGTTTCATTGACCATGTTCTAAGTCCCTGCATGGAGAGTGATATTGATAAAACTCTCTTTGTAATATCTTTTCCAGGGAATTTCCATGGTGCTAGATGGGGGGAGAGGAGGTATATGTCCTAACATGCCTGATCTTTAACTCCTTCCCTATTATGGACTCTGGACTCATAGGGAGGACTTCAGAGAGAGGGAGAACAGTGATGTGGGAGTGGATAATTCCCCTTCTGAATGAAAATGGAGATCTAAGCAAAGAGGGTTCTCTATGCACACTTCAGTAGGGATGATCTTGGTCACTCAGAAAAGAAAGGCTCCAGTGTCACTCATAGCAAACCAATGTTTCAAGGAAAATCTCCCTTGGCACCAAATTATTAGCATTTCAAAGTTAGTTCCCATTGGGAACACACATCCCATATTCTCCAAGGGGATTGGTAGGCCAGTGGTTTGACACAGTGGAACTGAGGGCCCAAGCAGTGGGACCATAGGATGCCTTGACAGGGCAGAGGGCCTGGTGGTGGGGGTGGAGCCAGACCAGGAATGGAGCCAGGCTGGGAGGCACGTGGCAGGGGGACCAGAAATGACCTCCCCATGTCCAATAAAATCCCTCCTTCTGGACCACTCAGGCCCCGAGGGTGCCAGACTAGGGAAGTTCAACCTGAAATATGTTTGTATTTACAGATGAAACGCTGGGAATTGCAGGCTATTCCTTGGCATGGGGGAAATCCAGCTCTCTGTGGTACCATGTGGCACTTACCCTTCTCCCTGGTTGTCCCCTCCTGGTGATTTCTTTCTGTAACTACTACAGTATTTAAAATGGTGAGTAGGGGTATTAGACTTGAAAGCCTTGGTCAAACTGGCACAGCAGGCATAGAAAATGAGCTGCATCCTGCCCAAGCAGGATCACCATTGGGCCAGATCCTCAGCTGGGGTAAATAAGCATCATTCAATAGTGCTATTCTGATTTCCACCAACTGTTAATCTGGCTTTATGCTTTCAAAATGTACCATACTCTGCACTCTCCGCTACAGACTAAAAAGAGATCCTACAGAAGGAGCATACTTCCTATGCTATGCATTCTAGTTATATTGAGTGGTAATGGTAGCACAACAATTGTGTGGTTAATAGCTGAAATATCAGTATGGACTTTATCTGATTAAAAATAACTATACGGCTTCTGCACAATCTCTACAAATGAATATTTAAGAGTTGGCAAAAGCTTCTGTGGATCGCCATAGTGGAGAGACGAGATGGATTTTTTTTTAATTGAATCCAGCACTATGTAATTGCAGCGTAATGCATGTTGTTCATGCCCTGTAAAATAAAGCCTTGGCTGAATGAACTGAAGTGTTTTATCAGTGCTGACAACTTCCATACAAAAGTGGAGGGGGGAGATTAATGCGGATAAACTAGCTATATAGCTGATTGTAACTGACCTGCAGAATGTTGGAAGTAGAAAAGATTTTGAAATGCAAGAAGGAGCTGGTATTAGGAAAGGAGTTTATCTAATCCATTTCCAGGGATTTGCATGAGGTTTTCTCAACTTAAACAAGTAAATGGCAAGGAAAGGTTCAATTCTGTAAGGGGCTGACTGCACCTAAACTTCTTCAGCACATCAAAAGATTGAGCCCTTTAAGACTAGCCTCATTGAGCCCCCATTGAAGCCAGTGCAAGCCTTTGAGGTCATGTAATGTCTGGTCTAACTCCTATTAAGTCAGCACGTAACTAAAATTATATCATTTTAGGCTTGATTATGTTGCCACTGAGGTCAGTGGTTGGGCTTCCATTGGTGGTGATTGTATGACAGCAGCATGTAGCAGCTCCAAACCAAATTGGGATATCATTTTCCTGTGCACTGGAGAAATATAAGAAATAATTCTTGCCATGAAGAGCTTAGCCTACGCTTAGCCTACAGTCATACGGGGTCAGATCAAAAGTCCATCTAGCCAAGTATTCCGTTTTCTAGCAGCGGCCAATACCAATTGCTTCCAAGGGAATGAATAGGACAGGAATCAAGTGATCCATCCATTGCTAATTCACAGCTTCTGGCAAACAAAGGCTTGGGACACCATCCCTGCCCATCCTGGCTACCCGCCTATCCTCCATGACAAGACAGCAAACACTGAGAGAACTGTTGTCTCCATCTTACAGATGGGCAGCTGACACTCAGACTATCACATGCCCAAGATCACAATCTGTGGCAGAAATGAAAACTGAACCCAGCTCTTGTGTCCTAGCTTGGTGACTTAACCACTCAACCATATCCTTCCTCCCTGTCACACAAAAAGCCATATGTAGGCCTGCAGGGGTTAAATTTGTATTCTTCTACGCCAGCCCTGAGCCCTGCTGGTGAACATACAAGGTGTTCTTTATCAGATGGCCTACACCAGCCAAAACTCCCCTTGCTTGCTAGTTGAGAACCTCGTATGGGGATAAATAACATGACCTCAGTTCTCTGCCCCGTGGGAACATTGAGAGTGACATTGGGCCTCGCGCACACTCAGTAAACAGCTAAAGTATAAGATCACTGGGAGTCCACCCTTTCTGTGAGTCTCACCAGAGACCTAGAGCTTGAAGGGAGCCCTGGATCCTGCCAGCTGGAGCCACATCCACTGTGGCCTAGTGCGAGGTGACCGGAACGGGACTCCCCACAGACTGAAGGGGCCTAAGGATTTCCAAGTGCCTGTTACTCTTTTATACCTACCTCTGCCTATGCTTATTGGCGTATTTCTTTGCAGTAGCTGTGTAACCATCTGGCAGTATTACACCTATAATAGTAGTGATTTAGTGAGATTTATAAAAGCAACTATCTCTTATCAACTCTGTCTTGAAGCAAATCCACAACCTTGTTGGGCCCTGGCCATATGAGTTGACACTCCCCACTGGTTTAAATGGGTACAGGAATGGACCCCAAAAGTTTGTATATTTGTCTGTGTACCCATCATAAATAACTTTTAGATCTTAATGCAATAAAACATTTACATTCACATAATGGTTGTGTGATGGGGTAGGCATACCCTGCACTGGGCCAGGAGGGCTTAACATCCTGTGGAAGGGGGAAGTCCTACCTCCCAGCTGCACTGGCATGCTCCAAAGGCTGGAGGTGTTCTGAGTTTTTAAATGAATACATTTCAACTCTGAGTGCTGCTTTTGTTTGATTTCCATGAACAGTCATGCTGTCAGGTTACACTAGTATGAATGCTTCCAGAATGATTGTTAAGCACGCATTCTTAAATATTCAGGGAAAAGCCATTTTAAAAGTTGCTTTTCATGACCATTCACACTGGAAACATGATAAGAATTACATTTGGAGATCCAAAGACTGGAAGCAATGCCATTCAGATGCTCAAAACAAACACATCTAAGCAAAGCAGCTTGAATGCTGGGTTTGTAGTCTGAGGATCCAGCAAATACGGCACTGAAATAGAAGTGACCCTGGGCAAATCTCTTCACCTTCATGTCTGTTTCACCTACCTTCCTTCTTTTTATTTGTCTTGCCTTTCTATTCAGTTCTCAGTACTCTGAGGCACAGACCGACTTTGGCTGAGTTTATTCAGAGCCTAGCACAATGGGAATCTGACTTCAGCTGATGCCTGTAGGTGCCACTGTAATATAATAATCAGAGAATCAGAAATGAAAGAACCTTAAGGGTACGTCTACACTTGCTCCCTAGTCCGAGCTAGGGATGCAAATGTAGGCGACCAAAATTGCTAATGAAGAGGGGATTTAAATATCCTGCTCTTCATTAGCATGATCTCGCCCACGCGTTGCTCCGCTCAACAGCTGATTCGAACCAGGAAGTACCTTCCTACATGCGGTAGTTCAAACCAAACCCCTTGGTTCGAACTTACGTTACTCCTCAAAAAATGAGAGGAGCCCTTCATCTTTGTCTTGCTCCTAATGTATTCAAATAGCCTATTCTTACTGCCTTTTATGGCCCTTGTGTGGTGTAACTCATTTTGTGCCTTAGCATTGCTGATTTCTCTTTACATGCTTTTGCTATTCTTTTGTTATTTTTAGCAATTCGCCCATGCTTCCACTTTTTCGGATTCTTGATTTTCAGGTCATTGAAGAGTTTATGATGGAGCCATATAGGAAGAATAGTAGGAGGTCTATCTTTCCTTCACATCAGAATAGTTTTGTCTTCAGTCTTGTCTCCTGGAGAAACTGCCAGCTCCTCAACTTGTTTGTTCCTTACGCATTCTTTCTAGGGGATATTACCTACCAGTTCTGAGTTGAACAGCGTCTACTTATTTGAAGTTCTTTGTTCTTATTCTGCTGCTTTTGCTTCTTCCTTTCCTTAGAATCATCAGGTGTACTCTTTCATGGTCATTTTCACATAAATTGCCTTCCATCTTCAGATTCATAACCAATTCCTCCATGTTGGTCAGAATCAAGTCTAAAATTGCTATTCCTTTGGTTAATTCCTCCACTGTCAGAAACAAAAATCTATCCCTATTATACTCCAGGAACTTCTTGGAAACTTTGTTAATTTTTCAACAAATGCCTAGGTAGTTAAAATGCCCCATTATTACTCTAAGGAACAATAACAAACAACAACCATAAAGTGAAAATTAATGCTGAATTACTTTGAGAAAATTGAAATTGTTTCACAAATGTTCCATAGACAGAAAAAATGTTGAAATTTAAAATAATCCTTAGAAACCATTTGCTCAGCATTTTTTGTCATACTGTTTTGTAACTAAGATAAAATATTAAAAGGACTATGGGTTGCATTATATTCCACTGAAATGGCATATGTGTTTTTCTTGATACACTGAAGCTAGTAATAGATTAAGAGTTAAAGGATAAAATACATGTAAACAAAAATAAGAATTTCAAAAACAAATCTGTAAATAAAATGGCAAACCAATACTTTTGATAGAGCCATTACACACACAGCAGTAAAAATGTGATCAGTATAAATGATGATGGTGGTGGTAGTGATGGTATTTTTACATTTGGGGATAGGGGGAGAGAAAGCACCTCTAAGTTACCATGGTGATTATAACACATAGTTTTTTATTACTAATGTACCCTCCCTATGTATAACCATTCCAATATCTTAGTTCTCTTTATTTTTATAAGAAAACTAAGAACAAAATAAAAGGTTACTATTGCTTAAATAGCACTGCTATTTCAATACAGCAAATAAGAGTTAATGTTTCACTGTCACAGACAATGGGAGAGGCATTTATAATGAAACTCTATGCTATCCTTAATCACAAAAGAGCCCATTTACTTCTATAAATTATAGCACTATGTGGAGCAAAGAAAAAGATACAAATTATACTATTGGCATTAGAAGAAACTAGTCTTCTGTTACTGCACCAACTAATATGTTAATGTATAGCTAAATATAAAGACACATTCTGTCTGAAGTATGTTAAAAATGAAATTTTGACAACTAAAGACTACACTTTGAAAGGCTGTATCTGTCTATTCCACCAGGGTTGCAGTCCAAAGGAATATTCAAATATGCTGTAATAGGTTATGCTTTATCTACGTACAGGTTTTTAAAAATCAACAAGCAGTATAATTTCCTCTGCAGTTAACTGTGGCTATTCTTAAAATAATCTCTTTGTTTTTCCCCTTTTGTGGGAGAGAACAGGAACATCAGTGCAAAAATGACAAGTTGAAGATTCAATTTTCTGCTATAACATGACAAAAGAAATGTTTCTAGTCTGGTATTTGCAGTGTTTCATTTTTTGCTGCTATGTCTTGTACTATTTTGCAATAACTTAGGACATAAGCAGCACCTCGGGATCGATTTCACTTAAATGTCAAAAGCATGCTGCACTACTCTATTTAAAATGTTGCTGATTTTTCAAAAATATTTAATGTCTTTAGGTTGAGTATTTCTAGCCTCTATTTCTAGCTTCTGAGAGTCTCTATAATCCTCTCAGGAGAGGGAAAAAATTGTGTGATCCTGTGCTAGTTGACATTTTGTTCTGCTGAAAAAATGTCCATACATCTATCACATAACAAGAACAGTGATTGCCAAGAAAATCAGAATTGGATTGCTACGCATTAGATTTTTTTCTATGGCAGGCTTTTCCTTATGTAAGTTGGTGTTAGAAAAACAATCCCTCAAAGCTAGGTATCAACAAAGCTTCTTCTCTATAAACTGTAGTCTATGGCCAAAATTTTCAGAACTGAGTGTCTCACTCTAAGCACCTAAATCAGCATTTAGGGGACTGAACAAAAGGTGCCGTTTTTTTCATTGCTGCTGAGTCTTTGCACATCCCTTGGAGATTTAGCAAAATGGTCCTTTGGATTAATAGACTTTGTCTATGGAAAAAATTATAAAGATTAAGAGGGGTAGTTTCTGCTTTCAATTGCAGGACTATTGGAATTGCCATACTACATCAGTCCAGTGGTCAAGATAGTCCAGTACTAGAGAGGAAGGTTGGGCCAGTGGTTAAAGTGATAGTTCTGGATGTAGTGGGTGTTTTCAGACGCCGCCACTGGTGTGGTACTCTGGCATCTGTTCTGCTCCCTTCAGGGTTGATAACCTTTTGGCTGTGTGTGGTGCGTCTGCTCTCTCTGAATACTTGTGCTCTTTCTGAATGCTGCGCAGGCTCTGAACAGGTAGCCAACACCACAGACTTCTAAGAGCCCCCAATGATCACAAATCAGAGAAGGTGCAAAGGTACTGGAACCAGGTTTATTGTCAAATGGCTTATGGTCTCTAGCACCCTGGGCATCTAGATCAGACATCAACACTTTACACTAGTACATACGCAAGCCCTGACAGTGGACTTAGCTCAGCTAGCGGCCAGGAGTTTCTGCTATCCCCTAGGCTGGACAAGACAGCTCCTCTGAGATATATTTTTATACACAGACACAAACAAGTCACACATCACTTCTTACCTATCAAGGTGCCACCGTTAAATGTATTTGGTTGACACCCCCTGATATACCTAGATACCTCCCATTACCTTGTTTATGGTGGTTCGATCAAAATATCACTATCCATCATGCTATCATCCCGACCCTGTGCCGAACCTGGGTCAGTATGTCCCTGTTATCTACGGGGAGTGTACTGGTACTGTGCTGTTTCTGCAGCGAGATGTTCTGTTACCATCATCCTGGAATGTTTACGCACATGGCCTGTGCCCAGTACCTCCTAGATATGTGTGCATCTGCAATATCAGAAGCCCTGTCCTTGCCAAGTTTCTGTGAGCAGGACCTGCCTTTTGCTCACAGCTTAGCTCTGCTTTATGTTAGCAAAGCATTGACTATTGTTCAGGCCTTAGGCTTCATACCAGGCCTTTATTGTCAGGCCCTCTTATTACTACAGTAGGCTGCTCTGTCAGACTTCCTGTGTGACTTGGGACAAGTCATTGCGTCCATACTGCATTGTAGACCTAGGGCTCTGGGGGAACTGTAAAATAGACACCAGTGCTTGCAGGAGAGACACCATCATGGTAAGGGCTCTCAGATGAACAAGCCTCCCCCTTCCAGAGTTGAGTGAACTGAGTTGGGGGGAAAGGGCTCGAGCCAGCCTGCTTCATGACTGCCAGATGTGAGCTGTAAGACTGGTTCAACCTGCCCTTTTCACCCCCATCCACCTCCCTTGTTCCAAGGATAGACCTAAAGCAGATTCCATTAGGAGTCATTTTTGCTATTCCAGTGGAAGCTGGAATCTTTTGCCAGCCTAGGTGGTGGCTAAAGAGTTGAAATCACTAAGAGCTGAAGTCACTGGTTTGGCCTGGAGCCAGACCCATTGCGGCCAGCAGAGTGGCTGGTGGAAACAACCGGCGGGCAGCTGGCAGAACAGCTGGCGGGAACAACCGACAGGTGGCTGGTAGGAGCAGCGCTCAGATGGCCAGCAGAGCGTCTGGTGGAAACGACCAGTGGGCGGCCGGTAGGAGCAGTGGCAGACAGAGCAAGCGGACCACTGGCACAGCACAAAGGTGGCATGGCCTCTGGCTTAATGAGTGGAGTCATCAGGGTGATGTGTCAGGGTCTGCACTGACTGGACAGAGGTGTAAGTGGGGCGTTTGATGTGGGGTATGGAGACAGTTTGGGTAAGTGAATAGAACCCTTACATTGTTGGACTGGTGAACCTGAGAGGCAAAGGACATTGCTCAACCATTTGAGCTGGGATGGTTACTCATGGGGGGTTAGGAACTCTGTTTGTGGGATTTCCCCAAGCTAATTCCATTTTTAAAAATGTATTTTCTATACTCAGACTCTGTGCTTGTGAGTGGGGAAGCATTGCCTCTCAGAAGTGCCCAGGGGTGAATTTCCCAGGTTACTAGGTGGGGGCTTGAGCCGTTTCTGTGTGAGATGGATGAAAAGGGACCCCTAGATATTGAACCCAGCCCTGGCTGCTGTTGGTACTACCTGGCAGAAGGATTACAATAGCATTTGTGAGGATAAATACATTAGAGCCGTGGTCACTAACCAGTAGATCGTGAGCTACCGGTAGATCTCCGGGGCTCTAAGAGTAGCTCTTGAGCCCTCTCTGAACTGCGTGCCTGCGCAGTACATTTACATTAGATTTCCTCATTTGAGGAGCAGCTACTCACCGAGCAACAACACAAGTGAGTAGCTGCGAGGAATGGTGGGAGCTGGGAGGTCGGGAGGGCTGAAACACCCCAGCCAGCTGACTGTGGCTTTCAGCTGAAAGAGGCTGCCCTGCGCTCCAGCTGATCGGCGGCTTCTCCTCTGCGCCTGCCCACGTGAAATTTGGTGCACCCTGGCTGAGTGCCATGGCCAGCTGGCTGGGCAGCCACTTCTCTTCTCTCCAGCCCGGCTGCCCTGCGCTCAGCCCAGGGAGGCTGTGTCTAGCTCCAGCTGTGCTGGAGCAAGCTTCCTGGGCTGAGTGCAGGGCAGCCAGGCGGGAGCGAAGAGAAGCGGCTGCCCAGCCAGCTGGCCATGGTGCTCAGCCAGGGTGCACCAAGCTCCACGTGGGCAGGCGCAGAGGGGAAGCTACCTGATCAGTTGGAGTGTGGTTCAGCCTCTTCCGGGCTGAAGGCCACAGCCAGCTGGCCAGCCAGCTTCTTCTCTGCACCACCCCCCTTGGAGCTTGGTGCACCCTGGCTGAGCACCATGGCCAGGAAGCCGCTTCTCTTCGCTCCCGCCCGGCTGCCCTGCGCTCAGCCTGGGAAGCTTGCTGTTAGTGTTAGTATCCCAACACTGTCCAGCCTGGAGCCCCCTCCCCGAGCCAGTGTCCTCTTTTCCACCTCCTCCTGCATCCAGATTTCCTCCCAGAGCTTGCACCTTTCACCCCTTCCCACACCCAAATCCCTCATTCCCACCCCAGAGACTACACATCCTGTCTCAACACAGCAAGGGTCCAGTTAGACTGCAGGAGTTTTTCAGGATTCTGGAGATATCCCAGAAAAACTCTTCTGCATCCAGGGTTGTGTTTGTTTTTCCGCTTTCTTAGTGGGAAGAGCAAACAAGCTCTTTTGGTCACCCCTATATTCCTCTTTCCACAAGGAATAAGGTGGCTTCCAAAAGAAGGGTTTTTTTTTCTGACATTTGGTCCAGTGTAGACAGGCCAAATGTTGGAAAAACCTCTTCCTACAGAATTTTTTTTTAAAGCAGCAGTATAAGGATTGGGGATAGCAAGTGATGGAGAGGAGGAGAATAGAGAGGGCGGGGTTTCAAGGAAGGGGCGGGGCTTCAAGGAAGGGGCGGGGCGGTAGATCTTGGCTTGTTCTGTCATTTAAAAAGTGATCTTGGGTGTACAAAGGTTGGAGACCACTGCATTAGAGTATGAGGCTCTCAGATACTGTGGTGATGTGGATCACATAAATACCTTAGATCAGGGCTACTCAACACGCAGCCTGTGGCCCATTTCTTTGCGGCCTGTGGGTGGGAGCCAAAACAAAAAAATAGTCTATATAATGATCTCCTGTTGATATGCATTTTAGTAGTTAAATTCCTGGACTGTCATTGCTCATTAAAAGTGCTGTCATATGGATGGAAATCAGGTAAATACAGGCAGTCCCCGACTTACGCGGATCCGACTTATGTCGGATCCGCACTTACGAACGGGGCTTTCTCGCCCCGGAGGTCGAGGTAGCAGATTGCTACCTTCGAGCTCCGGGGGAGAAAGCCCCGTTCGTAAGCTGCTCGGGTGCCCCTGGTCTGCTGGAGACCGTCTCCAGCAGACCAGGGGCACCGGGCGGGTTCCCGCGCTTCTGAGGCTTTGCCAGAGCAAAGCCTCAGAAGCGCGGGGAACCGCCGCTGCTGCCGCTTCAGTCTGTGTGCCTGTGGTCTGCTAGGGACCGTCCCCAGCAGACCACAGGCACCCAGACTGAAGCGGCAGCAGCGGCGGTTCCCCGCGCTTCTGAGGCTTTGCTCTGGCAAAGCCTCAGAGGCGCGGGACCCCCCCGCGGCTGCGGCTTCAGTCCGGGTGCCTGTGGTCTGCTGGGGACCGTCCCCAGCAGACCACAGGCACCGGGACTGAAGCCGCAGCCGCGGGGGGGGTCCCGCGCCTCTGAGACTTTGCCAGAGCAAAGCCTCAGAGGCGCGGCACCCCGCTGCCGCTGCGGCTATGCTCCCGGTGTCCCTGGTCTGCTGGGGGGGGGGGGCGCGGCTAGTGTGCCCCCCACCAGCAGACCAGGCTTTTTTTTTTTGGACCCTGGGGCAGAGCAGCTGGGGCGCTGCCGATTGGTCCTGCAGCGCCCGCTCTGGGCACTACTGGACCAACCCGGCAGCACCCCAGCTGCTCTGCCCCAGGTCCTGATTCAGCCGCTGCTGGTCAGTTTCAGCAGTGGCTGAATCAGGACGCCTGGGGCAGAGCAGCTGGGGTGCTGCTGGGTTGGTCCAGTAGTGCCGAGGAGCGGTGCTACTGGAGCAACCCAGCAGCACCCCAGCTGCTTTGCCCCAGGCGTCCCCAAGTCAGCCACTGCTGAAACTGACCAGCGCTGACTACAGGAAGCCCGAGGCAGAGTTGCTCTGCCCCAGGTTTCCTGGAATCAGCGCTGATCAGTTTCAGCAGCAGCTGACTTGGGGACGCCTGGGGTTCTTAAGTTGAATCTGTATGTAAGTCAGAACTGGCGGTCAGTTTCAGCAGCGACTGAATCTGGACTCCAGTTCCGACTTACATACAGATTCAACTTAAGAACAAACCTACAGTCCCTATCTTGTATGTAACCCGGGGACTGCCTGTATTGCATTTTATAAATATCAGCACAACTAACTTAAATGGGGCCTGTGTATTGTGCAGTCTTGCCTTAATCTTTGTATTCATGCCTGTCAGTGTAAAAGAAGATATTTGCATATATATTTGCATGTACATGCAACCCCACTTAAGTTGCACCCCTCAGCATGTGCTGTGAATATCATTGTGGCCCCCGGGGCTTCCAAAGTTGAGTAGCCCTGCCTTAATATTCCAAGAATCCTTATACTAGGCAATTATAGAATAACATGCTCAGAAGAAGTTTCTCTGTAACCTTAGGCTTAATTGCTTTTTCAACCTAATAGGAAACTAATTATTAACAATAATAATTTTAGCTCTTAGTTTGAGGTAAATGCATAACATGCTTCACTTCTCAAGAGTACACAATAACATGATGAATCTTCACAGGTTCAGCAATTCAGCCTCTAGCAGCCAATGTTTGCACTCTGTCTTCTCTTTGATTTTATTTATGGCTTTAGATTGTAAGCCCTTTGAGGCACCTGCGATCTCTCTGGAACTCTAAATGTATAGACCTTTTGGTGCTCGTTCATAGCTCTTCAAATTTTTAATAATAAATAAAAACATATTCATTACATTTGTGACTATGCTTGACTACACTATTTTATTTGTTAGTGTCTCTCACACATTGACATTATACTCCTTAATAGGTTATATGACCACACGTAGTTAAAAAAATTACCCTGTTAATGTGATTTCCCCTGTTAACATATTATAGAATAAGTACTTTGGGTCAAATGTTTTTCTACCATTTTTTTCTTTTATAGTTACTTGAAGCTTACTGTATTTTAATAGACTAAGGAAAGTGTATTGATTGTCTAGCTTACTTGGTGAGGGAATTCTGCCTGACAATGGTGCATCAGGGAGTCTGCAAAGTGATTTTTTGCAAGCTCAGTATACACTGTGAAAAATAGTGAATTATCTTATGAGCATCCTTTACTTATAAATATTGCAGTGATGTTACCAGAAAGGGCCAGGCCATACTGCCATCTAATTTCTGCTTGGCCAGGGCACTTTTTAAACTGTTATGCCTGGGCTCTATTGATGTGACGATGGCAAAAATATTTTGTGACGATGGCAAAAATATTTTTACTTGTGTGACAGAAGTTAAGCACTTACGCCATACTGAATCCCTTATTCAGCAAAGTAATTACACCTGTGGGTACTCTCATTAACTTCAGTGGGATTATGTGCTGATTCAGAGTAGGGATGTACTTTGCAGTATCAAAACTTGCAATTGTCTAGGATGCTGAATGGGGCAAATAACAGACTTTTTGGTACACAAACAATTCCAAAGACGTTTGGACTTAATTGAAAATGATTTTTTTTAACTTTTTTGGTGAATCAAAAAGTAAACAAGTTTGGAGTGTAAATATTTATTCACAGAGACACTTAAGATGCAGAAGAGGAAAGCACAACAGGATTAATGCAGACATCGATGGCCTTTAATATATTTTTAAAAGTATGTTTCCAAAATTCCTTTCTTTTCAGAGCATTGCTCATGCTTTTAAAACTTTATTTATTTTACCTTTTTTTTCTCATTCTCTACTAAGGTCAATGGAGCACTAACAACTGACACCAAGTGAGGATCTGTCCCATCCTGTAGCCAGATTTATTCCAGGCTCATGCTGTTGTAACTGAAAGCCGAATGAGTCTGGTTAACTGTGATTTATTTCTGTTACGTGTTGCTCTTGCTGTGGATTTCTCCAATACCTTTCATTTCTTTTAAGGCTGTTGTAGCGCAACTGCAGCTACACTCAGCCTAGCGATTGATGATATCAAAGACATTGCTGCTGATTGTGATGCTTCTCTTGGGGGCACCTAGAGCTGTGAGCCACTGTGTGGGCCTGTCTCCCCGCCTCCAGTTGTCTGCCTTGCCAGAGAATGCTACAGGACTCTGCTAGTTCAAATCCTGTTACCCTGCCTTGCAGGTGAGAACCAGGGAACGCCCAGTTCCCCTGAGAGTCTCTTTGCAGTGTCCAGTCCTTCTCACTGAACAATGTCATTGTGTTTGTTGTCTCCAAAGAGACAAATGAACCAGCCTGTTCAGTTAGCTGAGGACTCACTCTCCAGTTTAATATACAGGCCTATGGTGGTTTAACAAATACCTTTAACAACAAAGGACATATTTAAGTAATATTGAGCAAAAATGAGAGCTGGGTTGTTACAAATAAAACAAAACCTGCTTTCTAATTACTAAAATTTCACTTCACAAGTTACAATCGTTGTGTAAGCAGGATTCTCGCCTGTAGTTGGCTTTGGGTATTCTTGCCTCCCAGACCAAAAGGATCCATCCCCTTTTTTTATGAATTTCACCTTTTTTCTCCTTATGGAATGGATGACACAAATATCTTTTCCCCCTTCATATTACTCCATTTTGTCTGTTTCAAGAGCCATGAAGGTTTTTTGGGGGGTACAGGAAACTGTTGTGATCAGTACGCAGTCATCTCCTCCCTTTGCAGTTCTGTGGCTGAAGTGAGCACCCCTGCTGGACCACAAAGCAAACTACAGGTGCAGGAGCTCTACACTGACAAATGGTACCAAAATTATGTAGGTTCTTCAAGAGATGGAAGAGGAATTTGTATTCTTATGAGAGAAAAAGCTAGAGGATTTTGAGACATGTGGGCTGCTGCCGTTGGGATGGAAGTGGAGGAGAACTTTTTGGAGTGCAATTTTTTATAAATTGGAAGGCAAGAAGTTAAAGTTACAGTAATCAAGAGAAGAATGAGGCATGGAGCTTTAGCAATGGGGATTGGGAGGGAAACTGATTTGAATAACACATCCACATTGTTAAAAAAGTGGAATTTTAATGCTCTTATTTTATCAGTTAATTTTATGCGCAAACTCACTGAAACTTCCTTTTGTTCATTTAAAGAAAATCCAGTTTAATTCTCCCATCTTTTGGCTCTTTAGAGCACCTTTGCCTAAAGATAATTTGTTGTCATCAAACTTAGTTTAATTAAGAAAGATTGTATAGCCTCAGAGATTAATCTATGAACAAAACTTTGCCTTTCAACAATAATGGATTTGGAATGCATGCCATCATCAAATCTGAATTTGTTCATTCACATGGAGTTGTGTTCTAGTAGATAACTATATCCTAGTATTGAATCATCTGTTTATATTACATGTTCAGTGTGATAAGTTAGCAAGATTTTCATTGAATGTGATGCTATTTTATATTTTCACTAGTAAGAGCAAGAGGCTACTGAAGGAAGATATAAAGTCTTTTTTAAATGTGATGATTTGTCCTGAGATCTATTGACTAGTATTATTAAAATTAATTTTGATACATGTAAAGTCAACTTTTTCCTTTCCTTCACTGTAGGCTGTCTAGATAAATACTGGCCTTGCTCATTTTATGAAAAGCAATATATTAATACAGCTCATTCTGAGATCTCTACTCTTAATATTTTTGAAAATTCCTCTCAAACACTGGCCAAAACAAAATAGTAACTTACTTGGTCAGCGTACTGTGTTATCCAGCAAGCTTGGGGATTAGGGTATTCTGGTTATCTAAAAATTCCAGTGATCTGAGGATCACATCAATTTAGGAAAAACCAATGGACAATAATAGTAAAAATCAAGTTTTTAATATTGGCAGTTTTGCAGTGTGAGGCAGTTGGTCTCACATTTCTATTTTGAATTAAAAATGATTAGTACTTCTTAAATAAAACATTGTTAAGCCAATCATGGTAAACCAAGCCAGGCCTGTGCGCCTGAAGATGTAACAGTATTGTGGCTGGGGACAATGCCGGTTAACAAAGTTTTCTGGTTAACAGAGTGCCGGATAACAAAGGTTTCACTGTATTTTGGAATTTTTTCACAATGCGTATACTCAAAGAAATGACTTCCTGCCATCTCATTATGCTTTACACTGTAATTGTCTGTTTTTTACTGCACAGTGCATATGCCTGTAACTAAGAATTTATTTTAAAAAATGCCTGTGCTGTTTGCATTGAGAACACATCTTCTGTTTTAATATGCCAATATTGTAAAAATAAAGAAACTCCCAGATATTTTATCCAGTGGAGTCTCTTACAGGTCTCTATTAGCTAAAATCCCTAATTAGAAAACTGAAGGGGGTGAAATCTGAGCCCTACTGATGTCAATGGAAGTTTTTATATTGGTTTCAGTGCGAAGAATTCACTAAGGAATTAATCTGTTCTGAAAAGTGTTCCCCTAATAATGGCATCTGAGGTTTAATGTGTGGCATTCTTGGATTAGGTCAGATCAAATTTGCTTAGTTTACATGTATAGAGTTCTTTTCTAATGTCCAATTCTGCAAACTCATTCTGGGACATTATTTATATGCATGGCATTTTATGCATGGTGAAATGTTGAGGCAAATGAGAAAAACATGAACAGCCTGAACCAGAATTGTGAAGGGCTTTAAGGGAAGGACAAGACCTGTAGCTTGAGTACGCACTGCATTCTTTTTGAGTTCTTTACTTCTCAAACATCACCACCAATATATGTTCTGCGTGCCAATTTATGGTCTGTGACATCTGTCCAACCTGCTAAGAGCAGTAACTGAAGACAGAATTGGGTCCTGCATTTGGAGTTCAATACAATTATATTGATAATCCATGTGGCAGAATAGAATCCAGCTCACCACATATGTGGTGATTTTGCCACAACAACAAATAAGTTTTCCCTGCTATATTTTAAAATAATCAGCTGTGACTCTGACTACACACAGTAAACTGAGCTGTTTAGTAAGAATGTACCACTTTTACATAGTGACTTTTTGAACTAGAATTGCACTTTGTTAGACAGAGTGTGCTGAGCACCAGAAATTCTCAGTATTTCTTCCTCCGCATTAGATAAGCTCTTCACAGAATATGGCTCTTCAGCTTGGTGCAAGAAGAATTTCACCCCACTATGTTTGTACAACAGTGAAATGTACAATTGACAAGTTAAAAGATATGAAAGCAAGAAAATGAAAGGAGAGAGAGAATATACACACACACATGCAAGCCTGAACCAGGAAAATACCTCTCTAATCTGGCACCCTCTGGACCTGACCAGTGCTGAACTAGAGAATTTGCCAAACCACAGGAAGTCAATATTGTCTAGTAGCATTACCCACACTTCCACTGTTACAGAAGAGATTTCGGGGTAAATTAGAGCTAAATAACAGCACTGAACACGGAGAGCCAGGACTGTTGACTGTAATCCATCTAATTAAGAGCATGCTGGACCACAGTTGTTGCCGGACTAGAGAAGTTTAACTTACATAAGAATATACATTATTTTATGATAACTGGATTAAATGAAGAAGACTTTGTACAGCACTTCATCTGTCAGTCTGAAATCAAGAAACCTTGACATTAAAGACAACTTAGTTCACCAAACTTTCTACCCTGAGGTCTCTATCCAAATGTTTCCCTTAAAGTGAAAGTGTTTAAAGACTTGGTACCTTAGAAGGATAGGTTAGATAAAGCCTTTTTATCATTTTTAAAATACTTCACTATGACCTTTATATAAAACACGATTCAGAAGCTGCAAAAAGAGCTTAATTGGTTGGAATGACAGTATTTACTTTTACATTACTTTTTGGATAAGCTTGATAGGATGGTTGTGAGTCAGTGAGTGAAAATAGGACTTGGATTCAGCTTTGACTGAGTCATATCACACAGCTGAGGAAAAAGTAGGACAATGTAGCTTGTTTTCCATACCTCTGAACAAAAGGACTAAATTTTCACAAAGTTCAAGTCTGTACTGTAGACTTTTTGTGCTTGTAATAACAGGTGCAGGTGGATTTCCATCCACTGATCATTTTCAAAGAAGTGCCATTGTGGGTGTGAGTCGGACTTACCAAAACTGCTGTGGCATGGTAGCCAGGAGAATGAGCCTTTCCAAAATCTTCCTCTAAACATTTAGATCAAACCCAGCAACAGGGTGCTAGTGCATGAAACAAAGTGAAGCTAAGGCTACATCTAGACTGCAGGCTAGATCTTTTTTGAAAGAGAGCATCTACACAGTAAAAGCACAACGAAAAAGGGATCTTTTTCTTGAAAAACTCTGCAGTGTAGACATGTCCTAAGCGTGCCAGATCATTTTCTTCCCTAAACAGGAGCCCCAAAGTAAGAAAATAGTATTAAGTGGCAAAACAATCTGACAGCAGTTATAACCTGCACACCCATTAATGCATCTACCATGCAACCTATGATTCCAAACTCTATGGATAGTCCTGATCCTAAAACAAAATAACTGACTATTGTACCACTACATCTCTAAATAAGTGTTTTGCATCAAAGAAAGCTTTTTTTAAAAAAAAATCCTGAATAACTAATGAATTCAGTAGTGTATACATTCAGAAGTCAAGATACCTGAAAGCTAAACTTGCATGTACATCCTTAATGTTGCCTCTTTGTGCATACTGTGAGGTGAGTCTACATGCTGTAAGTTCTGTAGTGTAGCTACTCTAATGTGAAAGGGGAAAGCTCTTCTGTTGATTTAATTAATCCATCCCCAAAGAGCAGTGTTAGCAGCTCACCTGCCAACATAGCACTGCCCACACCAGTGATGATGTGGATGTAACTTATGTTGATCAGCAGGGTAGTTTATTGACATCCCTGACCAACATAAATTATACTGACATAAGTGGTAGTGTAGACACAACCTAAATTGTTTTTGTTGTTTAGTGCACTTTAAGGGAGAGTGTAAAAAGAGTGCAGTTCCTTAGCTTTGTCCAGTAATGATGTGGCATAATATGAACTATTAAGTGAGGAAGAGTTATATTCAATGATCAAATTATTACTTGGAATAATACTATTGGGTAAACCTTGCAGATTATTACAAAAGGAAATTATCTTTCCACTTAGATGTATAAGGCCAACACTAGGAAAAGTGGAAAGCCATCATTAATATATTCAGGATATTTGAGACCATAGGTCACATAAAACTGTATTGCAAATCTAAGGAATATTATCTTTACAAAGACTGTGGCATGAATAACAGTTTAGAAAAAGTTTGCGTCTAGCCATTCATATGACAAGTAAGCATTCTAAATAGTACTGTTTAATACCTCATCCTTTCTCTAAATACAACCCATAATTGGAAATATTTTCTTTTTTGCTGCCTCAGATCAGTAGTTGTAGGCTTTTGGGACAATGCTGCACCATTACTGACGTAAAAGGATTATCTGAAGAAGCTACACTCTCCATCCTTCATTGATGCCTGTAGCTTATTGTGACCTGGCTGGGTATTGACAAAGTTATGGACAAATTCTGCTGTCTCTTTCATCTTCCATAGCAATAGCTTTCCTGTCAAAAAAGTGTCTTATAAATGTTAAAATCCTGTGTCTGTATACTACTATTAGGTCTATACTACTTTAATTTGGGAAGCAGTCCTCCCTTGAGAAATTATTTTGATAAATAGTGTATTTTGATTTTTAAAGATGCATATTTGATAACCTAATTTTGGCAGGATTCGTTTTAGTTTGAGTACAACAGCAAAACATAGCTACGTAATTGTCTGCTTCTCAACTTATCACTTTGTTGTTGGTACTTCACAAAGCTGTGGGGGTCTGGTTTTATAAATCTGTGCCTTGTCTGCTCACAAGAACAGATCAGGAAAGCAGAGTGATATACATATCTACAAGCATAAATAAATCCAATGCTCTAAAGTAATTCCTCTGCTACGTGACCCATATAAGAAGTTGGGATTCTAAGCAGGGTTTAGCTCTCATTTAAAAACTCTAATGGATACCACAGGATATGGAAGGGAATTATTTTTCAGTGTCTTATTATTAAAATGTATTTATAAGACCAATTGACCTTGTCACTATCCTTGTGAGTTCATACAGGGCCTACATTTCTGACTGATAGTGTACTAATAATTTATGATTTTCATTATTTAAGGTTTCGATTTCCTACATTGAATGCATCTGTTTTTTTCTTAGAGCCAAATTTGAAGGAAGGTCATGAAGGATGGTGCAGTTCATTATTGCAATTCAATCTGCTCACTGTAACTTCTTTGAGGCTAATGTGTTTATTTCAGATTCTCCCAAAGTAATGACTATCTGCTCCCATTCTGCTGGGATATTCCAGTGTGCGATGTGCTGTGGTGTCATACTGTGGCTATATGTGCCCACGTGATGTGAGTGCAGGCAGGTGACTTTATTTACTAGGTTGTGTGTAGTTCAAGAGTTTTTCTTAATATTATTACTAACTACCAATAGAGAATGGGACCTTAAAAAGATATTTTCTTCTAGGGTAATCCCCATTGGATTAGGGGTCAGATTTTTAATTGTACATGTAGACATTGAGTGGAATTCTCAGAATCATCTTGGTGCCTCATCCCTATGGAAGTAATAGCTAGTGAGTGCCTTGGTGCTTTTGAAAATCCCACTGGGTGCTTAAATATCTTTAAAGAAAATCTGGCCTGGGAGCCTTACATTCTATTAATACACTGGAAGAGGATAATCTATTCTAGAGGAAGGTGCTATGTTCTTTCTGGACTACACTCTGGACTGATGACAAGAAAAGGCCGCCACTGCTCAGTGGTAGTGTTAGAGAAGATCAGTGACTCCTTGGAAGATTTGGCATTCAAGCCAGACATAGAGATCACAGAACTGTGGCTGCCAGCTTATTTTTGTGAGGGAAATCGGAGGGGATCTGGTTTTGACCTCTATCACTTGTCATGGATAGGCAGAATTGGAAGAGTGTGTGATCTTCCCGTATAGAACAGGGAGCTTGCAGATACATTTATTCCTGTCTCAGCACTTGGCTCGGTGCCATGGGAAGCTTTGGCTTCTGTCCCAAGACCACTTTTCCCTATAACAGTAATACCTTTCCCAGCATGAAGGACATTAGGGACTTAGCCAATTGCTGGGTTAGGTGATGATGTGGTTTAATGAAGTCACTTCAATAGAAAAACACAACAAATGGTCTGGTAGCACTTTATAGACTAACGAAACATGCTGGAAACAGGCTATCCCCATACCAACTTAGTGCAAGGTTTTCCACATCTTCTAATAGGTGCTGTGAGTGATAAGATGCCCTGATCTGATCCATTTGGGCAACTCCTATGTAACACTGACCTTGACTAGCAAAGTGAGATGGACAGAGAGTCAGATCTTACTCAAAGATTAAAATTGTTATTTAGATCACAATGCAAAAATAGGACACTATAATGGCATGTCTGAGAATTTAAGCCCAGACAAGTCAATATCACAGTGTCCTTCTCTCTGTCCCCTGATTTGTATACACCACTATAGGATCTTTCATTTAATGATCATTACAGATTCTGAGACAAATGTATAGCAAAGGGGCTTTGCATTAAAACAATATCTTACACAGCATTGGCCAAAATTCAAAATGCCAAAAGTTTGAATTGAGAGCAAGAATTTGAATGCCTATGTGAAAAAGCCCAGCTCTGTTGTTCTCTGACCGATAACCATACCCCATATGTCTGATGACCTTTGGAGGAAAGGTCACAGAGTAAAGAGCTGTGAAGTTTTTGGGCAACAAAGCAGCTCAAGACTCTCTCTTGGTGCGTCTACACTGCAGCGTTTTCCCAGGAAAATGGCTGTTTTTCCGGAAAAACAATACTTGCGTCCACACTGCCATTGAGTTCTTTCAACAGAAAGTTGAAAGAATGGAGGAGGTTTTCCAAAGGAGGTAAACCTTATTCTACGAGGAAGAAGCCTTTTTCCAAAAAAGCTTTTTCGGGAAAAGGCATGTGTGAACACAGAAAAGGGAGTTCTTTCGAAAGAAGAGGCCTCCAGGAAATAACACTGGTGCCTTGGTGGCCACTCCATCTAGACTCATCAAACTTAAATGCAAGATAGCGCCCAATCGATGTGGACACCATCTTTCGCAAAAGCACATCGCTTTTTCGTTGCACTTTTGCTGTGTGAACACTCTCTTTCGAAATAAGCTTTTTTGGAATATCTCTTCTGGAAAAGCTTCTTCCAAAAGAAGCTTGCAGTCTCAGTGTAAGCATGGGTGTGTGCGCGAGTGGAAAAATGGAGACCTGTGAAAGTAGCTGGGAGGCTAGCAGGATCTTATTGAAGGATTGTGTCAATATCTGGTCACAGCAGAGGAAATTACAGTTTCCTATCCCCTCCCAGAAGAGGTTCATTCTTAAATAAACAATTTCTAAGTTGAAAAGGACATTTGGTTTAGGGGATTTGGAAAAGGTGGAGGTTGATAGTTTGTTATATTTAAACTCATTTGTCCATCTCTATCCATAATGAGAACAATGCCTATTTGATGCTGTTACATTTTGGGAAATAATTTACTGTTGCATGATCAGACTGAATGCATTTGATGAAGATGAAAGCCCAAAGCCTAACAAATATTGCTTTCATTTAAAATGGTGTTTTTAATTACATGAGCACTGCTCTGTCATCTGGAATTTTGGAGAATTAATGATTAAAGTGATGGAGGAAATGGACCTAGGGCTGTGTGTGTTTGTGCTCTGTATCATTAGTCAGAAAGGTTTCATTACCTCTCTTTATTGAATGACTTTTAAATGTCCCTGGTGTCAGATAGAGGCCAGAAATGTTTGCTCCAAATGCTCCCTTCAACAATTTTGCATTGCACTCTGTTAGCATGCATTCATTATTAATCACCATTACTGATTTCTATAGCACTGTTCATCTGTAGTAGTGTATTACAGCTCATAAATATATATTTAAAGACAAGTCGGTGTTGCTGAAAGATGCTGGAGCGACTATGTGGGTGTGACATCCCCTCTAACAGCACTGCTACCAATTGATTTCTGGGAATACAAAATACACTTCTAGGATTGTTGCTCCTTTTAGAACCCCAAAGCTACCTGCCTCTCACCCCAGTTGACATTATACATTGATAGACCTCCGGAATGCAGCATCAGGGCAGTGGCAAAAATTAGTCTTTTGTGTGACTGTGCACAAAGAACTCCCAATCCCTAGCCCAGTGGTCCCCAACGCGGTGCCCGCAGGCACCATGGCGCCCGCCGGGGCATTTGTGTGCGCCCGCCGACAACCTGGGCCGGCCCTGCCCCCGGCGCATGGGAGGCGCCAGCCCCAGGCACGCGACACGCACCGGCACTGGGTGCGCGGCGCTCAGGCGGCCCCAGCCCCAGGGCACATGCGGGCGCTCGGGTGCGTGGTGCTCGAGCGGCGCCGGTGCTGGCCCCAGGTGCGTGGCTCGGGCGGCAGCGCTGGCCCACGGCACAAGGCGCTCGGGCGGCACCAGCCCCGGCCCTAGGGCACACGCCGGCGCCGGGTGCAAGGACATCCCAGTCCCCTGGCGTGCCCCCGGATGCGCGGCCCCGCCCCCGGGCACCCGGCGCATGAGTGGCCCCCACCTCCCAGGTACCCGACGCATGAATGGCCCCACCTCCTGGGCGCCCAGGAGCCTCTAAAGGTTGGGGACCACTGCCCTAGCCCTTGTGCCGTAGGACAATGTTTCTCAACCAGTGGTACGAGTACCCTGAGGTATTCCCCTACTCATACCCTGGTCATCTGAAGAAGTGGGCTGTGCACCATCTACATGTTTTGTTAGTCTATAAAGTGCTACCAGACTATTTATTGTTGTTTTTCTGTAATAGACTAACTGGACTACCCCCTGAAGCTCTTTAGGGGTTAGGTACATCAGCACAACTGAAATTTGGGGGAAACTGAATTTTTGTTTTGAGTTTTACAGAGTTTTATTCATTTTGTACTTTTTACACCCAAAAATGTCATCGCCCGCCCAGCTACGATTAAGTTGTTTAAATGAATGTGTTGCAACAGAAGAAAAAAACGGTGTGTCTGAAAACTGTAGGGACTGAGGGTAATTATAATTTTTTTATTTAAAAAAAGGCTGAGGAACACTGCCGTAGGACATTTCCCTTTTTGCTTTCACTTGGGGCTAGCAGAAGCAGCATTTCCAAACACACACACTCCTGTGCCATTTGCACACTTCCCGCCCGCCCGCTCGCTCGCTTTCCATCTGTCCCTGCTATCAGCTCCGGGAAGAGAAGGGGGGGGGGCGCTGGGTTTATCAACAGCGCCGTGGCCAGCTGTTCCTTATCTAGAGCCAGCCCCCAGGGAGCAGCCGGATGCCGGGGGGAGCGCTCGCGGGCTGGGCGGTGCGCGCGTGCGAGCCCTCCCGGGAGCACAGAGCAGCAGCCGGGCCGTGCGGGAGTGCTGCCGGCTACCTGGGCCGGGGCACCACGTGAGCGCCACATCAGCGGGGCTCCTCAGGCTGGAAAGTCACCCAAAGGAAGCGGGCTCCGAGCCAGTCGCCGCTGGGGGAGGCCGCGGGCGAGTCCACCCTTTCCCGCCGGTGCATCAGTCCCCTGGCGGGGCGGAGCCGCTTTGCAGCCGAGCGACCCCAGCCCGCAAGCGCCGCTTCAGCCCGGCGCCCTCCCGGCCGGGGCGCGGGGCCAGCTCTGTCTGCGGCGCCGGGCGCTGCAGGGCGGCGGCGGAAGATGCTGCAGTCCCTGGCCGGCTGCTCCTGCGTGCGGCTGGTGGAGCGGCACCGCTCGGCCTGGTGCTTCGCCTTCCTGGTGCTGGGCTACCTGCTCTACCTGGTCTTCGGCGCCGTGGTCTTCTCCTCGGTGGAGCTGCCCTACGAGGACCTGCTGCGCCAGGAGCTGCGCAAGCTGAAGCGGCGCTTCCTGGAGGAGCACGAGTGCCTGTCGGAGCACCAGCTGGAGCAGTTCCTGCAGCGGGTGCTGGAGGCCAGCAACTACGGCGTGTCCGTGCTCGGCAACGCCTCGGGCAACTGGAACTGGGACTTCACCTCCGCGCTCTTCTTCGCCAGCACCGTGCTCTCCACCACGGGTAAGGGCCCCTCCGCGTGCATCTCCGGGCCCCGCGCCCCAGGGCTTCTCCATCCCCTCCGCACGCCTGGACTGCTCTGGCTTCCACCCCCTCACCTCCCCGCCCCGCCCCCAGGGGCTGCCCCTTCTTCCGCATCAGGGCCTCTGTCCCCTCTGCAGCCACCTCTCAATCTCCGTGTAGTCAGGGAGCATCCACCTGGGGCCTCCCTCTGGCTCCTTCCTGCTCCCACAGGCGCCTTTCCCTTAGCCCCACACAAGGCCACACATCCCTGCCCTAACCTCACTTCATTCCCCTCCTGTTTGCCCCATAGATCCTCTCCAGGCCTTCTGTTCTCCTCTTTTGCGTTCAGCACCTCTCAATCCTGGAAAAGGTGCACAGAATCCCAGGGAGAAGAGCCCCCTAGGTCCCTTTCTTTCCTTCCTTTCTTCCCATTGGGAGGTAAGGGCAAGAGAGTTAAAGACACCCCCTTGCCTGCCAGGTCCAATCTTCTCAGTAAGAGAACTTAAGTGGCAGCCAAAGGGGACAGAGTTTGCTTTGATGGAGATCTTTTTATTGTTGCAGAAACTGGAAGAGTTTTATTCAAACTGCTGTTTTTTGTCAAGAACAGAGGCAGTTGCCCTGGGTTGTAGAAAGGGTTGCTGGGTTTGCCAGGAGGAGAATAGTTGGCAACATTTGCAAAAGTACCTGTTTGTACTGCTTTGCATTCTTGGTTTATATCTGATATCAGTTGTTCCTGGGGGGAGGGGGAACCAGTGCTGAGGAGTGCAGCCATCCTGGCCTTTTCTGTAGCGTTCAGTGGGGTTAGTTGGATGGAGAAAGGGGGTGCTGATATAGAAGTAGTAGTGCTTCTCAATGTTACATAAATCAAGATAGGCCAGCACTAATAAGATAATTTAGGTAATACCATTGGCCATGATTCTGTTTCTAGCAACATGTGTATATAACCATAGTATCTCCACTGGTGTATGACTTGATGGTAACTGAAAACTTCAGGGGTCTGATTTCATCATAGTGTTCTGCTGGTTTGTTGCCATTGAAATCAAGGAGGTCATGCTGGTGTAATATTAGAGTAATGCTGTGGTGAATCAGGACCCAGGTTCTGTCATCCTGATCTCACATGGTGTATAAAGTCACCTAGTGAGGACAAGTGGATATTAGATTTCTTTTCACAGTGGAAAAAACAGTTGCTTATCCTGTGTACCTGGAAAAAGAGCACATCCATAACTAATTCAGCACATGCTTGTACTTTGGGTACTCTTGACTTTCATATTTAGGTAGTGCCAACATTGTGGTGTTCACTTATTTATTTAAAATAAACTGTGCCATAATAGCGGCTCCAAGAAGTTCACTATGCAATTAGGATTTGAACCATCTACCTACTTGTGGTGCAAATATGCTAATTTTTTTTTTTTTTTTTAGCTTATTCGTGCCCCAGGTTCTGAGCTATGTTGAAATGGTGCTTGGTGCAGCTCAGGATGAAGGAATTAAGTGTGGCTATTCTCCCCTTCGCAGCCCCTGGAATCTGGGACTGGCCACAGGTCTTTCCCACAAATTTTTAATTTCTGCTCACCTGCCCATAGGTCTACGGGTCCATTCTGGTAGATGGATATAGCCAGAGTGAAGTGGTGCCCTGGAAATGCTTCTAGTGTGAGGGGGTCTCATAAAGTTCATGTGTGACTCTACACCCATAGAAACCCCCTGTTTAAGGAGAAATGAAGTGTACATCGATGCAGGGATAAAAGACCCACCTCATAGCCATGGCTGACTTTGGTCAGGTGACAGATTTGGGTTCATGGGGTCCCTAGACTTGGGCTCTGGCCCATGCCCAAACATCCACAAAATAATTAGCAGTCCCACACCCTGAGACAGTTAACCCATGCCTCCCATGAGGTTTTATCCCCTTGTAGATAGACCGCTGTGTAGTTGGTTAACCCAGTGATGAGAATTTATGCTGAATAGAATTTATGCTGCCAACACATTTCCTTATTCATGTTACTGTAACATTTTAAAAGTGAAACATCTTTAAAAGGCAACTTGTTTTTCATGATATGGGCCAGGTATTAAAGGTATTTAGGTCCAAAAAATGCAGATGAACTCCTATACACGTGCTTCCCATTGTAATCAAAGAGATTTAGATTCCTAGGTGCTTTGAAAATCCAAATAGGTGCCTATCTACATCTTCAGGCATCTGAATACCTTTTAAAATCTGGCCCAGTGCCCTTACTTTGGCTTTTGTGTGTGTATTTTTTTTGCATTTCTTTCAGTTTGAACAATGAAAATCAATGAAGTAATTATTCATTTTTAAGTAGTCCGTTTCAATTTTAAATTCCTGGTGTAGTATGTTGAGCCCTACAGCACTACAGGAGAATGTGGTGTTGCTTATAAACAGATACTTTCATTGGGATTTTTAAGAAGTGGAAATAGTTTTTTAGTTTTGTAAAATCTTGCTTTTACAAAATTTAAGTTGACTGTTCCTTTTAATTTAAAGGAAAATATAAATATGTGGGCTAGGAGTGTCAAACTATGATGATTTGAATGGCCAAGTTTCATGTAAACATTGAAACAATGTCCTCTTTCATAAGTGAAATGCTTTTGAAACCTCCCTTAAAATTGAGAACTCTTCCATTAAATGAGTGAGTCTTGGCAGTATTTTGGTACTCTTAGAAAAGATGCTAGAGTGGTAATAAGCTATTCCCTTTTCTGTTACATTAATCAGCCAGTAATGAGGATGATATTTATCAGTGTATCTACCAGGAATGACTTTGATATTTACTGTCATATTAGAATGCATTGCCTGTTTTTAAAAGTTTATGGTAAAAATGGACAAATTATGCACTTTGTTATACTATAAAAACATACATATTAAACAAAGTATTCACTACAGAGGTTCAGGCTTGTCTTTGCTTACCTATGGTAATCTTTGTTGGGATAATGGGAAATGAAAGTGAAATGTTTGGCATATATGCAGCTAAACACTTTTATAGAAAGTCTTTAAGTGACAAACAGCATAAGTGCAGTAACAAGATCCATGATTTCTAAGATGCTAAGTGACGACCCGGAATTATAATTTTAGTAATTTAATACACTGAACCTCTAGCTTTTCAGTAATTGTAAATTTGTCATGTACACTGAAGAGTTATAAGCTCAAGTACTTAATTATGTGGGCCTTTTGCTGCTACACTACAATGCAATATCTTCATTCTTAATCTGTGAAACTAAGTGTTCTTATCTATTAGAGTTTATTAAAACTATGGTGAGCATTTAAGAGCTATTTTTATCTTCAAATTTATCTTGTCATAAAGTATTTAGATTATGGAAAAGATACATTTTTATATCAGATCCAATATACTTTTAAATTTCTTTATAAAATAAAAATGTTAATCCATAAAATTGTAATATGGTTCTTAAGAATTTTGGTAAATTTCACAGATTACAGAGAAGGGTTGCCAACCCTCCAGGATTGGCCTGTAGTGTCCAGAAATTAAAGATTAATCTTTAAAGGTTGTCATTTGATGAGTCTCCAGGAATAGATCTGACCAAATTGGTAACCCAAGGCCCTCAAAGGTGAATATATGTGCAGTCAACCCGTATATTAATTATTTGAAAGCCTTCTTTTTAATGACTTTTAAAAATGTAGTCTGCTGCAGTCCAAAAAGTGTATAGGTCCAAAACCTAAACACCAGCAATATTTTCTCTATATGTTTGGAATTATGGTGAATCCATCACTGTAATAAGGAGAATTGTACTTCTTCCAGTGAGCAGAATCCAATCCACAGGGCTTTGGATGGAATCTTGAATTGAGGGGAAATTAAAACATTTTTCTGTTAATGTTTTAAAACATTAATCAGTCTTATTACTTTAGTTTGCAGTACAGGCAGTCCCCGAATTACGCAGATCCGACTTATGTCAGATCCGCAGTTATGAACAGGGCTTTTCTCACCCCGGAGGACACGGACGGTGGGACCGCCCAGACGCGCCGTGGTCCCGCTGCCTGCGACCTCCGGGGCGAGAAAAGCTGCTCCGCATCTCCCTAGTCTACGTAAATAGGGTATCAGTTTCCTGGGTTCAAAGTCTACTGGGCTTGTTGCATAGCTTTAAACTAAGTAGAAAGAAGATAGAGGGGAAACTTTTTAATCCAACCCCCTTCTTCCCCTATCCCCCCCAAAAAGTATCGGGTATGTCCATTCACTTGAACAATATGGAGATGAAAATAAAAAGGCAACTAAAAAGAATTGTTTAGAATATGTGCTTATCTATAAATGCAAGGAGTATATGGAATAAGCAAAGTAAGGCAAAATATTACTTGAAAACAATTTAAATTGGCTAGATATGTGCATTATTACAGGATTAAAAACTCAAACACACAAGGGATAATCACAAAAGGCAAAGAAATTACTTGAGTGCTGCTGGGACTGGCTTTAGGGTTTTTTTTTTAAGTAATTTTATTCCTTCATGTACAATTTCAACAGATACACAGAATCAAATATGAACAGACTACATACAAAAGAAACTCCCTTACTAAGTACCTATAACATACACTCATGTATTATTTTTCAGTAGCTTATTTTAAATAGTTCATTAGAAACTCTAGAGCTATGGACTACTTATGAATCTGGCTCAGAAGGGCTTGGTGTTGGGCAGGATCCTAGCTGCCACAAATGGACCTATTGATGACCGCAATGGCTCTGCTTGCAGTGCTGTGCCTAGAGGTGGTTGTTTTGTAGGATCAAGCCCATAATGTGTAAGTCAAAATTTAATTGTAAACATATGCTTACTCGAAGAAAAAATTGTCCTGGATATTGTCACTGCCAAGGTAATGCATGTTGCACATCTAGTTGTGCAGTTCTGTGCCATCCCTTTATTGTGCATGAGCAATGGGAAAGTCTTTGAGAGGAAATGGCAGGGGAAAGGTAGGAAGAGTTTTGAAGAGGTAGTTACCTCTATTTATATAGAACCTGAACTAATAGGTATGGGGGAGCCTACAGGTTGACTTATCATTGATCCAACAAGTTAAGAGTCAGAACCCACTTTGTGATGTGCCCTAGCATGGGACATACCTGATGTGAGAATGTCTGAGAGCATTTTCAGGGAATGGGACAATAAGCCTATTCTGACTTTTTTTTATTTTTTTATTTTTTTTAAAACTATGAACAAGGACACAGGTTTCATTTTCCAGTTAGCCATTGGGGATGGGAGGCACCTAGTTTCTTTTCAGTATCTCACCTTAATGAAGCTTTAAGAAGACATTTTCCAAAGTAGGATAATATTAGGTTATCTTCATTTAGAATAATAAGATGGAGGATTGCAGAAGGTTCAGCAGGAACTTGAGTGCTTTTCTAATGCAGTTGCACGTATTTGTACTGGGCTGGAGAGGAGACTTACTCTGGTCTATCCAGATCTCAAATGCAATAATGACGTGAGTGAGTTGCTATACCTCCAGAACATGTCTGAACCTGGCAGATTGACCTTTTCAATATGATGGGTATGTACCAGAACGTCTGCTGGAGTTTCTTTTATTAGCTCTAATTTGAGGATTGGGTAGGTAGGTATTGTATTGTGCTACATTTTAAAGCGTGATGCATAGAAACTGTGATGTGCTAACAAATTCTAGCTTGTTGAGTCCTGGATGAGTATGGGGATAGCAGTAGCTGATGCTAAGTGGTCAGACTCTGAATTGTTTGTTTGAGGAATGGGTCAAGCAGAGGTGCATTTCAATATGTGAGGCTTTTATTCAACTAAAACAAATGCTTTGGGTATGGTAGGCAAGTGATGCAACCAAGGATGGATATCTGATATAGGTCAAATTATATTTGACTCCCAAAAACAATTCTCCATTAGGCTACTTTTAATTAACATACTTAATTTGGATGGGAAGTTAAACAGTGCATTTAATTACAGAAGATATCAAGTTGAGAGTGTTAATAGCACCAGTGAAGATCAAGGAATAACACAAAGTGATGAGAAAAGATGAGCAATTTGAGATCAGACCGCTCTTTACCATGGTGATGCTTGTGGAGAGAAGATGAAGGAAAAAGAAAATGCCCTGCAGTTCAGCTTGTGGAGTTTCCCACTTGACATTCTATCAGGGGTTCCTTTCTTCATTTGTGTCTCTCCCAGTCTGCACCATCTCACCATCTCTTCATCACCTGAGAGTTGTCATTTAAAAAAATGTTCTTTTTCTTTCCCTAATTTGTATCCTCTGATCCTTGACACTTCAAAGCTTGGTATTGTGTTACTCTTGCTCTTTATCCCACTCATTTCCCGAAGTTGCTTGTATAGCTATAATGTGTTTATTTTTATTTACTTTCCAACAGTATTACATCCAGCTTTCTCTCTTTGCTCTGTTTTTATAGCCCTTGTGCAACTGCCTTTTGTTTCTCATGGCATTAAGTCCTTGCCATTTAGTGCAGTGTTCGAGTTCTTTCATGCTTCATTCCTTTCCTTAATTACCTTGTCACATTCCTTGTTCCACCATGATATACTTTTTCTACCTTAGTCAGCATTTTTGGAGTAGCTAGGTTGGGTGTCTTTATAATTCCCTCTGTGATATTACTACAGAATTTCTCCATATCTAGCTTATACTCTGCTCACCCACACATTCCTCACACATCTAAAGAACTTCCAATATGCTTTTCTTTGGGTTCCAAATGGGAGTCTTATTCTTGGCTTTATGTTCTTTTCCTTGGTACGTAATTAATGGCAGGAAATGGTCACTGCCTACTTCCGCCTGTCAGTGTATGATCTCCCAGCTGCATTTGCTTGCTATGTTACTAGAAGATATTCCCAAGTCGAGGCAAGAGGCATCTGACCTCATCATAGAACTTAGAATGTGCCTTATTTAATATTGCTAAATTATCATCACCGAACTCCTCTTGACGTCTTCCATTTGTACATCATCCCCACAAACCATTGTGACTGTTCAGATCAACACAGATAAATATTCAGCATGTAATATCTGCACTTTGTTTCAGTTTTATAGCCTCTAGTTTTTTTGCAGAGTTATAAACATTAAATCCTCTGAAATACACAGAGTTGTTTTGATTCAGTATCTCAGTAGCATTAGACTCAATATTTACCTTTTAACCTCTACTTCAAGATTGTTTAGATTCTCTTTAAGGAAGGTGCAGACATGCCCATCCTTTCCCATGTTTATGTATATTATATCCTAGGATTTTTATAGTCTTGTTTTTCTGTTAGCCTAATTATGTCAAGCTTTGTTTTCATGTTAATAATGTTGTTCTTTAATTCCTGCCCTTGTGTATAAAACTGTGTGTTATTAGTCACCCCCATTCTCTTACCTGTATACTTAGGAAAGTATGAAGTAGTTACTTTGATAGGTATTTTCAGCAGCTTTAACTGTAATTCTCATTATCTCTGTTTTCAGTCCTGTCTGAGGAGTAGAATTAGACTTCACTCTGAAATGCAATGAATCTCTTTTTAAAAAAAAATAAGTAGCACATCGTCATCTACACCCCAATGTCACTCACTCACTCCTTCCTTACCAATGGTTTGTTACTTGCTAATACCTGTCAGCATACTGGGTTTTCTTTTTCCCTGGGGGGGAGGGGAGACATGAGATGTTAGTGACTTTTGGACTTTTCTAGCTTGCTTTGCCTCAATACATCTTCAATATGCTGAGCTGTGTTCTAACTATGAGAAACATTTTTGTCCATTCCTCATATCTGAATAGTCCTCTTCACACTTGCCAAAACCTTAATTTTATTTTGCAGTTATTTGCTACATGACCAACTCTTTGGACACCTGCAGCAGGACCAAGTACCATCCCTGACAATTTTTGCCCCAAATCCCCTCCTCAAGGATTGAACTCACAACCCTGGGTTTAGCAGGCCAATGCTGAAACCACTAGCTATCCCTCCCCCCAAATCTTCAACAGAAGTTGGTTCAATAAAAGAGATTACCCATGTATTTTGTCACCCTAAAGTTACTCTACCGCCACCTCTTCTGTGAGTTACCATCTTGCATTTTGTGATGGGGTATTCCATATTCTTTATGGAAATATAAATACAACATAACTGGAATATGCTTTGTGCGAGATATTTCAAGTGAGATCACTGGAAAGGTTGTAGTCTACTGACTAGAATAATCCCATTTGTGTGCGTGTATCATTCCTGTATTTGAAATTACAATTATGACGTATAAACCTGTATTACTAATATAGACATGCTAAGTAAGGGCTATTAGAAATATTCAAGGAATTTAATGGCCCAGTACAGAGGACAGTGATCTGTGAATGGACTTGTTTTTCCTGTAAGTGTGGGAGGAGAAGCAATAGTGGCTCCTACCAAGACGTGGCCATGTCATCAGATGCTGTGATCCACCTTGGACATGTATTTTTCCACAAGAGCAGAGGGAAAGTTTAGATTGAAAACAAAGGATTCCCACCTTATGAAAACCTGTCTAAGGGTGGAGCGAGGCAATCCAGGTCATCACCTCTCCCTGCCTACCCCACCCAAGATGACTGCTGGGAACATCTAAGACTGAACTGGGGGAAGGATTGGGCCCAAGCTGGAAGTCTTTACAGTAAGAATGTTTAAATTTAGATTAATCAACTAATTGAATAGTCAATGCAGTTTACATCATCTATTTGATTAGTCGATAAGAGCACCTCTGCCTTTGAAATGTAGCAAGAGCCCTGCCTGAGTTCTTGCTACTTTTCAAAGGCAGAAGCGCCACCAGTTCCCCGCTGCATCCCTGCCTCCTCCGCTCCCCCCCCCCCCAGTTGGCCCTGATAGAGGTAGCAAGGTGAGGGGAAGCGACTAGTTGCATCACTATTCGCTTACATCCCTACCTGGTCTACACTCCAACTTTATGTTCTATAATTATGTTACTCAGGACAAATAAACAGTTACACCAACTTACTCCCTGGCATAGTGATGTTGATGGCAGACAAGCCCTTAATCTCTAGGACTCTTTTTGAACCATTTTGCAGTTATCTGGAGGTTGACATCACCTGTCTTAAAATCACTAGCGAAGGACATAAGTACTTTTTCCTATCCCTGCCTATCCATTTTCTGCTCCTTGCACTGGCTCTAAAGAATCTACCCTTTCCCCGCCTGCCTTGTTTGCACCCAGTCTTCTTCAGTGCTTTCCCTAGACACATTTTCTAGGACTTGTTTCAGTGTTTTATCATCATTTCAATCTGCCCCCTCCAGCCAAGTGCGGAATTTGCTCTGAGTCCCCCCCAAGCACTGCTCTGACCTCTCAAGTGACTCACTGGGAAAACTCCCCTGGAACAGAGAAGTTGAGCCCATTTTCTTTTAGGCTATGTCTCGACTGCAGGCTTCTTGCGCAAGAAACTTTTATCGGAAGAGATTTTCTGCAAAAACATCCTGTACAAGAACACATCTGCACGGCAAAAGCGCATTGAAAAAGCACACTTTTGCGAAAAGCACACTAGACTGCATGGATGCTCTCGAAAGTAAGCTCTGATTACTATGCACAGAATGGCTACCAGGGCACCTGTGCATTTTCCTCTTTCCCCTTTTTGCACAAAAAACCCTCTTCCCCATCCCCACACATCTTTTTGCAAATGAATTTTCGTAAAAAGGTGTTCTTCCTCGTAGAATGAAGAAATACCTACACCAGAAAACCCCCTCTGTTCGTTTGATTTTTTTTTAAATTATTTTATTTTTTTATTTTTTTGCGCACAAAAACACGCTTGAGGTGTGGACGCTCCGAGTATTTTCTGAAAAACAGCTGTTTATTCTAAAAAAAAAAAAAAAAAACCTCTGTAGTGTAGACAGCCTTCGTTGGCCAGATTTTCACAAGAGGGGGGGTAGTTGAATGTAGCAATGGCGAAAATAAAAAAGACTTTGAGATAATAGTCATCTGTAAGTTCAGGCAAGAGTGCAGAGCTGGTGAAGGTAATCAACGTACGGATAGAGAAATCCTGTCATGGACTAGAGAGAGACCACTATCTAGACCATCCTGGACAGATATGCCTAGGTGCTTTTTTTCTTTTCTGAACATCTTATTGCCAGAAAGTCATTGAGAAACTGCAGGGAATTTTGAGAAAAGCAATGAAAATGATTAAACAATACAATCTGGAAGGATTGTATTATAAGAAAACATTAAAAAGTGTTCCTGTAGTTCCAGGGGCCAATGTAGTACACTACAAATTATTTGGTCCCCCATAAACCCATATAATAAAGCCCTGAATTGAAGTACTAAGGCTTAAAAGAGAATTTATGTAAATCAATGGGGGGAAATGGAAATTTTAGTAAAAGCAAACCTTTCAGTTGCTTTTCACTGCTGGTAAATTTAAATTTAATGTAAACCAAGTGTTTTATGTTTTATCCCACAGACAACATAATCTGTGATTGGAATCTCTGGGGAGTTTAGATCGTTATAGCTAAAAGAGACTCCCATATTTTTCCATTAATACAGTATGAAGTGATGACAAAAGTCAATTGCATTTTCTAGCTCATACCAAAATAGATGTGTGAAAATCAATTTTCCATGTGTTGCTTATTGAACTAAAATATAAAAACTCCTTTTGATGGTCTAAATATTGTATTTTTATACATGTAAGAAATAAAATTCCTCTACCATTTGGTCTCTAGCCTAAAATAAACTGTTTGTATTCTCTATGAAGAGAGACTGGTTAAGCATTTAAAAAAAAATCCAAATAAAGCCCAATTTTTTAAAAAAAATCTCTCCTAGTATACACTTGAATACATTGGTTCATTTGTAAATGTCCATCAATTCAATACGTCAAATGAGTATTGGCTTATGAGCTGAGGTGTTGGGTTTTTTTTTTTTTTGCTTTGTTTTTCAGGAGGTTATAAGGCATGTCACCTTCTAAAATTATTCATAATATTTTTATCTGACCCTTTTTCACAGACTCTGTGCCATCAGTCTCCAAGAATTCTTTAATCTATTGTCATCACAATTGGTCACCTCTGACTTCAGATAACTGAGATGCTACAGTACAACTGTGCCCCTTTTCCCCAATTGTGTTTTGTTAGTCTTTAAAGTGCTGGCAGACTATTTGTTGTGTTTTTAAGTTTATCATTTAATACAGAAATTTAAAATGTGATGACTGACAAGAGAAGTGTGCTTGACTTTGAACAGGTATTTTGTGTCCAACTTTTTGATTAACAGTGGTTGGTTACTTAGCATCTACAGGAGGTATAATTTGTTAGAGGCTATTTTAAAAAAAAAAAAAAAAAAAAAAAAGCAAAACAGAGGGCCACGTGCTTTTCTCTGCTAAGATTACTTTGCAACCTATCTACCCTAAAGGAGCAGCTCATGACTTCCTTAGCATGAGGGTATCGCTTAATTTCACACTAGTCCTTCTAAACATCCTCAGTACAGGGGGAGGGGAATTGGTGGTTTTGGTTTTTATTATGTCTGTTTGGAGGAGGCAAATCTGGAACATGGTACTTAAGCAACCTGAGAAACCAGGGACCAGTGTGCTGGCCCTGTGATTAGATGAGGAATATAAATGGGTTCAAGCTACCCCGTTCACCTTCTTCACTTATATATCCCAAGCATGAGTTAAGGGCAGCTGAGGATGTGCCCCTTGGAAGTGGTATGTATGTATAAGGAGGCAGAATCATGCAAGTGCGTTTTTAAAAAAATTCCATGTTAATGAAGGCTAATCAGGGTAACCAAGATGGGACTGGGGTTTCAGGAGAAATAGAGCAGGAACAAGTGATAATTTAAAACCATTAAGTCATCAGGCCCAGATGGTATACATCCAATAGTTCTAAGGAGCTTAAGTACAAACAAAAAATACAGTCTCTCTAAAACCAGCCACTGTTCCAGAATATTGGAGGGGAGCAATTTTTAAAAAGGGTTCTAAGGATGATCTGGGGAATTTATGCAACAGTGATGATGTCATGATCTTTCAGGTGTTTGAGTGAAACAATAATGAATCAAATAGAACAAACTGGTTTAGATTTTCGGAGGGCCTCTGGAAAGGTCGCTCAGAAGAGGCTTCTATCAAAACTAAGGAGTCATGGGAGAAGAGGGAGCTAAGTTTGCTTAGGTGAGCAGTGTGGTGACCACTTGCAGATGAGTCAAAGCTATTAAAGTTAGGACTCTGAAAGTTCGGAGAGACTTCCACAAACTAGATGCATGGGGGGTACAATGGCAAATGAAAATGTTAATAAATGGCAAGTTATACACATCGGCCCATCTTAATGATATTGCAGAACTAAAGGGGGTTCAAAAAAGGGCAGCATGCCTTATTTGGGGCTTGTAAAGCTTTCATATGAAGAAAAGATTAAGACCGGAATTGCTTATCTTAGGAAGGTGATGAATGAGAACAGCATGACAAAAGTATACAAAAACACTTAACTGATTAGGACCATCTGTTTTCCCTGCCCAGTAACCGATGGGGGTAGTCAAAAAAATCAAAAGTGGCTTTGTAAGGTGGCAAACTCAAAATGGATAGCTGGAAATACATGGAAATATATTTCTAAAAGTATTATTGTAGAACTATCACTAATTGCTTAAACTAGGTGTTACCTGATATCCTTTTTTGAATCTTGCTTATCAAGAATAATTTACGATCATTCTGGATAACAAATTTTGGAAGGGATATTGACTTACATGATGATGCCTGGATTTTGAGAAATCAGGATGAAATTGAATGTGGAGGGCAGATTACCCCCATAGTAACTTGCATGTGATTCTGGCAATTGTCAGACAGGATACAGGACTCCATGGACCATGGGTTTGATCCAGTCTGGCAGTTTTTCCCATATTGCCTTCTTGGAGGAAACAAGTTGTTGTGTTTAAGGTTTGATAGACAACTTTAGTCTGACAGATTAAAAAGTTCCTATTTTAATGTGAGTTAATAATATGGGTGGGGTTTTTTGTTTATACCTCTATCTTAGGAAATATACCATCTCATAGAACTGGAGGGGACCTCGAGAGGTCATTGAGTCCAGTCCCCTGACCTCGCAGCAGGACCAAGTACCATCCCTGACAGATTTGCCCCACATCCCTAAATGGCCCCCTCAAGGATCAAACGCTAAACCCAAGGTTGTGCAGGCCAATGCTCAAACAGCTGAGCTATCCCTCCCCCTTTTAAAGCTTAATTTAAAAGCTTAATTTTAAAAGCTTGCTTTAACCTTTTTAAAGTTTAATTTTTTTAAATTCACTCCTCTAAGTGTAACCATTGAAAGGGAATTTGAGCATCGTCCTCAGCTGGATTGAACTCATGCATGTTGCAGCTGAAGGAAGGGGATGGCAAAGGTATTTCCATGCCAGGTTTGTCATCTCTAATCATGAGGCGAGTGAGCAGCAAAACCAATTTTGGCCCAAATTAGAGCAGTCACAGGACAACTTTAACTAACTTATACCAGCTAGAGCAGTGCTAGTCAGTGACGGGTGGAGCATGTCATTTGCCAGCTCTCTCTCTTCCTCTTGTACCTGGAATCTCCTGACGCTGCCTTGGGGACAATGCAAAACGTTCCTCGATACTAGGGGAACAACTCCTTCCCCCCTCCCATTGCTGCTTTGTCCGCTTCAGGGTCAAAGGTATTAGGTGCTTAACTGCTATTGATTTTAATAAGGTTTAGGTGCCTAAATACCTTTCAGAGATCTGGGTTTTTCACTGCTTCAGTTTGTTAGTTCACACTTGGATATGTTCTGGTTGATGCCTTATGTAATGGAAGGATTTAATAATCTGTTTTCCAATAATTTAAGGTTATACATGACCAGTTAGCTTATTGCTCTGGTGTTTGGCTTTAGTTTGAGCTTTGCTGTTTCACCTCTTTAGCGGCAGTCAGATTTTCTAAAAATTAATCCCTTGCTTTCATTTAAGAGGCTTACATTGCTCTTGTATGTTACCACTTGAAGTTTGAGCAATTACCTTTCTGCTGACATCCCAAATTGGAACTTTAAGCACAATGTTAAGTAAACTTTTGGAGAAGGATCTCTTTCAAGATCTTCAAACCAAAATCCTTCAAATCCTATTAGTTCTTCAGATTTTGGTATAGTTTGCTCAAGTAAGACTTGGCTTTGCATTTAGGTAATTAAAGCTAGAACTTCCTTTAAACCCTTAATGGAAAAAGAATTATTACCTTAATCCCTCTCCACCAGTGTTTGAATCGGTTATGCCTCTTGGATGGGGGGAGCAAAACAATCCAAGGAGTACGGCTTTACATCCAAAAGCAAATAAAAAGAAAACTGTTCCTCTGTAATTACATTAGGAGAATGTTTGTACCTCGTGACTAATGGTCACAAATGTAGTGACTGAATATAATAAAGGCAAAGGAATGGGCCCCGGGGGAGGTGAGCGGGGAGAGAAGAGGAGAAACTTGTGCACATATCTCTGCATTAACTTTACCAGTGTGAATTTGTTTGTAATCAAGCAAATGGGAGCACGGTTAAAGGAGCAATGGGACACATACTTCTAATAAAATGGGTTCAGCAGCCAGACGTTTTGTTGTACTTAAAAGAAGTACTCGGGATCTTTTTCAGAGGGATAAGGCAACATGCCACATTTATTGATCACACATAGAATAATCAATACTTATCATATGCATATGATACATCACACTCATGCACACACACACACACACACACACACACACACACACACACACACAAGCACACTCCATCTTGTTACCAAAAGTTGCTCCCCCTAATTGTACTGGCCAGGTGAGTTAGATGGGGGAGGGGTGGAGCCGGGCTTCTGCCGATCCGGATCCATGCTCCCATGTTGACAAGAGGAAAACCCAGGGTCCCTCTGCAAGATGCCTCCTATTTAACCCTCTCATGCAGCCAATTAGTCATCAACTGGTCTTTCTTAATGCTGCTTCAAAGAGAGTACTTCCAAGGGCAGGCACTTGCTGCTTGACTCCCAAGGCCTCTGTATGTCCAGTCTTCTTAATGAGCTCACTTTGCAGGTATTGTCTTGGATCTGGCTCCCAGACCTTCTCCACCCTTGGGACTGCTGCTGGAGGTGCTCCCCTTTCGTTCTCCATTCACGTCTCATTCATTTCAACAGGGCAATCAAGGAAAGGGGAGAGCTCAAAAGACATTTTTTCTTACAAGATCTAGATATCTTAATACAAAGTTCTAGGAGAAATGTTCCAGGGATTCTATAAGAACACTTCACAAAGATATATCTAAAAGGACAAGATCTTAATACAAAATATAATCTCAGGGATTTCTCCACAGTTTCATCAACATCTGTCCAGTTGCAGGAGCCATAAATTGGGCTACTCCTATATCTATGGTAACATGAGTTAATCTCCATTATGAATCCTTAATAGGTACACAGATTTAGCTTATTTTAGAGTCCACAAAAGTCTCAAACAAAGCATAGAACACCAGGAGAGTGCATACAAAGACTTCCAGTTCCTGTACTATGAAGTTAATCACAAAAGGAGGAGATGCTTTTGATTTTAAAAAAAGGCAGAACCTCCTCCTCTCACATGTATTAGTTTATTAACTTTAAGTTGATAAATAAGACCCTCTCTCAAAAGGCCAGTTGTAAAGATGTCTGCAATACCCTCTTTGTCAAATTTAGTAGTAGCTTTACAGTGACAGGGTATTGGATGGTAGGACTTATTTCTGCTTACTTGCCTGATAAGGGCTTCAGTCTAAGAAATAGAATGCAAAATATAAGAAAGCTGTGATTGTATAAATTAGAGAATAATGCATGCCAAACAGTAGTAACTGAAGATTGAACCAAAAGATGACAGGAGAAATGTCTGATATCAGCATGGCTCTTAAATTAAAAAGCTGGAAAGTTAGACTGTATGTTTTAATTTGTTTTAAAGAAAGGCAGTTACATGGTTCTAGTTAAAACATTTAACAGCAAAGTGACTTAATGAAATAAAACTGTACAAACTGCCTGGAAAAAGTACTGAAGCTTTGTTAGAACACTAAATGAATTGTCTTTATTCTGTAAAGAAGAGAGCGTTAGAAGGTTTTCATATTCAGAGTCTAATGCAAGCGGGATGTCTATTGTCTCCAAACAGCAAATCTGAACCTGCTGGGTGTACTAATGAATACATTCTCAGTGTTGGAGATTACTCTTCACAGTTTCTGTGCCACAAGATTTACCAGCTTCAGCAAAACATCTGTGTAAGTGAGAAGCAGAAGGCCTGATTCATGGCTTTTACCATCAGAGACTAGGCACTACGGAGGCAGCCGCATCTTGAAGCATTGAGGGAAATAGAATGTGCTGGGCAGCAGGCTTTTCATGTATAACAGGTGCAACTCTTCCAGTGCAATCCTGCAGATGTGCAGTGAAGCTGCCGCTGTGCTCTTCCCTCCCAGGTCACATTCAATCTGACGGCAGTGGCTGCCAAAATACGGAAGAGCTGCCTATGTCCTCTTTCTCTCCCAGTCCACTAAGTGAGTGGAGTGACTAGAAATGGGACCAGAAAGATACTATTACATTTGGAAACAGTTTTAAAATAAACATGATCTTATGAGAGATCAGAAAGCATAAGCTTTGTTCCTGAAATCCCTCCCCTGCACTACACATTGAACAGATCTTTACAAGTGTTTAAAAATGGCAGGAACCTGAAATGAGAGAGGTTAAAATTCCATTTTACTTTTCAGTGTTTTAACGCTTTCTTCTGTGCCACTCATTTATTTAGAGATTTAACATGTATTCAGGTAATTTAAGTAACCTTGGGGGAAAAAAATCTCATAGCTACTTTTTTTTTTGCAGAGAGACCTTTGTTTTTTCAAAGCCACAAGTACAGACTGAATATTTCTGAAAAATTCAGAGTTAGATGTTTACCTTTTTAAATTAAAATACAGCATAGTGCTCACATTTTGGGTTTTTATCAAACTTTCTTTAATGATGGACAAACTTTTATAAAAGTACATTTAGATGGGTTTTAGAGTAAAAATTTGGATTGTTTAACTAATTGACCTCAATGGAATATGGGTGGTGGTGTTTGTTTATAACTTGACTGAAAGGTTTTTTTTATTTGTAGCTCAAATACTGATGTATTGAGATACCAGTAGACAAGTGTTAATTACAATTACAAGTGTGAATACAGATAAGGAATCTTGGGCATGCATGAATGTGTATAAAGCAAAACTCCAAAAGGTTGAGATTTTCTTCACCAGTGAATACAGAGGTAGAGTTGTAGAACCCCAGCAATGGATTTAAAAAAGCATTATTTTTGTCCCGGTGGAAAAACAATCCTCTAAAAGAGGTCAATGTTGTTCCTTCAGAAGTCCATAACTACCTTTGTGCAGAATTTTAATGGTAGATAGATCTGGCTCAAAGTGAGAGAATGGCAAGTCTGCTTTGGATAATGGTGAGGAGTGTGAATTGTCTTCAGACGCAAGCCGTCAGATGCAAGCCAAAAAAATGTAGAAAAGTGGGTTTTAACCCACACAGTATTTCCTCTTTCATTGTTTACTAGAAATTGTGCACAGTTTCCCCAAGAAGTTGTTTGTGAATTTTATTTCAGCATTTTTCTGACTTTTTTACTACTGGTTTCTCATACTAGATTTTATCTGAGGGAAGGGGCATTCTTCATGCTTGCTCTGTGCATTCTGCACTCAAGTATCTTTTTTTTTTTTTTTTTTTTTTTTTTTTTTTTTTTTTAAAGAGTCTGACAGCAATATTTCCAACAGCATTCTTTTCTGTCTTTTCACGGCCTCAAGTTCTATGTTCTCAGGGTTGGGCACATATGGCAGGAGGAGGAAGGGAAGGAATTTAGTAAGCCTGCAGAATAACTCTACTGTGGCTGCCAATGCCCAGCACTGGCAAGAATCAAATATTGGAGTTTGCATTTATCAGACAAGCCTGGAAATACAGAAGCAAAAGACAATTTGTTTATTTTTTTAAAATTTTGGATTGTGTTCTAAAATTCAGCTTTTACAGTGTGTGTACTAATTAATAACATACAATATTTTTTTAAAATACTTCTTGTAGAAAACTCTCCCAGTATATTCTCCCCCATCCACAGAGTAAAATACTCTGATAGAAATTCCTCTGGCTGTTACACTTGATGCGTTTGACATCTGTACAGCAGAGATTATTTCCTGCATTTCAAAGGTGAACTGATATATTTTATTTCTGCATTTACTGAATGAGACTGCTCATGCTCAGATTTAAGCACATGCTTAAATGCCTCGCTAATCTGGGTTTAAGTCTTAATTTCCCCAATTTTCGTAACATCTGAGCAGGACTATATCTGACTTTGCTTTGGCTGTATGTGGAAACCTCCCAAAGATTTTTGTCTTGTGGGCCAGGTTGACAAGTCGGTCTTCCTGGATTTTTTTTTGTTTTGTTTGGAGGGTTGTCTTTTTTTCCCCCTTCTGACACAAAGTGAATTATCTAAACATGTAAGCGGTGATATGCTCCATCTCTCTCTTGTCCCTTTACAGTTGGTGAAAGGGCTGGAGTGGTATACAGAGGCCCTAAAAGACTTGGTTCTGGCAGGAGGAAACTCCACTGTACAGTAATGGAGGAAGACAGCCATAAGACTGCCTTCTAAGAAGCCCATTGCAAATGCTGGCATAGGCATAGTGCAGGCAAACTTAGGGGCGTGCCAAGAGCAAGGCTGCAGCATATAACACTATATAGGGAGGCTTCAGGTAGCACTACAGCCCTTAGACACCCAGGAAGCTTCTGTAACTTATATAGGGCCTCAGTATTGTCTGACTTCTCTAGGTTCCAAGGCCAGAAGGCACCACTGTGATCATATAGCGTCTAATTTGCTATATAGCACAAGCCAGAGAACTTCCCCACAATCATTCCTAGAGCAGAGCTCTTAGAAAACAGTCCCCTTTTTTTTGTAAATCACCATGAGCCTTGCTAAATTGTTCCAGTGGTTTGTTACCCTTGCCGGTAAAAATTCCTGGATTGTATTATACATTTTTTCTGCTTGATGGAAGAGCACATTATCAAGTATTTGTTCTTTGTGTAGGTACATAATAGATTGTGATAACCATCTGTTTGTTAAGCTAAATAGATGGAGTGTATTGAGCCTATCCCTATAGGGCACATTTTTTAATCCCTTATTTATTCTTGTGGCTTTTCTCTGAACCTTCTCACTTGTCAACACCCTTCTTTAATTGTGGGCACAGAATTCCAGCAGTGGTTGTACCAGTGCCAAATGCAGAGGTAAAATAACCTCTTTACTCCCATTCAGTATTGTTCATGCGTTAATAACTGCTTTTGCTTGTTGGGCCATGGTATAGCAGTGGGAATAGTGTTCAGCTGAATATCCATCATAGCCTTCAAATCTTTTTCAGAGTTACAGTTTCCCACAATAGTCAGCCATCCCGTAAGTGTGGCTGACATTTATTGTTCCTAAACTTGTATATTTGCTTATGCACTTATAAAATGCATTTTGTATTGCATCCAAATTACCAGGTGATAAAGCAATGTCAATCAGTTACTGTGTCCTCTTAATTATTTACCAGTCCCCCCAGTTTTTGTCATCCGTTAACTTTCAATGATTTTCTTTTTCTTTTCTTTTCTTTTTAATTTCTGGCAGGTCATTAATAAAATGTTAACTGGAATAGGGCCAAGTGATCCTTGCAGGTCCCCGCTAGCAGCCCACCCACTTGATGAGGATTCACGATGACAAAATGGGTGCAGAATGGGGTGGAAATGTGGGGTCTGGCCGGGAAGTAGGCTGCAAGAGCAGGCTGAGGATGGGGTGGGGGAGTCTGGCAGGTTGTAGAGTATAGGAGCAGACTGAGGGGATGGGTCTGGCTGGGAGGCTGGATGCAAGAGCGGGCTGAGGGTAGAGTGGTCTGGCCGGGATTCCAGCCAGTGGGAGAAGCAGGAAAAGCCTTCAGGTGAGTTGTTTCCTGTGCTGCCATTTCCCCAGCCATGCTGGGGCATGGCAGCATGTGGAGCCACTTCCTCCTCCCACAAGTTGGATCCGGCCTGTGAGGCTTGGGGCTTCCATCTGCAGCAGAAATCCAACTTTGTGGGGTGTGTCTGCAGGGCTGAAATGCAAGCCCGGGCTCCCTGCTGCGGGAGGAGGTAGGGGAAAGTAGCCCTGAACCCACGGCCCATCTGCAAGATGGTTGCAGACCACTAGTGGTCCACAGACCACACTTTGAGAATCACTTGTCTTGGCTCAGGCTCTCAAGAACTCTCGCTATCTCCAGCCTGCATATGATCAATGCCCATGTGCTAGAAAGGTATGTCCCATGAGAAACTATTGCGGGTTATGCTGGTGGAACTTGCTTGTTAATGGCATCCTGCCTCTGCGCTTCACTTCATGCAAAAAATACAGTTAAGCATTAATATGATCACTTCTAGGAGGAGCTGCAACATGTATCTTGTTGGCCAGGCTTTCCATACTGATGGAAAAAACCCTGGTTTTTTTTTTATTGACTTAAGAGAAGGCAAGGGGACAAGGGCATATGATGCATGATTTCCATTACTAAAATCTTAAATTATTCAAGCCTTTTAATGTGCTCACGTGCCATAGTGATGCATGTCAAATGAATGTTTGTAATTATAATTGATAAGTCTATAAGCCATTAAGACTTATATAATACAAATTATAAATGCAGTTAAGATGAATTGCTCTATTTGTACCAGTATCATCGAAGGCTTAAAGTTCAGCCTTTGATTCGTAAATGTGCAATGAAACTTCTAAAATGAGTGCAAAGATTTTCAGGATTTGTTTTACACTGTTTAAAAACATTTATTTTAAATTTTAACATGTAACAAGTTATGACCACTTAGTCTTCTATGAATTTAATCAAAGGTGGCTGCCTGCTTTTGCCTCTTCTCTTCAGCTATAATGTGTTTAAAGGTGATCTTCAAGTATTTCAAAATTCAGCCAGCTGTAGAATTTTGTGCTGCAGAACTTACCCAGCAAAGAGCAGAGGAATAATTGGCTCATAAGTGATTGTAATCTCAAGAAGACCTGTATAATAACTTTATCAGGGAGGAGCAGAGAAGATGGTCCTACCTAGGACCTCAGTTCCTAGAAGCATCTCAGCACATGCCTGAAGTTAGTCATATGCTTAGGTGCTGATCAGAATGTCACTGGGGCATTTTAATTTGACTCAGCTTCCCAACCACGTCTCTGACTAACCCATTGGCTCTGGCATTTTTGGCTTCTAATCCCTGACTCTACAACCACCAAGTGTCCTGTCATCTTGGTTCTTAAGTCCTGCTCTGCTCTGATTTCTAGGGTTTACCATAAGGGTGCCATTTAGAGGAGCTTAGGGGATGCTATTTGCCCCCCCCCCCCAGTCTGAATAAAGGGTAGAAATAAATAGTGTGCTCCGGGGTAAGTGTTGGGACCAGTGCTGTTCAACTTATTCATAAAGGATCTCAAAAAAGAGGTAAACAGTGAGTTGGCAAAATTTGTATATGCTACATTATTCCAAATGGTTAAATCCAAAGCTGAGTGCAAAGAGTTATAAAGGAATCTCACAAAACTGGGTGATTGGGGAACACAAAGGCAGATGGAATTCAGTGTTGATAAGTGCAAAGTAATGTACATATAAAAGTATAATCCATGGGTGGGAGGGAACCTTTTTTGAGTCAGGGCCACTGACCCACAGACAAATCGTGCAAAGGTTGCACACGCAAACACCTCACTGACATGGCGCCCAACTGAGAAGAAGAAAGACACTCCCCACATTCCCATCGCACACCAGACCTTTGGGTGGGGGGCCCAGCTTAGTATATTTTGTGTGCTCCAGCTCCATAGTGTGGGGGGACTGGAGTGCTAGCACAGGCTTCCCAATGCATGGGGGCCCTAAGCCTTGGGGGCTGGATCCAGGCAAACCAGGGACCTCATCTGGCCCCCGGGCCTGTGGTTCCCCACCCCATAATCCTAAATATACATATAAAAATGATGGGATCTAAATTAGCTGCTACCACTCGAGATACTGGAATAATTGTGGATAGGTTCTATGCCACTGAACATTGAGCAGATGTTTTCAATCTTAAAAAAAAGAAGAGAATATTGAGGATCATTAGTAAGACAAAATAGCGTATTGCCACTATATAAAGTCATGGTATGCCCATATCTTGAATATTGCCTGCACATCTGGTAGCCCCATCTTAAAAAAAATGTATTGGATTTGAAAAAGGTACCAAAAAGAGTAACAGAAATGGTTAGGGGTAAGGTACAGTTTTCATGAGAAGAGATTAAAAGAAGACTGGTACTTTTCATCTTGGAAAAGAAAAGACTAAAGGTTGTGGGGGGGAGAGGGGGCAGGGAGCTTATGTTAGTCTATAAAATTGAATAAGGAAATGTTGTTTACTTCTCACTTACATAACAGAAGAAGGTCACCCAATGAAATTTATGTGCAGCAGATTTTAAAGCAAATAAAATATTTTTTTTTTCATGGTCAACCTGTGGAATTCTTTGCCAGGGTGGTGAAAGGCCCAAACCATAACATTCCAATAAGAACAAAATACGTTCAAGGAGGCTAATCCATCAATGACTACTTGCCAGAATAGGCACGGATGGTGTCCCTACGTTCTGTTTGCCAGAAGCTGGGAACGGGATACAGGAGATGGATCACTTCATGATTAGATCTTCTGTTAATTCCTTCTGAAGCACTTGGCATTGGCCACTGTTAGAAGATAGTATATTAGGACAGATGGACCATTGGTCTGAGCTAGAATGGGCATTTTGACGTTCTTATATAGATCACCAATATAGCAGGGAGCAGGTGCAACCCACTAGACCCCACTCCCCTCCCAGAGCTGAGACAGAGCACACAAATCCAGATTTTGTGTCTGTCTGTCTCTTATTACTTAGTTAGTAATAAGAATATACATTAAAAAATTAAGACTAACCAATTTCCCTTAAGTGACTTGCCACAAGATGTCAGGATATATTCATATTAGAGCTGAATTGATCAAATATTTAATTTCCTTTTATATAGGAATTACATATAGTGCTGCTGCTAACTGTTAAGTTATCTGGCAAAAAACTAGTTTTCAAGTTCCTTAGTAGCCCCGGGAAAGATGTGAGAAGTGTGATAGAGTTGGTCTTCCCCTTTCCATACCCTATACCAGAAACCCACCGACTGCTACACTTACCTTCATGCCTCCAGCTTTCATCCCAGACACATTTCTCAATCTATTGTATACAACCAAGCCCTAAGATACAACCAGATTTGCTCTGATCCCACAGACAGACACACATCTACAGGATCTATATAGAGCATTCCTAAAACTGAAATACCCACCTGGAAAAGTGAAAAAACAGATTGACAGAGCTAAAAAAGTACCCAGACATGAACTACTTCAAGACAGACCCAAAAGAGAAAATAACAGAATTCCACTTGTTGTTACATATAGGCTGTCTAAACTACATCCCTTTTCTCGAAAAAGGGATGTAAATTAGACACTTCGAAATTGCAAATGAAGCCGGGATTTAAATTTCCCATGGTTCATTTGCATAATGGCGACCACATTTTTTCAAAACGGGGCTTTTCGAAAGAAAAATGGCTGTTTAGAAAGGGATTGATTGAAAATAAAACCTTTTTTCAAAAGATTCTGTACTCATTTTTACAGCAGTACAGGATCTTTCAAAAAAGGGTTTATTTTGGATCCTCGCCTAAACAGCCATTTTTCTTTTGAAAAGCACTGTTTCAGGAAAAAAAAGAGGCGGCCATTATGCAAATGAAGCATGGGAGATTTAAATCCTAGCTTCATTTGCAGTTTTGAAGTATCTAATTTGTATCCTTTTTTCGAGAAAAGGGATGTAGTTTAGATACAGCCAAAGTCCACAGTTCAAACCCCTCCAATGCATTATACACAATCTGCAATCCATCTTGAAAAAGTATCAGAAGGGTAGCCGTGTTAGTCTGAATCTGCAAAAGCGGCGAGAAGTCCTGTGGCCCTATATAGACTAACTGAAAGCTTATGCTCCAACACTTTAGTTAGTCCATAAGGTGCCACAGGACTCCTCACCGCATCTTGAAAAAGGATCCCTCACTCTGAGGCCTTGGGGGGGAAAAGCCTATTCTCGCTTACAGACAACCCCCCAACCTGAAACAGATTCTTTCCAGTAACCATGCTAAACAACCACATCATAAGCATCCAGGAACCCAGCCCTGCAATCAGCCGCAGTGCCAACTCTGCCCACATATCTATACAAACAAATTCATTACTGGAGACAGCAACATAAGCTAGCAAATCAGGGGATCATTCAACTACACATCCAGTAATTTGATCTTTGCCAGCAATGCCACACAGCTATATACAGTAAACTTCCGATAATCTGGCACCCTTAGCACCCAGAGGGTGCCAGATTATCAGATATGCCGGGCTATCGGAAGGGGAGGCTATGAGGGGTCTGACCCCAGACCCCTCATAGCCCCCCCCTTCCGATGGTCCGGCTCTGCCCAGGCATCCCTGATTCAGCTGCCGCTGGTCAGTTTCAACAGCAGCTGAATCGGGACGCCTGGGACAGAGCAGCTGGGGCGCTGCGGGGTTGGTCCCCGCAGCGCCGCACCTCGGCACTGCGGGGATCAACCCGGCAGCACCCCAACAGCTCTGTCCCAGGCTTACCCAAGTCAGCTGCTGCTGAAACTGACCAGTGGCTGATTCCAGGAAGCCGGGGCAGACCACCTCTACCTAGGGCTTCCTGGAGTCAGCCGCTGATCAGTTTCAGCAGCGGCTGAATCGGGGACAGCTGGGGTGCTGCCGGGTTGGTCCCGCAGCCCCGAGGGGCAGCACTATGGGACCTACCCGGCAACACTCCAGCTGCTCTGCCCCCGGCTTCCCTGATTCAGCCGCTGGTCAGTTTTAGCAGCAGCTGAATCCGGGAAGCTGGGGGCAGAGCAGCTCCAATGGTCCGGCTGCACGGAGCACTTCCGGGTTCCTGATGGTGCTGGACCATCAGATGCCAGACCATTGGAGTTTTACTGTATATTGGGCAAACTGGACAGTCCCTATAGGAAAGAATCGATGGACACAAATCAGACATCGGTAAAGGGAACATACAGAAACCTGTTGGGGAACACTTCAATCTACCTAATCACTCTTTAAAAGATCTCCAGGTGGCTGTCTTGTCACAAACCAGTTCTACTAGTCAAATACACAGGGAGGCCTTGGAATTACAATTCATCCACAAATTCAGTTCTCATTCTGATCATCATCTCCTCAATCAGAACAATGGATGGCTGGGACATTACCAACCTAACATTCAGTGAAGGTGCCAACAGCTCTCTGTGTGGATTCTTGTGTTAGTTCCCTTTGATCCTTATCTGCTTCCTTTTAACTATCCAATCTTCAGGTGCTTATAGACACCAGCTCTGCCTACTTGTTTTTCCCTTTGATATTTTAATTCCCTCTGCTCCTTGTTTCCCACCCCCTTCTGTTTTTCCTTCCTTCTCCCCCTCCCGCCCTTTTCCCCTATTTATTTTGGGTCTGCACATCTTAAACTCATAATGCCAGTCATCTGAAGAAGTGGGCTGTGTCCACGAAAGTTCATGATACCATTTACGTATTTTGTTAGTCTATAAAGTGCTACCAGACCTTTTGTTGTTTTTTAAGTTTATCCTGTACAGACTAACTCAGCTACCCCCTGCAGCTTCCCTTCATTACAGTTCTTCATTTTCCTCCTTTCCATCTGCTATTAAAAAGTAAGGTTCTGATCCTTCAGACAGATAGGTTTGCCAGATGGTTTAACCAAAAATACTGAAAACCGCCCCCCCCCCCCCAAAAAACACACTGGGGAAAAAATTGTGTTGGGGGGGAGGGAGGGAGACCAAAATTGTTAAGCCAGAAAAAAAAGGGACTCAGAGTTAAGCCAATAAAATAAAATAAAATAAAACAGTATGGCCCCTTTCAGTGCGTGCAGAGTCAGAAAAGGGATAGAAATGGGAGAGGTTGAACACTAAGACCCGGGGAAGGCATTTCTTCCCTTTGGTCTTTAGGCTCTTTGCTGGTGGCCATTTTGTTTTCTTGATCAAGCCAGAACGCAGCTTCCCTGCAGAGCCAGGTAAGCAGGGGAGGTGGGGGCGGGCGGTGTCGGAGGCTGGGGGCTATAGGCTCGGTTTCTGAGTGTGTCGTAGTGTTGCCAGGCGTCTGGTATTTTCGCCTCCTGGCAAGGAAAAAAACCCAGAAAATACCGGACATTTTAGGTGTCCGGTATTTTCTGTTTGTTTTTTTTTTCCCCAGACAGGAGGCGAAAATACTGGACTGTCTGGGTCAATACCGGACACCTGGCAACCCTACAGACAGAGCCAGCTGAATGTAGCAATCCAGGCCATCAATCCAATTGCAGGTTCAGGGCCTAAAGTAATGCCTGAAAACTTCCATGTTACTGAATTTCATATAATTTTTAAATCAAGGCACTATATTCAGGTATGTGTGAGATGAGCCCAGACTAAAGGCTCTGAACATTCTTAACTTTATGGTAATTCACAGAAGAGATCTGAACTTTGTATCTGGGCACATCTGTAAATAATATTGGAGATGGGAATAATGCTTTGTTTCTTTAGCATCTTTTGCTGTTGGGTCTCAAAGCATATGCACAATAATATTGTATATGCATGGGTGAACTGAGCCAGAGGATAAATAATTTGTGCAAGCTCAACCAGTGAACTATTGCCACCATCAGGAATACAAACCCATACATCCTGACAGTTCTTTGTTCTGACTGTTATGAATCACTCTTCCACCAGCCCAAATTTCCATGTTTAACATCAGTTTCAATGTGACTTGACCCTGTGGTTGTTGCATACATTACCCATGTTCTACTTTTTTTTTTCCCCCTGTGGAAGAAATGGCAAACTTCCTGCAAAGATACTGCCATTCTCAATACAATGATCTCATCACTGCCTACTCTGTGTAAAGAAATGGCTGAGTCAGCAAAAGCCCATCAAATACAAGAACAATCTCTGATAAAGCAGTGTAGTTGCCGAGTTATATCATGCTATTTGCATTTCCTTGTGTATAGTCAGTCCTGTTGACTGGGAGGGAGGAAAGCACGGGGGGCTCCAGGGCCTGGCAATTCAAAAAGGTTTGGTGCTCCCAGTCGGCTCTAAGAGCTGGCTGCCCCCAGTCCCGCCCCTTCTGCCTGAGGCCCCGCCCCCTTCTGGGAGCATGGAGCTATGACACCACCACCTTGTCCAGGGGCTCAGGAATTCTGTCTCCCACCCTACCCCATGTATATCACAGTGTCTGCTCTGTAAAAGCACAAAGTGAAAACGTTTACTGAGCTTCAGAAAGAAAAGTCTTTTATTTTTACCTACAAAATAGATTTTCCTGTTTGAAAAGATGTTCGATAGAAATGGAGACTTGTGTATTTTTTGTGGAATAGTTTGTGTTGGGAAGGAAGGAGGACAAGCCAATGATTATATGTAGCAAATACTTGCATTTCCTTAATATTTCCAGAAATTGTGACATTATCGAATGACGTTCTATATATGAAAACATATTGAAATTTGAAATGATTGGAAATGACATTGTTAATATATATGCTTTGAATGACAAAATGTCCTATGTACATGGGTAGGAATTAGCATCCTCATGTTGCAAAACAGAGACCTGACTTTCCTGGTGTTCTCATTTCAAATCAGCCTTAAGAAGATACATTCCTCAGTAGGTGGAAGGTTGCATTTTTAAGGCAAGAAACTTTGCAGAAGTGATTTTTTTTTAACTGTTTACATTGCAGAACTCTTTGGTTCTTCCCCTTGAACAACTGGTCTCAGTCATTGATCTTACACTCAATTCCTCTTGAACTTGAGGTGAATACTATCTGTTTGAGAGAGGGAGGTGATTATGATTAGCATAATTTGCAGCTAGTTTGTCTCTCTCTCTCTATTCCCCAGTGGTGGCTGAACTACAATTGCGCTCACTTGAGTGCTAGAAAGTATAACCTTGCCAAATTACATATCCTTTTTTTTTTACAATTGCGCTCACTTGAGTGCTAGAAAGTATAACCTTGCCAAATTACATATTTATTTTTTTTTACTAATTAGATACTTGATTAAAGTACTGCAGTAAATAGCCCTGCAACATCTTCAGAACTGTGCAAACATCTAAGGTGTATTTGGGACAGCAACAGCTGCCCAATGTCAGGTTTTTTTAGAAGCCAGTTCTTAATGAACTGCACCTGACTTTTTGTTCCTTTCAAGCTGAGTAACCATATGGCACAGGTGCTGGGCTCAGCAGTGACAGCTGGTATATCCCTACAGTGCTCTATGCATAAACAAAATCTTTCAAGTGGCAGAAGGCTCAAGTAATTGGGATGAACTTTAAAAATGGATGCAGCACAGAAAATGTTACTGCACGAGATGAAAAAGCATAGCTCTAAGCCTTTCTGGAGATGAAAAAACTTCATCCTCCTACGCTAACCCCCCTCCCTCCCCAAGGCAGTGTGTTTCCATCCTCTGGGGCTCTGCACTTTCATTGCGAAGCTGCTGTTACCATAACTGACACAGCTGTAGTGGACTGCAATACCAGGGTAGTAGTTGTGAGACTAGCGCCTTGGTGGCCTATTGGGCTTGGCACTGTACACAGTACCAGGCCTGTGTGGGCTCTCTTTTGTGGGTCCATTTAGCCCTTGGTAAGTAATGGTTAAAGGACTGAGAGGAGAGCATAAAGAAATGTGCTGCTGTGCATAGAGGCACAAAGAGCATAAGCAAAATCAACTCAAAAAAATGTTTGTTTATAGCATTTCAGGTGGATTAGAAATACTGCTCCCCCTTTTAGAAACCATTTGCACTTCTCTGAGATTCTTGATTGAGTTCTACCAGGCAGCAGCCATAATGAAATAGCTTGCTGGTGGGAGCTAGACTCGGGTACAGATATGACCATCTGCTACCTGGCAGGCATGTAAACCACTTAAAAACAGAGAACTGGTGTTATTTACTGTATGCTGAAAGTAATCCTCAGGAAGTCTAACCTTGTCTTTGACCTGTTGGCTGGCTTGTATTCAGCAGCCTTTTGTTGCCTTTATTTTTATTTCTGTCATATGATGAATCTGAGGTTGGAGGGGAAAATAGCTGTAACTTTGAGATTCTGCTGGAGATGGAAATAAATTCACCAGGTCTTTATTAGCTATTTCTAAATGCATATTTTTACCAGTCTCCAAATTATTCCTGCTTTGATCACCATAAACCTTTGTGGCTGTAGGTCCAATTTATGGCTAAGCAGTACTAAATTCTTACACGAGGGCTTAAGCTTTAAAAATAAGCAAAACTAAACCCTAATAGCAATGGAGGAGGGAGGGGAGAGGAATAGACCAATATTTTCGTGTCATTTATGAATTCAAATTGCAGTCAGAATTTTTCTGCTAAGGTATAGTAGATCTACATTTGCTAAATAAGCATGTAAATTTAGTTCTCATTCCTGTGATGAGTGCTGTGTGGAACTTTGCACCTGCATGGAGCACCTTGAAATCTTTAATGACACATTGGCTCAAATTGATTGAAATAATTGGGGTTCTGTGTGCCCACTGGACCCTACCCATATGGAGCTTATATCAGGATTAAGGTTTAAATGTATCCTAGTAAGAAGGAGGTTCACACTGGATAGTTCTAAGTAACATGTCAATATTGGGTCTGGAAAATTCCAGCCATACACTTTCACAGGGGTTATGATTTTAAGGTGAGTGCCATGTTGCTGCAACATCCAGATTTTCACTTGTTATGGAAAAGTTAGGCCTTAAAGGCATGTTCATTGTTCCTGGAAATATGACAGCATTTCAGTATCTTTTTTTTCTCCAGTGAATTCCTTTTTGGCAACAATTGGAATGAATGCTTTCATGCAGATTTGCCAATTAGACTTGCTCTGGGGTAGTATAATGGTTCACCTTGAGTTGATACTATATGCTTAGCTCATATATAATGCAAGCTGAGCAGGATTAGCAGGTCCATGGCATGGAAAAAAATCTATCAATTTCCACGTCAAGTCTTTTCTACATTGTAAAATGGAGAATATACACTTCTGGCTGATGATTTTGCTGAGAAGTGACGTTATTGAGTCAGTTCTTCTCAGATATGATGCAAGAACATATTCAGCAGTATTTTTGTCCATGAATATAGACAAGTCTGTTCCTTTCAAGTTATCTGCCCATTATGCTTTTGCAATACAGTAAACCATATCATTTTGTCATGCTTCATCTAGATTAGTCAAATTTTTAATTACCTCTGTAATTAGATTATGGATGTCTGTTACTTATTTTTTCCACTTAAAAAGTTCTAAGCTCTGCTTATTACAACTTCTTTCATATATTTAAAAGGGTTTCTTCTATTATGGAAATAGGACAAAAAAAACCATAGTAGCAAGATACACATCTGCAATATGTAGTAAGATAAAATTCACCTATCTACAGAGATCTTTCCAGCACTGGCCATGAGAATGCGGGAGGGAGGGCGCGGGGGAGAGCACAATAGCCTTAGCCATGCTCTCCAATTGGAGATAGACTTGCTGATGCTTTGATACAGTTAGTTGGATCATCTGAAAATCACATGGCGTTTTATAAAGATGATTCTACTGGTCTCATTTTTGAAAGTAAGAAGTGTCATTCTTTGCTGCGTGGGGTATTCCAAGAACTGTTAATCTGCAGTTTGTAGTACTGTATACTAAGTAGTGCCCTAGCAACTTAAAAAAAAATTAAAATAGTCAACAGAGAAAAGAGGGTCATTATGAAGAGAGTAATATCATGTCTCAAGGGTTAAGGCTGGCTAGATCCCTGTGCTATTCTTAGTTCTATTACTCCTTTTAAATTCCTCAGAAATTATTTACCTTCAAAATCTTGCAGGCATGGTCAGCGATCAAAGGAGTATGTATGTATATATTGGTTTGTAGTACCAATCCTCCTTTTCTCCCTACCAGCTGCTGCCTCCTAGCAGGTCTGGCAAACTTCATACGCTTTGCGAAGGGCCACCAGATATGACACTTTTCACAGTTTGCAAGATATGACAGAGGTGGTAAAGAACACACTTGCCCTCATGCACACTGTTTGGCTTCAGGGGCAGCAAGCTAATATGTGAACGCCATGAACTGGACATTGAGGGTTGAAAAGGTTTCTGACTTAGCTGACAGCCTTCAGAAATAATATATTTCTCATGCACCAAACTGCTTGAGTTCAAAGAGGCTACAGTGCACTGATTTAGTTGCATCACTCTTTAAAGGAGGCTACAAACTATTGGCAGAATGTCTGTTTTAAGTGTTTAGTTGTCTTTTGGTTCATTAGATAACAATACCAAAATATAGTCTGTCAGGGATGAAATATTGTACAATATATTAGATTTTTTTAAATCTGTATGTTTAGAAAGTCAGTAAATTTCCTGACAAATGTATAGCTGGAATTATAATTAGAGGTCTGTAAAATTAAAGCGTAGTTTTAACAAGACATGATTATGCAAGAACTCATGACTCAATAGACCTACTGACCCTTTGTACACTTGGTCTTAAGTGCTTATTTTATTGGTTAAAATTAATTTTTACCACTTTCTTCATATTGGCTTTCAGAGAATATATTACTATTGGAAAGGAAGTGGGGTTTTTGATCTGGTTCATGAATTTTCAACAGATTAATTAAATCTTGATTAACTCACACTTTACCATCAAAGATTTAGAAGGAATCCAGCTGTGAAATTCCAGGCTGAATTACAAAAACAGCCTTTTTATTTAAAAAGTGCACAGTTAGTTTGGAGTTACTAAGATACAACAAATAACCGAACTACACAATGCCATTTTAATCGCTTCCCAGAGGAAAACCTGTGTTTAATAGGGTAGCCAGATGGTTTCAACAAAAATACCGGATACACTTGACATTATATCCCAATCTACGTTACATCTTATTTAGAAAATACCGGACATTTATATTTTCTCATTTATACTTTCTTGATTTGTTTCCCAAACAAGAAAGCGCAAATCCTGGACTGTCCGGTTCAAAACCAGACACCTGGCAATCCTAGTGTTTAATAGAGATTAGAAAGTTAGGAATTTTAAAGTTTCCATAGGCCTTAACTCTGTTTCCCAATCAGTAGTTGTATCTTTACAATGAATCCACCTCTCATTTACATTTGCATTTAAGAAGCACAAATCCTCAGCTGCCATATTGCAAATATAATATATTAAAAATGGGATTGTCTATTGGAATTTCACAAATTTAGCTGTAGCTCCTATAGGAAAGACTCATATACAGGCAGTCCCCGGGTTACGTACAAGATAGGGACTGTAGGTTTGTTCTTAAGTTGAATTTGTATGTAAGTCGGAATTGGTACATATTTTGGAGGGGGGGGGAGCTGGAGTTAGGTGGAAAAGACCCTGATTCTCATACAACTTCCTTATTCTAAGAAAAACACATACTGTTTTGATATGAAGGTTTTTTTGGTTGATATTTTAATTAAAAATTGATCATAAGCTTCAGTGTTTCATGCTACAGGCAGTCCCCGAGTTACGCGGATCCGACTTACATCGGATCCGTACTTACGAACGGGGCTTTTCTCGCCCCGGAGGACGCGGGCGGCGGGACTGCCCAGACGCGCTGTGGTCCCGCAGCCTGCATCCTCCGGGGCGAGAAAAGCTGCTCCGCGTCTCCCTGGTCTGCTGGGAGCGCAGCTAGTGCGCCCCCCCCCCCCCCCAGCAGACCAGGCTTTTGTTGCGGACGCCTGTGGTAGATCAGCTGGGGCGCTGCTGGGTTGGTCCCACAGTGCCGCTCCTCGGTGCTACTGGACCAACCCAGCAGCACCGCAGCTGCTCTGCCCCAGGCGTCCCCAAGTCATCCGCTGCTGAAACTGACTAGCGGCTGACTACAGGAAGCCCGAGGCAGAGTTGCTCTGCCCCGAGCTTCCTGGAATCAGCCGCTGATCAGTTTCAGCAGCAGCTGACTTGGGGACACCTGGAGTACAGTACTTGGGGTGCTGCCGGGTTGGTCGCCGCAGCGCTGAGGTGTGGCGCTGCGGAGACCTACCCGGCAGCACCCCAGCTGCTCTGTCCCAGGCTTCCAGATTCAGCTGCTGTTGAAACTGATTAGCGGCTAATTCCAGGAAGCCCGGGGCAGAGCAACTCTGCCTCGGGCTTCCTGAAGTCAGCCGTTGGTCAGTTTCAGCAGCGGCTGAATCTGGACGCCAGTTCCGACTTAAGTACAAACCTACAGCCCCTATCTTGTACGTAACCCGGGGACTGCCTGTATATCCAAATCTTCCTTTTGGGGTACCTGAAAGATCCCAGTTATTCATTTAATAGTCAGAATCTTTGTTTTTTATAACTAAAAAAAGTTTATTCAATGCATATTACTGTTGCAAATAGAATTTGCTACAGATGGTTCAGTGAAATGGGTATTAAGTGTAATCAATAGTCATTGGAGAGTACAGTGAAATATTGATACAATCAAAGCTGTTGTTGTATTCTGCTGAGCAGAAAATGGAAATCCCTTCCTGTGAAGTGTGTGTGTGTGAATTTATCCACAGGATTAATTTTAAAGAAAAATTCTGTGTTGGGAACAGGAGTTTAGCCACAGGTGGGTCCTCATTGTCCACTCACCCACTTTGCAACCAGACCCATCCCCTCGGGGCTTACCCTGCTCCGCTCCAGCCAGGGTGTGGGGTTGGGGCTTATCCCCTCTTCCCTTCTGTCCTGCTCCTCCCCATTCTTGCCCACCCACACCACTGGGTAATTTTTCAGCTTCACCTCTGCCAGGCTGGAAGGGACTTGTTAATTTCACGTGATGCTAACAAGATACTTGCAGCTCTAGTGCTGAAGAGGGAAAGAGCTGTTGCTCCCAAGGTGGGGACTGTAACACAATGGGTCTCACTGCCTGCTGCTCCTGCTGTTCCCTAGGAAATTAATTTTTCCGCTCTGGGGTGCCCCCTTTTGGCTGGTGTCTTGTTCCCCCCAGCAGACCCGCATCCTCCACGACGAGAAAAGCCGCTCCGCGTCTCCCTGGTCTGCTGGGGAGAAGCACCCCCCGCGCCGCCGGAGGCGGTGACAGTGGGGGAGACACCCTGCACTAGCTGCACCCCCGCCCCCCATTTGTAAGTCGGATTGATGTAACCCGGGGACTGCCTAGGCATTTCTAAAAGCTTGCCTGCTGTTCTCTGTACCTCACTGCACTTGACCTACACACAATCTCACCTACTTGAATTGTCCATTGTCCATACAAAACGTCTCACCTCCTATACTCTCATATGTAGTATTTCAACAACGTGCTCATAGCTACCATTTCACTTGGAAACTGACATAACAGCATATGATATCTCACCCATGGTTCATGATAAATATTGCAGACGCCTCCACCCCTCCTTTGATTTTTCTTTTCTTTTCTTTTTTTGGTGGGTACGTTTTTGTAAAATGAACAGTCTTCTACCCCCCTTCCCAATGATGGTCTCTTTTCCTATGCTCCTGACATTGGGCTCTTTTCTGCCTTCTGCCCTCCATGATGGATTCTGTCAACCTGCTTAGAAAACATGATCAAATGTATTATCACAGTATTATTGACCTCTTAAAATAATAATTTTTACCATTGTGTTAATAATGTAAGATTCTGCTTTTATGTCTTGATCAACATTATTGCTGTGTTTTAAACCTATGAGTCAAAGTGGTAAATCTTTTCAGGCTGCCTTTTGTAGTTTATTTGTGCATCTTAAAGGAACATTTTCCCATCTTTTCTGGTCTGCTGTAATGGATTTCTTTGATCACTTCAACAAAATCCTTCTGTCATTATTCTCTCTCCCAACTTTAATGAGGGCAAAGGTGCTCACATGGTAGATATGTGGTGAAAAGTTAATTAGCTAGCTACCTGGAATTGTCACTTTATTTTTAAATCCAGTAATTGGTTCCTTTTCAATTCTAAACTTGTCTATTTTTTTTTAACCTCACAGAAATACAGGCGGCAAGAAATATTACTTAAAATACATTTTAAATTGGATCTGACATTATGGCATGTCAATATCTCATGGCTGTGCTACATAAAGTTACCTTAAAATTTTATTTTGTTCATCCTGCATATTGTTACCCTTGCCTCATCACTTACGTCCCAGCAAGCTTTTCTTAATACATACACTCACTAGACTAAGTTCTAGACAGACAGTTTCCATTTGGAAAAGGGACTTGGCCTCACTGTGGGCAGCTCAGTGAAAACATCTGCTTAGTGGAAGTCCAAAAAGCAAATGTATGAGTGTAGAAAGAATGGGATAGAAAAAATGGAAGTGTTGTAATGCTGTTGTATAGACTAGTGGCACACCTAATGATATGCTCCTCAGTGCTAGGATATAGTAGTAATAGAAGAGACAGATGAGGAAAATAACTAGAAGTGATCAATAAGAGAGAACATGAGAAGCATGTGAAGTGAGTTCTACAGAGAAGGTAGAATCTGGCGTTCCTGTGTATACTCACGATATAAGAAAAAGGGAACAATTAATAAAGTTGACAGCAAATGTAAACCAATAGAAGGAAATATTTTATCCACTACCCTGTGCTAATTTCACAGGTTAATTATTCATCAGAGGTCAAGGACTTAAAAGGATAAGACAAAGATTGGTTTCTATGGACAATGAAATATGCACAATAACATTTTATAAGATAAAAATGTATAAGGTGTATTCTATGCCTGGAAAGTGACATCATTATTATTATATAGTTATAGATCCAGATACGTACAAGATATAGAAGTAGTCATTAAATGGCTATTAGGAGAAACATTCCCTCAGGGCTGGTTGTTGATTAACTTCCATTATGTGGGAAGGTGTACCTTCCTCCTATCACTGTCAGTGACAGAATGCTCAACGAGATGGACCACTGGTGGTCTCATCCAGTCTGGCAATCCCTTTGTTTTGCAGTTTTCTTTTTCTCTATGTGAATTTTTCTTGCAGAACTGAGTGATGTTTACACTTTGTTCCATACCCTGAATTAGTGAGTACAAAGGTATGTCTACACTACAGCGCTAATTCGAACAGTTTATTTCGAATTAATTAATTCGAATTAAGTTAAATTCGAATTAGTGCATCTAGACCTAAAAACTAATTCGAATTAGCGTTTTGCTAATTCGAAATAGCATGTCCACATTGAGTGGACCCTGAACCGAAGTTAAGGCTGGCCGGAACCAGTGCCGGCAGGACATCAGGTTAGGACTTAGGGTGTGGAGCTGCTGCTTCAGGCTAGCCTAGGGCTGTGCTTAAAGGGACCCGACCCCCACCACGGACAGACAGTTCTCAGGGTTCCCCGCTTGCTTGTCTAACTCGATGAGGGACAGCAAAGCAGTCCTGTCTTGGAGTGCCCTTAGTGCCCACACTCGGCACATCACAGCATTCGGTCATCAGCCCAGCTGTACTTGCTGCAGGCTGCCATCTGGGGGGGTCAGTCGGGGGGCTGTTAGGATCCAGGAGGCCCTGCAGGAGAGCTTCCACCCTGAGGAGCCCGCAGAGCCACTCCAGTCCTCCCTTTCGGTGGCTCGTGCTCCATTCCTCCCTCACCTCCTTCCACTTACCCCTCCCTAGCCCCCCTTCCTGATTTAAAAAATAAAGGACACGTGTGTTCAAAAATAGAAACGCTCTTTATTTAACAAAACTGGGGGGGGGGTTAACCTCTGGAGAGACTGGGAAAAGGAGGTAGGAGAGGGGAAGAGAGAGTGTGGGAAAAGGGAGGGGGAAACCTGGGAGGAGGAAGCTGGAAGGGGGGAGCCAGGGGAAGGAGGAGGAGGGGAAGTATATAACTATGGTACGCCATATCTTCAGTACTGTGTACAGACGTGGTCTCCTCACCTCAAAAAAGATATTTTGGCCTTGGAAAGGGTTCAGAAAAGGGCAACTAAAATGATTAGGGGTTTGGAACACAGGTCCCATATGAAGAGAGGCTAAAGAGACAGGGACTTTTCAGCTTAAAAAAGAGGAGACTGAGGGGGATATGATAGAGGTATATAAAATCATGAGTGGTGTGGAGAGGGTGAATAAAGAAAAGTTTTTCATTAGTTCCCATATTAGAATGACTAGAGGACACCAAATGAAATTAATGGGCAGCAGGTTTAAAACTAATAAAAGAAAGTTCTTCTTCACGAAGCAAATAGTCAACCTGTGGAACTCCTTGCCACAGGAGGCTATGAAGGCTAGAACTATAACAGAGTTTAAAGAGAAGTTAAAGTCATGGAGGTTGGGTCCATGGAGTGATATTAGCCAGGGGGTAGGAATGGTGTCCCTGGCCTCTGTTTGTGGAAGGCTGGAGATGGAGGGCAAGAGACAAATCGCTTGGTCATTGTCTTTGGTCCATCCCCTCCGGGGTACCTGGTGCTGGCCGCAGACAGGCTACTGGGCTACATGGACCTTTGGTCTGACCCAGTACGGCCATTCTTATGTTCTAAGCTCAGGGTCGGGGGGGTCTCAATGGAACAACTTGATTTTCATGCAAGCCTGCTGCTGGGTTCACGTGTGGCCTTTGGTGGCCAGGCTGGTAGCTATCCTGCCCTAGACAGCCGCATTCCTGTGCCTAGTGTGGAGATCGTGAACGTTGGAGGCCTCCCCCCAAACCTCGATGAGGTCCACGATCTCCGCGCTAGACCAGACGGGCGCCCACCTCTTGCGGCCCTGGGCAGGCTCCTGGAAGCCGCCAGCCTGGTCCTGGGAAGAGGTGGAGGGCTGGGTGGCAGCGGGTGGCTGGCTGATGCCGTGCCAGGTGCAGGGTCTGCTGGCTGGGTGCTGGCAGGCTTGCAACTGGCACAAGCACCGTAGCCAGACCGTGCCCCTTTAAGGGCTCCGGGGCCAGGAGGGGGGCAGAAGAGTTTCCCTGGCTGCTAGCCTCCAACTGGTTCGAATTAAGTGGCTACACAGCCCTTAATTTGAACTACTTAATTTGAACTAGGTGTTACTCTTCGTAGAATTGAGGTTTACCTAGTTCGAATTAAGCACTCCGCTAGTTCGATTTAAATTCGAACTAGCGGTTTCTATGTGTAGCCCCTATTAAAGTTAATTCGAACTAACAGCTGTTAGTTCGAATTAACTTTGTAGTGTAGACATACCCTCAGTTACTAAATATGTTACTTGGACTTTTTTAATCACGGACAGGCAATATGGCATGCAAGCCCAATCCGGCCCACCACAGCGCTCAGGGTTGGCAATGTCCTGTAGCCCAGAAGGATCCGAGCAGATTTCAGTAGAAAAATGGAAATTGACATATTGTTATGTACTGGCACTTGCCACTTGGTGCTCCAATCTTAGGTGATGTCTGCACTACAGAGTTTTTTTGGAAAAATGGCTGTTTTTCCGAAAACTTGCGAAGCGTTCACACCTCGAGTGCTTTTGTGCAAAAAAAAAAATCGAAAGAACAGAGGGGTTTTTCTGGCGTAGGTATTCCTCATTTTACAAGGAAGAACATCTTTTTGCGAAAGAGCTCTAGGTCCACACTGCAGCTCTATTTCGGGATACTGGAGGTATCCTGAAATAACAGCAAGCCAGTTATTTCAAAATATAATAGGCTCACTATTCCGACACCCCTGTAAACTTCATTCCACAAGGAGTAAGGGACATTTCAGAACAGCAGGTTATTTCATAATTTGGCACTGTGAAATAAGCTATTTTGAAGTTGACTCGAAATAAGCTACGCAATTTGTGTAGCTCAAATTGTGTAGCTTATTTCGAGCTATGGGTGCAGTGTAGATGCACCCTGAGAGAATTCTCCTAGAAGCTTAGCTACCACTTCTTGGGGAAGTGGACTACCTTGGTGATAAGAGAAGACCCTCCTATTGGCATAGGTAATGGCTACAGTGGCGCAGTTGCAGCATTTCAAGTGTAGATGAGCCCCTAAACTGTATTTCAAGGGACAGTCTGCCACCTTATGTATGCAGAGTAGTACCTTTATGAACATCTGCTTTGAAATCCATCTGTCTGCACAATAATGTACTTCTCAGAATGAGTAAGAATGAGAAATCTGGGTTGAGGGCAATAGCAAAATGTATACTTATAGCTAGGACAATTAAGGGATGGAATTATCTACCTAAGGAAGTACAGGCAGTCCCCGAGTTACGTGGATCCGACTTATGTCGGATCCGCACTTACAAACGGGGCCCTCTCCCTGGTCTCCAGCAGACCAGGGAGAGGAAGCAAAGCGGCGGAACACGTGGGCAGCAGGCAGCCCAGACGCGTCTGGGCTGTCCGCCGCCCGCGTGCTCCGCGGCTTTGCTCTGCTTTGCTCCCTATCCCCCTGCCAGGTCTGCAGGCCTGCCCGGGGCTTCCTGGAATCAGCCGCTGATCAGTTTCAGCAGCGGCTGGATCTGGACGCCAGTTCCGACTTACATACAGATTCAACTTAAGAACAAACCTACAGTCCCTATCTTGTACATAACCCGGGGACTGCCTGTAGTTGAGAAGCCCTTGTTAGAAAAGTTTAAGAGGAAATTAGATTAGACACTTCGAGGACTAGCATAGCGGAGAATCACGCTGCCTGCATGGGGTTAGATTTGATTACCCACTATGTCTCTTTCATCCTTATTATCTATGACTAAGGTTTACATGTGCATATGCTCTCCCTCTGCACTTCTCTTGCTATACTGTACTTGTAATCTCTTAACAGAAGACCGCAGGAAAGACTAGCAGTAAATGTGAATCACTACCATACACGAACAGTGAGATTCTTTTTCACTGAAAAGTTGTCTGGTAAATGTGGTCTTTGCACCAGCTGTGGTGCTGACTTTGTTTTTTAAAGTGGTGTAACTCTGAAGGCAATGGACAATGGTGATTTACACCAGCTGAGGATATGGCCCGCATAATTCTGGGAGTTACTCCAGAGGTGTAACTGAGAGCAGAGTACGGCCAGAAGCTTTAAAACATTACAGGACTGAAATCTTGTTCATGTTAAGGAATAGACATAATTGTAACACTGCATGATATTTGTGAACCTTGTTAACCTGGACAGTTCTATATAGAATATGTCCTGTTAGGTGACTTTGGGCAAGTAACTGTCGTATCTGTGCCTCCATTTCTGTCTCCCGCCTCCCCCTCAGTAAAATGGGGAAAGGGAAAACTATTCTGATCTCCTTTGCCCAGCTCTTTGAGCGCTACTAATGAAAAACACTGTATAAGAGCTACTAATAGAGATGTAGCCGTGTAAGTCTGGTCTTGCTGAAACAAAAGACAGGACTATGCAGCACTTTCAAGACTAACAAGATGGTTTATTAGGTGATGAGCTTTCGTGGGCCAGACCCACTTCCTCAGATCAAATTGTGGAAGAGCTAGGTATTCTATTAGGCTTGTTCAAGGTCTCTCTTATGGTTCTCTGTTCTTTTATAATCTCACTTGACTTTACTCAGACCACTTACATCCACTTGGAAATGATGAATGAAAATGTTGTTGCCTATCAGTCAGTAAATAAGTTAGCGGCATTAACTGTTTTGTGTGTGTTTAAAATCTTTGAGGCTTGTAATGTATTTGAGTCATGCTATGAACATAAACGAAGTGCCCTGCAGCATGACACTTTTTTCCCCCCTGGGGTTCATATAGTTGAACTTAGCTGAATTATTCATCACACCATTAAAATTCCTATAGTACTGAAGACTCCTATTTAATGCATTAAATTATATAAACAAAGAAATTACACTACATGGGGTTTTTTCCATGTGTTTCTATATTGCTTTCTCTCAGATACTTCTCATCAATTTTTAGACCACCAGAAAACTTTCAAAAAAGTTTGTTTTCTTTATTTTGTCTGACTTGTGAGATGGAAAAGATCAGAAATACAGGATTCAAGAGACTCCTCATGAACTAGCATATTTATTTTTAACTATAAAATGCCTAGAACTTGTCTGAACTTTGTTTACTAAATTCACTTTAAATAAAATAAAAGTTATGTGGTATTGCACCACCCTTGGTCTGGCTCGGATGGCTGCAGTTTCAGGTTCTATAGACTGAAAGCCACCTCTGTGGCTTATTTTAGATTTAGAGCCTCTAGAAAAACACACAGACCAAAAAGAGAGACCCCGTATGCAGTTCAAAGTAAAACAGACTAAGGTCATGATTACCCCATGCGTATAGAAATCTAGTTCTACTCACATCCTTAATGATAATTTTTGAAGTCTGATGGATGCCTTGCCCAGTGAGTCATTTAGTAGAGGAATGGTTCCTGCTGTAATTTTCCCATAGGGCATGTTTACACAGCAGGGCTAAATTCAAAATAGCTTATTTCGACTTTTGGCGCTGTCTACGCAGCAGTTATTTCTAGATAGAGCTCTCTTCCCCTGACTTCCCTTACTCCTAGTAAGATGCGTGTTGAATTGGAGTAAAAGGTCCTCCAACTAGACATTATTTTGACATTATGTCAAAATAACTGCTTGCCATGTACATGCAGACTACGTTATTTGGGAATAATGTTAGTTATTCTGAAATAACACTGCTACGTAGACATCATCTTCCAGTTAAAGATCCCATGGTGTGTTACAATCAGTTAAACATAACACCCTTGTGAGGTAAGTATCCTCATTTGACAGATGAGTAAATTGAAGCAAAGAAAGATTAAGTTCCAGATCCTCAAGGTGTTTAGGCACGTCCGTGGAAATCAGCGGAAAATGCCTAAATACCTTGGGACCCAACTCACTCGCCAATCAGTAAGTCGGTAGGAGAACCAGAGAAAGAACCCATTGGCCTCTGATCTTATGCTCGGACTATTAGACAAAACCTCTGTTCTCCAAAATATCCATAGTTAAAATATGTATAGTTTTGAAAAATGTTTTCTCTTATGCTTTGTACTTTATATGTAGATGTTAACCCTCAGTAGTCTGGCTACACCAGTGGTTTAAAATTATCCTTGCTAGAGCATTTTTCAAGTATAGCAGAGTTAAAACCTAAGTTTTGTGAAAGTTTCTTGTCTGTGATAATACTGAACAGTCACAGATGCAGCAAATGAGTGTTGGTATTGTCTGTTCCAATTTATTTTCCACATTTCACCTACACCCTTCCTCTGTCTGTTTTTTCCCTCCCCCAGGTTATGGTCACACAGTGCCTTTGTCGGATGGAGGAAAGGCCTTCTGTATTATATACTCAGTCATCGGAATCCCCTTTACACTGCTTTTCCTGACAGCTGTGGTGCAGCGCATCATAGTCTACGTCACCAGACGGCCTATACTGTATTTTCACATTCGCTGGGGCTTCTCCAAGCAGATTGTCGCCATCATCCATGCAGTGATTCTTGGGTTTGTTACCGTCTCATGCTTTTTCTTTATCCCAGCAGCAGTATTTTCTGTTGTGGAAGATGACTGGAACTTTTTGGAATCTTTTTATTTTTGTTTCATTTCCCTGAGCACCATTGGTCTTGGAGACTATGTTCCAGGAGAAGGTTACAACCAAAAATTCAGAGAGCTGTATAAGATAGGAATTACATGTAAGTACCAAACTAACTTATGCAAGGCGTTTAGCCAACAGGATTTCTGTGCCTTGGGTGCCTCTTTCTTTTCTGCCCCTCAGTTAAGCTCTGGAATGGTCAGGTTGGTTGGCCACCCCCATCGTCATGAGGGGGGTATGATTATGTGTGTCCCTCTCCCCATGAAAACCTTAAAGGTAAGATAAATAAAAAGACTCCAGCTACTTGGTATTTCTTTTGAACAGTTGCTCAGACAACTTGATATTAAAGTGAATGTTTGTACTACATAGTTCTGATTGCCATTGAAGTCCCTGGAGTAGGAATCATTTTACCATATTCCTAGGAAAATATGGTCACCCTAATTGGAGACAGGAGTCAGTATCTAGGGAATGAGAAATGATGATAGGGTGGGGGCAAGTCATGAAGGGCCTTGAGTGTGAAAACAAGCAACTTATGCTTGATGCCATAGAGAAGGGGGAGCCAGTGGAGGGAATGCAAAGAGCAGGGTGACACGGTCAAAGCAATGGCCTAGGACAGCGGTTGGCAGCCTATAGCACGCGTGCCAAAAGCAGCACATCAGCTGATTTTTCTGTGGCACGTGGGCCAGGAGCTCAGCCCTGCCTCCCCCCCCCCCCAACCGCAATGCAGTGGGGAGAACATGCTTTGGCTTGAGCCTCAGCTGCAGGCCAGAGCCCCAACTCCGGCTTCCTGCTTGGAGGGAGGGGACAGGAGAGACCCATGCGTGCATCCCTGGGGCTGCCCCTGCCCAGCCTGGGCATGCAGCTTCCAAGAGCTAAGGGGTTTACACACACAGAGACACTACAGGTTCTGCCTCCTGCTTTGGGGTGGGCAGGGCTGGGCCTGCTCCACAGATCAGGGCTGGGCAGCCGGTCACACATGGGCTCCGAGGCCCAGGCTGTGCTGCTCCCCAGGAGGTGGGGGGGGGGGGGGCAGTGACCCTCCTCCCCAACACCCCAGTGTGCCCAGAGCCACAGCCTGCTGGTGAAGAGCGAGCCCTGGGCAAAGGGCTGGGCCAGACAGGGAAATGACTCTGCCCCCCTCTCCTGGCCCCTCTTCACCCCAGTGCTGCTGCCCGGCTGGTGAGTGCGCTGAGGGGAACACGGCTGTGGGAGTAGGAATGGGGTGAAGGAGGATATGGGGAGAGGTTGGGAGGGAGCAGGGGCTGCACTGCAGGGGGCTAGGACGATGCGAGGGGATGGGGAGGGGATCGTGGGGCTGAGGGGAGCGAGGCTGGAGCAGAGGGAAGATTGGGCGGGGGGGATACAGATTTACTTAGCAGAAGCTGCACTTTCCTTTACTCTCCACTTTTTTGCCTTCCTTTCCCCAGCCCCCCACCTATCACAGCATGATCCTCTTTGCACCTTATCAGTGTGTGTGAATGGGAATGGCCTGTTTGCACTAGGGATGTTAAATTTAGATTCATTAGCTAATCGAATAGTCAATGCCATTTGCATCGACAATTCGAATAGTCGAGAAGGGCAGCTCCGCCTTTGAAGTGTTGTAACAGTTCCACGGCTGTTGCTACACTTCAAAGGCGAAAGCGCTGCAGGGAATTGTGCTCCCCACGGCGTTTCACTGCTGCAGCGCTGCACGGAGCCCGGGGTCCCCAGCTGACCTCAGGCTCCGAGCGGCACCACCGATTTGAAAGGCCGTGGGGAGCCTGGCACCAGGCTCCATGCAGCATTTCAAAGTGACAGTGCTGCATGGAGTCCGGGGTCAGTGGGGGAGTTCCCCGCTGAGCCCGGTCTCCATGTGGCGTTTCTGCTTTTAAATGCCACGTGCAGCCTGGGGCCAACTGGACTTTGAAGTATCCCTTCCTCTCTTTCCCTCCTCCTCCCTTGCTGCCTCTTTCTGATAGAGGAGAGGAAGCAACTAGCCTGTCGACTATCCAATAAGCATTTGCTTATCAGGTAGATAGTTCGGAATGGCTAGCTAGTTCGAACTATCTGTACACCTCGTTCCACTAACCTTGGAACTATCTGTACCCTCGTTCCACTAACCCTCGTTCCACGAGGTGTACAGATAGTTCGGAATGGCTAGCTAGTTCGAACTATCTAGCCCGTGCCGCGTGTAGCCGCGCGGCACGGGGTTCGCACTAGCCGGCTTTTAAAAATGGCGGTGCCGGCTTTATGCTAATGAAGCCCGGGAAATTCAAATCCCGGGCTTCATTAGCAAGTTCGGTATGCATACATTACCCCGCTAGTTCGAACTAGCGGGGTAGTGTAGACATACCCCTATAGTGGAGATCATGACTTGCATTGTTTTCTAGAGGAAGAAATGTGTGGGCTGTATTACTTTCATAAAGTCTCAATTCTGCATAAAGTGGAGTTATATATAATTTCAACTCCATTATAAGTAGTTTAGTCCCTGTAAGTGCAGTACAGTAATTAATGCAGCCCTTTATATTTGGAGAGTATTCTTTGTAACCAGTATATAATGCACAGATGCAAAGAGACTGTGCTATTTATAATGAAGCTAATTCCTGCTTCCCTTACTAACAAAAGACTCCACACAGAAGCTGTCCTGCTCATTAATATGGGCACGTGCAATAGTATTCTGAATTATAAATAGTGGTAGTCGAGTTCTTTAGAATAAAAAATCATTGTTGCACTTCCTTCCCTGGAGTCCTGTTCAGGATTTTGGGTATATCTGAATTTGGAGAGGAAAATAAAGAACATGATGCATTGTTAGTCCTAGAAGGCCTGATTTTTTGCAAGTACCTGGGAACTGGTCCATCACAGAACCTTGGAGCATGATAGGAGTCTCTTCACAAAAAACAAAATCTCAAATATGTACAATATGCAACAAAAGTCAGTGGTGGTGTTTATGTAATAACTAGCCAATTAGCCCGTCATAAGATAGAATTTTCAGGTCTCTCCTCCACGCCGGTCTTCTCTCCTGAGCCTCCGGTCTCTCGCTCCATCTCTCTCTCCCCCCCTCCTCCTACTGCCTCCCCCCCTCTCTTTCAGCTCTCCTCTGCCTCCTGCCTTTCTCTCCATCTCTTTCTTTCTCTTCTCCTCCCCCTCCTGCCTCTCACTCAGGGGACTGCGGAGTCCAAATGGCAGAAGTCAGCTGAGCGCCACAGCAGGAGGAGAAGGGGGGCGGGGCGGTGATGTGCGGCGTGACAGCAGCTCCAGGCCCCGCCCCCTGGCCGTGAACATCACCGCCCCGCCCCCCTTTCCCTCCCGCCGTGGCGCTCGGCTGACTTCTGCACCGCTCAGCTGGGCCGCCGTGGGGGAGCAAGTGGAGCAAGCGGCCATTTGTGCCCCGCGCTCTCCATGTAGCACGGCCTGCCCAGAGGGAACAGCCAGCATTTCAGGCAACAGCGCCTCCCAGAGGGAACAGCCAGCATTTCAGCGTTACAGACTCTCAGACATTGGGCTACTATATATATGATGCCAGTAGGATTTTGCCTAGGAAGTGTAAAATTAGTGTAATGTATATAATATGTAGTCACCTTCATCATTTTTACTATGTAATTCTTGTGGTGGAGAGGGAGAGGGGAAGAAATATGTCTGTTTTCAAGCCAGCAATGATTGTACACATTTATATGAACTTTTAGACTTTTTTCTTTGACTGTTTTGCATACATTTCCAGGCTTTTGCACTGGTTTTATGCTACAGAGTTTCTTCATACACGTTTAAAAAATTTCTTCTGGCCTCAAAAATTCTATGTCTGGGACAGAAAGGAGGGGGGAAATTGTTCATGGATTATAGGTGGGAAAAATGATGATTTAGAGCTTTATCAGCTTTACCTGTTAATGCTTCAGGCACTGGTATTTTGATTTTCTTTGTGCATGCTCATGAGATTCTTTCACCAACAGCAGCTAGTTCAAGTTAAAGATATTACCTTACCTGCCCCCCCCCCCTCTCTGTTTCTTGGGCAGGTTACCTGTTGCTGGGCCTCATTGCCATGTTGGTGGTTCTAGAAACTTTCTGTGAACTGCATGAGCTCAAAAAGTTCAGAAAAATGTTTTATGTGAAGAAAGACAAGGAAGAGGACCAAGTGCATATAATGGAACATGACCAGCTTTCCTTCTCTTCAATTTCAGACCACGCAGCTTCCATGAAGGAGGATCAAAAAGCAAATGAGCCTTTTGTGACAGTTCAGCCTGCCACTTACTATGATGGCTGTATAAACAATTAATACAAGGGCATCCATACCAATATTATAGTGCACTTACATCATTAAGTAAGACATAGAATGCCTCTTTATTTCTTTGTGTAAAAAACATGTACAGAAGAAGATTGTGCTTCTTTAATAAGTATTCATCATTTCAGAGGTTAAGAAGACTTCTGACGTGAATTAAAGTTGCTAAAATGGAGCTACACTGGGAGAATGAGAGGGTATGTAGCCACCCATGGAAGTACTGTGCCTGAAGAGATCAGGAGGAAGCAATGGTGTGAAGGGAGGGCAGGCATGCACTGGTAACTCCCTGCAACATCCTTGGGATGGGAGTAATCTGCTCTCCTGCAGGGTAGCCCTACTCCGGCTGGTAGTACGTTTATGCACATGCCTGGTCAGTTACCTGCCCTATCAGCAGTGTGCACTGAAACAGAGGTAGCCAGCTTCTCCAACATGCTTACCCTAGCAGTTGTTCTAATTTCCTCTTTTTCAAGCTAAACAGCCTCCTAGTTTAGGCCCAGTCCTTCCCCCTTGTTCAGTCTTAGATGTTTCCAGCAGGCACCTAGCTGGTGAGTGGGGAGGGGGGGGGGTGTCTCCTGGCATCTGGCCACTCCCTCTATTGTTTGGTTTTTCTCCCTTTATAACCCTCTTACAAAGAATTCCAACCTTGTGCATTAAGTTCCAATTTTTCTCACCTTGAGCGGAAATGGGTTACAGCATCACATGGCCTGGCCCCATGTCTTTGTAGGACCAGCCACACATTTGTGCTTAAAGGAAAAACAAAACTATTCACAAGTTGTTAAATTAATCACCGAGCCATTAAGTTCCTAAAGTATCATTAATGGCTTTTACTAGAACAGCTGGACTAATAAAACTGGTTCCCACTTAATATTTTGAACTTCACATACAAGAAAGATACATGAACAAAAATAGAATATACACATTCAGGGGATCATAGCCTTTTGAATGATAGGTTATGGGCCTGTTTTGCATAAACTGTCTTCAGGTTTTGCATACTTATAAGCCAGTTTTCATAAAGCATGGGTCCGTGACAGTAGGAATCGCTGAATGAAATTCAACAACCTATGTTATGCAAGCAGTCAGACTAAATGATCATAGTGGTCTCTATTGGCCTTAAAGTTTGCAAAATGGGAGTTTCACAACTGACTTCTACGGACATAAGATCTAGATCCTGTAGCACAAGTAGGCATATTAAGATTTCCTCCCACATAAGAGCAGTGCTAGGAAAGCCCTCTCCACTGCATTGCATGCATGCTAGATTGGGCATAACTTGGCCTTTAGTGTTCAGAGATTCATATCTTACTGTAATAGAACAGCAACATTAAAGTGTCTAGATTTAGCTGACATGAGACGTATACTTGACCTTAATTACCTGAAAGATGCCATCTGTGAGTTCAGTTCTAGCTAGTATTAGACAGATTTTATACCTTTTTGGAAAAACTTTGCTTTATGGTTAAGTCTATATGACTAAAACTTACATTTAAGAAACAGAGCTAAGGACTTTTTGGTGGCGTAGCTAAACTGAAACCTACTGTGTTTGCATGATCTCAACAAAGTGGCTATTTTTGTACAGCCCTAAGTTAAAGTTCCTATTTATAATGAACATTTAACTAGTATATGTGTACATATATATAAATATATTTCTATATTGTACATATATTGTACCCACCACAGTGTAACTGACTTGGGAATGACATTTTAGGGAAACTTTCCCTCCCCCAGATTGCTCTTTATAAAAGGAATGACTCAACACTAAAGATGTTGACTTTAAGATGTAAGGGTAGTGTACAAGGAACACTTCTACTGTTTTCCAGTAAAGATTTTGAAGTTGATTGTCTTCAGTACTAGAAAAGACATGATTTTCTGTCTATTTGAATGTATTACTAAGCTGTAAAGAACATGACAGTCACTGAAACTAAGTGGAATTCAATATATGCACAAATTGCAAAGTACAGACACTTGATAAAGCACAGAATTCAAAACAGAAGAAAAGCTGAACATTCTACTGTGGTATATATGAATATACAATATTTTAAATTAACAAAGTTAAATAAAAAGTGTGTGGCTTCTGGCTGCCTATACTTCACTGTGCTCAATGTTTTCTTTAAAACTTAGATACTGTACATAGATGACATTGGAAAAAAATGCTCTCCTAAAGCTAGATTGTGCCAGCCTTACCCTGGTGAACATTTACTCAACTTCAGTGGGACTGTTCATTTTGAATATGCTTTGCCAATATGAGTAATGAATGTACAATCTAGTCCTATGCTGATTATTCCTATAGAATAACATTTAATATTTGAAATAAAAATAAACATTTAGAATAACAGCAAATAAAGGACAGTAATGACATTTATTTTAGTGTCTCAATAACTGGTCTGCTAATTGGGGTTAATGCAAAACTGATCATTTCCGAGTATCATTAGTGGCTGTAGAATTAAGTTCTAATTCCTACAAGTGTCAAATAGTCATGTGAAACCAAAACTCAAATAATGCATGAGGCTAACATGGCTAAGATGGGCTCTAGATTAGAAAAACAGCAAAAGGATCCTTTGAATCAAGGCTTGTATAAATTGTAAATGTGTTCCTGAAGCTAATCAGAAGTCAGGCTGGCAGGTATAAATTGACATAAAGAGCAAGGGTCTGCAAGCATAAATGAATGACCTGTAGAAGTATAGATAGAAGTCTCAAGAGAAGGGGTTGCAAGAAGCAAATACTTTATTCTCTAGAGAAGAAAATAAGGTCCCCTGGCTGTAGTCTTGCACCTACTGTAGACTTTCCCCTGACTTCCGTGTGCACATGCCTGTGCCTTGCTTATAATTTGAAAGCCTTACTTATGTGCAGAAAAAAACATTCATCTTCCTGTTTGTCTCTAGGAGCACTATTGTCAGGCTAGTCTGCTCTGCTGCCACTTTTGTTAGGAGAAGTCTTAAGCAAAGCCATTTGTGTTAGTGAGCCTTAAATGTCCCAGGACTATGGTTCTTCCTGATCTCTAGTGTAGGGGAGTCCCACAGCCAGACTCATTCTTCTGCAATCCTTCTGTCTCATCCCCAAAGAACTCACTGGAGATTCTGGGGCAGATTGTGTGCTGAGTACAGTTGTTGCAGAAAGAGAGAAGCAGGTTCTGGGGCTGTTAAATTATAACCCATTAAAAGTATAAAGATTAGAACTGGGACCTTAACAGGTATCTAGCTAGACATTAACACCAGAGCCATTGCTACAGTCTCTGATAGGGCTAGAGACCAGTGCACCAGTGTGATGTGCTTTTGTCTGTGTCCCATGTGAGAAATCGGCTGCTGCACACAGAATTACATGGATGCACCACTCTTTCAAAGTTAATCCTAGGTACAATGCTTGCTGTAACAGCCAATGTATGCCAAAGACACAGATTACTAGGTGGAAGTCCCAAATGAGAGGTCCCCTGGCCAGCTGGAGAGGAGGAAAAGGACTTAGTCACTGTTATTACCTAGCTGTTGGAACAGTCTGTATACTACTTTCACTGAACTGAAATCTCACTCCTCCATATGATTAACAATACCCATATTTGAATAATGAAGGCTTTGTTATAAAGTCATCAATTGAAATGTTAGGTGCCCGGTCCCTAAATGCAACACACAAATTTTGGCCCCACTGAACTCAACAATAAAACTCACTGACTTCTCTAGGATGAAAATTTGACCCTAAATTCCAGATTCTGCTCTGTGTTAAATCTGAAGTAACTCAAATAATGATAATGGCATTATTTCAAAGCTACACTGTTCTAAAAAGAGTTTGGTTCTCACTCCATGTAAACTTAGACTAGTTATGGTTACTATCATAATATGCTTTTACATAAGATGCTACTAAACAAAAACAGTGTAGCTTCAATTTACAATTTCCATCAAATTTGTTTCACTTGGAAATAGTGATTTCTAATTGCAGTAGGTTCACCTTGACTTGGTCTGTAAACTCACATGCTATCTAATGCAAATTCCAGTTGTTGATGTCAGAGTGCTTTTTATCCTTTGGGTCTTCTTTTACTAGGGAAGATTTCTTGGTCCAATTATACTGAAATAACATGTTTCTGCTGATGATTAGTTCCATTGAAGAATGTGATTTTAGTCCTCATGATCCATACGGCACACATCTAACCAACAAAGAGAGACTATTGTGTACCATAGAGGTTTTGGTTAAATGACAGACTGAATAAGAGAGGCAGAGTAAGGATTGTAATATGGAAAAGCTGACAATCATCCAATGAATGGCACAATGTGAAGGCTTATTATGATGGTGAGCATAAATCAGAAGGATAATGAATGTCATGGTGACATGCTGACATTTTGCAAAGTGCAGCTCATGGTTTTAGCCTCAGCAATTACATGTCTTCATTCCAGTGAGGGAGCAGGAAAGCTATTGCTAACTATTACCTGAAACTAAATGCAATGGAATCCTTAGATTGTGAATTTTTTTATAGAATAACTTCACTATAAAATCAGGTTCACTGTACCTGGAACTGCCATGTATCTAGTAGGTCACTGAAAAAAATTGGAACTTCATCCTAATCAGAGTTACACAGTTTTCGTGTTCTTTAAAGGGAAATGATTCAGGTTGGACCTCCCTGGTCCGGCACCCTCAGAACCTGACTAGTCCCAGATGAGGGATTTTTGCCAGACATGGGGAAGTCATTTTTAGACCCCTGCCACCGGCCCCCTTGGCTCGGCTGCTGGCTTCCCAGCCAGCTCCCCACCTTCTCCTGGCCCCGCTGCCCTGCTGGGTAGCCATCGCTGTCATGGCTCCACTGGACAGCCTAGCACTAGGTCTCCAAGCAGCCACGTGTGCCTCGCTGGGACTCCGTGAGCAGTCCTGTGCGCCATGCACTGGGGCTCACTGGACAGCCGCATATGCGCCGGGGCTCCAAGCTCTGCTGGGCAGCCCTACTGCCATGCGCTGGGCTGCTCTGCCATCAGTTCCCTGTGGGCAGCCCCCGCCGCCCCATCCGGAGGGATCCTTACACCCTCCACTGAGACTCTGTGGCCCTGCAAGATCCATGCCAGATCATGGATGTTGCTGGACCAGAGAATCCTGGTTCAGAGCATTTCAGCCAGTGGTGTTAAATGTGGTAAACAAAAGAATTTTGTATAAATGTTTCTACATTAAGTTTAGGGGATAAATGAACACATTGCAAGAAGGAGAATTAAGCCTTGCATCCAAAGGTTCTAATTTGGTCATACTTTTTAACCTATTGGTTTACTTCATTTGGAGCAGATAATATTTTTATATTCTTATTTTCATCTACAAGGATCAGGGTGATTCATTGAACAATGCATCAGACACCCCCATGCCTTCTAAAGTGAAAAAGCCACTGCTGGGAGGAGGAGGGTTCACATAGAGAAGCTGAACATTAAAGGCCCAGTTTTGTGTTCTATTATGCAGGTGCAACACTCACGGATCGCAACACAGCCCAGAATTGGTTCTAATCTTCTTTTTATTCAATGTACTACAGATTTGGAAATCTGGGGACCTGGTTTCTGTTCCCAGCGCTGCCACTGACTGCCTGTGTGATCTTAATCAAGCTACATAATCTTTCTCTACATCAATTTCCCCATTTGTAAAATGCAAATAAAGATACTTGCAGTGGATGAAAAGCACTGAACTATTTTTTTAAATGTGTGTTATGTACAGCAAGTGGATGGACACACTTCAGGAAGCATTCCTCTCAAATCAGCAAGGTGAGCCCCTTATAAGGGTGTGTGATGGGTTGTTGTAGAACCATCATTGGCACTGACACAGTTTAAGAGTATCTGGAGAGCTCAGTTAAGGCACCTGGTGGCAATTATAGGCCATCTCAGGTTCAGATTAAGTATGAGATATCAGCTGAGAAGAGCAGGTAATTAAACCCAGGGGGTGGGAGTTCTCTTGAATAGGCAACTCTGTGAAAAGTCCAGAAGAGAGAGACAAAAGCAACCAGTATTAGGCCTGGATGAAAGGGCAGGCTTTGGCTTTCTGTAGGTGAACCCAGGGAGGTACTCAACAAGGAACAGCACAGGGGAGAAGAGGCATGAAAATTCAAGCCTGAGGAGGGCTCCAAAGAAGTAAGTTTATATTTGTATTTGACATTTGGGGGGAGGGGAGGATACCAGTGGGATTCTGGTAAACCCCTACTATCAAAGATGGTTCAACTCTGAGAAAGCATGGAGCCTGGGAAGAATACAGGTGCATGGTGGCCCCAGGAAGGGACTGACGGAAAAGCCTGTAGGAGGTTTTGGTGGGGAGATCTTGTCTGCTCAGTACAGGGTCTTTGGTTCAGAACCCAGCTATGTGGAAGGGACTGGGTACCTCTGGAGGCCATTGAGAAAGGTAGTGTGAAGACTCCAGAGAATAGGGGTGGAAGCATTGGTGAGTCTAGATTTGGATCAAAGACTTGGCATGAGGCTGTTAGAAGTCTGTTGGCTGAGCACGGTAATCCCAGACATGGCTGAGTCACAAGAAGAAGCAGATCATTGTTGGGTGAGAGTAGCTGTTGCTAGATGGGAGCCTGTTATGCCATACCTAGCCATGAAGGGACACGCACAGGCTAAGCCCATTCCTCAAGGGAGACAGAGGAAGCCCCTGAGTTGGCTTTTAATAACCAGATCATCAAGGAACAAGTTTAATTATTACAAAAATGCTAAACACAGAAGCTATTTCATAAATGATCATCACACGTTCTGTAGTAAAAAAACATACTTATGCAAATGGAAGGGTAGAAATTGGTCCAAAAATAGGCAGAGGATTTAGCCTATTATAACACAAATGGTCATTTCTATGAGTTTGGGAGCTGTCCTGTCATTCAAATGAAATAACTACTAGAGACTTGACCAACAAGCACGTTGCTGAGACCTACTGCCATATGGATCTGATCCTGTGTTGCTTACTCAGATAGACACCCCTCCTTTCTCTCCCCCCCCCCCCCCGGAAGTCAGCTGGCGTTTGCTTAAGAAAGGAGCACAGAAGGAGGAGCTTTTCCACCTCCTTCTCCCCACCCCCACCACAAAATTTACATTAGATGCTGCAAACACAGTGTGTAATTTTTGAAAGGGCCATATTACTTGCCATTACTCACACACCGTGATAACATGACAGTGTAACCTGAGTGCATTTAAACACCTGCATACAGCTGATACAAAAACTGTTCTAGCACATTTTAATTAATTTGATTGTGCAGCAAAATGTAATACTTAGATGAGAATTAATGTACCTGAAGTCAGAATTCTATGGACTGACTTCCTTGATTACTGTAGGTCATATGTTACATTTTATTTTGTGAGTCACTGTTATTGCTTGAAGGACTCAGTCTGCACACAGATATTGTCGTCCAGTAATAAAGTACAGTATGACTGTTAGGCTTAATTCCTCAATGTTTATTTGGCTGCTTTGGCAGATTAATGCTATTTGCATGGAGTAACAAGAACTTGTTTGAAATGTATTATTCAGGCTAAAATTGCAGCATGTGCTCCATTTAACTTAAACTCCTAATGCATGGTCAGGCAAAAGAACTTAGGGCTCAGTTCTTTATCCTTTAAACTCACTAGGAGTTTTGCCTGACACTGCTCTTTCTCTGTTGGGGCTAATGCAGAGCCATAGTCTCTCAGGAGGAGTTCCAGGAACCACTCTGCCTCATCAAGGAAGAATTTCTCCTTGAGCTCCCTGGGGTATGAGGCATGTATAACTGTACTACATTCATGCACTAAATATAGCATATTCCCCTGGCCTGTTCCATGAACCAGTGCAGGAGGGGAGAAACCCCGGACCTGAACTCCTCACTGATCCCCTTGTGGTGGTGTATGACCCCAGGATCTCAGGGCATATGCAGAAGCAGTGTTACCCAAGGACCTGGACTGTGAATATGACCAGCTTTTTGTGGCAGTGGGAAAGGCTTGCATTCATACCTCCTTCCCCCACCCATGCTGCCATGCATCCACATAAAGGCCATTTGGCCCCCCCAGTGAGCTCCATTTAAAAACTCTCCCCTCTCAAGCTAAGGCACCAGCATTAACCACAGTGTCTTGAGGTGCTTAGAACACAAGAAAATCCCAATTGCTGAAGAGAGGAAAAGTAAGTTTTAATGGCACCCAATACACTAGCAATTATGTTAGCACTAGATGTGTTGAACCTGTACAAACCCCAATGCAGACAATCTTGCCTTGCAAAGTTTACAATCTAAGGTTTTTAAAAAAAAACAACCCCAAACCTTGGAGAAGATGGGATGCACTGAGAAGGCCAAAGGTAAGAGTAAACTTGGGGCAAACATTTATTTTATGCACAACCTGGTTCAGCTCACTTTTTGTGGGCATTGGGGAGTCGGTGAGTCTTTAGAAGGGATTTGAATGTGGGCATGTGGTGACTTAACAAGCAGGGAAAAAGACCTGGAGCTGAGAATGGGATGAATGGGTTATTGAGGTCAGCATCTTTAGAGCCATGTGGGAGATGAATGACCGGATGGGAGCTGTATCTTACTGATGAGCAGACCAATGTCAAGATAAACTCTTTATTAGGAGCAGGGACTATATGTACACAAATGGGGTAACAAGCTTATTACTACCCTGTGTACCTGTAGCCTGCAACAACTCTGTGTCGGGCTTCTTTGTTTATGCCCCAGAAGAAACAGGAACTGTCCCAGGAAATCAAATACTAGGCAAAGAATTGTCAACCCTACCCTTCCTGGAGAACTTAGCTGGATGGCATACCTTTCTTTTTATAGAATGCTAAGAAATTAAACTATCAAATTTATTACCAATACAATAACTGACTTGACTTTTTGAGATATGTTAGAGTTCTGTTTAATCAATCTGATCAGGCTTGTAGGACATTTTGTAATCTTCCCAATCGGCTGGATTGCAGTCCCTCTTTAGTCCATGATAAAGTTACATTGTGAATTGTTTCCGTTATGTGTATTTTCTTCTCGCATCACTTATGTTTAACTAGGTGTCAGAGCAAATGCTTAGTCCTCTATAATATTGTTGCTTTAATCTGTGATCACTGAGTATGAGCAAGGTGACTCTTAGATCACTAGTTTTGGCTGTCCAGTGCCCATGTTGTCAAAGTCTCACTGAGTCTATATATTTTTAACAGTGGAAGAAGTCTGTTGGTTTTTTTTTAATAGTAATGTTTTGTCTGATTGTCCCCACCTACTTTTTTCCTCACGATCCTAGACTCCTTAGTCTGCCTTTGCCAGATATGGGACAAAACCAATCCATTCTGTCATAGAGGAGTTCAACAGGTGATTTCCACATTGTGGGCTTCAGCACTACTTGACTCTGGGATCTTACACCTATGCCAAACCCTTCCCCTCTAAGTACGACTAGTAGAACATGGACAGACATTGCCAGTGCGGACACCTAGTGACCTGCCAGCTCCTGTAGCAGCATGACACATACTGGAGGAAAAAAAATAAAATGGGATTTATTTAAGTTGCAGGTTAACATTTAGTTTAATAAAACCCTCATCTTCTCTTAATGTTTTCCAATCTATTTCACACCGACAGGGAAATTGCAGTTTGACATGAAGGTGGAGGTGGGGGGAGAACAGCAGTTTGCATGGCATTTAAATTATTTAAATCCTGCTGACCAAAGAATACATGGCCCTTGGCAGCAGCTTAATTTTCTCTCTCCTATTTATTATTCTAACTCTTAACTTGGTAAAGTGCTTTGAGAGTCAGTTGGTGTGAAAGATGCCATGAAAAAACAAAGCTGTTTTGTAGGGAAATCTTGATCTATTTACTCAAAAAGGTCAACTGCAGCACTGGGAGGCTATGAAATGTGCAGGTGATAAAGCTCTGCTGGGGTGTCTGGATGCAGGGTGCTGTGGAACTGTGTGAAATTTTCTTTCCCTGCCTCAATAGATTCCTCTTCTTCAGAACAGAGAAGAAATTCATTCTCAGCTTTTACTGTTCATTGCAGCAGGTATCGCAGGCCAGGGGAGGCCAAGCCTCCCCCAAACAGCCAGGTCTGACACCCCCCAACCCCACCCTGAGGCTCCCTCCTGCTTCCTGCTCTTCCCCTATGGTCCCATCTCTGGTTGCTCCTCCTTCCCTGAACATGGCAGTTCATGCATCTTCCACTTACCATCCACTATTTAAAGCAGTCGCGTGCTTTGTAATACCTGTGGCGGCACCTCGTTTGCTCTCAGCAGTTAGGCTCTGGCTGGCTCTGTTCGGCTTTGACTACTTGTGTGGTAATGTTCCCCAATATCTGAAAGGTTGTCAAAGCCCAGAGATAATGTAGGCAGACCTGTTGAAAGGGAGATTTACACAATGGCTTTTACACAGTCTCAGAGCAATAATGTTAGGCTGCAGAGATAATTCAGCATTTATCTTCTCTACGCTCCCAAGGACCGCTTTCTAAGCCAGCGCCTCAGGCATGAACAAGGTGCCTGTTCCACATCTGAGAGTAAATACGCTTCCATGGTACTGTGCTGCTTGCCAAGTGACTTTTATAGTGGACATTAAAGATGGGAAGAGGGAGAAGAAGCAATTTATTAACCTCCGGCTGGGTACAGATCAGAAACAGGACTTCAATGAAATGGGAGGAATTTATTTTACTGTTGCTGCTGTAACATGCCGTCTTCACCTGCTCAGTATTCACCAACAGACGGTAGATCTATTTGTATAATGCTGCAACTTAGGCCCTGTTATTGAGTGCCCTTGAACATAATAAAAATACTTGGCAACTAAACTAAATCATTTACTGAGCAGATACCAGGATATGGACTTGGGACCGATAACTGAGAAACAAATTAGCCTATGGGGTAAAATTTTCTCCAGAATTAGCACTGAACAGGGAAGGGTTTCCTTACCCTTCAAACATTTTTAGTAGTTGAATAACTCTTCTCATTTCTAATCAAGATTTTAAGATTTTTTTCAAATATTCACAAACTGAGTGGGAAAAATTCAGTTCAGATCAATCACAAGTTTGTTTCAATAGTCTTTACACTTTTTGTTTTAACTTCAGTGATTCTTTTCCCTCTGTGTGTCTCTTTCTCCCCCCCCCCCCCCCCCACTTTTTTCTAATTGGCTTAATTTTTTTTAAAGGCATTTTAACTGGGGGGGGGGTTAGAATTTTTCATTCAGAAAATGTCAAAATGCCTTCCATTCCCTTTTCATCCACACATTTAGTATGTGTGTCAAAAGGAGCCAAGTTGGTCTCACTGGACCTAGTTTATGAACCCTTGTTGCTAATTGCTCCTGGTTCTTTTATCCCCTAGAAAGGCGTTTCAATTCTCTTCTCTTGAAATTTATATCTTCTTAGAGATGAAAATATTGATGTAGATTTACCTTGGAGTCAACAGCAAGTCTGTAAATAGAAGGAAACCTAGATATCCTAGGACTAAATCTAGTGCCTTAATTACAGAAGTATCTTCCTCCTTTTTTTGGAGGTTGGGGTAGGCTGAGGATATTCAAGGTGTGATTGCAGCATGGCTAGACGTAGCCATGATTGTTTTATCTACACTAGCATAGCTACAAATAGCAGTGTAGCTGCAGCAGCATGAACATCCATGCAAAGTGTATAAACAGGCCAGGAACACATGGATGCATACTCAATTTACTAGCCAATGATGAATGTTGTGCAGCTGTGTCTACACTGCTATTGGTACCTGAGCTACCTAGGTTAAAGCTGGCTCCAGTATGCTTACCTGTGCTACAGTCACACCTCAAATTGTGTTTGTGCTCCTACCCTGAAGGGAAGAGGAACAGCAGGTTAAGAAGGAACAACTATCTTCCCCCTTCATATTCCTCTCTGGTTTCAATTTGATTCATGCTGCAGACCCCAGGCAGCATACCTGATACTTGCTCCCATAGGCACTCAGCAATGTACAAATACATTTGGCCTATTTATATTCAGACACTTTAATATAAAGCACAAGCCCCAGTATTTACAGTACTTCTGGGACAATGTATTGTTTAATCTGTACAGAAAAACCAAATCAAGTGAATTACATGAAAGTATTTGACAGGCGGTAAGTTCCCAAAGAAACATTTAGAATATAATGGAGCAAACCCAACCAAATAGTTAGGTTTCAAGAATGCTGTAGATGTCCATGAAAGCTGTGCTATTCAAATATTGCTCCTCAGAGAGAGGTTGCTGTCAAATTTGGGAAATATGATGGTTTAGCTTAATTACATACACTATTTAATGGCTGGACAAAAATGGCTCCAAAAGAGATTATGGATACCTAGTACTCCTGAGGGGAAAAACTGCTTGGGTATGTATGTACTTGGTAGACTAAATGCTGTAGGGGGGGCAGGGGGAAGCCTCACAGCTTACTGCATTAATACACACTTTAAAGATGCCTACTTACATAACAGCTCTTCGATTGTTAAAATGGGCTATCCTATCTCAGTGTATTTACAAGCAGGTTTTGTTTTTCTAATTTAATAGAAATTCTCTTTTATTAAATCCTAACTTTTTTTTATTAACCCCTCCCCACCCACTCACCCTCCCACACACACAGTGTGGATTTACAGCTTGAGACTAGAATGAGTGTAAAGCCTCAGTCCTGCACACACTTCAGGTGAATCTTTTTTCTGCAGGGGAGTAGGCCCTTCGAGTTCACTGGGATTATTCACAACCATCATTTCCTCAGACATTAATATTTGCAGGATTGGGGCCAGTTTCACTCCCAGTGGAAGCAAAGGAATGATTCTCATTGACTTTGACTGAAATGTAGATGGTGATTGTATTGTCCTTGATATTTTGGGGTGGCTTTTTTTTTTTTTTTTTTTTTTTTTTTTTTGGTGCTCTAGTAAGTCTATTAATGCTACAAATTTGAATTTGCATTTCATAATAAAACTAGCACTTTTGGGAAGAGTGCTCTCATGGCTTTCACTTCCCTTCAGGATTTAACCAGTTCCACCTTTTATTGGTTACTTTTAGGGTAGGTTTACACTTGGAGTAGCATGTAAAGTAAACAAATTGCACACCCAGCTGCCACAGGTATAAACAGCAGTTTAGGTGGTGAGGCACTGCTTAGGTGAGTACAGACATGCCAGAACCCCAGTGTGTCAACCTTGCATGGCTCTCTACACCTTCCATATGTACGCTGGTATTTTTCCTGACACAGTGAAAGTCTATGGCAGTGTGCAAAGACTCTGACAGGGAGTAAGGGGAGGCAGTGGGGAATGGCTCCAGCAGTAGGAATCTTCTGGGGCCTTTCACCATTGCCTCAGTCCTGCCAGATCCCCTCACTGCCATATGTAACTATATGCTGCAGTGTGGACACAAAGGCTATGTCTACATGACAAAGAAAAGTCAGAAAAAGATACGCAAATTGCAAGCCTCAATTTGCGTATATCTTTTTCTGCTTTTCTTCTGAAAGAGGCTTTTCCAACATTTTCTGACAAGGCTTACAGGGATGCTGACAAAACACGTCCGTTTTCCTGACTTTTTTAGGAAAAGCAGATGCTTTCCTTGGACATGGCAGAGCTTTGCTGGGATACCTCTGGTATCCCGGGAAAGCTCTATAGTCTAGATGTACCCAAACTGCCTTTCACTGTGGCAACACATGCTGCAAGCGTAGCAAGGCCAAACCTATAAGTGACCCATTTAGATGTGTAGCTATGATTAAACAAAAGGAAAATTTAGAGCCTATTGTAAAGATAATTTGTATTTGCACAGCATGCTTTCTAAATTAATTTAGCCTCACAGAACCTGTGTGCACTGATACAAATGTTTAGTTGCATTTTACAGAGAAACTAGGAAAGATTAATTTGCTCACTTTATCCCAAATTTGTAGGATTAGAATCTGAGGTTTCCTGACTCCCAGGGCCTGAGTCTGATCTGACACTATTATAAATCAAAAGCAACTTGAGTATTGCTGCTTCTGACTGATTCTCTCAGCTTCAGGCTAAGGTGCCACAGAGAGAGAAACAGCCAAGCTGGAAATGGAGGCACTGGCTGAAATGTGCAGCCCAGTCTACCCTTCTGTTATGGGGCCTGAGTTACACCAATACATATTATTTACAGTGGCTATGACTACACAGCTTCCCTCTTCTACAAAAGCTTATGCAAATGAAGTGGTTAGCATATTGCCATGCTTCATTTGCATAATTAATTAGAAGCTGTATTTGCACAAGAGGTTTTTGCACAAGAACCGTCTTTCTTCCTGAAAAAACGAGGAAGAACAGCTCTTGCACAAAAATGGCTCCTAATTATGCAAATGACATGTGGCAATATGCTAATCTGCATTTAATTTGCATAGGCTTTTGCAGAAGAGGGAAGCTGTGTAGATGTAGCCAGTGAAACTTGGTTTTTAATATCTGTTTAGGTACATAGACCCAATATTACTTTCAAAAAAGCCATTTCTTCTGATGTGTTTTACCCCCACATTTATACTGTGGGGCATTCAGCTGGGAGAGTCAGAGTAGTAGTAACTTTTTTTTTTTTTTTGTCTTCAAAGGTAGATAAAATTCATACCTTTCTTGACTTCCACTTACCTGTAGGTAAAGAATGTGAGACAGATAAGTGAGGCAATACTCTACCTTTTATTGGACTGCCTGAAAAGAGCTCTTTGTCACTCAAAAGCTTGTGTCTTCCACCTACAGAAGTTGGTGCAATAAACTATATTCCTTCACCTACCTTTGTTTTCTCTTATCCTTGCATGATGCTGGTAGATCAGGTGCCAGCTCATGCTAAGGCCCCTAGGTATAACTGAACACTTGAAACCTGTCTGACTCACCTATGTGTTTAAAATAGGTGTATGGTTATAAGAATGTGTTTAGTCTTTATAAATGCTTGTAGGATGCCGCATGTACTAATCTCACTTATAACATCTATACATCATGTTATAAGGTTACCTTGAGTGTTCAGATTGTGAACCTTTGTAACGGTGTAACTCTCCAAGCAAGAAGATGTTCTGGGTAACCGCAATAACCATTCCTGCAACACCTTGGGTTTTCTAGAGGCCATTCTTCCAACTATAGGAGCTGATAATATCAAAGCCCTAGGCTGTATGGCTGCTGAGTAGGTTACAATTACTACTGAAATATCTGGGACTGGCGCTTGGCAGTTAAGACCAACAGATGGTCAGGAAATCTACTATCCCTCCACTTACTCGCATCAACACAAAATTCATTAATAAAATAGACTCTGCCAATTTTCTCAGAAAGGTCAAACATATGCTGCCTAACACTGAATCCATTTTTTTTCATGATCTATTTAATGTTGCCACTAGCTTGCTGTCTATTTCTGCCAAATGTTTACAGAGTTTATTTTCTACAGAATCAGCCTGAAGTACCATGTTGGTGGTGTCTTCTTTAAAGAATGAGGTTTTGGAGATTCTGTGACTTTGCGAGGGGGAGGTGTATTTTTGGTTTTTTTGTATCAGTTACTATGCTCCTGTGTTAGGTTTTCTCTTGGTACCTAATACACACACATTCTGTTCTAGTGCCTCCTGCTATTTTTGGCAGCCAAATCAATGTTAACGGGTATGTAATCAGCCTGTGTTTTACTGACCAGCCTTTGTTCCCTTGTCAGCTTTAATTTCAGGTTCCACTCTGATGCCAGTTTCTGTTCTGTTTCTAACTCTGAATTCTTTGCCACATGCTGGATGCATGTATTTAGTCCAGTTCTAGTTATTTCTGCCCTTGTTTCAATGCACCTGCTTGCCCAAGAGACTTTATTCACTTTTTATTAAGCTCTCCCCATATTCTTTCCTCATTTGTGCTATTTGAGTTTCCTCAAACCAATATCCACCTGTCTTTTATTTTCAGGACTGCTGATCATAAATTCATAGCCTTTTTTCTTTAAGCATAAAATGTCTAAAGCATTAAACAAATGCATCTTGGCAGACTTTATGCATTCATAAGAGGATATTTTGACTGATTTGGCACAAAATAAATTGCTGCATTCTGTATTTGGTAATCAAAACACTGTACAAAGCCATTCTACTCCATTTCCAATCCTTACTACTTATTTGTTTTAGTTGAATGCTGACAGCATGTGCTCAGCACTATATAAATATAAATCTGTCTATCCAGGTGATTGTGTTCTGCCAGTTGTGTAGATAAATAGGTTTTCGGTTGTCATGACCATCTGGCACCTTTTACCAGTTCTAAACTGATTTTATTTTGTTCTATGATTACACACCACTCTCCAAAGATAGGTCTATGGGAAATCACTTCTGAAAGGGGGGTTTAATTGATGTAGAATCCCAAGAGTTCTTGAAAATTTTACCCTAAATCCTGTTGACTTGGGTATCTTCTTCCAAAATACTTTTAATCCATCTGAAAATGATGTAAGCTGATAAGTATATTCGTTGCCTCTTGTAAAACAGGATAGAACTGAATATGTTCAGAATTCCACTTAGAGATGTAGCTAAAGGTAGTCTCAGATGTGTAAACCACATGCACATTTTTTTTTACATATTCAGAAAATATTAGTAAAAAACCCTTGAAGGTATATATCAGGATGAACACAGTCAGGATATGGGGCCTGAATGTGGACAATATCTAGGTTGTGATGTCTGATCTGCTCTGAGGGCAATACAAGGGATAGTCTGATCCAGAAGTAGAGGACTAAGTCGTAATTAACAGGTCACTGATCAAAGTTTCTACTTTCCAGAAAATACAAGCACCATGAGTTCTTAATGGTGCAGTCCATGAAGCTTATATGCTGTCCAGGTAAACTAGAAAGCTTAGCATTCTATGCTGTCCAGGTAAACTAGAAAGCTTAGCATTCTGTAATACATCTAAGAACAGAAACAGTACCTAACTTTTCCTCTGTTGATCCCAAGGAAGGGCACTATCATCATCATCCCCGTTTTAAGATGAGGAAACAAAGGCACAGAAGGTCAAATGACTTGCTCAGAGTTACACAACAGGCCAATAGCACAGCCACAAACTGAACCCAGGTTTCTCAAGTGCCCACAGGGACTCTGGAACAACTTTTGTATGGGGGGAGAGGCGGGGGGCAGGGGCTTAGAGCCACTGACCCAAGCTGTTAACCCTGTATATAATGGAAACCACTTCAAACAATGGGTTCTGCAGTGTCCCCCACAATCTTAGCTCCAGCACATATGAGTGTCAATACAGTTCCCAGTCCAGCCCCACTCTAAGAAGAAGCCTCCATAGGAGAAGTGATCTGTGGGAGAGGGAAGGAAAGTTTGGTTCCTAAGGAATAGAAAGCCAAGACCAAATATAGATACTTAAAAATAATATATATTCCTTATTTTGACATGTCTCTTAAATAAGAGGCATTTAAATGGGCAGATATTCTTTTAACACTGTTGATAAGGTGGAGCCTGAGGGGTTCACAAAAGGAAAAAATACCTTAGTAGAGATGAGGTGTAGTAATTGACTGTGAAATAATCAAAGACGACAGGCTAAACTCCAAGATAAGGAAAATGAGGCAGCAAAAGAAAACATGAGCTCTATAAGAATCTGGCAGGTCTTTTGTGTTGGCTGATATGTTTTCAGAATTAGTTAAATCACCATCTAAGGAAATGCCAGAGGAGAAGATAAATGTAAAACTGAAATCCCCTCCATATCTGTTGCCACAACTAGATGCTGCTGCTAGATCTGAAGGGGGAAGGTTTCAAACTTAGCAATAGCTAAGACCAGGCATCAGTCTCTTACAAGATGCTTTATCGGCACCACTCATGTTGGGTAGCTAAACTATAACGAGTTCCACTATCCTGGGAAACTTCTGTTTTTAGTCGAAGTCTTGCTGAGCTGCTCATAGTAATTTTGTTTAGAAGTTTCCTGGAAGCAGAAGCTTTAGTCTTGTGCCTAAGGAACTATTTAATTCTCTGAGATTTGGTCACTGAGCAAAAATGACTGGTGATATTTTCAGTTTCTAAGAAGAATGGTGCCCCAACAGCCGTTTTCTTAAGATAAAGCTGTTCATACACTAACTTAAATTGAACTTGTAAGAATGTAATAGCTACTGCATAGTGAAAGCAAAATATAATTGAGGTAATATTATTAAATGGTGCTATCAGGAACTGGGTTTTTTATAATCTTACTGTGTGTGTGTGTGTGTGTGTGTGTGTGTGTGTGTGTGTGTGTTATCTCTGGTAAATTCATGAAGGTTGGGTTCCCACTGAGAAAAGTAGTACTCTACCCACCACCTTTCGGTCCTTCACTGCCATGACAATATATCTAGGAATAGTGAGCTTAGTTCTCCTCTCACTTTTATACATGTTTTATATCTATGTAATTATTGCCTTTAGTGAATTTACCAGTGTAAGTGAGAGAAGAATTGGGTACAAAACAATCTTCCCTTTAACACCAATTCAGTCATTTTGTGCTTGTACAACATTATTTCCAGGTAAGTTATACATACTTGGCATATACAAGATTAATAGGATTTTTAGTTTTGACATCTTTAAAGTTATTGGTGAAAATGACACTTTTCTCCAAGTCAAGATCAGAATGTTTTTCATCATTAAATTTATAAATACTTGGTGTCCCAAAAGGAAGGTCTGACTCTTTCTTTTGAATTAAGAATTTCTCGCCAAGTTCGTCATATTAATGAAGAAACAGTTTGCTTCTAAATTTGTCTTGTCTTATTAGGGCTGGATTAAGAAAGACTTTAGGGGTTGCAACCCAGGACCTGGTCTAATAGGGGCTCCACAAAAATTTCCAGGCAACCAGAAGTCCAAATTTTTTGTGGGGCCCCCTTAACCAGGCATCCTGAGCTGCAGACATCGCCATCTCTTCCTCTTCCCCCCCCCCCCCCCCCAACACACACACACCCTATACACACTCTGGCCTAGAACCACATTGCCTCAAGCACCTGAGGAAGTACTGTCCCTGCATGGCCCTCGTTTACAAGCTCTGCCTCTGCAGCTCCCATAGGCTGGTATTCCTGGCCAATGGGAGCTGTGGGGGCTATGCATGCAGGCAAGGGCAAAGCAGCATGGGCCACACTGAGTCACCAGCTTCACCTTCCCTTCCTCCTCCTCCCCTCCCCCCCATCAAAAGGGAGAAGCCCCAGATGAGAGCCCTGCATCACAACCCCCTTTTTACAGCCCTGAGCCCCTCCCTCACAGCCTAACTTCCAACCAAACCCCAGACTCTCCCCCCCCCCACCTCCTGTCCTGACCCCTTGCCCCCAGCCTGGAGCCCTCTTCTGTACCCCAAAACCTTCATCCCTGGTCCCACCCAGAACTCACACCCATCCTCCCTCAACCCGCAATCCTCTCCTGCACCCAGAACCCCTCATTTTTTGGCCCACCCTAGAGCCTAGGGGGCCCCACAATCTAATAGCTCCAGGCCCCCAAAAGAATTAATCTGGCCCTGTGTCTTATCAATGGTCTCATCCATAACCCCAAGTGTAATTCTCAGCAGCATCAATTATCTTTTTTCCCCTGGAGACAGTAATTAATCATTCATTGCCCAAAGCTTTCAATCTCTCAAACAACTGACATTGTTTTTGGATCAATTCTGGCTCAGTTATGCTTTTAAGGCATAGACTTGCTTTGTAGGTGGTGAGGAACTGCGTATCTCCAGCATGAGCAGTGAGAAGCACAGTTCTGTCCAGCACAGGGTGTGCATGCAGGCTGCTCTGCTCCCCAGAGTGGAAGGCAAATGGTACATGATTCTACCTCCAACAAAGAGTCAGGAGGGAGAGAACCTGGTAGGCAGTGGAGAACAAAGCCATAACTAGCTAATTTTGTGCCTGAGGCAAGAAGATAAAATTGTGCCCCCTCACTTGTATATATTCATCGTAATTATTTTGTAGAAAAAGGGAAAACACATTAATAATGCAACATTTATTTATTATGAGATCTGCATACACTATCAATTAATAGATATAATTATAAAATATCACCATGTCAGGTATAGGAACTGAGCCATATTAGGTATTTGTTTATAATTGTACTTTGCATGCTTTTTAATGAGGCAAACGCCTCCATAATTGTGTTTGAAATAAATATTATTTGCTACCTCGTGTTCTATTGATAAGATGGACATATTTGATAATCTCTCCTGACCCGTGGATGCTCGAAGTGATGCACTTGGCACAGGCGGCTCAGCAGGACGGGCTCCAGTTTTTGGAGGGGTAACCATGACTCCCAACAGGCTAAGGTCCTGGACTCCCAACACATAGAACCCAGAGATCGTAGCTCCCAGACCCGCAGCTCTAATCACATACCCCTAAGACCTAGAGCCGCTCTCCCTGGCAGAGGTGAGACAAGACCCAGGAGTCCTGGCTCCCAGCTGGACACCCCCACCTCACCCTCTGCCCCTGTGCAGGGCAATCTGAGCCCCTTCTCCCCCGCCCTGTGCCTGGGAACTGCGCTAGGGAACCTTAAGGTGGTGCTTGGTGCGGCTGAGCTGGTGCCCGGCCCTCTGTGCCGCTCGGAAGCAGCTGATGCTGGGCGGTCACCAGGGCTGGTGACTGTTGGATACGTAAACTGCGGGCCAGCCCATGCTAATGGGCAGGGGAGTGAAGCGGCACTGTCTTAAAATAATTCATTTTCTATATTATTTTTCTGCACCACTTTAGCTATGGACCCTAGGCAAGTGCCTCACTTGCCTTGCCCTTGTTACGGCCCTGGAGGAGAGGAGGGACTACACCTGTACTGAAGCACAGGGACAAGCACAAAGACTGCTCTTCATGCCCTCCTGCTCCTTATGCCTTTGTAATGTGGCCATGCATAATGTGGCTGTCAGTTTAATTGTTATGCTGGCCTCCTGTTCCTAGGCATTCATACAGACATGCCCTAGGGGGTGTGGCTCCTCTGACACCAGAAAAATCTGTACCTCAGGAAGCGATTCTACATGGAAGTTGAGGTGCATCTGCTCTCTTGCCTCTGAGGGGAAGGAGGCAGGAAGAACAATAATACCAGCAGCCAGAAGGCAAGTGGCCTCTTCCAATGATAATAAATACATCTGGTTCTTTGGGTGCCTGAGCTGCTATTGAGATTGTGCCTGCTTGTACTAACTAATACACAAGCTATGAGGTCATTTAATGATACTTTATCAGTGGGAGTTTGTGCATAGCTGTTCTTAATGCGGCAGGTGCATGTTCATGTTGATGCTCTGTGTGGCTTAGAAAAAGCTTAAAGTGCCGTATCTTCAGGGCCACATCTTGAGAGATGCTGAGCACTGGGAATATTAGTTAATCCTAGTGGCAGTTACAAGTGTTCAGCCCCAAACTTAACTAACCTAAACGTTTGACATTCAAGGGCAAAATTCTCTTCTTGTACAGTTGGTGCACCTTGACTCCAATATTTTGCTCTTTCCACTTATATGGCATGCTCATTGTCACTAACTGGCGCTCCAGGCTTGTGGGAAGAGCAGACTATAGGAACTGAGCCATACCATGCAAAAGTGAAGAATTTTGCCTTGAGTTTGTTCATACCATTTGTAGTTATTTTTAATTGCCTATTTAATTGAGGCTACAGTTATGTGCAGAGATGAGCAAAAAGATAAAACCAATATAATTTTGATGTAGTTTGAAATAGTAAGATAAATACAGGTATTCACTGTTCAAACTGGGCAGCTTCACGTTTTTGATCCATTCTTCCTTTTTAAAAATCTTCCCCTCCCCCCACTTCTCCCCTCCTCCACACCTTATTTTTCAGCTAAAAGCAGATGGGGAAATGGTTATAAGTATTTATATTCCTCCCTCTTGAGCATGTTGTGTATTAATATAAAAACATAATCACAATAAACCATTTTATCTATTCCTGTGCACAGTAGATATCGGGGTGATGGGTGTACATAAAAACCTACATAGATGCAAATAGGTACATTGTAGGTGCTGCTAGCATTGCCTATGACTAAAGTTTCCTAACCCTTCCTTCTGTAAGACCCTGTTGTCAACTGCTTATATCTTTGCTGAACTGTAATCACCTGGGGCTGAAATTTTCCCTGACAAATGTCTGCCTTGGGCTGATTTTTTTTTTTTTTTTTTTTCTGGAAAATGTAAGATAAAATGATGTAGCAGTTTCCGAGCACAAGGCTAGGGCAAAATACATTTTTTGTCCACGTTATTCTCTTTAAGTTTTAGTGGCCCCATCATTCAGAGCAGGGACTTGCAGTTTGACAGTGAGTGGGATGGTCTTTGTGTCAAGGATTGCCATGGAAATCCATCCATCTTTGCACAGCCATTCTCTGTTCCAAAGTAGATGGAGAACCAGGTGAGGGAAGATGAAGACTGCAATGAGGAGACAGAGTGGGGAAGAGACAGGGCTAAAACAGGGAAAATTTGAAGGGATGGGGCTGTAGTTATTCAGGAGGGGTCAGGATTTACTGCCGTGGCATCCAGACAGGTCTCTGGCTCTATTGATGATGATAACCAGAAGGCTGTCTGCATGTGTGCTGCTTGATGTGGGCCCAATGACCACCACAGACCCCAAGAGCCCCCCCAAGGACCACAAATTGGATAAGAATCAAAGATGCTGGACCAGGTTTATTGTTAAGCAAAGTACAGTAATTGTCAGTAGACTCTCTAACAAATAATTACACATGTACTTACAACAATGGCCTCAGTTCAATCAGTGGGAAACTCCCCCTGCCTTCCCTCCCCATCCCCCCTCCACTCAACAAAGCCTGCCTCTTCTCTCTTCTTCACCCCCCCCCCCCCCCCGACACCACTCTATATACAGATAGAAACAAATTAAACATCACTGCTGACATGTTAGTTTGCCACCCTCTGATGCTACTTGGATACCACCCATCACCCAGTACTTCATGGTTTGATTAGATCATCTCTATCCATCATGCTGTCATTTTACACCCTTTCCTGAACCTGGGTTGGCATTTGTGAGGAGTGGGTACTAAGGTCTGGTTTTTTTTGTTTTGTTTTGTTTCCCCTTTATGAGCTGCTGGTACCATGTGCTTTCAACTTATGACCAGTACCAATTACTGTTCTACACTTGGGCCTATTACCAATTAGTGTTTTGCACTCTCGGCCATGTTCATGCCAAGTTCTGTGAGCAGGGGCCTGCCTTTTGCTCACAGCTTAGCTTTGCTGTATGTTGGCCATGTTTTGTCCATTGTTAGCTAGGCCTTAGGCCTCAAACCAGGCCTGTGCTTCATGAGCTTTTGTTTTAGGCCTTCATCTTACTACAGGGGTAGAAGGGGTCAGTTTAGGGGAATTGGCAGAAGGATCTACTCTCATTACACTACACCCCCCCCTCCAGGGCAGGCGTGGCAGAAGCTTCCCAAAATTGGGAAGGGAGGCATCAATGCCTCAACCATGGCCCTGCCACTTCTCTCCCCCCACCCCACCAAGACCCTGTCCTACACTGTCTCTTCCTCTCCCTCCAAGACACAACTTCTCTCTGCCTCTCCTCCCCCTCACTTGCCCTTAAGGCCAGTTAAATATGCTGGGGCCAGGGCCCCTGGTGGTTCTTTTCCAGCACCTTTGCTTGAGAGCCTGGAATGAAGCTTGGTTCTGGGCTACACACGATGGCAAGGAAGCAGATGGTATGGAGCACAAGCATGGCTGTTCTCTGGGTGCAGAGTGAAGACAGATTGTCTGGATGGCATGCCGCTTGCTCAGATGGTTTATGGGGAGACTTGTTGGGTAGGGACTTGATAACAAGCTTCAGAGGGTAGGGGTGGCTGCAGGTAGCCACAGGATCCACTCAATGTAAAATAAGTGAAAGTAGGAGTAAGGCTGCCCTCCTGTCCTGGAGTACACTACCAGGCAACCCTGTGCACTAGCCAAGCACCGTAGAGTCCACCAGTCCTTCCAACCATTGCCCAGGAGGTCTCTGGTTCTGGTGATGTGAGCCTGGACCGTGTTCTGACCCACCATCAACACATGAAAGCCCTGATTGGCTGCTGGACTCAACATGGAGCATTAATGCTGCTTGTGTTTGGGGGTTTTTTTTCAGTAAGGCTTAGGGCATGTCTACACTACAGAGAAGATAGATCTTCTAGCATTTGACTTAATGGGTCTAGTGCAGACCCCTAAATTGAATACCACAGGCAGCCCCTCTTGGCATCCAGTACTCTTTGTGCGAGAAGTAAGGGAAGCCGACGGGAGCGTGTGCTCCCATCGACCTCCCACAGTGTGAATGCTACGGCGGCTCAGCTTAAGGTAAGTCAAATCCAGCTACACAGTTCTCAGAGTACTGGAGAACTTCCAGAAGACTGGAAGAAAGCTAATGTACCAATTTTAAAAGGGCAAATGGGATCATCCAGATGATTATAGGCCTCTCAGGTCAACATTGATCCTAGTGGAGCAGCAGACACAAGACTTAATTGTCTATCAAAGGAAAGTAATGTAATTAAGGTAAATGAACATGGGTTTGTGGAAAATAGATCTTGTCTGACTAGCTTGGTTAACTTTTTATGAGATTACAAGTTTGGTTGATAAATATAATAATGTTGGCATGATACACATAGCCTTTTGTAAGGCATTTGACTGGTACCTCCAACTTTAAAAAAAAAAAAAAAAAAATCCAGCATGATGTAAAATTAATATAGCGCACACTCAATGGATTAAAAACTGGCTAAATGTTAGGTCTCAAAATGAAACTGTAAACAGACTCATCATGGAGTAGGGATATTTCCAGTGGGATCCCACAAAGAATGGTCTTTGGCCCAACACTAACTTTTTTTTTTTATCCGTGACATGAAGGAAAACAGAATATCATGGGTAAAGTATGTAGACATTAGAAACATTGAGGGAGTGGTAAATAATGAAAAGGACAAGTCACTGATTCAAAGCAATCTGGATCACTTGGCAAATTGTATGCAAGCAAATAATACACATTTTAATAGAAGCAGACTCTGAATGAGCTCTCTCCTGACATCTATTGATGAGCCGAAGGAAAAGATTCAGGAGCAGACCATGTTTGTATAGACACACCTACTCTACTTAAGTGTGCAGCAGATGGAGCTGTACTGGCAAAAGAACAATTTTGGCTGGTATGGATTACAAATGCCTGTAGTATTTGAACGCATGGGGTAATGAAATGCTGTTATCCTTAGTGTAGGCATAAAGGACTGAAACTGTTCATAGCATTGCATGACTGAGAGGGTCACCTTAAACTCCACCTCAAATTGCTACTAGGCTGTAGGGAATACCCTAGCTAAATGAGGAGAGTAAGTGGCTGGCTGGGCATTTTTATCTTCCGTGGTGGACAGTTTTACAGAATCCTAAACCCCATTTGGCCTGTCCCTTTCTAGCATTTTTAGAGCTGATTAGGCTCAGCTGAATCCTTGTTTCTGGTTAGTGATTCCTAGAGTAGACAGTGCCACTGAGCAGGTTTAGGGGCACTAATTTAGACCTGATGTGGGGGCAGTGTTGTAGCAAGAGACAACATAGGAATGACAGGGGGATTCCCCACTACCTGCTGAGGCCACTAAGATTTGGGTTAAGCAGTGGAACATCAGAACATGATGTTGTGGGAGCAGCATCAGTAAGTTACCACAGATGACTTGCAGAAGAGGCAGCAGCAGAGGCATTTCTCAATGTCCACTGCCCCAGAGGTGAACCCCTGTGAATGAACCTCTGAATACTGGGTTTTCACTTACCAAGCACCGCCCACTATGAGTAGGATGTTGCAGAGGGATGGGGGAGTGGTGTGTTAAAGGGACACTTGTTCATCAGACTTTCCCACCACATAGTGGGAAACTGAAAGGCCCCTGTCGAATGCACTGTGGAATGGCTGTTTGCTTGTGGTCACGTGCTCTTGAATCTTGGCTGTGGTGTCTTTCCAAATTATTGCTGGATTCCCTTTCCCTTTACTAAAAGTTCTCTTTTGTTATACATAGATTCAGGGATTGCAAGTGGGGAAGTATTGCCTCTCAGAGGTGCCTGGCGTGGTGGTTAATTTTCCTAGGTTACAGGCAGGGGCTCAAACTGGTTGTGTCTAGACTGGCCAGTTTTTCCAGAAAATCAGCTGCTTTTCCAGAAAAACTTGCCAGCTGTCTACACTGGCCGCTTGAATTTCCACAAAAGCACTGACTTCCTACTGTAAGAAATCAGTGCTTTTTGCGGAAATACTATGCTGCTCCCATTCAGGCAAAAGTCCCTTTTGCGCAAAACTTTTGCACAAAAGGGCCAGTGTAGACAGCTCAGATTTGTTTTCCACAAAAAAAGCCCCGATCACAAAAATGGCGATCGGGGCTTTTTTGAGCAAAAGCGCGTCTAGATTGGCCAGGGACGCTTTTCCGCAAAAAAGTGCTTTGGCATGGATGCTTTTCCACAAATCTAGACTCTCTTTTCCAAAAATGCTTTTAATGGAAAACTTTTCCATTAAAAGCATTTCCGGATAATCGTGCCAGTCTAGACGTAGCCATTCTGTTTTATACTGTCAAGAGAAACCCCCTAAATACAGATCCTGGCCCTTCCTGCTGCTGACTTCACCTGGCACAGGGGTTGCAATTAATATGGCTAAATGTGTCCCTCAGAACACACCATAGGTCGTTCTTACAGGATGGAGGATTCTGTCCTAGGAAGCAGTGATTCTCAAAGATATGGGGTGTTGTGGTAAATCAGTTGAACATGAGTTCCCACTCCTAGGTTGTGGCCAAAAAAGCTAATGCAATCTTTAGATGCATACATAGAAGAATCTCCAGTAGGAGTCAAGATTATTTTACTCCTGTGTGACTGCTTCTGGCATATTGTGTCCAGTTCTGGTGCCCACAGTTCAAGAAGGATGCTGATAAACTGAAGACGGCACAGAGAAGAGCCACAAGACTGAATAAAGGATTAGACAGCATGACTGATAGTGATAGATTCAAAGACCTCAATCTATTTCTTAACAGAGGAGATGAAGAGGTGATTTGATTAGCCTATAAATATACTGCAGGGAAGGAGGAGAATATTAGTGGGGTTTTCAGTCAGTCTAGCAGAGAAAGATTTAGTCTAATCCAATGGCTGGAAGTCAAAGCTAAACAAGTTGAGAGGAAATAGGGAGAAAATTATCAACTGAGAGTAATCAATGAAACAATTTACCATTTTTCTACAACTTTTTGGTGGAGTCTTCATCACTGACAATTCTTAATTCAAGATTGGCTGTTTCTCTAAGATCTGTTTTAGGAATTATTCTGGGGGCAAGTTCTGTGTCCTATGTTACATGGGAGATCAGACTAGGTGATCTAGATCAGTCTTAAGACTCTATGAATTCCTTGACCAAGTTGGAAAGTATATAGTGAGGGAGGCAAGCAAGTGCCTTGAGAGAAGATGGTCTCATAATTAAGGCAACTGCTGCTCTGGAGAACTGATCTGTCCCTGTCTATGCCCCAGAATTCCCTTGTGACACTAGGCAAGTCACTTAACACTTTTCACAGTTGGACAGTAATTGTGTTTCCCTCACTTTCTAGATGCCCAACTTAAGACTCTAGGCTCTGAACTCTAGAAGTGCTAAGCACACTTATAGCTGAAACTGACGTCCACTGAAGCTGACTCAATATATTGAATCCTATAAAGTGATAGGTCTGATGAATCAGGTTGTGACCATCTCAAAGGGGACACCCCAAATTTAGTGGATACTTTGACCTTTAGACTCTGTCTCAGCTCACCCCTGTGTAAGATGGGAATAACAACCCTTCCCTGACCACTTAGGCATGCTGTGACAATTGATTAAATTTTGTGATGCATTTAGATATTATAGTACTAAGTGGTGCAGTAAAACCAATAAAGAAACTGTTTTCAGTGAATGGCTTGAATAGCATTCAGTAAATAAGGTTTGAAGCTACAAAACATAATATCGAATAGCTGTGTATTAGTGAACACTGTCCAGTCTGTGCACTACATAACACAGAGGTGGGAAAATGTGATTATGTAATTAGAGTATTATAATGCATGTGCACAAGGAAGGCCATATTAAGGTTGCACAGGACAATTTAATTCTGTGGGGGGAGGTGGAGTTTCTAGCTCTTGAGTTCTTGATTTTTTTTTTTTTTTTTTGCAATATGAATATTTTAGGATATCCGTTTTTGTGAGTAACTTTGCTAAAATTTATCCAAAGTTAATCAGACTTAAATGGAATAAACTGGTCAGAAATAGTGCAGATGGCAAATAATGTTGTGCAATTGCATCTCATTACCATGCTTCTTCCTGGAGGGTTTGACTTTTTTTTTTTTTTTTCCTTGTAAAATACAGCTGATCGCAAGTGACTGTTCCAACATGGTACTGCTGAGTGTCTTCAAAATTTAGGCCTGAGCCAAAGTCCTCTGAGGTTAAGAGTCTTTCCAATGACTTCAAAGAGCTTTGATTTTTGGCCCCTAAGTTAATTAGGAAGTGAAGTTTGCTCCATACACCACAAGAGCTTACCTTTAATGTTTTTTGCAAGAGCTTTTGGATCCCAGCTGAAACATGCAAGTTATATAGAAGATCAAAATACTTTATCATTAATCCTGCTGATTTTTTTTATAAAAATTGGAATTCACTGCAATAAAATGTCTTTTCTTTTACTGGAATAGTCTGAAGGCGGTTAAACACTTAGCTTTGATCTTGAGATCTAGAATTTTTATATGTTCCCATTACCCTGTGACTGCAGTTTTCCTACCTTCAGATCTGTAATCCTGGATTGTTGAAGGCTTTTTTAATTAGGTGAAAAATGTGGAGAAAAAAACCAGTCAAAGACAAGTCAGAATTTCACTAAATATTTAAACAAAAGTAAACATTTGAATAAACATTTATATAATCAAAGTTTTTGTCATCTATTCAACCAGCTGTAACCGGTAATGACTGAAACTCTTTGGTGTCTATATGCCTGGGGGTATAAGCACTTTGAAGCTCAATGGCAGAATGTTCTTGTTCTGGGGGTGAACAGACCTCCTCTGGGCTTCCCAACATTTGTAAGTGACTAGGGGAGAGACACAGTAATCTCAAAATAACATAAGCCATGTTCAGGCTACCACTAGATGAAGAGGGTTTCTGCACCCAGTTGAGTATGGATTCTAGAATTTCCAGTCCTCGTCAGCTGGTTGGTTTGGGGTCTCTGGTAACAGAATTCCTGGAGTACAGGCAAGTTAGAATTCCCCTATCCCAAGCTATGCTTCTGATTGACTATATTAGCTGGAACACATGGTCTTATTCCTCTCATGATCCATCCAGAGGGAGAAAAGATTCATATCTCCTATTACAGGTGTGCTCTGTGAAATAGGTTTATATGAAAATATTTAATGTGCCAGTAGATGGCGATCTCTGAATATATAGTTTTGTTCCTGGTTTATAGGACCAAGAACTTTTTTTTTATTGTGCTCTACAAATGACTTCCTTTGTGCAGCTCTTTGTATACCTCAGCAGAGAAGAGAAGATGGAGATAAGATCACGAAAATCCTCTAGCCCTATTGAGGTTTGTGATGTGCTGATGTTTTGATTAAATGGTGGCTAACTGCATAAGGAAGAATGTGCCTCTCTTATGATGGACATCAAAGTTTGTCTCAAACCTCAAAGTGGAGGCTTTTTCCTAAAAGACTTCCCATCTTCATTGAGGGGGCTGTTCCAGAATATCCCCAGTGGCCTCTGCAAGGTTCATCTTATGTTTAGCCCAGTGGACCACTGTCCATAGCATGAAATCACAACTAGCTGTGACTGATATTCTTGTTGCCAGCTTTCTCAAAATGGTCAAGGAGTAAATAGACATGAATTGCTGTCACTGAAATGGGATGTTCATAAAGTATCCCACACTAAATTAGACAAGACAAACTACCTGTCCATAAAAGACACAGAGAGAAGGAGCTGTCCTCTCCTGGAGATACTGTTCACTATGTCCATCAGCACAGGAGAGTGGTCAGCTGGGATCATAAGGTCAGGCTGGAATGAGCCTCTGAAAGGAGCAGTACTTTATTCCTTCCTCCTTTCTTTCTGCCATGGAAGGAACTGGGATTTCCAATCTGACCAGGAAAGAGTTGGGGGAAATAATCTGTCCACCCTTTTTGTCACCTGGGCTAAACAAAGCTCATCCTGTTGTATCTGCAGGGAAGCTCTGGTCCAACACCTGTATTATGGAGCATGGCTGAATATACCTGTATTCTTGGGCCAGTGTTGAGGAGGGGAAAATTCTAGTTGGCATGCCTAAAAAGATACAGTATCTTCATCCATGTATCTCATCCCCAACCCTAGACCATGCTTACGAGCCTACCTTTAGAATAATTCTTTTATTATGGCCTTTGGGTATACTGTAGCTTATGTGATGGCCACCGTTTTAGGCAACCTACCACGGATTGAACAGGGGATTTTCAGAACTAAGAAGAGTGGTCCCTAAGCTAAAGAGCCAAGCTTCTTCAGCTGAGAACTGTAATAGACTGAGCACAGGGAGAGACCTAACACATGAATTCACCAGTGGGTTATGCATGCTCTGAATCTGTGCTGCAACCAAAGGGTGCCCAGTAGCATCCTAAGGCAGAGACTTCACACACTGAGGGCTTCAGTTTAGCCATTCCTGAAGTATCAAGAAATTGTCCTAGTTAATATACTACATTTTGTTTTGTAAAGCAAATTCTGGAATGTTTCAACAGTGTCGTGCTATAGAAATCAAGGGACTGACTTCTGCTCTGGGAGCTATGTAGTGGTATTGTTGCATCTCAGCAAGTGAAGGCATTTCAGTTAGCACTGGAGTAACTAACTTTTTAATTTGACAGAAGTAAAACACTACCCACAAACCATCTTGCTGTACTGGAGTTCAGAGTAATGTTCTGGCATATAGGAATGTGTCTGAAAGGATAAGGAAGGTATGTAGACTATTGTACTAACTTCTTACCCTGGTCATGAGGACCTAGCCTCCTTTCCAAGCTTGTCTTTAGTCCAATGCCATGGAATACAGAAACCCTTTTAAACAAAGAAACCAGAATTCTGTTTGCAGCAATAGGTTTGACAGCTGATACAAATACTACAAAAGCTCTACTAATCTTATCCTGTAAACACACACAATTCAATTCAATGCAACTGAGTGAGTTCAGTATTGAATGCAAGAGCGTGTACGTTCTAGCCTAGACTGAATCCTGCAATCGCCTTTGCACTATAAACTCTGTTCAGTTCATGGTATCACCAGAAACCTCTTAAGAACTGGTGGTTATACTAGAAGGCTCTGGTGTCCCAGGCTGTGGATGGAGACAAAGCTGCATCTCAAAACTCTTCCTTGTTTTAACTCTCCACTGGTCTGTTATGCTGACCTTCTCTCCCAGTTTTCCAGCTGGCTCCTTCCACTCACCTAGCACTGGCCTAATTTTGATGTCTTTAGTCTTGTCCCCTTCTTTTGCCTCTGTTTGGGAAACCATACACCTGCAGTTTAACAGCATTACTGTCTCTCTCTGGCTCAGTAATTCATTTCTCATCTCATTTGACTAATAATCCTTCATTTCTCCTTCCTATTTTATTTTATAGCCCTGTTTAACTCTGATGCATTTTGAGACTTTGAAGGACACTGACCAAAAAAGTTAAATGTGGTGTCATCAAATATAATCCCCTCCCCTTTCATTACACAGACTCTTCTGATGCAACTAAACATTATGATTAAATATCCCTTCATGTTTTGATTGGTGCATACCTGTAACTTTGAATTGCTCCATCAGTTCATGTGGAAAAGGGAGGTGTTGCACACTTGGCATAGGATTTCTGTGGGTCAGGTCTTTCTGGTCAAAACAAGTGTTCTTTCTTTGGATATTTATAAGCTCCTTGGCTACGTCTACACTGGCATGATTTTCCGGAAATGCTTTTAACGGAAAAGTTTTCTGTTAAAAGCATTTTTGGAAAAGCGCGTCTAGATTGGCAGGACGCTTTTCCGCAAAAGCACTTTTTGCGGAAAAGCGTCCATGGCCAATCTAGACGCGCTTTTCCACAAAAAAGCCCCAATCGCCATTTTCGCAATCGGGGCTTTTTTTGCGGAAAACAAATCTCTGCTGTCTACACTGGCCCTTTTGCGCAGAAGTTTTTCGGAAAAAGACTTTTGCCCGAACAGGAGCAGCACAGTATTTCCGCAAAAGCACTGACAATCTTACATGAGATCATCAGTGCTTTTGTGGAAATTCAAGTGGCCAGTGTAGATAGCTGGCAAGTTTTTTGGAAAAGCAGCTGCTTTTCCGGGAAAAAGTGGCCAGTCTAGACACAGCCCTTGGGTTTTAGCACCATATATCTCCCCCAGTTGCTAATATTCTCCTCAACTCAAATAGTCACTCAACCATTCCTGAATCTTCTGCTTGCTGGCAGTCCTCTTGCAGATCCCATTTCCTGGATCATTATGATTGCTGCACACTTCCATTTGTTGAGCTGTTTCCTTAAATATCCATGAATCCATTGGCCTTTGAAACCTGTTCATCCCACTATTGTAAAGGGAAGGTGGATAGCCATTAGCTGAGGCTTGGCAGAGTTCTCGGAGGAAGTAGACAGCTTCAGTATCGCTGTTACTCTCCTTGAGCAAGCTGGAGTGGCCCACATCCTGGCTACTCCTCTCATTACCCGCTGGCTTTCACCAGTCACTTCATATGGCATTGATCAGCACAAAGGGATGATGAAACTGCTGGGAGGGGAGTGTGGAGATGATCTTGTTTCTACACTTTATCCCAGCCTTTGGAAATCCTGGCTGTGGCCTTAGGTACCATACACTTCTCCCCCCTACCCCCTCCCCCATCATGAGTTTACTGCAGCTAATCAAGTCTATAACCTAGGGCATCGGTTCTCAACCGTGTTCCATATGGCTCCCCAGGGGCCACATCCTACCTCTAGGGGGCCATATGGAAAAAACGGAATATTAGGTCAATTATGTACCTTTTTTTCCAAACAGCGGCTATGAGGGGGGCCACAGAGGTAAACGAGGCTCAGAAGGGGGCCATGAGCAAAAAAGGTTGAGAAACACTGATCTAGGGCGTGTTTCTATTTAACACATGATCAGAAACATCTTGCAAAAAGACTGACAAATCACATTTCCTGGTACTTTCTTTCTCTCCATGGGCTTTTTCTGAAGGGCCTTGTATCCTTTCCAATGTATTTTTACCTCTGCCAGTACATTGTTCACTACTCTTCCTTCTGGTTTTTGACATTTCACTTGTTTTTCACTCTTTAACTTTATTTGTTAGTTTACACATTTGTCACAGCCCTCTTCAGCTCATGATCTCTAGCAAATAGTTGGCTTTGTATTTAACACTTGGAATGTTGGTTCTTGTCCAGTTGGTGACTGCCTAGGTGAACGAGAAGTCCTGTGGCACCTTACAGACTAACAGATTTATTGGAGCATGAACTTTTGTGGGTAAAGACCCACTTCGTCAGATGCATGCCTAGGTGAGTGAGTGCTTTTGAAGTCCATGTTTTGCTGACTTGCACCACTGTCTACATTAGAAGTTACTGGAGTGATGTAACAAACCAGCAGATGCTCCTGCAGGCATGAGGTACCCGGAAGTACTCAAAGAGCATGGTAACTACATCTGTATCCCTTGAAAGAGTATGTGTCAGATTTAATAATTTAACACTGTAGCAGTTCAAGATTAAACACCGCTTTGCTACCCTTTAGATGACATATACTGGGCCCCACCAGGCTTAAAAAAAACATTAGTCCAAGCAATTTGGACGATTGCTGGAGATTACTTGCTTTTAAAGAGACTGACTGTATACATCTGGCTTGGAAAGCTTTGGCAGAAACTTTAAAGTGTATTTACAAAACACCACAATACACATACAAATTTATATTTCATTAAGTTAAAATAAATTCATCCCTTGGTAGTGCCACCTCAGTCAGGATAATTACTTGTAGCAGGGATCATTTTAATGGTATACACAGACACTTTTAAAAAGAATGCAGAAGATTATCCATCATGGTTCTTATCTAGAGGTTTGAACTATTCATCCTGCTTTTCCAACCTGATGCTTATGATTCCAGTCTTAATTGAGCCCCTGCAGTCTTTGTACTCTTGCTCATCTGGCTCCCTGGTGTTCCTTGCTGTCTTTCATTTGCAATTACACAGATTTGACAGGAACTGGCCCTTCTGCTTCTGTTACAGTGTGTAATTTATATTCTCATCTTGCACAATGGATACATATCTGCAGAACTGGCATCATACTCAGAATTACCCCCAATTTATTAAGGATACAATTGATTTGAAAATGGTGGCTGTTCATATTTTTTAATATTCTCGAATGCCTGAGCAAACTTGAATATATTCAGCTAGATGCTATTGAGTGGCAAGTGTTGATATGGATTGTTTGCAGACTTTAATGGGTCTATTGTCTCCTACAATAGATGCACTATAGCACCAATTAATGTTAATGGAAATTGTTAGTGTGCTTTGAAAGAATAATTCCCTAAGAATGTTTGCATTCTATGACTCTGCCATAGCTTCTGAAAATGTATTCCAATTCTCTTCTGATAACTTGTCAATTATTCAATTTTTTTTGTTAATTTTTTTTCCCTCAGCTGATTTAGTTCATAACTGTTCTCAGTTTTGTGAAACTGGACCTTTTTAAAACACCAGTGTTGATATCACTTACCTGTACTTTATTCTGTTTGCACACTTTAAGTGTGGGCACATCATTGGACACAGCTAAGCTACAATTTTATGTTTTAGTTCTCTGCTCAGTCTCTCTTTATCTGTCAAAAAGATCTAATATAGAGTTCTCCCATGTTGGATGCAATGTTTTTTGAGTTGGGAAACTGTTATCAATACTAAGAAAATCTGAGGACTTTTTTAGTATTGGCAGCATGAGACCTCCAGTAACTGTTGCCCAAGTTGAAGTCCTCTAGAGATGCAGATTTTCTCCCCCCCCCCACCCCCCCACTACACATGCTAGATATGCGGGTCATCCTGCTACCATGTGACTTGGTCTGGAGCACACCCCACCTGATATCCTGTCCCTGTGAATTTTACAGTAGCTACTGCCATTTCAAACACACAGAAGGCAGATTTCCCATGTGGGTTGTGTTCTACTGATTATGAAACTGCTAGGCTTTTAGGAGATGGTTTGAGTCTGAATCCCAATGGAGCAATAAATTGGCATTTCAATATCTATCATCAATAAAAACAAGAGTTAGCCAATCAAAAGAACTAGGCATCAATATAGGAAACCCCTGAGACTTAGAATGAAGTTTGTGATCTTGATCTTTTGCTCTTTTATTTATTTTATTTTTGGACTAGGATTATTTAATTGGCTACAACTAGACTCTCTACTGAAAAACAAAGGGAGAATTAAGGCAAGGAGCAACTTCACTAGTTTTATTAGTGGCAAAGATCAGAGTGATTTCTGAACACCTATTTAGTCAATCCTGATATTGCGAAGAACCAGTAAATAGATGGCTTTTTTTTTCCCTTTTGTGAAGGGATACTCTTGTGACTACTCAGACGCCTTCTACAGCATTTCTTTTCTTCTAGTATTACATAGTATATTGACTACATTTATTCTGTGCTGATGGAAAATGTGTTCTAAATACTAATACTTGGCCTTTTAGATGCAGAAGATGACACTGGCAGAATGGGGAATCTGGCCTAGTTTATTTAATGTAGCAGGTCTATAGTGGAACTGGGAACAGAATTCAGGTCTGATTCTTAGTCCAGTGCTCTAACCACCAGACACCACTTTCTCTCAATCTAGTATTTTTAGTGATATCTTCCTGAGCAGTACCAAATAAACAATTGGGGCACTGACAGGGCAGACAGGCCCTGTACTGAAGCAGTCCAGGCCAGAGCTGGCTGAGAGGGCCCTGCCCATCCAATCCTGCTGGGCATGCTGCCAGTAGAGCCAGAGTATAAGAGCTCAAGGAGCCCTGCAGTTAGGGGACGCAGCCGGAGAGGGAGGATGCTGGGCTGTGTCTACCCTCCCCTCCCCCAGCCCCCAGTGTTCCTGCAGCGGCTGATGCTGGAACTGCAGCCGTAGCTGTCTGGGGAGCAGTCTTGGCAGTCGCCGCCGCCGCCGCTGCCCAGGAGCAGCAGCCACCGCCACCCTCTGGGAGCCACGCCTGCAGCCGTTGCCGTTTGGGGAGCAGCGGCCGCAATCACAGGGACAGCCGCAGTCAAGGGCCGTACCCACAGGCAAGCAGTTGACGGGGCACCATGGCGTGGTAGGAAGTAGCCCAGGGCTCTGTGTGTAGCAGCAGGAATCTCCACCAAGTGGGCAGGAGCAATTGCCCCTGCCTTTAGGGCCCTGGGCTGGGACCTGGTGGAGAGGGAGGGCCTGGGTCCCCCTACCACCCTTTTCCCTACGCTGGACAAATTACCTCCTGGCCAGGAGAGGCTTGCCTGTGACTAGGCCTCAGGACTGTAGTTCCCCTGGTAGAGGGGCAAATACTTTTGAACGGCGCCAGGAGACTGTGAATGTCACCCCCGGAAGAGCAGACAAGTGGGGGTATTAAGTGAAGAGGCAGCCCTAGTACCGAAGGGGTACGTGCCCTTCGACAGGCCCCATATTTGAATGTTGGGTAGGCCTGAGCAGGGGACAATATAATTACTGGATTTAATAAACTTAAAATTCTGGTTCTACTGTGTAAATGAATTTTAAAATGCTTGTGTATGTGTAACGGAAAAGGGTCCTATTAAAATGCAAATAATGCTTTATAGGTATATGGCTTGAAAGAAATATCACCACGCATTCAAGTGTACCACAACTTAATTTATGGAAGATTATCAAATTTCATAGAATGCAAAATTGAGGCATTTAACAAGTGCAAGAAGGTAACTGCAATTCAGTTTCACAGGAATGAAACTGGAGTCTTGCAACTGATTGTTCTTCTGACTGCCCTGTGACTCCAAACAGCCCAATAAAAGCTTATTGATAGTTGGTCAAATATCTATAAGAAGACTTGTTTGTAAAAATGTACAATATAAAAGCTATATCATTTTAGTTACCAGTGATTCTTTACTTTATTACCCTCAAGTATCTGCCATCAAAGACAATTGAAACATATTTCACAATAATTCTAGCTTGTGGTATTTTGTAAATAAATCCATAATATAATTACAGCTTTCACTACAGATCCCATGCAGTGGTGTTGGAGCAACTTTTATAGAGGGGCTCCTGAGGGCTATTTAACAAATCCATAAACCCTGTATAGGATCAAATCCACTTCAAGCCAGAAGGTGCTGCAACATCCCAAGTTCTAGCACTCCAGATACCATGAAGAGAGACAACAGATGTCTTTCACTGTAGAACATCAAGTGAAGTTTCTAAACTCTGCCTCTTTCCTAGTGGCTTTTTCAACAACAGAAACTTTTCTTTATTTTGATGTTGACAGCTCACTTAGGGTATGTCTACACTGCATAACTAGAGGTATCCAAAAATAGGTACCCTGTGTCTACACAAGCTGCTTGGTATTTCGAAATATTTTTCCAAATAACAGGTGCGCTATTTTGCCATTCTGGTAAACCTTGTTGCACGAGGGATAAGGGATGGCTTGAAATAGCATGCTATTTCAAAATTTGGCGTTGTGTAGATGCACCAAATTTCAAAATAAGTTATTTCAAAATAGATTCAAGATAAGATACACACTTTGCACTATGCAAATTGCATATCTTATTTCAAGGTTAGGGTGCTGTAGTAGTTTCAACAAAAGCGGAATAAGTAGAGTTGGTCTGGCTTTGGGGTGTAGGGAGGGCCATTTTCCAAGGTAATCTTTCAAGGACAATGTTTTGAATGAAGCAGCTAAATACCAATAGGCCTTGTTTTTATCTGACATCCATTCAAAGATAATACCATGGATTTTTGTATAAGTAGTTCTCCTATGAATACTTGTTTTCTGGAGTTTCTAACTCAACTGTTTTAAAAAAGTATGATGCTGCAATTTGATTCCTTAGGTCTTTGCCTAGCAACTTATTTAACTTTTTCTTAATAATAAGCTTCATACCCTATGTCAGTGGTCCCCAACCTTCTGGAGCTGCTGTGTGCCCGGGGGCTGGAGCTGTGCATGCGCAGCGCGCCCGGGGTGCAAGAATGGCTTGGGCCAGCCCTGATCACTTGGTGGGTGCACATAAATGCCCCAGCGCAGTGGTCCCCAACGTTGCGTGGCTGCCGGGCGCCCGGGGGCGGGGCCACGCACGAGTCGCGTGCCCGGGGGCGGGGCCACGCACGAGTCGCGTGCCCGGGGGCGGCGCCGCGCATGTGCCGCGCGCCCGGGGCAGGGGCCGGCACCGCGCATGTGCCGCTCGCCCAGGGGAGGGGCCACCCATGCGTCCCGGGCCTGGAGCCGGCACCATGTGTGTGCCGGGGGCGGGGCCAACCCAGATGTTCCAGCGGGCGCCCAGAAATCCCCCAGCGGGTGCCATGGTGCCCATGGGCACTGCATTGGGGACCACTGCTCTGTTATACACAGTGGAATGCATTAAACTGCTTTTGATGGGGATTGTTTAGATTGTCCTACTGCTCCTCAAAAGCGGATTCATTATTTAATATGAAACAGGTCCTGACAACTTAATTTAGACTTCTGGTAATTATGTGGGGTTTGGGTCTCTGTCTTTTTTTTTTTTTTTTTTTGTTTATAAAAATTGCAAATCAAGTTCTTTGATGTATTAAAGGGAAAAAACATGAATGTGAATGAGGCGCTGATCTAAAGAACTGGGTGCAGGATTTTGGAGGTGTTTTAATCCTGCTCTTTTTTTTTAACTGACTTGTTCTTTGGCCTTGAACAAACTCATTCATACCACTGTTTCCCTAGCTATTGGGGGGACATAATCTGAATGTCCCTAGTCCAGCAACACCCCTTGTCCAGCATCATCAATAAGTCCTGGGATACTCCGGGAGTTGGAGCACTTAGAGGGGAAAACTGGCAGGCTGGGACTAGGAGCATTGCCAGGCCAGGGAAGAATGGTGCACTGGTGGCCATAGCAGGGGAGCCATGGCATCTGGGATAGAACCTGGGCCAGCACTGAGCTCCCCTAGTCGGCAAATCATTTCATATTTCCACAGCTATTTCCCCATCTGTAAAATGGCGCAAGTGATACTTGCTCTCCTGCTGATGCACTTTGGGAGGTACAGTTGAAAGGTGCCATAGAAAAGATTCTGATGGTTTCTCTGCTTCTGACGTTTATTGCTTCCTTTCAGCCTTCCTTAATTTTGAAATGTATATTATTTGTAACTGCAGTGTGATGGCGAATCACAAGGCTGTGTGGGAGACCTCACTCTCAGAGCTGTGGTTTGGGTTTTAAAGAAGAGGCTTCTGAAAACATTTCTCTCTTCCTCCCCTCATTTTAATATTTAAAATTTCCAAAATGGAAACACTTATTGCCTGGCTTTCTTCCATGGTCTCTTATCTATGCTACTGAGACTTTGGGCAAAAGGTTTTGGTATACCTCCTGATGGATTGGAGGCACAGGGGAAGGATAAGAGCAAAAGCGAGACTCCTTTTTCCTCTGAGTCCTAACTTGACAAGGAGCGGGGTAATACCTCTTCTTGGTGCAAAGAGTACTAGGAAAGGGGGCCAGGACCAATATTGTGGCTCCGACTACACTGTCAGGTTTTTGTGGAAGAGGAAATGCAAATGAAGCACTCATTAGCATTTCTTGCACTCATTTGCATATCCTCTTCCACAGAAAAGATTGGAAGAGGTTTTTGTGTGTGTGGGGGGGAGGTGTAGATGGGGCCATTTTGCCCAAGAAACTTCTTTTGCGCACAAACTTATTCCTTTTTTTTTTTAAATGAAATGAAGGGGTGTGATACCCTAGTTAGCGGGGTGTGGACCAGTCTGCTATTCCAATGATGCAAAAGGCTCCTACTTAAAATGGCAGCAAACGTTCTAGACCTGTGTCATGGGATCCTGCAATGGCTGCTAGGAATCCTATATTCGAGGACAAGTTGGCTAGCATCTGTGTTCTCCCTTTATAATACCTACCTGCGTCGGGGAGGTGCTGAGGGTGGAGTCTGGGTTATGGTGTTTGATAACAATAGACTCTCAAACCTTCTACATCAGGCATTTTGGTACCTCCTCAAATGATTCTTCCTCAACAAATGGAAGTAAGGACCTACTTAAGGCAGCCTCAGACTTCATTACAGGATAAAGAGGTAGTACCACCTATCGATAGACTTCTGAACCCGTGCCAGTATAAGATTCTTTTTTCAGTTACTTAAAACTTTTTGCCAAACTTTCAGTTCAGGCTGTGATTTGTCCTTTGTCATTTTCTGCCTCAAGCTGAATCTTTTTTGGAAAGTTTTAGCCAGACTAGTTCATCCATTTCAGAGCATGTGTGAGGTATTCACTAATTGCTCTGGGCCCCAGGTGACTGAATACAGAACATCACTTTCAATATGACTGGTCTCAACTGCCTCTGCTGCAGACAATAGAGTTTTGCTATACAACTTGCACAGACTTCCTGTCTAGGAAACTACAGGCAGTCCCTGACTTACGCGGATCCGACTTATGTCGGACCCGCACTTACGAACGGGGCTTTTCTCGCCCCGAAGCTCACGGGCGGCGGGTCGCCACCCGTGTCCTCCGGGGCGAGAAAAGCTCCCGGTCTCCATGGTCTGCTGGGGGGGAGGGGGGGGGTCCAGCAAAGCCGCTGGACCCCCCCCCCCCCCCCCCCCCCAGCAGACCAGGGACACCCGAGCAAAGCTGCCCAGGCGGCTGGACTCCCGCTGCCTGGGCAGCTTTACTCGTTTGCCCCAGAGCAAAGCTGCCCAGGCAGCGGGACTCCCGCTGCCTGGGCGGCTTTGCTCCTGTCCCCCTGGTCTGCTGGGGGGGGTCCAGCAAAGCCACTGGACCCCCCCCAGAGCAGACCAGGGACACCCGAGCAAAGCCGCCGCCTGGGAGGCTTTGCTCCCGGGCAAACGAGCAAAGCCACCCAGGCGGCGGCTTTGCTCTGGTGTCCCTGGTCTGCTGGGGGGGTCCAGCAGCTTTGCTGGACCCCCCCCCCCCCAGAAGACCAGGGGGACAGGAGCAAAGCCGCGGAGCACGCCCGCAGCGGGACAACCCGGGCGCGCTTGGGCTGTCCCTCTGCGGGCGTGCTCCACGGCTTTGCTCTTGTCCCCCTGGTCTTCTGGGGGGGGGGGTGCAGCTAGTGCGCACCCACCCCCCCAGCAGAGCAGGCTTTTCTTGCCTACCCCTGGGGTAGAGCAGCTGGGGGCTGACGGGTTGGTCTCGCAGCGGTGCTCCAGACCAACCCGGCAGCACCCCAGCTGCTCTGCCCCAGGCGTCCTGATTCAGCAGCTGCTGAAACTGACCAGCAGCGGCTGAATCAGGACGCCTGGGGCAGAGCAGCTGGGGTGCTGCTGGGTTGCTCCAGTAGCGCCGAGGAGCCGCGCTACTGGAGCAACCCAGCAGCACCCCAGCTGCTCTGCCCCAGGCGTCCCCAAGGCAGCCACTGCTGAAACTGACCAGCGGCTGACTACAGGAAGCCCAAGGCAGAGTTGCTCTGTCCCAGGCTTCCTGGAATCAGCCGCTGATCAGTTTCAGCAGCAGCTGACTTGGGGACGCCTGGGTTTCTTAAGTTGAATCTGTATGTAAGTTAGAACTGGCATCCAGATTCAGCCGGGGTTGAAACTGATCAGTTTCAGCAGCGGCTGACGCCAGTTCCGACTTACATACAGATTCAACTTAAGAACAAACCTACAGTCCCTATCTTGTACGTAACCCGTACGTAATGCCTGTATCCCATTTAAAGTTAGTTCACAACATTACAATAAGATTAGGAGGAAAATAGTGTCAATTTTTTTTTAAAAAATGACAACTATTTCTCTAAGAGGCTGTAATGCCTCCAGGCTATGGAACAAGGATTTTTAATTTGACATGTGCGGGGGAGAGGCTTTTGAAGAATGTGCCCTTTGTGTTTCCAGTGAAAGTGTACCCTCAAAAATGAGACCATGGGTACCTCAGACTGAGCCCTCAATCAGTAGAAATTTTCAGTTTTTAATCTGTTCCTCTTAGTCCACAGGGGAGTTAGGAAAATAAATCCACTTATATTTGTGAGGCCTTCAAAAACTATGCTTATAAATAGAGCAGAAGCCAAACAACTGTAGTGAATTAAGGCTTATTTGGAACAATGAGAATGAGCAATTATTCAATGTTTTGTTAAGTTAGTAACACTGTGCACTGAAAAAGGCAGAGATCCTGTGGGGGGGGGGGGGGAAGTAGTATGTGATGTAGCAAAAGACTGTTTCATAATATAGTCAGTCATGTAAGGGTGGCTAAAGGAACATTGCACAGACAATAATAATTGTTTTTTCCTATTGTTGGATTGCTTGGATTTGCGGTCCTAATACTCCTAATATTTTCTGTACAAAACTAGCTTTGAAGCTCAACTTCCCAGTTTCAGTACTGAACTGTCACATAAATTGCTGGAGAATTAAATTCCTGTCTGACCAAGAACAAAATCTATAGTGACTATTTGGGATATGCAAGGCCAACATTTTTCACATTTGGCCTCCTGCTTGGTGGATTTATTGTGCCTCTAAACTTGGTTGCTCTTGCTTCACAATAGTTTTTTAAAAGCAAGAAGTTGTGCCAGGCATTATAATTGTGCTTTGTGCTGAAGTGTGCCAGATGGCTATGCTTTTGTTAATAAATACCCTTTTTACATCCCTTATCGATTTAAAATGTATTAAAGAACATTAATGGAAAATCAGTGATACAGTAGGAGTAGACAGCTGCCCTGGTGCTTCCACAGAGATGAAATAACTTGAGCAAATCACATAATGTACTTCAAAATGTGCCATCTGAACCTTGCTTTTGTGTATGACTGAGACTGTCATAACACTAGTTTTACACAACCTCAGATAATGCAGGTTGACTAAAGGGTTGTGTTCACTCTACCAAAGCCCCTACTGGGGGAAGAAAAAGCATTCCTGTCAAATAACAATGCTACTGAAAGACAGGCAGTAGGAGGGACTACTCTGCCTAAGTTACAGTGAGTTAGGAACGCCTGAGCCATCTTATTTCTTTGGCATGGACTTGCTGTGTGGCTTTACAGGCAGTCCCCAGGTTACATACAAGATAGGGACTGTAGGTTTGTTCTTAAGCTGAATCTGTATGTAAGTCGGAACTGGCGTCCAGATTCAGCCGCTGCTGAAATTGACCAGTGGCTGCCCGAGGCAGAGTTGCTCTGCCCCGGGCTTCCTGGAATCAGCCGCTGATCAGTTTCAACAGCGGCTGAATCTGGACGCCTGGGACAGAGGAGCGGGGGCGCTGCCGGGACCAACCTGGCAGCACCCCAGCTGCTCTACCACAGGCGACCCCAAGTCAGCTGCTGCTGAAACTGATCAGCGGCTGATTCCAGGAAGCCTGGCGCAGAGCAACTCTGCCTCTGGCTTCCTGTAGTCAGCCACTGGTCAATTTCAGCAGCGGCTGACTTGGGGACACCTGGGGCAGAGCAGCTGGGGTGCTGCTGGGTTGGTCCAATAGCGCCGAGAACGGCGCTGCGGGACCAACCGGTAGCGCCCCAGCTGCTCTACCACAGGCGTCCTCGAGAAAAGCCTGGTCTGCTGGGGGGCGGGGGGGGAGAGCGCACTAGCTGCACTCTCCCCCCCCCCCCCCCCAGCAGACCAGGGAGATGCGGGCGGCAGGACCAAGATGCGCCGCGGTCCCGCCGCCCGGGTTCTCCGCGTCTGGGCGATTTTCCCCCCCTGCCCGGGTCCTCCGCGGCTTTGCTCCGTGTCTCCCTGGTATGCTGGGGGGCCCTCCCAGCAGACTAGGGAGACGCGGAGCAGCTTTTCTCGCCCCGGAGGACGCGGGCGGTGGGACCGCAGTGCGTCTGGGCGGTCCCGCCGCCCGCGTCCTCCGGGGCGAGAAAAGCCCCGTTCGTAAGTACGGATCCGACATAAGTCGGATCCGCGTAACTCAGGGACTGTCTGTACTTCCAAATCTATAAAAGGAGTTTATCTTTCCTGCCTCCTTACGGACTTGTGGAGATTAATGTAGATAGGGCTTGCCTGACCTGAGGCAATACTCCTGTTGTCTCTACTAGACTTTAGGTCAGGACACTTTAATGCTTGAAAAGCACTTGACAGTTATCTCCCAAAGTGCTAATTTGACAGACTTTTACTATAGGAGTCTCAAGACAGAGTGGACTTTCACTGGGCTGCAAACTAATGACAGTGCTATAAACAAGAGCTATGAAAAGTGAGACTGGCCTTAAAAATTCATCTGCAGGATGCTAACTATCCAAACTGAGCAGCACTTGCAACAACCCAGGGTTTGTTCCAGCCACCTAGCCCAGAGATTAGTTCTTACTGATCCATTGAAAGTGTGAGAAGAGCTGGCGATAGGTGCTCAAATAAACATCAGTGCTTTCATTCTGTCTAGGTTCTTACCATATTGTGATGGATTCAAGGCATCCTAGCACCTGATGTACCCATTTAAGGAGTACTATATTTGTTCCCAGGCCCCAAACAAATGTTGGCACTTTGCATGGGAGTCCCATTTGGAGCTGTTATGGATGTTTAAATGTCTCACAGGTACTGTCCTATCACAGGGGTAGGGAGAACTGCAAAATGATAGTACATGTAAGAAATTTTAATGGGGGGGGGAAGCTCAGGGCAAAAGGCTGTAGTGTGGGGTCTGTGTGCAGGAGTCAGGGCACATGAATGGGAGTGGTGGGGGGGGGGATGCAAGAGTCAGAGCAGGGGCTGGGGCTGTGGAGGGTGCAGGAGTCAGGGCTTGGGGTTGGAGGCATGGGGGGGGGGAGGGACAGTGAGAGGGGGTTCCTGCAGCAAGGTTACCTTACCTGGCTGATGAATAGGTCCCTGCCTTGATGCTCCTGTTCCTTGCCACTGCCATGACGGGGCTGTGGGCTGGCTATTTTGGGCCACTGCTGCAAGGAAACCAGCACTGATGCAAGAGACCCCTTGGCTGCTTCTCAGGGGCTGCTGTCAACAGTGCATTCCACAGATGGCATGTGTGCTGCCCAGTGCCCACGGAGGGGGCAGCAGGGCAGGTGCAAATGCACGAGTAGCCCCACGGCGCACGCACTCTTCCCATACAGCACACACCTAGTTGGCCCCGTTCGTCCGCCTGCCACACCTGGCTGCGCACGCTGGGATGCCAGCACCAGCCTGCAGCAGCAGCCCTGTGGGGACAGTGCACCTCAGCCATGCTGCTCGCCAGACAGCTCTCAGTGGAGTGCCCCAGCTGCCTCTTGCCAGAACAGTCTCCTGCCTCCCTTTCACCTCTGGTTAACACGCATGGTACAGTAGTTACCACACAATAGCCACACTGGCTTCATTTCTTAAAGCAATGTTTCATTGGCATCCTACAGCTTTATATACATAGATAATAAAATATACTAGAAAACTTACTTACCCAGCTCTCTTGGGGGGAGGGGGAATTTGGGTGGGAGCAGGGCAGGAGACTGAGGGGCATGAGGCAGTGAAAGTCAGGACTGATTGTGGGGTGAGGAGAGTTTTAGGGTGGGAGGGGCTGTCCAGTGGGGCTTTCTTGCCCTCCCCCCAATTTAGCTCCTCCTGCTCCCAGCTACCTTCTATGGGCCCCACCCCTCCTAGCTGCCACAGAACACCACCCCCTGTCCCCATCCAGTGCTGTGGCCAAGTGCTGGGGGGAGGGGTTTAGGGCAAGGGAGCTAGTTACATGGTCTGGTGGCTGGCAAGATGGCAAGCCCCAGCCCTGCTGGCTGCTTTCTTGATGCTGTAGCTGCCCCCAGTGCACACTCTGTAGGATAGTTCTCTCTGGCAGGCTCACTGCCCCGTGGCCACTCTCCTATCACATCCCTCCTCTCTGCCCCTCCCTTTCCAGGTTATGAAAAACAGTCCTATTCCTGGCCTTTCCTGTTTCCTTGGCACAGCCAAACCATGATCTTGCTTTCAGTGAAGGTAAGAAGAAACTGTGTAACGCCACCAGGCTGCTTTGAACCTGGGCCCTCTGAAACAGACTATAGGAGCCTCTACCCTCTGTGCTAAAAGCCAGCTGTCTCCCAGCCCATGCTGTAGAGGTCTCTGGATCTTAACTGTTGCTGTGGTCTAGGTACCACTTGCATTACTCAGTAACCACACTAGCCGTATGTCTACACTTGCGGCTTCTTGTGCGAGTAATATGCAAATGAGGCTGTGTGGAATATCGCTGAGCCTCATTTGCATACCTAAGGAGCCACCATTTTTTTTAAGAGGCTCTTGCGCAAGAAGGAGCGTCTACACTGCCCCTTCTTGCGCAAGAAAAACCCTCTTCCTCAATGCAGTTACACCTATTACTTGAGAGGGAAAACGGCATTGCACAAGAGGGTTTTTTCTTGCGCAAGAAGGGGCAGTGTAGATGCTCCTTGCGCAAGAGCCTCTTCTGAAAAAAAGGTGGCTCAGCGATATTCCACACTTAGCCTCATTTGCATATTACTCGCGCAAGAAGCCACAAGTATAGACATAGCCTAGGTGTGTGGATTACAACTGCATGCAAAAATTGATGGTTCTAGCTCTTATTACTTAGGAGGCATTCTTGAACAAACGGACTCAGACAGATGCACAAATCTCTAAAATACAGATCTACGAACATATCAGCCGCCATTGTGAAGTTCTCGCTATACTTCGCCAATTTATTCTTTATCTGAACGTGAAATATGTCATAGCAACATTCTTCATATGGAGAACAATAAAAAAACCCATTTCTTTGTTATGGAAGGCACTGTCCAATTCCCCAAGGAGCTGTCAAACTTTACAGAAGTAAATGTGCTTGTAATTCCTCAACTTGTTTTATAAACCTAATTGACAGTGAAGCTTGGAACCCCAAAGTGTTGGAATGCAGCAAAGCATCTCAAAATAACTATACATTGTCTGTATTTGAGATGTGTCTGTACTCCAATAACACTACTGCTGGCATAATAGGAGTTGGAAGTAGCTAGACTGGTCTGGCTCTCAGAGCTTTTAAGCAAGTGCAGTTTTGTTGTGATTTTTTTAACTTATTTATTTAGCAAGTTTTGAACAGATTTACAAAGTCTTGATCTGTAAATATCAGACACCCAAACAATAACCATTATGCCAATGAGCAGCTTTTGTTTATTATAAAACATCTCTTTAAAACATCAGCTAGCTCACTTGACTTCTGACTATTAAATTGAGTGAGTGGAAATCTTTACTTGCCCATATTGTAAAACCAGGCATGCCTATCAAATGTAAATATTCCAGAAAGTTGGGACAAGTATGCTGGGTTTTTTGCAGGTGAGGGTGCTTTGTATGAATATTGAATAATTGGCACTAGCTCAGTATCTGTTTCTCCTCTGAGTTAATGGTTTCCGTACAGCCTTCCAACTCCAGAGGAATAGTTCAAAAACATGGACTACTTGTCTTTTCCAGTGAGAAGCTATCTGCTTCTAGCAGATGAGATTACGTCTTCGTTTCTCTTTATGAACATTTCCTCTATGAAGCCCTTAAGAGGATTATTTGGTAATAACAGATGGGTATCTTAAATTTTCTTTCATCGTGGTAAAGTCTGAGGTTAGTGCTCCTCTATCCAGATCTTTTTTCCCAGCATAGCATATGTGGACATTTTCTTCCTAGGGATTTGTCTACAAAGATTTCTAAACACATATTTTATAACTTTTTTTAAATCCTTAATTGGTCAGTCACGATTACTCGTATTAAATAGCTTTTCCTATAAAACAGCTTTTCCTAGAAAGTTGAGATACATAATGCCTAACTCGAAAGCACTGATACCAGAAGAAAGTGAGCCAGTTAAAGTTTGTTTTGATAGCTCTATATATGTTCATTGACTAGCTGGCCAACTAGATGTCTTTCATGGCTCTTCAAATCTTTAAAATTCTGAGGGTTCACACCTGGATTATTTGTAGTTGCTATCATTGGAGAGGGAAAATAACTTATCTCTAGTTTTAGCCCAAACCTATTGAGTAACTTTTGCTAAAAGGGGGGGTGTAAATTTCTGAAGGGTGTGATTTTTTTTTTTTTTTTTAATGACTCCATGGTAACATGCGGCAATTTGATGCCGCAACTATTTCTTTCTTCAATAAAGATCCAGTGTTTGACTGGGTTAGAAGTACCCAAATCCACAATACTTGACACTAGCTGGCTTGATCGTATCATGCAATATTTGGATGAGTTAGTCCATCCTTATTTAATGGGCCTGAAAAAAAAGGATCCACACTCACTCTTGGTCGTCTCTATTCCATATAAATCCTAACAACATCCTCTATTTTCCTGCTAAGGTTTTAGCTGGGATGATCACAGAAGCGTATGATACAAGAAAATAACTTTGGCAAAAGATTAATTTTGATGATTGATGTTTTCTCCCAACCAACAAATTGCATCCTTTCTCCAGCACTCCAGATCTTTTAAAATGTGCTGAAGTAGTGTGGTGTGTTGAGTTGGTTGGTTGTTTAAAAAAAAAAAAAAAATTTTAAAATCGTATGGCTCTTCCAAGTTGTTTTGAGATTTGAATTCCTAAGTATCTTACAGAATTTGTTGTCTATTTTATATCCAAATATTTTCCTAAAGAATGGCATCCCAGAATCTGGCAAATAACATTTGACATTTCTCTTTTGGAATAATTTACTTGTAATCCAGATGTTTTCCTGACATCGTGGATTTCTTCAGATACTAATTTTAGGGAAATATTATTAAATAAAAATACCATATCTCTATCAAGCTAACCTTTTTACGCTTTGCAAAACATCTGTATTTATTCAGTGACCACCAGTGTGAGGTGCCTAAGCACTTGAGCTGAGGAAGGTGGTGTGATTCTTGAGGAAGTTGGAGTCTCCGGTTTCAGTGAAATACTTTTATTTAACAATTATGTAAGCAATAGGCTGGATGATGCTGGATTCTTTATCTTATGTGAAAAGTCCTAAAACTTGCCTTGTTTCCTGCTAGCCTATTTCCTATTGGATACCCTGCAGTTGGGCCTATGCAGGAACAATAAGGCTACGTCTACACTGGCCCCTTTTCCGGAAGGGGCATGTAAATTTCACCAGTCGTCGTAGGGAAATCCGCGGGGGATTTAAATATCCCCCGCGGCATTTAAATAAAAATGTCCGCCGCTTTTTTCCGTCTTTTAAAAAAGCCGGAAAAGAGCGTCTACACTGGCCCCGATCCTCCGGAAAAAGTGCCCTTTTCCGGAGGGTCTTATTCCTACTTCAAAGTAGGAATAAGACCCTCCGGAAAAGGGCACTTTTTCCGGAGGATCGGGGCCAGTGTAGACGCTCTTTTCCGGCTTTTTTAAAAGACGGAAAAAAGCGGCGGACATTTTTATTTAAATGCCGCGGGGGATATTTAAATCCCCCGCGGATTTCCCTACGACGACTGGTGAAATTTACATGCCCCTTCCGGAAAAGGGGCCAGTGTAGACGTAGCCAAGGTGTGCGTTGCAGTGTATATTTCAATGGTGAAGGGGGGTTGCAATGGATGGAGTGATACAAGGTCCTTGCCAGGTGGTTCTCATATTCTCTGAAAAGATCTAAAATCACCTAAGCCTGTGAGGGAGGCAAATTGAGCAACTAACCAGGTTGACAGTGTCTCTTTAAATCCCATTCAGAATGTGTCTGGTTTCCTCCTTACTGACAAGTTTCCATCCCCTTCAGGTGGTGAAGGCTCTTTTTATACAGGACTAGAAGATTTGCCTGGTGTTGCTCGGGTCCTTAAATCAACTTTATTTTTTCTTCATTTAAATCTGGGATGGAGTTGGGGATGAGAGGTTCAGTCTGTAGACTGTCCTAGGAAGAGAGGACTACCCTAGCTCTCTCGCACTGCAGCAGCTTGGGGCCAGGTGAGCAACACCTCTCCATGGATGCTGGGACTTGCAGCGGCCAGAGCTTGTGGGAGAGGTGCATGTCCCCTGGCTGGGGCAGATATCCAGGTTCATGTGCTCCCTGCACTTCCCATTCAGAATGAGGAATGGAGCACGGTGTGCACTTTCCCCTCGCTGGATGAAGGGGAACAGCCAGCAATGTTCCAGATTGAATGGTGGGGGAACTGCAGCTCCCTTGCCCTCCATAAAGGAAGCTCCTGTGTGGTGAGAGGTTGGAATGGGTCAGTCACAGATTTGAGGCGGGGGAGGGAGGGAGGGAGTGCACTCCCAGCCAGCCTCATAAAGAAGATCCTGTGAAGTGAGAGGTTGGGGTGGGGCAGTCCCAGATTTGGGGGGAGGGAGTGCGCTCCCAGACAGCCCCTTTCACCTATCTAGCGATTGTCTCTTTTCAATATGATTGTGTCCCTGTACGCGGTGGGGGAGGAGGGATTCTTCTACCTCCCTCTCCTCCCCACACAACCAAACCCTTTGCTTTGCTCCAGTAAGAGGAAGCCATGTACCAAATTTAGTAATCCTAGCTCTTGACACAGACAGATTTGACAGTCAAACTCTTTCAAATATACAGTCGGGGTGGCCTGTGGATATAGGCAACCTTGGCAGTTGCCTAGGGCACCACGTTTAACACTGTGTCCAATTATGACATCACACCATTGAGGGCATGATGTCATGCCATGGAGGCGGGGGCGCCAATTGCGCATTCCGCCTAGGGTGCCAGTTTCCGGCAGCTCTCCTCGAGCTGCTCCTGTATACAGTAGATGAGTGCATATAAGAAGCAGTCTGGGTTGGGTGTGTATAGCGTTAGGATGTGCAGTAGTTCTGTTACTGGACTGAACAAAGGAATGTAATCCATAAAATAACCCTAGATCTATGTATTTAAAACATTGGTGGGCAACCTGTGGTCTGAAGGCCACATGCAGCCTATCAGGGTTCTATATGCCGCCCATGAGATATTTTATTTACCACTGCTCATGAGAAGGATAGCCAAGTTCCTCAGGTTTCCGTCTGTCAGTTTTTTCCTACTGGCACTAAAGTGACATGCACATAAAGCAAGGGCACATGAAGCGAGGTGTGTGCTGATTGCACACGATGTTCACTGTAAACACTGTGTACTCTCTCTGCATCCAATCAAAGTGCTGCTACGGTTCAGCTGACACATCTTGCAAATTCTAAGTACGTAAGCACAGTTAGCAAAACTCCTCTATCCCTGGAGACCACCTTGGTTACAATAGTCTTGCGGCCACTTGTGCAGCCCACTCACTAGCCTAGGTTGCCCATTGCTGTTTCAAAACAAGTCAAAGTAGACTTCAGCAACTTTTAGACTGGTGTGGGTAGGAGGTATGCTGATTTTTTTTTTCTTTTTAAATAGCCCTCTAATGTTAAAAGCACTTATAGTCCCATCGCATGGGGACCTGCCTATACCATGACCTTCGAAAGCTTGTAATAGATTGGGCAGGTGGAATTAATAGGTTCCAGATGCATACATATGTATCGTACTACAATGCATAGGTGACCTGTGCTGCAGCCTTGGCCAACAGCTGGGCTTCTGCATCTTTTGGTACCCTTTTAAAACACAGTTAAGTGCTGTCTGCATTGCAACAGGGGACCCCATCACTTATTACAGTCAAAGTTATGGTGGAACCTTCATCCTGCCAATCTAAAATAGCCTAAATGGTGATTGACTCAGAAATAGTGACATTCACGGAGCTATGAAAAGGGTTGGATAAAGGGATTCATTATTTTATTGTCTGCATGGCAAATAGGGACCAACGGCATAGACCCATTAAATAAAGATCCTGTGAGGTATTGGGTGCCCTCAGCTCCCATTGGCTGGTGCTGACGGTATGCAATACTTTACAGGAGAGCGCCCATATTGAGAAATGAGCATTGCTTTTCTACCCTGCAGAACTCCTGAAATCAGTGGGACAAGGCCATTGCTCTCATTGTTGGATTAGCCTCCATCTGATTCATGTACAAGCACTGTACAAATATTTAAAGCAGAGAACCTGCACAAAATGATTTGAAGACTGCCAAATTGGAATTCATTCCAAAATATATTTTAACCCTCCCCACCAGCAGAAAGATTTGTGTTGTGGCTTCATGTCAAATCACTCTGTGGGGGGAGGGGGGAAGAGAAGAATGTCAAAACCATTTCTGGAAATTCAAGGAGTCCTTATATCATGTTGACATGACAATGCGTGTTCCTAAACATCCTTATGAATGCAGCTGTAAAGAGGAAGAGTGACTGTCAAAACCTCTCTTCATATGGGCGATAGTTAGACAATGTACAGATATGACATACATAGTGGCATTTCCAAATATTCATGTAGGTTCATTTAGAAACCTGAGCATATCTGGGAATTAGTAGAACCACCTCTCCTTTGTTTCGGGGAATGTGATGTGACTGTATTCTTGACGGGTGAAAACACATTTTTCAAGGTATATTCCAGGGACACCCTTGACATCGTTAGTCATCTCAACTGCATTTCTTTTCCAACTGAATTGTAGAACTGCCCTTTATAGTAACCTTGAATGGAGTTCAGCAACTGCATTGATTTTGTGTGCCTTTTAATAGGGAAAACAGCGTACAGTAGACACTTTCTGCTGAAGTACAAGCCATTAGGAAACAGAAAAATGGAAACCACTGGAAATTCGGTTCCAAGGCTCGATATAATTAATCCAAGAGAGAAACCAATACAACCTCTGAATGCATTTAATGTTGTTACATGAACAAATAAGTCCAGAACTTTTCTGTGCTTAAAGGAGGAATATTTTGCTTTAACAAAAGTAGTCAATAAGTTTCTTGTCTCAAGAATCATGAGACAAGGGGAGACCCTGAAAATAAAGCAATGTCCCCCACCAACCTTCAGTCTTAAGAGAAGGACTGACCCCCTGCAAGTCCCTCTGGCCCCAGTCATGCAAACATTTTTATATATGTTTAACTTCAGGCCCATGCGTAGTCTCACTGAAGTCCAATGGCACTATTAATGCACAACTGTTTGTGGCATCAGCGCCCCTTTGGAGCTTCCATTCTAAAGGGGGTTAAGAGGAATTGTAGGGGAGGGCTATCGCACTACCATCTCCCCTACCCAACTGCAGAGAATCAGAGTATGCTGCATTCTCACAAATAGGCTCAGCCTGCTCATGCACTATCTTTCAGGCAGAGTCAGGTTTTTCATAAGTTAAACACCCCCCCCCAAAAAGTCACAATGTTGTAGTGAGGCCTCCTTACTAAAAATGTGAGTCTGAAAGCTGTGCACATTCACACCTGTTCTGCCTCTCCCTCTGACTGGGAGTATTTAAAATCTTATATTTTCCTTTACAGAGTATACCATTGGCTTGTGGCATTTACGGCTCCACCAATTCATTTTGGCAGGGGCTGTGGCACTAATTTTAAAAAGGGATAATTGTGCAACTTTTTCATTGCTGTGAGCTAAAACGGTGTAACTAGATCACACGCTTCAGAGAGCAAGGTGATATTTCCTGCCTCTCTATTCACTTTCACCTCCTATATGTAGCTCTGCACAGCTGACTCCAGGTAACATCTGGCTTTCATTTTCTTAGGAGCTGCCAGATACAGATACAGGCAGTCCCCGAGTTACGCGGATCCGACTTATGTCGGATCCGCACTTACGAACGGCTTTCTCGCCCCGGAGCTCGCAGGCAGCGGGACCGCCCAGAGCGCAGCGGTCCCGCCACCTCGACCTCCGGGGCGAGAAAAGCTGCTCCGGGTGCCCCTGGTCTGCTGGGGACCGTCTCCAGCAGACCAGGGACACCCGGAGCAAAGCCGCAGCGGCGGCGGAGTCCCGCGCCTCCCCGGCTTTGCCAGAGCAAAGCCTCAGAGGCACGGCACCCTGCCGCTGCTGCGGCTTTGCTCCCCATGTCCCTGGTCTGCTGGGGGGGGGGGGAAACGCAGCTAGTGCGCCCCCCCCAGCAGACCAGGCTTTTGTTGTGGACCCTGGGGTAGAGCAGCTGGGGTGCTGCCGGGTTGGTCCTGCAGGGACCTACCACCTGGCAGCCCAGCTATTCTGTCCCAGGCTCGAGGTTCAGCCGCTGTTGAAACTGATCAGTGGCTGATTCCAGGAAGCTGGGGGCAGAGCAATTCTGCCTCAAGCTTCCTGTAGTCAGCCCCTGGTCAGTTTCAGCAGCAGCAGCTGAATCTGGAGCCAGTTCCGACTTACATACAAATTCAACTTAAGAACAAACCTATAGTCCCTATCTTGTACGTAACCCGGGGACTGCCTGTAATGGTCATAGGCAAAATACCTCCAAATGGATAGTTCTTATGCACCATTTTCTAATCTTGGTGAAGCACAAGAAGATAGGAACCAGACCCATCTGGTGAATGAATACATCACAAAAAAGCTCAGCAAGCCTACACTGAGTATGGGGTGGGAGCATGGAACCCTATGGACTATAGTAAGGATGAAAAAGAAAACTTTCTATAGAAATCTTCCACAAATTGACTAAAAACTTCAACTTAAAAGAACCTTTGGTTAGACTGTGCTTCACCTGAAGCAAACCATTCAATTAACTCTGTCCTAACATTTGTTTACATTCCTTTAGCAACCTCTGTGCAGTTTTCTGGGTTTTTTTCCCCAGAAGGTTGAGAGAGCTAGTAGGAGGAAGTTGTTCTAGATTTGATTTTAACAAACAGGGAGGAACTAGTTAAAAATTTGGAAGTGGAAGGCAGCTTGGGTGAAAATGAACCATAGAGTTCATGATTCTAAGGAATGGTAGAAGGGAGAACAGCAAAATAGAGACAGTGGATTTCAGGAAGGCAGATTTTAGTAAACTCAGGCTGTATCTACACTGCCACGCTATTTCAGAATACCAGACGCTATCCTGCGTATTAATTGCAAGCCCATTATTTCAGACCTGCTATTCCGATGTCTCTGTAAACCTCATTCCACAAGGAGTAAGGGACATTTTGGAATAGCAGGTTATTTCAAAATTTGGCATTCTGTAGACAGCGTATTTCATAATTTTTGGTGCTATTTCAAAATAAGATATGCAATTTGCATAGCTCAAATTGCATATTTTATTTCAAGCTAAGTTTCAGTGTAGACGGAACCTCAAAGAGCTGGTAGGTATGGTCCCATGGAAAGCAAGAATAAGAGGAAAAACAACTGAAGAGATTTGGCAGGTTTATTTATTTATTTTTTACAGGGACATTTATTAAGAGCCCAAAAGCAAACTTTTCCACTGTGTAGGAAGGATAGAAAGTATGATAAGAAACTACCTGGGCTTAACCAGGAGATCTTACATGATCTAAAAATCAAAAAGGAGTATGCAGGGGCAAGATTAGAAAGGCAAAGGCACATAACGAACTCCATGTAGCTAGAGACATAAAGGGTAACAAGAAGACATTCTACAAATATATCTGAAGCAAGAAGATGACCAAGGACAAGGTAGGCCCATTGCTCAGTGAAGGAGAAACAATAATAGGAAACTTGGAAATGGCAGAGGTGCTTAATGACTTCTTTGTTTTAGTTTTCATCAAGAAGATAGATGGTGATGGGATGCCTAACCTAGAGAATGTTGGTGGAAATGGGGTAGGTTTAGAAGTTAGAATACATAAAGAACAAGTTAAAAATTACCTTACTTTGCATAAACCACGGGTTATATTTGCTAAAGTTTTACATACCCTTCCCCTTCCCCCCGCGGGCTATACTCGTCTGCGTGTAATACAGGTTTTCTTTTGTGTTGGTTTTTTTTTTTTTAACGGAAAGGAAGACAAGACTCTTACTTGAGAAAAGCAGTATATTTTAACTTAATAATAGAGGCAGTTATATTAAAATTCATTAAAATACATTAGAATTCATTCGTTTACTGTGCGACTAGTAAAAGAATAAAAACAATTCAAAAAAAGCTATCTTTGAATTCTCATTCACTCTGATCTCTAGACTCAGCACCAGCAGCATCCTCCTCAGCGTCTGAGTTCTCAAAACCATCAAAACTCTCGTCATAGTCACTGTCTTTAAAAACATCCATAAAATCCAGAGCCAAGGCTAGGTCTGCTTCGGTGACAGTTGAGGTCTGTGGTGCAGAATCAGAATCGCTGTCGTATTCGGAATCAGAGCTTGAAGAGTCAATGTCTGGAAGAATTTCCCATATGCCACTACACACAATTTTAAAATCGGCTGTGTAGGATTTGCACTTAGGCACATTTAAAATACAAGTTAAAACCACTGAAGGAATAAATGACTGGAAAAGCGGTGTGGTTCAAAGGGGTGTTATACCAGAGAGAAGGGTTATAGCCTACTTAGTGCTTGGCGTTATCAGTGCTGCGGCTCATTAACACTTGATTACAGGTGCTTTGCACTAACATTACCTGCAGTTCATCTCCCGTGGGCTATATGTTTGTGTGGGGTATAAAAGACTTTTTTTACTCAATCAGGGAAAAACCGCAGGTTATACACAGGTGCGGGTAATACTTGTGCATGGGTTATTTACGGTACCTAGAAAAGTTAGATGTCTTCAAGTCAACAGGGCCTGATGAAATTCATCCTAGAATACTCAAGGAGCTGATAGAGGATGTATCTGAGCCTTTAGCTATCATCTTTAAAAAGTCATGGAAGTTAGGAGAGATACCCGAAGACTGGAAAAGGGCAAATAGTGCCCATTTATAAAACAAGAAATAACAACCCAGGAAACTACAGACCAGTCAGTTTAACTTCTGTGCCAGGGAAGATAATGGAGCAAGTAATTAAGGAATTCATTTGCAAACATCTGGAAGAAAATGAGGTGATAGGTAACAGCAAGCATGGATTTGTAAAGAACAAATCATGTCAAACCAACCTGATAGCTTTCTTTGATAGGATACTGTGACGGGGCACTCGCGCCCCGCACGGAGAGCGCGCCGGGAGGCGCCGGGCGGTGTGACGGGGCACTCGTGCCCCGCACGGAGAGCGCACCGGGGCGGGCTGCAGGAACACGCCGGCAGCCGGCGCAGGGAGCGTCGGGAGGCAGCAGGCGCCGGCCGGCAGGGCCCAAGAGGGAGGGGCCGGCGAGGCGCAGGGGGATGATGTCACGGGGGAAGGGTGGCTGGGAGGCGTCGCAGGGGAAGTGACGCGGAGGGGGAACGGAGCCGGCGGGGGATTTAAACCCGGGATCGGCACGGTGCAGGGGAGCGCGGCAGATGGAACTGGAGGAGGGGAGAAGGAAGGAGAGGTGAGGCAAGCGGGGTCAAGGGAGACAGGCCGGGAGGCCTGGTGGAGTAGGAAGCGGCCCAGGGCGGGGTCGTGGAGCCCGTGAGCGGGTGTGTTTTGGGGCGTTCCCCCATCCGCGAGGGAGGGACCACGGGTCCCTGCCCTTAGGGCCCTGGGCCGGGGTTCGGAGAGGGGGCGGGCCCGAACCCCCCTACTCCGCCAGCAGGCCGATCCGGCTCGGGTGTAAACGCGAATGTGCCTAATAAAAGGGCCACCGGCCTTAAGGGTGACTGCTCAGGCTGAACTCTCGGTACCACAATTAGCTCGTAGTGGACTCTGAGGGTCGAACCTGTTTACAGATACCAAGCCTTGTGGATAAGGGAGAAGTGGTATACCTAGACGTTAGTAAAGCATTTGACATGGTCTCACATGACCACCTTATCAATAAACTAGGGAAATACAACCTACATGGAGCTACTATAAGGTGGGTACATAATTGGCTTGATAACCATTCTCAGGGCTTGACTAGACTGCTTTCCTCTTCCGAAAGATGAAATGCAAATGGAGTGCTGATTAGCATTTTCTCATGCTTCATTTGCATATCCTCTTCTGATCCTTTTTGTGGAAGAGGTTTTTGTGCAAAAACACTCAATCTAGATGCAGTTTCTTTACACAAAAAACCCCTTTCAAAAGAACCTGTAAACTTCATTTTTTGAGGAATAAGGGTTCTTTCAAAAGATTTTTTTTTGCACAAAAAAGCCATATCTTGAATGCTTGTTTTTGCATAAAAACCTCTTCCTCAAAAAGGCTCAGAAGAGGATATACAAATGAAGCATGAGAAAATACTAATCAGCGCTTCATTTGCATTTCCTCTTTCGGAAGAGGAAAGCAGTTTAGACGAGCCCCCAGAGTGGTTATTAATGATTCACAGTCATGTTGGAAGGGCATAACAAGTGCGGTTCTGCAGGGTTTTTTGGGGGGGGGCTAGTTCTGTTCAATATCTTTCTATGCCATCATCTAAATCGTTTATAGAGTACAATTATTAAGTTTGCAGATGTTACCAAGCTGGGAGGGATTGCAACTGCTGTGGAGGATAGGGTCATAATTCAAAATGATCTGGAAAAATTGGAGAAATGGTCTGAGGTAAATAGGATGTAGTTTAACAAGGATGAATGCAAAGTTCTCCACTTAGGAAGGAACAATCAGTTTCACACATGCAGAATGGAAAGCAACTGTCTAGGAAGGAGTACCGCAGAACAGAATCTAGGAGTCATAGTGGACCACAAGCTGAGTCAACAGTGTGACACTATTGCAAAAAAAGCAAACATGATTCTGGGATGCATTAATAGGAGTGTTGTGAGCAAGACATGAGAAGTCCTCCTTCTCTACTCTGTACTGATTAGGCCTCAGTTGAAGTACAGGCAGTACCTGAGTTACGCGGATCCGACTTATGTCGGATCCACAGTTACGAACGGGGCCATCTCCCTGGTCTCCAGCAGACCAGGGAGAGGAAGCAAAGCGGTGGAGCACGCGGGCAGCGGACAGCCCAGACGCGTCTGGGCTGTTCGCTGCCCACGTGTTCCGCGGCTTTGCTCCCCATCCCCCTGGTCTGCACACCAGGGAGACGGGGAGCAAAGCAGAGCAAAGCTGCGGAGCACGCGGGCAGCAGGACAGCCACAGCGCGTCTGGGCTGTCCCACTGCCCCCGTGCTCTGCGGCTTTGCTCTGGATGCCTGTGGTACAGCAGCTGGGGCGCTGCCGGTTGGTCCCGTAGCACCGCTCTGGGCGCTACTGGACCAACCCGGCAGCACCCCAGTTGCTCTGCCCCAGGCGTCCTGATTCAGCCACTGCTGGTCAGTTTCAGCAGCGGCTGAATCTGGACGCCAGTTCCGACTTACATACAGATTCAACTTAAGAACAAACCTACAGTCCCTATCTTGTACGTAACCTGGGGACTGCCTGTATTGTGTCCAGTTCTGGGCACCACATTTCAAGAAAGATGTGGAGAAATTGGAGAAGGTCCAGAGAAGAGCAACAAAAATGACGTAAAGGTCTAGAAAACATGAGTTGTGAGGGAAGACTGAAATAATTGGGCTTGTTTAGCTTAGAAAAGAGAAGAATGAGGGTGCACCTACTCAACAGGCTTAACTTGAAATAAGCTACGCAAATTGAGCTACGTCAATTGTGTAGCTTATTTTGAAATAGGGAGCATCTAGACAGCACTTATTTTGAAATAGAGCACTCTTCCTCCGACTTCCCTTATTCCTCATACAATGAGGGTTACAGGAGTCGAAGTAAGCAGTCCTTCAGCTTGACAGTATTTCAATGTTATTTTGAAATAACTGCCTGCTGTGTAGATGTGGACTACGTATTTCAAAATGTTGCTGTGTAGACGTACCCTGAGATGGGACATGATAGTAGTTTTCAAGTATCTAAAGGATGTTACAAAGAGCAGGGAGAAAAATTGTTGTTCTTGGCCTCTGATGATAGGACAAGAAGCAATGGGCTTAAATTGCAGCAAGAGAGGTTTAAGTTGGACATTAGGAAACACTTCCTAATTGTCAAGGGTGGTTAAACACTGGAATAAATTGCTTAGGGAGGTTGTGGAATCTCCATCACCAGAGATTTAAGAGCAGGTTGGATAGACATCTACCAGGGATGATCTAGACCAGTGTTTCTCAACTTTTTTTTATAAAGTACCCCTTTTTGCAAAAAAAAAAAAAAAAAAAAAAAGGACCCCAAGTATCTACAGTTTTCAGACACATTTTTTTTTCTACTATTGCAACACATTTGCTTAAACAACTTAATTGTAGCCAGGCGGGCAATGAAATCTTTGGGTGTAAAAAGTACAAAAATAATAAAGCGCTGTAAAACTTAAAACAAATTCAGTTTCCTCCAAATTTCAGTGGTGTTGACGTACCCTCCCCCAGACTTCTCTCAAGTACCCCTAATGGTACTCGTACTACTGGCTGAGAAACATTGATCTAGACCATGCTTGGTCCTGTCATGACCGCAGGGGACTGGACTTAATGACCTCTTGAGGTCCCTTCCAGTTCTAGTACTCTATGATTCTGTGCATGACATGGTTCTATTGAATAGTCAAAACTGACTAGCAAACAAATGCCAGTTTTATTCTTAACTGCTAGAATATCCAGTTTGGAACTTTATTTAAAATCTAAAAAATTAAATCATTATTGAGCGCACAGAAGCATAGGAGTTTATGCAAATAAAAAAGGGAAACAATTATACCACTGGAAATGACAACGAAGAAAAAATAACAGCAGTCAAGGCCAAAGGGGGATTCTAAATTAAACCTAGAAGACACTGTTAGTCTGAACTCCTGCATATCACGTACATGCCATCCAATTACCCCTGTATTGAGCCCATAACTTGTGTTCTTACCACAACCCATTTTCCAGGAAAGCATCCAGTCTTGGATTATCCATGATTCGATGTTTTCATGTAACCACCTCCCATGGTAGTTTGTTCCAATGGTTAAACTTGTGCCTTAGTTCTCGTAAGAATGTTTGCCTTCAGTTTGCAGCCTGTGTTATGTCTTTCAGTCATCGTTATTTATGCCTTTGTCTGCTAGATTAAAAAGCTCTTTAGTACCTGGTATTTTCTTCCTCTGAAAATTCCATGCATCTGACGAAGTGGGTCTTTGCCCACGAAAGCTTATGCTCCTACACTGCAGTTAGTCTATAAGATGCCACAAGACTCCTTGCCGCTTGAAAATACCTAGACACTGTAATCAGGTCATCTGTACATCTTCTTTGATAAACTAAGCAGATTGAACTCTTTGAAGTCTCTCACTGTCAGGCATTTTCTCCAACCCTTAAGCCTTTCTTTTTGTGGTTCATTCCTGCACCTTTTCCAGTTTTTCAAAAATATGGCCACAAGGGTTGGACACTGCATAAGCATTCCAGTATCAGTTTCAGTAATGCCATACAGAGAGAGAGGTAAAATTTGCCACTGTGCTCCTACTCATTGCTTCCTTGCTTTATACATTCGAAGGTCTCACAAGCCTTTCTTGCCACAGCATCTCAGTGTGAGCTCACACCCCAGGGATCCGACACCAGGGCAACATGGCTCCCTGCTGACCTAGTGAGCCCCAGCGAGCTGCCAACTTACTTCATCCCCACCACTGCTCTAAGCCCCTCTGCATGTCTCAACCCTGACTCCTTCACCCTTTCCACCTCCCCAATCCCACTGTCCTGAGTCCTTTTTATTGCAATGCCAAGTAAAAGTGATTGTGTGTGTGTGCTTTTTCTCTATTGGGGTGCGTCTACACCACACCCTAAACTCAAAACTTGTGCTGTGTAAATTGCATATCTGATTTTGAAACTATTTTGAAAATTATCACATCTACACCATGCCAAATTTCAAAGTAACACACTATTTTGAGCCATCCCTTGTCCCTCATAACAACAAGGTTTACTGGGATAACGAAATAGCATGCCTGTTTTTTCAAAAAATATTTCAAAATAATGGGCAGCTTGTGTAGACATGGGTAGCTATTTTGGGATACCTCCGGTAACCTGTAATAGCCATGAAGTGTAGTCGTACCCTGGGGGCTGCCCTCTGTTTGCTCGTATTGAATATAACCCATTCATACATGATTAATGGTTTGTCTGAACCACCAGTTTCTAGCCGGTGATGAATTCATTTTTATCCAGCAATAAGGTTCAAAATAAATTTATGCTAGAAAATTATAATCTATCATTTTCTAAACTATTTTTGGGGGGCAACTAGCTGCCTCAGGTCTCCCATACGTCCCTCTGTGACATTCCAAGGTAAAATCCAGACCATTGAGGGGCTGTGTCACTCCTGCCCTGCAACCTTAGGTGCCCCACAGTGCTTTGTTGTTGTAGTTTCCAACTTAAGTTGCTCACAATCAGCCCACTCTGAGTGTCTGTCTACAATTTTAAACAAAAGCAACTTGCTATTGGGTAAATCGTATTAGCAGATCTTCCTTTTACTTAACACCTTATCATTTTTAACACCATATCCTGGTGCAATCTCCATCCCTAGAGATTTTTATGTCCCAGCTTGACAAAGCCCTGGCTGGGATGATTTAGTTGCGGTTGGTCCTGCTTCGGGCAGGGGGCTGGACTCGATGACCTCCTGAGGTATCTTCCAGCCCTATGATTCTATGATTTTTAGGCACTTCAAAGAAATATATAGAGTTGGACTCCACCCAAAAGAGCATATAAACCAATTCAGATGTGACAGGAGAGAACAATATATACAAGTGGGAGAATAATAAAGGAAGCACAAAGGTTACAGAAATAATACCATATATTCCGGCGTATAAGACGACTTTTGATGTTAAAAAAACATCCCCCAAAAATCGGGGGTCGTCTTATACGCCAGGTATACAGCTTTGTGGCTTTGCAAAGCCGCGGAGGGGCTCCGGTGGCAGGGCAGCCCAGGCGCGCCGGGGCTGTCCCGCTGCCGGGGCGTCCTCAGAGGCTTTGCTCCCGGTGTCCCTGGTCTGCTGGGAACCGTCTCCAGCAGACCAGGGACACCGGGAGCAAAGCCGGGGAGGCGGAGGGGCACTGGGGTATAAGACGAAACCCTATCTTTTAACTAAAAAATTAGGGGGTCGTCTTATACGCCCAGTAGCCTTATACGCCGGAAAATACGGTATTTGATAGTGAGTATTTTAGTTGCTTGAACTCACTTCACCTGTACACTAGGAGACATAGAAGAAGTGAATTTTTGGAGAGATCAAACAAAGTGACTTTGGTGAACAGATTTAAGGGAGAGTGTTGTACACGGAGGGGCAGCAAGGAAATGGTCGGAGATCTGGTCAGCTGTAGGTTGAGGATCAGTAAGTGAGGCCTTGTAAGTATAACTTTGGAAATGGGAACCCATTGAACATCTGTTCATGTAACACAAGCAGAGGAGATGCAGAGAATCCATTTGCCGGACCAAGAGTAACATCTTATCCCTCTCAAACCTGAACTGTGAGCTCTAAAAGTTCCATTTGCCTTATTGAAAGGATAGTCACACAGGCCCTGATTCAGCAAAGCAATTACCCATGTGTTTCAATCACAATGGGCCTCAAAATTGTGCTCAAAGTTAAACACATGTTTGTGCTTTGCTGAATCAGGATTTCTGTCTCTAGAGAAAACCCTTAAATAGATCATGCTGTGCTCTGTAATAAACGCTTGCCTCCCAGTAAATGAAACTTCTCTTTCTTTCTTTCAAAAGGAAAAAAAAGACAAGAACTTTGACATGCAATGTGGTCTGCAGTGAGTGGAAGGATTCAAATGGAGGGGGGACTGACAGAAGTGGCAACTGAGAAATTAGTCAGTCAAAAGCATTTTGAGTAGTCAGAAGAAGATGGGAGGATTGAGAGACACAATTTGTTGCAGTCGTAAAGGAAGGGACCAGGGTGTGGACAAGTGATACAGCCATCAAAATGGATATGAAAGCATTTTTTAAAAATGTTGTGGCAGAAATAGCAATAGGATTTAGGCTTTGTCACTAAAAGTCAGGTCTTGTAGGCTTGTCAGCATTTTTGCTGACAAACTTCTACCCTCACAAGTGGCATTTGCTTTGTTGGCAAGAGAGAAGCATACGTAAAGGGGCAATGTGCATCTGTCACTCTCTTTCACAGTGTGTGTCTCTGTCACTCGCACAAACACACTTTCACACTCACCTCCCGTCCCAACACGTTGTTGTTGTTACTACTTCTTTCAAAGGGTGTTACTTTAGGTTTCTGGCTGGTCTGTGCATTTCATAACTTTTTTCTCTCTCATGCTTAAATTTAATTAGTTGAATAGTGAGTTCTAGAATCTTTGACCTGACAGGGTCAGAATAATTATCTCTATGGCAATTTAAATATATATAATATTTAGGATTTTGGCTTCTATTGGTGGTGCACATTTCCGCAGTATTGGTGCACACAACAAAATTAATTTCCTCTACTTTTTCCATCCATGTGCAGAACATTGGCTGGGAGCCTCCTGGAATCAGGCTCGATCTCCTAGAGGCTCCTGCCAGGAAATCTGGAGATCAGCGGCTCACAGTCCAGCTGCACAGTGAGGCTAAGACAAATTCCTCGCTTCCCTTGGAGGCAGCTGGCCACCTCCCTGCAGCCCCTAGGGGAGATGTGGCAGAGGATCTCCACACATTGTCCTTGTCTGCCAGCACTGCCCTCACAGCTCCCATTGGTCAGGACAGGGCAACCACATCCAATGACAGGTGTGGGGGCAGTGCCTGCAGACCGGAGGCAGCATGAAGAGCCACCTGTCCCTTCCCCCTATACCTACCACCCCCCTACCCAGGAGCCACCGCTGGACATGTTGACCACTTTTGGGAGTGGCGCAGGGCTGAGCCTGCCTTAGCCTCATTGTGCCACCACCCGGGAGCCACCTGAGGTAAGTAGTACCCAGCCGGAGCCTGAATCCCTGCTCTAGTCCAGAACTCCCTCCTAAATCCCAATCCCTTATATCAGCCCTGCACTCCTGCACACAAACTCCCTCTCAGACCAAACACTCTGAACCCTCTCCTGTACCCCAACCCTTTGCCCCAGTCCAGAGCCCCTCTGACACTGTGAATCCCTCAGCCCAAGACCAGAGCTTGCACCTCTACCACCTTCCCTAGCCTGGTGAAAGTGAATGAGAATGGAGGGGGGGAGGAGATATGGTGTGAGCAGGATGGGGCAGGGAAGGAGGCAGGGCAAGGGTATTTGGGTTTGAGGTAAATACTGGATTGCACTTAAATTCAAAACGTGAGCTTGTGCTTAAAAAGGTTGGGGACCACTGTTATAGACTAATAATGTGAAGCTTGTATCTGAATTCAACTCATGTTCAATATAAAGTACAAAATGTAGCAAGGATTGAATTATGAGACTGTGATTATACTTGCAAAATGTATTACAATAAGCTTTGCAATCATAGGAAGGAAATGAAATTTTCTAATTACACTAAGATAAAATGAATGCAGTGAAATCAAGGTTTTGTCCCTTCTTATCTTGCTCTGCTGTCTGACTTAAGCCCAATTCAATTTTTCTCATTATGTTCATCACCAAGTTCTACAGAGAATAAAACTTATTCACTGGTCTCTAGTGAGAAACCAATATTCTCTGATTTACTGAACAATCTGTTCTTGGCCAGAGGTGTCGTGGTTATAGGACTAACTGTATCTCTACCCTCTTGGAGAACACCCACCTCAGATCTTGGACTTCTTGCCCTCGCTTGTCTTGGACTAAAATCATACTATTCTTGCATTCTTAAACCAAGACTTAGTATACGCAAGACACTAAGGGTATGTCTACACTACATGGCTCCGTTGACGGAGCCATGTAGATGAGCTTTGTAGATATAGCAAAATGAAGTGGCGATTTAAATAATCGCCGCTTCATTTACATCAAAATGGCTGCCGTGCTGTGCCAATCAGCTGTTGGCTCAGCGCGGTAGTCTGGACGCTTGGCGGTCGACATCAAAAGCATTTATCGACTATCCCGTTATGCCTCGTGGGATGAGGTTTACCGGGGCAGTCGACAAAGGCTTTTGATGTTGACTGCCGAGCGTCCTGACTACCGCGCTGAGCCGACAAACAGCTGATCGGCATAGTGCGGCAGCCATTTTGATATAAATGAAGTGGCGATTATTTAAATTGCTGCTTCATTTTGCTATGTCTACAAAGCTCATCTACATGGCTTTGTTGACGGAGCCATGTAGTGTAGACATACCCTTATAGCGAAATACTAATTGCACTATGGGTCTGACTAGCTTTTGGGAATCTATATTTCCTCCATTTGGGAACCTGTGACTAGAAACACTGACTAATAGCCATCTTAAAACCAAGCATCATTTAGCGTTGGAACACAATATTACAGAAAAGTAATTGTAAAACAACAAATGCCGTGCATGCATACTCATCTACTCTTACATGTAGCTACAAGCTAGGTTAGAAGGGGTTTACTCTTGGGTTACTAGAACAGAATCCTCTTAGATTATTTTAGGAAGCAAAGGATGCTGTCTAATCTGTCTTCCAGAAACTATCTCAGGGGTTGTGTGTGTGTGTGTGTGTGTGTGTGTGTGTGTGTGTGTGTGTGTACACGTACGTGCGCACGCCCTATTACCATATTGTTCAGTGATGGTTTTTGTTACAGGTCCCAGGTGTGAAGTCTTCCTTCTGCCTCAGACTGTTTTCTTTTTCCCCCAGTGGGTTTGCCAGGCCCCCTAGGAGGTTATCCCTGTGATGGTTGCTCCATGGTTCATCCATTCATCTTTCATGACTTGCCATCGCTGTTCTTGTGAATGTATTTGTGGGGAAGCTCAGTGAAACTGTCCACTCCTCTCTAAGTCTAGAATGCCATTTTAGAAATTCAGTACCTAAACCACATTTGGGAGTACACACCAATATTCATTACTGACCATAGTTGTCATAGTATATCTGTTTTAATCACTGGTGGTCAGATTCTGCCAGCCCTACTCTATGAACAGTTTCACTGAAATCAGTGGGACCTTTCACAGCATAAATTACCACTCAGTATGAGTAAAGGTATCGATTGGGCCCTCTTTTTTAAAGTGTTCTTTTATTTCTGGGAACATGGAGAAGCCAGCATCATGTCCCATGCTAGCTTTCCACAGCTCACCAACAAGTGCTTCACAGGCCACCAGTATGTTACAGACAGAGAATCACTGCCCCAAATAACTGTCTTGATTTATTGCCGATACAGGGATACTTCCATGCATTGCTGTAACCAAAATAAAGCCAGGTTTTAAACTTTTGGTGTGTGTGTGTGGGGAGGAGGGGAGGGTTGTGTGGGTTTTTTTTGTTTTTTTGTTTTAATCCTGCAAAAGTACAAAATGCCCAAGTTCAGGCTGAAATGCATGTGCAAGTATTCATTACTTTATTATTAGTCTAAACCTGCCAAACTGATTCTTCTTATAAAACTCTGCTGTCTTCTGGTTACACAACTGAACTTAATCATCTCCATGCTTCTTAATGATTTATATAGTCCACCATAGACATGATGTATAACTTTTTTTTTCAGGGGAATTAATCATAGAAGGAGAAAAGGCAAAATGTAAATAGTTGTGAAGTTGATCCAGTAAGTCATTATTATTCATGGTTTTTTTTTTTTCTTCAAATTTAAGACACTTGTGCATCATGCTGAATGTTTACCTGAGGAAGATATTTTCTTTATAGACTTTAGCTAGTTTCACATAGCCAGAGATTATGCTCTGGCTTTATTGCACCACGTAAGCATTTATTAAAAGGACATAATCCTGAATATAAAGAGTCAGCAGAATAATAAAATCTCTAGGATTTGTTCAAACATCCGAGGAATATGTGGTTAAAATACTCATAGATATGAGCAGAGAATCAGGGGTGGCAGAAATAATTACAGTACTCACTTTTCTGTTTCGGTTAAGTCATAAAATGACAGGCAAAGGTGTCTTCCACCAGTCAGCTTTAATAGTCACACACCCATTCTCTCTTCCTCCTCCCAGGTAGATCACCCATCCACCACATGATGCAGTCCACAGGATTCTATTCTTTGTCCACTGTTAGTAGCTCAGAATGCAGCAGTTTCTGCTGCTGTAATGCCCAGCATAATTCATTTGTTTTAGGTTGGTTTAAGTGTCTAAATGTTTCAGATTTGATCACGTTGTTTTGAATTTTGTAATTATTAACTGGTTAGCAGCTGGCTCTGATAAGGTCGAGTCCTTCTGCATTCATTGGTGGCAAGATCTTTTTTGATAGCCCATGTGTTACCTCTTGTTGCTTCTTTCTCTGAAAGAAGACTGATTCAGCAAGGCACTTAAATAGATCTCAACTCCAGCTTTATTCAGAAAAGTACTTAGGCACATGATTGGGGCCACAGTGTAGAAGGAAGGAACTATGGAAAATAATCAATACCTTCCTCTTTCATAGCTAGAAGTTCTATTTTTCAAAAACCTGGGCTCCTCTTCAAAAAATACATATGGAAATCCAGCATTTTATTACCATCTTGCAATGTAGGGGGTTGACATTTTTCTTCTGACTCAAAAATTCTGAACACTTCACCAAGAGAAAACTGAGCTTGTTGTGTGTGTATATATAGAATGTCTAGCACTAAAATGAAATACAGATGTGCCTACCTATCTGTCTTAGCAGGTTTTAAATGGATTGTTCTGTCATCAGGCAGACTTTCAGGTTAAACACACTGTTGTCTCGCTTATTTCATTTATACTCTGCTATAAAAGATAAATTTCAAAAACCAAAAATAATTCTAAAGAGCAGACAGGCAAAAATCTATTAAGTCAGTCAATCTAAAAGCACTTCAAAGGTTGTGTTAGTTAAATCTAGCATTTTACTTTAGGTATCAGCAAACATACACCTCTACCACATGGCAAGTCTTTGACAAGGTCCCTCACCAAAGGCTCTTAAGTAAATTACATTGACATGGGATAAAAGGAAAGGTCCTTTCATGGACTGATAATAGGTTAAAAGACAGGAAATGATGGTTAGGAATGAATGGTGAGTTTTCAGAATGGAGAGGGGTAACTAGTGGTGTCCCTCAACGGTCTGTCATGGGACCAATCCTATACCAAACTAAGTGATTAGGCAACAAAATGGCAAATGAAGTTTAATGTTGATAGACGTGAAGTAATGCACATTGGAAAAAATAATCCCAACTATACATACATTATGACGGGGACAAATTTGGCTACGTCTATTCAAGAGAGAGATCTTGGCGTCATTCTGGATAGTTCTCTGAAAACATCCACTTGGTGTGCAGTGGCAGTCAAAGTAAATAGAACATAAGGAACCATTAAAAAAGGATAAAGAATAAGACTTATTGCATCTATATAAAACCATGCTTCACCCACATCTTAAATACCGCATACAGATGTAGTCACCTCATCTCAAAAAAGATATATTGGCATGGGAAAAAGTTCAGAAAAGGGCAACAAAAATTAAGAGTTTGGAACAGGTCCCATGTGAAGAAAGAGTAAAAAGACTTGGACTTTTCAGCTTAGAAAAGAGGAGAGTATGACTGGTATGGAAAAAGTGAATAAGGAAAAGTTATTTGCTTATTCCCACAATATAAGAACTAGGGGTCACCAAACAAAATGCATAAGCAGCAGGTTTAAAACAAACACAAGGAAGTTTTTCTTCACCCAGTGCACAGTCAACCTCTGGAACTCCTTGCCAGAGGATGTGGTAAAGGCTAGGACTTTAACAGGGTTCAAAAAAGAGCTGGATAGACTCTTTAGGTCCTGGGTATTAGCCTGGATGTGTACAAATGGTGTCCCTAGCCTCTATTTGTATGGAAATGTGAGAAAGGGCAGAGATCAAGTGACGATTACCCGTTGTGTTCCCTCCCTTTAGGGTATCTGGCATTGGCCACTGATGGCCGACAGGATACCAGGCTAGATGGACCTTTGGTCTGACCTAGAATGGCCAGTTTTATGTTCTTACTTTTCAAATCCTCAAGATAAAGATGAAAAACACACGCTTATAGTCCAAATATAGTAGGCGAGTTGTTTTAATTGCAACAACCTCCAGATTCCAATAGCTACTTATGATAAACCCATTTTCATACTTCATCTGGATTTTTGCAAATGTGAAGTGAAATAAAAAAAAACCTCTCACAAACCAACACAGGAAATAATATAAGGGCAAAAAAAAAAAGAGCTTGTGAGGAAAGAAAATCACAGAATCTATTTTTCATTGTTCTGCACTCTATATAATTATTTATGCTTGTTGAAAATGGATGTGAACTGCTCCCCATCAAAATGGCAATGTTAAATCCACTTTGCACAGCTGTAAATGACTAACATATGGAGCCTTTGAGAATTGGGAGCGAGTCCATATAAATCAGTGGAGTTACATGCATATAAATGCAGTGTAAATTAGAGGAGACTCTCATGAAATGTCTGATAATAACTAGAGTGGCTACCAGCTATGCACATTTTACACCAGGAGACTCACACTCACAGCCCGAGCAGTTTCACAAACCAGCCCACATGGGTGCCTGTATGTGAGTTCCTGCAGCCCTGGGGTATGGAGGTATCTGTATCCTTCCCCTAAGTCCAGCCCCTGCTCCATTTCCCCAAGCTCCCTTGGCTGCCAGGAAGGGCCTGTCATAGGGTGGCAGCAGGGGTTTGGGCTTCTCTGCACTCACTGCGGTGTTGGTAGCCACAGGGAAGTGGAGGAATGCAGCAGCCTGCTCCATTCTATCGCCATCTCTCAGGCCAGCCTGGTCACAGTGAGTGCGGGTTGGAGGGGGGGGCAATCTCTGCTGTCAGCCCCGGCGTGCCCAGGGCCCCGTGGGCTAATGTGAGTATGGGGGACTGTCCCATTCATAGGATGATTAGGACAGCCACTGCAGGGCCCAGCCGAAGTGCAGGGACCAGGCAGGCTGCCTTGAACTGCCTTATGGGCAGGATGGCTCTGCACACACCTCCCCTGGGCCACAGCGATGTGCCAGCAGCAGCTATGGAGCTAGCAGCCAGAAGCCACTTGAGCCCTCCTGTGGTGCTAATAGTAGCAGAGGGGGACCTGGGACATATTAAATTGTCCAGGGGCAGCAGATGTGGTTGGGAGACACATACAGGCTGGCAGCCATGCGTGGGGAGGTATGCGGAGACTCCATCCCCCCCAGAGCAGCTGCCAAGGGTGGGTGCCCACTGGCCCACCAGGGGTATTTGATAACTGGCACTGACTCTAAGGTAAATTGAGTTTGAGACCAATTTTTGCTTGTGGCCAACTGCAACAATTCTGCTAAGAGTGAGTGGAACTAGAAATACTAGGAAGGGTACTGATCATAAAGTGTCGCCTGAAACTACAGCGTAGGTGACTTTGTGATCACCTCCCAAGCAAAACAGAAATCAGAAAGTATCCTCACAGTTAAAGGCAGCTCTTCTGCAAATGCAGTATTCTGCTACCAATGGTTCTATTTCTAAGTAACTAGATGGAATGGATGTTGATATACTGCCTAACCTACACAATAACTTACACTATTGCTAGCCCACTTCTAGCTTCCAAACATGTAAATGCACCTAAGATATTCTACTCAGCTGCTTTTGGATAATCTCATTTCTGTTAAAGAATTGCAGTACTTGTACATTAAATGGATCAATGTTGACTTAATTTCATATTCTATTATAAAGATGGAAATTGCTTAGCTCCTGTGTGATAGTCAAGTTACTGCAACCATGACTGTCACTTTTGGTTCAAATACTTAATCTTTGCTTTAATATTAACTCACCAACAAAAGTCACTTATTGCCATGTACATAAACAACTAATTACTGAAATATACATCAAGTTCCCTTCTTCAAACACATTCTGCATTAAGGATGTTAAGTAACGTATAATTGACTAATCAAATAGTCAATCCATTTTTTTGCATCGACTATTTGATTAGTCTATAGGGCAGCACTGCCCCCTTAAAAATGCCACGGCAGCGTTTCAAAGTGGCAGCACCACTTGGAGCCTGGGATCAGCTGGGTGCTTCCCAGCTAACCCTGGGCTCAATGCAGCGCTGCCACCTCTTCTCCTCCTCCTTGCTGATAGAGGCAGCAAAGAGGGGGGGGGGGGGAATAACTAGTCGACTATCCTGTTGACTTTCCAATAGTCGACTGGTCCTTAACATCCCTATTCTGCATTGCATTGCTGCTGCACCTGAAATGTATTTGGCTTGCTAAAAAGGATATCAAACTATTTCATGCAAAGCTGTCTTAACACTATCAGTAAGAAGTGTACATTGTTTAAATGTGTGTTTGCAGCTTGATTACACTAAACCTGTGGTATGGATGCAATGTCTGAAGTCTAAAAAACAACAATGGTCCTCTTGTCATCTGAAGAAGTGGGTTGTGCCCACAAAAGTTCATGATCCTTTCTGTGTGTGTATGTGTGTGTATATATATATTTTAGTTAGTCTCTAAGGTGCTATAAGACCATTGTTGCTTTGAAAAAAAAAACAACCTTAAAGTTGCAGACTAACATGGCTCTAAGACCTATCTAAAGTAGGGATGGGGAACCGTTTTTGGGTTGGAGCCACTGACCACAGGGGAAAAAAAAATCAGTCAGGTGCCACGCACAAGTGAGAAGCAAAAAAAATCCAACACCCCTCTCCGATGTGGCACCCAACTGAGGAGACAGACACTCCCCACGTTCTCCTTACATACTAGAGGCTAGGGGGCCCCAGGATAGTAGATTTTGTGTGCTCCAGCCCCACAGACTCCCTAGTATTTTGGGGATGGAAGCCCTGAGCCTTGGGGGCTGCATCTGGTCCTGGGCCTTAGGTTCCCCACCGTTGGTCTAAAGTCTAGACCCCCCCCCCATCTCCCTGGAGCCACTGCTAGAGTGGGGGTTCCTGTTGGCTCACTAGGAGGATTTAGGGAGGGGCACTAGCCCTAAGGTAAACTGGGTTTGAAACCCATGCTCTAAATGGTTACGGTGCATTATGCAGTGTAGTTGAAGCCACGTTGGTACGAAGATATTAGCATGACAAGATGGGCGAGGTAACAAACCCTCAGGTTTGGTCTAAGTTTGACTCACAATTTAGATTTGTATTCTAATGGCGAGGCGTGAATATATGTTTTCAAGATGCTTTAAAAAATAGGACACCATTTCATCAAATACATTTCTCTGTGCAGGTGTGAACATGTGTATACCAGGGTTGTTTTAGATCATAACAAATGACACTCATACCTGCTCAAAAATGGAATTAAAAAGTTCACAACTGTTGCTCTGTTGTCAAAATTTTAAATTTCAATGGGAAATGTCAAAATTGTGGGTTTAGAAAAATGTTGACCAGCCCAACTGACTAGAAACTGCCAGGGTACTAAAGTTAAATTAATCAGCCTGGTTTTAGTTATCTAATATTACTGAAATAGACAAAAAATAGTGAAAGTGAATCAGATCAATATGTAAATTGTTGATCCTGTAACCTCTTTCTACTGGATCCTGCATTCTATTTCTAGTAGTATGGGTGTGTTCATTAAGATGCATTCCTTTCATGGCAACACTTCTTTCAATTATTCTAGCACAATCATTAATTTGCCATTAACAAACTCCATCACACAATCTCTTTACATTCTTCTCTCTATGGAGGCCTGGTCAAATTATTTGCATTAAAGATCAGAACGGGCATTCTCCTGATTCAGATCTAGTTTTAATGCTGACATGTTCCCTGATGGCAAATTAGGGCAAATCAATCCCCAAAGCTCCACTTTCTTAAGTTTACTCCATTCTTTGTAGAGCTCTTATCATATCAGTCTGTGTAAATCAAGAATCTTCTCATTACAGATTCTCCTCTTCAGCTCTGAACCAAGGGTTCTTATTTGCATTATGGTAGCACCTTGTGCTAGGTACCAAGGAATAAAACAATTCCCGCCCTCAAAGATTTTACAATATAAACAAACGGGGGAAAAAAGTACCATTAGGAGCCAAATGAGGATATGTGAACCTGGTGCTATTGGATGATTGCTGAAAATTCCCTCCCAAGTTTTTTTTCTATCTTTTGGGGAGTTAACACTGTTCCTGTCTTCATACTACAAATATACACTGATTTTTTTTTTTGTCTGTCTACTTTAGGATTTTCTATGGGACCTATAACAATATCTAAGCACTTTTAAATCTGAAGAGTGAGATGAAGAATGTTGTTATTGAAAATCTTGCTGTATTGAGCTTGTATGACTCTATTTGAACACTCTAAGACTTGATTTTTCAGAAGGTAGGTTATCAGATCTTTCTGAAGGTGTGTCACCCCTTTTACTAGTTCTCAGATTGGACACCCAAAAATCCAGGCATCTCAAATTACCTGACACATCTGAAAATGTTTGTCCATTACCTACATTTTTGTCTTTAACATAGCCACATAAAGCTCTTATACAAGAATGATAAACTGTTCACTAAACCAAAGTACAACTGTAACTTTAGGAACTGTTCTGCATCACCATCTAGTGATGGCAAGGGGCCATGTTTCCAGAGCATTCACAGCAACTCTTTTATATTTGTAAAAGGTAAGGACTTTTTTAAAGGTGGCAGAAGGGGAAAATTCATGTGGAAAATGTCCCTTTAAAGTAATCTGCTGCATCAGAATTGGCAGTGAGGTTTTTTCCATACATCTCTAGAAAATATTTTTTAAAGAGTCAAAATTGACAAAAATGTGACTGAAACATGGATTGTCTTTCTCCTGGGCTCCCCACATTGTCCACATTTTGTGGACAGACTGGTGCACATCTAGAAACCAATTCTTGTTTCCACCTTTGAATATAATACATCTTACTCAAGGAGAGAGAAGGGAACTATGTTCGAAAAGCAATTTGGCATATGTATCCCTCACTCAGATAAGTTCCTAGAAGAAAGAATGCAACATAAGGCTGCTATTAGGTTTTCTTTGGCCCAGGATCTAGTTTCAGTAAATTGACTGAAGATGTACTAGCTTGTTAGCTCTGAGGAAAGCATTTGAACTATAGTATCTCTTTATATTGAAATTGCCCTGCTGGGTAAATCGGATCTGATTTCAGTCAGATAGCAAGCCCTGGTTTCTAACCTAACTGCTTCTTTAAGCACTCAAGTCCAACATTATGGAGTCACTGACCTCCTCAAAACTGCAACTTAATCCTGTAGTTGCCTAATTCCTGGGTACTTAACTTGGTCAGAGAGCATGCACATAGCTGTGGGGATGGCATGACAATTTAGATGGCTAACAATCTGGTCAGAGCTCTGCCAAAGCCTTGACAGGATTCTCAAACTAGGTGTTCCTGGCCTATCTCCACAGCAGGGCCTGATCCCTAGATGTGCTCAGAACTTGCCTACACAAAAGATAGCCAGGGGTGAGATGGGCTCTTTTGGTGTATCTTCCCATTTTAACCAATATCCCATGTGAGAGTGGCCTAACCGCTGGGCTATGTGGGAGACCCAGATTCAAATCCAGCTCTAACATGGAGCAGAAATCTCTACTTAAGTTTCCCAGGTGCGTGGCCTAACCACAACTACTGGCTATTTTGGGTTGGGAGCTCCCTCCCAGATTAATGGGAGTTAAAACCAGATCCTCAAAGATATTTACATGTCTAAGTTCTGCCCCTTTCCTCTGTATTTCACTCTCAGCTAGCTTGGGTAGCCTCCCGCTCAGCTTGCTTCCTTCAGAATCTCTTTCTTAGACACCTAACTCTTCTTAAGCCCTGTATGGAGAGCCCCAGGGGCTGACAGTGGAATTCTTAGCCTTAGCCAGCAGGGTCCCTAGGAGTTCAGCATTGCAGAGCCCATGGGTATATCCACATTGCAATGTCAGCCCAGGGTTAAAAGAACACGAGAAAACCAGCCCTGTGTTTAACTAGAGCCTGAGCACCTGCATTCATTTGTAACCCCAGCTTGAGAATTGTTGAACTATGGTTCCGAGCGGGGGCTCTAGCATCTCCAATGCATGATGTGGGCGAGAGTCCATCCCAGACTTCCTAGCTGCTTCCCAAAATATGGCTGCTCTAAGTCTTTGCTGGTGATGTAGTATGGAAAAAACATGACTGTACAGAGGACAAAGAGTCAACCTACAGGATTGTGGAATGTTTTTCATTTATATTGGAGCCCTACAAGCTCTCAAAGCCCACTTGGGAAACAAACTCACTGAAAGGACTCTCTCTAAACTTTAAGCCGTGAGCCTTATAATGGATACTGATCTTCTGGATTCTCATCTTCCTTTTTAAAGCATCAGGACTTTAAAAGACTTCTTTTTCTTTAAAAAAAAATTACTTTGAACTGGCCCCATTTCACTTCTTCTGATACTGCCTTATTTGTTTCTCTGTTTAGTATTACAGAGACATGATCTTCAAGAGGGGCTTCTGAGAGAACCTACATAATCTGCTGAATGAATAGAAACCCAGACCTGGATTCTCTTTTCAAGGATTTTACAGGAGCTAATTTGACACAGTTCTAATCTCAACAGCTCTATGTAAAACACCATAGAGGCCTTGCTTACTCAAAAATGTAGCATTGTTACTCCTCTTAAGACTCCAAATAGTCTTTGAAGTAAGATGATTTTAGAATTGAGCTGTTCCATATTTCCCAAGCTAAACTACCAGGTTCAGCGGTATGTCTACTATTAATGATGATTTAAGAATGTATTTGCTACAGAGGAGGAGTGACTGTTTCTATTCCCTTCTGAGTTCCCTCCTTTGTGCAACTATACATGTATTAGACACCTGTGACTAGATTACTCATTGTCACATGAATATTTCACATGAATACATTTACTGAAATGGATTCAGTCTTTCAAAAACCACTCTAAAGATTTAACTGTTATTCCCAGTTATGAACAACGCTTTTTTTGTATACTCTCAGCAGTTACCCAAAGTCTGATTAAGGCACGTGTACTTTCCATTATATACTATTGGTGTTAATTATCAGTAACTCTAGCATCATGCACGTAATAACAGCACAGTAAAATACATTACTCTCCTCTTTATTCTATTTTTAAAATTATGAAGAATGCTGGCTGTTAAATTGAAAAAATCAAACTCCTACTTACCTGACTTTAAAGTAAGGAGTACCAAACTCTACATACAAGCGTGTTCATATTTGGTATTTCAGTGTGGCCCTACTTATTGATAGACCGACAAGTCTGCTTAAGCAAAATAATCAGATTTGATCTGAGCAAAAGTGGTGATTTGAGCAAAAGAGCACTCTCTCCGGAGGCTGCAATTTCTGCACCAGAATTAAAATGCTTATTTTTTTAAAATATCTACAGCCTTTGTGGCGGCAAATAAAACTTCCAGGTATGAACTTAATGTGAACGAATATAGCTGATGTTTGCTTGAGTCAGCAGGCATGCTGACACGCCATCTCAAAGAGATGTGAACTATCCTATTCATCTCCATGGACTATTAGTACTAAAGCTCAACTAGATCAACCTTGTTGATGCTCATAAAGCTGATCACAGCATTCCAGAAAAGAAAATATGACTATTATGAAGTTCTGTACACTATACTGTATGGCATGTCACTTTGCTTTCACACTTTCACTAGGTTGTGGATGGAGTTTGGCAAAGTACCACAAACAAAGCAGAATCAATTTTCCTTACTAGTTCTAAATGTGTGTATTTCACATGTAGCAAAACATGTATTCTTGTGTCAGTATCAAGTTAGAAATGTTATCGTACAAAACCATCTTTGAGTTATTCGAATGCTAATATTAATTTATTTGCAGGGGTAACCCAGATCAAAATTAACAGTATTTCCTGAAACATACAAAAACATAAAAAGTAAACCTTTGATCTGAAGACTAACATGGTACATTTAATCTCAAAAAGGTATCTTTTATGTAAATTATAAATATTTGGAGCCAGAAATCAAGTCGGGCCTCTGCACCCTCACCTAGAGCTTGACAATAAATGTGGCAGAGAGGATTCAGTGTATCTGTACGTGTTTACATTTGGGGGGGAAGCTATTATATTCCCAGTACTGTAACTTATTGTGTGGGTGGACCCTTCGGCCCATGCAAAACTCACTGGTGCCAATGGGGTCAACACTGTTGCAAGAGTCCACCCGTATGGAACACATTCACAGGATTGAGTTTGACACCGGGTGAAGCTATATATGCTCTAGGGAGGGAGTTAAGACCAGGGACATCTTAGAAACTTGTTTCCTTTTATGCAAGTACCAAATCTTACGCTGCTCTGCAGAAAAGTCTGGCTTATAAGGCCACATCTGTGCTACAAACTTGGACACAAGTAATGTCCGTATACACCTGCTAATGTGTGAACATACTTGGTGGTTTGCATCAGTGCTATGTGCAGGAGTGCTTGTGTCAATGCAAAGTGTGCTCCACTGGCAGGCAGCCCAGTGTGCCAGAGGCCACCCCCAGGCATGATGCCTTTTGGGAAATTTTTGCAACTTGTCATGAGACAGACAGCACTCACTCCAGGATGGGTGGGGTCTACGGATCAAGTGCCCAGCAGGCAGCTTTCTCCAGCCCACAATGACATCCACATTCCACGATTTTCACACCTTTCTTTTTAAATCCCACAAACCAGCGCAGCAGTTTTCAATGTCCGCTATCACTGACAGAAGCATGCAGACTGCTGTGCTACTCCCTCGCATGTTGCAAATAGCGGATGCATGATCCTCTGATATTTTCAGATCAACGCAACGTTGGAGGAGCAAGATGCTTTACTGGTGGATCAGCTTTCTGAAGGAGGAAGCAGAAAACCATTCAAGGGTGGTGGTGGTCATGGAGCAGCCCTAGGTGGTGGGAGTGTCACTTCTGGGCCTGAAAAACAAGCACTGATTGGTGGGGTCGCATTGTAATGCAGGTTTAGGATGACTAGCAATCGCTGCAGAACTTTCAGATGTACCAGGCCACATTTCCAGATGTATGTGCTAAGCTCACCCTGTCTCTCCAGTGCAGGGATTCCAAAATGAGAACTGCATTAACAATAGAGAAGTGAGTGGCAATAGCATTCTGGAAGCCTGCTGTCTGGATTGGCTCATGAAGGCGAATGATTCTACAAACCAGAGCATGGACCCCAAACTGTCTGGGATTTTCACACTTAGATTTTATGAACCAACTATTAAGTATGAAATCCTCAAGCGCTAGAACAGCTTTAATGTGGCATCACAGATAGACTGGAGTATCCAAGGGGACTATCTTGCCACCCAGGCAAACTCGCCTTTGTGATGGATGGCCCTTACATGAAAAATCATAACAATACGTTACTCCCCAATTCAAAGGGCTAGTCACGTACCACGGGTTGATTGCAATTTGCGTTCCTTTTTCCATAGATCATTGTAGTTTAGACATAGCCTCGGAGTAAAAAGCATGTTGTACTGAATTTATTTCGAAATAATAGGCTTGCTGTGTTGACGTGCACTACGTTATTTCAGAATAACTGGTGTTATTCTGAAATAATGCTGCTGTGTAGACATAGCTTTACTGAACTCTTGCAACACGTAAAGAGGAATATGCTTTTTGTCTACATAAGAATATTTTCTTGCTGTCACTACGCTGTTTTAGAAACTGACTCACTTTAAATCAGTACAGGCCCCTTGCATGGATGCTTTTATTTTAGTTTAAGTGTCTTAAATTGATTTAGCTTTCAGACAGCAAGGAATCAATTTAAGCTAACTCGATATAACACAGTCTTAGCCCAAAATGAAAGCACCCATGCAAGGGGATTGTATTGATTTTTACCAAGTACGTTTCTAAAACGATTTACTTAAATAAAATCAATTGTGTAGACAAGGGCATAAAGGGAGGGGTTTTTTTTTTGGGTGGTTTTTTAGCTACATCAATGGATTTCCATTGTGTATATCTGAAGGAACTGAGTTGGACACTTCCTCTAAATGAATACAAGAGGGTATTGTCTGTATTGTTACACGAGAACCTCTGTACTCCTGGTGTCCCTAATCTGGGAACCCCATGGTACAGACCCTGGCAGGTTGCAGCAGCTCTGCATGATGCTGCTCCCCCTACCCCTCAGCTGAGGGAACAGCAGTACACCTACGCACTTCCCTTGAGGCTTTTCCCTGCTGCTCCCGTAGTGGTGGAGGGCGGGGGGGGGGGGGGAGGAGGGCAGTGCCTGGAAGTGGCAGGGAGCATGGAAACACATGTGCCCCTGGGAGGGGGGCACCAGGTAAGTGCCCCACCTTGCTCCCTCTCTCTGGCTGAGCAAATTATTTAATCTGACATTCCCCGTTTCCCATGCTTGCCCCATTAAAGAGGTTTGAGTGGATCTAATCTTATTATATATTTTAGAAATGTGCATCTGTCTGTCAGTGGTTCCATTTGCTTAAGAACTCCTCCTAAATGGGAAGAGCTAGGAGCACCAAATTTGATATGTAAGCTTCCCTCTTATAACTTAAAGCAAGGAGAGGGTTTACTTGTGCCGGGTTAATGGGAAGTGCCTGGAATTCGATTATTTCTCATAAAATGGAAAGCGAGGGATCTGGTAGGAGGGACTGTCATACTACAGAATGACCATGGGGGGGGGGGCAGCTATAACCCCAGCAAGGGTAGAAAAAGGGACAGCTACTTACTATAGATTTCAAAGAATTTTTCTGTTCATGTGTCTGTGCCTGTCTGTTCCCCAGGTGAGGGACATGATTCTCCCCCTGGCTGTGCCCGTTGCCGCAGACACGCCCCAAGCTTCTGCAGTGAGAGAGGGCTGGGGTTGTCCTCTTTCCCTGGGACAGCCTGCAGACTGACCCCCTCATCCTCAGCCCCACCCCAGAACAATGATTTAAATGAAGAAAAACAAAACTTATTTGAGCTAAGGATCTGAGCAATCTTCCAGTTGAGAAAGTTCTTCAAGAGATTATTGCCATGGTATCCAAGTGTTACACAGCAATTAGCATACTGAGTATGCCCCACGGGGCAATGGTCTTATGGCCATGTTTTCAGTTTTCTTCTTTTCCTGGGTTGCATACCTTGTTCTGTGGGTTGCTCTTGGGCTTGGAGACAAGTGGCTAATTTACAATGCTGTCTTTTCTCTAAGCATCCTAGGAATGAATCCATTCATAAAACCATCGATCTGTGCATGTATGTCTGTTGCTGGGTGTGGGGTAACAGTGCTGGGGACAGTTTAATATCACTGCTGCATGATGGCAGTTTTCAGGTTTGCAGTAACATTTATATATTTATCCTGCTATGTCCTCTTTCTTTAGCTTGTTTCACCCCTCCCCCCCCACCTTTGCTTTGGTTCCTTGTCTCCAAGTTGAAAACAATGATTTTGTTTAATGTGCTTTTATATTGTAGCTGCTATTTTTCTTCTTAGTGTAATTTTTTTATTCAAACAGTAAATACATTTAACAAAATGCCTCTCTCTAAGTATTCAAAAATAAGGATGGCAAGGTTGTTTACTTCTAAGGAAACTGTTGGTAATTGATTAATTATGGCCCAAATATCCAACAAGCTCTGCTGTTAATGTTTGCAAGATTGGTCTTTTAGGATTTTTAGTTGTATTTTTCACTATCTTTTGTTCTGCTCCATAATACATTCTAAGACTAATATAAGAAATAACTTAAGTCCTAATCTGAGCACAGGCATCTGACTAATGTGGCAAACTAGATCTTCCTCTATGCTTCCTCTAGCTTGGTACTTTATACGCCTTCCCTTTTTGGTTTGGTACTTATAGCAGTGCTCAAAGTATACAAATCCAAGGACAATTTGTGCGCTTTTTTTTCCTTTATCAGAAGATTTCCAAGTAGCTGGTAGTTGTGTGTAACAAAAGCAGATGTTGCGGTCAAAGCAGAGCACAATAGTTAACCAAGAGACATGTTAGTGTAGCACTTCTACCACTTTGATTGATTAATTTCTCCATTGTGGTATGGAACCTTGCCAATTGTAGCCGGTCTTTAATACTTTCTACAAAGCCCACAGCGAGAGGGAAGAGTCTCATCCAATACAAACTGAGAAGGAATGGGATGGATTGGAGAAGGGACGAATCTAGCACAGATACAGTCAGTACAGAAGGACATTACACCCAAGAGCTGTGGTACTCTGGGAGTTGGCAATAGGCCTTTTGACTTTAAAGAGAAATAAGGAAGCTAGCTTTGATGGGTTTTGGTTATAAAGTGTGACTAGGAAGGAGGAAGAAAAGATTGCAAACTATCAGCTATATTTCTGTCTCTTTTTTTGTTGTATTAAATGCTGGAGAAAAATCAGTGAGCTATTTATCTTATTTAATTTTTCATCTCTGTACACTGTATACGGATGATTTGGCCACAATTTCACACGCCATAAAAATGTGCTGTACCAGCTGCTTTGTTGTGAAGTTAAGAGGTAATTTGGACCCTTTAATATCTCACATAGAATTTCTCTATTCCCTATAATGTATTTTGTCACCAGTGAAAGGGAATTAAAATAGCCCCAATAAAATACAATCAAGACTACTGCTTTAACACAGAATTACTGATAACACTTGGTTATCCTCCACTACATAGATCCACATACACAAACTGAACTCTACCATTGCTAATCCTTGCTCTCTAGTCCAATGGTTATGCTACCTGCCTAGGTTATAGGTGATCCTGGTTCAAATCCCTGAGCTGCCTATTCAGCAGGGGTTTGCTTGGGGATTTCCTTCCTCCTAGGTGACAGTCCTTTACTGTGGACCATCCTTGTCCTAACCCCCTCTCTTTCTCAAGAGTGGCCTTTGTTGTCTTGGGAAAAGAAGGCGATTTAGACAGGGGTTGCTCACCAGTGACTCTCCCCCAGAGGTGGGAGCCCCCAGTTGACACCCCTCCAAAGAGCAGGGACGTGCCCTGGGGGGTCTGCCCACTTTAGTGTTTCATGATGGAGAAGAGCGACTGGGGGGTTTCCTGCCTGGAAAATGGGCTCTTAATTAGCTACAGGGGCTCTTTTCTCACACACCAAAGGCTACCCTATTGGTAGAGCAGGGATTTGAAGAAGGGGTACTCACACCCTAAGCAAGCACCCTAACCCCCATACCATAGAAGACTATGGAAGCTTACTGCGCCCTGGTTAATATATAGTTAAAATGGAGCACATGAAGGTTATAGATCATACTGCCACTCATTTTTCAACAATCAGACAGGGGAGTTGAATCCGCTCCTCCCTAATGCACAGGACTACACAGGGAGTCACAAAGGTTCAGTGGCTCAATTTTCATTTCATATTTACTAAATGTGGCCAGGCCTTAACAGAAGAAGCTAAAGGAGCCCCCACCTCCAACTACCTGCTAGGCCGTTCATTTGAGAAGTAAGAGATCATTGTTCAAATCCCTTCCCAGGGAGCATCACAGGGTTTTGAACCTGCACTTGCTCTGTTCCAGGGGTTAGTGCCCAAACCCCTGGACTACAGGGAAAAACAGGAGATGCTTGCAATTCAATGACATCATCTTGTCATTTATTTTATGACAGTGGCCCATCCTCAAAAGCAAACACAGAGGAAGCCAGCACGTTGGAATACATCCCAGCCCACTTCTTAGGCCAGTCACCTGTGAGGTAAGAGACCAACAAGCAAGAAGGGGATGTGAACCCTCCTCTCTCAACTGCTGGGCACACACCCAACCGGTAAGCTACACAGGGCTGTTAGTAGGGTTTGTCCCAACAATGAAGTACTGGAAGAGGAGCAGCTTTAGCAAAGAAGAGCAAAGGAGGCCCCAGGTCAGAATACTACCTAGGACATTCACCTGAGCTGTAAGAGACAAAGGTTCAAATCTTCTCCACAAGCATGAAGAGCGATTTGAACCGCAGGCTAATACATGCTAAGCACACACCTCAGTACCTCTAAGGAACTTTCCTGGAGATATCTCCGGAGGATTCCCTAGAGATCTCAATGACCATCAACACTCTGTTATGCCACATCTATTAGTCACCCAGGGCAATGTCCAGCTCATAGGAAAAACAGGGGGAAAAAAGTGGTAGTCTGTCTATACCCTCCACCCACCTCTGCACGCCACAGCCACTTCTCTTGTGTCTCATCTCCTGGAGAACAACTGCTGAGTCTGGCTATGCATTCAGTAGAGTGGAGAAAAGTTCCTGGCTGCCTGCCCCACGGGATGTCAAGATGCATGAGATTCTGCCTCTATAACACCATCTAGCCCCTTGGTTCTGCAGTGGTCTCTCTCTTTCATGGCCTCCTCCTCGGTCCAGGTCTGGTCTCAGTCCAGTTCCTTTCAGGAGTTAACAGAAAAATTAAATCTCAACTCAAAATAGGTATTGAAATGTTAAAGTTCAAAATACTAACATAGTCCTTCATAGATATCCAAGGTCAATATTGTCAAGGTTACACAGCCCTCCCCCTCTCCTCCAATAGGCCAGGTCACTTGTATTAGAGCAGGAAAAGCAAGCCTTCCCTTTCTAGGCTTCACCCAGAATTGTCCCTTACTTGACACAGCCACACCCATAATTTTGATGTGGCCTGCTGGGCCCTGATTGGCCTCTACCTGCTCCCAGCCCTTCTATATGCCAGAGGACATACTTCTGGCCCTTCTAAATGTCTGCAGTTGATCACGGGAAGCCTGTAGAGGGAACCCCCAGAAAATCAGAATCCTAAAACTGGAAGGGGACTTGAGAGGTCATTAAGTCCCGTCCCCTGCCCTCACAGCAAGACCAAGCATCTTCTAGATCATCCCTGACAGATGTCTGTCTAATCTGTTCTTAAATATCTCCAGTGATGGAGATTCTACAACCCCCCTCCGCAATTCATTCCAGTGTTTAACCACCCTGACAGTGAGGCTATGTCTACACTCGCGGCTTTTTGCGTAATATGCAAATGAGGCTGTGTGGCATATTGCTGAGCATCATTTGCATACCTAATGAGCCACCATTTTTTTCAGAAGAGGCTGTTGCGCAAAAAGAAGCATCTACACTGCCCCTTCTTGCACAAGAAAACCCCTCTTGCTCAATGATGTTACACCTATTATTTACAGGAAGAACGTCATTGCGCAAGAGGGGTTTTCTTGCGCAAGAAGGGGCAGTGTAGATGCTCCTTCTTGCGCAAGAGCCTCTTCTGAAAAAAATGGTGGCTCATTAGGTATGCAAATGATGCTCAGCGATATGCCACGCTTAGCCTCATTTGCATATTACTCTCACAAGAAGCCATGAGTGTAGACATAGCCTGAGAGAGTTTTTCCTAATGTCCAACCTAAACCTCCCTTGCTGCAATTTAAGCCCATTGCTTCTTGTCCTATCATCAGAGGTTAAGGAGAATAATTTTTCCTTCCTCCTTGTAACTATTATGTGCCCCCTGTCTTTTCCAAACTAAACAAGCCCAATTCTTTCAGCCTTCCCTCACAGGTCATGTTTTCTAGACCTTTAATACATTTTGCTGTACTTCTCTGGACCTTCTTCAAATTCTCCACATCTTTCCTGAAATGTGCTGCCCAGAACTAGACACAATACTCTAGTGGAGGCCTAATCAAGGCAGAGTAGAGTGGAAGAATTACTTCTCATGTCTTGCTCACATCACTTGTATTAGTGCATTCTAGAATCATGTTTGCTTTTTTTTGCAAGTGTCACACTGTTGACCCATATTTAGCTTGTAGTCCACTATGATCCCCAGATCCCTTTCTGCCATACTACTGCCTACAAAGTCACTTCCCTTAGTATATGTGTGAAACTGCTTGTTCCCTCCTAAGTGGAGAACTTTGCATTTGTCCTTGCTGAATTCCATCCTATTTACTTAAGACCATTTCTCCAGTTTGTCCAGGTCATTTTGAATTTTAATCCTCTTCCCCCAAAGCACTTGAAACCCCTCCCAGTGTAGTATCATCTGCAAACTTTGAGTGGGGACCACTAGATCAATGAATCTGATCTCTTACATATGGCAGAACACCAATACCCGCACAGCAACCCCCCCCAAACCAAAATCAGATTGAAGTTTTAAAGCCCACAAGAGACCAAACTGTTGTGTTCCCTGAGCAGAGACTAGAAGGACAAGAGTGCACGAATGCCTGAGGCCACCGCAATGTCAGGGAACTGATTAAGTGAGATAATCCTGGAATGGGACCCATACTCCAAGTTGTAGAAGAAGTAAAAACAAAACAACCCAAAAGCCAATCTGACCCAGGGGGAAATTCTTTCCCAGTCCTATATATGGCAATCAGAGCCTGAATGTGTGAGCAAGACCCAGCTTGGGAGAGAGTGGTGCTAGCTCAGAACACAGGCTCTCCCTCATCCACTGTCCCATCTCCAGTTGTGACCACCTCTGATGCTTCAGAGAAAGGAAGGGGGGGAAAGACTACAATGGAGAGGGGAGATCCTTTCCTGATAGCTGTACATGACTGGATGAAGCCTTGAAGAATGAGTTTTAGGAATTTAAGAGAAATTGGAAGGAACCCCCAAAGCTGCTGAGCATTGTATGTTACCATCGCAAGCAATGCCATCACACAATCCCACTCATAAACTTGTTCAACTCTCGCTTAAAGACAATTTCAGTTTTTTGTACCCACATCTCCTAATGGGAGGCTGTTCCAGAACCTCACTCCCCTGATAGTTAGATCTCATTTCTAGCTTAGATTTGTTCATGGCTAGTTTTTATACATTTGTACTTGTGTGAGCATTGTCTTTAGTTTTTCTCCATCCCTAATGTGTTTACCCTTCCACATTTATAGAGAGAATAACCAGATCCACTTCGGAGCCTTCTTTGTTGCTAGGAAATACACAGAAATGAAAAACACACAGAGGATAAAACCCAAACCCAAATTTTTCAAAACCCAAATTCTATAATTATCAAATTAATGTAAGAAGGGACAAGTCAATAGTGAAATGGACTAGCCCATTAAGAAACACTTTGCTCACAATAAACCCAGAAAAACACCTGCCCTGTCTACACTTGACTTTATGGACTTTTCCTCATAAAGAAATGGAAGGAAAGTACCCAAGAAACAATCAGGGAGGGGACAGCCGATGGGAGACCTGAGGCAGTTCAGCTTGGGCAAGGACTGCTTCTTTCTAGGGCTCATCTCTGATTTCTACCAGCCCGGGTCATGCTAGACTCCCAGTTCCACTTGGCCAGTGACTCAGCCGGACAGCTGTTCTACCATTTGTGGATTTGAATGATATGGGAAAAAAACCTGAGGGAAGGAAAAGCACACATTCTGACCAATGAAATTTCTGAATTTATTTATGAACAATGAGGTCACCTTTGCTGGTCTATACCAGATGGATCCAAAGTTGACAGTACAGGTAGAGTAGGAAGAGCATTCTGTGTTACTCTTATGGAACTCAGGAATCTACAAGACTGTCAAATTACAGGACCATTTTGGTGGCTGAACTAACATAGATAACGTTAGCACTAACCTGGACCAAAGCTGTGCAGCTGGCTGTGCTGGTAACTTTAATTCTTTGTCAGCCATAATGACAATCAGAACCTCAGAAAGCAGAAGGTACATATGTGAAATAATGTTCCTAAGTACAGAAATAATGTAAGCAACTAGCCGTGTAATAATAGCACGGACATTGGAATACTTGTAATGAGATGGCTGGCAAAGCAGCAAAACATGCTCTAAAAACCAAGGTTTTTAAGTTACCCTTAAGAAGATAAGAATTTAAAAGCATAGTCACAAAGGAGGTTGTGAAGGAATGGCAAGAGCTAGCTATGCACTGAGGAAATAAACAGATGAAAGTTCTATGATAGATGCTCAAAAACAGAAAATAATACTATTCTCCACAGTCACAACGGGAAACATGAGAGAGTCATTTTAGAGTGTTAACTAATTTATTAAAAAGACAGAGACAGGCTGTGTAATGTGTGCAAACTCAAAGAAACCATTGATTATGCCCTATGGCATTGTAGGCATTATTCTATAGAAAGAAAGTTACTTTATGAAAAATTCAGTTGTCTTGGAATCAAAGATGTTTCCCTAAAGGGACTAGTCAGAATGTCAGGAAAATGGAATAGTGCAAAAAAAAGCCCTTGTTATCTTTCCTTACAGATAGTAGGGTGAGTAAAAGGATATGAAAAACAATAAAACTTGGCTAAAATTGAATGAAGAAAGTGACAATTGTAACCTCTTATGATGAAACTGCTGTACTCAAAGACAAAGATAGGGGTGGGCAACTCTAGAAAGAACAGGCTGTTGAGCTCCCCAGCCCTGAAGAGAGGTCTGGCAGCTGTCAAAGCCTCTTCCCTCACAGAAAAAGAATGCAGATCCCCTGAGCTGAAAGGAGAGGAAAGACTTTCACCGGAGACCTCGTAAACTCGGTAAACTCTGAAGTGGATTGTGCTGTTCCCAGGGCCCTCTGAAGTAAAAGATGCCCATCCCTGATACCACAAAGTGTGTTTGATTCTTTTACTTCATGCTTCTGTTTAACCTCATTTGCTGACTGGGCTGTTCTATTGTTTTACTTGGGACCCCGAGAGAAGAAACATCCGTAGGGCCTCGGCTGGAGGTTTGGGTGTTGGCCAGTGTTCCCTGTAAGTTGTGTGCTTGAGCAGCCACTCGAGAAATTCACATGCTGCCCCGCTGATTAGCAGAGCACCTGCAGCTAGATTTTGTGTATCTATTGGTGGTGCAATTTGCATGTGTCTTGGTGCACATAACAATTTATTCCACACACAGATGGAAATAATCTGCACGTGGATGGAAAAGATTATAGGGGACATTGGTGCTGGCCCACTAGAATGACACACCTCCGCAGCACCCCCTGAGATGGGGGCAAGTGGACTCATGCATGAGCTTTCACATAGCTCCTAAAAAGGGCACTCCAGGATGGATCGATCATGACACCAACCTTGCAGTTCTTGTATTAATCCCCATCTTCTATAATGTAACTAATAATTTTTCATGTGGTACTACATCAAGTGTTCCACTCAGACCAAGAATATTAGCTCTACAGCGCTTCCCATATTTAAACAGTCAGTTATTTTCCAAGAAGGAAATGAAGTTAATCTAGCGTAGTCTAGCCTTGGTAAACCCATGTTGCATTATATCCCTTTTCCATTCACATTCATGAATTTTAATATTCATTCCTTCGTAATTTGTTCCAAAAGCTTGCATAATACTGAAGCTAGACTAACAGATTTGTAATTACCTGGATTGCTTCTTTGTCTCTTCTTAACCATAGGTACAGTGCTAGCTAGTTTCCAATCATATGGTACTACTCCCCAAAAAAGAGAGAGGTATTAACATTTCTTTCTACCACACTTGCAATCTCATGTGCCAGTTCTTATGTTGTGGGATGGAAAATATCCAGTCCCCCCAATCTGAAATCATTAATCTCTGAATGTTTGTTCTGCTTCAGATGTGATAATTTCCATTTTTGACATTTTATTTCCATCAGCTATCCTGCCTTCATATCACACTTTCTGTAAGTCTAAGCAAGATATTCATTTAGTTTTTGGGCCATACTTAGATTATCTTTAAACTTTTCCCCATCCACACCACATAGCAGCCCAATCTCACCTTTCCCTATTTCTTTTTTTTCACTTATATAACTAAAAATCCATTTATGTTAATTTCCTTGGCAAGAGCTAATTGAGCTTGACTTTCAGCAATTCTCACTTTATTCCTACATTTTCTAACCTTCAAGTTGTAGCTTTCTTTGCTGATCAAATATTTGTTTTCATTCTCGTTTGGCTTTACTGCTAATAACCCTGTAGATTGTTGGCTTATTCATCCAATTGAGTCTGGAGCCTTTTCCTACAAGTTTTACCCCCTTGCTTGGGATGTAAATTACACATAGTTTTTGTATGGTTGATTTTTAAAAATTTGTAGCTTCTTTCACATTCAATGTCTTGAGCTCTTCAGTTCAGTTGACTTCTTGAACTAATTCCCTTCATTTCACAAAGCCTACCTTTTTTTAATTTAAAAAAAACCACACATTGCAAATCTACTATGGCTTTGTTTGCTTTCTTTTCTGGTGCCTGGGTTCTTTCTAAAATGCATCTCCTCTAGAGAGATTAACAAAGCTATATAGGTACAAACTAATGTCCAAGACAATCTAGTGTATGTTCACAGAAAAGCTCCAGGAAAAGAATAGAATATTCATAAGTAGCATCTTTATGAAGCAAAATAAGCCCATGTATGGTGCTAAACCCACCACAGGCACCTTCTCAAGATGAAACTTTAGAGCAAAATTGATGTGAATTTGGCAAGGTATTTAGCAAATGGTCCTTCAGAGGGGAAAAAATCCCTCAGCGGTAACTCTGAAAAAACAACATGAAAGTGGATAGTAGCAAAGACAGAAGCACAAATAAGGGTTGCCTTTTTGTTTTCATTATGAATAAACTTAACAAGAGTAAATAAATAATTTCTCTTTTAATTAGAGATTGGTTGGAACCATATCCCACATATCTAAACTCTGGATCTAAGGGCAGATCCAAAGTAAGGCTGTGTAATGTGCAATACCAAAAATCACAGCCTGGATATTCTAAATGTAGATGGTTTGAAGTCCTAAGCTGATTCTGAACTTTTCCCCCCATGTTTGAGGCTATCAAATGTAAAGCATTAAAAAGTTCTTTAAAACAGGATTATCAGTCTGAGCACAAAACTATATAAAAAACTTACCATTTATAATGTTTTATTTTTTAACTAAACATTGTTCAGAAAGCCAAGAACCTTTAAAGCTATTTCAAACAACAGTTATAGGGAATAGCTTTGCTTGTACTCACATACTTCACTGAAGAGATAAATCATTCCGCTGAAAATTCCCCAGTCTTTGAAACAAAGTGTCTGTGAATTTTGTGGGTATTAATCAGGAATAATGCCATTAAATCCATGAAGATTCATCAGCATAAGATTTCTGTAAAATGAGATTAGAATCAAACCTCTGAATTTCAAATTGGAGGATAATTTAGGCTTAAATGTTCGTGATTTTAAACATGTATATGAGTCAGAGATTCTACAGTATTTTAGCAATGCAGAAAGACTGCTATTTGTGTCTAGGAACAAGGGATTGTTTGCAGCTGAATCCACTGGGAAAAGACTACTTGTTCATTATTCATTTACCAATTACCGTTTACATGACAACACAGCTTGCACGATTACATTTGCCACAGTGGTTTTTCAGAGGAACTGAAAATGTTGGTCGTTTTGGCCTTTGTGTTGTCATTTACACCTGGTAAAGAGCATGTAAAATATGATCAGATCAGAATTAACTCTTTTAAGTAAATAAATCCGTGTATTCATGTCTGAATATTGGTGACATCATAGAAGGATTTTCTAAAGCCTTTTTGATCTACCACTAGCTTTGAGCATTCAGCAGCATTCAGCAGTTCACCATTCAGTGAGCTGGCCCTCCTGTGCAAAATCTTTCTGATGACCCTCTGACATTCCTTCCATAATCATCTCCTCATGATCATTTCCATTTCTTGGAAATGGTTGATGCCGTCACTTGTTCATTCTTGTGCACATCTACTAACATAATATATGCCATCATGTGCCAACAATGCCCCTCTGCTATATACATCGGCCAAACTGGACAGTCCCTACGTAAAAGAATGAATGGATACAAATAAGATATTAGGAATCGTAATATACAAAAACCTGTAGAGGAATACTTCAATCTCCCTGGACACACAATTGCAGATCTAAAGGTAGCCATCCTGCAGCAAAAAAAGACTTCAAAGACCAGACTTCAAAGAGAAACTGCTGAGTTACAGTTCATCTTCAAGTTTGACACAATCAACTCAGGATTAAACAAAGACTGTGAATGGCTAGCTAACTACAAAAGCAGCTGCTTCTTCTCTTGGTAGTCACACTTCCAGATCAGCTACTGCCTCATCCTCCCTGATTGGATCCGCCTCATCATCTCTTGCCTGCATATTAATACCTGCCTCTGGAAATTTCCACTACATGCATCTGACGAAGTGGGTCTTTGCTCATGAAAGCTTATGCTCCAACACTTCGTTTAGTCTATAAGGTGCCACAGGACTCCTCGCCGCTTTTGCCTCTACAGTGTCTCTGTTAACTGTGATGTCTGCTTGCATTTTCTGCTCACTAGGGGTAAGTCTAGACTACAGGCTTTTGTCGACAGAGGCTTTGTTGACAGATACTGTCGACAAAGCTCATCTAGACTACATCCAGTTCTGTCGACAAAGCAAGCCGCTTTGTCGACATGAGAGTGTAGACACAAAGGATGGTGAAGATGCAATAATGCCTTCTGTCGACAAAAGGCGTTATTCCTTGTAGAATGAGGCTTACTGCCATCAACAAAACTGCTGAGTTCTGTTGACGTTATGTTGACAGAAGTCGGCAGTAGTGTAGATGCAGGTTTAGTTTTGTCGACAAAAGTCCACTTTTGTCGACAAAACCCTGTAGCCTAGATGCACCCTAGCTGTGTCAGTGTCCACGCGTTTTGTTTTCATGGCATTCAGGAATAGTTCTTATTCCTTGCTGATTTTACAGATGCCAACATTTTGTTACATAACGTTGGTGGTTGTAGCAAGAGTATCCTATCAGCATAACTGAGATTGTTCCACCAATGGAGAGCCTGCCCCCTCCCCCTCTGTTAAAACCTCTCAAGGCTTGTCTCATAGTAGTCTGCATATATGTTAAATAATCTTGGGGCAAATATGACCTTGTCTCAAACCCTGCCCAGGGGAAAATCACCCACTGTTACCTACTGCTGTTTCCACCATGGTCTGTTGCCAGTGGTAGAGATTTTCAGTGAGTTCTGTGAGATGCTTTGGAATTCAAGTCTGCCAATATCCTTCAAAGACAGCACTGTGAGACAGTATTAAATGCTCTTGCACAGGGGTAAATGCCTACAAAAAGGGTAAGGCAGTAGAGAACCAAGCCCCCTGGTTTTAACTCAGATCAGATAAATGGAGTTTGGCCCACTTACACTAAGGGTGAAATTCAGTCCGTTCTGTAATCCTACTTTGCATTAAATATTAAGTGCGAGAAGAAGAAAGTTTTTATGTGCCAGCTTTTTTGTTTTATTTTTCAATAGGTCAAGCAGAAGCACAATAAAATTAAGCTTGATGCTTCGAATAACCAAAATAATAAACCACGCTGCTTCTGCCTATATCATTCTGAACACTAAGCCCCATTAGTATGAATGGGGAGAAATTTGTCTGGCGAGTTCAGGACTAAAACTCTCACAAGGACATCTACTGATTCAACCTTTAAGAATATGATTTAAAAGCTTTCTGAGTTTCCACATGCTCTTTGGCATAACTAAACTGCAATGCTGCCAATCCAGCTCAATCCCAAGCATGTTAATGAAGTGCCTTGGCCTTTTTATTAATTCTAGAAGCCGAATAGTCCATTCAGCAGTAAATCTGTGAGGAAGTTTAAGCAAATAATGCCATTGTTCCAAACTTATCACCACGAGAAATGAAAAATCAGCTAAAGAAATATAGGATGTAAATGCTAGCTTCACACTAAGCAATCTTCCACCAAAGCAGTGCTGTCTTGAGGCTCTCCTAGGATAGTGTTGCTAACTTTTGGCCCCTGGCAGACTTGCAACAAGGCTGGGATGTCGCTGACACAAATGAATGGAGTAGAGAAACTTGAATGGCACCTTTGTGTATGCTGGGGCAATAATCAGGCAATCAGTTATTATCACTATAATGACAAACTCATTTATTTCTGAAACAATTTAAAAAAAATCTGATAAATGTCTCAAAACCATCTTGAAAAGATACAGGAGCGGAATAACGTACCATTCAGTTAAATGGCAAACAGTTCTAACAGATGCCAGTTCTAGATAAGGAAAGGCTGAACATTTTACAGGAAAAACATACATGATATCTTGGAGGGGAAAAGTGATTGAACTATAGTCTCAGCCAGGTTAGGCAAAGTATTTTAATAACTCTCCTCTATTCTCCCCTCCCCCCCCCAAAAAAAATTCTTCCTGAACAAACCATTGGAAAAAAAAAAAGTGCCTGTATAGCTTATTATATTATAAAAATGCAAATAGCTAGATAGTACCCATGTGATTAAACTGCAAGGCCATGTAATAAATCAATTTATAATGCATTTTTTACTACCATGAATGTTCTTAGTTCACAAACCCAGGTCCTAGGATTTGTACATTCCAAATAGCTGAATAGCCTATTGTATTTTTTAAAAAATCAAACACCCCTCACCCTGCAGTTTAGTGAATAATTCTTCTTCTTTCTCCTCAAAAATTATTTCTGCCCAAAGACTCATAGGCACATTTCAGTCTTAGGCCAGTGATGCATTTTCTGTATTTCAGAATTTCATAGCTGTACACGCCAATATTTTATATATCTACAAGACTACAAACGGGTGATCTTTATCCCACTGGAATTGTAGAAACTCCCAGCTTCCTGGTGAGACCGGCAACCTCTTGGGATCAACTTTAAACATAAATTGCATGTCATGTTACACAATTCACCAAACATATCAATTTCTTTCCCCTTCCTTCCCCCTGCCCCTCCCCCAATCCAGCAGTTATTCCTCTAGTCCTAGCCACAGTCTCTTCCCTTTCCTTTTAGATTCTCCAGGGCTCCTTGCAAGATTCTCTTCTCAACAAGGTGGACTGAGCAGATTCATTTCTTGTGGTGATAAGTCTGGAACAGGCTGCTGATGTGATGAGTCCTCTTTCTCACATCCCTTGCTGCTCAGCATACCTCTAAACCATCAAGGCACCAAATGTGAGATGCTACGTGCAATGATTACCCAAAATGAAGGTCACAAAAATTGATATGGAAAATTTCCAAGTCCTGGGAAGCCATTGCTTCAGTGTAAAGAAGTCTTTCCGTAACCTCCATTTCATGGTTTTTCACTTCTGACAAACTATTTTGTAGAGTAAAAATGTTGTGGGACAGGGGTGACTCTGGTTGTAAAATGAGTGGTGGTCCTCTAAGCATAGGGTACTTGGGAAGTTTGCTGATCAGCATTTTCTACCTTTGGCATCTCCTCTAGCTCTTTTTGGGAGAAGGAAGAAGCTGAAGGCAGGGAGGCAAATTGAATGGCTGATATGGGAAGCAGCAGAATGAGTCTTAGCAGCTGGTCCTGAGAGTCACAAAACCTGGGAGGGGCGGGGAAAGAGCCAGGGAAAGGGCTAGCAAGCCCTCATGCAAGGGAATGTGATGGACAGGAAGTAGACTGCGAGGTGGGGAAGTTCAGCTGTTTAAGGTGCTGTTTAAAACTGGAGCAATCCAAAACCAAAGACAATTTGCATAAGCCTGCTGCTGGAGGGCCTGTCAGGGAGCACCAGCCTCTCCCAATTCATCAGAGCTGGGTCTTTTCTGATCTCTTCAGAACAGTTCCAAGCCTTAAAGGCACAAGGTACAGGAAAACAGAGTGCTGGCTTTCCATCCAGCTCTGAAACAAATAAGTTACGTGTATATTAAAAATACTTTAACATGCACATTCTGATGTCTGAGTCTTACACAGAAGAGCAGTAGGCAGGAGAGGAAATGTGAGGGGTCAAAGATTGAGGAGAATTAGAGGGAAAAGCAGGTAGATGACTATTGGAGCCAGTTGCACCAGAGGATGGGCAGGAGATTGGGCCGGGCAGGAAGGGAACTGGAAGAGTGGCGAAGAGGGTAGAAGAGTGATAGGGCAATAGGCTAGAAAAGGAGATGTTTTTTCTTGCATGTGTGCTTGGCTGAGTGGAGTGTAAATTATATTTTGTTTTTTATCTATGCATTTATCTTAGGGATGTTAAATTTCGATTAATCAGCTAACTCAGAAGTCGATGGAATTTCCATTGACTATTCAATCAATAAGGGGGGGGGGGGCTTGCTATCCCTCTGTGCTTCTCCCTTGGAAATGTACAAGAGCTGCCCCTGGGTCTTGTATATTTCAAAGGGAGAGACACACTGGGTTTCCGCTGCCTCTCCCCCTTTGAAATGCACAAGAGCTGCCCATATTTCAAAGGGAGAGAGACAGTGGGAACCTGTGCCTTGGGGAAGCAAAGTGGAACCTGCTGGCCCCAGTTCCCCTCTGTGCCTCTTCCTTTGAAATGTACAAGAGCCACTTGTGGCTCTTGTACATTTCAAAGGGAGAGGAGCAGTAGTAGGAGCCCGGCGAGTGGGACTGTTTCAATTCCTGGTTGCGCTGCTTCCCTGCTGCCCTTTGCTTCCCCTGCGGAGATGGAGCTGGGGGGGAAACGGCTTTTAAGCCAGCTCCCTCTAGCACCAGCTCATGCTCTTGTCACTTTCTGCCTCTCTCTGATAGAGCAAGTGTTTGTGTGTGGGGGCAGGGGAGAAGCAATTAGTTCCTGCCCAATAGGCACTCCTAATTTATCTTAGTTAGTTTTAACAGGTTTACAAACCACTGCTGTATAAATATCAGAGATAATAATCAGATCATCATTACAAAATGTTTGCTTAGAGAAACTGTATACAATACTATTATCCAATCTTTCTCTCATAGGAAGCCCCTATTCTACCTACCGAGCCTCTTTATGGTAATCAGGATATGTTGTTTCAGATTCCCTTCTTGGACTTCATGAAATTTTAGATTACACTTTGATCAAGCCAGACAAGTCTATTAAACGTTAACATTTTTTTTAAATGGATAGGTGTGCTGTGCATTGTAGGGATGTCAGAACAGTGGGTGAGCTGAATATATGTGCTACAACTGACCTCTTCAAAATGGCATGAATTAGAGATGTCAGTCATTGCTAAGCAAGTAGGATTCTGCTGAAATCAACTGAGTTGTTTCTGCTTACACCAACTGTGAATTTGACCCCAGGTTGCAAATCAGAATTTTAACCAGAATTATAAATTTCCTAGCTTTTGTGGTTATTGTAAGACTGCTGGATACATTTATTTAAAACATTTTATGGAAATATTAAGTTTTTCACATAATAGGAAACAAAAACAATTTGACAGGCTAGACCAGAAGCACTCTAGTTATGTAATATGTTATGTTGCTGATCCCAAAAATGTCACATGTAAGGGTACGTCTACACTACAGAGGAAGATCGAAGCAGCTGCTGTTGATCTTCCAGGATTTGAATTAGTGGTCTCGTTAAGACTGCTAATTCGAAATGATGCTGATAACCCTCCTTTCATGAGGAGTAAGGGAAGTGGAAGAAACAGTGTTCTTCCTTGGACTTCCTGCAGCATAAGCATCACCAAAAGCCTAGTTAAGCTACTTCGACTTCAGCTACGCAATTAACGTAGCTGAAGTTGTGTATCTAAATTCTGCTTTGTCCTGTACTGTAGACATAACCAAAAATAGCATATCAGCCTCCGATACCTTTACTTATATTGACTAGCACCTTAATCATCGAGTAGTTCCTATTGATTTCAAATGAACCACTTATGGGTTTGGTACTACTCAGCTTGAGGAAGCATGTCAGAAACTGGCCACAAATTTATTTGGCAAAACTGTAATTTTGCTATTTAAGCATCTCCACACATCCCAATAGTATTTTTATCCCGTGTGTTTGTATTTGCCTGAGAGACTCTGTAAGCTCCTTGAGACAGGAACCTTTTCACTTACTGGTTTCTATATACCTGCAATACTCAGTTTAAAAAATACAAATGGCTATGACACAGAAATATTGCCTATTTAAAAGACTCTGTTACAAGGAGTCTCATTTAGGACTAACTAGCTTTTTCTCTACCACATTTCAGAGCTTCTAGGTATGATTTTTATGAACCTGAAGAGGGAAACCAAGTTAGATGACTCTATGTTGTAATTTTCAGAGTTATTATTGTTTTAATGTTTTATAATATAACGTTCTTAACCTATCTTACTGTGGGACTGTTATGCCAGTCGTGCTAAATATACTATTATTTTTTGATGGTATAAAAGTGTAATTTTTTGATGGGTATAAACTCCAGTCCTAGGGAAACTTTTATCAAACTAGTGCTGATAAAAGTGACAATCTTTGTCAGCAACAAGGTATTATCTTGTCAGTAACACAGCCAGTAGGACATATTATTACTCTGCCTGTTAAGATCCAACAGCCTAAGAAACTGTCAGCTGAGACAAGAAGTACAGGCAGTCCCCGGGTTACATGGATCCGACTTACATTGGATTCCTACTTACAAACGGGGTGAGGCAACCCTGCACTAGCTGCTTCCCCCCAGCAGACCAGGGAGACGCGGAGCGGCTTTTCTCAGCAGACACCTCAGCTTGAGAATAAAGGACTGAGAGAAGTGAGGTGTGGGAGAATAAAACTGAGCTCTGGAGAAATGTTTGGCTAGAGTTTCCCCTACAATATGTACCAGTTCCGACTTACATACAAATTCAACTTAAGAACAAACCTACAGTCCCTATCTTGTACGTAACCCGGGGACTGCCTGTATCTGTTCATGCTGGCCCAGATCCACAAAGGGACTTAGATATTGCACTTCTCAGGGATGGTTTACATTGGGAACTTACACTGGCATGGCTATGTCACTAAGGGGGGTGAAAAATCCACACCCCTGAGTGACATAGCACAATACACTGGGAGTTAGGTCAACTTTACTACGTCGAACAAAGAATTCTTCCATCACCTACCCATCACCTACCACAGAGGTCTATTATCTGTGCTGAATCCTCCTGTAAGCATAGGCAGTGTCTACTCTGAAGTGCTAGTCTGGTGCAGTTGCAGCTGTACCATTGTAGCATTTCGGGTGTAAACAAGCACTTGGCATTCCAACACATAACTTGCAGGTGCATGGAAGATCACTGGAATCCTTTGGCATGCTATATAATGAATGAAGAGAGAGAGGTGGGTGAAAATGAGCCACAAAAATATGTACACTAGACAGGGAGCTGCCTAAGGTAGCTAATCAGATGCTGAAAAAGTGAGTGTGTCCTAAGCCCTGCTCATTCAGGATGTTAGATACTTAAAGATGTAGAGAGCCACCAATTTATCTGGCCCAGTCTTATTTAACTAGCCAATTAGCCCGTCATAAGACGGGATTTTCAGGTCTTCTCTCCTGAGCGCTCTCTCTCCTCCTACTGCCTCCCCACCCCTTTCAGCTCTCCTCCGCCTCCTGCCTCTCTCTCCGTCTCTTTCTTTCTCTTCTCCCCCTCCTGCCTCTCACTCTCCCTTTCTCTTCTCCTCCTCCTCCTGCCTCTCTCTCCCCTCCATCTCTCCCTGCTCCTCCTCCCCTTCCCCTTCCCTTCCGTCGTGGTGCTTGGCTGAGTGCTGCCTGCTCAGCCGGGCTGCCGCGAGGGAGGGGAGCGGGGAGGTGATGTACACATCCAGGGGGCGGGGGCCATGTATGTCACCGGCCTCCCTTACCCTCCAACCCCGGGGGAGCCCAAACAGCCCCTTGTGCTGCTGGCTCCCATGACGGCCTGGCTGAGGGGCTCAGCACTCAGCTGAGTGCCACAGTGGGAGGGGAAGGGGGCCGGTGATGTACACGGCCCTGACCCCTGGCCGTGTACGTCACCACCCTACCCCCCTCCCCTCCCTCCGTGGCGGCTCGTCTAAGTGTTGCACGCTCAGCTGGGCTGCCGCGAGGGAGGAGGGGCGGGGCGGTGACATACATGGCCTAGGGATGGGGCTGTCTATGTCACCGCCCCCCTCTCCCGCGACGGCCTGGCTGAGGGGCGCACCACCATGGGAAGAGGAAGGGTGACGTACACAGCCCCGCCCCCTGGCTGTCCCGCTAGGGCTCAGCTGAGTGGAGCGGCGCAGCGCCAGCACCACTCAGCTGGGCCGCGGCTGGGGGGCAAGCGGCTGTTTGGGGTCCGGCTGTGGCCAGTGGCTGCACCCACCTCCCCCGCCAGGTCTGCTTCCCGCCCCCCTCGTCCTCCCATTCATCCCCACGGCCCCCGATCCCCCCCAGCTCTGCTTCCCGCCAGCCAGCCCCAGGGCCCCCCGGACACCCCTTCCTTCCCCCCCGCCAGCACTGCTTCTCTCCTCCCTTCCTCTGGGTCCCCCCATCCTCCCCTCCAGCCCCACAGCCCCCGATCCTCCCCAGCTCTGCTTCCTGCCCCCATTCTGGCCACGTCCGCCCCCCTTTCCCTCCCTGCATGGCGCCCCACCCTGCTTCCCCTCCCTCCGTGGTGCGCTGCGCTGCTCAGATGGGCCCAGCTGAGCCCGAAAGGCCGCTTGCCGCTGTTTGCTCCCCCACCGGGGCCCAGCTGAGCGGCGCAGCGCTTTGCTGAACCGCCACGGAGGGAGGAGAAGGGGGGCGGGGCGCTGACATACACGGCCAGGGGCCGTGGCCATGTACATCAGCGTTACAGACTCTCAGACATTGGGCTACTATCTTATTTAAATATCTGTACAAAATGCTCCACTGTCAATAAGAGAGCTAATGATGCTCTCATCCCATAGGCAAGCATGAGCACCAGCCTCAGGGCAAATTGTTAGGAAACAAGGCACAACTCTCAAATTGGTTGAGTTTCACACTTGGATTTCACCAACCAGTTACCAAGCATGAACTCCTCGGGCTCTATAACAGCCTTAACATGGAGTCACAGAAAGTGTCTCCCCCCCCCGCCCCCGGGCACTAGGATGTCTTACCACCCAGATGTGAAAGTCATCCCTTATACCATGAATCATGGCAATGTTCAGTTTACTTTCAGTCCCAAAGGACCAGTCACATACCATAGGTCAATTGCACAGTAGATCTCCTATCAAAGACAACACCAGTCATTCCTAGAATAAACTATATACAATTATTAATAGGAAAAGAAATGAGAGTTGTTTTACAAGTTAAAGGGGGTAGACATACCTACATACAAATGATTCCAATCTTAAGTTTCAAAAAGTAATATATGCTTCTATAACAAGCAAACTCTGTCGGCCTAACCCAGGCTAAGCACTGCAGATCTTTTGCTTATGCCTAGTAATCTTTGCCCCCCGGAGTCCAAACAATAAAAAGATTTAGTTCCTCCTTGTTAAGGGTTTTTATTTTCTTCCCCCACTGCTACTTTGAGCTTCAAACTCAGCCCTCCTATTAGTGAAAATCCTATTCACTTGCAAGATTCATGTTTTGGAAGGGCAGTGGTGGAAAGTAAACAGCAAAGCGTGTACTCTTTTATGTTCCAGTCTAGTCTGTCTGGGTTGTTCTTAACAGGACATAACACCTTCTGCTGGAGACCAACATTTCATACTAATTAATGTTGCTCTCCTGTCTAATGATTTACAGTTACAAAGGCATACAATGCGAATGTTCAAGTTTTATCTAAATACAGGGCTCACTTCTGGGTCTGGTTTCGTTTATTATCTTCATCAGTGATTTAGATAATGGTTGTCTACACAGCAGGCAGTTATTTCGAAATAATGTTGAAATACTGTCAAACTGAACGACTCAGACTCCTGAAACCCTCAGGCTACGTCTAGATTGGCATGATTTTCCACAAATGCTTTTAATGGAAAAGTTTTCCGTTAAAAGCATTTGCGGAAAAGAGCGTCTAGATTGGCACGGACACTTTTCCGCAAAAGCACTTTTTGCGGAAAAGCGTCTGTGCCAATTTAGACGCGCTTTTCCGCAAAAAAGCTCCGATCGCCATTTTCATGATCAGGGTTTTTTTGCGCAAAACAAATCTGAGCTGTCTACACTGGCCCTTTTGCGCAAAAGCTTTGCACAAAAGGACTTTTGCCCAAACGGGAGCAGCATAGTATTTCCGCAAGAAGCACTGATTTCAGTCTGTAGGAAGTCAGTGTTCTTGCGGAAATTCAAGCGGCCAGTGTAGACAGCTGGGAAGTTTTTCCACAAAAGCAGCTGCTTTTGCGGAAAAACTTGCCAGTCTAGACACAGCCTCATTGTATGAGGAGTAAGAGAAGTTGGAGGAAGAGTGCTCAATTTTGAAATAAGTGCTGTGTAGATGCTCCTACTTCCAAAATAAGCTACGCAATTGACATAACTCGAAATAAGCTACACAAATTAAACTAAGCCCTCGAAGTTGTCTTTGACTGTCGACGCCCACATAAAGAATTCACTTATAATGTTTGTAGATGATACCAAGCAGGGAGCGGGTGCAAGTGCTTTAAAGGATAGGATTAAAATTCAGAATGATATTTGACAAACAGGGGAGATGGAAATCAAGATGATGAAATTGAAAAAGGACAAATGCAAAATACTCCACTTAAAAAGGAACAAGCAGTTGCATACATACAAAATGGGACAGGATTGCCTATGATGCTGAATTACCAGCTAAACGAGTCAAAATGAGTCAACAGTTCAACAACACTTGTGCCAAAAAAAAAAAAAACCCAACCAACAACATTATTCTGGGATGTATGTTGTAAGCAAAACATGAGAAGTAATTCTTCAGCTCTACTCTGCGCTGATTAGGCCTCAGCCAGAGTATTGGGTACTGTTCTGAGTGCCACATTTCAGGAAAGATGCGGACAAATTGGAGAAAGTCCAGAGAAGAACAACAAAAATGATTAAAGGTCTAGAAAACATGACCTATGAGGGAAGATTGAAAAAATTTAGTTTGTTTAATCTGGAATTTTCAAGTACATAAAAGGGTGTTACAAGGAGGGGGGGAGAAAACTTGTTCTCCTTAACCTCGGACAATAGGACAAGAAACAATGGGCTTAAATTTCAGCCACGGAGGTTTAGGTTGGACATTAGGAAAAATTTCCTGTCAGGGTGGTTAAACACTGGAATAAATTGCCTAGGGAGGTTGTGGAATCTCCATCACTAGAGATATTTAAAGAGCAGGTTACACAAACACCTGTCAGGGATAGTCTAAATCTCTAGATAATACTCGGTTTTGCCATGAGTGCAGGGACTGAACCAGATGACCTTATGAACTTATGAATATGAGACAGAGATGTGTCAAGTAAGATTATGGTAATGCTTGTGAGTTGCTGCATTCATTAAACACTAAAAACATTCTTTTAATTTCAGTACCTATTTTAACAATACTAGCAATGGTGAGTCAGACTGATTCCAGCTATGTATTTGTCAGTATTTAGTTGAGAAACAGGGACCTTGGCATGAGCTAGCATCTGGTCTGCCAGCTTCACATAGGCATTAGGGCACTCACCTGAGGGAGAGGAAATCTCACTGCCAATCTTCTGTCTTCATCAGATGTGGGGTGGGAAGAAAGAGAGGAAAATTAATCTGGGGTCTTTCATATCCTTCAGGGGTGATGTGTGGATGTGAAGAGGTCACATGCTCCACAAATTCCATGGACATAGGGGCCAGCCAGCAGATGGTGTGGGTGAATAGTTGGGAATGGGGTCTGCCCACAGTAGGGTTTTGCCCATTTCCCGCCCATCCCACACTCACCAGCAGCGGCATGGAACTGGAGCAAAGTGGCAGGAAGCAGAGGGAGTAAAGCAGCAGGGCCGTCTTACTCTGCTTCCCATGCTGCTGCTGGTGAGTGCAGGGTGGGGGGGTGACAGCAGTACGCTGATGCCCGTGCTGGCCTCAGTAGTCCTCAGGCTGCCTCGATTAGTGGGGAGAGGTGAGGTGGGGGTGGAGCAAGACAGGAAAAAGGTGGGGAGAGGTCAGAGTAAAGGTGGGGAGATCATGGAGCAGGGCTGAGGAGGGGCAGAGCAGGGACAAGGAAAGTGCAGCCAGACAGGGCCTGGGTGGAGGGGGATTGTCCTGGTCCTTCCCTGTACTGGTGGGAGGAGTCACTTGGCTGGTCACTCCCTGGGTTCCTGCCAGACCTGTTGCCTCTGATATCCTGGATGAGTGCTCTAACCACTTGGCTGGAGGGTACTGAGAAGGCCATCTTCTAAGCAAGTACCCATACTCTGAGCATACTCACTGGCCTGGTCACCTTAAGTGAGAAAGAAAGGGCAATACTTCTCTCCACCTAATATGAGGATCCTGCTGGGGGTTAAGAATGAGACAGGGATTTGGGGACCTACCTGAGGTAGCAGAGAATGAGAATGCCACTCAAGCACCAAGAGGATTTTTACCACAAAAAAATAGGCACCAATTGAATGTAAGCACTTACTGATTTAGGTGGCAATTGACTAGTCTCACCCAGGCCAGGCCCATTGATGGGGGGGATAAAAGGGGCAATTGCCCAATGGCTCAGGTGATTTAAAAGGGCCCTTGGGCCAGTGTTTCCTTTAATTTTCTCCATCCGTGTGCAGAATAAATTTTGGTATGTGCACTGAGGCATCTGCAGATTTGCACCACCAGTAGAAACACATGCTGCCAGCTGTGGGCACTCTGCCAATCAGCTGGCCAGCATTTGAGTCTCTCCTGAGTGAGTGCCCAAGTGCTCAGCTTATAGGGAACTCTGTCTGGGGCTCCTGGCCACTGCCTGCAGTGCAACACTCCTGAAAGCGGACAGCCTGCACTTTTGCCCCGGGAGTGGGGATGTCTCTGTGCGCTGCCAACTCTGCAGCTCTCATTGGCTGGGTATTGAAGCCAATGGGAGCTGCAAGGATAGAGCAGGCGGGCAGTGGCATGTGGACTTCCACTAGCTCTCATGCCTAGGTGGCGCTGCCAGAGGGGCATGCCAGTCACTTTTGGGAACTGCCCGAGGTAAGCACCAACTCTCTGGCCCCCTCCCATATCCCAAATACCTGCCCCAGCTCAGAGCCTACATCCCTCATCCCTTCCCACATCCAAACTCCCTCACAGAGCCCACACCACCTCCCACACTCCAGCCCGCGCCCTAGCCTGGTGAAAGTGAGTCAGAATGGGGGAGCATGAGTGACAGAGGAAGGGGGCACAGAGTGAGTGTGGGCAGGCCCTTGAAGAGGTGGGCCTGAGGTGTGGCTTCGGTGAAAGGGCATGACAAAGGTATTTAGATTTGTGCAATGAGACAGCTGCCAACCCAACAAGGCAGGCCTGTGGAAACCTTGGCTGTGCGGGAAGATTTTGCCCAGCAGCGCAGCTTGGCAGCTCATTGGGCACCAGCCAGCTCAGGTGCAATACTGCTCATAGGTCAGGTGACTGTGTGTGGGTGTGACTCGTGTATGCATGAGGGCCCACTGACTGTTCCACCCTAGGGCCTGGAATTGGCAGCAGGTCTGCTAGCATCTCAGCCCCTTTGCAAATCTGGACAACTGCACAGAAAATCCTATGATTTGTAATAAGTATTAGCCATTATTTTTGTACGAAGATATCTTGTGAACAGAGCTGTTTTGCATAATATAAAATCCAACTTTACATAGTGTTTGGGGATTATTCATATGCGGCTATTGAAATGTCACACTATTGTGAGACATTCTGCAAAGAGATGTTTACAAAGGTTTAAGCTCTCTCATTGATTACTGCATCACAACTCTGGTGCCACAACAGCCCTGCCAGCTGTACTCATTAACATGCCAGCAGACACACTTTGTCAAATAATGCTTGAGATGTAAACATCAGTAAAATAAACCACATTTAGCCTACTGTCTCAAAGTAGCAAACTCTATAATGCTACACTGTGAGTTTCTCTGCCTTTCTGTTGTATTGCATAATGGTTTCTTGTTGTGGGGTAGTGTTATTAAGATTGCAACATATCCCAAATGTTGACAAATCCGAGTCAGACCCTGAAAAAACATGGAGATTTTTTAAATAAATATTTGTAGTCCTCTTTATTTTCATGCTTTCCCTGCAACCATAAGGTTTAGAAACAGACTTCTTTTTAGTGAAAGCTAAAATTCTCATGAATCCATCAGCTGAGGCTTTAAGAAAAACATTAATTATTTTGAGACTCACAATAAAATCATGAGACCTGACAATTCTGAGGTTTCTTTTACTGTAATTTGGAAAGTTTAACTTTACTGACATTTTCGGAGCTGCTTTAAACAGCACTCCTTTTGTATATTTGACCAAAAGGTAAAAAAAAAAAAATCATCTTTTTATGAATGACTGTTCTAACAGCTTGTCAGTACTGTCACCCAAAGGATTTATTATCATACTTTGCAATGTGCCACTTACAGTGATGCACTGATTTGAATAGTACTTTTTCATATAGAAAAAAGAGAGCAGGAAAATAATCCCCTATCAGCAGGTGTGAGAGTTAGGCATAATTCCAGTTTCTCTAAACTGACATATAGACACTGCAGCCCCATCTCTTTCACACTACCCTGGTGGCACAGAGGATGGAAAGATGCTCTAGAGAGGACAGACAGGTAGAATCCCAGTGACAGATGAATTTATGTCCCCTCTTCTCCATTCTACTGTCAAACTAGGTCTCGTGTTGAACTTAACTTGATTGGCACCAGGGAGCGGAACCCACATTACACTATTTTTATGAACATTGGGAGTTTTACACTAAATAGAAATACAGTTATTGGACACTTCAGGATACTCCAGCCATGAGGATTCCTAAATGGTGAATTTCCACTCTTGCCAGCCACTGTTCTGGATTAGGGGATGGATGAGACTCCTGAACACAATTTACATGCAACCAGTGATCTGAGTAATTACGTCTTTAGTGGGCATCTTTCTGACATTCTTCCAGTCCATCCCAAAGTTCTCTCAACACTTTGATGTGTGCGTACTTTGCAGGAATCCCAGATTGGTTTGTTACTACCCCTCTCCGTATAACAGGACCATAATTCTGTTGTATGGGGGAATTTCACCCTGAGTTCCCAAGATACAGTTGTTTTCACTATAGCATCCTGCTATCAAAATGATGATTATGTAAGCAATAAATAAATACAATATATGTTCAATACATTTATTCAATACAATAATGTTCAGATATTTAGCTTTTGTCTGATAGGTTTGTTTTTTTCCCTTGATAAAGCAACAATGATTCTTTAACACAATGCAGGGCAAGTGGTTTTATTTAACTGAGTCTATTAACTTTGCAATTAAATACCTACATGCTCTAAAATATCAGATTGAAGAGAAGAAGAAAAGATCCCCCCCATCCTTCTACTGAATTTTTTTTTAAAGTAAAGTTTCCAGATATGTAAATCTTTGTATATATTCCTACTTTCAGATGGTTAAATATTCTCATAGTAAATAATGCTTTCAGATTTTAATCCAATTTTCATTGGCTACATGTACACAATGCAATAATATATAGGTGTGACATAGTGGGGGTACTTGCTGGGCTGTGGTGACCCCTGCTGTCTGGAGCAAGACCCAACGCGGAAAACCTCACTATGCAAAGGTAATGCCAAACTTGTTGAACCAGACACCCCCCATGGAGAGGAACAAAGGAAGGTGGAATGCTGCCCTGGCTGGGGGGCAGGGCTGGAAGAGAGTTAGTTAGTTGCTGTCTGAGAGCATGGAGGAGACAGCCTAGGGAAAGGGGCTGGAGTTTAGGGGCCCAGTCTCCCCCATCTCAAGGGGGCCTGAGGCATCCTAGCCCAGCTCTGTGACCAGATTACATCTGTGCTGTGCTGTATCCTGGAGAGGCAATAAACTTCCTCTATTCCACCGGCTGGAGCAGTCTGTTTGTGCCATTTTGGGGTGCAGGAGATGGGGGAACCCCAACGCGCCGTCACAATAGGCATTAAGGTATTTTAGGACTATCATTTCCTACACTACAATAGACCCTGATTCAGCCAGATACTTAACCACAGTCCTAACTTCCACACAGGAATAGTCAGTGGGACAATTCACATGCTCAGAAATCTTGCTGAATTGGTAATGGTCAAAATAAAAGATTTAAACTCGTAGTCTCTTTTCAGGCAAAGGCATTAGGAGGTCAATATTTTTTCTTGATTAAGGACTGTAGAAGTGGGCCCAAGTTTTTGCAGTGTTTACACAGATGTTAAAGTATGATTTTCAAAATGTACCCAAGACTGGCCCAACTTTGGTCCCACTGACATCAGTGGGAGCAGAGTTAGGCCAATGCTGAGTGTTTCTGAAAATCCCACTTACAGTTTCTGGTTACATGATATGTTAAGGTTCTGTTCATACTGGGTTAATGAGTACTTAAACCAGGTTTTCATAAATGGTTGGCCAATTGTTAAAAAGTTCAACAGCACAACAGGTTGGTTATAAATGTGCCTTATGACCTCCTACTGATATGTTCATAACCATCTATAAAATATACTAATTGCCTGTAACATGCTTAAAATACGTACCTACCCATTACTAACTTTCTACATCTTTGTAAACGGACCCTTAATAGAAAGCGTTACTGTTCCTTTTCTTTCAATAATGCTGCTGTTTCTTTGTTCCAAATAGTCTCAGCGCTCTGAAATGTGTTTGTAGAGCAGTAGCAACTAGCAGTCCCAGCCCCGCTGCCCTATGCACTGCTCAAACACACCCCCACAGCGCGGCTCCCTGCCCCCAGATGGTTTGTTTTCTTGTGGTTAAATCATGAAGCCTGCAGAGCTGGATTCAAACCTCAACTTCGCTGCAGCCCGGCTGTGTCATCTTGGGCAGTTCTGAAGCTCTCAGGCCTGCCTGCTCAAACGCTGCCTAATTGGCGGCGGTGGGCGGCTACATACCTTGAGCAGCTGAGCCGCTGGTCCGCCAATCTCCTCGAAGGCAAAAAGTGGGCTCTGCCGGGAGGAGTTGGGCTGCTTCACAAGCGCTTGGAGAACCCGGGCTGGACGGTGCCAGAGAAGCGCCAAGTGGCTTTAGCCCAAACCTCGGGGTTGCAGCAGGGATCGCTGTGAAGACACCCGAGGGGGCGCTGCCTTCCGAGCTCCTGGACCCAGCGAGGGCGAAGCCCGGGCTGAATTCCCGCCCAATGCCCCTGGCGGCTGCCCCACGCCGTGCCCGGGAGCAGCTTCGGGCCGCGCCACTGCAGCGCGCCTAAGGGCTCCCCTGCTCTGACTGAAGCGCGTTGCCGCCGACCTGCCCCCGGGTGCCCGGTCCGCCTCCGCGCGCCGCTCAGCTGCACCAACCAGTCCAGGCGCACAGGTGCCGCTGGCTCCTCTCGGCCGAGGCGCTGCCTGGGAGCCTTGCGGGGGAGGAGGAGGGACAGTCCGGAGCTGGGCCGCGGGGCTCCCCCTGCCGGAGGAGCGCGGGAAAGCCCAGCCCAGGCAGGTGGGGGGCGGGCGAGGAGCCTCCACCCACCGCCACACGCGCCGCGGCAGCAGCCCGCCAGCACCTGGCCTCCGCCGGAGACGCACCTGCGGCGGCGGCAGCAGCGAGCGGGGCTTCGGTCCGAGCCCCTCTGCAGCGCCTGCGCCCCGGCCCCTGCCTCCGTCTTCTTCTCTGTCCGCTCGGCCGGTGCCAGCCCCCGGCTGCACCTTTCCTGAAGTCTGGGAGCCCCCACTCCGCCCCTGCTCTTCCCCATGGGGATCCGCGAGTTTCCCAACGGCCCGGCGAGGGGCAAGAGCATCACCCTGTGAGTATCGGCGCGGGCAGGGCTCCGCCTTGGTCTTGCGCCGGGAAGGGGAGCAGGGACCGGGCGGCGGGAGGTCCCGCTGAGGACCCTGGAGGGAGCCGGGGGAAGATCGGAGGGTCAGTCCCAATGGGGGAGGGTCCCACGCAAAGTTCCCGGTACCCCCATGTCCCTGGGAGGCCGGGAGCCACAAGGCGCAGGGGAGCGCTTGGCAGGGGGCGTTTACACCGCGTTAAACTTGCCCTGGAGGGAACCCGGGTGTTTGCGGGGGAGCAGCTGCCCCTTTCTTGCCCGGTAGCGAGGTGTCGGGGCAGATTAGCTGGGAGGGGAGCTTGGCCCGGGCCGTGCCCTGCCCCGCCTGGCCCCTTGCTGCGGAAGGAAAGGGGAGCTCCTCGGCCGTTCCCACTCCGTGCTCAGGTCCCTTCCCTGCCTTTCCAGTGGCATGAGGAGATCTCCAGATGTCAGCCCCAGGAGGCTGTCAGACATCAGCCCGCAGCTCCGGCAGCTCAAATACCTGGTGGTGGACGAGGCGATCAAAGAGGATTTGAAATGGTCCCGATCCGTGGAAGATCTCAACAGCGCTTCCGTGGGGCTCACTTCCATCGAGGAAAGGATTCTGCGGATTACCGGGTATTACGGCTATCAGCCCTGGGCTGCCAGCTACAAAAGTAAGTCCCTTGTTTATCGCTTCTCTTCTCACCAGCGGTAGCAACACTCCTCCCCTCCCCCCTCAACTTTGCTGCTGCTGCAGCAGCAGCCTCTTCTCGAGCTGCCTGGAGGGTGTAGGGCAGGACTTGCCTTGCACTCTGGATTTAACCTTGTCTCCTTTTTTCTGTGGCAGCTCTTCACATTGCTACTTCAGTGTCCCAGCTGATTGAAGGGATGGACAGTAATTGCCTAATTGCATTTACTATCCTCTTCTTCCCTAAACTGGATCATCTCAGCTTTGTCAGTTTTGTAGTTTTCTCTAAAATATTCTTGTTCCCTTAGTTGGGAGATTTAACTATTTTTACGTTATGAACCGATCAACATTTGTGTCTGATAGCTAATTCAGTGCTGAATGGTGGAAAAAGTTGATGTGGCACAAGGTGATGGCATTATGATGAATTCAGTACAGATTTGTGGGAGATTTAATCATTGAAGTTTCTTGTTGTTTGGAAAAATGCTAGTGGTTATGGAAAACGTGTTAGCTTTTGTAATAGGGGAGGATTTCAGTTTAGTTCTGGAATTCAATAAAAATATAAATGTTACAAATGACTGCTGTGGCATAACATCATTAAGGAAATCATTACATATAGGTTAAAGTTTTCATCTTATATTCTTGATATGATATTTAATCGCTATTAAAATGTCTTAACAGTTGAATGATTTAAAGAAATGTTTTCATTCTCTGCTAAAGGATTTAGCACTTACGGTATTCATTTTTTGCATAAAATTGGGCTTTTAGTGATTTGGTGTTAATAATATTAAATTCAGTATTAAAACATTGCTTTCTTTTTATTGATGATGCCATAAGTGAAGTATAATAATCGGCTTGTTTGTGACCATTACTTAGGTGCAATGAGGATTTTTAAACCTGTACAGTATTAGTTTTTGAAAGGACATTATTTAGTATCCTCTTCCTACTAATTTTGAAGAATCATTTGTACTTAAACTCTTAACTTTTACCTGAAATTAAAATATCTTTACCTTACCCAACACAGCTTCCCAGTAGCATGTTCATAAACTTTGGTGAGAAACTTATCATAGAGTGTACAGGCATGTAAAGCTGAGTTTCTCTTCATAAGGTGATATTTTGAAACACTTTAGTAAACCTGTTGGACATATTAGTAACATAAGAACGACCATAGTGGGTCAGACCAAAGGTCCATCTAGCCCAGTATCCTGTCTTCCGACAGTGGCCAATGCCAGATGCTCCAGAGCAGTGGTCTCCAACCTTTTTAAGCATGAGATCAGTTTTTGAATGTAAGTGCAATCTAAGTTCTGCCTCACACCCAAATACCCTGGCCCCGCCTCTTTGTGCCCCTTCTCCGAGGACCCACCCCTGCTCACTCTGACCTTCCTCCCTCCCTCCCCATTCTTCCTTCCTTTCACCAGGCTGGGGCAGAGGGTGGGGTGCTGGTTCTGGTCGTGGAGTAAGGGACTTGGAGTGTTAGAGGGACTCTGAGCTGAGCCTGGGGCAGGCAGTTGGGGTACCAGAGCGGGTTCTACGTGCAGGTTCTGGGAGGGCATTTGGATACAGGGTACTCAGGGCTAGGGCAGGGGCTTGGGGTAAAGGAGGAGGTTCATACCTGGGGTAAGATTTTGGGATGTGGGCTCCAGCTGGGCACTGATTACCTCAGGTGGCTCCTGGGTGGTGGTGCCGTGGGGCGAGGGCAGACTCACCCCTGTCCTGGCCCTGCATCATTCCCAAAAGCAGCCAGGAAACTCCATCCTAAGTCCTGTTGTGTCTCTGCTGTGGCGATAGGATACAGAGTGAGAGACGGGACACCTTGACATGAGCACCCCTTTTCTCCCTCCCCTGCCCAGAAAGCAGGATGCTCCTGAGGGGACAGCTCCAAGCCAAAGGGCAGGAGATGCACTGCAGTGGGGGGAGGGGCAGCTGAAGTGCCAGTCCTCAATAGCCTCTTGGACAAACCAGTCAGGATCACCTTTCAGGGGATCCAAGATCTACCAGTAGATCCTGATCTACTGGTTGGTGACCACTGCCCCAGAGGAAGTGAACAGAAACAGGCAATCCTCATGTGATCCCTCTCCTCTCATCCATTTCCAGCCCCTGACAAACAGAGGCTAGGGACACCATTCCTACCCATTTTGGCTACTTGTGAAATGTTCTTCCATATGTCCTCATTACCAAAGATGACTGCATGCAGTAACAGTTTTTAAGCATTCGTTTGCACTTGTGCAGAAATCATAATACTGTTTGTGACATGATAATACTGTTCCTAACATTACAATTTTCTGTTGCAAAAGCATTTTTGTTGTTTTTTTTTTTACCAGAGGATCATAATTTTTTGGGGGGAAACTGTTTTTGACAAAGTCTGTTATAATTATTAAATATATGCATATCTAATACATCCACCATTGGATTACTTGGTTGCCAATGTACTTAATAATAAAGGGGGAAGATACAAAAAAGTTATACTGTGTTTTTCATGAGCTATTAGCAACTCATTAAAACATTACTGCAGAGTGTTAAAATATGAATTAGTAGATAAAGTCATAATGGTTTTTGCATAAAACCAATTTATTATATTTTTCTCTGGTTATTACTATTCTAAGAATCTGATTTTGGTGCGCTTATTCACAGGGAGTTGTGCCTTAGTTCAAGAGCAGTCCCATAGACCTCGCTGGGACCATTCATCTATACAAAGTTATTGGTTCCTGTGATCAGACTATCTATGGGTGCCAACTTCTAAGTTGGATCCTATTGTTCCTTTCTGACACCATGACTAATAGCCCAGTTGAATTCATAGTGAGTTACTGTGGATGATCTGTCTAAAATAATAAAAGTCATTTTCAGCTGCTCAATTATAACCTATTGCTAAGATTTATAACTCCACTATAAAAGTTAATTGTGAACCAAAATTTGGCATTCAGAGTGTATTCTCTATAGCAATTTTAAAAATAAAATAATAAATGGCACTTTAGAATTATAATGGTGGGGAATAAATATACACTTTTCCGAGGATTTTTTTTTAAATCTACCTTGGAATAGTTAACTTATAACATGCATCCATTTCACAAACTAAAAAGATAACAGCAACCACTGTATTTTATAAACAGCGTTGATAGAAATGTACAAAAGATTATTTACATATCCATCTAGTGTTATTTGGCATGACTTCAATGGAGCTGCTTTGATTTACATCAGCTGGGGATGTGGCTGAAAGCATGAAAGTTAGATAAATCAGCAAAACTAAAAGGTTGGTTTTATATCAACACTCTGAAAACATTTTTTTTAAAACTCTTATTTTGGCTTATGGAAGCAGTAATGATATAAGAAGTCTTTCACATTTTAAGCAAACAGGATTAATCAAATTAGGTACTATGAACAAAAATAATTTATATTACATTTAAATTATAAACTCTTTGGATAGGAATCTTATCTTTTTTTGTGTATGTCTGTTAAAAATCTTGATACTGTTTGCATCATATAAATAATAAAGATAATGAATTGAGTGTGGGTGCTCTCAGGAAACTAGTTGGTGATCTAGATATTTTGAATATATAAATCAGATTTCATCTCCCCTCGCCCTCTTTAAGTTACCTTCAATGACACTCTTGTTAATGAATGGCTCTAAAAGATTGTGCATGTTTTGCTTATAATATTGAGCAATTCCTCATACTATTATTTAGAATCATATAGATTATCTAATTATTTAGACTTCCAGAAGTCCTTTGATAAGGTCTCTCACAAGAGGCTATTAACAAAACTAAGGAGTCATGAGACTGAAGGCAAAGTATTGTCATGAATCAAAACCTGTTTAGGAGACTGGGCTTTTGCCATAATGGAAATTGATCTATTCAGGCTAGATAAAGGGGCAAAATTATGGCAGATTAAAGTCAATGTTATAAAGGTGAACAGGTGCACATTGGGGGAAACCATTTAAATCACAGATACAGCTATGCTAACTACAGCCATCTCGATTAAGGAAAGAGACCACTGTTCCCTCAGATCTTTTCCATTCATGTGTGGATTTTTTCCATCCATGAGCAGAATAAATTTTGGTTATGTGCACCTAGATATGTGAATGTGCACCACCAGTAGAAACAAAAAACTAGTTGTGGGCACTCTGTTAATTATCGGAATAGCATTTGAATCTCTCCTGAAGAGCTGCACAAGCACCTAGTTACAAGGAATACTGAAAGATACTGGAATGTCACTTCAGATTGCTCAAAGACTTCTGTTCAAAGTGCATCTATTGTCAAAAAATAAAACAAAATTTTACGGTGCATAAGGAACAAGATGGAATGATACAAAGATAATGCAGGGACTGTTCTTTATTAGGATACTGATCCCTATTACTCAAAATTAAGAAATCATTTTAAAGTTATTTGCTGTCATAGCAACATTGTAATAACTGTTTAGTTCTGGTTGACTATTACCATTTTTTAGTAGACTCTGAGTAGACATTTTTATCTTTTTTATTTTCAGGGAAAGAAGAGGGCTAAATTCTAATCTACAGAATGGTCATTGATTTTTAACAAACAAATCAATTGCTTTGCACACTTCTTCATGCAGCTTTAATTAAATCTAATGTGTTCTGTAGTGTCTTTTATGTATATGGAGATGTGCAGAACTGTGGCCCATAAGAGTGGCTGTACAGGCTGCTGTAATTTGGGCAGGTCCTTAGGGCTGTCTCTTTATGCTGGTGACTGTAGATCAAGAAAATACAAAGGGGATATAAAACCACCTTAGCCCCAAACCTCACTCTGCGCTGCCAGCTGCAAGTTTCATATGATCTTGTGGAGGCACAACAGAGTCTCATCCCAAAATCTGTTTCGGTTGGAGGTTTCTGTATATGTTTGGAAAGGCCTGAATGGTGATGTCACAGAAAGCTGAAACTTGAGTTGCAGCTCTGTTAAATTCATATTGCATGGGGAAGAAATGCAGAATCTGAGCCTTAGGTGATTACCAAAATACTTAATCAGAAAAGTCAATTCATGATTATATTACTTATTTTGAAATCATTATCTTCCTGTTGCTGATGCAAGAGCACATAATAAAAGAAAGAAGTACGTTTCAAATAGTTAGGAGTATACTTTATAATATCTGTAATTACTTTAGTTCTGCATTTTCTACAACTTGTAGAAACAAAGTTTTAACTATATTATTCTAAATGTATGCTAACTTTTTTGCCACATTGGGAACTGTGTACAATCTGGTGATTTCTTAATTTCTATAGGCATAAATACATCTCTAAATAAAAATGGGGAATAAAGCAGCAGAATTAGGTTTTGAATTTTGTATGGCAACAGCACTTCTTACCTCTTTGTTATGTGTGCCAGAAATTAAATTTCACAGGAAATAATTCCAGTAAATAACAGGAATTTTGTACTTCTAGAAATCTCTGGATATGTAGATTTCTATGTTCAGAGCCCCCTTCTGTCCCTCTCCAGCAGTCACTTTTGGGAGAGGCTTTTTCTAGATTTAATTTTGAGAAAGAGAGGGGAACTGGTTGAGATTTTGGAAGTAAGGCAGAGTGGGTGAAAGTGGTGATGAAATGGCAGGGAACAGCAAAATAAAAGACAGTTGATTTCAGGAAGGCAGACTTCAGCAAACTCAGGGAGCTGATAGACTTGCTTCCCATAGGATGTTACCTAAGGGGAAAAACAAAAGCATTGTTTTTTCACAGAAACAGTGGTAAGGACACACGAGTAAATTTTCCCATTGCATAGGGGAATATAAGAAGTATGGTATGAGACGACCTTAGCTTAACCAGGAGACCTTCAATTATCTAAAAATATAAGAGTCCTACAAAAAGTGGAAACTAGGTCAAATTACAAAGGATGATTATAAACAAATAATACAAGTATGTAGGGACAAAATTAGAAAAGTTAAAGCACAAAACGAGATCTAACTAGCTAGAGACACAAAAGGTAACAGGAAAACTTTCTACAAATACACGAGAAGCAGAAGAAAGACCAAGGATAGGGTAAGTCCATTACTCAATGACAAGATGGGGAAACAATAGAAAATGTGGAAATGGCTGAGATGTTTAATGACATCTTTATTTTGGGGTTCTGCAAAGCAAAACGAGGGGTTCTGTGAGGAGCCGGCACTCCCCCACCCCCTCTGAAAGAGAGAGAGAGCCAGCTAGCCAGCAGAGGCATGGGCGGCAAGTTGTATGGGCTCGTGGTGCCCATGCTCCACCAATATTGGGAGCTGGAGCAGGCCCTGGCCCCCCCGCGCATCCTCCCACCCCAGCCCCAGAGTGTCTCTCCCCCGTCCCATCCTATGCAACCTTCACAGAGCTCCCACTTGCTGGCTGCTGCTGCCCTGTGCGGTGTGCTCAAACCGGTGGGCGGGGAGACGCCCGCCCATGACATAACGTCACAGCCCGGGATTTTAAAACCGCTAGGCGCTGCATTGCGCCGTGCAGCTGAATTGTGAGTTCCGAGTCTGGGGACGGAGTGCAGACTCCAGCCCCGCAAAGTGTAAGGCAGAAGGTAGAGGAAGGGCTGGGAGAGGAAGGGGCTTGTGTGGAGGGGAGAGGGGGGAAAAAAGGGGAAGGCACCAAGGGACGGGGTGGAGGAGAGACAAATGCCAGGGGGACAAGTGCAGACAATGAGGAAAAAGGCAGGAGGGGAGGTGTCAGTGGGAGGGGGACAGGTTGATGCTGGGAGGGGAGAGGGTAAGGGCATTGTGGGCTAGAGGCGGAGGTGCTGGGAGAAGGCTTGAAAGAAGGGGTGGGCATGAGGAATGCCGGGATGAAGCAAGTCCATGTTTGAGGACACAGGGGCATGAGGAGAATGGGGGTAGAGGGTGGTGAGGGGGTGGGCATCAGGGAAAAAGAGGGCAAAGGAGGCAGGGGCAGTGAGGGAAGAGGAGGCAACAGGAGGTTGCAGGAGTAAGAGAAGGTGCAAGTGCCAGGAGATTCTGGGGGTGAAGCAGAACATCTTGCGCAAGAGTTCTTCTGCAAGAACATGTCCACACTGCCATGTGCGAGCTGTGCTTTTGCACAAGAGCATCTATGGCAGTGTGGACGCGCTCTTGCCCAAGAAAGTGCCGATGGCCATTTTAGCCATAGGGCTTTCTTGCGCAAGAAATTCATGTTGCCTGTCCACACTGGCCTCTTGCGCAAGAACAGTTGTGCAAAAGGGCTTATTCCTGAGCGGGAGCATCATAGTTCTTGCACAAGAAGCCCTGATTTCATACATGAGAGGGTCAGTGTACTTGTGCAAGAACACACGGCCAGTGTAGACAGGAAGTAAGTTTTTGCGCAAGAGCGGCCGCTTTGGCGCAAGATCGTGCCAGTGTAGACACAACCAACGAGAGGGAGGGGGCAGGGGCAGAGAATCAGGGCTGGCTCAGCATGTCTGCATGGTTTGGGGGATGGTGCAGGGAAATTGAGCTCAGCTGGGTTGCAAAGTGGGGAGGTCCAGGGGTGTGGGGGGGGGGGCTGGCTCAGAGCGGCTGCAGGAGGATGGAGGTGCTGGGAACTGGGGCTAGACTCAAGGGGAGGGAGGGAAAGAGAATAGGCGCTTGGCTCAGCAGTTTTGCAGGGCTTGGGGGAGGTGAAGGGAAACGGGCTCAGCTGTGCTGTGGGGGAGGTATGCAGGGAACCAGTGCAGGGCTCAGCTGGGCTGAGGTGGATGGGGGAGGGCATACGGATCAGACGGGCAGCTCAGCTGGGCTGTGAGGGGCTGCAGGTAACTGGTGCTGCACTCCCTTGGATTGTGGGGGATGGTTTTGGGGGAGGTGCAGGGAACCAGCAGAGGTGGGCAGCTTGGTTGGGTTGCAGGGGATAGAGGTGAAAAGAAGCTTAGTGCGGAGGGAGGGGGAACCAGGAGCCCTGAAATGACCTCCCCTGGTCCAAAAATCCCTCATCTGGGACCAGTCAGGTACATAGGGTGCCAGATCAGGGAGGTCCAACTCCTACCCAAGTCCTCTCCTTGCACCCTCCCTTGTAGCCAGACATCCTACCCCCAATCTGCTCCTGTTCCCTCCCCTGGCCAGACACCCTACATCCAGCCTGCTTCTGCACCCTACCTACCACCCAGACCTTGCCCACTTCGGCCCCCCACCTCCCTTCCAGATCCTGCACCTCATCCCTATCCCGCTCCTTGGCAGCCCTGCCATCCACCCTAGCACCGCTCTGGCCCCAGCACTCTGCCTCACATCCCAGGACTCAGCACCACCCTGGCTGTGGCCCCAGCACCCTGCCATCCACGCTAGCACCCAGCAGCACCCTGTTCCTTGTCCCAGCACCCTGCCAGTCACCCTAGTGCCCAGCAGGACCATGCCCCTGACACCAGCACCCTGCCACCTGCCTGCCCCAGCACCCTGCCACCTGAGCCAGCATCCTTCTACCCAGCAGCACCCTTGCCCCAGCACCCACTGTCACTCTATCCCCTATCCCCACCAGCACATTTGGGACTACATTAGTGAAGCTTGGGGGTTTTTGGAGGGGGGTTGGGTTTTTTTGCATCTCACTTGTGTGGCCCCAAGTGACTTTTCTGTGGGTCAGTGACCCTTGACTCAAAACAGGCTCCTCACCCCTCTCATAAATAAAGACAATGCTAAAACCTTTTTGAGTTTGACATATTTTATTTAAAAATGGAGCCCGGCCAACAAGCCCCCAGTTGGAGCCAAACCCCCATCTCACTGCAGCATCATAACAGTCCTGCACCACCTGACCCCAAATCTGAGCCTATCCTACACTGGAACCCCCTGTCCTGAGCCTCTTACGTCCCCAAACTCCTATATCCCCACATCCTCAGTCTTCTGCCACAACATTCCTGCATCATCCACACATCACAAATCTGTGTCCTGAGCCCATCATATTCACAACCTTCTTGTCCTGAGTCCCTCACATATCCAGGCCAGACTCCTGCACCCTCCCATCCACAAGCCCATGGCTTGCTCAGCACCCCAACCTTCCACCTGAGCCCAACACTCCTGAGCCTGGAGCCCCCTCCCTGAGCCAACATCCCCTTCTCCTGCATCCAAATTCCCTCCCAGAGCTTGTACTTCTCACCCCTTCTCACACCCAAATCCCTCATTCCCACCCCAGAGCCCGCATCTCCTGTCTCAACTTAGTGAGAGTGTATAAGGGCTGGGGATAGCAAGTGATGGAGAGGAGGGGAACAGAGCGGATGAGGCCTCAAGGAACAGAGGTGGGGGGTCTTGGGGAAATAATGTGATTTTCATGCATTGGTGGGGATTTTCATGAATTGGTGGGTCCCTCTCCTCCCCTCCCCCCCCCTTTTTTTGCTTGACAAACCTAGGGGTTCCTTGAAATTCTGAAAAGCTGAAAAGGGTTCCTCGGCCAAATAAAATTGGGAAACACTGATCTAAGCCATTAGTGGTTATTTTTGAAAAGTCATGGAAGATGGGGAGTGATTCCAGAGGACTGGAAAAGCAGATGTAGTGCCCATCTGTAAAAAGGGAAATGAGGACAACCAGGGGAATTACAGACCAGTCAGCTTAACTTCTGTATCAGGAAAGATAATGGAGCAAATAATAAAGCAATCAATTTGCAAACATCTTTTGGAAGACAAGGTGATAAGTAATAGTCATCATGGATTTGTCAAGAACAAATCATGTCAAACCAACCCAATGGTTTTCTTTGAACGATAACAAGCCTTGTGGATAGGGGGAAGTGGTAGATGTGGCATAACTTGATTTTTATTAAGGCTTTGATACAGTCTCATGTGATCATCTCATAAATAAACCAGGGAAATGCATTTTAGAAGATACAGTACTGCTATAAGGCGGGTGCAAAACTGGTTGGAAAACCATTCCCAGAGAGTAGTTATTAATGTCATGCTGGAAGGGCATAATGAGTGGGGTCCCCCAGAGATCAGTTCTGGGTCTGGTTCTGTTCAATATTTTCTTCAACAATTTAGATAAGGGGTGGGCTAAAGGGCCTTTATGGACTGGATCCGGCCCACCAAGCGAGTTGATCTAGCCCACGGAGGCCCTGCCACTCTCCCCCTCCCCAGCCCCAGGCCAATCAGGGCCTGGGAGTGGGGGAAAGCATGCAAAGTCTCCTTCTACCCTGCCCTTGCCCTGTGAGGAGCGTACAGCACTTAGAAGTGCCACATGCTCCTGGCAGGGCGGGAGGAGACTTTGCACACTTCCCCCCTGCCCTCAGGCCAATCAGAGCTTGTGAACAGAAGGGGGAGCATGCAAAGTCTTCTCCCACCCTGCAAGAGGTCCAGCACTTCTAAGCACCATGCACTCCTTTCAGGATGGGGCAGGCTAAGAGGAGACTTTGTGCACTCCCACCCCCAGGCCAATCAGGGAAACATTTGAAGTCTCCTCCCACCCTGTAAGGAGCTAAGCACTTAGGACTCTTGCTACATTTCAGAAGCAGAAGTGCTGCGGGGAGCCTGGGGTGAGCTGGGGACTCAAGCAGTCCCCCGCTGGCTCCGCACTCCCTGTTTTTGAAATATACAAAAGCACATTTCAAAAGCAAAGCACTGCTGGGAGCATGGGGCTAGCTCCCAGGGCTCTTGTACATTTCAAAAGCAGGGCACACGGGGCCAGCGGGGAACTACTTAAGTCTCCCACTGGCCAAGCTCCCTGCAGTGCTTTCCACCTTTGAAATGTAACAAGAACTGGCAGGGATCTTGCTACATTTCAAAGGCAGAGGCGCGCTCATCGACTAATCAAATAGTCAGTGCAAATTACACCGTCTATCTGATTAGCTGAATAATCTGAATTTAACATCCTGAACAAGGGGGATACCTATAAAGACAGAACAAGAAGCCCTGGTCTTAAATTGCAGTAATGGAGGTTTATGTTGAACATTAGGAAAAACTTGCTAACTGTAGGATGGTCAAACACTGGAATAAATTGCCTAGGGAGGTTGTGGAAGCTCCATCATTGGAGATATTTAAGAGCAGGTTAGACACACACCTGCCAAGGATGGTCTAGATAATATTTAGTCCTGCTGTGAGTACAGGGGACTAGACTAGATGACCACTCGAGGTCCTCATCCATTTCCATGTTTCTATGTTTCTATGGTCTATAACACTTTACAAGAACATGTATTGTAGTTTCTCTATATAATACAAATGCATCAGAAATACAGTCTCTAAATGTAATGCTGAAATCATTGCACAAGGGAAAATTGAACCCTTCCCCCCTCTCTCCATTTATCCCTCTGATAGAGCATTTCTGGCTCAAAAAATTAAATTGAAATATTCCTTCCTGGCACACTTTAATACAAAGAATAGTATGTAAATAAATATTGAAGTAGAAAAGTATTTGGGTGAAATCCTGACTCCAGTGAAGTCTGTGGGAGTTTTGGCTTTAACTTCTGCAGAACCAGGATTTCACTCTCCAGGTTAGGTCTTTGAATTTGCCTGCTAGGTCGACTGTTTCTTAGTGCTGTGCACTGAACATCTGTTCCTAAGGCAACTGCATGCAATTACACCTACCCATACATTTTAAAAAAAAGATCCTGAACTCTATTGAAGAACTCTATTTAAATATAGAATAATTTACTACTTTAACAGATGTGCAAATTTAATTTTGTTTCATCCTTCACTTGCAATTTAAATACTATTTCATATTTTGTCCTGAGATTAGTGAGGAATATTTCTTTTTCCCTGTGGATGCTAAATACACTCTGTTTTTAAGAGGAATGGGGAAAGAATATGTAGACAAACATGTATACACCCACTCTTTCTTTCTCACTCATTAACTCTATCTGAGAGCAAAAATGAAATTTTCTAATTGGCACATCCAAGGAAACAATCAATAATACACTGAAAAATATATTAATCAACATAGCAACTCCTCAAGTGTGTCTAACGTATTTTAAACAGAGGAATCAGGCCACATCAATTAGTATGTGAACGAAAGCATTAAATGTTAAAGATAAATAGGCTTGACCTTTTCATAGCCTATTCCGGAGTAGGATGGTAGAAATAATGGAATTCTTTGCAGAAAGAAATAGAGATGAGGATGGTGGGTAGTAGGAGAGCATTAAAATGTTCTGGAAGAAATTCAAAATGGCAAAAAAAGGCAAGACAAATTTTAAATATACTGTAATTTTATGTGACTTGTTGGATTTTGGTTATTCTTAAATCTATCTAGCCCCAAAAAGTGTAAATAATATACAGTGTGTGTCTTGGAGGAATGTCTAATTCAAGTTTAAAGTCTGCCTAATGAAGACTGCTTGGCTGTTCAGATTAATGCATTAACCTCTGTCCTTCCAGATTTTATTTTAAAGACCTAATCTTTCAGTCTTTACTCTGGTGAAATTCTGGTGAAGTTGATGGGAGTTTTTCTTGATCGAGGAAAAGAGTGAGCCTCCACTGTATTTAGGTCCTAAATGAAAATGAGTTTTCTGGTCGAATTGTAGTCCTTAATCAATTCCTGACCTCCACACAGTTTACTAGGGAAGCATTCACAAAGCTCCACACATGAATGGAAGAACAGAGGTGTTAATGTGTCAGGACAGTGGTGAATTGGCAGGATTCTGGAGGAGAACACTGTAATGTGCCTGCTTGTACAATGTTTGGTTTCAACTGAAGCTTTTTGCTTTCTTGATAAGCACCAGGTACTATTATAATACCAGATTATTGTCCCATGTTCTGGTGGCTTTGTGCCCCTCAGGAAGTGCAAAGTGGCAGGAATCTGATCTCAGTTGGCCATCTGAGAATTCCCCTGGATGTGCTCAGCTAATGTAAACTATGATAGCCAGCTCCCGTGTCAGCTGACTCCCCTTTCCTCCCTATGCAGAGGAGTGGGACATTGTGTGCTTGTGCTCTGACAATCCTTCACAAGCCTGTGTTCCCTTAGGGACCATAACCATCAGGTGTAATTATGGCAGTCTAGTGGCCACTTTAATTCATGCTGGGCTGAAGTTACTTGAGAGCCAGGGAACTATAATTGACTCCCTGGCTGGTCCCACCCTCTCCTTTTCTGAGCAGGTCTTGGTGTTGAGCATGACCGCTGAGGGGGGAGGGAATGCAAAGGGGGCAATTGCCCCAGGGCCTGGCAATTCTAAAGGGCCTGGGACTCCTGGCCACCTCTACTACGACAGTGGCAGCTGGAGCCCTGGGCCATTTAGAATTGCCACCAGAGCACCAAGTGGCACATTGCAGAGACCCGCGTCGTGCACTCCAGCCAGCTCTAAGGGCCAGCAGAGGGCTGCTCCAGTCCTACCCCTTCTGACTGAGGCCCCACCTGTTCCAGGAGAGGAGAAGAGAGGAGGAGGAAGGGAGACAGAGACAGACAAGAAGCCCAGCAACGATCTTGTTGGTTTGCCTGATGTTGCGTTTTTTGGATGAGAGGATAATTGGCTGAATGACATTAACCAAAATCACTTACATTGTTAATAGCCAGAATTTTGCCTTTAAATTAAATTTAGATCAAGGAACTTATCCCAGGCTTTGCGTGGATGTGGGAGGCATTGTTAAGCCTTACGTATTTCCAATATCCTGTCCTGGGGACAAGACACAGTAGTTCCTCCCGCTGAATGGCTGTGTAGTAACAGGATGTATGAAAGGACATTGGATTTCATGATAGCTTCTTTCACTTCACATCTGTCTTTTTTAAACAGTGTAAGGTTGAACCACTTGGGCTGCCATCCAACTATTCTCAGTACATTGCACTGCTACACTCCCATTGGCAGCCAAGTTTAATAGAAAAGAAAAAGAACTACATAGGATTGAATATAATGGGGATCTTGAGTGTTTGACACTGGAGCTTTAGTCTTTTTTTCTATTTGTTTACAGACATAATAATTCTGCCGTCTTATTAGAAAGATTTTAATAGGTAACTTCTTTATGGGAGAAATTTAGAACTTTAATTAGGACATTTATTTTTGCCTGCTATTGAGTTAAATATTTTTTCCTATAATGCCGTGTTTATAAATTCTTGGGATTAATAGGTAAACACAGTTTAAATTTCATACTGTTTTCACTTCCTACTTCTTTTATCACTTTCGTTGTATTTCTGTTAGTCGTGAAAAAATGGGGATATTATCCAGTGGCCAAAGTAATACCTGTACATTCTCCTTTCTGGGACTCTAAAGTGATATTTCTCTAGTGCATGATGTGTCCACTTTGTTTTAAAAGGAGTTTAACTCAATTTATCTTTGATGTAACTTCGTTTCGTTCACTGGACTGATGTGTATGTTTTAGAATCTGTCTGTTTGTTCAAGAACACCACCTGAACGGTAAGAGCTAGGACCGTGAAATTCAGTGCATAGCTTCCTCTTATCATAACTTAAAGCAAGGTAAGGATTTGGTTGTGCCAGGAAACAGTGATGTGCCTGGAATGGGATAGCTGCTCATAAATCCATACAAAAAAAGACAGAATCACCAGGAAGGTGAAAGGGGCAGGCTGGGGGCATGTCCACTCCCATCCAGAACTGCCCCAGCTCCAAACCTCCCACCCCAATCACCCTTTAAGGGGTGGGGCTGAAGCTCACTCTCCCCAATTAATATGGGATCATTGCTGGCTGTTCCCCTTCCTCAGGGAGTGAAGGGACAGTGCATTTTTTCCTTCATTCTTCACTCTGGCTGGGGAGCACAGGGAGCAGACTAACCTGGACCTGACCCAACCAGGGCACATGCACCCGTTCTCTGGCTTTGCTCACTGGAGCTGCAACGGTGATGGAGAAGTGCTTCTCACCTGGACCCAAGCTGCTATGGTGAGAGAGGGCTGGGGTACTCCTCTCTCTTTGGGGCAGCCTGCATACTGAATCCCTCATCCACAGCCCCACCTCTGAGCAGTGATTTAAATGAAAAAAAACCCCCAAAATTTAATTAGGTGAAGGACCCTAACAATGCCACATAAATATTTCAGATCCCTTTCAATCAAGATTCTACAGATGAATATGGCATCATCTGTGAGAGCAAGAACCTCCCATGCCTAGCTACTAGAGAATGTGGCAGGAGCGACCGGGGCTAGTACAAGGCTGTGATATTACTTCCTATCCTGCCCTCCTGCTCAAATCCTAAGGTGCTCATTTCCATCTGAGTACTGAAGAGCAGCAGAAGATTGTAATGAAGGGCAATAACAAGCTGAGATGATGGGTCGACCTGAGCAGCAGGGGTTGCAGCTGAATGCTGTCACCATTTCTCAGTGTCTGAGAACACCCACTCAGAGCAGATGAAAGTCCTTTACCTACGGTTTTTTTTTTTTTAAATGTGCCACTTCCCTTCCCTAAGGACAAGCGTCTTACCTGATATGACAGGCTCTGAAAGCTCCTGGGTACCTTGAGTGACTGGCACATGCAACCTGAGGTGAAAATGAAACTTAGCCATCCACTGTGGTAATTCTGTAAATATTATTCAATTAACCCTGTGTAGTCTTCCAAAAAAGCGCTAGGGCCAAAGGAAGGATTTGACAATGGGTTGGATAAACCTTCTTTGCAGTTGGTTGGCAAGTATGAGGGAACTGAGGCAGGATCTCAGTTTTCATTTTTATACTGTACTTAGATCAGACACACCCATCAGTGCATCAGACACTAAGTACAAATCAGGCAGACTGGAACTAAGAAGCTTCACTTTCCACACCTAGTTTTCAGGTTGTCTCAGGTGAGTGAGCAGTAGGATCTGTCCAACCCTATTCATATAATTTTCTTGCTATCAGAGTGTGTCCCTTAGGTATGGTATTGGCATCTCTGATAACATTTCACTCTTCCAGGTACAGTGTCAGCTTCTTGTCTTGGACCTGAAGGTGGTCCCTAGTTTTCCCCCTCATTCTTCTGTCTCAGTTTCTCCCTCTCCTTCCCCTCCTTTGTCTAACACTCCTCTCTTCTCCTCTCAACTGCCAATATATTTTCCCTTCTTCTGTTCAGCGATTGCATCTATCACTGTGGTACCCTCTGTCTCATGATAGCCAGCTGCACTGCACAGTTATAGAAAGCAATACACAGGAGGAAGAACTATGAGCCTCCATCTAGGGAGAGGATAGAGAACATACAGCCAGCACTGGCAACACAGAAGGGTAGGAATAAACAGCCACTAGCACACAATGACAAGTGAGGTGAGTGTGGCATCTCCTGTCTTCCAAGACTGTGAATCCTGAGCATAAAGCCACAGAGGGCAAAGTACATAAGAACATAAAAGTGGCCATACTGGGTCAGACCAAATGTCCACCTAGCCCAGTCTCCTGTCTTCCAACAGTGGCCAATGCCAGATGTCTCAGAGGGAGTAAACAGAACAGATCCAGAATGATCCCTCCTGTCATCCATTTCCAGTCTCTGACAAATTGCGGGTAGGGACACCATTTCTACCCATCCAGGCTAATAGCCATCAATGGACCTAACCTCCATGAATTTATCTAGTTCTCTTTTGAACCCTGTTATAAAGGCCTGGACTTCACAACATCCTCTGGCAAGGAGTTCCACGGGTTGATACTGAGCTGGGTGAAAAAACCCTTCCTTTAGATTGTGTTAAACTTGCTCCCTATTAATTTTATTTGATGACCCCTAGTTCTTATATTCTGGGAACAAGTAAACAATTTTTCCTTATTCCCTTTTTCCATATCGGTCATGATCTTATAGACCTCTATCATATCCCCCATAGTCTCCTCTTTTCTAAGCTGAAAAGTCCCTGTTTTTTTAATTTCTCTTCATATGGGACCTGTACCAAACCCCTAATCATTTTTATTGCTCTTCTCTGAATCTTTTCCAGTGCCAATATGTCTTTTTTGAGATGAGGCAACCACATCTGTATCAGTGTTCCCTCTAAACTGTGCAGTTGCACAGCTTCACAGGTAATTAATCAGCCCCACCCAGTCAGAGACTCAGGGGATCCATGCAGGGATCTGACTAACTGGGTGGGGCTGATTAATCATTTGTGAAGCTGTGCAACTGCACAGCTTAGAGGGACCACTGATCTGTATGTAGTATTCAAGATGTGGGCATATCATAGATTTATGTAGAGGCAATAAAATATTCTCTGTCTTATTGTCTATTCCTTTTTAATGATCCCTAAGGTTCTGTTTTCTTTTTTGACTGCTGCTGCACATTGAGTGGACGTTTTCAGAGAACTATCCACAATGACTCGAAGATGTCTCTCTTGAGTAGTTATCGCTAAATTAGTTCCCACCATATTGTATGTATAGTTGGGATTATTTTTTCCAATTTGCATTACTTGACATTTATCAACATTAAATTTAATTTGCCATTTTGTTGCCCAATCACTTAGTTTTTGAAGAGCTCTTTTTGAAACCCTTCACAGTCTGCTTTGGTCTTAACTATCTTGAGCAGATTAGTATCATCTCCAGATTTTGCCACCTAACTGTTTATCCCTTTCTCCAGATAATTTATAAATGGGTTGAATAAGATTGATCCCAGTACGTACCTTTGGGGGACACTACTAGTTACCCCTCTCCATTCTGAAAACTTACCATTTATTCCAGGGGTGGGCAATAATTTTTGCCTGGGGGCCACTTCAAAATTTTTTGAAGTAGCCCTGGGCCACCCCTGAAGGGGCAGGGCCTAAACAAGAAGGGGTGGAGCATGGTCTGGGGGTGCAGGAGCCTGTTTGCCCCCCCTTCCCACTAGGCACCTATGCCCTGGAAGAGGCTTGGCATGCTCCCTCACCCCCAGGCCAATCAGATCCTGGCAATGGGGGAGTGCAAGAAGCCTCCTCCCACCCTGCGAGGAGCCCGTGGCACTTTGAAGTGCTGCAGGCTCCTCCCAGGGCCGGGGCAGTATGAAGGAAGCTTCACGCAGCTCCCCCACCCTTAGGCCCTGATTAGTGGGGGAGCATGAAAAGCCTCCTCTGTTCTCCCCTCTCCTTCTTCCCTTCCAGCCCCCTCTCCGCCCCGCCCCTCCCCCCCCCCCGTGAGCAGAGCGCAGTGCTTCAAAGCACCATGTGCTCCTAGTGGGGCAGGAGGAGGCTTCATGTGCTCCCCGCCCCCAGGCCATTTAGGGCCTGGGGGGACGAAGGAGCAGCCAGGCCTCTGTGGGCTGGATCCATTCGCTTGGCGGGCCAGATCTGTCCTACGGAGGCCGTTTTGCCCACCTCTGGTTTATTCCTACCTTTTGTTTCCTGTAACCAGTTATCATTCCATGAGAGGACCTTCCCTCTTATCCCATAACAACTAACTTTACTTAAGAGCCTTTGATGTTGAGGGATCTTATAGAATCATAGAATCATAGAATAATAGGACTGGAAGGGACCTCGAGAGGTCATCGAGTCCAGCCCCCCGCCCTCAAGGCAGGATCAAGCTCCGTCTACACCATCCCTGACAGATGTCTATCTAACCTGTTCTTAAATATCTCCAGAGAGGGAGATTCCACCACCTCCCTTGGCAATTTATTCCAATATTTGACCACCCTGACAGTTAGGAATTTTTTCCTAATGTCCAATCTAAACCTCCCCTGCTGCACTTTAAGCCCATTACTCCTTGTCCTGTCCTCAGAAACCAAGAGGAACAAATTTTCTCCTTCCTCCTTGTGACACCCTTTTAGATATTTGAAAACCGCTATCATGTCCCCCCTTAATCTTCTTTTTTCCAAACTAAACAAGCCCAGTTCATGAAGCCTGGCTTCATAGGTCATGTTCTCTAGACCTTTAATCATTCTTGTCGCTCTTCTCTGTACCCTTTCCAATTTCTCCACATCTTTCTTGAAATGTGGCGCCCAGAACTGGACACAGTACTCCAGCTGAGGCCTAACTAGTGCAGAGTAGAGCGGCAGAATGACTTCACGAGTTTTGCTTACAACACACCTGTTGATACAACCTAGAATCATATTTGCTTTTTTTGCAACAGCATCACACTGTTGACTCATATTCAACTTGTGGTCCACTATGACCCCTAGATCCCTTTCTGCCATGCTCCTTCCTAGACAGTCGCTTCCCATCTTGTATGTATGGAACTGATTGTTCCTTCCTAAGTGGAGCACTTTGCATTTCTCTTTATTAAACCTCATCCTGTTTACCTCTGACCATTTCTCTAACTTGGTAAGGTCATTTTGAATTATGTCCCTATCCTCCAAAGAAGTTGCAACCCCACCCAGTTTGGTATCATCTGCACACTTAATAAGAGTACTCTCTATCCCAATATCTACATCATTGATGAAGATATTGAACAGTACGGGTCCCAAAACAGACCCCTGAGGAACTCCACTTGTTATCCCTTTCCAGCAGGATTTAGAACCGTTAACAACAACTCTCTGACTACGGTTATCCAGCCAATTATGCACCCACCTTATCGTGGCCCTATCTAAGTTATATTTGCCTAGTTTATCAATAAGAATATCATGCGAGACCGTATCAAATGCCTTACTAAAGTCTAGGTATATGACATCCACCGCTTCTCCCCTATCCACAAGGCTCGTTATCTTATCAAAGAAAGCTATCAGATTAGTTTGACATGACTTGTTCTTCACAAACCCATGCTGGCTATTCCCTATCACTTTATTACTTTCCAAGTGTTTGCATACGATTTCCTTAATTACCTGCTCCATTATCTTCCCTGGGACAGACGTTAAACTGACCGGTCTATAATTTCCTGGGTTGTTCTTATTCCCCTTTTTATAGATGGGCACAATATTTGCCCTTTTCCAGTCTTCTGGAATCTCCCCTGTCTGCCATGATTTTTCAAAGATCATAGCTAAAGGCTCAGATACCTCCTCTATCAGCTCCTTGAGTATCCTGGGATGCATTTCATCAGGACCTGGTGACTTGCTGACATCTAACTTTCCTAAGTGATTTTTAACTTGTTCTTTGTGTATCCTATCTTCTAAACTTACCCTCTCTCTGCTTGTATTCACTACGTTAGGCACACCTCCAGACTTCTCGGTGAAGACCGAAACAAAGAAGTCATTGAGCATCTCCGCCATTTCCAAGTTCCCTGTTACTGCTTCTCCCTCCTCGCTAAGCAGTGGGCCTACCCTGTCCTTGGTCTTCCTCTTGCTTTTAATGTATTTATAAAAGGTCTTCTTGTTTCCCTTTATGCCTGTAGCTAGTTTGATCTCATTTTGTGCCTTTGCCTTTCTAATCTTGCCCCTGCATTCCCGTGTTGCTTGCCTATATTCATCCTTTGTTAGTTGTCCTAGTTTCCATTTTTTATATGACTCCTTTTTAATTTTGAGATCATGCAAGATCTCCTTGTTAAGCCAAGCTGGTCTTTTGCCATATTTTCTATCTTTCCTACACAGCGGAATTGTTTGCTTTTGGGCCCTTAACAACGTCCCTTTGAAATACTTCCAACTCTCCTCAGTTGTTTTTCCCTTCAGTCTTGCTTCCCATGGGACCTTACCTACAAGTTCTCTGAGCTTATCTTGTCAAAGACTTTCTGGAAATTAAAGTACACTATATGGATCCCCCTTGTCCACATGTTTGTTGACCCCCCTCAAAGAACTCTAGTAGATTAGTAAGGCATGATTTCCCTTTACAGAAACCATGTTGACTTTTACCCAACAAATTATGTTCATCCATGTGTCTGACAATTCTATTCTTTACTGTAGTTTCAACTAATTGGTGCAGTACTGACGTTAGACTTACTGTTCTGTAATTGCAAGGATCACCTCTATATCGTCGTCTATTGCAAAACATAGGAAAACCAGGAAAGACAACCTTTATTTCTTTTCAGCCTTTAGGTATATCACTTTTACAAAAGAATTAAGGAAGGAAAAGTTATCATAGCTCTTGCCAATCATTTATTCTAGTCCGTCCCAGTGAACAGTATGGTATTTTCTGCTGAACCAAGCCTTACAGTACTGCATAAACAATCGCTGTAACTCACTGGTCTCTGTGGGATAGATGTCCCCCTCTGTGCGTAATTTACAGAAAATGTGATTCTGCTACAAATGCTAACTACAGAATCTTAGTTCTTAGTTCAAGCGGTAGAAACCAGACGTCTCTATTTCAGCACCCAGTGTCGGCCAAGGTGGTGTCCATCACATATGGTTAGCGTGTATTATTTAGAATAAAAAAAACTCCATTGAATGCAAACAATAATTTGCATCGTGTCAATTAGGAGAGTGGAAGTGAATGGGTTAAAAATCAGACAGAGGAGAAAAAAATCTGAGAAGGATCAATATCTTACTATACACCAATGGCCTAGAGGACAGACTACAGAGCAAATTGTGTTCTGTCACAAAAGCACCATAATGAGGAGGCCTAGCTGATCACAAAAAGGCTATTCCAAAAGCACAGAGAGAAATGGGGCATTTGTGGCTTACACAACTTTGCATAAAATGTGTGAATTAATGAGAATAAGGTTGAAAATGGTAAATAGGGGTTGTTTCTGAATGGCAACAAGCTAAAACTCACTGATTAATTTTTGTTATTTATTACAAGGTCTATACAGACTCTAGGAACTAATACAAATAATGGCAAAATGCATGCAAAAACATAGCCTTGGAACAAAAGATTGTATTGTTCAGTAAATGTAGTTGCCCATTTAACATTTAAGAATAAAATATAAATCACAGAATCATAAAAGTGTAGTGCTGGAAGAGAGCTTAAGAGTTCATCTAGTCCATCTAATGATGCTATTATTAAATATACCCAGACTCACTCTTACAGCTGCTTATCCAGCCTGTTCATAAAAATCTTCAGAGACAGGGTTTCCACAGTCTGTCGTGGGAGCCTATTCCAGAATTTAACTATCCTTATAGTTAGAAAGTTTTTCCTTGTATCAAATCTAAATCTCCTGTGCTGCAGATTACTACTTGTCCTACCTTCAGTGAACAGGGAAAACAATCACTGGGCTCATTATAGCAGACCTTGATATATCTGAAGATTATCAGCTTTCCCCTTAGTCTTCTTTTCTCAAAACTAAACATTCCTAGCTTTTTAAATTTTTCCCTCACAGGTCAGGATTTTTAAACCTTTTATCATTTTTGGACTCTTTCCAGTTTGTCCACCTCTGTCTTAAAGTCAGGCACTCACAATGGCTGAGGCTTTACCAATGTTGAGTGGAGCAGAACAGTTATCTCCCATGTCTGTCTTCTAACACTTCTGTAAATATATCCAAGTTATTAGCATTTTTCACAAATGTATTCACATTGTTGTCTCCATTTTTAATTTGTGATCCACTATAACACCCAGATACTTTTCAGTAGTACCATACCAATCCAGTTATTCAACTGGATATTTTATATTTTGTGTTTTGATTTTTCCCTTCCTAATTGTAGCATTTTGCGTGTTTCTTTATTTAATTGCATTTTCTGGATTTCAGGCCAGTTCTCCAATTTTTTTCAATCCTTCCCAGCTTGTTGTCTGGGATTTATTGTAAATCTGCAGATTTTGTAATCATATTCTCCACTCCATTGTCCAATTCACTAAGGGAAATGTTGAAAAGTACATACCCAAAACAGCCCCCTGCTGCATCTCTGTAGGTATACATCTTCCCTGTTGGACACTGAACAATTGATACCTTTTGAGTATGGTCTTTCAACAATTCTGCCCTCTCTTCACAATAATTTCATTTAAACAATATTTCCATAGTTCCTGACAAACCCATATTGCTTATTTCTTATCAATCTATCATTCCCTGTGTGCTTAACAAATGGATTATTTCATAATTTGTTCCAGTATTTTTTTCAGAGATCGACATTAGGCTGATTAATCTATGACTCCCTGGGTCCTCTGTTCCTTTTTTTAAAGATTGGTACTATCTTTGCACTTGTCCAGCCCTCTGGGATTTCACCTGTCCTCTGTGAATTCTCAGAAATAATCACAAACTGTTCCAAGATTGATTCAGCTGGTTTCTTAAGTACTCTACAGTCAATTTTGCCAGTCCCCAATGTCTTCAATATACCTCACTTACCTGCAAGGGCAATGCATGAGGGAAGACCAAGGGGACACATAACCTCCATCCCCCCAAACTTTGTGGGTGAGAAGGATAAGGAGCCAGAGCTTCTGTGTGGTCTTGGGAACTACTGGGGGGGGTGCCCTAGTGCCCATAGCAGGGGTTGCCCTCCTCACACACAGCAGCAGTGGACAGGGAGTGGAGCAACATGGCTCTGCTCTCCTGGCTCCTGGCTGCATCCTTCTGACTACTCCCCTGCACTCACCAGTGGAAAATGGAGCAACACGGCCTGGAGCTGTGGGAGCAGAATGAGCTAGGACCATGTCGCTTTGCTTTATCTCACCTCCACCAGTGAGTGCAGGGGGTCCTGACCTCTGCTGCTGGTACCTGGACCCACACTAGACCCCTGAGACACGTTGCTCGGAGAAGAGGGTTTGGGGAAAGAGGCAGAGTGAGGGTGGAACAGGGATGAGGTGGGGAAGCAGGTGGAGCAAGGGCAGGAAGATGCGGGGAAGGGCCTGAGGCAGAGGGTCCCAGTCCTCTCCCGGGCTAGGGCTGGTGCAGGGCAGATTCCAGTGGGGAGGCAGTCACAGGATTGGCCCCTCCCCTGTGTCCTTCCTTTCCAGTCACTCTTGCTGCTTTGTGTATTTTTAAATTGTTCTTTTCCCTATTCTGGCTTGTGTTCCTTCCCCCTTTTTATTAATATTATTTTGATTAAGCCTCTAGTTACAATAAATCTTTTTAGTGAAGACTAAAGCACAATAGGCATTAAACAACTCAGACTTCTGGATGTATTCCGTTGTCAGTTCTCCTCTACCACTTAGTAGTAAACCTTTGTTTTTCTCTTGCTTCTGATGTATTTAAAGGACCTCTTCTTATTGCCTCTTATTTCCCATGCTCAATGTAACTCAATTTGTACCTTTGCCTTTTTGATTTTGTCCCTCCATGCTTGTGCTATTCTTTTGTATTCCTACTTAGCAATGTGTCCATTATTCCACATTTCGTAGAATTATTTTTTTATTTTCAAGTTAATCAGTAGCTATGTTGGTCTTTGATTATTTGTCTCATCTTTCCTTTGCATCACAATAGATTGCAGTTGTGCTTTTAATACTGTCTCTGAGAAACTGTCAACTCTCCTGACCTCTTTTTCCCCCAAGATTTTCTCCTGAAGGGAACTTATCTGCCAGTTCTCTGAGTTTTTGTCTGCTTTTTTGGAGTCTATTGTCCTTTTTCTGCTGCTCATATCTTCCTTTATGTAGAAACATGAAATCTGTCATTTCATGATCACGTTCACTCATAATGTCTTTACTCCTCAGATTCCCAACCAGTTCCTCCCTGTTAATCATTATCCAGTCTAAAATGGCAATTTCTGTAGTTACTTCCTCTAGCTTCTGAAAAAAAGAAGTTGTCCTCAATATATTCCAAGAGATTATTGGACACTTTGTGTTTTTCTGTATTTTTCCAGCAGATAGCCAGGTAATTGAAGTTCTTCATTACTACCAAATTTTGTGTGAGGTATGTTTTGTTGTTTGTTTCAGAAATGCTTTATCCACCTCTTTCTCCTGATTTGATTGAGGCTCCTACCATGACATTGCCTCTTCACGAGAGACTTTCAATTGGTCTGTATCTCTCCTCCTTCTGGACTCCAGAACAAGTGCATCTATATTGATTATTATTCTTTCTCCTCCTTTCTTTTTACTCGTCTTTGTCATAAACAAGCTATATCCCTCTATACTGGGGTGGGCAATCATTTTTAATGCGGCGGTGGCACACCAAGATTTTGCCAAGTGGTCAAGGGCTACACTTTTAGGGTCTGGGTCGGAGGATGAGTGCAGAAGGATGCTTGGGGTATGGGACAGGAGTTCAGGAGGGGGTGTGGGGTCTGAGAGGAAGTTTGGGTAAAGGAGGGGGTTGTGATCCAGGGAAGGGGGCATGGAGTGCAGGGTCCAGGAGGGGATATGGGTGCAGGAGAAGATTCTGGCTTGGGGGAGAGACATAGAACAGGGTGCAAGTTCTAGGAAGGAGTTGTGACCTGCCCCTGTCCCCAGCAAAATTTCTCAGCCCCTATTGTCTGAAAACTGGCCAATGGGAGCTGAGAGATTTTGTTGGGTGGGGGCAGCATGCAAAGTCTCCCTCCTCCCTCCCAGCCATCCAGAGCAGAGAGCAGCTAGCTGTTTAAAGCATGAGCTGCTCTCTGCCTAAGGATCCTGTCGAGGCAACCGTGGGCTGGATCCTGTAGCTTGGAGGGCCGGATCTGGCCTGTCGGCAGACTTCTGACCACCCCTGCTCGTTACCAATATTCTAGTAGTGACATTTATCCATCAAAACCAGTGAGGCCAATTTACTTATTATTTAGCTTAGTTCCAGTTATTTTTGTTTATTCCCCTTATTTCTTACATTTGTGTGTAGAGATCTAAGATGTTGAGTAGATTGCTCCAAAGTTTTTCCTTTTGTTACTTCTATGACCCTACTGTAATGTTGTCTCCTATTCACCACCACCATGAAAATCTAGCTTTTAGCTAAGGTCACCCTTTTTATACCTACTGGTGGGTGGGCTTTTGTCACCTGTCCCCTTAACACCACATTCTACAATCCCATGCCCTTCAATCTACCCCGTCCTCAAAAGTCTAACAAAATTGTGTCCTGAAACATCTTTTCAGAGCAAAAGAGACAGCATTGTAAAGCTGAGGATTCCTCTGGGAAAATAGCCTGCTAGCCAACCTATATATTAGGGGGACTTTTTGATTGGGTAACTCCACATTGTAATATGACACATGGATGGCTGTTCTTTTAGATAGATACCTTTTTTAACGGCACTAAGGATTGTACATTACACACTGACAAAATGTTGGGACTTAAAAAACTAAGTTCAGTGTCCGGAGGAAGGTAGTAAAAAAACCCAGATCACTGCAAGAAGAAATAAAAGAGAAAAGAAATAAAATAAGACAAGAAATAAAATACAAAACAAAAGAGATCGTAGCTGCTTCTTAAGATTGTTAGTAGTGATAAGCAGGAATATTGGATACAATTGGCAAAAATGTAACTTTGATACAAATCTGGTGAAGACAAGGGTGTTAAAGAGGTATTTGGACTGAATAATGAGAGAGACATTGAAGAATGGCAAAGGTTCAGGAGAAGGCAACAAGAATGCTAAAAGATCTGAAGAGTTTTATATCTAAGAGAAAAACTAGCTTTCTTGTCCAGTGGAAATGTGTTTGAGGTGTTAGGTGGGGATTTAGGAATTGGGCTAATGTCCCTCGTTTGTGACAGTATGACCTGCCCATATGCTCTGGTCAGGTGCTGTCATGTGGCATGAGCTCAGAATAGTGTCAGTTATGAAGTCTCAGTTGTCCAGGTCGAGAGTTTACAAGAGTCTTTTTGTGCAAGCAGCTGGTTCTTCTCCAAGCAGCTTTCTCTCCTCTTACTCAAGGATCTTCCTTCTATTCTTTCTTTTCTTTCTGGAGTTCTCAGCATGGTCCCTGTCCCACGTACCTTCATCTGCTTATTCATTCCTACCCTTCTATGGTCTTTGGCTGGCAACTCCCTTCCAGCCATCAGATTTGTACAGAGTAGCAGTTGGGAGGAGGGCCGGGGGAAAAAGGAGATTGGGAAGGAGCTTACTCTCTGAATTCCCACCCATCACCACAGAAACACACTTGTCACCAACTAGCGGGGACAGCACATGGCTTGGCCACTATCAACAGTGCTTTACCAGTTAGATAGGGGGACCCCTCAATTTTGCCTTTTGTTCTTTGTTTTCTTTCTGGATTTCCTGGTCTGGTCCCCCATCTTGTGCACCATTATGTTCACCCCTGCTCATTCATTCCAACCCTTCCAAAGGTCAGAGATAATTTTGTGTCTTTGACCAGAACTCCCTGTCCCACCCAGCCAATCAGATTTGTGCAGAGTAGCAAGGAGAAGAGAGGGGGGGGAGGAGCTCTCTTACCAGAGACATGATTTATGGTATCTTTACACCTCTGAAATAATCTTATTGAAGTAGATAGCAAGCTCAAACAACAGTACATGAACTGACTCTGAGAAATTTTCACGTACCCAAGATGTATCTTTTGGTGGAAGAGAAGTTGTGCAGTAGCTTTATTTTTAATGGCGCTGCTGTTTAACTATATGTGATGATAATGTAATTCTTCTCAGCAGGAGAAGCAAATCCCACTTAAACCCCACAAAGTTAGGCTTAGTACCTTTAATATGGATAGGACTTGAGTTAAGCCCTGCCCTTAAGCATCTCCCTCTAAACCACACGCTTTTCAAAGCCATGTATGCTTACTTGGCTATCATAAGAATGCTAGGTCTTTTCATTACAAAGTCACATCAACAAACTTGCATTAAAAAAGTCAGCTGTTGCTTTTGAGAGCATGCATGAGGGAAAATAAAGCAATATTATAAAGTCTAGGGACCAGATCTGGAAAAAAATCCTTACCAGGAAAACATGTCACCTAATCACAGCAGAAATTATCTGAACCCAAAGTCTTGCAAAAGTTAAAGAGAATAAGAAAACCCCTAGAATAAAACATTTCCCTTACTGCATAGCATATCTAAAACATACAGAATACAAACATACTAGACTTAGCAGAATTAAATTTTTATATTTTTAAAAATATTTTTGACCGATAGTATCAATGTTTACTTTTAAGAATTTAAAAAAATTTTATTTAAACTTTCAGAGCAGGATGAATTTGTGGGAGGAATGTCATGCGATTACTTAGTGATAGCTGATACTGAGATTCAAAAGGGTAAACTTTATAAGCCGTTAAAATATAAAAGAGCAACAGGGTATATCAAAATATACAAAGTAAGTATCCTCAGTCAACAAATCATACCTGTTTTTACTATTCATTTGCTGGTCAATTTGTAACAAGTCCAGTTTAAAAAGTCTAAATCACTAGAATTTGACCCCAGTGAGTTCATAAGCAGTATTTTTCTTTGCCTGTTTGTATACTTTTATTATTATTAATGAAAATATTTTTCCTTCTGTTTGTGTGTGTACAGTGAAATTGACATTTACTGACATTTGATATACCAATAAAAAATCAATCCTTCCAAGCCTAGTTATATGAGAGTAGTAAGCTCCAGGATTGCAGGTTGGCACCTGCACATTCAGTGATGGAAATCTAGCCGATGGGAAGGCACACATTATATTATACAATGTACTGTTGTTCCAAATAACACACTGGTTGAACCCAGTGCAGTAGGGGTGGGGAAGTTATAAAGTTCATTAATTATGTAATTCATTTACCTTTTATATGGTAGATTTAGACCTCTTCTTTCTGAGTATTTTACAGTAGCCTTAAATAGCCGTTTCTGTAGTCTCAGCAGTGAATGCTATACAGTTTGACAGCCAGTTATTTCAAAATGTATACAGCCTTCATACTCCTAACTGTGGCTTCTAGAAAAAAGGGAAAACTAATAAGGAGGTGTTATGGAAAAGTCAATATACTATGTTTTCTTCCTTTTCTCTTTTCCCCCTAGGTTAAATTCTGTAGAGGGCAGGAAGCAGAAAATAAATTCATGTTTTCCTAGAATAAACCACACTAGAAAAGAGAGTTTCCTGTAGCTATTATACTGATAAGTGTGTGAACATCCATAATATAGTTAAAGACTTGAAAAGATCACTTGCTTGGATGCTCAGTTGTATTTGGTGGATTTCTTATACAGGAATCCTAGTATGCATTGAATGATAATTTCAGAATACCTGCAAAACTCTAATATTAGAGTAAGGAGCACTACATAGATTTACATAGTGTAATTCAATATAGTATGCAAACGCTAATGTTAGTCTGGCTGTGCCAATTAATAGGAAGTACCATAATGTTGTTCTCGTTTCTTCCAGAACTGGGCAAATGTCTTGAACTCCTTGTGTGTCTGCCTCCCAGGAGGCTAAGTGCGCTCTATATGTACACTAGTTCAGAGAGAAGCTATAATGTTTTAGTTTAATAACTAGTCATTTATCTTGAGAATCCTGAGAGAGTGTGAAACTACAAAAATGTATTATCTGAATCGATTTAGATGTTCATTACGGATGCCTACAGCAGCCAAAGTCAACCTTGCTCATCCCACTGAAGAACTGGACCTTCCAAGGCTGTGAGAGATGTATCTTTTCCCTAGTTATGTTACTATGATTATTTTAATTCTTGATAGGAACATAGGAATTGCCATAATGGATTAGACTAGTGGTCCATCTAGTCCAGGGCCCAGATACTTCAGAGGAAGATGCAAAAAACCTTGCAATAGGCAGGCTTCCTCCTGATTGTCAATAGGTAGTTGCGAAGCATAAGAATTTATAACTGAACTTTAAAAGGACAAAACCCAGAGACAATATTAATATTTTGCAACTGGTACATTAGAGTTTCAAACATTCATACATCACCTTAAAATAATTCAAAAATTTCAATGACTATATTGATGTATAATATTTTTTAAGAACTAAATACATTTGTTATAATATATATGGGATTAAACAGAGCTCATTCTGTTGGCCTGTAAAAATCATAGCCAGTGTTACTGATAAATCTGTGAACATTCAGGTTAGTCCAGCATTCTGAAATGGCTATATACTAGAACCTCAGAGATAGAAACACACAGGGAACAGAAGTTGTTCATAACTCCAAACCACTTATAATTCTGAATAAAACATTATAGTTGTTCTTTCAAAAGTTTACAACAAAACATTGACTTAATACAGCTTTAAAACTTTACTGTACGGAAGAAAAATTCTGCTTGTAGCATCTTAATCTAACAAGCACAGAAAAAAATTCCTTATCTTGTTGAATTTTGGGGTTTTTAATCTTTACTTTTATTTTTTCAGTAGTTTACATATAACACAGTACGGTAATGTATTTGTTTTGGGGCTTTGTCTCTGCTTCTGCTTAATTGTGTATTTCAAGTTCCAAACAAGGGGTGTTGTTGTTTGGTCAATTTGTAACTCTTATGTTTGCAGATCTGAAGTTCAGCTGTATAAATATGTTGCTGGGGTTAAAACAGGGTTATACACTGGCAGCAGGCTAATGCTGAAATGGATTTACTTATTGCTAAGCAGTAAACAAAACTTAATAGCCAAAGTAAATAACAAAGAATAAATCACTTCGATTGTCCATCAGTAAATTTAATTTGTAAAATTAAAAGAAGGGAAATTTTGCAGGAATTTCTAAGAAATTTGCTTATGATATCTTTTATTTCAGGAAATACACCCATAAGAGGGGATGAGAACTAGTGATTCAGGGAAACTGGTTTAACCAAGGATATTTCTCTTTGACACTTGAAAAGAGCATGACTGTATTGATAGCTAGACCTCATTTTAAAGGAAGGACTGAAAGATTAAGAAGCTAGAATTCTATTATTTAAAGAAATGTTATTAGGTGAATGAGCCAGGTATTTTTGCAGAGAAGCAGTCATGGCTTATGATTAGAACAAAGCCTACTAGATAGTCCCCCTCAAATTTTATCAATATTTGCAATTATGCAACCCTTTTAGGCAGAACTAATACAATAAAATAGATCTCTTGGTGGCCCAATTTGAGACAATCAAATAGTGAATTAAATAAGTATTCATTTCTAACATATGCAAATCATTAATTGAATTTGCCATGGAACTCTATACAAATGATATCAATAGGTGAAATAAAAGTATTAATAGGAAAATTCTACTTAATGAGTAGCTGCAAATGTAGAAGAAGAAACCACTTCTGTTTTGTAATACTACTATGCAAAATTAGTTCAAAATTCTTTATTGGTGGCATTTGATTCCAATAAAAAATAAGCACATTTTCAAAGCGGGATCAGCTTAGTTCAGAAGGAAAAAGAAATGTTATGAATATATAGTAGATATGCCCTTTTATTAATAGCTATAGGTCCAAAATCAGAGCACATTTGAGGCTAATTACTAAATATAACATTTCAGTTGATCCAGGCAATGCTATTATCAAGCTTAATTGTGAAGAGGATTTATCACAACAGTAGCTTGATAACATAGAGCAAGGTGGGTCTTGATTCAGGATGGTCATTACTATTTCAGCATGATGAACTAGCCATGGATTTCCCAGTCTTGGAAGAAGTCCATCATATTGAGATAATGCAAGGAAGATTAAAAACATGATAAATAATTATACATATGGATGCCTTTTATTACATATTAAGGGAAAGTAAATCAGTACAAAACTTCAATCTATTCTGACTTTTGATTACCAAGGACAGTCTTGGAGGTCTCTATCATTAATGTTGTTATTACTGTGATTTGTATTATCTTAGTGCCATGGGGTCCAGTCATGAACCCAGAAGTGCTGGAACAATTTGTTTAGTGGGGGTGCTGAAAGCCACTGAACCCTGTATATAATGGAAACCACTTCAATCCAAGTATTGCTGCAGCATCCCATAACTCCCCCCCCCCACACACACACACCTATGTACTTATGAATGGACAAGGACTCCATTGTGCTCCGTGGGTTCCCAAACTGGGGGCATGAAGAAATTCCAGGGGGGGTGCAAGCCCAGCCCCTCCCATCAATTTGCCCCCCCCCCCCCCCCCCGTTGCTATTTTTGTTTTTTTTTGCTCAACAAGTTTTGCTGCTGTTTTGGGGAGGGGGGCGTGAGGGATTCTCAAAAATCAAAAAGGGGGGCTTGATGCCAAAAAGTTTGGGAACCACTGTGCTAGACACTACACACACAACAAAATGATGGTGCTCACTCTAGAGATCTTATAACCTAAATGTAAAATGAGACAGGATAGAGGAAGACAGAAACAGGAACATGCAAGGAAACAGAGATGGTACTTGTTGATAGGTACTCGAGTGAAATCATGGGCCCATTGACGTCCATGAGAGTTTTGCCTATGGTTTCACTCTAGGGTCAGGATTTTCACCTCTGTTTTCTTAGATGGAGCATAAATTGAAAGATGTATGTGGAGAAAGAGGTTATTTTATCTGTTAAAAACAAAAAAAGATGGAGGAAAAAGATTTGATATTACCCTCACATAGTATATATAGATAGAAACTCTTGAAAGCCTACTATGGCTGATTGTGTGCAAATTTGCACACATAAATATATAGTGTAAACAACTATTTTGTACTTATCTGTACTGTTCCCCCCAAAAAGCTTCCAAAATATGTACTAATTCTGTGTTGTGGAAAAAAAAAATTAAACAAACTGAAAAACCCCTCCTCTTTATTTTAACTGATTTTAGTATGCTAGGATTTAGTGCCATTGAAGTGGAGCTTTGTTGGAAACAACGTTATCACAAAAGCATGAAGTCAGGATATATTATAATGTAAAGATTGCTTTGAGTAGATTAAAAGGGGTATAAATAAAAACCTTTACCTCAAAAGTATTTCCCATAGCAGAAAGAGTGATCGGGCCTTCCATGCTCCACGTGGCGGCAGGAGCTTCAGGGAAGCATTTAGCATTGCTCTGCAGTGCTCTGCTTCCCCGTGGCTCCTGCCACTGCAGGAAATGTGGCGGTCCCTGACTGCTGCTGCAGCCTCTCACTAGACCTCCTGGCAATCCCAGAGACTGGTTCCCTTGGAGGATAGGGTGCCATTGGGGGGAAGAGAGCGAGGCAGTGGCAAGTAAGGGAAGCGCTTGGGAATGGTAACCAAGAGGCCCTCCTCAGCCCTCTGGGTCTCCCAGATTGGATTGCACAATTGCTCTGGCTGGAGACGGCCTGTGAGAAAGGAGTGTGAGACTCCTACTTTAGATAGTGTAAAGCAACTTGGAAGTTTATTGCTTCTGAGTATGTTTGTGCACTGCTTTTATTTTTTGACTATTTTTTTTTTAAACCAGAAATGTATTGCTTAAATTCTTTTGGCAACAGCACAATACAAACAGTAACTTTTTACATATTGTTCTTATAGTTCTTTTTCTCAGACCAGCCTTAATGCTTATGGGGAAAGTCCAGTCAAAATCTATAAAGGGACGATCATATTTTCCTTCAGACCCTCCTCACACCTCACCTCTTCCATATTGAGCACAGAATTTTGCAATTTAAGAATACAGATGAGTTTTTATTTTAGCTCCCAACTTGGTTTAGAAATGGGCAAATCCTGTTGTTTTTGTTATCCTGTTTCCTCCAGCTCCCACTCCAGCTCATTTGTTTGTCTTATCTACCCATTACTTTGATTAAGTTGTACACTCTGAAGAAGGGAATGTAATATGGTATACAGAACCTAGCACAAGGCTCCAATGTAGTTGGCTTCGAGGTGTCAACATAACATAAATATTAAATAATAATCAATACACAGTAATTAAATTGCAATGCCTCCATATCATTAATACATTTCTAAGGCATTATGTTATAGATCAAATAATGATTTTAAAAGAATTGTGTTTAGTACAAATATCTACTTTCAATGCATATAAAAATGATTTATATGGTACATTAAAATTGCTTAAATATATGTAATCACCCAAAATAACATATCAATTAACATATCAATTAAGAATTGTGAGTCTCTCTTTTTTTTTAAAGTCCTTAAACAAAGCCTGAACCTAAGCAGGAATATATATCAACAGAAATCTTTCTGTTCAGCCAAGGAAAAGGACAATCCAGTCATAAAATGAGCTCTTGATAGCCTACAAATATTATTCTTTGGAGAGAAAATGTTATTGATTGTAAGGCTTTTCAATTATTAAACTAGACGCAGATAGCTCTATCAGTTTGCCCAATAACTTGGATTATAATCCATTCTCTATGTGATTAAGCACAAGCAATTCAATCCCTGTATGAAAACAATAATTCTTTCCCATGTTTTTATTAGTCATGCACGCTTGAAAAACTGTGTTTATTTAATTTACTCAGGCTGGCCTGTATCAAACAAGGTCACTAGCCTGATGAGCTATAACAAGTCTTTTGTCTTTAACTCACCCTGTTATGTATGAGAATCCCAAGGGATCCCCCCAAAATACCTATACGTTGCAATAGTGCTGTGTGCCACAGTGGAGTAAGTTAAGGATGTTTGTTTCGGCTCTGCCTCTGAATCCTCTGATTATCTGGATCTAAGTTATATCTCTAATAGCATTAGAATCTGGGGAGGCACATTACCTGAGGTTCAATAGTTCATGAGACCACTAGTTTAAAGCATTATGGATTGTGCTGACTTTGGTAGAAAAGAGACATCTATAATGGTTGCATGAACTTTTCTTTAAACAACTGAAGGGTTTTTTTTTTTTGTTTTTTTTTAAAGAAAACAGGTACTCAAAGAGAAATTTTCCTTCTTATAATATGCAATAGCTATTAGATGGGATGTTACATCACTGTTTGTCATGGAAAGCTATTATGTTTTTATTTCTTGCTAGTTACTAATAGAGTATTTGTGATGGTAGTAATATTGTAATGGGAATGGGTTATGTTGTTTTCCCTGGAAAAAATGAACTGTGATTGCAAGTCAAGATTCCCCTGCATGAAGAGAGCCAGTATTCTGTTTATCTTTGATGGAAAGAAAAATGTTCAATACCAGAGGAAAATTCACATGAGGGGAATTTTAACAGGCAGCAGAACCTAGGAAGAGCACTCTAATGCTCTATGCTCCCAATTTACCACCTCTTAATTAGTTACAAAACATTGATGGCTTGCTACAATTTTCCTGGCAAACTGTAACCCTCCATTTCCCCCTAGTGGATGATGACAAAATGAAGTATTCATTATTTTTTGGAATTAGTATGCAGTAATTTAGGCCTAAATCTTTATTCCTTTTGCATATCCTTGAATTGCATTTGCAAGCTGGGTATGTACAAAACAGCATGCACATTTAAAAAAAAAAGTTGGCCTTAACACTAGTAATGGACAAATCTCCAAATAATTGAAGGTTAGAAGCTTATGCAAATCTTTTGGTCTGCAAATAGGGTCCTGAAATCTCTTCAAATGGGCCTTTTCATGAGCTTTTCATAATTCTCTTCCCTTTGGGTTAGAAATATCTTGAGTTCTTTTTTGGTATTTGTGTCTCCAGTCCTGACATGGGCAAGAAAAAAGAAAAATTTAACTGAACTTTACAAAACTCCCCAAAAGGTTTATTTCAAGGGAAGAATAAAGGTTCAGGCTAGTCCTATCATAGCCAAAGAAATTTGTGTATCCATAGTTAATAAATAAAATATTTACCAATGTACTTTCAAAGCTAAAGTGAAAGAATACTTCCTTGCTCTATTAAAATGAGCATGTTATGATAATGTTGGCATGTCAGTGTGAGTTAGATGTAAGACTCTTCATGCATAACATTTTTAAAAGAGAAAAAGCAACTAATTAATTTGAACATGCATTGCTATGCAGTCCGTCTTCCCTCAAATTCTCACAAATATGTCTGGCAAGATGAGGTACCTAATTCCCACTGAAAAGCAATGGGAGCTGGGTCCCTCAATCCCCTTTGTGCCTTTCCCCTATTCGAGAATAACAGAAATATGTGTGGCTGGAAGGGACTTTGAGAGTTAATCTAATCCAGTTCCTGTGTTGAGGCAGGACCAAACACACCTGGATCATATATGACCGGTATTTATTTAATCTGTGCTTAGAAACCTCCAATAACAAGGGTTTTATAATTTCCCTTGGAAACCAGTTACAGTACTTAATTATCCGTGTAGCTAGCAAGATGTTCCTAAACTTTGTTCTTTAAAATTGAATTGTCACTTAACTCCAAAGTCATCATATAAATGTTAGAGCCGTCAATAGTGAGTGATTACTTCATTGACATGATTGATTAACTGATGTTTCATTTCTGCTTCACCATGTGAATTCCTGGATTTGGTATTCAGAGATGAAATGCAAAAGAAAGCTTTTTGCCTGTGTTCTTTCCAGTGTCTTTACTCCTTGTTGATGTGTAATGATTGTCTCCAGTTTAAAAAACAACTTTTTTTTGTCTTGCTCTTTAGGTTAGAAATATTTTGACTTTTTGCTGGGGAACTTTCTGGAGGTCTGGAAAGTCAGTAAATGACACAAGATGTAAGCCCCATGTTTGTTGGGAGTTTGTGTTAAACAGGTTTGAACAAAAATGAACAACAAAGCAATGTAAATAGCTTCACTTAACATCCTCTTTGAATTCAATTAGAAACTGCTGAAGTAGGAAGGTGGAACAGAAGTTTTATTTTGGTAAAGTCTTCTGCAGGGACCAGTTCTCTCTAGGGCTTGATATTTACAGTTCTTCCCACATGGAACTCTTTCTTCTCAGAACATGCTCTTCATATGTTCCCTTTCCTGGTGAGCTTCTTAACTAGTTCCCTTGAGAAATCCCTCTCTTCAAGAGCTTCTGTCCAGGTCTACAAAGGGGCTTAGATGCCTTTTAATCACCTAGAAAATCACAGGAACTCACTGCTATTCAGAGAGCCTGAATTCGTTGCCAAAGGTCCTAAGGAATGAAGAGGAAGAGACTGGCATCTTAGAATGCAGTCCAGTAAAGGCAGCACATTAGGTTGGGAGGTAGCTGCCCAAACTAGCCAATGGGAGATGCTTGGCATAGAGGTTCATGCTAAGTCCTGCTGCTCTTTGAGATAGATGCCTACTTCTGTCCTGCAGGGAGGCACCAATCTCTGCATTATGATCCACAAATGGAAACCTATTGCCTGGAGTGAGGCAGCTTAGGCATTTCTTGTAGGTGCCCGCCTTGTTCCACACAAAATGGTTGAAGGAGATGGTGGTGCCCAATTTATAACTTTGAGACCAGTGGTTAGAGCCCTCACCGGAGACATGGTAGGTCCAGGTTCATTTTCTCTATCTCACTGTTCCACCATTGGGTCAGAGAGAAAACAAGAATGACTTGGTCTCAGTGGTTTGGGCAACTAGCTGGGAGATAAGAAAGAACTAGTGCAATCACTCTTTCATTACTTATTCACAGTGAAACAGCTTCAGTAGGAGAGACTGTAGGAGCCCCATACCTGACCGCCATAAATAAGCGGTTAGAGCATGCTAGCAGAGAGAAGGGAATTGAACACATCCCAGGCAAGTGCAGTAATCACTGGACTAAAGTATAAGGTCAATGGCACCATCTCCTTCAGCAGCAGTGGTGGTGGCAATGGGATATTTGAGAGGTACTCAACGTGACAAGCAGTCTCTGAGCATGCTTACAAGATCAGGACCCTCATATGACTTAGATAGCCATCTTCTCCCAGTTTGTGAATCACTCTGAGACTTACATGGGAGATAGGCATACAGATGTCTAGAGAGACACAATAATGCTCATACCCAGAGGCAAAAATTTAGGTACTAAAGAAATTTGACCCTGTAAATTTAGACACTAACTCAATTTGGGTGCTTCCTGAATTTGGTGCGAGTTCTGTAGCTCACATTTGAGCCCAGGCACTGAAACCCAAGATTTATGCCCATAAGTTTGGTGCTTAGGTTCCTAAGTAACTTTGTGAATTTGGGCCATCGTGTCTTCTCCAGATTGAGTCTTTATAATATTTCATTAGGGCCAGGTGTTCCAGGCTAATTTACTGTCACTCACCTCTATGCAATTAATAGTTGTCCTTAGTGGAGCCAGTAACAGGTAGGCTGAGTGCCCGACTGGGCACCATGTGGCAGGCTGCTTTTCTGAATTGGCATCATAGTATTTTTTCATGTTTTCGCTACTGCAATTGCTTTTTTCCCAGGTCATCTTGTGTCCATTTTTTCCCCATTTGCAAACTGTTCAGAACTGTGCAGCTCCCTTGATATTTAATGTTGCTCAAGTCACATTGAGTCTTTAGTGCTTATGCAGTCATAATGGCTACACTTACTGTTGAGTATTGTATTTAAAATTCTTCCTTTGCTGTTAAGGTGCTTGATATCTGTGCTTCATGTCTGAATTATTTATGGTTAAGCTCCTCCCAATCTTAAATTTTGATTTGAATATGGTGTTGTAGCTTTATCTTTTGGCACATCAAAATACTGAATACTTTGTAATTGTTGTAAATCTGGTGGAATTATTTTCGTGTACAGGCAGTCCCCGAGTTACTCTGCCCCAGGCTTCCTGGAATCAGCCGCTGATCAGTTTCAGCAGCAGCTGACTTGGGGACGCCTGGGTTTCTTAAGTTGAATCTGTATATAAGTCAGAACTGGCGTCCAGATTCAGCCGCGGTTGAAACTGATCAGTTTCAGCAAGCGGCTGACGCCAGTTCCGACTTACATACAGATTCAACTTAAGAACAAACCTACAGTCCCTATCTTGTACGTAACCCGGGGACTGCCTGTATTAAAAAAATTATTCATTTACTTTTACTGTTCACCTAGGGGTTTTTTAATGTATTTCTTTCCTATTTCTTCTCCAGCTTTGTTGAAAGTGTCAAATTGCTTTGTTACCACATTGTGGCATTTGATTATTATTTTTTTATCCTGCTATATAGGCACTTGAGAGAGGTGATTCCCAATTATTTAATAAAAATCAAATGAGCTGTAACATAACTTCCAGTATTTTAAAACAGCACATTTCTTCATAAGTACTTTAGTTGCTCTCTGGCTTACAGAGAAGCATCATAAGGTACAAAATGCTGGCTGAAGAAATGAATGGTAACCACTCACCAAAATGAATTTAGCATGGTATTTCTGAATAATTGGGGAGAAGAATCATTGGAGCAAGTAATATATTGCTGGTACAATTCTATATTTAACACTAATTCAACAGAACATCAGCAGCCGTGAAGTAGTACAAAGGGACCTAGAATTTTTAGGAATATGGACAGAAAATAAAATGAAAGTCAGCTTGGAAAAATACAAGTTAAGAGCCTAATCCTTGAGAGTTTTGCCTCATAGCTCTGAAGAAAAATAATCTGCAACACACATATTCAATGGGAGGAGCATGGAACAGCTTCAATACAAGAAGAGATTACAAAAGACTGGAACTAATCCATGTAGAAAAGAGATGACTGTTGTGGAAAAAGTGAATAGGGAAGTGTTATTTACCTCTTCGTATAACAAAAGACCTAAGGATCGCCCTGCCTAATGAAGTTAATAGACAACAGGTTTTAAAAAAATATAAGGAAAAACTTGTTCAAACAGCACATAGTCTGTGGAACTCATTACCATGGAATACTGTGAAGGTCAAAGTATAACTGGGTTTAAAAAAAGTTCATGGAGGATAGGTTCACCTCTGGCTATTTGCCAAGATGTTCATGATTTTGCCCTGGTCACTGTCAGCAGACATTCCACTGGGCTAGATGAACTATTGGTATGGCCAACATAGCAGTTTATATGTTCTCTAACTTTGAAATAGCGATGCTGAAGCAGTTATAAGTCTGATAGTGGACAAAAGGATTTAGACATGAATTTGCTACTTGATACGACAGCAAAAAAAGGCCTGTGGAGGATATATGCAAAGTAGGGGTGGGAATGGGTGATGCTTGCTGGTTACCGTTAACCAGCAAGTGGGGGGCGGGCACTCAAATTCCCTTCTCGGCTCTGCCCAGCTCTGTTTAATCCATTAACTAGTTAAACATGTTTAACCAGTTAACTAATTAAACTGGATTTTACATCCCTAATGCAAAGTCAGTACAACATGAAGCAAATAGGCTCTGGGGTTCCAGTGAGAGTCACTGAACTGAGAATACTTAGTTCAATTTTGGGTACCTTGCTAGCAGAAAATATTAATAGGAGGGAATTTAGACACGAGAACAGGTATGTAAGTTGGCTGGAAGGGATTTGCTTGTGAGAAAAGATCCAAAAAGTGAATTATATTTAATATGGCTAAGAGATGACCAAGGAGATGATACTCCTTTTCTCCACTAGGTTAGCGGCAACTTTCCCAGAGGTAGGCATGGCGCCACAATCCTGCCCCATTGTATTTGGAATAGGGATGTAAAGGACTAGTTGACTATCCGATAAGCAAATGCTTATCGGATAGTCGACAGGATAGTCGACTAGTTGCTCCCTTCACCCCACAGAGGCAGAAAAGGGGGTACTTCAGATTGGCAGTACCATGCAGAACCCAGAGTCCGCAGGTTCCGCATGGCATTTCCTCAGAACCCGGGGGCAGCTGGGAACTACTCAACTGATCCTGGGCTCCCTGCAGCATTTCAAAGCACACAGAGCCTGTGGTCAGCTGGGGAGTGCCAAGCTGACCCTGGGTTCCATGGAAATACTGCAAGGAGGGACTTTATGCGGGTGCTGGGGGACTCCATGTAGGAGCTTCTGCTTTGAAATGCACAAGAGCCCCCGCTGGAGATTCTTGCACATTTCAAAGTTGGCAGGTCGCATGCAGCCTACGGCTAGCGGGAAATCCTGTTGACTCCGGGCTCTACGCAGGCTCTTCCGCTTTGAAGTGCACAAGAGCCTGGATTGCATGTGGAGTTCCAACTTTGAAATGCACAAGGCCCACGTGGAGGCTCTTGTACATTTCAAGGAGGAATGCGGAAGTGCCTATCAACAAGTTGATGGAAAGTCTGTTGACTACTCAACTAGTAAATTAATCAATATTAATTTGAAAGGGCCTTGCATAGGAAGAGCATTCTATGTGCCTAGGACAAGGGTTGGATATGAACTGTGCTTACTCTTTGCTCCTGGAAGCATTGTACTTATCTGAGGCAGATGTTTTAGGAATCTTGCTGTAGCGGTGCACCTCTGTGCTTTACTGCCATCTTATTTGCAATGCGACTATTGAACCCTGTACATGCTAAGAAACTGTCCTTCTCTTTAGAATTGCCCGACGAGTATAGCTCAGCTCTTATATGTTTATATGCGGGGCCCTTTAGAAGATCGATCCTGCACTGCTTGTAAGCATATAAATATATTGTCTTTTGTGCAGGGTCTCAAGTTATTAAAACAGAGTGTAAGGGACAAAAGTGAGCGAAGATTTATATCCAGATAGCATGAGCCAGCATAAAACAAACAGGCCAAGGACACTGAAGGCCCAAGCAACTGAGCCTTAGATAAGGAGACATCCCTAGACATTAGCTGTAAATATCATAGCCTAGTTTTGTTTTCCAGGCCATTTAATTGAATGAATAATGAATTTTTATCCTTAATTGTGACAGATGGCATCTCAGTACCCGGTGTTGTGCACCTGAGACCTGTAGATCCATTGCTCTTACTGCAACCTTGCAAAAGCTCCCTCAACTTTTTTTCTGTTTAATAGTGGCTATGGTCAGTTCACTTTTGCAGTATCTCATGCTTGCAAATGTTGCAGCCTCTGGTGCCAGATTGGTAAGCAATGAACTCCAGTTCGCAAGTAGTGAAGTACTGGTGTCGGGGGAGTCTCTTACAGATCTAGATATGGTGTAACTGGCTCCTTTGCTGCTTTCCAAGCAGTCCCCAGTGCAGGGTCCAGGGAGGAAGAGGGCCTGGCGCTGCTTGGCTGGAAGACTTCCATTAAGGATAATTGCCATCTGGTGCAAGTTAGAGAAGCCGCCTGATCAGGATAACGTTTCCTAATATTGCACGGAAGGGAGGTGTCCTGAATGTCCTTTCCCCCTTGTCACATGGGCCCCAATGGGCACCGCGTACTTCCCTTGGTATGGCTCTAACGGCTCAGGTTGCACTGCCAAGGCTCTCGCTGGCGGGGGAGGGGTCCGGGCCCTCCCTCATTCCGGACCCCGACCCAGGGCCCTAACACCAGGAGCTCGGCTCCTGATGGAAGCAGGTGGGGGCTTACCCCTAAATGCGCCTGCTCACGGGTTCCGCGACCCTCCCTGGGCCTGCACCACCCCACCGGTGGGCCTTGCCGCCCATTCCACCCGCCCTCTGTCCCTGGGGGTGGGGATTCCCTCCCCGCCTTGTTTCAGGCTGCCGCTCCCTCCTTCCTGTTACCTCCGTCACTTCTAGCGACCTCGTCCTCCCCCCCCCCAAAACCTCCGTTGCTTGGGCCTTTATCCCCGATACAACCCCCTTCCTCCGCCACTTCCGGGTGCCCCGCCCTGCCTGTCCTGGTCGCGCTGGTGACGTCAGCGGGCATCCCTGGTGTGTGGTGATGACCCCTCCCCTCCCTGAACTCCTGCCGTTCCGGCGTGGCTAGGGCTAAACCGGCCACTTCACCGCCGGCGCCCGAGCGTCCGGGCGACCACTGGTGACGGGGTTGCTTCACCCCGTCACACCCCTGCTGAATGATAAAAACCCACATAGTGCCATGGGAGGAGGGGAGGAGAGGAGTGAAGAATGGCACTGAAGCAGCATTTTCCATTTGACTCTTTGGGTATTACAAAATTAATAAGCCAATGCCACATTACAAATAACACAAAAAAGACTAGTGTTATGGGAAAAAATGGAAACTTGACCATACTTCATGATTACTCTCTTCTCCTGTTCTTCCTAGCCCCTCTACCAGGGACGGGATTAAGTGAATAGAAGATAAAAGATCCCAAGGATTATTTTTTCCTTGATGTGGCCTTTTTCAGCTCTGCTTGATTCCAGCTCTGTGCCACATGCACAAAATTGCAAAGACTGGAGAATTCCTCTGAAAGACTCAATTCTCCCCATTCCCAACTTTGCTGTGCTGGAGAAATATAAATTGGTAATGTTATTGGTTTGGCTGCCTGTGTCATATTTAGGGGTCTATTGAGAGAAAGTGTAGGATTAGGAGAAGGGTCTTACATTTTATTCAGAAGGTGTAAGGTCATTCTATGGAAAGCACTGAGGTAGCTGCTTGAAAAGCTCAATTCTCTGTGCCTCTGAGTTTCACCCTGGCTTAAAACTACAGTTGGTGAAAAATTGTGTCTTTTCTCGGTGAAATATGGGCTTTTATGGAAATGACCCTTTTTTATGGAACATGTCGATATCCATTAAACTTTCCCACTTCTTAAAGAGGAACTCTCTCAACAAAACTTCAGTTTTGAGTTGTTTTCAAATTGAAACATTTAGTCTTGTAATGGACATGCACTTTTTGTCCTGTTTCATAGTTTTATTTTTCATCCTATTTTGAGATGAAAACAAATGCTGAGAGATCAGAATTTCTTGCAGGATGAATATTCTCTTTTCTGAACATCTTTATATGTAATACATCATTGATGAAATCCTGGCTCCATTGAAACCAATAGCAAAACTCCCATTGATTTCCATGGGACCGGGATTTCAGCCTACATGTCTGTTTTTAATGTTAGTGTTTGTATTTCAAAGTTTTTTGTTCCTTTAAAAGGGGGAACAATTTTAAAGAGTATCATTCTTGTTTTCCCCCCACTTGATGGACATTCTTTTTGTTCTTCTCCATTTGAGGACCACACAGCATAGCTCTCCATTCAGCTTCTCTAATTGTTGTTATTGCTTATGCATTTTGTATGTTAATGAGGCCACGTTCTGAGGTAGTCTTAAGTAATCTGCTTTTTCCCCCATGTGGAGAGTGTTGGAACAGTTTTCTCCTTGTTTTTCAAACATTGTAAGAGTCAGATTTTTAATGATGTATAAATGGGGGGCAAGGAAAGTTAATGTAAACGTTTAATGAAAGTACTGCTGTTAATATAAAAGTTAAAGGAAAGTTAACTAGCATCTCTGAGATCTTCTAAAAATGTTTCAGTAAAATATATTAATCAGGTTTGGGGTTCCAACATCTTATGGAAAGTTTTAAAATGCCAGGAAGAATATTATTAATCTGTGCTCATTATATTAATTGGTATAACTCTGCTCGCATAGAAGTCAATGGTAAAATTCCCAGTAACTTCAATGGCAACAGAATTTGAATGACATTGAGTATTTTTGAAAATCCCATCCTATATGTTCAGAATCTTGTACAAACATTAACTGATCAGCAAAAAAATTGGCATCTTTGAGGGAAATAATGACGGCTTAGGCATGTCTATGTTTCACCAAAATATTCTGTTCTTAGCCTTCTCTGAGTTTTGGAGTGGTAAAACAAGTTGCAGTGTGTAGATGGATTAACTGCCATTGAGCTGGTGAGATCATTATAGGTATATAATAATGCAATTTATCATTTTCACTACACTGGGTGTGTGGGTATGCATCCCGGATATATTTAGCACACACACAATAGTATCTAAAGAGCTTATTGTTAAGTGTTTGTAATCCTGTTGATTTGTGGTCAGATCTAGCAAGGGACCTGCAGTGATGTTCATGAACATTTAAATAGTGACTGTCATTATTGCAAATAAAATCTTTTGTGGTAGCACTATCACCCATATATGCCTTATCCATTTCATTTTAAGCTCCCTAACATGATGTTTTGTCGATATCAGAAGGCATGTTTGTAAATAGCCTGTAGCTACAATTATTCCTGCTTTTCCTGAGGTGGTATTGTGATATGCGTACTGCATGGCGATGAAGCCTGAAGCAGTGTGTCATTCCCCTTCCACAAAGTACTGAACCTGTGACTTTGCTTCTGTTGCCTCATCTATTATAATTTTAGGCTAATGACAACTTCAAGATTTTGTACTTCAGCGTGATCCTTAATTATACTTGCCTCAAGAAAAAGTGCAGATGAATCAGCCCTTCAACATACTGAATATTAAAATGACTCAAGCAAAAATATTTTCTACATGTGTAGATTTAAAAGATTTCAGTTGCCTGGCAACTATAGGAAACAATGCATATAGATCTCTGCTTTTCTGTGATAGTAAGGGAACAGGGTGTTTAATTGTTGTAGTGGTGCTTGAAAATGTTCAGAAATCCACGTTCGACCATTTTTGTTAATTTAGGTCTCTGTCTAGATGAAAGCATGCCCTTCTCTCTGAGCTGTGCCAGCCCCTGAAGATCACAGATCGTGACTCCACAGGAGGCAGGCTTATTTATCTGAAAGATCAGTCAATTATAGAAACAGCTGGGTGGATTGCAAAGTGTGGAGCAGCCTTTATAAGCAGGACATATGGAAGGGAATCTTCTTTCTATAAAACTTGGGGTTTTGTAACCCATCAGTGCCTATCCTTGTAACCATACAACAAAGCTATCTACAGCTCTGTCGTGTGGCTACAGGTCAAGGCAATGAAAGGAATCTCTACGTGGTTCTTACCTGATAGTCTGTAATGGTATGGCAGATTCTAGAACCCTTCTTACAGAAATAGATACAAATTTTGTTTAGTAACAAGTGGATCTAATAATTCCAACCCTAATGTTAGCAGGGGCAGAGTATCAGCCTGGAGCACAGGAACTAGAGCTGAGACAGAGAAAGTCCTGCAGGGATACAACAAGAACAGTCCAGCTTCGAGGGAACATTTAGTCTGAGATTTATAGTTTTAGTATTATTTGACTTGCCAATAGAGCCAAACCTTTGGAAAGAAGTAAGTAGCGTGGAAGCTGCTTTTGCTGATATAGATGAGACCTAACTCTTCCTCTATATATGACTTTGGTGAGGCCAGTGCTGGAACAATGTATATAGGTATGGTGTCTGCGTATTAAAAAGAATGATGAAAATGAGAGGATGCAGAAAAGAGCAATAAAAAAGACTAGAGAAATGCTTCACAGTGGCAGATGTAGACCTCAATTTGTTTATTTTATCAAAAAGATCAAGATCCTCTGTTTAGCAATAGCAGAATAGTCCGGCTGGTCAGTGGATGATTGGGCAGTTAATACCTTCACATTTTTGCTAGGCCCTAATTTTTTTTAACTATTCCATAGACTGAAATGGAAACTTTTCACCTAATGTCAAAGGTATGAAAACTAGCACTGATATGACTTCAAAGTGGGAATTCCAGAGTTACATAGTCAGAAACTTTTGGAAGTTAAGGTTGGATGCTTTACCTTAATTCTGCCATTATGCATATATCCATCCTTACAATTTTAGAATGGGAAGGAACCTCGAGAGGTCATCAAGTCCAGTCTCCTCGTTGCAGGACCAAGCACCAACCCATCTTCATTTTCTTCCACTTGGAAGTTAGAAATTGGAAAAGTGGATATTTTATACTTGCTCTTTGAATGTGTTTCTTGTTAGTAGAATTTCAAATTTACAGTGCTGTTTTTTCTCCTAAGATGTTTCACCCTTGAAATTCTTTGTAAATCTGAATAACTTTTCATTGTTAACACTGAACTCATTTTGTTTTGATACAACACAGATTTTATGCAACAAAGAGGAAAGTGATTATATCCTACAATGTTAGCTCAAGATGCTGTGAACACTTGCACACATGCTTATTTTTAAGTACAGAAATAGACGCCCCTGAAGTAAATGGGATGTTCAGGTGAATAATACTATGTGCCTGCTTAAGTGTTCACAGAATCAGGGCCTTAGTGTTTGGCATTTTGGATTTTCCTAGCAGCCATTTTGTAAAACTAAATAATTTACCCTAGAAATAGTGAAATTAACAGCCAGCATTTATAATTTAGTTCAATACAAATTTTAATCTACAGTTGCAACAGCACAATTTTTCAAATTAGTTGTACAAAGCTCCACTTGGTAACTTGATTTAAATCAATGATTTTTTTAAAAACAAAAGTCAAACAATTTAAAGCACTGATTTAAACTGACATGAATTACATTTTCTAGTCTCTGACATTTTTCAGCCATTTTCTATTCCATTGTCCCCTGCAGTTTTTCAGTCTCTTTCTGCACCAGCCTTCTCCCTTCCTACCCCTTTCTTACTTGCTATATCCATTCCTGTCTCTTCTTATCTTGGCTTTACTATTCCATCCCCAGCTAATGCAGTTTTACAGCTCCCCTTACAGCTCAAGTGGCTTGAACCTCACAAGAGTAACCTTTCAGTTGTAGCTTTGATTTTAAAGTGGCGTCAAAGGCACGGAACCTGTCCTTAGTTCCAAGACCCTTTAGTGTCATCACTGGCAAGGGGTTGGAGGAAAAATGTGGTGCCCAACAGCTTCTGTAAATTATCTCTTATGAGTAGGCAGCAGGATTTCCCCCCCAAACTTCAATCCTTGCAATCATATACTCCTTTATAAAGGAGCATTGGACATCTGCTGTCTTTTAAGGTGATACAGGGATAAGCAAACCGATAAATCATGTTAATGCAACATAACTTTTTAAAAGCTATCTGTGAAACCTGCATTTTTAATAGCAACTGCAATTAATTTTCTTAGTGCCAGTCATAGAGTATATGCAGTAGAAACATTCTAACAGAAAATAGAATTGGTTTGTACATCATTTCAATGTTGACTCATGCCAGTTATTTTTTTCAGTGTATCTTTGTCAGTTCAGCTTCTATTCTGTAATTTTTAACAAATTTACCTCAATTCACTTGGGAGGCACACAGGGGAGCGTAGGTGGGTACAATGGGTGAAATAGCCCTGACAGGAGCAAGTGGCTCCACAGCATGCATTCATTTTTCTCCCGGCCACTGAAATCCCACGGTAGCATCTCTGTGGGGTTTATTTCCATGACTCTTGAGGTGGGGCAGACAATGTCAAGGAAGGATCCGGGCCAGAGAGCAACTGATTGACATGAGGTGATTCGCTCCAAACTTGGCAGACTAACTCCTTGCTTCCTGTGGAGTATGAAATGGTCACTGGCTACACAGCTGCGCTGCTGGCAGGATAGACCAGAGAACAGGGCAGATGCACAACACTGGTGTTTACTTTCTGTGAGATTTGGCTCTGTTACTCCTGTCTTACCTATGGACCAAAAGAAACTGAGGTGAACCATAAGGCATTTTCTATATCCTCTTGCACCTCCCCACTGCCAGGAGTTTGACTGAGGGGATAGAATAGTAAGTGCTGTAGTAGCCAAAAAATGATCGTTTACGTGCTGACAAGAAATATTGATTCCGATTTATCATCCTCCCTGTCTGTCTTTTGGCTGAGGATTTAATGTTAAGGCTGACATTAACAGTGAAACTGTTTACATAAGGGTACACACACTGTGACAGCCTGGCAATCTCTTGAATGAACTTTATTTAATTAAGTGAAACCTTATTGAATTAGTTTTAATACCGTTGAGGTCTTTTGTATTTAATTGTGTATGTGGAATTATATGTGTGTTCTGTCTCTAGGAAGCTGAATAATGCAGTCTGTGGAAAGTATTAGGAACATGAAAGGGCTTTTTGGAACAGTCCCCATGAAGTGGATGTCCTAGGAATTATCTGGGGATAATGCAAATGACTAGCGTTCTCTGTAAACTCTGCACTCGGGAGAGATTCTAATGCTGCCCAACTAATTAGCCAACCGCCCATAGCTAGATTTGTGTTTCTCCTAATGGTGCATTCACACATGCCTCTGTGCACTCAAAAAATTATTCTGCACATGGATGGAAAAAATCCACACATGGGTAGAAAAGATTAGAGGGAGCACTGCAAATTACCCACTTCCAGTCCACTTTTTGAAGTTACTCCCTGCGGAGGAAACCCATTGTGTGCTGATTACTGCGTCTGGAAACGCCAGATCAGAGACCCCTGAATTGTATAAAGGGTGGACTAACCATGTTATGAAGATGCTTGTTCAGAGCTGAAGCCCTGATGCACTTGTGAGCACAAAGGAAATCCCTTTGGTCTGGTGATGGAAAAACTGCTTTGGAGCCCATATTAGTGTTGGAGTGATGTCTGGAAAACCTATTAGCATGTGTATGTTCTTTTGTTGTTTTTAACACATTTTCTCTTTAGTGCTTTTACTTTAAGTATAAAATAGATTTATTTAGAAAGAACTGTGCAGTACTTATAACAGTGGAAAATCACTCTATCAGAATAAAGAGAAAGCAAGCAGGTGTTCTTGGGTAGCTTGTCTCTTCTGGGAATAACACCAAAAAGGGACCTGGGGCAACCTGCAAATACCCCAGAAAGAAAGTAGTGAGACGTGGGTCTCCTCCGAAGAAATGCAATGGCTGGGGAGCTGGAAGCCTGAGAGTGGTTGACGTTGTTGGACCACTGAGTGGAAATACAGGTGCAGTTGCCCTGTACTTTGACATACATATAGGGACTCCGTTTTTGGAGAGGTTTTATAAATACAATTGATCAGATCGTGCTAAGGATCAGAATAATACTCATCAGATGAGATGAGAGAACGTCAGTTGGACACTGCTTTGTACGAGACATCCATATTAATCTTTGTATTTGCATATGTAGAAAACTGTAAAGTGGCATTATGTGCCTAAAAATGGCAATAGTATAGACCGCAGAATAAGGTTGGAATTAAACCTAAATACAAACAAATCCAGTAAGGGAGAGGGAAGTTGCTGTGGATTTAATGGCCAGAAAGCAAAGTAAAGCTTTTCAGTGCTTGTAGAAGAGATTTAAGCTTAAAATCCGCATAAAAGCATGCAGAACTTGCCAAAAAAGTAAAAGGCAACAGTGTGCAGAAGCAAATTCCTTTGTCCTTTGTCCAAAATTAACTCTCTAATCACAGGTTTTACTAATTGTACCGGTAATCTCAATCTCCCATCCTAATAAATTTCCAGTTTCAGTGATAAAGAGTTGAGATGAGGAAAGTACTATCTATATGAGAAACTGACAGCCCATCAAAAAAGAAGAAAATCATAATTTTTGCACAGCAATATCATAGGGTATGTCTACACTACAGCACTAATTCGAACTAATTTAGTTCGAATTAGTTAATTCGAACTAAGCTAATTCGAATTAGCGCATCTAGACTTAAAAACTAGTTCGAATTAGCGTTTTGCTAATTCGAACTAGCATGTCCACACTGAGTGGACCCTGGACTGAGGTTAAGGATGGCCGGGAGCAGTGCCGGTAGGGCATCAGGTTAGAACTTACAGTGTGGAGCTGCTGTCTCAGGCTAGCCAAGGGCTGTGCTTAAAGGGACCTGACCCCCACCCCGGACAGACAGTTCTCAAGGGTTCCCCACTTGCAAAGCAGTCCTGGCTTGGAGTGCCCTGAGTGCCCACACTCGGCACATCACAGCACTCGGCCATCAGCCCGGCTACACTTGCCGCAGGCTGCCATCTGGAGGGGTGGGTCAATCAAGGGGCTTCAGGAGAGTTTCCACCCCGAGGAGCCCACAGAGCCGGCCCAGTCCTCCCCATCGGGGGCTCGTACCCTATTCCTCCCTCACCTCCTTCCACTTACCCCTCCCTAGCCCCCCTTCCTGATGTACAGAATAAAGGACACGTGTGTTCAAAAATAGAAACTCTCTTTATTGAACAAAACTCGGGGAGACTGGGAAAAGAAGGCGGGAGAGGGGAAGAGAGAGGGTGGGAGAGGGGAGGGCAACTAAAATGATCAGGGGTTTGGAACAGGTCCCATATGAAGAGAAGCTAAAGAGACTGGGACTTCTCAGCTTAGAAAAGAGGAGACTGAGGGGGGATATGATAGAGGTCTATAAAAGCATGAGTGGTATGGAGATGGTGCATAAAGAAAAGTTCTTCATTAGTTCCCATAATAGAAGGACTAAAGGACACCAAATGAAATGAATGGGTAGCAGGCTTCAAACTAACAGAAAGTTCTTCTTCACAAAGCAAATAGTCAACCTGTGGAACTCCTTGCTGCAGGAGGCTGTGAAGACTAGAACTATAACAGAGTTTAAAGAGAAGTGAGATAAAATCATGGAGGTTGGGTCCATGGAGTGGTATTAGGCAGGGGGTAGTAATGGTGTCCCTGGCCTCTGTTTGTGGAAGGCTGGAGATGGATGGCACGAGACAAATGGCTTGGTCATTGTCTTCGGACCATCCCCTCCAGAGTACCTAGTGTTGGCTGCTGTCGGCAGACTGGCTACTGGGCTAGATGGACCTTTGGTCTGACCCAGTACGGCCATTCTAAGCTTAGGGCTCAGGGTCGGGGGTCTCACTGGACCACCTTGATTTTCATGCCAACCTGCTCCTGGGTGGCCAGGCTGGCAGCTATCCTGCCCTAGACGGCCACTTTCCTGTGCCTAGTGCGGAGGTCGTGGATGAGGTCCATGATGTCTGCACTAGACCAGGCGGGCGCCTGCCTCTTGCGGACCTGGGCAGGCTCCCGGGAGCCGCCAGCCTGGTCCCGGGAAGAGGCCAGCCTGGTCCCGGGAAGAGGCGGAGGGCTGGGTGACAGCGTGTGGCTGGCTCGAGCTGTGCCAGGTGCAGGGTCTGCTGGCTGGGTGCTGGCAGGCTTGCACCTGGCACGGGCACCATAGCCAGCCCGTGCCCCTTTAAGGGCTCCGGGGCTGGGAGGGGGGCATACGAGTTTCCCTGGTGGTGCCCAGAGTGGCCACCAGGGAAAGCTGGGGAGGGCTAGCCTCCCACTAGTTCGAATTAAGTGGCTACACAGCCCTTAATTCGAACTAGTTAATTCGAACTAGGCGTTAGTCCTCGTAGAATGAGGTTTACCTAGTTCAAATTAAGCACACCGCTAGTTTGAATTAAGTTTGAACTAGCAGTTTGCATGTGTAGCGCCTATCAAAGTTAATTCGAACTAACGTCTGTTAGTTCGAATTAACTTTGTAGTGTAGACATACCCATATATATAGTAGCCCAATCTCTGTGACTCTGTAATGCTGAAATGCTGGCTGTTCCCTCTGGGTGGCACTGTTGCTTCCCGCCGTGGCGCTTGGCTGACTTTTGCGCTGCCCAGCCAGGCTGCCACATGGGAGCAAGTGGCGCAAGTGGCCGTTTGGGGTCCGCGCTCCCCATGCAGCACTCGCTCCCCATGAGTGGCGCAGAAGTCAGCCAGGAGGCAAAGGGGAGCGAGGCGGTGACGTGCATCCCTAACAGAGACAGAGGAGAGCGGAGAGAGAGTGAGAGGCAGGAGGGGGAGAAGAGAAAGAGAGAGATGGAGAGAGAGGCAGAAGGTGGAGGAGAGCTGAGAGAGAGAGGGGGAGGCAGTAGGAAGAGGAGAGAGAGAGAGAGAGGGAGCGAGAGACCGGAGGCTCAGGAGAGAAGACCGACATGGAGGAGAGACCTGAAAATCCTGTCTTATGGCGGGCTAATTGGCTAGTAGTAAAAGATTCAACTGAAGAGTTTCACCTAGGAAAAAAACTCATGAACTCATTGCAGTTTGCCTGCTGCTCTCATCATGACGTACAAATGTAAATGCTATTAAGGTTTACCTGTTTGAGAATAAATGTTCTGTGTTAGAGAGAAATCAGTCTGGGTCAATGGAAGGCTAGTGAGCTAAGATTTCATAGTCCCAGTACTTACAAGAGCATATCTTACGCTTCCTTCCTTTACTTGAGTGGAAGAACCTGGGCATCATTAAGAACTTTCTCCTCACTTTTAAAAGTCTAGATCAGGGGTGGGCAAATGTTTTGGACTTAGGCCCACATCAGGGTGTAGAAATTGTATGGAGGGCAAGGAATGCTCATTAAATTGGGGTTGGGGTGCCAAAGGGGATCAGGATTTGGGCTCTAGGAGCAGGGGCTGGGCAGGAGGATTTTGTGATGCAAGAGGGGGCTCCAGACTGGGCCTGTGGGGTTTGGAGGATGGGAGCGGGCTTTGGGCTGGGACAGGGGGTGGGAGAGAGTAGGGTTCCTCAAGCGGCGGCATGTTCCCTTTCTGGCCAGCTCCTACGTGGAGGCGTGGCCCGTTGGCTCTGTTCACTGCCTCCTCGTCCACAGGTAGCTCCTGCTGGCTGCGGTTCCCAGCCAATGGAAGCTTTAGAGGGAAATACTTGGGGCAGGGGCAGTGCACGGAGCGCACAGAGCAGGGCAAGCCCCTGACACTACTCCCCAGAGGGAGCTCGAGGGCTGGATTAAAATGGCTGATGGGTTCACTGTGTGCTGCTCCTGGAACATTCTAAGAGGGAGATTATGACTCAGCGTCACAGTCTCTCTCTCTCTGTCTCCCTGCTGCTCTGGGGAGTGAACTGAGGTCTATATGTGCTGCTGCATACTTTGATGAACCAGCGGGACTGTGGATTTAAAGCTCCACCCCCTACAATATTCCCCACCAGGGTGACTGGTGCTTGTGGGGAAAGAGTTCAGGGAGGGCCATTCAGAGGGGTGGGGAAAAGGCATGTGGAGCACCCCATTTAGCAATTAAAACTTTGATGGGGGCAAAGGGAACAGGTGCATCACCCAAGGGCTAACACCAGTCATGTATGCTCCCTGCCTCAGGTGTGGGAGATGTAGCAGCTCTGAAGAGCTGCTTCTGCCTTCTTCCCTACCTCTCCCACAGAAAGTGGTGTTGTGGTGCAACAGCACTAGTGAGTACAGGAGGGCCGTCCTTCCCCAGCCCTGCAATTCCCTGCTCCCTGTGCAGTATGAGTCACAATCAGACCCAGATGATTTCTTCACACCCGAAATATGCAATAGCTGCTGTTACTTTGTGGATTTTTGTCCTCAGTCGTGTACACACTGCACGCTGATTTCTTGATGTAGAGTTGTCTTCATAGGATTTTTAATTTGCCAACTCTTCATTTTTTTAATATTTTATAATACACACATGAGGCTGGATCTTGCTTTCAGTAAAGACTGGCAATTTTGAACACCTATGTCAATGGAAACATCCAGGGAGCAAGCAAATTTAGAATGGTATAGATTTGGCAAAACATATAATGGATTGAGGAGCGTGGGAAAAAAGGAACACAAAAATAAGCTTTATCTACATTCACGTGACTTTGTTTATCTGTGTTTACAGGAAGCTGTGCCCCCCAAAAATGTATATTTCTGTGAAGACCTGTTTTCTTGTATACATTATTTTGTGTGTAAAGCCAATGCACCATAAGTAATTTGATTGTTTCCTAATAAAGTACATTTGTTGCGTATGGAACATATACTTAGCATTGTAATTCTCTCTTTGCAGGCAGTTTTTGCTGTATAATTTTGTTTTCTTTTGCAAATTTGAACTACGACTTCTTAAATCTGATATATTAAAGCAAGTGATATGTAATGATTTTGAAGATGACATGTTCAGGAGGAACACAATTTTAACATGGAAGGAACTGCCCTGTACTTGATATGACCTAGTTAGGCTGTTTAAAAAAAGAAAAGCTGTGAGGTCGAAGTATGTATAAGCATGAGGGCTTCTTGGATCTAACCAGTCACTAGAGATGCTGTAGAGAAAATTACATAAAACACACACAATGTACTGATCTGATGGGGATGGACTAGGTTTCCAGACAGCCCTATTGTCTCTGAGTGCAATGTTTGCTTCCTGTCTGGAAGCTCATTTTATTTGTTGGCTGCTGATGTATATGTCAGAATAAATGCTACTATATTTAAATTTGTTCTTTCATTGAAAATGTAATGCTTCCCCTCAGAGACAGAAAGATAAGTACATTATGCAAATACACTTTAAATTATTAAACAACTTCCTGTCAGTCTTTACTTGACCCTTGTACTGTAGCAATTTTACTTCAGTTCTAGTGGTGATGTGATTTACTGTTCCTTAGTGGGTTTTTTTTTCTCCCTCAATAGTTTACACAATTTGATATGTTACAGGTTTTGAAGCAAATTTCCTGAGAAGTCTTGTCACTCCTCTTGGAATCTGTCATAACTGGCTTAAATGAACCTTGTTTGTGACAAACACAAAGGCTTTAATGATTATCAGTGAATCAAGTTAAGGATGTATCATTTAAAGTGATACTGATGTCATCGTGACTAGTAATAGCAATACTAAGGAGAATTATTAGCAATCCATGGAGAAAGGAGAATGTGGGAACCAACTATTTTAGATGTCTATTCATTGTAGATAGTTGGTGAAATAATCTGTCTTTTAAATTCTCTCTAAAAGAGAAGCTGAAGAGGAAGTGATCTTAAAGAAACCTTGTGAGTTTTAAGGCATAACTTTTTACTTTTCTGTAAATGTGTTTGCCTCTAGAGGTTTTGTTTCCAAAACTATTTGGATGCTTCTACTTTAAACTAAGTCAATTAAACTGCAATGCATTTTAGGTCTGATTTTCAAAAAGTCAAGTGGTCAATTGCATAGCATCATATTTTGCCCACTCTGTAGCATCTATCCAGTGACTTACTAACATGCACCTATTTTGCACTCTTATTCGGCAAATTTTCATGCAGGATTTTTTTTTATTCTGGGATGGAGGGTGGCTACTTCCTGATTTCAGCGCAGAGTAAGGTGAGGTTTCCAAAGAAACGCAGTGCAGAGGTTTGGAACTGACAATGCAGGTATCTTGACCACTAAGGAAGAAGAAATATGTGAGCTGCCAGGGTTTCCAGTGTGTGGATTCTCTGCCCGTGTCATAATTTAAGCCCATTGCTTCTTGCTCTAACCTCAGAATTTAAGGAGAATACATTTTTTTCTCTCCTTCTTGTAACAACTTTTTATGTACTTGGAAACTTATCATGGCCCCTGGTAGTCGTCTTTTCTCCAGACCAAATAAACCCACATTTTTCAGTCTTCCTTCATTGGTTATGTTTTCTAGACCTTTAATCATTTTTGTTGCTTTTCTCTATACTTTGTCCAATTTGTCCACATCTTTCCTGAAATGCCACACCCAGAACTGAACACATACTTATTTTTATATTCATCCTTTGCAATTTGAGCTAGTTTCCACTTTTTGTAGGACTTTTTTATGTTCCGATTATTGAAGAGCTCTTGGTTTTTTTTGTACAGCAACTGCCCTCTTCCTTGTTCACTGTTTTCTTGGGTGGTTCATCTTTTTCCTGCCAACATCCTTAAGAGTTGTTTTATGTTCTTCCTGCTTCATTAGCAAGAGCCGGTACTGGTAGTTAGGTAATGGTGTGGGTTTTCTTAAGAGACTAAAAAGCTTGAGGTTTGGGCGTTTCCAAATTACTATTACTAAGGAAGCCACAGAAAGGAATTCTTTCTAATGGGTTTAGATCCCACCACCAAAAATTGAGGGACATAATTAACAGATCCCATCCCAAATTCTATAATGCCACCTTTAATAGGTCCACTGAAGAGATGACCAAAGATTTGTTTTTTTCCAAAAGAAGTTTTGCCATCCTCAGTTGCAGTTTGCAGACAGAAATGATGTTAATGGAGATTTCCCTGTGGGTTTTTTTGGGAGGTGGGGTGTCGTTTATGTTTACATTCTCAGCATTTGCTTTGTTAGAGAATTATCAGTCTTTTGTTTCGTTTTTTCAGATGAGAAGTTGGTTGAGAATGAGAGTCTACAAAGCTTTCATAGATATGGCAATAAAAATGCATTCCTTTTTGCATTCCAGTCCATTTCAATGTTTTAAGATCCCTGGGACTCTATGTAGGACTGCTCAATACCTAAAAGAGTGGATCTGAGTGTCACTGGGCTTAGAAGAATCTGCCATGTTTTTGCTTGGAACTGGAAGTTTTATATTCATCGTAAAGGAATGTATTCTTCAATAGGCTTCAAGTGATGCTTTTCTTCCTGGAAAAAAAAATCTTTTCAGGTTTCTGCATATCCTTTCTGATTCACATCAAAAGTGTTACTGTAGCTTCGAAGCAATATTATGTAGATGATGGATTTCTGGGTTCTGACCTGTTGTTTTCTAGAATCCTTATCAGCAATTTGTCATGACGCATACATAATGCGCAAATACTTGTCTATTAGTGTTCTATGCTCCAGCTACATTAAGGTGGCACGATCACCTTAAGAGTATAATTTCAGCTGTTTACATTTGTACTTTGCATTATTTTAAGTTGTTTCTTTGGTGCTTACAAGTAAAATTTCTTTTTCTGACAGCTTTCGTCTTTAAAACTGATTTGCTCCCATCTTCTGAATGTAACCAAAATGAACATAACTCTTGTTTATGTTTTGGTTAAACTTTTGTCTTTGAGCTTGAACATAATTGATTACGTAACTCAGCAATGTCATCGCAGCTCTGACAGTAGGGTTTAAAAGCTTCAGAGGGGTAGCCGAGTTAGTCTGTAACTTGAAAAACTTAAACCGTAAATAGTCTTGCAGTACCTTAACAAAACATGTAGATGGTATCATGAGCTTTTGTGGACACAACCCACTTCTTCAGATGACTGGAGTTATTAAAGGTCCAGTTTATAAATAAATAGAGGATGGGGGGGGGGGAGAAGGAAAAAGAAGAGGGGAGAAAATGGGGGAAGAAATAGTCCATTCCTGTCCATGCTACATGAAGCTGATAGAGAAGTGCTAGTTGTCCTTAAGTACAGGCAGTCCCCAAGTTACGCGGATCCGACTTATGTCGGATCTGCAGTTACGAACGGGGTTTTTCTCGCCCCGTTTTGTGTAATTTCTTCCCCGCTTCTGACTGCCGAGTTGTCGTCTTCTGTGTCACTGTTTCAAGATATGCTTCCACTGGCATCATTTTGTTTCTTATCAGAGTGAGAAGACTGTGGCTTCTTGTCCAATGATGATCTAAATTCCAGATCTCCTTTTCATTTTTTTTTTTCCCTAACAGAAATGTGTCCAAGGAAATATTTCTGCCCTGGGAAAATCCTATTTTGGTTCAGTAGCCTACAGTTTTCAATGACAATTTTATCAGATCAATGGGGATTAGAGCTTGTGCTTGGTGTGAATGCAACTGCTAGCTAGGTCTCCATTGCACGCCCTTTTAAAAAATGCTTGAACACTCATTTTCTTCCCTTCAGCAGAACAAATAGCTTGCTTTATTATACCCATGTATGTGCTATGAATCTCTGAGTGCCTACACCATCCAAGCAATGCACATACAAATTACACTGGAATCACATGCTTTGAAGTGTGTTATTGCACTTAAAGTTTATTTCAGTTATTTTTGGCTAGTTTTCAATCTCAATTAAACAAAATTGAGTTCTTTACCAGTCTTTCAGTCAGAAGGGATTGCAGGATTTGGCTATTTCTAATTTTATACTCAAGCAATGTCAGGGGGAGTTAGTGTCAATGGGAATTTCAGCTGATTAAGGACTTCAGATATTGCCAGACTTGGTCCTGTGAAACTCTGCCTGAGTTCTACTGAATAAAATACAATTCCTGTAATCTTCCAGCAGAAGAGTTTTATTCCTTAGGGCTGTGTCTACATTGGCACCCCTTTCTGGAAAAGGGATGCTAATGAGACCAGTCGGAATTGCAAATGCCGCAAGGGATTTAAATATCCCCCACGGCATTTTCATGAACATGGCTGCCGCTTTTTTCCGGCTCGGGGTTTTGCCGGTCTAGACGGGATCTTGCGGAAAATAAGCCCTTTTCTGGAAGATCCCTTATTCCTACTAGGAGATCTTATAAGGGATCTTCCGGAAAAGGGCTTATTTTCCGCAAGATCCTGTCTAGACTGGCGCTTTTCTCCGGCAAAACCCCGAGCCAGAAAAAAGCGGCAGCCATGTTCATGCAAATGCCGTGGGGGATATTTAAATCCCTTGCGGCATTTGCAATTCCGACTGGTCTCATTAGCATCCCTTTTCCGGAAAGGGGTGCCAATGTAGACACAGCGTAGATGTTTTCCCTCCCTCCTCCCACCAAGGAAGCTGTTTCATACAAAGTGCGGGACCCAAAGCCTATTGTAATCAATGTGAATTGTTCCTATTGATTTTGATGGGTTTATCAGATTCAAAATAAAATCCCAAAGTTTACTCTGCTTGTTTCTGCTTCATTGAGTCCTAAATGTGTTGGAAATCTAAATTAACCACACTTCAGTATTTCTACATAACTGTGCACACATTACTAAATTGATCCTTTGTTATCTATAAATAATAATTTTGGTTGTGGCAGACCGTTAATACTGTAGTTATATGACTTTAGCAGAGCTCTGTGAGGATGGACTACTACACCTGTGAGGAACCCTATTGAAATAAATGGTGTTTCATCAACCCATGTAGGTGACAATGCATAATCTGAGATTAAAAGTAGAATTGAGGGGGTTGAGTGTGGGTTGTGATGGTTATTGTTGGTTTTTTCAATGCACCTTTGATAGTTTATACCAGGATCTGTCTTTCATGTCAAACACCTAGTGGAATCTTTTCTTACATGACAATGCTAAACTATTGAAGATCAGTTCCCCCTCTTTATTCTCAGATGTCATTGAAGACACCTAATAGTGCTATTAGTAATATTGTACTCTGAAATACACCAATCCCCAGTGACTGTAGCTGTGAGCTGAATTGTTTAATATAAAACAGAATCATCCTTTTCTGAACTGCACGCCTCTGTAGACCTTGATCTTTCAAACAGTTATGTGCACAATATTCTCACTGAATTTAATGAGAGTGCACAAAATTATGAGATAAGCATTTTCAGGACTGGGCCTTATTTCTTTAATTAAGAAAATAGAATTGTTGAAAATTGTCTTGATCTTGGAAGGATTTGATCACTAGTTTGCTGGACAATTAGATAAGTTTTTAAACATGGTTTGACTATGTTTAATTGCTCAAATGCACTGGACTGTACAAAAATAAATTCTAGGCATTTGTAATTTTAAGTATGCAGGTTTTTAAAAAATATATTTTTGCTGAAAACTTATTTAAACACAGTTTGCTTTGCTTTTTTATATGATAATTTGAAACTGAGACAGAAACATCATGTGAAAAATACAGAAAAAGCCTTATCATGTTAATGATGATGAACATTTACCCTAGGAAGTAAAATTGGAAAATGTCATCTTTCTCTTTATCACAGCTATGATATGAAAGTTCTATTGCTTCTATATTGGATTGAACTAACTTTTCATATTGCTATATCTTTGTCAGATCTCGCATCTTGTTGTCTCATGTATAAGCTTAGAAAGTAATCTATTAAGATGGCTGAGCAATTCAGGACACATTTTCCTCTGAAGCTAATATGTTCTGAAGCTGTGTTGTATCAAAGGAAAACTCATTGCAATTAAATGTTCAGAGTAAAACCTATACTTTGTATTTCCATAATCATGTATTTTTTTCAGATGGAACATTTGAAAAAAAAAAACTTAAATAAATCCGTGTTTTTGAAGGGAAACTGTCAACTTTAAAATCATACTTTTATTTGGCAATATTTTCCTGCACTTACTTCATTTGAAAGTAGACTTAAAGGGATGAATTGGATTTAAAAATCACCCTTTTGCTTTGGAATTTTTAAACAGATAGTGTTAAGCTAACTAATGAAATGAAGGACATTGTAGGGATGAGTAATCTTTCTGAAAATAGGCAAATGTGTTTGAAAGACCACAATCATTGGCAGACAGAGTCAGGTTCAGATGTAGTATCTGAAATTACTTAATCTTTAAAAAAAAACAAAACCCTCCCCCCCCCAAAAAAAAACTACTACTAGATTTCAAGTTGATTGTGTCCCTTTAAATATTAATCTGTTTTTCAGATCTCACGACTATTTAAGATTTTTATTGTCCATTCCTGCAAATTGGTGGAAGTTTGAAGGAATGCAGTCAATTTAAAAATCTAGTCAACTGTACATGCCCACTAATATAGAAATAAAATTGTGAACCTGATTTAGCATTGATTGCTTAACTCTAATTCTGATTTAATGGAGTTCTTAAGCTTAAAGTTAGATACTTGCTGAAGTTTTGTTCTGAACGGAGCCCTAAGACATGACAATTGTATAACGTTCACAGGAATAGTCCTGTTTATAACAAAAAGTAAGCACATTTCACTGAAACCTGCAGTTTCCCCTTTTTCACAGATGTAAATCAGCATTTTAGGGGAAAACAAAAACAATACAATAAATCTAGCATTATATCTCCCAGCACACATGATGCAATTTGATGATAAATATCAAGCTTTTTTGAAGCAGGTGCGGTGTTGTGTGGCTTCTTCTTTTTTTTTTTTTTTTTTTTTTTTTTTTTTTTTTGCTAAGATGTAGACCATTCAAAGCAACTAGAATTTTTCATTTAGTTGCTGACAGTAAAATCATAAAAATGAAAGATTTTAAAGATGTAAGCTTTTGAATAAAAGATTATAGTGGTGATAAAACACTAGGTATTGTTATGCTTGCTGTGCCATGCCTATTAACTGTAACTCAGATATTTTTCCTTCACTTGGCACTGCACTTGAATATTTTGAGTAGTTATTATGTTGTTTTGTAAATTGCTATACAATTATACGATGATTTTTTTAAAAAAGGCAGTGGAGGTTTTTATCTGTATCATTCTAATCAATAATGTTTCATTACTTTTTAACTTCATGTAGAAGAGTAGGAATTTTAGGAAATAAAAAGGGGAGAATGGTACTTCAATTTGGATTGGTAATAGTGAAAACTTTTGACAGATTCACTTAGAATGTCTACTCTTTAGGGCAAAAGTCAAATAAAGATACGCATCTTCAGCTACATCAATTTTTGTAGCTGTAGTCGAAATAGCTTAATTCAGCTTTTGGCGCTGTGTACGCTGCAGGAAGTTGAAGGAAGAACGTTCGTCCTTCAACTTCCCTTACTCCTCATGAAATGAGGGTTATAGGGGTCAGAGTAAGAAGTCTTCCATCTCGACATTTTTGAAATAATGTCTGTTATTCAGAAATAACGCTGCTGTGGAGATGTACCATTAGTTTGCTAATATGTCTTAGTCCTAGCTTATTCACTTACTTTGCTACTGAATTAATTTCAGCAAAATTGCTGTGCAATTTGATTATTACACAGCTGAGTCTCAGAAATTGAGAAGATAGAATGAGGCAACCCTCATAACTTCACTAGGAGTGTGTGTGTGTGTGTGTGTGTGTGTGTGTGTGTGTGTGTGTGTGTGTGTGTGTGTGTGTGTGTGTGTGTGTGTGTTGTTTTCAATCCTGAATGCATCAAAAATAACTTAATTCTTGCTAGTATTCACACAGGGCCCCGTTCAGTAAGAAGTCTTTGTTCAAGAAAATTTCTAATAAATGTGACTCAGAGGTTTATTATGTTGTTATCTTTATTTATTTGAAAATCACTGGATTGGGCTTTGAATGGAAAGGTGTCTTTTTAAAGCACCTTGTACCATCACTGTGAAAATAAGCAGACTCATCCATATGGTACGTGGTCTAAAAAGTTATTTAAATATATGTTATGATGGTTTTAGTATTTTACACTGAGAAAATGACATTATTACTACATGGGCATGGGCAATACCCTACACATTCAAATAGTTCATACTCACTAAATAATCCGATTGATATCACTGGGAATACTCATGTGAATTTGAAGTACTGAAAGCAATAAGGGCTCATACTTGAGTTCCATAAGACATATTCTTTACAATACATGACTAAGCTGTCAGATGTAACACTTTTCCCTGAAAAGGGGGAAATGCATAATAGTATCGTTCCAAAGAGCAGAACAAGAAGAAAATTGGAACTCTCTCTTCTTCCTTAGAGCAAGGAGGAGGCAATCTGCTACTAGTCTATACAAGCAACAGATTATTCCTCCCTTTCTGCACCAGTGATACTGGATAGTATGTGATGGGAGAAGGAAAGAGCAAAGGCAAAGCCTTGCACCCTTGCATGCCCTCATAAGGTGATAAGCATGACCTAAATAAAGCAGAATTAGGGCAATGTGACTTTCTATTTTTTGTACATTACTTTTGATTATGAATCCCATTTACAGTTACATTTTGAGACCTAGTGATTATCCATCTCATAAATCCACTGGATATGTGCCATGTTAAATGTACACTGCTCTAGTTTCACGTGGTTTGAAAAGAAACAAGTTGGGTGAGGTAATACCTTTTATTGGAAAGAACACCTGGTACAAAGTGCTGGAGAACTCTGAGCACTATTATCTTTATCATTCAAACTTGTAATCTCGTTACAAAAATCAAGTTAGTTTGAAGGCTCTATTTTCCCATAAGCCCATATTGACTAGTATTGATTACATTAGCCTCCTTTAATTCTTTATTAATGAAGTCCCATGTCAGCCACTCCAGTCTCTTTGTCAAAGAAGGAATCTGAACTGTGGAGTCTGCAGAGGTAAGTAGAGAGAAAGTCCTCTGAGATGGAAAAAACACAACAAAGTTTAAAAGTTATTTTATAAATAACTGCACTATCCTTATAAAGTCCAATCTGGCTGATTTAAAACTACTCAATGAAAATGAATGGCCTCATTTTTAAATCTTAAGGATTTTAGATGTGGAGCTTTATGTCCACTTGGAAGATTTAAGCTTCCACTGAGAGTCCATTAGTAGGATCCTGTGTTGCCATTCTGCATTTGCTGGCATCATTCTCTCTCATGCAGCTTTTGAATGTGTTGCTAAAGTTATTTCTGTTTACCATTACATCTGCCCAGCTACAGCCAAAATCCCCAATATGAGAAAAAGATGAAATTCATGGCATTAACCAACCTCCATAGTTTTCAGATAATAATTATTCACTTTTAGCCACCTTTGTTGCGTATATCTCATTATGAGGTTTCTGATGTCTTATTCAAGCTGTTGCTTCTGTTTCCATTTATATCAATTGTTGGCAAATTACAGTGGATGGCTGAATCTTGGCCTTATCTGTAATACAATTTATAACCTAAAAAAAGCATGCACAGTAGATGCCCATGTCCCTCTCTCTAATATATGAAGTGCCTACTTAAAGGTTATAATTATTTGTGTGTCTCAGAGCCAGAATATAACTTTATTTTCCTTTCAACTCATTGTGAATCAAATTTCTTACCCAATGAACAGAATGTTGCAATGTATATATTGCTACCATACAATGTATACATTTTAAAAGATATGTCCTGTAGACATATTGATGGTAATTTAGTTTAAAATATTGACTTTGGAATTCCTGGTTCTGTATTTTTTCCATAGGAAAATCATCCAGAATTCATGAACCTATGATCAGGAAGAGGCTAGGTCAGCATTAATTAACCCCAAGTTAGCTAAAGACAACCTAGCCAGGGCTTTTACCATGTGTAGGTGCAGATTAAAACCTTTGATTCTGATTTAGGTGGTTGAGAGAGACTGTAGACCACCCAACCTCCATCTCTGTCTCCACACAACTTTTCCCACCTGTGCTGCTAATCTTGACCTAGCCTCAATCATTGTTCAGCTAAACAAGCCCTCAAATGACCTGATCCATTCTGACCAAAAAGGCTGATTAGTCTCCTGCTGTGCTCAACAAACCCTCACCTGGATCAGCAAGAAGGATGACTGTAAAACTGCATGAGATGTCTTCCGGGGTTGATTTTAGTAATTGTGTTGCACTCCATCCCAAGGTTATCATTATTGAAAAGTCAAAATAACCCAGACCGCCACTTCCCTTTTAAAATGTGCTGCTTGCTTTTTTTTTGCAACAGAGTTTATTCTATACTGCTCTTCACCTTGTAAGAATATTTCAGAAAAGCACATGTATTCATACATATGTCTCAGTGTGGGGTATGTATATTTCTGCATATATGTAGCCTTTCCTGAATATGCATCTCCCAGATATTTGACAGAAATGTAGTAAAATAGGCAAGGAAAACCTTATTCTAATTGTAACAGTATAACTGTATTTGTGCCTGTGCAGAATGATACAGTGTAAGTTGAACACACTATGTGGAACAGTGTTGAATTATTCAAGAAGAATCTTTGACAGCTGGAGTGAGAGACTTGTATGAGAATCTCTTATTTAATAAACATGAACAGCTTTTTGAGGAAGAAAATCAGCTTTATCTCTTTCAGGGTATTGATGAAGAATAGTCACATCTGAATTTTCTTCTGGTGTTTTAGGGTGCAATCTTTTGATGCATACATGTAATACTCATTAAAGAAAGCTGCATATACTAGACTCAAATAGTATTTGTAGGATAAGTGTACTGGAGAAGGTATAATTTTTAATCACTAGGAAGCTCCAAAACTACATTATGCAGTAACTCTATTGCAGCTCATAGACCTGTGTGCACTTGAAGCATTGTCTATAGCAGCACTGGAATAAAAGTTCTTCTATGTTTCACCACTGGCATTTGACTAAAATATACATTTTAGCCTACTGGTTCCTTCACAAAAGGGGGGAAAAGTTTATTTAATCTTGTCTTCTTATAACTTACTTTTTATATTACTTGATTACATATAATTCCATTATTATAGTATCTGAGCACTTTTCAATTTATCAATGCATTTATCTTCCCAATACCTATATGAAACAGGGGTCTATTATTCCCACCTTTCATATAGAGAACACAGACTAAGTGACTCACCCAAGAGCAAGATGGTGACAGAGCAGGGAATTGTACTCAGGTTTGCAGCTTGTGCCCAGTCACTTTACCATCCTTCTGGTCCTACTTTGATTCAAATTTTATAAAAGTGAGTTAATAAATCATGTAACATTTTAGAGGTGAATGTAAAATTCTTCATAGTTCAGATAACAGTCGTTGCTGAATTTAGAGAATTGTCAAGCCCAATGATTACTATTCAGTCAGTGGCCATTCTTATACATGTAGGTGGACTGACATTCCAAGTAATTTCTTGGTTTATTGAACCATTCAAAGCTTTCTTTCTTACCTGAAAACTTAGGTTCTGTTGTTCCTAAATCTCTATTTTGAGGCCAGTCTAATTCTTAGCTCCTGGGCCTTCTAGTCTAGCATGATTCAAAATGCAAGTCAGAATAACCAACTTGCTTATATGTAGTACCTTGAGACAGACCTTTTGCTGCAGATTTACATTTTTGTTGTTGTTTCTAATTCTATTATCAGACAAGACTAACAGAATCAGGCAGTATCAACTTCGATGGAACAGTTTCTCCCCCACTGACTGTAACGTTTTTCTAGCAGATTTCCATTGTAAGTGAAAATCATCAGTGTGCTTATACAAAACATATGTCACTTAAATCTCATATGATCATTATTTTGAGGAGTGGAAGGGTGCATAGGCCTTGTGTAGGTTCTCTGCCCGGGATGAATAATATGTGCATGATCATATTTTCTGGAACTATATGTGCTATGAATTTAATGTGCGTATACATCTATATTTCCAGGCAAAAAAATAATCCAAGTTATGATGGCACAAGGGCGGGCCCTCTTATTTCCTTTTAAACTTATTAGAATAGAATATCAAATATAGATATTTTCAAAACAAGTACTAGATGGTAGAAACTTAAGTTTCCAGAAGCTGCCAAAACTCATTCTTCATCCTTCTTCCTCTTAGCACTTGGAGACCATTTCCAGTCACCTTATGTAACCTAAGATCTGTCCTCTCTGAGATATAAATTGTAGTATTGATAACAATAAACAAACACATTAGAATTTACCTATGTGTTTTCTATGTGGAAACATAGTTTTCCATATATCCCAGCCTTCATGCTGTCCTTAATTATGAAAATAAGGAGAGCATCCTCTTTGAATAAAATAACTCCATCTTGTCTCACCCATCTGGTGCAGGCAAGTAGCTTTCCTAGGACAAGAATAAGAATAGAGCTTGGGTGTGAGAGCTAGTTTCCAAGTGAAGACTGAGGTGATGATTGTAAGCTGTGGGCAGCAGCTGGAAGAAGTGGCATAGGTTTTATTGTCCCCATTCATAGAATCATAGAATAATAGGACTGGAAGGGACCTCGAGAGGTCATCGAGTCCAGCCCCCCGCCCTCAAGGCAGGATCAAGCTCCGTCTACACCATCCCTGACAGATGTCTATCTAACCTGTTCTTAAATATCTCCAGAGAGGGAGATTCCACCACCTCCCTTGGCAATTTATTCCAATATTTGACCACCCTGACAGTTAGGAATTTTTTCCTAATGTCCAATCTAAACCTCCCCTGCTGCACTTTAAGCCCATTACTCCTTGTCCTGTCCTCAGAAACCAAGAGGAACAAATTTTCTCCTTCCTCCTTGTGACACCCTTTTAGATATTTGAAAACCGCTATCATGTCCCCCCTTAATCTTCTTTTTTCCAAACTAAACAAGCCCAGTTCATGAAGCCTGGCTTCATAGGTCATGTTCTCTAAACCTTTAATCATTCTTGTCGCTCTTCTCTGTACCCTTTCCAATTTCTCCACATCTTTCTTGAAATGTGGCGCCCAGAACTGGACACAGTACTCCAGCTGAGGCCTAACTAGTGCAGAGTAGAGCGGCAGAATGACTTCACGAGTTTTGCTTACAACACACCTGTTGATACAACCTAGAATCATATTTGCTTTTTTTGCAACAGCATCACACTGTTGGCTCATATTCAACTTGTGGTCCACTATGACCCCTAGATCCCTTTCCGCCATGCTCCTTCCTAGACAGTCGCTTCCCATCTTGTATGTATGGAACTGATTGTTCCTTCCTAAGTGGAGCACTTTGCATTTCTCTTTATTAAACCTCATCCTGTTTACCTCTGACCATTTCTCTAACTTGCTAAGGTCATTTTGAATTATGTCCCTATCCTCCAAAGAAGTTGCAACCCCACCCAGTTTGGTATCATCTGCAAACTTAATAAGCGTACTCTCTATCCCAATATCTACATCATTGATGAAGATATTGAACAGTACGGGTCCCAAAACAGACCCTTGAGGAACTCCACTTGTTATCCCTTTCCAGCAGGATTTAGAACCATTAACAACAACTCTCTGACTACGGTTATCCAGCCAATTATGCACCCACCTTATCGTGGCCCTATCTAAGTTATATTTGCCTAGTTTATCAATAAGAATATCATGCGAGACCGTATCAAATGCCTTACTAAAGTCTAGGTATATGACATCCACCGCTTCTCCCTTATCCACAAGGCTCGTTATCCTATCAAAGAAAGCTATCAGATTAGTTTGGCATGACTTGTTCTTCATAAACCCATGCTGGCTATTCCCTATCACTTTATTACCTTCCAAGTGTTTGCATATGATTTCCTTAATTACCTGCTCCATTATCTTCCCTGGGACAGACGTTAAACTGACCGGTCTGTAGTTTCCTGGGTTGTTCTTATTCCCCTTTTTATAGATGGGCACAATATTTGCCCTTTTCCAGTCTTCTGGAATCTCCCCTGTCTGCCATGATTTTTCAAAGATCATAGCTAAAGGCTCAGATACCTCCTCTATCAGCTCCTTGAGTATCCTGGGATGCATTTCATCAGGACCTGGTGACTTGCTGACATCTAACTTTCCTACGTGATTTTTAACTTGTTCTTTGTGTATCCTATCTTCTAAACTTACCCTCTCTCTGCTTGTATTCACTACGTTAGGCACACCTCCAGACTTCTCGGTGAAGACCGAAACAAAGAAGTCATTGAGCATCTCCGCCATTTCCAAGTTCCCTGTTACTGCTTCTCCCTCCTCCCTAAGCAGTGGCCCTACCCTGACCTTGGTCTTCCTCTTGCTTTTAATGTATTTATAAAAGGTCTTCTTGTTTCCCTTTATGCCTGTAGCTAGTTTGATCTCATTTTGTGCCTTTGCCTTTCTAATCTTGCCCCTGCATTCCCGTGTTGCTTGCCTATATTCCTCCTTTGTTAGTTGTCCTAGTTTCCATTTTTTATATGACTCCTTTTTTATTTTGAGATCGTGCAAGATCTCCTTGTTAAGCCAAGCTGGTCTTTTGCCATATTTTCTATCTTTCCTACACAGCGGAATTGTTTGCTTTTGGGCCCTTAACAACGTCCCTTTGAAATACTTCCAACTCTCCTTAGTTGTTTTTCCCTTCAGTCTTGCTTCCCATGGGACCTTACCTACAAGTTCTCTGAGCTTATCAAAATCTGCCTTCCTGAAATCCATTACCTCAATTGTGCTGGTCTCCCTTCTACCTTTCCTTAAGATCATGAACTCTATTATTTCGTGATCACTGTCCCCTATACTGTCTTCCACTTTCAAGTTCTCAACTAGTTCCTCCCTATTTGTTAAAACCAAATCCAGAACAGCTTCTCCTCTGGTAGCTTTTTCAACCTTCTGAAACAGAAAGTTGTCTCCAATGCAGTCCAGAAACTTATTGGATAGCCTGTGCCTCGCTGTGTTAGTTTCCCAACATATGTCTGGATAGTTGAAGTCCCCCATCACCACCAAATCTTGGGCTTTGGATAGTTTTGTTAATTGTTTAAAAAAGGCCTCATCCACCTCTTCCACCTGGCTAGGTGGCCTGTAGTAGACTCCTAGCATGATATCACCCTCGTTTTTTACCCCTTTTAGCTTAACCCAGAGACTCTCTACACAGCTATCTCCTAAATTCATCTCCACTTCAGTCCAAGTGTGTACATTTTTAATATACAAGGCAACCCCTCCTCCCTTTTTTCCCTGTCTGTCCTTCCTGAGCAAGCCGTACCCTTCCATACCAACATTCCAATCATGCGTCCCATCCCACCAGGTTTCTGTAATACCAATGATATCATAGTTGTATTTATTGGTTAGCAATTCCAGTTCTTCCTGCTTATTACCCATACTTCTCGCATTTGTATATAGGCATCTAAGATACTGATTTGATCTTGCCTCCCTGTTGTGCCCTGACCCTCCTTTCTCCTTCCCATTATAGGCCGTAGTCCCCCCCATTTCCAACCCATCTCCCAGTCCCGCACATGCAGCACTTACCTGTGGGCTTTGTTCACCTGCCCCCAACAAACCTAGTTTAAAGCCCTCCTCACAAGGTTAGCCAGTCTGTGTCTGAGAGCTTGTGCTCAGCCATTAGTTTCTCAGGTTTACAATTTAGAAGGTTTGTTAATCTGTATTGTGTATATAAGATTATAGGTAGATGCAGTTGCCAAGACTCTACTTTGCATCTGCTCTCACTGAGAAGGATGCAATATGGCTCTTTGGCCCATTGTTCAACTCTCGTCTCCTGTTAGTTAACAGTATTTCAATGGCAGTAGCAAGCTATTAATAATGACAAGCAGTGTTTTATTAAGACTGATTAGCGCCCATACATTTTTCTGTTCTGTTTTCTGTGCACCCCTCTGTGAGGTGGGGGGAGGAGGGGAGTTGCTCTGGATGTTATAAATGGAGCATTACTTACATCTCTAGTTTAGAGAGACAAGATGGGTGAGGCAATACCTTTTACTTGACCAACTTCTGCTAGTAAAAGACACAAGATTTCAAGTTTACACAGAGCCTGTCTTCTGGATGTCAAAAGCTTGTCTCTTTCACCAGCAGAACTTGGTCCAATAACATATTTCACCTCACCTGCCTTTTGTCTCTATCCTTGGATCAACATGGCTACAGGAACACTGTAAACAACCTATAATTTAGGTGTCTAAATCTTACCATTGCAAACTCACTCTTTCATTTGCATGCAACTTTCTGAAATGTTCATGATTTGGGATGAAATATTCCAAGCCAGGTCTGTGCCTGAGGCAGAGGTACTTCTTTTTAAACTGGACCAAAACTGGTGGAACCATTTTTTGCGACTCTGATGCAATGGGTTTTTCTAACAGTATATGAAGACCACTTCTTTGAAGAATGGTAGTGAGGCTAATGGAAACATTCTTCCCTTGACCCAGCTGCATCTATACAGGGGATTAGGTTGGCATATGTACATTGAGATTTTTCTACACGGTCTGCAATGTAACTCTGTTTACCAAAAATGTAATTGTAGACCAGCCCATAATTTACATTAAGAATGTGTGAGTCTTATTTTCCCCACTGCTTTTCACCTTTTGTACTCATTTACATCAGTGCAAAATAGATGTAAAATACTATCAACTTACCATTTTCCACACTTACCACTTGGTAGCATTTTACATCAACTTTGCACTTAGCCATGGTACAAAGCCATGGACACTTGAGTGCTATATATTCATAAAACATGATCACTACATGTAGCAAAGTAGATGCAAGAGTTTCCAAATACTGTATAACGATTGCACTTAAAAAGGTTATTCAATTTTAAAAGACACTTCAGAGAGATTCCCTATATGAGGGACATTGCTGGGCCCAGAAAGATTTCTAAAAAGAGAATTTTATAATTGTGGCCATTGTACATTTACAATCATGTCTTCATCTTCAGGTGTTCCTAGAATTCTAATAATTTTGCTATGCATTTCTTTCTTTCTTTATCACGTTTTTGCAAATTATTAGTTGTAACATTTCAGAGAGCAGTTTTTTCATGTTTACTTAATTCATAGCAGTGAATGCTGTAACTTGGTCCACTGCTGTGTATGCTCATGATGCCACACCTGTAAATTACTGCATTTTCCCTAATTTTCTAGCTTGTTTGATGCTGCACCCTGCAGTACCTGAAGAATAGAAGCTTAAAGCATTTACAGAAAAACCTTCAGGACAGAGTTTTGTATGGGGCTGCTCTGGCAGCAATAAAAGAAGAAAAGCAGCCCCACTGGGGTTATTAACGGGCATTGGGGAGGAGGTGGAGAGAAAGCAGGGAAGCAAGCTTTTACCCATGCAATTAGTCAGCATTGGCCATTTGATAAGAGCGCACATATCAGTAATAATTATTCATATACCAAAGTGATTATTTCTGTATGTGGGAGGGAGAAAGCAGTGAAAGGAGGCAACTGGGAGTAAGTTTTAATGAAAGAAATACAAGTACATGCTTTAAAATAAATGATAAAGTATTAGTAAAAAAGTGTAATGCCATCTTGGGTTTCTGCTGGCATAGTCAACTTTTAGTGCAGTTATTTTTTAATGAGTCCTCTGGAATTTTGGGGATCAATGCTTTCCTAATGTGTAATCAATTGTACTCACATGCATTTTCAGACAAACACGGTCATTACAAAGATCTAATCATGCTGTGCAGCACTGAAACCACAAGCCTATAATACAAAGGCTGAAAGAGAGTTTCTTTAGCTGTGTGAAAGTAGCAGACTGTACAATCACAGGGGCCTGCCACTACAAAGAGACATGACCACACAACAATCGCCAGTGTATGAGAAGTGCCTTCAATTTGTTTTTGTTTTTTTATTTTGTCTTACGAATTGGGCTTTGCATCATGCAATCTTCATGTGCTGCAGCTAGACTGATTAACGCCTATATAAAGAGCTTGGTGGGGTGGAGCTGTGTGTCTGTTGTTTGATGCTGCTTGTCTTCAATTATGCTGAAAGGTAATTTGGGCCTATTTTTTTTTCCAGTTTTATCAAACCGGTTGTCAGCCTGTCTAGTAAACTATGATTTTTTTTAAAAAGACCATTGTGCCCTGCCATGGCAAGCAGCCCCTTCCAATCGCTTATGTGATGTTTAACTGGTTAGAACATAAGAATGACCATACTGGTTCAGACCAAAGGTCCATTATCCCAATATCCTGTCTGCCAACAGTGGCCAATTGCAGATGCCCCAGAGGGAGGGATCACAACAGGTAATCCTCATGTGATCCCTCCCTATTACTCACCTCCAGAGAAAACAGAGGCTAGGGATACCATTCCTACCCATCCTGGCTAATAGATTAATGGAGGTTAGGTCCATCAATGGCTATCTAGCTCTTTTTTTGAACCCTTTTAAAGTGCTAGCCCTCACCACCTCCTCTGGCAAGGAGTTCCACAGGTTGACTGTGCACCGAGTGACGAAAAACTTCTTTTTGTTTTAAACCTGCTGTCTATTAATTTAATTTGGTGACCCCTAGTACTTATATTGTGTGAATAAGTAAATCACTTTTCCTTACTCACTTTTTCCACACCACTCAGGATTTTATAGACGTCTATCATATGCCCCCTTAGTCTCCTTTTTTCTAAGCTGAAAAGTCCAAGTCTTTTTAATCTCTCTTCATATGGGACCCATTCCAAACCTCTAATTATTTTTGTTGCCCTTCTCTGAGCCTTTTCCAATGCCAATATATCTTTTTTGAGATGAGGTGACCACATCTGTATGCAGTATTCAAGATGTGGGTGTACCATGGTTTTATATAGAAGCAATAAGATATTTTCTGTCTTATTCTCTATCCCTTTTTTAATGACTCCTAACATTCTATTTGCTTTTTTGACTGCCGCTGCACACTGAGTGGATGTTTTCAGAGAACTATCCACAGTGACTCCAAGAACTCTCTCTTGAGTAGTTGTAGCCAAATTAGTCCCCATCGTATTGTATGCCTAGTTGGAATTATTTTTTATAATGTGCATCATATTACATTTATCAACATGAAATTTCATTTGCTATTTTGTTGCCCAATCACTTAGTTTGGTGAGATCTTTTTGAAGCGCTTCACAGTCTGCTTTGGTCTTAACTATCTTGAGCAGTTTGGTATCCTCTGCAAATTTTGCCACCTCACTTTTTATCCCTTTATAAATAAGTTGAATAGGATTGGTCCCAGGACAGACCCTTGGGGGATGCTACTAGTTACCTCTCTCCACTCAGAAAACTTACTGTTTATTCCTACCCTTTGTTTCCTGTCTTTTAACCAGTTATCAATCAATCAAACGAAAGGACCTTCCGTCTTATCCCATGACAACTTACTTTACTTAAGAGCCTTTGGTGAGGGACCTTGTCAAAGGTTTTCTGGAAATCTAAGTACTGTATACTATATCTACTGGATCCTTCTTGTCCACATGTTTCAAAGAACTCTAGCAGATTAGTAAGGCATGATTTCCCTTTACAGAAACCATGTTGACTTTCCCCAACAAATTATATTCATCCACGTGTCTGACAATTTTATTCTTTAGTTAACCAACTAAATGGGATTTTAAATCCCTGCTTTGGAGCCAAGAAACCTTGACCATCTGATGTGTTATTTCATTCAGAGCAGACAGTATTTACCTTTACATTATATATGGTAGGGCATGCCTTAACCTTACTTGATCTAGACTGATCAATTCTTGTGTAACAATTTAAAAATAAGCGCTCAACTTAAAACTGAAAAAGGATTTTTTTGTATGTAATGTGTTAAGAGGTTTTGACTGTGGTTCATAAGATAGCTGAGGCTGCAACACACTCAGGACAGCAGGGCACTTGGACCTCCTGAAGGGATCAAACATAAGAGTGAAGAGTGTTCCCTGCATGACCCACGCTGCAGGTACCACACTCAGGAACTCCATATCTTCCAAGAAGCAGAATTATGAAGTATTTCAATATTCCCCACTCCCGGGATTTTATTATGAATCTTGAGATTTGCTGTTTTTCTTATAGCCCCAGTTCCTGAAGTTCTGTGTTTAAGTGAAAATATCAGCTTCTGGATTTGTTTGTTTGTTTTATAATGTAAACTGCTAGCCCTCACATTTGCATAGCGCAATGTGAAAATGTAACCTAGGTATACCAGAGAGTCTCAAACAGAAGACAAATAAAGGAACTCTAACTATATGTTTTTAAAATAATGTGACCTTTAAGCCAAAGGATTTGTGGGACCTAAATCATGATTTTTGAACACTTGAGGTTGGCAGTACTAGTATTTTTCTATTTTACATGAAGAAAAATTTACATCTTTCATAGTTTGCCTTTTAGGCACAAACCATTAGAGTTAGCCTGGCAGACATGGTGAAATATCAGAAGAGATGTCTTTATCACATTGTACACGATCTCACGGATGAGTGAAAAATATCAAATGTGACAAAATTTAACACTGAATGTATAATCATTGTAGTTGGTTAATATTGATGTTCTAAGTTTATTGTTATACTGTATATTTAGTTTGGTTAACAATAGCTCTATATCCAAATCTGAGCTTCATCTGTCATCTAGACACATTTGTACAAGTCCTCTCTTATCACTGAAGAAGCTCCGCTGATTAATTTTGAAACTCTTACTCTTCAGATTGATAAAACCACTGAGCATTGACAAATGTGATGGGTTTGAGAGAGCTGAATAACTTCCCAGAATCAGGTTATGAATTGCCTGAAGAGGAAGCTCAATTCAAGGAGCTAGAATTCAAGGGGAAATGCTGAGAAATGTTTTAAAAGATGTGTAAAAACTAGGTTTTTTTAAATGTTTCACATACCACTACCACATAATATGTGCACCAGAAGTACTGTTACACTTAAATGTCAATTCACTTTATGTTCAGTTCTTTAAGTACTGGCAGGCGGAGTGTCAAAAGCTTTTAAAGTCATAGACTGGTTTTCCCATGAGACAATTTAATAGCCGGCACTGCCCATTGTAGCAGACCAATACAATAAAACTGAAATGGCTGTAATTATTTTTCAAGAGGTACAAATGTCAAAGCCTGTAGTCCACCGTGCTGTATGTCCATACTTTTTATATACTATACCCCTAAATTTTAAGAAAAGGCTGACTATATTTTCTCGATCAAACTCATAATTAAGAAAAAAAATGCTCTAGACTTAGATGGGTCTGACTTACTAGAATCTGTCTTGTCAAATTACTTGGAGAAATGTTTCCAGAGACCCAAGGAGTTCTGTTTAGGCACAAACTTTCTTAGAGATGTGCTCAGTGCTTCAAGCCAAATAATTCAAATGTTTGCCCTTATAATTTACTGATTTTGCACTCTTTACACATTTATACTAGAAGAGTGCAGGAGGAGAAAGTGGCTGTGTTTGATATACATTCTTGTTCTATGGTTAGGGCAGATAGGAATTTGCCTTTCAATCCAATCTCAGTCACCAGAAAGTCCTCTTTGAATCCAGTGAGAAGGAAATCTGGCAACTGACTTCACGTCCACAGTGGGAATGGACTAGAAACAGCAACAAGTACATTGAAATGGAAATAATTTTAGCACAAACAATGAGGAGCTCTGCAGCACCTTGAAGACTAACAGTTTTATTTGGGCACACACTTGTGTGCTGGAGCTCACTTTTATCCGATGCAATTTTAGCACCTTTTCCCCTGATAGTGTCAGTACAAATATTTTGTCTTACAACCATGGCCCAGAACATCCCCCATAGAAAGACCTTCAGCAGGGGGCTCATGTGGTGATCCCTTTGTAGAGAACTCCTGGGGGAAAAGACAGCAATCTTTGGGGGTCAGGATTATCCAGGCAGAGCCCCTGTACTTCTTCACTAGCTCTGACCTTAGCACACTACCTCTCTATCACATTGGGGTGCATCTACACTGCAGGGCTTAACTTGAAATAAGCGACACAAATTGAGCTATGTCAACTGCATAGCTTATTTCAAAAAAGCTTATTTAGAAAGTGGGAGCGTCTATGCAGCACTTATTTCAAAATAGAGCACTCCTCCTCTGATTTCCCTTACTCCTCGTACAATGAGGGTTACACGAGTTGGAGTAAGAAGTCCTCCAGTTTGACAATATTTCGAAATAGCTGCCTGCTGTGTAAATGCGGACTAAGTTATTTCAAAATAATGTTGCTGTGTGGACGTATCCTTGGATTGCTCATTTAATAAAGTTTACTGTCCAAATGTGTACAGAAGCTTTCTTATCATACTACCAATTCAGGTGCTGTATCAGGCACCCTGAAGAAAATAATTGCCTGAGACTTTATTTTTTGAACTACAGCTCTTCCAGTTACCAGTTTTCTTAAAGTGCAAAGACTGGCATCTACAATAGCTGTTCTTAGCTAATGTCTCTGCTCCAGTCTCCTACAAATCAACTTACAGCAAAGCTGCCTAATTTCAGCTCCAGGCTTGCAGGAGATTTGCTCAGTACTTGAGTAGAGAATGAGATTTAAACTATTAGCACTATCTGTGCTTTACTGCAAGTAAAAATGTAAACATATTTAAGGTAAACGTCCTTACTCAGAACAGAGGAAGGGTGACAATGGGTCAGAAGCTTTTTAGAAAATTATGTTTGAATGAAAATTTGGGGAAAAATTCCTACGTGGCTTCGAGACACTTTCTTTCTTGATGTGGGAACTAACATAACCCATCCTTCAACCAGTCAAGCAAAATAATAATACAAATAATAATAATAGTGTGGTGAAGAGTGCAGACACCAACTTGTACTGGGAGTCAAAGTTTAACCCTTAGTGGGGAAGTGCATCCATGTCTTGATCCTAGTGGTCATAGTGGAGGAAGGGAGCAGAGGAAACAGGGTGCAAAGGGACAATTCCTTTCTACTCCTGGGAGGATAAAGAGAGATTTGATGGGTTTTGTTTGCTGCTCCATAAAGAGCATAGGCAACTTTTGGTAGCACCCAGGAGGTGCAGTGCCCCCATGTGTCCCTGCCAACATTTTGATTGATAAATGGGGTGCTCCCTCATGCCCCCTCCCTGTTTCTCTGTGTGGCCCTTCCTGTACCTCCACCCCTAGTCATCTATGCTAAAAGACTGAGTAAGAGAGCCTTGGTGTTCCCAGCAACAGTGTCGAAAGAGTCGTCTTGGATTTTTGCCACCATGAAAAGGTCTCTGAGCATTTTTTGCAGACTGAACTCTGTGGGCAACTCAATGTCAAGTGCTGGACTGCACCCAAAAAGCTTTGCTTCCCTGCATCATCTGTATAAATCAAAGTCTGAACTAAAAGTCGACACTTAACCAGATGAGCTAGTTACATTTGCAAACGTCAGATACATTTGGAAATTATTTTTCCAGATTTTTACAGCTTTTGCACAGACTTTTAGGGAGAAAATGCCAGGGCCATTCTGTTTCTGTTGCAACCAACAGGAGGTTCTGAATGGTCTATCAACTTGACCAGTATCGATTAGATTTTATTTTGTTTGATGGTTTTTGATTCACTGACAGAATTCTTTCCTCACCTGGGCTGGAGTGTGACTGCATCAGGACCAGCCATGCAGCCACTGTCAGCCTGAGGAAACAGCTGTCCAATGCATGGCTCAACAAGCTGTAATAAAACAGTAATTCCATACGATGTAGTGTTCAGCAATAATTCTGCCTCAAGGCTTTTCAGTTGATTTGTCATCTTTGTGATTTCTTGATTCTCTTTCGTTTGAGAAAAGCCTTATAATTCCACAAAGGACAATACCTGGACAGATTGTGTAGGTTTCCTGGTCTTTTTGTTCTATAAATTGAATTGTGGAGAACTGGATTCTGTAGTGGCAGCTTCTTGCAGGCAAAATGGGCACCTGACACCAGTATAAAATGAATGGACTTCTCTATCTGTAAATTAGATTCTTTGAGTGGTATCTGCATCTTTTGTGTGATGATAAATACAGTGTGTGACCCCCTTCACCTGGAGATGATCCTCCATGTTTTTGAGCTGAGCTGAGGTCAAATATATGGCTGAATGGTGTTGCTGTAACTTTAAAGAACTGCCCCAGGAAGTTCTTTAGGATCTTCTGTGTTTGTGAAGTTAGCAGGTAAAAATACAGGGATCCGGTCCTTGCAGAATTGTGTTCAGTACTATCAAGTTGACCAGAGAAAAGAGCATGAACAACTCTGCCATTAGATCAGGGCAGATAGACTTTAAAATCTGTGAACATAAGAAGAATATAAGAATGGCCATCCTGGATGAGACCAAATGTCCATCTAACCCAGTATCTGGTCTTCCCACAGTGGCCAATGCCAGGTGCTCCAGAAGGAATGAATAAAACAGGTAATCATCAAGAGATTCCTCCCCTATCACCCATTCCCAGCCTCTGACAAACAGAGGCTACAGACATCATTCCTACCCATCCTGGTTAATAACCATTGATGGACCTATCCTCCATTAATTTGAATTTAAGTTGTGGTTTTCACAACATCCTCTGGCAAGGAGTTCCACAGGTTGACTGTGCATCGAATGTGCTAATTGATTCTGCTGGACAAGAAGCAGCTTTCTAATCCTCTGTTCTTCCTTAATTCCTTCTGAATGGTTTGTCCAATGTTTTGTTGGTGAGTGATCATATGATCAAGTATTTTCTTAGATTTTTATCACAAAACACACAGGAAAAAATTGCAATATTTCCTTGGTGCTTGTGACAAACTAGTGAATGATGTCCACACTAAGATCTTTCATATCAGAATGTGTTTTTAAAAGTAACTGAGGGTATCCCAAACTAGCTACTCTGTGTCTACCCAAGCTGGCTGTTATTTCAAAATATTTTTCAAATTAACGAGCGTGCCATTTCGCCATCCCAGTAAACCTCGTTGCACGAGGGATGAGGGATAGGTCAAAATAGCGTGTTATTTCTAAATTTGGCACTGTGTAGATGCACCAAATTTTGAAATAAACTATTTCAAAATAGATTTGAAATAAGATATGCAATTTAAGTAGTGCAAATTACCTATCTCATTTCGAGATTAGGGTGCTGTATAGACGCACCTTGAGGTACTGGAGGGAATTTTCTGTATGATGAGGCATAGTCATCTCCTGACATGTGGTTCGTATCACTGAGATTACCTTGAGAGCTGAAATCTCTCTTACCTTGAGAGTTGAATCTCAAGGCTTTATATCTGGATTCAAATAATTTCAAATGCCATCACTATTAGAAGATTCATCTTCCACCAAGTCCAGATTCTTGGCTATGTTACTTGCAAGTGAAAAGGGATTTTTCGTGTTTCTAAACAATTTTGTTTTCAAGTAGATGAAGATACTTTGTTGTGGCTACAGGATTTCCAGAGGGACAATCTGTGAACTAGATCAATGGCAAATTTTATTTGAGCTCTGTTTGTCTCCTAGTTTCAAGCTGAACAAGATCTTCAGCTAGGGTTCTTACCCCTCCTTTAAGGGACACGTTCATTCTTAAATCTGTCCCTGAGATTGTTGCTTTTGACATGTCATCACACACTATGGATTCCTTAATGTTGGCAAGTCAGTCCTGTTCTACAAGAACTAAGGGTTAGTACATTCTATAAAGTGGGATATTTTTTGTCCACTTAGTCTTCGATTTAGTTCTATATCTGTAAGCCAGAGTGCTTTTGAATTAATGGCTGTGTGTCATGGTGAAATAGCCCACAAATCTTTATGCAACATGTCTTTTCTCTCAAATTTTCCTTTCCTCTTTATGGAATCGGATGATTTTCTTTGTTTTCCAACATGTCAAAGGATGGATTTAATAACTACATACACAAGCAGGGGCAGATGACCGTTTTGCGGGGCCCCGGGCAGCATAATTCCACAGGGCCCCCCTTTGCCACGGCGCATGCGCAGTGACGCCATGCGCATGCGCAGCGGCGCCATGGCGCATGCGCGGGACTTTCTGAAGCGCGGGGCCCAGGGCGGCCGCCCTGTTCGCCCTGCCGTGTATCCGCCCCTGTACACAAGATAGACAGCAAGAGAGAGAAGTGTCTGTTTAGATCTAATATTAACCACTCCTGCTCTATCCAGGGTTAAATTTTATATTTTCCTGTCTCCTAACCCCTTACCTCATCCATCCTCTGTATGGAATTGGATGTTTTTGTATGTGACACACACTAGCAGAGGGTAGAGCCATGACTGTTCCAAATAGTCTGGGGAGTATTACAGCCTTCTTTGAAACTTGTGGTACTGATTATTAGGGGAGACAGAATATTGGAATTAATATACTCTGATGAACTGGTTCTGAAGTGAAATATTTCCAAGTGCCTTCACATTGCTGGAGATGATAAATCTGTGCTTCGTAAAGAATGCGCAAGAAGAAATATTTCAGTAGTTACTGGTTTTAAATTCATAATGGAAATTAACTTTCTGTTCTGTTGTGACTGATAATCATCTCCCAGTGTAAGGCTGTGGCAAAAATGGCTAATGCAGGGGTTCTCAAACTTTGTGATACTGCAACCCCCTAAAATGCTCATTGAATTTGTGTGACATTCCCCCCCCCCCCGGTTGTTAAGCAAAAAAAAAGAGGGTGGTGGAGGGGGGGGAACAGTTATTAAGCAGAAATTGCACCACTTTGTCCAGTTTGGGACTGCACCCACCCCTCCCCCTGAGCTAGGACCCCCAGCACCCCCGCATCCCAGTGCACTCCCCCCTGAGTCAGACCCAGGCACCCCTAGCTCCCTCCCATCCCAGTGCACTCTCTCCCCACCGCCCCAGGCTGGCATCCTCAGCGTCTGGAGCCCCGCTCCAATCAAATCTCCCCCCTTTTCTCCCACAGAGCCAGGCACGGAAGAAGAATCTTAATTTTAAAGTGTCTATTTCTGCAGCTGGCCCACTGCCTCTACTGGCAGCTTGCAGTGGAAGCATCACGTGGCCAGCTGCCGGTCTCTGCTGGTCAGGTGGGCCAGAGCAGTGTGTGCTCCGCTCCTACCCAGCCCAGCAACCCCCTAGCGTAGCTTCCGGCAACTGCCCCCTTCTGTTTCTCCCCCCCCCCCCCCTTCACTAGAGTCTGTGGTGCTCCTCACCTCCCCTGCCAGACACGGCAGGGGAAAATTGATCGGACGGAGCCCAGACTGTCCAGAGATGCTGGGGAGACACAAATGCAAAAAAAAAACCCTAACGGATCCAGCTGTGACTCTTCTGTAAGTTGGTCGCGACCCCCTTGGGGGGTCGCGACCCACAGTTTGAGAAACACTGGGCTAATGCAATCCTTGGATGAATCATCAGGAGAATCTTGACTAGAAGTAGAGAGATTATTTTACCTCTATAGTTTGCACTGATGCAACTGCTGTTAGAATACTATATCCAGGTCTGGTGCCCAAAGTTCAAGAAGGAGTTTGACAAACTGGAAAGTGTCAAGCTGTCTGGAGCATCTGATGAATGTGGGTGTGACCCTGAAGGCAAGTTGTTACAAACCAGGACACAAACTCCAAGACTGGTTGTGAGTTCTAGAACTGGATGTCACCAACCAAGTATTAACTATGAAGCCTCCAAGCACGAAAACAGCCTTAACATGGAGTCACAGACAGTCCTGTTGGGCATTTTTCAATCTTGCCATAAAGGAAAGCCTCCCTTTGTGATAGATGGTCATTTATACCAAAAATCACAATAATATTCAGGTTACTCCCAGTCCCAATGGGCAAGCCACTTACCCAAGGTCAACTGAGATTGTACACCAGACGCAACCTTTGTTGCCAATCCTGTAATAAACATAACTAAAGATGTCTTAATTAAGGAAAGGAAACAGGAGTTATTTGCAGAGTAAATGCAAGTAAATGTGCACACACATGAGTTACTGTCTTGGGTTCCAAAAAGAGAAGTTGCTATAGTGTTCAATCTATATCTGTCTTTCTGGGATAATCCAGGCTACGCATCTTGGCTGTGTCTACATTGGCACCCTTTTCCGGAAAAGGGATGCTAATGAGACACTTTGGAATTGCAAATGCCCTGGGGATTTAAACTTTCCCCGCGGCATTTGCATGAACATGGCTGCCGCTTTTTTCCGGCTCGGGGCTTTGCTGGAGAAAAGCGCCAGTCTAGACAGGTATCTTGCGGAAAATAAACCCTTTTCCGGAAGATCCCTTATTCCAACTGAAAATCAGGAATAAGGGATCTTCCGGAAAAGGGTTTATTTTCCGCAAGATACCTGTCTAGACTGGCGCTTTTTTCCGGCAAAGCCCAGAGCCGGATAAAAGAGGCAGCCATGTTCATGCAAATGCCGCGGGGAAAATTTAAATCCCCGGGGCATTTGCAATTCCGAAGTGTCTCATTAGCATCCCTTTTCCGGAAAAGGGTGCCAATATAGACTCAGCCCTTGAGTATTTCTTGCTTCTGCTTAGAAATATTGCCCTCTCTAAATCCCAGGCAGTGTAATGCCAACATCACCGAGAGGTTCAGAGAAGAGCCACTAGACTGATTGAAGGATTAGAAACATGCCTTAAAATGAGAGACTAGCTAATTTATTTAAAAAGGAGAACACTAAACGGTGACTTGCTTATAGTGTAAAATATGTACATGGGGAACAAATATGTAATAATGAGCTCTTTAGTTTAGCAGAGACTGATATAAAAAAATAATGTATGAAAGTTGAAGCTAGACAAATTGAGTCTGGAAATAAGGCACACATTTTCAATAGAATAACTAACCACTGGAACAGTTTAGCAAAGATGGTGGTAGATTCTCTAGCACTGATCATTTTAAAATCAAGATTGGAATTTTAAAAAAAGATCTGCTCTAGGAATAATTGAGAGGGCGGGGGAGGCTATGGCCTGTGTTATACAGGAGGTCAAATTAGATTACAATGGTCCCTTCTGCTCTATGAAAAACCTGTTTCACTGGTGAAAATATTATTTGCTCTCCTAACAGCTTTATAAATGACATTTCCTCCAGGATATCAGGGTTTTCATACCATTCATTTTCTTGCAGACCTGTCGCTCAATGTCAGCTAATGGTAATGCTTTTACTTCTATGACCCAATTCTAAATTGCTTTGGCTATTGCCTTCAGAGAACTCTGTGACATTGGGAACTTTTTTTCTAGTAACCTTTCAATTATCTTCCTTTTCCGGTGCCACTCTACAGTTCTGTAATCAGCTGAAGTTCTGGTTCATAGTCCTTAAGTTCAGAAATAATATACCCCATATGCAAGTGTGCAATATTCAGAAGTTTGTATGTGAACAGCAAGACAGTATAAAGATTAATTTTGTAGTTAATCTGTACTCTGCCAGGTAGCCTACGCAGGAATCTTTGGAGGCAGACCTTAGTCACTCATACAAGATAGTGTTGGTGGAAGGCAGTGTACGTGGGTGGGTAGTTTCCTAAAGTCCACCATGTTGCTTATTTAGCATTGTCCAGACAGTTTTCACAGCCAGGCAGAACAAACAATGTCCCTATAAACTAACTGACAAGAAGCACAGGGTAAGAAGTGAAAACCACTCAAAGAACAAGTATTTTAACTTTAAATGTTGTTAAAATCTGTGAGGTTCATTTCATATCTCTGTGATCCTTAGCACCTTTTCCCATATAAAGTTTGGTTTTGTTGCTAACCATATATAGAGGTGAAGAATTCTACTGGCAATGTCCTGGAGCTCAGTGTTTTAGGGCTTGGCTAGCCCGCAGGAGCAAACATCCCAGTCCGGTTCGACAGATTGGGCCTTGCACTAGAACTTTAAAAATAATAGTGCTTTGAACTTAGGCTGGAGCTCAGTCTCTGGATTTTGGGCTGGAGTGTTCCTTGGACTGCTAGCGTGTGGCACACAGGTGTGCTATACTTTTACATCCCAGCTTCCCACACTCTGTTTATCTAGAGAAGCCCTTTGTGTGAAGCCCAGCCTTCCTGCCACTCTAAACTGGCAAGAAGGGGTATGAGGCTTGGATTTCTGGTAGCACCCTGTCCTGGATTTCTGCGTGATGGCTCCATCTTTTAAAACAACTGCTAGTTAAATAAATGTCTGACGTATCTGGTGCACTAGCTCCTCTTGCTGGTGGAAGGGAAATTCAGTTTTCTGTCTCTTCTACCCTCTCCACAGTTTCCTGGCTGCTGTGAATTAGAGGAAGGAAGAGGTTATTTGCTAATCCCATTCCCCAGCCTCTAATCCCAGTGACTTCCATAACCTACATTTCCCCCCCCCCCCCACTCTGTCCCCTATTTGTAACTTCAGTGCCTGCCTCAGTACTGCTGATTCCCAGGCGCTTAGAAATCATCAGTGAGGGGGTCAAACTATCATGAGAGAAACTGAAAATGTGTAATATTTTAAAAACATAGTGGCTGTGTCTACACTGGCATGAATTTCCGGAACTGCTTAAAATGGAATACTATTCCGTTTTCAGTTTTTCCGGAAAAGGAGCATCTACATTGGCAGGCTGCTTTTCCGGAAAAGCCCCTTTTCCAGAAAAGCGTCTGTGGCCAATATAGATGCGCTTTTCCGGAAAAGAGCCCCGATCGCCATTTTCGCGATCGGGGCTTTTTTACGGAAAAGATTACTGGGCTGACTACACTGGCCCTTTTCTGGAAAAGTGTTCCGGAATAAGGACGTATGTCCGAGCGGGAGCAGAATAGTTTTTCCGGAATAGCGGCTGATTTTGTACAGTAGAGCGTCGTTGCTTTTCCAGAAATTCAAGGGCCAGTGTAGACAGCTCGCAGCTTATTCTGGAAAAGCGGCTGTTTTTCCGGAATAAGTGGCCCAGTGTAGACACAGCCAGTAAGTTTGGGATTTGAGGAGGTTGGTTTTTGTTTCTGAGCCTCCTGGGTATGTTTGAGTCACATTGTCAAGGTTTGTTGCCATGTCCAAGAGCACTAGAAATGGTTTTTGAAAAAAGAGTTGAGATTCTCACATAAACAAATGAATGTGGGTGCTGAGTTTATAATAAAATACAAAGTATCATGAGATGTGCAATACAATCAGAAATAGTCAACAGGCTGTGCTTGCCAAGCAGCACTGTGAAATTGACATGCTGTTTCTGTTCTGTTTGCTCTTGACTGTTTTGCAGACTGTACTGCTGGAAATTTTTGTTTTGTTAAACTCTAGCTTACAACTAAGCCCCTAAGCTTGCCAAGTAAGCTTCTCTCCCATCAGTAACTAGTGGATTTTTAAAGCTACAACATTTGATGTCCACGGATTACACTTTTCTTGGCCCACCCGTACACAAATATGAGAGACTGCTTTCTTGCCTATATCTCTCTCGCCTTTCTTGCTGTAATTTGACTGTCTTTTATTTTAAATTTAAGTGAAGCCATTACTGCTTCATAGTTACAGAGACAACGATGTGAGGTGTCTAGAGCACTAGATGGGAATCTAGATTTATAGTCTCTAGTCAGATCTACTGGTGATGTTCTGTGTGACCTCAGAAAAGTCACTTTGCCTCTCTGTGGCTCGGTTTCCCCTGCTGTAAAATGGAGATAGTGATACTGTCCTCTATAAACCAGTAAAAAGCATATTAAGATCTGTAGCTGAGAGCACTAGATAATAGCTTGCACTATTCCAGGGTTTATTTTGCTCATGGATGAGACTCATAATTATGGCTGAGGTTTATCTGTTTGTTTATATATTTTAAAAGGAAAAATAAACTTTGGCTGACTTTGATCTCCCATTTTTTAAACCTCAAATCATTGGCCCATTATCATCTGATGGCATGCATTGAATGAAAAAGAGGATTCACATCTCTTCCATACATTGTTTAAAACTGAACATGCCATGTTAAAAGCAAGAAAATGTAACCGCACTATTCTGAAAGATCTGTTGAAATAAAAGCACAATGGCTTGTACTCCCTCTGCTGACCACACAGTAGCAGTTAAAGCTAAGAAACCACTAACTCAAAGACTCAACTAGCCAAGATATTTGAATATGACTTAGGCCATGTCTACACTATGTCTTTTTGCGGAAGAGGCAATGCAAATGAAGCGCTCATTAGCATTTTCTCATGCTTCATTTGCATAATCTCTTCCGATTTTGCAAGAGGTTTTTGTGCAAAAACAAGCAGTGTAGACGTGTCCGTTTTGCACAAAAACCCCTTTTTGAGCAAGATCCTTATACCTGTAAAATAGAGGCATAAGGATCTTGTGCAAAAAGGGGTTTAGTGCAAAACGGACGTCCATACTGCTTGTTTTTGCACAAAAACCTCTTGCGCTAAACAAATTGGAAGAGATTATGCAATTGAAGCATGAGAAAATGCTAATAAGTGCTTCACTTGCATTGCCTCTTCTGCAAAAAGTTCGTAGTGTAGACATAGCCTTGGTGTTCTTTGGAAGCTTAAGTAGACATGTGACTTAAGGTGTTCAAAAAATAATCCTTTTTAGGCTTTGTGGAAAAGTTAATGTTAATTGACAATCTGAGAAGGGGAGAGAAAAATTTAGATTAAATACCAGAAGGGAATTATTCTCCCAACGTTACTGGGATGTGGAATAATTTGTCAATTAAGTATTTTTTAACATCCAACATTGCCAGGTAGATGTAATGAAAGCAATGTCACTGTACTGTAAGAATTGGAAAAGTGGATATATATAATACAGCACCTGTTCCACCTGTTCAGTGGTTTAGATTTTCTAAAAATTTCATCAGCAATTGTGTACTGCTTAATATTTATTTTATTTAAAATATTTTAATAGATTGTAGTAAATCGTGGCCTTAGCAGGGATGGTTATAACTTCAAATAGGCTTATTTTAACAATAAAATGTTATTTAATTTATATTTAAAAATCATTTAAAAAAACAAACAGATTTTATCCACATTCTGTGTTGCCTCAGGTCCTTTCCACGTAAACCACTAAGAGACTATACCCCATATTTTTGGAAGCCTGTAATGCTACCTTTCTCTTGCTGTCCACAGATTCCTGATAAATCTGATGCATGTATAACCCACTGAACTTCGATGACAGAAGTAGCCACTATAATTCCTATTTTGCTGCAGGAATAGTCTGCTTTGATAGCAGAACTCTTCCACTGTGGATAACCACATCAGATAAATATGTACATTTGTACTGACATGGATTCCCATACATTGACTGAGTTTGAAATAAAGACACCACAATATGGTAAAGCTGCTCAGAACTTTTTGAAAAAAAATCTTTCAGCTACATCATTTCTGCAGGTACGGTACCTTATCTCCAGAGCTACCACCAGATTTATTGTGCTCTGACCACTACGTTCTGCTGCTGCCTACAGAGATTCAGCTTGTAAACAGGACAATTTATATTGTAAATTGTGTTTTCTAGATTTCATGAAATTATTTATACCAAGGATAATATTTTTAATGCCCCTATGGCACATTCTGTGATGCCCCAGGAGACACTCAGTTACTGAACAATCTTCAAAGCATATCTGTTTCTGACTATCTAATGTTGGAGGGCACTGCTACCAGAATGATAATTGTATGAATTAGCTCGGATTGTACATTGCTTCTGAACTCAAGGTGGCGTTACAGGACTATATTTGGCACCCACTTTCTGGAGTATTTTTAAAAGTGTAGCTGTCTGAATTTGGGTTCACTAAGAATTTAGAAGAGATGTGGAGGTTTTTTGTAATGCTTTTCTCTTTTTGTTGTACGCAAACTAAGCAAGATATAGTATTTTGGCTTTCTGTATTTTTCAAGGATTGGAATTTGTCTGCTTATTGTAAATGAAATAGAAAACAATAATGTCAAAACAACATACTATTTGCTGAATTTATGGTTGATTTCAAGTAAAAGAAAATATTTTTGGTTGGAACTTACCAGTTTTGTGCATCTCTTTGGAAGGAGCTTCTTCCAGTCTAATGCAGATATTGCAGATTCAAACGTGGTTAAGAAAATTCAGGAGCTGCTTCCTGTAGAGAAGGTGGATGTTAACTCAGCAGCATGGCACTTAATCCTATAGGGGTCTGAGAAGATCATCATCAGAAGTGAATGACCTTATGTTTGTCCCTTTTGAATCTGTCTTAAAGCCTCTTGTAGTCAGAGAAGACCATCTTTTGTATGTTCTGGGATGGGCTGGAAGCCTGTATACTCCAAAACAGACTGGGCATGTCTAGGATGTGAGATACTACAAAGCCTTAGTCTATCAGGAAAAAATCTTCAGAGTCCTGTTACCTGGCAAATCTATATGGAAAGTGTAAAATATCAACATTGAGGATTATTATGTCTGCTATTCTCACATGAGTGGTCAGTGCCTATCTGGATATCTGCATTTGGGGTACATTTAATTGAAATTGAATTGTTTATTTTAGCCCAATTTGGGAATATCTGTTATAATTTAATAGAACTCTATGGATACATCTACACTGCAACACTATTTTTAAATAACTAGCACTATTCCGAAATAACTTAGTCCGCGTCTACACAGCAGGCACTTATTTTGAAATAATATCAAAATACTGTCAAGCTGGAGGACTTCTTACTGCAACTCCTGTAACCCTCATTATACAAGGAATAAAGAAAGTTGGAGGAAGAGTGCTCTATTGCAAAATAAGTGCTGCGTAGATGCTCTCTATTTTGAAATAATCTTTTTTGAAATAAGATATACAATGATGTAGCTTAATTTGCGTATCTTATTTCAAGTTAAGCCCTGTAGTGTAGACACACTCTATGGGTGCATCATTCTTTAAAGATGCAAAATAAGACAAGGGTTATACTCTCTAATTCCCACCTGAAGAGAAAGTTGTTGGAAATTGTACTGAATGGCATGAAAACCCACCTGTATGTAGGAGATGGAGCAACAGAAATAAAAATAAAACTTTTAAAAAGTTTGTATGGAGGGATAGAACTAGAACAGGGAATTTTTTAACTGTATTGGCTAAATGCCAATTTTTTAAAACTGAAACTTTGTAGGAAAGGGTCAGTTTTGACTAATTATATGATTTTGTAAATAAAAAAATGAAATTGTCCAATCAGATTATTCTGATATTTTCCAAAACGGAAAAAGGTTCAGTTTAGAGGATCCAAACAATAAATTAATTATAAATTAAAAAAAGGACAATTTATAGTAAAATAATAAAAGCAGTCAACATTGGAATGAAACATTTCAAATTTATTGGAAATAAATATTTCAATTGGTCCTTAGAGGATTTTTATTCCAGAATTTCCATTAACTAAAATTCTAGTGATTTCAACTTTTTGCTCTGGTAGGGATGGTAATTTCTGTTTTAAAATCTTGAAAACTCCCACAGGACAGGAAACCATTTCTAGCCCAAGTCTGGTATAGAGCACCTACATCTGAATTATGGTGCAGAACAAAGATCCAATTTTGAAGATCGAGGAGTACCCTTAACCTCCTATTGACTTCAGTGAGGTTTGAGTGGGAGCGATTCTAAAGGGCCCAGAGCACTTGGCTCTGAAGTCTCCATGGAGGGCACCGACATGGTGCGCTGTGGGAAGTGCTGAGGACTGGCTGTTCAAAGACCCACCCATTCTGCCTGAGGCCCCACCCCTTGCAGGAACACAGAACCATCCTCCCATCTTGTCCAGGGGCCTGGCATGACTGTTCGCTCTCCTGCCTCTTGTTCAAAGTAAGTCTAGCAGGAAGTACTCAGCAGCTCACAGGATTGGTCTTTAAGGGCCAGAATTTGAGATATTTAGGCTCCTAAAGGGTTTCAGAAGCATCTAGGGGTACGTCTACACTACATGCCTCTGTCGGCAGAGGCATGTAGATTTGTTTATTCAGCAAAGGTAAATGAAGCCGTGATTTAAATGATCGCGGCTTCATTTACATTTACATGGCTGCCGCGCTGAGCCGACAAACAGCTGATCAGCTGTTTGTCGGCTCGCCACTAGTCTGGACGTTCCCCCTGTCGACATCAAAGCCATTTGTCGGCAGCTCCGGTAAACCTCATTCCACGAGGAATAACGGGGCTGCCGACAAAGGGCTTTGATGTCGACAGGGGGAACGTCCAGACTAGCGGCGAGCCGACAAACAGCTGATCAGCTGTTTGTCGGCTCAGCGCGACAGCCATGTAAATGTAAATGAAGCCGCGATCATTTAAATCGCGGCTTCATTTACCTTTGCCTACAACCCTAATCTACATGCCTCTGCCGACAGAGGCATGTAGTGTAGACACAGCCTAGGTGCCTAACATAAAATTCTTTTAACATTTGTTCCCACATATTTAAAATGACCAGAAGTTGATGTGTGCTGCTAAGAATGGGAAGAGTTCTGTAACTGGATATGAATGTTGTGATTTGAAGCTGAGGGATTTTATTTCTGAATTAATTTTTAAATGAAGGGATAACAGAAATAAAATACAAAAATGGAATGGGCATGCCTTCTGTTGTAGTATTTTTTTATTTTAAACTCTGTAGAGATGAAACCTAGAATAATTTATGTATATTTATTAAAATATTTAACCAGGAAATCCCCAGTGAGATGAATCATCTGATGGTATCCTGAGGTGACAATCTCTTTGACAACATAATAATCAGAATTCAGTAAATATATATGTTTATTTCAACAATATTGCTTGCTTACTATGCAGATTAGGAATATATTTTCATTATTCACTGTTTTACATTGTTTGTAAGTGTCTAATTTTCCTGGCAATCATGCTAATTGTCAAGCTAATTTTACATGTCTTATATGCAATTTTCCTCAAAACATCAATGGTTTTGGAGACATTCTGCTATAAAGCAACTATATCTAAACATTCCAGATGGCATCTATTCCAGTATGTATCCATTGGTTTCTGTCTTAGAAGGAGATTCACTATTAATAAAATAAAATAAATTACCTGCTCATAGAACAGCTTGAAAAGTTTCTGCAGCAATATTAATCAATTAAATGGTTGTTAAATATGAACAAGTGAAAGAGGGCTAGTACAAGAGTTAACAACAACTTCAGTCCCATGTAAAAATCCCGGTACTTAACTGATGGTTTCTTTGCACAGGGATGACTTTCAGCTGAAAAGCCCTTAGTTAAAGAAAATATTAAACTGAAATATGAAATAGTGGAATCAAAAATATAGACATTTGCTAGTGGTAGTTTAATTTCTCTCTTTTTTTCAGAACTGGAAGAGAACAATACAGTGCAGAAATAGCTTAATAAGTGCAAAGAATCTTTTTAAAGAAATGGAAGAAATTGCCGGTTTAGTCCAGCTGCTTGGGAACCAGTATATATACCCTACCCATGCTTAGTAATTGCTTCACTTAATTCAGGCGTAAATACAGTCTTCTTATGTAATACTGGACACTCATTTCAGCTGCCACCCTGGATGCATAAAAAATTGCATGTGTCCGGAACAACTGATCCTAATGGTGTGGAAGGTCAACAAAAGAATGATGGAAGTATTCCAAAGAGAATGAGAGGTTTAGAAGAACAGATGGGCAGAGCTTAGGAGATATGAGAGAAGCCAGTCTCAAATTTCTCTTAGAATAGGGTTCATTTATCTACACTAGCTATCTGTCTCTGCTTCTGTCAGGCTCACTACTGTGGCATTCATCCAAGGATCGTAAAGAGATGAACTTTCATTGAACACTGTGCCAGCTATTAATATTAATTAAATATAAAAATTAAAAGCGTGAGCGATGAGTGCTGTGGGAAAACAGTATGTGATCTTATAATTAAAGATAGTGTCATAATGCATGTGCATGGGGGGAGGGAAGGAGGTGTGCAAATTAAGGATGCATAGGTACCCTTAATTCTGGTATTAACCGGATTATGAGTGCTTGACTTTGCAACCTTAATGTTCTTTTGACATATTTTTTGGATGTCAAATTTATATAGCACCTTACTTTTCCCAGTGTGGAAGAGCAGCCTTTGGAATGTAATCACTCTGTTTAATGGCACACAGCAACACTAGATAATATAAAACAGAAAGTTTATGAGAATACTATTTTTACTTGAAACTTCAGGCAAAAATTAAGCGACATATAATTTCTGACACTGAGATTTGGCCAGAAAGCTGTTTCAAATATTTCTCGTTCATTTAGTTCTGGAATAAATGTAGGTCAGGAAGTGGCAAAATAAAAACTTTTGCGGGGAGGAAAGGGGGAAAGAATAAGAAAGTGAACAGCAGTGTTTCCCCCATGCACAAAGGAAGGATTCTCTAACGAATTGATCCCAGGCCCATTGAAATTGGTTAAAATCTTTCTAGTTCTAATGTCAACAATTCAAGAAGGACGTTGATACTTTGGAGAGGGTTCAGAGAAGAGCCATGGGATTTATTAAAAGATTAGAAAGCATACTTCATAATAAGGGATACAAGGAGCTCAATCTATATATCTTAATGAAGAGAAAGTTATGGAATGAGATGATTAAAAGTGCTCAAAGTAACCATGTGGAGAATAAATATTTAATAATGGGCTCTTAGTGTAAAGTGTAACATGATCCAGTGTCTGGAAGTTTAAACTAAACAAATTGAGGCTGGAAAGAAGACATATTTAATCACGAGGGTAAACAACCGGTAGAACAATTTTCCCAGGATTGTAATGGATTCTCCGTTGCTGGCAATTAAATCAAGACTGGATGTTTTCTAACAGATATATGCTCTAGGAAGTATTGTGAGGGGGAAGTTCTGGTCCCTTCTGGTCTTGGATTCATGGATTTAGAGTCTCTGGTTTGGACCCCTATTTTCTAATGATTTTTTTTTATTTTGACATCTCCCACATATTATGATACACTCTTTGCAACATACATTAAGTTAATTTTTTTTCTATTTCAGACTTGATTCTGAGGTGTCTTCAAACATTTTAATGTTTATTTGAAACTCTTGCAAATGACTGAAAAGGTAATGGAGGAAGAGGGCGATTGTCTGGAAGGCTGTGGTTGATAGTATAGAATAGACCTGTGGTCAGATCCTCAGCTTGTGTGAATTGGTATCACTCCACTGGGTTTTATGGAATCTGTTGATGTCCCCCAATTGAGGATGTGATATACAGTGGTTCATCTCTGCAAAGATTTTTTTATGTTTACCTAGTTTTCTTGTCTTTCTGTAGTTCTATACCTTGCTGTGTCTTTACATATCCTTTTGCTGTTGCTTGATATTTCTCCTATTATATTGAGCACTGCATTTCTCACAGCTTTACTATTCTTAATATACAGCTTTTAAAGTTAAAAAAAAAACCATGGTCCTTGCCCCTAAATGCTTAATCTAAGTAATTTTACTTAAATAAAAATATGAACGGAAAATGCTAACTGCTGTTGTCCTAGCAGAAAGATTCTCTTCTTATGGAAAGTTAAGAATAGATTGTTTTAATGAGCTGATTTGAGCTGAGTTGAAAAAAGTTTCATAGCCCAGAAATATTCATTTAAATGTGGCTGCATTTAATTATGGTGTATTATTTGATAAATGCTCTATGATCAGGGCATAAACCAGCCACTAAGGGCATATCTACACTACGTGCTTATTTCAAAATAAGGTATTTCAGAATAATAACTCCCAGAATAGCTATTTCGAAATAGCGCATCCATACTACAAATGCCCATCGAAATAGCACAGCGCTATATTGAAATAGACCATCTACACTGATTGGAGGTTAAATCGCATTTAAGGCCCCCCCCGGAAGCACTCCGGGCAGGGCATCGGGACAGCACTCACTTCCTAGAGTTGCTACCTGAGGCTATCTGAGGCTCCTGCTTAAAGGGGCTACCCTCTACAGCTGTGTCTCAGGCTGTTCACCTTTGCCTACCTCCTTGAAGGACAGCAAACTCTTCAGTGCCTGCTCTGGTTGCCCTTGTGGATGCCACAGCATTCTAGCCATAAAGCCAGACCTGCAAAACACTCACTGGCTCTTAGGCCTCCTTTTGCACCCTCTGGTGCAGTTACTGCAGGCTGCCCAATAACAACCGCACAACAAAAAAGAGTCACTGCACCTTTAAATCTCCATGCTCCCCCCCCCCCAAGAATGTCCCAAGTGACCTTCCATCTGAGAAAAACAGAAAATACCAGACATTTTACATGGCCAGTATTTTCTGTTTGTTTGTTTTTTTACCGGACAGAGGCTGCAAATACCAGACTGTCCAGGCCAATACCAGACACCTGGCAACCCTGCTCATGTAGCACAGCCCCTCCTACCCTCTCCTGTGCACCGTGCACTGCTGCTCCTGGCCCTGGGATACCAGTTCTGACTGGTGGGACCAGACCGTCATGGAGTGGTGGGCCAACCAGCAGTGGCTCCAGAATTTCCACATGCGGAAGGCCACCTTGCTGGAGCTGTGTGAGTGGCTCGCCCCTGCCCTCCGTCGACAGGACGCCCACATGTGACCCGCCATCCCCCTCCAGAAGTGCGTCGCCATTGCTGTTTGGGTGCTTACCACACCAGACAGCTTCCGCTCCATTGGGGACCAGTTTGGCATGGGGAGATCAACCATCGAGCTGTGTTCATGCACCTTTGACTCTATTACGATTTTCCTAGAAAGGTGGTGAACTGCTGGAATGGGGTTTCTCTTCCTCCCTCCCAGCAGGTTCCCATGGCAGGGGCTCAGTATCCTCCCCCTCGCAGTGCTTTCCTGGGAGCGGATGCTGTCACCGGAGTGCGGGAATGACTGTGTGCTGTACTGCTGCGTATGCCCATGACCCCATCTACTTTAGTGATGGCTTGTGATGGGAAGGTGTCGCACCATGGAGTTGGGAATCAGGCAGGGCTCTCCAGAAACCCTGTGAGCAGGAGCAGGAGGTTTCTTGGTGGCAGCCTCATGCCGCTGTCTGCTCTGGGCTGGCACTCCATGTATACCCACATACACAGGCTGCTGTGCGATCCCAAGGCCAAGCAAGGAGTGTGCAGCCTCCCCCCTGCCTGTGTCTAGGGAATGTAATGAAACTCACCTGAGGGTCCTTCTCCAGCATCATCCAGCCTCTGAGTGACATCCTGGGAGGGGGCTACCAGCTACGGGACACGCTGACCTCCTGGCTGCCCTCATCTTTCTCCTCATCCTCTTCTTGGAGTATTGTGTCTAGTTCTGGGCACCGCATTTCAAGAAAGATGTGGAGAAATTGGAGAGGGTCCAGAGAAGAGCAACAAGAATGATTAAAGGTCTAGAGAACATGACCTATGAAGGAAGGCTGAAAGAACTGGGTTTGTTTAGTTTAGAAAAGAGAAGACTGAGGGGGGACATGATAGCCATTTTCAGGTATCTAAAAGGGTGTCATGAGGAAGAGGGAGAAAACTTGTTCATCTTGGCCTCTGAGGATAGAACAAGAAGCAACGGGCTTAAACTGCAGCAAGGGAGGTTTAGGTTGGACATTAGGAAAAAAGGTTCCTAAGTGTTAGGGTAGTCAAACACTGGAATAAATTGCCCAGAGAGGTTGTGGAATCCCCATCTCTGGAGATATTTAAGAGTAGGTTAGATAAATGTCTATCAGGGATGGTCTAGACAGTATTTGGTCCTGCCATAAGGGCAGGGGACTGGACTCGATGACCTCTTGAGGTCCCTTCCAGTCCTAGTATTCTATGATTCTTCCTTGTCCATGGGCCCGCCCTCCAGGAGGCTGACGATGGGTGTCTCCTGTACAGAGTCCACAATAAGGGGGGAAAGGGACCAACCCCCCCATTCAGGATGCAGTGAAGGGGCACAAGTGGAGTGCCACTCTGCAGCAGGAGCTCTGCTCTATGGCCTTGGTGTAGGCCTGCCTCAGTTCTTTCACTCAGTTCTTTTCACTTTCATGCGCACCTGCTCCTGGTGCATGAGGCCCTTCTGGCCCAGGCAGTTGGCCCTCCGGCCATAGATGTCTGCATTCCTGTGTCTGGTTTGCCTTCTCTCCCCAGACCTCAATGAAATCCAGGATTTCCATACCAGACCAGGATGGTGCCCTCCTCTTCTGCCTCTGGGCAGGGACTTGGGAGCTGCTGCCCGCTCGCTAACAGCCCCGCGGGGCTTCAGCCATTGCTGCACAAACGGGTCCTGCAATGTGGCACAGGGCTGGCAGGGCTTTCCATCTGCCACAAGCCCTTTCCTTGTGGCTGCAGCTTTAAAGCCTGCAGGGGAAGGGGAACTATAGACTTCAGGTAGGTGTGGACAGAGTGGCCACCAGGGCAGCTGTGAGAAGCCCTGGAGGCCAATTATTTTGAAATAACCATAGCTGCCCAGTCTACACACACTCTATTTCAAAGCAGGCATTATTCTTCATGAAATTAGCATTTATTATTCCAGAATAAGAAGCCTGTTACTTTGAAATAATGCTGCTGTGTAGACGTGCCCTAACTGACAGGAGTTAGAAAGGAACTTCCCCTGGGGTGCAGAAGTAGCATAGCTTCGGAGTCAAAACTTGGGTTGGCCCCAACTCATGATGGATAGGCAATCGCATTGGCTGGAGTCACTGTTTGAGACACCCCAGGAGGACAAGGGTACCCGCAGAGACATGCAGGATCCAGCGTCCTCAGAGGGATAGTCGGACCAGCCCTGTGCAAAGCTGTCCCCAGCAATTGGGGATTTATTCAGTGATCAGTGGGCAAGGTACAGAGATACAGGACCTCTTGTAACATGGCCTGTGAGATGCAGTGCCTGCTTCCCTACCATAATTAATGTCTTTGTTTACACCTAAACACTTTACGCCTAAGTTTAAACAAAGACATTAATTATCTTATCCATTACAAAGATAGCTTCCCCAATTATCATCTCTAATATCATTAGCTCACAGACATTTACCTTCCCCCCCCCCATCCCCCTTCTGTTCTGAAATTTGATTTGTCCTTTTCATATGTGTTCATTTTTTTAAATTGTATCCTTTGGTATATATGGTTGTGACAATTTTCTTCCACTATTTGATCTGAGGAAGTGGGTCTGGCCCACGAAAGCTCATCACCTAATAAACCATCTTGTTAGTCTTTAAAGTGCTACATAGTCCTGTTTTTTGTTTTAGACATACCTAGTGAGGGGTTTGTAAACCCCAACACATCTACCCTTCAGTTTAAGCACAAATCCATCATTAAAGTTAAATATAAACTGAACCAGAGTGTTTGGCCCCTTGCAGGATTATTGCTTAATTTCTACTGGAAATATCGGGGGGCGTTATTTTAGGAAAAATTAATACATGTAAGCAGAGTCTGTGAGAGCTTTCCCCTGATTTCCAGTGATGAGCTGGGGGAAGAGACTTCAGGAACAGACCATGTTCACATAGACTCACCCACTCTGCATAGATGAGCTTCATGACAGAGCTGCTTTGCCAAATGATCGTTTTTAGCTAACGGTGGGTTACAAATCCTTTACCATTGAGTGCCAGAGTCATGAAATGTTGCCATCCTTATTGTATGGGGACAGGGCAGCCAAATTGCACTTACCCTGTCCTGACAGAAGGGGTCACTCTAAACTAACATCACTCACTTAAAAGGGGGCATGCCAAATCCTAGTGAAGGAAAGAAGGTCTGAAGATGTGTCTTTCTACGTAGGATTTTTTAGAGCCGACACCAAAAGACAGTGTTTGACTTTCCCTTCCCCAGTGCTTAAAGACCGTACTAGTTAGACTTTATTGATAGTCATTGTCTCTCTTCAGTGATTACCACAGCCTAAGGTTGCCAGTTTTAATGTGGCGTCTTCCTGATAGTTTTAATAATCTTTAATTTAAAATTAATCTGTAATTCCTGGAGACTCCAAGGTAATCCTGGAGGGCTGGCAACTCTACCAGAGCCAATAAGCAAGTCTTGGGACAGAGCTGAGGTGGAAAACAATGCAGAGGCATTTACTGTCTGTCAGGTTCCCTGTACCCTGAAATCACTGAAGACCTGGGTTAAACAGCATAGAACCTTAGAAATGGCAGCAGAGACAGCAGCAAAGAGCCAGTTGCAGAGGCACGCAATGACCACAAAGACGTTGCTTGAGGCCCTACTCCTTTCTCAGACAAGTGAACCCCTGTGAATGCACCTCTGAATTCTGGGGTTTTGCTGACCAAAGACAGCCAGTTTGGGTGCAGTGGAAGGAGATGGAAGTGATGCATTAAAGGGATATTTTTTCCTTGGATTTTCCCACCACAAGGTAAGAAACTGAGGCAAAGGACACCGCTCAATGCACTGTGGCATCGGGTTCACTTATGGTCGCATGCTTTTAACTGTGCTTGGTTTCCTTTCCCTTTTAATAAAAGAAGGGCTGTCAATTGACCTGTGTTAATGCCTGCGATTAACGCAGAACAGGATTAACATGTTAAAAAAATTAACGTGTGTATCGCAGGCGTTAGTGCTGCGCTGCCTCTTTGAAGTGCCATTCCAGCACTACAAAGGGGCAGTGCAAGCAGAGCCGGGGATCAGCTGGAGTACCCAGCTGATCCCCTGCTCCGCTCTTGCAAAGCCCCTTTGAAATGTCAGTCGTAAAGCTCAGCCCTTTAAAGAACCAAAATGGCACTTCAAAGGGGCAGCACAAGCAGAGTCAGGGATCAGCTGGAGTCTCCCTGGGGCCTCCAGCTGATCCCTGGCTCCGCTTGCACTGCTCCTTTGAAGTGCCGCTCCGGTGCCTTAAAGGGGCAGCACATTAGGAGCCTGGGGTCAGCTGGGGACTCCAGCTGACCCCGGGCTCCTCCTCTTGCTGTCTTTTGGAAATGCTGCTGCAGCACATCCAAGGCGCAGTGCTGCAGGGAGTCCGGGATCAGCTGGGGACACCAGCTAACCCCAGGCTCCATGCAGCACTGTCCTGTTGAAATGTTGCCACGGCGTTTCAAAGGGGAGTTGCACATGATTAATCGCGTGATTAATCACATTTACATTTTTGAATTGCTTGACAGCCCTAAATAAAAACTCTCTTTTGCAGTCCATAGACTCAGAGCTTGCAAGGTGGTCCAGTAAGAGGTGCCATGGGCCAGTGAGTTTTCCCACAATACTTAGTGAGGGCTCAACTCAGTAGTGTTTTTGTCTTAAGAGGAACCGCTATATGTAGAACCTGGCCCCTATATGTTGCTGCTGCTGGCTTCAGTTGGCAGAAGGTTTACAGTTTGGGAGTTCATCTGAGATACCCGGATCAATATTTCTTGCAAGCACATCGTGAGTAAATCATTAATTTGGGGAAATGGTTTTGTTATATTTCAGGGAAAAACTCAGTGTGTATACTGGCTGTACACGTTAGAAAACTGGTGCAAAGGATGACTCTGGGCCCTAAGATCTGTCTTCCAGTAACAAGGATACCTGAGACATTGACTCCACTTCACAGGCAGCCACGGAATGGCTGAGCAAGTGCAGAGGAAGATGTGGGCACATTTTTATGAGGGAAGATGGTACCTTCACAGCTCTGTAGGAGCTGCCAGTGAGCAGAACCCTGATAGGTTCCAAGTGAGAGAGTAGTGGTGGGCAGCATGTGGGAGTGGGCAGGGTCTGGAAGCAGCTCCCACCACCATCTGCCTCAGATACAGAGTTATTAAGACGTTGGGGTGAAAGAAAGACCTTGACTGGCATGCCAGGTTTGTGGGACTTTGATGCAACAGCCCCAAGCCTGGGAGCTGCAGCCTCACCCGATGAGTGGGCAAAGACACTGTCACATAAAGAAATATTAAACCAAATACTTTTGAAAGATGTGCATGTTTGCAACATTGTCGGAGATGAATTTGGTTCACAATGAAAATCCATCAGCTACGAGTAGCAACATTATGCCTCGTGTTTTAGAATTAAAACCCTGTCCCTGGATACAAATATGGAATGTCACTGCCTCACTGACACAGCCTCCACATGTTAGGTACCTCTTAGTACAGAAGAGCCTGGTTGTTCCAGTTCCCATAGGAATAATTGATTTCACCTGGGTGAAAAGCAGGTTCACCCTTCATGAATGTATTTTAGTCGTTCATTGTACCTCTTGTGGGCAAAACCCATGAGAATTTACAATTTTAAAAGTAAAGAGCTGTGACGAGGTGTAAAGGTAGTTCTGAACGAGAAGATAGGAGTCGCTCTTCCAGGGAGCCAGTAAAAGCCTTTTCAAAACCATTCTGGAAGCAGTTTGGCTTAAATGGGCACTGGCAGAATAGAAATAATAATTTTAAAACATCTTAATTGTGTTACTAATTACATGCCAGAATATTAAAACTGCAAATTTTAATAAATCTAATTTACTTTTCACAAGGTTGGGTCACCTCTTTTGCATTTTACTCAGATAGTACAGTGAACATAAACTAGTGTCGCATACACTGGCTATTCCCATCCCACAGGGGTCACTGGCCACCATTAGCCCATAGCCAAGGCCCACATCATCTGATTAGGAAGGTGCAAAGGTGGCAAAGAGCTGGCTCACCCCCTTGGATTCTGTGCCAAACACAGTGCAAGTGGGCACTGTAGATCCAATATTGCACATCATACCCAGGCAAAACAGACACCAAAGTCTTCAGAAATTTTGAATGAGAAAGGAGGGCAGCATCAATTATACAGGCTCAAAGGCTTCAGCAAATCAAAGCTGCCTCGGAAACACTACTGGCCACAGCCACAATACTGGCCTGTATGGTCAAAAAGTCTCTCTGTCTTTCTAATCTCTTAAGGCCAAACTTTGCAGAAATAGGAGCACAAAGTTAGGCTCCTCAATCTGTTTCAAAGTGCTGAGCACATAACTCCAACCAAGGCCAATGGGAGCTATAGGTACCCAGCTGGCACTTCAGAAAATCAGGCCACTTATTTATGTACCTAAATATAGATTTAGAAGTCTCATCTTAAGCTACTATTTTTGTTAATCTTGGTAGCGGGTCCTTGGTAGCAGGTTCTCATCACTGTAATTCCTTAGCACTTTCGACAGCTGAGATGCAGCAACCGCAGTGCTCTGTTGTAAAATGGAATCTGTAGCTGGACCAAATTTAGCAAGTTTTTATTATCAGCCCCGCTGAAAAGGAAGACATGGGTAGAATAAATGTCTCAAAGTCCCAGACTTGAGTATCCATTGTTTTTCATTATTGGGAGAATCCAGGCAGATAAATGATTAGAAGGAAAACTTATTTCATAACCTGAAAATGTAGTTTCCTGAACCTCAAGATATAGAGAACATCTAAAATTAACTCCCAGAGTAATAAGTATTAAACATGTTTTCTTTACGCTATCTGCTGAATCCATAGATCTAATATCCACCCCCAAAAAAATCACTTTTGGGAGGCCTTAGAATCATTTACAGTAATTAGAACTCCTGTGATTGGGGGAAGCTGCAGATGAATCTTTGAGGCAAATTTAAATTCTCCATAAAGGTTAATGGCCTAGAAATTGTTGGCATCTGTGAAGCTATAATAATAATAAAACTGATTCAGTTATTCAGATAGACTGGGATCTGAAAAGATACGGAGACTTACTAATTCACATTAAGAATTGTGGGCCCGATTCTCTAGAGCCTTGCATTTTGTAGTTTTCCTTCACATGTGGTAGAGTTTCCTCCTTGTTCCCTCTGTAAGCTCCACCTTGTTTACTGCATCACATTTCTTGCTTTCACTTTTAGGCTTTTTCACAATTCAGCTCTGCTCTTCCTATGTGATCTAGTATTTTATTGCGACATTGAGTCCTGCCTTTACTCTAGCAACAATGCCAGACTTTATTGCTGTTTGTTTCACTTTTCCCTCAGTATCTTTATGCTAAGCCTCTAATTGCCAGCTGTTGGGACTGGATGACAGGAGATGGATCACTTGATATTGCCCTGTTTTGTTCATTCTCTTTGAAGCATCTGGTACCGGGCACTATCGGAAGACGAGATGTTTGGCTAGATGGACAGTTGGTCAGAACAGCATGGCCATTCTTACATTTTATATTCTTACGTTGCATCCGAAACAAACAAAAGGAAGTACTTCTTCACATAATGCACAGTCAATCTGTGGAATTCCTAAGCAGAGGATGTGGTGAAGACTAGGACTTTAGCAGGGTTTAAAAAAGAGCTAGATAGATTCATGGTGGTTAGGTCCATCAATGAATATTAGCCAGGTTGGGTAGGAATGGTGTCCTTGGCCTCTTTGCCAGAAGCTGGGAATGGGTAGAAGGGATGGATCACCTGTTCTGTTCATTCCTTCTGGAGTACCTGTTACTGGCCACTGTCAGCAGACAGGATACTGGGCTAGATGGACCTTTGGTCTGACCCACTATGGCTGTTCCTATGTTCTTGTCAAAATGCAGAAAAGCCAACATTTTGTTCTCTTTCAAATCCCTCCTTTAAACTCGCCTATGTCATATTGCCTACTATCTAGACTAGAAATGAGGCAGAAATGTTTAACAGGGGAGATAATGAATCATTACAACAACTTACCTAGAGAAATGTTGGATTCTTTTGATTTGAATTTTTTTTAATGAGCACAAGCAGCTCTCGTAGGAAGACATTTGTAACTCATAGGTTCTCAAAAGCTGTGGCATGCCAGCAAATCTTCTAAGGGGGGGGGGCAACATGAGCAGAGCCAAATGGTCTGCTGATCAGAGCATAGGGGACAGGCTGTAGTGGATGATCCAAAAGGACTCCAGAGTTAATTCACAGAGGAGAGCTGTGATTGGCCCACAGCACTGTCAGTCATCACAACTCTGGTTGGGAGGGGCTTTCCCTGTTGAACCCTACATGCATATAGAAGGGAATGCTAATCTAGGTGAGGGGATACCTGAAAGTAGGGTGTGCTGCTTTGCCTAGTGCACTCTTCTGGCATGACCAGGAGTTTTGCATGTCCACCCAGTGGGGTTGCCAACTGTCTAATCATGCAAATGCAAAGACCCTTGCCTATCTCCTACATTGCCCCTTTCCTGAGATCGCGCCTCTGTCCCACCCTTTTTTTTTCTTTGAGATCCCAGCCCCTACCCAATCCTTGGCTCTTCCCCACCCTCACTCACTTTCACTGGGCTGGGGTAGGAGGTTGGGGTACAGGAGGGTGGTGAGGGGGTGCAGGCTCTGAAAGGGAGTTGGGAGTGGGAGGGGTTGCAGGGTGCAAGTCTGGGAGGGAGTTTGGGTGCAGGGTGCAGGCTCTGGCCTGGGATGGGGATGAGGTGCAGGGTGGGGTGAGGGAAGCAGTGCTCATCTTAGGCAGTTCCTAAAAGTGACTGGCACATCCCTCTGGCAGCATCTCCTAGGCAGGGAGCTGTGGGGGGATCTGCTGTCCACAGGTCCCACCCCCACAGCTTCTGGCAGAGGCAGCATGCAGAGATGATCCTTCCTCCCCCCAAGGGGCATAGGAGCAGACTGTCTGCTTCCAGGAGCTGTGCAGAGTGAGCGTGGGTAGGAAGCCTACCTTTACCCTAAGGTTGCCAGGTGTCCAGTTTGAACCGGACAGTCCAGTATTTGAGCTTTCTGATCGGGAAACAAATTGAGAAAATATAAATGTCCAGTATTTTCTAAATAAGATGTAATGTGGATTGTGAAGTAATGTCAAGTGTGTCCGGTATTTTTGTTGAAACTGTCTGGCAACCCTACTTAACCCCTCTGCATTGCTGGCAGCAGTGCTGGCTGAGGGCCATCGGTTCCCTTTTAAATCTCCCTGGCCCTTTTCCTTCTCCCCCTCCTTTGTGGGGGATCGTAATATCAAACTGTGAGCTCTTTCGGGCAGCTGTCCTGTTTATGTGCGTATACAGTTGTTAATGCAATGGAATTCTGTAAATGCTACTGAAATATATAAAAAATATTTTTAACTGTGCACAGGTATAAATGGGTACACAAGATGGAATGCAATTGGAAATCTGGCCTTGCGGGTCCAAATTGGATTATTTATAAGTTCTGCCAATATTTAAAAGTAATCTTTTGTCTCAGAGGATAATTTACACAGGGAAGCCAGGTACACAGCTGATGGATCAGCCACTGAGATGCAGCATCTGACATAGATATAGAGGACCTGATTCTCACTTACACTGAAGTCCAAAAAATCAAGTTGTCTTTTCAAAACTGAGAGAAGATGAGTGGTATAAATTTGGAACAAAATACATTAAAGGCATAGTAGCGGTATTATGGTATAAAGTTGCATTACAAAGTTAATTTTTAACGGGAGTGTTAAACCTAATATTTGTTTAAAAAAAAACACCTAATGAAATGGTAAAATATAAAACACAGAATATACATTTGGAGCATATCTTTAGTGATTTATGGCGGCTCAGTGAGAAATTAAATTGATTCAGAGAAAATAATTAGAGTTTAAAATTGCCACTTGGGGCAGGTTTTCACTAGATTGTCTGACTTTTCCTTGTATGCAGTTTGCAAGAAAATCAAAACTCTCTGGGACCTGCCCCGTTCCTGTTTTGTTGATGCTTGTGCAGATGCTTGGAACATCAAGTAAGCAACCGGGGATGGGTGCCCATAGAGCATTTGATAACTTTTTGTCTGTAGCAGAACATTAATGACCATTTGACGGCAACAAATCTGCTGTGGTAGATCGTCATCACTCACTTTCATAGGCAAAAGAATTAGATTGTGGAAGAGGCTGGTGGACACGCACTCACTTCTGCACTTTAACACAAAGCCTAAACAGTGGGCTCGTCTATGTTAAATAACTGTAAACAGAGGAAATGTGTGATGGCCCGATGTGCTGATCTGTTGATCTAAATCATAGATACAGACATGAGGTCACTGTAAAGCTTTTGACTATGACTGCAAGTTTGATTAAGCTGGACTATGTATTGCTTTGGGGTATAGGTTAGAGTGGAAGTGAAAGCCCTATGGTGTTGTGAAGTGTATTACCAGCAGTATTGCATATACAGGGTGGTGGAAAGGAATGCAAGAGCTTTTCCGGGTAATGGCCTGTTTCTGTTCTTTCAATGTTTTGAGTGGATGTGGTGTGCCCTGGTGCAACCTTTTTTTGTGTGCTGGTATTATGTACACGGTTAATTAATTTTATACCATTCCTGTTTTCATTTTGTACCATTAATCTGTGCAACTGCAAAGTACATTTCAGTTGTTGCTTTGGGGAAGGATGCAACGTGACCATCATTCTTGAAGCTGACTTAATAACCTTATGTTGATTAATATCTGTTCAATTCCACCACTAAGGTCTTGTCTACATTAGAAAAGAGGTTGAGGGTAGGATCAGTGTGCTAGCTAACATGAGCCCCTAACCATGAGGTTTTCCCTATTATCATTGAGCTGGTTTCCTGAGTATATTTGGACATGCTAAATAGATAAATGTCTATCAGGGATGATCTAGACAGTACTGGGTTCTGCCATGAGGGCAGAGGACTGGACTCGATGACCTCTTGAGGTCCCTTCCAGTCCTAGTATTCTATGATTCTATGCTGAATTGTAAGAAAAGTAACTGACTAAAAGCTTAATAACACATCCTGACCTAACCTCAACCTCTTTTCTAGTGTTGATAAATTCAGAAGATTACAAGGTTGTTGTATCATGCAAGCAAGGTAGTAACAAACTTCAACAGGACTTTATTTACCAAAGGTGAAACCTCTTTACAAAGCTGCTGCTGCTGCTCCCCTCTGTAGCTCTCACTCAGGCCTGGCCCATCTCTCTCTCCCTCCCCCTTCCTGTGGTCGGAGCACCAGATAAAAAAGAAAACAGGCATGTGCTCTTGATCAGCACTAATAAGGAAACCAGAAGTTGTAGGTAGTCACAGATCTTTGTCGCAAAGGGTTTGATTGCACAATCATATGCCATAGGGAGAAATACAGCCCTGAAAGCTTCCCCAGCCAAAATCAGTGCTAACAGATATACTGAATAAACTTAAAAAACAACAAATGGTCTGGTAGCACTTTATAGACTAACAAATCTCAGCGGATGGGTTCTGGTGAAGGACTGAGAGCTGTCCAGTGTAGGAAGGAATGTTGGGTTTGTTCAGCAATCTAAAGAAAAAAACTTCCACTGACCTGCACTACTGATTGTCTCAGAGTATTGACTGATATGTAAATGTTGTGATCACCAAGGAAGTGGAGTGCACAGATTTAGGTCATCATGGTGTCCTCACATTACATCATCATATTATTTCAAACATAAATGCTTTTCACCTGAGACTTTCATTGTACTTCCTTTTCCATACTGTTCGAAGGTTAGGCTCTCTCACGCTAAGTTTTCTGAGAGACAAGTAGAAAAATACCACGATTTCTGATATTAACAACACACAGCTACTCTGTTTTGTGGGTAAGTGGTTAGCTATTTTAGGACATTGCCTTTCCTTCTCTCTTTCCACTCTATTAACTAAAACAGTCAATGTGGGGAAAGAAAGACAAGAGCAAAGGCACTCCTGTGGCTTTAGCAGCTGGAATGCCACCTATGCCTTCTGGGTAGTCATTTGAAAGCACAGTTTCCTGTTGGTTCCTTTTTCAAGTTGTTTACTGTGATTCATAGACCACAAGGTCCAGGTGGAGTGGGAATTAGCAACTCTTAACAAGTCTGTTGGTGGGCTCTACAAGAATGATCAATCTTTTCCCCCATTGTTCATCTTCTGAGTGTCTCACATTAGGTTTCTTCTTTTTCACAGCATCTTATTATTTTGTTTAATTAGTTCAAGCCCATGTGTTTAATGTTATTCTTTCCTTGCTTTTATAAGACATCAGAGCTTATGTATTCCATTTTCCACTTATACTGGCTTTTCTACTCATCCATTCTGCCATTGTCTGTTCACATTGTGGTCATGAAATCAATGATTATTAGCAAAATTTATCCCTTCAGTTTACAGATTTCTGATATCCATACAATCGTGTGATTTTTTTTTTTTTTAATGATAAAACTCTGACCTCAAGCCATTTAGATTTTTTGGTCACTTGTATTTGTTACAAGCAATCTGTTTAACTTTAAAATCTGAAAATGTAGTTTCTCAATACATTTTAAAACTAGTTTATGTAAATCACCTCCCAAACTTTTTAGACATTTTCTAAATGCCAGCCAATTCTATTAGGCCTTTAATAACATTTTCCCCAAAGTTTCAGTCCTACTGTGTTGCTACTAAGTACTGAAACTGTCTTTTTTTTGTGGGTCTGGAATGGTTTATTAATAGCATGAGATTATGTTGCCATACCCTACCTGCTGCTTTTGGATATTTCCTCTGACAGTGATGATAGTTATTATGACATTTTGTTGCACTGTTTAAATATTTTCATGAATTTTGACCCAAAAACACACAGTTTCTGCACTCCCACCTATCAGATTGTATAGAAGTGGCTTTCTGTAGCTGAGACTTCTCTGATAATTATTCTTTACATTCTTTTGTCCATGGTAGTTTACTTCTGTGGTTCTTGTAGTTTTGCCCTCACTTTCGTCTCTCTATGCTCCCAGTTTCCTTTGAGGTTGGAGATTAAGGCACATTTTAAAATGTGGGGGGGGGAGGTACAGCTCATCACAGTCAAGCGATCCTTATTTTATTCCATAAAACAGACAACATCTGCAATTCATCTTTCTGAAACTATGGACTTAACTAGTTCTCCTAGTATCTAAGTACACCCCAAATGGAAAAACATAGCTACAAAGCGAAGTCTCTCTCACTCCTTCCCCCTTCTCCACCTCTAGGAGAAGTATATGTTTAACTATGTATGTAAGTCAGTGCAGAGTTCTTATTGTAGAAAAGTTAAGTCAAAAAGATGAGGTTTGTCTTAAGCTTTGAATACAATTATTGCCTGGATTGAATTCCATGGTCTAGATCTGTCTCCCATGCACTCACAAGCCTCTCCATTTGGCTGACAGAAGACAAGTCCTAGGGAAGCGATGATTTCATGGGTTGTTAGGGCCAGTCCTTTGGAGGGCTTTTGATATTAAAACAAAGACTTGGAGCTAGACTCTAGTCAGAGAAGAGGCCGAGCAGAGGACTAGAACGAAGTGTTCTTGTCAGCCTCTGCTGTCTATCTTAGTAATTGTGTGACCCCCATTCCATAGTATCTAGGCATCTCACAGTCTTTAGGATGTGTATTCTCCTCATATCCACCATGAGGTAGGGCAGTACTATTATCCCCATGGGAAAATGAGGTATGGAGAGATTAAGTAACATGCCCATGGCCACCCAGGAAATTTGTAGCAGATCAAGAAACTGACCCCAGGTTTCCGTAGTTTGAGACTAGAACCCTAATCACTAGAAAATCCTTCCTTGCATGCTGCTAAAACATGAGCGGCTGCATTCTGTACCAGGTTTTTCAGGGTAGCTTTGTTCCCAGCTTTAAGCATGTCAGTGGAAGCTATTGCCCTTGATGTAGACTATGGACTGATACTCGCTTCATAATGTGTATAATCACTTCATCTAGACCAAAGAACCAAGCAAAGATGACGGATACAAAACCAAGTAAAATGTTATAGTAGTATAGAATACTGTACATACATCTAGATAAGTAATTATTTCAAAAGAAACTTCTTTTCTGAAATAATCTCAATGCATTTATTTTAAAAAGGTCCCTGAGAGTAGCAAATTATTTCAGTTACAATGCATCTTTGATGTTAGTTAGCTATTTTTAGGAGAGATAACTAGCAAATAATAATTTTCCTGTCTGAATGCTATACTTTGAAAAAGTCAAAAATAAAATTAATAGAGCTATCAATGTGTATTTCAGAAAGAGGTCTGAGGATTTATTTACTTACTGAGATGCTAATTAGCCTCTATTGAATAATGCTTTATGCCTACAGTGTAATTAGCACTATTTCTAAATCTGCAACAATAACATTTGTCACAATTAAATTCATTTTCAGAGTGTTCAGTACAACAGCATGTATTCATTCTGTAACCCATTAAAATGCTCTGAAAAGCACCATGTGCAGCTAAGAGACTGTAAGCAAATGCAACTAATAAAACATTAAAATTACTTTTTTGCCCTTAATTTGGAGCATGTTTTGGCATTTTATTGCTTCAATTATTTTAAAATTGTTAGAAATGTTTTTCCTAATCTATTTCTTAATATAAACTGAAGATTTAAACCTTACATATTAATAATCTTTCTTTAAAAAATGTGTAGCCCTCAATTTTCAGGGTACATCTACACTGCATGCTTATTTCGGAATAAGCTATTTCAGAATAGAAGCTCCAAAAAAGCTAATTTCAAAATAGCACGTCTACACAGCAAATGCCCATTGAAATAGCACTGAGCTATTTTGAAATAGAGCATCTATACTCATTGGGCGCTGAATCGCATTTTAGGCCACCTGGAAACCCTTCAGGCAGGGTATCAGGTCAGCAGTTACTTCGTGTGGCTGCTGCCTGAGGCTATCTGAGGCTCAGGTTTAAAGGGACCCCCCTGTACAGCCGTGTCTCAGACTCTTCTCCTTTGCCTCCCTCATTGAGGGACAGCAAAGTCTTTTCACTGTCTGCTCTGGTTCCCCTTGTGTACACCTCAGCTCTCTAGACATGGAGCTGGACCTGCTGCAAAGCACTTGCTGGCTCTTAGGCTCTATGCTGCACCTCCTGGTACAGTTGCTGCAGGCTGTCCCCCATGGTTCTGCAGGAACAGGACCCACAGGTCATTGTGGGGCACCTCCTCTTCTCTCTCTAGGCGCTGCTCATGCAGCATCACCCCTCCCGCCCTTCTCTGTACACCATGCGCTGCCGCTTCTGGTGACGTCACCATGGGGTCACGAGGCTGACGTGGGAGGTGTTGCAGGCGCCTCTGAAGGGTCTTGGGTCACGCAAAGGTGATGTGTTTGGAGCAAGTGTATCTGTGGCCTGCACAGGAGCCTATGAGTGGGAGGGGAGTGACGGGGCAGCTCGGCTTCCCTCTGTGCCATTCACATGTTGGGACTGATAGTAGCAGTGTCCCACAGGGAGAGGACTTGAGAGGGGGGTGGGTGTTGGGAGGAAGTGTGTGTGAATGGCAGACACTGCTTGCCTGGGAGGATGATACTGGGGTCCCCTCCACTTTCTTCCCCCTCAGCAGGCTCCCCTAGCAGGTGCTCAGTGTCCTCCACCATGCTGTGCTTGTCCGGGAGTGGATGCTGCCCTGAGAGTGCGGGCCTGACCGCGTGCTGTGTGCAGCACTGCTGCGTGAGTCCAGGACCCCAGCCTCCTTAGTGGTGGCTTGTGGTGGGCACTGCTGTGTGGCACAGTGTGAGCTGGGCCTGTGGTGTGCCACATGCTGTTTTCCCCGAGGCTGTACCTTTAAAGCCTGCAGGGGAAGGGGAACTATAGAGTCCTGATGAGTGTGGCCAGCAGGGCAGCTGTGGGAAGCCCTGGTGACCACTTATTTCAGAATAACCACAACTGCGCTGTCTACACACACCTATTTCAGAATAGGCATTATTCCTTGTAAAATTAGGGTTACGGATTTCAGAATAAGAAGCCCGATATTTTGAAATAACAGGCTTGCTGTGTAGATACTCACTTTGTTATTTCGAAATAATGTAAATGTGCCCTCAGGGGCTACCTGAGCTGTGGTCAGGACTCAGCATGTGGGGTGGGGAGGAGGAGTGGAAAAGGTGACTGCACATCATATTGAATCTATTCTGATCTGTGTGGCAAGTTAGAGCAACCACCAATGTTCCCTCTAATCTTTTCCATCCATGTGCACTTTTTTTCATCCATGAGTGGAATACATTTTGCTTTGTGCACTGAGGCATGTGTGATTGTGTACCACCAGGAGAAACACACTGTTAATCAGCTGAACAGCATCAGAATCTCTCCCAAGTGGCCTCACAAGCACACAGCTTACAAAATGGCAACCACTAATCTTCAACAAGATGTTATAGAGCCGAGGAATAACTGGAACATGGAAGCTCTTCAGACATTATAGAAAAATTAGTAACCTGGTAACATTTTAACTAAAGCTGCTTGAAAATTTTCCTATGACAGTGTTCCATTGAAAAATACTGATTCAAAAAAATCACTGTATTTCATGGAAATGAATTTTATTTAAAAAGTTCTTGGGAAATTATCGAAACCCTTTGTTTTGATATGGTCACAATATTTTTTTGGCTTTATTGTTTTCACTTTTGATGTATTTATTTATAATACATCCTAACACAATAGGACTGCTTCATCCATACCCTCAAAAATGTGCTGTGGCTTCCAAATACAGTTCAGGAATGCCCTTGTTCTCAAAGCATTTGATGTAACTGACTACGCTGAGCTTCCTTGAGCTCACAGCCACCTGCTGCTTCATTCATTTATTCCTTGGCCTCTTCTTCATTCTCTACCTGAAGCTTGGTACAGTCCAGGTCTCATCATTATCTTGTGTGGTCTCATTTTGTGTGATGTGCCATCTCAAAGTTAGCTCTGAATTAGTTATCTTCCAGAATTGAATAGTGTTCCATTTCAGGCTTCTCCTTGTTTCCCATGCTGACAGCAGTGCATAAATCAGCAGATTTACTAAATAATGCAGAGAAATACAAAAATAGGAAGGGATTTTAATGATCATTTGGGGGTGGAAGGATCTCGTACCAAAGGGAATAATATCTGAGGCCATTTACTATATGCCATGAGTTTTAGGTCCTTTCAGTCACATTGATTTCTGGTTAAAGGACAGAGGGAGTTGTACTAATGAAGCCCTCTTCCCTTTTGTCTCCTAGCAAAGATGTCCCATCCTACTTCTGCCCCTCTTGTCCATAATACTCCCCCCGCCCTCACACGCACACTTACACCCAAATGACCTTTCATATCTTGGCAAATCAGTATAAAAAGGTCGGCAAGGTGAATCAAGATTTTTCCCCCACAATTTTCCATTGGACATTTATTATGAGCAGATTCCTAGCATAATATGTCTGTCTGAAAGCAGCCCTTCTGTCTTCCAGAGTTCTGCTAAGCAGTTTATAGGAAAGGCAAAGTAAATCTTATTTTACTGTCAATATGAAACATGATAGATAAACAAGCTAAACTGTGGGACTATAAAGATTAGATGGGCAAATAAGTCTGCTTATAGAGCATTCACATCAATGGAGCATGCAGAGGATAAAAGCAAGATGCGATCTATCCTTGGTTCCATCCAGAATAGCTATTAATGGAATAGACAGTTCAAAGAAGAGTTGCATATTAAAAATGTCTAGGACCAAAAAAGCCCCAGTGGAGATAAAAGATCCATTTGCCTCTCCTTAAAGGTCTGATGGCGTTTGCTTTTTAATCTTTCCTGAATTAATTATGCATGTTTCTATGCTTGCCTTATGCATTAGACCTTACTGTACATGGCCTTAGAGGGCTTGTTTTTTTCTGTAATAGCTCAGAGGGAATTCTGTAGACAATCACATATCCCATGTCAGTACTGTAATTAAGGACATGCTGATTGATAAAAAAAAATGTAAGGCAGCTAATAATATTATAACTTTAGCAATGGAGTACTAATTTTTGAGTCACACATTTTAAAATTATAAGAAACCTGTATTTTTAAAGACATAGATAAGGATTTTTTTAATGATAAATATGTAGGGTAAGGTTGGATTAGTGGAATTCAGTGAGTTGTGGACATAGAGAAACTCATTTTTCTGAAACCAATGGACAGCGTAGGTTTTGTAAGCCAATTATTTTGAATGGATTTCAGTTTGACTTAGGCTAAACATCTTTAAACATCAGTGCAGATATTAAAAAAAACAAAGGACAAGAAAACATGTTTTTTTAAAGACTAAAAAGTACAAATAGAAAATTACAACACTAGAAGAATTTTTGTTAACATCTACACTACTTCAGCACATATTTAGGTAAGCAAGTTTTCTCTTGTAGTTCTTTGTTGTGCCAGATGTCTCTGCTGAAAGAACAAAAGGCTAAGAATAAATCACTTAGAAGGATTAGGCATAAGTAGAAGGACTTGATTTCTTGATCAGAGAAAAGTAGAGTGTTCAGATGTAGAGCATCCATATTAGAGTTCTAAAGTATCATTGAATTCAGAAGAGTTGTAAATAAGTTTGAACAACAGAAAATCCAAACCATTACTGTCTTGTTTATAATCATCCAATGTAAACCGTAGTCTACATTTTCCAACTGGCCAACAAAATTGTGCAATGGTATTTGCAGCTACAGTTTAGAGTGACCCAGTTTTTAATATTTGGCCCTTCATGGGTGTGTACAAATTGGGTTCCGTAAAATCAAAATGTATGTCTAAGGCACAGAAACAGTGTTTTGAGGTGTTGCGAATCTGGAAGTCTGAAAAATTAAAATTAGATGCGGTCATTCCTTCACTTCTATCTCTGTTAAGGTCAGTTAGACATTTCTTTAAGGCTCTCCATTAGAAGAACCAATTGTGAGGTTCCATACCGCTTTAATTAAGTGTCAATCAATGTCAATCAGGAAATCAACAAACATTAGAGTCTGAAATTATAATAGATTTATTGGAGCATAAGCTTTTGTGGGCAAAGACCCACTTCGTCAGAGGAAGAAGTGGGTCTTTGCCCACGAAAGTTTATGCTCCAATAAATCTGTTAGTCTATAAGGTGCCACAAGACTCCTTGTCGCTTTTGCAGATTGAGACTAACACGGCTACCTCGCTGATACTTGAAATTATAATGAAATTCAGGGAGAATTACATATGCATCTATAGAGATAATACACTTCCCTCTTGCAACATGTGGCTCTGTGTTATTAGCAACAAAAAAAGTAATAATTTCACAGACATTTTTCAGTACAGGCAGTCCCCGGGTTACGTACAAGATAGGGACTGTAGGTTTGTTCTTAAGTTGAATCTGTATGTAAGTCGGAACTGGCGTCCAGATTCAGCCGCTGCTGAAACTGATCAGTTTCAACAGCGGCTGAATCTGGACGCCAGTTCTGACTTACATACAGATTCAACTTAAGAACCCCAGGCATCCCCAAGTCAGCTGCTGCTGAAACTGATCAGCGGCTGATTCCAGGAAGCCCGGGGCAGGGGCTTCCTGTAGTCAGCCACTGGTCAGTTTCAGCAGCGGCTGACTTGGGGACGCCTGGGGCAGAGCAGCTGGGGTGCTGCTGGGTTGGTCCAGTAGCGCCGCCGCTCCTCGGCGCTACTGGACCAACCCAGCAGCACCCAAGCTGCTCTGCCCCAGGCGTCCTGATTCAGCTGCTGCTGAATCTGACCAGCAGTGGCTGAATCAGGACGCCTGGGGCAGAACAGCTGGAGTGCTGCCCGGTTGGTCCAGTAGCGCCCAGAGCAGCGCTACGGGACCAACTGGCAGTGCCCCAGCTGCTGTACCACAGGTGTCCGGAGCAAAGCCACGGAGCACGGGGGCAGCGGGACAGCCCAGACGCGCCGTGGCTGTCCTGCTGCCCTCGGGCTCCGTGGCTTTGCTCTGCTTTGCTCCCCGTCCCCCTGGTCTGCAGACCAGGGGGACGGGGAGCAAAGCCGCGGAACACGCGGGCAGCGGACAGCCCAGACGCGTCTGGGCTGTCCGCTGCCCGTGTGCTCCACGGCTTTGCTCTGCTTTGCCCCCCGTCCCCCTGGTCTGCAGACCAGGGGGACGGGGGGGGCAAAGCAGAGCCAAGCTGCGGAGCACGTGGGCAGCGGACAGCCCTGTCCGCTGCCCACGTGTTCCGCCGCTTTGCTTCCTCTCCCTGGTCTGCTGGAGACCAGGGAGAGGAACGGCCCCGTTACGTCGGATCCGCGTAACTCGGGGACTGCCTGTACTGTTCTATCAAAAATGTAGTACAGTGTGATGAAGAGAAAGCTCCATTTAGTCTTACAAGATCATTGTTGGTCACCATATCTAATAGACATCGTGGACAGGAAACAAAGATCACAACAACTTCAGGGTCCATGCAATGCAGCCAAACAACAGTGGAAGAAATGGCTGTAGCACTAATTCAGACATTAATTAAGCAGCAAGCCTCCATGTTTTCTCTAAGTAGATAAGGTCAGGCTCCAATTACATTAAATGAGATGATTTTCAGGGGAAATATTTCTCCTTATAGTGGCTGCAGGACTTTTGTTCATTAAAGGGCATATTTCTGTTGAGTCTTGATTGGCTGTTCTAAAAGACAATACACATTTCTCCAGGTGGGGGACAGGTATGGGTCTGCTCAAAGTAAAGGATCCTCATGAACATTAAAGAACAAAGAACTAGAAGGAACATCCCCATTCTAGGTCCAGATCCTTAAAAGTGTCTAGAGGCTTATCTCCCACTGATTTTAATGGGAATTAGGTGCCTAAGTATCTTTGAAGATAGTGGGCCCTGGCGAATGCTTTGAGGCTAAGCCAGTTTTCTCTCTTCCCAAAGCCACCAGCTTTTTTGTGGGTACATTGAGTGTCTTTGAAAAAGCAAAAACTTCAATAAGTCCGAGTTTTTCCTTTGGATACACACAGACCATTACATTAGTAGTGTTAATTCTTTTAATTTGTCATGAAGGTATGATAGAGGGCCTGGAGACTTGACCATAATTCCTACTGTTCACTAAAGGAAAAAAAATGCTCAGGAAGGGAACTTAAAACCTCTCTCTCTTAACTAGCAGGCTGGATAAGATGGGTTCTGACAGACCCAAGAATCTATAGATTGTTATCTCTGAGCTGAGTTATTTAAATGCTTTTTAATCAGATTACAAATTTGGTTGATGACGATAATACTAGTGTAATATACTTAAACTTCTGTAGGGCATTTGGCTTTGTACTGCATTGCATTTTAATTAAACTGGATAGATACAACTTTAACACATCACACATTACATGGATTAGAAACTGACTAATGGACAGGCCTCAAAATATAATTGTAAATAGGGAATTATCATTAAGTGGATGTGTGGTTAGTGAGGTCCCACAGCAATCATTGCGTGGTCCTATGGTAACATTTTTATTAGTGATTTAGAAGAAGACCTAAAATCAGTGCTGAAATTATGCAGATTAAGGATGTTAAGAAGTGGGTAATTGGCTAATTATGTAATTGATACAATTTGTATTGACTACATAATTAGTCAGTAAGGGGAGGCACTCTGTCCCGGCTCATGCCAGGTCTGAGACCTATCCCTGCTGCTCCTCTGCATTTTAAATGTAGTAAGGGCCAGCAACTATTACTACATTTAAAATGCAGAGGCACAGCGGTCGGGGACTCAACACAAGCCTGCTTTGCCCTTCTCCCCCCCCCTCCCCCACACTCTGCAGAGACGGTGCTGGGGGGAACCAGCTTTTAAGCTGGCTCCCCCCAGCACCGGCTCCTGCTCCCCTCCTCCTTTACTGCCTCTGACTATTCTACTAGTCACTTACAGCCCTATTGCAGATGACACAAAAATTGGGAGGTGGTTAATAATGAGAAGGAGAGGGCTTCTCCCATTGGGGATGTAAAGTACCTGTGCCATTGGAAGACGCTCTTCCATCAGCAAAGGTAGCATCTTCAAGGAATGTTACAGCAGCATAGCTGCACTGGTATAGCTATGCCATTGCAGTACTGTATGTGTAGACAAGCCCTTAGAGATTGCTATGTATTACCAAAGCCTGTTCTTGTTGGAAACTGTACATAACATCTTAGACCCCTGAGCACGTGGGGACGTGCCTAAAGCCCATATCAAGAGGAATTAGGCATCTAAGTCCCTTTGTTGATCTGGAACTTATACCCAGTAGGGATGCCAGCTTGCTAATTGCACAAAAACGAACACCCATGCCCTGCCACTGGCCTGAGGCTCCATCCTTGCCCTGCCCCTTCTGAAGCGCCATGCCCACTTATTCCAGCCTTCTCTCCCCTCCTCCCCCCCCCCCCAGGCTTGCTCCCCCCACCCTCTCTCACTTTCACTGGGCCAGGGCAGAGGGTTAGACAGGAGGGGGTGAAAATTCTAGCAGAGGGTGCAGGTTGTATGATGGGGGAAATGAGTGATTCAGAGTGTGGGAGGGGGCTATGGGCTGGGGCAGGAGGTTGGGGTGTGGGAGGGAATAAGGGCTTTGTCTGGGGTGGAGCTGGAGGATAAAGGTTTTGAGGTGTGGGAGCATGCTCCGGGCTTGGGCCAAGGGGTTTGGAGTGCCAGAGCAGGCTCAGGGCTGGGGTGTGGGAGGGGATGTAGGCTCTGACTGACAGTGAGAGCTCTGGGGTGGGGCCAGGTATGAGGGGTTTAATGTGCAGAATGGGGCTTGAGGCTGGGCTAAGAGGTTTGGAGTGTGGCAGGAGTGCAGGATACACTTTGTATATGGGAGGGAGTTCTGATTTAGGGTATATGGTCCAGGTGGGCAGCACTACCCTAGGCAGCTCCCAGTTGGCTGCATAACAGGGCTAATGCAGGATCCCTGCCTATCCTGAGTCTGCACTGCTCCTAGAAGTGGCTAGCATGTCCAACCCTTTGGTGGAGGCAAAGCCAAGTGGCAATTCCCAGTGTGTGCTGCCCATGCCCACAAGTGCCACCCCTTCAGCTCCCATTGGCTGTGATTCCTGGCCAATGGGAGCTGCAGAAGTGGTGCTGAGGCACAGACCAGTGTGCCCTGACCATCTCTCTGCTTAGGAGCCCAAGGGAAATACCAGTTGCTTCCAAGTGCTGTGCAGAGCCAGGGCAGGTAGGGAGTCCCGCTGCACCACTGACTGGAATTTTAATATCCTATCAGTGGGGCTGACCAGAGTTGCTAAGGTCCCTTTTAGATCAGGCATTCTAGTTAAAAACCAGATGCATGGCAACCCTAGCATCCCACCACTTTCCTGGCTAGCCTAGGAACTTTTTTCTGGCTAGCCTAGGAACTTTCCTGCTCAGCTTGCTGGCTTCTGGGAATCTATCCCTTAAACACTTAACTCCCCCCATACACTGCATTGGTGGCAGCCTGGGACCTAAGGGCTGAACCATTGCAATGCCTAAATCCTCTTTGTAAAGCTAGCCTCTAGGGCTGCGTCTAGACTGGCATGATTTTGCGCAAATACTTTTAATGGAAAAGTTTTTCCGTTAAAACTATTTGCGCAAAAGAGCATCTACACTGGCACGGATACTTTTGCACAAAAGACATCTTTTGCACAAAAGCATCCGTGCCAGTGTAGGCGCTCTCTTGCGCAAGAAAGCTCTGATGGCCATTTTAGCCATCAGGCTTTCTTGTGCAAGAAATTAACATGGCTGTCTACACTGGCCCTCTTGCTCAAGAATACTTGCGCAAGAGGGCTTATCCCTGAGCGGGAGCGTCGGAGTATTTGCGCAAGAAGCACTGATTTTGTACAGTACAAAGTCAGTGTTCTTGCGCAAATACTCGCGGTCAGTGTAGACAGGTGGCAATTTTTGCGCAAAAGCAGCTGCTTTTGTGCAAAATCTTGCCAGTCTAGACGCACCCCAGGTGTTGTTGAAAATCACACCGGACACTTATCTGTGTGTTTAGGAGCCTAACTACCTTTAAAATTATTAGTCACCTAAACAACTTTAAAACTTTGGTCCTTCGACTGTAGTTCAAACTCTCTGAAATCAGTACTAGTCAGCAAGTTCTTTGTCATGCTTTCTGGGCTATAATTTAAAAAATTATTTTATAATTGGTTAATTAGCCTTTATAATTAGCCTATACATCAAATATGCATTCAGACCCACTCTAAAGTTAATTTAAGGAGGTCAGTTACATAGTTGTAATGAACCATTCCTAAATTTCTTAACAAATGAAAAGTGAAATACTAAAAAACTGAAGATAACGTTTTTCTTAGTTTGCCTTTTTTGTCTTTAACAATATATGCAGTGCTGCTGCCTGATAGTTGATCAGCCAATTGGCTGCCTTATAAGTAGCAAGCTTCTCACAAGATTTTGAGAATTAGAACACTTTTTTATTATCACTGTAATCAGGGAGGATTGGTTTAAATCAAAATTATTTAAATAATCAATTTAATGTTGATTTAAATTAGGAGGCAGGAATTATTGATTTAAATAATGAATTATGTTTTATTTTAATAATTTTTCTTTTATCCATCCTCTATATTCACCTGCTTCTCAGCTGTACCTGTATTTGAAGGAGTGAACAGGGGTCACAAAATAGATCACCTGCAATTAGGGAAAAGGAACACAGCATAGGTGGTATGTGAATGAAGGAGAACATGAGGTATGCTTGCCATGTGGCGGGCTGGTCAAGAATTGTCTGTGTTTTATACAACACAAGTGCTCTCCTACTTTAATGTGGTATAATCTATGCAGAGGGATTCTCACTGGCCATCTCCCTTCCTTTTGTAATTACACGACACCCTTGTATTGACTACAGCAAGCTCCCGTATAGAAAAGCAAATTACCCTCTGTTGTACTGCCTCATGTGGTTCATGACCAAGAGTGCTAACCTCAGGGCAGACTGTCAAAAAGCAAGGCAGACACCCCAACCTGCTGGTATGATCTATAACAGGATTTCATCAACCCTGTAACAAATGTGAATGCCTGGATCCTGTGACAGTCCTCTTGGGCACTCCAGTCTATCTTGCCATCCAAGCAAGCTGGACTTAGTGATAAATGAGAAGTCCTGTGGCACCTTATAGACTAACAGATATACTGGCGCATAAGCTTTTGTGGGCAAAGACGAAGTGCACTTGATGAAGTGGGTCTTTGCCCACGAAAGCTTATGTGCCAATAAATCTGTTAGTCTATAAGCTTTCGTGGGCAAAGACCCACTTCATCAAGTGCACTTCGTCTTTGCCCACAAAAGCTTATGCGCCAGTATATCTGTTAGTCTATAAGGAGCCACAGGACTTCTCGTTGTTCTTGCAGATTCAGACTAACACAGCAACCCCTCTGATATTTACTGATTGTCAGCCGACGGTCAGGGCAGTGTGTGTGTGTTTGTGTGTGTGTTACCGAGAAAAGGTTTAACGTCCGTGTCTTTACCGCTAGGACCGGGGTCCCGTCGTGGAGGGCAGCCAACAGGTTGACAGGCACCCCAGAGTTTATAGGAAGAGCTTATTACATCTCAGATTTCAGCTGCTAGGATACAGGATCCCTTCGCAGCGGGCAATCTAGGGAAGACTGAGAGATGCCCCAACAGATGTGTCACCTGGGAGTGACACAATCCAAATGCCCAAGCTCTCCCTATACCTGTCCCTTATGACCGGCTGAAGTTCTTTTAAATTGTGCTTGGTTCTGTTACAGCAACTGAAAGAGTCAGGTTAAAAACTTAAACAGTTACAGGTTTATTAAAAAGGCTTATAAAGCATATGGTTACAATGGCTATTGCTCTATTTCTTAACTGCTAGCAAATATAAATCTTAAAAATGGTTACAAAGAAAATAAAGATAGAAAATAGAAATAATGGTACCAAACGACAGCTTAATCTTTAAAGAGCTCTAAGTCTATGTGTACACTTAAGACAAAGGACCAGGTACAATTTTTACCCCTTTCTGTGCCTCTCGACTCCAGTGGGTCAAGCCAGGGCCGGTCCCTCAATTCCTAGGAAAGACGAATACGAGGTGGGTGTCCCCGTGGAACCTCAGGAGGTCAAACACCTAACCTGACCAGCAGATAGATGGTAGATTGACACTCAGAGTAAATGTGCTGCTGGACCCATCTTTAAGATGCCGAATTGTGTTGGTTTGTCTTTGTGACGCCAGTTCTTACAAGCAAGTTTCAACTTAATTTACACTTGTAAGAGAGATAACTAAATTGTGAGTACTAGACATATTTTTTTACTGGGCGAGAGATTCCTCCCCCCGTGGACAGCTGTGTGTTCGTATCAATATGGGTTTCAGTCAAGGGCACTCCTCTGCAGCCTCTTGGTCAGCAATTGGCGTATCTCTGTTTACAGCCATTCATGGTCACAGCAGCCTGCATATCCGGGCCTTCTGTTCAAGGCTTTTACTGCTCTGTGTGCCCTGCATGCTCCAGGCAAGCAAAGATGGATGTTACAGGGGGGTTCATGTCTGGCTACACTGATAAATAGTCACTTGCTCCAAAATCACAAAATATTTAAGTTGTTTTCAGTCCCAAAAGATCAGCCACTTACCCCAGATCAATCTGGGCTTTAAATCTCAAACCAGAGATGATGTTGGTATCCAGTACTATAGAAAGCTAATTTGGGATTTATAAAACAGGAAAAAGAAATAAAAGCTATTTACAGGTCAAAGCAGGCTAGATATATGCACAAATGAATTCAGACTATGGTTCTAAAAAGTTACCGACCTGCCTTCTAAATACCTTTTTAGGGCTAACCCAGGTTGACTGTGGGGATCTCCCCTTTTGTTTCATAGCTCCAGACCTTGTCAAAACAGCAAAGAGATTAAAAGTGTTCAGCTTTGTCTACGTGACCAAGTTTTTTCACCAAAAGCTGCCTTTGGGTGACAGAACTGTGAGAGTGTACACACTGCAATGCAACTTTTGTTAGGAAAAATGCCGTTTTGGCAACAAAAATGTCCCCTCCCTTTATTGTCAACACAGAGCCAGTGTAAGCAGTGGTGTATGTTTTGTCAACAGAACTGGCTTCTGCTGGCATTCCACAATGCGCTCTGCTCAGAGAACACAGAGAATCCCAAGATGTTATCAGTTCTGCTTTTTCATAACACTGCACCGCAATACATTTATCACACTGTCAGTGATGGTGTCCCAAGTGTGGACATGATTTGTCAACAGAGGGAGCAAGTGTGAATACCCACTAGCAATTTTGGTTTTGTTGATTTTTGTGTGTCAATATCCATTTTGTTGACAAAAATATGTAGTGTAGACCTATCAGAGGCATAGCGAGGCTGTTATGTGCCCAGAGGCAAAGGAAAAATTTGTGCCCTCCCCCCCACCTGCTGCATGGCAGGGCCCCAAACCTGGCACACGGCTCAGCCTAACCCTGGGAGGAGGAGGGAGCTTGCACTGCGTCTTCCCTTGCCCCCTTCAGTTTGGGGCTGGGCCACACACGCACTAACCTGCCGGCAGAGATGGAGGAGGGTTGGACTGGGGGCGGAGAGGTGGGGAGGAGGCTCTAGCCAGTGGCGGCAGGCAGAGGAGGAGCAGGTGAGCCGAGGGATGACAGGAGAAGTGGAGGAGGACTAAATTGGCGACCTCCTAGCATGGCGCCCAGGTGCAACTGCCCCCACGTTCCCTGGATCAGTGACGTGGAATCTAAATTTGTCAGGGAGTTTATTGCCTTAGGCAGACATTGTGATAATTTCAATGCTTCATCCTCAGGACTTTTGCCTCAGTTCAGTTTCATGAATCTCTCTTTGGGCTTTATGGGCTTCATTACTCACCTAAGGGCACAGTCTTCCCAATAGCTTAGTAGGAGTGCTGCCCACATACTAATTGATATTTCCCACACATAAAGGTGAGTTAGAATGTTCCTCATACACTATCCTGGGCAAACTTGTATTGTTTCCTAATTGATAATGCCCCTTAAATGCTCCCCAGTGGCAACTTTGAAACTAATTAAAGCTCCTCTGCTTCTTGCTCCTTCCCTCTCCCTTCTTGTCCCCAACACTAAAAGGATCTGTTGGAAACTCTGCTCACTTACTTCTCTGAATAATAACAGTCATAAAGCTAGCCTCCTGATGCACCAAGCTACTTAGAATGCAGACTTGTACACCAGAAGGATTTGCCCTGCAGTGGAGATTGCTGGAAGGAATCCCATATAAAGAAATATTCTATTTGTGTTCTGGTTTTGGAAACAGCAGCCAAGCTGGTTATTATTTTACATCTTGCAGTTATCGCGTCCTCAGTAATTAGCATCAAAGGCTATATTTTGTAGTTTGGTCCCTTTAAATGTAGGTGCCAAAGCTTTATTTTTGTCTTTCCTTTATGTTTGGTAGCAGATAATGGGAGAGTGAAAGGTTTCCTACCTATTGCTGGCAAATCACAATATCCTTAATGAAGAAAGAACTATCCTATCTGAATGGAATGTCAGGTAGGGCAGCTTCTTCATTGTATACAACTCATATTGTGTTAGATTGTTGCATACTGTCTTTTTTTTTTCCTGCTCAAGTCCAATCTTACTTATCCACAAAAGTGGGGTAACATTTTATCTGACTTATTGTGAGAAAATGCTATCATCTTTTCCTATGCAGCTAAATCTAAGTGGCTATGCAGTTTCTAGAGTAATTCACATTTTTCTTTCCAATAACATTAATTACAAATAGCAATTATAAACATTAATCAAGTTTGTCATAAGAAACAATTCAAGAAAGGCATTGAGCATTGAGTGAATGGTTTTCCAAGTTTGGGCTTTGGGAAGAAAACTTTTTTGTTTTTATAATACTAAAAAAAATGATGTAAATAGCTGCTCTCTTTCTTTTTAAAAATCAGATTTCGAAGTGCAGAATATTCCTCTCACAGACAGAAATAGGCTGCTACTGCAGCTCCGGCTGGGACTGCATGTACAAAATCAGAGGGAATGAAAGCTTGACTGGGCAAGTGAGACTTGTTCTCTGAGTTGACAGAAATGTATTAGTGCGGGAAATATATAAAGCGAGTGAGGGACTTGGAATACTATTTTGCTCAGAGGCTAAAAATAATTGAATGTGTATTTTTTTATGAATTCTGAAGTGATCGTAAACAATACTGTCCAATACACAGTCCACAAGGCAGTACAACTAAGTTATCTCAGTGCTGTGTCATCAATCTTGTCATCAATATTTAAAGAATCACTATCATCTTGAGGTAAAAATATCTGCCAAAACAGAAGAAAATCATATCTAGCATGTTAATCATTAATCAAATGTAAACCCGAAGGCTAGACAGTTAAAAGGATGAGTGTTTGTTACCTACAGGTCATTACAGCTGTGACATGCAGTTTTAAATCTCTGATTCTGAATCAACTTTCAGGGGTTTCAGCAAGTCTCTCTGAGGCCATGTCTACATAGGTGATTATTTCACATTTACTAAGTTCGACTTCTGTGCGCCTGATTTTACAAATTCAGAGTTCTATGTCCTCACTACAGGGAAGAAGTGAATGTCATCTGAGAGAGCATGTCCACATTAACGGAATCTGCCTCAGGTTAAGAGCCCCAGGAAGCACTCTGGGGAGCTGCATGAGGCCTTTCAGAGACTAATGAGCTCAAATTAGCGGCACTGGAGTGTCTGCACTAATGTTATTTTTGATTTACAAGTTTGGGAATAGCGTTACTCCTCATGAAAAGCAGGACTGCAGAGTTCACATTTTGTGGCTCCCTTATTCCGAAACAATGGGCTTGGTAGTGTGGACGGATCGCTTAGAAAATCGACCTCGGACTAATTTTGGACTAAAATCCTAGTGTGGACCAAGCCGAAGAGTGTGTAATTTTATGCTATGCATTTTCAGGTGGCACTGTTGATCAGGTGGTGAAGGGAAGGGATACTGTTCTGGCTTAAGTAAAGCACTGGGAACCATGAGATCTGGTTGCTATTCCTGGTTCTGCTGTGTGTAACCTTGAGCATGTCAGATTAACCTCTCTGTGCTTATGTACAATTATGATAATACCCACCTACATTGTAGACATGTATGAGACTCAAGTCATCCAACTTTGTAATGGGCCTTGAAATCCTCAGACAAAAGATGCTATAAAGGTCACAGTCTTGTTGTTTATTATTACTGTAGTGCAGGGAAATCATTGCTTTTCACTTTTGTCCATTTCCAAACCTGTGGCTTCCAAGAGGGATGGGAAAGAGAAATATCAAAATGCCACACGAGAGGCTGTTCTCTTCTCACACAGCCCTATACGAGCAACAACCTCAGGTTTAAAACTGCAGATATGTGAGGAGATTGATTCTGGAAGAAGTAGGACTTTGCTCACTGAATGGGCAGGGAGTGTCTCTGTCCCTGCCCTCAGAAGTGGGTAGGGTCCATGAGGAAATGCATGGACCTGTGGAACTCATGGGAGGGGTGCACTGGACACCATCTTGATGGTCCTTCTAGCTTTTAGCCTCCAGGCAGCACAGATCCTCCAATAAACATAATCCTGAAGGCTCCTCTAGCTGTGGTTGACTGTTCCTCACTGCCCCTTCTGGAGTAACATGGCAGTCTGGCTTTGAGTTACATTATGTCACATGAGGAAGACGACTTAATATACTGCAAGTTCTCTAGAGGACAAACTGTGTGGATTGGCAGCTTTTCAGCTCCACTGCCTCCCTCTCTGCTATGTCCCTGTGATGGGTTGTACCAGCCCCGCACTGGACCTGCAAGGGTTAACCAGGGTACTTGTCTGAGAGAGCCCCGCCCCCACAGCTCTGCTGGGCATGCTCCAGCTGGTGGCCAGCTATAAAGGCCAGTGGAGCTGCTTAGTCTGTGCTGACTGCCGCTGGGGAAGGAGGTGGTGCCAGAGCTCTGGAGGAACAGCTGAGGATGAAGTGAACTGTGGAGGCCATTTAGAGAGAAATGTCTGGAGAGAGCCCCCAATCTGGAGGAAAGTGGTAAAGAAGGCTTCTTCGATGAGTCTGGCAGGAAGTAGCCCTGGGCAGGGAATTACCCTCCCTAAGAGCTTGGTATGTTTTGGGCGGATTTCCACTGAGCTAGTGGTGAGCTAAGCCCATCCCTGACAGGGCCATGGGACCCAGTGGAGAGGGTGGGTCTGGGTTCCACTACCCCACCCTCAAGAGGGTGCTACAACTGTTGCTATTGACTCTGGCCACAAAGCCACACTGTCCTGAGAAAAGAGAGCTATTACTGACTCTCGCCGCTGGATCTCACTGCCCTGAGGAAAGGGAGTGATTACTGACTCTGGCCACTGGGCCTCACTGCCCTTCAAGAAGGGGGTGCTTTTATTGACTACCGCCGCTAGACTAGACTGCCTCATAGGGACAGGGAGTGTTTATTGGCCCAGAGCCATTGGGACTGATATGCATATGAGGTAAAGCACCCTTTGAGAAGCCTCAGAGACCTAACGCCCTGTCTGTGAGGGGGGCAGATGTTTGCACCCCATGACCATCCCTCACATCCAATGGTAAGCCCCTCAACTATGCAGTGTCCAGAATACTCATTTGTTCCCCTCTCTCATGCACAATGGAGAGGTACATGGTGCCCATGCTGGTCAGAAGCAGCAATTTTCCTTGATTTTCATGAAATCCTCAAACTGTTGAGCTATGTGCATTCAGATGTAATGTTTGTTAAATATTCCTCAAGCTTTCAGTTGTGGGGGGGGGGGGGAGGTCATGTGCAGGGTCTGCAGCTCCTCAAATATAAGCATGTAGCCTCTTGAACTAAAGAATCCCCATTAGTTGTAATGTTGTAGGGTTTTTATCTTTTCTATGGGAAGTCACTAGAGTGCAAGACATCCTCACACACAGCAAGCAGTGCATAACAGCACGTAGGCAAATCAAAGAGGTTGTGATAAGCTTCAAACCTTTGGCAAGCCATACTCGATGAGTGGCAATATTGCTATCTGGTGATAGTTACATAGGTCTCGCTGTTTGCCGCATAGCCTAGCCTATGAGGTAGGTGACACACCAACGTCAAAACAAAGGCAAAAGAGGCAGCCACAAATTTCCTTTTCTCATCATGTAATAGGATTCCATTTCCTACTATTTCCGAGCTCTGATATTACACTTCAGGCTGCCAATAGCAATTCTCATAAGGGTGGCTGACCACTTCCTTCTGGCCATACAGCAAGTGGAAGTTAGAATTTCACTTCTTTCTAGCCAGTTACCAGCTGAGATTTGCTGTATGGAAGGCAGAAAACTGGTTGAGAAGATCAGGCCAATACTATCATTTTGAAATTAACAGTGTATCTTTCAGGGAGGGAGAGGAATCTTTTATTTATTTATTTTGGCCTTCCCCTGAGGCAGTCTGTGCCATGGGTAAACAGCATTCCCTGTTGAATTAGCAGTTGGAACCTGAAAATTAAGAGGTTTTTTTTCTTTTTCTTGTGAAACACTGGGCTGCAAAATGCTGTCAATGATGAATTTACAAGAGATGATGCAACATTTCTCGAAGGCTGCTTTGCTCATGTTTTGTTTCCCACTGCAGCTCTGAGAGGGAGAATAGCAGCAGGCAGGAGGAAAATAAAAGAAGTTTACTTGATTACTGCAGGATTTCAGTCACTGTGCAGTAGTAGGAAATAAAAATGATGGGAGCACATTGCTAGCATTTGTCATCAGTCAGAAAATTAATAATGGAAGAAACTGCCAAGAACCCCTGGAATCAATGCTGTAAAATGGGATTTAAGCATTGCTGGTTATAAGTTTTAAACCACACCATGGAGGAGGTCCTTATGCTTGAGACTATTGTGGACTCTGTTTTTCTTTCCAGTTTTAAACAAATTTTGAAATTGGCATACTAATGCTAGGATGGTGCATTTTTTCCTCTTGGCTGTGTAAATGGCCTAGAGTAATTAAACAACAGAAGAGAATTCACTTTAAGATAGGATTTATCTGACTTTCATATTACCTCAGCCTTACGCATTAAACTCAAAAGTTACTTGTGTTTTGCTGGTGTGAGAGAAATCATATCTAGAGCTGCTAAATGCAACCATAATGCAAATATGCCTGCTGCTTGAGGAGGTCTCATTCTGTAGCAGTCACATGTTTTGTGAGCAGAGTTGAATTAACCATTTCAGTCTTCCTTTACCTACTGGTCAGCTTCTGAGTTCAGGGTTCTGTGTTTCTCCTGCAATAGCTAATGGGTTTTTGGGGCCTTGCCTACACTAGGAAGCATTTGCCAGAATAATCCTCCCAGCATAGAAGTAGCATACATTTGCAAGAGTTTATTAGCTAGTATAGACTATACTAAATCCTGGAATAAAATAGGCTGAACTGACAAAAGAACCCTATTGCTATTATAATTGCATCTACAGTAGGACTTCTTCCAACATAGCCATGTTGGTTAGGGGAGTGATTCTTTCAACTCCCGACTGAAATATTTACAATGCTAAAACTTAGGTATAGATCAGGCCTGCTGATACCAAAGGCAGTTCTCTGCTCCACTGAAGTCTTAATGTGTAAGATATTGAGTGCCACCTGCTTCCTCCAGAAGTCAATGGGTATTACAGGCCCTAAGTGTTATCTGTTCTGCTGGGAGAAGCAAAGAATCTTGGCAGATTGGAGGAAAATGTCCTTTCATTTCAGTAAAGTGTATTTATTTGTAATTTTGAAGCTCCAATATTTTATGTTGTTGATGGGTTGGGATTTCACCCTATCCCCATGTTTGTTGATCAATTTTTACGGCCTTTCATTTCATTTTTAACATGTTGAGTTTTCGTAGCTTGCCCTTTTGTCTCACAGCATGCTTTATGACTGTAGGATAATTCACACCTGCTTTGCCCTTGTATATTTACCTCATCCTTATCTTACAGTTGAAATGTTTTGTTTTATCTTTCAGTCATTAATTAGATTCCAAGATGAAACCTTTTCTCAGCCTGCATTGTAAATGTTATTTCAATTACAACCTAATGTGTTAGTGGCTTTTGTTGAGCACTTCCAATCTGGAAAGACTCTTAACTGATGTTGACATGTAGAACATAACATCGTTAAGACTATTTGAGGAACTGCCAGTAAAATCAGAGGGAACGTCAAGAATTCCTTGCTACTTTTTACTTTCATGCCAAATTCTACCCTCAGGTGTGTGCACTTTCATTTCAGTCTTTACTTCAATTGAACAGTGCTGCTTTCACTATCTGGGTAGCTCCTTGCATAGTGTAGGAAGTACCAGAGGCAAATAATAGACAAGTATCTGATGACAGACTTTGTAAAATTTCCTCCATTCTTTTGGACCTTGAATTTGCTGGGTCTGGCTACCAAAAACCCTCAATTGATTAGAGGACAGGCATCTGTGGTGGTATTTACACATTGGCAATTAAAACTGTCTGCCCATCATCCTACAAGTACTCTCTTCTTTCTTGGGAAGAAGGTGAGGAAGGCCAGGGGTAGACATTGCCCAGGGGAGAGAGCTGGCTTGGAGATATGGCCCAAGGCATTCAACAGAGGGGAACAGGACAGGAGAGGCCTCCATGGAAATGTGTAGAAAGGGGAGAATGCATACGAGATGCATGGAGGGTGGGAGCTATAAGAGGTGTTAAGCGGAACATCCTTCCCAACATTCAGAAGGAATTGGAGGGAGGCCCCTAGTTCATATGTGCACTTTTTATACATTTCATAGCCAGTCTAAAATGCATTCACCAAAAGGGGAGCTTCCCCGTGGAGTTCCAAAATCAGGAGACGGATCCAAAAGGTAGGATTTTTTTTCTTTAACTTCATGATTGTGACGTAAATTTTTATTTTTAAGTCTGTCTCGTGTTTTTTGAACTTGTAGCCATGGCAATGCTGGAGTTAGAAGGAGATCCCCTTTGGAAAGAATTATTTTGAAGACAGAGGAAGGTACAGGAAGGACTGAGCTCTGGGAAAGCTTCCAACTGGTGAAATCTAGAAACAATATTGTGTATGTTTGAGGGGAGGCTACCGAAAACTATTAAGAAATGACAATAATTTTAACAGTAGGGCAAGGACTTAAGGTGAAAGAGGATTGCTCAAGAATACGGGGCCTAGATTAAAGAAATATTAAAGACCAAATGAGTTTGTCTTGTCTTACCTGTGATTTTTCCACAAAACTTAACATAACAAAAAGCACTGTGACACTAATCAGTGATCACATAGGCCACCCTAAGGACCATTGCCTTGAGATTCCAGACCATTCCAAAATGTCTTATTAAAAGATTGTCCTGTTCTTGACAGGTATCAAAGCTGTTTGTTCAGTTCCCAGACATGGATTTTTGGATCCAGTATAGAAATAACAAGGATGTTACAAGTCAGGTTTAAGAAGTATTAGACGTGTTCTCTGTGGAATTGCCCACACTATGCTGTTAACTTGTGTGGGTCATCCACATAAAGGATAATTTCCTCCTGCTGCAAGCCACTGTTATTACTTCCTTAGCTAAAGAGGTAACTTCTTCAAGGCAACTTCTATAATCCTGTAGCAGGATCAGTTAGGCAGAAAGCAATGGAACATCTCTGATTTATTGTATGGCATTAACCAATACAAATTTACTCAAGGAGCTGATAGAGGAGGTATCTGAGCCTTTAGCTATGATCTTTGAAAAATCATGGAAGACAGGGGAGATTCCAGAAGACTGGAAAAGGGCAAATATTGTGCCCATCTATAAAAAGGGGAATAAGAACAACCCAGGAAACTACAGACCGGTCAGTTTAACGTCTGTCCCAGGGAAGATAATGGAGCAGGTAATTAAGGAAATCATATGCAAACACTTGGAAGGTAATAAAGTGATAGGGAATAGCCAGCATGGGTTTGTGAAGAACAAGTCATGCCAAACTAATCTGATAGCTTTCTTTGATAGGATAACGAGCCTTGTGGATAAGGGAGAAGCGGTGGATGTCATATACCTAGACTTTAGTAAGGCATTTGATACGGTCTCACATGATATTCTTATTGATAAACTAGATAAATATAACTTAGATAGGGCCACGATAAGGTGGGTGCATAATTGGTTGGATAACCGTAGTCAGAGAGTTGTTGTTAACAGTGCTAAATCCTGCTGGAAAGGGATAACAAGTGGAGTTCCACAAGGGTCTGTTTTGGGACCCGTACTGTTCAATATCTTCATCAATGATGTAGATATTGGGATAGAGAGTACGCTTATTAAGTTTGCAGATGATACCAAACTGGGTGGGGTTGCAACTTCTTTGGAGGATAGGGACATAATTCAAAATGACCTTAGCAAGTTAGAGAAATGGTCAGAGGTAAACAGGATGAAGTTTAATAAAGAGAAATGCAAAGTGCTCCACTTAGGAAGGAACAATCAGTTCCATACATACAAGATGGGAAGCGACTGTCTAGGAAGGAGCATGGTGGAAAGGGATCTAGGGGTCATAGTGGATCACAAGTTGAATATGAGTCAACAGTGTGATGATGCTGCAAAAAAAGCAAATATGATTCTAGGTTGTATCAACAGGTGTGTTGTAAGCAAAACTCGTGAAGTCATTCTGCCACTCTACTCTGCACTAGTTAGGCCTCAGCTGGAGTACTGTGTCCAGTTCTGGGCGCCACATTTCAAGAAAGATGTGGAGAAATTGGAAAGGGTACAGAGAAAAGCGACAAGAATGATTAAAGGTCTAGAGAACATGACCTACGAAGCCAGGCTTCATGAACTAGGCTTGTTTAGTTTGGAAAAAAGAAGATTAAGGGGGGACATGATAGCGGTTTTCAAATATCTAAAAGGGTGTCACAAGGAAGAAGGAGAAAATTTGTTCCTCTTGGTTTCTGAGGACAGGACAAGGAGTAATGGGCTTAAAGTGCAGCAAGGGAGGTTTAGATTGGACATTAGGAAAAAATTCCAAACTGTCAGGGTGGTCAAATATTGGAATAAACTGCCAAGGGAGGTGGTGGAATCTCCCTCTCTGGAGATATTTAAGAACAGGTTAGATAGACATCTGTCAGGGATGGTGTAGACAGAGCTTGGTCCTGCCTTGAGGGCAGGGGGTTGGACTCGATGACCTCTTGAGGTCCCTTCCAGTCCTATGATTCTATGATTCTATGAAATTGGCTGTCTACACTGGCACCCTTTTCCGTAAAAGGGATGCTAATGAGACACTTCGGAATTGCAAATTCCGCGGGGGATTTAAATATCCCCCATGGCATTTGCATGAACGTGACTGCCGCTTTTTTCCGGCTCGGGGTTTTGCTGGAGAAAAGTGCCAGTCTAGACGGGATCTTGTGGAAAATAAACCCTTTTCCGGAAGATCCGTTATTCCTACTTGAAAGGAAAATCCCTTATTCCTACTTGAAAGGCAAAACCCCGAGCCGGAAAAAAGCGACAGCCATGTTCATGCAAATGCCGTGGGGGATATTTAAATCCCCCGCAGAATTTGCAATTCCAAAGTGTCTCATTAGCATCCCTTTTACGGAAAAGGGTGCCAGTGTAGACACAACCATTCTGAACTTTATGTTTCTCTAAGGAGAAGTTGCTGGATTTTAGAAGTCGAGGTCAGTATAGGCTAATTATTTATAGACATCATTATGTGGGTGCAGGGTTAATGTTATATGTTAAATCTGTTAAACTACAATGACTGATTTCTCAAGGGTTTCTGTATTTCTGAGTCTCTGGGCTTGGACACTTTTGAAGTATGAAAGATTTACTATTAATTTGGTACTAAAGGCAAAATGCTCACAGCTCTAAAAGCAAGGAGCCAAATCATTTACTGTGTTATCTGTTTTCTGTGAATATGGGTTACAGAATTTGTCATGAGAGAACTAGAGAAATTACCAATAACAGTTTGTCACTTTGTTCCATCCTCTCTAGTTCCACAGTGATGTCAACCCTAGACACAAGTTCAAGCTTCCCACATTTACAAGTTGTGATGGATAGGAGGAGTGCTGGCCAGCACCTAGTGACTATAACGTTAAACTCCGGTAGCTAGGTAGATTGGTAGAAATCCAGGAAAGCCAATGGGACAGACTGTTGAAATTTAAATTGAATATAGATACCAGGCTGCTATTCCTTTGAGTGAGCTCTAAGTTAGCAGCTGGAGGAAGCAAGGTGAAATAATCAAACAGAAATACCATGCCGACAAGAAAAATTGGGCACAGGAATGGACTGGGTCTTGAAGTATGGATCAGTACGGATCGTGAGTAGGTAGAGAAATGTACATTTAGTTGTGACCAGGGTATTTTTCTTTATTTTGCTGTTTGGTTAAGCTTCTCTGTATGAATTCCATGTGCCTTCCTTCTCCCATTCATCATATCTAAGCTGCAGCCCAAAGACACTGTTTCTTTGTGTTTTGATCTTTTATTTTCTTAGCTGCTCTGTAACACTTTGCAATCAAGTATTATTTATCAAGTATACCTTTTTGTTTTGTTAATAAAATCACCTTTTTTAAGGTGATGATTTGATTCTTGAGTCCTGGCTGGAAGGTAACAGGAGGTTTGTGTGTGTGCCTGCCTAGCCTGAAAGGTCAGCTATCAGAGACATTGTTTGTTTTCTGTGGGTTTTTTGTTGTTCTTGTTTCTTTTTTCAAGCTGTCTTTTGGCAAAAGAACTTGGGGCATCCCTTTGAAAGAAGTTCAAGTGTTTATTCCTGATTTTCAGGGTTTTTCTTAATTCACTTGATGGTGGCAGCCTATCTCTCAAGGGCAGGGAATCTGTAACCTTGAGAAGCCTTTTTAAGCAGAAGCCTATAGAGGCAAGGTATTTAAGGTCTCTTGGGGACCCCCACCTTCTGCACTTGGAGTGCCAGAGTGGGGAACAGCCCTGACACAAGTGAAAAGATTTTTTTCCCTAAATATAAACTCAGATAGGGATCCGAAGGTCAAGGCATATTCTCTCTTTCTTGTACACCATCAACAATAATAAAGATTCTTCAAGCAGAATGTACTTAGGAAAGTTCTTAAGAAAATGTAAGACAGAAAATAATCTAACTAGCTGCCCTCTATCTTTGCTAGTCTGGAATGAAATTAGACTATTAGAAATATCATCTGAAAATATCCATGAAGCAGGCAGCTAAGTGAGAAGTTGATTTTTAACATCATCACTTTTCTGTGACTCATAACCACACTTTATAGGGGGAGTTACAAAAGACATCCATGGATTTTCAAATATGTACTGCATTATAAACCAGAGGTAAGGAACAAAGCACTGAAAACTTGTAAAATAGTCAATTTCAAATTCTGCCCACAGCTATTGGCATCTAATTCCCATTAAAGTTAAATGGGGGAGGGAAAAATTATCAAAAAGTATATTTAAAAATACCACAAATGCACAGATGTTATCCACTATTTGATAAATATTGTGTTTACAAGCATTAACTGACCAGAACAAATATGCTTTGTATTGCAATTGAACATGCTTGTTCTGTTAGTTCTTTTTGGAAATTTAATGAAAAACATTTTTAAGCTTGTGAATATTTACTTTATTGTTTTTTATTGGTATCCCATGTGTTTGCTTTGTATTATTCCTTTTTTGTTACATTGTGAAACACTGATGCTAGTGAAAGCTGCTGTTTAAAGAAATTACACCATTTCTAAAAAAGTCTTTAAAAATGTAGCTCAAGATGACTTGCATCTGATTTTGAAGAAAAGGCTTTACACATCCTCCAGGAGCCGGGGAATCTGGGGTGCGTGCACGCATTCCCTCCCGTCTCTTCCCCTTCCTATGGGTGTGTGTGCACATGCTCAGTGCATTTCCCCACCTTCCTTTGGAGGTCAGGGCCTCAGTCAAGGGGCAGGGCTATAGGTGGGGCTGGGAGCCTGCCTCTCCTAGCCCCAGATGCACCGACTGCCCATGTGGAGGCTGCAGCCATGTCGCCCGTCGGCATTCTGAACCCCCAGGGCCAGCTGGGGCAGGCTGCAGCTGTGCCTCCCATGTTATGCTTATAAGAAACACACGGGATCTTTTTCAGTGAAAAAGGCAATACTCCGCATGTATTGAAACATGAAAAGCAGTATATGCACTTACACATAGGCACACAGGTCCTGCAGTGTGTGACAAACAACTTTTTAGTAAGGATTATATAGTTACTACGGAAATGACAAAAAGAGTCTTATGTAGCTGAGTTTGCAATGCAGACAAGACACATAACTTAATTTGTAATGCTAACAAAATGCAAGACCTTATAGCAAAAATTGTCTTATCATGAAGGATAGCTGACCGGGTCAGACAGAAGTATACAGAACTTGTAAGCAAATTATATACAACTTATTACCATCATTATACTTATATTCTTATACCAACACCAAAACACTACATTTTGGCTGCAAGAAAGTGAAACGGACTATTACCAGGATTTAGGGTACTCACTTGGGAGTCAGGAGACCCGGTAGCCTTGCTTCAATGAGTAGTTAATTATGTACACACAGTGGCAGGGCTCTAACATGAGGGAGAGAGAATCCTGTCCCAGAGTAACCTAGTAGTTGAGGCGTTCTTGTGGGAAGTAGGCACCCCTGATCAACTATGATTTGATTGGAATAATGGAGACTTGGTGGGATGACTCGTATGACTGGAGCATTGTCATGGTAAGGTATAAACTGTTCAGGAAGAACAGGTGGGGGAGAAAAGGAGGAAGAGTTGCATTGTATGTAAGAGAGCAGTATGATTGCTCAGAGCTCCAGTATATAGAGGGAGAAAAGCCTATTGAGAGTCTATGGGTTAAGTTTAGAGGTGGAAGCAACGGGTGATGTTGTGGTTGGTGTCTGCTATCGACCACCGGATGAGGTGGATGAGGTAGACGAGGCTTTCTTCAGACAACTGAGAGAAGCTTCCAGATCACAGGCCCTGGTTCTCATGCAGGACTTTAATCACCCTGACATCTGTTGGGAGACCAATACAGCAGTACACAGACAATCCAGGAAGTTTTTGGAGAACTTTGGGGATAACTTCTTGGTACAAGAGCTGAAGGAACTGACCAGGGACCATGTGCAGCTTGACCTGCTTCTCACAAACAGGGAGGAACTAGTAGGGGAAGTAGAGGTGGGTGACATCGGAAGCAGTGATCATGAGATGGTAGATTTCAGGATCCTGACCAAAGGAAGAAAGGAGAGTAGCAAAATACACACCCTGGACTTCAGAAAAGCAGACTTTGACTCCCTCAGAGAACTCATGGGCAGGATTCCCTGGGATGCTTACATGAAGGGGAAAAGGAGTCCAGGAGAGCTGGCAGTATTTTAAAGAAGCCTTATTGAAGGCACAGGAAGAAACCATCCCGACGCGCAGCAAGAAAAGCAAATATGGTAGGCGACCAGATTGGTTTACCAGGGACATCCTTGGTGAGCTTAAGCACAAAAAGGAGGCTTACAAGAAGTGGAAAATTGGACAGATGACTAGGGAGACGTATAAATATATTGTTCAAGAATGCAAGGGAGTTATCAGGAAAGCGAAAGCGCAATTGGAATTGCAGCTAGCAAGGGATGTGACAGGTAACAAGAAAGGTTTCTACAGGCATGTTAGCAATAAGAGGGTGATCAGAGAGGGCGTGGGGCCCTTACTGGATGAGGGAGGTAACCTAGTGACAGATGATATGGGAAAAGCTGAAGTACTCAATGCTTTCTTTGCCTCTCTTTGCTGACAAGGTCAGCTCCCAGACTAATGAATTAGATAATGCAGTATGGGAAGGGGGTGGACAGCCCTTAGTGGGGAAAGAACAAGTTAGGAACTATCTAGAAAAGCTAAACATACACAAATCCATGGGTCTGGATTTAATGCATCCAAGGGTACTGAGGGAGTTGGCAAATGTAATTGCGGAGCCTTTGGCCATTATCTTTGAAAGCTCGTGGAGATCAGGAGAGATCCCAGATGATTGGAAAAAGGCAAACGTAGTGCCCATCTTTTAAAAAAGGGAAGAAGGATGATCCAGAGAATTGACCAGTCAGCCTTACCTCAGTCCCCGGAAAAATCATGGAGGGGATCCTCTAGGAATCCATTTTGAGGCACTTGGAAGAGGGGAAAGTGATGAGGAATAGTCAACATGGATTCACAAAGGGGCAAGTCATGCCTGTCCAATCTGATTAGCTTTTATGATGAGGTAACTGGCTCTGTGGATATGATATACCTTGACTTTAGCCAAGCTTTTGATATGATCTCCCACAATATTCTTGCCAGCAAGTTAAGGGAGTATGGATTGGATAAATGAACTGTAAGATGGATAGAAAGCTGGCTAGACTGTTGGGCCCAACGGGTAATGATCAACAGCTCGATGTCTGGTTGGCAGTCAGTTTCTAGTGGAGTCAGTTTCCAAGGATCTGTTCTAGGACCGGTTTTGTTCAACATTTTTATTAATGACCTGAATGAGGGGATGGATTGCATCTTCAGCAAGTTTGCAGATGACACTAAGCTAGGGGAAGAGGTAGATACACTGGAGGGCAGGGATAAGGTCCAGAATGACCTAGACAGATTAGAGAATTGGGCCAAAAGAAATCTGATGAGGTTCAACAAGGACAAGTGTAGAGTCCTGCACTTGGGACAGAGGAATCCCAAGCATTGTTACAGGCTGAGGACTGAATGGCTAAGTAGCAGTTCTGCAGAAAAGGACCTGGGGATTACAGTGGATGAGAAGCTGGATATGAGTCAACAGTGTGCCCTTGTAGCCAAGAAGGCTAATGGCATATTAGGGTGCATTAGGAGGAGCAATGCCTGTAGATCTAGAGAAGTGATTATTCCCCTTTATTTGGCTCTGGTGAGGCCACACCTGGGCTACGTCTACATTGACACCCCTTTCCGGAAAAGGGATGCTAATGTAGACTTCGGAATTGCAAATTGCGCGGGGGATTTAAATATCCCCCGCGGCATTTGCATTTACATGGCTGCCGCTTTTTTCCGGCTTGGGGATAAGCCGGAGAAAAGCACCAGTCTAGACGTGATTCTCTGGAAAATAAGCCCTTTTCCGGAGGATCTCTTATTCCTACTTGAGAATCACGTCTAGACTGGCGCTTTTCTCCGGCTTATCCCTAAGCCGGAAAAAAGCGGCAGCCATGTAAATGCAAATGCCGCGGGGAATATTTAAATCCCCCGCGCAATTTGCAATTCCGAAGTCTACATTAGCATCCCTTTTCCGGAAAGGGGTGCCAATGTAGACGTAGCCCTGGAGTATTGTGTCCAGTTCTGGGCCCCCCACTATAGAAAGGATCTGGACACATTGGAGAGGGTCCAGCGGAGGGCAACCAGAATGATAAGGGGGCTGGAGCGCATGACCTATGAGGAGAGACTGAGGGATTTGGGTTTGTTTAGTCTGCAGAAGAGAAGAGCGAGGGGGGATTTGATAGCAGCCTTCAATTTCCTGAAGGGAGGTTCCAAAGAGGATAGAGAGAGGCTGTTCTCAGTAGTGACAGATGGCAGAACAAGGAGCAATGGTCTCAAGTTACAGTGGGAGAGGTCTAGGTTGGACATTAGGAAAAACTATTTCACTAGGAGGGTGGTACAGCACTGGAATGGGTTCCCTAGGGAAGTTGTTTTTAAGTCCATCCCTGGAGGTTTTTAAGTCTCGGCTTGACAAATCCCTGGCTGGGTTGATTTAGTTGAGATTGGTCCTGCCTTGGGCAGGGGGCTGGACTTGATGACCTTCTGAGGTCTCTTCCAGTTCTATGATTCTATTATTCAAATCTCTGCTGTACATCAGGCAGAGGGAAGACCTGAGCCTGGGTTTGCTTCAACCTGGCTGAGGGCCTTAACCAAGAGGCAAATGGTTTACATGAAGCTATGCTGCCTCATCCTCATTTTTCTTGAAAACATGACTCTCCTGGCCTGGGTTAGGCACTTAACTCTGTGTGAGGGCTCATGGCTGTGTATCCCTTGTAGAGAGAGGAGCCTTCCTCCTGACTGAACATTGGTTTCCAGCACTGTTTGAGGGCTAGAGGCAGAGCCTCATCTCTCTCTTTGGTGTTTCCTAGTGACTAGCTGAGGTGGCTCCTGGCTCAGCTTGCTGATTCTTGTGAAGTCCTTTTTAGACACCTGTGACTGCACAGCAAAAAAAGCCCCACCACAGTGAGTCTCAGAGCTCAAGTCAGGCTTGCTGCTCTGTTCTTGTTGTATTGTTTTGCACAGTAGGTGTAGCCTGACTGTTTCCAGGAAGTGTATAGGGATCCTGGGCACCTAACTTAGGTTTGTAAATTCCCCTAGAGGGTCGGATATCCATTAAAGAAGTCTTCGAGAATTGAAGATGCTCAGTAAGTCAGGATTTGGCACATGCTTACTAGTTGCAGTACATCATTTGTTTGAATACAAGGCGTCATCAGTATGGACATGACATTGATACAATTAAAATTGTATCAAGTAAGTTATGCTTTGCTTTGCTTTCCTACTCATACTCTTAAATAGCATCTACTGACGGAGAAAATGTCTGTTGAAGATTATTTACAGTACATTGCCATATGTCAGCAATACTGATTATAAATATATTTGAAAGTTCTGCAAATTGTGCACAGTGTTCTCACATCAATATTTTGTTATTAGATCAGTTCTCCTACACTGTAAAGATCAGATGCTAGCTGACTGATTACCGAAGAGGCCAGATAGTGTTCATTAAACTCCTACACTAGTTCTCTCATCCCTGCCTGAGTGCTTATTGAGTTGTACAGCTCCCGCAATAGGCAGCTGGAGTAAGTATTACTTTATCAAATGCTTCACACTTAGGTACAGATCCTTTGCAGATACAATTAGGGGCTACGTCTACACTGGCCCCTTTTCCGTAAGGGGCATGTAAATTTCACCTATCGTCGTAGGGAAATCCGCGGGGGATTTAAATATCCCCCGCGGCATTTAAATAAAAATGGCCGCCGCTTTTTTCCGGCTTTTAAAAAAGCCGGAAAAGAGCGTCTAGACTGGCCCCGATCCTCCGGAAAAAGCGCCCTTTTCCGGAGGGTCTTATTCTTACTTCAAAGTAAGAATAAGACCCTCCGGAAAAGGGCACTTTTTCCGGAGGATCGGGGCCAGTCTAGACGCTTTTTTAAAAGCCGGAAAAAAGCGGCGGCCATTTTTATTTAAATGCCGCGGGGGATATTTAAATCCCCCGCGGATTTCCCTACGACGATAGGTGAAATTTACATGCCCCTTACGGAAAAGGGGCCAGTGTAGACGTAGCCAGGGTGTCTTGAAGTGGAGATGCTCCACTGTGAATATGATACCTGATCCAAAGTACATACAAATCAATCAGCTTTGGAATTGGTCTTCAGTCCTGAAGGCCAGATTGTGAACCTCTGAACTTATTGGTGAGTAAATAGTCACATGAGTACTCCCAGTAAATGAGGTATTCAATTTGTGTACTCTCCTTTGGGAATAATGAATGCTCACTCAGTCTGCATTGCCTGTGTCTGTGACACATTAGTTCATTGTAAATAAAGAAGGATATTTAAGTGGAATTATGTGAATGTTTTCAACGGGTATTCTAGTGAAGCTAATGCACCAGTTAACAGTTTATGGATGGATTATAAATTGAAGCCCTGTAACATGCAGTGACTTTCATGGGATGTGCCAGAATTGGGAAGGGATTCCAGTAATCTTGACTCTTTTTTCATTTGCAACTGTCTTCCCCTTTCTTTGTGTTTGCTCTCAATAGTATGAGAATCACAGTAGAATATTATCAAAAGAAGAAATAATGCCAACTGCAATTTCAGATTCCATGCATACAAAATCTACATGATTAACCATGAAGTATTATTTTTAAGTTAAATTGATTGACTATCAAAACACTTAGGACTGACATCTCAGGTTCTTATGCACAATTTGCCACAGTATTGGACAAATACAAAAATCTGATTACTCACAAATGAAAAACCAGTTACACGCTTGAGTGATGGTATAAAGTAATGTGAAAAGAATAAAAAATTCAAGGTGATTAGCTTGTCTGTCTGCCTGATATATGAGTCAGCAGGAAAACTAGGTAAAAACGTTAACAGCAGATGGAGAGAGGGGGAGGTTGCTTCAAGGTTAACTGGCTAAACCTAGCATTTAACACTTTAACATTTTAAATGATAATTAGCATCCCTAGTTAAGTGGCTACCTTGAGATTCTTTATATTCCTCTGAGAGAACTCAGAATAGAACCCTGATTCCATAATGCCCAGGCCAGACCATCTTTCCTGGATTCTATTCATTTAAAATGCTCTCTGACAAAAATAACAGTCCTTCACTGCGCTGATCAGTTGGAGCTTGGTCCTGTAACTCTTAGGGTATGTCGAGACTACATGGCTCTGTCGCCAGAGCCCTGTAGATTAGTTTACTAGAGATGCCCAAATGAAGCGGCAATTTAAATAATCACCGCTTCATTTAAATTAAAATGGCTGCCGTGCTGTGCCGATCAGCTGTTTGGCGGCACAGCACTGTAGTCTGGACGCTCCATGGTCGACATCAAAGGCATTTGTCGACCTCCCCGGTATGCATCGTGGGCCAGCCAGAAGCCTCACGAGCAAAATCCTTCAGACACTCCAGCTTTCCCTGTGCCCCAATCAGCCCTGGGCCTAACACACAGGTGAAGGGTTTTAGAACCCAATCTCACCTACCCCGAACGGGTTCTTGCGGTCCCAAGAAACCAGCTACAGGTCCCAATCAATTTATACTCTGGATCTTACCCACAAGACCATGCTGAGCCAATCCTTTAGAATCTACAATCTAAAGGTTTATTAATAAAAGAAAGAAAAGCATGAGAGTAAGGTTGTTAAGGAGAATACATTACATGCATCGAATCACCCAGTTCTCAATGAAGGCTCTTAGCAGAGATGTTACAACTGCTATCTTAAAAGTCTCTGGTGTACATCCTATGTCAGGATGGGTCCTTCCCGGCTCGTTGTTCCCTGCAAGGCTGCATCTGGGATCAGGACCTGAACTGAAGACTAAAAATGGAGTCTGCCACATGGTATTTTATATCCATCCCTGGTCTCTTCCAAGCTGGAGTGGGTCACATGGCCCAGAGACCTATCCTTGTGTCCCAAGCCAGCAATCATTGTTCTGGCTGGTCTGCAGGCATCTGGATTCATTCCTCAGGTGTGTCTTTGGTACCTAGAGATCTATTGTCCCTGGAGCCTTGCTAACTAGCATAGCCATTGAACGAACATTCCTGGCACATTGCTCTCCCTCACAGAGAATTTTCCAGCATCAACACAGGGTACATAGTTATACCTCCACATACAGATATTGTACAAGTACATGAATAGCATATACAGAATCAGTAGGACAAAAGCTTTCATGTGACACCTCACATGGTCCCCTTGGTATAGACTTTGGGGCAGATACCCCCCTCCCCATGGGTGCAACAGTTATCTGGCTGCTCCCCTTAAAATCCAGTAACGTGACAGTGGCACATCTCCAACAGTGATGAGAAGGCGAGAGTACCTGAAGGGGATGTGAGAACCACTCCATGTTTTTATTTAAACCCCTTTGCAGGGTGTCAAATTTGCATATGAAGTATGTGTAGAATACTTCAAAATGTACTATGGTTATCTTGAGGTCAGTCTCACTGCTTGTGCTAATGCTATGATCCTTCCCACGCACAGTGGAAAGTAGAGTCATATCTGGTGCCACAAAATAAATATACTTTTCTATACCAAAGAATTTGCCAAATATTTTCAGTGAGAGATGATTTATAGAGGTGGGTTGTCTCCTCTTCTATGGGCATATTGAAATATCTCTGTATCCTAATATATTAAAAGTAAACTCACACATACTAACGAAGTGAAAAACATTTTAATAATAGCTAATTAATATGGGACGGGGCAAGGCTATCTTATCTGCTCCCTCCTACACCATATGGAAATAACAGAAAAACAACCAGGACCACACATACCGCTGCAGTTCTAGCAGATCAAAACAAATCTTTGGCAGTTGCAGAAACATGTGGATGACAATGCCCTAAACATTAGCTAAAGTCAAATATTTTTGATACATAACTTTCTGCACTTTTTTGCCAAGGGAACTCAGCTTTTGGCAGGTGGACTCTCCTTTATTCCACCTAACCTCAGCCAGGCATAATGGCCTGGCTAGTGTGTATCTGTACACTATGCTCTGCTGGATGAAAAGCAAGAACTGCTCATGTGTGTAATTGTTGTTTTTTAATATCTGCAGCTGTTGAAGGATGAAGAGCTATTTAAGCTGGAAGACAATGTTAGCACAAGAAAAAAGGGGCGTACACCTGTCTTGAACAAATTCTGGCTAGAAATTAGCAAGTTTCTAAACATCAGAGGGGTGAGCTTTTGGAACAGCTTCCCAATAAGAGTTGTGGGGGCAAATAACATGATTAGTTGTAAGAGACTTATGACAAATGTATCAATGCAATTGTATAAGGGGTTTGCATGTGATGATAGTGGATAATGATCAACAGTCCTGCGGCTTCCACTTCTGGGTTATGCAATATTAGACGGTTGGGCATTGCTTGGGTCCTTAACTCAATTAATTTTTGTTTTTCTTCATTTAAATCATTTTTCTGGGGTGGGGCTGAAGATGAAGGGTTCAGAATGAAGGTTGTCCTGGGGAAAGAGGATAACACCAGCCCTCTCTCATCATAGCAGCTTGGGGCCTGGTGAGAAATGCCTGTCCATAGTTACTGCTGCTGCAGTGGGCACAGATGAGAGATCCCCTGGCTGGGGTACAGGCAGACACATAAACAAACTCTTTGCAATTTATAGTAGGTAGCTGTCCCTTTCTCTATCCCTACTGCCCAATGGAGTTATAGCTGTCCCAGTCCCCATCTCTGGCCCCTTGCTGTACTCCTGTGGTCATTCTGCAGTATAACTCCCTCATGCCAGACCCCTCCCCTTCCATATTTTGAGAAACAATCTAATTCCAGGTACATCTCATTGTCCTTGCACAACCAAACCCTCGCCTTGCTTTAAGTTACGATAAGAGGAAGCTGTGTGCCAAATTTGGTGGCCCTAGCTTTTACCGTTGGGAGGAGTTCTTGAACAAATGGACTCTCAGGTGGATGGACAGACAGACAGAAGCACCTTTTGAAAATAAATAGTAAAGATGTTCCTACATCTCATGCCTCAGCATTTCAGACAACTGCAGCAGAGATCAGGAAGAGATTTTTCCTCTAAGTCTATTCCAGAAGGGTTTTTTAACTTTCTCTGAAACACCAGGAATGACAATGGCTGAAGATAAGACTTTGGACAGGGAGGACTGGGGATCTGAGGGGCATCAAGCATTCTTTCTCTGTCAGGTGCTTGGCTGGCTGGTTCCTTCTTATATTCTCAGGGCACATCTATACCTAACGCATGATTGACACCCCAGAGGTCAATCTTCTAGCATTTGATTTAGTGGGTCTAGTATAGACCTGTAAATCAAATGCGGAGGGCAGCTCCAGCCAGTTTCTGATGCTCCTCCTTTTGTGAGGAGTAAGAGAAGCCGACAAGAGCATTTGCTCCCATTGGCCTCCCACTGTATGGACACTGCCAAGGCTTTGCTTAAGGTAAGACAACTCCAGCTACGCATTTTGCATAGCTGGAGTTGCATACCTTAAGCCGACCTTCCTGGTCTAATATAGACCAGGCCTTAGGGTCTGTCTCTTTGCCATGTGTAGAGCTGGGAAGGAACTTTCACTGATTGGCAGTGACTCTGGGGAGCTTTCACCATCTTCTGCAGTGTCCTCATCATCTTCTGCCAGAATTATCTGGGTATCTCTCACTTAATCCTTCCCTTGCTATTGCAGGGGCCTCAGGCACTAGTGCATTTCGTTGCTTCCTCCTATTCTTGCCTGTGCAACATAATAGTCTAGTCTCCTGTGGGCTGTAATATTTCCATCTTATTTTAGTTGCTGTGTTTAGCGTGTGGGATCTTGGTGGTCTGTGCTAAACAGAAAGTCAGATGAGATAATCTGGTGGTCCCTTCTGGCCTTGTACTCTAACTCTAAAAGCCTCTGATATTACCTACAGTATTACAGCAGCTAACGTAGTGTTATTTAATTCAAATAGTGCAACTCTATGTGTTTTGAACCATAGCCTGTAGTTTTTAAGTCTGCCCCTGCATATATATATATATAGTTGAGCTGATGTCCGCATGTTTGCAGCATGCAAGAGCATCATTCGAGAGGATACTCATTTCCCCTAAGCAATAACTATCAATTTGAGGATGAACCTAATAGCAAGGTTGTAGTATTTTCCACTGCTGCATTTTGGGCTAACTACTATTTATAACTGCATCTTCCTGCTCCCACATAACAGCTATGTGCTCCCTGCATAAATACAGTATTACCCGGTGCAAGGGGCAACGGGAAAAAGGAGAGGCAGAATGTCAGGGGTGGGCAATAAGTGGCCTGCGGGCAGATGCAGTTCACCAGGTTAGCCCCTGGTGAGCCGTTGGCACTTCTATTACCCACACGTCTGCAGAAACAGCCACTTGCCTCACCGGTTGGCCACGAATCACTGATTCCTGCTAATGGGAGCTGCAGGAAGTGGCGTCCCAGTCCACACCACTTCCCACAACTCCCATTGACCGGGAACAGTCATTCATGGCCAATGGAAACTGCAAGCAGCCGTACCTGTGGACACACAGGTAAATACAGCACCAGCGGCCTGCCGGGGCACACCCTGGCAAATGGCCTCTGGCTTATTGCCCATATCACAGTTTCTGCTGTATGCCATGTCTCTGTCATCTGCTAAAACTGTAACTAAAACACATTCTGTTTCAATGACATCTGAAAGTTAAGAATACAGGAGAAAAAGCGGATTATTTATGTTAAGTACCTGTTGCTGAAACATTATTCTTTTCTCCTCGGTCTCATCATCCAAGAAGTTATGAAAGGAGCCTTATAATATACTGCAAATGTTGGCAAAGTTATTTTTATTATTAGCGCACGAGATTGTGTTTCAGATATTCATTAATGCTAGGCCTTTGGAACCAGTTATACTCACTGCACTTGTATAATTTTGGGGTAACTTTACTGCAATTTGTGATGGTTTGGGATAACTGTGAAGGATGTGGGGCTGATCTGTAATAATTAATGAATTCTGTATATAACCTGCTTATTGAGATAGTTATTGCAGTTATATTAGTTTATTGCAGGGGTAGGCAAATACAGGCCCCAGGCCATATCTGGCCTGCTATGCCACCAGATCTGGCCACGTACCAGAGGGAGCCTCACTCAGGCTCCCTGCCTGTCTCACCCCTGCATGCTGCTCAGAAAAGCCAGCTGTGGGGCCATGTGTATCTCTGAACGCTGCAAGCCTGGGGAGAGGGAAGTGAGAGACTTTACCTGCTGTCCCTGCCTCCCGCACAATTTTGTAGCTCCAGTTGGTTGATTTCTAGCCAATGGGAGCTGCCTGTTTGCAGGACAAGCAGCGTGCAAAGTAGCCTTCCTCTCCCCTTGGGCTTGCAGCGCTCAGAGATGTACATGGCCCTTGCAGCTGGCTGCTCTGAGCGATCTGCAGGGGCATGGAAAGCAGGGAGCCTAGCTGAGGGACATACGGGGCTGCTGGCTGGCAGTTGCCCAGGTAAGCGCCTTCTGGCCAGAGCCTGCCTCTGACACCCCAACTCCTCCCTTCCTTCCCCCAACCCTTTGCCCCCTCCTACACCTCTGCCTCATGTAACCCAAATCCTCTGCATCCCTCCTCCTTCACCCAGACACCCTCCCAGACCCTGCATTCCAATCACCTGCCCCAGGTCACAACCTCCTCCTTTACCCAAACTCACTCCCAGACTCCAGACCCTCTCCTGCACCCAATCCCTTTCCCAAAACTCCCTTCTGTACCCAACCTTCATCCTAGACCCCACACCTCCTCCATTAATATCATGGAAGCGTGCGGCCCTTAACCACTTACCAAATTCTTGGAGTGGCCTCCCATCAAAAATGATTGCCCACCCAAGTCTTTGGAATGTGACCTGCATGCGTATATTGAATGTAGTTAAAAAGCAGGACAGTTTGTGAAATAGCAAGAAGGCAACATATCTCTAGATGAGTAACCTCTTAGTAAATACAGCAGGGGGGCATTAAGAAGCAATTCTGAGCTATTAAGATGCTAAGACACTCCGTCCTTGGCTCCAGCCACAATTACACATTTGTTTTACCAACGCAGGGACCAGAGATCAAAATAACTTGAAATGGTTAATTGATTTGCTAGAAAGAAGGCGAGGCAGTTGTCAGAAGCTATTTGTGAAGCACTACACTGACACCGAGAGATGCCCTGTGAACATGGGCATTGAGTTATATGGGCCCATGATACCTAGGCACCAGGAATATTCCTGGCTCCAGGGCCATGCTCCAGCAAAATTTGGGATCTAGTCTCCCCCCCGGCTCTTCCTGCCAATACTGCCACCCCTGGATACTCCCCTAATACATCCCCCAGACTCGCCTGCTGTCCCCAGGCAATTTAAAATAATGCAGGGGTCCCTGACACCACCACCAGCACATCACTGCAGCCCTGGAGGAGTGTGTGTGTGGCAGGGAGGTGTTTGTGCATGCTGCTCCTGTCCCAAGTGCCCCTATGGCCAATGAGAACTGTAGGAGCAGTGCCTATGGGCAGTAATACACAAAGATCCCTGGTTTCCTCTGCCTAGGAACTGCTGCAGGGGGGAGGAGGGTGTCCCAGGTAAACACCCCACTCTCAACCCACTTCCCCAGCATCCTGTTCCAAACCCCGCCTAGTACCTGCACACACACACCTGAAAGCTTAAGATAGATATGCATATACACTGTTATGTTGTTTTAAAATCCTTCCATTTTGTTTTGCTCTGTTCTTAGAGTGAAAACAATATATTTTAAATAGGGTTGCCAGGTGTCCGGTATTGACCCGAACAGTCTGGTATTTTCGCCTCCTATTTGGTAAAAATAATTCAGAAAATACCGGACACCGAAAATGTCTGGTATTTTCTGTTTTTTCCCCCCTGCCAGGAGGCGAAAATACCGGACACCTGGCAACCCTACGACACACTCAGCAACTGGGCCCAGCCCCCGGACCTTCCCGACTCCCCACCGGGCCAAAGGTGCTAGAAATCATAAGTCGTTCAACAGTAAACCTGGTTCCAGTGCCTTCGCACCTTATCTGATTTGTGGTCATTGGGGGCTCTTAAAAGTCTGTGGTGTTGGCTGCCTGCACAGCATTCAGAAAGAGCACAAGTATTCAGAAAGAGCACATGCACTGCATGTAGCCAAATGGTTATCAACACTAAAGGGAGCAAAACAGATGCCAGAGCACCACACCGATGGTGGCGTCTAACAACACAGTTCTATATATGTGTGAGCTGTAAAATCACAGGAAACTGATCAAAATTCTCAGAGGGGTAGCTGTGTTAGTCTGTAACTTTAAAAAACAATGATTAGTTTTGTGGCACCTCAGAGTGTCTACACAGCACCCTTACCTTGAAATAAACTGCATAGTGCAAATTGCATAGCTTATTTCAATCTTACTTTGAAATAAAGTACTATTCCAAAATGTCTCTCTCACCCATCCTCACTCACTTTCACCAGGCTGGGCTAGGAGGTTGAGGTGCAGGCTCTGGTCTTGGGCCAAGGGGTTTGGCGTGTGGGAGGGACTCACGCCAATGGTGGGGGATTGGGGTCCAGGAGAGGTGTCAGGGTGCAAGGTCTGGGAAGGAGTTTGGGTGCAGGGGGACTCACATCTGAGGCAGGAGGTTGGGTGTAGGAGGTTCAGGGCTGGGATAAGGGTTCATGAAGCAGGCTCTGGCACCATTTAACTGAGATGACTTCCAGGTGGAGCAGTGAAGTTAAGTCAGGCTTACTTCTGCCCTGGCTTTGCGCCATTCCTGAAAGCAGCTGGCATGGACAGCCATGGCTCCATATGCTGCCCTTCATCTACAGGCACTGAGCCCACAGGTTCTACTGGCCACGGTTCCCCATTACTGATCAAAAGGAACTGCAGGAGTGGTGTCTGCAGGCAAAGACAGCAGGTGGAGATCCTCTGCTCTGTCTTTCTCAGAGGCTGCAGGGGCATTCCAGCCACTGTCAGGAGCAGCAGTTACCATGGGGATAACTACTCCAGCGATGGCAGGTTAGGCATTTTAGAATTCACTACTCAAAGAATATTTATGCATAAGAGGGAAATCGTAGAATCCCAGGGCTGGAAGAGACCTCAGGCGTAATTGAATCCAGCCGCCTGCGCAAAGCAGGACCAACCGCAACTCAATCATCCCAACCAGGGCTTTGTCAAGCTGGAACTTAGGAACCTCTAAGGATGGAGATTCCACCACCTCCCTAGGGAACCCCATTCCAGTGTTTCCCCATTCTCCTAGGGAAATAGTTTTTCCTAATGTCCAACCTAAACCCCCCACTGTAATGAAATGAAAATTATGAAATGCACAGACCAGTCAAAAACCAAAAACATCATGCTTTGCAAGCAGTAAAAGAAGTAACAATCCCTCACTGTGTTGGGTCAGAGATGAGAGTGAAGGACAGTGTGTGATTGTGAGAAAGTCACTCATACACTGTGCGTGTCTTGTCAGAGATTCGCATTGCCAAGCTCCCTCCGTCCCCTTCTCTCTGTGTGGAGATAGGGTACAGAAGTGAGGGGAGGAGGGACAATCTGACATCAGCTCTCTCCCCTGTCTCCCTCCCACACTCTTCACAGCAAGCAGCAGGCTCCTGAAGGGCAGCTCCAAGGCAGAGAGCAGGAGCAGCATGACAGAGGGTGGAGAGGCAACTGAAGTGCCAGTGCTCGATAACTTCCTGGCCAAACCTGTCAAGATAACCTGTCAGAGGCTCCAAAATCTACTGGTAGATCACAACCTACTGGATGGTGATCACTGATCTAGATTCTGGGGTGCATCTCAGTGAGTACCCTATAATAGTTTCCCCCAAGACTTTTTTTGGAAATGAGCCCAAATCTGGCACCATTCCCAGAAACAGGATGGTTGGCATCAAAGATGCCATCATTCTAATTTTATAGCTGCTAAAACTAAATAAACTAACCCCCTTCTCTCTCTCCCTCTCACCCCCACACCCCACAAAAATTTGGCACTAAAATGGCAGGCATGAACTGCAGAGGCCTCATGCACTTGAATGGTCCTGGAGGGGCTCTCCAGGTAGGTACTAGACTTTGGCAGGGGCCTGTGCAGAGAAGCTTGCAGGGGCCACTTATCCATATGGTTGTCCTTAGTGTCCCTCTCCAGAGAGTCAGTTTCACCTGCGCTGCAGCCACTAAGGAGAAAAAGCGGAACAGGTGCCGGTGGGTGTAGTGTTGTGTTCTTGTGGGCAGGGTCGTGTGTGTCCGTCCTTCATGTCTCCGTCCTGCAGGTGTGTGTGTGTGTCTATGCATAAGCTGTCAGTGGGGGGGGAGGGAATACGAGCTTTCCACTCCAAGGTGCCAGACTCGCTCGCTCCTCCCTGGCAAGGCTGCAATGGCCCGAGGGGCTCCCATAGCCCTGGGCGCGTGACCCCTCTGGGAAGTGTCCAAGGCGAGCCCGCTACCCCCCGCGCCTCGCTCAATCTGCTCCTTGCACCCGGCTGGGCGCTGCAGTGTCAGGCGGCTCCCACCGCCGGCCCGCTGAAAGGTGAGTGGCGCGCGCCGGGGCAGCTCCCCAAGCCGGCGGGGGGGGGGGGGGGGGGGGGGATTTGCATGTGACGTTTGTTTGCAGCCCGCCTCAAAGTAGCGGGGCGAGGGCGGCAGAGGCGAGCCTGCGGACCGAGCGCTGCTGCGGCACAGGCGGGCAGGGGGAGCCGCGGGCGCCGCCGCAGCCGGCCCCAGGATGTAGGCGCGCAGCCGGCGAGCGCCTGCTGGCAGACGGGGCGCACCATGAAGAAACACTCGGCCCGGGTCGCCCCGCTCAGCGCGTGCAACAGCCCGGTCCTCACCCTCACCAAAGTGGAAGGTAAATCCGCCCCGGGCTGCAGCGTGCGGGGGGGGGGGGGGGGCTGTGCTCCGCGGGACGCTGCTGCGGCGGCTTCCCGGGGCCGGGGCTGCGGCGGGGCGCGCCCTGCAGGAGGGCGCAGGGCGGGCGCTGGTGCAGGCGCGCTGGGAGCGGAGCGCAGGGGCCCCAGATCCCTCCGGGACTCGGAGGGTTTTCGCCAATGCAGACATCGCCCGTCCAGCGCGCTGACTGGCCCCTCCCGCTGCGGGAGCGACCCCCCCTCCCGCGGGGCACGAGTTAGCGCCAACTTTTCCCGGGCGGGGGCCGGGCTGCTCTGGGAGAGGATGCTGCGCCTGGGGAGGGCGGGCTGGCGCGTAGGACCGCTCCCTGCCGCGGCTGCTGCTCTGCTTTCCTGCGGGGGCCGGGTCTGAGGCTGCAGTGCGTTGCGCTGCTGCGGGGAAGGCGTTGTGTGTCTGCCGCTGCTGTCCCCGCTCCCTCCTCCGGCTCGCCCGGGCCCCTGGAGCCTTGGCGAGCGGGAAGCAGACTCTGCCTCCAGCTGCGCTGGCACTGGGAGCTACAGCGGACCCCCAAGCCCTTAACCTGCATTGGTCAGTGACTGTCCCCTCACACACACACCATAGGAGCTGGAACTAGGGATGCGGGGATGCTGCCGCACCCTTGGTTGTAAGTGCATGGCTCACGCAATACGCCTGTGAGGCAGGGCAGTGCGCTTACCCCATTGGACAGATGGCGAGAGACAGGCTAAGAGACTTACCCAAGGTCGGGAAGAAAGTCAGTGGCAGAGCCAGGACTTAAACCCAATTTCTCAAGTCCCAGGCTCACACCCTAAGATTGAAAAACTTAAAAAAACAACAAATGGTCTGGTAGCGCTTTAAAGACTAACAAAACATGTAGATGGTATCATGAGCTTTCCTGTGCTCAGCCCACTTCTTCAGATGACCAGTGTTGGATGTCCAGCACCCTAACACTGGACCTTCTTGCTAATGGCTGGGAGCTTGTTCACTGTGGCAGGTGAATCCAAGGGAAGCACTGGCGGTTCTCCAGGCTGAGCTTTGTAGTTTCAGTTGAGCTGACAGAGCTGGCTGTGTTCTGTTGACCTGAAATAATAAGCACAGTGGCTTCATAAGGGCTGGAACTAGGGGTGTTAGTGGGGCTGCTGTACCTCCAGTTTAAAGTGGTTTCCATCATATACAAGGTTTACAACTTGGATCAGTGGCTCTCAGCACCCCCCACTATACAAATTGTTCCATGGCTCTCAGCACCACTGATTGGCTCCGAGATTAGCAGAAGTGCAGAGAGTTCCAAGAGCCCATTTGCAGCCAGAAGAGGGACATCTGCAGACACGCAGAAACCAGGCTATGGGTGCTCTGGTCTAGAATGAAGCATCAGTTGCTGAAGAAAGCATCCAGGGACAGCTGGAGAGGTTATGCTCCAGATGAAATGAGCCTGGAGTGTAGCATGGCATGTGGGAGAGTTAGGAATGAGGTGCCATGATCTGGAATGCAGCAGGCATCAGAGGAATGGAGACTTGTGGACCAGGTACTGGAGCACACGGAAGAAACTGAGTGAGAGGAGTGTGTGGAAAATGTGGAAAAGGTGAATGAGAGATGAGGGGGCAGATAAGGGAATAAGCCAGTGGAAGAAGAAAGAGGGTCCTAGAGGGAGCGAGTCAGTCACTGCAGGAAAGGATAAAGAAAAAGGAGAAATTGTCATTGGAAAGAAATATAGACACTGTTGGCACTGGAAGGAAAAGAAGAACAAGGGACTGGGAGAGAAGAGGGGTAAAGATGCCCATCAGAATAAGGAGAGAGAGAAAAGAGGAAATAGGGACTGAGATTTAGGAGGAGAAGGAAAAAGATAGAGGGATCCTGGGAAGAGAAATAAAATGGGGGGACTCCAGTAAAGTGGGGAGGAACAGTGGAATCGGAAGAGAAGAAATACTGAAAGAGAAAACTTGAGGGGAGAGAAAATGGTAAAAACAGAGATAGAGAGAAAGAGGAAGAAAGGATGGAGAACAAAAACAGAATAAATAAATAGAAGGCAAAAAAAATCAAGACAAGAAAAAACATTAAGGTTAGCTATTCTATTTATTTAGAATACATGTTGTTCTATTTCCCAGGCAGAAATCCTCCTGAGAACCGTGTGTAGCCAATCTCCTGGCCACTTCTTGATGGAAGACTTTTTAGACTGATTGCTCTTTCCTTGTGCTGTAAATTGAATCCTTTCAAGCCCGTCCTTGCCAGTCTTTTTACCAACTTTCAGAGACCATATTACCAGCCACCAAGAACTTTGCTGACCTAGTTGGCTTATTACAGCTTTAGTTCTTCTGCGCCTGATTCTGCTTCCATTGAAACAATGAAATGGCAAAAATTAAAGTACTTAAATTATTCTGCATATGGCCCAGAGATTTGTGGGAATAGCTGGAGTTACCCTTGGCATTTACTGTATATCTTTTTCATGAGCTAGACCAACTCTGTGTTAGTGTTTCTCTTCCTAAATTAATCAACAGGGCAGTTCTTGGGAGGATTACGAATGACACAGAGCCTCTTTTCTTGCAGTCTGTGCTCATGAAAAAGACAGGACATAGTTCTGAGATATAAATAAACTAAAGAATATTGCAGACAAACTTTGATACTCAGCCCTGCTGCTGCCTCTTGCAAAAGTGTAGTACGCCATTGTTTTGCTAGTTGATATCCCTTTAATCCAGGCTGGCAGCCCTGAAGTTTGACAAGCTGTGTAATGGACTCAAGGCTGATTCTGAAATAGCAACACACACACACACAGTTTGCTCTGCTTCAGCTAGCAGGAGTGATTACCCTTTCCTGGCCCAGCACCAAAGCTACTTGGAGGAATTGGAACTGGTGGAGCCTGAGGGAATGTGCCTCTCTTTAGTCAGCCAAGAGTAGTCTTTCATTGATATGCATTACTGTAATGCCTTTCAGCATTCCCTCCCTCTCTGTCTGTACAGTTGCTACTTTGCTTTAAAAGGGAGATAAGGACTTTGTGCTCTTTCAGAAACGTGACTGCCATTTCAAATTATCCCAGAGATTGAATCATCACTGTGCATCCAGCCTGCTGTACCAGCACTTTGAAAGACATATACATATCATTCAAAGAGGCAGTCACCGTACCCCTTCCTCCTGTATCTAATGCTGCACTTATTTATTTTTGTGTAGCTCCTACCAAGTATAGACTCCGTGCTTATGTTTGTCCATTTTTCTGCCGTTTTTATAGGCAATTTCTGCAATGCAGTGGTCATCTTAAAACTGTGCTTTGTGTCTCTAGCCAGTAGGCTAGCTTCACTTTAACTGATCCATGGAGGTGTAATTTACTCTGAGGTCTATATTCACTTCCAGGAGAGGGCAACTGGCGTGTCCGCCTACCCTCCATCTGGGGTCTTCCAGAGAAGAACAGCTTTGACTGTCACCAAAAGCTCCAAGACAGCCTCTGTGCAAAGTAAATACAGCAAATCACTATCATTACGTCCTACAGCTGTCCTGCTTATGCCCCCCACCTTTGACAGATGCCACCCAATTATATCTTCTGCTGCTGCAACTGCCCCTTCTGGTTGTGCACAGATATACACTGGCATTGCTTTCTCTTTTTATTTTGTCCTTGATAGATATCTGGCTATATCAGATTTTGAACCTTCTGTACATCTCATGTCAAGTAAATTAGGACTTCAGTGAAGTCAATGGAGTTATATCAGTGTAATGGAGTTCAGAATCAAGCCCTTTTCCTCTAAAGTTTAATTTTCCTTTGGAAATTTCCCAATAAAAAGATTTAAAAAGATAACTTTTTAACCTATTAAAACACTTGACAATTTTATTGCATCTTAAAACTCAGAGCTGTGAATCATTATATTTGTAATACACAATAAACCTTGAATTTTTGAAGACTTTGTCCGATACATGTGTATGTGGGGAGAGAGAAAAAGAGAGGGAGAAAGACTAACTAAACATTATTGTTCAGAAAAATATGGAAATATACATTTCTATTGTGTAGCATTTAGTCCTTTCTAATTACATTTATAATAATCATTCAAACTTTTACATTCTTGTTAATTAACATTGAAACATTGACTTTTTCTGGAAGCTTAGATGAAGCTATGGAATGCAACTAGTGGTGTTCAAATGCTGCTTACATCACAAGTTAATTTTCTCTGCTTTACATTTTTGCTTGTGCCTATTTCTGTTTAGGTAAATTAGGGCCAAATCTGAAGTAATTCCTTCGGCACCATTGGAATTACTCAGGATTTCCACAAGCATAACTGAGGCCAGAATTTGACACTAATGTGTTGATTATTTTCAAGTTAAATTAATTTACCAATCACTGTCATAATAACACTTCCATATTATTTGCCCTTTAAAGATTTCAAAGCACTTTAAAACCATTAATCCTTGTGAAGTAGGTAAAGCTTATTCCCATTTTGCATTTGGAACAACCAAGGCATTGTGAAATTAAAACCAACTTGCATAAATTCATAACAGCACATCTGTTACATGGACAAGAATAAAACCTAAATTCCCCACCTCCCCATCCTTCCTTTTGAAAGGATGCTTTGGGATGCAATAATATTCTTTCCGCTGATATCAGTGTACATGGGCCAAGCCTAAACTTAATGGCTGTTTTGATTTTCATAATAATTTTTCTACTTCAGGGAATTACCTCAACTGCACAAATATATTTGAGGCTGAATACTATAGCAGTGTTTCTCAACCAGTGGTACGAATACTCTTGGGGTACTCGAGAGAAGTTTGGGGGGTACGTCAGCACAACTGAAATTTGGAGAACTGAATTTTTGTTTTAAGTTTTACAGTGCTTTATTATTTTTGTACTTTTTACACCCAAAAATTTCATCGCCCAGCCAGCTGTGATTAAGTTGTTTAAACAAATGTATTGCAATGGTAGAAAAAAAAATTGTGTGTCTGAAAACTGGAGGTACTGGAGGTACTTTTTTTTTTTTTTTTTTTTTGGAAAAAGGGATAGTTTATAAAAAAAGGTTGAGAAACACTGTACTATAGAGCAGGGGTGGGGAACCTGTTTTAGGTCGGGGGCCACTAACCCACAAAAAAATCAATTGGAGCCGCACACAAGTGAGAAGCGGGGGAAAAAATCCTCACTGTGGCCTCCGACTAAGGAGGAGAAAGACACTCCCCTTATTTCCCTCGCACACCAGAGCCTTGGGGGGGGGGGGGGGGAGGGGCTCAGCCTAGTAGATTTTGTGTGCTCCAGCCTCCAGGGTGGGACCAGAGGAGCTGTAGCACCAGTGCGAGCTCCCCAATGCTGGGTGGGGCTGAACCTCAGGGGCTGGATCCAGGCAAGCCAAGGGCCACATCTATTCCCCGGATCTGAGGTTCCCCAACCCTGCTGTAGAAGGGCTATCTTTGGGTCTGATATAAAGCTCATACAAAGATTCTTCCAGACTTTCATTGACTTCACTGGGCTTTGAATCAGGCCTCATAAGAACTCAACCAGAGGGTTAATATTTCTTACAAGCTTTCAGACATTAACCTCTTTATGCCAAAGGTGTGAAAAAGAGAGATATGAATGGCTCTCACTTTATACATCCTACACTCCTATACCTTAGAAAACTTAGCAACAGATAGCCAATCATAGATGCCTCTGGTTCTGTATGTTTGTCAAGGCAAATGCTTTTGGAGTTGGATCTGTATTGTATACACAGAAGCCAATCTTGAATTCCATGGGTATTCTTAATTTTCACTGACTTCACAAGGAATGCATGATTGGGTCTACAGTGAGCAACTTGCAAAATATCTGTTTTAGTTCACACCAATTTCTTGCTCAGAAGAAGGCTCCATTTTGAAACTTCAGTGGATTTTCTGATGTGGTATTTGTGATCAGAACTAAAACTGCCAAATTTATTCGCATATATCACTGATAGAAGGTAACAACTTTCAGTAACTGAGACTGGATTCAAGCCAGTACCTTACTGGTGAAACTGGATGAGTAGAGAGTCTGAGGCAGCCAGTCCCTCCATAATGTTCCTTCTTAATAACATAATACCTTTTGGGCAGGTGGTCAAGACCCCTTTACAGAGATCAATTTATGTGCTGTACAACACCTGCCATCTTTCCCAAATGACTTTCATAGTCCTTAAAAGGCTCAAAACAAGCCTCTTTCTAGTTGCTGTAGGCTCACTTCTTGGCAATTTAATTTTGACCACATTTTACTGTTTTTTTATAACTGTGTCCTACCTTGCTTAAGAAAATAAACCATAAGTTATAGGCACAGAGAAGACCGATTATATATAATGTATCTGCCATAAATTAGCATGTATATAAAATATAAATGGGACCATTTCTATGCAATGGGTGTATAGATAAATAGAAATCTCTTATTACAGTACTAAAGCAGAAACTTTATTGCATCGTGAAGTCAGATGATAATAGTTACTGAATATTTCTTCATGCATTGTCACTTTTAAAGACAAATTCATGTATGAATACGTATGCAGTTTGAACAAATGGTGTTTTCATTTAGATTATTAGATTTATAGAGTTTAAAGCCAGAATGGACCATTAAATAATCTAGTCTGGTCTCCAGTCTATCACAGGCTGTTCAGTTTCATTCACTTACTCCCTGATTCATCTAGGGATATCTTCTAGGCTAGTGGCTCTCAACCTTTCCAGACTACTGTACCCCCAAGGTTCACCTCACTTTAAAACTACTTACTTACAAAATCAGACATAAAGTTACAAAAGTGTCACAGCACACTATTACTGAACAATTGCCTACTTTCTCATTTTTACCATATAGTTATAAAATAAATCAACTGGAATATAAATATTGTATTTACATTTCAGTGTGTAGTCCATAGAGCATTATAAACAAGTCACAGTATGAAATTTTAGTTTGTACAGTTTTTGCCAGTGCTTTTTATGTAGCCTCTTGTAAAACTAGGCAAATATCTAGATGAGTTAATGTGACCCTCAGAAGACATGTGCATACCCATTGGGGTACATGTACTCTTGGTTGAGAACCACTGTTTGGGCATTTTGAATTAATTCAAGTGTTCGCTCCCAAAAAGAAACAGACTGAACAAAAGACTGCTTGTCAGTTGAATGCATTTTAAAATGTCTCCCACTAGAACTCTGAACAAGGCTAGTAAAAACAAAAGTTCAGTCCACAAAATCTTCTATTGATACTTCCTGTTTACATTGTATTTGTTTTCTACAAAAACAAATGCAGTCTCCCTACCTTTCAGCGCTAATCAGCTTAAAATAATATTTTCAGGAAAGAGTCCCCATGGCAAGGAAGTTTTTAAAATCCCTCCATTTAGAGAGAAGTCAGTGATAAAGAAGAAATAGGGTTCATAAATGTTGTAATGGCCCGATATGGTATCAGGATAGAAATCCCACAATTTTCCACTGATAAAACACATAAATTATGTAGCAGATGTGTTTTCACATTGTATGTTGGGCTCAGCAGATGATACAGAGCAGTGGTCACCAATTGGTCGATTGTGATTGGTTGATCCTGGGTAGTCTTCCAGTCAATTGCAAATGGCATTCTGCAGGCTCTCTGCTTACCGCAGCCCCATGCCAGCAACTTGTTCCTGGAGGTGGCCAGTACAGGCAGCCCTGTGTGTGTGGAAGGGGAAGAGTCGGGAGAGGGGGGCAGGAGTCTTAAGTATGCTGCTCCTCCCTGCAAGCTCTTCTCCCTGCAGCTCCTATTGACAGAGAATAGGAAACTGTGGCCACTGGGAGTTGATGGGGCGGTGCCAGCAGAGAGGGGCAGCATGCAGAGCCTGGTGCCCCCACCTCCAGGGCTATAGGAGCACATAAGGAACCAACATGTAGAGCCCTGTGTGGATATCATTGGTTTCTGCTGCTCCGCAGGGCTCTGCTCCCTCACAGGGCTCTATGACTAAAGGAAAGGTGTATGGCACCAGTACTCTCAGGAGCTGGTGCCCTGTGGCAGCAGCTCCTCCCAGCCATGTGGCTATACTGCCCCCAGCCCTGCTGCCAGCAGGGTTGTACGACCCCAGAGAGGAGATGCAGATGGCTGTGGGATTTGGGACTGTACAACTGCAGGGCTGAGAGGAGCTGCCAGCATGGGGCACTGGCTCCTGGGAGCAGCAGCACTACACTCCTCTCTTTTGGCTGCAGCGTCTCCTGGGAACAGAGTCCTGTGGATCAGCAGATACAAATGTCTCTCTGCAGGTGGGCAGGGAAGCTGGCTTGGCCTTGCTGCACCACTTACCTGGAGCCACTGGCAGAAGGTGCTGCTTGGCGGGAGCCCACACTGTACTCCCAACCCCTTCCCAGAGCCAGCATCCATCCTGCACCCCTGCCCAAGCCCTTGCCCCTCCCAGAACCAGCACTAACCCCCTTCTTCACCCCTGCCCCAACTCTGACCACTCCCAGAGCCAGCACCTCTTCCCACAACCCTGTCCTAGTCCTGACCTCCTTCCCAGAGCCAGCACCCCATGCTCCCTCCTGCACCCCAAGCCCCAGCCCCGAACCCTCTCCCAGAGCCAGTAACTCAAGGATGGGTGAGATATAGCCCATGGGCCAGATCCAGACCACCGAGCCATTTCAACTGACCTGCAGCCCACCCTGCAGCCCCTGGCCAGTTGAGACCCGGGGTGGGGGAATACGCAAAGTCTCCTCCCCTAGCTGCGGATAATTACCCTCTCTATTAAAAATTTATTTCTTATTTCAACATGAATTTGTCTAATTTCCAGCCATTTGTTCCCTATATTGATATTTACAACTAATTATCAAGTCACCCTTAACCTTCTTTTTATTAAGCTAAATAGATTGACATCCTTGAACCTATGACTAGGGGTACGTCTACACTGCAACACTATTTCTAAATAACTAGGGCTATTCCGAAATAACTTAGTCTGCGTCTACACAGTATGCAGTTATATGTAATAGTGTCAAAAAATACTGTCAAGCTGGAGGACTTTTTACTCCAACTCTTGTAACCCTCATTGTATAAGGAATAAGGGAAGTCGGAGGAAGAGTGCTTTATTTTGAAATAAGTGCTGTGTAGACACTCCCTATTTCGAAATAAGATACGCAATTGACATAACTCAATTTGCGTAGCTTATTTCAAGTTAAGCCCTGCAATGTAGACACATCCTAAGAGGCATCTTTTCTAATCCTTCTTGTTGGTCTTCTCTGATTTGTCAACATCCTTCTTGTATTGTGGACACCAGAACAGAACACAGAATTCCAGCAGGAATCACACTAGTGCTAAATAAAGAGTTAATATAACCTCCCTATTCAATATTCCCGTTTATCCATCAAGAATTGCATTAGCCCTTTTGTCCACAGTGTTGCTCTGAGAGATCATGTCCAGCTGTTTAACCAGCATGACCCCATGAGTCATCACATATGAGATAGTAATAAGAATCAGCAATGAATGTGGCTGGGCTAGATATTCACCCACAGGGAACATAAAAGCTGTGCAGCCCAAACAAACCAAATATCATTTTAAAACACCAGCATCTGCCTTTTCCATAGTCACTTCAACTTCCACGGTGTAACTTTCAACAAAAAAGGGAATGAACCCAAATGTGGAACAGTAAAGGCCTTTTTTTTGACATCTACAAAAGTCAGTCACTCTCTCTTTTTTTCTTTTTTCTAAAAGACCAAGAGAGTAATTGAAGATAAAAACAAAAGCTAGGATACCTGCAGGTAAGTATGCTTTCAGCTATGCAAAAGGACTTCCTGCTAAGGCAAGTCTAGCAGCAGGACTCCTAGTGAAATTGCCAGAGTGCAACTTCTTTTTAGTTCTTCTAGTAAAGCCGTTGCCTACAGATCACAATTTCTTGGGTTCTTCTTAGCTGCAATATCACATGGGACTTGCATGTTCACACAGTGAGTCCAGCCAACCATAGGTTCTATTAATTTGACAAGTTTTCTCAAATGTCTGGCCACTAATTGACAGACAACAGCTGCTCCAAGTGGCTTGTTCTGAATTCTAGCAGATACCCAAAGTTTTGTGGGCAGTTTCAGGGGGCATTTAGTCCTTTATCTTTTTAACTAGCAACAGTCAAATTAAGTCAACATTTTGAGAAACTAGTGGGCTGTAGGATCAAGACTAGATAAGAATGATCATACTGGATCAGACCAAAAGTCTGTTTAGCCCAGTATCCTGTCTTCCAACAGTGGCCAATGCCAGATACCCTGGAGGGAATGAACTGAGCAGGTAAGATCAACCTCCTGTTGTTCATTCCCAGTTTCTGACAAACAGAGGCTAAGGACACCATTCCTGACATTGATGGACATATCCTCCATTAATTTATCCAGTTTTTTAACCCTGTTACAGACCTGGTCTTCACAATATCCTCTGATAAGGAGTTCCACAGGTTGACTATGTATTGTATGAAGAAGTACTTCCTTTTGTTTGTTTTAAATCTGCTACTTATAAAATTTTATTTGGTGACCCCTAGTTCTTGTGTTATGGAAATAAGTAAATAACTTTTCCTTATTTACTTTCTACACACCAGTCATGATTTTATAGACCTCTATCATATCCCCTCTTTGGGTACATCTAGACTACATGCCTCTGTCGCCAGAGGCATGTAGATTAGGCTACCAGGCATAGGAAAATGAAGCGGCGATTTAAATAATCGCCGCTTCATTTAAATTTACATGGCTGCCGCGCTGAGCCAACAAACAGCTGATCAGCTGTTTGTCGGCTCAGCGCGGTAGTCTGGACACGCAGGTGTTGACATCAAAGGCATTTGTCCACCACACAGGTATACCTCATCCCAGGAGACATACCTGGGTGGTCGACAAATGCCTTTGATGTCGACACCCACGCGTCCAGACTACCGCGCTGAGCCGACAAACAGCTGATCAGCTGTTTGTCGGCTCAGCGCGGCAGCCATGTAAATTTAAATGAAGCGGCGATTATTTAAATCGCCGCTTCATTTTCCTATGCCTGGTAGCCTAATCTACATGCCTCTGGCAACAGAGGCATGTAGTCTAGACGTACCCTTCTATGCCTCTTTTCTAAGATGAAGTCCTACTTTTATTAATCTCGCCTCATATGTCAGCCATTCCATACCCCTAATCATTTCTGTTGCCCTTTTCTGAACTTTTTCCAATGCCAAAATATCTCTTTAGAGATGAGGCAACCACATTGGCACGCAGTATTCAAGATGTGGGCATACCATAGATTTATATAGAGGCAGTAAGATATTCTCTGTCTTATTCTCTATCTCTTTTTTAATGATTCCTAACATTTGCTTTTTTGACTGCTGCTGCACACTGAGGCTACGTCTACATTGGCCCCTTCTCCGGAAGAGGCATGTTAATTTCCAACTTCAGAATAGGGAAATCCGCGGGGGATTTAAATATCCCCCGCGGGATTTAAATAAACATGGCCGCCGCTTTTTTTCCGGCTTGGGGAAAAGCCGGAAGAAAGCGTCTAGACTGGCGCGATCCTCCGGAATAAAGCCCTTTTCCGGAGGATCTCTTATTCCTACTTCAAAGGAATAAGAGATCCTCCGGAAAAGGGCTTTATTCCGGAGGATCGCGCCAGTCTAGATGCTTTTTTCCGGCTTTTCCCCAAGCCGGAAAAAAAGCGGCGGCCATGTTTATTTAAATCCCGCGGGGGATATTTAAATCCCCCGTGGATTTCCCTATTCTGAAGTTGGAAATTAACATGCCTCTTCCGGAGAAGGGGCCAATGTAGACGTAGCCTGAGTGGATGTTTTCAGAGAATGATTCCAAGATCTTTCTCTTGATTAGTACCTGTATCAGCTAAATTAATCTCCATCATTTTACACATATAGTTGGGATTATGTTTTCCAATATGCATTACTTTGCATTTATTCACATTAAAATTCAACTGCCATTTTCTTTCCCAGTCACCTAGTTTTGTGAAATCCTTTTGAAACTCTTCACAGTGTACTTTGGACTTAACTACCTTGAGCAGTTTGGTATCATATGCAAATTTTGCCACCTCACTGTTTACCCTTCTCTCCAGATCATTTAGGAATATGTTGAATAGGATTGGTCCCAGTATGGATTTCTTCAGGACACCACTAGTTTATCTCTCTCCATTCTGAAAACTAACCATTTATTCCTACTCTTTGTGTCCTGTCTTTTAACCAGTTATCAAACCATTAAAGGACCTTCCCTCTTATCCCATGACATCTTACTTTGCTTAAGAGCCTTTAGTGAGAGACCTTGTCAAAGGCTTTCTGTATCCACTGAATCCCCTTTGTCCACATGCTCGTCGACCCCTTCAGGCTGGATGCCCCTGGCATACACTTCAGGCTGCTGGGAAGGAGTAAAGGGAGCAGAAATACTGGAAATCTACAGATCAGGGAATAGAATTTCTTTAATGTCATACATTTACATGACATTTTGTTGTCATGATACAGATTCAAAGCCGGATTCTCCCTGGCCTATGTGCTTATGTGTGGGTGTACAAAGGAAGTGAAGAGCCTCTCCTCCTCCTTGTGCATTTGTACAGAAGCAGGCCAGAAATGCACTCCACTCCAGTCAGGTTACTGGTCCAGAGAGATTTCCCTGAGGAACCACAGTCCCTAATGAGACAAGAAAGGGTGAAAGTAAGCAAAGCGGTAGCTCTGCCTATTATACATCCCAGTTGTGGCCCCACCAGAAGAGTAGCAGGAAATCTGTGCACGCTTGTAAAAGGTGTTGCACTTTGTATACTCCTGTGCACTGTGTGCAGCTCCAGGGGGCAATCTGTTCTGGACTACTGGGACTCTCAAGGGCAATGCATCAAATTCACAGTCAGTTTTGGTTGATTTCATGGTCAGAGGATTTTTTAAAACATAAATTTCATTAGTGCAGCTATTTAAATCTGAAATTTCACTATGTTGTAATCGTAGGGATCCTGATATAAAAGGAGGTTGGAGGAGGTGGAGGTGTAAAATTATTGTAGACGGGTCGTAGTATTGTCACCATTATTTCTGTGCTTCAGAAGTACTTCAGAGCGAGGCCCTTGGCCAACAGTACCACTCTCTCAGCCACCCAGCTCTGAAGCCAGCAGCACAGACATAAGGGTGGCAATACCATGACACTCCCACACAAACAATAACCTTGGTCACCTCCCTCCTCCAACTCTGTTTGGGTCAGAATTCTCAGTCTGAGAAACATTGGTCTCCCCGTGAAATACACACAAGACCAGATTTCATGAGGGAGACCAGATTTTGTGAGAGAGACAGTCATGAATTTGGCAGGGCCCTAGCAATGTGATTTTCCTTCTAGATGGCTGTACCTATGAGACATAATCTAACCCTCTATGCATATAGGAAATCAAAGATGGATGGTGCAGTTTTTTTACAACCAAATTAAAAGAAACCACGGTGTAGAACTCTTATGCAATATGGTGGGGGTTTTTTTTGGTTTTTTGTTTGTTTTTTGAAGAGAGGACTGTTTTTCTCCAGCATTATGTAGCTCATTTTGACTGGCATACATTTTACTCCATCCAGCATGCAAATTAGATGATCCAAAAGATGAGCATCTTTAGAAATTCAAACCTTGATCTATGAGATCATTTTCAAAGTAAAGTGATACATAAAGTATTGTCTTTCACTGCATTTGTGCAGTGTGAACACCTCTACTGGTGTATTTAACACAAAGATCTAGGTGCATATGGATGAGTCATTTTGCCTATGAAATTATTTGTAACCTGCAACATTTTGGTATCTTTCATAGGATGTAATTGTCATGGAATGTATCTTAAAGAGGCTGATATTTCCATATGAGGCATCTAAATGGGCAGTTGACTCTGGACAATTAACCCAACATTCGATACCTGGCAGGGGTGGCAGAAATGGGGGCAGGAGCTATGTGGTGTTGACCTATGTTATGTCCTTGAGCAACATTCCTCTATGCACTCTGGGAACCACTGTTCCCTGGAAATTGCATGCACGTATGCGAGAGCAAGACCTGCTGTCGCTGGAGCAGCCTCTGCAGCACCCAGGTTCAGCCCAGGGAGCAGGTAGTAACTGGGATGTTGGGGTCAGGCAGGAACTATTTCCAAGAGCCAGAAAGAGAGACACAAACTGCCACACTCTCTCTACCCAGCCTAGATCCAGCAGCACCCCCAAGCTCAGTCTCAATAGCTCCCCTTTCTTCTCATGAAAAGCACCCAATCCACTCCCTTCCAACCCCTCCATTCAAAGCTAGCTACAGCCACCTCTGCAAGGTATTGGGAGAGAAGCAGACACTGACCACTATAACCTTCTCTCCTTTCACCATGTGGAGTTTTGCTTTTCAAGGTTGGCCTCGCACCTGCCCCACCTCTTCCCTTGAGCTCCCTCCCCATTTGCTCTTCTTTCCCCCTTCTACCATTGCTTAGGAGGGACTCACCTGCAGAGCCAGGACTGGGAGCTGCAGCTGCCCAATGCAGGTAGGAGGCAGTACTGGGTGCATAGGCCCTGGCATGGATGGGTGCATAGCCCCCCTCACTGATGTCCCCTCTAATTTTTCCATATAATTTCCACTGAGTTGTGTGGAATATATTTTATGTGCACTGAGGGTATGTGCAGATGTGCACCACCAGTAGAAACACAGTAGTGGGTGCTCTGCTAATCAGTGGAGTAGCGCCTGAATCTCTCCTGGGTGGCTGCGCAAGCATTCTGCTTACAGAGAACACTGCCTCTCACCCATAGTAACTGGGCTTTGAGTGTCGAGTCAATACATCTGACCAGACACCATCAGGGTTCCCTTTTTGACCAGATTTTCCAATAGAAAACCAGATACCTGGCCACCCTCCCGGAGTTGGGGATCTGTGCTGTGCTTGCACTCTGGCCACACCCCCATGATCTGAAAAGGTCCCCTGTGTTTGTTTTCTGCTTTCTAGCTCACATAGTTTGTACTGTGTTTGGATCTGACACAAGCCACAGAATGACACTGAGCACTTGGGCTTAAAGGAATGTCTGCACTGCAATTAAAAGTGTGACTGCAGCATGTGTAGATGGACCCAGGCTAGCTTTCAGGTAGTTAACTCAAATAACTGTAGTACTGAAGCCATGGCAGCATGAGTTGAATAGCCCTGCCCAGGCCCCTGGGTATGTACCCTGCTGTCATTCCTTGACTCGATGTTATCACGTTAGCTAAATCAAAGCTAGTTCTGGTATGTCTATAGACCATCTATGTGTACATGCAAATTCAGAAAAAAGCAACAGAAACACCCCACACATCCTCCCCTACTTGGCAAAATAATTCTACTGCAGATTCCAGTGCTGAAAAGTCTGGGAGGGAAAGATAATTTCTTAGTGCTAATGCATGTGATGTGGCATGAGGCATAAGAGAGACTCAGTCAAAGACAAAATAGATATGGTCTGCAAGAAAATGTGACTGCGTATATGTAGCAGAACCTAGCATGTAAGTCCCTGTACAGAGTTCTTGTGCAACTTATTTCACCTCAGATAAGGAATATGAGTTGGGATGTAATGACAATAAATTAATTGACATTTGTGAATCACTCAGTGCAATAGCAGCACATGCTATAAAGAAGACCATGAGGAAATTAATAATTCTTTATTCATTGCAAGGGTTCCATGGAGTATAACAGAGAAGTGTGGGAATTACACACTGAATGATTAAAAAGAACAAAAATTTAACATTGCTCTTTCATAAAGCTAAACATCACATGCAGTTGTCTCAGTCACTGAATGCAGTCCAGTGTATGCATTGAATGTGGCAGGGGGATTTAATTACATGTGATCATGTAATAATAGATTTCACATAAAAGAATATGAATTAAGGTTTAACGGACAAGTCTATCTGTCTCAATTCTGGAATATCCAAACTTTGAGTGATTGATTCTGCAGTCTGAACGTGTTTTTAATGTAATGTTATATCTGGATAATAAGTTGACCCTTTAGTGCATTGTAAATGTGCATGGAAAGATGTTCACGTGGCTTTCCACTGAAAAATGAATGTAGATGATTAAGAGATCAACATTCCCTCTTCCTTACCTCTGTGTGAATATTTTAAACTGTTTAAAATATATAAATAGTTATATATCCTTGTTCCTGTACACACGTGTAGGGCTTCATTTTTTGGTATCTTGGGCTACATCTACACTGCAATGCTATTTCGGGATACCAGAGTATCCCGAAATATCTATTCTGCATCTTCACAGCAAGCCCGTTATTTCGGGCTCACTATTTTGACATCCCTGTAAACCTCATTCTACAAGGAGTAAGGGACGTTTCAGAATAGTGCTTTGTTTTGAAATCTGGCACTGTGTAGACAGCGCCAAATGATGAATAAGCTATTTCAAAATAGCATTGAGATAAGATACACAATTTGCGTAGCTCAAATTGCGTATCTTACTTCGAGCTCGAGTGCAGTGTGGACACACCCTCGATGTGCAAGTGATGCACAAAGTTTTCAAAACACACCATTGTGCTTAATCGGGGGTCAGAAAGGGAGGGTATTTTTTTTCTCTGTCATCACAGTGTTATTAGATGATATTACTGTTACCTCATATCAGGTATTTGGTCTTTTTTTTTTTTTTTAGTTAAGTAGTAACACAGAATGTACTAGTATTGGAGGAAACCTTTGGTCAACATGCATGTTGGCTTGCACATATATTAGCTTATATCATTAAACACCAAGTCAACATAGTATAAAGTTTTAAAGAGACATACAGATTGCATCATCTCTTCAGTAAAAAAGATTTGTGTATGAATGTCCCATAAACCTGGCTTTAAATTGCATAGTGATACATTCCCATTGCTCTTGATGCTAATTCTAGCCTGCAGATGCAGTGCAGCATTGTGAAAAACTTCTGTTTCCACTTTTCAGTGTATTAAATGACCTGTGAAAAAAGCTTTCTAGATTCCACTTCTCAACATGAATTAGCACTTTATCTGTGTTCAAAATGAATGGACTTAAGGAGATCAGCTTTTAAAATGAAAACACTGCTTAGCAGTATCACATGCAGGTGAACAGTTTCTTAAACAGAGATTGGATGACTTTAGACAGAGAGCAGAAAGGTCATTAGGGGCCTGGTCCTTCAGGGAGCAGAGCATTTCCTGAAATACGCTAACGACCATCAATACCCACTGCTGTTAATAGGAATTGAAGGCATTCATCAGCATATAGGATTGATCTTTAGTTCAGAAGATAAAAGTACAACATCTGTTGGTGTGAATGTGGTGCTTGGATGCTTACTCAGGGAAAACGTCAAGGAACAGGGCAAACAATTCTTGGAACTGGTGGTTTATTCTATAATTAATTAGATTAACCAAGTCAGTAACCAAATAGCTTCTGTAATGTCACACTGGGTACCAAGAAGCCACACTACAGTCCCCTTTAAGCAATCCAACCTTTGGCTTCCATCCAGGCAGCCAAGTCTAATATAGTGAGTGAAAGGTTATTGAAAGCATTGGCCAGGTTTTCAAATTTAGTCATGTAATTTCTATATTGTAATGATATATTTGATCACTCAGATGGGCACACAGGTGCCAAATGACCCAATTCCATTAAGATCTCAAATGTTTGAAAATTTGTCTCCCAGAGCTAAATTTTGGTCGCAGTTACTTTGGTGTAAATTTGAAGTCACTGGGCTTATTTGTCAGGTCAGTCTGAACCCTGGTTGGTACAGCACTCAAGGAGGTGAAGGCTAAATTGGCTTAGTCCTTAGTTCAATTTAAAAAAAAAACACAGAGGCTGCTCTAAATGTCACCAGATACTAACAACCTCACAAAGGGGAAGCTAGGGTTTACAGGCATTCAGCTGTGCTCCAACCATGCCCCCAACTACACTAGCCCATTGCCTGTACTCCAGAGTAATGCTAGTGTAATTGAAAGAACAAATTTTTTTCTGTTCCCTCTTTAATAAGAACCACCATGTTGCATAAAATTATGTAGTTCTAAGACTCCCAAGACAGTACTGATTGTGAGTGTTGCTGTTATTCTCATTGCTCTTTCATAAAGCTAAACAGCATTCATTCATTTGCATGTTTGTAAAAGATTTAAAAAATTACCGATAACGCTGCTGACATAGTGATTGCAGAACAGCATGTAATTGGACTTTCCATTTTGCCCAGTTGCTTCCAATCATAGAGATGATAATTATTATTAGACTGCAGTTGTCCCCAGAACGTGTTAGGTGCTTTAGTGTATACGAAACAAACTAAATTTCTGTGTCAAGATCCTTATTTAATTGAAATCGATGGTAAAACTCCTTTTGACTTCAAATGGGCCCAAGATTTGGTTCTTGGAGAGGAAAATATCGTGTAGAATTCTTTATTAATTCTTGTGTGTTCATCTCTTCAGGGGATGAGCGCTCCCGGGAATCTCCAGCCCCAGCAGAAGCACAGATGCAGGCTGGGGTGGAAGGCAGCGGAAGGGGCAATCGCTGCTGTTGGAAATGCTCAGTGACCCAACTCAAGAAATTTTTGTGGGGCGTGGCAGTGGTCCTGGGTGTCTGCTCCTCCTGGTCAGGTTCAACCCAGCTTGCAAAACTGACCTTCAAGAGATTCGATGCGCCCTTCACTCTGACGTGGTTTGCAACAAACTGGAACTTTTTATTCTTTCCTTTGTATTATATTGGACATGTTTTCAAGTCAGCTGAAAAACAGTCTCTGAAGCAGAGATACAGGTAAGAGAGCTTCGTGTTTTCAGTTCTGCTCTCATGATACTTGAATGTTGCTGTACCCTTTGAGCTGATGTTTTATTCCAATCACTTTGTTAAATAAACATTGACTGCTTTTCTCTTCAGCATTTTTAGAGAGGGCAGTTCATTCATTGCATAAGGCTTGCCACCTGAGTATATTTTTATTTTTTCAATGGACTTATTCCAAAAGTAAGACTTGCAGGTTCATTTCCAATGTTTGTTTTACAGGATATTTGATTGAAGCGTGCACTTTATTTTGTTACCTTTCTGGAAGTTTTCCATCTTATCCTTTTAAAAAAAATCAGTTCTTCCTCTACTTTACAGCTCATTTTCTTGCAATCTCTCCCTCCTAGTGAGATGGGAAAGCAGCTTCTTCCAAAACCTATGCTTCTGTTGCACTGTGGATCACTAGCAAAGCATTTTATAATACTAGCATGGAAATTTTCTTTCATCTCTAGATAATTAGAGCTGAACTCTGACCCCACTGACACTGTGGCTATCCCATAAATTTCAGTGTGGTAGCACAGGTGTAGCTGAGGATAAAATTTAGCCCATAAAGTACCTTTACCCATCCTGTAAGATGTGGATTACCTCATTGGAAGTGTTGAGCACCTAACTCCCATTAACTTCAGTTGCAACTGAAGACGCTTAATCAGCTTGAGGATTTAGCTCATTGTGAAGTTCCCCTCGGTCTTGGAAGTGCATCTTTCACTCCTTTTCCAGCCTTAACAAATGTTTCTTAGATGGAATGCCTAAATTGAAGATATCACTTAATGAATACAAGTTTCCTCTATAGCCCAGTAATGCTTAGTGCAGTTTGCTTCTATGCCAAAGTCCAGTATTACTTCATGTAAATATCCTCCTTCACACTTATGTTAAAAAGGTTTCTTAGTTGATCCTGTATCAGTCTGACATTTTTCACAAACATTACATTCCTTTTATAGAATGAGAAATCTAATTTGACCCTGCAGGCATGAGATGTCCTTGTGACAGACCAACCTGAAAAAGCGTTTAACCCAACATCAGGACAATGAAAAACAAGACTTGAGAATAATCTCAGTTATAGCTAGTGACTGAGACTAGTGACTTCAGAGGGGTTGCCCAGATGTGACAATGGATATAATTTGCTCCTTCTTTAATTTCCAAATGTGTACTAATGGGTCAGGAAACTTACTATAGAGCATACTTATGAAGTCAGGATGCTCAAGAGGTACTGTACTCTATGTTACTATGATAAAGATTAAAAATCATGGAATTTAAAACTGGTTCATGTTAGTTATATAGTTATATTTTCTTACTATTATAACTTCAGGGAAATTGTGGATGAAGAAACTTCACCACAGTTCTTCAGTTTATATGGCAATACCAAGGAGTTTTAGGATAAGGTTTAAGATGACACACTTCAGCTTTGTGAGTTATATTATCAGTGAGTACTGTAATAATGTAAATGAAATATATTTCCATTAGTTTTATCCCCTTCTGACAAATGAGAGAGCCAAAAGTTAGAGACTGTGGTAGTTTTCTCCTGAAGTGATCATGAATGCTAACATGTTACAGTACAGGCAGTCCCCGGGTTACGTACAAAATAGGGACCGTAGGTTTGTTCTTAAGTTGAATTTGTATGTAAGTCGGAACTGGTACATATTGTAGGGGAAACTCTAGCCAAACATTTCTCCAGAGCTCAGTTTTATTCTCCCACACCTCACTTCCCTCAGTCCTTTATTCTCAAGCTGAGGTGTCTGCTGTGAAAAGCCGCTCTGCGTCTTCCTGGTCTGCTGGGGGAGGGGGCGCTAGCTTCGCGTCTCCCTGGTCTGCTGGGGGGAAGCAGCTAGTGCAGGGTTGCCTCACCCCGTTTGTAAGTAGGGATCCGATGTAAGTCGGATCCATGTAACCCGGGGACTGCCTGTACTACCAGATTTTATTCCTTTGGTTTATATTCTTTTTTTGCTTTCAGATTGCTGCAGAAAACCTCAGGTTTAAATACTTGTGCATCCTGGTGTGAGATACTGTAGCTCTTCTAATTGTAAAGCTTAAAAGCAACACATTAATTCTCTTCTTCTTTGAGGTTAATTATTGCTGCTCATAGTCTTATGCCTTCCATTCAGTTAACTAATGACTGAGCTGAAGAAAGGATGCAAATCCTAAATTCTATTTGAGAAATAACAGATTTCATTTCAAATGAACATGTAGTCTGCATAGTGAACAGTTGTGAAGATTGTACATTTGACTAGCAGAGGGCATTATGATTAACTGAGTATACCAGAGGGGTTTAGTGAATAGGGCACTGAACTGGGTGTTAAGAGACCTGGGTTCTATTCCTGCCACTAACTTGCTGGATGATTTGGGGCAATTCACTTCACTCCTGTGACTCTCCTCTAGATTAGATTGTAAACAATTTATGAGAGGAATTGTCCTTTATACAGTGCTTACGACAATGCATCCATGATCTAATAATTATTAACATATAAGTAAAGCCCCTATATTATGCCTGAGGAAACACAAGGGCATGTTCCTGCATCAAGTGTTATTTATTGGCTTTTTCGCATATATGTGGTAGTACTTTGCATAGTTTCATAGACCAAAAGGGATCACTCTAATCAACTAGTCTGAGCCCCTATTTAACCCAAGTCATAGAACTTGCCTGAAATAATTCCTCTTTGAACTAGAGCCTCTCTTTTAGGGAAAACACCCAATCTTATTTGTTACATTGTTTCAGTGGTTAATTACCTTCATGGTTAAAATGTATGAGACCAAAAAGAGGCTTATTCTATAGCTTGGTGGCTAGAGTAAAGTATTCAGCTGGGAGGTGGGAGAATTAAGTTCAAGTCCATGTTCCAATAAATATTGGAACAAGCTCCAACAGGAGAAGCTGAGAGAGACTTAACCCAGATTAGCCCATAATCTGATGGTTAAGGCACTCACCTATCATAGGAGAATGCTTGGATCAAGTCTACGCTCCAAATCAGGTGTAGAATGGATTTGAACTCAGATCTTCCACATCCCAGGTGAGTGCCCTAACCACAAGCGGGATTATCTATTCCAAGTGGTTCAGGAAGAGATGCAGTCTCTGCACCCAGGGATACCACAGATGATGACAGTGCTTGTGCTAAAAGAGAAGTCACCAAGGCATTGTTTCCCACTGTTACATCCTTTAAATTCTCCTCCCATCTTCCTCCCATTATAAATTTTGGTGAAAGCTGTAGATTTTGTAACATGTCAGAGATGGTAAATCATGTAAAATGTCACATTAACAAACTTTACATTTCAAACCTTTTATACTGAAACATTATAGAAAAGAAAAAGAAAATGAGAGATCCTAAAAGCATCATAAGAGTGAATGGTTGGATTTCTCCCCCAGAATTTTTCAATCTTTGAGTAAAGTGCACCATTCAAAGATAAATATTTGAACTACTTACTCTGCTTTTAAAATCCTCCTGTACTGTATCTCTCTATATAATTCTAGAATGCCTTGTAGCTTCCTCACAAAAGGTTGTCTGTCCCACACACAAACTTTTTTTTTCCTTGTTAAGGCACATTTAATTTTTTATATGCCTCAAAGTGATGTCTAGCTTTAGGGAGACAAATTTGAATTTTTTTTTTTTACTAAAGTTTTATTACACTTCTTGACATTTAACAGGTTGCTTGGTTGTATTCTTTATAAGATTTTACAATGTTTTTCCATAATGTGGATTAATCACTTTTTATGGATGTTTAAAAAACGTATTAAAACAGCCATAGTATTTTACTGAAAACCAGCTGATGTACAAGTTGCAAACAGACACTTACAAACTACTTGGTAAGGAGTACTGATAGGATGCTCTTCACCAGCACAGTAACATTACAGGACTTATAAAAACCCCATTGAGAATTCCTTTTTGGAGCACAATGGGAGAATCAATAATCATTCAATTCAAATAGTATCGATTCATGTCAAATTATATCCAGGTTGAGGGACTCACAATGAATAGGATGATATTCTTCAGCTGTACTTCTGCAGATGAATCAAGGTGAATCTGTTGTCTTAAGAACTGCAGTGGGCCTAATTCTTCCCTTAAACTATAATCTATACAACCTCATTGGAGTCAATGATGCACAAAGTGTAAAAGGGCAGAATTTGGCCTATTAGTTTTAATGGCAGTGTCATGTGTGCTTTCAATGAGACTGCTTCAGAGTAAAATGAAACAGATGTGGATAGACCACTGTAGCCCTCCATTGTCCTACTTTCTGTGTGAGTGTTCACTAATTCTGTTTAAGTACAATTACAAATTAAGTCAACTGTTGTCAAGTCCTGTGATAACTCACATAATGATTTATTATCCTAATGGGTCTTCTTTAAGTGCATCATCTTTGCTTCCTACCTGTTGCTTTCTAAACTGCTTTAAAATATTACATTTTTAAACTGATGAGCTACCCTCAATCAAACTTTTATTATAATTTATTAAAGCCCAAGAAACTAAAAGCACTACAGCCTAAAGCTCCCTAGCTACAGGAAAGGAAAATTTAGAGCCTTTGTAAGACATTGTTTAACTATGAATTTCTCCATGGGAAGTTAAAGTATGTCTTAAAAATTCATTTTAGACTTGTTTACAAAGAGACACTCAGGAAAATTAAGCCAAATTCAAATTTAAAGTGGATTAGCTAAACTATATTAAACCCCTGTGTGAACATTCTTATTTAGATTTAAAGTGTCCCTAATTTGGTTTAGCATAACTCACTGTTAAGAAGTCTAAGAGGGGCAGCCATGTTAGTCTGTAACCTTAAAAACAGCTAGTACTCCTGTGGCACCTTAGCCTTGATCTACACTAGGGAGTTATTTCGAAATAACTCCCCTTGTCATATATATAGTAGCCCAGTGTCTGAGAGTCTGTAACGCTGAAATGCTGGCTGTTCCCTCTGGATGGCGCTGTTGCTGAAATGCTGGCTGTTCCCTCTCGGCAGCCCGTGCTGCATGGGGAGTGTAGGGCCCAAACGGCCACTTGCTCCCCCGTGGCGGCCCGGCTGAGCGGTGCAGAAGTCAGCCGAGCACCACGGCGGGAGGGGAAGGGGGGGTGGGGTGGTGATGTGCGGCGTGACAGCAGCTCCAGGCCCCGCCCCCGGCCCTGAATGTCACCGCACCACTTCGCCTCCCGCCGTGGCGCTCAGCTGACTTCTGCGCCGCTCAGCCTGGCTGCCGTGTGGGAGCAAGTGGTGCAAGCGACTGTTTGGGCTCCGCGCTCCCCATGCAGCACAGGGAGTGCGGAGCCCAAAAGGCCATTTGGGCTCCGTGGTCCCCCGAGTGAGAGGCAGGAGGGGGAGAAGAAGAGAAAGAGAGAGACAGAGAGAAAGGCAGGAGGTGGAGGAGAGCTGAGAGAGAGGCGGGGAGGCAGGAGGAGGAGGAGAGAGAGAGAGAGAGAGAGAGAGATGGAGCGAAAGACCGGTCTTCAGGAGAGAAGACCGATGTGGAGGAGAGACCTGAAAATCCTGTCTTATGACGGGCTAATTGGCTAGTTTCAAAATAACAAGTGGAGCGTCCACACTACCAAGCATGTTATTTCAAAATAAGGGGCTGGTTATTTTGAAAGAGCTCTTGCTTTCCATGAGGGATAACACTTATTTCAAAATAGTTATTTCAAAATAGCAGTAGTATGGACACCCCAGTGCTGCAATTTTTAAATAATTACTCCCTAAAGTAGGCAAAACCCACTTGCTGTTAATATGCGTCAGCAGTATCTACTGGGATAGTTTGACCACAGTGGGATAGTGTCATGTAGATTTGTCCCCTCATCATGTCATGAATTAAATGTTTGTGTAGATAAAGCTGGAAAATGGTGCTTAATTGTAGGTTTATATGGCACTGGGCTAGAATATTGGAGTTAGTGTGCAGGGCCAGGGCCATGGGCAAGGAGAGGGGACCAGATACTGATCTCTTTTACCCTGATATAACTCATTGACTTCGTTGGAGCCACTTTGATTTACATTTGCATTGAATTAAAATTAGGCACGGGATCTTTAAGGACCAGAAGAGATCAGTGTCTCAGTTTTATATTACACTCGAGAAAGTGGATTACTATAGATTTACACCAGCATAACCAAGGTCAGGCTCTGGCCCAGCATCTCCTGTAACCCCCACAATTTACTGGAGCCCATTAGTTCAGTATTGGTTTACCGGGAGGAGCACTACTCTACAGATTCACCAACAGCACTTCCTAGGCCTATATTCCCCTTAGAAATCTCCCATGCAGGAACAGACAATCACCTGACCATGATGAATTTAGGAGAGCTGATGAGGACATAGTCTGAAATGATACAACCTGGAAGCTTTTTGCTATTGATTTTTAGTATTCTGTTTTCATGAATCACTCTTATCCAAATAGCATTAAAATGCTGCAGTGTGGTTGACTATTGACATTCTACTAATTTATATTCCTCCTTATATACGAGCATTACCACCAGAGAACACAGCATCAATAAAGCCATAAATAAGACAGGAAAACATCAGGACATGATGAATTTAAGAATATCTAGCAAATGTCATCCAATGAGGTATAATATATTTTTGCTTTTTAAAAAACTTCCATTTATAAATTCTACCACTTCTAGTTCAGTACATTAGCCTTAAATGAATGCACTTTTATTCCACATTCCTACAAATATAATTGCTTTGCAATTCAATTCCACATTAGCAAATTTAAACAAATTCTATTTAAAATAAAAATACTTTGGGCCAAATTCTGATCTCAGTTAGCTAAGACTGGTGTAAATCTAGAATAGCACCAAATAAAGTCAATAGAATGACAAGGAGTATACCAGTCAGACTGGGATATCTCTGGCCTAATGGCATACTCATGCAAATCAGTTAATTGGGATAACATTTGAATACTGCTACCTTAGAAAACTCAGGTCTCTGCTGTGGAAGCATTCTTGGTGATCTGTGCAAGTGGGTTATCATAATTATAGATAGCTAATTCTCAGCTGAGGGTGTCCCTTCAGGTGAGTTATTTTTTACCACTGTCATCTTGGGCTCTCGTCCCACTACTCAGATTGTTTTAGTTGAAACTGTACTTAACTTCTTAGACATTTGACTCAAAGGAGACAAGGCAAGAATTTCAATATTATTCATAAATAGGACCCCACCAAATTCATGGCCATGAAAAACACAGCCCAGACTGAAAACTGATCTCCCCCATGAAACCTGGATATTGTGGGGGAGGGAAGCTCCTACTGTGTGCTGGTCTCCAGCTGTTAGTCCCAGCTGGAGAAGGAGGGATAGACTGAAGAGGGGGAGGTCAGATCCACCTCTGGGAAACTCCTGCATAGCTCCTTCTGTCAGGTCAATATGAAGTCTCCACCCTTGCAAGGAGAACAAGCCCAGTTTCATCAGTCAAATCCCGTATGTTAAACCCTAGAGACCTTAGCTTCAGGGGGTAGCCGAGTTAGTCTGTACAGGATAAACTTAAAAAACAACAAATGGTCTGGTAACACTTTATAGACTAACAAAACATGTAGATGGTATCATGAGCTTTCATGGACTGGTCTTTCTGTAAAGAAAAGTTCTTTCACTAGACCAACTGCTTATGCATTTCTGCTAGCATTATCTGTAGTGGTAATGCATATCTATTACAAAACGTATGTCTGGTAACATCTGAGTTACATATAAGCTCTTTTTTTAGTATGGTTCTCTGACTGTGATGTGAAAAATCTTCAGGTACCCAAAACATTCCTGTTAAAGGTCAGGTTATTTCATTTTGCGCCCTGAGCTAAAACAAACAGTAAGTGAGCTTTTGAATCCTTGAAGTGATGATTTAAAAAAAATTAGAATAATAAATCAGCTCAAGTAGTGTTACAGCTCTTTTAGCCACAACTTCAATGTTTGCTCCCATGTTTTACCAACTTCAGTGTTTGCATCCCAGTCCTCTTCTTTCACTTCTACACAGCAGGGCTTAACTCGAACTAAGGTATGCAAATTGAGCTAAGTCAATTGCATAGCTTATTTAAAAATTGGGAGCATCTACACAGCATTTATTCCGAAATAGAGCACTTTTCCTCCTACTTCCCTTACTCCTTCTGCAATGAGGGATACAGGAGTCAGAGTAAGAAGTCCTCCAGCTTGACAGTATTTCGATATTATTTTGAAATAACTGCCTGCTGTGTAGACGTGGACTAAGAGCTTTCAAAATAATGCTAGTTATTTCAAAATGATGTTGCTGTGTAGACGTACTGTATGGGGGCTAAAAATGTGCATTATTAATGAAAGCAGAGATTCATACAATCATGTATCTCTAGCACCTGGAGCTTTGAGTAAAACACCTAGTATCTTAAGACTTGTGATGAAATTGAGACAATTGGTAGCAATGATGTATTCCTCCTCATAGGTGGCTGCATTTCGTTTGTAGCTGAAATATCATATAACATTACTTGAAAAATACCATGACGAAAGAGTCCGTATACTTACATTTTATGGCATTAACACTGTCTAACTGGAAGCTCCTGTCAAGTTATCATCATCATGTCAGATTGTTTAATTTTGTTAGAGGCTACTAACCTCTAACAACCAGTCATTGAGTATTCCATACATAAACATTAAAATATTTTATTAAGACAGAAGTATCAATATCCATGCTCTGTAACGACTCAGGTACAAATGATGTTCATTTTTACCTAGTCTATTAGGATATGTCTAACTACATGGCATGTAAACTAGTTTACCCGACATAGTCAATGAAGTGGGTATTTAAATAATCCCCGCTTCATTAAAATAAAAATAGCCGCCGCGCTGTGCCGACAGTCAGCTGATCCGGCACAGTGCGTTGGTCTAGATGTGGATCGGTTGACAAGGGAAGCCTTTGTCAACAGCTCCTTTATGCCTCATGAAACGAGGTTTTACAGGAGCGGTCGACAAAGGCTTCCCTTCTCGACCAATCCATGTCTAAACTGCCGCTGTTGACGGAGCCATGTAGTCTAGACATACCCTTAGAGCCCACAAGTAGTTAAAAATCGCTTGTATAAATCCAGGATGCAGTGGTGGCCTTTAAACTTATTGATTGCCTTCACCAGATAATTCTACCCTAGTATTTACAGTATTCCCTGTATTTTCCTAAATGAATCATGTGCCTTATCCTTAGTTGATTTTAATGGGCATAGCTCTGTTAAAACCAATGGAGCTATGCTGATTTACACCAGCAGAGGATTTGGCCTGGTGAATATTGCAAATACAGAGACGACACTTCAAAGAAATGCATCTGTCTTTTAAGAGGCACTCATGCTTTAATGGGCCCAAAATGTAATGTACCTCACCAATAATCCTCAAAATAATTCTCCTTGATGTTGGAAAACCTATCACAAGTCCTTAATGTTGTCATATACTAACACAGCCAGTCAAGCTATCAGCTGCAAGCCTCAGATGATGTTAGGGCCAAAGTTAACAACTGTTTGCAAACCTGCTTTTTCAGCCATTTATATCACCCTTTTTGTGGGTTTAATGAAAAATTATAACCATTCCATAAGGGTATGTCTACACTACAGCGCTAATTCGAACTAACTTAGTTCGAATTAGTTAATTCGAACTAAGCTAATTCGAACTAACGGATCCAGACTAAAAAACTAGTTTGAATTAGCATTTTGCTAATTCGAACTAGCATGTCCACATTAAGTGGACCCTGAACAGGGGTTAAGGATGGCCGGAAGCAGTGCCGGCAGGGCATCAGATGAGGACTTAGAGCATGGAGCTGCTGCCTCAGGCTAGCCGAGGGCTGTGCTTAAAGGGACCCGACCCCCACCTCGGACAGACAGTTCTCAGGGGTGCCCCGCTTGCAAACCAGTCCTGTCTTGGAGTGCCCTGAGTGCCCACACTGGGCACATCACAGCACTCGGCCATCAGCCCGGCTGCACTTGCTGCAGGCTGCCATCTGGGGAGAGGGGGCAATTGGGAGGGCTGCAGGAGAGCTTCCACCCCCAGAAGCTCGCAGAGCCAGCCCAGTCCTCCCCATCGGGGGCTCGTGCCCCATTCCTCCCTCACCTCCTTCCACTTACCCTTCCCTAGCCCCCCTTCCTGATGTACAAAATAAAGAAAACGTGTGGTCAAAAATAGAATCTCTCTTTATTGAACAAAACTCGGGGAGACTGGGAAAAGGAGGTGGGAAAGGGGAAGAGAGAAGGTGGGAGAGGGGAGGGCAACTAAAATGATCAGAGGTTTGGAAGAGGTCCCATATGAAGAGAGGCTAAAGAGACTGGGACTTTTCAGTTTAGAAAAGAGGAGACTGAGGGGGGATAGGATAGAGGTCTATAAAAGCATGAGTGGGGTGGAGAGGGTGCATCAAGAAAAGCTCTTCATTAGTTCCCATAATAGAAGGAGTAGAGGACACCAAAGGAAAGGAATGGGTAGCAGGCTTTAAACTAGTAACCGAAAGTTGTTCTTCACAAAGCAAAGAGTCAACCTGTGGAACTTCTTGCTGCAGGAGGCTGTGAAGGCTACAACTAGAACAGAGTTTAAAGAGAGGTGAGATAAAGTGATGGAGGTTGGGTCCATGGAGTGGTATTAGCCATAGGGTAGGAGTGGTGTCCCTACCCAAAGTTTGTGGAAGGCTGGAGAGGGATGGCACGAGACAAATGGCTTGGTCACTGTCTTCGGTCCATCCCCTCCAGGGTCCCTAGGGTTGGCCGCTGTCGGCAGACAGGCTACTGGGCTAGATGGACCTTTGGTCTGACCCAGTACGGCCATTGTAAGCTCAGGGCTCAGGGTCGGAGGTCTCAGTGGACCACCTTGATTTTCATGCACACCTGCTCCTGGGTGGCCAGGCTGGCAGCTCTCCTGCCCTAGACGGCCACTTTCCTGTGCCTAGTGCGGAGGTCGTGGACGAGGTCCACGATGTCCGCACTGGACCAGGCAGGTGCCCGCCTCTTGCGGTCCCGGGCAAGCTTCCGGGAGCCGCCAGCCTGGTCCCGGGAAGAGGGGGAGGGCTGGGGGGCATCGGGTGGCTGGCTCGAGCCGTGCCAGGTGCAGGGTCTGCTGGCTGGGTGCTGGCAGGCTTGCACCTGGCACGGGCATCGTAGCCAGCCGGTGCCCCTTTAAGGGGTCCGGGGCCGGGAGGGGGGCAATAGAGTTTCCCTGGTGTTGGCCAGAGTGGCCACCAGGGAAAGCTGGGGAGGGCTAGCCTCCCACTAGTTCGAATTAAGGGGTTACACACCCCTTAATTCGAACTAGTAAGTTCGAACTAGGCTTAGTCCTCGTAGAATGAGATTTACCTAGTTCAAACTAAGCGCTCTGCTAGTTCGAATTAAGTTTGAACTAACGGAGCGCTAGTGTAGTGCCTATCAATGTTAATTCGAACTAACGGACGAAATAACGGATGTTATAATTCTCTATAACATTCTGTAGGTTTATTAGTAATTTTAAAGAGCTATTGTTTCCTTATTAAATTCTCCAGGATTTTTCCTTTTGAGAGAACTTAGGTGCGCTAACTAATCGATAGGGTCACCATTTATGGTTTGTAAAGCTTTGGAGATGAAAGCTCTGGGCAGTTTATTTCTGAAATAAAACAGAATGAAAATTCATTCTTAGAAATGGTAAAGCAGATTCCCTTCAAAGTTTTATGCTGATGTAATTCCAGATGGAAGTTGCCAGTAAGCTAGGCCAGTAGTGGGCAACCTGTGGCCTATGGGCCACATGCAGCCCATTGGGGTGCTGTGTGTGGCCCACAACACATTTGTTTTTCTGTTGCCCATGGGCGGGGTTGCCAGACTGTGTTGGTTTTGGTCCACACTGTTATTTTTCTACCAGTATTACTAAATTGACACACACACAAAGCAGGGGCATGTGAAGTGAAGAACATGCTGCTTGCATACAACATTGACTGTGAGAGCCATGCGCTCCCTCTGCATCCAATCAAAGCGCTGCTGTGGTTCAGTCAGCACACCCTGGCACTTCTCAGTGTGCATGCGCAGTTAGCAAAACTAACCTATCTGGGAGACTGTCTTGGTTACAACAATCTTTTGGCCCACTGAGATGGAGGGCCATTCATGTGGCCTATTCATTAGTGTAGGTTACCCATTGCTGAGCATGGTGCGGTTCAGAAGGGCTACCAGGGGAAACTAGCCCCGCCCCTTCTTCCTGAGATCTTTTTCCTTTTGGGAGCACAGTGTCCCTCCCCCCCCCAACCTTGCGAAGGGGCCCAATTCTGTCACACTCCCTGGGAATATGCTTATGAATCTGAATATGACATAATTGGAGTATGCGTTATGCAAAATACTTCATGTGATGTATCGTTGGAAAGGTTGTAATCGTCTGAATATGATTAACCCATTTGTGTGCCTGTATCATGACTGTATTTGAAGCCAGAAATATCAAGTATAGACCTGTGTTATTAATGTAGACATGCTAAGTGAGGGCCATCAGTAATACTCAGGGAACTTAATGGCCCCAAACTCAGGACAATGGTCTGTGACCAGACTTGTTTCTCCTGCATGCTTGGGAGGAGAGACCTATGATAGGTCCTACCAAGACATGTGGCCATGTCACCTAATGCTAGAATCCACCTTGGATACTGTATTTTTCCACAAGAGCAAAGGGAAAGTTTACACTGACCACAAAGAATACCATCAAAGTTTGGGGAACGAGGTAGGTCATCAGTTCTCCCTAGCTACCCCATCCAAGATGACGGCAGGAAACAACTAGGACTGAATGGGGAAAAGAACTAGACTAAGGGTGGGGGATGTCTAGTCTGTGAAGATTATTAGAACAACTGTCTCTTACGTAACAAAAGCTTTTTCTAGGTCAGGGTCATTAGCCCTGAGCCAAACTCCCAATCCTGGAGGACTAAGCTCCCACCATCATAGCTCTTGGGATCATAAGAACATGCAAGCTGCCCTGCCCCGACAAGATGCATGCACAAGGCATAAGGGATCGGTCAGCAAAGGGCTCCCCAGCTGACAGATCCGCATCTAGACTGCCGTGCTGGCCCGGATCAGCTGATCGTCGGTACAGTGCAGCGGCCATGTTTATTTTAATGAAGCGGGGATTATTTAAATCCCCGCTTCTTTGACTATGCCGGGTAAACTAGGTTACATGGCTCCTTTGATGGAACCATGTAGTCTAGACATACCCTAAGAGTGCTTATACAGCATTTTACCTTATTTATATAAGCTGAAAATCTCTCCTTAGCTAGATACTGTGATGTTGGCAGACTAGTTACGAGCTCAAGCCAAGGTGTCCGTGTCTCAGCAGGACATTGACAGACACATCACTGGAATCTGTCTGGTTCGTTTATGAGTTAATACAGTATTGATAGAATAGCAAAGGCGGTGAGTTTTGTTGACAGGGGGAGGCTGAGCATCCCCAAACAACCTATTGTGGCCGCTCCCCCAGGCCAGTGTACTTCCAATTTTTGAGCAGTACAGGATCTTTCTAAAAGTTTTTTTTTTCCGAAAGAACTGTGTCTAGACGTGGTTTCACTTTTGAAATACCCGCTTTCGAAAGAACGTGTGGCTGCCATTATACAAATGAAGTGTGGGAAATTCAAATCCCGGCTTCATTTGCAATTTCAATCTGTCTAATTTACATCCCTCTTTCGAAAGAGGGATGTAGTTTAGACATGCCCTCTCAAAGGTGCATATAGACCTAATAATCTAACTTTTGGTCACCAAGTTTGAAAATCTTGGTCTGAGATCTTTCATTTTTTGATTTTGTTGTTTTAAAAAAGTTAACAGCTGGTTTACAGATTGTATCTGTTTCACAAAACTAAAGACAAATAACAGTTGTTCCTCAATAAAAATTGTGCTGAAAAAGCCAGTACTGTTCTCTATGTAAGACTGCTGTAGACACTTGCTGCTATTAAATTACATGTGTCTGGAGTCTCATTACGAAAAAAGCCTTGTTTAGTGGAGAATGATATTAACCACAGATTTTACTCTCATGTAGGACTATTTCATTTGGGAAATTTGAGAGCATGGAGACTAATAATGAGTTTGAATCAATCTGATATCATGATCTGAGGATGCAATGGTAATTCTTCCTCCTTCAATTAATTCAGCTATTGAACTGCTATAGAAAAGTATCTCTCAAGATGAGAGCACAACTCTTGAATAAAAGGACTGTTATCTGCCCACAAAAATAAAAAGATGCACCTAGCAAGGAGGAATGCATTGATACCACCTGAATGATGTTGCATAAATTACAAGATAAAGACATGATAATTGATTAATCTAGTCATCCTGTATAATTCAGACTTTTTCAGAATGAATGGCATTGAAATCCTCATTTCTTTTATACTGTAGGTGCATAATAATCACATCAAAATTGCCCATCTGAAACAAAAATGATTAGGGTTACTTTGCCTTTATAGGAGCTATTTTGAATAATAAATAAATGTTTGTAAAACCCATCTGCTGTCATATTATCTGATCCTTGCCGCCTGCTCCAGTTTTTCATTTCTTTTACACACCTGTGAAACCAAAATAACTCAACAGACTTTGGATTTGAGCTCAGAATCTGATCTAGTGCATTTAAATCTGCAATTTTTTCAAAATCCTCCTATAGCACTTTGCTAATCAAACCAAATTAGTGTAATGTCATGTCATTATTAATTAGTTTAAATGTACTGGTCCCAATACCAATTACTAGGAATACTAACACTGCTGACCTTTATCTGAGGAGCCGCTGTTTATTATAACTTTCCCCCCTAATTTTCTTTTTTTTTTTTTTTTAATATTGTCCATCTTAAGAACATAACAATGGCTGCACTGGGTTAGTTCAAAGGTCCATCTAGCCCAATATCCTGTCTTCCAACAGTGACCAATGCCAGATGCCCCAGAGGGAGTGAACAGACCAGGTAAATCACCATATGATCCCTCTCCTGCCATCCATTTCCAGCCTCTGAGGCTAGAGACATCACCCTACTCATCCTGGCTAATAGCCATTGATGGACCTAGCCTCCATGAATTTATCTAGTTCTTTTTTGAACCCTGTTAAAGTCCTGATCTTCACAACATCCTCTAGCAAGGAGGATGCAAGGACCAGTAGCAAACAGTTTTTAATTCACAATAATGCTTTACCCCTCACTATGCCCAATAATTAGTCTCTTTCTTTTAGTCTCTTTCTTTAATAGTCTCATAACCAGATGGGTTTTCAAATGGCTGTGCTATCTTTATCTACTATTCAAAGATGTAGATGAGTTACTGCTATAGAGCAAGCTGCATTTTATACCCCTTGTAATTCTTCTTGAGTGCACTCCTTAGGTTATAGGTCTGGCTTACTGTATGTCCCAGTCCTAGAGTAGTTGATCTCTGGGTAGTAGCCCCTTTTTTTCCTAACATGACAAGCCCAGCAACATTTGGCATCTGTAAGCCTTTTTGCTTCAGGGGCTTGTAAGCAACCACTGATTAAAGTGACCCAGAACAGCTTCTTCAAAGCAAAGCATTATTTATGAACCCAAAGGTACAGAGCACACAGAGACAAGGGGTAAAACAGAAGGCCCTGCTTCCAAACCAAACTATTCTTTTCTTGCAAATTTCAAGTAGGTTCCACTACAGTCAGATCCCCTGCTCCTCAGTTGTGAGCATCTGATTTTGAACTGAGACTTCTCTTCTCTCTTTCACTTTTTAATTTATCCAAGTTGTCTCAACCATGTAAAGTTTCACATTAATTCAGAGGACAGTGGACCTGGTCTAGCTTTCTCAGATGAACACCTAAAGGAGGCTTTGCAGCAAGAGATTTATGGTGTCAGTAATTATCACAGGATTTCCTGAAATTTACATTCACAGAATTTGTAGCCATTCCCCTTTTTGTCTGCCACCTCCCTCCATCCAAGAAACCAACCAAAAAAAGGCTGGATCCACTAATGCTGGTGCAGGAAGGTATAAAGTAATCTTACTGCTCCAATGAAATCACTTGTGCCCAAAAGATGGCAGGTGGGTTCTCTCAGACATCTTTCTTGAGTTTCCCAAAAAAGAGATGGCAACATTAATCTATGCCCAGAGCTCAGTAGGAGCCCAGTAGTTGGGAGCCATTGCAGCATTCCAATCATACCCCCTTTTTGGCCACAATTGCCCATTTGGAGTTGTGCTAGCCTGTACAAAAGAGAATCTAGTCCATGTTCTTGGCAGAAATATTAGTATTATCCAGAAGTATTGCCTAGAATTACGGAGGGGAGCTTGATTTTGTAGGATCATATGGCTGCAATGATCACTGCATAAATGTTTCCCAGCATGGAAATAGGAAAGCCACAGAAATACTGAAGCTGAAAAAAAAGCTGAAAAATTCTATACCAAAGTGACTGTCTGATGATGAGTCATCAGGATCATGGACAGTCTGGCTCAGTGTGAAGCATACTAATCTGTCAGAACAGCTTTGAAATATTGTCAGAAGTGTCTTTGGTGTTCTTTTTAAAACAGCACAAATTGATTTTACAGCAGTAAGAATCCTCCTGCAAACAAATTTTTCTTGTGGTTGATACCCTTATCTATGGGCCATGCAATTGTAGAAAAGCACATGCTCTGTTGTTGTTTTTGTTGTTTTTAATGCTAAAGCATATCCTGTGAGCTGAAATACTGCATATACCAGAGGGACAGTAGCCCAGGAACTCTAGGAGGCATTATTGTAGGAGAGACACACAATACCTCATGGATGTCTGGGAAGTAGCCATCAGTTCTGGAAGGGACCTCGAGAGGTCATTGAGTCCAGTGCCCTGCCCTCACGGCAGGACCAACCACTGTCTAGATCAGTGTTTCCCAAATGGGGTTCTGTGGCACCCCGGGGTTCCGTGAAGTGAAAGTAGGGGTTCCACAAGGACTCAATCACTCGCCCCCCCTTAAAGAGACAGAGACGAGCCAGTGCACAAAGATGCCAGCTCCTTCTCTGGTTTCCTGCCAGCTTTCAGACACTTCTCCCCCCCTCCCCCCCGCTGCTACTCTGCATTTCCAAAGCTGGCTCGGGACATGCGTGACCGCATTTTGGCCCCCCGGTTTGGGTTTTTTGCTTTACAAATTTCCCCCCCAGCTGTAGGGGTTCCTCGAAATTCTTCCGAGTTTAAAAAGGTTCCGTGACCACATAAAATTGGGAAACACTGGTCTAGATCACCCCTGATAGGTGTCTGTCTAATTTGCTCTTAAATATCTCCAGAGATAGAGATTCCACAACCCACCCATCCCCCAGGCAATTTATTCCAGTGTTTAACCACCCTGACAGGCAGGAATTTTGTCCTGACGTCCAACCTAAACCTCCCTTGCTGCAATTTAAGCCCATTGCTCCATGTCCTATCCTCAGAGGCCAAGAAGAACAATTTTTCTTCCTCCTCCTTGTAAAACCCTTTTAGATACTTGAAAACCACTATTATGTCCCCTCTCAGTCTTTTCTTTTCTAAACTAAACAAGCCCAGTTCTTTCAGTCTTCCCTCATAGGTCATGTTTTCTAGACCTTTAATCATTTTTGTTGCTCTTCTCTGGACCTTTTCCAATTTCTCCACATCTTTATTGAAATGTGGTGCCCAGAATTGGACAAAATACTCCAACTGAAGCCTAATCAGCGCAGAGTAGAGCGGAAGAATGACTTCTCATGTTTTGCTCACAACACTCCTGTTAATGCATCCTAGAATTGTGTGTGCTTTTTTTGCAACAGTGTCACACTGTTGACTCATGTTTAACTTGTTGTCTACTATGACCCTGTGGCGGGCCACTCCCACCTGGCCCTTCCGCAGGACCTCTCAAGACCAAGGCCCTCTGGCCCAAGTCCAAAACACAGTTTAAGTCTGGCCTTTTAAGGCAAGGCCAAGGCCCTCTGGCCTGAGTCCCAAAACCCAGTTCAAGGTTGTAGTGGGGACCCACCCCAGGTAGGGGGACCAGGTCCCAGCCCAGGGCCCTGTGAATGACCATATAGCGGGTCACTCCCTCGGCGGGGCAATCCGGCCGAAACGCACCACGGTTCTCAGGGCAGGAGAGGCGGTTCCCGCTCCTGCCCTGGGCCACTTCCTACCTGGTTCACTGGGGTTCCTTCCCATGTACTCGTCCAGCTTGCTGCGGCCTCCGGACTGGCGTCTCCTCGGTGGGCAGTCTCTGGGATGCACCAGCTCGCCTCCGCGTCCCCACCAGTCTCTTCTGGAGTCTCTGGTGACAGCTGTGCGGGAGCTCCCTTCACAGGCCTTGTCCTCCAGCTGCCACCCCTGACTGAGTCCTTCCCCAGTCTTTTATAATGGAGCTACAACCCAGGCATGCTCAGTAGGGCTGCGGGAGAGGGGCCCCTGCAGCCAGGTAACCCTGGCTGGGCCCTGCAGGCTCAGTGCGGGGCTGCCTCGCCCAGTCACAGACCCCTAACTCCCTTTCAGCAGTGGTCCTTCCTAGACAGTCACTTCCCATTCTGTATGTGTGAAACTGATTGTTCCTTCCTAAGTGGAGTACTTTGCATTTGTCCTTATTAAACTTCATCCTGTTTACCTCAGACCATTTCTCCAATTTGTCCACATCATTTTGAATTTTGACCCTATCCTCCAAAGCACTTGCAATCCCTCCCAGATTGGTATGATCTACAAACTTAATAATCGTACTCTCTATGCCATCATCTAAATTATTGATGAAGATATTGAACTGAACCAGCCCCAAAACAGACCCCTGCAGAGCCCCACTTGTTATGCCCTTCTGGTGTGATTGTGAACTGTTAACAAGGGTATGTCTACACTACCACCCTAGTTCGAACTAGGGTGGTAATGTAGGCAACCGGAGTTGCAAATGAAGCCCGGGATTTGAATTTCCCGGGCTTCATTTGCATATTGCCGGGCGCCGCCATTTTTAAATCTCCGCTAGTGCGGACTTCGTGCCGCGTGTAGCCGCGCGGCACGGAGTCCGCACTAGCGGACATTTAAAAATGGCAGCGCCCGGTAATATGCAAATGAAGCCCAGGAAATTCAAATCCCGGGCTTCATTTGCAACTCCGGTTGCCTACATTACCACCCTAGTTCGAACTAGGGTGGTAGTGTAGACATACCCTAACTACTCTCTGAGAATGGCTATCCAGCCTGTTATCCACCCACCTTATAGTAGCCCCATCTTTGTTGTATTTCCCTAGTTTATTGATAAGAAGACCATGCGAGACCGTGTCAAATGCCTTACTAAAGTATATGTATACAATGTCCATCACTTCTCCCTTATCCACAAGACTTGGATAACTTGTTTGTTATCCTATCAAACAAAGCTATCAGATTGGTTTGACATAATTTATTCTTTACAAATCCATGCTGGTTGTTACCTATCACCTTATTATCTTCCAGATGTTTGCAGATGAATTCCTTAATTACTTGCTCCATTATCTTTCCTGGCACAGAAGTTAAACTGACTGGTCTGTGGTTTCCTGGGTTGTTCTTATTTCTTGTTTTATAGATGGGTGCTATATTTGCCCTTTTTCAGTCTTCTGGAATCTCTCCCAACTTCCATGATTTTTCAAAGATGATAGCTAAAGACTCAGATACCTCCTTTATCAGCTCCTTGAGTATTCTAGGATGCATTTCATCAGGTCCTGCTGACTTGAAGACATCTAACTTTTCTAAGTAATTTTACACTTGTTCTTTTATTTTAACTTCTAAACCTACCCCATTTCCACTAGCATTCACTATGTTAGACATCCTGTCACCATCCATCTTCTTGACGAAAACCGAAACAAAAAAGTCATTAAGCACCTCTGCTACGTCCAAGTTTCCTGTTATTGTTTCTCCCTTCTCATTGAGCAATGGGCCTTCCTTGTCCTTAGTCTTCCTCTTGCTCCTAATATAATTGTAGAACATCTTCTTGTTACCCTTAATGATGCCTCTAGCTAGATTTAGCTCTTTTTGTGCCTTTGACTTTCTAATCTTGCCCCTGCATACCTGTGTTGTTTGCTTATATTCACCCTAGTTTCCACTTTTTATAGATCGCCTTTTTTATTTTTAGATCATGTAAGATCTCCCGGTTGATCCAAGGTGGTCTCCTGCCATACTTTTGATCTTTCCCACACCCTGGAATAGTTTGCTTTTGGGCCCTTGATAATGTCCCTTTAAAAACTGCCAACTCTCTTCAGTTGTTTTTCCTCCTAGTCTTGCTTCCTATGGGATCTTACTTGTCTGAGTTTACTAAAATCTGCTTTCCTGAAATCCATTTTCTATTTTGCTGTTCTCCCTTTTACCATTCCTTAGAATCATGAATTCTATGATTTCATGGTCACTTTCTCCCAAGGTACTTTCCACTTGCAAATTTTCAACCAGTTCTTCCCTATTTGTTAAAATCAAATAAAGAACAGTGCACTCTCCCCCCTTCCCCTCATCCGCCATAGCTTTCTCAACCTTCTGAAATAAAAAAATTGTCTTCAGTGCAGTCCAAGAATTTGTTGGATAATCTGTGCCCTGCTGTGTTAGTTTCCCAACATATGTCTGGATAGTTGAAGTCCCCTATCACCACCAAATCCTGTGCTTTGGATGATTTTGTTAGTTGTTTAAAAAAAGCCTCAGCCACCTCTTTTGCCTGGTAGGTGGTCTGTAGTAGACCCCTAGCATGACATCACCCTTATTTTGTATCCCTTTTAACCTAACCCAGAGACTCTCAACAAGTCTGTCTTCTATGTCCACCTCCACCTCAGTCCAAGTGTATACATTTTTAAAATACAAGGCAACACCTCCTCCTTCCCCCCCGACCTATCCTTCCTGAGCAAGCTGTACCCTTCTATACCAATATTCCAGTCATGTATATTATCCCATCAAGTCTTTGTGATACCAACTATGTCATAGTTGTGTTTATTTACTAGCACTTCAAGTTCTTCCTGCTTATTCCCTATACTTCTTGCATTTGTATATAGTCATCTAAGATGCTGATTTGATTTTGCTCCCCAGTTCTGCCTTCTCCCTCCTTTATCTCTGCTATTATATTTGCTCCCTCCCATTTCTGACTCTCCCAGGTCTCCATGTTTTTCACTTACCTGTGGGCTTTGGTCACCTGCCCCTGTTGAACCTAGTTTAAAGCCCTCCTCACTAGGTTAGCCAGTCCGTGTCCAAATACTCTCTTCCCTTTCCTCAAAAGGTGAACTCCTTCCTTGCTTAGCAGTCTTTCTTCTTGGAACAGCATCCCATGGTCAAGGAAGCCAAAGCCCTCCTGGTGACACCATCTTCGCAACTAGTCATTCACCTCTAGGATGCGCTTGTTTCTGTCTGGGCTTCAGCCTTTGACAGGAAGGACTGGAGAGAACACCACCTGTGCTCCAAACTCCTTCACTCATCCTCCCAGAGCCCTGTAGTCACTCTTGAACTGCTCACGGTCATACCTTGCGGTATCATTTGTGCCCACATGGATGAGTAGCATGGGGTAATAGTCAGAGGGCCCCTGGCAGGCAGCATACCTCCTGAGATGACATGTCAGGGTGACAGATGGGTGTGTCTGTCCCTCTCAAAAGGGAGTTTCCAACCACCACTACCCTATGTTTCCTCCTTGCAGTAGTGGCTGCAGACCTCCCAGCCTTGGGGGGTACAAGGCTTCTCCTCTTCTGCTTTAGGGGGTGATTCCTTATCTTCCATATCCAGAACAGCATAACGGTTCTCCAGTACCATGGTAGGAGGGTTCGGAGCAGGAGTGGAGCCTTGCCTGCTGCTAGAAGTGACCAGCTGCCAGTGTCCTCTCTGAGACAGAACCATCTCATCCTCCACCAGTGATGTGTCAGTAGTCTTTTGTAATAGGGTAGCATCCTCAACCACAGCAGTCTCCACATGGATACTCTCCAGGAATTCCTCATGTTTTCTAGGCCTCCATTGATATAGGTGGAATTACCCAGGAATTATAGACATATAACTAAAATTTGATTTTAACTCAGTGGGACTATTTGCACAAATAAAGGCTTCAGGTTTGGGCCATACTCATTTTAAAATTAGGTAAGATCAGACCAGGAAGGCCACCTACTCTCAAATATGAAGCTACCATCACTGTTGTTGCATATTATTGCAGCTCCCCCAGTCAGGACATCTCAGTGTAACCCACACACCATCTGGATGTAATGTACTGTCCCATCTAGTGATACTGAGACCACTTAGAGAGAGAATAATGGGACTGTTTTACAACCTTAGCTACCAGCCAGCTGGCTGTTACTTCATGCAGTAGAGGCTCATGAACTAAGCTCCAGAGGTCCCAGGTTCAATTCCACATGACCAGGGTCTGTCAGCATTACAAGTGGGAGCTTGTCCAGAATTTCAGCTGGGAAGTCTCTGAAATTTGAGACCTGCTTCCTCAACTAAGGGAAGTGTGTAACCCACAGATGTCTGGGTGTGGTGTACTGGTCCACTAGGGCACTGAGACCATTTACAAAGAAAATGAGACTGCTCTACAGCCTTAGCTACCAACTAGATGTTAATTCCAACTCCAGTTCCACCCACAGATGACTAGGGTCTGATGATATTACACCAGGAAGCATCAAGAATAGGGGTGGGCAAATACCAGACCATGGGCTGGATCCAGTCCACCAGGGTTACTCTCTAAGGAAGCCCCCACCTCTATGTTTACCTGAGGCACCGCAGGTATAATACAGTCACAGCTCTCATTGGCTGCAGATTGCTGTTAATGGCCAATGGAAGCGGCAGGAAGTGGTGTCCTGGTCCACACTGCTCCCATTGGCTGCAAATGGCTATCTGCAGCCAATGAGAGCTGCTATTGCCCAATACCTTTGGAAGTGCAGGTAAACATAAAGGCAGGGGCCCACCAGGAACTAACCCTGTTGATTTGCCCTTTTTTCCTGCCCACCCAAATGAAGAAAAATGTCAGTCCATCCTTTCCTCCCCCATAGTGTCTGCAGAAATCAATAATTTCACTACTGGTCTCCGTTCACTTGTGGGACCTCATAGCTTCAATTTAACTGCTTCAATTCAACCTGGTGCTTTGCTTGTGTGCGTGTCCTAAAGTGCACACAATAAGACTTGGCTCTTTCAGAGGTGTGTTTTCAGGGATATCAATACCAAGAGACACCATAAGTGTTAGAAAGGTGAGATGAACCACAATGTCAAAGCTGAGCAGAGGTGCTAGTAAATCCCATTGTTCTCAGAGCAAGGGACTCAGCTGACAAGTTTTCTCCCTGCTAAAGTAAGATCAAATAGGATTTTCTATATATATCATCTTAGTTAGAGATCAGTCTAGCTCCTTTTTCTGTGGAGTGGTGTATTCCTTCCTGGACAATACAAAACATTTGCTCAAATATGTACAGTGTTACTGATCCCATCCTAATACTTACAAAGATCCCCCTTAGCCTACTGTGTGAATATCAGAGTATTATCCACTGCAAGAGAGTGAAAACATCATTGGTTCAAACTGGTGTAACTGACATCAGCATTTAGTCCTTACCACATATGTTCACAAAACTACTCCTGTTTCACAGCCAAACTGCATCAAACAAGGCAAAACAACTGGCTTCTTATTCAGGGCTGTAACAGGGCACAGGGAGGTCCCTCAGCTTGTGGCCACTTCTGCACCTACAAACTAGCCAGAGACCTCCACTTTGGTGCAACCACTTGTGCTCTTTATTGATAGCATCAGTTCCCACCACTTTCTGTTTACAAAGTTTCAGACCTGCAGCTAATGGGGGAGAACAGCCTTACACTCCCAGGCTCCTCCCTTTCCTGCCAGCCCCTTGGCTAATGAGGCCACAGCTGTTTCCCATTTGCCCCTTGGTTTGGGCTTACTCAGCCAATTCCAATTAACCTTTCCTGATGGAGCTGGCATGACAGAGCTCTGGCTCAGGCTTCCCAGCCTGTCACATGAACTTACTGACATGCCAATTTTTGTAAAACATTTGCTACCCACAAACCAAAATAATCTGAAAATGTCTTCACTTCTCTTGAATATTTCTTCTCCCTCCACAGCCACATTCAGATACCGCATGAAACCTCAAGTTGCTGAACATTTTTTATCATTTTTTTCAGAAAAAATATCACTTCTGGGTTGACAGTAAGTACAAGAAACATTATTTTAGAAGCCTAACTTTAAAATCCATATTTAGAAATCTAAATATGTGGCCCCACTTTCAGAGATGCTAATCGCCCACAGCTCTCTTTGAAATCAATGGGAATTGACAGTAGTCAGACCTGTGAAAATGGGCATGTAGTCACGTGCCTGAATATTAATTTATGGTTTTGAGTTAAGTTCCTCTGAGCTCTTTCATGTAAATGCAAGGAAATGAATTCCTTGCAGCACAGCCAATGTACCCTGTATCTTTTACCGTTTTTTTAACCAGACTATTTTATATAATATTCATGGTAATTCCCTTGAATCTCATCTGACTGAAGTAATGTTTCTTTACTGATTCAGCCATTTTCATTGTCTACATTTTTTATTTATACATTTAAGAAATGGCAAGCATTTTCTTTGTATAGTGTTTAAATGTCAATTTACAGAGATGACATGGAACACCCAAAGTTTTATTAAAAGCAGCATGTAAAATACAGTGACTCTCATTAGGGTGGGAAGCACAGAAAATCCAGATAAGAAGAGCTTAGTAAAATCAGAGTTTACTTGTTATTGTTTCACAAACTTCTTCATAATTAAGTAAAAGCTACCATTCATTATGTAGGTTAACTAGAAAAATAATTAAGTATATATCACAAGGAAACAAGCCAAGAATTATTCAAGGAACATACAAATAAAATAAAAGGACCATAATTCAAAATTGGAGAAAGTAGAAATTTTGCAAGTTTCTTTTCAAGTCAGTATTCTGTAGGATTTTGTTTTGTTCTTTTTTTCTTGAAAAGCTAGCAATTTTTTGTTTGAAAAATGTCATTGTCAAATCAGTCAGCGAACATGTATTATCCACTTAATCAATCTTAGTCTTGCTTAGAAAAATCTTATGGTTAAGCTTAGATAGAGCTATAAACTATCTCCGATGCAGTGAGTTAGTAACTGCATTCCTCTCCTTAACATATTCCTCAAATGTCATTAGAAGATGAAATTAACAGTAACTGATACAGTGTTCACCTTACTCTTCCTTATTTCAATGAAAATCTCTCTCCTGGACTAAGACCATGATTATAGGAATGGATCTATGATAGGGTGCACTCACCACTGGTGGTGCCTCCTCCTGGCTATCTAGGGGACTAGTTCTGCCACCTGTTGCGCCCTCATCTGGTGGTGTCTTCACCCATCCTGTCTCACCCTGCAGCCCCACTCGTTCCAGGAGCTACAGCCTTCTCTTCATGACTCATCCCTCTGGCTGGGTCACCATACGTATCCCTGTTCTAGAAATGATGTCACAACCTTTTTTCCTCAGACAAATCATTCCAGTTAGTCTGTTATCCTCTGGCCCTGGCCTGTGCCACATCCCCAGTGACTGGAAGGGTCAACTCCAAGTAGCAACATAAGGGCCCTTAGATCATTATCCTATCTTGCTGTTCCCCTGAGGCTTTTCCAACCTTCCTGGCTTCCGCCCTCTAGGTTCACCAGCCTTTCAACTCCCTCCTCTCAGGGAACAACTGTGAATAATCCTCTCACCCCTAACACACCTCCTGGTGACAGTAGCCTACTGCCCTGCAGCACCCTTCTGCTGCCAATTCCTGGTCTTTATCCAGGCCCTCCCTGTTCCTATCAATCTGCACCTGGTCTCGGTCAATTCCCTACCTCTAGCTCCTCCTTCAGGTGGAGGCTCTGGAGGTAATTGTCTTAGTTGACCATCTTAATCCCTTCTAGTCTTTCATAAGACAGACACCCTATCACAGGACCAAAAAGCTATTTTATATTTTTGTAATCCATTGGCAAAAGAGAGAGAAAAAACACACAGAGAATCCAGGCATTAATAATCAGATATCTAAAGGCTATTGCTCTGGGTGGGGGTACCCAGAAGAAGTTCCCTCTTACTTGTGGCATTCTCCCACACATCTTTGGTTCATTTTTATGTAGTAAAGTCATAATAATCACCTGAGTAGTAATATAACCAGGCAAAATTTCAAGTGAAGTCAATGGGTCTGCTCCCTAAGAATTTCTCATGGGAGTAAAGATGCCAGGATCAGGTCCCAAGTCTAATGAAGTGATAGGCAACTTGTGAGATTGCCAGAAGAAGTTGGGAGGGAATAACCCTGGTACCTTCATATCTAACAAACACTTGAATAGCCCAACAGATGTTCCTCTTTCTGAATCAGCCACAAGGGTTTGCTCCCACTGTTCAGCCCTTCCATACTGGCTCAGAATCTTAGTTCTCGAGCTACCCTGCACTGCCTTCCAGATATGAAACCCAAGAGAGTGCTCTAAATCCAGCCTTCTACCCTTGAGCTCTTTCATTCTAGTCACAATGGTCAAAAATAAGTATTGCAGAGGCAGATGAGCCAAATCCTCAGTTGGTGCAATCCGGGCATAGCTTCATTGACATCAGAGCATCTACACCAGTTCACATAAGCCTAAAGTCCGGCCTGATATTTATAAATTTATTTTCTAAATACCCTTAAATATGTCTGTCTATGCTGCATTCAGTCATGTGGTATCTGAGCATCTAAATGTAAGCATCTTAGTTAACAGGCTGTATTCCGGACACTTTATTAAAAAAACATTATCAGAGCCATATCAAAATTCAATAAACATGACAACAAAAAATGTCTTGGATAGGTTTGGCACGAAATACATACTATGTAAAAGGTTAAAATTGGGCATGTCAGCTTTAAATGATCTCCCATTCCGTTTCACATTTCTCAGTACCACTATCCTCAATCACTTCAGCTTTATCATTAACAGCAAACTTCTGCAACTATAAAATAAATGACTCTGCTGCCAAATTTTCCCCAGAGTCTTGCTGAATAGAGTAATCCCCTGATGGATAGTCCTGACTCTCAATAACTTTTATTCCTTTATTTAAAGGGGATACATCCCCAGTAAATCTCAACTTTCACATTAGGAAACATCATTTCAGGTGCCATGAATGTTTTACCTCATAGAAAGGGGTACAGAAATTGACAGAGCAGTCTGCCAGAGAGAAGGAATAGATTTATTCCCCGTATCCTTCTGGTAATCTCTGGGCTGAGCTAAGCATACTGATTCCAAGGAGTCCATCCCAAAAGTTCACTTAATCATCTCATACACAAAAAGCAATACTTCTGCTTTGCACTCATACCCCAGGAGCTCAACATGCTCTACCGGCATTAATTAACTCTCCCTGTTCCCTGGCCAAAATGTATTATACCTATTTGATAGGTGGATAAACTCAGGGTTGTTGTGGTTATAATATGCTCATCGTGAAAGGGGGAAAATTAGGAAAGGAAACCAAGATGTACTGATTCCCAGCCCCATTCCATGTACAGCACAAGACACAGTAACATTGTCCATTTCCATCCCAGTCATAAATACCTGTGAGTGAATTCCTCCCTGCCCTAGTTTTTGTAGAATATATTATTGTTTCAATCATTTTCATGCTGAAACACGAGTGAAGCATTTGGATCAGCTGATGTGTTTTCCAGTTCATTACCTCAGAGCTCCGCCTGCTTCATCTTGTTCAAAAGAGTTTCCATGTTATTACTGCTTACAGATAAGAAGTCCTGGGTGGGATCAAGTCTTTATGAAGTGTAAGTCTGTCCACTAGGTGATGGCTGAACTGAAATCCTGAATGTAGATTCACAGCCAAGATTAGAAGGGCACAGTAAAGCATCTGTTTTCTAGTCACCATGGTGGGCTTTTCATCATGCCTCTCTGACTGGAATTGTTCTGTCTTGGGCGATCACATAAAACAAAGCAATGAGAATGTCTGTTTAACAAATAATAAAACTGTAAAGAAAATTTAGAAAGTGGGAACACCTCTCAAATAAAAATGGGGAGGGGCAAATGTGCTGCAAAGGCCAGATCCAAAATGCATTGAAGTCAGTGAGAATTGTTTCAGTGACTTTGAGGGACTTTAGATTAGGCCCGGATATTTTACAGTTCCATAATTATGTGGCATCGGAAGCTGCTGTTGGGCTTTTCATGTCTTGCACAGCTTGTTGACAACTCTGCCATCTCTAGCCTAGAGTGTTTTACATTTTTAACATATATTAAATATTTCATTATACATTTTTAATTTTTATTTTTAGAGTGAATCTGGAGAAAATGTCTAGATTAGGGAGAAAGTCCTTCCTTATCCCTAAAGAGCAGTTAGCTACCCTGCTCAAAACAAAGAACTAACAGAATTTAACATTCCATTCTATGCAGCCGTTAGAAGCTTTTCATTAGTTGCTGCAGTTATTAACACTATTCCACTCCACCATCTCAAATGCAAGTCCGTTCTATTTATTCGTCACTCAGTTCGTAACATATGGAACCTTCTTAAATTCTTCTTATAGATAATCCCTGGTTATCTTAAACCTCTGCCCCTATTTCTGGTCTTTCCAGTGGCTTCAAATAGATCGTCAACCTCAAGTTTCTTATTATGTGTACGTAGTTTAAGTACTTTGGCAATATCACTGCTGAGTCTTCATTTCTCAAGACAAATCAATCCCAGGCTTATCACTTTCCCCTCTCTATTCCGTTTAACAACTTTGTTGCCTTGCTGCATATTCAACGAGGTGGTGAAGAGCTAAATGCATATCATGTTATTCATTTATATATTTATCATCTTTCACCTTAGCATCAATAAAAAACTATCTATACACAACGCTAGGGAAACAAATGGGGCTCACCAACAGGCCCTAAAAGTCAACAAATCCAGCTTTTTTGGACCAAGGAGGGAGTCCTCAAAGGCCTTACAGAGAATGGTGTGCTAGCCTCCCCCTCTGCTATATTGGGGGGGATCTTTTAAGTAGGCTGCTTCTATGCCAGTTAGGGCTTCAAAACCAACAGGCTTACAGGTAGCTAGTGCAGGTCCTGGAGCTCAGGTGTCATATGCTGTCTGTAGGACATCCCGTTTACCGAGTGGTGATTGCTTCTTGCACCAGTTCCAGCTTCAGAATCAACTTAAGATGTAGCTCAGTGCAGAGTACATGGCAAGAGCCCCACCTTGAATTGACAAAAGCATGGAGGCTGGGAAGATACAGACACAGGCATCTCACCAGGAAGAGATGGTTAAATAACTTTTAACCGGTGTTACCACCTGATTTCTGACAGCAACTCTTGGTCTAACCAATTGCTTAAGGTGTAAATGCCAGTTGCTGGCATCTGTAGAACATCCTCACTCTAAGGGTATGTCTATACTACAAAGTTAATTCAAACTAACAGTCGTTAATTTGAATTAACTTTCATAGGCGCTACACATACAAACCGCTAGTTCGAACTTAATTCGAACTAGCGGAGCGCTTAATTCGAGCTAGATAAACCTCATTCTACGAGGACTAACGCCTAGTTCGAATTAAGTAGTTCGAATTAAGGGCTGTGTAGCCACTTAATTCGAACTAGTGGGAGGCTAGCCCTTCCCAGCTTGCCCTGGTGGCCACTCTGGGCACAACCAGAGAAACTCTTCTGCCCCCCTCCCGACCCCGGAGCCCTTAAAGGGCCACGGTCTGGCTACGGTGCCCGTGCCAGGTGCAAGCCTGCCAGCACCAAGCCAGCAGACCCTGCACCTGGCACGGCATGAGCCAGCCACCCGTTGCCACCCAGCCTTCTGCCTCTTCCTGGGACCAGGCTGGCGTCTCCCAGGAGCCTGCCCGGGGCCGCAAGAGGCGGGCACCTGCCTGGTCTAGTGCGGAGATCGTCCAGGTTTGGGGGGAGGCCTCCAACGTCCACAACCTCCACACTAGGCACAGAAAAGTGGCCGACTAGGGCAGGATATCTGCCAGCCTGGCCACCAAAGGCCACTTGCAAACCCAGGAGCAGGTTTGCATGAAAATCAAGGTGGTCCAGTGAGACCCCCGACCCTGAGCCCTGAGCTTAGAATGGCCGTACTGGGTCAGACCAAAGGTCCATCTAGCCCAGTAGCCTGTCTGCCGACAGTGGCCAACACCAGCTACCCTGGAGGGGATGAACCGAAGACAATGACCAAGCGATTTGTCTCGTGCCATCCATCTCCAGCCTTCCACAAACAGAGGCCAGGGACACCGTTCCTACCTCCTGGCTAATAGCACTCCATGGACCCAACCTCCATGACTTTATCTAACTTCTCTTTAAACTCTGTTCTAGTTATAGCCTTCACAGCCTCCTGTGGCAAGGAGTTCCACAGGTTGACTATTTGCTTTGTGAAGAAGAACTTTCTTTTATTAGTTTGAAGCCTGCTACCCATTCATTTTATTTGGTCTCCTCTAGTCCTTATATTATGGGAACTAATGAAGAACTTTTCTTTATGCACCCTCTCCACACCACTCATGATTTTATAGACCTCTATCATATCCCCCCTCAGTCTCCTCTTTTCCAAACTGAAAAGTCCCAGTCACTTTAGCCTCTCTTCATATGGGACCTGTTCCAAACCCCTGATCATTTTAGTTGCCCTTTTTGGAACCCTTTCCAAGGCCAAAATATCTTTTCTGGGGTGAGGAGACCACATCTGTACACAGTACTGAAGGTGTGGGCGTACCATAGTTTTATACTTCCCCTCCTCCTTCTTCCTCTGCCTTCCCCCTTCCAGCTCCCTCCTCCCAGGTTTCCCCCTCCCCTCTCCCACCCTCTCTTTCCCCCTCTCCTACCTCCTTTTCCCAGTCTCCCCAGAGGTTAATTTCCCCCCCTCCCCCCCCAGTTTTGTTAAATAAAGAGAATTTCTATTTTTGAACACACGTGTCCTTTATTTTTTACATCAGGAAGGGGAGCTAGGGAGGAGTAAGTGGAAGGAGGTGAGGGAGGAATGGGGCACGAGCCCCTGATGGGGAGGACTGGGGTGGCTCTGCAGGCTCCTCGGGGTGGAAGCTCTTCTGCAGGGCATCCTGGATCCTGACAGCCCCCGACTGACCCCCCTGGATGGCAGCCTGCGGCAAGTACAGCCGGGCTGATGGCCGAGTGCTGTGATGTGCCAAGTGTGGGCACTCAGGGCACTCCAAAACAGGACTGCTTTGCTGTCCCTCATCAAGGTAGACAAGCAAGCAGGGAACCCTGAGAACTGTCTGTCCGGGGTGGGGGGTCGGGTCCCTTTAAGCACAGCCCTCGGCTAGCCTGAGACAGCAGCTCCACACTCTAAGTCCTAACCTGATGCCCTGCTGGCACTGCTTCCGGCCAGCCTTAACTTTGGTTCAGGGTCCACTCAATGTGGACATGCTAGTTCGAATTAGCAAAATGCTAATTCGAATTAGTTTTTAGGTCTAGATGCACTAGTTCGAATTAGCTTAGTTCGAATTAACTAATTCGAATTAAGTTAGTTCGAATTAGTGCTGTAGTGTAGACATACCCTAAGAGACTTACACGTTCTGTGCCATTTCTTCCAGTTGTTTCTCCTAAACCAGAGTTTCTTAACAAGCAGTCCATGGACCAGTGCCTGTCTGTGAAATCTCCTGGATTTGGCTTAGAAAGGCAGAAAGCCGGACCTGGGTATCAAAAAGGTTGAGAAACACTCTCCTAGCCTACCAGAATCACCTTCCTCTTCTCTAGGTTCAAGCTGCAGCCGCTTGCTCTCCTCTATGCTGCCAAGTAGTAACTGCCCTAAAACTGTTTCCCCTTTGCAGAGTAGAACCATTTTACATGCTAGGACCCCACACAGGCCACAGAATTGAAAACAGAATGTTTGCCTTTATTATTTTTGTTCTTTTAATATTTGTTCTGTGTTTCTATATTAGCACTTCTTGCATTCATCTTTGCTGAAATGCATTAATTTTTGTTGTCCATTCTTGATATTTACAGTAGATTTGATAGTGTCAGCTGCTTTTCAATATTAGATTAAAAAAAAAATCAATAGCATAAATCCATTCTGTACCATTTCCTCTTTTGTTCTTTTAAGCCTGCCAGGTTGGTTATTATGTGGCTATTTTTTTGGACAGTGCTTTTCTAGCATACCCTATATAGCATTTTAAATGCACTACTACTGTTAGGTTTAGATCACACATTGCTCTGTAGTTAACTAACATGAACATGAGGGAGGGTGGGGTGGATACTAGACTAATAGGTCATATTGGAGGTATAACGTCCGTGCCAAATTGGGTAAAGAATGTGAATGAGGCCAAACAGCAAAAATTAAGATGTTTGTACACCAATGCGAGGAGCTTAGGTAACAAAAAGGAGGAACTAGAGCTATTGGTCCAGGAAGTGAAACCAGATATTATAGGAATAACAGAAACATGGTGGAATACTAGGCATGACTGGAGTACAGGTATTGAAGGGTATGTGCTGTTTAGGAAAGACAGAAATAAGGGTAAAGGTGGTGGAGTCACATTGTATATCAAAGATGAGGTAGATTGTAAAGAAATAAAAAGTGATGGAATGGAGAAGACAGAGTCTGTTTGGGCAAAAATCACATTGGGGAAGAAAACTATCAGATCCTCCCCTGGGATAGTGCTTAGGGTGTGTTATAGACAACCAGGATCCAATTTGGATATGGATAGAGACTTCTTTAATGTTTTTAATGAAGTAAATACTCATGGAAACTGCGTAATCATGGGAGATTTCAACTTTCCAGATATAGACTGGAGAACAAGTGCTAGTAATAATAATAGGGCTCAGATTTTCCTAGATGTGATAGCTGATGAATTCCTTCATCAAGTAGTTGCTGAACCAACAAGGGGGGATGCTATTTTAGATTTGGTTTTGGTGAGTAACGAGGACCTCATAGATGAAATGGTTGTAGGAGACAACCTTGGCTCGAGTGATCATGAGCTAATTCAGTTCAAATTAAATGGAAGAATAAACAAAAATAAATCTGAGACTAGGGTTTTTGATTTCAAAAGGGCTAACTTCAATAAATTAAGGAAATTAGTTAGGGAATTTGATTGGACTAAAGAAATTATGGATCTTAAAGTGGAGGAGGCCTGGAATTATTTTAAGTTAAAGTTGCAGAAGCTGTCAGAAGCCTGTATCCCTAGAAAAGGGAAAAAAATTATAGGCAGGTGTGTTAGACCAAGCTGGATGAACAAGCATCTCAGAGAGGTGATTAAGAAAAAGCAGAAAGCATATAAGGCGTGGAAAATGGGAGGGATCAGTAAAGAAAGCTACCTTATTGAGGTTAGAGCATGTAGGGACAAAGTGAGAAAGGCTAAAAGTCAGGTAGAGTTGGATCTTGCAAAGGGAATTAAAACCAATAGTAAAAGGTTTTATAGCCATATAAATAGGAAAAAAACAAAAAAAGAAGTAGGACCGCTAATTACTAAGGATGGAGTGGAGGTTAAGGATAATCTAGGAATGGCCCAATATTTGAACAAATACTTTGCTTCAGTCTTTAATGAGGCTAGTGAAGAGCTTAGGGATAGTGGTAACTTAACAAATGGGACTAAAGATATGGAGGTAGATATTACCATATCCGAGATAAAAGCCAAACTTGAACAGCTTAATGGGAGTAAATCGGGGGGCCCAGATAATCTTCATCCAAGAATATTAAAGGAACTAGCACATGAATTCGCAAGTCCATTAGCAAAAATTGTTAATAAATCTCTAAACTCAGGGATTGTACCATTTGACTGGAGAATTGCTAATATAGTTCCGATTTTTAAGAAAGGGAAAAAAAGCGACCCGGGTAAGTATAGGCCTGTTAGTTTGACATCTGTAGTATGTAAGATCCTGGAAAAAATTTTGAAGGAGAAAGTAGTTAGAGACATTGAGGCTAATGGCAATTGGGACAAATTACAACATGGTTTTACAAAAGGTAGATCGTGTCAAACCAACCTGATCTCCTTTTTTGAGAAAGTAACAGATTTTTTAGATAAAGGAAATGCAGTGGATCTAATCTACCTCGACTTTAGTAAGGCATTTGATACAGTACCACATGGGGAATTATTGGTTAAATTGGAAAAGATAGGGATTAATATGAAAGTTGAGAGGTGGATAAGCAACTGGCTAAAGGGGAGACTACAGCGGGTCATATTGAAAGGTGAACTGTCGGGTTGGAGGAAGGTTACTAGCGGAGTTCCTCAGGGATCAGTTTTGGGGCCAATTTTATTTAATCTTTGTATTGCTGATCTTGGCACCAAAAGTGGAAGTGTCCTAATAAAATTTGCGGATGACACAAAGTTGGGAGCTATTGCCAATTCAGAAAAGGATCGGGATATCATACAGGAAGATCTGGGTGATCTTGTAAATTGGAGTGATAGCAATAGGATGAAATTTAATAGTGAGAAGTGTAAGGTTATGCATTTAGGGATTAATAACAAGAATTTTAGTTATAAGCTGGGGACACATCAGTTGGAAGTAACGGAGGAGGAGAGTCCTGGTTGATTATAGAATGACTATGAGCCGCCATTGTGACATGGCCGTGAAAAAGGCTAATACGATCTTGGGATGTATTAGGCGAGGTATTTCCAGTAGGGATAAGGAGGTGTTAGTGCCATTATACAAGGCATTGGTGAGACCCCATTTGGAATACTGTGTGCAGTTCAGGACTCCCATGTTTAAGAAGGATGAATTCAAACTGGAACAGGTACAAAGAAGGGCCACTAGGATGATCCGAGGAATGGAAAACCTGCCTTATGAAAGGAGACTCAAGGAGCTTGGCTTGTTTACCTTAACCAAAAGAAGGCTGAGGGGGGACATGATTGCACTCTTTAAATATATTAGAGGGATAAATACCAGGGAGGGAGAGGAATTATTTAAGCTTAATACCAATGTGGACACAAGAACAAATGGATATAAGCTGGCTAGTAGGAAGTTTAGACTTGAGATTAGATGAAGGTTTCTAACCATTAGAGGAGTGAGGTTCTGGAACGGCCTTCCAAGGGAAGTAGTGGGGGCAAAAGATCTGTCTGGTTTCAAGATTAAACTAGATGGGTTTATGAAGGGGATGGTTTGATGAGATAACATGATCTTGGTAACTAATTGACCATTCATTATCAGTGGGAAATAGGTCAATGGAGGGATGATAGGAGTTAGTATAGAGAACCTTCTGGGTGTCTGGCTGATGAGTCTTGCCCACATGCTCAGGGTTTAGCTGATCGCCGTATTTGGGGTCGGGAAGGAATTTTCCTCCAGGGTAGATTGGCAGAGGCCCTGGAGGTTTTTCACTTTCCTCTGTAGCATGGGGTACAGATCACAGCTAGAGGATTCTCTGCATCTTGGGGTCTTCAAAGTATTTGAAGGCGTCAATATCTGAGATATAGGTGAGAGGATTATTCTGGGAGGGGTGGGTGAGATTCTGTGGCCTGCACTGTGCAGGGGGTCAGACTAGATGATCATAATGGTCCCTTCTGACCTTAAAGTCTATGAGTCTGTCTTGTTCATCATACACAACTTGGCTCAGTTACTAGCATCCTGTCCAGAATGGGCTTTGGTTTCTAGTTTGCTTTCAGTGTATGTTCATGTATTTGCTGCCTTTTCCATAAGAGTGACTCAGCATCTCTTCCACTATGATAGTATAAATACAGACACAGCTTGCAAACCAGTATTTATCAACCAAGTGCGCTAAGAAAGCATATCATAAAGGCTTATAGGACTGATCTTGCTTCCTTTGAAATTAAGAAGAGTAGGAATGGACTATTCAACTATGAGGCTTATAATTCTATCCCTGGAATGTTTGCCCCACGAGTTTCTGGCATGTTATTACTAGCCTAGTATGTTATCACTTCAAGTTGCTTTGTAGGGATTTTTCTTTCGTCTCTTTTGGTTCTCCCCCCATCTCAGCAACATGCCCTCTAGTCAAGAAGGGCTGCAGGTGGTTCTCCCCATAGCCTTCCTACTGTTTTGGGTACTGGGAGGATTGTATTGGAACCACAGAAGGACTGGCTGCATTGCCAGTTACACATATTGGTAACTTTGTGCATTTTCTGTAGTATCATGATCTCTCTCCATTTACTAGGTTAGAGCTGGTTTCAGTTAAGCCGCTAAGAGAATTGATGAGAGCCGTACAGGACTTTTGTGTGTGGTCTCTCTGTCTATCCCTGCATGCTATTTGTCTGGACAAAAACAGCAATAAAAATGTTTTGTAGCAAAGCAGAGTATATTCAGGCAGCAAAAGGGTCAGACTGGACATGAATAACAGAAATGCTCAACTGTGACATAGCATTTCTCACTCATAGTTCTCAAAGCATTCGCCTATTATCCTCATTTTACAGACAAGGAAACTGAGGTGCAGGGAGGTGAAGTGACTTACCCAATGTCATGCAGCAGGCCAATGGCAGAGACAGCCGCAAGAGCCCTGGTCTACTGGCTCTCATGTCATTGTACTACACTGCCTCTTCCTGCATGCTTGGTGTAAAGACATTCAGCCTCCCTGTTTACAGGGAGGTACAGCTTGGTCCCTCTCTCTGTCCATTAAAGGTGCAAACCATCCTCTTATCAGCTCATGGAGTTGTGCTCAGTCACCCTCTCTCACCAACTTTCTCTTGCAACACCTTGCTCTGCTCCCCCATATTTGAAGAAGCAACAGAGTCCTCAACCCTGCCCAGGTCCTAGTTTGTGATGTTAAAGGGGAGCAGTTTCAAGCTTTCGGGCCTGAAAGCCAGTTGAAGAAGTGGGAAGGACACAGACAAGAGAAAAAAGATAACTACATTGCTAATAAGGGTATTGTTAAGGCTAGCTGGAGGCTGGCAAGAGGTACACTGGGTTGCTGCCAGTCTGCAGTACTAAGGCTGGAAAGGCAGAGAGCATTGGGGAGGCAATTGAATCCTACAGGCTCACCATCTTGGGATGGAGGGAAAACTTAAGACATTCCAAGCTGGGCAACTGGCTTCATTTTCAAGATCGTATCCCTGGTCTGTGGGGCTCTGCATAAACTGACAAGCCCGCTCTGTGGCTCTTATTGGTGCTGCCAGTCCAAGTGTTTTCCAGCCCCATCTGCTTCAGAGCATAAAACTATGTTGCTGTTGCCTCCCCCACCTTCGTCCTGCCAACCTCCCCCCTCCGGCAATAGTTGAAGCCAAGGGAGAATTAGCACCCTTTGCTATGTGAATATGCTTCACAGAGCAACTGCTCCTTAGCATCATTCTCTCACTTCTCTTAGCACATCCCACACAAGTTGCCTATTCAGATGTTATGGCAACGAGAGGCAGGCAAGTGGGACATACCCCAAAGCCACCTATATCCAGCCTTCAATGAGAATCTTCTCCCCTCTACACCATTCACCCCAAGGAGCAGAGGGGCCAACTCCTGCCCAGGAGACCAAAGATTTCTTACTTGTTTAAGAGAAGGGTGGGTGAAGATCACAGTTGCTGTTGTTGTTTTTAATGAATGCTAACAGGGAGATTTGTTTGGGAAACTGCAGGGCACTGATGAGAAGCAGTGACTCCATGCTGTTCAGCTATAAAGAAGTCTAATGGAAGTGTTCTAATTCTCGGAGAAATTAAGCAGTTCCTCTGCCACAGAGAGAGAGCAAGCGGCCACAAGAGACATTACAGAAGCTAGTCAGGAAAACGTAATTCAGTAAATGATTTTTATCTGAGGACAGAGCTAGTGTTAAGCTCCACTAACTCCTCTCATTGCAATGTGAGGGTGTAAAGAAGGGAAGCCAGTATCTTTAAGGAGTGTGAAACTCAATGATCCGTCTACTAAATCAGATGAAGGTGAGCTGCCAATTGTTCCCGTAGGGATAAGTAGGGCTTGAGCAATGAATTATGAGGATTTAGGCTCCTCACAGGGGAATTTTTTGAAAGACAAATGTAAAAGTTTTTTCTGGTTTTGCCCTAGGTACCTAGCAGGGAAATGGAAAGTAAAAAAAATTGTACTGTATACCCAGAGGAAAATCTTAAAGAAATGCTTTGGTTTGGTATAGCAGTATCACCAGAGTTTTTCAGAGTCTGTTGTAAATTGAAGAGGCAGGGAGGAAAAATTCCAGATAAATGAGGCAAGTGAGTGGGCAGTTCTGTAATCTCTGATGGGTTCCAAATCTAAGCTGTCAGATTATAAATGTGAGTCTTCTATCTCTATTGAAGGGCCTTTGTACTTCATTATTTATAAGGAATACTCCAGAAAACAAAGCACATGGTAAGGAAGGGCAAAAAGAAACCCCAACCTCATAGCTTTGGGGGGAAGAGTTATTTCACATTTAATTGACTTATGAGGAGAGGCTGAGGGATTTGGGCTTGTTTAGTCTACAGAAGAGAAGAATGAGGGGGGATTTGATAGCAGCCTTCGACTACCTAAAGAGAGGTTCCAAAGAGGATAGAGAGAGGCTGTTCTCAGTAGTGACGGATGGGAGAACAAGGAGCAATGGTCTCAAGTTGCAGTGGGGGAGGTCTAGGTTGGATATTAGGAAAAACTGTTTTACTAGCAGGGTGGTGAAACACTGAAATGGGTTACCTAGGGAGGTGGTAGAATTTCCATCCCTAGAGATCTTTAAGTTCTGGCTTTACAAAGCCCAGTAGAGGATGATTTAGTTGGGGTTGTTCCTGCTTTGGGCAGGGAGTTGGACTCAATGACCTCCTGAGCTCTCTTCCAACCCTACGATTCTATCATTCTATGATTCTGTAATTGTTTCCCCATTGATATTGGCCATAGGTGCTTTTTATTCAATTATATTGAAAATGTGCTCATGGGGCAAAAAAAATAGCAGAGGGGTGGTTAACAGAGTTTTTCCATCCTGCAAAATTTTTTTGAGGTTTTGAATTTTTTCCCCTTGTGAATCAGGACAAATTCAAAATCTTGAAAATGTTTGTGAACTGAAAATTTAAAAAATCAGTTCTAATCCGTTGAAATTTTGTTTTGCTTTTAACATATTCATTTTTAAAATTTACTGTAAATTAACATCCTTTTTGAACCAAAACATCATTTTGAACCAAAAATGGAACTTTTCATTTTGAAATGTCATTTCCACAAATTCAACATTTTTTTCAAGGTGCTGTCTGGAAATAGGAACATTTTGGTTTTTACAAATTGGTATATTTTTGACAGCAAAACAATGAGTCAAAAATTCCCGATGAGCTCTAGTGATTAATAATGTAAGGCTTCATTGACACAGAGCCCAGTGGATGATGTCTCCAAAGACATGACCTGCATTACCTCCTTTAGATATTCCTCTTTCTGAAGATTAAATTGCATCACTCACCTTTTGTGAAAATGATTCACTGGGATTTCAGCTTTCATAGCTCCCTTTCTGTTTCATCTATTATTCCTTTAAAAAAAGAGTATGGATGTCAGTGTTTTCAACTCTGCAAAGTTTTACTTGCCTTCTTTCCAAACTGAGAAAACACATTGACTCATATTGGGAGCCAAAAATGACTTATTTCTGCTAAACAGCAAATCATTTATTTCCGAGGTGTCCTTCTTCAGAATGCAATTTTAATGTACTATGTGTGCCAGCAGTGAAAAGAACAGCCATTACAAATTACTCTGGTTAGAGCTTTCCTACTGAGGTTCCTCACTAAATGAAAGCATTCAGCTGCAAAAACATATTGTACAAAAGTGTACAATATGTGTACAAACGGGGAACTATCCCGTTTGGAAAAATGATCAAAACAAGTAAAGGCACCAGACCAAAAGAATAACAGAAGGTCTTTAAATCAGTATTTTATAACATGGCCCTGTTAACATGTAGCCTGTTGATTGGATCCCTTTATTTAGTATGTCATGATGAAGGTAAATTTCTAAGATTCTCATACTTTTAATGTTCCTATCCTGTTGCAGTCTAAAGCATACGGTGATCTCAGGCTTTGGAATAAGAGTAGCAGTAGTTATGGGGCCTGGAGAGCTCCTACTTCAGATGCCTTAGGGAAGTTCAAAGCTCAGTGCCCTCCTTGCAATGCTGTTCTATTAAAGCCACTATTGCAGAGGTGGGATGTGTGTTACTGACGCTGTACTGCAGTTCATAACAGGAGAGTTGCATGGTTATAAAGCGCAAGATCTGACTCTGTCAGTCAAAAGCTAGAAGCCTACCGTTGACATCCTCTGTGATTATGTTCTTATCCGGTGCCCCCAGGGGTGAAAGTAGCTTAAATTTCTCACAGGTACTGTTGTATCACCGGGGCAGAGAGTTGGCAGGGGGTAGCAATAGGACAGTACCTATAAGAAATTCAATGTGGGATGGAGTGCGGGGGTGGAGAACTCAGGGCAGGGACTTGGCCATGGGGGGTGGCTCATGACAGGGGGTTGAAGAGTATGGGGGCTCAGAGCAGGGTTTGGCGATGTGGGGGGTGCAGGAGTCAGGGCAGGGGGTTGGGTTGGGGAGAGGGGTTGAGGGTGGGAGGTATGAGGACTCTACTTGCCCAGCCATCAGATCTCCAAGGCTAGCCAGAGCAGCAAGGACCTGCTGCTCAAACACCAAGATTGGCCAGGGCCACAGGCACTATTCTGCCCAGCTGCCAAAACCCTGGCGTTGGCCATGAAGGTGGAGGCCACACTGCTAGATCACCAGGACCGACCAGGCTAGCAGGGACTACGCTGTCTGGGCACCAGGGATGGAACCTAGGTGTGCTGTGGCTGTGCAGCCCAAAGTGACAGCAGCATCCCAAGCCCCATCCCCAGCCTCTTATTGGAGCGCCACACTGGGGCACACTGAGTTACTTTCATCTCTGCCTCTTGCTTACTATCTGAATAGCTCATAAATATACCAGTCAAATTGCCTTGAACTCTGCTATGAAGTAGAGAAGCATTATCTCCATTTGACAAGTGAGAACTGAGGCCCAAAGAAATTAAGTGACTTGCTCACTCACACAGAAACTCTGTGAAAGCTGAAAAGCTGTACTGAAAGCAGCAAATTGGAGCCAGATTCAGTCTCTTGAATCCCAGTCCACTGCTTAGGCACAAGATTCTTCTTCCTTTTAGGTGGACTGTTTAACATTGTGTAAGGTTAATCTAAAAGTAAGTGAAAGCTACTGAATAGAAAGAATTGTCCAGGCCATTCAGGCAGCATGAAAAACAACAAACTGTTTTGCTTCAAAAACAAGCACCAGTTGGAATTAATTCAGTTTTTAAGGGGAAACATTACATTCAAATTCAGATATGAAAACTGTCCACAAAATTAACATTGAATATTATTGGCCTCTGTGCAGTTTCACTAAGTACTGTATTTGCATTTATGAATGGGCAAATGTTGTATTAGGCAGATTTTTCCTTGTCAGATGGCTGTCTCGTCACACTTTCCTGTTGAACTCTATTATTATTTTAGATACTGGATGGTTTTGAGAGCATATAGTCTTTCTGTATTAGAAGGAGAAAAGAAATAACAGAAGCAACAGTCAAATTGTGCTAGCTATGAATTAAGGTATGAATCATGATCCAAAAGCAGTCATGTACAACAAACATCAATGTCTTGTTAGATTATAACATGCACTGTCTATATACATTAATAATAAGGGCTGAGGACTGTTACCATTAAAACACACTTAAGATGTCACTAATCAGGGAGGAAAGATCAAATGGTAAACATTTAAACATGCAGAAAGTGACCTGGGGCCTACTTACAGGAGAGCTAGTTGGTATTTTTTATACAGGTTCAAATACTTGAGTAATAGGAGCTAATGTTGGATCTGGCCATTGGTTCTTCAAGTCTGGTATCCTACTTCCAGCAAATTCCTGATGCCTCAGACGTAGGGAGACCTCTTTCCCCATTCCCAGAAAATATGTGGGCAATTTTGCAGTCAAAGAGGTATTGAGGGTGGATTCCTTCTTAACACCCACAGAAATCAGCAGTTACTTTGAAATATGAGCTATAATTATCTGAATGACCAAGAAGAAGAAATCTGCCCCTCGCAAGAGGGTTGGCACAAAGCCTACTAATTCCTGTTTGGGTCTGATTTTTGAGGGATAACAGGCTTGATCCTGTTTTCAGTTAAGTCCATGACAAAAATCTCCTTTACTTCAGCAATGCAGAATCAAATCCTGACTAAAGGATCATTGGTGCACATGTTTTGTACAAGACTGGTGTTACAAGGGTGTGCTTCTATGCAGGCCTATTGCTTTATAAGTATTTGTGTGGTACCTGAGTGCTAGTTCTATTTTTCCATGACTGCATTTTCATCTATATTTTAGCATTAATGTAAAATACTTTGAACCACTCACTGCACAAGAGGAAAACAATTTTAAATGTATTTTCAACAACACACAAGATGTGTCATGCTAACAATGTAGAAATGAATGGGGTTTTGGTGACATGGCCATAAAGTCAAGAACATCATTACAAGTGACCTGGGAAGTGTACTCTGCAATTGCAGGACCTTGGAACCTTTTGTTCACAAGAATTTGGCACTTGCTTCTCTGATCATTTTAGTTTAAATTAGTTTTCCTGTCATTCCTCTTGGCACAACTTTGCAATGAAGTGCAATACTGTTTTCAAGGAGGTTTATTCTGCCTATGATTCATGGGGCTAACTCTCATTTTACTGGCATAAGGCTTGCCAGTGGAACAATCAGCATTCATCCTGCTCTTCCACAATAAAACAAGGAAAGGGTCTCTATTGCAGTAGCTGCAGTGGGGCAAAGGGATTAGAGGATGGGAATTTATTTATGCCTCACTGTGTTTCTGTGGGTTTGGGTAGTTCAGCTATGTACCCAAACCATCAAAGAATCAGAAGGAGACAGACAGGGAGGGAAGAGTCTGTCCAGAGTGGCTGATCCTTATGTAGTCATTTAGTGCAGAAGAGTGGGGAGAATGTTGGTAGATCCAGGCCTTGTTTGATCCACCTCTTTCCACAGGTCAGATACCAAAAACAGGCTACTGAGGCTGCTTCTTTAAGAGACTCTATATGAGTTCCACTCATGGTGCTCATGAGAGTGAATTCTTTTGGCCAGCAATGTTGGTTGGGAGGACCATTCTTGCATCCTGTGTGTCTTCCCGCCCCATCCTGGCCCGATGGCATTAAGGGCATTAAAAGGCATGGAAAATTCCAAACTTTGTAACAGTTGATAGGCTAGCTGTCTCAGCCCCCCTGTGCAGGGGCTCTAACCACCATGTCCAAAGTAATAGCCATAGGGTTTGAAAATTGCCTTCCCTGTGAGAGTGCTATGCTTCTAAATTATGGCATTCTACATGCCTATTTTATTTAGCTCTGGGGCAACATACAAAAGTCAACATGGTTTCTGTAAATGGAATCATGTCTTACTAATCTATTAGAGTTCTTTGAAGGGGTCAACAAACATGTGGACAAGTGGGATCCAGTAGACACAGTGTACTTAGATTTCCAGAAAGCCTTTGATAAGGTCTCTCACCAAAGGCTTTTACGTAAATTAAGTTTTCATGGGATAAGAGGAAAGAGCCTTTCATGGACTGAGAACTGGTTAAAAGACAGGAAACAAAAGGTAGGAATAAATGGTAAATTTTCAGAATGGAGAGGGTAAATTGTGGTGTTCCCCAAGGGTCAGTCCTAGGACCAATCCTATTCAACTTATTCATAAATGATCTGGAGAAAGGGGTAAACAATGAGGTGGCAAAGGTTGCAGACTATACTAAACTGCTCAAGGTAGTTAAGACCAAAGCAGACTGTGAAGAACTTCAAAAAGATCTCACCAAAGTAAGTGACTAGGCAACAAAATGGCAAATGAAATTTCATGTGGATAAATGTAAAGTAATGCACATTGGAAAACATAACCCCAACTATACATATGATATGATGGGGGCTAATTTAGCTACAACTAATCAGGAAAGGGATCTTGGATTCATTGTGGATAGTTCTCTGAAGACGTCCACGCAGTGTGCAGCGGCAGTCAAAAAAGAAAACAGGATGTTAGGAATCATTAAAAAGGGGATAGAGAATAAGAGGGAGAATATCTTATTGCCCTTATATAAATCCATGGAATGCCCACTTCTTGAATACCGCATACAGATGTGGTCTCCTCATCTCAAAAAAGATATCCTGGCATTAGAAAAGGTTCAGATAAGGGCAACTAAAATGATTAGGAGTTTAGAATGGGTCCCATATGAGGAGAGATTAAAGAGACTTGGACTTTTCAGCTTGGAAAAGAGGAGACTAAGGGGGGATATGATAGAGGTCTATAAAATCATGAGTGATGTGGAGAAAGTGAATAAGGAAAAGTTATTTACTTGTTCCCATAATATAAGAACTAGGGGCCACCAAATGAAACTAATGGGCAGCAGGTTTAAAACAAATAAAAGGAAGTTCTTCACACAGTGCATGGTCAATCTGTAGAACTCCTTGCCTGAGGAGGTTGTGAAGGCTAGGACTATAACAGGGTTTAAAAGAGAACTAGATTAATTCATGGAGGTTAAGTCCATAAATGGCTATTAGCCAGTATGGGTGAGGAATGGTGTCCCTAGCCTCTGTTTGTCAAGGGTGGAGATGGATGGCAGGAGAGAGATCAGTTGATCATTACCTGTTCGATTCACTCCCTCTGGGACACCTGGTATTGGCCACTGTCGGCAGACAGGGTACGGGGCTGGATGGACCTTTGGTCTGACCCAGTACGGCAATTCTTATGTTCTTATACAGAGAGACCCCAGTCTTTGGCTTTGCTCCCTGAGATGGCAGCCACTACACCAGAAGAGTCTAGTCATGGCACATGTCATTCTTCCTAGTGCCTACAAAGTCCAAACAAAATCATCATGGGTCTCACCATCTTAGACTGAGTAGCTGAAGGGCAGACATTGTCCTGAAATTGGTACCGACAGAAGACCTCTGGAAGACTTCAGCATCAGTTCCAGTCCCATCCAAGCATGCTGGCAGAAGGAACTATGTCCTTTCCAAGGAGCTTGAGTGCTTTTATTGTCACAGAGTGTTACGTTTTCTTGTTGTAGCAGCTGTCCAGGAGAAGTCCAGATTGCAAGAGCTTCCCAAGTCAAGATATAAGGGAGAAAGACTCTAAAAGCTGGACCTGTTTGGACATACAGTCTACATGTTAGTCAGCCTCCAAATGCAAGTAGTTATCCACCAAGTGCTTCTGGCAAAAGGGTGGTTTTTCTTTCCCCAGCCTCACTCAGCCCCAGGAAAAAGAAACATCATCCATTTGGCATAGTAAGAGTGTTGTCATAGTATCTTAACAGCACCACATAATTCAGGTATTGTTCGTGACCTTTGCTGATAGGCTCACGGGGCAAGTAATAGCTTCCCACTGATTGTCAAAATGGCCCTTCAGTGGTATAAGGACATACTACAAATTAGACTGGCTCCACCTAACCCCTTTAGAGTCCATTCTGCTAGAGCTCAGGCAGCCTCTGCTGCCTTTCTGAAGCATGTACCTGTTTTTGAAATCTGAAAAGTGGGGTCCCTTTCAGCGCATGTCTCAGCTAGGCTTTGGCACCAGCACTCGGAAGCAGCTGGTGACCTGAAGCCCTGCCTGAACTGGTTTTGGGTGGCTTTATATGTGAGAGAGCATCCAATCAGTGTGGATATTATCTTTCAAAAAAGCAGATCGCTTTTTCGATGCACTTTGGCAGTGTGGATGCTCTCTTTTGGAAGAAGTTTTTCTGGAAGATCTCTGCCGGAAAAGCTTCTTCCGAAAGAAGCCTGCAGTCTAGATGTAGCCTGAAAGTCCAACCAATCTACCCACAAAAATGTATGCTGTCTTCTGTAACCAAAGTTCACATAAAGGAATGAAATATCCATCCTAATGTAATTTGAGTGCCTATAATCTTTGAAGCTTCCAAATATATTTAAGGGTTTATGGGAATACCGCTATACATTTTAAATGAGTTGATATGCACAAAGTGAGCCAGATCCTCAGCTGGTGTACAAGAGTGTAGTTCCATTGACTTCAGTGGCACTAACCCAATTCACTGCACTAAGAATTTAGTCAGTGTTTCTTTTTTATAGTGATAAGCATTAAGCATCCTTAGAAATAAGGACACTTTGTCAGTCAGAGGACGTCTAAACTACATGGCTCCGTTGACGGAGCCATGTAGATTTGTTGACACGGCAAAGGGAAATGAAGCGGCGATTTAAATAATCGCTGCTTCATTTAAATTAAAATGGCTGCTGCGCTGTGCCGACCAGCTGTTTGGTGGCACAGCGCTGTAGTCTGGACGCTCCGCGGTCGACATCAAAGGCATTTGGCGACCTCCCCGGTAAATCTCATCCCACGAGGCATAACAGGGAGGTCAACAAATGCCTTTGATGTCGACCGCGGAGCGTCCAGACTACAGCGCTGTGCCACCAAACAGCTGGTCGGCACAGCGCAGCAGCCATTTTAATTTAAATGAAGCAGCAATTATTTAAATTGCCACTTCATTTCCCTTTGCCTACAACCCTAATCTACATGGCTCCATCGACAGAGCCATGTAGTCTAGATGTGCCCACGGAGTAATTTGAACAACCTGCAGACTGCATCACAATATTTTGCTGAGCAATCCATCTCTTTTTATGATTGTTTACCTTTGCAAGTACTATGCATTACTACAATAGACCATTTTCTAGTAGTTACAACACGGTGGGGTGTTTGAGATACCACAGGTTTTCCATTAGAATTAAAGGAGGAAACAAGTATTTCTTGAGTACTGTTGCTTTGTAACTTGCACTAATAGTGACTGCAATATATTTGTGTTTTAATCAATATTGCCTCTCCATCCTTGCATCCTACAGTTGTGACCCAAAGCACCCTGAAGTCAGTAGAAGCTTTTCTATAGACTTAAGTGGGCTTTGTATCAGGGTTTAGGTCCTGAAAATTGAATGAAGCATGAGACTGTAATTTTACCAAATCTTAGGTCTGCATACTCCCCTCTGCTAGATTTTAGCGGGGGGGGGGGGGGGGGGACCCCCAATTTGCAGAATGGCAGATTTTGCAGCTGCTGTTCAGGGAATCCCAGCTATTCCACTCTAGCAGCCTTGTTTTCAACAGAAAAGGTTGCAGGTCACATCTTGTTCTGTGTGTTCTCAAGTGAAACGGTGAAAGTTCTAAACAGGAGATCAGAAATGAAGAAATATCAATACCACCCTGCACTGTTCATTTGCTAAAATTAGGATAAATGTCTGACTCTCAGTGTTTTCTGATTAACTGAATCCACACAGAACAAACAACATTAATTAGACAGGGAGAGTCAGGATTACACTGGGATAATCCAAGGAAGCTGAGATTTTGTGCCAAAATCATTGTAGTGACATGGAAATCAGCTTATATCAGTGGAAAACTAACACACATCCCCAGCTGAAATTCACTCTGGATATAGCCTACACTACTTCAGTCCCACTGAATGAGATGTAAGTGCTGCATAGACTTTGTGCAGGCCCTCTGCATCGCGGAGGAGTGTGGGTAAAACAGTCTGGGTGAAATCCTGACTGCATTGAAGTTAGTGGTAAAACTCTCAATATGGTGAGGTCTGAGACTATCATCCTCTGTCCTTAACAAGACTTTTAGTACAGTATTATTGCAAGAGTCATCAGTGGGAGGTAATTTTACATACAGTTTTGTGTGCGACACAGTATTGTGATACGGTAGGACATGCTCAGAATGGAGTTCCACTTTGCTTCTGAAGGTCCTTGCTTTTGTCAATTTAAACGCAGTATTTTGTATTTTTCTGAAGCAGTTTACTATGTGTGAATTTTCCTTGTGGTTTTTTTCAATGTTAGTTTAAACAGTCTCTTATCAAGGCATCTGAGTGCATGGTAAGAGGGAGGAATCTTGAAAATGTGTATTCAACAGTGGGTAAGATCTGTATTATTTGCTTCTTTTGGAGCCCTTCGTATCTAACATGGAAATCCATTTTTAGGCATTTATTGAGATCGTTTATTGTGCAAATATATTGTTTGGCACATGTGCAATGCTGAGTAAAACCAATTGTTTCTCCTACATGCCAAGGTGAGAGAGACCTTTTTTTTTTTTTGTTAAAAATCCAAGTTTCTCATTTCAAATTAGAGTGGTTTCCTGCAAATGAGTAATAAACGCCAAAATATTTAACCACCAAAAGTTTAAGAGGAGCAAACATTAGCCCGAATGTTTATTTAGGTACTAAATATCATAATTTAGGAACCTAACTTCTGGCATCCAAGTTTGCAAATTCTTACTATCATCCATATTAACTCAAATAGACTTCGATGATCCATCTTGGAACCACTCACATTTAAATAAATATTTATGGTGCTGTATGTGTTAATATACACAGTATAATGGCCAATTAAAGGAATGTTTTCACTGTGAAATCCACTGCAAAAGCGATATGTGTATTACTGCTTGCACTACTCCCATTGTGTTTTCCATGTACATTACAATTCAGCATTATATATTCCATGCTTGCTTGCCTCTTGATATGCTTAATAGTTAGTGCCTGATCACACACTCATTACAAGGCTATAGACCAATTGCAGTCTATTGGCCCTTGCTTCTGTAACATATTAGGAGGGGTACTAAGTATGAATAGGTCTCAGACTCTCCACTTTTTCCTGCCTCTCTGAGGCTACTTCTCTGCTGAAGTACAGGTCAGAATTCCATCTTTTCATGACGCTAAAAAACATTACACACGTTAAACCTCCAAGAGAGGTACCACACAATTTATTAAGAAATAAAATGTAATTACAGATTTTTCACCAAGTGTTTGGAATACTTGTGAATTATTTTCTAAAAACTATTATGTATTATCTCTGTTGGCATTTTCCCTGCACAGCTTTCCTTACGTTGTTGCTATTACATACCTTTCGATGCCTGGCACACCTTAACATACCCATAAATACTCCTCTCCAGTCTTCTCTCAAAGATGTCTTCAAAGTCTCTGCAGTATGGCATCAGCATGCATATGTGTCACCTAACCTCCTCAGAGCCAGAGAAGAATGGCAGTCCAGCTCCCCTCCAAACTCTGCATCATCTCAGCCCAAAAACATTAATTTAAAGAAGGCTTTTGTAAATAAGCATTGATATGTTAAATGCTTTACAATTAATATCTAATTTATGCTATTTATTAGGTGATCTCATGATCATTGACTTGTTTCATGGTCACTTTTTCAGCCAAGCAGGAGCTGAGGGATGTGACATGCAGCCCAGTACAGGTCCTTTGGGACAGGGCACTGCTGAATGGAGGTAGCTGAGGGGCTTTCTGCCCTATCTGAGCTAGATAAGAAACTTTTTCTGAGTCTCTGAGACTGTCTATACTGCAGCCTTCTTCCACAAAAGCTTATACAAATGAAGCACAGAATAGAATATTGCTGTGCTTCATTTGCATAATTAATTAGTAGCCAGTTTTGCGCAAGAGGAGCTGTGCCTCGGAGAACAAGAGGCAATGTCTCAACAGCATTGGGCATCTACACAGCTTTACCATCTTGTTTAATTCCTAAAACCAGCAGGGCTGGCCTTACCATGAGGCGAACTGAGGCGGCCGCCTCAGGTGCCAGACTGTGGGGGGGAGCACCACTAGGACCCAGAGTGTAGAAAATTGTGTCTGCTGGTGGTGCATATGTATTCTCTCTGCAGTACCATGAGAGGAGTAGAACAGGAAGAAGGCAGAATTGAGACCTTTCAAAGTTTTGGTCCAAGCAATGGGACATGGGGGGCGTCATTTGAGCTCCCTGCCTCAGGTGCCAAAATGTTGTGAGCCGGCCATGAAAATCAGCAGTTTGGGAGTGACGTGCACTGTGACCCAAACTGGGCGAGTGTTGGGAGGGGGAAACAATCCTTGTATGTTACGTTTTAAGTGATTTCGCTCGCTGAGACTCCATCCAGATAAGCCCGAGCTGATGTCAATGCACACTGTGTACAAACCTATTTTGTTTTCCTTTAATATTATGGTCACCAATTATCTAGCAAATGAGTTTAGTGGCAGCAGTGTTCACTGAAAGAAGGCATTTTATACAAATATCACAAACTAATTTCCCATTTAAATTTTTTGGGACTATAAAGAACACAGGAGCAGGCCCAAAGCCTGATGGCACCTCTTTGATTATTGTATTGTGGTTTCTTTCGTGCCTTCATTGTTCTTGCCATTTGTCCATATTTTGAGAGATTTTAATTTCTTGCCTATATTTTTACCCTTGCTGAAATTTCTTAAAAAAAAAAAAAAAAAAAAAGCTTTATCTGTGCCTCATTTGCTGTCATTACCACTGATTAAGAATCCAACTGAGTCTGTTTGTTCCCCTGGTAACATAAACCAATGCATGTTGTTCTATATACTAACCCTTGCTCTTCCTCCTTAAATGGGTTTAAAAGTGTTTAGGGAGGCCAGAATTCCTACTGTCATTGAAGCTGCATGCTCCTATTTTAATGCAGTCAAAATAGCAAATTGTTCTAAGTATATCAATAATCAGTTCTCTTGGGGCTTTAGCCAGTGTCTTCCCTGGTACATGGAAGACTGCCTTGGCATATCCTAGGGCTACTTAACACGCGGCCCATGGGCCTCAGTGTTTGCGGCACACAGTGCAGTTTGGGTTTACGTGGGGCTCAATATGCAGCCTGCGGATGGGATCCGTTGACCATGGCCTCCATTGCAAACATGCTCCACAACAGCGAGGCGTCTCCCAGGTGTGGGGAGCACTGAAAGATGTAAGTGAACGAGCTGCCTGAAACAGACGGGTACAAGATGTCGGTGTTTCTAGCCCCCAAAGGATTTCCCCACATGGGCAATCTCTCTTGGACAGAGTTCACTTTAAGCTGCTGACTCCTGATCCCCCTTGGCCTAATTGGCATGTTGGAGACAGACCCAGAATGCTGCAGGGAGCGCCAGGGCATTGTGGGAAGTGCTGGATGCTTAGCCTTGTGGGCAGAGCCTGAGAGGCTCACACTGGCCATGTTTGGAGTCCTGCCTCTGTCCTGCATGGAGCAAGACACTCTCACGTGGGGACGTCAGCCCTGCTGGGAATCCAGGACAGGGTTCCCGGACACCTGTCCCTTTTTGCCTCTCGTGTCTGGCCTGACTCGCCCATTCCCTGCCCGCTGCAGGTTGGAGCGCTCTGGCTTGGAAACTTTTTCTGAGTAAAATCACTCCCAAGAAATGCACAACCTGAAGCTTCAAGCTAAACACCCAAAACCCGGGTATACAATTTTCTTTTTAAAAGTGCTGTCATATGGGTGGAAATCGGGTAAACATTGCATTTTATTCATATCAGCAGAACTAACTTAAATGTGGCCTGCATGTTGTGTAGTCTTGCCTTAATCATATTCATGCCCGTCAGTGTGAAAGAAGCTATTTGCATATATTTGCATATATACTTGCATGTATATGCAACCACACTTAAGTTGTGACCCTCGGCCTGTGCTGTATCATTGTGGCCCCCAGGGCTTCCAAAGTTGAGTAGCCCTGCTTTAGGTTGTTTGATCCAGTAGTGCAAGTATCCTCAAAACAATGCTTATTTGCTCCTTTTATCATCTGCATATTACATACCGAAAATTATTATTCTGTAGCAAAGCTGTAACATTATGGGCCTCATTCTTGCAAGAAGTTGTCATTTTCACCTTGTGTAATATGAATGCCAAGCAGTTGTGAAATGCACCTATATAAGACTTCTGCATTTTTTCACACTACTCAGCACTTATGAATCAATGGCTGCACAAAGTGCAAGGCAATGGAGAACCCAACCATTAGAGCCAACTCTGACCTAAAATACAGCCTCTTTGCACCCACTGATCTCATAAAGGAGCCATCCAACTGCCGTAAGCAGCTGGGGATTCCCCCCACATGGTCAATCCCTCTTGGATAGAATTGACCTTAAGCTGCTGACTCCTGCTCTCCCTTGGCCTAATTGGCATGTTTGGGACAGACCCAAAATTCTGCTGTTCTTTCTTCTGAAGCTCCAACCCTTCCAGGAATGCGGAGCTGCCCCCCACCCTGCCCAGGGGCCCAGCAAGTCTGTTGGTCACTCGCAAGTGAAGACAGTGCCTCCCAAGCTTCCGTGTGAGTAGTGCAAGGTTAGCTCGGTCCTTGGATGCATCCTTGGCTCACTAGCCCACATTGAAGTCCATGCTTTGTTCTCTTCAGTGCTGTTGTAACCTACACTACAGTGCTAGCTCAGGTCGGCAGGCCTGTGCATAGCTTTTGCTGCTTAGACATGTCCCTGATGTCACTTGTTGATAGCAATGCAGCTACCATTATATCCCAGTGATGTATGTGATGCACATAGATCCTTTAGTGAGAGAGGCTGTAGGAAGAACGTGTGATGGATCTACAGAATAGATCACTGTTTATGCCATAGACTCTATCTAAATTATTTACTACTTTAATATTTTATGCAGTCATTCTTGTTTTCTTCCTATAATCTTTTTATGTATATTTTCATTAACACAGTAAATGGCAAACTAATTGATGCATGACAATAACACAACCAGCTCATCAAAAACATTTCCAGACACTGGGGGCTTTGCATCTCCAAGCGAGATAAATAAAATATGGTTACTGCCTAAATTGCATGCTAAGGAAGTAAAGATAGTCATATCAAAAGCAGGTGCTGCAACTAAAGAAAACTTCTAAATGAAATGATAAATTAAAATCATTGCCTCTAAGCATCTTTCCCTTCAGTCTCACAGTTAAAGTTTTTAGCATCATGCATCTTCCATTGCCTTTTCAGCCTTTAATTATTGTTACATAATTGGTCTGATTCTCCAGAGCTGTGCATTTTGTGCAGTCACTTACACCAGAGTAATATGTGTGTCAAACTCACCAAAAAAGAATAGATTCCTGTTACAGCCACTTTGCATAGTTGTGAATGATTGCATGGGACAAAAGGTAGAGGAGAATGAGCCCCAATATGTATGTAGTTAGGTAGGCCAGAATGAATACGTGTAGACTTGCACCAGTGCTGACCTGAGTGTCTGGCCAGTTGGTTCTACAAGCCAATAGAAAAGATGAGTGCCTCTATGGATGGAAGTTGAAACCTGCGTATGATGTATCACTCTCTATGGCTACAGTCCATAGATTATATGTAAGCCTTAAAGATAGGATTTTCAGAAGTGCTCAGCGTTAGCTTCATGTTTCTCCTATTGAAGTCAATAGTCAAACTCCAAATTAAGTGTTTTTTTGAAAATCTCACCTGAAAACAGGCTGAACCTCTCTAGTTCAGCAACACACATGGTCCAACATGATTTCAGTTTGCCAGATGTTCACTTACCATGAGTATGTCCAAGTTTCCTGCGGTCCCATAAAGTTTGTTTACGGTCATCTCTCCTGGCTCTCTGTGTTCTGTGCTGTTATTTAGCTCTAATTTACCCCTAAATGTCTTCTAAGAGCCCAGTAAGCAGTGGAAGTGTTGGTAATGCTGTTAGATAATATTGACCTCCTGTCATTCTGCAAATTCTCTGGTGTGGCCCTTTTAGGTAATTGAAAACCGCTATCATGTCCTCTCTCAGTCGTCTCTTTTCTAAACTAAACAAACTCAATTCTTTCAGTCTTCCCTCCTAGGTCATGATTTCTAGACCTTTAATCATTTTTATTGCTCTTCTCTGGACCCTGGAGTGAAGCTTGTAGGAGAGAGTCTAGGGATCAGGAGTTCTGTAGAGAACTGCCCTTCACTGCAAAAATGCTCCAAAATTGCAATGGTTTTGAGGTTGGAATAAGGACTCTGCCCTGTGTGGGAGTACCTGGTATTAAATGAGGCTATTGATGTAATAGGCCTCACAGAAATTAGGTGGAATGAGGATGCTCAGCAAGACACGATAATGCCAGGATGTATAATATATAGCAATGACAAGTAGGTCATGCTGGTAGGGTAGAGACACTATATATAGAAGTAGGAATATGCTACCAATCAGCTGACCAGGATGGTGATGGTGACTTTGAAATGCTAAAGTTGATTAGAGCATCTACATTGGCAGAAAACCCAATAATAATGAGAGACTTCAACTATCCCCATATTAACTAGGTACATGTCACCTCCGGACGGGATGCTGAAATAACATTTCTTGACACATTAAATGGCTGCTGCTTGGAGCACCTTGTACTGAAATTTACAAAGTGAGAGGCAGGGACCTTGTTATCTCAAAAGGGACGGCTGAGTCACAAAGAAATACCCTGAGTGATGGAGTGCGGGTGTTTCATACCATGACAACCAATAAGCACACCATAAGCAACCAATGGCAGTGGGGTACCAGAAGGTGTGAGAGCTGTTTTCCAGCCTCAGTGAGGTACAACCTGCAGGGAGTGAGCAATAGCAAAGGAAAGCCATTAGCAAAAAAAAAATTAAATATATCAGAAGCAGAAAGCCTGCCAATTGGTCAGTGGGGCTACTGGATGACTGAGGAGCTAAAAGGAGCACTCAAGGAAGACAAAGCTTTTGCAGAATAGCAACATGAATTCTTTGCAGCAGTCTTCACTTCAGCCAATGAGTGAGGATCCCCACACCTAAACCATTCTTTCAGACAGCAAATCTGCGGAACTGTCCCATATAGAAGAGTCAAAAGATTTTGAAACTAACTGATGAAATAAACAGTAATAAGATACAAGAACTGCGCAGTCCTGTGGAACCTTAAAGACGAACATATTTATATGGGCATAAGCAGGGCTTGACAAATGGCAGCAAAATCTACTCGCCAGCCCCGCACTGCGCATGCGCAAGACCCGCATGGTGCATGCATGCGCTGCCGGTGAATGGGGTAACCGGCTGAAATCTACTTGCCCCGGGTGAGTAGATTCAGTGATTTGTCGAGCCCTGGGCATAAACTTTCATGGGCAAAGACCCACTTCCGTTTCCCCATCTCAGAAAAGATATACAGGCTGGACCTTCCTGGTCCACCAGGCTTGGGATCTGACTGGTCCCAGATGAGGGATTTTGCCAGACCAGAGGAGGTCATTCCTGTCCCCCACTCTCCTGGCCCTGCCCTGCCACCCCACTGGACTTGTCCGCTCCTGCAGGCCAGACCACGGATGTTGCCAGACCAGAGAGTCCAATTTACAGAGGTGCAACCTGTATTAAAATTGGGAAAGGAAGAGCAACAAAAATGATGAGGAGTCTGGAATAGCTTCCATATGATGAAAGATCAAAGGGACTGGCACTGTTCAGCTGAGGTGAGAGGGGAGGTATGATAGAGTTCTATAAAACCATACATGGTGTGGAGAAAGTGAATAAGGAAGTGTTATTTACCCCTTCATATAACACAAGAACCAGGGTCACCTGATGGAATTAATAGGCAGCAGGTTTAAAACAAACAAAAGGAAATAGTTCTTCATACCATGCACACCATAGGTGATGGAACTAGAGGAGATGGGGGTGCTGCCCCACCCTCTGGCTTGAAGTGGTTTCCATTGTATACAGGGATTACAGCTTGGTTCAATGGTTACACACACACACACCTACATATAAAAATTGTTCCCCTGGTGCACAGTCAACCCATGTGACTTGTTCCCGTGGGATGTTGTGAAGGCCAAAAGTGTAAATGGGTTCAAAAAGGAATTAGATATGTTCATAGAGAATAGGTCCATCAATGACCCAGTATGGACATTCATATGTTTTTATCCATGATTGCTGTAGGCTTTTCTTTCAGTTGCTTTGTGGAGAGTGTTATACAGATACAATGGCCACCCGCTGAAAGTCTGTTGTGTTCTTCTGTTAAAAAAAATATACCTAATAGAAACAAAGTAAGGAGCCAACCGAGGGACTGCATAGGTCAGCCAGCCATTCCCCAACATGAAGTGGGATACAGGGCTCTGGGAGAGGACACACACTCTTAATCTCCACAGAATGTGTCAACACGGAACCCAGTTACTTATACTGTGTGCTGGCACCATATTGTTTGAAACTGCAGTTGCATTCTAATTATTGCCAACAACACGGGATATTCCTATTTACAAAATATTTATTGTAGTTGTTTTTGAAACTGTTCATTCAGTGTCCTAAGTGTATGTGCCCATATTAAGACATGGCAATAATTTAGGACCAATATTCAAGAGACTGAACCCTCATTAAAGTAAAGTACCAGTGTCTCCATCCACCCGATCACCTTCTTCCTATGCCCCAGAAAAGCCAGTCTTGCAATGTCCAGTCTTGCATCAAAAGCAGGGGAAGGTGCAGAATTACAATTTCAGGCTTTGGCAAATTGAAGCAAGTAGAGTTGCACAGTTGAGGACCCTCACTGAGAATGCCCTGCCATTAGCACCCTCATAATCACACCAGGGGCTACTAATTGAAGTGCTTCTGATCTTGTGAAGTGTTGGAAGCACATCACACAAGGCAAGTTGCAGTCTCCAATGACCTACAGTTGGTAGACAGACAAGCTGCACCCAATCCACTTAAAGCTCTATGGGCCTGATCCAAAGCCCACTGAAGTCAATGGGGATCTTTCCACAAATGTCAGTAGCCTTTGGATCATGCCTCATATGAAACTCCATGACCTGTGTTGCATGGGTCTAGCTAGATGATCACATTGGTCTCTTCTTGCTCTGAATCTGTAAACAGTTGATATTTTTTTCTTGAGAAATACGAAGAATATTTGTTAGTAAATGAGAGTGTTTAAATATTTAAAACAAGTCACCTCTTTCAGTGTGCATGAGTGGATGGCAGTGGAACAGAATCTCTGCGCATACAACTGAATTGATTTTTACCAAGCCATATTCATAAAACATGAAGATAAAAACATTCAATGTTCATAATGTACTTGTGCGGCCAAAATAATCATAATGCACAGCATACTGCTATTTAAGAAGCAGCTGCCTCCTAAGTATGCTTAAGGGGTATTTTAATGAAGAGGTCATTTATCTCTAGGTGATTTCACATCCAGACTGTGCTGTGACTACAGTAATTCCAGAGGTCATGTCTTAGTCCTTTCTTGTTTCCCATAAATTCTCTGCACTGAGGCATTTATCTAACAATATTCATTTACAGCAGCCTTTGTCAGCTGCCTATTGGTAAGTCTTCACAAGTAATGGGCTTTTTCCTTTGAGGACTGTATTGTTTTGGTCTAGACACTTCTGATGACACACCAAGAAAAACATTGAGCTACTTTGAAAAATAACTGGGAAAATGTGGGGAGAGAAATCTGTTGAGAACAAGCTGTCATACTTGGAAGAATTTTGAGTATAAAAATGCCACATTTACCTCTGCTCACCTGGGGCTGTATTAGCATGATATTTAGAAGGCACCAAAAATTAATAAATTTAGGGGTGGTATTTTTTTCAACAACAGCCCCTTACTTATCACTTATTTACAAGCATATATTCTAATCCCAGCTGAACCACTGACTCACCTTGGACAAATTTCTTGACCTTCTTGTACCTCAATAAAACACAGCTAAAAAATTGGAAACTCCTCTAAAGCAATATAAGACCTTCTAAAAGCTCCTCCAAAACAATATCAGCCCTTCTAAAAGCAATAACATTACATCATTTCTGAAGAGCCCATTTGTGTGTGGAGGGAAAGGGGGGAATGCACCTGAATCAGATTGGGTCTCCTGTGTGCTGTGAAAATAAAGAACAAGACAGCAAAACACAGTCCGTGCCCACAAGAGCTTGCAGAGTACAAAATGGAACCCAACTCAGGCAGGTAGTGGGGAAAGGGCTGTAGCACACCAGAGCAAGTGGAGCAATTACGGTGATGAATGGCAAACAGAATACTTCCTTCATTTTTAACCTGGTGGTTCATATAATTGTTTGAGGAGTGGGAGCTCAGGGTTGAAGTGGAGAGAAAAAGGGATTTTTTAAGTAAGAGAGGAAGATAGATAAAAGAAGAAAGCTGAGAGGCAAGAGGGGAGAAGCGTAAGAGAAAGGAGGTTGTTGGGGTAGATGAGGGGGAAAGGGATGAGGATCAACCGACAGCCAATTGCAATACAGCAAATGAGAAAAAAATCAGGCCATGATTCTGCAGGGCACAAAGTGACCTTAGTAGACTGAGGCAACCAACCCCCCGAATCCAAGTTTCAAGGAGGAGTTGATGTCACCAGGCTATGAAGCGTATTCCTGTTATCTGCTGCTACTTCCATGTGGAGGAGCGCAAGAGTGGCAGAGGACTTAGTGATCTGGTGAGTCTCTTAGGCTACATCTACACTGCACCATTATTTCAGAAAAAGCTATTCCAGAAGAAATACTCCAAAATAGCACGTCTACACTACAGAGAAGCCTGAAAATTAGTCCGAGGCAGGCTCCCCTAATGTGGATGTGCTACCTCGATTTAGAGCCCCAGGAAGCACTGGGGAGTAATAACTTTGAGTGGGTTGGGGGAGGAGTTATTTTGAAATAGCAGCAGTGGAGCATCCACACTACAACTATTCCGAAATAGCTATTTTGGAAGAGACATTATTCCTCGTGGAATCAGGTTTAGAAACTCCAAAATAAGCTGCCAGTTATTTTGAAATTATTTTTAAATAACGGACTAGCTGCAAGTCTCGCAATGTTATTCCAAAATAACGCTGCTGTGTAGAAGCACCCTTAGGGTGCAGGACTGATCTAGAAGGCCAAAGGCCCTGACTCTAGTTGCTGTGGAGAATAAGCTATGAGGGTCTAGTAAGGACTATAGCCTCTGCGATACCCACAGTAGGTTCTAATGCCCACCTCAATGGTGTTACATGTTGGATTTTACGTTGCCTAATTTGACAAGGAGCATTCACACTACAGCACCACCTATGTGATATGGAACATAAAGTATATGAGATAGCTATGTATGCACTTATAGGGCAGGCACATATTTTGGAGGAAGTAATATTTTCCTGTAAAATAATGAATTCTACTTTTAGTCATTCTGATTTGAGTGAATTACTCCCATCCCTCCCCTTTTAATCATACTTTGGGGCATTTCATTTAAGCAGTGGCTGAGGTTTTTCAGCCTGCAGTTTGATTTTCTTACTTTAAAGCCAGCCTGCACAATGCAGGGGAAATCCTTCAGTTCTGACTCAGACTAGTAGTCAATCCCTTAAGTGACATTTTGGGAGCGAGGAATGTAGTATACCTGGGCCCTCTGTTTCTTTCTAGCAAACTACAGCCCCCGATTTTGGGTCTTCACATATTTGGGCATTCACTTAAAATTTACGTCTGATCTTCTTGAGCTGTATTAGCTCTAGCACAAAATTAGGTCCTGAGTTGGGGACATTCCTTTGTCCTTTAAGTGAAGTTAGTGTTTGTGAAAGTCATAGAGTGAATCTGCTATGAACCTGCACCACGATTTCAGCTGAGGCAGAGATTAGCAACTATGTAAGCTTCTCTTTACTACCCCAATATGCCTCAAACATCCCCAATCAGCGGCCAGCTCTAGAAGAGACAGTATTTCCTCACATGGGGATTTCAAAGTAGGAATAGAACAACATGGAGACATAGCTACTAGGTTCATTAGGGCCTGGGCTGATACCAGAAGACACAGGATACCCTTCTGCTGGTAATGACATTCAGACACTACGCACAGGCTTCTGGGACCCAATGATTCAGGGAGAGAAAAACCCATACATCCTCCTAAATTTCCTGAGTGAACTAGTCCTAGGATGGGCAGATTCAATGTAGCCCTTGGTATGAAAAAAACAGAGGAAAACAAGCAAATACTGAAATATAAAAAAAAAATGTGTCTTTTAATGCCTGGGATTTCCCTGAGGCAGATGAAGCACAACTAGGCACCAGTTCTGTGGTGACACCAGGGCTACTTCTACACTGCAGGCTTCTTGTGCAAGAATTTTTTGCAGAAGAGATCTTCTGCAAAAAGTTCTTGTGCAAGAGCACATCCACACTGCCATGTGCTTTTGCGCAAGCGATGTGCTTTTGCACAAGCGAACGTCCACAATGGCATGGACGCTCTTGTGCAAGAAACCTCTGATGGCCATTTACAGAATGGCCATCAGAGCACCTGTGCTTTTTTTCCGATAGGGGTTTCTTGCGCAAGAAACCCTGTTATCCAGCCACACCCACCTTTTTGCACCAGAGCTTTTGCACAAAAAGGCTTATTCCTCGTAGAAAGAGGAATAACTCTTGTGCAAAAAGCCCTGTCTTCTGACGATCTACTGTACTTTTTCTTGCGTAAAAATGCACTTGTAGTGTGGATGCTCCGCAAGTTTTTGCGCAAAAACTCTGCAGTATAGACATAGCCCAGGAGTAGGCTTCTTCTTTGTTCCTGCAACAGGGTCTTCCAGTCCTTCCCTTGGAATGTGTCAGGCTCCCTCACCAGGAGCTGCCCAGGGTGGTGTGTGTCTGTAATTAGCAGGGCTTGCCAGCCGTGCTGTCCGGCGATCTGCGCATGCACAATCCATTCTGTGCATGCACAGATCGCCGGAACCCAGCTCTTCCGGGTTGCAATCTACTCACCCCGGGTGAGTAGACTGCATTATTTGTCGAGCCCTGGTAATCAGAGTGAGGGAAGTGAGGTTGAGAGGTAATAGTTATTGTTGCTGTTTCTGGGTATGGTGAGTGTCAGAAGATGTGTCAAGGCCCTTCACTGTGCAATCAAGGCCCTTCACTGTGCCCAAAGAATTGCTGACACTATGGGCCTCTACCTGTGTCTACAAGGGGAAACAATATAACCATGTAGCTCCAAATTATACATACATTTAAGAAAGAGCACATAGTCAATTATCCTTAAAATTACATGTACCTCTAGTGATGGGGAAATCTCACAAGGTTCCATTTGGAAAATTACCCACTCCCTCTGAGAATAAGGATCAAAATGAGCCATTAATCTCCCTCCCAACATTCTATCAGTAAATCCAACTTAATCATGGGACTTGTGTAAAGTGATATGCAAACCTATTTTGCAGTAACCCTGTGATAAATTAGCTGTGTGCAAAATTTTATCAAAATATTTATTGCTCCAATTTCTTCGTGTTTATTGCCAAATTTGGAAACAAGCAAATATAGCATAGACAACAACAACATTTTTTACTGACATCCAAATATGTCATTAGGCTGCAAATTTTATCTTCAGATTATAAATCCCTGTGTTTACATTTTGCATTATACTGTATTTGCATGCAAACAATTTGTTTGACACATGCCATTTTAGTTTTGCAATTGTCATAAAACCAGTGACTCTAGATGGTTAGCTTACAATGTTTACACCTGCAAAGATGTCCTACCATTGTGTTCTTGACCCCTCTATCCAATCCCGGCTTTATCACCACCTCTGCTCTCTGTTTGACAATAAACATCACATTTACATTGATGACACCAAACTTTTTTTCCCATCCATCCATCCATCCATCCATCCATCCATCCATCCTTTGTCCCTGCCAACATCTCCACTTCTCTGTGCACGATCTCTGTCATATATTCCTCAGTGATTGGCTCCACTCAAATTATCTCCAGAATATTGTCTCCAAGGCTGTGTTCCTTCTTTTAAATGAGAATAATTGCCCTAATGCTCTCTAATTTCTTCCATCTACCGCCTTGACTCTGATCTCTCCTTGTGAGATGTACCAGAAATGATCCATCAGTGTTTATTTTTCCATCTTGTCCATTATCTGCAGGACCTAATATAGCTGGATTTGGATAAACAATACTGTTCATTCCTGCCCTTATCTTCACTTTCTCTCTGTCCTTATCTATAATCCATGCACTCCCAACCTCCCACCTTGAGTACCACAGCTTCCTCTGGGCTGGTCTCCTTTCCAAATTTCAACTTGGTCCTGAACACTGTGACCACCAAGAACTCTCAAACATAAACTCATCATCCTGACCCTTATTTACCTTCCCGGGCACCACTGCCTCATTAGAGCTGACCTCACCAACTTCCTTTTCCTTTCTTCCATTCATTGAACTGGTTATGGGCAAAGCTTAGTCCTCACTCTGAGTCTCCGACAGTGACAGTGCCTTTAGCAACATTGCACCTGTCTGATGGAAAAGCCTTTGTCTTAAACTCAGTTTCAGTGAGTCTCCAGCCATTTCAGATCCTGCCTCATTACCCATCTCTTCTCTTTTCTGATTACAGGGGAGGCCACTAGCTTAGTAGCTAAGGCAACAAATTGGGCATCAAAAGGCCTGGATTCTGCTCCCAACCAGGTCACAGATCTGTGTGATAACTTTGGGCAAGCTACGGAACCACTTGTTTTCCCAGCGCTACAATGATAATAATGATACAAAGAACTTTCAGATATGTGGATTAAAGGTGCACCTTATTAATATTATAGTTATTCATTTTGACCCCCTACCTCCACCTTTCACCATACTCTTATGTGCTTATCATTTTCGGCTTTATAATCCCCTCTATGTGTTCAATATTTTTGTGCAAATGATGGCTTTTGCAGCAGACTGAAACTTGTCACCCGTCTTGTAGGAAAGAGATGGTATAAAAAAAGGCATTCTAATTGATACGACACATGCAGGACTTGTTCACCACTCAGGTATAATAATATTGCCTTTCTTTCCTTGTTTTAGGGAGTGCTGCCGATTTTTTGGAGACAATGGCTTGACTATGAAGGTGTTTTTTACCAAGGCAGCACCCTTTGGTGTTCTTTGGACACTCACAAACTACCTGTACTTGCATGCAATAAAGAAAATAAACACTACGGATGTCTCCGTGTTGTTCTGCTGCAACAAAGCTTTTGTGTTCTTGCTTTCATGGATCGTTCTCAGGGACAGGTTCATGGGAGTGAGGGTAAGTGTCTCCTTCTCTCTGTCTCCCTAACTCCTTCGCTTTAACCCGCTTCCATTTGGCTCCTTCAGAACAGCATCTGACATTAATAACAGCAGGTTTCTCTGCTCTTTTAGAGAGGTGAAGTTATGAGATGAGTCAACATAATATCCTTATGGTGCTTGCAATCCTCTGGCCCTGTAGTCTGTGCAGAAATGCATTTCATTACAAAACAAATCAGCACTGAGAACCATCACTGTGTGGATATCTCTCAACATTGCAGCCTCCTCTTCCTAGAACTTGCTCTCTTTGCTAACTGTTCCTTCCAAATGAGATAACTTATCCCAGACTATGACAGGAAGGATAACTGGTACCCCCATGTTGTCATGAACATTTATCATCCTTTTCCTGTTATCTTTCTACTACAAAGCACTGAGCCTAAGGTACTTAGAAATTTTTAAAATTGTGAATTTCTCTGGGTGCTTTACATGTCCTTTTGCATTTTCGTCCATATTCTGTGAATACATGGGTGCATCTCACATCTGCCTATGACACAAGCCCTGTGGAATTAGAGTATTAAGTTCTGTGTCATGCCTGATTGTGGACAGCTATTGATATAAACACAGATGTGGCTAATTCAGCTCCTTTTTCTTCAATTATCTGTTTTATATCTTGTTTCTGTGTGGAAATGGGAGGGAGGACACCAAAAATGTTCCTGCAGTGAGCTCAGCTATCCATTGCATGGCTGCACAGTTTGGGCTAGAGTTCACAGAAATCTTGTGAATGAACACTACATAACACAGCCTGTATAAGACACACTGGCAGGTGAAGAGCTGGAGAGAACTACCTGGTCTAGGCTATGTCTCACAGGCTAGCAAGAGGAGGGAATTCTGGGTGGGAGATCTCTGCGGTGTAACATTGTGGAGGTTGGAACTTGCCAACATGGCTCCTAGGAAGCACACCTCCAGTAAATTCTCCTGGCTGTGGGCACACAGGTGGGAGACAGAGCTTTCTCTGCAGCCTGCCCATGCTCTGCATAGACCCTGCAGCCACAGACTATGGTCCAAGAGGTACTACCAACACAGCTTACCCCTTCCATGGGTGACATGGAGGAGGGTAAGCTTTGAGGGAAAATCTGATCCAGAGTTGCCTTTGCAGTTGTTAGAATTAAGTCCTGTCTCCATTCAGCCCTTGGAGAATATTCCAGCAGCCCTTAGCACCAAAAGGCAGTTCTCATATTCCCCACTGTCTACAGAGGCAGCTCTGATCAGCAGCTGTTACTCATGCCTCCTGCCCCAAGCTATTCAGCGGGGCTGAAAGCAGTTGCAATGTGAAGACACTGGGGATTTACGTTACACCCCGTTACGCCAGCCGAAGTGGAGATGAGGAGTCTGCTCTCTTCTCATTAAGCCTGGACAATATTTCTCTTTTGTTTTCGGGGCAAGTTTAACCCCCAGGATATGCTGAGATTAAAAAATTACTTTAATAGAAGAATTTATTTCTGTGTTATTGAAAATCTTGAACCACATTGTTATTATTGCAGCAGGGCCCTGAGGCTACAACAGGGAAAATTACAAAAGGTACCAGCAAACCATCCAGCTGTTGTCTGCACATTACACTTTCTGACTGACTTGACAATGTACTTATTTTAACCAGGAGGAAGGGAAGGAAGAGAGTAACCAACAAGGGAGCCTCAGTTGAAGAGCTGTAGTGATTTTAGGGGGTGACTATAATGCTGGTTTTGTTGTCTTTTGGATAAGAGAAACAAACGATTGGGACTGTTAGTTAAGACCCCATTGTTCTGGTCAAACTCTAGTGGAGAACATTTACATCCTCCCCTCTTTAATTTTCCTGCATTTGTAGTTGGAGACGGTGTTCTTAATGACTTTCCAGCGCAGTGTGTAGTGTACTGCTGTACCCTGTTAAACAACTGATGTTTCACTCCTTTAGGTGGCTGCTTTTCTATGATGAGAGATGCAAAGATTGTAAACATACATGTGCAACAGAGTAGAGAACTTTGTAATCCTGCGTGATGAAAGGCAGTGTGTAAATGGAAGTTACTGGTAATGATGGATTCACGTCAGACAGTTCACATCTGGATACTTTTAAAAATCTGTCTGTCTGTGTGCATTTTGCACTCCAGCCTGGACGATGTTCTTTGACATCCCACTTGCTTGCAAAGAAACATAAGCCACTCAATACAGCCAGCTTTGGCCCCTAGCAGTGGTGTATCCAAAAGGGGACACTTGGGTGGCCCTGATTTCAGATGGGTGGGAAATGATGGGAAGCGGGGGCAGGAAAGATTGGGCTGCCTCTCACCAACCAGTCTTGGAGAGAGTAGGATAGAAGAGAGGTCCCGGGAGCAGGTTAGGATGCTTGTTCCTTTGTACCTGCCCACTGCTGTTGCTGGAGAGCAGTGGGTCGGGACACTTGAGAACAGAAGAGACTAGCGTGTATGATTATTTCTATGGGATAGTGACCTCAGGGTGGGTTTGTAATGGGGCTGTCTCTCCAGAGCTTGGATCCTAAGTGGGCGGGCCACAACCCAACCAGGCCCACTTGTGGCTATGCCCCTGGCCCATAGTCAGAACCTCTGTGTCCTCCTGCTTTCAACAGCAGCAAAGAGGGAAAGCAGTCAGCACGCAAGTAACATCCTACAAAGCTAAACTCACTCTGAACTGGGAGGTGTTTCAGAGCCCGCAACTCACATGGCCTCAGAAATGTTGTGTAACACACACCACTAGGAGCCTGGAAATCTTAAATTAAGACTCAGCTTTCATGTAGCAAGTTATCAGCATTATTAAATATATGCCCTCTGGCTGGACAGAACTAAAACTTCTGGAAGTCCTGTGTGAGCATACACTGGGGCTTGTGTGAACCTATAGATAGATGGATTCCTCAGATAGGTCCCTTGAATGCTGGCTCTATTTGGTTGTTCCAAAGTTCTGGTCAGGAATAGAGGGGGTTTTCCCTAGACATTACAAGGACCAAGAGTTCCAAATCTGGCAAGCCTTTCTAGTTCATTAGAAAACTGATGTTATTCTACAGTATCCTGAGGGCTACACTTTAGAGTTTATTTGCTACTGCTATTATTTTGTAAGTATTTCTTTAGATATCATCCAAAATAATATATGACCTTTCACTTTTGGTTTTTACACAAACATGCACACACCATGTTTAGCTTTTGTCCAAGTAGAACAGAAGACATGTATTTCCTTAACACAAGTTGGTCCAATGAAAGATATTACTTCACTAGCATGGTCTTCTGTAACATGTGGCAGATAGCTACAAAGGAAATTACTAACTTCAGAATTCCCTTCTAGAGCACCATTCCCCAACACTGGGTCGCCTTTTAATCACAGACATTGTTAGGAATTGTGTAAATATCTGCAGCCAAGAAGCTATGGTGAGTCAGGATTTCAAGCAGAATATACTTGCTTGATAGGCTGTAATGCTTTCAGAGAAGGTGGCTGTGTCTACATTGGCACCCTTTTCCGGAAAAGGGATGCTAATGAGACAAGTCAGAATTGCAAATGCCGTGGGGGATTTAAATATCCCCCGCGGCATTTGCATGAACATGGCTGCCGTTTTTTTCCGGCTAGGGGCTTTGCTGGAGAAAAGCGCCAGTCTAGACGGGATCTTTCGGAAAATAAAGCCTTTTCCAGAAGATCCCTTATTCCTGATTTGTCTCATTAGCATCCCTTTTCCGGAAAAGGGTGCCAATGTAGACACAGCTAATGATGGGAAGACTTAAGTTTAATCCAACACAATCTCTGGTGCACGTGACATCCTTAATAGGCAGGTGGGAGCCTCTGCAAGAGAAAAATCACTAGAAGTCTGGATTTAGTTGCTTTAGACTTTGACGGCCATATTCCATTTTCATTCTATAGTCAAAAGCATTCAAGAAAAGAAGCCAACTGCTAATTCAGCATACATGTTACTATATATCTAAGCATGACATGTCAGTGTGACTTGAGTCTAGAAATGCACACCAAAAGTCAGTTGGTATTGATTTTAAGAGTGTACTTCCGTCTCCTAGGATTTCCACCCACTGAAATTTGTAGCAAAACTTAAACCATTTTTCAGTTCATAAATGCACTTTTGGAATTCCAGTCCTACAGAATTGCTACTCTTGATAATTCACAGTTATCCTGGTATATTAGATAAAGATGGGTGTGAGTCAAAATGCCATATCTGAGTATCCCCAACAGTTGGTAAAATGTGGATCAAGATTTCCATAGCTCACACCCCTCTCATCATTAACTACAGGTTGTACCTTCCTTAACCGGGACTCTCTGCTCCGACAACATCCATGTTCCTGGACCACAGAACCCAGGCATAGGAAAGTCTGGCTGTGGGGCAGGAGCGCAGCAAAGAAGTCCTGAGGGGAGCCAGCACAGCGGGGACTTCTGGCCCCAGGAGCCAGGTGGTAGCAGGGGGCTGGCAGTGACCAGGGAACTCTGGCCCAGGGAACCACATCTGGGCAGGCAGCAGCGGGATTAGGCTGGAGCCCTAGCCAGGGGCCATGAGGGGAGGGACCTCTCCTGGTCTGGCAAATCCCCTCATTCGGGGCTGGTGGGCCCGAGGGTGCCAGACGAGGAAGGTCCAACCTGTAGTTTATAAATCCTTTTGGTGTCATCCAAGATGCAAGAGGCTATTGGATTTAAGATTAGGGATCTTTTAACTTAATACAACTTGAGCTCAATCTTGCACAGTGCTTTCAGGATAGACACTAGCAGCTCCATCTGTTTACCCTAACAAAAAGAAGATTATCCGGTAACTTTATCACAGTTTATATGTTTCTACATGGGGAACAAATATTTGATAATCCGCTCTTCAGTTTAGCAAATTAACCTAAAGCAAGATTCAATGACCGGAAGCCAAGGCTGGGCAGATTCAGGTGGGAAATACACCATACATTTTTAACATGGTAATTAACCTTTGGAGCAATTTACCAAGGCTTATGATGGGGTTGTTGTCACTGGCTATTTGTAAATCAAGACTTGATGTTTTTCTACAAGATCTGCTCTAGTTCAAATCAGAATTGTTGAGAGAAGTTCTATGGCCAGTGCTAAGCAAGTCAGACTAAGGCCATGTCTACACTGAGAAATAAAGTTGAATGTATTAAGGTCAATTTTTTAGCACCCAGTTTTGTAAAGTCAAAGGTGCATGTCCCCACCAGGCACAAGGCTTCAGTGTAGTTGAAAGTAGTGCATGTCCAGCAGAGTGGCTACCTTCGACTTTGAGAGTGATGCACTGTGGGTAGCTATCCTGTTGCATTCTGGGTTATGCTCCCAGTGCATTCTGGGACCAAAATTGTGCAACAGGTGGTTCTGAGTACATGTCATCAGCATCCCATAATGCACTTGTTTCCTCCCCCCACCCTCTGCAATGGCAAACAGTCTTTTTGCACCCTTTTTTCCCCTTGGTTATTCACGCAGATGCCATAGCAGCATGAGCATGGAACCCATTGTGCATCAAAGCATTGACATTAACTACTGTGCGCCTAATGCTAGAGTATGTCCAAAGTGTATCCAGAATCCACCGGAACAAGAACGCATCTCGGGAGGCCATGAACACACTCTTCTGCGTAGCACTTGAGTTGAGTGACTGGCACATGCCACCAGCATTTGATCCTCTAGTCACAGTGTAACGCCAGTTCTGATGCCATCAGACAAGCACAGACTGGTGGCCCCACATTGTGATGCAGCTATGAGATAATCCTCAGTGGCTACAAAACTTTTGCATGCGTAAGGCCATTTTCATGGAAATTTGTGAATTGCTTTCCCCTGTCCTGAAGTACAGAAATACGAGAATGAGACCCACTCTTAAGATGGAGAAGTGAGGGGCAATTGCCCTGTGGAAGCTTGCAATGCCAAACAGCTGCCAGTCAGTGGAGATGCAATTCGGTGAGGGGAAATCTACAGTGGGGGCTGTTGTGATTCAAGTAGCCCAGGTAATCAATACACTTCTGCTATGGAGTGTATTGTGGCACTGGGGTTATTTAACTGTGGTGAGGTAATAGATGGAAAGCACATCCCCAACTTGGCATCCAGCCACTTTGCCAAGGAGTACATAAACTGCAAGGGGCACTTTTCGATGGTGTTGCAGGGGCTGGTGGATCACAAGGGCTGTTTCACCAACATCAATGTGGGATGGTTGAGAAAGATGCATGATACACGTATCTTTAAAAATTACTGCTTCTTTGGCAAGCTGCAACTTTTTTCCCAGACTGGAAAATTACCATAGGAGACGCTGAAACGCCAATAGCGATCCTTAGTGATCCCCATGGCTCATGAAGCCACATATGGGCAGCCTGAACCGCAGTAAAGCGCAGTTCAGCTACCGGCAGAGCAGTGCATAATGATGGTAGATTGTGCTTTGGGGTATTTGAATGGAAGGTTCTACTGTCTACTGACTAGTTTAGACCTCACTGAATGCAACATTCCCATTGTGGTGGCAGCCTGCTGTGTGCTCCATAATATTTGTGAGAGTGAGGTGGAACATTATCTGTTAGTGCGGGGAGAGGAGGCGCGGCACAGCTCCTAGCCAGGGATTTTGAGCAGTCAGACATCAGGGCAATAAGGAGAGCACAATGAGGGGCAGTGCAAATCAGCGAGGCTTTGAAAGACAGGTTTATGCATGTTGCTGGGCTCAGGTTTGGGCTCTGGCCTACGGGCTCTGGCTACTGACACCGGACTTGGGCTCTGGCCCTGGCCCCCCTGCAGCCAGCCTTGCCGTGGCTCCACAGGACCAGTGCTCCCCAGCTGCTGCCAGCCTTGTTGCCACTGGCCCAGCTGGGGTTCCCAGGACCATGGCTCCATGGCTACTGCTAGCCCTGCGGGGTTCCTGGCTCCATCACGGGGCTTCCAGCTACACCGCCAGTTCCCCTCCCCGCTATGGGGCTCGCAGTGATGCCAATGGGCTCCCAGCCACACCACTGGCCCCCTCATTGTAGGGCTCCTGGCTATGCTGCTGGCCCCTCGCCGGGCTCCTGGCTGTGCCTGCCATTCCACAGATGTTGCCATACCAGAAAATCCCAGTGTAGAGAGGTACAACCTGTACTTAATTCACAACACACAACCAATTTTCTCAGCTAAGCTCTTCTCCCAAATTAAAGAAGACTCTATGCTCATAGGGTAGGATTTTCAAAAGCACTTGAGTGACTTAGGAGCCCAGGTGCTAATTAAAGTGTGCTCCTAAGTCTCTTAGGCACTGCTGAAAATCCTATTCAAAATGTAAACATTCTTCTGAGTCAAAAAATTCTGATCCACCTCCCATTCCTTTTCATCTGAATACACTCACTGGCTGACCTGTAAAATGTTCAGATGTTCTTTATTTTACTGGGTTTTTCCCCCCAATAAACTCCTTCCCCCTGACATCTCCCCTGGATTTTAACTCCTTCCTGGGCAATTCAAAGTCATGTATTGTTGGCAAACACCTGCTGCAGGGCCCACCTGATGCCAAGATGCAGTGACGGAACTGAATTTCCCTCTTCAGATTTATCAGGTGACACTGCTCTGAAGAGCAGCTCCTCTCTTGCCAGTTACTCTGAAACCTGACACAATCACTTCTTCACTGATCCTTGCATGCAGTTTTTCAGTCAGCTTGTGGGCCTTACACTTGCTCTTAAGACACTAACAGACCCTGCTAATAACAATAACACTTGAAGAAGATGGTGCAAAAATGCTGCCCTCTCATTCAGAATGGCTATTAAATATTTTAGTCGCTGGAGTGGGGCTGCTAAATAATATTTCCTCTGTTTCTTTGCTTCTTACCAGATTGTGGCTGCTATACTTGCTATTGCAGGGATAGTCATGATGACCTATGCGGATGGATTCCACAGTCATTCAGTTATTGGGATAGCGCTTGTTGTGGGATCTGCCTCAATGTCGGCTCTTTATAAGGTAAAGACACACAATCCTCTTCAGGTTAAAAAATGCTGACCACCTCGTGTTAATAAGTTGTCTCCACTTAATACCAAATGCGGCCTCTCCTAATCTTTATGCAGTGCAACATCACATGCTCTTTTTATGAATACCTACCATAAGTACAATGACCAATTTAACATTGGAGAGAAGGACTTATACATGTTGACATCACTGGTCCTTATTTAAGGAGCAATAATTGCCTACTTTTCAAGGGGGAATGACTCCCACCAAAGAATTAATCTGCTGCAATGCACTTCAGTGGGAGCTGCAAGTGCTCTGCACCTCTGAAAAACAGCCACCTTTCCCTTAGATGCCAAATTTTAGCAATCCACCTCTGAAAATGGTGTCCAAAAACTTTTTCAAGCTCTTGGCTTTTGAACTGTCTGTGTAGCTTTCTGACGTAGACCCTGATTCAGCAATGTACATAGCACAGACCTAACTTAGAGTATTGATTTCAGGCGATATATAGTCACATGCATCAAATGAAGGCACTAGCTTATGTGTGTTGCTGAACTGGATCATCAGTCTGGGGGGAGGGAAAGATTCAGCCTTCTATGAGGCTACTATAAGTACCCCAAAGATTGTCAGAGTCCTCAAATAAAAAAGAGAAGTCAAGCCCAGATACTGTAACTCTAAAATAAACAACCAGAAGAATATTTCAGAAAACTCCAAACTTGGATGAGTCTGTCTTTAGCCATCAGAAAGGAGAAGTGACAGAGCTAATTCTACTTTTGGGGCTGTATTTCCTTTTGTTTCTAGAATTTTAACAATTATGTTAAATTTAGATTAATTAACTAATAAAATAGTCGATGGGATTTCCAGCAATTATTCAATTAGTCTATAAGTTCAAAAGCGGAAACCCTGCAGGGAGTGTGGGACCAGCAGGGGACTCCCCGCTGGCCCTGTGCTCCCTGCAGCACCTGAGACTTTGAAATGTACAAAAGCCCTGGCAGAGCTCTTGTACATTTCAAAAGGAAGCTCCATAGAGAGTGCAGGGCCAGAGGGGGCCCCCTGCTCCCTGTGGGGCTTCTGCTTTTGAAATGTACAAAAACCCAGCTGGGGCTCTTGTACATTTCAAAAGCAGAATTGCAGGAGAAGCACAAGCAGAGACTGCTTCAGTCCCTGCTTGCACCGTTTCCACTGTGCCTCTACCTCCCTTGCCCCCCGCAGAAATGGTGCTGGGGGGAACCGGCTTTTAAGCCAGCTCCACCAGCACCGGCTCCTGCTCCCCCCACTTGCTGCCTCTCTCTAATAGAGGTAGCAGGGGAGGGGCAGGGGAGAAAGCAATTACTCAATGTCTACACTGCCAGTTTTTGCAGCAGAAAATATGTTAATGGGAGACTCATTTGCATGAGCCACGATCTCTTTTGCATATTTTCTGCTGATCCGGTTTTCCGCAAGGGGTTTTTGTGCAAAAACAAGCTGTGTGGATGTTTCCGTTTTGTGCAAAACCCCCTTTTTGCGCAAGATCCGTATGCCTCAAAAAAGGAGGTATACCAATCTTGTGCAAAAAGGGGTTTTTGCATGAAAAGGAAATGTCCACACTGCTTGTTTTTGTGCAAAACCCCCTAGCGCAAAAATGGATCGGCAGAAAATGCAAATGAGATTGCGACTCATGCAAATTAGACCCTCATTAGCATATTTTCTGCCGCAAAAACTGGCAGTGTAGACATACCCCTAGTCTCTTACACCCCTAATTTTAACCAGTTTCTCTTTTGTTCAGAGCATGGTGTGATTATTGTCAGAAATGTCAGGAGTGGCTGGAAATTAAAGTCCACTCCCTCCTAGTCAGTTCCAACAGAATGGATTTTCTGGGTTGTGGTTTGGTTTACTGATGCTAAAAGGGGCATATGAAGCCATAAACGTCAGGTTATCCACATTACAGATTTTCCCATCACCAGCTGCAAAAAAGCTGACACTGGCTCGTTGTCCCAGTCCTCTCCTGCAGCCTCTTTCTTAGCCGTCTTTGTTATACAGACACAATCCCTATCTGCTTCCCCTGTTCTCACTCCTTTTCTTGACACAGTGAAATAACCAAACAGACTGCCCAGAGGGTGTCAAATCAGGAGTTCAGATTCACTAAGACCTTCTTATCTATAATGAACTCAGAATAATGAGTATGAAAAGTAGCTGCTTTGTCCTGCTCTGAGAGTGAAGATATTTCTGACGGTTTCCTACCACTGACAGGATTTTGTGTGTTGTATCAGATGTTCTCAGCAGAATAAGCTCACAAAGTAATGGAGAGATGGTGGCTAATAGTTTGCTAGCAGTGCTGCTTTGGTTAGATTCTAACCTCTTTAGATTTCATGTGAGACACACCAGTTTGATGTAAGACAGAACATTAGTGTGTTTAAAACCATCGTGAAATAGTCTCAGAGAGGTAGCCATGTTAGTTTATATCTGCAAAAACAACAAGGAGTCCTGTGGCACCTTAGAAACTTAACAAATTTATTAGGGCATAAGCTTTCATGGGCAAAACCCACTTCATCAGATGAATTGGGAGTGGAAGTTACAGAAACGGGAAGAAGTTGCTTCAGTTAATGAAGCTAATCGAGTCAAGATAGAAGTGGGTCATACACAGCATTAGGTGTGGAGATGTGAATATTTGGAGAGGGGAAATTGCCTTTGTAATACATTAATCAGTTGAAATCTTTATTCAATCCTAAATTAATAGTGTTGAATGTCCAAATGAATTCTAGTTCATCTGTCTCCCTTTGTAATCAGGTTTTGAAATTCTTCTGTAGAAGGATGGCTACTTTCAAATCTATTACTGAATGTCCAGGGAGGTCAAAGTGTTCCCCTACAGGTTTATGTGTGTTACCATTCCTGATGTCTGATTTGTGTCCATTTATCCTTTGGCACAGAGACTTTCTGGATTGGCCAATATGTCTGTCCAAGGGGCATTGCTGGCACTTGAAGGCATATACCACATTAGTAAATGTGCAGGTGGATGAACCCCTAATCAAGTGGCTTATGTGGTTAGGTCGTATGATGGTGTTGCCTGTGTAGATATGCAGACAGAGTTGGCAACAGAGATTGTTGCAGGGATAGGTTCCTGGGTGTTTCTGTGGTGCATTGTGTGACTGCTGGTGAGTATTTGCTTCAGGTTAGGGGGCTGACTATAGGTGAGGCCTGGCCTGTCTCCCAAGGTCTGTGAGAGCAAAGGGATCATTTTCCAGGATTGGTTGTACATTGTCAATGACCCAATTCCACCCTGCCCTGATTAGCCTCATTAACACAAGCAACTTCTTCCTTATATATATTCCTGCTTCTGTAACTTCCACTCCCAATTCATCTGATGTGGGTTTTACCCATGAAACTTATGTTCTAATAAATCTGTTAACCTCTAAGGTACCACAGGACTCCTTGTTGTCTTTTTCATAGTGAAATGGGAACATGGAACTTGCTATTCTAGAACAGTACAAAGGATCAGTTAGTTTAGCAACACTCAGGCTCCAACAATCAGTCACCCACACACTTTGCATGTATCAGGGCAAGGCAAAAGCTGCAGTGCACCTAGGATGATATGTGCTTTGCTATTCCACAGCAGGAAATGTTTGACCCCCAATGTGTGATGTGAAACAAACCATCTGACAAGTCAGTTAAGGAACAACAAATGGGCCTTCTCTCTTCCATTCATTGTATTATATCTCTTTAGCATGTCACCTCTGACTTCTCTTCTCAAAGTAAACAGACAAACGTTCACAATCCCTTTCTCTTTGTACTGCTGATGTTCGCTGTGCTGGGCCTTTTCTGTTTCTGCAGCATCCTCCTGTCTGAGATAAGGTTACCAAAGCCCAGTGACCCCTCGGCACCAGGATTAAATACTGGTACCTGCTAATGGCCAGAACTCGTCCTTTCATTTCTTTAGGGACGGTGGATTCGGTTCCATAGCTCACTGTTAAGGGAAGTGTGATAAAATACTGTCATCAAGGGACAAGCCTCGCTTTCTTTACCTTAAATGTGGCCCTCCTTTCTACAAAATGTAAACATGTTTCTGACTGATTCAAATGAGATATTAACATGTCGTTCATCCTATTGATCTATTCACTAAAAACTAAATAGAATTATTGAATGGTAGCGATTATCATTCTGTAGAAGAAATCCTGGACCAAAGTTGGGTCTGACATACTAATGTAAATGCAATGCAAACACTGAAGTCAATGGTGTTACTCCAGATTTAAATAAGTAAAACTGAGAGCAAAACTGAGCCCCTCAGTAGTTACATAGGTTGAATGCTTTAAAAATCAATATTTGTCTTCTTTTCTTCCCCACAGACCAAAATGCCTTTTATAATTCACCACCATCAGAAGGGGAAAACCAAATATTTAACACTCCCTATCTTTTTTAGTACATTTAACGCAGCATGCTAAGGGGAATGGGGTCTGGTCATGAGGACATATGGCCTTTCATGAGCAATAGGATTTAGAGAGAGTTCGCACACATGCTAGGTGAGTGAAGACTGTTGCCAACCACTCAGTGAGTGGTTTGTCATTGAGTTCCTAGCAGAGAAGAAAATTTACGTCATAGACTCCACTGCCACAATTGGCATTCTGATTGGCAGGTGATTGGAAGCAAAGATGATTGGTGTGGAAGAGGCACAGAAGCTGAATTGCCATCACATCCCTTAGAGTTTTATTTTTTCTTTTTCTAAAGAGAATGTTACAAAGAAAAAACAGGTTTAAAGGGAATGTGTTGAGGAAGTCAAATGCCTCTCCAGAAACTTCTTGTGTAATTCCTTCCTGTTTTGCAGGATAAAAATTGCTCCTCCACGTACATATTTTATGCTGCATTAGTGGTAGCAGCAGCAGACATAATCCTTGCATTAGTATATTGCTAGAGTGGAAAAGGGTCAGCTGACCAGGCATGTTTTTGAGTTAAAGCAAATCCACTTATTGTTTCTCTTGCAGGTTTTGTTCAAACTTCTCCTGGGCAGTGCTAAATTTGGAGAAGCTGCCTTATTCTTGTCTGTGTTAAGTGTCTTCAACGTCCTTTTCATCACCTGTATTCCCGTCATTCTGTATTTTACCAAAGTGGAATACTGGAGCTCTTTTGATGTTATTCCTTGGGGGAACCTTTGCGGATTTGCAATTCTCTTATTGAGTAAGTAAATACTATACATTCATAACACCCCTGATGAGTTATATTGCCTAATGGACATTTAGATATTTCTGAAATTATGTAGATTTTTTTTCCTTTTTTTTTTCTGCTCCCAAAGTTTAGCTTGAGAAATCATCCAGAGGGCCTTGTACATGACTATAAATATAGGGTAGAATCCTGTGATTATTGTTGGGGATATTGCTTACTGTCAGGGCTGTACTGTGCTACTGAAAGAATGATTTGTGGGTGAGATGTAAAACAAAAGCCTTGACTACATGTGAGCATTAAAGAGGTTGTGCAACTCTTTGCTAAATTAAAAGTATTAACCCTGGTGCTATGGCCAGATTCTAGTTTGGATAATTACATTCTGCCAGCTAAAATGTATCAGTTGGAGATATTATTTTCCCTTCCTTGTCCCAGATTATAGTGGTGTTCTGTGTGCTTTCTAACAGCTACCATGTTCCACTACAGCAGTGGTTGCATTTTAGTTATTAAACTAAGACAATAGGTGTTTTATATGAACAAAGCATGTAGAATTTGGCCTGGAATTTGTAAAAGCATGTTAGTGTCCTTTCAGTTGGAAAGTGTCACATCAATGAAAACAGTCATTTCTAGAATAGAATTTGACCATGCAATGTGGGTCAGACTGTTCCGCTCCCTGTGACGTGGCCTTACTGACTTTAGTAAAATAAGACCAGGGATGAAGTTGATTCCCCAATAGCTGTTTATTTGTCATAAAAACTCCTATTTTAGTTATTATGCTCTCTATTAAAAAGAAATGCTGTTTATCAAACAGCTTGAATATCATCAAGGTTAGATTTAAAATATGTTCAGGCGTCATCCACAGGCAGCTGTTAGGCAAAAATGCCTGGACACAAATGCTTGTTTTGCCCACGATTTCCCAGATGAAGACATTCAATTTTAAAATGGGAAGACAGAATGTATAATCATATGGAATGGGGGCTGTCATGGGATATAGTTGTGTTATTGAACACTGCTGTGTGATATGGGACATATTCTGATCTGTATGGCACTGATCCTGCAATTGGATCCCTGTCAACTGAGTCCTGTTGAAGTCAGAGAGCCTCCCATTGGCTCAAGGGTCTGCCCAGGCAGATCAGATTGCAAGATAGCCTTGGTCTACACTTTCACCTTATTTCTAAATAATACACAGAACATCCACACTACCAAACCTGTTATTTTGAAATAAGGGTCTGGTTATTTCAAAATAACTCCTGCTTTCCAGGAGGAATAATGTTTATTCTGAAATAGTTATTTTGAAATAGCAGTAGTGTTGGCCGCTCCACGGCTGCTATTTTGAAATAACTACTCCCCAGAGTCATTCAAAGTAATTACTCCTTAGTGCTTCCAGGGGCTCTAAGTCAAGGTAGTGCATCCACATGAAGGGAGCCTGCATCGGACTAATTTTGAGGTTTCCCTGTAGTGTGGACACACTATTTTGAAATAGTTATATTGTGAGTTATTATTTCAAAATAAGTTATTTCAAAATAATTTCCTAATGTAGACGTGCCCATAGAGACCTCTGTGTACAGGTTACTTTCAGAAATACTAGCAGCAATTACCTGAAGTCTGGGTCTACCACATATGGAGAGGGAAATGTACCATTAAATACTTAAGATTAAAATCTCTGTATATTGTAAAAAATAAGCTAAGCTTGATTTCACAAGAAATGTGTATCTAAAAATAAAAGTTCTTTTTCTTTCTTCAGCATTCAATATTCTATTAAATTTTGGAATTGCTATTACATATCCTACCTTGATATCTCTTGGAATTGTACTCAGCGTACCTGTCAATGCAAGTAAGAATTTTTAACTTCCTTTTTGTATTTACAATATATACAAAGCTTTTTTAACGTTTAAACAGTTAACATAACTACAAACTAACAGCTTATCATCAGAGTTGAATAAAATGATGTTTTGTAGCCACACGCACGGAAAGAGCAGAGAACAAACTGGTTAAAGCAGTGTATATTTTCCTGTTTTATATATTGTTCTTCAAAATATAGACCTTCCAAAGAAGATAGGATACTTGATTTGTGTTGAAAAAGATTTGTGTGAAAAAGAAACTTGATTTGAAGTCAGTCATCCTTGTGATTGGATGAAAACTAATAGCTGAAGAAATGTATTGCTGATTGTATTCTTCACCAGTTCAAGGGAATGTATCTAATGCTAAACATATTTAGACCAATCATATTACATTTCACAATGAAATTCTGAGAAATCATGCTGAGAGATGTATAATAGTATCAGAGATCCTGGAACAATTTTGGTGCTGAGAGCTATTCAACCAAACTGTAAAACCTGTGTATGTAATAGAAACACTTCAAGTCAAAGGGTGCTGCAGCCCTCCAGCTCCACTCCTAGTTTCAGTACTATGAAGTAGTGATACTTCAGCCTGATGCACTGGTGTTTAACATCCTCAGTCATTATGGTAGATTTTTGGCATGGGCTGCTAAATTTTTCTGACAATTTTAACTTATAGTCACTCTCAAACAAGACTTCAGAATAAGTAAGAGCAGCCACAGAAACTGGCCTGGGAGTTTAAGGGGAGAGCTGGTCAGAAAATGGTATTTTCTCTGAAAATGTTCTAAAGAAATGGAAAAAATCTGAATTTTCAACAAAAATAACACAAAATTATTTTTAGCTTTTAAAAAAGTATTGAAATTTTTGAATGAAACAAAAAATGTCAGTGCAATATTTGCATTGGAAAAAAAAAACATGTGGTAAGGGGACTTTCAACTAGCTCTATTTATGGGGCTTTGAACTTCCCTGCCAGTAGGCAGAGGCACCAGCACATAATGGGAGAATTGTCCAAACTGGGAATTCTCTGTCAGCCTGTGCCTCCTTTCTTCTGCAGGAGAATGTGTCACCCAGCAAGTTTCCCCTCCACTTCCAGGGTTACAAAAGGAAAGAGGAAAAAAATAAACGCTCCCATCCATGGGAAAGGGAGACCCTGCCAGCTGCTTCTCTGATTCAGGTTTCAGAGAGGTAGCTGTGTTAGTTTGTTTCAGCAAAAACAAGGAGGAGTCTAGTGGCACTTTAAAGACTAAGAGATGTATTAGGGCATAAGCTTGCATGAGAGAAAACTTATGCCCTAATAAATGTGTTAATCTTAAAGTGCCACTGGACTCCTTGTTGTTTTTTCCCTGATTCAGAATCCAATGTGCCTGTCCTTCATCCATTCCCTCTCTCCTCTTGGCTCTCCATAGAGGGGACAATGGTTGGGGGCACCAGCGTAGACTTCCAATGCCATACTCTGTGGCTACGTCTACACTGGCATGATTTTCCGGAAATGCTTTTAACAGAAAAGTTTTCCGTTAAAAGCATTTTTGGAAAAGCGCATCTAGATTGGCAGGATGCTTTTCCGCAAAAGCACTTTTTGCGGAAAAGCGTCCGTGGCCAATCTAGACGCGCTTTTCCGCAAAAAAGCCCCAATCGCCATTTTCGCGATCCGGGCTTTTCTGCGGAAAACAAATCTCTGCTGTCTACACTGGCCCTTTTGCTCAAAAGTCTTTCGGAAAAAGACTTTTGCCCGAACGGGAGCAGCATAGTATTTCCGCAAAAGCACTGACAATCTTACATGAGATCGTCAGTGCTTTTGCGGAAATTCAAGCGGCCAGTGTAGACAGCTGGCAAGTTTTTCCGCAAAAGCAGATGATTTTGCGGAAAAAGCTTGCCAGTCTAGACACAGCCTACGTGTAGACCCACTCTCTGTCTCTCACATACACTTCTTTAGTGGGCCCTGGGCCTTTGGGAAAACTCAGGCTCCTTTCAGATACATTTATTCTTTTCCCCATGTCTCATTGCTCAAGGTAATGCAGAATCACTTCTCTGCCTGACATCAGCACTCATGAGAGCATTTAATCACCAGATGTGGTTAACTACCCTACCCTCTCCTATAAGCTACCTATCACAGACTTGTGTATGGCTTGAGGCAGCGAAGGCCCAAACCACCTCTCCCCAGTGCACAGCTGTGCCAGGAAGAAGAGGAGAAGATGTGAAGTGCCAATCCAGTGGGTGCTCATTACTGCCCTGTCGTCTCCCACACAGCAGGACTACCCCAGGTCCTCTGCAAGAACACTTTCTGCAAATACACAGGAAGGGGGAAGAACCACCACCATGCCACAGGCACTTTGAAGTGAGGCTGGGAATACTAGGGAGGCTAAGGGAGGCTTTGGCATTTAAAACTTATGTGTAAAAGTAACTTTTAGGGACAATAAAATTTGAAGCAAACATTTTCCAGTGGGGACTTAAGAAACTAAGTGTGGTTCTCTCCAGTGAAAAGGCAATCTACTCCAGCTTCAGCCATAGTTTTGTAATTACAGGAACTCTTTACTACAATGTGTTGTGCTGCAAACTGGATTGCATAGTAAGATAATGTGATTTGCTGATGAGCAGAAGGCCTTGTGAGTTAAGAACCTTAGGTTCTACTCCCAGTTCAGCTACTGACTCATTGTGTGTCCTAGGGCAAGTCACTTGATCCCTGGAGGGCACTTTCTTATTTCTCTAATGCCTGTCTTAGCATGCCAATTTGAGCATGTCTACTGCAAGGCACTATGTCAGTGTGAGCTACTGTACCATGGTCAGAGCAAATCTTTATATGTCAGAGCTGCACAGTCACACACGGGCCCAGTGCAGCACTATCCTGGCATCTTTTGTGCTTCCTCCTGTGATGCTTTCCAAGGGGCACTGCAGAGATCAGTGCAAAGGGGTCTGGGTCACAGCCAGAATCTAAGGACGACAGTTGCCAGTGGCCACTCAACACTGCCTTTGAGGAGGAAATACAGGGAACGGGCTCAGGCTCATACCCCCCTCTCCACCCAACCCTGGACACCAGCAAATGACCATCTTAAAAGTCACAGCTGGGAAGTAAAAGAGCCCTATTCTGATAGCTTTCCTTGGAACTAATGAACATTCTGCTTATGCAGTGTCTTTTGCCATTTAATCCGAGTGCAAGGCTATCTACACTTAATGAAAGTGAACACCTAATCTTGCTGTAACGAATAATCCAGATAAAAGAACCTCTAGAGCTCAGCACATTTTGGGAGTCTTAGGGTACAGCTGCCCTGCAAAAAGGTTTGTTCTTAACTCAGGTTAAAGCAGCAGTGAAAGCAAGTCAGTTTTTAACAAGTGTTGGAAGTTTGTGTTCCTCCCAGAGGATCCCTATATAGGCTGAATTCAAGCTGCTAACCCAAGCTAAAAGCTGCATTGCTGTGTTGTAACTGCTGTTTTAACCTCAGTTAGCTAACACTTAGGTAGTCTGAGTTAAGAACACTTTTGCTTCTTTTTACCCTTACTCAACAGCACCAGGTTTGGGAAGTGAAAGAGATGCACACTTCAGTTGTGGCGGCAGGAGAGCAAGGAAGGGCAGCAGGACCTTTAAATAGCCACAGGCCAGTACTGGGCAGTGTGCAGGATGAGAGATGGCATGCCAGATGGCACACCTTTCTATATTTAAGGCAAATTCTGTAATCTGGGCTCACTGAGGCTACATCTAGACTACAGACTTCTTGCGCAAGAAGCTTTTTTCGGAGGAGCTCTTCTGCAAAAACTTCTTGCAAAAGAGAGCGTTCACACTGCAAAAGCGCATCGAAAAAGTGATCTGCTTTTTCGAAGCTATCTCGCATGTAAGCAGTGATTGCTATGGATAGAATGGACACCAGGCCACCTGTGCGTTTTCCTCTTCCCTCTTCTTCCAAAAAAACTCCCTCTTTCCCATCCACACACACCTTTTTCCGAAAGAGCTCTTTCACAGAAAGGCTTCTTCCTCATAGACTGACGATTACCAATTGCACAAAAAGCCCTCTGTTCTTTCAATTTACTGTCGAAAGAATGCGCTTGCAGTATGGACGTAACTCAAGTTTTGTAGGAAAAATGGCCATTTTTCTGACAAAACTCTGTAGTCTAGACATAGCCTGAATGTCCAGGTTAAACTGACAGGGAGAGCTATAGACCTTCTGCAATGATACATGTTCAGAAGGCCACTTGCTCCAGGCAAGAGAGACTCCACCTACATTAAAAGCCTGCCCTTTGCTGCTTCTCTGCATGCAATGTACTACAGGGGTGGGGTGTGTGTCTTAGAGAGAGAGAGAGATGCTTTGTCAATGGCATGTCCCTTTTAATAACATCAGTTCAATGTTTCATACAGTTGTTGATCACTACACGAGTGAAATTGTCTTCAACAGTGTCCGTGTAATTGCCATTGTCATCATTGGTCTGGGCTTTCTCCTCCTGCTTCTACCAGAGGAATGGGACGTCTGGCTAATGAAACTCCTCACTCGCCTGAAAGTGCGGAAGAAGGAGGAGCTCCCCGAGGGGAATGGAGACATTGTTTCAGGACTGCAGAGCAAAAGCAGGAGAACTCGTCCTTCCATGTCATCCTTTGCTCATTAATGTTATTTTTATGGAAACTCTGTGATTAACATTGTATGTTACGATTCAAGGGTCTTTTCTTGCAAAGCACACATGTCCCATATAGTGTACATACACCTGTACAGTTTTGATATGATACAGTCTATGGCATCAAGTTTTGGCATGTCCAATTTGCTTGCACTTTTTCACATCAGACCTTTCACTTAGAAATACCACTTTAAAAAAATCAAAACAAGAACCTCATCCCTCTTTTTCAATGAATGTAATGTATAGTCAAATTAACTTTGCTTATATAATTTTAAAGATCAATTTTCATGAGAAGCAGGGCAGATGTTTAAAACATTAGAAACTGAATGAGGAATCCCACACTGTGATTTAAAATGAGCAAATGCTATGCTACATCATATGTTTATTTTCTACTAGCACTATACTCTTAACTTTTAAAGTTTTCAAAGAACCAAAAGCAAATCTTTTGAGGAGAGGTGAGAGAGGGATATTAGGAAACTGCTCCGTGAAGATAAGTGCACTTTGTGCCAGGGCAAAAGCGAGGTTAACGTGCTCCAAGGCTTGTACTCAAGTAATATAGGAGAAGCAGTCTAGAGCCCAGTCTCCTGATATTGCACATGACTGCACTCCACGTTTAAGATCATGCAAGAGAAATACAGTGCCTTCTACAGAATCCTAGTCTTTATCCGCATAGAACCAGGTCACACTGCAAGGAACTTGTGTCATTTTACAATGCAGGGGACCCTTGTGTGTCCAAAACTCCCGGACTGTGTCTACACTGGAACGATCTTGCACAAAAGTGGCCACTCTTGCGCAAAAACTTGCTGCCTGTCTACACTGGCCGCGTGTTCTTGCGCAAGTACACTGAAGTTCTAATGTATGAAATCAGTGCTTCTTGCGCAAGAAATATGATGCTCTCGCTCAGGAATAAGCCCTCTTGCACAACTGTTTTTGCGCAAGAGGCCAGTGTAGACAGGCAACATGAATTTCTTGCGCAAGAAATCCCTATGGTTAAAATGGCCATCAGAGCTTTCTTGTGCAAGAGAGCATCTACACTGACATGGATGCTCTTGTGCAAAAGCACATCTCTTGCACAAAGGCACATGCCAGTGTAGACACTCTCTTCTGGAAGAGTTTTTGCACAAGAACTCTTCTGCAAGAGTTCTTGCACAAAATCATGCCAGTGAAGTCAATGACTGCCCACGATATGAGTCATAGATTTCAATGGGAATTTAGGGTGCTCGGAGATGGCAAGTTCATGCTCTGTGGGCCTGATTCTCTACTCACTTGCACAGATTTTATCCCCATGTGGAGTTACTCTTGATTTAGTGTGAGTAAGAGGATAAGTAGGCTATATGTATAGCAGTCTTCCTTACAATAAAATGAACAAGGAAGCTGACAGAGCCAAGACTAGAGAATATGGTTCACGGTGTACGGTACAGTACTAACGAGGTGAAATGCCAGTTGCTTTTACTCTACAGTTGTGAGTTTTAAAAAGAACTGTACAATATTTACATCAAATGTAATCTAACACCTTTTTATGAAACTTGTAAGCACCAGATGTTTACTTACGCGATTTAGTTTCGCCATTAAATTTCTATCTGTGATAGACCACATGCTATGTAAAAAGGAACAAAAAAAGTTAGTTTACTATTTTTGAAGTTTACATTGTTGCATACAAAATTAAAATGTTATTTTCAACTGTTGCCATAAGCTGATGGTACCGGCTATCACAAAGGCATTCTTTGTGTCAGGCGAGTATGGCATTCACGTGGAAACTTTTTAGCAAATGAATTTCAGAATCCATTATCTGTTTGGCAAAACTAATTAATTAAAAGATTTAAAAAAAATCCTGTCAGTGACTTCTATGTTTCTTCTCCCTCCATGCCCCCAAACTTATATTAATTTCATGCTACTTGAAATAACTTAGCCAAAGTGATGAAGCAGGAGGAAGATAACATTTTTAAAAATGCCCCCCCTCCCCAATCCTGGAATCTACAATCACAGACTCTTACTCTCCTTCCCATCCGCAGGGAAGAGCCCTGCTGACTTAGGTGCAAACCTATATGCCTGAGCCTCCAAAGGGCTTCATAAGCATAGGCTTGTACTGCCAAAGAAGTCAACAAAAACTTGCTGTGGGCATAAGGGGCCATTACTGACTGATTCCTTTGCAGAAGCAGGGCTATAATACACATCTATGGGCTGGGCACTGTACTTAGGCACCTGCCAGAAAACATAAGCACAGCAGGAAGGGCCAGATTAAGACATGCTGAAGACCTAAACCAGGGTTGGGGAAACCTTTTCTGGGGCAGAGGGGGGGCCACTGACCCCCAGACAAGGAGATTTTGTGTGCTCAGCCCCACAGTGAGGTAGTGGGGGGAGGGGGGCTAGAGTTCCAGAACAGGCTCCTCAATGCTGTGGGGGGGGGGGAGTAGCCCCCAAGCCTCAGAGGCCAGATCAAGACAAGCCAAGGGCTACAGGTTCCCCATTCCTGCCCTAAATTATGTCACATTTACGAGCCCCCATAGCATTACCAAATGTGTATTATTCTAACACTGCAACTAGCAATCATAAGGTTTTATATTTGCATATGTACCAGTACATAGGCGAGGATGCACCTAAAAACTAGTGATTTTTTTGTGTTTAGAGCCTCCCCCCCCCCATTCTGAGGCCCTGAGCTGTCGCTTACTTATCTTGTGCATAAATCCAGCACTAACAGCAGGAGGCAGCTAAGGTAAAAGTTGCCCAGCCAAAGCCTGACATCCTTGAACCTCCAAAGAAGTTGTGGTCTATAGGCCCTTTGTGATGAACATTTCTAATGCCGAGCATAGGCCACATTATCTAAGTGCATACCTAGCAGCACTCCAGACCCTTAAATACCCATTGCTACAGAGATTTTTTAATGTGATAATATGTGTGGGGGCGGCTGACTGGGCAAGTGGCTTTTGCCACAGTACAACATTAACAAACCTGATTGTTTTACCCTGTTTGTGGGAGTAGCAAACTACACAGAGCTCCCAAAAGGACAGATCCTATGGTAATTACACGTATGTCTGTGGGGCATTTAAAAAAACTAAATGGTTTTCTCTTCTTAATTCAAAATGCGTGCAGCTTGTGGTGGTTCCCATCTTGTTATTTTCAAATAGCCACCCCCATAGTCCTGTGTGGAGCAATGCCAACGAAGATGGCTGAGAAGATGCCAGAAAGACATCGGCATAATTGGCTCCGGCCCAAAAGGATGTGTTGTAGAGCTCCCTGTCCTGGGACGCACGCATGAGGTGAGCAATCCACCCTACTGAGGCTGCACTTGTGCGCTGTCTCAAAGAGGTGCCCACACCCTTCACAGATGTGTATTGGCAGGAAAAGCTATGGTGGCTTTTAGCCACTATCCTGCCTTCCAGCCCTGGGATGCGCAGGGGATTCCCCCACCCTCAGCATGTCAGCCATCCCTGGGTAGTTGGCTATATTACAATAATTTCCCAAGGCCATAGTGCTGCCTGGAAGCCCCACAGAATTGTGTGATTTCCCCCACCCCACCCCACTCCCTACACCAGGGCTTGTTCTCTGCTGGCAGACAGAACCCTCCCATGGCTGGAACTCTTGCTTGTAGTACCCTTTATACTACCCTGACCCTTATGCAAAGCTGTTAAGGGACTAGGGCAGGGTGACTAACGCCACATTTCAGGATTGTAATTGCCTCACTTTAGGTTCAGCTCTGGGATTTAATTAAAAGTTCTTCAGCTTCAGCAAGTTGAGCTCTCAGAGGGCCCCCCGAGCATAGGGTACAATTCTGTCACTCACGGGCAGGCAGTGGCGGTGAGGTTTTGTGTTTGAAAAACTCATCCAATTTTGAATTATTTAAGGTTGGTACCCAAACCTCCCCTAGTTGCCTGAGTTGATAGTATAAGCACTCTTGCCTATACCACACACACAGAAGGTAGAGTAACATTTGTTACATTGCTGTACAGTGTAGCACACCTGCTGTCTCCTTACTGGATGCTCCTGGTCTCTGTGCCGTACGATGCGTGACCTTGAGGATGATGACTGGGCCCTGTGAGAGGCAAGGTCCTAGGACTGCAGCTTACCCATAGGAAGCACTAAATGCTCTACATAGTGACCAGCAATAAGAACTGACTAAAAGGTTGTTATATGAGAAGCAATTGAAAGCTGGCTACAGAGGGGAGGCCAGGCAGCTGAGCCTCCAAAGCCAGGCCTAGAAAATTGGGACCAGGAGAAACAACAAACTGGCCAAGAGCAAATTCAAAAAGGAGAGCACTGCAGGGCTGGTTGTCATTCTTGTTCCCAACTGCTGCAATCTGTACTCCCCACCCCATCCTGGGGCTGCTGCTCATCACATCACCGTCTCCATAAGGCCTCTTCCAGCACAGCCATATCTGCCTCCCGTTGGGCTGCTCTTCCCCTCCTCCCCCAGGTATGAACTGGACTAGTTCCCCTAATCCTTCCCTATGGCTTCCTTGGCCCTTCAGGGACCACACTGTCAGGTACTTCATCGACAGCTCTCAGACCATGCTGCTAGGCAGTGCCCTGACACCAGTTCACTGGTGGCTAGAGGCTGCTGCTCACACTGCCTAGCAGCAGTTACTATTCCTAGTTACTATGGCTCGCTTAGTGCCCATCTCTTCAGCCGGTGCAGACCTGGCTCGTCCACCCTGGGGTAAGATGTGGCCCAATCTTTGCCTTCTAAGTCATCATGAAACGTTTACAGAGTCCAGCAGGACCAGTAATGAACCAGCAGGCTAATTAGCACAGTAGATGAAATAACTCTGGACAGTATTCAGCATCACAGAATTTTAGTCCATTTCCCCTGCAGCAGAATGTCGTGCTGATTAATTCAGTGAAGTGGCGACAGTCATCCTCCTCCCCCACAAAGTCTTTTTTCTGGGCACTTTTTGTTGGTGGTGGTGGTAGCATTGTACTGTGGCAGGCTACTGTTTTATTAGTATTTTTAGCCCTGGGTCTCTCCATTCGATATTTGATGTTCAGTGACTGTGTAAGCCTTTCATCAGCCTATGATTTGGAGCTATGCTCATTATTTCAAACATTCCTTCTTTTCCGTGGAACCTGGTGGTGTTTGTGTCAGCATAGCAATGCTCTAGGGAACAACTATGAGACGACAGATTCAGTCAAAATAGCTGATAGAAGAAGATTAGAAATAGAAAACAAACCTGAACCTCGCACCACTTGTGGGTCTGGGGTACATTAGTGAGACTTGAGGCCAGGGTTGGGAGACTGCACCCTATGGCTCAGGATGGATGAGTGTCCTACCCTCATCCCCCACACAAAGTCATTTCTTAAGCTTTCCTCATTTCAAGGACTCTGGGCAGGAGTTTGACGGAGATACCCTCACAGAGAAGCACTTTGGCTCCCTCAGCAGTGCCATGAGATAAGAGGAAAAACTCAAGCAACCCCTGCGACTCTGTCTACATCAACTACTCACAAGGCAGTGGCACCCATCTCAGCATTGCAACCAGAAGATTACAAACAGTTTCAGGACCTCCTGAGGAGGATTGCAGAGCTTCTTCAAATTGCCCTGGAGACTCTTCAGGACTCTACCCACAAGATGTCCATTTTGCAGGCCTTAGCAAGGTGGTGCCCCAATCAATGAAGCCACACTGGAAATGGTCAAAGCAGTTGGAACACTCCAGCCACTTGCGTCCTGCCTCCAAAAAGGTTGAAGAAAAAGCACTTTTTCCATTATTGTTTTCCATCTCCACCTTGAATTTCTGTGTTGTCTAAGCAATCACTGATCACAATACACTGCATCAGTTCAGATCAATTTCTTCCTACAAAAATTGGATCCTCTCAGAAGAAACAGCTTCTTGTTTACCAACCTACAGTTTCTTAGAGCGTATTAGCAGGCACTGATGTCTAAATATAACTTTATTAATGAAAATAGATTGAATTTCCTAACAAGCTCCCACAGGAATTCAGGCCTCAGTTGCAGGCTCTGCATGATGAAGGAAGGTTGATGGCAAGTCGTCCTACAGGCATTGTTGGATGGAGTGGACACAACCTCCCAATCCAGGATGTCTGCAGTTGACATGAGGTGGGTTTCATGGCTGCACTCCTCGGGTTTTCCCAAGGAAGTTCAAGCTACATGAAAGACCTCCCTCTCGATGGCAACTCTCTGCTTAGCCCCAAAAAAAAAAAATCAGACCAGTTGTTTTACCCTCTTGTGCAATCCTCTTTTCCTTGGGTATTTATATCCAGTACTCTGAAGAAAGAACTACAAACCACCTCAACAGAAACAGCATCCTGTGCCTCTGGCCTCCTGCTCCCTTCTCCCTCTATCTACAAAAGTAGCTTTCCTGATGGCATCACCTCCACATGGAGAGAAGGTGAGTTTGGGGCACTCCTGGTGTTCCATAAAAACAAGGTGTTTTTAAGATATCACAAATTCATTCAAAAAAAGTCCATCTGAATCAAACTATATTTACCTGTCTTGTATCCCAAAGCTCAAATCACCAGAAAGGAGAAGAAGCTTCATTCTCTCAATGTCCATCCAGCTCTGGCTTTCTACCTACCAATTCCTTTAGAAAATCCCCAAAACTGATATTTCTGTTGCTAATGGATGAAAGGGGACACAATCTCATTGCAAAGCATCTCAAGATTTTGGGTTGCATCCTGCTTTGTTATGAACAAAAGGAAATTATTCCCCCAACTAAGTGTAGAAGCCTTCTTGGCCAGAGCATAAGCTAGCTCTGGTGGCATCTGTTCAGGGTGTCACTCGTAGAAAATTGTAGCATGGTGACTTGGTGCTCTGCATATGCCATTAGTAGGCATTGCACTATGGTGTTAGCTTCTTCCATAGACATCCTTTGAAGCAGTGATCCAGTGGTCCGTGGTGCAGCATAGCTCTTCACACTCTCCTCCTCTTAGGGTTGCCAGGTGTTCGGTTTTGAACTGGACAGTCCAATATTTGAGCTTTCTGTTCGGGAAACAAATTGAGAAAATATAAATGAGAAAATACAAATGTCCGGTATTTTCTAAATAAGATGTAATGTGGATTGTGATGTAAAGTCAAGTGTGTCCGGTATTTCTGTTGAAACCATCTGGCAACCCTACCTGCTCTCTGAGCACTGCTCATGAGTCCATCACAGTGGAAAACCCATAGGGACTGCCACTTGAAGAAAAGGGAGTTACTTCCTTGACAGTCACTGGGGTTCTTTGGAATGTGTGGTACCGATGGGTATTCCACTAGCCTCCCTTCTTTCATTCCACTTTGGATATTTCTTGATGTTTCACAGGAGAGCAGAGAGGCTAGTGAATCTCAGTCTTCCCACAGTCTGAAATTTTGATAGTGGAAAAATGCTAAACACTATGGCTACGTCTACACTGGCCCCTTTTTCGGAAGGGGCATGCTAATTTTGAAAGTGGGAATAGGGAAATCTAGACTGGCCCGATCCTCCGGAATAAATCCCTATTCCTACTTCAAAGTAGGAATAAGAGATCCTCCGGAATAGGGCTTTATTCCGGAGGATCGGGCCAGTCTAGATGCTTTTTTTCCGGCTTTTCCCCAAGCCGGAAAAAAAGCGGCGGACATGTTTATTTAAATCCGCGGGGGATATTTAAATCCCCCGCGGATTTCCCTATTCCCACTTTCAAAATTAGCATGCCCCTTCCGAAAAAGGGGCCAGTGTAGACGTAGCCTATGTGTTCCATCTAGCATTGAAATTTTGTATTGTGGTTGGTGTTATATATCGATAAGATACAGCACTTAGGGTCCCCAGGACCTCAAACAGGAATATAAAACAGGATTATCCTGGCATATTTCTTAATTTAATTTTCCTGGGTCTGTATAATTTCTTATATTATAATGGAGATTAAATGTATACCTGAAATACAAGGAAAAAGAGTTTACATCCAGCACACTGGAGAAACTGTGCAAAAGAAGGTTAACCAGTTGAAAAAGGAGTCATACATCCCAGACTCATCTAGAACTAGATAGTCTGAAAACAGCTTTAAATGAGACCTTCAATTTTTCTAATATTTCCAATTATTTTCAAGATTAAACTGTCTCCATAAGCTCTCTCTTGCTCATCCCCATTTCCCAAGATGGTCCCAAGACACTGATAGTACGTAATTAAAATGAGATGCAGAGCACTTGTTTATTCAAATGATACCTAAGTATAGGCAAACTAGATGTAACTTTTACATAGAGCCTCTGATACTTTCTGATTCCCTCAGAACAGAATAAAACCAACAGGCTGCCTTCCTGTTAATCAGAATTACAAACAGTTTGCTTTTGCATGTGCAGAGAAATAGGGATTATGTCAGACATCCTGTGCGGGAAAAGGTGCCACTTACTCCACTTTAAAACAAGAGCAGTTTCCCAGTAGCCATTCATCACATTAATGGAATCCCTCATTGCATTACAGAAATTCTGTCTCATTTCCAAACAAGACCAAGCTGTATACAGGACACAGACATACTGTCCTTGCCCCTTGCTTTGGCTGAAAGATGCAAACTATGCTTTATGCAGCCTGGAGCAGTTTTGGCAGTGCCTGGGCAGAGTTCCATTCTGGAAGAAAGAACTTTACCACACACTCCCTGGTCAATATGTAATAATACTACAGGTTTGGGATTGAGTCTCCTCACGTGCAACAACTGTTCACAGATATAACCCCACTGACCCCAATGGAAGACATCCTGCTTAGCACCAGGGCCAGTTAAGAATTCCTTCTAAAAGCGGTTCCCGTCTATTCAATTTCTGAGAAATTGATCATGCTAATTAACTCATTGACACTTCATTGGCCTTACAGCTAGTAAATCCATTTTTTTAGATGAAAGTTTTGGGCACGTAGATCCAAAAACAAGATTTCATACCAGTAATTTTCTACTCCTTATAGGAAGGTTTGGATGAGAAATTGGACGTTAGTCTGCTCTGCAGGCCAAATACAACTTCAAAGCTACACAAAATAAGAAGGCTGATCCTTATGGATTCATCTGTGTGTCCTGAAACAACACAGGACCGGATGAGTACTGAAAACTGAAAGGTGGTTATTAGTTCTCCTCAGAAACTCGATCTTGTCCTGAAATCCTTTATTAAATCCCAGCTGAACCCTTGCATCCAGCTATTGCACTTTATGATCCAAGAGCTTCACTCATTACCGTCAGTTCACACAAAACATGGCCAACGAAATACCAGCATTTCCCATTAGAAGGTAGTGCTGATAAGTGCACAAGGAAAACATTATACAAATTTGTTCCAAAAAACCAGTGTGGATTTCCATAGCAACCAGGTGATCATCCTACCACATTTCATCCAAATCCAAAATCACTAAAGGAATGGAACTGCATAGGTAGCAGAGAGAGAGACTTAACGAGTTCTTTGGCAAATATACATTAGGAAAAATCAAATGTCATTTGTGCAATGAAAAAAGGATTGGCAGCTTCAAAAACAACCATTGCCAGAGGGATTGTAAAATGTACTGCTGGGAGACATTATAGCTAAACTTGCTTTTGTATCTTCCCATAGATACAAAATAGACACCTACAGATGGTCCACCAGAAAAATCAAAGCTGCAGCCCTAATTTTATGAACCCTGGGAAAACTACAAGAGTTCATATGGACATTCAGGCCTCACTAGAGCTACGTCTAGACTACAGGCTTCTTGCGCAAGAAGCTTCTTCATGCACAACAAAGTGTCCACACTGCAAAAGCGTATCGAAAAAGCGATGCGCTTTTTCAAAAGATAGTGTTCAGACTGCCTGTAAGCAGTGATTGCTATGGACAGAATGGCCATTGGGACACCTGTGCTTTTTCCTCATTCCTCTTCTTCCGAAAAAACTCCCTCTTCCCCGTCCACACACGCATTTTTGCGAAACAGTTCTTTTGCAAAAAGGCTTCTTCCTCGTAGAATGAGGATTACCAATTGCGCAAAAAGCCCTCTGTTCTTTCAATTTACTATCAAAAGAATGTGTTTTCAGTGTGGATGTAACTCAAGTTTTGTCAGAAAAACAGCCATTTTTCTGACAAAACATTGTAGTCTAGACATAGCCTAGGGTCCCAGCCTCTACGCCAAGTGCTGAAGAAAGATGATAGGGCCAGGCAATGGAATGTGCAGAGTGCGCAGCCACACAAGTTCCCAAGCTCTGGAACAGCATTTCTGTTGAGCAAAACTAGAGTGGTTTGACTATGAATGCCCCTGTTACAAGCAGGGTAAGAAGTGAGGGACAAGATTTGAGCAGGACTAGACCTTTCAGTGATTTGCCCTTTCAAGCAGAGACAGTCTAGGATTACTAGCTTTATACTATCTCAAATCTGTTCCTTTTTTTCCCCGCAGAGCAAGCATGTCCAAAGTCCGGCCCGCGGGCCAATTGCGGCCCGTGTTCCGATTTAATACGGCCCCCGCTTCCTCCCCCTCTCCTGGCTCCCCGGCGCTCTTTTGAACTGGCGCGCCCAGCGCACCGCTTCCGGCCGCGCCGCCGCCGCCCATGGCCTCCGCGGTCCTAGAGCCTGCCCTGTAGGGCACGTCCGCAGCCCCGCTCCCCTGCTCGGCTGCGGGTTCGCCCTGCCCCCGGGCCACCGTGAGGCCGGCGTGCCCTGCGCTCTCCACCCGCCTCCGACCCTGCGGGCCCTCCGCCTTGGGGCTGAGAGTGCGGGGACGGCCCTCACGCATGTTCACTTCTTCAAATCTGGCCCTCTTTGAAAAAAGTTTGGACACCCCTGCCGCAGAGAGTGGAGGGGAAAAATCTTGATGTAACTATAGCACATACTATAACTTCTTTACCTCTTCAATAGCAGGTTCATCCAATTCTAGAGGAAGAAAAATGGATGGTGATGGAGTGGAAAGCCTTTAATTCTCCTCACCTTCCTCCAACAAAACTATACTGCTGCTTCCTCCTACTCCAGAGGCAGAGGTGGCAGGATTTTACCCCTTTCATTTTCTTCCCATTTAGAAATTACAAGTCTTCTTGGAATTTCTAAACATTATAAATGACCATTTCTTAACTAAGAAAGAATTTCAGCCATATTGAGAAATTCTATATTAGATTTTGCCTGAAGAGATAAAGAACTGATTTCAGAACTATAATTTTTCTGCTTGCTTAGTTACACATTATTATGACTCAATCACTTGTATAATGTACAAACAGAAAAACAAGTCAGAACAGTAATATATACAGTTGATACTTTAAAATGGCTAATATCATAAAGCTGGAAAGCTTATGAGCAAAATCAGCTGGAAGGAAGATTTTAATTAACAAATGTGAATAATAATTGTGAATACTTTAAGAACATCTTAATAAATGCTCAGAAAGCCACAGTCCTACAACTGAGGAAGAAGACTGTGTTGCTTGAGAAAAACAACTTGATTTAGAGGCAGCTATAAAAAAGATTTAAAATATTTATAACAAATGGAAGAAAGGGAAAGATGATATTCTATTATATATTTGAGAACATCTGTCCATCTATCCAACGGTCCGTCTGTCTGTTTTTCAAGAACTCCTCCTAAATAGTAAGAGCTATGACCACCAAATTCAGTATACAGCTTCATCTTACCGTAACTTAAAGCAAGATAAAGGTTTGGTTGAGCTAGGAAAATGAGATGTGCCTTAAATAGGATTGCTTCTCATAAATCCATACATAAGAGAGAGAGAGTCATCAGAGAGGTGAAAAGGGCTGTCTGGGGACACCACCCCATCTGGGACTGCCCCAGCCCTGAGCCTCCCACCGCTCAGGCATCTTTTAGGGAGGGTGGGAGAAGGGCTGAAGCTCCCCCATCCCCTGAATTCCTACAGGAACATTTCTGGCTGTTCCCCTCCATCAGGGAATGAGGGGAAGTGCACAATTTGCTGCATTTCAAACTCTGGTTGGGGAGCAGAGAGAACATATAAACCTGGACCTGCCCCAGCTGGGGAACATGCACCTTTACCCTGGCTGTGCCCACTGGAGCTGCAGCGGCACTTCTCACCTGGCCCCAAACTACTGCAGTGAGAGAGGCAGGGGTTGTCCTCACACCCCAGGGCAGCCTCCATACTGAACTCCTCATCCTCAGCCCTACCCCCAGAGCAATGATTCAAATGAAATATGTACATGTTCATTTTATTTTCCAAAAAACAAATATTAATGGAGTTAACGAGCAGAGCAACATCAGGTAAATCTTCTAATAATAAATAATGAAGAGGACAGGCCTCTGATTCAGAGCAATCTGGGTTGCTTGGTAAACTGGAAGCCAACAAACAATGTGTGTTTTAAAATCACAAAAACTAAAGGTATATACATCTGGGAACAAAGAATGCAGGCCATATTTACAAGATAGGGAACTCTATCTGAAGCAGTAACTCTGAAAGAAGATTTGGGGGTCATAGTGGATAATTAGCTGAACATGCACTCCCAGTGTGATGTGGGGACCAAAAGGGCTAATGCAATACTGCTAGGCATAAAAATAGGACTCTCAAGTAAGTGTAGAGAGGATATTTTGCCTTTATACTTGTCATTGATGCAACTGCTGTTGGAATACTGTGTCCCATTCTGCTGCCCACAATTCAGGAAGGATGCTGATAGAGGGTTCAAAGAGGACCCATGAAAATTATTAAAGGATTACACCTTACCGTGACAGATTCAAGGAGCTCAATCTATTTAGTTTAACAAAGAGAATCTTAAGGGGTGACTTGATTACAGTCTATAAGTACCTACATGGGGGACAAATATTTAATGGGCTCTTCAGTCTAGCAAAGACAGGTGTAACATGATCCAAGAACTAGAAGTTGAAGCTAGACAAATTTAGACTGGAAATAAGGTGTACCTTTTTAATTGTGAGGGTAATTAACCATTGGAACAAATTAAGGGCTGTGTTTGGGGATTCTCAGCCTCCCCCTGCCTACAAAACCCAGCGCCCATCCTACTGTATCAATACTGTATTAACCCATAAATGAGACAGACAGATTCCAGTTATGTGTCTGACAGTATCCTGCTGAGACATGAATACCTTGGCATGAGTCGGCAACTACTCTTTCAACATCACAGCATCTACCTAAGGAGAGATTTTCAGCTTATATAAATAAGGTAAAACGTTGTATAAGCATGCTAGAGGAGCACTATGGGAGTTTCTACAATCTGTGATCTCATTGTAAAAGAGCCTTCAAACCACGCCAGAACTAAAGCCAATACTTGTTCAGTAGGGAAAGGTGTATGCACACATACACTATATACATCTGCACATACACACATTGTACCTTACATTTCATTTCGAATGAATCAACAATATCAAAACAAAACAGGTGAAAGTTTGAAACTGTCTGGAAATGGGAGATTTTGCTTCATTCTCAGGGGACGCCTTAAAACAACTTAGGCTTGCTTGAAAGTTCTATGAATCTGTCAGTGGACCTGAGGGCTCTTTCATACCAACACTAGGCTTGGCAGCGTAAGTCCATAGCACTGAATGTCCATGGCCACATTGCCTGGCTTTATTCCAGGCATTTAAAAGCTCCACAAGGTTATTACTGACCTGGTACTACCAAATTAATCATGACCACAAGGCTGCCACCTGGCCATAGCTGGGCAATGTCCAACCACTGGACTACAAAGCGCAGAGTTGCCAAAGCCCAAATAATATTTAACGAAAGTGTATCAGCTTCAACAGGCAAGCTCAAGGGGTCTCCAGCATCCATCATCATCGCTAGCTGTAGAACCCAAGCATGTACATGGGCTGCAGCACATCCCTCTTGCCACAAACCCTTTTTCAGGCATTTGATCCAGCAGCTCCCCTAACACACCAGAGAAGCCCCAACATTGGCCTGGAGAAGGACCCTCATATACCACCTCACCCCAGTACAAGTTAATTAAAGTAGAATTAAAGCTTCAGCGGGTAACATTGTGGGAGCTCTTCTCACTGTAGCCCACGACCCACTGATTAGAGTGTTCACCTGAGCGGCAGATGAACCCTCTTCAAACTCCCTTCTCATGAGTCAGGGGGAAATTAAGATGGTACAAATGGCCAGACAGGGTCAGACCAATGATCCTGCTAGTTCAGTCACCCATCTTCTAACAGTGGCCAATGCCAGAAGCTTCAAAAGCAATGGACAGAGGAGCACAGGACTTCGTCCCTGACTGTCTTGGCTAATAGCCCTTTGTGGAGCCATTCGCCATGCAATTGCTCACTTTTTTACTGAATCCACTTACAGGTTGGCCTTCATGACATTGACTAGCAAGGAATGCCACATGCTGACTGTGCCTTGCAAGAAGACGCCCCGTCCCACCTTTGGTTTGGTTTGGTTTAAATCCACTGCCCATTCATGTGCTCGGATTACCCTTACTCTTGTGTCATGTGAAGTAGGGATGTTAAATTTCGATTAACTAATCGAATAGTCGATGGGATTTCCATGAACTATTCAATTAGTCAATAAGGACTAGCACGTTCTGCCTCTGAAATGCTCAAGAGTCCGCTGGCCCTGGGTTCCACACTGTGTTCCAACTTTGAAATGAACAAGAGTCCCTGCTGACCTCAGGCTCCATGCAGGGCTTCCACTTTGAAATGTACAAGAGCCCCAGCAGGGACTCTTGTACATTGGGCTCGTGTACATTTCAAAGTTGGCCACCATTGCACCTGTGCCCCCTCCCACAGAGCTGGAGCTGGGGGGAGCCGGCTTTTTGTGATAGAGGCAGCAAGGGGGAGGAGGGAAGTGACTAGTCACTTACATCCCTAATGTGAAGAAGTGAATAGCATGTCCTTATTCACTTCTCCACACAGCTTATAGAGCTCTAGCATATCCTGCCTTTGTAATGGCTTTCCCATGCTGAAATGGGAGTCAGGCTTCCTTTCCCCATAGTCACAAGTGAGGTCCCCTAACCACTAAGCTAAAAGTTACATGGTAGGTCTCAACTTCATGGCAGGTCTCCCCTCTCACCTCATTTATTTGGTGGGGCATTCAAAAGTATCTCACAAGTGAGGCTGCATTATTCTGTTATTATGATCAGTCAAGATTAGGGATGTGAAGGACTAGTCGACAGGATAGTCAACTAGTCGCTTCCCCCCCTCCGCCCCTTGCTGCCTCTCTCAGATAGAGACAGCAAGGGGAGGAGGAAGAAGAGGGGGTACTTCAAGCGGCAGGGCTGCTGGAAGCCTGGGGCCAGACCCAAGGCTCCATGTGGCGCTGCCACTTTGAAACGCTGTGTGCAGCCCAAGGCCAGCTGATCCTGGGATCCATGCGATGCTGCCGCTTTGAAATGCTGCAGGGAGCCTGATATCGGGCTGCACACGTTTCAAAGCAGCAGTGCCATGTGAAGCCCAGGATTATGTACCAAGCTGAAGTCTTAACTATGGAATAGAGAGCAATGCTTTCACAATTATTTATAGTACAGTAATATCAAAGTGTGCTAATCGATTTCTAAATATATAGCAAGACAAATCATTTTGGTACAAAATGCAGTCACTGTCAGATCTAGTTTAGCAAAATATAAGATAAATAGTCTGCTAGGCAAGAAATGTAGCACTTCTGTACTATAAGATGTTAACTGGAAGCCAGAGAATTTGCAGTCTATAATAATATGCATGTATTATACATTGTAGTCAACAACAGGCATCAGCTGATCATAGATCTGGAATACTATTTAAATCCCAAAAAAACTTCACCTTCAGACATTCTGGGACATTCCTGCAAAATGATTACCAATTTCTTTCAAATTGCAGTAATCACTAAAAGAAACTGAACACGAAAAGCTTTGGTTGTTGGCAGTTGCCTCATCTTAACAAATCTTCTGAGATAAGCCAAGACTTCTGCCTTTCTGGAACACTGTCTTTAACTAGTTTGATATGAATAACCCACTTTTATAGGCACATTTTCTCCAAAGTAAGAGACAAGAGTGGCGAGCTTAGAATTCTTATGGTAATGACAAGAAAATTATCATGATCATAATTAGTGCTGCATGAAATGTGTGTGTGTCTTTCTGTCTCTGTGTGTGTCTGCGAGTCCATTTATTCAAGAACTCCTAAATAGTAAGTTAGGGCCACCAAATTTGGCATGCAGTTTCCTCTTCTCCTAACCTAAAGCAAGGTGAAGGTCTGGTGTTCCAGGACAACCAGAAGCCCTGAGAAAAGGACAGTTTTCCATAACATGCAATGGAGGGACTGCTGTTCAAAGGTACATATGAGAGTGGCCACTGGGGGCAGCAAGCCCACAGGAGAGAGCTATTCTGCAGTGTCCATTGGGGATAGCCATAGCACCCAGGAAGTGGCCAGCAGAGTTGGGGTTCTGCCACCTTGCCTGCCAGCACACCAAGTAAATAGCCTCCTCACACCAAACTCTTCCCCCCCTCCCGGCCTTTGGCTGCAGTTTTGGCAGGGGGAAGGCCCTGAGTGGCCTGAGGAGGCTTGGGGAGAAAGAGGGCCCCTGGCAGCCAGGGGAGACACTGGGAGGAGAAAACGCCCTTGCTGGCCAGAGGGGCCGAGGGGATGGGGAGGGGGGAGAACCTTAAACAACTCCGGTGGGCTAGGGGGGGAGAGGAAATGCTCGTGCCAGATGGGACACCCTGCCCTGAGCCCCAGACCTACATTTCTATGATTCAACAGGACAAACTGAGGAAGTCCCATGAGACATCCCATAGTCCCATGATTAAAGTACTCATCTGTGAGGTAGCAGACCTCTGTTTAAATCCCTTCTCCTTAGGGGATGAGAGGGGATGAATTAGGAGTGTCCCACATCCCAAGTGAGTACCTAACTGCTGGGCTAAAGATTATGAAGCAGGACCTCCTCCCCCTCCCTGGCATTTTGTGTAAACTCACCTGTAGGGCCCAGACTCAGAGCATGGTTACCAGATCAAGCCCTACAGCTGAAGCAGGTGGGAGAATGCTTGTTTTCCTATGATTTGTGCATCACTCCAGCATTTATGCATCCAGATGCCCAGCATAGGGCAGCAATGTGCATGCTCAGAGGAAGCAATGTAGGTACTTAGAGAAATTTAACTTCAAACATGTAGGTGTCAAGCGAGTTGAGGTTCCTACAGCATTTGGTGATAACTGAGCAGGCATTCTGTGAATCACAGTGGGGTCTGATTCTGGGATTAAGCTGCCTAAGCCATTTTGTGCCTCTAGTTGAGAAATGTACTTTTCTGTGTCTTATCCTCTGCTTTTAAGGTGTGGTGCTGATGAGTGCTAGACAGCTACCAGTTCACACGGACATCCTCTGGAGCTGCAAGTGCTCAATATCTCTCAGGATCGGGCCCTTGTTACAAACCTGTCTCTTGCTGATAAAATTCCAGACTCTTCAAAAGTGCAGCTCTGTAGGTTCCCATGGAAACAAAGTCCATTACTTTTTAGGTTGCCACCAGTAGACTGCAAAAATGTTAGCGTTTACAGGCTGTCGGTCTGTAAAATGAAAGCCATGATTCTTCTGAGTTCAAACATGGAATTCTGTTAACTGATTCCCAAGCCAAAAATAAAATCATTCAATAAGCGTTATTCTGCTGCACTGCTTACTGATATTTCAACTCTGATCTTGTTTTCAAGCTGCATTCACCCAGGCATCTGAATAAGCAGGTAAACTAGATGTGCGCTCACAGAAGAGTAGAACTGGAAGGGACCTTGAGAAGCCATCAAGTCTAGTCCACTGCCTTCAGGGCAGGACCAAGCACCAAGGACATCATCCCTGCTAGATGTCTGTCTTAACCTGATGGGCAGGGTTGGGACCCCTGGGATGTCACCTGAGGTGCTTAGAACCACTGAGCCCCCTCCTCTGCCAGCCTGACTAGCTCAGAGCTGCTTGATGCTTTATCAGGGAAGGCTTTACACCGCAGTATTTGAGATCTCCAGTCCCATCCGGATCACTCTAGGGGCTGATTCTGTGACTCTGCGGATCCCACCTGGGTCTGTGTGGCTCTGTCAGCCAGTATTCGCGCTCTTCTCCCGAATGAACTGCGGTGTCGTTGAGAAGAACGGGCTGTTTGGCACCTAGCAGAGACCTGGCCGCGTGGCAGCGCCTGGGGGGGGGAGGGGGGAGAACACGTCCTGTGCCTAAGCAGAGGGTTGGAAATAACGCCCAGTCCCAGCCCCACGCCCGCGGGGGGCAGCAACTAACCCCTCCCCCAGCGTTAACCTGCCTGCCACTCCTCCTGCCTGCAACTACTGGGACTGGGCCCAAGAGCGTCTCCTAGCAACGAGGAAAAGGGATTCCCCCTCTGCCGCGCGGCGCCTGCGTACAAAGCAGCTCGGTCCCGCCCCCGTGTCGTCTTTGCTACCGTCACTTCCGGCGCTCCAGAGCGGCGCGGTGTTACTGCCTGAGCTGTGCAGCTGCCGGAGGGGCGGGTGAGTGAGGCACTTGCCTGGGGATAGACGCCGCAGTTTCGTTCTGCGCGTGTCTCTCCATTGTGGGGCGGGGGAGACGCGCTCCAGGCTCCTGTTGTGTAATCGCCGGGCTGCCTGCCCCAGGGGCTCACCGGGGCCCCCACCGCTCTCCGAGCCCTAGGCCGGGGTTGGGGGTCTTCAGCCCCTCCCTCATAGAAGTGGTGGTGTCGCTGCGCTGGCGCTTAGTTTTCGCTGCCCGCTCAGAGTTGTGTAGCAGTTTAGAGCTGGGAAAATAACTTCTGATTCCTATTATTCAACTGCACCATGTAGCAGGGGCCGGAAAGGGGAGTCCCTGGCATTCATGCTAAAATTCGACACTCTCCGCACGGGACTTAACAAAGACCCCAGCTATCTTACCCATTACAAAGATAGCTTCCCCAGTTATCACCTCTAATACTATTAACTCTCAGACATTTCCCCTTCCCCACCTCTAATATTAACTCACTGGCATTCACCTTCCTTCTCCCCCCCCCCCCCCCACATCCCCCTTCTGTTCTGTAATGTGATTTGTCCTTTTCATGTGTGTTCATTTTTTTAAAATTATATCCTTTGGTATATATGGTTGTGCCAATTTTCTTCCATTATTTGATCTAAGGAAGTGGGTCTGGCCCACGAAAGCTCATCATCTAATAAACCATCTTGTTAGTCTTTAAAGTGCTACATAGTCCTGTATTTTGTTTCAGCTACACCAGACTAACACGGCTACATCTCTATCACTATTCCCTAGTGCAGGTTTGTCATGTCCATGCACTGATAGAAAATGGGGTTTTAGTGTTTCCTGTTGCTGTCTAAAAGGGAGCATATGCCCAGATTTGTAATTTGCGTTGGTATTCTCTTGAAAGTGCAAAGATTTTCTGCGTCCTGTAAGTGGAAGTTGATATGAAGCACCTGCCTTCTTTTTTAAATTGTTTGTGTGACTAACTGCCTGTATACCTGAGAAACTTAACATGTGCATATAAACACTAATTCGTTTTTATTTAGCTCTCCCCAGTTTACTGTGGCACTAGATCAAGTGACACCCTCAAGATTAATGAAGCCATGATAAATGAGCTCCAAAAAGGTCATTAACCAACGCAATGTTTGTGTGTGAATAAACTTGAAGCTATAGGCAATCACAGTATTTATCAAGAACAAGACATTTACAATTTTATTTTATTTTGCCAGTAATAAAAATGTCAGCACCATCAATGGAGGAAAGGAAAGCTTGCTGGGGAGCCAGGGATGAATACTGGAAATGCTTAGATGAAAATACAGAAGATGCAGCTAGGTGTCAGAAGCTTAGATGTTCTTTTGAGTCTAGGTGCCCTCAGCAATGGGTGAGTGCTAGTAGCTTTTCATCAGTCATAAGATGCAACCTGAATTGTGGTGTAACACACACTGCTTCCCTCTCTTTTTTTCAGTTATGTAACTATCCAGAATACTCATTTGTGTATTGGTAACATTCACAAATATGAATAATGTACTACAAATTAACTTTTGCTACACAGCAAGCAAAGCATTAGTACTGTAGATCCTCTTAAAGATTGGGTATTTGTTTCATGGAATGGTCCATTAAAACAAACAAACAAAAGAATATGTATTAAACCCAGAAGACTGCCTGTTCAGATAGTTGAAGTGCATTTCATCTTAAGTTACATGGATATACCACTGGAAGGGAACTCCAGAAACATCCTATCAACTCCCAGAGACAGGGAAATTAATGGATAATATTGCATAAGTGAAAACACTGGTCTCAAGGGGAGAATACTCATAATAGTGGCAAGACTTGCAATTGCATGGCACCTGGAGACTGTTTTATGATGTGCTGTATCAAATTTGTTTCTGGTTCAACAACTGAGGTCATATTCTAAATAATTAACACACACACACTTGACCAAACTGAAAAGTTGTGTATATTTAAATAATGATCAAAGACTGTTCTTTCCTCACTCCTGTTCGATGTCTGAATAAGAACTTTACATGTTGGAGTCTCATACTACACTAGTTTGCTTTGATGAACGTAAGTTGTTTTTTTTTTTTTTTTTAAACAGGTAAAATACTTTGACAAAAGAAGAGACTTTTTAAAATATAAAGAACAGCTTCAAGCAGGAGAATATCAGCCTTCGGGTACTACTGAAAAGTCATAGCTATGCATCAACTTATGAACGAATAATCTTATGGAAAAGAAGGACTGAAATGTGAAAAAAGTTCCTTGAGTCAAAAATAATTAGTAACTTACACTGTGTCTCTAGAAATTCATGCTGCTTTTCTTGTTGAAATGCCTCATTTTTATGTGAGAACAGTAATTAAATGAAAAAGTGAGTGTAAGAATGACTGTAAGAATGTATCAAAGAAAGATGGTATTTTTCATGATTGTGTAACTAGGATGCAAAACAGGGCTACCCAGAAATCAATGCACTGAATTATAAGTTTATATTATAGGGAGACTATTAAACTGTTTTCAGATTAGTTTTTCTATGCAAATGAACTATTCTAAAAAGCTCCTCCCTTCTCCCTCCCTCTGAGGATATGTCAGTATAAGTGAGCAGATAAAAATTGTCAGTAACTTTTGTCTGCTGTCTTACAGTATGGTTAGGCTTTAAATGAAGATCAAAAGATTTAAATCACTGCAGCCCATTTCTAACGTAGCTGGTCTTCATTTAGGCATGTTTTTAAACATCTGCACAATTCTAGTTGAGATTCCTATGCCACTAATGTAGGCACACAGTTTCTCAATCATTAGTATGTGTCTGATGTGAAAAAATACGATACGGGTGTGTGTTTACGTCCCCAGTTGTATAATTTGATGGCACTGATATAAACTCCTCCTGTTTTATTCACAATGGATTTGCTTCTGTAAAGGTCTGTTTTATCATTAATGAGATAATCCTGAGGCAAATTAGCACCTGTTTTAATATTGGCATTTTCCAAATTGTCAGTGAAAAATGCTTAAAGTGCTTTGTAGTAAGACAGGGACCTACAGTTAAACAGATAAGCTACTAAGCATAGAGTTTACTAGGAACAGCAAACATTGCTTAGGTTTTTAAAAGGTTAATATTTATAGACATGGTTTATCCCATATTCCTAAATCACTCCTTTTCTTGATGCAAAAGACCATAACATCCTCTAGCAACCTACCAAAATTTCAGTTTACTTCTAAACATGTGATCAGTTCAAAGTCTGCAGTACATTGAAAATTTAGGGAGACTAAAAAAATTTGAATTTAATATGAATAAGACCACCGCAAGGAATAACTATTTTGTTCTTATTGTCAGTTTTTTAAATTCATCTAACACATGCATAATTTCAAGGCCACTGCACCTAGATGCTGCAGAAAACTTACAGTACCATTTTAGAGACTACACCAAAGATGTAAACCACTTCAACTTCAGCTACAGCTGTTGAACCAGAATGATAGCTATAGTAAAGACCCTACATTTTGAAGTACACTATATGAAATGTCAACGAGTTGTGTGTTTAAGAGGCACTAACTCTGGTTGCTTGCACTGTAATAAGACAGCTACACGTACGTAAACAATACAAACAAGACTATTTATTACCAATTAGATAATACATTAAGGCATTTAAAAACAATTTTTGTATTAGACAACACAGGTGTAAGGGCATGCAAAATTTAAAAACATCACATTCATCCTGAGTCTATAAATATTCCATGTATTTAAAAATATTTTAAAGCACCATAAAAAAGCCATCCAGCTGCATTACAAATAAGGCACCAAGACTCTTTTAGTTATTTTAGTTGGTTTTGCTTAATCAGTTGTTGCCTTGTATACTCCCAAATCAAGAGTGCTCCACTCACATGAACATTCAGTGATCGAATGATACCCTGCTGAGGAATTTCCACACATACATCCAGATGCTGAATCAGGTTTGCTGGGATTCCCTCATGTTCATTTCTAATAGAGAGGAAATTTAAAATATGTAATGTTTTCACCCAGAAAAGAATTATTTCATGCTAGCTCCAAGGTGCACCTGTCTGGAGAAACCAGAGTGTCCCCACAACAAAAACAAGAAATGAGCTACAGTAGCAAACACCATTCACACTAGTTGTTGCCAGCTACACCTATCATGGGATACATTTCTTATACATGCAGTTGGCTTTTCTTTATAAACATAACCGATGAGCACAAAAGAAGAAAACCTAACCACTGCATAGCATTGAAATAAAAAAATATATAAAATACTAAAACTAGTGTCTTGTTTCAGCAGCAATTGTTAAATTTATTAAAACACTGAAGACAATGAAAACTAAACAGTGTAATAGTTTAGTCCCCTTTTTTTGCTGTAAGAAAATTCATATTTTGGTTAAATCACAGCCAAAATGAACTAATCTTATCCTAATAGTAGTTTTTCCCCATCTCAAACATAAAACTGATACACAGAGATCCTAAAAATCTGCTAGCCATGGAAAAACATAGAATTTGCATTTTTATAAAGAATCTTCCATTTTTATATTTTGTGAAAATAGTTAATATTTATTTTAACTACATTTTATTGAAAGTACCAGTCACACATTAAATGCAAATAACCTCTACCATCTTGTGATTGATTTTTGAATGTGCTTTAAATTTACTCAGGCCACATAAATGAAGTGCTTTTGGCATGTAGAGGTTACTCAATGTCATATTTTATTGCATCTGAAATTTCACTTCAGCCTCCAAATGTGAGTAATTAAAAGTTGTGAAAAGATGTCAATAGCTTTAAAACTCACGAACAACTGAGTCACAGTACTTGGCATGGACAAATTTCATGTTGATGCTAAACTTCAAACTTGCTTACAAATCTATATTTTACAGTGTTTGTCTGACTGTGAGTTTGTTTGTTTGTTCAAGAACTCCTTATCAGTAAGAGCTAGGACCACCATATTTGGTATGCAGCTTCCGCTAACTCTATCTTAAACCAAGGTCAGGGTTTGGTTGTCTCTGGAAAACAGGAAGTGCCAGGAATTAAACTATTTTCCATAACATGGAAAGGGAGGGAGCAGAGAATGTAGTGACATGAAAGGGAGAGGCACAAAGAGAGGAGATGTGATATTAGGGCTGTGTCCAGACTCAAGGGTTTTTTCGAAAAAAGTAGCCTTTTTTTGAAAAAACTTCACCTGCATCTAGACTACAGCCGTGTTCTTTCGAAATTAAATCGAAAGAACGCGGCTTTTCTTTCAACGGCGGAAAACCTCATTTCACAAGGAAGAACGCCTTTTTTCAAAAGTGCTCTTTTGAAAAAAGGCGTTCTTGAATGCAAACAGGGCTTTTTCGAAAGAGAGCATCCAGACTGCCTGGGTGCTTTCTTTCGAAAAAGCGGCTTGCTTTTTCGAAAGTACTGCTTGCAGTCTAGACGCTCCTTTTCGAAAAAGCCTCTTTCGGAAGAGGCTTGCAGTCTAGACGTAGCCTAAGAGTGGCCATTGGAGGGCAGCTGCAGCATCAAGACCAGGGCTGGGGCACCACCATCTTGCCTGGCTCCAGACAGTGAGTAACCCTCCTGCTCAAACACAGAGCCTGATACCTCAGGGGAGAGCCTGCAGGGAGACACTGGAGGAGGGGGCAGCCTCCCCAGACAGCCTGCAGGCTAAGGAGGGATACTTGAAGGGTGAGGGCACCCCTGGAGCCACCTCCCCACCATCTACCTGCAGTCTGCAGGAGGGGAGGGCCACTGGAGGCTACCCCCCCACAATAGGCTGTGGGTGGGGGCTGGATAGGAAGCAGCCCTCAGAGCCTTGCCTCCACCTCAACTGTCTGCAGGCCACAGGGAGGGCCACTGAAGGCCAGGGGTAGCCCTTTTAAACAGCTTGCAGGTGTGTGTGTGGGGGGGGGGTTCAGAAGGTGGGGGAAGCCCACAGAGTCTTGCCAGCTCCTCGCAGCACCTCTCTATACAGGATGCAGTATGGAGGAGGCCACTGCCCCAAGCAAGTCCCCCCCTCCCCCCATCTCCAGCTGGAGCAAGCTGTAGCCGGGGTCTCCCTTCCCAAACATGCTGCAGATGGGGGGCAGATGGAGGGTAGGGTCAGGCTACAGAGCCCCAACTTCCATCGGACAAGTGCACAGACCTGGATTCCCCCCCCCCCCCCTTCTGGGAAGAGCCGCTGTCCAATGAGCACAGCCCCATCCCCTTGATAGGAGCCCCTGGCCAGAGAGCAATGCTCCCAGGAGGAGTGACTACTGGAGCAGCGCCACTCCACCTCTCTCATATACATCCCAGCTGCCTTGACTTCTGCACCCCCACTTCCTGCCTTGAGCCCCCCCCACACCTCTCAATGCCCCTACCCTAAGCCACCCATCCCGTGCCTTTCCTTACCCTCAAAACCTCACCCCAGCCTTCATTTTCCTTCGTTTTAAAAAAATATAATTGCAATAAATCTTGTCCATTTTTCATTTATGCCCCGTTCCCCCCCAGTTACTTCAATTAAAGATCCAAGCAACTCTGGGTAGATTTGCTAGTCGTAAATATATCTATAAAACATTGTATTCACCGGATACCTATATACACATAGGTTAGGGAAACTAAAGTTGAGCATTTCATTTTAACCATGGAAAAATGTAGATTTTTATGTTTTTTCTATTGGAGATTTTTGGATTTTATAATGGAAAACTAAGATCCCAGCAGATATTGCAGAGCAAAGCTGACATTTAATAGAACTGTAGCAAAGGCACTAATCTCTGGAAGTGGCTTTAGCTAAAGCTATTGATTATTCTGTCACAAAAACTTAAATCATTCAGAAATGGAAGATGCTGAATTATAATAGCACACTCAGTAGAAGACATGCTTTACATATAACAATGACTGATCACAGTATTAATTCTCTATTAGTGCAGACACAAGAAAAGCAACAAAAAGCAAGGGATCAATTTCTTTATGCACAAATAACGTCTGATTCTGGAAAGATTTTTATCTTTCAGTATTAGCAGGGATGGACCAGCTAGGGGATACCCAATCACTAAATACTTGTGAATATCTTAAAAAAACAAAACATTACCACACTTGTCCATAGGATCAGGAGTTATCAAACTTCATTGCATTGCAACCCCCTTCTGACAACAAAAATTACTACACAATTGCAGGAGGGGGGACCAAAGCTAAAAGGCATCAGGCCCTGGCAGAGGGCCTATAACCTGAGCCCCACCACCCAAGATTAAGTCTTCAGGCTTTGTCTTCAGCCCTGGGTGGCGAGGCTCAAGCTTCAGCTTAGTCCCAAGCACGCCAGGCCTGGTGACCCCCTTAAAATTGGGAGAACCATTTCCACAGGTATCCAAGTCTGCTATTTCAAGTGAAAGCACATCCATAAGTACTTAACCCCCTTCTGAATCGGGTCACTGAAAATAAGATTGCATAGCTATGCTGAAGATAAATCAGTGTGTAACAGATCTGAAAACAAAGGTATTGTGGTAAAGGGGTGAGTGAAAGAAAGGTTGTCGCATTACAAAAGAGACTCAGGGCATTTATCACTATACTGTCATCTGAGACATTACTGGTTTTAACTTTAGCTCATTGGCAAGACAACCCCTCTGAAGCTCCACCCTAATAGCATATTCAGCTCACAAGAGGTGGGGGCCCTCTTGTTGCTCTGCACTGACTTTTGTGGCTGAGCAAACAAGTTAGTGTTATTGGGCACTAAAGTCTCATGCAACCTATCCAAGGACTAGTGCCATGGTGTGATGCCTTGAGGTGAGCTACAGGAGCCAGCACGATAAAACCTTCTTTAAATAAGATATTTGATCCATGGGGTTCAGTATTATATATCATCTCTCTTCTTCTCAACTTGATTTTCAAATTATTAAACCTGCTGATCACCAGGAAGGGTGACTTGATGGAACCACAGCATGGGAATTACCGATACAGGTTGTTTGTAACTTACCCCAGCAATAACAAGGATTTCTCTGGAAAGCAGTAGTCTGTCAAGTCAGAACTTTTAGCAGTTTGCTCCACACCTATGATAGTGTAGCCTTCAGTTTTCTTCTGCTGTAAATAATCAACAAGCTGAGATGGTTTCACCTGCATGTTAAGAATAGAGAGAAATGTACAAATATTTAAATATTTTGTATATAAAATATAATACCACAAAAGTCTTTTACACATTTCTGAAACTGAGAAAAGAACATTCTTCAGGGAAAAAAAGACTTAAATGTTTAAACTAATTTCAAGACCGTGAGCTTCACAGATTCACATATAAGATAGATAATAAATTTCACAGATCCACACTCAATTGTATCATATGGGAGTGTTACTGCAGATCAAGTGCAGGATAGCTGGTGTTGCCCAAGCTTATGTTTCCAATGCCTCATTATAAATACCCTTTTTAGGAGGAAGTCAGTAACAGAATAGAACTGTCACGAGGTAATTAGCGGATAAAGAAACTATTACATCTCAAAGCTATGGTTGAGATTTTTTTCATTTCATATTCACACTTGTGGGATGTGGCTCAATAACCTAGAATAGCTCATCTAAAAGAACCTGATAGAAAAAGAGCACCCACTGGGACTACACAAGTATCCACTCACAACAACAAATGCTCAGGAACTGACCCGTCAAGAGGCAGTGAGGCTCACAGTTGCCTCATTTCCTCTTGCTAACTGCCAGGTCCTTTTGAAGATGGACAAGTAGTATGAATATGCAGATGCACTATTCTTGAAGAATCAGCTACTGGTAAGTAAAGAACAGTTAAGAGTAACTTTTTGAAGTGACTGTCCACATGGATTCCCCTCTTTGTGACTAACAAAAACAAGCAGTCTGTTTTGCTTGCAGAGGGATGCAAGGAGTCCTACATAAAGAATTACTGTAGGCCAGCTCTATCAAAGAGTGTTGCAAAAAGGCAAGCTGCAATGGATATTTCTATTTTAGGTGTTTCCCAAAGGTTAACAGTACTAAGGGGCAAAGATCTAACTGGGAATATGCAGAGGAAAAGAAAAGCTGTTCTGACAGAAAATACTATACATCTTTGTAATCACGACCAAAAGCTAAATACATTTCCTCAGAACTGTGCCAGCCTAATGATCTTGAAGAGCAAAACCAAACAAAATATAAAGATTTATTCCATGATGGACTTGTTTATAATATGAAGAAAGGATTTTTCATATAACAAAATGGGAATTAATTATCATCATCAACCCTGGAATCCTTTTCTGGAACTCTCTAGTGCAGAGCAACTCAGCACATGGCCCGTTTGTTTGTGGCTCACGGTGCTGTTTGGGTTTATGAGGGGCTCAACATGTGGCCCGCGGGTGGAATCCTTTGAACACATCCTCCATTGGGAACACACTCCACAACAGCGGGCATCTCCCAGCCAGGGTGAGCACTGAAAGATGCAAGTGGACGGGCTGGCTGGAACAGATGGGTACAGGGTGTCAGTGTGTCTAGTCCCCAGAGAGGAGTTGCTGGGAGTGCCAGGGCATTGTGAGAAGTGCTTTGTATTCATGCCCATCAGTGTAAAAGAAGCTATTTGCATATACTTGCATATATATTTGCATGTATATGCAACCACACTTATGTTGCGGCCCTCAGCATGAGCTGTGAGTATCATTGTGGCCCCTAGGGCTTCCAACATTGACTAGCCCTGCTTTAGTGATTAGCTGATGTGTAAGAAGGCTTCTTCTTAGCATGCTTGCACAATACTTCTGTCTGGAACCTTGAAATACATTATTTCATTTTCCCCTTTATGTCTTTATAGACTAAACTTGTCAGATATCACAGGCCAAGGCTCCCAAGCAGTGTAAAATCTATCATTACTATAGTGTTCTGCATAGACTAGATACAGAAAATGCTGAAATGCAGATCTGATGGGTCATTGATACAGAATGTTGTATGGTTTTGTAATTAACAAAACTATTTTAAAGGATTGACAAAATTGTGTAAATACAGAGAATTCACTCACATCAGAAATACAGTTTTCCAGGGATTAATTGTAAATAGACTCAGACTACTATAAACAAAGTTGACCTTGAAAATGGATATCTCTATATAAAAGACTACAGGCTTGCATATAGTGTTTAGTATTGTATCTTCTTTCTGAAGCAGGATGCCCGTATTCTGATAAACAATAGCAGTGTTTCCCAAATGGTGTTCCGGGGAACCCCAGGGTTCCACAAAGTGAAAATAAGGGTTCCGCGAGAAAATTCCATTACAATAACACATTATTTAAAAAATAATAATTAATATTAAGCATTTATGAATTTTATTTAAAACAATTTTCATTTGTGTTGATCTCATGACCTTGTTTAGCATTGCTTTATTATTATCCTTACTTATTTGTGGTCTACTTTTTCAGCTATATATATAAAACTGCTATTAGGGGTTCCACAAAATTCTTTTGAGTTTAAAAGGGTTCCGTGGCCAAATAAAATTGGGAAACACCGAACAATAGAAAAGGCTCTGAAATCTACCTGGTAAATTAGTTTCAGGCAAATTGAGTGATCAATGGTTCTCATTGTCATTAAAAATAATAGGCTAAACAAGAAGGCTGTGTCTAGACTGGCAAGTTTTTCCGCAAAATCATATGCTTTTGCGGAAAAACTTGCCAGTTGTCTACACTGGCCGCTTGAATTTCCAGAAAAGCACTGACGATCTCATGTAAGATCGTCAGTGCTTTTCTGGAAATACTATGCTGCTCCTGTTCGGGCAAAATTCTTTTTCTGAAAGACTTTTGCACAAAAGGGCCAATGTAGACAGCACAGTACTGTTTTCCGCAAAAAAGCCCCGATCGCGAAAATGGCGATCGGGGCTTTTTTGCGGAAAACCGCATCTAGATCGGCCACGGATGCTTTTCCGCAAAAAGTGCTTTTGTGGAAAAGCATCCTGCCAATCTAGACATACTTTTCTGAAAATGCTTTTAACGGAAAAGTTTTCCGTTAAAAGCATTTTTGGAAAATCATGCCAGTGTAGACACAGCCGAAGAGATTAACAACATTTAAATTAATCAAGTTTTATAAAAGAATTTTAAATTCCAATATAAAATCACCAGCTGTAAAATACTACAGATTGAAGCTCTCTAGTCCAGCACTCTATGTCCAGTCCGGCAACATCAATGGTCTGGCATTATTTTAGTTAGCTGGATATCCACTTATCATGGGTGTGGCCAAATTTTCCACGATCCCATAAAGTTTGTTTACAGCCACCAGTCCTGGCTCTCAGTGTTCTGTGCTGTTATTTAGCTCTAATTTATCCCTAAAGTTTTCCAAGAGCCCAGTAAGCAGTGGAAGAGTTGGTAATGCTTCTAGACAATATTGACCTTCTGTGATTTGACAAATTTTCCGGTTTGGCACCGGTCAGGTCCCAAGAGTATTGGATTGGAGAGGTTCAATCTGTAGTCAAAGTATGCTGTAAAACAAGAGGCCATTAGTACAATCTGTTTCATTAACACAAAAATAATAAACAAGCCAACCTTTTAAAGACCATTACAAGGATTTTCAAAAGCAGTAGGCTAATGCAGAAATATTTGATACTATCATGAAACAGAGAAGTAGGTACTTATGCCAAATGGGTAAAAATTAGTTTTTGAGAAAAGCCAAAAAAGTGAGATTTTTTTTTACTTTGGGACATCAGTTTGAATTAATTTACATGTATAATACTCCTTACAAGCAAGCAGCTAAAATACTTTTTCAACCCACCTCAACAAGAGGAAGCCACTGTTCTGCAGAAACACTGAGATATTGAAATTGCTTATCATTTATATAATGAAGACTGCCAACAACTAAAGCAGATGCTCCAAATATTTCACTTGTACGACACAAACCTAAAAATAAACATAAGATTTAAAATATAAAAATTACCATAGTTATATTGTTTGAAGTATTAAAGTACATGAAAAAGAGAAGACAATCTGAGATCAAGAATCTCCCGCAATATAAACATTTGCCGCTTTAGCTCTCTAATTTTAATCAACAGGGATATTTCCAAGGGCTCTTCATGCATGTTCCAAAGCATGACACTTTCAATATCAGCAGAAAGAGGAAAAAGCCTTCTTTAAGCTATCAGTAAGATAGAAATAAACAATCCCACCCATACCACCATATCCTATAAAGTATTCTGCAGTATTTACTTCTGTGCAATGGGTCAACATATATATGAATAAACTGGATGTCTTAGGTAAATTATAGGCTTCTCAGCATGACATTAAACCGAAGCAAGGTAACAGAGTGGCTGATAGGGGACTTGATTAACAACAAATTAAAGATGGTGATATAATAATGCAGTATAGCATGGAAAGTAGATCCTTTCAAATTAACTTGATATATTTTTGATAAGATTACAAATTTGATTAGTAAATGAGTAATATTGATGATGTAATATATTTATGGCATTTGACTTGGTACCACACAACATTTTGATTAAAAACTGGCTCATTGATAGGTCTCAAAATGTAACTATAAAAGAATCACTATAGGTGATCGTATATCCAATGTGGTTCTTGGCCCTGCACTATGTAACATTTTTATCAACGTCCTGGAAGAAAACATAAAATCGTCATTGATGATAAAATCTACAGAAGACACAAAAATTGAGGGTGTAGTAAATGTCAATCAGATGAGTTGGTTAATGAGTGCTAATGACATTTAATAATTAATTTAAAAGTTGTCATCCTTCAAAAAAAGAAATGTATCACCCTATTATAGAGGGAGACAGATAAACTGGGTTCATTTACAAGTTCAATACTATCAATTTAGGTTTGAATAAAGATGTTAACTGGTTAACGCACTACAAAGGCAATTTCCCTGCCTTTGATATGCGCATCTTCACATCAAATACTGTGAATGAGACACACTCACCTTGACTTAGCTTCATTAATACTGGTCTTACAATTGACAGGTAACCTTTTTTGATGTTATACCCCAAATTCTGTAATTTCCCCTCCAACTCATCTGATGAAGTGGGTTTTACCCATGAAAGCTTATGACCCAATAAATGTGTTAGTCTCTAAGGCAGTGGTCCCCAACGTGGTGCCCGTGGGTGCCATTGCGCCCATTGGGGCATTTATATGCGCCCGCCGAACAATCTGGACCAGCACCGCCCCTGGGCGCACGGCATATGCGCGGTGCCGGCCCTGGGCGTGTGATTCATGAGCGGCCCCTGTCCCGGGCGTGCGGCACATGTACGGTGCCAGCTCGGCTGCCTGGCAGCCCTAAAAGGTTGGGGACCACTGCTCTAAGGGTATGTCTAGACTACAGGGTTTTGTCAACAAAAGTGGACTTTTGTCGACAAAACTATACCTGCATCTACACTACCGCCGAGTTCTGTCGACAGGAAGTCGACAGAACGCGGCACTTTTGTTGACAGTGGTAAACCTCATTCTACAAGGAATAATGCCTTTTGTCAACAAAAGGCGCTACTGCATCCACACTGTGCTTTTTCAAAAGAGAGCGTCTAGACTCTCTGTTGACAAAGCAGCTTGCTTTGTTGACAAAACTGGCTGTAGTCTAGACGTTCTTTGTCGACAGAGGCTTTGTCGACAGTATCTGTTTACAAAAACCTGTAGTCTAGACGTACCCTAAGGTGCCACAGGACTGCTTGTTGGTTTTACAGTTACAGACTAACACAGAGACCACTCTAAGACTGCTAACAAATTTTCCATGGACACACTTGCAACATAGCACCAGTATGCTTGGTTTTTTTTTTTGTTTTTTTTTTACTTAAATCCGATTTTTTTAAATAAATTAAATATCTCTTGAAAAATAAACAAATTACATTTGAAACTGTGTCAACCTACATAAAAGCCTCAATTTAGTATAATATACCAAAATCATCTAAATTAAATACAAAAAATAATATTTAAGCACGTTTGTTGTCAACATTTTGAAGCAAGTCAAACCCCTGAACTGGTGATAAGACCCTAACTGAGCACCTGGAACTAGAGTTTATCAAAGTGCTTTCGACAAGCAGTAGTTCCTATGCATATTCAGAGTGAATATGTGCTTCATTTCAGTTTATTCAACTAATTCAGTTCAATGACTAGTTCATTCAAAGTTAAGAAATGGTCAGGGAACTGAAAAAGCAGGAAAGCTTATTTTCTTCTTCCAATCTATCAATAAACACTAGTTGTGAGAGGATGAGATTACAAGTTCTAAACAACAAAATCAGTTGGCTTTAAAGGCAAAATATGTTGTGCTAAACATACATTCTTTATGTATCCTGTACATTTAGGATAGTTTTATTTAACTAATAAACATCTGAACATACTGTTTTTATAATTTTTATTTAATTCCAATTTCCAATGCAAATCCAGTTTAAAAAAATCTCCAGTAAAAAAAAATCAAATAAATAAGACATGTCATTCTTTCATCATTCCAACAACAAAAGATGTAAAGATTAAGACTCTGAATAAACATATATTGAGCTATGTAGTACTTAAATGATGTGTATCTAGCATATTTTCCTGGTTAGCAAAAAAAGTACCAAATTATGCCCACCAGTGAGAAAAGAACGGTTACTTACCTGTAACTGTTGTTCTTCGAGATGTGTTGCTCATGTCCATTCGAAGTAGGTGTGCGCGCTGCGCGCACCACGTCTTCCGGAGCGTTTTCCCTAGCGGTACCCGTAGCGCCGGCGGGGCGCCCCGTGGAGTGGCGCCGCCATGGCGGGGCATAAGTACCCCTGCCGGCGCTGCCCCACCTCAGTTCCTTCTTGCCGGATATTCCAACAAAGGGGAAGTAGGGTGGGAGTCAAATGGACATGAGCAACACATCTCGAAGAACAACAGTTACAGGTAAGTAACCGTTCTTTTCTTCTTCGACTGGTTGCTCATGTCCATTTGAAGTAGGTGACTACCAAGCTAACCCCAAGGAGGAGGGGTCGGAACAGTCATAGCACCAGAGTCATAAAGGAAGGTGAACAATAAACAGATTTATTTGAACAAATAAACAGTGACAAGTCACCAACCCAGAACAAGACACCAGATCTATATATTTACATATTTACATCACAGATTCAAGGACTGCAGAGCCCATCCTTGCATCCTCCCTGGCCTGTTGAGGTAGCGCATAATGTGTTGCAAACGTGTGGAGGGAAGACCAGGTGGCTGCCCTGCAAATTTCTGTGATAGGTACTTGGGCACCAAAGGCTACCGAGGACGCCTGCGCCCGGTAGAGTGTGCCTTCACTCTGGGTGGGGTTTTACCAGCCAGTTGATAACACTCTGCTATACACTGCACCACCCATCTTGATAACCTTTGCGTAGAAATAGGTGAACCTTTTCCCTTATCCCCAAATGCAACAAACAATTGTTGGGATTTACGGAAGGGCTTGGTTCGGTCAATATAAAAAGCCAGCACTCGCTTGGCATCCAATCCAGGGAGTGTAGAACACGCTCCTTAGGGGATGCGTGAGGTTTAGGGAAGAACACCGGTAAATAAATCTCCTGAGATAGGTGAAAAGGAGAAACCACCTTCGGGAGGAAGGTTGGATGAGGCCGTAGCTTTACGTTATCATGTGAAAAAACAAGGTAGGGCGGCTCTATAGTCAGCGCCCTTAACTCTGATACTCTTCTAGCAGATGTAGTGGCTACTATGAAAGCAACCTTCAATGAAAGGTGCTTCAGTGAGCATGTAGCCAAAGGCTCGAAAGGAGGGGACATAAGCCTGGGAAGGACCAGGTTAAGGTTCCAGTGAGGGTATGGGGTCCTCACCGAGGGGTACAATTTCTCCAAACCAGTAAGAAACCTTTTAACCACCTGGTTAGAAAAAAGAGAGGCTCCTGCCGTACCCACATGGAAGGCGGAGAGAGATGCCACATGGACTTTAATAGAAGAAAAGGACAGGCCAGAAGAACGGAGTTGAAAGAGATAGTTGAGAATAGCTGGAATAGGGGCCGAGGACGGTTGTACTCCTCTCCGGGACACCCAAGACGAGAAGCGCCGCCACTTGGCAGCGTACGACCGTCTAGTAGAGGGCTTCCTGCTGCTAAGGAGCACCATCTGTACCTGTCGGGAACATTCCCTTTCTGGTTGGTTCAACCACGGATAAACCAGGCCGTTAGGTGAAGAGACCGGAGATCCGGGTGAACCATTACCCCCCCGTCCCAAGGTTGGGTTAGCAGATCCCGAACTGGAGGGAGTGCTATAGGGTCTTGGGTCAGCATGTCCACCAGGATGGGGAACCAGAACTGTCTTGGGCCACCTGGGGGCTAGGAGGATGATCGAGGACCTGAAAGTTCTCGCTCTGGTCAAAACCCTGGAAACTAGTGGAAATGGGGGAAAAGCATAGAGAATGCCCTTTGGCCACACAGTCGTCAGGGCATCCCCCAGGGAATATTCCCCCAGCCCCAGCAGGGAACAGTAGTTCCTTCACTTCGCATTGCGTGCCGAGGCAAACAGGTTTAGGCGGGGATAGCCCCACCTGCGGAAAACCTGGCTGAGGACAGAGTCCTTGAGCGACCACTTGTGGGCTCCAAAGGATCTGCTCAGTGTGTCTGCAAGTAGGTTTTTGCACCCGGGGAGGTACTCCACCTGAGGCGTGATATTGTGCATGACACACAGATGCCATAGATGCAGGGCCTCCTTGCATAGGGGTGGCGAACGTGCTCCACCCTGCTTGTTGAGGTAGAAAACTGCTACAGTGTTGTCCATACGTACCAGGATGGAGCGGTGGGAGAGCCTCGGCAGGAATGCTTCGCAGGCCATCCTCACCGTCCGCAGTTCCCGGACGTTGATGTGCAGGGACCGTTCGGAAAGGGACCAGAGACCCTGAGTTCTGTGGCACCCGAGGTGTGCACCCCATCCCAGGTCGGACGCATCGGTGACCAGCATCAGCGAGGGGGGAGGGGCGTTGAAGGGAACCCCGCTGCGCACCACGGATTCCTGGGTCCACCAGAGTAGGGAGTCCAGAATGTCCGGGGGCACTGATACTATGGAGTCCCATAGACCCTTGGACTGGCAGAAGGCCTTCGCCAACCATGCCTGCAGAAGTCTCATCCTCATCCTGGCATGTCGCACCATGTAAGTGCATGCGGCCATATGGCCCAGGAGCCTGGAGCAGACCCGAGGAGTCGTGATGGGGGACCAGGTTAGTTCTGAAATCAGCTCCACTATGGAGAAGAACCTGCTGTGGGGCAGGAACGCTCTTGCCACCTTCGCATCGAGGAGGGCTCCCACAAACTCTATGCTCTGGGAGGGGGTCAGGGTTGACTTCTCGACATTTATCATGAGCCCTAACCTTAGGAAGAGAGCTCTTATGAGTGATACGTGAGCTTCTACCTGCTCGTACGAGCCACCTCGGATTAACCAATCGTAGAGGTACGGGAACACGTGTACCCCTCAATTGCGCAGAAAGGCGGAACCACAGCCATACATTTTGTGAATACCCTTGGTGCAGTATATAACCCAAAGGGGAGTACTGTAAACTGAAAATGGTAACGGCCCACCATAAACCGGAGGAACCTCCTGTGACCGGGCCTGATAGCCACATGGAAATAGGCGTCCTTTAGATCGAGAGTCGCGTACCAGTCGCCCAGTTGTAGCAGTGGGATGACCGAGGCTAAAGTCGCCATTCTGAACTTGTGTTTTACCACCGCCTTGTTTAAGTATCGAAGGTCCAGGATAGGACGGACTCCCCCTTTTGGTTTTGGGACAACAAAATAACAGGAGTAAAACCACTTGCCCCGCAGATGCAGGGGGACCCTTTCTATTGCTCCTTTTTCGAGGAGTACCCCCACTTCCTGAAACAGGATGTGTTCATGAGGGGTGTCCCTTATTAGGGACAGGGTAGGGGGTTTTGAAGGCAGTGGGCCCAGGAACGGGATAAAATAGCCCGAATGTACAATGTTCAGGACCCAGGCATCTGATGTTATTCGGGCCCATGCCTGGGCAAAACGGGAAAGCCGGGCCCCAAACGGGGGGCCAGGGTGGCAGACTGGTATGGGACTCTCGAACGCCATGTCAAAATTGAGGCTTGCCCTGATTGGAAGGGCCGTGGGGACCTGCCCGCTGGGAATCTGACCTGGGGCGACGATGTCGACCCCTAGGTCCTTGAGGGTGCGCAGCCCACGGGGGACCTGGGGCTGCGCTCTACCCTGCTGCCTAAACGGCAGTTGTCGCCGCTGCATGGCACCATTTGTGGCACCGGGGTGCCTAGGCCCGGTTCCGGCTGCGTCGCCAGTAACTGCAGCACCGAGGTGCTCAGGCTCGGTGTCGGTTGCGATGCCTGGAGTAGTGGCACCGGGGTGCCTAGGCCCGGTGCCGGGTGCGCCGCGTGCAGCTGCGGCACCGGGATGCCCAGGCCCGGTGCCAGTTGCGCCGACTGCAGCTGCGGCACCGGGGTGCCCAGTCCTGGTGCCAGTTGCGCCGACTGAAGCTGCGGCACCAGGGTGCTCAGGCCCAATGTCGATTGCGTGGCCAGCAGGTATGGCACCGAGGCGCTCAGACTCGATGCCGACTGAGTCGTGCCCGACTGGAACAGTACTGGGGTGCCCAGGCCCGGTACCGGGGTAGACCACTGGGTCGATGCCGGTGCCAATGACGGCACGGAGACGGACGCCGACTCCTGGGATGCCACATGGCCATGGGAGTATGGCACCAGTACGGCCAAGCGGCGCTCTGGCAACTTGGAGAGCAACGACCTGCCATGGCTCGAAGCTCCCTGGGAATGACGACTCGGTGTCGTGAAGGGTGCTGTAGTAGTAGCGGGAGCCGACCCCACCGGGGTTGGTCCCGACGCATAAGCCACTGTAACATGCCGACCCTGGCCATGCCAGGGCGACGGCGGTGCCCTCCGAGCTTCCACCGTGGGCGACCTCGACCCGTCCGAGTCAACCGACGATGGCGGGGAGGTCGTAAGGCTTATTAGGTCCTGCGCCGCTTCAAAGGTGTCCGGCGTAGACGGGCGATGAGAGGGTAGGCGGCCAGGGCTCGCTAGACCCCCTCGGTGCCGACGGTGCACCGAAGGGGAAACGCGTACGGTGAACTGTCAGTGCGGTGTTCAGCCGACGTCGGCTTCTTGGACGGAGACCTGCCCCGGGACTTCTTCACCCTCTTAGATGGTGGAGAGTGAGACCGGTGCCGGGATCTTGACGTCGATGCCCGAGGCCGGTGCGCTGTGCACCACAGGCTGGTCCGGCGGTGCCGGTTGAAGCGCCGTCTCCATGTGGAGAAGCTTCAAGCGGGAAACTCTTTCTTTCCTCGTACGAGGCTTGAAAGACTTGCAGATTTTGCAGGCAATTGCCAAATGAGCCTCACCCAGACACTTAAGACAGCTGTCGTGTGGGTCGCCCCTGGGCATAAACTTCCCGCAGTCAGCGCACGTTTTGAAGCCTTGCGGCCCTGGCATTCCTTATCTCCAAAGGGGGAAGGAATAAAAAACAAAAAACCTAACTATCTAACTACACAACTATTTACAATGTGAGAAACGGGAACCATTAACTATCTAAGCCTAACAGCTATAGAGAGAAAGATGCTCCAACGACCGACACAGCGGTAAGAAGGAACTGAGGTGGGGCAGCGCCGGCAGGGGTACTTATGCCCCGACATGGCAGCGCCACTCCAGGGGGCGCCCCGCCAGCGCTACAGGTACCGCTAGGGAAAACGCTCCGGAAGACGTGGTGCACACGGCGCGCACACCTACTTCGAATGGACATGAGCAACCATTCAAAGAAGAACCAACCTTTAAGATAATTAAACGATACAAATGTAAAATAAGTGTAATTGATTACTGAAATCAAAATTTCCTGCTTACTGATTTAAATCATGACTAAAAAAAATCTTTTAAAATCACAAAATCAATCTATCCTAATCAAATAAAGAATTAAAATATGCATTCAACCTTACCTCCTAAATTGGTGGGTTTATCGATAAGCGAGGCTACGACAATCAATCTACTGTTTGATTTACCAAGTTTAGCTGCACGGTCCTGAAATACCAGATCCAAGTCTAAATCAGCACTGCTGTCTTTCCAAGGGATGATCTTTTTCTGAACATCTGTCCATTCTGATTGGTTATCCATTGCAACTAAACCTGAACCTAAAAAGAAATGTTAGGGTTAGTTATTTAGATGTGGAAAATGTTGTCATGATAATGAAACTGTTTGGGAAGCACTGTTTTATAGTGCACCAAAGTGGTACCTTCTGAAACTATTAGGGTCACAGCATAATATATACAAGTTGATGATAGTATAACAGTGCAGTATGACTACAGAAGAGCACTTATGTTTAGCAGAGCAAATACTGATAAAATATATTGCTACTACCAAACCCAAATAATTAAGCTTGGATCAAAATACATATTACTTTATATTTTACCCATATCTTGCTGAGACCAGTCACTTGATTTTAGATTAAGAAGTTCAGTTCGAGAATGGAACCAGTGAAATGCTGCAGGCAAAGAAATGTCAGTGTATCTGGTAAATTTACAGAGTGGGATCCATTCATCTTCAATGAGTTCTGAAAGGCGTGGAAGGGTGTAAAATATTGTCTGCAATGTAACAGAGAACTTTAAGGATAATCTCAGAAAAAAATAAATTTTAAAGAGGTAACTAAACTAACTTCAGCATATTATAATATATATCTATCTATTGTAAGATATAACTTACTGATTAATACATCTCTGAATATGCATCACTTGATGCAATACAATAACATGGACATTTTCAAATTTTAAAAATAAAACCCATAAAGCTCTACCAAAGCAATAATCTAAGAAAAGAAAGGCTTTACAGATATCATACTGGAAAATGCCCCAAATGTACAACTTTTCTATGTTAAAAATTATTTGTTGAAGGGCCTAGAAGCAGCAAATGAACTCAGACACTCATTGGAAGCTTATACCTCACAGCACTGATTTCTGAACAGCAATCATGTTTAATTAATCACCATTATTTCAAAAAATGTAAAAGAAGTAAAGTGCTAAAAATAAGACAACTAGTCTAAATACAAAACATGAGGTGGAAAGCGGAGGAGAAATCAAGGGAAAAAATAGAAAGTCACAAATTAGAAATCCCAACTTTTTTTTCAATTTCAATAGTAAGTTCTACTTAATCAGTGGAATGGTGTGCCCCACTTCCCTCTACGTTGGTACAATCACTAAAAACTTCACATTACGTTGGAACTAAAAATGGCGTATGTCTGAAGAAACATCCCTTGTTTGGAGAAATTTGTGAAAATCTAGTTTACAGGAAAACTAAGTTGGTGATCTTAGCTGAATCTTCCTGAAAGAAAAAATGAACACACACTATATTGGACTTGTTCATTTAATGACTTCCTGTTTGTGTTTTATAGAACAAGCGATTGCAATCCTAGCTAGAGTGATTTATAGAAATTTACTGGGACACGACAAAAAGTATTAAGATTGTTAGAAAACTAATTGATCACCAATATTATGGAGGGATTGACTACATAAACTATTTTATCAGCTGAGATGCTCAAGTATAGAAGACACTCCAAATTCATATTCTTACACAATACATCTGAAAAACAGGGATCTTCTCCTCAATTTACAGCAGAACAAATAAAGCAAATTTCAAATTCTAACAAGATGTGCTGTTTTTGTCAAGATAGTTGTGCCTTTTTCCTCATTCTTGCCTCTCTTCTACTTTAGCCACCATAGTCTAGTTTTTCATCTTCAGCTTTATTTTGCAATTCTTTCTCTTCCTCTCTTGTTAACCACTCACTCACCTTCCAATTTTTCTGAGCCCTGTGATGAAGCTGAGCTAAATGAGTAATTGATGTGTCTAACTTCAATGCATAACTGATAGAAAGTAAAGCACTTTAGCTAAGCCACTTCAAAAGCCATTTGTCAGCACATCACCAAACAAGTGCAAGAGTGATGTGAATGAAAATTATGAAGCTGGGTCACAAAAAAGGTGGTGGGACTCTGTCATATCTCTCTCTCATTGGCTGCAATCAAGTTACTGCAAACAATTGAAAGAGCAACGAATACAAGTATAACTATAAGGAGTTCACTTGTCTGCTTCCTCCAGATTAGCCAATAACATTTTATAATCCATTCTAAGGTTTTCTTTTTAATTAATTTTCTAGCCATGACTGCTATAAAAATAATTTAAAAAATAACTTGAATATCTTTATTTTCAAAATAAAATATCTTTATTTTAGTCTAAGATGCATCATCATTTTATGAAGTCATTTTTCTTGACATCCAAAAATCAGTTACAACTACCCATCATGCAGCAGAACAATGTCCAAATTACAAATACAGCAGCAACACAGTGAAAAATCATTGACTGTTATATACAGTATTTTGTACTTGCCTCTAGACTATAATCCTTCAGGGGGTGAAATGTTGCAAAAAAGAAATGATCTTGGATTCGTTGCCAATTCTTTCTAGCATTCCTATGCATTGCAAAAATATAGTAAGATGTACAGAAACTGTAAATATTGGACTTACTACAGTCTGACAATAAAAAAGTCCTATCTAAATGAATAAATTACATATTCTGTTAATGGGAAAAGCTACTTTAAATACATATTTACCACTAAAAATTCATAATTATGAATATAATGAATTGGAAATAAATTCATTTTGTGTTTCCAGGAAAGAACATATCCCCGTGAATTATGGTAACTAAGATAGGGAAAGATATGTAGGCCTCTCAGGCTATGTCTAGACTACAATATTTTAATCAGAAAAAGGTACTCAAATTGCACTCCACAATTTGCATATCTTTTTCTGATAGTTTTGTCGGAAGAGGCTTTTCCGAAATTTGGCCTGTCTACACTGGGCCAAATTTCAGAAAAACCTCCTCTTTTGGAAGAGCCCTTCTTCCTTGTGGAAGGAGGAAGACGGGGCTTCCAAAAGAGCACGTCTGCTCTTCTGCAAAAAAAGCGGAAGAACAGACGTGTTCCCTGGATGTGGTGGAGTCTTTCTGCGATACTTCCAGTATTCCAGAAAAACCCGTAGTCAAGATGTAGCCTCAGAAAAGGGCAACAAAAGTTCTCTCGGGAACTCAGAATAAGAGGATTTGTAAATGGTGACAATACAGATGAAAGAAAGATAAACTAAATTGGTTAAGATTCCAAAACAGTAATAGGAGGCATGTTCATGTCAACCTAATTACAAATAAGTACACTGCAAAAATAGCCGATAATCAATTTCTTTATTATTTCAACCTTCTCTTTCTCTTGCCATATTTAGTGAAATTACAAGCACCTGAAATAGTGCAAGGAGCCACATTCAACATTTTATTTCTTTCGGTTTCAGTGATACCGAATATTTGCAGGAGAAACCTAATTTCTCAAGTCTTGGCAGATAAAAAGATCCACGTTTGCGCACATATAATTAGAGGTGGAGTAGAGAGATAAATGAATAGATTGTTAGCAGTTTATTATTAACATGCCATCCTTTTCATTTTAGGTTTTGTGATAGGATCCTACACCCAGCAAGGACTTCGTGGTGCTCACTAAATGTTATACTTTGAACATGAAACTCCCATATAAACAATCCTTTACATACAGGAGAACCTGGATTTTATGAGCACCAATCTTACATATGGCCATTTATACGAAATATTGGGAAAAGATCACAAAATGAGAGAGATATTCCAGTACCTTCAATTCACTTAGCATAATTTTGCAGTGGTATAATTGAAGGATATACAGTGCACCATCCTGCAACTTATATACCATACCTACTGTAATTTTGAGATGTTCAATGTTAGGAACTTGTTAATTTAAAAAACTCATCAATTACAATTAATTCAAAAAATATGGCTTCAACTGTAAGGGTACATCTAGACTACATGCTTCTTTTGAAAGAATCTTTCGGAAAAGCTTCTTTTGAAAGAGATCGTCTAGACAGCCACAACTTTTTCGAAAAAGTGATAAAAAAAGGCAATCTGAATGCTCTCTTTCGAAAAAGCCCTGTTAGTGGTCAAGAACACCTTTTTTCGAAAGAGCTCTTTCGAAAAAAGGCATTCTTCCTCAAAATGAGGTTTACCCCTGTCCAAAAAAACCCGCCAAGTTCTTTTGATTTAATTTCGAAAGAACGCAGCGGCAGTCTAGACGCAGGTGACGTTTTTTTGAAAAAAGGCCACTTTTTTGGAAAAAACCCTGTAGCCTAGACATAGCCTAATTCTAAACACAGGGGCATATAACTACTGGCATTCCTTTATAGATAGCCAAGAAGTACAAATCTTCTGGAAAACAATCTGTTAGATTAAACATTTAAATATCAGTACTTTGTAAACATGTTATATTGACAAACTAGCCTAATTTGCAATGCAAGGAAAACAAATACAAATTTACTGTATATATTAGATAATAAGCTTTGTTTGTTTTTCAGTCTGGGAGTCAAGATAAGAAAATTCAGGACAAACACTATAAAAAGCTATGAGCCCTGTTCCTCAAGCTTCTGAGCCAGGGGTGGGGAACCTTTTTTGAGTCAGGGGCCACTGATCCACAGAAAAATCAGTCGGGGGCTGCACACACAAGAGAAGCAAAACAAAACAAAACAAAACAAAAAACTCAAAACCAAATAACCAACCAAATGCCTCACTGACTGAAGAGACAGAGACACTCCCATTAACCTCACACCAGAGCCTGGGGGGCCCAGCCTAGTAGATTTTTTTGTGCACCAGTCCTGTGGGGAGGAGCAGTGCCAGCACAGACTCCCCAAGTCTGGGGGGTGCCCTGAGCCTTGGGGGCCAAATCCAGGCAAGCCAGACTCTGCATCCAGCCCGCCGGGCCTGAGGTTCCCCACCCTTGTTCTAAGCTCATCTCCATTACGCCGCAGATAGTCTGAATAACAGTCTGCTCACATTCTCAACCAAGCACGATATTTGTCAACTGAATGCAGAACTTTCTACTAAGGATTCATATTAAATGAAACCTTTTAATTCTGAAACACAGAGAATGATAAATGTTTTCTATAGTTTCATTTTATCTGCTTATTACATGTATTTAAAATCCCTTTTCTAAGTATTCTACTTAAATTAGGTGAAACATCAAAATCACAAAGATTATCAAGTACTACTTGACATGATTAAACAAGTGATTTAAGAAAGTCCTCGGACATTACAAATGATACATCTCTGAAATCCAAAAAAGATAGATGGAAGAGCTGGATTCTAAATCAGAAATATTTTACTTACCCTGCACAATGCATGTTTTCTACTTGATGAAGACTTGATTCAATAACTGGTGTCAAAACTTCAAATTCTTCCACACACAATGCTTTGCACATGCCCCAGATTTTTTTGAGAGCTACTAATGCATAAAGACGAACACTGAAATTGTGGTTGAAACACCACTGCAGAACAACAAGAAGAGCTTTCTTCAGAACTGGTTTCTAGAGAAGGAAAAATATTCTTTACAATTTTGACTCATCATAGCATTTTATTCCTGCAGAGCACAGAAAATAGTTTGGGATGGTAAGATAAGATCTTTAGCTCATGTTTTGTTACGATGGTCAGCACTGAAATACTTAACACTGTTTCATTTAACTTGCAATCTTTAGGTTTCAATTTAATAATCCATTTCACCTAAATGGAACAGTTCACATCTCTCAGAACCACAAGCTTGTCTCTACAGAAATGAATAACTCCATGGCTACGTCTACACTGGCACCCTTTTCTGGAAATGCTTAAAACGGAACAGTTTTCCATTATAAGTATTTCCGGAAAAAGCGCGTCTACATTGGCAGGATGCTTTTCTGGAAAAGCACTTTTTCCGAAAAAGCGTCCGTACCAATGTAGACGCGCTTTTCCGCAAAAAAGCCCCGATCGTCATTTTTGCGATCGGGGCTTTTTGGCGGAAAAGAAATCTGTGCTGTCTACACTGGCCCTTTTCCGGAACAGTTTTCCGGAAAAGGACTTTTGCCCGAACGGGAGCAGCATAGTTTTTCCGGAAAAGCACTGATGATTTTACAGTAGATCGTCAGTGCTTTTCCGGAAATTCAAGGGGCCAGTGTAGACAGCTGGCAAGTTATTCCGGAAAAGAGGCTGATTTTCCGGAATAAGTGGCCAGTGTAGACACAGCCCAGGTGTGGATACTTTTATTCCAGAATGAGTAGCTTGCTTCTGATTAGCTTAATTGGCTTTAAAAAACAAACAAATACAGATCTTATCTATATATGTTTAAACTCCCATCGACTTTCAGTTGTAAACACACCAAAATATTACTTACTATTTGTTTTATCAGATACCCAGTAGCCCCTGTCCTGGGCCAGGGGCCCTTTGTGCTAAATGCTACAAAAACACAGAACAAAAATGTTTCCAGCCCAAAAGAATGTGCAACCTAAGTATAAGTCAACAGATGGGTACATTCAGCTAGACAGGGAGAAACAGGAAACCATGAGAACATTGGTCAGCATTAAGGATGTTAAAATGCGGTTAACTGACTAGTCGATAGGCACTTCTGCATTCCTCCTTTGAAATGTACAAGAGCCCCTGCTCAAAGGAGGAATGCAGAACTCTACGTACAGCCTGGGGCCAGCGGGAAGTCCTGATGATTCCGGACTGTACGCTGCGCGCCTGCTTTGAAATGCACAAGAGTCCCCGGGGGGAGGTGCGCTCTTGTGCATTTCAAAGCCATGGAGACTGGGGTCAGCGGGGGAGTCCTCAGGTGACTCCGGGCTCCATGGCTGCCCCTTTGAATCGCACAGAGGTGGCATTTTAAAGGGGCAGCCCGCTGCACAGCTGATCCACGGCCACCTTGGAGTTTCAAAGTGGCAGCACCGCTGTGTAACAGCAGCTACCACTTTGAAGTACACTCCCCTCCTCCCCCGCTGCCTCTAATATAGAGGCAGCAAGGGGGGGGGGATATCGACCACTTTGAAGTACCCCTTCCTCCCCACCCCCCCCGCTGCCTCTATCGAAAGAGGCAGCAAAGGGGGGGGATATCGACTAGTCAAAAGACTAGCAAATGCTTATTCTATAGTCGACTAATCTTTAACATTCTTAGCATACGAGGCTGTGATCTCTGCGCACTATAGGCCCAACAATCTAATATTTCTTATAGGCATTACAGCAAAGGAGAGTTTAGAAGGAAGACAATGAGGTCACCTTCTTCTGTTAAAAAAAAAGACATATTTACTCTGTGAAAGCTGTCAGACAAACAGACTAACATGGCTATCCCTCTGAAAAAGATTTCAGAAGTCAATTCAACTAATGGCATATTAACAATTTCAAAGAACACAGGAAAAGCTAACACCTGCCAAATTAAGAGAGAGAGACTAAATTATTAGGGAAACAAACATTTCCTCAAGATTATAAGAAACTATTACAAACAATTTTTTAAAATCACCATGTAATGCAATTGAGAGCATTCCTTTAAATGTTTGTCCTGGTTTTCAGTAATTTGAACTTACCTGCTCAGAGACGTTTTCAAGAATAATATCAAAGTGAGACAACACAGATAAAAATGTACAGATGCTGGTTTTAAGCTTGTCTTCACCCTGATGTGTAGAGAATGCAACAAATGTAAAAATGTTGTATTTAATTTTTTTTTTAACTTCACAAAGTGTTCTATAAACTCTAATTATACCTTCAGTCTTTGTAGCCATAATGAGCATGATTAAAGATGCGGGAAAAACATGTTTTATATCAACACTTGTTTATTAAAAAAATCAAGTATATTTTATACAATAATATGATTTTAGTTATATACATTTTAACCAATATTAACTATATGATAATATATATGAAATAAAAGAAATCACAACAAATTTTCAAAGAGAAAAGAGGGAAGAGGGGGGAAAAAGAGAAAAGAGGGGGAAAAGAGAAGAAAAAGAAAAGAAAAAAGACTGACTGGAACTCAACTAGCGAGGAGACTGTTCTGTTACTTTCAGTGTAATAGGGTTGAAGCACATTGATGAAACAACTTAGGAAAGCTCGTCCTACTGTTACTTTTGCTGTACCTGTTCTGTGGAAAAATAAGGAAGATTTGGTTTCCCATGTGCCCATTCCAGTATCTTTTAAATTCTGTTAATTTTTTAAAATTGACCTTAAATTGAAAAACGACCTAAAAATAATGCTCCCAAAGTCCATTTGGTCAAATTGAGAATCTGGGAAAAGGACATCATCATATTTCACAAATATAAATTATATGCCATGCTAATAATTCAGAGTTTAAGGCAAGAAAAGACCACTATAGACAGGGGTTCTCAACCTTTTTCTTTCTGATGCCCCCTGAAACATGCTATAAAAATTGCATGTCTCAGCTGTGCCAGAACTGTTTTTCTACTAGAGTGGCACTGGGTGATAGCAAGCAAAGAAATTGCCTGTGGCGCCACAAAACAACAAAGCTAAGTTGCTCAGGCTTCAACTTCAGCCCTGGGTGGTACGGCTTGGGGCCTTGGGCTGCAGTCACATGTGGCAGAGCTTGGCTTTCTGTTTGGCAGATCCCCTGAAACCTGCTCACTCCCAACCCCAAACACCTGGTTGAGAAACATTGCACTAGATCACCTAGCCTGACCTCCTATGCATCACAATTCCCTACATTTCATCCAACTGCCATCTTGAGTCCAATAACTAATTTTTGAGTAAAGCTTAATTTGTATTTTGCTAAAGACATCCAGTCTGGATTTGAAGACTTTAAGAGAAGGAGAACTCATTACTCTATTTGGTAATTTGTTCCAAAGGTTAATCACCCTCACTGTTTCAAATTAAAATTGGGGAAACGTTTTTAATGTGTCTGGCTTTGGCTTCCAGCCAATAACTCTTGTTATGCCTTTCTCTGTGACTTTAAAGAGCCTCATAGTACTTCATATTTTCTCTTGTGAAGATATTTATGCACAGTAATCAAGTAACCTCTTGATCACCTTTCTGATAAATTAAACAGATTAAGCTCTTGAAGTTTCTTACTGCAAAGCATTTTCTGAAGCCCTCAATTTCTGTGGATCTTCTCTTCACCTTCTCCATTTTTCAATACTCTTTTTAAAATTTGGACACCAGTACTGGTATTACTAGTACAGGCAGTCCCCGGGTTACGTACAAGATAGGGACTATAGGTTTGTTCTTAAGTTGAATCTGTATGTAAGTCGGAACTGGCGTCCAGATTCAGCCGCTGCTGAAACTGACCAGCAGCTGACTACAGGAAGCCCGAGGCAGAGTTGCTCTGCCCCGAGCTTCCTGGAATCAGCCTCTGATCAGTTTCATCAGGCTGAATCTGGACGCCAGTTCCGACTTACATACAGATTCAACTTAAGAACCCCAGGCGTCCCCAAGTCAGCTGCTGCTGAAACTGATCAGCGGCTGATTCCAGGAAGCCCGGGGCAGAGCAACTCTGCCTCGGGCTTCCTGTAGTCAGCGCTGGTCAGTTTCAGCAGAGGCTAACTTGGGGACGCCTGGGGCAGAGCAGCTGGGGTGCTGCTAGGTTGCTCCAGTAGCGCCGCTCCTCGGCGGTACTGGACCAACCCAGCAGCACTCCAGCTGCTCTGCCCCAGGCGTCCTGATTCAGCCGCTGCTGAAACTGACCAGCAGCGGCTGAATCAGGACGCCTGGGGCAGAGCAGCTGGGGTGCTGCCGGATTGGTCCAGTAGCGCCTAGAGCGGCGCTGCGGGACCAACCGGCAGTGCCCCAGCTGCTCTACCACAGGCATCCGGAGAAAAGCCTGGTCTGCTGAGGGGGGAGAGGGGTGTACTAGCTGCCCCCCGCGCCCCAGCAGACCAGGGAGACGCGGGCGGCGGACCGAGACGCACCGCGGTCCCGCCGCCCGGGTCCTCCGCAGCTTTGCTCCGCATCTCCCTGGTCTGCTGGAGACCAGCAGACCAGGGAGTCATGGAGCAAAGCCGCGGAGCACGCGGGCAGCAGACAGCCCAGACGCGCCGCAGCTGTCCCGCTGCCGGCATCCTCAGAGGCTTTGCTCCCCGTCTCCCTCGTCTGCTGGTCTCCAGCAGACCAGGGAGACGCGGAGCAAACCCCGTTCGTAACTGCGGATCCGACATAAGTCGGATCCGCGTAACTCGGGGACTGCCTGTACTGTGTGCTTAAGTAAAATCACCTGCCTATTCCTACTTCCTGGGTATTCACCCATGGATCTCATCAGCCCTTTCTGTCACAATACATAAGGAGCCCATGCTGAGTTGTGTGTCCACTATGACCCCTAAAAATCCTTTTCAGAGCCACTGTTTTCCAGAATATAGTCCCCCCCATTCAGTAGATATGGCCTGAATGCTTTGTTTCTAGATGCTTAACTTTTCATTTCGAGTATTAAAACATATTTCATTTGAGCAAGCCATTTTACCAAGCAATCCAAATCACTCTGCATAACTGCCTTTTCGTTACAACTGTGCCAATCTTGGTATTGTCTGCACATTTTATCAGTAATGATTTTATATGCATTTTCAAAGTACTGATGAAAATGCTGAATTGTGTCAGACTTGCAAAACCTCACTAGAAGCATCCCCATTCAATGTAGTTTCCCCAAAAACAACTATTTTTGAGGTCTGTTAGTGAGCCAGTTTTTACCATTTAATGTGTGCTTTTTATATAATACTGTTTTTTAATTAATGTCATGCAGCACTAAGTCAAATGTTTTAGAAAAGCCTTTTATATACACACAGTTAGAGCTATCAGCCAAGTTTAGAATTTCGAAGAGTGACATCAGGTTTGTTTGACAAAATCTGTTTCCCACAGAACCATTATGATAACTGGCAGTAGTTACAGACCTAGTCTTTAATTCTTTGTAAATTAAATCCTGTATGAACTTTTCCATTACTTGCCTGGAATTGGTGTCAACTAACCAACCTGGTTAGGTTGTCCCACTTTCCGTTTTTTTTTATAATGGCACAAAATTAACACTCTTACAGTTTTCTAGACCTTCTCCAGCACTTCACAGTGTATTACAAGTTAATATGAGCAGTTCACAGATCTCCTTTAGTAACCTCTTCTATTATTTTTGGATGTAAGTTATCGGGGCCTTCTAATTTTAAAACGTTTATCACTAATATATGTTATCTATCATCCCCTTCAGCAACAAATAGACTAGAAAGTACATTTTCATCCCATAGGATACAAGTACATCATCCTACTTCTTCCCACATACAAAACAGAAATGTTTTGAACACTTCTACCAGCAAGATTAAAATAAATATTTGTCAAAATTCTTACTTACATAGCAGAAACAATTCCAGAATTTTCCAAGAAACTGGGGATATCTATGTAGAATCAAGATGATAATCCATTCTATTAAGTATTTTATGGATGCTTGATTGTTACCAAATCCAGTCTGAAAAATCTTGTCAAGAGTCCCAGCCAAAAAATTCTGAGCAAAATAAAATTTACCCCCTACTGATTAGGCATCATAAAGTTTCAATAGAAAAAAAAACTTTACTTTAATTTGTTCCTGTAATAATATTTGAAACACTTTAAAACAATCAGAGCAACAATATTGAATAGATACATTTTATATCTATATGCTACATGTTCACCAACATGGGAAAAAATTTATTCTTCATGGGGGATGCGGAGATATCTGGGGCCAAAAAGAAGCATGCTACAGAACTGCTGCTTTAGCCTCCTGCTGCCCTAACCAGCCAAATATGTTAACCTCAACACACAGCAGAAGGTGGTCCTTTATTTTTCAGTGAGGGGGTGGAAAGAAGTGCTGTGTGTTTTTCATTAAAACTGTTAATTAACAATACATCTTACTTTCAAAACCACTGTTTTATATAAACCAACTCATATGAAGTGGGAATAAAGAGAGTATCTTTTGAACTTTTATATTATTAAAAATTATACTGCTGTGCCAAAATATAGGTCATCACTCTACCTGTTCTAGAGATTGAATATAGCACTGGTACAATTCTTTCAATGGCTTCTTTCAATTCTTTCTATGTCAGGCACTGTGTTTTAAGTGCATTATGACAGTCTATCCAAAAATGCAAAATATTCCATTAGAAGAAAAATAAATGAAATTCAAACAAATTAAGAAAAGTAAATCCTAAACATTCTGAATATTTTAAATAGTAATATTTTTATTAAATGAAAAATAGAATCAGCAATTCGTCTAGGATATTTGAAGGCACAAATCACTACAAAATGTAAGTGTTGGCTATACAGAACTTAAGGACTAAATTTTGCAAATGGATCCCACCTGTTCACATCCCTGTGCCTCTACAGAAGTCTACTGGAATCAGCCAGACTTCCTGGAGGCACAGGAGAACACCCATGTGGAGCCATTTACAGGATCCAGTATTAAGACTGCACATACAGATAACTGAATTAGTCAGCTTTCATGTAAATAACATTAACAGTCTAATCTGTTATAATCTGTTATAATGTACATTTTATCTTTTTAGAAAATCTTACATGAGAGTTCATGTGTCAGGAATGAGGTTTACATTACACTGCACTTCCAGATGCTAACTGCAAACATAGATCAAATATTTATGAAATTTCCTACCCCCTTTAATATTCAATTTTGCTTAATAAAATTCCTGTTACACAAATATATCCTGTAAAATAGAAGCAATTATGTAATAAAGGTAATACCTGATCAAGTTTTGGAAAAATAACTAACAGTGTTTGCCATAACCGATTTTTAATTCTGTGTTGTAAAGAGTTCACATAATAGCGTGTTCTAGATTTGGAAACCAGTTCATCCTGAAAAGAAATTCAGAGTACATGTAACAAGTCCTTTAAACTTTTAAAATTTATTAAATGGAAACCCTAGGTGTAAGTAGTCTCTTCAATAGCTCTTTCAGTATTATTCTGAACTAAGCAAATTGCAGTGTCTTAATGTATTGGTATTTTAGAATTACATTTTGAAATCCGCACAAAAAGTATCTGAAGTTAGTGAGGATAGTTAGCAAAATTAAAGGCCCATCCTTATCTTAATGTACAAGCATACAAATCTTAGGTGTTGAGATTTCATTTGAAAGAATGTATCCAAAAGATTTTCCAAAAGCAGCATCTACATGAAACAAGAAATTTACAGAAAATGCAGCATAAACAGAAACACTGATACCAGTTTTCAAACTAAATTGCCTAAATTAGGGCTCTCAAATTGACATTTAGTTGTACAAAATACGTATTAAAGCTCCTACTTTCAAAAATGAACATCCAAATGAAGAAATATCTGCTCTGAGTAGTCCAAATTGAATTTGGGATTAGCATTTTGATACTACTATAAATGCTGCAATCATTCAGTTCTGGAGTTTGGCTCAGTTTTTAACTGCCATTCTAGTAAAAAAAAACATATACATTGGAGCTCAGAAACAAAAAAAAATTGTATGGAGAGGAAATAGGTCAAATAAATCAAGTATTAAGCAGCTGTTAATACAACACACTAATTTAACTTTAGATCAGACATGTATTTCCCTATATAGTCTCCTTTTTATTTATCAAAATATCTGAAAGTGATATGAGTTCATGTTATGCTGTTAGCATGGGACTTGAACCTCCAGAATGCTACACACCTTAACTTTTGTGTGTGAGTGTGTAGCATTCTGGAAGTTCAAGTCACATGCTAACAGCATAATATGAACTCATAATTTATTTAGGGTTTTGCTTGTTCACTCTTTGTGTAGTTCTTTTTTAGATTTAAACAATAAAGAATGTCCATATGAAATCTCTAGGTTCCCAAGCCCTTCATTACAATCATAAGAGAATCGTAATATATGCCCATAGGGCATGCCTACACAGCGAAGAAAAACCTGTGGCTAGTCTGTGCCAGTTAATCTGAGTTTGTAGAGCTCAGGCTGCAGCACTGTTTAAAGGCTCAGACTGGAGTCTGAGCTATGGGACCTTCCTTATCTGCAGCGTCCTAGAATCCAGGCTTCGATCTTAAGCCTGTCCGCCTACACAGCAATGAAATAGCTCTGCAGCCTGAGCCCCACAAGCTCATCAAATCAGCATGCATGGGCCAGCCTCAGGTATTTAGATGCTGTGTAGACATACCATTGGTGGGTCACTGGCAGTAGAGATTGAACCTTTGACACCTGTGGATCTAAAAACACAAGGAGCCTGAACTGAACTGAAGACACTGTCTGAACTGAAAGACTCATCTTTATTTGCTCAAAGGCCGTAGCCAATTCATAAACCTCTATGTGGTACTGTCTCCAGAAGAGGACAGAGAGGCACACTATGGCTACGTCTAGATTGCAAGCCTCTTTCTGAAAGAGGCTTTTTTCAAAAAAGAGCGTCTAGACTACAACCAGTACTTTCAAAAAAGCAAGCCACTTTTTCAAAAGATAGTAGCCAGGCAGTCTAGATCAGTGGTCACCAGCCATTTGATGTCGCTGGGCGCCAGGGGGCATGGCCGTTCGCCTGCCGGGCACCAGAGGGCGGAGACACTCGCGCACCAGGGGGCGGGGCTGCGCATATGCTACGCCCCCATGAGCCACATGCCTGGGGCCGGGGCCCCCCATAGCCGCGCCCAGGGCCGGCAGCCCCCCCTCCCCCAAAGCCACGTGCCCGGACACTTTGCCGGGTGCCCGGTGCCGGTGCCCCCACCACTCCATAGCCGTGCACCTGGGGCCGGCGCTCCCCATGAGCCATGCACCCGGAGTGTGGGCGGCCACTTCACCGCACTCCCGGGGCCGGGGCTCACCGTGCGCCATGCGCCCGAGGCCGGCTCCGGCACCTCTATCATATCCCCCCTTAGTCTCCTCTTTTCCAAGCTGAAAAGTCCTAGTCTTTAATCTCTCCTCATATGGGACCCATTTCAAACCCTTAATCATTTTAGTTGCCCTTCTCTGAACCTTTTCTAATGCCAGGATATCTTTTTTGAGATGAGACCACCATATCTGTACGCAGTGGTCTTATTGCCCTTATATATTCTCCGTCTTATTCTCTATCCCTTTTTTAATAATTCCTAACATCCTGTTTGCTTTTTTGACTGCTGCTGCACACTTTGTGGACTTCTTCAGAGAACTATCTATGATGACTCCAAGATCTCTTTCTTGATTAGTTGTAGCTAAATTAGCCCCCATCATATTGTATATATATTTGGGATTATTTTTTCCAATGTGCATTACTTTACATTTATCCACATGAAATTTCATTTGCCACTTTGTTGCCCAATCACTTAGTTTTGAGAGATCTTTTTGAAGTTTTTCACAGTCTGCTTTGGTCTTAACTACCTTGAGCAGTTAGTATCATCTGCAAACTTTTCCACCTCATTGTTTACCCCTTTCTCCAGATCATTTATGAATAAGTTGAATAGGATTGGTCCTAGGACTGACCCTTGGGGAACACCACAATTACCCCTCTCCATTCTGAAAATTTACCATTTATTCCTACCCTTTGTTTCCTGTCTTTTAACCAGTTCTCAGTCCATGAAAGGATCTTTCCTCTTATTCCATGACAACTTACTTTACGTAAGAGCCTTTGGTGAGGAACCCTATCAAAGGCTTTGTACACTGTATCTACTGGATCCCCCTTGTCCACATGTTTGTTGATCCCTTCAAAGAACTCTAATAGATTAGTAAGACATGATTTCCCTTTACAGAAACCATGTTGACTTTTGCCCAACAAATTATGTTCTTCTATATATCTGACAATTTTATTCTTTACTATTGCTTCAACTAATTTGCTCGCTGCTGCCGTTAGACTTACCGGTCTGTAATTGCCGGGATCGTCTCTAGAGCCCTTTTTAAATATTGGCATTACATTAGCTATCTTCCAGTCACTGGGTACAGAAGCTGATTTAAAGGATAGATTACAAACCATAGTTAATAGTTCTGCAATTTCACATTTGAGTTCTTTCAGAACTCTTGGGTGAATGCCATCTGATCCTGGTGACTTGTTACTGTTAAGTTTATAATTGAATTCCAAAACCTCCTCTAATAATACTTCAATCTGTGACACGTCCTCTGATTTGTCACCTATAAAGGACGGGTCAGGTTTGGGAATCTCCCTAACATCCTCAGCCATGAAGACAGAAGCAAAGAATTCATTTAGTTTCTCCACAATGACTTTATTGTCTTTAAGTGCTCCTTTTGTATCTCGATCATCCAGGGTCCTCACTGGTTGTTTAACAGGCTTCCTGCTTCTGATGTACTTAAAAAACATTGTATTATTATCTTTGAATTTTTGGCTAGCTGTTCTTCAAACTCCTTTTTGGTTTTTCTTATTACATTTTTACACTTAGTTTGGCAGCGTTTATTATGCTCCTTTCTATTTACCTCACTAGGATTTGACTTCCACTTTTTAAAGGATGACCTTTTTCTCTCTCTCACTACTTCTTTTACATGGCTGTTAAGCCACGGTGGTTCTTTTTTAGTAGTTCTTTTTTACTATGTTTTTTAATTTGGGGTATACATTTAAGTTGGGCCTCTTATGGTGTCTTTGAAAAGTGTCCACGCAGCTTGCAGGGATTTTACTTTAGTTGCTGTACCTTTTAATTTCTGTTTAACTAACCTCCTCGTTTTTTCATAGTTCCCCTTTTTGAAATTAAATGTCACAGTGTTGGGCTGCTGAGGAATTGCGGGAGTACATGGAAGCCCTGGGCCAAGGTCCTACAGTAGACATAAGAAAGGATTGCTGTAGGAGCTTACATGCACCCATGGGGCAGGTAATCCTCTCATTGTAGCTATGTCAGCTTTGCAATACTTTTTGTCAGCACTGGGGATAGAGTAACTACAGGGTTGCTGAAGATCATCCAAAAACTTTATTTCTATACACCAAACCACTTAGAAATACTTACAAATAGCCTACAGTTTATTGAACAAGAAAAGATGTTAGACAATACAGTAGAAAGCAATGGGAAAACAGCATTTTCAATTCCACCAACCCAAATACAAATTCTCAAGACAATGATGCTTATGTTTTGAATATGTGGAATGAAAAACCCGCCCAGCATAAATGGAGCAACAAACCTAAGTTAAGCCACTCTTACTTCCTCAGTTCTGGCTGAATAAATGCTAATCTCATGATCATGCAATAATATAGCCAGGAATATTCAAATCACATTGATAGGTCTTTTGGTGGCAAAAAAAGATATATTATTTATTGAAGTCAAAGCTAGATATGCTTATTTTGACCATTCTATAATACCCTTTTGACTTGTGAGTACCATATATTTCAGCTAATTAGTATTATACCAACAGTATGTATTAAATAAACATAGACATTTACTTTATCAAGTAGTTTGGTGACAAGGTCTTCCATAAACATCTTGTGCAATGTATTTGATCCATCCAACAAGCATAGAAATTTGATGGCACAAACTCGCACATAATGATCATCTCTATTTGTACTGTAAAACATTTTATTAATAAAAAATGAGAATCAACTAATTCAGTTATTAAGCAAGTGGAACCTTAAATTACAAAAAGTCACATGTATTTGTTGTCTAAAATATTCATTTGATATTTTCATTTTATTAAATACAAATATGAAGACCAAAGAAAGCTAGATGCTTGGGGATATTCAGAGGACATTCCTAAAGGTTAATAAATTTTGCATAAATACTTGGTATTACATCAAAGGAATATAAATGTTATCACCTTATATAGCAAATGAAAATTCCAAAATATATTCCAAACAGTCTTTTAGCTTTTCCATGTTTCAAATGAAACACTCATCAAATGTGGTAAAGAGATTTCTTCATCCATCTATCAAGGGGGACCGGTTACTCGTACAGTGCTGAAGTTGTATGTAGTGAAATTATGGGAATTACCCACACAGACAACCACAGTTTAACCTGTAAATGACTAGTCGACTGCCCGATAAGCCTAGACTTATCAGGTAGTCGAGTCACTACTCGACTAGTTGCTTCCCCCACCTTGCATCCTCTGATACAGAGGCAGCAAGGGGGAAGCAGGAGCCGGCTTAAAAGTTGGTTCCCCCAGTACCATCTCTGCGAGGGGCAGGAGAGGCAGACACACAGTAGGGGAAACGGTGTGAGCCAGGACGGAGCAGCCTTGGCTTGCAGTGGGTCCCAGATGCTGCAGCTCTGCTTTTTAAATGTAGTAAGAGCCACCAGGCTCTTTTAAGTTTTTAATATGAGTAATGAGGAGCTTAGTGTCAGTGTGAGGATGACTAATGGGAATGAGGATATGGAAGCATAAATTACCCATTCAGGGTGGAAGCAAATAAACAATTTAATGGAACAAAATCAGGGAGGAAGGGAGCTAGATAATCTCCATCCAAGAATACTAAAGGAAATGGCATATGAAAGTGCAAGCCTACTGGGCTTTTTTTTTTCCCTGTTTGAGTGAGCCTTTAGAGAGGGAGTTCTTCAGGTAGAGGAGAAGCTGATACAGGAGTCTTGAGGAAAGTGGGTGTTGTGTTTGGGGCTTTCTTGCTGTGTGCTGAGCTTGTGTTTGTGAGTGAGGGTTGGTGTGTGTTCTTTTTTGTTTTTTGTTTATTTATTTATTTATTTATTTTCCCCTATGTTTATGAGTGAGGCTTTTTTTTTCCCCACCTCCCCCTCCCCATGATGGAGTTTGTGCTGTGATTGGCAGGTGGAAACTGTTGGCTTCTAATTAAAGTTTGAATTCTAGAAGCCTCGGTAGGGGGAGGGGCTTTATAAGGCAGTGGTCAAGCGACCAAGGAGCTTGTGAACAGGTGAGTGCTAACAGGGAGTTTTGAGAGGGAGTTTGGAAGGGGAGAGGGAAGGGTGGGAAGTTCTCTTGCCTTTCTTTTTAAATCCCTTTTCCAGGACAGCAGCAATGGTTGGTGATGGGTCTGCTGTTGTTACCTGCACAGCGTGTGCCATGTTTGTCTTCCTCCCGGAAGAAAGAACGGATTTCATCTGCACCAAGTGCAAGCTGGTCGACATTGTGGAAGAAAAAATTAGAGAACTGGAGGCCCAAGTGTCGACCCTACGCTTGATCAGAGAGGATGAAGACTTCCTCGATAGAAGGCAGCATTTAATCCTTCAAGCACGGCAGGCAGAAGAGCCAGAGGGCAGTACGTGACCAAGAAGAGAACTGGCAGCATGTAACTTCTAGAAGGGGAAAAAGGCTAGCACGGGAATCCCCCGATGCTATAGAGGTAAGCAATCGCTTTCAAGCTCTCTCCACAGGCTCTGCAGTGCTGAAAGGAAGATATCACAGCAGATGTCTGAGTGACTCGTTTGCCAACGTGGTACCTTGTGGGAACATACACTGATGCCAGGCATTGTTGCAGGCACCGAAAATGCAGCCTTGCATAATGGACCACATATGGTTGTGGCTGCCACGTGGTCTATGAGCTGTATGCACGACAGGACAGATACGGCAGGGCTTAAGATAAGTATTCCAATCAGATCTTGTAAGGCCTGGTACCGCTGTATAGGTAAGTGAGCTCTCACCATCATGGAGTCCAAATGTGCTCCTATGAATTCTAGGTTTTGAGTTGGCTCTAGTGTTGATTTCTAGGTCTGATTATAAATGACCAGAGACACGAACATCTCTCTCGCCATCACAACCATGTGGGAAGCTTCGTCTTTGGTTGGACCCTTCAAAAGGCAGTCGTGATAGGGAAAAATCTCTATGCCTTGTCAGCAGAGGTGCGCAGCTACCACTGTGAACTTTTTGAAGACGACTCTGGATGCTGAGGAGACTCCAAAGGGTAGAAGCTTGATATTGGAAGTGGTCTTCCCTGACCACGCAGCGAAGAAACCTTCTGTGGGTAGGGTGGATCATTACATGAAAGTATGCGTCCTGAAAATCAAGGGCCGCAAACAAATACCTGTGGTCTAGTGCTGGAATTATGGTCATGAGAGTCACCATTTTGAAAAGCTGCTTTCGCAGGTAACGATTGAGTTTTCGAAGATCGAGTACAGGTCTCCAACCTCCCATTTTCTTCTGGGTGAGGAAGTAACTGGAATAGAGGCCTTTACCTCTGAACTTGCATGGCACCCTTTCCACTGCTCCAATGGTAAGGAGGCGGTGGACTTCTTGTTGTAACTGGTGCTCATGAGAAGGGTCCCTGAAGAGGGACGGGGACGGTGGGGAGGTTGGGGCTATTGATGCAAATGTAATGGCATAGTTCTGACAGGTTCTCTCAAGAACCCAACAGTAGGTGGTGATGCTGGCCCAATGTTGGTAAAAAGGTTTGAGCCGGTGATGGAAAATGGCAACTGCAAGATTGGGTTGGTTTGTGGTGCATGGGGTTTGCAAGCCCTCGACCAGGTTGTCAAACGTTTTTCTTGTTAGCAGGCTGAGTGGAGGGGTGGTTGTTTTGGGTGTGCCTCTTTTGGGACCTTGTCTCATTTGCTGGTGCTGGTCAAACAAACGTTGATGGTAGCTTGGCTTCAAGAAGTCATAACATCTTTAGAAGGGCATGTATTTCTTGCGGCGGAATGGGGGTGTGTACATCCCCAGGGTTCGGAGACTGGTCATTGAGTTTTAGCTCAAGTGGAGAACCTCATCTGTCTTTTTAGCAAACAGCTTTTGTTTGTTGAATAGGAGGTCTTCCACCTTAGTCTAAACTCCCATGGAACTCCAGCATTTTGAAGCCAGGAGGACCTCTTCATAACTATAGCGATGGCTGTGGAACAAACCCCCGTGTCCGCCACATCCAAAGTAATTTGCAGCCCAGTTCTGGCAGAGGCGTACTCCCTCCTGGACAATGGATTTTAAAATGGGCCTTTTTGCATCAAGTAGATGTTCCATCAATGCTGTGAGTTTAGTGTAGTTGTTGAAATCATGATTCAACAGCAGTGCTAGAGTTGGCAATGCGTAACAGAAGTGTCGAGGAAGAAGATATCTTCCTGACAAAAAGGTCAATCCGCTTACTATCTTTCTCCACTGCAACATTCTTATATTGTGGAGTTTTTTACCTCTGCTGGGCTGCATCCACGACCAGGGAATTTGGTTCTGAGTGAGAGAACAAAAACTCTGAACCCTTGGTCAGTACAAAATATTTTTTGTTGGCGCTCTTGTTTGTAGGGGGTACAGAGGCCGGGTTCTGCCATATTTTCTCAGCAGACTCCATAATTGCTTCATCGATCGGCAGCTCTATTTTTGCATGCTGGGGTGGTTGTAAATTCTTAAGGAGACGGTATTGTTTCTCCTGGACTTCTGTTAACTGGACCTCCTGCCTAGAGGCCACTCTTTTAAACTGTTCTTGAAACTGCTTGAGGTCGTCTGGGAGAAATGTATCCCCAGGGATGACGGCCTCATCTGGTGAAGAGGAGGATTGGTCTGTGGGTTATGTATCCAGCTGTTGCTCCTGTGGTTCGGAAAGCTGACCTTCCTCCAGCTCAGACTGCTGTGGTACGGGAAGAAAGACACATGAGGTTGGCTGCATTGTGCAGGGGTAGACAGAGGGGACGGTTCATGGTGTTTGTGCAGGGATCGGTAGCAATAGGGGGACCAGTGTCTTGAGGGAGGGTGATATTGGTGCTGGTCATGTGACCAGTACAGTTGGTCATTATAGTACCTATGATGGTCATGATACCGAGGTCTTGGTGACGCCTGCCTAGAGGAACATGCACTTCTGCATTTCTTCCAGCGCATTCACGACCCAATGTAGTTGGAGAGTGAAGTTGGAGAGCCCCTCAGTGAAGGAGGAGGAGAGACACATACATTTGTCTTGGGTGAACAGTGTGATGAAATGCACATCCCGGTGTCAGTGGTAGAGGCGAGGGAGACCTGTGGTGTAGTAGTGGTGATCTTGATGCCAGTGAGAAGGTCGGTGAAGGACTAGGACTGAGTGGTCTATTTGACTTTGTCCGTGCCTTTTTCAGTTCTGGAGGTGTATACGGTGTGTCCAGTGCCAGGGAAAGGCGAGGTACTTGTGTTGGCACGGCCAGTGGTGTCGATGCTGTGAGTTGTGGCGCCAACATTCATGCCGGAGCCTTTGGAGGTGCAGCTGCTGGTGCCAACGATGCCTTCGGTGCCGGGGATCCTTCCATGTTGTTGGCACCAACGGTGCTCGGTTCCAGCTCTTCCGGTCCAAGAGTGTCCTGGGACATGGTGAAGCAGTGCTGGAGGTACCCGGCATATCTGCGGTGCTGATCCTGGTCACTGGTATCGTGGAAAAGAGCGTACCAGCAAAGAGCGCTTCTCTGACACAGATCCCATAGTCAGGGAAGACGCTCTGCATTTTTGAGCCTTAGGAGGCTCTGAGGAAGCCCTAAGTGGAACATTGTGTGCAGACTGCAGCGCTTTATCAAAGAGGAGCATGCGTAACCACATCTCCCTATCTCAACAAGCTCTAGCCGTGAGCTTAGAACAATGCAGACACTTCTAAGGCACATGGGCCTTTCCCAGGCATCTGATACATGCCAAACGGCTGTCCAACGCTGGCATGGCCTCACGACATGTCGCATTTTTTTAAACCTGGCATTATATGAGGAGAGCTATCAGAAGTTCACCTCAGTATGTGTAACTTCAGTCCTTTCTCTCCTTATCTTCTTTTTCTTTCTTATTTTTTTAACCTCAAAAAGCTGTAAAACTGTTTTTTTTAAACAATTAACTATAACTAATTATTATTATATGAACTAGGTGCAGAAACAGTAAACTAACAGAATTCTTAATTTTGTGATCAACAGTTGAGGAGAAGAGCTCGCTCCATCTGCGACCAAAGGCGGCAACGAAGGAACTGGGGAGATCCGGACCGCGCACATGAGAGAAAGGGCATGAACGTTGAGAGAGGCTGACGGCACATGCACGGTCCGGATGACTACTGCTATTGAAGTCTCCGATCTGCAGTGCCGGGATAAGCCTGACATCTACAATGGAGTGCCCACACGGACATCACTCAAAGAAGCAGCACACCTGACAAATGTGCTCCGCTTTCCCACGGCTCTCACTGCCATGGAGAAGCCTGACTGCTGCTGCTACCCAGCACCAGACCCCCCTCAGTAATACTGAGTGCCAGGTCACTCGGGTAACAGGGTGCTAAGAGGGAATGGGTGAGGTGGTGGTGGGAAGGGGCAGGACTTTGGGGAATATGTTCAAACACGCACCTCCCGCCCACCCTGGGACACCAGGTTTCCCGGTCTGGATTGCAAATATGCGCCAGTCCATAGATGGCCCATGGGCCAAGAGTTTGAAAGTCCTGTGCTAGATGGAGTTTACCAGAGGAGCTGCAAAGGAATCAGTCTTCAGACCAATCTTATTTAATATTTTCACTGATGACCTTGGCACAAAAAATGGGAATGTAATAAAATGTGCAAGTGACACAAAGTTGGAATATATTGCCAATGCAAAGGAGGATCAGAATATCGCACAAGATTTGGATAACCTTGAAAAGTAGAGTAATGGAATTCGGATGAAATATAATAGTGCAGAATGCAAGTTAGGGACTAACAAGAAGAATTCTGACTGAGGAAACAACAGCTGTTGGTATTTTGGTCAATCACAGGATTATGATGAGACAACACTATGATACATCTGTAAAAAGGCTAATGCACTCCTAGGATGTATCAGATGATGTATTTAAAGCAGGGATAGGGAAGTGTTATTACCATTATACAAGTCACTGATGAAACTTCATTTGAAATACTGTGTGAGATTCACATTCTCCAGGCGTAAGATTAATTCAAACTAGAATAGGTGCAGAAAAGAGCTAGGAAATGGATCAAAGGAATGGATAAATTGCTTTAGGAGGAGCCAAGAATCTTGGCTTATTTAGCCTAACCAAAGGCTATGGGGAGAAATGATTGTTCCTGTTAAGTACATCAAAGGCATGTTATTGATAGGTTATGTGACTACCTTGGTTTGGCTCCATTTACTCTTTATTAAGCATATTAGGGATTTAATAGCCATATAAGAAGCAAGAGTTTTTTTGGCACACAAATAGGATTATCCAATATTGCCATACAGTATGGAAACGCTATAGGAAAGCCAATGGACTGTGTGGAGATACAAGTCTTTCTTGTAAGCTGGGCAGCTGGCCAGAACAGCTAAAAATGTAGATTGGCATAGAACTCTTGCCATGCAAACACTTCTGCAAATTTCTGTGTTCAGACCTGCCAAATCTTTTATGCATAACATGAGTTGCTATCTCCTCAAGCCGCCAAATTTTGAACCCAGACTTTCCTCTTACCCTTAAGTGTTATATTAAGCAGAACATGTGGGAGACAACTGCATTTTCTGGAAAATTCTGAAAGAAAGGCTGTCACTTCATGGAGATGGCCTAATGTCTAATTAGAAAAAAAAATGAACTGTGACACGAAAATGTGGGTGTTTTTTTAAAATTCATTTAAAAATGGATTTATTTTAAATTGACATGCCTCTCCCAGTCAAGCCAATGTCCTGTACAAGCACAGGGAGTGTGTTTACCCATCTATAAAATAGGTATAATATTAACCTCGCAGGGATGTTGTGAGACTTTGTGAATATGTTTGTAAAAGTCTTCAGAGGATCAAATCTTATGAAGGTAAGCAGTATATTACATCTGTGAATTATAATCATTAGATTATTCATGTATTATCAGAAACGGCACAGGGGGAGGGGGCTGGACCCATCCCCAGAGCAAGGGGCCAGTTAGAGCTATTGGAGCATGGCAGAGGTGGGTAATCTAATCCAGTTCCTTGCACTCATGGCAGGATTAAATATTATCTAGACCATCCCATAAGAACATGGAACAGAACATAAATATATAAGATTTACTAGTATTTAGGGAAGAGTTTACAAATGTGTTCATAAGAACTTGGCTTTAAAGGAGAGGTTTTCATAAATTTTCTTTAACTGAGTCAGGAGAAAAAAAGTAACTAGAGTGTGGGCTCTGAGGTAGGGCTGAGGATGAGAGCTTTGGAGTGTAAAAGTGGGATCCAGCTTTAGGGGAAGAACAGGGCAGTGGCAGGAGGGGGTTACTTTGAGCAGCTCCCAGACACCAGTGCAACGGGGGTGCTAAGGTAGGCTTCCTGCCTCTCCTAGCACCACAGACAGTGCTGCGCCCCAGAAACAGCCAGCAGTAGGTTTCTAGTCAATGGGATTGTGGAGCTAGCGCTCAGAGCAGGGGCAGTGCACGGATTTGTGTGCGCTCCCCCAATCACTTAGGAGCTGGGCCTCCTGCCAGCCACTTCTAGGGCATGGCATAGCATGGTCTGTGGTGCCAAGACAGGCAAGTAGCCTGTCTTAGTATCCCCACTGGTCATCTGATCTCTCTACAGCAATGAGACCCGGTACCTGACATTTTATGACCCACTACTGAGTTGTGACCCACAATTTGAAAATCAGTGCTATAAAGAACATTCAAATAATGTAATTCCACCTCTCAGCAATAATGAAGGACTATATATGTTAAATATTAAAAGCATACCTTTCTGTGACAACATTTGCTGCACATTCATCTCCAAGATTTTCTACAAAGGTATGGACATCCTGAATAAGTCTTCTCATATGAAATGTTATTTGAAAGAGGAGAGAAAACACACAAGTAGGTGAATAAGGCAAGAAAAACTCATTCTAAACACTTCACTACTTTTACATTGATAATCTCAAAAAACTAAACCAAGTAGCTAAAAAGGACAAAATCAGAACAAATATAATCACACCTATATAATGAAAATCTAATGAAATACAGGTATTTTTATACCTTTGATCGCGCCTAAATATAGTTCCAAAGACACAGGCCTCTGTGATAAGTTCACTATAATTTCCAGCATTTGAGAAGGGATTCTCTAAAGCACTTGTGTGATCAGAAGTAGGAAATAACCAGGACTGACAGCAATAACTAAGCACCGTATTAAAGACTCCAGTTCTTGCAGTGGACATTTCAACTAGCTTCAGTATGATCTGAGGAAGAAAAAATAAGAGGTCAAAATCTTAACTCCCAATATAATGTGAACATTATTTATGTCTTGTTGAAGCTATGTTGGTCCAAGGATATCAAAAAGACAAGGTAAAGGCAAGGTGACTTATTTTGTTAGAAATTAGGGATGTAAAATCACCATTTAGGGGGATGCTTACCAGTTAACGTTTCACATCCTTATTAGAAATATTATATAATTTTATATAGAAGTTAGTCCAATCAAACTCTCTCACCCTTGTCTCTTTAGATTTAGTACTGCTCCAAAATGTTGTGCTTAATTCCTGAGTCAGAGATTTGCTCAGCACAGAGGAGATGAGGATGTCTTGGAGCAAGTTACAATTCCCTAATTCTGTGGGCTGATGGCTGGGCAACAATTAGCTCATTATGTGCACTTATTTCAGTATTTAAGAAACGGTTACTTATTTTGTGCAGTAACTGTGACTCTTTGATATTATGTCCCTAGAAGTGATCCACTTTCAGCGTACTTGTGATCACAGCTTTCTCAATACAACATCCGTTTGGCCCACGTGTGCATGTTACTCAATCTCATGCTCCGTGCCACTGTTATACAGAATGGCTGAACCACACTCAGTTCCTTCTCTACAAAAAAGCTGTATAGCAGAGAACTCAAAAGCAGAGAGGAAGGAGAGAAGGTTGTGGAGTGTTAGGATTGAAAGACACACCCAGAAAGATACAGTTATTGCACAGAGTGAGAAACCATTTCTTCTTCTTTGAGCAATGTCACTTTGGGCATGCCACACTAGGTGAGTACTCAGCAGTTCCATCTAAGGCAGAGCTGGCCAACCTGCAGCTCGCGAGCCGAATGCAGCTCTTCCCCTGTTAAATTGTGGCTCACGAAGCCTCCCCTGTGGCTTGCGAATCCGCCCCTGCACTCCTAAAAACGGCCCCCTGTTCCCTGTTCTCACCTTCCAGCATGGCAAAGCAAAATGGTGCCCGCCAACTGGAGCCTGATGTGGCCAAAAAGCCACCCGGAGTTTTGTTTAAATAGAAAGTGTCTTTTTTTTTTTTTTTGCTCTTTGTTCAACAACTTTTTCCCCCACAGCCCTTTGCGCTATATCCCTAACTACTGTGGCTCTTTGTGCTATTTCTAAGGTAAAGATAGCCTCAGAGTTCAGTCCAATACTGATTAAAGTATAGCCAATCCAAATGCAGTAATGGAAGCAGTGTCATAAGATATCACATAGTGTTCTGCAGACATGTGTACATGTCCAAATCATAGTTCTAAATATTTCAATGATGAGAACAGTTTTTGATCAAAGCCGTAGATATGGGAATAGACCTCAGACTGAGTTTGTATACCCGAAGTTGTTTGGAGGATACAATATTGGTAAGAACAAATCATGCAGTAAGATATCCATTTGGGAAGTCTTTGTTTAGAGAGTACAGACCCTCTTGATTTTTCTGAGCTCAAGACATATACTTTGTGAGTCTTTCTGAAAGGTTTAGTCCTCCCAAGACAGAAGGCCAGGGCTCCCTGACATCAAGTATATGTAACAGTTCAACTTCATTGCCTAGGGGAGATTTAAGGTAGAAGACTGGAAGGTCAATAGGTTGGTTTATATGGGACTCAAAAGATATTTTTGGTAAAAACATGGGCCATAGTTATAACATGATCTTGTCCTTGAATAAAATTGTAAAAGGAGGGTGGAGGAAAATTATATAAAAATTATTTGAAATACAAAATTTTAAAATGACTACAGCTAAACTAAAATACTACTAAGAACAACTATAATTTACTACTAAAAGAGCCTAGTCACAGTTGACGTAAAACTCAACTCAAACACCCGATAAGGCACTGTCTCAGACCCAGGCAGCTGAGAAAGAACTTAGGGTGGTTCACCTACACAGTGATATCGAGCACAAGACTGAGTAACACACATGCTCAGGCCAAACAAACTGCTATAAGAAAAAAGTGCAGGGTGCACATATACACATAGGAGCGGAGAACCCAGAGGGACACAACCCAAGGAAGAATAAAATGATCCAGTGTTTTCACATGAGTAAAGATCCTTGCCTTTGCCTGACCCTCAAATGTTAGGAATAAATGCATCTGTTTTTATTTTGATATGTGCATACATTTGGAGTTGAATACACGCTTTATAATTTATTAGAAAAAAAAATCTAACTTCTATTTTCAAACTAAACTTCTTCATACATATCAAGTGGTACTCTTCCGAATCTTTTCAACTAAGGATCAAGTCATGGCAAGTTTAAAGTTAAAATGGTTGAATTATCAAAGTGCAAAAAGTATGTCTGAACTATTTTCTTAATATGCAAAGCCACTTTTTTTTCCCTCCCTCCCTCCCTTTTACATTTGAAGTAGCTGAACAGATTTTTTAAAAGATGAAAAAAACCCCAAAACTATAAATACACTATTTCAGACCCAAATTAGAAATGCTTCCAAAAAGTGGCAAATCTCTAAAAAACAGAGATTTAGACTGGTAACAGCTTTATTTTATGTAATATAATCTGAAATAAAGACATTTAATTATGATTTCTTCTCAGAATGGTTTGTTAAAATAGAATCAAGCCTAGGAAAGACAAAAGACTTTCTGGAGTAAAATAATTTATTTCCAGAAAAATAGACTATTATAAATTTCTAAGATTGACATGTGATCTGTCTTTGTAACCATAAAAAGTGTTGTGGTTATTACAAATTAAAATACTCGTGGAAGAAGAATTTTGAACTGAAATACTGGAACATATCTTTCAGATAAAAATAATTATAGGAATATTTCCTAATATTCTTTAAAAAAACAAATTTATGAGAAATTTTTTTCTGGAATTCAAGGATGACAATTGTTTCAACCACAATGAGGGAAGTAACAATACTGCTGTTCAACTATCTTTTTAACTTGCAGAGGAAAAGCATGATACTTTCGGAACATTTCAACAAAATCCTAAAATCTTTTTCAACTGCTTCCTTAACCAATAGCATGAAAATCCTTTACATACAAAAATAAATGTAAACTCTTCAAGAGTGTGCATTAGTATGGACCACTGGAAAGGAGGAAAAAAGCAGGAAGAAATGAGACCAGAAGCTCAGCACTCAGGACAGCTCTCTATGCATTCTATGGTGGAAGTACTCAATTTTTACTCAAAATGACTTCTATGCCCACTTTTTGGCTAATGTTATAAAGAGTGCACAGTTGTAGGCATCAGACACTTTTTAGCTATATTTCTAAAGTGACTCAGTATTCCACAGTTCAACTTTCAGTGTGTCTTAAGCTAAAAAAAGGAAGTTACTCACCCTGTGTGATAACGAATGTTATTCAAGGTATATGTCCCCATGGGTGCTCCTCTATTGGTGATGGGTCATCCTGGAGCTGCAGATTGGAGCTTTTCTAGCAACTGTCAGTAGGGCCAAGCATGCGCGAAAGGCGCCTCGTGCCATTTGCGCTTTGGCGCCTAGTGAACGTGGCCCGATCCCTCCCTTCAGTTCCTCGTCTACACCTGAGTAGCCAAGACTCCAAGTGGAGGGGAGGAAGGAAGGGTCATGGAGCATCCGGGGGGGGGGGGGGGAACACCTCGATGAATAGTCATTATTGCACAGGACAAGTAACTTCCTTTTCTTCTTCAGGTGATGTCCCTGTTGGTGCTCCACTGTTGGTGACTACAAAGCAGTACTCAACATGGATGATGGGACTCGGAGTCACTGCTTGGCAGCTGAAGACAGAACCGCTGAAGCCATCATTGTATCAGCTGCCAGCAGAGGCATAGTGGCGTAATGCCTGGCAAAGGTGTGGTCTAGTACCTACTGATCCGATGTGATGGAGTCCCAATGATGGAAAAGGTGACAAAGCCTGTGGGTGAAAAGATGGTACTGGCTTGTTGGCACTGGATGTATGGGGAGATCAGGCTCAAACAAAGGTTGAAATTGGCTGTTTCACAGTCTGGGAACCAGAGGAGCGAGACTGAGACGGATGCTTCCTCTGAGACTGTTGTCTGGGTCGGTTATAATCATAGGGCTTCTGCTGTGGACAGTTATAATAACTGTGTCTGTTCCTGTTGTATGGGGTATAACGCTTCCGTCAATACAGTGGCGTATACATGCCAAGCGTTCGAAGTGTAGTCTGGGAATCTTTGCTGCTGTGCAGAACCTCGTCCGTGTTGGCCATAAAAAGCTTCTGCTTATCGAAAGAGGTCCTTCACCTTAGACTGTAGCTCCCTAGGCACTCCAGTTGCCTGGAGTCAGGAAGTTGTAGCTGTTGCCCTAGCCACTGTGTCAGCCACATTGATTGACATCAGCAAAGTTCCTGGGTGACTGATCTGGGTATGGGCCTCTTAGAGTCTGGGAAAGGCTCCATAATTTCAGCTAGCTTAGAACAGTTGTTGAAGTGATGATTCGCTAGGAGTGTGGAATAATTTGCAATTCTAAGATGCAGTTGGCAGAGGAATACATTTTCCTGGCAAACAGATCTACCTTTTTATGCTCCTTGTTATTAGGCGTGGATCTGAATTGTGGAGCTTTTGAGCGATGGTTTGCAGCATCCACTACCAATGAATTAGGCTATGGGTGAAAAAGAAGGAAGTCTACATCCATAGGAGGAACCAAATAATTCCTGTTGGCCCTTTTGCTCATCAGTTGGATGGAAACGGGAGTTTGCCAGATCTTTTCTAATACCTCCATAATAGCCTCAGCAATGGGCAATACAGGCATTTGATAGCATCTACCACCCCTCACTCTGGAGGATTCTATAAGCATACGGGTTCCCTGAGAAGGTCATTAACACCCTGAAGGACCTGTACGCTGAGAATCAATACTGTGTGCGACATGAAGGACAACAGAGTGACTGGTTTCACGTGAAGACAGGGGTCAGACAGGGCTGTGTAATCTCACCTGTTCTCTTCCTTGTGGTCATCGACTGGGTGATGCACAGAACCACTGAGGGTAAATCAAGGGGAGAGCTATGGGGACCGAATGCTCAGCTTGAGGACTGTGACTTCGCAGATGACCTGGCGCTTCTCACGCATAATCAGCAGGACATCCAAGAAAAGACCGACATTGTTGACCGGACAGCCAGAAGCGTTGGGCTCAGAATTCACCTTGGCAAGTCCAAAGTGATGAAACTAAGGACAACTAACACCAATAAAACCACCGTCATGGGTGAAGAGTTAGAGGAAGTAAATGACTTCAGGTATCTCAGCAGTTACATCTTGGCGGACAGCAACATCGACAAAGAGAGTTCCGCTAGAATTGCCCTGGCAGCGCAAGCCTTCCAAAAGCTTAACAACATTTGGAAGTCGTCACTGTTGCAGACCAGGACTAAACTGAAGATCTACAGGTCGAATGTGCGCTCAGTCCTGCTGTATGCCATAGAGACTTGGAGGACTAACAAGACGATTGAGAGCAGACTCAGAGGCTTTGAAGGACGGTGCCTTCATCGTATCCTCAGAGTCCGCTGGGAACAGCATGTTACCAACAAGGAGATAAGCCAATGCACTGTCATCAACAATGTTGTGGACGAGATCAAGCAGAGACACTGGAGATGGCTGGGGCATGTCCTTCGGATGAGCGAAACAAGACTCCCTCATATGGCACTCAGATGGACTCCACCTGGAAAGCATAAACGAGGGAGGCCGTTGGGCACCTGGAGGAGGACTGTGGAGGAGGACATGAAAAGGAAGGGCACGAACTGGGAAGAAGTCAGCCGGCTTTCTCAGGACTGTGAAGGCTGGAGAAGATTCGTTGGCGCCTCATGCTCCATCAGGAGCAAAGAGGACTAATAATAATAAATAATGGGCAATACAATCCTTCCCTGAAATGTAGGATGAATGTTTTTCAGGAGGCGATGCTCTTTTTCCTTCACCTCTTGAACCTGAACTTCTTGGCTCGCAGCCACCCTCTTCTAGAGTTCTTGGAATTGGTTCAAGTCATCGGAGGGATGTGTATCCTCCAGCATCACGGCTTCATCAGGTGAAAATGAATTGTAAGTAGGTGAGTCCTCAGGAGCTTGTCTGAGTCTGTTCATCTGGGATTTCACCCCCCTCTCTTCCTCCAAATCCACTGTGGTAGGAAGGGTGCAAGCGGGCATGGCTGTTGGAGGTCGCTTCGCTGGAGTAGAGGAGCCATGTCTATAGGATCTCCAATGCTCCCATGGTGGCCAGCAGGGTGGATAGTGGGGAGGCAGATACGGCCACTCTGAGTACCATGGCAGGTCATGAAGCCTGTCGCAATAAGAGCAGTAGTGGTGAGATGTGGTGGGGGAGGAGTGCTGCGAGTAAGAGACACTCCTCTGATCTTCCTCATGGAATCTGGTGCGCTCAGATAGCACCAGAGACCTAACATGGCCCAGAGAAGTATAGGATGAGAACAGCACTGGGAAGGGTTCCCTGGACGGAGGGAGGGAAACATGTGTCTGCTGCTTATATACAGCGCCGGCAATACAAAAGTGGGTCTCACCAATGCCGTGCGCTCATCATGTAAACTATGTTGTACTGGTGCTGGGGTCTCTGCAGGAGGCAAAATTGAGGTCTGTGCTGACACAGTGGAAGGTAAAACTGATGATTTGTGGGACGGCTGCTTAGCTGTCAGTGCAGGGACTTTCATCAGTACTGGGTCCTGAGATGTTGTCAGTGTTGGTGCCGTGGTTTGTCGGTGGGACCTTTCCAGTGCCAACGGTGACTGTGTCTGCCCCGAGGCAGCGTGGGATGTTGCAGAAGTGATGCCAGCAGATGGTCTTGGCGCCACGGTACCAAAGGTGCCTGATACATCTCCCTTGCTCACCGTAGGAGATGGGGTAGGAAGAAGAGATCCTGCAAGGGAAGTTCTCTTCTTTGAGTGCTTCTGTGACAACGGAGAAGCAGCCCTTTTTTTTTTAAGCAGCCTCCATAGGCGGTTGAGAGGGTTGTGGCCCCTCAACAGGCTGCGCAGCTTTTGAAATAGGAACTCCCTATCTTTTTTGACTCTTGCAATGAGGCTGCAGCAGTGGTCACATTTTGGGGGTACATGAGTCTCCCACAAGCAGCGTATACGTGACGAATGGCCATTCGACATGGGCATGAGGCTTGACACACTTCACACTTTTTAAACCCTGGTGACCCCGGTATTGTGTCGTAAAGTGGGCCCCCATTAACTCTTTCTGTCTCCTTCTCTCTCTCTTTTTAATGGGGAAATGAAGAGAGAGAGGGGAGGGAAAACAGTGGTGGGGCAGCTTAAATAGGCTAAAAGCCACCGCTGCTCCACGGATCAACTCAGGAATGAACATTTTTTTCTTTTGCTTGTTTTAACTGATAACTGGAACAAGAAAACCTGACTATTGAACAATAGAATCATAGAATCCTATAACTGGAAGGGACCTTGAGAGGTCATTGAGTCTAGTCCCCTACCTTCACAGAAGAACCAAGCACTGTCTAGATCAGGGCTACTGAACATGCGACCTGTGGGCCGCATGTGGCCCACAGCTCTTTTGTTTGCAGCCCACGGTGCGACTTATGTTTACATGGGGCTCAACACGCAGCCTGCAGGTAGGAGCCAAAACAAAAAAGTAGTCAATATAATGGTCTTCTGTTGATATGCGTTTTAATAGTTAAATTACTGCACTATCCTTGCTCATTAAAAGGGCTGTCATACAGGTGGAAATCAGGTAAATGTAGCATTTTTTTTAATATCAGCAGAACCGACTTAAATGGGGCCTGTGTGTTGTGGAGTCTTGCCTTAATCTTTGTATTCATGTCTGTCAGTGTAAAAGAAGCTATTTGCATATATATTTGCATGTATATGCAACCACAGTTAAGTTGCGGCCCTCGGCATGTGCTGCAAGTATCATTATGGCCCCCAGAGCTTCCAAAGTTGAATAGCCCTGGTCTAGATAATCCGAGATGGAGGTCTATCCAACCTGCTCTTAAATATCTCCAGTGATAGAGATTACACAACCTTCCTAGGCAATTTATTCCAGTGTTCAACCAAGCTGACAGTTAGGATGTTTTTCCTACTGTCCAACCTAAACCTCCCCGTCCCCAATGCAATTTATGCCCATTGCTTCTTGTCCTATCTTCCGAGGCCAAGGAGAATGCTTTTTTCCCCTCCTTCCTGTAATACTCTTTTAGGTGCTTGAAAACTGCTATCATGTCCCCCCCTCGGTCTTCTCTTTTCTAAACTAAACAATCCCAGTTCTTTCAGTCTTCCCTCATAGGTCATGTTTCCTAGACTTTTAATCATTTTTGTTGCTCTTCTCTAGACCTTCTCCAATTTCTCCACATCTTTCTTGAAACGTGGTGCACAGAACTGGACACAATACTGCAACTGGGGCCTAATCAGAGCAGAGTAGAGCAGAACAATGACTTCTCATGTCTTGCTCACAACATTCCTAATAAACGAAGAAAAACGGTGTGAATAACTATTTATGTGAGGAGAACAAACTCCTGAGGTGAGAGATAAGCTCCATCTGCAACTAAGGGCAGTGAGCAAGGAAATGAAGTGTGGTAGGGGGAGGGGTTTGAGCCACGTGCTCTAGGTGCCAAAGTGTGAATGGCACAAGGCATCTTTCACACATGCGTGACCCTACTGACAACTGCTAGAAAAGCTCCAGTCTATGGGTTTGGGATGACCTGTCACCAATAGTGGAGCACCTACAGGGACATCACTCAAAGAACAACCATAGGGATACTCTACAAGGGTCAATGGTAAGAGGTACTGCCAAGGACTGGGGAATGTACATAAACAGACACCTGCTTAGGAACTTTATCTTCATTGTCTTATGAAGGGACAGAAGGTAGGCTGGACTCTTAGTATTGCATAGGAGACTTTTATTATCTCCTTGATGCTTGTGGTCATGGTATGTCCTACTGCAGACAATGGGATAACTGTCACAGAGACTCAATACTCTCAACACCTGTACAAATATAACTTAGCATGAAAATATTTAAAATACTAACACTAACAAAAAAATTACAAATATTTAAACAAACATTAACAGCAAACAAATTTTAGCTACAGCTCATAGATTCAAACAACATTGCCAGGTGTGGAGGTCTGTGAAGAGAGAGACCAAATAGAGAGATCAGACACTGATTTCTAAAGCAACAACATCATCATGTCATCTTTCAGCTGACCCAAGCAAAGGTTACTATTTTTAAATCTGATTTAACTATTACTGAACCTAGATGTTGTCACATTATAACATTTACTTGATGAAGTGGATTTCAAAGGGAATGCATTTAAGAATGAACTGCCAAAAGAAAACCAATGGTCATTATTGTCTGACAGATTATGCTGTTTCAAAACTCTGCCCAATATTTATGAGTTTACTCTCCCAAATATAAGCACAATGTTGTTTGGAGATTATTTAGTTTGCCCATGAGAACTTCCTGTTCTTTGTTATTTTGTTGCCTCTTAATACAACTAACTCTTCAGTAAGGTCACAAAGGGTATACTATCTTTAGATTGTATTTTCTATAATGAAAAATATTTGCAAGGGGGAATATTTCCTCTTTAACCAGAAGTAGGAAGCCAGTAGAGTAAAAGCTTTTTTCCCTGTATTGACGTAAGTCAAGAGATCACACAAAATCCTTCAAGTCCCTATTGGCTTAATATTGCGGTTAGTGGCATCAAAAACTCAATATTTACTAAGCCACTACAAAAAGAATCTGAAATACTATATTTTCTATTCTAAGCACACCCAAAAAAACTCCAACAATATTCTCAACTATCACTATGTGGCAAGTGTTAAACAGTAATTTTTTAAATTCATTTATTAAGTAACAGATTAAAATTATTCATAAATTTGGTGAAACATATACACAAAGATAAGGAAAGGAGCTAAAGAAAATGCTACAATTTAGACCAGAATGGACTACAGTAATCTGATGCCAAACTATATAGCAATAAATTTGCATGAGGGCATCAAGGATCTAACTGAGTGATAAAAAAATTCACAAGCTTTATAATCTATACAAACATCCAAAATGATTTTACTGAAATCCAGGAAAATAGGGGCTTTCGCTCAATTTCAAATTTTACTGAAACTCCACCCCGCCACCCCATACAAATAACTGGACCTGTGGAGGACAGAAAATTACATACCTCACAAAACGACAAATAATCTAGCAATAAAAATATATAGTAGAACTGGGTCTTGTGTTAATAAATTCATCTTTCTTTAAGATGATGAAATCTTTGATTACAAGGTTACATTTTCTTCTAAGCATTCTGGAGTCCTGGGGAAAAATCTTTACAGCAGCAGCAGAAGTTGACTGTTTCAATAATATTCTAACTTCACGTATAAATGTTTTCAAAAACAGATCTATAAACTATTGGATGAAGATACATGTAATAATGTACAGTGCATCTTTGAAATTATAGCAAAAAACTCACCAATCAGGCCAAAGGAAACTGAAATCATTATCATTAATTCATACGATCTTGGATAGGCAAGGAATAATTTACAAGTCAAAGGTAACTTCATTACCTATATCACAGGAACAAATAAATGGGAACTAGATGAATGAAGCAAATTGTAGTGAAATATAAAACTTCTCTCTTATAGGTCACCATTCTTAAGCCAGCTTAGGTTGGTAATAACCAAAAGTCATTCCCATGTAATGATTCTTTGTGATCTATATGAAACAGTCCTTTTCTCTGTAGTTAGTTCATTATAGACAATTCTCTCTCCATCACTCACTAGAACCTTAGCTGGCAGGCCCAGCAGAGATGGATTTAATGGACCTGAAAATTAAACAACCTTCTTACCCCTAGAGGCAGTCCCTCCCAAAAGGGTGGAATAAGCTGTACTGATGTTCTGAAGATAAACAAAAATGACTCTGGTTCTAGTATGCTCAATCCAGCATCTTTTGTGAGGGAAAAAAATCACTGATAGGTGAGAGAGGAAAAAATCATCTATTAAGAAAAGATGCCTTCAGTGCAACAATTTACATATATATGCAAAAGAGAGAAAACACTAATACTTACTTCCTTTATTTTTGAATACGCTCGACCCTTGCTACTTGCGGCAACAGCAAGAACTTCAGTGTCAAACACAAACTGAACAAAGCCTTTTAAGTTAGACCAAAATATTAACTGAGTGTTGCTCAAAGAGGATACAACTTTCCAAGCCAGATCAAATGCATTTATGCAGAGAGATTCAGATGATCCCAAAAGCTGAAAACAAAGGGAAGGAAAACAGTGTTTAATTTCGGAGGTGGAAGGAAATCTTCATTATTGTTACTGACCATAGGTTTGCTTTTGTCTCTTACCTTGGGAACAAGCACTTTCATACAATGAAACACAGGTAGCACCTGGTCAGAAGGCAAAAGAGTTAGAGCTTCCAGAGCAGATTGTAGCATTCTTATTTGTCTTTGGATAGTACTGGATAGTTCCTGAGTCCCATCATTTGACAACGGTATAAATGTATTATACTTATTTAAATTGAAACAAAGGCAAACCCACTGGTCATGTACATAGCTTGCAACGATTTTCCCCCATCCTTGAGCAGATGTTGATTCTTCAAATAAACTGTAACAAAGAAAATACTTTTAAGTCCATATCACTTCAGCTTATTTACATACAAACTATAGCAGGCCATAGTGCAATGTCCTAACAGACAGCAGATTAGAATCTAAAATCTAAATGCCAATTCTATTTCCATTAAATTCAGTGGAAAGATGCCTATTCGCTTCAGTAAGCGCCAACTGAGTCCAAATTCTCTGTCTACGAAAAGAGCTGATATGAGCAAATCCACTGTGTTTCCACCATATACTGGATGTGAAGAATAAGAAGATTAATTTAGCTACTTGTACATCCTGAATTCATTAAGGTTTCACTTATGAAATTTGCATCTTGTCAAAAGTTACCAAAAAAAAAAAAGTTATTTTAGTGTTACTTTTCTCTATATTAAAAGATTTATAGAGTGACTTGAACAGCAGCACAGACATACCTATTTGTTTCCTCAATACAAGAAGGCTTCTTCAATACTTGATTAAGTTGAAAAGAGGAAATAAAACTTTTTAGGGTTTCCACAACATGCAGAGATTCAAGTTGCAGCTCAGGTTTCTGATCAATAATCTTACAAATCATAGTTATTGAGGCCATACTGACTACTTTTTGAATCTGTTCTCCAACCTTTGGTTCCTGGTAATGAAAAATTAAAAATCACGCAATCAATAGCGTAACATATTAATAATTTATTAGGATAAATTTTAGTGTATGTGTACACACACACACACACACACACACATACATATATAAAAATACCTTTAATATATACTATTATAGATGAAAATCTGATTAGAAAGTAAAATTCAGGGGCAAACAGGGAAGGCAGGGATGTTACTGTGTACAGTATATAGTACAAATTATAACCATTCCTTTAATCAACACCAGCCCTATACTCTGACTATGACATCACATTCAGTTAACTGAGTGAGCAGAAATTAGCTTACGTATTTTTACAAATAATGGAAATTGTAAGAAATTAATTTTATTCTAAAATATTACAGCACTTGTGCCAATAAAAGTAAAGATGAATTGCAACTAAGGTCAGTCTTAATTTCATATTTTCTATTTTTCTATTTTAAGTCACAAACTTAGTGTTAAGCACATATTCAAATGCATACCTGTCACAAGGATATTTCCCTCAAGTCAAATTCCTCACAAATTATAATCTTGAATTCTGTTTCTTACAGAAACCTGAACAAAAAGTAAAATAGCCAGAGCCCTCTAAGGCTAGTGGAAAGAGTAGTTACAGGCAGTCCCCGGGTTATGTACAAGATAAGGACTGTACGTTTGTTCTTAAGTTGAATCTGTATGTAAGTCGGAACTGGCGTCCAGATTCAGCCGCTGCTGAAACTGATCAGTTTCAACAGCGGCTGAATCTGGACACCAGTTCTGACTTACATACAGATTCAACTTAAGAACCCCAGGCATCCCCAAGTCAGTTGCTGCTGAAACTGATCAGCGGCTGATTCCAGGAAGCCCGGGGCAGGGGCTTCCTGTAGTCAGCCACTGGTCAGTTTCAGCAGTGGCTGACTTGGGGACGCCTGGGGCAGAGCAGCTGGGGTGCTGCTGGGTTGGTCCAGTAGCGCCGCCGCTCCTCGGCGCTACTGGACCAACCCAGCAGCACCCCAGCTGCTCTGCCCCAGGCGTCCTGATTCAGCCGCTGCTGAAACTGACCAGCAGTGGCTGAATCAGGACGCCTGGGGCAGAGCAGCTGGGGTGCTGCCAGGTTGGTCCAGTAGCGCCCAGAGCGGCACTACGGGACCAACCGGCAGCGCCCCAGCTGCTGTACCACAGGCATCCGGAGCAAAGCCGCGGAGCACGGGGGCAGCGAGACAGCCCAGACGCACCATGGCTGTCCTGCTGCCCTCGGGCTCCGCGGCTTTGCTCTGCTTTGCTCCCCATCTCCCTGGTCTCCAGACCAGAGGGACGGGGAGCAAAGCCGCAGAACACACGGGCAGCGGACAGCCCAGACGTGTCTGGGCTGTCTGCTGCCCGCATGCTCCACGGCTTTGGTCTGCTTTGCTCCCCTTCTCCCTGTTCTGCAGACCAGGGAGGCGGGGAGCCAAGCCGCGGAACACGCGGGCAGCGGACAGCCCAGACGCGTCCAGTCCAACAACGCGTCTGGGCTGTCCACTGCCCGCATGTTCCGCCGCTTTGCTGCCCGTCCCCCTTGTCTGCAGACCAGGGAGACAGGGAGCAAAGCAGAGCAAAGCCGCGGAGCACGTGGGAAGCGGACAGCCCAGACGTGTCTGGGCTGTCCGCTGCCCGCGTGCTCCACCGCTTTGCTTCCTCTCCCTGGTCTGCTGGAGATCCGGGAGACGGGACCCGTTCGTAACTGCGGATCCAACATAAGTCGGATCCGCGTAACTCGGGGACTGCCTGTATAGTAGTCCAGAAAACAACAATGGTCATTTCAACAAAGAGGGAATTATTGTGTCTTGAGAAATAGAGCCAGCAGAAGAGACTATTTGCTATCCTATAGCCGTTATGTCCAACACGCTAGCCACTAGCCACATGTGGCTATTTGGCTGGTTGAATGTGGCTAGTTCATTATAACAGTAGCTACTGTAGCGACTATTGCTTCAGAACTGGTTGGACACCACGGTCCTATAGCATAAAATGTAGTGCACTCTCAATCAAAATATATTAACTTGAGTGTAAAATTATACAGAAACAAGTGTGCAGGGATGAGGTAGAGGAATGGAAGATAATATTTAAAAAATTACTGAGTACAAGTTGGATCTCCCTGGTCTGGTAACATCAGGACCTAAAGTTTGCTGGATGAGGGGAAGTCAATTCCCGCCCCTCTGCTGATGGACTCCGGGTTCTCCTGGGGTCCTCCAGCAGACTTAGCTGAGTTTCCCTCTTAGCCCATGAACTCTGCTGCTGGCCCCGCAGCCTGTCCTGGGGCCTCCACAACGCACCCCAGGGCTGCCGGGCTCCCGGCTCTGCTCCCTGCCATCAACATCCTGGGGCTCTCTGGTCCAACAACGTCCATGGTCCAGCAAAATAATTCCCTTTTTGTTGAAGTGGCTATTGTTGCCTTCAGGACTGCTTTAGCTACTTTTCTACTAACCTGATGGACCACAGAGGTTACCAGACCAGAGAGGTTCAACCTGTACAGTCAATATGTTCAGCAATGTACAAAATGCAATATTATAATGGATTATTTTCTAAATGACTTCACCTATTAGAAATACAGAAAATGTTTTGAACTTCTGTCTGCCTCCTCTATGAAGAATGGCTATGAGAATTAGCTGCAGTATTTCAACAAGATACAACTAACATACAGCCCCCTATTCAAACAATTATTACTCAGATAAACCCCCTATTGATTAAACTAAAAGTACTAACTGACAAAGAATTACTGAGTAGGGTCTCATACTGTTACAATATGCTACTAATCCACTTTTTCTTTTTGACACGGTATTAATGCTTCTAAATTGAGAACTCCAGTATACAAATCCCAAAAGTTAAAGTTCCTTTATCAATGTGAATTCAGAGATGTTTCACATCTAATATTTTATATTTCTCTTTCTCTTGAAAAATGAAAATATTACTCCACATATAACACACACATAACTGTGCGATATAAAACATGCAGGAATGCCAGCTTTTAGAATTTCTTGAGCTTGCAAATTTAACACTGTATTTATACTAACATTTGAAGTTGGTGTTTCATTTTAATACTATTTTCAAAGCTATCTAACATATCACCATATTTTAGCAAAAAATCGAGTAACTACACAATCTTATTTGAGGGAAAATGTATTTATTGCCACCAATAAATTGCTTTAGCTATATAGAAGCTGTAGCCCATTAACAAATAACTACAGCACTACATAGTAAAAATATCCTTTGGGAAACTAATCTCGGAGTGTTTCACTGCAATAGAACACTGCAGATGAATTACATAAATGAGTTTTCTGTAAAGTAATATATTCATTAATATTTGTATCATATAGTTATGTCATTTATCCCTTGTAAAATTACCTGTTCATTGCCTGTTTCCTGCAGATTTTGAATAGAGGCATTTATTAAAGAAGAAACGAAACTGCAAACGAAGGGCCCCTTTTTCCAGCCAGCTTTTGAGCATAAATTCACCAGCTCCGACAATAATGCTAAGTATAAATTACAACGATCCAAATCAGAAACCTAAAATGAAGAATGTAAGATGAGTCACTTGAAGGAAAAAATTAAACTGAAAATGAGAGAAGTAGAAAAGGGCAGGAGCAGCAGCAACAACTGCAGTTGACCAGCCTTTTCTTCTTATGGCTAAACACACTATCTTCTCTCACTTCCTGTCAGGTTTCTCCATTCCATCCCAGGTCTCTTGAAGTAGCCAACAGGAAATTTGGAAGTATGAAAGACGAGACGGGGTGCGATCACAGAAGACCCATGGAAGTGCTTCCCAGCATGCTGACAAAGACGCTGACACTTGCCTCCTTCCTCTCTGGGGTTTCCAACCACCCTGGCCTGCTGGCATAGATCTCATGGTCACCCTCAGCCAAGGCACAGAGCTGAGACACCACCCCACCAAAGAGCAATACAGACACTGAGGGTACGTCCAGACTACATGCCTCCGTCGATGGAGGCATGTAGATTAGCCAGATAGGCAGAGGGAAATGAAGCCGCGATTAAAATAATCGCGGCTTCATTTAAATTTAAATGGCTGCCCCGCTCTGCCGATCAGCTGTTTGTCGGCAGATCGGGGCAGTCTGGATGTTCCCCTGTCGCCAGAAAACCCTTTTGTCGACCGCCCCGTTATGCCTCATCCCACGAGGCATAACGGGGCGGTCGACAAAAGGGTTTTCTGGCGACAGGGGAACGTCCAGACTGCCCCGATCTGCCGACAAACAGCTGATCGGCAGAGCGGGGCAGCCATTTAAATTTAAATGAAGCCGCGATTATTTTAATCGCGGCTTCATTTCCCTCTGCCTATCTGGCTAATCTACATGCCTCCGTCGACGGAGGCATGTAGTCTGGACGTACCCTGAATCTCCTCAAGTCTGAAGAAACTGCAGTTTGGAGCCCAGCTTTCTGGGAAACCACCCTCCAAATGGGATCAGAACCCCAAATACATCATTCATGTAAGCCCCCTTTAACAATGAAAGGAGGATGTACACATTGATTGCTCCCCCAGGTAACAATTATTTACACTGGGCTTGATAGTAAATAAAAGTGATTTTATTAAGTGCAAACAGTAGGATTCAAGTGGTTGCATATGAAAACACGTAGAATTGCAATTTGACTAAAATGAATTACAAATTTAAAAACAGAAAATGCATAGCTAATTCTAACACTAAAAGCTCAGTACAAACTTACCCTAAAACTGTTCTTATTTCAGCTAAACCTCTAAGCCAGGGAAGATTTTTTTTCCCTTTGGGTTCATTCTCCAGGGAATGACATGCCACCCAAAGACAAAGGAACACCTAGCTTCTCATTATTTTATAGATTTCACATTGGGCAGTCCTCTCCCCTACCTTCTATAGAAAATTACCTGGTCAGATCCTACCAATTGGGATGGTCACATGTATTACAAAGACCAACCACTGCTTAGACTTAAAGGACAAAAGAGACTGTTTACAGGTGATCACCGAGACATTGAGGGAAACCCTTGATGGCTTTCATTTGCACATTTGAAACCATAAACCATTCCACATCCCATATTTCTAACTTTACATACAAAAATGATACATACACCAAAATAAGATAAACAGGTCCAGCAGACTGTGACATTAAGATTGATAGGTTACATGAGGTATTTTGTCATGTAACATCTTCGAGTTATGCATGTTTGTGTACATAAGTCAATTTCATAAAGCATGGGGGGGACCATCATAAAAGGAATCTTCAGTCTTTTTGTTATTCCTAGAAACTTCCTTTCCCCTCCATTTGACCACACACTCTGCTCTTCTTCTCTCATTGGGTCCATCTACGATTTCAAGAAGTCAATGCAAAATCATAGCATTTTCTTCTACAGAAGTCTCACTATACAGTCCTACAAAAATAGCACACTACCTTCTCCCCAGCCCTAATATATTTTCACACTACATCTCTGTTTGTTCTCTGGCTTCTAACTTTTGCCCTTCACTTAGTTCACTCCACATCACATCATACTAACACCGCCTTCTTCTTTTCCTTTCTACAACCATTGAGCACTTGCATGAACTTTACTGCCTTCTCTACTCCTGGAGAGGCAACACTTCCTCTTCTTTAGGAACTGTTAGGAAAGGGATAGAAAATAAGACAGAAAATACCATAATGCCACTATATGGTGTACTCCACCCACACCTTCACTACTGTGTCCAGTTCTGGTAGTCCCATCTCAAAAAAGATATACTAGAACTGGACAAAGTTCAGAGAAGGGCAACAAAGATGATCAAGGGTGTGAAATGGCTTCCATATGAGGAAAGACTAAAAAGATTAAGGGGTGACATGATAGAGGTGTACAAAATCATGAATGGTGTGGAAAATGTGAATAAGGGAGTGTTATTTACTCTTTCCCACAATACAAAAAAACAAGGATCAGTGGATGAAATTAATAGGGAACAGGTTTAATACAAACAAGAGAAAGTACTTTTTCCCATAATGCACCATTAACTGTGAAACTCACTGTCATGGGATGTTGCAATGACCACAAATACAACTAGGTTCAAAAAAAATTATATAAATTAATGATTAATTCATCAATGGCTACAAGCCTAGATTGTCATGGATGCAATCCTAGATTAAGGATGACCCTAAACCTCTGTCTGCCAGATGCTGGCAGGGGATGGATCAGGGCAGATCATTCCTAACTGCCCTTTTCTGTGCACTGGCCCTGAACTTTTTGTATTATCAGAGACAAAATACTGATCTAGATGAACCACTGGTCTAACACACTTTAGCCATTTGTATGTTCCTTTTTTCATTTTCACAAATCCTCTTTTCATGTTAGCCTTCGTCTTTCTCTCAGTCTAGGTCCACTCTTCATCCCATCCTTTATCATAAACACCTCTTGGACTCTTTCCATCTCAGTCTCATTTCCATATTCGACACTCCCTTTTTTTATTATGTTCCTTCGAACCCCCACTTCACTGCTGAAAAACTCCCACAAATCCATAACTTCTACTTTCTTGTTACCCTCTCACCTCTTCATTCTCACTGAAACACAACTGTTTTCTGATGCCTCAAACTATCTTTGTTGCTATCTTCCTGTTACAGGGACCACCTTTTTTACTCCCCCAATTAGACATGGCTAAGAACTCCTCTGTCCCTGTTAGTCACTTTCTGTCCCTTCCTCCTTCCAATACAAGTTTCTTCTTTGTAGTCTACACTGGCCAATTTGACCTAGATTCACAAAAGACTTAGGTTTTATGGCACTGGGCATTGCTTTTAAATATCTATAAAAATCAAGAGACAAAACTGCAACTCACAAAGCTAATTTAAGCACCTAGGCTCCCTATACAACAAATGGGGGAAAATGGCATCTTAAAATCAGATTTATAACATCCAACCAATTAGGCAGGGAAGTGCCTAAGCTAGTCAATAAGAGATGGTGCCCAGAGGAATGTGTGCTAAATTTCACTCCTCCCAGAGAGGCATGAGCCGAATCTAGGCTGGAGGGAAGTGTATATCTTGCTAGCAATTCACAGCCAAGAACCTTTCCCATGAAGTCAGGTGGCATAAGAAGGTTTTTTTTTTTTGTGAAAATGAGCTAGGCAGGTGTCTAACTCTACATAAAATGGCTGGCGGTGACACTGATCTTATAACTTTTAGACCAATGGTTAGAGAAGTCTCCTGGGATGAGGAAGATCCATGTTCAATTCCCCTATCAAGCAGAGGAGGAGAAAGGATTCAAACTCTATGGGATATTCTGATGTGGGACTCCCTCAGTCTTCCTTGCTGAGACTGTTCCACAAAGGGTAAATATTTAAAGGGTCACTGGGCCAGAGACTGAAAGAGAGAGGATGACCCTGTAGCCTGGTTCCTTAGAATAGGGAGACCAGCATCCAGTTCCCCTATTCCAGTGACTCTCTCATTAGTTATCCACAGTGGAACAGATTCAACAGAGAGGCTGACAGCATTCCATATCAAACTATCCCAGGACTCAGGGATGACAGCACTCTCTTAAGGTGTATTGGAAACCCCTGTTCAAATCCTTTCTCCTACTCTGGCACAGTGTAGGGAATTGATTCTAGAACTTAGATATCTAAATGCTACTGTGAATCTGGACCTTCCTCTTGTTACCCTCTGATTAGCCTAATGAAACCCTGGCCCATGACCTGGCGATCTCTTGATTAGTGTAACCTCCTTTCTATCCATCTGCTCACTTCTCCCCTTTTATTCTATCCAAATTGCATCTGCTCTTGTACTTCTCATCTGCTTTTCATCTTCTTGTACTCACCTTCAAGGTCTCTACATCTTAGATCTCATTTCCTCCTACACCTCTACTGCCACTCAATTCCCCACACTTCTTCCAACCTAGCATTATTTATTTTATTTTTTTTGCTTTATCTCTTTCCTCATGCTCTAGTTTTGCATTTTTTGTTATACAGCTCTGTATGTCTGCCAAGCCCCTCTCTCCCCTCCTAAAAACCCAATGCTTCAGGACTACTATCTTTCTTCTCATCATCGTGTCTCATTTTATGTTTTTTTTCCTTGAATGATTTATCATAAGTTTTGCTTTGTGTAAGTCTGCTAAGTTCCTTTGTAAAGCTCTTTGTGCAAATCCAACACAGAACTAATTACCAATTTTTTAAGTCGTCAAATACTATCAGCACCTCTCATGTTTTACTTTAGGATTTCCAGTGATACCACAACATGAAAAACGGGTTAAATTTAAACCAGCCATTATCTGACTATAATAAAGAGATGGAAAATAAAATGTTGACCAGTTCTATAAAAACAAAATGCGAAGTAACTTTCTCTCTAAATCACCAGAGTAGTACCTCTGCAATAGCATTCCTTTAGACCTTTAATGGAGAAAACATTTACAAATATGTTCTGCCATAGCAGATGATATTCTGCTGAGACTTCCCACTGTGCCAAATTTCAAGTTAGTTTGATGGCTGAGATAACCGAATCATCTCTCATTTGGAAGTTGTCTTTTTGCTGAATTCCCTACACTTGAAGAAACTTCAGATATTGCTCTCAGCAGCCCTTCATCAAAAACCATAAAAAGAGTTTACAGTAAGTATTTCTATGCAAGATGATTTTCTGGTTTTTAAAATATTTTGTTTGGAAACTTGTAAACAAATATTATTAATTCTGTGCACAACAGATTAACCACCAGAACGTCTCTGAAAAAACAAGAAATCACATTGTGAGTCTTTCAAGTGCCTACAATAAATACTTACAGTATTCAATTCACTTGTAGTGAGTCTTCTGAGGACAAATTTCAGAATACTTTCTGCAGCAGTCAGAATAGAGTTAGACACAAAATTTAATACCCCATCTGTACAAAAAACAAAATAAATGTACTATTAAAACAATGTACTTTTTGTGTTAGAGATACATGATATACAAAGTGGATTAAGTCAGGTTACTCTACAATGTCAAGCTATACTGTAATAAGCATCTCCAGTACTCTTAAATCTTTGATGATTCAGTGTAAATGACTGTTTCTTTATGTTATTGTCTGCTATACTATTTCAAAGGGCTCTACTATTCCTCTTTCTGAGGGTATCTGCATTTTTTTGGTTAGAGTGGTATAAAATGCACAGAATATCAGGGTTTTCCAGAAATAATTAGAATTGTCTTTTATGTTTAGGGATTCTCTCTCAAAGGCCATACACAAAGTTCTGCTGCTTAAAAATTACAAAAACTTGGTGTTAAGAATCCCTCAACTCTTCTCAAGTGTTAATCTACAAACTGGAAAGCATTCACAGTTCCAGATCAAATCTCATAAATTGGTGGGTCCCATTTAAAGGCCAGGTAAACCTGTAATTCATTGGTTTGCTTTCTATGTTTATCAGAAATCTATTTAATTGAATAAACCACCAGAGAGATCTCAAAATCAATGAGATTATATTCAAGTGCTGAAAGACAAAACACACACTCTAATGCTTTCTTGGATTAGAGCCTAAATTAATTAGAACAACTCTCAAACTTTATTATAGTACATTATGGTATTCTAATGCTCAAATTATGTGTGTGTGATTGTTTGACCTTTACTACAAAAGTTTCTTATTCTTGAATCAACAAGTCTGGAAAAGAGGTTCCTTTCTAATTTAAATTTTCACAATTTCATAACTTAGTGAAGTATTCATTACTGGGACTGAAATTTTCCATACTGAGCTTTACACGAATATAACATTTTGTACTGAAAAACTGGGTCAGACCAAAGTTCCATTTAGCTCAGTATCCTCTCTTCTGATAGAGGCCAATGCCAGCTGCCCCACAGAGAATGAACAGAACAGGTAATTATCGAGTGATCCATCCCCAGTTTCTCATTCTCAGTTTCTGCAAACCAGGGATAGGGGCTCATCCTGGCTAATAGTCATTGATAGTCTTATCCCCCATGAATGTATTTAATTCTTTTTTTGAATCCTGTCATAGTCCTGGCCTTCACAACATCCTCTGACAAAGAGTCCCACAGGTTGACTGTATGTACATAGTGTGAAAAAATACTTCCTTCTGTTTGTTTTAAAACTGCTGCCTAATGCCAAAACTACACTGTGCTTATTATGAATGTTCTCTATTAATATGGCTGAAAATGGCTCAGGTGACTGCTTTTGTAGGCGTTCACGTCTAGTTTATTCACAAGGTTAAACAATATAATTTAGTTGCCACATAAAATTATTTCAGTTGTAACAAGTTATCACCACCATAACACCCCTTGCATTCTGTCTAGTTCATGCCTTATCAGCAATAACAATTCTGCAAATGGAATTTAGTTACAGATTCTTCTGATAAATTACAGGCCAGAACACAATCCATCTGACTCTCCCATAGTTCTGTTGGCTCTCAAAGGTTATCAAGAGTAATAATTGTCATCTTTGAACACTAAAATCTGCAGAATCAATAAACACAGATAGCAGATCCATGTTGAGTAAGAATATGCCAATAATACAATTGCCTTTCTGACCACAACCACATTTTAAAATGATCATATGCAATTTTGTAATTTTTTAAACAAAGCACTCACCATTGTTAGTAATATCACTGTACAAGCTTGAAAATTGAAATTTTCACTATACATTTCCCTTTTCAAAATGTTCTGATCTCCCTATTTTATTTTAATAGTAAACATGCCAACACAGCATCTATATTTATAATATTGCCCTGTTTGTGAATCATCAGCAAGGGAGTCAGTTCATAGGTCTGGCAATTAAGATTATTATCTGGCATTACTCTGCAGCAGAGAAACATTAAAACATAGCAGGTCATGCCTAAAGAGTGGCTTTTCTTTTCTTACATATCTTGATACAAAAACATTTAAAAGGAGGAAAAAATGTATAAAGTTCAATCCTGCAAGGTGAAAACAGCCTCCTGGAAGATTCCACTAACGGATAGGAACTCTCCAGGCACAACTCCCAAATAATGGGCTCGCAGTTATTTATAATATGTTCATGTTATACAGGGTGTAAATAACTGCAGGCCCAATCCTGAAGGAAGCTAAGTGCTTTGTTGGAAGCATTCTACATCTTCCACAAACAAAAGATGAGCTTCTAGAGAACTGGGCTCACAGTTTCTCAATTTGAGGGCATGTCCCCATTATACATGACTTATTAACTGACATTATTTGACAATATTCCTTTTTATACTAAATATACATAAATTTAGTATGACTATAAATTATACAGGATGCAATATACTGAAAAGATCACTAACCATCTTGTGGAGTGGCTTGTTTTAATGAACAGGTCTGTAATAGTTTCAAGAGTAGCTGTAGACTTTTATCAGTTTTCAGTGTTGGTATGTAAGCATTAGTGCCAAGTTTCAGCAAAACAGCCAGAAGAGGATGCAAGAAAGCCTTTAGTTCAACCCGTTCAATATTTCTTTTTTCACTGCAAAAAAAACAATTGTTAAAAACAAATATTATGTAAAATTCTCTTAAGTATCTAAGTCACTTGAAAAACTAGGACTTAGGCACCAAAGCTACTTACACACTTTTGAAAATTTTACAAGTTCTAAGGCAACTGACCACAGGATTATCCAAAGTCTATTACAGTCAACAGGAGTGTTTCCATTGACTTCAGGGGACCTCAGAATAGGCCCAAAAGAAAAAAATAGTGGAAAATATAAGATTCCTACTTGCCTGTATTTATTCTTCATCTCCTCCACATCTGCAGCCAGCACAATCATGGTAGCAACAAGCTTAGCTTCAAACCAGTCAGGCATGAAACAGTTTTCTCCTGATTAAAAATAATTTATAATTTTCCATATTTAAAAAACAATTTCAGTGTAATCTTTTTAACTGTTAAAGTAGGTTTCTAATTCAGCAACAGGCAGGGAACTATACATGATTCATGAATTCAGTGTACAAAATAGCATAAATAATAACAACATATTTTGCATACCTGTTTATAAATTTAAATTAAACCAGTTTAATTTTCTTCCTCTACCTACTATACAAGATAGCGTCTACCAGCCTCTTAGTTAAAATACATTTTAAGCTACGGGGGGGGCTTTTGTTTTTGTTTTTAAAAAAACCTAAGTGGCAGGGATTTTCAAGGAGCTTAAGGGAGTCAGCGGCATAAATCCCACTGAAATTCAACCTACTTAAACACCTTTGAAAATCCTACCCTGTGTGTCTACCAGCCAGAAGCTTCAGACAGAACATAACCCATCCTGTCAAAAGAGGAAAATGTACGAAGTTAAACTGAAAATTTTCTCCCAAATTAATCACTTATATGGACAAACACACTTACATCAATCTTAAGCCAATTATTTACTACCAGAAAAAATGTAGTATGGACTTCTAGCACTGGGAATTCAAAGAGAGAGACCTGCTTTGGTTTCCAGTGTACAAATAGATATATATCTGACTGCATAATTTTCCCATCAATCTGCTTATAAAGTAAGTTGCAATTCAACTAAATTAACAGGAAACTCTCCCATAAGGCAGTTAACGTTTAACCCCAACCAAGGGCTTAAACACACGTTTCAGGAAGAACTGACGTGCAAAACCAATTTTTAGGGAAGAATAAAGCTTCAAAATTTCCAAATCAATTTGGTAACAAGTTTAGCCTAATTAATGATAAATGAAAGAAAGCATTTGCAACATCTCTGATCATGAAAATACAGGTTTTTGAAAACTGATTTTCTATTGATTTTACAACTTTTCTGATGATATTCACCAAAATCAAAATGTGATCCAATGTTTTGGTACCCAAAGGGATAACTATATACATGGCTGACTAATGACACGTTACACTTGGTATTATAATTTTTTTCAAGCAGTGTGCGCTTTGCTAAATTTGTAATATTTAAATACCACTAGGTAAATGCTACATAAAAATCAAAGCTCCATAAAGAGACTCATAGACTTTAAGGTCAGAAGGGACCATTTTGATCATCTAGTCTGACCCCCTGCACAACACAGGCCACAGAATCTCACCCACCCACTGCTAGAGTAACCCACCCACTGCTAGAATAGATAAGTTTGAAAGACAATTCTTAAAAAGAATTACGAATATTTGAAATGTAACTGAGGCAAAAGTAAAAGATTCTGTTCAGAATTTAGGTCTGTGTTTACATGATATGCATTCATTTATTACACTGCATGCTTCCTTTATTATAAGGATTTACAAATTCATCTGTTAAGGTGAAAACTAAGCTCAAAGAGATTAATCATTTGTGAGCAGTGTGTACAGAATGCTGTTTAGCTCCAAACTAAAAGTACAGCGCAACACATTTGTATCTCCAAAAACAAATTAGTTCCAGAGGATGTAATCTGTAAATTCTAATATTGAAAGCTGTGGATTTTGTAAACTGTTCAATCTGAACAGCTCCATATTTTTCCCTCTTTCCTAAATGAAGAAGGAAATTAAATTCACAAAACTACTAGAGCTAATGCAACACTGAAGTTACAAATCAAGTACTCAGTTGAACTAATTTCAAAATCTTCGATTTTTTTATTCATCTTTTCTTTGTTAAATGCAAAAAAATTCTTTTATTAAGCATTAACAATACTAAAGGCTAGATAGGATTGTGCAATGTAACAAGATTCACATCGTATAAAAATCTTTAAATTTCACAAATTTGAGTTTTAGGACATTAAACCTGCTATATCATTATCTCTGATTTTTACATTAGCAGCTATTAATCCATGAAGATTTAACTTACTTTTGGATGCAGGTGTCTTAAGGTAATCCTCCACTAGTGTACATACATATACACTTAAAGAAGATCTTTCTTGATGTTCAACATGGCAGTTTATGGTCTTTTTGAAGCATCTGTCATGAGTACACAACCAATTGCAAACCTAAATGAAATAAATGTTACTATTTAAACATTCGTGCCAATACAGGTTATATAGAGGAAAATAATTAAACAATACCATACACTTAAATTCTCTCAAAGCGTGTGTGTTTGTGTACATAATAATAAACTTTCATTTTTCTTACTTTTTCTACACATGTATTTGTCAAAAAAATCTTGTGCTTGTTTAAGATTGTGGTGCATGTAAAAGTAGAACAGATGCTGAGTCATTACTTAAGGTACTGCTTTGCCATCACATGCAGATATATCCACTTGTTCAGCCAGAATTTTCTTAAGTCAAAAGATTACTTCTTCCATGTTTTTTTTATGGAAAAAAATTAATTCAGTGGCTGAACATGCTCCTGAAAGTTTGTGATATACATATATTTTGAGAATTAAAATTCAAAATGGAAAGCAAAAATTTAACTTTTCATGCAAATCTGTGTTATTTTAGGTATGAAATGCTTTTAATCTTGTAAATGCTGGGTTTCGCCCCACACACAAATATTAGGGGCAGTTCTCATACAATTTTTGGCACTCAAATACTGATAGTTTAAGATGCTCCCAGACACTCACTGTCTCAGAGAAAACTTTCAAAACTATGAAATACATATTCAGCAGACAATCATTCTGAAGAAAAGGCAGATTTAAATATAAGACAAAACAGTTTACTTCTCAGCAAATACAGTATCCAGCAACCTTGTAACTACTGGAAAACATCAAGTAGTGGGGGGAAAGAGTCAGTAAGGAAAATACCTAAAACAACAAAAAGAAAAAACATATAATACAGGAATAAATTGCCTGAAGGGCAGCTTCAGCTGAGGATTTTAAATTCATGTTAAATCATTAATAAAAGCAGAGGGAGATGACCAAATCATGACTCTGAAGATCTCATAAAAAGTCCTGCTTCATCCTCTCTCCTCTAAGTTACCACTGATCTAATGTAGCATGGATCCCTGAGGGGAAAATATTGTAGATACCCTTATAGGCTTCCCAAACAGTTGCCTTAACCCCCAAGAAAGTTGCAAGGAAGGAAGCACACTGACATTATTGATGCCTGGAAGTCTTTTATGGAAGAAGCATTTAGGCACCAAAAGTCTGCATGAGAGAACAATTCTGATTTTCAGTAGGACATCAGCTAATCTTGTAACATTTGTGTTTAGCCATGTTCCCTCTCTGGAGGATGCTGTGGCAAAACAGGGCATACAAGCAGGGTACAAGCTTAGCTCCTGATCTTTAAAGTGCAGCAGAAGATCTGACCTCAGGAGAGAACTTGTCTTGTGCAGAATTCAGGTGCTCTGCAGGAGAACAGAAAAAAACAACCTTTCCCTTCTTCCTTACCTTTACAAACAATGGAAGTGCATATTAAAATCTTCTAATACCCTGCTGGATAGCAGGTTAAGGATTAAAATTAATCCCCCTCCTTGTGTTTCACATTACAAAGTCCAGATACAAAGCACAAATCAATTAGCACTCAGTACCAGAAGCTTCAGATGGACCAATGCAAGAGGGACTAAAAATTAGTTCACATGCATAAGGTATTAGGGTATGTCTACACTAGCCCCCTAGTTCGAACTAGGGAGGCTAATAAGGGCGACCGAAATTGCAAATGAAGCGCAAGATTTAAATAGCCCGCACTTCATTAGTATGTTCCCGGGCGATAGTCATTTTGGAAACTGACTAGCCAGGAATAACTGCCCGCGTCTACACGCGGCAGTGAAACGGGAGTTCGAAGTAAATCCCTTACTTTTCCCTTACTCGAATTTGCTGTTAAACCTCATTCCACGTGGAGTAACAGCTAATTCGAGTTAGGGGTTTACTTCGAACTCCCGTTTCACTGCCACGTGTAGATGCGGGCAGTTATTCCAGGCTAGTCAGTTTCCAAAATGGCGACCGCCCGGGAACATGCTAATGAAGCGCAGGATATTTAAATCCCATGCTTCATTTGCAATTTCGGTCGCCCTCACTAGCCTCCCTAGTTCGAACTAGGGGGCTAATGTAGACATACCCTTAAGAGAATTAAAACATGAGCTATAACTAATACCTATAAATCAGTGCAGTCTATCACAGAACATTTTGTTTAATACAAAACCAGCAGCAGTGTCAATTCTCACCTCCATCCATAGTACAGTCCCTCTGCTTAAAGACTCCTCTGGTCTCAAGGACATGAGAAAACTTGAAATCTCTAGAAGTGACACTGTCTCCTAAAAACATTATTTAATGTTCATTAGTCCCGCAACACACACACATACACACACACACACAGATACTCCTTAATATTTTTATGTGAAATTGAAAAAAGAGTTTGCTTTCATCTGACAAATGTTTCAATAATCAGAAATTAATCTTTTCCTTCATGCCCCTAATTTATTACCACAGGGATGTGAACAATCCACAAATACTAATTTTTTGCCTTTTTTCTGTTCCTAACATGTTCTGACATACTCATATAGGACTTTTCTACACCATGGAGAAGATCAGTTGATTTGAACTGAGAGGGCTCCCACATGGGCGCTGGTAGTCTTGCTCCCCATGAGGCGTAAGGGAAGTCAATGGGAACATGTGTTCTCGATGACCTCCCACTGTATGGGCAGCACAAAAACCTCATTTAAGATACTTCGACTCCGGCTACATCATTAATGTAGCTGGAGTTGAGTATCTTAAGTTGACTTTCCCCTTTTCTATAGGCTAGGTCACAGAGATGTAGACTGAAGGAGAATAAATGGCTTGAAGTGAGGTATTCACTTATGGTTTGTTTTTTTGGTTTTTTAAAAGAGAAGCCGGATGTGTAAATGGACAATCTTAGTTATATTAATTTTAAATATTTAGAAGTCCCTGACTAATTCCTCTGTGTCTGCCTTTTCACAGGAAATCTTGCTTGGGTCAGCCACAGCAAAATCTGGGACAACAAAGAGATGACATAAGCAGCTACTTTGAAGGACCAAAGACAAGAGTAGAGACTACAAAAGAGAACCTGTGGTGTAGGTATCAAGCAGAATGAAGCAAAAATACTGTGAACATCTCCTTTCATTCAAAGTCACATAAACACCTCCATTCTCACTGATCACATGACATCCTTACAGCAATTTCAGCAATTGCTTACTTTAAAATACATTAGGAAAGAGTAACTTCAACATATAACAAAGTTCTCCAAATACAACCAGTTGGGAATTGCTACTTATTGGAAAATTGCTGATCACCTGGCAGCTATGGTGATAGGTTAATAAAAAACAAAAACAATGCATAAGTGCATTCATTTCTATTAATATTATTAATAGTAGTTTTCACAATGTGCTATGCATTGTCCTTGCAGGAAGACATTCCCTACCCCAAAGAGTTTGTAATGTTGGAAAGCAAAACACACGTGAATGGTGGGAAAGAGGAATACAATCAAAGTATATAGTTAAATCATATAGGTTTTGTATAAAATATATAATCAGGGTGGGGTTTTTTAATTAAAACATAAATTGAACTCATCTACCCACCAGCCTATCCACTGTTAGTTGGCCAATGTCTTGTAGTTGTCACAAAAGGAGTGAGTCCTGAGGGCTTTATAGATCAGTTCAAGGAGAAAATACACATTGATGGTACAAGAGAAAAAGGCAAGAAACATTTATTAGGGGGTAAATAACAAGCAGTCAAGTCTAATATCACTTGATAAAAGAGAAAGCAGGACAACATTATGAGGGACAAAAGCAGGTAAGGGACAGGAGCAGAGCCTTGAAGGTAAGGGGAAGGAGCTTCTACTTACGTTTGGATTTCTTTTTAAGTTTAACATTAACTCTGGATTTCCTGGGTTTCTATAGCTTATATTTGAAACAATCACAATACACCAGTAGTACATATACACTGAAGTTACTGATATGTATTCAGCATTAACCGCAGTTCAATATAGCTTTTATTCAAAAATTTTAATGAATTTCAAAAAACAAGATAGAAGCACGTGTCTTTGTTTGAGGTCAAGTTTGAACTTTAAGAATTTTTTCTGGTACATCCGAAGCACCAAAATCATTTGAAAATTTTGAACCACACTTCATGGCTTAAAAGTACCCTAACTCTTGTGACATTATAGGGGGGGAAATAGAGGAAGGATTTCCTTCTGGTTCAACACTGATCATGAGAAAATTCAAAGACCCATTGAGAATTAGACGACTGATATTAAAGATTTTAAAATGAAAGTGATATTTTAACCTGACTTTATAGTCACCATGCTTACATTATAAATATAATTTTTATATCTCCCATGTAATTTTGAAAGTCTCTTTAATGTTACATTTAAATTGTTAAATAAGTGCTTGTATGGCACCTAGCACAACAGGATTCTAGGTCCATGATTAGGGATTTTAAGCATTTCAGTAGTACAAATATTATCACTAATAAAGTACTGCAAATGAAATACTGAACAAAAAGGATCAAGTTGTTTCATATGAAAAACAAAGTTAGAAGAATTTAGTACAATTGCATACAAATCTACACAACTCAAAACACAAACATTTTAAAATGAACATTGCCAAAATTACAAATTCTGTAAAATCAGCTACTCCAAGTTCTATTTGGCAGCACTTATTGCACTACCATCTCTAAAAAAAATATTACACTAGGAAAAAAAAAAAAGAACTTACCACATCTGTCAAATGCATAGCAGTTTGAAGAAGAAAACACTGAGCAGCTCCCCGCAACAGAATCTGATGTGTGATCATTGTACACTGCAGAACATCTCTGTAAATGGATAAACATATACCATACATTATAAAAAGATTAAGAAGCAGCTCTTAAAATACATATTTATTTACAAACTATATTTTAACTTTAATAATCAATATATTAAGACTGCAGGAGCAATTAGAATGTGCGCTGCACTTCCTAAACATACAAGAAGATATAAATCCTTTGAAACACCACAGAGAGCCCAGCGTCGGGCTCTTTGCAGCATTTCAAAGCGGCAGTGCTACATGGAGCCCAGAATCAGTGGGGGAGTCTCCAGCTAATCCGGGCTCCACACAGTGCTGCTGCTTTAAAATGCCACGTGCAGCCTGGGGACAACCCAGCAGGCCCTGGGCTGTGCGTCGTGTTTCAAAGCAGCAGTGCCACGTGGAGCCTGGGGTCTGGCCCCAGGCTTCAAGCAGCGTTACTGCTTTCAAGTACCCCCTCCTTTTCTGCCTCCTTGCTGCCTCTAATACAGGCAGCAAGCAGGGAGTGGGACGCGATTAGTTGACTATCTGTCGACTGGTCCTTCACATCCCTAGATGGAAGAGAAAGCTTTGGAACAGTCAAGAACTGAAGACAGTACTGCAGAACCAGGGGCCACATCAGATCTGACTGCATGAATGAGGGAGTAATGTTTAAAAAACATACGTACTGAAGCCCATGTAGCCTTGAATATTTTTAGATACTGGGATATTTTTTTGATAAGGCTACAGATGGTGCCTACAATATGGCTGAATGTGCTATCACCCTTTTGAGGGAATGAACTCTCACAGCATCATAACAAGTGATAGTACATTCAAACACCTATTTCAACAGTCTCCAAATAGAGATTAAGGATCACATGGTGGAGGAAAAGAGACAAGACGACTTCATGAATTGCTATGTTCAGGGTATGTAAACAGGAGAACTATGTGGCTCTGGGAAAAACACTGGTAGATGAATGGATTAAGGTGGAATTTCGTTATAACCTTAGGTGAGAATTTAGAGTGTGGCTATAAAGAGACCTTGTCCTCAAAAGAACATCTAGGGAGAGGGGACAGGATTTGCCATCAAGGCTCCAATCTCTCTGATCCTATGAGACAACGTGATAACTACTAAAAAAGCTATCTTCATGGATAAATGAAACAGAAAACAAGTTACCATTGAGTTCAATGGTAAATCTCATAAGCAGTGTTCCCTCTAAGCTGCAGGGCAGCACAGCTTCACAGGTGATTAATCAGCTGTGCCCAGTCAGAGGCTCAGGGCTCCCTGAGCAAGGAGCTGACTGGGCAGGGCTAATCACCTGTGAAGCTGTGCTGCCATGCAGCTTAGAGGAAACACTGCTCATAAGGTAACTGAGTATCAGCTTGAAGTCCCATAGTTTCTCTAATCTGTGTGTAGTCATTCCACAGACTCTTGATAAACATAGGTGATACCAGATGAGCAAATGTGGCAACACCTTCAACCAGAGAATGAAAGGTTGATAATGCAGCCAAATGGAACTTAAACTAACTTATAATCCCGATTTCCATATATCCAAAAGATAATTGAGGACGACTGAAAGTGGCACCAAATCAGGCAGGAATAAGTGATACCAGCACCAAAAGAAAAAGGTCTTCCATTTCTGCAGGTAGGTAGTGCATGTTTATTTCTAACACCTGTTCTACTTCCATAGAGCAGGAGGATTCTAAACATGTGAACTATAGAGGAGCCATGCCCTGAAGTGGAGAACCACAAAAGTTTTGTGCTTCATCCCAGCTATGACAGCTGATGAGGAATGATTGAGAGCGTGAATGACAACTGGACAAGCAGGTGAAGAAACTAAGGGTGCCACGCATCTCCCACCCAGGCTGGCACTACATGGATAATTCTGGCTGTCCTGTCTGATCTTGTTTGTCCTTAGCATGAGCATAAAATGCATAAAAAGAAACCTTTCATCTGCCACCAAGGAGTGGTGGCCCAGACCCTCTCTTCAGCAGAAAAGAGAACATTCCTGTTCTGAGGTGGTAAAGACATTCATTTCTGGCAGTCCCCATCTTTAAAACATGCTCCAGTGAACTTGGGTATCTAGGTCCCATATGTAATCCTGTGAGACGTGTATGCTAAGGAAACTGGCTGTGGTGGTCTGAATACCTGAGAGGTAAATGGATCTGCTGAGCTATACACCAGTTCCAGAATTTCTTGGGTTCAGCACACAGAGAGGGGGACCTTTCTACAGAATATGCAGAATAAGTAATCTGTCTTGACCTATATTGATTTGCCCTGATGAAGCGTAGGGAATGAAAGCAAGAGTTCCTGACAGCCCTGTGCTTCAACAGATTGATGTGGAGACTGATTTCTTGAGGTGTCCATTTGCCCTGAGTCATGAGGGTACAAAGGTGGGTTCCCCATCCCAACAATGATAAACATGTTGTAAAAGTCACTGACAGAGCTGTGCTACAGGAAGGAATGCCTGCACAAATACTGAATTGATCCTCCCATCCAAGGAGTTCCTCACTTGTAGAACTGTCACCTGTCTGCCCATGGTGTCTCTGACTGGTGTATAGGTGATTTGGAGTCAATCCTGGAAGTAATAGAGACACAGCTGTGCATAAACATTCAAGCTGTGATGTCTCCCAGACGCTGAAGACCATTCCTTATAGGAGCTGTGTAGGTGCATATGGAGTCAAGTGCCCCCACCCAGATTTCTGCTTGCCTTGCTGTGGGAGGCTTCTGTCCTCCTGCGGCACTTACCCCAGCACACTCGACTCCTATACCCAGCAGTCGGTACTAGGCACGAAGCAGAATGTGTAGGACCAGCCAGTTGTCAAGCTGGACACTTCAGTCACTACTCTGTGCAGCGCAGTGGCTGCCTGATAAAGAATCTGGCTGGGGAGGTGATGCAATGGACCACCACCCACTCAGACTTGGCTGCCAGGAACAGGGGCTGAGTGAGCTGGAAACTAGTGGTCTGGGCTATGGGTAAGAGCTTGCTCAATGAAGATGACTCTGCCTGAGTCAAAGCTTCTGAGGAACACAAAAATTTGTACCAGAAAGTATGTCATGTAGTCATACCTGTGTTGGTTCCAGAAAATTAAAGAGACGAGGTAGATGAGCAACTTAGACCAACTTCTGCTGGTGAGAGTGACAACCTTTTGATCTTAAACAGAGCTTTTCTTCAGGTCTGGGAAACTAAGGCCAGTTCTACACCAGCATTTATGTGAGCAAAACTTTTATTGCTATGGGGTGTGAAATAAAAACACAAGCAATCTTACAACTATATCATACATATTTCAATGGACCATTCAAGGTGAAATGCTCCGTTAACATCCCTTCAGTCACCAGGTGGGAAGGAAGGAGAAAGGGGGAAAACAGCAACTGGGAGGGGTTGTTAAGCAGGTTACAGATTGTTGTAATAAGGCATAAATCCAGTGTTTCTCTTCAGTCCATGATTTTTAGCGTCTAGTAAGGCTAATCAATTTAAGCTCCCAGGCTCATCTTCTGAAAGTGTTGTGCAAGGTTCCTTTGAGGATAAGGACTACTGATAGTCAGATATAGTGTAATCACCTTGTGAAAAGTGAAAGCTTTTCTATTGAGCCATAGTAAAAGAGAGTAGGAAAGGATGAAGAAAGAGAAGTTTCCTTACACATTTAAACTTTCAATATTTCTACTACAGTTGATTATTTAAATTTTCCCCAAAAGTCAGACTCTACAGTGCATTCCCCAAAATAGTTTTATTAGTCTCCCAGAACCTGCACATAATTAAGGGACATAATACAACTGAAGTGTTACCTTAGAACATGAAGTCCTTCTGTACCCAATGCTTTACATGATGGAATACAAGCCAGTGCCATAGACAGAAACAAAATGGGAACCGCACACCAATGCCTACTTGTCATCTTCTGAATAAACTTTAACAGGAAACTACCTTTAAATAAGAGCAATCAGAAAAAAATATTTTGTAGGTCAGATCAAATACTATACTATTGAAACTCTACTTATAAAAAAATAAGCTAGCTGATAAAGCAACATTTTCTATGCAAACGTTCGTTTTGTATACCAGGAATCCATTTCTCGTTCTTTGGAAATCATTAAATGATGGAGGTACATGGAGAGGGAAATAGTCTTGGTGCTTTTATGATGAAGATTCAGACTCAGTTCTACATGGCTTAAGCAAGAAATCCAAAATCTAGCCCTTAAATAGCATGGATTGTCTAAATAGTAAAACTGAAACCACTAATAATAATTTGAATTTAAATTATGAATTTATAATGATTGTCAGTTGTATATTTTAACTGATTGTACAGGGCTATGAACCCCTTTAGAGAAAAGACACTAGTTTTTCAGGAAAACTATGAACTGTACAAGCATAAATGTATTATTCTTTATTGTAAATAAATATATTTCCATCTACAATTACTGAAATACAACTTCCTAGAAAAGCTTATTGACCATCCATTACTTCTGTTTTAATTATGCTAGTCAGCTACAGAAAATTCAATATGTTTTTAAATGAAAGAATAAAAACTAGGGGTAAAATAGAGCTTTAAACTACTGAAAAGATAAATTGCTTTATAAAAATATTACATTTTAGCTCTGCTTCTACCTTCTTTTCTCTTTTTCCTCCTGTGCCTTCTTTCCTCCCTCTTATCTCCTATCTCCTTTTTTCTCTCAACAAGTCGGCAAGGCTGCCATATATTTGTTTCAAACTGAATTGGGAAAGACTTAACATGTGCACGCAAACAAGAAAAACTAAAAACTACCGTAAAGACAGGAGACCCAATTGACTGTAGGAAGGGCCTCGGAGCAAGAAAAATGGCTCAATCCTAGATTCTGGTTTTGAAATCTGATCTGTGCAGACCTAAGTGTGAGACGGATGCATCCTTTAGGTCAGCACAGTGAGTCTGAGGTACGTCCTGTGCATTACATGGACGGCTTTATTATTGACATGTGCATCCAGTAAGTTGAGAGCCATGAATCAGTCAGTCTTGGAGATAGAATGATAGAAGTAAGCATTACCTAAAATGATGTATGTATTTGTTAAGGCTTCTCATGTCTAGGTTAGGACAAAGATCTCTTTCTTCTTTGGAATGAGATAGTGCTAGAAGTAGAAGCCTCTTCCTCTGAACTCTACTGGTCCCTCCTCTGTAGCCCTAGACAAACTAATGAGGCCACTTCTGTTTGTAGCAGGAAGCCACAAACAATGACCTCACACTCATCTGACTGATGACAAGGCAGACTATGTCTGAGAGAATAAAGTAAGGCTGTTTCTGAAGATGTCATGAAATCTGTTGATAGACTTAAGTCCTGTTGCTGATGAAGGGGAAGAATGATGTTCCTGTTGTATCTTGAATGCTTCTTAGATTGATATTCTGTCTGAGGTAGTAGCCACTGCGTGCGGTGATAAAACCAGTGTGTGTGGTCATGGATGGGGCTGAGAACAATAAGTCTTGAGGTATGAAGCAGAGGTAGAAATTACCATAATGCACAGGGTAACTTTTTATTTTTTTTTTATTTTTTTTTTAGTAAAGAGCACTATCTGCTCACTAGGGATGTTACAATGTGTGTATTCAAGTAAACATGTAATCGCTGAAAATATCTAGCAGTTACATGGTTACACAAGGAAGGAGGGGGGACGCCAGGCAGCTTCCCAAGAACCAACTTCCCATGCATACCAGCTCTTGTCAGCCCACCCCTTCCCTGTGCTGCTGCCTCTGATACAGAAGCAGCAGCATGGGGGGTGGGGACAGAAGCTCATGCATGTAGATCATGTATATGATTAGACTTTCACATCCCTACTGCTCACTGAACAACTCTGAAACATCCAACAGCAAGTCCTTGCGACTTACACCTCTCTTGAGATAACCAATGCCTGAAGACGTCAAATAGTTACCAGCCTTGGCCATGGTGTCTGAGTCATCTATCACATCCCTGGCCACTAGCTGGCCCTCCTTTATAATGTCCTTAAGGTCCTCTCTCCTGCCATGAGAACATGTGTCTTGCTGGCACAGATAGTAAAAGAGAACTGAAGAGAGGTTGCGACTGTTCTTCTTTGATGCCCTCACATGGGAACATGAGGAAGCACAGGCACACGAATAGCTCCAACAGACAGACGCACTCAAAATTTGAGGTCTCCTGCACTGGTGCAAGCACACCTGCAGTGGGATTCATACTGAAACATACTTAAAGACCACAACATTTTAGTATGAAAACATTTTTAAGACTGCAGACAGACTAAGGAAAGCTCTTGCGATTCAGATTATGACAGGTGCAGTACGTTAGTGTAGAGACATTTACACTAGATACTGGAAATGGATCCATGACCCTTATTTCCCTCGTCTTGCAAAAGAAAAAATTAATGAAAACATACTTTTTTCTTCTTCGGGAAGGAGTGTGAGATAAGTAGACAAAAACTTCTGTAACTTCATTCCTAAAGGAGGACAGGCTCCTATCAACTGGCCTGGAGACCTATTTGGTTAAAAATATAAAATTAATATCTTGAATATTAACTTAACTTTATAAGAAAGGATCTCAAAGTTCCTTATAAAACAAGCTAATAAAAAACACTGCTTAATTGTCTAACTCATTAGAATACAAACGGCCAAAGTGTCTCAATGTGAAAAAAATAATACAAGTACTTTTGATACTTTTAAAGGATATCAAAAATGTACATACAGAAACAGGAGTACAGCAATTGCCATACTAAATCAGAAGTGTGATCCATCTAAATCCAGTCTCCTATCTCTGACATCAGATGCTTCCAAGGAAGATGCAAGAAACCGAGCAGTACCAAATGTGGAATCAAGTACTCTCAATTAAGATTTCATCTTAATTCCTAATAGTTCAGGTTTATGCCCTGAAATATGAGATCTTATATCCTTTCCAAAATGTATCAGCATTAATTATTGTGACAGGGTAAGTTAAAAGGCTTGATGGAAGCCTAGCTGGAATAGCTCCAACCCGTGGCATGGTGGGCTCGGCTTGGTCTGACTAAGCTGGAGCAGTCCCTGCTGCAGGAGGGAAGCTGCTCCAATCCATCTGGGCCCACTGCACCGCAGTTAACCACCTAACCAAGATTTTACATCCCTACTTGAGACTTCCCATTATTACACATTTGCAAGGATGAAAACCAACCATTTATTCCTATGCTTTGTTCGTTTCTCGGCCAGTTTTTGATCCATGACAATTTTTGGCCTCTCACACGACAGAGTAAGTTTTTTTTAAATGAAGTGGGTCTCCTTGCTTCACTGATATGTTCAAAGTGATATCAACTGATCTCTTCCATGAAATGTAACAGCCCATTGCTCAATAATTACTGAACTAAATATCCAATGGTTTACCTGCCATAGAGAGAACTTTCTGAAAGTGCATCCATTAATGGTCCAATAATAAACTGAAGAGAGAGAAAATAAAATTTACATTAAAATCAATAATGAAAATTTTTCACACACACACACACACACACACACACGAGATGTATTTTACTTGTGCAGCAGAGGACTAAACAGTGAGCTTTGTACTATCATATTATTTTTTTCAGAACACTAATACAGCTGTGGTCTGCCCATTTGGTAAGGAAGTTGGCCTACTGAGGAGAGGATGTAAACTGATTCAAGGAACAAAAAAGGCACATCAGTTGCACATGGAAGTTGAAAGCAGGATGAGAGGGAGTCTTCAATGATCACTAGTAAAAATGTTAAGTAAAAAACAGTCAACTTAAAAATAAAGTTGGCCAAAACTGTTCCCCACTGCTGTTCATATATAACCTTCAAAATACCATAATTGAAAAATATTTTTTTTAACTTTGTACCTTTCACAGCATCTGGTGTATAGCCAGTTCCTCTATTACAGTAATTCTCAAAGTTTTTGGTCCATGGCCCACCCTGCTCAACACAGACCTAACTGTGGACCACCAGCCAATCACGATAATGATGAAATGGGTGCAGGAGGGGTTGGGAGTGCAGGATCTGGCTAGGAGAGAGGGTGCAGAAGTGAGCTGGAGGGTGAGGGTTCTGAATGTGAAGTAGGGTACAGGAGTGGGAGGGAGGATCTGGGAGGGAAGAGGAGTGCAAGAGTGGGCTGGGGGTGGGAATCTGGCCAAGAGGTTGGGTGCAGGAGTGGGGTGAGAGTGGAGGCTGAGAGAAGGAGAGTGCGGGGGTGGGATGAGGATGGGGGTCTCAGTGGAAGAGGCTGCAGAATTTGGGCAGAAGGGAGATGGGGGACACTCACCTACCTCTGTGCCTCCCGCTGCTCCCATTGACTGTGAATCCAGCCAATGGAAGCAGCAAGGAAAGCCTCTAAGGCAGGCATGTCCAAAGTCCGGCCCGCGGGCCAGTTGCGGCCCGTGTTCCAGTTTAATACGGCCCCACAGGTAATTTGGCAATATCTATCTTTTATGGCCCCCAACGAATCCATACGTATTGAGATGAATACATTGTAAAATCTCAGTTAATGTCAGTTGGTCTAAATCAGTTATAAATATATTTGGACACAACATGTATACTTGGTGTTATGCTCCTGTTCATATTTTTTTAACTTAAAAGTTGACAGACAACCTTTATTACCAAGAATATGTAATGTACTTTACAATGTTCCTGACGTATATTTCAGCTTCCTGGATTTTTTTTACATCTGGCCTTCAGATATGAAAGGCAGAGTGATTTAACACCTGTTTAGATTTGTCATCCATGTGACGAAATGAAAAGTATGCCGTTTGCAATAAACTTTGCATAAAATAGTTAATTTGCATTTAATTTTAATGGTTCAAAGAATGTCAGGCAAAATGGTCGGCCCTCACGCATGTTCACTTCATCAAATCTGGCCCTCTTTGAAAAAAGTTTGGACACCCCTGCTCTAAGGCTATGTCTAGACTGCAAGCCTCTTTCGAAAGAGGCTTTTTCGAAAGTATCTTTCGAAAAAGCCTCTTTCGAAAAAGCGCGTCTAGACTACAATACGCGGATTGGAAAATCAATCCGCTTTTTCGAAAAAGAGCGTCCTGACTGCTGGACGCTCTTTCGAAATTAAAAGCCACACGGAACCGCTTCTGCCAGGGCATGGGGGCAGCATTTCCTTCCGGGTGCTGCTGCCTGCCCTTTGCAGAGACACATGGTTAAAGGGACGCCCCTGAACACCCGTTGCTCTGCTTCTGCAGCTGCCTTTGCTGTCCCTCTAGGAGGTAAGCAAGGCATTGCAGTGCTGGTTTGGAGTGCTCAGCTTCCTGGGACACCCCAGCAGGTTTTTTGTTTGGAGGTTTTTCTGTTTTAGACCCGTTTTTTCGGCATGGAGCCAGAGCTGCCCCTGGGCAGGCAATGGCCCCACACCATCATATTGCAAGTGTTGCTGCATCTGCATGACACAGTCATGAGGCTACTTCCCCATCTGGACCCAGACCAGAGGTACGAAGGGATCGTCCGTCATGCAGCCCCACTGCCCTTGCCTCCAAACTTCTTTGTGGACAGGCGTGTTTGGAGGCTTGACATCTGCTCTGACTGGTGTGACCGGCTCGTTATGCAGCTCTTGGATGACCAAGAGTAGCTACGCTACTTCCGGATGCGAAAGACCACTTTCCAGGAGCTGTGTACCTGGCTCGCCCCGCTCTGCAACGGCAAGACACCCACTTGCGGCCTGCTATCCCCGTGGAAAAGAGCTGGCAACCCCCGACAGCTACCGCTCCGTGGAACACCAATTTGGAGTGGGCAGGTCTACTGTTGGATACATCCTGATGGAGGTAAGTCATTGTCTGGGGACAGTCACAGTTTGGGGTGGGAGGAAGGGAGACTGTCAGGAAGGGCAAAGTGGAATGTGAGTGGGAGGGAGCTCCTCCACTCACCCTGAATTGTTGGGGGGGGGGGGGAGTTCTGAGGAGGGGATTCCTGGGGTGTTTGAGAGGGAAGGTGGGTGGTGGGTTCTCCTCCTAAGAGATAAGGCATCCCTTCTAACATTTTGTTGTCTGTCTCTTTCTGCAGGTGGTGAGGGCCATCAATTCGGAGCTGCTGAACAGGCTCGTCTGTCTACCAGATCTGGACAGCGTCATGGCCGGCTTTGCTGCCCTTGGCTTCCCGAATTGTGGAGGAGCGCTCGAAGGGACACACATTCCAATCCGTGCACCGCCCCATCGAGCAGCCCAATTCATTAACAGAAAGGGCTACTTTTCTATGGTCCTCCAGGCCCTGGTCGACCATCGTGGCCAGTTTTCTGACATTTGTGTTGGGTGGTCAGGGCGGGCATATGATGCCCGCATCTTCAGGAACTCGTATCTCTACCGGAGGCTTCAGGCAGGAACATTTTTCCCGCATCACGACTTTGCGGTTGGGGATGTGCACATGCCGGTGTGCATAGTGGCTGATGCCGCCTACCCCCTGATGCCGTGGCTGATGACGCCCTACACCGGCCACCTGGATGCAAGGAGCAGTTTAATGCTCACCTTAACCGGGCTCGCAACCAGGTGGAATGTGCGTTCGGACATTTAAAAGGCAGATTCCGGTGCTTGCTCACACGGCTAGACATGGGGGAGAGCAACATCCCTGAGGTGGTGGCCGCGTGTTGCGTTCTCTATAACCTGGTGGAGAGGAAAGGGGAGGCCTTCCTACCAGGGTGGGGGTACAGGTGCTGATGGTCAGGAGAGGCACTTTGCCCAGCCCCGGACAGCTGCTATCCGCCAGGCTCACCGGTCTGCTGTTTGCATACGGGAGGCCCTACGGGAGCAATTCTCAATTGGAGGCCACTGACTCTACTGAGGGGCTTCTGCCTGGGGACTGGGCCCTGGCCCAATAGAAGCTTCCCTCCACAACCCATCTCCTGACTCTGTTTGGAGAAATAATAAACACCAGGGTTTGTCTCAAAATAAGAAGTTCTGTTTTATTTTTTTAAATATCACTCACTGGAAAATAGTATAACTGTTGCAAACATAAAAAAGCTTTTGTTCATTTTTGATGTAGAAAATATACTTTCATGCCAAACTATGTACAATAAACATTTTGTTTAACACATTCCTTGTCATTTAACTGGGGTGATGGGGGTGCTTGAAACCTGGAGTGGGGAAGGGGATCATGTTGCACGGTGCTTGCCTGATCTCAGTCTCCTGCTTGGGCCTCGTGTTCAGGGTCCACCATGGCCACGAGATCGGGTGGTGCGCCTGTCGGTTGGCTGGATAACAGCAGGTAGGTGCTCTTGGGACGGGGAGGCCTGGGGGAGAGGGGATGGGGAACTGGGGGGCTGGGGGAGAGGGAGGTCCAAGGGGGGAAAAGGGATGCTGCTGTGGAAGGGGGGTTTGGTGGGGCGGGGTCATGGGGTGCTGGAGGAGCAGGACCAGGCACAGGAGCAGGCAAGCCACAGACCTCCCTGAGAGTGGCACTCAGGGACGTGCGCTGCTGGACCAGCTCCTCCATCAGCCGGTCATGCCACCGATCCTCTGCCTCCGCCCTCTCTTGCAGGATGGTGTTGAGCTCCTGCACGGCCTCCACATGCTGCCTCAGGATGTCCGCTTACACACGCCTGTGTCTGCGGCTCCCATGTCCCTGAGATGGAGGTGGGGCTGGGGTGCTGCGGCCCTCTTGCACGGCTGGTCCGGCTATGGAGGAAAAGAGGAAGACACAATCAGTCATAAAAAACTGGACTATGTAGCACTTAAAATACTAACAGGATGGTTTATTAGGGGATGAGCTTTCGTGGGCCAGACCCACTTCCTCAGATCAGAGTAACACGGCTACATTTCTATCACAATCAGTCATGTGTGCAACAGCTGTCCAAAAGGGCATGTCCTCGCCTTGAGACAGGGGAATCAGACATTCTGAAGGTAACACCGTGTGTGACCTGGGCATGAGCCTGAGCATTACAGGTTTCCCTTGTGCATCACCCACTGTGCACCCACCTACCTCCCCCCGCCCCCCGGGTGTTACACAACCTCACTGCACTCACCTGCTGCTTCAATTCCGGCGTCAGATGACACCTGGGAGGCCTCTGGGGTCTGTGTGACTGGCTCCAGGGTGAGGGTCGCCGTCTCCTCACTGTCCTCCTCTGGCACCATGTCCCCGTCTCCAGACTGCTCTGGGTCCTGCTCTGGCGCATCCACCACAGGGTCCGCCAAGCTTGACTGCACGAGACGCCGTGGTGTGCGTGCTTCACCACCACCCAGGATCTGGTCCAGCTCAGTATAATAGGGGCAGGAGTGGGGGGCTGCCCCAGAACGGGAGCTATCCTCCCTGGCCTTCACATGCCCTTGGCGCAGCTCCTTAACTTTGGAGCGCACCTGGTCCTGGGTGCAGGGGTAGTGTCCTTTCTGGGCCAGGGCCTCTGCCATGCGGCCATAAATGTCCGCATTTCGCCGCCTGCTTTTTAGGGCTTGTAAGGCCTCCTCCTCTCCCCAGAGCTCGAGAAGGGTCTTGAGCTCTGGCCCAGACCATGACTGTGCCCGGTGTTTGGAGCCCCTGGTTGGGTCCCCAGAAGGCTCTCTAGAAGGGCTAGGAAGGTCTTGGGGCTGGGACATGCTGCACTTAACCAGCCGTGTGCTCTGGCTGCTTTGCTGCCACAAGTGGCTGTGAGGGTGCCTGTCCCTTTAACAAATGGCTGCAGACAGGAACCAGAGACATGCAAGGCATGCCCCAGATTGTCCACCAGGGCTTCTTCCTGGAGGCCATTATTTTCGAAAAAATGGCCTCCCTGCGTCCCCACACACTTTCCGTCGAAAAAGGCGTTCTTCCTCGTGCAATGAGGTTTACCGCCGTCGAAAGAAAAGCCGCGTTCTTTCGATTTAATTTCGAAAGAACGCGGCTGCAGTCTAGATGCAGGTGAAATTTTTTCGAAAAAAGGCTACTTTTTTCGAAAAAAACCCTGAGTCTGGACACAGCCTAAGTGAGCAGTTTCCTACACTGCCATTCCCTCAGTCAGGGGCAGGGGAGCAGCAACACATGGAGCCGCTTCCTTCCTGCACAAGCCGGATCTGGCCCACGAGGCTCATCCCACACACAGAGGAGGGGGGCCGCAGCTAAAATATCTGCTGCAGGAGGGGGGGAAAAAGAGTCCCAAGCCCACAGCAAACCTGCAAAATGGTTGCAAGCAACTAGTGGGCTGCAGGCCACACATTGAGAATCACTGCTCCACTATATTCTATTTCCCATTTGGGTCTGTTTTTCTTAACACAAAATGGAAGAAAACTCTTTTTTCTTTTTCAACAAGAAAAAAAGATTAGAACCATAGTATTTGGAGGAGGACTCAGAGGCAAGTATTATAACTGTAGCTATTTTAATTTTTTTAAACTGACTATAAATCAGGTTGGTGTTACTTTAATGAGTAACTGATATTATATAAATCAGAAATTGTGTCTTTTGAGGCGCCTAGAGTTATTTCTTGGAAGTGGGGATGAATGAAGTACAGAATAGATCATTCACACCCGTGTGAAATGTAAGATAACGACTAAATCTATGCAAACACACTATGTTATTACACCACTAAAATTGAGTGTAGTTATCTACAATATTTATTTTTATATAGTGCATAATATTTTTTTCATAATTTATCATGAGAGATCTAGTAAAAACAGATTATTCAACAGTCTCAAGGGATACCTGAACCTTCCTACAACAAGGGTAAATAACCATCAGGCTTTCAAGTCTGTCCTTAAAGTAGTGAAATGCTGAACATGCCCTTCAAAATCTCCTTGATAAGCTCTTTGAACAGAGCCATCTGGCCATGCTAAACTGAGGTGCTCAACAGCTCCAGTTCTGAAGATGATGAGTTCTACAGAACAAACATCAGCAACGCTCAGGGAGAAAGGGATCATATCCAGTCTTCCTATAAAAGAGTCCCTGTTAACTGGGATTCAACTAAGGTTAGGCTGCATTGGTCCTGAAATAAGAATTCATGCATAAATGACAAGGAACAATGCAATAGACCCTCTTTCTTTGACCAAGGTAATCTTAGCCCTGAGATCACTTCTAAATAATATTACTACTATTAATACACCTACATTTTATAAAGTTTTATAAAATATATCTGATAGCACATGACTTAGGTAATCAATTTAGGAAAAGTTTCAAGTTAAAATATCTATTTATCCTGGAAAATAGTTAGGAGATGGGGAAGTTAGGAGTTTAGTCCTTTACCTCTGAAAATCCTGGTGAATTTGGAAGGTGTTTTGTTTCATAAAGGTCCAGAAACTGAATAACACCTTTCTTTGTCAAAGTTTTGTTTTCATTCTCAAACATCCTTTTGTAAATGCACATATGCCATGATGGGTGAAACAGCCAGCAATCTGTTACAAAGAGAACATCTTTAACTGGTGTGTCAGATGACAGTGACATCAGTATGTAATCTGTCTAGCAATATATTTTAAAGAAGTGTATCAAATTAAAGCGTAAAATATCCAAGATATAATGACATGATTGTTAGCTATTACAAAACACGATTTAGAAAGATGTTATACTATCTGACGTATAAAATGTGCTTTTCTCTAAAAACAATATAAACATTTATTAACATGGCTTGAATACTTGTTTCCTTTTCCCCTTGAAACCACTCCCTCTGTAATTCAAAAGAACAGCTGTCTACTGTATTTACTTGTAAAACTATCAATCTACTTTCTATTTAATAGATTACAATTTAACTTATTACTCATCTTTTATTTCAGTTAGATCTTTTTTCTAGTCTTAGATTCCCTGTGTTGTCTCTAGCATCCAGTTCCTTCCTCCCCAGTATGTGAGCCATGGAAAAATGAACTTTAAACTGGCTTCAGTGAGTCATATTCCTGGCTCCCTGGACCATGGCTGCAGCATTATTTTCCAGGCATTCTGCCGGCCACCTTATTCTCTTTCTACCACTGCTATCTCACTGTCTTACACAAAAGCAAACCCAGTGGAAATGGGTAGAGAGCCCTGCAAGTCTATGGGTATCCGTATCCACAAATGTGGATGCGGATACCCACAGCTCATTTTTGAAAATACAGATGTGGATGCAAATACAACATTCTGTATCTGAGCAAGGCTCTGGAAATGGGCCCATTTGTGAGGTGGGAAGAATGAGAATTAAAGGAATTTCATGGTTACAGAATAATAATTTTGCTGCAGGTTACTAATCAAAATAGCACTGTCAGCACTAAAATCAACAGCACCGATAGGTCATGTCTCACTTCAGACTGTAGCAGGGAGAGTTGGGCCATTTTAAGAGGAATGATGATGACCCAAGCCTCGAATGCTTAAGTAGCCCTTCTTGGGTCTTAATGCAAGTTTTTGTTCCAAAGAGCTCTCAATCTTTGGAACCTTGTGAAGGTCCTAGTGAAGGTGCCATCTCTTCTCCTGATGCAATCTAGGAGTCTTTGTATCCTCGTCATGGAAAACATTCTCTGGAGCACTTCTTGTTGGTATATACATACTGAGGTTTACCAACTTCTGTATGGCCTAGCTTGGGGGCTGGGCACAATGACTGTACAATAAAGTAGTCCTCAAACACACCTCCTGTTATTTGTATCTTCATTCTGAATGACTTGCACATGCTACATTTCTCTCACTTATCGCTCTCCTGAGAATGAGGCATCTGATATAAGCACTCACTTACTCATGGGTATAACAGCCTTGGGGGAAGAACAATACTTGAAGGCCAGGGACTTCTGCATTTCAAAGCTTATGCTGGATATTTCAGGCTTTGATTAAAATATCAAAGAAAAGTCCCATCCAGAATGAAAGAATAATTAAAACTAGTAAGTTATCTACTAACAGTACTCTATTCATACTAATATTTACAAAACAGTAAATGATAAATGTGTGTGTGAGAGAAAGGACCATTGGCACAAGACACACAGCGAGCTCCAACTCTTGGCCACAGGCAATGTAGTCTGATAGCATGTATAATTCTGTGGGCAAGTTAATGACAAAGATAAAAGAACTGTCATTTGATTAATAAAAATCTGTAAGATCATCATTGCAATGGTGTCATCCGGTGTATCATGGCAGGGAAGATTTACTATTCTCCCAGATCCAGGTCCTCCAAATAGTGCAAATTTTGCTAGTACAATGTCGTCAGAAAAGAGTAGAATTTCGTAGAATACTAGGACTGGAAGGGACCTCGTGAGGTCATCAAGACCAGTCCCCTGTCCTTATGGCAGGACCCGGTACTGTCTAGACCATCCCTGATAGACATTTATCTAATCTGCTCTTAAATATCTCCAGAGATGGACATTCCACAATCTCCCTATGCAACTTATTCCAATGTTTAACACCGTGAGAGTTAGGAAGTTTTTCCTAATGCCCTTTTAAAAGCCCCTTTTCCACACAAATATAATGGTATCAAACACAACAAACTCAGAATAATGAGGTAGCTATATTCAAGAAAAATTTTAAAACTTTTTTTCAATATTATACTTTAGCAAAACCATGTCAAGAATGCATCCATCACAACTCTAAATTGTGTCTCAACCGACAGTACTGAGTTATTGGTTAATGCTCATAAAATGATAACTGATTAATTCAAACAGAGTCAGCTTTTAACTCAACACAAGGTGCCAGAAAGAATGATGTGCATATGCATCCTGCCAATCATAACAGCAAGCCCCACTAATTGCTCAGTTTATTTAACATTACTTATACAACTTGGACACATGAACCAACATATCTGCAGAACTGAATCAAAATGTGTCATAACACTCAAGGTGAGCCTTTACAGGCCTGTTCAACAAGCTAGCTAAAGTAGTTAGGGGAGGGCTAAATGAATGTCAAAAGGAAAGGGTCAAAAGAGAGACAATATGAGCAATCAGCAGGTATAAAATCAAGAGCTGAGAACAAAATTAAAACCAATGGACACACTAGGGGAGGGTGTCTCCCAGTCAATTGTGATCAGCACTTAGCAGGCTCCCTGCTTGCCTCAGCCCCACGCTGCCAGGTCATTTCCAGGAGTAGCCAGCATGAATCCCCTACCCCATGTGTGATGGGGGGTGGGAGGCCAGGAGTCTTGGTGCACTGCTCCTGCCTGCAAGCATTGCTTTCTCCCGAAGGTCCCATTGGCCGGGAATGGAAAACTGTGGCCAATGGGAGCTGTCGGGGCAGTGCCAACAGAAGGGGTCACAAATCACATGCTGCCCAAAGGACAGGAGTGCAGGTCTACCACTTCCAGGAGCCAACATCCCACATCAGCAGCTCCACCTGGCTATGCTAGCAGGGCTAGGGATGATAAAGCTACATGGCTGCCACAGGGCACTGGTTCCTGAGAGTAGAGTCCTATGGATCAGCGGATACCAATGTCTATCTGCAGGCAGACATTTATATCCACAAAGGGCTCTAACATGGGGCCAGAGCGAGGACCAGGGCAAGCAAGGAGCCTGCCTCAGCTTCGCTGCGCCATCAACCAGGAGCCACCAACAGTAAATTTCACCCTATGGAAGCCTGCACCACAAGCCCCAGCTCCCTCCCAGAGCCAGCATCCCCTCTTATACCTCTGGCCTCCTCTCAGAGCCAGTACCCCCCTACACCACTCACTTCCTCCCAGAGCCATCATCCCAAACTCCTGTCCTGAGCCAGTACCCTGTACCCCAAGTCCTAGTTCGGAGCCTTCTCCCAGAGCCAGCATCCAAACCCCCTCCCCCAACTCTGACTCCCCTCCCAGAGTCAACACACATACTTCCTTCTGAACCCCCATACCCACTCCTGAACCCCAACTCCTTGCCCCAGCCCAGTAAAAGTGAGTAAGATGGGGGACAGCAAGCAACGGAGGAGAGTGGGATGTTGAGTGATTGTAGCTTTGGGAGAAGGAACATGGCCTTGGGAAAGGGACAGGATAGATCCTGTGTTGTCCTTAAATTCTGAAAGTGAACTTGGGCATAAAATCATTGGGGGACCACTGCTGTAAATAGTTCTCTAAAAACATCTACTCAATGTGCAATGGCAATCAAAAAAGCTAATACAGGTAGAATGTTAGGAACCAGTAAAAAAAAGAAAGTGATAAACAGAAAATACCACCATGGATTTACGTAATGGCATGCCCACACTTTGAATTTCATATGCAGTTCTGGTTGCCCATTCTCAAAAAAGATATATCAGAACTGGAATCAATAAAAAGAAGAGCAACTTAAATTATTCACAGAGAGGTAGCTGTGTTAGTCTGATCTTGGTAAAACAAAAAAGCAGTCATGTAGCATTTTAAAGACTAACAAAATAGTTTATTAGGTGGGTTTAATAGCTTTCATGGGGCAGACCCACTTCTTCAGGTATGAAATTGCTTCTATATAAGGAGAGATTAAAAAGACTTGGACTTCATTTTGGAAAAGAGACAACTAAGGGGGATACAATTGAGAGAGACCTATAAAAATATGAAGGCTGTGTCTACACTGGGAAGATTTTGCGCAAAATCTTGCCACCTGTCTACATTGGCCACGAGTATTTACAACGTCAGTGTTCTTGTGCAATGTACAAAATCAGTGCTTCTTGCGCAAATACTCGGATGCTCCCGCTCAGGGATAAGCCCTCTTGCACAAGTATTCTTGCACAAGAGGCCAGTGTAGACAGCAACGTTAATTTCTTGCACAAGAAAGCCCAATGGCTAAAATGGCCATCAGAGCTTTCTTGCGCAAGAGAGTGTCTACACTGGCATGGATGCTTTTGCGCAAAAGCACATATTTTGCTCAAAAGCACATCCCAGTGTAGACGCTCTCTTGTGCAAATACTTTTAACGGAAAAACTTTTCCGTTAAAAGTATTTGCGCAAAATCATGCCAGTGTAGACGCAGCCGAATTGTATCAAGGAAGTCAATAAGTAAGTGTTATTTACTCATTCACATAACACAAAGACTTGAGATCCTGAATGAAATTAAGAGGAAGCAGGTTTAAAACAAAAGAAAGTACTTTTAGGTACCACAGGACTACTCCTTTTCAAAAGAAAGTACTTATTCCCACAACACAGTCAATCTGTGGAATTCATTGGCCGGGGATGATTGTAGCATGACCCTCACAACAATAGGCTAGGGTATATCTACACTAGCTCGTTAGCTCGAGCTAGGTAGGGTAATTAGGGCAAGTGGAGTTGCAAATGAAGCCCGGGATTTAAATATCCCGGGCTTCATTTGCAAGTTCCCGGGCGCCGCCATTTTAAAATCCCCCTTAGTCCGAACTCCATGCCCGCGGCTACATGCAGCACAGAGCAGGTAGTTCGAATTAAAGATCCTAATTCAAACTACCGTTACTCCTCGTGGAATGAGGAGTAACGGTAGTTCGAATTAGGATCTTTAATTCGAACTACCTACTCTGTGCCGCGTGTAGCCACGGGCACGGAGTTCGGACTAAGGGGGATTTAAAAATGGCGGCGCCCGTGAACATGTAAGTGAAGCCCAGGATATTTAAATTCCGGACTTCATTTGCAACTCCGCTTGTTCTAATTACCCTACCTAGCTCGAACTAACGAGCTAGTGTAGACATACCCCTACTGTCTCACACTTCCATGATAGATAAGTTAACTGCATAACCTGCAGTGGAAACGCAAAGAACTGCTTGAAGAATTTTGTCATCACATGAAATAATAAAGCTATCACCCACACTGTTCAGTGGTGTTTCTTCATTAAAAATTTTATACTAAAATGACCTAGCATCAATGCTCTAGAGATAGTTGCAACTAAATTCCAGATTTTTGCACAAGACTCTCTCCAAGATTTCCACAAGATTCTGGTTTTGTGCCTTTTGCTAGGGATCAGAATCACTCTCAGAGATGTGTTCCTATCACTCAAAACATTAAAAACCCCTGCACTGCCAGGTATCCTCAGCCTTTTATGATGTGTCACTAGTGGAAGATCAGCAAGAAAAAATAAATTATCTTACTGGAAAGCATCTTATTCAGCCTCCAAAGACTGTCTCCTGACTCTGAAGGTATGTGGAATGGCGGCGACAGTAATAAATGCATTGAAGACATTCATAACGTGCATTTACCATATGAAATCCAACATTACAACATTTACAGAGATACATTGCTGGATGCTTTCTACAAAACAAAGAAAATTTGCCACCAATACAGGATGCATTTATACTTGCTATCAAAAAGACAAATTAGCAAGGCTCTGAGATGATAAACTACATTCAAAGCAAGTCTCCCCTACCAGGAATTGACAGAACAGACTGATCACACTAGCTATTTATGAAATACCATGTACTCTCAAAGCAATCCTTCAGCTAATCAAATGCTCATCTCCAAAAACCATATGTTTGCCACTTTGCAACAGCATGTGCTAACAAAGGTGTATGAATTTGGCACAAACAATATCAGTGTGACAACATGTCTACCAGTGGGGCCCGAGATGGATACCACAGATGATGACTTTGATGAATAGCCCTAGGTGTCAAAGCTAACTTCCTTAAGATTACCAAAGATCTGTGTATTTTTCGTGTACACAATGCATACTTCTGTTGAAATACAATTTAAAAGGTTGTTTTTTAAATATTTTTGTGAATATAAATTTACGTAATTGTTCTAGATTTGTCAAGTTTGATGCTTCGTATTCATGGGAGAAATTTCACAACTCAGTCCACTGTTGACAACATTGTTGTAGCAAAATTTCCAACACAAGAGGACCTAAAGCAGGAAGCAAGTCCACCTGCCAAAATGCAGAGTGTGACATCACTGAAATTGTAATTCTGTACATTTTTACAAATCAAGTGATGCCTTCCTTACCTATCACTAACTTGGGATGTTAAGAAGCAGGAAATTTGCTAATCATGTAGTCGATAGAATTTTTATTGACCACTTGATTAGTTGATAAGGGAAGGCAGTTAAAGCGCTCAGTCCTGGCTCACACTGGGTCCAAGAGCTACCCCTCCCCACCCTCCCCTTCCCCCCGCAGCTCAAGGGAACGCAGTCCAGCTCAATCCCAGCTCATGCTCCTACAACATCAAAATACAGAGCCACAGCAGGGTTTGGTCCCGGACCCAATGTGAGCTGGGGACTGAGCCAAGCTGCCTGCCCACCCAGCTCCTTTACTACATTTACTACATTTTAAATGCAGAGATACAGCAGGGTTTGGTCCCGAACCCAGCGCGAGCCAGGCAAGTCCTGCTACATTTTAAATGCAGAGCTGCAACAGGGGTAGGTTCCCCACTGCGACTCTGCATTTAAATGCGTATAGTTGATAGCATTACCCGATAAGCTTTTGCTTATTGGTTAATCTACTATACTATTAAATCATTATTAGGAACTTGAGATAAGAAGGAACTGAAAGAGGGGTGATTGCACCCTTTATATCCTCAACTGGAGGCACCAGGAAGCTCACAAAAACTCTGATTCAAGTGCACTGCACACTCATACACAGCTAAGTGAGACAAATATTCATAGAAGAATTAGGGGTTCTTGCCACAAAATCAGATTCCATCTTATTTCGGAGCACACTGGGTCTTAACACAGTATAGTTGGTGGATCGACTATATATCTAGCTAGTTGGTGGATAGTCTATATATTTAGTTATCTCGTCTATATATCTAGCTGTTTCAAGTGAATGGTAAGGAAATAACATTACCATACAAATGATAGTGTAGATAAAGCCACACACTGATACTTAACCATTAGATTAAAATAATGTCTGAAAACAATTACCTTACCTTTTTCTGATACAGCATATTCATACAAACTGTTTAACTTTGGTAAGACTGGCTTTATAACATGAATCTGAAATTCAAAGCAAATTTTAATGTAATTAATTTAACTGAACACTCAAACCAAGAAGTTGGTAAATTGGTATCATAGCTGTATTTACGGATTAGAATTTGTTCTCAATTACACTAGTAAAAAACTGGAATAACTTTATTTAAATTAAGAGTTACTCTGAATCAGTACCTTTTGTGATTAATCCTAGAATCTGGTGCACGGTACTTAATATTAGTTCATAGGTTTATTATTCAACTGACTTCGCTGTCATGCTGTTCTGTCATAACAAATATTATACTTACCTATTAGCAATTGACATTTTCATTCATGATTGAAAATAACTTGTAGATTTTCAATTCAACAAAACTCCACAATACGTTTACTAAAATTTTAAGTTTTAGTTAGCAATAACATTGCAGGAGTTATTTCTCTCAGCAAAGGGCCTATTGATGCATTTTAAACAGTGAAGATGTGCACATTTTTTACTACAGGTGATGGGTATAACCATACTAAATTCACAGCCATGAAAAACACGTCACAGGCTGTGAAATCAGAAATCTAGCTGAACCCCATGAAATCTAGCTACTGGAGGCGTGGGGATGGGCAAATCTGGGGTTATCCCAGTTGGGGTCAACTACCATTCACCTGACTCCAGCTGCTAGCTCACCAGGCAGAGAAAGAACAATTTCCTCTTCCCCTGCACTGCTGCCAGCTCTGAACTTCCCATCAGGACAGGGGAGATCAGATTTACCTCCATCAATCTCTCCTGGCTACAGGAAGCTCTGTAGCTGCTGCTTTCACAGCCCAGCTTAAAGTCAGCACAGAAGTGAGAATGGCCGTCCTATGACTTTCTTCATCAGCTCTGAGACACTCCACAAACCTCTTTTTGGGTCAGGACCCCCAGGGTTAAACCATGAAATTTTAGATACAGAACATCTCAAAACATGACATTAACCAGTTTTAAAATCCTCTGTCCATGAAATTGATCAAAATGAACCTGAATTTGGTAGGGTCCTAATAAGGAAGTTTACAGACCACACACTAAAGTAAAAGGAGTAGTGAAATGGTACTGTGCCAGGATGACCACACCTCACAGCAGCTGCTGGGCATGTTTCCTTTAGAGGATCTGCTTAAAAAGGAAGCTTTGGCAGACAGCAGGGGGAAGAGTGAAGGAGAGACTGGCTGCAAGAAGGCAAACAGACAGTGGAAACTGAAGCAGAGCAATTATGGGGAAGACAGAGTCTGTGAGTAAGTCATGACCAGAAGACCAAAGGTCTGATCTTACCCCACCTTCTCCCTGATCAGAGGAAACAACTGGACTCTATGGGTGTATCTAGACTATATGGAACAGTTGAAAGAGAATATGCAAATTTCGTGGGAATTTTTATATCTTCTTCTGATCACACTTTCGAACGTGAAAGTAATTAAGATGCAACATTTCTGGTGAACCGCCCCCTTCGTCGAAAAGCTGCTTTTCCTCAAAAAAGGAGTCTTATGAGGCTTTTTGACAAGGAGGGGTTCGCCGAAAAAGCTGCATCTTAATTACTTTAGCTATGAAATTGCATATCTTCTTTGGACCGTTCCCTGTAGTCTAGATGAGCTCCATGAGTGAACTAGAAAGACTACAGGAAACAGTCGAAAGAAGATATGCAAATTCCATGCAAATTTGCATATCTTTTTCCGATTGCACTGATAGGCCTGATTTACATAGACTTGGTGAAAAAAACTCCTGCATTGCTGAGACCGTACAAGAAGTCTGGTGCCATAGCAAAACAGGGAAGGTAGGAGTGATCCAGCAGAATCTGATCTCAAGCAACAGCCAGAAGGGACTGAGCCTTTCCCCCTTTGAACTCTGAGCCAGGATCCATTGAAGAGGGAGGACCACACCTGAGATTCCAGAGGTCTCAGGACCTGAAGAAAGGAGTCGACAAAATTATACCCTGACCATAAGATTGCCCAGACCACAAGATTGCCCAGAAGAGCTATCCCAAACGGCAACAGACTGTCTGGCTGTTGCCCGTCCACTAGGCCTGCCAGCCCCAGAGTGAAGCTCACTATAGCATGGAAAAATAAATCCTTGGAACAAGCTGACACAGAAGCTGGAGCTGGAAGGGGAAGGCTGGAGATTAGCAGGTAAAATAATTAGACAACATAGTGTGGAAAGGGAAGTCTTCAAATCACAAAATGAATGACAAAATACTACCCCACTTTGAAATGATGTAGAGCTAAAGTCAATAGGAGTTTTTTTCACCAAGTCTAATGTGAATCAGGCCTATAGTGATTTTCATCCAAGGACATTTTAATTGTTTTAAGTGGCTTATTAAGTCTTACTTTATAGTTGGAAACTGAATGAAATAACAAAATCTGACTATCATCGTCAGCTAAATGACTCACTCAAAGTCTTCAAGCAAACAGAAATCAAGCAAATGCAATCCCCTGCCCTACTCACTAGATTTATTGTTGTCTCAAAGACATTATGAGGTTTTTAACTTGAAAATAATTCAACCTAACATAAAAGCTGTATGTTAAATGTTTTGCATATGGAAGCCAAAAAGTCTAAGGCAAAAGGTTATAAAAAGCTGTAACCGGATACTTAAATATGCCTGTTAAAGCAAGATTACTAGTTTGTGATATCTAAACAAAATGTGAGATTGACAAAACTGTTTATCATGTGCATACCGTAATCAAAAATACTCCACATTATAAACAAACTGTGAGTTGTACAAACCTTAAAGTACAGTTACCTGATTTCCTTCCAGAGCCTCCATTATTAAAATGTAATTTTCCCAAAATTGCAAAAGTTTGTCATTCTTCTCCACAGACCACCAGAAGAGACTTGGTTCTAATTGAAAATATTAAATTGTTTAAATTACAAAGACATTTCTGCTCCTATCCTTCAAGCTAAAAGTTATACATTGCTCTCTCCAATATGAGTTACGATCATCAAGAAGTAATGCCACAGAACATGATCTTACAGTCTTTTCACATGCACAACCCCTTCTAATGTCAACACTTTTCCTCCACGAGGGCTGACAAAAAAATCAAATTCTAAAATCTAGTGAATTTTAACAGTAATTTCCTATGTAACTCAAATGAAAATATATTAACGTGCATATTTTTTTGATATGCGCATTTAAAATTAGATAGAAAAACATGATAGTAGTCAATTTTCAGTATTTGCTATCCTTTCAGATCTCATATGTTTATCCAATAATAGGTGTAACTCATATTTTGCTACCTGCCATATAAATGGTGAACTAACATGGCAGTGGCATTGCTCAGAATCTGCTAGCAACAGCACAAGTAGTGATTGTTTTATGACTTAGTAGGGATGCTGGTTTGCAGATTTTTTTTTTTTTTTTTTTTGTAATTAACCTCTTGCACTTGCTTAAGTAACTTGCCCACAATTACACAAGAAGTCCAAGAAGAAAACAGAACCGCGTTACTCATGCAACAATCTTGAAAGTTTCATATATTCTGAGACATTTGATATCTGAAACTGTTAAGGAAGAATCTCCCTCCTACTTCTTAAGCACCACTTGCTAAATTATGCCTGTGAATGGGTGAGGTATGAACAAGGACAGCAACAATTACCCAGGCCATTTCAAGCCAGCCCTCAATGAACGGCCAGGCTTATAAGCCCTGGGGAGCAGAAGGGGGACCGGCTGGTACAAATACCAACTCTAGCAGCCATTCAGCATGTTTTCAAGATGCAGTGTTCCCAGTGCTCCCCCAGACTTGTGAGTTCAGTTTTCCATAATAGTCCACAAGACTGGCTAGTCAGCAGTTTGAGCAGCATACAAAGTATTCTGCAAGTTATTCATCTGAGAGGCTACAAAGTGGGCCAATATTTGCACTGCATCTTTTCCCACTGTCTGCCTCCATCTTTACTTAAGCCTCAAGCAGTGGTTAGAATGATGCTTTCTTTGACTATTTAGGCAAGGCCCAGCTTGCCTATGTTGATTTTTACCAAGTCTGATATGAGGTTGTAACATGGTAGACTCCATAAACAATTCTGTTTCCATACTTTACAATTAACACACGCTTCTGAGACTCCTAACTGCAGAGTATTTCAACTCAGATAATAAGTAGTTGAACCTAATACCAATGGTATATGCAGACCCTAACACCATTTTAAGTATGCTATTTAGCCAAGTTTGCCTATCTTGAGAGCCCTGCACAGATACAGTTGTATCCATAGCTGCATCTACAAAAATGAGCCATAGATATCAGCATCTACTAGGGTTGCCAGGTGTCCGGTTTTGAACCAGACAGTCCAGTATTTGAGCTTTCTGTTTGGGAAACAAATTGAGAAAATATAAATGTCGGTACTTTCTAAATAAGAAGCAATGTAGATTGTGATGTAATGTCAAGTGTGTTTGGTATTTTTGTTGAAACCACCTGGCAATCCTAGCATCTACATCCATGGATGCAGATACCCGTGGATATCCGCAGATTTGTAAGGAACTACCTATCTTCCAATGCTCAACACAAGAGGACAGAAATACACTTATTCTGCAGGATGTACCCAAGCACTAGCAGAACGGGGCTGTGCACTTTTTCCCACGATGCAGTAATGCACATAGCCGGCCTACTCATGCCTGCTGTCTTGCAAGGGAGGTGGATGCTGCTCTGTGGATGTGCTGGTTAGCTAAGCCAGTCGGGTTAGGCTCTCACCCGACTGACAGGTCCCGGCTATGTACCGTTTCCAATGTCCTGAGGGCAGGCACAGTCCACGCGCAGCTGATCGGACACCTCCACCGCTCGCTTCAGCAGGTAGCGGGCTCGTTTCCGGCACAGACAGTCCCCGTCGGTGAGCCCCTCCTGCACCGCTCGCCAGAAGCCCCCGCAGAGCCGGGCGTCCAGAGCCGGGCGCTCCCCGCGACCCTCCCCCTCCAGAGCGGGGAAGAGCAGGTCCGCGAGGGCGGTCAGGGCGAGCAGAGTCCGGCTCACCCGCTGGGGGGCGGCCCCGCGCCCCGACAACAGCCCCTCCCAGAGCCGCCCCAGGGCGGTGCAGTGACTGCCCAGCGCGGGCAGCAGCCGCCCGGCCACCAGCGCCGCCGCCGCCTCCTCCGCGGCGTCTTCCCCGCCCCCCCGCAGCAGGGCCAAGGCCGCGTCCACCGCCCCCTCCAGCAAGGCCGGCTCCTGCAGCGCGGGGGCCACGGCCACCAGCGCCTCCACCGCCGCCTCGGCGCCCAACCCGGCCCCGGCCGGCTCGGCCCGCAGCGCCGCCAGCGCCTCCCCGGCCAGCCGCGCCGCCAGCGGGGCCCCGCAGAGCCGGGCGCAGTGCCGCAGCGCCCCGCCGGCGGCTCTCAGCAGGCGGCGCCGCTCCGGGTCGGCCGCCCCGCTGCCGCCCCGCAGCACCGGCAGGCAGCGCCCCAGCGCCACCTCCCAGGCCGCCCGCCCCAGCGCCTCCCCCCCGGCCCCGCCGGCCTCCAGCCGCTGCAGCAGGAAGCGGAGGGTCTCCAGCCGCTCCGCCGAGAGCGGGGCTGCCCCGTCCCCGCCGCACACCGCCCGCAGCAGCGCGCCGGGGTCCCGGTCCCGCGCCAGGCCCAGCAGCGTGTCGGCCAGTACCAGCTCCATGGGCACGGGGGCAGCAACCGGCCGCCCGCGCGGAGGGGAGGGGCGCGCGCGCGACAGAGAGTCGAGCCCACCGAGCGGCCACGCGACTAAACTGTCACCCAGCGACTCGCCCCGCCCCGCCTTCCCAGCAGCCTTTGCGCTCACGTGGGGAGCCCCCCCCCCCCCGCTGCCTTGGGGTGCGATCCCGGGCCGAGCTTCCTTGTCCCCGCTCAGCCCCGGCTCTGCTAGGGACGGGCGGGGGGATCCTGCCAGCTCTCGTGCATTTTGTCAGGAGTCTTGCAATGGGGGGGGGGGGGCAGAGCTCTAGCTCCTGGATTCATGCGGTTCTGCAGCGGCCTCGCGTTTTTCTCTTTCTCTAAACTTACTTTTGCAAAGAAAACCTTGAAAACAGAAACCTTGAAGGGTGAAGCACCCGGAGGCCACTTTCCAAAGTCTCAAGTTTATTTATTGAGTCTCATGATTTTGAGGGGTCTGACCTGATTTTCGAATGCTTTGGGTTGGCCAACAATACGATTCACGTGGGTGAATCAGTACCACAGGGTAAGATTTACAGGCAGGGAAGCTGCAGACAATGGGTTGTTTTTTCACTGTCTTCTGTTATTTACACCCTTGTAAAAGGGACATTTTCCATTCATTCAAACCTGTCTCTATTGACACAACAGAAAAACTGAGAAATAGGTACAAAATATTGTTGGGTTAAGATGCACTTATTTAGCAGATCAGTCTAATAAATATTTTAAGGCAAATTGCTTAGCAAGCAGTGATCAGTTCCAAGGAGGGAAACTCATCAGAATGGCCTACAGCACTGGACAATACAGCTTCAACCTTTTTTGTTACACAAATTTTTATTTTTATCATCTTTACATGTATGTACATAAATTTAAAATTAAAGTTATATTAAGTGATTAAAGAAATATATATGTAAAGAAAGGTTCTAACTAGCAAGTAAAAGGAAAGCCTTGACAATAATAAATGATAAGGTCAGAAAGGAATAAAGGATGAAGGGTGTCTGTTTCAAAAAATACCTAATCAGATAGGCAAAGAAAGTTTCTAAAAAGAAGGTGTCTGACCTATAAGGTTGCCAGGTATCCGGTTTTGAACCGGACAGTCCAATAGTATTTGAGCTTTCTGTTCAGGAAACAAACTGAGAAAATATAAATTTCAAAATATAAAATGTCTGGTGTTTTCTAAATAAGATGGAATGTAGATTGTGATGAAATGTCAAGTGTGTCCGGTATTTTTGTGGCAACCCTACTGACCTATAGGGATGACTGCAGGTGGCTTTAAATAAAACAAAGAGCCAACATTGCCCTTCCTCAACCCACACACCAGTGTTAAAGCATAGGAACCCAAGCTATATCTAGACTACAATTATTTATCGGAAAAAGCTGCACAAATTGCACTCGGCAATTTTTCCGATAGTTTTTTTAGGAAGAGGATTTTCTGAAATTTGGCCCAGCTACACTAGGCCAAATTTCAGAAAAACCTCCTTTTTTCAGAAAAGCCCTTCTTCCTCGTGGATGGAGGAAGACAGGGGTTCCAAAAGAGTGTGTCTGCTCTTCTGCAAAAAAAAAGGTATCCCAGAAAAACCCTGTATTGTAGACATAGCTGCTAGTGCAGTGCTGCGCAGCAAGTAGGATGAGAGGAAAGGCCTTGAGAAGAAAGAAAAGAGGTTGTAGGTCTCATCTGAATTAAGATTGGAAATAAGGTCAGGACCGGATTAAGGGGTGGGCTAGCCGGACAGCTGCCCAGGGAGCCAACCTATGGGGGGCGGGGGCCGTGCGGCACCCCTTAGAGCTGCAATCAGGCACCATGGGCCTCACGGCACCCCTTAGAGCTGCAATCAGGTGCCATGCACCCGATTGCAGCTGTAAGGTGCGCAGCGCACTGGGAGGTGGGGCCGTGCGTGCACCGTGCGGCCGGGGGTGGAGCTGCGCATGTGTCACGTGCACGTTGTCTGGGATGCAGGAATGGCTCGAGCCAGCCCTGAATAAGGGTGAACTGTCTTACATTGATTTGTAGCTGCAGTCAGTAATTAGCAATAACATTTTTTTGTTAGAGGATATAAAAGGTGAACTCTTAGCCTAAGGTAAACACGTTACCAATACCTGCCTGTTGGAGCCTACCAATATGGGTCTAAATGCCCATGGATTAAGCCTGTCTGAAAGTATCTTGATCAAATGCTTACAAGTATATTCAGACAACTTCATAAAGTATCATTTGGCTTTTAGATTTAAATATGGTTAACGGGTATGTTCTTAACTCAGGTTAAAATAGCAGTGAGAACACAGTAATTTAGCTTTTAACTTGGGTTAGCAGCTCAAATTCAACACCAGGCTTTAATATGAGCTGCTGATCCAAGTTGTCTTCACTATGATATTGACCTGAGTAAGGTAACAAGTTAAGTACATGTCTCTTTTTGCACTGTTGACATACCCGTGCTTTCCCTCTCTTTTTTTCTATCCCTCCCTGCTAATCACTCCCTGTCCTGGATTTCTACCTCAGCTCCATCTGAATCTCATTGGAGAATGAAGAGACTCTAGTAACAGGAATGGGAGGAAACCAGTCATCAGCCCATCTCACCCTGACAAAACAAAAGCCAGGTATCCAGCAGGAAAATTGGAGGAAAGGCCAGGGAGATCTGCATCCCTTTTTCACAGATGTAAATGACTTGAGGGACTAGTTATGAAAGAATCAGAACTTGTGTCTAGATAGATAGAGGCTGTGGTTAGGAGCTGAAGTGGATGGTACTCAAGAGGAAGGAAAGATTTGGTACCACATTCCCAAGTTGCTCACTTCTTGGTCCTGTTTAGACAATGAAAAATGAAAGTGCTTTTTAAAATCAAGTTAACTAACATGGTTTGACACATTCCTTAACACTTTCATTTTGGTCTACACTACAACCTTAGCTTTGTTTTGTTCAATACAGACAGATTCCATTTTGGAAGACACGTTATCTTTATTTTGTACATCAAAAAGAGGGGCTAGGGAAGGGTAAGTGGAAGGAGGTGAGGGAGGAATGGGGCACGAGCCCCAGATGGGGAGGACTGGGCTGGCTCTGCGGGCTTCTGGGGGTGGAAGCTCTCCTGCAGCCCCCCTATTGCCCCCTCTCCCCAGATGGCAGCCTGCGGCAAGTGCAGCCGGTCTGATGGCCGAGTGCTGTGATGTGCCCAGTGTGGGTAGTCCGGGCACTCCAAGCCAGGACTGCTTTGCAAGCGGGGCACCCCTGAGAACTGTCTGTCCGGTGTGGGGGTCGGGACCCTTTAAGCACAGCCCTCGGCTAGCCTGAGACAGCATCTCCACGCTCTAAGTCCTCCTCTGATGCCCTGCCGGCACTGCTTCCGGCCATCCTTAAGCCCGGTTCAGGGTCCACTTAATGTGGACATGCTAGTTCGAATTAGCAAAACGCTAATTCGAACTAGTTTTTTAGTCTGGATCCGTTAGTTCGAATTAGCTTAGTTCAAATTAACTAATTCGAACTAAGTTAGTTCGAATTAACGTTATAGTGTAGCCATACCCTTAGAGAGATGCAGTACCTATGCCAACCAAGAAAAGAGGTCACCAGAACAAGAGCTGCATTGACAGCAGAGAAGAAGTGAGAGGTGGTTGTATTTGTAGCAGGGGTGAATGTCCCGTGGGCTTCACCCCAAGGTCCCTCCGTGCCTCTGTCCACCTTTTCAGCCGCTCCCGTGGTCCTTATTCCCTTTTCCCCTTCCAGCTTTGGCCGCTTTCACCTAATTAGTCCCCGGTGGCGGAGGGGTTCCCAACTGTCGGTCAGCTCCCGGGTTGCACACCCCGCTGTGGCTCTCGCCGGTCGCCGCCGGGCCGTCCCCATCCCGCACCTGCGGCTGGGCTTCCTCCCGGGGTGTCTGGAGCGCCTCCTGTCTTTCTCCGTTGTCCAGGGCCTGCGGGGGTTAAGAGCACAGCCAGCTCCTGCTCTCCCCCCACTTCTCTCTCCTCCCTCCTCCCTTTTGTTGGTCCCGCGTGGCATCCTGACGCGCCCTGGCCGTGAGTCCCAGGGTCCTAAGACCCGCTGGTTCGGGCTCGGGCACTACTGCGCCTGCACCACACCACCGCGCATGTCTTTCAGTGCAGCGGCCGTCTCCATGCCCCCACGATGGGCTGCTGCCTCCGGGCCACCTGGAGTGCGAGGGTCGGATCCCCCGTCACAGTACTCTGAAACCCTGCAATATTAAATTAATACTGGTCAGTGAGAAATCATTTCCTGTCTTTATTATGCCATGTCTCTCAGTCATGGCACATTCCCTTTAAGTTTGCATAGGGCTCCCTGAAGGACAGCCTGAAACTCTTTTCCAAACTATATACAGTTACATTTTTTGCAGAACATGTATTTGTTATTGAAATGATTTCTGCCTGTCGGATCCATGTGGTCAGACAATACTACTATGATTGTATTATAATGTGTGACTTTTCTAGTAGTCAGTTATATTAACCCAAACTGGAGAGGGATTATGGGCAAAATTAGATGAATTGGAAGGTTATTATGCATCCATAAAACCTTAATTTCATGCAGGTTCCAAAAATATATAAATATGCTATCAAAGTATAATTATTTAATTTAGCTGCTCTCCTGCATTTATAAATTGGGAATGGACTGAATGGGATTACAATATTCAGAAGGAAAAAAGTGAAGCATTGATGGTGTTTTGGGTCCAACAGAAGCCTGTCCTCTCATGAAAAAGGTATTTCTCTGTGGTGCTCTTGTAGACTCATAATAACCCCCCACCACATCTATTCACAGATTCCCCTACCCACATTCACAAGAAAAGGGACCTCAGATGCCTTTGAAGATACCATCTTTTCCTCCTTGAGGCTTCTCTGTAGGGTCTGAGATCCCAATGGAGGGGCAGAGGGGGCACTGCACATCTCCCTACTTGAAACATCTCCCTGCTATGATTCCTTGGAGAAGATAGCAAGTGTACAGCCTTAGTGTGGATGACATTAACTGCCTAAGGATCCATCAGATTTGGAAGTAGGCACCAGGGTTCCCTGTAAGTTGGGCACTTGTGCGGTTGCTCAGGAGAATTTCAAATGTTGTGCAGCTGATTAGTAGAGGCCCACCGCTAGGGTTTTGTTTCTAATGGTGATGTACATGCACGTGTCTCGGGGTACACATAAAATTATTCCGCACATGTATGGAAAAGATTAGAAGGAATATTCAATTCCCCTCTTGGCAGCATATATGGGATACTGGAAAAGACGGGAAGAGATCTCAATGTACAGGAATCCTCCAGGAGATTTCCCACCAGAGCCTTGTAACAGTAGATCTTAATAACAGCACATGCATCCACATACATCCACTGATATGCCAAACATACTAGATTCCTCTCCTCTGCTTTTGTAGTGCTGCTCTGCAACAGGTCTCAACTCTTCCTGTTTGCATATGCATTTCTATATAGGACAGCTTTTGCAGTAAGAAAAATACAAGGAAAGAGGGAACTGGGTGCTGTAGCTGATGTTTGCATAAGAATTCCAAGTGTGTGGCCATATGCATTGTAGAAGGTTACCTAAAGCTGGGTAGGACAGGGGAAAGAAAAATACAAAACAACAAAGCCAACAGAAAAATGATTGCACATCAAGCCACAGAAGAGAAAAGATAGAAATGCATGTTACCTACAAGTCTTGTGACTGAGCTTCTGTAAGGAACAGAAATAAAGGAAAAGCCAAGTGCAAGCCAGGATAAATGATAAGAGCTCTAGAATACTTCCATATGGCCACACTGTCCTGAATTGATACAGTCTTGTGAGCCAAGAAATTAGTCCTACCTGAATCATAAAGTTCAGATCCAAATCCACACTGTTCCAAAGTTTGAGGCTGTTCAGATCATATGTTCAGGCCCTATCTCTGGATGCCTGTCCAGGAACACCAGATTCTTCTTCAAGTGATGTCCCCATGGGTGCTCCACTCTAAGTGCTGGTGTGTTCTTCTAGCAGTGCCCTGCTGCACTGTGCATGCACACCAGCGTCTCCTCATGCTGTTGGTGTCTGTTACGTGCATGCAAGGTGTGACACCTCACTTCCTTCTCTCCCATCCTTGGCAGCAGACAGCGCTCCCCTTCAGTTGCCCTTTCTGGATGCTCTCTTTCGAAAAAGCACAGTTTGCATTACATAGTGCCTTTTTTTGAAAGAGCACTTTAGAAAAAAAGCATTCTTCCTCATAAAACAAGGTTTTCCATGGTCGAAAAAACTGCCACATTCTTTCGATTTACTTTCGAAAGTACATGGCAGCAGTCTAGACACAGGGGAAGTTTTTTCGAAAAAAGGCCACTTTTTTCGAAAAAACCCTGTAGTCTAGACACACTCCTACAGAGCATAGATCATTGGCACAGCATTCACCATCTTCTTCAACCCTCTCCATCCATTCACCTTGCTCCCCAGCTCCATCTATCTCGATCAGCGAAGCTGATACAGGTCAACACAGCTGCTTCTCCTCCCAGCACTCTTCACCCATGCAGAGGCATCCACCTTGGGAGTCATGCTCAGCAAGATCAACCCATATGCTTCCCCCAGCATGCTGTTACGGTCATCATTGGCTGTACCTGCCACTACCATACCGAGGACAATGGCCCCCATGGGACACATGGTCAGCCCACAGAAGCCAACATCCTGCTCCTTCAACACTAGCCAAGAGATCACCACATTCCCTGCCACGTGCACCTCGTGACACGGCACCAAAACCCCCGGAACACCAACAATCTAAGGAAGAAGACTCCCTCTCCAAAGGGGAAGACAGATCTCCCCCACACAATTCATCATTGTCTCCGGATGGGGCCATAATTCCCACCACTCCAACTTATGACATCAAACAATTCCAGGAGTTATCCAAGAGAGGACAACTGTGCAGGAGCTGGACCTATAGGAGGTCCAAGAGAAACAGCACAGGCTGTTACGCATCCTACAATCAACTGCATCCTGAAAGATTGCACTCCCCATGGGTGAGACTATCCTGGACCCTGCCAATATGATCTGGCAGACACCTATCTCTGTCACACCTACAAATATTTTGTGCCAGTCAAGGGGATGGGTTTTCTGTTTTCCCATCTTCCTCCGAATTCCTTGGTGGTTGACCAGAGAGCAAAATGTTTCCAGTACAGGCCCACTCCCTAAGACAAGGACCACAAATGGTTAGATATTCTCGACAGGAAGGTCTATCCTCAGCCATTCTACAACTGCCAGTAGCTAATTACTCAGCAATGCTGGCTGACTATGACTACACAAATTATTCTAAACGTCAGGATCTTTCACAGTTCTTCTTGGAGCAAAAACAACTCCAGCTCCAGAGTATCATACAGGAGGGTCATACCATTTGCCCACATTGCTCTACAATCGGCACTAGATGTAACGGACACTGCAGCCCGCAGCACAGCTACTGTGATTGTAGTGAGTAAAGCATCATGGCTCAAAGCTTCTGGAATACCCAGGGAGCTACAATTTAAGGTTGAGGATTTTTCTTTCGACGGGACCAATCTTTTTGTGAGTAAGACGGATGAAATCTTATAGTCCATGAAAGATTCCACACAACTTTGAGGATTCTTGGAATGTATACACCTCCTAACAAGAGAAAGAGGTACAACAATTACACAAGACCCAGAGAGTCATACAGGCAGACACCTAAACAGTATGACTTCAGACAATGGCACAGGCAACAGAAGTGCAAACCTCAGCGCTACCGACAGTCTACCTCCAACCAGCCTTCAACATCAAAGCAGCAAATTTGAAGCTTTGGTCGAGGGTTCAAGAGACATCCCCGTTACAATGCCGATGACACCATCCAACCTCTAATTCATCCATCAGCTACAGTCCTTTCTCCAACAGTCGTCCAAAATAACATCTGACCGCTGGGTTTTAAAGATTATCGATTTGGACTATTCCATTCCCTTCATTTCTGTTCTCCCTCCCCATCCCCCTTCAAGGACCTCCGCACAAAGTCCTTCTACAACAAGATGTTCAACACCTCTTGCAAATAGGAGCAATAGTACCAGTTCCTGATGCCTTCAAAGAAAGTGTTTTCTACTCAAAGTACTTCCTCATGCAGAAGAAAACGGGGAAATGGAGGCCCATTTTAGAGCTCAGAAAGCTCAACAAATACGGAACATGCAAGAGGTTCAAGATGGTGACACTAGCAACCATCATACCATCTTTAGACCACAGAGACTGGTTCTCAGCCCTCGACCTACAAAATGCCTACTTCCATATAATGATCTATCCAGAGCACAGATCCTTTTTACGTTTTGTAGTAGGGACAAATCACTACCAGTACTGGATCCTTCTATTTGGTCTCTCAATGACACCAGGAGTTTTTTCAAAGATTCTGGCTGTAGTAACTGCACTCCTTCAAGGTATGGAAGTAATAATATTCCCTTATGTGGATGACAGCCTCATAAAAGGCATGTTGTTCCGAGACGCCCAAAAGATAGTCAACAAAATGATTTCACTCTTATTCTGCCTTGGGTTCCATATCAATTATCAGAAATCCACGCTTCAACCAGCACAAACTCTCGAGGTGTCTGGACTCAACAACAGCCAGAGCAACATTACCCAAGCACAGATTTGATGCTTTCATAGATCTCATATGTTCAGCTCAGATAATGTCTGTCCCTGTGGGTGCTCCACTACTCTCCTTCCTGCCCTACTTTGGAGCCTCCTCAGGGCTACAACCAAAGTAGAGAAGGAGTGGAGGTGCCATGACATGCGCGTGCCTAATGAATGCCAACGGCATAAGGGGATGCCAGTGCAGCATGGCAGGGCACTGTTAGAAGAAATCGCCGGTTGCCAGTGAGGGGACGTACCAGCACCCAAAGTGGAACACCCTTGGAGACACATATTTTGAAGAACTCCCATTACCGCACATACTGAGTAACTCTCTTTTCCACAGAAACAAAAAAGAGGACTATGTAGCACTTTAAAGACTAACAAGATGGTTTATTAGGTGATGAGCTTTCGTGGGCCAGACCCACTTCCTCAGATCAAATAGAGGAAGAAAATTGCATGGCCATATATACCAAAGGATACAATCAAAAAAATGAACACATATGAAAAGTACAAATCAAATTTCCGAACAGAAGGGGCATGAGGAGGGGAGGTAAATGTCTGTGAGCTCATTAACTCACATATTAGAGGTGATAATTGGGAAAGCTATCTTTGTAATGGGTAAGGTAATTAGTGTCTTTGTTAAAACCTCTAATATCATTAGCTCACACAGTAAGATGAGGAAGGAGTTGAACCTGCATTACTCACACAGCCGAGGATGCATCCAGACCAGTGCACTACAAAGGGATTCAGCAATTAGATCTTGTCTAATTGCTACTGAATAACAATGGCACAGCCTGGAGATGCTACAATATGCAACCTACCTTAGTCTGTCAACCCTGAGTGTGACTCACCTGTAAGAGAATGCAGAGCTCTATTCAAATCTCCTTAAGGCAGAGAGAAGGAAATGGAACCAGCATCTACCCCTCCCAAGTACTGACCTCTGCTTGTGATCCCTGGCCAGGAACCACTCTTAGGTGTCAAAATCATGTCTTGTGAGGTACCTTTGAATGCCCCACCAAACAAATGAGGCGAGAGGGAAAAGGTGTCTGAGGTCTACCGAGTAACCTGTAGCTTAGTGGTTGGGGGGGCTCACCTGTGACTATGAGGAAGGGGGCCTAGCTCCCATTTCAGCTTTGAAAAGCCCTTACAAAGGCATATATGATATATGGTTGTGACTATTTTCTTCCACTATTTGATCTGAGGAAGTGGGTCTGGCCCACGAAAGCTCATCGTCTAATAAACCATCTTGTTAGTCTTTAAAGTGCTACATAGTCCTGTTTTTTGTTTCAGCTAGACCAGACTAACACGGCTACATTTCTATCAACTCTCTTTTCCACAGACCTTATATTTCCCTTTTAACAGCAGGTGGTGCTGTTGTCATTGACATTTGTTTTTTCAATTTTTCAGCTGTTTTGATTAAAAAGACATGTTAAAAAACAAATGTGTGTAAAGGAAAGGGAATATGGTAGTATTAAAATGAGGAGTATGAGTGTTGATGTATGGAAAACAAAAAGGCATTTCAGAGAGAAAAGTCCTGAGATGGAATTTTCATAGTATGTTTTCATGGGAGATGAGGAGTGGAGAAAGGCAGGCAAGAAATTATGGTAAGAATTATAGGCACAATGCAGAATAAGGTCCAAACTTTCAAAATTGACTACACTTTTTAGGTGCCCAATCAGACGTATTTGGGTGCTTAACAGCCAGAGCTTCTCACAGATGTCAACTGGATATTTGGATGCTCAGCTCCTCTCTGAAAATCAGGCCCAGTGTGTATCATGTCAGGCATCCAAAAACTGAAATGCCCAGTTTGAAAATGTTGTCCTAAAAGATCTGAAAAAAATACAGTCAGTCTGAGACTGGTGGTTAGCAGCAGTAAATGAAGAAGTCAAACTGATCCCCATTGGGCACTCCTGAACTGCACCGTTGATTATTTGGTCGTGTTTCAGATATTACAATAGCTTGATTGCGTCTTTATGTTTCCGGTATCACCAGAACTTATTTATTTAGCTTGTGCACAGCTGTCTAGACAAGCAATGGCCTCCTCAGTGGCATGATGCAGTTCTTTCAGATCACCACTGAATGAGTGCCTAGCTTCCTTTTTCTAGCTATATGCATGAAATATATACACAGAAAGAAACGTGTGCCTGGAAGCCTCACTGATGCTGTTCTCACATAACTGAATCCGTAAGCAATGCTTTCTTCCATCTCTGTCTACCACTGGCTACGAGACTCCATTTTTTGACCCCAGAAGCCCTAAATGACTCAGGTGTAATTATATAATTAACAGCGAGTTTCCATTAGCAACTGCTGGTCCACGGAAAGGTTTGCATTGAGGCCAGTGGGCCACCAGCCAAAAAGTTTGAGAACCACTGTGTTGGGGGATGGTTGGGCGGGGCTGGTGGCAGCATGGAAGGGCCGGAGGAACGGCACTCACCCCCACTCATGAGGAGCAGCCCAGGCTCAGCCCCACTAGCCAGAAACCCCGCCCACACTCACCCAGTGCTGGCCTCACTGAGCAGGTAGAGCAGCAGCAGGCAGAGGTGGCCGAGGGAGTAGGAGGCCATGGTGGCTGCACTGCCCCCTATGATTCCAGAAGGTAATTTCTATAAAACCTTTATTACTGTATAAATGTTTAGTATGTTATCACAAAATCATTTTACCAATCACTGTTTCCACTCAAATTTTTCATTAACCTCTCTTATGCACTCTCATTGCATGACTATTTTGAATTCCTTCATATTTAAAAAAAAATTGCAGTCCACATTTTAAAAAAGCATATATCCCACCTCCCTCAGAAATTCCTGTGTACGGGCCTGAGAATACTTACATAAGTTCAAGTTCTCATTTTCTTTCTCAAGGGGTTTGCAACCAGTGTATCTGAAATATTGCCTAAATGTCTAGGGTGAGAATCATAGAGCTGGAAGAGCCCTCAGGAGGTCATCAAGTCCAGCTCCCTGCCCAAGGCAGGACCAATCCCAACTAAATCAACCCAGCCAGGGCTTTGTCAAGCCGACACTTAGGTCATGGTCAACAACTTTGCTCCTCTGGCACAGTGTTGCTTTCTACAATAAGGATGCAACTCATCTTGCATGGAAGATGGAACCTTCTCAGAGGCTGGTCCAATGAATTCCTATGGGCACTACCATCACAAACCTCATCCTCTTCTGTTCTAAGCCTAAAGTGCATTGTCTTGACTTTGCCTTTTCTAACATAAGCATAGAGCCAGAGTCGGCAGCCTTTCAGAAGTGGCGTACCCCCGCGTACCCTCCTGTACTGGGCCATGTTGCTCTCCCAGGAGCGGGGGAGGAGCTCACTCCACCACGCAACCCGCTTGGTCTTCAACCCTGGGCTCCCGTCAGGGTGAGACCGCGCAGCTCCCATGTCTCACCTTCGTGGATCACAGGAGAAGGTAGAGTACATAAGGCAGCGCGTATGTAGCTATGGGGAGGGGAGCACATGTGCGCTTCCCTGCAAGTCGAATCCGGCACAGAGTCTCACCCCCTCCCCTCCCCGCCCTGAAGGAAGCCAGCGCTGGCTCTAATCTTGCAGGGGGCACGATGCTGAATCACCAGCAGGGGCTCCCCATTGCGGGTGGGAGTGAGGGAGAGCCTGTTCATTGCACATGCCACTGAAAATCATCTCGTGTGCCACTTATGACACACATGTCGTGTGTTGCTGACCCCTGGCATATAGCATCATTCTGTGTATATATCTATACATTATTAATTTTTAAAATTTCCAAAAAGTATACACGCTTCTCCACCCAGAGAAAGATGAGAGAAAGAACTAGATGACAGATGTGTAGTCACATTGTTTAATGCACTTGTGGACACCACTCAGATACTACAGTGATCAGCCTTAGTAAGTACCTACACAGAGCAGAATATACTTGGAAATTGCATCCAAAACCCCCCAAAATACTTGTAATGTGCTAGTTATTTTGCAGTGCAGCATTACTGACACACCCACATTTCAATCACAGACTCAAAGCTAATGCTTCTTTGGATGAGAAGAGGTGGGAGCACTGCAGAGGTAGCTACATTCAAGAGAAGAACCTGTTAGAATATTCTAGGATATTGAGTCTAATATATAAAAGAGAATGTTTGTATGTTTGTGCTCTAATAACTTGGACACTATGGCTGTGTCTAGACTGGCAAGTTTTTCTGCAAAATCATCTGCTTTTGCGGAAAAACTTGCCAGCTGTCTACACTGGCCGCTTGAATTTCTGCAAGAACACTGACGATCTCATGTAAGATCATCAGTGTTCTTGCGGAAATACTGTGCTGCTCCTGTTCGGGCAAAAGCCCTCTTGCGCAAATCATTTGCACAAGAGGGCCAGTGTAGACAGCACAGTACTGTTTTGCGCAAAAAAGCCCGATGGCTAAAATGGCGATCGGGGCTTTTTTGCGCAAAAGCGTGTCTAGATTGGCACGGATGTTTTTCCGCAAAAAGTGCTTTTGCGTAAAAGCATCCATGCCAATCTAGATGCTCTCTTCCATTAAAAGCATTTCCGTTAAAAGCATTTCCAGAAAATCATGCCAGTGTAGATGTAGCCTATAAGTCCTACTGCAACCAAGCTTTCCATGGGATAACCTTTCCTTCAGGAGAAGGTTTTTAAGGTACTTTTGGACCTGAACTCAAGCTGTAAAAATAAAAAATAACCCACCACACTGCACTGCAGGGGCAGCCCCACCCACCCTACGTCACATGCCTGTCGCCTGCGGCCTCAAAACGCTGTCTGGAACTCGCCTCACCCCCCCACGCACAACTGCTCGGGCATCCACCCTGCCCCCCACAGCTACGGTTACCAGGTAATCTAAAAAAAAAAACCAGCCACACTTGATGGCATAGAGGGGGAGGAACTGGCCAGGAGGAAGAGGGGGCCGGGAAGCAGGGCTGGTCTGGGGGGGGGAGGTCAGGGACAGTGGGGCTGGCCGGGGGAGATCAGGGGAGGGGCGGCCAGTGGGAAGCAGAGCTGGTGACGGGGTTTGGGGGTAGCGGGGCTGGCCAGGAGAGATCGGGAGGAGGAGAACCGGCCGGCAGGAAACAGGGCTGGCGGGGGTTCAACTCCCTTCTCAGCAAGCACTTCTGAGACAATTGCACAAGTGCCTTCTCAGTAAGCTGAGGAAGGAGTTGAACCTGTATTACTCACACAGCCGAGGATGCATCCAGACCAGTGCACTACAAAGGGATTCAGCAATTAGATCTTGTCTAATTGCTACTGAATAACAATGGCACAGCCTGGAGTTACTACAATATGCAACCTACCTTAGCCTGACAACCCTGAGTGTGACTCACCTGTAAGAGAATGCAGAGCTCTATTCAAATCTCCTTAAGGCAGAGAGAAGGAAATGGAACCAGCATCTACCCCTCCCAAGTACTGACCTCTGCTTGTGATCCCTGGCCAGGAACCACTCTTAGGTGTCAAAATCATGTCTTGTGAGGTACCTTTGAATGCCCCACCAAACAAATGAGGCGAGAGGGAAAAGGTGTCTGAGGTCTACCGAGTAACCTGTAGCTTAGTGGTTGGGGGGGCTCACCTGTGACTATGAGGAAGGGGGCCTAGCTCCCATTTCAGCTTTGAAAAGCCCTTACAAAGGCATATATGATATATGGTTGTGACTATTTTCTTCCACTATTTGATCTGAGGAAGTGGGTCTGGCCCACGAAAGCTCATCGTCTAATAAACCATCTTGTTAGTCTTTAAAGTGCTACATAGTCCTGTATTTTGTTTCAGCTACACCAGACTAACACAGCTACATTTCTAACACTATTTTACAAAGGCAGGATGGGCTAGAGCATTATAAACCCTGTGCAGCAGTGAATAAGGACGTGTTATTCACTCCTTTACGTGACACAGTAAGGGTGATCCGAGCACATGAATGGGCAGTGGGTTGAAACCAAACCAGAGGTGGAACATCTGCCTGCAAGGCACAGTCAGCGTGTGGCATTCCTTGCTATCAACGTCACGAAGGCCAACCTGTACATGGGTTCAATAACACAGTGAGCAAATGCATGAAGAATGGCTCCACCAAGGGCTATTAGCCAAGACAGTTAGGGACACAGTGCCGTGCTCCAGGCACCCCTAAACCTCAGCCTGCCAGCTGCTAGGAGTGGCCAACAGAGGATGGATCATTTGATAATAGCCCTCTTCTGTCCATCACCTTTGAAGCATCTGGCATTGGCCACTGTTGGAAGATGGGCGTCTGGGCTGGCAGTATCATTGGTCTATCCAGCCTGGCCCTTCGTACAGTGTTAATTAGTTCCTCCTTGCCTCATGAGAAGGGCATTTGAAGAGGACTCACCTGCCGCCCAGGTGAATGTTTTAATCATTAGAGCCAAGGCAGCAAGTGGGGGGAGTAGGAGCTGGTGCTGGGGAGTGCTGGCTTAAAAGCTGGTTCCCCCAGTACCATCTCCACGAGTGCCAGGGGAGGTAGTGGGGTACCCACAAATGATTCCCAGCTTGTGCTGGATCCCCCTCTCTGTGCTTTAGCCTTTTAAATGTATTAAGAGGCAAAGCCGCAGAGGGGTTAGCTCCCGGTCCAGGAGCTAACCCTGTTGTGGCTCCTCCACTTACTGACTAATCGACTAGTCGATGGAAAATCCATCAACTAGTCGATTAGTTGATTAAACTAAATTTAACATCCCTAGCACTGGGTATGGTAGGCAGGGAAAGACTGAGCATCATCAAACAGTCTATTCTGGCCCTTCCCCCACACCAGTGCACTTCCTGCAGGGAGCTGGGCTGGACTCGTTGCCTGCCTGGAGCCCTGGGGCTGTAGGTGCAGTGACCATGTTGCCCAGGAGCTGTGGGCAGGCCTGGCCTTAGGGCAAGGCTAGCAAGGCAGTTGCCTTGGGCCCTGCACCTTCAGGGCCCCGTGCAGCCCGGCACCCGCCCACCTAGCTGCTCACTCACTGCCCTGGCTGGGAGCTGCCCAGCCACATGGTGCAGCCAATCACAACATGCCGCCTTGGGCCCCACAAACTCTTTGGCCAGGCCTGGCTGTGGGTGCTGAAGCTGCGGCACACCAGGGCTGGGATCTTGCCTCCCTGCCCCCAGCTGAGCAGTACTAGGTTGTGGGCTGCAGTGGGTGTGCTTTAGGCTCCTGCAGGTGTGGGGGGATAGAACAGGAGGGCAGAAGGGGAAGGGCAGGGGGCCTAGCCTCTTCAGTCGGTCAGGTCACTGGCCACCCATACATCTGATAATATTTCTGACATAAGTGGCTTTCTTTCTTCCTCTTTCTGATTTGCTTGCACTCTTGCCTGATAATCTGAGTACTGGAAGTGAGTCGCTCTGCAACTTTGTCCATAAAAAGATGTTATTCTGTACAAAATGTTACCATACTTATCTGGTAGTGTTTATATTCACCTTGAACTGTATAAGTGACTCCACAAGGTGCCGAGTAATGCTGAATTGAACCCTCTGTGCCAATATCTCATTGTCACTGTTTGGCTGGCACATCAAGCTACAGGCTTCAAAGAGTTCCCTCTTAGTTTATTTTGAAACTTCTCACACTAAAACAAACACAGGGTCTCATCAATTTGGTTGAGAACAGTACCCTTGAAAATAGCAGCTAAGGGGAGCTCTGGGGTTTAGAAAATAGACCATAATGCAGTGCGTTCTCTTTAATGCGTATGGCTAATCCTCAGTCTGCTCATATTCATAGCGGCTTCTTCTGAGTTGAGGCTTGTCAGTTACTTTGAAAACTCCTGACTCATTCCAATATCACTTAGGGCCCCCTTAATTGAGTGTAAAACATCTTCAGCATCAGAAGCTGACCCTTGTTTGATGCTGTAAAAGGCTTTCTTGGAGGTTACAATCTCTTTGTTTTTTGTAATTTACTTTAATTTCATGGATCAAAGCCGAGCCCCCAGATCAGCTCCTTTTTAGAAGCACTCACCTCACTTATACCATCTAATTATAAAGGAAGACATTTGATTTTTTTTAAAAAAAATTTAAACTTAGCTTCTAAGATATCCATTAGACCTTTTCCTGGATGGTGCACTTGATTTATTTCAACAATATTCACGCTATGCCTCCTGCTGACCCGGCCTCTATTTCTCAAACCTCATCTATTTTAAACATAAAATAAGACTTTGCATCTTTATTGCACCCTCCAGTCAAGCCATTTCAGTGCAATTTTTAAATGTGAACATTTAAGTTCAGAGCACAGATTTGGGGCAGGCATTACCCATTTTACAGGAAAGGAAATTGAGTCCAGAGAAAGCAAGTCATTTCCCCAAGATCACATAGGCAGTCTGCTGCCCAGTTCTGTGCTTTAGCCATCAGACTATTTTGGCTGTCTAAAAAAAAAAAAAATGCACACAACGTGAAAGCTAAGATAACTAACAGAGATTTGATTTTTGGATGCTTAATTGGAGACACCTTAAAGGGCCCTTCTTTTTAAGGTGACCAAATGTCCAATTTTCAATCGCAACACTTGTCTGGAAAGGGATCCTGGTGTCCCTTATCAGCATGACCAACGAGAGCAGTGGGGACAGTATGTTCATGCCTCCACATAGGAGCCGGAGGAGGGACGTGCTGCTGATTCTGGAAGCTGCTTGAGGTAAGCGCTGCCCAGAGCTTAACCCCCACAACCCTTTCCCTGGCCCCAACCCCTGCCACAGTCCTAGCCCTGATTACCCCTCCCACCCTCCAACCCCCCCAGTTCCAGCCTGAAGTACTGTCCTGCACTCCAAACCACCCATCCCCACCCCCTCTTCAGAGCTTGCACTCTCAGCTAGAGCCCTTACACCCCCCCATGCTCCCTGCCTCAGCCCTGATTCCATTCCAGAGTCTCCACCCTCAGCCAGAGCCCTCACACCTCTCCACACCACAATCCCATGCCCCAGACCAGTGAAAATGAGTTTAACAGCAAGAAGTTTGAACAACGTTTTCCTCTTTTCACACTGAAGTCATTGTGGGACCATTGTGAGACATGCCCATTTTTTGCACAGCCTTAGGCCAATAGCACTATGCTCTGGAGAGCCAGTAAGACACCCAGAGTATCAGGGTATGTCTACACTACAGCGTTATTTCGAAATATCTTATTTCAAAATAGTTAATTTGAAATAAGCTATTTCAAAATAATGCGTCTACACATAAAATGCATTTCAAAATAGCATTTTGCTATTTCGAAATAGCGCGTTCACACTGATTGGACACTGAATTGCATTTAAGGCCAGCTGAAACTGGTTCCAGCAGGACATCAGGTCAGTAGTTGCTTTGTGTGGCTGCTGCCTGATGCTATCTGAGGCTTGTGCTTAAAGGGACCCCCCTGGACAGCCGGTTCTCAGGTTTTCCTGCTTGCTTGCCTACCTTGCTGAGGGACAACAAAGCATTTTTTTTCTCTGATTGCTTTGGTTGCCCTGACTCGGGACACCACAGGACTCAGCACCATGTGCCTTCATACATATATGGGTGTGGGTCACCGGCCAGGGCCCCTGTGCGGCAGCTAGCCAGGGCTACATGCCCTGGCTGGCATGGCACATGCACAGGTTGCTGTGTACTCTGTGGTCAGCAAGGCCCACATGCGCGGTCCCTGGGCTTCCTCTCCCCACACCCCCATCCTGCATAAGGGGATAGTGATGGCACTCACATGTCGAGGCCTCTCCGGCCTCAGAAGACAGCGGTGATACTGCTGCTGGTATGCCTCGGGGGTCCAGGGTGAGTGCCACGCTCCCTCCAGGCTCCTGCGACTCCTGGCCATCATCATCTGCCTCCTCCGTGCCCTAGTCAGGGCCCTCTGCCCCAGCGTCAATGACCACCTGGGGGCACAGACCATCCAGCCCCCCAAGATGCGGTCCAGGGCCTCAAAGTAGGGGAAGGGGTTTGGGTCTGCCCCTGGTTTGGAGCTGCCCTCTGTGGCCTTGGCATAGGCCTGCCTCAGCTCCTTAATTTTCAAGTGCACCTGCTCCTGGTTGTGCATGTGGCCTTTGGTGGCCAGGCTGTCAGCCATCCATCTGTAGACAGCCGCATTCCTGTGTCTAGTGCGGAGATCATGGACATTGGAGGCCTCCCTCCAAACCTCGATCGGACTGCGCCTGGGGAGTGGTGGAGAGCTGGCTGGCTGGCACGTGCTGGCAACTGGGTCAGGGGCAGTGCCTGCAGGCTCTGGGCTGGCAGGCCTAGAGCTGGCATGGGCCCTGTGGCCAAACTGACTCTACTCCTTTAAGGGCTCTGGGACTGGGGGGGAGCAGAGGAGTTTTTCTGGTTCAGTCCAGAGTGGCCACCAGGGCACCCTGAGAAGGGCTGGAGGCCCCCTATTTTGAAATAAGCATCTACACAGCGCTTATTTCAATTTAGCTATTTCGAATTTGGCATTATTCCTCGTAGAATGAGGTTTACCAAATTCAAAATAAGAGCTCCGCTATTTCGAATTCATTTCAAAATGCGGTTTGCCTGTGTAGACGCTATTAAAGTTAATTCAGAATAACGGCAGTTATTTCAAATTAACTTTGATGTGTAGACATACCCTCAGTGACTACCCCATGCTTGGGACTAGATTGTACAAAGGTTACTTAGCCCCTGCTTATTTCACATGCAGCCCAACTTACAAAGCCTGAAAAAACTAGAGATGGGGACACAGGAGAGGATGAGTGCATGCTGCTGTATTGTCAGTGGCTCTTACATATGCAATGGACTGTCCAGAAGTCACTGTACTCCCAGACTAGGAATTGCTGATCCTGTTCTTTGTCTGTGTAGATTCTTGTGTTAGTACCCTTCCTATCTAATTGCTATCCTATGATCCTTATCGGCTTATTTTAACTATCCAGTCTTTAGGTGTTTATAGATTGCCAGTTCTGCCTACTTGTTTTTCCCTTTGATATTTTCGTATCCTCTGCTCCTTGTTTCCCATCCCCTTTCTTTTTTTTCATTTTCCCGTCTCCCTTCTCCTCTATTTATTTTGGGTCTGCACATCTTACACTCAAAACTCTGGTCATCTGAAGAAGTGGGCTGTGCCCACGAAAGCTCATGATACCATCTACATGTTTTGTTAGTCTATAAAGTGCTACCAGACCATTTGTTGTTTTTTAAGTTTATCCTGTCCAGACTAACCCTGCTACCCCAAAGCTTCCGTTCCTATATAGTTGACTCCTGTGAGATAGTGTACATTTTTATCTCCAACATCACTTATTACTTTGCTCCTCACTCTTTTACTCTTTTACTTCCCTAGCACATCATGCCTGACCACTCCCTTTTTATCTTTCTGCCACCTTTGTCACTGTGCTTTTTCCATGCTCTTCCTTGTCTGGCACATGCTGTATGGGGCAGAAAACCCAACTCCCCGTTGGTCTGAGATCCTCAGCAGCTGCAGACTCAACAACCTGTCTCAACCAGCCTAGTGCCAACACCTTGGTCAAACAGTTACTCCATATAGATTGATTTTAGCCAATGTACATGGAAAGTCACCAATTTAGAAGTTGGCAGTTCCAAATGCTGACAAAAAAACAACCCACATATGCATTTAAAACCAAGCAAGCCTAAAGCACCTGTTTATTTAATTATTTAAATGGTATGCACATTTAGCTAACCCCTAAATACCAGTTCCAGTTTTGTGCCTTTATCTCTGTCAGCAAAGGACCCGCCAAAAGGGAGATACGCATTTGTTATCTGCTCTTGCCAGGATGTTCCTTAGCTAGGGCCCAAAAGTACATAAATAATCTCACAGAAGCCAACAGCTGCCAGATTGAGCCCTTATATTGTCTGATCCACAAGGCAGGAACCAGAGTATTGTGTCTTGTACAGCAGAAGTACGTCAGTTTTAAAAATAATAAATACATGATAATAAGAATGACAAGATTATTCCAACATACAGTAGTAGCCCTGCCCTTCAGCTTAGATGCTTTCATGTACGAAACTATTTCTTGGGACCTAATGTCCTGAATGATACTGCTGCATATTTTTCAAGAGAGAATATTTAAATACCAAACAGACACTCCTGCTAATGGAACGATGGGGCTTTTTTTAAAGTGTGGTTCTACTCTAAAGAACAAATCTGTAAAAACGGCATTAGGGTGGAAAAAGGATTTTGTGTTTCTTGTTTCTCAATAGTTTCATACCAAATATATATCATTTCCATGAGGCAACAATGTTTTTTCTAATTGCCTCTGCTGGAAACTCACCTTGGTCTTTGAAAATCAAGTTGTGTTCTTGCTGGCTTGTGGATCATCACTAGTAATGAAGATACTGCACCCAGATCTTAGCTAACAGTTCTATTGATGAGCTTCCGGGGGTAGCCAAGTTAGTCTGTACAGGATAAACTTAAAAAACAACAAATGGTCTGGTAGCACTTTATAGACTAATTTGTTAGTCTCTAAAGTGCTACCAGACCATTTGCTGTTTTTTAAGTTTAGTTCTGTTGATGATACGCAGTGCAAGACAGAATCCAGCTCACCTTCCAATAGTTGTGTTGTATCTACAGAATTAACAAAAATAAAAATTAATAACATTTTAGCCAGTAAAATAAGCAGACTTTTTAAAAAGTGAGCAGATCTGTTGATATTTTTACATTTCCCTAAGCATGGCATAAATATTTTCTTCTTCACAAAAAAGAAATAGACTTGAACCTCTGTTGAAACAGACCTGTAAAACATAGACTAGCTAGGGCACCTTCCCCAGCGAGTAGAACTAGTTCTACATTTCTCACCACTTCTTTTATTTATTACTTCAAACTAGGGAGTAGCAAAATATATTTAAGGAATGGGGAGGTGTGGAAGAAGAGATTAAAGCAGGCATGTCCAAAGTCCGGCCCGCGGGCCAATTGCAGCCCGTGTTCCGGTTTAATACGGCCCCCCAGGTAATTTGGCAATATCTATCTTTTATGGCCCCCAACGAATCCATATGTATTGAGATGAATACATTGTAAAATCTCAGTTAATGTCAGTTGGTCTAAATCAGTTATAAATATATTTGGACACAACGTATATACTTGGTGTTATGTTCCTGTTCATATTTTTTGAACTTAAAAGTTGACAGACAACCTTTATTACCAATAATATGTAATGTACTTTACAATGTTCCTGACATATATTTCAGCTTCCTGGATTTTTTTTTCATCTGGCCTTCAGATATGAAAGGCAGAGTGATTTAACACCTGTTTAGATTTGTCATCCATGTGACGAAATGAAAAGTATGCCGTTTGCAATAAACTTTGCATAAAATAGTTAATTTGCATTTAATTTTAATGGTTCAAAGAATGTCAGGCAAAATGGTCGGCCCTCACGCATGTTCACTTCATCAAATCTGGCCCTCTTTGAAAAAAGTTTGGACACCCCTGGATTAAAGGAAACCAACATGAAAAAAAGGGCTCAACCTACTACTGAAATTACAAGAAAACTCCAGCAGATGGCACATGAAAACCATAATTAGAGGCTATGCCCAGATCAGTTGTGGATAATAGACCTTAAGAAATATGTTCTCGCACCTTATTACTTGCAGCATGTTGTATATTTTAAAAATAAATGGGATCAGAATTTTATGGACTTAAATTTTGTTACTACTGAAAACCAACAATAGAACACCACTTGTCATCACCTACAGCCCCCTGTCCAACACATTATCAATAAACTACAGCCTATACTGGAACAGGATACTAAACTCCGAGAGGCTCTGGGAGACAGACCCATAGTCTCCTATAGACAACCACCTAACCTCAAGATGATTCTTACCAACAACCACAGGACATACCACACTAATACCAACCCTGGTACCTTCCCTGGCAACAAACCCTGTTTCCAGCTTTGTCCACATATTCACTCTGCTGATATCATTATTGACCCAACCAAGTGAATTATAAGATCAAGAACACATATTCCTGCTCATCCAGAAATATAATTTATGCTATCATGTGCCAAAAGTGTCTGTCTGCTATGTACATTGGACAAATGTCTCAGACACTTCGCTAAAGAATCAATGCCCACAAAACAGATATTAGACAGGATCACAAAGAAAAAACAATTCACACCTCCAGATCAGCTGCTAGAAGTGGGCCTCATCCTCCTTGATTGGATCCACCTGGTCATCTCCAGCCTGATCCTGGCCTGCATAGTTATTCCTGCCTCTGGAAATTTCCACTACATGCATCTGACGAAGTGGGTCTTTGCCCACGAAAGCTTATGCTCCTACACTTCAGTTAGTCTATAAGGTGCCACAGGACTCCTCGTCGCTTTTGCAGATTCAGACTAACACGGCTACCCCTCTGATAAAGAAAAAACAGTTTCTTGCCATTTCAACCGGAAAGGACATTGTCTCAACGACTTGATTACCTGCATCCTGCTTCAAAGACCTTTTAAGACAACACTTGAAAGAGAATCCTCTGAACTGTCATTCATGCTTAAATTCAACACTTTACACCTAAGCTTAAACAAAGACATTAATTATCTTACCAATTAAAAAGATAGCTTCCCCAATTATCACCTCTAATGTCATTAGCTCACAGACATTTACCTCCCCCCCCCCCCCATCCCCTTTCTGTTCTGAAATTTGATTTGTCCTTTTCATATGTGTTCATTTTTTAAAATTGTATCCTTTGGCATATATGGTTGTGACAATTTTCTTCCACTATTTGATCTGAGGAAGTGGGTCTGGCCCACGAAAGCTCATCACCTAATAAAACATCTTGTTATTCTTTAAAGTGCTACATAGTCCTGATTTTTGTTTCATCTACACCAGACTAACACAGCTACATTTCTATCACTACTCCCCAACCCGTAGGGGGCAGTCCTGCACTAGGCTATAAATTTACCTTCTATAGTTCCTCAGGTCTACTGCCATGGATAGATCATTTCATCTCTACCCTCTCACAGAGGCAATGAAGCACTGACCTGCAGACCCCATTGGTCAGAGTTCAGCACTTTTGTCTGTGCTCTTCTTGCTTCCTGCCCTGCATACTTAGTTCCCACTCCTACTTGCAAGCTGCTGCAACATATCCTCCTGCTGTTGCTACTACTAGCTCCCAGTTGGCAGCAAGCTGCTTCCTTGCCTAGGTCTCCCCCTTCTGGTCCCATCTCTCAGGCTGTTATCTGGTTCTCAGAGCTGAAATGCAGTAAGAGAAAGCACCAAGAGATGTAATGCTCAGGCTTTATTCTCCTCCCCACCCAGTACATACACTCCTCTCTCATCAAGCACCTCCTGAAGATAGAGTTCGTTCCTAGATAGTACCTTATTCATACATATACTCTCATACTGGAACAGCTCCTTGTGGGAAGCTATCATAACACCTGGCCCTCCCTCTGCAGCCAACTGCCAGACTTTGTCTCCAGCTGGCTGCTTGTGTTCTCATGCCACATCTGGCTCTCTGCTGAACCCAAGCCCCTTCCTTGTCTGATACACTAGGGATTATGACTCTTCTGGTGGACAGTTGAACTAGGTGACATGGTACCCGGCTCACAGGAGGAAGGGGAAAAGTACTCAGTAATCAGACAGCAGGTACATTTCTTTATTTCAAAAAGGCCAAAGGATAATATTCAACACTGTAGAGCACATCCTTTGCCCTGTTCTGCTTCTTCTGAGCCTCTCTGGCTCTTACACCTCCCTCCCTGGGGCTAGGGTTGCCAGATGTCTGGTATCGATTCAGACAGTCCAGTATTTTCACCTCCTGTCCGGTAAAAAAAATTCAGAAAATACCAGACACCTGAATGTCCGGTATTTTCTGATTTTTTTCTCCCTGCCAGGAAGTGAAAATACCAGACACCTGGCAACCCTACGACACACTCAGCAACTGGACTCATCCCCTGGAGTCCCTGCCAGACCTCCCCCCCCCCCCCCCCGCACTTACCTGGTTCCCCAAGGGAGCTGTCTTGTGGCTCGAGCAGAAAAACAAGATGGCTGCTTGAAAAAAAGCTTCTTCTTAAAGAGGCCGTACTGTTTTTTTTATGTGTTTTTGTATGTATGTATGTATGTATTTGCTTAATAACTGCTTTCGGGGTCCTTTTATTTTTTGCTCAACAACTTCGGTCCCCCCCTTTTTTTTTTTTTTTTCTCAACAGAAATTTTTTTTCCCTATTTTTTGGGGGGGGGTCAGTATTTTTGATTAAACCATCTGGCAACCCCACCTGGGGCACTACTACCAAAGGGAGCATCAAAGCTGGAGAGAAAGAGAGGTTGGAGTCTGCAGCTTGTCAGCTATACCCAGTGAGCTCATGACCAAGCAGGGAATCAGGGAGCCATTGCTGCTTCTCATCTTTTCTCTGCCAGCTGCCCTGTGTATGACATGCTATGGACTAGACACAGCCCTAATCTCAAGCAGAGCCAGTAATACTCCTGTCCCATTCTTCTGGGGTTCTAACCTGGAAACAATCAATGGAACAGTTGCCACAGGAGAGTTCAGCACACTCCTCGGGGAAGATATTCAAAGAGGAGATAGGCATCCAACCCCTCTTAAAAGCAATTCTTTTTTGTAAAAAAAATGTACATGCTGAAGTTACATTTGGGACCTAAGCCAGCGGTTCTCAACCAGGGGTACATGTACATCAACTCATCTAAATGCATGCTTAGTTTTACAACAGGCTACATAGAAAGCCCTAGAAAAGTCAGAGCAAGCTTACATTTCATACCATGACATCCTTATATTTCTCTATATACAGTAGACTTCCGATAATCCGGAACCTATGGGACTTAGGTGGTGCCAGATTATCAGATATGCCTGACTATCAGGAGGTACTATAAGATGGTTACATATATACAGTATACATTATATACTGTATATAAAGTGTTCTAAACCCTTTTTATTGTACATACTGTATACAGTATACTGTAATGTTTTAGTTTTTTAAGCCTTTTTTACCCTTTTTGCTCAGTTCAGCTGCTGCCGCTGTTACCTTGTGACTCATTTTTTGCTGAAGCTCACTCACTAGGCTCTTGCCATTTTGATGCCGGACTATCAGGAGTGCCGGACTATTGGATGCCGGACTATTGGAGTTTTACTGTACTATACACTGAAATACAAATGCAATATTTCTATTCCAATTAGTTTATTTTAATTATATAGAAAAAGGAGTAACTAGGCAATTTTTGAGTAATAGTGTGCTGTGACATTTGTATTGTTATGTCTGATTTTGGAAGAAAGTAGTTTTTAAGTGAGATATAACTTGGGGTCATGCAAGACTAATCAGACTTCTGAAAGGGGTCCAATAGTCTGGAAAGGTTGAGAACCACTGGCCTGATCTACCTTATTGGTCTGAGGTGTTTTGCTCCAGTCCCCAAAGCTACCATTGACATCCATGGGACTTTTAGGTGAACAAGGAATGCAGGATGGAGTCCAACCACCTTTTTAATGGCCACAGAAGAGTCATTCCCAACTATTACTCAAGCTATTACCAAAGCGCTTTGTAAAATAATGAGAGAAATACTGACAGTGATATGACTTCATAGGCAAACAAAGCATCCACTATGCATGCAGCAATAGTGCACTTTAACACTAGCACAATCTTGAGTCTAGAAACTGTGCACATATAGTTTACACATTTCCTCATGAATCAGAAAATCCCACAGTCGCCCTCCCCAACATACCAACTACTGAACGTACATTTCCAATTGAAGACTCCTTTCTCATACTGGAGCTGAGATCTATCATTATCTTCTCTGGCACATTTTGACCTGCTGGTCACACAACTGCATGTCTTTTTGCACACACAGTTACGATCACTCTATAAAATAAAAAACAACGTGTATTTCTTATCTTTTTTTTTGTTAGAGGAAAACATGAAAGTATAAATGCAAAAAGATAAAGAGAAAAGAGAAAAACTGATTGTGACAGCCTCTGAAACACAAAATAGGGAAGTGTTAATGTAGTGAATGTTGTTGGTCTTGAATAGGATTTAAAGCTTAAGTTGCTGCGTGGATTTGGAAAGGACCCTCATGAGACTATAGAGTCTCCTTCTGTTAATTGAACTCTCTGAAGAGTGTTCAACTCCAGTGACTGCAATGGAGTTACTCCACTTTATACCAGCAGAGAGTTTGACCTCATGAGTTTGGACTTGTGGAATTTCTACCTGGACATTTCCTTGGGTTTGCATTGTCCCTCTGCATTACAGACAAAGCTCAAGGCCCCAAAATGGAACAAAGAAGCAAACAGGATTCCACCAAAGGCCAGAACTCAATGTACAAAAGCCCTGTACCCCATGCAACCTCTCGCTACTTCCCATTCCTGCAGGAACAATGCTTTCCCCACTTCCATGGGAAACGACATCTGTTAATGCTGACCTCCTTAATTTATACCAGGAATGAGAGAGGACAAGGCCAAAGAGAGCAGGTGTCCTACCGACCTTGCCTCCAATCTACACAGCACCACAGCTGGGGTCCACACAGAAGGACTTCCATAAGATCAGGGGAAGGACATGTAATCCTTTGAAACTGCTACTTTCCCTCCCCCATCTCAGATTCTCTGGTTTGCTATTCATGACAGAGGAAAGAACAGTCTATGCCTTAGTAATGAGATTCAAATCTGTAAAATAATACATACAATTTCTAGGATGAGTAACTGATGAAAATGAGTTGAGAAATTCTGTCTGGAATTTTCAAAGCATGAAATTCACCCTGTGCAAAGAGTTTGAAAATGACTCTAAGCACCCCTTAAGCCCTGTACTAAATTGAAAGTCATCAATATAGCCTTGTGTGGACACTCTGTACAGGTGAAATTCAACTAAAAAGCACAGTAAGGATGGAACATTTATGAAGAAGAATGTTTATTACTTATATTCCTGTCTTTGCAGAGGCACAAACTTAATTATTTAATAGTTCTTTTCCACGGCTGACTACTGTGATATCATATGCTGGATATCATGCTAACAAAATAAATGCTCTGCAGTGGTTTTATGTCAGGACCCAAAACCTAAGCTATGTTTGGATAACATTTATCTGGATAACACCAAAGTAGCCTACTCTGAAATTAACTACTAATTATTTGTGGGATACTCATCATGCCAGCCTTCTACTCGGTATCTCAGTAGAATGACTGAACAAGGCAACACCTTGTGAGATGGTTTCATTCATTTGTCATAAACATCCTCAGGTTTTTGTATAACAACCCAAATCCCAGCAAGCAATACAACTGTGATTAAATTGCCTGGGGCAGCCTCTTAAAGAAATGGCCTGGGCTAGATTCTGATCTCACTTCCATTGGAGTAAATCAGAACTAATGCCATGAAATCAACAGTGTTAAACCACTGCAAGTATGGTGGAGAATCAGGAAACTAATTCCATGATGAAATTGCGAGTGTAAATAATGAGTGCTGTCGTTCAGCCTTTTTCTTCTTCCAAAGCGCTTTTAATGAATAATGAATTTTATGAATAAGCTTTAATGAATGACTGAATACATTTTAATGACTAAACTAATAAGATCATAAGTTAGAGTGCTTTCCTCCTAGCTTTTCTCTCCTCCTTCACCCCCGCCCCTACAAACACACACACAAACACAGAAGCGCCCCTTTGAAAGCTGCACATCAATCAAAGGAACAAGCCAGACGGTGACAAAGGGATACCAAACTGCAAACCTGCACAGGATGCACTCAAGGAAAAAGGACATCCCCTGTTTACTGTAAGTATGTGAGATATTCTCCGGGACACACTCGTTTGAATGCAGCTGACATTTAAGCACTTATTTCATTGATTTTTTTTTCTAAGACATTAAAATCCATACACATCAAGCAAGCCAAAGGAGGGTTATTTAATGAATTCTGTTACTGGCAATTTAATGTAGGATATAGGGAATTCCTACTGGAGGTCACAGAGTGTTTTGTGAGGTTGTGTATTGTCAAATAATAATAGCATGTAAATAGAGTAACACTTTGCACGTCTATATTGCTTTCACCCTGAGGATTTGAAAGTACTTCAAACAGTAATGAATGAACCTCCTGGCACCGCTGCAAAATGGATCAAAACATACCAGGTGGAAGGAAACCAAGGCACAGGAAGATTAAGGCCCAAATGTTCAAAGTGCTCACCACTTTTGGAGACCTGACTTGAAGCAGCTTCTCAGAGCTGCTGACTACCTGCAGTACTATTGACTTCAAAGAGAGCTGTATTTTCAGGGGTTCTGAACACTGTGCCCCTCCTTGATTCATGCACCCAAAATTACGGGGCACTTGTGAAAGTCTGGACCTTCAGGATCTGACCATCCTGTAGCTGGGAGATGTGATTCCCAGAGGGGGCAGACAGACTAGCCCCAGCTCTGCCATGTGACTGTTGCTACCCAGGTGGGAGCGGGGGCCAACCACCTCAATCCTAGCCCACCTAACTCTCTGAGTCCATGCTCAGCGGCTCACCCAAGTCGTGACCTGTGCTCAGGGCCGGATTAAGCGGGGGCTAGCCGGACAGCTGCCTGGGGCGCCAACCTATGGGGGTCGCCTGATGGCAGCTGTACGGTGCGCAGTGCACCAGGGGGCAGAGCCACACATGCATCAAGCGCTCGCTGTCCGGGGTGCAGGAATGGCTTGAGCCAGCCCTGCCTGTGCTGAAACAGCCACACTGCTCTTTTCCACACACTAGCCTGAGCAGAGCTAGTGCGAGTGTGTCTACTCCCACTGGGAATCACACCTTCCAGCTGCAGCAGTGGCATACCTTTAGTGACTAACAACAGTCAGACAGGTAATAGTATCAGAGCCCAGGGCAACTTCTCAATGGGGAAATATGGGTCAAATGGAGTGGCATGGGTGTGTGGTTTTAATTGTTGAGAAAATTAATGGAAACAAACAAATTTAAAAAAAGAACAGGGCGTGAGAATGGAACTAAGAAGGCAGTTGGGCATCTGTGTCATTATATCTGATGAACCTGTCTATGCCTCTGCAGCTACTGGAGCCTATTTAATCCTACTGGCCACCAACTTCTATGCTATCCTGTCTGTATTTACATACTCCATAGGCGTTTAACAATGCCATTGGGCTGGATCAGTCACAAATGGAAAAGGATCCATTTCTAATGGAAAAGGATGGCCCATTAGACAGTTAGAAAGATTAACAAGAGACACTAACCATCAGTTAATAGGGGAAGGGGGCAAGGGAGAGGGAGAGAGAATGGGAAAGAGTGAGCAATACTCTCAGGGTAGGGAGATGCTCCAAAATGAAATCTCACTGTTCACTTAGCTAAGTAAATATACACTTAAACCCATTTATCCAAAGCTCACTTATATCAAATGATCATTCTTCTGAAACAAGGTCACACTCCAGTGGCATGGATCAAGCACAATGACACCACCTCATCCCCTGCACTTAAGTAAAAATGCATTAATCAAAATTACTTTCACTTGCCCCATCTCATTTGCCTCTAATATCCATTTACCACTCTTGTGGGAAAGCCAGTAGGAAAGGCTATGGGTTTCTCATAACAAGAATCACAGGTACGGATGGTGAAAGGAGGAAAGGTTAAAGAAATATGCTTTGTACAACAATGTTGAAATCCTCCAGCATTGTTCTACTCCCTGGGTCACCTAATTTTCCTGTGTTTGTTTTAGGGCAAACAACAAGAATAGCCTTTAACAGTGTGCATTTTTTGCAAACAGGAGTTGCCATATCAGAGCTGATCTTTCTACGCCCAACCCAGCTTTTCATACTTTTGTCTGCAATTGCCTTTCTTTATTTCTTTAGCTGGGGGGGAGACACATGAACTTCATGACAAGGATCAATGGAAAATAAAGGGGACCCTTTTACAGCACATTGTGATGGTCACATACATATTTAAAGTTATCTAAATCAAACTGTTGTGAAGTTACTCTTTAAAATTGCCTAAACAGGTTTTACTTGGGTATGAAAAAAATGTAAAATATACCACTTAGCAAAGCAACAGGGGTTCTGCCTTGCCGTTACAGTGGGAGATGGATGCTTCAGCTTAGACTGATCCTTCTACTTCCAAGGTTTGGGCAATAGAAACCAGTATCTGCTGAGTTCCAAGGGGTGAGGGTGCAGGCCTTGTGACTCCATAGCAGCCCCTTTCCAGGTGATTTATGCAGCAGTTTAAAGAACCATGTGCTAATCTCTCGCTGTGATTGCTACAGAACAGTGATTGGGAATTAAAAAGAAACATTCCAGTTTTTCTAGTATGGCCCCAGGCGGACTCAATGCCCTCAGCAAGAGTCCACTTCTCTGACCCTCTGTGTTACTACAATGTTGTCCCTGAGCTCCTGCTCTCTCCTAACCTCCCAGGCCCTAGAATTCCACCTTGCAGCTCCCAATGCTCTCAGTGAAGTGTCTTTTCAAGTCACACTCCAAAAATCACAGCATGCAAATATTGATTTTCATATGTTTAAAATGCGCCCATCACAATATCCTCAGCTCCCTGTAAAAACATTCCTAACACAGTGTACAAAACACATGGTCTGAACCCCCCTCCTATATAATTAAACAGACCCTGCATAGCATTAAACAATGCAAAAACTCCAGAGCCATCCCGGCCAACCAGAGCTTCAGTCCCCTGAAAGTCAGCAACTTGGGAGCACAGTCCAGAATCAAGGATCCTCCACTAAGATGGTCACATTTGGGGACTGGTCAATTTATTTCAGTGGTCATGTCATAGCATGGGGAAAGAGGCAATCTAGGATGTACATTATATAGGGCTTTGTAGGTCATGATCTGCATCTTGGGGCCTGCTCCCACCTCCATTCAAGTCAATCGCCCCTACTTGCACTAACTTCCAGAGAAACAAGGTTGGCCCTTTGAGCTACACCCAGAAATGAAACACTCCACTTGAGAATTGGTGCAGAGAATGCTACCATTCCTCAAAACCCCATTGATTGTTTCAAAGTTCTGTGGGTTTTGTGTAAAACAGACCCCGTTCTAGTGCTAGTAAACAGTTCTGTGACAGTATCAGGTAAATGCAAACCCATTCCCAAGCAGATTTTCATTCAATTAAATATAAAATAATGAAACAGCTGATGACAATACACACAGCGATTGTGTTTCAATTTCTCTGCTTTTATGGCTTGGCTACTTCACACTGTCACAAAAATGCCAGCGTGCAGCAGATTTTAACGCTGACAATATAAAATTGCACTACACTAATAGGCAGCGGGAGTCAGAATATTTGGCAACAAGGGAAGAACTGGAGCTTTTGGCTGGCATGAGTAAGATCTGGGGCTCCTATACTTGAGACTAGAGGAATTGGGGGTTATAGCAGTTGGAGGAAGGAAAAAATGTGGATGGAAGGAACCAGTTGTGTGTTTGGTCTCTGAGAGAAGGTCACACAGAGCTGGCCCAAGGTACAGGCCAGCTGGGCTACCGCCCGGGGCACCCCATTGTAGGTGAGCCATGCGGGGCTGCCGGGCCGGGCAGGGGCAGCACCACGCACCCGGGGCAGCGCCACGCATATGCTGCGTGCCCGGGAGTGGGGCTGCGTATGCGTCATACTCCCGGGGGCGGCACCGCGCTCCCGGGGCCCAGGCTGCGCGAATGGCTCAGGCCGGCCCTGAGGTCACACGTTATCTTTGCCATTCCTCTGCCTCCCCAAAGGGAGAGCATGGTCTAGGTAGGTACACGTGATATCTCCTCCAAAAGTGGGTGCACATGAATATTTTGCTCCCACTCTGGAGGAACCAGAACCAGCCACAGCTAGGTCAGGTTGTTCAGGGCTCCCCTGTACCGCATCAGAGTAGGCAGCAATCCTTGTAACTGATGGTGATCTGTTGGCTAGGCCCAAGCACTAGCCAGCACATTCTCTGTTCTGCCAAGAGATTTCAGGAAACAACTCTCTGTGGGGTCCAGTGCAGGAGGCAAATTCCACAGCCAGGGTCAAATTCCATGGCCATGGAACTCACAAAGCCTTCAAATTTTGATAAAAACATGAAAATAATAGAACACGTGATTCCCTGGACAAAATTCCAGATTTAACTGATATCAGGTTCTTGGTTGTTTTTCAACCTGGTTGCCTCAGTCAGTTGATTGTGTAAAATGCACTGTGACAATTATAAATCATCAGGTACATTTCATAATGCCCCTTCACCAAAATTAAGTTAGTTATCAATTGTTTTCCTAGACTGACTTCTTTACCTTATTCTTCTCTATTAAATTACAGGCACATGATTAACCATTGTAGTTACGGCATAGCAATCTTAAAGGTTGTCACATAAGACCAAAAAGACATCAAGATAAGAGAAGATATTTACCTTTAAGCTAAAAAGAATATTTTCTGATTTGGTAAAGTTTATCCATTTGGGATTTGTTTTCAAATAAAAATAGAAACAGAAGAGAACATAACCAGGTATGTGAAAAGACAGAAAATGAGACAGGTTAATATGTAGTTAAATATGAGCTGTTATTTCTCACAGTTTTAACTAAGTATTTATTGAAGCTAGAGGTCACTGCACACACATTTCTAGAGCTTTCAGGCTTTAACCTGAAGTTATTGCATTTAACTTGCATTCCTGAAACAATGTCAAAAGTGTATCCCAAGCGTTAGCAAATTCCAGCATCTAATCTAACAGACACAGTTTCATTTTCTACAATGTGCTGTTTTCAAAGGATAAACAAGGTGTCTTTGTCAAGGAATGTTGCTTTCCTTAAGAACATAAGCAACAGCCAACCTACAGATAGACTATCCACCTCATTCAAACCTAAATGTAAACACTTTGACTCCCAAGAAAGTATTAAACATCGTCTGTTTTTTAAAATGGATTATGGCAATGAGATACACTAGATTCTCTGTCACTAAGTGTTTTTGGAAGAGGAAAAGAACTATTCAGCATTAAAGATTCAGGAATGTCTGTTGACATATTAAGGAAACAACCTCAGGGGACAGCTGACAAGGCTCCAAGAAGCATTACCAAGGGAACAGTGACGCAAATGTGTTCCATTTTTACAGGCTGGCAATTTGCCAGATTCTCTCGCCTGATGTCTGATGTAATGCTAATCCCTATCTGGGTTAGTGCTAAGATACCAACCATAGCAGCTCACTCTGCAGCAATCAATATAGGGCACTTTATTATAGAAGATAGTAAAAAATATTCTGTTCCTAATGTACTAAGGGCATGCACAGTACAACAATAATAATAATGAGGAAAGTAAAATGGCACATGAAATCTAGGAATCTTCATCAATGTCTATGTGCATGAATATATTTCACACACACATGTATGCACACATATTAATGCCAGTCTTAATTTAAGGTCCGATCCAATGGAGTGTAGATTAGGCCTAAGAGAAACTAAGATTCTAGTGTTAGATTACATATACATAGGAGAAAATGAAGCTGAAAAACAATATTTAGTGTTAATTAAGACATAATTACAAGTAGGGATGTAAACAAGTAGTCGAGTATACGATTAATCAATAAGCCTAGGCCTATTAGTTCATCTTCTCGACTACTCATATTTCCCCTCCCCCACTTCCTGCCTCTGTATCAGAGACAGCAAGAGGGATAAATAGGAGCTGCTGCCGGAGGGAGCTGGCTTAAAAGCTAGTTCCCTCCAGCACTGGCTCCATGGTGCTGCCTCCCCCCACCTGCTGCTGCCTCTGATAGAGCAGCGGTGGACATGGGGCAGGGAGGCGGTCGCAAAGCAGCCTCTGCCCGCAGTGGGCCCAGGATCACTGCGGAAAGAGGCTGCTTCGCGGCAACAGCCCCTGTCTGCGGAGGGTCCAAGCTCCCCACAGACAGAGACTGGTCTCTGTTCATGGGGAACTTGGACCCCCTGCTGACAGAGGAGGGGAGGCAGAGCAGCCTTTGTGTGCAAGGAGCTCGGACCTCCCCGGGAACAAGGGCTGCTGTCACCCCTCATGTAGCAGAGGCAGCAGTGAGGGGTGGCAGGCAGCTGGTCAGACCAGCTACAGTGGTGGGAGCCAGACTCCAGGACTGTTAGCTACTCCCCTTGCAGAGGTGGTTTACCTAGAGCCATGGCCACATTTTCAGTTTAAAGCATTGCCACGGCTGCGCTTTAAACTATTCAGTGTAGACAAAGCCTAAGTAAAGGATACATAAAGTGTATACATAAACTATTCTGTGTAGACAAAGCTCAATTAAAAGATACATTACTTCATTCAGCACTGGAGTACAGTAAACTGGGATTTGAAGCAACAGCTTTTTTATTAGTTCACTGCAATGGTTTAGGAAGTCAGGATAATGAAGAAAACTGTATCTAATAGAAATTGCAGCCAAATTTAGGGATCCTAAATTATCATTGACTCCCTTGAGTAGGAAGCTGTCTTGCTCTTAGGAAAAATATAATGAAATCTTTAATGCCCTCAAATGGTTAGGGCCTTAGCTAACCTCATGTAAAGTACAGACCAACACTCCAGTTTTACAGCATATTGACTTACATTTTACATTAATTACAGGGAAATTGGTAGTGGTCCTTAATTTGCTAATAAAGCCTATCTGAATAGACACAAAAAAAAAGTTCCCTTATTTTACTTTGTTATATAATAACAAACCCCCATTTTTACCTTATTAACAATCTTGTTGAACTACAGTGAAAGTAGCCCTCTTTGCCTTCTTTAGCATCTCCTTGCTCAGGTGGAACCAGTAACAGTCCCCAAGATGTTCTCTGATTCAGTTGGTGATCCCCAAAGTCTTGCTCTCACAGTGAGCAAGCTGTGACTTTACACTCTGGCAACTCCAAAATGCTGACGCTCCTTTACATGAAGTTACTTAGAGACAATTAGGAATAGCCCTGCAGTCCATTCCCTTGTCTGTGTAACCCAGAGGCACTGAGACCACTGACAACAGAGAGTGACGTCTACTTTACAGCCTTAGTTGATCAAGAGCCAGTTGGGAGAGGCTCATGAGTAGGCAAATACTTGCCCACAGGCTGGATCTAGTCCACCAGGGTTATCTCCTGGCGGGCTGCTGCCGCTATATTTACCTGCACAGCTATGGGTACCAGTGATCGCAGCTCCTGTTGGCCACAGATCACCATTCCCAGCCAATGGGAGCTGTGGGAAGCAGTGTTCTGGTCTCTACCACTTCCCATTGCAGCCAACGGGAGCTGTGATCACTGGTACCTAAGGCTGTGCGGGTAAATATAGTGGTGGCAGCCCACCAGGGGCTAACCCTGGCAAACTGCTGCCATGTTCTTGCCCACCCCACTTTAGCCCCTAAGGTTCCAGGTTCAATGTCACTTGCCAATGACCCAGACCCGTCGTCTTTACATCTAGGATGCCAGACATCCCAACCCCTGCTGCACAGGAAAGAGGCTATGTGCTCCATGTTTACTTTAAGGAGGCCCCAGGCAACCCTGAAAATGAGTGTGGGCCACTGCTTCATCTGCTCCTGAGCTAGCAAGGGGTTCATTGTGTGGAGGTCTCTGTTCACCAGCGGATGCATCTGCTGCCCATTCGCTGCTGAACAGCTTGGGTCTGCGCTGTTCCACATGCAGAAGTGTGCATCTTCTAATGCCTCTGGGCCCACCCTGCTGGTTTCTACCAACGTGGAGAACATTCTGTAGAGCTCTTCTGTCATAATGGGGCTGCTGCCGGGCCAACCTTCAGTGGTGCTGTGACCCCGGTTGCAATGGCCAGTGTGGGAGCCTTTCCCAGTCTCATAGGACACAGGACAGCTGGAAAGTGCAAGCAGGACAGGCTCTTCTCTCTGACATACACCACCAGGGCCCCCCTCCACACTGGGCTAGTAGGGCACCCCACTTAGAGGCTCCCCACACATCAGTCACAGACACACCAAAAAGTCATAGTACCCATGAGTTTTGCACCACCATGACAAACCTGCGGCCCTAATAATAATGTAGATGAGCCCCAACTTGTATCCAAAGTATTGGCACACCTTATGGCTTGCCCCTTTGTTGGCCAATTTAATTTCTTCTTCTATTCATCCCATTGTATTAAACAAAATATAGGAGGAGTTTCAGGAAAATAGAAGTTAAAACAGAAGTTAATATTTCAGTAATGTGAGTTCATGGATTCATTTCTAGTGGATGTGAACAGATGTTAAATAACTTTGTAATTCAGGGAACACTTAATGGGGCCTGCTTCATACAACAACTTCACCACAAGTGAAATTTCATGCATTAAAGTTTACAAACGAGTGTGTTCTACTGCAATGAAATGCTTTTAATAACCCAGCAACTGCCTTTAGCTTTCCAGAGAATATGTTTAATGTGAATTGATACTCTTATTGCAACTGCCTCCTGAAATAGCAAGGTGGAGGACACTACGGCTATGTCTACACAGCAGTGTTATTTTGGAATAACTGGTGTTAGTCCAAAACAACACAGTCTACGTCTACAAGCAATTATTTCAACATAATGTCAAAGTGATGTTGACCTAGAGGACTTCTTACTCTGACTTGTGTAACCCTCATTTTATGAGGAGTAAGGGACGTCGGAGGAAGAGTGCTCTTTCTCGGAATTCCTGCTGTGTAGACAGTGCCAAAAGCTGAAATAAGCTATTTCGACTTAAGCTATCCATTTGATGTGCATAGTTTATTTTGGCTTTAGCCCTGCTGTGTAAACATGCCATAAGAAAATGTGGATTAAACTTACCTTACTTGTGAAGATTTAGGAAGTTGTGTAAAGTAGGAAGTTTGAGTACTGATTCTCTATTTTTACACAAATCACTTTACTGCATTTTTGCTTGCGTGTAAGAAGGAATCAGAAAATATTTCTCTATAAATTAAGTAAGGGGATAAAAAAAACTACTTACCACATGTGTACACCAGAAGACATAGTATATCATATGAGATTGTTCCAAACATGACATTAGTTTGTAACAAATTCCTATATGATAGAGAAAGAAAAATACGGGCCCAGTTCTCTTCACTTAAAGTAAACTAGGAGAAACACCATGGCATTGCAGTCATGTGAATTCAGTGTGAGAGGAAAATCAGGGCCATTTATATTGACTACACAGTCCACTTGCACAACTTTGTTTTTACATATTTCAGCTTATATTTAGGATTTTATTATGTTCAATAACAAACATGTTTTGCAAAAACATTGATACAAATAGAGTTGCTTGTGTTTGAATTTCCTCTCAAACAGAGTGATCTGCATTTGTTATTTTTTCCACATGTTGATATATACATTATACTAAAAACATATTCTACCCACAGAGACACTCACTGTGTGTTTTATAAATATTTTGCATAGTTGGAAATACGGTGTTAATATTTTAGCATGTTTCCCACGAGAAATATATATGTGGACCAAATTCTGCTCTCCATTACACCAATATAAAAGCAAAGTAACTCAGCTGAAGCCAGTGGTCCAAATTCTGATGACTGAAGTCAGTAGGATCACAAGGGTGTAAGTTAATACAGAATTCGACCCAGTCAATCCACTCCAGATTTACAGAGAGAACAGCATTTGGCTACTTACCTCTCTCACAGCAAAGCACAGTTAAGCACTAGGGGTCTCCTCATAAGAGGCCCTATCTGGAAGATTTCAAACAAGTTCATAGTCCAATTTAGGTAGTGATGTGTTCTCTAATACTAAACACAAGATGTATCTTTCTTTGTGTTAGTGCCCTGCCGGGTTTATTGCCTTCCTAGTTTCTCTTTCTCTCTCTCTCACACACACACACTTAAAGTGCTCCAACAGTCTGGCATGAGCCAATTACTATGAGTCAAGTATTATCATGCATCCTTTCTTACTCAGATGACTCCACTTTGTTGATGTCGTTCTGATGTTACTTATAAAGATATAATTCACAAGAGATGATACCATAGAATTTTTAAAATGTATTTTATTGATATAATCTTAATGCAAAGGCTCGAGTGCACAATTCCTAGCAATCAATTCATAAAACTTGGCGATTTTAAGGGTAAAATCCTATTGTGAAATTCACAGGGAATTAAAATAGCCGATTTTTATTTTTAGGGTAGGAATTGTCCTCTAATTTCAATGCAAAAATCATGTTTCCCAGGCCATTCCATGCTTCATGGGGTTTTCCACATTATTCCTATGCACAAAGAAAATAAATCAGGGTGTGGTTTGGCTTGCTGTTCCAAATCTAATATCCTAATCCAAAATGCAGGCCCTGTTAGGCACAAAATATATTCCACCTTTAAATTAGAATGACTGATGCACTAAAGCAACTGACGATGGACATATGTTATAACAGGGGTGGGCAATAATTTTTAATGGGGGGCCACGTTAAGATTTTAGTAAGTGTTCAAGCACTACACTTTTCTATGGCGGGTGTGCAGGGTCTAGGATACAGGCTGGGTGCAGAAGGGAGCTCAGGGTAGGAATATAGGAGAAGATGTGGGGTCTGAGAGGGAGTTTGGGTGAAGGAGAGAGTTGTGATGTGGGGCAGGGGCTTGGGGTGCGGGATCTGGGAGGGGTCTGAATGCAGAAGAGTATTCTGGCCTGAAGGAGGGTGTAGCAGGCGTGCAGGGTCTAGGAGGGAGTTGTGACCTGGCAGAGGGAGAGAAATAGAGTGCAGAGGGTTTGGATGATGACCTGGAGCAGGGAGTTAGGGGGTGGGAGGGCCTGGGGTGCCAGAGTCAGGCTGAAGGCACTTATCTAAGTGGCTCCCAACCAGCAGCCCTGCAGGAACCTGAGGCAGGCTCCCAGACTGCTCAAAATAGTTTACTGTTCCCTGTGGCTCTCTGCTTTGGGCATTGGGGAGGGGGGAGGTTTTGCATGCTGCCCTCGCCCTCAGCTCCCATTGGCCAGCTTCCATGAAGCCTCCGCCTCTCCCCAGCACTCAGAGCAGAGAGCCACAGGGAGCAGCCAACCGCTTAAAGTGGTGTGGGGCTGCTCTGCTCATGGCCGGATCTAGCTCATGGGCCATGTCTTGTCCGCCCCTGTATTATATGAATGTTAGTAGAAAGTTCACAAATCAAATATTAGCAAACAAGAACATTAAGTGGACACTCCCTTTAGTATATTTCATTCTATGCCCCATAACTAAATTGGCTGCTTGAGAGGGGCACAGGCCTGCTATATACTTTAATGTATGACAACACCTAGGTTTGACAAAAAATTGGTTTAACAAAATTCAGGAAATACCAGTAATAGACCTTTTCTTCCTCCATAAACAAAACAAAACAATGTCTCCTTTCCCCAAAAAGCTCCATGCCAATTTTCAAAAAGAACTAGAAAATTTGATTATTTGTTATTGAATTCACAGGAAAAAAAATAGCTCTCAGAAATCAAGCCCGCGGCATTATTTTTTTAAATGACTAATGAATGACAAAGGGATAACAATTGTGGTTTAGGTCTTGTTTAGTGAATGTGCTTCCTTTGTTTTGTTAATTGCCAATTATTATTTGTCTTGACATAAATCCTCGCTCTATTTTGTTTGAAGCTGCCCTGTACTGGAAGGAGTGTCAGACGTGTCCAAGTCAGAGTGATCATGTCACACTGTAGCAGGTGGGCTGCAGGGGATAAAAGTCCTATTAATACAACTGATGAAGAGTCTCATTTAGCTCAAGGAGTTTCATTTCCCCATGCTGCCGTTGTGTAATTTAGTTAGCGATGGAGTGTCAATTGTTTGTGGCCACTGCTTTGTTAAAATGGACTTGACACACAATTAAAGAAAAGTGTACTCATGCTCCTAACATTAGTCCAGAATATCCAAAGATTTATGTCTTGCCACAAAGACACTCATGAAGAACAGTTCAAAGCATCAGCCCTTGAAATAAATGCAAAACGTACTGAGGAGCTGAAGAAGAAACAGTTGAACAACATGTGTGAGGGAGCCATAGGAAATGATACTTTCCTATCCGAAACATTACATGTTACTTCTACATCCCACTGTATGTGACTCATGACAATCACAGGAACTGAGCATGTGTCAGACTGGTTGGTTGGGCTGGATTAAGGGACAACCTAGATCAGGGGTTGGGAACCTCAGGCCTGGAGGCCAGATGCGACCACTGGCTTGCCTGGACCCAGCCTCCGAGACATAGGGCCTCCCTGCTCCCCAACATTGGGGAGCCCACACTGGTGTTCCAGCCCCCTGCTGCCCCACCGTGGGGCTGGAACATACAAAATCTACTAGGCTGGCCCCCCTAAGCTCTGGTGGGCAAAGGAAAAGTGGGCAGTGTCTTTCTCCTCCTCAATCAGGGGCCACATCAATGAGGGTTTTTTTGATTTTTTTTTTTTTTTTGCTTCTCACTTGTGTGCAGCCCTGATGGACTTTTCAGTAGGTCAGTGACCCCCGACCCCAAAAGAATTCCCCATCCCTGACCTAGACACATGCCTAAGGCCTTATTAGTGTTTGGGTGCTTGAGCGGAGGGGGGGGGAGGCTGAGCTCTAGCTGGTTTGGTTCAGACATCGGTGCAGGAGTTGGCCCCAGATGATTAGTAAGGGGGAGCAGCACTGGCCACTCTACTACCTGCTCAGGTTTGGCCTCACTGGCAAGGAAGCAGGACTAAAGTTGAGTTGAGTGGCATTGCAACCCCCATGCACCAGCTCACAGCATGGTTCATTCACTTTTGGCTCTGCTAATTCTCACCCTGTCCCCAGGAGAGAGGGCTGGCCATTATATTCAATCATGGTTCCATACTTTAATGGCACAGTGAATGTGGGGATTAAAAGCCTAGGCAAAAACCTATTAAATGTAATCCTGACTCTTACATAGACTCTCTCTGGTTTGGGAAAGGCACAGGACACCCCTGCCTCAGTTTCCCCATTTGTAAAAGAGAGTTAATAATACTTACTCACCTACCCCTCAGCGGAGTTTTGAGGACTCATTGTTTAAAGTAAAGTGGCTAAAAGATTAAAACGGTCATGTATTATCGTCATGATTTCTCACTGTTATCTCCATTTTTTGAGAACTGCTTTCCCTTTTGAAGCCAAGGAAAAGCATTCCTTTAAGGAGACTCAGGAGTATGAGAAGAGGAAACAAAATATGTCTCTTTCTTCCTCCCCCCTCCATCCCTTCCCCTGCCCGCCGGATCCTAGTTTACCTCACATCTCCCAGGAAATAGTTTTGAAAGTACCTGACACTTGGTGCAATGCCCTGCACTCCCAAGGCACTTTCCAAAGTATTTTCATGAGCCCCAGGCATCTAGAGGGAATGTGACATCTCAAGCTTTCCTTCAGTTTGGTGGAATTATAACCAACAGACCTTGCGAGCCCTTGTCCAACACATCACTGGAATATCATTTAATAATTCCAGAAGAAATATTTACTTGCCGGTTTATTTTCTTCTCACTCAAGCCAGTTAAACCTCGGATTTTAAGGTAAAGTTTCAATATGACTAACATTATAAGAAAACAGTAGGGGCAACAGCAACATTATGCTTAGCTTAGGTCAACATCCTCAGATACACTACTGGAGAACGCTCACTTGACTATTATGATACTAGTTACACTTAATGATAATTGGGTGCAGACTTCAGTAACTGAGCATGGAATTATCACTTTAATAGTAGAAAATGCCAATATTATTGGGGAGAAATGTTATTTTCCATCCCAGAAAAACATTTAGCTAGTTATGGTAACTCTGAATCTTCCCTTGTCCCTTGCAAGAATGTGTGTTCTCTCCTAAAAATTAGAAGCATTTAGCTGTTGCGTATGCCTTACAATATAGTTAAGTGACTTGTGCTCGTTAACTAGCGCTCCCACCCCCTCACTGTGAACTATTGTTTAACTTTCATATGCGTCAAAGGAATAATAAAATGCCAGAGAATAGGAGCTCACATGAGCTGAACTCCAGGACTTGTTTTTTTTTTTTAACCATTCTGTCTCAGCCAAATACCAGCATGTCCCCTGGATTTCAAAACGTTTCTCTCTGTTTCACTTGAACAAGTAAACAGATGATGCCAAATTTCAAAATAAGAAATAAAGAGAAGGATGAGCCCAGAGGCATAGTATTCCCTCCTGCTTTCCCAGCACTCCACTGGGAGCTGTTCCACAATGCTTGCACTGAAGTAGAGATTGTTCAAATCAAACAGGATCAGGACCAGTTTTAGGATTTTTGAAGAAGGATGGTTCTGTGGAAATACTCCCTTACTTTACCGTCCGCTCCCAAACTGAACAGAGGCATTTACAATGAAGTGGGTGGCCTGGGAAAGGGAGTTGTTTTGGCCCCTGCAGTAGAGTACAGCTGTTCTTATGCTCAGTTTCTTGTGTAATGGAGCTGCCAATGTTTGAATTCTTTTCCAAGGACATTTTCTAAATCATACATACTGGTGATTTTCAAGTTATTTTCTTTTCCCTTTCGTCTAACTACTTGCTGATAGATTTTAAGGCCAGAAGGGACCTTCGTGATCATGTGGTATATGACCTCCTGCATATCGCAGGCCACAGAAACGCACCCACCCATTCCTGTAATGGACCCTTAACCCCCGGCTGAGTTACTAAGTCCTCTAATCTTGATTTAAAGTCTTCCTATTATAAAGAATCTATCCACCATTTACTCTGATTCATACCTGTTCCCCTTGCTGCAGAGGAAGATGTAAAGCGGTGGTTCCCAACCTTTTGGAGCATACAGACCCCTTTTCAATTTATTAACATTTCACGGATTTCCCTCCTCCCTTTCCCTGGGGAAGAAAAAGAAAAGAAAAGGAAAATAAAAGTGTGGAAAGAAAAAGAAAAGTAAAGATCCCAGTGGACCTGATCCTTACTTGTAAACTTTCCACGGACCCCCTACAGTATGGACCTCAGGTTGGGAACCAGTGAGGTAAAGCAATCAAGATCTCTCCCAATCTGACTTGGGGGAAAATTCCTTCCCCACCCCAAATATGGAATTCCGGTAGACTCTGAGAATGTGGATGAAACCTACCAGTGAGATACCTGGGAAAGAATTCACTGTAGTAACTTAAAGGCCTCCCCATCTAGTTTCCCATCTCTGGTTGTTTGAGATATTTGCTAACCGCAGTTGCACATGGGCCGCATGACAGAGTAGGCAATCACATCATACTGTCTGTTCCATAAATGTACCATGCTCGGTCTTGAAAGCACTTGGGATTTTTGCCCCCATGGATCCCTTTCGAAGGCTGGTATAGAACTTTACTCCTCTGATGGTTAGAAACTTTCATCTAATGTTAAGTCTAAACTTGTTGATGGCCAGTTTATATCCATTTATTCTAGAGTCAACAGTGGCCCTCACTCTCCCAGATGTTTATCCTTCTGATAATTCTGGGATAAGGAATTGTTTTGGCCCCCACAGTGGAGTACAGCTGCTCCTATGCTCAGTTTCTTGTATAGTACAGCTGCCAATCTTTACATTACTGTTTATTTAATGAAAACAATTGTACCTCCCCTCAGCCTTCATTTGGCTGGCTATGCAAGTCACGTTCCTTAAGTCTCCTCTCATAAGGTAGCTTGCCCCTTCCTCTGATCATGCTATTAACCCCTTCTCTGTGTCAATATATAGGGACAGAATCGAGAATAGTCAACAATAAGCGATGTAAACAGCCACCCCTATTGACCAATAAAATGTCTGTCAGAGCACTATAGTAAAATATAGGAGCATGAAATAAATAACAATAAAATTAACTTCCTAAAAACAACTTGTATCTCTCCTTGTTTTTCCTGCTGTCTCCCATTTCTCCATCCCATTTTTCTCTCCTTCCACTTTTGACTTGCTCTGTCCATGTCATTTTTTTCATTTCATTCTATTTTGGGTTTTTTCTTACAAGTCTCCCTTTTTGTCTGTCCCTTGCTGTTTCTTTGTGAAATAACAGCTCCTGTCTGACCCTGCTCTTTTTCAGCACTGTCCCCATTCCCTCTTGATCGCCACTCTCTTGCTCATGCCAATCTTACGTTCTATTTTCCTCTTCATGGCCTCCAGAATCTCCCACTTCCTGATGGTAACACTGCCATGGGAGCTACAACCATAAGAGTGGGATTGAAGTGAGTAAATAGTAGACTGCAAAGCATATTCTTGAGTACCAGTTATCCAGACAATGAGCAATCTTGTGGCACCTTGGGTATGTCTACACTACCACCCTAGTTCGAACTAGGGTGGTAATGTAGGCATACCGCACTTGCAAATGAAGCCTGGGATTTGAATTTCCCGGGCTTCATTTGCATAAGCCGGCCGGCGCCATTTTTAAATGCCGGCTTGTTCGAACCCCGTTCCGCGCGGCTACACGCGGCACGGGCTAGATAGTTCGAACTAGCAAGCCATTCCGAACTATCTGTACGCCTCGTTTCAAGCTCAGGAGGGGCCATTGTGATTGTCTAGGCTGTCCTCCAGCATAGCCCAGATCATAGGATACTTGCACTAATTCCAACTTCAAGCCCAATAGACGTGCTTGAACAATAACAGATCTTTTAGAAAAACATCCAGGCTTGATTTTAAAATTCCCACTGATGGGAATCTTCCATAGCTCTTGGTAATTTGTTCCAGTGATTCATTACTCCCACGCTATTCAACATTTGTGCCTTAATACTGAGTATTTCTAGCTTCACCTTCCATTCATTTGATATTGTTGTACCTTTGTCTGCTAGACTGAAGAGACCTCTTATTAAATTTCTGTTCCCCATCTTGGTACTTATAGACTGGGATCAGGTCACTCCTTAAACCTTCTCCTTGATGAGCTACACAGCCTGAGCCCTTCGTTAATTTTGTATCATTTTTTCCCCAAAGTGCCAGAGGAAAGGTCAACAATGGAGGAAAATCGCAGTCTTTCCAGTTTCTCAGGGGAGGCAGCTATGTGTGCCCCTGCCTCTGATGCTCCTTTCTTTCCTTACATGATTTCCCTTCCTCCCCTCAGGCCCCTTCCTCTGTCCTCCATGTTTTCTCCTCAGTCTCTCCAGTCATCTTTGGAGATGGGAATTCTTGCTGTTGCTGTAGCCTAGGGCTCTCTTGTAGAGCCAGATCTCTTCTTCCTCTGCAAACTCTGGGCATGTGCCGTCGAGCTGAGTCAGCTCCTTCAATGAACTGCTCCTCCTTGTGGCTAGACAGTGCACTGGCAGATCACCAGGGGGATCGAGCTCAGTTACTGGCGAGCAGCCAGACAGTGGTTGGGAAGGTGCTGATAACAGTTTAAACACCACTATCAGCTCAAGTAGCCCTCTTCACAGTAACGAATCCACAGGGTGAGTCACTCCAAAATTGGAGATCCAGGGATTTAGGCTTCGCAGAACCCAGATACACTGTATTGACTCTTAATTAGCTGTGGCACAGACTCAAACAATGAACATAATCAATCTGAAAAATCTTCCATGACAAATGTTCTTTTCTGGGTTACCTTCTGAAGGTTATCTTGACAATGAAAAGGGCTAGAAGCTGGACCAAACTCTTCCCAAGGGTAACCCAACTAACGTCAACAAATTAGCACTACAGATAAATATGACCCACTGTGTTAAAATAAAAGCCAAGCTCAATAATAAAATTTAAGGGACCTGCAGCAACAAAATTCAGATGCCTCAACATTGGCCTGTTGCAAGATAGGATGCTAGAAACAGTCACACAACTGAGGACAATTTCCTTTTCTATTTCCTATCATTCTAGATCATTCTCCTTCACAGATCTTTCCCTAAGAAGTGTACACATTTAATCATTCTTTCCACTCACACAGGGCCTAAAATTCCCATACAAACCTTCTGACACAGTGAAATAATATCGCCATTACAAAGATGAAACAAAGAAAGGACTCGCCTTCCAGTGACTTGCCCCAGGTCTCACATGGCAGAACCAGAAATAACACCTAGACCCTCTGACTCCAGATCTTATACAAGACCGTAGTTCCTCCCACCCAGCCTGTGCTTGTACAGTAACTTTGACCTGACTGGAAGAGACATACTAACTTAAAACAAATAAAATCCATGTATTGGACCAATTTTAAAAAAAACATTTTCTTGCCATGGTTCATTGTTTTTTCTAACTAGACATAAGACCGTCTCCTGAAGCGAGACAGTCTTTCTTTCAGAATTTTCCAGGAAGCGCCAATTGTCTCCCACATGTTATGCTTATTGTAACTCAAACAAATGTTTTAGGAAATTCCTTCTAATTCAGTGAAATTGTGAGCTTGGCAATGGTGCACTGGAAATGAGACTGAAAGATACTGTGTTTTTTTTAATAAGTGTAGAGGAAAGTTTTGGGCTCAAAATTGGCTGCTCAGGGAGATAGAAACTCATGTTATGCATAAGGGATTTGGCAGGTCTGAACACAGAAATTTCCAGAAGTGTTTGCGTGGCAATAGCTCTGTGCCAATCTACATTTTTTAGCTACTCTGGCCGGCGGCCCAGCCTACAAGAAAGATGTGTATCTCCATACAGTTCACTGGCTTCCCTGATGAGTTTCCATACTGCATGGCAACATTGGATAATCTTATTTGTGTGCCAAAAAAACTCCTGCTACTTATATTGTTACTAAATACCAGATGTGTTTAATAAAGAGTAAGTGGAGCCAAACCTAGGGTAATCACATAGCCTATCATTAACATTTTCTAACAACAAAAATGCAATTGGAACACCAGATTACTGTTTTGCTTTGTTTGCTTAACGCCCTATTACTGGAACCCCGAGGGTGATAGGAACAGAACACGGTAGGAGTAGACAGTTCTGGCACAGTTGATGACGTTGTTTACAATCACACCCCTGCACATCTGAAACATGTGTGAGAAAGCAAAGGCTAAGCAGATTTCCTTTCCACTCGGCACAAAGGCCGAGGGAAGAGAAAATTGCAGCAGGAAGTCTACAATGAGCTAGAAAGTAGTGGGATCATATTTCTTTGTCCCATAGTGGGGGATAGAACAAAACAACAGTGCGGGATTGATCCTGCATTCTTTGCACATCCAAAGCTCAATGCACAAGGAATGGAAGAGTGATCCTTGTTAGATAAAATTTATTGACAACCAAAACCCTCAAGTCCATTAAAAATATTTGTGTGTGTGTCAGGGTCCCAATCACCACATGAAATGTAAGTACATTAAAATGAGAGTTGCACATGTGCATATCCCAGGCTGACCAGACCCTTAGGGGAAAAAAGTTAAGTCATGTCTCTGTTGTAACAGACACACTGTAGAGGGAGAGAGAGAAATATGCTGTAACATTTTTAGATCCTCCAAAAGAAAAGGCCTGCTGAGATTCAAGAGGAACACTGTAGAAGCTGTGTGTCAATCCATTGTAAAGAGAGGTTATCCTGACTGAAAATACATATGGGTGAAAAGGCCAGCTTTTCCCCACTAGGTTATCTGAAACAAGGAATTTTAATGAAGTAAGTAGAAAAAGTTTTATATTTATCAATGCATTTATAATCTGCATTATTATCTGCATAGGAAAAACAATTGGCAAAGCTACACATACCCGAAACTTTCCAAGAATATCACGTCTTCAGTGTGACTGGTTTTCATTTGTGGGTTGTGGAAAAGGCGATGAAGGTTGGTGGGAAGCTCAGGTGTTATTACACATGATGTGGTGCAGGAGTGAATACAAACCAAAGGCCAATCGCAGTCCCATTCCCTTGGTCCCTGAGGAGAAAACTCCCATTGACTTCAATAGCACTTTCACCTATATCAAGATTGCAGCACTGGGGTCAGGATCCACAGCCAAAATAACAGTGGGTAAACAGGTTACATTAGGTGTAGTCAGAGCAGCTTGGAGGCTTGAGGGTGGATGCCTTGACTCTTGATCCTACTGTTGTGTAACACAAGTGCAGTAAAAGGTTCCTCCACACAGGGACAAAGGAGGCCAGCTGAAAGAGGGAATGCACAGGCCTCAGTACTGCAAAAGGGTATACAAATGCATACTGTTCCTCCCATGTAGAGTCTCCATATACTTCAATGAGACTTCATGTGGATGTAAGAATCAGTGCTTTGCAGGATCAGTCAAAGCCCGTTCCCCGTAACATCAGTTTGATGATATTGGTTTTCAAGACTGCGACAAAATAAAGGTATGTCTACACTTTGAGTGAGAAGCGTGATTCCCAGGGCGAGGAGACATGCCCACACTAGCTCTGACTGAGCTAATGCGCTAAAGATAAACACAACTGCTGTAGCAGAAGTGGTGGCAGGGGCTAGCCACTCCAAGTACATCCCTAGAGTCTTGGGTGGGATTGCACTTGCAGTGGCTAGCCACGCCCACTGCTCCTGATCACAGATAGCTAGCAAGAGTACATCTCCTTGAGCTGGGAATTATATCCCTCGCTCTAAATGCAGATGTACCTAATACAACTGGCACACTGCCAAGGAAGGAAGGGAAGGGAGTGGTTTATCATTCCATTTTCCCGCTTTCCACATTTGACCTCTACGTTAATGCTATTGTAGTTACACATGAACAGTGTTTGGACTCTGGAAGGGGGAGGAGGAAGCAGCTCAGCATGCTGCCCTTCCTATTCACTCCCCCCCCCCCCGCACATTGGGGAGCCTGTGCTGGCACTCCAACCCCCCTGCCACCTACCCACAGGGCTGGAGCACACACAGTCTACTAGTGCTCTGGTGTGCAAGGGGAATGTGAGGAGTGTCTTTTCCCTTCTCAGTCAGGGGCTTCTCAGTTGCATGCAGCCCCTGACTGATTTTTCTGTGGGTCAGCGGCCCCCAAGCCAAAAAAGGTTTCCCACTCCTGGTTCAAAGGAACAACTTAAAAACAAAACGAAACCAAACCGCAGTCAATCTGTGGAACTTACTGTCACAAGGTATTACTACAACAAAGATTTTAGTAAGAGATGGGCACACATTCATTTACATGAATAGTAAGAATATCTGCAGTTTCACTAGTTAAGCTAAAACATATAAAGGATATCAGCTCCCTTGCAAAAAAGTCTTTAGCAGGTAGGGATTAGGAAGAAATGTTCTCCATGGACATGTTAGTGCACAATTGTTCATCAGGTGTTTTTACATCTTCCTCTTAAGAATACAGTGTTGGTCACTCTCAGAGACAGGATAGTGGACTAGCTCGATTCAAGAGACAGTGTATTCCTTCCTGTATCATAAGAATCATGAGTAAGTCTCTTTGCATATGTTTTCCCTTTGTCTATTTTAAACACGAACTCTTTCATGCAGAGATTGTCTCTTGCTAGGTATAGTGCCTAACACAAATGGGGCTGATCTGGGCTGGGGCCTCTACATTCTGTCTTAACATAAAGAAGTAGTTGCACTGATTCTGTTCGTAATCACACCGGTGTAAAACTCATCTATGAAACCCTCTTGCTAGCTACAATGTTTGCTAAACATTGTTCTGTGCTGGAAATGTGCTAACCCAGTTCCCATAACCCATGCAGAAAAGGTCTGGCTAAATTCCTTTTTCCGTCCATAGGCTTGGCTGTGCTGTCACTTACACTAGTTTTACATGGGTATAACTCCAATGGGATTATAATTTCAATGGGATTATGCCTGATGAAGGGCCTGATCCTGGAGAGCGCTCAATGCCTTCCACACCTTTGAACTGCTACGGGAGTTAATGGTGCTCCACGACTTGCAAGATTGGACTTTTTATTGGTGTGAAATCAGAATCAGGACTATCAAGCCTTCACTGACACTCGCCAGTCTTGAAAATACGTTGTGTCTCCTTGCTGGCCCAAGGTGGAGAGCAGCTTCTTGTTTGCTATGCCAGCTAAAGGTGCAAACGCACAATGCTTCTCAAGTTTCCCTCATGCCCAAAGCCCTGAGTAAGGTTGCGCAAACCATATGCATATAACTGTTTTATGCAAGAAAAAGGCTCAAAATGTAGAGTTACTGCTCCCAGCAAAACACCTGCTGAAAACCAGAATTCCTTTGATGCAGCCTCAGCCGAGTGATTTACAATTAAAAGTAGGTCTAATATATGTTGTACTTGAAAGATGGCAAAAAGACAATCCACTTGTGACATTAGTATGACTGGCTACTCCAGAGAAATCTTAATGTAAATCTGTGTGAGCGCACTGAATTGCTCTATTGTTCGATGGACTTTGGCTGCAAATTGTTCTGGATTTTATAGGATATTTGGGTGCTAATGGCTCATTTCTTATTGCACTCTTACGGCCATCCTACATCTTTTGGGCTGTCAACCACCAGTTGTATTTTGCCCCATTCGCAGTATCATAGTAAAGAAATATTAGATGAAGTTAAACTCCAGATGATCACAGGACTGACAATTTGTCTTCTGTATGAATATTATTTGCTAAGGCCCATTATTTTGGTGTTAAAAGATAGATGGAAAATGTTATTGACGCTGCAAAACAGAACGGATCTGTCATTTGCTCACTAATTGCCCATAGGACTTAATCATTCTGGGCCAAAGTGGTTAGGCACTGGACTGTGATTCAGTGGGCCTGTGTTCAGGGCCTGGCTCTGCCACAGATCTCCTGTGTAACTCACTAACCTGACTTCTTCAGAGGTATTTAGGTGCCTAAATCTCTTTGACAAGCTGGGCTTTACTCTCTCACTCTCCAATTCACCAAGGTACTTGGGCACACTGATATGAATTGGGCTGCTTGTGGGCTTGAAGTTAAGCACATGTTTAGTACTTTGCTTAATCGAGGAGTCTGAGGGTAGAACCCTGCGTGGATACCACATTGGTACCCGCATCTACATCTGCAAAAATGATCCATGAATATCCACATCCTGACCTACGGATTGGATACCTGCTGATACGAAGTGAATATCTGCACATTTCCAGGGTTCTAGCACAAAATTTGTATCTGCATCTGCAGCCAGTCACAAAAGTGAGCTGCGGATATCGCATCCAGATAGCAGCAGATATCCACAGATTTGCAGGACTCTACTCTAAGCCCTTATCTATCAAAATAGTCACTGTGCACTATAGCTGTCCCCTGTGCTCGCTACCTCCAGTGGTCACAGTGCAGTACTGCAACCCTCCAATCAGCCCCCTCTTTTTCTCTCGTATGGAAAACAATCAAATTTCAGGCACCTCCTGTTTTTCTGGCACAACCAAAACCTGACCTTGCTTTAAGTTAGAATAAGAGAAAGAGGCATATCAAATTTGGTGGTCCTAGCTCTTAATGTTTAGGAGGAGTTTTTGAACAAATGGACTCGCAGACAAAGATTCACGGGCAGACGCACAAATCTCTGAAATATCTATCTAGAAAACTGGCTTTAGAACAGTTTTACTTGCACTGTTACATTTACCAATGGAAGAGAAAATAATATAAACCTAGCTGAAATCAAATTAAAAGTATTCATACAAGGTTTTGCATTACTTAACATCATTCCTTCAGTCAAACCAGTACAAGTTTGGGAGTAGGCCAAGCTTAAATTTCTAGCCTTTTTCCTTGTGAAAATAGGCTTAAAAATGTAAAGTGGTGTAATGAGATTCCTGGGGTTCAAATGACCAATTATCCAGGTTCTCCTGCAGCAGGAATCTAAATCTGGAGTGCATCCCAGAGAATCATCTCTCTAACTCCTTCCAAAATGCTTAGCTCGACACTGTGTGAAATGCTACGAACATGTTAACCAGGAATCGATTACATTTGGAGCAATGGGGTGACACATCCAAAAAGTTGTCTCTCTCGCTCTCGCAGAAATGGCTGCGACTGGATCTGATTGTTGACATTTTCAGTTCTGCCTGAAGCAATAACGGGCCTGGCTGGGATTCACCGTAGACAGCTGTCATGCTACGAGTGTATCTATGGCAGCTGCTGGAAAAGAAACATTCCTCTTCCATCCCCTGCCAGAGATACTAGGATTGCATAGAATTGTACATCATGCAGCCCCTGCCCATGCCAGTTGCTCCAGCAATGTATGAGGGGGAAGAGAGGAGGCAGGACCAAGCTGCTGCCTCACTGAGTATAAGTCTTGCTGAAGCCACTAGTTCTACCTTAGTGTCAAATCTACAGAGCCAGTACAGGGGAACAACCTGAAGCCCTGTTCCTCTCTCACCTGACAAGGGGAACCCCTTCTCTCACCTCATCGCAGGGATTTGTTCCCTGATCTGTTAAAATATTGTATTATCATAACTAACTGGTGCCCAGACACTATGGTGTTGGGCTCTTTAAACAATAATGGCAGGCAATGCTGCAGGATTTGGCCCAATAATGATTAGTTGTAGTGGTATTATAGTAGTGGCTAAAAACCCCAACCAGGGTCAGGGACCTGTTTGTGCAAGGCACTGTACAAACACACAGTAAGAGAGAGTCCCTGTCACACAATGCTGAAAATCTACATAGATAAGACAGCGGGGAAAAGGCAGTATTATTATCCCCTGCATGACAGCTGAGGCCCAGAAAAGTTATTTGACTTTCCCAAGTTCATACATGAGATCTGTTGCCTGGTGAGGGACGTCTGAGGCCATGTCTTCCGAGGCTCAGTCCAATGACTTAACTACCTTCCTCTCAGTAATAACAATCAGCATCTGTACAGCACTCTGAACTAGTAAACAGCTATGCAAGGGCTATATTTATTGCTATAACAAATGACACCTTGCTCGCTGTGTGCAAATTCATTTTAGAATTTCCTGAAGGGCCTTGCTGGCACTAATGCACCTGGATAAATTTGTGGCAATAACCTTTCCCTCATCTTTGCACAATAGCAGGCATCTGGAGTTACTGAGATACAAATCTTGTGGGTGTGGGTCAAGTTTATTCTTTAATTAATTACGGTGTAACAACTGTCTGTTCCAACACAAGAATCATTTGATGTAAACATTTTTTGCATCACACCTTCTTAGTGTGGTGATGCTTCGGAATAATGCTTTTAAAAGAACATCCTTGAGTGATCTGCCCACAACTTTCCCTGTTAGCTTCTCCTAAATGTCTCTCTGATGCTCAGGTCACCCTGTTCACCCGAAATCAAAACAAAAATCCTGGTCTGAACAAGCTCAGGAGTCAGTGATGTCAGTTCTGAACATAAAGCGATCCCCATGATATTATCAACTCCATTTGTTCCTCCTGTCTTTGAAGCACTATGTAGTTCACAATGGCACTAAATTTGGAAGGTTTTTATCCTGGCGCTTTCTTGTATAAGCCATGGGGCACACGACAATGGAATAGAAACTTGAATGGGCTTGTTGAAAAGACAGACTGAAATAACTCATCTGCAGCACAGCAATACTTCACGAAGGCTGTGTCCACACTAGCCTTTTCTCCCTAGGATTTCTCAGCACCACAAGGGGAAATGCTAGTGCAGAGACAATGCTCAAGCCACGGCCAGCACTTTAATCACTGTGTTATTTAGCCTTGCTCAAAGCAGGCCTGCGCTATACAGCATTTGGAAGGCTGGGACTTACCTCAGCCCTGTCCACACTAGCACTCTCGCCTTCGCTACTATCGGTGGGCTGCATATTAGGGAAAACTGGCTAGTGTAAATAAAGCTATTGGGTCTGACCCTGCTACTTGTGCAGGCATGGGCACTCCTTACATGGGAAAGCAGTCCATTGACTTCACTGACCTATTGCCAGTGTATGGCGGGTGCGGGGTCAAACCCTATTTCCCTTCAAGTTTGAGGTGCCTTTCCCATATACTCGCTTTGTGCCGGCAGAAGGACTGGCACCATGCCATGCCGTGCTCTTTGTCTGAACAAGTCACAGCCAAAGTAGCAATACAATTCCCCCAAAATTCAAAAACCTTCCTCACAGGTATCGCTGGTGTCTATAAGCCTAATCCAGAGAGGAGTGGAGCACCCACAACTTCTGTTGCAGTCCGGATGCTTTCAGCACCCCGCAGCACCTCTCTGACTTAAAAGCTTAGGATCCAGGATATTAATGGTATGAGTCCAGCTAAAGGGCTTGGCAACTGTTCTTACGCCTGTAAATCTATTTGAAATCATAATCGGAGTTTTATTTAGAAAGTAAAATAGACACACACCGAAGCACTCAGAGTGCCGAGCAACAATCACAAAGCCAATTTCTCATTCATTAATAAAAGAACAGGCTGACCTCAACAGGCAAGGTAGATAAATAAAAGGCAACAGAATAAAACAGCCGCCGCCTGAGTGGTAGTCATTTCAAAACACCTCAGAAAACAATATCTTTTTTGGAAGGGTTTTTTTTTTTAAAGCGGGGGAGAGATTAAATGAACCACATTTTAGGATCAGAGGGGTAGCCGTGTTAGTCTGAATCTGCAAAAGCGACGAGGAGTCCTGTGGCACCTTATAGACTAACTGAAGTGTAGGAGCATAAGCTTTCGTGGGCAAAGACCCACTTCGTCAGATGCATGTCTGACGAAGTGGGTCTTTGCCCACGAAAGCTTATGCTCCTACACTTCAGTTAGTCTATAAGGTGCCACAGGACTCCTCGTCGCTTTTGCAGATTTTAGGAGACAGCCAGTTGCACCAGGTTGGGGCTGCCACTGCAACAGTTTGAGCACCTACTGACGTCAGGCATGATAGTGGAACCCCCCAAACCCCACAGGATCTGAGAGTTCACGATCCCCTCAGGTTAGGGTAAAGGAGGAGGGGGATCTCAAATATAACCAGGGCCAGCCCCATTCAGAGCTACCTCATTCAATACAGCTAATTTAGACTGAATCCACTACTCAGTATGATCCGGATAGCTCAAACCCTTTCTGGCAATGGTGACTGCTGCTCGGAGAAAGCTGCAGGCAGCAGATCAGCCTCCCTGATAAACCTGTGTAGAGGGAATTGCACCAATTGAGCCTCGAGGTCAGGAGGATGCGCATTGCCACTGCCAGATAGACTCGAGATAAATAAGGGGATAACCGCACACAAATCGCGTAGCTGAAAACTGCAAACGAAAAGGGGGGGGGCAGATCCTCTGCTGGTGCAAACTGGCACGTTTCATTGCCATGGGGCCAAGAGACAGTAGCTGAAGACCTGCCTCACAATGTTTTCTTTATTTGTACAACTTGCTTTATTGTCAGACCTTCCGTTACACAGCTCAGAAAAGAATCTGATGTATATTAAGGTCAGACCTTCCGTTGGACACATGCCCCAGAGAAGTGCGTGTACACAGAGAGGGAGAGACTATATGTATTCTAAGGTGCTCAATTGGCAAGGGTGTCATTTTGACACCGAACAACAGCACTGCATCATTATCAACGTCCCCACCCCAGTCTGCTAAAAAAACACTGATACTAACTGCATGCCAGAAATACCGAGTCCCCACAAAACCTCTGCTGTATCAAGTCTCTTTTTGTCTGATTCACTCGATCTTTGGCAGCACTCCAAGTTTTAGGTAGGAGGGGGGGCGAGAGAACTTCCTGAGCATACCAACAGCCTCATTTTGATCTGTGATACTGAGCACTCATTTCCACTTCACAGGCTGGGCTGAGCAGTGCCACAGAGAGACAAATCCCAGACGTGGAAGGAGAGTGGTGTGGGGAGGAAAGATGAAAGCAGAAAAGAGCTGCATTTATTAAGCTGTTTTTCTTTCAGTGAAAAGAAGCATTTATCAGTGATTTCATACATCATGTGAGAGGTGGCTTCCTGCCAATTTCCAGGGATGCAAACAACCCATTGACATCATATGCTAAATATAGAACAGTCCTTGCTTTAGGTGAATAAATAATGCATCTGCAAAGGCATAGGTCTTCAGTTACACATTTATTATGATCAGGCTGTCAGGTTCATATAATCAGAAGAATAATGCTCAATCCCAACAAGGAATGATAGGCAAAGAACTCAAAACAATTACAGACAATAGCTGATTACACCCGTCTGCTGCTGATTTCCTTGTTCATTTGTTTGTCGTGCCGCTGAAATGATATGTAGCTGTAAACCACGTTCTAGCTTTTCAACACAGATCTGTTGCTGTCCCTCCCTTTTCCTTCAAGCCAGGCTGTAAAGATGAGAGTAGGTGGAGAGGTTATGACTAAAGCACGTTGCCAAAAATGTGGAAACTTCATTAGCTCTTCCTGGGGGGAGTGATGGGGAACAATATGATAAAATTATGCTAGCAGTAAAATAGCAGCCTGTGTGAATCTAACGGCTTTAATGCAAGGGGCTTTCCAAACTCATTCAGAAACAGTTTTTAACTGATGTCATCCAGTGCTAATCACTTTTGATTCCTTTAATATTTTTATTTAAGGGCACCTGTAACTAACAAGCAGGTAACCAAGAGCTGTAGTTGGCTCTCTGGTAGCTAAGTGATGTCCCTGAAACAACCTGAAGAAGGATTAAGATTCATAATAAAATCCAACTAATATTATTTTCTCCTTTCAAACCTAAAGCACCAGAGAGGAGAGAGAGTCTCTGAAACCATTCTTAATGAGGGGAAATGGAAAAAGTAGAGCAAAGAAATAAGAGGACCATGCACCATAAGAGCTGCCGCAAGGTGTTGGATCAATGACAACATCTGCATGAATTCTTTTTCACGTGGTCTTGGATACAATAAAGATTGTTACTATGGAAACTGGTGTAAAAGCACCAGTAAAAGAAGGCTAGAACTGAAAGATGAAAAGTAAGAAAGATAATATTTTTAGATGAAATATAAGGAATGCAATGAAATGACATAATCCAGGCTTATTGTTTGCATCAGTGCTCAGTAACATATTGTGGTTTCTGCTCTGGACTGCTGAATGAAAAACTGTTACATTTTGTGAATGATAAATAATGCAGTAAAATTTGAGGTCAGGAATTATGATTACCATACTGTCATAAACAGAAGCATTTAATACACCATGCAGCTGTGGATTCATCATGCAGCGTGAGAAATATTGTGCCAACGATCATAATATTCTCAGAAAGTTATAATGACTCACTCTTTTATTGTTATTAAGAAGCAAAGTGCAAATAATTATATGCACATTTTATGTTTTGGATATAGAGAAGCCTTTTATAGAAGAAAAACATGGCCTAATTTTCAAGTGTGTTGAGCACCCACAGCTCATAATGTATTCAAAGGGAGTTGCAGATACTCAGCACTTCTGAAAATCAAGACATATATTTTGAGTCAGAAAGTCTCATCAATTTCCATAATATCAAATGTGCATAAATTGTTTGCTGTGCTCCTTAATTAGGGCCTGATACTGTTCAGAGCTCAGCACCTCCAGAAGGGTGATGAAGATACTCAGCATCCATCTATTATGGCTCTGATTTGGGAAAAATTTTAAGCACGTGCCTAACTGCTTACCTGAACTAGGCCTTTGGTGGGAGCTGAGGGAAATGAGAATTTCTGAAAAGAATCAGTATACATATTTAAGTCTTTTGATATAAAATCTAGGTACTTACATTTAGGCATGTGAGTTCAAAATTCTTAGCCTCGGTGCTTAAAGGATCATAGAATACTAAAACTGGAAGGGACCTCAAAAGGTCATCAAGTCTAGTTCCCTGCCCTCACAGTAGGACCAAGCACCATAGAAAAGGAAGGGCATGTGCATGCTCATGTCAGAGGGAAAGGGGGCATGGGCATCAAAATATTGGTGTGTGGAGCCTGCTGTACACAGGAGACTTGCATCGTTATTCCAGTCACAGCACCCTCGGTAATGTTACAAGGGCAAACCCAAAGGAACGCATTTCTTAAGACTGAAAAACTTTCAGCATGCTCACTACCCTAGGATAACGATCAGTAAATGCCACGCTCAGAGTATAACAACTGTCAGTGCCATTGAATACTGTCACTAGACGTGCTGGGACTGAAAGTCCCAAACCATGTAGCTAGCCACAGACACTACCAGGAAAGCATTGGGTAAATGACAGCCTTAGTTTTGCTGTAGGCCAAGTAAAACATGTAACCAATTGTTTCCACACTTCTGATCAGGCTGGGAGTTGGCCATTAAGCAAGTGCAAAGTATGCTTGTGACAGGTACTGCAATTCCATGTATCTCTGGGGTCAACTTCTGTGTACTGTTTTAGGCAAAGGGTTGCATTCTACTCCTTTGAGGTAGGTTACCTTTGCTCATCCAGGAACTAAAAACATTTGGGGAAAGGGTTGATTATTGCAGTCACTGGGATTTTAAACAGCTCCAGAACAGTACCACCGTTAGGGAGGGTTTGCATATACTAGTCCAAGCAGGTGCCAGAGGCCAAGGAGACAAAGAAAGAACTTTTTTTTTTGATTCAGCTAAAAGTCCTGAACTTTGGTCAAGGGGATGGCCCAAACCCTGCTAAAAGGCTGGAAAGACTGGAGAACCTGTGTGGTCTCCATGGGATTGAAAGGGAGTTACTGGTAAAATATTTACATCCTGGTTTCATTAAATTTGTTTTCTCTGTATGCTTTTATCTTGGAATAGACTTTTATCCTGGAATGTACTTTGCTCTGGAGCAGCTGGTGGTCACTGGTATGTCCCTGTCCTTCAAGTGAAACTAAAGAGCAGAGGAATTGTTTGACCTACTGGAGGTAATTAGTGAGTCCCAGGGGACTGCAGTCTGAAACTCCTAGACAGGGGAGAGGACAGGGGCATAGGTCCCTGCTCAGAGAGAGGTGATGACTGGAGGCCTGAGAGATTCCTGCAGCTGACCATGCAAGTGGCAAGAGGTGCAGTGACCCTGAAACTGTGACAGCACTTATATAAGCAGCACAGCAGGAGCACAAACAAAATAGGAAGAAATAATAAGAACTGGTCTGTGATGCAGGGTTTAGCGAGTGGGAGACACTGGATTGCAGACACTAGGCAAAGGAACAGAGAATGAGTGGGGTGAGAGGGGGAGAGCACCACAGACTATTGTTAATGGGGGGATTGCTGACAGCAGTTTGATATAAGAGCATCAGCTAAAGGAATTTATGAACACACAGGTAGCAGAGACTTATGATTTCCACGAGGAACAGACTAACCTGACTCTCTGTGTACCTCAGAAAGAGTGGATCAAATCATTACCTGAAAAATTATCTCAGTCCCGCCTGAGGTAATTTTTGGACAAGTCAGTTCAAAGTTACTTTATTGGCATGACTATAATACATGCATTGCCAAAGCTAATATAGAATACAAATTAAATGATAAATTAGACTAACTATTGTCTCATCCTCATCCAACACTAACATTGTAAGCTGAAGAACCCTTGCCTCCTTCTTCCAAAAAAAGGAAAGAAAAGCATGAGAAGAGCCAAAAAAAGAGCAACTAGAAGAAAAAAAGTGATTCTATTTAGTGTTGGATGTTGCCTTGACTACAGAAAGCCATTGCGTTTCAGCTGGACTTAACTAACCCATCCAGGGTAAAATCTTGTATCTCAATTTAGCTGGTCAAATTGTGACTGAAACACCTGTCTTTTTTAATGCTCTAGCTTAGACAAGAGCGTAGGGTACAACTTAACTAGCTAAAACAGAGCTTACAAGTTTACAACAGGGAAAAGGTTCAGTGTAAGTTGGGTTTTGCTAGCACTCATTAGCTAAACCTGACCTAAATGCAAGTGCTTTTCCTAGGACAGCCAAAGACTTTGTTTCTCTTAAGGGATCCATTGCTATCCTAATCTCTGCTGTGTTAATCAGCAATCATGTGCCATTTTCAAGCTTAGATGGAATTGAAGTTGCATCAGAAAAAGCTCATATTTGGCCACAATTTTCACTTGTATTACCTACCTAACCAGCTAGAAGCCAGATCTCTTATGAGACAGGACAGTGACAATGTTCCTTCCATTTTTTTCCATCTATGTGCAGAAAAAATTTTGGTATGTGCACCAAGACAAGTGTGGGTATGCACCACCAATAGCAACACATGCTGCTGGCTGTGGTTGCTCTGCTAATCAGCTGGGCATCTCTGAATTGCTTCTGAGTGGCTGCCAAGCGCACAGTGTACAGGGAACGTTGGTGACAAACACCTATTGCTGCTGCAGAGGCTATATTAGGTCATCTATCGTCACTGGTTTTAGCAGCCTGAGAAAAGCAGCAGGTGTCTGAATGAAACCAGTTGTCATTCCTTAGGTCAGGGCCTCTTCCTCTTTCCATTCAACCATCCATCTATAAGACTATGAGGGTCAGACCCATCAAGTCTCACCTTGTGCAGTGCAGGACTCCCTTCACCAAGAGATAAAGACTATATATTTTGAGACTCTATGCTCTTTATGGCGGGAATAGTCTCTTCCTCTTTGTAAGCCACCTAGCTCATTCTGGGCACTGCCATGAACTAAATAATAATAGCCTGCTCCTTCCCTTTCTTACAGCTCAGTCCTTTGCCTTCCCTCCTTTCCAACCTTCCCTGGATCTACTTTGTCCCTCCATACCCACTCTACTCTCATGGGGGTGCCTAGGAGCTGCTACCAGTCTGAGGGGCTCCACATTGTAGTACACACCTGAAAGAAGTACTCAGTTATGCAGGTCTTCTAAAGAGATTGGCTGGAATCTGGATTTTCATTTGTTCAGCAAAGCTAGGGTTTATTGCAGGGAGGTCTAAAGAATGGGTGAGTTACAATCCTTTCACTTAACAAAAACATGACACTGACGAGTTAGGTTTAGTTTTGATCAACAGGACAGGTGAAGTTTGGGCCAGTCAGCCAGATCACATATTTATAGAGCCAATTTATGCAGCTTCAGTTGAGATTTGCCAGGACCCAGCTGAACAATTAAAGTAAAGCTTGACTAAGTCTCAGGCCTTACTTAACATAGCCCACTTAAAGCTTTGCCTTCCATGAATAAAATTAATTATTCTCACTGATTTCTTAATCAGCCTTATCCTCAGAGGTGTAAATTACAGTGACAGATGTATAATCAGAGAAGTCTTCCAAATTAACCTTTAAAAAAAAAGGAAGGTACTCAATGATGGCTGTACTAAGCAAGGCCCATCTATCTATAACAGCACAACAGCAGTACTAACAATGCCAGGCAAAACCCTGCTGAGAAATGGCCACGTCTAAGAAGTAAGCCATCTTTTACTAAAGCTAGAGGCCGCTGACTAGACCAGCTATCATTCTTTTATCAGGAACTTGTCTTCCACTGGAATAGCCCAGTCCTGTAGCGTACTAAATACTCTCAACAAAGCATTTCAGCTCAAATTTTTAAAATTATTTAGGTGCCTGACTCCTGAGATCACACTGACCTTTAAGCGCATTGTATTCAATGGGAGCTGAGGGCAAACAGCAACTCCCAGAATTGGGCTCAGAAAGGGTTCACCTGATATCAATAGGGCTACGGATGTTAATAAACATAAGTAAGTGTTTTGCTTCAGCAAAGCATGAGTGCTCAGCACTTTGCAAAATCAAACACAGAGGGAGCACGTATTCATTTTTTTAAAATTGTATCCTTTGCTATATATGGTTGTAACTATTTTCTTCCACTATTTGATCTGAGGAAGTGGGTCTGGCCCATGAAAGCTCATCATCTAATAAACCATCTTGTTAGTCTTTAAAGTGCTACATAGTCCTGTATTTTGCTACAGAGGGAGCAGACTGAGCTCCTTCTGACACCTCACTCTGGCATGAAAAGAAAAAGACTAAATTACCCAAAGAGCAGCAGGTTAACTTTGTTGCTGCTGCTAGAACAGTCTGATGTTTTGGGTGAGTTTTCCAGGTATCTTGCGTGCCCTTCCAGTTTTTCTTAGAATAAACTGTCCTCCAAGAGATGGAGTTAGTCTGGAAGCTGAAAGGAGAAGGAAAATAATCACAACATTTTGGAAGCTGCAGAATCTCTTACCAACGGTCATCTTCTGTTAAGAGCTAGTGTTCCACTCTTTCAAAGGTGATCTACCTGGTACATGACACAGCTCACAAACAGTTTAAAGCATCCATCCAGTGACCAATGTCTGCATAGGATATAAGAATATTTAATTTTTTTCTGCCCTAGAAATGTGTATGTACATAATTTTGTAAATACATACCTAATAAAAATGGGGGGGGGTCTAAGTTAACAGAGATTCAAGTTTAAGAATTAAAACTCATAATTGGATAAGTTTCAAAAAATTGTTAGTTAAACCACTGCACCCCATAAGAGTTTTGGATGTGCAAGAAGTAAAGTATTGGGCCCAACCTGCTATTTTATGCAGATACCGTTTTATAATATGAAATAAAAATAAAATGGATTCCAGAAAATGTTAAATATTTAATGATGTAATTAAGCCTTATTAATGTAATGTTCTTTATTTTGCAAATTAAAATTTCACAAGAATTCGTCAGCTCTTTATTTTTCATTACTTAGTCTGGGAGTCTGTCCTATTTATGTGTTGTGAGTCTTTATAAACATTTGATTGATGTTAAATGTTTCAAATAAAAAATCAGTTTATATTTTAGTTGTCATGGCTATATGGAAATATTATTAATATGAGTCAATATTTATAATGTGCATTACTTCCTAATATTTTTTGATATTTTTATTGCCATATAGGACAAATATAGTTCATTACAGATGAAAAATGGTTTAATCTTGAGGTTCTTTACAAGGATCTTGTAAACAATTAGTTTTTAGTGCTCCTTTGGTTCTGCTTCCCCTTTGACTGGTTCACAACACCCCACTGCATGCTTCCCTGCTCCTTTTCTTTCCTTTTGCCACTATCTCTGCTTTCCTCCAGGTAGCCTTCTGGTACTCCCGGAAACCCCTTCCTAATGCAGTCCACCGTATATAATGCCATTCTCTTCTCCTTCAAGCTCTTCTTTAAAACAGGTGTCTTTGTGACACCTATGTATCTTAAAAATGAAATAAAAACATCTCTACTTTTGAAATAATGATGGTTAGTGATCAGGGGCGGCCCCAGACTAGCTGCCAGCAACTGGCGCCCTAGGTGAACCATGCAATCGGTGCTCCCCTCCCCCAACTCCAAGGGCAGATATCGACTGAGGATTTTGGTTCTGTGCTGGGGAGAGGGGGGGCTGGGGATGGAGTTCTCTGGCTGGTTGCCGAGGGGCTGGTGGCCTGGGGATGGAGTTCGGGGGCTGGGGGCCGGGGAGAGGTAACAGGGTGCCAGTCGGGGGAGAGAGTCCCCTGCATCTGCCTCCTCCCAAGATCCCACCCCCCCAGAGAGAAGCCGGCATGCGCCTCTCTTGGGGTGACCCCCCCCACCGCAGCGCAGGGGAAGCCCCCCCACCCCGCATTCCTTCTCCCCCGGGGCCAACTTCCCCTCCTGTGAGGCAACCCCCCCCCCCCCGCGTTCCTCCTCCCCTGGGGCTGACCCCCCCCCCCCAGCACAGGGGAAACCCCTCCCGCGCGCTGCCTCTCCCAGGATTTACCCCCTTCCTGGATGCAGGGAAGTTGTGCTCCAGGTAAGGCACCGGAAAGGAAAGGGGAAATGGAAGGGGCAGGGTTTTGGCGCCCCATGTAACTTGGTGCCGTAGGCGGCTGCCTAGTTTGCCTATAGGCACGGGCCGCCCCTGTTAGTGATTTGTAGCAAGTTGCCAAGCGAGGCTCCTGTATAGGAATGTAAGATTGCTCTGATGAGCCCCCCCTAAACTCAGGATCTAGGCCGTTGTAGGAAGATGCAGGTATTACTACTGACAGGTGGATCTTAGCTCCAGAAAGGACAGTAGAGGGGAAAGGAATTTGGGGCAGAAATACCTCAAGCTGGGATAGAGAAGGCTCTGCTGGGAACTCTGCTGGGAACTCCAGCTAAGTTTGAGGAAAAAGTTGAACTTAGATAAATGTACTGTTATTTGAGTTACTCATATAGCCAAACACCCATGTGGACTACAATGCAATGTACTTGGAACAGGCTGGGAATACTTACACTTTGGCTGTGTCTAGACTGGCCAGTTTTTCTGGAAAAATCAGCCGCTTTTCCAGAAAAACTTGCCAGCTGTCTACACTGGCCGCTTGAATTTCCGCAAAAGCACTGACGATCTCATGTAAGATTGTCAGTGTTCTTGCGGAAATACTATACTGCTCCTGTTCGGGCAAAAGTCCTTTTGCTCAAAACTTTTGCGCAAAAGGGCCAGTGTAGACAGCTCAGATCTGTTTTCCGCCCCGATCACAAAAATGGTGATCGGGGCTTTTTTGCGGAAAACCGCGTCTACATTGGCATGGACGCTTTTCTGCAAAAAGTGCTTTTGCGGAAAAGCGTCCGTACCAATCTAGACACTCTGTTCTGAAAATGCTTTTAACGGAAAACTTTTCCGTTAAAAGCATTTCCGGAAAATCATGCCAGTCTAGAGGTAGCCTTCAACTTTAGTTTAGCAACAATATCTGAGTGTGGATCACAGATGTGTGCCCTGCTAACCAAAGCAAGATCTTATTGTTGTAAGCCTTACTCCTCTTTCCTTTGTTTTTCTCATCACTTACCATGCTTAGTTAGGCTAGGTCTAGACTGCAACGTTTTTGTGGGAAATGCTACGCAAAATGTGCTCCGCTTTTTCCACTTTTTTTTTCGGAAGAAGATTTTCCGCCATTTGGCCCTGCCTAGACGGGGCCAAACGGCGGAAATGCCTCCTCTTTTGGCGAAAAAAAGCAGAGCAAATGTGTTCCTTGGACACAGCGGGGTTTTTGCGGGATATCTCTGGTATCCCTAAGTCATACTGAACTACATTTGACTGCTCACTGGGGTACAGATAAAATTCATCATGAATATGTGTGGCAAGACTGGGTCTTTGGACTGTCACTTTAGGGGCATGTGTCTGATCCTGGACCATTACTATAATCCTTACTTTTACTGGTTGTTTTATTGATGTCAGTGGATCTATTTTTGTGAAAAAGGGTTCCAGGGTCAGGTACCATGTCTTCCTTCGGGATCCATGGGCAAGTCTCTTAAACTTGCTGAGCCTCAGTTTTTTCATCTGTGAAAGGGATAATGATACCTGACTTTGTTTATAAACCACTTTGGGATTCTCAGAGGAATATGCTACATAAGTACTAAGTATTATTATCAGAGCTAGAAAAAACACACCGGCTCCGGGTTCATAGAAATTTTACCTGAGCAAATTCACAGAATGTGCAAAATAGCTGTTGGCTCACTCCCTGGAAAGGAAAGAGCAAACCAGCCAAAGAAGAGAGCGGACCAGCCAAAGAGCCATTGAGTCTTTAACAGCTGATGAAGGAAGGAATTAGAGAATTCCTTGGCCTGTTCCCTTCATGCAGAAATGGGGGGTAAGGAGCTGCTAGCCCTCTTTGGAGGGCAGCATCAGAAGAGCCCGACAGAAAGGTAGGGACCAGTATTAGTTGATTTGGGGTGCAGAATTCATTGATTTATTGGGGGCATTATTGGTGGGGTACAGCTTTCGGTGGGACAGAAATTAGTTTTACAGGGCGTCCCTGCTATAAGTTACCCCGGTATACATCCGTTCTGCACTAAACTCATTGATGTTTGTAGGAACAGATGCGTTATAAGTCCCCCCATTCCTTGCTCTTAAGTCGTGCAAAAAAAACCCCAATTTGCACAAACGGAAGTCATCTGTGGGAAAAAATTTCTCGCTTTAAGTCCAAGATTTTTTGAACATATCTTGGACTTATAGCCTGTACTTAGGAAAGGGCAGAATTGGTTAGGGGACAGAAGTGTTTTATTTTGGTATTTCCTAGCACTTCACATTTTCTTGGCACAACACTGATCTTGCTTTAAGTTAGGATAAAAGGAAGCTGCATACTAAATTTGGGGGTCCTAGCTCCTCCCATTTAGGAGGAGTTCTTGAACAAACAGATTCACAGATGTATAGATAGATGGATAGATAGATGGATAGATACCTATGTACAAAGGCCAAAGTTGCTCTTAGAAGTTAAGTGCAGCATCTCCTTCCATTTCAAGTGCCCCTTCTCCTGCTTTTTCAAATGAACTGGATTTTTTTAAGAGTCCCCTGCCAGCCCACTCTAACTCAAGCAACTGCTGTGTGGTATTTTCCGATGGACCAAAAGCACCACACTTGTTGTATGTATGTATGTAGGACATAGTATCCAAAAAGTGGTGCATCCATAGTGCTTATATTCATATAGCTAGTTCTGACGCCCCAAGGAGCATTTAAGATGCTACCTGCATTGGCATTCTAGAGAAAAAAAGCAGACGACACATTTTGACAACATGCCTATCAATATTACAGATATTGCTCCATACTGCACACATTCATACTTATTTCCAATTCTGACTGAGTGCTGTTTGTCATACATGCTAGTGCTTTGCCTGCAGTAAACAAATAAGGATCTAGAAGTCTCTGACAATGGAAGACAAAAATATTTGCATCCTGTCTGCACTACAGCTTCCACTGGTGAATGTGCACCAGTGGAGAATTACAGCTCCCAGGTTTCCTAGCATAGATGCAAGCAGCCCTAGTATCAATTCAATTTTACTTGCCTAGTTTCCACTGCAGCATGTCTAAGAAGCTTCATTAAGTTTACATGGGATCCAATTCTCCATTGCCTTGCACCTTGCATGTCATTTATACCAGTACAAAGTGAAGTAAAAATCCCACCAACTCAGAATGGAAGGGTTTAAACCCACTTTGTAGCAGTGTAAATTAATATGCCAGGTGAAGGACAATGATGAATGGAGACCACAGTGCTTGGAGAACTGGTATGGCCCTAATATCCTTTCAATCAATTATATCGGCAGGAAGCAAACAAGTGATGCCAAATCTATATTAATTAAGCAATAGAAGTGTCAATAATTTTTTTCACTTTAAAACACATGCCATTATTTCTGAAATGTGGCAGCTTGGCAGCCAGATTTCCTACCTCTCTGTTCTGGCACCACCTTCTATGGTTTTAAGTTCACTTAGTGTTTTAATTTTTTAGCAGGATGAGCCAACAACACACTGTAACAAAAGGCTGGCACGCCCACTATCATAATCTGCAACTCCCAAGTGCGATATAAGCAGAGAAAAATTAACTGAACTTATAAAGATTTAAGTGCTGGAGGTAAAAGTAACCGTCTGAGGGTATGTCTACACAGCAAAGTTATTTACAAATAACAGCCGTTATTTTGAAATAACTTTCCTAGCATCTACACAAGCCAACTGCTATTTCAAAATTAATTCGAAACAGCAGAGGACTTATTTCGAAATTGGTAAATCTCATTTCACGAGGAATAGCGCCAATTTCAAAATTGCTATTTTGAAATAAGCGCTGTGTGGATGCTTATTTTGAAAGAGGTGGCCTCCAGCCCTTCCCAGGGTGCCCTGCTGGCCGCCCTGGCCACAAGGTAACTTCTGACCTGATGCCCTGCTGGAACCGGCTGGCCTTGAATGTGATTCAGCGTCCAATCAGTGTGGCTGCGCCATTTTGAAATAGCAAAAAGCTATTTCAAAATACATTGTGTGTAGACATGTTATTTCAAAATAAGATATTTCAAAATAACTATTTCGAAATTAGATATTTCGAAATAATGTTGTAGTGTAGATATACCCTAAGTGAGTGCTTGCTATCAAGAATGTATACTGATTTTCATTAATATTCCCTATGCTTCAGACATATATTGAATGTGGCATTCCAGAGAACTGAAACCTCTTGGTTTTCAAGAAGGTTTAATTTGGAAAAGGGACTGAACAGTGGAGCTCCAAAGTTTGCATCGGATACAAAATTATTCAGTACAGCAAAATCCAAAGCTGACTGTGAGGAGTTACAGGGAGATCTCGCAAAACTGGGTTGCTGGGCAACAAAATTGAAGGTGAAATTCAACATCAATATGTGCAAAGTACAGGTAATGCACATTGAAGAACATACCTATACAGATAGATTCTAAATTAGCTTTTACCATTCAGCAAACAGATCTGGGAGCCACTCTGGAGCCTTCTCTGAAAACTTTAGCTCAGGATGTCTGAAAAGGTTCAGAGAAGGGGAATAAAGCTGATCCAGGGTATGGAACAGCTTCCATAGCAGGAAAGACTAAAAAACATAAGGGCTGCTCATGTTAGAAAATGGACAACTAAGGGGAAAAGTGATAGAGCTCTATAAAATCATCAATGGTCTAGAAAAAGGGAATATTAAAGAGTTATTTCCTTTTCCCACAAAACAAAAACCATATGAAATTAATAGGCAACAGGTTCAATACAAACAAGAGAAATACTTTTTCCATACAACTTACCTGTGGACCTCATGGCCATGGGACGATGTAATGGCCACAAGTATAACAAGGCTCAGAAAAAGAACTAAGTAAGTTCATGGAGGGTAATTCCATCAATAGCTATTGACCGAGATGGTCAGAGACACAGCCCCATGTTCAGGGAGACCCTACACTCTGACTGAAAACATGAAGGGAAAACAGGGGTTCATCATTCCAACCACCCAGAAGCTCTGGCATTGGCCACCAAAAGACAGGATACTGTGTTAGATAGATCATGGGTCTGACCACTCTTACATTCTTATGCTGATTAAGCTGATGTTTAGCAAATTGCTTTTTTCCTGGTGTTGATGGAGGAATGTTCAGGCTGTGATAGACTAGCTAAAGTGTAAAAGTCATGTACGCATTTTTATTACCACAGCTGTTATGCAATGCACACAGAACCACTACAAAAGAAGGTGTTGAAACAGCATAGAATGTGTGTTGCCCCAAATCTTTCCAGATTGTGATGGCCACTTTGTGGATACTATGAAACCAAGGCTTGGCTAGGTGGGGAAATAAACTCTTGCATCAAAATGTCCCTGCAACCTCTGGTAAAGGACAAGCACAATAATATCCTTCTCAAAGCTAGTTCTTTAGCATGGATCTCAAAGTGCTCTTTGCCAAGATAAGAAAGCAGTTTTGATTATCCCTGTTTTAGAGAGAGAGAAATGGAAGTGTGAGGAGGTTAGTATCATGCCAAAACTAACAAATCAATTAAGTTGCAATGTAGGGAATGGAATTCAAGCCTCCTGACCCCAGTCTTATGTTCTGTTGACTAGTTACAGATTTCAATAAAGGGATATGGGCTGCATTTTTGTTGATTGCATTTGATTTGGGAGTGGGGAAATTGGTCCAAAAACTGGAAGACTGATAAGTTTGCTGGCCTGTGACAAGCATGCAATGTGCCACTGGCCACAACATACAGTCTCTCTGCTGATTTGAATAGGGGGGACTTTGGTTCCGGAACTACATTTCACATCTGCTGAAGGTTTCAGAATGTCTGAAAAGAAACAGAAGTGGGTTTCTTTGGGCTACAAAAACTGGCAGTGAGAGCTGGGGAAAACCTCTGATTAATACTTACATTAAAAACATACCACTGGGCAGAGGAACAGAAAAATGTAATTACATCCCACCTGATTATCGGAAGAAGTGCAGTGCCACTGTCTTCCACACAGTGTCCTGCTCTAGACTGTGTTGAACAGCTGGCAAGTCACCCTGGAGTGAGGTGAGTGAGGCCCCTTGTCCATAATGATCAGTTTCACTGTCATCTGTGTCACCACCATGCAGCTTTCTACAGCAGTGCCAGGACCACTAGACCAACTAGTGCTGTCACCACTGCATCTGTTTGCTTCTGAAGACCCAGCTACTTCTGTTTAGAAAGCATGATAAAGGAAGGCACTTGTACTTTAGGGATTGAAATTGGAACTGAAATCTATTCCTGGCCGTGACTATAAACTACATGCAAGGTCACAGAACAACAAAGAATGCCTGCCCTATTGATATGTTGTTAGATGCTGCTGTTGCTGTTTCTCTGGCAGTGACCGTTTGCTTATTCACCTCCTCCCATATGCAGTACCCTCCAACCTTTGCCCACCACCCAAGTTTTATGACCCCAAAATGAGATGCCGTTCACAACTGATCACCAGATCTTCACAAAAACAATCCTCATCTCGTGTATAATCTTGGTCATCAGTGAAACAGCAAATTATCTTGACTAGGCTTCAGAGTTACTACTCCACTGAGATTAATGGAAATGTTTCACTCCACCTTAAGAATTACTGGTTTAGGTTGTGTGCAGACTTGTCAAACACCATTGCTTTGGCTTAGATCTGTCTCACATTCTGAAAGCTATTTTCACAACATCCTATTTCCACAACTACAAGGGCTAGAGATTAAATTTTGTAAATGAAAGTTCAGAATCTGGTGCACAAGATGGCAGCCACTACAGTAGAATCTCTCTCCATTTGGAAGAGTTTTTGTCAGCAGACAAGTAGGAAAAGCATGGATTGTCAGCCTCTTTTGGTATGTTACGTGGAATCTGAAAACAAAACAACTACCTTTGAGCAACATTATTCTTATCAAGAAGTCCAATATCAGGTTCTGATGCCACTATTGTTACACTGTGTCCTGTGCTAGTCGTAAGTTCTTGCTCTTGCTGTGCAGCATCTCCGAGGTCCTCATTTTCTGCAGTCTCTAAACTGAGCGTAGATTCTGCATCTCTCGCTACTGTTGGCATTTCTGTGTCTTGATTAACGACCTCCTCATTTTGAGGCAGTGGCATTGAAAAGTCATTTGTAGGTACAAAGTTTTCATCAACAGAACTGGAAGTATCCCTGTCAGTATGGTCACCGCCTAATGTCTGAGGCATCTTTTCTGCTTTAAACTCTTAACTGCTGCTTCACTCTGTTGCTTTGCTGTCTCTTACTTGCACTATTTTCAAATCTTCACTTCATTTTTATAAAGGGTTTTTTTTAAAACACAGTAACACACAATAAATTAATTTGCTAAAGGCTATTGGTTATACAAAATTTTAATTGTACATACTTCACAATGAATATTATATAATAATGATTTTGGGGTGTTATTTAATATGACCCTAATAGCTTTATTTCAAAGTCTTGACATTTTGTCTGCTAACATGTTCCTGTTAAATTGGTGCATTATTTATGAATATGAACACGGGGTGATTGCCACATTATATATAAAGTTGATTAAACAACCAGAATTAAAAGTTTATTATCACAAAAAAGTCTTTAAAGGTGAATCTAAAACTGGACAAAGAGCTGAGCTTGATATGGTTATTGTATATGAAGACACACAAGAAAAAACAGGAATACAAAAATCTCCTATGCAGAGATAAACATCTAATTTAAAGGTTAAACTCACCCTCAGACCAAGCAAAAATCACTTTACGGTAACAAAATTAATTACGACTTTCAAAACCTCTAAACTATGCAAAGACTGTCAATAGCGTTTCATAACGTAGAATCACTAACCACAGAAGCTACTCCAGTCGTGCAGATGAAAACTCGGCTGTGACCAAAAAACTGGGGAAGGCCAGAGGTCCCACAATGATTTAAATCAATTTTTTGCAGGTATATATATATATATATAGCTTTTTTTGTTGTCTCTGTTATAACTGCAAGGTGTATTATAAATGGAAATGACTTGGTAGAAAAATGTCAACATGTAAGGCACCTTTGTCTCCTGAGGCCCAGGCCAAATGGCCCTCCTGCCCCTCCCCGGGCCTCCTGCTTTGCTAAGGAAAGCAACTGCCACATTATTGTGGGGGGAGAGGGCAGTTAGAGGAAGCTGCTTATGAGGGCCTTATGACTGGAGCTGTCTTAGAAAAGAATGGAAATGCTACAGCAGCTGCATCGGCTGAGCCTTCTAGCAATGAGATGCCATTCACAACAGACTGTGCAGATCTTCAGAACAAGAGCAGCCCTCATCCTGTGTATAATCTTGATCATCTGGAGGCACTGTCACTCCCAGCTCTGTTTTATTTAGCCTTAACTCCTGCTTCTTGTGACTCTTTAATTAAGTGAGGAAGAAACCGAAATCTCTCCATTGAGCGATGTTTGTTTTTGCTTTCACAGGTACATTTATCTGCAGTGCCTATCAGCACCTCCCAAACTGATAAAGTGTAAACGCAAAGTGATGTTTTTTTTTTCTCTCTCTCCAGTGAGCCAGGACTAGATTGATGGTTCTGGAGTCATTGTGGGAAGGATCTTAGTTGAAGAAATATAGTTTGCGCATTACTCTGAAGTGTTCTCTCCTGTACACACAACTCCGGGCTGACAGAATGCTGCAGCCAGAGGGGATCATGACTTTCCATATAAGCCAGTCCTGCCCATGACATTTGTACAAGTTCTATGGGCAGTCTGAAGAAAGGGAGAAAAATCTTGAATTTGCCCCAAAGTTCAATGGTGAACCAGAGCAGAGCCCCAGGTGGAGATGCTGCTGAACAGCAGGAGTGTTGTGTTTATGAAGATCATGTCCTCATCCTCTGCAGTTCCCAGAAAGCTAATTACAATGCCATGGGCCGGGACCCAAGCTGCTGTCACCAAGTGAAGCTCTACAGGGCACAGATGCACTGAAGTTGTTCACAACAGCTGATGACCCCCTTGATTCAAAAGTATAGCAGAAATGGAGCTGTCAGCCAGCTCTGCACTTGAACAGTGATGGCCCAATTCGCAATTGCCTTGCACCTGGTATGGCTGTGGACACCTCTGCAATGTTGATGTAAAAATGTTACCATTCTGACTTGGCTGTGTATACCCTGTTGTCCAGGCGTAAATGTTGCGTAGCATAAGACATAAGGCAATGGAGACTGCAGCCCACAAAGTTCTGCCATACCAATTCACTGCCACCGTTTAAGAGTCACTCCATCTTGGGAGCCCTTTTCAAATGCAATGCTCAGAAAGGATTTTGCACATAAAGGAAGGACAGTGAGTACAGTGAAAAAAGGGTGCAATAGGAAGAGGTAAACTAAAGTCTGTGAATGGTGCATAAGTAGATGGGTAGGCTGAGAAGAGCAGGGCTGAGAGAATTTAATGGTGTTATCCAGGGGTGCTAATGAGCTTTAGGATCTGGTATGTATTATAGAGAAGGGTTGGATGTATTTGTATCCCCTCTCCATCCTACAGAAGGAGAATGGAGGCTGAGGCAAAGGATCCCAAGATACTTACAGAGAAGGTCTTGAGAAAGAACTTTTTCCCACAGAGAACACTGGTCTCCATGGCTGGAGGTTGACATTTTCCCTATTGTGTCACACCAAACTCAAGGGTGAGTGCTATGATTAGCTTTTTATCTCTGAGTACTTTTCAGAATCTTCGGTCTGGCCTATACTGAACAGTTAGACAGGCAGAGCTAGCTCAGTCAAGGATGTGACAAGACCACCTCCTGGACAATACAGGTTTGCTGACAGTGTCCATGCAGCTCCCTCGACACAGTTGCTCAGGCAGGTGATGTTACTACACTGAAAGAAAGAATCCTATAGGTGCTGGTTGTGCCTACATTGCAGGTCTGTGCTGACATAGCTATGTTGGTATACTCACCAGAAAACAAATATACTAAAGAAAATTGAGATGGAGTCCGATGATAAGAGCTTATCTACACTGGCACATTCTGTTGCCAAAAACTGCCTTTTGGTGACAAAACAGTCAGAGCATTTCCACTGCAATATGACTTTTGCTGGGGGAAAAAACCACAGTTTTGGTAAAAAAAAACTTCCAACCCTGCAAAAGATTTTGTCTTTTCCCCTCCCTTTATTGTCGACAAAGAGGAAGCATGAACTCTGCTGTTCGTTTTGTCAACAGAACTGTTTTCTGCCAGTATCCCACAATGCCTGCCCTGATGGCTGTCTCAGTGTTCAGTGATCTCTGCTCCCACTGCTGCTGCAGAGGGAGAACTGGAGAAACGGCTGTGCTGCTTTGACATTCCTCAGCACGGAGAGTTCACAGGGCTGCAAGGGAATCCCAAGAAGCGCAGGGATCAGCTCTTCTTTCCCACAGCACTTCACTTTGGGATGCTTATCCACACTGTTTGCTCTATCTAGACAATGGAGCTACCAACATGGCTATGAAATGTTGACAATGGAGGCAGAAAAGCCAGTTTGAGCCATTTTCACTTTTGGTAACTTGTGCATGTCAAGAGCATTTTCGTTGCCAAATCTTCCGAGTGTAGACATAGCCCTAGGCTTAGCACAAGCACTGGGAAAGAGCTGTGAGGGGAATAGCTAACAGTGCTGGGAGAAACTGTAGCCTGGTTCACACTGGCACTTCACAGCACTATAACTTGCTCTGCTGGGGGGGGAGAGAGAGTAGTGTTTTTTCACACCACTGAGCCAAAGTTATAATGCTGAAAAGTACCCATGTAGACTAGCCTCAGGAGTTAAGTCTTCTGTTTCCTTTCCCCTTTCTCCCCCCACTGCCCTTCCTCCTCCCCTGAAGGCTGGACTGTTGAGTGATTTTTTCCCCTGTGGACATTTGCTCTAATTGCAATCGTTTTTAATTCAAGCTGTGTTTGTATTTATTTCTAGAAGTCAGAGATGATGCCAATTGCTAATGCATTTCTAAAATGTTGTTCTTTCTAGTTGCCTCAAGCAGTTTTCCTATTTCTGTATATGTCCTTGTTACTACACACCCTTTTTCCTGTGTAGTGGGAAACCTTAACTATCAATTGAAGATCAAGACCAGCTGGGGACTGTACCTTTCTGGAGGGGAGGGCTTCCTCTCCGCTACCCTTCTCCATCCTCTTTCCCTTTCTCTCTCATTCTTTGCTACACTCCCATATTGCACCTTTCCTTGATTTAGACTGTGATCTCTTTGAGAGAGAGAGCCAATTTATGTCAGGGAGTTCCTGAACACCCATCATCATGGTACTTGTATGGGTGTTTCGTCATTAAATCAAATGTAGAATATAGGAAGAGGCTTTCCATCTGTTCCAGTGTCTTTGAGGAGACATAGGAGCTGGGACAAGGGTGCTGTCCAACGAGAAGTGGAAAAAAGCATTATATTTATTCCTGTAACATATCTCCATGATTACTGCTGGTCTCCTGTATTCCAGGAAATCACATTTAGGCATTTGTGCTCTCAAGAATAGAATGAGGAGATAGCAGACAAGACCAAGCTAATGGTGTCTTCACTGGTGGTTTAGGAAGGGACAGATGCTCCAAGAGGCCAAGAGTCCTTATTACTTCCCTCCACCATAGTCAGCAAGCTTTACATACTACAATGCTCCCACTTTAAGTCCTCCCTGAGACAGTAAATACAGCTTGTGCAACTGCTATCTTCAGAACCCTGCCTAGTCTGGGAGTTCGAATCTTTTGCAATGTTTGTTCTCTTGCTAATGTTAGACTAGGGGTCACAAAGTCAATTTACCTTAGGGCCAGTCCTCAAATCCTCCTGGTGCACAGAAGGCACCCTCCTCTTGGCAGCTGCTCCAGGGAGGGGAATGGAACGGGGTCTCCACCTTCCTACACAGCACCCAGCTGCTCCCAGGCAATTTAAAATTCCTTGGGGGCACTGCTGGACTAGAGCAGCTTCCAGCTGCTAGCTCTGCACTGCAACCAGCACATCCCTGTAGCCTGGGAGAGATGTGTGCAGAGCCAACCATCCCATCCAGAAGATGGTTTGGGACAGCCACTCCAAGCTCTGTGCTTTAAGGGACACTGCAGCATCTGCCCCAGCCATTCTATGGACATGATGGTTCCCCATACTCAGGTTAGCCTGCAGAGCCTTGGGTGGGCTCGTGCTGACAGCAGAAGCAAGCTTCTACTGCATTCACCGCAGTGACGGGAGCTGCAGGTAAGCAGAGCAATGCAGCAGCCTCTGCTCTGCTCCACTCCACCGTCATTTCCCAAGCCAGCCTAGTGCAGAGGCTGCTGTGTTGCTCTGCTTCCTTGTGGCTCCCGCTGCTGTGGTGAGTGCAAGGGGATGAACCCCTGCTGCAGACCCACACCAGGTCCCCCTGTAATTCCGGAAGCCATGTTCCTTGGGGTAGGGAGACTTGAGGGAAAGATGCAATGTAGGGAAGAGGGCAGGACAGGGGCAGAAAGAGGCGGGGCAGTGGTGGACCCGGGGCTGGGCTTGGGGGGAAGAGTATGGACACACACATAAACACAGACGGCCACAGGCACTCGTGCTAGTAGCCGTGCATGGGCTGGATTGTGGACCTATTCAGGTGGGGGATGGCCCATGGGAGATAGAATGTTCTTGTGGTTCAGAGACAGAACATTCAGGAGACGTGCTTTCCATTTCTGGGTCTGCCATAGACTTCCTGGGTTGTACTAGTCTTTGAGCCTCAGTTTTTCCATCTGTAAAAAGGGGTTGGTAATGTTCACTTCTCTCTCTGAGGTGTTGCAAGGCTCATTCGTTACAGCCTGGGAAGTGCTCCTAGTTCCTCAAAGATATGCTGCATTTTTCTATCAATGTTTTTTAAATATAAAGTTTCTCAATTTTAGAGGATTATTATGGTGTGGGAAGGGAAAAAAATGGAAGTAGAAGTTTTGTGAGATCAGGCGTGACCTAGGAGGTGCATATTCTCCACAATTAAGCAAAAGGCTGTAATTAAAGCAAATTTAAACAAGAGGGGAAGCTCATATCACACCAGCTATGGAGGCAGGAGCTGTGGGGAGCGCTGCTCTCCTACATTAGATAACTGTCAACCCTACCCGGCTCTACTTGCCTTGCTAAAGTAGACTCTCCTTTAGGTTTCAGCACTACAGGGCATGTGCCAGTTAGTTGTACAGTTGTGATTCTAATGTTTTGTATGCATAATTCAACGTGGAAATCAGGAATTTGTGGCCTATTTCTGCCCAGGGAGGTAGCTCCATGGGTATCTGAAGGAACAACCAGGCCTTCTAATTAATAAAATGTGTGCATGCTTTTCAAAATTAAGCAGTGGACCAAATTCTCTTCCCATTTAAACAGATGCAACTATTAACTTCAATGGGAGTTGCATGCATTTAAAAAGGCCAAAATCTCTTATGATTCAGTGTATAGCCAATGATATTATTTTTATATACTTAAACATGTACAACGTAACACCACTACCACCGCCAGTGGGCAATCCTCTCTCTCAGGCAAATATGTCAAAGTATTCCCATGCACCTGTCATTGCAACTCTGGTTGACCTTTACAGTCAGCCTCTACTAGGGAATTGATTTTTACTGGTCCCTTGAGTGGTTGCTTAGGACAGATTTCACTGTATATCAGAAGAGAAGCCAGAGAAGACCCTTAAACAGCTCTGTCTTCAGCACACATGAGCTTTAAAAGCCTAGTGGTGGACAGCTCCATTTTTGCCAAAATTTCAGCCTATCTTCTAGGTATCCTAAACCCAGATTACTGAGTGCCTTGAGCAGAAGGACAAAAAAAAAAAAAAAAAAAAGACACACACACAAAAAAGATTTTGAGTAGATGTGCTATGGGAAAGCAGTGTCAAGAGCAAAAGACAAGTTTGATGCCCTGAGGGTAGCCTGTGTTTCAGGAGTGGAAGGTTCTCATTATACCTTGCTCCTTTAAGATAAAAACAGAACTCCAAATTCACACTGATATAACCAAGAGCAGAACTTGGGTGCCAATATTCACATGGATCAACCAACAACACAGTAGGTTCCTTTGTAAAAACACCAAAAAGGTTGCCTCATTAGTCAAATTGATCTGAACCTTTGAGCTTCACCAGGCTAGAAGTCTCAGAAGCTCAGATTTTCTTCTGGGCTATTCATTAATTCTTACTTTCATTTGGGCTGAGAATAGCAGGAGGATTGGTGTTTCAGGACTTGGGGAGGAGGGGTTCCACAAAAATAAAAAAAAGAGTAGAGATGTAACATCCCACCCCTATCATTACTGCCAGGGAAGTAAACATTTTTCTGAGCGCCAGAAGCAAGTGTTGAGACAAGAGTTTCTCTCTATTTCTTCATCTCCCAGGTCTAGACAGATGACTTTTTTTTAAAGAAAATCTGAGGGATTTACTAGAGGTTAGATAATATTTTTAGATGTGTTTCCACTTTTCTGTTGGTAGTTCATCTATTTTTCTCAAATGTATTTGGTATTTGAAGTTATTTGCCAAATTATTTTTACAAACAGTTCTTGGTCAGGGAGGAAAATAGGGCCCAATATATTTTGCCCACATTGGCTACTAAAGGCATGAAAATGCTGAATTACTTAATGCACTACCAGTACTGCCTAAGCATGTTGTGCACGGATGTCGTTCCCTGATACTACAAGCTGATAACATAACCCTTTCACTGCAAATTTTCAAACAAACACTTCCCTGGGTGTCTTCTTTACCTAAGCGAAGCCCTGTCTCTCCAACAGCCATAGGCGATTGCTGTAGCACAGAGCTCAACCGAGACTCAGACATAATGAAAGAGGGAAGATTACAGAGATAGTTAATGGCCACAGCTGCTACTGTAAGCGTCACTCTCCCAGGCCCCTCTTAGCGTGAGAGGCGTTATGTTGCAGATACTTCTCCTCTGCTGCTATACACAGTGTCACTGGGGAAGTCTCCAGAAACAGAACCGCATTGTGTTGGTGCTGTCTGCCAGACTGAGAAAACCAATCATTCTCTTTGACAAGCAGAGCCCCCGCTTTCCCCTCTGCTACTGAAAAAAGTTGCTTCTAAGGGCCACATTCTGATCTCAGGTTACCACTGAGAATCTACAGCTACTGAATAAAGCAGATGATGTCAGCCCAGCACAAGCAAGATATAATCAAACCCAGGGCCTAGGGAAGATACAGGTGCACAGAGCGATACTGTGATAGACAGATACTTAGTCGCAGCCAGGAGACATTCCACCTATATACTGGAGAATGGTACAGAATCCAGTATTAGTTCAGAGTCCAAGGAGACAACAGGAGGGGTTCAGTTCTGAGCCCTGAGCAGCCTGCTGCAAGTGATTCTCCCTCTCTTGACAACAGCTAAGGAAACTGCTGCTCAAATATGCCCACCATTGACTAGCCAACAACTCGTGGGGGGAGGAACTACCAAGCATCTACATGTCAAATTCACTGCATACAGCTATGCCTGTGCTACTGGTGGGCCATCTGCAGATGCCACAGAGCTGGTGCCTTCCACAGGAATGGGCTGGAAGGAAGAATACAGAAGGTATGTTTTTCTTCCTCTTCGGATAGCCTCTCATTCACTTGTCGCTGTTATCTTTAAAAGAAAGGAGTGCGTAGCTTTATCTAGGTGGAAGAGGATGCAGCTTACCTCTCTGAAGGCAGGCGTGCAATCATGCCTCAGTTTTCTGAATTACTACTGTGTTCTGAGGGCTGGGGGGCAATTTAGCCCGTTAGTCAAATCAACAGACTCCCACTCTCTTCCAAAAAAGGCCTCTGCTTAGACTCGGTCATCCTTCCCCTCTGGCTGAAGGGGGATCTTCATCTCTCCTTATATTGGGGATCAAGCAATCCTTGGCACTTCAAGCCCACTGTACCTCTCAAAGGCCCTTCTCTCAGTTACAGGGTTTTACCATTACACATGGTGGAAACCCAGGCCCTCTCACCATTGCAGGCTCCAGCCTTGGAACCTTGTACTCTTTTCTTCAGCCCCAAGTTGCCTTGCATCATGAGTCTCCCAAGGCCAATTCTGTTTAGGCCATCTCCCTGGCCTCTTCCAGCAGTAGGGTTGCCAGGTGTCCGGTACTGACCCGGACAGTCCGGTACTGACCCGGACAGTCCGGTATTTTCACCTCCTGTCCAGTAAAAAAATTCAGAAAATACCGGGCACCTAAAATGTCCAGTATTTTCTGTTTTTTTCCCCTGCCAGGAGGCAAAAATACCAGACACCCGGCAACCCTATAACACACTCAGCAACTGGGCCCAGCCCCTGACACTCCCCACCCCTGGACTTCCTGCTTACCTGGTTCCGCAAGGAAGCTGTGTTCTGGCTTGATCAAGAAAACAAAATGGCCACCAGCAAAAAGCCTAAAGGAATCAATGCCTTCCCTGGGTCTTAGTGCTCAACCACTTCCCTGTTCCTATCCTTATTCTTACTCTGCATGCACTGAAAGGGGCATGCTGGGTTTTTGTTTTTTTGCTCAACAACTTTGGTCTCCCCTTCCCCACCAGAATTTTTTCCCTGGTGTTTTTTTTTTTGGGGGGGGGGGGGGTTAGTATTTTTGGTTGAACCATCTGGCAACCTTATCCAGCAGTCTATTCCCAAGCCTCTCCCAGTCTCCACACCCGGCTTCATTCTAGGCCTGGGGGGGTGGGAGGGGGGAGGGAGGGAACACCACTCCTCTTCCTTAGGTATCCTCCAGTTAAGCCCCTCCTGTTTCTTTCCCCAGTTCTCTCAGCACCAAAAGCCACCCAGGAGCCCTTCCCCAGCCAGCTGCTGCTGCTTTCCTGCTCCTCCCCCCCCCCCCTTCCATTGAGAGCAGAAAGTTCTTATTGGCTCTTTCCCAGCAGGCTTACCTATAACCAGCAATCATTCCATCAAGGAGGAAAATCAGGCATAGGTGGGAGTAGGGGCCTGTGCTCTTTTAACAGGCCCAGTCACTCTGTGACATTAAGCACTTTTTCAATGCCCTCTAACAAAGAGTAAGTTGTGTTTAACCCATTTGCCCCGGTACAGAGAGCACCTCCACTTTCAACTCAATGAGAATAAAATGAAGGCAAGAACAGATCTTCAACATGGCATGTGTGTAAAGGAAAAGGTAAGTTAACCTGGACCAGCAGTACTATAGTACAATTGCTAAAACAATCTGCATCGATAATTTGAGGCATCCCCCTTCTGTTAATCACCAATATAATTGTGCATGCAATTACACACCATAATGCCCACTATGGTCATCTCAAATGTAACATGCCTTCATCTTTCAGATGCAAAGAGGATAAAAGCGGGCAGGTGGGCAGAATGGCCCAAAATCTGTTAGCGGGAAGGGGGCTGAGAGACACTGCGCATTTCTTCCTCAGCCCTCTGGAAGCACCTCTACACAAATAATACACTGTTGGGGCTTTGTGGGCTTAAGAGATATGGCTGAGTAGACAGTGAGCACAGCCATGATATTTCCATGTGCATCATCCAACTCTGTTGGGAGACCCCCAGTAGGGCTTAATGCTGATTGCCAGTATTAACAGCCACAGTTTCTGCTCTGTGCTGTTAGCCAATCCACACGTGTCTGGCATAGTATACACCACATTAATGGGCATTAGATGCAGTGAATTAATATAGTATACACACATCTTGGGAAGTTATGTCACCTGAATGTACTGTGCTTTCCCACAATTCTGTTCACCCATGTCAAGTATCCCAGCTGAAGTCAGCTATGGCATTAGAAAACAGGGAGTGTATCAAAGCCAAGATGCAAGAATGATGTGACCTAGCATAGGCTGGAATAAATCTTTCCGCACACCTGCTTTGGAATGTAGTATGCAACAAAGAGATAAGAAAGACACAGAGCACCAACAAGTTAAGGGATTGTTTATGAACTGGTAGGTTGGATTTTAGTGCCATGTAAGTTTTGTAACTTATAAAATCATACTATAAATACTACTAGCTGAAAGGCAGCTTTTTGAGGTACACATTCTGTTTAAAGTGAACATGCTGCAAAATTTTTCTTTCCGGAAGGAGAGTGTGTCTCTTTCTCCTTTTTGTATTGTGCTGCTTTGTCTCCAGACAACACATTTAGCTAAGTTACCTGTTTTGAACATGTTAAAGAATAAAGCATGAATGTAGTCAGTTTTAGACAACAGTGCGATCAAGTTCCTTAAGAGGTTCAGCGCTGACCCAATAACAGACCCGGAAGGCACTGATATCCAGTATCCATAATGCTGCTGTCAGACAAACAAGTCAGAGTAGTAGCATGGAGGAGTTAGCCCTGTGTATAAATATCTCAGAGCTCTGAGGATGTACACAAACCATGCCACCCTTCTTTCCTCCTGCTATTCCCCTAGCCGCGTTTCTCAAACTGTAGGTCCCGACCTCCTGGGGGGGGGGTCGCAAGCAATTTAGAGGGGGGTTGTGGTATCACAAAGTTTGAGAACTCCTGCCCTAATGGCTTATCATCTCAGAAACTGGCAGAGTTTTCCAAGTAAATGTAACTCTGACTTTTTTTCCCCCCAAAGGAGGACACAGCACAGTCCAAAGTGTTCAAATTCTTCATCAGTAAGTACAGTAGTCAAGCATGAGGTGGCCAGGGCCAACTAAAGAAGTAGATTGAAAAAGAAAACAGTTGAGAGCTGTGCAGGAAGCCAGTAACTGAAGAGACTGGTGTGATTCTTCCAAATCTTACACAGCAATCTCCAACGAACATACAATGCATCATCAACATCAAAATCTGTTTTGTAAGTTTCCTGCTTGTTTTAAGAGACAGCACTATTTGCAATACTATCAATGCACATGCATATTGCGAAAATGTGATGCATTTCAGGTTGCTAAAATAAATCTGATAGAAAAAACAAACTAAATCTGATTTGGAAAAAAAAAATCCCTCCAGCATTTATCACACCTGCCATTTGCCAGTCAAGTGTGCTAAGGGAATAATAATGAAGTACACCCCAAATGACAAACCATTTCCTTTTGCCAGCCAGTCTGCTTCTGCAGTACAGTACTAACAACACTTCCCTATGCCTTTTGGACATCTTCAAGGATACAGTAATAGTATAAATGGATTTTAAAAAGCTTGTCCCAGCCATAAAAATGTGCTACAAATAAATGCCTTTTTGACACAGAGATCCTCAAACTCTTGAAACATAAGTAAGGCCCTATAGGGAAGCACTACTTTCAGAGTAAATTCATTTTTTAAATCATTACAACCCCTTGAATATACATTTCTGTTTTTGCTTTAAACATGTTTTTTGATCATTTGTCCAAGGAACTAAAAGGCTGATCGAACTCTCACCGAAGGCAATGGGAGTCTTTTCATTGACTTCACTAGGCTTTGTATTGGACCCAAGAGGAGTATGTCTACACTGCAGAGCTATTTTGGGATCCTGGAAATATTCCAAAATAGTTACTCCACGTCTATTGAAACAACCCATTATTTTGAAATAGATTTCAAAATAACAGGAAGCTTACTCTGACATCCTGGTAACCCTCGTTCCACAAGAGTTAAGGGGAATTTTGGAATAGCGAGTTATTCCTAAATAGCACCGAAATAAGCCTGGAAAAGTCAGCATCACAGTCTTCAACCAGAGAGCTGTGCAGCACCCTGCTGCTCTGAAATGCAGGCCAGAGCTGGAATGCTCCAGTAACTGAATTTAGGGAGGAGAGAAGTCAACCCCTAAAAGGTAAATGCATGCTCCTTAATTTTGATTTTATGTTTTTACCCCTATTTTTCAGCCAGCAATGGTGAGACATCAGGATATGGCAACTTACACTCTCCATACTGAGGCAGAGAAAGTCTCCTTCTTCTGATTGTGACATCCCAGTACCCTGAAGCAAACAACATTCAGTCTACATAACTTATATTACTTAGCAATTATAATAATGAAGTATAAATCCTTTATAATTTAATTAATTATGAATAGATAAAACAGACAGTTGGTAATAAATTTAACTACAATACATATTTATAACAGGATTTCTGATAAATAATTATAAAAATAGATTATGCATTAAAAATGTGACTGACAGCCCTGCTCCAAGAAACACTTATGTATATGAGTAAATTTACACATGAGAATAAGCCATTTAAATGCAGTAAGTGTAAACGTTCATGGGATGGGACTCAATTTGGGTCAGTCCTAAAAGTGAACTGATTGCACAAAAACTTTTATCCAGGTTGGTGCAAAACTATTCAATTCTAAATATAGTTTTGTTTAATGTTTTGCCTGGAATAAAAAAAAAAAACCAACCTTGCTTTTGCATTATTTTCCTTTTTAAACCCACTTTCAAAGAAAAAACAAAACCCAAATAACTTTCTCTATTTTAAAAAGATTATGTATATTTAGTTTTATACTATATTGAACTATATCCAAAGAAAACTTACTAACTCTAATCTTGTTTGACTACTCTACATCAGCTTCTTTTAATTATTGAGATCTAATAAACGTATGGGTAGTAAGACCAAGACCATGTCTACACTTAAATACTGCATCGGCACAGCTGCACTGATTGAGTTGTGCCGCTGCAGCATGTGAACGTCTCTTGTCAGTATAGTTAATCCAACTTCCCCAGAAGCTGTAACTATGTTACCAGGAGAATCTCTCCCAGTGACATGGTGCTCCCTACAAGTGAGTTTAGGTCAATATAACTATGTTGCTCAGAGGTATGGATTTTTCACACCCTTGAGTGATGAGTTACACTGAGATAGGCATATCATGTAGACCCGTGGTCACCACCCAGTAGATCGCGAGCTACCGGTAGATCTCAGGGGCTAAGAGCAGCTCTTGAGCCCTCTCTGAATGGCGCGCCTGCGCAGTACATTTACATCAGATTTCCTCATTTGAGGAGCAGCTACTCACCGAGCAACAACACAAGTGAGTAGCTGCGAGGAATGGTGGGAGCTGGGAGGTTTGGAGGGCTGAAACACCCCAGCCAGCTGACTGTGGCTTTCTGCTGAAAGAGGCTGCCCCGCGCTCCAGCTGATCGGTGGCTTCTCCTCTGCGCCTGCCCACGTGGAGTTTGGTGCACCCTGGCTGAGTGCTATGGCCAGCTTGCCGGGCAGCCACTTCTCTTCCCTCCAGCCCGGCTGCCCTGCACTCAGCCCAGGGAGGCTACGTCTAGCTCCAGCTGTGCTGGAGCAAGCTTCCCGGGCTGAGTGCAAGGCAGCCGGGCGGGAGGGAAGAGAAGCAGCTGCACGGCCAGCTGGCCATGGTGCTCAGCCAGGGTGCACCAAGCTCCACGTGGGCAGGCGCAGAGGGGAAGCCGCCCGATCAGCTGGAGTGTGGTTCAGCCTCTTCCAGGCTGAAGGCCACAGCCAGCTGGCCAGCCAGCTTCTCCTCTGCACCAGCCCACTTGGAGCTTGGTGCACCCTGGCTGAGCACCATGGCCAGATGGCCAGGAAGCCGCTTCTCTTCGTTCCCGCCCGGCTGCCCTGCGCTCAGCCTGGGAAGCTTGCTGTTAGTATCCCAACACTGTCCAGCCTGGAGCCCCCTCCCCGAGCCAGTGTCCTCTTTTCCACCTCCTCCTGCATCTAGATTTCCTCCCAGAGCTTGCACCTCTCACCCCTTCCCACACCCAAATCCCTCATTCCCACTCCAGAGACTACACATCCTGTCTCAACACAGCAAGGGTCCAGTTAGACTGCAGGAGTTTTTCAGGATTCTGGAGATATCCCAGAAAAACTCTTCTGCATCCAGGGTTGCATTTGTTCTTCCGCTTTTTTAGTGGAAGAGCAAACAGGCTCTTTTGGTCACCCCTATATTCCTCTTTCCATAAGGAATAAGGTGGCTTCCAAAAGAAGGTTTTTTTTTCTGACATTTGGTCCAGTGTAGATAGGCCAAATGTTGGAAAAACCTCTTCCTACAGAATTTTTTTTTAAAAACAGCAGTATAAGGATTGGGGATAGCAAGTGATGAAGAGGAGGAGAATAGAGAGGGCGGAGCTTCAAGGAAGGGGCGGGGCGATAGATCTTGGCTTGGTCTGTCATTTAAAAAGTGATCTTGGGTGTAAAAAGGTTGTAGACCACTGATGTAGACCTTGCCCAAAAGACTGACATTTATGTATTGAAAAGTGATGACAGCAGTATACATAAATGGGTATGCCACATATTGTTCCTTTTCTGAGCAACTGGATTAGGTCTGTTTCCATTCTGCATAAAAAGGAAGCTTCTATATAGAGTCCATATTTATCAGGGGCTAATTACAAAGGGCAAAATGCTTGGCTGAAAGATGCCTACTCCCACCCGCCCACCCCCCAAAAAAATTAAGTAAGGGATCTATCCTGAATCATTTAGTCATTGATTTTAAGCAGAGTTTTGCCTCAGGACTATAAGATTGGGTCATAAATGTAGGGTTTTATTTAGAGCATCATTATGGCTCAATTGGCAGCTCTCTTACTTCTGTCCCAGAATTCTCACCCTTGGATTCAGTCTTATCTTCCTTTCCGATATCATAATACAATGCTGTAGCATAACATTATGCATGAGATATTGAAGGATGGTCCCGTATTCATCATTTCTCATGGAACTTTAATCCTTTACTCCAGGGCTGTGTCTAGACTGGCCAGTTTTTCCGGAAAATCAGCCGCTTTTCCAGAAAAACTTGCCAGCTGTCTATACTGGCCGCTAGAATTTCCGCAAAAGCACTGTAAGAAATCAGTGTAAGAAATCAGTGCTTCTTGCGGAAATACTATTCTGCTCCCGTTCAGGCAAAAGTCCCTTTTGCGCAAAGCTTTTGTGCCAAAGGGCCAGTGTAGACAGCTCAGATTTGTTTTCTGCAAAAAAGCCCCAAACGCGAAAATGGCGATCGGGGCTTTTTTGCGGAAAAGCACGTCTAGATTGGCACGGACACTTTTCCGCAAAAAATGCTTTTGCGGAAAAGTGTCTGTGCCAATCTAGACGCTCTGTTCTGAAAATGCTTTTAACGGAAAACTTTTCCGTTAAAAGCATTTCCGGAAAATCATGCCAATCTAGACGCAGCCCAGGGGTGGCAATCAAGCCACAGTGACTTGCCAAGGTTAGCCCCTGATGGGCTAACACCACTATATTTACCTGTGCCTCTGCAGGTACCAGCAATCACAGCTTCTATTTTCTATGGATCACCATTCCTGGTCAATGGGAGTGGCAGGAAGCAGAGCAGACCAGGACACCACTAGAGTGCCAGACTAGAGAGGTTCAACCTGTAGTGGACCTTGATTAATTAAAGAGAGAGACAGGAAGACATTAACCAAAAGACACACAGATATGCAATGCATATCTGCATTCATGCCAGGTAGCCCTTACTTGGTGGTTTCCCTATCAGGCTCTGGAGGAGAGCTAGACAACCCATTGTAGTTTGTTCATAGATATGCACCATTGTCACTTTGTCTATGCAGGTCCTGGCCTAACAGTATCTAACTCATTATTTGGATAATTTCAATATGAAATTGGTACAATAATATCCCATTATGCTCCATACTCCCTTATGTTTTAATTGGAAAGGAACATAAACCTTGGGTCAAGTTCAACAAGAAGAGTTAATATGATTATAGAGTACTTTTATGGTCTCTCCACTCAGTTATACCAGTACAGACTCACTGAAGTCAATGAAATCACACTGCACATAGAATCTGACTGTTACTAGTTACTATTTTAAAGGGATTCTAATCTAGAAGATAGTTGGTGTGTGGGATGGATAAGAAAGACAGGGTGGGCAGAGCATTCACCTCAGATGATATCATACAGAATGACACTGTCTGTCTGAAATGTAAAGCACATGAACTAATAATATGGCTGTTAGTTATGGACTTGCTAACTCTGGGGATTAGCTATAAGATACAAAGTTTCTCACCCTCCAGCTCAAGTTTTACGTAGGTTGGTAGTGACTGAAAGGTATTGCCAGATGATGATTCTTCAGTGCCCTTCATGAAAGGAGTTGCTTGGTCTCATACTCCAGTTCCCTGTGGTGTTCTCCAGAGAAACAAGCCTCCAAAATTGGCACTCTCAGTAGAGAGGGTAACAACACCCAGAGCATTTCATCCTCATTAGGGCACATTTGTGGCACAGAATGGAAAAGTACACTCTGCTGCTGCTCATACTGTGCCTAGTTTGCAAATAAAGACAACTTCATTTGCCAGGGCTGCCAATCTGGCATCTTTAATGAGTGCTAAAAACACACACAAAGTCCCCAATCCATTACTATTAGTAGTTTGAGAGATGTGGCAGGAGGCCAAGTGGCTAGCTACTCAACAAGTGTGATAATTCCCAGAAATTATGAAATGTCTTGGTGCCATTATGACAATAATTTCCAAAACTAAAGGAAGAAAATAAAAGATCAAAGTTAGTACTGCCCACTGGGACTGGTTATTATTTACATGTGTCTGACAACAATGCAACCCAGTTCTGTTGGTGACCAGAATTCTAAAGCTTTGTTAGTCCAAATAATAACTGAACCAAGATGGTTCTATTTAATGTCCTCCTATGCTGTTAATACATCATGGGAAAAATGAATATGTTCAATTATTGTTACATTATGCTATTCTCCTCTTCCAGGAAAAGAAAAGAGTCTACCTAAAAACAAAACTCCAGAAATATAAGCATGCAAGGAAGTCTATAATTGTAAAGCAATGGCAGCTTAGGCACCTAAACTGTATCAGTCAAAACTTAGTTCAGTGCCTGCTTCCCTTCATATACAACGAGGGTGGTGATGCCTTTAAATGTTTAGCTCAGTGATTGGACTGCTCATCTGGGATGTGGGAGATGCAGGTTCTACTCCTACCTGCCTATTTTATGAGTAGAAATGGTTAGAACAGGAAACTTCCATCATTCAGGACATGGCTCTACTCACTGAGCTATGGAATAATTTTTTGGGGGGGGAGCGGGAGGATTCCCCTCCCACAGTCTCTCCTGTTGAAACTGTTTCTTCTATTCTGGTTAAATAATCATAGAGACCATGGAAGCAGGAAGAACTCACTACTGGTCACCCAAGTGGACATTCTATTCACCAGACTAGAGAGTCATTTCCATTCTTTCCTGAGCCCAGAGACTCCTTAATTTTTGAGGGAGTCTCGCATCAGTCTATCACACAACTAGAATTCTGGTCAAAGCATGCTCCCAAAAGCTCAAATCCCATATGCTCCTGTGGCCAGGGGGTTGCAGAAGTGGGGGAAATTGAACCTGGTTCTCCCCCGTGAATGCATTAACCACTTTGCAATAAGTATAAGGTGGGTACTAGCCAGATTTTGAATGGGACCTGATGCAGTAGGCAGCCTCTGAGCACACCAACTGGATCAGGCCCTTACAGGCAAAATATGCAGAAAACCACCTCTATGCCCTTAGGTATAGGGGACAGGGAGCCGAGCACTTACTGAAACAGTAGTTGAGAGGCAAAAACATAGGTTCCTAGAGAATTTATACAGCAAAAATTTAAGCATCAAGTCAGTGCACATGGCAGCTAATAAGAATTTTGAAAATTACAGTGGAGCCTAAACTGGGGTTTACGTGTCAGGGGGTTAATAGGCCAAAGTACCTCTGTGAATTTGGACCTTTAAATTTAGGAGAGGAAGCAAAATATACTTGAGAGAAAAGAAGTGTAGGAGCGAAGATTGCCATCTTCCATAGTGGGTCCTGTCACTGACTTGCTGTATGACCTGTGCACTGTGCCTCAAATTGCCACCTCTGTAAAATGGGAATAATAATAATAATATTTACCTGCCTCACTTGGATGTTGGAAGATTTGTTAATGTTTGTAAAGCACTGGAAGATTTTCTTATGAAAGATTAAACAGAAGTGAAATTTATTATTACTAGAACACAAAATCATAAAATAATTCATTGTACTTACTGCATTTTTCATTTTCAAAGCATTGTAGAAGTTATAATTAAGTGCTTGTCTATATGTAAAGTCATGCCTGATTAACTGTTCCAGATTATCTCCTAAATAAACAACTTGTTGTGTATGGACAAGTCCAAAATAATCCTCCCAACTGAGTAGACTACCTACATTTACATGGACTCAATGCCCTCCTTAGGTCTCTTCCAACCCTATGATTTCAAGGAAAATAGAGAAGATCTGAACAGTCAATATGAAGTGGCACCTTTATTCAGACTCTGCTTCACAATAATTTACTGCTTGTGCAAAACAATAAACAGTTTTGTAGCAGGGAAACAATCCCCTGTATGAATACTACTTGAAAACATACCCATTAGTTGGTCAAATGCTCCTTAGTAATTTTTAGTGGCAGGTCACAAGACACGAAGCACAAAATCAAGGCCATCCCTTAAAATACAGGACAGTGTATCCTCTTACTCACAACCCCGCCATGAGGTGAATGACCTACTGAAGGCCATACCACAAGTCAGCAACAGAGCCAGGATTAGAAGCCAGGAATTCCTGGCTCTCAGTTCTGTGACCAGTTCATTAGACCACGCTGCTGCTTTTGGGAGACTTTTTTAAAAACAGCTTTAAAAATCAATCTCATGACCCCTGAACACAATTTCCTCCCAACACGTGTGATCGGAATGGGAGAACCAGCACAACTCTCACACCCCACCTCTCCCCTGGAAGATGTGCCTGATGATCTGCCCTGGGTACAGAGCATTTGTGCGGGTGCCATGCGTTTGATCTTACTTGGGTTGTGCAATGCTTAGGATTCTCCCCCTTGGAAGAAGCAGCCTCGCTAGCAGCAACAGCCGTTTGCTATATTTGGTTCACCACGAGGTGACCCATCCAGATAAAGAGCTGTAGTCAACACACGCGAATTCCTTTCTTGGTGCGGCTGAGGGAGGCACCGAGGGGCGGCTGGAGGGGGATTATCACCTTCCTAGGTTGCTCGCTCTAATTATAGCTGGCGCAGCTGGTGCAGTTCCCTTCGCTGCGGGCGCTGGAGAGGCAGGGAGGGGGGGGAACGGGAGCTCTCTCAGCCCAAGCACAGGCAGCTTCCGGGGCCTACGGCTGCTCCGCCCCATGCCCAGACTGCATTGCTACACGATGAACCAGCGCTTTGCTATTGTTACTGCACCACAGTGCAGGGCAGCGTGCACACTGGCTGCACGAACCGCCTCCTTCGGCCGGGGGACTCCCTCCGCCCTGCATTCATGTGTCAGGCGCGTTAGCCTCTTGTGTGAGGCGCTTCTGCGGGATCTCTCCCCTTCCTGCCCGGCAGCGTAGCCTCTGAGCAAGAAGGGCGGGCGAAATCCCAGCGTGCCCTCACCCCACCCCCGGCGCTTTTCCCTAGACGGTAGCAGGAGCGGGATTTCCCCTCTCGCGCTGGGAGAGAAGCACTTGATGTGGTCCGGCCAGGGGGCTCGCAGGATGAGCCTGGGTGGGGAAGGTGAACTTGGTTGTGTAACCACCAGTCTGGGAGGGGGGGGGACCGGGACTCCGCTTGGCTAGAGCGGAGAGAGCCCTGAACACGCCTTGATCACTGACAGCGCACGTGACTAGACTGCAGCGCTGCCTGGGAAGTTAATTACTCAGGACAAAACCCCACTAAATGAAGTGTACACATGCGAGCGCGCTAATAAGAGGCCGCTGATTGCGGCGGATACTGTACCGCCACGGCACTGGCTGCGACTGTAATTAAAAAACAAAGGGAAGAATGTCACCCGGGCTTCCCACTCCACCCTTCTTTCCCTCCCCTTCACAGACACCCAAACAAGACCTGAAAGTTAGGCACGGCAGGGTTACGTTTGTGACCTGGATGGAAACAGTCATCTGGGTCAAAGAATAGTGATAGAAATGTAGCCGTGTTAGTCTGGGGTAGTTGAAGCAAAAGTGGAAGAAACTTGGATAGTGTGAGGCAGAGTCTTTCACTGGAGTCAGTGAAGTATGTTGATCTTAGTGGATTGTTCACTTTCAGTCCTTTGGGTACGATGTCCATTTTCTTGCACTATAGTTCCTTCCACTATTTGATCTGAGGAAGTGGGTCTGGCCCACGAAAGCTCATCATCTAATAAACCATCTTGTTAGTCTTTAAAGTGCTACATTGTCCTGCACTCTGGGTCAAAGAGGCATCAAGAACAATGAACAGAATTGCAGAGATGAACACAGGGGAAAGGCAGAGTGGCCGAAGAACACCTGGGACTGGCCATGATTAAAGAGCAGCTCCCTGCTTGCCTCTTCCCAGATCTGTTTCTAAGCAGCTCTCCTTTGTTGAGTAGGTCCTTTTAGGTAAGACGGCTTCTGCCTAAAGTAAACAGAAAGGCTCCAAGCTGGCTCGAGGGCACAGCATTTTAATGTCAGGAATATGCACTTAACCACTCTAATCAATCTCCCCTCCACACACACTGTCTAAAAAGTAATCTCTTGCAAAGCGCAGCAGAAACTGGCTCCACTCAATATCATGGCCTGCTTTTGAGGAACTGTGTGGAAACCCCCTCTCTCCCTGCCCAATTCGGTTATATAATATTGGTGCTAAGATTGAACTTGAGAAGCTTCAGCCATATAAAGAGCAAAGAGCCAAATACTGTCTGGAGTAACCTCGGCAATCTCATTTACATTTTCTGTCTGTAAATGAGTGCAGATTTTAACAAGATTTGTGTGCTATGGAGGGAAGTAGTTGGGATTCCATCTAGGGCCCAGTTTTCCCATGTCCATGCAGCAAATCCTCCCTAGTTCTTCCTGTTTGGACTTTGATCCTGTCTTGCTCTCCACCACATGTATGAAAATACTCAGTATTGGTAAACATCACTGCTTCCCCTACACCCACCCTTTATTTCCATTATGAGACAATTGCCATGAGTGGCATTAACAAGGGTAATGTTATCTATAGCAGTAAGATCACACATACACATTAAATGAGACAAAAAATTGTAGCCTTGTTTCAACTAGCTAACCTTGTATTTTTCTGTATAATTTTGATTATTTTTCATTATACTAAAAGTATTTTAAGTACAAATGATTAATCTCTTACTATTTTCAAATGTTCTCATGTGTTAAGGATAATAAACTTTAAAAAATTAGTGAATGGTAGAAGATTGCAACTTGTGGTAAAATGAACACAGCTTGCAGCTTTTTTATGAACTAAGTCATCTGGTATGATACTTCTTGGTAAGAGGGCTTTATTCTACTAGGATAAAACTTCCAAACATGACTCGGTAAAAATTGTTCTTCAGCTGCAGAGAGAGGAGTTAATCTAGATGTGCATTGCCTATATTGACTCACTTATTGGATCAAAGAATGTTGAACTTAGTAAATTCCCATTGCAGCCCTGCAAACCAGCTTTGTAGGAATGATTTTCTTAAGTGTATTTAGGATCTTTCACAAATACTGGGGCTGCATGACCCCATTTCTCTTCCTCTTAAAAAGCAAACATTTTCATAAAATGTCAGGTCAACTTCATTTGTGTGAAAAAGATATGATTAACAGTGTAACTGTAGGCTTAGTACTGAATTTGTAGAGCATATTGCCTAATAGTCTGGACAAAGGCAGTGAATGAGTTAATTATGGCACTCAACTCCAGAAAGCCTGGAGTGATGAAATGGGTAAATATGTATTCCATTCATCTGTTAGCACAGCCTGACCTTGCTCTGTAGCAGAGGAAAGGCGTGTCAAACTGAACAAAAAGCAAGCAAATGACTCAGGCCTTCTATGGCCTTCATATATGAGTGAACATTTTTTGAATGATCCTACTTCTAGTCTTAGGAATCAGAAAGAGAAACCTTTTACCATTACTAACCAAAAAAACCTAATCTATAACTGAAGCACTTCCTTTGGGGTCTGGTACACTGATAATATGAAACAAGAAGTGTGAAAAACACATCTCAGGCTTGTCTATTAATGTCAGTGCAGACATTTTTTAAACAAATCCAACAAATTCTGCTTTAATTTAGGGTTAGAATGAATGTAAGAATAAAAAATAATCAGGAAGAATTTTATTTAGGAGTTACAGCAATGGATAGTGAAGAAAAACTGCTTTCACAACCTTCAGGTTGTGTCTACTAAAATAAACTCTTCCTCCTGAATGGCCAGTATTCTGGCTAAACTTTGACAGAAGTTTTATCTTTAAATGCATAATTTAGGATCTTAAATGTAAATATCTGACACAATCAAAAGATTATTTTAAAGTGATAAATTTGTAAAAATCAACTGTATTCCTTCCACTTTATTTGAATAGCGACATTTTATTTACATCATTTCATGGTGGCTTAAGTTTTACTGCACAACACTTCAAGTGTTACAAAATATGCTATAAGCACCTTAACTATTGCTACAATCCATGGCTGGATTCAAGAGTCAAATGGATATAGTTAATACAGTGTTTGCTATTCTCATTTCTGAACTTATAAAAAGGATTCCACCTAACCCAATCCTGTACTTTCTGGCAGAAGAAGTCCAGTGAACTGTTTTCTGTAAGCGGTGCAAGCTGGATTTGGCCCAAATGCAGAAGGATCCAGGGTTCTGTTGAAATAATAAACCACTAGAGAGCACTCTCAAATGTATTTATACGCTTTCATAAGTGCTAGTTCATAAAACACATAGTTGCCATGGCCTGGTTTACAGCATGTCTCTTTAAAAAGAAAGCTCCAAAAACATACTAGGTTTTCTGAGGCCACCATAGTCTCCCTTATGCCAAGTCATTTTCCCACCCATTAGGTGCTCTGATGGACAATACTGCACCATAATATAAAAACCAAAGATAAAAAGAAAGGGCCATAACCCTCTAGTCTTCCTGGAGGGAGGAATTTTCTTTTCCCAATTGACAATTCATTCTGCCCTTTCCATGTTTCAGTTCTCTTGTCCCTACTTTTTGCTTCCCTATATGCTACTAAGGACAAAAAGACATAACTGTTTTTTAAAACTCCTGTTGATTTTGCCACTACATCATTGTGCTTCAGTGGCAGTAGCCTTTCAATGTAAATTTTTTTTTTTTTAATAAAAAAGAAAAAAAAAACCACTCACAGGAAGGGCGTAAAAGCTCCTAATATTTTATTTAATGCCAAAGATTAAAAATAGGTAAAAATAGTAATGTGTTAGTTTAGTAGCTATAAACAATAAAAAGCACAGTGCAGGTGATATTCCAGTAAAAAGTAAAAACTTTAAAAAGAGTAATTAAAGTGAGATTTGAGAATCACACATTCTTCATTAAAACACTTTATTACTACACAAACTATCACCTTTAAAAAGTTTTAAAAGACTAACAGTCGCACTGTTGCAGCTAAAGCACTTAAAAAAAAAGCTTTGTAGCCAAGGAAACAGTAAATTGGTTCATTGACTAGTGATCATTGTGATGTCATAACTGAGCAAGCAACAAAATAAGACACACTTAGTTCAACTGAAATTTGAGAAATGAAAAAAAAAAGACTGATTTCAAGCATCTTTTTCTAATAATGAAATGTCACTGTGTGTATTAGAATCAATTGAGATATCAGGACTAAAAGTCAGAGCAGGTATAGTAACTTTCTGACATTTCTTTTCCACCTCTGTTGTCAATGTATTTTAACCTAGTACAACAACAAGGCCTAAGAATTCCCACCCTTTGAAGTACTTTAAAGAATCGTCCAAAGGTATCGCTGGGCCACACAATATAGGCACACTTTCTCCAGATAAAAGGTTAAGTGAAAGGCCTCTTGGAGAACCACACAAATGCCAGTCACTCCAGGAAGCAAGTTAAGCTTGAATAGTGGGAAAAGTTACCTTCCCACCTCACCTCAAAGCTGAAGAGTGGCTAACACAGCAGAGCAATCTTTTCATGCAGTTTTTAGAAGGGATATCACTTTATCAAAAACATACACACTCCATACTATGAGTTATTATGCCAAACAACTCTAAAGAACTTGTTACCATCTATCAGCTTGAAATCCATGTTTTTAATAAAGTGCTAAATACACATTTACACAGACCATAGTGTTCCAAAGAATTCTTTACAGTTGTATATATGTGCGTTTTTTCCAACTTGTCTGCATCTTTACATAAGACACCAATTTGAACTACAGGTATAATTTTAAAGCGTAATATCAACTCAATGAATTGGTTTACCATGCAAGTCTGTATTTAATATTACATTGACCTGTAACAAGGAACATGTTAGTGGTGTGCTCATTGAAACACTCAAAAAATGACTGTGCATGTGCTGTTCTGATTTTCAAATACTAATGACCATTAAAAAAAAAAGTCTTCTGAAAAAGAGCTACTCTGCATTAAATAGCAGTCACAAGTTGATTAAAAAGCATCCCAAAACTGTTTTAGTTGAACAGATTTTTTTTCCCCCTAAAAAATTGAAAAACATATACTATTTGCCCCAGGGATGAGAACTTGCAGTCATGTTACTGCTCAGAACAACTGTTTATGACCAAGTCAAACACACCTAAACATAAGGATTTAAAACCACAGCAGTGTTGCTAATGAGCTAAACAGGGACAAAACATCACTATAAGACTTAACCATTTATAGTAATGATTTATTGATTAAAAAAAATCTGTTTGCTGATGCAGAAGCTTGATCAAAAGAAATGTCTTTACAAAGAGTAGTCCAACTAGTTAAAAAGGTGGGGGCATGCTCATTTTGTGAAACCATAATTGCTTTCATTCCACAAGTTAATTTTTTTTTTTTCATTTTCAGAAAAGTAGTATTAGGTTTGTTTTAGAAACACACATCAGAGATATTACAGGTTTCCTCCACCCACATGTGGGCTGTCCCTAATATGCCTAAAGGCAATTCTGGCAGCATCTCAACTGCTTCTGTCATTGTACCATCTTGTACCTGCCACTACCTGGAAATGTGACATAAGAGATAGTAATAATACCAACAGTACTATAAGTAACTGATAAGCAAACTCAAAGTCCACCTGCACTATATGCAAATTAAAAAAAGGTTAGTTTTCCCCAATCATAGTTAATATAGTATGTGAGTGGCGCTAAAAGAGCTATGGATCTTTAACGATGGCAGTGCTATATTGGTGTACACACCAATACAGTGATTAATTTTATTACCACAATTCTGCATTAACATTATGTAATCAATGAATAAATGCAGTTCTGTAATCTTACAACCAATCACGTGAACTGTGGTCAACTTTGCCTTTTAGAAAACAAAAAAAAGCAAGCAACCCAGAAATCCCTATCTCAGCAGCGCCTCTCAGACATCTCTCAACATTCTATTATGAAGGCAACGTCCTTCAAGAAACAGAGTGGAATTGGACTCAATCTAAAAAATTTGCTATTGCAACAAGAGAATGTTTCAGAAAGAAACCACTTGTGCTTTCTAATATTCACCTGGCTTTTGGATGTAATGGTGACACCCCATTTCACCCTCTCATTTTTTCTGCCATTGCCATTTCATATCAAATCTGCACTCGTCCAGCTTGACTCTGAGCAAGGCCCAAGAATAAGAAATCACAGACAGTAAGGCGATCTTTACAATGTCAGAAAATGTATTTGGCATTTTAAAAATAAACAAGTGCATACAAATACAGCTAGAAGCATTTCTGTTTGCCAAGTGCTCTCTAAAAAAAGCAGCGCAAGTCACAGCCTACACTGAACAGTAACTGTCACCAAGGAAGCACAACAAATAGTTGCTATAACAAAAAAGAGGAAATGCCTTTAAGTACATACCTTTTGTCTTCAAAAAAATATAGAAACACAATGTATTCAAAAAATCAAAATTATACAGCCATGTTTTATGAAGTCTACATTTCCCTTGTCTTGGAGATATATATATATTTATAGATATTTATAGATATATACATAATTCAAGCAGTTTTAGTTATAGGTGACCGTTGGGTTGTGAAACTGGAAAAAGTCACGAGTCTCTCTCTTTTTTCACTTTCACATCTCCTGCAAGAATGGTTGCAATCTCCCCCTGCATGAAAGCCCAAGGGACATTGGAGCCCACCAGGGGGCATTTCTCCCCACTGGGACAATATACCTCGCCACTAGCTCCTTGTTGTTTGATGCTTTGTCTGGAGCAAGGGAAACAGAACTTGTGGGAAGGGACAGAGGGGCACTGAACAAAATGGGTGTCTTCCAACCGCTCGTGGCACAGGGTGCAGCACAAGGGAACACTGGCTGCTAGAGATGAGTCCGGGAGGCTGGCAGGATGCACTGGCTCCAATCCCCCAGCAGTGTTTGTCCCTTGACTTGGCACCTCCCTGCTTGGACCCAGCCTTCTTTGGTTCATAGAGGACGGAGAGGGCGGGCTGTTGCTGTTTCTCCTGGTAGTGGAGTGAACTTGGTTGGCATCTTTGGAGGAGTGGTTGCCCCCTGCATTGTCTGCTACTAAAATGAGCGCAGCCATAGGGGATTGGCCATTCTGGGCTGCTTCAGGCGGTGTGGTCCTGTTGGAATGAGGCGAGGCAGTTGGTGGAGGGGGAGACATGAAAGATGTAGCAGTCATGGACATTTTCATCCCCTCTGATGATGTTGGCAACCAGGGCTGTGATTCTCCATTGATCTTAGGGGGTCCAGCTTCACCTTCTGGTTCTGGGGACGGCTTCCTTTTCCTTGATGCCCGAGCCCCTAGAGACGCAAAGAAATGGAGAGGAGGAAATGCACAAGAAAAAAAAAAGCAATCAGATTAACACAGCTATAAAGGGAGATACAGCTACACAAATCAAGCTTCAAAATGGTTCCATTTTAAAAGTATACACAGCCCCTGGTTTGCATAGAAATACCTATTATCTGACCTATGCAAATACATACACAACGTGACATGCATCCAAAGTAGGTGTGTGTGTTCTATACAACTTGTGCATGTGCACATCCAGCCACCACATGCAGGCATGCAACAACCTGTACAAGTACACAGTTCACACACACGCGGGCTGGCTCTGCAACGCTGCTAGGAGGCTGAAAGGTTACTGGTGCCTTCCCTGCAGCTCCTATGGCGAGCATGAACGCCAGGGAGGAAAAGCCCTATCTCTGTCAGTGCCTACCAGCCGGCCCTGACTCATAGCTCTCTGTTGTGCTGTTTCAGCACATGAACACGTTGCCACCTAAGCAACGGTGCCGCGTTAGGCACCAGGAAGTGGGAGTTAAGAGATCGGGGTTTGTTTTTTGGGGGGAGGGGGGGAGCAGACATCTCCCTTTGCCTCATACCTGCTTTGGCCACGGTCCCGTTGCTCTCGTACCCCAGCATCCTGCTCCCCGCCAGGCCGGGCTCCTTCTTGAACTTGCTCTCGAAAGGCACCGCGTGGCCCCCGTGCTGGTGTAGCGCCAGCAGCGTGTCCCGCACCGTCTTGGGCTTGCCCAGCCATTCCTGCTCCGCGCCGGCTGCCCCGCGGCCCTTGCCCTCGACCCCCAGCTCCTCCGCCGAGCCCCGCGGCGGCTTCTCCTTGCTCTCGTGCTCGCCCGCGCCGGCGCTACTGCTGCTGCTGGAGGACACGGAGCCGGGCCGCTTGTGCGCCAGCTCCCCGGGCGGCGGCGGCTGGGGGACGGAGACCTGCATGGGGGCGGGCGTCCCGGAGATGGCGGCCAGCGAGGCGGCAGCCCGGCTGCTGATGCTGATGGCCGCAGGCAGGGAGGCTCCGTTCATCAGCGGCACCAGGGTGGGCGGCACCGTGTGGGTCCGCCGGGGGTTCGGGCTCTGCCGGTTCAGCTCGGGCGGCTCCTCGGGCTTGGGGAACCCGTTGGGCATCAGGATCCCGTTCACCTGCCGGCTGGCCCCGTACTCGGCTCCCAGCCGGGGCGGCGGCCGCTCTGAGGAGGCGGCAGCACCCGCCAGCGGGTAGCGCTCCAGGGGCTGCGGCGGGGGCCGGGGCACCCCCTCGCCCGCCACCGCCGTGTGGTTCAACTGCTGCTGCTGCACCAGGATCTCCTTCGCGCTGAGCGGCGGCTGCTTGGCGTGGGGCGGCGGCGGGGCTCGGCCCTCCTGGAAGCTGTGAGCCCGCTTGAGCTGCCGCGCCGTGTCGATGACGAACTCCACCCGGTCAGCCCCCTCGTAGTTGACGCAGCCCCGGCAGACGGGCTCGGTGAAGTCCCAGATCATGGCCCAGGGCATGCGGGGCAGGTCGCACAGGTAGCACGACTGCCTGCGGGAAGCAGCCGCCACCGCCGCGGACGACATGTCCCAGCCCAGGGGCAGCGAGCGCCCCCCGCGCGTCCTCCTCCTCCTCCTGCAACCAGAGACCAAGCGGGCAGGCTCCGGGCTCTGCAGCTGCCGCAAGATCTTCCGCCCGCTGCAAACAAGCGGCCCCCAGCGAGCGTGGAAGTCACTGAGACTAGGGCAAGCGCATAGCCCCGTCGCGGCACCCTCGGCTGCCTACTCCAGCGCGCTGCTCACTCCGCCTGCCCCGCTTGCTCCCTACTGCAGCCCGGGCGCTCGCACTGGGGCGGGGACTCCAGCAGCAACAGCAGCCGCCGCCTGTGCGCTCTGCTCCAGTGACTCGATTCTTCGACAGTGCCTCCGAGCGCCTGCGCGCTGGGCGCCCTCTTCTCTGGCCGCCTGCTGCTGGTGCTGCTCATTGAACTTCTGCCAAGAGTCCCAAGACAACAAGAGCTGCAAGAATAGCCAGCTCCCTCCTAGTCAGCAGAGGGTGGGGGAACGCCAAGGGCTTGCACATGTGAATGGGATGTAAATAGGGGTCTGTGGGGTCCTTATTTGCAGCCTAGGTATTATTTGTGAGGAGGTAATGGCTAAATACGTCAGCAGGCGTGAAAAATATGTTTAACAAAAGAACAGATGCCATCTTTACTTGATTGTTAAAATATTGTATAAGATTAATTTTGTGATGGCTCACTTTTGGCCGGAATTTAATATAATCTTTGTTTTAATCTTGCCTTTGACACTGACTCATTCCCTGGCCTTGAAGAAATCACTCCAGTCTGATCCCTTTGACTAAACAACTTTCGCTGACTTTCCCAATTTTTCCGTTAAAAAGGGTTAATAATACCTACACCCAGAGGTTTTCGAGGGGCAGTTGGTATGTGCACAGAACTTGGAAGATCGAAACAGCTACTCAATGTAATTTCCTTATTCGTTTAATAGAGATTTTCGCATTGCCTTACGCTAAGATGGAAGGGACCATAATATATACAATTGCTACTTATCTCTTTTTTAATGTTTCATTTGGGTCGGAAATAGGACATTCTAGGTTTCCTCATTTGCAGCCACAAATCTTCCATTTTCTAGTGATCAGCAAAGCGCATGCTAAGTAAACACAGCCCCTCCTCCCCAACCTGCGGACATTTTTTTTCTTCCTACTTCCGCACTAAGAATTCCAAACAGCTCGTTTGACAATTGCAGCCAGTCAAAAAGAGAAAGGGATGTTCTGTTCATTTGTCATTCGCACATGAAGTCATCATTCAACCCAGAAGTAGTCCGAATACATAGAGGGGGCTGTGTGTGTGTGTGTGTGTGTGATTGTGCAGCGTAAACAAAGTGGAAGCTGTTCTCTCAAACTCTTGCTTGTGGGTCACCATTCCCACAGTGCTGCTGCTGACTTATGTAGGTTACAAAGGGAGGGATGGAGGAAGCTGAGCTCTGACGTCCGCATTTTGTTTCAGGGCTGCAGCTGCGCCCTGTGCGCAGACTCAGTCAGGGACGTGACTCAATGCAATTGGCACTTGAAACCTTATTAAACGAAATGCACATTCCAGGGACAGACTCACAGAGAGAGAATCTACAGCCAGCACCGCCGATGCCCCGTCACAGCACTAAGTACCGCCTCCCTTGCTGCTATTTCTGGGCTCTCAAAGCTCCCTCCTCCCACTGCCAGGCTTAACTTTTACTTAACGTAGCAAAAGCAGCATGTACAGTAGTACACAGGAATGGGTGTAAGAGCCGCATTCTATACTGTACTACTCTCTCCCTTTGCACTGAAAATCAGATCAGGCTTTTGTTATTCATGTGTACAGCTCTCTATTAATGGAGACCGGCTGGCATGAGGCAGCTTTGCGACTGCAGACAATGGTGGTGTTGGGGGTATTTTACACTAGGATATTTCCTCCTGCAGAACCAATGGGCAGGGGGCAAAAGGCAGAGGCGTTGACTTGTAATTGCTGACCCAGCTGGGCGTTTTTCATGTTTTGTTATTTGCAACCCACGAACGGGAGACGAAGCATGGACACGATATTTTATGGAGCTAATTAGTGTGATGTCATCAAAGCAAAAAGTCAATTGATATAATGTCCTCGCTCTATTTGCTAAGGGAATGCTTTCATCCAGCTGCAGAGTTAAGCTAGGGAAATGATCTCTAACCCTCCCCCCCCCCCCCGCCGCCGCCGCCGCCCTTTAAACAGAGTTTATCTGTCAACTTTTCGAGCTCCACTATTTTTTTCGAGAATCAAACGCCGTAGGCCGCTAACGCGACACACCCCACCCCAACCTTTCTTCTTTAGACTGGGATGAGCTAGCTTTCTTGGAGGCAGCGTGTGTAAATTAGATGATCTCCCCTACTGGATTGGCAAGGCAAGGGGAATGGAGCCCTGCTAAGGTTTTTACCGTGCTGCTATCGACACTGCCAGGTTTTTTTAAGGCGCGGGGAGGGGGGGGGGGGGGACGGGCGGAAAGAAACCACCCTCGAAGAAATGACTGTGTGTTGATCTTCTGTCATATTTTTAAAAGCCTGTTCTAAAATTTACCCGAAGGACATTTAATCCCAAACTCAAGCGTTTTGACATGCAAACGCCACATGATCCTCCTTTGGGGGATTTCCAGAGACTTTGCCGCCGTTTGCTAATGTGCTTTCTGACGGCGCCTCCTTCCCCACCCCGCGCGCACCGGTGCAACCAGCGCTGATGCAAAATCCGCTTCCCCCCACCCACATCAGTGCAAGTGCAACGAGGATTTTGATACAACGCCACTATCCCCCTCCCTCGCGCACCTTGGAACCGTAGGTAATACAATCCCCCCCCCCCCCGCCAGCCAGTTGCAAATGGTGACAGAGCAGATCCCCATACACGCCACTTGCCCTCTGGCTAATGCGATCTGTCCCTTCAAGGGTTAAGCAGTTCCCCGCCCTTCGAGCCTTACTTTTGTTTCAGCGATAACATAAACACCGCCTTGCACGTTTGCTCAAAGCAAACCTTGCCATTTTTGGGACTGCCCTGTCAGCGATAAGCGAAATTCAAAAACACGGTCTAGATGTAGGTTCTCTCGCTCCCTCTCTTTGGATACATGCATGTGCGCTCATAAAAGGAGACCGCTCCTTTTATTTTCATATTCATAATCCCTTAAATATTTGCAACTCCATTGGCATAGCTTCCCCGGTGACCTTCCTGAGGTTAGCTTGCCAATGAAAGAGCTATTTTTTTTTGGACTGCACTCCCGTCCTGAATTCCCCCGGGAGCTAAAAGGGTTAACACATCTTGTTTTCTGCTTCACAACAGCACTCCCGTTCAGATTGTGTAAAACTCCTTTAAAGCTACTCTCCCCCCACCCTTCTAAAGACGCTTTATCAATGTATACTAAGTAAACAGATTTTTGTTTTTGTCTTCCTCCCACAACCCTTTCTCTCCGGACTGAAATTGGATTCCTTCCAACCCGGCTGCAGCAACTGCTGCCTACACACTCACAGGGTTTCTAGGGTGAGGCAATGCGTCTGCGATTCGCGGAGACAAGGCAGGAATTGTAATTGCACTGCATCATGTGATAGCTTATGAAAGAGGAAGTTAGGATGTTTTAGTCACGTACTCCTTTGCCCTCTTGCTTAGCCTCTAGGTTCTTTGAAGGAAAAATTACATGTATTTATATATGTTGGTTGGGTGCCAAGAACGACTGTTTGTGCATTTAAGATCACGAGCAGTTAGTAAAGGTGGGGGGGGGAGGAAACCGTTCAGCTGTGGAAGGCTTTAAACTGGAGGGCAAATTGTGCTCACTTTTCCTTCATTCTAACAAGAGCTTGTTGGAAAAAATCAAGATGAGCAATTTTAAGTTTTTAACTATAATTTTATTGCTCCGAATTAACTCTGGAAAAAACAGGAGGGAGGCATAACGTCTGAACATGATTTTCCTGAAACAATGGCTGGATTAAATAAAAAATGTAGGCTTTATATCATGACCTGTAAACTCCCCAAACCTAATGATTTCATGGGTTTAGTAGAATGGAACTGGTCAAACACAAGATATGTTCAGTTGCTCTCCCTCTCTCCCCCCCACCCATCATATAGACTTGAGCTTCAAGACACCTACTGGTGGTTTATGGTAATGCCGTTTTGCCTGAAAATAACTTATTAAAGGCACAAACTGGCCATATCCTGCTTGCTTTACACAAAGTTTAATTGATTTCAACAGGACTGCCTTTGGGTACATGATGAGCAGGATATGGTCTATTATAATGAACAATGTGCCCTCAATTGTGCATAATTTCATTGGTAGTTTTGCTGATATAATTGAATTACTTGCTTGCACCACTAGGTGGGTGCACACCTGGTAGCTGTTTGTAGGCCAGGCAAACACCTATCCTCCATTCCCTCTTTACCCCCCACTTCCTCCTTTGTTCCCCATGCCAGGGGCTTTGTGTGCCCCCATTTCTCCTTCATTCCCTACCCGGATTTCCTATTTTCTCCTCCATGCCAGCCACTGTGTGTGTCCTCCCCATTCCCACAATTCTCCAAACTTCCCCCACCATTATTATTTATTTTCTATTTGTCTCAACTGGGAGATAAGTTACCATGCTGCCACGGTGCATGACATAAGTGGTATTGGGAAGATGGGCAGTGTGGGCATGGGGAGGGCTAATAGTTATGCTGGAAGATACCATCAATTATTGATCTGTAGAGAATTAAAAATCCATACAGTTCTCCCTTTTGAGAGCTAAACCATTCCCTGAAATTTTGTAATTGAACTTATGCTGAGTTCAAAAGTTTCCATATTCTGTCCAAATAAACGGAGAAATGCCATCAAATTGAGCATAAAGCCTTGCAAGCTGGGCCAACTAAAATTTGACATTAAATTTTATGCACATTTTGGATATATTGTTATTTTGCATTTGTGAGAACTAACATCTGTAAAGGTTGTGCACTGATGTACTTCAGATAAAAACTTAAGGCCCATTCCTATGCAGCCAAAGCTCTCACATTGACTTTCTGACATTTATGCCCTGCTATTGCTCTTGAAAGTGTCAGATTGCTTGAAAAGATTTACAAAAAAGCAAATGTAAGCTGACTTTAACAGATGACTTGCTTACTGAAGGATAGCAATATATGTGCCAAATGGGTTAGAAACTAACGCAACCACAGGGACTTGTCTGTAAGGGCAGGTCTGCACAGCAGGGCAAAAGTCGAATTCAGATACGCAACTTCAAGTATGTCAATTGCATATCTGAAGTCAAAATAGCTTAATTCAGCTTTTGGCGCTGTCCACACAGCAGGAAGTTGAAGGAAGAACATTCTTTCTTTGACTTCCCTTCCTCCTCCTGAAATGAAGGTTACAGGAGTGAGAGTAAGAAGTCCTCCATTTCAAAATTCGTTCGAACTAATGGCTTGCTGTGTAGATGCACATGATATTATTTTGAAATAAAGTTATTCCAAAATAACACTGCTGTATAGACATACCCTAGATGGCCATTGAGTATACTTAGGAGAGAAAGCTCGGATGGCCATTTTAGAAACCTTAGAAGTTTTGGTTTTCATTAAAAATACTATCTTCTTCTGTAAGAAAAAAATAATTTCTATTTACAAATTTTGAAATATAGAATTCAAGCTGCAGTGCTAGTGAGGCAGCAAATGTTACCATTCATTCAATTGAAACTAATCGCTAAGGAAATATTACAGCAAACTTTTTCTACTGAAAGAGAAACATCCCCTGGCGAGACAAATGCCAAACAGTTCTGAAGGGGCCTCATTGTGAGGACAGTTGAATTTTGTAAAATAACAGCACAGACAAGATTAAAATGAATCAAAGATACAGCTGAAAATAGCCACATTTGACTTGCTGTTCCATGGTGTCACAAAATGCCTGTGAGATTTAAAAAAAAAAATTAGAAAGTGAAATCTAGGTCACATCCTGCCAGCTTTATTCATTGACTTCAAAGGAAGTACTGACAAAAGTAAGTCTTATCTTATGTCCTTTTCTAATAGCATAACAAGGACATAGGGCCTAATTCAAAGTCACTGAAGTCAGTGGGAATCTTGCTATTCACTTCAATGGGTTTTAGAATAGGCCCATAGTAAAACCTTGGCCCTGCAAACATTTTTGTACACTTGTAACTTTATGCCTGCAAGTTATCCTAGTGAATTTAAGGTCATGTGATCTTAGCTGCTGGATCAGGGCCTAAATATGTGCAGATCTTCAAACATGAGAACTCCCATTGATTCCCATGGAACTACTTGTGCTTAAATTTAAGCATGAATGTGTGTGTACACAGGATCAAGCTTATGTTGCTTGTTTCTATAGACTGTACAGCTATTGTTCACAAAGGAGCTAACTAATGGTAGCAGAAGTTAAGGGGGACACCAGATCAAAAATAAAATGCCAATAGGAGAGATGATGGTCATCACATTAGCTCAATTTGGAAGAATATGTGTTAGAGACTCAGAAAACATTCGAACAGAAGTGTGATGTCCGCTTTTTACTTTACATGGAACCCTGTTATTGACTCTTTGAAGACTGTTATGAGGGACTCTTGAAATAATTTCTCAGTGGATATGGAATACCATGTTTGCAAGACGTAGAAGGAAGACTTTGCTATGACACTTGTCCACAGATAAAGCCTGAAAAAATGAAGATGCTAAGTCTTGGTTTATTTTGTTATGATCTTTTCTTTTAAAAGTATTCATGCATATATATGATACAATGTATCTCCCTGAAAAATAGTATAGTAAGAAAAACTAAATCCTCTGTCCTGCAATGTATAGCAGATAACTGTGCCCCAGCTGAGGTAGTTTACAACAAAATTTGTAAGAGCAAAATGGGGAGTGAGGGGGGTTGAGAGAATGGAAAGTGCTAAACTTTTTAATTAATTTTGTTTTCAATCCAGCAGCTGACTTTTTTCATTTTCAAATAGCAAAGCTGAAAAATCTAGCAAAATGACCTTATTCCTTTGCTCTTGGAGTCAGATGCAACAGATATTTGCAATATGTCTTGCCAGGAAAGAAGAGGATTATGAAAATACTTGAGAAGTTCAGAGGTTACTACAATCCAATTAAAAATAAAGACTTATGAGCAATGTTTCCAGGTGCCAGAAGTGAGGACAGTTGATAGGTCAAGCCTCTAACAGTTTTCCGCAGACTGATAAATAGGGGACGTCACATTCTTTGTCCCTACTTCGCCTTGCTCCTTTGCATCCAAAAATGCAATCAACAGTTGGATTTGTTGAGCTCTGAAAGTGGATGAAGTGGACCCTAGCTTTGGGTTTCCTGATGTGAGAAGTGGAGGGATAGCAGTGACCCCTGCAACCCCTGTTAAAAATAAACAGGAAGTCATGGAATCTGTGACCCCTCTGTGACATAGCTGTAGCTGTGTTCATTGCTTTATACAGATTAGTTCAATAGGCTACTAAATGCTGCCCAGAAAATGGGAAAAGGACAAGAATTTCACAGGAAGCCTGTTACGAACGGAAACCAAAGCACAAAACTAAGATTATTCATTTGGCAGGCATTTTTTAAAAAAAGAACTCCTGATTTGGCCTGCGTACAACTAACAAACAATTAATCTTTGTCCCAAGTCTACACCCTATCCTTTGTCAAAATAACGTGTAAGACATGAAATTATTAAAAGGAAAAGGCAGAATCCATTTAATTGGAGTCATGGAAAATCTAAAAGCTGATTATGTTCAACCAAAACTAATACACTATCTAGGAGCAGTTTGTTCCAGTATATTCCTGGGTTTGCAATACTGTATCCATGTGGGCCTTTTTTGAGGAAAAACCTTCACGTATAATAAAAGTCTAAAATCTCTGAGCCAAGGCCAAAACCTTTTCAAGACCTGTGCCAGAACCGTTAAAGCTGTTTGCAAATATCCCCCAGCAGCAATGGAGTTGAGCTGGTTGTCAGTTCCATAGCAGAGCAGCTGCAATGAACATTTTCCCCAAAGGCATCTATATATGGGCAGACTCATATGTAGCATGCAGTATAATGCTTTCAGTGAAACACCATCAGAAAGAAAGCCAGTCTAATTAAAAGAAAATTTTAGTTTCAGTTACTACCCTTGACCTTGTTTTTCCCTGCCAATTTTTCTGTTTTTACAATCACATTTTTCTGTTTGTTGAAATGTTGGTTTTTCTTTGCCCATTGAAATCAATGGGAGTTAGACGCTTACATAGAGTGCTTAATTTTTGCCAGGGCTGAGCCCTGGCACCTCTAGGTTTGGCAGTTTGTACTGCTGGCATCTCTTCGCTTGCTGCATCAATTATAAATGTAAAAAAAGTTGCTTGTGCCCCAGCACATCTTTCATTACAAATTAAGCACCACTTACATCCTCAGAGGATTTGGGCCTATGTGCATAAGTGAGGCTTAGACTTCTAAAACAGCTAGGTGCTTTTGAAAATTTTATCCAAAGTGCTGTCAAGTAGACAAAGTAAACAATTTAAAAAGGAGAATTGTTATCCCTGTTCTTTTTCAGGAATATTACATAATGTGTGCAACAATGATAGGAAAAAACATTCCACAGGTAAGATATTTAATGATACATTATTAATTATATATTTCACATCTCTGAGAACAGCCACTACTTCATTCTTTCCATCAAGCTTTTTCCAGTTAAAAAAATCCAACCCACCACAGCTAAGTCTTTTTGCTCACTTTGACCACTGGAAGGAGGCTACTGCTAGGAATTATAATGAATACATTCAAAATTAAGAATGATAATTATTGATATTTTGCACCTCACTCTATGTATTTTACTAATACATAATCATATAATAATGATAATGCAATTAGCTGCATAATGCCCTGCCAGGTAGGAAGGTCTTAGTCTCATTTTACAGATAAGGAAATGGAAGCACAGGGAAATTAAGTGACTCAGTCAAGGTCATGCAGAAAGGCTCTGCCAGAACTGGCAAAAAAACCCTCCATGTATGGAATAAATTTGTCATGTACCCTGAGGCATGTGAGGATGTGTACCACCGGTAGAAATACATGCTGCTGGCTGTGGGCAGCTGTATGTGCTCTGCTAATCAGCTGGGTGGCACCTGAATCTCTCCTGGGTAGCTGCCCAAGAGCATAGTTTACAACAGGGGTGGGCAATAAAACAGCGGTGGTTCATCAGCCCCTAGCCACTGCTATATTTACCTGTGCCTCCTAGGGACATAACATCCTGTTTAATCAGTTAATCGGTAAAACCTTAAATTTAACCGATTAAGCGGAATGGGAGGGGTAGCTGCTAGCCCATCGGACATCGTCCTGCAGGGGACTGCCACCAGCCCCCTTGACCCTCTCCTGGCTCTGGCAGCCCCATGTGGGGCTGCTGGCTCCCACCCCGGCTTGTGGCGTAGTGGGCCTGGTAGGATTGCTCCCAAGTGCTGGGTAACTGTTACCCAGTAAACATCACCTGATAAGAGTGATGCTTACTGGGTAACCAGTTACCTATTCACATCCCTAGTACCTCCACAGGTACCAGCGATTGCAGCTTCTGTTGGTTGCGGATTAGCATTCCTGGCCAACGGGAGTGGTGGGAAGCAACAGCAGTAGGGATAGTGATAGAATCCACTTCTCCAGGGCAGCATTTAGTTGTCTTCACAATAAGACTCTCTTTTCTGCTCCCCCAGCTCATTCGCGATGCACCTTGGCCTGTAACTCAGAAGTTGCAATGCTCATAGGGTTGCCATCTCTCCCAGACCAGATGGACCAAACACTATTTGCTGCAATGGTGCCTGGTCCATCCAGTCCAACCAAGTTGGCAACCTTAAATGCTTAATGTTTATTCAAAGCAGAACAGGTTCAACAGGAGAGACAAAGTCCTTCCCCCTCCCAGAATATCCCAATGGTGAGGGCCATCATCATTTTAGTGTGCTGCTAGGGAGGAGTGGGGAAGAGGGAACCTCTTATTATTTGGTACCTATGACCTAGTGAAACTGCTGAAATACATTGGTCAACATTCTTCATAGTGTAACTCCATTGAAGCTATTGGACTTCAGTATTATTTTTGAAGCTAATTGGAGGAGTGAATTTGGCCCAGTGAGATCAGAAACAATGTCATTCAACATGAGGTCAAAAGGTTAAGTAGGTAATAGGTCATCACAGCATTTGAGAACATCATGTCTACTTGGCTAGAACTGGAATCCTTGCCTACCATGTCTAAATTTCTGTTTGTAGTGCATGTATGTGCCTAGGGAGAACTATGTCATCAAGAATCCAACCTTCATTAAGTAACTTTGAAAAATATATCATATACATTATAGTGGCTCACATAATGAATGTCAGCCCTCTGAACCATATAAGAACATAAGATGGAAAGAAGCATATTAATACAATCACTGTTCTTTTTTATTTAATGAGAGAAGAACAAAAAAAGTTTCCTACGTGGGCAGACTTTTTACTGAATTGATCAGCAAGGTGTGGAAATGTGTTCCAAGACTGTTTGCATCTCTACATTGGTTTCTAGTTACTTAAAGATAGTGTAATATGTCTCCTGAATAGGTTGAAAAGAAAATGTACAAGAGGTAAATTGTATGCAGAATATACAAAGTGATAGATATTTTTAGAAATAAATTCTATCTAGATTGTATATATTGCTTGTAATTTTAAAAAAATGTAACATTTATGAAAATTATAGCTACTCTGTTTATAAATGTCAAACCTATCATAACATGCTCTGTTAGTGTACTTGAATTGTGGCAAGTTAACATACATATAAATATACTTACAGTTTTCTTTGATTCAGAATCTGAGGCAGAGTAAATATGTTAAGCATCTGTTTTGGGGTTGTTTTTTTCAACTCTTCTCCCAAAACTAGCAACTACAGAGAAAAAAAAGCAGACATACATAATTTCACATATTTATAAAATAAGTCAATGTGTCTGTACGTTAAGGCTTCATAATCAGACTTCTAGATGCCTCCATCAGCAGGAGGAAAAGGTAAGAAACCCTTTTCAGATGTAACCAGATACCTCATTTGACAAACTGTAATGCTTAAAATCTTTTCTAATAGAAAACATGTCAAGACATGCCTCTTTCAAATGCTATCAAATAGTTCAGCCCCATATTTTACATACCCTCCTGATTACATTCATATGTTTGGTTTTAAAAGTTAACCTCTCCATTTCAGTAGTAAAAATGGCAAAGTACTTTTAGTAGGTCTCCACACAAATAAAACTGACGGGGATGCATGATTCACTATTACAGTGCACCCACAGAGAGATACTACAGTGATATGCACCAATATACAGTATTGCCAATGACAAAACATTCAGGTTCCCTAAACATCTTGGCTGTGTCTAGACTGGCCAGTTTTTTCGGAAAATCAGCCGCTTTTCCGGAAAAACTTGCCAGCTGTCTACACTGGCCACTTGAATTTCCGCAAAAGCACTGACGATCTCATGTAAGATTGTCAGTGTTTTTGCGGAAATACTATGCTGCTCCCATTCAGGCAAAAGTCCTTTTGCGCAAAACTTTTGCGCAAAAGGGCCAGTGTAGACAGTTCAGCTTTGTTTTCCGCAAAAAAGCCCCGATCACGAAAATGGCGATCGGGGCTTTTTTGCGGAAAAGCGCGTCTAGATTGGCACGGACGCTTTTCCGCAAAAAGTGCTTTTGCGGAAAAGCATCCGTGCCAATCTAGATGCTCTTTTCCGAAAATGCTTTTAACGGAAAACTTTGCCATTAAAAGCATTTCCGGAAAATCATGCCAGTCTAGACGTAGCCCTTGAGATTGAGTTTAAAAATAAATCATCTCTTTTTTTTTTAATTTGCTTTGTTTTTTAAACCTGTTAAGGTTTTAAACTTTTCTCCACAACTATAAAGGCTAGACATATTCAGCTTTTATTTAAGCAAAACAAAAAGGGATTCTCACAAAAATCACTCAATTGAAGGGTGAAAGTCTGAGCCACTGAAGTCAAAGCGAGTTTTGCTATTGACTTCAGTAGGGTCAATGTCTCACTCCACAAATGAGGGTTTTAAGGAAATTCCCAAGTATTGTGAAATGTGCAATAAAACTGAGAGCTGGCAACACTACATATAAGACCCTGAAGCAACAGATAAATGGACAGTTCTTTTTATGCCTGATTCTGCCCCTACTGACAGCTGTGACAAAAGTCCCATCAGATTTAATGGGAGCTGAATTGGAGCCTTTGCATATGTGGGCTATAATATATTTGATCATTAAAAGCTAAATACATGCATTTTAACAAACCAAATTCCATTATAGATATAATTAGGAGGAATATTTGAACTTCAAGTGATTATTTGTGTCCTAAAACATTCAGCAATGTTTTTTAAAGATGATATTGTTTACATTTTTTGAGAGGAGGGGGCAAATAACAAACAATAAAGGGCTAATCCTCCAGGGTGAACTTAGACTGACCTTTGGACAGTGGATATCTTGAGTGCTCAAGTAACAAAAGACTTGTGCTGGCACCCTGCACAGGAGTAAATTTCACCCACAGTCCTCTCTCAGGCAAACTTTTACCTAAATAAGAGAGCAGCAAGACTTAATCTGCATCTTTTAGCAAATTAGTATTTTTAAATTTAAGACAGTAAAATAAGATTGACATGTTTTTGGTGTTCTGGTCTTCATTTTTGTTTTACTTGGATGGTATAACTTAAATCTCATTTAGTTCTGCTACCAGTTAGCACTGTTATTACAGCCTTGTTTATGAAGAAAGTAGATAATCCTTATGCAAAAATAACAGTACCACAGGCACAGACGTAGACAGCAGATGGTGTTATTAAATACCTGGGCAAAGTCTAAGGTCAGAACACACTAGCAATTAACAGGGCTTACTATCTGTTATTTAATGTGTAACCTAAGAGATGTAAGGTATTTGTAATGCTAAGAGAAGTAAGGTAGGGTGATCAATAGTATATTGTCAGATCTTCATTTGAATCCTCAGTTGAACAGATACTAAACTTCACTGAAACTAATAATCATAACCAGCTTTACCTCTCATAAAAGTTCACTCTTTTGATAACTAATTTATAATTTTAATATAGGCTATGGCAATTAAAGCACTTACACTTATCCAAGTATTGTCTTTTCAGGTCAAGTGGCTAGTCAAAGTTTTGCCTCCTGTGAGTGTTTGAGCTGGAAGTAGAAGTTGGTGAGAATTAGCTATTTCTTTGATGAATTTTTATTTACAAAGAATGTGCAAAGTCCTGTATCTCTGAAGACAGAAGGAATCAAGAAGCAGAAAACAGTTTATTTTGCTTAGAGCACCAAGAGTACTTTTTGCACTCTGAGGCTACGTCTACACTACAGGGGTTTTGCACAAAAACCCGCAGCGCATCCACACATCAAGTGCGTTTTTGCGTAAGTAAATTTACAGTGAATCGACAGAACAGAGGGCTTTTTGCAGTGTAGGTATTCCTCTTTCTACGAGGAATAACTCCTTTTTACACAAGAGCTCTTGTGCAAAAAAGTGTGTGTGGATGGGCAGCAGGGGTTTTTTGCACAAGCATTGGCCTCCAGGAAAAAACACAGGTGGCCTCTTGTTAATCAGAACAAGTTAATCAGAACTCTATAGTTGCTATCTGCTGGCCCCCCTTAAAGCTGCAGGCACTCTGGACAAGCCTTGTGGCAGGAAGTTTGCAGAGAGCATGGGCCTTCAATGCGCAGCTCTGCTTCAGCCACAATAGCCAATCAGCAAGCTCCTGGAGACCCCCTAGCCCTTCCAGGGAGCAGTCCCAGGAACCTCCCCCCCCCCCCCAGGGGAACAAAAAGACGTGCCCCGACCTGGAGTGGCCCGGAGATTGTGACCCTCCTTGAATTGTGGGGCGAGGAGGATTCGCTCCAGGATCCCCGGGCCAAGCGCCGCAACGTGAAGATCTTCTCCCTTATGGCTGTATCCCGGCAGAGGTGAAGGAACTCCGTCAGGGGTATGTGAGGGCCACGGAGCGCAGGGCGCACTCAGGGGCAGGACTCCACACCTGCCCGAAGGGCAAAAGGGGTGCACCCAAGCAGGGCCGGATTAAGGCATGGGCTAGCCAGGCAGCTGCCCGGGGTGCCAACCTATGAGGGGCGCCTGATGGCAGCTGTAAGGGGCGCACAGTGCCCCTTATAGCTGCCATCAGGTGCCGCACTCCTGGATTGCAGGCTGCAGCAGCTCCCAGCGGCCATCCCGCAGAGGCCATCCGGGGTGGGGGCTGTGTTAACCCCTGCAGCGCCAGCCAGCAGCACCCTTCCCCCCGCGGCCGCGGGGCCCTGCAGTCAGGTTCGGTCCGTCCCAGGCAGCCCCGGGCTGCGTGCCAGCAGCAGTAGCCGGGCTGGGCCAGGCCGGACATGTGCGTCCTGCCACCACCAGCTCCACACGCCCTCCCCCATGTGCCGAGTGGGGGCAGGGGCCACGCATGCGCCCTCCCCCAACCCGGGGCACCGGAATGGCTCGGTCCAGCCCTGCACCCAGGTGCAAGCAGACTAGCTGCAAGGGCACGGGCACAACCCCGCACACACCCTGGAGTGCTGTACAGGCATGCTTGCACATGCAAGGCAGCAGCCACTCCCATAGACAGCACAGCGAGCCGCAACTGTGTGTGCAGACCCCAGGGAGGGCCAGGTTGCCCCCAGCTCCTCTGCTGCCCATGAGGGGATCCCATTGTGACCACACACTTCCCTTGCCTGCCTGGCCATGGTGTTTGTGTGTGGAGGGGTGTGAGGGGTGCGATCACCCCCTCTCAGCCCGAGAGGGGGGGTCTGCGGACCCTTTCGTCCTCCTCTGGTCCTTTGCTGCGCCCTGGGTCTCCGCTCTGGGGCCCGCACCCTCGGGTGCAATCACCCCCTCCCCAGTGGAAGGGGGGGGTCAGTGAACCCCCAAACTAGTTACCCGTCCCTGCGGGATGGGGCCGAAGCCCCTAGTTCGAGCCTTCCCCTCTCTCAGGGTTCCGACTCGCACTTCGCCTCTGCTATAGTCGTTAGGAGCGAGATGCCCCCCTAGGAGAGGGAGGGGGACCCAGTCCCACCCTCTCTCCGGGTCCCAGCCCTGGGCCCTAAGTGTCGGGGTCTGCTAGTGTCCCGACGCGGCGGACGGGGGGTCACTCCCTCCGTAACCTGTCCACCCACGGTTGCCAAAAGCGTCCTGCCCCGGGCTCCTTCCTCCCTTCGGGTGCCTCCTGCCGGTGACGCTCCGTGTCCCCGAACCTACCCTGGTTCTGCAGTCCGAGGCTCCCGGCGTCCGACTGAAGTCTCCGGGGTAGGTTCCCTGAGTACGGTCCGCTCCCGGCTGTCCCGTTCCCTCCTGGTCCGGCATAGCGGGGTTCGTCCGCCGTCCGAGGAGGAGCTGACTGACCTCCAGGGGCAATGGCTGTCCCGGAGGCCACGGTACCAGCGCCGGGCCGACAGCCGGGCGACGTGTCGCTCCGGATCCGTCCTGCGGCGGGGGCTGCTACTCCTCCGCCGCTGCGAGGATTCTGCCCCCTGCCATGCTGGCGGCGGGCCCTTTTGAGCCGGCCCGCCACGCCGGCCGCAGCCCGGGGCCCCACCCCTTCCGGGCGTGTCCCGGCGTGCGTCCCTGCTGGGCAGCCACCCCCCTCCACCCCGCCCTCACCGCGCGGGACCTCGGGAGATGGGCCGTGTTCGCGCCGCCGGTCCTCTGCCCCCTCCGGCTCGCGCTGGGGGAGTCCTGGGGGGTTTGAGCCTGGCCGTCGGCCCCCTGCCGGCGGGGACTCCGGTTGTCTCTCCCCCGGGTCAGTGACGGCCCGTCACAAGGGGGAAACGGGGCACCACGGTCCTCTGGCCACATTGGGGCCCCTATGATACAGGGCGTGCTGTGCAGGCCACACATGGCCTTGCACCTGGGACATCCCCCTCCTGTGGGTCGTGGACTGGTGTGGATTGTGTGCATGGATGACCCATGGTTTCACCCTCTTGTGTGTTCTCCTCTGCCGTAGCAGCCAGGACAGAGGGCCAAGCCACACCACTGCTGCCACCTGCCAGAGTCCAGGGGGCCCACAGACAAGCCAGGGTGCTGTAGGACCTCATGCGGCAACACATCGGCGTCCTGCGCAACATCCACGACCCCCTGTTGCGCGGTCTTAATTCAGACCTGGAATGATGGGAGCATGCATAGACCGAAATGATGGCATGGTGTGATACCACGGGCAGCATCAAGACCTGCATGGGGGAACATGTGCATGATGCCGCTGCTCCTGCCTTCCACCCTCCTATCCCCCCCAATGACCATTGCCCATCTGTCTTCCCACCCTGCTATGCCTCTGCTCCTTCTTTTATCAATGCCCATACCCACTCCCCAAGTGACGCCTATGGTCCCTCTTCCTTCCCCCCCTGCCAAACCTGACCCTGCTCTAGCTACCCCTCCTGCCTACCCCTTTCTGGTCCCCAGGCCCTCCCAACTCCAAAGAGGTCCCCACACCTGAGGTGGCATAGCAAGCCACCCCACTACTCCTCCCAGTCCTGATCCCCCCTCCCAGTCTAGCCATCCCCCTTCCAGTTCAAACATCCCCTCTCCCCTGCCCACCGTCTCCTCCTGTTCAATAAAGAGGCACTCTTTTTTTTCAAATCAAAATGGTGTGTTTATTGGGAGGTCAGGGAAGGGTCAAGGGGAGCCGATGAGAGGGGGGAAGGAAGGAAGAGAGCAGAAAGGCAGAAGCCCCTGTTGGGGAGACCCTAGGGAGAGTTATTGGGGGGTCTGAGAGAACCTCTCCCTTGGCCTCCTGGATGCACACCCCCAACTGATGGGCCTGGCAGGTAGCAGCTGTCTGGGGCTGCTCAAATGCATGGCCCTCGCGGTTGGCTTCTGCCCCCCACCCCGGAAGGAAGGCCTCCCTCTTGCGCTCCACAAGATTGTGGAGTACACAGCATACCGCCACCACCTCGGGGATATTGTGCTCCCTAACATCCAGGCGCGTGAGGAGGCAGTGGAAGCATCCCTTGAGGTGCCCAAAGGCACACTCCACCTGCATCCTCGCTCGGTTGAGGCGGGCATTGAAAAGGTCCTTGCTGGGATCCAGGTGGCCGGTGTATGGCTTCATCAGCCAGGACCTGAGTGGGTATGCTGCATCCCCCACTATGCACTCTGGCATGTTCTGGTCACCCACGGCAAAGTCCCGGCAGGGGAAAAAGGTTCCCACCTCCAGCTTGGCACACAGGCTGGAGTTCCTACAAACTCGGGCATCATGTGCCCTGCTCGACCAACCCACATAAATGTTTGTAAAGTGGCCCTGGTGGTCCACCAGGGCCTGCAGAACTACAGAAAAGTAGCTCTTTCTGTTTATAAACTGGGCCATTTGATGGTCCAGGACCCGATGGGGATGTGCGTGCCATCAATAGCTCCCTTGCAGTTGGGGAACCCCAGGGCAGCAAATCCGGCCATGGTTGCGTCCAGGTCCTCGAGACTGCCAACTCTGCACAGCAGCAGGGAGTTGATGGCTCTGATGACCTGCAGAAGGAGACAAAGAAACACACAGAACAGAAAATGAGAGAGAGGTTACGTGAGCCTTTGAGAAGTGCCTGTCCTCCTCCCCTCCTCTGCCCCCCCCCCCGCAACTCCCCAGGAGCCACCCCCTATGATCCCGTGTCCCCCTCGCCCCCCAGCAGCAGGGCTGTGTGAGAGCGGGATGGCACAAGCTCCTGGGGCCAGCTCCCCCCTCCTGAGGGTCCCCCTTATCCAACACCCTCTCCCCTCCCCCCCGTGCAGGGACTACAGCCTTTGAGCGCCTTACCTGCATAAGCAGGGCCCCGACGGTGGACTTCCCCACCCCAAACTGGTTGGCCACCGACTGGTAGCTGTCTGGAGTGGCCAGGTTCCAGATGGTGATTGCGACCCACTTCTGCAGGGGGATAGCAGACCGCAGGTGGGTGTTGCATCTCTGGAGGGCGGGTATGAGCCAGGCACAGAGCTCAAGGAAGGTGGCCTTGTGCATTCTAAAGTTCTGCAGCCACTGCTGGTCCCACCAGTCCGAACTGGTCTCCAGCCTCCAGAACCTTCTGTGTATGGTTGGGTGCGGCAGGCAGAGTGGAGCAGCCGCAACTATGCAGAGGGTGATGAGGAAGAGTTCTGAGTCCACATCCAGCATGAACATGTAGGCAGCTGGAAGAAAATGCTGCAGGAATTGCAGCATGGCCATGTGGGACTGTCGCCTGCCCAGGGGCAGCTCCGGCTCCATAGCACACAACAGGAAAAAGCTATGGCATCCCAAAAATGAACAGGGCAACCACAGCAGGCACTGTTGATGCTTTTCTGTCCCTCTACAGAGTCTGCAAGCGGGCAGCAGAAACAGAGAAACGGCTGTCCAGGGGGGTCCCGTTAAGCATGTATCTCTGCAGGGCTCTAGCAACAGCACTCGAGAGCAATTGGTGACCTAAAAGTCCGGCTAGAACTGGTTCCGGGTGGTTTTATATGCGAGAGAGCATCCAATGAGTGTGATTGCTTTTGCGATGAACTTTTGTAGTGTGGATGCGCTCTTGCACAAGTTTTTGCAGAGGAGCTCTTCCACAAAAAGCTTCTTGCACAAGAAGCCTGCAGTATAGACATAGCCTGAGCCCAAAGATCTCTCTCTAGGTTTTTTCCAAGATCAGCCGCCATTTCAGTTTTCTGTGTGTTCTTCTCTGCTCCCACCCATTCAGTTCCCCAGTTTATCCCAGCACAGTTTCTGAGAAGACTCTGTTAGTCTCTGTTTTAGGTGTGGCCCCTTAACTAACTTTTATAACTTATTTAAATGGGGGACTCAGTCACACATCAATTTGGAGTTGGTTTAAACTCAATCCATAACAAGCTTTCATCCAGCTCATAAAAATGTTCTTTCCCCTTTGAGCCAGTCCCATTTAGGAGAGTGGGATGTAACTCTTATTTTCAGTTTCCTCTGAGAAAGATCCTCCCTTCTTGGTAGATTCTGTGTTATTCCAAAGTAGTTACTTCCATTGAAAATCCCTCTGCCAACCCTAAAAAAGGTCTCATCTTGTATCCCCCCCTTATCCTACAATTTAAGGCCTGATTTCCCTGGGCCAGATCACATACGCCTCATCCACAACTGGCCCTAGTTATAACTAACTGCTCTGTAATAGTGTGGACAAAGATAAATTGAGCATCCCACTTCTCATTTGGATATCATGCAGTTTAGCATAGGTTACTAATTTCTTTTTTAAACCATTATACCACTAGTAGGTTTTCATCCAATTGTATGTACACAGGGAACCTGATACAGAAGACCTAACTCGTTCCAGTTTGTGTGCTCTATGGTTATGAATCTTTTGCATCTTTTGATCACGCCTATTATTTTGAAATATTACAGGCTCGCTATTCCAATGTCCCTGTAAACCTCATTCCACGAGGAGTAAAGGACATTTCAAAATAGCAGTTTATTTTGAAATAAGTGCTGTGTAGACAACGCCAAATTTTGAAATAAGCTATTTCGAAATAACATCGAAATAAGATACGCAATTTGCGTAGCTCAAATTGCGTATCTTATTTCGATCTACAGTGCAGTGTAGCACCCATAGAGATAAACAAGCACACTCATTCTTTCTAGGATCTACAAGCATGGTGAAGAGGCTTAGAAGTAGGCTGTCAGCTGCCCTTCTGGGCAAGGCCTATATTTTATTTTGACTATTGTCCAGTGCCAAGCAAATCATCAGTACAAATTGAACAATATACAGACCGATAAAGACCTATGACTTTATATATTAGACTCCTACAAGGTAGACATTGGAGAGGAAGCAATCCTTTCCCTGCATAGAGACCAGAATTTTGCTGCCACTAATACCCTTAATACCAGAGCGACTCAACTTTGGAAGCCCCAAGAGCCACAATGATACTCACAGCAAATGCCGAGGGCCACAACTTAAGTGTGATTGCATATACATGCAGATATATGCAAATAGCTTATTCCACATTGATGGGCATGAATACAAAGATTAACCCTTGACGCCGGACCCAAACATGGCCAGTGTGAGCCAGTCAGCACCTCTTCGGCTCTGCCCTCAAGGCTAAGCAGCCAGCACTTTCCACAATGCCCCAGCACTCCTGGCACCTCCTTCCTGAGGGCTAGAAACGCTGACACCCTGTACCTGTCTGTTCCAGCCAGCCCGTCCGCTTGCATCTTTCAATGCTCACCCTGCCTGGGAGATGCCTCACCGTTGTGGAGTGTGTTCCCAGTGGAGGCCATGTTTAAAGGATCCCACCCATAGGCTGCATGTTGAGCCCCACGTAAACCCAAACCACACTGTGTGCCACAAACAAACGGGCCGCAGGCCGCATGCAGTCCATGGACCGCGTGTTGAGTAGCTCTGCTCAATACTATACTTTCAATCCATTGTGACTATTCTCTTGCTAGGAACTATGAACTTGTGAGCAAAGGACATTTTATTATTTCCAAGGTGCAGATCACAAACATAAATAGATGGTGCAAAGATGATTTCTACCGCATAGCAATCAAGGTATTGTCATTTTCAAGGGCAAAGCATGAATGATGAAGTAAGTAGAACCAAAAGTTGTGAGGAAAAGTATTGTATAACAATGCATAAATTCACTGGGATATTTTGTGTCTAGTTATTATTCCAGACAGAATAATGTAATATAAAGAGAGCCTGACTGGATTCTTTAGCCTTCTGGATAAGATCACATCAAGTAATTTCTGGTGGACAAACACTAGAAAATCATGAGGCCCTCTTATTTTCTGAATAAGTTTGAAAATAGTTCCATCCTTCTATTTTTCAGCTGTATTTTTACCCAGCCAGGACTGTGGGCAGCCAGGTGTGGCGCATGCTCAGTGTCCAATGAATTACTGAAGTTGATGACCTTCGGGTCTGATCCTGCTGCTCCTATCACTCATCCAGTCTCACTCATCCAAGCAGTCCATTGATTTAAATGGGACTGCTTGGGTGAGTCAGGACTACTCACACAAACAAGGGTTGTGGCCTAGAAGGATCCTTATTATGCAAGCTATATTTTTTTACTGGCAATGATGCATCTCATAGAGCACAGGCGTGATTTCACTGTTGCTGCTTTCACACGCAGTCATCTTGGAGTGAGGATTTCAACACCGAAGAATATTTCTGGGCATACCCACAGCATCACTCAGACTTGGCTTTGAGATGACTTTTTCTTACTGCTTACTTACATCAGCTGTATTGAATTACGACACTTTCTTGTGTGAGTGAATATGAGAAAGCACTATGTAACAGTGATTTCCAGCTCACAGGGCCTGTCCTTCAGGGCTAATTTTTCTTATTGTTCTCATCTTGGTCAGCTGTTCCCCACATTTGATCAAATTTTATGGGATACTTCTGAGAGACTGTCAGATAGGCGTTAGGAGAAAAATCAGGGAAGGAAGATTTTACTGACATTTTTGCCAAGTAGTTCCATAATATTGACATCTTTGCTCAGAACAGAAGTAGACCACTTGGGTAAATAAATCCCATTAGGCCTGACCATCTTCTACACTTGCTGCACCATAGCGACCTCAAAGTATGTTCAAATGGAAACAAAGGCAGAACAGTGTGGCGTGCTCCACCCTCTTTTTCCTTGGTTTTCGGAAGCTGCTTTGTGGCTACAACACAAGTAAGGGATTCCATGGATTAGAAGTCAGTAGGTCTGGGACAGACCTGGAGCATGGTGGCTTAGTTCTGCTGTACTCACTCTCTCAAAGCTGTGGAGAATTTGCAAATGAGGATAAAGAGCTTCCAGCTGGCAATAGCCACATGCTTCTCCAAGCTGAATGGAATTCATGTCAGTGTTCTGCTGCTGCTGAAGCTCCAGATTGAGCGTTGCCCAGACCTCCAGGAATACGTCTGCCTCCTGAGGTTCTGTTGCCACAGCTGGTCATCCCATTCTGCACCACAGTCTTAGCCTACCTGCCATGCAGATGGCCTGAGCCTAGAAGCAACATTCTGCTGAGTGAATCAACTCCAGGAAAATACCATGCAGAAGTAACTGCTCGGTGTTCTCTTCCTCCTCCTCTAGCTATATCTGCATGGAGCCTACTGACTATTCTGGTGGAGGTCTTCCTGCTCATCCAAGGCCATCCAGCTCTATGACTGCTAATAGTTCTTGAACACGCCGTTCCTATTAATGACTGTCAGGATCTCAACAATGTTTCCTCCAAGCTTTCTGGCAGTAGTTTGAAAATGGCTCTGGATCTCTAAAACCAAAAGGATGGGATACAAGGAAAGGAATCATGGGAGTTTGTTAGTCTGACCTCAAGTCCCAGAATTTCAGCAGTCTCTGGTGGGTATCCCACAATGCTCTGCAAGAAAAATCCCGGAATGCATGGAGTCTAACCGCAATACATCGCTCCGTGGAATATCTGCTTAAAATGCTATGCAGTTATTTAGGGAAAAAACACAAACAAGCAAAACCCCAAGGAGTTGTGTGGGGTTCAATAATTTACATGAGAGTAGTTTAAGCTGACATAAACAAAGCAGTGTAGATACATTATTTCAGTATAAGTATAATAGAAAAACATATACTGAAAAAATTTCCAAGAAAATTGTACAATCATAGAAATATAGGGCTGGGAAGTCCTCTAGAGGTTATCTAGTCCAGACTGCTGTGTTGAGGCCTAGACCATCCCTGACAGGCGTTTGTCTAATCAGTTCTTTCAAATCTCCAGTAATGGAGAGTCTACGATTTCTGATGAAATCCTATTCCAATACTTACGTATCCTGATTGCTGGAAAGTTCTTCCTAATATCCAACCTAAATCTCCCTTCCTGACAATTTGCATGTCATGTAGACCAGGTCTAAATTAATGGTGACCCTATCTGCATAAAGAATCCCATCTTCTCCTTAGACTCTAGCCAGGAAATTTACTCTTGACTTTCAGGGCATCCATAGTTTGACATAACTAAGGCCCTGTTGCTGATAAGAAACAAACTCATGGTTCTTACAGCTATCTTTCCAGTGTAGAGAATGGTATTGTTATTGTTTGGACAGCAGAAAGCTGAAATTCTTATAATTTATGCAAAATGTCATTTTGTTGCTTCCCCAACTCCTCCATTTCTTCAGACTAAATGGTGTGTAATAATGGCATTATAACAATAATAGATTGTGTTGCATCATTTTGTTTGTGTAATTTGCAGCAATTGGCAGGGCACTCAGACCCTGTGTACGGGCATTTTTATGTCTTCTAAAAGTGAAAGAAACACAAATAGGATGTGGCAGCTCTGATGATGTTTGAAAATTACCTATATTTTTGCCATGTGAAGCTGAAAGCCCTATGTAGCAGAGTACCTGCTCCTAGTTGTAGGTTAGGAGGCACACTATAGAAACATTTATCTGAATAGAATATGAAATTTGCAGGTAATTGCAATTACCAGATAACCTATTTGTAAAACTAATGTGAATACATGAGCATCCATAGCACAAACATGGACACAACATTTGTACAATGCCCTTTCTCTGCCTTTTCTTCCTTAAATCCTGGAGAAACTCAAAAGAACCTAATACAGTTCAAGATAGCTGAAGAGCAATCCACAGTGCTGAAACACTGCTTCACACCAATCTATCTCAGTGCCAGCTCTTTAATTTATCATGTCTGGTGCAGTTTTAGCATTTTTATAGCCTACAAAACAGCTTTTCACTGTCTCCACCCAAACACAGCCCAGCCCTGTCTTTCATGCTCACACCCACTGTACAAGGTCAGCCTTGCAGTTCTGATGAGGATTAATCCAACAATTCCTTGGGATAAATTCCAAACATAACTAGTTGTTTTCCCACAGAAGTGGGCATGCTAGGGGGAACTATAGAACGAGGACTTCTCCAGCAACATGTGCCTCAGTTTCCTCACTTGCCAGTAAGTTCCAATTCATTAGGCAGAAAAGAGCATGATTAAGAACCTATTAAATGTCAAGCAGCAAGGATATGGATGCACCACATGGCTTAAAACCAGGGAACGCAATCAGCTGGTACGTAGCAGCACAGTACACCAGAACCTCTTTCAAGCTGCCTTATGCTCCAGAACCCCTGCCCTTTATTAAAGTTCGTTTCTCCTTGTTATGGTTGAGGAGACAGTCTCAAAAATGTGAACCAACTGTAACTGATGCCTGCATTTGTTGAACCTGAAACAATAGCTTGAGTGGTGTGAATTGTCCCATTCATCTCCATGGATGCCAAGTCAGATAACAAGGTTGACATTTAAACTATTAACTATTTCATTTCTCAAAGCACATACCACAGGATTACACTGTGAAGGCTTGTGTAATCTACTAGGAGTTGGGGGAAAGGAGAGGCCAAACCCAAGAAGCCTACAAAGCCCAGGGGGGCATTTGAGGTTCCTTGAGGGAGGACCAAGAAGCTCAGTGGGGAGCCCATGAGCCTCAATGAGGGGAAGAAAAGCCCAAGCAGTCCTGCAGAGTGGAGTGGAGTTGGACTCCACAGAGAAGGACACAAGCCCAAGAAGCGCAGAGAGCACGTGGGAATGTTTTGAACATCTACACCATAACTCTGAGCCACGCCTCATGCATAAGCATGGGAACTGAGGGTGCAGGGGTGCTGCCACATGTCGAGTGTTCTGCTGCCAGCCCCATGCCCCAGGTCCCCACTGCCAGCCTCATGCCCCGGGTCCCCACTGCCAGCCTCATGCCTTGGGTCCCCACTGCCAGCTCCATGTGCCAGGACTTTGCTCATGGCTTCAGCTAGGGTGGAGGGGTGGACACTAATAATGGAGCTGGATTTCAGCACACACACGCTCGTAAATGTTTCCATGCCACTGGCCTCACATGAATGAGATATATTTGTGAGCAGAGCTTGAAAGAGTTACCACCTTGTTTCTTCTCAGATATATGACATGATCCCTGCCTGTTTAGAACCCACAGGACCAGGTGAACACTCCAAATGAGGAGCTTTACAAAACAGCCACATTGGGCGTGTATGCACCAAACACTTTAGACTTGTCACCTTCAGAGGACACAGGCTTTGAGAGGCAAGTTTTCCAAGCAGTGGTTAACAAAAAAAATGTTAGCCTGAGGGATTGTGATGCAGTCCCTCCCTTTGGCTGAATTCATTCCTGGTAATGTTGCGTGACTGAGGAAGAAAAGAAATGTTGGCCTTGCTTTTAAATTTCCTTTCTCCAAAACAGTGTCTGACAACCCTGAGTCACCCCCAGAATCAATGGGCATGGAATCCAAAATCACATTCCTTGGAAAGAAATGTAAATAGTCATGAACATGGCATTTCTCCTAAGTGTCAGGACATTGCTATTAAAGAGCAAATGTTTTATAGCTGTTAAGAACACCATTCTGAGAGGTACAGAGCAAAGAACTTTCTCCAACCTGAATGATCCTGTGGATGTGGGCAGACAGGCCAACCCAAAAACGGGCATAGAGTGGATCATCAGTAACTTGATATCTGGGTTCTGTAGATCTGAAGGATCGGAGCACCTCATGTAAATGCAAAAGAGGGGTTGTCCATAGCCTTCCGTGGAAAAGATCACAGTATTTTGTAAAAAAGGTGGGAGAATTTCTGCTGCAGCATACACTTCCCCTGATTTCTCCTAGTAATATCCTCTCCGAACCCCTCCCCATCAGTACAGGTGGCTCCTTAAAGGCACATTCTAGCTTTTAATCAGAATTAGCTATGCACTGTTAACTGTCAACAGCTCTTTTGTTCCTCTAATGGGTGTTTGCTGTTGCAACATTGTGCTTATTAACCTTTGTCAGTGACTCAGCATGTATACCCCTATATTGAATTCTGGAGTTTCAAAATGGGGTGAGGGTAAGAAGCCTTAAATAAGCATGTCTGCAGAGCGGGCTTGAGGGTGTGTTCTTTTTCCCTTTTCTTATTTTAATTACATCTTTATTCATTTTAAATATTTTTTCCAGAGATAAACATAGATAGGCAGTGAATACAAACAATCTAATCATTAAAATGGCATTATTAACCCATAGCCATTGATGTGCCTCAGTATGAACAACGCTGGATGGAGGGCATAAGAGCTGGAAGAGAAAAAAACAAGAATTAGGGAGTGGAAAGAATCCTCTATAAAGAATTCAGCCCAGAAGCAAAAAGATTAAAGACAAAAAGAACAAAGAGGTAGATGTTAAAACAATATGTAGAGCCCTGCAAATCCACAGATATCTGCTTTATATCTGCAAGTATCCTCATCCATGGATGTCCAAGGTTCACTTTTGCAGATGCCAATACAAATTTTGTATTTAGAACCCTGCAAATTTGCAGATTCTGGTTTATATCCTGCATGTAGAATAGTGATAGAAATGTAGCTGTGTTAGTCTGGGGTAGTTGAAGCAAAATGCAGGACAATGTAGCACTTTAAAGACTAACAAGATGGTTTATTAGATGATGAGCTTTCGTGGGCCAGACCCACTTCCTCAGTCTGGCCCACGAAAGCTCATCATCTAATAAACCATCTTGTTAGTCTTTAAAGTGCTACATTGTCCTGCATTTTGGTTTATATCCATGAGTACATATATTGTGGATATGGATGCAGATATCCGTGGATCATTTCTGCAGATGTGGATATCCATTTTGTATCTGGGCAGAGCTCTAAAAATATGACCCATTAGGAATATCACTTATCAGCTTTGCTTGTATGTAAATTTCAGTGTTAAACCAAGAAAGTAATGATTAGTTTATAAGGTTATGTCTACTTTACAGATAAGATCGAAGCAGCCGCAGTCAATCTTTCAAGGTTTGAATTAGCTGGTGCAATGAAGAGGGACGCTCCCATCAATGTCGGTCTATGGGTAAAGGAAGTCGAAGGAAGAGTGTGTTCCCTTCGACTTCCCGCAGTGTAGATGGTGCCAAAATTCAACTTAAAATACTTTAACTTAAGCTATGCAATGAATGTAGCTAAAGTTGTGTATCTTAATTCAAACTTATCCCCAAGTGCAGACCAGGGGTAAGAGAATATGAATGGCCATATTGGGTCAGACTAAAGATCTGTATAGTCCAGTATCCAGGCTGCCGACAGTGGCTAATACTAGGCATCCCAGAGGGAATGAAGAAATCAGCTAGTGATCCATCCCATCCCCCATTTCCAGATTCTGGCAAACAGAAGGTAGGGGCACTATCCCTTTTCATCCTGGTTAATAGCCATTGATGGACCTAGCCTCAATGAAATAACCTAATTTTTTTTTTGAACTCTGTTATAGTTTTAGGGTATATCTATACTTGCTCCCTAGTTCGAACTAGGGAGGCAAATGAAGCATACCAAAGTTGCTAATGAAGCACGGGATTTAAATATCCTGCGCTTGATTAGCATATTCACAGCCGGTCGCCATTTTAAAATGCCGGTCATCCGAATTAACTCGCCGCGTGTAGACGTGGTAGTCTGATCCAAAACCCTTCCCTCAAATTAACTGTTACTCCTCATTGCTCGAGCTTCATTAGCAACTTCGGTATGCTTCATTTGCCTGCCTAGTTCGAACTAGCGGGCAAGTGTAGACATACCCCCAGACTTCACAATATTTTTTGTTAAGGAGTTCCACAGGTTGACTGAGTGTTGTGTGAAAAAAATATATGTCCTTTTCTTTGTTTTAAACCTGCTGTCTATTAACATTTGATGACCACTGTTCTTGTGTGTTACAAGGAATAAATAACACTTTCTTATCTACTTTTTCCACATCAGTCATGATTTTATAGATCATTACCATATCCCCCTTAGTCATCTCTTTTCCAAGCTGAAGAGTCCCAGTTTCATTAATCTTTCCTCATATGGAAGCTTTACCATACCACACCATACCCCTAATAATTTTTGTTGTCCTTTTCTGAACCTTTTCCAATTCCATTTTTTTTTAGATGACGCAACCACATCTGCACAGAGCATTCAAGATGAGAGAAAATGATAGATTTATATAGAAGCCATATGATATTTTATATCTTATTCTCTATCTCTTTCTTAATGATTCCCAACATTCTGTTCACTTTTTGACAGCTTGTCTACATGGAAAAGTTGCATTTGTTTAACTTGTGTGAGGTTTTTAAAGAATTTAGTTAAACCAGTGGACATTTTTACATTGATTTAAATCAGTTTTACTTTAGCTTATTTATGTTGGTTCAAATAAGCCTGATTTAAATCAAAATAACAGTGGCAAAGTGGGTGAGGTAATATCTTTTTATTGGACCAAATTCTGTATCTGAGAGAGACAAGCTTTTGAGCTTACACAGAGCTCTTCTTCAGGTGTGAAAAAGCAGAATGGAAGATGAGTGCAGAGTAAGAACGGAATATTAAGGAGCTGTCAATTCTGATAATGAATTTGACCAATATCCGATCTTGGCAGAGTAACAAGATTTCCATCTGTTCAAGAAAAACTCTTTGATTACATGGACATCTGAAAAGGAAACAGAGTCCCTGAGAACTTTTAAAGCTTAATTTCATCTGTATAGGAGTTAGCTTAAAAGTTCCAAATGTTAAAAGAATATCCACAATTGAAATGTATTCTGTTCCACATATCTCTTCAAAGATCCTTCACCTTAACACAGTCTCAGAGCATGAATATCTAGGAACCAGGAGCTTTTCTAGTCTATCAACATTTCATATTACTCTTTTATGCCAGTGTATCTTCAGGAGACTCTTCTGTTGAGTTGATTGTAACTGTGGGATTTTTAAATATCATGGCTGTAATTCCATTGGAATCGGGGAGATTTAAGAGTCAGAGCATAGTCAGCAAATATGCAGCATAGGGCCTAATGTCAAGTCACCTTAGACCTGTAAAAGATCCTCACCCACCTTATTTCTTTAACATTACCTCATAACGAATGTTTAAAACATAAAGAATAAAAAAAATAGTACTAGTACAGGACCCATTAAAAGTGGAATTTCACCCAAATTGTGTTGGTTTGTGTATTCCAATAAGTGGACTCTTGTACCATAGTGATATCTTTCCTTGGAAATTTGTTCTATGACCTAAAACATGGTTGAGCTCCAACCTTGCTGTCTTATCTTTCTCAACTGGAAGGAAAGTAAGGATACTCAGGCATATCTGAGAGAGTGGTGAACACAGGTAGTTTTTTTTGACATATGTTAATGTGGTCATTGCACATTCAGCACTCCAGGTGATATGGTGAGAGAGGGTTGACACAGTATTTCCATTTCTGGTAAAACATCATCAAGAGAACCTGACATTATGAAATTCTGGTAGTTCTGGACTCCAAGGCTATGTTTACACAGCAACATTATTTTGGAATAATTAGCGTTATTCTGAAATAACATAGTCTGCATCTACACTACAATCAGTTATTTTGAGATAATGTTAAAATGATTTCATGCTGGAAGATTTTGTACTACGACTCCTGGAACTCCCATTTTACAAGGAGTAAGGAAAGGCGGAGGGAGAATGCTCTATCTCGGACTTCCTGCTGTGTGTAGACAGTGCCAAAAGCCTAAATAAGCTATTTCAACTAAAGCTACGCAATTGATGTAGCTCAAGTTGCATAGCTTATTTCGGCTTTAGCCCTGCTGTGTAGACATGCTCCTTGTGAAAATATGAATGCCTTTGTGTTTTTGGTAAAATAACACCTCTTGAAAGACATAATCTCATGAACCAAGTAAAGAAAAATATGAGTATTTTCTGATGAGTTTAACAACTTTCTCCTTTCTAACATTATTTTTTCAAGTTGGCTGGGATGGAGGAAACCAAATAAAGCAGCTCCATCGTGAAATCCCTTACATCAAGATTTTAGTTCCCCTACCATCTTGACAGGGGTGGGCAATAAGACAGAGGCGGTTCACCAGGATTAGCCCCTGGTGGACCGCCACTGCTTTATTTACTTGGTCCCTATAGGTAGAGGTGCTTGCAGCGCCTGTTGGCTGCAGATCACCATTCCCAGCTAATGGAATCTGTGGGAAGCAGGGTGGACTAGGACACCGATTCCTGCAGCTCCTATTGGCCAGGAGTGGCAATTGATGGTCAATGGGAGCTGTAAGCACTTGTACCTGCTGAGGCGCAGGTAAATACAGTGGTGATGGCCCATCAGGCCCAAACCATATCCAGCCCATGGGCTGGTTATTGCCCATTGCTGGTCAAAGACCTCAAAGTATTTCCTTTGATGGTTATTCTTTGCTTCTAACCCAGAATCATGTAAAAATTCATCCTCCATCTGATATATTCATCTCTTTCTGTGGCTTGGATAGTTTGCATTTTCGAAATGTATTGCTCCCCACCTGTTCTGAGATTCTTTTACAATTTCCTCATACTTTTCTTGAGATCTGAGTTTGCTGATCTCATTCACTTTACTGTCAAATGTCTGGAGGACTCAGAACAGGTCAATTTTATTTGATGGAAGTATTCCAGAAGCTGCAGCCATGATAACTAAGATCCTATGGCACCATAAATGATTGAGGTAGAACATCCAATCCATCAAAGACAGGTTGTTTTTTGCTTGACGTATGTCCTCACTACTGCGGTGTTCAGCGACAGTTTCATCTTCTGGGCATTCAATTAGATGTTGAAAATTTACTATCATTGCCTCAGTGGCTTTCATTTGAGCATCCTATCTAGTCTTGCAGAATGCCTTTGATGTAAAGGTATCCTTCATTCTTCAGAAACATGTTCAATTTCATCTGCTGCCTCAATCCTGTCAACCTATTCCAGGGCCTGAAGTGCATCCTCAAATTCCTGTCATGTACAAAACTGTATTCTCTTGAGCAAGAGTTAGAAGATAAAGATTATTTTTAAGTTTAATCATTAGTTTTTCTCATTGATGGTTAATCTGTGAAATATTTATATACTTCCTCTGAAATTCCAAAGAAAAATTTCTCTTCTGGACTGATCTGAAGAAATAGATGTAATGTGTACACAGTTTGCTTCCTTTGTCTGAAAGATTCTGCCATTTTTTGCTTTCAGTCCTTACAAGTTCCAGCCAAAACAATGGCCCTGTCATACAGATCAGTCAAAACATGTAGTTGGGGGACTAGTCTGTACTTGCGGAATAAAACATTGGTTAACTGGTCACACAAGTATGCAGCCAGCATGTCTCTCATATTGCCACAAAATGCTTTCTTATATCTACTTTTCCTTTGGTATAATCAATATAAAAAAAGAGAGAAACAAAATGACCTTTAGATCAGTTTGGTTAATATCTGTGGTTGCATCTGTACTGTCAAGAAAAAAAAAGTAGCTTTTTTGCAGCTGTTATTAAGTATGAGCCTCCTGATTTCTGATGCTAAAAGGCTTATAAATTCGTCAATTATTGTCTTGCTCAAATATTTGATTCTCTTGGTGTCTCTAATATGATGGGCAATGGTCGTATTATGCCTGATAAGTAGATTAATGATGCATAAGTAAATACCACAGTTGTTGCTCCTCTGTGCTTCACAGTGGCGATGGAAGGGGAGACCTAAATTAGCTAACATTTTTACTTTGCTAAGTAATATATATATTACTTACAATTTTTTAATATTCTCAGATGCTTCTTTATTAAAACAAGCATCGACACTATGACCTTTCAAAATGTAGAATTGCCACATGACTGCATGTTTTTTGCTCCTCTCATGAACAGACTTTGACTTTAACATCCCAGAGCTTTTTTGGAACTTGGCTCTCTTAAACTCCATTCATCTGAAGAAGTGGGTTGTGCCCACGAAAGCTCACGATATCATCTACATGTTTTGTTAGTCTCTAAGGTGCTGAAGGACTATTAGTTGTTTTTTAAGTTTTTTCTTTCAATCCGAGTTAACCATGTTGATTTTCAAGTTTCTGTATTTCTAACCACATTTCTAACCACATTTCTAAATGTGACCATACATAAAATTTAAGAGATATACTAGTATGCTAGCTACTTGACATGCAAATCCTCATGTAGTGCAATTGTCGTTCTGCAAAATGAAGATGAAAAATGGTAGCTTGCACGTAAAAAAGAAAACTGTCCTTTTGGTATATCACTTCCAATGGGCTGGAACGGCCCAATCTACACAAGCATACTCAATTGCTCATCTGATAAAACTGAATCTTGTAAGCTACTTTTATTAGCTGGGAACTTCAAATCTATTTCAGCAGCTTTGATGTGTTTCATTGTGGACTGGCTCATCTACAGGACTTTTTGTTCTGCCACTTTCAAATTTTTGTTTGTTTGTTTGAAGATCACTCCTGATTGGTTTGTAGCTCATCTACATGGTCTTCATTTGTGCTGGCTTTCAGCAAAGTTTCTCTGGAAATGTCATTGGCTACTTCTGCAGCTGCAACTTAAATGGTACTGCACAACTAGTTTTCCTGATTTAAACTGTGACACAAATCACAGATTCATGCGTGCTGAAATGAGAGGCAATTCTTGACTTTTTACTTCATACTATGGGATTTGATCAGGAAGTTTACAATATGATATTTTCTGCTGTTTAGGATTTTTTGAGGCACCGGGTAGTAACAAAATCTTCTTTTTCTTTTGTAAAAGCAGACTTGTATTTGTATTTATGGTTTTCATTTCCAAACATTCCCACATGACAATAAGCTAAAAGTATATTGTGATGGGATCCTGTCAGGGTGTAGTCTGGGATTGTGGGAACACAGTGCTCTGTGAACTCTCTCCAGCCTGGGCTGTCTCTCACACTGCCTTGCTAGGGACCAGCAGCAATCCCTCCAGGAGTAGTTATCACTCAGCATAACCACATGTTGTGGAGACCCCACACCCAAGCAGGTTGCATGAATGCTCCCAGAGACAGGTACTAGCACCAAATCCCCCCATTCCCAGCCTTGTACTTCAGGAATTTATTGTTTAGCATCAATGGGAAGTGGATAAACACCAGCCTTTGTAAAACCGCAGAGCAAATTTACTAACATTTCAGGCAAACTCACTGGTAAAGATAAATGGCAAAACAAGTTTATTGACTACAAAGATAGAATTTAAGTGACTATAAATGTTAGGCAAAAGCTAGAGTAGTTCCAGAAAGAAAATATAAGCACACAGACTAAACTCTCAGTCCTAGGCAGCAACTAGCTCAAGCAGTTTGTTTCACCCTGCTGGGTGGGCAGTGGTGCTGGCTCTACCAGCAGCAGCACCAGTGCAGGCCGTGGGAAGAGACAGCAGACGGCATGGCATGGAGCTGGCATTGTGCTGGTAGGAGGAAGGGCAGAGTGGGGTACAAACGTTGGTGGAGCTGTAGGGGAATTGAGAATGTATATGGATGTGGGACAATTTATGGCATGTACTTGCCCCACAATAATACCCTGCGCCTGGGACCTTCTTTTTGTCCCTCTGCCACTGGCAAATAGGGGCATAGATCAGGAGAGGCCCAGTCAGCATTTACTATTAAATCTGTCACTGACTGGGCTATAGGTGGTCTCCAACTCAGTTTCCCAGGAGGAATTCAGTTTATCTGGACTTATTGCTCTTATTGCCTTTAGAAAGTTACCGTATATTCCGGCGTACAAGACGACCTCTGATGTTAAAAAACATCCCCCAAAAATCGGGGGTCGTCTTGTACGCCGGGTATACATCCCAGGCGTGCCTGGGATGCCCCGCCGCTGGAGCCCCTCCGCGGCTTTGAAAGCCTCGGGGGAATCCGGCGGCGGGGCATCCCAGGCGCGCCTGGGCTGCCCCCCCGCCGGCTTCCCCCGAGGCTTTCAAAGCTGCTGCGGCTTTGCTCCCGGTGCCTCTGGTCTGCTGGGGACCATCTCCAGCAGACCAGGGACACCGGGAGCAAAGGAGGCGGAGGGGCGCTGGGGTATAAGATGAAACCCTATCTTTTAATTAAAAAGAAAGGGGGTCGTCTTATACGCCCAGTCGCCCTATACGCCGCAATATAGTAGCAGGCACACCCTAGTTATCAGTTCCTTTCCAGAGTTTTAACATGTATGGTTAGGGTTGCCAGGTGTCCGGTATTGGACTAGAGAGCCCGGTATTTGCGCCGTGTGTCCGGTAAAAAACCCTGAAAATACTGGACATGTCTGGTATTTTTTGTTTTTCTCAGATGGATGGAAGGCCGCTTGGGACATTCTTCCTCCACCGCAATTTTTTTGTTTGTTTGTTTGTTTTTTGTTCAACACATTTTTTTCCTGCCGTGCTCGGTATTTTTTGTGAAACTATCTGGCAACCCTACGTATGATTATTCTGGAGCAGTCACAGTATTAGGACTGAACTGGTATTCCAGTAACATTTTAACTATAGATACTGCCACAACGATGATATCTGGAGCTAGCATGTACCTTCCAGAGCTTCAGAGTATTCAGATGGGCCTGCTTATCTTAACTGGGATAAAGCCGCCCCACTTAATGTTTCCAGATTACTGGTGTATTTTCGACAAGATGGACCAAGATTGCTCAAAAGAATGATTTTCATGTGTGACAGGGCATGGAATTTACCTTTGTGGCTAGATAGGCCTATCTTGCTCTGGTGCAGGGCCTGCAGATACCAGACACCTTGCCAGGAAGTAACTAAAAAGGGTACAGGCCAACTAACAGTAACAAGTCAAGGTGTACATCGATTCTTGTTCTGTGTGTACAACAATGCCTCCTGGAGCAAATCACCATACAGAGAGGATGGGCCTGCTGCTACAGCCATTAAACAGGGACAGGCCCTGCTTCCTCCCTGCTCACTTTAGAGGCAGGCCTGGTGCTCATGCTCAGAGAGGAACAGGGGAAGGAGGCCTCCTCCTCTCCGCCCTCCATGCACTTCTGTGCAGCAGCAGAGCAGAGCCTGGTCCATTGTGTTTAATGGCTTGTCTGTGCTGGGGGCATGTTGCTTGGGTGTGAGGAGGATTGGAGGGAAAATCTTGTCTCTTCCTACATCTACCTCAAAGGGTGCCGGTCAGAGTAGAACAAGGATGGTACAGCTGCTAAGGAGGCAGGATTCCTGCATAGCTGGTATTTGGGTGGGGTAGGGGGCACCATAGCTAGGGATATGGAAGGTGCTGCTGCATCGCTGGCTGGAAGTGGTTTCTATCATAGGCAGCGTTTGCAGTTTGGTTCAGTGGCCCTCAGCACCCTCTCTACACTAATTGTTCCAGCCAGGGAGTGGGGTAGTCTGGAAAATGAACAGGCAGAGCTAGATGGCCTGTCACTAAGAGGGTCCAGCAGCCATTGCCTGCCATGCAGAGGATACAGCTACAGTTGCTCTAAGAGGGTGGGGGAACCTTTTTATGGATCGGGGGCCGCTGACCTACAGAAAAATCAGTCAGGGGCCACACACAAGTGCGAAGCAAAAACAAACAAACACACAAACAAAAAACAATAACCCTCACTGACGAGGCCCCTGACTGAGAAGCAGAAAAACACCCCCCACATTCCCCTTGCATACCAGAGCCTAGGGGAGCCCAGCTTAGTAGATTCTGTGTGCTCCAGCCCAACAGTAAGACAGCAGGGTGGAGTGGAAGGGGGCTGGAGTGTCAGTGTGGGCACCCCAATGCTGGAGGGGAGGCCCTGAGCCTGGTGGGCCAGATCTGGCTCCCGGGCCTTAGGTTCCCCACCCTTGTTATAGTGCTGCCATCATTCCTCAGGGCATTTCTTTCCTCCCCTGTCCCCACACTGACCCATGCTGCTCAGAATCCTGTAGGGCTGAAGGGGGAGATTTGGCTTTGCTTACATAACATCATTGATTCAGTGCTTAAGGAGGCAAATTTTTATCTGAAAAACATGTAAGTTAATTCACCTTCAATGAACTGGTTATGTGCTACAGAGGAAGCAGCAGACAACCAGCTCCTTTGGGATTCTGCTAGGGAAGCCGGGTCGGATGACTAATCCCTGGCTCTTAAAGCAAAGCTTTTTCCAGGGGAGGTGAATGTGCTCATGATCTTTACCTGTTCTGGAAGCTGCATTCTGTAGGCTAAAAAAAATCTACAAAGGGGTTCTTCGTTTTGAAAGTTTCATGTCTGTCTCTTTCTCATTTTGGCCCTTGTACCTTTTCAGTGGAGAAGAATTTCACACTGGAAATGACTTTTATAGTTCAGATTCTTTGTGTAATATAAATCACAAGGGCATTTGATTCTGCAGAGTACAAAAGCTTTAATTTCTTTTTCTTGTTTCTTTCTTTCTTTTTTTTTTTTTGGCCAGAATGTGGCTGATGGAAACCAGCACATTTTTGTTGTATTTTTAATACAAAGGTACAGTTCCCACAAAGTTATCCTTTGGCACTAGTAATAGCAAGTGTGCTTTTCTCTCTTGAGGCAGATGAGAATGGGAGAGAAGACCCACTCAGTGTTGATTTTTACCTCTTACAAGTTATAAAAGGAGACAGTTATAAAGACTGTTTCCGTATTTCGTCACTTGAAAGGACATGTTTAGTGTCATTGCATCACTTTAAATATCTGTCTATGAGCTGGGTTGAAAGCAGCGCTCAATGGGACAGAGGTTTAGCTTGTGTCTTGAAAAAACCCTCTCTTTCATTCCTAATGCACTGATGCTGTAATGTTCTCCCTGTCAGAGCCCCTACTTATAAACCACTCCATCACTTTCTGCATTTCTACTTTTATGAGTATCGTTATCTTCAACAAGCCTTTGACTCCTCAGAATGTCTGTGGGAGGCTATCCTTCAGGGTATGTGATGAAACCTGATATTGTGTTTTTAAAGGTATTCTTGTCTGGTCTCTTTTCCATAGGCTGGTTATCAATTCTTTGAATTCTTACACCCAGGAAGGGCATTCCCTTAGAATAGTGAGGGATGAAAATTTTAATAGTCCTGTGGAGTGAACTGACAGGAAAGAAAAGTAATTCAAGTTCCTTTTCAGTGTTTTCCCAGCTCATAAAAATTCCCTCTTTGATCACAGACCCTCAGAAAAGTATGACTGTTGCCATCTTTCCATTGATGACCCTTTATTTTAGGCCTGATTTAGGGTTCAGTTTTGTTTCCCTTGAAGCCAGCAGGAGTTTTGCCACTGATGTTAATGGGAGCAGGAGTGATTTTTTTTCTATTTCCATACAGAAAAGTTTGTTAAACTAGAGCTAGCTGAAATCCACTGGAACACACTTGCAGCCAAAACACAACCCTTTCTTTATATTTGTTTTGCACCAGTAAAAGAATCCCTCATAAAAGTGGAACTGACTAATGAAGGGGCTCCAGATGGGTCCCACTGCCATATAACTCTTCCGCATTCACGATCAGCCCACCAGGTTTCAACTGCTCAGGACATGGTGGTTCACCTGCAAGCCCTGCTAGCCATAGAAAGCACATTTCACCAATGCTTCAAAGACTGTACTCACTTCCTGCTCATTTCTGAGCTGGGTTCAAGGTGTGTGCTGTGACCAAAGTCTTACCTCTTTAAGACCCTGGTTCAGCAAACTACTTAAATATATGCTTGTGTCCCACTAAAATCAGTAGGATTTTAAGCATGTACTTCATGCTTTGCTGGATCAGGGACAAATGTCCTATGTAGCTTAAGGCAGAGCTACATGGATGACCACCTATCTTCCTATGTTCTGCCATGACAATTGAGAGCAGTTAGTACCTTTGACCCCTACAGTCCCCAGCTATTAACATCCAGAGGATGGAAACACTTATCAGCAAAAGGCCATTAAGTCTGGTATTAGCTTCCACTTACAAAGCCAGACCTTCAGGGCACAGTGAATGGCCTGTTTTCTCAAGGGTATTTTCTGAACTGTGAGAACAGGCACGAATTCTACCAGGTTTTTAATTTTGGGGTGGGGTCTATTGTTGTTTTCTGTTAAAATGGGGATGTGGAGTCTATTGGTTTTAAGAAGTTGCATGAGCCACCAGAGGATTTTGTTATGAGTGCTCTTTTGGAAACCGAACAATAATTTTCATGTCCATGTTTCCAGCTTCTCAAAGAACCAAAGTCATTCCTTGTGTAACCCCCTGGAAATCAACAATGAAATTACAGTAGCAAAGAAACTTCAGGGGATAGCCGAGTTAGTCTGTACTGGATAAACTTAAAAAACGTAAATAACAAATGGTCTGGTAGCACTTTATAGACTAACAAAACATGTAGACGGTATAATGAGCTTTCGTGGGCACAACCCACTTCTTCAGATGACTGGAGTTTTGAGTTTAGGCCAGGCATGGCCAACCCGCGGTTCATGAGCCTCATGCGGCTCTTCCCCGTCAGTGCGGTTCACGAAGCTGCCTCCGAGGCTCGCAAAGCCTCCCCCGCATCTCCCTGAACACAGCCCACACCTCCCAACTCCCCAGTGCTCACCAGGGCAGGGGAGCCATACGGGAGTCTGCTGAGACCAAAAAAACCCTCAAAAATCCCTCGTAAAGGGCCAGTCTTTTCTTTTTTTTTTCGCTCTACAATTTTTTTGTCTTGGCTCTTTGTGCTGGATTCAGTTGGATCTTGGCTCTTCGTCTGGTATGGGTTGGCCACCCCTGGTTTAGGGTGGGCAGACCCAAAATAAATAGGGGAGAAGAGAGAGGAGGGAAGGAAAAAAATGGAAGGGAGTGGGAAACAAGGAGCAGAGGGTACGAGAATATCAAAGAGAAAACCAAATAGGCAGCAAAGAAGTTGGCCCAAGGTATAGTTATAGAATTCCTCCATCCTCTGAGGTTTGCCACTGGCTTGTTGTCAGTGGAGTGTATGGGGTGGTACTGTGTGGAGCTATGTAACTGAAAGGCAATGCTTTCAGTCTTTTTCCTGTGTGCTGAATCTTTAAGTGTAGAGGAATCTGTGCCAGCCAGCTGCAGGAAGAGCTTTGAGGTAGCTGCCACTTGGAGTCTTTCAGATCACATCTAGAATGTGTCTGAGCACTGTTGATTTATTCATGGAGACAATGGCTGAAATCCTGACCCCACTGAAGTCAGGGAGTTTTGCCATTTACTTTTGTGGAGCCAGGTTTCACCCATTGTTTGTCCTTTTTTTGGTCTGTCATTCCGTAATCTGAAACAATGTCATCGAGACTGGGTTTCTTCTTTGCACGTAGACAAACTAGCATGCGACCGGCTCCTCTACACTTATCTGAAAATACCTATCACAATACAGGTTGTACCTCTCTTAACTGGGACTCTCTGGACTAGTGGGGGCACAGAGACTCAGCCAGGAACCAGGGGGCAGGGTGCGGAGGTGTGGGCAGTGCATCAGGGAGCTCTGGCCCCTGTGGCCAGGCAATAGCAGGGGCCCAGCAGCGGCAGCTGTGGAGCTCCGGCAGCAGCAGAGCTCCAACCCCAGAGACAGCCATGGCTAGGCAGGCAGCAGTGGGATTAGGTTGGAGCCCTAGCCGGGGGCAATACGACACCACAGGCCATGATGGGAGCGACCTCCCCTGGTACAGCAAATCCCCTAGTTCAGGACCAGTCAGATCCTGAGGGTGCCAGACAAGGGAAGTCCAACCTGTAATGTGTCCCTGGTAAATTTCAAGGAGAATTTTCTTCTGCTAAGAATCTCTCTCCGTCCTGCCCCCCCAGGTCACCTCCTTACATTTACAACTGCTTTACAGTATATGTCAAGAGACTCAAACAATTCTTGTTCACATGACAATTACTATAACTACTGGGCCACAGTTTAGTGAGGAACGTAAAGTGAATCAACAGGGATTAGGTGATGACAGAGTAATATAAAGATCACTTGGGAAGCTGTTGTCAGCTACCAAAAAAAATAGTTTAAAATTAGACTTAACCTGGTCCCAAAACTATCCTTCACAAGTGGTTACAAGCCTCAATGTTGTATAACTGATCAGGGCTATTTCCTCTTTTCCTTACAACGATCAGTTAATTTAGTCTTCTTTGGCAATTCTTGCATTGTAATAAAAAGGCATGACACAGCATATCTTTTTATGGCTTACTTTGCCAATCAAAATTACAGTGTAAGTGTAGTTTCTCTGCCCTTTCATAATTATAACAATACAAAGTAAATATCCAGAGGGTATCTGTGCTAAGATACAAGCATAAGTATGCTTATTTTCAAACTCTTACAGATATAGTAGTTGGATAAAGTACAAAAGTTTCTAAATGTCTATTAAGTTTTAAATGGCCAATTATACAGCTGAGATTAATAAATCAATAAATAAATACATAAAATAGACATTATTTTACAGCAAAGGAGATGTTTATGTCCCCTGACTCTGGAGACCATTCTGTGTCAATTTGGTTCTCAGTGAACTCTAGTACAGGCAGTCCCCGGGTTACGTACAAGATAGGGACTGTAGGTTTGTTCTTAAGTTGAATCTGTATGTAAGTCGGAACTGGCGTCCAGATTCAGACACTGCTGAAACTGACCGCCAGTTCTGACTTACATACAGAATCAACTTAAGAACCCCAGGCCCAAGTCAGCTGCTGCTGAAACTGATCAGCAGCTGATTCCAGGAAGCCCGGGGCAGAGCAACTCTGCCTGGGGCTTCCTGTAGTCAGCGCTGGTCAGTTTCAGCAGAAGCTGACTTGGGACGCCTGGGGCAGAGCAGCTGGGGTGCTGCTGGGTTGCTCCAGTAGCACCGCTCGGTGCTACTGGACCAACCCAGCAGCACCCCATCTGCTCTGCCCCAGGCGTCCTGATTCAGCCGCTGCTGAAACTGACCAGCAGCGGCTGAATCAGGACCTGGGGCAGAGCAGCTGGGGTGCTGCCGGGTTGGTCCAGTAGTGCCCAGAGCGGCACTGCAGGACCAATCGGCAGCGCCCCAGCTGCTCTGCCCCAGAGTCCAAAACAAAAGCCTGGTCTGCTGGGGGGGGGAGCACACTACAGGCAGTCCCCGACTTACGCGGATCCGACTTACGTTCGTAAGCTGCTCCGGTGCCCCTGGTCTGCTGGAGACCGTCTCCAGCAGACCAGGGGCACCGGGCGGGTTCCCGCGCTTCTGAGGCTTTGCCAAAGCAAAGCCTCAGAAGCGCAGGGAACCGCCGCTGCTGCCGCTTCAGTCTGGGTGCCTGTGGTCTGCTAGGGATGGTCCCCAGCAGACCACAGGCACCCAGACTGAAGCGGCAGCAGCGGCGGTTCCCCGCGCCTCCTGAGGCTTTGCTCTGGCAAAGCCTCAGAGGCGTGGGACCCTGCCGCGGCTGCGGCTTCAGTCCCGGTGCCTGTGGTCTGCTGGGGACGGTCCCCAGCAGACCACAGGCACCCAGACTGAAGCGGCAGCAGCGGCGGTTCCCCGCGCTTCTGAGGCTTTGCTCTGGCAAAGCCTCAGAAGCGCGGGAACCCGCCTGGTGCCCCTGATCTGCTGGAGACGGTCTCCAGCAGACCAGGGGCACCGGAGCAGCTTACGAACGTAAGTCGGATCCGCGTAAGTCGGGGACTGCCTGTACAGCTTCAGGGCTGCACTAAACTACAGCAACTGACAATAAGGGGTATCTGGCAATTGCACGAATGGAGAGAAAATGACAGTCATTGGAACATAAGAACAGACATAGTGGGTCAGACCAAAGGTTCATCTAGGTCATTATCCTGTCTGCCAACAGTGGCCAATGACAGGTGCCCAAAGGGAATGAATAGAAAAGGTAATCAACAAGTTATCTATCCCATTGCCCATTCCCAACTTCTGACAAACAGAGGGCACCATTCCTGTCCATCCTAGCTATGCCCTTTTTCGAAAGATCCTGTACTCCTAAAAAAAATGAAAAAGCCCCATTTCGAAAAAAAGCGGTGGCTGCCATTATTTAAATCCCCGCTTCATTTGCACTTTCGATACGTCTAATTTACATGCCTCTGCCGACTGAGGAGTGTAGTTTAGACACGGCCCCTGAGTCCTGACTAAATAGCCTTCAATGGACCTATTCTCCATGAATTTATCCTGTTCTTTTTTGAATCTTGTTAAAGTCCTGGTCTTCACAACATCCTCTAACAAGAAGTTTGCACAGATTGACTACGTGTTGTGTGAAGAAGTACTTCCTTTTGTTTGTTTTAATCTACTACCTATTAATTTCATTTGGTGACATCCTCAGCCACCAAGACCAAAGCAAAGGACTCATTTAAATTCTCCATAATTACCTTATTATCTTTGAGTGCTCCTTTAGCATCTCGATCATCCAGTGGCCCCACTTGTTGTTTAGCAGGCTTCCTGCTTCTGATGTACTTAAAAACTTTGCTATTACTTTTTGAGTTTTTGACTGGCTGTTTTTCCTTTTCAGCCTTCATAATTATATTGTTATACTTAATTTGACAGTCTTTATGCTACTTTCTATTTTCCGCACTAGAATTTAACTTCCACTTTTTAAATTGTCTTTTTAAATCTCACTGCTTCTTTAACTTGGTTGTTAAGCCACCCAATGGCACTTTTGGGGTTCTCTTACTATATTTTTTAATTTGGGGGGATACATGTAATTTGAGCCTCTATTATGGTATCTTTGAAAAGTTTCCATACAGCTTGCAGGGATTTTACTTTTGGTACCTTTTAATTTCTGTTTAACTAACCTCCTCATTTTTGGGTAGTTCCCCTTTCTGAAATTTAATACCACAGAGTTGGGCTGCTGTGGAGTTTTTCCTGTGACAAGGATGTTACATTTTGTTATACAGTATTATGGTCACTATTTCCAAGCAGCCCAGCTGTATTCACTTCTTGGACCAGATCATGCCATCGACTTAGAATTAAATCAAGAATTGTCTCTCTCTTGTGGGTTCCAGAACCAGCTGCTCCAAGAAGTCATATAATGTGTCAAGAAACTTTATCTCTGCTTTCCATCACGACGTGACCTGTACCTAGTCAATATGGGTATAGTTGAAGTCCCTATTCCAAAAAGCCTTCTAAACTAGGGAAACGCCCTGCACATGGTAATTTTAGCCAAACCTTGTTTATTTCAACAGGTAGTGATTAGAAAGGAGTTGCATCCCCTTGCAAGTATTAAAGACATTGATACATTAAGTACATTGAACTGTCTCCTGTTTATCCAAAATCCTATTTATCCAAATTACTTTCAAGTCCACTATGCTATTCGATAAATGATGTTTGACTGCACTGCTTAATTATTCAAGAGTTGTGCTGACATCGATTTATGTTAGTAGTGCCGAAAGATGTTTTGGCATAAAAAGGCACCATGTATACTGTAAATTGAAGTTATTCTTAGACAAGAAGGGGGATGCTAATTTCAATTCCTCTCAAAACATATGGGAAAATTAATCAGTGGTTGACAAATGGGAAAAAATCAGCATGGAAGAAAACATGATTTGCTAACTGCTAAAGATAAGTTACAGCTGATGACAATTTTCAAATATTTGGCAATGTCCTTCTTGCATAGGGCCTCCCAAACACATGCTGATTAAATCTTTATAGCAACATTTCCACCATGGTGTCTCTACAGCCTCATCTGCAAGGTGTGTCAGCAGTGGGTGCAGAGGAATTGGCACTGAAAAGAGTTGAATAATCAATGCACATACCCGGAAAAACCGTGCCCAAAACTGATTCAGAAATCATGGATAAAACCTGCTGGCAAGTTTCTCCTGTCAGTGGACTAAGGTATGAACTAAGGCATGTCAACTCCAGCTACGTTATTCACATAGCTGGAGTTGCATACTTTAGTGTAGACCAGGCCTTAGGCACAGTTAGCCATAGGAAAGCCACTGCCAAAAGAATAAAAGATCATAGCTTTCTGACTGTGGAATTGTAAGATGCAACCACTATCACCAAAGCATCCAAGAGCTGCTGGGGACACAATAAGACCTCTCAGTCTATGAGTCTGATTTTAAAATAGCAGTCATGGCCCTAAGAATGAGCACTTTTGTAATCCCTTCTGTTTGTCCAGCTATTTCTCTTACTTCGATAAAGGGGTTACCTTCCTCTTCATCTCTAACAAATAATTTGTATGCATGCCTCAATCTTTAGAAGGTACTGGGTAAGTCACTCCACTGGTCTGGGCTGATTGGATGAGCTACAGATCAGTGTCATGCACAATGACGGTACAGTAAGCGAGATACCTTTTCATTAACTCTCCCAATGGTCCCTTATAAACACTGAACAGGAAGGCTGACTAAAAAAGAACTCTGCCACACTCCACACAAGAGTAACCTGGAAGCACAAAGGCTGTTTGCCCAATACTATCCCCTGAGATCACTTAGAAAGAAAAGACCCCATCCATCCATTTTTGGCCTGCAGGAGTATTAGTGCTACCTTTTGGCTATGCGTTTCTGAAAGGAACTGACAAATCTGAAAGAATCTTCACAGACACCTGGAAAAGGTCATCAGCCTCACACAGTCTTCAGCCTGTATCCAAAACTAAAACGAAACTGACTGGGATAAAAATATCCCTAGCACTTCTGAGTCTGCTGGGATTGCCTTGCCACAACCTTCTTGGTAGTTTTCATCAAAGAAAGAATGTGGAGAGAATGTGGGCGTTAGGAGATGGTTTCTTGAACAAGTACCGAACAGTTGCTGCTTTTTTTTTTTTTTTTTTTTTGAAAGCTGGCATCTCTCTCTCTCTTAGGGAAGCCTTGAAAATCAAACCCAATGATGATCCCACCACTTTTTCCATGACCCTCAGCAGCCAGGAGTAAGATGCCTCAGAACCTCAGTGGGTGGCACCAGCTGAAAGGCAAGTAGAGCAGACTTTGCATTTGTGCCCTTCAGGGACTTCTCTGCTATGCTGACGGCAGACAGCTCAGTCTTTATCTGAGTAAGCTTATCTGCAGCACAGTTTAAAATGCCTCATAGTGAGAAACATTCAGTTCATCCAAGGGAGTGCAAACAAAAAGAGATTAACCAGGCTGTTCACCACCCAGATCAGCTAAACTATGACTTTGCAAAGGGGATGATGGAAGCTAACAGCTTGTCTTCTACACTTACAATGCTGCAGCAGAGCTTAGGGAGGACACCACCTACTCAGAGGGGGAGAACTTCTCCTTTCAGTGTAGATAATGAGGTACTTCACCTTCCCAAGAGGCAGTATTGTAGTTATGTCTATGGGAAAAGCTCTCCCATTAACATAGGTGTTGTCTGGAACAGCAGGTAGGTCAGCATAACTGCATGGATTTTCCACACCCCTCAGGGATGTCGTTATACTGACATAACTTGGTATTGTGGACCAGGGCTAAGAAATCTTCCTTCACAGACAGGCCTACTGGGGGGGGGGAGGCAGAAACTCCCGCTGCCACTGGGCAGTGATAGCAGCCAGAGCCCTGAGCCCCTTTGAATTGCAGCTGGAGCACCACTCTGCACAGCTCTGACTATGGGGGGGGGGGGGGAATTCTGACCAAGCAGTGCTAAGAGCTGACTTCCCTTGCCCCCACCCCTTCTTCCCTAGCCCCCTCCCCCCCTTCTGGCAGTGTGCAGTCCCCCCCCCTCCACCTTGCCTCAGGGCTCATGGCAGCTCACTGTTCACAGCAATGGAAAACTTCTAAAATTCTCTCTCTTGTGGTCAGTCAGCTTCAGAATGCGACTCTGTCACCACGATAGGCAATAGCTTCTTGTTTTGGATCCTAACTGCTGTTTAGATAAGGGACATGTGTTGGCTAACTGTACCTTTAAGGCAATCATAAAATTCTGTCGAGCACTTACAGTGGAGTTGAATGAATAAAGTTTCAATAAAACAAGTGTTTTACAAGAATAACAATGACTAATTCCACTGTGTCGTAAAAATTATCCAGGGAAAACATTTGAGTGTTAATTCATACTAATACACCTGTACATTTCAAAGCAATTAAGCAGCTTTCTTAATTTTAAGGGGTTGCTGTCATTACTTAAAGCCATCACCTCCCATAGCTTCAATTCCTACTGCAAGAGGCTGCATCATTAATTTAAAAAAACAACAGTGTTGGAGATTGTTCTGAGGACTAAGTAGACAGCTCATGGGAGGTGGATATCTTCTATATTAAAGGTGACATGCAGAGAATTGTTAAAAAGTTGCATTTTTATGATGTATGAAGGAAGTCTCTAGGATGGATTTCAGTTTCTTTTCCTGTGCTTATTTAATATCTTAAAGGTCAGATACGGCAAGTCAATCTTTTTTAGTTTTTCTGGAAGGCAGGTTGGAGGCCTCAGATAAATATCATGAGATCTCACTTGTAAATGAAGAGATGGCAGTGTCCACTTTTTTAACGAAGACATTCTTTCTCCTATGTATTTCTTATGTATTAGAGTTAAATAAATTGACCAAAATGCCTCAACGTCTCAGTTACTCACCTTTCAATCTCTTACAATATCATAACTTCAATAGTTCTATTTCTAGTTCCAGTGGCTAAAACAGTCTTCCAGGGTAGACAAGACCTTATCTTAAAAAAAATCAGTCTGACTAAAGAAGGAATTTGCTTCCCTTTGAACGAAAAGGGGGTAGAGAAGCAGTTCAGGGGTAGTTTTTTGGCTAGAATAAAATTGCCCTAGCTCTATATGTTGTTTAAGTGGAACAAAGTCAACTCTATATGATGATCTACCTGAAATTGTCTCACCGTATGGTAGTTTCTCTCTAATTTTCTTGATTAGTCGTTGCATGTAAACCACCAGTACCACTTTCTTTTTCTTTCCTTCCTTTTCTGTTAGAAATTCTGGGTTCCTATTATTTCCAGTTCAGCTTCCAGCTCATCTGACAAAGTGGGTTTTGCCCACAAAAGCTCACGCTAGTACATATATTTTTGTTAGTCTCTCTAAGGTACCACAGGACTAGTTATTTTTAAAATTATAGACTAACATGGCTACCCCTCTGAGACTTTCCCATCTGAGTTCCCCTATGTGTCTCATTTATTTTCTAAAGATCTAGTTGTTTTGTTTTTTTAATTGATATTGCTCGTGTTGTGATAAGAGTGGGGAAAGCATGTACTGACACCATTGTATAATATTAAAAACAGTTCAAGAAATCTCTCTTCTTTTTTTAGAGTAAGGGGGGGGGGGAGTATCTCCTGTAAAATGTTTCCAGTTTTCTGATTAGAAAAGTATTTTGTAACTGAAATACGTTAGGTTGTCTTCTAAAAAACCAGATTTTTTTACCAAAATACACATTTTTGTTTGGTCAAAATGTAATTTTTTGTTAAAAGAAAAAAGTGTATCACCATTAGTAATAGAACCATATATAACACATGAGTAAATAAAAATGTAACTACATTTATGGAAAAGTAAACAAGAGGAGGAAGAAGAGTCTGCAGGAAGTGCCAAAGAGGCATTTGTTTGGATAAACACCTCCATTCATGAAGATAAGATTACTATGGAGTCAGTGAAGTCTAAGAACACCAGCTGTATTCTTCTGAAGCATGTTAGCATTCTCCTCTCATCTGTTGTTTCCCTTGCAAATGTACATTCCACCTCCACTTGGCCTTTGCTGTGCCACTTGTGAAAGATTAAGGGGTAAATAGCCTTTCCACCTGGCTCAGTGCAAATGTTAATAGGTTTTGAACCTCCAGAGACTGGGATTTGATGTCTCATTCCACTCACTGAAAGTCAATACAACCTTTACTATCGACTTCAGTGTGTGCTGGATCAAGGACTTGGGGGGCAAATGTTCTCAGTGGAGGATCCTCATCTCTGCAAATTGCTTCCCCCTTTGGACTAACAGATCTGAGTTTTCTAACCTCCAGGGCACCGTGCAAAGTAAATCTGTTCCCTCGTGCTTTTACTTTAGGCCGCATCTTCATTCCGCAAAAGATCAATGTTGCTGCAATCAATCTTCCAGAGTTTAATTTAGCGAGTCTAGTTAAGGCTTACTAAATCAAACTCAGAGGGCATCATCACTGGCTGCTGGTATTTCTGCTTGTGCGAGGAGTAAGGGAAGCTGACATAAGTGTTTGCTCCGTCAGCATCCTGCTGTAGGTATGGCAGGGGTGCAAAACAAGGGTTGTCAATTGCAGCTACGTAATTAACATAGCTGGGCTTGAGTATCCTGCTTTGACGTTCCATTGTAGTGTAAATCTGGCCTTAGATGGGTTTTTTTAATGAGTGATTCATGTTGAGTAATACTCAAACGATGGACTGACGATGTTAGCCTTGCATGTCTGTTTTATTAGGGGAGGAGACAGCTGTAATTTTATGGTGCTTTTCTTATTGACAACTGCTGCTAGTATGTTTGAAATAGGAATACATCAAAGTGCACTAGAGCACTTTTAATGCCTAAAGTGGTATCCACATGGGACCTTAGTGTGTGTCAAACAAACACGCTTAAAGGTACCTATGCCACTCCACAGAGAGGATGAAAAGTCCAACACTATGGGCAGCTATGAGCATCCTCTTTACACTCAAGTAAGATAAGATTGTGTTTTTGAAGATGAAGATTACAGACCTAGGTCCAGATGTGCGTGTGTATGTGTGCATGCGCATGCTCATGTGCGCGCGTGCGCAAAAAGAGAGATGTATCTAGCAATTGTGGGCTGTCAGTAGTACCCAGAGACACAACCAGAATTTGGATACTTGCCAAGTAGCGAAAATCACTACAAAAGATGTTTGGGACGGTGCGGAGCCCTAGGGATGCTAAGCCCTAGGGAAAGAGGAGAGGAGAGCAAGGGGAGCTGTGGGGAAGGTAGGAGAGAGATGAGAGAGGCCCAGGGCAGACGGGGTGACTCCTAGCAGCGGCTGTCCCATCCCTGCCTCCCACTACTTGTGTACATCTCCCATTCCATCTGGCTGGCTTAGCAGTCTGGACTCACAACACTGCCTAGCTCTAGTTCCTAGTGGTTCCAACTCCCCCTCCCACACACATACACTCCTCTATCTGGTCCTGGCTGCAGCATCCTCAGCTCCTTCCACACTGACTCCCTGCCAAGCATGCCCTGCCCAGGCCTGCCACTGGCACCTGCCAGCTTGGAGGATGTTTTTCAGCCAGGGAGAAAAAGGAACCTCTTGGCCAAGGACCAGCTCCCCCTCAGGATACTGGCCTCAGGGCCTCTTGCTGTGGGAGGGGTGTCTCCCTGGCATAGTGGGAAGACTTTGTCCTTTGGACACCGCCCACTTTGGTGCCTTTTCAGAAAAGAAAATAGAAAATCTTATCCACACTTGATGTGGGACAGACACTTAAATGATCAGACCTTTCACCTTCCCTTCCAGCTCCCCCAGATACATAAGACAAGAAGAGGCACTGATAGAAACTCTAAAATGTTAGAGGAAAAAATAAGCTAATTAAATATAAGACCTGCAGGACAGAATTGCCCTTTTTGGCCTTGCAAGTAAAACACACAATGCCTAATTCGCTAAATATTATGATGTTAATGACAAATCAGGGATGTGGCTAGGCAGCCAGCATAATTGACAACAGCTAGTAGAACATTACACAAATGAGCAGACAGGGTCTATTATAGGAGTGGGTTGGTTGCCTGCAACGTGCAGGAGGGCAGATTAGATGATCGTAATGGTCCCTCCTGAGTTTAAAGTCTACACAAGTCTACAAGTACAGTAGACGTCCAATAATCCGGAATCTTTGGGACCTAGGTGGTGCTGGATTATCGGATATGCCGGACTATCAGGAGGTACTATTGGTATTATATATATATACTATATATATATATACACTGTTGGTTATATATATATATATACACACACACAGTATATACTGTATATGAAGTGTTTTTAACCCTTCTTGTTGTAGCACAAGCACTGTCCAGCATCACACAATGCCAGTGGCAGACTGACTCAGTCCCATCTGGTTTCGTTCAGTTCAGCTGCTGCCACTGCTGCCTTGTGACTCGTTTTTTGCTGGAGCTCACTCACTAGGCTCTTGCCATTTTGATGCCGGACTACTGGAGTTTTATTGTACTATGAAAAGTTACATAAGATCACAGAGGACCTCTGTGATGGGTTGGATCTCAGAAATCCCCTCGAGACTGTCACTTGATGGGCCAATCATACTACGGAGCCTGCCTACCTGCTCTCGGCGGTCTCCACCATCCTGTTCTATTAAGTCAGATGCTCTGGTCTCCCTACAGCAAAGGCCCAGAGTTGGGATAACAACCCCAACAGAGTAATACAAACATTGAACCAGCTCAGTTCGACTTGTCTTCACCCAGGAACCCAGCCTCAAATAGGACCAGAACTCCAAATAAATCCGTCTTATTCAGCATAAAAGTTTTACAGAGCGAAAGATCCTGAGTATGCTTCCTTTACCAATGAAAGAGAAAGAGGCACAGCTGTTGCCCCTCTCCCCCCCACAGGTGACAGTTATTTACACTGGGTTTGATAATAAACAAAAGTGTTTTTATTAAGTATAAAAAATAGGATTTAAGTGATTGCAAGTGAAAACAGAGAGATCAAAGCAAGTTACTAAGCAAAAATAAAACAAAACACACCAGCTAAACCTAAGAGTAAGAGATGTTGTTACAAATCATATTTCTCAACCTAGTTCTTATTTCATGCGCAGTTTTTCACACACTAGAGCTGATCTTTTTCTCTGTCCTGGGCCTAAGCAATGCTCCTCCACCTCGCTCATTAGAGTTCTCTTTTTTCCAGGTGTTCTTGTGTATCCTCTTAGGGCGGGGAGGTACTTTCAAAAGCTAGCTGAAGACCCTCATTCTTTGCTGCCCATATCTTAAATAGAATTTACCCAGGGCAGGAATCCTTTGTTCAGTTCTCCCACGCCTTTGGAAAATACAAAATTCAAGATGGATTCCAGGACCAGGTGACATGGTCACGTGTCTTTGTAGGACCAACCACAGCTTACAGGAAAAATAAACCTATTCTCATATCATTGTTTTGAGCACTGGGCCATTAAGTTCCTTAAACACCACACATGGCTTTCACTAGAAGATGTTAATTACTAAGACAGGTTTCCACTTAATCTTTCTAACTTCACATACAATAATGGTACATTCACACAAATCAAATATACACATTCAGGGGATCACAAGCTCTGGAATGATAAGTTACTTGCTCCATTTTGCATAAAGCACATTTGAGTTATATATATTCATATTAAAAACATATGTCCATAAAAATATGGGGCCAAAGTGTCACACCCTCTCCATGTTTTCTTCTGGGAGAGTTGAAGAATACACCAGAAGGGGACACATTTCCCACTAGTTGCAACCAACTTTTCACTCACTGAACACAATGACAAAACTTCCATTGGCTTCAATGGTAGCGTGAGTGGGCAACCTATTTGTACCAGCGTCTATGGTTCATTTTTAATCCGGCATCTAAAACCATGCCTGGAATGTAATTGTCTGCAAGAGCTTTTTGACTACTGGGATGCCAATTAAATGGGTTTTTAAAAAATGCGTATCTTCAGGATTGAATCCCATAAAAGCTTCACACCCACAATTGCTTTCGGAATCCTAGATGAGCTAATAATAGCTAATGCCTGCAATTCAGAAGTCAGGAAACTAGAACATAAGAAATGCTAGGACAAAGTGCCAAACAGTTTTCCCCATTTCAAGGGCGACAGAAAGGCACATTTCAAATAAAAAGTGGCTGGCAATCTGCCATAGAGAACAACAGCTATACTATCTGCCCCAAGTTCCTATGTCAGAACCACCCAAGGGCTAGTCCTGCAGGAAAAACCGAAGATATCTATGCATAACCGTGTCTGACTCTTTTTCTTGAATGCAAATAGAAAGCTCCTGACTGTTGTCAGTAAAAAGCATCCACCCTGCCACTGTTGATAAAAAAACAGTAGGAAGAGCAACCTTTGCTGACCTATGTCATGTGACTGGGGCCAAGAAATAATATTTCCATTCTTTGCCAGCTTTCCTGTGTGTCACATCCTAGTCACAGTCGGCAAAAGAGAACAGTCAGTATATGCAAATCTTCAGTACCAGGCCAGGCACTGCAGCTCTAGATGGTGGAAGTGTCGCTGTGGAAATTATGACAAAGGCTAATCAGAAACTCAAAGAAATAAAACTGTTACAAAAGAAAATTACACAAAGGAGCATGAGAGTTGACTGTAAAGTATGTGGTCTGAAGCATAAACCCAAACAGCACCCAGTGTTTGGAAAAATGTGTGCCAGCTGCAGTGAAAATAATCGTTTTGCTAAAGTATGCTTTTCCTCAGGCAAAACTAAAAGACAGGCATGGATTAAGGCAAAATCCATGGATCCAAGCCCTGGGCTGGAAAGGCTCCAAAGGACAAATGTTACATCTTTGCCCATTGACTTGGCATAGGAGGTGACTAGCACTCGAGCAAAACAGAGCAGAATACCACACTATGGGCTCGTCTTATGTTCTTATGTCTAGACTATGGGGAAGATTCGAAAGAGGATATGCAAATTCCCTTGGAATTTGCATATCTTTTTCCGATCTCACTTTTGAAAGCAGAGCTACTAGATGTGTTTTTTCCGGCAAACCTCCCCCCCCCCTTTTTCGAAAAGCCGCATAAACCTCCTTTTTTGAGGAAAAGCTGCTTTTCGAAAAGGGGGGGTTGCCGGAAAAAAAAAAACGCGTCTAGATTACTTTCACTTTTGAAAGCTCTGCCTTTGGCCTTGAGACCCAGACAGTGCCTCTCACTGAGGTCTCCTTTCATAAAGGTTATGTTGCATGCCCATCTCTCCGCAGTCAGGGGAAAGAGCCATCCAGATGAGCAGGTGGTCATGGCTGAGGGAATCACTTTTCTTATGCAATGCTAGAGTCTTACACCTGGCAACAAACTGAGCCAAGGCCCAGGTCAGCTTAGTCATACATTCAGATTACTTGTTGCTAGGTTGAAACCCTTCCAGAACTAACTCTCTGGCTATTTCTATACAGAAGCGTTATTTCAGAATAATGTCAGTGATTCCAAACTAATAGTGCATGTCTACACAGCAAGCCTGTTATTTCTAAAGAAATTAGAAATAACCGGCTTCTTACTCTGACTCCTGTAACCCCTCATTGTATGACGAGTAAGGGAAGTCGGGGGAAGAGTGCTGCTCTATTTCGAAATAACTGCTGTGCAGACAGCACCAAAAGTTGAAATAAGCTACTTCGACTTCAGCTATGCAATTAACGTAGCTCAAGTTGCATAGCTTATTTCGAGTTTAGCCCTGCTGTGTAGATGTGCCCTCTGTTTCCTTCCAAGTGGTGTGAAAATGGCGAAGAGAGAGAGAGCTTAAAAGACTCTGCCCCTCTGAGTTCCTTATTCTCATCTCTGTGAAAGAGAGAAGAAACCTCAACACTGCTGCGGGAGAAGGAGAGAAGAATTCCAACTGCCTCCTTCAGGCAAGTGGAAATAGGAAACCCCACAAGTTCCTCTTTGACTTGGAATACATCCTGCCTCCTTAGTGGGAATGAAGGAGATAAACAGCTACTTGGTTCTTCTCCTCCAAACAAGCTTCAGTGGGGAGAAGGGACATCAGTGGCAGACAGTGAATAGAGTATGAACGTTGATGGTAGAGGCAGAAGCCCAGGTCTGAGTGATGGATTTAAGGGCCAGCAGAGAGACAGGAAGTGAAGGAAATGGAGGCAAAAAGGGAAGACGGAGGAACTGGAGATGAAACGAAGGTGCAAGCTACTGGGGGGCATAGGAAGATGTGTGTGAAAGAGGATGTAGGAGAATAAGAGGACCTAAAGAAATAAATACCACAAATACCAAAAACAAAGAGACTCAAACGTTCGAGTCTATGCAGAATCTTGCATGATCGATGTGAGAGTATCTGAAGAGATTGTCTGTCCCAGAATGTACAGACAGACACAAAGGCAATATCATGGGCAAGCTAAGTGACCTAGCTTTACCAGTGTTGTGTGTAGTGCAGTTGTAGCCATGTAGGTTCCAGAATATTAGAAAGATAATGTGCGTGAGGTAATATCTTTTAGCAGACCAACTTCTGTTGGTGAGAGACAGGGCAATGTGGTTTGAAAGCTTCTCTCTCTCACCAACAGTAATTGGTCCAGTAAATAAAAGGTATTACCTCATCCACTGTATCTCTCCGTCTTTACTACAACAGTCTCAGATTTTCATGTGGAGTCCCAGGAAGTTCTTTCAGGATGCCTGAAATGCCCCAGTCTTTCACTGCACCAATCAAAGCTCTTTTTAAAAACAAAATGTTTGTTGACAGCACAATGGTGCATCGAAAATCATTTATCTTTGTTTACCCGCAGTGACCAGCTCAGTGGAAGGAGTGTTCCATGTCATGAATAGTGTTTGGAGTGAAGGGAAAAGTCAGGAGAGCTTAGATAATATCAAAAGCTCTTTTTTGTGCTAAAACTGAAAGTTAATGATACTTATTCAGTGCTTCCTGATCAAGTTATTCAGGATGCTAAATTACTGGAGAAATCCTCCACTTCAAGAAATAGGCTGTGTTTGCTCTTGACTCAGTGTACATCTACACAACAAAAGCTATGCATGGACTAGCCTATCTGAGCTAGCGTGAATTCAGCTAGTGCTGATAAAAATAGACATGAAGGCAGTTTGGCCCAGGCTTCAGCAGGAGTAGCACAAATCCGGCACAGACCCTTGTTATGTACTCAGCTACCAAGTGACAATTCTGTGCTGTCACGAGTGCTATTATTACCCGTGCTAGCTGGATTCAAGCTAGTTTGGGTGGGCTAGCCTATGCACAGCTTTTGCTGTGTACACATACCCTCAGAAGCCAACAACAGTGATAGCAGCACACACTGACAAAGAAAAGAAAAGAAAAGATTTTGTATGAGTATTTCATGTCTCTAAAAACAGACTGTGGTCACCAAATTATTTATTTTGTCCCCATTTAAAAATTTTTAAAATACTGTATTTGAGTGGCCTTCAAAAATTGTGCTTTTCTATATATCTGCAGAGAGAGAGGTATAATATGCACATGCATTTAGAGTAATGGTAATCTGAAGGGAGTTTTTGTGGGACATAAAAAATGGTGGTTAGGCTTCTGCTTGCCTGACCAGCCCTGTGGGAAGAAAAGGAGGAAAGTCTGTTTTTGCAGAGGAAGTGTATGTGGAAATGAGCCATAGATGGCCTTAATCCACCTCCGCTAAAAGGTAACCATTTCCACACTAAGACAGACATCTGTGAGGCAGTTTATATTGAAATTGTTCTGTCTGAAGAAGTGCTTGAAACTGCACAGATCTTATGCACAAGAAAACACCTCCCAGTGATGGTATTTGCATGGCACTAGCTGACCACTGGATAGCCCCACCAGAGGTTAATTAATCAATGGATCAATCATATACTTGAAAGGTGAGGTAAAGGAAACAGAAAGTGAGCTAACCACAAAAAAATGTGAGGAATTCTCCAGTTAACTAGCCTGAGAGGGGGAGGCATTCAGCATAGGAGTAAGTTTAACAGTGAATCTGGAGCCAGCCCGAAGACATACTAGGGCCTACATTTATAGAGGTTATTTACTCAGTATGGCCTTCTCTAGGGACTGCACCTGATATGGTGGGAAGACTTATGTGTTCCTAGGATTGTCAGGTGTCCGGTATTCACCCGGACAGTCTGGTATTTTCACTTCCTGTCCGTTAAAATAAATTCATAGAATACCGGACACCTAACATGTCCAGTATTTTCTGATTTTTTTCCCCAGCCAGGAGGCGAAAATGCCGGGCACCTGGCAACCCTACAAACACTCAGCACCTGGGCCTCCCCTCCCTGGCTCTCAACACCCCCAGACTTCATGCTTACCTGGTACCACAAGGCTGCTGGCACAGAATGGCTGCTGATGAAAGAGAAGCAATGCTTCCCCTGGTCTTAGTGCTCAACTTCTCCCCTGTTCCTATCCCTGCACTCATTCTTAAAGGGGACATGCTGTTTTAATGCTGTTTTATTTATTTTTTTTTTTCTTGCTTAATAAGTCTTGGAGTCCTTTTTTTGCTCAACAACTTTGGTCTCTCCCCCCCCCCCCCCACCTTTTTTTTTTCCTTCAACAGAATTTTTTCCCTGTGGTTTTTTTTGGGGGGAAGAGGGTGTTCGGTATTTTTGTTTCAACCATCTGGCAACCCTATGTGTTCCAATGACCCAGAAAGTTCTGTTGGCAGGAGTATAGTGAGGTAGGGCTACTTCAGCCACAAATGTCAAAGGGGTAAAAAGCTAACGACAAATAGCAGCTCACTGGCCCTTTCGGGTTGGGAGTTGAGCAATAGGCCAACAGCCTATTCTAGTTAAAAAAAAAAAATCTAGATCCATGACAAGGAAGTCATTCTAAGCAGCATGACAGCCAGGGATGGTGGAACCTCATTCAGAATTTAAGTGATTATGTGTGATGGTCCAGAAGGATTTAGATTCAGTACTCACTTGGCAATATCCTTATTTTCCTTTTTTCTATTCTAAAATGTCTCCCACTGCATGCTTAAGGAGGCAGTTCAGCAGCTATGTTGGCGATTGGGCCCAGATCTGCATGTTGCAGCTGCAGTACCAAGCCATCTTGAAATTAAGCAGTGGCATAAACACAATTTTGATAACCATAAAGCCTGAAATATAGACCAAATTATGCAAACAAGAAGGTTGCACTTAAGCCACATTATGACCCAGCAACTGAAATGGTAGGGAGTGTGTCTCAACGTGACCAAAGAAGGTAAAAATTATTTTTTGCTGTTCATTGTAACACCAGACGGAAGAGACTTTCTTAGGCAATCGAGCATGTGAAACTGTTGGGCTACTTCACAGAGCACATGATATCAAAGGTACAGAGTGTGCAAGGGAATGCACTATTCGCATAACTTCAATTAGAGAGAATACCTTTTAAAGCAGGGCTACATGTGGCCTGCGGCCTGTTTGTTTACAGCCTGCGGTGCAGTTTCTGTTTATGCGGGGCCCAATATGTGGCTCCCAGGTAGTCAATAAAATGGTCTTCTGTTGATATGCATTTTAGTAGTTAAATTCCTGGACTGTCGGTGCTCATTAAAAGTGCTGTCATATGGGTGGAAATCGGGTGAATATTGCATTTTATTAATATCAGCAGAACTGACCTAATAGGGCCTGCGTGTTTTGTAGTCTGACCTTAATCTTTGTATTCATGTCCATCAGTGTGAAAGAAGCTGTTTGCATATATTTGCATATATATTTGCATGTACAGTAAAACTCCATTAGTCCGGCATCCAATGCTCCAGGACTCCTGATGGTCTGGCACCATCAGGAACCCGGAAGTGCTGGGGCAGCCTGACAGGCTTCCCCCATTCAGCTGCTGCTGAAACTGACCAGCAGCTGAATTGGGAAAGCCGGGAGCAGAGCAGCTGGGGTGCTGCCGGGTTGGTCTCGTAGCGCTGCCCCTCGGGGCTGCGGGACCAACCCGGCAGCACCCCAGCTGCTCTTGGGGATGCCTGGGGCAGAGCAGCTGGAGTGCTGCTGGGTTGGTCCCGCAGCGCCAAAGGATGGCGCTGCGGGACCAACCCGGCAGGACCCCAGCTGCTCTGCCCCGGGGTCCCCGATTCAGCCGCTGCTGAAACAGATCAGCGGCTGATTCCAGGAAGCCGAGGGGCAGCGCTACGGGCCCAACCCGGCAGCGCCCCAGCTGCTTTGCCCCAGGCATCGGGATTCAAGAGCAGCTGGAGTGCTGCTGGGTTGGTGCTGTAGCGCTGCCCCTCGGCGCTGCGGGACCAACCCGGCAGCACCCCAGCTGCTCTATTGTAGGCTTCCCCAATTCAGCTGCTGCTGAAACTGACCAGCAGCGGCTGAATCAGGGACGCCTGGGGCAGAGCCAGACTATCGTAAGGGGGGTCTATGAGGGGTATGGGGTGGCATCCCCTCCCACCCCACTCCAGACCCCTCATAGCCCCCCCTTCTGATAGTCCAGCATATCTGATAATCCGGCACCCCCATGGGTCCTAAAGGTGCCGGATTATCGGAAGTTTACTGTATATGCAACCACACTTATGTTGCAGCTCTCGGCATGTGCTGTGAGTATCATTGTGACCCCCGGAACTTCCAAAGTTTAGTAGCCCTGTTTTAAAGTATTTTCCAAGGTTCTGGAACACTACCCAAATCTGTAAGAGATCTGGGAGAGCATGACAGAGAGAACTAGAGGCCCATAGTTTGAAAGAGATCTCAAATATATGGCATGGAGTAGCCACTTAGCTCAGTCGAGATATGCCTCCCATTCCTAGAGAAAATAGAACTAGCAGAGCGGGAGCATGGTCTAGTTTGTAGGTATATACTGTGGGTATGTCAGCGCTGCAGCTGGGAGCAACCCAGACTCCAACCCAGTCTGGAGCAACCCAGACTCCAGCTAGCTCTGCTCAATGTAGTGAACTGAAAATAGCAGCATGTGCATATGTTTACATGTCCTAAGATAGACAGCTCTATCCCTTTCTTCGCACTGCCCCTGTGCTTACCTCTTGTGCATGAAGCAGTCTCATTTCCCTTGGTTAACTTTCCACTATTAACCTCCACCACAGCCCTCTCTACTCCCTCTCTGGTAACTGACCATTCAATCACATAAATATATTCTATAATATAGCTATAACTTCTCTCTCTCTCTCTCTTTCTCTCTGATGTCATGGGTATTCCATAGACTTTATTAAAAATATGCTTATGAATATGACATAATTGGAATATGCTTTATGTGAAATATCTCATGGAAGGTATCATTGGACAAGCTATAATCTACTGAATATGATTTTCCAATTTGTATGCATGTATCATCTTTGTAAATCAAGTTAGGAATATGAAGTATAAATCTGTGCTACTAATGTAGTCCTGCTAAGTGAGGGCCATTAGCGTTACTCAAGCAACTTAATGGCCCAATACTCAAAACAAGTGAACAGACTTGTTTTTTCTGTAAGCCCATGAGGAGGGACTGAGAGAGGTGCTGCAAAAGCTTGTGACCATGTAACCTGATTCTGAAATCCATCTTCAACTGTCCATGAAGAGCAGGGAGGAAGTTTAAATTCAAAACAAAGGATTCCTGCCTTTTGCAAAACCTATTATAAAGGTGGGAAGCCAAGCAGTAGGGATGGCTGCCAGTCAGTCATTTCTCCCTGGCTATTCCACCCATGGTGACTGCTGGAAACATTTATGACTGAATGGGGGGAAGGATTGAGCCCAGACTGGGAGGCTTTCCAGTCTGTAAAAGAAGCTTATCAGAACAACTCTGAAGGGGAGATATTACATGTAACCTGTTTCTTAGTGTATTGAGCTTAGCTTGCGTGTTCTGTTTTATTTGGTTTAGTAACCTACAGAGTTCTGTCTGCCGTCTCTTATGACCACTTTAATCTTATTGTTTATACTAAATAAAAATCACTTTTGTTTATTAATAAACTCAGTATATGTAGTTGTTACTCAGGGAGGGGGAGGAGTCTGTGCATACTTCTCTTTCCCCTGAGTAAAAGGGTGAACATGAGTTTACTCAGCATAACACTTTATGCAGAGTAAGACAGATTTATCTGGGGTTCAGGTCCCATTGAGACCTTGCACTTGGGTGCTGAGGCAGGTCACTTTCGCTGATCTCAGCAGCTGTATCATACTGCAGAGGGCTGTGACCCTATCTCTGTGTCACTGCTGGAGGAGGCCTCAGGGCCTGGCCCAGCGGGACAGAGCTGATGGGGGCCTATGAGGGAAGGGAAATGGGCTCAGTGGTAGTTCAGTGATAGTCCCAAGAGGGTCACAGTGACCAAACCCATCATATCCACCATGTCCTTTTATTTTCCTTATTATCCATCTGTAAACTATGCTGGGCAGGGTCAACACACACCTGCCAGCAGGGGAAGCATTTCAGAAACATTTGAGGAGAGAAGTGGTGGTATCAGCATATAGACCATTATATGGGATGCTATGTCTTGCAAAGTGAGGAAGGGAGAAAAATGGGCATTTCTGAATTGCTGAGACAGAGAAAGAACTACTCAAGGATGATTGCCTGGGACAAAGTAGAACAGCGCTGGACAAGCCCCCACTCTGTGGTGGGTTATCCCAGACCTCTGCCTGTCATGCGGATGATCTGGGAGGGGTGGAGTTTTTAAAGGCACAGGAGAAGTGGTTATAGTGGTGGCGACAGAGGGTTATGGTGGTGGCTACAGAGAGATTCTGCTCCCTACAATCACAGTATTCACACAAGCTGACTTTTAGAGACAAGGTTGTGTCATGCAGACCTAACTCTTAAAGCTCCCCACCATCAGGAGGCGATGCCCACCCTGCAATGTCCTCAACAGCAGATGTTATAGCACTTCTCTAGGTGCACCCATCCATCCCATTGCTTTTCTCAGTTTATCAGACACTGTTCCTTTCTACTTCTCTGAGGGTTTGCAGGATTTCTTATACAGTTGAACCTCTCTATTATGATACCCTTGAGACCTGACCAGTGCCAAATCAGAGAATTTGCCAAACCACAAGAGGTCAATATTGCCTAGAAAACATTTAGGGGTAAATTAGAGCTAAATAACAGCACAGGATACAAAGTCAGGACTGGTGGCTGTAAACAAACGTGGGAAACTCGGCCACACACATGATAAATAGACACATGATAAATGCACAGGTAATCCACTTCCCAGAGAGGTAATAGCTAAGTCAATGGAAAAATTCTCCATTCAATCTAACAGGGGATCAATTACCCAGGGGGTTGATTTAGCATGTCTAATAAAGACCCTCTAAATTGATCGCTGATCATCTCATCGACTCCGGTACTTGTTCTGAATCATGAAGCATAAGGGGAGTCGATGGGAGAGTTTTAAAATTCCCATTGACCTTAAACATTGCTCCCCCCACCCACCCCAGTGGAGACACCGTGGAGTAGCTGGAGTTGCATACTTTAGTTTGACATTGCCCCCTAGTGCAGACCTGGCCGTAGACTTTTTTCGAAGTCCAACTCATTTCTCACCTGACTGCATGCAGAGCTACATGGACAAATTTACATAAACAAATGCAAAATCCACCTCATTGGCCAAGATTTTCCTCCACAGCATCTGCACTCCTTTATATTCATTAGAAAAACAACCTCTCTCTTAGTATTAGTGAAGGGAGACAGAGAGAAAAATAACCTCATTCCTGTCATAGTTTTCTTCTTGGAAGGCACTCAAACACTACAATGATGGATCCAGCATCAGAACCTAGACAGTGAGATAGATCCAATTGGTACTAGTGAGAGACAGGAAAACAGAACCGATAGCAATCCATTACCATCACACTGGTGTTTGGGAGGAGGAATCTATGGCACAAAAATCCACTCCAAACATACAGTAAAGAGAAGAAACACCAGTATCCTTCTAACAATTAGAACTTACAGAGGAAACAAAAATATTCTCAGCCTCACCAGGTGGATTACTACCAGTGCAAGTGGAATGGATATAGATTAGAAGCATTAAGACGTACAGATCTTTTAAAACAAATACTAGATCACAGCATAAAAGATAAATGTGTCCGTCATTTTATTAATATACAACTGGGTAGAAAATGACAAACATGGCTGTGGATAGAAAGAAGTGGATGAGGCTCAAAGGCTCCTTGGCTCAGACCTATATATTGGCAGGAAGGGCCTCATATCCTGTTCTGTTTATTGTTCTGCTAACTTGCATGGTGACTAGGAAAGTTTCTTCCAGCTACTTACACCATCCTTATGCTGCAGCTGGTTTGCCTCCTAGCTATTGATTCACTTCCCCAGGCATTTCTCCGATTGTCATGCTCTTGTCATTGCGTCAGAGAAGCTCTTGGATTTGGAAGGGGGGGTTGGTTTCAGACTGCTTGCTGCCAAAGCAAACTTTCCCGCATTTGTACATTTTTAACCACTGAGAGTAGTAAAAACAGATGTGTGCATAAGTTAACTTTCAGCTGAGTTACAAGTGGAGCTTCAAGGAATCCCAGTTCCAGCTGCCTAATATGAGAAAAACATGCATTTCACTCAGTGCTATTTCACTGGATCAAGAACTACCTTCCATATTTATTGTTCCTGCTTCTTAACAAAACCAACCAACCAACCAACCAGCCATACTCACGGTACCCAGGGGGGGTGCAAAGTCTAAGCACAAAAAACAATTTTGTATATTTCCAGTTTTCTCCCAGTCATTACGTGTATATAGATTCAATATATTTGATCCAATTTTAATTGTTGGGTAGTGTATGCAGGTTGTTTCTGCTTTACATGGATAGTGGTATCCCCCACCCTCCCAACACACACACACTGAAGAGGTAGCTGCCACTTTGTCTTGAGGGGCAGCTTGCGGCAGAGAAGGTACATACCTATGCCGCACTCATGGAAACCTTATTTTGCTTGTTCATGCTTGTTTGAGTCTTCTCTCAAAGACAATGCAGGGTGTTAGGAAAGGGGGAAAAGTCCATTCCAGTGTTACCCCTTCCCCAAGATATTCACCATTGTGTGGGCCTTCTGTGGGGCGCATGCTTTGTACAGTCACTCTACACACGGGTCAGTTGCACCCCCAGAAAACTGTTCTTTGTGTAGGGCTAAACCTGACAGTTTGAAGAGCAAAACCATACAAAAACCTGGTAACAGGAGATGGTGCCTTTAACATCAAGGTGACTGGTCTGAACCTAGCGCAAGCTGACTGTATAAGGAAAGCTCTTTTCATTTAAAATAGTGAGAAAACACCATGAAAAATAGAGAAACTGATTGGAAATCTTTCCGTAGTCATTTGCACCTGTTTATACCTATCTCATAGAGCTGGAAGGGACCTTGAGAGGTCATTGAGTCCTCTCCCCTGCCCTCATGGTAGGTCCAAGTACCATCCCTGACAGATTTGCCACTGATCCCTAAACGGGCCCCTCAAGCTCATAATTCTGGGTTTAGCAGGCCAATACTCAAACCACTGAGCTATCCCTCCCCCCAAATAAATAAATTTTACAAAAATCACATGGGAGCTCTTCAAGCATGGAATGTAGTCAGCTGTACTTTGACCTCAGACTTCCTAATGCACTCTATATAGGACAGCATAGTTGCAAATCCTGTCTTGCATTATTGCTGATTTGGCCTCAAGGCAAATGGTGTTGTCAAGGCTATTTCATGAGGAGTACAAGGAATACAAAAAACAATGAACGATGACCCAATGTATCACTGGGCAGGAAGCCATTAGGCACTGATGATGTTCTTTGGGACATGGACCACTCTGCTCCCTGACACAACCTACGTACCTCCACAATGTGATAGAAACAGAGTGAATGTGAAAAAACACACAATTTTTTAAAAATTGATTTTAAGACCCTCATCTTAAATATCTATGAGAGCAGACATACAGAGGAGAAGGGCATTTTAAAATGCTGGAGCAACTCAGAGCAGAATTTGACTCCAAGTGTATCCATTTTGCTGGTGGTGGACAAGTATGTTCAATCTGGTTTAATTAAATGGATAGTTATGATTATTTATTTCTAATGTGGTACCATTCAGGAGCCCCTATCATGGCCTAGGTCCCCATTATGCTAGGTGCTGTACAAATATGAGCAAACAGATAGTCCCTGCCTCAAAAAGCATACATATCATCCCCTGCATGGTTTATCCCTTAGCATTTTGGCTGCCCAGGGACTATTATAGAAAGGAACGGAGAAGATCCCTGAGTGAAGGAGGGAGCCAGTCATCCCAACAAATTATTTGGTTATCCAAAGGGCTTTGCAGGGGAGTGAAACTAAAAATATTTGGTTACCCTTCCTCAGAGGAAAAGGAATGAAATGAGTCACTTATTCCTAAAAAGCTGTGGATGTGATAGAGGCTAGCAGGCTTTGGCACATGTGCAATATTCATTGATTGTCTCTCTTCACTGTTTTTAAAATTGTGGGCTGTATTAGAGAATCAGAGGACAGATTGATGTTCTCAAGAATATCAAGAATATCAGTGACTGAAAAACGAATTGATGACTAGGCTGGTTTTAGATCCAGGCAGACAAAGTGGCAGACAACGGACCAAATGCAGGGCAGCCATCTGGGTTCTAAAACATAGCCTCCTCTGTAATGCAAAGGTGCAGCCTTGGGAAATTATAACTTTGTGCTTGCATTCAGGAGCCAATCAGTGTCCATCCACACCAAGATGGCCCTTCAGTCATAGGGCATTTCCCTTCCATTTGGAGATGTCTGTCTGAGGGTTGGTTTACACTCCAGAGACCTATATTGATATAACTACATCACTCAGGGCATGTGAAAAATCCATATCCCCAAGCGACTTAATTATATCCATCTAATCCCCCTCGTGTGGACAGTGGTATGCCGACAAATGGGCTTCTCAGATCGCTATGGCTACTGCCTCTTGGGGGAAGCTCTGCTTTTAGCATCTTCACTAAGTGCTACCGCAGTGCATCTGTCGGAAGCCAATAAGTTACTGATAGATCTGGTCACAAATTTTCTGACTTCCTTTTATTGTTGTTAAAAAATGCTAATTGACTGAAATGAAAACTTTTCATAGGAAATGATCAGTTTTCTCAAATGTCTCTGTTTGAAAAATGTTGGGAAGAAAGTTTTAAAAATTGTTAAAAGGTCCTATTAAGCCCTTTTTCAAAACAAACAAAAAACCCTAAGGTCTCCAATGTGAAATGCCTTTGATTTGAAATTTAAGCTATTTAAAATAATGTTAAAAATGATCAAAATGAAATATTTAATTGATCTGATTTTTTTTTTGTATATTTGCAGAATATTTTCCAGATTTCGAATTTTTGTCCAGATTCAGGAAAAGAGAAATTTCCAAAAATTTGCACAGGATGGGAAAATCGTTCCCACCCACCTCTAGTCCTTTTCTTGGCGTGATTCTTATTCACTAACAAAAAGACCAAAACAGTTAGTTTTAGATATTGCTTTCTCCTAAACAGTATTTCTTGTTCCTGGGCAAATACATGGTCATTCAACCACATTCTCTTGAATTATTCATTTCCTCCCATTTTTGCCAGCTCCTACATTGTTTTCTACCTGTTGTCTGGTGAAATTGACATGTCTCCTTTCCAAAGGACCTTTCCAGACACATATTTCTTCCCCTAGCAATATTGCTGTTCTACTCTTTAAATCTTGTAGGGAAGGCCAAACAACCCCATTATTAATAACTTCCTTTCAACAGAACTTGGGGTCTTTTACACAGTATTCTAGCTGAAGATCGTTAAACTATACCAATTATTAGTCTTCTCAGTATTTGTACAGCAAATAAGAATATATCAGCTAGGCTGGACACAGTTTGTTATGAAAATTGCCAAGAGAAACAGAAAAAAAGGAGGAGAAATGCAAGGGATAAAAATAGTGGGGTTATGACATGAGTTTTAGGTCTGGCTACCAAGATGGTTCGGAGGATGGATTCTGTGAGGAAAGCATGTTGTTGCATGAATAGCTCCCTATCTAACAAACCTGGCTATCAGGACAGTGATTAGTCTTCCAGGACCTAGACATAAAGACAGTACAGAAAAGGTGATTAGCCAACAATACCAACAATTAATTTCTTGTGTGGGATGTGTGAGAAAACTCTGCCTCCCTGTTGCATATTGATAACAAAGTGCCATCTGCAGCTGTAGTTCCCCTCAGACAGAAGATGTGAGTAGCAGGGTGCAGATTCTGCTCTCCCAGCTACACTGGTGTAAATCCTGATATAAGAGAATAACTCTGGATTTACTGGAACACTGTGCATATGTGAGATCAGACTCACATTCAGGGGATGTTGTTTTAATTTATTTGCTTTTTGTTGTTTGGTTTCCTTGTTTTTTCCTTGCCACTTGAAACAAAGGAAAAATATGATTCTATATGCACTATTGTTGCTGTGTGGCCCCATGTTGGTTGAACTAGTCTCCCAGAAGCGCTCTGTATAAGCTCGAAAGTTGGTCTCTCTCACCAACAGAAATTGGTCCAATTGAGGATACTGACCTTTGAGACTCCCTAATTGGAATTCATTACTGTAATATCTATAATTGAATACATCAGGCCAAATCCTGTTGCCAGCTCCACTGGAGTTAATGCAAAGTAACTCCTGCTTCCAGTGGTGCTTCTCTGGACTTACAGGGTTTAAACTGATAGCAGGATCTGGCCCGTTTTAAACATCTTTTCACAAAGTGGTTATTATGAAAACTATGGACTTGTCTACACTTGCAGCGCTGTGTGACGAATCCATTTCCTGGAAAGAGAGGCTAGATGTGTCAATGGGAAAAGCTCTCCCTGTCGACACAGTGCTGTCTACATCAAGAGTTTGTGTGGTATCACTGCATCACTCAGGGCTGTGGATTAAGTTTGCAGTGTACGCCAGGGCTGAGAGACAAACCCCAGCCTGAAAAGCTATATTGTCTTGGCCATTTACAGTAATTGGCCTCATAAATACTAGAACAATGGAGCGCAGGGGTGATGAAAATCCACCCTAGTGCAATCCAAGGATTTCTGCAATGGAGCCTGCACCTACCCTCATCTTTCAAGCAAGTGCAGTCTGTGAAGACGAGGGCCCTAGGTCCTTGGCTGGTGTAATCCAGCATAGCACCATTGACAGCAATGAAGATGCACTGATGTACGCTAGCTAAGGATCTGGCTCAGTTGGGTCTCAGCCTGTAATGCTTCGTTGTGAGCTAAGCATGCGGCCACTTGGATCAGGATAGAACCAGACACACTGGCTGCTGAGGCTTGAAATCTCAGCAGGTTGCATCACCATTTTCAAGGGGCAGACTCCTCCAGAGTATGCAACCTAAGGGCATGTCTGCACTATGAGCGAGGGGGGCAGTTCCCCTGTTTGCGGCACGGCAGTATGAGGAGAAATAGCAGTGGAGTAGCAGTAACACAGATAGCGGCAGCACGGCTGAGCTGTGTCAGCCACATACCTACTAGTTTCAGGAGGGTTTGCACTTGGCACAGCTCAACTGTGCCTTTGCTGCTGCTGGCTGTGCTATTTATATTCCCTCTACCTCCCATAGAGCTACAAGTACATGTCTGCAAGCAGAGACATCCTTCCCCCAGGTCTGTAATGGAGACATTACAGGTCTGTAATGGCCTTCGGGCTCTCTGGCTATTTGCCAATGTAGCCCTCTGTTGGGCACATCTTGGCCTTTACCGCACTGCAGATTAACCAAAGAGCTTAGCAAACGGCTGCTGTTGTTTTTAAATAACCCTGTTTTCCAATCACAGGAATGCCAGATAGTTTTTGAGATGAACAAACTTCATTTCTTTTTGGCTGCTTTTGTGTTACAGGTGTGCAAACAGCAGCTGCTGTTCTCAAACAAACAATTTCTCCTAGGCTGAGCTTTTCTCTGCCAACTCGCAAAGCACAGCACACGTTAGAGTTTGCATTATTAGCAGTTAGGCCTAAATTCTGCCTGCCAGCCTCCAGGGGTATCAAGGGCTTGCCAAATAGTGGAACTAGCATGGATCTGAGGAGTGAAGTGCTGGAGCTCACTCCGAGAGGCTCTAAGACCCCGTGGATGCTGCCGCTGTGTTGTGCTCTGTGTGTGATTCTATCCCTAGTTCCAAGGAAGGTTGTGGGAGGAGTCTGTGCTGTGGCCACTGGCACACAAATCCAGCAGCCAAACGCCCCTCCCTGGGGGAATGGCCACACAGGCAATGGGCTGCAGACATAGCCACAGAGAGCACCACGCAGCTTAAGAGAAATGTTTCTGTCCCAATTGTATCCTCCCCCATGGCGGAGGGCAGGGATGAGTCAAATCCGAGTGATGCTGCAGCCCCTCACACTAGATTGCAATGCCACTAAGGTCCCCTCCCTCCTTTCCATCATGCACAGGTCCTCAGAATTCCTTAGTCTGTCTCTGGCAGTAGGGGAGGATTTAGCCCATCCTGTGAAACTCCTTATAACTAAACCAAAATATCCTTTGTTACAGCCCCACGATCAGGCTAGAGTCACCAGGGTTGCCCACTAAAACTCAGCTGGCAAGTGCCCTTTCCATGTAAGCAACACAGAGTTACTTAATGGAATGTCTCTGGGCAACTTGCACACAAGCAACGCCCAAAGGAGACGGCATTAGAGACATAAATGGATGCACATTAGAAACTCTAAATATCCCCACATTTTGCATAGTTGATGACTTTCCATAATAGATATGGATGATAAACAGCTTTAAATAAACTGAAAACTCATCAATGTCATTTCATTTATCACCATTATGTTAAGTTGAAAGGTATGGAGAGAAAACACTTTGCATTCTGTTGAAAAACTGCGTGCCAATGTAATGAAAAAAGAATAAACTCAATGGGCCAGATCCTACTCTCATTTATACCTCAGCAACATCACTAATGGGGATTTATAATGGAAGATCTGACAGTAAAGAATTAGACATGAACTAAATAAAAAAGTTGTTTGTAACGTTTAGTGCACAGGCTTTTGTATTCAGGTCTGACAAAGTGATCTAATGGCTTCTTTTGGCCTTAAACACTGAGATGCAAGCTGTTGTCTGTGGGCTTGTCTCCACTGCACTGTAAGATTGTGAGGTAAACTTAAGTGCTGCTCCCCCCCAAAATGCCAGGCACACACAAAAGTCTCTCACTCAAATGGTGCTTAAAACAGGCTACCTGGCCATCACTGGGTGGGGCCTGAATGCTGCTAATGCTCTCTAGCTAATAATGTTGCGGACACTCGGCTGGTTGGCACTACTAATAAAAATGCTCCTTGTGTTATAGCACGGTTGCTGTTACATGAGCCACTGTGGTGAAGACAAGCCCGAAGTCAAGCAGCGTAAGAACACACCCAAATAACCTGAGTGTTGGAACATTCCAATTCAGATATAATATGGGATTCAAATGTTATCACTTGGATCCCGCTCTGAAAGGAACCTTACTTGCAACGATTTCTGTTGGGTGGTTGATAAGAGACAATGTGAATATAGAGCCGGGGGAGGAGTGGATAATGGGAGCCAAAATTTAGGGCTTCCTGGCAACAGACTCCTCCTCTTCATTCTCTAGTCAGCACTAGTTCAGGGGCACCTTATGGTGCTGATCACAAGTGTCAACAATGTGTCAGTTTTCTAAAGCAGACCGTACTTTAATGGGGATTTTAAATCACTGTGTCATGGAGTTTTATGTAAAATGGTACAAATTTTAGATGATTCTGAGCCAAGAGGTAAACAAAATCGCCTAGTTAGCATTGCAACAGCATATCTCACAGCTCTCTGTTATCTGAGCTACAGACGACCTTTTCTATGGCACACGACAATGCATTAAGGAATCTTCTGTCTTTTGAAACTTTGTGTTCTTCGTAGTTTTTTCCGAAATAATTGACACTCGGAAACTTTGCTAATTCCTTTGGAATCTGTAGCATTACAACATACTTATTTGTATCTCTTTAATGCTTCCAGATCTTACCTCACTGAGGCTTTTGTTGATACCAGTGCTGACAAGTTCAATCAGAGGACCCATCTGAAAAAGTAAGGATCCTTCAAAAAAAATTGGTTTGGGGTGGCAGCTGCATTTCAAAGTTATGAGGGAAGTCAGGCTTTCCTTGTGACAGTAACAAAATGTGGTGCTTACGAAACCTAGAGCCTGAAATACCTTCTTTATGCAGAGAACAGAGAGAGGCTGAAGAATAGCAACATAAGCTACCACACCATGTGCCTTACGCCTGTCAATGTGAGTGGGAAGTGCAGTCCCCTGGGCCGATCTCGAGTTCGTGGAAGTTATCAGAACTTTTTTTGCTGTCTCTTGTGACTTCAGTGTGGAACTATGGCAATTTACACCACCAGAGCCCTTCTCAGTTCATTCAAAGCTTGACTTCTTTGATGAGGCAGAAAGCAAGGTGCCAAAGAGAGGCATGGAAAAGAAATTCTGGCAATTACTTTTTATGTTTGGTAAAGTAATGGAACCGACATTGAGAGGTCACAGGGAACGTTTCTGTTAAGAGGGATAACAACCGTGGGAATGGTAAAAGCAGGGATTTAATAAAGAACAAATCATTCCAGAGAAATAATATTTTAACCAAATTATAAGACGTGTCCTTCATTCAGCAGTGGGATCTGCTATTAAGCACTCCTGTGTCTCATTGGAGTCCCACTGATATCAACTGGACTCTTCAGTGTCACAGGGGCCTGCGCCAGCAGATCCTGCATCACAATTGGCATCTGAGGAGGAAAGAGAGAAAAACAGACAGTCCAGTAAGTCTGGTTTTCAGTAACGCACTTGACAGAGTCTTGTGAAACCTTTCTTGAAATTAATTCAACTTGGCTTGGAGTTGAGCATTTGCACATGGACTGAGAGCTGGACTGAGTACTATAAACAAAGCAAAACAAAATGAGAAACAGCAAGCATCACACTGTGAGAGGCTGGCCAGTGCAGCAATCAAAGGATCAGCGTTAGGCCAAGTTTTATTTCACATTGTCATTAATGTCTAGAGGAAGAAGGTAAGCAGCACACTTGAGGCCCAGTCCTGCTGCCACCACTCTGGCAGTGGAATTCCCAGTGACTTCAATAGGAATTCCATGTGCATAATAGCAGCAGGACACGGCCCTAACCTTGCAGATAATACTAAACTGGGAGGATTTGCCAGCACCAGAGAGGAGAGGGCACAAATAGTGGAAAGGGACTAGGGGATGTGGGGATGTCAAAATATGGCTACAGCATTTTATCCATCCAGGCAAATGCAAACTGGGGGAAGGGAGTGTCAAGCAACTTGCAAAGCAACAATTCCGAGAAAGACACGAGGAGGAGCAGACACTAGACAATAAATTGGATAGGGGCTTTTAACACAATATATTGGCAAAACCATGATTCTCCAGCATCCTCCAGCCACGTTAGCCATGGATGGCACTCTGGTGGGGAAAAGCAGACATAGTTCTGTTTTAAATGGCCTAGAATTATTTTCTCCTTATCGAATCTCAGTCCCACAGGTGTAGCAGTTCCTATGCCAAAGCCCTTCTATAACCCACTCTGCAGGGGGCATGGCCAGGGAAAGGGGATATGGTCCAGGCATTGTTACCTTTTGCCAGTGCTCGACTGCTCTTCTGGCAGTCAGGATAAGAGAGAACAAACTTCAGGCCCTTTTATCTTGTGCCAGGCACTGAGCTAGCAACTCACTGACCTGGGGAACCGCAAAGTTGACAAAAGCATCTTTGCATCTCTCGAGGCGTGCACGAAGCGCAGCTTAGCCATCCCAGAAAACTGTGGCCAATGTATTTTGGGGCTGTATGACTAAACACATCCTGTTCGCTCTCTCTCTCTCACACACACACACACCAAGCAACTGATAGTGTCTCTCAGCAAAGCATTGGTTAGACCAGTGGTTTTCAACATGAGCCATATGGCTCCCCAGGGGGCCACGCCTTACTTCTAGGGGGCCATATGGAAAAAAACGGAACATTAGGGGGCCACCGTAAGTTTCTGAGGGGGTCACCCAAACTTAACTGCCAGGCGTATGATGAATGAGGCTCAAAAGGGGGCCATGAGCAAAAAAAGGTTGAGAAACACTGGGTTAGACCACCCCTGGAACGCTACATTCCACCCAAGACAGACTGAGAGAATAGTAACAAAAATGATGACGGGACTAGAAGATGAAGATTAACCTACGAAGAAAGGTTACAAGAGCCCAATCGGTGTAGTTTAGCTGAAGGATGATGGCCAAAGGAGATATAGCAACGGATGTGTGCAAAGAGCAAGCTGAGAGAGGAATTCCTAAAGTAGAGTATCTGGAAATACTTGTTTCTAAACAGAGGGGCAGATTAGGGAAAGGGGCAGTCTCCCGGGGAAGCCCCATCACATGCGTGGTTGGAAACTAGACTAGACACAGTACTGGATTATATCCTGACATAGAGGTAGTAGCTCTTCATCAACAAGCATAGGGGAATAAGCAAGATGAATTCATAGGTCCTTCCCATGGCTGTGAATCTATTTAATGCACTCATTTTTTTCTCTGGGCTTGAAAACAGACACATGTCAATCAGGAAGAGGCTGACTATGGTGGTGTGAAAGCTCTATGTTCCCCTCAAGGTTCCCAGAAACAGAAAAAGAGAGCCGCCTGCTATTGTACCTCCTCTCTATGGAGCGTAGCATACACTTCCCTGTGCAGGGCCATCGCTACTGCCTGGTGTGGAGTAGGCACAGGGCCATGGTTCCCCTCCTCAACTATTAACTCTGGGCTAATTGCAATATACTGTGGACTCAGTGTATCTGTGCTCAGCGCCCAGGGCTGGCTTCACCATGAGGCGAACTGAGGCGGCCGCCTCAGGTGCCAGACTGTAGGGGGGCACCACTAGGACCGAGAGTGTAGAAAATTGTGTCTGCTTCTGGTGCATATGTAATCTCTCTGCAGTACCATGAGAGGAGTAGAACAGGAAGAAGGCAGAATTGAGACCTTTCAAAGTTTTGGCCCAAGTGAGGGGACATGGGGGCGTCATTTGAGCTCTCCGCTTCAGGTGCCAAAATGTTGTGGGCCGGCCCTGTCAGCGCCTGGAGATGGCAGGAAGCAAAAGTAGTGTGGGCTAGTGGCTTGAGATCTCAGGAAGTTGGGCTCTACTCCCTGATATGGTGGAAAACCTAGGGCAAGTTACTTTATTCCTCTGAGGCCCGCTTTCCCCTTTGTAAGATGGAGGTACTGACCTCCTTTGTAAAGCACTTTGAGATTTATGAATAAAGAGCACTCTACAAGAGTTAAGTATTACTTGCCTCCTAGGCACAATCCAGCCCCAAATCTCAATTCATCATTTATTGCAGGAGAAGAGCTGGGAATTAAATGGACAAGAAACTAAGGAAACAGATAAATAAGCTTCATTGATATGAACCTTGGGGTGGGGGTGGGGGTGGGGGAGCATCTTTTTATCAATGAGATCACAAATCCATTTATTATTACAATTTAGCACTCAGGTAGCACTCTTCACATATCAGTCACTAGGTGCATTCCCAAGGTGTTCTGATTTATAGAGGGGGAAACTGAGGCACAAAGGTTAAGGTCACATCCTGAGCCAACAACCTTGTTCTTGTTCTGACCACTAAGATCACATTCCTCATTACAATTATATTCCAGAGGACACATGAATGCATCCCCCCTCCCTGCTTCACCAACATCCTTAAACTATGCATTTAAGGTCCCGGCATTTAAAGAAACTGCAGGAGTCAGCATATCTGGATTGCAATGGATTGAGCCTCTTCCTAGGAAAGCCACCTTCATGTTCATGGTATCTCCCCTGCCAGCTAATTACATAATTATGTAGTTGTTATTAATTATTTAAGGATCTTAATTCTTTGAAAAGGCTCCTTCAATTATTAATGGACAGGCTCTAGCTGGAATGACTGCACCCAGACAGCCTCACTTGGTACAGTATACACATCAGTCATTCTGAAAAAAAAGCCACTGAAGTTTCAGGCCATTGTTTAGTTAACCATTAACAATTCATAAAATTCCAGCTCCCTGCACAATAAGCAGCATCCTCTGAATGGTATTAGAAAATCCTATTTCTAGTCTGTTATGAAACAGAGGGTTTGATGTGCTGCCAGTTTTTATGTGGAACTTTGGAAACAGAACACTTCCTGTACTGTAAGTCTTAGACTGAGTGGCTGTTACATAAAGCTTTCCTACCAACTCAAGATAATCCTCTCACACATTTTGGGGGTGGGGGGTGGGGGTGGGGAATTGAATCACCAAATGCAAAATAATAAAATAATTATAAAATGGATCATTCAGCTCTTCCTGTTTGGCCAGGGCTGACAACTATTCAGTGATTTTTTAAAAACTCAGAAAGTGAAGGCAAACAAGGGAAAAATCCAGTATGCTATATTGCATTCATAAAGTACTATATACAGAGGGGATATACATGGCTATAGAAAGCTGTGTATATACAGATGGATAGATTTTTTTTTTTTTTTTTGCCTCTGACTAAGCTTTCATTTAAAGCACATAAATCCCCTGCAGGCCTCTCACACTGTCTCTTGTGCTGCAGCGATAAAAAGGAAATAAACATCACATCCTCAGATATGTGCCAAGTGAAACAAACATGGGAAGGCAAGCGAGCATATTTGAAGAACAGAGAAGCAAACTTTATATTCAAGATATTGGATCCAAACATATATCATTACTTGGTGGTTTTGCTGTGGGAGGGGAATGCAAAATGCTGGTGATTTATTGGCATAATTCCTTGAAGGTGAAGGTTCTATAAAGTGATTTCAACACCGAAGAGTGATGCAGCACCATGTAATATAAATAAACAATAATGAAAACCTCAGAAGAATCCATGGAAGAGGAGGGTAATTAATTCAGCTAGAAAAGACTGAATATTTAAATCCAACACAGAAAGATTTTGGAGTTTGTGGGGAGAACGTGGAAGACTCCCTTGGTTTCCAGTGATCTCCCATAGCCTGCAGTGTATAAAAACCCTTCTAAATAAAACTACTTTATTAACAGAGCACTGAAGGACTAGTGTAACGATGCACTCCAGGCTCTGGATCCAAATCTCGGTTGAGATGTTCTGATCTGCTGTTTCAATTAAAATCCATCTTTAGACTCAGAAACATGGCACTGAATCCTCAATACCATAATACAAACAAGGAAATCAGTCAGGAAGAATTGTTCAGACTATCAAGACAACTCATAATTTGACAATGATCTCTTATTAAAGTGTGGGAAGGTGCAGGCTTTGCGTGATTCAGAACAACTCATTGATCATCTTCTCATCGGCATTTTAGGGTTGAGTTTTCATTATTACAGAAGGGATTCAAAGAAAACAAACTATCTTAAAGTTACATATATAACGAAGTAAATCCTGTCTGACTTTTCTGCACATGGAAGCCAGACACATGTTCTGCTGAAGGGTATTGTAAGGGACAGGCAAATCTGAGAAATTCTTGCACCAAATGGCTTTGTTTTTTTCTCTGTTTCTGTGGTGTAATTAAGCTGCATGTAAAATCAAAAGAAGATTGGGTCTAGGGGGAAGGCTCTAGAGCATGGGTTCCCAAACTGGGGGGGCATGAAGAAATTCCAGGGGGGGAGGCACGAGGCAACCCCCCCTTTCCCCCGCATCAATACCCCCCAAGAAAGAGCCCGGTATGTCTGTCCGCACTGGCTGGGGCAGATTTCAAAATGGCCACCTTAAAAAGACAATGCCTGCTCTGCTCTTAAAAGGCCAATTTTTTTTTCTTAGCAAGTTTTGCTGCTATTTTTTTGGGAGAGGGGCATGAGAGTTTCTCAAAAATCAAAAAGGGGGTGTGATGCCGAAAAGTTTGGGAACCACTGCTCTAGAGTGCGTAGACATGTGAGTCTGATGCATAGCCCATTGAAGTCAATGTGCAATGACTGCAATAGCTTTGAACCAGGCCCCCTACACATTGTAATCAAGACAGAATAAACTGCAGCAATGGAAATAGTACTGTAGTTTAAAATCAAGGTGTAGCAATCAATTATAAGATAGGGTCTTTTCTTGCTGCAGGCAGGTAATGGAACTAGCCTCTAGATGTGTAAACTATCTGAAGCCAGCATGACCCTGAGCCAATTTCTATTGAAATTAGATCAATACTATTTTTCTCCTTCCCCTCACTAGCTCCTAAGTGATTCATGAATCTGAGAACTAGTTCATGAAACCGAGAGGAAGGGGGGAGAGGAGGAGGCGGAATATCTGCAGTCAGCAAACCTTGACTCCCTTTCATGAATCCAGGCATTCGTTACATAATGTTCTGCTGCCTGCTAGTTGAAACCAGTATTTAGGTTGCTTTTCAAAACTTGTATTTATTCAATCCTCCCCCACCCCCATCCCCGCCTCCTAAACTAGGTAGAACCACACTCTTCTGTGAGTACACACAAAGCAAAAATCAGAGCCATGTTGAGTATATGTGCTTGTGATACACATCTTAGCCACAGTGTGTGTGTGTGTGTGTGTTACAGAGACAGAGAAGAATCAGTGCTGCACCAGATAGCGCTCTTGGGTGTGTCAAAAATCAGAGCTACCTTATGTAGGAATTATCTGAAAGTGTGTGTGCTTGTGACGAGGCGGAGAGACACACTGAGTAATGCATGCATGGTAAAAGAGACAAGAATCAGCACCACATTATCTAGCAGTCCTATGTGTAGTTAGTTGTATGTGACAAGAATAGTTTAACCGGTTATGGGCCCTTTAAATCTGTACTGGAGCCAAGTCTCTTTCTCTGTGGAGTTTCACAAGGAAGCACATGATGAGAGCAGTTGGAAACCACATCTCTGAGAGTGCTGATTACAGCCGACGGAGGAAAATGAGATTTTTATCTTGCAGGAATTCAATTATGAAAAAAATAAAATAAAGCATTTCTGGCTTTATGCAGCTAACCTTACTGCACCACGGTGTTTTTAATGTAAGGAAAAGCTGCACAAGAATCACTTAAAACATTGTGTTTTTCATAAAGGGGAGGGGAAAAAAAAGCCAAAGTCACCCTGCTGGCAAATGAATGCAGCAGGGATGATGTCATTGGAACAGTTGGAGGAGAAAAGAGAAAAACAAGTCTGTGTGTGCTAATCCTGTTTGCTGCCCTAAAGGGAATGGAAGGCAGCCAAGACAAGGAGTTCTGGGAAACCATATAAGGGTGCCAAACAAGCTCTGCCGCCAACATTAGGAACTGACATCTTTGTTCTTTGTAACTTGGAAGGCTGCCAAAGGCCTCATTTCAGCTCTGCGGCATGATTACACTGGACATCTGCCAGCTGAGCTCTGTGAGCTCCTTTTCTTCTCTTGAAGCTTTTTGCCAAACATGCAGCAGTTGCTATGGCAGTGAAAAGTAAAGTTTATATATATATATATATATATATATATATATATATATATATATAAAAACAACAACAACGCAGGGACACGCCTTTATCCAGCTGTGCCACATGTGCAGATATAAAAAGCAAGCTAACCTATTAATCAAGGGTTTCACCAGGAGAGAGTGATAGCCATGAAAGCAGAAAGGTGACACGAGGATAAAACAATAAGCACACACACAAAATGGCCCAACTGTGCAGAGAGGGGCCTATAGGATGTTTTCCTCCTTTGTGGCTATTTGAAATCGTGGGACGCCTAATTCAGAATAGAAAATCCTGGGATTTTCACTGTGTTTAAAAAGACTTTAAAACGTGAAAGAGATTTATTTATAAACTCTGCTCAGGGAGGGAAAAATAAACCATTGAAATTCAGTTGGCTGGCAAAGAGGAAGGGCTTTGTGTCAGTAAAGGTGCAGACCAAATTATAATACAAGTAACAATCACCCAGGATCCTCTTGTTTAAAGCAAGTGTTTTATTAAATAGGCAAGCATTGCCAAACCCTGATGGGCAGATTTCTGCACTGCACACAATAAGGTGTGGTCGGTCCACGCTTGCTTTCTTTTTCCACTCAGAGGGCCATACAGTAGTTTCAGTTTACACAGAGGCTATCTATGAAGAGTTCACTGCTCAGTGATTTAGATTTCACTCTACTATTTTTAATCAGCTTTATTTTTCTCCATGTTAGAAAGTGGAATATCTACTGGAAGGTGGCAAGAAGATATCAAAGCCAGCAGCAGATATAGTTGTCATGTTTCTGAAGTCAAGGTTAGAGAGAAGCAGGGATTGGGTTGCCAGCACCTGTCCCCTCTCTCCCGATGCCTCATCTCTCCCAGGAACTCTGACTCCTCAGGGAATCCTCCCCCGAAATTCACTGTCCAACCTGCCCTGAGAATTAGAATTATTTACAGTACCATTAGTGTAAGCAACTCACTGCCATGTCCGTAAGGAGCAAAGTTGCCAAAGGAACAAAGGAATTACCATAGCAAATCAAACTAGTGGATCCAGCTAGTCCAGCGTTCTGTCTGGTGACCAGTACCAGTTGATGCCAAGGAAGGTATGAGAAACCCGGAAGCAGGCAGATGTTGAACCTCTGAACTCTGGCCTCATTCATACAAATAGACTGCACTGGAAATTTAAATGGTATCAGAATAGAAGTGACAATAGAAGTGAACAAATCAAATCACTAATTTTTTATCTAATTTTTGACCAGTGGAGGCATCATATCAGAGCTGGTTCTAAATAGAGGGCAGACAACGAAATATCTGGAAAACAAGTGCTGGAAGAAAGGCTAGGATTCAGGAGCTCTAGATTCTACGCTGACTACGCTGCAGATTTCATGTGTGTCTGTAAGTCACTTAACCTCTTTTTGCTTCAGTTTCCCTAGCTGCTCATACCAAGCATCCCAAGTGGGTTCACACAACCTGCATTGTTGATGCTTCCTTGCTATTTTTATTTGCACTAGCTAGATCAAAGCTAGTTCAGTTATGTCTGCATGTGCTACAGTCCCACTTCTGAGTGCAGTGGGGAGATATCCTCAGGCCTGTGCTCTTACTCAGGGATGGGCAATCAGAAATAGTGGGTGGATCACTTGAGCGGCCCTCCTGCACCTCAGTTGGCTATAACAGCCTGCAGCCCACTGGGGTTCCATCTGCAGTCCCATGGCCCCCCTGTTTGCTCCTCTCCTCCCCCACCTCTCATGCACTGGAGCCCTGCACTCACTTGCTCCTTCCCCTCCCTCTTGGAGCATGTGAACCACCTGATTCATACACCGTTCTGCTCCTCACCTTCCCTCCCAGAGCTAGAACATCGCAAACAGCTGATTCTCAGCATTCCAGCTTGGGGAGGGAGGGGGAGGAGTGGGGACAAAGCAGATTTGAGGCTCTTCTGAAAGTGCTGGGAGGAAGGGAGGGGAAGGCATAGGAAGTGTGGGGCTCTGGTGCTCCAGCAGGTTGCCCACTCCTGATCTAACGGCTATAACCCCATAGAATTCAATGGGATGTACTTGCTTGAATTCAAGAGCAGAATACAGCCCTGTGACAAGCTGTATGTAGATAACGAACTGATGACTATCTAAGGAAAACTGATACGTTTCTATAAATTATAGCAGACAAACAGCTTTGTTGTAGTTTATGGAGCTGAGTTTAGGTTTTCCCCTCTCCCCCAGATAATATTAGTAAATTACTATGTCCTGTTATTTCTTTGGAGTTTTTGCCAGGGCTAAACATTATGACCATCATCAGTGGCCGTTTCCTCACAGCTGTTGTTACTGTGACTCAGTCTTGCTTCTGCTGAGGTCAAGGGCAAAAGAACAATATCCTAATACAACCTACCTCTTCTGTGATGCTTTTTAGACATGCTGCTCAGCATATGAGACCAGAAATAATTAGCCCCATTGATTTTATATGATACAAAGACGGAAAGGAAGCCAGAGGGGTTAAACAACTTGACCAAGGTGATGCAGCAAGGCAAGGAATAGGCCCCAGCACCTTATTCTGATCTATGCTGCCAGTACTCCTCCTTGACTTCCTTGGGAACAGGTTTGGCTTGCAAGGATTTTTTTTTTTAAGTTTTGGTTCTGGACATCCAACATTCCGGTCATCTGAAGAAGTGGGCTGTGCCCACGAAAGCTCATGATACCATCTACATGTTTTGTTAGTCTTTAAAGTGCTACCAGACTATTTGTGGTTTTTTAAGGATGATCCTGTTGATTTTCCTTGAAAATGGAGCCAATACACACTTTATATGGCAGATGCCCTAAAACCAAACCCATGGAGGGAAAGTCTGCATATGTCATCCTTCCACACATCCAAGGTAAAGCAACAAAATGAGACATCCTATTCCTCCTTCCTGGTTAGCACAGAGGGAACTGCACCAAAGGACAGAAGTATTGCTTTAAATATTTATCTATCAAATGTATAAGATGGTCTTCATTCCAGGAGATGAGAAATTACAGTAAACTTCCGATAATCCGGCATCTTTAGGATGCAGGGGGTGCCAGATTATCAAATATGCTGGACTATACAAAGGGGGGGGCTATGAGGGGTCTGGGATGGAGTGAGGGGGATGCACCCCTTGGCACTGCAGGAGCAACCTAGCAGCACCCCAGTTGCTCTGTCCCAGACTTCCCCGAGTCAGCCGCTGCTGAAACTGACCAGCGGTTGACTCGGGAAAGCCGGGGGCAGAGCAGCTCCAATTGTCCAGCTGCCTGGAGCACTTCCAGGTTCCAGATGGTGCTGGACCATCAGGAGTGCCGGACCACTGGAGTTTTACAGTTCTAGTATCTGAACTGACCTTATTTTGCACAGTATAGACAGCTGCTTTAAAAAGACACATGCATGTCACAATCTCATACAACTGAAATAGAAATGACATTGGCAAACAAGCTGCCTTGCCTGCACAAGCTTTCCTGTGGTCCCTAAGATCTTGGAGCTGATTATTTCCCCCTCATTACCAAGCCCAATTTAATTCCTTTACCTACCTTCATGGCAGAACTAATTACTTGCAGGCATTACGCTGGCACTAAAAATCAATGTACAGGCAGATTTCTGTTCACACTCTTAGTCATCACGAGTCTCCAGAGCTTTAAATGGGAAACAGAGCTCTTTGCTTTGTAGACTAGCAAGTGAAACTTCAGTCAGTTCTTGAGCTTTAGAAAAGAGCTTTGAATCATGCACGGGGCTGGGCACCAAGAGCTGGTCCACTCTGATCCTAGCTCCACCACTCACTCATGGTGTGGCCTTTGGAAAACATTCTCAGAGCAAATCAGGTTCTTCCCCCGCCTAGAATCATAGAGCTCAGAGAGGCCTCTGAAGGTCAAGAACCTCATAGAGACCTCAGGAGGTCAAGTCCAGCCCCCTGCCCTCCAAAGCAGTATGACGGCTGGAAGTCGGGAGCGGGGGCAGAGAGAGAGAGAGAGAGCATACCAAGGTAACACTCATTTCCAGGACATCATGAATGGGGTTGAGGGAAAGAACGAATCATGGATAATAGGCCCATAAGCTCTATGACCCACTACAAGCCTTGGTACAGGGGAGGCCAAAACTGGGACATTGCAGTGTCGTTTCAATGCCCTAACCCCTGGGAGAGAGAGGATTGTATTTCTTCCAGGTCTCCTGCACAAAACCTGAGACAGGGGCAAATGCATAAAAATGTACCCCCTTTGCTCTCGGTCTCTGTCAGTGCTGGGGGACAACAAGACTCCCCTCCTTCTTTCTTGAGGGTGCTGGGAGGATTAATGTTTGCACAGCACGTCAAACATGGACAGTGCAAGATAAGTGCGGCACATTACTGCCATTAAATGTAATTTTGTATCTTCGAATTGCATGGGATTCAGTACAAATCTTTTGAACTAAGAGATGTAACTCCCTGTACTGTGCTACTAAAAGCTCAGACTCCTTGGTAAATATAGTACAGTAATATTTACTGTAAGGAGCTTAGAAACAGGATTTAATACTGAAGGGTTATTCTTACATCATTTTAACAGAGCCTACTATAGTATAATATTTCTTAACTTCAGACATGGTAACCTAATAAGCCCTATTACCACTCTAATACTATATAAAAATTATTCCTCTTTATAAATCATATCATACAGCAAAATGGATATAAATAGAGCCCTAGTGTGGCATTGGCATAGCTCATATTTCTCTTGGTTCAAATTAAATGAGCCACTAAATTACAATGTCCTTCTTTATAATATCTTCCAAAGCCAAGCATTTTATGTGTTATGCAGGGCTGTTTTAATAAAGGTGGCTTCAACCAGCCTGACCTGCCGTGTGTATTACAGGGCAAAGTGAACTGTCACACCATCCTTTCCAAAATCTGTCATTTGGAACATGCAGTTTCAGCCCGGATTTGCTGTTCTACTGATACTGATAAGGAGAGGGTTTGAACAGCCTCAAGAAAATATAGAGTTGACGGGCCTGTCTGCAGGTAAAACACTAAACTACAGCGTAGGCATCAGCTATGCCAACAGGCGACCCTCTCCTATCAACACAGGTTATCCCCCTCCCTGACAGGTTGTAGCTAGGCCAGCAGAAGATTTCTTCCATCAACTAGCACGGTCTTTGGGGAGGCAGAATTTAGGTCAGCAGTGGGTTTTCCACACCCCAGACTTAAAATTAAAGTGACCTACTTTCATAATGTAGACTGGGCTTGATTGCCCCTTCAGCGACTGTGTGCAGAAGGAAGACAGGTCAGGTGTCCCTATGGTGGTGGTGAAGGATTCCTCCACCCCCAGCCCTACCAAAGCCTACACAATTTTTGGTGCCCTCAGGTGAGTAGCTAGTTTCCAAGGGTGTGTCTAGACTACATGCCTCCTTCGACGGAGGCATGTAGATTAGCCAGATCGGAAGAGGGAAATGAAGCCGCGATTAAAATAATCGCGGCTTCATTTAAATTTAAATGGCTGCCCCGATCTGCCGATCAGCTGTTTGTCGGCAGATCGGGGGAGTCTGGACGCGATGCCCCGACAAAGAAGCCTTTCTTCATCGACACAGGTAAGCCTCGTGAAACCAGGCTTACCTGTGTCGATGAAGAAAGGCTTCTTTGTCGGGGCATCGCGTCCAGACTCCCCCGATCTGCCGACAAACAGCTGATCGGCAGATCGGGGCAGCCATTTAAATTTAAATGAAGCCGCGATTATTTTAATCGCGGCTTCATTTCCCTCTTCCGATCTGGCTAATCTACATGCCTCCGTCGAAGAAGGCATGTAGTCTAGACACACCCCAAGAGTGTTGTTCCCCACTCCATACCCATCAGCAGTGATTCCTCCTTGTCAAATACCATGAGCATTAACTTACGTGTTGGTACCTCTCCCCAGCGGCAGCCTATGTGCAGGGTTTGTGGGCAGGACCTCATGCAACACAGACCCTGAGGAGGCAGGGCTACCCTGGGAGAAGGGGTTTCCTGCAGAACTGTGCCAATGCACTGGGCCTCTGTGTGTGTAGCTCTTTGTCAGAATCTAATACCATGGCTGTCAGGGTACCCACAAATTAAGAAAGTCAAAACAGCCTGCCTGCTCCAAAGCTGAGGTGGAGGAAACCTGAGACCCCTTCTAAGAAAGACTGAGAAATATGCCATTGCAGCATATGTCTTCTCTTGTGGGCTTGCCAGCAGAAGGGAAGATATGGCCCTTCCAGAGGGACTTTCATACTAGCAAACATTAAGCATTCCTTACTAATCATAAGCCCTCATGACTTCACCTGTTTTTCCAAATATTTCCCAACTCTCTTTCTTGTTCTTCAATATAGATTTCCTTTCTCACTTTCCATCTATCCCTCCCATTTACCCAATGACGAAATGAGTCAAATTAATCCTGCATGCACCCTCACTGAAATCAAGTTTCAGACTGTTGATTATGCCAGTAATCATGCCAGAAAGTAATCTGACTCATAGTATTGGATATTATGAACCTGCTGTAACTCTCATTGCACTTAAAATGGATCTTTCCATTGACCTTAGTAGGAGCTGGACTGGATCCCAAAGGAGCTGCCCAGGACGGGATACACAGCAGTTATGAGTTATGGGTGCTGTTCTTACTTCTAACACAAGTTTGGTGACTGATTCTGTTTTGATATTGCTTTGTTTCCAAAGTTATTCAATCAACTTCCAGATTTACACTCGTGTAATTACAATTGGAATCAAGACCTGGCTATGTAACGTTGGGCAATTTCTTAATTGCTGTAAGCCTCAGTTTTTACACCTAAACATGGAATCAACACTGCACCAGAGTAAGGTTTAATGTGCAAACGTTTGTCAAGCACTTTGCACGTCTCCAGTGGGAGCTGTGGTAACAATGCAAAGACTAGTGATAGAAATGTAGCCGTGTTAGTCTGGGGTAGTTGAAGCAAAATGCAGGACAATGTAGCACTTTAAAGACTAACAAGATGGTTTATTAGATGATGAGCTTTCGTGGGCCAGACCCACTTCCTCAGATCAAATTTGATCTGAGGAAGTGGGTCTGGCCCACGAAAGCTCATCATCTAATAAACCATCTTGTTAGTCTTTAAAATGCAAAGACTATGAGAGTTCCAAAATTCACATGTAGTGTTTGGGTCTAGAAGTTTGCTTCAAATTCACTTAGGCCATGTCTACATTTTACAGCCCTTAGCTGTATCACTAAAGCCTTGCCATTACAAAGCACACAGTACAGTCACTCTTCTGACAACAAAATATCCCCAATGAAGGCCCATTGCTTTGTCTCCAGAAGAGCATCTCCCACTAACAAAGTGCTGTCTGCACCGGTGCTTTTCGTTGTTAAAACTTTTTCTCGTTCTTCTCCCTCCCCCCCCCCACAGCCCTGAGCAATAAAAGTTTTAACAATGAAAAGCACCAGTGTAGACATAGCCTAAATTCTGATATCTAGCAGAGCAAAAGAAAAATTACTGCATGAAATTGTACGTTCCTAAAGGGACACTTAAATAATTCAGGTAAAATATTCAGGTTGTTTTATTTTTTTTAAAAGGAAGAGGGGGAGTTGTGCGAAACCTAATCTTGATAACATGTTTTCATTATTTTTTCCCAAAGTGAAACTGGTTTATTTGAATTTCAGCATTTCCCTGCAGTATTTGCTATCCCCTATCCTATGTTTTGTGGAGATGCAGCCAAATTACCTTAAGCTTAAAAATCTGTGGGTTGGAAAAGATGTTTTGGGTTGGAGGAGTTTAGGGACTGATGATATGCTGGGATAGCTGCCTGGCAAAATAGTCAATCTTCTGCTCCTTCCTGCATCTGCAGATTGATTGCTCTAAGATGGTGTACAAGATCTCTCTGAGGCTTTCCCCGCTGTGAGGGGATCCAAATGCTGAATCCTGTGTGTACCCTTTGTTTGCTAGGGCTGTACAGGGCTGGCCTTACGAGGCGAACTGAGGCGGCCGCCTCAGGTGCCAGACTGTGGGGGGGACGCCACTAGGACCCAGAGTGTAGAAAACTGTGTCTGCTGCTGGTGCATATGTAATCTCTCTGCAGTACCATGAGAGGAGTAGAACAGGAAGAAGGCAGAATTGAGACCTTTCAAAGTTTTGGCCCAGCGAGAGGGCATGAGGGCGTCATTTGAACTCCCTGCGTCAGGTGTCAAAATGTTGTGAGCCTGCACTGGGACTGTACAGAATGTAGGCACTGACTCTAGCTCTGAGCCTCTAGATATGCCCCCCCAGCAGGTCAAACCTTATCTGGTACACCTCTTGGCAGTGAGGCCCTCAGAGCCCAAATGCCTAGGTTCTGGAAAGTGCTGCCTCTTCCAAGCCTCACCGTTATCTCTTGCATCTTCCCCAGAATCCCACCAAAGGGGTGAACCTTCTGATTTACAGTCTACTTCTTCATGGGCATGCAGTGGTGAAAGCCAACAGATGAACAGACAGACTTTGCACAGGATTTTAAAACACCATGGCCGCTTTTCCGGAAAAACTTGCCAGCTGTCTACACTGGCCGCTTGAATTTCCGCAAAAGCACTGACTTCCTACTGTAAGAAATCAGTGCTTCTTGCGGAAATACTATGCTGTTCCCGTTCGGGCAAAAGTCTTTTTGCGCAAAAGAGCCAGTGTAGACAGCTCAGATTTGTTTTCCGCAAAAAAGCCCCGATCGCGAAAATGGCAATTGGGGCTTTTTTGCGGAAAAGCATCCGTGCCAATTTAGATGCTCTGTTCCAAAAATGCTTTTAATGGAAAACTTTTCCGTTAAAAGCATTTCCGGAAAATCATGCCAGTCTAGACATAGCCCATTACTATTGATTTAGTAACATGAGAAATGCACAGATGTGTAACACAATAACAAACACCGCCACATGCATTTCCCAGATCAGGTTCTTCCTCACTCTGGAGAGTTCTTTGGGCTTGGACAAAATCCTCTGGGGTGTCCAGAATCCTTCTCCTGCAGGTCATGGTTTCTCTCCTCCAGTAGATAGTTTTCTCTGACCTTACCCGGTCCTGCAATTAACTCCTCCCCCCATGACACACTCTGAAATAATTTCTGGCCCATCTTGTCTCCTCTCCAAAGCTTCCTGTCTTGTCTCAGAGGGCTGGTCTACACATACAGCTCTGCAGTGCCTCTGTGGAAGATGCTCTATGCCAGCGACAGGCAACCTAGGCTAGTGAGTAGGCTGCATGAGTGACCCTCCATCATCTCAGTGGGCCGCAAGATGTTCTTCCAAGATAGGGTTGTTTTATTAGCTGCCTCGAGTCTCTGGGGTGGGCCGACTGAACCATAGCAGTGCTTTGATTGGATGCAGTGTCACTCTCATAGTCAATGTTGTGTGCAATCAGCACACGCCTCACTTCACGTGCCCTTGCTTTACGTGCGTGTCATTTTCGTAATACTGATAGGAAAACATGGATGGAAATCAGTGGAATCCGGCAACCTTGCCCGTGGGCAACAATAAACCAAATGTCTCGTGAGCTATCATAGAACCCCAATGGGCCACATGCAGCCCACGGCCTGCACATTGCCCACCCCTGCTCCATGTCAACAAGAACAAGCTCCCCTGTCTGCATAATAAAACTACCTCTGCATGCAGTGGTAGCTGTTCATATGGACAATCATGTCAGTTTAACTTATGTTGTTCTGTGGAGGGGGGTGAATTTATTCACCCCCAAAATGACAGTTTACACTGACACAAACTGTAGTGTACGTGGAACACCGACAGACCCCAGTCAGCAGCAAGTGGGATCAAACCTGGGGCTTCTGGAATTTAGGGCATGAGCCTCTATTCTAATGTATGAGCTAAAAATTACATAACCATTAGCTAAGCCTGTAGAGCAGATTCATTCATTTCTCTCCAGGGCTTTGATTACCCTTCTAAAATTTAAAGCACAGCAGCACGTTACAGTGAAATGTGGCCACGCCAGGAGTGCTGGGAGAGAGCTCTCTCAGTACTCTGTGTGAACCACCTAAACCAGGGGAGTAGCCCCCAGCCCTGCAAACCCATTTACACTGGCACTTTACTGTGCTGTAATTTGCTGTGTTCTGGGGTGGGGTGTTTTTTCAATACCCCTGAGCCAGAAAGTTGTAGCACAGTAAAGTGGCAGTGTAGATTTAGCCTACATAGTCTCTGTGCCAGTAGATTGGGCAGAGCACCCTACTCAGGAGGTGTTGGGGGTACATGTACATAACCAGAAACTCTGGGGTTTATATCCCACTACCAACACCAGGTTTCTTTATTCTGCTGCTGGGGATTTTCTGCCCATTCTCCCTCCACAGAAGTTGGAGGGATTAATTTCTCCCATCTTCAGTCAAGCCATTGTGCCAAAGCGTTCCATTTGAATAGACAGCCATTAAGTATCTAATGACCCATCCTGGGAGCTTTTTGGGGAGAGATGGGCTGCAGCCACATCCACATCGAGTCATTCCATGATACAGCAATTTCATAATACCAGCTTTATAACATCCACCAGGATTCATAGGTTATACATCGACTGATTCCCCAAATAGTCACATGAGGCCCTCTGCAATGGCTTACTCATGTCTAGGGCAGGTGTCGTGTAGGAATATGCCTCCTGTCAGAACTGGCTCTCTGACTGTTTGAGCATGCTCAGTAATAACTAGTGAAGGCATTTTCTGAAACTGTATCAGCTCAGATGTTTGCATGCCAAACTAGAGCACCCGGCTAGTGGAATAGAATCAGAATGGAACTCACAACAAACTAGTCTCATCTGAAGCCAAGCTGAGTTAATGGCAAATAGCGAGCAAGCCGTATAAATAGTGAAAAGTGAATATAATTTGAAGTCATGTCATTGTTCATTAACTACAGAGTCATGTAACAGTAATAGGAACATAGCAGGAAATACTAAACATGGGTTTTGTGATGAAGACACATGGCCCTTTAAACGTTCTGGGCGGGTACCTCTGTGTGGCCTTTGAAGCTGTCTAGCAAAACAAACTCTGCCATGACTAATCAATGAAAACTAAAAGTTCCTATTACCTGCAGTGTTTCATAACTATGAGAGATAACATAAAACTGCAGGCAGCATCCCGGAAATGAAATAAAACTCCTGCAGTTCAGCCCTGGGCATTGCACCCCCCTGGTGAAATGCTGAAGCAAATTAGGGTTGTGCAAACTGCGAAATACCCAGACTTAGCATTGAACTGAGAAAGGTGCCAGGACCCTACTGCATAGCTTTCAAACGTATCCAGCTCCTCTTGGCAGGCAGGTTAGAAATCTGCTGATGTTTAACAGATAGACCCCAATTAGCAAGAAGGTAAAAGAAATAAAAAATGAGTCACAAAGCTAGAGCCGCCTCCTTCAGCTGCTGTGTGTATCAGGTGGTGCTCTTGCAAAATCTAAACCAAGCATGATCCCTCTCCTTTCACCTTTTCCATAGAAAGGTAAGTGTGAAATGGAGCACTGCACTTGATAAATAACTCTGCTAAACAGGCTGTCACGGGTATAAGCCTCTCCCTTCAGCCACCCGTTCCTAAGAGAGAACCACTTTAACTTACATAGCCATTGCTAACCTTATGTTCTGGGTGCCTGGCAGGAAAAGTGAAAGATCAGCACACTAGTGACAGCAGGCAAGATGAAAGTCTGGGGGACGTGGAGCGGGAAGGGAGAGATTGCCAGTGAAAGACTGCAGGGTCAGAGAGGATCACAGACCCAGGTTTTTCTCTTTCATTCAGTCCTAGAGCAAGTTAGTACCTGACTGTAAATCCTTTAGAATTACTGAGACCCTGCTCTTTAACAGAATACTGCTGTTGGGATAGCTCTGTTAGGCTGCAAAGCCAGTGTGCGCTAACACACATATGCACCCCCAAACCAACTACCTTGTGAATTATCAGGATGTTGTCCGTTTCTGGCTAAATACATATTTTCAGAGCAAAGCCCAATGGGGGAGATAACTCCCTTCCATTATAGATTTTCTGATGCAATACTTCAACTGTAAGGGTCATTCATTTTAAGACCCTGTTTAAATGCAGCCGCTTTTGCACAAAATCATGCCAGTCTAGATGCAGCCGATGTCTCTTGCTACGCTCATCGCAGAGCAGGGCATGAGCTACATAATCCAAGCCAAGATTCAAAACTCCTTCCAGTTTGGGGCTGGTCTATGACAGATATAGGGAAACAGCCTGAAAAACCCAGGCTGCTTGGACTTCAGAAAAAAACCGCCATTAGATACCTCAAAAGGCAGAGGGAGTCCTGCATGGAGCAGGTGTTTAGATTTGGGGGAGGGGCTGGGCCAGGCCCACTTCTGTCATTTAACAAACATTTATAAAAGGAAAGGAGGTGGCTGTTGGACTTATCTCAAGAACATAGTGATATGCAGTGATTATTACTGGGCAAAGGTTGGGTTTACAGAATTACCATTTCAGTTAAGGTGGCGATCTCAGCAGCTGTTAGCTGCCCAATCTGTGCCTCTCCTGCTTGAGAAATTCATACAATACATAGAACGACAGCCTCAAAATGAATAAAGCAGGTCTGTTCTAAAGGTAGGGGTTTTGGTCAGATTTGAAGTAAATCCGATACAATGAAATCCTATAAATAGGTTTGTTCAATAGAACCCAAGTCATAGGTTTTAAATTTTATTTTGCTACTTTGTAGCCAGATAGGATGAGAAAGATTAAAATAGTTTACTGAACTGATCTAGTCAAGAGCTAGTACGCAGCACCCCAAATTAGTCAATGTCTAATGTTTGTAATTTAAAGTTATTAAACTAGCAGCCCAAGAAGTTCCAGAGCATTTTTTTCTCCGTTCATTTCACCCCCCCCCCCCAGCCTCCATTGTAGCCTAGTTCTCTAAAGCAACAGAAAAATCGCCACCTTTCAGACAACATCGTCATCAACACAAAGGGAGCCACTTCCCCAGTACAGCACTGCCAGCCAGCATGGACTTCAGAAAGAACCACCATCAGATACCTCAAAAGGCAGATGGTAGCAATGATATCTTTAAATAAATGAGCAGGTGATTTTTCCACTTGCTATATGATCCCGTCAGCATTGCCCAAGGAGGGTCAAAAGTCACCAGCTTTCCTGGAGTTTGACTTTATGAACAAACAAATGAACAGTAAATCTAGCCCAAGCTATATCCTCCAGCTTAAGTGCTCAGCACTCTAGCCAGGTAATTCAGTCTCTCTTATCTCTTAGCAGCCCTAAGCTGATGCTGGGTTCCTTCTATTTTTCATTCCCTCCAGCTGGAGTCTTGACATTGCTGACAGGTGTTTGTGGGGTGAGGCTGGCGTCTGGCCCTCTATTCAGGGCTTAGTATTAACTCCTCAGTGGTGCAGGGTGGAATTTTCCCATCTTATTACAGTAACCATTAAAAAAAAAGCCAACTCATTTTAGAGCAAGAAGCCATAGCAATTTGGAATCTTAATGAGTGTGCAATACTTGGATGGTGCAGTCTGTTTCTTGCTAGAAGGAAGAGAGAGCCCCTGTACCCTATCGCTTCCAAGCTGCTACCTGTTTCAGAGCAATGAGATGCTCCCGCACATCCAGATAGGCTGTATATCTTCAGAAGAGGAACCCTCCTGAGGTGTTGTTGCCATGGGAATATTCATTGCTTTACTGAGGAGTTAGGGGAGCCCAGAGGTTCAGAAAGCAATAGAAAAAATATGCTATGATGTGGTACAGTGCTGCAGCTCCAGTCACAAACAAGGCACTGCAGATGGAAGAGATGTGGGTTTTCTCTCTTGATACTCCTGGCTCTGGGGAACTGTCTCCCCTAGTCCTCCATAGTTGAACCCGACTTCCACCCCCATGGGCACATTTAGTGGATGGCTAATATGCTGTTGCAGAGGACAGGATTTCTGTCAAGGGACTTTTAAACCTGAGTTAAAGAAAACTGCAATATACTTGCAGAGCCTTTGCAATAATCTTTCTAATGTTTAAAATTTGGCCTGCAGTGGAGATTAATTAAGGGTGAGCTTTATTTTAAGCAGCCCTGTATCTCTTATCACGCTCCTGTCTCTTGTCCTTGTAAAGCTTCCTAAGTTCTTCATGGAACCCACAGAGCCTCTGTTTTCTCTACCCGGATTTCTACAAATGCTTTGCAGGTAGGCAGCTCAAAAATACTTTGGTCGCAGACAGATATCAGGGGATTACTCAGCAATATATAAATATCTATTAACTCCTTTATGAGGACAGTAAATGTAAAAAACAAACAAACAGCAGCCATCAAGATGGCAGTCTTGGAATAAGGAAGATCTGCCTGCTTTCTCGATGTGAAGTGAAAACAAGATGCAGGGTGGGAAGATGGAAGTGACTGGATTTTACCCACAAAAGCTCACGATAGATAATGTATTTGTTAGTCTCTAAGGTGCTACAGGACTGCTCCTTGTTTTTATAGTTAGAGACTAACACAGGTACCCCTCTGAGATTCTAAATAAAATTAGGAAGCAGGTAAAATGAGATGTAAATGGGCTTTGAGGGATTAGATTTTTATCAGTAAATATCAGTCAAAGTTGATTTTACTGAACACACAAACTGGGAGAAGAACATTTCCATTGATAATAATAAAATTTACTGATTATCAAGGAAAGAAAAATGCTCCTTGGGAACTTCTTGGAGTTTGAGTTAAGGATATTTATTTTGACTTGTGATGGTGACAATTTGTGTTTTAAGAGTGAGTGAGCTTCACATTTTTCAATCCCAGCGTCTGCTGTCAATAAAATATTATTGTTTGAGCCCACCATTGTTTGACTACCTATAATTTTGCATAACTGTGAAAATGTAAATGGATAAAAGCAGAAAAATGCTTACAAATAAACACTGATATCTGTCAAAACTAGGAAAAAATAAAAATTGAATTAGTCCAAGACAAGATGTAAGGAATCTTGCAGGCCCTTAGAACACCGTAACCAGGAGATCCACAAATGACTTAATAGGGACTGAAAATCTGTTTAATTTATTAATGATGTAACAGAACTCCTTTATGGTTAACACTGGATTCTGTGGATATGGAAACATGACTAAGGCAGGGAACAGAATTTTCACTTAACCTTGCCACATACAATTTATTCTATACTTCCTCCCCCCAAATTAATCCACAGCCACAACTAATAAATTAGCACCAGTAGAATTCAAGGAAAGAGATTAAATAAGAAAACTTGAGGGAATGGGTCAGAGTTGGTTCTCATCAGAAAATCTGCCTTACATTCTCAATAAATCATGAGCTATAGCCTAAAGACTCTTGCCTTCCACAAAATCACATCATAATCAAGACTGCCCTTTTGATCCTATGATAGGTCTTTCTATGCTGCAAATTAGCTTAAGTAGTTCTGATCCTGGGACATTATCAGTGTTAGGTTGTTCTGAGAGCAAGACAGTCACAAAGAAGTCTTTGAGCCTCTTTTCCTAATCTTGTGTGCCAACCAACCCCCTCCCCCTCAAAACTAGGGTCCTGAGTGTTCCACCATACTCTGCTTTGGAATCTAAGTTTTCATCATCACCATCTCTTGCCAGGCCAAAAACATTGCTAGGACCTGGTTGTGTCACTTATCTCAAAGAGTCCTTTGGGAGCAGAGGATGTTGACAGGGAGGCATCACATTAGGCAACATTTAAGTGTTTTCTGAGGCCCTTCACATCTGGGAATTGTTCCTTAGCTTTCACCTGGTCATATGGTCACCAGTTTTTGTCATTCCCACTTGCACTTGATTTAGCGTACACCGGTGTATTCATTCAAGGTCAGTGCTCAGAAGCAGTTATTAACTAGTTATTCTAATATTACAAAGAGGAGGGAAAAAAATTATTCTCCTTAACCTCTGATGACAGGACAAGAAGCAATGGACGTAAAATGCAGCAAGCGAGGTTTAGGGTGGAAAAACTTCCTAACTGTCAGGGTGGTTAAACACTGGAATAAATTGCCTAGGGAGGTTGTGGAATCTCCATCACTGGAGATTTTGAAGAGAAGGTTAGACAGACGCCAGTCAGGGATGGTCTAGAATAAATGGTGCTTGGTCCAGCCACGAGTGCTGAGGTCTTTTGTGGTCACCTCCAGTCCTCTGAGTCTATTAGAAATCTCATCCCCATGCAGGTACTTACAGACCATGACTAAGTCATCTCTTAAACTTCTCTTGGATAAATTAAATAGATTGAGCTTTTTATCTTTCACTATAATACGTATTCTCCAGACCTCAAACGATTCTTGTAGCTCTCTTCTGAACTTTTCCCATTTAGGACCAGCCTGCCACAGTGTGCATGGGGCCTCACTTACAAAATGGTTCTTCCACAAAGCCCACCAACCAACCAACCAATGAAGGAAGCTCCTTTATATAGCATGAGCCTAATGATAACAATTATGTTTTACTCTGAGTATTTATGTATTTAAACATAAAAGCAGTGTTGATGCCACGTGCTGACACAACCATCATCTAATTACATTGCCTAAACCGCTCTGTCTGGGAGTGATGAATGCACATAGATTGTGGCCAGGGGATTGATTGTCTGAGAGGAATAGAGACAATTTTCTTGTTGTCCAGAGCTGCAAGATGTTTTTGGTGACACCTGATAGTCAAGTATTACTAATGTGTCCTGTATGATCCCAAGACTATCCCATTACCTTCACTGCCAGAGGGCAGGCATATTTGAATGACAGCGAGATGTTGTTTCTCATCAGCTCCTCAAAGCATTTCCCACTTCCAGCTACCATCACTCGTCTGCCTAAGAGCAGGCAGTCTGATGAAATTCCCAGTATTTCCTGCCAGGCAGGCAAAGCCACAGGAATGGACTCTGGCATTTTTTCAGCAAGTCCCATTCCAGCCTTACCCACAGGCTGGAGGTGGGGAGAGGCCTGCAAAAGGGGCCAATAAGGAGGGAAATAAAAGTTAAGTTGAACCAAACATTTCAGAATGGCTAGAGAGGTTCAGTTGTGGTTTGGATCTAGAGATGGGTGGAAATGTGGAATGCAGGCTTACATTTCCCAGACCCATTCACCCATCCCTACTTTTTCATATATTTTGTTTTCCTGAAAGTGCAGCTCTGGATTCCATATAGAAACCCCCATAGATAAACATTGTAAGGTCCCAGCCTCTCTCTATTACACTCATTCTGCTACAGGACATAATCACAATCTCTCTTTAAGATTTTGTTTTTATAGCATCATTAACCTTTTCCTTCCTGGAACAGTGTGGACATTTATTTTGGCTCCTGCAGCTTTTTGAGGACAGATCTGATTTGGATGCACTAAAGCAAATGTCCTTAATCTCAGTAAGGTCAATCACTTAATTCTTTCCAGGACTTCCTTCTATGGAGTGATTTCCTCCTGGAATCATTTGCTTTATGGGTAGGGGATTTACAGGGCAAGACTGAACTCTCATGGTCACCAGCATAAATCTGGAACAACTCCTGTGGTTTCCAGGCAGTCGATCAAGATTTGCACTAGCATCAGAGAGATCAGGATCTAGCTCAGCGTGGTTGATTGTGCTTGGAAACAAAGGTTACTGAGAATAAGAAATATATGAAGGTTGGAAATTTCTGACAGAAAATGGGTCCAGTCTGAAGTCTCAATAAAAGTTTTAGATTTTGCATGTATTCACTAAAAGGACATTATCAAATACCATGTATCACAGTCTTAGACCACATTCTGAAAGCCTCACTCAGTCTTTACTGTTCCGTGAGATGTTTGCTTGAGTAAGAATTATTGTGGGACTGCAGGAGTTGGTGCAACATTGCCACCAACCCCTGACCCATTCTGCCCTTCCCAATGCTTAGACATCTGAAACACCAGCTCTACAGAGACTGACTTGCTTGCTTAACTTCATTCATTGTGAATCATCCCATTTAAGTCAATGGGATCATTCACAATATGTCATGTTAAGCACATGTGTAAGCCTTTGAAGGATGAGGCCTTATGTTTATAGCAGAGGTGGGGAACCTACGGCCCCTGGCTTGCCTGGATCTGGCCCCTGAGGCTCAGGGCTCTTCCCCCTGTTCCCCCGCCCACAATCCCACCGTGGGGCTGGAGCACACAAAATCTTGCCTGGGGAGGGTCAGAGGTCCCTGACCCAAAAAAGGTCTGTAGTCTTTTGAATTGTCTTCACTACCATGATGAGCATCTAGGTCTGAGCCCCCAAGTTTAGCCAAGCTCACGTGTGAACCTCTCCACTGCAAAGCCCTATAATATTTATTGTGTCCTCACAGTTTCTGATTCCACCCACATGTGTATCTGGGGCACATCCCTATGCCACTGCTGCCTGTATCTACTACAGGCATCCATTCCTCCCCCACCTTGTGCATAAAGCCTTTTCTCGGTGCTTGTTCAATGTGTAACATTCACACTCAGCATGCAATTCACCATGTGGTTCTCCTGCTCATCAGGCCAGTTATCTCTATTTCTATTAAGTGAATCTCTCATTACTCTGAGTCACTAGGGTTCTCTCCCCAGGAGGAGCATCCTCAGTGTGAGAGGATATCATGACATTGTCTGGAAGGTGAGCCCCAACAAGGGATTGTTTTCCTCTGCTTCAGCTTGACATTCTCCTGCTCCAAGATTTTCATCCTACTTAGTAATACAGAGTCTGTCAGACGTGGGGACCTTCTCCTATGTCCCTGAAAGTCTCTTCTGTGTACATTTCTGTCTCTTCTACATTCTAGCCCCGCCAGTACAGCCTCTCTGGCCAGAAGAGGCCATACTGTGTTTCTGAGGCCATGAACTATATGCACACAGTTGCCACGGTATGGATACAGTGTAGATAATTATACATGCTGCAGGGCAAGAAACTGGATAGTCCCTGCTCTGATGCTGGACTTCTGCCTGCATTATTTTGACTCTTACAGTGTTTTTTTTTTGTTTGGTTTCTTTGTGGGGAAGCGGGCTGGTCATTGGCCTAAGTTAATTTCAGAGTATTTTTGTTAAGTATGTCTGCCTCTCAAACTCACTTGCTAAACTCCTGTCTGCTGCTCCGTTTGCTCACTCCTCTGGTTGGTTAGGAGCTGTCTATTTAAACCTCTGTTCTCCCTGAGTTAGCCCTGCCCTCTTACCAAGGACTCCTCGAGGGATTAGGGATCAAGTAAACTCCTTTAGCCTGGCAGCTCAGCAGACAGCTCCAAAACAGACCACACTATAATCTTCAAGCAAGCAAGGAAAGAAACAAAACAACCTCAACCCCAAAGATCATGTAGCCTCTCCTCCTTCCTTGAGAGAACTCCACCTCGTTTGCTGCTCCCGTTCACTCAAATTAGTTTAAGCAACGCATAAAAAATGTGGACAGGCATCAGAAGACTGGAGAAAAGCAAGCATAATACTAATCTTCAAAAACAGGAGGAGCAGCAATCCTGGCAATTCTTGCCTTTCAAGTCAAATGTAACCGTCACATACTAAATGAAGAAAACAATACTATATCTAAAGGGGACCATGATGAGGATGATTAATAAAGAGAAGAGGCTTATAAAGTCAAGATGATTTTGCCAGACAAATTTGATTATTTTTTCATAAAATTATCAATAATTAGGAAGACAGGAAGTGGTAGCTGACTGTTCTTGGATTGTAGTAAAGTACTAGAGAGATACATTAATTCAAATGAAGTTATGTAGGGACATCATCATATGGGCTGAAAGGTAAACAGTGATAAATGGCCAATTATCAAATTGCAGGGAAGTGGCCAAAAAAATGGGTGTAGCAAATGTTTTATTTGATATAGTCATTAATGATTCAGAAAAGGAAGGAGGCAGTGTGATTATTAAATTTTCAAATGACACTTTACGGGGAAGAGATACAAAAACCAACAAGGACAGAAACTTGGAGAATATGACAAAAATGAGACAATGTGAAAAATGCAGCTCAATATGCTGATGGGGAAATAATCCCAAAGAAAGATATTCCATGGGAGAACAAAACCAGGAATGCAGTGGTGCTGTCAGAAACTTTGCAGAGATAGCATACAGGAAATTAGATATGAGTTTGCAATGTGTCACAGCAAAAGGCCCACAATTTTGGGCTGTGCATCATACCCCAGAGCAAGGAGATGAGATGTTCTCTTTGGATCTTGGGTGATTAGATCTGGAATATTGTATTCACTTTTGAACAGCTCATTATCAAAATGACTGACAAACTGGAGGAAGTTCTGAGAATTATTGCGGGCTGGAAATATTGACTGAAGGAAAGTTAAAAGGAGCTGAATATGTACAGATTGTCTCCAAGAGATGACTAAGGTTAGGTATACACTGTAGAAGTGTTAATCATATAATTATATCAGTTTTCTTTTAAACTGACATAGTTATGCTGCAAAACAATGAGCATAGATGCAGTAAAGGGTTTTCATACCAATATAGTTTTTTCCCTTCACCAAACCACTGTAATCAATGCCAGTATAAGTATTTTTATACAGCTGTAACTGCCTTTGTAAAAAGGGACGGAGTTGCCATCTTAAATTATGCTGGCATAGTTCAAGAGGCAAAACTTTTAAGTGTAGACAGGGACTAAATTAGAATGTACCAGTTTAAACAGGTACATAACTAGGAATAACATGGTGAAATTAGAAAAAGGAAAATATAGACTAGTAATAGCAGGACAGACTTACTGACAAACATGGAACATTCTGCTTCCTTGGGAGATATCTCAAATTAACTTTGGGAGATTTAAAACCAGAATAGAGAAAACTTTAGGTAATGTAGCATAGACAACAACCCAGCATTGAGGTGAGGAAAGGATCAAAATGGCCTGCTAGACCTTTGCCATCTCTACTGTCATTGGTACACTCCAGTTCCATACGATGAACCAAGATATTCCACCCTCCACCCAAATGACTTAAAATTTAGCTGAAATCTTTGGCTTAAAAGTGAACAAATGTGCTAAGTACTTTTTTTGCTTCACAAGATAGTGTTCCTTAAAACAGTTACAATGTGATGCTAGAGAGTCCTAGGGGCACGTCTAAACTACAAAGATTTTTTGAAAGGATATGCAAATCCCATGGGAATTTGCATATTGTCTTCCAATCGCATTTTCGAAAGAGGATCTTTTGAAAATGAAATTAGTCTGGACACGTTTTTTTCGGGAAAAAAAACCCTTTTTCAAAAAACTATGTAAACCTCCTTTTTTTTAGCAAGAGTGGTTTTTTCAAAAAAGGGTGTTTTCCCCCCAAAAAGTGTCAAAACTACTTTCATTTTCGAAAGATCCTCTTTTGAAAATGTGATTGGAAGAAGAAATGCAAATTCATGCGGAATATGCATATCCTCTTTCGAAAAAATCTTTGTACTTTAGACATTCCCCTAGTGAATTCTATTTTCTATCCTTCAGTTGAAGATAATTCAGACACAGGCTGGACAAATTTTGTGTGACTGCTCCTAAAAGCAATACTGTGTGACCCTATGTTCTCCCTGATGGTTTTGCAGCAGCAGTTCACTAGCAAGTTTGCTTTTCAGAACTGTGTGACAATCAATGCTGGAGATATTAAAACAAGCCAACAAAATGAACCATATCGTCTTAGCTGTATTCAAAATACACAGAGAGAGAAAATCAATGTTTTTCAGATGGAAGGCCACAAATCGGCAGGAAAAGAAGTGCCATTTTCAGGTGTTTAAAAGGGTATTAAAAGAACAGTTCTAAAACTGTACTTGATTGAGTTCTTTAGAGATGAGATAAAGGTGTTTTCTTCCTCAGTTGTGGTTTCGAGCCTTTTTACTCAGTCTTTGTCCAGCTGTGTTTGGCGATTGAGGTCTGAGAGTGTACTTGTGTGTTTTTTCCAGCTGATACTGGAGTATGTTTGTTTTGAACAATATGGCTTTGTTCTTTTGTTGAACGCCGCAGTGCTGGAGCTGTTGCTTAAAAAAAAAGAACAAACATATTAGAAAGTTACAAAAAATTATTCTGATTAGCTCGAGAGAACAGTGCGATGTACTTGAGGGAGCAGACTGAAATGATGTATGAAGTTTACTAAAACAGTAATTTAAAGACAAATGTTCAGAGAGTGATACCCACATGTTCCCCTCCACATTCAGGCTCACATAAGAGCTTCTTCTAAGATACACCTGTAAAATTTTTTACAGTATTCCTCGCAAGACTTCATAGGAGGTACTAGTCCCCACAGCTCATCTATGGAGATTCAGGGGTTTCTGGCCAATTATTTGGGGGAGGGTGGTACACCTAGTATCTAAGGTCCAACTGCTGCTAAGTGACTCTGCTAATCTTTATCAAATGAGGAACAAGAGCAGGCTGGTATCCCCTTCAGCCTACTGCTGACCAATCCATTAGGGAGGGAAAATGCTGCATAGAATTTATCCAGAGAATGACATCTGTGGTGAAGCAAACTCGTGTATAAAAGTGTAAACTCTCTGGTTGCTGAGTAGAAAAGGTTGAACCTTCACAGTTCAACTCTACAGTGGTCAGTCCCTTGATGAAATACAATAAGCCAGGAAGGATTAATTCAGAGTACATATGAGGGAAAATAAAGTAGATGGTTAGGAAGGGTAATTTATTGAGCCTGACTCTGCCCTTATTTACACCATGGCTTTTGCTGGGTTGGCTCCTGATTTACCTCAGTGTAATAATAGAAACAGGCTCATAGAATAGATGACTTCCCTTCACCCATCATATAAGATCCTCTCAAATATGTTCTTCTCATTTACATGAGACTGAGAAGAGTGGGAACTGCACTATGAACAAAGTTTAAAAAGAAGAGGAGAATGTTTTCTTAAACACTCTCTTCAGCTCAGGTAGGGATCAAATGATATGAAACCACAGGAGGAGCCCAGATGGGGAAGATTACTTCACTATTGTACAAGCTCTTAATAGAGACATGGAAGGGCTGGGAGTTATGTTTTATATGCTGGGATCAATTATATTGGAAAACAGAATGAAGGGTATGGAATGAAGTACTTTGGGAGGAAAAGTAGATCAAACATACACAGTAACATCTGAGCAACCAACAGAATTCTACAGACAGGTAGTGGGAAGAGCTTTGCAAAGTGATACACATTTGGGGAGGTTTGGTCCAGCATTCATATGAACAAATTCAAATTACTCTCAGGACAAAACTGGTCTGGCTATAGCTGTGTCTGATGTCAGGACTAGAACCAGGAAGGAACAAAGGGTGTCTTTAAACCCCCTCTTTTTCTGAATGTTGTGAACACTGCCATGGTAAATAATGCATGAAGTGAAAATTGTTTCCTCAGCCAATGCACATAGAGGATGCAGAATGTGCACTAATTAGGCACATCCGTGCACTAATTTTTATTTACATTATATGTTTAATTCAAAGGAAGCTAGAAATATTCAAAAATAAACAAAATAAAAAAACATAAAAAGAGAAAGGGCAGAGACTGAGTACAGGCAGTCCCCGGGTTACATACAAGATAGGGACTGTAGGTTTGTTCTTAAGTTGAATCTGTATGTAAGTCGGAACTGGCGTCCAGATTCAGCCGCTGCTGAAACTGACCAGCGGCTGACTACAGGAAGCCCGAGGCAGAGTTGCTGGTCAGTTTCAGCAGCGGCTGACTTGGGGACGCCTGGGGCAGAGCAGCTGGGGTGCTGCCGGGTTGGTCCAGTAGCGCCCAGAGCGGCGCTGCGGGACCAACCAGCAGCGCTCCAGCTGCTCTACCACAGGCGTCCGGAGAAAAGCCTGGTCTGCTGGGGGGTGGGGGGGTGTACTACCTGCGCGCCCCCCCCCCCCCCCCCCCAGCAGACCAGGGAGACGCTGCCCAGTCCTCCGCGGCTTTGCTCCGCGTCTCCCTGGTCTGCTGGTGACCAGCAGACCAGGGAGACGGGGAGCAAAGCCTCTGAGGACGCCAGCAGCAGGACAGCCGCAGCGCATGTGGGCTGTCCAGCTGCCCGCGTGCTCCGCGGCTTTGCTCCCCATCTCCCTGGTCTGCTGGTCTCCAGCAGACCAGGGAGATGTGGAGCAAACCCCGTTCGTAACTGCGGATCTGACATAAGTCGGATCCGCGTAACTCGGGGACTGCCTGTATCAAGGGTAGCTGATAGAAAGCCTTATTCCTCTAGATTGTGGGAGTCTAGTGAGTGGTGGGGGAAGGGGCATGTTCCGGGCATCAAAGAGGGTGATTGCAAGTAAATGAACAAAAGCATTTCATAGAAAGGCCAGAGAGAAGTAACAGAAGTGATTAATGCCTGACAGTGATTGAGTGACCTGTGTGAAATAAGCTGGTGGCCCTAGTCCAGTTCCCAAAACCCACCATCACAGCTAACACTCCAATGGGCAGCTCAGTGAAGGCTCCAAGGTTTGAGTGGATCTGGAGGTAGAGATTCATTTACCTCTCCAGTAGCCCCTCCAGGTCAGAGTAGACCCAGTGGAGGCCTCTTAGCAAGGCTGCACAGAAAAGCATGGGCAGCTGCTGCTTGTACTGTGCCTGATCTGTATCTAGAGGTCTTCAGCTTCCAACAATATGGGAAAGATCCATGGAGTTCATTAGAAATCAATAATTTTTCCTCCATTGGATTGAAGGTAATTAGAACTCATATCCCTTCCATAGATTTCTCTCGGATAGTCCAGAAATCCGGGCAAAAAGCTCTCATTTTCTATTAAATTCTGTAGGCTTTTACAGTAATTTTTGTAGAGGCTTATTGGTTTCTTTCTTATGAAATTCTCTAGAGCCCGGACACTTCCATAAAAGCAGAATTGTGAGTCCACGAGAGAAGGATCTCATAGGCACACTGAGCACTTTTCCACAGGAGTTGTTTCAAGCCAAAAAAGGGACATCTTTGGAAAGTCACCTTTTTGTTAGGCTAGTGTGTATTGGGCTTCTTTCACAGCTTTTCTACCTGATGTTACAGAATATGTATCATCTGTCCCTCATCCACAGAGACATCATCTGGCTGCAGAGCCAAAACACAGATAGTTATGGACACAGGGGGCTGAATCATGTGGCAGTGTGGAGACTGGGCTCTGAGCGGTACTGTGGGACACTTAGCATTTGTGTATGGGAAAACAAGAGAGCTATCCTATAGACAAACGGAACCTGTTAGGCAGAGAACAAAATAACGAGGAAAATAATGTCTCCACACCAGAGCTCACAGTGTGTGTCTCCTGTGTAACAAGCTGCACTGAACTGAGCAAAAAGGTTGCAGAGTCCTTCAGCATGGACAAGCGTAGGACAAAGACAATGAAGGCATAAGTTCAGAGCTGAAAATACCACACTTGGTGGCTTTCTGTTTTGCCAGGGTTTTGATGGGATCCCACATGAAGGGGTTGTAGGAGCTGTACCCTTAGCTGGGAAGCAGGACTGAGGAAATTCAGAATGTAGGCTCTGAGAGAGAGAGATAGAGAAAGAGAGGAGAGTAATAGGGCACGTCTACACAGCAGGGCTAAACTCGAAATAAGCTACGTAACTCAAGCTACGCTAGTTGTGTAGCTGATGTTGAAATAGCTTATTTTGCCTTTTGGCACTGTCTACACAGCAGTTATTTTGAGACAGAGCACTCTTCCCCCGACTTCACTTACCCCTTGTACAATGCGGGCTCGTCTACACTGGCTCCTTTTCCGAAAGGGGCGTGTTAATTTCACAGGTCGTAATAGGGAAATCCGCGGGGATTTAAATATCCCCCGCGGCATTTAAATAAAAATGTCCGCTGCTTTTTTCCGGCTTTTAGAAAAGCCAGAAAAGAGCGTCTACACTGGCCCCGATCCTCCGGAAAAAAGCCCTTTTCCGGAGGATCTCTTATTCCTACTTTGAAGTAGGAGATCCTCTGGAAAAGGGCTTTTTTCCGGCAGATCGGGGCCAGTGTAGACGCTCTTTTCCGGCTTTTCTAAAAGCCGGAAAAAAGCGGCGGACATTTTTATTTAAATGCAGCGGGGGATATTTAAATCCCCCGCGGATTTCCCTATTACAACCTGTGAAATTAACACGCCCCTTTCGGAAAAGGGGCCAGTGTAGACGTAGCCTGAGGGTTACAGGAGTCAGAGTAAACAGTCCTCCAACGCAACATTATTTCCATATTATGTCGAAATAATTGCTTGTGTGCAGAGACAGACTACATTTTTTCAGAATAACGTGAGTTATTTTCGGAATAAATAATGCTGCTGTGTAGACATAACCTGAGAGACCTCCATGTTCTGTCCCGCCATGGAGAGATTTTATTCATTTGTGTTTTCTTTGCTGTTTTCCTAAATCTAAAATAAGTCACCAGCCATGAAAATGTACCCTCTCCTCTTAGTGTATGGAAAATACTATTGTAAGACACACAGTCACATCATTCCACATAATCAAAAAGAAAAAACTGGCCACACTATATCACAGATCAATCCCTCAGCCATCCAAGGGATCTCTCATCTAAATTGCCTTGCCTCTCTATTCTGTTATCTCCATAACGGTAGGAGTATGCCATTCTCCATTTCATATGGCACTGGTCAAGCACAGTTGATGCTTAACAAATAGTAATAGAAATATTTATTGTTGACATTTTTTAAGTGCAGAATACAGGAAGATCATACCAAAATTGTGTGGAGCAAGGTGGATTTTGCAAGCTGGATGACATTTTCAGACACTAACGTGTTTGCACAGAATGGGATTTGTGTTACGGAACGAACTGCCAAAGCTAACAATGACATACATCAATTCAAGGAGAAACCAGACAGTTTTAGCAAAAGACAGTATTGCAGGGTTCAACCATGTGGAAGGTAGGATGATGAGAAATATGTTGATTTGTGTTCCTTAAGCTTATAACAATACAGCCCTACGGACCATGTCACTTTATACTAGCACATGATGTTCTTTTGTGCCTGTTACACTGCACTTTTCCTGCCCTATCAAAGCAACCACGACTGCTGATAATTACCTCTGTTGTTCTAACGTTGTCAGGAGCTGTTATCTAGTTTGCTTTGCAGAAGACTGTGGGCCAGACGTGGCCTTCAGATACATAGGATTCAAGCAGTGCTGCAGTGCACACATTCATCCAAGGACAGGTTTTGGCCCCATGCCTAGAGTCTGAAACTCTTTGTATTGTCTCTGAATGATAACATGCTTACATACCAAAAAAAAAAAAAAAACATTTTAGGGTAACACTGAAAACATTGATTTACAAGAGATGAAATGCATCTAAAATGTTTAGGGGAATGTCCTTTGAAGAATCTCTGTTTTTCAGACCAGGACTTTGGAACAAGTAGAGACTTCCCCCAAAATAATCATTTCTAAGGTTTACCAGAGTCCCAGTGGATGTTGAGACAGGACATTGGAAGCATTAGCTAGTTCTGCGTAACTGCCCAGACAGCATGGATGTGTTTCACAAAGTTGATATTTTGTGATAATAATATTGAGTTTTAGTTTGTTCATTTCAAGCTCTCAGTGTTCTGGGACACATTACTTGACTATATTAACCCTCCCAGTCAATTTTGCTCTCTTTCAGGAATTCAACCATCTGGCACATTGCTGTTACTGATAGACATGTATACATAAGACCATAAGAAAGGCCATAATGGGTCAGACCAAAGGTTCATCTAGCCCAGTATCTTGTCTGCCGACAGTAGCCAATACTAGATGCCCCAGAGGGAAGGAACACAACAGGTAATCCTCATATGATCCCTCTCCTGTCATCCATTTCCAGACTAACAGAGAGTAGGGACACCATTCCTACCCATCCTGGCTAATAGCCATTGATGGACCTAACCTCCATGAATCTATCTAGCTCAGTGGTCCCCAACCTTTTGAGGTTGTGGGCGCCAGGGGGCGTGGCTGTTCGCCCACCAGGCGCCAGGGGGCGGGGACACTTGCACGCCCGGGGGCGCCCCCCCCCCCTAGCCACATGCCCGGGGGCGGCCCCTCCCCATAGCCGCATGCCCGGGGCCAGGGCCCCCCCATAGCCACGCGCCCGGGGCCGACGCTCCCCGCAAGCGCCCCGCCATGTGCCCGGGGCCAGGCCAGCCCCGAGCACCTGGCGGGTGCATGCAAATGCCCCCGCAGGCGCCATGGCACCCGCGGGCACCGTGTTGGGGACCACGGATCTAGCTCTTTTTTGAACACTCTTAAAGTCCTAGTCTTCGCCACATCCTCTGGCAAGGAGTTCCACAGGTTCACTGTGTGCGGGGTGAAGAAAAACTTCCTTTTGTTTGTTTTAAACCTGCTGTTTCATTTGGTGATCCCTAGTTCTTATATCATGAGAATAAGTAACTAACTTTTCCTTATTCACTTTTCCTACACCAGACATGATTTTTTAGACCTCTATCATATCCCCCCTTTAGTTTTCTCTTTTCTAAGCTGAAAAGTTCAAGTCTTTTTAATCTCTCTTTATATGGGGGACCTTTCCAAACCCCTAATCATTTTTGTTGCCCTTTTCTGAACCTTTTCCAATGCCAATACATCTGTACCATGGTTTTATATAGAGGCAATAAAATATTCTCTGTCTTATTCTTTATCCCTTTTTTAATGATTCCTAACATTCTATTTTTTTTTTTTGGCTGCTGCTGCACATTGAGTATATACATTTAATATACATTGCATTTGTTAGTACAACTTATACAAAAAGGAAATTTCAAGGGATTCTCCTCGTAGATCTCTGTTCTCCCGGTCACGTACATGGAAAATGCAAGATCTGAGCATAAACATTCAAAATGGGATCTTTGTTGTTAAGCTACACATACATATTATTAACTCTGTAAAGGTACTATGTTTTCATAAGAGTTAGACCACTTCTAGAAAGAAATGGAGATTATATTATGACAAAATCAGTGTGGAAGATAATTGCTGTGTTACTTTCAAAATGTCATCACCTAAAATCACTTAGAAAGATGCAAGTTACTGTACCTTAGAACCAGAAAACTACTGATTAGATAAATAAGTGAGTGGCTGAATAGCTTAGGAACCAGTAATTAGTCTCTCTTTTGATTCCGTACAAGGTCAATAGTGATCAAAAGCTTGTTAGAGACACAAGGGGGACAACATGGCTTCAACAACACCGCATGTTTACTGTCTAATGTTTGATGACAAATTAAGTAGGTGATTTCAATCTATATCCTGGAAGACAGGAAGCCACATCACAAAAACACCTATAGAGCTGTTTCTAGTGCTGTAGCATGAGCCCAAGTCTGTAGACTCCCTGCTGTGGGATTTAAAATGTAGTTTAGATGTACTCTTAGCTACTTAGGAATGTAAATCTCATTAAAATTCAGTGGGACTCAGGAAACTTTCTTTCAAAGAGACTCAGAGTATGTCTTCACTACAGGCTGGATCGATGGGAAGCAATCGATGCAGCAGGGGTTGATTTATTGCATGTAATGGGCCCTGGAGCACTCTCCAGCTGACTCCGGTACTATGCCAAAACAAGAAGGGTAAGTGGAGTCGATGGGAGAGTGTCAGCTATTGACTTACTGTGACGAAGATACTGTGTCCGAAATATGCTGACTTCAGCTATATTATTCTTACTTATGTAGCTGAAGTTGCGTAGCTTAGGTTGATGGCTTGTAATAGCATAGACAAGGCCTTAGTTGTAATGTAGACAAAAGCAAAACTTACATTGCTCAGGGGTATGAATATTCCATACAAACATACCCGGAGCGACATAATTTGCATTAACATAAGCACTTGTGCGCACAGCGCTCTGTTGGTGGAAAAGTTTCTCCCACCAATATGGCATATGCGGCTTGTGGAGGTGGGAGTTTTTATGCCTACAGTAGAGGTCTCTCCCATTAACAAAACAGAATGCCTTCACCAGACATGCTGCAGCAGTTCTGTACATAGGAGACATGGCCTAAGGCCCCTACGTGTACGGCTTAGGACATATTTATAAACCTATAATGGAATAGGTCTAAGTGCACTATAGAACTTTTAACATGTGGAAGCAGGTTCTACATGGCAACTTAGTGTGTGGCACTCTGCAGCACTTCAAATTTACACCCCAGCATGATGCACACTAACTCATTGTACAGACAAAGCCAGAGAGAGGTTCTTAAGTCACTTAGGTGCTTTTGAAAAAATTGCCCAAAACGTGTTTTGCAAAAATTAATTCCGTTCAGAGTGGGTTTATTTTTTCTCTTGTAAGCTGGCAACTATTTTAGCAGCTACACTGAATGCTTCTTCACACTTTTTCCACACCAAAATCTTCAGATTCCCTCCACTGAGAATAGTTTCATTTAAACATGAAGAGAAAACACTTTTCACAGATTCCATAAATACTGGAACTTATGATATACATTCCAAAAAATAAGACTTTAAAAAAACCCACCCTGGATCTCTTTGAATAGGCAGCTTGTTTGGAAAAGCTGGAAAATAAAATATTAGTGCTTAATTCAGTCTTTGCCCTTCCAAAGGTTTCAAAATTATTCTTAGTCCAATATTTTCCTTGCCAGTTTCATGTGAGATGATTGGACGTATTTCAGTTCAGGCTGGGAGAGCACCGCATTTGTCAAAACCTTTCAAATTGGTTCTGAATTTTGGCACCGAACTGAACCCTTGAAAGAAGCCTGAATTCTCTGTATGTATGCCATTTACAGAACCAGGGAAGGAGCCCTACAGTGGTATTTATCCACATGTAACCTTTGAGTGCAATCACCACCCACTTGTAATGCCTGATTCCTAATGCTACTTGTAAGGAAGCCCACAATCTACATTCAACTACCCCTTGCCACCAGCATTAGGAAGCAGCATATTCAGGGGAAGTGTTGGAAGATATTTGTATTTTATTATAATCATCAACAACCTATTTTAATTAATGGGCTGTCCTGTGGCCAAAGGCTTCTTGGCTTCTAAAAACATAACTAAAACCACATTGATTTACAAAACAAAAACAAAGACAGCATGGCCCAATAAATAAAAAAATACCTGAGCCTTGACAGCAATGAGAAAGTGGGAGATTAGGAAATAGGAGTAAAGAGAAAGAAAGGACAGCCTAGAAACTTAAAACTATGGAAGAGGAAAGTAATGGATGCTTTGGAAGACAGAGAGGAGAAAGAGGTGCTGAGACTCTCATGCTCCTCTGTGTGTCTGTATCCGAAGGAGAACCTTAGCCATGGGAAAAGGAAGTTCTACCTTTGTTGAATATCCCCCCCCCCCCCACACACACACACACACTCCAGTATTCCCTGTAAATTTATCACTTGGGTGGCTGCCCAAGTGAGATTCAAATGTTGCCCAACTGATTATTAGCTGAATGCCCACAGCTGGCAGTATGAGTTTCTGCTAAGTGGTGCACAAGAGAAAGACCTGTCCTGCTACTTTAACTTCTAAGGCTAAACAATCAAAATCAGCTAAGAGGTGCCTAAATAAAGCACTGCAAGCTTGAGGTTCATTTTTGTGACACACCATGTAACAACGTTTTTGACAAAACAGGATTTAAAGCAGTGATATGACTTGGCACTCATAGGGCCCAATTCTACCATGTGCAGAATGTCTCCAGCTCCCACTGGAATCACTGGGGGTATGTCTATACTACAGAGTTAGTTCGAACTAACGGACGTTAGTTCGAACTAACTTTCATAGGCGCTACACTAGCACAGCGCTTAGTTCGAACTAGGAAAACCTCATTTTACGAGGATTAAGCCTAGTTTGAACTAGCTAGTTCGAATTAAGGGCTGTGTAGACCCTTAATTCGAACTAGTGGGAGGCTAGCCCTTCCCAGGTTTCCCTGGTGGCCACTCTGGCCAACACCAGGGAAACTCTATTGCCCCCCTCCCGGCCCCGGACCCTTTAAAGGGGCACGGGCTGGCTACGGTGCCCGTGCCAGTTGCAAGCCTGCCAGCACCCAGCCAGCAGACCCTGCACCTGGCACGGCTCGAGCCAGCCACCCGATGTCCCCCAGCCCTCCCCCTCTTCCCAGGACCAGGCTGGCGGCTTCTGGGAGCTTGCCCGGGACCGCAAGAGGTGGGCACCCGCCTGGGCTAGTGCGGACATCGTGGACCTCGTCCACGATCTCCGCACTAGGCACAGGAAAGTGGCCGTCTAGGGCAGGAGAGCTGCCAGCCTGGCCACCCAGGAGCAGGTGTGCATGAAAATCAAGGGGGTCCACTGAGACCCCCGACCCTGAGCTTACAATGGCCGTCCTGGGTCAGACCAAAGGTCCATCTAGCCCAGTAGCCTGTCTGCCGACAGCGGCCAACCCTAGGGACCTTGGAGGGGATGGACCGAAGACAGTGACCAAGCCATTTGTCTCGTGCCATCCCTCTCCAGCCTTCCACAAACCTTGGGCAGGGACACCACTCCTACCCCCTGGCTAATAGCACTCCATGGACCCAACCTCCATGACTTGATCTCACTTGCCTTTAAACTCTGTTCTAGTTCTAGCCTTCACAGCCTCCTGCAGCAAGGAGTTCCACAGGTTGACTCTTTGCTTTGTGAAGAACAACTTTCTGTTACTAGTTTGAAGCCTGCTACCCATTCCTTTCCTTTGGTGTCCTCTAGTCCTTCTTTATGGGAACTAATGAAGAACTTTTCTGTATGCACCCTCTCCACCCAACTCCTGCTTTTAGAGACCTCTATCCTGTCCCCCCTCCGTCTCCTCTTTTCTAAGCTGAAAAGTCCCAGTCTCTTTAGCCTCTCTTCATATGGGACCTGTTCCCAAACCCTGATCATTGTAGTTGCCCTCCCCTCTCCCAGCCTCTCTCTTCCCCTCTCCCACCTCCTTTTCCCAGTCTCCCCCAGTTTTGTTCAATACAGATTCCATTTTTGAACACAATTGTCCTTTATTTTGTACATCAAGAAGAGGGGCTAGGGAAGGGTAAGTGGAAGGAGGTGAGGGAGGAATGGGGTACGAGCCCCCGATGGGGAGGACTGGGCTGGCTCTGCGGGCTTCTGGGTGTGGAAGCTCTCCTGCAGCCCCCCAATTGCCCCCTCTCCCCAGATGGCAGCCTGCGGCAAGTGCAGCCGGTCTGATGGCCGAGTGCTGTGATGTGCCCAGTGTGGGTACTCCAGGCACTCCAAGCCAGGACTGCTTTGCAAGCAGGGCACCCCTGAGAACTGTCTGTCCGGGGTGGGGGTCGGGACACTTTAAGCGCAGCCCTCGGCTAGCCTGAGAAAGCATCTCCACGCTCTAAGTCCTCCTCTGATGCCCTGCCGGCACTGCTTCCGGCCATCCTTAAGCCCGGTTCAGGGTCCACTTAATGTGGACATGCTAGTTCGAATTAGCAAAACGCTAATTCGAACTAGTTTTTAGTTCTAGACGCGTTAGTTCGAATTAGCTTAGTTCGAATTAACTAATTCGAACTAAGTTAGTTCGAATTAGCGCTGTAGTGTAGACATACCCTGGGGGATAAGGACACTAAACACCTCTCGTAATTGGGCTGAATCATCAATTAACTAATCCTGCCCTGCCCTTTGGGATGTAGATAAATATTATACCCCGATTCTAATAAGTTCACATGCAGCTAAACAAAAATTCCTCATTTTTGTTATTAGTAACACTTTCAGTCATTAAAAGGAAAAGATTATTCAAAGTCTAATTTACTTTCTCTGATTGACATGCAAAAGATAAACACTCATCATCAGATAATACTTAAGTCCTGCACAAGGGCAGGGGACTGGACTAGATGACCTCGCAAGGTCCCTTCCAATTCTACGATTCTATAAGCAGCAGGGTCAATGACAATAAATGAGTGAAAGTGATTAAAAATCAAGTTATTCTTTCACTACTGCTCATAAAGTTTCTGTCCACTTTATGAGCAGAGCTAGGGAACATTTGCTAGCAAATGCTGTGCCACCACATGACAGTGCATGGGGTACGTATAGAGTGACCAGATAGCAAATGTGAACATTGGGACAGGGTGAGGGATAATACCTAGATAAGACAAAGCCCCAAATATCAGCACTGTCCCTATCAATCAGAACATGTGGTCACCCTAGCTACCAATGCTTCATCAAGTTCACTTCTCACTCTGAGCCTTATTATTGAATTTAACATTTTTTCTGGCAGGTTGCAGGTGGAAGACATTTTTGCAAATCAAAATTTGGGAAGGGAAGGTGTTGCTGGAAGAACCCAGTTTTAGGAAGGTCTGAATGTCCCGAGCACTTATTAATAGGAAAACAAAAACAAAAAAACAGGGATAGCATCTACTATGGAGGCTACTGCTACCATGGTTGTACTGTGCAGACTTTGGTTTCTGTTTCTCATTAGGGTTGCCAGATACCAAACATGGCAGGGGGGGGAGGGGAATTGGTTAAGTAAAAAAAAAAGACCAACGTAAAAAGGACCAAAAAAACCCCAAGGGGACCAAAGTTGTTGAGCAAAAAAGAATTTGTACATGTCCGGTATTTTCTGTTTTTTTTAACCGGACACAGGCAGCAAATACCAGACACGTGGCTACCCTACTTCTCACGCACTAATATTCTGCTGCAATGCTTGGTTTGGAAGGAGGGGAAACCATTGACATACAAACATTTTCCATATTAGAAATTACAAATCCTAATTGAAATACAGATTGCCCTGACAATGTGCTTCGAGGTAGTAATTTGCAAAAGACAACACAGCAAAGCTGTTGCAAAGTCTGGACTAGAATCCAGGCATTCCTGACATCCAGTCCTATGCTCAGTACACGAGCCAACACTTTGTTTTGAATAAGTAAATCACCATAAAGATATTGTTTGGTCTTTTCTTAAACTGCTTTGTGTTACATAAAATGTGATGTGTTTGGATTATTTTAGAGCTTTGGGGTATGAAACGTGCTCTCCTTAACCCGTACTTAATGTAGAAGAAATCCACTAAATAGAAACTAGTGAATTAAGTGTTTGTGAATAGCTGGACTGAAATCCCTGGAGGCAGAGGTTCTCCAGTTATTTCACAGAGCAAGTCTAGCTCAGGCAATAGCTGTGCAAGTTTCCCGGTGTCACCCTGCCAGCATGCTTTGAGCCTGATCTGGAGGGGCTACCTAGGAGGGAGTTCTCATTCATTCCGACCCTTGGCAGCTTTGCAGAGACTGCCAGATATGGTGCCAATTGTGGCTGTGGTTTCTGTGATGTGAATTGTACAACTGATGTAGCTTGTGATGGATGTCGTTAAATAGCATATGACTTTAGGTGAGCTAGGTGAGACGGACACAAATCATGATCTGAAAACATTTCCAGGACTTTGCTACAAGCAGTTCTGTGTACACGGGCAAGGGTTTGAGCTTTTCGTTACTGAAACCTAAGGTTCCTGTTTACCAAACATTTGTTCACTCTTTATACATAGGGGAGAATGAGGAAATAAACCACAAAGCTTAGAGCCAAAAACTCTGCTTTACGTATGTAAATCATGCTCATGCAACTTTCTCTGCCAACTTCAAAGTTCAAGAACCAATCTGTCTACCACAAGTTCATTGTTTCTCCTGAGATTTCCGCCACATCTTGGTTCAAGACAGAAACAGCATGACAGCAACCATTTATTCCGGGGAGGGGAAGGATATGAGGCGGGTACAGGGGGTTCTCATGAAAGTCTTTACAAATGCCAAGACAAGTGGTTAAGCACATTGTTTTTTCCTCGTTATTTCAGTGTTTCCATTGCCAATCACATATTATATGTAACACACACACACACACACACACACACACACACACACACACACACACACAGACACACACACACTTTCCTACCAGAAAAAAGATAGAAAAGACCTATTAAATCACTCTGTTTCTCTGGCAGTGCTGGAATTTTCTCATTTTCTAACTTTTGACCACTGTAGTGTTAAGTATCCCAGCAATTGGATTTCACAGAATCATAGAAGATTAGGGTTGGAAGAGATCTCAGGAGGCCAACTAGTCCAACCTCCTGCTCAAAGCAGGACCAACCCCAACTAAATCATTTCAATCAGGGCTTTGCCAAGCCAAGCCCTAGAACACCACTAAGGATGGATACGCTACCACTTTCCTATGTAGTCCATGGCTTCACATTAAATAGTTCTCCCTAATATTCAGCTTGAGACCAATTGCTCCTTATTCTGTCATCTCTGAGAACAGCTTCTCTCCATCCTCTTTGGAACCCCCCTTCAGGTAGTTGAAGGCTGCTATCAAATCCCCCCTTATTTTTCTCTTCTACAGACTAAATAAGCCCAGTTCCCTCAGCCTCTCCTTATAAGTCATGTGTCTCAGCTCCCTAATCATTTTCATTGTCCTCCACTCGACTCTGATTTGTCTATATCCTTTCTGTAGTGGAAGGGCCAAAACTAGACACAATACTCCAGATGTAGCCTCACCAGTTTCAAATAGAGGGGAATAATCACTTCCCTAGATCTGTTGGCCGTGGTTCTGCTCATCAACCCAATATGTCATTAGAGTTTCTGGCAACAAGGACACACTGTTGACTCAGATCCAGCTCCTCATCTACTGTAATCCCCAAGTCCTTTTCTGAAGAGCTGCTGTTTAGCCAGTCGGTCCCCAGCCTCTGTCAGTGCATAGGATTTTTCCATCTTAAGTTCAGGACTTTGCATTTGTCCCTGTTTAACCTAATCCGATTTTTTTTGGCCAAAATCTTCAATTTATCCAGGTCACTTTGGATCTTATCCCTATCCTCCAATGTGTCTAACTCTCCCCCAACTTAATGTAATCCTGAACTTACTGAGGGTGCAATCCATCCCTTCATCCTGATCATTAAGGAAGATGTTGAACAAAACCAGCCACAAAACCAATCTCTGGATATTCCACTTGATACCAGCTGCCAGCGAGACATCAAGTCATTGATCACTACTCCTCAAGCCTGATGATCTATCCACCATTATCTGTGGAGAGACCTTCCTACAGCCTTTGTAATTTTTTTAAAATCCCACTCTACCCTCGAGCTTTCCTTTTGCACCCAGTCCCTCCCCTCTCATATTTGAGCAACCTCTAATCAGACAATATTTTTTCTGGTAATGAAGTGTCCGGAAACGAGCACAACCATATAACTGCAACTTCACCAAAGACAAGCAGAGAGGGACAGGTACCATCCGGACTAAGCAAGAGATGAGATTTTATATTTCTGATGTGAAAGAGAACAAGTGAGGTATCACTTGAGAGCTGTGAATATTTTGTCACTGCTTATGTGTGAAAGTAGTACCGGGTGTACTGCATTTTGTGGCAAATTTTACCATTATCTTGTGAAATGTTTGTTCACCTTTCTAACAGTGCATAAAAACCCACTTTTCCCTGCTCCATTTTTAAATAGTTCCTTTTTAGACACTTAGGGTACGTCTAGACTACAGGCTTTTGTTGACAGAGGCTTTGTCGACAGATACTGTCGACAAAACTTCTGTCGACAAAGAGTGTCTAGACTACATCCAGTTCTGTAGACGCAAAAGACAGTGTAGATGCAATAATGCCTTCTGTCAACAGAGCTCTGTCGACAAAAGGCATTATTCCTCGTAGAATGAGGTTTACCGCCATCGACAAAACTGCTGAGTTCTGTTGACGTTATATTGACAGAACTCGGCGGTAGTGTAGACGCAGGTATAGTTTTGTCAACAAAAGTCCACTTTTATGGACAAAACCCTGTCGTCTAGACACACCCTTAGAAGAGGAGGAGGAGGGAATACAGCCATTTTGTCTCTTGTGGTTCCCATCTCTAACAGGCCATAATTTCCCTTTTAAAAAACTGGGCTTGTCTTATGCACTCAAGAGTGTTTCAGGTCTCTCTGCCCACCATTTCCCCCACTCCTCCTTCTGGGAAAGCCTCTCTCTTTCTAGAGTTCTGCTACTCCTGCATGGGAGCTCAGACACTTGGGAAACAAAGCCAAGGCAAAGAGAGAGGAGGAAAGGCAGTGGGGAAAGGACTAACCTATCACCAAGGGGAGAAGCCATCAAGAAAGAAACTGAGCAGCAGCAGCTCACGCTCTTCCGAGTGCAAAGTAAAAATCATCATATTTAAAAATATATACAGAAGATTCAATATTTAGAGAGGCTCTAGCCCAGAAGTGGCAGTTGCCGGGTACACTTCCAGCTGGCCAGCAATCTGAAAAGAGGTCTGAAAGGACATGGTGTGGGAATTGTCTGTTTGGCCAAAAGGTTTTGCGAAGATACTTTCTAGTAATTTTGTTTTGTAAAGGAGCCCTTGGGACTACTACACTTGTGGCCTGTTGCATGTCTCTAAATTGCTTCTCCTGTTTGATTAGGCCTCCACAATTTCTCTCTTCACCTCCTTTATTTCACACTGTATCTGCAAACTTAAAGGCTCATCTAGCTGAGAACCAGTTTAACTCAAGGTGTGATTTCAGCGGTGACCGGACACAAGGGAGCACCATCACATGACCACCCCATGTGACTCCTCCCCACCATTCCTGCTTCCAGTGAATGCAGTGGAGGGAGATCTCACCCTTTCCCCAAAGCCCCCGCCCCCTCCTGAGCAACACAGTTGGGAGCCAGCGGTGCAGAACAGGCTGGGGCCAGCACTGGGCCCCTGGCTAATCCCGCAGGCTGCAATGCTGGAGGAAAGGACAGAACTCCCCCCCCACACACACACACACTGCACTCAACAGTGGCAGCAGGACATATTTAGGAGCTAGCTGAGAGAAGCAGAGGCAGGGCTGGGGCTGCTTTGCCTCCCACCACCACCAATGAATGCTGGAGTGCCCCTGCTGCTGGCACCAGGTCCCTACTAGCCCCCCAGCCCACCTTCGGCCCTACAGGACCCCAGATCATGGGGCCCGGGACGGCCATTTGAGGGGCTCATGACCCTTCATGCCCCCTCCCCCACACACATACCACCCCTGTGTGATAGAGATGTAGCCGTTCCCCAATTATCACCTCTAATACCATTAACTCACAAACATCCCACTCTCCCTACCTCTAATATCATCAATTCACAGACACTTACCTTCCTTCCTCCTTCCCCCCCCCCCCCCCCCCCCGCATCCCCCTTCTGTTCTGCAATGTGATTTGTCCTTTTCATATTTGTTCATTTTTTTAATTGTATCCTTTGGTATATATGGTTGTAACTACTTTCTTCCACTATTTGATCTGAGGAAGTGGGTCTGGCCCATGAAAGCTCATCATCTAATAAACCATCTTGTTAGTCTTTAAAGTGCTACATTGTCCTGCATTTTGCTTCAGCCACCCCTGTGTGATTTTCTAGCAGTTTAGTAAAATCAGTGCAAAAGGTGGATGAAGAGTTATTTCAGCTCAAACCTGGCCTTTTTTTGTTTCAGTCAATTAGGAATGAGTTTAAGCTAAACCAAAATAAGAATGTTTATAGAGAAATTGTACCCCAGTTTAACCAAATGGATTAAAAAGCCAATTTAAGGTAAACCAATGACAATTTCCCATGTAGAAAAATCTTGAAGGGCCAAAATTTTCTGTCCCTTACGACTCCCTTCAAGTCAACTGCTAAAAAGTTTGCTCCCAGTTGCATTTTGGTAGCTCTACTGATTTGTTTTGATGCAAGAACAAAATTTGGCCCATTTTGCAATGGGGAGGTTGAGGGACAAATTTGGCTCTGTACTTCTGTGGAGGTTTAGACTTTGTAGCTGTCGGCTCTTCTGTCCTTTTGTCTCCTTGGCTTGTTTTGAAGTAGAGTACATAAGGATGGAAGAGGGCTCAGTAATCCCAGTGGCAGGTGTTAGAGTGTTGCATAATCGTTAGTAAAACACCTTCCTGTAACTGGGAGAGGTGACCTTTGTTTCCCATTCTGCTGAAGTACGTTTGCAACTCTATCAGGTAGGCAAGCCAGGAGGTTGGAATGTTAGCCTTTCAGAGCCAGAGTTGTTTGTTTAAAGCCTCAATGAGGTACACACAAGCTGTATTGCTCCTGCTTTGCTGTGGATGCAGGCAAAAGGTTACCGCCCTATATTGCACACGGCACAGTGGCACTGCAGGAATATCCAGAGGCCCTCCTCACCTGCTGCAAAGAGAACGTGAGAGCCAAAATTACCAATGTCCTCATGGCCTCAGCTTCCACTCCGAATGCCAGAAACGTGCTTCTGAAAAAATCAGGAATATTTCTTGTCAGTTTTAAACTTTCTTTGGTAAAAGTTTAGCTACAAAATTCTATCCTGGATCTAAGCCTCAGGAATGTGGTACTTGCTAGGCCACTGATCTTTTTTATTTCTTCCTTGGAGAAGGTATTTAATCTCCTCCTGACTCCACATAAAAGCCCAGAACCATTCATGTACACACGTATACTTTACAGGCAGTCCCCGGGTTACGTACAAGATAGGGACTGTAGGTTTGTTCTTAAGTTGAATTTGTATGTAAGTCGGAACTGGTACATATTATAGGGGAAACTCTAGCCAAACATTTCTCCAGAGCTCAGTTTTATTCTCCCACACCTCACTTCCCTCAGTCCTTTATTCTCAAGCTGAGGTGTCTGCTGAGAAAAGCCGCTCCGCGTCTCCCTGGTCTGCTGGGGGGAGGGGCGCTAGCTTCGCGTCTCCCTGGTCTGCTGGGGGGAAGCAACTAGTGCAGGGTTGCCTCACCCCGTTTGTAAGTAGGGATCTGATGTAAGTCGGATCCATGTAACCCGGGGACTGCCTGTATATAAAAAGGAAAGTAAATTTGGGTGCCCAAGTTGGTACAACTTAAAAGAGCTGGATACTCAGAGGGTGAGTTAGTGCTTAACGCTTTTTGAAAACCAGTTTTCTTTTTAAGGTGTCTCTAGCTGAGCACCCTAACATTGCGACACTTGAAAAATTAGATCACAGGCGCACACACCCTGGCTACGTCTACGCTGGCCCCTTTTTCGGAAGGGGCATGCTAATTTTGAAAGTGGGAATAGGGAAATCCATGGGGGATTTAAATATCCCCCGCGGATTTAAATAAACATGTCCGCCGCTTTTTTTCCGGCTTGGGGAAAAGCCGGAAAAAAAGCGTCTAGACTGGCCCGATCCTCCGGAATAAAGCCCCATTCCGGAGGATCTCTTATTCCTACTTTGAAGGAATAAGTAGGAAGTAGGAATAAGAGATCCTCCGGAATAGGGCTTTATTCCGGAGGATCGGGCCAGTCTAGATGCTTTTTTTCCGGCTTTTCCCCAAGCCGGAAAAAAAGCGGCGGACATGTTTATTTAAATCTGCGGGGGATATTTAAATCCCCCATGGATTTCCCTATTCCCACTTTCAAAATTAGCATGCCCCTTCCGAAAAAGGGGCCAGTTTAGACGTAGCCCCTCTGTATCCATACATATATATGAATACCCAGAACGAGCCTATTTAAGAGGTCTTCAAAAGGTAACTTTTCCCTCTGCTATTCTTCCTATAAATAGTAATGATAGAGATGTGCTACAAATTCAGTTTTTCCTTTCATACATTGACCCCTGGTTTTACTTCTGTTTGCTGTGGTTAACATGACCTATTGTTGAAACTCAGACTGGTTGTTTGCTACTTGACTTCATCAGTGGACACTATATTTTTGGCAATTGGTTTCATTATTTTTTTTCTGACTTCATCACTATATTCTCTAGCTGCTATACCATACCACACCTGCATCTTCTAATAAACAATCTCTGGTCATTCACACAGGACCCGATTCGACTGCAAACCTTATTTGTAGTGCTTATTTATCCAGGCAACTTCTACTCACATCAGTGGAGCTGCTAACATTATCAAGTGTGTGTGCAGATTTGAGCCCTTCATGGTTACGCAGAAAAGTCACCCAAAGGACACAAATTCTCTACAAGTTCATTTCACAGGCTGCAGCTAGATAATTTGTTGTTTGCCTCATGGAGACATCCTTGGGGACAAATTCACACAAGACCTAATCTTCTCATAGTGTTACCACCCTTCAGGAATTTAAATACCACGTGAAGCCAGAACTGATGATCCCATAAATGGGCTCCTTGAGACAGTGAGAAGTTTAAGAAGAAATACAGATAAAGTCAGGTGCAAACACTAGACTCTTGCACACAGGACTAAGATGCTATCCCAGCTACAAACACACATCAGTTATTCTTGTCATTGTTTTGGCACAGGATTCATGAGTGGAAAGGATGTAATGTGTCCCTGCAGTTCCTTTGGGAAGAAATGGAGCACTGTATAATCATAATTAAGAAATAGTAATGACACCTTTTAATTGGGAGAGTATGTATATATAGTAACTCCCCAGAGGAAAACCCAATACACAATTTATCCCTTACCACCTTTGAGGAGAACAGTTCTGTTGCAATAATAACTGTGCAGAAGAGATGATTCACTCAGCCACCACTATGAGTAGTCTGTTTTTCTGGGTGGGATCACTGTCTCACAAGGTGGCTGCCAACACTTATATCATCTTGTTTGGGTTGTTCTGGACTGGAGTATGACACAGACCCAGCTTTGGTAGCCCAGATCTTTGGTCCCAATCACTGCAAAAGGCATATATGAACATCAAAAAACCAACCATTATCTACCGTATTTTCCGGTGTATAAGGCGACTGGGCGTATAAGACGACCCCCTAATTTATTAGTTAAAAGATAGGTTTTCGTCTTATACTCGCCGTATAAGACTAGCCCCCCTTAAGAGGCCAACCGGCAGTGCCCCAGCGCCCCTCCGCCTCCCCAGCTTTGCTCCCGGTGTCCCTGGTCTGCTGGAGACGGTCCCCAGAAGACCAGGGGCACCGGGAGCAAAGCCGAAGCGGCGGCGGGGTGCCGCGCTTCTGAGGCTTTGCTCTGGCAAAGGGCCAGAGCAAAGCCTCAGAAGCCCAGCACCCTGCGCCGCTTCGGCTTTGCTCCCGGTGCCTCTGGTCTGCTGGGGACCGTCTCCAGCAGACCAGGGCCACCGGGAGCAAAGCCTCTGAGGACGCCGGCAGCGGGACAGCCGCGGCGCGCCTGGGCTGCCCCGCTGCCGGCTTCCCCCGAGGCTTTGCAAAGCCGCGGAGGGGCTCGGGCAGCAGGGCAGCCCAGGCGCGCAGGGATGCAGACCAGGGAGACGCGAAGCAGCTTTTCTCGCCCCAGAGTACAGGGGTGGCGGGACCGCGAGGTCCCGCAGTCTGTGTCCTCCGGGGCGAGAAAAGCCCCATTCGTACCTGCAAGTCGGGGACTGCCTGTATACCTGGCGTATAAGATGACCCCCGATTTTTGGGGGATGTTTTTTAGCATAAAAAGTCGTCTTATACGCTGGAATATACGGTAGTCTAGGGTAGGGAGCCTTTTTTGGATTGGGGGGCACTGACCCACAGAAATATCAGTTCCGGGCTGCACAAAAGTAAGTAGCAAATAAACAAAACAAAACCCTCACCTCACTGACGTGGCCCTTGACTAAGAAGCAGAAAGACACGCCCACGTTCCCTTCACACACCATAGCCTAGGGGGGCCTGGGCTAGTAGATTTTGTGTCCTCCCTTAGGCTTTGGGATAAGGCCAAAAATGAGGGATTCAGCACCGGCTCCCTGGTGCTGGGGCGGAGCCCTGAGCCTTGGGAGCCAGATCCAGGCGAGCTGGGGGCTGGATCCAGCCCTGGGCCTTAGGTTCCTCATCCGTGATCTAGTCCTTGGCAGTGAGCACTTTCCTTATCTTGCTCATATGTTCTCCATCACAGGCTAACCAACCACCTGATGCTAGTGCACTCCGCTCAGATTGATGACACTCAGTAGGTGAGGGGACTATAAGGGAGCTTCTTCATTGCAACTTCTCTAACCCAGCCCAGTAAATCTCTTTTTTAAAATGAAAAGAAAGAAAAGTCCAAGTCTTACAGGAGACATTTGAATCTATCACTTTCATTCGGACTAACTTAATTTTGGACCTTCCTGCTTGCACTTTCTCTCTGTGTATATAATAGAGTTAGGCAATAATTTTTGTGGCAGGGGAGGGGGCACTTCACCGATTTTGGTAGGTGTGTCGGGCCAGCATTGGAAGGGGCAGGGCCCTGGGCACCAGGGCCTCGGGCACAAGGAGCAGTTCCCTTTAGGCACCGGTGCCCCCTATGGGGTGGAGGGAGCACGCGAGGTCTCTTGGGAGCGTGGTGCCTAGAGGGAACTGGCAGTTTCCTACGGTGCCACATGCCCCTGGAAGAGGGGAGGAGACTTTGCACGCTCCTCTACCCCCAGCCCCCAAATGGCCTGGGGACATGGGAGCCTGCGAAATCTCCTGCCCCCATGTGAAACGTCAAGAGGAACCGCCAGCCAGTTTTAAACAGCTGGTGGTTCCCTCTGGTGCCGTGTGCCCCTAGCGGGGGGAAGGAGACTTCACTCGCTCTCCTGCCCCTGAGGGTGGGGGTGGGACAGGGAGGGCCATGGGCTGGATCAAACAGCTTGGTGGGCTAGATCCAGCCCGTGGGCCGTATCTTGCCCACCCTGGTATATAATAGATATATAAACAATCAAAATAGCCTGAAAACTTCTAAGATTAAACAACAGCATGGAGTTAAAAATTGGGACAGCCTGATACAGCTCTGGCTTGCAAAACACCCAGAAAAGAAGTTGGAGCAGACACAAACCAGAGTGCACTCTTAGAAAGATGGTCCAGGTTACCCTAGAACAGGGCTACTCAACTTTGGAAGCCCCAGGAGCCACGGATACTCACAGCACATGCTGAGGGCTGCATCTTAAGTGTGGTTGCATATATATGCAAATAGCTTCTTTCACACTGACAGACATGAATACAAAGATTAAGGCAACACTACACAACACACAGGCCTCATTTAACTAAGTACTGCTGATATTAATAAAACACAATATTTACCCGATTAGCAGCTGGGTCTGCTAATGACGAGCCTCAGTTGGGTGAAACCTGAACCTTTAGTAGCACACCTGTCTGGGAAGTACCTGATCTGCTTTGAGAAGCCTCTTTTGCCTTAGCCACATGGGAGCGGTACTAGCTGCAACCATGTTAAAATACAAATGTTGCTAATAGCTCTGTAGCATGAACTATGCTAACTCACCTATTGTATAAACTGCATGCCCCTCTACTCATGTAGTTAGGGCTGCCAGGTGTCCAGTATTTTCACCTCCTGTCCGGTAAAAAAATTCAGAAAATACCGGACACGCAAAATGTCTGGTATTTTCTGTTTTTTTTCCCTGCCAGGAGGTGAAAATACCGAACACCTGGCAACCCTACAACACACTCAGCAACTGGGCCCAGCCCCTAGTCACCCTCGACCCCCCAGGCCTTACCTGGTTCTGCAGGGAAACTGCCTTGTGGCTCGATAAAGATGGCCATCGGCAAAAGCAATGCCTTCCCTGGATCTTAGTGCTCAACCTCTCCCCTCTTCCTATCCCTATTCTGACTCTGCATGCACTTAAAGGAGCCATTCTGTTTTAATGCTGTTTTATTTTGCTTAATAACTCTCATGGCCCCAAAACAGCCACAAGAAACAGATTATCTTGACCAGGACATCATGGTACAACCCTGCAAGCAGCACTTGTTCTGAAACGAGATTGTGGGTGTCATAGTCCTGTTTCTACTGAGAAGAGGGCCTTAATTTGGAGTAAGGAAACCTCTGAGCTGTCACATCTATTTCCTTGAATTCTTTCTGCCATGTATATTGGCCAAAGTGGACACCCTTTATGATAAAGGATAAATGGACACAAGTCAGACATCAGAAATGGTAACACACATAAACCTGTAGGAGAACATTTTAACCTGCCTGGGCACTCATTAATGGATTTAAAAGTAGCCATTCTTCTACACAGGATTTCAAAAACAAACTACAAAGAGAGCGAGAGAGCAAGCAAAATTGACATTCATCTGGGCTTGAACAAAAACATTAACTGGATGTGGCATTATAAAGCCAGCCTTCTCTGCATTTAAAATTTCATTTACAAAAGCAAAGCATGGGACCTTTCCAGCCTACTCCATTAGCTTCATTAGCACCAGTCGTACAATTCATAGGTACACCCCTTCTGTGACGGAGTGAAGCAACCCCATCACTCGCAAGCACCCGATGCCGCGGGTGCCGGCGGAGAGCAGCCAGGGTTAGCTCCAGTTGCACTGCCGGGCACAGGAGACGGGGCAGCAACGCGTCATCAAGACGCGCCTGGGGAAGCCGGGGAGGTCACCGGTGCGATGGGTAGGTGTCGGGCGGGGCACCCGGAAGTGGAGGAAGGAGCGCCGATCGGCGTGGAGTATATAAGGGCGCCCGAGGGAGGGAGCGGGGGAGAAGCAGGAAAGGTAATCGGGATCGAAGGGAAGGAAGAGCGTGACGAAGGCAGAGCCGGCGGGGAAGGGCAGACTGCCCGACCCACACTGAGGGCTACGGGCAAAGGGTAATAGCCCAACAGCGGGGTGGCATCGGCCCAGGGTAGGGTCGCAGAGCCCGAGAGCGAGTGCGTTTAGGGGGAACTCCCCCGCTTGCTACCATCGGGAGCGGAGCTCCCGGTGTTAGGGCCCTGGACTGGGGTCCGGAGTGAGGGTGGGCCCGGACCCCCCACCCCGCCCATGGAGGGCGATAGTCGCGTAACTGATGTCACAAGTATTGTTGTACAAAGTGAACCGGTGACACCTTCTTTTTCTGTTATAAATTCTGGGTTCCTATTACTTTCACTCCAGTTCATCTGAGGAAGTGGCTTTTGCCCATGAAAGCTCATGATACTATATATATATTTTGTTAGTCTCTAAGGTGCCACATGAATACTCGTTTTTAAAGTTACAAACTAAAATGGCTACCCCTCTGAGACTTCATTAACTAAAGCAAATAACTTGGTGTCAGGTCAGATTAACAAAAAGGTTTGATTCAGAGACAGTTCTTCACAGACAAGCACCACTTCATGGTGAGGAAAATATACTGTTTACCTAATGTATTTTATACACAGGATCTCACTTATGCAAGGAGAGAGAGAATTTCCATTGTCCTCTCCTTCCACTACCTTAATTTAACCATTAGCTGTTCTCACTTCCCTTCCTAACTGCAAATCAATGTGTAGGTTTGGCTATTTAAAGATACTTTGCATCAGCTAAGGAGGGCAGCTTTGTGTCACAGGAATGACAGATCATTAGAAAGTTAAGTAGCCTACTTGCTGCTGTGTTTATTTCCATAACAAATCCCAGAATCTCAGCAGGGTAGCCATGTTAGTCTGTAACTTTAAAAACAATCAGTGATCCTGTGGCACCTTAGAGACTAACCAAAATATATAGAATCATGAGCTTTGGTGGGCAAAACCCACTTTATTATATGAAGTGGAGACTTGTCATCTGATGAAGCGGGTTTTGCTCACCAAAGTTCATGATTCTATATATTTTGGTTGGTCTTTAAGGTGCCACAGGACTACTCATTGCTTTAAAACTCCACATTGCAATTCGTGTCTCATTGTTAGTATATAGCTGAGTTCCAGAAACAAAGTAAACAGTTTGATCTCTTCCTGTGCATGGAGAGTCTTTTTAGAGAACACACTTTACTAACTAGGCCAAAAGCATTTCTTAAAGTATTAGCTTTAAAAGAGCTACGCGTAATGCAAGACATACAAGAATGAGGCAATCAGTTGTTCTACTTTCAATAGTGTTGTCCTAGTTTTCAGGAAGCCAATCTATTTTGTGCATCTCTAAGGTAGAATGGCTAAATGTCCTATTTTTTGTCTATTAATGTCCTATGCATCTTACCGTGGGAAAGAAAGGTATGAGGCTATCCTCAGAAGAAAGACAGGAAACTTTCCTCACTGTGACACAGCATAAGTCTTGTACACATATAAAAAGGTAGGTAACGTGTTTCCAATTTACATCTCACAGTCCATACCATTTGTCATCTGTTGATTTACACCTTTGTGACAGAAATACTCCACAGCACAATAACATTTTTATTTTAACTCTTGCCATATTATTTGGCTTTGCTCATATACTAATGTAATATCAATTCTGCAGTTCCAGCTCACTAAAGCAGGCATTCTGTTCCACTTTGTGGGCTTTAGACATCTGGTCACCTTATACAGGAATTGCCTGAGCATGTCTTCACATTGGCCCCAATTCAGCAATGCACTTAGGTCTTTGCTTAAGCCCATCCTTATATAGCAAAGTACTTAATCATGTGCTCAAAGCTGACTTCAGGGATACTTAAGCATGTGCTTAAACTTAGGTGCATATTTAAGTGCTTTGCCAAAAGAGGCCACTCTACAAATACTAGGTCTACTGCACAGATGTAGCAGTAATTGAAATATTTATCCCATTTGGAGGTTGTAGACTTCATAAAAGGCTTTGGACATAAAGATGTTGTCAGGAATCAAGGCCTGCAGTAGTCATTCCAGGCAACCTAACATGCTGGTCTGTGCTAGGCTGCCTGATTGGCAATACTGCCTAAGTGTAGGTCAGCAAATTGGCTCTGACAGCTAGCAGCATTTCAGTGGCAGCTCAGAGCATTTGCTTAAAGCTGCATCAGTTTCTGTGCCTGCTTGTTCCCAGCCTTGCCTCACTCCCCACACTTGACTTCACCTTTGACCCTTAGCTTCTGATGCCTGGTCTCACCACAGAGGCCATGGTTTGGCCTCTCACAGGTTTCTCTTGTAAAACGTTTGACAAGCAAAACGAATTGTGCTTTGTGAAGTTCCTAACGTGAGTATCGGTAACAATAGCCTCCTTTCATCATCTGGTCCTCATATCAAGTTTTAAAAAAAAAATCTCCAATTTAGCGCCCATACACTTCTTGCCTTTTTTCTAGCAAAGTTTAGTTTAGCCTGTGTGTGTGCGCGCGTGTGTGCTCTTGCTTCTCAAAAATTCATTTTACATATTGTATCTGAAAGTAGATACTATTGTATCTATGTATAAGCTTTATATTTTCGCTGGTGGAAGGCCTGGAGGGTCAGCTCTGAAGAATGCAACACTAGGAACTAGAATGAACCAGGATATCCTCCAAATACCCATTGAAGACAATGGGAGCCCTGTGTGTTACTCAATTCAGTATTTAGGCCTTTCATCTATTACTCACCTAGGCCAACTTTGAACCAGAGACGTAGGGGTTGTAGGTATGATATAGTCAATGCAAATCCTCCCAAAAACCCACACCCATATCAATGAAACCAATGGTAGTTAAGCGCTTAAATCCCTTTGAAGATCTGGGCCTCAGTTTCCCAGCTACTGGAAAGTTTATGTGCATGAAAGTCTTTTAGTATGTCAGAATTCCAAATATTATTCAGGCTGAGTTTCTTGATCATATGTAAATTACACTGAGCCAATGCCTAAGGCTGAGATTGCACAGCAGGTCTGACATTTCACACTCACTCCATTCACAAGCTATCTTGTGTTTCTCTTTGTTTAATGCTCCATCTACCAAAGTTTGAACAAAGGATGAGACGGGGTGGAGTTGGGTTTTTTTTTATTTTTTGTCTGTTTGGTTTGGTTTTTGTTTTTTGTTTTTGAAAACAATAAGAAACCAACCTCCTTCTCCTCTTCAAAGCTATAGCTACAATCTTGGATATAAATTCCTGGCTTTTGCATAAGATGGATAATGCATTTTCAAAGCAGATGTACTCTCTTCCTCTCCCCCTCTTCCCCCCATTTTGACAATGTGGCTTTAGTTAAAGCATAATTAAACATCTCAAAAAGAAGGGCTAGGAAATTCAATCCCTGTTTACATGTTGAAAAAATCATTCTGTTCTTACTTGCAGAAGTAGAATTCGTTTGCCCTTCACACTCTGCACTGAAAATAAACAGTGGGCTTAAGCATCCATTATTATGGCAGTGCATAGCTGAGAGCGGAAAACGTAACCTCTGAAACAGGATGACCATTTGATGCTACCTCCCATGACAAATTTTATTAAAAAACCACCCCTGGAGTGAGTCACTAACATTCTGTGCATACCCCCTCACAAGAGCAGGAAGTGTGGGCATGTGTTGTATATAAAACCCTGAGGCAACAAGAAGTTTTCAAATAAGTTTAAATGGCACTCCCCCTAAACATACCACATCTCATTCTAATTGTGGTTTTTAGCACATCTGTAAGCGCTGAGTGATGCATCTACAAAATATTTGGTTGTTCTGCAGTAAAAAGTGTCTGTTTTTTTTCTAGTTACTTGGGATTTCCTTGAATACTAAGAATACAACTTTAAAAAGTACAGAGTGAACACAGTTAAGCAATCCAGGGAAGAGACTATGAAAAGATCAGGGTCAATTAATCTAGTGTTCAGCAAACTCTTGTGGTTTTGTGGGACAAACATGGTTATGACAGACTTTTGATTTTAGAGATAGCTATTAATTGACAGGTATGTTCAGTATGTAGGGGGGTGGATATCCTTGGCTCCTCTGTTCACATTTAAAAAAAAAAGAGAGAAACTGAAATTAGACTTTGCAACAACAAAAAAAGCCATTTTGTGAAACAAACCAGATGTGGTCAGGAAAGAAGTTTATAACCCCCCTAACCTTGTTTGGTTATAAACGGAGGAAGGAATGTTCTATTGTACTCAGTGCATCTGAAGTTTACATGAGGAACAGAAGGGGGAGGGACTCTGACCTAGCCAACCAAAATAGCAAAGCTGCACTGCCCACGAGAGACAAACAAGAGATAATTATGAGGTTAATCCTCTTTTCGTTTCAACCAGTTCAACTTTAGCAACTGCAGTGAGGTAAGCAGCAGCAGAATTTGACTCTCCTGCAATTACATTGTAACGCCAATTCCCTCGGAACATGTCACAAGATAATTTTTAAGCACATAGGCTACGTCCAGACTGCAAACCTCTTTCGAAAGAGGCTTTTTCGAAAAAGAGCATCTAGACTACAACTAGTACTTTCGAAAAAGCAAACCGCTTTTTTGAAAGAGAGCACCCAGGCAGTCTGGATGCTGTCTTTCGAAAAAACACAGTTTGCAGTGCATAGCACCTTTTTTCAAAAGAGCACTTTCGAAAAAAGGCATTCTTCCTCATAAAACGAGGTTTTCCGTGGTTGAAAAAACGTTCGAAAGAATGCTGCAGCAGTCTAGACGCAGGGGAAGTTTTTTCGAAAAAAAAGGCCACTTTTTTTCGAAAAAACCCTGAAGTCTAGACACATCCATAGTAAGTACACAATATACCGCTGCTACCTGCTGTGACAATTTGGTAATCACTTTTCATGTCACTATTCCAATTTCTCTTTTCACGTCACTATTCCAATTTCCATGTCACTATTCCAATTTCCAAGCAATAGACAAGAAAGATTTGTATTCCTGGAGTCCTGTTATTACTGTGAACAAAGACAGATTAACAGCTAAAATTGCAGCAAAATGTACATTTCTTCAGGGCTCCACCAAAACACAGATCAGTCTTCAAGATCTCTAACAAAACTGCTTCTCTGTCTGTTGCTTTTTCTAGGCTCTGCTGTTGACTGCTGTATCTCAATGGCTGAGCCTACATTTCTCAGCATTGCTAACATTGATTCAGCTCCAGTAATGTCAACTGAGCTGCTGGCCTCAGCCATTGCTTTTAAGCCCAGCATTGATGTGCACCATATTGGAAAGGGCTAGAGAAAACAGTAGCCATCTACAGTCAAGCCTTCCAGTATGAGTGGGTCTGACTCAACATTGGCACTTGTGGGATATTTTTGACATGCTGTCCCCATTCTGTGGTGTTGTATTGTTCTGTACCCTGGGTTTTAAAGTTGGCCAGAGTAGGTGAACAGTGGACAAATGCCTTTTAACAATAAACCATGGTATAGAAAACTAGAAGATTTACCTTAACTCAATTAATTTTTGTTTCTTGGAAAACAAAATGAAAATGTACATGCTTCATTTGAATTACTGCTCTGGCCTGTGGCTGGGGATGATGGGTTCAGAATGTAGGCTGCCCTGGGGACAGAAGACTACCTCAGCCCACTGTCTCCTCAGCGGCTTGGGGCCAGGTGAGAAGCGCCCCTCCATGGCTGCTGCAGCTCCGGTGGGCACAGCTGGAAGTGGGGTGCATGTCCTCGGACTGGGGCAGGTCCAAGTTTATCTGCCCCCTGCGCTCCCCAGCCAGAATGAGGAATGCAGCAAACTGAGCGCTTTCCCTTCATTCCCTGACAAAAGGAAACAGCCAGCGTGTTGTCCTCATATGAATCGGCAGCTTTGGCTGCCCCCAGAGGTGACTGGGAGGTGGGAAGCTCAAAGCTGGGGCAGTCCTGGACAGAGGGCTGCTGCTCATTTGGGATATTCCTCATCTGAGAAGCATTTGGCAGCTCTCTCATCTGACAGGGAGATTTGGATATCACCTCCATCATTGCCACCGGCACATTTTGGGGGCCTGCAATTTACTATCAAAGTAAATGGGCTTTCTTTTTTCCCTGAACTTAAAATAATTTCAGATTAGACCCGATGAAGAGAGGGAGCCAGATGATGTCACCACATCATGGCTGTGTCAACTCAAATGTTAACCTAAGACACTGTTAGTAGATCCGTTTCTCACCGACACCCCCATTTTATCCCTCATTTCTCTCTTCTTTTTCTTCCCTTCTGTCTGGAGAGTCCAGTTTAGCCAGCTAGGAGGTTAAATTTAACCCTGCAGTACTTTCTTGTGAGCATAAGTTAAAAAAGACTCTCAAGAGCTTAAGCGTGGTGACACACATTGTCTCTTGGGGTGTGTCTACATAGCAAAGTTATTTCAGAACAATGGGCTCTTATTCTGAAATAACCATGCGAGCGTCTCCACAGAAATTCCATTATTTTGAAATAATTTTGAAATAACGGACGGCTTATTCAGACTTCTGTAACCCTCATTCTACGAAGAATAATGCCTATTCTGAAATAACTATTTCAAAATAAGACATGTGTCGATGGTCCACTTCTTCTATTTCAAAATAGCCCCTCACCGGTGCCATTCTAAGTTATTTCTCCTGGGGCTCTAAATTGAGGTAGCACGTCTACATTAGAGAAGCCTGCCTCGGACTAATTTTGAGGCTTCCCCGAAGTGTAGATGAGCTATTTCGGAATAATTATTCCAGAATAGCATATTCTGAAATAACTGTGCAGTGTAGACGTAGCCTGGTAGGCCAGGAAGAGGAAAATTGAGCTACTGAGCCAAACATTTTCCAGAGACACAAGTAAAACTGAAGTCCAGGAGCTGATCACTGAGTCGTGTGCCCTGCCAATAGCCTTCCAGCAATTAAACAGAAATGATGAGAATCAGGAGTGCCACCCACCTGCATCAATCATGGGGCAATTTGATGGGGCCAGCAGTAGCAATAGTCCCAGTAAAAGGCAGGGAGACAATCACCAAGGGACAACAGGTAGCTCAGTACCTCAGGTGGAGCCTTCCAGCCCAAGGAATCATTATAGCATCTAGGAGCCCTAGACCTGGACCCTGTTGCACCGGGTGCTGAACAAACACAAAACATAGACAGTGCCTACTCCAATGAGCTTATACTCAAAGTATGAGAGACACAACAACTGGATAGACAAGGGAACAAGAAGACAATGGTCAACATGATAGGCAGTGCTCTCAGCACACCAGCAACCTGGGGAGCACACGGTTGGGGGCTTGAGTCCCACCCACCCTGGGAGTGGCCAGACAGCCAACACAGGCTGCCCCAGGGATGGAGCTGGCTCCTGCTGCTGCTTTGAAATGCCACGTGGAGCCAGGGTCAGCTCGGGACTCCCCAGATGATCCTGGGCTCAGTGCTGCATTTCCCTAGTGTTTCAAAGTGGAAGCAAAGGGGGGAGGAGGGTAAGCGACTAGTCGACTCGACTAGTCCTTAACATCTTTATCTGTTACATCAGTTGTACGCCAGTATTATACCACTGTCAATGGGAACACACTGGTGTAACAGAGTGAAGAATTAAGCCCAGAAGTCAGATTTTAACTGAATCCTGAAATGAATGGGAACCTAGGGGAGTTTTTGAGAGTTTGAAGATGGGCATCACATGGCCAGTACTTCTTAGAACTTATGAGAAATGGGCAGCAGCATTTTACACACACAGAAAACTAGGGAGGCAGAATTTGAGGAGACAATAGAGAGGCAGAAGCCAAGGCAAGGCAGCATGGAGGGATATATGAAGATTTTAGCATAAGTGGGGAAAAGGCAGTGACATTCCCAGAACTAGCTGTGTAGAATCATAGGGTTAGGAGGACAGCAGGGGTCCTCTCTCAGGCAGAGTAGAAGGAGAAACACAAGATGTGTGAAGAAAAGGAGCCCCAGGACGCAAACTACAATGATACAATCTGACTATAATAAATGACTAGTTTAAACAGCTTAGTATCAAGTATTATTGTGGGTATACTGGATGCATCCATTATGTATTGACAAAGATTTGCTGATTCACCTGTGATGGCTTTGGAAATGACAGCTGCTGAGTTTGCATGAAGCTTTCTTCTGTCTATTTTAAGTTAATAGGTACATTTTTTAACAAGCAGTCATTTCTTAAATGTGGCATATGATTTTCAGAATATTACTTCACTTTCAACTGCTTGTCACTTGCTCTTGATCATCAGCTGTGGACACTTTTCCAGCGAAGTGCAGTGATGTGCTACTGAAACTTCTATGCAGCATCAAAAACAAACCTTTACTAGCTACAGATAGGCTACAGTCTAAGAAAATTTCCCCTTAGGCCACACACTGGTAAAAATGTGACTGAATGACAGCTTTAAAATTCAAGCAAATCTTACATGACAAATCCCCTAATCATCATTTTCCATCAATAAAATGTTAGCATGCTACATTCTCAGTATCGCACAGAGTAGAAAGACAGCAAAAAGCACTATTGGCGTTATTTACGAGAAAAGCTTGAATTAGAACCAGGGTAGCAAAAACCTTTCAGGGTCAGATTCTAGAACTTCAAAAAAGGTTGGATGGTTTATATGGATACCAAGAATATCCGGAGTTCTCATCATTTATAACAGAAAGGCTTAGGAAGGCACTTTAAACTGTATGGTTCAGGGTCTAAGCCAATCTCTAACTATTAGAGCAATAGGTGCTGACTTATTTTTCTGTGGTCCATCCCTGCTCCACCCCACCATCTCACCCCCCTTCTGCCCTGTGTCCTGAGACCCCACCCTTGTTCCACCTCTTCCTGCCCCTGCTCTATCCCTCTCCAGGCCATGTCTCACTCTGTCTCTTCCCACCCTTCCCAAGGCTCCCACATTCCAGCCACCTGCTGCTCTCTGCCCTTGCCCAACTACCCGCCCCCCCCCCCCCCCCCCCCCCCGCAAGCCGTCAAGCAGCTGATCATCAGCCCTGCCAAACAGCTTCGGCTGGTGGGTGCTCACTGCTAAGCATTTTTCCCCTAGGTGCTCCAGAGCACCTACTGAAATGGCATCTATGATTAGAAGTCACAATGAGACAAAGCACAGTGTAAATCATCCCTGTCTAGAGCAGGGTTCTTGCTCCTTCCTCTGAAACATCTGGTACTGGCCGCTGTAACCCTAACCAAAGTCCAGGAATTTGCATCAAAGTGCAATGCATTTCACCCAGGGATAGGGGAGCTAGCTTAGTTGAAATTCAGTGTCTCTGTACTCAGCTCAAACTAAGGCTTTGTTGAGGTTTTGTAAAGCTTAGCTATTTTGAGTCCCCCATCCCATTCTTTCAAGTCATTGCATCTCCTGGTTTTGCTGAGTCCTGAAGTACTAAAATACCATAAGAATAGACTCTCAGAGCTTTTCCAACCTTGCTGGGGCCAGAAAGTAACAAAGACATTAGGACACAATATGTTCTGATCAATTTTCCGATCTGGTTTCTAAACGGAAGTAGTTCACTTTGGATGATCATCCTGAATAGAGATAGGTAAAGGCCAAATCCCAGATCTAAATACCCCCCAGTCTTTGGGAGGAAGGCTCCAGTATTAATATGGATGTAAATTTAGTGACTTGAGCCCATCTCTGATCAAATTTTTAGAATCTCATCAAAATTGAACCACTGAGTTTTCTGAGGCTCACCCATCATTCACCCGATTTTAAAAACTTTACCCTGAAAATCAAATTTTTGTCTTTGGGCGCCCACCTATAGCCCCCATTGACTTCAGCGTATTTAGGAACAGAATTCCCAGCCAAGCAAATGCTTAGGAAAATATAACAGAGCAAAAACTGTGGCAATAACTTTAATTCTGTTTGGGTCCTTTAGTTTTATAATAAAAGCTCAAGTCTAGCTGTGGTATTTTTCCTCAGCTATGAATCATGGGGCCTATTTTCAATATCCCATGTGTTACTATCCAGGAAGACAGGGCAGTGTTTCAACTTCTGCTGGCTGGCAGGATGGGAGCAATATAGCAACTGTAGTTAAAAAAAAAAAAAAAAGAATGACAGCATGCTGAATCTGAAACAGCGCCCGACGTGTTTTTTCCATGGGCCCTGCCATTGCCTCAAATATCAAGAGGCTGCCCTATGCTTGAAAATAATGATAGTGATTCAACCCAGCCAAGTGACCCAGATGTATGCCACTGCATGTTCAGACAGCACACCGATAAGGGCAGATACATAAAACAAATTAGACAGAGTGTAATAAAAATGGTCTCTGAAATTTCTATAAATAGAAAAGACCCAGGATTTAAATATTTCTGAGCTCTTGGATGAAACCAGCTTCATCATAAGGATGTCATAAAGCTTAAAAGAAATTTGCTCCTAAATTTAGAAAAAATGGGGCTAGACAAAACCCCGGGCAAGAAAGAGATGATGCCGGTCAGAAGGGGAAATGTGTTGCAGATCTAGCTGGGGTATTGCCAATAAGTGATGAAAAGTCACAGTGTTCTATTCATCTCATCTCTAAAAGTCTCCTTTAAGTGATCTGGCAGCATCTGGCAGGGGATAGGGGAGAAGCTTCTTTTCTGCAAATGTCTAAGAAATGTTTCCCTTTCTCCTAGGATGAGGATTTGGCCATAGCGAATACTGATCTGCAGAACGGATTAGCATGGGACAGGTTTTGGATGTAATGCCTTCTGTGAACTCATCAGTCATGAACTTGGATGTTCCCTCCACTGGCTCCCCAAGCTGTTTTCATGACCAATTCAGTATTTAGGCTCAAATCATCAAGTTATAAACAGGCCAGGCATAGGCCATGTGTGGGGGGGCATGAGGGGGCACGTGCACCAAACACCATGGACAGGAGGAGCAAGAGGCCAGCCAGCACTCAGCAGAGGAACTAGCAGTTGGGGGTGTCTGGTGCCCGCAGCAGGGTTCCACCCTCCCTCCTCGCCCCTGCTTGGGGGAGGGGCGGGACCACCCTGCACTCTCCTATGGGAGGCAGAGCGACGCGGCCAAGGGAACAAAGCGAGCATTGCTCTGCTTGCCCTGCTGCTGCCAGTGAAAGTGGGGATAGGATTGATCCCAACTAGTTCCACGGGCTGCATTGCTCCAGAGAGGGAGAAAAGGTGGGGCAGAGCAGGGGCAGGAGAGGCAGGGCCTTTAACAGAGGGGGGTTGTTTTGGCCTTTCTCTGGGCTGGGAGGGGAGGGGGGGTCACATGGCTGGTGCGCCCTCAAAGTTCCTCTTCGCCATTTGACCCTGGGACCAGGGATCCAACTACTTCAGCAACCACATCTCCATTCATGTCCTATCAGAACAAATGCTCTCTCTGGGCAGATGAACCAAGTGAGGATCAGAGAGAACACATTCTTGGTTATGAGGGACCCAACTGTGGACCAGATTTCCAGAGGAGACTGAATTAATCCAGAATCTGATCAATGTCAGGACACGCCGACGAAGTTCTTTGTCAAATCATTTCCACCAAAGACCACATAATGGTGATTTAAAAATACATAAATTAAAGTCTCTCTCAAATTGGCAAGAGTTCTTCAGGTAAGGAAAAAGAAAACTCCTTGAAATCCTCTAGGAACCTCAGCATGTGGAGTTAATTCAGCTGTGAAGCACTTGAATGATGGCTGCTATAGAATATGCTATAGCAGAGAGGTTTCCTTACTAGAAACTCAAGAGGTTTTATTATTTGCAAACATCGGGACACAAAGAAAAAGCATCTTCTTTGAATGACCAATTTACTTTTTCCCTTTACTGTTGCACTTTTCTCATTTATAGATCAGTTTGCTTTTTCCAGATGGATTCAAAGTCACCACTGTGATTTCAGTTTTTTCCTTGTTTCTTGGAAAGCATCATGCAGTAGCATGTCAAGAAAAACAAACAGAAAAGTTTGCTTAGGATCTATTTAAAGCAAATCATCAGTGGTAGTTCCAATAACAAACCAGGGGCCAGCATCACTACTCATGACAAGACTGGGGCTACTGTGCATAAAAAGGGGTAGCACCATTGCAGAATTACAGAGAACATGTTGCCAGCTCATCTGATGAAGTGGATTTTACCCACAAAAGCTCATGATCCTATATATTTGTTAGTCCCTAAGGTGCCACAGGACTACTCATTGTTTTTAAAGTTACAGTCTAACCCTCTGAGACTTTATGTTGCCTAATGTGGTTCCTTGTTAATATTCAACTTTACATTTACGATTTTTGCTCACAAACTAAAATAAAGGTAGAAATCTTGGCATAAACTAAAAACTTTAAAGCACAGGTTCCCAAACTGGGGGAGTGCGCCCCCATGAGGGGGCGTGAAGAAATTCCAGGGGGGGGGTGAGGCGACCCAGCCCCCCATTAATCCAAGCCCCTCGCCCCCAAGAAAGAGCCCAGTCCGTCCGGTAAAAAAATTCAGAAAATACCATGTGAAATGTCCGGTGTTTTCTGTTTTTCCCAGCTAGGAAACACATGTAGCTCAGGCTGGCTGGAGAAGAGGGAGGATGGAGCATCCCAGGCAGACTTCAAAATGGCTATCTTAAAAGGGCAATGCCTGCTCTGCTCTTAAAAGGCAACCTTTTATTTTTTTTTTCCCCCCGTCAACAACTTTTCCCCTAGAGTACCAGCACCTTTTTTTTACATTGGTCCCGTGAATTTAAGGGGCTGCAACTGTTTTTCGGCCCCAGTCAGTTCTTTTTTTTTGGGGGGGGGGGGGGAACTCAACAAGTTTTGCTGCTATTTTGGGGGAGGGGGCGTGAGGGTTTCTCAAAAATCAAAAAGGTGGCGTGTTGCCAGAAAGTTTGGGAACCACTGCTTTAAAGAGATGGTGTCAATCTGATTAGGCCCAAAATTTAGGCTTTATCTAAAAAGCTAGCAAAACTGAGCATAAACGAATTAAAATACAAGACAAACTTCCACTCGTGACCTTTTTTAAACATTCCCCTGAAGAATTGCAAGCCCCCAAAGCCACAGCATTGTGCTAGCACGCGATATCCCGGAAAGTTACACTGCCCACCTATGAAAAGTAAAACTGACTTATGAACAGAGCAGACTAGTTTTACTTTCTTAGCTGAATGAAGCTCACTGAGCAAATAAAGAACATAAATGGTGAATAGGAGGGATGGGTTGGCGAGTGAGGTGGTCAGATTTTTTTATTGGCATAACTGGAAATAGGTTATTTGGATCCAGCAACCATTTTCCTTAAAACACCAATGTTTGGGAAAACTTTGAAGAACAGGAGCAAGATTTTGAAGTGGCAGTAGGGCCATTTGGGAGCTAGCAGAAGCATATGGGCACTGCCTGTTGAGCAGGGAGGCAGCTGCTTTCTGCACAAACTAGAGCCTCTTCCCTGCATACACATTGGCAGCTGTCTACACTGGCCGCTTGAATTTGCACAAGAACACTGACAATCTAATGAAAAATGCTTTTGCGCAAGAGGGCCAGTGTAGACAACTGAGAATCGTTTTGTGCAAAAAAAAGCCCCGATTGCGAAAATGGCGATCGGGGCTTTCTTGCGCAAAACCGCATCTAGATTGGCACGGACGCTTTTCCGCAAAAAGTGCTTTTGCGCAAAAGCATCCGTGCCAATCTAGACGCTCTTTTCCGCAAATGTTTTTTACAGAAAAACTTCTCCATTAAAAGCATTTGCGGAAAATCATGTCAGACTAGACGTAGCCATTCAGTCCTAGAAAGCAGGATAAAATAATACTTCCCTACCTCGCAGAGGTGTTGTGAAGCTAATTTCATTAGGGTTTGCTAAACACTTTAACATTTTCTATATAGAGTGCAACGTATTATTCAACCATTCCAGTTGAAAGCATAACAAAAGGCTAGGCACAGCACCGCCACTAAAGCTCCCTTTTGTTTATATAGGGCATTCTACTGAAATTGTACCCTGGGGCTCTGGTTAGGACAGGATATTTACTATTGTCTCCTCTAATTGAAATGAAATGTTATTGACCATGCCTTTAAAAGCAATATCATGGATATAGCTATTCCAGTGTGAGTCTCACTTTGCTCCCGCTAACAAGTACCCCCATCCCTGTTTGTGGTTGGTTTTTTGGATTGGTTTCCCCTCACCCCACAGCCCCCATGCTTGTAAAGGAGAAAGTCACACCTGTAGACTTCTTAACAATGAACCTCATGTAGCAGCTATCCAAGCCATTCAGGAACAGAGACTTTCATAGCATGGAAATTTTTCCATTGCCTGCACCTTCTCATCCTTAAGATAAATTGCTTTTACTTACAGGGCTAAAGGCTCTGTTATTTTCAAAAGACTTCTCAGCTTTGAAGTGCCCGTGGAAATTGGCTCTGCACCTGGCCAGCTGATCCAACCTATAAAGGCCTCCCCATTTTCTTTTCTGCATCAACAAGTGGCGGTTTGGTGTGCAGCCGAGCTGATGCAAATAAGCTACAATTTGAATAATCAGAATTCATTTAATTAATTGTCACATAGGCCTGCCAATGGGGAAAGGGCGGAGGCAGGGAGGCAGTTCCCCTGGGGCCCAGTGTTTCAAAAGGGATCGGGCCACCTGTTCACCATCTTCACTGCCGCTATCGCTCCTGGCAGCTTTGAAGGCTGAACGGGGGAAGCATGGTGCACCCCGGGCAGCTCTGAACGTGGCTGAGGGAGAGTTGGCAGTGAAGGCTGGCTGCTTCAGGCCCGCCCCTTCTGCCTGAGACCCCGCCCTTTCCAGGAGCATGGAGCCAGCCCTCCCTCCATCTTGTCCAGGGGCTCGGCAAGTCTGTCGGCCCCCCTGTTATCATGTATCCAGCACAGTGAATAGAATTTCAAAATGGGGTTCAGGATAGCCATAGAGCATCTGCGGAGCGGGGAAAATGTGCTAACAACCTATTCCAAAAGCCCAGCCTGGCAAAGATGACCTTCCAAATCTCAGTCCCCTTCACACACTTTGGGGTGATAATCTAGCCCTGTTATATGTGCATACACATTTCTAAGACACTTGCCTCTACAGACAATGGACAGAAGTTGACTATTATTTATTATTTGTGCCCAAAGCCTCCAAGCTCCATGGTGCTTCATACTCTTCACACATTGTAAGAGCCAGTCCCTGCCCCTCAAAAGCTTTCAATTTAAATAGACAGCACAGTAAAGTGAGAAGGGGAACCAAAAGCACAAAGAGACAGAGAGACTTAGCACATAGCAAGTCAGTGACCAAAGCCATTAAAGAACCCAAGTCTATCAACTTCCCTGTCCAGTGATTTACCCACTCAACCTTGCAATCTCCATTATGGGTGCAAACAAGTTCTGGGGTAGTCAACTGTCTCCTCATTTCTACAACATTATCTCTGCTTTGCTTCATTTGAGATGTATGACAGCCAGCTGACTAAGCCTGCCAGCAAAGCGAGCATGCTTGAGCTATCCGGGAAAGTCCTACCCCACAGGTCAGTTTTCACCGACTGATTTAGTAAAGGGAGTCAAGTAGTGTCCTGATCCATGTGTGTAGTTCACACTGAGGACAAGAAATGCATAGGCAGAATGAGGGCATGATACGGCAGCAGTAAGGAACAGAAATTCAATTCATACTCGTCCAGCTTCTCTTAATCAACAGGGGACACACAAGGTTGGTCACACCAAGAAGGAATTTAGATATCAGACCTCACTCTTTCTCCAAAATAAGCATGCCCCAGGTATATAGCTAGTACTCTAGTACCGCCCACCTCTCACTAAACAGCCCATAGGGTGCTAGTCACGGAACTAGCCCTTCACCTTTGGAGACTTGGCTACAGATCCTGGTGTCAATGTACCGTCTCATGGATGCTCCTATTCATGCACGCTTCTAAAGCACTTAGTCCCTTCTCAAGTGTTGCTGGCGTGTGGCATAGCAGGGGTGTTAAAGGTAGGGAATGGCATGCTTCATAGACGCTTTTGCCGTGATTGCCCCCATTTAACTTGACCCGAACGTTTGCTGTTTCTCCTTCACTTCCATGAGCCAGACCCATAAGAATGAATCAGAGACTTCTTTCCGGAGGGAAAAACCAGCCCTGGATTGCAGCCTCCTCAGTGAGCAGATTCAGTGAGGAGACTCCTTGAGGTCAGGGACAGGAGCTCAGAGCTAGGGGAAGGCATGGAATGCCTAATGTGGAAATGTTTGCATTTGGAGCTATATGAAGTTACATTTCGCTTGTAACAGCTGTGGCAGCTGTTTATTGTAACACAGACTCCTGGAACCATTAGCTCACATCTTGACAGTGACCAGATTCAGCGTGGAGCGACTGTAAGTCTGCCGTAATATTTATGTGTTACCCAAGGTCCCAACAATACCTTTCCTAATAAGTCAGACATATAAATAATCATTTCTAAGCTGCAAAACACACAGCCTTGGCCCATTGTACTGCCAGGAGTTTATTTTAATCTTGTTGTACAGTCCCTTCCCTCCTCCCTCCCCCACGTCACAAATCGTAAATGCTTGGCTGGATACTTAAGTTGTGTGGATAATTGCTCAACAAGGCATTTGAACCTTCAGAACTAAATTCTGCAGTTTGCTTAATCTGTGTCACAACCACTGAAGACCACGAGGCTATACTGGAGTAGTAGGAAGCAAATGTGCCCTTTGACTAGGGTGACCAGATGCCCCTATTTTATGGGAACCACTGCAATATTAAGGGCTGTATTTTATATTGGTGCCTATTACCCTCCCCCACATACACACACCTCACCTATCCTGATTTTTCACACTTCTTATATATGGGCACTCTACCTTTGTCTTATATTGAGATGCAGCAGAAGGACCTGTGCTGTGTGCAGGTACATTTGATTGAGAATTGTTTATCAGTAGAGGAGAGCATTCTGAGGAAAACAAGAACCTGTTTTCCACATACACATCATTACGCTACTGACTGTGTTCAATTCCTTGGAAAGAACCTCTCCTTATTTAGAGTTCTAGCATTACACAAAGGAAATATAACCTTGCAGCCGAACTGCAAACGCATGTATGTTTTGTTCTGGAGCACATTTGAACTGTAGTTCTGAGGGAAGAACAGACTGTACTGCCACTGAAGGTTTCCCAGCAACACACCAGAGATTAGCCCTGACTTGCAAAGTTAAAAAAAAAATCACGCTCATTAGTTATGTTTTCTGAGGACCCAGAGAACCATATCTTTGTTGGAACGGGAGCTGGATGTTGGAACAACATCAACACTATGAAACACAAGATACACTTCACTAGTTCACACAATTTATGACCTTGGATAACTGATAAGCCAGTGTAATATGATTTTTGAGCCCTGTGTTTTGCAAGCTTCAGGTACCAGGTGTTATTGAAGGTCAGCATTCAGAAAATGGCTCTCCCACAGCCAAGAGAAGGTTACAGAGGATGGTTTTTATGCAACATAAGCTTGTAGATGATTAACTATTTTCTTTCAGTTAACCAGTAAGTTAATAGTTATTCAAAGCACTCCATTGTAATGGGAGTGGAGATGGGAAGATGTACTATATTAACCATTAATCTTGGACTGGGTAATAAAAATTTTAATGGAATACGGCACATAAGTCTGATTAATTATGCTCAACATATGGCTACTGGGTTGGGGTATTTTGTTCTGATGTTGGGGTGGTTGCTAGGAGCAGATGAGGATCTGTTGCTTGTAATGCTGCATTCTTCACATCTGGCACAGCGCATTATTCATTTTAGTTTAAAAAAAAGAGATCAAACCACAGTTCACCTGTTTCAAAAGGTGCCTTGCAAATTCGGAACCTCCCCCACGTCCCCAAACCCCGAACTGATTTTTTTAATTGCAGAGGGAAGGAGGAGGAGTGGAGAATTGAATTTGGTGATTTAATAGGGGTAATTAAAGAAAGGCAGTAACAATGGCTAGACTCTAGAGCCAGACACCATGAGCAACCGCAGTGCAGTCTTTACCCACTCAGTGCTTGCTAAAGCACCTCACTCTTGATGTGGAACCCCCCAACTTTTCCAGAGGCCTGCAGCCATGGACGGGATTCCTGTCAGACTGCTGTGTGCTTTTGTGATGTGCAGAGACATCTGCTAAGGAGCAGACTGAGGCCATCATGCTCATTGTCACTTGCAGCCTTAGTTGGATTTAGAAACAGGTCTTTGGAGGCAAAGGCTAGAGATGGTCCTGAGCTATAAACGTTGGATCCATATTTCCCAAACCTCAGAGGTGTTTGGATCCGGGGGTCTGATTTAGCCTATAACAGAAACAGAAACTGATGGCAAAATTTTGATCCGGATGTGAACATCCTCCCCTGAAAATCTGGGAGTTCTGACTTGGGATTTTTATTTGGGCCCACATGTAGTCAACCTGTGTGATGAATGAACTGATCCAGGAACAACAACTAGCAGAATCCAGACCTGAACCAAATTCCTTTTAAAATTCAAGAATGTGTGACCAGCTCTTCACACTTAGGTTTCATTGGGCTCTGCTCCTCCTGGCTCTGGCCAGAAGTGGAAGTTGGAGGAGATACAGTAGGAGATTCAAGAAGGATGCCTTTCTGAACAGCAGTGGTGGCCTGTCCATAGGCGCAAACTGGGCGGTCGCCTAAGGCACCAAATTAAATGGCCATTGAGGGGTTTAGAGGCGGGGGCGCCGATTGCACGTTTCGCCTAGGGCACCAGTTGCTGGCAGCTCGTCTAGGACCGCTCCTGCTGAACAGTTAATTGTTTCATGAATTACACCAAACCCTCACCCCTATCTATTGACTACTTCTCTATGAGCTAATACATGTTACACAGGCCTCTCTCCCTGCCTTATTTTAGATAATAGTGTCAGTATTGCACGTGAAAAAAAAAAAGAAAAAGAGGGTGGCCACAGAATGAGAGATCACTGGAGGGGTGTTCTTACAAGAAATTAGCTTTATTCCGTGCTCTCCTTTTCTTCCTTACTCTCCTGGACCATTTTAAAAACTGATTGATTATGCAAAGTGCTTTGGAATATATTGCATAAAAGGTGCTAGCGATTCTATAGACTCAACAACATCTCTGAGCTAGTCCAATACAGGGAAACAAAGTGGCTACGTCTAGACTGGCATGATTTTCCGGAAATGCTTTTAACGGAAAAGTTTTCCATTAAAAGCATTTTCGGAAAAGCGTGTCTAGATTGGCAGGACGCTTTTCCGCAAAAGCACTTTTTGCGGAAAAGCGTCCGGGGTCAATCTAGATGCGCTTTTCCACAAAAAAGCCCTGATCGACATTTTTGTGATCGGGGCTTTTTTGCGGAAAACAAATCTCTGCTGTCTACACTGGCCCTTTTGCGCAAAAGTTTTTCGGAAAAAGACTTTTGCCTGAACGGGAGCAGCATAGTATTTCCGCAAAAACACTGACAATCTTACATGAGATCGTCAGTGCTTTTGCGGAAATTCAAGCGGCCAGTGTAGACAGCTGGCAAGTTTTTCCGGAAAAGCGGCTGATTTTCTGGAAAAACTGGCCAGTCTAGACACAGCCAGTATGTTTGCCCCTCAAACAACTATATCAAAGATGCTGAAGAAACAGAAACAGCCACAATAATACAAATAACCTGGACAGCAAAACATAGGCCTGATCCTGCAAAAACTGAAGTCAACATCAAAGCTCTCATTCATTATAAGGGGAGAAGAAATTGCAAGACCTCATTATAGGCTTGAACCAAAAACTACCAAAGTCAAAAGGAGTCCTTTTAACTTCACTGATGCTGGATTCAGTCCTACTTGTGAATGTGGGAACCATCAAGAAAAGTTAAGTTTATTAGCCTCCCAGATTATGGCAATCCTGGTAAGGCAATTCAGTCTGTGTATCCATCACTAGATTCTGTTGGAAAAGTTAGCTATAGCCAACTGAGAGTCACATGATCCAGCATGTAATTCTGACAGCATCTTCAGGGCCATGACAGGGAGTAGTCTGACAGGCCCTGTTTCGTGCAGACAGCCCTGAGCTCCTCACTTTGTTTATCAGGAATGTTGGAAGACTCCCTTGCTCACTCACACTGGTCCACTTGCACCTGAATTATACCTTGGGGAAGGAGGCAGAACAATGAGAAAAGGGTGTAAAATGAGGCAATTACTGTCCCTGGTGCTGCCAAGCACATGAGCACAAAATCCAACTGCTGCCAGCTTGCAAGCAAACAAGAAATCAAACACCTTTGTGCCTTGACTGCTAAGCCCTCTGTATTGCATTTCCTATGCTCATTGTTTGTGAATCTCTTAAGGAGGAAAGTACAAATCACAAGTAAGCAACCTGTTGGGTTTTTTTCTTCTTCTCACTGTTCTCCTTTCATCCTCTCCCCCTCTTCTGTCTGATTCTGTGGGATATTACTCCTTGTTTCCTACTGGCAATGGTGCTGGGTAGTTATGGTTAATATTTGAGCCAAGGCCAGGCAGGCACTTTGGGGAGATTTATAATTAGTTCAGGTACCAGAACAGCTCCATTAGTGAGTACTTTACAGGTTGGATTATTACATTATTTGGGCTACATTACAGCTCCTAGCCTGAACAGGGACTCGCTGTGCTCTTGCAAAGAGGCTGCACAGCAGTCAGAGTCAAGTCCCCCTAACCCTCCTGGCAGAGTCAGCCAGAATGCCTCAGTGAGGCTGGAGGCAGTGCAGGTGAGAATGAAGATTGAGTCCTAATTGAATTCACCAGAAGCCAGTTCAGCAGTACGGGCTGGTGCAGAATGGGAAACCTTACAGCCCTGCCCAGGAAATCAGGTGCTGTTAGACACAGGTAGTCCTTGAACTCAGTGAGGCCTGTGGCACAGGAACCAATGAGATGTGGGGGGTGGGAAGGCTTTTTATGTTTCCATCTTGCACACCTGCAGAGGGCCACCTACTTTCTCATGCTCTTGTGACTTGTGGCAAGGCATGGAACACCCACATAAGGGTTTCAATTCTGTGTCTCATCTACCATTAACTTGTTTTCATATAGCTGCACATTTGGGTCCAATTTTCCTACATTTCCTCAGGCAAAACACCAGTTGCAGTCAAGGAGAATTTTGCATGAGCAAGAGCTGCAGGATCATGCCCTTTCTATACTACTAAGCTACATTTTCAGTGGCTTGGATGCATTCCAGTATATTTTGTGCAGGTAAAGTACTAAGAATTATGGAGCTCCTGCAGAACTGCATCTTTACCATACGTCTAGCACCTAGATTCCATGATGATAGAGTACTGGAAATAAAACCTGAATAGACTAGGCAGATGGAATCCTTATTGCTAGGATTTGACCACTGTACGGTACCAAATTCTCAGGACCATGTAACTTGTTTCTCTCTGTATCTGGAATAAATTTCCAATTGCAACCAAGAATGCAGATGAAAGCACAGTTAAAAACACACACTTCAGGAATAAAGGACTTGATCCTGATCCAGCTGACGGTAGTGCCAAAATTCCCACTACTTTCCCAAGGAGGAGACAGAGTTTGCTTCTGCATGCATGCATGCCAGTTTGGATGGTGCCTGATCATTTTATTACATGTTAAATATTTAAAAGGCTGCAGCAACAAAATTCAAGGCTATGAATTCTGCAGTCCAAAAGGGGGTATTTTTATGAACAAGTAAGTACATGTATTAATACTTAGTCCTGCCTTGGATCCAGAGGACTGAACTAAAAATCAGTCTTCTAGCATTTTATGATAACTGGAAGCTGATCTAAAAACTCTTCAACAGCTATCCCAAATGAAACTCTTGTACTGGGATTCCCCCCTTTACTAGCAAAAAATGTAATATGAAACCATATATTCACTGCAAAGGAATGTATTAAAGGAATAATAATACAGTTTACATAGTGAATATATATAAATCCTGTTCAAACCTTTATCCATATCTTGGCTTGCCAAACACAGAGGAAAGAATACATTCCCTCAATAAGCATGGCCAGATTCTTCAATTAAAGCATGCTCAGTTTCCTGTGTTTTGGCATGCTGATGCAGAAGAACTCCCCTATAGCCTCCAGATCTTTACTGAGCAACAGCACACATTCAAATCCTCCTCCCACCAAGAGTACAATTTTACAGGAAGACAAACAAATCCCCAGCAGACACCATGATAATACCTATCAGGTGGCACCCATGTTAGTCCGTAGAGGAGAAGCTAAGGATTGAAGGAAGACGGAAACTGACCTATCCTCAACTTAGAGTTGGTCTCTCAAGAACAGGGTTGAAGCAAGTTAGCTGGATGCATGCAGAGGCTTCTACTACCTTAGCGCTTACTGAAACTCTTCTGTGAACAGAGCACTTCTGTCTCCTGGGCTACGAAACTGGTGCCTGTCACAAGCATTAAAAGTAACTGAAAAGGAAAAATCATTGCCTTTCCCTCTCCAAAATGTTACTGACAGTTTAGATCTTTTCTAAAGCATTTGAAGACCTTTGTTCTGAGATGCTGTGCAGCCCCAGAGAAGGGGACAGCTTTGCCCATAGACCTGGGTTCCATTGCCAGTCCTCTCACTGGCTCACTAGTTGACCTGGAGGAAGATACAGCCTCCCTGCTCTTCAGTTTCCCTAAGGCAGGCATGTCCAAAGTCAGGCCCGCGGGCCAATTGCGGCCCGTGTTCCGGTTTAATATGGCCCCACAGGTAATTTGGCAATATCTATCTTTTAAGGCCCCCAACGAATCCATATGTATTGAGATGAATACATTGTAAAATCTCAGTTAATGTCAGTTGGTCTAAATCAGTTATAAATATATTTGGACACAACATGTATACTTGGTGTTATGTTCCTGTTCATATTTTTTGAACTTAAAAGTTGACAGACAACCTTTATTACCAATAATATGTAATGTACTTTACAATGTTCCTGACATATATTTCAGCTTCCTGGATTTTTTTTTCATCTGGCCTTCAGATATGAAAGGCAGAGTGATTTAACACCTGTTTAGATTTGTGATCCATGTGACGAAATGAAAAGTATGTCGTTTGCAATAAACTTTGCATAAAATAGTTAATTTGCATTTAATTTTAATGGTTCAAAGAATGTCAGGCAAAATGGTCGGCCCTCACGCATGTTCACTTCATCAAATCTGGCCCTCTTTGAAAAAAGTTTGGACTCCCCTGCCCTAAGGTTTACTCCATTTTCGCTCTGTTATTGTTAGCTACTAAACACAAATGTTCAAAACACAGGAGACAATCTATCCAATGTTGATATTGCACAAATGGAAGAAATTAGTAAAGCACCCGTTGGCACTTACCCAAGTCAATAATGGAGGTAGATTAAGCAATACACACACCTGCTGTCAGAAGTGTACAATATTCTTTCTTTAGTAATTAGACAGCAATTATGAAGTTTATAGCAACTCCAGAAAGAATACATATTTCACAATATAATTGCAGTCTCAATCTGTCAGGAACAGCCACACTAAAACAAGATACAGCTCTGAAACTGAATTGTCACCTCCCCTCCAGGTACAATTGCTCAAAATACCTAGCCTACCCTTGCTAGGGTGGGACCTTTCACTTTAAGTCATAATTAAATGAGCACTTATTAGCAGCATGTAGTTGAAGCTGGTACTTTAATGTGACTAGCTACCTTACAGACATGTAGAATGAAAGCCAAGATGAGGTGAGGAGTTTTGGTGTTGGATTACTGAAAGCAGTTTTGTAAAATCAGAGGCAGTTCAGAGCCAAGTTTCAGTGTATCCAAGCCAACAAAGTTAAGGAGCTGGATAGTTTTGATTAAAGGGCTCTGATTTTGTCATCTCTATAGTAGTCAGATCAGGGTGATTTAGATCCCAATTCTGTTTTATCCAAACTAACAAAGACAGAGGGAGGGAGGGAGGGAGGAAGGAAGGAAGGAAAACAGTCCAGTTTGGATCCATCTCTACATTTGAAATAAACAAAATTTAGACCTGACATGAGCAGGCACAACCCCTCCTGATATTACTGGGAGATGTGACTGCTTACACTAATATGCATTTTTAAATTTCTTGCCTAGTCTGAAAATAATCTGCCTTGCTCAATGTATACAACATACATCAGCACTAAAAACCTAATTGAGTCTTTATTTCCATTAATTATAAGGAGAATACTCAGAATTCAAAGTCTGCTATAGCTGTTATCACATGATCTGACCTCCAGCATAAAACAGGCCATAACATTTCATATTGACTACTGCAACAAGCCCAATATTAAGCTCCATTTCAGTCTCTTTTTTGTGACTCCTCTTGGCCTGTATTTCCTTTGAAAAATGAAACCTGTTGTGGTTTACTTTGATAAAGGAGGGCATATGTCTTTCAGTGTTTTCAGGCAGTAAGATTGTTTAGCTATCTCTTGCCACATCCCTAACAATGCTGAAAAGGTGGCATTGTGGTTTGATGGCTAAGATATTAGACCGCCTCTTGACAGAATGACTCAGTATCTATTTCTTTATAAAGATAATTAATTCTCATAATTGCCCTGTGAGAACTGAAAAATCAGGTATTCCCCTTTTCCAGATAGGGAAAATAGGACATGTTATGATTTAGGAAGGCCCTTCCGGGAGCTGTGCAAAGCTACAGAGTGAGTTAATGAAAACAAGCATCTATAGCACCCAAGCCTATTAAGCAGTGCTCTCAACAAAAGGTCCAATGCCTAATGAAAGATCAATTGGCAGAGGCTTAGCCCCAGATTTAGAGAAGACAAACTTCCCCTCCTCCCCGGGCCCAATCCAATGAACCGATGAGAAACATGTAGTGGGCACAGAGGGGGAGAGAGAGAGAGCAAAAAAGGCACTAGAGAAGTATCATATTGCTACTCCTCCGTGCTGTAGCTCTATCCTCCCTCATCTTCCTTTTCTTTTATCAGCAGTGCAAGCAGGGTGGTATGCTTAAGTACACCATTCAAGCAAGATATTTATAGCTCGTGTAGCGTACTGGAAAGAGGAGCAGGAGAACGTGGGGCCGCAGTCCCTCCTACGCAGGTATATCACCCCCAGCTCTCCCACCCAGGATCTCCAAGTCCTCTGCAAAGCAAGTAAGTAAAATGGCCACCACGTCTTATTTCTATAATTCTTATTCTCCCTTTCCTCTATGCTCCTGCTATCTGACTTCCTTTGTTATATTTAATCTATGCTTTGGGGAAGGGACTGCCTCTTTTATATGTTCCAGTGATTTGGCTGTCAACTGTAGGCACTGAAGTCACTCTAAGAGGAGTATACTACACTTTTGTGTTTTAAGATAAGCTTCAGGCAGAGAGAAGCTTTAAAAGCAGAAATCTAAAGGGACAGAGAATGAATCATCTTTACATTCCACCATCTCAATGATTTCTGCATTCTCTTAGTTCTTCTTTATGTCATTCCCTCCAAGTGAAGCACTGTGCAGCAGACACTGCAGAAGGGGGGTACAAGACAAATTTTCTGAAGGATTAAGTGGCATAGAGCAGTACAGTTAAAAGGCATATCATGCTCCGCTTTCCCATGCACACTGCAGATGACCTAGCCATGTTCTCTGAGTTCCCAATGGCTGAGACTTGACTGTGGCCTCAGGGCACACACCTACAAATTGAGAGGACATGTGAAAATTTCCTAGTTCCCTTCTTCCAGCCACAGTCCATCACATTCTTTACTTCATCAATAGCACCCAGTAGCCTTGTCCCAAATCAGTCGCTTCCCTATTCCCGTCCTGTATTCTTATCCCCGTGCAGGCCTTTGGCCTGAGTAGCAGGATCATATTTTGAAACTGAACATCTTGGACACGCTTCCATTCTTGTATTCCTACTCTAAATATTTCCATTCTGTTTATTCACTGGGCCAGAACGATAGTGAGAATGACTCTATAGCCTGAGCACTTGCCTGGCAAGCAGGGACACTCAGGTTCCAATTCCTGCTCTAATTAATGTTTAATTATTAATACACAGAGGAAGTGCTCCAATAGAAGAGACTGAGCGAGACCTACACCAACATATCCCATAACAAGGTGCTCACTTGCAGTGTGGGAGACCCAAGTTCAAGTCCCTATTCCAAATGAGACATAGTGGAGATCTGGATCCAATAGACCACATTCTGGGTGAGTGCTTTATCTATAGGACATGACAGGGGGCATCCTCATCTCCTCTGGTGATTTTAGGAATAGCATTGCCAGATGTCCTTTGCTTTCCACTGAAAAGCAATTAAAATGCCCCAAATTGGAATTAAATATTCCATTTGGGGTGAAACAAAACATCCTGTTCGACCTGAATTTTTTTTCAATTTTTGTTTTACTAAAAACTATTTTGCATTTCAGATCTATCTGCTCCTTCCACTCCCTACCATAGCTGACCAGCAAGCCAAATACTTATTCATACTGCTCTGCTTATCACTGATATGTATCATTTGCTGCCCTCTGCCATATTTAAGTACATGGAAGATGGTATTCTTCTTGTCAATTCTTGCTGCAGTTTCTATATGGTTGAGTGCCAAAGGAGGTTGCGGGGATTTTTTTTAACTTTAGCTAAAACAGGTTTTTGGATGTGCTTACCATGTCTGTAGAAGCCAATCATAATGCAGAATGGAGACAGCAAATTGGCCCAAAGCAACAGGATTGAGATGTAGGGCAAATTTATTCCTGAAGTAATTCTACTGAACTCAATGGAGTTGTACTAAGGAAGAATTTGCACCTCTATCTGGATAAGGCTTCCATCATCAATAGCTTTGTCAATAAATTACCTCACTCATCAAGGATATCAAATCTATCTCCAGAACCTGTGCGCACAACAGACTGAAAAACTCTGATGCAAACTGTCAGAAGTGGACTGGGGGGAGGGTGGCATGTCTTTCTGTCTTTTTAATTAAAGTACTTCTTGAATAAATGTTCTGTTCTTTTTAGGGAACTTGAGTGCCTTCCTTTAAAAGAGGAGAGAGCTTTCCAGTTACACTGAAACAATCTGGTTCAGACCAATGTTTCTCAACCTTTTTTTTTTTAATAAAGTACCCCCTTTTTTAAAAAAAAAATTGTAAGCATCCCCAGTATCTACAGTTTTCAGACACACACAAAACATTTTCTACTATTGCAACACATTTGTTTAAACAACTTAATCGTAGCTGGGCGAGTCATGACATTTTTGGGTGTAAAAAGTACAAATATAATAAAGCACTGTAAAACTTAGAACAAAAAATTCAGTTTTCTCCAAGTTTCAGTTGTGATGTACCCCCAACGGTACTCATACCACTGGTTGAGAAACACTGGTTTAGACCAAGCACACATCTGCCAAGAGATTCATTTCCCCTTTGACAATGTGTCTGGATCAAGCAGTGGAAATGACAACTTATTTCCAATGAAGAGTAAAAATGTGACTTCTTGAGATGCTTTCAAGTGCTAAAGAAAGATTTATGTAGCCTCAATATCACTGTAGCATTTGTCTCAAAAGAGCACTTTGTAGTCCATTGCACCACACCCTTTGCTGTTTAAAAATTTTATTAAAGTGAAGGGCGTACCAAAAACAACAAACACCACATCTCTTTGAAAGGGTATGGCATGCACAGCAACCATGTCAAAGAATAAATAATTAACACTAGGGAAATAAAGACACAAGCGTGTTTGCCAAACCAAGATGTTGGATAGATCCAAATAGCCCAGAACATGGGTGGGAAGGAAGGCTCACAATGTGAACCTGGAACTCAGTTTAATAACTGGTCTGTATTTTCCTCTGGAAAGAGTCATACCAAAGCCACAGACCCAAACCTACCAAAAGTTGGGGAAGTTTATCATTAGTTATTTGTGACTGAAATCTGGATCTGAACTATGCAGCTGAGGCCTACTATAAACAATGCAAAGAAACAGCAGAGAGAGAAGGTGGGAGAGGTAATATTTTTTATAGGATCAGTTTTGGTTGATGAGACAAACTTTTCTGAAGAAAAGCTCTGAGTAAGCTCAAAAGCTTGTCTCTCTCACCAAGAGAAGAGTAATAGAGATGTAGCCATATTAGTCTGGTCTTGCTGAAACAAAAGACAGGACTATGCAGCACTTTAAAGACTAACAAGATGGTTTATTAGGTGATGAGCTTTCGTGGGCCAGACCCACTTCCTCAGATCAAATTGTGGAAGAAAATTGGCATGGCCATATATACCAAAGGGATACAATCAAAAAAAGTGAACACTTATAAAATAGACAAATCAGATTTTAGAACAGAGGGGGGATGAGGGGGAGAGGTTAATGTCTAATATCATTATCTCATAGGCATTAATCTCCTCCCTTAACCTCCCCCCCTCTGTTCTAAAATCTGATTTGTCTATTTTATATGTGTTTACTTTTTTTTTAATTGTATCCCTTTGGTATATATGGTTGTGCCAATTTTCTTCCACTATTTGATCTGAGGAAGTGGGTCTGGCCCACGAAAGCTCATCACCTAATAAACCATCTTGTTAGTCTTTAAAGTGCTGCATAGTCCTGTCTTTTGTTTCACAAAGAGAACGTGATCCAATCAAAGATATAACCTCCCAGACCTTGTTTCTTTAATATCCTGTGACCAGCACAGCAACAGCAACAGCAACCCAGCATAACCCACGCATTAGCATTTCAGAAGGTCAAGCCAGTTGTGGGCACTCCCTGGAGAATATATTTCCCAAGATTCCAAGCAACCAGGCTGGTAGTTTATGAAAGATGTAAACCTGTTCTCACATGCCTCATGCCAAATGAAAGGAGGTTGCACTACGTATTCTCACATGCCCTTATGCCAGTACAGAAAAATGAGCAAGCAACCCCATTTACCTCTCACCATGAAGAAACACAGAAGCAAGTGAGTTGTTGCCACTATCCATTTAGAAATACAGGGTGAATGGCAAAACCGGTCTGTTAACGATTATCAAATAGCACTTTTCTATATGCCTGTGGAAGCTTTCACAGTTATCAGTATAAATATTATAACATCATCAATCAGCCCCCCAAAAGAGTATTCAGCTCCCCTTAATATACTTAAGACTGTCATTGCCTGGAAGACCTTATAGATTAAGAAGGCAAGAAAAGTGGAGGAGGAAATACTATTATCTCCATTTTACAGATGGGGAACGGAGGCACAAAGAGGTTAAATTACTTGCCCAAGGTCAGACAGGAATTTGTTGCAAACCTATGAACGGAACCCCACTCTCAAGACCCAAATCAGAACCTTAACTACAAGGTCATCCTTCTTGTGCTAGTTCCCATACAACCCCAACAGAAGGCACAGTCCCCACCCCAAAGAACTTGCCATCTAAAAACCAACAAGAGCTTGACATCTAAAAATACAAGAGGAAAAATACCTCATTTCAAATTCTAACCACATTGTGACAGTTTCCTGCCATACTCTTGGTCAACATGGCATGTGTATTTGTGAAGAGAAGACAGTATGAGACATCTGATGTGTGGTTGCTCCTCGTGACTAAGCATCACTGTTTTCTGCCACACCACAGCTAATTTGAGGCATGGGGTGTCCCAGCTAGCATATCACCACCACGAAGCTGTGTTGTATTCTTTTCTTCATTGACAGCACAGACAGCAACACCCATTGTTCTTATATCTAGAGCCCAACCTGTTTGGACCTGCCTTCTCTCTCTCAGTAGAACAACAGAATCAGAATTGTGGGGAACCTCAAGAGATCATCTAGTCCATCCCCCACTCTGTTCAGGTATACCTCAACCACCCTGACAGATATTTGTCTAACCTCTTCTTAAACACCACCTATCACAATAATTGTACAACCCTCCTCCCCCGAGGCTATGTCTAGACTGCAAGCCTTTTTCGAAAGATACTTTTGAAAAAACCTCTTTCGAAAAAGAGCATCTAGACTACAACCAGTACTTTTGAAAAAGCAAGCCGCTTTTTCGAAAGAGAGCACCCAGGCAGTCTGGATGCTCTCTTGAAAAAGCACAGTTTGCATTACATAGTGCCTTTTTTCAAAAGAGCACTTTTGAAAAAAGGCATTCTTCCTCGTAAACGAGGTTTTCCGCAGTCAAAAAAACTGCCGTGTTCTTTCAATTTACTTTCAAAAGAATGCAGCAGCAGTCTAGAAGCAGGGGAAGTTTTTTTCGAAAAAAGGCCACTTTTTTCGAAAAAATCCTGTAGTCTAGACACACCCTCAGTAATCTGTTCCAGGACTTAAATATCTGTCTGGGCAGAAAGTTTTCCTACTATCTCACTTGAATTTCCTTTGCCACAAACAAAATGATTACATCTTGTGCTACCCTTTGCAGACACAAAACAGTTGATCATCATGTAATTTCCCTCTTTCTGACCAAGCTGACCTCTTTCTGTACAAAAACAAGAGGTATGGCCCTCAAAGTGCAAGCCCTATATACATTCTCCAGTGGCCATCCTCTCACTCATGTTGCTACTGCTACACTCCTAGTATTGAGTGTTAGCTCAATCAGAGCTAGTGCTGTTATGTCCACCCAAGCTGGCAATTATACCTCCAGCTCCCCCGTGGACATGCACATGGGTCTTTTCTTTAGAATAATACCCAGTTCTTGCAACCTTTCCTCATAGGTCCTGTTTTCTAAACCGCCTATCTCTTGTTCTCTGTGTTCTCTTCAGTTTGCCCACATCTTTCCTAATAGTGTAGCACCCAGAATTAGACACAGTACTTCAGCTGAGGCCTCACCAGTGTCAAGCAGAGCAGAACAACTGGTGCCTTACATTTGATGTATTTCCCAGAATCACATCTGCCTTTTTTTTCCAGTTGCATCACATTTGACTCATTTGTGATTCATCATGAGCCCCAGAAAAAGTGAAAGGTGAAAAAGACTGCAGAAATCTCACAGAGATTATTAAAAGGGTTATTTGTAATATGCAGGAGAGGGAAGTCAAAAGAGAATAATAAAAATACAGTTGCTTTTTTAGAGTCCATTATTTTATCCCCCTGCCAGCAGTCCCCAGCAATCAGCCCTTCCCCCTTTCTCTCAGCATCTCTCTCCCCCATTTTCCCCCCAGCCCACTGCAGATCAACTATTCAGGAGGTGCCATGGGGAAAGGGGGAAGAGTGAGGGTGGAACCCAAGAAGTAGAGCTACAACATTCAGAACTGAGTATCAAGTGGTGAAGGATGCAAAATGGCATTTACTATGATGCTTTTGCACAGAGATTCACACAATGGTGTGATGCTGTCACGGAGCACCTTTGGCCTGTACTATTTGTTTTAAAGTGCTTTATATGCCTGAGGCCATTTGAGTGAAGAGAATTCAATAGCTAGATGTAGCAATGTGACTCCTGACATTGTGGGTGGTCCACAGAGTGTTAAAATGTGTCCCTACTGCCACATATCATGATTAACGGGTAGATGAAACCCGTGTGTCCCATCCTGTACTGCTCTTATCTTGATCAGAGTGACTTTTCACATTGATGTAATCAGGCCCACCAATGGGGAGAGACAAAGGGGGCCTTGCAATTTTAAAAGGCCTGCGGCTCCCAGCCGTTGCTGCTACTACAGCAGCATCAGTGGTGGCTGGAGCCCCCAGCCCTTTAAATCATTATCAGGAATCCTAAGAGGTGTGTGCTGCCCAGCACCGAAGGGTTGCCTGGGGGAGAGTAGTCCCAGCACTGCCCCTTCTGCCTGAGGTCCCGTCCCTCCTGGTGCCCACCCCCTCCACCTCCATCTTGCCCATGTCCCTGTGACGTCTGTTGCCTGCCCTGGGTGAAATGCTTCAACAAGATCATGCGTTAAAATTAGCACCCAGTGGAGAAGTCATCTCTGACTGCACTACTTGGGTAGTCAGCTTGCTCTTCTTGGACACAAAGGTGTGGCCCTTGTGCCTTGACCGGTTGCCTGTATGGCCCTTGAGCAGAGGTACTCAACATTAGCCCAAGCAAGCTACACATATACTTCCTCCCTAAGCATGGCAAAAGGGAGTGAATCTAGTTACTACCATATTCACAATGTGCTGACTTGGCTCTAGTGCCTCTGGGCAGTTTACAGTAAATTTACTTCACTTCTCAAATACTATTCGCTTAAGTGCAATGAACAGTCTGCAGGGAACTGCTGAGAGTTCCTCTTCCTTTGCATTACCATACCAGCCTGTTCGCATGGTGGTAGGGATCAGATACTGAGAAATGACCATTTGCACCCTTATCTGTATTGCAGTGGCACCTAGAAGCTTCAGTCACACTGGAACTCGATTGTCATAAACACATAGTAAGGTGTTATCCCTGCCCCCAAAAGAGTGCACAGAGAGATGCTCGTGCTCTATCAGTAGTTGTGCCAGGGTTTGTAGCTTTGAAGCTGCACAAGAGAGCTTACAAATGGGTAATTAAAGAATCATGACCACTGCCTATCATCTGTAAAGCCAGGCAAGTGCTGTCACCATTCACCCTTATGAACTATCCTTTCACATACTTCAGATCCGTTCTATTTTACCTACCTCGAATGAAGCCCAGCACTTTGCTACTACTAAGCCGTTCAAAGATTTGTGGCATTGCATTAAACTCATGTCCCTTACATTTGGTTCCAATACTACCTCTCACTGTAGTCACTCTTTCCTTGGATGTAGCATAGCCTGGATTCTTGGCACTAATATGACAATGATCAACACAAAGCAAAGGACCTTCTGGGTCTGAGTAAGGTTAAGGACAAACAAAAATGGGGGACTTGGGAAAGTCCCTGTTTCCTGAAGATGACCCAAATTGTCCTTCATAAGCAGAAGCTGGGCTTGGGCAGTACTTGTGTGACGGAGTAAATTGTGTCAGCCGAAAAGTCATATTTGATATGAATAGGATTGTTGAAAATTTGGAAACATCAGCAAAAGAAGACAGAGAGGCCCTGGGAGAGGGAAGCATTCTAACCATTTCAAAAAGAGACACATCTACTTACTAATGAATCAGCACCAGCAAGAAAGGAAACCACTGTTTCTGGAAAAAGCGGGTGAATCACCCATGCAAGTTCCAAGAAGATTTTGCATTAATGTTCCTTAAGAGATAGGAAGTGGAAATCTACCTTATTTTCCAAGAAAAATGGAGATTAACCCACTTTGCAGGAGACTGCCCCTGCACAGACATTGGAGTCCCATGTTTTATTCAAATAGGAACAAGATAGTTAAGCTGACAATACTGGTTAAAACCTGACCTCTTCAAAGCGATCAAAGATATAATTTACAGGCCTGCATAGACAGCAGGAGAGATTCCTAGGAGAGAAGGAGATGGGGTCTCTCTGCATGATTGATGCTCACAGGCACAAAGGGCTGATACTCAGGGCACAAAGGGCTGATACTCAGGGCATGTCTTTACTACCCACCGGATCTATAAGCAGCAATCGATCCAGCGGAAGTTGATTTATTGTGTCTAGTATAGATGGGCTAAATCAACTGCTGTGTGCTCTCCTGTAAACTCCAGTACTCCACCAGAACAAGTGAAGGTAGAGTCAACGGGAGAGTGTCAGCTGTTGAATTATCACAGTGAAGATACCACAGTAAGTAGATCTAAGTACATCTACTTCAGCTACATTATTCACATAGCTGAAGTTGCATAACTTAGATTAACAGGTCGCGGTAGCGTAGACTAGGTCCACAACACTGAGATGAACCAAGAGGGGGCCTGAGACTCTGCCTGAGTGTGCACTAATGTGATGTGTGCACCTTATATGTAATAACTTGAATGATTTGGGCTCACCGAGGCAAGGCTTAGGAACCACAGGCATAGATGTGTTTTCTGTGCCATTCGTGTTTGATTTAGATTGATTTTTATTTAAGAACATTTGGATCTCAGACTCTGTCTGGCACAATGCACCACATTCTGTCCAGAAGACATGTCAGCAACCCCCTTCACCATCTGAGGAGACCAGTTCCATGCCCAAGCCACCCTCCGGTTTTAGTGAATGGTCAGACAGGGGTTATGTCCCATAGATGCGGTCACTGCTCTGGCTGGATTCTTCCTTAATGTTCTTCCATATATAAAGAGTAAACATCTAATCTAACAAGTCACCCAGGCAAAACAAGGAAAACAAATGGAAAAAGAACCCGTGTAAATTCTCCCCAAAAGCATCATGTGTTTGCCTTATTTTATGTCAGCAGCCGTCTAGAAAGTGAAAGTGCTCTCAGAAATGGGAGGCGTCACAGCACATTAGCAGGAAGGCTCCTATCATTTAAAGGGGTAAGACAGGAAAGTGAATGATAACACTTTCGACAAGCATAGATACACCTGAAGCATGCGATGTGCAATGGTGACAGGCAACAAACACACACACTTGATGAGCAGGGTAACATTTTGTGACCGTAGGTCTTCCCATAGCTCCTGATTATCAAACATGACTTCTCAGCTACTGTAATGCAGCTCTTCCCTGAGGTGCAACCCAACAGCAGCTTACAGTGCCTAGCATAATGGAGCCCCATCCTTGTTGGTCCCTAGTCACTACTGCAATAAACATAATAAATAAATATAAATACAATGAATAAAAATGGTGCAGAATAATTTAAAAGGAATAAAAGGAACAACCACATAATCTCAAATAGTGAAGGGGAAGTTTCTCCTCCTAGAAGCTGATGCAATAGTTTAAAAAAGATGTCTACTAATAATACTAATGCTACCACTGCTACTTGAAATTCTGAAACATAATCATCCAGCCGTCATCTGGTCAGAAGAACAATCTGCCTCCGCTGTATCAGGCCAAGTTCATATTACGTACTAATGCCATGTGTTTCACTTTCTTCCTCTTCTCACACTCCGAGTGCATATTGAGCAAACAGCAAAACCCCCTCACTGTGTCTGTTTCAGCCCATACTCATTCTATACAGGCTTTAGAAAAAAACCTTAAAAGAAGAACTGATTTCTGAGATTTTCCTGTTGCAAGAAACTTTAACCACTATTGTATTTTTGCGTGTTTGCTTGTTACAGTTGCTATTTCTGGAACTGGTGGACAGTTCCTCTTTGGCAAAAGTACTTCATTCAGGGCTAGGCTATGTCAGCTTTCTTACTGGCCTTCAGGATTGCTAATTTTTACAAGTAATTCCCTATAAAAATTACGGACACAATTGTGTGTGTATTTTTACATGCATGCCTGGGCTCCTGGAATTTTAAAATCAGGCTGACAATGTTTAGTGAAAAGTAAGAACAGATGTGATGTATAGGACTGACAAAAACCAAGTACAGTATTCAAAGACCACAAGTTTCGATACCTAAACCATCCCTTGTAGGCTGATGCCTAGATTAGCTTTAAACATGTGCAGTGAAGATGATTTCATAACCTTCTTTGACCGGGGGAGGGGAAGGGTGGAAAGAGGAAGGAAGGTTCATATAATTTGTATGTACAACTTTGCATATAATTTTTCCCATGATTCTTCTTGCAAGTCTCTCTTTTGCCAATTCTTTAGCACTAGGGCTATCTTACAAGCATTTGTTTCTTAGGCAATCAGCTGCTTGTGACAATATATTTTACACTACTATGGCAATTTTAAGATCCAGTTCTTGGTTCATTTTCCAAACATTAATGAACATTTTATCCCCATGTTACATATGTGCTAATAAATAGAAATCAAGTGAGTGACTTGACCAAGACCCTGCAGCAAATCTGTGGCAGAACCATGAATAGCTAGTAGAAAATTTTGAATTCCTTTGTGTTGCAAATAAGAGCTTGGAGTTCCTTGTGTCTCTATGCTCAAGTCACACTAATCTGCATCAGAAAATAAGACTTCCTTTTAAAAAATGTGTATAACTCATTATATTCCAATTTGATAATATAATAATTTGTCTTTTCCCTTTATTATTAAAAAAGTACTGCAGAATGCTACAACTATGATCCCAAATGCTACACTAGTAGTATTATAAATGAGAGCCTTTTGGAATATTATTACACAGTACATTAACATAATTTTGTAAGACGATTCACAGACCTTATAAGAGCATAAGATTGGCCATAGAGCATCAGACCAAAGATTCCATCTAGCCCAGTAGCCTGACTTGAGACAGTGGGCAGTGCAGTTGCCCCAGAGAGAATGAACAGAACAAGTAATCACATGATTCATCCCGTTGCTCATTCTCAGCCCTGGCAAACAGAGACTAGGGACACCATCCCAGTGAACAGCCATTGATGGACCTATCCTCCACAAATTTTTATTGTTCTTTTTTGAATCTGTCATTGTCTTGGCCTTCACAATATCCCTTGGCAAGGAGTTCCACAGGTTGACACTACACTGTGTGAATTTATACTTTCATTTCTTTGTTTTACACCTACTGTCTCTTAATTTCATTTGGTGACCCCTAGTTCTTACGTTATGAAAAAGTAAATAGCATTCTCTTATCTACTTTCTCTACCACCAGGCATGATGTTATAAACCTCAAAGCATGCTACAAAAACAATTAATACTGTTCTACCTCCCATGCAAACTTTTGATTTTTTATAAACCCTAATTACATGGAAGAGTTTTTGTTTATCAGTGTTAACAGTTTAACTGCAATCATATTTGTCATTTCTCATCCCAGTCTTTTGTTTTTTATTCAGATATGTTTATACTGTTATACTTCACTGCCAACACTCGTGACCTGACTGTTGGTTTGTTTATACCTACCAGCATGTTTCTTGTGGTAGTCAGTTGAACTGAATGGAAGTAAACTGGACTGAATGGCTACGTCTACACGATGTGCTTATTTTGAAATAAACTATTTTGGAATAGCACATCCACACTACAAATCGCCATTGAAATAGTGCAGAATTATATCAAAATAGCGTGTTCACACTGGAGTCTAAATGGCATTTAAGGCCACATGAAGCACTTCAGGCAGGGCATCAGGACAGCAATCACTTCCTGTAGCTGCTTCCTGAGGCTAGCTAAGGCTAGTGCTTAAAGGGGGTCCCCTCTACAGTTGTGTCTCAGACTCTTCTCCATTGCCTACCTCCTTGAGGGACAGCAAACTCTTCCCTCTATGTGTTCCGGATGACCTTGCAGACGCCACAGCACTTCCAGCATGGAACAGACCCTGCTGCAAAGCAGTACCAGGCTCTTAGACCTCCTGCTGCAACTCCGGGCACAGTTCCTGCAGGCTGCCCATGTGGTGCTGCAGGAGGTCGACGATCAGCCTGGAATGGGGGAATCTCCTCACCCAGGTCCAGGCACTCCTCATGCACCACATTCCCTCCCACCAGCACATTGTGCGCCGCTGCTTCTGGCGCCGTGAGACCAGTACCAATTGGTGGGATCGCATCGTCATGGAGCGGTGGGATGACCAGCAGTGGCTCCAGAACTTCGGCATGCAGAAGGACACCTTTCTGGAGCTCTGCGAATGGCTCATCTCTGCTCTCCGGTGACAGGACACCCGGAGGAGACCCGCCAACCCCCTCCAGAAGCAGGCACCATCATACTTTGGAAGCTCGCCACACCGGAGAAGCTACCGCTCTGTGGGAAACCAGTTCAGAGTGCGGAGAACAACCGTCGGGGCCATGCTCATGCAGGTATCACTCTTTTACTACTGTCCTAGGAGGGTGGTGAAGCACTGGAATGGGGGTCCCTAGGGAAAGGGGTGGAATCTCCATCCCTAGAGGTTTTTCAGTCCAAGCTTCACAAAGCCCTGCCAAGGGTGCAGTACTTGGGGTTGCTCCTGGTGTGGGAAGGGGGTTGGGCTCGGGGACCACTCAAGGGCTCTGGAAACCCTGTGATTTTATGTCTCTACGATCCTATTGGTGGTGAAGGCCATCAACACCATCCTGCTGCACAGGGTCATCACCCTGAGTGACGTGGATCCCATCATTGCTGGCTTTGCTGCCATGGGCTTTCCCACCAGGAGCTTTCCCAACTGCAGGGCGGCCACTGATGGCACCCACATCCCCATCCTATCCTCCAACCACTGTGCCTCGGATTTCCTCAATAGGAAGGGGTGCTTTTCCATGGTTCTGCAGGCCCTCGTGGACCACTGGAGCCGGTTCATGGACATGTACATCAGGTGGTCAGGGAAAGCGCACGACACGTGTTCAGGAACTCCAGCCTCTTCCAGAGGATTCACGCCAGAGGTGGACATGCCTATGTGCATCAGGGGTGACGCAGTCTACCCCTTGCTCATGAAGCCCTACACGGGACACTGGACCCCACGAAGGAGACCTCCAACACCAGGCTCAGCAGGTGCAGCATCGTTGTGGAGGGTGCCTTCGGCCACTTGAAGGGAAGGTTCCGGAGCCTCCTCACCTACCTGGTCTTTGGTGACCAAAATAACCCCCAGGTGATGGCAGCTTGCTGTGTGCTCCACAACCTTTGTGAGAACAAGGGGGGGAATTTCCCGTCAGGGTGGGGGGCAGAGGCTGAGCAGTTGGCTAGGGCTTTTGAGCAGCTACACACCACTGCCATCCGGCAAGCCCATCAGGGGGCTGTGCTCATCTGGAAGGCCTTGAGGGAGCGTTTCAGAACAAAGCCAACCATGCGACTCTCCCCTAGGCCACCCCACTAGGAGCCTCTGCATTGCCCCTCTGTGCCTTTCCTTCTCCATCTCTCCCTCCCCCTGCTCTTCCTTCCCCCCTCACCTGCAGATAAAATAAAACAGACTTTTTGTTTTGAAACAATACACTCAGTCATTTTTATGTAGGGAATATATAACTGGGGAGGGACTGATGAAAGAACCGGGGGGGGGGGGGGAAGGGACTCAGAGATGACGCTGGGACTGGCGCCTGCCTCAGGTGTGTCGGGACACCTGGCTGCCCGAGAGGTACCACCACTTCATGTGCATGGCCCTCAGTGGCCCTGGGGCGGAGGTAGGAGAAGCTGGGGGGTGGAGGCAGGGATGGGTACTCCAGGGACTAGGGGGAGAGTGGGTGATGGTGCTGGGGTTTGGTGGATGGCGGATGTAGGAGGGGGGTGGGAAAAAGAGAGAGGTGGCTGGTGGACCAATTGATAGCCATGACCAGGGATAGCAGGGCCAGTGTGGTGCCACAAGCCCTATCCCTTCTGCCTGCAGTTTTAAACCCTGCAGGAGACGGGAAGCTATAGAGTTTTGAGGGGTGTGGACAGAGTGGCCACCAGAGTAGCTGTTAGAAAGCCCTGGAGGCCAATTATTTCAAAACCACCACAGCTGAGCGTCCACCCTCACCCTATTTCGAAATAGCAATTTTAAAGTAGGCATTATTCCTCGTTGAATGAGAGGTTATTATTTCGCTATAGCAAGCCCGTTATTTCGAAATAATTTCAAACTAGTGCGCTTGCTGTGTGGATGCTCGCTTTATTATTTCAAAATAACACAACTCATTTCTAAAGAACTCTGTAGTGTGGACACGCCTTAAGTGTGTGAACATGCCATATACAGTCAACTATTTGACACTCCATTTGCACCCAAAACCTGAGGAGAGGCCCCAGCATTCATATACACCCCACTGTGAAACAAAATATCTATTTAAATGAAGTAGGCAACAAAATTTAGTCTACAGACTAAAAAAATAACCTAGTTCATTTTACGTGTCATTTGTCCTCTTCCTGTCACACACCCGAGTGGGGAACCTTTTTTATACAGATGTATGAACTATGAGATTTTTCTTCATTCATCATAGTGAAGGGGTAGGTGAATCTGTGGCTTGAGCTTACCCACTCATTCGTAATAGCAAAGAACATGTTAAGTGTACAGTACAGGAGAATTCAGTCTAAGATGCTATAAAATGAGATAGGTGATTTTTTTTCAAAGTCAATTGATCCTATAACAGTTCCTCTGAGGCTACACCATACCATACTATCGCATGTTGTGCAATACTGATTTTGCAGAGTTTTCTGTTACATAGGGAGATGTGCCTGGATGTCCCCTAAATCCAAACATCTCTGCACTTTACAATGAATTAGAGATTTGAATTTTGCAGAAATCTCATTTTTCTGATTTGAGGGTTTGAAAATCTGCCTGTAGAACTCATTTTTAACAGGCCAGTCCTGATGTCTTACAGTATTCCCTTTGATACAGATGTACAAAGCTTCTTTTATCTCTCATATCCATCCGTCACAGAGCTAAAAGTATTCTTACTGTACCATTTTCCTCTGCCACTCCCCCTCCAATCTATCCTCCCTCGAGGCCCTGTATCACAGCTACACTTCATCTGTTTTAGAGGAAAGGAGGACGTGCTGATGGAACCTACAGTGGCTGAAAGAAAAGATGGACATATCTAGCACATGCCAAGAAAATAAACATGAAATATAAAGCATTGTCCGATGCCCAGCAATTCTGAGAAACTTGTCACTTTCTCACTTTGATTTGATTATTTTACAAGCTCAAAGAATGGAGGATTGGATGTTACGCAGCAAACTGCCCCAGGAAATAATTCACTCATTCACCACTGCAGACTTCAAGGAAAATTCAGTGAAGGGGGGAAATAAAAGTCAATTTCTCTGCAAAATATCCAGTTTCTCAGATGCATTAACAGTCACTATGTGAAAAGAATGTTTGCGTTTGGTGTCCCTCCAAATCTCGTGGCTATTTGAGGATTCTGGAGAATGTATTTACTCCATTGCTAACTGCTAGAACAGATTTATTCTGCAGATTGGGCCTTGCCATGCGCTGAACGATTACACAGGCCTGCAGGGAGTCTGAAAGCATAAACATTTCATAAGAGAGATTCTGCAGACAGGAGGCCAGAGACAGTTGACTCTGGGTAATCATTTGTGTTTTGCTTAAAACAACAACAACAACAACAACAAAACCCCTTCTGTTGCCATATCAGAGCTGCACACACATACCAGAATACAGGCTTTTTCTGCAATGGGCAGGGAATAAATCAGGACTGGTCTAAGAATGAAGGTGCCAGTTGGCTGAAAGCTATTCACAATCCAACCATCTTCCTCGTGTTTAATATAGAGATAAACCCAACGAAGATTATAGATCCCCGCATGCAATGCTTTGTCTTGACTTATGTAGGCAAATTCATGAAAAAAATGTGGGTTCTTGTTGGACCAGTCGTGTGGTTCACCCACCTTCATTTTGTTCTTCTCCTGTGGCCTCTGAAGAGTTTTCGTAAGTTCCCATTCAGACGAAGTAAAAATATCTCTGGTATCAAATATACAGTATTCTGCTCAGATACCACAGTGATAGGTGCCCTTGAAATACATAGGAGATTTCCCTTGAGTCAGACTTGCCACTCTTACACAGAATGGAGCTCCTACAGAAATCAAATGCAGAAAGTGATTAGAAGCGGGTTTTGGGGCTTCATTTCCACCATCATTCTCCTCCAGCCTATTGTTTACCCAAGTCTGTATCCCTGGCTTCTATAGACGTTAGGCAATTTTCTGTCCTTCTCCAGAGTGCAAGAATCCCCTCCCTCACAGCTTGCACTGCTTCTTGCTGAAGTCACAATTCCCTTCAAACAAATGAAGCACAGAAACTGAGAAAATCCACCATTTTCACAGAATATTTATTTCTCACACTGTGCAAAATGCCACCACAAATGGTGAAATACTGCCCCGCGAATGACCCAACAAGGCTTGCCAGTCATCCTGAAATTTGTGGGATGCCCCACTTACAGGTGAGCCAACAGCCTCTCCAGGTCCCTGAGCAAGGTGAGGGGCCTAGCTCTACACTGCCAGAAGGGGCAGGGCCTAGGGTTGCCAGATGTCCGGTATTCAACCGGACGCTCTGTTTTTTGGGCCCTCTGTCTGGTAAAAAAAAATCCAGAAAATATTGGACATGTGCAATGTCTGGTATTTTCTGGTTTCTGGCTGGGCGCCCGACGGAAGCCTGGCGGCAGTGGGGGGAGTGGCTGGAAGGCGGGGCGCGATCAGCTCTGGAAGCCCTCAGCTGGTTGCGTCTGACATAGGAGTGACGCCGTGGAGAGGAGGAGAAGCCCTGTCTGTGTTCCTGAGTGCTGTTCAGGCGTGTTGCGGAGCTGTAGCCGGACTCGCTTGTGCTTCGCCGGGACCCTGCGTGGGACAGGCAGCGCCCTGGTATCTGCATGTGCCCAGGTCAGTCCTGCTCCCCACTGGCTGATTCTCTCCCCTCCCTGCTCCCCCCCCAGCCAGCTCCGCTCCCCCCGACCCCCTCCCGGCCAGCCCTCCTTCCTGTTAGCCAGTTCTCCTCCTCCCAATCTCCCCAGGCCAGCCCCACTCCCCCCGACACCTCACCCCGATCTCCCCCAGCCAGCCCCACTGCCCCCAATCCCCCCTCCTCCAGCCCTGCTTCCCGTTCACCCCCCCACCTCCTCCCGGCCAGTCCCGCCCCCCCGCCTCCCCCCTCCCCCGATCATGTGTGTCCGGTATTTTTTCTGAAGCTACCTGGTAACCCTAGCAGGGCCTGGCAACCAGTCCTCAGTGTTCCCCAGTCCAATCCCCGCTTCAACACAGTCCAGAGTGCATCTGTCACCTGGGGCTCTTGGCAGTGATTTAAAGGGCCCAGGGCTGCCACTGCTTAATCACTGGGCCCCAGGGCAATTGCCCCTTTTGCCCACCCATAACCCATCAGTGGGCCTGGTAACTTCATCCCCCTAGCCTCACCTGACTTGCACAGCTTGAGGTTAATTGAAGACTGTGACTTCACATGTAGCTTCAGTACAGACCTCCATAGTGCGATGTGCTGGAGCAACAAAGTCACAAGGAGTAAAATATTGTGACAGCATCCTGGCACCGTACTGCAATTATTTTGACCTGCAGGAAAAAAAAATTCCAGTCCCACCAGGGGTAATCAAATGTGTTGGGGTTGAGGGGTGGAGGGGGACGGTGTCTGTGCTTTTTAGTTTGTTTCTGTTTTTTTTTTTTTTTTTTTTCGTCAAGGTACAAATTTCTTGGTCAAGATATAGTCAAGGTCCAATATTCAGAAAAACATCTGGTGGTCCAGATTTGGCCCATGATCTATCTAGTGACTGTCCCTGCATTAGGGAGTTTGTGCCTGTGAAACACATTGAAAATGCAAAGCAATGTATAGATGTAAAATATTATTTTATGGGATTGGACCTGATTGGTCTCCAGTATAACTGTCCCTCTGTCCTGTCTCAGCTATTGTGATCTTCTGATGAATTATATTTGCTGTCACTTCCTGGAGGTGAACTCTCAAGGATCAGTGGCTCCACAGTTTTAGAGAAAGGCCTTCACCTTTAGATCCTGATCTCTCTCTAAGTCCACCAGGATCTGATATAGCAAGCTCTGAGCCATAGTGTAAGACTGCCCTCTTATTACTGCCCTCTGGACTATTTTTCCATCTGAGTACATAAGTGGATTTAGCAGTCTTTTTTAGACCTTACCTTTGCTGATTTTGTATTTGTAGTAGAATGAGCCCAGGGACAAAGGCAATAAGTGCTGGGTTTTACTCTACTGTGATGCAATAAACAAACAGTAGCAGCATTCAGTGTTGCCTGCTGTCTCAATCAACTTTTTTTAAACAAAGCCCTTATCTTGCTTGCATAACCACTGACTAGAAAGGATGCTATATGACCATAAGTGATTTGAGCACTTAAAAATAGGCAAGAACATTTAGGACTATAGGATCTCTGAGTCCGTTAAAGGCCTTCTTGAAGTGGTTTCTTCACCCCATCCCACAATAGTGAACTTTTAAAATTCATTTTAAAGCCAAGATTCCAAGTTTACCATTTTAGACAATGTTTTTGATCATCCTTGAAACAAAAAGCCGTTTCCACATGCATAGATTCTCCCATACCAGGCCCCTTATCTTCCAGCCAACATTATATATCACAAAAGCCATGATTTATATTCGTCTGGCAGTATTGCCAGCAATGTCAAGTTTTTCCCACACAGCTCTATAGAAAGCTAATTTTATTACACTGGCCTAGGACTTCTAAATAAACAAACAAACCCAAATTCCAAGTCTCCCAGTTTGTCCCATTCTGACTAGTCTGATGCCTAACTATAGCTCTTTGTTCTGCTCTTTAATAATTGTGGATGCTGCTGCCCACATGAAATGTTATGCACATGTTCAGATCATGAGAAACCACACACATCTCCTCTTTTGAAAATCCACTATTGTGCATGTATACAAGCTCTGGATGATGCCCTGCCATGATTTTGTACCATGAAATTCCTATTGAAATCAACAGACATTTTGCTTGCAGAGAGATGACAGGATTTGGCCTGAAGACTGGAATATATTGTACAGTAATACACTTTCCTTTTTTCTTTTGCCACATACATGTGGAAAGAGAAGCTGTGCACTTAAGAGAATCATCAGAGGCTTCATAAGTAATTTAGCAGCCATTTATATTACAATTTTTAAAACCCTGCAGTGTAAATCACTGTTTTTACTTATTGCATGAGAATTTCAACTTATTTTATTGACGTTGCATCATTTGCCAATTGCTTTGCCACTTGTGTGTGTTGAGGTCATCACTAATTTATAGAGAAAATCTCCCATCCCCCCTTTAATATTTTATCTAGATTTTCTGAAATACATAAATAAGCAATACTCAGACATGACATAACTGAATGCAATATCCAAGTCCTTATTAGGTCCATGGGACCTCTGTGTTCAAAACCATATGTGTTACATTATAGATTATGTCATTCCCTAGGAGGACTATCGGAAAGGATATAATTACACTGTACAATCTGTTCCGTAAGGACAGACACAGCAAAACTGAAATGCAGATACGACTGACACTTTGATGTAAGAGTCAAAGCTGTCAAACAGCAACAGAACTCGAGTGGCATGTGAGAGTATAAAGATTAACCCTGTAACCTCAGCTACCCCTAATTTTCCTTCAGTGTTGCCTGGTCAATTAATGACCTTTACATTGTTCTGAGTTCACCCACTGGAAAGAATAATGCAAGCACATCAGCGAGCTACGTTCTAAAGGACACACAGGGGAAAGTGACTTCAGATCGCATATTAGAAAAATGATGGCACAACAAACAGAATAAAGCAAGGAACATGTGATTTGGGCCAACCAACCCCTGCATCTATGTTCTTCAATGATGGAGGAAGGAACTTGTGAAGGATACCACACATACTTGATTTGTCCTTGAGCACACAATGTTTATAATGTCTAGTTCTTAGTGATTCACCTCTAGTCAAAGGGAGTCAAAGTCTGGAATTTTATCACTTGGCTTACGTATCAAATGTTCATAAAAGATGACCTTCTGCCACAGTGAGTTCCCAGTTACTAACATAGTGCCAATCCCCAATTAGCACCAAAGCAATGCCTTGGCACAAAGGAGGACAAAAAATTAGTACTTGTTGAAATATTGTTTTAATTGTCTCTGATATCACAGAAAAATCCTGAACCAAACATTAACTGCAGCATGTGAGCTAATCTGGGACATTTTAAACATTTGTACGGAGTTTTATCTCACACAGAAATGTAGCTTGTGTGGGGTCCAATTGAAATTAATGGTAAAACTCCCGCTGACTTCAGCAGGAGCGGATCCATTAAAGTCTATGGCAATTGGCACTAGAACACAAAATCACTGATTCTCCTCTCAATTACATCTATGTAAATCAAGAGTAGCTTCACTGGTGTGAAGCAAGTCACATCGTTATAAACCAAAGCACGTACAATTTCTTGGATGTGTAACTATGCTAGTGCTGGGAGGAGAAAGGTGCAGGGTAAAGGCATACTAGTGTTTAAGTGAACCGTACTGTTAGTTTTTTTCATTATTTTTGCAGGGGCGGCCTGTCCATATAGGCCAGGCATGTCCAAAGTCCAGCCCGCGGGCCAATTGCGGCCCGTGTTCCGGTTTAATACGGCCCCCCAGGTAATTTGGCAATATCTATCTTTTATGGCCCCCAACGAATCCATATGTATTGAGATGAATACATTGTAAAATCTCAGTTAATGTCAGTTGGTCTAAATCAGTTATAAATATATTTGGACACAACATGTATACTTGGTGTTATGTTCCTGTTCATATTTTTTGAACTTAAAAGTTGACAGACAACCTTTATTACCAATAATATGTAATGTACTTTACAATGTTCCTGACATATATTTCAGCTTCCTGGATTTTTTTTTCATCTGGCCTTCAGATATGAAAGGCAGAGTGATTTAACACCTGTTTAGATTTGTCATCCATGTGACGAAATGAAAAGTATGCCGTTTGCAATAAACTTTGCATAAAATAGTTAATTTGCATTTAATTTTAATGGTTCAAAGAATGTCAGGCAAAATGGTCGGCCCTCACACATGTTCACTTCATCAATTCTGGCCCTCGTTGAAAAAAGTTTGGACACCCCTGATATAGGCGAACGAGGCGGTTGCCTAGGGCACCAAGTTAAATGGGGCGCCAAATGGTGGCGCAATATTGTTGAGGGGTTTGGAGGTGGGGGGCGCCAAATGCATGGTTCGCCTAGGGTTCCAGTTGCTGGCAGCTAGTCTAGGGCCGCCCCTGTAATTTGAGCAGCTACAGCTAGAGAAAGAAAAACCAGAATGTTAAATTCAAAGATCTTAGAATTTCAGGGGGTTCAAGTTCCGATTCCTAGATCACAACTTGCCATTATAGCTGGTACTGGGTTCAATCTATGGGAGCTGCCATTCTCATGTTCCACCCAAGATGGTGGAACCTGTGTTAGAACAAGTGAACACATCTGATTCCCACCATTCAAAATAGAAGGAATCTCATAACATCTAGTATTTGGTGCCGAAACCTTACAAGAACAATTTACGTTGTCTGCTGTCTGGAAACCCAAGTAGGGATGCAATAGTGTAGTTGATTAACAGATTAACCGATAAGCAAAAGCTTACAAGTTAATGCTACAGAATACACGCATTTCTTCCCCCCCTCCCCATGCCAGTAAATTTTTTTTAGCAGGCTCATCAGCAGTCCAGCTCAGCCCTGGCTTGTGCCGGGTCCAGGACCTACCCTCGCTGTGACTCTGAATTTAAACTGTATTAGGAGCCAGGTGAGCAGGCAGCCCAGCTCAGTTCCGGCCCCCAAGACAGGGGCTGCTGCCACCTCTGTATTAGAGGCAGCAGCACAGGGCAACAGGCAGCCAGTCTGCAAGGGGAGCTGGTTTTTAAGCTGGCTCCCCTTGTGAACCAGCTCCTGCCTGGCACTCCCCTGTCCCCCCCCCCCCCCCTCCCACCGCTGCTGCCTCTAATATAGAGGCAGCAGCATGAAATAGCAGGGGACTCCTCAGGAGTGAGGCTGGAGCTCAGAATAGTCAAGTAACCAATAAGAATTCATGAGGTTAATCAACTATTCAATTAACCAATATTTAACTTCCCAAACCCAAGTCCTATCCTCAAACCTGAACATTAACCGAAACTTGGATCCAACACCTGATCCAAGCAGAACCTCCTCAGACTACCTTTATTTGCAACCGTGAAATGAACATATTTTGCATTCCCTGTTGACTTGGGCAACTTTCCTCCCTCTCTCAAATGACAAACTACCTCCCAGCCCTATCTCCAGACATTTATTTAATTTCTGATATGAGGAAAGGAAACTATTTTCCCCTCCAGGGTCCAAGATTTTGTACCATTAAAAACTGAAAAATAAATAAAACCATAACCAGCTGTAAAAATATTCGCTAAAGAAGTTGCAGATGTTCCTAGGAAAGCTACTGAATATTTTGGCACCTTTGCTCTGTCACGGAAAGTAAAACATGATATTCAGTTATGGCTGTTGTGTGAGTTTATACAATTTAAGTCAGTTGAGACAAATAGGTACTGGATAGAGCTAAAGGGAACGTGGATTAGATAGGCCAAATTGGTTAAGGTTTTCAAAAGCACCTAAGAGATTTAGGAGCCTAAGTCACTGGGGGTATGTCTATACTACGGGACAAGGTCGAATTAAGATATGCAACTTCAGCTATATTAATTGCGTAGCTCAGTGGTCTCCAACCTTTTTAAGCATGAGATCACTTTTTGAATTTAAGTGCAATCCAGGATCTACCTCAAACCCAAACACCCTTGCCCCGCCTCCTTCCGCCCCTTCCCTGAGACCCCACCCTGCTCACTCCATCCTCCCTCCCCCATCCTCACTCACTTTTACTAGGCTGGGGGAAGGAGTTTTGGGTGCAGGAGAGGTTCAGGACTGGGGCCGGGGTTTGGAATGCAGGCTCCAGCTGGGCACTGCTTACCACAGGTGGCTTCTGGATGGTTGTGGTGCAGGGGGCTAAGGCAGGCTCACCCCTCCCCCTCTTCCTCTTCTTCCCATGCCCTGCATAGCAAGCAGGAGGCTCCCACGGGTGGGGAGCAACTCCAAGGCATAGGGCAGAAGCTGCACAGCAGTGCTGAGAGAGGAAGATGAAGTGCCTGCACTTGACAGCCTCTCAGCCAAACCTCTCAGGATCACCCGTCAAAGGCTCCAAGATCTACCAGTAGATCCCGATCTACTGGTTGGTGCCCACTGGCGTAGCTGAAGATGAAGTGCCTTAGCTCAACTTTTGGCGCTGTCCACACTGCAGGAAGTCAAAAGGAGAACACTCCCCCTTCGGCTTCCCTTCCTCTTCATGAAAACAGGACTATTGGCATTGACCAGCGTGTCCCTCTCAGTTTATATTAGCGTGTCTTAACCAGATCCACTAGTTCGAACCCTGGAAGATCGACAGCAGCAGCTTCGATTATCTCTGTAGTGTAGGCAAAACCTGGGTGAAATCCTAGCACCACTAAAGCCAATACCAAAACTCCCAGCGACTTCATTTAGGCCAGAATTTCACCCTTCGACTTTAAATGAAAGTTAAGTTATCAAGTGTCTGAGCCACTTTGATGGGACATAGGTTTTAAATCACGTAAGTACTTTAAAACATTTTACCTATTAAGACTACAGACCACGGCCACACTGAGTGATGCAGGAATATGTAAATTATTTGGCCTTATTCCACTAAGAAATTGAACACTGGAATGAAAATTCACCCCGAAAGAGAGCAAGCTGACATTTGGGTTTCCATCAGAAACTCCGTTTAAGCCTGGCTAGTGGGTGTCACTGAGAGAACATTCTGAATCAGCGCACTCCCCAGCAGTCCTAGACATACTCCTCTGTCTTCAAGGAAGGTTGTGGTTAAGTTGTATTGCCTCTACTTCCCTCGGTAGTGGACTTACCCAATTTCAGATGCCTCCAGAAAACATCATGCCCATCCACCAAATACTTTCCATTCCCCAAACTCCTTGATTTTCCTCTGCCTGACTCCTCAAAGGGACAGCCCATTTCTGACTTCCTTTTTCTTCCCAACACTTTATTTCCCTCTGACCACTACACAGTGAGGTCCCATGGATCCAAGGAGTCTGACTTATTTCACGCTAAAGACAAGAGCCATAACACCTAACCAAGTCTAGAAAGGAAAGGAAGTGATGCTGCCTACAGTTAGCTTAACCAATTTATCAGTTATGGGAAAGAAGGCAACATGAATGCAAATTAGTTTTCTCAAAAAGACAGAGAGAAAGCCTAGTCACAAAACACCACCATCAAGAGGAGTGTAACCAGATTGTCTAGTGGTTAGAGCACAGACTGAGAAACAGGAACATGAATTCTAGTCCAAGATCTGTAATTGATACACTTGTTTAACCTTTTTTGTGTCTTAGCTTTCCCAACTATACGATTGCAATAATATTTAAAGGGCTTTCAAAAAGTGGATGAGACCTTCAGATGACAAATACTAATATGAAGTATTATTGCTACTAAAAGGAAAGTCACATCAGCAGGCCTCCTGATGGAAGAGGACAAAGGGGACAACTGTCCCAGGACCCAGCAATTCAAAAGGGTCTGGGGGATTCCAACCACTGCAGCCAGTCCTGTAGGAGCAGTGGTGGCCTGAGCCCCGGGCTCTTTAAATTGCCATTGGAGTGCTGTGCTGGCATGCTTGAGGAAGCTCTGAGGGCTGGGGAGGTGCGGGGGGAACACATCGCACAGCATGCTCCCGACAGTGCTGAGGGCTGGCTGCCCCCCACAACTCTGCCCCTTCCATCTGGAGCCCTCCCCATCTTGCCTGGGAGCCCAACAAGTCTATCAGCCCCGCCCCCCCAGCACATCAGTGATGAGTGAACCCTCCAAACTTTTACTTGTTTGGGATTCCGAGAAACATTTAACAGGTCAAAGTGAATCTACAAAATTGAGCTGGACTTCTCAGCTCTTTTATAAGGTTGCTGGAATAGCCTTTCCCACAATACTTCAGGACTCTAGATCTCAGTGCCAGCCAGGAATCAAGAATTGAAGATGTGTACAAGAATGGAATATTATTCAATAATCGTATATTTTCCAACACCAAAATAGGGTTGGTATATCTCCAGCTTTATGGCTGGGAAAAGTTTTGAGTCCATTTTTATAGACTATAGCAGGGACCATCATTTACTTCATGTTTGGGCAACACAATGAGGTCCTGATCTGGCTGAAGGCTATGGATACCACTGCAATACAAATCATGAACATTATCTCAAGAGGGTTCTCTTAATCCTACCATTGATGCTCCGCATGTCAACAGCTATGATGACAATTATTAGCAACATAGATATCACAACTGGAAAACATTTTTAGGTCATCTAATCTATCCCAAAGTAGTAGAGCATTTCTCCAGAAAGCATACTGTAAGATTTCCTCTCAGACATTTAGTTTTCCAACAGAAGCCGTTCATCATTTAATCTCTAATCTAACAGATATCACATTGCTGAAAATGTCCTCAATCTTCGGTTCTACCAGGACAATGAAGAGGCATACCATGTACTCTCTGCAAATAAAATATCCATCCAAGGAAAATATGTTGCTGTATTCACTGAAGTACTTACATTTTGATATGCCACAACTATGCCTGGCAAATACTGGATGGTGACAATGTCTCCAGAAAGAGAAAGAATGTGCATGTCCTGGAAACATAAAGGAGGCCCAAGCCATAAACTTCAAACCCATCTCCAAACTTTCCCAAAGTTCATAACTGTTTGGTTGTGAGATTTTGCTTTCAGCAAGCTTATGAAAAAGGGAATGCGGAACCCTATTTATGCAGGATTCCTCTCCCCCCCAGCATCTCAGCCTTCCTTAAACTTACCCGCTAATGCAGGGCTACTCAACATGTGGCCCACAGTGTGGTTTGGGTTTATGCGGGGCTCAACACGTGGCCCATGGGTGGGATCCTGTGAAAGTGGCCTCCACTGGGAACAATGGCAAGACATCTCAGAGGTGGGGTGAGCACTGAAAGATGCAAGCAGATGGGCTGGCTGGAACAGATGGGTACACGGTGTTGGCATTTCTAGCCCTGAGGAAGGAGGTGCCGGGAGCACCGGGGCATTGTGGGAAGTGCTTTGTATTCATGCCATGAATGTGCAACCACACTTAAGTTGTGGCCCTCGGCATTTGCTGTGAGTATCATTGTGGCCCCCGGGGGTTCCAAAGTTGAGTAGCCCTGTGCTGATGTCTGATGAGGAAAGAAACAAAATCACAGATCCATAATACTTGAGTTTGACTGAATGATGACAATTCCACATTAAACAACATCAGAGCACCCACAGCTGCATCAACATCATCTATAAAAAGCATGACACTACACAAAGCTTTGGCTAAGAAAGCCAAGAGCCTAAAATCAGCCAAGGTTTGGAACAAAGCCATTTCTGAATTCTCATGTAAAATGATGCTGCTGCCATATTGCTTACCTTCCACTGAGGTTTTCCACAAATTAACAGCTGTAGCAGACTCACAAGAAAACATGGGCTGCATCCAAGTCTTTATTCTTTAGAAATGTTGTTTAATTTCATTCTGTTCCATATGGAGAGGATGGGCGGGGTAATAATAGCCTAAAACCAAAATCTGAGAAAGAGATTGGGTATAAATCTAACATATGGTGCAATGGAAAGAAAGCAGATAACTAAAATAGCAAACGTGGTGGCCTGAATCCTTATTCCATTACCCCAGTGTGACAGAGTGGAGAATCAGACCCATTAAAACTATTTTTGACTCAGCCCTAACAATCTGTGACAATCTCTGACCATCATAACCACTTTGATAAGGTTAGACTCATTCTGTATTCTTTCCAGTAAAAAACCACTAAGGGACAACTCATTCCTATTTAAGTCAGAGATAAAACACCCAGCGACTAGAGCGAGAATACAGTTTGGCAGCAAGCGCAGAGAAAATTGCATATTTTTGTTGGTTTGTTGAGGTGCAACTGGCAAGGTGATATCAGGCTGCTATTGCTGGTTTCATATCATTGCCTTTTCCTTTGGTTTGAACTTAGACGTCAGCTATTTTCACCAAGCACCATACTGAGTGATATAAAGGGATTTATTTTGAGTGACAACGCAACCCTACTTAAACCAGAAAGTACTTTGATTTTCAACATGTGCAGATGGCTTTTAGAGTCGCTTGAGACAGAGCGAACAGCCAAGCTGGCAATAAGATAAGAATTCTTAGAATTAGAAGACATTGATTCAAATGCTGTGTTGTCTTCTAGAGATGTGTGACTGACATTCTAATTAGACTTGGCAGAGTAAGATTTTTACTGGTAAATGTCAATTTTAAACACATACACTCTCTCACACACAAACTGACAAAAAATTCTGTGGATAATAATCTAAGTGTACACATAGGCAAAGCGGGCAAAATGCTGCGTAAGAAATTATGAGAGTTTGATTTAAGGATATTTACTTTCTATGTTTTGCTACAATGTCACCAATTTGTATTTTAGCAGTTATAACACTTTAATTTTCTGAATCTCATTATCTATTGTCATTAAAAATTATCCGATCCACCTATTGACACACCATAATTTTGCACAACTGTGAACATTTAAATAGACACAAATCTTTAAAAATCCTTAAAATCAAACATTGATGTCCATCACAATTAACAAAAAAGAAAAACTGGGTTCTGCCAAGCCTCGTTATAATATTTTGCATGTAGATAGGGCTCTTCAATAAGAGGACTCAGATATTACTTAGTTTCACTGCCAGTGTAATCCAGATATACAGTCCATTTTATGTAACACCGAAACAGTAACACTTGCATGGATTATATCTGACTATGGTTACTAAGGAAGATGCTGAAAATCTGCCTTACAATATAAGTGTTGAGAAGATGCCTTTGCAAATAATATTTTGGTATGCCCAAAATATTAACTGGAAGACAGCATCACCAATATTTGACTTACTTTGCAATCCATCTATAGTGGATACAAACTTTAGCCTATAAGGCAATTTTGCCCAGTGGATAAGGTTTTTGACAACAAGACAGGGGTTCTGCTGTTAGCCAGCCACCGACGTTCTGGGTGACCTTGGGCAGGTCGATTTGTAACCCACACACCCATGGATATGTTTCACTGTCTTTACTTTGTTCAGTTTGTAAACTGTCTGGGGTAAGGAATTCTGCATCTGTACTTTGCCGAGCACAATGGGGAGTTGATCTCACTTGGGACCCTTGGATGCTGCTGCAACACATCACACAGTAGTAATGAAATGCAGCGTGATGTGGTTCAAACATTTTATCAGTTACAGGTAGGAAATCGGCAATGTGAACAGCAAATAAACAATGAAACGTCAGATTCCCAAGCAGGAACTGCAGACTTATATTTTTTTCAGATCACTTCTGTCACCATTACAATTCAAGAACATTTTGTCTTATCTTGCAGGAATAACTGTCATCTATAATGTTTATAAACCATCTGATACCAAAGTGTCATGTCCCCTAAAGTAACCAAAAACACTTTCCAGGATCTTTTAGGAAACCTGAACAAAGTGCTACTAAGCGTTCCCGCTGCTGTATGGATGAAGACAGACAAATGATCTCCCAGATCTTTTCAGTTGTGAATTGAGCAAGTTAAAACAACTGTGGGTTTCTTTGAACACTGGCTCATTGTAAAGGGGAACTGGGTAGTAATCTGGGGCTTAAGGGAAGGGCAACTCTTAATAAAATGATATTACTTAATGATATAGTCTTTTTCCTCAGTAAATCTTGATGCAATTTACAAAAGAAGAAAAGCAGCATTACCCACACTTTACAGCTGCAACGACAGACACACAAAGAGATAAAGAGCACAATTTTCAAAAGTGACTAAGGGTTATACTTTTAAAGGTTTTAATCTTTTATTTCAGTGGGAGTTAGGCATCTAAACACCTTTCAAAGCCTGGCCCTAAATCAGTTAGGAGCCTAAATCCCATAGAAAGTCAATGGAAATGAAACTCCTAGCTCAGTCACTTGGATCTATGTTTCTAAAAGCTCTTAAGTGACATGTCCAAGATCACAGACCATGTTAGTGTCAAAGGCAAGGATAGAACGCAACTATTCTGGCACCCGGTTTAGCACACTAGTCACAGGACTATGCTGGTTCACTTAATGCTACTTTCACACCATCTATAAATACAGTTTGTTGCAAGGAGGTTGGCCTTGATTCACAAAGGTACTTAGGTACCTAAGCCCCAGGCATAGGCAACCAGGTCCCAGTTTTAGGCTCCACTATGACCTACAAAGCTCCCACTGAACCCTGTCTTAAAAAAGGATCTTAATGAATCTACAAGTGGTTTGACAGACCAGAACCTGGAGGCCATGCTATCCTATAAGGATTGCACAAAACAAGACACAGATGTGGTGGTGGACAAACACCGCTCGGAAGTTGGTTGGTTCCAAAACCTCCGCTACTGACACCTCAATCTGGGACAATTCCTCAGATTTGTCACCTAAAAAGAATAGCTCAGGTTTGGGAATCTCCCTAACATCCTCAGCCATAAAGACTGAAGCAAAGAATTCATTTAGTTTCTCTGCAACAACCTTATCATCTTTGAGTGCTCCTTTAGCATCTCAATCATCCAAGGTCCCCACTGATTGTTTAGCAGGCTTCCTGTTTTTGATGTACTTAAAAACATTTTGCTATTATTTTTTGAGTTTTTGGCTAGCTGTTCTTCAAACTCCTTTTTGGCTTTTCTTATTACAGTAAACTTCCGATAATCCGGCACCTTTAGGACCCAGGGGGTGCCGGACTATCAGAAGGGGGGGCTATGAGGGGTCTGGAGTGGGGTGGGAGGGGATGCCACTCCAGACCCCTCATAGCCCCCCCTTATGATAGTCCGGCTCTGCCCCAGGCGTCCCTGATTCAGCCGCTGTTGGTCAGTTTCAGCAGCAGCTGAATGGGGGAAGCCTGTCCGGCTGCCCCAGCACTTCCGGGTTCCTGATGGTGCTGGACCATCAGGAGTCCCGGAGCATTGGATGCCGGACTAATGGAGTTTTACTGTATATTTTTACGCTTAATTTGACAGAGTTTATGCTCCTTTCTCTTTTCCTCACTAGGATTAAACTTCCACTTTTTAAAAGATGTCTTTTTATCTCACTGCTTCTTTTACTTGGTTAAGCCATGGTGGCACTTTTTTTGGTTCTCTTACTGTGTTTTTTAATTTGGGGTATACATTTAATTTGGGCCTCTATTATGGTGTCTTTGAAAAGTTTCCATGCAGCTTGTAGGGATTTTACTTTTGTCACTGTGCCTTTTAATTTCTGTTTACTAACCTTCTCATTTTCATGTAGTTCCCCTTTCTGAAATTAAATGCCACACTGTTGGGCTGCTGAGGTGTTTTTCGCACCACAGGGATGTTAAATTTTATTACATTATGGTCACTCTTTCCAAACGGTTCAGTTATATTTACCTCTTGGACCAGATCCTGCGCTGCACTTAGGATAAAATCAAGAATTGTCTCTCCCTTGTGGGTTCCAGAACCAGCTGCTCCAAGAAACAGTCGTTGAAGGTGTCAAGAAATTTTATCTCTGCATCCTGTCCCGAGGTGATGAGTACCCAGTCAATATGGGAACAGTTGAAATCCCCCACCATTATTGAGTTTTTTATTTTGATAGCCTCTCTAATTTCCCTTAGCATTTCATAGTCACTATCACTGTCCGGATCAGGTGGTTGATAATATATCCCTACTGCTACATTCTTATTATTAAAGCATGGAATTACTACCCATAGAGATTCTATGGAACATTTTGGCTCATTTAAGATTTTTACACTTCATTTGATTCTACATTTCCTTTCATGTATAGTGCCACTCCCCCACCAGCATGACCTATGCTCCATTTTATTGGCTATTTGGTGGTCTATGTGAAATGGTCTCAATCCAGATACTGGCTTTCAGATGCCCATATTACACAAACATCAAGATATTAGGAAAAAATAAGAAAAATAACTTTCAATAACCGCCCACACTATACAACTACATTCATGTAGAACAATGACTAGCTGTGTGCAAGAAAAATAATGTACAAGTAATTCTGGTAAATACAATTTCTGCTCATCCCTCCAAACCTGAGGTTAAAAAAAAAGTGAGTTTATCAGTTAGGGGCTCTATACTCATTGCGCTATCTTCAATACCTAAGAAAGGAAGCACTGTCAGTGTTCTCCAATTGTTTCCAATAGCTGGTGTGATTATTTCCAGCAGTTGGTTTGTCATGAATTGACACTTATTTTGTCAACTGATTTCAAGTGAAACTGCAGCCCCCTCCTTAGAGGCCTTTCAGAAACATACAGATTACTCATTACAGATTTTTAAGAACCTTCTAAAAGTAGCACGTAGAGTTTGCCTACCAATCAGTGTCAGCTGTCCTCCTACAACAGCTTAAAATAAGTAATTTTGAATGGGAGAAGAGAGGAAAGGAATGCTCAGAAAGATGCAGTCATTTTCCAGACTTTATAAGTAGACCTGAAACTATTCTCGTGTAGAAAAATTCTCTCAGCTGTCACCAGCAGTCATGTTTTCAAAATTAGACAGGTGAGAGAAAATATTATTGCACTTTCGTTAGACGCAACAAATCCTGCATCTTGGTAGGGGGCTTAGACTAGATGACTCTTATGATCCATTCCAACCCTATGATTCTATGAGCAAACTGAATATTGCTTGCACAAAAATATTCATGCAAAATGGGTAACTGCAAATGCAAAAGGTCTCTTCTCACAGGTACAGGTTTGAGAAATTGTCTACTTTGTGCATGCAATTATCTGATGGAACATGCATGTGGCAGCTCTGTTGAAGTGACTATTTTTGAAAACGAGGTACCATGTGTTCTCTCTCTAGAAGGGCTAATTATCAAAGAATAAAGAAACACTATAAGAATTAGTATAATGCCATTCATGATATTCATCCTAAAAGACCTCATAATAAAATAAAGTCTAGTCTAGTGTATAGGGCCACCACATGAAATATTTAGAATAGAAGGCTAATAAGGACAGAGGTACAGTTCAGTGATTGCCGTTGGAGAAGGATGGGAGTTCTAAAGCTTACAGTCCTTAGAGCTAGACTGATTTACACCAGCAGAAAGGTAGCTGTGGACAAACACCACATTGGAGTTGGTTTCTGTGATGGAACACAAAAGAAGTCTGAGGGACATTCTGGGCATGTCTACCCTAGGAAATTATTTTGAAATAATTAAATTTGAAAGAATAACTCCTGAAATAACTATTTTGAAATAAGCGTATTCCCCAAGGATTAATGACCGGCCTGTTATTTTGAAATAATGGACTTGGTAGTATAGACACTCCACTTATTATTTCGAAATAAGGGGGGATTATTCCAAAGTAACTCCCTAGTGTAGACCAGGGCTCTGAGACACCAGATCTGACACTTGGAGGAAGCAGCACAGTAGTGTAGGGCCTGGAAGGCCAGGTGAAGAGTTTGGCCTCTATGTTCAATAAAATATCACAGAAGATACCAGGGGAAAAGAAAACTCCAGAGGAGGTGACAGGAAGGCTAAATGGACTAGAACCATTCACCTCTGCTGAAACGCAGCACAAACTATGACTCTGATAAGAAAGGCAGGTAAAATAGTATGTTACAATCAAGGTGTACTAAGAATAGTGAGAGTAGATATACCATGACCTTTGAACTAACAGTCCCTGGGGTCTGATCTTGCTCTTGCTGAAGTGAACAGGAGATTTTCCATGTCTGTGAAAGAAATATCAGCCCCATGACCTCAGGCACATGGAATCTAAAAAGAAGAAGATTGAGCAAAGAGCATTTAGGTAAAGAGCTTTCAAGCAGAATCATACAGCAGTAGCAATTAGAGATGAGAAGAACCTGTCAAGTCCTTTTTAGTCCATCCATCCATTAGGGCAGGATTGTCCCCTACAGCATTGTCTATTCTTTGTCCAAGAAGTGGCAGCTTTGAGGGAAGGCCACGATAGTAGCAACCAGTATTGCCATTTAAACAGACAGAGCTATACAGAGATTTAACAGGAGAGACAACTGGAGCCAACTCCTGTGTCTTTAACAGAGTACAATTCCATGACAGTAGGGCCAGAGATGTTGGGGCTTGATCAGATCAGCTGCCTCCTGTTGCAGGTGCTGCTCTCATTGGCTTGCAGGAGAATTCTTGCCCCAGCTATTTTCACATAAAGAGGAAATGTTAGCTGGGTGAGGGAGGAGTAAAGATGTGGCCTCCATTCAAAGGGGGTCTTGTTCCTGAAAGGGAAGACGTTCTACAGCATCTCCTTACAGAGGTGCTGCCCTGAAAAGAACAATAGTGTCCCCAGAGGTAGAAGGTTTTTTGTTGTTGTTTTTTTTGCTTCCAGTAGAACATCTTGCCATTAACTTTTGTTGCCCGTAGTATCTATGTTAGGGAGGGTATAAGAGATTAGAATAGGATGGGAAGACATCAGGGCCTACTGGAAAGAGAGAGAAGGGAGGTATTAGGAAACAAGAGAGATGATGGGGGGGAGGATCTAAAAAAGTTAGGTTAGGCTCTGAATAAACATCAACACTTCTCAAGCCTTTTGTGATCCAAATCTCCCAGCTTTTTTGAGGTTCACCCATCGTTAACAACATTTCCCATAACTTTCTCAGCCTTTCTGTTTATACAAGCTAGTGCTTTCTCACATAAAACTTGGAAACGAAAACATTAAAGAGCAGCTGGCGCCTCATGGAAAGCTAATAAAAAGTCTGTTTCCTAACAGTCCTGTTTCTATACCATAAATTTCTGTATTTCTCACTCCCCTCATTCTTCATTACTAAGGAAATTTGCATGAAAACAGTGACTTTGTTTATTAAGAGTTTATCTGCTCCTGCTGTTAAGTTGCCATCTGAAGTCATAATCTCTTGGGTGTGACATCACTAATATGTGCTCTGGAAATGATTTTGATGTCACAAACAGAGGATTAAAATTTCATTTGGGGAATAAACAGCAAAAGGGATTTTCTTAGTGCCAAATCAAAGTCTTTATCCAGTTTTAACAGAGGCAAAACTATCACCGACTTCAGTGCAACTTCCCTGAGTGAGAATTTAAGGATTTGGGCCTTAGAGAGGAAAGGTCTGTCTGTTCCATGTTGTTGAGTTAGTTAAAAAAAGTATTCAGAAAAAAATATATAAAATGGAATATTTGCCAGATTGGGGAGGGGATAAATCTTTGCAATAAATCATATTTGTAACTGGATTGGTAAGTTTGAGGACATTTGGATAAATCAAAGCATGCTGTCAGGAAAAAAAAAAACCAATGGGAGTTTATAGCATTTCATTAAATATTTCTTCTAACATCCAAGTATTTACAGAAGTTCGGCCAAAGCCAAAAGATATCCTCACCCACCGCCAAGCATATACAGTAAATAGTTTATGGATCAAATACTGCTCTCATATGTGTAACTCCTCTGACGTGGCAGCCAGTGCAATTCCACTGGCCTGTAGACTGTGTATTTATCGTAGCTGACCACATAACTTCAATGGAATTGCATCAGTGTAACAGAGTATAATCTGGCCCTACATATGCCCAATATTCTTCCAACAGTCTGTGGTAAGCATTACTTTACATGCCTGCCCAGCTTCCTCTGGCCGACCCACAGTCTGCTCTGGGCTGCTGCTTGCACACTGAGGACACGTCTCCAGTTCATGCCTGCATTCCATGATTGGGAGCTCTCTATTCGATTCAAATGCTACCACGGACCCCTGGTCTCCTGATATTTCAAGGACAGCAAGTATTTGTTTGATACCAGTGGTTACTATTTAGTATGATTTTCAACAGCAGAGAGAAGGGGGAGAAAAAGGAGGATGAAATTAATCTTCTTCCTGTAAATGGAAAGCAGAATTCCCCTCTCAGTTTAACCAGTGCAATTTCAAGGACTAATTTAGGGCTGGGCTGTGTATAGCCTCTTCCCAGAGACCTTGGAGATATTGTGACTCAGGAGGAACACTTATCCCTTTGAATATTACAGCATGTTTCTTTCTCTGCACAACAGCCAACTCCTGAGGCACTAGGCCTCTCAATCCTCTTCTTGGACTGATGCAGAATACACATCCTACTGAGCTCTTTGGATTTTACCCACCCTCCATATACCTATGCAAGACTCAGGGACAATTGTGTCTTTGAATGAGAGGACAGTTTGGCCCAGAATATTTTTCTCAGGTTTTCTGTAAGGTCTCCATAATTTTTATAATTCCGGGTGATTTACAATGATCGTTAACATGGTCATTTGAAGTTATATGTGTGTGACGAAAGCAACATGGCAAAGTTAACATTTTATTTTTCTTTCTGCTGCTCTCCCTTTTCTGACGTGGGAGAAAAGTTATAGCCGAAAGAAGAAAAAACGAATGAAAACGAAAGCTATCATTCACTTTACTGCATTCAGTGATCCAACCTCCCCCAAAACAGTGGGGAAACAATTGGTGCTTTAAACATTTTTTTTTATTTTGAAAAACCTAATTTATTGTATTTTGAAGATTTCCCACAACATATTTTTACATGGAAATATTCCTGTCTACATTTTTTGCAGGGGGAAAAGAAATGTCGTTTTTAACCCAGCTCCAGTGAAACAGTGGAGTTTCCTATGTTGTGTTCCAAAGATGTGTTAAGTCAGAGGATGAAAACAGCCATGTTGCAGATGCCCAATAAGTTTCCTGATGTCAGAAATATTTATTCCCCTGAATGTAACTACTGAGAGAGTGCAACACAGAAGTGCTTACGCGCTTCATTGAAAGGGGCACCCCACACTGGGGAGGGGTAATGGGCTCAATTCCTAAACATCTGCTCCCACACATTGGATATGGGGGGCATGGAGAGGGCTGCAGGAAGGTAGCTATTGATACCAGATCCAAAGCCACTAAGCTCCAAGGCAAGTTAAGGCAGCCTATGAACTGCTCTAACTTACACTGCTGGGATTACATCCCCTATCTTATGCCAATGAGGAGCAGGCATAGATGAATTCTGCTCCAACACCATGCCATCCCCAATGCTCACCTCTGGCCCTGCCCTTAAAACATTCCCCTTCCACGCACCCCTCCAAAACACTGGGAAGACTGGGGCAGAAATCAGTCAGTGTAGAGGCAGAATCCTTGAAGAAGGGGAATTCTTTGTTGGCCATCTCTAGATGCATTAAAATCCCTTCCACACTTGTGGGACCCAAAATGGCCTTAGCAGAAAATCCGGCTTTGTGTCTGAAACAGCCATTATGGCTTGACACACACAGCTAAAATGCATGATACTCTCTCTCCTGTCCTTCACACCATAATATAGTGCAGTGATGACTAATAGTCGGCCTGCACCATTGAAATGTTCAATTTCTCTCCAGTTTTCTATGGTACAATGTATAAGAGTTTTCATATTCCAATTTCCTTCGGTTTAGTTCCTTGTTCGGAGCCAAACAACTGTGTCTGTTTTAGTTGGAATCTGCATGTAATCCCATCATGCTATACTTCCTCTGTACGGAATGTGTGTTATTTAACAGGGCAGCTTTGATTGTTTTGGAGAGATGCTCATTTTTTTGGAAAGAGAGGAGAAAATATCGACGTTAGCTGGCTGCTTTTGCCTATTTTTTCTGGCTGTTCTTTTTCCTCTTTGTATAAAATGTCAGATACTTTGAACTAAGCAATTTTTCAAGAGTGGCACAGTGCTATTGTCATATGCAGCTTGATTAACAGAACTGGGTAACTCAGTTCTGTCATGTAAAGCATGTAGTAAAGCCAGATACATACAATGTACAGAGGTGGCCAGACTCTGTTCTAAGTTACACGAGTGCACACCCAACAAAGTCAACAAGAATTTGGTCCAAAGAAATTAACAACAGGAAGAGGCTCTCAAGTTCCTTTTACTGTTCTGTTACTTATCCCTGTAACATCTTACCCAATACCACTATCATCTGGAGCTCGCTGAGAAACAGTTTACTCATCCATGAATATGTTTGAGAGTTAATTTCTTTTTCACTTCAAGCCAGGACAAGTAAAAATTTTGAAAACATTCATAAACTAAATGAAATGTTTCAATTGACCTGAAAATAATTTAATTTGATAATTTCCAAGGAGTTAGTTTGATTTAGAATTGTATTAAATCTCCTTTTAATTTAAATTCCTAAACAAAAGTCATTTCAATTTGGAAAATTGCAATATTTCATTTTGAAAATGTCTAATGAATCATTTACACAATTCTGAAATGTTTTAAAAGATTTTTTTGAGCTTGGAAATTCCATCAAACCCCGTCCTTTTTGGGGAATGGCTTCAGTTTCAACTGAGTAGTATTTTTTAATTAAAAACAATTCATTGAAAACATCCTGACCAGCTCTACTATCATAAGAAGTTAAAAGCAGCTTCCCCCTCACATAGTTCTGAAGATAGCTCTTCAACATGCGGGTAGACAAAGAATATACAAACAAGGAATACAACTGAAGGCGACTCTGAGGCATGACCCTTTTTTTTTTTTTTTTTTTTTTGAGAACTGTGCGGCTTCCTCCTCTTTCCCCAGTGCTTCCTCAGATTCACTCTAGGACATTTCCATTTTCTCAGAACAGTGCTAGCATTCCCTATAAGAATTGCTATTGTTCATATAGGGCAGGGAAGAATGCACCCTTTTTCTTTCCTTCTAGCCCTGGTTTTTCCATTTCCTTACTTTCTACTCAAAGTACAGTGAACGTTCAAGGTCTTCCTCCCACCTGGCTCTCTAGGCAGTTTTAATTTAGCCATAATTTCCTTCTCCTCTAAACCTCTAATTTTTTCCTGAGTCTATATTATCAAACCCTTATGCCCTCCTTCCTTTTTATTATTCTAGACATCGCAGCATCATTCTGTTTGTTCATTAGGACACTCTTCCACCCACGCCACACAGCCAGTATTCTCAACCTCTGCTCCGCATAAATGCTCTTCATCTTAGCATCAGTCTAATAATTATTACTTACAGAAGCTGCTTTTTACACTTCTTCATTAGAAGCCCTCATCACTCCTTGGGGCTTTAAATGTTTTATAATATATATTCCTCCCGTGAGCAGAGGACAGACTGCTGTCTCAGCAACAACTGCTACTGGAACCGTTGCTTATTTCACTTTATAAAAAGATCAACACTTGTTCGGCAGGAGCCCATCCTATGTTCTGGGTATCCTTATAGCCAGGAAGATTAGAAAATCATCAGTGTCAACAGTAAGAAATAACAATGGTTCTTCCTGCCATCCATCCCCGACTCACTTCCATAATGTTCCAAACAACAATTACAGTGTCAAATAAAAAATAGGTCTATGTAGCACTTTAAAGACTAACAAGATGGTTTATTAGGTGATGAGCTTTCGTGGGCCAGACCCACTTTCTCAGATCAAATAGTGGAAGAAAATTGTCACAACCATATATACCAAAGGATACAATTAAACAAATGAACACATATGAAAAGGACAAATCAAATTTCATAACAGAAGAGGGATGGGGGGGGGGGAGGTAAATGTCTGTGAGCTAATGATATTAGAGGTGATAATTGGGGAAGCTATCTTTGTAATGGGTAAGATAATTAGAGTCTTTATTCAAACTTAGGTGTAAAGTTTCGAATTTAAGCATGAATGACAGTTCAGAGGATTCTCTTTCAAGTGTAGTCTTAAAAGGCCTTTGAAGCAGGATGCAGGTAATCAAGTCATTGAGACAATGTCCTTTCTGGTTGAAATGGCAAGAAACTGTTTTTTCTTTGTGATCCTGTCTAATATCTGTTTTGTGGGCATTGATCCTTTGGCGAAGTGTCTGAAAATCCCTCCCCCTTCCAAGGCAACTTTATCCTGCTAAGTCTTCCTGAAGAATAAACCTTGAAACCTGACCAGAAAAATCTCACACACAGACCATTGAAGATCAAGGGAGAACTGAATTCCTCCCCAGCAGTGCCCTCCCTTTTATTGCGAGGGGACTTCTGCTCAGGCACCTTCTCCCATCTCAGCTGCATAGTGAGGCACAGAGAGAGGCATTCTCTGTGATAACCAGGTTCCAAACAACTTAGGTTACAACTGGCATCAGCTATCAAATTCTCCTTCAAGAAGCCTTTCTGCTTGACATGTTCATATACAGTACTAAATGGAAGATGGCTCACACTTATGTTTTGTCTGGGCTTGCCCAGAAGGAATTTTGCTGTCCAGCCAAGAAGCTGAGCATTGACCATAACTGTCAGCATCTTTCACATAAAGCATTTACAGAATCTACAGCCGTACCACTCACTTCATAGGAAGTTCATGTTTTCATGCCCTCTAGAAGACAGGGGATACACAGTCTGTTTTGTGTATTGATTTTCTACAGGGTATTTCTCAGTAGGCCAAAACTCCCACGTGCACAGAGCAAACTGATTTGGATTATTCCTCATTAGAACCAAGTTACCCAGTCGTCCCATCATTACTGCAGCGAACTAACTACAGGTGACTCCAGATTTTGTGAGCAGAAGGTAGGAGGCTCACGCTAATTAGTAGCAGGTAATTAGCTTCGTTAGCAAGGACTTAAAGGATTGAAGGTTTAACACCTTTGTTGTTTTCTTTGTTCAGTTATGAGGAGCATCACTTGTTTGCAGAGTTCTGTTAGATACAATTCTTTGTCCCCTTCTGGTAATATAACCTGTGCTGCACTCAGTTTCAATGGCAAACACTATTAAATGTTGACCTACTTAGTATCTTTTCTTGTACTAGATCCTATCCAAGTTCCTCATCTTCAACTAGAAGGTCTTGCTTAATCTTTCCACCACCTACTTCTCTTATTCGGCTCTATACATCATCTCACTACCTACACTTTTCCCTATCACCTCACTTGATTATTCCCCAAGTCTCCTTTTCCCTCCCACATTTGGTTTCATGCTGTCCCACTAAACATGTTTCTTGTCATCAGTGTCAACCATCCTCTTTCATCCTTCTCCTTTCCACTCTTCAAGAAACCCCTTGTCATTTACAATCCTCCCATTTTGCATCCCTTGAAATGTTCTCCTATGTTTTATTTAGGCTGCAGACACTGTAGGCATAGAACTTAAGTACCCTGTACAGTACCAGAGTTCTCTTACACTTCTTAACACAGAGTGCTATGAAACGGATAGCATGCCATGTCCTGTGGGATTGGCATCTTAAGCCTCAGAACCCGATGAGTGTCCACTCTTCTATGTCCAAATTGTGGAGAGAAGCACCAACCCATTTCATTCCTCTCAAATGCTGGTATCTTCCAGGAAACAATGAAAAAAACTCCCTCGATCCAACTTTAAAAGAACCACCAGGGACCTTCTTCTCACCTCTGAAACAGCAATGATGCAGTGCTGTCAATTTTTATGACGTTATCATGACTCTTATGACAACTATTGTTTTCCTTAAAGCCCCAACTCCTGGAGTCAAATAGATATGTGATTATTCAGCTTTCATTTTTAAAAAAAGGAGTTTCTAGCCCTGGGGTTGTGCAGAAAGCTTCAAAATGTGACCCCATCACACCCTTAAAGCTTTATATAATCTCATGATATTAAAGCCAATCTCAGGATTTTTGAACATTTGGGATTGGCAATACTGATGACAGCCTCCACTATAAGAACCAGCTACAAGGGCAAGCAGTAAGGCTCTTCTGACTAATTAAAACGTGTTCAGATTTCTTAATGCAGATCTCCTTCTTGAACCTACTGAAGTTTCTGCTATACCAGGGGTAGGCAATCTTTCAGAAGTGGTGTGCCAAGATTTAACTTATTCTCAGATCTGTGTGCTGGCGGGAGAAAGGGGACAGGGGAAGAGACAGGCTGGGTACGGTGACCATGTTTTCTGAACCAGGGTGAGGAGAATGGACAGGGTTTCCCATAGGCCAGATTTATTTTTCTGGGGTGCTAGAGTTACTGGATTTTATGGATCCCCTTACGGCCTGGGGTAGTGACAAAAATGAGGGGTTCAGTGTGCAACACAGGGCTGCCAGAAGTGAGATAGGGATGGGGGTGCAGGATCTGGGAGGGAGGTGGGGCACAGAAGGGGAGCGGTCGCGAGGTCTGGGTGAGAGGTAAGATACAGAAGCAGGTTGGGAGTAGAGTGTCTGGCCAGGTGGAGGGAGCAGGAGCAAGGGAGGGTGAAGTGTGTGGCCAGGAAGAAGGGTGTAGGAGCAACAGTGGATGCAGGAGCAGGGTGGGGGTAGGTGTCTGGCCAGGCCAGGGGGGAGGGTGCAGAAGCAGGATGGGGGTAGGGTGTCTAGCTAGGAGCAAGAGTATCTGGCCAGGAGAGAGGGTGCAGGAATAAGAGAGAGTGTCAGAACAAGCTAGCAGTGCGGGGTCTTGGGTGGGAGGGAGGTGAGTGAGAGGGACTGGGGTCTGGACATGAGGGGGGACACTTATCTGGTTTCGCACCCCCTTACAGCAACTGCAGTGGCTACTCTGAGGCCAGCCCCAGAGCCCCCACTGCCACACAGTCCAGGCTAGCCCGGGAGACCTCGCTGCCACTGATGTGGCCACACCCTAGAGCTGCCTCCTCCCACCACAGCCTCTCCAGTGGCTGAAAATCGGCTTGTGAACCATAAGTTACCGACCCCTGTGCTACACAAATGAAGCAATCAGGAAATTGTGAGGAAGAACTGGGGAGAGGGAGCTTCTGGGTCTGCACACAGCAACAAGAAAGCAGCACACATAAAAATAGTTTCACCACCATTATCCACTTTTCTTCTAGCCAGCCTACTGCATTAATTCGAACAATCTGTTTTACTTTGTGGAATTTTGCCCTCTCTTTTAGGTGAGCAGAGATCTGTAGCTCTGCATGCTAATCCTTTTCGATTTCAGTTCTGATGCTTCTACAATGACAGTATGTTTCAAGACTACTGCATAAAAGCCAGAAAAAGTACTGAGGCAAACTTCTCTGTTATACTTCTGTAACTCCAGTGATGGCTGTGTGGGGGTTGCAGATATATATCTGTGCAGAATTTGCCCCACTTTATTTTGGTTACACAGGGGCTACGTCTAGACTGGCATGATTTTCCGCAAATGCTTTTAACGGAAAAGTTTTTCCGTTAAAAGCATTTGCGGAAAAGAGCGTCTAGATTGACATGGACGCTTTTCCGCAAAAGCACTTTTTGCGGAAAAGCATCCGTACCAATCTAGAAGCGGTTTTGCGCAAGAAAGCCCCGATCGCCATTTTTGCGATCAGGGCTTTTTTCTGCAAAACAATATCACATTGTCTACACTGGCCCTCTTGCGCAAAAGCATTTGTGCAAGAGGGCTTTTGCCCGAACGGGAGCAGCATAGTATTTCCGCAAGAACACTGACAATCTTACGTGAGATCGTCAGTGTTCTTGCGCAAATTCAAGCAGCCAGTGTAGACAGCTGGCAAGTTTTTCTGCAAAAGCAATTGCTTTTGCGGAAAAACTTGCCAGTCTAGACAGAGCCTGTATGTTTATGTCTTCTGTGAAAGGGTCAGAGGGCACACCATCATACCATTCCACTGACCTCATTTTTCCAATTCCTCTCACAAAAGCCATAAAGAAGGGTCTGGACAGCTGATAACATTTGTATACTGAGTTATGAAGCCTCTCTCCTATGTGTCATTGTATTAAATTACCTCAGGTTAGTGGTGACTACGTGTCATTACAAGCAATTCCTACATGAAATAAGGATGTGTTTCCAATGAAGAGAACCATCACAACTGACACACATGCTAACAGCCTGAATGGAAAGGCCAAAGGTTGAATAAGCTTTAGAAGATGAACTACCATCTCATTCCCTCAAATCACTCTGGTGAGACAGTGCAAAGAAGCTTTCACTTGCGCCATCAATGTTCTTTCTTCTCATTAGAAAAGAGCATCTCATTGACCTGGGCTGAACAAAATTCACTTTGGGGAAAAACAAGTGAACTAGAAATCATCCAATGCCAGTAAATAATAAACAAACACACACCAAGAGGGAAGGAGTATGCAATCGTCTATTATGCAATAACATACAAAGTCAACCAGTAATAGTGCACCATTAGCAAAGCTTTTGAGACTTTAGCAAAAAAAGTGTGAGGGACTATGTCCCGCAGTATTCTTGCAAGCAAGTTAAGGAAGTATGGATTGGATAAATGGAGTGTAAGGTGGATAGAAAGCTGGCTAGATTGTCAGGCTCAACAGGTAGTAATCAACAGCTCATTGTCTGGTTGGTGGTCAGTATCAAGCAGAGTACTACAAGGGTCATTTCTAGGGTCAGTTTTGTTCAACATCTTTATTACTCACCTGGACGAGGGGATGGATTGCACCCTCAGCAAATTTGCAGATGACACTAAGCTGGGGAAGAGGTAGATATATTGGAGGGTAGAGATAGGGTCCACAGTGACCTAGACAAATTGGAGGATTGGTCCAAAAGAAATCTGATGAGGTACAACTAGGACAAGTGCAGAGTCCTGCCCTTGGGCTGGAAAAATCCCAAGCATTGTTACAGGCTGGGGACCAACTGGCTAAGCAGCAGTTTGGCAAAAAAAGGATCTGGTGATTACAGCGCATGAGAAGTTGGATATGAGTCAACAGCATACTCTTGTAGCCAAGAAGGCTAATGGCATATTAGGGTTCATTAAGAGGAGCATTGCCAGCAGATCTAGAGAAGCGATTATTTCCCTTTATTTGGCACTGGTGAGACCACATCTGAAGTATTGCATCCTTACAGAAAGGATGTGGACGCATTAGAGAAAGTCCAGCAGAGAAGAATCAAAATGATTAGTGTGCTGGAGCGCATGACCTACGAGGCGAGGCTGAGGGATTTGGGTTTGTTTAGTCTCCAGAAGAGAAGAGCGAGGGGGGATTTGATAGCAGCCTTTAACTACCTGAAGGGAGATTCCAAAGAGGATGGAGAGAGGCTGTTCTCAGTAGTGTCAGATGACAGAACAAGGAGCAATGGTCTCAAGCTGTAGTCGGGGAGGTCTAGGTTGGATATTAGGAAAAACTATTTCACTAGGAGTGTGGTGAAGCACTGGAATGGGTTACCTAGGGAGGTGGTAGAATCTCCATCCCTAGGTGGTTTGTAAATCCTGGCTTGACAAAGCCTTGGCTGGGATGATTTAGTTGGGGTTGGTCCAGCTTTCGGCAGGTGATTGGACTCAATGACCTCCTGAGGTCTCTTCCAACCCTAGGATTCTGTGATCAATGTCAGAATTAAAACCTCTCAAGACAAATCACTATATGCTTCAAATTTGATGTTAGACTCAGTGGATGCCCTCTGGTCTGTAACAGGCTTTCAATACAAGTCCCATGAATGCTGCTCCTAAAGGACATGGGGACTGTACTGGGGGGGAGGGGAAGAGTTCCCACACTGCCACCTTGATTCTCTGCGAGGCAATGTACGACCCCCTGCTGCTATTCACTCCAAGTGGATGGGTAGGGCCATGTCACAGGTGAGAACCAAGGGGGATTCCCATGATGCACTGTGCCTAAGACCCCATGTTTCCTGAGGGCAGGGCTGGCTTAAGACAGCTAGGCCAATGACTGCAATAGGAACAGAGACTGCACATTAGGAAAGCCTGTGTGGTGTTGCTTCTGTGGGCGTACAGAAGATTTCAGCATTCAGAGCTACCACCCTCTTGTGTTTATTCTAAAATTCCTTTAAAATTGTCTAATAGCAGAGAGAAAAATGCCTTCCTCACCCTCACATACTGTCCCACCCCCCGCCATAGCACAACCTGGTAACCTCAGACTGTACAATGCCACTTGCCATGCAGTTTTTAAAACGGAGACATTCAAATATTTCACTCTCCAACCTCAACCCTTTCCCCTAGTATCAAAGTTCCTCTCTCCAGATGCCACTTGTTTCCCTTATGCTGGAGGTGATCATATGACTGCCAGATTGCCGATATCCCTGAAAGATAATTAGGGAAGGGGTAAATCAAGTAGGAGAAAAATGTAAAAAAAAAAAAAAAACACCTTTGATTGTAGTAGCCATGTTACATATCACTTGTATTGCAGCAACACCCTCAGATGGGACTTTAAGATTAGGGACTTAACTCGCTGTGCCATGTGCACATAAACAGTAGAAATGACAGCCCTCAGCGTTTGTTTACCTGCAAAGAAACAAATTTTTCCTAACAGGCTGGCCTATTGAGATTCTGTGTCTGTTTAGGGTAGATTTTTTCTAAAGTCTAAAGCTGGTTTTGCCACAAAGATCTAAATAAAACAAAGATTCAAATAAGTCTGGATGAAGTTTGGCTAAGGATTAGAACTGAGGCAACGGAATCTTTCAAGTCTCCAGTACCTTTGAAGGTATGCCCAACTAATTGAAGACAGACATGATTTATTTTTGAGTTACATTCGAAGTAACCTGAAAAGGGAACATAAAAATGGAAACCACCATAGAAATATGCTGTGAATGTTCCCACTAACCAGGCAGTGAAAGGTATTGAAAAAAATCATTTAAAGTCCCAAAACATCCACTGGCTTGGTCCCAAGTTTGCGGCTGATGCGCCAAAATGTATCCTTCTGGGATGTTCTGATGTGACAGATACTGGAAAATTCCTTTGTAGTTGCATATTGATGGTCTGTAGAGCCTCCATATTCAAAATTGCTTTCGTTTATTCGTGTTTGCATATGGGGTTGTTTTCAGAGCTTTTCAAGCACCCCCAGTCAGCATATATTCCTGTGGTTGTTTCAGTATACCCATTTCCTTTGCAAATGCCCTTTAAAAGTACAGGATTTTCAGGGTCCTCGTGCATTTTACTTTATTATAGGGCAGGGGGCCCAACAAACTTGCTTGGCCCCTGGCAAGGGGTGTCTGGGGTGGAGGCTAGCTCCGTGCACTCCTGGAAGAGGTGGGACCTTCAGCAGAAGGGGCGGGGCTAGGACAGGCAGCCAGCCCTCAGCGCCACCTGGAGTATACCATGCTGGCCACGCCCCATCCTCCAGCCAGCCCCGAGAGCTGCCCTTTGGCTCTCTGACAGTGATTTAAAGGAGTCACGGCTCCAACCGCTTTTCCTGCTGCAGTAGTGGCAGCCAGGCATGCTGAGCCCATTTTAATTACCAGGCCCTGGAGCAACTGTCCACTTTGTGTCCCCATCAGCGGGCCTGTTCCAGGGGGACTAGAATGCATCACCAACTGAATGCCAGCAAATCAATCTAACAGATTTTGTGTAAAGGTAAATCTTTCACGTGTTCAAGAAACAGAACTTTGCTAGATAGCTAAGCAGAAAGCGCTACATTTGTTTCTCTCACGTAGAGCTGTTTTGCTGCTTAGTCAGCTGTTACAATAACATGCAAAACCTTTTCTAAGAGAATTGTGGTAGAAAATAGCTGATCAGTAAGTCAAAATGTCAAAACTGTCTGGGTAGGTGGAGGCACTAACAGGAAAGCAGGAAACCTAGTCTGTAAGTTTAGAGCTTGTGGAAAGGAAACAGTTTCCATTCAACAAGAGACTGCAGAATAACACTGACATGAGGGCTTAGACAAAGCCAAAAGTCATTTTCTCTATCCCAATTTAATGATTTCTGCTTGCTGCAGCTTAGCACTCAAGGGAGGAAGTGTGGGTTTAGTCTACATTTAATGCTTTTCATTGTTTTTACTATTGGCTCCACAACTGTGAGGGGGAGGGGCGGAGAATATGAACATCTTGCACACACACTTGTGCTTATACATAAAAAATCCCCGACTGAAATCAAAACCAGAAAACTCTTAGCATTTAGCATGTTTGTTCTAATTTTAAAGTCAAGCTTGTTTAGAAAGGAACCACGAGCAGTGTAAACAGCTCGCCCTGACCATGTACAGACTTTTACTGCCAACCCTGTCAGAACACACTAACTCAGATTTACCTTTTTTTAAAAAAAGTTTTAAAGTTTGAAGCAACATAAATATAAATCATACAAGGGCAACATTCTCCTCTTAGATCCTCATTGCTGATCTCAGTCCAGCATTCACTTCTCTAAATGCCCAGGACAGTCTCACACAAAAAAAGAGCAACATAGATTAGATCTTCTATACAGACCTGAGAACTAAATCTGCACTAAAAATGGAAAGTAAACTAACCCCTTGGTCAATGCCCCTCATTCTGCTAGGGCAAGAAAGCTTTACATTTTAATTACAATGTAATGACATCGTAAAACAAAAATCAGCAGTGCAAAACAATGAGGAGCCCCTTTGGTGTACAAGTTTAGAAAGTGTAACATCCTCTGGGGTTTAGTTCAGTTCTAAAAAGAGAAAACAAACAACTCAAATAAAGTGGGTGTATCTCTAGGCACTTTAAACAAGCAGCAATTTGCTCTTCACATCTTCCGGTATTTGGCAGTGGCTGAGATCGCGTATCTACGGTCTGGCTAATACAATCATAGATGAAGACCTGTCCTTACATGGACATAGCTAAGCCTAAATCTCTGATTGTATTAGCTAGAACTGTAGATACAAGAACTCAGGCACTGCCAAATACTGCAATATGTGAAGGCCAAATTCATCACCAGGCAACCTATACCAGCACAGGACCTTAGGGTATGTCTACACTAGCCCCCTAGTTCGAACTAGGGAGGCTAATGTAGGCATTCAAACTTGCAAGTGAAGCCCAGGATTTAAATAACCCGGGCTTTATTTGCATGTTCCCGTCCGGCCGCCATTTTTAAATGCCACTAGTCCAGACCAACTGCTTGTGGCTATAAGTCCTTAGTTTGAATTACCTGTTACTCCTCCTGGAATGAGGGGGCTAGTGTAGACATAAGCATTATATGAAAAATAAACAATTTCTGGGTGACTTTGCAGTATCCAAATAGCAGAGTTGTTGACTTGTGTCCCACGACTTGAACTCGAGTCTGACTTAAGTGACTCGACTTGAGACTTGACTCGGGTTCGTTGTTTGTGACTTGAGACTCGACTTGAGACTTGCTAATTTTGTTAAATCAACCTGGTGAAAAAATTGTCCGAAAATGCCGATATTGATGGCTTGTACAAAAGTGTCTTGGCATTTTTTAAATTAAGACTTGAGACTCGACTTGGGACTTGAACTGTAGTGACTTGAGACTCGACTTGGACTTGACAATGATGACTTGAAGGCAACACTGCCAAATAGCTTAACTATGGTATATATAATCAGGAAATAAAAGTGTGGTCTGAACATAAACCTGAGAAGCTGAAGTTCCCAGATTCTTATCCCAGAGCTGATACCAAGTCCTTCTGTCACCAGAGGTAGACACTACAATCCTTCCTCCATTTCCCAAACAGTAAGTTATAAAGATAAAAATGTTTATATATCCCAAAGCAGTGTTGTAAGAATAACTCAGCTCTCGTTTCTAAAATGCTCTGAAAACTAGAAATGTTAAAAATTACACCAAGGGGAGTGCAAAACAGTCATAAGCATGTCATGAATCAGGAGAGTTTTAAGGAATTATTTTGAAGGAAGGTGAGGGAACTTTGTGTCTATTAAGTTGAGAAATTGTTCCAGTTAATGTACACAAAGTTCTCCCAGTCTCCTCTTGAAAAGGTCACATGCAGCCAGGGAATTCCTGGCTGAATGCACATTTGAGGAGGTTAATGTGTTATGTTTATTCTGCAAAAGAAACAGTAATTATTATAGGAGTGGGTGTACTGTGTTTTATGTACACTACATAAGGAGAAGAACAGTTGGCTCAGAGAATGGGAATTTCCCATTACTCTCACATTTTGCTGTCCACAAAGCAGGAGCACTTAGGTGCCATTTCATTCCATCCTTTCTCCTCTTGGTTATTTACAGCTGCCAAAAATTGATGTATGCACATATAGGTTGGACCTCCCTGATCCAGCATCCCCGGGACCTGACCAGTCCCTGTCCCAAACAAGGGAATTTGCCAGACCAGGGAAATTTGCCACCAGCTTCCTTGCCCATCGCTCCTCATTGCTGCCGGCTCCTTCTGGCTCAGATTCCAGTCCTGCTGCCACTGGTTAGGGCTGCAGCCCTGTTGCCACTGGACTTTGGTTGCTGCCAACACGCTCAGCCGTGGGCTCTGGCCCCGGCCCAGCTGAGGCTCCCAGGACTGGAGCTCCCCAGCCACTGCCAGGCCCTTCCCCTCCTGCCCCGCACCCCCCCACCCTGGCTGTGGAGCTCCTGGCAGCACTGCTGGACTCCCAGCCATGTCACCAGCTCACCCTGCTGCAGGGCTCCTGGCTGTGCCATTGGCCCCCTTCTACTGGGCTCCCAGACATGCTACCAGACCTTGCTGCTCCTGGGCTCTCTGGTCCAGGAACATCCATGGTCCTACTGGACCACAGATGTTGCCAGACTAGAGAGTCCCAGTTTAGGGAGGTACAGCCTGTACCTTTCTCCAAGAATAAAGAGGGAATACTCTGTATACAGGCAGTCCCCGGGTTACGTACAAGATAGGGACTGTAGGTTTGTTCTTAAGTTGAATCTGTATGTAAGTCGGAACTGGCGTCCAGATTCAGCCACTGCTGAAACTGATCAATTTCAACAGCGGCTGAATCTGGACGCCAGTTCCGACTTACATACAGATTCAACTTAAGAACCCCAGGCATCCCCAAGTCAGCTGCTGCTGAAACTGATCAGAGGCTGATTCCAGGAAGCCCCGGGGCAGGGGCTTCCTGTAGTCAGCCACTGGTCAGTTTCAGCAGCGGCTGACTTGGGGACACCTGGGGCAGAGCAGCTGGGGTGCTGCTGGGTTGGTCCAGTAGCGCCGCCGCTCCTCGGCGCTACTGGACCAACCCAGCAGCACCCCAGCTGCTCTGCCCCAGGTGCCCTGATTCAGCCGCTGCTGAAACTGATCAGCAGCGGCTGAATCAGGACTCCTGGGGCAGAGCAGCTGGGGTGCTGCTGGGTTGGTCCAGTAGCGCCAAGGAGCGGTGCTGCGGGACCAACCGGCAGCGCCCCACCTGCTCTACCACAGGCCCGGGGCTTTGCTCCACGTTTCCCTGGTCTGCTGGGGGGGGGCACTAGCTGCGCTCCCCCCCCAGCAGACCAGGGACACGGGGAGCAAAGCCGCAGCGGCGGCGGAGTCCCGCGCCTCCCAGGCTTTGCCACAGCAAAGCCTCAGAGGCGCGGGACTCCTCCGCCTCCCCGGTTTTGCTCCAGGTGTCCCTGGTCTGCTGGAGACGGTCCCCAGCAGACCAGGGGCACCCGGAGCAGCTTTTCTCGCCCCGGAGGTCGAGGTGGCGGGACCGCTGCGCTCTGGGCGGTCCCGCTGCCTGCGAGCTCTGGGGCAAGAAAGCCCCGTTCGTAAGTGCGGCGTAACTTGGGGACTGCCTGTACTGCTCTGACTGAGTGGGTCTCCCCTCTTCACCTCCTCAGTCATGGGTGTAAATCACCAAATATCCAATGTGTGCAAAAGGACTCCGCATGCTACAGGAAGGGATCCATCTGCTCTGCCTGAGCCCAGAAAAAAATAACGGCGTTCCACCAGACAGAAAACTAGCCGAGAGTGGAACTGAATAGAAGAATCAGGAGGGCCTCTTCTGGACTCACCAAGTATGCTTTCAATATCTTTCTTCATTCAGCTAATACGTCCAGGATTTGGGAATGAATAATAGGGATCTTTATAGTAGGCAGCAAGTGCCAGCCCTGAGCATGTGGCAATCTGAAAGTGGGAGGGTCTCACCATAACTGCAAGGTCCATACATGCCTTCAAGAAGAAGAACTCCCATTCAAGAGTCTCAAAATATTTTTGAAGAAATTAATTAAATCTAAATGCTCCTGTAAGGTTAGAATTATCCCTATTTAATGCACGGGGAAAACCAAGGGATAGAAAAGATGGAGACTCTCTCAAAAGATTTGACTCTAGTAATTTTGGGTGGTTCTGTATTTGGGCTCTTAATCTGATTTGCCTAGAGCCTTGTTTACCATAATTCTTGGTGAGTTAATTGTAGGAACATAGTTAGTGCTCCATATTTCAGACAAGTGCGGCCCTACGTACCACAGTCTATTGGAGGAAACTTTCGAAAGAACTGCCATTAGTTACTTACCCAACGTCACACAATGAATTTAAGAGAGCAGGAAATAAAAATCATATATCCTGAATCCCGGTCTTGTGCCTATCCTTGAGGAGGCAATGCCTTTTATGTTGTACTTGGTATTTTCCAAGACCACATTTAATATTTTATGTTTTCCTGTGATAATAAACTTTCAATCCTGCTAAGCACAGGAATGAGTGCTCTATACAGAACAAAATAACTGATTGAGAAGTTGAACTCCATCTTCTTGGTCCATTTTACAGTCTAATAATTCCTATAGGTTTATGTTTAAAAGGAAAGAAGAATTCCTGGTTTGAAAACGTTTTTTAAAAATGTTTTCCGGTGCCAAAGCTGACAAACACTGGAGCTCTTATGGAAAAGGCAGGAAAATGGAGCTGTTTGGGGGGGAAAATAAAATATTCTTTCATTTCCTTTTCTCTTCTCTTTTATACTGATGGCTATTAATTTTAAGCAGGTCTGGCATTTCACAAGAAAGGGGAGGAGACGCTTGTTCCTTCCTCTGAAATGTTTCCAATGGGCCTAGTTCTGATTCAAAATCAAACCTACTGAAGAAGGTGCAGCCATCTAGTCCAAATAAGGCCTATAGCTATAGGATTTGCAATATCATTTCAGACAGCCTACTGATTCATCTAGTTCAATAGATTTATTCTAAGAATGGCCCATATCATGCCTTTGGCTTCTGAGAAAGGTGAAAAGCCTCCATAATGCACCCAACCATATTTATATGGAAGAGTACTATAGGCTTTAATAAGGGCAAATAGGTTTGTCTAGATCGTGCTACTAAAATCCTAGAGAGATGTTTAGGGAATTATACCCTCTTTATATTAGAGAAACATTGCTGTTATAGTCTACTAGGAGATTTACACAGTGTCGCTCGGGTCCTTAACTCAATCGAATTTTGTTTTTTGGAAAGTAAAATTAAAATGCACATGCTTCATGTATGTCATTGCTTTAGGGTGGAGCTGGCGATGAGGGGTTCAGTATGCAGGCTGCCCCAGGATGAGAAGACTATTCCAGACCTCTCTCATTGCAGCAGCTTGGGGGCAGGTGAGAAGCACCTCTCTGTGGCTGTGCAGCTCCAGCAGGCACAGCCAGGAGTGGGGTGCATGTCCATCGGCTACGGCAGGCCTAGCCAGAATGAGGAATGCAGCAAACTGTGCACTTCCCCCTTGCTCCCTGATGAAGGGGAACAGCCAATAATGTCCCTGTACAAATCAGAGGGAGGAGCTTCATCCCCCGCCCTCCGGTCCTCTCTAAAGGGTTCCAGGGGGTGGGAAGCTCGGGGTTTGGGCAGTCTTGGGTGGGGGTATGTCCCCCAGCCAGCCCCTTTCACCTGCCTGGTGATTTGGTCTCTTTTCCATATGGTTGTATAAGAATCAATCCCATTTCTGCATAACCTTACCTTGCTTTAAGTTATGATCAGAGGAAGCCGTATACCAAATGTGGTAGTCCTAGCTCTTACCATTAGGAATTCTTAGACATACAGAGAGACGGATGGACAAACAAACTCTCTCAAATATATAGTAGATACGTAATAGTTAAAATCAAAGGAATCCAGAACTCTTGGGCTATGTCTACACTCGCAGCTTCTTGCGTAAGTAATATGGAAATGAGGCTAAGCGTGGAATATCGCCGAGCCTAATTTGCATACCTAATGAGCCACCATTTTTTTCAGAAGAGGCTCTTGCGCAAGAAGGAGTGTCTACACTGCCCCTTCTTGCACAAGAAAAACCCTCTTGCGCAATGCCATTACACCTATTACTTTTCAGGAAGAACGGCATTGCGCAAGAGGGTTTTTCTTGCGCAAGAAGGGGCAGTGTAGACGCTCCTTCTTGCGCAAGAGCCTCTTCCAAAAAAATGGTGGCTCATTAGGTATGCAAATGAGGCTCGGCGATATTCCACGCTTAGCCTCATTTGCATATTACTTGCGCAAGAAGCCATGAATGTAGACATAGCCTTGGTGTCTGATCCAAAGAGCTATTTACTGAGCATCCACCACTCTCACTGTTTTTCATATGAGATGCAGATGCTCAGTATTTTTCACAATCAGGCTTGTAATGTGTAATGTTAACCTTTAAAACTATATGCGTTGATACCAAAATATAGAAATACCCGGGAGAAGCACGAGGAGCTAGGGAGATTAAATGGAGCAATTAAAGGTCAGATTCGAATATTTTATAGTGCATGAGGCTACACAGATTAGCAATCTGCCATGGCCTTAAATGATGCCCCACTGCAGCTGAACAACTGAGAAAAATGAAAGACCAGCAGGAAAACAACAGAGCTAGAAGAGGGGACAGTAAAATAAAGAAGGAGCATGATTTACACATCTGCCCTTGAATTTCTAATCTAGATAATGCTCCCTCCAGCCCACCCCAAGTAAAAAAAGCAGCATGTGGCATCTATAGGAGAAGCATTAACTGTGACACACAGACAGATGTGCATATTGGAGGAAGAGAGTTTAATTCTTTTTAAGCTTGCCAACTAGACATCCTGATTTTTGCAGGAAAGGGGAGGAATCAAACACTATAAAGAGCGATTATTCCCCTAATCCTCTCCCATCACAGCCACCTTGCTTAAACAGAAGACAATACTTCCACTCTTAACTCACTCAGCGTATGTCTAGACTACAGGCTTTTGTTGACAGAGGCTTTGTCAACAGATACTGTCGACAAAGTTTGTCGACAAAGAATGTCTAGACTACATCCAGTTCTGTCGACAAAGCAAGCCACTTTGTCGACATGAGAGTGTAGACGCAAAGGACAGTGTAGATGCAATAACACCTTCTGTTGACAGAACTCTGTCGACAAAAGGCGTTATTCCTCATAGAATGAAGTTTATTGCTGTCGACAAAACTGCCTAGTTCTGTCAACATTATGTCGACAGAACTCAGCAGTAGCGGAGATGCAGGTATAGTTTTGTCGACAAAAGGCCACTTTTGTCGACAAAACCCTGTAGTCTAGACACGCCCTCACAGATTCTTTATCTAATGCTGCATAACTTCATTGGCGGTTGTTTTGGCTGGAATTAGATGGACCCATCTTGCCCTTTTATATTCTGTCCCCCCAGATTTTACGGCACTTAACTCTATTTCATCACTTCCCAAAACTTCTGCGTTAATGGCAAACTTTAAATCAAACCACCAAAGCAAAAAGTTATACACATTCAGTCCGATTCCCTGTCCAATCTTTAGTGTTTGTATAGGGAGTATACTACATTTATTCAGCACCATTCATCTCAAAGAACACCAGAGCACTTTACAAACTGTACCGTGAAAAATCATCTGCCAATAAATGCAGAAACCTATAGGGTGAAATGCAACCAATATGCAACAGTGAGCACACAATACTATAAGAACCAATCCTGCTCACTTTACTTATGGCAAGTAGCTTCACTGACTGTAGTGGACTATTCTGGCAAGAATAACTTAACCCCATCTGAGGACAAGGGAATCTTGTAGACGGAGCTTGGTCCTGCCTTGAGGGTGGGGGGCTGGACTCGATGACCTCTCGAGGTCCCTTCCAGTCCTATTATTCTATGATTCTATGATTCTTACTCAAATGACATTCTAGATGGCAGAATGTAATTACCTGATCTCTGTTATGCAGCCAGGACACAGGATAATCCCCCTGTGATTCTATGAAAAGTGCTGTAAAAGCGTTGATCAGAACTTCAGTATATTGCTGGGGTCTTCATACTTTTCCAGTAGTATAGATCACATCTTAATAGAAAGGGAAGGGATGATCTCCTGGACCATGGACCATCTCCCTTTCCAATCATGAGTGCACACAACTACTCCTACAGCAGTTAATTTACATGAAAAAGTGAAACTAGGAAAAGTTTAGCTGTGAGCCTAAGAACATAAGAATGGCCATAATGGGTCAGACCATTTCCTGTCTTCCAACAGTGGACAGTGCTAGATGCTTCAGAGGCAATGAATAGAACAGGACAATTATTGAGTGATCCACCTCCTGTTGTCTAGTCCCAGTATCGGGCAACCAGAGGCTTAGGGACACCCCGAGCATGAGGTTACATACATCCCTGGCCATTTTGGCTAGTAGCCATTGAGGGGCCTTTCCTCCATGTATCTAATTCTTTTTTGAACAAAGGATTGTTAAATGGTTAGCCGACCCTTGACAGTGAATTCCACTGGTGGCCTGCTGTGCCAGGATGGAATAACCACGCTTGCACGTGGAGATGCTGGCAGGCCAGGTGGTGGGACCCCATGGCTATGGGAGAACCTCATGGCCACGGCAAGACCTCACGGCTGCAGTGGGACCTGCAGCAGGACCCCATGACTGTGGTGGGGTGGGCGGGCTGGACAGCAGGCCCCGAGTGAAAACAGTTAACTAGTTAACTGTTTTAACATTCTTATTCTGAATCCCTTTGTGCTTTTCACTGTTTCACGTCCCTTGGCAACAAGTTCCACAGTTTGACTGTGTATGGTGTGAAGTACTCTGAACATCCTTTTGTTTGTTTTAAACCTGCTGCATGTCATCTATTATCTCCCTTGGCTCCTCATCTCCCCTCCCCTGCACAAATTCAGTTCTACCTCCCCATTCTTCTGCACATGCGAGGAGCTAATGACACATTGGCACAGAGTGGGCAAAATATTTGAACTTCACGCTCCCCACTTTTTAAAAAAAAGTGTTACACAGTATGTTTGTCCTATATAAGTGGAGAGGGAAAGGAATTTGGTGGTGTCTCTTGAATTCCCACATATGTGGGGCAAAGAATAAGATGACTAGCAGATGAAGGGCCGCATTTTCAAGAGAGGTCAGGGCTTGATTTTCAAAACCTCTCTGCCCACAACTAGGGCCAGATATTGGAGCCTATTTAGGCATGTAGACAAGGGCGGCATTTTTCAAAATACTCAGCAAACAATGTAACACTTAGAGTAGATTTTCCAAAGAGCCTCACTCTGCAGTCAATAAGTTCTTGAAAAACTGGATGCAACTTTGGAAGTCTGTTCCAAAAATGTCTACTGTACAGGTCAAAGGTACATCTAGACACTTTAGTTCCATCCATGTGATCATAGGCTAATTCAGTTTCACTATTTTTCTAAAACAAACAAACAAACATGATAATCGCAACCAAAACATTCCAAATCAGGAGAGGAGAGGAGAGGAGAGGAGAGGAGAGGAGAGGAGAGGAGAGGAGAGGAGAAAGAAAGAGAATCTACCTACAGATAGCATAGCGATAAAAAAAAACTATATAGAAAAAGGACTAGCCATTTAAATGGGCAAATTAAACAAGAAATAATGAGGCCTCACTTGGTTTCTGACCTTACGTTTCAAGTCAGAGCTTTCATGTGTGAGTGTAGGAACTCCAGGAAAGGGCCACATAAGGCCCTAATTGCCTCATTGTCTAATACAATAATTTTAATGGCCAGCTCCCTTCTAATGTAACTGATTTTATGGGTCTAATTTCTTTATATGGCCAAAACGCTTTTCTAAGTATTTTCCTAAATAGAATTTATTTTTATTGGCTGGAAAGCACGAGTGTTCAATCACTCCGTGCTTCACTGGCTTGAAAAGAAAAATAGTCTTAAAAGTCTGAACTTCTTCATACAGCAGTGTCTACATTTCACATTTTCTAACTGCAAATTCTGTCTCTATGAGGTTGTTCCTCCCCCTTTAGTAAAAAAAGCCATTTTAAGTTACAATCATTAAAGAAACAAATGCATTCTTCAAAAGTCTGTGTTATGATATATCTGTCATACACTAATAGCAAAAGAATAGTTCCATCAGAGAGGCTAATTTGAGATTCTGAGAACAAAATAACAGTAAAGTCCTCTTCAAGCAGCAACTCACAGTGTGCTTCTCATATCAATCTGCACTGATCTCTCTAGTGTACTTAAAACACTGTTAAAATTCTAAATTTAAGGGAGTTTCCTGGTCCTGTTTACTGGCTAGTGGGTTCTGTAGGGACATACTCAATCTAAGACTAACCGCAATATACAGACAGCCCCCTGAAGTAAGGTAATGTGAGATGTGCCTTTCTGTTTTAGGGAGCAGCCAGCTTTGTTTCTCTGGTTTTATTGTTCTTAATTCTAAGAAATAAAATGGTGTTGCTTTGCAACCTTCCAGAAAGAGTATTTATATTATTTACATAGCATCTCTGCTTGTATGCCATGAACGTAACTTTACCTCTCAAAATGGTTTCCTGGAGATGCAGACTCCTAGAAATGTGAAAAGGGGCATTATATGGAAAACAAGTAACTATTATATCGATGCTGCAGCAGCACCTAGACACAGCAATGTGTGATCAAGATCTCAGTGTTAAGCACTATATGGACTCATGTGAAAAGACCATCTCTGCCCCCAAAGACCTTACAATCTAAGTATTACACTCTGAAGCCCTGATCCTGCAAAATCTAATGCATGCATTTAAATGTACACATTGTTGAAGCTCCACTAATGTCATAGGATTACTTTCTTCCCTAAAGTTTAGTATGTGCCTATGTATGTGCAGCATTGGCACCTACATCTGTGGCAGGCCTGGACAAAATACAGCCTGCAACCCGAATCCAGCCCACCAAGCCACTGGATCAACCCATAGATGATGCGGGGAGCCCCAGGCAGACTCCCCACTTGCTTCACCCCACTTGCACGCCTCTCAGAAACGCGGCTGCAGGGCGGTTTCCCTGTAAAAACTCCGAACCCTGGAAGGGAAGGGGAAGGTTTCAAGTGCTGATCCCATCCACAGCACAATCCCATTGGTCAGTTTTGGGCCAAAAGCTGGCGGATGGGAGCTGCCTGTTTGAATAACAGGCAGCCACAAAGCACCACGCCCCCTCCTCTCTGGGCTCAGTTATTCACTCCTAGTTATTCACAAAGCACATGGCTGCAGCCTAGGGGGGAGGGGCGGGGAAAGGGCCAGGCTCCTTGCCTGCCTGCCTGCCTGCGAAGCTGCTGGCTGGTACATCTCTTGGCCAGAGCCTGCCTCTGGCACCTCAGCCCCTCCCTTCCCCAACCCTCTCCCCCCACTCCTGCCCATCTTCCTGCACCCCAATCCCCTGCCCCAGATCACAATCCCATTCTGCCCTAGCTCACAACCCAAACCCCTGCAATCCCTTCTTTACCCCAATTCCATGCCCTAGGTCATAACCCAGCCCCCTGCACCCCAGTCTAGTGCTCCAGGTCACAACTGCCTCCTTCATCCAAACTCCCTTCCAGATCCCACCCTCCCTTCTGCACCTCAGTCTCCCTTCTGCACCCAGCCTCTATCCCAGACCCCACACCTCCTCCATTAATATCATGGGAGAGTGTGGCCCTTGACCACTTTCCAAATTCTTGGAGTGCCCCCCCCCCATCAAAAATTATTGCCCACCCCTGATCTAAGTTGAAAAATTGGGACAGGGTGGAGAGGTAATGCCAGATGTCCTGATACTAAGAGGGCATCTAAGCAAATATAAGATAGAGGTTATATTTTATAAGCTTTACCTACATCATAGCAGCTATGAACAAGAGACAGGTTGCTCAAGTGGCTTACAAAGCTACATGACCACAAGAATGAGCCAAGTTCAGCTTTTCTCCTCAACGTCTAATTCCCAAGGCTGGCCAGCAGGGCACTGCAGTGGCTCCATTCCTCTCTACCTTATGGGGAAGGAGAAAGAAGATATACCTGCACTGAGAAGGGAACTATAGCCTATTTACCTAGCCCAGGATTGCCAGAGATGCAGTGTTTTATCCAGCAGGGAACATGGACATAACTAGAGGTGGCTCTAAACTAACCTCTGAATCCAAACTCTCCCAAACTTTCTCAAAGTTTGGGTCCAGACTTGTGGCTTACTCCCCACTCTAGTTAATCAATGGAATCCCTGCTCCACAGGATTTTCAGATGGTCTATGTTAGTGTTGCCCTATTGTCTTCAGGGAAGCCATGCCAACTTACACCAACTAGAAATACGTCCCAATGGGTGTATATTCTCCCTACCATTATAGCTGGCATTCATGGATATTAGATTGGCTGTCCTTCCCCAGCAGAGTTAGTAGTAACTCTGCTAAGTTTGTGACAGAGGGAAGTCCCTCCTTCCATAGGGGATGCTCAGAATGGCAAAGAGGAAAGGAGGAGGAGACTCCCATTTTCAAAGTTCTATTTGTTTATTTCCCTACAGTGGTCAGACAGCGCAGATCCCAAGCCTCATCCAGGGAAGTCGCAAGTTTAATTAAGGAGCCAGAATAATTAGCTCTAGTCTCACCAAAATACATCAACCCCACCTCTGTAGGGGAGTGTTAGTGAGATACGAAGGTTTTTAATCTCTGCATCACCAATTCAGGGCCAGCCCAGCCCAGTAGTGATTGAAATCTGGTGCTGTCTGATGACTACGCAGCAGTCTTTGAAGAGGGCCCGATGGTCTCAGCCTAATCCCCCCCATTTCCTGGCAAGTCGCCGTAAATGGCCAGGCACCGAGCTACCATCTCATCCCTACAGGTGATTCCCTCCAAGTCAGAGGTGTATCAATATCAATGGACTGTAAAGGCCCAAGGAGTCAAAGGTGTTAACGTGACTCTGTGAAGGTCCAATATTAATCAACATCAAACACGGTTTGGGATATTGAGACCTTAGCCTGCCTAGGACCATGGCCAACACACCCTTAAAAATCTTTGTAACCTATTATGAAAGATCCACAACAAAGAAGGCAAAACAGTTAAAGCATTTGAAATGTGAAGTATTAAGCAAGGCTTTCATTTCAACAGCATCCCTAGTTCCTTTTCCCTTTAACTGGCAAGAGTTTTACAAGTTTCTCTGACAGTTGTTTAGACGGCAATAACTCCTTTTTGGGGAAAAAAGAAGTGAGCTGAGATGGGCGGGAGCCTTTGTCATTGCTGCTGTTAAAGTCTTAGCCCATTTCCTAAGGCAACAGAACAAGACACATCAAAAGCCCCATCCTTGGCCCTGCCCCCTCCCCTACGTCTCCCCTCTTCTCCCTAAGGCCCTGCCCCATCCCAGCCAGAAGCACCCATGGCCCACAGCCCCCACCCTCCCTGAACCCTCGCACACAGGGTAGGCAGAGGGACCTAGCCTCCCCTAACTGCCCAAGCAGCTCCTAGCCCAATACGGCTCAGGCAGGGCCTCAGGGCCCAGCTATGGCAGGAGCTGCACAGACAGGTTTGGGAGCTACGATAGACCCTCCACTTGCCCCGGGCAGGGGGCCCAAAGGGGAGGGATACAGATTGGGAGCTGCTCTCAGCCCCTCGCCCCAGGCAGGGGTCCACCACAGCTCCCCGGGCTTCCCCAAGCCAGGCTCCAGCTGCCTGCATGGCTGGGAGGCAAAGCTTCAGGGGAAAGTGGAGGGGGAAAGGCCAGGGGCATGACCCATGATGAAAAGTGGAGGGGTCAGGCACATCCACTTTCAGAAAGTGAGGGCCTGGCCCCATCCTGTTCTGGCACCCCTGAGACAGACACACACACGAGGGGAGAGTAAAGAACAGCAAAGAGAGAAAACAGCTTCTGCTTCTGGTGGTGACTTTCACTTGCAACCTCACAGCTGGCGAAACACAGTCCCTGCCTATGGTCTGATCAGTCACTCACTCCGAAATCTGACACATTTGTACTAACACTAGGATGTGTGGGACATTGCTTTCAGCTGCCTCTTTCTGGTTACAGATGCATGGCACTCTTACGAAATAGACAGCCTTGACCAGCTAAACCAGGGTATGTCTATACTACCCTCCTAATTCGAACTAGGAGGGTAATGTAGGCATACCGCACTTGCAAATGAAGCCCAGGATTTGAATTTCCCGGGCTTCATTTGCATAAGCCGGGCGCCGCCATTTTTAAATCCCGGCTGGTTCGAACCCCGTGCCGCGCGGCTACACGCGGCATGAACTAGGTAGTTCGGACTAGGCTTCCTAGTTCGAACTACCGTTACTCCTCATTCCATGAGGAGTAACGGTAGTTCGAACTAGGAAGCCTAGTCCGAACTCCTAGTTCGTGCCGCGTGTAGCTGCGCGGCACGGGGTTCGAACCAGCCGGGATTTAAAAATGGCGGCGCCCGGCTTATGCAAATGAAGCCCGGGAAATTCAAATCCCGGGCTTCATTTGCAAGTGCGGTATGCCTACATTACCCCGCTAGTTCGAACTAGTGGGGTAGTGTAGACATACCCCCAGACCCTTACTGATCAGAAAGCAAAAGGAGGGGACAGAAAAGAGGAGAAATAAGGTGGGAAGGAAAAGAACACTCTTTTCTTTTTCTTATCTTTTAGTCAGCCAGTCTCATGGGCTAGAGGCAGCCCATGCCTGCTGATAGTAGGGGGACACAGCCCCAGAACTTGAGTCACACTCCCCCCCACACACACATGTAGCCCCCTCTCCCAGAAAGCAGGACCCTCCCCTCAGCCTCTAGTGGTTCCTCCTGCCTCTCCCTGCCCTTCGCAGCTCCCAAGCTCTGCTTCTCCACAGGAGGCCCCCGCATGCCACACCACATCCTCTGTCATAGTCTCTTAGCTTCCCCCCCCCCGGATTCTCTTTTTGAGGACCACAGAAAGGGAGTCACAGGGGGGAATAGCCCATCTCATTGTTTCACCCATCAGTTAGGCCTAGTTTCCGGCACACCACTTTTCAGTTCCACCCAACAGCCTCCCCCTCCCCTTTTCTTTAATTACTAAACACAATCTTAACACAGTCCTTGAATTTTATCATTAAGCCTCTTTGTTCAGACTAATTCACTGGGTCTCCCCCCTCCTCTTTCCTATTAACATGTGCTGTTATAGGTTATTGTGACCGCTTATGAACTTACACTCACTTCTTTACAGTTGAGCTCACACTTGGACAGTCCTGTTTTTTGCTATTCTGTCCTCTGTGGATAGGAAACAGGACACTTGTAGGGCCTCTCTTTTTCTCTTCAGACCAGAGGTGAAAGTAAGCCAAGGCACCCTGGTGCAGCACTCCGTCAAGAAAAAGCCACCAGTTGGGGCGCTCAGCTTCAGCTGTTCCCAGCTGGGCCCCCAGGACTCTCCTTCAGGCTACCTTGCTAAGCAGCAGATAACCAGGCAGGTGAAAGGGGCTGGCTGGAGGTGTGTGTACCACCTTCCTCCCTCCCTCCCCAAATCTGGGGCTGCCCAAACCTTTAGGCTGCCCCTGGCACCTTTGGGGGGGGGGGTAGCAGGGCTGCAGCCATGAATAGTGGGATGTCGTCTTCTCCTATCAGGACGTGAGGGGAAAATACTCCAGTTGTGTCTTCCTCTCGCTCCTGGCTGCTGAGGGGCGGGCAGAGGAGGAATGCAGCAAGCTGTGAACTTTCCCCTCACTCCCTGAGAGTCAGAGGAAGAAGAGGTGGCCCAGTATGTGGGCTGCAGACCTCTCTCCGCCCTCCCAAAATGGCACCCTCCCCCAGCACACTCACCCCTACACCCCTCATCTCTGACTCCTGAACCCCTATGTCCCCCTGCCCCAGGCCCCCTATGCACTAAATGCAACTGTCCTCTATTCTTGAGGTACCTGGATGACCACCCTCTCTCCAGCACTGTCAACTTAGCATTTCACCAGCACTAAATTTACTTCCCCAATATTTTTGCTCCCCCCCACATCGCTACCCCTCCTATAATTTAATTACAACTGTTCAACCCGTAAATAGTTCTCCATTTCCCTCGCGCCTATGGATGCCCTTGCCTCTGACACTGCAGATTGCACACAGACAGCACAGGGCATAGGGTTGCTTTTCTTTGAACTGAAGCAGTTGTGGAATTCAACAGTCTTCCGGGTGACTGAGCAACCCGATGTAGGCTCACCTCTGTAATAGGGGGAAGGGGCTAGAAAAGGTGCCCTAACCATTATCTGTTTCGCCTTAAACTTGGTCAGCATACTGTGGCTCATGGGAGTCCCGCTATAGGCAATCAAAAAAAAAAATCACATGAAGAGCGAAGCTCAAACTGGCCTGTTCACAGAAACCAAACCAAGCAGTGATGTCAGGGTCATCTTCAGTCTCAAAGGATGAACAACCTCGATCCCAGAGGCCCTGCCACTAAAAGGCTCTGGGGCCATTCCCAGGAATTTGAGCTACTTTGCGTTCTACACTAAACTGATGTTAGTCTTTCCCTGACATGGGCATCTAGAATAAATGACTGGACGGTAGCTGGAAGAGAGCTCGGATCACTGGTCTGACATGTTAAAAAAGGCAGTTCCTTTGAAACTGATCTGAGCTCCCTGCTGAGGAATATGGAAGACTGGCAATACCATTAAGTAAAGGGCTGGGAATGAAGAGAGCAGGACTGATGCAAGAACTTCCAAGGATCCCTGCAAAAGTCATTTCAACATGGCTTTTCCATATGGCCCACCCTGCACAGCTGTTCTCAGATCCACAGTCTGGGGCGCCCCACAATCGCAGGCGTGGCAGCCTCTCGTAGGCCGTCCTGGAAGAGAACTGCAGTTTTGAAGTTATGTCTCCCATGGAGATTGCTATTAATTTTTCCAGCACAGTATCTCAACCTATTGTGAAATTATTGGACACCCAGTATCATCTGGGTGTTTAGGTTGCTGTCTTATCCCAGGGCCCCCTGTGAGACTTTTTGTTTTTAAATGAAAGGCTGCAGACTGTTAGCTTGTATGATATACAAAAATGAAAATGTTGCTGTGTACACACAGATTAGGTGGTATGAGGCATCAGTTTGGGGTCTGAATTAGGGATGTGAAAATGCGTTTATTTAGGTAAATGTGTAACCAGTGAAACTGTCAGCAGTTGCACATTTATATGAGGCAGCAGTGCAGGCCGGGGGAGGCAGCTCTGTGGGAGCCTATATGTGCAGGGAGAGGGCTTAAAAGCCAGCTCCTGCCTTGAGGTGGGTGGGAGGAAGACTGTGTGTAACCATGCTCATTAGTTAACCGTGTACACAAGTACACATTCCCAACAACTTAGGTATGTTGCATGCTTAAACTACACATCCAATTACCACAACTGCATGCAAATGACAACTGCCATTTCCACGTCAAGCTGCCCGAATAACACACACAGCTGCATCAATTGCCTGCCCAAATGATGTAAATTTGCACAAGCATTTGCACACCTTGACACTTTGAAAATGTGTCTCTGTATATTGATGTGCACAAAAGTAAAACTGGTGTGCATTTTTCTATTGCAGCAATGCGTGCAATAATGATGATGACCACAGAAAGTTCTGTCAAGCATAAAGTTTGGGATACCTGATCTTTGCAACCCTGAGGGCTGCATTAGCAACTTGACCTGCAAGGAGGTTTAACGGTAGTTCGAATTAGGAGCTTTAATTCAAACTACCTAGTCCGTGCCGCGTGTAGCCACGGGCAAGTAGTTTGAACTACGGGCCATTTAAAAATGGCGGTGCCCAGAAACATGCAAATGAAGCCCGGGATATTTAAATCCCGGGCTTCATTTGCAAGTTCGAATGTCATCTTGTTAGTCTTTAAAGTGCTACACAGTCCTGTTTTTACATTAGCCACCCTAGTTCAAACTGGGGTGGCAGTGTGGACATACCCTTATTTACTATCCAATGAAGACACTTTTTTTTTTTTTACAATGAAAGTACCACACATACCAATCACCAACACACACATATACTATGAGCTTCTCCAATTATCTTCCCCAAGGAAAATCAGGACTAGTGAAAACCTGCTAGTCATCAGCTTTATCCTTGCCTTGCAAGTCACAGAGAAAGCAGCTGCAGAAAACATTCTAGGCATGCCTGTCACCATGACTAAGGATTAGGGATGTAAAAATCCTATTTAATCATTTGTAACATTTAACCAGTTTAACAGGTTAACCGCTTAACTGGGATCTCACGGTCAGGGGGCTCAGCCATCCCAGACAGGAGTGGAGTGGAGGGTCAGGCCAGGCTGTAGCAGCCCTCCTGCCTGCACTGCAGGCTGCTCCAGCCCACCTGGAACCCCCATGCAGTGGGCTGCTCCACCCAGGCCCCACCAAGCCCACTGTGGATGGGGTTGCTCGGGCAAAGCCAGGCCTCCCACACCATGCTGTAGACAGAAAGCTGCTTAAGCTGGGCAAGGCCCACTGCACCATACCGGCAACTGGTTACATCCCTGGTAAGGATGGTGTTCAAATGTACTTTAAAAAAAATAAATCTAGTATATTTTTTTTTAAAACATGCTTTGGGCTCAGAAACATTGCTTGCCAGCAGTTGGGACCACATATCTCCAGGGTAATTCCATTGGTTTACCCTGTTCAAATTGACGGAATTACACCATTTTCATACTACAGCTTGAACCTCTCTAATCCAGCACTTTCTGGTCCCATAAAGTTTGTTTATGGCCACCAGTCCTGGCTCTCAGCGTTCTATGCAGTTATTTAGCTCTAATTTACCCCTAAATGTCTTCTAAGAACCCAGTACGCAGTGGAAGTGCTGGTAATGCTGCTAGATAATATTGACCTCCCGTGGTCCAGCAAATTCTTTGGTTCGGTACCAGAGACCCGAGTGTACCAGACTAGAGAGACTCAACCCAGAAAGCAAAATTTGAGTCTGGGTGTGAAATGGGCGCAAGATTGCTGAAACATTACCAGCTGCACTCTTCTTGATGACCTTACAGTGACTATTTCAGGAGAAATGTTGGCACTTTCAGGTATTTCCAGGGTGCCTCTTGAAATGAGTGCATTGCACATGCTGTTTGCGCAGTCTTTCTTTTACAGCATGACCCCTCTGTGACCTTCCTGTGCGCTTCCCTCTAACTGTGTGTGTACAAGCAGCTCCTTCTGGGCAGCAATGAGCCTGCAGAGGTTCTCTCTTCCCCCGGGTGTTACTACTAAATAAGCCATGGGTATTTTGGCAGCTAAACCTCAATCTGTAGCATATCTGGTTCCCTGCTGACACAGCAGCTGTCAATGTAGTACCGGAGCACTTTTTATGGCACCATATCAGTTGGAGAACTGAGGGCTGAGCAATGCAGGAGCATATCCATAGTGTAGACGAGACAGAGTAAAGCTGTGGAGAGACTAAAGAGATGCTCCTATCTCTGAGGCAAAAGCCTCTCTTCCCGGCTGGTAATTAAATATAAAGTTTCATTTAACATCTCCACTGCAGAGAAGAAAAGTTCACTTTAGAGGCCCATTCATTTCTCCTCCTCCTCTCATTCTGTCTGATGCTCAAGGCAAAAAAAAAAAAAAAAAAAAGAACCACTTAAAAGGATTCCTTTCTGGTGCCAAATCCATGCTCCTCCCTTTCCTCTCTCCCTCCCTCATCTTCTCTGAGGCTCAAGAGGAAAAGCACTTTAAACAGCCTCTTTGGGGGTGGTTTCATGTGTGCTTTGCCTGCATTCATGTCTTCCTAGCTCAGCTTCTCTGATGTTCCAAGGGGGGGGGGGAAAGGCACTACTGTTAGAGTGAGTTTTGCTGCTCGAATCCATGCTCCCCCTTTCTGACCTGTGAGTCTCACACAGGCACAAACGGATATACAAAATCCCATTCAGAACAACATCACAATGCAGAGCTGTCGTCCTGAATGTCAACTTTATAGTCAGAGCAGTTCTACTAGCTCCTGCTTTTGGCTGGGTTTCCTTTTTCCTGTGGCTTGGGGAAGTGATTTGGGGCAAGATTTATTAGGCTTACAAAAAGGTGCAATTAAATCTAATGGACAAAGGCCAGGATTCCCCCCAGACCTGTTTTTCACTGCCGGCCTAAAGGACCAGGCAAAATGTTGGCAAAAGCTTGGCCTGTTGGACGGAGTCTGAATTTCTGGCCAAAACTTTGCTCCAACTCTAGTTAACTTGATTTTCTAATGTTTTCAAAATATTGTCTTTACACTAACTGAACAGCCATAGAAATTCCTATTGGACAGGCAATCCAAATATTGTCCTTAAGGACTGAATCTATTCCTGATGTAACTCCACGGCAGCCTGCAAAGCAACATCAGGGCAGGGAGGCAAACAAACCTTCCCTCCTCCCCCCTAAAAAAGGGTGTTGGAAGGGGCAGAAACTAGAGTGCAAGAATGAACTAGTGCTGAGCAGCACATTAGGAGACACTGGTAGAACAGCAATATGTTAGGAAAGAAATTCCAATTTACTTCCCTCCTCCACAGAATAGTTGCAGCTATTTATCAAGGAGAAATTTGACCAAATAGGATAGACTAACTCAAGCCAAAACTCCTTATCTGAATAATCATCTCTAGGTACAAACTCTTCAACTTTTATTTGTGTTTAGTTCTTAATAACCTAAAGTTCTGGGTGCATTTTAGCTGTGTGGCCAGCATTCATTTTATTGTCTATGCACTACCCCTTTAAATCTGTAACGACTCTTGTACTGCCTATAGCAGCAGGCAGTCATTTTGTGTTCTGTTCCACACAGACTGCTACTCAGAGTGTGTACATGCACACAGAGCTCTACCCTGGAGCGAAAACACACACACCTGTCTTCCCTGGAGCTTTAACTTTTATTCTCTCATTTGTGATCTGCTTATTTGAAACAAAGGTCATACAAAGTATGTGACTACTTTTTGGTGAAGTACAACCGTCATGATTTCCAAAAGTAACTAGTGATTTTCAGTGCCCAACTTGAAACACCCTAAAAGGATCTGATTTTCAACAAGTGCTGAGCATGTGGCTTGACAAAATAAGGCCCCTTGAAGCTATCTCAAGTTGAGCACATAAGAACTGAGCCACCCAAAATGACTGAACACTTTTCAAAACTTTTTTTTTACAATTTCAGATTTCACTTCCCCAGAAGTTGTCAGCCAAATTTTCTTTATTTTTAATTTTATATTTTTATATATTACTGACAAAAAAAGAGACAAAAGAAAAAAATTTCAAACTCAGACAAGAGAGGAAATGAAAAGGGAAACTTTTAGATTTCTCAGCTCTCCAGAAAGCCCCACAGTCTGTTTCAGAACTTTGTCATCGTAACTGTTAGGTTTGTGGTTAACAACAGTGCAATCCCATGAGGCTTTGCATCATCTAAATCACTATATCAATAAGGAAGTACAATCACTTAACCACGAAGCCAGTTTCTTTTCTAAGCCTCATGTTGCCTTAGAAGGTTTTCAAACAAGAGGCTTTCCTGTTTTTGAAACCTGTGCATCCGTATGGCTTGCAGGTTACTTAAATAATCTTATCACTTGAAGCAACACTGGTATGAATTTCAAAACTGCTTACTCTAGTACTCCCCTCCCTTCTCCACACATATATCTATTTACTCGCAGGGATCCTTATTTACAGTATCTTCTTGCCAACTGCTGACACAGAAGAAAAAAACCTGGTTACACATTAAGCTTTATTGCTGAAGCATTCACGCCAGACAGCGTCCAAACACAGTTTACTGACTGACCTTAAGTTAGGGTAAACCACACAAGAGGAAAAAATTCACAAGCAGTCTGCTTGTGACTGTTTCTTATTACTGCCATCTTAACCCCCAAATCACCTTTATCTAGGCTAAGACAGTCAGTTTTTCATAGGAAGTGGCATTTCATTTTCAGGGGAAAAAAGTGCAACCAGTTCCATGTAGGGTCATTAGAAAAAACTGCCGGGAATAGTCTCTCTCTGGTAAACATATACAGAAAGTATTCATTAAACTATCCATGATAAGAATCCTGACCTAAAAAACGTCTAATGTGCAAGTCAGACCTCATTTTTCTACTGAAAAAGAAAAATCATGATAAAAGACTGTATTGCAGAATGTATCTGGTAAATCCACAAATTAGTTTCAATATGTCTGTTCTGCACGGCAGCTTTGGAAAGATCTGCCAAATGTAACAGCTTTGTTTGATAGTCATCTCCTGGCTTAACTTCTGAGCTGGCCAGTAGCCTTTTCATATTGCACAATAAATGCCTGCAAAATTAATCATAAACTCGTTGGTTGGAACTTCCCGTGCTGCTCTCCTAAAAGCGTATTTGCAATCTACTCAGAAGTTCTGCCAGTGAGTCAAGTCCTGTTGTCTGCCCAAGCTGTGAGGACAAGTCATCACAAAAACAACTGGTGAACTTTACTCTTCTGCTCCTGCTTCTGTCATCTGTTAGTTAAACCATTTACCTTTAGACACACTTCACAGAGTCCAAATGGCAATAATGAATATAGCAGATGCTTAGCTAAACTTCACACTTTAAAGCCTTCTTTGTCACAATTAACACTTAGCTCATGAAAAATTTGTGTGTTCTAAAAACAGAATTGCTTTTAAATTAACATATTTTGTTTCCCCCTCTCCCTCCAGATATACTTACTAACACTGCAGGTGCAGGAATGTCTTTGTGCTGAGATTCTTACTTAAGTTGTTTTGTTATGTGTAAGTATTATCATCTGAAATCAGCCATTGATTATGAAAAGCATTGGCTTGACATGCCCAGAGTCTGTGGTCCAGTGCATTGAATACTGAATAGAGAGTAGATTGTGGGATCTATTCCCAACTTTGGCCTTAGTGTGGTGTTGGGTATGTTATTTTATACATCTCTGCCTCAATTTCACCATTTATAAAGTGATACTTTCCCCCTTCAGAGGTTGAGCTCTGTGAATTAAGAGCACTGAATTTTATTAATTCTCCACAGCACAGAGCTTGCCAGCATAAGGTTCCTTTAAAATATACCACCAGTATGCTCCATTCTGCTTTGGAGAGGCTACATTTAGGAAACAGTCCATCCAGTCTCCACAGACAACCAGATAGCTAAGCTGAGCTGCTGGTGGAGTGGTTTGCTTGGTGTGGATTTGGAGTTGTTTTGGTTTGGGTCCTTTTGCAGCCACTGTTTTGTTTTTTGTGATGAGGGCATCTTTCTATTAGGAACTGGTATGAGACTTCTAATTCATTTCACATAGGCCACGGAATGGGCGAAGCCTCTAGCCACTACTGCCTTGGCTGGATGTGAACTGACAGCCAACTCAATGCCACTTTAGCAGTCACTGGGTTCCCTCTAGTCCCCTGGAAAAACAGCCTGCTGAACCCAGTGATCTGTCTCCTCAAATAGAGTGTTGTTTGTCAATGAAATTGCTAATAAAAAAAAGAGAGATTGGTTGCAATGCTTCTATTTTACAGTGCTGGGGCTATACTCTTCCCAGTTGGGGCTTGTTAATCATTTGATTGTACTGAAAGTTACCATCAGATGAATGTCCCAATGAGCTAACAAAGGGGCTACATAGGATTTAAATATAGAGAGAGTTGATAGAAATTATTTTGGTAAAGGCTGCAAAATATATTTAATAGCAAAACACAAAAGAATAAAAGCAGTATGATTAAAACTAGAGATACAAAGCAACCCACATTTCAGTGCTACGTTTTGACTTTATTATTTCTTTTTAACAAGATAAAAATTAACTCGTGCAGCCTCAACCAGGAAGGGAGTGGAACTTTGAACTCTGCCATCTGGATAGTGGAATCTGTATTTTCGTAGCCTTAGGTTACAGGTTAATCCTGCCAATTTTGATTATTTGTAAAGATAACTGCGCCCTCACAGCCTTTTGTAGGCTGTCACGGGGAGGATTTCTCTAGAGCAAACTAAAGGCATAAAAATACATGGGTCATCACTGCAAGGACGTTTGGGGGAAGGAAAAAAACAACAAGGCAGCGCCAGCTAATCTAAAATTATCCGTTTTTATTAGAAGAGAAGATGTTGCAACATGTACTGGACAATTTGCCTCATACTGCAAGTCAGCACAGACAGGAAGGCTGAGAGCAAACTGCTAATGGTGGAAGTCAAGCTAGAGCATGCTCAGCAGATGAGGAGCAACACGTGATGACAACACAATCCAGCTCCATCTGTTGATGTGTTCCTGCCCCCCTCCCCTTCCCCTTGGGCACTTTTCCATCTAGTCTTGCAAGCAGCTGGATCAATTTACTCTCGCCTACAGTGCATTGCACAGGCATGGACGGAATTATTACTCATGGAAATCCCCTCGGTTTCGGTCCTTTGAACAAGGAATCAGGTAGCTTTCAAGCTCCTGACAATTAATAGCCATTTGGTTGAGGGAGAAGAGTGCAAACATGCTAGAAGTTATAGGTTGCAGAACAACTTGCTTAGTTTCTAGTAAATTAGAGGGAGTGGGTGGTTGAGGTACACAGTAATATTATCCTATGCAGTGTGGTCTTTATTGACGTCAGCAGGACATTTCTCTCTCCCCCTCTCCCTCTCTGATAGAGGCATATGGAGGTTAGCTTTGTGACAGGAATACGTCTCATGAGCTTAGAAAGCCTCCACATTTCCAATAATAAAGGCAATGTGCAGACTCTGCCATGTTGTGAATTAGGGATACCAAAATATATGCAAATAGTTTAAAAGGAAAGGAAAAAAATCTGCTGGAAACAAGACAACATTTAGGACTAACTGTACATATTTCTTTTTATTTTTCATGATTAACTGCTCTGACTAAGAGGTCGTCTCTTCCTGTGGTTAAGAACACATCCTCATCTTGGATGTTGCTTGAAATAGCATACTTGACTGACCCCTCCCCATGACTATTATGCCCGTAACACAGTATAGATTTCATAGTGCTGATGACTATATTTTCCCAATCCCGCAAAATCTGTTATTTTCCCTGAGGCCACCATACTACATACTGGGTTCAGTATACAAAAACTGCTACCTTTACACTGAAAATAAACCAAGGTGTAGTTCCACTGCAAAATTCATTGCAAAGTATCTATAGCTGAATTTTCAAAGCTTACCCTCATTGTGCATATTCAGAACTTCAGATGCTCAATCATTTGTACACTCATGTAAGACAATGTAGCATTATGTACACAGCACCACAGGTAAGCATAGTACTTGGAAAATGGACAGGTGTCTGCTCCTAGGAAAGTATACTTCAAATAAAACGTAACACTGAGGTAACCAAATTTTCCAAAGTAAAAACAAAACAAAAAGCACCCCACAGGAAACTTTTGTGATGATTTTTAGCATTGCGAAATACTCCAATTAAAGGCAAAAGTACACTTTAATTACAAAAAATGTGTACTAGTGTTGCTAATGTCAGTTTCTGACTCAACAGCAACCCATGCATATTTCTCAAAGTGAAGGATTTTTCCAGTAACTTAGTGTTCTGAATGAGGTCTTCATGAAACACGGAACAAGTTTTATTAAATATGCATTGTGATCAAGTAAACAGCTTTACTTGATTCTGCACTCATTAATTTTTTTCCTCCTGACTCCAAATATTGTTAATCACACAGAACATTCCTTCCACTAGACTATCCTTGGTAAACAGAGACAATTCTGCTCAGCATAACAGTTACTAAAAAACAAATACATTTTGGCTGATGCAACAACACTGTGGCTATTCTGAAAATTCCAGGCTTCTCAAGACATCTTCTGAAAAACCAGAACTGCCCTAGTAAAACTGGAACATATAGTCACTTCACATAACACAACAAAGACGGATCGTAAATAAAGAGTAGATGAGGGGATATGGAAGGACAGTGAAAATGTCAGATCATGTAATAGGTTTACTGTTAATTAAGCATCTCAGTAGCACTTCTCCATTTTTTAAAATTAAATAGATCAATTAATATTTGAGGAAAGTATCTAAATGAAAGCTGGAAGAAGAGTGGGGAGAAGTCTCGATCCAGAGCACGGTCCAAACATTTTAACCTGAGAATTACATTTTAACACTAGAATTAAATTCAAAATTATAAATAGAATTTGAATTTTTGCAGAAAAACTGCGGAGGTGCTAATGGATGTCAGAGCAAAACTTTCATTCAGCCTTTATCAGTGACATCTCGGGGAAACTGAGGCACAGAGCACAAGACTTGATCTTAATTACAAGTTGTAGGGCCAGTATCATCTCCAAGTTCATACCTTGAGCTTAGGGGTACTTGACCATGTTCCTCTCTTCCTTGCCCATGAAAAATCCCTTCTGCGTTACTCACTAGGCTAGACCTTTCTCTTAGCCCAAGAAAATAACCCTGCAGATCTCAATGGAAAGGAAACATTTCATGAATTTAATTAAAACTACTGAAATTATTACTTCTCCCCCATTTTTAATTTATTTCCAGACAGACAGCCTTAAATTCTTAAGTACACCACAGCCTGTAGTCAAGATGCTTTCTTTCACCACTTCATCAAGAGGCCTAAAGGCAACTTGAAGGGAATCATCTCTTTGGCCCAGTCTACAGTGCTCAAACAATCATGATTATGCACACATTTTAAATGGACTTGTGGCCAGATTGGGTCGTGATATAATTTGCTCAGCCAATATAAAGAGGACCCATGGTATAACCCCCTTTAAAAGTTCTCTTGTTACAACTGGTTATAACATGGTTTGATCCCAGTCTCAATGACCAGCAAACCTGTGTTAAAATACAAATTTGGCGACAACAAATTTAACCAGGGCTTGAGCAGATAAGGCTTAAGGGTGAGAAAATAGCCCAATTTCCTTAGCATTAGCTGAGATTTCCAGCTATGTGGTGGGTGTGGACTGTAGACACTGATCCACTTGAAATCAGATTGAAACAATCAGATCACTTCACACAGGTCCCTGAACAGTCCTCAGTGGGTCTTACATGAGGCATGATTGATTTGAACTAGACTAGGCCAGAAACTTCAGTGCTTAAGGTGACCTCAAACAGGTATGAGGGGAATCCATCAATCCCAGTCAAACTCCATTTTCATTGCACTTGAAACAAATAATTTGCCATTTTAATCATACATTACATACTGTAATAATACTTGTATCACAAAACTATCCATACCTCGTTACCATTATTGTTTTTCAATGAAGGCATATACACCAGAACTTCAAATGAGGTTATTACTAGTTTGGATTATTATTTTTTTATTTGAATAGGCTATCCTATCCTTTGCTGACAGTGGCAATTGCCAACATAACCTAACAAAATCCCTCCTAAGTAAGATCATTGTCTGATTTATTCCTCCCTGTCACACAATTCTTTTGATCTGCACAGCATCTTTCTTATGCCAGCCATGACGGAACATCCAGCAGTGGACATGCTTCAAGAAAGCATGCTACAGGAGCGATGTTAAACTTGAGTTACTTGCAGGACACCAGCATGAATGAATCTTGAAAAAGTATCAATATTGCTCTTAGCACTAAATCTGGGTTTGCAATCAGTGCTTGTGGGTTGCGATGATTTTACACAAACTGAAGGCTTTTCAGATTATCAAGACATCGTTTTGCTCCAATCCCATTAACTTCACGAAGTTTGCAAAACCTCACGTGTATGCATCTGAAACTTACAGAGGAGTTCCTTTACATCCTTTTAGCCATACAAAACACTATTTTCTTTGGTGGCCAAAATAAGCGCCAAGGACATTTACACATGCTATGAGGTAAGCAGGACTTAACAGGAGTTGCATTCTGTTGCAGAGTGCATGAATTTGATTAAAAAAAATATGTGCACCCTATTACTCTATGCTGCTCTAATTTTGCTGGCTTATCATGATAAGGCATACCCAAAGAACACTCTGAGAGACTGGTTTGCTCAGGGTTTGGTTAGTGCATATATACCTATTGTTATTGTATTCTTAAAAAAACAACAACAAATGGTCTGGTAGCTTTATAGACTAACAAAACGTGTAGATGGTATCATGAGCTTTTGTGGGCACAGCCCAGTTCTTCAGATGACCCAAGTTATCTTTGCATTCTTGTTCAACATTGCCTTCTTGTTCATGCATGTCAATCACTGTCAGCCTTTGCTCAGCTTTCAAAGAGATTTCCAATATGGTATTTCTGTGACCAAGTAAGTGTCAGAGTTCCTGCTATGATAAATCAGAGCCCGTTAGGTGGCAAATTCAGCTGACAATCATCTGATGGGTGCAGCTGTGCACAAACTCTGAACAAGTTCCCCTCATATCTCTTGCAAGTTAGACATGAAGCTTGAACATCTGTTAGTTCCTGAATTACAGCACGTGTGCAGTAACGGCCATACTCTGCTCTGGTGTTTATTATTTTCCAAGTTTTGCATCAACTCCAAACATAACTGGACCACAACATCCTGTCTCTGAATCTTTCAAATGCAGCTGCGTTTGCTGCTAAAACGAATTGTGATTTTATACGCAGTTGGCCTCTCCTTTAAAAGAAAACAAAAAAGTGAGGTTTGAATTTTCCTCCTGGCTATAGGGGTCATTTTCCCTTATTGAATCCCCTAGCTTAAATATATCACATGATACTTGTGAAAGGGGCTATATAAATAATAACAGTATCTTATATTGTGGGAAGATCCCAACTTGTTCTAAAAATTCATATACATTTAGGATCACTTCACCAGTTATCTGAAATACATCAGTCACTTGGGAAGAGGGGGCTGAAACAGCAGCTATTTAACTGGACTGGAGAACTTTGTGACAGTTTACAGGACAAAGTAAAAGATAACTTTGCAAAATGAATATCTAGTATAAATTCAAAACCCATGTGGGAACATGCTATCCCCGCTGCAACTTCCCACTCGCTTAGAAAAATAGCCCTTGGATCATCAATGGCCACAGTGGTCAGGATGCATAAGAGAGCACCTCCAATAGGGCAGGAACCCAACAGCCATACTGAGGTTTGCTTTGAATATTGACTCAGCAGGAGAAATGCTGCCTCCTAAATCCCCATTCACCTTCTTGCAGCAATTCCTTGGAGGTGTCGCATTGAACACATACGTAAAGAGCAATACTATACATTTTAATGTGCTATGTAATGTAAAAAACAGTCACATTATGGTTCCGCTGTGGTCCCTCCTCATTTGGCTCCTGTGAGGTTGTTTGCCTTTCTCTATAAGGAAGCAACGGCACTGAGTCATTGTGTAACAGCCATCTGGAAACTACAGAGTGCCAAACCTTCAATGAGCAGCATGGGGTGATGGCGTTTCTGCCCAGACAGTACTATTCCACTCTTCAGACAGTCATCAGGCTAGGTTACATTCATATCAACAATTGTGGCCACAGGCACAGAACCACGTGTTCTGACCTCACTACTGTCTGCCCAAGAAGGAGGTTTTTAATCCTCCCTCCTACACTGTGTCACAGGCAGCAGTGAGCTGCACCTCTTTGACCTTTTCAGAGAGTTTTGTCATTTGATTGGGGGGACATTTCTCTTCTGCCCTCTTTATAGCCTCACCAAAATAACCAAAATAGAGTCCACTCTAGGGTCAATCTAGCACAGTATGCTACTGTCTTTCACAGAACTACTGGACATGAAAACACTGTTATCGCCTTCCTGCAACCATGGTTGCAGTCACTGCTTAAAAACAGAAGAAGAGTAACCCTATTAATATAACAATTTCAAGATGGTAATGCCGTGGACTCTAAGATGCCACTCCAAAAGGCAGGGACTCTGACACAGATTCCTTTCCAAAGTAGATTAGGAGGGATTCTCAACAGAAACTAACTTTTAAGATCAATTGCCTTTCAAAGAGAGTTATTCCTGCTTTTGGTGGGCTGAATTCTCTCACACATAATAAACCATTTAAACAGAGAACTTGCTAAAATCATTGGGCCTTAGATGTTTCAAATCCAAACATATAACACACACACCACCTCTGTCCGTGATGAGCCAACCTTTTGTAGTAACGTTCCAATGAAATGAATAGCTGATGTAACCCTTCTGCCAGGTAGCACCAGCAGCAGCCAGGGCCAAGTTCAATATCTAGGGGTTCCTCCCCATCCATCCAACACAGAACTGGGTTGAGGCCCCACCCAGTAATCTGGGAAATTCACACATCTCTGGGTTCCTCTGGGAGGCAATGCTTCCCCACTCGCAAGCACAGAGTCTGGGTGTAGAAAAGAAACCTTTAATAAAAGGGGAGGGAAGTAACATGGCATTAATTTGGGAAAACATCACACACAAAGTTCATAACCAAAACCACGAGTAAATGTCTCAGCTCAAGAAAGTTGGGTGATGTCCTTTTCCACTCAGGCTCTCAAGTCCAGCAATGTAAATGTCGCCATCACGTGCCCAACACTTCTCTGCACCCCACTCACAGTCGCTGCCCTTGGTCAGAGCAGACTAGAGTTCAGTGTTCATCTCCCATCCGGAATGTGGGGGAGAGGGTAGGAGGCATCTCACTCATGCTGCTAGTCACTCACCATCCACCTGCTTGCTGCTGCCACTTTGAGGGCTGCTCCTCATGCCTCGCCATCAACATCCTGTTGGCTTCTCGTGCTGCTTGTTGCATCTTCCGCTGGCTTGTGGTAGATTTGACTCTGGGCCAAACCTAGTGATTTCAGCTCTCAGTGACTTCAGCTCTTGGCCCAATCACAGTCCAGCCACAAGAGAGTCCAGCCGCCACTGGAGAAAATGTACATGCGAAAGAGACTCCTTATGGAGCCTTTCTTTAATTCTCTCATTGAAACAGTGGGGAGAAACAGGTGGAACCAGTCTTACAGCGCTCGCTTGGAGGGCATGCAGCCTGCTGACTCACCTCCTCCCCAGCTTAATATATAGAAGTCGAGCCCCATCCATCCAAGATTCTTTACATTTACAGTTTCTCTCCTTTGAACTGAGTTAAACACAATCTGACTTTTCTGCATTCCCGATAACTGAAAGCATTGCTGGTCATACCTTACAACTCCTGCATTTAGGGTTCACACAGTTTGTGACCCCACAACAGGCACATTGGTTACAATGGGCAAAACACCATTGTAATAGTTGAGTATCTAGCAGGCCTAAGCGAACTGAGTGAACTGTATTTACATAGAAATTCTGGGTATGGTTTTCCTATTCCTGCTAGCTGTAACAAAAGCATTGATTCAGACCCCGCTTACACTAATATAGCTACATGTTGTGACAGTCAGGGGCCTGATACCCCAAGGGGAACAAAAGAAGTCTGAACACCTTAAAAATAAACAATTGAATCAACTGTATTGTATACAATATTATATATAAAAATATGCCCAGTAAGGTAGTTTATGAACATTTTCGCTGTTCTGAATTTGATCGTGATGGTGAGATATGTATACAAACTGTAGCTACTAATGTATGTATTTATGTGGATATAAAACTGCTCATAATTTGTGCTGCAGCCTTCAGCTCCACCTCACAACAGAGAGTTGGTGAGCCAGGCAGAGAGTGGCTGCTTCCTCAGCCAAATGAGACTAGCTCCAAGCACCTAGGATTGTACAACTCTGGAAAAGACAAGTCCATTGATGATCATGGGAAAACACTGAAACAACTTGAAACTGAAGAGAAAACCCCTTGCAAAATGTAGGGCTGGTTTACACTGAAAGCTTACATCTGCCCAGCTACACCTCAGGTGTAGCTATGCTGAGCTAACCCATCCACCCCCCTCCCTGGTATAGACAAGTCTGGGCTGACAGACTAATTCTCACCAGCTTACCTGCTGCCTCTCAAGGAAGTGGACTACCTATAGTAATGGGAGAAGTCCTCCCATTACAAAGTAGAGAGAGTTTACACTGAAGCACTACAGCAGCCCATCTTCATCACTGCATCTGGGCCACTGCTGCGTTTTCAGTGTAGCCATAGCCTCAGAAATGAAGGAATTTTCCCCATCTTGAATCACTCAAGTTTGACAGAGAGAGAAGAAAACCCTGCAAATCCTGTTAAAAGGAAAGGGATTTAAAGTGAAGGCTATCTATCTAGAAACTGAGGGCCAACGACAGGGAAGAGCACTGTCCATGAAACACTGGTTCCCCTTTCAGACAGAAGGCATTCTGGGAAATTGAGCAAAGGCAATAGGTAATTTGCATTAGAAAAGGTAATTTAGCTCACAGAAGCGTGAAGCTGAAGGTTGCATCTACATGACTCTCTGCTGTGTGAATAGTAGGTGTTTCCTTCTCCTTACCCTTTCACCTTTGAATCTTTGATTTTTCTATTAAACTTGTTGTTTCTATTAACCCCAAGCAAGTCTCTTGTTATCCAAACTGTATGGAGGGTGTGAACAAGTAACTGGGGGCAGGTTTCATGCCTTCAGAGGTGATGAACCAGAGGAGAAAGTCCAAGAGGTTTGGTGGTTGAGCACTTTGAGGAGACTCTGTACTGAAAGGGACTGGTGGAGTCCCCCCACAAGGAGGGGATGGGGGGGTGGAAGCCAGGGTGAGACCTTTATGCCTCTGTGCCCCCTTAGGCGCGCGCGTGCACACACACACACACACCCTCCCTAAATGATCCAGAGACAAACACTCAGTCTGCGCCCTGCAGCAGTTTCCAGAAAAACCTTCAACCTCTTTCCTCTGCACTCCAGCAATCCCTCTCAACCGGAGGCTCATACAGCAAGTGGTCTAGTAGAAACTGCTGAGGGAGGGGGAGTGTTTATAAGGGCATTGTTTCCCCAACTGGTCTGTTCACAAACTTCTGTGACTCCCATCACAACTCCCATCATAAGAACATAAGAACATAAGAACGGCCGTACTGGGTCAGACCAAAGGTCCATCTAGCCCAGTATCCTATCTACCGACAGTGGCCAGCACCAGGTACCCCAGAGAGGGTTGACCGAAGACAATGATCAAGCGATTTGTCTCCTGCCATCCCTCTCCAGCCTCTGACAAACAGAGGCCAAGGACACCATTTTATTCCCTGGCTAATAGCCTTTTATGGACCTAACCTCCATGAATTTATCCAGCTTCTCTTTAAACTCTATTATAGTCCTAGCCTTCACCGCCTCCTCTGGCAAGGAGTTCCACAGGTTGACAACACGCTGTGTGAAGAAGAACTTCCTTTTATTAGTTTTAAACCTGCTACCCATTAATTTCATTTGGTGTCCTCTAGTTCTTCTATTATGGGAACTAATAAATAACTTTTCTTTATCAGCCCTCTCCACACCACTCATGATTTTATAGACCTCTATCATATCCCCCCTCAGTCTCCTCTTTTCTAAACTGAAAAGTCCCAGTCTCTTTAGCCTCTCCTCATATGGGACCCATTCCAAACCCCTAATCATTTTAGTTGCCCTTTTCTGAACCCTTTCCAAGGCTAAAATATCTTTTTTGAGGTGAGGAGACCACATCTGTACACAGTATTCAAGATGTGAGCGTACCATAGTTTTATACAGGGGCAGTAAGATGTTCTGGGTCTTATTTTCTATCCCTTTCCTAATAATAATTCCTACCATCGCTACAGTGCCTGCCAGAATCATACATGTTTCAAGATTTATCCTGCTACCCCCCTCTATTACTATCCCCATTTTACAGCAGGGAACTGAGGCAGACACACGTGCATGTGTCATATCCCAGGAGAGCGTAGTTTTGTTCCCAAGTTCCAGCTTTAGCAACCACATCCTTCTCCTTCCCTAGTTCCCTGCTTGTGCAGGACCCATATCTCTATTACAGACATAGCTTACTTGCTGGCCCATTATGGCAGACCTCCAACCCAGTCGGGAAGAGGCTCCCTGATACAGAAAGTATCAGGTACATAATGAACATGAGATGCAGTCACACAGGGTACAGACTGTGTGGAGGGGAGAGAGGGACATGGACCCACATTTCCTTTGCTTCTCCTTCAGTAATCATCTCAGGAAAGTGCTGGGCTAGTGGGAGATGCCAAGAAACAGCTGCTCTGCACAGCATGTTCTCCTCTGACAACCATAGGACTTGTAGAAAGAGGGACAGAGTAAATGATGTGTGAAGCAGTGCTAACCCTCTCCTTCCCCCCCCCCCCCATTCAATGGGACACAGAACAGCCATGCACAAGGCAGTCAAGGGCAGCTTGTCTGGCAGTCAGTCTTGTCGCTGTTGCTGGGGAGGAGGCAAGAGACACGTGCAGAGGGGCAGTCCCTAATTGCTGCTGGCTGGGGATCATAAGGGATGGAGAAGGTTTTTCCTGTCTCCACCCCCCACCTACACTGTGTCCCTGCCAGCCTTCTGGAGTGATGGAGAAGGTGGGCCTAAACCATAGCTCTTACCACAGCATCCTATGACTAATCCATTCCTTCCCACTGATTTATACACAAGAGGAAAATAGCGAGCACAGAGGGTAACTTCACCTTCCAGAGAAAACTAGCCGCATGTGGGATGAGACTAACAGGGCCCAGGTAATCAGAGGTGTAACTCCAGCTTCCCCACCCTCTGCACAGGAGAAGAGCAATGAGGCACGGTCAGAGAGCAGGCCAATCAGATTCACAGAGGAAAGTAGAAAAAAATCTAGATGAGTAGCTGCTTAGGAGACTGACGAATAAGTGGCCTTAATGTAAGAAGGATCCCAGACCCGGTCGCTAAAAGGCTAAGATGATGGTCCGCCCTGAGGGATGAGCCTCTGGTTTTATCTGTGGCAGATGAATGCCCAGATCTGCAGACATGCCCTGTGGGGAGAGGAAGCGCTGCCCCAGTGAAGCCCTGGGAAGGTCACAGGTCATGAGGTGTGGGGCAAGGAGGGATCCTCCAGCCCTGTTCCCGCTGCTACTAGCCTGGCCTCAGCCGCCAACACACTCTGCCTGGGCTCATGCAGTGTCTCCACCTGGCTTCTGCCTCCAGGCTGTCCCCACCCACTCCCTCCTGCTCCTGGTGACAGGCTGCCCCAGCTGGACTTTGTGTGCGAGAGAGCAACCACTTGCAGACCCGTTTCTCCTGTCACCTCTGATCCAAGGCTTACAGTTTTCTGGGGCAGTGCCATCCCTCCCTCCTCAAAACCACACCCATGCTACTGGGGCTCAGCCCCTGCCTAAGGCTACTATACCCATGTTAAAAAGCAGGCAGGTATCACCCTCCCACTTTTAAAAGGCAGGGGCCAGGTCCTTGCTGTCCCGCCTCATTTGGCCTCTGCACGGTTATACTCTCTAATAAGACGACTGCCCTGAATCGTAGTGTGACAGCCAGGGAACTACAATGTGCCTCCCACCATCCCCAGTTCTGGTGCTCCTGGGCCCCCAGCGTCCCAAATATTCTTTGTGCTCAGGGCCCCAATAAATCTTAATCCACCATTGAAGGCAGGTATGTTTTATTTGTCACAAAGAGCCCCCTCCAAGCCCCCGGGGAACAAGCAGTCAGAAAGCTGCTTGCCTCTGTTCTATTGAGCCAACCACTCTGCCTGTTCACGCATGGCAGCCATGTAGCAGTGCATAGCAATGCTAGGATAGCAGGGATAAAAAAAGAACCTCGCTGGATTGAAACAGCAAGGGAAGTGTTGGTCAGCCAGCCTGTAACACAGGCCTGGGGAACCTCTTTTGGGTCAGGGGCCACTGACCCACAGAAAATTCATTTGGGGGCTGCACACAAGTGAGAAGTAAAATAAAACCCCAAGCCCTCATTGACATGGTCCCTGACTGAGAAGACACTCCCCGTGTTCCCTTCACACACCAGAGCCTTGGGGGCCCAGGCTAGTAGATTTTGTGTGCTCCAGCTCTGTGGGGAGACAGTGTGGGGTGGGGGGGGTGGAGAACCAGCTCCCCAAAGGCAGGGGGGAGCCTCAAGCCTCAGGAGCCAGATCCAGGCAAGCCAGGGGCCAGCTCTTAGGTTCCCTGCCTCCGCTGTAACAGTAAAATATAGTGGAAACAAAGAAATGTAGCCAGCACCCAGAGCTAACACCTCTATTCTCTCTAGAAGATCCAGGAATCTTAGAAGACGGCAAGTGGTCAGGCCTTTGATTTCACATAGTCCTGGTTTAAAGACAAAAACAAAAGCAACCGTTTGTCCAGCAAAGTTGTTGAAATGTAGAAAGATCTCAAGTAGCTTTGGAGCTTTACGTTTCATATGCGAGACGGGAGACAGCAGCACCACCTCCATGTGAAACCTTCTGGGGCACAGCTCCACAGCACTGACTCAGAGGGAATTGTGACAGTCACTGAGTCACCCACACCACTTCCTATAACACCTAGGGTTTTCCTTGAAGGTCCCCCATCCAGATACTGAGAAACTCAGGCTGCAAAATAACATGGCTTACTTTCATTTTGTTCTCAGCAGCCCTGCTATTCCTGTTGAAAGCATGATTAGTGATGCAACAGCCTCCAGAATAGGCACAGTCTCAACATGCAATGCAAAAGCAATTTAAAAGCAATCAGTCATCTGTTACTTTTCCAAGGCAGTAACCAGCAACATGTAACTGATTACTCTTTGGACTCAGTAATTTGTGATAAGACTATTGCTTTTTCAAAGGAACTTGAACTAGCCTATATCCTGAACACTGATCAAGCACTTTGCTGTTTCCTTCAGCAACATGATAAGATGTGAGCTCACCTCCTCCTCCATCTGAAATGCATTCAGCAGTGACTGCAGCATTCACCTTATCTCATACTCAGGCTTTGACTACACTACACAGCTTTTAGCAACGTGGCCATGTCGCCATGGCTGCGTCGCTAAAAATCAGGTGCAGTGTAAACACTGTTTATCAGTACTTTTTGCTGACAAAATACTTCCACCACCTATAAGCGGGGCTCACACTGTGGACAGGAGAGCGTTCCTGCCAACAATGGGCTGTGTACATTGCCATTCATCACAGCAAAACTTTGGTCTTTTGGGTGAGGAGGTTTAAGCACCCATGAACGACAAAAGCTGTGTCACTCAATTGGTAGCGTAGACCAAGTGGGCAAAGGAAATTTACTAGATTTTGCCAGTGTGGACAACCTAGTGGTATCACTGTTTAAGGACTGTTTCCCTAACTTAGGATGGGAGTGTAATTCAAGCAGGCATAGTGAATAATTCCCCTCCCCCCAAAAAAAGACCATTTAAATGAAAGATTAATAGAGAAAAACAAGAAAGAAACGAGCGCTCCTTTCTATTTTTTAAATTTATTTTTAAATATTTACCATACTCTTAAGTCTTGTCTTCATTGCGAGAGAAAAGCTCAGCTGAACTCACATTACACAAAACTGTTTAGGCTGTGTACTGTTTTCTGATAGCTTCAGAGGGGTTGCCAAGTTAGTCTGTAACTGGAAAAAATTTAAACAACGAACAGCCTAGCAGCACCTTGACTGTTTTCTGATAATCAGTCTATTAATAAGTGAAAGGCAAATTTTTCCACCCTGTATCATAGCACTTGCACAATACTCCATACCCAATCCAGAAACATTTTGAAGTCTTTAAAAATATTGGACAAAACAATTCAGCCACAAAGACATGATCTTTATTAAAAACAGCAGCTACTGAAATGGATATGACGGATATGTCTTTTAAACTATCCTACCTTATAGCTTTACATTTCTGCATGCACAGGGCAGCTAAAGCAGATACTTGGCCAGGATGTGATGTTGGAGTACTTAGCCTGTGCAAGAAAAAAACCTATGCAATAAAAATAAAGTCTTGATTGTTGGCTATTGTGCAAGGATCTGATGGAGATCCTCACCACCAATTAAAGTAAGCCCCAAAACATGGCTGGAGGTGAATAAATGGAATGTGTTTGTTCCTGACTGAAAACTGTCTTCCCATGATTCATTGTAATCTGGGGGGGGGGGGGGGGGGGACTGGGGAAGGAAACTAAATAGCGGAGCTGCTCACACCCTCTTGGTATATGCAATAATTCACTGGTCACATGTGTCCATGACCCATAGTTCAGCTAGTTCAGGTCTCATGCATGGCAACCAGTTAGCACTGACATAGCTTTCTTTCAAACCTCCCCCACAATGAAGAAACATCATGCACAAATGATCTCTCTCACACACACTTCTTTCTGCCAGCCTGCCACAGCTCCATACAGTTCATTCTAATCCAGCTCAGAATGCGAGATACCATGAGACGGAAACAGCAGCAGTGGCACAGTGTGCTGCTGAATGAGGGGGCAAGAAGGCCATTTGCACTTCTTCCTTCCCAGACTGGCAGGTCCTATGGACCTATCTGACAGCATTCCTGAAGACTCACAATGTGAGGAATGGGCCAGATAACTACTCTCAATGACAAGAGAGCCAAAGGGGAAGTTGTGAAGTATTGAGACATCCTCCCTCTCCACACAGGCCTGATTAAGTGAAAGGAGATTGTGGCCTCATACACACCAGAGCAGACCTGTCTGAACATGCTGGGGGAAAAAAATGAAACTTACTCACCTGGTATGAAGCAGGCAATTTTCTCTAGGCTTAGCTTCAGGACTGTGTGGAATTAAAAACGGAAGAGAAGCTGATGGGCTGCAAGCCCAGGTTAATCAAACCCATTCAGCTTGGTTTGCAGAAGCTTTCAGAACAATTGTGCGATGATCGAAGGCACACAGTGAATTTTCACACACCAAGATAAGGGAAGAACAATGTTCATTGAGCAGAGACAGACCCTGCTGGTGCATACACTTGACACACACACTCCAGTTGCTCTGGCATTCTGAGCAGTTTCTATATTGTAAAAAAGGGAAAGCAAGTGTGCTTTAAGCCTGTTCTTTGTTAATCAGCTTAGGCATATTGAAAGAGGGGTACAGAAGAACATAACAAGAAAGTTGGCAATGATTTGCCTCACCTGTTAACAAAAAAGAGCACCAGGTAAATCTCAGAAAGTTTAGTGGATGCATTGAGTTAAACAGCCAGTGGTTCAGCTTCGCATCCAATGCTTGTCTGAAACCCTTGAGTCTGCAAAATTGGGTTACAAATAAAACAAACAAACCAACCAGGCTTCCTTTGGTTGTGTGTGTTTGTTTATTTACAAGCAGAGGTGAAAGTATGCAGGTGCGTCCTGGTGTGCATCTCTGGTAAGAGCTGGCTGAGCTGTGGCAAAAGCCAGCAGGGAGCTATTGAAAGAGTTGGCAGGGACTTGGGTTTAAGCTACTTTCACAGCTGTTTACAAGGATGATTCTGATAGGTGAGATAGGAGGGAGAAGGTCAATCATGCCACGAACCCCAGCTGAGGTTTGGGGCTGAATCCTTTTTTAATCTGTGTTGGCAGAAATTGGAAACACTGCTTAAGTAGCATTTGAAAACTTAGTGGAGGAAGGAGCTCATTTTGGCACAATGTAAACTCTGAGCACAATATCAGAGGGCTAGCCATGTTGATCTGGATCTGCAAGAGTGACAAGGAGTCCTGTAGCACCTTATAGAATAACAGATGTACTGGAGCATAAGCTTTCATGGGCAAAGACTCACTTCCTCAGATGCATGCATCTGAGGAAGTGGGCCTTTGCCCATGAAAGCTTATGCCCCAATACATCTGTTAAGGTGCTACAGGACTCCTTGTCACTTCTGAGCACAATGTTACTCTGAGTCCTGGCTGGTGAAGAGTGTTTGAGTCTCCAGGGAAAGTCTGCTTTCTTCTCTATCTGCCCAAAGATGCCATGATACAGAGGAGCTTGTCAGAAGGAAATGCCTCAAATGCTCTTTCTGGAAGATCAGGTTAATCATCTGGGAGGTAGCAGTACACATAAGAGGAAACGGGCTCATCATAAAGTCTTAAGCTAAATCTTTCCTCTATTTCTGGGTCTTAATTCCGGATTGTGTCTGCTCAGTATTGTAAGATCCACAGGGATCCAAAATGCATGCATTGTGGCATAGACCTCAGTAGGACACCAGATAAAAACTATTCAATGGCAGTGAATACCCATCATTCAGGTTAGATGACAGCGTCCTGTATTCCCCATTGTTCTTTATAAAATTACGCAAAACATCAATTTACAGTGAATCCTTCCTGATTAAAGAAACTAAAACTCTGCAGTCTGTCAAGTTGATTAAATGAATCAAACTTGTTAAGAACAGTTTTATCAAAACATTTACGTTTCTACTGGACAGAGATTCATGTGACTTGGAATTGCAAAGTAAACAGTTTTTTGTGAGAAGATTGAAAAGAAGATTCTGAACATTAATCACGTGGAAAAAATAACCAGCATGACATGCACTTGTTCAAAGGGATTCACAAAGGGATTCACAAACCTGTTAATTTGAAGTCAAATCCCTAATAGATCTCTTACACTTTCTAGAAATAAAGAAATATTTTACCCAGAAGCAGCAACAGCATTTCCTGACGTTCAGTTAGTTACAAAGGAGTATATTGTATCATATTGTCTTAGAAAAAGATTCCTGTACAAAGTGCAACAAGAGGTCATGGAATGCCAGTAACAGTCCTGCATAATTTCTTGTCTAATATAAGATGTTTCATAAAATAATATAATCAGATAAAACTGACTGAAATTTTAGATCTGAATGTGGGTAAAGATGAAATCACTTCCAAAAGACCACAAAATATGAAATTTTTCATAGCTGTCCACAAAGAGTAGAGGAAATCCAAATGATTTAAGAATGATTATAAAAGAATAATTCTTCTTATATAAAACCAGTGAATTTTAGTCTCTCAGGACCCTTTGTATTGCAATCACTGTGTCAAAGTTCTGCTCATCTATTTTATATTTTGAAGAGTTTGTGGATTTGTTTGTGCAAAATAAAGTCATACTTTGGGATTACCTACAGAGACCAAATTTTGCATAAACAATCCTGCTGCTTATATTAGCTGAATGTACTACTTTTTACACTAAAATATGCTCAGTGAAAGGTTTAAATAACTATTTTTGTTTTTCATCAGAAAAAAATTCATGACTATTATGATGAGAGTTTATAAAAATATTTGCTAACAAAATTATAATCGAGCCACTTATTCAACTGTCATTTTAGTGCAAAGAAAATTTTTACTGTTACAAATCTCAAAATAATTCAGATTAGTTACAGAAAGAATAATGAAAGCTTGACAAGTTTCTGATTCAAATTTATTCTAAGTGGTAATTATTCAATAAAACGAATAATGTTTGAAGTTGAAATCCTAAACATTTAAAACTATTCTTTTACTTTCCTTTTGCAAGCACATTAATAAAAAATTCTATTACAGCTATTTCATGTATTGAACTTTCCTATAATCTATGCAAAATGACTTTGCCCAGACAATGACTGGCCTCACCTGCTAGTATGCAATAAGTTTCATTTATTAACAGTAATGATAGCATGCTCAGGTTTAATTTTTTTACCTGTTGATGCTTTAGAGTTTTCAGCAAAAGTCCCTATTCAAATCAAGAAACTCACTAACCTGACATCTAAAAATTGGGCATAGCACTTTTGCTTAAGTGGTGTTGCATTTAATGTATAGTCTGTATATACACCTGATCTAAATATTACTAACAATGGAAACAGTCTGTCATCAGAGATTTGATCTAGTAAAATGGGGCTTGCTAATACTTAATATGTCATCCTGTAGCCTAAAGAGATATTGCGCCTAGGAGATCTGAGATCATCCTGATTTAGAGATAGACAATTCAAGAAAAACTATTCAAGCAGAATGGAATAAGTCAAAATCCCAACTATACTTTTTAAAAGTTGTGATGCTGAAATGTGAACAAAACATTCCCTCATATGCATTCCAAATGAATAACCCATTGCTAGAAATGGCAGTTTTGAAATATACATAGAGAACTTATTTTAAACACTGCAAATATGGAAGCAAAATTAAAAGATAATAAAAATATGCATCTCCTTTTTTATCTAAAAACATAGCCCACTAAATGATTCCAAATTAACATTTTACAATAAGGTTCTACTGACAAAGTTAGAAGCAGAGTTCACCCTCCCACCCCATCCTCCATGCCATATGTTTCACTCTGCTAAGAATTGTTCTTTGCTTTATGTGGGGCGAAGTGTTGAAGTAGAGAATATGAGAATAAATTAATTAAAATGTTTCTGGCTGTTCTTTTTGCTGGCCAGCAGCCTACTTTTAATTTAAAAATAAAATGTTAAAAAAATAAAATTAAATTTAAAAAGCCCTAGAATAATCCTGAAAGGCACAAGCCTTACTTTGGAGCACAGAATATATTGGTAAAAGGAGATAATTGAAATACTGTTTTTGATAGGCCTCCTGATGTTACAAGTAGTGAATGATATGTTTTTAAGGGTGAGGGAGGGAGAGTGTATTTGAAAGACCAATTATAAAACTAGCTTGCATTAGGAAAACCAGCATGTTTGAGTTCAGTATGATTATTGTTAAAGGTACCTTATCTTGTCTGCAAACTGTGCCCTTGCTTTTGTAAAAACATGGCTGATAGGAGCTGTTACTTTCCTTGGAAGCGTCTAGTGCAGCCTGAATGTTTTTATAATAGAGAAAGTCTACACACCTGGGTGAGTCTTCTTATAGTTGCTAGAAAGGTGTGAATTTTGACCTGAGACCTCAGGCCTTTTGGGAAATGTAGTTTAGTAAACTGGGTGGCAACTTTGTTGTGGTTCTGCCATTAGTTAAATTAAATAAAATAATGTGATTTTACCATATGATTTGTGTGTCAAAAAGAGGGGAGGAGTTATTTGTTTTGTGGTGGTTTTTTGGATAATTGGGGTTATTTTTGAATTAAAATACATCAGTTATTTTTGGTCAGGTGAATCTGGCCAGTCTCTTCCCAAAAGAGAAATGGGTGGAACAACCAGATACAATTTCTTTGTTGACCTTAAGTACTGCTACAAGGCAGTGATTAGAAGAGACAGAAGCCAGGGAGCCAGGAAAGGATGCAGCAAATAACCCCTGATGGTGGCATGCAGTAGTTTTTTTGTATGTATTACTCGAGATTAAAAGTTTTGATTAGGATGGATTTGTTTATATGGAAAGGGGGTGGCGAAGATAAGATTTAATTCTACACCCAACGGTAGCTCTGCTTCTGCTGTCAAAGCCTCTGAAGGAACATTCCGGAACAGCGCATTCTTCAGTCTCGCCCATCTTCAGTATGTGAAGCTATCTGCCCCTGCTGTTTCCCTGGCATAACTTTGGGCACTAAAAACACTCCACAGCTGTTTAAATCTGGAGTAATTGTCAGTGAATTTGGTCCACTGCCCTGCAGGGAAGCAGAAAAGAGAGAACTTTTCAAAACCCTTGGGGCCCGTAGAGGCAAGGAATCATTCCCAACTTTCCTTTCAGGACCATGGCAGGGTTTTTTTTTAAAGTAACTTTTAGGTTTTTCAAAAGTGCCCATTGATTTTGGGTGCTTCAGTTTTTGAGTGTCTGACCTGAAATATCTATCTTAAAAGGGTCAGTTTTTCAGTAAACACTGAGACTCACCTTCCTCTTTTAGGTTTCTCCTGTGTTTTATCCAAAAATGAAGGCCCCAAAATCTCTGCTGGGTTTGAAAATGTTGGCTGTAGTGATTAGGACTCCTGGGCACAAACTAAGAGGAAGGACAAAGAGGCTGTGCTCCTGCACAGTGTTGCCAACTTGCACAATTTTGTCATGAGTGTTGTGATAATTATTGTTTTCCTTGAAGTGCCTGCTTCTAGAGTCAGGTGGATATGTGATGGTATCAACCTACATTCTTAAAGAAAAGATAAGTTGCTAGCTTTAGTGGCTTTGGAGAAGCTTCAAAATGGGACCTGGCTCCTCAAAGGCTCAAAAAGTAGAAGACAAATAAAAAGAACACAGACCTATTGTTTTTACATGATCTCATGATTTTAAAGACAATCTCATGGGTTTTGGTGAGCATGGCTCATGATTTTTGAACATTGGGGGCTGGCAATACTGCCCTCATTCACGCCTGCCCCAACTTTAACACAATTCACCCCGCTCCTCTTTCTGACACACTGCACTTTACTCCACGAATCACCCTTTCATGGTGGTGAGGAGCCAGCTGCCTTGAGCTCATGGTCTGGCCTGCTCTCCGGGACTCACAAATTTTAGTGGCTCCTTTTTGGAGAAGAAACATGTGGCTGGGGAGTGGAGAAACCTCCCCCTACACTTAACCCTACTCAATGCCATCCCTACCCTTGCCCATGCCCACTGACGCTGGGAGGCAAAGGCAGCAATTGCCCTGGAGACCAGCAATTCCAAGCAGCCCACAGCTCCCAGCTGCGACAGTAGCAGCAGCAGTGGCCAGGCATCCCAGACCCTTTAAATCAGCACTGGGCAGCACTCTGGGCTAGTTGCCCTGGCCCTGTTCCACTTAAGTCCCTGCCCCTTCTGGGAGCACAAAACTGTGCCCCAACCCCCCCCCACACACACACCTTGCCCAGAGGCCTGCAGAGGGTGTTGGTGCCTTTGCCCTTGCCACCAGCACCCAAGAGCAGCTACCCAGCACCATCATATCCCCAAGCCAGCTCCCTCACCCAGCACTAGCCATAACAGGATGCCATAATCCCACCAAAAATTGTGGGAATGGGGCCACAAAGGATTGTGGGATTGGGATCATGCCAAGAAATCACAATTGAATGGGGGCTCTGGGCAGAGAAAGTCTGAGAACCCCAGTCTAGAACATGAAAGAATGAAAGCAAATGTACTGGGAGAGAAATAATTGGGCACAATGGATATTCAGTGGAAAGGAAGCACTTGGAAATAAGTAAAACTGACAAAGGCCTGGTGGAGGGGTGAAGATTTAACAACAGATTAGATAGGAGTTTCTAATGTGATGTAGCAGTAAGAAAGTGCCAATTTGATTTTGACCTTCAGACAGATAGGAAGCATCGTGTGCCAGACCAGGAAGAGGGTGGCTCTTCTCTTGTCTTCGCTGCAGTGCCGAGACAATACCCTCTAGACTACTGATTACAGTTATAGGCATCCCAATGCCAGATTGGCCAACTGGAAAGAATTCAGAAAAGGGCAACAATCAAATGTCTAAAGGAAGATTAAATCACTAAATATCAGAGTTTGGTTAACTAGTCACAAAGAGGAAGATGATAATTATAAAAGCGTTTGAAGGGTGTAAGCATCCAGGAGAGAAAAGAATTATTCACTGTGATCTAAGGAAATACAACTAAGGGATTGTAACAGGATGAAATTGAGCAAAGGAAAGTGCAGGATCTATTAGATCCTGGAAAAGTATCCCAAAGGATATGGTAAAGGGCCCATAATTTGGGTAATTTAAAACTAGAAGCATCCGTAAATATACTGTGCTGAATGATGCTAGAGCAGCCTTACAGAAGTAGCAAAGAGAAGAAAAAGACCAAAGCATCTTCTGAATAGCACACATCTCAGTGTCAAAGTGACTGGAAATGAATTAAAATTGTGAGTCGGGGCTTGCTAAAGAGACCAGATATCAGCAGATGGGCACTCAAGAGTTCTTCCTTTGATATCAGTCACTTCCATAGAGGCCAGTTGCCTCAAAGAAAGTGCCAGTGAGACAGCAGATGCTCCATAGTAGAGAGCAGAATGGAATTGTTATTATCATTACCATGTATTGTATATTATGTGCCTGTGGTTCCAACTCTGGTGACTCTGTCTTCTCTGGGGTTTTTTTTACGAGTGTCAATGGAATTACATATAACTGTATATCAGGGATCTCAAACTCCCAGTCCACAGGCCAGTCCCAGTCAGTGATTGCACAATCCAGCCCACCTGTCCATTACTGGCCCCAAGCCTGGCCCCTTCCTGCCTTCTCTCTATCCTCTCCCCCCTTCATAGCACCCCATCTTCTGAGCATGCAGCTTTGGGGATCACCATGAGAGCCTGGCACTGCATGGCAAAAGCAGGAAATCCCCCTCCCCACCCCTCACTCCCCGTAGTAGTGGGACTGACCCACAGGTTCCTGCCAGACGACAGGAAGATGTCATCACATCATCAGCATCGGCAGAATGAGAAGGGGAAGCAATATTCATGGTTCATGGCAGGATGGGAACCCTTCGCTGCTGGGGCGATTCCCCCCCTTCCCTCAGGAGTGAGGAGGGGCAGGTGACAGATGCTGGCCCAGGGCAGGTGGCAGCGGTGGTTCCCCACTGAATCATGGAGTGGCGGGCCCAAAAGCAGAAGCGGGACCAGAAGCAGCTGGATGGGAAGCAGCAGGGTGGGGGAGCATCTCCCCCCCACACTTACTTGATGAGCCGCCTTCACAAGGCCAGCATCTCCTGCCAGGTGTAGCGCAGGGCCTGCATGGCTCTTCTCGCTGAGCTTGGGGAGAGCTGAGGGCAGCCTTGCCCCACCACCTCCTCCTGGGGTGGGGCTTGGCAGGTGTAGCAGCCAGAGGGAAAGGGTCGGTGCACGTAGTGACCAGAGAGGGAGGGGTTGGCATGCGTAGCGTAGCAAGCAGCGGGTGCAGCCCCCTAGTAACATTTTTAAAGATGTAAATATTTTATATCACATGTGGTATCAACACACATGAAGACACTAGCATAAACACTTTCTGCACTTTCTCTATTTTTAAATTTACGTGAAAACAAAACTAATATTTTCCTTCATATTTTATCATTGCTTTTCCCTTTATATTGAATTTATTTTATAATGGACCATTAAAGGCAGGACCCAAGTTTCAAAGTTAACAAGTGAGCCTCCAAAATTGGTATTCCAACCATGATGCCAGCAAATGTCCCTATGTGCCAGAAAATACATGAACAAGCTAACTAACTGTATGCACAGTAATAAGGGTTTGTGGGCACCTATGTGTCTCTGTGGAGGCATCCACAGTACCAGGATTTGTAATTTTGTCCCTGAGGAGTTTATTATATGCTGTGCTGGTAGCACGGCTTATAGTTAAGATTACCTAACACGTCCCATTATAAGACTCTGTTTTCTGTTGCCTTATTACTTTGTTTAACTTTTTCTTCTTGGAATGACCTTTTCCATTCTGGGTATCTGCCTCATGCTGAATTGTCTGGTAAATTTCAAGGAACACAGTTCAACCCCTTTCTAAGAACAAGAGTGAGGAGAAAATGCAACTGTTTTGCCATGTTTTAGGGAAAAAAACATACAGCTGAGAAGCTTTGGAACAAGGTCTTGAAATTTGGTAGTGGAGTCACCCAGGATGACAGGAATGTACCTTTCCTATCGCCATAAAAATCTGCCCAGTTTTTCCAAGTAATAAGCCTCTGAAAAGCTCAGTTCACAGATGGTCAACAGAGGCTTCTTAGCGTCTGCCAGTTAAATTCTTGGGAGATTCTGCCAGTACTGCTGATGCTCTAGCTCAGGGGTGCCTTTGCTGAGCAGAACTTTCCCTTGGGGTTGCACAAGAACTTAGAGCAAGCAGACTGTCTCTCCGGGGCTCTCTATGTTCTACCCATCTTCCAACTTCTACCACAAATGAATTGGGGTCAGATAGACAATAGTCTCCTTTGCTTCACAACAGATGCATCCCCAGAGCACAGTCCATCCTGTGAACTAAATGAGGGGCAGGGTGCTGTGGAAACTGTATGGAATAGAGTAATTAAAGACTGCATCATAATGCATATACATTTGGGAGCTGAATGATGGGTGCACAAGCAACCTTAATTCTGTCATTTCTTAATTTTGGGGTGCTTGACTCTGCAACCCGAACGGTCTCTGAATATGGGCTGGGGGCAGGGTTTGTGTATCATGTGCTAGGTTTTAAAAAATGCAACATGAAAAATCAAAATTCCAGCATCTGGCATCACAAAGGTCAGCCACAGAGTTGGAACCTTTAGAGCCACAGCACAGACCTCTGCCACTTGAGAAACTGCTAGTATGAGTGTGTTAGAAGGAGACACACACTTTTGCAAATTGGTTTCAGAGTTCTTTGCTGATGACGGAGGAATTGTGAAACTCAGAAATCTTGGGTTCCAATCCAGATTCTGATGGGGAATGTGATCTAGTGGGCACAGATCCTTCTGCCCCTTTCTCCATCCACCAAACCTGATTCCTTTTGCTCCAGCCTTCCCTGTCCCACTCTCCCCACCTCTGGCTCTGCATCCAATCTCAGTCTTCTTGCCCTCTCCACTGGCTCTCAGTCCTCCTCCAGCTTCAGTTGCCTGTCTCAGCCACCAGCAGCTCCAGTTTCTAGTCCCTCCATCCTCATGCCTCAGGTCAGACCCTTATCTACCTAGAATTCTAGTCAGGCTGGGTCCTCCTTCATGCTGCCTGAGTGACAGCTGGGGGACACTGGTGCTTGGCACCACAAGATCCCTGCTATCTTGGAGCAGCAATTGCAGGAAAAGTCCTTTCCATCCCCTGAAGCCTTGGGCTCTAGTACCCCCAGTGCATTTGAAATCTTCAGAGAACTTAACCTGCTACATTCCAAGAAGTCTTTATTGAGCACATGCAGACCAAGATTTTTTTTTTCAAAGGTTTGACTGAATTTTGTCATGAGGAACCACAAAAGACACTTCCCAGACACAAAGGTCTACCTGCCAAATTTCAAGACTCTTCTACACCAAAGTACTGGGGAGCTAGAGCTTCTCAAACAAACAGTTTTAACATATTTTTTTCTAATTTCATTCGTGCAAACATCATTTTTGATTAAACAATCCAAAAACTTTCAGCCAGCAGCAGACATGGCATGAACAATTTCAGCCTGAATGGTTAAAGACATATAAGCAGCCAAAAATTAAAGTGTTATAATAGCAAATGTTGGGCAACCTTAGTAAATAGGTGTTGCTACCAACGCTACCTATTATACTGAATTCAAGCAGAGCATCCTATAATCAAGGAAGGGAGAAGAATAGAAGATGTGTATGTTGGATTATAGGTTCTCTGTTGCAGGGTCTGCCTTTTTATTTTGTGTGTGTTCAGTGCCCAATACAGTAAAACTCCAGTTGTCCAGCATCCAGTCATCCGGCACTCCTGATAGTCCGGCTCCACCTGGAACCCGGAAGTGCTCCAGGCAGCCGGACAATTGGAGCTGCTCTGCCCCGGGCTTCCCCAAGTCAGCCGCTGGTCAGTTTCAGCAGCGGCTGACTTGGGGACGCCTGGGGCAGAACAGATGGGGTGCTGCCAGGTTGGTCCCGTAGTGCTGCCCCCCCATCCTCCCACCCCACCCCAGATCCCTCATAGCCCCCCTTCCGATAGTCTGGCATATTTGATAATCCGGCACCCCCTGGGTCCTAAAGGTGCCGGATTATCAGAAGTTTACTGTACATGTGCCCACCATCTGAGTTCAGTCAGTTCTAACCATCAACTCTTTGGGGCAAGGACCAAGGTTTTGCTCAGTGTTTGTATAGCACCTAATACAATGAGGTCCTCATCCAGGACGAGCTCAACAATAATAATGCAGAAAAAAATTCCTTGAGGTGAGCTAGGGACTTTGGTACATAGATCTAAAATACCCAGCAAACACTTAGCTTCCAGAGCACTGGGAACCTTAACACAACCTAATATAGACAGGTAATTGTGTTACTGTGCAGAGAGACTATTCTTCCCATAGCCCAGGTTGCTTTCATTGCTCTTTAATAATACTACAGCATGAGTAATAGACACATATAACACTCCTTTAACCTGTCTGTCACTCTCTGCTGAGCATTTACTACTCCCACCAGTTCTCCCTTTGTGACACCATCACCATAAAAATAGATCCTCCCCACAAACCACTCCCTCCAGTCCTGTGTCACCGCCACACTCTCTCCTGCTCGGCTACTCCTCATCTTGCCGTGCACTTATAATGAGGAACTAACCCTCCAGCCCAAATGCACCACTTTGCCGCATGCGGTCACAGGCTGCTAGGGCCTTGCAGGCAGGAAAACTTGACTTCAGCATCTAACATACGTCAGGGTGAATTTCTGTCAGGAAATGAAGTGCCTTTAACCATACCCGAAGCACATGTGATCCTCTGTCACTTCATTTTCAAAGCAGGGGCTGAGCATCTATTTTTTTAGCCATGAGTAAGAGTGATGTGGCAATCCTGTGGGTTGACAGCTTGGCCCACTTCTTCCTTCTACCAGCACCTTTTTCAAAGGCACTGCTCTAACACTGTGGTAATCAGCCCCACAGAGATGAGCAGGGAGGGGCCTGAAGGATTAAATAGAGTTTTAGAAAGCCACACAATGACTGCCAAGCAATGGCTCATCACTGCGCTGTGGCATCTGCAGCTGGTGCACTGAAGACAGTTTTGACAGAGGCTAATCAGTGCATGCTCGCATCTTAGCCTGCTTTATGTAACAGTGTAATGCCTGATCCATGCAGATGGGGATGTGTTATTTATTTTTACTGACTACTAAGAGCCATCAGAAAGAACTAGAAGGAAGGGAAGGGGTTTCTTTGCATTTCACCTAGGAAATCCAGACACCTAAACCTATCCCCAGAAATCCATAGAATTCAAAGGTGATAAGTAACATGACTTTTATGGGCCCAAGTGGTGCAGCACAGGATGAGTTGGCAGAGGAGAAAGGGCAAAAACCAGGCACATGTGTAAACTTCCAGATAAATAATTAAAAGGTGAGTCACATCTCTCGCTCTCATCTCCCCACTCTATCTTTCAACCCCTCCCTGTCCTTCTCCTTTATCTTCTATTTTAAAGTCCTTCTCACCCCTCACTCTGTACATATTGGTGGATGGAAGACTCAGAAGAGCTTTGATATTTTACAGATAACAAGGTTATAAAGTCAAAAACTGCAGAAAATACCTTAGCTAGCAAATCTTTTACACTCCCTCCTCCCCAACAGGCACAACCCTTCAAAGTTCACACGGTTTAGTATGCAAGCTTCCTGCCGCTTGCCCAGTTGGCTTGCTATTCATAGCCAAACTACACTCCTCCATGTGCTCCCAAAGAAGAATAAGTATAAAAAACATTGGAAGTCTTGCTGCTGAGCCAGCAGGAAATTCAAACTGCTCTGAGCATGGGAACCAAGCAAGTCCTTGCTGCTAACACAACAGGTATTGTTCAGAAGGAAATCACTGCAGCAGACAGGAGCTCCTATGCAATTTGGGTAGGGTAAGGGGGGGGTGGATGTGGAAAAATATAAGGAAGTGCAAGACGAGACTAGTTAATGTATGTAAGAAAGAATAAGAAAGCTGCTAATCCAGATAAACCACTGCCTCACTGGGTGACGTTGGCCAAATCAGTCAACCGCTTTGTGCCTCTGTCAAAACAGATGGACAATGGTGTGTATGTGTGTGGAGTGGGGGGAACAAGCTCTCTGTGCTGTGATATGTCTAGTTATTGGTTAAAGTGTTTATTTAGCTAAGCTGCATCTACCCAAAAAGGTAATATTAAAATTTGGACACAAAAGGAAAAGAACAGAGAAACGCTCACGTTGAACAAGCAGCTTTATTTTTTTGTCGTGAAGAAAAGACAGCTGTAAAATGGCTCACAAACTTCCATAGTCAGTAAGAATGATCATTTCTGCATTTTATGAGGCTCAAAAAAAAAAAACAAAAAAAAAAAAAAAAGAAACATACACAAGAGATCTGGAAGCCTTGTGGGGGAAAATCTGTCGTCTGAGCAGAAATGCTGCAAAGAAATTAATCTGGGGCAGCAGGTCATGCCACTTCCTTCTAACAGCCTTTCCAGCCAATTGATGGAGCAACATCTATGACAGCACAACCTCAGAGAAAACAACTCTGATACTGTAGGATTTAAATATGACCATTTATTTCCGTTTTTAGAGGTAGCCATGTTGGTCTGTTTCAACAAAACCAAAAAGGAGTCCGGTGACACCTTAAAGACGAACCATTTTATTATGTCATAAGCTTTCCTGAGTTGCAACTCACTTCATCAGATATATGAAGTGAAAGAAAAAGAAACACATTAAGGATACAGAGATGGGAGTGTTACATCAGAGCTAATTCAATTGGTACACATATGGCCCCACAGTACGCCAACATTTTTATGGCTGACTTAGAACAATGCTTCCTCATATCTAACTGCCCCTTCTTTACTTTGTGACATTGGTGACATCTTCCTCATCAGAACCCACGGGAAAGAGAACCTTGAAGAATTGCATTGGGATTTCAACAATTTCTACCCTACCATCAATCTCAGCCTGTACCAGTCCACAGAAGAGATACACTTCCTGGACACTACAGTGCAAATAAGTGATGGTCACATAAACACACCCTATACCAAAAACCTACTGACTGCTTCACTTTTCTGCATGCCTCCAGCTTTCATCCAGAACACATCACATGAACCGCTGTTTACTGCTAAGCCCTAGGGGTATGTCTACACTACCCCGCTAGTTCGAACTAGCGGAGTAATGTATGCATACCGAACTTGTTAATGAAGCCCGGGATTTGAATTTCCCGGGCTTCATTAGCATAAAGCCGGCTCCGCCATTTTTAAAAGCCGGCTAGTGCGAACCCCGTGCCGCGCGGCTACACGCGGCAAGGGCTAGATAGTTCGAACTACGTAGCCATTCCGATCTATCTGTACACCTCGTTCAAATCCCGGGCTTCATTAGCAAGTTCGGTATGCATACATTACCCTGCTAGTTCGAACTAGCGGGGTAGTGTAGACATACCCTAAGATACAATCACATTTGCTCCAATCCCTCAGACAAACATCTACAGGATCTCTATCAAGCATTCTTAGAACTACAATACCCACCTAGGGAAATGAAGACACAGGTGCGTGTGCCTGGCAGGTACCCTGAAGTCACCTACTACAGAACAGACCCAACAAAGGCACAGAACACCGCTGATCATTGCATGCAGCCCCCTACCTAAAACCTCTCCAATCCAGCATCGAGGATCTCAACCTATCCTATGACAATCCCTCGCTCTCACAGACTTTGGGAGCAGGCCAGCCCCCACCCAACCTGAAACACTTATTCACCAACCATACACCCCACAACAGAAACACTAACCCATGAACCAATCCCTGCAACAAACCCCATTGCCAACTCTGTCCACCCAACCCTAGTGACAGCATCGTAAGACCTAACTACATCAGCCATACCATCAAAGGCTCGTTCCTCTGCACTTCTACTACCATGATACATGCCATCAGTTGCCAACAATGCCTCTCTGCCACATACATTGAACAAATCAGACTGTTTCTACGCAACAGAATGGATACAAATCAGACAGCAAGAATGGTGAAAGACAAAAACCATTTGGAGAATATTTTAACTCCCCGGGACACACAGTTACAGACTTCAATGATGCCAACTTCAAGAAAAAAAAATTCAAAACCACGCTGCAATGTAAAACTGCTTAGATGGAATTCATATGCAAATTTGACACCATCAGAATGGGTCTGAATAGGTGCTAAGAATAGCTCTCGCATTACATCAAATAATTTCCTCCTTTAGGTATTCTCATCTTCTTGTCCAATTCCACTCAGATCAAATTAGCTTTGTTGTAACACTCCCATCTCTATATCACTACTATCTGTTTCTTGTTCTTTCACTTCATGTATCTGCTGAAGTAAGTTGCAACTCATGAAAGCTTATGCCATAATCAAATTGTTAGTCCTTAATGTACTACCAGACTCTATATCATTTACCTCAGTGTTAGACAATTGTAACAAATCTTTCACAAAGCATTTTATGTAAGGTAACAGTGGAAAAGTTACAACCTATCAAATATGTTTATCTTGGTTAAATCCATGTACAGCCTCTCTCCGACTTATGAACTGGTTACGGACCAAGCAATTTGTCATAACTCAGTTTGTTCATAAGTCGGACCCCATTGAGTTACACATGACTGCGCTGTTCGTAAGTGCGGATCGCATTCGTAACTCGGGGTCCGCCATTTACGACAGTTTCGGTCATAACTGCGAATGGTCGTAAGTCAACCGTTCGCAACTCGGGGACTGGCTGTAATCATCTCTGTATCTGAAGTTATGAATATTGGCCATGGACTTGTAGCTTATACATATTGTCTTCCTGGGTAACACCCATCAAATAAGATTTACATCAAGGCTTCTTGACTTTGCAATCATGGCCCATCAGACACACTTAGCTGTCTCAGGGCTGGCTAATGTATGCTCCCTGTGAGTCATCCAGTCATGGAAGCAGGACCGGCCAAAGAGTGTGCAGGGCCCAAGGCAGAACGCTGAGCCGTACGGCCGCGCGACTCCCGGACGGGTGGGCAGGGCTGGGAGCTAGGCAGCACAAGGCCCTGAATGCGTGGAGCCATGGTGCCCTGAATGCACGGGGCCCAAGGTGACCACTTCACTCGCCTTGTCCAAAGGCCGGGCATGCATATAAGGACATGTGATATGCTCATGTGACTCTGGACTCCATCTTATGACAGTAGCTTTCCACAAACTGGGCTGTGAGCTTTGAAACAAACATTCTAGGCACATGGCACAGGATCTAAAAGACCCTGAGATGTCTCCTATTTGCCTTTTTCTTGCCCTGATTTTCTGAGTTGTCATAGATTCACAACTGAGGACATTCCAGTCTTTAGGAAGTTACCAGAGAGACTTTACAAACCAGCAGTCTATACCATCGCTGCTGCAAACCTAATATAAGGGCTTTGCAATCACATGTATGTATATGCTCTATTAACCATTATTAACTCTCTTGTTCTTTCTTTTATTATTAAACCCTTTAGTTTTTAGTTACTAAAAGCTTGGGAGCAGCATGATTGTTGGATAAGATATGAGTTCTATATTGACCTGACTACATGGCTGAGTTTGGAAGCGCCTGATATTTGATTAATCTAGTTTCCAGTAACCATTCATCATAGAGTCCAGTGTCTGGATGGTGAGACAAGGGCTGGCACACCTAAGGAGAATGCACCTTTGACTTCTTGTTAACCAGTATGATGAGACAGTTTACTTTTGTTACTGGCTTTTATTCCCCCATCTGGCCTGCTAAAGGGGGAATAAAAGGGGCCATTGTCCCAAGGCCCAGCAATTTAAAAGAGCCGGGGGCTCACTGGCTCCTTTAAATGGCTGCGGGAGCACCACGTGGTGCATTCCAGGAAGCTCTGAGGGCTGAGGGAGTGTGGTGTGGTGCCCTCTAGGTAAGGCTGAGGGCTGATTGCCCACATCCTCGCTTCTTCTGCCTGAGACCCTGCCCCTTCCAGGAGCACGGAGCCAGCCCCCATCCACCTTGCCCAGCATCACAGGACTGAACATATATAAAAGGCAACCACAAAATGAATGCACTTGAGCCCATGTGTGGCAGGCCTCTAACTCCAGAACCACATTATTTTGAGCTGTGTTATAAGTAGTGATGGGCCCAACACACAAAGTTCAAACCTGGATCCAGTACTGAGCTTCCTCAAAGTTCAAGGATGTGTTTAGAACTTGGATTTTGGTTGTACTCATTGTACAGAGGGTGTTGCCAACTGGGAAATTCAGATCTGGATCCAGAGATCCAGGGGTGTATGTTGGCTCTGAGATTTGATACAGGCCAATCCCTACTCTGCTACTGGGAGGAATGAGTAAACTAAAGCCCACACTTCTTCTTTGGTTAACTAATGAGGTTTGAGAGTCACACTGCTGGTGAAGGATGGGTAAAATTTAAAAGTTCACAATGAGGTTCACTTTGGACAAATACTCTAAAGATGGGATCTTGAGCCAAGCTAGTGGAACCTCCAGAATCTGCAAAATTAGGTGGAAATTTGAGGTAAAATAATACTATTTGTAGCATCCACCCCCCAGCTGGTTATCCCTATACGGCATGCAGGTGGTGATGTGGTCAGGTACTTTGGCAGTGTTCCTGCCGTGGAACCCCTAAAAAGTCCATTAGGAGGGGGAATTCAGGAAGAGGGGGACATGAACTGCCATCTCCCGTGGGCACCAGAGGAAATACTAACAGAAAATTAATGTAGTCTACTAACTGTTGTAGGTCCCCTTAAAATACCTGTCAGTGGGCTGAGGCAACAACAACTGAGGAAAGCCTGGCAACATTGTCCAGGGTCAGAAGGCGGCAGTGGACCTGTGCTCAGAGAACACAAGAGATCAGGCCACCTACAAGGATTTGAGGGTGGAAAGGAAACACATCCTGCCCTCTGATGCACTGATCTGGAGAAGCCTCTGCTAGGAGAACTATCCTGTTTTCTCCTCACACAGCTTGTTCCTGCAGGTACTTCATGAGAACAAGGACTGGACCTGGTGTCGCCACAGTAGCACACGCTTCACCTATGGCTTGAGACAAAGCGCTCTGGTTGGCATGGCTATAGACTCACATCCCCTGCAGATAACAGAGGGAACAGTCAGTAACACACATGGCACAAGCTTCCCTCCCCCCTCCCCCCATCACCGTGCCACTGTGCCTCAATGCTGCCTGTGACAACCCTGTAGGTGTGAGAGAGCGATTTGTTCTCCATGGTCCATTCACTCCTAGGCCTGGCCTGAACGTGCTAGCTGTGTTGAAAGCTTCCCTGCAGTAAACAGGGAGACTACCAACCAGACAAGAACTTTAATTAACTAGCCCCAGGAGCTAGATTTCAACCAGTATCTTAATGCCACAGCTCCATAACCCATTGGGGATCTCTGGAACTATCCAGCCCCTATTACTGCACCCATTTGGCGAGCTGACTAACAGTATATTACACCATGTCCATTAGTGGTATCACAAGATCCCAAATAGGAGAGTATAACTGGGACAAAATAATACCTCTTACTTAAAGAGGGTCACTTCTCCCTCAATTTTTTTATTTCACATACTATACCAGGCATGAATTTCATTGGGAAGGAAAAAATACAAGATTTTTTTTTCCAGTTCTTGTATCCAAACTGCTATACTAGCGTCCCTATACTAGCAGTTCTCAGGACATCCTGTTGTGCTGCAGCAAGGCTAGTATCTGTGTCCTTGCCACCACTGGGGCCTGCTAGTATTAAAACAAAACAAAACAAGATCCCCTGTGCAGTTTGATGTAAAGATTAATTACATCATGGTACTGCCCGTAATACAGGGGTGAGCAATAATTTTTCATGGGGGGGGGGGCTACTCCAAAATTTGGACAAGGCCCACACTCCTATTAATGGACAAGGTGTCAGGTCTGGGATGGAGGTTGGGTGCAGAAGGGGGCTTGCAGTAAGAGACTAGGGTGCAGGAGAGGGTGTGGACAGAAACCTGCCAATGGGATCCTGCTGAGGGCACAGGGGAAGCACATGAAGCCTTCCTTCCCTTTCCTGGGCCCAGAGCTGTTCAAACAGAGCCTCACAACGGCCACATTTCTCAACAGCATTTGGGGGGTCAGGTGAGGAGACTGCCTGAGGCTCCCTGGTGCGTCCATGGGCCAGATCTAGCAGCTTGCTGGGCCACATCCAGCCCACAGAGGGTATGTTGCCCAGGCCTGCCATAATCCCTAGTAATTCCATTGATTTTATTTTTAGAAGTGATGTCACAGGATTATAGCCAGACTGATAGATATCTGCTCCAAATTTAAGGGGACTTATCCTGGTTCCTTGCAGAAAAATGTTTGTCAGTTCCTGATCATGTTTCTCTTCCTAAGCAGCTGTCTTATGAAATCCCTCATGTATGCAGCAGTCTGGTATGCAACCCCTTCCCCTCCCCCATTTAGAGATTTGTAGGTTTGCTCTTTTTTCATTGTGATCACTCCAAAAGCCCTCATCTTCCTCTCAGCAGCAAAACTGCTTCCTGAAATTCAGGCCTCTGGAAGATGGAAAATGATACCCCTTGGTTTCTTCAGCAGTAGGGTGATCAGACGTCCTGATATTCTTGGGACCATCCTGATATTTGTCTTATACTCCCCCCTCCCCAAAAAGTGTCCCAATTGTACACATTTGCTCTCTTGTCACCCCTTCTTCAGTGGCCAAATCTCTGCTTGCCCCTGATTAGAATGATGGGGAGGGGAAGGAAATCTCCACAAGGGAGCCTCACAGAATTTCCTGACCCTTAAGGCCCCCTCCCAGACATTTCTCACAGAAAGGAGCAAGCTAGTCCTTGATCTTTTTATTTCATTCTCATTTTGTTTCTCCCTGCTGTTGCTGCCTGAATGACAGTGCTCACAAGGCCATAATCCTTTCCACTACAGGGGTTCTATCGGGCAAGTCAGGTCCCAAACCTGAGGTTTAATTTTAAAAGTATTATTTGGGATGTGGTAGTGGCCAAAGGTCTCACTTAAGTTTGAGGCCACATTGTGTTAGGCACTGTGTAAATATGTAGGAAGATGCAGTTCTTGCCCTGAATTTCATACAACCAGCACATGCTTCAGACAAAAAGGAGACATTTTTTTCAAGGGTAACAGTGTAAAATACTATAAAGTATCCAAATAACAGTTTGGGCTTCATCATAATCTTATGGATTGCTCCAGGGGCCATCTGTTCAAAAAAGTACCCATAGGAAAGCAAATACTACAGTTGCATTAAGTTTTTCCTCTCTCAAATGAACATAATTTATATGCGCTAAAAAGCAGTTCAGAGATTATATATACTTACTGAGCACTCCTGTTTCATGCAAGACACAACCAGCTGTGACTAACAAGAGGCCAAGGAGGAGGGTCCGGTGAAATCTCCAAAGCAGAGTCTGGGAAAGGCTCGGTAACTGGGATGAATGGAGTGTTTTCACCACAGAGTGTTTTCATTGGTAATTGTTTGCTGATTTATTTTTGTGACATGATGAGGGTGAGTTGATAGATTCTCTGTGTTGGAAGGTTTCTGGGTTTTTGTTTTTTTAAATCCAGCCACGGAGAGCATGCTTTTTATTTTTCTGAAAAGCAAAATAAAATAAATAAAACAATAAAGTACATTACAAATAAATAAGATTTTTAAACTTTGGTCTCTTTAAGTCATCTATGATGCTATTAGTAAGACAGGTATACATTTTTTAAAAATAGATTATTTTTATCCACAGTGTCCTTTTAAAGCAACTTACCCTTACAGATCTATGAATGCAAGTTGCACAATCATCTCCTGTGACATTTGTGGCCTTTGTTGATGGAGGAAAGAGAGGAACACAAAATAAGAGAGACCTTATCAAGCTTTTATTCACACACAAACCTTTAATCAATAATGAATTAAACCTTTAAAAAATGCTAATATTGACACTTATACAGAGAGACAGAGTAAGTACTGATTCATAATCAGTTTTGAATCTTTTGCCAGTTTATATAAACATCAGTATGGGCAATATTTTATTTGAAAGGGATCTTTGTACATTTACATAAACAAACCCAACCCAAGATGCTATTGACAGAATAGCAGAAAAGGTTCTGATTCAGGAAAACATGTCCCTTCAAATGTATTAGTGTGAAGGAGGCCAAAGTTCTAAGGTTGAGTATTTTAGGACCTATGTTATTTCTGAACTTGGTCGTAATGCTGTATTGTTTTCTAGAATTCTCCCAGGAAGTTTAGAGCTATCCTTGAAAGAGGAGGCGCCAGAAATAATGCTTTGAACTGGTATAGCATTGTTCATCTGAGGCTATTTAAGCACTGCGCTGATGAATGATGTTCTTGTGGTTAAGATACTGAATGGGACTCAGAAGATGTGGCCTTATTCCCATCTCTGCCACAGACATGCTCCATGCCCTTGGGCAAGTCACTTAATTGCTGAGACTCAATTCTCTATCTGTAAATATTTATAATATTTCACTACATAATATGAGCGTTATAAAGATAAATTCAGTAACACATATAGCAAAGTCACTACAATAATGAGTGCCTCAGAAAAGTTTATGAATAAACTGTAACACTAATTAGATATATCAGTGATAATATTCCATTTGGATTCTTATACTGTGCACATTGCCCTGCTCGCTCTATGGTCAGATTAATTAATAGTGGCATTAAATAGTTATAATTATTGACCTCTTAACACTCTGTAGATGGGTGAACTGAAAGACAGAAAAGTTAAGACCCCAAGATCTTACAGTCCATCTCAAAAATTCACTAAGACACTAGTTCTCATAGAAGGAAAATAAATCAAACAATTGTGCAGTTGTCAGAACTGTGTTACATGTGTTAAAGAGCTACAGCGTTCCAGAAATATTGGATTTTCTAAAATCAGGGAGAAGAGGAAAAAAGTTCCCTTGTCAAACTTTCATATCCCCATGAAGAATTGTTGGATTAAACCTGGGAAGGGAGGCAGCCTGTCTCCTCTAGTGAGGGAATATGCACAACACATTTCAGCTGTAAATAAGCTCTTTTTAATTGAGGATATTCTAGTGTTGGTTTTCCCCAAAACCAGACTTTAATAGAAAGCAAGTTACAACCTTGGTGGAGGAGTCACAGAAGTTGTTACTGTACAGTCATTGAGAAAGCTTGGAAAAAACTTTGGGATATTCCAGGATGAAAGGCGCTCCATAAATGAAATCTGATATTTATGCTTATTGCTCATAAGGAACAGAGAGGAACACTTGTGTGGAATATGAATGGCCTGGGCTGCCAAGAAATGTATCACAATGTTGGCTCCAAAAAGACAGTCCCAGTTCTCAGACATGGATGACAGCAATTTAAGAGGTGCAAAACATGGAAGGGATTGCTGCAAAACTAAAGCAAACACCAGCCAGGACTGCAGAACAATGGACTCCCTGTGTCACCTTTTTCTTTCAGGAGGCTAATTTTCAGGCCACGTGGCTGACCAAAACAGACCTGTCATCCACTAAAGAGAGAGTAATAAATCTGGGTTATGGTCCCTTCAAAGAAAAAACCTGTCATCTCGTCAGGACACAGTGAGTGCGTCTACACTGCACCATAGGCAATTTGAGATAAGCAATTTGAGCCACGCAAATTATGTATTTTATTTCAATCTTATTTCAAAGTAGCTTATTTCATAAATTTTGAAATAACCCGCTATTCCAAAATGTCCCTTACTCCTTGTGGAATGAGGTTTACAGGGATGTTGGAATACTGAGCCCGAAATTACAGGCTTGCTGTAAAAATGCGGGATAGCTATTTTGGGATACTCCAGAATCCTGAAATAACGTTGCAGTGCAGACATAGCTTGTGGGAGACTGGCCTGAGTGGAATCCTGGTATCCATTTCTGATCTCATTCACACCAATGAGAATCAGGAGTAACTCTCCACTGACGTCAATAAAGTTACAGCAAAGTAGAATCAACGCAAGAAAAATCTGACTCATAGAATCTGCTTCAGCTAAATACCCAAGGGCAGAACTTCAGCAAGTGTAAGCCAGGTGTATTCCCTCAGGGAAGTTTTTTGAGGTATGCAAATTTACACCAGCTAGGACCCTGCCCCAACCTGCCTTTCCAAGATTTCAAGTGAGAGTGTCCAGGTAGAGAGGGTATAAACCTGGGAATGAGAAGGCCTGGATTCTAGTCTAGCACAGATGAGGGCTGGAGAAACTGCCTTACAGTGATTTATATGAGGTTAGTGTTTAGTTTATTAAAATGAGGGTGATGGTGTATAAGTACCCTGACAGGGAAAAAATACCAGGTACTGAAAGACTCTTTAATCTAACAGAGGAAGGCATCACAAGAACTAATGCCTGAAAACGGAAACCAGGCAAATTCAAATTAGAAATTAGGTACAAGCTTTTAACAGTGAGCAAACTGCCAAGAGAAGTGGTGGATTCTCGTCTTTTGATGTCTTCAGATCAAGAATAGATACTGTTCTCAAACATAAGTTACTGGGCTCAGTACCAGGGTACATGGGTGAAGTACTATAGCCTGCAATATATGGGTCAGACATGATGCAATGGTTCTGTCTGACCTTGAAATCTATGAATCACTGACACCTTGGGTAGGGTACTCAATTTTTCTGCTCGCCCACCAATGGTATTTATCTACTAGTGGTTTGATATCTGGAACTGAAAACTACTCTATTAGATCGAAGGAATTAAAAAAAAAAGTAAGTGCTATTATTATTTATCTCAAAATAAGTGGTAGATATCTAGCAATTGGGGTCAGCACTGGGACACAGGAACTCATGAGTTCCAATCCCAGTTTGGACACTGACTCACTTTGGGCTTGTCTACACTACAGAGGAGATTGAAGCTGCCGCAGTCGATCTTGTGGGGTTCAAATTGTGGGGTCTAGTGAAGGGAGGGTGCTGGTAGTCCGGCCCTTCACAAGGAGTAAGGGAAGTTGACCTCCCACTGTGTGGCCAGCGCCAAAACACGATTTAAGGTACTTCGACTCCAGCTACTTAGTTAACTTAACTGGAATTGCGTGTCTTAAGTCGACTTTCCCCTTTGATCTAGACCTGGCCTATGTGACCTGGGGCAAGCCATTTAACCACTCTGTGCCTCACCTATATTACAGAGGGAGAGAGTATTGTACTTAAATAGCCCCTTGGAGTGTTGTGAGGGTTAGTTAAGATTTCCTACAGTACTGTGAAACATGGAAAAAACTAAGTCATATTTTCATTATACCTTCTGAATCCAGAGGTTTTGTGGAGTTTCACTGAATGAGATTACTGTCTACTGGATTCAGAGAGGATGTGTGGTGCTAAATAGCGTATAACATGCTCAGCTAGTCATACTAAGACTTAGCATAAGAAAGCCAAAGAAAGAATCCTGTGGCCTATCTTCAAACCTGCACTCCAAAAATTAGTGAGCCAATCTGCTGTCCCGGGGCTGGTAGGTAGCAGTGTATTTTTGTGGGATTTTTTGTCTGAGTGTCTTGCACCCTCTGCGACACACGCCAAAGGCTGTATATGAGAAATTATGAGAGAGAGAAAGAGAGAGTCCTTGGCCTTTTTTTTCCTAAGCTGTTGAGGCCAACTCTGGCTAATCATGCTTTCTAATTCACACTCAGCCTACTGCCATGGCAACCACTTCAAGGTGGAGTGCAGAGACTACTTTTGAAGCATACAGCCCTTTTGAGAAACACACACACACTGATGTGTCATGTGAGAGGTGTTATAAGGGAAGAACAATCATCTGCTCAACTGACATATTCTTCTGCACTTTTAAGACTGGTGGTATAAATTATTTCTTTAACTTTGTTAATTTCTAAGAAAAGGGGAAGTTGAGTGCCAAAGATTTATAAAGAAAAATAGAAGGAGAGGGGAGGAGGAACCCACATCTCTAAATTCTCCCCAGGGCCTCATTTCACAACGGTAGGAATGTAACAAAGTTTGCTTTGCAAGAAACCCACCGGAAGTTCAAATGTTGTGTATACGGCTAGTGTTTGTCCTCGGAAACCTTCCATTTTTCCACAGGCAAGATTGGATTTCACCCAAACTCAGTGAAAGACAGGCAACATCCAGTGAGTGCATGGTGGGTGGTGTGTTCCTTCCACCATAATATGGCTCATGAGTAGAAAATGACGCATGCTGCAAAATGCTGGCCCAGCTCCAAATTTCCCAAAGTTCAAGGATGTTTGGCTCTAGAGATTTGCATCAGGCCTTTACACACACACACACACACACACACACACACACACACAGGACCAGCTGTGCTATTGGGAATCCATTTCCCCCCAGATCAGAAGTGTTTGATCCGAGGTCCTGGTTTCTGCTTCTTCTAATGTTTTGCCTAGCATTGCTGTTTGCTATATCTTCAATGTCAGTCAGTGTAGGGGGACGCTACTGTAAAATGTTGTGCAAGTGAGTTCAAGTATTTGTTTTAAGGTTCTGTTCAGTTTTTTCTTCCCCTTTTTCAGCGTGGAGCTGGCAGGGATCTGCCTGCCCACCCCTCACTGTGTCTATACTAATATATGTTATTTAGTATGTAAACAGCTTAAAGACAACTTCTAGAGGCAAGATTCTCATGCAGAACTGGAATTTTCTTTGGAGAAGTCTGATTTCACATATTGGTTATCCTCTAAAAAGGGGTGTTCTCCCTTTCTCTCTCCCCCTCTCCCATAATGATCCTTAACTCTGTGTGCTTATACTATTTTTAAAATCCCAATTCCCAGTACCAACTGGCCAGTGGCCACAAATAAGGTCAACCTCTGCCACTACCACCTGTTCACCACGAACAATAAACACCCTCCTCCCTTCTACTGACCAAGAAACCAAAGAAAACTAGATGCATCAAAACAAATGCATCAAATCCATAATAAACCTCTAACTCAGTTTAAATATGTTGATTCTGTTCGGAAGCTATAATTCCCTCCCAGCACCATAGGGGAGAAAGCCCCCAAACAACTCCCTCAACATTGATTTTCTTCCATGAATGATGTTACAGAGATAAGAGTCAGCTTCCCCCAAGGCACCCCAGTAATGGTAGCTAGCAACAATGGATAGGTAAATAGCTATCCAACTGCCTGCTTTCCTGTGTTTTTATGCACACATGCCATGTTCTATAAAAACTCTGCCCATAAGCCTTTAAGAATTTAACACACTATAGTTCGTTTTAGTTCACATATTTTATAGTGAAGCATTTTGCAACTCTATAATACATACATACAAAAGTATTACAGACATGTGCCACAGATAAAACCATCCTAAGGAAGGGTGAGGTGTGTGCACAATTGGGCCAAATTTTATTCCATCATTTCAGCATAAATCAGTGAAGTTACTCAAGATTTACACCAATACAACAGCAGAATTAACTCTGGAGTGTCTGCGCAGGCCCATCACTACAGTCTCCAACACCCCTGGGAGGGACAGTATTTTAGAGATGGGGAGCTCAGGTACAGAGAGAATAAAACATAATTGAAGTTAACAGGATCTTCCAAATGACCTTTTTACATCAGGCCCTATGTAACTTGCCCAAGGTCATGCAGCGAGTCTCTGGCACAGCCAGGAACAGAGCAATCCAGAGTCTCTCCTACCCAACCACCTTTATACAAGCATAACTAAATCTTTAGACGCTGGGATAGCCATCTCATTCAGTTGTTTGATGTAAGTGAATGGCATAAGAGACCTCTGTTTTATTTTCTGCATTCTCTTTTCTGACAAAGATCTGACCAATCCCTTTCTAACTCCTATATAATACTGCATCCTTAGGAACAGCTGCAGATTTCTCATATGGAAGAGTCTTTGAAAGTTGCATAGACACACAGTAATTGTACTGCGATATGATGCCTTCTCAAAGAAATACATATGTCTAGACTATGATTATAGAGGATCAACACAGACTTTTTCCTCTCAGGAAAGGCTCAAGGAAATCATTGGCTTACACACTCTGTGAACTACCATACGGCCCTATACCATTCATTTTGTATCCACTGCTGGGAGTTGCCCTGCCTCTCACTGGGCTAGATTAGAAGTTAGGAAGAAACTTCCCCTGCGTACAGCTATGACATTTCTTACACCGGCCTCTGACACAATTGGCTCTGGTCTCTGTCAAAGACAGGCTATTGAATTAGATAGTCCTCAGGTGTGGTCCAGCATGATAAATCCTGTTCCTGTGATTAGAGTAGAATAGCTAACCAAGCTGGATGACTACTGAGGAAAAGGATTCACGTGTATTTTTTGAAGCAAACTGGCAAATTTAATTCAGCTGGAGTTGAGCCCTTCTTGTTTCCATGAACATTTGAATGAGTGAGATATATATATTGTTTGTAACTTCCAAGAGCTCCCCTGAAAAGGGAATTCTCAGGGATAGTTGTTTCACCTAGGAGTGAGCGTTCATATAGCCTTTTCAGATCTCTTCCCTCCGATATATAAAGTTTTAGCAATCCATTTAGGGAGCTGAAATATTACTTTGTTAGGTAAATGACTAAAAGCACCTCAGGAATAATTCAAAGATAAGAGCTTCAGAGGGATAGACAAGTTAGTCTGTAACTGGAAAATGTTAAAAAACAACAAACAGTCTTGCAGCACCTTAGAGACTAATAAAACATGTAGGTGGTATCATGAGCTTTCGTGGGCACAACCCACTTCTTCAGATGAAAGATGAGTCACCTGAAGAAGTGGCTTGTGCCCACAAAAGCTCATGAGACCATCTACATGTTTTATTAGTCTCTAAGGTGCTGCAAGACTATTTGTTGTTTAAGTTTTTTCAAAGACAAGAATTAAAGGAAAGAGTTCCTAGAGAATACAGAGGCTCACATTGATTCACATAAAATACCCACCAAACACATTTGTGAATCTTAGTGACTTCTTGGTGATAATTCACCAATAGAAATAAGGCCTGAATTCATTTGATAAATTATCCTCTACAGATCTTTTACCAAACTATTTTAGTCAAATGGATTCGGTAGATATTATCACCACACAAAAATTTTAGGACTGGAATTGGAGAAGAATCCAACTAGCACTGCAGGGGGAAATGTTGATAGATGGTATGTAAATTTATCCTGGTAGGATAAATTACCCCCTATACAAAATGTATGGTGCATTGTAATACAAGTTTGCAACTTCAGCACAGGCAAAACAAGAGGCTTAGAAGCTACCACCCATGACTAACTTGTTAACTAATGTGTTGCACAAGTTAGCTTCAGGGAAAAATGCAATACAAATAACGTTTGTGATTAGCCCCAACATGTATGTGAGGCTTTGCCAACCTCAGTAAACTTTCCATGTTCCAAATCCTGCCAAAGCCTCCTGCAAATTGCTGCCAACACTATCAGTTCCTGGATCAGGAGGAAGGGTATTTCCCTTGTATTCGGGACTTCCCTCCTTTCTCTATACTCCAAGGCTACGTCTACACTACAAGTTTTCGCGACAAATATTATGCTAATGAGGGACTCATTTGCACGAGTCGCAATCTCATTTGCATATTTTCTGCTGATCCGTTTTTGCGCCAAGGGTTTTTGCACAAAAACAAGCAGTATGGATGTTTTCTTTTTGTGCAAAAACCCCTTTTCCTCAAGATGCTTATGTGGTATACCGATTTTGTGGAAAAAGAGGTTTTTATGAAAAAAGAAAACATCCACGCTGCTTGGTTTTACACAAAAGCCCCTAGCACAAAAACAGATCGGCAGAAAATATGCAAATGAGATCACGACTCATGCAAATGAGTCCCTTATTAGCATATTTTTTGCCAAGAAAACTCATAGTGTGGACGTAGCCCAAGATCAGCATTTTGTAAACGCCTTGCCAGCAGGCGGCAGGAATACTGAGCATGCTCAGATCATTTTGATTAAGTGAATGGCACGTACCAGGCAAAAGAAGTGACAGCTGAGGGAAAGATGCAGGAAAACAAAGAGCAGAGAGTGCAAAGAAGAGGCGCAAGGAAAGGAAACAGGAAGTTCAAGAGAAGTGGTGGCCTAGACAGAAGATAAAGATAGGCTAGATGTCAGAGACAGCCACTGAGAAGTCTCTAAAGCAGGCATGTCCAAAGTCCGGCCCGCGGGCCAATTGCGACCCGTGTTCTGGTTTAATACGGCCCCACAGGTAATTTGGCAATATCTATCTTTTATGGCTCCCAACGAATCCATATGTATTGAGATGAATACATTGTAAAATCTCAGTTAATGTCAGTTGGTCTAAATCAGTTATAAATATATTTGGACACAACATGTATAGTTGGTGTTATGTTCCTGTTCATATTTTTTGAACTTAAAAGTTGACAGACAACCTTTATTACCAATAATACGTAATGTACTTTACAATGTTCCTGACATATATTTCAGCTTCCTGGATTTTTTTTTTCATCTGGCCTTCAGATATGAAAGGCAGAGTGATTTAACACCTGTTTAGATTTGTCATCCATGTGACGAAATGAAAAGTATGCTGTTTGCAATAAACTTTGCATAAAATAGTTAATTTGCATTTAATTTTAATGGTTCAAAGAATGTCAGGCAAAATGGTCGGCCCTCACGCATGTTCACTTCATCAAATCTGGCCCTTTTTGAAAAAAGTTTGGACTCCCCTGCTCTAAAGAGTGTGGCTGCTGGAGGCCCTGCTATCATCTCTTCGTTGTAATAATTCTAAGTGGTGCCTAGCTGTGCATCACTATGGATGTTTTTAATCATGAGACCCTGGCTGCAAACCATCTGTTCCAGCCTGGGCTTATTGCTAAGACGCTTCCTGGGGTCAAATCGTCCTTTGGCTCTGGATCATTACTGGACAGGTTTCTCCTGGCATGGGATAGTGAGCAGAGCCGTTCATGCTGTCTGGGTGTGGTCAATTTCTGGTTTTATTTTTACAGACCCTCCTGGAGCAGAGAGACAGACTTGCAGTGGTGCCAGTTAGCAAAGCGAGCAAGGCTGTGACCTTGATAGCACCTTTGTGCAGAGCTCAAAGGCCAAGGTGAGATGAAGGGGAGCAAGCAAGTAATGAAAGAGTATGAAGAGAAAGGGGACTGTTGTGAAAGGCAATAAGGGAGGGGCTAACAGCAGAGGGTCCCGTAAGCAGGGTTGAGAGGGACACAGCTCCCTCTCACTTCAGTCTCCTCTAACTTCCATCATCGAGGGAGAGAGGTCATAATAATAAGCTTAGCTCCCACTGAGCTAGAGAGGAATCTCTGCTTTAAGGTGGTAGCAGGACAGCCCTCGTGTTGATCAGGGTCTCTGAACAGACACCCCCCCTCCCAAACAGTGAGTTCTCCACTAAGACACAACTGTACAAGTGCAATCTCCAACTTGGGAGGGCAGAGCAAATTTCACCAGGCATCATAATGCTAAGGTGGGTCAGGCAGGTTATAATTGGCTCCTCCTGGGCCTCCCACAAGCTACATTTTTCCCAGGCAGAGTGGCACTCAGTGAAATTTACCTCCGACCTGTGGGAGGAATCTCTCAGATGCTTCCAACCTGATCTTTTAAACCAAACAGCTTAGCCATTAGTGTAAGCAAAGATGAAACCCACACACACTAAGGCTATGTATACACTGGCGGGTTCTTGTGCCAGAACTATGCAAATAAGGCTAAGCGTGGAATATCACTGAGCCTCATTTGCATATCTAATGAGCCGCCATTTTGCGGAAGAGGCTCTTGTGCCAGGAGTGTTTACACTGCCCCTTCTTGCGCAAGAAAACCCCTCTTGTGCAATGCTGTTATTCCGGAAAATAATCAGCGTAACAGCATTGCGCAAGAGGGTTTTCTTGCGCAAGAAGGGGCAGTGTAGATAGCTCCTTCTGGCGCAAGAGCCTCTTCCGCAAAATGGCGGCTCATTAGAAATGCAAATGAGGCTGAGCAATATTCCACGCTTAGCCTCATTTGCATATTTCTGACGCAAGAACCCGCCAGTGTAGACATAGCCTAAGAGTACAACTACATGGCACGTTTTGAAATAAGCTATTCCAGAAGATATACTCCAAAATAGCTTATTTTGAAATAGCACATCTACACTATAGGGAAGCCTCAAAATTAGTCCGAGGCACGCTTTCCTAATATGGACATGCTACCTCAATTTAGAGGCCTTGGTGGCACTGGAGAGTAATTACTCTGAATGGCTCTGGGAAGGAGCCATTTCAAAATCGCAGCATGGGAGCATCCACACTACCTCTATTTTAAAATAGCTGTTTCAGAATGGGCATTATTCCTCATGGAATGAGGTTTACAGAAGTCGGAATAAGCCATCCGTTACTTTGGATTTATTTCAAAATAATGGAATTGCTGTGTAGATGCTCGCATTGTTATTTCGAAATAACGCTCCCCAATAGGGAAGAGGTTTTGGAAGGTAATTGTTAATCATTACCAGTTTTGATACTTACAAATGATGATTATGCCACTGGAAGAGATTAACTACCCACATTACATGGGATGAACCTTCTCCTGAAATAGGAAGTCTCCCTTCCACAGAAGTCCACATAATTTAATAGTGCTTTGTTAACATAATCACTTGACATAAAGCTACAATAAAGTTGTGGAGTCAGATACCACAAGGGACTGGGTAGCCCTGTGAATGGGCCATGTTCCCGTCCTGCTCTCTCAACTCAGCACACTCAGACTGGCTTAATGTCCAAAATTAACCCCCTTCCTCAGGTTTGCTTTCATTGCCAACTTCAATAACAAAACATAAACCTCAGCCAACATTTTTCTGATCTCGGTTTATTTGCAGAGAGCTTAATTACACGATATTTTTGTCTTGAATGCCCTCTTTTCATCAGAGCAGGCCCCACACTTTTATAACCAGTATTGGTGCTAATGAGCTGCATCTGGTCTGCTTTACAGCATGAGACAGTGAAATATTTCTGCATCTTTCCATAGAAGTCTTAATTCGGACATGTTCCTTAGAGGAATATGGCGTGTTGGTGTCACATCTGTCACGCCAGATCCTGGTCTCATTTACTCCAAAGGATATTCAGAGTAACTCCTTTGGCATCTTTCTGGTTTGACCCTGAAGTAACTGAGGTCAGAACTTAGTCTTTACATCAGTAGAACGGTGTTTAGACCAGTTCACACAGGTGAGACAGACACATTACAGAACAGTCTGGTGACAATCATGAAACATTATGTCCCAATTCAGTACATGTTTGTACACCAGCTCTACAAGGCAAATATAGCAACCTTATCAGAGAGCGAGCGCTTAAGTGTGTGTGAACTTATGTTCTGCCAACGTCACAATTTGTAACCCAGTTTGTAATCCAACTGGCAAGGAGGGCTCAAAATGTGATGGATGTCTGCATTGCACATGGCTAATACTCTGTTGGGAGCTTGCCGTGACAGCTAAGAATGCTTGGCCCCTGCCAGAGGCCTAGGCTGGTACACTGCTGTCTTCCGGTAGCTGGTTCAGTACACCAGTCTTTTGCTGTGGGGAAAGGACACCCTGACTGTGCATGTGTAACTGGTTTGGCCAGTTCTCCTTCCTTCCAACTGACTGTGTGGTAAAACGTCCCAGAGTACATTGCCCCACAGGCTGCCACTCTGTGTGCACGTCCTCCGGGAGTTCTACCCAGGGCTAACACCCCGTGAGTGAGCTGCCTAAACTTTCCCAGAATTAACTGACACAAACACGGCCAGGCAGCATGGCAGGTCTGAACCTGCCAACACAGTTGTGATGGCAGAAAAAACTGCTGAGGACACACACTCTGCCCTTTTCCTTTGTACCCAGTGACTGCACCTCTTGCTGGGCAGGAGATCATCATAGATGTAATTGCAGCAGTAATGGGCCTACGAGGACACTTGCATGTATTACCCAGGCTTCCTCAGCAGACACTCTCTGTTTGAAAGAGGTGCCTCCGGGACCAACACGTTAGATCCCATTTCACACACACCCCTGACCCTCTTAGAAAAACGTGCTTGGAGCATGCAATTCCCACACAACATGAAATAGACTCATAGACTTTAAGGTCAGAAGGGACCATTATGATCATCTAGTCTGACCCCCTGCACAGTGCAGGCTACAGAATCTCACAGAACTGGGCCGGCATCCATGTTTGTACCCAGATTCCTAAGTGCTGCTCCCTTTTATCTCACGCAGTCATCCATTTTAATCAGCCCCTTTCGGCACTACAGAGCAGCTTAAAACACCAGCCCGAGGATTCCTTCAGATTCATTTATGGTGTGGGCAGGGAGCATCTGTCCACACAACCTACCAAGGCTCACTCTTGTCAGGTTCTGCATATCTGTAACTAACTGCCAATGATTTCTGTGAGCTTTGGGGGCACTTGAAACCGTTCAGGGTGCTCTGGGCACTTCAGAATACTGGGCCCCAAAGTAACACAAAAAGCTAGGTTGGGAGAGGCACCCGCTGCCTTTACATCTGGTATTTATAGTTGAAAAGAGTGGAATGGTTAAAGAACCTGTCCTCAGGCCAAAGAGGGTTCTTTACTCAAATCATTTGGCTGTTACATTTGCCCTGGACTCATAACACATATCTGGAAGAAGGGGGAAAGAGGAGGAGGAGCAGCAGCAGCGAATGTGAATGTGACTCTGACCTTCCTAGGAGAGTGAAGTTATTGATACCACACTGGGCTGAAAGCTGTGATGCACTGTAGGCCTACAGAGAGCAAATTACAGAATGCAGCCAAGCACGATTCTGTAACACAAGTTGTCTAAATGAAGCACAGTTCCCTCTTACCAATCCCATTTTTTCTGTCTGAAAGATACTTTGTACATTTAATATGATAGAAGCTGAGATCCGGATACTAAAAACAGTTTGCTGCGATAGGATACTCATCGGCACATGTGGTTTGCCAGACTGACTGCTGGGGTGAGGGACATTGAATTAGTAGTAGATACTCCTCACCCCCAGGAAGATTTCCTCAGTATTTCTAACAGAGCTAGAGCATCAGCAAAACCCATCCCTAAAATCTTGATGTGAGAAAGGATAAACCTGCTTCCTGCAGAACCCTCATGGAAAACAAAATTACTTCTATTTCCACAACAGACCCCTCTGGTCTGATTCTTATCTCACATCAGTTTTATGTGAGCTTCAGTGACTTCTGAGAGTCACTTCATAATTACTCTGGTGTCTGTGAGACCAGAATCTGGCCAGATCGTGCCTGTGACTAGAGACAATATTTAGCTCTTTCTTCTCTATAAAATGATGAGGTGTATCCAGGTTTATAAAGCTGGAGGAAGAAACCCCCTGTTATTTGTCAAGGGAAGTCAGTGTTTAAGAAAGGGTCTGGGTTGACAGCAATGTTCTCTCTAATTTTTTCCATCCACGTGCAGTATAAATTGTTTTATGTGCAGAATAAATTTTGTTATGTGCACTGAGGCATGTGTGGATGTGCACTACCAGTAGAAACACATGCTGCCGGCTGTGGGTGCTCAGCTAATGAGCTGGGCGACATTGGAATCTCTCCTTGGTGGTCACCCAAGTGAGCGCACAGCTTACGTGGAATACTGGTTGATAGTACTGGAGCCTGAAATCCTGTTTACCTACAGCTTGGGCACAGGATAGGCCATCCACCTGTGCAAACTTCCTCACATCACCTTTGACAAAGTGTCTTAGCTCTTGCCTGGGAGGGATGGGCGCTGAAGGTGAAAGGGAAGGCTGGCTGGCTGGCTTCCATGGCTCATTTCATTCTAGCTCTCTTTGGTCAGGCAGCTAAATGAGGACACGGATGGTGCTCCCTCTCCCCTGGGAATTAGACAGCTCACTAACTCACTGCACACTGGTCACCACCACCATGGGCTGCACTCAGACTGCTGTCAGAGGCAAAACATTCCCTGTACTAAGGCCACACCCTTCAACAGGCAAACTTCTGTGCTGAGCCAACATTTAAAATCTGCCCAAGGTGCCCGGAACTATTTTATTTTTAAAGACCAACATCTGTTGGACAATTGATTTGCTCATGTTGGTGATGGCAATGAAGAGCAGGTTCCAGCACATGTCCATTGTTGAGTCTCCTGAGCCATCTAGCTGTGTTTCCAGGCTGTGGCTAAGTTTTAGACCGTTCACATGAGGCCGAAGATCAGGAACTTCCTTCCCATCCCTGGTCCTGATCTGGCCGATCCATTGAACAAGGAATCAGAAGAAGCACTAACAAAAGACAGGACTATGCAGCACTTTAAAGACTAACAAGATGGTTTATTAGGTGATGAGCTTTCGTGGGCCAGACCCACTTCCTCAGATCAAGTTGTGGAAGAAAATTGGCATGACCATATATACCAAAGGGATACAATAAAAAAAAAGTGAACACATATAAAATTGTCAAATCAGATCTTAGAACAGAAGGGGGGTGAGGAGGGGAGGTTAGTGTCTATAAGATAATGATATTAGGGGTGATAACTGGGGAAGCTATCTTTCTAAGGGGTAAGATAATTAGCATCTTTGTTAAGGCTAAAGTGTAAAGTGTCAAATTTAAGCATGAACTAGACGTCCTCATGTGGAGCAAGGATGAGAATGGGGCTCCCTCACCTCCTGTAAAATGGATGTGCTACCTGGTATGACCCAATTGCACACACGAACATTACTGCACCTTGATGTAGAGTTGCCAACTTTCCCGAGTAGACGCCAGTGTAATGAAAACACCCTACCTTGTCATTCTGCGCAACTTTTCCCAGCTTCCAGCCACATTGCAACGCAGCCAGTTTTGGACACGACTGCTGGAGAAATCTCTGGCTAACCCGGGCGAGGGGAAGGGGTTATCCGACTACCCACCACATCATTCAGACTAAATAGTGCTATTCGTTCGGTTGTGAGAAAGACAGGAAGCCTTTTCAGCGAGCTTCCCTTGTGCCCAGCAGCACGGTCCAAATTTGTGGAAACAGAGTTGCACAGCAGAGGAAAAAGAAAAGCCAATTGGCCCATGTTCCCCACCACTGAGCCAAGGGTTGCTAAAAGCCTTCATGTCCTTGTACATCTTCAGTATCCTGTCCCAGGCTAGTCCTTTACACTAACCCCCTTGGATTTACCACCTGTGCATTAGAGACTGGGAGCTGGAAGTGCAGCTGTACCACGTGGTTAGAAGTCGTTTCCATCATATCCAGGCTTCATTGGCTCTCAGAACCTCCACAATACACGTTGCTCCAATGCCATGGATTAGACGAGGCCTGGTCTGGGTCTAAACTTTCTCAAAGGTCCAGGCTGTTCTGAGGCAAGGACTAGAGGTGGCAGGGTTTTAGCTTCCATGGGGGTGGGCAGGTATATGCTAAATAACATAGGTGAGAACTGACAGGGGTCAGGCCCAAACTCCAATCCAGTTCCAAACTTTCCCAATTTCTGCAGCAGCTTGGACCCAACCTCTTGGACCTGGCCCATCTCCTCTACACAGCTCCAGGGCTTTGCCAGTGGCCCAGAGTTAGTCCCACTCACTCACCTTTTCATGCTGCTCCTCAGGCTTTTAAAAATAACTTCCCTTTTAGGGGGCCTTGGGAATTGCTGTTCGCTTGCTACTGGTGTTATAACCAAGCTCCAGAGCAGCTGTAGGAGCAACTCCCATTATGGGTATTGAATCATCACCACACCCACTTCACTGCATTTTCCTGGGTGTAACACCTGGGCGAGTCCTGGGGCTGCTTGGCAAAACCTTAAGGCTTCCAGAGCAAAATTCTCCCTCTCTCCTCCCCGCCTAATCCCAATTCAATGTGACGGGGTGTTTTGCAGTAATGAACATCCAGCCTTGTGCCCTTCAGAAAGAGCACCCTGGTACCTGGGGAAATTCTAGCACAGCCCATACAGGGAGAGGGTGGATTAGATCCAGTGTTTCACAGCCAACTGACTTATAAGGAATCTGATACGTAAAGCAGCAGCACTTTTGTTTCCTGGCTGGGAGGAACAGATTACTTACAAAGATACAAATACACCCTTCCTAGTCACAGGTTAAAATTAAATAAAACAGACAACAGAGCAGCGCAGCTGTTCTGCTTGTAGAGCTGCAACTGACTTCCATTTCCTCCCTGGAAGGAAAAAAAAAAGTGTGGATCCAAAGAGCCGGATTGTGGCCCAGGCAATACTTCTGTTGCATTGCTTCATGAAGTAGCCTTAACAAGGGAGCCGAGGACTACACTGCGGGGAATCTCTGGCTGGCAAAGAGACTCTACTACGCCATAGGGTTGCTAAGCATCTAGTTTTTGACTGGAATATCTGGTCAAAAAGGGACCCTGGCAGCCAAGTCTGACTGACCACCCACAGTGGGGCGGGCGGGCTCCATGCCCAGTGGCTCCCAGGAAGCAGCAGTTTGTCCCTCCAACTTCTAGGCCGAGAGGCAGCCAGAGAGACTCTGTGTGCAGCCGCCACCCACACCCCAGCTCCATAGGCCCAAATAACCAGAAACGCCACGGTCATGGCCACTGGGAGCTGTGGTGCCTGCAGGTAGGGGCAGCACACAGAGCCCCTCTCCACCCCTCCACCTAGGAACTGGAGGGATGCTGCCACTTCCTGTCAGCCATGCAAACTTCCTCCATCCCTGGAAATGCCCAGGCTGCCTGAAGTCAGTCCCACCCAGAGCCTGACCTGCACCAGCCCTTAGTCCCTTCCCACACTCCAAAATCCTTTACACGCCCCCCCAGCCCAGAGCCCCCTCCCACACTCCAACCCCTTGCCCCAGCCTGGTGCAAATGAGCAAGGGTTGCGGGGGAAGGGGAGAGGCTACACCACCACCTCTCAGCTGCCGCCTTCTAACACAAGGGCCATATTGGGGTGGAGTCAGGGCTAGAACGTACTTCATTCTACAAACCCCCTAAACTAAACCCTTTCTTAACTAGAGTAAGGTAGAACAGCCCTGAGCCCTAGAGCCAGCTCAACAGCCTTGGGGCATGTCAAGGTAGCAGACAGCTGGCCCAGAGGGTGCAATCTCAGGCAGCTGAAGAGGGGATCCATGCTGAGTCCCTCCTATTCCATCCTAGTGGAGGAATGGGCTGGCTTCTGCATGGCACGTCTGCCCATGGTGGAAGGCGACCCAGCTGGCGCAACCCATTCCTGAGCGCTCTTCCAAATCAAAATGGCTCCTCCGACATCACCATCAGCCTCACCCAGGGGGCCTCCTTCAAAAATCTCTGCCAATTCCAGGGATGTAGCATGAGGGCAGCGTTAGCACATTAGGCACAGACTGAGCAACAGCCAGCATGGAACTGAATGAGGACAACCCCGCCAGGCTGCAAAGGCTCCGTACAGTGTGTCTGTCTGTTGCTAATTATATTTACTGGGTTTTTTTTAAAACTGAAGATGAGTCAGAAAAAGAAAGAGAAAAACGTCCTTTGTTGCTGTGAAAGCAGAAGGCTGTCTCCTGAGGGTGTGTGTGATACACTACTGTCACGGTATGACAATGGAAAAAATGACTGCTGAGCCAACCAAGCCCCCATAAATCCCTAACGATATCTCTTCTGGCCCACATTTTCTACAAGTCAGTGCCTGTACTGCATACAAAACAGCAATCAATATGAAAGAATCTCTCTCCTCCATGAAGCCAGAGTTTGAGTACAGCTGAGTCTAATATTCCAGCTCAGGAAGAGATCCTTTTAAAAGTCGGTCACATTAACTTAAAGGCGACAATCTGGCAGAAAAGCAAGGAGCTCCCATCCCCCATCCCTTTCCCCTCCATAAATATGAAGAGCAGATGGCTTCAATGAACAGACATCGTTATTAATTACAATATTGTTACACAAACAAAGCACGCCTAGCGATGTGTCAGATCCGCATTCACGTGGGATGAGAACAAAAGTCTTTTTCTTTGCCAGGTGATTCTGCCTCCTTATTTAATCTGATTGGAATGTATGGGTGCCAAACGACTGACCTATATGTACGTATATTTACACAGGGATAGTGAACTTACTGTGAGAAAACCCTGTCTTAGCAAGTTTCTCTGGCCTTCTGCCAGCCTCTACATGTTGGGCAAGTGACCCTACCCAGTCAAGGGTTGCATCAGTCACCCCCGCTCCCAGGATGTCCGGGCACAGGAGTTGGCAGCCAGGCAAGATGCAGTAAACTGGTTTTTTGAAACTGACATTCCAAAGAATGTTACAACACCCCAGCTGATTTTCATTGGGTTTGTTTATTTCCTTCTCCATTCAGGAAGACCACACAGAGTTTGAAAAGACTTTTTTTTTCTGGCAGCACAAAGGGCTCTTCTCTGGGGCCTGATTCTCCTCTCACATCAGCTTCATGCTGGAGTAACTCCACTGAGGTCCCCAGTGTTACTCCTGACTTGCACCAGGGTAAGGGCAGTGCCATCAAGTCCGCAGCTGCCAATATTTAGGAAAAACTATTTCTAGGGGCAGTTCTCCAAATAAGCATCCTCCAGTGCAGCAGGATTGAGAGGAGGATGGGTTCAGCTACTGTGCTAGGCAGAAGGCAGCTGGTGACTCATTGCTCCTCTCCCTGTCTCTGGTCTGCACCCAGCAGATGGATCAGGGAAGCAGAGAGAATGGAGAACCAGCATAGTGGCTCCTAGTGCTACTACAGTCTGGGGACTCCGGTTGGGGACATCAGCACCAGGGATGTGTGTCAAACCCAGGACATTATTGGTGAGAACAGGTCCATTGGCAGCAATGGCAGACAGGGAGCCAAATTCTGCTCTTGGTTATTGAGGTGTAAATATAGAGAAATTTCATCAGTTTCCATTCAGGATTCGCTCGGGGGCTACAGAACTGAAGCTGGACAAGGAGGTGGTGCCTCAAGGCACATGCCTTTCGTGCCTGGGGGAAGTGACATCGGCCTACAACAGGTAGGGAAACCTGACAAAAATATTGCTCCTGGCATTCAACTGCTTCCACACTGAGTCACTGTTTAAAATGTGCTGAAGGGAGGCTTCCCATTACTCAAAACCTCCAGCAAATTCACTTCCTGTCTTGGCAACTCATCTTCCTCTTGCTCCTCCTCTATTTCATACTGCTGGTCACAACAGCATCTAATAATGAGAGCTGCTTCTCAGAGCTCCGCTGCTGGACTTCACTAGGCTCTGAGCAGCTGTCTTCCCCCCCCCTCCCCCCCCCCCTCCCCGCTCTTGTTTAAAACATTTCAAGAGGTGACTGAGGCTAAAACTCCTGCACTTCTAAATTACAGCACTGCTAAACCACGGCACGCAGCTCTCACATCAAGGCCCTGATGATGCTGGCAAAGCGAAGGCCACCAAAGTCAAAGGGAGCTGTCAGCACTGGTCTTAAGGCTGAGCAAACTGGGTCTATGCCCAGGGTGCCGTAGCCAGAGGGTGAGGGGCAACTGGTCATGGGTGTTGCAAGGCAAAGGGGGTGGAGGGTACTGGGCAGGGGAGCACCGTGGCAGGACATGCTGGAAGCTCAGGGCTGGGGTTGGGGGGCACAGGTGGGAAGAAAGTGCAGGAATTGAGATGAAAGGGGCACTATGCAGAGGTTGGGGCAATGAGAGTGCAGTGGAGCCCATGGGTGCCAGGGGAAATGGGTGGTTCTAGTCAAGGCACTAAAACACTGGTTTGCTCAGAAAGCCATTTTCCCTGAGGCCAGCCCAGGGAGCCATGCAACTGCAAAGGCCCCATATTTCTAATATGTCCTCAGGTCTGTGTGCCCTAGGATGAGCACACCCAGGCTTTCAAGCTGGCCAGACTCGTGTAACTCTCTCAGGCCAGAGAGCGATTGTTTGGCTGCAATGTATCATATGACTTTGTGCATAGAGTTACATTTTAACTGAGAACGTTTAACAAGTATGACTGATGGGCTTCTAAAATTGGCAGCAGAAAAATGAGCTGAGGAAGTCATGGAAAAAACCCACAAGCGAGGCCATTCCACGTTATGCACAATTTCTGGGCTCTTTTTCCAGTCTTCTGGGGGTTTTTATTTTTTTTTTTCAGATTGTGGAAAATATTTTCCAGATACACAGGCCTGGCCTCACTGAGTACATATTTATGCCAAGTTTATAAAAAGCAGCTGCAGACAGGGTTGAATGAAAGGATTACATTGCTGTCTGTCTTCCAGAAGGTGCTTTAGTTCACACCGTCCTAGATTTCTTAAACCTCCATGAATTTGTCACCCCCCTCCGACCCCCCACACAATGTGTATCTCACAATGAAAACAAATATCGTTTTGTGTGCGTATGTTGCAGTGGTGCCCAGGCACTGTTTATTCTGGCTTCTATCACAGGTACTAGGCTAGCTTTGCCTCCCCACTGCACCCAGCTTCCTCACCTCATGGGCTGGCCATGGTTAGGCAATACTCAGTAGTTCTTTAGCTGGAGTGGGCCCTTACGCTGAACTTGGGCAATTACAAAGGGGCTCAGAAAAGAGCTTAAGCCCCGCCTCCCATGTAGCTGTGCTCAGTGGAGTTCAGGCTTCACCGAATCCTAGGCTCACGCACTCTGGGATTGCTAGATTTTGACACCAGAGGGGGTCATTATGATAATCTAATCTTCCAGCATAATGCAGCCCCTCCAGGTTCAAACAGAGATCTGGACAGTAGAGACATAACCTTCCATTGAAGCACTGTCCTGCCATAGTCAGCAGGATACACGAGCACAGGCCTGAAATGCTTGACAGCCAAGCAGCTATTTGCGGTGGCGGGGAGGGGACCAAAAGTAAATGGAGATAAAAGGGTACGAGAGGTGGCGAACTGCGGATTGCACATTAGATTGCTGTGCCCTGCTGCTTTTTGCAGTCGAATGTCTTACGAGTAAGTGAGCTGAGAATGACGGTGTTACATCAGGAATATCGGTCAAGACAATGTTTCCTGGCAATTGTTTGAGAAAAGCTTTTCTCACAGCTAATTGCTCCCAGGAGGCTGCAGTTTCTCTGTTTTTAGAAGGAGAGTGATTAAGAAAGAAGGTTTTTAAACCTCTGCACCCTGCCGTGGGACAAAGAACCGGGGGGGTGGGGGGGAGCACAACAGCTGTAATGTTCTATGAAATGATTTTGTTCTGTTCTCTTGATGGAGTGGTGGGTGGAATCATCAGTCTGGGTGAGATAAAAACAGAAAAAGCAAGAATTTTACAGGAAAAAAGACTCCCAACTCTCAGAGTGTCCTATTGCCACCTAGTGGTAGTGGCTCCAGGAGAACAGCGGAAACATGCTACTGCAAGCTCACACTCTGTGCTGGCAATGAGCGTGACTGAGCCAAACCTGAGTGGCAGTGTGAGCCCCTGGGCCAGGTCGCAATGCCCGGAGAGGGGAGGCAGGCCCTGCTGAGCTGCTGCTACAGGACAAGCACAGGGCGGGGCTTGCTTTCCAACAACCCCTTCCAAAACCCTCTCCACATGTTTGTTTGCCTACAGCCCTGTGGCTCATAAGAACGGCCATATGGGGTCAAACCAAAGGTCCATCTATCCCAGTGTCCTGTCTTCCCACAGTGGCCAATGCCAGATGCCCTAGAGGGAGTGAACAGAACAGGTAATCACCACGTGATCCCTCTCTGGTCTCCCATTTCCAGCTTCTGACCAACAGAGTCTAGAGACCAACAGAATTCCTACCCATCCTGGCTAATAGCCATTGATGGACCTAACCTCCATGAATTTATCTAGTTCTTTTTTGAACTCTGATAAAGTCCTGGTCTTCATCACATCCCCCATCCAGAACCCGGGGCAGGATCCAGCGTTTGGGAAATGCTGCTTTAACCCACGCTCCTCCAACGCATGGGTCTTCCTGCCGTCTTCCTCCAGTGCACTAATCTGATGGGTCCTATGTGAACACCGCCAGCTTCCCTGACTGCCAGAATACAAACAACAAGTCACATGTTGTCTGCCTGGCCACAAACCATATCCACAGCTCTGAAAAGAAAGGTGAAAAAAGGGAAAGGGGGAGAAAGCAGAAGCCTGGGGCATCAACACTTTTTAATAAAGGTTTAGTGGGAAACCCAAAAGACACCGTAAGCTATCCAGGACCCAGGGACACAACACACACAGATTAATAAGGTCCAAGCAAGAGTTGCTGTCACTGATTTTATTGAAAATCTGCTGCCCACGGTGGTAAACATTGATCTGCAAAAGGATTCTCACCATGCAGCATAATGAAAAATGTTATCAGTCCTGCTGAAAAAATACTGGGGGCAATGCAGCAGCGAGGACACTTCTGCAGAGACTCATAACCAATGAGATCTTGGAAGTAACCAACACGGAGAGAGAAATTAACTATACAGCAGCTGATTGTTTTTTCTGCACACCAGTTTATGACCCAGGTAAGGGGAAGGAAATAAGATAATAATAAACTCCACTTACATAGCACCTTGCATCCAAGGATCTTAATACATTTTAGCTCCGGGGTGAATTATTACATTCATTTGTAGATGGAGAAACTGAGCCACATAGTGGTTTATCCTGGCTTGCGCAGTGAGTCAATTCATAGAGCTGAAGGTCAGAAGGGACCATTAGATCATCGAGTCCAATCCCCTGCGTATCACAGACAATTAACTTTCATTCAGTTACCCCTGTACTGTAGCCATTGGTTCTCAACCGGGGGGGGGGGGGGGTGTACAGTCAACTCATCTAGAAAATTACAAGGCTACACAAAAAGCACTAGTGAACTCAGTACAAACTAACCCCTGCTGCAAACTGCTTTCTGTACTATACACTGATGTGTAAGCACAGTTTTTATATTCCAATTGATTTATTTTACAATTATATAGTAAAAATAGGAAAGTAAGCGTTTTTTTGTTTCACTAACAGTGTGCTGTATCACTTTTGGAAAGGTTGAGAGCCACTGGTCTAGCCCAGAAACTTGTTCCTGGCCCAAGCATATCTTCTTCCAGACTTCATATGGAAGCATAAAGAGAATCCACCCCTTCCAGTGGTTCATCACCTGTGAAGGTACTTATATGCTGTAATCAAATCACCTTGATGCTTATAGTAAACTAAACAAATTGAATTAATTGACTGTCTCACTATGAGACATTTTCTTCAACCTTTGAATCATTTTTGTGACTCTTCTCCACATCCTCTCCAATTTCAACATCCTTTTAAAAATGTAGAACTGTGCTCTATGGCCCCATGGGTGCCATATAGAGAGGTAAAATCCCCTTCCTCCTCCTTCCTACTTCCCTGTTTATACAGCCAAGGATCACATTAACCCCTCTTAGCAGGTGTTCATGTTGAGTTGCTTGTCCTTTATGACCCTCAACTCCCTTTCAGAGTCATTTCTGTCCAGGATACAGCTCCCCCATTTGGTAGGACTATCCTGCATGCTTTGATCCTAGACATGGAGCTTTTGCATTTGGCTATATTAAAGTGCAATTTTTGAATGGACCCAGCTGACCAAAGTGGTCCAGATCACTCTGTATAACCACCCTGGCCTCACCACAGTGTACCAATTGGACAATCTTTTTATTGGCAATTTTATCAGCAGTGATTTGTATGATTATTTTCAGTTCACTGATGCACATGTTAAAGTGTCAGACCTACCACTGATCCCTGAGGAACCCCACAAGAAGCACCCCAGAAGATATTGATGCTCCATTGACAACTATGTTTTGAGATCCATAAGTTAGCCAGTTCTCAATCCATTTAATCTGTGCTCAGTTTATATTGTATTGTGCTAATTTTGCAATCAGAATGGCTGAGCTGGGACTACAACCCAGGAGGAAGAATTGCCTGCTCCCAACTAAACCTCTGGGATCAAAAATAAGCTTCGGAGGGCTGTATTATTTCTGAGGAAGTATTGGCCAGTGGTGAAGACAGATCAATGGGTGTGATGATTTCTGCAACCCACTGCCAATCTCTGCCATAAGAAGAACCCTACTGGATCAGACCAAAAGTCCATTTAACCCAGTATCCTGTCTTCCAACAGTGGCCAATGCCAGACGCCCCAGAGGGAGTAAACAGAACAGGTAATCCTTATGTGATCCCTCTCTTGTCACCCATTTCCAGCCCCTGACAAACAGAGGCTAGAGACACCACTTCACCCATCCTGGCTAATAAGCATCGATGGACCTAACTCCATGAATTTATCTAGTGCTTTTTTGAACCCTGTTAAAATCCTGGTCTTCACATCAAAACCAGTGCTGCTGGTGCGGCTTGAAATCACAACCTCAGCACAGCGCTTCAGAATACTGCCCTCTAAGTACAGTGCACTAACCAGTTGTACCACGAGAGCACCCAAAGAACATCATGCTCCACACTGGAGAATTGAACCCCCTGTGTGATAGGGGGAGCTATGCACAACTATAATAACAAGGAAAGAGCAGGGCCTCTTATATGTTGTTTTGGCAATTAAGGGCCTAGCTCCTATTTGTGCCTTTGAAAATCTCCCCCTAAACTGTATACCCCCTTTCCTGTCTGTGTAAGGGATGCTGTGAACCCTAATACATTAATCTTCACAGGCTCATCGGTGTTCCTGTGGGGTGAAAGGTGCTATCCAGCTGCAAAATACTGTTAGACGTTTTTGAAAGCACGCTGGTTATAAAAATTATGTACACAGTGTTGCAATTATAAGATTGCTTATAAACTGTTCTCCATTGAAGTTTTATACTAGGGTAATTGTGATTTTATTGCATCTCATTGTAACAGAAAGTTCCAGCTCCTGGGGACAAGTGATTCCAGAAGAATCTCAACTCCTGGGGGGCAGGGAGTTCATGTCAATCTACTCTTGAGAGGGCCATACATAGCTCTGGGGAGACATTAAAAAAAAAGGCTGAGAGCACTGCAAAATCAGATAAAAAGCAAAGACCTGTAAATCAGCTGCTGACCCCTACTGGTTATATACATTGAATGTATCATTTATCTCCACCTCAGAGACAAAACCCTGGTTTTTGTATTGCCTAGCACAGACCCAGTCAGCAAACAGGAACAGAGGAGGCAGCTAGGAATGGGAGTGGAAGGGGACTGCTGCTTGGTTTTTTTGTTGTTATATACAAAGATTTCTATCACTTCCGTTTCAGGCATTGAGAAGGCTGAGGGCAATAGCTTGCCTTACAGGAGCAAAACAATCAGAGCACCACAGGTCGAGGTGTGAAGGTAAATTTGAGTCTGAAAGGAGAACTATACTTACCTATGATTAGGTACTGCAGCCAATTGAGTGGTCAGTTAAATAAGCTAGAGAAGAATTAACTAGTTAGCAGCTTTCATCAAAAACTTAACTCCATTCATCTGAAGAAGTGGGCTGTGCCCACGAAAGCTCATGAAACCATCTACACGTTTTGTTAGTCTCTAAGGTGCCGCAAGACTATTAATTATTTTTTAAGTTTCATAGAAGACATGGTTGGTCAGGCTTCCCTTTCCTCCATTCCTAGATTTAAACTGGCCACTGCTTTAATTAGTGGATCTGTACAATAATGCTATTGCTTTAGTCACCACAGATGACAAGCACAGGCCTTCCAAATGGAACAGTATCAAACACAGCCAGAGCTGGGAATCATGCAGTGCTGCAGCTCCAGCAAACACAGGCAAATATCACATTTTTCAACAAATTGTTTCTTGTCTCTTTTGTTTTCTACTACTGGGTTTAGTCCTTATGGTAAATGCCCCAGCAAATGTTTCTCGGGACTCATGCAGAGCAACTACCTCCAGACCTGAAAGCGTAGGTAAGTTTCCTTCACCTTTCAGTTCTTCCCCACTGCCTGGGCCCAAGGGCTTAGAGCAGGGGTGAGGAACCTAAGACCTGGGGAGCTTGCCTGGATCTGCTCCCCCCGCTTGTCCTCAGGGCTCCTTCTAGCATTGAGGAGTCCACACTGGTACTCCAGCTCCCCTTTCCCCCCCATAGGGGTTAAGCACACAAAATCTACTAGCCTGGGCCCCTCTAGGCTCTAGTGTGTGAAGGGAATGGGGGGAGTGTCTTTTTCCTTCTTAGTCTGGGGCCCTATCAGCAAGAGGGTTTTGTTTGTTTTGCTTCTCACTTGTGTGTGGCCCCTGACCCCAAAACAGGTTCCTCACCCCTGGCTTAAAGCTTTCTATCACTAGGGCTGTGTCTACACTGGACCCCTTTTCCGGAAAAGGGATGCAGATGAGACAAGTCGGAATTGCAATGAAGCGGGGGATTTAAATATCCCCTGCTTCATTTGTATAAACATGGCTGCCGCTTTTTTCCGGCTCGGGGCTTTGCCGGAGAAAAGAGCCAGTCTAGACGGGATCTTTCGGGAAAAAAAAGCCTTTTCCGAAAGATCCCTTATTCCTGATTTTAAGAGGAATAAGGGATCTTTCGGAAAAGGCTTTATTTTCTGAAAGATCCCATCTAGACTGGCTCTTTTCTCCGGCAAAGCCCCGAGCCGGAAAAAAGCGGCAGCCATGTTTATACAAATGAAGCAGGGGATATTTAAATCCCCCGCTTCATTTGCAATTCCGACTTGTCTCATCTGCATCGCTTTTCCGGAAAAGGGGTCCAGTGTAGACACAGCCTAGCAGTTTAGTTTGCATTTAACCAGCCACTTCCTAACCCTCTCCTTCCCATGCCACTGTTGTACATGCCCCCTGCCCATCCAGCACCTCTGCTGCTCACGTTTCAACTGCATCTGATCTAAACAAGAGTTTTGTTTTGCCAGAAAGAACAAATGGAAATGTAGATTCAGCCAATGAGCAGCAGGCTGAAGAGCCAAAACGACATCTTATCAGAATTAAACTTTGCACTCTCCTATGCTAGTCCATCCTGTGGGACACGTGCAGCACTGGCAGATATTGGTGTCAGGCTGTAATATTGTGTTGTACTGTAGCTGTTTAAACAGGATTTTTGCAATGTAAGAGGCTGTATTAGGCACACAAAAATGTACAGGAGCTCCCTCTGCTGCTTCCTCTCAGACCTACTCAAGCATGTGCTTGTTCGCTAGCTGGAGGCCAACACATACAAGCCAGCATTTCACATCCCAGGGTGGCAGGCTGTGTAGTGAGTAGTGCACACTTGGAGTGGGCAGTTATATGAGCTCAGTGCTGCTCCCTACCGCCATATGCAAGGGGTGAAAGCCAGCTTGGTCGCTCTAGTGCAGGTTCACAGGCTTCAGCAACATCCTACTGGCCCTAGGGTCAGTCCTCAACTCAGCAGCCAGAGCAGCCGTGGGCTGGCTTCTGTAATCATCTCGTCAGAGCAGCACCTGGCCACTGACAGGCATTGGAAATATCCAAAAGCCACAAGCCAAGGAAATGGATAAATAATAGTAAGGCACAAAATCAGGAGGAGCAACCAACAATAGAGGCAGAAGAGAGGAAGGCAAGATGGGTAAGAGACAATAACCACTGTGAATGGGGCTGCTGGGGAGCACCCATCTACCAAACAATTGCAAGGTGGCAGGAGCCAAAGTAGAGGAGCGGAGACCTCGAGATATGGCTTAATCTCAAACCCCTCAAATCTCAAAGCACTTTTTGCGGAAAAGCGTCCGTGGCCAATCTAGATGCGTTGTTCCGCAAAAAAGCCCCGATGGCCATTTTCACGATCGGGGCTTTTTTGCACAAAACAAATCTGAGCTGTCTACACTGGCCCTTTTGCGCAAAAGGACTTTTGCCCGAATAGGAGTAGCATAGTATTTCTGCAAGAAGCTCTGATTTCTTACATGAGATCGTCAGTGTTCTTGAGGAAATTCAAGCGGCCAGTGTAGACAGCTGGCAAGTTTTTCCGCAAAAGCCGCTGCTTTTGTGGAAAAACTTGCCAGTTTAGACACAGCTGGAGTGTTTTAAGGCAGGAGGGGGAAGACTGAAAGGATATTAACTTATTGTTAGTGAAAGGTGCCAAACAATTTATTTTAAAAAATCTAACACAGAAAAAGAAAAATCAACCCCCTGGCGCAGGGACGGAAGTGGGAAATATGGGATTTGCTTCTTAAGTACACTGGGGCTGTGTCTAGACTGGCCACTTTTTCCGGAAAAGCAGTCACTTTTCCGGAAAAACTTTCCAGCTGTCTACATTGGCCGCTTGAATTTCCGCAAAAGCACTGACGATCTCATGTAAGATTGTCAGTGCTTTTGCGGAAATACTATGCTGCTCCCGTTTGGGGAAAAGTCTTTTTCCGAAAAACTTTTGCACAAAAGGGCCAGTGTAGACAGCAGAGATTTGTTTTCCACAAAAAAGCCCCGATCGCAAAAATGGCGATCGGGGCTTTTTTGAGGAAAAACGTGTCTAGATTGGCCACGGACGCTTTTCCGCAAAAAGTTCTTTCACGGAAAAGCGTCCTGCCGATCTAGACGCGCTTTTCCAAAAATGCTTTTAATGGAAAACTTTTCCGTTAAAAGCATTTCCGGAAAATCATGCCAGTGTAGACATAGCCTGGGTGTACAACTTTCACCTGTGCCTAGGTCCCACAGAAAGTCAATGGGACAAAGGAGCTTGTGAGAACATTACAGTACTTCCCCCTTATCTGGCCCCTGTGAGATGGAGGTGCATATCCCTCACTCAGACTGAGAGTTGTGGAACTGTTTTCAGTATGCAGTTGAGGTGACTGAAAGAAACCTGCAGTTCTCTGGGGCTCACCAGATCCTTCTCTTGACATGGCACATGCTGTTGTTCTGGCAGCAGATGCCCATCTCTCTTCGGAGGGCAAGGTTGACTTAGTGCAACAGCTGGAAGCTTTGGGAAAAAGGCAATATTATTTAGTTCAGAACCTGAACTTGCAGGGGATGCACAGACTGCTAGGCCAGTCCTGTGAAACAATATTTGTTCTGGCAGAGGAAGGCTGTCGTCAGTGCTGACCCAAGGCTCCTGTGGAGAGCTTTGCCCCCTTAGAGGAAACCTTGCTGGGTCTGCAGGCCTGGTTGTCATGACCAAATCCACGGGCATGTTGAACAGGTCTAAAGAAATGTAAAAAAAATGGAAACTACCTCAACACCATAGTGTGGTGAAGTTTTTTTTCCCCAAAAAAGTTTTCTCCAGTTCAGTGATGCAGGTGGCCAGAGCTGACTAGCATTGACTGAACACAGGCGGCTGTCTTTTAACAGAGCTCCTTTGTAACTGCAGTTATACTGACCATTTAACTATAGGGCCCTTTTGACACTAGTCACCACAAGAGAGCCCCTTCTGGGGTGTGCATTTAGGCCTTCCAAAAGGAGTCTTCCAGGTGCTTAAATTACACTGGAGAAGGCTAGCCTGTGACACAGATGAGCCCAGGACCAGTATTCCCTGTAAGCTAGGGCCAGGCAAAATACAGCCTGTGGGCCAGATTGCAACACTTAGAAAAGCCAGCTGCCGGGCTCTGTTTGTCCGTGAACAGCTGTGAGCCGGGGAGGAGGAGAAGAAAAGAGGCTTTTTGTGCTATCCCTGTGCTCAGCACAATCTTGCAGCTCTCACAGGCTAGAAACCCACCAATGGGAGCTGCCTGTTTAAAGAACAGGCAATATGCGAAGTACCCCTCCCCTCAGGATCACAGCTGTTCGATGCATATGGCCCTGCAGCCGGCTGCTCTGAACAACCTGTCAGGGACTTGGAGGCAGGGAGCCTGCCTGAGAAACTTGCTGGGCTGCTGGCTGGGAGTTTCCCAGGTAAGTATCTCATAGCTAGACCCAGCCTCTGGCACCCCAACCCTCTGCCCCCTCAGGCCACAAACTTCTCCTGCACCTGATCTTCCTCCCAGATCCCTTCCTAAACCCCACTCCCGTAGGTCAAGCTCCCTTCTGGACCCAGCCTCCATCCCAGACATATCATGGAAGAGTGTGGCCCACAACAACTTACCAAAATTACCCAGCTCTGCTGTGAGCTGTGCACTTATTAGCAGAGCACCCTCAACTGGGATTTGTATTTCTAGTGCTGGTGCACATTCACATAGGTCTTGGTGCATACAAAATTTATTCCACATGTAGATGTAAAAAATGAGGGGGAACATTACACAGAACTCTTTAGTTTCCTCTCAGTACCACAGGTAAGGAAGTAGCGTTCTCCCAGATCTTGTATTGGAAGACCATTAGGGCATTTGATCAGTTAGTCCAGGATTTGGCTTTTACTTAGGAGCCATATTGATGAGAAGCTGGAAGCATCTGATCCTTCCTCTTCTGAGGAGACCACCCTTTTCCTAACTACAATCAGAATGCTGTTTGGAAAGCTTGATCTTGGGGAGGATTGAGACCTTCTGACATACGCATGCAGTCTTTTTTCTTCCTGGGAGTCAGTAACTGTTGTCTTATGTGATCCCCAAACAGAAAATGGAAGGTGAAGGTTCCATCTGCACTAATGAAGTGCATAGGTTGTAACTGACCATGCCCTGCACTAGTGGGCAATAGTCTACCTTAACACCTACCTACCACCACAGGGGTTAACTCAGAGGTGAGCAATAAGCCACCCACATGCCAGATGTGGTTCACCAAAGTTAGCTCCTGGTAAGGTGCCAGATGCTTTATTTACCAGAATGCACACAGGTACAGCTGTTCAGTGCCTGTTGGCCATGGTTCGTCCTTACATCCCATAGCACCCAGTGGACGGAAATGGCTCAGGTGTGCACCCCTGCAATCGGTCTGGACCGAGCCCCAGTAAGCTGGTTTCCTTTTCATGCAACAAATCTATTTAAACCCTATTGTGCGAGCTCCTCCCCTGTACAGAATGCAATTCAAACTCCTTACAGATGTACTGAGTTTTAGCTAAATAAGCCTCTGGACATTATCTTGTCTATTCAGTTTTTGTTACTTGCACCGAAAGAATTAAACTGGTTGTCAAACTAACTAGTCTAGTCTTCCAAATCCTACAAGTGTGATTGAAGTGTTATCCTCCTTCCTAGCATAATGGGTTCCAACTTCTAAAAAACGTGTGTCCTTGCAGCTTGTTCATGACTTCAGACTGTGTCACTCCAGCAACACATGCAATTACCCACATTTTCAAGTGAGACAGCTTTGCAGCTATACAGATATTGCACCATGCTACCTAAGGGAATTTTTCACTATATATATACAGATCTCTGTTTTTGCTATCACCTCTCTTTTGTATCATGGTTTTAGATTTTATTGCTATAACATGACTGGCTATTGTTTGGACTATATTTCTCCTCTAATCAGTAAGGTACCCAGGTTCTCCACATGATTATTAAAGGCATGATTAGCTTGTTAATGTCAGTCAGAACAAGTTCTCTCCTTGCCCATTAAGGGAAAAAGTCAAAAGCAATGTTTACGTGACAATCTGTAACCCCAATAGACTTTTTCAGACTTAAAGTAATACCACAGGGACACACAAGCACAGATAAATCTTTATTGCCTTAACTTTTTCAAAAATGAGCATTGGGTATTTAATATGTAGTAGCTTTATGTTTTTATATGTACAACATCACAACTGCATATTAGTATTCAATGAAGACAGTGATACCTTGATAACTCAGTGTATTTATAAAATGATTTTTTTATCAAAATACACTTTTCACTAGGATAATAAATAAAATCCAGCCAAACCCACCGACTCAAAGTTAATTTTAACTCTGGTAGATTTCAGTGGGGTATATAGTTCTTTAATGACCACATTTGCCCCTTTTATCTCATCACTGATGCTCATCTTCTGGGCTAAGAAAACACTTAGTTTCCTCCACTGTGGCGTGATTTCTCATTCCACATCATCTTCAGCCAAGCACTGTGCATTTACAATTCTCTGTAAAAGAAAAATTCTTATTCATAAATTATAAAACTATCACTGAGAAATGGATTATTGAACAAAGATAAACTTAGGCATACATTGGACAGGGATTTGTGAAGATTATAATGGGAAAAATTTAAGTACTATGCAATATCTGACAGTCAATGTCAAATCACATCTCTTATTAGCGATGCAGTAATCACTTGTGTGTACTGACATTGTTCTCTAATGAAACAGTGGCTGCTGTTCCTGATCATTAAGATAGTTTATTTCTCATTTTTATTTCACCTTTCATCTCAAACTACTTTAGAAATTACATACATCACTGAAATGCAATCATACATGGGCTGGAAGGTGGCAGCACACACAACATTGCATGAGTGGGAGGAGGAGACAAGGAGAACTAGTCATCAAGGATACTCCGCCAAACCCTTCTTCCAAGGAGCAGCATGTGATCTTTAGTGTCCATGCAGAGCAGTGGTCTCCAACCTTTACACACCCAAGATCACTTTTTTAAATATCAGGGCAAGTCAAGATCAACCCCAATCCTTCCCCAAAACACCACCTGTTTCTTGAAGCCTTACCCCCTCCATTATTTGCTGTCCCCAGCCCATACTCACTCTCACTGGGGTTGAGACAAGACTCTGGGATGGGAATGAGGGATTTGAGTGTGAGAAGGGGTGAGGTGCAAGTTCTGGGAGGGAATCTGGGCACAGGAAGTGGAGAAGAGGATGCTGGCTGGGAGGGGACTCCAGGGTGGAGAGTGTTGGGGTGCTGAGCAAGCCCCAGGCATGTGGATGTGGGGATGCAGGAGGGGCTATGGGCACAGGTTTGCAGTCTGTGGATGGTGCAGGAGTATTGTGGCAGAAAACAGGGGATGTGTGGGTGCAGAAGTTTGGGGATGTGAGAGGCTCAAGGCAGGGGGTTCTGGTGCATGATTGGCTCCGGGTTGGAGTCTGTGGGAGGTGCAGGAGCATTATGATGCTGCGGCTAGATGAAGATTTGGTCCCAACTGGGGGTTTGTTAGCCAGGCTTCATTTTTAAATAAAATATGTCCAACACAAACCATTTCAACATTGTCTTTATTTATGGGAGAGGCAGGGAACCTGTTTTGGGTCAGGGGCCACTGACACAGGAAAAAATAAATAAATAAAAATCAGTCAGCGACCACACAAGTGAGGTGCAAAAAACCAACCCTCCAAAACCTCACTGATGTGGCCCCAGCTGAGACACCTCACTCCCCTGGCACTCCAGCCGTTCCAGAACCAGCACCACCATCTTAAATCCCCGCCTCCCCAGAGCATAGAGAAGAAAGGGAAGACAAAGTGGGCAGGTGAGAGGAGTGTGCACTTTGTCTTCCCTTCCTTCCTGCAGCATGTGAGGGACATCCTGAGGCTCTGTACCAGATCTGGCTTCTCAGGAAGTGCGCTTCCTGAGAAGCTGTATTTGGTGCAGAGCCACGGGCCATCACCCCACGCCACAGGAAGCTAGAGCTAGCTCCATTTTTGCAAGAGGCTGTAGAGCCAGTGCAGGCTTCTTGTTGAGGGTGGAGGGAATATAAGGAGGCTAGGAACACTGCATCGCGATCGACTAGTTGGTGACCACAGATGTAGAGAATATAGAATCTTTATTCTTAATACATTCTCCTAGAAGGGTATTTCAAAACTAGAGTTACAACTAGTTTTAGATACTTAATCACCCAAGATACAAGAAGTTCAGTTCCTATCCCAACAGTACGTTTCAGAGGGGACAATTTTGTTTTCAGTTATATAAACTGAAAAATGAAAGTGTTAAATTCATGATACCTTCTTATGTTAAGCCTGATACCTGAAGACTAAGGCTACGTCTACACTGGCATGATTTAGCGCAAATACTCTGTAACACAAGAGTTTTTATGTTAGAGTATTTGAATAAGAGCGTCTACACTGTCATGTGCCTTTGCACAAAAGATGTGCTTTTGCACAAGAGCATCCATCCCTGTGTAGATGCTCTTGCGCAAGAAAGCGCCGATGGCCATTTTAAACATCAGGCTTTCTTGCGCAAGAACAGTTGCGCAAGAGGGCTTATCCCTGAGCAGGAGTGTCAGAGTATTTGTGCAAGAAGCACTGATTTTATACATTAGAACGTCAGTGTGCTTGCGCAAGTACTCACGGCCAGTGTAGACAGGTGATAAGATACTGCACAAAAGAGGCTGCTTTTGCACAAAACTTTGCCAATGTAGACGTAGCCTAAATGTTCATGTTGTAGGTCAGCCCATTTAGACCATATATTTTTGCAACAGTCACAGAGTTAATCTGAGTATTTCCCATTATTAATCTGTATTTTTCAGAGGCTCAAACATGTAGAATTAAAACTCCCTGCGGAATGAAATTTGAAATGCTAGGTTTTAACACTTTTAGGGAGCCTGACTAGATCTGATGGCGACTAGGAATGGATAAGATGGTAATTAAGAGTTATCCCTCTTTTAGGGGTTGAGTGTAGATACATTTGACCTCATTACTCTCAACTACTCAAAGTGCAATGTTTAAAATATATACATAATTCATTATTTGAGTTTTGCAGAATTTACCATGAGCAATGTCCACAACTCAGTACTATCCTGACTTGCAAATGATTTAGAAACTTATGTTCTATTTCAAAGAGAAACAATAACCTTCCAATACAATGAGAAATATTTCATATTTCTGATGCCACCGGACTTACTTCTGTCACTTGACAAAACACTGAGATGTATTTTCAGCAGTGCATTGTTAATGATGTATGACCAGTAAGTGTTCTAGAAAACACTTTTCATGTTTTAAAAAGGTCTTCCAAAAACTACCACCAACTCAAGTGACAGAAAGAAGTCTGGAGGCATTTGAAATATGAAATATTTCTCTCTCATTAAAGTTACTACCACGCAGAATGACTAATTCTAAAAGGATTTAGAGATGACAGACTAAGGAAGTGGTAGTGGCTTCTATTATTTTTGGCATAAAATGTTTTTGTTCCCCCCATTACTGTTTTATATTACCTAGAATATATACATTAAAAGCATATCAGAATAAAAGCCCCTCCCACTTACCTACTCCTCTCCATCCCCCACAAGTATCTGGTAATAGATATTTTGCTTAAAGGCATCAGAATTCAAGTGGATACTATTGCTTCTGAGTTGCTGATGCACAAAGAAAATTCAGTAAGTACCTACTGAATTAACTTTTCCATTAATTATGAACACATTGTATTTGACGGTGAGAAGTACTTTTTACAGCTTCAGTGGATAGTCACATGTATCATCTACATGATGAATTTTGGTTTCCTAGTGGATCCAGGGAAATAACCACCTTCCATGAAGACCAATTTCTAGATAACCTTGGTGAAGAGCAGTTCCATTATTTCCACTCCCTATAAAAAGTGTGTGTCGGGGGGGAGAGAGAAGAAGCATTACGTACCTGGCTAATTGTTGGGAGCTTAGTCAGAAGCATCTGAAACACTGGTGGTGGAAGAGTCTGCTGCAGGACTTGCAATAACTGCTGTGGCTGCCCACACACAGCAATAGCATTTGTCAAGTGGTCAACGCCCTTTTCATAGTCACCTATGGAGACATCAGGTTTCACTTCAAATTTTGCCTTTGGCACATTATATTGCTTTGCTTAACTTTATAAGCTACTTCACTACATCTACAAAGTAGACTGCAAGCATTACCCCCTCATCATCATGTTGAATCTTTCTAATTAAAAACTGTCTATCTAGCCACATAAAGTAATCTTAAAATTTTCATTTGGCTAATTTGATGGCTACTTTGTTTAGCAGTTGAACTCTATTAATGTTTAACCTAAAATATCAGCCAAATGGCACACTGACATACATCTGTTAAAACAATCTTTGCATAGTTTAAAAACATGGTATATTAAAGCTCTTCAAAACATTCTGTTAATACTTCTGTGTCAGGACAACAATTCTGTCAGACTAGAGAGGAATTCCTTTCATAACTTCCCATCTTAGAGACTTTTGCAGCAACCACCTTGTGCTAATAATTCCTCGCCGAGCTGTATCTCTTCAAGGAAGAACTTTTGGACAGCTTCAGCATCTTTTAAATCAGGTAGCTGTAATACAAAAAAATTAAAATATTGGAAAAGTCTCCAAGCATCAATACATAGCACACAAAGGAGCAGCAAATAACAAAAATAATTAGCTACACACTTCTAGAGGAAAACTGCAAAAATGGATTTAAAAAAGCAGCACCTCAGAACTGCCTGTTAATTTAGAACATTCATCAAAATCTCTAAAGATCGGGCATGAGAGCCTCTTCAGATCATTGCATTTACCACTCTTTAAGATGGTGTTCTTTAAACAAGTTGATTTACAGGAAAATATTTTTTTTTAAACTTAATTCCAAAATGCTTTGTAACAAATGCAGTCAATGTCTAAGAGACTAATAATGTTTCTCATTTTGGGCAACAGAAACTGCTTTCCATATTACTCATTAGGGGACTAACTAACAGTAAGTAAACATGTTATCAAATCTAAAGCTTCATTTCAAGTATTCCAAACTCAATTTACAGGATGCAGACTGATCTGGTAACCTTTAAATCAAGGGTAGTATATTTTTGTCAATGGTCTAAATTTCTTAAGGGTAGAGTTGAAGTACAGACTCCAGAGGGGGGGAAAAAAAAGTAAATAAGATTTCAGGGTCTGTTCAAAAACATCTTGTGGTTTGGATTTGGCCCACAGTTGGCCTATTGACCATCCTTCCCTTAAACTCTAAAAATTCCTGAAGAGATAATCTTATGAGGAACTGAGCACCCTCAGTTCACATCGAGCTCAGAGAATTGTAAGAGCACTAATCCTCCCAGAATCGGTCTGTTATGCAAAAGAAATCAACCCGCCCCACACAGTGATTTATGGATGCTGAAAAATAAACAATGTATATTGCAAGAGGGTTGTTAACATTGGAAGCAAGCACACAGCCCTCTCTGAACAGACCTTGCTTACAATTAAATCTGGTATGAGACGTTTTTCAAATTAGGACTACAGAAATGAACACAGTATTACCTTGGATAGCCCTGCTCTCTCTTTGGCAAGCTTCTGTTTCTTCCTTCCTGTAGATAAAAACATCATTGAGTTTAGTTATCAAATAGTCTTCAGTTTTTATTTTAAAACCGTGAATTGGCCAATGTTATTTTCAAAATAAGGAACTGATAATTACATCTGCTAAATATTTATAGATGAAGGCTGAGGGTTGCAATCTAGGCCCACAGCAGAATATCATTAAACCTACTACACAGATGGCAACTGAAAAACCTGTTAGCAAAGGAAGTTGCTACATTTGTAGGATTAATTATATTCTGTGCAGTTCTTTTGCCATGGAGACAGTCATGTAATGTTTTAATGGCCATCCACGCCCTACCCCAGTTAGAGGAAGTAAGGAAGGCACTGGCCCTATAGTCTCAGGAAGGATGGGTTCTTCTCTCAGGCTATGTCTAGACTTCATCCCTTTTTCGAAAGAAGGATGTAAATTAGACAGATCGAAATTGCAAATGAAGCAGAATTTGAATTTCCTGTGCTTCACTTGCATAAAAGCAGCCGCACATTTTTCGAAAACGGATATTTTGAAAGTGAAACCACTGTTTAGACATGGTTCTTTCGGGGGAAAAAAAAACAAAACAAAAAAAAAACACCTTTTTTGAAAGATCCTATAAACCTCATTTTTTGAGGAATATAGAATCTTTCGAAAAAGGGCTTTCTTCCCCACGAAAGAACAACGTCTAGACGGCAGTTTCACTTTTGAAATACACATTTTTGAAAGAATGTGAGGCTGCCATTGTGAAGCGCAGGACATTCAAATCCCGGCTTCATTTGCAATTTCGATCTGTCTAATTTACATTCCTCTTTCAAAAGAGGGATGTAGTTTAGATTTGCCCCACTGACTAGCCTATGTACTACAGAAACTGTAGAGTTGATAATCCTTACTTTATGCATGCTTGGCCAAAGAAGAGAGAAGGGAGCAACAAATAAGTAGGACAGGATTGCTACATTAGGAGCTCAAGATTCCTTTACATACATCTTTTTTTCATGAGCAGCACAAGGGTTTGGTCTGCAAATCAAGCCAATCTAACCTTGAGACAAGTTACTGCAGTGAGCAGCCATTTTAATACGCTTCTGGACATTCTGCATTTCAGCCCATAACCTACCTGAAGAGGGCCCACCAGAGAAACATCACTAGCAACCATACTAAGATGAGGGCCTGAAACAAAAGCTCATGTAGCATAGGACTAGTTTGAGACCTGCGACCTAGCTAACAATGGACAAAACTTGACTAATATAAAGCAAAGCTAAGCTGTGAGCAAGAGGCAGGTCCCTGCTCACAGAACTTGGCACAAAATACTAATTGGAACTAGGTACCAACTGTAAAACAGTAAGGGCTCATCTAGACTACGCGACGTCGAATGGGAATTTGCGTATCTTCTTCTGATCGCACTGCAGGAGAGGATTCTGGCCTGGGGGAGGGAATGTAAGATCTGGGGGAAAGGGGTGCAGAGGGTTTGGATGGTGGCCTGAGCCAGGTAGTTGCGAGGGGAAGGGGGGATGCCAGAGGCAGGGTCTGGCTGGGAGGTGTTTACCTAGACAGCTCTCAGCCAGGAGTTCTGCAGACTCCCCTGCCTGCGTGCTGGGTGAGCTACTCCACATGGCTCTGCTCCAGCACAGGGAGGGAAGGAGTGAGCAAGGATTGGGGACGGGAGGGGGGGGGGGGGAGTGAGGAGACTATTCACTACCCCTGCCTTCAGCAAAATTTCTCAACTCCTATTGGCTGGAAATTGGCCAAAGCTCGGGCATTTTGCGGGGGCAGGAATAGCGAGTGAAGCTTTCTTCTCCCTGTCCAGGCTGCAGAGCAATTAGCAGCCTGCTGTTTAAAGCGGCTGCCCCTGTTCTGTAGAAAGTATGTTGGTGAGGTGGTTGCAGTCTGGATCCAGTGGCTTGGCAGGCCAGATCTGGCCAGCTAGATGCCTCATGCCCACCCATGCTCTAACAGAAAGAGTTAAGGATTGGCAGCTTGGTGTAACAGGCTTGAGTAGAAGATGACAACTCCCCCAAATGTTAAAGCACACAGAGCTTGACCAAATCAAACAGTTGAGAAAGAACTGACATTTACAAAATCAGCAGTTAACATAATACAGAAGATATTTTAGGATTTGTCTGCACCAAGAAGTTGTACCACTATGGCACAGACAGATAAAAATAGCACAATTTACTAGAGTCAATGCAATTATACGTATAAATGTGCTTTATACTAGTAATATCTATTCCTGTATGGGAATAGCATTAACTATAATTATGCTCCCACCCTTATCTGAAACAGTTATGCTGAAAAAATTTACAAATGGAGATCAGGTGATAATAAGTGTATTAGACCACTGGATAGTGCGCAATTAGGAGCTGACAAAAAATTGGTCATACAGCACATTAGAATACATGTAAGTGATTGCGCTAATGGCCAAAGGATGTTCAGAATGGTATCTGGTCCACACTATGAAAACATCTGCAAACCCCTGCACTAGATGACAGTTTAACATATGAAAAACTGGAAATGCACAATCAACATTTTTTATGGAAAACATCTGTAAATTTCAACTTCTAACAAAAGGAAACATGCAGTACTATCCTGATCCCTACATTTCCATAACATATTTTATACCACTATGCAATCTTGTAGTTGGAGATATATAGGTTATTTATGTGTATAAAATGTGTTATAAAGAACATTATGTCTCCAAGTCTAATACTCAAAACAATTCATGCTTGAGAAATTAGTGTTCTCTCAGTTAACCCCCAATTTTCCTTGATTTGCATAGAAAGGTATTGTATTAGTCTGAGACTCTTGATTTATAAAGGAAAGCCGTTTTAAAAGGATCAAAAAACATTTACTATGTCCCTGTGCTCAAAGAGAATACAAGCAGAAGCTGAAGTATGAGTACAGCAGCTACTGCAAATCAGTTACATCCAACAGGGATGTCAACGAATAGTTGACTATATAATTCACCTGTAAGCCTACGTTCATCTTGTTGACTACTTGCATTCCTTCCCCTGAGCGGGTGGGCAGGAGACGGTGCTAAGGGAAGCCAGCTTAAAAGCTTGTTGTCGTCCCCCATTAGCGCCGAGGTTCTGTCTGCCCCTGCCCCCCCATGCTGCTGTCTCTGTCAGAGGTGGGGTGGGAGGGTGTTTGAGTTCCCCGCAGACAGAGGCTGCTTTACAGCAGCATCCCCCTGCTCCCTTCCCTCCACAGCAGCCTCTGTCTATGGGGAGTTCAGACCCCTGTGGACAGGAGCTGCTGCCACCTGCACTGCAGCCTCTGTATCAGAGGCCATAGCACAGGGCAGCAGGCAGCCAGTCTGTGCAGGGAGCTTATTTTTCAAACTGGCTCCCTTTGCAGACCAGCTCACACCTGGCATCCTGTGCTGCTGCCTCTGCTAGAGAGGCAGCAACAGCACAGGATAGCGGGGGCCTCAGCACACTGGCTGCTGGCTCCACTCCCATGGACTACTGAATAGTTGTGTAACCACAAAGATTTCATGCGATTATTCAATTACCCAATATCTAACATCCCTAATTTCCAAGGCTAATCACTTAATCTCTTACAGGAACGTACGTTTTAAATGTAGATGTTTCATGATTAATTATAAGAGAGAGGGGGAGATGAATCTTAATCTAAGCCTGAAGAACAGCCTTCATAAAATGAACACAGAGAAGATATAAAAATCATTTAAGTTTTAGCAACCCCATTTGAAAAATAAGATTACATTTTGAGTCTATTCTTGGGATAGAGATATTCTCCAGTGTTGTACAAGCAGCCTCAGATTTAAAAAAATCATCTGGACCTAGAACCATTCATGTCAGTTCCAAAAGTTAATGCGATAATTTCTTCTAAAAATATTTTGCTTCAAATGGATTAAAAAGCAAGCATCAGACATCCAAACCAATATTCAAAAATACATTACACCAGTGTTTCCCAATTTTGTTTGGCTGAGGAACCCTTTTCAGCTTTTCGGAATTTCAAGGAAAAAAAAGGGGGAGGAGGGAGGAGAGGGACCCAACAATTCATGAAAATCCCCACCAATGCATGAAAATCATATTCCTTCCCCAAGACCCTCTACCCGTTCCTTGAGGCCTCATCCTCTCTGTTCCCCTCCTCTCCGTCACTTGCCCTTATACACTCTCACTAGCTTGAGACAGGAGATGCGGGCTCTGGGGTGGGAATGAGGGATTTGGATGTGGGAAGGGATGAGAAGTACAAGCTCTGAGAGAGAATTTGGATGTAGGAGAAGGGGATGTTGACTCGGGGAGGAGGCTCCAGGCTGGGGAGTGTTGGGCTCAGGTGGAAGGTTGGGGTGCTGAGCAAGCCATGGGCTTGCGGATGTGAGGGTGCAGGAGTTTGGGCTGGATATGTGAGGGACTGAGGGCAAGAAGGCTGTGAGTATGATGGGCTCAGGACACAGATTTGTGATGTGTGGATGATGCAGGAATGTTGTGGCAGAAGACTGAGGATGTGGGGATGCAGGAGTGTGGGGACGTAAGAGGCTCAGGACAGGGGGTTCCAGTGTATGATAGGCTCAGATTTGGGGTTAGGTGGTGCAGGAGTGTTATGATGCTGCAGTGAGATGGGGGTTTGGTCCCAATTGGGGGCTTGTTGGCCTGGCTTCATTTTTAAATAAAATATTATGTCAAACTCAAAAGGTTTTAGCGTTGTCTTTATTTATGAGAGGGGTGAGGAACCTGTTTTGAGTCAAGGGTCGCTGACCCACAGAAGTGTCAGTTGGGGCCACACAAGTGAGATGCAAAAAAACCCCAACCCCTCCAAGCCTCACTAATGTGGTCCCAACTGTGCTGGTAGGGGCAGGGGACAGAGTGCTAGTGGGTGCTGGGGTCAGGGAGAGAGTACTGCTGGGTGGCAAGATGCTGGCTCAAGTTGTGGGGTGCTGGGGCAGGAGGCAGGGTCCTGGGGTCAGGGACATGGTCTTGCTGGGCACTGGGGTGGGTGGCAGGGTGCTGGGATAAGGAACAGGGTGCTGCTGGGTCCTGGGGTGGCAGGGTGCTGAGGTGCCTGGGCCAGGGCCAGGGCGGTGCTGGGTGTTAGGGTGGATGGCAGCGTGCTAGGGACAGGATACTCATGACGGGCACTGGACGGGGCAGCTGGGACCAGTACCTGGCAATCCTGCAGCACCTCTGGGTTCCGGGAAGCATGCGACTGCATTTCCCCTCCCCAAACAGCCGGCGTGCGTGCTGCCTGAGTAGCAGGGGCTGTTGCACCCCAGCAATTTACTTCTGCGATGCCGTCCTGCAGGGGGAGGGCACAGGGCATTCCAGGGCAGAGCACGCTGCCTGCGTAGTTTGAGCTGAGCAGCCCCAGGTTTCCTGAACTTCCTCCCTTCCCTCGCACCTCACAGAAAGGCCCCAGAACTAAGCTGTTGGTCTCACAGCCCCAGCTATTCAGACAGCGCGGGCCGGCTCCTGTGGGGAGGGGAAGTGCTTCCCTCCCTGCAGTGGGTCACATGGGATCACTCTTGTGCAGCACTCCCCTGGTGTGCCGGCCAGGAGCAATTGCTCCCTCTGCCCCCGCCTCCATACCCCTCTGCTTGCTATAAAGGGGTGGCAGTTGGCTCCCCCTTTTCTGTCAGTTTACTCTGGCTCTAATGGTCGCCTGGCCATCATTTTGTTAACCAGTTTACAATTGTTTCTGCCTCAATGGCAATCCATTCTGTAGTCCGATACCACAAGCGTCTCCAACAGTTCTGCCCCGCTGCTGGTGGGTGGGGGTAGAAGGACCCGGACCCATCCTCACTCCCAGGTCCCAGACCGGGCCCTAAAGACAGGTGCATGTAAGGACCTGTCTGGCTGGTGGGGCTCCTGCCACAACATACCAGCCCACAGGCCGTCTGTAGGCAAGCCCTGCCCTGGGCTTCTTCCTACCCCCAGGGACCTCGGACTTCGGCCCCCCCGGGGTCCCCTAGCTCTGACACTCACCACCCCCGCGCCTTAACTCCAGGCATTGGGACAATGCTGGTGCTTCCTCCCCTGCTCCGATTCTGCTCCCATTCACCTGTCTCCCTCTAATCTCCCTCACTACCTCCCCCGCCCTGTCTCTTGCGGCCACAGCCCTTTTGAATTCCCTGCTCTGGCTCCACCCTGCTAACCCCTCTCCCTGACGCACACTCTGTCTTGACGTCACCCGTCCTGCCCCCTCCTGCCTCAGATGCACAACCCGGAAGGCAGCTGACGTCTCCCGGCTCAGCGTTCCCCCAGCGGCAGAACAGCCCTGCTGTGCCGCCGCGCAAGAAAAGGCAGCACAGACAGCTGTCCACCCCTTGTGTGGCCCGTAAAAGGCGGGGGTCGGTGAGGACTGTGTGCAGGACGGATCAGTCCTCCCCTCTGGGATGGGTCCGTCCCGTCACACCGGCATGCTCTCTTTCAGAGGGAGTGCCGGCTCCTCGCGGAACCCCTAATTTTGCTTCGTGGAACCCCAGGGTTCCGTGGAGCACCAATTGGGAAACACTGCATTACACATACCCTTGCACGGGTACTTTGAGGCACCTGACAAGTTTCAGAGCAAAAACCTAGAATGCGAATAAATCTACAGCATACATTTACTGGTTACAAGAATTCAAGAAAACCCTATCAAATGATTCTAGAAAGTATCTGTGAATTCCCTCTCCACCTATTTGTAGCAGCAAGTTCAAAATATTCCTGGGACAGCAAACAGGAGCATGGCTTCAGCTGTGATAGCAAAGAATATGGTAATTAGAAAGTCAGTAGGGGTGTTAGCGTATAGTTGAGCAGTAAATTAACCAACAAGTCTGGTCTTATCAGTTAGTCCAACAACTACATACATTCCCCTACCCCAGGGGTGTCCAAACTTTTTTCAAAGAGGGCCAGATTTTATGAAGTGAACATGCGTGAGGGCCGACCATTTTGCCTGACATTAAACCATTAAACCATTAAAATTAAACGCAATTTAACTATTTTATGCAAAGTTCATTGCAAACGGCATACTTTTCATTTCGTCACATGGATGACAAATCTAAACAGGTGTTAAATCACTCTGCCTTTCATATCTGAAGGCCAGATGAAAAAAAATCCAGGAAGCTGAAATATATGTCAGGAACATTGTAAAGTACATTACATATTATTGGTAATAAAGGTTGTCTGTCAACTTTTAAGTTCAAAAAATATGAACAGGAACATAACACCAAGTATACATGTTGTGTCCAAATATATTTATAACTGATTTAGACCAACTGACATTAACTGAGATTTTACAATGTATTCATCTCAATACATATGGATTCGTTGGGGGCCATAAAAGATAGATATTGCCAAATTACCTGTGGGGCCATATTAAACCGGAACACGGGCTGCAATTGGCCCGCGGGCCGGACTTTGGACATGCCTGCCCTACCCCTTGCTGCAGAGAGGGGGATGGCGAGGCAGTGCCCCTTCAGGAGCACCAGATCATGCAGAGCTGCCTCCACCCCCATGCCACTAATTGGCAACCCTGTAGCTGGGCAGGGATGGAGGCTCACCTGCAGCCTCAAGGCAGCAGGTGGGAGGCACAGGTGGCGGTGAGTGCACACTGGAGCAGTATACAATTCTCCCCCAAAGAGTTCAGTCACAAGTTTAATTAATGTACTTTTTTAATGAGAATCATCAGCATGGAAGAATGTCCTCTGGAATGCTGGCAGAAGCTCTGGAATGGTAGCAGAAGCATGAAGGAGCAGATATAAACGTTTAGCATATATAGCACGTAAATCTCTCACAATGCCAGTTACAAAAGGGCCATGCAAACACCTGTCCTTATTTTCAGGTGATACTATAAATAAGAAGCAGGTAGCATCATTACCCATAAATATAAACTAACTTGCTTTTCTTAGTGATTAGCTGACCAAGAAGTAGGACCAAGTAGAGTTGGGGACATTTTGTTAGAGTGCATTTATACAACAAAAGACCCTACGCTTATAAGTCTTTCATGGTAAAGAGATCACACTACAGTATTTGTATGAAGTGAATTGAAAAATACTATTTGTTTTATTGTTACAGTGCAAATATTTGTAATTAAAATAAGTGTATGCTATTGACTACATATTCTGTATTGTAATTAACAGGGCTCGACAAATCATGTAATCTACTCGCCCGTGGCGAGTAGATTACAAGCCGGCACAGCCGGCACTATGTGATCTGCGCATGCGCAGCTTGCAGAACCGTGTGGCTGGTGAGCAGAGTAATTCAAATACAGTATTTGAAAAAGTAGAAAAACATGCAAAAATATTTAAATATCAATAATTCTAATTAATCCTGATTAATTGTACTTTTTAAGTTGTGTGAATTAACTGATTAATCAATAGTCCTAGTTATTTATCTTTACATTGTATTAATTGCTGTAATATAATGCTTAAGTTGCATTTACAAGAAGTAGTAATTAAATTCTCTTCAGTTTCTCTACTAAGAGGGCAGTTCCACATAGTGGGCCAGCTACTGCATTTTGACCACTGTTTTGTCTAACTACTCAAAGCAAGTTTAGTCAACCATGGTAGTCACCACTGACCTGTCTATACCAACACACTCTGTTGCTAGCACTTGTGGAGCTGCCTTGGTACTAGAGAAACAATGGAAGCCACAATGGAGTGTTTCAGAAAAACCTCAGTATCAATAAGGCCTTACAATCAAGAAGAGCCACAGGCACATCAATATATGCACAAACTTTCTGCGTTTTAATAGGTGATGAGCTTTCGTGGGCCAGAAGTCTGGCCCAAGAAAGCTCATCACTTATTAAATCATCTTGTTAATCTTTAAAGTGCTACATAGTTTTTCCTTTTGTTTAAGCAAGATCAGACTAACACGGCTAACTCTCTATTACTTTTCTGCATTTTGACGCACTTCACATGACATTGAAATAAAGATATAGATGGGCAAAATGCAACAGAATTTCAGTCTTTTTACACAGGATTAATAATTTATACTGACGTAGACAAGTTTCATTAGAGATTCTAAAGGAACTTTAAGGTAGCTGATCTAATAAAACTAAATCTCTGTTATGAGTTTAAATTTGTCTTGAAGGCTCCATTAGAGACACTGATCAAATCACTATCAGCTTCATTATTGGCATTTTTAGTAATCAGTATTTCTACAAGGACACTACAGTATCTAAGCCAGTAGTTCCCAAACTTTTTCGCATTACGCCCCCTTTTTGATTTGAGACCCCCCCCAAAAAAGCAGTAAAACTTCTTGAGAGAAAAAAAAGGAACTGAACAGGGCCAAAAAAATAAAAATAGCAGCAAAACTTGGAAGGGTGGGGTACTGAGGGGGGCTGGGTTGCCTCGCGCCCCCCCCCCTGGACTTACTGCATGCCCCCAGTTTGGGAACCCATGATCTAAGCTCATTTCTGACAACTACTCTTTTTAAAATAGGTTATGACAAGGTCATGAATAGCTCTTGAACTGGCTTTATTCCCAAGTCAACTTTTCCCATAGAAAACAGGGGTTTTTTTTAAAAATACGAATCCAATAATGAAAATATTACATATTTTAGAACATATGCAAGCACTATTTTATGGTCCTACAAATAAGAGTGGGGGTTGAGAATACAGCAATAGTACAGCAAATAAATGGAAGTACAACTGTTGCATAAGAGCATAAATCAAAGGGGAGAAATATTTCTGCTGGACCTGGAGTGAATGCTCAACACAAAGTTAAAATAAAAAAGACTATAAGGTTGCAGCATAAAACACTAAATTTTTAATATCAGATAAATGTCCAATTTTCAAAATTGCTAGCTGTGGACTTTTCAGCCAGCAGTAGTTTGGAATTAAAACCAGATTACACTATAAATTTACATGGGCATAACTTGAAAAATTCACATCTGTGAGCAGTGCAGTTAAGACTGACCTCACACCCTGTGTAAGCAGCTCTCCTGTTGGCTCAGTTGTGTCTCCACTGAAGCACAACAGCAGCATACCTGCGCCACTGCAGCATTTTGGGTGGAGACCAAGGATGGGGAACCTAAGGCCTGGGGGCCAGAGTTGGCCCCCAAGGCTCAGTGTCCCCAAGGCTCAGGGCTCCCCTCCCCTGCAGCATTGGGGAGCCCATACTGGCACTCCAGGTTCTGGCCCCCCAGGACTAAAGCATACAAAATCTTCTAGCCTGCGCCTTCCTAGGCACTGGTGTGCAAGGGGAATGTGGTGAGCGACTTTCTGCTTCTCAGTTGGGGGGCACGTAATTGAGAATTTTTTTGTTTTGCTTCTCATTTGTGGACAGCCCCTGACTGATTTTTCCAGGGGGTCAGTGGTCCCCAACCCAAAAAAGGTTTCCCACACCAGTGTAGACTGATAGTAGATAGGATAATCAGGCTCATACTCTCTCAATGATAGAAAAAGTAGCTAACTGGCATTTCCTAGGGCTGTAATAGTGTAGTCGATTAACCTATAAGCTTTTGCTTATCAGTTAATGCTAGAAACTACATGCATCTCTCCCCTCCCACCCAGTATTTTTTTTTTTTTTTTTTTTTTAGCAGGTTGGCCAAATGCTTATCTGATAATCAGTCGACTGGTTGATTTTCCCCCCTTGCTGCTTCAAAGCGGTGGTGCCACACAGCTGAGTCCAGGATCAGCTGTGCAGCGCTGCCCCTTTGAAACACTGCTTGGACATTTGAAAGAGACAGCACCACACAGCAGAATCGGGGATCAGCTGTGCAGCACTGCCGCATGTGGAGCCCAGGGTCAGCTGGGGACTCTCCAGCTGATCCTGGGCTCCAACACTTCATTTCTGCAGAACCTGCAGTCACAACCCCAGCACCATGTGGCAATTCAAATCGGCAGCACAGCATGGAGCCCAGGCTCAGCGGCTACTCGACTAGTAAATTAACCATTATTTAACATCCTTAGCTGGGTCCGGGACCTACCCCCTGCTCAGCATTTAAAGTGTATTAGGAGCCAGGTAGACAGGTAGCATGCCTCAGTTCCAATTTGCTCTGGGTCCGGAGCTCAGATTACCCCTCCCCCGGACAGGGGCTGCTGCCACCCCACAATGCTGCCTCTAACAGTCAGCAGGTCTGCGAGGGGAGCTGGTTTTTAAACTGGCTCCCCTTGAGGACCAGCTTCCACCTGGCACCCCATGCTGCTGCCTCGGATACAGTGGCAGCAGCGCAAAGGGCTCCTTGGGAAGTGGGCTGGAGCACACTGGATGCCAGCCTAACCCCAGGGACTACAAAATAGTCGAGTAACTATTCAATTAACTGATATTTAAATCCCTAGTATTTGCCATTATAAACACATTTATATAACATCTCAATACATTAAAATGATAATACATAATACAAGGATACTTGGGAGTACATGTTATTTTAGAAGTAAACATTACATTTAAAAATTCAGAAAGAATTCACTGTTATAAAATTGAGCACATCTATTTCTTCTATTCCCGATTTTCAAAGCCAAATGTGCAGAAGTCCATTATTGCAGCAATATTACAGGTGATTCTTGCACAGAAACCAAGTTATCTGCTCATGACTTCTACAGATAAAGTTTAATACATGCTGCTTATCTAGCTTGCTGTATATTTAAGCTTGCTTATAAAATCAAGGATAGCTTGCCTCTGCCTGTGAATTAGTGTTTTATAAATTACACATGAGAATCCAGGCAAGGCTACTTATTACAGTTCATATGCAAGAGTGTTAATTCTATAAGGATATTTAAAATCCTAGATTTAGATTGTGGAGTACTCATGACTACCTCTAGACAGAAGACTAAATTAAACCAGTTTTTAGCATAGCAAGATATGGATTTACTCCCCTCTGGGAAAAAAAAAATCCAAACCCAAACCTCTCTTCAGTTTAGGAATTCAACATATTCAATATTATATGCAGGGATTCTGTGCCTCCTGATTGGCACAAAGGTACCAGCTTCAAGGTCTGGTTTATAGGTAACTTCCAGAACTCATTTACAGAAAACTACAATCTTTCCTTTAAACACATAACTGAATTACATTAGAGTATTTGAACTTCTGTTGAAGAGGTGAAATAACAAAGAGCCACAGGAAATTAGCTCCACATTTTGGATAGCTCTTCAATTTTTTTCTTGCATTCATTCTTATTCTGGAAGCTATGACAATAAAGCTACCAGAGGGGTTTGAGAATGCAGTAGATTAAAGCAAAGTGTTCAAGATCAGAGCTCTTGGGTGCTGCTACTGTCCTCATTTAACTCTTAACAATTTCTCTAATCTAAGTGTTTTGTCTCCTTGTCTCACAAAATCATTGAAACCACATAAATAATGCAACATGAAATATCACAGATACCGCCACATTCTCAGCCAAACTTGAACAAAAAGTGGTACTATGTGAAAGGCAAGATTCCAATTCAAGGACTTAAATTTAACAACGCATATAAACCATAGAAATAAAGCCAGATAAAAATAGATTATCTGATATTAGAAAAGAATAAGCATTTAGAGCCAGCTAAACTTCAGATTAAGGAATTCCTCACGTCTTTCACACAAATCACTGTGTGCCGCAAGCAAACATAAGAGCGACCACGAGCAAAGCAACTGCCCCGTGACTATTCTTTTTGATCGCCTCCGTTTTGCCCCTTAAGATTTCCCACCCCTTACATTTTACGAGCTGCTTAGCCTACTGTGCGCACCTAGTAACCAAGGAAATATTATTATCCCCACGCAGGGCGGTTTCGAGGGAAGCGGAAAGACAGTCTGGGACAAGACCCTCACCCACCCCAGCCATTTAGTCTGGGCAGATCGATCAGCTCACACGCGCTGGGAGGGGACGGCTTCCAGGAGGGATGCGCGGGAAGCAGGCCGGCTGCAATGCATCAGTGCTGGGCTAGGGAGGGAAGGCAGAAGGAGGGAGCCCCGCACTGCGGGGGGAAGAGACTCCATGGGGGGGGGGAGGAGGAGGAGCCGACAGCAGAAGCCACGTGCGTCCGCGACCCTCTCCCGCGGGAGCTCGGGCGCGCGCGTGGGGCGGAACGGCCGGCGCGAGGGCAAGGCGGGGTGGGAAGGGAGGCCGGCGCGAGGCCTGGCGGCGGTTGGGCGGGGGAGGGGACCCCAGACACTCACGCTCGCGCAGCCGGTTCTTGAAATTGGGGTCGCTCCGTCTCTTGCGGTCGAAGTAGATGCAGTAGCCGATGAAAAGGGCCCCGCAGAGGCCCGCGGCGATGGCGCTGGTTTTACCCACCATCATCCTGGCTGGCACCGAGGCGAGGGCCCCGCTGCGCCAACCCCCGAAGCCGGCCTCTGCGCTGCCGTGCGCGGCGCCTTGCTCGCTCCCAGGCAAGGCACCACCTTGGAGCGGGCAAGAAGGGAAAAAAGGCCCCCCGCTTCCGGGTGTAACGTCATCGATCCGCGCCAGGGATAGCTGTCCTCGACGTGCCTGAACGAAACTCCCTCGCTGCGCATGTGCGGGGAAGCTAGTTCCAGTGTTGACCGCAGGCCTGCGACCACGCTCCCTCAGCCTTCTCACTGCGCATGTCCAAGCGATGGCGCCCGTCCTTGTGCGGGCTCCCGCCGCGAGGCGCACGTGCGAAAACCTGGGCGTGGTGGGAAGGGGCAGGACACGTGGCTCAGCCCCCCCCCCCCACCCAGGGCGCCATTTCATATTGGGGCGACCTGTGAATGTCATGATGGGGGGGCGTGGACTGAGGACCGGCTAGAGAGACTGGGACTTTCCAGTTTAGAAAAGGGGGGGGGGGATATGATAGAGGTCTATAAAATCATGAGTGGTGTGGAGAGGGCTGATAAAGAAAAGTTATTTATTAGTTCCCAGAATAGAAGAACTAGAGGATACCAAATGAAATTAATGGGTAGCAGGTTTAAAACTAATAAAAGAAAGTTCTTCTTCACACAGCGTGTTGTCAACGTGTGGAACTCCTTGCCAGAGGAGGCTGTGAAGGCTAGGACTATAATAGAGTTTAAAGAGAAGCTGGATAAATTCATGGAGGTTAGGTCCATAAAAGGCTATTAGCCAGGGGATAAAATGGTGTCCTTGGCCTCTGTTTGTCAGAGGCTGGAGAGGGATGACAGGAGACAAATCGCTTGATCATTGTCTTTGGTCCACCCTCTCTGGGGTACCTGGTGCTGGCCACTGTCGGTAGACAGGATACTGGGCTAGATGGACCTTTGGTCTGACCCAGTATGGCTGTTCTTATGTTCTTATGACAGAGGGTTTAGAAGTGTTACTAAGCATGCTCAGTACAAGCGGAGCTCGGAATGGGGGCCAACTGCATCCGTTCCCCCCTCCCCCCCACACACACACATCTCTATCCAGGGACAACTGGAAAACTACTTTTTTGGCAGACAGTTTAGCAGTTAGCTGAGAGGAGCACTAGCTAATTCCTGCCTAAAAGAAAATTAATAAACATTAGACCCACTCAACTCTAACACGAGCCTATTCTGACATCTTGTGACAAGTCACTTAAGGGACCCTGGTTAGCCTTAAAAATGAAATATATGTTCTTACTTTACTAACTTTGTGGAAAGAACACACCCCATCAGGGCTCTTAGGATCTACCTAAGCTATGGAAGGTAAATGGGATCTAGGGGGCTGCAACAGGGGGTAGATACATTTCAGCTCTATATAAGAACATCAGAATGACCATACTGGGTCAGACCAATGGTCCTTCTAGCCCACTATTGTGTCTTCCAACAGTAGCTAATGCCAGATGTTTCAGAAGACACAAACACAAGCAGCAATCATCATGATCTATCCTGTCACCTATTTTGTTTTAAATTTGCCTATAAATGTAATTGGGTCAGTTTCTTGTGTTATGTTAGCAAAGGAATGAATAATACAGCAATTCCATATGAAACACTATAGATGTGTTTCAGAAAATGATCGTGTTAAGTGAAAACGTGTTATGGGGGGGTCAATTTTCCCATTGAAAATAATGGAAAAAGTGGGGGTTGCGTTTCAAGCGGTGGTGTCTGTTGGGACCGGGACATAAGGTTGGGGGAGAAAGGGGACTGGGTTACAGCAGGGAGGGGAAGTGTTTGGCTCTGGGGAGGGGGATTGGGTTGGGAGTATGTCCCTGGATGGGTCTGCTGGGACCTGCACTGCGTCCAGTGAGGGGGAATCAGTGGGGAATGATGTGGCAAGCAGCAAACCCTCCTTTGCAGGGAGGTGGGGGAAGCCCTGCGCAGCCACCGGCAATGGGCTGGCTGGGGAAATCGTGTTATTCCGGGAATGGTCATGTAATTCAAAAAACGTTCCCCCCCCAAAAATCGTGCTATTGTGAAAACATGTTAAGCGGGCACATTAGATGAGGAATTACTGTATTTCCTTATTCTATTTTTCCACACCATTTATGATTTTCTAGACTCTATTATATTCAGAACCGGCCCAAGCAATTCTTGTGCCCGGGGCCCTGTCCCCAGGCGTGCGGCCCCACCCGGCCTGGCAGCACCATGTGGCGCTCCTTACAATCAGGAGCCCCGGGTTATCGCCCTGTTATCCCATGGCTTGGGCCAGCTCTGGTTATATTCCCTCACCCTTTAGTCATTTCTTTTCCAAGCTGAAAAGTCTGTCTTGTTAAGCTCTCCATATTTACCCCCTAATCATTTTTGTTGCCCTGTCTGTACCTTTTCCAAATACAATGTATCTTTTTTTAGTCTGGGTGACCAGATCTGTATACAGTATTCAAGATGTGTGAATACAGTGTTTTATAGAGAAGCAATATGTTCCTTTCTTAATGATTCCCAATATCCTGTTAGCTTTTTAGTTTGTAGATTGCTACTGCACATTGAACAAATATTTTCAGGGAACTATCCACCAGGATTCCAAGATCTCTTTCTTGAGTGATAACAGCTACTTTAGACACCATCATTTTTGTATGTATAGTTAGGATTTTATTTTCCCATATGTATTAGTTTGCACTCATTAACACAAATTCCATCTGCCTTTGTGTTGGCCCATCACCCAGTTTTCTGAGATCCCTTTGTAACTCTTTGCAGTCAACTTTGGATTAATCACGGTGTGCCCCTTTTTCAAGAACATTTATGAGAAGTTTAACAGCAGTGGTCCAAATGTAGATCCCTGCAGCACAACACTTATTCCTACTTTTTTTCTCCTATCTTTTAAGCGGAGTACCAAGCAATATTTTTATTATTATTGAGCCTTCAATTGCTTGAATGCCCAGCCTTTTGTTATTCTTAATCACCCTGTCTCAGGGGCAGCCCGTGAGGCTAGGCAGACTAGGCGGTCGCCTAGGGCACCACCAACCCGGGTGCCCGTGATGACGTCACAGCCATTGATGGCATGCAGGCGGGGGCACTGATCACACCTTCTGCCTGGAGCGCCAGCTGCTGCAGCCTGCCTCAGGCCACTCCTGCCCTGTCTCCCTCTTTTTTATAACAAACTCCCTGTCCCAAAGGCAAAGCTGCAAGCAGCTTATATCTGTTGCATTTAAAACCTGCCTTTGGAGTTAGGACAGGGGCTTTAAGCAGACCTTAAATATGAAATCCAGGGGTTCAGACTCAGCAGGGCTACTGCTGCTCAAGCCCCCCATAAATGGCACCCTTGCATTCCCTGTGCATGACCCTGCATATGCTTTAGCTACAACTTCAGCGTAGAGAAACAATTAGACTAGTGGGATTAAGGATGTGAACATAGTGGAGGGGGGAAAGAGCAGGGGGTGCTTCAAAGTGGCAGCGCTGCATGGAGGCTGGGGTCAGCTGCAGATTCAGAGTTCCCAGCTGATCCCGGGCTCCATGCAACACTGTCGCTTTGAAATGCTGCTGGGAGCATGGGACCAGCAGGGGAGTGGGGCTGTTGTTACACTTGAAAAGTGGAGGCACCCTTATCAACTAATTGAATAGTCGATGCAAATTGCATTGACTATTTGATTAGCCAATTAATCTAAACTTAACATCCCTAGCTGGGATTTTCCTATGCCCCAACAAAATGCCCCTCCCTCTCTGCCAGGGGCTTAGATGCTATTCTGCCAAGCACCTGCAAATCTGTCCCGCTCCAGCAGGGCTGAGCAGCCCACCCTGTGCCTCAGCTTCTATGAGAAGGGTTAGCTGTAATTCTGGGAAAGTCAGGCCAGAGACAGGAGCTCATTCTGCCAGGCACTGCACAAACACAGCCCATGCCTCAGGGAGTCAAGTCCTCCCAGTGCAGGTGAGGAGACAAGACTGGATACTGACACGATGAGCACAAGTAGCATATTGAGCTGCAGTCTCAGCTCATCGCTAGCTTTGCATTTTAGCCCAGTAAACGATTCTAAGCTTGGATTAGAGGGAGCTCAATATGCTTACTTAAAATTTATTTGCAGGGTGCTCCCTTGTTTAGGTCACCCCCCCCCCCCACTAGTATGTAGTTACTGCATGCCCCACTGCAATAGCCACATCACAGGTTAGTAAGCAAAAATGAAAGCCCTTGAAGATCCCCAAACGCTTGATAGGTGATGGAATTACTTTTTGTCACATGGCCTTCCTAGGATAGAGGTGCAGTGCCAGTTCTCCCCCTGCCTCCAGGAGGGCCCCTAGTGCCCCTATCAGGCTATCACCCATACAATAGCTACCTTTTTTCAACAAAATTCAAGAGAATTTTTGCAATCTTTATCTCAGCATTTCAATTCAGCTGCATTGCTGACACCTGTGGCAGTTGCCCCCTTCTGCAGTGTAGATGCAGCCCCATTTTACTCAGAGCCTGGGAATCATCCAGAACTATCCCACAAATTCGTGGGACAACTTCTATAATCCTCTTAAAGGATGATGCTTACTGGTTTTGATTAACTGGTAATCAGAGGGGGCTGGAGCAGCTCCCCATCTGCTTCAGGAAAGGGGCTGCTCCAGGCCTGCTGCAGACAGCGGTTGCTCTCGTCCAGATCAGCCTGTCTCTGGGGAACTTGGGGGCCCTCACAGGCAGGAACTGTACCAGTGTCCAGAGCAGCCTTTCTCCATGGGGAGTCCAGCTTGCTGTGAACAGGGCCTGGTCCGGAGTGGGCTGGGAGCCGGCGGCAGCCCCAGTGTGACCGAATATTAACCTTTTAACTAATGGGAATTTATTGCAACTGCATTTTTTGAAGTTACTGCAAAATTATCAAGTGTCCTCTGTTTCCACAAGCCAGAATAACAATACTGAACTAATCATGACAATTACAGGGTGGAGAAGACCATGTCACTAACCCTCACCACCACTGCTTGCAAGGTACATTGCCCATGGAGATCGATGGGGCTGGGCTATTTTATATGTAATACTGAGAAATGTATATATCAATACCATGTTGGCAATGCCTATATTATGTAAAATAGTGATACAAATGTAGCCGTGTTAGTCTGGTGTAGCTGGAACAAAATACAGGACTATTATGTAAATAATACCCAATAATTGCCAAATGAGACCACTTCCCAACCTGCTTACAAAGCACCTGATCCAATTTAATTTTAAACTAGGATTGGGCCCAAAGCAATCTGTTGATATTACCCAAGATCCAGGTAATATTTAGTCATCTTTCAAAAAATATAAGGGACCAGTCCTTCAAAGCCCCACTACCTGATAGAGGTGATCTTTGAAGAAATTTGGAGAAACTTTGAATTTACTTCTTCTGATAGCAGCACTCTCTCTCACTGGACGTGGGGTCTTTAGCACAGGATTCACTTTGTGTCAGAATAATTCAGAAATGTGTTGTCACAGCTAACTACATTAAAGTCTAGGCAACGTGCAGCCCAAAGACCGAAGAGCAAATCCCTTGAAGCTGAAAGTCAAAACATCTCACAAAGGGTTTGTTCACCATGACAAAACTTTCTCTGGAGAGAGATGGTACATCTTGCCTCCCTGTGGATGCACCAAGTGTTTTCACATGGCATCTTAACACGTTTAAATCATCAATTGCTTGGATGAGGAAAACTCACAAGGAGTCTGTCCATCATCCACACTGGAGTGACACAGTGATTTCATCATCATGGTAACAGGCCCGATCTCCCTCTGGGCTCTTCTGGAGCAACAGAGAGCCTGGAAAGGGCTCTCGGGGACAGAGGCCAGGGTTACCTCTATTTCAGTGATTCTCAACCTTGTTGAGCCAGGGAGTACACAGGCCAATGTAAACCTTTCCATGGACCACCAGTTGCTAATGGAAACTCACTGTTAATTACATCATTACATCTGAGCCATTTTTCCAGTGCTGCAGCTGGGAAGAATGGTTTAATATAAATTATTAAACAGATTAAGCATTTTAACTCTCTCATGTTGGTTTATCAAACTTCATTTTAAATAAAATAAAACATTAATTTATGTCCAACACAAAATGTTTTAATGTTTTCTTTATAACAAGGGTGGGGAACATTTCTTTGGGTCAGCAGCTATTGATCCACAGAAAAATCAACTGGGGACCACACAAGTGAAAAGCAAAAGAACTCCCCAAATCCCCAACCCTCACCAAGGTGGCCCCCAACTGAGACACCTCATTCTTCATTCCAGCTCCAAGGGGTGAGGGGAAGGGACAGGGAAGACTGAGGTTCAGGTCTTTTCATAGGTCAGATTTACTTTTCTGGTAGATTTTATGGAGCCCCCATAGGTTCTGGGGTGGGAACAAAAATGAGGGGTTCAGTATGTGACACAGGGCTGCCAGAGAATGGGATAGGGATGGGGTGCAGATCTGGGAGGAAGATGGGGGGCAGGAGAGGGAAAGGTTGTGAGGTATGGGTGGCAAGTAGGGTGCAGAAGCAGGCTGGGAGTAGGGTGTCTGGCTGGGGGAGGTAGCAAGAGCAAGGAAGGGTGCCGTGTGTTGCCAGGAGGGAGGGTGCAAGAAGAATAGTGAATCAAGGAGCAGACTGGAAGTAGGGTGTCTGGCCAACAGGGAGGGTGCAGGAGTGGACTTGGGGGGTAGCCACTCTCTGGCCACCTTCTGTCCTGGCCACCGCTCTTCCTATCCCCTGCCCAGCCAGGCTGCGGGGGGAGGGGGAGGAGCAGGCAGTCTTCATGCAACCTCACCCAGCCAGACTGGGGGGGGTTGCCCTCTTCCCATCCCCTGCCTAGCTGGGAGGTGGGCAGTCTCTTTTCCCCTGCCTGCTTCCTCCCACCCCGGGTGCCCAGCCACTTGCTTGGGTTCCCCACGCTCCTACAGGCAAAGCCTCCCGCTTCTTCTATTGGCTGGATCCCCAGCCGCAGGGAAGTCCTGGGAAGCATCTGAGTCCTCCCCCAGGGAGGGAATGGAGAGCAGGAGGAGAATTAGCTGTGCAGCTGCTTCTTGCTGCTTTAGGAGCCCCAGGACTTTTTTTGGGACATTTTAGAGCTGCACGGGGCACCCGGGACAGCACATTAAAATTTGGGACAAACCCAGATTTTGGGGGCCATAAGGTCAGCATAGCTATGTAAGATCTCTCATTATCCCACATACAACTGCGTGCGTGAGACTCTTATAAGAAATGAAAATCTGGAAGATATGCAAAACATTTCTTTTTTCCTGCTTTTAATAAATCTTGTTTGTATTAAGATAACCACTATAGGAGAAATTGCACACTGACATCTCCAGGGAAGAAGATCATATAAAAAAAAAGCTGCCAAAGCGTAAAGCGTGTCTGGAACCTATTCCAGTCAAGGGGTATGGACACAAATGTTCTCTCAGTAAGTTATATTGCCATCAGGCTGCTGCACGCTAAAACAGAGGAAAAACATACATAAAAAGGAGAGAGAAGACTTGGCATCACTGTTTGGCCAGTTTTATATATAAGAAATAATTCTGACAGATCATCTTAACACTGGAATTTATTAAAAACATTTTTTACAAAATCCAAAGTTAGCAATATAGCAAGATTATTTGTGTTTTTCACCTTTTGTTCTAGTCACGCTTTTTGGTCTCTTTGTTTTCTTTTTCAATGGGGTTGCTTTTTCACCAGCAAATGAATTGCTGGAACATTTTTTTGTATTTTTTAATGAAGTATCAAATCTGTGCTTTGAACCAGAAAGTTTTACATTGTCTGAGCTTTTCTGTTTTTTCTCCTTCTCAACACAGCGATTCACTCTAAGCCTTCTTCCCTTCAGTTCAGAGTTGTTTAGTTTCAAAGCAAGATGTACAGCATCTGTATTCTATGAAATCAAAAACATTAATTTTGAAGGTTAACAACTGGACAGACACTACACGTAGGACTTCCCTGGTCCAGCACCCTTGGGGCCAGGCTGGTCCTGAATCAGGGAGTATACCAGCCAGAGGGTCAATACAGGCCTCTGCTTCTCCCTGCCCCTACTCCAATCCCAGCTGTTGGCTCAGCTCTCTGATCCAGCAACATCCATGGTTCTGCTATGCTGGTTTTCCCTGTGAGTGCTCCAATACCGGAGAACACACAGGGTCCCAACGATGTTAGACTATGGATGTTGCCAGACCAGAGAATCCTGGACTAGAAAGATTCAACCTCTATCTATAATTTCTGAAATCTTTTGTATACATTCTGCCTATATAAAATAAAAAAATAGACATCAGTCTGGATAATACAGCATATATATTATGTTCAGGAATACAAACAGACTTGTGCACAATACACCGTTACTCTCTGACAAATACTAACGTTGAAAGCCTGACTTGTAGACTTATAGCCCATGGCCTGTATGCCACTTAGTACTTTCCATTGGACCCCCCAGAGAGTTCCACTTAAAAATCTAAAAGCATGCCACAACCCCATGCAAGGGAAATCAAAGGCCCAGTCCTAAACTCAAACCAGTAAGTAACAATATTCTTTGTGCAGTTCACAGAATCAGGTTTATACTTATACAGGGTTTCTATAGCTTGCTGTCAGCATATCTATAAGGAAGTCTCTATGATTTAATTAAGCGAGTTCCAAAGTAGTTGGGAAATATAATGCAATTTCTTATACCTATATCTGTATCTAAATTAAAAATTTTAATAGCATTTTCCAGAAAAAAAAGGGGGGGGGGCAAGGTCCACAGAGCTGGCATGCACAGGAAGCTTACTTGGAAAGCCAGCTTCCTGTGCATATCAACTCCAGCCTGACCCACTCACCCTTTGGCCTGCTGCCTCTCTGATACAGAAGTAGCAGGGGGCGGCGAGAGTGCATTTAGTCAACAAGAATTACTGATAAACCTAAGCTTATTGGTTAATCGTGTATTTGACTACACTTGGACATCCCTAATACGGTACTTAGCAGTTTGTGTTGCATCTTAGTTTACACTGAATAACCCAGAGAAGTAACATGTCTTCCTATCTGTATGTAGGATGCAGCATATACGATAATTACTATGTTTAAGTCAAATACATAACAAGATTCAGGCAAACCTCCATTTAGTATTTGGAGAATTCCTGGTCCCCAAAATGTTTATCTTTCCGTACCTCAAACAGAATATAACCAAACCCTTTGCCAATGCCAGTGTTTTTGTCTCTCACAATTCGCACTGCTACTACATTTCCACAGTCAGAAAAGTATTCTCGCACAGTATCATCTTCAATTTCTGCAAGTAAGAGGAGTCATTGTATGGTTATATCAATAAAACAGACACAGCTGTAAGGAGTATTACCAAACATTCTGCTATAGTTTAAAATGTATATGCAGATATTTTAGACACTTTAGCTATGCAAATAATTTGATCTGACAGGAAATTATCTACATATTAATACATAAACTAGGACATTTACTGATATGTTAACTCCTTAGAAGCATAATATACTTGACTGAAGATGCTCCTGGTATAATTATGTCAGTAAAGTGTGAGATTTTTGAATTGATGTGTGCGTGTAGTTCTACTAGTACAGGTTATTCTTCCTCCTGTTGGTGAATAAACTATATTGCTCTAAACCTCTTCATACTGGTATAACTGCACCCACACTAGTGGGAATTGTTTTCCTTTAACTATAAAAGGTAAACTTAACAGGATTTTTGTAATCTAGCTTTTAAAATAGATCTAAAAGTTGGACCTAACTAACTTGATTGTACTTCTCTAAAAATTCACTCAACAACCAGAACTGAAAATGACATTTTAGAAGCATTAAAGGAGAGGTTATTTAGCATTTACAGTAACAGGAATTCAAGGTGTCGTCTGTTTTGATGGATACTCCACTTCAGGTGCGCCGTTCATTCTGCCAAAATACCTTAAGCCATCCTCATTTCCTGTGCCGAGGATTTAAAGGGCTGCAACAACAAACCACCCTTGCTTCTTTGTCTACTGCAAAGTCCATAGACATGAAACTCCAAAACACAGTAGAAGGTGAGCAGCTAGTGGAGTACCCAGCAGGATAAAAATCTCAAAGAACTCTAATTTCTGTGAAAGGTAAGTAACTTCTTCAAATAATGTCCCTATTGGTGCTACATTTTAGCTGACTCTCAAGCAATGCTCCTTAGAGGAGCTGAGTACTTTATTAACAAGTAAAGAAATACTACTATCAATATAAGCTTAAATTTATTTTACATATACTGAAGAAATAAAATTATAGAATATTGAATGAATGTGAACATCCATTTAAAAACTTACCATATGAGAGATTTCCCACAAATACAGACCTCTTATTGTCATGCTAAACAAAAGCAAAACAAAAAACACAATAAATTGCGAGGTTATAGGTAAATATTAAAACATTTCTCTGAAATTGTGATTATTACTTACAGAAGTGGCTTTTGAAGCAAGGTCAACTCTGATGTGAAATCCACTGGCAATTTGAGTTCCATTTCTATTGTAGCACAAGAGAAAAAGGCATGCTATTAAAACATTATCAGAATTGACCAATGACTGACTAAAATGTTTGATTTATAAATGTTTGATTTACAACCTATCACTAGTTTCAAACATAAAGCATTTCTAACAAAAAATAGTTTAAAATAGTTAGACAAAAATTATTTTATTTTGAAACGCAATAAACTAGACAATTCGTGCTTGTAGTCTAACATCCTGTAAATCCATTCTCATAAAATATGCCATTAATGAGGAACACAAATGAAACATACCTCTTAAGAGCTTTCATGGCAGCGCCTTCTTCCTTAAAAACCACATACGCATTCATATATTTCATATTAGGATGCAGCTTATGCCTGCAGAGAAAGATAGAAAGTTTACCCACTTTGTATGCAATTTTCGTGGGTATTTTTTTCCCCTCCCCCACCCACTGCCACCCTAGTGCTGTGCATATATCACACAAACCTTGATGGAATTATAGGTAATGACTTCCGATCTCTAAAATATACAGCGAACCTGGAGATTGTGCCCCCAAATAGCAAGATCTACCACAACAGTCAAAAGGACTTTTACTCCTCTTTAACAGTCATCTTTCAAAGCAGTTCCTGCAATTTGCTGGGCATCCTCAACCTCCACTGAAATCCCCAAGAGTTGACAATTCTAAGTACCTTGCAGAATGTGGTCTTTAGTAAAGAGAAATACTTATGTAGTGGCAAATTATCTACTAAGGATGTTAAGGACTAATCGACTATCCGATAAGCAAATGCATATTGGATAGTCGAGATGACTAGTTGATTCCCCTTCCCCCCATGCTGTCTCTATGAGAAAAAGGCAGCAAAGGGGGGGGATGGGGAAGATGGGGTACTTCAAAGGGGCAATGACACGCAGCTGATCCCGGACTCTGTGGTGCTGTCCCATTGAAATACCGCCTCAGCATTTCAAAGCGACAGTGCTACACAGAGCTGACCCTGGGCTCCATGCAGCGCTGCCCCTTTGAAACGCCGTTATGGCATTTCTAAGGGGCAGTACCGCACAGAGTCTGGGATCAGCTGTGTGGCACAGTCCCTTGGAAACGTTGCTGCAGTGTTTCAAAATGGCAGCATCACATGGAGCCCGGGGTCAGCTGGGGACTCCCTAGCTGACCCCGGGCTCCCTGCGGCAATTCCGCAGAACCTGCAGTCAGCTGGGGACTCCCCAGCTGATCCCAGGCTCTGAGTAGTACTGCTGCTTTGAAATGCCAAGCAGAGCCCGGGATCAGCTGGGGAGTCCCCAGCTGATCCTGGACTCCCCGTGTCATTTCCACAAAACCTGGGATCAGCTGGGGACTTCCCAGCTGATCCCAGGCTCCAGCACAACATTTCAAAGTGCATAGAGCCCAGCTGACCCTGGCTCCACATGGTATTTCAAAGCAGAAGCACCCGCATGGAGCCTGGGATCAGCGGGGGATGCTGACCCCAGGCTCCATTCAGGTGCTTCAACTTTGAAATGCACAAGCGCTCCCGCTGGGGTCTCTTGTACATTTCAAAGCTGGCATGCTGCATGCAGCCTGGGGCCAGCAAGAAGTCCTGCTGACTTGGGAATCCACGTGGGTGCTTCCGCTTTGAAATGCAGAAGAGCTCCCGGGCTGCACATGGAGTTCCAATTCTGAAATGCACAAGAGCCCAGTGGGGGGTCTTGTACATTTCAAGGGGAGAATGCAAAAGTACCTTTCGACTAGTCACTGGAAATTCCATTGACTACTTGACTAGTAAATTAATCGTTACTTAACATCTTTATTATCTACATCAGTAAAGTTAACCTGTAGGAATTTAAGAAGTTTGTACCATGGAAATCATAAAATGCCAATTTTATACTGCTTTAGTGGCTTATTACAACAATCTGCAACACAATCTCTCTCCTTTTGGCCTATGACTGCAGAAGTTTAACCGACTACTCTACCTTGAATGGTGCCTTACAATGTATGCTAATGGACTTATGCTAAAACATCTGCTCCACCATGCATTTTGTTATGACACTGGGATTTCCTTTCCCAACCCAAAGAAGAGGCTTGAAAATGTGTCTCTCTAATCAACAGAATTTGCAATAAAAGATCTCTCACCACCTTGTCATTTGATATACACACAGAGCTGACATTTTAAAAGATAAAACAATACAAATAAACATTAGGAAAGAAAAAATCATGTCTGTGTGTGTGAGAGAGAGAGACTATTAAAGCTAAAAAACTGTGCTTCTTGTAGTAATAAAATCTGAAATTCAGAGAAGAACTTACTTTATGGCTGCTAACTTTTTGGATAAAGTATCCTCTGCTGGAACCTTCAAAACAAAATACAAAACAAAGCATTAGCTGAAAGGCTTTACTGTATTTATCAATATATTTCAAATATTTGTGCTTGAAAACTAAAGAGGAGGGAGGAAGTTTAACAGGTTTTTCCACACAAAGTAATATAGCCACTCACTCGGGCAAAATTATTCAAACAACAATTAGGGGGAATTCTATGGAAGACCTTAAAATTATAAAGAATAAGATTCAGTTAGTTTAGTTTATGTTTTTTGCATTCTAGCACTGTGATTTTAATCTATACACAGCACTGATTTACAATGAAATTTCTAGCTCTGTAAAATATCCTCTAAATCTTTGTTAAGGTATTTCAGCCAAAGATTATCTTTAACAAAACAAAGCAACAACATTTGAGACATTTTTCTCCCAAAGAGAACACAGTTATGATGTAGTAAAGTGATATTATAGGAAAAATAATGAGTGTTGTTAGCAAGACATACCATATAAACCTAGCACTGCTCCAAAAAGCCTTACTTTAAGTACAGCCAGTCCCTGAGTTACGAACGAGTTACGGACCAAAAACCTGGCCGTAACTCGAATCCCATTGAATTACATGGTGACCACGCTGTTTGTAAGCGCGGATCGCATTCGCAACTTGGGGACCACATATATGACCGCTTTGGTCGTAAATGGAGGTGGTTGTAAGTCAGAGACCGGCTGTATTTCTACAGCAAGAAATATGGCTAGTGAATGAATAAGAATTACGAATGCTATCCTTTAACAGTGCACAACTGATTTCATCACAACATAAAAGAACATACCAAAGAACGGAATCGAATGGATTCTATCTCTCCATATTCTTTAAAAAGTGACTTCAGCATCTAAATAAAAATTACAAATGTATTTTCAGTCCATTTTTTCAACCCAATAACATGAATTACTGCTGAAGAAAGCATTTCTATTTCACTCACATAAGGGAGGAGGAATTAGGTGAACATTACAACATCCTTTCCAACCCTATAGTTTTTTTGAATTACTATTACCAGGGCTCGACAAATAATACAATCTTCTTGCCTGCGGCGAGTAGATTACAACCTGGAAGAGCCGGGTTCGGGCGATCTGTGCATGTGCAGATCGCCGGACAGCGCGGCTCGCAAGCGGGGCTCACCGCGGTTCGGCGAGCCCTGACTATTACTATACAATAGATAGGAAAAAAAGGTCAAAATAGCTTATAGAGCTTTTGCTATGCTAAAAGAACAATGCTGGGTAGTGATGTAAAATTGGCTAATCGAATAGTCGATGCAATTTGCATCGACTATTTGATTAGTCGATAAGGGCACCTCCACCTTTGAAGTGTAGCAACAGCCCTAGGGCTGTTGCTACACTTCAAAGACAGAAGTGCTGCGGGGAGCACAGGACTATCAGGGGTCTCAAGCAGTGCACCCACTGGCCCTGTGTTCCCATGGTGTTTCAAAGAGGCAGTGCCGCATGGAGCCTGGGGTCAGCAGAGGATTTCCCAGCTGATCCCGTGCTCCACGCAGCGCTGCTATTTTGAAGCACCCTCTCCTCTTTGCTGCCTCTTTCTGATAGAAGCAGCAAGTGGGGGTGGGAGGAAGTGACTAGTCAACATGCTAGTCGACCATCTGATGATTATTTGCTTACTGGATAGTCAACTAGTCATTTACATCCCTGATACAGAGTGCAAAAAACTGAATTCAGCACTCTGGCAGATTAAATACAAGGAACATCTGTAACAATGTAAAAGCATGATCCTTATTTATTTTCTGAAACAATCAAAATTATTCCTTGGGTTCCAAATTCTCTGCAGACTCCAGCTAATGAAAGAAAAATAAGCTGGTCTGGATTTAGCCCCTCTGACCTGCTTTCCCCCATGCTCTTGGTATTTATTTGAAATTTGCACATTAAACATAGTTAAATTCAAATTCAAAACCTCTACATATGATGGAGAAACTAGGATTAAATAGGTTGCTCTTATTTCTCTGCTACTGGTAATAAAAAAGCAGAATATGTATCAATTTGGAACACACAAAGCATTAGAAGTAACAGTAGAAGAGTGTATCTTATAAATATTTTCAAAAGTTTGTTTGTCCCGAAAGATTTCCGAAACGGTAAGAGCTAGAAATTTTGAACGGATTCTACTGATTTATTAACTTAAATAACTGATTGGTTAGATCTCAAAATGGGTTACTCCTGTTCCCCCAGAGCCCCAACTGGGCCCACTGATAAATAGCTTTTAGTAGCGCCTGATCATAGGCATTTGCTGGACTCTTCTGTTAAGTGTGTCACAAACTGCAACTACGAGATCCTTTCCCTCTGGCTACGAACTAAGTAGTTCATCTGTTGTCCACTAGGGAATGCATTTTGTAAGCATAGCACTAGCTATGTTAATTTCTTAAAGTAATATGATAAAAGAAAAATTATTTCCAATAAAATATGTGTTAAAGTAATTTACATAGTTCATTCACTACATCTTTTGTTAACAAGAAATGAGTTAAATGTAAATATGTTTTGTAAGCACATCACTACCTATGTTAATTTCTTAAAGTAATATATAAGAGAAAACTATTTCCAATAAAATATGCTATGTTAATGTAATTGACGTAGTTCATTCGTCACACCTTTTACTATATTTTCCCCAGGCGACGCTGGGTATTTCTGCTAGTATTTAATAAAAACTAGACAAGTGAGTATACAACACAACCGTATGTAGGAAAATGAAGATTTTTTTAAAAGTCTTTTCAGTAAGAGAAGTACCCACTAGGGATGTCAACATGAAGTAGACTACACAATTAGCCAATAACCCTGGGCTTGGACTACATGCACTCCCCCATCACTTGCTGCCTCTGTATCAGTCAGTTCCCCCAGCACCAGCTCTGTGGTGCCATCTGAGCAGCTTCTGTCTGCAGTGAGTCTGGGTGGATAGGGGAGGCTGCTCTGGAAGCCAGCCCCGGCCGCCACAAACAGGGAGTCCAAGCACACATCAGTCTGGGAACCTTGTGCCTCTGCATTTTAAATGTATTAAGAGCTGGCGGGCTCTTACTTCATTTACAACACAGAGGCGCAGCAGTCCTGGAGCCAGTGTGAGCTGGTACTGCTCAGTTCCGGGAGCCATCCGTGCTGCAGCTCTGCATTTTAAATGTAATAAGAGCATTTGGCTCTTACTACATTTATAATTAAGAGCTGCAGCGATCCAGAGCTGGCATGAGCCGGGACTGCTCTATTCTGGCTCAAGCCAGTTCTGGGAGTTACTGTGGCTCTGCAGAGCAGTTCTTATCAACTAATTGTGTAATCAATACAAACTGTATCGACTTCATGATTAGCTGAATAACCGCTCTTTACCATCCTTAGGTTAGACTCTATTTAATAGATGTAAACGTCTCTTACTATTCAATTTTCCATCTTGCCAGAGTTAGTTTGGGACTAGTCCCTTACCAGACTTGAACAATTTTGGATCAAATTTTATCCTTAGATGCAGGCTTACCAATAACAAGGTCTTTAAAGGAAGCCCACTGTATGCACCTAAGGACAGAATTCATCCCTTAGTAACAAGTATAACAGTATCTCCAAGACCCTTCATTTATTAAAAAGGCATTTTCAATTTGAATTTTTCCTAAAAATACCTAGTTGTCTTAAATGTCTAGATCCTGATAAAGCATCTTGTAAAATTACATGCTCTGACTTTAATGTTTCCTTACAAAACTGTAGGTCTTTCTGAGCCTCATCAACATTTATAAGTGTTTTTTCAGCAAGGGAGAAATTCATTAACTATACAGGGAAGCAGGGTAACTATATAGGAAGTAGTGCCAAATACACAAAATACATAAAAATATTTTCTCTCTAGCATCTTTAAGTATCTGTTTCAGAAAATTGTCTTTTTCAAGTTGAGAATGTATTTTTAAACCAAGACCTACTGTGGCTCCCTTTAGCCCACAAAAACCTATTCACTCACCTGAACAGTAGAGCTGATAGGTAAATTCCCAACAAACACAGTTCTTTGATTCTTCAACAACTCTTCAGCTTGACTAATTTGACTTTTCCTATTGCACTGTTTTACACCAATTTCATTAGCTGAACTAGCAAGGCTTTTGATGACAGCTTGAGATGTTCTGCTTTGTAGCTTCTGTTTGACTTTGATCTCTTTTTCTTTCTCTTCTTCATCTGCCTGTTCCAATGCACACTCTCTTTGGCACAAGTGAAAAATACAACTAGATGATTGTTATGAAGAGCTTTGGGTTTCAGACACAAAAGGGAAGTTCCTAATTGTAATTATTCTTAAATTACATTTAAGAATGAAACTGCACATATGCAATAACAAGACAAATTGCATTTTTTAAATGGAAGGATAGACGTGTCATTATACATTAAGACAAAAAACCACCATAATACGGAAAGTGATTATTTACCAGTGTATTGGCTGATCATTATTGTTATTTGATGAGTGTGACTGAGTAGTTAGCAAAAGTAAATCAATGTGTTAAAGATTCAAATTTCCAAGGAAAATTATTTTTCCTAGTTGTCTAACATTCAAGGCATTTACAGTACACAATCTCTTGGGGGAAGTCCTATATCGAATTACTACTAGATTTCATCCTATCCAAGACAACCTTTTTGGTATATGTGACAAATAACTGACATCTATTCAGTTTAAAAGCAACTTCTCATACATTACAAATTACATAAGCAGAAACAGCAAATCTAAGATTGCACATTTGTATATATAGGCTGTCAGTTAAAGATGCAACAGAAATATTAGATAGCACACATCAGTGGTCCCAAACACGGTGCCCGTGGGCACCATGGCACCCGCGGGGGCATTTGTGTGCGCCCGCCAAGTGCTCGGGGCTGGCCCCGCCCTGGGCGCATTGCGCATGCGTGGTTCCGGAGCCGGCCCTGGGCGCATGGGGAGCGCCAGCCCTGGGAACGCGGCGAATTGGCCACCCGCGCCCCGGATGCACGGCACATAGGGAGCACCGGCCCCGGGCACACGGCAAATTGGCCGCCCTGACCCCCGGGTGCGCGGCTATGGGGGGGCGCCGGCCCCGGGAGCGCAGCAAATTGGCATCCTTGCCCCTGGGCACACAGCTGGGGGGGGGGGGGGGGGCTGCCGGCTTTGGGCACGCGGCTATGGGGGGGGAGGAGGGTGCTGGCCCTGGGCGCACGGCTCTGCAAGACTCTGGCCCCAGGCTTATTGCAAATGGGCAGCCCCACCCGTGGCCACGCGGCGCATAGGGTTGCTGGCCCCAGGCATGTGGCTCATGGGGGTGTGGTGTATGCGCGGCCCTGCCCCTGGGTACACGAGTGTCCCCGCCCCCTGGCGCCCGGTAACTTCAAATGGTTGGGGACCACTGGCATACATGGTGGTATTTCCAAATGCTGGAACTGAGCACATTTCATTGTCAAGAGGCTAATACAAACAATGATTTTTTCCCCCAATCACTGGAATGACAGTACTCACACAGGGTATGTCTACACTAGAAAGTTAGTTCGAACTAACGGACGTTAGTTCGAACTAACTTTCCTATGCGCTACACTAGCGCTCCGCTAGTTCGAATTTGAATCGAACTAGCGGAGCGCTTAGTTCGAACTAGGTAAACCTCATTTTACGAGGACTAACGCCTAGTTCGAACTAGCTAGTTCGAACTAAGGGCTGTGTAGCCCTTTAGTTCGAACTAGTGGGAGGCTAGCCCTCCCCAGGTTTCCCTGGTGGCCACTCTGGCCAACACCAGGGAAACTCTATGCCCCCCTCCCGGCCCCGGACCCCTTAAAGGGGCACGGGCTGGCTACGGTGCCCGTGCCAGGTGCAAGCCTGCCAGCACCCAGCTATCAGACCCTGCACCTGGCACGGCACAGAGCCACCCACCCGATGCCCCCCAGCCCACCCCCTCTTGCCGGGACCAGGCTGGCGGCTCCCGGGAGCTTGCCCTGGACCGCAAGAGGCGGGCACCTTCCTGGGCTAGTGCGGACATCGTGGACCTCGTCCACGATCTCCGCACTAGGCACAGGAAAGTGGCCGGCTAGGGCAGGAGAGCTGCCAGCCTGGCCACCCAGGACCAGGTGTGCATGAAAATCAAGGGGGTCCACTGAGACCCCCGACCCTGAGCCCTGAGCTTACAATGGCCGTCCTGGGTCAGACCAAAGGTCCATCTAGCCCAGTAGCCTGTCTGCCGACAGTGGCCAACCCTAGGGACCCTGGAGGGGATGGACCGAAGACAATGACCAAGCCATTTGTCTCGTGCCATCCCTCTCCAGCCTTCCACAAACTTTGGGCAGGGACACCACTCCTACCCTCTGGCTAATAGGACTCCATGGACCCAACCTCCATCACTTGATCTCACTTCCCTTTCAACTCTGTTCTAGTTCTAGCCTTCACAACCTCCTGCAGCAAGGAGTTCCACAGGTTAACTATTTGCCTTGTCAAGAACAACTTTCTCTTACTAGTTTCAAGCCTGCTACCCATTCCTTTCCTTTGGTGTCCTCTAGTCCTTCTTTATGGGAACTCATGAAGAACTTTTCTGAATGCACCCTCTCCACCCAACCCCTGCTTTTAGAGACCTCTATCCTGTCCCCCCTCCGTCTCCTCTTTTCTAAGCTGAACAGTCCCAGTCTCTGTAGCCTCTCTTCATCTGGGACCTGTTCCCAACCCCTGATCATGTTAGTTGCCCTCCCCTCTCCCAGCCTTTCTCTTCCCCTCTCCCACCTCCTTTTCCCAGTCTCCCCCAGTTTTTTTCAATAAAGACAGAGTCAATGTTGGAAGAAACGTTATCTTTATTTTGTACATCAATAAGAAGGGGGGCTAGGGAAGGGCAAGTGGAAGGAGGTGAGGGAGGAATGGGGTACGAGCCCCCGATGGGGAGGACTGGGCTGGCTCTGCGGGCTTCTGGGGGTGGAAGCTCTCCTGCAGCCCCCCAATTACTCCCTCTCCCCAGATGGCAGCCTGCGGCAAGTGCAGCCGGGCTGATGGCCGAGTGGTGTGATGTGCCCAGTGTGGGCACTCAGGGCACTCCAAGCCAGAACTTCTTTGCAAGCGGGGCACCCCTTAGAACTGTGTGTCCGGGGTGGGGGTCGGGACCCTTTAAGCACAGCCCTCGGCTAGCCTGAGACAGTATCTCCATGCTCTAAGTCCTCCTTTTATGCCCTGCCGGCACTGCTTCCGGCCATCATTAAGCCCTGTTCAGAGTCCACTCAATGTGGACTTACTAGTTCGAACTAGCAAAACGCTAGTTCGAACTAGTTTTTAGTTCTAGATGCGTTAGTTCGAACTAGCTTAGTTCGAATTAACTAATTCGAACTAAGTTAGTTCGAACTAGCGCTGTAGTGTAGACATACCCACATACAATTTTAAGGGGTAGCAATGTAACAACGTGGCTTTGATAGCAAACCTGCCTCTTGGGTACAGGCTCACTAAGAAGTCATAGGTAGATGGCTCATCTACCAGCACATCTCCACTTTGGGATTTAGGTTTTCTTTCTTGTATAAAGCAGACTATAGGGAACACATCTCTGCAAGAGTACAACTTAGTTCATGAACAGTCAGTTATTTTGTTAAAATCCAAATTTCTTGGTCAAGGTATAAGCAATGTCCAGACTCCAGAGTTAAACAACAACAACAATAATAATAATAAAGATTTCAGAATCCATTTAACAGCATTTGGCAGTTAAAATTTGGTCTAGAGTTTGCCTATTGACTACCCCACCTTAGTGCATGCCTCAGGGCAGGAGATTAATGTTCCAGACAGTCTGTGTCTTTAATCCCTGACAAATTAGGGATTTTATTCCCTATTGTGACAGTGTATATGAAGTTACCATGAGTTTCCTTAAAGTCAAGATTAGAAATAGCAAAACAGAATAAATAAGCATTTTATTTTTTGACAAATCAAAATCTTGCTGTTACAGTGATTTGATGCTAGGTTGCACAATATCTTTAAAAAAAAAGTTTTACTTACCTGTTTGCCAACCTTTTCTCTGCTACCGACAGTTTGTTATTTTTGGCTTTCTTCTGTTTTATAGGAGCTTTTTGTTTAGTAGACGAATTCTGATCTTCTGCTGCCGTTTCCACATCGGTATGCTTTCGTTTCTTATTCTCCTTAAAAAATTGTATGGTGTATAGAAGTTTATTTCTTTAAATACACAACTTGTTACAAAACAGAAAAACCATTATAAAGTAACCACATTTTATGAGACACACTGAAAAGCCATTCTAATGTTTTCTACCATCAAATCATACGAGAAAAATATCCATTTTCAACACCAAAAGAATATACGATAGATGTCCAAATACACCCAACAATAAAATACTCATGCACACAACAATCTTCATTCTATTTTATTTGAGATCTTGGAGGACATGTATACAATAAATGGTCCTTATATGTAAATAAAAATGTCTGTGGTCTTGAAGCAAAGAGAATATAGAACAAAAATATCCTCTAGAGCAGTGGGACGCAACCTTTTGTCATTTGTGACTCCCGTGCAGCGGGGACCACCAACGGCCGGTAGAGTTGCCAGATGGTGTCACCAAAAATACCAGATCCTCCCAAAAAAAGCATCCAGAAAATTTTGATTGGGGGGGAAAGACAAACCCCACACACCTGCCGGGCCGCCGAAATGCAGTCACAGCCCCTTTAATTGCCGGGCTGCTCCCCTGCCACAGGCAACGAGCCAGATCACAGCACTGCGACCCCCCAGAAAGACAGGCCATGGGTTGCGCACTGCTGCTCTAGAGACTGTATCTCTTGCTCCTTGAAAACAAGAAGAAAAGTGCTATGTTGGCCCACGTCTGTCACAAAACTATTTTGTTTAGCAAGTCTGCAATGAAACAACAATTGCTGATGTATTACATGACACTTAATGCTTATTACATAATTTCTGTTTACTAAAATATGTTTAATATACAGTAGAGTCCCAATTTTCCGTCCTAAACGGGACCGACGTGGTCGGATTACAGAATATGTCGGATGATAGGTACTCTACTGTAGCCTAGCCCCATCTCTGCCTGGCCCTGGCCCTGGCCCCTTCCTTCCCTGCAGCTCCCTGGCACCAGGCACTGCTCGCTGCCCCATTGCTCTCCTGGAGCCGCTGATGCCTGCAGCTCCTGGGGACGAAGCGGCGCCGGCAGGAGCTGCATCAGCGGCTCTAAGAGAGCAACGGGGCAGCAAGTGGGGCCATTCTCCCACCCTGTGCCCTGGAGCAGCTGATGCCACTCCTGCTGGCAGCGCTTTGTCCCCGGCAGGAGCAGTATCAGCTGCCCCGAGGCTCTCTTAGAGCAGCTGAGACTGCTCCTGCTGGCGTCGCTTCGTCCCCGGCAGGAGCAGCATCGGCTGCTCCAAGAGAGCGACAGGGCAACAAGCGGGGCCGTTCTCCCAGCCCGCGCTTTAATTGACCCCGCAGTTCCCGGGGACAAAGCGGCGCCGGCAGAAGTGGCATCAGCGGCTCCAGGAGAGCAAAAGGGAAGCGAGCGGAGGCCATTCTCCCGCCCCGTGACCTGGAGTTGCTGATGCCGCAGAGCCGCTTTGTCCCCGGGAGCTGCAGGGTCAGATAAAGTCAGATTACCGAATGACGGATAATCCGGACTCCACTGTAATCAATTTCCCTCAATAAGCATATAATCATAATTAAAAATATTGGCAAACATGGAAGAATATTAATGTGCCATGTATCTACATACTATCCCTCAAGTGATTGTTCTAAAGAAAAAAGTCCACGTGTCAGAAATAAAGACACATCATAGCATATTCTATAACATACAAGCCCCTTAGCTAGTTTTAAGTATGAAAGACCAACATATTGTCTTTAATTAATCTAATAATCACAAATGATTAAATCCCCACAGTGAAGCTAAGGATACATGTTGGTCTTTAATAAACTGATAAAGGATACATAAGGAGTGTTTCATCACTATTTGTAAGTATTTGTTTCTGCTTTCCATTAATGTGTAGTGTTTTATTTGTTTGTATATTGGAAGTCAAGATGAATAAGACATTATTAATTATCTTGCTTCCTTTGTGGGAACTGAAGATATATAAGTTGAACCTGTCTAATCAAGCACCCTTGGGACCTGATTGGTGCTGAACAAGGGAATTTGCCAAACCATGGGAGGTCAATTTTGTCTAGCAGCATTACCAACACTTCCACTACTTACTGGGCTCTTAGTAGACATTTAGGGGTAAATGAAAGTTAAAGAACAGCACAGACCACTGAAAGCAAGGACTGGTGGCTGTAAACAAACTGTATGGGACCTCAGGAAACTAGGCCACATCAGTAAGTGAACATCCAGCTAACTAAAATCACGCTGGACTACTTATGTTGCCAGATCAGAGAGTCCCAGACTAGAGAGGTTCAACCTGTACACGGAAAGCTGCCACTACTTCCTTTCACTGTCAAGACAAATGAGTTGTCTGATATATTGATTTTACTTATATTCACAGTCCTTGTCAGAGGAGCACTGGTCAGCCACTTGAAGACAGAATACGATTCCAGTGTTCTAAGAAGTTTTCAATAGAATCTGCATAACTTAAGGAAAAACTAAAACCATTTCTTGTGAGAAGCGTCATTCATTTACAATGAAGTAACAAGATTGTGTGTGTGTATAAAAAGTTACTTACTCTTGACACAGCAACAAACACTGGCTGAGTTTCAGGCTCAGAAGCACTAAAAAGATGTGCCAGGGGTTGTGTTTTGCATGTTGTGGACTTATTTTGAAACAAACTGTTGACCACTTGCCCAATGACATAGTCTTCGGATGATGCGCCAGATTCATTTCTTCCAGATTCATTTCTCTCACATTCCTTGCTATTAAAAAAAGGAGAGGAAATTGTTCATATCTTTTGTCATTCAGTACTGTGAAAGTTCTCATTGTTGCCAATGCTAGTCTTCAAGTTTTAGAAGGCACAACAGATTTAGAGAACCAACTCCAATATTTTCAGCAAAATAAAATATCTTGCAGACTTTTAATTCTAACAATTTCCTAAAACAATACAGGTAAAGACAATTTTTTTCAAATGTTACATGAGGAAACAACCACCATAGCCAATAACTGTAACTACTAGAGAATCACATAGTTAAAATATTCAAATAGAATTTTACCTGTTTGCCAACCAACTCACCCCATCTTGCCACTTCACATCCCTCTACCTCCAATCCCAGAACCTTGACCCCAGCCAGCCAACCCTGATTCTCTGTCTCTGTATTATAAAACTCGCCAAACCCATCATCTGATAGCTCCTATGTCCCACTAACCGCATTACCTCACAAGACTGTCTTGACAAGCCTGTCACCCCAGTGCCCACCATCTCCCACTTCCCAACACTCCCGGCTGCCAACTTCCTTTTGTCAACCACCTCTGCTGTGTCCCAGTGACCCCTGACTTAAACTGACAACCTCCCATTTCTCCCGATTCTGCCCCACTACTCCCAGTGCTCCCTGATCCTTCTCCATTACCCCCGATGTTCCTTGCTCCACAAATTCCATGACTGCTTGTTGTGCCAAACCCTAATCCAACCCCACTGACCCTGCAAATGCCTGTTCCACAAGCTCTGAGGCCCCGCAACCCTGCTCAGACACCCTCAGATCTGCCGCCCAGAGACATAAGCATAAGCTGTGCCGCACCTGGCTCCACAACCATTGATCCACTACAATCCACCTTCTCTTGCCCTCCGACCTCTAACCCCTGCCCTCCCTCAGCGCCAGCCCTCCCCTGTTAACCTCTAGCCCCAATCCAGCCCCTTGACCCCCCAGTGCCCAACACTCTTTGACCCCCACCCCTATGCCCTTTGACCCATTAAATTCTGACCCCCTAAAGCCAATGCCAAGACCCTCTTGCTCTGTGAGCCCACCACACCTCCACCCAACACCCCTATCACCCCCCAGAGCAGGGCTGCCCCCTTTAGGGATTGTGGCCATTACTACCACACAGGTAGGGGGAGCGGCCGTCAGCGGTGCACATGCTCCCTCCTTCTTCGTGCCCCCTTCTTCCCCAAGCGCACCATGCACTCTCAGGGTACATCTAAACTACATCCCTCTTTTGGAAGAGGGAGGTAAATTAGACATTGAAATGGCAAATGAAGCCAGGATTTGAATTTCCTACACTTCATTTGCATAATCACATTATGGCGTTCTGTCAAAAAACGCTATTTCAAAAGTGAAACTGCGGTCTAGACGCGGTTCTTTCGAAAAAAGCCGTGATGCAATTATGCAAATGAAGCATGTGAAATTCAAATCCCAGCTTCATTTGCAATTTTGATATGTCTAATTTACATCCCTCTTTCGAAAGAGGGATGTAGTCTAGACGGGTAGAGGTGGGGGTGTGTGTGTGTGTGTGTGTGTGTGCAGAGCTCAGATCCCTTGCTGGGCTGCCATCTTATGTGGGTGTAGGAGAGAGGTGCCAGGGCTGCCACAGCTGAAGCCAGCTGCTTTGCAGCAGCTCAGAGGGCCAGTGGCTCACAGCACAGCATCCAGCAGTTTGCGGCCCAGAAGTTGGGAACCACTGAGCTAAAGCATCTAGCAACAACCAATGTTGGAAGCCAGAACACTGGACTAAATGGCATATTGATGTATCTCACTATGGCCATTCTTTTGTTCTTACAGGCATAGCTACAAATACCCACTAATCAGAATTAGGGATATTAAATTTCAATTAATAAGCTACCGAGTAGTTGATGGAATTTCCATCAACTACTCGATTAGTCAATAAGAGAGAGGTGGAGCACTTGCTATCCCAGCTGTGCCTCTGCTTTTAAATGTAGTAAGAGCCACCTGTAGCTCTTACTATATTTAAAAGGCAGATACGCAACAAGGAACTGTAGCACTTCTGCCCCTGAAATGTAGCAAGAGCCCCACGGGACTCCTGCTACATTTCAAAAGTAGAAGCACAACAGTTGGGACCTGGTGCAAGTGGGACCACTTGAGTCCCTGCTTGAGCTGTTTCCCCACTGAGCCTGTGTGTCCCCTGCTCACAGAGCCAGTGTTGGAGGGAAATGGCTTTTAAGCTAGTGCCCCCCAGCACTGACTCCTACTCCCTGCCTTTGCTGCCTCTGATGCAGAGGCAGCAAGGGAGAGGAAAAACTACTTATGGCTCAGGTAGTTGACTAGTTGCTTACATCCTAGTCAGACTAGGTAACATTTTTGTTGTTAGTGAAAGACACAAGCTTGCAAACTCCACAGAGTCCTTAACAATGCTGCATGTATCAAGAAGTCAATCCTCACCGGAGTTTCTCTCACAACACAGAGCTCTCAAAATCCAGTGAATTTAGCTGCTTGATGATTGCCCTTTACTATGAAAGCGATGAGGAGTCCCGTGGCACCTTGTAGACCAACAGATTTATTAGAGCATAGCTTTGGTGGGCAAAGACTCACTTCATCAGAGGCACTTCACTATGAATATTAGGTGCCACAGAACTACAGCAGAGGTTTCTAACCAACCTTCCCTTGGCCTCCCTAGCATAGAAGCCACGGCTGAAGCATCCCCAGCAACAGAAGTGTCCCACAGACAACTGGCACTAGGGACAGCACCTGGAGGTCTGTTCTAACTTGCAGCAAGGGTGTGAAACAAGACTGGTACCTGAGTATAGCCCCCCACCATCAGGGGATTATAAGAAACACTTTAAAGTCAGCTCTGCACCTGAGGGCTGTGTCTACATTGGCGCGATCTTGTGCCAAAGTGCCTGCTTTTGCGCAAAAACAGGTTGCCTGTCTACACTGGCGGGGAGTTCTTGCGCAAGAACACTGATGTTCTAATGTGTGAAATCAGGGCTTCTTGTGCAAGAACGATGATGCTCCCGCTCAGGAATAAGCCCTCTTGCGCAACTGTTCTTGCGCCAGAGGCCAGTGTAGACAGGCAACATGAATTCTTGCGCAAGAAAGCCCAATGGTTAAAATGGCCATCGGAGCTTTCTTGCGCAAGAGAGCGTCTGCACTGGCACCGATGCTCTTGCGCAAAGGCACACGCCAGCGTAGACGCTCTCTAGCGCAAATACTTTAACGCAGGAACTCTTGCCTTACAGAGTATTTGCCCAAGATCATGCCAAGGTGGAGGCAGCCTTGTAGCTCAGGTTGGCTACCCTGCCTACTTCCCCACGGCCCACCTGTGCTAGCTATACTGACCGTGCCGCGCAGCTCTGTGCACGGCAGCCACAGATCGTTGAGCTCTCGAAGGGAGCCCGGGGCCAGAGAGGCTCGATGCACTCGGTGGCCTGTATGAAGCACGCGGGGGGGCGGTGCAGTGCCGGCTGCTCCTGCAAATGCGGGACCCGCCCGCGGCCCGACGTTCCCCCCGTCCCGACAGGCTGTGTCCTCCCCACCCCTGGCGGCGACCGTTTGGAGTTGGCGGGGGGGGGGCAGTGCGGGAGCCGCGCGCTCTCACCCTGCTCCGCGCCGCGCGGCCCTCGGGGCTTTCCCTGCTTTACAAGCTGCCATCGGGCGGGAGGAAGAAGCAGAGAGGCGCCCAGCCTCGTTCCGGAGAGCGCCCCGGCGCACAGCCACTATCGCTGTATGCCTCGATATTGCGTCATTTCCCGCGTACGCAAAACAGCGGCGAGGCCGGAATGGGCGTGAACGAGCACGTGACGCTTCCCACAGGCTTCGTCGGGAGGGGGTGGAGCCCCACGTACAGAGGCACCGCCCTCACCGGCTGCTCTGGCCGGGTCGGCGCAGCGCCCAGCGCCGCAGCAGTGGATGAGGCTGCGCTGGGCAGGCAAGTGCACGGCCCCGCCTCCTTGCCCTGGCGCAATCCCCACACCTGGCATTAGCCACAGCCCAGGGGCGGGTTTATTTTTTGTCACTTGTTAAGGGGCTGCGCTGTATTCGGTTTTGTTCAATTTCTGCCCCGTTTGAACAATACGCAGCGGGGTCCCGTGGCTCGGGTAAAGCAGCACCTTTAAGGCACCAACTCCTAATCCAAACTCTTGCTGACATGGGCCCTGAGAAGAAAGGCCCAGGGTAGTACATTGTGTGTGCTCCAGCCCCACACGGGACAGCAGAAGAGGGAACAACCCTGGAGGGGGGCTGAGGTTCCTCAGCCCATCCTAAGACAAAACTATTCCAGAATTAAGGCCAAGGTAAAGAAGGACGATCCAATGGTAGTAGGTGGTGCAAAACAACACTCAAATACCCACTGGACATGGAAAATAAAAGTATTGGAATGCACAGGTGGCCCTAGACTAGCTGCCAGCAACGGGTGCCCTAGGCGAACCATGCAATCAACACCCCCCTTCCAAGCCCCTCAATGATATTGCGCCACCATTTGGCATCCCAGTTAGCTTGGTGCCCTAGGCAACTGCCTAGTTCACCTATATGGACGGGCCACCCCTGTTGGAATGAGGCATCCTTCAAGAACTGTAAAAGGAAACATTGCAATCTGTCATTAACATCTAAGGCTTTTACCTTTCTCAGATACGTTTTGCTTTGGGTGAATCATCTACTTACGTTCATTTTTTGCTCTGATCATTTTATTTGAAAATGTATGTCTATGCCCATGAGAAAAACAGGTGTTCCTAGAAATTCAAACACAATAGCACATGATTATATAGCCTGAGATGTTAAAAAAAACTATTAAATCGACACCCAAATAAACTTTTAATATGGAACACGCTACCAGCTGATGGAAACTTGCTCTCATTTAAGGGTTTTCATTACAATAATGTTGCTTATTCAGCAAGTACAAGTCCTTGTTTCTGAATTTTCAGTACTTATGTATACTCTATATCAGATCCTTTACCATGACACAATCACTTTTGTGCTAGAAACAACTCCCACAGTACACACAGGATTCAGTTACACACTAATTTCATTTCCTTTGCACAGTACATAGTACATTTTCTATACTTGCAATATACATTGATAGTTATTTGTATCAGTAACTGAAATTTACATGTAGGCAAAGTAAGCAAAATGCTACTTGAGAATTTGAGTTTAAGGATATTTACTATGTATATTTCGATCTGTTGATAAATTTAAAGTTATAAAGTTTTAACATTTTGAATCGCATCATGTCACTACAGTCTAATTTTGCATAACTGAAAATTAAAATTATCTAAAAAGTCCTCAAGTAAACATGGCAGTTATTTAAAAAAAAAAAAACAAATTCAGACCATCCTTTGACAGTCATCTTAAATTTTACAAAATATGAACTGTCACATTTGCATTACAGTATAGATAGCTTTGTCTACATTGCAGGGTTTTTGTGCAAGAAGCCTTTTGCAGAAGAGATCTTCCACAAAAACTTCTTGCCCAAAAGTGCGTCCAGACCTCAAAGCGTATCGCAAAAGCAATGTGCTTTTGCGCAAGAGAACGTGCACATTGCATGGACGCTTTTGCGCAAGAAAGCTGTGATGGCCATCAGAGTACCTGTGCTTTTTCCGATAGGGGTTACTTGCGCAAAAACCCCTCCAGAGTGTCCACACTTGCCTTTTTGCGCAAGATCTGTAGCGCAAAAAGGAGTTATTCCTCGTGGGGAGAGGAATAACTCTACTGGCAAAAGCCCTCTGTTCTACCAATTTACTTGTGCAAAAACGCTTTTGAGGTGTGGACACTCCACAGGTTTTTGCACAAAAATAGTTGTTCTTGCACAAAAACCTTGTAGTGTAGACGTAGCCTATGTGAGCTACAGGAATGCAAAGTTGACAGTTTTGTTCCATACCCTTGCAGCAAGTTAGAACAGATCTCAGGATCTCTTCCATTGCTTGCCAATGGGACATTCCTGCTACCAGGGATGCCCTGGCTATAGCCCCTATGCTAGGAAGCCAAGAGGAGTTTGGTTAGGGGTCTCTACTCTTGCTCTCTGGCACCAAAGGTTTTCCATAGGTAAGAACACTCATTAGGGGACTAAATGTGCTGTATTTAAGCAGGTCTATGTTGTTGGAACCAGATGAAAAGTGCTGCAGTGGAGAAGAAAATGTGCTTCTCTGCCTACAGTTTTAAAAGTTCAGTAATTTGGGGTGTCCAGGCTGGCACACCAGTTCCCAGAAATTAAGTTCCTTTAAGATGACACAAAGGGCACCTAGAAACTGAGGCAATATATTTATTCATTTAAAAAAAATCTTGGCCCTAGTTCTTCCTAGAAATATTAAGGACCCAAATATGTCCTCAGTGTTTGCTACTGTAATATTAATAATTTTGAATAAACTTTTCCTATGTGTACAGCCAAGAGTGTTATATGTCACACTGTACAGAGCTTGGTCCTGCCTTGAGGGCGGGGGGCTGGACTCGATGACCTCTTGAGGTCCCTTCCAGTCCTATGATTCTATGAAGAGGAAGTCTTTCTTTTCAAGGAGATATAGTGATCTAGGAATGTAAGAAACTTGGAAAAGTTTGTTACGCTAGTTTTTTGGGTCTCGGGATAGTAGTGCTAGTCTGTATCTGCAAAAACAACGACGAGTCCTTATGGCAACTTAGGGTGCGTCTACACTGCACTCTTAGCTCAGAATAAGATACGCAATTTGAGCTACGCAAATTGTGTATCTTATTTGGATCTAATTTCAAAATAGCTTATTAACTCTTGTGGAACGAAGGTTACAGGGATGTCGGAATAGTGAGTCTGTTATTTTGAAATCTATTTTGAAATAAAGGCTGGTTTAAAAGATGTGGAATAGCTATTTTAGGATACCTCCGGTATCCCAAAATAGCGCCACACCCTCGACATACCCTTAGAGACTAACACATTTATAAGGGCATAAACTTTCATGAGTAAAACCCACTTCATGAGATGAATTGGAGTGGAAGTTACAGAAGCAGGAGAATAGAAGGAAGAAGTTGCTTGTGTTAATGAAGCTCAAGTCAGGGTGGAAGTGTGTCATTGACAGCATTTGGTGTGGAGATCCAGAGAAGGGAAATTGCCTTTGTAATGTGTTTATAATTTGAGATCCTTATTCAATCCCAAGTTGATAGTGTTTAATTTGCAAATAATTAGTTCAGCTGTCAGGGTTTTTTTGGGGAAGGGGGGAAGATTGAGGGGGAGGCAAGGTAGATGACAATGTTTGTTTTCCTTTATGTAGGAAAAAGATTAAATTGCCTATTCAGTTTTCTCACATTCATGACCTGTGGAGTTATAAAAAGATTCAAAGATTCACTTTTTACTATTAGATTTTGTAGGTGAAAACCAAAAATCAATAATACCACCACAATCAAAATTAATTGAAAATTCTGCTCTCTACTTATTTTGAGTCTCTAAATAGGGGAATGATATTGCCTTCCTTCAGCAACCAGTATTTTCATGGAAGTTTCTGAACCAAATTCAGCTATGTGTAAATTGCATGCAGGGCAGAATTAGCTAGAAAATAAACTTCTCCCCAAAAGAAAAATTGGTAAACCCCAACATTTTGGGGATGTTTTTGGGAAATCAGTAAGTAACAAATTTGGGGTTGGACAGAATGTTAATTTCAATACAATGTAAACATTACATTTTTATTTTGGACACTTTAAGCAAATGAAATTTGGAAATGAAAGGCTCGAGGCACAAGAGGGACTCTGACTTAGGTGCAAATCTCAAAGCCAGGGTGAGAGAGAAACTCTATAGCCTGGTTGTTAAGAGTGTTCACCTGGGAGGGGAACAGATGGGTTCCTATCCCTATTACAGAGCTGAAGATTCAAATCTGGGTCTCCCATATCCCAGGTGAGTACCCTAACCACTGAACTACTCATACAAGGCAGGGGCTCCTCCTAAGCCTTATTTAATAACTGGTACTCTTAAGTATCCTTGGGAATCTCAGTGTTTTGGGTAGTTTTTGGCAAAAGAATGTTTCAGATGAAAAAAATGTGTCCAGCTCAAATTCTAACCTAAGGAGAAGTCTACATTGAATTAGTAATTATGTAGCCACATTTTTGTTTTGGAATTGCAAATGTGAGGAGTATAGGTACACTACTCTCAATTCTGTCTCACAGCCGCAGGTACTAAGAAATAACTGCAAGACAGTTGACCCATTTTCCCTTTATGCCCTTGGATGGGTGTTGTGAAGGTACAAGGGCACAGAGGCGGCCAAGAGACACTGCAGACAAAAGATTCTGAAATCGAGTGCTTGGGATACATGAGAACTAACCAAGAGAGTGGAATGTATATGGACAAGCACTTGCAAGAATTTTTATTACTTGTGATATGAGGGAAGGAAAAAAGCTCAAATGACTCAAAGCATCTAGCGAGTTAGAAGGCCTGACAGCAGGTAAAAACATTTTTTCTTGGAATCAGTGAGACACAGACAGAACTGGAGAGTACTGTTCATAGAAAGTCATTTTTCAGAATGGAACTTCACTGTAACACCTCTAGAGAAATATAGAATATTAAAATTATCCATTAAATCACATGGAAATACAGTACCGAAAGGGGTTAGATGACATGGCTGCCTACATTAGCATTCTTGTTGATGAAAATACAATTTAATGCAAAAAATGTTGAGTTTTAGCTTTGTTCTCCACTTTCAAGTAGCAAAACATTTTAATCAATGCAAAAGCCTCCAAAAACTAGATAATTCATCTCCCCTCAGAAATCTGATTGAGATAACAAGGAATAATTAAACCAAAAAAGATACAGGAAGGCTAGACCCCGGCCCTGCTTATGGAGACAGACTATAGCCAGTATTAGTTTCATTGGAGTAAAAGCTATCTAGCCAAAAAGCAGATGCAGAAGCAGTGGGGGGCACTTGGACCTCAGTTCTACAGGAGCAATTCCTAATGAAAACAATGCAAGTTCTGTCTGCTGATAGGGAAACACAGGCACATGCTTAACTTTGCTACAATAACCAGTCAGTTATATCATTTAAATCAATGGGCTATTTCATGGTCCTAAAGTTAAGCATGTGTCTAAGTGTTTGGAGGATCCAAGCCTAAAATGGCAGAAGGCTAGTAACTACAATAGTCAAGTCTTGTTAAAGTGCATATTAATTACTTTTGATCTAACAAAGTCTCCTTGGTAATATACCAGTTTGCATATGCAATAGCATTTTAATAAAATGAACAAAGTCCCCGTATGTATAGGACCAAAATCAGATCAGGGTAAGCAGGAACATTTCCAGTTATTTCACTGAAGTTATGCTTTCACCTCATCTGAACTTGGCCAACAAACATCAGAGGTCAGCAACTACCATAAGCATCTTTTCTTTTACATTTTCAAACTAACTAAATTAAAGTGGATCAAATAGTCTTGGTTGCATCAGTATAATTAATCTCAGTTTGCCAAATTCATCAAGAGCACAGAGGATAAATTTGACTAAACTGAGAAGAGAATTTGGCCCAATATATTTTTCTCCCAATTATTCCTTATCCATTTATTTCTTACAATACAACCAATACAATTAGCTTAACTGATTTTACAGTCCGGTGTCATTTAAATGAATACACTAACATTTCTTGATTAAACTGTTAGAAACAAAATCAGGGATTCACAAACTATGGCATTTTATTTCAGAGGCCTTTGCTTACATTTATACAATATATTACATAATTCTCCATTGTCTGCAGAACCTAATATATATTTTATAGCTTTTTTCTATAAGCTTTTCCTTCAATGTTTGTCAACAAATTTTTACAGTCTTGTACAAAGCTGAATACTTTGAAACCATTTTCAATAAAATCAGTTACCGTAAGCACACACTACGAAGACTGAAAACGCTTTTCTTAGAAAAGTCGAATGTAAAGGATTCTGACACTCTAGCATCTACAAACAAAACCTTTTGAAATTACATGTTGTATTGCGAAAAAAACAAAGAAAAACATGCCAGTTCCCTTTCCCCCCAGCCAAAAGAAGTACACAGAACCACAATTAAAACAGTAAAACAATCTGTACAATAAAGTACTGTGTATTAACAGTGCCAGGTATTAAATAGCTTGAATGAACACTTCCTCAATATACAAATGTCGTAGAAAGATGTATAATTAACAGGAGAGAGCTTGGGGTTCATACAACATAAAATGAATACATGTGAAAACAGTTTTGAGTTGGTTCTGGATTTTGTACAGGACATTTTAAAAAAAAATTAATGTCTAACACTCAGCTAGCTATTTATATTAAAATCAACTATCCTTTTGTGGCAGTGTTCATATCAGCAACCACAAACGCTATTAAACACGACTTTCTCCTTCTTGAAGTCCTCTCGGTCTCAGCTCATAATAAAATAAGCATTACAAATGAAATATTTGTTGCTTTAAGGGAAAAGAAACATTTACAAGAAAAACACAAAAATATAACTGTTATAATCCATTATGAATAAATATACATTTTAAACTGGCTAAATACAATTTTATACATTGTTTAAGATTTAATACAGTTTGCTAGCCATTTTCTTCCTTTTGTCATAATGTATTTTATCAAAATTAAAAAAAATACTGATTCATAGAAAAATGGCAAAGTACAGTAGTTCCATTCCAATTAATGGGCTATTAAAACCCATAATAACCTATTTAGCCTAATTCAAACCTGTAAACATTAGTCTTTTTAAAAGAGAATCTTCATATTTGGTTATCAGGACTGATGTCAAACATCCTACTAACTGCAGGTTTTGAATTTAATACATGTGCTTGACTTATATAATTAAAGCCACTATGAGGTGACTTCGAAGTTAAAAATTAGTTTGTACAAATGAAAATAGGTTCAATATTTGTCATAAATAAATGGAAAAATATCAAATGTTCCAGCTTTAACAAAATACCAGGGAATACATTTACAGTAAGCCATAACACATTAATTAGGCCCATCCAACAACTGTATGCTTACTGTACTGTCTCTACAGGCAGTGAACAGCCTCTCCATTTGCCACAGTGGAAGGCCTTCGAGTCACTAGACATACAATTCCCAGACAAGTTGGAAACAATTATTGCTTGAGGAAAAGCAGTTTGTTGTACTTTTTCTTCATAAAAGTGCACTTAAGTGCAAAGTTAGCTTGTCAAGAAACAATTTTTAAATACAAAATAGTGCTTGTCTGAATTTTGTGCCACCGTGCAGTATAAAAAAAGTGGCTCTCAGCAGCCATTAAGTGCAAAGTGCTTTGGCAAGTCCTGCTGTCACCTGCACTCGACTGACATCCCATTTTGTGATGAACTTGACATAGATGGTTCTGCTAAAGTTAACATAACTGCAGCTGTAATGGAACTGGAGGAAGGTGAGGAAGAAGATGATGATGTAGTAGCGGCACCTGTGAGAAAGAAAAACCAAAAGGTTTAAATAAATGTACTAAAATAAAGTAAAAAAATACTCTGCATGTATATTAACATCTTTTGCACAACCACCTTTAAGCAGGTCATACATATTAAAGGGACACCATCAACTTAAAGTCTAGCTAGTTAAAATAATAAAAACACTTATAAGTTGTTTCACCTGCTCTAAAAGACCCCTGCCAATTTTTGTTATTTTACCATCATGTTGTAAGAAGAGGAGTGCAGATAAGAAGCTGATTTTATTTTGTGTCCCTTGTCACATACTGTTGGAGGGAGGTTAACAAAAGGTTCCAACTCGGTCATACAGGAAGGGCCAGTACACTGACTCCAACAACTACTACACATTCATGTTTTATTAATAATTATTTACAATTTCTTGTTGCTATATGAAAGATCAAAACAAACAAGGAAACTAACTGTATGGTTCATTATACTACATTATTATCAATTATTATTATTACCAGATGGATACACAACTGTCAAAAAACCATACTCAGGGGCTGCGTCTAGACTGGCATGATTTTGTGGAAATACTTTTAACAGAAAAGTTTTTCCGTTAAAAGTTTTTCTGCAAAAGGGCATCTAGATTGACACAGATGCTTTTGCGCAAAAAAGTGCTTTTGCGCAAAAGCATCCGTGCCCAGTATAAACGCGCTTTTGCGCAAGAAAGCCCTGATGGCGATTTTAGCCACCAGGCTTTCTTGCGCAAAAAATTAAGGTGCCTGTCTACACTGGCCCTCTTGCGCAAGTATTCTTGCGCAAGAGGGTGTATCCCTGAGCGGGAGAGTCAAAGTATTTGCGCAGGAAGCACTGAATTCTTACATTAGAACATCAGTGCTTTTGCGCAAATTCAAGCAGCCAGTGTAGACAGGTGGCAAGTTTTTTTGCGCAAAATCTTGCCAGTCTAGGTGCACCCAGGGAGTAGTTATCAATGGTTCACTGTTACACTGGGAGAACACATCTAGTAGAGCTCCCCAGAGATCTTTTCTGGGCCTGATACTATTCAATATTTTCATTAACGACTTAGATAATGTGTTTATAAAATTTTCAGATGATACCATGGAGAGAGACATTACGAGCACTGTGGAGGACAGGATTAGAATTCAAAATGACCTTGATAAATTAGAGACCTGATCTGAATCAACGAGATGAAATTCAGTAATGTCAAATGCAAAGTATTATACCGAGGAAAGAAAATCAAATCCACAACTACAAAATGGGGAATAGGCTAGGCAATAGCACTGCTGATCCGGGAGTTATAGTGGATCACAATCTAAACATGAACCAAGAACATGATGAAGCTGTGATAAAGCTTCATTCTGGGGTGTCCAGCTCTACTTAGCACTGGTGAGGACTCAGATGGAGTACAGTGTTCAGTTTTGGGTGCTACAGTTTAAGAAAGATGGGGACAAACTGGAGAGAAGGGATTAAAAAAAAGTTTAGAAAAGTTGAGCTATCAGGAAAGTTTAAAAACTGGTATACTTAATTTTAAGAAAAAATGTGAAGGGGGTCCTGATAAATGTTAAGGGGTGTACTAAGAGGACTGTGATCAACTGTTTTCTTTGTCCATGGAGGAAAATAAGAAATAATCTGCTGCAAGTAGGGTTTCCAGGTGTCCGGTTTTGATCCAGACAGTCCAGTATTTGTGCTTTCTGTTCGGGAAACAAATTGAGAAAATATAAATGTCCGGTATTTTCTAAATAAGATGTAATGTAGATTGTGATGTAATGTCAAGGGTGTCCGGTATTTTTGTTGAAACCATCTGGCAACCCTAGCTGCAAGAGACATTTAGGTTAGATATTAGGATGAATAGTTATACTGTGGATTAAGGATAGTTAACTCTGGATTAGGTCACCAGGGGAGGTTATCTAATCCCTATCATTGGTGTTTTAAAAAAAAGATGACAATCAAATACCTGTCAGAGATAGCCTAGGTCAGGCATGTCCAAAGTCTGGCCCGCGGGCCAATTGCGGCCCGTGTTCCGGTTTAATACGGCCCCACAGGTAATTTGGCAATATCTATCTTTTATGGCCCCCAACGAATCCATATGTATTGAGATGAATACATTGTAAAATCTCAGTTAATGTCAGTTGGTCTAAATCAGTTATAAATATATTTGGACACAACATGTATACTTGGTGTTATGTTCCTGTTCATATTTTTTGAACTTAAAAGTTGACAGACAACCTTTATTACCAATAATATGTAATGTACTTTACAATGTTCCTGACATATATTTCAGCTTCCTGGATTTTTTTTTCATCTGGCCTTCAGATATGAAAGGCAGAGTGATTTAACACCTGTTTAGATTTGTCATCCATGTGACGAAATGAAAAGTATGCCGTTTGCAATAAACTTTGCATAAAATAGTTAATTTGCATTTAATTTTAATGGTTCAAAGAATGTCAGGCAAAATGGTCGGCCCTCACGCATGTTCACTTCATCAAATCTGGCCCTCTTTGAAAAAAGTTTGGACACCCCTGGCCTAGGTATACTTAGTCCTTCTCCTCAGTGCTGGGAGATGGACAAGACAATCTCTTTCTGTTGCTTCCAGCCTTACATTTCTATGACTTCACTGTTTCTACAGTCATGGTTGTGTCAAATGTACACAATGAACAAATTGGCAGAGAAAAGTAGTATTTCTCTCCAATATCTTTCAGCAGTAATAACAGATATTATTTATAACAGTAACGTGTTGGGGCGCATTCACCACGCCCTTCATGAGAGGTCAACCCTGCAGTGAGGGCTGAGAAAGCCACATGCCTTCTGTCTTACCAGGCTGCCACTGCGGCTTTGCTCCCCGTGTCCCTGGTCTGCTGTGGGGGGGGGGGGGGGGGCGCAGCTAGTGTGCCCCCCCTCCCCCCAGCAGACCAGGCTTTTGTTGCCGGACCCTGGGCCAGAGCAGCTGGGGCGCTGCCGGTTGGTCCCGCAGCGCTGCTCTGGGCACTACTGGACCAACCCGGCAGCACCCCAGCTGCTCTGCCCCAGGCGTCCTGATTCAGCCGCTGCTGGTCAGTTTCAGCAGCGGCTGAATCAGGACGCCTGGGGCAGAGCAGATGGGGTGCTGCTGGGTTGGTCCAGTAGCACCGAGGAGCGGCTGAATCAGGACGCCTGGGGCAGAGCAGATGGGGTGCTGCTGGGTTGGTCCAGTAGCACCGAGGAGCGGTGCTACTGGAGCAACCCAGCAGCACCCCAGCTGCTCTGCCCCAGGTGTCCCCAAGTCAGCCGCTGCTGAAACTGACCAGCGCTGACTACAGGAAGCCCGAGGCAGAGTTGCTCTGCCCCGGGCTTCCTGGAATCAGCGCTGATCAGTTTCAGCAGCAGCTGACTTGGGGACGCTTGGGGTTCTTAAGTTGAATCTGTATGTAAGTCAGAACTGGCGGTCAGTTTCAGCAGCGGCTGAATCTGGACGCCAGTTCCGACTTACATACAGATTCAACTTAAGAACAAACCTACAGTCCCTATCTTGTACGTAACCCAGGGACTGCCTGTACAGCCTTCTGAAAACATTCTTTTCATATGCAGTTTTGTTGACTAACATTTTCCTTTTGTGGGAACATTTTTATTTGAATTTCTAGGGACTTATACAAACATTTTGGTGACAACTTTGCACTTAAAGTGTTCCCCTACCGTTTGTTAATACAAACACAGCAATCCTGTGCTAGTTTATGAAATAGAATCTTATGACTGGAAGGAACCTTGAGAGGTCACCTAGTCCAGACCCCTACCGTCATGGCAGGACTAAGCATTGTCTAGATCATCCCTGACACATGTTGTCTAACCTGCTCTTACAAACTTCCAGTGATGAAGAGATTCTACAATCTCCTTGGGCAATTCATTCCAGTGGTTAACCACCTAGACAGTTTTTTCTCATTTCCAACCTCCCTTGCTGCAATTTAAGCCCATTTTGCTTGTTGTCCTTTTCTCCCCCCTCTTTTTAACAACCTTTTAGGTATTTGAAAACAGTTATGTCCCCCTCAGTCTTCTCTTTTTCAGACTAAACAAACCCATTTTTTTTAATCTTCCCCCATGGGTCATGTTTGCTAGATCTTTAATCGTTTTTGGATTTCTTCAAATTTGTCCACATCTTTCCTGAAATGATGAAACCTAGAACAGGACACAATACTCCAGTTGAAGCCTAATCAGCACAGAGTAGAACGGAATTACTTCTCATGTTTTATACAACATCGTAGTAGGAAATATGGTGTGTTTTTTTTTGGGGGGGGGGGGGAGGGAAACAGTATTACACTGTTGACTCATATTTAGCCTGAGACACACTTTGACCCCAACAGATCCCTTTCTGCATTATTCTTTTATAGGCAGTCATTACTCATTTTTCATGTATGCTACAATTTATTGTTCCTAAGTAGACCACTTTGCATTTATCCTTTTTTGAATTTCATCCTATTTACTTCAGACCATTTCTCCAGTTGTCAGATCATTTTGAATTATTATCCTATCCTCCAAAACACTGGCAACCCCTCTCATCTTGGTATCTTCTGCAAACTTAATAAGTATACACTCTCTGCCATTATCTATTTCATAATCTGAACAAGGTATAAAGCAGTAAAAGTCAGCATAAATGGTGAAAAGTACATCACATAATTAAAACTGAAATTAAAGAACTCCAAAACTAATCTGTCATTGCTTAAAAAAAGCCAATTTTGGTAAAGCATATAAGTAGCTGTTTAACTTTAAACACAGTAATCTCACTGAAGTTAATGTAACTACTTATGTGGTTAAACTTAAGCTCCTGCTTAAGTGCTTTGTTGGAGTTGGGCCAAAGATGGAAGTTTGTCTTTCAAAACCATATATGATTTTTTAAATCTGACAGTATTCTTTAAGAAAAGCAAAGTCTACATTAGTAGTGAAACAGAAGGAACTTGTGTACTGGATTACAAGTATCATGGTATTTATTATTGGTATCAATTAAAATGACCAATGTATTTTTGTGGTATGCTGGAAAAACAATTCTGCATGAAGAATTATTCAACTACTCTATTTTCTAGATGGTGATTAGTCCCTGTGAGGTCAGGGAACTGGACTTGATGACCTCTCGAGGTCTCTTCCAGTTCTAGTATTCTATGAATCTATGATTTAGATGGCAACATAAATGTTACATGTGTTGCAAAGATCAACCCCCAAAAAACATTCTTTTGGTGTTTTAATTTAACTGGTTGGAAATTAAAAGATATATGCATTATATATGCAACATATCCTCTCTATATGTTTTTAGCTGGTTATGTCCCTCTGGGTCTCATATTTTAAATTTTTATATATATTTGTATTTTTTTGTTTGTTTTTGTAAGCTGCCTTGAATATTTTAAATAGAAAGGCGGGGTAAAATATTTAAATAAATAAATAAATAAAATAAATAAATTAGAAGTTTTTGGCAGAAATCTAAGGGACAAATTTCTCAGCTACAATGGATAACCCCAGTGCATGGCTCTAATGGAGAACAGCATTTAGTCTCAAGTACTTACTTTCCCGTTCCTTTTTCTTCAAGCGCTTTCTTCTTCGGTCAATGGAAGCTACCTCAGATTTTAAGGACATGTAGTGTTTCCTGATTTCTTGCAGTTTTTCTTGTAGGATTGTTATGCGCTCTGCACTTGTCAGATTTTCCAGATCAGCTGTGAGTTAAATAAAACCTTCGTTAATTATTAATACAAAACTCCTGAAGTTTCCATAAATCTTTCTGGTTTTAAATTATTGGGAAATGTTCAGATCCTATGGGGAGGGCATCAGAAAAGTATCAAGATAGAGGACAAAGCTAAAAACCATAATAACTTCAGTTGCCATCTAATCACCATAAAGGGACAAGGTGAATAAAACTACAGGCAGTCCCCGACCTACGCGGATCTGACTTATGTCGGATCCACAGTTACGAACGGGGCTCGCCCCGGAGGACACGGACTGTGGGACCTCGTGGTCCTGCTGCCTGTGTACTCCGGGGCTTTCTCCGCGTCTCCCTGGTCTGCAGACCAGGAAAACACGGAGCAAATCTGCGGAGGGGCTCGGGCAGCGAGGCAGCCCAGGCGCGCCTGGGCTGCCTCGCTGCCTGAGCCACTCCGCGGCTTTGCAAAGCCTCGGGGGAAGCCGGCAGCAGGACAGCCCAGACACCCCGCGGCTGTCCCGCTGCTGGCGTCCTCAGGGGCATTGCTCCCCGTCTCCCTGGTCTGCTGGTCTCCAGCAGACCAGGGAGACTGGGAGCAAAGCCGCGGAGGACCCAGGCGGCGGGACCGCGATGCGTCTCGGTCCGCCGCCCACGTCTTCCTGGTTTGCTGGGGGGGCGGGGGGGGGGGGGGGGCGCAGCTAGTACATTCCCCCCGCCCCAGCAGACTAGGCTTTTCTCCAGACGCTTGTGGCAGAGCAGCTGGGGTGCTGCCGGTTGGTCCCGCAGAGCTGCTCCGGGCGCTACTGGACCAACCCGGCAGCACCCCAGCTGCTCTGCCCCAGGCGTCCTGATTCAGCCGCTGCTGGTCAGTTTCAGCAGCGGCTGAATCAGGATGCCTGGGGCAGAGCAGATGGGGTGCTGCTGGGTTGGTCTAGAAGCGCCGAGGAACGGCGCTAGTGGAGCAACCCAGCAGCACCCCAGCTGCTCTGCCCCAGGCGTCCCCAAGTCAGCTGCTGCTGAAACTGACCAGCGCTGACTACAGGAAGCCCGAGGCAGAGTTGCTCTGCCCCGGGCTTCCTGGAATCAGCTGCTGATCAGTTTCAGCAGCAGCTGACTTGGGGACGCTTGGGGTTCTTAAGTTGAGTCTGTATGTAAGTCAGAACTGGCGGTCAGTTTCAGCAGCGGCTGAATCTGGACGCCAGTTCCGACTTACATACAGATTCAACTTAAGAACAAACCTACAGTCCCTATCTTGTACATAACCCGGGGACTGCCTGTATATATTTCATTGGATCCTACCACTGTTGGTGAAAGAGACAAACTTTAAAGCTACAGAGTTGAAGAGCGCTGTATAGCTTGAAAATTTGTTCACAGCATCTTCAGTTGCCAACTAATCACTACAGAGGAACAAGGTAGGTGAGGTCCAATTTTATTGGGCCAAACTGTATGGGTGAAAGCAAAGTTTTGAGCTACACAGAAATCTTCAGCTCTCTATAGTTTGAAAACTTGTTTCATAATGGTCCATTTCCTATTGGTGAAAAAGATACTATCCATCTATCTTGGGACCGCATCGCTACAACACAGCAAACATCAACAGATTTTTCTCCTCAACCACCACCAGTGGCAGACAGGCAAAAAACTTTGAGAAGAAAAAGAAAATCTAACACTTTCATGTTTATGAAGCTTAATAAGATTTTTTTCTGGATTAAATATCAAAAATTGAATCTTTAGATGGGCACCAAGGGGTCAAACAGTTTAAAGTCTGAGTCTGAGTCTCAATTCGAGACAGGCAGAGTTCTGTCAAAGAGCATAGGCATCACGGGAACTAACCATTTATGTCGTCACGATTCCATAGCACAGTCTTGTGCTGGCTCTAACGTGAGTCAGAGCATATTGGGGGTGCTCTAAGTGAGGGACTATAAACATAACTGAGAATCAGTGTAGCGTAACAGAGCTCTATCTCTTTCCAATCTATTCTTGATAAACCTCTCCCTCCCGTGGCATCTTATGCTAGGGTGTTAGTGGGAACAGGCACTGGCTCTAATGGTTGTACTCTCACTGAGACTTCCCCTTTGCCAGGGAAATTTACAGCTGACCAGTTATGGTTAAAATACAACTCTGTGCCACCTGAAACATGCAAAAAACAGATCTGACCGTGTGTCTGATGTGCAGAAAGGTAGAGAAGAAGGGACTGAAAAAGCACCTTTAATGGGCGCTGTGTGGGAAATCTGCATATCTGAGGCTATGTCTATACTGAAGCCTTCTTCCGCAAAAGCTTATACAAATGAAGCACGGAGTAGAATATCGTCATGCTTCATTTGCATAATTAATTAGCAGTTGTTTTTGCGCAAGAGGCTTCTGCAAGAGCCGATTCTGTCTTAATTTTGTCAGTTTCAGCGAGCAACTTTCCTTTTCTCTGGAGTTCTATGCAGAGATTTAGAATTGGGCTCTAAGGATTTAGGATCAAATCTCTGGTCTTTCAAATGACTGAAGATAGCAAGTGAAGAATTTCCTGTGTGTAGGTGAATACTCTGTTTCTTTTTATCCATGCATGTGTGTTTGGGGGAGAGGAGATCATGCAAGGTTTTATGACCAGAACCTAATTATCTGGACATTCAAAATCTAAACATCTGACTGTGAATTTTCCAAAGTGACATTCTGAATGGCCAGTGGAGCTCTTGAAAAGGATGGAAAAGCCTTGCAAAGGTATACACACGAGACCTCATCACCAAGAAGAGAAAAGCCTTAACAGCCACTTTGGGACGTGCAAGAAAGCAGTGCCTTCCTATAAAGTTGGAAATATGAAGCCAGAGGAATCTGACTTGGAAGCTGATTTAAAGGCTTCTGATTTCCCAATTCTATGTCTTAGGCCTGGTCTACACTGGAGTTTAGGTTGAACTTAGCCGCATTAGGTCAGTTTTTCTAAACAATGAGTCTACACTACCAACCTTGTTCCGTCGACTTTAAGGGCTCTATTTCTGTACTCATGCTTTCACGAGTAACTGTTAAATTCGATCTTGCATGGTTGACTTTCTTGAAGTGCAGATGCAGCACTGTGAAAGCTGACATTCTTGGCCTCCAGGAGGTATTCCACAGTGCCCCAGCTCTGGCCATGACTCTACACTCCAGCCGTACAGAAAAAGCCCCGAGAAAATCTGAATTTAATTTCCTGTGTGGCCAGCATGGTGAGCAGACCTCAGAGCAGGCAGCATACCTGAGAAGCACACCTGACCATGAGTTCTGAGATTTGCAGACTAGCACCAGCATGAAGCATGCAGGAGATCCTGGACCTCACTGCTGTGTGGGGAGAGGAATATGGAATCTGTTCTTACAGTACTATGAACAAAGCAGTAAAAGAAACACTGATATCTATGACAAGATATCTATGACAAGATTGCAAAGAGCATGGAGGAGAAAGGATACAGCCGGGGACACTCGGCAGTGTTGAGTGAAAATAAAAGAGCTGAGGCAGTCATACCACAAGATAAAGGAGGCAAATGGACTGTCTGGCGCATTGCCACAAACATGCCGCTTCTATGAGCAGCTGGCATGTAATCCTTGGGGGACATATGACCAGCTTCCCTAGCCAATCTGTGGATTCCTTCCAAGATGCTCCTCAGGCAGCAGTGTGGAAGACAGCGTGGATGAGAAAGAGAAGGAGAATGGTCAGCAGGCGAGCAGGGCAACTAATCTCACTGAGAGCCAAGAACTTTTTATAACCTTGAAGACAATGCCCTCCTTCCAAGACCTCTCCCAATTGGGCACTGATCCCAGGGAGGGCACTTCTGATGAGATCACATTTTTTATCTTGCTAAAAGTGGGTTAAGGCATTTGGGTATGATCTGTGGGGCCACTCTGCCTACACAGCGGTAGGTCCCCAGAACAGCTTGTTAACGTGTCTGGAGACGGACAGGAAATCCTCCATGCACATCTCCATAAAGCTCTCAGACAGGAATTCTTTAATCCTTCTCACAAGGTTTCTGGGGAGGCCTGCCTCATTCCATCCTTCACGGCAGGATGCCTTTTCATGCAAGCCAGCAAAAAGTGGTGTGGCATCATTGCAGCACAAAGCACTGCAGCATAAGGTCCAGCTTTCTGGCCACATTCAGTCTGCATCTTCCCCCTATCACTCTGTGATACATTGGGGTATCTTGCATGGCAACCTGGATAAAGAAGGGGAAGCTATTAGCTAATGCCTCTGCAGTAAACCTCTGTTTGCTCATCCCCAATGAAGCATGACTTGAGCCTCTGCCCTGCTGCCATGCTTGGACCCCCTCCCATACATCCCTGTGAGAAGGGAAAACTGCACTCTCCAGGCAAACAGGGAGTACTGAACACACAGGTGCCGTGCGGGTCTCTGCCCTGCTCCGCTAGCACACCTAGACTCCCTCTCTCCCACAGGCTCATGCCCCATCCTGTCGCTTACCATGCCTGTCTGCCACCAAACCAAGTCCAGCTGCACCCTTAAGACCTCTGAGGTGTACATGCTACATAGTGGCCGCTTAAAAGTGCACTGTGGCCTTGTACATGACACATCTCTATTGTCTTTCAATAGACCTTTATTTTATTCTAACAGATTAGGTTTTAAGCTCTACAGTGTATGTTCTGTAAATTCTGCCCTTCATTTTTCATTACAGCTGTCCAGCTGGTACAAATCTGCAGGGGAAAACAGACTAGGGATGACATGTTTAAAGGAGGAAATGAAATTTTTCCACTAGGACAGGAAAGCTACGTCTACACTGCAGGCTTCTTTCGCAAGAACTGTTGTGCACCGTCCACACTGCCATGTGTTTTCGCTCAAGAGATGTGCTTTTGCACAAGAGCATCCATGGCAGTGTGGACAGTCATGGTTGATGGTAGCAAGAAAGCTCTGATGGGCATTTTAGCCATAGGGATTTCTTGCGCAAGAAACCCCTGTTGCCCATCCACACTGCCTTCTTGCGCAAGAGTGCTTATTCCTCGTGGGGGAGAGGAATAACTCTTGCGCAAGACGCTCTCTATTCTGATGTTTTACTGTAAATTTACTTGCACAAGAATGCGCGTGCTGTGTAGACGCTCCGCAAGTTTTTGCGCAAGAATGGCTGTTCTAGCACAAAAAGCCTACAGTGTAGATGTAACCAAAGTGTTTAAAGGAGTGGAATATGCTGCTGGACAAGATGTGCACCGAGCATGAGGACAGGAAAGCATGCAGGGAACTGGAAGAAAGGAGCCAGGAGAGAGTCTTGTTGTCCATGGCAGATATAATGGTCCGTGTAGCAGCTTTCCATGATTGCCTACATGCACAGGCACCGCCTCCAGCTTTTGCGGACCAACATTCTTTCCTCACTGAATTCCACAGCCTTCTCTCCAAGAGGCCCTACAACATGGAGGGCAGGGAGTCAAGGACAGCCTCACATTCAACCCCCAGGAATGTGTTGTGAAGCAAAAGGCAGTCCTTCTCACAATTGTGATCGTATGCACCTCCCCCTGAAGCTATCTCCCTGGACTCCTTTTCTGTCCCTGCTGTATTCCCGATATAAAAATGCATGATTTCTCCTCTCCCCCACCCCGCTTTTCTTATTTATCCTTGGATCTGGACTCATTATATACCAGTCATCTGAAGAAGTGGGTTTTGCCCACAAAAGCTCATGATACCATCTACATGTTTTGTTAGTCTTTAAAGTGCTACTAGACTATTTGTTGGTTTTTTAAGTTTTTCTTGTTACAGACTAACTTGGTTACCCCTCCGAATCTCTTTACTGCTTCTGTTGAAGGGGTGGTGAATTACAGACAAGCACACTGAATGCAGGAGCACAGTGTTGGGAGCAACATACATGAGTTTCAAAACTGACCATTCATAAAACTATCTTTCAAAGCCTCTCTGATTTGCATTGCCCCTTGCTCTGTTCTCCTTATTGCCCCCCGTATCTAGCTGCTCAAAATTCCTGGCTAGGGGTTGTGCCTCAGGCCCTTACCCTGACAGATAATTTTCCATCTCACTCTCACAAATATTATGGAGCACACAGCAGGCTGCCACCACAAGGAAGCAAGCCATGGAAGCAAAGGGTAGGCTGGGTGGCCACAGATCACTATTGGCATTTCAACATCTCCAGTGGTAATTTTTTGGTCTGGGGAAAAGAGTTGCAGCTTGTCGAAGAGGCAAGATTTCCTAAGGATGTGTGTGTCATTCACCTTTCCCGACCTTCCCACGTTGATGTCAGTGAAACGACCCTTGTGATCCACCAGTCCCTGTAGCACCATCAAGAAATATCCCTCGCAGTTTATGTACTCCTTGGCAAGTAGGTTGGGTGCCAAGATGGGTAGTGTGTTCCATCTGTCGCCTCACCACAATTAGGGAACCCCAGTGCGGCAAAGCCCTCAGCTATGTCTTCCACAATTACCAGAGTCACTACCCTCCGTAGCAGAAGAGTATTGATTGCCTCGGCAACTTGGATCATAACAGCTCCCACTGTAGATTTCCCCACTCCAAACTGATTCCCAACTGACCGGTAGCTGTTTGGCATTGCAAGCTTCCAGAGGGCAATTGCCACATGCATCTCCATTGTCTCATTCTGGTATTCCTGTGCTTCAGGGTGGGAGGTGGAGAGGAAGCAATTCACAAATTCCCATGGCCTTATGCATACAGAAGTGTTGCAGCCACTGCTAATCATCCCATAGCTGCATCACAATGCGGTCCCACTAGTCTGTACTTGTCTGACAGCCCCAGAGCCAGCGTTCCACTGTGTCTAGAGGATGAAATGTTGGTGGCATTTTCCAGTTGCTCAACTCTAGTGCTATGCATAAGAGTATATTCGTGGCTGCCCAAAATTCACCCTCGTTCTAGTGAACCCTGGATACACTCTGGACATACTCCAGCATTAGGTGCACTATGGGTAATATCAATGCTTTGATGCTCAATGGGATCCATAATGGATTCCATGCTTATGCTACTATGGCATCTTCATGGATAATATAGGGGAAAAAAGGGAACGAAAAGACTGTTTGCTGTTGTTCTCAGGTGGGGAGAGAGGAAACGAGTGCATTATAGGATGCTGACGACATATACTAAGACCCACCTGCTGCACAGCTTTTGTTCCAGGGTACAAAACCCTGAATGCAAAGAGGCGCAGGAACATAGTGCATGGTTTTCAAAGCTGATGGTAGCGACACTACTGGGGATGCACAACTTCGAACTACACTGAATTCTTGCATAGAGTGGGCACATGAACCTTCAATTTTACAGTATTGGGTGTTAAAAAGTCAACCTTAATAAATTTGACCTTATCTCTCAGTGTAGACTTGGCCTTAGGAACATAAAGGGAAAAGAACAATTGGAAAAGAGTCAGAAGGGAGTAAATGCAATTTTAAGCTGCCCTCTTCTTTATACCCCTTATATCCAGATATGCTTTAAGCAGTAGCTTATAGTATACAGTCACTTCTAATTCTCATTTTAAAACAAACAAGCAAGTAAACAAAACCTAAACAAGAAGTCTGAGTTTTATAATAGAAATAGAGCTGAAAATGACTGTTGGACCACTAACTATTGGAAAGGGCAGCTGGATTTATGGGGGACAGTGTAAACAAGAAAGGGTCTTAAGTATGTTTGTTACATTAAAGAAGCAGTGTTAAATCCTTTCCCTATGTATTTTCTGTAGCCCTCCTTTTCTCCCTAGTGGAAAGATAGTATTGCATTAACGACTCCCTTCCAAATTCCTTTCTAAAAAAGGATTATTTTAAAAAGAAATTAAATTGAGTTAAATTGAAGTTACTCTGTAGTAGCAATAAGGCACTGCAGTGTGCACTAATCACCTATTGATGCATTTTTCATGTAGATTAAAGCACATTTTTTCCAACTTCATGCCTCACAACACAACTAAATCATCCAAGCTGAATAATACATAAAATTGAGAAGTTTATTGTTATAACAGGATAGAAATCTGTTCTAGTTCCAGTTTTATTAAAGTAAAACAGAACAAAGAGATTTGACTAACTACCAAATCTGGGAAACTTCTTAGTGATAATCATGGGCAGCAGGGGGAGAAATGGTATATAACCCTACTTAAACATAAGAAATATAACATTCATACCAGTACTGGATAGTTAGCTCAAAAAACTAAGAATGACTTTAAACCCTACATGTAAAAAAATAAGTGTTATATAAAGAAGTGCACAGGGGCCGGGGTGCTTTCTACATTTTGACCAGAGTAAGTTTCACCCAAAGAAAATTAGAAAGTTAAACCCAGAGAAAGATTCAGTAATGTTAGGACTGAAAGTAATTCAGAAAGAAAATACTTAGGGTTGTTTTTTTTTTAAACTATTTCTTACTATAGGATTAAACTAGATCTAGTTTAAAAGAGATACTTACACATTTGAAAACTCCATTTATAAACTTTAGGCAAACGATTATTTTGTTCCTTGAGATCAGATTCCTTCTCTCCGTTTTTCCCACATTTTCCTGGAGATTGTGTTCTTGCAGGTGATTTGGTATGGTGAGATTTCATTCCAGTGGAAACTGATTTTACTGGCTGAGACTTGGTCATACTTTCACCAGCAGAAAGTTCTTCACTATCACTGCTGTTTGCTGAACAATCACAAAAATACACAATATATGTGTTAATCAAACTAGTGACTCCTCAAGTGCTGATTCCAAATATCAGCAGAGAGTTTTTTTTCTTTTTGAATATATAAAGGGTAAATTACATCCCCAGTGAAGAGAGCCAGCAAACAGCCTGATGCATCACTGAAGAGCACTAGTAGGCCGTAGAGCAGGGATGGGGAACGTGTGGTGGCCCCCCAGCTTGCCCAGATCCATCCCCCGAGGCTCATGGCTCTCCACCCCAGCATTCCTTCCTTCCTGTGCTGGTACTCCAGCCCCCGCCACCATCCCACAGGGCTGGAGCACACAAGATCTACTAGTCTGCAAGGGGAATGGGGGGGAGTCTCTCCCTGCTTCTCAGTTGGGTGCACCACATTAGTGATGATTTGTGGGGGTTTTTTGCTTCTTATTTGTGCGTGGCCCAATTGATTTTTCTGTGGGTTAGTAGCTGCAAACCAAAAAAGACTCCCCACACCTGCCCTAGGGGGTCTCAGTACCCCATTCACATTATGGAAGAGAAACCCTGCACTGGTCCTATGCAAGAGGAATGACAGGAGAGTAAGGCACAGAAACATCTATTGTCAGTGGTACTGAAATCTTGCACTGGAGGAACAGAATGGGCAACAGGATCTGAATTGCAATCCCAAGCTTTGCCTAGAGAAATGGTGCCTGCTTATGTTTATATAGAAATAATGAATTATAAGTAGGCCCCAAAATACATTTCTTAAACTTTGAAAATAGTCATGCAAGTCAAATATGAATAAAGTGAACAGATGCAAGTTAGAGGCAAGTTGACCGTAAACTAGGACACATCTCTAAGTCCGACTGTAAATATGTTTGGTCCTAAATGGTTTCTGCAAATATTTTAGCTACAGTGATAATATTTTGAAAGTGTTATCTATATTAATAATTATTGCTGTGGCATTTACACAAATGTGAATTAAGATGCCTAATGTTACATAGCCAACAAAAAGTAGAGAATATTTAATTTAATTACTGTAAAAAGAAAATTTAATGTTAATTAATTAAAGGATATTATTATAATTGATTATAAAAAGGGTAGCATGCTAATTTTACATTAGGCACACTCATGCAACACCAAGGTATTGTTAGAGAAAGGATTATGCCCATTCTCACCATTTAGGTACTGATCACCCCATAATCCATCATTTTATCTTTGAATGCGAGTATACATTCATGTATGATTGTGATTTTCATAATGCTGATTTAACTATTTTATATTAAAGTTTTTAATTTTTATCATTCAGTGTGTCATACACAGTTCGTCATTAAATTAAATTATCTCTAAATGCCCTATAAGCTTGAACAGTAAATAATTCAGTTTGTTTTTATTTACTTTTTTAAAATTACTAAGGGGGAACATATAAATCTAAGGTTACACACAACCAGCCCTGAAAGCAAGTAGGTGCATAGGTAGAGGGGTGTGTGAGAAAAAATGAAAGTCAAAATTCTGCTGCAAAAAGTCCTGCACAAAAAATGACTACCTGGGCCTTCTGTAAGGAAGAGTGAACTTCACCTCCAGAATTGTTCAGGTAATATCACATAGTACATTCAGTACAAATGTAGCTTCCAGTAGAAGATAAAGCAGAACTGTCTAGTTTCATAGTGCAGGCGGGAAAACAATCTATATTATGCATTAATAATAGCTACTTATGAGGAAAACCTAACATTACCTCTTCATTTTTTATTTGTTTTTTTTTAAATGTCAGATTTACTTGTGAAGTGTCACAATATGCAACAAATAGATCGGGTGGATGAATACAGCTGTGAATAACACTGGTAGTCCTGTGTAAATAATATCACCACCTCTAAATTATGTGAAATTGTGTGAAAACTGTCCTTGACAGCACAGTGAAAGCCTTGTTATCCAGAACTCTGTTAAAACAGGAAAACTTTTTTAACTGGCATTGCCCCTGGTCACAATACTGCTGCATCTTCAGGGGCAAGTGCCTATTCAGCTAGCCATTGCGGGGCTTCTGACAGCCGGTACTGCTGACTGACATCAATCAGCAGGCACCTCCTTCCCTCTCAGTTTGCCTTGAGCTGCTGGGAGCCAGATCTGACAGTAAGGGGTAGAGACAGAGCAATAAGCTTTGTTACCCACCACATTTAATTACTCGGCAACCATTTCTCATGAGTGCCGGATAACAAAGCTTTCGCTGTATGTAATTACACTCTGCAGAGTTCTTATTCCCTTCCTTAAAATATATGAATTTTTACACCCCTAAGTATCTTCTTTTCTCCCCTCTTTGAAAAAAAAACCCCAAACCCTATAACATGCCACATTCTTACAAGTCCCACTGACTACAATGGGAGCTGAAGGCTTTGAGGACCTTAAAGGATCAGGTCCAGAAACAGCATAGCAAGAAATTTTAAATACTCTTGAGCTCAGCTAAAACAGCTTAATCACTTTAAAATTAATTACGAATTCTTTCCTTAGGACATTTTCTAATACGTTATCTTTAAATAAACTTGTCATTAAAAGTAACTTGTCTTTACTTGTCATTCAAATATAAAATATTCTAAGCCCAGGTTTCATTTTGCACCAAGTTGCTATACTTACTAGGTTTGCTCTTCTTTTTGTTGTTCACCACTGATGTTTTGTGGCTTCTCTTCTGCTTTTTTGAGGAACTGCCTCCTCCCTGAACATCTTTAAGTCTTTTTTGACCTGTACAAACTTCAATTTTAACAAATCATTAAAGACTTGGTGAAAACACTGTAAAACTTTATATTTTAGGTGTTTAAATTCTTTCTCTCTATAGATGCCTCAGGCAAATCATCTGAGACTTAAATTTACAATCATGTGACTTTTCTTCTCAACTGCAATTAACTGGGTTTAATTTTCTGTGTACACACACTGGTGCTGGGAATAGATAGGACACAGACTAAGTTTGCTAGTAAAAGAGAAAATGTGTTAGATGTTTGCACGTAACTGATAGGTCATATGATTCAATATATATTTTCCTGACATATATAGACATTTGGTGTTTAAGTACTGCAAATAAAACAGGTCTTTGATCAGGTGGAAATTTTATTAAGATTAATTATAAGTGGAAAACTGGGAAAAGAGCTCCACTTCTCTTTGATGATAATACCCGTTTAAAAATGCCTTCAGCAGCCTTGCAAACTATGGAAACAACAATACCAACAATGTTTTCAGACAGTGCATGTATGTAAGATACCAGCCAACAATATCAAGGGCTTTTTGTATATGTGTTTTGTTTAAGATGAGACAGGGTAAGTTTGAACTCTAATTTAGGAATCCCTCTGGTGGATAAGAAATATCCTACAATACTACAGTAATCTAAGATCCCACCATCCTGTTAAAAAAGTCCATTAAGATATGTCAATCATACATTTGTTCTTTTATAGTACAAAAAACACTCAAACTCTTCATCAGTATAATTAAATACGGACAACATATGATAGCTTAGTTTCAAGAAAAAAATAAGTCACAATGCATTAAACCTGCTTGAACAGTTTTCTGTGGAAATGAAACTGTTTTGTGGTCTAGAAGATAATGCTGAAGTACCAATAGCTTTTTATTTTGCCTTTTCCCCATCTCTATGCTTCTCAGAATTAAAACGTGAAAGGACTATTGATATTTATGGCCAAAGGGAAAAACGTAGACTAGGAAGGGGAGATTGAAATATATTCCAGGACGTGGTTTAAAAAAATATCAAATGGGAACTGTACAGGACTCAAACTGCCTGCTTTACAGATAACATGGTCTCCTGTAGCAAAATCATTTAAAAATTAAGAAACTACAGGTTCTTACAAAATCCTTTTTTTAAACATGGGCACCTTGCATTTTACAAACGAAGAAACATGACCCAGAGAAAGGTGCTTAGAATAGAATACATAAAAAGTGTAATGTGTAACTAATATTATAAAACAGAACTTGAAAGTAAAGAAATCATTTTGGATTTCACATGGTATACATTTTCTTATATAGTGTACCTGAAAGCTGAACAGCAAACTTTCAAGCTACCCATTATTAAGTGTGAAAGAATTGTACAGATTTACTTTCTCAGAGGCTCCAGAAATGAATTCCTTCCTGGTTTAAATAAATCCTAATTATTCTTTTGCACGAAGAACAAGAACAGAACTAAAAGAGAATATAGTGCTCTGAGAGCAGTCAACTGAGAAAAATTTCAGTTAAGCATTTTGCTCTTAAAGATAGTTGTAAATTGCTAAGATGAAGAAATAATTAAACTGCAATTTCATAATTCCATTTATAGCTCTGTTAAATTGTATATTTTACTGAAAACAATAACAACAAAACTTATAAATGTCAATTTTGTGAGTGTCTTTAAAAACAAATGGGTTTCTTTTAGTCCGTGTATCAAAAGGCAGTGATGTAAATGAAAAAATATTTGTTAAGACTATACTAAAAATGACTGGACTAAAATATAGCTCATGGGTTCACAAAACAGTGTTAGGACCTAATCTTGCAAATACCTAAACATGTACACAAGTGCTATAAGGATTGAACCTTTTCTTCCAGTGTTGGAGACCTAATAGCAATTTACATTTTAGCAGGGTGAATTTGAAAATTAAAACCCATTTTTGAGTCACAAGAGTGGAAAATTAGTCCAGTCTCCATTCTAAATACTTAAAAATGGCTTAAATTCTGAATTACTTCCACAGCAGAACCTGTATGATAAGGTTAAGACTACAGGAAATGCCTACAATTGATTTCTCAATATTTGAAAATAGCAGTGTATCATGGGAAACCTCTTAAATATCTACAGGATCACAAATACAACATAAAGTATCTAAGACTTCAGGGAGCATTAATAATTAATTGTGAATTCTGATTAGGGATGTAAAAATGCCTTTATTTTGGTAAACGTGTAACTGCTAAAATTTACAGCGGTTATATGTTTACATGAGAGAAGGGAGAGGTAGCTCCCTGAAAGCACTGGCTCCTCCACCTCCAATTCCGCCTTTGTATCAGAGGCAGCAGCATGGGGGAAAGAGGGGCAGGGCTGCATATAACCATGTAGGTTAACTGATGAACCTGGGTTAACCATTTACACTATCACATTCTTATTCTGACAGATGCTCCTTGAAAATATATTCTCTTAAGAAAACTGTGGTCAAGCTAAATTAGTCAGATCTTAAAATCAGTTTGTGATGGCTGCCTGAGGAACAATCTTGGACAGTTAGTTATGCCAAAACACAAAAATACAGAAAATAAAAATGATTATGAGAAACTGTATACTGCATATGAAAATTCAATACATAATATACAGACAATTCATGATATACAGTTTTCTCTTTACCTTTTTCAGTATGTTCTGGTTCTGGTTGATTACTACTGCTTGAACTGACGCTGGCATCAAAGCCTGTTGGAGAAATATTTCCTTCAGATTGAAGGTCTTGCAGTTCCCCCACAACACTATCCACTTCAATTGTGCTATCCGTTTCACTCTTGATGCTTCGTATCTCTTCTTGATTTGGTGCCAAAGTCTCTGAGACTGGTACACTAGATTGATGTCTATTAGATTCTGTTACAGTAACAGATGAAGGCGATTCAGGGGTTGTAGGAGGAGTATTTAGCACTGAATTACTCCCACTGCTTGGAAAATCAACTTTCTTGTCATTCATTTCAGTTGGTTTCTCTTCAACAGGTTTAACATCTGTGCTGGCTAGTAAAGGCTTTTCAAGTTCAGAGCTAGGCAAAGAAACCTCTTCTGTAAGAGTCTGCAGCTGTTCTTCTACTGCAGCATCCTCAGAAGCAGGACGTGGAGGTGAGGCTGCAGCCTCCGTGTCAGAGTCTGAAAAAAGTTCTTTCAACGTTTTCTTGGGCCACTGTCCCTGAATACTGGACCAAACGTCTTTTCTATCCTTAGCTCTGGTATTCTGAGATCTTTCATCCGAGTTATTTAGAAGTTTTATTCTTTTTTCTGCCACTTCTGAAAACCCTGAGTAGAAAGCACTTGTCCTTAAAGACTTCCTTTTTTCTTCTAACCCATTGTATTTTTTTGTCGGCGTTATTTTTATTTTAGATTTGTCGTCCTCATCTTCATCTGAGGAGCTGTTACTACTATGTTCTAAGCTATGGGAGTCTTTGCTTTTGGACTTTTCATCCTTTCTATTAGGTGACGCAGTCTTTACACATTCCTCTGTGACACAATACCTTCGCTTACCTCGTTTTACCTGTAGCCTTGTTGTCTTATCTACTACCTCCTTTTTAACTTCCTTTCTCTTCTTTGTGGCTTCATCCTCTCCTTCATAGTCAGTATCATCAGATAATTCTTCCAACTCTTTTTGCAGTCTGTCTGGTGATTTGGACACTGACTTAGATGGTGCTACATCTGCAAGGGATTTACCCTCTTCTTGGGGAGATGAGCTGCTCTGCTCTTCTTTTGGACAGAGTTCATTTTTGTCCTGGCTTATAGTCTCATCTTGAGATTCCTCCTTGCCATCATTATGTACATTGTGGGCACTTTGGTCATCTTCCTGCTCACTATCATCGGCAGAACTTTCTGAAGCTATTAAAAAGAAATCTGTTACATGAAATACTTAAAAAACCCTAATACATGAACATAGATAAATGGATACTAACACACACTAAAGTACTGTTAAAATCCTTTGTTTTCATATACCCAGAAGAGAAATAACAGATTATTTTCAAATGCTTAATTTTATTAGGAAGTGTAATAGCTAGATAAGCAGCAATGCTTGTCAGTTTGCAAATCCCATATAATCAAGCATCTGCAGGGAATTACATGCTTTTTTGAAGAACCAAGGAGAGCAGGAAGTTACAGATTCAAGTCTAAATAAAACTCTGTTTTATTGATCCACATGTATGAATATTCTATATAATACAAATGGACCAAAGAAGCCCCATAAATGTTTTAATAAAAGATTTTTAATGCACTAAATATTTAATGTTAACTAAGAATTACAATTTAGAAACACCATTTGGCCAGTTCCCAAAGCTGTCATCTCTAAATGTTAATGATTTCTGCTATTATTACTACTTGGGTGTCACTATTATCTGAAACCCTTAATATGCCTGAAATCTTGCATTCTCATTCATTCTATATTCACATCTCACAAAACAAAGCTCACTTTTTACTAATATCATTTCCCTGTAGCTAGCATCATCTAAATTAAAAGCTGTACCAATTACTGAGACCTTTCTGCAGTGAAAGGTGGATAGAGACAACTTTCTTTCCAGCCAGCTCTATTTCAGCTACTGTGGAAGACATGCACACTAGGGCTTTCCCCAACACTGGGTTTCTCTAGTGAAGTCTGTTGTCCCTGCCTAACAGACAGGAAGCTTTATATCAGGCTTCCTGTGGCTCATATGCTTCCACTTAGCCATGTGCCTGAAGGCTACAGATCCCATTTGTAAAGGGCCTAAGGATGCTAAAAGGTGCACTGGGACACACACATCTGATTTATTAGGGTATGTCTACACACAAATAAAAGACATGCAGCAGCAAGTCTCAGAGCTCAGTCAAATGACTGGAGCTTTTGCTGCTGGGCCAAAAAGAGCAGTATAGATGTTTGGGCTCAGGCTGAAGCCTGGACTCTGAGGCTATGTCTACATTGCAGGTATGTGTCGGCAGAGAGCATGCTAATGAAGTGCTCATTAGCATGTATTGTGCTGTCATTTGCATATTCTCTGCCGATGCTTTTTGCGCAAGAGGTTTTTGCGCAAAAACAAGCAGTGTAGACAGGTCTGTTATGCGCAAAACCCCCCTTTTCCGCAAGATCCTGTATACCTCCTTTTTTGAGGCATACGGGATCTTGAGCAAAAGGGCTTCCACGAGTGAGATCAACTCACTTGGCAGGCCGGATCCGGCCCACTGAGGCCCTTTTGCCCACCCCTGCTCTATTAACTGCAATGGAGCTATGCATATTTGACAACCAGGTAAAAATCAGACATATTATTTTTAAAGATTTTCAAAAAAGTTAAAGATTTCAGATGGAAAGAATCTATTATCAGAAAATACTTATGTATATGCCAAATTGGCTTTTGTGATTAAAAATTAATTATAACTAATTGCGGAGTCACTACCAATATCACTATCATGGCTCCAAAATATATTTGTATAATGATAGCATTAAGTTCTCTGTATTGTTTTATAATTTTTCATATAATTATTTGTAAAAAGCATAGCCAAAATGCTTTGCCAAACATAATAAGGGGAAAACACAGAAGAATTTTTTTTTTTAATTATTATTTTAGAGGTGGACTGATTTTTTAAAATTTACACAAATCATCTGAATCCAGAATATTTATTCAGAAAGTTTGTGTGTTTTTAGCACTTCAGACAAAAATGTGCTATTTATGTGCAAAATATATAAAAACACTTTGTAAATAAAAAGACATGCATAAACAGAGAGAGAAACTCTGAGTTAATAGTAATAATCTAATGCTCAGAATGATACTACTTCTATCAAAAGTTTCAATTTATAGTTCACTTCAACTCTGTACTGTCACTTTTTGATACTGATAAAATTATTACATTCTGAATTAGAAAATCCATATAAAATACCTTGTAGCCCATTAAGAATAGAAGTAATTTCTATAGATTTAACTGGAGCTTGTTCAGAGTTTTTGGCTTCAGTGCTGTCAAATTTGGACCCAGTCTCCGGTGATGTGCTGGTATGAAAAGGTGGTTTTGACAAGCGTCGCAATTTACAGTTTTTAGGAGAATACTTCTCATCCTTCTCTTTGTCAGTTTTATTCTAAGATAAGGATAAACACATTTTAAAAGCTCTTCTAGTGCTAACATATAATTTAAGGTGAATTTCAATTAGCAATGCAGACAGTCATTTTGAACACAAAATCTAAGAACAGATTTTTCTTTGTTCCTTTATAAAGATATGCATATACTGTATTTTGGCTTATGCACAAGTATTAACACCAAAAATCTGAATTTCTTTAACACTTATATGTTGAGGAATAGTACTTATATGAAGAAGAATATTTAAGGGCTAAACCATTCTTCCACTATGCTAGACTCTGCAGTAAGGGATACTGTAGTGAGAAAGCATGACTGTTGTCACAGCTTGGATTGAATGGCACACCCTTGTGCTGTGCCAATGAGGAAGGAGGAGAGGTTATAGCAAGTCTGGCTTTATCAGAACCACTGAATTCTAATAGTCCTCATGTTCAGAGTGCACGAATGACCAGGGAACCTACTGGGAAGGCAGAAGGTTGTTCACGCCCATTTACCCTGCACAAGGAATTGCTCAAGGTCTGTCCCAAAATATGTTTGTTTGTTTTTTTCAATCTACCAACACTGGCAAGAAGTTAAAAAAGTAAGATATGAGACACATTTATGAAGGTTCAGCATAAGGTTTTGCTTCAGGCAGCCGGGGAGCTCACAAATTTTATTTCCCAGAGCTACGCTGCCATTGCTGATGGGGGAATAGCTTTGTGCACCAGATGAATTGGAGGTAAAAAAAGAAGAGAAGGAAGATATTTTTCAAAAGGGAAGGACAAAAGTCATGCTTTAAATAGAGGTGTAAGCGAGTAGTCGAGTAATAATAAGGGAGGCTGATGAGGGCAGAGGTTGCTCCGGGAGCAACCCCTGTCTGCAGGGGGTCCTAGCTCCTTACTGGGAGCCCCTCGGACAGGGGCTGCTGGACCTGGGACCAAGCAAGTCTGGCTCAGTCCCGGCTTGCACGTGTCCAGGACCACTGCAGCTCTGCATTTTATATGTAATACAGTTAGACTGCAGAGCCACAAAGGGGATAGTTCCTGGACCAGCGCATGCCAGGACAAAGCATTTTCCCTTATCGACTAATCATGTAGTCAATACAAATTGTATCAACTACACGATTAGTCAGTTACTCGTCTCTTTAAAAAAGTGTATGCTTCTAAGAGACGACGAGAAACGAATTTTATCATGCATTTCCAAGTCCATTTAAATGCTATAATTATAAAATGATTTAATGAAAAAAGATTTACCTTTATTTTCTTCCGATGCTTTATTTTTGGCACATTTTTATCAGCAGGTCTCACTATCTTGTCTGCTTTAATCCATTCATCATACCTAAATGTAAAAGCATTTGAAAAATATATATAAACAGAATTTTAAGAAATATTCAGAATTTCATACAACACAGTGTACACAGGAAAGAAAAATTAGAGCAATAATCAATCTAGTCGAGGATTCTGTTTCTACCAACTGGCAATATCAGGTACAGGCAGTCCCCGGGTTACGTACAAGATAGGGACTGTAGGTTTGTTCTTAAGTTGAATCTGTATGTAAGTTGGAACTGGCGTCAGCCGCTGCTGAAACTGATCAGTTTCAACCGCGGCTGAATCTGGACGCCAGTTCTGACTTACATACAGATTCAACTTAAGAAACCCAGGCGTCCCCAAGTCAGCTGCTGCTGAAACTGATCAGCGGCTGATTCCAGGAAGCCTGGGGCAGAGCAACTCTGCCTCGGGCTTCCTGTAGTCAGCCGCTGGTCAGTTTCAGCAGCGGCTGACTTGGGGACGCCTGGGGCAGAGCAGCTGGGGTGCTGCTGGGTTGCTCCAGTAGCGCGGCTCCTCGGCGCTATTGGAGCAACCCAGCAGCACCCCAGCTGCTCTGCCTCAGGCGTCCTGATTCAGCCGCTGCTGAAACTGACCAGCAGCGGATGAATCAGGACTCCTGGGCCAGAGCAGCTGGGGTGCTGCCGGGTTGGTCCGGAGCAGCGCTGCTGAACCAACCCGGCAGCCCCCAGCTGCTCTACCCCAGGGGTAGGCAAGAAAAGCCTGGTCTGCTGGGGGAGGGGGGGCACTAGCTGCACCCCCCCCCAGCAGACCAGGGAGACTGGGGTGGGGACGCCCAAGTCCTCCACGGCTTTGCTCCGTCTCCCTGGTCTGCAGACCTGGGAGACACGGAGCAAAGCCGCAGAGCACACGGGCAGCGGGAGAGTCCAGGCGCGCCGCGCTGTCCCACTGCTGGCGTGCTCCGAGGCTTTGCTCCCCATCTCCCTGGTCTGCTGGCCAGACCAGGGAGATGGGGAGCAAAGCCTTGGAGCACGCCCGCAGCGGGACAGCCCGGGCGCGCTTGAGCTGTCCCCCTGCGGGCGTGCTCCAAGGCTTTGCTCCCCGTCTCCCTGCAGACCAGGGAGACGGGGAGCAAAGCCTTGGAGCACGCCTGCAGCGGGACAGCCCAGGCGTGCCTGGGCTGTCCCGCCGCCGGCTTCCCCGGCGGCTTTGCAAAGCCGCGGAGGGGCTGGGGCTGCCTGGCTGCCCGAGCCCCTCTGCGGCTTTGCTCCGCGTCTTCCTGGTCTGCAGACCAGGGAGACGCAGAACAGCTTTTCTCGCCCCGGAGTACACGGGCGGCGGGACCACGAGGTCCCGCAGTCCGTGTCCTCCGGGGCGAGAAAAGCCGCGTTCGTAACTGCGGATCCGACATAAGTCGGATCCGCGTAAGTCGGGGACTGCCTGTACTTAAGAGAAAGTAACTCTGTAGTAAGCAGATGTTGTGTAAGCTGGTTCCCAGGAAAGTTTCCTCTTAATTCCCAAGAGCAAGACAACTGATTATATCCTGAAGTTTGAGAGTTTATATCCCTTTCAAAGGTTTTTAAAAAATATTTACTATAGCAGTGCAAGGTATGCTATTCATATAGCACATGATTTTAAAAAAATCATGCTTAACTCTTGGCTTCAATGAGACATTGTGGCAATGAGTTTCACAACCTACCGGTAAAAATATTTTTTTGTTTAGATTAACGCTAAAGATGAGGGATCCAAAAACATTTTTACATCTCTCTTGAATGGTTTAATAGGTAACTATTAGGTGAAGAGAGTTACTCACCCTGTGCCGTAACAGGGGTTCTTCAAAATGTGTGTTTCTATGGGTGCTCCACTCTGGGTGCTGGTGTATCCTCGTGCCATTGGTGTCTGTTAAGCCTGTGGTGCCTTCATTCCTTCTCTACCTTGGTTGCAGACCCAAAGGAGCTTCAAAGTAGGAGAAGGAGTGAGGGTAGTGGAGAATCCATGGGGACACAGATCTCAAAGAATCTCCATTACTGCATGGGGTGAGTAACTCTCTTTTCTTCTTTGAGTGATATCCCCGTAGGTGCTCCACTCTGGGTCACTACAGAGCATTGTTCATATCATGGAGGCAGGTTTGGATCCCTGCTCCCAAAATTGTGGACAGCACTGCCTGTCCAACTGATGTTTCTGGAGCGACAGAGGAGGTAAGAGTGTAATTTTTGCGATAGTGTGGTCAGACCAAGTTGCTGCCTTGCAAATGTCCTCTAGCGGGACATTGTTCAGGAAGGCTGTGGTGGAAGCCACCGCTCTGGTGAAGTGAGCTGTTATGGTACTTGGTGACTGCTTATTGTGTATGATGTAACACAGAGGTTCCCAACCGCCAGTCTGCAGACTGCTACTGGTCCATTAACTGCTGGCTGCTGGGCCATGGCAGCTCTGGGGGTGGAATAGACTTCCTACCACCTGTCCTCCTGCCATGGCTGTTGAAAGAGGCGTGTCCTGCCCCACCTCTCAGCCAACCAGCATGGCGCAGGGGTAGGTCTGCTCCCAGACACAGAAGAGCAGTTTGCCGCATGGCAGGAGTGCTGTATGGAGCCTGGCAGAGCAGCTTTAGAGCAGCTGTGACCTAGGAAGCAGCACAGGGCTAGATGAGGGGGGTGAGGCAGGCATTGGAGGTTCTGGGGTGGGGCTAATACTGGGGAGCTCTTGTGGTGGGGGGGCTCTAAGAGGCAGGGGCTGACACTGAGGGGGCACTGGGGCATCTGGGGTAGGGAGCTAGCAATGGGGGACTCGGTAAACGTTTGGTGATGGGATATGTGAAAATAGAAGTGCCATCAGTGGTTATGTGGAAGGCTGTGATCACTACAACATGAACTTTTATTGTGCTAAAAGAGAGTCCTGCTTCCCTCAGTCCCAAGAGGTAGTCAAGTATCATTGGTATGGAAGTGGTATCAGCTGAGTTAAGATGGTTCTATATTACCCATCGTGAAAACATCGTCCACATGTAAATGTATGTTTTTCTAGTGGATTCCCTCCTGCTATTGATGAGTATTTGTTTTTCCCTGTCAGAACAGGTAATTTTGGCATCCTGAAGCCATGCCTTCAGGTGAAGTTTCCTCAGATCAGGATGGATAATTTTGCTGTGGGGCTGAGTCCAGAGGTCGTGATGCAGAGGAAATACATGAGGATCTGCAGTTGCTAACTTGTGCAGGCAAGGGAACGAAGTCTGTCTGAACCATGACGATGCGACCAGAATTATCTGTGAGGTCTTGTCTGATTTTGGTTACCACTCAGTGGATCAGAGGTTGCGGTGGAAACGCGTATAGGAGAGGGGTGTCCTACTCTAGGAGGAAAGCATCCTCTAGAGAAACTCTGCCGAGGGCTGCTCTGGAATAGAGTAGGTGGCATTTTCGACTGGTCTATCTCAGGTTGGCCCCATTTGCAAAAGATGTCTCAAAGGGCTCAAGTATCTAGTTCCCACTCATGCTGGTCCAAAAAGATATGGCTGAGGTTGTCTGCCATCACATTGAGTGTCCTGAGAAGCTAAGTGGCAATAGGGTTGATGTGGTGAGTGATGCACCAGTTCCATAGTTTTATAAGCCTCTGTACAGAGGGAGGTGAATGGGGCTCCACCCTGCGGGTTGATGTAGTACATACACGCTGTGTAGACTGTTATGATATTGATTGTTTTGAGGGCGATGAACAACAGGAAATGACAGCACGCATATCGTACCACCCTGAGCTTGAGAAGGTTGATGTGGAGTGTTTGTTCATGGTGAGACCATTTCCCTTGTACTGTGTGGGGTCGTAACAGTAACTGTGGGAGCAGTTGCTGAAAGGGAACCCCGTTCAGCAGCTTCTGAGGCTGTGTTCACCAATGCAATGAAATGAGGACATGTGGTGGTATAGTAACAGTGTTGTGTAGAGAGCCCCTGAGGGTATGTCTACACTGCCACCCTAGTTCAAACTAGGGTGGCTAATGTAGGCATTCGAATTTGCAAATGAAGCCCGGGATTAAAATATTAATATTAAACATTGCAGGAGGAGTAACAGTAATTCGAATTAGGAGCTTTAATTCGAACTACCTAGCCCGTGCCACGTGTAGCCGTGGGCAGGGAGTTCGAACTACCGGGCATTTAAAATTGGAGGCACCCGGGAACATGCAAATAAAGCCCGGGATATTTTAATTGCAAGTTTGAATGACTACATTAGCCACCCTAGTTAGAACTAGGGTGGCAGTGTAGACATACCCTGAGGGAGCATAGACTGTGGCGAGCCATGACTGTAAACATCTTATGTGCAGTCCAGCTAGTCTCATCACATATGTGGTCGCTGCCACGTGGCCCGTGATTTTGAGGCTTTTGTGTACTGTTGTCACCAGAATTATGGGAGACGCAAATATAAGGGCTGTGAGAGCCTCAAATCCTGTCTGGGTAATGTTGATGTGGCTGTTGTTGAATCTAGGCAAGCTCCTATGAAATTGAAAGTTCGTGATGACTGGAGTGTGGATTTTTGGTAGAAACGTCTCCCATCGAAAGCCGATGACACTGGCTCTATCACTCCTATTTACAGGAGGTGTTGAACTTCTTGTTGGAACAGGACCTCATGAGAGGGGCCCCTAAAGAGAGCCGGAGAGAGGGATGAGTAGTGGGGATAGAGATAAAGAGAATGATGTAGCCCGCTTTGATGATGTCTAGTACCCAGAAGTCTGATGTTATTTCTGTCCACTGCTGCAGGAAGGCCTGTACCCAGTGAGCAAACTGTAGATTGGAAGGTGATGGTGTGGGGATTTCTCTCTGGCCTTCGACCAAACCTTCAAATTTGTTGTTTGGATGTTGAAGACTGTTGCTGATGCTGGGGTTTGTGCCTCTGTGGTCTATGCCTTTGTTTGAAGTCTTACCATGTTGTTTGTCTGTACGGCTTTCTGGGTCACAAACAGTTACTATACCTCAGCCTTTTGTTAGGCAGTGTGTATTTGCCCACAGTTCTCAGGGTTGTCCAGAATCCTTCACAGAATGTAAGACTTGATCTGTCTTGCCTGCAAACAAGTTCTATCAAGGGAAGGTCATCAACATTCTGCTGCAGTTCCCTCAGGATTCCCAATGCTTGGAGCCATGAGGCTCTGTGCTTCACAATGGCCATTATGGTAGTTCAGGCCACAGTGTCCGCTATGTCCATTGCAATTGTATGGCCCTCCTGAATAACACTGCGCAATTGGGGTTTTTTCTGTTCAGGTAGGAACTGAGAGAGCTCCTGGAGCTTTGAGTAGTTGCTATAATTGTAATTGGCGAGCATTGCTGAATAGTTTGCAACCCTCAGTTGTAAAGTTGCTAACAAATAGATCTTTCTATCCAGGATGTTTAATTGCTTATTGTCTTTATCTTAGGGAGTGGATCTCAGATAGGGATGTTATGCCTTGTGCTAGACTGAGTCCATAACCAGGGTTAGGTGGTGGATGAAAGAATAAAAAGTCCATTGACTTGGCCAGGACAAAGTACTTCCTGTCAGCCCTCTTATTGGTAGGTGTAACAGATGCCGGTGTCTGCCAGATATTATCAGCAGGGTCCATAATGGCCTCGTCCATAGGAAGAGCGATCCTGGCTGAGGTGGCATGTTGAAGAGCATGTAGTGTAGATAAATCTATGTATTATATATATTACTTCATATGACTTGACATTGTGCCTCTCCATATAACCTTGTAACTTTGTATTAATCCATATAACCTTGTAACTTTGTATTAGAACCCTATATAGAAAACTTGTAGAAAACTGAGTATCTAGTTAAAGTGGTAAAGATGTCTTTTTGCTAGGAGTAGAATAAGATCTTCCCCCCACTCTCTTCCCCCCACTCTGTAATCAATTGCCCTGTTGAATGAATGAGGTGTGAATGAGTAAGACTTGAGAGCCAAGCACCTCCAGACAGCTACAACAGTTGAAGAGGGGGTGGAAGCCAGACCCAAGGTGTCAAGTGGGCTCAAGAAAGAAAAGCAGACATATTGATAGAAATGTAGCCATGTTAGTCTGGTGTAGCTGAAACAAAATACAGGACTATGTAGCACTTTAAAGACTAACAAGATGGTTTATTAGATGATGAGCTTTCGGCCCTGGGGATTAGAAGCAAGCACCTTCTTTGGAAAACACCCTCTCTGAACAGACAACACCCAGAGAGAAGCAGCACAAAGAGACCAACGGACACAGACCCAGATTTTGAATCTGGGATATATTTGCATATGAGGGAAGCTGCCATAAAAGTAAGGTGTCTTGCAGAAGACCCCGGGTTTTGTCTGGTCACCATTGGAGCATCGATCCGGATCGGCAGAAGCCCGGCTCCACTCCTCCCCCATCTAACTCACCTGGCCAGTGAAGTTAAGGGGAGCAACTAGTTGGTAACAAGAGCAAGACGGAGTGTGCTTTTGTGTGTGTGTGTGTGTGTGTGTGTGTGTGTGTGTGTGTGTGTGTGAGTGCATGAGTGACATACATATCATATGCATATGATAAGTATTGATTATTCTATGTGTGATCAATAAATGTGGCATGTTGCCTTATCCCCCTGAAAAAGATCCCGAGTACTTCTTTTAAGTACAACAGTAGAAGCCTGTATTATTTTTCTTGAACCTCTTGCAGATCCAGTTCCTGTGCTTAAACTGTTCCTGAAAACGTCTGATGTCATCTGTTGGATGTGGGGTGGTGGGAACTATGGCTTTGTCTGGGGATGAAGACAAATTGTGGAGCGGAGATCTATCCTCCCCCTCAGAAAGAGAGTCCTCATCTCCGGTCTGAGAATGTTCAAGGGAATTTGGTGCTGTATCCTGAGGTGCAGGCTACGGGGAATGAAGTGGTCTTTTGGCCAGTGTAGAGGGAGTGGTATAATGGTGCCTATGAGAGGACCAAGTGTCCCAGGGATGTCATTTGGCCTGGGTATGAAGGTGACAGGTACGGCAAATGATAACCATACCAGCGAGGTAGTGGAAGACCATGTGGTGCTCTTGTCGAGTGGGACTCCCATGGAGGATGCCTTTGGGTAGGACTGGAATGCTGTGAGGAGAAGCAGCTGTGTTGTCCGGTGTCAGCCTTGCTAAATGGGGCTGGTGAGTGAGGCGAATGGATTGAGCACACTGAGGATGCTGGTGAACCCAGTGCTGAAATATCATGGGTTATCAGTGCCACAGAATGTCTGAGCTGGTCTTTCATCTGTGCCGCAGTGGTTTGCACAGAGGCGGGTGCCGATGGTGCCAAGGATGGGGTCAGCACCAGCGCCCTAGAAGGAGGGATCTCAGTGCGGGATCTCTTAGGTGCTGCATCCGGTGCCATCTCCATTGCCAATCTATGATGTTTGGGTGGTGCAGAGGATGACTGTGCTCCCGACTTATGCTTGGGTTCACAGTGGGCCCGACTGAGCAGCCCCAATTGTTTAGGCGGTGCTGTGCCTGAAGTGCCAGTCTTGTCACCTATGCTCTCCCGGGATGAGCTCAGTGCTGGGAGCAGCAATTTAGCCAGCAAGACCCGGGCTTTCGCTTTTGCCTTGTCAGATGATGTAGAGGGCCAACTTATGTCCATACCTCTGGTCTTATGAAACAAAATACAGGACTATGTAGCACTTTAAAGACTAACAAGATGGTTTATTAGATGATGAGCTTTCGTGGGCCAGACCCACTTCCTCAGATCAAATTTTTTGATCTGAGGAAGTGGGTCTGGCCCACGAAAGCTCATCATCTAATAAACCATCTTGTTAGTCTTTAAAGTGCTACATAGTCCTGTATTTGTTTCAGCTACACCAGACTAACACGACTACATTTCTATCACTGGTCTTATCTGTGTCCTTGTTTTTGGAGGGAGAGTCGTCATGCAAAAGTTGTAACAGGAAACTTTTCGGTCTGTTGGCGCAGTCCTGTCTTGCTCTGGCCATGATGTTTGAGCAGTAAGAGCACTTCTGCACCAGATGTGCTTCTCCTAGGCACTTCATGCAGAAGGAGTGGCTGTTGGATGCTGGCATGTCTTTGCGATAAGTGTAGCAGTGTTTAAACTCTGGAAAGCCAGGCATTTTGAAGTGGAAGTGAAAGAACGAAGAAAACTGTTTTGTTTTTTGGGGGGGGAAAAAACTTTTTTTAAACGAATAAGAAGGGAAGGAGTAAAAACTTGTATATGAGAGAAAAACTGAGGAAATGTAATGATTTTTTCGTTGTTTCAGGTGGAAAGAGGGCAACTGAAGGGGAGCTCCATCTGCTGCCGAGCAGAAGGTAAAAAAGGAATTGAGGTGCTGCACGTGAACCTAATGGATACCAGTGGCACGAAGAGATGCTACTGTGTGTGTGTGGCATGGCAGGGCACTGCTAGAAAAATCTCCATTCGCCAGTGTGAGGATGCACCAGTGCCCAAAGTGGAGCACCCAGGGGGACATCACTTGAAGAATTTCTGGATTTTGAGCTTTGAGATTACTCTCTGTGCTTGTAAGGCTGCCAAGAGATAGGATATGGTCTGACAAGTCAGCATCACTGGAAGATTTTTTTCCCACCTTCTTAGTAAAAACACAGACAAAACTAATCCTCTGACCATCATCAATGCACATTTGAGAATTGAAAGGACAAATGCTGCAATCTGTACCATCGTATAGATAATGGCACACAGCTTTCTGCCAGAAAGGACAAAACTTTGGTTATCCCAATAAAATAAAGAATCAGTTCAATTTTCATACTTCCCCTTTTTATAACAGAAACAAAAGTGGTTCTGTACACTTAGCAGTCCATTTAAGTCTTTTCTATTTATTCTAAAATTCTGCACACTTTCAAACAACTAGCTACATTTAAGAATGCACTGACAAAGCGTGCTGACATCTGGTGCACTGATGTGTCCAAGCCATGAAAAGAATACTCAATGCTATTAGTTATTTTTAATAATAATTACTGGTATCACCACATGCTAAGCTGAGATACATGCTACTCTTACTCACAGCCCTTCTTGAACCATACAGCCCTCCTGCCTTGTCTCTTGCTAGTTAGCCACATGTACTTGGGACTTCACTTGGCATCCCAGGAGAGGACTCTGTGTATGTGAGTGCCAGCCTTCTGCTGTGGTGATGGAGTACCAAAATATCAGTGAGGCCACCACACAAGCACAGACCTCTCTGCTGGAATGATGTGTCCCCTCCACAGTGCTCCATGGTGCAGAAGGGTGGGAAGGTGGTACTTGTACAGCACCCTACTCCTAAAAAGGAATGGTTATCCTGTAAGACTATCATAGTAGCAAGAGCAGCAGCTGAGCTCCCCATCCACCCTAGTAGCAAGAGGTGGCAGTATTGGAGCAGTCTCTACAGACTTAGGAAGATATAAGTACATTGTCTTACACAGTTGGTGTTAGGAAGCTTATCTTCAGATTATCTAATAAGGATTAGCATTTTTTAAATAAAAGTTAAATTTCTGCAGAAGCTAATGGCACTCATCCAAGAAAGTCCTACTCTTGATAGGAAGGCGGATTTTTCTACCACTGACTCTTCTTTTTGTCCTACGACTGCAGGAATGTTAATAGGTCACTTCACCTTAAATGGTCCCTATATATGCTACTTATGCTAAACAATCTGTTCAAAGGACAGCCATTGTGTTGGGGAAACTGTACTGTATCATGGGAGGGTTACTTAAGATGAGTCTATATAAAGCGAATAAAATAAACTCTCTCATAGGCACAGAAAGTAGTGGTGCAGAGGGTGCTGCAGTGCTCCAGGTTTTGGGCCTTCCGGCCACACATCCTTCGTACGCAATGTGTCAGCTGCCAGCCCCCCACTTCTTCTGTCTGGGGTCTCAGGCGCCAGGTTGGCTGATGCCTGAGAGCTCTGCTTATGGCCCCGGATCCCATTTGGCTTCTGGCCCCAGGTTCCACTCATATGCTGGCCCTGCCACTGGTTCCTGCATGCAGGTTCTGGCCCAGCTGCCAGGCCTGGGGTCCTGGCTGGTGACATCACATGCAGCATCTCGACTGCTGGCTCCAGCTCTAGGGGGTAGTGAGGGGCACAGAGTTAAGGGGGGGAGGGTGCAGCTCAATACCCCCACCCCAACAATTATTCCAGCACCACTGAACACTCCTCAATATCACTTCAGTCAATGCCTTGGACTGTCATGCATGCAGAATTTACTTAAGCCATGTCTTTACTTCAGGAAAGATCAATGCTGCCGCAATTGATCTTCTGGAATTTGATTTATCAGGTCTAGTAAAGACCCGCTAAATTGAACTCAGAGGGCGCCCCCACTGGCACGAGTACTCCTGCCCAAGAGGAATAACTCATGCTGTGGAGACTGCACGGAAACGCAAATTAAGGTACATCGACTCCAGCTACGTAATTAACGCAGCTGGATTTACATATCTTAATTCGTCCTTTCCCTTTAGTATAGGTCTGGCCTTAGAGAGCAACCGTCATCTTGAGAGTACTTTAAAGCTGTTTTCCAAATGGCCTGGAGCTTTAGATAAAGCTGATACTTGAGACCATCAGAACCTGGCTAATTAATGTGATACCCCCAAGCAGGCTCCACTCTCAATATTCATATCTTTTCTCAATTATATATAATATTCAGGGTCTATTCAAACCTTTTTTGTTTCAACATCCAACTATGAAGAACAAAAAACTTAAAACAGTCAATTAAGTCAGTAACTAATACAGTACTTCCTCCCCCCCCCCAACAAATTTCCAAAATAAAAAAGGAAAAAGGGATATGGTATAATTTCAGAATAGCTGTAAAGTCCAAGAATAATGCATTTTGGGGTGTCACAATCTGGCAGCCAGCCTGTCAGAGTTTAAATGACTTAAATTTAGAATTTTGCTGAATATGTCCTTCTGTCCCATGCTATTTGGGCACTGTATAAACTATGGGGTTAATTTATATTTCAAATTCCTCTAATTCACATTTCAGTGTATTTTATTTTTTGCATACTGCTGTCAGCTAAAAAACTGCAAAAACTGCAATTGGAGGAACTTGCACTACAAATTCCATGGAAATTTTAGATCCATACAAACTGTAAAAAATTCAGCAAGTCATCCTTCAAACCACAAAGGGGATCCCCAACATTTTGAAATATCTAGCACTAAGAATGTTATAAAACTATGTATCAGCAATTCCACAATGCAAAAATCTCACAAGAAATAAATATTTTCCAAATGAGAATTTTTACTTTTTCTCAGACCAACATGGTAGCAGGACAGTAATTTTATCATTGATACCATCTCATTCTCATTGACTCCACTAGGTTACTACCATCTCACCTTTCAACCTTCAAACTGAACAGAGTAATTTTCTTCCCTATGGTTGTTGCGTCCCAAAAGTTTCGTTTCCCAGGTTTCAAGAGAACGGTTAAACGTACTAACTCACATACCAAATAGATATAATCAGAATCTAGTTATAAGTATTAAAAACTCATAAGGCTTTGAATCTGTTGAGAACAGCTTTAGCTACCTAGTCTAATCATCTATATCATAAGCACAAGCGTAAAGTAAAATCTAAGTTTCCTATTCAAGAGCAAAAAGGATATTTGGATTGTTCTCTATCTTTCTGGTTAATATTAGAAAATACCGTGTATGTAAAACAATTTTCTTTCTAATAAGAGAGAACAGGCATGAACTACTAGTACCATTACTGCTTTCGTCCACTAAAGACAGTCCAATTCCTCTTCTAAGAGACGCAATTCAGATTCCCTTATCTGCGATTCCACTCTTCCTTCAGCTATACAAGTAGTAAAGGTTATCTCCACCCTCTCCCAAGATAAAGTGCAGCTAGAAAATGTTGAATATTACTCAGTTCCACGGTTCCCTAATTAATACAAAAAAGCTGACAATGTCCTACTATGATTATAATCACTAAATGGTTCTGCAAAAAAGTGTAGTGAAGCATAACAATGAATATCTGAACAGTTAATATTACTTTCATTCACAATACACTGATGTAAGGCATGGACAGAGGAAGAGATAATATCCTTTTGGAATGAGAACTTCTAAGTGAAGTTGAAAAATTCAGTGTTGAAAAATTCTTGATTAGATTGTTTTTGGTTTGAGGAATATGTAGTAGCATGATAGAGTGGCTAAAATAGAGGAAGAAAAGAGTTTTAGACTTAAAAAAGAACAGAGATAAGAACTATCATCAATTTTAAATCAGCTAAGACACTTTTTCACACAAGCTAATATTCTTAAATCACTTGTCTCACATACAAATACATATCCTCCTAATCTGAACCTTCCTACACCAAGAAACACCAATGAAAACGACTATTTTTCCAAGTCTGGAATTTACTCAAAGCCAGTCACCAAGTTGAATATGTGATAGACGACATGTCTTCACATCATTAAAACACCACGATGCTACCTTAAATGCATGCATGTCACACGTGACAGCTGTTTGTAGATAAGAAGTGCAGTACACACTCACCTGCCCTGATAATGACTATCCAAGATAACATTTCTCATTAACTCATTTAAATTACACTAACTAATCTGTGTAATAGAGTATAAATTCCAGTAGCTCAATAGCAATTATATGGCATTACGAAAATTTCTGAAGACCCAAAATGATTCGAAACTTTGTTATGAAATACATTATTTCTCAGCCCTCTTAAAGGACTATCCTTGATCAACCAGCATTCTAGGAAGGAATATACAAGCTGTTCAGCTAACAGCAAAGAACAAACAGCAGGCAGTGAAGACTTCAAAACGCCAAAAATAATCATTGACCCCCATCTCCACCCAAGGTACAATAGTTAACCGAAGGTGCCCTTATTATCTACTACATCCTAGTTATAGGAAAGATCCATTTGTCATCAATCTATGCATTTGTTTAAAATTCAGAGTTCATAGCGCGCAAACATACAATCTTGACATCTTGAACAATGAGGCTGCTGAAGTCTGCAAAAGGAACGCTGGGTTTCAACTTCTGATTTGTTTCCAGATTTAAGAAGTAGTGCTGCTTTGAGTAAACCCTTCCGACTCTTTCACCTGATAGCATGTTTGATAACATTTACTCTGAACAGGCAGAGAATATATTCATGAAGCTCTTCCTAAGATTCTCCTTTGAATTAAAAAACAACGAAGACATCTCAAAAGGACTTTTAAAATGCAAATCCTTTTTGAAGTATTTGCAGTAACTGTCAAAGGCTTAGGGTGCAAATTTCACCAGTCTGGCTTCCTGAGGCAAGTCCTCTATAGTAATGACTGAAATACTAGTAGTGTTCCAAACCCTACTGAAACCCTAACTCATGGGGACTGCGTTTCCTCCAGTATACTGACATTTAAGGAATGAATCTTATAAGCCTTATTTCTAGGACATGCCTACATGCTGTTTCCTGAAGACTTTTTATGTAAAAGGAAATTAGGCCATTCCAGTATGGTGTACAAGTTACAAATACTGCAAAAGAATGAAGACCGAGGCTTCAATAATGAATGGTAGGTAATTCTCCAGATTAATAGTGTCTTGGCTGATGCATTCAGTGAAATCAGATGCAGACTGATGGAATCAATGGAAGGAGAAAAGTGGCCTGCTTTTTACAGTTGTGACTCTTGCCAGCTGATCCGGCCAGCACCGTATAAGGTCTGTTCTTTTCCTCTTGGCCAAAGGTACAAAAATAATGCAAGTCCAGATGACAGGTGAAGATGATAAAATATTCATAAAGGTTTTCAGGAAGTTAGATTTGCCTCAAATCTCTTGCTTTGAAGACCCTGCTAATGGCATGGCAAGTAAAATAAAATTTAAAAGTCAAGCCTGAGAACATTTAGCAGAAATATGTTGAAATGGCAAAAAAGCAGAAGACTTGATAACTGGCTAAAAGACTTCAAGAAGCTTTGAGGTTTTTATCTTTGTCAATGTATCTTGTACCTTATTCCCACTAAAGTCTTTACTACAGGATTTATTTAAAAAATGGTAAGCTGTAGCAGCTTTTCAATAATACTATATTAAGAACAAACCACCGATATGGTACCAATAAACGAAGAATGGCCCAACAAGCCACCAGGCTAAAAAGAGTCCTATTGTTCAGAAGCTTTGGGCAATTGGGAAGAACAAGAGAAGTGTAATTATTTACAGCCATTTATTGCTGTGCAATTAAGAATCCTGAGTGCACAGAGTGACTGGTGGATCTAACCTGAGGCCGAAAGAGAAATATGGTTTCTCAAGTAAGGATGTCCAGCAACATATACATCTTTTTCCAAATGAAAACTGGCCTCCTATCTCTTTTTACTGGTAAATGCCACCAAACTACTTTTGCACTCTGTGGTGCACTTTGAGAAGTGCAAATGCAGATTTAGCTAAGTGTATGATTACTCAAATATGGTATCCAGTAAAACTGGCTGAATAGAGCCAGAGAAAATTTTTGTCAAAGAACTAGGCTAGCTGAAATTTCCTTTGTTGTTTGGTGGTGTTTAAAAGAAAATTGAGACAGGAGTGATGTTTTCTTTGCACAAGTCACCTTAAGAAGATTTCTCCTAAGCTGTAAGTCACTAAGTACTGCATTTATATATGTTAAAAATCTAAATAACTTAATACAGTACAATGATTTTCACAGAATACCAGTACTGAAAGTTAAGAGTACGGAATTCAATATGCAGTTAGTTTTTAAAATACACAAGTGTATTTTAGAAGTATTTTACGGAAGCAATCACTAGCTAAAACTTAAGTTACCTCACATTCCATCCACAGTAGTGCACCAAGTAAAGGACTTCTCCACCTTCGACATCAGAATCTTTAATACTAGCTTCATACATTTTTTGATTTTTCCCTCGTCCATACCGCACTTGGACTTTCATGCCTGGGGGATAGCATTCAAACTCTTCTTCCTCATTGTTGTCATTGTTGTCTTCCTCCTCCTCCTCGTCATCTTCCTCGTCCTCCTCTGCTTCTTCTTCTTCTTCATCTTCCTCTTTATTCGTGTCATCTCTTGAAAGGTTTAAAAAATTGTAGAGTTAATAAAAGATACTTCATAAGCTTTTCAGTTCCAAACCACATATACTGATATATATTGTGGATTCATTAGAAGTTGGAAACAGCAGGCTCCATATATGTGAAATTGCCTCAGTGTTATATTAGTATTATTATCAGCTAAAAAGAATAGAGCAAAGCATACATAGAATATAATGACACTAAGATGCTTTTACAGCATGGAAGATTAAAAATGACTTGGTTTAGAGAAAAAAAATCCATTAACATCAGAGAGAAGTGAAATTGTACTGTATGGTATAGAACCTATTTAAGTTCTTAGCTTTACTTACAGAATGTTTATATCCTTCATGTAGTCTCCTAGCTAAAACAACTATGTTTCCACCTCAAACCCATTTTTCTCAACATAAATAAAACATTCCTAAGATTCATTTTTCAAGATACAAGTTTTACAGGTGGCTAACTTTCTAAAACTAGCTACCATATCTGTGCTTTGTTGTATCCATTGCCTCACAATAGCAATGTAAATGGGTCAATTCTATTTTGAAAGCACTGCCATTAAAGCAGGTTTAGTGCAAGGGATTCTAAATTGGTTTAAAATAGCCAATTTATTATCTTCTTATTCTTGCTAAAGTCTTCAAAAATTAAAAAGCCAAGCATACACACATGAAGAGATCCAAAAATTTCACATGAAGTAATTTCAGGTGTGACTTCAGAAACATAAGGTCAGATTTTCAGAGGTACTGAGTAGAGATAAGTACTGCTGATTTTTTAAAAAGTGAAAACTACAGGGTGTACAGCACCTCTGAAGATCTGGAACTACATTTCTAAAGTTGGGGCTCAACATTATAGGCTATTTTTACTCAATTTGGGGATTTTCCTAATTCATCCATATACAATCAATGACAGATCCATGCCACCCATGGAATTTTTAAAAATCGCAGGTTTCTAATTAGTTAAAACCTAAAAACCAGAACAATTATGCTTGTACATTTTAAAAACTATATATGAAGAGATAAAGCTAGCAGCCTTTGAGTTAACTTCTATTTTTAATATACAGTACAAATAAGAGTCTATATTAATATCTATATTAGACTATTTTTCCATACAACTGTACAGGAAAAAATATTCACTTGACACAGCCACTTTCCCTTTTGAAAAGAAGGGAAAAAACATGTTACTGTTTTCTGCCAAAGGCATTTGGCTGGTACAAAATAACAATTTTTTAATTAGCTGCCAGGTGATTTCCAAATACCAGGCCAAATTCAGCCCTAATACAACTATGTTGATTTCAATGTACTTGCACCAGGCTTAGATATAGTCCACAACAGGCATACATGCATCTATCATCAGAAAAAAAATTAAAACTCCCAGAGTATTGATATACTAAGTTACCAGTTAACCCAAAATATACCTACTAAATTCAACAGACGCCAAGAATACCAAAGAATCTATTGAACAGTCTATCCTCAAAAAACTAGTTTTGTATTAATGCATATTGCATTGATGAGATAAACTTTGAATGGTCTATTTTGCTTATGCAATTAAAACCACCAAAGTTATTAAACTGAAATATAAATAAGCAGTTACTATACAAGCTCTTTTCCTCTCCAATTTTTCGATACAGTCAAATACTTGACTGAAAAATAAACAGAAACACTCTCACTAAATTCACCGAGCTCAGGATTTGGCCAATAGACTGGAAAATTCCTTGATAATCATGACCTAGATCTAGCTGGTATTCAGCTTTCAGTATTTTAAGTGCTCTCAAAGCACTCCAGTGTTGCTATAATTTACAAATCCTAGCAAACTACAGCTCATGGTTACTGTCATTTTAAGGACTTGAAGGAAGAAAGTTATGGCAACCAAAGTAATAGACAGGTTGAGGGTGAAGCCAAACTGCTGCAGAAGCAAGATATGCCCGAAAGTTCTCAATGCCATGGAGATTTTCTGGCAATGTTAATGAACTAAACTTAATTGGAGAGATTTTTCAAAACCTGATGGCAGAATCCTTAATGATTTCTGAAAGAGGAAATGTATGCTTGAAAAGGAGAAGCAAGGACTCTTCCAAAGTCTGTCCAATTATGGTGCAGCCGACCGTGAAGCAACCCAAAGGCCTGGACTCGTTTGGAGTCTCCTGTTATCACCCACCAGATCTGGTAGCTTTCTTGGCGCATCAATGGATTTGTCACATACAAAAATAGACTCTATAACCGTCTAACAGGACTTCTCTGGAAGGGATATTTGAAACCCTCATCGTAAAGCTGAGCAACTTGAATGGTCAAATAGGTAATGTGGAGAGCAGACTCTAACAGGTAGAGGGAAATGCCAGCAGAGATGGTTGCAGTTAAAAAGAATGTAGGAGTGGCCTGCTTAGATCGTAGGTTGGAGATCTAGAAAACCAAACAAAAGCTAAGAATATTTATATTTTGGGAGTAGTAGAACTGACAGATTATATCCCTGAATGAACTCTATGAGAGGAAAAGCATGTTCCAGAAGTTGCGAGGAAACAGGGGAATCTGTTTTATGAAGGCCGTAAACTCTTGTTTCAAGAACTCAAACCCAGTCATGACGATGAAGAGAAAAGAACTGAATGCTGTGAAGCAGAAGTTTTCAGAGAAATTTGTGGCTGTGGCAGTCCAGTGAGCACTGTAGAAATGTCATTTGGCTATATATGCATGCATGTGAATGTCAGATTTCTTGCACTGCTGTTCATTCAAATTCTAATAATAAAGGAAACAAACAAGAAACTTGGGCAGCAATCACAATCTTAAAAATAAAAACAAATGAAAACAAACCAAGCAATAGTCATGAGAAAGCTGAAGCAATATGAAAGGTCCCTTCCTTGCACAGCTGGAGAGATGCATTTATGTTGAACAGCACTCCCATAGATGGAGCATTACATAACTGTGTTCCAACAACACAAATAATACCAAGGAGCTGGTGAGAAGGGATTGTAAGCAGCCCCCTTATGTAAACAGCAGGAACCAGATAAGGAACCCCTCAGGCCCCACAGAGTGGAAGTTTCAATCCCCCTTAGAAGCAGAAAATGAAAGCCAAGAGGAAGCATTTAAAATTCTAAAATATTTGGTAAATACATGTCTGTTACATACACATACATGAATATTACAAAACTCAAACAATATAGTGAAGGAGTTTAAAAGATTTTAAATATTTTATAACAACATAAAATTACAGGTACCATAAAATACTCTACTGTAGCATTTCTCATTCAATACAGAGGCACATAGGCCAAATGCAAACATATCCATTCTGCAGGTATATTAACAAATAATTAATAATGCATGACATAGTATGTATTATATACTGTTATGCTGGACAGTGCTATACCTTATAATCTTTGGGGTCACTGGGTCTGACAGAGTGTTACCAGTCCTTATAGCAGCATTTCTCAAACTGTGGGTCCTGACCCCCTGGAGGGTCGCGAGCAACTTAGAGGGAGATTGCAAACAATTTAGAGGGGGGTGAAACAACTGAGAGGCTAGTTGCAGCAATGGAGAGGGGGGTCACGAGCAACTGAGAGGAGGGGTTGCGGTATCACAAGTTTGAGAACCCCTACCTTATAATAAAAATTCTTTCTAACACCTTCATAAAACTATATTTGATTACGGTTTTTGCACAACCCCAGGATGGGGTTTAAACCAAATCTCCATCATACTAACAAGAGTATCAACAACATGGCAGCATATCTAAATAATAATTATAAACAAATATAAGACTAATGTAACCAAGTGTTAATGAACGGATCTGCAGATTTCTGGTGTGCTGAGTCTTCTCAGTCAAGTTAATCTATCCTCTCTTGGTCAAAGTCAGAATAGCCCTTCTGAAATGGGAAATATTTGTCTTGAAAGAATGGGCTTTTTAGTTAAGGCTCACAACTAAGACTCAATGCGATCTGGGTTTAATTTAGAGACAAAAATCTAAATATTAAGATTTTAAAAATCAACTAAAATTGGGTTTCTATTAGGGATGGTAAATATCAGTCAATTGAATAGTTGAGTAACCTCATGCATTCTGAATTATCGGTTACTCGACTACTCTATAGTGTCTGGAGGCGGGGCCAGCAGCCGTGCGCTCCAGCTTCAATCCCTAGAAGACCCCTACCACTCCACACTGCTGCCTCTGTATCAGAGAAAGCACTATAGGGTGCCAAGCTGGAGCTGGTCCATGAGAGAAGCCAATTTAAAAACCAGCTCCTCTTGTGGACTGTTGCCTGTCGCCCTCTGCTGCTGTGATAAAGAGGCAGTGGCGCGGAGTGGCAGCAGCCCTGACTAGGGGGTGGTCTGAGCTCCCAGACCCAGCACAAGCCAGAAATGAGCTGGACTGCCTGCCTGCCTGCCTAGATCCTAATACACTTTAAATGCAGAGCTGCAGTGGGGGTAGGTCCCAGACCCGTCGCGAGCCAGGCTGCTGGCCAGCCTGCTAAAAAATGTATTGGCAAAGGGGAGGTGGGAGAGAGGGGAGAAATGCGTGTAGTCTTTAGCATTAACCTATAAGCTTTTTCTTATTGGTTAACTGATTACACTTTTACATCCCATGTCCCTATCAGTGTTTCTTCTAAGATTTTCCATCCATGAGCAGAGTGAGTTTTGTCTTGTGCACAAAGATTGAGGTCATGTGCATTTGTTTGGATGGGTGCCACAGTGGCACCCAAGTTATAAACCTCTCCGTTTCCCCCTCTGCTGCCATGTCTCCCATCCCCCCTCCCCATCTGCTCCCCTGGTGCCTGCTGCCCCCCAACCCGCACCCTGCTTACTGTCCAGGCTCCTGCCCTTCTCACTCCCCTCAGCCCTCCTGGGACCTGCCCCCCTCCCCAGCCTCTCTGACACCTGCACCTGCCCTTCCCTTCCCCCTTGTGCCCCCCCTTACTCTAGCCCCACTGATTATCTGTAGCTGCTCCCTCCCATTCCCTCTCCTAACACCTCCCTCTATCCCATTTGCTCTGCCACTCTCCTCTGCCGCCCATTCCTTCCCTCCATTCCACTCCCCTGCCCTTCTGCACCCCTCCTTTCAACCCCTCTTCTCCCAGCATCCACTCCTCCCCTCTCCTCTTCCACCCTCTTGCCCCCATTGTCCCTCCCCTCTCCTCAGACATCCGCTTCCCCCACATCGCTCCTCCTGCTCTTTTCCCTCACTGTCTCCTCTTGGGCCCCAGGCATTTCTTCTCCACCCTGCCCCTTGGTGCCTTCCCCTTTCTTCTCCTGCTCTGCTCCCCCTCCCTTCAGCACAAGCCCCTTCCTCTCCTCACCCCCACCTTCTCCTTAGTTCTCCCCCTACCCCTTTCCCTTCTGCTTTCCTGATATCTACACTCCTCAGCCCCCCCATGCCAGAGCCAATGCTGTTACCATATTGTTTTACAGGCAGTCCCCGAGTTACGCGGATCCGACTTATGTCGGATCCGCACTTACGAACGGGGCTTTTCTCGCCCCGGAACTCGCGGGCGGCGGGACCACCCAGACGCGCAGTGGTCCCGCCACCGCGTCCTCCGGGGTGAGAAAAGCTGCTCCGGGTGTCCCTGGTCTGCTGGGGGGGTCCCCAGCAGACCAGGGACACCCCGAGCAAAGCCTTGGAGGCGCGGGACCCCGCCGCCTCTGCGGCTTTGCGCGGGGTGTCCCTGGTCTGCTGGGGACCCCTCCCAGCAGACCAGGGACACCCCGAGCAGACCAGGGACACCGGGAGCAAAGCCGCGGAGGCGGCGGGGTCCCGCGCCTCCAAGGCTTTGCTCCGGGTCTCCCTGGTCTGCTAGGGGAGAGGGGGAGCAGCTAGTGCGCCCCCCCTCCCCAGCAGACCAGGCTTTTGTTGTGGACGCCTGGGGTAGAGCAGCTGGGGTGCTGCCGGGTTGGTCCTGGGGGGACCTACCCGGCAGCGCCCCAGCTGTTCTGTCCCAGGCTCCAGATTCAGCCGCTGTTGAAACTGATCAGTGGCTGATTCCAGGAAGCTGGGGGCAGAGCAACTCTGCCTCGGGCTTCCTGTAGTCAGCCCCTGGTCAGTTTCAGCAGCAGCGGCTGAATCTGGAGCCAGTTCCGAGTTACGTACAAATTCAACTTAAGAACAAACCTATAGTCCCTATCTTGTACGTAACCCAGGGACTGCCAGTATTCTGCATAATATAAATAAGCATCCATCGGAGAATTTCCTATCCAGCAACTTCATTACTAAAGTGTACAGAGGCAGGAACAAGACCTATCTTCCAACCTGGCTGAGTATTACTCCTACAGATATCCTAGGGCTGGCAGCCGGCATTCAGCGATCCCCTCAGCAAGACATAAATAACAAAGTAAAATAAATCCCACTGGCAAAGCGCTCCTCTCTCCGAACACAGGCAGGGAATGGCTCCAGCTGCTAGGACAGAATGGCCAGTCCCTCTTGAGGCACAGAACCAAGCGCCCTGCACACTGGAGTAGCTGTGGCTGTGGGGCTTTGCTGAGGAGATGGGTGGGACTGAAATTCTTGGTAAAACATTTAATCTTTTCTGTACCTCAGTTCCCATCTGTAAAAATCCACATAACATTTCCTGTCATGTTCATACAGCGTGCAAACTCTTAGAGGCATCGATTGTCTCTTATGTGCTCATACAGTACCTAGCACAATGGCTCTTAATAATATTAGTTGGGGCTTTCAGCTGCTACTATAATAATAAAAATTATGCAAAAATGATTTTTCGGATCTCTGTAGTTCTATAAATATAATGAAACATCAGAAGACTGGATATTAGGTATTCAAATAGGCTGTTTGCATATAAATGCTAAATTGTTGACTTACTACTACTACTACAACAACACCACATCATTTTAGTTGGTTTTAAAAATATTAATATTTAGATTTTTGTCCCTGAACTTGCTCTATTTCATAAAATTGCTTTGGTACAGAGCATAGCTTTTAACCTTTTGTTTTGCTTGACCCAGGAAAATAACATGTATTACTACACATTAATACAGAGTTCTTTATGTGGGACTCAAATGGAATCATGTTTACTGTAGGCTTAATTACAAAAGCAATAATATGGGAAGATTGTCAGGTGATTAAAAGTTAAGAAAATGAAAATATCAAAACAAGGGAGAAAGAAAAAACAAAGGAGGATCACATTAGCTTTGGCATATAGTACTACTTGTAACCAATTCTGAAGACAAAAGAGAGCGTTAGGATGCTCTGCCACATCTCACAGAACTGGGAATGAAAATCCTCCAAGGAATTCAACTTTTGTTGACATCTCTTGGCTTTTTTCACTACACCAATTACAGTACTCCCAACTCTTATGTCTGAACAGCTAAAATGCTGCCAAAGGTTTTGGCACTGGATCTTACTGCAGTCTCAAAATCCTTAAACAGTCCCTCTCCAATGCTTTTATTTATTTCAAAAGGTATATACAGTATAGAATAGTGACTTTCCATCCTTTAGTTTATTCCATAGATAAAAAAAGCCCCTCTTCACCCCTCATGAACCTTCTCCCTGACAAGTGTCTAAATCCACCACCTCTCTTGCAGAAATCTGTCCACATACTCACTAGCAGAATGCCGCCAAAAGGAAAGGTTATTTACCTGTAACTGGAGGTTCTTTCAGATGTATGGGCCCCATTTGCATTCCAAATGTGGGATGAACATGCACACCATGCACTGGAGGCAGAAGGTTCTCTTAGCAGTGTCCATTGATCTGCATGTGCATCCCTCATGACTGCAGCTGAGAGTATAATAGGCCATGAAGGTCAATGCTTCTTCATCGACCCTCTTTTGTTGAGTAGTCCAGCATGCAGCAAAGACAATGGAGAGCAGGTATTGGGATACAAACAGGAACCACACAACTTGAAGAACCTCCAGTTACAGATAAGCAGTCTCCTCTACTTCATTGAGTGATGGTTCCTAGAGTTATAGCAAAAGTGGGTGAATAGTAATCAGTGTGGAGATCAGTGCGAGGATTGGAGAAGTGCAATCCGTAGTACTGCACAACTCACAGCAATGTCTGCAGTCACTCTTTGGGTGATGCTGTAATGAGATATGAACAAGTATATGAACACCATCTTGCTGCAGCACAGATATCCTGCCAAGAGACATCTGCTAGACCCGTGGTATCCAACCAGTTCTGAAGCAAATAGCCACATGTGGCTGGCAAGCGGCTAGCATGTTGGACACCATGGTGCTAGACAGACCAATGTGACGGCTTGCACTTGCATAGAGCATAGATAGTGTGTAGCATTCATGGATGTACCTGTAGATCTATTTGTAGATTCGCTGGGAGGAGAGGGCTTAGCCTTTGGACTCATCGGCAATGACCGCAAACGGTTTCATTGATGCACAAAAAGCACAGAACTTCTGAAGGTAGAATGCTAGTCCACAGCACATATCAAGGGAGCATAGTATGCAGCCTATATGGGAGGCATGTGATTTGGGACAGAAGACAAGAGGTAAATGCACTGATTTAGGTGGAATGCTGACACTACCTTTGGGAGGAACTTAGGGTGGAACAATAAAGAAACTTTAACATGGTGGAATACAGTGCGGGGGGAAGAGGTGAGCCAGCATGGCCGCTAATTTGCTGATCCATTTAGATGAGGTAATGGCCACTAAGGATATTACTTTAATGGAGAGATGGGAGAAGAATATGTTGTCATTGGCTTGAAGGGTGTCTTGATGAGGGTGGAGGGAAAGAGGTTAAGGTTCCATGGATATGTAGGCGAGAGTACTGCTGGAAAGATATTGAGGAGAACTTTCCTGATGCATCAATACAGAGGTACATGGCTTGGAGTATCACATGATACTTGATGCACCATTTTCAAATGTGGATGGGCTAAGAACAGAGGGAGGCAGACTTGACACTGCCGTGCTTGTTGATGTTTACCACCACTACAACATTATTGGAAAGTAGTTGAACATGCCAGGACTGAATGAAAAGAAGAAACACTGGCATGCAAGATGGACTGCCCTCAGTTCTAGCATATTTATATGCATTCTGACCTCCATGTGGCATCCAAATGCCCTTGACTGTGTGGTGCGATGGGTGAAGGGGAAAATGACCATGATCTTGACAAGGTTGGTCCACCAGATGTGGGAAGCCAGAACTGTCTGGGGGACAACAATTCTGGCCTCCAAATGGGCCGTATGCGGTTGGTAAATGGAAAGGACCCACAGTGGAGGCACCATATGCGTAGATGTGTGGAAGGGTCACAAAAGTACAAACTGTTATATGTCCAAAAAGGGAGAGACAACGGTTGATCACGATGCATGGCTTGTGGCATAGGTCTGCAACTACTGCCATCAGCATTCTGAAGCAATACACCACAAGGAAGGTCCATGATGCAATGAACTTGAGTCATGCCCCAATAAACTTGACTGTGTAGATATGAGCACTGACTTTTCCTCATTGATGCAGATATCTCAAGGTCAGGAGGATGAAGGAGCAGAATGGCAAAGATGAATTCTTTGTAGAGATGGTGCAACAAGGAGACAATCATCCAGGTATGAATACACCAAGTAGCTGAGGCACTGCATTTGTGCTGCCATGATAGTGAGGACCTTCATGAAAACTCACAGAACCATTACTATGACAAAAGGAAGGACTCAGAATTGCTAGTGGTAGTATCCGATCAGAAATTTCCATGGGGTTGGGTAAATGTCAACATGAAAGAAGGCGTCTTATGTTAAGGGCTGTATCTTTCATGTCAAGAGGGTCACCATGTAGAATCTGGATTTTCTGATAAAGGTATGTAATAGCCAAAGTCAAGAACAGGGCTGAGCTCTGCACTTTTCTTCAGGATGTAGGGAGGTGCCACACACTCTATGCTGCCTTTGCAAGAAGAGGATCTGTTTTTTGTTGGAGTGTTCATTTATGAGAAGAGTCTCCTAGGGGTGTCTAGAAGCAACGGAGCTGATGTGGGGGGAAAAAGAAACTCTATGGAGTATTTGTGGTGGATGATCTCCAGTTGGTCTACAGTGCTCTTGCTCCAATTATTGGTGAATGAGGAAGATAGCTCCCCAAAGATAACATGGGATACCAGAGGTGGCAAAGAATAAGGTTCTTAGTCAAAACATCAAAACTGGGGCTGCGTCTACACTGGCATGATTTTGCGCAAATACTTTTAACGGAAAAGTTTTTCCATTAAAAGTATTTGCGCAAGAGAGCGTCTACACTGGCATGTGCCTTTGCACAAAAGATTTGCTTTTGTGCAAAAGCATCTGTGCCAGTGTAGACGCTCTCTTGTGCAAGAAAGCTCCAATGGCCATTTTAGCCATTGGGCTTTCTTGTGCAAGAAATTAACATTGCTTGTCTACACTGGCCTTCTTGCACAAGAATAATTGCACAAGAGGATTTATCCCTGAGCAGAAGCGTCGGAGTATTTGCACAAGAAACACTGATTTTGTACATTACAAAGTCAGTGTTCTTGCGCAAATACTCGCGGCCAGTGTAGACAGGTGGCAAGATTTTGCGCAAAAGCAATTGCTTTTGCGCAAAATCATGCCAGTGTAGACGCAGCCTGGGACTTTAGATTCAGATGAGTTTAGGAAGTAACAATAGAGAAGGCTGTGGGTTTCTATTGACGCTGGTAGTAGGTCTGATATGGTATATATACTGGAACTACTGCTGTCTGAGTTGTGGAGCTGGGGTGTAGCTCATTAGTGATCGAAATGTGGTTTGGAGTCCATCAAAAGTGACGGGATTTGTCCATCTTCACATTAAAGAAATAGTATTAATCAAAGGTGAGGTCCTTGATAGTAGTTTGGACCTCTCAAGGAAAGCCAGATGAGTGAACCCACAAGTTCCAGTGCCTGATGACTCCAGTCACAAGGGAGCAAAAGGACAGGTTGGCTAAATCAACCACCACTTGGAGGTCCATATTGATGACCAGGAACACTTTGTCCATCAGCGCCTGAAACTGCTGTTGCTGGATTAGTGGCAGCCTGTCCTGGAACTCCACTAGCCATGCACAATTACTGAAACTGTGTTTGGCTAGCAAAACTTGTTTGCTAAATGGCAGTGCTGTTGAGGAATAAACCTCTCCCCAGTAGGTTCAATTGCTTTGCTGCCCGGTCTTGGTGGGGGGAATGGAGGGGGGGGGTCAACTTTTTTGTGGACTGGTGAGCCTATTCTTCTGCTGCATACACAACAGGAGAGCTGGGAGGTGGGTGGGAAAACAGGAAGTCCTCCGCTTTAGCTGGGATACAATACCTCAACTCTGTCTACTCTGCTGTGAGGATGTATGAGGCAGGGGTGTACCACACTGCCTGTGCTGGTTGGAGGATGGTATCTTTGATAGGGAGAGCTACCCGAAAATGTCTCTGAGGCCCAGATGGTCAGGAGCTGGGGTTGCTGGTTCTGAACCTCCTCCAGCAGTACGCTCATGTCCAATGCCATAAGTCCTAATATTGCCTTTAATCATCTGGGGAAGAGAGGAAGGGAGGAATCAACCATAGGGATTGGGGGGACTGATTCTCCATCTGCCTTTTCTTTGGAGCCTGATGGTGCTGGTGGAGGAGCTTGGACAAAGTGGTAGGAGGGATGGGAGGGTGGATAGCGCTGGTGGTAGGGGTTCAAGGGAGCACAGTGGAGCCAAGAGGATGCATCTTGGGGTTGCAGAGGGCCCCAAGCTTACCAGTGCCAGACTCTTGTTGCTGAGTCATATATCAGTGTCTAAGCTGCACCGAGACATTGAGGAGAAGGATGTTTCCAGCTCAGAAGTCTTTGGACTCTGGAGATTGCTCTGGCAGCAGTGGAACCAGTGGAATGGGTTGGCCACCGTGCAGTGCTAGGAGGCACTTGTCAAGCAGGAGCAGAGCTGCAGAAGTAGGCACCTTGCGGGTGAGTGGGATTCAGGACAGGAGTGGAGAACCAATTCCTCCACCACACAAGGGGAACCGAAAGGACCTGTTATCCATGAGACTGGTCTGGATGGCATGAAGGTGGTAGTGGGATTAGCAGTACATATACTAGGGATTGCTTTGGGTAAGCAAGTACTGGGATGATCACTGGTATCAAGGGATCATGTTAGTTCTTAGCTTTACCATCCTCCACCGTGGGAAGCTTGGGTGCTGATGCAGTAGTGTCTGTGAGTGATCTGGCTCTGCTCAGGGAGGAAATGCTGCACCTAAAAGTGGCCCATGATTGGGACCTGCTCTTATGCTGATCTGAGTGCTTCTTACTCTCATGCGTGGGATTCTCTTTAACCATTGGTACTGTGGATCCAGGGCATGTGAAGTGCTGGAAGAAGCCTTATTGCCCGCGATGGATGCTCTTCTAATGGTCATGAGACCGATTATTAAAATTAATATGATTCAAGTATCAGCCTAAATTGTATCCCTCGGTGCTTTTAAGGAAATATTCATCTAGTAGGCAACAGACTACATATGAATCCAAATATGGATTACCAATATTTGGTATATAACCTGGGCACAGAGTGGGGTCACATGTGCCTCAAAAATCATTTAGGTGGCTCATTCATTCACAGGTGTGTTAGCTTGAGATGACGACACTACATTCACATAGCTAAAATAGAGGCAGTTTTAATATTGATGTAGCTACTCAATCATAACATTATAAACTCCACCTCGGTTTACCTTGATGCAGCTAAATTAAGGAGAAGACAACATGTGTGCCTTGCCTCGTTGAGCTAGCTAACTCATTGTAAAACTCTAGTGTTAGCTATCTTGATGTAAAAACATCCCTCTTCTGAAGAGAATTCCTAGCTAAAGTTCACCTCACTTAATCTCGTTGCTCCTAACTCTTTTTTCAAAATGCTGGAAGAACAGGTAACTCTTGTGGGATGCTGTGACGTTCAATAAACTGAGGCTCTGTTGGACCAAGAGGGAAAGAGTTTTCATAGACAAAGGCCTCTCTCACTGAGAATGCCCTGCCAATAGTCTCTTCCAGTTTACCAGGAGACTGAACTCAACTGACATTAAGTACTGCACAAAGAGAGATCTGGCCTTTCCCTCAGGCCCTAAATCATTTAGTGCTTTATAAGGCAAACACACATCTATAATTACATAATACAAATAAAATGGAAGTCAACAGACATCAATGGTGTAATATATTCCCTGCAAAACATATGGTCAAATATGAGGTGTTGCATTCTACGCCACATGAAGCCTCCATGTGGTATGCAAGTATAGCTAAATGTAGACTACATTACAATAATCTAATTTGATGTGACAAAGACAGGGATTGTTGTAGCAAAGTCTGTATCATAACCAATCCTGTACTTGGATGCTGCTCCTATATTTAGCTAGAACTGAATTCTGGGAAACCAAAAGGACTCCTAGGTTGCAAACCAGAGATGTTAGCGTATAGTCGTTTAAATGATTAACCGATAAACCTGGGCTTATTGGTTAATCCTAATGACTACACCCCCCCCCCCATGCTGCCTCTGTATCAGAGGCGGGGATGGGCAGGGAGAGCTGGGAGCTGGTGCCCGTGGGGAGTAAGCTTTCAATCTGGCTCCCTAGGTGTGCCAGTTCCCACGGAGCTGCCTTCCACCCTGCTATCTCCCACAAAGGTAGCAGTGCAGGGGTAGGTGGGAGCCGGTTCTGGGGGAGCCAGCTTAAAAAGTTGGCTGTCCATAAGTACCAGATCCCACAGAGCTGTCTGCCCTCTCACTCCCGCACTGCTGCTCTGATTGAGAGACTGCAGCGTAGAGCGTGAGGGGAGCAGGTACACACAGGAAGCTGGCTTTTAAGCGGGCTCCCACGTGTGTTGGCTCACACGGAGTTGCCTGCCCTCCCACCCTTGGCTGCTGCCTATCAGAGGCAGCAACCCATGAAGGGGGCGAAGGAGGGAACTGATACTCCCATGCTGCTGTCTTCCATAGAGGCAGCATGTGGGGCCGGTGAGGAGGTGGGAGGGCAGGCAGGATGCTAGAGCAGCCTCTGTTTGTGGTAGGCCTGGGCTTGCCGTGGACAGAGGATGCTCCATAGGATGCTCGAGTAGCTCTCTGTGGACAGGGGCTGCTGCTTCCCTGAGCTGCTGCAGCAGCACAGGGTGGCAGGCGGAAGCTGGTCTGCACAGGAAGCCGATTTTTAAACCAACTTCCCTCGCTTTTAAATTGGCTCCCCCTGCCATCCTGATACAGAGGCAGCAGCGCGGGTTGGCAGGGGGCTCCCCAGGAGTGGGGCTAGGAGTACACTGCCTTCTGGCCCCACACCTGGGCAGTATTTTAGTAACAATGTAACTGATAACATTTTGGGGGGCTACTCAATTACTAAAATAAACATTATCTAACATCCCTATTACAAACCAGCCTTACAAGTGGCAAGCATATTCCTCCAATCAAGGGAGCTGAAATAACTTTGCCAATTCTTACAGTTGCTTCCTCTAGCCCAACAGTTCAACTGCCAGGCTGTCGACTGCCCCCAGGCTGCGGCAACTGCTGAAGCAACAACTGGTTGTTCACAGCAGCTCAGCTCCAGCAGCCATGGTGGCTGAGACACGGCAGGAGGAGATGCCTTCCTCCCACTTCCTGCTTGGGGAAGTAGGAGGTGTGAAGGAGGAGGGAGCATGCATGCTGCCAACAGCCACTTCCTCTGCCCACACAGATGCTTTTGCTGGCAGCGGCACTAGGGCTGAAGTGGCGGCAGGAGGACGTGCCTCCCTCCTTTCTCAAGGTACGTCTAGACTACATGCCTCTGTCGCCAGAGGCATGTAGATTAGGGTACCGGACATAGTAAAATGAAGTGGCTATTTAAATAATCGCCGCTTCATTTAAATTTACATGGCTGCCGCGCTGAGCCAACAAACAGCTGATTAGCTGTTTGTCGGCTCAGCGCGATAGTCTGGACGCTCCCCTGCCGACATCAAAGGTATCTGTCGACCACCCAGGTAAACCTCATCCCAGGAGGCATACCTGGGTGGTCGACAAATACCTTTGATGTCGGCAGGGGAGCGTCCAGACTATCGCGCTGAGCCGACAAACAGCTGATCAGCTGTTTGTTGGCTCAGCGCGGCAGCCATGTAAATTTAAATGAAGCGGCGATTATTTAAATCGCCGCTTCATTTTACTATGTCCGGTACCCTAATCTACATGCCTCTGGCGACAGAGGCATGTAGTCTAAACGTACCCTCAGTAATGGCGGCCAGCTGGGGCTCCACCTTCTGCCTGAGTGGCCGCTTTTGCTGGTGGCGGCACTGAGAAAGCAGCAGGAGGAGACGGAACTTTTGAGCCAGCTTCCCCCAGCACTGGCTCCTGCTCCCCTGCCCCTTGCTGCCTCTGATCCCTAGTTACAAGCAGAGATCACTGTAACACATGACAAAAAGTCCATATATTGGCTGGGGAAGAATCTCTTCTACTTTCTTGAATATCAGGAGTGAGTGAGAAATTCATGATGTTTTTCAAATACCTTTGTAGACCTCATAGTTGCAAAGAAAAACCTGGACAACAAGCCGTGAATCTAACTGATATAGTGATATCTATCTGTGCATGCAGACACATTGAATTAGTATTTCTGAGTAGGACTGTCTCATGCCTCTCTATGCGATGTTAACTCCAAGATTCACCAGCACCAACACTACTTGAATACAGGACTCCAGCTGGAGAAGGAATGCAGGAGAGATGGTCCATCCACTCACCAGAGCAGATACACCTTAGCTGCTACTTCTAAAGGGAGAAGAACTCCTGCTGTTGGGAAGAGGAGTAAGTGGGGCCCATGTTAATGTCCCCAATCATGTGGCCAACTGAAATCCCCAATTTTTAAAACCATTTTGAAATCATTTCTCAAATAGGCAATGGATGGGTTTCCTAAAGGCATATGGAACTTTTTCTTGCTAAGTCACCAGTTCTAATATATGTGGTATCACTAGCACATGTAAATTTCTACCATGTGATGAATGGCCCGTGTGAAAATTATATTCCAGAGAACAAGTGTGGGAATTATAACAGCCACTCTAGTTCATAATCTCAGCAGTGGCTAAGGACCACATAAAGCATGAAGAATGAACTACTTTTCATTTCTACTTCCTGTTCAAGATACAGCACTTTGCAAGGGTAATATGTCAATACTGCACTAAAACTGTCCACACACACCACCGTAAACAGTTAAGGTTTTAAAAACAATCAACCCAGCTCCTTCCAGGCGTACTATGCTTTACTACATTAACGGAAACTCTGGAATGCATGTTTATTCAAGAATTTCCTCTCCCTTTTGACACATACACAAGGAGTATGCTGTGCTCCTTAAAGGCACTTCCACTTAGTGGTCAGCTTACTCTACCACAGACCATAAGCTTTTAATGGTTCAATAGAGAGATACAGAGATATGTAAGAGGGAAGGAGCTAGAGACAGAGTGGTCACTGGAAAGAACAGTGATTGGTTCTTTCCACTGTTGCTTTAAGCGCCTGGTGCCAGGATCCTTGCAGAGGGAGAGGGCAGAACTACTCTCTCACCCAGCCAATAAGGAATGAGTTTGGAAGAGAGGTGAATATAAATGCTGCTTCCTCCTTCATAGAAGGGCAATTCCTGCAGACACTGCATGGAATACGGAGATTAACAAACAGAAGACAGCAGCAGGGAAACAGTTCTGCCTGCTAAACCCTCCCAATCTGTAGGCAAAAGAACTAAACTGGGAAAAAGGTCAGCTTGAAGAGAAACTACTTGAGCTCTACAGCTGACCTAAAGTCCACTTCAGCTCCAAGGAGGAGAGCTAAGACACTCCTGTATTAAGGATAGCTGAAGACGGATTGTCTGAAGTACAACCCAGGTCTGGAAGTAGGGTTGTGACCTCCTGAAAAGGGAAAGAAACTGATTGGGACTTTTACATGGAGGCCGGGTGGATATGGAGCAACAGGGACTGGAGAGGTTAACAAATTAGTTACATTTGTAGAATGAGTGAACAGATCAAATCATGTAAAGGGGTATATATTGAAACTGTGAATAAATGAGATTCTGCGAACAGAGTTTGAACTATTCAGTTCTGAACACTTGTTTGAAAGTACCCAGGAGCATGTGCTGGGGCCACAAGAGGATGTGCTGGAGAGGCATGCCCCCACAACACATGTACACAGAAATACAATGCACAGACTACATGGGTGAGTCTCTATATATGACACTCTACAAATGCACTTGGTATAACGGGATCTTTTTGTGCTTATGCTAATAATGCAAAATTTATACTGGTATTCACACCAACTATTCAAGGAGGATGACATTATTTCCCCTCAAATGATTTATTTTACGCAAAATTAAATTTGACTGCATATTCTTTTAATTGTTCCAAAAGTCAAACAATATGATTAACAGTCAACCACACTAAACCACACCTTACTGTAGTATTTTAAATTCCTCTCACACAATTTTACATTAATTCATCACAAAGCCTTCCAAACGTACCTCTTCTGACAAATACAAAACTAGAGAGAGAAGATGCATGAGGTAATATCTTTTACTGGACCAATTTCTGTTGGCGAGAGAGTGTCACACATTTTTGAGCTTACACAGCGTTCTTTAGATTTGTAACCCACCCTGTCTCTCTAATATCCTGGGAGCAATACCACTTCAACAACACTAAATAAAAAATTATGCTACTTTTCAAAGTACCCTCAGAATAAATTGAAACGGGCAGGAGAAAAATACTTAATCTGTTATCCTGTTACCTCCTGTATGTGAAACAGAGCTGCTGACTTAATTTTTTTCATATTCTTGTAATTAACTTCTTTATATACATCCCTATCCAATAGTCCCAATAGTCCTCATTAACATGCCCACAAAATTTGCATTCCAAGGTTTAAACAAAAGCCTAGATAAGACGTGCACATCTGATAGTAAGATACCCACATGCAGACTTTTGTGCATGCAAAGACATGCATCCACAATCTTGCTGTCCAGTATTTCACTGCCTTATTTTACATAGATCTAAGTTTTCAATGTCATCCTCACTATTAAGGGAGAACAATCATCTTAATTCACTTATTGAGTCTCTTAGTATTTTTCTCCTCTGTGTGAAGAGAGATGAATAGTATCAGATTTTGATCTCTATTTTATTAATCATAAAAGTTTTTTAAATAATTTATTTAACTTTTTAAAAGAGCTAGCGTACATGTTTTACATCTGCTTAATTGCATTTCCTCCTTATTGGCACAATCTGCTAGTCTCAATTTCTAGGAAAATTTGTGGTTGTGCTAAAAATTGGAAGTTGCAAGATCAGAGGAGTTCAAAACTACAGGTTTAGAAAAGAATCATATTTTGGTCAGAAATGCTTAACCATATGTTCCTATAACAAGCAGAAATTAACTAAGGACCTAGCAGATGTTGGTCAAGCAAGAGTCTCTTTCTCTTAGAGTAAGAGCCCAGGAAATTTCAGTCCAGTGAAAGTCAGAATTGAATCTGCAGGTATCAACAAGCAGAGAACATTGGTGTGGGCTAGTCCAGTATTCCCATAGTTAGTGCTCTAGGCTAATAAGCAACAGCCCACAGGGAGACATCCAGCCCCTGGCACCCCAAGCTAACAGAAGCTGCAGAGACAAAATAGACCAGGAAGAGTAAGATGGAGGAATGGAATATCTTTGCACCTCAGTTATGATCCTCTGGCACTATATCAAGAGCTATTTTGAAGGACTTCAATGAGACTCTTATCTGCCCACTTCCAGTCCAGCAGAACATCAATATAAAATGAGTCCTGGAACAGTGAAGTGTAAACTAACCCTAAGGCAATACACAGGAACAGCCATACTGGCTCAGCCCAGCAGCTCTTCTCACCCAACATTGTCTCTGGACTTGTCAAATTACATCGACTTAAGCGGTAGTATAATGTCACCCACGCATGTGGAAAAAAAACCTGACTCCCCTGAGCAACATAAATTAAACTGACTTAAAGCAGTGTACACACTTGGCTATGTGTGGATCATGCTCTCCCATCAACATAGCTTCTGCCTTTTGTTGAGGTGGAGTAATTATGCCAATGGGAGAGTGCTCTACTATCAGCACAGCGCATCTTCACCAGATGTGCTACAGCAGCACAGCTGCATCAGTGCAGTTATACCGATGTAGCACAGTACTGTAGACTAGCCGTAAAACAGCAGCCAGTATGAGATTCTTCAGAGGAAAGTCCAAGAAACCCATCCAGAGAGCAGGTATAGGATAAATTGGCCACAAAGTTTCTTCCTGATTCTGAATAGAGCCTATAGCCTGAGCCATGCTACCCAGGGCTGAAGCCTTTGAGCTTTGGCTTCAGCTCTGGGTGGTGGGCTCAGGCTTCAACTTCAACTTTGGGCACCAGAAAATCTAAGCCAGCCCTGATGATCCTATTAAAATGGAATCACAATCTGCTTTGGGATCCTGACCCACAGTTTGCCATTGCCATAAAAGATAATGAAACATTAGTCTTAATGAGTCCATACAGGTACAGACTTTGAGAGGCTCATACAAACAAACTTGTTCCACGTTGTGGAGTGTCACTGTTATGTCACTGTTATGTCACTGTTATGTCATGGAGCTGAAGTCTTTGAGCTTTCAGAAGGGGTCCTGGTGCTATGAAATTTGAAGACCCCTGTTCTATGCCCTAGATATTGTTCACCTCTCAATCAGCCTACAAAGGGCTCTACACATACATTAGCCCTGCCCATTGAGTCGGTGGAGCAGATGCCAGTTCTCTCTGCTGCTTTGTCTCCCTGTCTCCAGATTTGTGTAGATGACTCCACACAGCCAGGGATACAAGAGTAGACAGGGGATCAGGACTGGAAAGGAATCTGCGTGCTGAACATACTTAGCCTTCCCTGTACACAAAATAAAACAGAAGTGAAATGCTCAGAAGTTAATGCCATCTGATTCTGTACAAACTTTTGCACAGAGCCCCACTGTGTTGCTGACCCCAGTTGTTAAGCCTGGGATTACAGGAGGAAGGTCAGCAGGAAAATCTGATTCTGTCAGATCCTCTTCTGATCCTGTCAAATCTTGCCTTCCGCACAACAGAGCAGTTTGGTGGAAACAATGCAAGGAAAAACTCTTGGAGCTTCCTATCCTCTACGCAGTCCTTCTCCTTATGGAGAGGAACTAATCTGCGTTCAAGTTACCCAGATACAAATTGTTATTTGAAAACAGTTTATAATTTAGTAATTTCATTTGCACTGTTATTTGGTTAACACCAGTATTAAAAATAAGTCTTATGCTTTTAAAAGATGACTTTTTAAAGAAACTGATCCGAATTTAGTTCTGAAAAAAGTGACATACCTCTCTTGGCTGCACTTTTTTTACTGTCTGGGCAAATTTTCCATTAAAATGCATTGTCCTATATTTTAACTATGCAAATTATTTTACTCTGTAGAATATATGTTTGTATAAGCAGTTCTTTACTATCTCCTTTCTACATGATGAAATGTGTCAATGATGTAATATTTAAATATTTCCTCTAGGCCAAATCCAGTGCAATGGCCACATGTATATCCCAGACTCAGAAAACTTTCATGGTATAGTGAATGGTGTCTTCATAAAACTCAATTCTAGAGCATTTCTGCATATCCTGTTCCCACCTGCAGCACAACCAAACACATTCTGTCATCTTTTGGGCTGTTCTCACCATCAGATGCGGGATGGGGCAGATGTATTGCAGATGTATGTTTTAGGATTTCCCAACTTTAGCGCTCAAACACAACAACGTATATGCATTTCTTGTGAGAGATGTATGTTGTTAGCTATCCTAGGTCTAGTTAAGGACTGGCCATTCCATTCTTTTTGCTTTTAAATATTAAGACATTTCCATTGTTTTATGGAGAATATGTACACACATACATAAAGGGAGGAATGTTCTGCCTCCCTGTTTCATCCACTGACTATCTGGGACATGGCACCAATATTACTTCATTTTAATTTGCTCTTCTGATCCTGTCAAAATCATCCTCTACTCAACCACAGACTGCTATTGAGAAATACAAGATACTCCCCATAACATTATCTCCATAACACTCCCAAGCCCAAGAGCAAGAGCCAAAAAACCCAGAAATCCACACTCCAAACTGGTATCTGAGCTGAGCAAACACTAGACCACTAGGATGGCCACTTTGTTTAAAATCAAGTAGACTTAAGTTACATACATTTTCTATTTTTTCACTTGTTCATTTACTTTTAAATATTTAGGCTCTGAACCTGGAAAGACACATACAAATGCTTTGCTTTAGCAATGTGAGTAGCCCCATTAACTTCAGTAAGATTATTCGTAGTGCATGAAGTTAAGCACATGCTTGTTATGTCTTTGAAGGATCAAGTTCTCACAATGCCATTTGATTTGAAGTTCAAGTTATGAGAAAACATACTTTTAACAAGAAACATCAGCTTCCTTAACTACACACACACACATACACACAAACAACTTACCCTGATTTTTCTTTTTCTTCAGCCTCCATGTTTGTGTTGAGAATTTCCATTTGTTTAATCTTCTCTTCCTCTTTATCCCCCAGATTGGCTTCATCTTCTGTTTTAATTGAACTAAATTCCTTTTCCTGGTCAGATTGAGTATATATAGATTCTTCCATGTTTTTTTGGTTTCCCTAAGAAAATAGAAAAATATAATTAATCTACAATAAAAATGAACATGGTAAACATTTGAAAAAGGCAGACAAAACACACTTAGTCAAGTAGCGGATAAAATTCAAAAGTTTTAGGACTGTTATTATTCCCAGTATATTCTTTGTTATTAAATGAGAACTAAATTTTGCAGAAGGACAGTCAGAGCCACATAATTTACCATTATTTTTTTAAATAGAAGAAATATTTAAAGTGAAGCTGACAGATTAAATCTGCATTCAAATTTCTTTAAAAAACAATCTTTAAAACATGTAAGAAATTCTAATTTTCATTCTATTTTTTCAATTCCAATAGAAACAACCTCTAACAAAAAAACAAATATTTTTCTGCTCAAAATTATTTCATTATGCCAAATTAATGAGAATCCAAAAGCAAAGCTGATTAGAAACTAAACTAAAAGTAAAACTGAATAGTCAATTTTTATTCTCCAAGTTGAACAGCACTAAAAAATTAAAAGCATTCAAAATGAATAATAAAAATATTTTAAATTTAGTCGTCTTCAATAACCTTAGGTCCTAGTGTTTTTATTAAATGCAATTTTTAAACTGACAGTTTCTCTTTGATGGTTTCATTTGGAAGATTTCACTCTAAACGCAGTGGATCTTAAACAGATGTCAAGTAGTGCTCCTGCCATCCTCTTTAGGTCTCTGTGGGGTACAGTGGCAATAGCTCAAAGCTCTGACTTGCAAATGACTTCACTCACCCAAATCTTTATCCTTACATAGAATCCCAACTACCTCAATAACACTTACAAAGGTCTGCCTGCAAATCCCTCTGAAGGTCCTAGACCTATAATGCATTGCCCCAGGATGGATGCCTGAACTCTTTTGGAATTTCACTGATTTTGGGGTGGGGATGGAAATGGATGGCATCCATCCAAATGCAATGCATTGTAATACTGAGACCTAAATCTAAAGCCAGGTTCAAAACAGAAACCCTACTATTACAGGCTGCTAAGAGGATACAACTCCTTTCAGGGCAAAGTAGGCCACATATTTTGGTCTGATTTTGAGAGTGGCATATAGATCACTTAGAGAAAGAATGAATTTCCTCTACAACATTAGCAGAGCCAGCTGGCTTTACAACTCAAGTTGTAGAGGCTCATGTACTAAGCTCTAGAGGACCCAGATTCAGTTCCACCTGTTGGCCTTTCATAAGGTCTCCCCTACAGTGGTCCTGTAGGAGATCATGGATGCTTTGCCTCCAAGATTCTCTGCAATAGCAAGCATATGTCCAGACATAGTGGCTACGTCTACACTGGCCCCTTTTCCGAAAGGGGCATGCTAATTTTACAGGTCGTAATAGGGAAATCCGCGGGGGATTTAAATATCCCCCACGGCATTTAAATAAAAATGTCCGCCGCTTTTTTCCGGCTTTTAGAAAAGCCGGAAAAGAGCGTCTACACTGGCCCCGATCCTCCGTAAAAAAGCCCTTTTCCAGAGGATCTCTTATTCCTACTTTGAAGAGATCCTCCGGAAAAGGGCTTTTTTCCGGAGGATCGGGGCCAGTGTAGACGCTCTTTTCCGGCTTTTCTAAAAGCCGGAAAAAAGCGGCGGACATTTTTATTTAAATGCCGTGGGGGATATTTAAATCCCCCGCGGATTTCCCTATTATGACCTGTAAAATTAGCATGCCCCTTTCGGAAAAGGGGCCAGTGTAGACGTAGCCAGTATGCAGTACTTCTACTCCTTTAGCTATACAGCTGCTATCAGCCACCATACCCTATTTTCAGAAATGTGATTCGATCCATATTAATAGTGATATGATCCATATTAATAAGGAAAGAATAACACATTATCAAGACAGCATATTCAATTGTTCAGGTGTTTGCTGTGTTTGTTTTTAACTCCATAAGAGTGATTTCAGCCCTACTTAATATACTCCTTCCTATTCCCCTCCATAACACTACCTCCATTTAGCAACTAGGCTTAAAATAAACAAAGTATTTTACCACAAAGGTGGGTTTATCATTTTCTGTACATTCACTGTCATTCTCAGCTGGTTTTGTTTCTTCCTGTTGTATGAGCACTTCCTCCTCCTCCTCCTTATGCTCTTCCTTAACAGCTGTTATTTCTTTAACATCCTGTTCAGGTTCTTCACGCATTTTCAATTCTTTTTCTTTTTCACACTCTTTGCAAGACTTGTTTGTCACTTTTTCTGGCAATGCCATTTGAAATTCGATATTTGCTGACATGCAGTACTCTTCAAAACCATATAGGTATCTGAAAGAAGAAAAATTACACTCCATGTGATGATGCTAACATTCATTTATATACACATTAACTTAGTGAGATCTTTACACCTTTAATACATAAAATACATGTATTTCAGAGGCTACAATAAACAGATTTACAGTATTTTCATTACTTTCCAGAAAAAGAGCAAAAATCATCAAAATAAATACATATTTTAAGATATCATGGCAAATTAACACCCATTCAAATACCACAGATTTCAATTCCTCCTCTGGCTCTATATTTGTTATTTTTTATTATTTGTGTTATCTTAGTGCCTAGAATCCTCCGTCCTGCACCATGACTCCATTGTGCTAGACACTGTACAAACAGAACAAAAAGACAATCCCTGCCCCAAGTTCCCTCTCGGGTGAGCACCTGTGCAGGCACACACAGGAAATTTCAATCCTGCCCACCTCCTAAGCAGAGCCGTGCAGAAGTGTGCTGATGGAAGGTGAGCTGCTGCTGGTGGCAAGCGAGTGGGCACTCAGTCACGCAGCTCATTGTTGTCCCCAACTCCCCAGGGCTGGAGCTGCATCCAGGGCCACATAGTGACTTGTCTGGTTGCTCCGGAGGCCAGGGCTATGCGTCAGACAGCAGCTGCTCTGGCAGCTGAGGCCAGGGCTGTGTGGTGGGCAGCAGCTGCTCCAGCAACTGCCAAAGCTGGAGTCTGGGCTGTGATGCGGCTGCTCCAGGGGTAAGGGCTGTGGTGTGGCATAGAGGTGCCGGGGAGCTGCTGTAGCAGTGGCTGCTGCCGCCAAGGGGGATCAGGTTGCTATTCTTCTGCCATCACTGCTAGCGGAGGACTGTGAGGAGTGGGCCTGAGCGGCCAGCTTTTCCTGCTGCCTGAGGGGGTGGGGAGCCCTCCCAAGGGGAAAACGCATTGTGGCACTGCTCAGCGTACTGGGGTCACTACACGCTCGCTGCCCCAGCACCTGGGCCACCTGAGACCCATAGTGCTGCCTGCTGCTTGTCCTGCTACTGCTCTGCGCAGTCAGCAACAACACGACTCAAGACACTGTGGGAGGTAACCAGGGCAGGGACCCAGCCAGGAGGAGGGGGGGCAATGTTAACTCCCACAGCAGCATGCCAGAGGCTCCCAGCACAGCTGCAGAGGGGGAAAAGGGGATTCCACCCGGCTGTGCCAATAGGCGTCCATGCTATTTGTGCAGCATTATGCAGTGTGGCCATTTTGCATTCCAGTGGCACCCTAAAAGCAATGATCTCACTTTCCTACTTGGGTCTTACCCCCAATGTAGGTAGGGGACTTCCTGTCTTGCTTAGAGCCAATGAAATGGCTCTGTGATTCACCCAAACCCCAAAGCTCCTGAGGTAGGGACATTCTGGAGAAAAACTAGAGCAGTGCTGCACGGTGCTTATTCTTGGACTCCTATGATTTCTATGGAACTGTGGGCAGTGCAGACTTGAAGCTAATCTAACATATGACAGCACCTGGATTTGCTTCTGGCAAGATGGAAAATACAGAAGGCACAAAGGGAGCTTAGATACAACTTTCACTCTTTCAGCTTTCCTGCCCTGATGAACTGTGGTCAAGCCTTGGTGTCCTAATAAAAGTTGAGACATGCTATAGTTCAAACTTTTTTCCTGGATATCATACTTTGGCTATTGCTAGCAAACCCTCCAACATCCTTTTGGTGTTTTGAATTCCAACAGTAATCAAAGAATCATAAGACTGGAAAGGAGACCCTCTAGTCCAGCTGGGGGAGGGCCTGGGAGAAGACTATAAACCAAGGAAGTTGGCTACTGAAAATTTTGCCATATTAATTTTCTTTATATTTGACTTCATATTAAATAAACATTTAAAGTCATGCACCTTAGTAATTACCCCTTGTTTTAGTATTCCTTCTTCCATAACATTTAAAAAAATATATATAAGATATTTGCTAGTAACTTGGGTGCCGCAGTGGCATACATCTGAATGAGCGCACTTTGACTCAATATTGGTATACAAAACAAAACTCACTCCACTCATGGATGAAAAATCTTAGAGGGAAACACACAAAGAGCTTACAAATCTAAGAGACAGTAGATAGATACAGACAGACTAAAAAGGCAGTACAAGGAAAGAGTGAGGAAGTATTGGTCAGTATGATAGGAGGCAGTCTCAATATACCAGAAGCCTAGCTACTGTCAAAGTTTTATAGGCTTAGTAGCAGAAAAAACATTTAAGGAGGGAAGAGGAATAGTGAATTAGTTTTGCAGATATTTATAGGAACTTCCAAGAGGCAGAATGGAAGAATGCACAAGGCTGTTGGTTTGAAAATTTAACAAGGGGTAAAGGAAGACAATATCATGGGCCAATAACAGGCAGGAATTGACCTTTTGATGCTGAATGAGAGATAACAGGTAGGGTGGGGATAGGTTGTGAAGGGCCCTGAGAGTAAAGACACTTGACACAACAAAGAAGAAGAATATACATAACAGAAGAGGCACAATCCTAACTATAGCATGAGGTGAACAACAGGCACAATTCTAACTATAGCATAAGTTGAACAACAACTTAGTCCTGACTCAAAGTAGGGGATCGGACGAGGTGTCCTATCGAAGTCCTTTCCAGTCCTACATTTCAGAATCTTAAAATTCCAAAGTAAATAATAATACAGTGACTAGTCTTCATAAAAAATATGTTTCAATTGGAACCTATACATAAACACCCTACAGTGGTATCACCATTCATATTTCCTCTGTGTTTTACATGTGCTATACATCACTTACTTTTTGTAAGCACATTTAACATTATATCCTGCAGCTGAGTTCAACACGGGTATTCCAAGATCTTGATACACCTGCTTCCATACTGCTCCACTTTCAATCTGTTACACACAGAAGAATATAAATATGCATATTAATCCAGTATAAAACACAAGACTGACTTAAGTCTTTTATATTTGCAGCAATAGATGAACACTAACAATTCTAAAAAAAAATTCTTCAGATCCACAAAAAAGGTCTATACAACAAAAATATCATTGTTTTGCTGCAAAGAATTATTATAATCAGTTTAGAAGTTCTGTCATTTTACATTTCACTAAGCTATAATCTCAATTGCAGGCGTCAGCCAAGTGGAGTATAGCAAACACTTGATGATAACCTTATTTATCCAAACAGGAGCTTTATTAATTTAAAATAAAGAGGGCTGTTCAAACTGTTTGTGGCAATTTTTAAGTTCTGAATGGTGTAATACCCGGGAACCCCAGAAACTGCCTCTAACAACTCCTCTATTACGCATAGGCCTTGTCTACACTAAATGGGAAGGTCAAATAAGATATGCAACTCCAGCTACATAATTTATGTAGCTGGAGTCGACATATCTTACAGCGTGTTTCCACGTTATGCACACAGTGGGAGACCAATGGGAGCAAATGCTCCTGTCAGCTTCCCTTTACTCCTTGGGAGAAGCAGGAATATCAGTGCCACTGAGGGTGCCCTTTTAATTTGAAATAAATCAAACCCTGGAAGATCAACCACAGCAACATCGATCTCCCGCATAGTGTAGGCATGTCTGTAATGTGCTCAAGTTGTGAAACATGTGCAGTATGCGCAGTTCCAACAATCCTCAAAAATTACTGTACCAAATCTTGTTCTCTAAGTAAGTGATCCAATTGCTGCTTCAAGATCAGTTCAGCTAATTCCAGATGACACACTCATCTAGAGATGATCCCCAATGAGGAGGAGTTAAGGATGCCACAGACATCTTAATTCCGATTGCTTGCATTTGATGTCTTACAGTGCAGTGATTTGCTCAGTTTCTGAAAAAAAGGCTCTCTGACAAGCATTCACCCTGAATCTTCAGTGAAAAAGTTCTTTGACTGATTATATTACTGTATAGCAATAGTTAGATCTATTGCATATAGCACAAAGAAATCAGATTATATAATGTGTTTGTTTGGAAGTTTGTTTTTAATAATGCTAATGGGTGTATTATGTTGTAGGATTAAGTGTTCAGATTCCTGGGTTTCTGTACAAGAATCTTATTTATTATAACTTTAATTCGGGGCAAGCATAATTTTTGAGAGGTGGCCACTCCATGAATTTGGAAAGTGGTCAAGGGGTGAACTCTTCCATGATATTAATGGAGGAGGTGCAGGGTCTGGGATGGAGGTTGGGTGCAGAAGGGAGTTGGGGTAAGGTGTTAGGGTGCAGGAGGGGGGGTGGGCCCTGGGAAGGAGTTTGGGAGAAGGAGGGAATTGTGAGTGGGGGCAGGAGACTGGGGTGCAGAAGGGGGTGAAAGGGCAAAGAGGGGGTTGTGATCTGGGGAAAGAGTGCAGAAAGGAGATCAGGGATATGGACTGTGACCAGGAGTAGGGGTTGGTGTGCAAGGTCTGGGAGGGGGTTGTGATTTGGGGCAGGGGTGCAGGAGAGGATGCAGGGGATAGGGGTGCAGGGTTTGGGAGGGATGCAGGAGGGGGCAGACAGTTGGGGGGAGGGAGAGGCTGGAGTGCCAGGGGTAGGCTCTGTCCCTCCCCCCCAATCACACTGCGCCCCTCCTACAACCCTCCCCCTTCCCAGACCCTGCACTCTCCCAGCAGCCCAGCAGGTTCCTTAGCTGGGGTTCCTGTCTTCCATGCCCCTGCACCAGCTACGGGAACCATGTGTAGCCCTAAACGTTGCAAACCTGGAAGGGAAGGGGTACTTCACACGCTGCCTGTCCTGCTAACAGGCAGCTCTCATTGTCCAGTTTCTGGCAACGGGAGCTGCAAGATTGTGTTGGAGGCGGAGGCAGAGTGTGAAGCCTTTCCCTTCTCCTTCCTGGGCACACAGCATTTAGAGAGAAGCATTTGGGGGTGAGACAGGCAGAGAGCCTGGCTGAGGTTCCCATGGGCTGGATCAAGTGGCTTGGCAAGCCGTCTTTGGCCCACAAGGCCATATTTTGCCCAACCCTGCTTTAATCTATCATTATATATTTTTCTTCAGGCTATGCATCTAAAACACTTCCCATCCTAACTTTAATACTTACATTATCAAATCCTCCAAGCTTGTGTACAAGTCTGAATAATTTAAAGAGATTCAAATTTCTGTATCCAAGTACAGGTCGTTTATTAATAGGAGTCCCTGTGGAAGAATGCAGTTATTAAAATATTTGAAGTGTGTCTTGTTAGCTGAGAACAACACCAGCAATTTACAACTAAATTATTTCATGATACTAAATACATTACTACAAGCTCTTTGACTCTGATCATATCATGTCCACGGTACAGCTTTTATTTATTTTTCTATTTATACAATAAGATAGTAAATACCATAATCCAACAATACAGTTTTATTTAAAAGCTCACTTTTATCTCAATCCACTAACAATACCATAATTTGTGAGTGAGTAAGTCCACGACTATACTGTCATTTTTTTTGCTGAAGAGGATATGCAAATTGCACTCTCATTTGCATATCTTCTTCCGATTCTTTTTCTGGAAGAGGTTTTGCCGCTAAAAAGCCCTGTGTAGACGGGGCCATTTGTCGAAAAAAAGCCCTTTTTCTCGGGATCCCTTATTCCTCAAAAATTGAGGTTTACAGGATCTTGCAAAAAAGGGTTTTTTTCTGACAAATGGCCCCATCTACACCGGGCTTTTTAGTGGTAAAACCTCTTCCAGAAAAAGAATTGGAAGGAAGACATGCAAATGAGAGTGTGATTTGCATATCCTCTTCCGCCAAAAAAAGGCAGTGTAGCTGTAGCCTGAGTGAGAGAAAGGCCTTTGAATGCAAGTCTTATCACACAATTAAGAGGGGAAACTATTTGCTTTCTACAAGCGTTTTTATTTGTGAAGTTGACCTCACCATCTGTTAAGTATCTGAGATATTAAAGGCATATGTTTTAAAAGCATTTCAGTTTTCCTTATCAATAACACAAACATTTAGATGTTATTACAAGGCACAAGCTAAAAACCAGAATGAATTGAACCATCCAAATAGTATCTGTCATTTTAAAATGCATTTATTGAGGCATCTTATTAAAATTATTAAATGGAATGTATGTAGTAGGGATGGGATGTTAAATATCGGTTAATTGAATAATTGAATAATCTCATATATTCTTATCTGTTACTCGACTATTCTATAGTCTCCAGGGATGAGGCTGGCAGCTGGTGCAATTTGGCCCCACTCCCAAAGAGCCCCCTGTTGCCCTGTGTTGCTGCCTCTGATACAGGGGTGGCAGCAGCTCCTGTCTGGGGAGGAGGGAGGAGGAGTCCTGCGCTCCTGAACCTGGCATGAAACAAAACCGGGCTGCCTATCCGCCTGCCTTCTAATAACATTTTAAATGCAGAGCCACAGTAGGAGTAGGTCCCAGACCCATTGCAAGCCAGGACAGACAGGCTGCTAAAAAATTTACTTGTGAGGTGGGGAGAAGGGTGGGAGAGAATGCACGTAGTCTATAGCATTAACCTATAAGCTTTTGCTTATCAATTTATCGGTTAATTGACTACACTATTACATCCCTTATATGTAGTAACAGAATTAACAAAAGCAGGCATTAAATGCAGAGCTATGTTCAACAAAGGCACATAGGTGTATGATATACAGGGTAAATGGGTGTATATACACCTATTTTTCAGAGCAAGGAAATCTGCATTTTAGCACCCAGGAATACTGAGAAGACAGAGAAGGTCAGGCGATAGACTACAATCTCCCAGATACAGAGAGAGCAAGAAAAGATGGATATGGCCACACTGGTTCCAAAAATGAATTTTACAGCAACAGTGTATCACAGCCTTGAAGTTTCAATGTATTGCTTTACACAGTATATCCATTTTAAGTCATTACGTAATTGAAGATAAAACACCCACCTCTGTCTTCCATGAATTTGTATAACTGCTGTAGAAAATTCTCCCTTTCCTCTGGAAAAGGCTCTATTTCTTCCTAATATAAATAATACAAGAAAAGAAAATGTATCACTTGTCTTATTAACCACTTCTAACTAGCAGACGTTGGAAAACGACTGTAGCAAATTTAGTTTATGTTTAAAGTTGAGTTACTGTAGAATGTAATGACAGAGACAGCATGATTACACACAATTTTCAGACTCATTTGTCCTAGCTGTGGTTATTCTTTAATGCCTGGATAGAATAAGTCACTTTCAAAGATAAAGCAGAAGATAAAATCGTGCCTGCACATTTTTCTTCAGTGGATCCACAAGCCACACTGGTAACACCCCAAGGTCAATGCAACTGCATTCATATTGCCAGAGGAAAACTACCTGGTATACGCTGAATTAATTAGAAACAAACAAATCCAGAATAGGTACATCAAAATATTTATGAATGTTAAACTTATGACACTAATAATCCTCTACACTAGACTTAAGCAGAGATCAATAATCAGGAAGAGATCAATGACGAGACCAAGTACAATGGCTCCTTGCAAGCTGGTTAGGGAATGTTCAGCAATACCATGTGCTTCAATTGATATTAATCGGGAGGCTGACAGACTAGGCTCCTGAGCAAAGTATTTGGGCGGTGGGCAGCTCCACCCTCCTGGAAGGGGCAGGGTCTCTGGCAGAAGGAGTGGGACTGGGGCAGTTAGCCTTCAATCCTCGTCCACCAATCACCCACACAAACACACCGGGTAGCTTTTAGCAACACCCAGAGCATGCTGCATGGCAATTTAAGAGCCTATAGCAGCAGCAAGCCCTGGACACTTGTTATATCAGATGTCAAAACTGCAAGTGGGTATCCCTTGATAAATTCCCTACTAGATTCTACAATAATCTGCTAATAGGGCAGAATTATGATTTGATATAAAAAGCTTGACAATCAATTGTACATTCTCAGAGTCTGTGCAAGCTCAGTGGATTTCACAAGTGGACTGAAGAAAGATACTGTAACAAGGTAGTTAATGATCCCTGCTGTTCTGCAAATCTACTGAAGAACCAAATTCATTGTGAGTCTCAGGACAAGGCATCCTGGGAGACTGTTAGATGCAGATCAATAACCTTCAATATTCTGCCATCTCAGACTATTGCTGCATTAGACAATGTCATCAGTGTTTACTCTGGGAATACCAGTATACCTGTCAGCATTATGAAGATTAAAGGAACCAGCAAAGTAGCTTATTTCTAACTTGAAAACGCAAGCAGCTCAGTGCTAACATTCATACTATATGTGTTTTATTATAACTCAGAATGGACCTTGATCCATACCTCCATATTTGGCTAATGCTAGATCTAGTCTTCTTTATACTAGTAAAGAAGTGACTGGGAGACAGAGCTCCATTTGAAGAGGGACACTGGGCAGAGAACAGCCTTAAAAAAAAGAGTCGAATATCTCAGACTTCTATGGCACCTATCATCATAGTATCAAAGCATGAAATGAAGGGAATGGAAACAAAAACTGATCCTTCCTGTGACTTGAACTGCAGAGTTAGAGAGGCCATATGAATAGTAATAAGGAAATCAATAAAATTCTTCATGACCTAAAATGAGCTAGAACAATCTGGAGGGGAAAGATTATCTAATTCCAAGAGTGCTCTCTCACATATTTTATCTAAGGAGAAAGACATTCCATGCAGGAAATTCAAGGAGCATAACAAGAGAAATGAAAGGGGGAGAAAAAACAGGTCGGGCGAGTGGGCAGGCGTACACGCATGCACAAAAAGCCCTAGCAGTTATTTTGTAAACCGCCAGTCCAGATGCTGGAGACACCAAGGAAGCAATTTGCAGAAATATGACACCAAATCCCATTAGATTGTGAAAGCAGTAAGAGCCAGACTTGTTTACCAAGGCATTTAAGGAATTTGCATGGAGGAGGAACAGCAACTCATGCTACACCAGCGAAGCCAAAATTGGCAAAAGGAGCTGTAGCTATCTCCCAAAGGCAAAGGGTCTAAATGCCAAGTCCTTAAAACAGTAGTACTTAAGAGCTCAGATTCTCCTCACGCTTGGCCTCCCATGTGGCTCTTCCAGAAGAAGAGGGCATTACACTATACTTTCTGTTAGCATGACCAGATAAGACCAACAGACAGATGCAGACATTCTTGTAGTTGGCAGATCCTCAAAGTACCATGGAGGGATCCGTATGAGAACTAAGTGAGTCTGGAGAGGTGGCAGAATTCCAATCATACACACTTGCAGCCTCCTGGAAAGTCCAAACCAAGGAAGATGGGTTCAGACAAACAACACAGTAGCATTTTCCACCTCTTGTCTATAGCTTCAACCAGGAGTGGGAGTATTAGGCTGCAGCACTGCAGTCAGCCATGCAGGGATGTATAACTAAATAAAGAGAAATAGCTTCCACTCTGTGGCTAAAGGAGAGTGCTCTGGACAAACCACAATCTGAGCACCAAAAGAAAGTACAGAGGAAATAGAAGAATCAGATCCCCTTCACATACACAGCCTCATAAGCCAGCTGGGAAGCAAAGTTCTTTCCTCTGACTTTCATCTTTTCTCTTGTGTTTTTTATTTCCAAACCGAGGAGGAAAGAACAGTTCATTAGGAGACAGAGGCATAGGACTGTATTCTATACTTCCAAAAGACACAGGTGGAAAATAAGTGGGTGGATTGGAGCCCTGCCTCAAAATTCTTCTGCTTCTTTTGTCAGGGTAGGCATAGAGATAGTGTTTAGTGAACCAATTCTATCACAGGATGAGGAAAGAGAGATACAGAACAATTTATACATTTTTTGTAATTATTTGAAAGATTCAAGAAGTATTAGGACAAATTCATCTCTCACATTCACCACCACAACTAGTGGAAACTAGGCCTGGGGTATTTAATAGCAGAAAAACCACCTAGAGGTCGAGAAATGGTACAAGCTACAGTAAAACTCCGATGGTCCGGCATCTGACGGTCCGGCATTCCTGATGGTTCGGCACAATCAGGAACCCGGAAGTGCTCCGGGCAGCCGGACCATCGGAGCTGCTCTGCCCCCAGCATCCCCAATTCAGCCGCTGCTAAAACTGACCAGCGGCTGAATCGGGAAGGCCGGGGGCAGAACAGCTGGAGTGCTGCCGGGTAAGTCCTGTAGCGCTGCCCCTCGGGGCTGCGGGACCAACCCGGCAGCACCCAAGCTGTCCCCGATTCAGTCACTGCTGAAATTGACCAGCATCTGACTCCAGGAAGCCCGAGACAGAGCTGCTCTGCCCCAGCTTCCTGGAATCAGCCGCTGGTCAGTTTCAGAAGCATCTGACTTGGGTACACCTGGGACAGAGCAGCTGGGGTGCTGCCGGGTTGTTCCCCGCAGCGCCGAGTTTGGCGCTACCAGACCAACCCAGCAGCGCCCCAGCTGCTCTGTCCCAGGTGTCCCGATTCAACTGCTGTTGAAACTGACCAGCGGCTGACTCCAGGAAGCCCAGGGCAGAGCAGCTCTGCCTCTGGCTTTCTGGAATCAGCCCCTGATCAGTTTCAGCAGCGGCTGACTTGGGGACACCTGGGGCAGAGAAGCTGGGGAGCTGCCGGGTTGGTCCAGTAGTGCCGAGTAGCGGCGCTGCGGGACCAACCCGGCAGCACCCCAGCTGCTCTGCCCCAGGCATCCCCAAGAGCAGCTGGGGTGCTGATGGGTTGGTCTCGCGGCACCAAGCGTCGGCGCTACTCGACCAACCCGGCAGCACTCCAGCTGCTCTGCTGCAGGCATCCCCGATTCAGCCGCTGCTGGAACTGACCAGCAGCGGCTGAATCAGGGACTCTTGGGGCAGAGCCGGACTATCGGAAGGGGGGGCTATGAAGGGGTCTGGGTAAGCATCCCCCCACCCCACCCCAGACCCCTCATAGCCCCCCCTTCTGATAGTCCGGCATATTTGATAATCCGGCACCCCCTGGGTCCTAAAGGTGCCGGATTATCGGAAGTTTACTGTACTTTCAACTTCCTCTCCACAAGAGGCCTAGATCAGACGCACTGGGGATGTGCCAGTCAGGCCAATAAGGAGACATGTTGTTCAGTCTATCTCCCAGCGGGACTCCTAAGCAGGCCTGGATATAACGTAGAGCTGCTTCCCTTGCAGAACCCCTATGCAAATAGTGATGGAACCTGAACTTCCTTACTATTTAAAATCTCCTTTAGTAAGCTGTCTCCAAAGGCATGAGGTGGACCAAACACTACTAATGGACATACACAAATCTAGGTTTTAAGACCCATATGTTTTAAGGTACAATAAATAGATATTTTCAACCACAATGACAAAACATTCTGTCTCTATTAATATGCAAGCATGCTATTATCAGGTATTAGTTAGGGGCATTTTCTGTTTTTTTGAGTAAATGTAAGATGTACTTAGCAGCACATTTCTTTCACTCCCATCTCAGGCTTGTCCCACCGTGACCTATCCCAGTAACACAGCTCTTGGCCCTTACATATTGCTGCTTGGGTGCAGCAATATGGGCCAGATCTCATCTTAGGCTTAATCTTTGGATTTGATCTTTCACCTTTCTTTAGCTTTTATTAATTCAGTCTTCAGTGAAGAGATAGCTTCCTGAGTCCATTCAAAATTGTTAATTTGGTTTCCACATGGAGGTTCTACAAATAAGAATTTGATCTAAGACAGACATGTGTGTAAAAGATACAAGGAGCGTGAAAATCTGTGCTGTGAGTTCTAAGCAGAGTGCCAATATACAGTTGAGGAGAACAGACTAGTTTGCAACATTATACTTGCCTCTTCTTCACTGCTATTATCCTCTTTTTCTTTTTCATCTTCTTCCTCTTCTTCAGCTTCACTGCTGGAGCTTTCCTCTTTCAACTCAGTCTTCCAATTACTGGGAACAGTTCTGTTTTTATGGAATTCAAGGGCTTGGTCAAAGGCTGCAAAAAGACGAGCATTTATTAGCATTATAAGACAGATCAATTTGTTTTAAAAATAAAAAGGCAAAGAAGACTGGAAAAGAAAAGGGAAGGGTGAGAATCCATCATTCCATTCCCAAATCATACAATTTTCAGTGTTGTTCCACAGCCACTCCTTATTTGCAAACGTATGCAGAGGTGCTCCGCCATACAGATCCAGTGGTCTCTGCATCAAGCAATCCAAGTTATTTATAATTATTATTATTTAAGCTGAACTGATGCCTAACTTCACCAGCCCACACATAATTAAGAGGCATCTCTGTCCTAAAGAATTTAGGGTCCAAACTCATGACAAGACACAACAGGTAGATAAACCAAAAGGGTAGGAATGGGAAAGAAAGAGGGTTGAGGTAACAATAAGCATTTATTTTGTATTGATTGGCTGAGGACCGTATGTAGCTTGCTCCTGCATGTATTAATTGAGTAGGCAACCCTTTCAAGGCTATCATGTGTGCATCTTGATGCAGATAACGTCTATGAAGCCCAACGCCAGGGGTTAGATTTCAGGCAAAATCCATGAAGTTGGTTCCCACTACATTACTACCTTTTGGTGGTTGTTCCTGCATTTATAATCAATCTATTATAATTTTTATGCTTTTAAAGATGGTGCTTGATGATGTATAAAAATTTTTCATTTCAAAAAGTCTACAGACATCATCATAAGAAAACCTTTTATCTGTAATCTTACAGAATGCAAAACCATGCTTTCCTATATATTTGGTGCAACATATGGACCATTAGCTAATTATAATAAAACAAAAAATTGCTCTTTTTGTATTGAAAGGTTATTCTTACCTTGCTTTAACAAAGCATCAGGCTTTGATGAAGTTTCACTAATTTCTCGAACATCTTTTCTTGGTACAGAAGCACTAGAGAATTTAAAAGAATGTTGACAAGGCAAAAATTACTTAAAGTATACTTTTCTAGAAAAAAATACGTATTTTAAAAAAAGCCAAATTACTATTATATAGCAGTGTTTCTCATACTGGGGATCCAGACCCAAAATGGGATTGCAAGGCTATTGTAGGGGGATTATGAGATCAAGGGTTACCATACATCAGATTTTTTTGGATGTAACCTCTTTTTTGGTTGTTCGATCTCTGTCTGAGTGGATTTTTGAAATACAAACAATGTCCATGATTTTTTCTTGCTCATCCTTTCTCCTTGGTTTCAGAACTGGGTGGTCGGAGTGTGGAAGCTGCTGCCCAAGCACCTGGCTCTGAAGACAGTGCCATTACTCTGCAGCAGCGCAACATAGTAAGGTAGTGCCATTCTTGTTTTTGTGCTGCTGCTGGTCAGCAGCACTGTCTTTGGAAGTGGGTCCCCAGCAGCGCCCCACAACATCCCCCCCAGATTTAGTTAGGGGGTTTTATAGTGTAAGTCGTTGATAGGTTACAGGCCATAAATTCTTATTTATTGCCTTTGACCTGTACCTGATTTTTACTAAAAATACCTGTAACTAAACCCTAGCCTTAGCCATGAACGTCTATTCATTATCACATTCAGGAAAGCATTTTCTTAACGGAAACTGTCACAATAAACAGTAATTTTTTGTGAGATTTCAGAAAATGCATAATATTAATTTAGCAAGTCACCAAACCTCACACCATTACTGATACAATTAACAAAAAATATTATCAGTGTGAAAAAGATTTCAGAATTATACAAACAGAAAATATTAACAACCCATATTGTAGTCATATCCAGAGACCCCAATCTAAACTGGGGTTCCATTGGGCTAGGTGGACTCCTCTACTGACCTGCACAGATCTGTGAAGTAGTTACTATTAAGCAATTTGCTGAAATCATATTCTAGACAAGTGATTTGCAAACTGTGAGCTATATCTAGGAGAAGAAGGGAGGCAAGCAGCCATGCCAAGTGGCTTATGCCAGGGCTCCCAGATGGGGCAGGGAGGGAGCTCTACCTCCATCCTACCTATGTTTACACTATGGAAGTTTTCCAGGATAGAGGCATCCTGGAAAAACTCTGTTGTGTCCAGGGAACGTGTCTGCTCTTCTGCTTTTTCTTGCGGAAGAGCAGGTGCGCTTTTTCAGAAGCCCAGTCTTCCTCCTTCCACAAGGAAGAAGGGCTCTTCTGAAAGAGGAGGCTTTTCCAAAATTTGGCCCAGTGTATACCGGCCAAATTTCTGAAAAGCTGCTTCCGAAAAAACTATCGGAAAAAAGTATACAAATTGCAGAGTGCAATGTGCGTACCTTTTTCCGATAAAACCTTGTAGTCTAGACATACCCCACCTGACTCATCTCAGCAAGTCACCTAGCTCAGAGGTACTGCTAGCCCATTGCAGGCTCTACACAGGTATATTTTCTGAAGTTGAAGCCACGCCATGCAGGAAGAAGCCACATAACAGAGGTCAAGAATCTGTGACCTCTGTGACTAAATGAAGCCTTAATTAATATTGAGCTGTTTGGGGCCCTAAGCAATTGCTTACTCTGTTTATGCCTAACACTAGCATTAGCCTTGGCCTTGCAGTAATGAAGTTGGTGCTCCGGACAGATTCTGTTAAAGGTAAAGGGGTTTGGAAAAGTTTGTGCACTGCTGTTTTAGAGGTAAGAAGGAAACTAAAACGAAACTATAATAAAACTGTTCTCTATTTCAACATCCTTCCTGCAAAATGCAAAGGAATTCTGCCACACAGAATCAAAAAGCATAAATTAGCTCAGAGGGGACCTACTGTTTTCAAAAAAACTGAATCTGTCATAAAAAAGTTTTATTCCATTTCTTTTCTCACAAGCATTTAAGAGCACATATTTCCTTTGTAAGCCAGCACACTCATTTTCCATTTTTTTAATATATTTTCTTCTGCAAATCAGTATTAGAGCACTTTCTTAATCAGATAGTAATTCCGTCCTACACTCCACTCATAAACTAGTAAATAAAGCTTCCTGACTTAATAAAGAGAAAGGCTATTGAGAAATTTTCTTCTTTCTCTTCCTTTCCAACATCCCTGGACCTACATAATCTTCTCTGAGACATGGCTCTCTCTCCCAAACAAATCAGCAAGAATCTCAAGTTTTCCCACAAACTCCCACAGGAATGCAGTCAATGTCTGCTACACCACATAGTTAGTTGTAGCTATATAGTTTGGGATGATAATTATAAGGGTAGTTTTATATTTCCTGTAGGTAATAAGTACTGGGTTAAAGGATAACTATCATCAATGTGGTTCATTTTTGTATCTTTACACTTAGAATAAAGGCTGCTGTAATAATGAATAAGCTAAAAGCACTTTCTTTGCTACACCCCCTACTTCCTCACACACTTCAGATAGTGCAAATATTTAATTGTTAGCTTCTATGTTTTTACTCACAATTTGCCATCCTTGAAAGAACGAACTAGAACATTGTCCTTTTTCACTGCAATATCATCACTACAATCTGGACAAACCACCTACAAAAAGATAAGAAAGAGGTAAACATTTTAAAAATACCACATTTATAACACTTTTAGAAAGTACTTAGAGACGAATTAAGCAAGGTGCTGACCACCCTTAACTACAATTGACTTCAGTGGGAATTGACAAGGCTGAACAACTGTCAGGCTTTCACCTTTAGGGGCCAATCTTGCAAATATTCAGGAGAGGAAATCTCCTCTGTAAAAGTGTTACTAGAATGGAGCCCACAGTGAGGAATCTTTATTGTGCAAACTGAATTTTTTTAAAACTATCAAAAAATGTGCCAAGCAAAGACACTGGCACACATAACCAACTTTTAAAAATAAACCTAGCAACAGCATAAATATAATAGGAATTAGACCCCTCCCCCCCCCAGTCCTACAGCATCACAATCAGCCTTACCCAACTCTCACATACAAGGGGAAGGCCTTGCTCAATGCCAGGAAGGCTGGCAACTCTGGCTGTTATACACCTTATGGGAAAGGAGTTCCAAACATCTGTGGACCTAAAACAAAGTGCCATGCCAGCCACCCCCATCTGTTATACTAATCGAGCTTCAGTGCAGTCGACTCCATGGACCACACCTTGTACCAGGGCATCACAGAGAGCGAGACAATTTCTTAGATTAGTAGATCTCATGACATGTAGGACATTATAGGTAAAAGCAACATCTACAATCAATTTGGAAACCAACAGACAGCTGGTGCATGTTGAAGAGCACGGTTTTCATGTGCCCACAAATAGAAATACTGTTTGATAAACAGGACATCAAATTCTGCACCAGCTTCAGTTTGTGAATAGATTATAATGTAGACCCATGTAGAGTACATTACAATAGTCTTACTCAAGGTGAAAAAGGCATTCATGACTGTTGCTAGGCCCAAGAAACAGACACAATCTCTTGTCTGCAAATTGAAAAAGGCCATGTTGGCTATAGCTGTTACCTGATCTTCCAATAGCAGCCAGGAGTCTAACCAAACCTCCAGATTACACTCCTGGTTAATCAAAAGCGAAGTGCACACCCTCAAAAGAAGAAACACCACCCACACACTATCTCCTCAGGTTACAAACAACACCATTTCAGTCTTATCTGGATCTACTCAGCCAGCTAGGACTCTTCTACATTCTAATTTCCTCCAGACAATAAGTAATACAAATCAACAGCTCCAGCTGGGTCACTAGAGGGAGTTATAAAGCTGCAGGTAATCAGCAGACTGAAAATACGGCAACCTATTCCAGATCATTAATGTTTCCAAAGGTCAGGAAGGATGACAAGATGGAGTTCTATAGAACACCCTTTCTAAGTACACTCAGCTAGGTCAGATCAAAACTATACAAGTTCAACCTCTAGTATAATCCTTATCAAAATTAAATTAAAGGCAACATAGTAGGACTGCAAGCCAGAGTTCTCACTTCTGATCTTGGCTCTCTTACTCACTGAATAGGTCCTGAATCTCCCCCTACCTCAAAAGGAATGGTTTGAGAATTAAGGTTTGTGTAGTATCTTGACTGATGCTTCTATAATGCTATGCATAAAGATATTCCTTTTATTTTTGTGATCCAGGGAACATGTATTATGATACCACAGTATAACAGAGCAAAAAACACAAGCTGGGATGTGTATTGTTCAGCATATTAAGTATACACCTCTATTATTCACACCAATATATAGTCATTATTAACTATAGTGTATAATAAAACTAAGCCAAGTTCTTCTACAACAAAGTAATGTTATTTAGAAGATTAAATTTAAGGAGGCAATAAGCCCTTGGCTGAATAAACTGAGAAAATAAGCCCTTGGAAGAATCTTATCTTTTTGGCACTAACTTTGCACTATACACAATGTTCTGTGTATATTTATGGAGGTGGATAATTGACTACAAAGTTAACTTGAGGGTGGTTCCTGTTAATGCATGAAATACATTCTTTTTCTCCTCTCACCTCTATGCCACAGACTTCATGGTAAGAATGAGTCCCCACTGCCACAACTGAGACTAACTTTATTTTTAAACTACATTTTAAAAACTCACTCCAGTTAATTTGAGACAGAGTACGTTTCTGTAATTTGTATGTTACACATTTTTATGTTTTAACTATAAATTTGTGAGAATAAATAAGCCTCAATAAAATAGCGACGAAAAGGCAGCCGTGAGTTTATTAATCATTTGCTGAGCACCAACAGCATGCTCTATATTTGGCAGAAGATTAAGTAGAAAATGATATAGGAAACAAAAGAGCTAAAATTGGAGAATGAGTGGAAAGGTGAGCATCAGAACAAGTCTCATATCTTGTTTTTTTCAAAAGACAGTAACAAATAACTTGAAATATTATACTAAAATAGATTTGTTTGCCTTACATTATGAAACACAAACTTTAAAATCTAATTTGTTTTTGCTGTTTTATACTCTTTATTTACTTGGACATTCGCTGAGTTTGGACAATGAAAGAAGACTTCAGTTTTACTATTGAATTACAACATTAATGCTCTCTGTATTGCAGAGAGTTGTATAATGACAAAAGGGATCTTATTTCTAGTCATATTAGGTTTGGTGAAAAGAGTATAACCTACTGAAAAAAAATGTTCTTGTTTGCTCAAGGTGGATTAAAGCTTGAAGCAGTTATACCTACAACCAAGCAAATACTTCTTCTAAGATTAATTTTTTGATAAAAAGCCTTCTCTCTTTTATTTTCTGTAGGAGAGCTCAAGTAAGTTCAATAACAAGAAGATTGCTGTCTTATGAAATTTAATTGGTGTGATATTCTACTTTCTCACACTTAGAAAGTTTTCACGAAAGCAATTTGTGAGAAAAAGTAAGCTCCATACTTGAGGACAGGCTAGAGCTTCTGGACTACAGCTAGATTATGTACAAACCCTTCACATGTATTAGTCTGACATTGGCTTGCATGTAGTTTTGTGTAAAATAATATATACTGGCTAGAAGAGCACTAAAAGTCCTGAAAATAATCTGCCCCAAGCAAAACCATTCCATGGAAGTTTTCATTTTTCCAACTAAAGTAGAGATATTCTCGAGAATTTCTGCACAGTTCCAGATTGAGTAAGCACCAGAGGCAACACTATGTTACTGTTATGACCAATATTATTGGCTACTTGGGCAACAACCTGAGGGTATGTCTACACTTGCCCCCTAGTTCGGACTTGGGAGGCAAATGAAGCATACCAAAGTTGCTAATGAAGCGCGGGATTTAAATATCCCATGCTTGATTAGCATATTCACAGCCGGTTGCCATCTTAAAATGCCAGTCGCCTGATTAAACTTGCCGCGTGTAGACGTGGTAGTCCGATCCAAAACCCTTCCCTCAAATTAACTGTTACTCCTCGTGCAATGAGGAGTAACAGTTAATTCGAGGGAAGGGTTTTGGATCAGACTACCACATCTACATGCGGCAAGTTAAATCAGGCAACCGGCATTTTAAAATCGCCACCAGCCGCAAATATGCTAATCAAGCGTGGGATATTTAAATCCCGCGCTTCATTAGCAACTTTGGTATGCTTCTTTTGCCTCCCTAGTCCAAACTAGGGGGCAAATGTAGACATACCCTGAGAGATTAAAATTTTTTGCTGATTTTGGTCACAGTGGTAGAGAAGTTGTATTTTTGAACTATACTGCACTATTGAACAAACTTTGAAGTATGCTGTAGTTTTAAATAATGATCATCCTTCTGGTCTCTGTGTGAGAGAGAGAGTTATGTGGTGATTAAATAATATTGCTGAACTTCTGGATTTGTAATCTTCAAGACGAATATTCCAGAAAATAATTATTTTGTTTACCTAATATTTTCCAAGAAAAACAAATTCTAAGAAAAAGCAGAAAGAAACATTTCTTGCCTTCACCAAGTCCCTGGTAAGATTCATCATCACCAATCCAGCTATATTTGAAGATCTTAGCTTCCAGCTATCTACAGTAACAGTACTGTTGATTAGCAGATAAACCCAATACCTACTATAATCAAGGGAACATGTTGATCAGTTATGAGGGTGCCCAGGAAGTCTTTCCAACCAAACTGACACAAAAAGGTCTGAACTAATAGAACTGACTGCCTCAGGAGGTACTGGCCAGGAGGTGGGTGATAATTGTAGTTAAAACTGTGCTGGGTTAAGTAAAATGTTTTATTTCTTTGCTTATTTTTAATTTTTTATAATGCTGCCATCCCCTGACATGAATATCTCACTGCTAGATATTCTGCCTTTTTTTTGCTAGCTTTTGCCAGCTTTGATGACTCTCCCTTCCGAGCCTCCTCATCCCCACCTCAACAGGCAGTGCTGCACTACCTCAGAAAGCCACTGGACTGCACAGCAAGCCACAGGAGAAGGGGAGTAGCAAGTTTCGGAGTTAGAGCAGAGGATGACAGCTACTGCACTCACCAGAGACAGTTATCTGGGCTGATGGTGCAGTACAGCAACTTTTCAAAAAGGAGTGTATAAGCATCTTTGCTGAAAAGAAAAATAAGAGTCTTCAGCAAGACCGGCCTCCATGGCAAAGAGAAATGAGCAGAATACCTCACAGTGAAAAATTCATAGCCATGTATGAGAAAACCATATACTAAAATACACCAGCCAGATGCAAAAGAAGTTTCAGGTGTTTTCAGTTAAAAAACAGTTTAAAGTAAAAAAATTTAGCCAAAGGAAGTTTGTTAGTTAAGTGGACATTTCCTTGAAAACATGATAGTAAACTATCTTTATATTCAGCCAGAAAGATCATGGAAGAACAAAACAAGGTTACTCAGCTTATTTGGTTACTGAGTAGACAGTATCTTTTGCTTATATTAGCAGTCTACATAGAGACCATCACTATCTTAAAATAAATAAATTACTCTACAGCTCACTGATTGCTTTAGCACTGAAAGAGAAATAAGTATCTTGTGATTAATCATTTTAATAAGGGAATTAAGATTATTTTATTATTAATTTGCTTCGTTTGCATTTCTTAAATTATCCCTTTTAATGAATCTTGATATTGAATTAAAAATCACAGTACTCTATTAAAGCCTCACTGGTTATTTAGCAGTGAGCCCTAATTAACACCAGTTATTGATGTGAAATTAAGAAAATCAATAATTCTGATTGCTTGGAAGATTACAAACACATTATTTGTTTTTATTAGCAAACTTTTTGATATATATTTCCCTTGAACAATTATGATACTGTTCTATTTTAACAAACATATTATATTGCAGGGTACATGGGTTCCATGTGAATCATACATGACAAAGCAAAAAAGGACAATTACTATTCATTTGTTGCTTATAAAAGATTAAAAGCCTTTACAAAATATAAATTAAACACTTACCAAGGCTGGAAACCACAGAATTTTCTTTTTATCCACATTAACATAGTCTACACACACAACTTTTCCTAACAATTCATCAGTTTGTTTCCTATCATCTTCATCTTCATCACTGGATGAGGATGAAGATTCTTCTTCTGGGCTACAATGGGAAACAAGAGAGTCTTAAACTTTACTTCATGATAGTGTGTAGATGTATAACCTTCCAATCAAAGAGGACACAAAATTAACAGTATGAAACAAAATTAAAGCAAGGATAAGAGATTTTTTTTCCAATTTACTATAGGAAAATAAAAATAAAAAAGGCTCCACATAGTGTAACTACAAAATATTTTCAGGATGTAGTTTAAATCACCATGACATAAACACTCAAATCACGGATTTTATAAATCTTTAAATGCCTAATTTTTCCACAGAGATAAGGTGGGTAAGGTAATATCTTTTATTGGAATATCTATTAGTCAAAAGCAAGCTTTTGAGCCTATACAAGGTTGTTCTTCAGGTCTTGGAAACGTACTCAGAGTAGCAAAGCCAAACACAAGGTGGAACATATTGTTTAACATATTTAGTTAATATACATGGGAACTCCACAACTTGAAGATGAAGGATGCAAAACTTAACAGCAAACTTTGTATTTAGCTGTGACACTCAGAATGTGTTTCCCAGACTTGAAGAAGGCCCAAAACCCTGTCTCTTTCACCAGCAGAATCACACCCCATACAAGATATTACCTTACCCACCTTGTCTCTCTAAAGTCCTGGGATCAGCACAGCTATAACAATACTTCATTTTTCCAACTGTTACTCTCTCAGTTAAGTTAAGGCTGAACTGTAACTCAAGAGATCTTAGTTCTGGTCCCAGCTGGGACACAAACTTCTTGTATTACCTTGGGCTAGTTGCTTTCTGTCTTTATGCCTCAGTTTCTCATCTGTAAAATGAGGCTGATACTACTTTCCAAGCTCATAGGAGCTGTGAGGCTATATTAACTATGAAGCACTTAAAATACTCTCGTGATTTATACCATAGAACAGTTTTTTAAAATAATCAAATTCTTCGTTAGAATAGCCAGAGTTTCACTGTATGTATCAAAAGTACTAAATACTTGCTATTCAAAAGTACTAAATACTTGCCACTTTCTTTAATTTTTCCTCCTTTCTGAATGCTCTACCCTTCCACACAGCATATTACGTAATGCTTCTAGGACTTCCCATCCCATTGAAAATTACATTTTAGAAGTTAATGACTCTAGTTATGAACAAGGGAAAAGCTAAATATAAGCACTATTTTTAAAAAATGACTACTTAAATATCTTCTTACACAATTGTCAGAATGAAGATGACCCTACTGTATTCTCATGAAGCACATCTTTCTTAAGTACTACATTTATTTCAGAAGACTTCCAGCTCAGCAATTTTACTTTTTGAAAAAATAACAGAATGTCTACAAACGGAACCACAAGATCTTCTGAAATTCTAGATAAAACCTATTTCTATTGTAGATAGTTATTTTTCCCACTACTGCACAAAATGTTTTATTTTCTTTCCATGAAGATATCGCCAATTCCACAGTTCAAAATCTTCAGAAATCCCTCCCTACCCTCTCCCCTTTTTTATAGAAGGAAGAAGTACAGAGTAGCCTTTCTGATTATGGTAATGTCTTCAGTCAACAGCTTTACTGCAAAGCTTACTCCTGGGGGAATCCTATGCCAGTGAGCATATGCAGAATTTTATGTTCCTTGCAGATTTTTTTCCTCTGCAAAAAATACATTCTGTTGGAGACATGCTGCAATTACACCTTTTGCCCATCAGGGCTATTATGACACCATAAGAGAAGGCAGCCAACTCAGCTCACAGATAGAGAAGGGGAGAGACTACATTTCTCATAACACCATCCCCGTGGGGGCAAGTATTTTAAAAATAAATGACCAAAATAATTGCAACTGGTGTCATTATATTGTGTTATTTTGATAAATAAAATATGCAGAATTTTAAAATGGTGTGTGCAGCATTCTTAAATTTTTGGTGCAGAATTCTCTTAGGAGTAAAAGCTGACAAACGAATTACACAGCACAAAATACTGAATATTACTCTGTAGATAATATCCAGAAAGTCCAGTTACAATGCTAAAAGTGCAGTTAACTTGGGTTCATTACTGATAACTGTGTTAATAAATTGTGCTAATCACGAGAGCAGTTAACGCAAAAGAAAGAGAAATTATTCAACAAAAAAATTAATGTAATTTTTTGTATATCATGACTATTAAGGTGTCTAGTTCGATGGAAATTTGGCCACCATATTTGTAGCAGTTTATTCTTCAGTGTCACATTTGGTTGCAAACATAGAACCCACTTGAAGAGGGTGAACAATTTTCACCTATGGAAATAGAATTCTGTAAAGAATTCCTAAAAGACTGTTTTGGGAAGCTTAGAGGCTAAACAGATCTCATGTCAGCTAGAGAAAGCCTTTGTTCATACATAGACTTGTAACTGTTTAAAAATGGTTTCAAACAGATAGATCTCAACACGTTTTCAGCTACTTTATCCGGAATCTTTGCTAGTATTCTGCAAGATGAAAATCTATTGCATGATTTTTGCTTTCCATGTTCTTGTATTTTTTTTCTTTTTCAAAATTCCTGTTTTATGGTAGTGGGGGAAGAAGAGGACAGTGGCCCTGGGCCCTAGCAATTCAAAGGGGTCACGGGCTCCCTTGTCACTGCCACCACTACTGCAGTAGCAGCAGTGACTAGAGCCCTGGCCCTTTAAATCGCCGCTGGAATGCCATCTTGCTTGCTTCGGGATGGCTCTCAGGGTTAGGAGGGGCACACTTTGAGAGGTGCAGAAGGCTGGCTGCCCCTTCTGCCAAAGCCCATGCCCTCACCTCACCCTGCCCGGGGTCCACGAAGGCTGCTGATGCCCTTGCAGGGAAACTTATTTCCACACTTTCCCTTTGCCTTCAGAATATGTCACTATTCATACAAGTTTGCTAAGTATCTCAGTAATTTATAGTAGTCTGAAATATACAAAAACTGCTGGAATTAATGACATAATATGAGGAGGTAAATTAATGTAGAACTCAAAGAAATGATTGAAAAAGATATTTAACTTACATATGATTAGATCTCCTTCCTCTATTTGTTTTCTTTCCTATAACAGGAGTCCCAAAATGTTCAGGATTTGTGAGTGGGAGCTGATCTAATGTCTGTTGGAAAGATCATTAAACTCATTAAAACACAAACCAATCATTTTTCAAGAGTTGATATCAAGTCTAAGTTTGTATATATTTAACTAAACTTATTTTTTGGAACTGGAAAGTCTTCCTATTGACAATGCACTTTGAGCAAATATAAAACAATGGCCTTGTATTTTAGAAATTAACAATTCACAGCAACTAATTTCTGCCACACACCCATTCCCCCCCCCCCCCCCCCCCCCGCGCCCTTTGAAGGCCCTGTTCTGAGACCACTTATCAGGAAAGGGAAACTAAAACTCAGGCAGAGGGGCTGATGTAGCAGCATGAGATACTCTCTGCCCAATGGTAGATGATGCACATTCTGTTTCTAAAGCACCCTTACAGCCACGTCCCAATTATACATCTAAGCAAAATGGAAAAAATGTCCCTCATGTAATAACACTGAAATTAGCAAGGCAACCCAACATAGACCAGCAAAGCCAAATTAATTTAACTTTCTTATCAATTCATGACAAAATTTTGCACAACTATGTTCCTGCAGGGGTGAAGAACACACTCTGGCAAGAACAACATATTTCTCAAAGATTGTAAAACAGACAAATAATCATTTACAAAGGAGATACTGTCTGGAAATGCTAAATGAGAATGATATCTTAATTTAGGTCTTCTGTATGAGGCAGGACTTTGAAATGGAGTCTTATGGAGAAGTCATCCTCTGTTATCATTCACTGTTGTAAGTATTTGGTTGTTAGGGCACTTAGAGTGTTTTCTACTGGCACCCTTTATTTTTATTTAAATGCAAGTTGACATAGTTAAGGGGCAAACTGAACCTCAGAGCCCTTCTGATCACTCTCAAGTACAATCTCAAGTGACAGGCCCTATGTCTTGCAAATTACTTTAGATGGAGCCATGCAACCAACCACTCTGGGACAAGGTCTCTGGGCGATAGTGCCCTTTCCCAACCATGTTAATGTAACAGGCCCAATTGCAGTTGATATATATATAAGATCTTTTTTTCTTGGTGTCCAGGAGCTGATTAAAATGATTCAAGACAAATCTTCAAAGTTAAGATTTTTTTATTCCTTCCCCAATGACACAAAACACATAGGCTGCGTCTACACTGCACCCCTTTTCCGGAAAAGGGATGCAGATTAGACACATCGGAATAGCAAAATCCGTGGTGGATTTAAATAAATAAATAAATTTAAATATTCTAGTAGGAATAAGAGATCCTCCGGAAAAGGGCTCATTTTCCGGAGAATCACGTCTAGACTGGCACTTTTCTCCGGCTTATCCCCAAGCCGGAAAAAAGCGGCAGCCATGTAAATGCAAATGCCGCGGGGGATATTTAAATCCCCCGCAGATTTTGCTATTTCGATGTGTCTAATCTGCATCCCTTTTCTGGAAAAGGGGTGCAGTGTAGACACAGCCATAGATTAAAGGGTAAAAAGAATAAGGCACATGGATCTCACTTAAATCCTAATTCAGGGGTGGCCAACCCATTACAGGCAAAGAGCCAAAACAGTGTTGGATACAGCACAAAGAGCCAAGAGAAAAAAGTTGTTGGGGGGAGAAGGGGGGGGGGGGGGGAGAGCCCCAGATGCCATGTTTGATGGAGCAGCAACAACAACAACAAAAAACCTCCGGTTTGTCTTTTTGGCCACATCAGGCTCCTATCGACTAGCACCATCTTGCTAGCACCATGCTTTGCCGCGCAGGATGGCTACCCTGCCCCGGTGAGCATAGTGGGCCATTTCTAGGGGTGATGGGGCAGCTTTGCGAGCTGCCCTTTAAGGGGGGGAAGAGCCACGTGCAGTTTGCGAGCCGCGGGTTGGCCACCCCTGTCCTAATTTTCCTTTCCAGCTTTTTAAGTTCCCCTCACTCCAGTAGGAATGTAAGCGAGTAGTCGAGTATACTATTCACAGATAATCCTAGGCTTATTAGTTAATCTTCTTGACTACTTGCATTTCCTGCCCCCATTGCTGCCTCTGTATCAGCAAGAGGGGGAGCAGAAACCGGTGCTGGGGGGAGCTGGCTTAAGAGCTGGTTCCCCCCAGCACTGGGTCTGCAGTGCTGCCTGCCCTCGCCCTGCTGCTGCTGCAGCAGTGTGTGGGGAGGGGAAGCCAGGGGAGGCTGCCGAGAAGCAGATTCTGCCTGTGGCGGGCATAGGCATGCCATGGATAGAGGCTGCTCTGCCTCCCATGGAGCAGCCTCTGTCCGCAAGGAGCTGGGACCACCCTCCATGGACAGAGGCTGCTCTGTGGGAGGTAGAGCAACCACTGTCAATGCGGTGCTCGGGGACACATCCCAGAGAGGGACTGCTTCCAACCAGTGCTACTGCATCTGTATCAGGCAGCCAGTCCATGAGGGGAGCTGGTTTTTAAATACACAGGCAGAAGTGCAGCGTGGTAGGGGGCTCCCCGGGAGTGGGGCCAGATTGCACTGGCTGCCACCCTTACCCCCAGGGAATACAGAATAGTTGACTAACCACAAAGATTTCATGTGGTTACTCTACTATTCAATTAACCTATAGCTAACATCCCTACACTCCAGCCAACATTTGTCTACAGCTTGGAATAACAGACTGTGCACTTGCAGCAGGCTGTTTCTGTGTGCCTCCTTGCCAGCCTATTAGCTGCTTCTGGCCACTCACACTACCCTCATCTTTTTCTATGTTCCCTTTTCTCTCTCTCTCTTTCTAGCCTTGACAAAAAAAGCTATGTCACTAAGTCTGAGGTGAAGTAAACCTCTTGTTTCTGAATATTCCTTGATATGCCTCTTATCTAGGCCATTATTACAGCATTCCTGACTGGTTTCTTTAACCCCCTTTGATTTAACTCCATAACAAATAACTCATCAGCTACATTCTAAGTACACACAAAGGCATGAAACATTTTAATAAAAAACAAGACATATTTCCCTCAGTTACAATTTTGTTCAGAGTTGCAAATATTTCAGAATTACGAACAACCTCCATTCCCAAGAAATTTGTAATTCACGTTCTACTGTAGTTTAGACACAGTCTAAATGCTGAAGAAAGAGGTGTAATTTTAATTTCCAAGTAACTGTAAAGGAATATGCATCATGAACTAATTAGTGGAAACACAGACTAAACACCCCAATGACTGCAAGTTAATGGGAAATCAGTGATTTTTGGCTAAACACCAAGTGCCCAGATACCTGAAAAAGGACTGGCAAAATGAAAAGTAAGAGTGGTTACCTTAAAATTAGGTTTTTGCAAATAAGATACAATAATCTCAACTGACGGACTTTCTTGTTCAGACAGCAGAAAGTAGATTAATCTATATAATAATGTTGGCCAAAAATTTTCAAATCTGGATTACTAAAGTTAGGCGCCTAACCAATATATATATAAAATCAACCCCATCTTCAGAAGCACTGAACACCTGCAAAGCACAAAAATTCAACAACTGCAAAGATGCTCCTCATCTTTGAAAACTAGACCACTTATAGTTAAATCCCTATTTATGTGCTTAGGAGCTTAATGTTAGGCACACGCTATGAATATAGCCCAAAAAGAATTTTCCTTCTGAGCAGAACACTTTCTCAAACAGCTCTTTGATAAGTTAACATGCTCATGTATATTGGTCCATCTGCTTGTCTATCTGTTCAGACAGACTTGTGTAATAATCAAAAATAAAAGTCTGACTTCACACTGTAATTGTTTAGAAAACTGTTGCAAGCATTTGTATAATTTAGAAGTAATTAGTCTGTAGGCTATAAAGCAAACAAATATGAAGAGATTTTTTATTTCTGGAGGGGCAAACCTTTCCTCAGAGTAACAGGTGACAAGAGGCTATTATCTACCTAAAACAACAGCACACTCATATATCTGAGATTTCAAATTTATTAGCTAGTATAACACTTACAAATTAAACATTAGGAATTTGCATCAGCTCCCATTAAAATATAATTATGTGAGAAGATACAAATAATAAATTGTGTCATGCATTGCACTGCCCTTTTTTTCAATCAATGCTTATAGATAAATCTAATAAAAATATTTATAGTAAAAATAATTTAACTCATCAAGCAATATCACTATTGAGCCCCATTACACCAAAAATAAATATAAAGTGTCAATTTTGATGGGCAGCTTTTAGTTTGGAGAAGTTACACTCAAATCTTATTTATAGCTGTAAAGCAATGAGCTAGACTTTGTGGATTACCACTTTAGCAGTTTCAATAGAGTTAACCTTTGAAAATCTGAGGCACTAATTTTATTGATGAAATTGGGATGAAAGGTATTTTTTTTTATTTTTTTTTAAATATAAAGAGTCATGGAATTAAGATGTGTTCATTGGGACACCAATTACTTACCTCACTTTCAGCAAAATGTCTTTCTCCTTTCAGGCAAAGAGAAGAGCGTCTAAGAGTCTTCTCATCCCCATCATCAAATACTGTCACCATGGGGAAAAAAGGGAGATTATTGGTTAATAAACTGAAAAAAAACCAACGTAACCTGGCCTCTATTTTCCTACTATAGAAATATCGTTGGCTCAGCTGCCTGAATATTCTTCCTGTTTGAAATCTAGTATTCTCTGTGACAGGCCACTGAGAACCATCCTTTCTGTATTTGACACCTCCACCCCAGTTTCATCACTAAGAGGGAGCACCAAATTAAATGGTGAACTGTACTTTTTTTTATAGTTCTAGGAATATTTCAGGGAACTAGGGGATTGAGATCAATTATTATTCTAAGGAACTTTAGTAGCTGAACTATATCCCCCAAACCTGCAACATATTTGTGTTTTCTTTCTTGACTAAAGTTGATAGCAGCAGGTCTCCTAACATAGCTAGAGACAGTAAGCACTGCTGAACTTTCTTATATAATCAGGTCCTTTTATCCAGATAGATCTGCCCTCTCCAAACTGCAAGGTGATTACAACAGGAGTAGTTAATGCCTAAACAGGAGAAAACTGTCTGCAGTATGACCAGAACTTGGTAGGTACCTGCAACATGTACCCTGGACAGTTAGACTCTGTATACTGTACTGTCTGTAGACTAATTTGTTTATCTCCTCCCCAACCCTTGGCTGAGAGCATCCTCATAACAGAGAACAACTTCCTTTTCTTTTCTCAAGCCATGTAACAACATGAAATCCCCATAAGAGGAATGTCTTATCTGGCCAAAAATCTTGTGTGATGTGTAGAAAGCAGATGCTAGCTCTGCCACAGGTGCATATTCTTCTCCTTCACCTCAAGTAAAAACCTTAAAAATATACCAGCAAGGCAGGCTTCCCTGTTTTCTATTAGAAAGATGTACAATAGTGTATTGCATTAAAAAAAAAAACCTTGTACTGAAACGGAAAATTTCAAAGAAAACCAAGACGTCAAGATTTCAGGAGAAGTCACTGAAATCCAAATCAGCTATTCCAAGATCTTAGAGAAAGAATAAACTTGCCCATCAGGCTTTTTCCTGAAGATGTAGAACTCTATGCAAAAGCTCTGGACACCAAGTAAGCCCGGTGCCTGTACATACACAAATAATGTTACAAAGACAGAAGTGCATGACTTAGTCCTTGACCATAGATCAATAATATGGCTTTAACTATACATTGGTTAGGGATATAATAGTATAGCTGGTTAACTGATTAACCGATAAGCCAAAGCTTATTGGTTAATACTACCAACTACACACATCCCTCCCTTCCCCCTTCCCCCTCTTTTTAACTTAAAAAAAACTGCAATCGGAGAGTCAGTCGGTCTCCCCCAATTTTGCTGTATTATGGACTGCAGAGAGGAGGGGACAAGACTCTTAATAGCAATAATAACTAATAATACATTAATTGATGCTATTTATCCCATATTTTGGGTTGTGTTAAGGAGAGCTTTTATTCCTGAGACCTGAAAAACTGGTTTTGAATCACTCTGTTCTTCCACCTTTCATAGACTGGTTGACGTGCCATGGAAACAGCATTGAAAAGCCAGGCCCATCTGAACTGGACATATGGAAAACAAGTTTTGCTAGAGCACTTGGAATAAGTCTTCAGAAAAATGTTTTAGAAATTGATCATGTAATGGAAAAAACTAAAGGACAAGTCAATACTGTTGAGTGCATGTTTACAGGAGCTATGATAATTTCCTCAAGTAAAGGTAAAGGTAAAAGAAAAAGTTAAGTACTACCACCTGTTATTGCAGTTGTTGTAACACTTAAATCACCATGAGTTATTTCTAACTACTGTCAAAAGCAAGTACAATACAACATATTAGATATTCTAGTGTATACATTAACAGTTCTCAAACAAGGACCTACTGTACCACATCTAAACCAAAACTATTTGGTCTATCACCTTCATAATTTTTCAGGGTAGTTATATTGGATTCTTATTTTGATTAAACCAACTTACACATGTACCACAGTTTGAAAAATGCTTTTCTAGACTAATAAAACCACATGAATCTCTTTAAATATGAGATAACTCAACTTTGAACATCTTTGACTACTGGTCTAGTGTTTACCTATTTACAGTTTTTGTTGTTGTAATTTTCTATATGGTGCCAATCCTACAAAGGACATGCTTAGCTTTTACATAGTTCCATCGACTTCAAATATACACCTGCAGTACATAAAGTATGAGGTTAAGTCTGTCCATATGCTAGTATCAAATCTAGGGATGTAAGCATCTAGTCTCTCAACTAGTCGTTCCCTCTGCCCCTTACTGCTTCTATCAGAGGCAGTAAGAGCGGGGAGTAGGACCTGGTGCTGGGGTGAGCCAGCTTAAAAGCCTGTTCCCCTCAGCACCATCTCCACTGGGGTTGTTGGGCCTGGGCGCAAGCCCAGAATCAGCTGATCAGCCAATAAGCTCTTAATACATTTTAAAAGGCTAAAGCTCAGCAGGGGAGATTCAGCGTGAACTGGGATAGCTGATTCCTGGCTCACACTGGGTCCCCACAGCTCTGCATCAGCCTTTTAAATGAATTAAGAGCCAGCAGTCTCTTAAACCATTTAAAAGGCTAAAACACAGAAGGAGGGACCCAGTGCAAGCAGGGACAGCTGATTCCCAGCTCATGCAGGGTCGCCTCCGCTGTGCACCTGCCTTTTTAAATGTATTAAGAGCTGACAGGATCTTAATACATTTAAAACGGAGAGCCACAGCAGGGTTACCTCTGGGCACAGGAGCTAATTCTGCTGCGACTCTCTGCTTATTGACTAGTCGATGGAAAATCCATCAACTAGTCAATTAAACTAAATTTAACATCCCTAATCAAATCATCTCAATGAAAGCATACAGCACAAGGAACATTGTTAAACAACTGCTTCTTCAGATACAATGCCTTGTTTTTATTAAATACTTCTCAGTGAGAATATTTTCATAACCAAAGGTAATTTCCTAAATTTAAAGTAAATCAAGTGTCATTAATCTTTGGACAAGTGGTAAAAATTTTCCAAGGTGTACTTTCCAGTTGGAGGAGAGAGTTATCCACTTCTCTTACCTACAGTATACCAACTTGCATCTGTTAATTTGTTTATGACTGCTTCCTGGTAAGTTCCATCTGGATTCTTTACTTCTACAACAGATCCTACCTAAAATAATATAAAAGCAACTTAATTCATCTTAATTAGTACTGTAAAAAGCATTTTAAATCAACAAATCTTAATCAGGATAATAAAAATACTTTGCTTAGAAGAGGTGCAACATTGTGTTCCTCAGGTGCACTGAATTTTTACAGTTCTACACAGTTAAATATAGTTTACCTTTGCTCAAATTACATCTGTACATTTGTTAATTATTTTTCCAAACCAATCCAGATAACTCAATATGGTTTATTCTTTGCTGCCAGCATGTGAGGAATAAGAACTGATTTGAGTGATATCATTCTCTTGTAATAACAGCTCACCATTTAAAATCATCCACCTGAGTTTCAGTCACTGTTGTTTTTGAAAAAAGCAACACCTTACTTTCAGGCCAAAAAGCCTATCAGGTATGCATTGTCTACTCACAATTCCTTCATCTCCAGAAGAAAGGAAATATGAAGATTAAAACACCAAGAGCAATATAAACCTATTCTCCTCACTACACTTTGCAAAAGACAAATCATGTCAACCATTTTTGCTTTGCACCTTCTTTCAATACTGTTTCTCTACTAATGCCTTCTGTCTACTTTTATTTTTCCCTTTTCTATCCTATCTGCTTCTGTGTCAGGGAGGGATGTGTAGGCCTTATGTGGTAAGGAAAGCAGTAGTTTTCCTTTCTTCATACAAGCTACAGTTAATTGGAAAATCTGAGCCAGTAGGATCTTAAAAAAAAAAAAAAAGAAGCTGTCACTACTAAAGGCTTCCAGAGGAAGATTATCGGAATTGGTATGTGAAACCTAAAGTCCCTATAAACTGGCTCATACTGAAATATTAAAGCTGAAAGAACATGACTAATAGATATTTTATGTTTTGACACATTCTTGTACTTCAACTTTTGCAAGTGGTCATAGCTGTACCTCGTACAAAAGTCCCATCCCTATTAGGGATGTCAAATTTAGATTAATTTACTAATAGAATAGTCAATGGGATTTCCATTGACTATTTGATTAGTCTATAAAGGCGCACTCGCCTTAGAACTGGAGGAAGAGCCCTCCTGGGTTCTTGCTACAATTCAAAAGCAGAAGCCCCGCAGGGAGCATGGGACTTCCTTTTGAAATGTACAACTGCCCCACTGGGCTCTTCTACATTTCAAAAGTAGAATCCCGGAGCCTGAACCTTTGAAATGTACAGAGCCCCAGTGGGGCTCTTCTACATTTCAAAACCAGAATACAGCAGAAGTGGCACAAGTGGAGACTGATTCTGTCCCTGCTTGCGCTGTTTCCCGTGGAGACAGTGCTGGAGGGGACGACGACCAGCTTTTAAGCCTGCTCCCACCAGCACCAGCTCCTGCTCCTCCCCCTTGCTGCCTCTCTCTGATAAAGGCAGCAAGGGAGAGGGGAGTGATTAGTCACATGACTAGTCAACTATCCGATACGTTTCTGCTTATCAGATAGTTGACTAGTCTCTTACATCTCTAATCACTACAACGTAAATTAATTCTTCCACTATTACAGAAGTAACTTCCAGTAACAACTGAGTAAACTGAGTAAAACAGTCAACAAGATCTATTTCTTTCAATTCCTTGCCTGCAGCGTGGAAGCACTCAGCATGTCTTGTTGCACTGTTCCATTTTTAAAAATTCAACTGACCAATGTGTCATGTTCACCTAGAATTATGGACCTGGGTCCTCTTGCAAAGCTGTTGACTAATATATGATCATTTGTAAACCATTTGATTATTTTGTTTCTGCATCATCTTTAGCCAGGAAACTAGCTAATTTCCTGACATGCAGCCACTGAATGGTATCTGAGACTTTTTCAATGTTTAAAAACATTCAATTTTTGTGACATGTCAATTCTCAATTATGGCTCAGTGTATGTGTTCAAAGGTTCAGCAACATTGGGGCATAAGCATATTAATCTTAATTCTTGCCAAACTAATAGGACTCACCCATCTTAAAAACTGTGATTAAACTTTACTTATTTTTGTAATCAAGAGCATTTAGGGCTGAACTAAACAAAGTTGATACAGGTACTTATATCTGTAAGGACAGATTTAAACTAGTGCAAATGCCGGTGAATACTAAAAATTAGTTTATCATCGATTTATCAGTTTAGCATTTCTTGATCTAGCATAAAGTTAAATCAACATAAACAAGGGTTAATTTTTTTAAGAGTGTCCACACAGGCATTTGCACCAGTTTAACAAAAAAAGTCTCATAAGATAGACCAGTGCAGATTTGTTTGGATAATCTTTTGTAAAGCATGAAGTGGTAAACTAATAGGTGTGGCTCTAAGATTTTCCAGGGAAACAGGGACATTTCTTATGTCCTTTAGGAGCCCACATAAAAAAGGAAAATGGGTATGTGATTTGACAATTACTCCACTGATGGTAGGAAGGCACCAGCACTTCTGTAAGATTAAGAACTATAATTGAGGAACGAGATTTGTTTTCTCCCCTTCTGGCAGAATAGAAACTAGGCTATAACTACTTTATATTCAGGGTGATAGTCAGTTTCTCGTTAACCATCTCCCTTTACTAAGCAGGGAATCTGCTAAATAAATGACCTTTACACCTCGCCACTCTAACCAGGCAGTGCTGGGTTTTGCTCTTTAAAGCAGCAATGGAACAGACTTATGTCATGGCAGAACTCGTATTTCCAGACCAGCCACAGATTTCCATATCATAACCTATACATTTAAAAACTCTAAATTCTAATCCCTACAGAAAGACTTCTATCTGGTTAACTGGTATCTCCAAAAAGGAAAATATTTATGCCTATTTAAGGTTATACTATCAACAAATTTAGATAACAAATTACTTGGAATTCTACTGAAATACAAAAAATGTATTACCTTTAATGGGCCCTTTATGTGGTCATCCTGGACTTCCACTGTTGAGGAATCATGTCTAAATGTTACCTAGAAAATATAATTCAACTAACAATCACTTGATACAGTGGAACAGCATAAATACATGAAAGCATAAGTACTCCTTTTTCTCTTTCTCATCTTATGTTCAACCAATGTCCCATAACTGTTCAATTAGCTGAAACTCTGTCACTCAGATATTTGTGTTACAAGATAACTTCAAACACTCCCAAGAAGTTATTTTGAAAGTGATCTTAATGCAGAGAAACAATGTTTAAAAAACAACAACTTTGCATAAAGATTTTAACTGATACAATTTTAAATGGTTGATCAGTCAAATAAGAGAATAAAATCATATTGAGACCCAAAACAGTCCTTAAAAACAATGGTTCTAGTTAAATGTATAACTTAAAAACAAAACAGCTTCAGATTGTGCGCCCCTGGCCTCAGTCTGTGGTTCTACAATCTCACTTTTTTGCCCTTTCCCCGTTGTTGAATGAAAGACACATGTAAAACAGAGGAAACTGTGCGGGGAAGTGGTAAAAGTGCCTATAGACAATATGTCAAAATGTGCAAAAATGAAGAAGCTGAACTGAATTCTCTAGCCTCTCAGTTGATGATCTGAAGTGTACTTGTAACAATAGGTCAAATTTCAGATGTGTCTTAATTTGTCATTGTCCCTTTCAAGACAAATACAAAAGCAGAGTTCTTGGAGGACTGTTGGGTGTAAGGCAACAATGCTTCATTATATGCATGCATTCATACTTGTCCAGGAGAAAAAGTCTTAGGCTATGTCTACACTGGCAAGGTTTGGCAACGAAAGTGCTGCCACCATGAAAGGGTTGCCAAAAGTGAAAACCGTTCAAATAGTTTTTTCTGACTCCCATTATCGACATTTCATGGCCATATTGCTAGCTCTGTTGACAGATAGAGCAAAGCAACATGGATAAGCATTCCATAGTGCAGTGCTGTGGGAAGGCAGAGCTGATCCCTGCACTTCAGGTGATTCCCTCATAGCTGTGTGAGATTTCTGAGCTAAGGAATGTCAAAGCAGCACAGCAGTCTCTCTAGCCCTCCCCCTGTGGTAGCAGTCTGTTGGCTGCTGCGTTCCTAACAGAGCAGAACAAGAGCATTCCAATTATTTGTTCTTTATTTGTTCCTCAAACAGATCAATTCAGCTGTCAGATACTTCCTAGAGCTTAGAAAGGGAGAGCTTTTACACGTGCCTATAGAACAGCAAAGATCACAAAACACTGAGTACAGCTATCAGGACACGTATTGTGGGATACTGGTGGAAGCCAATTCTTTAACAAAATACAAAGCAGAATCCACATTGGATCTTTGTCCACAAAAAGTCTCTCACAGGGCTGGAAGTTTTTTGTCACCAAAACTGGGTATTTTTCCTGACAAAAGTCGCATTGCAGGGTAAACATGGGTAAGCTAGAGTTAATTTTATAAGCGGGGAACTAGGGAATCATGAGTAGTGCAGTTTTCTTAACTGCAAACACTTACATTTAAATAAACTTTAGAAGCACAGAAATGTATAATTCAGGTAAATCAAACTATTTTGCATTCTGACTCTTCCCACTGAGTGTCACTGAAGTGGTACATTTATACTAAGCACTCCTCTGTATTCATACCATAATACTACTATTATAATCTTTGTACAAGATATGCTTTGAGGTATCATTCAAAAATTAGTAACTCTCTGATCATTAGAATTCTTGCATAACATATGTATGCTGTAAGTATTAAGAGGTATGAACACATGGTAGAATTATGACTAAAGTGTGTTTTAAACCAGGCATGCCAGGACGAGTTGGTAAACAGGTCCGCACTAAACAAAGAAATGTGTTTTTTCCACTTGGGAATTACTTCCCAAGTACTTTGAAAGACCACAAAAATGTACTTACATATTGCCTGAGCAGACCCATCAAGCTAACAAGAGATGGAAGCAAACCTAACAAATGGGGAGGAGACAGTCTATACCCAGCTGAAGAGAGATGCTTGGTCTCGGTTTTAACCCAGAATATTATCACGCCCCTTCAAAAAAGTCAATGAACTTTGGAAGATAAGCAAAGACCAAAGCCATCTTTATCATCCATCACTAGAGAGACACAAGGGAACAGAACTTGTATGAACTGAGAAAGATGGGTCTTTCAACCAAAGGTGGTATGAAGTCACTGGAACTGAATAGAGGTGAGAAACCTGGTTAGGTGAAGATCTTTTCAAATAGAAAGGCAAGGGAAGTCAGTCCCTTGTGGTTTTGTGGAAGACTGGTGAGAGAAGCTATGTGCACAAAGCCTGTACACCTTGCTAGAATAAAGTTTTAGACTTTTAGGTGCATGTTCTAATTGGGAATAGGGCATTGTAACCCTTTCTAACTTTATACCTTTTATTTGGAATCACTTCACTTATGTCCTGTTATTAAATTTTATTTTTACTACACACCAACTCAGTGCACTATTTAAATGAAGAGGTGTTATTTATCCCCAATTAAGTTAACGAGCAGCGATATGCTCTTGTGTTTTCAGAGAAATAATATGGTTTATTTGTTCCTTTAAACCAGGGCTACTTAACCCATTTGTTTGCAGTCTTTGTTGCAGTTTGGGTTTACATGGGGCTCAACACGCAGCCCGCAGGCGGGAGCCAAAACCAAAAAAGGAGTCAATATAATGGTTGTCTGTTGATATGCATTTTAGTAGTTAAATTCCTGGACTGTCATTGCTCAGTAAAAGTACCGTCATATGGGTGGAAGTTGGGTAAATATTGCATTTTAATAATATCAGCAGAACTGCTTTAAATATGTGTTGTATATTCTTGCTTTAATCTTTATACAGGCAGTCCCCGGGTTACATGGATCCGATTTACATCGGATCCCTACTTACAAACGGGGTAAGGCAACCCCGCACTAGCTGCTTCCCCTCAGCAGACCAGGGAGACGTGAAGCTAGCGTGTGTCCCTCCCCCCGCCCCAGCAGACCAGGGAGGCTACCAGACATAGGAAAATGAAGCGGCGATTTAAATAATCGCCGCTTCATTTAAATTTACATGGCTGCCGCGCTGAGCCGACAAACAGCTGATCAGCTGTTTGTCGGCTCAGCGCGATAGTCTGGACGCGCGGGTGTCGACATCAAAGGTATTTGTCAACCACCCAGGTATGCCTCCTGGGATGAGGTTTACCTGGGCGGTCGACAAATACCTTTGATGTCGACACCCACGTGTCCAGACTATCGTGCTGAGCCGACAAACAGCTGATCAGCTGTTTGTTGGCTCAGCGCGGCAGCCATATAAATTTAAATGAAGCGGCGATTATTTAAATCGCCGCTTCATTTTCCTATGTCTGGTAGCCTAATCTACATGCCTCTGGCGACAGAGGCATGTAGTCTAGACGTAGCCTAAATGGGACCACAGGAAACTTGGCCACTCCCATGAAAAATAGACATCCAGCTAACTAAAATCATTCTGGCTGACAGATATTTCTGGATAAGAGAGTTCTGGGATTACAGAGATTCAACCTGTACCGGGGATAGGGTGAAGGGAGAACTGTTATATTAGCTGGGTTAAATTAAGTTCATGCCCATCGTTATCTACGAGGGGCAGGAAATGAGCCAACATCTCCGTTCCAAAAACCTCTGCTTCCTGAACCATGAAATTTTCTGCCTCCTACACATTTTAGAAGTTCAAACTGTTCAAAATCTCATCTGTCTCCCATTGCAATTTCTGTAATACAACTGTACTGTTAAAAACCTTTAATACCCGTAAGACTTGGGGGAAGTGTAAAACTAAGACATTCCAAAAATGACTTCTCTATCACTAACAGGAAATAATGAACTGATTATTTGCTTTAATATTTAATTCAGTTTACTGAGTTAAGTGGAAGGTAATGAAGAAATCATGGTTCTTTGCTGAAGAACTTGAAGTGGGTTAAATTCTTGTGGCTTTTATATACGATTTTTTTTATACAAAACAGTATAACTACCTCTAGAAATACACCAGTCAATTACATGGAGTGGAAGTGAGGAGCGGCTAAAGCTACTTATAATATACTGTGAACATCACTTCTAGTCCTGAGAAGCCTGTTGCTACCTTCCTACATGAATTATGTAAAACAGATTATGCTGATGACATTTAAATAGAACCTGCAAGCTAAAATTCATGTTATAAAGATAATTTTGATTTCTTTGGAAGGAAGATGGAATTGCTTAAAATGAAGATGACTCCCTTATGTGTAATCTGAGACTGGAGCTACAAACAACTGGGGGTAGAGAAATATCCAGCAAGCAAGTTATCAAAACATTCAGAAGGAGTCAGTAGGTGGTGAAAAATTCCCATATGGACAGTGTCAGCTGGAAATCTTGAAAAATCAAGACCATGCCAAAAAAAGTTGAGTAATTTTTAGGGAAAACTAAGGGGTCACTGTTAGATTAAAGAACTTTTTAAATTCCTTATTTGTTAAACATTTCAACTTAAAATAGACTTAGGAACTTTACTGTTTTTACTTTAGTGTACTTGAACTTCTTGTTATTAAAGTAGAACTTAGAAGCCCAAATAAGAACTGGAACACTATTGTACAAGACTGCATGAATGGGTAGTGAAGAGACAGTGACTGCCCCTAGGAGCTTACAATTAAAGGTAAGTTAATATAGGTCAGACCTCCCAGTCCAGCACCCTCAGGATCTGACCTGACCAGTCCCAGATGAGGAATTTTGCCAGACCAGCAGAGGTCATTTCTGGACCCCAGCCACCAGCTCTCCTGTCTTGACCACCCACTTCCTGCTGGCGCTGCCGCCCTGCCACGCCATTGGGCAGCCATTGCTGCTGAAGCTCTGTGACCTGCTACCACGCTGAGGTTCTAGGTCCTGCTGGGCAGACACACATGCTGTGGTGGGGCTCCAGGCCCCGCAGGCCAGCCGAGCGCGCCACACTGGAGCTTCGGGTCCCGCAGAGCAGCCACGCACTGCAGCTCCCAGCTCCTCTGGACAGCTTCACACCGGGTCTCCCAACCCCGCTAAGCAGCCCTGCTGCCACGCACTGGGCAGTCCCCCACCATTTTCTCGCTGCGGGCAGCCCACTGCCCTGCTGGCCCCACAGAGATCCATGCCGCTGGCCTTCCACCAGAACTCTCTGGTCCTGCAATATCCATGCCAGACCATGGATGTTGCCAGAACAGAGAATCCCAGTTAAGAGAGTTTCAACCTATACATCTATTTATAGTAAGTTTCCAGTCTATTTCACTTTACAGTTTTTATGCTTTAGCACAGCGTAGTAGTGCAGCTGTAGGCAGCGAAAACTGTATAAAGCTACCATTCAATGAAAATGCTACTTAGTGTTAGTAGCTATTTCTCAAGGAATACTGGAAATCTTGCAGAAACTATAAGCTTGTATTTTTGTTTTACACTTAACACAATTTCTGTACTTAATTATATTTAATAGTTTTAAACTCAATGATGTTGGTAAAGAAAAAACTCATCAAATGCTATTTAAAAATAAGATTACTAGAATAAAAAATATAAGAAGCCTTTAAGTAAGTTAAAAAAAAACCAACTGAGTCTAAAAAGTGATCTGTAACTATCATTCCATTATATGTTAATCATAAAAAACTTATGAGAGGAGTTCAGTCCTTCCCACAGGAAATAAAGGCAATGGTAGCTCAGGGAGTCAGGGCAATACTTGCCCTCATACGTGCTGTAGATCTTTTTAACCACAAGATCACTTTTTCAATTAAAGTGCAATGTAAGATCTACCTCAAACCCAAATACCCTTTCCCCACTTCCTTCCCACCCTTTCTTTGAGGCCCTGCCCCTGCTCCACCCTTCTCTGAGGCCTCACGCTGCTCACTCCATCTCCCTTTCTCCCCCATCCTCACTCACTTTCACCAGGCTGGGGTAAAGGGTTGGGGTGCAGGTTCTGGTCTTGGGCCAAAGAGTTTGGAGTGTGGGAGGAGCTCTGGGCTTAGCACAGGGTGTGGGATTGGGGTCCAGGAGGCGGGGTTCAGGGTGCAAGCTCTGGGAAGGAGCTTGGGTGCAGAGGAACTCATGTCTGGGGCAGGAAGTTGGGTGTAGGAGGTTCAGGGATGGGACAGGGGTTCAGGAAGCAGGCTCTGGCTGGGCACCATTTAACTGAGATGGCTTCTAGGTGGTGGAGCAGTGGGCTTAAGTCAGGCTTACTCCTGCCCTGGCCCTGCACCACTCCTGAAAGCAGGTGGCATGTACAGCAATAGCTCCATGTGCTGCCCCTCATCTATAGGCACTGAGTCCACAGCTTCTACTGGCTACAGTTCCCCATTACTGATCAATGGGAGCTGCAGGAGTGGTGTCTGCAGGCAAGGACAGTATGTGGACAGCAGGTGCTCTGCCTCTCTCAAGGGCTGCAGGTGCAAGCAGTAAAAGAAGTAACAACAACCCCCCCACGTGTGTTGGGTCGGGAGATGAGTGAAGGACAGGGTTTGAGTTTGTGAGAATGACAGACACACACAGTGCGTGAGAGTAACAGAGATTTGCATTGCCAGGCTCCCTCCACCCCTTCACTCTGGGTGTGTCTAGACTACAGGGTTTTGTCGACAAAAGTGGACTTTTGTCGACAAAACTATACTTGCGTCCACACTGCCTTTGAGTTATGTTGACATAACGTCGACAAAACTCAGCAGTTTTGTCGACGTATGTAAACCTCATTCTACGAGGAATAACGCCTTTTGTCGACAGAGTTCTGTCAATAGAAGGCATTATTGCATCTACACTGTCCTTTGCGTCCACACTGTTATGTCGACAAAGCGGCTTGCTTTGTCGACAGAACTGGATGTAGTCTAGACGCTCTACGTCGACATAAGTTTTGTCAACAGATTCTGTTGACAAAACTTATGTCGACGTAAGCCTGTAGTCTAGACATACCCTCTGTGTGGAGATAGGGTACATAAGTGGAGGAAGGGGGGATACCCTGACATCAGTGCCTCCCCTCTTCTCCCTCCCACATCCTGCACAGCAAGCAAGAGGCTCCCGGGGGGACAGGTCTGAGGCAGAGGGCAGGAACAACTGACAGTGAGTTGAGGGGCAACTGAAATGCCAGTACTTGATAGCTTCCTGGCCAAACCAGTCAGGATCACCTGTCAGGGGCTCCAAGATCTATTGGTAGATCCCCATCTACTGGCTGGTGACCACTGCTGTAGGCAGAGCTGACCAGAGCATGTGTGCAGGCTTCAGCAACCCTCCACAGCGTACAACAAGGGCAGGCAAAATATGGCCCACAGGCTGTGTCCAGCTTACCAAACATTTGGATCCTACCCACCATGACCGTCCCAGCCACTAATATCCCACAGACTAGCAGGCACTAAGTTTGCTGCTTGCCTGTCCTGGCCTCATATGCTGTTCAAAGAGGCAAGCTGCTGGGGCAAGAAAGTTTCTGTATGAATACCCCTTTGCGGGGGGGGAGGGCACTGGGTCTCTGAATGCTCTCCTCATCCCCAGCACCATCCTCATAGCTCCAATAACCATAACCCGGCCCAATGGGAGCTTCAGGGGTGGTGCTTGGGAGCACGAGCAGTTTACAGAGATCCACTGCCCTCCAAAGGGCATGCAAAGAGACATGCTTGCCCTAGCAGTCTGCCACTTTGAGCAATGTGTGGGGCCATGGCAGGCAGGCAGCCTGCCAGAGCACCTCACTAAGCCGCTGGCCAGGAGCTGCCTATGGTTAGTGCCTCCCAGCCAGGTCTGAACTCCTGCATCCCAAACCCCTGCCCGGAGTTCCCTCCTGCACCCAAACTCTGTCCCAGACCCTGCATCCCCTCCATTAATGTAGTAATAAAGTGCAGCCTATGACCACTTCTACCAAGTTCTTGAAGGGACCTCCCTGCAAAAATTATTGCCCGTGCCTAGATTATAGTGTAGTGGATCACTGTATGCAGGATTCAAGTGAAGTTATTTCTACATATTTATCAAATTCATGAGACAGTTGGAGGAGATGGAGTCACTTCATCCTATAGCATTCTTTGGTCCTACTATGACTTGTCCCTATCATGCACACCAACGTCTCAGATTAACTAAACCACAGTTTATGATCTCTTGTGTTAAATTCTGCATCTTATGTGAATCTGACCATAGCCAATATTAAAATGTTCTTGTAGTTCTTGTATAAAACAGTTTTATTAACAGAGCCCTGCAAATCCATGGATATCCACTTTATATCCATGGGCATCCACAATTCATTTTGCAGATATGGGTGTGAATTCAGATACAAATTTTGTATCTGGAACTCTGCAAATCTGCTTATATCCACAGATATCCGCACCCATTGATGTCAATGAAGATACCTGTGGCTCAATTTTGCTGATACAGATGAAGATACAAATTTGTTATCTATGCAGGGCTCTATTTATTAAGACTTTACCTATGACAGGAAGGTAGATGTTAATAAAACAAGATAAAGGCAACAAAGATTTATTCTCCCACTTCAAGGACATGCTTCAGGTAATCTTCGGACCATAAAATCCTTTTTGTGATAACTTTTTATGGAAGACCTTCATAGAACAGATCAGTGGGTCTCACTTGTATCCTGCCCTGACTGCCTTTCCAGTGCCTGACTATCATTTCATACAGATCAATAAAGTGTACATTTATACGTTCCACCTATGGTTGGTTGATAGGGAAAGCTGCTGCCTTTTACAGAATGTCAGATGTGCTCTGTCAATGCAAACTTTTCATAAATAATGTTAAATTACATTGAATGCTTAGGGACTCTGGAGGGGGTTCACTAAACTGAAAGAGAAATTTTTAAACTGTTCATGTTGCAACAACTTCATGAACTGATCTGCTAGCATGAAATTTATTGAAGTTTAAAAAAAAAAAAATTACATCTTGGTGTAAGTGTTAGTTATCTACCATTATAGCAGACACAAGCTGAGAGCCCTAGGCAGTGGCTCGTCATGCAACTGGAGTCAAACACTCTATTATCCAAGTCAGCAATAGCAGGAAGCAGTCAAATGCTGGCAATGAAAACTTCCTTTGGTGTTTCATTAAGTTTCATGGTTGGAATAAGTGGAGAGATCTAGCAGAGATCAAAAGCACTTATGGAAAAGCTCAGCAATGTAATATTATGCTCCTACATTTCAGCTGAGTTACAGTGGCAAAAAACGTTCTTGAATAAAGAATCTTCAACAGAAAGTGTTTTGCCACAGTAGACCAGATGCCATTTAGCAACAAGGTAGTATTACAGTACTGAGTTTTTTTAAATTCTCGATCACTTCTTGTTTTCTACACTGGGTTTTCATAGGGATGAATAAGTAAACTTGAGCAGGCACTTGTCTAGTACAATTATTCAAACGCACAAATTTAGATGATCTATAAAGGTACGTCTACACTTCACAGCTATTTCTATCCCAAAATAGCTACGCCACATCTTCACAAGCCACCCATTATTTCAAAATATTTTTCGAAATAACAGGCACGCTATTTCAGCATCCTGGTAACCCTCGTTTCATGATGGTTAAGGGAAGCCTCGAAATAGTGCGTTATTTCAAAATTTGGCGCTGTGTAGATGTGCCAAATATCAAAATAGCTTATTCTGAAATTCAATCGAAATAAGATACGCAATTTGTGTAGTGCAAATTCCATATCTTATTTTGAGTTTAGGATGCTGTGCAGATGCACCCTAATAGACTTAACAGCTCAAAATAAGTCTGGAAGAGGCCCTCTATACTTGTAGGTGTATTTTAACAAGTTTATAATAGTCTTTAAAAGTTATACCACATGTTAGAGATGTTAAAAATCATGTATTAGGGGTAACCATGTAACTGCTGAAAATCTCAGTGGTTAGACAGATACCCTGCTGGCCCGGCTCCCAGGGAGGAGGCTTTGAAGAGTGCAAATGGCTATCAGTTAAATGGTTAGTCGTTGACACTCAACAACCCTACCACATATTTTCCCTCTTTATAACATGCAAGACTATTTCTGCTTTATATGGATTGCTTCAGCTATCAACTGAACAGCTCAGGGATCAGGAAGGAAATTCCTGTCCATCTATGAATTTAACAAATGCCCAAGGGCAGCAGGTGAAGGTCCAGCTGGGAAAGGCAACCCAAAGCCCTGCCCCTTCCACTCAAAGCTACACCTCTTTCCCCAAGACCACACCCCTTCAATAACCTCCCCTCCTCACCCCAGCCAAATCCTTCCTGGCCACCCAAAGGGCTGGACTGCCGTGCTGCAGGTACAGCCTTCCTTGGCAGCCAGGAGCCAGGTTGCTGCGCCACAGGCCCAGCCCACCCAGGCAGTTGGGCAGTGTAAGCAGTTTTGGCCTACATTACCCTTTGCACATCTGAGATGCTTCGTCCAAAAATGGAGGAGGCTTTCCTTTCTCTGAAGCACTAGTCATTGTTAGAGACCAAGTCATGCACTCCTAAAAATCACTACCTAAAACCCACTTGTAAAAGTCTAAATATGGAAAAATAACTTTGTAAAATGAACTACATATCATGATTTAAAAACATATCTATCTGCACAGTTAGTACATGGCAAGTTGGAATGTAAATGCATTTGTCTGAATGTGTAAGAAGATAAACTACATCAGAGAACCTTTAATAAGCATCAGCAAGGTCCACACATACTTTTAGGGCCTGACACGCTAGTATGAGGCAGATTTACTTCCCAACTTGCCACACACTGTTTGCTCACACAAGTCCCAAGACTATATCAGTACGTGTGGCTTTCAAGGCCACAGTGTGGGAGGCAGGCATAAAGGAGCATCACAGTAAAAGTGACTGAAGACACTGTCTGAAATTGAAAATAGGCATTATGCTTCTGAAGGGATGGTTAGGTAGTACACAGAGGAGTCTTAAGTGCCATACCTTTTTTCAGTGCCAGACAGCATGGAAGGAGAGTTGAGTAATGGATCTAGAGATGTTAAAATGTAGCAGATTAACCATTTAACCAATAAGTTGATGCTTATCAGTTAATGGTATCGGTTATACTCAGCCTGCTTCTGAGAAGGCAGCTTTGCTGCAGCAGGACAACAAAGTCTCTTCTCTAGCAGCTGGGTGGGCAAGAGTTGCCCACTCTGGGTATGTCTACACTACCCCGCTAGTTCGAACTAGCGGGGTAATGTAGGCATACCGCACTTGCAAATGAAGCCCGGGATTTGAATTTCCCGGGCTTCATTTGCATAAGCGGGGAGCCGCCATTTTTAAAACCCCACTGGTTCCAACCCCGTGAAGCGCGGCTACCCGGGGCTCGAACTAGGGAGTTCGGAATCGGAAGCCTAGTCCGAACTACCTAGTTCGAGCCCCAGGTAGCCGCGCTGCATGGGGTTCGAACCAGCGGGGTTTTAAAAATGGCGGCTCCCCACTTATGCAAATGAAGCCCGGGAAATTCAAATCCCGGGCTTCATTTGCAAGTGCGGTATGACTACATTACCCTCCTAGTTCGAACTAGGAGGGTAGTGTAGACATACCCTCTGCTCCCAGGGAGGAGGCTCGCTGTGGCAGTGAAGCCTCCTCCCCAGGCCAGCAGGGGCTGGCTGCTCCACTCCTCGAGACGCTTTGCTGCAGGTTCTGCAGTATAAAGCTAAGCTAAGCTTTATACTGCAGAGCCTGCAGCACGCGTAACTCTGTAACCACAGACTTTTAGCGGCTACATGGTTACCATATTAAATGACTTTTAACATCCCTAAATGTGATTAAGCCACATGAGTGTATCATGAGTTAAGTATATCTGCATATTATTGAATTCAGAACATCCATGAAATTTTCTAAAAATTTAACAGGAACACTACATACCTTTACTTTGACGAGTCTTTTTGCTGTCTTGATCTTCGCCTCACAGAAGGCTCCTCTATATTTAGCACTCACATCAGTGCCCACTGTCAAATATGGAGGCTCATCAATGGCCTGGTAGAGAAAGGAACACAAGTGGTCTTTAATCCCCCAAACACTTCAATGTCTATCAGTCCTCAAACACAAAATGATTGACAATAGAGCTATAACAGAGACATAATGGGTGTAATTCGTGAAGGGCAAGGCCCCCTCCAGCTGTGGTAAGCTTGGTATTGCTGGGGTAATGCTCTTAGTAGGTCAACTGATAGTGTGTTTTACATTTGTCAAGTGCGTCCAAAGTCTCTGACAAGTGCTCTTATGCAGTGAGTAAAAATTTAAATTAGAAAATACCCCCCCCATGTTTCTTGCAAATACTGATACCTTTAAAAGATTATAAGAATGTTGACATCTTCGTGCCCTCAAACTTCCTAATTAAAACAGGTAGCTATAAAACTAATAAGATTAATTTATGGAAATGTTGCAGGTCTCATCTGAGCCTAAATGATTACACATGCTCGAACCTATCCAATGTGAATGCATGCAGGCAGACACATGCTACTGTCATTAGCTATTGGTATATCAGTTAGATGGCCATTATACCTGTTCTGGTGGAAGGTCTTGGGAGCATATGACTATCATACCTAATCTACCTTCTTGGAACAAGATGTACAAAGATCCTTTTTTAATGCTAAACCCCAGAATACAACCTGAACTTAAAAATATAAATTCCTAGTGTGCTAGAAATGAGCCAGACTGAAGTCCATGTCTTTGGGGGCTGGTAGAATATCTTTAGCACTTAAGTCACAAATAAGAAACACATGCTATACATTCAGTAAGTGTTGTAATTTATAGAATTTCATATACAAATGGAGGAATTTCTGCTTCAAGAGAAAAAAGTAAATTCAAGCTTACTTACAGAACCCTGAAGAGCACTTTATAATATGTCAACTGATCTCTGATGTAACTATCTTTTTGTTCAATGCCTACTATGTTCACTAAATCAACACTCATTTCTTCAGCTGCTCACTATTTAAAACAGACATTTTATGGCACTGATTAGTTTCAGAACTTCCCCTTAAATAAATAACTACTTTAATCACGTGTCCTGAATACTTAATTATCCATATTCTGAGCCCTTCCCTTTATTTTCTATCAAAAGCACCTGTACCTACAATCCTGATACCAATTAAAAAATGAATCCAGATCTTAGGACACTTCATTTTAACCAATCAAACAAAGTTTTCTGGCATGCTTCTGGGTTGGCTAATTGGATCACAATCCACAATGCTCACCTTCTGTTAACACTGAGCTTCTGTTAGTCGGGGATTCACGCCTATAGTCATCATCATAGTTCCCTCTAAAATGCGCACTAGAGCATGTGCGCAGAGGAAATTTCTACCCCACCCACCTCCTAAGCAGAGTTGTGCAGCAGCATGGTGGGAGACAGGCAGCTTCTTCAGTGGCCGGAGCGAAGGAGCCATGTGGGGGTGGCAGGCAGCTGCTCTTGCTGGCTGACTGGGCTGGAGGAGCCACATGGTGGCTGGAACTGAAGGAGCCATGTGGAAGACAAGCGATGGCTCCAACCGGGACCGCATGGTGGACAGGCAGCTGCTCCAGCTGGCCGGGACAAAGGAGCTGCGTGGGGGTGGCAGGCAGCTGCTCCAGCTGGCCAGAACGGAGGAACCGCATGGCAGGATGGAGGTGGCTGCTCGAGCCAGCAAGGGCCAGAGGAGCTGCGTGGCTGGCAGCTGCTCCAACTGGAACTATGGCTGCGTGGTGGGCAGGCAGCTGCTCCAGCTGGCTGGGACTGAGGCTGTAGCTGCAAGGCGGGCGAGCAGCTGATTCAGCCGGATGGGACTTTGGCCATGTGGCTGCTCTAGCTTGCCGCGAGGCGGGCGGTTGAGCAGCTCCTCCAGCAGGCCAGGACTGTGGCTGTGTGGCAGGTGGGCAGCTGCTCCAGCTACCCGGGGCAAAGATGTCAGTTTTCAGGAACACCTAATCATTAACACAGTGTCTAAAAGTAAACTGCCCCACCCATGTCCATCCAGTAAAAATGGGTAGTTAACAGAAGTAATAGGGAAAAAAGGAATTACAAATGGTTCCAAAGGAAGTTTATTCAGCACTAAAAAAAGAGACTAAAAAACAAACAAACCATATAAAGAAACCTTTTCATTAATGTGAAGAATTGAAGATGTAAAGTGACACAAAAATCTATGTTGCATTAAGAGTTTATATAAAGCTGCTAAATCTCTAAACGCTTTACAAAAGAAGGAAACCTTGTCTGGTAAGTTTGGAGGGCAAACCTTGTGGTTTTCTAATCATCAGTTGGAGCTGGGGGAAATCTCGCTGAAAAAAAATTGGTCCACTTTACAGAAGCCCTACTTATGCATCAATTTCAGAATATATTTACTAGAAAATTCATTGTATGAAACATTTATCCCATGAATAAATTAGAGACTCTGAAATACAGTACAATAAAAGTTTTGCTGCTATTAAGATTGTTACGGGTGAAATATTGTGAAAATTAGTAACAATAAATATGATTCTCCGTAACCCAGCGTAGTCCCCCATACAATTATTTTGACATGCTCTGGCATACATAATCACATATATATTCAAATAATGCTGCAGAAGAGAATCAGAATTTAGGAAGACACCAAAAAGTACTCGAATAGAACAAGGAACCAGTCCTACACCACTGAAGTTAACCCTGCCATTGACTTCAATCAATGCAGATCAGAGCTCAAAAATTGTGGCTTCTCCCCTTTGCAAAATGTTCTACCCCCCCTTCTCTGGGGGTGGGTAGAGAATAGCCGGAACACAGTGTTAATTATCCCTTGCTTCAGAATTCTTTCTTCCATAACATAACTATCTAAGGGTATGTCTACACTACCACCCTAGTTCGAACGAGTTTCACGAGGAGTAACGGTAGTTCGGACTAGGAAGCCTAGTCCGAACTACCTAGTCCGTGCCGCGTGTAGCCGCGCGGCACGGAGTCTGCACTAGCGGACATTTAAAAATGGCGGTGCCCGGCTTTATACAAATGAAGCCCGGGAAATTCAAATCCCAGGCTTCATTTGCAACTCCGGTTGCCTACATTACCACCCTAGTTCGAACTAGGGTGGTAGTGTAGACATACCCTAAGATATTTGTTAGTAACTGTGGGTGCCATGGTGGCACACATCCGAACAAGCGCACATAACCTCGATATTGGTGCACAAGACAAAACTAACTCTGCTCATGCATGGGAAATCTTAGAGGGTACATCTACACTAGCCCCCTAGTTTGAACTAGGGAGCCTAATGAGGGTGTCCGAAATTGCTAATGAAGCGCGAATTTAAATATCCCGCACTTGATTAGCATATTCCCGGCCGGTCGCCATTTTGGAAACTGACTAGCCCGAAGTAACTGCCAGCGTCTATACGTGGCAGAAAAGAGCGATTCTGAGATAAACCCCTTAGTTCAAATTAACTGTTACTCCTCGTGGAGTACAATTAAGTATTGTGTACACATTGTTGACCAGTAAACATCTAACTCATTTACAAGGACTAGCAGATGTATAATTAGTGAAAACTGACTCTGATAATCATCATTTCTTTCACTATGTAAAATAACCCTACTGAAGTTATATTACTGAAGCAGACTAATATCACCAGATTAACAGTAACTAAGCCCATACGCCCTCAGGCAGTTCTCAAAAAACTAGGGAAGTGTCACTTTGTGAGCATGTGAATTCACTTCCTCAACTTCAAAGTCTCTGTGTTACGCCTAGCTTTGGTGGAAGTCAGAATCTGGTGGGTATCTGCTTTCCTCTCTTCAACCCTCAAGTCCAAAAGGGAAGCTTGCCCAAATTACTGCAGACTGTCACTCTGTTTTTCACCCATGGCATTTAGAATCCTTCCCAAGGTAGCGTTCTTAGTGTCTGGTGCTGCAAAAGCCATGCTTTCCCAAGAGTAGTGTAAAGTGCCAGGGCCCACTGTGTGAAGGCTGAATCACTCAGAATTCCACTTCTGCTAGAATTATCACTCAGAATCCCACTTCTGCTAGAATTAAAAGGAAACTGATCTTAACTTTCCCAGTTTACACATTCACATGTAAGAAAGACTTCTGTGGGTATGTCTACACTGTGTTAGAAAAAAAACCCTGCCCCCCCAGTAAAAAGTTTGGCCAGGCCGCTCTTACTATAGTGGGCTGCAGTACTCCTCGGGAGAAACCGGCCGCACTCTTCCTGCACACCATTGCCTTTAGAAAAAGGGAAGGTGTGAAAAGGGGGAAATAGCCTCAGACTCTCCCACCCGTCACCTTGGCATGAGAACTGCAGGGCTTACCTGGTTGCATGAAACCTGCTCAGTTTCGGCCCAACCCCTGGGACACAGACCACCACTTGGTGACCGTTGGGCCATATATGGTAATATGCAAGCACGGGAAAGTGATGTGCAGATTTGGGGATAAATACCCATCACACAGTTCGCACGAGGAGGTCTTCGCAACACACGTACCACCGTGCGTGTGCCTTCCCGCATACTCCAAAGTGCTGCTGGCCTGATCAACCGACCAGCCATCTCCCCCAACTCTCGGGCGTAACCAAGGCCTTCGTAACCGAACCGATATCTTGGAAATGTTCTGTGTGCTGTGTAAGTTGGTATGTAGGATTTGATTTTTTTCTTGTTGTGTAAGCTTAGTGTTGTAGTTGTTTTGGGTAGTACATAGAGTTTGTAGTTATCACTGTTATTTAATTAGCGTAGCTGGATATTTTTATAATAGAGACTATTCCCCTTGCCATTCCCATCCTTATATCTCTGACATGTTTAACTAGAAATCACAGAATAAATATATGGCCATTTTTCTGAAAAAACTTCACTTATGCCTACACTGCAATTGTGTTTTTTTGAGAAAAAAAATCAAAAGGATAGAGGGGTTTTTCCGACATTGGTAAACCTCTTTCCACAAGGAAGAAGCCTTTTTCCGAAAGAGCTCTTTTGGAAAAAGGCATTTGCGGACAGGAAAGATGAAAGAGGAAAAAGCACAGGAGCCCTGGTGGTCATTCCGTCCATAGCAATCACAGCTTAAATGCGAAATAACATCCATTCAGTCTGCAGATTGCTTTTTCAATGTACTTTTGTTGTGTAGAAGCTGTCTTTTGGAAGAAGTTTTTTTGGAAGATCTTCCGAAAGAGGCCTGCAGTCCACAGACATAGCCTGTGTGGGTTATGCTATCTTTGCTTCAAATAATATAACTGTTTTTGATTACTGTTGTGATCAGACAGTAATGTGGAGTTATTTTTCTCAGTATGGATTTTATAATTCAACTTTCCCAAAGTAACAGCAATACATGTTGATACATCTCTGTGACGGAATGGAAGCTACTGAAATAAAAGAGAAACGGTTCAAAAGTTTATTAAAACTAAGGTACTTGAGGAATACTGGGCTTATAAAAGGATCATTACAAATGATCAAATTAAATAAATCAATTCTATGAGAATAATATATTAAATAGCTAAGTAATTGCCACAAGCCTTGGGAAATTGTTATAACTATTATAAGTTTTGTCACTTCAAGAAGAGCTGTCTGATAAGAAGTGCATGAAACTGAAAGCTGTCTGCCAGAAGTTTCTAATGTTCTGACTGAAACCAGAGTATGGTTGCTGCAGCAGGAAATACCTACATTTTCTGTCCGAGATCAGTGAGAAATCCAGGGACAGCATTAGATTTAATACAGATTGTTGTTAAACTAAATTTGTCCTCTTAAGGAGATTGATGGGGAAAGCTGCAGGCAAGGCTTTTCATGACTGATGGCCTGTTGAGAGTGAGTTATTGAGCACAGGCCCAAGGGCCTGCTGGAGCTGTACTCTTAATATGCTGTTGGATTTGTGCTTGTGGATACAGTAAGACCAATAACACTGAATTATTTTACTAATAAAGGACTGTAGAATGCACATGTCCTGAACAAATATCTATGTGTGCTAAAATGTATCTTGTGCTGCCTGTTCTTAAACTGACAGATGTACATATGGTTTTTTAAAAATGTATAAAATTTATAATTTATATGTACATTTCTTCTTGCTGCTCATTAGTATCACACTTCCATAGCTGAATTAACTTAAAATCAACAAGGCAGCCAAACGAACCAAGAAAGTGAGATGCATGAAGACTAACTAAAAGAAGCATACCACATTGTTTCAGAAAGGAATTTGCTGAGAGGCCCAAACAGGGCAGAGTGAATGTTTAATGCAGGACTAGCTTTGTCAGGAAGTTTAAAAACTTCCTATGGTCCCATATTATACATATCATCATAGTGGGACTGACAAGTATAATACAGCACAACCTAATTTAGGCAACAGAAACAAACCTGGACTAATTTTGCAAATATGATATTCTTATATATTCCTTTTTCCAGAAAAAATTACCAGCATAAAAAAAGTTTTAAAATTAAATGAGAAACTAATGACCAAGAAGAAAACACCTGTGTAATTAGTGTTACCCAGTAAGCCAGTGAGGGGCAACTTAGGCTAGTGAGTAGGCTACATGAGGGGCCCTCCATCTCAGAGGGCTGCAAGACTGTTGTAACCAAGATGGTCTCCCAGAGTAGGATAATTTTGCTAACTGCACCTGTATACCTAGAATTTGCATGGTGTGCCAAATGAACTGTAGCAGTGCTTCAATTGGATGCAGAGGGATCATATGGCTATCACAATGTTATATACAATTAGAATTCACCTCACTTCATGTGCCCTTGCTTTAAGTGTGTGTCACTTTTGTAATACAGCCGGTCCCCGACGTATGAACGAGTTACATTCCAAGTACTTGGTCATAACTCAATGTGTTCGTAAGTGCAGATTTCGTTTGTAACTCAGGTTCCAGCTGTGTAGGAGGTTGGTTGTAAATACAAACGGTCATTAATTGATGCGTCTGTAACTCAGGAACTGGCTGTAGTGGTAGGAAAAACACTACGTGAGCAAAAACCAACAGAAGGCGGCAACCTGTGTGTGGGCAATGGCAAAATGTCTTGTGTGCACATAGAACCCCACTGGGCCACCTGCCACAGGTTGCCCACCACTGTACTAGGCTATCTATATAAAGCTGTAATGTTCTAGTCTTTAATTCTGTGCTAAATGAAATGGGAAGAATAGGCTCTTTGTTATCTTAGTTCACTAGTTCTTCAATTTAAATTAACTATTATGTAGTTTATTTGAAGAAAACAATCAGTCTCTCTACATATAAGGGTTCAGTTAGTTGTTAAAGCTGATTTACCACTTAAATAAAAACTGTCTCTAGGTGACTTGTCAACAATTTCCACCAATTCAGTGGCTGAATTTTCTCTGGCAGCCATCAATACTTTTGGAACGAATCAGCTTCAGCCTTCAAACTTTGTAAGATTAACCGTTAGATGCCCATCAATCCATCACTATAATTCTGATCTTTCAAATGACATGGAAACAAACAGGAATGCTTAAAAATAGTATTTGAAGAAAAAAGTAAGTGATACTTTGTTCTTACATAGCTTCTTTCAGGACTGTTAATGAGGTCAGCTCTCTTTAGCTATGTGGGATGAGATCATCAAGATACCTTCTCATACAACTGTGCTGTACTATTGAATCTGAATGACTCTGAAGTCTTTAAATGTAACATGGTGGTGTTGGCAGTGGGGGCTGGGGTTGGAAATTCTTGTACTTGTATAAAGAAGGTCTGAAAGTCAGTTTTTTTATCATTAAAAATTCAATTCCTATCTAGCCTATGATGAGTGCCTAACTTAGTGAAATGATTTCATAACAGCCAAAAGAATGAAAGCTGAGCTGTTGAAAAGGGCAGGACTTTTTGTCAGAATCTTTAAAAACCCTTTACAGTTTACCACCTTTTAAGGGTCAGTAACTTTTTCAGAGTGTGAAGGGTTCAAACACTTCTCTGCTTCAAGTAAAGCAGGGGTGGGAAACCTAAGGCTCAGGGACAGCCCTGGATCTGGTCCTTGAGGTTCAGGGCTCTCCCACTCCCAGCATTGGGGAGCCCATGCTGGCACTCCAGTCCCCTCCCCCTGGCATCCCACCAGGGGGCTGGAGAACACAAAATCTACTGCCCTGGGCCACTCTAGGCTCTGGTGTGTAACGGGAATGTGGGGAGTGTCTTTTAGCTTCTCAGTCGGGGGCCATGTCAGTGAGAGTTTGTGGCAGTTTTTGCTTCTCAATTGTGTGTGGTCCCCCAACTGATTTTTCTGCGGATCAGTAACTCCCGACCCAAAAAAGATTCCCCATCCCTGAGGTAAAGTGTTACAGCTCACAAATATACCTACATCCCCAAACGAGCCTTCGAAGTTTTAAAAAAAACCACAAGTTTGACATGCCTGATTTTCTTCTAAAGTAAAAGTTCCTCAATACCTTTTTTAAACCAAAATACTTTGCAGGTCACCACCTAAGAGAGGGACCTGTTAAGTCTTCTTATGTCCTACTTGTCCTCCACAATTTAAATCACATACACCCATGCTGCAGTTGAGTCTAGCTTCCCTAGACCTTGAGTATTTACAAAAAAATGCACAGTGGAAAGCAGAGGTCCCAGAATCAAGACAAAACAGCAAGATGTGAGGCATGGTTTGCTTAGAGGAGTAAATACCAACTGTGCAATCCCTGCCACCAGCTGAAGAAGTCACTCCATCCCCAACTAAATCATATCTTTCAATTTTCCAAATGAATTACAATTTCAAAGGTTACAGAGAGTCCGTCATCTTATATCGGATTCAGATCTCTAGCCCTTATTGGTAAATTAAATGTATTTTCTTATGCAACAGACTGCTTAAGATATTCAGATAGACTATAGCATTTAATTTAGTTTTATTGAGACTTGTTAAAATGTAAACACGGTATTCAGTCTCAACCAACCGCTTCTTCAAAAATAGCTAATTATTAAGCTATTTTGACTCTATGCTACAGAAGTCATGCCAGTGAGTCTGATTAGGTTGATAAGACTTGGATTATTGAACATGGCGATAATAAAGGTTACTGCCTCTGAAAAACAGGTGTTCAAGCTTCTTTTGGATAAACACTTGTAAATCCAAATACAGGCAGTCCCCGAGTTACGCAGATCCGACTTATGTTGGATCCGTACTTACGAACGGGGCTTTTCTCGCCCCGGAGGACGTGTCCTCCGGGGCGAGAAAAGCGACTCCGCATCTCCCTGGTCTGCTGGGGGGGGGGGGAGAAGTGGCTCTGCCCGGGGCTTCCTGGAATCAGCCGCTGATCAGTTTCAGCAGCAGCTGACTTGGGGACACCTGGGGTAGAGCAGCTGGGGTGCTGCAGGGACCTACCCGGCAGCGCCCCAGCTGCTCTGTTCCAGGCATCCAGATTCAGCCACTGTTGAAACTGATCAGCGGCTGATTCCAGGAAGCCCAGGGCAGAGAAACTCTGCCTTGGGCTTCCTGTAGTCAGCCGCTGGTCAGTTTCAGTAGCAGATGAATCTGGACGCCAGTTCTGACTTACGTACAAATTCAACTAAAGAACAAACCTACAGTCCCTATCTTGTATGTAACCCGGGGACTGCCTGTACCTATTTAATTCAGTGATTTCTATCTTAACACCACTCATCTAGTTCTATACCTGTAGAGTATGGTTTCACTTCTACCACACAACCCATAAAAATATAGTACTGCTTGCACTACTTCAAGTTACATTTGGCTTCACATTTGAACCTTTAAGGTTAAGTCTACACTACAGCGCTACACAAGTGCAACTGCACAAACGCAGTTGTGCCACTGTAGCACATGTGGTGATGGTGCAGTTCTCCAATGAGAGAGTGCTTTCCTGGCGGCATAATTACTACACCTCTGCAAGAAGCGGAAGCTATGTCTTTCTCCTGTTGACACAGAGTTAGTGTGGACAGCGAAAACTTACTTTGCCATGGAAGGGGGACTTTTTAAACTTTAATGTAAACAATACTAGCTTAGGCTGTAGTGTAGACCCGCCCTAATATACTCCTGCTTGACTTCATCTATCTAATGCAGAGGCCAAATCTGGCTAATTCTTCCTCATAACACAACCTATTTTGCTACTCTGCTAATAAACTTTCTGTCTTTTCACTAACAACAAGAAGTCCTTGTTTATGCAGATTCATAAACAGACTAACACAGCTAACCTAAGTCAGACTAACACAGCTACCCCTCTGATATGAGTCTTTTTTCACTGTCACCACAAAGCACACATTAGAAACGAACAAGGTTTAAAGTACTGCCTTCGACACTTTTAAGACAGATCAGCTTGTGAGGAGAAGACATTTTTTCATCAATAAAGTTAGTTAAGCACAACTACAGTGAGCTCCACACAAGAGAACTGCCAACAGAACTCACTACAATATCAGGGCCTCTGAATACTATGGGGAAAGCTGATGTTTATACTTTAAGTAACTCTACTGGGAATCTCAGTTACAACTAGACAAAATAACTAAAAAGGACATCAGCTTAACTGTTCCTGTTATTGCAAGTATTTTTTTTTTCAGAAAACATGTATTAGTAGAACAGACTAGGGTTGTTAACGATTAACTAGTTAACAGATAGGGGCTGGAACAGCTCCCCTCCCACTACGGGCACTACCCCCCTGCTCCAGCCCCATGGGGTGCATCACAGGAAGGGTGCTCCAGCCTGCCCAGCCCAACCCATGCAACCCTTGTTTGTGAGGAGCCCAGCGTGGAGCACACCATGGCATGGGAACTCCAGCTCAGTTGGAGCAGGTCCCTCCTTCCCCGCTTAATCAGTTAACTAGTTAAACTTAATTGTTTAACTGGTTAAACAATTAAATGAGATATTACATCCCTAGAACAGACTCATACATTTATGCAGTTTGTTTAACTTTGAAACTAACATGATGCATATTCAATTTCATTGCATATAGTAGAATCTCAGATTTAGGGACATCTAGGTTGTTGGTATTCTGAATTGTTTGCAAATCTGAACAAAATTTTATGGCTGTTCACTCAAAAAACTAAATGATGACTCACTACAGCTTTGAAATTTTACTATGCAGAAAAAAAATTCTGCTTTTAATCATCATAATTTTAATGAAACAAGCACAGAAAGTTTTCTTACCTTGTCAACTTTTTAAAACTTTCTCTTTAATTTTAAAATACAATGTTTTTAAAACAAGGAGTATTTTACATTTAACACAATACTGTACTGTACTGGGTTTTGGGGGAGGTGTTTTTGCTGCTGCCTGACTGTGTTCTTCCAGTTTCAAATAAGGTGTGTGGTTGACTGGTGAGTTCATAACTTTAGGATTTGTAACTCTGAAAGGTTCTTCTGTTGTTTCCTTTCTGTGAGAACCTTCACAGAGTAACAGGGGAGACAAACACGTGTTTTAAAAACAGTGTTAAACTTCAGGGTAGGTATGATGCTTCAAACTAAGATTAAAATTTGGGGTTTCTTTTAAAGTATTTCAACAGACGTAGCGCCTTCAACAGCTGTTGCATCTATCTTTCCATTGTTCCCTCATCTTCTGCCAATCAGAGATGAGTCAACCAGCTTTTTAACAGCAGTAGCCTCTTTTCCAGATGCAGAGTGTACATTTCATTTTCAACTTACTCAACTAGTAAAGCTGAGAAACCAATTGGGAGTTGAAAAAAAGCAGGAAAACGTGTTTCCCCTCTTCCAATACTTCGACTAAAAATGAAGTGCGCAGATGAGAACTACAGGTTGAACCTCCCAAAACTGGGAGTCTCTAGTCCAGCAACACCTGTGCTCTGGCAGGGCCATGGATGTTGTTGGATCAAAGAGCCCTGGAGGAAGCGGGAGCAATGCAGAGGCTGGGGAGTCCCGACTGGCCAGGTGGCATCTGGGGAGCCCCCACGTCAGCAGAGACAGGCAGCATCTAGGGAGCCCCTGCCCTGGCCAGAGAATCCCTGACATTAGTGGGGCCAGGAGGTAGTTGAGGAGCTGCCCCAGCTGGGAACCTCTGGTGTTAGCAGAGCCAGGTGACCGGAGAGTCCTAGCCCCAGCTGGGGAACCCCTGGCTGTAACAGGGCTGCCTGTGGCTAGGCAGCTCAGGCCAGGAATCCTGGAAAATCTCTGCTGGCAGTGGAGCCAAGGTGACCAGGTAGCCTCTGCTGAGGAACACCCTGGCTGAAGCAGGGCTGGCGGAGGTGGGAGGGTGGAATCCCCAGGAGCAGTGGGGCTAGCCATAGCAGCAGGGTCAGTAGCGCTGGGGGGCCCCACCCAGGAACCCCTGGCAGGGCCATGGAACATCCTGTGGCAGTGGGATCAGCAGCAGCCAAGCAATCTCTGCTAGGAAGCCTGGGACAATGGGCGGGCAGCAGGGTGGGGAGCCATGCCAGGCCAGGTTTAGAGGAGCCAGCAGCAGGGCACTTAGCCCCAAGGAGAGGGATCCGGGAGTAGAGCAGCCAGCAGGGGAGCAGTGACCACCCCTGGTCCGGCAAACTCCCTGGTCTGGGACAGCTCAGGTCCCAAGGATGCCGGGACAGCTCAGGTCCCAAGGATGCCGGACCAGGGAGGTCCAACCTGTGGTTCCAAAATTTTGAAGAACAGGGGGACCAGAAACAACCAGTTCAATTAATTAACTACAGATTGTATTTCCTGTTTAACAAATCAGTTTTAAATAAAAACATTAGCAAACCACAAGCACATTGGCTACGTCTAGACTGCAAGCCTCTTTCGAAAGAGGCTTTTTCGAAAGATACTTTGCAAAAAGCCTCTTTCGAAAAAGAGTGTCTAGATTACAACCAGTACTTTTGAAAAAGCAAGCCGCTTTTTCGAAAGAGAGCACGCAGGCAGTCTAGATGTTCTCTTTCAAAAAAGCACACTTTGCATTACATAGCGCCTTTTTTCAAAAGAGCACTTTTGAAAAAAGGCATTCTTCCTTGTAAAACGAGGTTTTCTGCAGTCGAAAAAACAGCCGCATTCTTTTGATTTACATTTGAAAGAACGTGGCAGCAGTCTAGCCACAGGGGAAGTTTTTTCGAAAAAAGGCCATTTTTTTCCAAAAAAACCCCGATAGTCTAGACACACCCATTATGCTATTCTTATTCAACTAATACCCATTTTAAAATGCTGTTTATGCATTTAACTGAATTTCATTTCCAATCCAGTTGCAGCTTGACACAAATAAGTTAATATTAATAAATAAGAAATGTATCATTTTCTACCACATTAAAAATGGAAAAATTAAGAATCCGAACACACACATCAAGCTGTACAGTTGCTTAAAGTATGTAGCATATACTCCTGGCTACCAAAAATGTACCAAACTTAGTGTAAAAGCTGTATTTTGTTGCAAAACATGTTTTAATGATTATGCCAATAATGAGAATTAACTTTGCTTTAGGAAAGCAGCTAAGGTACATATGCAAAACTAGATTAAAATGTATTGTTTATATCAAAGTTTCCTGCTTGATGATTTAAATCTATCTAGCCACAGGTCAGAATTAAGAATCAATTACACTCTCAAATTCAGGAACTTGTTGTGATTACCACACATTCAAACAGTATTTAATTTTTTTCTTTTTACTGCTTTGAAGATTTTGGTATTTGATGCTCTAGTTAGCATAAAACAAATGTGACAGTTTAAAAATAACAGAGTACAGAACCAGAAAACAAAGCATTTGGATTCTAGTCCTAGTTTTGCTATGCACTTCCTGTAAAACTGTAAATCTCCATTCTCTGTATCAGCGTTGAGTTCTGTAAAATGGGGATAAATACATATTTTTCTCCAGAGCCACCAAGACTTCATTAATGTTTATAAAGTGCTTTGAAATCTTTGTATAGAAAGATTGTCTTTTCATAAATTAGTATTAAGTATCACCACAGAAAGCAAATGTGTTATTGAATCAGAACACTTAAGAGCTGCTGAGGGCTCTATTTAGAAATAATCCTGCTTCTGTATAATCCTGTCTGTATGTCTCTTCTCTTGTTCTTTATTCTTAAAGACTCTGAATGAAAGCAGGATATTTTGAATTACTGCTCTTACCGTTTTTATTCCCACCTCCAATCCATAAACCTGTTTGAAGTCTCAATCATTGCCATAGCAACCAGCTGTCTTGTTTTTAAGACTTTAAAAAGAAAATTTGACTGACTTTGCATTTTTATATATTGTTTACTGAGATTAAAGTTAGTTTGTTAAATTTTGGTTAAACATGTTTTTTTATGAGAGTCAGAGAAGCATATAACTGAGTTAAATTACAGTTTATATGTTAAGAATGAACTGTTGCAGAAAAGTAAGGTAAGTAACCAACCTAAAACTTTTCTATGCTCTTTTTTGAAGGAGTTTATAAGGCTTCTTTTCTAGTACAAAACCATGAATGAACTTTTTTTTTTAGTTTTAACAAGGTCCAAAACAGACTACAACCATTAGCTTTGAAATTGAAAATCTGACGTGACTAACAGTTCAGACTTCAGAAGGACTAAGGATATAAATTGTGGTTATCTGGCTAGTCGTGTAGTCGATAAAATTTGTATCGACTACATGATTAGCCACTAAGGGCCACTCTACAGTGGGGGTAGCTCCAGGAGCTGGCTCCAGCTGGGACTGAGCAGTCCCGGCTCATGCCAATTCCAGGAGCCACCTGCACTATGGCTCTGCATTTTAAATGTAGTAAGAGCTAGGCTCTTACTACATTTAAATGCAGAGGCAGAGCATCCCGGACCAATGCAAGCCAGGACTGCTCGATTCCGGCTTACACGGAGTCCAGCAGCCTCTGTTTGCAGCAGCCACGAACAGGCGCTGCCACTGGCTCCTCTCCCCCACACAGAGACAGCGGGGGGAAGAGGGGAGAGTGAGTATCAATACTCCACTCGACTACCCAATAAGCGTATGCTTATTGAGTAGTAGACTACTTGCTAACATCCATATGAAGGACTTTTTAAAAATTAGGAAGATTTTATATCTCACAACAAAGAATGCAGGCTATATTTCTTTCTTTCTTTCCAGGATACAGTCTATACTGTGACTCTGAAGAGGACTTAATATACATATGAAATTATATATCTCTGTTCTGCATTACAAACTTATGTCAGTATAACTATATCGCTCAGAGGCATGGATTTTTAAAGCCCCTGAACAATGCAGTTACAATAGTCTAATTCCTAGTATAGACAGTACTGTGTTGATTGGAGGGTGTGATGGAGAAGAGAAACTGCCAAAAAGAAAAAGCAGCGGTTTTAAAAAAAAGCCTTTAGGTGTAGGACCCTTGCCCTACGTATAAGCAGCCAATACCAGGCCTGGAAGGGGTATAAAAGAAGAGAGCCTGGCTCATTTCACGGCTGACTGGTGAAGAGACAGGAGCTAGATGTCCCCCTGACTGAAGAGACAAAGAACTAACCTGCCAGCCATCTGGAAGCAGGCACTGGTTTCTCAGCCAAGGAAGACTATGGAGGAATGTCCAGCATGGGAAATTACTGACTTAGAAAACTCAAGAGCAGTGGTTCTCAACCTATTTACCACTGTGGACCACATGTGGGCCAGATTCACACACACACTATATATATATATATATATATATATATATATATATATATATATATATATATATATATATATATATATATATATATATACACACTATTTGTATATGGCCCTTAAAACATCACAAGGGACAGAGCTGTGTGCCGACTGGGCCACAAGCAGGCTGTGAGTTGAGAACCACTGACCCAAGGAGATTGTGGGACTTGCCCCCACCAGTTTCCAGCTATCATACACAAAAGAGCCTGGGACCACAGCAAAGTGCTATCCAGACCTGTGGGCTGGGATCTAGTGGAGAGGGAGGGTTTTGCTTCTTTAACTTGAGAGTTGGCTATTCACTTCCACTTAGAAGCTGGATACGCTGCTGACTGCTTCCAGTCTGTGGCTGTCAGCACCCCCACTATACAAATTGTTCCAGCAACTCTAGCCCCATGCGTAAAGCAGAAATCCTTGGGCTTCACATTTGGCCTTCCTCACCCAGTGTAGCAGAGCTTACGGCAGTGGTCCCCAACCATTAGGGGTTGCCGGGCGCCAGGGGGCGTGGCCGTTCGCCCGCCGGGCGCCCGGGGGGCGGGGCCCCCCCATAGCCGCATTCCGGGGGCCGGCGCTCTCCCCCAAGCGCCGCGCGCCGGGGGCCGGCGCTGGCGCTCTTTCCCCCCTCCCTCCCCCAAGCGCCGCGCGCCCGGGCCGGCGCTAGCGCTCTGTCCCCAAGCGCCGCGCGCCCGGAGCCGGCGCTGGCGCTAGCGCTTCCTCCCCCTCTCCCCCCAAGCGCCACGCGCCCAGGGCCGGCGCTCTCTCCCCCCCATGCGCCGCGGGGGGTGAATCTGCGGCGCCCCCGGAGAGAAATGCCCCCGCGGGCGCCATAGCGCCCGCGGGCACCGTTGGGGACCACGGGCTTAAGGTATGTCACCCCAACCAGGGGCGGTGAGGCTTGGGCAGGCTCAGGTTTATTTCCGCATGCCCCCTCCCCTGTTCCTGTGGTCTTGTAGCAATTTTTGTTCTAAGAAAGGGGTCATGGAACCCCTGTGCTAAGGGATGGAAATTTCAAATGTTGACCATTTATACATACAAACGGGCTTAGTCTTATCAAAACAGTGACAAAGGATCCTCTCAATACTCATTTGGTTTAGTCTGTCATAATGGCTATGTCTAGACTGCAAGCCTCTTTCAAAAGAAGCTTTTTCGAAAGAGAGCTCCGAGGCACTCAGGATGCTCTCTTTTGAAAAAGCACACTTTGCATTATATAGCGCCTTTTTTTGAAAGAGCACTTTTGAAATAAGGCATTCTTCCTCGTAAAACGAGGTTTTCCGTGGTCGAAAAAACTGCCGTGTTCTTTCAATTTACTTTCGAAAGAATGCAGCAGCAGTCTAGACGCAGGGGAGGTTTTTTCGAAAAAAACTTGTAGTGTAGACACACCCAATATGGTTAGGTTTGTAATTTAAAGATCTGCCCATAGGTGGAAGACACCATGAACAGATCTATGAGGCCTATGAATCAAAGACATATGGTAAAATTGTAAATCCACCCAAATCATTTGAGAAGGCTGGGAAGGAAAAGTTCTTGGAGCAAGTCACTGCAGAACATAAAGGGAAGGGACTTTAAACGCTTCCATCCAATCTCAGGACCAATAACAGACAAAAGAGCACAATGAATCTAAGATCTCTGTATAAGCCCTAAGCCTCAGATACCATCCCTGATGGCAGTGAGGCTACTCCTGATTTACCTCGGAGAAGTTTTTTTGTTTTGTTTTGTTTTTTTTTCCAATAAAAATTTCCCTCAGGTATTACATTTGAGCAGCGCCTTCAGAGAGTCCTAACAGGAAGTGGAAGAGAGAACAAAATAGAAAGCCTAATATCATGCTTCACTATTAAACCCTCTCTAGTCTGTCTTCTGAAAGGTTCAAAATAGGGATGTAAGCAACTAGTCGACTACCCGACAAGCCTAGCCTTATTGGGTAGCTGAGTCACTTCTCAACTATGACTTAAATGCCGGTTCCCCCCAGCACCATCTCCGTGGGGGAGGGGGAACCAGGGGAGGCAGTGGGGGAAATGGTGCGAGTGGAGACTGAAGCTGTTCCCGCTTGCGCTGGATCCCGACTGCTGCGCCTCTGACTTTTAAATGTAGTAAGAGCTCCGTGGGACTTGCTGCATTTAAAAGGCAGAGGGGCAGCAGAGAACCCAGGGTAAGTGGGGACTCAGCTAATCCACTAATTCAGAGGTTCTTAAAATGGTGTTTGGCCCACTCGTGATTGTCTCTGGAAGGCTACTACTTCCATATTTCCACCTCCTTCTGGGAATGCGGCAAAGTCTTTGATGGTCAAAAGGAAATTATGTGACAATCCCTCATCTTGAATGTTGAGATCAATGAGAGAGAATACATAGTTTCTTTCTGCCACTGCTAACTAGAGGATTTTAAGCTTTCATCTCAAGAGTGAATTTTACAGAAAATACTGAGAACAGTAAATTTCTTCTCTAAAGCTCTTGCTGGGAATGCTGATCTGCGCAGGAAAATACATCCAAACCTCTACCTAATTCATCTCCCATGGCATTGTGTTGATATCTTTGTTATTCAGCTGGCTCTTCTGCAGTCTACATTTAAAACAAAAAAACAAAAAAACACATACACACACTAAAATCCCATATGGCGTAAGGCGTATTTCTATTTTTAACAAACCCAGAAGAATATAAAACAAAATAGTTAAAGAAAACACCAGCTGTATTACATATTGCTACACTCATTAGCTTTTAAAAACTAGGCTTGGGCACTAACGGATCCCATGAAATACAGTGATAAAAGAACTACCTCTCTAGCAAAGAATCAAAACCTTACAATAACACCTTCATCAGATTATAGATTAGTTTTGTCTAAATTAGGGATGTAAAAAGTTAACCAGTTATCCAGTAAGCATTAGCGGAACCCAAAACCACAGTTTATCATATTGTTTAATCATTTAACTTCTTAACTGGGTATTTACATCCCTAGTCTAGACTGAACTTTACTTGTAGTTTCACTTTTTTTGTAATATAATTTCTCCAATAGTAAGGCCACCTTCCATCGTATATATTATTATTATTTAGATAATGAATGAAAAAATCAGCCTCAATCAATATTCTTTTATCTTTTAGAGGAAATTAGACTAATCCAGAGTTAGTAAATTATTTTTTCTCAATGCTAGTTTTATTGGTCAAGATATAGTCAAGGTCTCCACAGAAGGATGATGATTATAATAATAATAATAATAATAATAATAACAGATAAAACTATTTGTGGGCCTATTCAAAAACATCTGACAGTCTGGATTTGGCTCATGAACTGTCGACTGACTACCCGAGCCTAACCTAATCATAGCTGAAAAAAAAAATCTAAGAAAGCAGCAGTTAAAACTGTTGCCATTGTATCAATATTGATTATGCTCATACTTCACTCTTCTTATCCAGAATGGCTCGTAAGCAAAATCTTTGATTCTTTGCCCACCCACTAAACATGTCACCAGCAGTTCTTTTGGTCAGATTATGGTCTATTTACAGTACATAGGTCAATGGGCCATCATCACTAACTAAGGCCCTTTAATTGCTACTGTTATACAAATAAGATTTTTAAAACAAGAAAAGTTCCACTTCACATTAAAAATCCAATATTAATAGTTTTCCTTCAATTAATTGTTCAGCTTCCAATCTGAGGAAAAAGAAGATATGATAAGAAATCCAAGGACACCCAAGCAAGATATAAAGTTTAGTTTGCATATTTAAATGACCATGACTACTCCTATGAATGGATGGCGTTAGACCCTGAGGCTATGTCTAGACTACATGCCTCTGGCGACAGAGGCATGTAGATGAGGCTACCAGGCATAGGAAAATGAAGCGGCGATTTAAATAATCGCCGCTTCATTTAAATTTACATGGCTGCCGCGCTGAGCCAACAAACAGCTGATCAGCTCAGTTTGTCAGTTCAGCACTGTAGTGTGGACGCGCGGGTGTCGACATCAAAGGCATTTGTCGACCACCCAGGTAAACCTCATCCCAGGAGGCATACCTGGGTGGTCGACAAATGCCTTTGATGTCGACACCCGCGCGTCCAGACTACCTCGCTGAGCCGACAAACAGCTGATCGGCTCAGCGCGGCAGCCATGTAAATTTAAATGAAGCGGCGATAATTTAAATCGCCGCTTCATTTTCCTATGCCTGGTAGCCTCATCTACATGCCTCTGTCGCCAGAGGCATGTAGTCTAGACGTAGCCTTACAGAGTAACTTTTGAAGACAGACTAATTTTGGCGCCACAGATGAGTTGACCTGTTGCACAGATATTGAAGAGTCTACTTGCAACATTTTCCCTAACAGGTATGGGGCCATAAGCCACCAACTTTTGCAGAATTTTCATTGTTAATGAAAGCTTAACCTTTACATTAGGTAGTGTTATCTTCACAGCTCCAAATCGATACTCAGAGTTTCCTGATCTTATAGGCACAGCTTCTGTCCTTTTTTATACATCAGAAGTGAACTGAAATGAAGAAGATTCTTATCTATTCCACAACTTCTATTCATAACCCTGTGGGCAGCAATGAAACAGATAATAATCTTAATTACCCTGCTGGATGAAGATATGACTAGATCCATGAGATTCTCAAGACAGGAGGAAAGAAACAGAATAACAGAGAAGTCTTCTACATACCTCCCTCCCAGCAGCCAGGTAGGTCTGAGAGGGGAAAAGAAACAAAAGTCTTCCTAGCTAGATGTGTGTGCACAGTATCACATTTAAAAGATCTACTTACCAAAGATTGATAGAGATAGAGCATCCAAGTGAGATCCACGGACAATACCTTGTTAGAAATCACAGCATCCAACCCCATTCTCAACAGATCGGATGCATGTTGTTGTCCATAACCATACAGATAGTATAAAAGATGAGAGAAGGAGGGAGATAATTTTGACTTCTGGCTGGATTAGTAAATCTATGGTAAAATCTTAAAGCCCTGCCTTAGCACTAAGTTATATTGATAGACTCGCTCATGTCTCATGTCTAATGCTCTTTTACCAGGGAGACAGACGATCATTTTTATTTTGTTGTACATTTTTCTTTCAAAAAGGCAGTTCCTCATACAAAGCATTGAGTTTCAATCTGTCATGTTTCTTGTCATAAATAAAGCCAAAATCTGAAAAATTTCATAAAACTAAGGAAGCAAAGCTCTCAGCAAAATGCTGAAAAAATCTGGGACAGCGTACTCTGTCAACCACTCTCACAGTAAATTAAAAGAGTTCAGGTTTCAATATGTTCAGTGTTGGATTCCACATTTATGAGACATTAGAAAATATTCAAGGTCTAATTTTGGTAGTGAAAAGAGAGAACATTAAAGGATGTTAGATATCGTGTAACTGAATAGTCGTGTAACCGCATGAATTCTTATTGGTTAAACAACTATTCGATAGTCCACGGGGATGGAGCCAATAGCAGTGCGCTCTGGATGCCCCTACTAGGAAGCCCCATGCCAGGTGGGAGCTGGTCCGTGAGGGGAGCCAGTTTAAAAACCAACTCCCTGCCAACTTAAAAGCCAGCTACCCCAGGCACCGGCTATACCTGCCCTCCTGATGCCTCTATCAGAGGCAGTGGGAAGATGGAAAAGGGAGGCTGCCATGGAGGAGCCTCTGTCCCCGCCAGGCCCAAGCTCCCTGCAGACAGGGGCTGCTGCTGCCTCTGTAACAAGAGGTGGCAGCACGGGCAGCAGGGGGCTCCCCAGGAAAGGGGCTTGGAGCACAGGGACCTCTTAAAATTTGATGTAGTTACGTGATTATTCAGTTTTATGGTATCTGACATCCCTACTAGCACTGTGAATATTTAGAGTCAGTGTGCTCTCAGTGTATTCCAGTGTATGTGGAAAACTAACAGATAAACTATTTGCAGCAGCAGTGTGGAGTAAAGTGAATTGTTTCTAACGTAGTCAGAGCTACAAAATGAACGGTACCACTTCTGTCTACAATATATACACCAAAAACTACACTTTACTCTGAACTTGCATCAACTCCTGCTGAAACAGAAATAACTGTTCAGAAGATGTTATCAATCAGTTTGTGAATTCTGTCTAGACAAAAATCTACAAAAAAAAAAAAACAACAACCCCCATGATAAGATTACTAAACCTTTTCAAATTGGACTTTCTCAGGATTTGAAGCAAGACTTTGAGCAGTGGAATGTACCTCTGCTTTACCCAAATGAATAGAAATATCTGCTAGTACTATGTCTCATGAAGAAAACATGCATGGATCAACCATCAAACTACATAATCTTAAATAGAAATGACTGGATATAATTCAATTTTGAAAATGCCACTTTAGATAGGTGTAGTCTCAGTTTGGGGGAGGTTTTTTTTTTAAATACAGTACTACTCTGTAAAAAAGTAGGACAAACAGCAATATTCCTAAATGCATGAGTGTATGCATATAAGCTTTTCTTCTCCCCATGCACTCTATTTCCTGTCAATAATCTACTGGTGATTTAGTTCCATAGGCTGAAGATAACAAGATGGAGGCTGCTAATAATTGATTTCCCTCTTAATCCACCTCCGCAGAGGCAAAGTATTATTCTCATGTCTGACAAACCACTATCTCTTTCCCTGCATCCTGGGTGTTCAGGCATCACTACTGGATCAGGTCTCACAAGCGAGATATGAATGGGGGTGCTACTTTAAGAATCCCTCTACTCCATCAGAATATAGGTGGCTTTGCACACAAATATTGATAGAAGTTTAGGTGCCTATATTACTTCACCAGTCGAAACATACACATCTACAGAGTTAGATAGATGTAGAGCAGTGGTTTTGTGAACACCAGTGATACCTTAAGCCAGGGGTGGCCAACCCGAGGCTCGCAAGCTGCAAGAAAAAAATTGCGGCTCCTGACAGAACCCGGAACCGCTCAGGTCAGCAGCTCTCACAGCCAGGCCGCTGTGAGTCACATGCGTGCTCATGGCCCCCAGCATACTACGTCATATCTTGCACGTGCAGGCTGAGTCGCAGTGTCCCAGCCTACATGTACTAGCAGCTGGCTGCTAAGTGCAGGCAGCAGCAGGGGCTCCGGTGGCGGCAGCACCAGGGACGGCTCCAGAACCTGGGCAGGTTAGTGGGGGAGGGAGATTGGGTTAGAGTGGGAAGGGGAGGTGTCTGGCTCTGGGGAAGAGAAGAGGAGAGGGAGGGGGAAAGGGATTAGGCTGGGGGGGTGCGCATGGCGCACCAGCCGCTCAGTGCACGTGCCCCAGGGCCTGGAAGGAGATGCGCGTGGCTGTAGCAGTGGCTCTGCCTCCAGGACCCAAGAATTAGGTTAGAGCAGGGGAGAGGGAGACTGGTACAGAGGGGGGCCAGTGCCTGGCTTGGGGGAGGGAGGTGGGATTGGGTATGGGGTGCGTATACCTGGCTCTGGGGAAAGAGATTGGATGGGGGGGTGCCTGGCTCTGGGGAAGGGGGATTGCATTAGGGGTGTGTGTGCCTGGCTCTGGGGGAGGGAAGGGGGATTGGGTTAGGGGTGTGCATGCCTGGCTCTGGGGAAGGGGATTGGGTTAGAGTAGGGGGAGTACCTGGGGGAGGAGAGGGGAGGGGAAGAGCAGCCAGCGTGCTTCCTGAGACCCAGGGATCCCCAGGTACTGGTCCCAGCTGTCTCTGTCCCCTCCTCCTGGCCAGACCCCCGCCCATGAGTACCCTACTCCAGCACTCTGTCCCCTACCTGCACCAACACAGTTGGGGCCACATTTTGCATCTCACTTGTGTGGCCCCAACTGACTTTTCTGTGGGGCAGTGACCCATTACTCAAAACAGGTTTCCCGCCCCTCTCATAAATAAAGACAATGCTGAAACATTTTGTGTTTGACATATTTTATTTAAAAATGAAGCCTGGCCAACAAGCCCCCATCTGGCCGCAGCATCATAGCACTCCTGCACTCCCCCACCCAGGCTCCAAACCTGAGCCTATCATACATTGGAACCCCCTGTCCTGAGCCTCTCACATTCCCAAACTCCTGTACCGCCACATCCCCGGTCTTCTGCCACAACACTCCTACACCATGCACACACTGCAAATCTGTGTCCTGAGCCCATCATATTCCCAGCCTCCCTGCCCTGAGCCCCTCATGCACTCCAGCCCAAACTCCTGCACCGTCATAGCCACAATCCTGCGGCTTGTTTAGTACCCCAACCCTCCACCTGACCCCAACACTCTCCAGTCTGGAGCCCTCTCCCTAAGCCAGAAGCCTCTTCTCTACTTCCTCCTGCACCCAAATTCCCTCCCAGAGCTTGCACATTTCACCCCTTCCCAGTACTTTGTGAGCCACAATAAGCTTTAGCCACCTAAAGTGGAAGTGAGGCACCTAAGTCATCTTCATGAATCTAGCGCTTAGTTAACACAACTAATAAAGTGATATCTGTTTCAGGCGAGCTGTAGACTGACACATGAATTGTTCTTATTCAACTGAACTGAATTATACCATTTAAAAATGTTGGGTTTCAGCATTAACTGTTTCATTTATTATTTTAGACAAATCACCACTCTAACTAGACTTATGCCATTAGTGGATGTAGTGGCAAATAATGTTATTTCCTTGTCAATACAAGTAAAGAAACAAATTTAAATTCCAAAAGTGAAAAATATCTCACTGATTGAACGTAGGCGTGAAAAAAAGGCATCAGGGGACAGTCCTTCATAATTCTAAAAGCCAGGCCACACAATTTAAGTCTATGCATACTACAAAGGAAACTGGGATCTCATTTTTATTCCACAGTCAACCGAAACTTCTGCACATACTAGCTATTCAGACCATCCTGCCTCTCATGAGCTAGTAAATTATATCACCTAAAGCAACTTGTTTCAGATTTTTTATACAATCTAATTACCCAGAATCCCTCAGTTTGACTCTCACTACTGAATGACTGTACATTATGATTAGCAGCTGGGGCCTGTGCCTTATGGCAGCCATTTACAGGCAGTGACTACAAATACTGCCAACTCCCACTCACACGTAAGTAGACACACAACGAAAGTAAGACATTAACCTATTGAGAATGCCCAAGTTTCTCACCATCACTTTCAGAAGTGCTAAAGCTATTCTGCAACACTCATTTTTAAGAACTCCTCAGGTTTTGTATTATTCCAGAATCATTATAGTGAGCAGCTCCACTCAAGGACTGTTTTAACTCTTGGCTATAGGGTTAAATGATTCCAGCAAGGAAAAACACCACCTTCCAATGATCAAACAATCGGTCTTCTTAATAATAAGAGGGAGGTTTAAAGTTTAACATCACACTGATTTATGGAAAGAAAAGAGAGAATTCAGGGATATAGTCACCATAAAAAACAAAGGTACAGTATGGGGGGGAGGAAGGGTATCAAGCAACACCTAAGATTACAATAATAAAAGAGCAAAGAGTCTCTCTAGCTTTGCTTGGCACAATTAACATAGTTAATTCTGCTGTTTTCCCAGTATACTTAAAATTCTGTTTTGTCATCAAAAGTTCCACAAGAGACATTCCTAGAGCACCTCAACTAGCCAAAAGAAAAATGCAACATTCCCATGACAGGTGAGTTAATAAAATAATCATTCTTGTTATAGCAATACTGGCAAAGATGCTGCTATCGTAGTAATCAAGGCCCCCAAATTATAAATTATTATTATTATTTAAGAATTGTGCAGGCATCAAGATTTTTAAAAAAGAACAAAGGGATGAGAGGAAAAACCCCTCTCAAAGAACTCTCCAGTCTGAGAAACTCAGTGTTTCTTTCACAAGAGTGTACTGTTGGTGCAGCTGATGAGTCTTCCTAATTTCCTTGTTTGTGAATGAATTAAAATATAGATATCAAATATTAAGATACTATATTATGTTGCCAGATACAGTGTTGGAAAATTGAAGAAACCAAACTGAACCAATGATTGTGATAAAATGATGTTACATGTGTAAAAGGGAAGTATACTATTAGCAATACAGCTTTGAGGAAAATATTATAAACTTTAACAACAGAGTTTACCTCATGGGCAATCCTGTTAGGAAAAAGATGAGGTTTGCATTCATAATGATTTTAGTTTAGCAATAAAGTGAAGAAATGAGGGTAATACTTGAATACTTATACCAGGGGTCAGCAACCTTTTAGAGGTGGAGTGCCGAGATTTGACTTATTCACCTCTATGTACGGGTCCAAACGCCAATAATATTTCTACTTACAGAAGCTTCGTTAATAAATTAAGATGCAGATCTTATCTTTTAGTGCAGGGGTCGGCAACCTTTCAGAAGTGGCCTACCAAGATTTAACTTATTCATGGATCTGTGTGCTGTGGGAAGGAGGGGTAGTGTAGGCAAGGGCAAGCTGGGTACGGTGATCTTATTTTCTGAACCAGCTGCAGCTAGGGATAACGATTCACTGATGTGGCCCCCAACGGACACTCCTCATTCCTCTGGTGCTCCTGCATGATGGGGTGAGCGGAAAGGAGAGGGAGGACTGAGGTTCGGGACTTTTCTGGTGTTCCAGTGGATTTTGCAGACCCCTTTGGGCTCCAGGGTGTGGACAAAAATGAGCGATTCAGTGTGTGGGACATGGTGCAGGATCTGGGCAGGAGGTGGGGTAAAGGAGAGGGTGAAGAAGGAAGGGAGGGGGCAGGCTGTTCGGCCAGGAAGGGGGGATGGAGTGGGGATCTGGGAATGAGGAAGTGGGGGGGGAGACTCGTTTTCATGCTGCATGGCAGGCAGGCGTAGCACAGCGAGTGTGGCCACAGTGCAGGATCACCACCAGCACAGGGGGCAGCCAAGCAGGCCAGGGCAGCAGGCGCAGCACCTTCTGGAACAGGCTGAGTGCCAGGCTCTTGGCCAGCTCCTGAAGCTCCTTGGGCCGCAGGCAGGCCAGCTAGGCGGTGGCAATGGAGGCCTCCAGGGCTTCGGCCACGTGGCCAGAACAGGCCAGCATGTCCCCCCAGCACAGGCAGAGGCCCTTCTCACTTTGCTCACCAGCAACTTCAAAGCACAGAGGTCCCCCCGCAGTGGGGGCCTGAAGGACAAGGCGGCACATCCAGACCTGGAGTCCCACACGGCAGAGGCAGTCCAGCGGTGGGAAGGAGGAGGCCGTGCAGCACGCAGTGGGTTTGGCAAGGGGAGGCAGGGACTCGCCAGCAGCAGCATGCATCACAGCTGGCTCGGGGTGCCTCTAAGCGCAAACCCACTGTGCACCGAGCCTAACATGCTGCTGGCGCCTTCCCCCTTCCTCAGCAGCAGGTTAAGCTGTGTGCACTGCAGCTGGGCCAGGGGCCCCTCTGAGTGCAGAGCTACTGTGCACCCCGGGGAAGGGGTGCCGGCAGTAGGTTAGGCTGTGCGTGCCACACAAAATGGGCTAGCATGGTCCTCGTGGCACATGTCCTGGGGGTTGCTGACCCCTGATTTACACTATCAAATGCTTATTGTATCCAATTAGTACAGGCAGTCCCCGGGTTACATGGATCCGACTTACATCGGATCCCTACTTACAAACGGGGTGAGGCAACCCCGTACTAGCTGCTTCCCCCCAGCAGACCAGGGAGATGCGAAGCTAGCGCCCCCTCCCCCCCCCCCCAGACCAGGGAGACGCGGAGCGGCTTTTCTCAGCAGACACCTCAGCTTGAGAATAAAGGACTGAGGCAAGTGAGGTGTGGGAGAATAAAACTGAGCTCTGGAGAAATGTTTGGCTAGAGTTTCCCCTACAATATGTACCAGTTCCGACTTACAAACAAATTCAGCTTAAGAACAAACCTACAGTCCCTATCTTGTACGTAACCCGGGGACCGCCTGTATAATACATCACACAATGAAAAGGCAATAAATAAATTCAATGAAAACCAAATAGTGTTTTTATATGGACACTTGATCACAACAATGAAATAATCAGAAATATAATTGTTTATTTGTTAATAAGACAGAGCTCAGACTTACAAACAAAGGATCTATCTTTGTTCTTAAAATAAGGAGAACAGAAATGGTATATTTATCATCTGTTCCTGCCTGCTGGGAAACAATAGTTCTTAAAGAGACTTTACATATTTATTTTACATTGTAAAACAAGTCTAAAAAGCATCAAAGATTGTGGAAGAACTTTGTATAAACTATATGACCTTTAAACTGAACTTTTCAGCAACTACCAGAGTGATGATGGAGAGACTGCTACTTGAGCAAATACAGACTGCAAAGTTGGCCAAGGGATGCACTGCAGAGGGACCCATGAAAAGCAACTTGCAGAGGTAAGTTGCTGACCAAAGCAAACCAGCCGGTATCCTGTGTATGTGTATGTCCCAAGATGGGCTATACCATCAGATACAGCCTAACTTCTCTGGTATGAGAAAATGTTTTGCACCAAGAGACTGAAAAATTCCAGTCCCAGTTGCAAAAACTGAAAGATTATGCCTTGTTCCCTAAATCAATGGTGAGAGAACAACTCTCATTTTGAATCTTTAGTAGAAATATGAGTACCTTCTGACCACACCAGCATCTCTGAGAAGGATGGACCACCAGCAGAAATGGCATAAAATGTCCTGCTTCTTTCAGCACATTTCTTCCAGAAAACTAAGGACAACTAGAAAGGAGAAGACTGAGTCCTCCTCCCGGTGATACAGAATATCCATCTCAGATAGGCGGCTTTAACTTCTCTTTCTATTTTCTAGGAATTTATGTTGCTTTCTAGCACACTGGGAAAAGACTGTAATTGTGTCCATCCTTTGCTCCACCAGCATTTGTAGTCTAAATTCCTGCTGTAAACAGTAACTAAGTTGAAAGATGATGGCTGAGCAAAAATCTACCTATAGGTAACAAAGACTTTCTCTAGTGTGATGTCCCAAACCAATCACTTGACCACTTCCTGAAATTGGTACCCGATAAGTAAAGAAGTGTACATGCTTCTGAATGTGTTTCAAAAACTGTCACAGCATAGAATTAGTGTATATTTTTCTTTTGGAATAGATTATCTAAAACTGTGAAACACTGTAGTTTCATGCGGTCTTTCAAATTCTAGGTGTATACAGACACGCTGATCTACCAAGGCTGTCAAACATCTGAAGCCAGAAGGACAACCATAGCACAAGAGAAGCGAGCACTCCGTAAAGCCAGAGTTGCAAAAGCTGCAACAGTGGTGCCCACACATGTCTGCCCGACATGTGGCAGAACATTCCGTGCCCGTATCGGCCTTATCAGCCATTTGCGGACACACCGTGAACAGTCCACAACCCGTTAGATGTCAAGATCCTCTTTGAATACGATGGACAAACAACAACAGTATACAGACATACAATGAGACCATGTGTGCAAGCCTCTTAAGTACACTCAATCTGTATGGTTTGTCTAAAATGTAGGAACTTATGTTAAGAGTGTTTTATCAGATTCTGAGGCTAATATAATACTTTGGGAAGCAAGTAATAAGAGTTGATTACTATAAATCCATTGCAAGAAGACCTTGGTAAAGTAGCATGTAAGTTATTGATGAAAATTATGTTTCAACTATAGCTTTTTTTCCATTGTGTTAGCAATATCTGAGCTGATAACCGAATTGGGGATATTAATTATCAGTTAATTGAATAGTCGAGTAACCTCATCAATTCTTATTGGTTAGTCGACTATTCTATAGTCCCCAGGGATAGAGAAGGCAGCTGCTGTATCAGAGGCAGCAGTGCAGGGTGTCAGGCAGGAGCTGGTCCACAAGGGGAGCCAGTGTAAAAACCATCTCCCCTTGTGGATCGGCTGCCTGTTACCCAGTGCTGCTGCCTCTGATAAAGAAGCAGCAGCGTGGGGTGGCAGCAGCCATTGTCTAAGGTAGATCTGAGCTCCCAGACCCAGCACCAGCTGGAACTGAGCCAGGCTGCCTGCCTGCCTGCCTGGCTGCTAATACACTTTAAATGCTGAGCTGCAGCAGGAGTAGGTTCTGGACCCGATGTGAGCCAAAACTCAGCTGGGCTGCTGACCAGTCTACTAAAAAATGTACTGGCAAGAGTAAGGAGAGGAAAATGTGTGTAGTCAGTAGCATTAACCTATATGCTTTTGCTTATCGGTTAATCAGTTAATCAACTATACCATTACACCCCTAAACCAAATGCTGCAAGTGAGTCCTATTCTGAGGGAATCAGTCTAAAATATAAACAAAACCATCTCTCCAGGATAGCAGTTGATTATAAATGCTATTTTCCATTGTGGTTGTGTGTTATTTGATTCTGAAAACATGGATGATTATTATATCAACCAATTTTCTAGTTTATGCTAGAATAATCATAGCACAATACTATGTTGCCTTTTTATGCCTTATGTTAGTAGATGTTGTTAAACTTTTGTTTTAACTACCCTTAATTTAATGTTATGAACTCCTTTTGTTTAGTTAAGTATCAAAATTCAACAAGCCTAAGAAAGATAGTACAAGTAGTCTAACAGTTTGCTTCACAAAGGTTTGTTTTATACCCTATCTTTCTTACATTACGAGAGGAAAACCATTATTAGTGTTTCTGGATTTTAGAGAGTAGTATCAATAAAACCTGTAGCTGTGCAAGCCTGAGAAGGTAATTAATTTTATACTTCTGAAAGTATAACTTCTCATTCATCCTACAGCGCTGTATGACTGGTCAGTTAAGTAAACAATAGGGGTTTTTGCCATCCTTGAAAGCACTGTGGATTGGTCACTGTTAGGAAGCAGAATACCACGCTAAATTGACCACTGACCTTACTGGGCAATTCATATGTACCCATTATTTTATAATAAAAGAGACACTAGAAGGCAGAAGGAGATGCAGGTTGCAATTCCTTTGGTACTGAAACATTTCCTTGTAACATTTTCAAAGATAATCCCACTCATAAATAGGATTCAATATTCTTCCAATTAGAACTACAAGGAAAGAATGTGCCAAAATCTTAATCAAAGTGTCTACCTACAGAATAAGGCATAGAAACCTCAGAAAATGTGCTTGTATGGAGCAGAATCTGGGCATGTGGTGAAGTAGATACAGTTCAGTTCTGTCTCCATTCCTCCACATTACTATAAATACTGCAATGGCGCCTTACAATTTTTTATTTTTGGTTTTTAATTATTGTTATTATTAACATATAGACTGAATAGATACAATGAATAAATATGGGATGGACATTAAAAAACTTAAACTGTCCCAAATTAAGTGTCAATCATTGATTTTTACATTAGAAAACAGAAGCAATGTTTGATGGACTTACACTCAGAACATCCAAGTGAATATTTTAAAATAAATAACAACATGTATTGTGGGGCAACACAAATTTCTCTAGGTGGGTTTACTCTATAGTTCATTTTAAAACAAGCTGATTTTTAAAAAGTAATGTTACGTATTTTCACTAACCTGAAATCATGGATATATAAAAATATGTAAAAACATATTTCCTTAATTGCAAGCAGCCTTAATCCCATAAGCCTTCTTGGTTAAATAATTACATAGGTGCCACTAGTGTAGAACACAATTATAAAATAATTCTGTGCTATTTAGGGTTATATTCCTAAGGATCTCTTATTTGCTTCACAAGTACTGACAGCAATTTATATTGTGGTCAAAAGAGGGTCTAACTCACTACACTAAGTGCATTTGTAGTATACTTACCTGCTATAAGTAATTGGCTTACATGAAATCAGTGAGTGAATGCATAAATATCTACTCTATTCAATGAAGATTTAAATCTCTTGATATAACAAATCTGAGATTTGTGCACAGTAGGGATGTAAGTGACTAGTCAACCACCATATAAGCTTAGGCTTATTGGGTAGTCGAGTCACTACTCGACTAGTCACTTCCCTGCAACTTGCTGCTTCTGTATCAGAGGCAGCAAGAGAGGGAGCAGGAGCTGGTGCTGGGAGGAGCCGGCTTTTAGTTATCCCCATCACTGTCTCCGCACAGGGCAGGGGAGGCAGAGGCACAATGGGGGAAATAACACAAGCCAGGACTGAGAAATCCCAGCTCGCACTTAGTCCCAGATGCTACGGCTCTTTTTTAACATAAGAATGGTTACCACAGATCTCCTGTACCACAACTTCTACTAAATGATTAAAAATTAAACGCCTGAATTTTCAAATTACACACTTGTGGTATAATATAATAATCCTGACATTCCAGCTATGAAAGAAGTTAGATTCTACCCAGTTTAATTTATTCAGACATGTCCTGTAAAACAGTATTTACTTTTCTTTCTGCATAATTATGTAAGCATGAGGAAACAGAAAAAAGTGACCAGACACTGGTTAGTGAGACACAAAGGGGAACATTTCTTTTAAAAGGAGTGGTTTCTTGCAAACCAAAAATCAAATTTGGAGAAAAACACACCACAAGTCTTACCTGTTCTCCTACTTCTTCACCCAAGCAGTCCCTACTAGCAGTGTTCCTCTGCCTTCCCAGCACATTTGCTGTTATCCACACAGTTAACTAGAAAATGAAAGATCACTAAATTCCTTAACTAATTTCCAGCCTGTCTCATGTGCATGAGAGTAATTGGATTACTTGTGCTGCAGAATGGAAATTACTTACTGAAAGTTTAGAAGTCATATTTCACTGCAGTCCATCATTTGCATACAACACAATGGACCAGAGTAGGCTTTTAGGTAGCATAATAGTAGCATAAGCATGAATCAGTGACCACTGTATGAGAACAAAGTAGGTCACTGTGAAAAATATTACTGTTAAAACCAATATGTAAATTCAGAATGAAGATGTTTACAAAACACATTTCTCCCATCATATGTATAGTGCTCTGTCTGTTTTGAATAAGTACTCACAACACATAAGGCCATGGAATACAAATATATTCACAACTATGTAAAATTGTAATTTAGGCCTGATGTATTAAAGTTCCAATTTTAAAGGTCAAGAAGATACTAACATTTAAATAAGCATTTTTTCAATATTTTTTGTGTGTGTAACAACCACATTAGATCCAAACAGATACAGCAGAACCCTGTTTATTCAATCCAACTGGGACCAGGACCAGATTGGATAATCAAAAATTCTGATAATCCATAAAATGGGACTGTGCAAGGCTGCAGCAGTGTCTAGCAGCCACAGGAGAGACTGTCCACTTCTGGACCTGTGAGCTGCTCCAGCCTCCACTGATCAACAGAAACTGGTAAACATTACCTGCTAAGAGTGATGCTAACTGGTTAACCTTTCACATACCTGCTTTTATAGTTCTTTTTTCTAGCATTAATCCCCTAACTTTATTTTTTTTTAAAGATAGAAAGCTTAAAGACTGCTTATTGGCAACTGTGTTATATAAAACTAGTTGTTGGAACATAATTATTTCATAAATAGGTACTTGCTGGCAAACCAAGATTCTTTAACCATCTGAAACATTCTTATTTGCTAAGAGTCATGTGCAAGGCATGCAATGTGGGTAAAAAAATCTCACCCCCAACACAGAATTTCTATAATAATTTATAAAACACGCAAGCCTTTCTCTACTACAGCTCAATATGCGATTACAATATAGAAAAGCTTTGTTTACTCTACTGGAACATCCAACATGAGTTTTATTCCAACCTTTACATCAGGTATGGAGAACGTAAGGTCCAGAGACTAGATGCAGTCCCTGGCTTGTCTGGATCTAATACCGGAGGTTCGGGACTACCCCCCCCCAGCGCTGAAGAGTCTGTGCTGGTGCTCCAGCACCCTACTGTTTCCCTGCGGGGCTCGATCACATAAAATCTACTAGCCTGGGTTCTCCTAGGTTATCATGTGCAAGGGAAATATGGGGAGTGTCTTTCTCTTTCTCAGTTGGGGGCCACATCTGTGAGGATTTGAGTTATTTTTCTGCTTCTCACTTATGTGTGGCCCCCAACTGATTTTTCTTGGGTCAGCATGCCCCACCCCAAAAAAGGTCATCACCCAGGATTTAATTAATAAAACTATAGTGTTTTTCATCTTTGCAGATTATATACATATTATCACTCTTGATACACTGAAGTGTTACGCATTAATATATAAAGGGCTTAATTTTCCTTTGCTCTAGATATGCTATTGTGGGGAAAACATTGCTAGCACTGGCTATAAGGACATTAGGACACAGTTTCTCAAGCAAAAGGGCAGGGAGGCACATCAAACTTTCTAAGAGAGCAGGGCCAGCCAGGCCAAATGACTAGCAGATTCAGGATTGGTTGCAGTTGGTGATCTGTGAACGCTAGGATTGCTCACTCTCACAGGACAGCCGTTACTGTCCTGCAGTGCTGTCAGTCATGGCAGATGAGAGGAGACTCCACCCAAGGAACTCTTGGTGCCTGTGGTAGACAGCACAGACTCCGGGCAGCATGAACACCTAGACGGGTAGCCTGTAGAGTGGGAAAACCCTTCCTTGCAGAATCTCCTCCACATGCCCCTGCCCCTCAACCCCTCCACTCTCTCTGTAGGAAGAAGCCATGCATTTATGATTGAGAAGGGAAGCATCTACCAAGTGAGAGTGCTGCCAGATCATTTAAAGCTGGGGAATACAGTGAGTGGGATCACTGCCAGATGATCTGGGGGCGGGGGACGACACAATTTTAAAAAATCCAAGAGCTTCCAGTGACCTAAGTGTTTCCTGGACCCGAGCAAAAAAGTTGTCCCTCTTACTGAAATCTGAAATGCTGCTGGTGCCCTCATGGACATGGGGACATCTCCCTGTTAAAAAAGTGCAAGGGTGGAGAATGATTCAAAAAAGAAAGGGAAATCCTGTGTTAGAAGACAGCATCACCATTGTTCCCCACACAGATCCAAGTCATAACTAAGCATGTTAGGTGACATTTCATTTTTTTGTATCACTTTACTAGTACTACTATTTAGTTCTTACATAGCATTCTTTCTCTGTGGAAGCTTTACAAAGAAAAGTAAATATACTATTTTCTTTATACAGATGTGAAGAATATGGCATAGTAAAGCCAAATTGTTCACATAAAGAGACAGTGGCAGAAATGGGACTAGAACACAAATTGCCTGACTACTAAATTTAAGGCCCTAACCACAGAACACACTCTGTGCTTCATCTGAAGGAAGGATCACTAAAGCAATAATCAAGGCTTAGGTCCCAATTCTGCAATGAGCACCATGAGCAGCCACACTGTAAAAAGGAGTCTTTAGAGTTTAATCCTTTACATGCAAAAATACCCATCAATATACTCTTCCGGTAGATTATAAATAAAATCAGTCATGTTTTTAAGCAGCATCCTGTTCTGTTTCATCATTCAGTTACTCAGTGATGTAAATGAATAGAAAAAAAATCCCTGTTCACTCTCTTCTATTACTTGGATCAGACAAACCTGTATCCTTGCAATATCCTCATGGATATGTACACTATCTTACAAGACTGAAAACTGATATACATGTATTTAGCATGAGACACGCTTTATTGCCTTTTAATATTAAAATCTGCTAAAGTTTTAAAACTATTTTTGTGCTGTAACTCTAAAAAGGAGTTCACTAACTACCATCTTCCAATTTAAATTCAAAATAAATTAAGGGGAAACTCCAATCACTTGGACTGCTCATTGTGACCACAAAGAAGTTCAGATCTCATCATGAACAAATCACAAAACATATTTTAAAATTGGCTACATTCATCATGTGACCACACTGATTGCATCTGTCCATCCTAGTAACACATTAAACTTCTTGAGACAATAGCAGTGTGAATCTTACGTGTGACTACATAAGTATTTTAACAAAAGCTTAAAAGTTGTCTAAAATATGGATCTATAAACAGGCTTTTGTGTGTTTTACATTTAGCTTTAGCCTTTCACTACTTATTCGACTGATATAAAAGAGGGGTTTTCATGCTGTGATTGCAGACTTCCTAACCTCCACAATTTTTTATGTAGGCACTTATATGGAACCTTTAACCACACTGTATGAATAGTATCTCCATAGTAATTATGCATTTGTTTATATAGAAATATTAGAATAGTACTTATATATATTTAGCTGCCTGTCGATCTTTTTGAAAAAAAAATCACGGTTATGTCTCCTATTACTCCAGGTCAGTGGTTCTCAGCCAGGGCTCCAGAGCCCCCGGGGGGCCACAAGCAGGTTTCAGGAAGTCTGCCAAGCAAGGCCAGTATTAGAGTTGGTGGGATCCAGGGCAGAAAGCTGAAGTTCTGTCAGGCGGGACTGAAACTTGGGGCCTCCAAGACTTGCCACCTGGGGCTAAAGCAGCAGCTCAAGCAACTTAGCTTTTCAAGGCCATCTATGGTGCAAAGCCCCCAGCAGTGGCCCCTACTTGCTACTTTTCTAATGCCAGCCCCTGGCTTTTATATGCAGAAAAACAGTTGTTGTGGCACAAGTGAGCCACGGAATTTTTTCTGACATGGGGGGGAGGGGACTCAGAAAGAAAACACTTGAGAACCTCTGCTCTGGATTTCATCTCCTGCTCCTATCTGTTCCACAATCCCAACATGAACACAAGTACAAAGACCACCATGTATTTAGCCAACTCAACAAGCCAGCATGGGCCATGATTTAGAACTTCCATATAACACTGGCATAAAAGTTTAACCATAGTTTTCATTTCTTGATAGATACAAGCTCTTAATGAAATACAAATATTGGTGCACTACTTCAGGCCTCAGTTTCCCATTAAAGAAAAGTGACAGGAAATAATAGTAAAACTATACATTCCCCAAAGGGAAGAGAAAATTACTTAACTTTAAGTATTTATTATACAAGGGTCAGTTTACTGTGCTTAGTGCCACCTACTGAATCTAGTTAAATAAATACAGAATAGTATTCTCTGCCATTTCTAGTGTTTCCTGAATACAAGATTGTATATACATCTGATATAAGATACACATGGGTACACATACGAAAAGTCCTAAAGAGGTATGACTCTAGCTGGAGGTAACTGTATTTAGCAATGAATAATTCAACTGACAGGCTGTGCATATAATCCAAATGTTCTTTTTATGCAATTACACAACAAATGTAGTTGATAATTGTTTTAAAACTTAGAAGCCAGATTTAATTCAGCACAATGGGGGCATGATCCTGAGAGCCCCGGGTCCTACTGTAATATAAATAATAGTACTTCAAACAAGTCTGTGAATTCACCTACAGTAAAACAGGGGAAACACTGATAATCATGCTCGTTAAATCTAAGAATTAAAAGCAAGATTCTTCACAAAAACATCCAAACTGAATGGAACAATCACTTCAATCAGGCTTGCCTACTAGCCCAACTATCAGCGTCTACAAATGCCTATGACTGACAATGGTGTATGTGGATCTGCACACAGCACCAAAAAGGAAACTAAAAAGCTGTTAGAAAATCATTCTGCATGCTACAGCACTACCTTCACTGCAGAGCATCCTCTGTACACACAGACACCCCCTCAACAGCTCACGATTATTAATTCTACAGAACTCCCGTTAAGGCACAGAAAGTAAATCCATTATTTAACCTCAATTAATGCAAACATGACTGGCTGATATATCCTCCGCAATGTTACTTTCCGAAACGGAGTGATTGTCCCCTATTTCATCAAGCTTGGCCGGGCAGCCATGTCCTTATTCCCTACGAACGGCTGTTTCAGAAAAGGAACGACCGACCCCCTTGCAGTGAACTTACATTGTCCCTCAGCAAAACGTGGCGGAGCCAAACCTGCACAGCAGTTAGCAAAAAGCACCACCACAGCAGTGGGGCGAAGAAGCCTGCATCCGCACCAGCGCCGAGACTAGCACCGGAGAGCGGGGCCCGGACAGATGGGGCACCCTTCACTCGTGCAGCCCTTTCCCCACCACTTCCCACACAGAGAGACGAGGGTTTTACCTTCATGATGAGCTCAGGCTGCGGAAAACAGCCCCCGATCGGGGCTGAGCGGCCGAGGCTGGACCTGGAATTAAAACAAAGCACTGAGCCACCGCACCAGCCGCTTGCACCGGAGCGCGGGGGGGAGGGGGACAGGGGCGCCGCTGAGATCCGGATCAACCCCCTTCCCCCAGATCTCGCCCCTCCATCTGCGATACCTCCCCATGCAACCCCCCCCCCCCGAAACTCGGCCACCGCTTTCCCTCCAGCCCCCACACACCGCGGCTCAGCTTCCCGTTCACTCGCTGCCATTGACGCCATTTCTGTCAGAGGAGGAGAAACTTGCCACAACAACAACCCACCCCCAGCCTCTCTAGCTGCTCCAAGAGAGTCCCCGCTCCGCGCCCAGCTCACGGGGGCCCGGGCGCTGAATGCTCTCCCGAGACCTGCGGGCTGGAGCGGCGTGGGGGAGGAGGTATCTGATCCCTGGAAACCCCCCCCCCCCACTTTTCTGCGGCGGGGGGAGGGAGGGACACGCTGCTCCTCCATTGTATGAGGAAGAGGAGCGGGGCTAGGGGGCAGCTCTCCTCAGTGGAGGGGCTGCGGCTCGGTTGGATCCCAGCAGGTTCTCCCACCCCCATAAAAGAAAGCGCTGACTCCGCGACAGGAGTTTCAACAGCAACAGCCGCAACTGCCCAGCGCAGCGGGCCAGACCGGATCAGCAAAGGCAGCAATGAAGCAGCGGTCCCCCCCCCCCCAGCTCCTCGCCGCCCCTCAGCCACTCACCCCCCCCCCAACACCTCACGCGGGGGGCGGGCAGCGAGTCCCGCCGCAGTCTCGCCAGAACAAAAACAACCCCGCTCCCGCCTAGGAACGGCCACCAGCACCGGATCCCCCCTCCCCCCGGTCCGAGCGGAGCCGCCCCGCTCCCTCGCCCGCTGGCGGCGGGGCCGGGGCGGCTCTTTCTCCTGCTGTCGCTGTTACCTTTGTTCCGCGGCGCCCGCCCGCCCGCGGATCCCTCCGACCCGGGGGCGAGATGGGGGACGAAGCCTCCTCCCGGCTCCGGCCCCGCTGGCCTGGTGCTGGCCCCGGATAAGTCCCCCAGCAAGGGCTCCGACTACGGCTGCAGCTCCGCGCTGCGTATGATGGGGCCGATCCCCCTGCCCGGACCCGGCGCTGCCTGTGGCTGCTCGGCTCGGAGCCTCTCGCTCCCCTCCCCCACCTCACACAGTGACTGACGGATAGAGTCCCGCCCCTTCCCCGCCCTGCTCTTTCTCTATTGGCCCGGAAACGGTAAGGCCCACCCGTCTCCCTGCTCCATTGGTCGCCACATCGTAAACGCTAACGTCATTTTTCCACCAATTCTATGGAAACAGAGACTCGGCGCCGCAGAGGCTCATGGGTAACGAGGTTCTTTCCCTCGCCGCTTGTCGGTGCCCATCAAGCAGCTGAGCTTCACAGCCAAACCACATAACCCATGATGCACCGCGGTTGAGGGGCCACTAGGAGGCGGGGTGAGTCCGAGTGCTCATTAAAACACGGAGGAAGGCTTGGCGCCTGCGTAGTGAAGCCCTGGTGGCGCATTTTCTCCCTCCCCCCCCACCCCAACAGAAGAGGGTGGCGGCAGCAGCAGTTGAGGTGGAAGTGGGTGGAGCTTTCTGCGCGCTGATGCCGGAGCTGGGGCGGGGGGAGCTACCCGGGCCAGAACAGCGGAGCTGGCGAGCCTTGGTCCGGCCTAGCGCGGGAACGCGGAGGCGGCAGAAGCGGATAGTGACCCGGGCCAGCGGTAGGTGAGGGGGGGGGGGTAGTTTGGGCGCCGCCGGTTCGCTCCTTCCCCCCCTCAGTGCCTTGGGGGCGCGGTCTCCCTGCCCGCCGGTCTGTGCCGGCTCCTTTGTGTTGCTGGGGGAGGCTCCCTGCTGGGAGCGACGCCTTTCGCGGCCCCCTGGCGCCTACCCGGCCCGCTCCCTTGGTCCCGCCGAGCCTGTCTCGACGCCGCCCCTCTTCCCCCAGCTGGGGCAACGTTGCGCGATGGCTAATGGCGCCTCCCGTCCGGCGCGCTGCCTGGCGAGGGGAGCCGGGGAGAGCGCAGCCGCCGGTTGGGTTGCTGCCCGGTGCCTGCCCCGCCGGCTGGGAGGGCTGAGGGGAAGCAAAGGGCTGGCAGCCTCCGGGTTCACTCCGTGGTCTTGGCGGGGTGGGTGTCTCTCCGCAAGGGGCTTCACGTCCGAGCGTGGCGCCTCCCCGGGAGACCATGCTGAGCTGGCCCGCCTGCTCCTCGGGGTCTTTCAGGGGCCGCTACTTGGTTTCGCTTCGGCCGAAATGGCGCTGTAATATAAGCCACAGCAGCGTGTATGAGTAATCAGCGGGTTACTTTTGGCAGAGGGAAGCAGTGACTAGCCGTCGGGACACACACAAGATGAGCCGGGTGTAATGGAATGTAGTTACGAAGCGCGTGTGGGTCTCAGTGTTTGGAGTTCTCTTGAGTGTGTTGCTTTCTCCGTAAAGACATTTGGAAGTGCAGTGCAACTACGGAAATAGTGTAGTTATGGTCTAGTTAGATTTCCATGTTGACTGTTTAGCTGACTTCAGTTCACGCGTTAAAGGATAGTGTGTCTGAAGCGCCAGTCCTGCGAGTTTAATGTAGGATTTTTAAAAGTATAGCTGGGCTTTCTCTGTTGCCACTGATAATAATCTTTTATGGCCCTGATTCTGCCCTCAGTTACACCTGACAAGTGTATGGATGGTATCTTTACAAGTCCTGCCTTTGAGCCAGCTATCATCTTTTATTGCTCTGTAAGTGCTGCTGTGTTAAATGATTTAAATAGTAAAAATATGCACTTATGTATTCAGATGGCTTTTTTTTACCTACTTTCTGTCCATGACTCACCATTTTTAAGATAAACCTATAAACTGGCTCAATAGGAGCCATTTCAAGGAACTGCTGGAATATAAATAGTAAAAACAATGTTGGTGTTCTTGAACTGCGTAGATTGCCCAAAACACATGCTTTACAAATTAATATTTCCAGTTTTAGCAGTGAGACGAGCCCAGTTTTAATTTCTAGTTGTAATATACTAATATAGTGCTGTTGCTCTAAGGGTTGCAGATAGGATTCAGACACAAGGTAGGTGAGAACTTTTTTTGGTCTAATTTCTGTTGATGAGTGTGAATCTTTTGAGTTTACATTGAAGAGCTCTGCAAAAACTCTAGCTTACCAATAGAAGCTGGTCAAATAAAAGATTACCTCATCTGCTTTGTAGTTCTACTATTCTGGGCCTGGTGCAGCCCAGTACAAAAAACAAAACAAAAAAATTAGAGAATGTTTTAAATAAATCTAACTTGAATTGATCTACATCTTGTGTTCCTCTAAATGTTAAACTGTTAAACTGTATCTTATGTTGAAGGAGTTGGTTAAGGTGTACTCACAAAATGGAATGCATAGTGCTAGCCACTTAAATTACTATATATGTGTCCAACATTCTACCTGCTAGCTCCATGTGGCTATTTGGCCGGTTGAGTGTGTGTGGTTGGTTTGAACAATAGCTCAGATTATTGCATTCAAAAAATTTTTTAATAAAAAACCAAACATTTTCAGAGAATAAAAGAAAGTTCAGGAGATCTTTCTGAGTTCAAAAGCCACTTTCCATTAATTTGACCCATCTGCTGGATGGAGACTTGTGCCAGTTCGCGGAATAGCTTAAATATGCTGCTTAAGCTGGAAACCATCATGCATCATTGTAAACGGCTGCCATTCAAAACAGCAATATCCAGCATGCAAGCACACATTTGAAGAAAACAGTTTGAATTTTATCCCTTTTTAAAAAAAAAAAATTAAAAACTTACAAATTTAACGCTTCCAGAGACATCAAATCTTCAATGAAGGTACTTTTTTGGCCTCCCCAACAATATTGCTTATTTCTGCTTTGTGCTGAAACTGAACAATATTAATTCATTTTTCTAGAATTTCATCCATGAATTTGTTCATTTTTAGAAAGCCTAATTCTGAATGTGAGAGTTCTAGTACTGAGTCAAACAATGCTGAAAACAACAAATCATCAGTAGAAACTGGCAAAGAAAAAGAGAGATTGGTAGGATGTCAAACGTAAATTTCAAGATAAATAGGAATTGGAATATGCTCTCATTGAGGTGAATGAAAAGCCAACCTGTCTCTTGTGTCATATAACTATTCTGGCAAATAAGACAGACAACATAAGAAGGCATTTCCAAGGGCAGCAAAGTGATTTCGATCCAGTGTATCCTATTGGAAGCAAAAAGCGAGCTGATAAAATTGGTTGGCTGAAATTGGATTTTGAAAAGCAGCAGCAGGTTTCGATGCAGTTTCTACTGCACACTCATCCAGCCAAATGTCCAATACACTAGCGATTAGTGGCTACCACATCACTAGATCATGTTATAACTTCAGCTAGCCTAAGTGACCATTGTTGAATATTTGCTCCCAAAGTAGATACTGTAGGCTGTAACAAGGTAACCCTTTAAATTACTAAGCTAAATAGATTGAAGTGTACATGTCAAAACTAGACACTGTATTCCAGCAGCAGTCAACACTAGTGCCAAATACAGAGATACAAGGCTCGCCAAACCGCAGCAAGCTCTGCTCGCCACCACGTTGTCCGGCGATCTGCGCATGCGCAGACCATTCGCATGCACAGATCGCCCGAACCCGGCTCTTCTGGGTTACAATCTACTCGCCACGGGCAAGTAGATTGTATAATTTGTCGAGCCCTGCAGAGATAGTGATCTCTTTTCTTACTCAAGATTCCTTTGTTTATGCAACCAGAATCACATACCTTGTTTAGGCACCGTATCACACTAGGTGCTCAGAGGGTGGGGGCGGGGTGTGTGTTTACATTTAGGTGTATTAAAATGATTGATTACTTGCACCCAGTTTATCGAGTGGTGCAAGTTGATTCAGAGCAATGACCTATCCTCTGTTTATTCCTTTCCCAATTTTGCTGTCATGAACAAAAGTTCAGTGGTGGTTTTTGTTTTGTTCCAGGTCATAGATTAAAAATGTTAATCATAGGATCAAGATCTAATCCCTGCTGGATGAAACTAGAAATACAACTGATGACTCTTCTCTCTTTACATTTACAATTTGAGAATTATCCACTAGCCACTCTTAATCTATTTTACATGTGCCATGTTAATTTTATATCATTCTAGTGTGGTGTTTGATGTGTTGTGTGGTACTGAATGAAATGCCTTAAGTCAAAATATACTGTATTAGCAGCATTACCTCTGTCAACCAAACTTGTAATCCCATCAAAAAAGATACCAAGTTAATTTAACTATCTGTTTTCCATAAACCCATGTTTTGCCTTAATTACATTTACCCTCCTTGAATAACTTATTTATTCAAGTTCTAGATCAGCTACTTTTTTATTTTGCCTGGAATTGATATTGGACTGACAGACCTATAATTACCCAGGTTATCTAATTTCCTTTCTTCAAAAATTGGGCACAAGATTAGCTATTCCAGTCTTCTGCAACTTCTCAGTTGCTCGAAGACAACGAAAATCAGCATTAACAGTCCAGTGAGCTTCTGAACTTGAATCCCAGAGGTTTAAAAATAACTAGTTATCTGAAGCTGCTGAGGTAAAAATATCTAACTTTAGTAGACCTCCTCTAGAGAGATGGCAGAGTGGAAGCACTCAAAGATGATAAAGTCATTGCTGGGAAGCTAAATGGATTCTTTACTTCAGTCTTCACGGCTGAGGATATTGGAGATTTCCTGAGTTATTCTTTTTAGGTGACAAATCTCAAGAATTGTCCCAGATTGAGGTTTCATTAGAGGAGGTTTTGGAATAAATTCATTAACAGTAACAAGTCAACAGGTGGCATTCACCCAAGAGTTCTGAAAAATCAAATGTGAAATTGCAGAACTAATTTACTGTGGTTTGTAACCTGTCCTTTAAATCAGCTTCCATATGTAATGACTGAAAGATAGCTAACATGATGCCAATATTTAAGAAGGGTTCTAGAGGTGATCCTAGCAGTTACAGACTGGTAAGTTTAATGTCAATACTGGGCAAATTAGTTGAAACTATAGTAAAGATAAAATTCAGACACGTAGATGAATATAATTTGTTGTGGGGGAAGTCAACGTGGTTTCTGTAAAGGGAAATCATGCTTTACTAATGTACTAGAGTTCTTTGGCAGGGAGGGGAAAGTGTGTGTCAACATACATGTGGACAAGGGGGATCCAGTGGATATAGTATACTTAGATTTCCAGAAAGAGCCTTTGGTGAGAGACCCTGTAAAAGGCAAGTAAAGTAAGTGGTCATGGAATAAGAAGGATTCATGGATTGATAACTGATTAAAATACACGAAACAAAGGGTAGGAATAAACGGTAAGTTTTTTTCTGAGTGGAAAGAGGTAACTAGTGGCCTCGTCTTCTCTCCTCCCCCCTCCGCCCTCCCTGGTCTGTCATGGGACCAGTACTATTCAACTTATTTATAAATGATCTAGATCAGGGGTCTCCAAACTACGGCCCGGGGGCCGGATGCGGCCCGCGAGGCCCTCTCATCCGGCCCGTGGAGACCTTTTTGGATTCAAAGGCAGAAGAAGTGAGATTGTTTCAAAACCCATTTGAAGCAGATGTGGCCAGTTGCCCAGATGAACTGTAGCTGGAAGTCATTGAGTTGCAAGCAAATGACCTCCTTAGGGACAAGTTCAAAATAGGACTGGTGGGTTTTTACCAGTTTTTGCCCAAGGAAGACTTTCCTAATGTCAAAACTTTTGCATCAAGGTACCTTTCAATCTTTGGAACAACATACCTGTGTGAACAAACATTTTCAAGAATGAAATACGTGAAGAACAATTTGAGAACAAACTTGTCCGATGATAATCTCAGGTCACTGTTGATGTTAGGGACAACAAATCTAAAGCCAGAAATGTCTGCTATTTTGGCATCCAGGAAACAATTTCACCATTCACACTAATACAGGTGTTCATGTGTAGTGTATGAATGTGTTATTAAATAATAACTGAATAAAATAATATTAAATACATAATTAAAAACAACATCCATGTTTTGATTGTTTTTTATTTGGACCTCAAGTGTGTAGTCGGCCCCCGAACTGCTGTTTGATAGTTAATGCGGCCCTCGGGCTGAAAAGTTTGGAGACCCCTGATCTAGATAAAGGAGTAAACAGTGAAGTGGCAAAATTTGCAGATGATACCAAACTACTCAAGATAGTTAAGACCACAGCTTGCAGTGGAGAGCTTCAAAAAGATCTCACCAAACTAAGGGATTGATTGGGCAACAAAATGGCAAAAGAAATTTAATGTTGATAAATGTAAAGTAATGCACATTTGAAAAAATAATCCCAGCTATACATACAATACGATGGGGACTAATTTAGCTACAACTACTCGAGAGGTCTTGGAGTCAGTTGATGTCTGAAAACATCTACTCAATGTGAAGCGGCAGTTAAAAAAGCAAATACAATGTTAGGAATCATTAAAGGGATAAAGAATAAGACAGAAAATATCTTACTGCCTCTATATAAAATCATGCTACACCCACATCTTGAATACTGGGTACAGATGTGGGCTCATCTCAAAAAAGACAGTAGCATTGAAAAAAGTTCAAAAAGGGCCCCGAAAATGATTAGGGGTTTGAAACGGGTCCCATATGAAGAGAGATTAAAAAGACTTGGCTTTTTTATCTTAGAGAAGAGGAGACTAAGGGGAGATACTATAGAAGTCTATAAAATCATGACTGGCATGGAAAAAGTGAATAAGGAAAAGTTATTTCATTATTCCCACAATATAAGAACTAGGGGTTACCAAATGAAATTAATAGACAGCAGCTTCAAAATAAACAAAAAAGTTTTTCTTCACTCAGTACTCAACCTGTGGAACTCCTTGCCCAAGGATGTGGTGAAGACAAGGGCTTTAACAGGATTCAAAAAAGAACTAGGTAGATTATTGGCAGTTAGGTCCATCAGTGGCTAATAGCCAGGATTGGTAGGAATAGTGTCCTTAGCCTCTGTTTGCATGCAAATGGTTGACAGGAGAAGGATCACATGAGGATTACCTCTTGTGTTCCTTCCCTCTGGGGCATCTGGTATTGGTCACTGTTAGCAGACAGGATACTGGGCTAGGTGGATCTTTGGTCTGACTCAGTATGGCCGTTCTTATGTCCTGAAGGGGTGATAGCAAGTACAGGAAATCGTCACCATTCACAAATACTGGGAGCCATGCTCCCAGCCCCTGTGGTAAGTTTCCCCTGACTTGCAAACTCACTGTGGGGACTGGGAGCCATGGGTAAATTCCCTGAAGCTAGTTTCTCCTGATCCCTTCCACCCAGGACAGGAGACCTGCAAATAGTGATTCTGTGAATCACTAGGGTCTCCTGTATGATCAGTACTCCACACCATAGATGATTCTTATGTTCTTCATAGTGTCCCCCTCTCCCTCCCCCCCCTCCCCCCCGCCCTTGCTCAAGTATAGAACATATATTTATTCTACTCCGTTTCTTTTCTGTAGTATTAATTATTCTGGTAATGGAACGTTACCATTACTTTATTGTCCTTAACTCTGTTGCCCATTGATTATTTTTTTAACTTTGTAGAAAGCTGATAAAGGAAGCTAAAGGACAATTTCTAACTTCTGCTTTATATTCGTTATCAATTTCCCCTTTCTTTTACTTGTTAAATATATTTATAGCTGCTTTCACTTCCCCCTGTAAACAAGTTAATTTAACTAGAACTGGTGCCTTTGAGGCTTTTTGAGCATTTACTAAAGTGTTCTTAAATGATTTCCAGTTATCAGTGATTTTTCTACTTTTTCCTTCCAGCTGATTTGGCTCAATTTTTTTCATCTTTGTTGCTTTTAATAGGGCAAGTTTCACAATAAGCTATATTACTGATCTGGATTTTTAGGTATAGTTATATTCCCTTATACTTAAGCTACCATTAATATTAGTGCTATGGTCAGTTCGTTCTTTATCTAATTTCCATGTGTTGGCTTCAATGCATTTTGAATTAGGAAATCATCTGTGATGTTTAGAGGTTACAAGAAAGTTTTATTATGGGACTCATGAGACTTCTGGCCAAATTGACTTTCCCTGTGAGCATTCACCTTTTTTTCCCTCAAATATTATAAATAGATTCATAAGGTGTCCATCCTGTTTCTTAATGTGATTTTTGTGGTCGATACCAGACACTAACTGTTAACCCCATCTCGTGCTTTCTTGGGTCATGATTAATAAGCATTAAAGATCACTGTGTTCTGACTTACAAGTTAAGTGACTCATCTTCGAAGTAGTGCCATCCCCTCTCTTCTTTGTCCATTCTATCCTTAAATATATTGTAACTATTTTAACACTCCAGTTATGCAAATAATCCCATCACTTTTCAGTATAGGTTGGACCTCCTTGGTCTGACATCCTCGGGAACTTACAGGTCCCAGATGAGGGATTTTGTCAGGCCAGGGAGGGAAATATCTGCCCCATGCTACTGGAACCCTCCAGCCCTAGATTGCCCGCCAGCCTCCTGGCTACCTCCCTGCCCCACTGTCATGCCAGGCTCTTTGCCCTGCTGTGGGGAGCCCTGCTGCAGGCGCACTGGGCTCCTGGTCCTGTCAGACGATCGATGTTGGACCAGGGAGTCCTGGTTAACAGAAGTTCAACCTGTAATACCAAATAGATTAAAATTGTGCTAAAAATGAGCAATTCCAGATTTATTCCTTTGTTATCCTGGCTCTCAGCATGAGTGTAGAGGCAATTCAAGAACTTTTGTGTCTTTTTTGATTCCTTCATTTTTTTAACAGTATTTGTTCTGAATGCTCATCTTCCACTTTTTTTACTCTTCTTGGTATTGATGTAACATAAATTCATACCATCTGTTGATTGCAGCCAGCATGTTAAATCACTGTGTGTGCTCTCACTCAGAAGTAAAGCGGCCTTAGTTTGATCATATTTAATTTAGTGACCCTGAGATGTGTTGGTAGATAGGTTACATGAGGCTGACTGAGACCTTGTTTTACTACTTGACCTTTTCCCATTGAAATATGGTTAATTTAAAAAAAAATCTTTATTCCTTTATTGCAGATTTTGAAGCTCCTTCATATTGTGGATTATATGTTCATAGAAGAAGTTTCATAGATCTCTTCATATTTTGTTTGCACTTGCATAACTTCTTAATGGCAGTTTGATCAGCTCACATGAGGAGGGCAGGGGGAGAATGATAGTATTGTACGAAGATGAGACTAGTGTTATGGGCAGGGTGGGGAATTTGGTTTAAATCTTCATCTGCGCACTCGAGTTTCTAGTGTACACAGACCAAAAGAGAGCAACAAGTTTCTCTGCTATCTTGTGCATGAAGACATGATTCTGTTGTCTAACTTTTGCCCATTTCCCCTACACAGACTGCCTTGTCACTTTGTTCTTCATTCTCCTACCTGGATGTTGACTTGTCACCTAACCCTTTTGCAGTGGATCTGTTGCCTGACTATTTTGTTTCCCTCCTTGAAGGGACTCTTTTTGTGGAATTGACTAGCAGTTCCTGTTTTTCTCTTTAAGTAGCTAGGTTGCCTTTTATTTTTAGCTGCTTTTATAGGATTTTGTCTTTTCTCGACAAATCAGTCCAGTGTAGGATTGGACTGGTCCAAAATAATTGGTCAAATATTGTTAAAGATAAAAATGTTTTAATTATTAGAGTAGCACCAAATGAGAAGGCTGACTTTCTATAGGATTAATTTTAGTCTTATGCTAATAAGTGAGTTTTTTTAATTCAAGAAAATGTAAAATGCTGTGGAGTTCTGAAGAATGGCACTAGGGTGCAGTCAAAAGGGTAGGCCACTGCCTGTGTTGGTGTATTCTTACTGTAATATATAACAGTATGTGATCTATTGACACTTTACTCGACCATTTTGTCAATTCTAGTCTGAATGCCTGTAAGAAGTGCCTGGAAAAAGAGTGGCAGTGGCATCTTTTTTTATGGGCCACCAGTGATTTAGAGTAGTATGAGTATTGGAAACACTTAACTAATGAGCTTTTGTTGTGAAAGGGTAGGGAGATTTGGGATTGGACATGTATGTAGCAGTTTAAAGTTCTTCTGTAGCGAGTGGCCCCACTATGAGTAGGAATTTCTAAATACCTTGTCTCTGAATTGAGAACTTCGTAAGGCATCAGAAAACAATATCTTAATCCGCATTGGAGAGAAGGTAAACCTATATGTCTTCTTTCAGAGAACTTCATATTGAGAAAATTGTTGTTTTATTTCTAGAAATTTTCCTTTATAGAAAATACCAAATATGCATACAGTAGCACAAGTTTATACTGTACACAAAGTGGATTGTATAGTCTTTGGAAGCATTTGGGAAAAATCTCAAGTTTCAAATTCTATGAAATTAACAGACTTCAGAATCTTAGTTTTTGCCTAAGCTTTTACAGAAAGAATGTGTTGGATAGTCATTTGACTACAGTTTTGGGTGGTGGTTTGTGTGGGGTTTTTTTGTTTTTTTTTTTTTGTTTTTTTTTGGGCAATGATGAAACTCATAGCATCTTATAATTCAGTTCTTGCCTTTCTAGGCTCTCCCTTTGTCACCTTTTTTTTTTTTTTTCTGGTCTCTCTCTTTCATTACCGGTTGTATCCTTTATTTTGCTGCACTTTGTGTTATCCTTACTTTTCAAGTAGTCCCAATTAATTTAGTGTGATTAATGGTGGTGCAAGGTACTGTTTTCAGTGCAGGGAAAAGTGTTGCAGTCTGGATTGCCTGTCCGTTAACACTGTCCGTTAACAGAAGTCAATACGTGTGTGTGTGTGTGTGTGTGAGTGTGTGTGTGTGTGTGTGTGTTGTTGTAGTAATGCATGTCTTTGAGGGTGGGGGGGGGAGAACTGTTTCTAAGAGTCATCTAGGAAGACAGTCTGGAAATAGTAAATGGGATACATTTACATTTTAGCAAAAAACTTATCTCTCGTCTTAATGTGCCTATTTTCCAAAAAAGGATATTACATTTATAAGTCTAGCAGCAAGCCTTTGGGCTGACAGCCAAGGACATTCTTCACCAGTTGCCAGGGCAAAACACTCCTTACAAGATACCTTCTTAACAGTCGAGGGCTGCTGCTGAAGTAAATGAAACTTCATACTACCACTGCAGTTCCAGTCTTCAAATGACATTAAAAACATTGAGTTTTGAGCTGTTCCATCTGCAGTGCAGCAAAAGAGGTTAAAGGTGAGAAGAAGGAAAATGGATTACTGAAGGAACTCTGAAAAAAGCCACAGAAATTGAGCCTAAAGTCATGAACTGAGAAATGAACATTAGAAGACAAATAAGCTATGCAGGCAAACAAATTCAGAATTGGCCACAGTAAGAGAATTTGAGACACGAATGGAATACCATGGCAGGAAAAAATAAGGATAAAGAAAACTAAACACTTATCTGCTATGTTCTAGTCTTTTAAATCAGTTGAATGGTATACATTTTAAAGCAAATATGGAAGAATGAGTAAGTTAAATCTTGAGTGTTTTTGTTTTAAAGTATGCCTTACATTGAAGTTGTCTGTTTCTTGATTAAAAATAAGACTAAATGTGTATTTCTGAGCTTAAACAGTTTAGAATTTGAATTTTTCTGACTAACTTTTGTAATGATCTACAAAAGGATGCTTGATGTGTGTGGGATTCTATAAGACCAGACATCAAAGCCAGACTCTACGCTTATTTAATGATCTTAAACTGAAATGTTTGGTTTGCTTTCATAAAAATCAAAACAAAGTTCCCCTGTTTTGAAAATGTGTGGTTAAAGTATATAAAGCCAACAGCAAGAATACTTTTGTAATGCAAAGATAGCTGGGAAATGATGGCTTTCTTTCCAGTAACACTTTCAAGTCAGCCTTTGTTCTAAATCCCTTAACCCTGCTTATCTCTCCCCCACCCCACTTGCTTAGAGCTATGGTCTTGCTTCCATTATATATTTTAAAAATTCTCTAACACTGATTTTGATAGACCTCTCCTTTCTTTGACAGAGTGGAACACTGCTTCTTGAAATGGAAGGAAGGGAAGAAACATCTGAAAGAATTCTTCTAGAGCCATATAGATATTTACTTCAACTGCCAGGCAAGTCTCCTTTTACCATTCTATTCTGTATATCTAACCTGTCTTCAGTGATTACTTATTCTTTTGAATTTTATTAGACGGCAGTTCTGTCTACTCTTGACTTGTATGGAATTTTATTCTGAACAATATAGTTTTTATTGAAAGGAGCAGATTTTTCTATTTAAAAAAATCTTCACCTCCAAGACTGGACTGGAAGTCTAGCACTTCTGAGATTGTCCCTGTAGTCTGCCCATTTCAGAGAAACTGTTCTTCCCCCTGCTTTACCACTGTATTTTTAAGGCGCCAATATACTGTCTAATGCAGTGACTCTCAATCAAGGGTATATGTATATCTGGAGTATGCAGAGGTCTTCCAAGGGAGTGCATCAACTCCTCTAGATGGCTTACATAATAAGCACTAGCAAAATCAGTACAGACTAAAATTTTGAACATTTTACACTACTTAAGGGGGTGGGGTGAGAGGATATCAAGAAAAATCAGACCCCTGAAAGGATTAGAAAGGTTGACACACACTGGTCCAATATATCTCTAGCAGTTTCCCTTTCACCAACTGAAGACTTGGTCTACCTCTTATGAAATGGACGTGGTCAACCCTGAGCCTTAAGTTGACTATGGTTCTGTATATTTAGACCTTTTTGAACTTTGTACTGTTGGTTTCTTATGCATGCTTTTCTCATTGTGCTGCTTAAACAGGTGGTCATACACCAGAATTTTCCTTCAGACCAACTTCAGCTATCTGAGTCATCTAATCTCACCAGATAGTTAGCCAGGGGTTGTATATTGGCTTCAGGTCAGCTGATAGTATGCTCAGAGAGAGACTTCCACTGAGACATGGGAACAATTTAGACCGAAGGAAGCTGATCATTAACTCACAAATCAAAACCATACCCTGTAATGTACTACATGCACAGGTTAGTGGCTTCGATAGCTTTCATCACAGAGCAGTGAAGTGCAGAAAATAAATCTGATAAGCCACCAAAGCAATGGCCGGTCCTACAGAGGAAGAAAACAATAAAACTTAGTGCATTACAGCACTAAGTGATGTCAGTCCAGTTTGTATTCTGCACTCTTCAAGATTAAAAAAGTAAGTCTAATCAAATTTGTGACTGCCTGTACACAGCTGGGAGAAATTTTAGATGTGGTCAGTTGGCATTAATAGACATATTCTGGGTACAGATAGTCCTGAGCATGCCAAATATTTGACATAGACATGTCTTGTAGTGAAACTTCCCTTTGGTTTAACTTATTATTAAACCCTACCAAAGTAGCAGTTAACTTGTATACATAATTCCAGTGTGACCAACTATTTCTGGTTAAAGTGGAAAAGAGAAGTTGCCAGTAACCCTCCTTCCTCCAGCTTCAGAGAAATCCCAGGTTTCTAATTTGTATCGTGTCTTCCATTGGGAAACAAATGAGTAAATCTACAGCAGGCCTGGGCATAATACCTGCCGTGAGCTGGATCTGGCCCGTGGACACAGCAAAGAGCCTCAGGCAGACTCCCTGCCTGCCCCTGCATGCTGCTTACCAAAACCGCTGCCGTGCTCTGTTTGAACAGCTGCAAGCCTATGGGTGAGAAGAGCAGCTTCATGTGGTGTTCCTGCCCCCCAGTACAATCCCATCAGCTGGTTTCTAGCCAATGGGAGCTGCCTGTTAACAGGCAGCTTGCAAAGCACCCTCCTCTCAAGCTTGTCACTGTTCAAGAGCCATGTGGTTTTTGTAGCCTGTGTGAGGATGGGGCAGTCAAGGAGTCTCCTTGACAAGGCTGTTGGCTGGGAGTAAAGCAAGTAAGTCTCCTGGTCAGAGCCTGGCTCTGGCACTCCAACCCTCTGCCCCACTCCATGTAACCCAAATCCTCTGCCCCCTCCATCCCCTCACAGATCCTGCCCTAGGTCACAGCCCAAACCCTTCCTCCATTTCCTACACCCTAATCCCCTGCCCAACGTCACAACCCAAATCTCTGCACCCTAATCCCCTAACCAAGGTCACAATTGCATCCTTCACCCAAATTCCCTCCCAGACCCCACACCCTCTCCTGCATCCCAGTCCCTTAGTGCAAGCTCCCTTCTGCACCCAACCTCCATCCCAGACCCTGTACCTCCTCCATTAATATGGAAAAGTGCGATCCTTGACCATTTTCCAAATTCTTAGAGCACCCCTCCCATCAAATTGTTGCCCACCTCTAAGATGTGGTATTCTAAAATATATGCGCGCGCACACAAAATGACTGCAGTGGTTGCTGCAAATTACCACATACTACTTGTCCTCTCTCTCAGGTAAAAGGAAATGTAGCCTCCTTCCCACCGTCAATTGTTAATGATTTGCCAATGATAAGGAAAAAATTATATTGCATTTTAAAATACTGAAGTATTACATTTTTGTTGGATGTAGTGATGGTAGTAATTGGAGCACAGTTTGACAGAAGCTTACTAATAGGAGTTGAGCAAGCTAAAGAACAGAAATAGACAATAAAATGTATCTGGACACCAAAGTTCTTTAAAAAATTAGCTTGTAAACATTGCTCTATTTTTTTTAAAATAGATTTAAAATGGCATAGACCCTCTAGCACTATGAAGTAACTGGTCAATCACAGACCTCATTTAGAATCAGAAGTATGCCATCAGGAAGCAGCAGAGACAAAAAAAGCAAATACAGTGCAGTGTGTTAAACTAGTGTCTAAAAATGTGACAAGGTAAGGAAATGTTCTGTACTTGTTTCATTTAAATTAAGATTAAAAGCAGCCCTCTTTTGTAGTAAAGTTTGGGAGCAGTATTAAAACAAGGTTCAGTTGTAAACTTTTGAAAACCTTAATTTTTTTGATCGGAGTTATGCACAATCGCCATTCCCAAGATGTTTGTAATGCTGAGGTTCTACTCTGATGTTTTCACTTCACCTTGTACATTTTTGGCCTTGAAACTGACCATTTTGTTGACCTCCTTTATTTTCTTTAATATTTGATAGAGGGCTGTTGCAGAAGAACTCTCCTAAGGGGTCATCTAGAGTACAAATATAGCATTTTTTATCCTTCTCTGGAGAAGCATATGCTCTCATGGCTATGGGAACAGAGTAATTCCTTATGTAAAGTTTAAGCATATTCTGTACTTCATACAGATAAAGGATTGACCCATCTTGAGACTCCAGCCATGTATACATGGCAGAGATGCATGGTTTTATCAGTGACCCTAGCAAAATACTGTGGAACCTCAAAGATGTGAGCACCAGAGTTAAACTTACTGGTCAACAAAACCAGAAGTAAGCTATCAGGCAGCAGTGGAGGCAAAAAAAAAGCAAATACTGTATTGTGCCTTTTGCACCTTAAAGGCAGGTACATATGGGCTGCCTGTCTCCACCCGCTGCTCACAACATAAGGGGCAGCCATTTACAAAGAGGAGGTGGTGAATGCTGTTTTCTCTTTTTTCCTTTCTGTCCCCTCTTCCCCTCTGGGAGGGGAGACAAGCTTGCAGGTTCAGAGCCCAAGAAAAAATGTCCCAAGCTGGTACTGAAAACTGTCCTGGAATGTAAGCTGTCAGAGTCTGAGCTCCTGCCTCCATGCTGCACTCTGGAGGAGCAGTTCCGTGAAGGGCCATAGCCTGCACTGACTGCATGCCCACTGATGCTGCTATGCCTCAAATGTCTCCTCACCCTTGTGGCCAGGGAGCTACAACTAGCTATCTGTCCCCACCCCCATTCACCAGGCACTCGGAACCCCTGTTGCAAGCAGTCCCCTGTGAAGAGCCTCTATAATTGCTTGTTCAGAGTTGCAAACAATCTGATGTACGCAATTCTGAAGTTCTAGTGTAGAAAGAAGCAGCATGCAGTGTCACAGCTCTTGTGCTCCTCCCCCTGGGCACAGGGCTATTGGCTCCTGCTCTGCCTCCTTTCCCCCCACCTCCTCCTGTGGGGGGGCTGCTGGCAGGCTCCTGCTCCCAGCCTCCTCTGCCTGCAGCAGGCCGCTGCTCCCAATAAGTGTCACCCAGTAAGATACGTTCAACACACTTAAAGATTGTGCATCCAGTGACTCAGTAGGATGGAAATCAAAACATTTCATATAAAGTGTTATGTAAATAATATCACAACTGCTTTACTTAACTTCCTTAGTTACATCAACCAATATAGAGATAATATTAGTCTTTTGTTTCTTGGCTTATGCATTCAAATATGTTGTCAAAGGTTGAATGATTTCCTATTCATAGAATCATAGAATAATAGGACTGGAAGGGACCTCAAGAGGTCATCGAGTCCAGCCCCCCGCCCTCAAGGCAGGACCAAGCTCCACCTACACCATCCCTGACAGATGTCTATCTAACCTGTTCTTAAATATCTCCAGAGAGGGAGATTCCACCACCTCCCTTGGCAATTTATTCCAATATTTGACCACCCTGACAGTTAGGAATTTTTTCCTAATGTCCAATCTAAACCTCCCCTGCTACACTTTAAGCCCATTACTCCTTGTCCTGTCCTCAGAAACCAAGAGGAACAAATTTTCTCCTTCCTCCTTGTGACACCCTTTTAGATATTTGAAAACCGCTATCATGTCCCCCCTTAATCTTCTTTTTTCCAAACTAAACAAGCCCAGTTCATGAAGCCTGGCTTCATAGGTCATGTTCTCTAGACCTTTAATCATTCTTGTCGCTCTTCTCTGTACCCTTTCCAATTTCTCCACATCTTTCTTGAAATGTGGCGCCCAGAACTGGACACAGTACTCCAGCTGAGGCCTAACTAGTGCAGAGTAGAGAGGCAGAATGACTTCACGAGTTTTGCTTACAACACACCTGTTGATACAACCTAGAATCATATTTGCTTTTTTGGCAACAGCATCACACTGTTGACTCATATTCAACTTGTGGTCCACTATGACCCCTAGATCCCTTTCTGCCATGCTCCTTCCTAGACAGTCGCTTCCCATCTTGTATGTATGGAACTGATTGTTCCTTCCTAAGTGGAGCACTTTGCATTTCTCTTTATTAAACCTCATCCTGTTTACCTCTGACCATTTCTCTAACTTGCTAAGGTCATTTTGAATTATGTCCCTATCCTCCAAAGAAGTCGCAACCCCACCCAGTTTGGTATCATCTGCAAACTTAATAAGCGTACTCTCTATCCCAATATCTACATCATTGATGAAGATATTGAACAGTACGGGTCCCAAAACAGACCCTTGAGGAACTCCACTTGTTATCCCTTTCCAGCAGGATTTAGAACCGTTAACAACAACTCTCTGACTACGGTTATCCAGCCAATTATGCACCCACCTTATCGTGGCCCTATCTAAGTTATATTTGCCTAGTTTATCAATAAGAATATCATGCGAGACCGTATCAAATGCCTTACTAAAGTCTAGGTATATGACATCCACCGCTTCTCCCTTATCCACAAGGCTCGTTATCTTATCAAAGAAAGCTATCAGATTAGTTTGGCATGACTTGTTCTTCACAAACCCATGCTGGCTATTCCCTATCACTTTATTACCTTCCAAGTGTTTGCATAGGATTTCCTTAATTACCTGCTCCATTATCTTCCCTGGGACAGACGTTAAACTGACCGGTCTATAGTTTCCTGGGTTGTTCTTATTCCCCTTTTTATAGATGGGCACAATATTTGCCCTTTTCCAGTCTTCTGGAATCTCCCCTGTCTGCCATGATTTTTCAAAGATCATAGCTAAAGGCTCAGATACCTCCTCTATCAGCTCCTTGAGTATCCTGGGATGCATTTCATCAGGACCTGGTGACTTGCTGACATCTAACTTTCCTAAGTGATTTTTAACTTGTTCTTTGTGAATCCTATCTTCTAAACCTACCCTCTCTCTGCTTGTATTCACTACGTTAGGCACACCTCCAGACTTCTCGGTGAAGACCGAAACAAAGAAGTCATTGAGCATCTCTGCCATTTCCAAGTTCCCTGTTACTGCTTCTCCCTCCTCGCTAAGCAGTGGGCCTACCCTGTCCTTGGTCTTCCTCTTGCTTTTAATGTATTTATAAAAAGTCTTCTTGTTTCCCTTTATGCCTGTAGCTAGTTTGATCTCATTTTGTGCCTTTGCCTTTCTAATCTTGCCCCTGCATTCCCGTGTTGCTTGCCTATATTCATCCTTTGTTAGTTGTCCTAGTTTCCATTTTTTATATGACTCCTTTTTTATTTTGAGATCGTGCAAGATCTCCTTGTTAAGCCAAGCTGGTCTTTTGCCATATTTTCTATCTTTCCTACACAGCGGAATTGTTTGCTTTTGGGCCCTTAACAACGTCCCTTTGAAATACTTCCAACTCTCCTCAGTTGTTTTTCCCTTCAGTCTTGCTTCCCATGGGACCTTACCTACAAGTTCTCTGAGCTTATCAAATCTGCCTTCCTGAAATCCATAACCTCAATTGTGCTGGTCTCCCTTCTACCTTTCCTTAAGATCATGAACTCTATTATTTCGTGATCACTGTCCCCTATACTGTCTTCCACTTTCAAGTTCTCAACTAGTTCCTCCCTATTTGTTAAAACCAAATCCAGAACAGCTTCTCCTCTGGTAGCTTTTTCAACCTTCTGAAACAGAAAGTTGTCTCCAATGCAGTCCAGAAACTTATTGGATAGCCTGTGCCTTGCTGTGTTAGTTTCCCAACAAATGTCTGGATAGTTGAAGTCCCCCATCACCACCAAATCTTGGGCTTTGGATAGTTTTGTTAATTGTTTAAAAAAGGCCTCATCCACCTCTTCCACCTGGCTAGGTGGCCTGTAGTAGACTCCTAGCATGATATCACCCTCGTTTTTTACCCCTTTTAGCTTAACCCAGAGACTCTCTACACAGCTATCTCCTACGTTCATCTCCACTTCAGTCCAAGTGTGTACATTTTTAATATACAAGGCAACCCCTCCTCCCTTTTTTCCCTGTCTGTCCTTCCTGAGCAAGCTGTAACCTTCCATACCAACATTCCAATCATGCGTCCCATCCCACCAGGTTTCTGTAATACCAATGATATCATAGTTGTATTTATTGGTTAGCAATTCCAGTTCTTCCTGCTTATTACCCATACTTCTCGCATTTGTATATAGGCATCTAAGATACTGATTTGATCTTGCCTCCCTGTTGTGCCCTGACCCTCCTTTCTCCTTGCCATTATAGGCCGTAGTCCCCCCCCATTTCCAGCCCATCTCCCAGTCCCGCACATGCAGCCACTTCCCTGTGGGCTTTGCTCACCTGCCCCCAACAAACCTAGTTTGCTTGCCAACCGCCCCACCCCCTCTCCTCTTCCTCCTCCCCCCCGCCCTTCAGTAGCGGGGGGGGGGGGGGGGATTGGGCCAGGCCACAGCTGTGCTGGTTTGCTCCCTCCAGCTGCTGAAAGGGGCCTATCAGGCTTTGTACTCTACCCCCAGCTTTTTCCTTTTCCCCGCCGCCCCCCTCCCCCAGCAGGCCCTGGCTCTTGATCCCCCTCTTCCCCCTGCCCTCAGCTGCCATGGAGGGGTACCAGGGTGAGGTAGAGCTACTCTGGCTCTCCCCCAGCTGCGAGGAGGAGGTGGGGTGGCTGAAAGGGGAGAGGCTGCGGGACACAAGTGCTATGGTGATGTCAGTGTCATCCTGCAGGAAAAACTTTTTTTATGTAGAGATGCATGTTGACTCTTACTACAAGTGATTGTGGATCAGTAATTTAATCTGAATATCTTTGAAGCCTATACCACTTGACAGCTCTTGTTCTGTTTTTCATGCTACAGGTATTAGAATCCTGTATCCTTTGCCACAGCTTTTCTCCAGCTGCTGAAACCATTATTAATAAACAGATTTTTGTATAGCAATGGAGGTTGAAAAATCTGCATGGGAAGCAAGAGTAAAGCTGCATTTGATACTTGCTATTTTGAATCCAGAAATATAAACCAAACAGTACTTTTGAAACACATTGCACTCATTCTTGTATTTCATTTTGAGGATAGTTTTAACTGTGGTTGCTTTGGGCCACGAGCTAAAACTTGCACAATATCACTTAGTCCTGGTAGAATCTTACTCTCCGGGTGTGTCTAGACTACATGCCTCCTTCGACGGAGGCATGTAGATTAGCCAGATCGGAAGAGGGAAATGAAGCCGCGATTAAAATAATCGCGGCTTCATTTAAATTTAAATGGCTGCCCCGCTCTGCCGATCAGCTGTTTGTCGGCAGATCGGGGCAGTCTGGACGCGATGCGCCGACAAAGAAGCCTTTCTTCATCGGCACAGGTAAGCCTCGTGAAACCAGGTTTACCTGTGCCGATGAAGAAAGGCTTCTTTGTCGGCGCATCGCGTCCAGACTGCCCCGATCTGCCGACAAACAGCTGATCGGCAGATCGGGGCAGCCATTTAAATTTAAATGAAGCCGCGATTATTTTAATCGCGGCTTCATTTCCCTCTTCCGATCTGGCTAATCTACATGCCTCCGTCGAAGGAGGCATGTAGTCTAGACACACCCTTCGGGATTACCTAGTAACTAAGTTGATTCTTTCCAGCTTCTATTTCCCATATTACTCAGCCTTTATCTGGTGAAGAATCTGATGTTGAATGTTCTACTTCTGATTCTTCTACCATACAACTTTTGTCATTATCTAAGGTATAGAGTTCAAAGGCTTTTACTGGCTTCTCTCTCCTGGCTTTTCCAGAGTTAGGCCTTTTTCTGAAGTTGAAAGTAAATCTCTGCAAATGTTGAGGTATCTGTTTTGATTCTTGCTTTCAGAAAAGTTTTTAAATTCTGACTCTTTTCAGTTGCTTGTATACAGAAAAGAGGGTCTCACTGGGGTGGGGCTTAGGTCCCTCTTACAAACTACGTTTTTGAAATACTTATACCTACCCACTGCAAGTGGCTTGGCCTGGACCTGACTGTGTACAGTAAAACTCCATTAGTCCAGCATCCAATGCTCCGGGACTCCTGATGGTCCGGCACCATCAGGAACCTGGAAGTGCTGGGGCAGCCGTACAGGCTTCCCCCATTCAGCTGCTGCTGAAACTGATCAGCAGCTGAATTGGGGAATCCGGGAGCAGAGCAGCTGGGGTGCTGCCGGATTGGTCCTGTAGCGCAGCCCCTCGTGGCTGCGGGACCAACCTGGCAGCACCCCAGCTGCTCTTGGGGAGGCCTGGGGCAGACCAGCTGGAGTGCTGCCGGGTTGGTCCCGCAGCGCCAAAGGACGGCGCTGCGGGACCAACCCGGCAGGACCCCAGCTGCTCTGCCCCAGGGGTCCCCGATTCAGCCGCTGCTGAAACAGATCAGTGGCTGATTCCAGGAAGCCCGGGGCAGAGCTGCTCTGCCCCGGGCTTCCTGGAATCAGCCGCTGATCTGTTTCAGCAGCGGCTGACTTGGGGACCCCTGGGGCAGAGCAGCTGGGGTCCTGCCGGGTTGGTCCCGCAGCGCCGTCCTTTGGCGCTGCGGGACCAACCCGGCAGCACTCCAGCTGCTCTATTGCAGGCATCCCTGATTCAGCTTCTGCTGAAACTGACCAGCAGTGGCTGAATCAGGGACGCCTGGGGCAGAGCTGGACTATTGTAGGGGAGGGCTATGGGGGGCCCACCCCACTCCAGCCCCCTCATAGCCCCCCTTCTGATAGTCTGGCATATTTGATAATCCGGCACCCCCTGGGTCCTAAAGGTGCCGGATTATCGGAAGTTTACTGTACTTAAGGAATTTGGGACCATCTGTGGTGCCGGACTATCGGAAGTTTACTGTATTTAAGGAATTTGGGACCATCTGTGAGCAGCAATCCTCCTAGCTCTTTTCTGGTTTCTGTTTGTTGGGGTGAGGAGAGGAAGGCTGAGTGTGTCTGAATTGCAGCCTCAATCTTCAGGGATATTCCCCAAGCAAGCAGGCATATAGAAGTGGTCAACGATTTAAATTAACTTTAGCTGGTGTGTTCTGTAGGCTGTGCATTTCAGCATCAATTTCCTGTTCTGAGGGAAGGAAGTATCTGTTTGAACTGCACTAATGACTTCCACAGTCATACCTCATACACCACAGCTGAAGTAATTTGTTCTTGCTACTTTAGGCAACAGAAGAGAGCAAGAAATCTTCTGGGTGAGGGAGATGTGCCAACTGCCCCTTGGCATCATTGATGGCTTACATTTACTTTGTAGTCTGGAACAGACAACTTTAGTCATACTAACTTTTGATACTATATCTCTTTTTCTGAAGGATTTTGAGTGTGTCTGTCCTACTTCTATGGGGAATGTACTTTATGATGGAACTGGTAGCACTACCAAAGTTGCCCAGTGCTTCCCATTGTTCTAATTTGCTTAATTTTGTGTTGAAATTGTATACCTGAGGCTAAACTTTTTTGAAAAGTTCAGCCAGAAAAACTCACCTGTTTGTGAAAACAAGGCCAAGGAAAAATATTTTTTTCTGCCATTTCAAAAGAATTCTGATTTTTTTTTTTGAGAAACTCTAATGCCCACATGCTTTGCAAGAGGGATTTAAAATTGTGCTGAGGGTTGGCTTTTTGTCTATAAGATGCCTCTTACCACTACAGATATCCACCCAAACTTGGACAAGTTAGATGCTTTTGGGAAAACCCATTTGCACATGCTCAGTCCCCTTAAGATTTTAAGTGCTTAAAATCCCCAAAGATTCTGTGCACACTGAACATATGATATCCTGTTGACTAAATCAGGCAGATACTCAGCACCACAGTGAACATGCATCTTTTTGTTCTTATTGTTCACTATGTGACTCGAGATCTTACTTATAGCACATTGAACTATGCTTTCAGTACAGATTTGTCTTTGTGGAGTCTTTGATAAGAATTGTAGGCTGGAGATGCCTGCTTAGAAAAATTGTGCAAATGGACTGTAGTTTGCCTGCACTATGGTTTTGGGGCTATGTGGAGGGCAGAATTTGCTATCTTGATGTTCTCTTGACAATTCCAGTGAACTCTACAGATGCAGAGAGACTAGTGTTTGAACATGGGAAGTGTTTTCTGTACAGACCTAGGGAAATAAAGAAAGATAGTTGCTGGATGCTCCATGCTGACATAGAATTAATGACACTTTGAAACTAGAACTTTTTTCCCCACTTTTTTTTTTTAAGACTGTAGCTCTCAAGTTTGAGGCTACCAATTGGGTTCAGTACTCTATATAACCATCTCAGATACTCCTACCTCCCTGTGAGGGAGTTGAGCCCTCTGTGGTGTTTGCTGCTGTAAAGTGTCAATCAATGCATTTTGTCAGGTTCACTCAATCTTTATTTTATCGAAAGAAGCTAATTACATCTGGAAGAAGGGATTCTATGTACAGTGACCTCCTTCTGTAGCTGAAGAGTAATAAGTAAAGGGGTGGGAGAGTGTGGAGCCTTCTGCAACGGAACTGTACAGAGGAGGAGAAAGTCTTGTCACTCCCAAGCTGATGAGGGCTAGCAACTAAGAGCCCTTGGGTGAGGTGCTTCCAGCAATATGGGGAAGATCAGACCAACCTCCAGGAACCTTCTGTAGCTGCAGGAAGCTCCTTAGTGGGGATGTTCAGAGTTCAGCTCTCAAGGCAGCACAGAAATGCAGGTGGCAATCCCATGCCTCCACCTGCACCCCACCCCCCAAAAAACCAGATGGAGACACAATTCAATTTTGGGCTAGGATCCACACAGTTACAGCACATCTGAAAGTGTGAAATGTACCAATTTTCAAATCCTATGGCCATAAAATTGACCTTAATGGACTGGGAATTTGGCATGGCCCTACTCCTGTCTAACAGCTCTCCCAGTGCTATCAGCATCTCCATCACATCTATAGCAGAAGGCACAGGCAGGGACTCCCTTGCCAACGATGACCATTGGCAGAGTCTCCTCAATCAGCAAGAAGGGGCTATGGCAAAGATTTCAGCTTTTCCCTGAAATCTGCTGCTACCACATTTAACCCACCTCAACTCCACTGTTTGTTTTTTTACCAGCTGTGGGAGCATCTGCCTTTCACTTGGAGGTATGGGCCTCCATTGCACAAGCCCCATGTGCTGTTGGCTATCTTTCATCCCTCCACTCACCACTGCCACTACAGGTTGGACCTCCCTGGTCTAGCACTCTTGTGACCTGAGCTCTTATCTGGGCTGTGGGGCTCCCTGTCCTGCTGCTAGCTCTCTCCACCTTCCTCTTGGGGGCAGAGTGTCTCCAGCTCCTGTGGTCTCCGCTGCTGACTGGGGGCGGGGGGGGGGGGGTCTGGCTGGGGCTCCTAGTGGACCACAGATGTTGCTAAACAAGAGTCTTAGATTTGGGAGGTGCAGTCTGCAATATGGCCACCACTGCTTCCAACTCTGGCAGTCCAGGAGGCTGTGAAGAGGCATTTTGGGTGGAGGCTTCTCTTCTTCTAGAACCCTTAGAGCAAGGCTACTCAACACGTGGCCCGCGGGCCACATGTGGCCCATTTGTTTGTGGCCTACGGTGCAGTTTGGGTTTACATGGGGCTCAACGTGCGGCTCGTGAGTAGGATCCTTTGAACATGACCTCCACTGGGAACACGGTGCACAATGGCGAGTTAATATAATGGTCTTCTGTTGATATGCATTTTAGTAAAATTCCTGGACTGTCATTGCTCATTAAAAGTGCTGTCATATGGGTGGAAATCCAGTAAATATTGCATTTTATTAATATCAACAGAAAAGTCTTAAATGGGGGGCCTGTGTGTTGGAGTCTTGCCTTAATCTTTGTATTGATGCCCATCTGTGTGAAAAGCTATTTGCATATATAGTTGCATGTGCATGTGCATGCAACCACACTTAAGTTGCGGCCCTCAGCATAAGAACATAAGAACGGCCGTACTGGATCAGACCAAAGGTCCATCTAGCCCAGTATCCTGTCTACCGACAGTGGCCAGCACCAGATGCCCCAGAGAGGGTGGACCGAAGACAATGATCAAGTGATTTGTCTCCTGCCATCCCTCTCCAGCCTCTGACAGAGGCCAAGGACACCATTTTATCCCCTGGCTAATAGCCTTTTATGGACCTAACCTCCATGAAATTATCTAGCTTCTCTTTAAACTCTGTTATAGTCCTAGCCTTCACAGCCTCCTCTGGCAAGGAGTTCCACAGGTTGACTACACACTGTGTGAAGAAGAACTTTCTTTTATTAGTTCTGTGCTGTGAGTATCATTGTGACCTGAGTAGCCCTGTCTTAGAGGATCTGGCTCTATGGTAGGATGGGTCAGAGCTCAGGGGCATTCTTCTGAATGCTATACTTTTTAGCTTCTTGCATCCCTGGGCAAACACCTGCTCCAGGTTTATCTCTAGATTGCTGTTACAAAAGAACAGATCTAAAAAAATTAACAAGTGCTGTTGCTGACTTGAACAGAAATCAAAGAGAAAATCCTGTAGGTGCTCCTTAGGCAATAAGGCCAGGGCCCTGGGTAGCTGCCTCGTTATTTTGGAGGCTTAATTCTAAAGGGCAGTGAGCAAACTCTTAGGTGGGCGTGTTACTTAGTTGTCCTCCTCAAATGATGTGAAAATTGCTAAAGTACTGCAACCATCCACACTTCAGCAATATATACCATGATCTAGGGAGCTTTCTGCAGGGGAGATTGGCTTGGTGGTATAAGAATAAAAAATTGACATGCCAAGCTCATGATGAAATGGAGATCTACATCTACCTTAAGATCTGGGAAACTTCCATAGAAAATGAGTGAAATGGGCATCCAGTTCTTACTTTACCTGGAAAACTTAAATTTTCCTTTCCAGATATTTCATTCCTACTGTGCCCTAACTTGTTACAGTAATGATGGCAGAGGGAGAAGGAAATTTGACGTTAGCATTGGAAAGGTTGTCTTACTATCCAGAGCTGCTGTTTGAGTATTAATGCCTTCTGATGTTTTTAATAAAATTAGTTGGCTGATAGTGTTCTGGTTAAAATCAGCTTGTTGCCATAAAGAATTATACAGCTGTAAATGCACTGTGGTCTGCCTTGCCTTATAATAAGCTCTTTCTACTCTGAAGAGTAGACCACAATATGCCTTCAGCTATATAATCACTCTGGTGTCTGGCTTTTTCCCAGAGGGACTGACAGAGCAGCAATACACTGATTTTTTTTAAAAGACTTATTCACATCTGGTAAATACTTTTAAAATATAAAATTACGCTCCTTTTCTTCTCCTCCAGATAAATTCCAGTGCCCTTTAAAATAGGGATGTGAACCACTAGTTGACCATCCGATAAGCAAATGCTTATCGGATAGTCGAGTAGACAGTCACTTCTCCCCCTCCCCCCCCATTTGCTGCCTCTGTCAAAGAAAGAGGAGGCGGGGCGGGAGGGTAGGCTTCATGCAGCACTGCCGCTTTGAGGTAGAGCCAGACCCTGGGTTCCATGCGAAGCTGCTGCTTTGAAACACTGTGCGCAGCCCAGGGCTAGCCGGGGTGTCCCCAGGCTCCCCGTGGCATTTCAAAAGTGGGAGTGCTGCATGGAGCCCGTGGTCAGCGGAAGGAGTTCCCAGGTGACCCTGTGCTCCCCATAACTCTTTCGCCTTTGAAGGGTAGCAATAGCCCTAGGGCTGTTGCTACACTTCCAAGGTGGAGGTGCCCTATTGACTAATCAAATAGTTGATGCAATTTGCATCAACTATTTGATTAGTCAACTACTCAAACTTTAACATCCCTACTTGAAAACATGTTTCAGACCCGTCAATGTTCTATCTGTATATTTTCCTTCAATGTGTGTCTGTTTGCCTTTACCTTATTACTTGCCTCCTGACTGGACATGGTAGTGGCATACTGTTGTGCATACGCTTTAGCCCAGGGATGGGTAAATTATGGCCCACTGGCCAGATCAGGCCTGCCAACCCTTTTAATCTATCCCGTGACTGCCCCTGCAGTATGAGCAGAGACATTCAAAGCGACTAGCTCGGGGTCAGCAACCTTTCAGAGGTGGAATGCCAAGATTTGACTTATTCGCCTCTGTACAGATCCAAGTGCTGGTGATACTTTTTAAAGTCAATAATAGTTCTACTTACAGCAGCTTCATGAATAAATGAAGATGCAGATCTTACCTTTTAGTGCAGTGGTTGGCAACCTTTCGGAAGTGGCGTATCGAGATTTAACTTACTCATGGATCTGTGGTTACAGTTTGATACCTATAACAGAGGTATGAATAGACATTGACTAGATGGCCCGCTACATTCCACATCCTGATGACATAAAGAACCAAACAATGGTTTGGTTTTTATCAGCTTCATGTAACATGGACACTGTTATTGACTCTTCCCCATTTTTTTCTCTTCCTTTTTCCTTCTCTTCCTGCTATCCCCTGTTTATTTTGAAACTGGACTTTTAATAACTCCATTCACCTGAAGAAGTGGGTTCTGCCCACGAAAGCTCATGATACCATCTACATGTTTTGTTAGTCTGTAACTGGAAAAATTTAAAACAATGAATAGTCTTGTAGCACCTTGGAGACTAATTCAGCTACCCCTCTGATGTATAATTTTTCTTATTTTGTGTCTACTTAAATGGACAATACTGTATACTGCAGACTAAACACGGCTATCCCTCTAATACTGTATATGGCTTTCTTTTTACACCTGTGTAAAACTATAATGACAAACCATTATAATAGAATGCTGAGATCTCCCTTTCTAGTGTATTATTTTGAAGTAGGGTGTGGGAGAAGTGGGTTGGGTTACCCTGGCCTATAAAGTAATAAGAATACATGGTGACAGAAGCCACAAACTTCATGAACTCAAGATATATATATCATGGATCCTTCTGTCACCTAGATTTGTCCTTATATACATGTGTGGCCTAATTGGGGTGCTGTCTGCTCTGCATCCCAGGGTCCGCCTGCGCTGTGATGTGTGAGTACCTTGCTGGTTGCTGTGCTTGGGCTGTGGATGACCCCTACTGGCCTCTGCCTGTGAGCACTGCCCAGCAGGTATGCTGCCTAAGTCACAGTAGGCAAAGACCCAACCGGTCAGACGAGTTGGGGCAGCGAGGGAACTAAGAAAGTGCATGTTCGGAGAAAGGGTCAGATTTTGGCTGAAACTATGAAGGGAGCAGACTAAAGAGGGGCTGGAATTTAGGGGCCTAGGGACCCCATCTCAAGGGGTCTGAGGCATCCTGGCCCAGACTCCTATAGGTACATCACATCTATGCTGTGCTGAATCCTGGAGAAGCAATAAACCCCCTTTATTCTACTGGCTGGCAGAGTCGGTTCTTGCTGCTACGGGGGTGCAGTGTCGGGAACCCTGACATGGCGTCACAACATGCATACCACAAAATTCAGAAATTACTTTTCAACGCTTTGTAAGCTGACAAACACCTCACAGAATTATGCACACGAAGTGCCCCTTCAAGTCTGTCAGCTCTGCACAAGAACCGAGATTGCTACCCTGTCTGCTAGTAGATCAGGAAAACAGCTGGTATTCATGGCATCTTTCCAGTTTAAATATATTTTAACTTATAACCGTATCTTCTAGGTGTTTGCAAATTGCTTAATTGGTTGCATTACCTTTCTGGGGACTGAAGCTAAGATGACTGGTGTGTAATTCCCTGGATTGCCCTTATTTCCCTTTTTTCTAGATCAGTCTTCTATTTGCTCTTTTTCCAGCCCTCTGGAATCTCTCCAGTCTTGTGACTTTCCAAAAATAATCACTAATGGCTCTTGTAGGCCCATTACAGTCCAGCAGTCTCCAGTAATTCTTCACAGCAGCTGTCAGCAGTGCTGCCACTGTCAACCAGTCTCCTGGCCTGCATACCTTGAGACCTCCAGAGACATGGACTGCTGTCTAGTCTTGCAGCTCCTTCTATAGGGCCTCTGATTGGCTGCTTCTTCCACTGCCACTCTAGCCTGCTTGGAGGACTCTTCTATTGCTTTTTGGGGGGGTTGGATATGGCAGGTCCACAGGGTATCTGGCAGGGGGCATCAGGACCTAGTCCACCCTGTGTCTCACATCTTTGGGTGAAAACTGAAAGTCATTTAACACATATTTTTCTTTCCCCCTTCCCCGTTGAGTAACGGTCCTACTCTGTCCTTGTTCATCTTGCTTCTAATGTATTTGTAGAATACTTTCTTGTTACCCTTTGTCTAACTAGTTTGATCTAATTTTGTGCTTCGGCCTTTCTAGTTTTGTCCCTACACGCTTGTGTTACTTGTTTTATGTCCATCCCTTGTATTTTGACCTAATTCTCTTTTTGTAGGACTTTTTAATTATTTTAGGTCATTCAGGATCTTCTGGTTTAGTCAGGGTAATCTTGTCATACTTCCTGTCTCTTCTATTCATTGAGATAATTTGTTCTTGTGATCTTTCTCTCCTTTGAAACTTCCCAACCCTCTTGAAATGTTCTCTGCCCCCCCCCCCCCCCTTAAGTAAGATCCCACAGGATGCAAGTCTACCAACTCTGTCTGCCATAGTCTGATTTTTTTTTTTTGAAATCCATTCTCTTTATTGGACTCTTCTCCCTCTTTTCATTGCTTAAACATGAGCCATTTCATCATCACTTTCATCCCAGTTGCCTTCCATTTTCATATTCTCAACCAGTTCTTATTTGTCAATCAAATCTAGAACAACCTCTTCTCTAGTAGCTTTCTTCGCCTTCTGAAATAAAATATTGCTTCCAATACATTCAAAGAATTTGTTTAATCTGTTCCCTGCTGTGTTGTTTTCCCAACAGATGTCTGAGTAATTGAAGTCCATCACCGCCAAGGTCATTGCAGTTTTAAAACCTGGAAAGCTATCCAATGGCCTTGACAACTAACTATCGAAGTATGTTACACAGAGGAGAGAGAGAAATTATTGGAGGCAAGCCTCTGTCCAGGAGACCACCGTTTCAGCTTCAGAGCAGGGAGGAACTGCTGTGACTAGTTTGCACTCACTACACACTGAGGCTCACTTCCAGCAGAAGCTAAAAACAGCTACAGTTTGTCATCTAACATATGGGGCTACTGCTGAAATTATTCAACTTCTACAGTGCAACCAGATGTTTGACTCATTAAGTCACTGTCTTTGGACAGACTGTTCCACTTCCATTAGCAGTCAAGTGGGCAAAAAGCAGAGTTCAATGGCTTCCCAAGAGATCAGTTCTCTCCATGGTCAGGTACTGCATATCTTTTTCAGGTCAAAAGTTTTCATATAGACCTTGTTCATACTAAACATATCTGAGTTTTGTAGCTAGCACCTTGAAGTCCATTCTTCTGCCTTTTGGTTTTCAGTTCTCTCAAACGTTTTCTAGCCAGTGACGGCTCGTCTAGACTGCATTCCTCCTTCGAAAGAGGAATGCAAATGAAGCAGATCAAAAATTCAAATGAAGCATGGATTTACAAATCTTGCGCTTCATTTGCATAACTGTGTCAAGTGCTTTTTCAAAAGGCTTTTTGGAAAAAACTCAGTCTAGATGGGGTTCTTTGGGAGGGAACCCCTTTTTCGAAAGCACCTGTGCACCTCATTTTTTCAGGAGTACAGGGTTTTTTCAAGTGTGGGTTTTTTTGTTTCCCCCCCCCCCCCCCCCAAAAAAAAAGAATCCCATCTAGACTGCGAGGCTTTTTTGAGTTTTTTTAAAAGCGCTCTGATGCAATTATGCAAATGAAGCACGAGATTTGTAAATCCGCGTTTTATTTGAATTTTTGATCTGCTTCATTTGCATTCCTCTTCCGCGAGAGGAATGCAGTCTAGACATAGCCTGAAAGGGATGTTGCATAAGTAGAAGGCTCTAACTAACCACAGCTCCCACTCCATGACAACTTCATACTTTTGTATGTGTTTTAAGTCCTGCCGACTATTCTGAGCATCTAGAGAAGCTTTTTTGTTATCCAGCTTCGACCCAGAAGACATCTGGCAGATGCAGTGGGCAGACTGACAAAATAACATGTGCCATGTAGCTGATTGCATGATCAGATCTCCTGGATTCTTGTGCAGCTAGTTGTTTGTGTATCAATCATATTAGAGCATTGCATGGAAGTTGCATGCCACTGATGCACTAATAAAGAATCAAGAATTTGCCACAGAATGAATATGGAGACCTCCAAACTATCAAACACTGTTAACGGGTGCCTCACCTTTTCCTCTACAGGAATTTTATAGCATCCGAAGCTCTCAAATGGATTTCAGACCTTTCCATAAGATTACTTTTTTGAGTTAAGTGGAACTCCTCTGTATGCTATTGCCCTAGTTCTGCAGTTGGAATGTCATGGTAGCTTTTTGCTGCTGTTTTGAACTTTAGTGCTGGAAGCGGGCTTGCTTTTCTGGACCCCTGCACAGGATGGAAAATGAATTCCTCTCTTTGAATTCCTCTTTGTTTCCTTAGGACCCTCAAATTGGATATGGGGCACTAAGTTTAGTACTTCTACCTCTGTGCTCATCTAGCAGTTCTACAGATAGTTTGGGGGAGAGCAAGCCCCCTACCCCAGAGTAGAACCCCAGCACCATAAGACTGGGCCGGAAGTCAAGAGACCGTGAACTTGGAGGGAAAGGTAGAAGCTGCTTTCCTTTGAATTTAAAAAAAAAAAATCCCAACATCCTCTTCCACTCCCCCCTCCCAAAACAGTCAAGTTTGAGGGAGGAGGCTGTGCACCTCATTGGTCTTCCCCAGTAGAGGAGAGGCAATGTAGGAACTAGGGATGTTAAAATTAGGTTATTTAATAGTTGAGTAGTTGGTTGATTACTCAATAGGGGAAGGCAGCCAACTCAGTCCTGTCTCAGGCCGGGACCAAACCCCGCTACAGCTGTACAATTTAGAATGCAGTAGGAACCAGGGGGCAGGTTGCCCAGCTCCTACTGCCTTTAGTTGCAGAGTGGTAGTGAGGTTTGGTCCTGGCACAAGCTGGGCTGCCTGCCCAGCCGACAGCAATCCCTAGTTCTCTCCTCCTCCTCTTCTCCCCCCCCTCCACCCGCCGGTGCTGGGGGTAGAGACGGTGCTAGGGCAGAATCAACTTTTAAAACAATTATAGACATATACATATTAACTTGCATTTACAGGCAGTCCCCAAGTTACTTATGTCGGATCCGCAGTTACGAACGGGCCTTTTCTCGCCCCGGAGGACGGGAGTGGCGGGACGCCCAGATGCGCCGCGGTCCACCGCCCCCGTCCTCCAGGGCCGAGAAGCTGCTCCCCGTCTCCCTGGTCTGCAGGGAGACGGGGAGCAAAGCCGCGGAGCACGCCCGCAGGGGGACAGCTCAAGCGCACCCGGGCTGTCCCGCTGCGGGCGTGCTCCAAGGCTTTGTTCCCCGTCTCCCTGGTCTGACCAGCGGACCAGGGAGATGGGGAGCAAAGCTTTCGGAGCACGCCAGCAGTGGGACAGTGCGCCTGGACTGTCCTGCTGCCCGCGTGCTCTGCGGCTTTGCTCCATGTCTCCCAGGTCAGCAGAGCAGGGAGACGGAGCAAAACCATGGAGGACTTGGGCGGTCCCGCCACCCCCGTCTCCCTGGTCTGCTGGGGGGGAGGTGCAGCTAGTGCCCACTCCCCCCTCCCCCTCCCCAGCAGACCAGGCTTTTCTTGCCTACCCCTGGGGTAGAGCAGCTGGGGGCTGCCGGGTTGGTCCCGCAGCCCTGCTCCGGACCAACCCGGCAACACCCCAGCTCCTCTGTCCCAGGAGTCCTGATTCAGCCACTGCTGGTCAGTTTCAGCAGCGGCTGAATCAGGACGCCTGGGGCAGAGCAGCTGGGGTGCTGCTGGGTTGCTCCAGTAGCGCCGAGGAGCCGCGCTACTGGAGCAACCCAGCAGCACCCCAGCTGCTCTGCCCCAGGCGTCCCCAAGTTAGCTGCTGCTGAAACTGACCAGCGGCTGACTACAGGAAGCCCGAGGCAGAGTTGCTCTGCCCCAGGCTTCCTGGAATCAGCTGCTGATCAGTTTCAGCAGCAGCTGACTTGGGGACGCCTGGGTTTCTTAAGTTGAATCTGTATGTAAGTCAGAACTGGCATCCAGATTCAGCCGCGGTTGAAACTGATCAGTTTCAGCAGTGGCTGACGCCAGTTCCGACTTACATACAGATTCAACTTAAGAACAAACCTACAGTCCCTATCTTGTACGTAACCCGGGGACTGCCTGTAAATATTTAAATTTAATTTTCCTGCTTTATTATAAAATAAGTAATTAATTTGGCTTAAAGTGAAATTTGAACTCTAAATCTGTCTCATCTTAGAAACAGGTGATTGCTTGCTCTGTTTTGTCTAAACTTGGAAATTTCTCTCCATCTGTTCAAAATGTGCATTAAGATCTCTTTGGTATTGGCTCCATCAGAAAACTTCTGCTACCCAGTTGCTCATCTTTCTGGTGCCAATAAACCTTATTGAATTAGTTAGTGGATTTCCAATGCGCAGACAAACAGAAATAAGACAATACTCCATTTTGTTGTCCTGGCTGGAATAAAGACTGTTATGATGGCAGTTAGCCAGGGAAAAGTAAGACCAGTTTATTGTATGAGGGCCATCTGCAAATGATGTCATGCTTTATTTATCATCCCTTCAGTGCACTAGCAAATATGATAATTAAATGATCTGTCTCTGAAACCTTGCTTTATAACTCTTGTTATGTATCTGAAAAAATCCTTAATGTTGACCAACTTAGATGTATAAAATTTGTCAGTTGCTGACTGATTTCAGCTACAAATTGCATACACCATGGTCAACTAAATCATTTCACCAATTTAATTGCAGCAATGTCTAACTATAATTTATAGCAGTATGTAGTGTAGCATTGTTTCTATGTAGCCTCAGATATGACCGCACAAGATGTTTGTTTCATGGAAGTAGTCTACTTTTTTCCCACTTCCCACAGTACTTCTGTCCTCTTAAGACAAACTTGTTGGGAACACTTAATCAGCTTCATTCTTCTTGTACCCATGGTTCTTATAGCAGTAGTCAGAAATAAAGGCATGGAACGGGGGTTCTAATACTTTGTGTATTAGATCTGATGGAACTTCCTTCATCAATATTTAATTTTTTTTATAGGTAAGCAAGTGAGAACCAAACTGTCACAGGCCTTTAATCACTGGCTGAATGTTCCAGAAGATAAAATACAGGTACCAATCATTCTTTTCTTTTTCCTTAAAGGGGGGAGGCTTAAAAAAATTGAGGTGCAGATGACTGAGTCCCTTTGATAGCTTTGAATACTGACTAATCCCGTGGTGTCCAACCACTTCTGTAGCGAACTAGCCACACTCAATAGGCCAAATAGCCACATGGGGCTAGAGGCTAATGCCGTGGTCACCAACAGGTCGATCGCGAGCTACTGGTCGATCTCGAGGCCTCGACCAGTCTCTCGCGTGGTGTCCTGTCCGCCCCGCCCCCATTTCCCTCCCACCCCCCCAGAAGCTCCACTACTTACCTCAAGAGGTAATGTCGGCTTCAGAAGTCCCACAGCTTAGTGCCACTTCTGGCAATTTCAGAAGTGCGCTAGCCGCTCGGCTGGCCCCCTGCACCGCACAGGAGGGGTGAGTCAGCCCTGCTGGAAGCATGCAGGGGGTTTCCTGGCACGCGCGGGAGAAGGGGGGAGTTGGCCCTGGGGCAGGCGTTCGCGCGGGGCTTCCCGGTGCGGAGGGGGTTGGCGTGGGGACAAGTGCCCATGGGGCTTCCCTGCGCGGGTGGGGGAGTTGGCCCCCGGGGCAGGCGCCCGCTGGTTTCCCGGGGGGGGGGGAGAATGCTGGGAGGAGGGAGATACAGGGGACTCTGTCCCCACTCCCCTGTCCCTTGCCACAGAATGCAGTCCCCACTTCCCCTTCCCCAACTACAGAACCCTGTCCCCACGCCTCTGTCCCCAGCCACAGAACTGTCCCCACTCTCTGAACTCTGTCCCCACTCCCCTGTCCCCAGCTACAGAACTGTCCCTACTCCCCAAACCCTGTCCTCTGTCCTCCCAGCACCCTGTTCCCTCTCCCCTGCCCCCAGCTGCAGTACTCTGTTCCCACAAAATGTATAATTATAAATGCTCCATTTTAGATTTAAATAGCATGAATAAAAAACAGACCATTTATTTCATAACTACAGTAAAACGGTCCAGCACTCCTGATGGTCCAGCACCATCAGGAACCCAGAAGTGCTCCGGGCAGCCGGATCATTGGAGCTGCTCTGGCCCCAGCTTCCCCAATTCAGCCGCTGCTAAAACTGACCAGCGCTGAATCTGGGAAGCAGGGGGCAGAACAGCTGGAGTGCTGCCTGGTAGGTCCAGTAGCGCTGCCCCTCTGGGCTGCGGGACAAACCCAGAAGCACCCCAGCTGTCCCTGATTCAGCTGCTGCTGAAATTGACCAGCGGCTGACTCCAGGAAGCCTGAGACAGAGCTGCTCTGCCCCAGCTTCCTGGAATCCACTGTTGATAAGTTTCAGCAGCAGCTGACTTGGGTACACCTGGGGCAGAGCAGCTGGGGTGCTGACGGGTTGGTCTCACAGTGCCAAGGGTCGGCTCTACCGGACCAACCCAGCAGCACCCCAGCTGCTCTGCTGCAGGCGTCCCCGATTCAGCCGCTGCTGAAACTGACCAGCCGCTGCTGAATCGGGGACTCCTGGGGCAGAGCTGGACTATCAGAAGGGAGGGCTATGAGGGGGTCTAGGGTAGCTTCCCCCCACCCCAGACCCCTCATAGCCCCCCCCCTTCTGATAGTCCGGCATATCTGATAATCCGGCACCCCCTGGGTCCTAAAGGTGCTGGATTATCGGAAGTTTACTGTATAAACACATGATTTTAATTGAATGTGTCGCATAATTTAAAAATAAACTGTTTATCAGTGTGTAAGTAAGGGCTGGGGATAGCAAGTGATGGACAGGAGGAGAATAGAGATGGTGGAGCTTCAAGGAAGGGGCGGGGCGGTAGATCTTGGCCCATTCTGAGATTTTAAAAAGTGATCTTGGGTGTAAAAAGGTTGGAGAGCACTGGGCTAATGTGTTGGACACCACGGGACTAATCCCAAACTCTTCCTTTTTGCTGAAGGTGGTTTAGCTTGTTGGAAAGCATTTTCCTGTGGCTTGAAGCCTTGCGAATTCAATATTAATATGAAGAAAATATCTGCTTATTAACATTGCTCAATGTTACTTGTTTTTGTGTAATGTGGTTCTCCAAAATGTATATTTAACCTGTTGCTCTTAAAGGTTGTAATTGAATGCTGTCATTGCATCCTATTTTCAGTCTCTTAATGCAGAGCCTTTGGTGACCTGTCTGTAAAACAAGCCAGTAACACTGCTGCTTGCATGTTTTCCACAGTGGGTTGAAAGGATCACTTATTGCTTGACACTTCCCATGTCAAAATCACAAGCCACCAGCTGTATGAAATCTTCAGTAACTATTCAGTAGCTTTTTCTCTGCCAGTTTTGAACAAGCTTTTACATGTTCATGTTGCCTTGGAATGCAGAGGCAGATAGTCACCAGTGCGCCCTAGTCCAAGGGTGGCCAGCCAGTTAGGGTGTGTCTAAACTACATGGCTCCGTCGATGGAGCCATGTAGATTAGGCTGATCGGCAGAGGGAAATGAAGCCGCGATTTAAATAATTGCAGCTTCATTTAAATTTAAATGGCTGCCGCGCTCTGCTGACCAGCTGATGGTCAGTTGGTCGTCGGCAGATGGGGCAGTCTGGATGTGCTGCTGTCGACAAGGAAGCCTTTGTCGACTGGCACAGGTATGCCTCCTGAAACGAGGTTTACCTGCGCCGGTCGACAAAGGCTTCCTAGTCGACAGTGGTATGTCCAGACTGCCCTGATCTGCTGACGACCAGCTGATGATCAGCTGTTTGGCAGAGCGCGGCAGCCATTTAAATTTAAATGAAGCCGCGATTATTTAAATTGCGGCTTCATTTCCCTCTGCCGATCAGCCTAATCTACATGGCTCCATCGATGAAGCCATGTATTTAGATACCTTAGAGATGAAGAGCCAAAACAGCAGTGGATAGTGTCAAGAGCCACGTATTGTATGTATATTTTTGTATAGCTAGATATAGTACACAATCTAGTGATATAAATAACTTTACAGGACATTTTGAACCAAAACCAATCAAGTCTTGAGTCACTTAAAAAATTCACAGCCAATCCATTGATCTTCAGAACTTGATAAGGACCAAACATCAAAATAAAAAAAACCTTTAAGAATACAGTAATAGTCTCACACTTAAAAAAAAAAAAAAAAGTCCCCTCCATGTATTTTAAACTTAATACTACTGCCCTATTATGTCCTGTGAGGTTTTTTTAATTTAAACTGAACTGGGAAGTAAATTAGCACTATTTGAAGTGCCTATTTCACTCCAACTTGTTGATCTCTGGTTTGGTTTCTTCTTTAAAAAAAAAAAAAAAAAAAAGTATGAAAATTATGGCTTTTATCATTGTAAAAAGTCAGGTGTCCCAGACTGCAAATATGAGAGATTAAAAAACAAGACGGGAGACACTCATATCTCAGAATAATTGCTTTAGTCTAGCAAACAGTAGCCTTGGAATTTTCTTTAGAGAAACAGTGTAAACCAGGTACATGCCGATTTCTTTCTTGGTGTGTTCCCCTCCCTCCCCCCCCCCCCCCCCCCCGAATTTAAATGACATCTGTGTTGCCTTATTCTGCTTCCATGAAGACTTTGAGTTCAAGGTGTTTCATCCCCTCTGCTTTAACCCAGTCTCCCTCCTCTCCCCCAGAGCCAAGCACCTCCAAACCCCCTGCTGTACCCCAATGCCTGAGTCCCGGAGCCACCACCATGTGCTTCTCCCTCCAGGCACGCGCACAGAGCAGCCGGCCGTGAGCAGGCGCTGGGGCGCCCGTGCAGAGCAGCGAGCCGTGAGGAGGTGCTGGGGCATGCACGCAGAACAAGAGCTGCATTTCTTTAACCAAAGAGCCGAATGCAACTTGAGAGCTGCAGGTTGGCCACCCCTGCCCTAGTCTAAAACATTGACTAGAATCTTCCATCTAATGCTCAGCTTATGGCAAGTTTCACTTCTGTCAGGACCCCTATGGTGTCTGGCTGTATGCCCCAGCCGTGTGGCTCTTTCAAGTCAAATACACTCTCCAAAAATCTAGCCCGTAGTTCACTTTTTCTTAAATTATCTATATCTAAGGTACAAAATATTCTTTTCACCCAATATTATGTGAAAAGATAAATACTCCAATTCTTAAGACTATCAGAAATTATCCATCCAATCCATACATTGATGTAATTAGTGATCACACTCCAGTACTTCAGTGTTGACATTGCTGTGCCATATGTTGATAAAGGTGTCTGTTTCTGATTTTTGTGAAGGTAGCACTTTAGAGGCAAAGTAAAGCTTGTTTGGGTGACTTGAACTATGTATCTGCCTACCTTCAGATTTGCTCTCTCAAGTGTACTCTTTATTTTGTGATTACTTTTTTTCATTTTTAATGGTGTTCATTCCGAGTGCAGAAGAGACCATCAAACTATATAACCTGAATTCATGTATGTTATAGGCCACCAGTACCCTTCAGCCACCCACACTCTAAACTCAACAGTTGAAATTAGGCCTCAGGACGTTGTTGTTGTGTGCACAGGAAAAGGATTGGAGAGATGGAGGTGTACCCATGGCTACAGTCTATGCAATGGCAGGGAATTTTGTTGAAGGTAACCGGATGATTTTCATAGATGACATACACCAAGCTGCAGAGATGATAACCTCCCACATCACTGTGAATTAGACTTGGAGGACAATTCCTTCCCAACCTCACATGTGGCAGTCAGATTCTGAGCATCAGAGAACCTGAGAGAATTCTCAGTACCTTCTTAGTACCATCTCAAAGCACTTAAGACACAAGACAGGGTGGAGCAGGTCCAGCTGCATCCATCTGTGTGGATGCTTCAGAGGAAGGAGATGCCAAAAAACAACCCATGGTTGGGGGAGAATAGCCCTTTTTGACGTCTGCAAGTGACCAGTTGAAGGCCTTTTAGGAACATAAGACGTACAGTGGAAGGGGATCTCAGGATAGGTGAGCCTTGGCTCCAACACCCCTCCTCCCTCCCACAACATTCCTGTTATACAATCCCACTCATACATTTGTTAAGCTTAACTAATTAGGTTGTTTGCCCCCAAAATCCTATTGGGAGGTTGTTTCAGAAACAACTCTTATGGTTAAACCTGATCATTTCCAGCCTAAATTTATTAATGGCCAGTTTGAACCCATTTGTTCTTTTAGCACTATAATTTGAGCTTAAATAGCTCATCACTTTCCCTTGTGTCTACCTTCTGATATATTTAGAGCAATTCATATCTTCCCCCTCCGCGCCCCCCCCTTTTGACTTTTTTTGGCTAGACTAAAGCCAAATTCTTAGGCCTAGTCTACAAGATGCACGCACGCACCCCCCTCCCATCCCATCACTCTAAGCTATGCAACTTTAGATGCACGAATAGCATAGCTGCCGTTGACATACTTACTGCAGTTTCTTCCATACAATAAGGTAGGCAGGAGCTTTTTTCCCCCCCATACCCTTCTCATCCTGGTGGAATACTGGAGTTCACAGGAGAGCACTTGGAAGTCAATTTATTGCATTTAACAGATACAATAAATTGACTGTGGGTAGCTCAGTCACTGCAGCATCAATTCACCAAATAGTCAAGACACGTCCATAGCCTTTTCTCATAAAATAGTTGTTCTAGTTGCTCACAGGTCATGTCCCATCTAATGAATTTCATCTGATTAATACAATCTCAATGCTAGTTTGTGGTCTTTACATTTTCTGCCATTTAAACTAGCTTTTCTATCTGTCAGTAACTATCTGCTTCCAAAAAAAAAATCTCATCTTGGAACCACACTTCTCCCTGGCCTAGCTGAAGAGAAGACAACACAGTAGTGAAGGGTGAATTATTGTTCTGTAGGGAGGTTACTAGTGAGATTTCTTCAGTGATTGTTTATAATCCTTATCTTTGACATGAGGGGATGGAGTGTACTAATGAAACTTGCTGATACAAAGTTGGGAGGCCTCATCAATATGAAGGAAGATGAGTGTAATATAAGGAAATATTAATTCTCTTCAAGAGTAGTAACAAATGGGATGAAATTCAATAGTACAAAATTGTAGGTCATGAATTTAAGGTCTAATTTCTGCTATAGTCTGAAGACATGTCAGTTGAAAAGCAAAAGAAGAGGAGCTGATTGTGTTGGTCATTCTCTCAGAAGGGAGCTACAGTGTGGTGTGGCTGCAAAAAAAAAAGTGCCTTCCTCAATCCCATTGTACAAATCAGTGGTAGGATTTAATTTAGAATACAGAGTTCAGTTCTGGTCACCCACATTTAAGAGACTAATTTTTGTGCAGAAGGCCAATAACAAAGCCCTAGGGAGCACCTTTCAACAGAGGGAGGAGATGGACTAAGCAAAATTAAGCGGAAGTCTAGTTAATGATGTCTAAATGCAAAATATTCCACAAATTTAAAACTTATTTTACAATGCAAGACTTAATTACTCTTCTCTTCTTTATATTAGGTTATTATTGAAGTGACAGAGATGTTGCATAATGCGAGCTTACTCATAGATGACATTGAAGATAACTCAAAGCTACGACGGGGCTTTCCAGTGGCTCATAGCATCTATGGAATTCCATCCGTAATAAATTCTGCTAATTATGTGTATTTCCTTGGGCTACAAAAGGTTTTAACACTTGATCACCCAGATGCTGTGAAAGTGTTCACTCGTCAGCTGCTGGAACTCCATCAGGGCCAAGGCTTGGATATTTATTGGAGAGATACATACACGTGTCCTACAGAAGCAGAGTATAAAGCCATGGTACTGCAAAAGACAGGTGGTCTCTTCGGATTAGCTGTGGGCCTCATGCAGTTGTTCTCCAATTATAAAAGAGACTTGAAACCACTCCTTAATACACTTGGGCTCTTCTTCCAAATAAGAGATGACTATGCTAACTTACACTCCAAAGAGTATAGTGAGAACAAGAGTTTTTGTGAAGATTTAACTGAGGGCAAGTTCTCATTCCCGACTATTCATGCTATTTGGTCACAGCCTGAAAGCACTCAGGTACAGAATATTTTGCGTCAAAGGACAGAAAATGTAGACATTAAAAAATACTGTGTACATTACCTTGAAAATGTAGGTTCCTTCGAGTACACTCGACAAACTCTGAAAGAGCTTGAACGTGAAGCATATGAACAGATTGAATCTCTGGGGGGAAACCCTGAACTTGTAACACTAGTTGAGCATTTAAGCAAAATGTTCAAAGAAAATGAAAATTGACCAATAAATGATTTGATTTGTGGTTTGGGGAGATAAATGCTGGCTTTAAAATTTAACCTAGACTTCCTTACAAAATTGTCAAACAAACATAAAAATGTTTAAAATTAGTTACTATTACTGTTGCATTATAGAAACTGCTATATTAAGTAATTGTGGAGTATTTATATGCATCAAATTCTCTACAGTTTTAATTACAACTGCTTACAAAATACTGCACAAAAATAAACTTGAATAGATCTGTTAACCAAAATTAACAATTTTTACCTCTTTTCCTGTGAATATTTCAGTTGTAATCTCCTCTGCACAATCAGTGGTGTTTGTTTTAGTTACATAGTTTGTGTCTTTGGAGCATGTTGCAGACTTTAATTTGAGATGCGTTTGGCTACGTCTCCATATTAAATTCAATTTCTTCTTAGAAGCTTTTGGCATTTTTTTAAAACATGGATATTTAACACTTTTACAACCTATTCCTTATCCTTCTTAAAATAACAAATGTTTTAACAAAAGTGGAATGGAAGGAGAGAAGACTCCAAAATGGTTCATGACTTTCTGTACTGCTGTACATCCAGGTATGAGGAATGATGGTATAAAAGGAAAATCAGTGTTGCCAAATGGATTTCAAATCTTGAGGGTTTTTTAATCTGAATAATTCATACCATTATCTTGGCAATAAAGGCGCAGTCACTGTCCAGCCAAGTGAATTAACACTCTGGCCTAATGCTACACTGCTGAAGTCCCAATTACTTGATACAGTCTCATGTAGGTATCTTTAAGAGATTCCATCACCAGTACAAAGTAGGGACGGGAAGGTTTAACTAGTAAACCTCATGCTTAATGGGTGAGGCTTACAGATTAAGCTTAACCAGTGGTGCTGGAGCAGTTTTCCACCTGCCATGGGCAGGGGGCCATCTGGAGAGATGCTGCTCCAATGTCTTGGCTGATGAAGCCCCTACCTCTGGCAGGGTTAGGGGAGAGGTGCAGGTGGGGGTTACCTTGGTAGGTAGTGCACATACTTGCGTGGAGGGGCTTGTATTGCTATAGAGAGCAATGTAGCTATCCCTCTGTAGTTGCACTGGATGGTGAACATCTTTTGAGAAGTTTTAGCAATGAGTTACGGGCTTTAAGTCACAAGGTGACTAGGAGTATTGGTCAACTTTCCAGTTTGCAATTTACTCCACCCCATATTAGCTGTTTCCTATAACTCTTGTGCCTTTTTTAATACTACACACCCTCCTGCTCGTCCACCATGTCTGATAGATGCCTACAGAGCTGTCCCTTGTTCTCACAAGCATTGTAATTACAGGGTACACGGTCCTGGGATATGTGCAGAGCCACATCAGTGGAGAACGAAAATTCCTGGGACAGGTTGCTATACGACATAGTGAAAGCCAGTTCAAAGTTATTAGCATTCCTGGAGTAGCCACAGATGGAGCGGTGCTTCTGGGCCCAAGAAACGAGCGTTAAGTTGTTTGATCGGAAGGTTTGGGCCTGAAAGCTGGCTTCCCACATTCATCGCTGCCTCTGATACAGAGGCAGCAGTGAGGGAGGTGACTGTATGTATCAGTGAAGGCTAACAGATAGGCCCAGGCTCATTGGTTAGCCATTTACAACTATCACAGCCCCAGTAGCAATACACTGTCACTTTCAACAGCACCAAAGAATTGTTCAACTGTTGGCTCGGCAGGTGCTGAGTTGAAGGTGCTTTTAATGATTTGGAGAGTTGCTGACATTGCAAGATGAGGAATTGCTGAGAAATATCCTAATGGTAGAACTACAGATCTGTTCTGCATGCTGTATGTGAAAGTGATGGGAAGAAATTTCTGTGGGAGTGGAGGGCAGAGTTGAAGTGGCTATTAGCAGAATTTGTACAGCCCAGTAAGGGGCTCTTAGAAGAGCTTCACTCTCAGCTGTGCGTCTCTTAGCCTTTGAGAGATGATTTTAACGAGCCAGGGCATGTCTTGTAGCACATTCTTGTCACTAAAAACTCCTTTTTTGGCAACACAACCTGGAGAGCATTCACATTGCAACACAACAAAAGGCACAATTTCAGTTTTGACCAAAAAAACCTTCTACCTCCAACAGACTTTTGCCCCTTTCCCTCTATTTACTATAGATAACCATGTAGAGTGTACTACAGGAGGTGCTTTTTTTTTTAAGTTGATTGAACTCCGGATGTTTCCTACAGTGCCCAATTAACCACTCTGGCCAGTGCATTGAACTCTGCTGCCAGGTAAACAGAAATGTTTCTCTGCTGTAAGTCCTGGGAACTTCAAAATCTTTTTCCTGCTGGCTAGCTCAGCATGGAGTGCTCCTCATGGTATCTTCTCAGGGTATCGGGTGGCTATCGCTCAAGACACTCTCCTGCTTGGAACACCACACAGCTCTTGGATCTCATCAGTGGGTGGAGTGAAGAAACTGTGCAATTGCAAACATGAGTGACCTGTAAGAACTGGGACATGTAGAGCCACATTTCTTGAGCCCTAGGTGAAAAGGAGTATGATTGTGACACCCTGCAATGCAGAGCAAAGATAAAGGAACTCTAGCAGTTGTTCCATAAGGTGAAGGAAGCAAACAGCTCATCTGGTGCTGCATCCAAGACCTGCTATTTTATAAAAAAATGGACCCAATCCTGGATGGGGACACTCTGAATACTTCCATGGCACAAAGTTGTCAGAAACAGGACTTGACCTGGGGAAAGCTCTTGATGAAGAGGTAGGGGCTCACCACAGGCTCATCCAGTGCAGTAGGCAGCCAGGAACTAGTCCCAGGTCTCATGTTGAGTCTCAGCAGCAGCTGGATGTGGACCGTGAAGCAAGAAAAGAGATACAGGGTAAGTTGCTCTGTTGCAGCAGGGCAAGGGGAGATTGCGCAGGACAAATGGTGGCTGATTAATAGAATTTTGCAGTAAGAAGCTTTTCCTGAGATCCTTAATTTTTCTCAAGGAGATTCCATGGCAGGGCTGTTGTGTTGTGTTGTACCACAGGGTTAGGGAAACACTCTCGAACCATTCCTCAATCTGTGCTGCTGTACCAAGGTGGCACAGAATTTGGCTGCATAAGCAGCAGGGCAGCCCCTGCTTATATCCAGAAGCAGAGCCTGGGTTTGTGGAAGATATCGGCCGCAGTTATGGCAGCCTGTGCAAAAGTGGGAGATTATTAGAACTGTTTCCAGCTACATCTGATACAGAAGCGAGGACTGTACTTTCTTATGCCCTCGTGCACAAGCCTCCTTGCCCCTTCTTTCCCCCCCTTACCTTTAAAACTCACCGTATTCAGAATATCTGGAGAGATTTGTGATAGCAGAGAAAGTGGCTGGTTGTGTTCAGAGAAGTGCATCTTTGAAATATTTCACTATCTTTATCAGGAATAATACAGTCACTCTATTGTAATGGTTACTTTTTCAGACCAGGACTTGGGAAGGTAGACATGCTTCCTCGCTAACCGGCTCCGTCAACTCAGGAAAAGACCAAATGGAACCAGAGAGAACCTAGTGAAAGATGTTTTACAACATTCCTTGGTCCAGACTGAAAAAAGGGAGGAAAGGCAGACCAGGGAGGCTGAAAGAAAAGAAATGGACAAATTTAAAACAAATACATTTAAAAGTTAATAAATTAAAAACTTATGAAAGGGAGAGGATATGTCTTTCGGATACACAAACACAGGCTGCCTTATGGAAGCTGCAGTTCATGTGAACCTGTAATTTGTCTTTAAAGGCCCCCTGATAATTGCAATGCAATGTCACGTAATGCCAAGCGAAATGGGAGAGGGAATAGTTCTGATTCAGTTCTCATTGGGCTGCAGAAGGAAGCAAGACTAGGCTTGTTGGACTTGAAAAGCCGCCAGAGTTTATAGCATCTGTTTGCTCCTGAGATGCTCTATTATGCCCTGGTTCATTTCTGTCTCTTCCTGCTGGGACTCCCAGGCCTTTCTCCTGTCCACTTTTTCCTTCTGCAGGCTGCCTTAGCATTCATCATCCAAGCCCTGTGCTTGCATCCCATGCAACGCAGTCATGCAGAGCTCATTGAACATGTTATCCTGAATCTCAGGGATGATGCATGTAGGGAAGTATGAGGGGTCACATGCCCTCAAATGCTGTGGGTGGGTCATGGGGCTAGCCAGGGAACTAGTGCGGGGATGGTCCTGGTGCCCGCAGCAAAGGTCCATCGCTCCCTGTATTCACTGGCTGCTCTGCTTCCCCCTCAGCTATGTGGCCCAGCTTGCTCTTCTCTCATTGGAATTGAAGTGACATGGTTGGAGGAGCATAGCAAGCTGGGGCCATATTCATCTGTTTCCCCTCACCACTGCTAGTGAGTGGGAGAGGGGAGGGTAGACTCCTACTGCTGGCACTGGCTCTGCTAGTCCCCTGGACCACTTTGGTTGGGGGAAGAGGTGGGGCAGAGCAAAGGTGCAAGTCGGCAGGGCCTTGAGTGGAGGGGGATTGTCTTTCCTGGGTTGGGGGGCAGTCATGTGGTGCCTTTTCCTGTCTCCTTACTGGCTCAGGTGTTCCATGGATGTAGAGGCCCTGGAGGCTACAGTAACACAGCTGAAGATGAAGCACAGAGGTACGGTTGTCAGCATATTCACTACAAACTTAAAATGCTGCACTCGCTCCACTAAAGATTTAAAACTACAATCTCACTTCTGCCTAGAATGGCCTGTGCACTGTGCCAGGCACAGCATGAGCCAGTGTGAGCATGGCCCAGCAGAAGATAGGGAAATGAGGAAATTGCTGGATTGCATGATCCTAATAGTAATTGGCACTGAATACTAGTGCCGTTTTCCACAGGCAGAGTGATTTTAGCTGATTTTGCACTCTTGAAGATAACACATGCAGAGCAAGCACAGCTGCTGCTGGTGTCCTGAAGCCACCTGGATTCATATATTGCTAGCCTGTGCATTATAATTGTGCCTGCTGAAGTCGTCACTGAATGGCCTGGGAAAGTGTCCTACAACGGAGGAAAAAAATAAGGCAGCCCTCCAGAGTAATTGTGAATGTTTCATGGAGCTCTCTTGGGAGAATTCAAGGGACATCCCTCTGTGTGTAAACAAACTGCTTTGCACGGCACCCTGCCTTGCTTTAGGTGGGAATGAAAAGCAGAGCAATTCTACCTCTCTTGCTTATGTCACTCTTCTGTCATGAGTACATTAATTAAATCAATCAAAAGATGTCTCCTGCTGCTTTGGGGGTGCCATTCCTGTAATTGAAAATGTATCTACACCGTTACCCAAGGTTCCTTCCCTTACATTGGCAGGACTGTGATAGCATTTAAAACAGGTCTGGTTGCAGAGCACAGCTGGATTCCTTCTTGCCTATACTCCTGTTCCTCATCCACCACCACCACCTCCTTGTGGTTAACAGCAGGAACCTGTGACTTGGGCTCCTCGAAGTCTCCATCAAGAATGGCATGTAGCTATTTATAAAAGCAGCAGGTCCATGGCTCAGCCGTCAATTTTCTTGTTTCCTACCACTTCCTCTGACTTCTGGTAGGCTGAGTCAAAATTAACATTCTTTAACAAAGCATAAGCAGCAGTTAGCTGTCCTGAGCTGCAGCTTTCTTGCTACACTTTGGATGAGAAATGACTTGATGAATTCTGCCCCTGATGAATTTATATTCATATACATTACTATCAGTTATGCAGTCCACTTACAGGAAACTTCTAGATTGTAAAACCAAGCCCTCACAACTTACTTTGACACATTCTCTTCCCTATCTAATGACAGATGAATTTATTGATTAGGGGTGATCTCAAATAACCATTCATTTTCTTTCCCCTCCTCCTCTCCAGGGTTATAGACATTTCCTAACTTACGGTATGTCATTCCTTCCCCTTTAGCTTTGGCTCTACAGATTGAAATAAAACCTAATATTTGTCTTGTATAGATGAGTGGCAGAAGTGCAAAAAATAATGGGAGGGACTAAAGTGTTTTTCTCCAAAAATCTTTACTCTAATTTACCATTGCATAACATGCTTCAGTGCTTTGCTGAAGGAAGACCAGAGTAGTGTGCTAAGCAGTTCTTCTACCTCCACACTATACTTTGGCTCAGCCTTGATTTCCTGATTTCTTGTGGCACACAAAAATCAGCAGCAGCCTTTCCTAAAAGGGCAACTCACCCTTATGATGCATTATATATTCTTAGACTATTTTATGTTCGCTATCATGTAAAATACTAAATGTGGGAATTGGATATGTACCAGCCGTTAAAGAACTTCATGCTTTTTGACAACCTTTTCATTGTTGGTCAGTTCTCTATTTACTGTACGTTTGGCAAATGTGAGCTATCAAAGGTAATTGCTGTGTGCAGGGCTCTCTAGAGGGTGTATCTCTTTATTTTAGCCTTTATTGCTCTGCCATTGCAAGGTGGTGGGCAAATTCATTTTCAAGGAGATACCACTGCATTTTTTTAAACCTGTTTGAAACCAGTAGCACATTAGTGTCCTGTCTGGAACAGTAAAAGCTTTTGCTGGATGAGAATTTAAATAGAAGTCCTAAAACTAGGCTTTGAGGATTTACTGTTTCAAGAAAGGGATATTGATTTGTTCTTTTTTCCTGTACTGAGAGAGCCAGAGGTGAAGAACACCTTCTTGCTGAGATTGGTCTGATATCTCTTCATTATCTGCAGCTCTCTGCTTATTTGAAACCAAGTGAGAGCAGTTCATGTAGCATAGAGTTTTAGTGCCTGCTCCTTCCTCTGGAAAAGCCAAAATGAAACAAATTACAGTACTTAAACTGTTTCACTTGAAAAGGAGAAAACTTTAAAGAACTCACACAGACTGCATGGTGTGTTAGTTGTGCAGATCTCCTCTCTTCGTTTATAAAATCATTTTGGAAGATAATAAGGGGCATTACACTTAGAATTATTCAATTAATAAATTGTCAGCTGCTGATTATATGTAGCTGTCATACAGCTAGATCTTCCTGGTCATAATTAAAACTACGAATAAAAAGCAGTGAACAGTGAAGATCGTTACGTAACTTGTATTGTTACCCTAACAATCTGTTCCATGCTGACTGCGGGTGCTTGGATGATTTTGTATAAGATGATGTCTTTTCTTAAACCAGTTAATGGACATCAAATTGAATCTTGTTTCACTCAGATTTGTACTTGATCAAGAGAATAGTGGGTGGAAGAGGAGAAAATCTGACAAATTTTGGTAATCTAGCCAAACTTTAGAGTTCCTCATTTTAGATGGAGCATCAGAAGCAAATACTGTCTGGTAAAAATCTATTGATTTACATGAAAATTGACTGAAAATTTCACTGTTTAGGGGTAGTTTGTTCTATGTAACTATAGTTGATTCCACTTAATAGAAGTCCCGAAATTCATAACTTCCAGCTAACGGCAACATGTTAGTGGGAGCCAATCCCTTCTCATTAACATCACTGTTAACTGGATTTGGATATCAGCCAGGGCATGCTGTTTGTTAGCCACCTTTTTTGGAAGAAAGGTGCCACCTGGTGGCAAGTTTGGAGGCTGCAGCCAGGGAAGGATGTGCCGGGACGTACCTTCTCTGAGTGCTGCCATTCAAGCTTGCCTGTCCTCGTGCTCCGCCTACCTCAGACCTTCCTTTGGGGGCTGCCATCCAGCAAACCTGCTGCCTGCACATGGAGGCCACACAGGAGGTAAGAGGCAGTGGGCTGGAAAAAGAGACAGTGGGCTATCGGAGGGAGTGGGACTGCCACTGGAGCAGTAGCAAGGAGAGGGGCTGTAATCTGGATGCTAGAACTGCATGGTGCCTCTTCCTGTGATCTCCACTGCTGGGGAACTTCATGCAAGAAAGAAAGTGCTGAGATGTGCTGAACTCCAACCCTCTGGAGTGTGCAGGAAGAGGTATGGTGTGGAGCTCTGTGATTCCCAGCACTCCCATTTCATGTGGAAAGCCCCAGCCTCTAGGCTGTTGCCCTGTCTCTGGCTGGAGCTTTACAAACCTTTCACTTACTACCAATTTTTTGTTGTCAATTAAAGTGGTGGAATCAAGTGTACAGAATCATTACTAGACCTTTTTAGTAGCTCTGAGCAGCACTTACAGAAATGTTAACTCTAAAGCCTTGAAACTTTAGGTCCAAGCTTTTATGATACAAGTTGTTTCTCAAATAACTTTGATATATATAGTGCTGTAAAATAAAAAAATAAGATTTCATTGATCAATGTTGATACTTTATGGTTTCCTTCTCCAGTTACTATCAAAGCTCAAATAACATAGCAGGAAACCAGTGGTCAAGTTATTGATCTCTGTCAATCTTTGTTGTGTCTTTCACAAAATTGGCTCATTATAGCTGTGTCTTCAGTGCAGAGTTAGCCTGAGCTCACACTCAGATGTTGCCCCAGGCCATTTTCCTATGCATAGATGATAAACTCTCTTGGGGAAAGTAGTGCTTTTAATCCCAGCTAGCTGGAACAGCTGTGGGCATGTGTTAGAGTGGAGTTTCTCAAACTTCACTGCACTGACGCCCTCCTGACAACTAAGTTACAGCATTTTCTTAGAAGGAGGGTGGAGGTTGCACCCAACCACCCTGGACAGAGGAGGAAACGTAGAGTAGTGGTGGTTGGAGACTCTCTTCTGAGGGGAACGGAGGCACCCATCTGTCGCCCTGACAGCTCATCTCGAGAGGTATGCTGTCTGCCAGGGGCCCGTATCCGAGATGTTACGGAGGCATTGTCGAGGATTATCCGGCCCTCTGACTACTACCCCATGCTACTCATCCACGTGGGCACAAATGATACTGCCAGGTGTGACACTGAGCGGATCAAGTGTGACTACAGGGCTTTGGGAGTACGGGTGAAGGAGTTTGGAGCGCAGGTGGTATTCTCTTCTATCCTTCCTGTCAAAGGTAGGGGCCCGGGCAGAGAGAGGTGCATCCTGGAGGTGAATGCCTGGCTGCGACGATGGTGTCGCCAGGAGGGATTCGGCTTCCTTGATCACGGGGTGCTCTTCCAGGAAGGACTGCTTGGCGGAGATGGAGTTCACCTTTCCAGGAGCGGGAAGGCCTTGTTTGGACACAGACTGGCTAACCTTGTGAGGAGGGCTTTAAACTAGGTTTGTCGGGGGCAGGTGAGCAAAGCCCACAGGGAAGTGCTGAATGTGCGGGACTGGGAGATGGGTTGGAAATGGGGGGGACTACGGCCTATAATGGCAAGGAGAAAGGAGGGTCAGGGCACAACAGGGAGGCAAGATCAAATCAGTATCTTAGATGCCTATATACAAATGCGAGAAGTATGGGTAATAAGCAGGAAGAACTGGAATTGCTAACCAATAAATACAACTATGATATCATTGGTATTACAGAAACCTGGTGGGATGGGACGCATGATTGGAATATTGGTATGGAAGGGTACGGCTTGCTCAGGAAGGACAGACAGGGAAAAAAGGGAGGAGGGGTTGCCTTGTATATTAAAAATGTACACACTTGGACTGAAGTGGAGATGAACGTAGGAGATAGCTGTGTAGAGAGTCTCTGGGTTAAGCTAAAAGGGGTAAAAAACGAGGGTGATATCATGCTAGGAGTCTACTACAGGCCACCTAGCCAGGTGGAAGAGGTGGATGAGGCCTTTTTTAAACAATTAACAAAACTATCCAAAGCCCAAGATTTGGTGGTGATGGGGGACTTCAACTATCCAGACATATGTTGGGAAACTAACACAGCGAGGCACAGGCTATCCAATAAGTTTCTGGACTGCATTGGAGACAACTTTCTGTTTCAGAAGGTTGAAAAAGCTACCAGAGGAGAAGCTGTTCTGGATTTGGTTTTAACAAATAGGGAGGAACTAGTTGAGAACTTGAAAGTGGAAGACAGTATAGGGGACAGTGATCACGAAATAATAGAGTTCATGATCTTAAGGAAAGGTAGAAGGGAGACCAGCACAATTGAGGTTATGGATTTCAGGAAGGCAGATTTTGATAAGCTCAGAGAACTTGTAGGTAAGGTCCCATGGGAAGCAAGACTGAAGGGAAAAACAACTGAGGAGAGATGGAAGTATTTCAAAGGGACGTTGTTAAGGGCCCAAAAGCAAACAATTCCGCTGTGTAGGAAAGATAGAAAATATGGCAAAAGACCAGCTTGGCTTAACAAGGAGATCTTGCATGATCTCAAAATAAAAAAGGAGTCATATAAAAAACGGAAACTAGGACAACTAACAAAGGATGAATATAGGCAAGCAACACGGGAATGCAGGGGCAAGATTAGAAAGGCAAAGGCACAAAATGAGATCAAACTAGCTACAGGCATAAAGGGAAACAAGAAGACCTTTTATAAATACATTAAAAGCAAGAGGAAGACCAAGGACAGGGTAGGCCCACTGCTTAGTGAGGAGGGAGAAGCAGTAACAGGGAACTTGGAAATGGTGGAGATGCTCAATGACTTCTTTGTTTCGGTCTTCACTGAGAAGTCTGGAGGTGTGCCTAACATAGTGAATACAAGCAGAGAGAGGGTAAGTTTAGAAGATAGGATACACAAAGAATAAGTTAAAAATCACTTAGGAAAGTTAGATGTCAGCAAGTCACCAGGTCCTGATGAAATGCATCCCAGGATACTCAAGGAGCTGATAGAGGAGGTATCTGAGCCTTTAGCTATGATCTTTGAAAAATCATGGCAGACAGGGGAGATTCCAGAAGACTGGAAAAGGGCAAATATTGTGCCCATCTATAAAAAGGGGAATAAGAACAACCCAGGAAATTATAGACCGGTCAGTTTAACGTCTGTCCCAGGGAAGATAATGGAGCAGGTAATTAAGGAAATCGTATGCAAACACTTGGAAAGTAATAGTGATAGGGAATAGCCAGCATGGGTTTGTGAAGAACAAGTCATGCCAAACTAATCTGATAGCTTTCTTTGATAAGATAACGAGCCTTGTGGATAAGGAAGAAGCGGTGGATGTCATATACCTAGACTTTAGTAAGGCATTTGATACGGTCTCGCATGATATTCTTATTGATAAACTAGGCAAATATAACTTAGATAGGGCCACGATAAGGTGGGTGCATAATTGGCTGGATAACCGTAGTCAGAGAGTTGTTGTTAACGGTTCTAAATCCTGCTGGAAAGGGATAACAAGTGGAGTTCCTCAAGGGTCTGTTTTGGGACCCGTACTATTCAATATCTTCATCAATGATGTAGATATTGGGATAGAGAGTACTCTTATTAAGTTTGCAGATGATACCAAACTGGGTGGGGTTGCGACTTCTTTGGAGGATAGGGACATAATTCAAAATGACCTTAGCAAGTTAGAGAAATGGTCAGAGGTAAACAGGATGAGGTTTAATAAAGAGAAATGCAAAGTGCTCCACTTAGGAAGGAACAATCAGTTCCATACATACAAGATGGGAAGCGACTGTCTAGGAAGGAGCATGGCAGAAAGGGATCTAGGGGTCATAGTGGACCACAAGTTGAATATGAGTCAACAGTGTGATGCTGTTGCCAAAAAAGCAAATATGATTCTAGCTTGTATCAACAGGTGTGTTGTAAGCAAAACTCGTGAAGTCATTCTGCCGCTCTACTCTGCACTAGTTAGGCCTCAGCTGGAGTACTGTGTCCAGTTCTGGGCGCCACATTTCAAGAAAGATGTGGAGAAATTGGAAAGGGTACAGAGAAGAGCGACAAGAATGATTAAAGGTCTAGAGAACATGACCTATGAAGCCAGGCTTCATGAACTGGGCTTGTTTAGTTTGGAAAAAAGAAGATTAAGGGGGGACATGATAGCGGTTTTCAAATATCTAAAAGGGTGTCACAAGGAGGAAGGCGAAAATTTGTTCCTCTTGGTTTCTGAGGACAGGACAAGGAGTAATGGGCTTAAAGTGCAGCAGGGGAGGTTTAGATTGGACATTAGGAAAAAATTCCTAACAGTCAGGGTGGTCAAATATTGGAATAAATTGCCAAGGGAGGTGGTGGAATCTCCCTCTCTGGAGATATTTAAGAACAGGTTAGATAGACATCTGTCAGGGATGGTGTAGACGGAGCTTGATCCTGCCTTGAGGGCGGGGGGCTGGACTCGATGACCTCTCAAGGTCCCTTCCAGTCCTATTATTCTATGATTCTATGAAATTTGGTGGTGTGCTTCAGATCTGGGTCCCAGCAAGTCTAATGCTAGCCCTAATGACTCCACTGAAATGGGATCACAACCACAGTGTGAAAACTGCTGGGTTAGAGTATCTGTTCCACTTTTACTTGAGCTGATGAGGAAAACAGGTTTGCTTAGTTTGGAAAAGAGAAGAGTGAGGGGAAACACAACAGTTCTCAAGTATCTAAAAGGTTGTTACAAGGACAAAGGAGAATAATTTTTCTCCTTCACCTCTGATGATAGGACAAGAACCAATGGGCTCAAATTGCTGCAAAGGGAGGGTTAGGTTGGACATTAGGAAAACTTCCTACCTGTCAGCGTGGTTAAGCACTGGAATAAATTGCCTAGGAAGGTTGTGGAATCTCCATCATTGGTGATATTAAAGAGCAGGTTAGTCAAACTTTAGGGATGATCTAGATCCAGGCTGGGCAAAATGCAATCCAGGGGCTGGATCAGGCCTGCCTAACACGTTGATCCGACCTGCAGACTGCATCTGGCTGCTTTTATATCCTGCTGCCTGTGCAACCGAATTTCCAGATAGTAGAATCCTATTTCAATGCTTCATGGCTAGCAGTCAAGACAGAGGGCAGAGCCAAGAGCCCTTCAATTAGATGCAGCAACCCTGGGTGGGTGCCAGGCAATGCCGTAGTGGTGGAGCCACGAGCCCTTTGCTGTGTGTTTAATTCGAAGCCTCTGGCCCCAGACAACTCTGGAATGAGTCTAATCCCCAGCCACGCCCCTTCCACTGCAGGCCCCACCCCTTCTGGGATGAACATGGCCCATGGCCATGTACCAAAATTCATTAAAGTGGCGCCCCTGCGAAAATTATTGTTCACCCCTGATCTAGATGGTGGTTGGTCCTGTCATGTGTAGGGGATTGGACTAGATGACCTCTTGAGGTTCTATGTGTCTGATTCTAAGGCTACTTTAGAAGCATGGTAATATGAGATCAGGTTAGTTAGTGTTTAGCCCAGAGTCTAAGGCACACTGCTTGTTATAGCATCAGCAAGTGGCTCTGTATAACTCTTTTGACTGCTAAAGATCCTGTATGTTTTCATGACTGTGGTGATCATATTAATGCCAACAAGGAAGGGCCAAAGAACCAGAGCATGCAGAGAATGCTTAATAACTTCTTCTGGCAGAATACATTTAAGGATTTATTTAAGATAATTATAGCAGAAGCATAGCATTACAATATCTGTTCAACCAATTGCTATTGAGTGCAATTTTTTTTCTTTAATGCTTAAAAATTTGAAGTACAGCACTTTATGATGCAAAGTCTTGATTGGATTTAAATAAGCAAAAGCTGGAAATTTCATCCAGAAAACAACTTAATAAAATATAAAATCATAAAATACTTGGACATCTACAGCATATAGGCTGTGTCTACACTGGCAAGTTTTTCCAGAAAATCATTTGATTTTCCAGAAAATCTTGCCAGCTGTCTACACTGGCCGCTTGAATTTCCGGAAAAGCACTGACGATCTAATGTAAAATCATCAGTGCTTTTCCGGAAAAACTATGCTACTCCCGTTAGGGCAAAAGTCTTTTTCTGAAAGACTTTTGCCCAAAAGGGCCAGTGTAGACAGCATAGTTCTGTTTTCCACAAAAAAGCCCCGATCGCGAAAATGGCATTCGGGGCTTTTTTGCGGAAAAGCGCGTCTAGATTGGCCACGGACGCTTTTCCAGAAAAATTGCTTTTCCGGAAAAGCATCCTGCCAATCTAGACGCGCTTTTCCTAAAATGCTTTTAACGGAAAACTTTTCCGTTAAAAGCATTTCTGGAAAATCATGCCAGTGTAAACATAGCCATCGTGATTGAACAATAAAATGAAATCTTGTCATTGGTTCCAGGATAGCTTATAAAGTATAAAGCCATAAGGGACCATTGTGATAGTCTAGTCTGTCCTCCTGTATGACTCAGATGATAGGGTTTTCCTGGATTAATTTGTGTTTGAACTAGAGCATGTATTTTAGAAAAACATCCTGTCTTGATTTTAAAATGTCCATTGATGGAGAATCTGTCACATCCCATGATACATTTTTACAACAACTAATTATCCTGAGAAAAAAACATCTTATGCACAGTCTGAATTTGTCTAGTTTATAAGTTCCAGCCATTGGCATTGCCTTCTGTTGTACCTTTCGTTTGCAAAACTGAAAATCCCTCTATTTTCAAATGTATGTTCCCCAAGATACTTATAGCCTATAATCAAGTCACCCCTTTGCCTCCTTTTGTTAATCTAAACAGACTGAAGGAGCTCAATCATTGAAGATGTGTTTTCCAGTCCTTTAATCATGCTTGTGGATTTTCTCTGAACCCTCCAATATCAATGAAGTATGTATGTCAAAATTGGACAAAAACTACCAGCAACTGTCACACCAGTGCCAAATACAGAGGTAATAAAACCACCTTATCCCCCTTTCTACATAACTGTCAGGGCTGTTCCCTGCTCTGGAATTTCAAGTGCAGAAGATGAGGGCCTGCAAGAGACCTTAAATACCTTGCCTCTATAGGCTCTGCTTACAAAAACTCAGATTCATGAGGGGAAACAAAAAAAACAAAAAACAAAAGCTGCCACCATCAAGTGATTTAACCCTGGAAAAAAAAGCAGGCGGGAACACTTGAATTCCTTCCCCAATGGTACCTCAAGCTCTTTTGTCCCAAGAGAGCTTGGAAAGAGAAGAAAAGCTGCAGTCTTTGGTAGTTGACCTCTCAGTATTAGACGCGCGCGCGCGCGCGCGCACACACACACACACACACACACACACACACACACACACACACACACACACACACACACACACACACACACACACACACACACACACACACACACACACACACACACACACACACACACACACACACACACACACACACACACACACACACACACACACACCCCGCCTCATGTTTTCTTCCAGGACACAAGAATCAAATCATCGCCTTAAGAAAAGGTAATTTTATTAACGAAACAAAAAGATATACTTGATAAAGAGCAACTGAGTAAAACAAATTAAAACACAGAGAAAATCTCTGGGTATACTTTCAGATAGTCAATGGGGAGAAAAGGCATAGACTCACATAGAGAAGTTTAGCCAAACAACCAAAACAAAGAAAAATACCCTGATTGTGACTAAAAGCACTTTTTCCCTTTACTCCCGATTGGTGCTGATCTGTACTTCAAGGTCCAGTTTACTCCCATGTCCAATATTTTTTTATAGGCATGGTAATTTTGACTGCATTTGCTCCCTCCAGAACTTATGTTAGAAGACACAAAAGAAGAGCAAACTAAGTATCTATATTCAATTTAGATTTCAGCACTGTATCCCCATTGGTTCTTCTGGCTCCCTGCCATCATCCTTGCTAGCTACTAGAGTTTAACCCCTTAGTCACCGGGTGCTGGCTAGCACACCTCCAATCCATCACAATAACCAACTGCATTAGCCTCTTTGGTCACAGAACACTAGTGGAAGTTCATATTCAATTAATTATGTACCATAAGCCCCCAGTCCTTTTCTGAGGCTCTGCTTATTTCAGCACGGTGTCTCCCATTTTATAAACACAATCTGTATTCTTTGTTCCTAGATGTATGACTTTACAATTATCTGTATTAAAATGTGATATTGTTTGCTTGAGGGCATCTTACTAAGCACAGGCACCGAGCACTACCTCCAGGGGTGCTCTGTTCCTGGAGCATCCATGGGGAAAAATTAGAAGGTGCTTAGCACCAACTGGCACTCAGCTCTTTTTGCATAGGATGGTGGCTGCTCTTTTTGTCTCTGGGTGACAGTGAGATCAAGTGAAGATTACCTGTTGTGTTCCCTCCCTTTGGGGCATCTGATATTGGCCACTGTTGGTAAACGGGATACTGGATTAGGTCAACAGTTGGTCTGACCTAGTATGGCTGATCTTGTATTCCTATGCGCCCCCAGCACCTCCTGCCTGCTAGCAGCCCCACCTATCAACTCCTCCCCATTCCTCCTAGTGCTTCCCACCCACCACAGTCAGCTGTTTTGTGGCACGCAGGCTGTCCAGGGAGGAACGGGGGGGAGGGAGCCTGGATGGGGTGCACTTGGGGACAGGGCAGGAAGATGCAGGATGGGAAAGGGAAGAGGCAGGATGGGCATGGGGACTTGGGGGAAGGCCCTGGGGCAGAGCAGGGGGCTGAATACCTCTGGGCTTGGAGGAAGCTGGCACCTATGTTATCAAGCAATATAGATCACTCTATATCCATGACAGGTCATTGAGACATATTAGCTGGCCTGTTAATTCATTTAAGGTATCTCATGTTATTTATATTTTAGGGCTTTTTAATCAAAATTTGTGCAGTACCATCTCAAATGCCTTGTAGAACTCAAAGTATGTTACATCAATATTTTCAGATTTGGCAAACAAAACACGTGGGCTCATTAAAATTGTTAGTTTGACAGGATCTGGAGTGGACCCCCTAGAGTTATGAATTGATCAGCCATCACGTATCTCATTTTGCATGCAATCAGGCGGCAGCAGAGACCCAAAATAGGCAAATACAGTACAGTACTGTATTAAATGTAAACTATTACGAATACAAAAGAAATGTTTAAAAAAAGATTTGACAAGATCAAAAAACTCTGTGCTTGTTTTGTTTTATTTAAATTGAAATAGTTAAAAGCATTTTTTCTTCTGCATTAGTTGTTTCAAGGTTGTATTAAGTCAATGTTTAGTCATAAACTTCTGAAAGATCAATTATAGCATTTTGTTCAGAGTTATGAACATTTCAGAGTTACTAACAACCTCTTCTATTCCTGGAGTATTTGTAACTCTGCAGATCTGCTGTATTTTCCATAAACTCATGTTAATTGGCATTAATTACATTACCTTCAATTTAATTCTTTAACTGAGTTTCACATTAACTGTTCCATTATTTTGCACAAGATTGCTATTAGACTGACAGGCCATATAGCTAGCTATCTGCGTCATCCTGTTTATTCTTTTTAAAAATTGGTGTTTCCTTAGCTTTTTTTCCCCAATCCGCTGGAATCTTCCCAACGTTCCAAGACTTATTGGGGAAAAAAAATGTTGGTCTAGTGAGGAGTTGTATTAATTTTAGATTGAGTAAATAGACCTACAGACACAAAGGTGTTAATATAACCCTGGCAGCATCCAACAACTAAGATTTTGGATTTTCTCTTAGTAACATGACAACACATGCTATTAAAGATACTAAGAAGGAGAAACAGAACATTGTAAAAGTAAAGTACTAAGTAAAGCTTTCATTTTAACAACATCTCTTGTTTTCTATCTCTTTGGAAAAGTATGGCCCCTCCTCCTGCAACTGACAGTCTTTTAGATGGCATTAAGGATAATGGCTACTGTTAGTGGGGGAAAGAAGAAATTAGCTGAGCTGCACTGTAGCTGCTGTTGTGTTAAAATCCAATTATGTTTCCTGGAAGACAAAACACACACCAAAGGGAAGAGAAAAATAGAAAAGAACAGAAAATAGAACAGAAAAGACACAAAATCCAGCTTCTGTCTTTGGTTTTGACTCTCATTTGTCATTTCCTGGATGCACAAACAGTCAGAACACATGTTTTTTGTCAGCATTACAGGCTGCAGTCCAAACCAGTGAGGGGTTGTCATCACCTACCCTGCAACTTTGTGTGCTTCACAATGCTTTGTTGGTGTAGCCTCTGAGCCTGTGCTGTTCGCATGCAGCTCATACCTTGAGTATAGCTCAGGGTGGGCAAAAGCCTTTGTGGGCCAGATCCAGCCCACCTAGGGCTTTGATCTGGCCTGCAAGGCAGTTCCAGACCCTGCTCCCCCAGCGCAGTGCCTGGGAGCCAGAAGGAGGGACAAGCCCTTCTAACTGCTTCTATTTAAAGAGCTTGCGTCTTCCCCATGCCTTGTCTAACAGCTGCAGGGAAGGTGCAAGCCCTTTAAATAGAAACAGTTGAAAGGGCTCGCGTGTCTCTGGCTCCCTAGCAATGCACTAGAGGCGTAGGGAACTGTGAGCCCTTTTAAGAGCTTCTATTTAAAGGGCTGGCACCTTCCCTGTACCTGTCAGGCAAAGTATTGCCTAGCAGCTGTGGGGAACATGAGAGCCCTTTAAATAGAAACAGCTGAAAGGGATCGTGCACCTCCAGCAATGTGCCCAAGGCCCTGCTCCTTCCACCCGAGGACCTACCCCTTCTGGGTCAGCTCATGGCCCCTTCCGAAATTTGTGAAGTGGTCCCCCCTTCAAAAATTATTGCCCATCCCCAGTATAGCTACTGCTCTGGCCCAGCAACTCTGATCCCAGCAGCCTGTCAGCCATACTCTGGCTTCTAGCAGCCTTGGTTATTACATGTACGGTAACCTCAAAACATCCCCAGTCCCAGATTTCCCCAAATCACTAGCACTAGCCAGTCCTCTCCTGGACAAATTAAATATTAGAGGTCCATTGCCTTTGCAAGGGGCAAATATGCAACAATTTGCTACTTTCACTGGGAGTCCTCAAACAGTCCAGTTTAAATACAGCACTGGATTAGTCATGATTTTTGAAAGTTTATTCAACTACAAAAAGATTTTAAGTGGGTATAAGATAAAATGTGAAAGTAAAAAATGGTTACAAGATTAAAACACTTTCTAGTGACAATAATTAAGCGAGACTTGGTTCAAGATAAAATCTTTACCATGTTTCCAGCAACACTGCTGACCAAGTTCTCAGATTAGAACCCTTCCCATGTACAAAGGCCGGTTCCTTTGTCGTCTTATGTGTGAGAGAGAGAGAGCATACACCTGGGCTATGTTTACACTGGCAGCAGCTTGCGCAAGAACAGCTGTTCTTGCGCAAAAACTTGCCTGCTGTCTACACTGCACGTGCGTTCTTGCGCAAGTAAATTTACAGTATAGTGTTGTAAAAGAGGGCTTCTTCGGAAGAGTTATTCCTCCCCCACGAAGAATAAGCCCTCTTGCGCAAGAGCTCTTCCGGTGTAGACAGGCAACATGAATTTCTTGCACAAGAAGCCCCTATGGTAAAAATGGCCATCAGAGCTTTCTTGTGCAAGAGAGCATCCACACTGCCATGGATGCTCTTGTGCAAAAGAACATGCCAGTATAGACGCACTCTTGTGGAAGACTTTTTGCACAAGAACTCTTCCACGAAACAGTTCTTGCGCAAGAAGCTGCCAATGTAGACGTAGCCCTGGGGTATTGTTACTCCCTCACCTTTATAGTCCTGAGGATTAGTTACCCCTAGATAAAGTTCCTTTCAGCTGTGAGGGCAGACACATGGGCTACGTCTACACTGGCCCCTTTTCCGGAAGGGGCATGTTAATTTCAGCTATCGTAGTAGGGAAATCCGCGGGGGATTTAAATATCCCCCGCGGCATTTAAATAAAAATGTCCACCGCTTTTTTCCGGCTTTTAGAAAAGCCGGAAAAGAGCGTCTACACTGGCCCCGATCCTCCGGACAAATCGCCCTTTTCCGGAGGCTCTTATTCCTACTTTGAAGTAGGAATAAGAGCCTCCGGAAAAGGGCGCTTTTTCCGGAGGATCGGGGCCAGTGTAGACGCTCTTTTCTGGCTTTTCTAAAAGCCGGAAAAAAGCGGCGGACATTTTTATTTAAATGCCGCGGGGGATATTTAAATCCCCCGCGGATTTCCCTACTACGATAGCTGAAATTAACATGCCCCTTCCGGAAAAGGGGCCAATGTAGACGAGCCCATGTAGTCTAGTGGTGAAAGATGTTCCATGTTGTGTTAAAATGCAGATTGATCTGTTCCTATCCCTCTACATTGCCAAAGAATGGCCACTTCACCAGTGATTAACAGTCAACTTATGTAAGGTCTACACTACAAAGAAAAGTTGGAAAAAGATACGCAAATTGGAAACTGCAATTTGCGTATCTTTTTCCAATTTTCTTTCGAAAGAGACTTTTCCAAAATGTGGCGTCTACATGGCGCCAAATTTTTGAAAAACCTCCTCTTTCGGCACATCCCTTCTTCCTTGTAGAATGAGGATTACAGGGATGGCGAAAGAATGCATCTGCTTTTTTGGAAATTGTTCCGAAAAAGTGGACACATTATTTGGATGCGGCATTGCTTTTCCAGGATATATTTGGTATCCTGGAAAAGCTCTGCAGTCTAGACGTAGCCTTATGTTAGGAAAAAAAACTGCCCTCCCCGCCCCCGGTAAAAAGCTTGGCCAGGCTGCTCTTACTATAGTGGGCTGTAGTACTCCTCGGGAGAAACCGGCCGCACCCTTCCTGCACACCATTGCCTTTAGAAAAAGGGAAGGTGTGAAAAGGGGAAAATAGCCTCAGACTCTCCCACCCGTCACCTTGGCGTGAGAACTGCGGGGCTTACCTGGTCACATGAAACCTGCTCAGTTTCGGCCCAACCCCTGGGACACAGACCCCCCACTTGGTGACCATTGGGCCATATATGGTAATATGCAAGTGCGGGAAAGCGATGTGCAGATTTGGGGATAAATACCCATCGCACAGTTCACTCAAGAAGGTCTTCGCAACACATGTACCACCGTGTGTGTGCCTTCCCGTATACTCCAAAGTGCTGCTGGCCTGATCAACCGACCATCCACCTCCCCAGACTCTCGGGAATACCCAAGGCCTTCGCAACCGAACCGATATCTTGGAAATGTTCCGTGTGCTGTGTAAGTTGGTATGTATGATTTGATTTTTCTTGTTGTATAAGCTTAGTGTTATAGTTGTTTTGGGTAGTACATAGCGTTTGTAGTTATCACTGTTATTTAATTACAGGCAGTCCCCGGGTTACGTACAAGATAGGGACTGTAGGTTTGTTCTTAAGTTGAATCTGTATGTAAGTCGGAACTGGCGTCCAGATTCAGACACTGCTGAAACTGACCGCCAGTTCTGACTTACATACAGAATCAACTTAAGAACCCCAGGCGTCCCCAAGTCAGCTGCTGCTGAAACTGATCAGCAGCTGATTCCAGGAAGCCCGGGGCAGAGCAACTCTGCCTCGGGCTTCCTGTAGTCAGCGCTGGTCAGTTTCAGCAGAAGCTGACTTGGGGACGCCTGGGGCAGAGCAGCTGGGGTGCTACTGGACCAACCCAGCAGCACCCCATCTGCTCTGCCCCAGACGTCCTGATTCAGCCGCTGCTGAAACTGACCAGCAGCAGCTGAATCAGGACCTGGGGCAGAGCAGCTGGGGTGCTGCCGGGTTGGTCCAGTAGTGCCCACGGGCGCTGCAGGACCAATCGGCAGCGCCCCAGCTGCTCTGCCCCAGAGTCCAAAACAAAAGCCTGGTCTGCTGGGGGGGGGGGAAGCACACTAGCTGTGCCCCCCCCCAGCAGACCAGGGACACGGGGAGCAGAGCCGCAGCGGCAGCGGGGTGCCGCGCCTCTGAGGCTTTGCTCTGGCAAAGCCTCAGAGGCGCGGGACCCCCCCGCGGCTGCGGCTTCAGTCAGGGTGCCTGTGGTCTGCTGGGGACCGTCCCCAGCAGACCACAGGCACCCAGACTGGAGCGGCAGCAGCGGCGGTTCCCCGCGCCTCTGAGGCTTTGCTCTGGCAAAGCCTCAGAGGCGCGGGACCCCCCCGCGGCTGCGGCTTCAGTCCGGGCGCCTGTGGTCTGCTGGGGACCGTCCCCAGCAGACCACAGGCACCGGGTCTCAAGGGGCAGCAGCAGCGGTTCCCGCGCTTCTGAGGCTTTGCTCTGGCAAAGCCTCAGAAGCGCGGGAACCCGCCCGGTGCCCCTGGTCTGCTGGAGACGGTCTCCAGCAGACCAGGGGCACCGGAGCAGCTTACGAACGGGGCTTTCTCGCCCCGACTTCCGGGGCAAGAAAGCTCCGTTCGTAAGTGCGGATCCGACATAAGTCGGATCCGCGTAAGTCGGGGACTGCCTGTAGTGTACCTGGATATTTTTAGAATAGAGACTATTCCCCTTGCCATTCCCATCCTTATATCTCTGACACGTTTAACTAGAAATCATAGAATAAATATAAATAAATACTGTAAACTCGTTATTAACACGGTCCATTAAAATCTCAGAATAAATACTATAAATTCATCACTGTTATAAATAAATATTTTTTATGTGATAAAACGGTCCACCTGGTTCTGTCCTTCCCCACTTGGGTATGCATCATCAGACCTGTGATTCTCGCGACACCTTAGATGATACCTGCCTAGAGGTATTAGCTTGTACTTCGTCTTTAAAGAACAACTTTACCCCTTCCCCAGACTTGTCTGGTGTAAACACTTCATCATGATTTAATTTTATCTTCATAACTTTACATATAGTGTTGCAACACCTATTTCACCATGATATTGACCAGTGAATTATTATTTTTCAAATGATACTTCACCAGGCCTTTTTTGTACAGAGTTTATTAGTGCATTGGGTGCATTCAAAATTAGTTTTACGGGGTGCTCTGAGAAGCCTGGCAAAGTTGTACTAGCATTGGGCTCTTTAAGGTGTTGCAGTTAGCTGCACCTTTCTAGTCACAAGCTCACAACACTGTTGCAAAATACACAGCCTTGGTTGACTAAGCTACACTCTTGTTAAATGGAAGACAAAAGGAGAGAGAAGGCAATGAAGAAATAAGGGGATGGAAAAGGACATCAGAGGATGTGGAAGTGACAAGTGCCACAATTTAATTAGAAATTTTTATAGTAAACTGCCGATAATCCGGCCCCTTTAGGACCCAGGGGGTGCCGGATTATCAGATATGCCGGACTATCAGAAGGGGAGACTATGAGGGGTCTGGGGTGGGGTGGGGGGATGCCACCCAAGACCCCTCATAGCCCCCCTTCCGATAGTCCGGCTCTACCCTAGGTGTCCCCGATTCAGCCGCTGCTGGTCAGTTTCAGCAGCATCTGAATCGGGATGCCTGCGGCAGAGCAGCTCCAATTGTCCGGCTGCCCCGAACACTTCCGGGTTCGTGATGGTGCCGGACCATCAGGAGTGCCAGAGCATTGGATGCCAGACTAATGGCGTTTTACTGTATTTCCTTTTATTAGTTACTTTCACCTTTTGATTCAGTTGAATGTCCCCTTAGTTCTTGTGTTATGAGACAAGGAGACGAAAGTTCCCAGTCTACACTATTCTATACCATTCATTATTGTATATGCTTTTATCATGTCCCCTCTTACGTGTTTCCCTTTCTAATGTAAACAATCCCAATTTTTTTCAGTCTCCCATATGAGAGTTTATTGTGCTCCGTGGTTGTTCTCTGAATCCCCTCTAATCCTGCAATAACTTTTTTCAGCTGAAGTGGAGTAGTACTGCACATAGTATTGTAAATGAAGCTGTAATATTGATTTATGGAAAGTCATCCTGCTGCTGAATGGCTCCTGCTGCAAAGGAGGCGAGCCTCTGCAGCCTGATTTCATTGGAATGATTGAATAGAGCTGTGACAGTAGAATTACAGAGATATGTTCCCTATGTTTCTGCAGGGCTGATGCTACCCAATGCAAAGTACAGGGAAGGGTGGAGTTTCTGCTCTGCCCTGCCCTGCCCAAGTCTCCCCACTCCCGTAGACCTGTAAATAATCAAAAGGGTAAGATCAGAAACAGCAGCGCAGGGAGCACTCTGCAGCTCAGCTGTCATAGAAATAAGTGAGTGAATTCATGACAATGGAATGGCAGAGGGCTCCCTGTGGTGGTGTTCCTGCCCTCTTGCTTATCCAGACAAAATCTGTGTCCCCTGTGATAAGAAGATAATCAGGAATATACTGTAAATTTCTGAATTTGAAAAGGTTCAGATAAATAAATAAATATATAGAGATAAATCTTTATTTTTATGTTTGACTAGACATGATATAACATAGAGCATAGGTTCCCAAACCGGGGGACGTGAAGAAATTCCAGGGGGGGTGCAAGGCAACCCAGTCCCCTGCCCCACAAGTTGTGCTGCTATTTTTGGTTTTTGGCCCCGGTCAGTTCTTTTTTTTTTTTTTTTTTTCTTTTGCTCAACAAGTTTTGCTGCTATTGGAGGGGCGAGGGGGAGCGTGAGGGTTTCTCAAAAATTAAAAAGGGGACGTGATATAGTGTGTTCTGTTCATTGGAAAGTTGCCTTAAATTTTAAATGACAGCTGAAGTTAGTGGGAGCAATGAATTCTCTGAAAATTACACACAAGGTATCTCCATTGGGAGCATCTACAATCTGAAATATGTCACCTGTAACTTGCTCAAAGTCACATAGTGAATTTATGCCTGAGCCTCTGATGCAGGGGTTCTCATTCCCAGCTGAATATCTCATCCATGAGCACATATAGGAGATACTGTATCCTTATGAGACATTGGGAGGAATTACTAAACAAAAGTGCCAATGCTAAGGTTGGTTGATTTCAATCACTGATTTTAGTAATTCAAATAATTGAATTTAATCTTTTCATGTTTATACATTTTGTTTTCCTAAAGGTAGTTTAATTTTCATTGGCTGGTAGCCATGAACACCTGTTGATTTGCCACTAAACATAGCCTCTGCACTAATATTGGTGTTCCTATTTGCCAACCAGGAGAACACATGCGATATGTATACACAGGTAAGCAATTATGTAGTTTAATTTACATTTATTCACATTTTAAATGTTTACTTTTTTGTTACATTAGAAAATGGTGAATGATGCATTTCTTTATTAAATTATTAATTTTAATTTGTGTCAAGCTATGTTTGGTTAGAAATCCAAATTAAATAAAAAATGCAGAAAACCAGCACTTGGAAATGTTTTGATTAGATATATCAAAGGATATATAAGAAGTTTTATCAAAAAGTATATGAAAACATATTTTTTGCCTATTGCGATTTAAATGTAAAACATCTGCTCATGAATTGATTATGTTCTTCACAATTTTAGAACTAGTCAATCTTATCACAAACCTAGCTTGTATTCATATTTTTGGAAGCTGAAACTTTCTCAATTCCCACTTACTTTTCTGAATGGAAGTAGCTGATTAAACTGAAATAAAAAAGAGAATATCTTTACACGTGCAGAAAAGGCTATTTATTGTTGGTTTAAAACTTTAGAAGTACTTTAACAAACTCTAGTTACAAGTGAAGCAAAATGCAGGACAATGTAGCACTTTAAAGACTAACAAGATGGTTTATTAGATGATGAGCTTTCGTGGGCCAGACCCACTTCCTCAGATCAAATAGTGGAAGAATTAATAAACCATCTTGATAGTCTTTAAAGTGCTACATTGTCCTGCATTTTGCTTCAGCTACCCCAGACTAACACGGCTACATTTCTATCACTATTCTAGTTACAAGTGATTGCCAGGGGTTTCAGAGGCTAGACTTGTTTTAAAAAAGTAGCAGCAATGGTGCATTGTTCCTTTTTACATGAGTATTCCAGTCTTAACATAAGACCACTGTAGGGCGCCTGCGCGTCAGCTAGCGCCTACTGAGTCACAGCTGCACCCAGGCCGCGGACGCATGGAATTGTTCGCCCAACCAGGAAGGATGCATCATGGGATTTGTGGTCCGGGGAGCTCGTGTTTGCCGATGAGAAGCGACTGAAGAACCACGTTACCCAGGCGCCACTGCGGCGCGGATGATGAGGCCGGGGAGGGAGCGTTCTAGTGTTTCCGAGGGGGCGACTACTGGTGGGCGGCACTTGGGCGCTGTGAGCCAATGGGAAGGCGGCGGGGCGGATCGCCGGAGCTGGGCGCGCCGCTGCAGGAGGCAGGTAGGGGCCGCGCACAGGCTGTGGGGTGGGTGCGCGTGGCCATTCCGCGGCGCGGCCTGGGCAGCGCTAGGTCCCGAACCGCCGTCTCCGCGCCTCGCAGCGCTCCGGGCCGGGAGGCTGAGACCGCACCGCCCTCCCCCTCCATCCCCATCCCTGGGATGCGGCTCCCGGGGGGCTGCTGGCTTGTCTCCCCCAGGCCTAGCATCACTGGCCGCCCCCAGCTTTACTCGAGGGGCTTTCAGTGTCAGAGCGCTCTGGTCAGTTGAGTGTCTCCGCCCTGGTACAGTGGGGGCGGCGTTGTAGGGCTGCCAGATGGTTTCAACAAAAATACCGGACACACTCGATCTCAGACCCGGGGGGGGGGGGGAGCGGGGCTGGACGGGAGGGGGTCGAGGGGAGAGGGGTTGGGGGCGGGGAACCAGCTGGCAGAGAGTGGGGCTGGCCCGGGTGCATGCTGATCCCGGAGTGCTGCCCATCCCGCGCACGGTCCCGGCGGGGCGCACGGGCAAGTCCGGGATTCCGTCCCGTCCCCACTGCGTAGTTGCGTACTGCCTGGCTGGTAGACATGCTCATGCAGCATGAGCGTGTCTACCAGCCAGGCAGTATGCAACTACGTACTGATACTCAAGATCATAATAAAACTTACTTATTTAGAAAATACTGGACATTTATATGCCCGGTATTTTCTCGATTTGTTTTCCGGACAGAAAGCTCAAATACCGGACACCTGGCAACCCTTGCTGCCTGGCGTTAGTTCTTTTCTTAAGGGATAGTGCAGTGCTAGACATTGTATTGTTTACTGGAAAATCTGTAGTGACTGTGTCTTTGGAGAAAGAATAATACCCTTTATGATTCTCCTTTGAGCTTATGTAATGTGAGACTCTGTCTCAAATATGCAGTTGTGGGAGCATGCCCAACAAAGCAGAGTCTTTGAGATGGTCTGCTGGTGGATTAGGGTGGTGGCCTTTTATTTGCAGACCCCTACCACATTTCAAATGGGAGTGCAGACCTCGTTGGAAATCTTCTGTGCCCCACAGGTTGAAAACCACACTTCTGTGTTTTTGGCAACACTTTTTCATGGAGCCCTTAGACATGGTTTGTGAGCCCTCAGGTTAAAAACTACTGGATTAGAGGGTCAGTCTTAAAAACTACAGGTAGTTTTCCACATTGCTGGAGGCATGAAACTCAGGAGTGAAAATCTGCATAATGATCTTTAGAAAAAGATGTGTTTGTATTGTGCCCTGTTCCTAAAAAGCTTGCTGAGTAATAAGTGGCACTTCCATAGCTATTCCAGTAACAATAATAGAAAAATCAGAGTGAGATGGAGAGAAGAGTCAGCATTTGCCTGGCTGACAGATGAAGAACTTTATTTTCTTATCTCTAAGATAAAATTATGGATAATGACAAACACAATCACAGTTTTTAAATTTAAAAGCACCTGTGCATAGTCAACAATGTTGTTTTCCATTTCCCAGGTCCTTAATTAAGTGACTTGGACTCCTGCTTTCTCACAATGACTAGTAGCGTGCCTTCTGATGTGCTTGGTCGAAGAATTCTCTGTGATACCGAATACGCAACTGTGCGGTATGCTGGTAGCGTTCCTCCCACAACAGGTAAAGTTAATGTTTTGTATCTGTAATGGTTAACTTTTAATGAGAAGCCAGTAGCTGCAGATCATAGTGCCATATGCTATCTGGTTTTAAGGTTTTGGTAGCCTTGTAAAATACAGTTAACTTCAATACAGTCCCGTTAGTACTACAATTTCCAATGGTTTCATAATACCTGAAGTAAAATGGTGATGTGGGGAAGTCATAAAAGTAGTTTAGAAAGGGTAGAGGTGTAGTCTAGTGACCAGAAGCCTCACCCTTATTATAGCGATGTCTTATTCTTAGGATAGTAATCCCTTTGTATTTACTGACCTTTTTATCATAAATACAGTGTCACACTATTCCAGGATGGATGATAATATGGAGTGATGCTATCTAGCATCCCTACTATGGAAGGACCCGTTACTCTCTTAGAATATACTCACTGGATAGGGGTAGCAAAGGAATGCTGAAGAAAGAGAACAAGAGATGGCCTAGGGTGAATACCTTGCAGCAAACTCATAGACTGAACATTCGTTTTCTTGAAGTTATTATATCTTACACAAACAGTAAGGCTGGGTGGTGTCTCCAGAACCCTTTCTGTGTACTGGAGCTTTATACACAGTTGGGGTATGTAATTTCTTAAACCAAATTCTTATTGACATTTCTTAAATTTTGAGGAAGCTTTCTGATTCAGACATCCTGGGTTAAACAACCCCTAGGAAAATGACTTTGTAAGTCATTAGCCCAGAAGAGGGAATATATGTATAATTTGCGTAGCCCTTGTAAAATTTGATGATTCTTTCTGTGCTGGCACAAACCCCCATTTGTGGTCCTGGTTTCAGGGAGAGACAACAGTCCCTCTCCTACCTTTCTGTCAGACCCTGCATAATCCTGGATCCCTTTCCCTGTTGCTGATTTTTCTCTCTCCAGAAACTTGAGCCTTTTTGAGGCATTCCTTAACAGTTCCACATTAATAATCTCATCCAGAATCTAGCTTTTGTTAAAAATATTAATAAGTATACATTTCGAGAACTAGAAGGAGCAAATCTGCAGACAAATTTTTCAGTGGTCTCAAGTTGCAGTGGGGGAAGACTAGGTTGGATATTAGGAAAATCTATTTCACTAGGAGGGTGGTGAAGTACTGGAATGGGTTACTTAGGGATGTGTTAGAAACTCTAGCCCTGGCTGAGAAGATTTAATTAGGGTTTGTCCTGCTTTGGTCATGGGGTTGGTCTCAATGAGGTCTCTTCCAACCCTGTGATTCTATGATTGCCTTCAAAGCAAGTGAGACAACTTTCAAGCCACATTAATTGTTGAAGGTCAAAATTATAGATGGACTTGCATGTAGGCCTTATACTGGAAACTGGTTATGACCTTTTTCTATGGAGAAACTGTTATGTCCACATCACACATACTGGGTTGAAAATGTCTGAACTCCATTTAAAAAATATTTTTTAATCAATGTATTATTATTGTTTAAGGACTTTGGCTTGGAGTAGAATGGGACAATCCACAAAGAGGAAAACATAATGGCAGCCATGAAGGAATACAGTATTTTAAATGCAGGTAAGTATCTTTTTAAGAAGATTACATATTTGGCCAAGACCACAAAGGGGGAAGAAGTGAAACACAGACCATATGTAGGAGCAATAGAAATGCTGAATATTAGCAAAATACTCAAGAGTTCTGTCCCTCAGTATTTAGGGCCTGTTCCAAGGGCCATTAAAGTTGCATTAAATCCTAAAAGCTAGATTCTTATGCTGGCTCCACTCCTAGGCATCTTGCACCTGTGTGGACAAGTTGCAGGATCTAACCCATAGCAACTAATATTGAGGTGTTTGCTTGAAAGATCTATTGCAGCTACAGGGTTTGATTTCTAAGACTTTGGCTGCTCGGTGTTGAGTAAAACTATATAAGAGAAAAATCACCGTGTCTGCTGACCCTCCTTACGCAGTTCTTTGGTCTTTGTTTACTGTCTTGAGTAAGGTATAAAATTGTTCACAAATGCACTTGTAAAGGGGGGTACAAAGTATTACTTACTACCATTTTTCATGGTTTGAAGAGGAAGATGTATAATGGACCAAGTTTTTTTGCTGCATTAATGAACCAAGATTTTTATTGTAACAAAACCTGGTGAGATTAAGCATATCATCTTTGGCTTCCATTCTGTGTAAAACCAGTATACTTTCATTCTTCCTTTAGTTTTTTGTTTGATGTTACTGTTTTTGCCTGATGCTGTTAAGAATGACATTTTTGTATTTAAAATTGTGTTAGAATTTTGTGTGATTAGAAAAACAGGAAAAACTTGCAGGATTTGGAAATACAATCCTGACAAGGATAACTGGTTAATTGGTAAGTATCACTCTTAACGGGTGTTGCTTACCGGTTCTGATTAATCGGTGGTGGCTGGAGCAGCTCCCCACCTGCTGTGGGTAGGGGGTTGCTCCAAGGCCTGCGGGGCCTACCGTGGACACTGCTGCTCTGGGTGTCCAGAGCTGCCCCTGTCTGCAGCCCTCTGTGTGCGTTGCAGGCAAGGGCTGCTCCAGGCAGGCTCCTGCAGTCCCTGTCTGGCAGGGGCCATTCCATGATGGGGACTGGGAGCAGTAAAATCCCACTTAGTCAGTTAACCAGTTAAATGTTAGGGCAACCTAACATTTAATTGGTTAACTGATTAACCTGGATTTTACATCCCTAATCCTGGTATAGCTTCTCTAGTATGGATTAGGGATGTTAGCATATAGTTGTGTAAACGATTAACTGATAAGCCTAAACTTATTGGTTAATTGCCTCGACTTCATGCAATCGCAGTGGGAGCAAGGCGGGGAGTATCAGGCAGCAAGGGGGAACAGGAGCTAGTGCCTGTGAGGAGCTGGTTTTAAGCAGGCTCCCCCCAAGCACTGGATCTGCCTCCACTCCTTTTCCCTCCTCCCCACTGCCTCTGTTAGAGAGGCAGCAATGTGGAAGGTGAGGGGGGCAGGCTGGAGGCAATAACGTGTGGGGAGCCAGCTTTCAAGCTGGTTCCCAAGGACACCCCCTTTGCCCCCCACTGTGCATTACAGCAGTGCGGGGAGGGCAGGAGAGGCTGCTGTGAAGTAGCCTGTGTCCACGGGGGGGGGGGTTTCCAAGCTCCCCATGGACAGAGGCTGCTCCATATCCCACGGAGAAGCCTCTGTGATAGAGAGGCAGTACCATGGGATAGCGGAGGACTTCTTGGGAGTGGGGCTAGAGTACACTAGCTGCTGCCCCTAGGGACTATCAGTTAGTTTTGCAACTGGTAATATTTTATGCAGTTACATGATATCTAACATCCCTAGTATGGATCAAATCAGGAAAATTTGCATAAATGTAAACTTTTGTATTTAATATCTACATTGATATAATATTAAGGTTATAAATAGCACTCCCAAGTTAAGAATTGCAGTAGACAAGGTTCTCATAGCAATGTTTGTTGCCTGAATTGTACGTTGGGAGTAATTTGGCTTACAGGGGTAAAAATTATACTCTTAAGTACATAACATAATGCATTAAATACAACTTAATATTTTATGTAAATGTTAAATCTTGTGTTTCCTGATTTATGGGTCTATTAAATTAAGATTTAAAAATATACCTTAACAAAAATTCTGGTAGAAATGTTTAAAAGTAAAATTATGCTGACTTTGTGACATCATAATGTTTTATATAGAAGATCTATGATTAGTGTAGTGGAAGTGACTAATATAGGAAACAATGGATTGCTACCACAAATTTACCCTTCTTTTATGGAAAGTCAGGCTCTCCCTATCGCTACTGTACTGAATAGTCTTTGAAGATCTTTAGAGAACAGCTTCTGTGATCCTTCTCACCCTGTTGTCTCCTAAAGTTCTGTTATTTCTAGAGGTCAGTTAATGTATTGTCAGTATTAAATGTTTGAACCAACATTTTAAGGATATTAAAGAGCAGTTATTCCGCTAGTTGTGCAGTTGATACAATTTGTATTGGCTACACCGTTAGGCGATAAGGGAAGCCACTCTGCAGAGCCGCAGCGGGGGTAGCTCCGAGAACTGGCGTGAGCTGGCACTGAGCAGTCCTGGCTCGCACTAGCTCTGGGATCGCTGTTCCTCTGCATTTTAAATGTTGTAGGAGCCCAGCGGCTCTTACTACATTTAAAATGCAGAGGCGCAACAATCCTATACCGGCATGAGCTGGGACTGCTTGGTCCCGGCTTGCACTGGATCCAGTAGCCCTTCTTCGCAACGGCCCGATCTGGCTTCAGGCAGGAGTGGCTACCGGAGCAGTCTCTGCCCGCAGGCAGAGGTTGCTTCGTAGCATCCTCCCCTAACTCCACCCTTGCTTCTGTCAGAGGTGTGGGGGAGGGCAGGTGGCATTGCAGAGCCAGTGTTGGGGGAAGTGGCTTTTAATCCGACTCCCACCCAGCACTGGCTCCTGTGTCGCCCCCCCCCCCCCCCCCCCGTTTCCTTTACTTCCCCTCCCCTCCCCCGCTGCCTCTCATACAAAGGTAGCAAGGGGAGGTGAAAGCGAGTAGTTGAGTACTCAACTACTTGCTTATGTCCCTACAACATTTGTTACTGTTAAAAAAGAGTAACAATCTTTTTAAATCCAACTAAATAATTAAATGTATTGCCATGATTATTTGCCATAAAAGGGGCAGTTTTTCCTGTTCACATTTTATTTTTTGTATTCTGTAATTTTTTTAAATGTTAGGTTTTTATATTTTACCATTGGAAATGACTGCTGCAACCAAATGACAAAAATAGGAAGCGCTGTCTTGTATAAGATAACTTAAATACCTCCTGTGTTTTGTGGTCGAATCTTTATGCTGTTTGTACAAAGTAAGCAGACTTTTATCCCCATTACAAATCTGAACAGCCATCTGTTCATGCTAGTTGATTTTGGTAACTTTATCTTCTTGGCATCTGCAGATGATGAGCTTTTCACTTGTGATTGATACATACAGTTCAAATTTATAGGAAAAAATTATAATCCCTGTCCCAATGCACAACCAGAGTTTCCTTAAAAAAATTAGTGAAAACTGTCTGTATCTGCCTTACTCTTACTCTTGTAACAGGAGAAATGTGATATTTGAGAGACTTTGTTCTTCCTCCACAAGCATATGTAGCCATTCTCCAAGTACCTCCCAGATATGTGTTCTCAACTTGTAGGCTTCACTGAGGCCTGGCATGAGGAATATGATCATCCATCTTTCTTTATAACTAGGCAGGAAGGGAGTCTTACCACTGTCTTCTGTTAGAATGGGGTTATGAGATAGAAAAGACTAAGAAGCATTGTTCTAGGATGTCCTGTAGAAGCAGCACTGTGAGATTTCTTTTTCTCAAAAAAAAAAAAAAAAAAAAAAAAGAAAGAAAGAAACTAACTGGATCTGGTTTACTCCCAGGTCACAAAAGAGCTGTTAGACTTGAATGAGAAACATCTAGGTGAAAAGTGATTCCTATAGTTGAATCAAAAATTCAGTAGCATTACAAGACTCTCTAAAGAACTTGCTACTGGAAACCTGGTGCTCTGAATTCTTAATGAGGGACAAACACTTTAGGCTCAGCTTGAAGCCATAAAGGAGTTTATCAATTATTTTGTTTAATGACTCAAATGAAAAACAAGCTAATGTTCCCCAGAAGGATTTCAAAATAGCTATTGCTCACCCTTAGCAAAGATGCAGAAATAGAAAGAATGGATTAATCCTATTTGCTAAAGTAAACCACAGCTTTCAGCCTATATTTTCTAAAATTCAGGACTTATTTGGCATGGAAGCCTAAGAGGTTTTATTATCAGCAAATGAGATGAGAAAACTAAGTTTATCCTGTTTGACAAGGAAAGGAAAGGAAAGGAAAAGGGGAAAAGCATACAGCTCTTGAGGAATGGATACTTTTTTGCCCTATGCCTGATAATAGTAACTAATTATAAATTAGTCTTAAGGCAGATGATATTCTTAAAGGAACATAAGAATGGTGAAAGGTCCATCAGACCAAAGGTCCATCTAGCCCAGTATCCTGTCTTCGGACAGAGGCCAAAGAAAAAGGAGTTTGGTAATGTGTAATTCTATAAGCTAGAGAATTCCAGTTCAGAATCCTAGGATTGCCATTCTTCTTAAACGATGTAATTAATAATGGCAGTGGCCCAAATGCTTTGTATTCAGTTGAAGAATAAAGGAGTAAAGAGCTCCTGTTTCCAAGAGACAATTAACTACACTCTGCCTCAGGAGAGAGAGATGATACAAGTATGTGGAGTGTACGTGTCTTGTGTGTGAGAGGGCAGGCACCTGGCAAGGAGTCCAGCCTGAAGAAGCAACTGACACAAAACCGTACATATTACAAAAAGACAAAAATGATTATGTAAAAACACCTGAAGATGATGCAGGTGTTGTTTTTCTACTATCAAATATTGTGATTCTAGGAAAGGAAATCTTTGAAAGGGTATGATAGAGCGCCAAAGCTGTGCAGTTTCTCCTAGCATATTGAAAATAATTAAAAATCTGTGCATTATTTAAATTTGTTTTTAATACCTCTATTCAGAACTGTGCTTTGATTAGTGTTTCTCAAACAATCATTGGTCTATATTCTTAATTCATTAATGCAGAGTATTTACATTCGAGGTGAGGCTTTCACTTCTTTTCCTCAGAGCCATTGTTTCTGTAACTTGGGAAGACCTTTCTGGAGAATACTAGAGTGCATGATTATCACGGTCAATCAACCTGATTGACAGCTTTAAAGTATTCTGTGTACTGATCTATTTTTGGATGATGTGCCTGTTACGCAGATGTAGTTATGTTAAAAACTGTAATATCAATCTGAATTGATAATATTACATTCCCTACTCTTAGATCAGAAAGCAATTCTTCCTCATATCCTCCTGTCCTTAAGAAAACCTTTAATAAATCTATGCTACTTTCTAAATGTTAAAACACAAGATACTAAAAGAGAGGGCAGGGGAATACATGATGTCTGTTTAAATATACAATTAGCACTATGCTTTAAATATACAATTAGCACTATGCTTTAACTACCTTTCTAACTTTCTGAAAATGTACTTTTGCAGATAAATTAGATATTCTGCAAAGATGAGTGAGGTGGCAGGACTGAGAGTTACCTTGTTTTACCTTACCCCCTGCCTCCAGTGAGAGGGGGCCTTTCTTGTGGGTAGATTGGTGTCAGATCCCAGACACCACCAATCTTTCAGCCATTGGGCTTATGCTGGCCTTTGTCTAGCAGGTTAACGATATGTGTACCCAAAGGACAAGGCCATCCCTAGCACTTCTGGGGCACTTCAGGGCTGCAGGGGCAGGAGCTGGGCAGGGAGGCAACAGGAGTTGCTCTGCACCCTTCTCCCACCTGCATTCACCTGTGACATCTGAGAGCGGAGCAGGCTGGGCCAGCTCACTCTGCTTCCTGCCACCACAGGTGAGTACAGGCACAGGCCCAGGCCCAACTCCTGCTGCTGGTGCTAAGCCCTCCACTAATCCCCTGGGCCGCATTGGGGAAAGGTGGGACTGGAGGAAGGGTTAAAGTAGAGAAGGGGCATGGCAGGGGGGTTGTCCCTGGGCTCAGCCTATTGGGGGGGGCAGCCTGGCAATGGGACGGGCTTCTGGAGCATGTGCTGCCCTGTATGCAGCACACTGCTGCCTAGGGTACCATGAAATTTGAGGCAGTTTTGTGCCCCAGTCTTCATAATACCCTACACAGCTGTGTATTTTATGTATTGGTAGGGTTGGCTTTCCCTAAGCCCCTTGGAAGCATTTCCTTATTGCATTTAGTATATTATCCATTGAACTCATAGTATAATGCCATTTATGCTGTTTCCAAAGGAACAGAATATACATCAACTTGTTTGGTTCATTTGAGGATCATCTTCTATACAACATCACTGCAATGGGACATGTGAGATTGCCTGGGATGTTAAATTTTGATTAATTAATCGAATAGTTGATGGGATTTCCATTAGCTATTCAATTAGTTGATAAGAACGTCCATGTTCTGCCTTTGAAATGTACAAGGAACTCCCTGCTGGCCCTGGGCTCCATGCTGCCTTCCAAATTTGAAATGTACAAGAGTCCCAACTGGGGCTTTTGTACATTTCAAAGTTGGCTGCTGCTGTGGCCCTGCCCCCTTCCACAGAGCTGGAGCTGCGGGGAACCGGCTTTTAAGTCAGCTCCCTCCAGCAGCCCCTCCTTTTCCCGCCCCTTGCTGCTGCTTTGTGATAGAGGCAGAAAGGGTTGGGGGGAGCGACTAGTTGACTAGTGTGTTGACTATCCACTTTTGCTTATCGGATAGTTGATTAATCGCTTATATCCCTAGCACCAACCTCCATCCCAGACCCCGCACTTCCTCCATTGATATCATGGGAGAGTGCAGCCCTCAACCACTTTTCAAATTTGTGGAATGGCCCCTCCATCAAAAGTTATTGTCTACTCCTGCAGTAGTACAAACCAGAGGAGGTATTGGGGAAGCATAAATGAGCAAGGGTTAATTTGGCTTGTACTTCCATCTTTAGCTTTAAATTTTTGTCAGTCACTGCAGTTAATGTAATGAGGTTGTCAGATAAATTAGTTTTGAAACTAGTTGCTCCCCTCTCTGGATCACGCAGATCGCTGCGCCTCTGCATTTTAAATGTAGTAAGAGCCCAGCAGCTGCTCTGTCCTGGCTTGAGTCTGCTCCTGGAGATGCCCCTCATTGCTCCTTTGTAGAGGTGCTTATCAACTAATTGATACCATTGTATCAACTATATGATTAGCCAGATCATCGCATTTTAACATCCTTACTGAACAGAGGTGAGACTCGACATATTGATAGCATGGGGGGAAACAGGCTGTGAAAAGCCTTGAAAATGAAAACTAGTAACATAGGTTTCATTCAGTAGGAGAAAGGGGTGCAAAAGAGGGGTTATATGGGTAGGAAAATGAACTTTCAACTGCTTTCTGAATGGATATGAGCAAGATAAGATTGCAGGTGGTGACACCAGAGTCACAGATCTTGCAGTAAGCAAAATGTGAAATGAGAGTCTGGACCAGAGTTTTGGCTGTGTGGAGAAATAGATAAGGCCATAACTTAGATGTGCATAGCGACTAATCGACTAGTTGACTATCTGATAAGCAAAAGCTTATTGGATAGTCCACACATTAATAGACTAGATGTTCTCCCCTTCCTTGCTGCCTCTATCAGAAAGTAGCAGCAAGGGTGGGGGAAGAGAAGAGGGTGCTAGGGGAAGCCAGCTTAGAAGTCAGTTCCCCCCAGTTCCGTGGGAGGGAGCAGGAGCACAGCAGTGGCATTCCACCTTTGAAATGTACAAGAGTCCCTGCTGGGGTTCTTGTACTTTTCAAAGAAGAAGTGTTGCATTGAGTCCGGCTGGCTCTGAGCTCCATGCAGCATTTCAAAGCAGAAGCGCCATCAACTATTCAATTAGTTGATTAATCTAATTTTAACATCCCTAGTTGTGCAGAAAGAATTGGCAAGATTGAGACCTAGCCTGGATGCGAGGACTTAGAGAAAGGTCTAAGGTTACGGGACTAAGTGCCAAGCAGGATGTTTGTGTTGTCTACAGTGATGGAGAAAGAAGATGGAGAGATGAGGAGCTCTGTCTTAGCCATGTTGAACTTGAGTTGATGGCTAGTCACCAATAGATAGGCCAAGATTTTAGTTTGGACAGAAGGAAGCAGATCTGGAACAGAAGGGAAGATCTGTGAGTCATTAGCATGAAGTTTGTAATTTGTCTGTGGTTAAAATTATCAGGAGATAAAGCATGGCAAGAGAAGAAAGGGACTAAGGGCAGAGCGTTGTAGAATCCTCACAGGCTGTTGAAGGGTGGTGTCGTAGCCTTCCCTGCTCCCATGCTTTATGAAAATTGGATTATGGATAGGAATATGCATAACTGCAGGACACTTTATGCAAAATGCATCATGTAACATCCATTTTAAAGTTATAATCTGCTAAATCTTTGTGTCCTATTTTTGCGCATGTATCATTCTTGTATGTGAAGTTAGAAATATGAAGTGTGGATCTAGTTTTATTCTGAATGTGCTAATGAAGGCCATTAGGGATACTTTAGGAGCATAATGTCTCTGTACTCAAAAACAATGACCTGTGAATAGTCTTGTCCTGTAAGCTGGATCTGAAAAGGCACATGACCATACCACCTAGTACTGTAATCAGGCTTGCGTATGATACTTTTCCTTGGTGATGGGGAGTGCTAAATAAAGGATTCCCAACCAGGGGTCAGGGGTTAAGTCTGTATAAGGCAGGAGTGGGGAACCCTTTTTGGGTCGGGTTGCTGACCCACAAAAAAATCAGTTGGGGGCCACACACACGTGAAAAGCCAAAAAACAAAACTAAACCCTCAGTGATGTGGCCCCCGACTCAGGAGAGAGACAGTTGCTACGTTCCCCTCCTACTAGCCCAGGCTAGTAGATCTTGTGTGCTCCAGTCCTACAGGGGAATGGCCAGGGGCTGTAGTGCCAGTGCTGGCTCCCCAGTGCTGGGGGGAGCCCTGCTGCATCTGGCTCCTGGGCCTTAGGTTCTCCACCCCTTATTTAAGGAGTGGAAAGCAATCAATGTTTGTCTTCATCTGACCTCTGAAACTGCCTCACCCACCCTAAAAGGATACACGTAAGGAAATTTGGCAGAAAAGAATTCTGGAAAAAAAAAAAGTTGGTGACCTGGGCCAGAGTAAAGATCAGCTCTGACTTGAAGCTTTTTACCTGAGATAAGAACAGCTGTTTAGGGTAAGAATTTGCATGTAACAAATTTCTTAATGGATTAGAACTAGTTGGTGTCTTTTTTTAACTTAGTAACTTTCTTTGATCTGTCTGTTTTCACTTCCAATCACTTTCTATACTTAATAAAAACACTTTTGTTTGTTATCAAGTGCAGTGTAAATAATTGTTACCTGGGAGGGAGCAGCCACTGGGCATCTCTCTCTTTCATCGATAAAAGGGGGGCTGACCTCATGACCTTTCTGTGTGTGAAACTTTTACACAGGGTAAGACAGATTTATTTGGGGTTTTGGTCCTCTTTGGGGTTTGTGTTCGTGGTTGCTGAGCTCTTATAACTCCATTAGAGGAGTGAGGTTCTGGAATGGCCTTCCAAGGGAAGTAGTGGGGGCAAAAGATCTATCTGGCTTCAAGATTAAACTAGATGGGTTTATGAAGGGGATGGTTTGATGAGATAACATGATCTTGGTAACTAATTGACCATTCATTATCAGTGGGAATAGGTCAATGGAGGGATGATAGGAATTACTAGAGAACTTTCTGGGTGTCTGGCTGATGAGTCTTGCCCACATGCTCAGGGTTTAGCTGGTCGCCATATTTGGGGTGGGAAGGAATTTTCCTTCAGGGTAGATTGGCAGAGGCCCTGGAGGTTTTTCGCCTTCCTCTGTAGCATGGGGTACAGATCACAGCTGGAGGATTCTCTGCATCTTGGGGTCTTCAAAGTATTTGAAGGCTTCAATATCTGAGATATAGGTGAGAAGATTATTCTGGGAGGGGTGGGTGAGATTCTGTGGCCTGCACTGTGCAGGGGGTCAGACTAGATGATTATAATGGTCCCTTCTGACCTTAAAGTCTATGAGTCTATAGCTGATCCCTCCCAGAGCTGAGCTTGTTCGACAGAAACTCCAACTCTGCCTTGTCTCTCCCTCAGCCCAAAGTGTCTAACCCATCAGAGCAGAGTGGTGGGGAGCCCTAGCAGGCAGGAAGGTTGGCATCAGTGGTTTGATAGCAAGCTGGGGGAAAACCTCAATGGGATTTTTGTGATCCAACCCATCAAAGGTGGATGAGGAGATCCTCTGAAGGGCATGCTGAAGAAGCAGTTACAGAGATAGGAGAATGAGGAGAGAACAGGGTCATGAAAACTAAGGGAGGTCATGATTTCAAGAAGAGGAGCATGGTTGATCATGTCAGAGGCAGCTAATTTGTTGAGGATGAATTACTGGTTCTGAACTTTGGCTAGAATGAGGTCACCAGATACTTTGCCAAGAGCAGTTCCAATGTTGTGAAAGAGGCAGAAACCACATGAGAGAGGGTCTGAGGATGGAATTGGGGAAGATGAGCTCCTGATAGTGATTGTAACTTAATAAACTTAAAGATAAAAGGGAGCTGTGGCTGTACTTATAGAGGCAGGTCAGGTTTTTTTAGTATGGGGGAAACTAAAAAGCATACTTGAATTATTAGCGGGGGGAACTTGAAGAGTGATAGGTTATGGAGAACAGTAACAGAAGAATAAGAGTGGGCACAAGGGAAGGCGATCCAGAGTTGGAATTGGTCACTAGTCAAGTGGAACGTTACAAGAGGAGAACAGATGGGAAAACTTCTGCATCTGAGACAAAAGAAAGAAAGGGAAGGTGAACCCAGAATAGACGGGAGAACACAGAATATTTTGTCAATCCCCCCTCTGCGCCGAAAGAAATTAACACAATCGTGTGCAGAAGATATAAGCGTGGAACCAGGGCAGGGGTTCCTGTACGGGGAGGAAAGGAGGCCATGGCACCATCACTTTTAAAAAGGGGCTGTACAGGGATGGCCCATGGGAGGACAGAAAAGAGTGGGGGTGGTTCTGACACTGATGCCTCCTTTTAGGAAGCTTCCGCTGCTCCTGAGGCAGGGGTTTGAGGAGTAAATCAAAGGTGTTGTAAGGGCAGCAGTTCAGTAAAGTTGGGGGAGTAGAGTTGAATCCCTAGGAAGGTGGCAGAATTGAAGGAGAGGAGAGAATGAATTTGTGGTGGAGAAAGTTGGCATGGTGAGGATTTCAGTCAGACACACTCAACTGCATGCGTGGAAACAGAAGAAGCAGATGTTGGGGGTGAGGTAGGACAGAGGAGCAAAAGAGTGAAGTGTGGAGCATCAATAATTGTATCATTGGAAAAGAGGGCAGGAAGGAGATGGCTGAGAGCAGAAAAGGAGTCATCAGTGCTAATGGACTGGGGAGTCAGTGACAGGGCATAAAGAGGAAGTGGGGGCTGGTGGAAGGTGCTGAAAGAGACAAGGTGGTGATCAGAAAGGGGGAACATAGCAATGAAAAATGAAAGCAGTGCTTGGTGAAGTCCAAGTGATGCGAATAGCCCTTTGATGGAAAGCTGACTGGGGGGCTGCAGGTCAGGTGAAGAAGTGGAAGTGAGGAGATGTGCAGTTAGAGAGTTGGATGGTGCATGTGTATGAAGTTGAGGACAGGAGAGATTCAGGACTTGCAATCAAACAAAGCTGATTGGGAGGAGTTGGCTAGATGGTGAATAACAGCAGCATGCGGTGAGAGAGGGCAGAAGTGTTGATGCAGTGTTGTCTGAAAGGTAAGAGAGTAGGAAGGGGAAGAAGGAATTAAAAGCCAAACACCTCTATTACAGTTTGATCCAGGGTGGGGAATATGAAAGAAGAGGCCTGCATGAGAAAGGGTATAGCTGCAGAATCAACATGAAATAAAGGAATCCAGGTGTCTGAGAGCCATGAGCTAGAGGGGGAGAGAGATGAAGGATGGTTGTTCTCTTTTTAGAAGTGGGGTAGGAGTTCCAGTAATAACCAGAGAAAGGGATGAGGAGGAAGTGGGGCAGCAAGGTAATGTGGGTGAGAATGAGAATGGTGGCACCAGGGAGGCTGTGGTGGGGAGGAATGTGGGATGTGGAGTGAGGATGTTAAGTATCGGGTAATTGACTAATTGAATAGTTGATTCATTTTACATTGACTTTGATTAGTCGATATGGCGCCTCCGCCTTTGAAGCGTAGCAACAGCGCTGCTGCTACACTTCAAAGGCAAAAATGCTGCATGGAGCCCGGGGTCATCTGGGGCCTGATTCTGGGCTCCACGCGGCACTACTGCTTTGAAATGCCGCATGTAGCCTGGGGATGCCCCAGCTAGCCTCCTGGCTGCATGCGGCTTTTCAAAGTGGCAGCACCGCGTGAAGCCTGGGGTCTGGCCCCAAGGTTCAAGTGGTGCTGCTTCTTTGAAGTACCCGCTCTTCTTCCTCCGCAAGAGGAGGGGGGAGTGACTAGTCGACTATTCTGTCGACTATCTGATAAACATTTGCTTATCAGATGGTTGACTAGTCGACTAGTCCTTCACATCCCTAATGTGGAGTGGGGATGAAGAGAGGACTAGGATTGGGGTAAAGGTTAGAGGTGATGAGGATATGGATGTGGGACCTAGATTTGTCCTGGTAGATGGAAAGGGGAAGAGGTTCAGGTTGAGTTAATGGTAACTGTAGAGTGCTGAGTAGAGTGAGAGAGGAGAAATGGAGCCAGTAGGGAAGAAGGAATGATGAAAGAAGGATGACAGATATGATACAGAAATGTGATAGATGGCCACATTTTTTTTGTTGAAGTTCTTCATAGCAGTCTTAATGCCGTAAGGTGGGCCCCATGCCAGTCCTAGAGTTATTTGTAATTTGAGTGTTGTGATTTGCATGTGTGAGAGGTGATAGTGAAAACCATTATGGCAAAGGTGATGAGATTTACTGCTTGAAAAAATGGTGTTTACTTATGTGGTATGTCATGCAACAGTGTGGGGTTTTTTTGTATGAGTGTATTTAAATTGATTATGTGTTTTCAAACAATGAAGGGTTTTGAGTGAGAACTTAATACAATATAAAAAATAAAGTTAGATTAATTGTTAGACTTATTAAACTTGTATATATTGCTGAAAGATTAAAGCCATAAGTAGAGGATTTTATATAATATATATATATATATATATATATAATATATATATATATATATATATATATATATATATATATATAATATATATATATATATATATATATATATATATATATATATAATCATATTTTATATATATATATATATATATATATATATTACATGAAATGCATCTTTTGTAACCACCGTAATCTGCAGTTCTCCTATGGTACACTTTACAAAACCAGTTTAGAAGTAATTTTTTAAATAAACAAGGTATACTGTTGTTATCCGGATACCTCTGCAGGATACGATAGTACTTTGAAAAGTATTTAGAACATTTGTGAATAAAATGGGTGCACACCTGCTGCCAGTACTAAATTTATCATAAGGAGAGGTTTGTAATTTCCAACGGAAAATTTGGCTGAATTATGCTCACACTATTTCCCCTGTTCTTGGTAGCCCCGTAATTTTTGAAGATCATCATGTCATTACACACAACATGATTGCTAGAGCACCTGGTGCAGTTACCTTAGAAACAGTGTGAATTTTGTAGAAGGTTGGTTGTGTGGGGGGGGGGGGGAGCATTGGCTGTGTTCTGATTGGCTGATTAATCCTTTCACCTTGACATGCTATTATGTTGACATGCTATTATGTTGATGCTGGGAGGGAGTAACCAACAAACTCCCCACCAACAAATGCAAGTATCCAGTCTGCCTCCCAGCTGACATCCTAACTGCTCATTTACTTCCCACTGTGTTCTCCACCTGTCTGCCAGCTGATCTTCCTTCCCTCCCACCTATCCTGTGATAGTTCTTCAGCAACTTGCCTTCTATTGCCTCCTCCTAGCTGACATGCTGCTTTATTTCTCTGCCAACTGCTGCTGCTTACTTTTGCCGTGTGTCCTGTCTGCGTCCATATTTTCCCACTGTGACCTTAGCAAACCAGTGCTGGTTAAAATAGGCAACCAGGTAACCTATGTGACCCTTAAAGGTAAGTTGAGAGGTACTGTAATTCTAATCAGGATCATTCACTTTTATGTGGACATCAAAAGATACTTAGGCCAGGGCTACTCAACATGTGGCCTGTGGGCCCATTTGTTTGCGGCCCGTGGTGCGGTTTGGGCTTACGTGGGGCTTAACACATGGCCCACTCATGGGATTCTTTGAACAAGGCCTCCATTGGGAACACGCTCCACAATGATGAGGCATCTCCCAGGTGAGGTGAGCACTGAAAGACTCAAGCGGATGGGCTGACTGGAACAGACGGATATAGGGTGTCGACATTTCTAGCCCACAGGGAGTAGGTGCTGGGAGCACTGGGGCATTGTGAGAAGTGCTTTGTATTCATTCCCATCAGTATGAAAGAAGCTATTTGCATGTATATTCAACCACACTTAAGTTGCGGCCCTCGGCATGTGCTGTCAGTATCATTGTGGCCCCCAGGGTTTCCAGAGTTTAGTAGCCCTGGTTTAGGCCATCTGTTAGTCTCCTGATACCACAGGACTCCTCCTTGTTTTTGCAGGTGCAGACTGGGGTTGTAATAGTGTAGTCGAATAAATGATTAACCGATAAGCGGGTGCTTATCAGTTAATGCTGTTGACTACATACACTAGCACGCAACAGCTCTACGAGAATTTTTTAGGTGGTTGGCTGACAGGCTGGCTCAATCCTGGCTCGTGCTGGGACCCGGCATTAACCCTCATTGCAGCTCTACACTACTAAGTGCTATGTTGTGCAGAGCTGCAGCGGGGGTTGATGCCAGTCCCAGCACGAGCCAGGACTGAGTCGTAGCAATGCTAACCCTTATCGAATAATCGTGTAGTCGACACAGTTTTTGTCAACTACATGATTACTGAATTACATGCTTCGTAACATCCCTATTACTGACTAACAGTTATCCTGCTGAGATGTAAAGGGCTAGGCCTATTCGTGTTGATAAGAAATCAAGGAAGATGCTGTGTGTATGTTTGTCTATATTCTGTAACTCTAGCCTTAAAATTGAAGATGTGATCTAGTACTAGAGGATTTCTGCAGCACTGTGACCATGAAGAATTCTTATGCCTGAAGATTTCTTTACTTTCCTATTGAAGAAGGATGGGGAAGCCACAAGAGTAGTCACACACCCCTCCACAGCAGCATGTACACCTCATTTTTGGCATTTGGAGCAGCTGGTGGAAAGGTAAATCACCACAGAGGTGGGGACACTCCAGCTAGTGGCTTCATCCATGCGCCGGGCTCAGCTGCTAGTTCCAGCTGAGCTGGTGGCAAAGGAGGACAGAACTTCCTCTTCCTTTGCAAGAAGTGGCTGCGGCCAGGTAGGCCCTGCCCCCAGAAACCTCTCCTAGTTGCAGGAAGCTCTGCACCTCTTCCTTCTTACCCCCATTGTTCCTTAGCTGCAGGGGGCAGATTCACTGGGTGGGGAGCAACTCCCCTGTATACCCAACCTCTGTGCATCTAGACCCCAGATGGGCCTCTCCCTCTGCATGTGTATCTCCTACGCCTGCGCCCAACCCATCCCCTGATGAGTTCTCCACACTTGAAACCCCACTAGGTCAGCCTGGTGGACTAGGGCGGCAGCATGGTTCAGCTCCCCTCCCCACAACATATTGCAGCGGCAGGAGCCGCAGGAAGTGGAGCAGCCTACTCCGTTCAATCCCGCCGCTATCACCCTGCCCTTTGTGCTCTGCTTTGCTGTGGCAGCAGCAAATGGTGCGATGTGGCCTCTGCGCCAGGCTGTTCTGCTCCCCCATGTGATGCAGGGCTCAGAGGGAGCAGGCCAGGGCTGGGGCACTCCACTTCCCACTGCCACAAAGCAGGGCAACCTGAGTGGGAGAGGGCGCTAGAGCAGAGCAAGCTCCTGGTTCATTTTCCTTCTCATGGCTCCCACCACTGTGATGGGGGGGGGGAGACCCCTGCTGTTGCTGCTGCCACATGCGAGGCCTCCCAGGTAATCCCCTGGGTTGCATCTCTCGAGGTTGAGGGGCTTCAGGGAAGGGGTGCAATTGAGTGGAGCAGCGGTGGGAAGAGTCAGGGTCTGTGGTGGGGGTCCTGCACCTTCCTAGGGATGGCCATGCCCACATCAAACCTTGTTCCCAAACTCAGAACCCCACCTCTCCCATTGAGCCCCAACTGCCTTTACTTGGACCCCCCTGCAGATTCTCATTTCTACTGTATGCGGTAGAGTCCCTGTGCATCCAGACCCCTGTGCACCTGGGCTATCTAGTGAGTTGCCTACAGCTAGATATCCCCATATAGAACCCTCTCACCCCACACCTGGATTCCTCCAGCACTAAGCCCCTTTACACTTGGCTCTGAGCAGCCTGAACCTGCCTGCCCCACACCTGGATCTGGGACGGCGGCTGGGTGTGCTTGCAAGGCTGTGCTTGCTTTCTATTTTGGTGCACCTGGCATTGAGAGGCAGGTCCCTGGATGTTTCTGGGGCAGGCTCAGCCCTTGCCCTATTGCAGTCTCAACATGAAGTCTGTGTCCTGGGGTGGGAGAGTGAAGGAACACGTTTCAAGGTGATCTCCCACTTCCATTCAGTAAGTTTCTTCTGCTCCCCACTATCTTGTGAGAGCCTCAGCATTCATTTATTGACAAAACTAAGGAGAATTTTGCAGAAATGTTTTGACACAGTATTCCATCTGTAAAATAGTATATACTGCATGAATCTAAAATATTACCCATGTTGTCTCCATCTTACTGAATTTAAATCCATATAGCTAGCTATTTCCTGGCAATCTGAGTTGTGTTACATACCAGGCAGCATGACCCCTGCTACTGCTTATCCCTACATCTGTGGTCCCCAAACCTTTTACCGCATGTCCCTATCTTTCCCCATTCCTCTGGAGCCAGGGCCAGGGGATATGGACAGGAGTAAGGAGGCTGGTGACCAGTGGCTCTGGCCAGGAGTGGAGTGGGAGGGTACTCCTTCCCTCCCCACTGTGGGGGGCTGTCTCAAACCCCGGCTATGCCTTTTTACTACACTCATTGCTACCTTCTGTTCCCTGGATATACCTCTGGCTTGCACACTCTTGTCTTCACTGTTCCTCATATTTTACTCCTCCTACCTTTCTGCTATATTTTTTCCTCATCTTCCCTTCCCCCCCCCAGAACGGTGTCTTTGTAGCCCATCCCATGTGATGCTGCTTCCTGCAGTGTGTTTTTTCCAGTTGCCCTCTGCCAATTCTCCCCTCTGTGAAATTTCACTACTCCTCTCTCTTGCCATTCTCCATCTTATTTTTCCTTTTACCCCTAAATACAGGGATGAGGAGCTGAGTTGATCTTGCTATATATATTCTGCTTTGGTCATTTTGAGTTTATTTTCAGAGAGAGTCTGTGTACTAATGATGATGTAATTTCTGATTTAGATTCTAATTGAGCCAAAATCTCAGTTGAATTCTGAGCTGTTTTTCTGGCTACATGACAAATGAAGTGAATGACTTGCATTTTTATGTCAATTTTTTATATCTTCCTATTTGTCCATTATAGCTGTAGGCGCACAGCCAGTGCTCTACATCTATGCTCTATAATAATAAAAACTGCAGTGCCCCTTAATATGCCTTTGGGGGTGGAAATGGGTTTTGCAGGAGGCCTAGAAAGTTAACACCTCTGGCTTCTGATGCACCCAGTAGAAATGGGGTACAAGGTTCAAAACTGTGGATCCCTCGCAGAGAACACCCTGTCCACAGTCGTCATTTATGTTGAGGCCTTCAGCTCGAAGGTCTCTGCTGATCTCAAGCATAATAGTATGGCTCAGGGAGAGAGTAACCAGGTCCCAAACCATTTAAGGCTTCATAGATTAAAACCACATTTTGAATTCCACCTGGAAGTTTATTGGGAGCCAATGCAGATCCTGAAGCACTGGCCACATGTGCTCTAAAGCAGAATTGCATTTTAGTAAGTGGGTCATAGCATTTTTCATTAGCTTCAGTTTGTTGGTTCCATGCTGTGTAGCATTTTACAGAGTATATCACAGTAATGTAATCTCACAGTAACAAAGGCTTGTTTAGCTATTTCATCTATTTTTTCATAAATGTCTGTAAATATTGTATCATTTTTGTTGAATAATACAGAGCTATCAAAATTAGCCAAAGTATATAACACAGACTTATTAGATTTGGTTACATAAAGTAAACAGGTGGTCCATACCTAAATGTCTAGAACAGGGTAATGAAACAGCAGAATTTATCTGTATCTAGGACACAGAAAATGCTTATCAAAGACTGGTATATTAGACAATTATTGCTAATTAAATCTGCAAAGTTAGTGATACTTAGAAAAAACTAAGGAGTTTATTAATGGCTAACAAATCAGGACAAATATTTTTATGATATTGGGCATACATGTGGATATGTTTCCTAAATTTCTTCAAGCTGTTCACAGCTTTCATTCATTATAATGTTTCACTTTTTTTCCCATCTTGCATTTTGCTAACTCTTCTCTTATAATACTAATTCCTACCACCAGGGTTCAGAGAATCAAATTTGTATTGAAAATATAACAAAGGAGTTTAGTATTTATTACTTTCAGAAAAGGAGTTCTCCCTTAGTAAATATAATCTTTTAAATCTTTTTTTTATATATACAGTTCTACATGAACATTACTTTTTTGAAAGGAAAAAATTGATCCATATACACACGTTGATGTCATAGAATGAATCAGAGTCGCAATGGTTTGAACTAGCTTGGTTACAATGCTAGAGATAAACCAGATGTAAATATACACATTTGTTAATCACTAATACAGTTCTAAATTCTAAAGCAGATTGAATATTGATTTGTTCATTTCAAAAGAGACTTGTCTTTGTACTATCTCATGAAACACTGTTAGAGAGATTTTTGTCTTTGGTGTTAATACAAATATTCTCTAAGAATTAATAGTCAAAGTCCTGCATATTCTGTGACAAGGTGGCAAGATAATTTAATTTTGCTGGCATTCTGGTGCAACAGATTAGAAAATCTGCAGTGGTTTTTAGAGAAATAAATGACATAGTACGATAGTCTTGTCTATTCTGATAGTCTATTTAATTTCCCGCTGTCCTCCCTTTTTCAGATTTCAGTTTACTGTAGATTTTTATTTTGAAAAACTATAACATGGAAGCTGGAGATTTTAATATTGAACAACTGATTGTGGCATCTATGTAGGATTTTGGGATAAATACATTAGTTGGATGTTTTTGATAAAATTATCAGCATTTAATGTTAACATTTAATTATAATTTTTAGGTTTCAGAGTTGGCACACCAGTACAATTAAGGCAATTCATACTGCTCATTCAGGTTTTGTAGACAGCAAGAAAACACTGCACTGCTGTAATGTCAGTTCATATTTTTAAAGTTTTCTTCATAACTGTAACAGCCAGAAATAATTGTTTTCATGTGTTGTCATAATCTCATTACGTTGGTACAAGTGCTGCTAATTAACATCTACTGGGGGAGTCGGAGATTATACTGACTTCTGTTGATTGTGGTAAGGGGTGTATAATGCTGTCTGACACTTTAGAACTGCATAATTCTACACCAGTAATAGGGTAATTCCATATTTTTCTAATGTTAAAGCAGAAATAATTTAAAACGTATCAGAAAACTATACCTGAAAACTTACAAACTTACCACTATTTTGTATTTTTCTCTCCTCTCTCTTTGTGTGTGTGTGTGTGTGTGTGTGTGTGTGTGTGTGTGTGTGTGTGTGTGTGTGTGTAACCCCTCATCGTGCTCTCCCACTCCTGAACCTTTCCAGTCATCCTACAGGAGGATCCTTTATCCGCCCAAACAAGGCAGATTTTGGAGTGGATTTTCTTACTGCAGTAAAGAACCGCTATGGATTGAATGATGAGGAAGATGTTGAGTGTGAGAAAGAGAATGCATTAGTCATTGGAAAGAAGACTGTGGAACTTATTGGTTTTGACTCCATTATAGAACAACAACGGCAAGTGTAATTTATATATGTAAATTTGCATTATATTATGGAGGTATTGGTATTGACTCCATAGTTTAACGGTGAGTTGAACTTTGTCCATCGGAAATTCAACTTTGTTATACAGTATATGAAAACTTGTGTAGCCTCCTCAAAAATGAAACATTCGTTGAGTTTTTTTCCTGAGAATTTACAAATGAATATGTTAAGTTTATGAATTACAATTAATTGTTTCCTTTAAGATTTATAGTACCTAGTGTCAGATATTTTTTGCCTTCAATAGTCTCAGTAACAGTATACGAGACTCATCAAGCCTTCCAAAACGTTAAAACTCACTGAAATCTTGTGCATTTGAATTATCTGTAGAATTAAAAGTTTTACTCCAGCAATTTTTCATAACTGAAAATTTAATCCAGTCTGAGAGTTTGTGAACCATTGCACTGAGTTAAGATTTCTGACAAATGAGAAACATTCCCTTATTGAGAATAATGGGAGGAGAGGAGACGGGGAATGATCATTAAACCTAAAAAAAAAAAAAAATCCACATATAGCTTGTGCACAAAATTTTAGGGAGTTTTTACTGTTTGGGAAGTTGAAAGATCTCTGACCGTGCAAACAGTTAAGATTAGATTGGGGTCTCCTAATTGTGTATTTCCATAGTTTAACATGTTTGGGATTAGGGAGCTAAATTGAACCGTAACTGAATTCTCTGGGTCGATAACACTTGGTTTTTTGAGAATTGAAGCATGTTTGTAACATATTTCACCCTGAATTACTTGATCAGCATTAACAGTATTTTAACAGAGTTGTTGTCTGGGAATTATAACATGATTTTGTATTAGCTATTATCAGACTCTGGGGAGTGGATGACTTGAGCCAGAAGCATAGCTTTTGGGCATATGTTTTTTAAAAAGTTATGAGAGTAAACTTTTCATTAAACATTTATATTTAGGTTTTTTTTTCTGGAACTTTTGGGGGGCAGAGATGGGGATTTAAACATTTGTCTAGCATTGTGAACTCAAATTCAACCGCTTCATGCAAGTATAAAAACCAGAAAGTGAAATGATCTGGAGACATAAGCTAAAACTCATTAGTTTCGGTGTTCCGGTTGAACTAAATGCAACCCCATCTCCCAAAAAATCCCCATGATGAAAAGTAAATCAGATGTCCTGTTTAGTTAATACAAGATGTTTAGTAGCACAGCCCAAGAATTTCTTTTAATGGCTATCTTGACAATGCTACTTTTTTAAGATTATACATCCAAAAGGGAAGAAGTTGACCTCCCTAACTTCTCTATTATATCCATGTATTGTGCATTTCTTTCCAGTAGTAAACCTTATACAGGCTTAGATTTAATATGGCAGTTGATTATTTGTATATAAATTAGTGATGTTAAATTTAGATTAATCCAGTAATCAAATAGTTGATGGAATTTCCATCAACTACTCGATTAGTTGATAAAGGCAGGGCGCCTCTGCCTTTGAAATGTAGCAAGAGCCCCACCGGCTCTTGCTACATTTCAAAGGTAGAAGTGCTGTGGAGAGCATGGGGCCAGTGGGGATCTCAAGCAGTCCCCTATTGGCCCCGGTCTTCCTGCTTTTGAGACATACAAGAACCCCATGGGGCTCTTGCTACATTTCAAAAGCAGAAGCGTTGTGGGAAGTACAGGGTCAGTGGGGGACTGCTTGAGTCAGATCTCAAAAATTAAATGGGATTGTGCTTTGTTGGGGGAGAGCCACAAAACTTATTAATATAGCACCACAGTTGGCATTGTTTTATAGACTGATCAGTTATGATCTCAGTTCCTAGGTGCTCACAGTCTGACTTCAGACAAGAAAAGGTGATGACAGTCATTTGGGGGCTAGAGTAAAGGAATGTAGTTTCTCATGAGAAGTATTTGTCATACACCATAATGGTTCCATTTAAATAAATTTGTTAATGTTTTATGACTTATATGATTTGTTAGTGTTTTAATGTCTGTATCATCTCAGCTCAGTGGTAACTACATTCTGCGAATAAAAAAAATCAATAGTAGAAAACCCACAGTAACAGTAGTTAATAAATTGTCTTCCCCAAAGCTAGGGATGTGAATGTGTATACAGTTAACCAAGGAGCTTTGGCGTATCAGTTAACCCTCATGGTTACATGCATACTAGCCTTTACCCCACCACGCAGCCTCTGTATCAGAGGCAGCAGCATAGGGTGAGGCAGGAGCCTGGTGCATATGGGAAGCTAGCTTCTGTGGAGCTCCCTACTCCCCCCATGCTGCTGCCTCCCACAGAGGAAGCAGCACATGGTGGGTGGGGGGACAGGTGGGAGCTAGAGCTCATGGGGAGCTGTCCTAAATGCCAGATCCCACCTTCTCCATGTCCCTCCCCTCCCACCCCCCACGTGTAAATGTTTAACTGCTGAAAATGTCTTCATGAATTTGGGTGGTCTTCCCTTGTAAGCTGATACTGAATCAATTCTCTCCCTCCCACACATGTCATTCATTAGTCTACTGAGCAGTTAAAAATACCATTTTTTCCCCAGAAGAGACTTAAAAGCAAATGTACTGATCATTTATAATTATTAAAATTCCTGGAGCATATTTTTTACGATCCTGGATGACCTCCCCAAATTCCAAATTAGGTTACTAAATTTTGCCTACTTAAATTACTCTGTGTGGTTTAAATTGGATAGAGTCATTTATCTTTGCTGCTCTTACAAATTGTTCTGTTGTGCTGCTGTAGGCTATTACATGAGAGCTTTTCTGTGATTTAGATGATGATGATACCACTCTCTGCTAGCAGAGTTCAAATAGTAATAATTGTAAAAAGGATAAAAGGATGTGAAATGCATAGTGCTTAGATTTAATATGTAGGTGCTTTTATACAATATATAATCTGCCGTTTTTCTCTGTGTATAAATTAACATTTTTTTCATGTAGTCAGCTGAACAAACTGGTAGACATATCTGTGAGAGAATGTGCTGTGAGCCATGCTGGTCAGAAAGAGGAAATTAGCACAACGTGTCCGAGTATCCTTTTCTAAATGTATTGAATTATATCGGGGTGGGCAGTAATTTTCACAAGGGGGGCCATTTAATGAATTTTGATACGTAATCACGGACTGACTCCACCCTCCCTTTAGGGGAACAGTGTAGGATGGAAGGGGCGTGGCTTTGACTAGTCTCCTCCCAGTGTGGTCTGGGGCCAGTGCCTTTGAATTAAAACACAGCAAAGGGCTCATGGCTTCCAGCCCCACCACTACCACATTGTCTGGCAGCTGCCCAGGGTTGCTGTGGCTATTTAAAGTGCTCATGGTTCTGGCCCCTGCCAGGGTAGTACCACGGCTGTGAGCCATTTAAAAAGGATCCTGCTGCCACCTGGCAGTTTGGTGACATGGGAAGCAGGATATACATAGAAAGTGGCCAGATGCAGTCTGTGGACCAAATCTGGCCCACAGGCCGTATTTTGCCCAGCCCTGAATTATATGCTGCTATTTATATTAGGGATGTTAAGTATCAGTTAATTAACTTATCCTGGTGGGCTTTTACTACATTTAAAGTGCAGGGCCTACCATGCAGATGGTGCTTTTAAGAGGCAGCAGGGTGGGGGAGTGACTAGTCGAGTACTCACTTGACTAGTTACTTACCTCCCTAATTTACATAAATCAAACACACACCTCAAGCATTCCATGTGTATTCTGCAGACAAAAAGGGATTAAATGTACATATTTGCAGAGGTAATTTTCAAATATGTTTGTCTTTATTAAATTTAGGGGCTTAATTCAGTCTGTCTTCGAACTAGCTTTTGAATGGTAGCAATTCCAAATTAATGGGCACAAGTACATTCTTTTTAAAAAAAAATCTTATTTGGGTAACTACTATTTTTTATCAGACGCTGCATTTATTGGAGCAGTAGAAAAAATTAGTGTAGCTCTGGCCATAAAAACTGCTGCTGTTACTTGGAGAAGCATTTTATTCATGGGCATCAGGCTGTGAATATATAATCCATAATAATACATCTCATTTGTTACATATTGTGGTTATCTTTCCAAAATACATAGCAAGAGTTATGTAATGTGGTAAATTAGCAAATAAGAATTGTATATTCTTTACTCAAGACAGACTCTCTTCTGGATCTGTAGAATTGAGATGTTTTATAAATCTTGGAACTTTCTGTATCAGATTCCAAGATACAAACTAGAAGTAACTGAGTAATAGTGCCTTAATCTTAGTCCAGACAGATTTACTTTGCTATATTTTGGTTCAAGAACACAACAGTTGTAAAGTTATACCTCTGGTCTTTGAAAAAGAGTTCAGAATTCTGATACATTTTTCTTAAAGTGAATTTTCAGATATAAGGACTATAAATCTGTCAAAAAATCTGTTGCCATCCTGGGAGAAAGTAACAGATATTGCTTGTCAGGTTCAGAATCTGGAAAGTCTGGATCTCAGGTATATATAGGAATATATTTTTTGTTTCATAATTTTTCTGCATGGTTTTGTTTTTATTTTTTTGTCAATTATCTAATATTTTCCTGCATGTATACCATCTTCCAGTAGTATGTCACGTCAAGGAAAAAATTGATTCCCAAGGACACTTATGATCATGTGAAACCAAGTTCTCCAAAAAGTGTTTAGGGTAGACCATTTTGTCTTCAAATCTCAAGTTTTAAAGGACTACAGTAAACTTGAAAATCATAATTCTGTCTAAAAAACGAGTATATATTGTTACAAATAAAGCCCCTAAGACTACAATTGTTGAAAAAAACTCCTACAGTTGTTGTGATTGCTTCTCTTTTTTTGGCTGTTTACTTCCTGTGATTGACAGTGCCTTATGTATCCTCAGTTTAATATTTTCTAGTATATACTTGAAAAGGAGGAAATAGACTGACTAATAGATTCCTTTACAACATCAAGAAGAGGGGCTGAAAAACCCTCTAATGAGTATGGATAAGCTGTTTTTAATAAATTCCAAAAAATACTATTTAAAGGGGGCTCTCTTTTAAACTAGCCTTAAAAAAATCAAGCTGATAAGCCTTTAACTTAGAATAGTAAAAGGGCTCTGAGCAATTTCAAAATGAATATTAAACCACCTTACTATAGTTAGTGACAGTTGCATGCCTTACGGAAGTACTCTGTCATCCTCGCTGAGAGAGCTCCTTTAGTAGCTACTAGAGACTAGATACTGTTGTTTATTTTTTTTTCTTTTTTAGACCTATTTTTCCTTGTGTTATATACAGGCAGTCCCCGACTTACGTCGGATCCGTACTTACGAACGGGGCTTTTGTCGCCCCGGAGCTCACGGGCAGCGGGTTGCCACCCGTGTCCTCCGGGGCGAGAAAAGCTTCTCCCGCTCTCCCTGGTCTGCTGGGGGGGGTCCAGCAAAGCCGCTGGAGCCCCCCAGCAGACCGGGGACACCCGAGCAAAGCTGCCGCCCGAGCAAATTCTGTGGAATTTGCCACAGAATTATGTTGTGAAATATTAACTTTTATTTAAATAAATAGGGCAGTCACTGACACAGGCTCTAAGAAAACCTCCAAATATGAACTGATACTTTGTGGTCAGTGGTCTGAATTTGTGGGCAGATAGTGCAAAGCTTGTAGCATGGGGTGGCAGCAGGCTCCTAGGAGCAGGGCTGGGAGTTGCTGCACCCTAACAGAGCAGAAGAGGGGAAAACTTTTGGCACCAATGTATGTGGCAGGGACACACACCTATGTTGAATGGACATGAGCAACACATCTCAAAGAACACCAGTTTCCCACCTTAATGCATCAGTGCATAAACTAAAAACATAAGTGAAAACAAACATTCTCTTCTCCCCCCCCCCCAAATACCCAATGCTATCAGACTAGCAAATATAAGGAACTCAGATTTGAATAAAATTGGCAAAGAAAGAGTTTACATTTAAACTACCAAGGGATTTTTCTAAATAAATTGGAAAATTATTTAAATAGACGCAGTCCTTGACAATGTGTGTCTCTTTAATGGAATAATTGTATGTATTCCTTTTTTGTTTTGAAATATGTAATTGTAAATTGGTGATTCAGTGGAATACTTTAGTTAGGTTTGTTTATAATACAAAATTAAGAATTTGTTTATTCCTTTAAAACAGTGAAAACAAGATGAAATTTCCATCTGTTTCTGCTTCTATAGCCTGTACACTTTGTAAATTGAAGCTTCTGGCACTTAATCAAACTGGAGTAACATGGACCGAGGTAATGAGCTTCTTACATTTTATAAAATAAATTGTTTTTATATGCTAGTCATTTTGTTTCATGGGTCAGTAAAAACTTAATAGGGGCTTTTACACTAGATCATACAATCTTCTAAAGTGGAATCTGAGCTATATTAGAGAAAAGATGCACCAGTATAACAAAATCAATCTGAAATTGTTGTTTCATTGGTATGAAGCCCTAATGCAGACACCCTTAAAGCAGGTTAAACTCACTTAAATTTGTAAATTACTGAATTAAATAGTCTCAAAGGGGGTAGTCCTATTAGTTTGTAACTTTAAAAATGAATACTCCTATGGCACTTTAGAGACTAACCAAAAAAGTGTGTGTGTGTGGGGGGGAGGGGGCGGGTATTATGCGCTTTCATGGGCAAAACCCACTTCTTTACTCAAGTTCATCACATCTGAAAGCTCATGGTACTATATATATATTTTGTCAGTCTCTAAGTGTCACAGGACTACTCATTCTTAAAATTTTTTTAATTGAATAGGTTTAGCTTAACTAAAGTTTAACCTTGTTTAAATGTGTCTACGTTAGGGAGGTATGCTAGTATAAATTGACTTTTATATGCCAGTGCAACTTTTCTAATATAGATCAGTCCTAAAACAAAATAAAAAATGCTCTTTGAACATTGACTTTTTTAGAGCTATATTTATGTGACTGAGGAACTTTGATATAATCTTATTGAGAATACAGGCAGTCCCCGACTTACGCGGATCCGACTTATGTCGGATCTGCACTTACGAACGGGGCTTTTCTCGCCCCGGAGCTCACGGGCGGTGGGTCGCCACCCGTGTCCTCCGTGGCGAGAAAAGCTTCTCCTAGTCACCCTGGTCTGCTGGGGGGGTCCAGCAAAGCCGCTGGACCCTCCCCCCCCCCCCAGGAGACCAGGGACACCCGAGCAAAGCCACCGCCTGGGTGGTTTTGCTCGTTTGCCCGGGAGCAAAGCCGCCCAGGCGCAGTGGCTTTGCTCTCCGTCTCCCTGGTCTGCAGGGAGACGGGGAGCAAAGCCTTGGAGCACGCCCGCAGCGGGACAGCCCAAGCGCGCCCGGGCTGTCCTGCTGCGGGCGTGCTCCAAGGCTTTGCTCCCCGTCTCCCTGGTCTGACCAGCAGACCAGGGAGATGGGGAGCAAAGCCTCGGGGCACGCCAGCAGTGGGACAGCCGCAGCGCGCCTGGACTGTCCCGCTGCCCGCATGCTCTGCGGCTTTGCTCCGGGTCTCCCAGGTCAGCAGACCAGGGAGACGGAGCAAAGCTGTGGAGGACTTGGGCGGTCCTGTCTCCCTGGTCTGCTGGGGGAGGGGGGTGCAGCTAGTGCCCACCCCCCAGCAGACCAGGCTTTTGTTGCCTACCCGTGGGGTAGAGCAGCTGGGGGCTGCCGGGTTGGTCCCGCAGCGCCGCTCCGGACCAACCGGGCAGCACCCCAGCTGCTCTGCCCCAGGCGTCCCCAAGTCAGCCGCTGCTGAAACTGACCAGCGGCTGACTACAGGAAGCCCGAGGCAGAGTTGCTCTGCCCCGGGCATCCTGGAATCAGCCGCTGATCAGTTTCAGCAGCAGCTGACTTGGGGACGCCTGGGTTTCTTAAGTTGAATCTGTATGTAAGTCAGAACTGGCATCCAGATTCAGTGGCTGACGCCAGTTCTGACTTACATACAGATTCAACTTAAGAACAAACCTACAGTCCCTATCTTGTACGTAACCCGGGGACTGCCTGTAGTTCTGTAGTGTAGTTTTGGCATCACTTTGTATTGTTAGTGTTTTTAATATGCTTGTGTTATAAAGGAGCTGACAAACATCCAGTAGTATAACAGAGAATATTTCTCTGAACTCAGATACAGCATTGGAAAATGTCTTAGTTGTTTGCACGTTTCCAGGCATGAAAATTGCTTTTCCAGTTAGTGACCTTCGTCTTATATCTTGTGTACACTAGAAAAATGACCCGTTGCAGATGAGGTGCTTTAGCAGTAGGTATTTTCCTAACATCATCTTGGCCTAAAATCAAACCTGCCTTTGTCAGAAATAATTTTGTGCGTTATATCCTAACCAGGGCTATCGAAGTAATCTTGAGGTTTCTAGGCTAAGCCAATTTGACATGATTTCATAGAAAATAGCAGAGACATTTCAAAGTCCTTTATCTTAGAAAAAGCTTGGTTTGGCTAGCCTCAGAATTGTTCCAAATTCTTGAATCCATAAACCAAACATGAAAATCCAATTTCCTAACAGGCTCACAAAGAGGGAGAGGATGGGATGACACTGTATCCTAAAGCTACCGTTTACATGGCTGTGTTGTCAGTTTCCCTGCAGCCTTTTCTTTTTAAAATATGGATTCCAGTCCAGTAACAGAGAATTCTGTGGCCGTGTGAAATCCTATTGACTTCCATTTGTGCAAGCAGATGAGCAACAGGAACAGCAGTATAATTACTATTAAATAGAAAGTGTTAATGAAATAAGCAGTATTCCAGGTTGTTTATTTGAGATGCTTATGGTTACTTAGAACCCACTCACAGTAAAACTTTTATGATGCACAGATTGACCTATATAAGTTATACTGCTACACTAAATGAAGTTTTCCTATTAGGTTCTTCTGTGTGCTCCAGCGTGGCCAGCACTTGAAGAATTGTACCTTGCTTCTAATGATATTACAGTTTTAGAAAGGTATGAGGTTTAGCTTTAAATGCTAAAGTCATCCTTTTGGGATGAAAATGCGGTATGCATAAAGTTATGTGGCATGTCTGATAACAAAAATCAAACTAAATTCCAGTAATGGGTTAAATTACCATTACCATTGTAATCTTGCAGTGCAGATTTTAACATTCTGTGTTATTTGGGACACTTACGTGTGAACACTTCGATTTTATATTATAATTGTGTCTACATAAGTGTAAATATTTTGAAATTATTTAAAACATAATTGCATTTTTTTTAATGCTACAGACCCATTAATGTTCTACAGACCTTGAAATTGTTAGACCTTTCAAACAACCAATTAATTGATGGAAATCAACTGCAGCTAATAGCATATCTCCCCAGGTAATTGTTGAAAGAACTTTATTGTATATTCTGTGTCATGCTTTGTAAATTGATTAATTCACATATGCTGTGTGGTTTGAAGCATGATAATATTGCTTTGCAAGTAAAGGTTACAGAATTTTGAAAATGAAGGGTTTTTTCTTTGTGGAGAGTATCTGAACTATTTAACATAATGTAGGAAAGGATTTATTTTATTTTAATGTTTAATTAAAGATTGCTGCTGATTTAGATGGGTGATTCTTTGTTAGTGGATACATAATGTCGGGGGAATATGATAGATAAAATCATCTATAAAATCATGACTGGTGTGGAAAAAGTGAATAAGGAAAAATTATGATATTTATTCCCACAATATAAGAACTAGGTGTCACCAAATGAAATTAATAGGCAGCAGGTTTAAAACAAACAAAAGGACGTTTTTCTTCACTCAGCACACAGTGAAGAAAAGTTCAACTTGTGGAACTCTTTGCCAGAGGATGTAGGGAAGGCTAGAATTTTAACAGGGTTTAAAAAAGAGCTAGATAGATTCATGGACATTAGGTCCATCAGTGGCTGTTAACCAGGATGGGTAGGAATGTATCCCTAGCCTGTGTTTCTCTGGAAGTGGGAGACAGAGGAGGGCTCATGTGAGGATTACTTGTTGTGATCCCTCCCTCTGGGGCATCTTGTGTTAGCCACTGTCAGCAGACAGGATACTGGGCTAGAATAACTCAGTATGGCCATTCTTATGTTAGTTGTTGTTAAATGCATTAAATAACTGCATATGATCACACACTTCCTATATGTCAGACTGATTCTGGAGAATGATATTGGGCAGCATGCTGAATAGTTAATACCATGATAGACATGCAGTCAACCAGAGAGGTTTAATTGGCTGGCATCTCTTGTCTATTAGCCATGGAGATGGAAAGATCTCACACACAGATTATTCCTGTCTTCTCTCCTTTAGGGTGTGTTTCTACATAGCACCCTAAATTCAAAATAAGATATGCAATTTGTGCAACGCCAATTGTCTATTTCGAATCTGTTTCAAAATAACACACCATTTCGAGCCATCCCTTAACCCTCATGCAACAAGGTTTATCGGGATAGTGAAATAGCGCACCTATTGAAAAATATTTCAAAATAAGAGGTGGCTTGTGTAGACTCGGGGTAGTTTTTTGGAATACTGGAGCCATGCAGTGTAGACATAGCCTTTGTCTTTTAAAAAAAAAAAAAAAAAAAAAAAAAGGTGATCAGAGTGGAGGCAGAGCCTCACTTTTAATACCTAAAATGGCATGGAAGAAAGTACTTACACCCACCTCCTTGTTCCTCTCCTCAGTTAACACTAGGATTGTGGCTGCACTACCAAGCCTTTGTCATCACAGCTAAGTCAACATAACTCCCTTGTAGAGATGTAGCTTACACCAACAGAAAGTTTTCTGCTGGTATAGAAACACCGTCTTCCCATGTGACATTACCTATATCAACAGAAGCCCTCATCTGTCAGTATTTCTGCTTCTGCAGTGGGGATTTTGTCAGCAGAGCTGTATTAATCAGGAGCATAGAGTTTCACATCCCACAGCAGCTATGCCAATACAGGTTTTAAGTATAGACCAAGCCTAAGAGTTTGTCCACACTAGGAAATTTACCAACATACCTGTGATAGTGTAAGTATTGCAGTTCTTCCCTGGGTGGATGCTCTCTTTTGGTATTAAAGCCATGTCTACACAACTAGATTAGAATGAGTTTATTAAGGTTAATTTTTTAGCACTCAGGTTTGTAAAGTTTGTATATTCTCACTGTGCAAATGAGGTCAATAGTGTGCATCCCTAGTAGGATGGGTACCTTTGACTCTGACAGCAATGCACTGTGGGTAGCTATCTTACAGTTCCTGCTGCCCCTTTGCATTCATGTTTAGGTTCCCAGTGGCTGATGGGACAGAAATATTGCAGTTGGTGGCATGAATACATGTCGCCAGCTTCCCATAGTGTACTTATCTCTTCTCTCCGTTCCCCACCACTTGAAAGGAATGGCAAACAATTTTTTTGTGCCCTTTTCCCCCTGGTATACATGCAGATGCCATACCAGGGCAAACATGGGTCCTGTTGAGCTACAAACTGCTATGGCAAGCATTGCAAACACCTTGCGCGTTATGCTGCAGTATGTCCAGAGCCTAGCTAGGAGCTGCTGGAGCAAGAATGTGAGGCAGCAACACAGACAGATGTGCATGAAACCGTAGAGTGAAGCAATTGGCATGTACTCGTGGCAGTCGATTCTGATGACGCAGTGGAACGCTGGTTCAGGTCCCGTGAGACCAGCGCAGACTGCTGGGACCACATAGTTATGCAGCTATGGCCAATGAGCAGTGGCTGCAAAAATTAGCATGAATAAGGCCACTTTCACTGAAATTTGTAAATTGCTTTTCCCCACCCTGAAGTGCACCAATACCAGACTGAAACCTGCTCTGACAGTTGAGAAACAAGTGGCAATAGATTTATGGAAACTTGCAAAACCAGACAGCTACCCATCAGTTGGGAATCAGTTCGGAGAGGGTAAATCTGCAATGCGGGCTTCTGTGCTCAAAATAGCCAAGGCAATCGATACCCTTCTGCTCAGCGGGATAGTGACTCTGGGAAACATGCAGAACATCGTGGATAGCTTTGCCGATATGGGGTTCCCTAACTCTGGTGGGGCAGTAGATGGAATGTAATTCCCTCTATTAGCAGCTGACCACTTTGCCCAAGAGTACAGAAACCGCAAGGGGTACTTCTCTATGGCATTTCAGGCTCTGGTGGATCACAAGGGCCATTTCACAGACATCAACATGGGATGGTTGAGAAAGGTGCATCGTTAGGAATGCTTGCCTCTTCAAAAAGCTGCAAGATTAAATTTTCCTCCCACAGCAGAAAATTACCATTGGAGATGTTGAAATGCCTATAGTTATCCTTGGAGACACAGGTTACCCCATGCTCATGTGGCTCATGATGCCATACACAGGCAGCCTGGACAGCAATCAGGAGAAGTTCAACTACAGGCTGAGCAAATGCAGAATGGTGGTAGAATATGCTTTTGGATGTTTAAAGGAAAGGTTTAGCAATTTATTGACTAGGTTATACCTCAACAAAAGCAACATTCCCATTGGTGTGGCAGCTTGCTGTGTGCTCCATAATATCTGTGAAAGTAAGGGGGGGAAATATTCTGGTGGAATCGGGGTGGGGGGGAATTGAGGTTAATAGCCTAGCCACTAAATATGAGCAGCCAGATACCAGGGCAATAAGGAGAGCACATTGAGGAGCACAGCAAATCAGAGAGGCTTTGAAAACCAGTTAAATGAATAACCAGACAGTGATATTGCAGTTGTGTATGTAGTTCTTAATAAGGTGCTCCATGTATTAAGCATGTTGGCCTGTAAGTCCTCTTCCAGCCCCCTCTCCTTCCCAAAAGAACACAAGCAATAAAAATCCTGCTGTTCAGAAATCACACACTCTCTCTCTCTGCTCTGTTTCCTAAATAGAAAAGGAATTCAGGGCATGAGCCTAAGGGGGGAGCAAGGACAAGTAGCATATTACAATCCCCCTGTTCAGCAATCATAGCCCTGGGAATGACAGCCTTCTGTTCTAGAGACAACCCTGGGAGTTGAGTTCAGGCCTGCTCTTGACTCTTCCCTCCCTCCTCTTTCCTCCCCCACATTCTAGGGTGCCTGGTGTAGTAGTCAGGTATCACCGGTGGGGCGTCCTGGCAGGTTTCCGCTTCCCACATCTTCCCAGTGGTGGCTGTGAGGCTCCAAGCCTACAGACGCTTATATAAACAAAGCTCTTGTATCCCTGGCTGGGCCTGCGACCTAACTTTGAAAACCCCTGCTGTAGTGCATGCTTTAAGAATTTTTCCACTTTTCTGAAAAGCTTAGTGGTCTTTTGTAATAACATCTTAGTACTTACTGTGCTGAGCTGGCATGAAATGCCATTTTGCAATTGCATATATGATTTAGGGAAAAAATACTGGGCCGTAAAGGAGTAATAAATTATTTTAAACAAAAATCAAGCCATTTAAAGATTAGTACCCTCAAAGCAAGCTGTTATTTTGAAAGCTTGCATCTGCGTTGCTGCCCTTTCCTAAATGCCTTTTAAACGTTGGTTACCAGCTGTGAAGTTCATAACAATGTTCTTTTAAATCACAAGGCGTGGTGTCAAAGGGCTTAAAAGGAGTTGTATCATGTAAAAACGTCAGTATTTTTATAAAAATCTTTTTAACGGACTTACTTGAATGTCTGAATTTCAGATTAGAACAACTAATTCTTTCAAATACTGGAATTTCTTCTATATGCTTTCCTGATGTTGTATTTGGTAAGTAAAGTACACATTGTATTAAATTTCTGTATTTTAGATCTTCACGGATGTCTTCTAAATATGTTTTTCTTTTCCTAGGACGCAAGACTAAAATGTTTCCTTTATTACAACGTCTTACAATAGATGACAATAAAATATCACAAGTAAGAGAGATTTTGGTGATTCTTTTTCTCATTTAACTTTGCTTAATGCGAATTAGTAAAATTGCTTTTCAGTTTTCTCTGGTCACGTATCATATAATGGAAAAAAAAATCTTACGTAAAATTCTTTGACCAGCATCTAGCTTTAGTTAGATTTTTAAAAACTCAGCTTTCAACAGAAATGCTTTCTTGGGATTTTTTGTTTAATAAATTGCAGAGAAATATGTTTCTGGCTTTAAGCTGTTCCCGTTCATTGAATGGAATCCAAACACCTCAGCATTCTTCTAGTGTTTGAATGACTGAAAGTGAAATTGGCAAACTAGAGTTTCACTGTGTTGGGCTTTAGTGAATTGCAAAAAATAAACAAATGACGAAAAATTATCAGATTTCAAAATGTTTTTTCAGCATTAATAATTTATGTTGGTCATATTCAGGGCTCGCCAAACTGTGGCAAGCCCTGCTTGCAAGCCGCTCGCAAGCATGCACAGATCGCCCGAACCTGGCTCATTATTTGTCGAGCCCTGGTCATATTAGTAACAGATATAACTGGTGAAGGGAAGAATGGAATTTTATCTAGACAGTGTCCCTTCTTTGCTCTGGAAGAAAACCTAAAAGGATGTAGGCTGGACTTGCATGTTATTTAAATGATGGGGGGGGACTCTATCCTGGGAAGAAGTGACCTTGGAAAAAGGTTAGCGATTCTGGTGGATAATCAGCTGAACATAAGCTCCCAATGTGGCACTATGGACAAAAGGGCTAATGCAATACTTGGATTAACAAACAGAGGAATGAACTGAGAGGTTATTTTGCAGTGGCACAGCTACTGCTGCTATACTCTGTCCAGTTCTGGTGCGCACAATTTAAGAAGGATATTGATCAATTAGAGGAGGTTCAGAAAAAACAGCTATGAAAATGATTAAAGGGTTAAAACTATGGCTATGGTAACACTCAAAGTGTTCAATTTAAATATATCTGAAAGGGAAGATTAAGGGTTGACATGATTATAAGAATCAACATGGGAAACAAATATTTAATAATGGGCTCTTCAGTCTAGCAGAAAAGTGTATAACACGAGCCAATGGTTAGAAGTTGAAGCTAGACAAATTCATACTGAAAGATGTCAATTTTTTACTGAAAGTAATTAACCATTGGAACAATTTACCGAGGGTCATGGTGAATTCTCTATCACTGACCATTTTAAAATCAACACTGGATTTTGTAACATCTGCTTTAGGAATTATGTAGAGGAACGTCAGTGTTTATATAGACGTTTGGATGAGATGATAGCAATGGTCCCTTCTGTCCTTGGAATCTAGGAATTGTCTAGCACAGTGTTTCTCAACCTTTTTTTTTTAAATAACGTGACCCTTTTAAAAAAAAAAAAAGTACCCCCAATACTTACTTTTCAGACATACACAACTTTTTTCTATAGTTGAAGCACATTTGTTTAAACAAAATTGTAGCCGGGCAGGTGGTGAAATTTTTGGGTGTAAAAAGTAAAAAAAATAATAAAACTAAACAAATTCATAAGAATGGCCGTACTGGGTCAGACCAAAGGTCCATCTAGCCCAGTATCCTGTCTACCGACAGTGGCCAGCAGGTACCCCAGAGAGGGTTGACGGAAGACAATGATAAAGCGATTTGTCTCCTGCCATCCCTCTCCAGCCTCTGACAAACAGAGGCCAAGGACACCATTTTATCCCCTGGCTAATAGCCTTTTATGGACCTAACCTCCATGAATTTATCCAGCTTCTCTTTAAACTCTATTATAGTCCTAGCCTTCACAGCCTCCTCTGGCAAGGAGTTCCACAGGTTGACAACACGCTGTGTGAATAACTTCTTCCTTTTATTAGTTTTAAACCTGCTACCCATTAATTTCATTTGGTGTCCTCTAGTTCTTCTATTATGGGAACTAATAAATAACTTTTCTTTATCAGCCCTCTCCACACCACTCATGATTTTATAGACCTCTATCATATCCCCCCTCAGTCTCCTCTTTTCTAAACTGAAAAGTCCCAGTCTCTTTAGCCTCTCCTCATATGGGACCCGTTCCAAACCCCTAATCATTTTAGTGCCCTTTTCTGAACCCTTTCCAAGGCCAAAATATCTTTTTTGAGGTGAGGAGACCACATCTGTACACAGTATTCAAGATGTGGGCGTACCATAGTTTTATACAGGGGCAGTAAGATGTTCTGGGTCTTATTTTCTATCCCTTTCCTAATAATTCCTAGCATCCTATTTGCCTTTTTGACTGCCGCTGCACACTGTGTGGAAGTTTTCAGAGAACTGTCCACAATAACTCCGAGATCTCTTTCCTGATTTGTTGTAGCCAAATTAGCCCCCATCATACTGTACGTATAGTTGGGGTTATTTTTCCCGATGTGCATTACTTTACACTTATCCACATTAAATTTCATTTGCCATTTTGTTGCCCAATCACTCAGTTTGGTGAGATCTTCTTGGAGTCCCTCACAGTCTGCTTCTGTCTTGACTATCCTAAACAGTTTGGTGTCATCTGCAAACTTTACTACATCACTGCTTACACCTTTCTCCAGATCATTTATGAATAAGTTGAAAAGGATTGGTCCCAGGACTGACCCTTGGGGTACACCACTAGTTACCCCTCTCCAATCTGAAAATTTACCATTTATTCCTACCCTTTGTTTCCTGTCTTTTAGCCAGTTCTCAATCCAAGAAAGGACCTTCCCTCTTATCCCATGGCCATGTAATTTACACAAGAGCCTTTGGTGAGGGACCTTGTCAAAGGCTTTCTGAAAATCCAAGTATACTATATCTACTGGATCCCCCTTGTCCGCATGTTTGTTAACCCCTTCAAAGAACTCTAATAGATTAGTAAGACAGGATTTCCCTTTACAGAAACCATGTTGACTTTTGTCCAACAAATTATGTTCTTCTACATGATTCACAATTTTATTCTTTACTATTGTTTCGACTAATTTGCCCGGTACTGAAGTTAGACTTACCGGTCTGTAATTGCCAGGATCGCCTCTAGAACCCTTTTTAAATATTGGTGTCACGTTGGCTACCTTCCAGTCATTAGGTACGGAAGCCGATTTAAAGGATAGGTTACAAACCACAGATAATAGCTCAGCAATTTCCCATTTAAGTTCTTTTAGAACCCTTGGATGAATGCCATCCGGTCCCGGAGATTTGTTAACATTAAGTTTTTCTATTTGTTCCAAAACCTCCTCTAATGACACTTCAATCCGGGACAGTTCCTCAGATTCATCACCCACAAAGGACGGTGCAGATTCAGGAATCTCCCCAACATCCTCAGCCGTGAAGACTGAAGCAAAGAAATCATTTAGTTTCTCCGCAATGGCTTTATCGTCCTTGATTGCTCCTTTTATAGCTCGATCATCTAGGGGACCCACAGGCTTTTTAGCAGGCTTCCTGCTTCTAATGTACTTAAAAAACATTTTGTTATTTCTTTTTGAGTTTTTGGCTAGCTGTTCCTCAGAATCTTTTTTTGCTTTTCTTATTACATGTTTACACTTGATTTGACAGTGTTTATGTTCCTTTCTATTTATCTCACTAGAATTGGACTTCCACTTCTTGAAAGATACCTTTTTGTCCCTCACTGCTTCTTTTACATGGTGGTTAAGCCACGGTGACTCTTTTTTAGGTCTCTTGCTATGTTTTTTAATTTGGGGTATACATTTAAGTTGGGCCTCTATTATGGTGTCTTTAAAAAGTTTCCATGCAGCTTTCAGGGATTTGGTTCTAGTCACTGTGCCTTTTAATTTCTGTTTAACAAACCTCCTCATTTTTGTTTAATTCCCCTTTTTGAAATTAAATGCCAGGGTGCTGGACTGCTGAGGTGTTCTTCCCACCATAGGAATGTTGAATGTTATTATATTATGGTCACTATTCCCAAGCGGTCCTGTAACGGTTATATCCTGGACCTGATCCTGCACTCCACTCAGGACTAAATCGAGAATTGCCTCTCCCCTTGTGGGTTCCTGCACTAGCTGCTCCAAGAAGCAGTCATTTAAGCCATTGAGAAATTTTATCTCCGCTTCTCTTCCTGAGGTGACATGTATCCAGTCAATATGGGGGTAATTAAAATCCCCCATTATTATAGAGTTCTCTATTTTGGTAGCCTCTCTAATCTCCCTCAGCATTTCTATGTCAGTATCGCTGTCCTGGTCAGGTGGTCGGTAATATATCCCTACTGCTAATTTCTTATTATTGGAGCATGGAATTTCTATCCATAGAGATTCTATGGAACATGTTGATTCACTTAATATTTTTATTTCATTTGATTCTACATTATCTTTCACATACAGTGCCACTCCGCCACCCACCCGGCCTGCTCTATCCTTTCTATATATTTTATATCCCGGTATGATTGTGTCCCACAGATTTTCCTCATTCCACCAGGTTTCAGTGATGCCTATTATGTCTATCTCCTCATTTAATACGAGGTACTCTAGTTCACCCATCTTATTAGTCAGACTCCTAGCATTTGTGTACAAGCACTTTAAAAATTTGCCACTGGTTATTTGTCTGCCCTTCCCTGATGCATTGGATTCCTTTGTATGCGGTTGTTTGTCAGCTCTGGCCAATGGTTTGCCCTCTCCCCTCCTCTCTTTCCGACTACAGCTTAGAGAATCTCTATCAATGGATTCTCCTCTAAGAGAAGTCTCTCTCCGATTTACGTGCATCTCCACACCAATCGGCTTTTCCCCATCTCTTAGTTTAAAAACTGCTCTACGGCCTTATTAATGTTTAGTGCCAGCAGTCTGGTTCCACCCTGGTTTAGGTGGAGCCCATCCTTCCTGTATAGGCTCCCCCTCTCCCAAAAGTGTCCCCAGTTCCTGATAAATCTAAACCCCTCTTCCCTACACCATCGTCTCATCCATGCATTGAGACTCTGAAGCTCTGCCTGCCTATCTGGCCCTGCGCGTGGAACTGGAAGCATTTCCGAGAATGCCACCATAGAGGTCCTGGATTTCAGTCTCTTTCCTAGCAGCCTAAATTTGGCCTCCAGGACATCTCTCCTACCCTTCCCTATGTCATTGGTACCTACATGTACCACGACCACCGGCTCCTCCCCAGCACTACACATAAGTCTATCTAGATGCCTCGAGAGATTCGCAACCTTCGCACCAGGCAGGCAAGTGACCATACGGTTCTCCCGGTCATCACAAACCCAACTATCTATGTTTCTAATGATCGAATCACCCACTACTAACACCTGCCTCTTCCTAGATGGCATTCCCTCCCTATCAGAGGTATCCTCAGTGCAAGAGGATACCGCAACATCCTCTGGGAGGAGGGTCCCAACTACGGGATGGTTTCCCTCTGTTCCCTTGAGATTTTCATCCTCCTTAAGAACACTGGGGCTCTCAGACTGGAGGTGGGACAGTACTACAGTGTCCTGGAAAGTCTCATCAACATAGCTCTCTAGCTCCCTTAGCTCCTCCAGTTCAGCCACCCTGTCCTCCAAAGCCCGAACTCGGTCTCTAAGGGTCAGGAGCTCCTTGCAACGGGTGCACACATACGCAACCCGCCCACAGGGCAGGTAATCATACATGTTACACTCGATGCAATAAACAGGATAGCCCCCACTCTGCTGCTGGGCTTCTGTCTCCATGTTTGTAATGAATAAGTTTAAGTACAAACTGGGATTCTTTTTAAACTTCTGGAGTATAGATTATTCTAAGAGTTAGGTTTTAAAGAAGGACACAAGTCACTCGTGCCCTCTAAACTCCCTCTCCAAACTCTCCTGTTACCTGTTCCTGGTCGCGCTCTCCCTGGTCGCTGAGTCACAGGCTTATATAGCTCTGGTAGCCCCTCCCCCTGACTGAGGCTCAGCCAATTAACAGAGGCTTCTAGATTTCAAACCTTTTAGAAGCTCCTTCAAACAAACAAACAAACAAACCAACCAACCAAACAAACCAAACAGACAAACACAAGCTCAGCACACTGCAAATAACTCCCCCACACACAAACACACACTCCAGACAGCCACTTACCACAAGGGTCCCATTTTTACTCCTCTTTTACCTGGAGAACTCCCTCTCCAAACTCTCCTGTTACCTGTTCCTGGTCGCGCTCTCCATCTCACTAAACTTCAGTTGTTGACGTACCCCCCAGACTTCTCTCAAGTACCCCTAAGGCAGTGAGTGGTCTCCAACCTTTTTACACTCAAGATCACTTTTTAAATGTCAGAACAAGCCAAGATCTACTGCCCTATCCTTCCCCCAAGACCCCACCACTTCCTTGAAGCCCCGCCCTCTCGATTCTCCTCCTCTCCATCACTTGCTATCCCCCGCCCTTATACACTCTACACTGCCGTTTTTTTTTCCGATTCTTCTGTAGGAAGAGGTTTTTCCAACATTTGGCCTGTCTAGACTGGACCAAATGTCAGAAAAACCCCTTCTTTCGGAAGCCCCCTTATTCCTCGTGGAATGAGGAATACAGGGGTTCCTGAAAGAGCATATTTGCTCTTCCACTAAAAAAAGCAGGAGAACAAACACGTCCCTGGATGTGGAAGAGGTTTTCTGGGATATCTCTGGAATCCTGGAAAAATTTCTGCAGTCTAGCCATACCCTCACTGGATTGAGACAGGATGTGTGGGCTCTGGGGTGGGAATGAGGGATTTGGGTGTGGGAAGGGGTGAGAGGTGCAAGTTCTGGGAGGAAATCTGGATGCAGGAGGAGGAGGAGGAGGAGAAGGGGATTCTGGCTTGGGGAGGGGGCTCCAGGCTGGGGAGTGTTGGGGTACTAAGCAAGCCACAGGCTTGTGGATGTGAGGGTGCAGGAATTTGGGCTGGGGTACATGAGGGGTGTGCGTGCGTGCAGAAGTGTTATGATGCAGCAGCCAGATGGGGGCTTGTTGGCCAGGCTTCATTTTTAAATAAAATACTATGTCAAACACAAAAAGTTCTGCATTGTCTTTATTTATGAGAAGGGCAGGGAACCTGTTTTGAGTCAGGGGTCACTGACCCACAGAAAAGTCTGTTGGGGGCACACAAGTGAGATGCAAAAAAATAATTTTCAACCCCCCCCCTCCTACCTCCCCCCCCCTCCAAAGCCTCACTAATGTGGCCCCACCTGTGCTGGTAGGAGTCGAGGACAGGGTACTGGGGAAAGGTGCTAGTGGGTGCTGGGGCAGGGGACAGGGTGCCAGGGTGGAGACAGGGTGCCAGTGGGGGCAGGTGAGAGGGGACAGGGTTCTGCAGCAGGGGACAGAGCACCAATGGGGGCAGAGAGTCCCCTGCACCCGCTCCTCCCACCTGCAGAGGAGGGAAGCCCTGGCACATGCCTCCCCCAGGGACGACTCCGAAGCCATGGTGTGCACCTCCTCTGGGGACTCCGCCCCTCCCCCCACAAGTTCCCAGCACATCATAGACCTGGGGGAGGGGAGCAGCCAGCACACTTCTGGAACCCCCGGAAGTGGTGCGCAGCTGCAGGATTTCTGTCCAATCCGCAGGAAGCCGGCACTACCTCCATTGTCGCTGGAGGTAGGTAGCGGGGCTTCTTGAGGTTGGGGGCCGAACGCCTGGCGATCGACTGGTCGAGCCCTCACGTTCCACCAGTCGATTGCGATCGATGGGTTGGTAACACGGCCCTAAGGGTACTCGTACCACTGGTTGAGAAACGCTGGTCTAGCATAGGGTATGTCTTTCCCATTGTGTCTGACTTGTCATAGGGGAGGACTGTGAGATGAATGAATTTACCATTTCTGCAGAATATCTGTGTGATACTGTCCATTTGTTTTAAGTGTGAGCCTGAATCATGAGTCTCCCAGTTATTAGTGCCACACTGTCATAGAACAATTTTACATTGAAGCTGGAATAAGAACTTAAAAGCAGGTAAGGAGTTGCAGAATTCAGTGTGGGAAGGATTTTCGACTTAGTTAACAATAGTGTGTTGGTGATGTGGTGGTTTTGTTTTTGTTTTCTCCATCCCAAACAATGGTGTTCTATGGCTAGCAGTATTACTCTTTTACTGTTCCAGTGGTCATTCATCAATGATCTTGACAAGCTACAATGTTTGCAGTCACTTAAGTGTCAGAATAACCCTTTGATGAGGACAGAGAAGTATCCAGAGACAGTGAGGCAGCTTATCATTGCCAAAATAGGTCAATTGAAGGTTCTGAACAAATCTGAGGTATGTGGTGTGTTTTTGTTTTTTTTTTTTCCAACTAATCACACACAGGGCTCTGGAAAAAGTGTCTCTGTAAAAGCATGTGGGACTGTGGGAGGAGGGTGTCTCAATCAGTGCATGTGTGTATCTAGAAACTTTCACTTTGAAAACGGGGAGAGTCAGGAAACCCTGATTCTGTTTTTGGCTGTGCCATTAACTTCTTGTAACCTTGAGCAGGACACATGGGATACATTTTTCAAAAATCCGAAGTCTTATTTGTTACAAATAGATCTTTTCCCCACAACATAGGACTTTTGAGTTAAACAGAATAATTGAAAGTAGCTTCCATTTTTTTTCTGGGACGTTGAAAATATAGAGAACTTGCAAAACCCCATGACTTATTCTACAATTAAGAAATCATTGTGCTCTTTGAGCTTTCATGCCTCATGCTGTTTTCAGACTTGGCACAAACATCATTGAATAAACTGCGTTTGAATCAGTTGTGGGAGTTGAGATTTTTTTCTGGAATCTTTGCAGTTTTATAAGGTGCTGAACGCATACACAACTACTATCTAGGAATCTTGACGTTTAAAGGATCCTGAACTTCGGTGGTTTGGAATTGTAGTTTAGTGACACTGTGTTTTGTACTTGTCAGTATAGGTCTTTCCTGATGAAAGAAAGGGAGCAGAACTTGACTATCGCAAAAAGTTTGGCAATGACTGGCTAGCAGCTGGTGGAAATCAGAATCCAGATGAAAACAAACCAAATGAGGAATTTCTTGCTGCCCATCCTAGGTACCACTTACTCTGCCTTAGTAAGTACAGTGGAGGTGAAATGAAGATTTCCTTGTTTTTAGTGTACAGTATGTCCTTTTGTTTGGGGGCCTTGATTTCCACCATAAAACAGTCCTGTGCTGTCTGAGCAGTCAGCCTTGTCCATTTTTAAGGATCTGTTTATAGCCCACCTGCCTAACAGGACATTCTGGTCCATTTCTAGGGGTCTTTGGATAAAACCAGACATACTGTGTCAGACCAAAGGTCCATCTAGCCCAGTATCCAGTCTTCTGACAGTGGCCAATGCCAGGTGCTTCAGAGGGAATGAATGGAATGGATGGTTATTCATCAAGTGGTTGGTCCCTTGTCGCCCATTCCCAATTTCTGGCAAACAGACTAGTGCCGTTTGTAGCCCCGTCCTTCTTAATGACTGCTAGTAATTGTCTCCAGAAACTTCAGCCAAAGGGGCGCTCCACCAAGCTAGAGGTGTGATCCTATGCCCCAGAGGGAAGTAGATGAATTTCTTTTAAGACCAGGATGGGGAACCTTTTATGGGTTGGGAGCCCCTGACCCACAGAAAAAAAACTAAAACCCAACAAATCCTCACTGATATGACCCCTGACTAAGACAATTCCCCCACATTCCCCTTACACACCAGAGGCTAGGGGCCCCAGGCTACTAGATTGTGTGCTTCAGCCCTGGGGTGGGGCTCAGGGGCTGGATACAGGCAAGCTGGGGGCTGCATCCAGCCCCTGGGCCTGAGATTTCCCACCCCTGTTTTAAGACAAGGCGATTCTGTAGTTAATCAAATGTCTTCTGATTCCTTCAATATGCAAACAAATTTTATTCTTCTATTTCCCATTAAGTAAGTAGCTCTTTGTTCCACTTTTTGTCCCTATATAGAAGGGCAGTGTCCTAATTCTGTTCTATCCAACTACATCAAATACAGGAGAGGCTGCCTTCTCAATCAGTTTTTCAGCTTGTAAAAAGATTTAAGTCCAGTTCCTCAGACTGAAATTGTAATTTTTAAATTACATTGAATTGTCTTGCTGTTATATTGCAACCCTGACATTTCTGCAGTTCCTTGGCCCTGCTTTACCACTATCTTCCTATTTGGTTTTCTTTAATTAGCCCATAACATTTTTCAGATGTATATTGTTATAAGTACAGGAGCATGCTAGCCACAGCTACAGAGGAACTAGGGCTCCTCTCCCTGCAACTAAGAAATGGTGTGAATGGAAAAGAGTTCTGCTGTTTGACTTTCTAAATGCCCAATATTTAAGTTGTTGTTCCATGGTAAAAAATCTTCTCCGTTTTAGGCCTACGAAAGCTCATTATAGACTAACAAAACATGTAGATGATATCAAGTGCTACCCGACCCCATTTGTTGTTTTTTCCTAATTAATTTTGTAATAGAATTACTGGAGCCCAGCTACTGAGCTCCTGGACTGTGGAAAGCAGGAGTGTTTACCCCTATAGAAGCATAACAGTGTGAGAGAGGCATTAGAATTTTACATTCATTGCATGATCTGGATACCTATGTTGTCCCACAGACTAATTATAAGGAAGTTTTTGTATATGATGACTTATTGCTGTAGATATTTCAGCTAAAATTATAACTTTTTCATCACTAATCTAGTTTGTTGTTTGTGTTTTTCATGAACAGAATACGGTTTTCCTGATGAAGGTGAACTGAAACAACAGCAGCCTTTCTTTCTGAAAAATCAGCTACTAAGTAAGAGACCAGAAACTAATAAAATATGTTTTGCATTTAAAATATAAATCATACCAAGCAGTCCCTCTGGAACAGTAAGAAAAAAGTACTTATTCCTTTTTGGTGTATAAATTGGCTTCAAAGGTACTAAGTACAGTGCTCAAAAATTGCCTTCCAGTTCATGATGAATACCTTCCCAGGGGAAAAAAAGTACAGGCTGAAATTCTAATCCGGACTTCCCTAGTGACTCCCTTCCTTGCTGACCCTTTGGGGCCAGGAGCACTGCCAGAGAAGGAATTTACCTTCCTCTTGCCCCCTGTGCATCTAGTCAGGCTGGATCAGTCAGGTCCCAAGGGTGCTGGACACAGGGAGATTCAACCTGTAGTTGAGGTTGTATATATGGGTACGTCTAGACTACATGCCTCTGGCGCCAGAGGCATAGGAAAATGAAGCGGTGACTTAAATAATCGCCGCTTCATTTAAATTTACATGGCTGTGGCGCTGAGCCGATCAGCTGTTTGTCGGCTCAGCGCAGGGGTCGACATAAAAGGCATTTGTTGACCTCCTAGGTGTGCCTAATGGGTATCCTTCATTTTGCTGACTTGATCAGAAAATGATTTGGGATTTCTGTCCAGAGCAGTGGATTCCTCCTGCCCATTAGAAATCAAAGTATGTGGAAGTCCTAACCTGCCAAGGTTTTACATGTAATTGATTGGCAGAAGGGCATCTATATTTAGACTTTGTTAAATCTGCATTTTCATTGGGGGCTTAAGAGGGTGGCAGTTTGGGTTTTAGCTTTTGGGGCTGTTCATTCCCAAATTATTTTTTTTCCTCATGTCCCTCAGGGGGAGAGGAATGACTTTGGAACATGTGATTCTTTTTTCACATCTTGGATGACATGTTCACTTAAGTTAAAATTTCCTGCCAAGTGCCCAAAGGATTTATGCAAATTGTATTAATGCTTAAGCAGAAATTATGGAATTCTGCTCAAACTTCAGTTACACTTATTGTGACTGACTCTCAATTTTTTTTTAAAGCTTTGACAATTAAATGTCCTGACAAACCTGATCAGAAACCCATAGAGAAGAAACTACCAGGTAAGAACATGAATGTTTGCTTGTTTTGGTGCCACAGCAGATGCTTTGTGGTCTTTTAAAAATACTTTTAAATACTCCCTTTCCCACCTATCAGCAGCATTCTGAAGCAGCTGCCTGTGGTTTTCTTCAGGAAAGACCAGCTGATGCTAGTTTTGGGTTGAGTTACTAGTAAGATTATGGAACCTTTCAAACTGGAGATTACTGACTTTGACCCAATTACATGGAAAACAAGTTTATATTCGGTCCTAGCGAACACCTACACATCACATGACTTCCCTGGCCACTCAATGCCAACTTATGAACTGACATTGACTGAGTCGTGCTTATACCTCTGTCAGTTTTGAAACGGGGGGGGGGGGGGGGGGGGAGAGAGGAGGAGGAGAAGAGAGAGAGCCTGGATAACTGGCAGCCCCTCTGCATTTGAAAAAAATAGTTTGGGTTTGACTCCGGTGCGGACAAACAAATGCTAATTGTACAGAGGTAAATGTGATAGATGGCTGGAAGGCCATTAACATATATGGCGTCCTAGAAGTGAAAAATGAAAAAAAAATTAATCATATACTTTGTGTAGTGATATAGCCTAGATTAATTCCCATATTTGGGGAGAGGAGGGGAGGGTTTCAGTCTCTGAGCACTAAAGTAAATCATTCTCCAAGTTAGAATTGGGTTTCATTATTATAATGGAAGGAGATTCTGCAGAAATAGACATCTGACTTTGAGGAAAAGGTTTTAAACTGGAGTGTTTTCCTGCTTGATTCTTTATATGAACTCAAGACTTTAAACCAGTTTGAGGGTCTGAATTCTACTCACCTAGCTGGCAACAGTTCTTCCCTTGACATTTAAACACATGCATACTAAATATCTATTAAAAGATGTTTGAATTTGTTCTAAAGAAAGACTGACTCAGTTTTATTCTAAAATAAAAACCACATTTATTATTACAAATGGCATAAAATCTGATACAGCTTTTACAAAAATGCTTAATAGAAAAATAGTTTTCTAAGTACTTTAGGTGATTTTTTTTCTGTAAAAGCACACATTGTTGTGCACCTTTAGATAAAGCTTCAAAGAAACTGTAAAAAAAAAATCCAATATCTTTGTACCAGACACACACAATGGTAAATCTCTCTTGTACAAACTAAACAAAGTTCCATTACAGAAATAATGCCTTGTCACTTTATATTATGAACTAATTCATAACACTACTAGCAGTTTGTTTGGAACTAATTAATGTAATTAAGTTCTAAAACATACATTAATTGTTCCCAAATGATACACATTTCTTTGGCACCAGGGGATCAAAACTTCCCCAGCACAAAGAAAAGAGTAAGATGTATAACAGAATAAATCATGAAGCTATAACTCAGTTTGGTATGTTGGATGAAAATACTTTTAGGTAGTAGCACATTAACAACCAGTTACTTATTAGTCTAATCTATGAAAGACAATGAAATTGATTCAGAAAGAAACATTTGATCTGGTATAAGATGCTAGGCTGCAAGTACATAACCACATTTCTGTGTTAAATACTTAATTTTTCTTGACAGATTCTATGACTGTTCAGAAGGTCAAAGGATTGCTATATCGTCTACTTAAAATTCCCGGTTCAGAACTGAAACTGTCCTATGAAAGTTCTAAAGTAAGTTAAAGCTAAAGTAATTGGTTATGCTGTTGAAGGTGTACACTGCATTCTAAAATATTATATAGAATGAAATAGATTTCACACTCTAAAGTCAGAAGCTCTTTTAGGGCCTTAACCAACTCCTTTGGGCTTGAAAGATTTCCAGGGGGAAATTCCCAAAAAAGATTTGCTCCAGTGTGTATTTCAAATGAGCCTGATCAAAATCTGATTATTTTTTTTCTTCTAGATGGAAGGCAAAGAAATTGAACTAGAAAATGATTTAAAGCCCTTACAGTTTTACTCTATAGAAAATGGAGACTGTATGTTAGTACGGTGGTAACATTTTTTTAAAGTTGCACAGTGCTGATCAGTCCAAGTCTACCCCAGGAGAGCATCTACACTTTAATATATTTAAATGTTAAACATGGATTTTATGGAGAGCTATTTGAAATAATGTTCCTAACTCCTGCATGTATATTTGCAATAAAAAAAATAGTATATATTCATTTACTTGAGTTTATTAGAAGCGTATAATTTCAAAGGTTCTTATAAGTCCCTGATTAAAAGAAATAGCATATGGGTTTTCTTCAAGTTTTGTTCTACACTAGTGAGACTTTTTCTCAATCAGAACATGTAATCTGAAAATCTCATCTCTGACATTTTCATTTGTAATCTCTTTTGGAGCACTTTAAGTTAATGTAACACTTCTATATATGTAGAGGTACCTAGAATGGTGTGTGGAAAGTTTAGATCAGTGTCTTTTCCAGAAACTATGGATATGTAAATAGGATACAGATCTGTCCTAGAGAAAAAAGATCACAGTTAAGACTAAGCTGCTGAAGTGGAGGATTTATTCAAAATAACTTGTCAGCATATTGCAGAGCTATGCAGTTTATTCTCCATATTATTGGTATGTATGTTGCTCAAACATCTTTTATTTAAGCTATTCTAGCTAGTCATAGTTACCTGAAAATGTAATCTCTTTAAATATGGTTATATTATTTGCTCTAGTTTAAGATTTGGTATAAGCAAAGTTTGATATTTTGCATCATTCTCATCCAAATCACTACAAAAAAAATACACAAACTCAATATAAATTCTAAAAGCTAACTATCCTAAGCCCCCATGAGCAAGTATCATTTACACCCCTCTATTTCCCCCAGTTTGCAGTCTTAGGTTGTGAAATCTGTGCCAGCACATGTATTTAATTTAACTTTGCTTGCACCTGCTGACTCTCACAAATAGCAGTGGTTCTGTACCAGGGTCAGATCAAGGCCTCTCATGATTCTAATAATACACATTTAACAAGTAGAGCTCTAGATCTTTAACAGGCTAGTTTGAATTCACATGTGCATTAAGTCCTTTATAAAAAAAGGAAATATCTTAAACTTCTGGTTTTGTCAAACTAACACTTACCCTATAGAAAATGCTACTCTGGACAGTGTCTGTCCATTTGTCAAAAGGCATGGGCAAAAATATGAATTACAATTTCAACTATAAAACACCACCTTAGTAGTCCTGATTGTGGTAGCTCACAAGTCTTTATCATCTTTCCTCACATCTACAAGGATCGCCGCACAATTCTTTTACTTCCCAAAGCTCTGTTAGTTCCTGTGGAGAATACTGAGGGGATGATAGCATTCCAGTTTCACATGTCTTCTCACACAGCCACAGGCTATCCTGTTAAAGACAATGATTTCATTAGGCTTTGCTTACAACAATTTTTCACACACTATATATTAAAACTAAGTTTCTGTAGACAGGGAAACTTCTAGTATCAACAGGGGCAGAGTTTCCTTGTCTAGGCATACCTGAAGTCCCACTCTCAGCTTTGCTCTTAACCGTGCGAGTGAAATTTTCAGCTGCACCATTCTTCTGCCTGGAGAGTACAACACTTCCAAACTTGACCTCTGCTACAAACTTACATGAGTGCAAGAGACGCAACTGTAGCTTAAGATGAAAAACATGACTCTGATTGCAGAGGATAGTTTCTACAGGTGAACGTTTTGTTTGAAAACAAAGTATATCCAGGTTGGTTTATCTTAACTGAGTTAGTGTAAAGCTACTGAGAACAAAGGAGGAAGTTGTTTGTCTTATATGACAGCTCAGGATACTCCAAAGTACAAAATGTCACATTAACCCAGTTAACTTTTGTTCTGTATTACTGCTTGGTATGCTCAAGGAAAGCTCTCTGGGGTAAGGATTATAAATAACTGACATTTTTTGAAAAGGGCCCAGATAACAGGGAAGATTTTATCAACCTGACCTAGCCATTCAAGATCCATTACATCAATAGGGAATGAGATGCAGCAACACTTAAAAAAAGAGGATCTGTAGGATGTATATAGAAGATAGTTTAGATGCTCCTTGTTACCATCTCAGTACAAGACTAGGTGATATGAAACTGAAAGGCAACTCAATGAAAACTGATAACCTATGGAACAAGCTGCCCATGCCTTTGGCAGGAGTAAGAGAAAGGATTGCATATGCATAGGGACAAGATCATCATAAATTGCCTCAATTTGTTTTAATGTGGACTGTAAGCTTGCAGATGCATCAGGGCACAAGCCAGTCCCTGACTGATAGGTAGTCCTGTGGGTCAAATAGTTTCATAGTGGTCTGAAATATGTATATGTGGGTGGGGTTAATATTTACCTCAGCCACTAATAATCTATACACCAAGAAAGATTTTGTCCTCATTACTTAAAATTTGACTGAAATGTTTGTATATTGAAGTGCTCATGTGGATTAAAAAAAATCCCCATCTGAGACTCTTGTGTATGCATTAATTAAAATAGCTACTGCAGGAATGCCCACCATGATGAGCAAAATTGTATTTCCCCAGGGAAGCTCAATCTGGTTTAAGAGCCATGCTACTCTACCATGAAAAACAAAATTTCTGGAGACTTGCTCACCTGATATCGCTTAGGCCCTATAGCTGCCATCCAAATGCCCATGCTCACATCTTCACCCTGCAGATGCATTTTAAAAACTAACATTAGCCTTAGGAAATAATTACTTGGAAATGCACCAAGTAATTGAAATTCTGAATCAAAGTCTCTTGTCCACCACATATATGCAGTTACCATTAAGTGAACAAGCAAAATATTAACTTTATTTATACTATGAACTATTGTTTCTTCTCCCTATCTTTTAAAAATATCTCCCACCATCCCTGAGGAAACTAGGTATTAAAATTGTGGATTTTACAGGATAGGAAACTAAGGCAAATATGGCTGCAGTGACTTTCAAGGAGAGAGAGAGTGCAAGGGTGGAGTTAGAATTTAAGAGCTCCCAATCGTATATCTCACTGTCAAAATCTATGAGTTAGCTAGAGCTAACAAGTTAATACCCGGATCAAGGGTGTAATGTGAGAAGAGTAGGGAAAGTGGGAGACCCTAACTTCCCCCCTCCCCCCACAAAACATTAAGTACCTGATATGTCTTGAGTCTTCCAGAGTTGCTTGCCAACCACTGAACAATGTCTTTGGAGATAACATAACCAGACCCACAGGCAAACGCTGGGTATGCTGGACTGGGATACTCCAGTTCCTGCCACTTCCCCGTCCGATCAACTGCCCAATTTAGTCTGAAACTTAAGACCAAAATAATCATGCAAACTGAAGAAGACCGTTTACTTCAGTTTTATTCACTAAACTGCATGGATTATGGAAGCTTTTTATAAATAAGTCATAAAATTAAAGAAAAAGTGTAGAAAACTTTTCAGTTTTGATTCAGACAGTCCTATTTCACTATAAAGCTTAACCATGGTAAGCCTATCACTGAATTTTTAAATTAAATATTTCAAAAGAGGCAATTATGCCTGGTTTCTTTCCACTAACAAGATCTGTAAACACATTCACAGGAAAAAGCAAAGCTAGCCAACGTAGCCAAGCATCTGCACTATTACCACCAGCTTCAGTTACTGAAGCACAAATTCACTGACAAAGTGATGTGTTTAAAATCACCATTGTGCCCTGTCAAAGTCCCTACTCTATACACTCTTTTTTTGGTATTTTACTAGTGACAAACACAACCCGTACCTCCATAGGGCACGCAGTTACTGTAAATTGTTAAAACATTCTGGTATTTGGTCCACTGACAGCAAACAAAAGCAGCAATCAAAGGGAAAGAGGCAGGCAGTTAAAGGGATATTTGGTATCCTTCACACATGGCTCAAGACCCCTTTCTCCCTCCTGGGGTCCCAGAGCTCAGGCTCAAGCTCAAGCCCAAACAGCTAGATTGCAATTTTACAGCTCCAAGCCCAAGCCCAAGCCAGCTGCTGGCGCTGAACTGTTGCAGGTGTACCTCAAAGCTAGGCAGGGCTCAAACCACCATGTTAAAAATCTGCAGGGTGACTATTGTGTGGTTTGAGCCAGGCTGCAACACCAATACAGCAATCTCTGGTAGGTTAGCTTGAGAAGAGCTAGCATGAGCCCATCTATCCGGGGTGGGAGGCTGGTTCCAACTGCAGTGTGACATACTGGAAGAGGCTCCCTTCATACTCTCTTCTCCTGTGGAAGGAGACAGCTCCTGTATCCCCTTCCGAGCATACCGAGCAGTAGAGGCTTTCTAACCCCATCAGCCTCCAGGCCTAACCAAGGAGGAGACCAGGACCAGGCTCTGGTCCCAAGCCCTGGACAGACTCAGCCGTCTGTGTTCTTTTTTGACCCACAAACTTCCACCATGGGACCACTTCCTCTCACAAGTCTGTCCTTCAAAATACAACTCCTCACAAGGCTTAATATGGCCCCAGTGTCTTCTCTTCCCTGCTCAGTCTTAAAAGATCAAAAAAATTTGCTCACCTTCCAAAGGATGTTTGGAGAAAATGTGCTATATAAGAATTATATATTCACAGCCGGCTGCCATAACTGTGTCAATGGGTCACACTTTTAGTATTTGGAAACAGGTCCTAACATGGCCTAGGTCAATCAAAAGCTAAGTGAGTTCTTTTAAGGCACACAGAGCCACTGCAACTGACATGCCAGTGTGTTGAGTGCAGTAAATGCCTAGTGTGCTACAGCAGAAGATGAAAACTGACATGGATTGGCAGAAGCGATCACAATACTCACCACACACTGGCTGTGTCTAATCACGGTTAGGGACCTCTATTTAACAAACACTGAGGCTATGCCTACACTCACAGCTTCTTGCATGAGTAATATGCAAATGAGGCTAAGCATGGAATATTGCCAGGCCTCATTTGCATACCTAATGAGCCACCATTTTTTTCAGAAGAGGCTCTTGCGCAAAAAGGAGCATCTACGCTGCCCCTTCTTGCGCAAGAAAAATCCTCTTGTGCAATGCCGTTCTTCCTGAAAAGAATAGGTGTAACGGCATTGCGCAAGAGGGGTTTTCTTGCACAAGAAGGGGCAGTGTAGACACTCCTCCTTGCGCAAGAGTCTCTTCTGAAAAAAATGGTGGCTTCACTAGGTATGCAAATGAGGCTCAGCAATATTCCACGCTTAGCCTCATTTGCATATTACTCTCGCAAGAAGCTGCGAGCGTAGACATAGCCTGACATTCCCCCAAAAGTACTCACCTTTCCTCAGACTAGTTACCAGGAAGCACTAACTGATAGTCCCCCAACAAACAGTCGTTCTTCAGAAATGTTGCTAACATCCGTAAGTATATTTAGATGGCAAACACCGTGCATTCTTTATCAGACAGCAGCACAGGGTGACAAGCAGCCAGTCCACAGAGGAGCTGGTTTTAAAACTGACTCCCATCAAGGACCAGCTCCCACCTGGCAGGGGTCTTCTCAGGAGTGAGGCCAAAGTGCTGACCTCACCCCCAGGCACTACCGAATAATTAATTAACCGATGAGAATTCTTGAGGTTACTCAACTATTCTATTAACCAATATTTAACATACCCAGTTATTACAATCTTGCCTTTGTCTTTACTGAATTTTAGCATATTCAGTTATTTTCCTACACAATGCTTGAAGAACACAACACCACTCATACTTGATTGCTGGTATAAAGAAATGAACTGTCTGAGCTACTCAAGAAAATCCACAGGCTGTTTTGGCTCTGACAAGAAGTGCCAAGGCACTGGGACGTAGCGAGGGTATGTCTGAGCTGCAATAGGGGATGTGACTGCAGCAGAGGCTGCCAGAGCTTTAACCTAACTAGGCTGCCTAAGAATAGCAATAAAGTTTCAGTGTGCAGGCTAGCACCCCAGGAAAGACTCTCACATTCCTGTAGAGCCAACACCACTGTCTCTTCATTGCTACTTTTAGCCATGCAAGAATGGATATAACAGCCCATGCTAAGAGTCGTGCCCCCAGCTGCACAGTCACCATAACCTTTACTCAGCCCCACCCTTCCAGTCCAGCAGGGCTCCTGCAAGGTGATGACATCCTCAAGACAGCAGCATCACTGAGAAGAGTTTACAAAAGCGCTGCCAAGGAATTAGCCTGAAATTATGTTTATTTCCACATCCCATCAACATGTCACGATTGTAATTTAAGGTATTAACAGCAGATGCTGTTAAACACCAGACAGTTTGTACTGGGTACTTCTGTAGAGGAGATACTAGGTAACCTTTATAAACAGAGAGAAGTACAGATTGAATCTCCGGTCCAGCACACTCTGGTCCAACATCATCCATGGTCCAGCATGATTTTAGTTAGCTGGATGTCTGCTTATGATGGGTGTGGCCAAGTTTGCAGCAGTCCTCAACCGGGCTGTGGCAGGGGTACGCTTCGCTTCCCCTCCACCATGGCTGTTGGGAGAGGTGTGTCCTGCCCCACCTCTCAGCCAACCAGGGCAGGGGCAGGGTCTCCTCCTAGATGCAGAAGAGCAGTTTGCTGCATAGCCAAAGGGCCACACGAAGCCTGGCATGGTAGCCTTAGAGCCGCTGCTATCTGGGCAGCAATGCTCAGGTGGTGGCTGGGAGGCAGTGTAAGGCTAGGTAAGGGGGGTGGAGCTAGTGCTGGGGGAGTTCTGGAGGTGAGGTGCTCAGAGGCATGGGGCTGGTATGGGGGGGGGCTCTGGCAGCAAAGCTAACTGTGGAAGGCTCAGGAGGCAGGGCTAGTACTGGGGAGCGCTAAGGGGTGGGGTTTCTAAGAGGCATGGGGCAGGCACTGGGGGGTGTTGCAGAGTGGGGCTGACACTGGTGGGTTCTGAGGGCAGGAGGCTTGCACTGATTGGGAGGTTGGATGCAAGGGACTCTGGGGTCAGTGGCTGGCGCTGGGTGGTAGTGGGGGGATCTAAGAGTTAGGGCTGGCACTGGGGAGCTCAAGGACCCAGGGTGTACCTCAGCCCCAACCCCCAGAGCGGCCACGAACAGCTGGCTTCAACTATGGCAGCCACTTGCCATGTGGCGACTGCCAGAGCTGAAGCCGGCTATTCACAGCGAATCGGGGGGCTGGGGCTTTTGGCGGACCGGTAACATTTTATTTGCAGATTTGTTATTTACACAATATGCAAATAAAACTTTATTGGTCCACCAAAAGTTTGTGAATGGGTTTGCCGGTCGCTGTTTAAAAAAGGTTGAGAACCACTGCCATAAAGTTTGTTTACAGCCACCAGTCCTGGCTCAGTGTTCTGTGCTGTTATTTAGCTCTAATTTACCCCTAAAGTCTTCTAAGAGCCCAGCAAGCAGTGGGGGTAATGCTGCTAGGCAGTACTGACCTCCTGTAGCTCAGCAAATTCTCTGGTTTGGCACCGGTCAGGTCCTGAGGGTGCTGGACTAGAGAGGTTCAACCTGTAGTGGGTTTTAACCTGAAATAATAATTTTTTTTGCCTGTTTCAAGTCTGCTTTACTGAATGGCATCTTTTAAGTACCCAACTTTAAATACTTCCCTCCATTTCAGAGGCCTCCATTAAAGCTCATTCAATTCATATTTTTCATTCTATTGAGCAGTGGGCCTGGCTCTACAGTTTTGGTCCTGGCAGTTTTGTGTCTCATCACAGGAAAATCATGGCTGAAAGGAGTAAGAACTATGGCGGAGTGGTGGCTCAATCTCTTGAAATCATCAGATCAAGATTGTACGCCTTTTTGGAAGATGTTTTAGTCAGACACCACTTCTCGGCCTCAAAACAGGGGTAACCGACAGTCTTTCAACAGTCAGTTTGAGTTGGGAGTAAACAGCAGCCAGAATCTCAATGAGTTCATACAATGTGGTACTTTGCAAAGAGTCCATGTGAGGTTTTGAGCTGGTTAGATACCATGACATGAAGGGAAGGACAGGACTTGCACGCTCTTTCCTTCCGTAAGTTAGACTGTCCTGGGTAGGCCTGCTAATTATCATCATCAACAAATCTCTGCAGCCTCCTGTTTTTGCTTTTAATCTGAATCATGCCAAAGGGCCAATTTCTGAACGTTCACCCATTTTTACACCCTTGACTCCAAGCAGTTCTCTTCAAGTTGTAAAAGAAGAGTGTCAAAATTAAGCTCACAGTTCAAAAACTCATATGATCGAAGCTACCACCGTTGACTGCGGACACCCCCACTGAAGCCAAGGAGGTTATGCTGCAGGTGAATGTGGTCCTGTGTTTGCAGTTCTTAATAGGGGGGCAGCATAGTTTTCATTACAAGCAAGGCCCTGCAACATGAATGTAAAATTTGGGCCTAGATCCCTGGTTTCTATCGTTTGCTACAGCTGTCTTGGAACATTCTGCAGTAGCAAAAGCATTTTTAAATGGTGTTTTTAAACCATTTTAATTAAAATCTGAGAGTGTGTGTAATACAACCACATACCATATTTCATAGATTAAAGCCAGATGAGACCACATGCGATCATCTAGTCTGACTTCCTGAACAACACAGGCTATAGATTTTACCCAACAATTGGCTGCGTTATGTCTGCAACTCCTGGTTGAGCTACAGCCTGAGGAAGACAACCAATCTTGGTTTAAGATTTTGAAGGGATGTAGAATTCTCCATATGTGTTGGTAAACAACTGCCAGGATTAAGTATACTCACGGTTAAAAAATATATTTTACAATAGTAAAATCTGTTTTCAGTGTGTCACAGATTATTTTACATTGACAATGCCTAGCTGCCTTGTAAAACTATCAGTGGGGGGAAGCTGACATTTTAGCTTGTGGGCAGGGGACAGTTGGGATTTCTTGGCAACTAGAATGATGTGGTAAGTGGTTTGGATAAGCACATGAGCTGGATATTTCTGGTAACATGATCAGTAATGAAATACATAATACTGACTTTTAGCACATGTAAGCTGCAGAATACAGGGGGTACCAGACAAATAAAGCCAATTTTATCCCCTTATACACAACCCAGATTCCAAAAAATCTACCGGAAAAGTCATACTGGCCAGAAAATTCAAAACTCTTCTATGTTGGTACATGTTTGCAGTTTTAAACTTAACTATTTCTGTACAGAAATAAGGTGATTTCCTACCACTTCCCATATATAAAAGAGAAACGCTTTGTGCCATCCAAAGCATGCAATAGACCAGTATCAGGGATGGGAAAGAGTTCTAGCTCTTGTTTAGGACACATTCTAGAACAGTTTTCAGCTGGTTTCTGCAACTCGGGGTCCAGATCTCCTTTGACTGAAGTTATGGAATTTGCTAGTGACTTGATGTGGGCAGAAGGGGGGACTCCATAAGGAGACTGTTGAACGGAATTTCACAGCAGTAAAACATTCCATAGACATATGGAGAAAATGGAAAGATCCATGAAAAACCAGTAACCAGATGAATTTGAGACTCACTTGCCCCACCAGATATTTGGCCTGTCCAGTTTTTCATTCATTATCCTGTTGAACACAGCTTCCAAATTTATGTAACAGTCATCATCAGTCTTCAGCAACAAATCAAAGTTAGCTGATTCTACCGTCCTGTAGCCAAAACAAATAAAGAGATGATTTACTAGGAGATAATTTTAAAATACATTACAACTCTGCAACATAACATGTATACCACAAACAGCAAAAGGACCCATTTGAAAGCCATTTGCTCTCCTTTTAAATGTTTTTCCTACAGACTGCTGGCAAGGGCTAAGTACTAGTTCTAAAGAAGAAACAGCTATTGTGTGATCGTCACGGGTTTGTACAAAGTATGAAAGGAACTTGAGGTAGGATTTCTGCTATCCAGTACAGCTGAAGGGTTTCATTTACAATGAATCTGTCTGAAACAGTTACTGACCTCAAAAGGATATGAACTCCTGCTGAGGACTATATCACGGCTGTTAATACAAGGGGTTGTATAAAAGGCTAGAACTCCAGTTAACCTTCTGTATGAGAACAGTTGGTTCAAGGGCAGTGCAAATGGAAAAAGTTTACAAAAAATGATGTGCAGGAATAAGATGGTGCTTGCCCTCTCTAAAGCACTTTCCAAATATTAAATCGGTAATCCTCAATGTTGCTGTGAGTTACAGATATTATTTTACAAATTGAGAAACTGACTGTAAGGAGACTCACAGAATTAGAGTGAAATGATTCTGTGGTTTATCCAGAAAGACAGGCTATGTTTTGAAGGCGATTCCTATATATTCACCTCCCTAAGGGGCAAACTATTTACCTTAAATCCTTTATTACTGAAAAAGAAACGATTTTCTGTTAATGGGCAACCAGTCACCGTAGAGAGTTAGATGACTTGAACTTTACCTCCCCTTTTAACAATCAGAAGTGTTCTACAGTTTCTCATTTGTATATTATACACTATTCTGCACATTCTTTTGGTGGATTAAAAAAAAAACCAACACCACTGGTAGTATTTAAAGTAGATATTTAACAAGGGAAGAATCAGCCAAAGTTACGCATTAGTAATTCCAGTGACTTCAATAGTTACTCTTTATAGACAAGAGTGTGAACAAAGACTTAAGCCCACTGTCATTACTGATGTATGAGCATGTATTTTGGAATATGTATGCATAACTGTAGGAGAATGCTGCACATATCTAAACATATTTCCTAGATTATTTGTATGCAAGAGGTGCTATAAAATGTTTGAGCTTTTCAGTTAAATCTTCTCCAGTTAATTATCAATGCTGTTTTTTAAAGTTCCGATGACTCCGCTCTGATTGTATTACTCATTAAGGCCTTGGTCCTACAATGGGATTATTCATTCATGTGTGTAAAGTGAAGCCCATAGCTTTGGGGATCAAAGGTGAGTTTTTGGGGGGGATTGTTGTTTACACATCATAAATACCTATAGATATGGTAAATTGAGCTGACAGCTGGAACTATGCAATGTTCAAAATACTCCGGTATCTATTTTGGATCACTGCTCCTATTCACATCTTCGAATACATTTAGGTTGTGCAAATGTAATGAAACTAAACAGAATTTAAAATTTTAAAAAATTCTAATTTTTAAAATAAAAGGATGTGTTTTTTCAGCTTTTATGGGTAATGTCTCCGAGAAACTGAAATCTTCAAAGTACTTGTTATAGGTATTATCAATTCCTTCTTCAATTCATGTTCTGGCATGATGCTTCAGGCACTGCTTAGACCATATTTTCACGCAAAAGACAGAGGGCTCTGGCAGAGGCAGGCAGTTCTCGGGCAATTGTTGTCATGACAAAAGGTGCTCAAAGATATTTGGAAGGCCTTTCTGGTCTGAGTAGGGATGTTAAATTGCAACTGACTGATTGAATAGTTGATGCATTTTGCATCGACTATTAGACTAGTCGATAAGGTGCCTCCGTCTTTGAAGTGTAGAAACAGCCCTAGGGCTGTTGCTACAATTTAAAGGCAAAAGCGCCATGTGGAGCCCAGGATCAACTGGGGACTCCCCCGCTGATTCTGGGCTCCATGCGGCGCTGACGCTTTGAAACGCCGCATGCAGCCTGGGGACACTCCAGCTGGCTCCAGGCTGCATGCGGCATTTCAAAGTGGCAGTGCCTCATGGAGCCCGGGCTCTGGCCCAACTCCACGCTATGCTGCCGCTTTGAAGTACCCCCTTCCTCTTTCCCACTCCCCTTGCTGCCTCTTTCTGATAGAGGGGGTGGGGGTGGGGGGGAAGCAATTAGTCGACAGCCTGTCGACTATCTCATAAGCATTTGTTTATGAGATAGTCGACTAGCCCTTCACAACCCTAGTGGGGAGCCTCTCTAGGGACCAGACCTCATGAGGCATTCAGCATTTAATGCTAAAATTTACCTTGTGACAGAAACTGAGAGCACTCAGGATCTGACAGGATTGATCCTGATCCAAGGCCCACCAAAGTCACTGCCTGTCTTTCTGATGACTTCAATGGATTTGGGATTGGCCTTTTGTTTGTAACCAAGCTGACAGACAGCCTTTACCATTTAAATGGCTGGTATTCAGACTGGTTTGTGATTTCGTGCCATGAGCAAACATCCCAGGTAAGGCTGTGGACATGATTGAACCCTCACTTGCACAGTTAGATTTGTGGAGTAGAATTCTGTTTTAAAAGTGTTTAGGGTGGGGGAGGGAAGAAATTCAGTCAGTAAAGATCAATCCTAAAACCTGAACCCTCACTTTTAATCACCAGAAAAATACAATTTTGTCCCTTTTAACATGAAAACCAAACAAAAACAATGAAGAGAGTAAATTTCCAGGTACACTGTATGTTTTCAGAATAAAGCATGTCCAGGACTATCTGGCATCAGAAATCCCTGATAAAAATGCTTTTTTCCAACCTACCATCGGTAGAAGTTCAGCAGTTTGGCTGGAACATTTCTGTAGGTATCCACAATGTCTACAAAAACAATATCATCATAGGCACTGCTTTCTTCCTGCAGCAATGCATCCTCGTCTTCAAGGTTTTTTAAGTGGTTTACAAACCTCTCAGGACGAGTATGTAGGCTTTGCAAAAGAGCATCACCTTCTGAAGGGGAGGGAGGAGAAATTACACAATCAAAACTACATATTCACAGTCTCCATGCAATACGCTACATACAGCAGTGAATATTTCTCCTGTTCTAGAAGCAGCATATTTACATGTTTATTTTGTCAGTAAGTGTCCAGTTAAAATCTTAATTTAGGAAATTCTGCAATCAATTAAAAAAAAAAAAAGCTTTGGGAGGGTAGGTCACATATACACTTAGGGTCCTACCATATTCATGGGCCATTGTGGTCAATTTCACAGAGGATTTTTTTAAATAATAAATTTTCATGTTTTCAGCTATTTAAATCTGAAATTTCATGTTATCATAGGGATGCTGGCCAAAACCAAATTGTTGGGGTGGGGCAGATTTGCAAGGTTATTGTGTGAATGGGGGAGGGTGAGAGTTACGGTACTGCTGCCTTTGGCACTCCTGCAAGCAGCAGTGTAGTTATCAGGGCCAGGTAGCTGGAAAATGGTGTCTGCTGGCCAGGAACCCAGCCAACGGCAACAGCGCAGAAGGAAGAATGCCCTGGAATGGTATTGCCGCCCTAACTTCCCTGCTGCTGCCTGCAGAGTGGAGACCTCAGTCACCAGCTATCACTCTCCAGATGTCCAGCTTTGAAGGCAGCAGTGCAGAAGTAATGGTAGCATGGTATGGTATTGCCACACATAGTTCCACACTGCTGGTGGTGGAGTGCTTCCTTCAGAACTGGGCCCCCCGTCAACAGCTGCTGCTCTCCAGCCAGCCAGGCACTGCAGAAGTAAGGATAGCAATTCTGCAACTCCCCTAAAATAACATTGACACACCTGCCCCAGCAACTCCCTTTTGGGTCAAGACAATTGGAGAAACACTGGACTCCCCCATGAAATCTACATAGTATAAGGCAGGGGTCGGCAACTTTTCGGAAGTGGCATACCAAGATTTAACTTATTCACGTCTATTTATGGATCTGCGTGCTGGGGGACGTGGGGACAGGGGCAAGCTGGGTATGGTGACCGTATTTTTTGAACCAGCTGCAGCTATGGAGAACGGTTTAATTTAAATTATGGAACAGATTAAGCGTTTTAACGTTCTCATGTCAGTTTATCAAACTTAATTTTAAATAAAAAAATATTAATTTCTGTCAAACACAAAAGATTTCAATATTTTCTTTATTTACAGTGGGGTGGGGAGAGAGTATTAACCCCTTAGTTCCTGGGAGCTGCACACCTAGACTGGGCAGGGGCAGCCCTAGGGACGTGGAGCCCAGTGCAGGGTCATGCCGCCTGCTCTACTTGCCTCTCCTCCCCACCCGCCCACTTCCCCTTCCAGCAAGAAGCCAGAGCTGGTTCTCCAGCCTGCAGCTGTGCAGCAACCGCAAGGCTCCAGTCGTTGCTGGGTGGAGAGGGGGGGCTTCTGCAGTGCGTGCCATTGAAAATCGGCTCTCGTGCCACGTATGGCATGCATGCCGTAGATTGCCGACCCTTGGTATAAGGTAAAAGCACACAAAAGGAGGCAGGGGGGAAGGACACGATTTCACAGTCCGTGATGAACGCATTTTTCATATTTGTGAATTTCGTAGAGCCCTATAGAATGTCCCAATAAAAAAGAAACAGAATTCTTTACTGAAAGAATTCAAGCCTTAAGAAAGTTTTATACAAATAATTATCTGGCACTCTACTCTCTATTGCATAAGACGCCCAGGAGGGCTGCCCAAGTTCATTATCAATTTATCCTAAGCACATTTACTGTAGCATAGAAAGAGGCTGAAAACCAGGTTCTCACATACTGCTCTGATAAAGTTCAGCACAACCTATTTTCATGGTACAGTCGTGCTGGCCTGTCCCCAGGTACCACACTGCAAGCCAGTTTTGCATAAGCATATTCTGGGAAAATCAGGGCAGGCATTCTGTACTACCTGAAATGTTGAGGCTAGGGGGAGAAGAGGGAGGCAGGTTTTAAATATGGTTTCAATGCACTTTAAGATCCTTCTGCACAGAAATAAGGGAGATGACACTGCTCAATCATTTGCCAGTCCTATTTAATCAGCCTCTTGTAGTGAAGCTTTAATTTCCTGACAATTTTTTATAGACTGAAAGTGGTTTGTTTGCCCCCAAACCACATTTTAAAACAAAAATTAGTTATTTTACTTAAGAAAAATACATTTCTGCTTTTCCATATCCCTGGGCAGATAAACAAGCCTAATTTTTGAGGAGTGTTAATACAAAGCAAGCTCATTTTTTTCCATTATAGCAGCTGCTCTGTAGTGCCAGTTTAGATGCCAGCTTCATTGCTAAGTGGCCCAGAGACCAGGCAGAGTTTGAAAGGGCTCTCTGAGGCTTACACACAACCTGCTGAAATAGGTGCAAAGGCAACAGCATTGATTGGAAAAGCTAGCCACCACGTTAGCTTTAAAGCCACTATTTACCAACAGTTACTCCACAGTGGTACCAGAGACACTGCAGTTATTTCCCATTCTCAATTTAGGGGAAAAGTGGCAACTGTTAACACAAGTTGACTTTTTAAAGGCACCCAGTGTAGAACTTTTTTCTTTAGCTTTGTCTTTTGACAACAAGAATTGAGGACAGGATCAGGGAAATCCATTTGGATAGAAAGGGAAAAGATGATTATGTTAATAAAAAGACAGCAAGAGATAAAATTGGCTTCGCTAGGCGCTAAGGAGCGCCTCGAAAAAGATCTCAGCATGTCACCAAAATTGTATTTAGAAGATGACTTTTATGGAAGAGGAATAAACCGATTATAATAAAAGTAGATCTTAGTCAAATTAATATTAGACACAACTTGATCATTTCAGAGTTGTCGTTTAAATGTTCTATTGTATAAGGACAGAGAAGTGCTCCACTACATTTTTGCAGTCTTACCTTGAATAGTGTAAATAAAGCCTCCTGCTATTCCTTCCACACCTTCTGTGAATTCATGTGGCCATGAACCTTCCCCTGTCTGTTAGAGATTGATTAACAGCATTTCAAGAAGAGAAATGGGTCAGTAGTGAAAGCTGAGCTAACTCCTTCTCAATACAAAACTTTGATGTAACAAAAATAAAACTATGTACAGTCTGCTTTTTAGATATCTGCATATGCAAAAGAGTAAAGCTTTAATTATAATTGGAGAGTGAGATTGTCAAAAATGCCTAAGGGATTTAGGTGCTCTGTTGCCATTAAAACAGGCATCTTTAGAAACAGCATTAATGTCTGTGTTCTATTCTGTTCACAGATCCTGCTGGAAAGCTAGATTTTTAAATTAAGAAGAAAGACAAACTTTAAATGGCTAAAATATAATGACTCGGCATGCCGTTTGTCAATCAGCAGAAAGTGGTGACAAGGAAAGAGAATTAATTCCTGTAGGGCTGCAATAACTGGGGAAGAACGCACTGCTGGCAAAAATGGGCTCAAGAGCATAGCGTCTGATTAGCTGCAGTGAATCTGACCCAATATCTTTGAACGACACAAAAGGGGAGGGTAAACTTTATTCCCATGAAGAGTGGAAAACAGGACTTGAATTCAGTCAGTAGCACCATTTTCTTAGTTCACCAAAAGGCTGTAACCCAAGGTTGAAGTTGAAAATTAAACCAACACGGGAAGATAGAGGTCATCTGACTGGACAGTTACAGAGAAACTGAAGGGAGCACAGGGAAACGGGACAGAAAAAGATCTGAAGCTAAAGATTTACCACAAAATTACTTATGATTGGAACGTGAGTAGTGTGAAGAGATGACACACCGTAGAGACTCTGAGGACTCCTCCTCCATCATTAATCATCACTTTGTGCAGATTCCTAGAAACAAGGCCTTGAAGATCCTGGCTTTCCCACACAATAGTCCCTTCAAAACTCTGTTAAGAAAGCAAAGTACAATTCACTATTAGCAGGACTTTAAAATATAAAAATAAATACAAACACACGCGCATACACATCCCTACATAATGTGCAATATTGCAGAAACTGTAGATCACAATATTTGGCTTCCACTGTAATTTGACAGCCACTCTCATCCCCAGGCAGCCAAGAGTAGGAAAAAAAAAATCGAATAATGGACTTTACTACCGCAAATAATTAAGTCCAATATTACTTTCCGGCAATTTTCCATGGCTTGTCCACATTGTAACTACAGTTTTACTGACAATCATCCTAGAATTAAAATAGGGCCTTACATACACCCACACTCACAAAAACTTAGAAGATGGAATAAAAAATGGTAAGCTTTACAGAACTGATGGTTTTATCACACACTGTATATGTTTTTACTTAGATTTCACTGCAATAAAATCAGTAATGGCTAAAGGAATGCACCTATGAAACAACCAGACAGTTGTAAAGGTTAGACTTCCCTGGTCTGGCACCCTGGGAACCTGACTGGTCCTGAAGGAGTTTCCTATGCTAGACCAGGGGAGGTTGGCCCCTCTGCAAGGTTCCCCTGCTCCAGGGCCACTGGGCTCCCAGCTCTTCGGCCAGTCCTGGGGCTGCTGGAGCTCCGCAGACAGCTCTAGGGCCACCACAGGGCGCCAGGACTTTGCTGCCCCGAGCTGTGGTTCTCTGCTCCAGGGGCTCTCTGCTCCAGCAACATCCATGGTCCTCCTGGACCACAGATGATGTCAGACCAGAGAGTCCCCAGACCATAGAGGTTCAACCTGTAATTATAAATAACTTCTCTCTCTGCATCAGGAATGATATTAAAACTTTAAACTAGAAGTCTAGATTAAAAAGTTTTTTCCTTTTTATTTAAAAACTTTCAAATTGTATTTAACTGAGAAGATTTTTAAACATTTAACTATAAAAGCATATATTACAAACAGAATAGATTAAAATGATTAGAAAATCAATGCCAAGACTTGAGATTAGGGACCTCTGTTGATCCTGCAACCATCACTGGTATCACCAATACTAAAAGGAAACAGGGAATTTCCTTTCTTCCCTTGCTAAAGGCGTCATGAATTATATAGAAGAAGAATCAGAGAACCCTGGCCTCAGTCCTTGGAATATAAGTAAACTACTGCTCTTCTTTTCCTTTTTAAACTGTATAACACTTTAAAAAAAAACCTCTAAGAGCCTACATCACTAAGAGGCTACATGTATAATTTAATTTTTAAAAAGAAGTTCAGGCCACCTTTAAACTGATCTGCTAAATGCTGCGTATGAGAGATACTGCATGTCTAATATTACTATGTTCTGCTGAAAACCTATAAAAGGCTTAGGAAGAGACAGAGGGGATGCAGTATCAAAATAAAAGTTTAAGTAGTAATTTAAAGTCCTGTAATTTGTTTAAAGTAACCCTGCTTTCGTCGAGGGATTACACACTAAATATATTAACATTAGTTTCATGAATGTTAAACCGAAGCAAACGATTCTGTTTAAAGCAATTGGCATAACTTTAAATCAATTCCTCTGCTTCTAAAGCAAAAAATGTTGAGACGCTGTAATAACAGACGGTAGCTATTCGAGCCCAGAAACACCTCAGCTTGTTTTAAACTGGTTTACAAAGGCAGATTCCTCAATGTTCAGAACTGTTTGCTAAATTTCTGCTACCCAATGCCTCAGACCCCACCCACTCTTTGGTCTCCAGTCATCTCTTCTTTGACCTTTACCCAACTCCCTTGCTTGCATTCACCTCTTCTCCGGATTGTCTCCATTTACTAATGGATCCAAAATAGTCCAGGTTAATTTCTTATCACTTCCTCAAGCTCTTAAACATCCTCCACCAATAGATCTTTTATGCTCATAACATGCTTGATATTCAGTAACAGCCACACGCTTGAAATAATCTTGTCTCCTCTAATTGCTTCTCATTTATTTTACAGTTGAACAATGGACCAAATCAGTGCTCATGCTGGTCTGACCTTCGTGCTTAATACTACCACTTTGCTACGTCTAATTATTTGTCATTCTAATATGACAAATGGGCCATTACCAAGATTTTCGTGAATGCCAATGGCAGGATCCCCTATCATCCTAGGCTTTGAAACCTGGATAGCAGCACTTACCTAGCATCTGTATATACAAGGTTTTCTGATAATTGCCTTTTCCTCCCTAACAATTTTTGACCAACTGCTTGCCCTAACGGTGCATTTCCCTTCATCTTCCCTCACTCTTACAGGGATGAGCCACAAAACCAAAAACTAGCACTTTAGTTGAAAGATGTTTTAAGTTCTTTGCAAAAAGCAACGAGAAGTTCTGTAGCACCTTAGAGACATGCGGCTATGTCTAAACTGCACTTCTCTTGTACAAAAGCCTATGCAAATGAAGCACGGATCAGCATATTTCCACGCCTCGTTTGCATAATTAATTAGGGGCCGTTTTTGCACAAAAAACCCTAATTTTTTTTCAGGAAGAATGGCTCTTGTGCAAGAAGGACTTTTTGCAAAAAAAGGAGCCATCTACAATCCGATATTTCTTAACGTGGAGAAATAGGGAAAGGTATCATCTCATACCAATCTTATGGCACTTAAACACTTCACTACAAACAGATCGTCAATATATGTGCATTGATCTCTTTTGTGTGATCTTGAATGCTTCAGCATCTTAAATATCACAAAGAGTGTGTGACAAAGCATGAACCCCATCAATCCAAATGAGAAATGTCATGCCATCCTGGAGATATACAATGTCCATAACATAGTAAAAATATCAATAAAAAGCACTTGCAGTTTGTCTCTCTTTTCTAAACAACGCTCCAAAACATTTTTTCAACAAGAATGCAAAAAAGTACTGGTAGAACACGGTCAAAGTGGGAGGATGTAACTAGGTGGAGTCTTGCAGGGGTGTGTCATGTGTCCACAACTATTCAATATTTCATTAGTGCAATTAAGGACCGGGGAATGCGTTTATAAAATTTGCAGGTAATGCCAAGCTAGGACAGGTTACGAGCACTTTGGAGGACAAAATTAGACTGCAAAAATATCTTGACAAATTGAAGAACTGATGTGAATTCAACAAGATTAATTTAAATAAAGATGAGTACAAAGTACTTTACTTAGGAAAGGAAAAAAATCAAATGCACAACTACAAATGGGGTACAACTGAATAAGCAGCAGGACTGCTGAAAAGGACATGCAGATTATAATGCATCACAAATTGAATATGAGCTAACCATAGCATATCTCATTCTAGGGTGTATTAACAGGAATGTCAGATGTTAAGACACGGGAGGTGACTTTCCTGAGCTAACTGGCTTTGGTGAGGCCTCAGGCTGCAGAATGGTGTCCAATTCTGGACACTACACTCTAACAAAGATGTGGATAAACTGGAGAGAGCCCAGGCGAGAGTGAGGAAAGTTAGAAAAGATTTTTTAAAATCTGATTTACGAGGAAGGGATATAAAAAACTTGACATGTTTAGCCTCGAGCAAAGACCACTCAAAGGGTACGTGATAAATCTTCAAATATATCAAGGGCTTTTATAAAGACTATTGTGATCAATTGGCCTCCACACCCACTGAAGATAGGATAAGTAATAATGGGCTTAATCTACAGGAAGGGAGATTTAGATTCTTTCAGTGCTATACATCTATGAATTTATGTCATAGCTTGAATATGCATTAGTATTTAGAGAGAGGAAAAAATTAGAAGGGCCTGGGAGTTTACTATATTGGAAAAAAAAAACCCAAAGATTTACAGGAATAACATTCAGGTTGTGCAGAAATCCATCCCATCCCACTGTACTGTTGGACAAAATATATTCTAAAAATTAAAAACACACAGCATCTGCTGTGCATTACTTTAAAATAAATGTCTTACCCCTGAAGAAATTTAAGCAGCATTAAATTACATAAGCAAACCTCTTGCAGTATTTTGTGTATTTGACAAGCCAGACCACTGAAATGCTACTCTCTGGTAAGCTGTTTAAGGAGCTAAACAAGGGGTTCTCATACTTTTTTTTTTTTTTTTGCTGGGGCCCCCTTTGAAAATATTTCAGGCTGTGATGATCCCCCTCAACAAGTGATAACCACATACCCCACACTCTTACTTCTGTGCTGCTGTTGGTAGCAGTGCCATCTTCAGAGTTGGGTGCTTGGTCAGCAGCTGCCACTCTCATGTCTCCCCTACAATAATCTTACAACTCCCTTTTGGATCAGGATCTCCAGCTGGAGAAACGCTTAAATAAACTAACCAGGTTACTACAGGGGATTGAAGGTCAAATTGATTCCTGTAGTAACTCATGTGAAATCAGTGGAATGACATCATGGACTAAACTGGCCCTGAATACCTAACTTACTCAGTCAATTCATTTCTTCTCATTTTACTACCGTATTTTCCGGCGTATAGGGCGACTGGGCGTATAAGACGACCCCCTATCTTTTTAATTAAAAGATAGGGTTTCATCTTATACCCCAGCGCCCCTCCGCCTCCTTTGCTCCCGGTGTCCCTGGTCTGCTGGAGATGGTCCCCAGCAGACCAGAGGCACCGGGAGCAAAGCCGCCAGGAGCGCCTGGGCTGCCCCCCCCCCCCCCCCCGCCGGAGCCCCTCCGCGGCTTTGAAAGCCTCGGGGGAAGCCGGCGGCGGGGCATCCCAGGCGCGCATAGGCTGCCCCCCCCTCCGGAGCCCCTCCGGAGCCCCTCCGCGCCGCCGCGGAGGGGCTCCGGAGGGGGGGCAGCCCATGCGCGCCTGGGATGCCCCGCCGCCGGCTTCCCCCGAGGCTTTCAAAGCCGCGGAGGGGCTCCGGCGGGGGGGCAGCCCATGCGCGCCTGGGATGCCCCGCCGCCGGCTTCCCCCGAGGCTTTCAAAGCCGCGGAGGGGCTCCGGCGGGGGGGCAGCCCATGCGCGCCTAGGATGCCCCGCCGCCGGCTTGCCGCGCAGGGGCTCCGGCGGCGGGGCATCCGGCGTACAAGACGACCCCCGATTTTTGGGGGATGTTTTTTAACTTCAGAGGTCGTCTTGTACGCCGGAATATACGGTATATTTCTTCCATGACATAAGACATAGATTTCTGACACTGGTTTACTTAAGACAGTTATCAGAGCACTGGTTTAACATCATAAGAGAACAAGTTTTAATATAAGGAAGCAAACTTTTAAAATTATATCTGAACTATTTAGAAATTAGGAACTCACACTGAAACAGCTCCTCAGATGGGAGCTTCCACAATATTCCCACTTGAAGTCTATAGAAGTTTTACTTGAGTAAGGATTGTAGGATTAAGCCCTCACTGTAGTAATGTTAACTATTTTCTTTCCACACTTTTTTTTTACTATGTTTAACCACTTCCTTCCAATATAACCTGAAAAACACAGTTTGTTACCATATTCCTTCAGAACAACCCCATCTGAAGGTTTAGGCACCATTCCCAACTGGGATCTCAAAACATTGGACCCAGCCTTTAGAGTAGGGGTGGGGAACCTAAGGCCCTGGCTTGCCTGAATCCGGCCCCCAAGGCTCAGGGCCCTCTCCAGCATGGGGGACCATGCACTGGCACTTCAGTGCCCCCCTCTGGTTCATCATGGGGCTGGAGCACACAAGATTGACTAGCCTGGGCCCTCTTGACTCTGGTGTGTGAGGGGAACATGGGGAGTGTCTTTCTCCTTCTCAGTCAGGGGCCACATCAATAAGGACTTGGAGGGTTTTTTGCTTCCCACTTGTGTGCGCCCCCCCCCCCCGACTGATTCTTCTGTCAATCAGCGGCTCTCCACTCAAAAAAGTTCCCACTCCTGCTTTAGAGCTTAGCAAATGCGATGCACAACCACCACTCGTGTTAATAATTCCAACCCACCCCACACAGCAGTGTTTACCGAAGTTTTGACAGCAGAGCCCCCGCTTCAAGAAAATGAAACCAATCATATCACAGCAGCTCTGTTGTTAAAGGCGTATGTGTTTTAGTTTACACAACTTCTGTAAACCCTCTCACCTATGGCTAATATTTCATGCACATTCCCCCTCACTTTGAGAAACACTAATATAGTATAATTCATTGTGTGATGGTTCCGCTCCTCTCTTACATGCTTTGATGAGCAGTGAAATAATATTTCAAGTGTGACCACTGTTAGCTATCATCTAAATCCCAATTAGCACCCGTTGAAGTGATTAAGGAAGTTTACACTTCAGAGCTATTATTTCAGGCTCTCTGTAAACTCAGGCACGTGCTTCTGCATTGCTGATACCCATCTCATACTTTGAAAGGTCTCTTTACACCCATAACAGCTAATGACTTTCAGTTTTCATTTTGAAAACAGACTCAAGAGAACAACTGAGATCTGCTTGTGCCCTCTGGATAGTCTTTTGCAATCACCCTAAAGGAAGGGGAAATAACTTGCTGCATGGGAAACACTATCCCACAAAATCTTAGTATGCTACATTTATAGACCAAGATTTGGAGACAGTTTTTCTCAAGCTGCCAGAGCTAGCTCTACATCATTGAATCATTTTTAAGAGAACTTATGACAATGAACAGTAACCGAAAACCTCTTGAGCAATAGTTTAAAAAGACCTACTAGCATCTAGAATGAGCAGTGTGGTTAGTTCACCATATCATGCCACTAATAGATACAAATCTCTCTATATGTTAAAAAAAAAAAAAACCCTTTTCTTGCAGGACAACAGAATAACATCACATCACTCTGCATCCCGCCTGCCTCCACCATCCCTCCCTCCTTTCCCCAGGGCTCAGCTGCTTTGCAGGGCCTGAGGAGGTGCCGGAGCAGGCCCCCCTCCCCTGGTGCTCGGGGGAGGGGGGCTCCACATAGCCTTTTCCCTCCCCCCTCCTCTGTGCTCGGGGGCAAAGCTACATGCCATGCGGCCCCACAAGCCATGCAGCCTGGGAACCACGTGGCCTTTCCCCTCCCCGGTGTTCCACGTGGCCTCGGACCCTCCTGGGGAAGAGAACCTCAACCTGGACCAGATGGCCGGAGCAAGAGGGCCATGCCAGGCCAGCCTCAGCCCAATCTCCAGTAGCTGGAGTGAGAGAGCTGGAGCCAGCTTCGGCCAGGAGCAATCCCGCCCTTGGTGGCTGGGAGTGGGGGGAGGGGAAGGGAAGGAGGAGGGAGCTGGGGCTAGGGTTGGCCTGGCCTCAGGGATGGCCCAGTGGCCTGTGGAAGATAGGGCTGGCTGACTATACCCAGAGAGGGAGGTGGGCGAGTGTAGCAAGCAGGGGGCCCTAGTAAAGCCTGAAAATATAAACAGATGAAAAGTAAATGCCAGTTTTACAAATCAAATCAGCATGGGAAATGAACTAAATACTGCACGTACCTCTGGTAAAATGAATTGTTCTACAGGTTTATACCATAGTCTGTTAACTTGCACTCCACAGCTAGGTGGGCTAAAACGAGCACTGAAGAGAGCTTCCTGTGTTCAAAATAAAGAAAGGCAAATAAAAATAAGAAACTTACATTCTTAAATCACAAGGGCTGTAAACATGATGCTAACCTACATTTTCTTAAATGGATCACAACAGAAAGGACAAACCTCTTAAAGCAACCCACAGTATGTTCTCTTTCAAACAATGTTACCCATTTTTCATGTAGTAATAGCCCTTAAAACTAACTAGTATTTTGTTTTGCATTCCAGCCCCCCCCCTCCAAATATAGAGCTGAAAAGACGTACTGAACTGACAATCTTGCAGAAGGAAACAAAACATGACGTGGTAATGCAACTTTTCCCCTATACCATACTATCCCATTAAAATATCTCATTCCTGAGCTACATGGCTCATGTCTGAGAGGATCTCTCAGTCTCCAGGCTTCACCCCTGTGCTGAAATAACTCCATACACCGGGGTGGGGAACCTTTTTTGGGTTAGGAGCTGCTGACCCACAGAAAAATCAGTTGGGGACCACACACAAGAGAGAAGCACTTGAGTGAGAAGCAGAAAGACACTCTTCACGTTCTACTTGCAAAACAGAACCTACGGAGGCCCCGACTAGTCGATCTTGTGTGCTCCAGCCCTACAGCCATGGGGGGAAATCGAGTGCCAGTGTGGGCTCCCCAATGGTGCGTAGAGAGCCCTGAGCCTTGGGGGCCAGATACAGACAAGCCGAGGGCCACAACCGGTCCCCAGGACTTAGGTTTCCCACCTCTGACTTATGCCAATTCTTCTTATGAAAGTTGCTGATTGTCAGGAACTGACCTGAAAGTGGCAACTTACATCACATATACCAATAAACAGTTTTCAAATGATAGCTAGCAAGCGAGTGGGCTGTTGGGACTAAGGATGTTAAATATCAATTAATTTACTAGTCAAGTAGTCGATGGAATTTCAATCAACTACTCAACTAGTTGATAGGCACTTCCACATTCCTCCTTTGAAATGTACAGAAGTCCCCAGCAGGGGCTCTTGTGCATTACAAAGTGGAAGTGCTCTCAGGGAGCCTGGGTCAGCAGGGGATCCTGGGCTCCATGCTGTGCTGCTGCTCTGAAATGCCATTCGGAGCCCCGGGTCTGATCCTGGGCTCCGTGCGGCATTTCCGTTGACCCCGGGCTCCACGAAAACGCCGCTGCGGCAGCAGCGCACAACTGATCCCGGGTCAGCTGTGTGGCGCTGCCCTTTGAAATACCACCTCGGCGTTTCAAAACAGTGCCTCATGGAGCCCGGGGTCAGCTCTGTGATGCGCTGCTTTGAAACGCCGCCATGGCATTTCAAAGTAGCAGCACCGCATGGAGCCTGAGTACAGGCTCCATGAGGCGCTGACGCTTTGAAGTACTCCCCTCTTTCTCCTTCCTTTGCTGCCTCTATTTGATAGAGGCAGTGTGGGGAGGGGAGAGGAAATCGACTAGTCCTTAACATCCTTAGTTCGGTCTATTTCCTTCACTTCCTCTACACACCAAACATTAAGTCCCAAAATGTCCAAGTATCAAATTGAGGCATCTGGCTAGCTTCTTTCTTTCCTCCTTTCTCCCCCTACCCCTTTCCTCTTTTTCACATCCCTAACCCACAGAAACTAGCATATCCTTTGAATTTTTTGCTACAACAGCTTTATGCAAGAATTTTATAGATTCCCCCCCCCCCCTTTTTTGCATTACATGTAAAACTAAGTCTCTGAGGGGTAGCCAAATTAGTCTGTATCTGTTAGTCTCTAAGGTACCACAGGACTCCTAGTTGTTTTTATAGAAAACTAAGTTGCAGCAAAAAGACTACAGTATATTCTCTTCGCTCAGAGATCTGCTTCATCTCTATCACTACAGAGTTAGCTTTCCACTGCCAAATAAACTGGAGTCCCACAGAGCTCACATCACTGATTTTATGGTGAATCAAGTTCAGGACTGGTGAAAGCTATCCATCATATGATTAGGTTGCCAGAAGAAGTTGCTCTCCTAACAGCACCTTTCCATATTCACTTTGATAGGGAAGGACTGTTAACTCACTTCTCACACTTTCACCAAAATGGCATATTACACAGTGTCCTAGAAAGTCTATTTAATGTTGAATAGTTTGTCATTATAAGCATGATACTGATGTGCATCTACCTCTCATTTAGCTAAACAAAATCAATTCAGATGAAATGTATACTGGGGCCCTTTGCGAGAGTAGAATTTTTATGGGGAAAATCTGCAGGTGGTTGTTGAACATGGTGATAGAACTGACAAATTTTAAAAAAATCTGTGATTTTCTATGTGGGATGTATTGTTCTGACTTCTCCCCCTGCCCATAACTTGGGAATGGCATGCCCAAGAAATTTTGCTTGCTGTGCTGATTGCACAAAGTGTTATAAATAAGGCTGAGATTTTGTCATAGATATTTTTAGTACTAGTTACGGACAGGACAAGGGCAATAACGAATATCCATGAGGAGTTGCTGGGCAGCTGCGGGCGTTAGCTGGGAGCATCTGTGTACCTTTCCCCTGGGCCTGGGAGCTGCAAAGTTGCCCCCACCTATAGTGACTGAGAGCCCCAAGAGCCCATGGCTGTGAGATTCCTTGCAGATTCCAGCCATTGTGGGCAGCAGCAGGGCTCTGCAGCTCCGAGATGCCTGCAGACTGAAATCATGCAGGTCTTTGGAAATCAGATTCTGTGACTTACACAACCTGCATGACAAAATCGTGGCCTCAGTTATAGGATGCATTTGATCTGAACCTATGAGAAATCCACAAAGTTTATAAAACCGACATGCCATCAGACCTGGAGTTTAGGAAGTCTTTATACTTTTGGATTATACCAGCATCATTAGAATCCACTGTGAAGAAAAAGGTAATCTTTAAGAGAAGACAGGCCAATAGCCTGTGCAGTGATAAGATGGCAGATATGGAAGGGGGAAAAAAGGAGGCCAAAAGAAGTATTGCAACAACTACATATTTGGCCTGCGATGAGCTATGTAACTAGCTACGAAAATATGAAGGAGAAAAGACCAGCTGGAAACTCATTAAGGCAAGAGAAGAAAATGGTGAAAGATGTGAACAAGTTTGCTTATATTAGAAATGAGAATGGTATTTGCATACAAATTGATGAACCAATCAACAACGTCTGGAGTGATTTTTTTGGGGGGGAGATGAATAAAGAGAACTTGAGAGAAACTTACAACATTTAAGCTGAACCAGTGGGGACAGACAGTTACAATAGGAAGAGGTTATAAAGGCATTCAGAAAATTAGAAAGGAAAAAGCACTTGGGCTTGATAAAGTACCAATGGATGTGCTTAAGTCTTTAGGCAGAGAAGGCGTCATGTATTTTACAAGTCTGTTCAATGGTATTCGTAAGAAAATGTCAGATGAATGATGTAAATGCTTTGCAATGCTCATTTTTAAACAGAAAGGAGACATTAGAGTGTATGCTCATTATCATCCAATTAAAGTGATGTACATGCTCTGAAAGTACAGGAGATTACCACGTAAAAGTAACTGCCTTGAACAGTTGAAATTTGGAAGGGCGAGTATGGATTTATACCAAGAAGGATCATCAATGATGCCATATTTTTGCAGTATGAGTCTTCCTGGAGAAGTCTAGAGACAAGAGATAGCCTTGGGTATAGTCTTTGTGGACTTGGAGTTCACTCACGTGCCAAAAGAATTAGTTTGGTGGAGTGTGAGATGTGCCAGAGGATGTGTCCATTTTCTTCAGGATATGTATGATAGAGCGACTACTGCAGTCAAAGCAAATTGAACTACATACTAGAGAATTTTCAGTCAACGTGGCCCGTAAATGGGGTCAGCACTGAGCCTTTTTTTTGTTTGTTTGTGGCTCCAAGGGTGCAACATGTAATAACATACAAAGGGGAGCTGCCTCAGAATATGCTGTTCATGGATGACCGACACATGCAGAAGATTGTGATACCCTGAAAACAAAGGGTAGTAACATAGGAGCAGGCAGGACATAGAACACTGGTAAGGACTAAGGAATTGACCACTGAGGGAGTAGGACCAACCATAAAGGGTATTACGGGCAGAGGTCTTAGAAGAGTGAAAGAATTTAAATACCTAGAATCAATGAATGTTGCTGACAGTGGTACCCTCCTGAGCGATGCCCAGCATTGTACTAAAGCTGCTTGGTGCACATGGCAGGAGCTGACCCCGATTCTGTGTGATAAAAAGATACCAATAAAGTTAAAATGGCAGACTGTATAAAACTGTAATCTGACCTCTCCTACTCCACCAGAGACCTGACCAGCCACAAGAAATCAATTTGCTAGGGAAATGAAGATGATGAGATGGTCAAATGGTTGGCGATTCCATGGTAGGAAACAAAATAAAGTTGAGAGTCCAATGTTTGTTCCCATCTGAAGACAAGGTGAAAGAGGCCAGGCTAGCCTGGTGTCAGTTATATTGGTAAGATGTCCCTTGAAATGACCATGGATGGAAGACAACAAAAGAGGAGGCCAAAGACTTAGTACAAGGACCAGCTATCAGAGGACCTTAGAGAGACCAATTTACATGACAGACAGGGTTTTGGAAGAAGGCTATAAAAGATGTCGTCCCAGAATAGGGAAGTGGAAATAAGGAAAATGACAATGACTACACGTGACCTAAAGTCTGGAGTCCATAACAGAGCTGGAAAACTATATGGAGTAATTATACTCATTATGTGTTAAACTATAACCATGCATGACAATACTTAGCTGTCTAGATAGAGAGTGGATGAGACTACAAAACAAGAATTACTAGCTTTACTGTATTTTCTTGCTTTCAAACATTCAAAAGGTGGTGATTTTTGTTTGCATATACACAAGTCTTAAGTCACTGATAAACTTTCCTAACCTTAATTTCAACTAAAGCAGTTTTATCTTGGAATTAAAAAGAACATTTCATCGAGAAGCATTTCTGTTAAAACACATTACTAATCTGAAAAATAGTTACATTTATACAGAAAAAATATTTTAACATTTAATGTTTGTAAATCCCCCTTTTTAACATTCTCTAGTGAAAAATAAGATTTATAGTTATTCAGCTGACAGTTTTTAAAGATTGCAGCGGGAAAGAAAATTCTCTCTTATTAATGTAGGTAGGTGAAATCATTAATTTACTAGGTCATTAACACATACATCTGCGTGTCTCCAATTCACAATAGAAAGAAAAAATGTGCATTGGTAAGATAGCTGTAATATTGTACCTCCTGTTCTGCCTGGTACAGTTTTACAGTGATATTCCTCTGGAATCCCACATCATCAGCATCATAGAATACACCAAGACTGGTAATGACGATAGGGTAAAGAACTCGAAAATTCACACTGACAATGCGGTCTTCAGAAAGCACTGAAGGTGTATCCTCAGGGAGATTGAATGCTTCAATCTCTTGATTCAAAACTGTATTAAAAAAAAGAATGAGGATTATAGCAGTCATGTGAGCAGATTTATCATTCTGGAATTGGGTACAGTAATTCCTCATTTAACACTATAGATAAGTTTCAGAAAATGATCGTGTTAAGTGAAAACATGTTATGGGGGGGGGTGTCAATTTTCCCACTGAAAATAATGGAAAAGGTGGGGGTTGCGTTTCAAGCGGTGGTGTCTGTTGGGATCAGGACATAAGGTTGGGGGAGAAAGGGGACTGTGTTACATCAGGTAGGGGAGGTGTTTGGCTCTGGGGAAGGGAAGGGAAGGAAAGGGGTGGGGATTGAGTTGGGAGTATGCCCCTATGATGGGTCTGTGGCGAGCCCTCCACCACTTTGCAGGGAGGCAGGGGAAGCCCTGCACAGCCGCCAGCAATGGGCCGGCTGGAGAAATCGTGTTATTCCGGGGATGGTCATGTAATTCAAAAAATGTTCCCTAAAAAAAAAAATCATGCTATAGTGAAAACGTGTTAAGCGGGCACGTGTTAAATGAGGAATTATTGTATAGATGGGAATGTCTGATGAATAATTAGCATAGCTGATCAAGTGCACAAAGGTAATCAAATTACAGAAAAAAGATGACTGCACATCACTGTAAGGAGAAGCTTAGAATTGTTTAGTAGCCTGTTGGTTACCAGTCTATGTAAGTCAGTGCCTGAGCATGCAAAGGGAACTGAATGGAAGCACACACTCATATATAACACCTTATTCTACTAATGAGGACAGCTGTTTTATTCAGTCTCCTTCAGAAATGTGATTTATCTTTGGGAGGCTGAATGGCAAGGACTGTTGCTTAATTGGAACCAAATTAGCAGACTTTGCATTTAAGGTGACTCATTCCTAAGTGCCAAGTATTTTTCTACCAGGAGTTGAGATCACAGTATTGAAATTTTAACATAATAGTTGCAAATATTCAAAAGAGGAAAAATGGAAGGCAGGAAATATAATTTTACTTATGTATTTATTCATGGTGATGTTTCAAGTATTTTCTGACACATATTAAACAATTGCCTTTTCTCCTACGGACAAATTCTAGAAACATTATCAGATATAGTACTCATTTCTACTGAAGTGAACTCACATGGTCTTGTGGCCAAGATGCAGGACCTGGATGATCTGGGTTCAGTATTCAGCTCTAACACAACACACACTTGTGCAACCTTGAACAAGTCACTTAATACTCTCGGACTCAGTTCCATGTCTGTAAGACAGGAACAATAGTCCCTACATGACAGAAATGTTGAGAAGGTAAATTAATTGGGGGAGATTTTCAGAGGCACAAAGGGTATCCAACACTCATGAAAGTCAATGGTCTGTGCTATGTACTTGGAAAATCTCCCCCATAAGTGTCTGTATATGGTGCTCATAGGTGGGCTATATAAGTGTCTCCATAGAGAGTACGCGCTATGTCCAATAGTATTTGCAGGATCGGGCCCTTACTTAGAATAGTCACTAAACTATCAGTGTGTTGCATCACAGAGGGTTCTGTTTAATATAATATAGCAGTGTAGAAGATTCATCATTCATACCTGGGTTAGTAATGTTCAGAAGTTTGCAGGAGTAAGGATCTTCTCTGTCCTCCACCGGCACAGTACAGCCATGAGCACCTATTATAAACTTCACAAGGACACTAAAATAATTTGTTTTTATTAACCCCAGTAATTTATTAACATCTCAATACAAAGATCTCTCCTATAGTCTAAACTTTCTGATCCCATTAAAACATAAAATTGTATTTAAACAATTGCATTTAGATATTCTTGACAATCTATTTATTTTTAGTGCATTAGCTGTACAAATCTCCAATGAAACACTGTATCAATACACACAAACAGCCAGGTGCTATTATTTGAAGAGGATTAGTAGTTCAATTTAAAAAAATAGTTAACTAAGAAGCTAGTCACATCAGGCAGAATGAGGAATTGCCTATTATCAGTTGTTTTATTGCTCATTTTATTAAATAACAGGATATATCTGCAAGTTCTGTAACTATTAAAACATCCATCTCATTTTAGATATTCCAATCGTGAGGAACAAGCAATTCAATATAGAAAATAGAAACCTACTTCAATGCAATTTTAAGGTTCAGAGTTCAATTCCAAAACGGAAGGGAAATTCAAAATTATAGCTCCCTTGGCAAGCATGATCCTCTCTTGCTGTGCTCAAGTATTCTCTGCTAAACAGCTTGCTACACTGAGTGGTCATGTAACGTACACATTTTTGTAATGAAGCATAAGGTAAGCTTACAGTGGAAAACATGACAGCACTTCCCGATTTTGATGTGATTAAAACTCTGACCCTTGATGTTGCATTAGCACTGAAAGTTGCTAATTTCTTCCTTTGACTCACAGTAAAACACCCAAACACTGCATGAAACCTTAGTAAGGGCTCAATCTTGCAAGGAACCAAAGGCCATTTGTTCCGAGAGATACATAACTTCAGGGCCTATGACTTAAAGCCCCTAGAATCATAGAACTGGAAAAGACCTCAGGAGGTCTTTGAGTCCAACCCTCTGCTAAATCAGGACCAACCCCAACTAAATCATCCCAGCCAGGGCTTTGTCAAGCTGGGACTTAAAAACCTCTAGGGATGGAGATTCCACTACCTAGGTAACCCATTCCAGTGCTTCACCACCCACCTAGTGAAAGAGTATTTCCTAATATCCAACCTAATCTATATCTGTAAGTGAATGATCACAACAAACATGGGAAATGTGGTTATTTGGCTGTATACAAACAACTTCAAAAACAGGGATTTCAATAAACAGCCTTTTAATGAACAGAGATTAGTACTTTGATATAGCTTTAAACCCTCAACCAAAATAGCTTTGTTGCACATGCTCTGCAATAAATCCTTACTATTGTTTTATCATGCTACCACATTTCTCCTGACATCGAAAAAGAACAAAGTTGACATGGATGCTAATTACTACAACTTAAAAAGAAATCCACTTATGTCATCCAATTACACCAAACAACACTGTGAGCATTTCTTAATGGATGAAAAACCACTTTTGCACACCTTCAAGTAACAAATTTTAATTGCATTCAAAATATCCATTTCAACCCAGACTGCATATGACTTTTATAACATTTTAAGGAATTAAGAAAGTGTCCTGTCAGCCATAATAAAAAGTGTTTGCAAGCATGAGGCCATATGGGATTTTTTTTCCAAAATAAAGGTTAAGAAACAAACAACGTTTACTCATTTTGCTTCTAGTTTCTCACTCAGCCCAAATACGATACAAAATGTTGGTAGTTTACCGAGGGCCCAGTGCTGGATGTTGTTTCAAGTGCTTCAACCAAGTGTTCCTTATAACGTTCCGCAGCTCATGATTGTGTCGAGCTGATAATACACCAACAATAACATCGTAATGTTTCAGTTCCCACTGAGGAAAGAAAGCCAGGGGACCTAGGAGTTTAAAACAACAATTTACTATAGAAATATAATCCCACATGTCTGAGCTGTAAACTAATTAAAAACACATCAAAAGTAAGTGTATTTAGTGTCCTCAGCATTAAAAAACAGAAACAACATTTGTGTTATGTTGTCAAAACCCTGGAAGATGCTCTCAACATGCAGCAACTACCATAACACAACTGTGAAATTATTACTGGAGAGAATGGAGAAAATGACTGCTGGTAAACTAAAGTAACAAAGTGCATGACACCTTCAAAGCAAACAAAAGAAAACCCCTTTGTTGGCTGAATGATGAGAGCGCCAATTATGTGAGAGCCTGGCTGCATTCTGAGCAAGCTGCTCCATGAAAGCACATCACAGCTGTTCTCATTTTGTATTGGCTACCAAAAACCTTTTGGGTGAAATTTAAGGTGCTGCTTACAATCTGCAAAATCCTAAATAGCCTGGCCTCAGCTAACCTCATGAGCAGCCTTTTCTTCTCTGACCTACCACAAAACCTGGCGTCTGACCATTCTTGGCATTGGGCTTTCACCACTACACTATTCTACCAACAGATATCCACTTAACCTGAGCGTGATCACACTCAGAGTGTTAAGAAGCATGTCTTTGGGCATTCTGGCCTAATTTCCATTGCCATTTAGTTTATTGGCAGGGCCTTCCCTAGTCTCTTGTAAAGTTGTGAGAGTGGGGAAAAGTGTTGGGGGCATTATCTTCCAATAGATGGTAAATGTTTTGCCTTAATCAGCTGTGGACGTGAGTTGTCCCAATAGATATGAGCAATGGGTTTCATTATAAATGCTAATAATAAATAACATTTAGTTCTTGCTAAGCATTGTTTTTAAAATATAGAGATTACAAAAATCATACTTCCTTTACTGTGAGAGTTTAACTAGAGAAAAACCTGAAAAGTACTGCTCAGAACCCAACACCAATCAGGGACATCTTTAATCTGGATCTGCACTGTTTGGCTTATTCAGCCATTCTAATGCTGAATGAGACAGGTTTATATTTAGCTGGAATGAGGGATCACTTTCATCTCACTCTCCTTAATCCCAGACCTGAACCAAACAATTTAAATAAAAAGAACTCTGGAACTCAATGGGTTTAACACAACTACTGCAAACATTAAAGACAAGGTCTAGCACAAAAGATCTAAATTTCAGCGCAACTAAAAATATCTGCCAGTTACCCATTATAACCAGAGTATGCACTGTTATCTTCCAGATTCCTAGCCATTACACCACTGCCCTTATTAAAAAAAAGGGATGGAAATGTGAGCGTTGACAACTGAACACATGGTACCTGGGAATTAAGTGGAAGAGAAGTAAAATAAAATTTCTGAAAATCATACAGAGTGCTCACTCTATCTTTGTAGAATTTTACAGTAAGGGACACAATATTAGTTTTTGAAGTACTTCCGTAAGTTGTTTAACATGGATGTTTCCAGCACACTTTCAATCTTCACATGCCATTGATAGAAAGTTGTTAGTTTAATTGAAAGAATGTACATAACCTAGGAACTTAATCAGAAGGGTTAAAAAAATCCCTGAAAATATTTTCTTTCTACACAGACTAGCATTTCTCTGTCTCCTCAGGAGCCTGCATGTTTTCCACTAATGCTTATTGTTATGGATCTTATCCACCATATATCTGAGAAAGTTTGTCTGTGAGTGAGCTAGCAAATCCATCCATCCATCCGTTTAAGAACTCCTCCTAAAAGGTCAGAGCTAGGACCACCAAATTTGGTATGCAGCTTCCTCTTATCATAATGTAAGGCAAGGTCAGGGTTTGGTTGTGCCAGGATAATGGGATATGCTTGGAATGTGATTGTTTTTCATAATATGGAAATGTAGGGGGCTGCTAGCAGGGACAGTTATTGTGTAATGACCACAGGGAGGCAGCAAGGGACCAGATATGGGGTCTGTGACAGCTATAACCCCACGGGGGTGAGGGTGGAGATAAGCGTCTTGCCCCCTCCCCTCCAACCAGCATGGCCCCTTGCAATATCAGAAGTAGCTCCCATTTCCTCTTGCAATTCCTACTCTTCCCCCTTTTTCTCATATATCTTCTCTTAGCTGGTTCTGCTCCATTTATTTCCTTATGCCTTATATAGCCTTGGCAGTCTTACACACATGCCATTCAGTGCATGGCAGTAATACTATCTCATGGGCAGCTGGACACCGTGTACCACAGACTGGACCCAAGGCCTTATTTATGCACACACTTGCACTGTTTTAACTAATGATGCATTCTTGAACTAGTTTAGTTAAATCACTGGAAAAGAAAATGTAGACTCTAAAGAGGCAAATATTAACTTAGCTTAATTTATTTCTCCCAATTTAAGATAACCAAACTGGCTATTTAATCCAAAATAATAGCATCTACTATTGTTCCCTGTAAGCTATGCGTTTATGTGACCACTTGGAAGAGACTCAAATGCTGCCCAGCTGTTTAGCAAAGTGCCCATAGTTAGGTTTTTAGTTTCAGTTGGTGGTGCACATTTGCCTATGCCTTAGTGCACTAAAATTTATTCTGCACATGGATGGATAAAATCTGCACATGGATGAAACGAAGTAAACTGAAAGATTTCAATGGTTACACAGTTACATGCACTCTCAGTGGGGGGTGGCATCCAGCTATCTGGGAGCTGGTGCGTGCTGGGAGCCAGCTTTTAAGCCAGCTCCCTGCTCATACCAACACCAGCCTGCCATCCCCAGCATGCCGGTCACCACCATCAGGGAGGTGTAACCATTTGGGTAACTGATAAGCATCTTATTGGCTACCCATTTAAAGAGCTACACTCTTACCTCCCTAGTGTCTACACAGGATTTTGCACCAATTAAATTAGTTTTAAAACTGCTGAAACTCTTTGATGTGGATACAATTTCTTAAAAAGCACTTCATAGAGGAAATTTATGTTCGAGAAAAGTACAGCTACATCACATCTGCCAAACCCTCATTTTGTAATTACATTTCCAGACTTATTTCTCCTTTTTTCCAAAATGCATCTGACTTATCCAGACACCAAGCAACATGAACTGTTAACACACTATACAGCTCAATTTCTAGAGGAAACCTCCATTCAAAGAGCAAAATAATCCCAGTGCAAATACCCTTACCACAGTGGAGTAACATTAGGGTGAACTTGGGTCAGTATGTTCTGACTGATCACTTTTACATTGCCTTTGACCCATGCTGCTGGCTAATTATGAGACTGCTGTGATGACAAAAGTTACTTAAATGCCAGCACACACACCAGTAATACAAGTTTATACCTCAGCTACCACAAAATACTTTTGAAACCAATTCAATTTTTGTTCATTCCAAGTAATCCAGGTGGTAAGTCATAAAGAGCAGCAGGCACAGGAAATAAAAATAAAAATAAATACTCAACAATAAAATGCAACAAGGCTCATTTTATCATACAGTACCGTATCATCTTATTAATTCACGTTTCAAAAGCTATTTCCAACTTTGTACATCCTCACTTCATTAATGTTCACAAAGCACTTTGAAGAACAAAAATCACAGAACAATAGATTCAGCGGTGTAGCTGTGTTAGCCTGTAACTGAAAAAAACAGCAAATAGTCCTGCAGCACGTTAGAGACTAACTAAACATGTAGATGGTATCCTGAGCTTTTGTGGGCACAACCCACTTCTTCTGAAGAGTGTTTTGCACACGAAAGCTCATAACATCATCTACATGTTGTGTTAGTCTAATAGCACTTGAAATACTATTTGTTGTTTAAGTTTTTCCTGTTACAGACTAATTCGGCTACCCCTCTGAAGCTTTTCTACATTTTTTGTTAGTCTCTAACGTGCTGCAGGACAATTTGCTGTTTTTAAAGTTTTTTCAGAACAACAGATATCAGAGATGAAAGAGGTCTCTTAGCTCATATTTTTTTCCTCTCTGCCAATGCAGGAATGTTTCCTACTGTGTGTTTCTAGATGCTTTCATGAGCTACTAAATATATATAATCCTTTCACTTACTGTGCAAGAGTGCTCTAAAATGCTGGAGTTTTCACTTTCCCCAGGAAACTATTCCATACCATAAAATATTTCATTTTTACACTTAACATGAGGGAAAATTTCCTATGTTTCTCTTTGCTCAGGTTCATTGATTTATTCTATAGGTTAAACAAGTTCTGCAAAATTCAGAATACATCCGGGAAAAATATTGTGCATTTACTTGACTACTAAAGGGCTGATCCTGCTGTCTGACACAGCACAAGTAGTCTTATGGGCTATTCGCTATGGTGAGCATAAAGGATAGTAACAGGAGCATTTGCAGGACTGATCGCTCCAAAACAGCAATACATTAATACCCAAATCATCAACAGTTTGACACTTAGGGGCAAATATTAGTCCTACTGAAATGAATGGAAGCTTCGCTGTTGCCTTGAAAGGAACTAGAGTTTGTCGTGGTAAGAGTAATTGATGTCTGGAAATGGAAATCCACAGCATGGAAATAAAATACTGTCTTCATATACAAATACTATATCATTTACCCTAATACTGTATTTGTGAAACTGTGAATCTCTCTTTCCTGGGTAGAATTTGACCTTTCCCACCCCCTCCAGGGATACAAGTCAGCACCAGAAATGAGGTGTGGGAGAAGATAGAAAGGAATCTCTCTTTCTTGCTGGATCACTTCCCCAGGGAAGTCATCAAATCTGAAATTATCTAATAAGAGCTAAATATGAATGATTAGTTTTACTACAACTTGTGAAAAAGTAGAGCAGTGAAAGTATAAATGGCTCAGTAACAGGATATGGAACTATAAACAGCCTATACTTATTCTCATGTGTAAATATTTTTCATCAACCCCTAAAGAACATTTATCTTTCTCTACAAGGACATTTCTCCACCTAGATAGATCATCTTTTGAAAACATTTACATCTGAAAGCTATGCTGAAAAGTGACTGTAAAAAAGGCCTCATGGGTTTACATGTTTCCTGCCTCTCCACAATTCCAGATCAAATTTTAAAAAAATGAGGGGGGGAGGGTGTCCCTGACAGAGAGTTCTGCAAGTTCAACCTCAGAACTGGAAAATAAAACTACTTTTTTCCTGCTTATGCATCAACATCTATGCCAAAACACACCCTCATTGACATCTACATAACTCTAGTGAGACTGTATCTGTTAGACAGGTGTTACTATCTGACTGTTTAATTTAGTGAACAATTTTCAGAGAAATGCCCAAGAAAGAAATAGACTACAGCTCATTCCTTCTTACTTCAGTAGGCTTTGCCTAGGCAATAGGAATTAGCAGTACTATAAGCATATTTTTGTTAATAAAATTAGCTATCATGACTCCAAATACAGCTCCAAGTAGATCAGCTGAGTAATAAAACACCACTTTTACTTAGTCACTTTTCAAAACAGAACATTTTAAAACTCCACAGCTAAGTTTCAGAAACTCACTAACAGGTAGTTTGGAAAGTTAGTAATGGTCACCAACATCTAACAATCACCATCAGCAGGGTAATCTCAGTGCCTGTTCTGACCGGGGATATCAGTGCAAACCCACTGTATATTAAGGGTGATACAAATCCTTGTTGGTTCTGATTATACAACAAAGTCCAAACAGAGCCTTGTCCTGCCTGAGCAACTGAAATCAAGCAGAATTTTGTCAGTGACTTGAATGGGAGCAGGATTTTAAATAAAGCCTTCAGGCCCAAACATGTTCAAGACTTAAGTGCTGCCGTGGCAGCAGTACGGTCATGGCACAGTGCTGGTAGAGAGCTTTCCTATCACTTGTAAACCACCTCCACAAGGGGAGTAGCTAACAGCACTGGAATCCTGTTTACACAGGTGCTTTACAGTGCTGAAACTTGCTGCGCTCATGGGGCGAGGTGGCTAATACCCCTGAGCTAGAAAATGATGGCACTGTTAACTTGCCAGTTTAGACACGTCCTTAGTCTGTGAAAAAAACATATTACTTTCTACTTTCCTGAACTATAATGAATTAGCTCACCTTAAAAATATGGGTACAAAATTATTCTTCTGTCCTACATAATTTTTCATTGTTTTCCTATCCACTTTAGCTTTTCTTGAATGTTTCTTCTGTAGATTATCTAACAACAAACAAGCTTTCTACTGTCTCCGCACTAAATCTATATATCAAATATTTTCAGGCAGCCTGCTTAGAATTTCTCAAATAATGTAATGCCTGAACAGCTGTGTTCCCAGCATGTGCTGCTTCACTCAATCATTTCAAGAGTTACACAACAATCAATCCTTCCCTAAAAGGGAAAAGGTGGTGATCTTTAATACAATCTGTCCGCTTTAGGGATGTAATACCCCATTTAAGAAGTTAACTGGTTAAATGTTACGTTTAACTGGTCAACCAGGATCCAGTGGATCCAGTTGGGCCGGAGCGGTGCGGTGGGGTGGGCCTGGCTGGGGAGTGGGTAGGGAGCTGCTTCAGCCCAGCTGGGCCAACCACACTGATGGCTGCCCAGTCCAGACCCAGCAGGGCTCCCAGTTAGAACTGCTTTCCCTGTGAGCATCACCTGGTAAGGGGGAAAAGGGTTAACACCCCGGCTACGTCTACACTGGCCCCTCTTCCGTAAGGGGCATGTAAATTTCAGCAGTCGTCGTAGGGAAATCCGCGGGGGATTTAAATATCCCCCGCGGCATTTAAATAAACATGGCCGCCGCTTTTTTCCGGCTTTTAAAAAAGCCGGAAAAGAGCGTCTAGACTGGCCCCGATCCTCCGGAAAAAGCGCCCTTTTCCGGAGGGTCTTATTCTTACTTTGAAGTAAGAATAAGACCCTCCGGAAAAGGGCGCTTTTTCCGGAGGATCGGGGCCAGTCTAGACGCTCTTTTCCGGCTTTTTTAAAAGCCGGAAAAAAGCGGCGGCCATGTTTATTTAAATGCCGCGGGGGATATTTAAATCCCCCGCGGATTTCCCTACGACGACTGCTGAAATTTACATGCCCCTTACGGAAGAGGGGCCAGTGTAGACGTAGCCCCCTAGTTTGCATGAATAGACTCACTCACCTAAGTCAATAGTAATAGAGAGATAGCCTTAGTCTGATCTTGCTAAAACAAAAGATGCTAATTACCTTAACCATTACAAAGATAGCTTCCCACTTATCACCCGATTCATTGACTCAAATAGCTATTCCCTCCCTCCCCCTCACCCCACTTTCTGTACTAAATCTGATTTGTCAGTTTTTTAATGTGTTCACTTTTTTCCACTGTATTCCTTTGGTCTATATGGTCATGCCAATTCTCTTCCAGAATATGATCTGAGGAAGTGGGTCTGGCCCATGAAAGCTCATCACCTATTAAACCATCTTGTTAGTTTTTAAAGTGCTGTATAGTTTTTCCTTTTGTTTCACCTAAGTCAAGTTACACATATGCTTAAGTGTTTTCAGGGTGGGAGCCTCACTGCTACCTCTCTCAACTCAAGGGACTAAGTCAATTTGTTGCTTGTATATAATCTAATGGCTATTTAGCATTTATTTTAACTGAAATAAATAGTTGTTGTCAGTGCTATGGCTGGCCAAACGCTCTGCAGTTGATTTGATCTTTCAATGTCTCCCAGCAGTCCTCAAATGAATGATTTGCAAGCCCCTCCAGGCTACTTGACCAGGTTGGCGGCTAGCAGCCCACCTTTGCGCTCGGCCGGCCTTACAGCCCCTCTCCCGGATTCTCCTGTGAGAAAGCTGGGAAAGGCTGAGCGGGAGGGGAGCGGGAACCCCGCCGACCCCAGAGCAAACGGGGCATGCACCTGTCCCTCCTGCCCCAGCCCGCCTCCTCGGGGTGGGTGCCTGACCCCTGATTCACCTCCACACGCCCCCTCCCCGGCTGGGGAGCGGCGCCTGCAGCCCTCCCGTGTCCCCGGGGGCGCTGCCCCGCCGCGGGCTGCCTACCTGCCGGCTGCTTCCCGGGGCCGCTGAGCAGCAGCCAGAGGTGCAGCGCGACCCCGACCGCGCACGGGCACAGCAGCACGAGCCACTTTCGCATTGGCCGCCGGCGCCTGCCCTGCCTCGCCCCGGGGCCGCGGGCTCGCCCGGGCGGGAGGCTGCCCCGCGCTCTCCCCGCAGCGCTGCGGGCCGCCGTGCCCGGCTCGCCCCGCCCGCCCGTCTGGCCGCCGGGAAGTGGAGTCCCGCCCGCAGAGCGGCGCCTCCCCTACTACAATCCCCACAATCCCCCAGCGCCGCGCCCGAGAGCCCCGGCCGCTCCCTTGGCCGGCGAGCTGCAGCCTGAAGCCTCCTTCGCTGCGGCTGCCAAAGGCGCGCAGCGTCCCCCGTGGCGGCGCCTCTTCCACTCACCGCGTGCAGGCCCAGATTTCCAGCAGGGCACCCACGCGAGAGCCGGGGTTCAGGAGAGGCAGCTCAAATGGAGGCAGCCCACGGCGCTAGGCACGTTGAAAAAAAATCTCAGCGAATGGTTCTTTCCTAGAGAGCTCACAGTCTGCCCACGCTGGGCTTTCAGCCCCTGGACAAACTCAGCCTTGACAAGATGTGCTCTGGGGGAAACTGCACCAGTGCAAACTTGACCAGGTTAGGAGCGAGCATAGGCAATGCCAGACCACCCGTAGGGGTGCCAGATGGTTTCAACAAAAATGCTTGACATTACATCACAATCTACATTACATCTTATTTAGAAAATACTATTTATATTTCTCAATTTGTTTCCCAAACAGAATGCTCAAATACTGGACTGTCCTGTTCAAAACCGGACACCTGGCAACCCTAACCACCATCCCTTTCCCTGGGTCTGCCATAATGCCTTACAAGTGAGGGCTAGGTTTCGTTTAGGGTTTTTTTTTGGGGGGGGGGGGGGGTGGAAAGATTGAGTGTATAAGAAATGGGACAGCTTTTTACCAACACTAATGTCCAAATAAACCCATCAGTCTTTAATGTGCTGACATAGATGAACATGACTACCCCTCCGAGACAAACCACATAAGCCTTTGAAAGCATTTAAAACATGCATTTGAAAACATGCTTTTTATCTGCTCGTATGCTTGGTGTTGGGTAAGAAATATGTCTAGTAAGGCAAAGGAAAAAGGGAGGCATTTAATTCAAAGTATAACATAGGTCAAGGTCAACTTTACTCAACCATGACAGGAGGTTAGAATGTAGCTCTTGAGCTCCAAGTACTGAAGGAATAGAGATTATCAGTGCCATTTTTTATTTTTATTATTTCCCAATGTAGACAACTGCTCTCAAGACAGTTAAATACCAAAGCGATATGACACTTAATACTGTAGGTAAAATAGATTCTATAAGGTGAAAACATCATATATAGACTACCTGTTTTTATTTACATATAATACCAAGAAAATCCTAATTGGTGGTATGGGCTCTGCCAATTATGCAACTTTCTCAACAACTTTCTTTACATGTTTCTCAAGCCCATCTGTAGAATAATATGGTCATTTCCCCCCCATTCTGGATAAAATGAACCCTTGAGCTGCTATTCTTCAAAAAGTCCTATTTTAGAAAGTCCAGGATTCAAACTGAGGAAGAAATACAGCACTCCTCCTGGCAGTTTCTCTCAGAATCAATTGTAAACAGTGTGGTCATCCCAATCTTGTGCCTATAAAAAATTTCCCACACCATACACCATCATTTCTTCATAGCTACAATATAGAAATGTCCAAAGTTACGGTTGTTGCATGCTAGCAGCTCCCTCTGCTGCTATTAATACTTAACAACACCCTTGGAAGACAGCTAGTAGTGCTTCCCTACTTCCACAAGGAGAGAACTGAACCACAGAAAGGTTAAGTGACTTGCCCAGTGTAATTCAGAAACTTCATGGCAGAACCAGGTGTTTAATGCAGATACCCTCTCCTCCATCCTGAGTCAAAGAATCATAGGGTTGGAAGAGCCCTCAAGAGGTCATTGAATCCAATCCTCTGCTAAAAGCAGGACCAATCCCAACTAAATCACTCCAGCCAGGACTTTGTCAAGATGGGACTTAAAAACCTCTATGGATGGAGATTCCACCACCTCCCTAGATAACCCATTCCAGCGCTTCACCACCCGCCTAGTGAAATAATTTTTCTTAATATCCAACCTAGACCTTCCCCACTGCAATTTGAGACCACTACTCTTCGTTCTGTCATCTGTAACTACTGAGAATAGTCTCTCTCCATCCTCTTTGGACCCCCCCTTTCAGGTAGTTAAAGGCTGCTATCAAATCCCCCCTCACTCTTCTCTTCTGTAGATTAAATAAACCCAAATCCCTCAGCCTCCTCTCATAAGTCACGTGTTCCAGCCTCCTAAGCATTTTTGTTGTCCTCCGCTGGACTCTCTCCAATGCATCCACATTCTTTCTGTAATCGGAGGCCCAGATTTGGATGCCATACTCTAGATGTTGCCTCACCAGTGCCAAATAAAGGGGACTAGTCACTTCTCTAGATTTGTTGGCAATGCTCCTACTAATACACCCCCAATATGCTGGCTATAAGGGCACACTGTCACTCATATCCAGCTTCTCATCCACTGTAATCACCAGATTCTTTTCTGCAGAACTTCTGCTTAGCCAGTTGGGCCCCAGCCTGTAGCAATGCTTGGGATTCTTCCCGTCCCAAGTGCAGGGCTTTGCACTTGTCCTTGTTGAATCTCATCCAAGCCCATACGCAGGAATTTCTGTGTGTGGGGTTGTATGTGTGCGCTTTTTTGTAAATGTGGCCCTCAAGGGTGTGAATGCATGCTCCATGGTCCCCCAAGTAAGCAGGAAAATCAGATTCAGCCTTCCCTTGGCTGGCCAGAGCATGAGAAGGGGAGGCTTGGGCAGCACACCTTTACTGCCTTCCCCTGGCTGGCTGGAGCATGCTTATTTGGGGGCCCATGGGGCACCCCCTCCCCTGTGTACGGGACCATCATCAGACTTCTTTTGGCCCAATCCATGAATTTGACTACGTCATTCTGGACCCTATCCCTGCCCTCTAGCATTTCTACCTTGCCCCTTAGCTTAGTGTCATCTTCAAACTTGCTGAGGGTGCAAACCCATCCCCTCAGCCAGGTCATTATTAAAGATGTTGAACAAAACTGGCCTCAGAACTGACCCTTGTGGCACTCCACTTGATACCAACCGGCAGCCAGACATTGAGCCATTGATCACTACGCATTGAGCCCAACAATCTAGCCAGCTTTCTATCCACCTTACACTCCATTTATCCAATCCATACTTTACTTGCTGGCAAGAACACTGGGGGGAGACTGTATCAAAAGGTTTGCTAAAGTCAAGGTATAGCATGTCCACCACCTTCCCCAATCCACAGAGCCAGTTACCTCGTCAAAGAAAGCAATCAGGTTGGTCAGGCACAATGTGACCTTGATAAAACCATGTTGGCTATTCCTGATCACTTTCCTCTCTTCCAGGTCTTAATAGGCCATGTTCCTGTGCTCTTTCATGGTGTTCTATAAAAGGTAAAAGAGTCATAAGTGTTAACGGCAGCAGCCTGTGAAGAAATCCCAGCATAAGGCAGCTCACTTAGTAATATAGAGCTGGTGGAATATCTCTGTGCCAGCCCCCCGTAGCCTATAATTCAAGGAAGCATGTTGAGGAGGGATGCGCCTTAGCCAAAGGCACATGCTATGCTCTGACTATCCTTGTCAGCAAAAATAGCCCCCTAAGATGTTGTTGCAGTTTAGCAGCCCTGAGGTTGCTCTAACTTGCTCTGGAGGTCAATCAGGCCTCAGAGAAGAATCTAGAATATGGGAGGCAGAAAGCTCTCTATATTCAGGTCTCCCCTGCCTGCATTCTTGTGTCAAACATAGCTCAGAAAGATCAGAGGAAACAGTCCCATTTCCCACCATCTCCTCACTGAGGGACCAATCTTGTTTTCGGTAAAAGTGATGGCAAGCTTCAGTGCTACTTGGGATAAACTTAAGCACAGAACTTTAAAAATGCAAGAGGAAATGTGTTCTGTTCTTGCTGTGCAGACTAACTGTATATTTCAACTGTTCAGACTCTCCTCAGTCTAACAGATCATCAAACAATAACCATCTCCTAATGGAACAATTCACTAGTCAATGGAACACAATACAAGCTTTTTAAAAAAATTAAAAATGACTTCCGGTCTGGGGCTCATTCACAATAGAGATACTGGATTAATGCTTACACAGTTCAAATCCTCTGTGAAATAATACAGTATCTTGAATAAATATTTGTCGTCTATCCGTATACCTTTTTCCTGGTATTGCTTTTATTTGTTTGTGGAACAATAAGACCGAGAAAGATTCTCTTTCTTCCAATAATTCATTTTATATTAGCAAAATAGACTTCTACCACCACAATTACTCCATTAAAGACAAAAGAATACAAGTGCCTCACTTTGGCAAAAAATCAGGTCTCCCACCACTGAAATGTAGTACCCATGTTAAAGCACTCAAATACAACTGCTTGAAAGGAAGTGAGGAATATCTTATGCATCTAAAATTACACAGGGAATTTCAGACAGAATGTAATTACCATGATTGGAATGCAGTCAATGTTACATTTTTGCTCTGGCAAAAAGAGCCATGGGATCTTTAATAATCAGGAGCTCCTTATTACATCTCATACAAAGCCCACCATCTATAATAGTGCACACGTGCATGCAAACACACACACACACGCGCACGACTCACCCACAAGATTCCCATGGAATCACCCACACCTCTTCCTGCAGCAATCACTTTTTCCCCAGAGGTCACAGATCCAAATCCTGGACTAGGACCAACTCAGATTAGTTTAATGGATATGAAGTGGTTAGATCCAAAAGACATTACTTAGGCACTGGAAAAGTAACTGGTCTTGACATATATATTATGCCCATATTTACATAAGCATATGCTAATTTTTCCACATAATCCCACCCCACGTATTGCACAGAATGGATCCACTCTGGAGGATGAGTCACAGATGTAAAAGAGCCAGTTGTCTTTAGGACTCTGCTTTATTTGTTGCAGTATGTAGCAAATGAGACAGGAGCTTGTAGGAAGAGAAAGGATAGTATCATGGTAAGCCAGCTGACTGCTGTCCTGAAGATTTAAGTTCTGTCACTGAATCTGGCCACAGACTTCCTGTGTGATACTGGGCAGTCACTTAAATCAGTCTTTTCACAGGTAGTCATTAATTCTATGTAGGGATGTAAATGCCCCTTTAAAAAGTTAACCAGTTAAATAATATAAATGGTTAGCCAAGGTCCAGCCCAGTCCATTCTTCCAGCCCTCTGTGGATGGCAGGGCTGTTCTGGCCAGCCAGGGTCCTGCTGGCTGGGCCACAGCAGGAGGGGGCCCATGCCCCCTGCCAGTTAACTGGTTACCCAATAAGCATGCCAGTAACAGTAACGGTGACTAGATACCCAGTTCATCTTTACCCTAATTCTACTTTTTTCATTTTCCAGGTGTTCAACTTGAGACCCAGAGGTCTGATTTGCAGAAGAGCTGAGCTTCAATTGCAGCTGTGCTGAGTCTTATATAAGACTAAATACTCTGAAATAATCAAGTTCTAGTCAACTCAAATTGGGCACTTAAAGTAGTTGGAAAATGTTTTATCTTGATCTCTTTATGCTCCCCATCTGTAAATAAATACCAACCTTTCATCCTCACAGGGGGTATTGTGAAGGTAAACTAAATCATATTGGCAAAGCATTACGAAATAAATAATTTTGTAGTTAAACACAGATTTGAATAAAGTAAATAAGTGGAGCTACATACTTAACTACGAGGCTAAAACAACACTGAATAGTTGCTCATTAATGGAGCACTATCCACCTGTATGCTGAATGAAGCAGACATTCTGTAGAAAATCAGGTAGGTAAAATATCATAATGCACAAGCCTAAGAGTTGAATTAAGGCTGCACAAGCAACCATATTTCTGGCTTTTTTAACTTTTGAGTGCTTGAGACTTTGCAACCTTTTACAGTTGTGTATGTATTATATATACATTCTCTCCTTTGAAGAGTTGTTTGGCAGGGGTAGCTGTAAGACGTTATTCTGCTTTGTGTCACTTTATACTAATGGACACTATTTGTTCTCCTTTTCTTTTGTTTGAAATCAAAGAATGAAAATATACATTTTACTCTTTGTGAATGGCAGCTGTTACAGGTTTTGCCAATCTGGTAAATGTCAGCATTGGAAGGTTATAAAACAAACTCTGAAAATTGTATATCCATTGCATTCTTATTTATTTTTTGTTGGGCTTCCTTTGAAAAGAAACATACTAAATTTAACTCCTGAAATTTTGTTTGATCCTTAAAGTATGAAAAAAAACCCCTCATGCATCAAGACTCCTAGGATTCCTTCCCACAGAGGCATAAGTAAGGAGGCAGCTGCTTTTATTTATTTATTTATTGTGGCACATCATTTAGTCATGGAATAGCCCAGGAATGTTGACAAAAAGTGACTTCAGTCATTTATGATAAAGTTGTTCTATTAAGGCTTTTTAAAATCAAGACCATTGGAAAGTCTAATAATATACAAGTCTTTGCTATAATTGCAAAGTTAACAGAAAATGTGGATCCTCCTTCCTCATTAAAAAACTTAGCACATCCCTTTACAATATGCTATACAAAGAACAAGATTTGTGTCTTGAGGAGCCTACAGAGGGTAAAGGCAATATAGGGTACAGCTCAGAGACTAGAGGTGTCGGAGAATCAGATAATTTTCAAAAGTTTAACAGACAGAAGAGACTACTTAGTGTGATTTTTTTTAACTGAGACGTTACCCAAAGCTTAAGAAATGGCCTGAGTTCTATATCTAGGTTCTTATTCTGTGGTATTTACAACACAATCTGACCTACACCTCAGAAATTAATAAACGAAATAGTAAGGAAAAATAGCTTGTGAAGATTGAATGAAGAAAGGTGAGCAGAGATGTGAATGGTAGCAGAGTTATGAAGTGCTTTGGAAAGTATTAAGAGAAATCTGAATTGTGCATAGAAGACCAGAAGCTAATGCAGATTTGGATATGGGAATTATTACAGGTCAATCCCAAACCAATTTTGCATCCAAAGATACCTGAACCTACTGACAGATTAGTTCTGAACACCTTTAGTGTACGCAACAGATACCTACATCTGAATCACTCCACCAAATTTCTAAATTCATGAGTCCTGAATTTAGAAGTCTGGATCTGGAACTGAACTTAAGTCTAAGGCATGCATTAAGTAATATTGTACAAAACCTTGGTCTGGCACTTAGGTCATATAAATTAAAGTGCTCTCCTTGAGTTGCAGTTCAGGGGGCTGTTCATGAATAAAAATCCATTCTGGAGGTTTCTCACAGCTAGAGCTGGCTATTTAATCCTTTTTTCTTAAACAAAAAATCCATTATCAGTTTATCCAAGAGGTGGCAGTAATAAGTCACTCTAAGACATCTTTTCAATATGAGAATTTGGAAAGGGAAATAGTTGTTTAGTGTCAATCTGCTCTTTCATTCAAAGAGTTACATACTAAAATTATACTTCACAAAGCCTGCTATCTGTCTTTTTTTATCTGATAGGAAAATAGTTCCTATGTAATGTTTCATCACACCTTGCATTTGGTAAATGAAATGGGTTAAATTTAGTCTGTTGTCATTTGGTGCCCACCCTTGATTTAATAATGATGCATAAATTTGCATCAAGCTGAATCTGAGCCATGTTCAGATTGCTTTTAATATATTTACATAGTACTTCCTCCAATAGTTCCACTGCTGCTACTCTAACAATGCAACAGGAATACTTTTTAAGAAATAAAGATATATATAATTTCTCATTAGTATCACTAAAGTAACAGTAAGATTCTATGGCAGTCCTAAAGGGCTGTGATATCTGTTTTCTATACCAATACATACAACTGTATGGAGTTGAAAACACATGTAAGAGTTGATCTGAATGAATAACCAATATTAAGAGCAAAATTTGGCCTATCAGCTAGAACTGTAATAATTCAGTTTAAACAGATCTTCCTCCCATATTCCCAAATATCTGTAATCAATACAGTGGCAAGAGCAAACATAAATGTCTTACCCATTAACAGAACAGACTGCTTGCCAGATGACTATGGGAGTGAGAAAAGAGAATTCTGTCATGTGGCAGAGCAAAATAGTTTTCAGTGCAGGAAAGAAAACACTTTCAATTGAGCAATCAGCAAACAGCAGAGCTGATGGACAACAAAGTAAGGCCACCCTTGGGCACAAAATAGCCAGCCTCAGAAATGCCATCCATCCAGTTATGGCAGGGTTATACAGGCAGTCCCCGGGTTACATGGATCCAATTTACATCAGATCCCTACTTACAAACGGGGTGAGGCAACCTCGCACTAGCTGCTTCCCCCCCAGCAGACCAGGGAGACATGAAGGTAGTGCCCTCCCCTCTCCCCCCAGCAGACCAGGGAGACGCGGAGCGGCTTTTCTCAGCAGACACCTCAGCTTGAGAATAAAGGACTGAGGGAAGTGAGGTGTGGGAGAATAAAACTGAGCTCTGGAGAAATGTTTGGCTAGAGTTTCCCCTACAATATGTACCAGTTCTGACTTACATACAAATTCAACTTAAGAACAAACCTACAGTCCCTATCTTGTACGTAACCCGGGGACTGCCTGTACTTTATTAACTCATCTTGGGGAATCTTACTTTTCCAGAACAGCAAGCCCCTGGATTATGTTCCAAAAGAACGAGTCTTTAAATCACAAGTTGGAAACACGACATTTAGCTTCCTTTTCTCAGTGCCTGATTTGGTGTGGCACTGAGTGTGTTCTGCAAAGGATCAAGCAGCCTCACCTTCCAATGAGAGCCATGGGTTGTGCACCAGCTTCAGGAACTGATTCTGAAAGGCGTAAATGTAGATTGACAGTGCTGAGAGCAGAATAGACAACATGCAGCGCCAAATATAAAAATTAGACCACAGGCTTGATTCTATTGTCACCCAGGCCATTGGAAGCAGGATCAGGCCCAGTGTATTGAAGAAAAAAAAGTTAATTTACCTTTCATATCTGTTGTTCTTCATGATGCGCTGCTCATGAACATTTCAATATGTGGGCATATGCGCTGCATGCACAATCGTTGGAAGATTTTCCCTAGCAGTACCTGTTAGGTTAGCTGTCGTGCCTCCTGTAATGGTGCCTCCTTGGCTGTCTATATACACCTCTGCCAACTGGACACTCGCTCAGTTCCTTCTGACCAGTATAATCTGATAGAGGGGAGTGAATGAGTCTGGAATGGACACAAGCAACACATCTCCAAAAAGTTACTAAAGTAACCATTTTTTCTCTGAGTGATTGCTCATGTGCATTCCAATATGTGACTTACCAGTAGTTTGTGCAGAGGAGTCGTCAAATCTCATCTCATGGCAGATTGCAAAACAGTTCTGCCGAAAGAAGCGTCATCCCGTGTCTGCTGTGTAATGGCATCATGTGTAGTAAAAGTATGGACCAAGAACCACGTCCCTGCTCTGCAGATAGGGACTTGCACCAAGAATGCCACCGGGGAGACCTGCACTCTAGTAGTGTGTGCAGTGAGAGGCGGGGCAGTTACCTTGGCCAAGTCATAGCAGAGCTTAATAAACAAAGTGATCCAGGAGAAGAGGTGTTGAGATGTAATGGGGAGTCACTTCATACACTCTGCGATAGCAATGAAAAGTTGTGGTGATTTACGGAACACTCAATATAAAATGCCAATGCCAGCTTCATATCTATAGACAGCAATAGCCACTCCCTATCAGTGGCATGAGATTTTGGGAAGAACACAAATAGAAAGATGCTCTGATTTATTTCCCCATTGTATTCACACATTCTAAATGCTAAACAGAACATGAACAATCTATGAAGGCTAGTCCATTTCTAAATGAAATTATGCAGTCAGGTGGTATGCTCTCAAGATATATTATATACATACAATACACCAGGTACAGATTACATATTTACAACCTTTTTACTGAAAGCACAGAAGAGTCTCAGTAGTTATAACATTAATTATCTTGATTTGTCTGAGTTTTGGATTGATCTTGTTAAAGAGGATGAAAGTTGTTATAAACATACTAGTGGGTTTTTTTTTGTTAGACAACAAAAACAGACACATTTAAGACTAATTTCATCAGGGTTTCAGGTACAGATCATCATGCACAAAACAATTACTTGTTTTCATTTCAATATAAGTTTACCAATGAACAGACATCATGTTTGTAAATACAGCTTTTTTAAACGATGCTCCAGAGTACTTGAGGTGGCTCTTTAATTTGAAGACATTAGAGGTAATTTGAAATAGAAAACAAGAATTCTATTTAAGGGGTTGCAATATTATAATGCTAGATGAGACAGTAATAATGAGCCACAAATGCAAACTTATACAAAACCTTTGAGAATACAACTGTGTGACCTACATTCCCCTCTCTCTCCATTCTATTAAAACTGTACATATTGACTAAGGGCAAGTGAACATGTTACCATGGTAACAAGCGCAGCCTTAAAGTTACAACATCATTTCCTAAATAGAAAGGATTCCCTAAAAGACCTTATTAAGCAAGAAAAAACACGATTTTTTCCAAGTTTTCAGAAAACAATTTTTGCTCCACTTATAGTAAGATATCTGATATATCTGTATTTCTGTATTCAGTTTTTATTTAATTTTCCTGGGAATGTATCAGTGTTTATTATAACAACAAAACCAGGTGAAAAAATCAATGGAAAAAAAAATCTAGCCCTGAACGAAGTCTGTGACAAAACTTCTATCGATTTCAATGAGAGCAGGATTTGGCAAAAGCCTTACGTTTTCACACACTGAGAACATTCTATGCAATGAACTAGGGTGTTAAAACAACACAGAATAGCTAACCTATAGAAGTCTTATGGCACATTCAGTACTGTGACTCATCTGTGTTTACCATTCCTAATGCCATGACACTTTGTTCTGGAAGGATTGTACAGATATATATTGAAAAATAAGCAATACTGCAGTGATTGTTTCAGTCTGGGTGCACAGACTATAAATATAATTAAGGTGAAAAATATACTACTCATGCTTAGTGCATATGCTCATCTTTTTCTAAATGCATCCATTTTAAACAAGTATTTATAGTTTATATATTGCTCACTGATGGCAGGTTTGAGGCTTTGCAGTCTGTTGCAATGAAGTAGCAAGTATTAATGAAGGGCCTACTTTACTTCTGTTCAAAAGCAGCATCGTAATGTGCTCCACAGCACAGCCAACTAAAAGAATGAACAAATATTTACTCAGAGCTTCTTACAAAAGCTTATACCATTACAATTTTAGAATGGGAGACAAATGGCTTTTTGTATTTCAATAAGCCTTCTTGGAGTAGAGCTAAGATAGCAAGCCCTACGTTGCGGGCTCCTTTATTTTGTTCAGTAAAGGAAATTTCAGACACACAATGTGGCTTAATTCCACTAAACACCACATTTATAAATAGCATCTATCATACAGGATTGACCATTCCAGGCAGCATTACAGCAGCAACTGGCATTCTGCTTCAAGAGAGGACAGTCTGCATTTGTTAAGATTCAAATTTGTAAAGGCAAATGAAAATAAATTATTTACCTTTCTAAGAAAACAAAAGTTAAAAATAGGCTCAAGAATCTGTATGACTCATTTTGTACTCAGAAAAATCTGATTGGCAAAAAATAACAACCATTTAATATAATATTTAATTCTTTCATTAAAAACAAGTCTTTACTGATAAGTGAAATTATTAAATGTATGCATTGACAGTAAAGTGAGGATATCCTAAATCTGCATGTAAACCACTTATTTACCATAAAAATGTAGTGTGCTTCTAAAAATATTGTTAACTGTGGGTTTAATTGTTGATAACTCAGGGAAAATCTAATGCTAAAAGCATGCACCATCAGTAATAGATTTTCACAAAGGACATTTTTAATTATAAACTGACTCAGAGAATAGTACAAAAGAGTTTCTTCTCCCTGAAGGGATTTTCAGATGCAGGCACTGGTATAATAAGGGGATCTTCTCTGATATGAGCCTCACAGTATGCTAATAAATCAGCTGCAGCCTTGGATACCTAACAGGAGAAAAGAAAGTGATAACCATCATTAAGCTCTTCTGATACTGAGATAGTCCACGTTGTTTAAACATTCCCATTATGCATAAAATATCAAGAAGTTCTCTTTATGAAGGCAGCAACAAATTAGTGTATCCACTTTTCAAGGTGGTCTGAACCTGCTCTCACTCATTGGGCCCGATCATTCTTTTACAAGGTTTTCCAACACAGGGGATAGGAAACAGTCTTGATTCATGGAATATCTTTCTAACCATTTCCTTGGGGCAAACAGAGAGTTTTTAATACCCTCTGTGAAATCACCAATTAATGTGATAAATACAGTATTAATTATAATCTGAATCTAGCAATAAATGGGTTTAACATTTATTTGTATTTATTCTTTTATATTCATGGGATAAATCTTCCAAAATATACAGGTAACAAGTTTTACTGTATCTGTTCTTATGGAAAAGTCCCATAGAAATTAAACAGAAAATGAAAACTTTCTATAGAGATTTTTGAACTATACAACCTAAAAGAGACCTGCCTTCCTGTTACACAGTTTTGTGAATGCTAACCTTTCTATGTACAGGCAGTCCCCGGGTTACGTACAAGACAGGGACTGTAGGTTTGTTCTTAAGTTGAATTTGCATGTAAGTCGGAACTGGCGTCCAGATTCAGCCACTGTTGAAACTGACCAGCAGCTGACTATAGGAAGCAGGAGGCAGAGCTGCTCTGCCCCAGGCTTCCTGGAATCAGCCGCTGATCAGTTTCAACAGCGGCTGAATCTGGACACCTGGGACAAAGCAGCTGGGGCGCTGCCGGGTTGGTCCCGCAGCGCCGCTCCTTGGGGCTACTGGACCAACCCGGCAGCGCCCAAGCTGCTCTACCCCAGGCGTCGGTGAGAAAAGCCTGGTCTGCTGGGGTGGGGGGGCCCCCCAGCAGACCAGGCTTTTCTCGCCGTGGAGGACGCGGGCGGTCCTGCCACCCACGTCCTCCACAGCAAGAAAATGTATGAAATTCTATACATTTTTCCATATGAAGTACCCACACACTTTGATTTAGTATTATACAAAATACATATTGATTGGTATACTGGGGTCAATTACAATATATTGATTTCCATTCCATGCAAAAATGTTCGTTAGAGTAATGATGCAAGATTTCAGCTAAATCTCAATAAGTTTCTTTACCAGGGGACTTTAAAGGAGCAAAGGATGCCCAGTGCCTTGAAGAATAAGGCCCATTCAGTATCAATTGTTAGCCCTCAGGATGCACTGTAAGTCCCACTTATTTTCTTCAGGACTTTGCCACTGATTTAAATAGGCTTTTAACCATGCTCCATGTGAACTTTCCAAACCATTTTCATATCAAGAAATAACTTATTCCATACAATTTTGTACCCATTAAAACATGATGATCTGCTAGAAAACTTAAAACCAACCATGCATTACAATGGAATCCCATTACAGACTACACTCCTAAGCTGAGGAAATAAAAATGTTAAAGTCATTGATAACTAGTTTGTAGCACGGGAACCATGCTGGAGTGGGGGTCAGGCAGAGGTCTTATAAATGAACAATGTCTCACTGGAGCAGTACAGAGCTAGGAAAAGCAGTATTACACAGGGCAGGAAAATAGTAAGTTGAGCAAATCTTAAAGGGAAAGAGGTGTGCAGAAAAGAATAATACTTTAAAAAAAGAAACAGATCAGACAACAGGAAAACAACATGGATGAGTGAAGCCAACCTTCAAAGGCAGGAAGCAAAGGAGATGGGTGGAGACCATTGTCCCCATTATTTTCAGACTCACTCAGATATCTACTAGGTGAGATATGGCAAAAGAAAAGATGATTTTTCACTTTTTTTCTGGAGTGATCAGTGGTCAGACAGCTGTGAAATTGTAACAACCAGAAAAAACTGCAGGATCTTTTCAGCAAATTCTGACAGGATTTTCATTTAAATTCACTGGATAATTTAAAGGGAGTCTTCAAGGAGCCTTCCTGAATATAAGGAGGACAAGATTATCATTGCCCACACTCCAGAAAGGCAGGCCAGAAGATGGCACAACAAACTCTCCCTTGCTAATGACTCTTGCAAGAACTGTGCAAAGTACAACTTTGTGTTCCCTTGAACGGTAAGCACACTACTCTGGCCAATGGGTATGGCACAGACGTAGAAGGTTATGTATGCTCCTTGTATCCTGAAACAGAAGTAAGGAGAACTGAATTTGCTGCCCCAGATTACAATCTAACTGATCTCAGCTTCTCCATTCTCACTCTCAATCAACCTCAACTGCACTTCACAATCCTCAAGGCAGAGTTCTCCCCTTACTCACTGCGCTTATTCTGAATTCCCTTGTGTAAAACCAACCCTCAGAGCCAGATCTGCCTCCACAGACATCAAATCCATTACTTTGTAAGGCTATGTTACATGCCTCAAATAACTTCATTACTGTAAAGAGTTATTACATAGTAAATAAACCTCTAAGTCTACCTCCACAACAAGTTGAAATACATTTTAGCTAAAGATGCTTACTTCATTTTTAGTGATGCTTTTTCTGTTTAAGAAGACATATTATCAATGAAACCAATTCTCTGTTACATTTAGGGCCTGATCCTGCAGGCCCAGCATGCACACAACTCACATTGACTTCAGTGCGAGTTCTGTGCACAGAGGACTGATTTTTCTGTAAGTGGCTGCTGCCTATCATAAGCAGTTAATTTCTGAAAGGTAACAAACCTAAATATAAAACACAGAGATTTCCACTGGATGGGAAAGACAATAATTTCTACCATGACCTTTTGAGAAAAATAAAATGTAATTCTAGTGATCAACCACACAAACTCCAATGTGACTGAATATGAAGACTTGGAATGATCACAGAAGTTCCAACTTCTAGAAATGATGATGATCACAACTGGTTATAAGTTCTTTACATTTAGATTATGGTAATAAGTACTTTATATTGCATAAAGTCTGAAAATATAACAATACGCAGCGTCACAACAATTCAAGATTGAAAAAACCTATTACAGGATGTGTCTACACTGCACCCTTACCTCAAAATAAGCTATACAATTTGCACTACGCAAACTGTGTAGCTTATTTCAAGGTAATTTCAAAATAGCTTATTTTGAAATGTCCCTTAACCCTTGTGGAACAAGATTTACAGGGATGTGGGAATATCAAGCCTGTTACATTTTGAAATATCAGGTGTGCTCAAAAGACGCGGAATAGCTATTTCAGGATATTTCCGGTATCCCAAAATAGCACTGCAGCATAGCCACAGAATCCATCCCTTGGCTAACACCATGATAAACCCCTCACACCTAACTTACAAATCAATTTATGAACAGGAAATGGAATTCTTCCAGAAACAGAGAGCTGGTGTACCTTTCAACACTTCAGATTTACTAATATCAGGCCAAATATCACAAATGAGGCATAAACTCATTACAGTATGATGCAACAGTTTTCAATTAACAGCAAGCAACAAAGCAGCATAGACCATCATCATGAGTTAAAATCTCCACCTTCTTCCCGATAGTAAGCCCAAGAACTTTAATTTATGGGAGAAACACTCCTACCTCATTTTTACACTGCATTAGAGCTGTTTATGCAGCCTTGAGACTGGAGTAGTCCCCTGACATCTGTAGAGCAACAGTGATCGACTATTATAACAATTATAACAGAGTTATTGGTCATATTCCAACAGCACTAAGTCACATCAGGATGAGCTTCTATAGGTTATGGATGTATTTCTGTCAGCACCCAAGAGATGTGCTGCAACAACCTACTAATGCATACCTACAGAAATAAGGTACAACAGGGTAATATGTTGAGGTTGTTATCACATTTGAAATATAGGAAATGTTACACAAATTACATGATTTTAAACTTCAATAACAGTTGCTCATCTTAAAATATTCAAGCTGAATCTGCTGGGCAGTTTCTGTTCAATATTACATGACTAAGAACAGTGACCCTAACAAATGATTAGCATCATATCCTTCCCTATTTCCCCTATAAAACAGTGGCTTTTGTTTAATAAAAAACTCATTTACATTGGCCACGGAAGTGGCTAAAATAATCAGAATTCACTGGTCAACCTGAAGTCTAACGAAGTTAACAACACAAGTGTTTCCTTAACACCTTCCCTTTTTTACTGTTTTAAAATATGTATTTACCCAGTCTCTCATTTTACATATCAATCTTTTCTATTCCCCTTAGGATAAAAAAAGTACATAGTTGTCAAAGTTATCAAATAGTTGTGATGCAGAAACCAACTGGCAGCCTCTGGAGGACTGTGAAATTTTACCATTACATTTCAGAACAACAGAGGTGATTTAAACGGTTCAAGTTAGAATATAATCCTGTTAGCTGTACTATAATTATCAGCTTCAAATGACAGGGAAAAATGCTGCAATTACTATGTCATCTGTCTTGTCATAGATTGTGACTAATTACTATCCTTGCTATGACACCCACTCCATTTATTCCTTTGTAGCTGAAAATCAACACATTCACACACATTGCTCAGCAACCCCGCAGCTTATCTCATAACACTATTCAGAGCCAGTAAGGGATATTTTCTACTTCCTTTTTTTTGGGAGGGGGGGGGGGAGAGGAGGAAACAAAGTAATAGCTGATACAGCATGATACTTAAATGTTTCAGCATTCCTTCTTGCTGAATTTTACTACTTAGAAAGGAGAGGAGATCGAGCAGAGCTCCAAGCCTCTATTCATGGGACGACAAGGGTGCACTCAGTTGCAGCATCACATTATTTTAATCCCACCTGATTTTGATAACCTTCCTGGTTAGCAGGAATGAGCATCTTCCATAGACACCAGCAGTTTTTCCTGTGCGATGCCTGTTCTAACTTGGAAGTGGCTTCTCCTAGGCAGGAGCCATAGCAGCATCCTGACTCCATGCAGTGGGATCAGTCCTCACCTTTGATAGTCAAACACCACCAAACTCAGTTTACTATTCTTCTACTGTAACTCATTCTTCAGGCTTAGGTCAGTGATGCAAGTGGGCCAGTATGGAGCAGTATGCCATACCAGCAAGTTATTTTAGACTCCCGGCTGGCCATCCTCAGCCCCTCCACTGGCTGCCCCATCTCTGTGCACAGGGCTGGGACTTGGAGCTCTACGACTGCCAGAGGACCTCCTGGCACTCTTCTCCTTTCCCCACTGCAGCTCACTCCCCACCAGTCTTCCGCCCCCAACCCTGAACACAGACACAACAGCTCCATGCAGGGGCAAGGGGCGGGACTGGGAGTTCTGCTCCTTTCTTGGCTGGGAGGGGCAGGTAAGGAGACAAGGAGCAGAACTGCCAGAAGCTCCTCCGGCTGCCGTACCCCACCACCAGCCCTCCTCTCCCCAAATAATGTGGAATGGGAACGAGGGAGAAGAGAACAGGGGTCCTGGGCTGGGGTCAGGGCAGAGTCACATGGCCCTCCCATAGTTGCTGTGCTCCCCTCCTATACTAGTAAGAACTTTTGTTTACTTGCACCACCACTAATGATAAGCCATCAAGAGCAGCATTCCCCCCAGACATTGGTACATGTATCAGTATTAATGTTTCCAGATGTTGTGACTGGTAGGAGTCTTGTCTCTCCCTCTCTTCAGTTAGCTTCCCTTTTGGACTCCAGTGCACTAGCATTGTTTGCTTCTCTGATGGGCCATAATGCTTGCTTTCTAGCCAGTTGTGAACAATTTAAGTTGTAACGGAGCGTGGGCACTTCCAAATGCAACTTGTAGGACCGCAAAATGCTGATATGAGCAGGCTCACATCACCGCTGTTGGTTACAGCACGTGAGGCAACCATAGCAAGGTGGTGTGTAATGCAGCCCTGTTCGTTTCCTTATGTGTATGAAGGTGGTCTAGAAAGTGTATTTTAAGAAAAACATTTTCCTTCCTTTTCTTCTTCTCACTAGAAATTCAGGTCTTGTCTACTTTGGAAGATTGATCTGATAGTGATGGAATTTTTTTTTTAACTATTTAAAAACACTTGGGCTTACCAGAAGCGAACAAGAGAAGGTTTGTTGGGGGCAGACCTCCTATATAAGGGGTTGCTCAGCAGATCACGGCAGTCTCGTCTCTCTTCCCCCAGAGAGGAAAGGGAGAAGAAATGGACCTTAGGCTATGTCTACACTGGAAAGGTTTGGCGACAAAAGTGCTGTCGACATGCAAAAGTCAGCACAAATGAAAACTGGTGAATTTTTCTGCCTTGCATTGTCAACATTTCATGGCCACGTTGCTAGCTCCCCTGTCAACAGAGCATAGCAACGTGGATAAGCATCCCACAGTGTAGTGCTGTGGGAAGGCAGAGCTGATTCCTGCGCTTCTTGGGGTTCTCTCTGAGTTCTCCCATAGCCTCCTCAGCTGATGGGAGCAGTATCACGAGCAACTCTGTGAGCTCTCCGTGCTGAGGAATGTCAAAGCAGCACAGCCGTCTCTCCAGCCTTCCCTTAGTAGCAATGGTCTGCCTGCTGCTGTGTTTCTAGCAAGGCAAAACAGGAGCATTCCAACTATTTGCTCTTTTGGTTAGTTCCCCAAACAGAGCAGAGCACTCAGCTGTCAGATACTTCCAGAGCTTTGAAAGTGGAGGAGCGCATGTCTGCAGGGCAGCAGAGATTACAAAAATGAGCACAGCCATCAGGGTAGGCATTATGGGATGCAGAAGCCAGTTCGCTGGACAAAACATTGTTCACACTGGCTCTTTGTCAACAATAAAGGGAGGGGAAAAGACAAAAGTCTATGGCAGGGTGGAAGTTTTGTGTCACCAAACTGGGTGCCCCCTCTCCTCCAACAAAAGCTTGTCATTGTTTTGTCAACAAAGGGCAGTTTTTGGTGACAAAACATGCCACTGTAGACAAGGCCTTAGAAAACTGGGTCTAAGACAGAGCAGGCTGGGCAGGGTCAGCAGAGGCTGGAAAAGCTCTAGTCTGACAGCTACTAAACTGGCCCTGACACTTATGAAGACAGCTGCGAGATAGCCACCTAAGAGGTGTGAAAGGTACATCAAAGGTGGTTCAGCAGCCAGGATTCCAGATAGCATTGCAACCTACAGGGCAGCCTCAGAATGATGCAATAATTTAGCTCTCCATACATGTCCAAATTATGCTGGGCCACTTTGTCCCTAGAAAAACCCAGAACTTGGAGAGAATAAAGAGCCACGTTAGATCCTCTCCCCCATGTGATCTGAGTTATGTGCAATGCCATTTATCTTTCTTGAGCTAATCTACGAATATGTATTCATATGGAGACAGCTGATATGCTTTATCAGTGCGTTCAAGTTCTTCCTGTAGAATCACATGGATTCCTTCTCAAATAAGGTAGTTAAAATGATGTACCAAAATTTCCTTGACAGTCACTTGGTTTCTACTGTATTTTTTCCACGGTTAAAAAAACCCCAACCCTTCAAATTTGGAACGGGAAAAAGCTAGAGATCCCCGTGTATAGTAAGGATGCAAAAGTGTAAATGGTTAACTGATGAGCCTGGGCTCATACAACTGAAAAATCAGGCCCTTCTAAAGTGACTCAGAAATTCTGCGTGCCCAGCAGGATACCTTTTTAATATGCTGGCCTAATGAAAGACATGAGGAGAGATGAAAAGTAGTAAATCTGTACTTTTCAGCTAAAAATATGAAAACAATTCCCTAACCAATTCCCTAATCTCTTCATCCACATACTTGATACATTTGAAGGTGTAATATTTTACCCATAGACATTTGAGATGTAAATGGTTAACCGGTATGGGCTGGAGCAGTTCCCTGCCTGCCCTGGGCTGGGGGCCTGCTCCAGCCCCACGGGTCCCACTGGACCTGGCCTGGCCCAGCCCCGCTATCCCCCCATTGCAGGTTATGGGCTGACTCCCCAGGAGTGGGGCCAGCAAAGGTTGCTGGCCCTGCTCCTGAAGAGGAGGCTACAGACCCCCAAGCCTCCCCAGGAGCAGGGCTGGCAGCCCTTACAGGCCCGCAACTTCACTGCCGCAGCAAAGCCTCCTCCCTGCAGGCCCAGCTACCAGGGAGGCTTCGCTGAAGGCTCTGCAGTATAAAACTTAAATAAGCTTTATACTGCAGAGCCTGCAGCACGTGCAACTGCTGTGATTCTTAGCGGTTACACAGTTACCTTTGTACACAAGGTTTACATCCCTAATAGAAGTATGTCCTCAAATATCATATACTGGCAAACCTGGAAAAGCCAAAATGAAATATTGTGTAGCGCCCCCTCTCCACCTGGTTACCTTCTTTTAAAGCCAATCTCCTTTCAGGTTCGGCTGGATAGGTCTGGGTTCTTCTGGATCCCACCACCCACTCAATTTTATTCTTTCTGATTGATGTACTTGGCAGTGCCTCCACCCCCCTTACTCCTTCCTAGCAGGATCACCAGGGCAGCTTGGGAGGAAAATTCTAGCCCAGGATAATCCCCACGTATTTGCCAGATAGTTGGAGACTCCCAGAAAATAGCACAAACACATACACTATAATAAACACAATTATATTAAACAGGAGACAATTATAACAGAACAGGGTAAAACACTATTTTTAGGGTCACCGGTGCCCAGCAACTGTGAGGTTAGTGTCCCGTTGGTACGCGTACTTTGTTGGGGCCCTTGATGACTGTTGACCACACAATCCTTCTCTGCAGTGATTTAGCAGTGGAGCTGACTAGGTCCAGTACAGCCCAAAGGACCCACAAATGGGAGAAGGCAGTAAATCCCTCCACTGGTTTAATATGCTGCAGGTAATAAAATCCCCAAACAAATTCCCTGACTTACTAACTAAAAATTGGTGTACTCACACACTCTATGAATGAGCCTCAGGTTGAGAGATGACTCAGTCTCTGCAAAGGGCTGCTCTCTTCTCACAAGGGTCCTCTTCAAGCAGGAACCAGGCTGCTCGGTCCCAGAATTTCCCCTCACCGCGAAGGGGTGCAGGGCTCAAGATGCAGACCACACAACTGCACCAAAATTCAAAACTACAGCCTCCCAGCCCAGCATTCAGACCCACACAGCAGGCAGCAGCCCTGAACTTGCTGCTAGAGCCGAGCTGACCATGCGGTGACTGGTCTCACCCAGGGAGCTGGGGAGCCAACTCAGCCTGGCTGGGGAAGCCCCCCAGCAAACTCCACAACTGGGAATCAACAGTGGAGACATAAACCCAGCTGAGGGATCCTGCCTTCAGGTCCCTAGAGGCTAGTTCTCAGGGGGAACCCCGCATGCAGGCCTGGGGCTTACTAGCTCCCACACAGCCAGTCCTCCCCTTTCCCTGGCTGGCTCCAGACTCCCCTCAACAATGGTCTCTCCTTCCCCCTGGGAGGGGCATCTCACTCCCCATGGGTTGCCAGGCAGACTCTGGCCCTGGTAGGGAGGGGAAGCCAAGGCAAACTCAGAGTGCCTCTCCCTGAGTTGCCAGCAGACAAGGCCCCGGGAATCCAAGTAATCTCCTTGGGAGTTACACTTGTATCATTCAACCTAATTCTCCAGCACAATGACAACGCTGCTGAACAAAACAAAGGTGAAATGGATTGTGTATTTTGTGTTTCATCGATGTTCTGTGGTAACACAGCAAGACAAAAACAGTGATTTACAGGAGCAATGCAAATTCTAAGGGCCAAATTTTTCTAAAGGACAGCCTCCTTTAGTACTGATGCAATCTGCACCCACAGAAACTGCTTTCACCTCCACCCAAATGCTGGTGAGCTTTGTCCTGCCATCAAGGAAAAAAAGGGCTTGGGGCTCCTTTAAGGTTCTCCCCTCTGATTACAAGGTGATGCAAGGAGGACAGCTACTGGAGTCAAAGGCACCGAGATGAGGCTGGCTCTGGTGGGACACCAACCATCTTACATGCTGTAGGAGGGAGAGTATTTATAGAATAGATGGTTCTTTCCAGACAGTATCTCTCTGATCATGGACCAGCAGCACGTACCCTCCCCACCCACAGGATCAGAATAGGTCTGATTTTATGATCAGCTATGGACACTGCACTAGATCCCTTTTTCTTTTTGGACTGAGAAGTAATTTTATACTCACTGGCAGATTGGCTGGGCCTGGATGATTTTTTTTTTTTTGGTCTTCCTTACAGCAGGTCAGATCACCAGTGAGATATTAGTAAGGTTAGGTCAAGTTCTTGCAACTTAATGGGTATCCAGCAGGGATGTAAAATTCCAGTTAATCAGTTAACCTGTTAAGCGTTCGGTTAATGGACTAAGTAGGACCTGAGATGGGGACCACTCCATCAGGAGCAGTCCCCAGCTCTGCACTGGGCTTGGCTATGGGTTCTCAGCCCCCACCAGAGCAGCTCCCACCCTCCACAGACATAGGCTGCTCCAGACGAGAGTAGCCCCCGCCCTCGGTGGGCCCCTTGCAGGACTGGAGCAGCCCCCTGCCCATGGCAGGTGGGGAGATGTCAAGCCTCCACTGACTAGCCGGTTAACCTTTCACATCCCTAGTATCCAGTATAGGTCTTCATTCCATAAGAGGTCCAGTTCCCTGATAAAACTGGAGTTGTGATTCTGGGAAAAGGAGGTTAGCATTCCTAACATCTAATACAGCAGTGAGATGAACCCCCCTTCCCCATACCTCCTTTCATCCTTATAAAAGGGGAGGGTGATGGGGTCCCAGCAACAGCAGCCCTTCCAAATAGCTAGGATTGATAAAGAATGACAATCTACACTATATGATTTATTGATTATTTCCCAGATTAATTAATAAAACTGTGGACTAATTAACCCACATCCCTTGAATCTTTTCTTTCTTCGCCCCGGGTTAGGGCTTCAAACCATCTGATTGTGGATACAGAACAGGTAGCTAGAGATGCAAGGACTTCTATTTTACCTGTTATTATTTACTGATGTAAATGGACCCTACTAAAAAAAAAAAAAAAAAAAAAGTAGGGTGGACAGTCCTTTGAGAAGTAGCCCACTTAAAGTCAGAAAGAAGCAATTATAAATCATTTTTTATGTTATTCTTTGAACATTATTTCATAGAACATATTGCAAAGTAGTCAGTGATGGATTTTCTGAAGTATTAAATGCAAACATCACTAAACAAAAGTAAAGGACTATTTCAGAACAACATTGATTTAATTTACCTTTATCCTGTCCATGTATGCTTCCATTTTTAACTGCTCCACAGCTTTCCTTGCTTGAGATATATTGGTTGTGTTATTAGAAATTACTTCCTTCATTCTGTTTTCCCTAGAACAGTCAAAGTTAAAGCATTTGAAAAGTTGCTTTTCTAAACCAATTCATTCAGGCTTGGTTGAACATATATAATGCAACATAGTGATCAGACTGCACTTCACTCTCCCTAGATTAACAAAAAACAGGTAAAGTTACCATTGTTAGACTAATAATTACAAATGTTAACCACAGAAGGTGAGGAAAAAAGCAGTTGTTCAACAATCCATCTCTACTCAATTCCCCTGTACCGCATCTACCAAAAAGCAAAGGGGGAGGGGCAATAGCTTTGTAATTGTTTGCATTGCATGAACTGCAAAGGGATATAAAGATTACACAAATACTATTTCCTTTTTCTCCATAACCTCTCTGCAGGATTGTGAATCTGTGCAATAGGATGAAATTCAAGCATCATAAGAAGTCATTTGGAATGACTGGAACTCTAATTTGAACTAAAAGTGAATGGGAAGTGTGCAATAGCAGCGCACCCATTCCGATTAGAGACAAATAGTGAATGTGCACCATAAAGTCAGGCGGGGGTGCTTAGCATTATCAATACTAGTAAACACCAGTATCTGGGAAACACTATTAAACTGTATCAGCTGCATCTAAAGAAGTCAAGAGGCCTTTTAAAAAGACTACATTGTAATCATATTGTGTTTTAACATGTGTTAGCTGGGTGAAATGAATATCAGGCTCCCCTCTCAGGTTCACCTCAACCAGCTAACATGTTAAAATACAACTTGCCATATCTTTGCCATTTACTATCTTAAATGAGTTAGTAAAAAGTGGGAGGCAGCAGTGCGGGGTGGGGGAGAGGCGGCTCTGAGGGTGCTGGTATGTGCAGCTCTAAAGCTGGGTCCCCATGCACAGGGGTTCCCGCCTCTGATATAAATATACCGGAGGGAGAGGGCTGCATGTAACCGTTAGGATTAATTGATGAGTCCAGGCTCATTGGTAATAATGTAAATGGGTACACGTTCACATCCCCAGAATAAACATATAGGAACTCTCCTACTCTGTTTATTGCACTATGCTGTTTCGGGATATTCAGTGGCTAAGGCTAAAAGCTGTAATTAACAAACACACAAACAAAAACAAATACCCTTCAACAGGACAAATTGTTCCATAATTGCCATTGGGAAAATTTCTTCCAAACCCATATGAGTTAGAGGTTGGTCTATGCATAGAAGAGTTTGTATTCTTCCCAACCCTCAGCCATCTTTTAAAACCCAAATGTTCTTGCTGTTAATGTGCCCAATCTTTTTGAACTCTGCTAAAAATTAAACATGGTTTTCACCAAGTAACTTCATAGTACAGTTATCCTCAGTTCCATGAGGAAAGTTACCTGGCCAAATACACCTCTGATCCCTCATGGTCTCTTCAAGTGTGGTCCCTTTTCAGGTTTCAAGCCTCTAGCTGTCACCTGCTCAAGGTAAAATTACACAATTCTTCCACACTCAGACTGAACTTTGGACTGCATCACCTGGCACCAACCACAATTACCTCAGCATATTTGACAAGCTCAGACTCTGCAGTTCTGCACCCTCAGAAAACAATGATTGGTAATAAACAGCCTCCTTAAAGCAAAGCACTATTTATTTTAGGGATGTGAAAGTGTACCCATGAGCCGCGGCTCATTGGGTAACATTCACAGTGACATGCAGCCCTCCCTCCTCCCACACATTGCTGCCTCGCCTCTGTGCCAAAGGCAGCAGCGCAAGGAGGGAGGCAGGCGGGAGCTGGCACATGTGGGGAGACCGCTCTTAAGTTGGCTCCCTTTGCTTACCAGTTCCCATGGAGCTGCCTGCCACCACACTGCTGCCTCTGTGTCAGAGGCAACAGTGGGGGGGGGGGGGGGGGGGGGGAGGGCGGGAGGGAGGCGAGGAGAGGGGAGGGAAGGGGGCAAGAGGCAGGAGCCACCACCCTGCTCTGGCATGTAAGCGCTGAAATGTAATCAGGAAGAAAGCATGCTAGAGAATACAGACTTTAAAACAATAAATCATCTTCATTTGCAGTTACATAGATAGTATTGTGAAGCTGAGGGTTGGGCTGGAGCTCAGGATCTGACACAGGGGCGAAGGGGGAGAGGGAGAGTGGGTTTCAGAGACTGAGTTTCTGCTTGAGCTGCAACTTCCAAGAGCTGGCTACATTAGGGATGTGAAAGTGTTAATGTGTACATGGTTAACTGATGAACCTGGACTCATTCGTTAACCTTCAAGCAGGCCCCCCCCCCCCCCGGCTCCCTGTGTGATTTGCTCCTCACCCCTCTTACGGGGCCGCTTAAAAGCTGGCTCTCTGTGCACACCAGCTCTCAGGAGCCGCTCCCCCTCATGCATGTAAACACTTTTACCTAAATCAGTGGTTCCCAATCTTTTTGATCATACAGACCCCTTTTCAATCTATTAATATTTTACAATTTATTATCTATTCATACAGACACCCCCAAACAATATAGTTCTGCTTGCAGCCTGCATGTCTCTCAGCCCGTGCTCAAGAAGCAGTGTGAGCTGAGGAACTTGCTGGTTGCTGGTCTGTCCTTCCTGTGGCTCAGGAAGCCACGCAGGCTGAAGGGAGTGCTGGCTGCGAGAGGCTCCATACATTTATTTTCATTGCTATTTTAAATTTCCCACGGACTCACTATAGTACCATCACAGACCAGCAGGGGTCTGCAGACCACAGGTTGGGAACCACTGACTTAAATAAACAAATTTTAACATCTCTAGTCTACATAGCTATTTTGAAAGAGGTAGCATGAGTTCCACTAGCCCAACTCTGTTTACCTGGGGTGGGAGGTTCACTCAAAAGTAGACTACGCCCTTACTGTACTCATACCATTATTACTTATAATCATTCTTAGACTACATAGTAGCTTCATGTCCACCATATCATGCTTATGTCGTCTCCCATGCCCTGATGAAAATAATCTTACGATAGCTCTCTATATCTCTGTTAGTGTGGTCAGCTGGCATTTTTTTATATGAACAGCACTAACCCACATGGCCTTTTTCAGTCAAGAGAATGTTTTATTGGTTAGCATATCACATCAAGCACCTGTTCCCCAATGTCTTCCTTTTCACATGCTGGAGGTGGCTTCTGGGAGTTCCAGGACAACACTGAAGGGGATTTAGGACTTATATTTCTACCTCATGCAAAGTTTACTCCCTTTCTGGATGCCGCTAACTCATCCTTGCCAAAGATGACTAATTTCTGGGCTTCATAAACATGCTTCTGAGGAGCACTGTCTTCTTTTAAGGGATCAAATTGTACCAAACAGTGATTCAAAGACTAAATTCTGCTCTGATGTAAGTATGAGTTGCACAAATATTTGAGGGTAGAATTTGGGAGCACCATGCACATTGACAGAGTCCTATAACTACTTACCATTAAGTAAATTTATGTCATGCTGTCTCTATAATTTAACATGCAAGGAATATTAGTTTGCCAGCTTTTCATTGCAAGGTCTTTGTCATTTTAAATATGCAGCACCGCTGGTTTTTAGATAAGCTATATTAAAAATGAATATTTGAAGCCATTGTACAATATTTTCCTCTGCTTCCAAACAATCTTAAACCAAGTGTGCTACAGAATGAGATCTAAAAAGCCATATATTTCCTTATGTCTTCTTGTGGCAGCTGAGGTTGAGCTGGAGTTAGTATAGATCATACTGGACAGTCTTAAGAGCTTGTGAGCCATGACATTCCTTCAGAGGCACACAACTTCATAAACATCTTCAACATTTGCCAATCTGCATCTGTGGTGTCCTTAGCTTAATACATTTTTAGTTGTATGTTTTCCAGGAGACAGTAGATTTCTCCTCTCAAACCAGTTCTGTAATTTATTGGGCCAAGCAGGGGACTAGGACTAAACCCAGTTATGCTACCTTTTCTCTTCCCCCCCCCCCCCCCCCGACACCTAATCCTGCTGACTTCCATGGGACTGGTGAATGGCCATGAGTTAAGGTTATTCACATGGGTAATGGCTTGCCACTCAGACCCAACTTGGCAAGGAGGTCCCTATTTCATTCTTCACTTGCAACTGCATTAGGAGCACAAACAGCCAAACCTAGAGTTTTGCAGTTGTTTGATAAAGGATAAACATATTGAAGGACTTACAGAATCAAGAGTTAGGAAGTCTGCTGTTGTGGGCATATTATATACATCAGAAGCTTGTCAAAGATATTTGAACCCTTGGTTCATCACACTAGGGACTATAATAATCACTATCTATGCTAGCACACCGCAGCTGCACCATGCATCCTTCTCTGTCCCCCTTTGCACAGATTTTGGAGATTCCCTGTAAGACGGTTCTTACTCTCACCCCACTTAATTGAAACTGCTCTGGTACATAGGACAAGACAGAATCCTTCAACTGTCTCTCCCTTTCCATGGTTACATGTATAAGAAACAGATAAAAAATATCCAACCTTCAAGCTGCCTAGAACTAAATGCCCCGCTTGCTAATGCATGGCTAACTATCATCACTAGGATCACTGTTAACAGCCACAGCAGAGGTAAATGATATGCATGGCAGGACCACACTAGCAGCACTAAGAGAGAGTGCCATTTTCATACTATGTAACAACTTCCAAAACCATCACTACAGTGGGGCAGGAGAATGCAAACAGGAATGTTTTTCAGATTCATGGCTGTAGTCATTGATCCTAGATATGGCAAGATGATGGCAAAGAGAAATTACTTTCCATGCTTTCCACTGAGGCTCTTGGAGAGGTTTTGTCCCTATGGGTGCTCCACTTGTGACATTTCAAGGAAGTGGCATAGCGAGGAACCCGGTGCAAGCATCTCTTGTTACATTTCAAAAGCAGAGGCACAGCTTCTGGGATCGGGCGTGAGTAGGGGCTGCTTAAGTCTCCGCTCACCCTGGGTTCCCTTTTGTGCCTCTGCCTTTGAAATGTAGAGGCAGAGGCAGAGCAGTTGGGACCCTCAGTCTTCTTCTGCTCCCAAACTCCCTCTTGTACCTCCCACCCCACATCCTCTCCTGCTGCCAAACTCCCTTCCAGACCCTGCCCTCCTTACCCTGTGCTACACCCCGCCCTCCCATCAAGATCCTGCCACCCTATCCCACTCAATGGCAGTCCTGTCCCGCACACTGAGCACCTCATTTTTGTTCTCACCCCAGAGCCTAAGGGGGTCCACAAAATCCACTAACTCTGGAACCCCAGAAAAGTAAATCTGGCCTATGGGAAGCCCTGAACCTTAGTCCTCCTTGTCCCTTCCCTTCACCCCGTGGGGCTGCAGTGCCAGAGTGAGGCGTCTCAGTTGGGGGCCACATCAGTGAGGATTGGGGGTTTTTGGAGGAGTTTTTTTTTGCTTCTCACTTGTGTGGCCCCAGGCTGATTTTCTGTGGATCAGTGGCCCCGACCCAAAAAAAGATTCCCACACTTGCCATAAATAAAGAAAACATTGAAACCTTTTGTGTTGGACATAATGTTTTACTTTATTTAAAATTAAGTTTGGTCAACTAACATGAGAAACTTAAAACCCTTAATCTGTTTAATAATGTAAATTAAACCATTTTCTCCAGCTGCAGCCCTAGCAAAATGGCTCGGGTGTAATGATGTAATTATTGGTGAGTTTCCATTAGCAACAGGAAGGTTTGGAGAGGGCGGGACCTCAAGAACGGGGTGCAGGCTCGGAGAAGGGATGGGGTAGATGCTGGCTTGCCATGACATTTAAAATGTGATATTGGGTGTAAAAAGGTTGGAGACTGATATAAAGTATACAAGTGGGTATACCTTTGCCAGTGTAACTCAGTGTTAAGCTTGTTTTATTTTGTTAGGTGCGTGAAAGCTTTCTAGCCCGGGTGATCCATAAATAATATTTATTAAAATTCAACAGCAATGTTTTCTTCTTAAGCAACTGCTACATCAAGTAATACAACTAGCAGACTCCAGGATTTCATGTTTCTCATAATCGCTTATCAAATTCCACCATCTCAGTACTCAGAATACAAGATCTAAAATATGACTGAATTATTTTGCCCTTTCACAAGTACAAATTGTTATAGAATTCACTTAGAAATTCATTATCATCTTTTCCCATTAACACAATTAAAAATGCAAATACATGATTATTTCATTTCATGCCTCCTCCTTATTGTTTATGACTTTCATTTCTCCAGTTTCTGTTCCATATAAATTCTTTTTTCATATTCACATTTCAGCTATTTTCATCTCCTACTAATTGTATTAGGCTTCCAATTTGTGCGAGTAACATCTGTTCTTTTTCGCTATAATCATCAAAGTTGGGGGGTTTTTTTGTAATTTTTCTTACAGCTTTTTAAAAGTTTTAGTTCCTCAGCATTTTTATTTCATTCCTAACCCTATTTTATCCTCACACATTTCTTACAAGAGAAAAAGATGCTGAATTGGTTTTCTATCCTCTTCCCATTTTTGCTGGGGAAAATGTAACACTAACATTTATCATTAATTTTATAAAACAGACTTATAAAAAGCTTTGATAGATTTTTGAAAAATGTATGTAATACATAAAAGTACAACCCAACCCAAACAGAGGTAACAATAAATCTGCAAAAAAGATGCTATTATCACTAAGGGATGTTATGAGGCTCATTGAATTAGTGTATGTACAACTCTTCGAGATCATCCATTATAAAGTGTTATTTAAAGGCCTAATTCCTCAGACACATAAGTTTTAATCACATCAGTTCTGCAACTGACTAAACATGACTGTTTATGTGAGGGAAAGATCTGTTTAATTTTTTCTAGACTGGATTCTAAGTCACAATAGCCCAAATTATCATTTTTCCTCCTTCGTTTCTCCGCTTGCTAGAAGTCACCCTCCTAGAAAACTCTGGGATTTGTGCTGGGTATGTCAAGGAGATGGGTTGAAAATTATACAGGCCAAGGAGGGGACACAAAGGAAGCACTGGGAAATCCAGGGGGATCTGGAGAATCCAGGAACAAGCTGCGGTCCAAAACTCTTCTAGCTTTTCCACAGGATCTTAGCAAGTACTGTGGCCAGCATGCGCATACTTGCCTGAGGCACGCTACAGGGCCAACAGAAGCACACTGCTAGGCATCCAGACCTAGCACATGGGCATAGGTCCTCTGTGCAGATATCTCCTAGAAGTTCAGTTATGGGCCACACAAGATGACAACTTCTTATCCTCTCTTTTTCCATTAAAATTAAACAGAAAAAAAATAGCTACATATTCAAATTTCCCTTTTGTAAAGGGAAGAGATTAGGTTATTTCAGACTAATTCGTTTTTTAACTACATTTTCATTAGCTTGCAATGAGTTGAAACTCACAAAAGACCATTAGAGGCCCAGAATGCTTCTCAGAAAAGGACCATTTTCCATTGTCAAGGCATTATCTCAATCTGTCTGTGAAACGCAACACAGTTCGCAGCACCTTGAACTTAAACAACCACCAGCACAGCAGTTGTACAGGGGTAATATTTCCTCCACAGACATAAGCTTCTCCTGAAGCCCAGCAGAAAGGCATTTTTGTTTTGCATCTCCGCTGGCCCAAGTTGCAAAAGGGGTACTACTAGCGCACCTAACGAAAGGAGCCAACAGCTGAAAGGACGGGGCCTCCTACGCCTGCGTGGATTGCTGGCCGAAACAACAGGACGGCCCACAAATACAAGTTATCTAGTCAATGCAATTCACGGGACCCTCCCACAAGCTCCGAAAAGGACGCGAGCACTGGACTCCAGGCTGGCACTGACCTGTTCACAGGCGACATCTAGGGCGCGAGGTAAAGCCCCGAGGGTGGTGACGAGTCACTTGGCGGTGCCTCACGTCCACTAACAGACAGAGAGAGATTCCGGATCAGCCTCGCGCCTCACATTACGCCCCCTATGAGGGTCCCCGGCGGCCCAGCCTCGGCTCGCAGGCAGAGCGGCGGGAGACGCAGCCGAACACGGCTCCGCGTTTGGTGGCGCCCGGGCGCCGCTTGCCCGTTCGCCCCCCCGGCAACCGAACCCCGCCGCCGCCGCGCGCGCGCGCGGCTGGGGTGTCAGCCCAGCCCTGAGACACGCGCCGGGCCCCCGCCTCGCGCCCCCCCCGCTCGCGAGCCAGCGGCCGCCGCTCACCTGCCGGCGCCTCGGAGACTGCAGCGCGCGCGGTTCACGCCCTGGCCCGGCGCCTCGCGGCGGTGGCGGCCGGGCGCAGGGAGTGGCACATGGTGGAGCTGGCTCCGCGCGCCGGCCCAGGCCACCCGCGCGCCCGCTTCGGCTGCTCCGGGTGGGGGAGGGGCGCGCGCGCGCGCCTCCTGCCTTCAGGTGCCTGGGAGCTGGCGCGGCGCGCGAGTCCAATCCCACATTTCCAGCTGCTCGGCGTCCGGCGCGTGCGGCCCACGCGCTTCCTGGGAAAGTCCATGGGGAGAGGAGGGGGGAGGGGTTCGAGATGAGAGAAATAAACCAAGGTGAAGCACGGGGGGAGCGCGCGCCTGCTGGCGTAGCCCCCTCCCACCCTTCCCAGACAGGGACGTGTTAGCTGCCCCCTGCTCCACGCTTCCCTTTCCAGCGGGGTGCTTGTGCCCAGGCAGGCCCTCATTTACCGCAGGGCTTAACGCACAGATCACACTGCAAGGGGCTTTCCATGCCCGCCTGAGTTAACCCGGCTCTACAGAGTCCCGGCCCCATGTAAAGAGACTGTGCCTAGACCACAGCCCCAGGAACACCAGCTCCTGGCCTTTAGGACTCCGGGCCCCGTCCACAGAGATGCAGCACTACTCAGATTTGGGCTGAAGTGGGGAGCTAGATCCAACCCTTCAGATTGAAGGTGGGTGCTGCATCTCAGGTGGACAGAAGGATGCTCGATTTAAAACTTCCTGCTGCCCCACACATTTTAGCCTTAGGCAAAGTCTTAGCTTGTCTCTGCGTTAGTCTCTCTCAGTCCTGCACCCTCTGGTCCACTGGTAGGCTCTCCACCAATGCTATATGCAGAGCACCACAAGCACACACCAAACCACAAAGGACTCTAGGAAAGACAAAGCTGCTTTAAAAGCTGTGACAAAAGGAGAGGGCTCAAGCCAAAGACAGACAAGCTTATAAGACTAAGCAAGCCATAAACTGCCCCAGAAGGGATAGTGGTTAATAGGACACAAGGCTTACTAAAAGAACAGACGCCCCAAGAAGCCCCTGTTATTGTCAGATAGACAGACCTAAACTTATAGGTATAAGGTACAGGTTGAACCTCTCTACCTGGCACCCTTAGGATCTGATGGGTGCCAAATGAGAGAACATGCTGAAGCTTAAGAGGACACTATTGTCTGTAGCACTACCACCACTTCCACTGCTTACTGGGCTCCTGCTATTTAGTGGTTAAAAAAGAGCTAAATAACAGTACACAACAGAGAGAACCTGGACTGGTGGCTATAAAACTTTGAGACTGTAGGAAACTGTGGGAAAGTAATACAAAAGGAGAAATTTCACTACACTAATGGTACACACAAAAATGTTGTGGTCATTTGGAGCAGCAAGTATAATCTTAACAACATGCTTCTTAGAAATCTTGGGTCAAGGGAATCCTGGAACCATAAGGCTGTATTTTCAGAAAACCAACCAATGTGACTATACATTTTCCTTAGGGTTCTTAGTAATTCTTAGTTTTACATATATGCTGCAACATTTTTCAGTTCCCATATTAAATGCACCAGTTTGATTTCAGTTTTTACAATTTTTTGAAGTTATTTACAGTTCTCTCCAGACCTCATCAGGGTGGCTTCACCCTCACTCAGTGAATTCATCATTAACTCAAATATGATAGCACCTTCCTCAGTAGCTTTTGTGATGTAAACTCTCATGCCCTTGTGATTAGATTGTGATTACAACACAGCACAGTTATTTAAGAGCAAAAACAGCCACTGGTCACTTGCCTTGATTTGAACCACTGGATTCTGAAACACCATCTCAAGCCCACAACCTGCCTCTCCTCCTCCCTGCACTGCTGATACAGAGGCAGCAGAATCAGAGGCAGCAGTATGGTGGCTGACTCTCCCCCCATGTGTAACTTTCAGTAGTTTCACATTTAGATAAATACATTTTAACATCCCTACTACTCCAATATACTAAACTCCTTCTCTTTGGCACTCCTGGGCCCTGATTGGCTGCGTCATCAGCAACCACTCTGGCCTGCTCAGAAGACCTGTTCCATGCCCCTTACCAGAGATGAGCATGACAGGACCTTAAGGCCTACAGCATATGGTCTCTGGGTCTAGTACACCTCACCACACCATCCATTCCCAATGCCCTTGTCAAAAACAGAGATCATTAACAGTTCTTAGGAAACAAAGAGCAGTCCCGTGGCACCTTAGAGATTGACAAAGGTATTAGTTCATAAATTTATTAGTCTCTAAGGCACTACAGAACTGCTCCTTATTTTTAAAGTTACAGACTAACCACAGCTACCCCTCTGAAAGTTCTTAGGAAATAGAGCTAATAAGAAAATCTTGCCCAAGGTGAAATGACATAACAGGGGAATTCAGCTTTGAGGGAAAGGGATAGATTAACATTGATCTAATAGATAGTTTAACACTGCAAATGAAGACTGAAGCACAAAGGTCAGCGGCATTTAAGAGAATTAAAATTTTCTGAAAAAAAGATAGCACCCTAGAGTAGTAAGTAGTTTGTAGTTAGCAGGTGATCCTGGACATGAATTTTAGTTTAATTCTGTCCTTAAACAGAGCTGTAGTTCAACTTACTCATGAGTACTTTTGTTAAGTAAAAGAGAGCAGAATAATTATGCCCTATTTTCAAGGATATTCTGAAACAACATACACCACAGCACAACTTGTGATTGTACAGGAATTTGAGTAATATAGCGTCTTATCAACATTACTTTGGTTCCTTGTCACTATAGCACTATTTTACAACTTGGAAATGCATGACCATTTATTTTCTAATTTGTTTTCTTGGCTTGTGCAAACCACTAAAATACTACTCTGTTTTAATTATTTTTAAACAGCAAAGCAATTCATCTTCAATTAACAAATCAATTTTTAAATTATAACAATGACAAAGCTTGAAACCACATTTTAAAAGTGTTATGGTTTAGAAATGTATTACTATCAAAGTCCTCCAGACTAAAGTATTTATGTCAAGTTTCAACCCACCCTTATTTATTGAAAAAAGAATGACTCTGAAAATAGTCACCATCTTTCACCTGGACAAAGACCAAGCAACTAAGTCTATGATCCTGTCCATCAAACTACATGCCATATTTTCTAATGTAATAGTAATGTGTACATTGCATTCTGAATTTGCTGTAGTAGAAGCTCTAATTAACAGCATAAGAAAAGGCATATCAACTCAGATCAGTGGTCACTCTAGCACAGTATTCTGTTCTCTGACAGCACTTAGAGCCAGATGCTTCAGAAGGAATCAACAGAATAGGGCAATTACTGAGTGACCTGTCCCATTCTCCAGTCCCAGCTTCAGCAGTCTGAGGTTTGGGAATACCCAGAGTATGGGTATGTGTATCTGATCATTTTAGCAAACAGCCATTGATAGTCCAATCTGTGAATTTAGCTATTTTTTTTTTGAACAGAGTTACATTTCTGGTCTTCATAACATCACATGTTACACAGTCAACTTGAGCTGGGGGAATTAGTATTTTCTGAACTGGGCTTTAGACCTGCTGCCTCTTAATTTAACTGGGTGACCCTGGTTCTTGTGTTATTGTAACCCACACATTGGTGTGTAGGTTACATTATTTGAAAGGGTTAATAGAACTTCCTAACATTCTCCACACTGTTTGTGATTTTATAGACCTTTATCAGATCTCCTCTCAGTCATTACTTTTCTAAACTTTTTAATTTCTTCTCTCTCATGACAGCTATTCCATGCCCCTAATCACTTCAGTCATCCTTCTTCGCACCTTTTCCAATTCTCATACATCTTGTTTAAGATGGGGCAACCAGAACTGAACACTGTATTGAAGGTGAGGGCACACCATGGCTTTAGATAGCATTACATTTTCTGTCTTATTATTTATCCTCCCTTTCCTAATGATTCCTATTAGCTTTTTTGACTGACACTGCACAATGAGCAAATTTTTTTGAGAACTCTCTTTTTCTTGAGTGGTAACAGTTAAGTTAGACCCCACCTTTTTTATATGTAACTAGGATTATGTTTCCAACATGCATTATTTTGCACTTTCAAATTAATCTGCTGTTGTTACTTACGGACCCATTTTTGTGCGATCCATTTAGTACTGAAGTCAGACTTACCAGCATGCAATAGCCAAGATCATCTTGAGCTTTTTATAAAAATCTGGCATTACATTAGTTACCCTCCAGTTAAACTACTTAGTACAAGAAAAGCCTGTTGGCTGTACCATCATAAATCCTTAACAGGAAGGTAAGTTTATCTGTTTGGAGAATTATGTATTGTAAGTAGCAAATCTCATGGTTTTTTTGTCAATTTAGAAAACCTGACACCAATAAACTATCAAAAGTTACAAAAGGTAACAAAGGAATTTTTCTCCAATTGGTAAGAAGATAAGGAATCAGTAGCTAAATAGGGACCGTTTGCTCCTCTATAAACTTTTTCCCAGCAGTTCTTATACCAGAGCAAGTAAATGATCATTCATTGGTGTCCACTGGGGAGACAGTAGGGAACTAAATCCTGAGATATTCGCTTAGGCAAAATAAAATATTAATAAACTTTAGTGGGATTTTTGGCTAAGTAAAAAATTGACCAGGAGCCTCAGAATATGGGCCACTGTCATTAAGTCTTTAGTAAGCACCCATAAATAGTTCGTTTAAAAATCAAAGTCTTAATTTAAGGAAAGGCATCAAATCCCATGAACAGTTCTACATCTGCTAACCCTTGCTCTGTAATGGAGGCATAACTACAGCAGGATTTAGGGATTTAAAATCCCATTTAGTTGGTTAATGACCAGTTCAACCTCTTTGTTTAACCAGTTAACTGATTAAAAGGAGAATGAACAGGGAGGGCACTCTACTCCAGGAGGAGTGGGGCGCTCTGCTGGCTGCACTCATGTACCTGTTAACTGGTTACCCATTCACATCCCTAACAGGATTTCATGGGGGTGCAAAGATCTGCACATATGGATTTGCTTGCAGGACTGCAATTCAGTTGAAGCTTTTGCTGTTACCAGCAATGGCTGAGCCACCTGTTGTTGCTACACAAGTCAAAGAAATGATTGGTCATATTTAATATCTGTAGGTGCTTAAGTAATGGCATGAAAATCTCTCAGTCCATTTTATGTCATTTCCTGGTGAAAATGTTATGGATTTTATGGTGAAAATAAAAAAACATAACATGGGAAAATGAGAGCTAGTACATGTGAGAACCAAGAAAAACTGAACTGAAGTAGGTTGCAAAACAGTGGGTTATATAAAAAAGTATATTCATGTCAGATTGTTTAAACAGCGTTATTCATACACTGTCATAGTTGTACAGAAAAATCTCTCCCCTTTGAGGAGTTTACTATCTAAATTAGACAAAACAGCAAGTGATCAGATTAGCAGCAATTGGAGGGAAGGTGGTTACAAAACAGAGAATGGACAAAATTCTGCCCTCAGTCACATCCAGGTAACTCTACTGCCTTCAGTGCGGTTGCCTACATGTAAGAGGTGGCAGAATTTAGCCCTGGAACTGGTTCTGTGGTGAATATAATTTGTTGAATTCACTTTTTATATGAATAAGTTAAGGTACAGGAACAGTAATAAATCGCACTTGAGAAGTGAACAATGGAATGCCTTTTATCTATATTTGTATCAAATTAATGATTTATTACCCAAACACCACAGGTGGCAGTGTATACAAAGACAGTGCAGCATGTGATTATTTACAGGAATTTTCAGCCTGACATGCACAAATACTATCATGAGGTTTTTTTTATATTTCCAAAACAGGTTATCAAGCTGAATAAATATTCCCTGCTTCAAAAGTTAATTTGTTTTACATAAAAATATAATATTGCACTTTTTACAACAACAGCTAATTTGCATATCTGAGATTTATAACAAATGGAATGCTGCTTTTTAAAAAATAAGACTCAATGAGCAACATCCCATATTTAAATTGGGGAGCAAGTAAAAGCCTCAAAAAACAAAAGTTTTAAATGAAGCACATTACTTTTACATGAACCCAAAAACCTTTGTCTGTATTCAAAAGTATGAAAAACATGATTAAAGCCAGCTTGTAAGGCATAGCTACAATATATGCATTTTAAAAAGTTAAATTCATACAGTACGCAGACATTTGCTTATTCACTGATCCAAAAGATCTATTTTCAGAATATGAACAGTGGGAAGATCCTTGTACTTAATCTATATTTTTTTTTTGAAAATTTAGGAGACATATACTTGGAGTTTTCAGAACAAATGCACAGATTGCATGTGTATTATGATTTGCAGGTATCTATACATATTTTGCCTGCACCAGATGATACATTATAGATCTTAAGGTACAGTGTTTTGCAGGACAATAAATGCATGCAATGAATACAAATATAGCCATTAAAATCTATACAGTAGAAGTGGAATGTGTAAGTGATTTAAAGGAAAAAATAGGTTTTAACAACTTAATGGGTTTCAGTAGCATTCTTGGGTTGTAACTTCTTTTCCTACTGGAAGCATATAATTATGCTCAGCTGATACTGGTTTTCCAAATAATTCAATTTAGTGTGGCCTGTATAGAGAACACTATAAAAATTCACCTTCAAATTCAATTGATAGGTTGTGAACTATTAAACCCTGACTTGACTGCATGTTCCTTTTTCAAAGATTAGCACCTAGGAATAAGTGTCATATTTGCACTCTAGGTCTGTGTAAACTTTTCTGAATGATCTGATGTATATGAAGAATACTGATTAGTCAAGCAGTTATGGTCTTAGTCAGACATTTTGCATGTATTGAATGCTCACATGACACTAAATGGGAACAGATGATATCTACGCTTTATTTTTTGAATTTTGAAACTCTGAGATGTATGCTAAATATATTCTACCACCTGGATTCATAGTACCTAACTAGTGTTATGCATTTATGAAACTTAAAATTAGATGATAAAATCCTCATTTAATTATTGCTTCATGATGCCATGAGAGGTCTGGTTGATATTAAAGCAGACATATTGGTTTCTATCTATTAGAAGACAATGGTCCTATTAGAGCTGAGAAGAAAATTAGCAAAAACTATGAAATATCAGGAAATAACAGAAGTTCAGATTTCAGCATGATGACAAAACAAAGTGGTTGGTACATAAAGCACCTACTGAGTTATTTGCTTCTCAAAAAAAGCAGTTTTGAATCCATTTTTAAATGTTTCAGTCTCAGAGCCAATTGGACTATACTGACTAATCAGATAAACATTTAAGAAGACTGTCAATGTGTGTAAGAAATTTTAATGCTATTGATACTTTACAACACAAAGAATAAAAGAGAAAGTCACCACTAGTGATTCAAGATTTGGGATACTTGTGTTCAAGAAATTATTTTAAAAATGTTATTACATTTTACACTGCAGCATTTCAGCTTGTTGGTTAGAGCATGTACGTGCCACGTAGCCTATATCAAAGTCTATAAAACCAGAACTTCCCTGTAACCTTGATATGGTTTAAAATTTGGGGCATGCATATACACATTTTACAGTTGCCTCAGGCGGACTGATATATGCTTTTGTCAACTCACTTGTTTTAAAGATAGTCAATACATTTCAAAATCCAGTTAAATAACAGAGGTTCTATGATCTACTCTGGATTTAAAGTGCTTCAGAGATGTGGTGATTTAGCAGCATGAAGAGTCAGCCAGCTGCATAGCTGCTGAGGAATGAGTAGAACATGGGTAGCTTCAAGCGCTGCTGGTCTTTGCGACACCAAGCTATAACAGTTCCTTCATTATTTGCTGTATACAAGTGATGCCCATCACAGGAAAATGTAAGGCTGAAAACAACAACAGATTTTTTTTAATATAATACTTAGCAAATTATACCATGTAACTGAAAATTCAAGAGGAGATACTTAAAAAAAAATACAAACAGCATTAATGCAGCCAACATCAGTGAGGCAAATTCCTATAAGTGCATAATTCTAGTGCTGTATGCACGCACACTCATGGGCAATACCTGCCTGTTCATTTTTCCAACTGCAATTCAAAGTGTTATAAACTTTACTGCCATAAATTGAACTTAATGGCCAGCTTGCTTTTCTCTCTTATTACAAGTAAAATCTGCTGTGCTGCTCTTGTTGTCATGTCCTGAGTGGAACCGTTTCTGCCTGGCAAAGGGTGTTCTCAGTGCAGGATCCATGTCCATGATACCTGCTCTCCGATGGAAGGTCAGAACCAGAGTCTGACAAATTTCATAAGACAAGATTTTTTTATTAAAGGCAGGAATTACTTTTCCTACTGGTAAAACCACTAGTTCTCACTAATCCTTTTATATCAAGAGACTTAACAAAAAGACTTTTTAAAAATTTCTTGTTTCTAATTAATACGATGTGCTGCTGAGGTGACTGATGGCACACATTAAATTAAGAATGACTAAATTAACTCAATGCCAAGATCACAGATTAAATCTGAGGCCCCATTACAAATGTGAAGAAAATTATGTAATCAGTGCAAAGTTAGAGGGGAGTTCACATCTAGCCATTCACACACAAATATTCAGAATCACTAATTGCTCATTTTTACCACAGAACCCAAGTGTTTTGTTTGCTGTAGTTACTGCAATTTGAAGAACTCACTGTGCATAGCAGAATAGTGATAGAAACTCACTGTGCATAGCACTGCCTCTTGTGCTCTGTTTGCATCTTAACCCAGCAAGTCAGTATTTTGGAAGTCGCAATTGTTAAGATGTGGTAACAGTGCTAAGTGCTGGCTTTAACAGTGATAACTGCAATGTTTTAAAATGTTGCTTCAGCAAAGAGCATAATGTCCTTTAACTTTGTTACTGGGTTACTACTGAATAATTATGAAATTTAGGGCATGATCCTGCAAATCCTTCATTCAAGGCAATCCCACTGAGGACATATTTTAGTGAGAGCTTGGACTCCAATTCTGCAAACACTTTAGTGTAAGTGTAGCTCTTACATAAATGATCAGACTCTTCATGTGAACAGAGTTACATGGGTGCTTAATTTCTTGCAGGACTGGGGTGGGGGACTAGCCAGGAGGAAGTGTGTGGGGGGGGAGAACCCACACAGAAACAAAATAAATAAAATAAAATCCACACAAGACATTTACTACTGAAGCTCATACTATAACCATTTAAAATTTGCTTAATTGAAAAGTAAAAAGATTATGTGTCAAATCAGGAGTTAATATGAGAATTCAGTGGAAAAATATTAACTTTTAAAACAAAAACAAAATAGCAAGCATTGTTCCCTTCACAGGGAAATCCTTCAAGTTTCAGTCTGGCTACGTCTACACTGGCCCCTTTTCCGAAAGGGACATGTTAATTTCACAGGTCGTAATAGGGAAATCCGCGGGGGATTTAAATATCCCCCGCGGCATTTAAATAAAAATGTCCGCCGCTTTTTTCCGGCTTTTAGAAAAGCCGGAAAAGAGCGTCTACACTGGCCCCGATCCTCCGGAAAAAAAGCCCTTTTCCGGAGGATCTTATTCAAAGTAGGAATAAGATCCTCCGGAAAAGGGCTTTTTTTCCGGAGGATCGGGGCCAGTGTAGATGCTCTTTTCCGGCTTTTCTAAAAGCCGGAAAAAAGCGGCGGACATTTTTATTTAAATACCGCGGGGGATATTTAAATCCCCCACGGATTTCCCTATTACGACCTGTGAAATTAACATGTCCCTTTCGGAAAAGGGGCCAGTGTAGACGAGCCCTCTGTGTTTATCTCATCCTGCTAGCAGCTGAGAATAGTTATTACTGTCATGTTACAATGTATTTGTGCTCATTTTACTGTCACGAGAGACTACAGGCAGTCCCCGAGTTACGTGGATCCGACTTAAGTCGGATCCGCAGTTACGAACGGGGCTTAAGTCGGATCCGCAGTTATGAACGGGGCTTTTCTCACCCCGGAGGACGGGACGCCCAGATGTGCCGCGGTCCGCCGCCCCAGTCCTCCGAGGCAAGAAAAGCTGCTCCCCGTCTCCCTGCTCTGCAGGGAGACGGGGAGCAAAGCCTTGGAGCACGCCCGCAGCGGGATAGCCCGGGCGCGCTTGAGCTGTCCCCCTGCGGGCGTGCTCCGTGGCTTTGCTCCCCGTCTCCCGACCAGCAGACCAGGGAGACGGGAAGCAAAGCCGCGGAGCACGCCCGCAGCGGGACAGCCCAAGCACACCTGTGCTGTCCCGCTGCCGGCATGCTCCAAGGCTTTGCTCTCCCTCTCCCTGGTCTGACCAGCAGACCAGGGAGATGGGGAGCAAAGCCTCGGAGCACGCCAGCAGTGGGACAGCCGTGGTGCGCCTGGACTGTCCCGCTGCGGGCGTGCTCTGCGGCTTTTCTCCGCGTCTCCCAGGTCAGCAGAGCAGGGAGATGGAGCAAAGCCGTGGAGGACTTGGGCGGTCCCGCCACCCCTGTCTCCCTGGTCTACTGGGGGGGGAGGGGTCCAGCTAGTGCCTCCCCCCCAGCAGACCAGGCTTTTCTTGCCTACCCCTGGGGTAGAGCAGCTGGGGGCTGCCGGGTTGGTCCCGCAGCGCCGCTCCGGACCAACCTGGCAGCACCCCAGCTGCTCTGCCCCAGGCGTCCCCAAGTCAGCCGCTGCTGAAACTGACCAGCGGCTGACTACAGGAAGCCCGAGGCAGAGTTGTTCTGCCCCAGGCTTCCTGGAATCAGCCGCTGATCAGTTTCAGCAGCAGCTGACTTGGGGACGCCTGGGTTTCTTAAGTTGAATCTGTATGTAAGTCAGAACTGGCGTCCAGATTCAGCCGGTTGAAACTGATCAGTTTCAGCAGCAGCTGACGCCAGTTCCGACTTACATACAGATTCAACTTAAGAACAAACCTACAGTCCCTATCTTGTACGTAACCCGGGGACTGCCTGTAGTTGGATTGTGTGACTGTTTTCAGATCTTTTTTTCCCTCCACTTCCCCCATTTGCAGTGTTTCTTTTTTTAAAAACAATATCACAAATTATTTTTAAAAGGTAACTTGAATTATTTTTAAGCAGCAAAAACATATTTTACCTTACAATAGGTTTATTTGACTTAGGAAATGTAATTTCCCGCACAGGTTTCAAGTCCCATGTACTCCAAAGCCTGAAAGAAAGAAAAAAGTAATTATTTTCTCTATATTCAACTTAACCTAAACATTTAGGGATGAACATGCATTTAATTTGAGAAACTGCAAACAGCTGAACAGCTAGTTCAACTTTTTGTAAAGTAGAACATTAGCATAATTTTAAAACAGCACACAATATAAAAAAATGATGATTTTATATTATTTTAAGTGTTTATCAGCAAAAGTACTTTAAACACGAGGAGGAGAGTATGCTCTTACCTCACAAGCCCATTTTCTAACCCCCCTGCAATAACATTGATGGATACTCCTTCCGGCTGGTTGGAGAAAGCAACAGAGCATATGATTTCCCTGCAGTGTACATGTCCTACAAGATCACCATTTACAGTCCAAAGTCTCAGATCACTGCCCCCGCCAACTGTAACACAAAGTAAAACATGAATTTTACATGATAATCTAGACTATTTGAATAACTATGCCATTTAGCTTTAATGGTCACATCCGCAAAAAATCAGTTTAGTGAAAAGATTAAAACCGACTCGGATCAGAAAGCTGTAGAAATACTATAGTATAGCTATGTTCTCTTTTTACCATATTAAGCGCTCATATAGGCAAACCCAACACAATTAATATGATCTATAATATAAATCCCTACAACTTCAAGAATAAGGAAGCTATATAACATTCTGTTCACCAATATGACTCCTTGAAAATGCCAGTTTTCACATTAGCAGGTCACAGTAAGCACAAATGGGTTTCCCTTGATCTGTCAATGTGTTCACACAACTACATGGTCTTTACTAAAATTCTACCTCTTGTTACCCTATGTTAGTGATCACAAGGTAAGAACAACCTCTACCCCCATGGATGAGAAGGCCTGAGCATGGTAGAGTTCAAGGAAATTAGTATCTTAGACGAGCTTTTTGTAAGGTGCGCAGTGTAGAAATAGCCTATGTTGCTACAGCCACACCATTTTAAGGCACACAGTGTAGCAAAATAACTGCCTGTTATGTAGACGCAGACTAAATTATCTTGAAATAATGCTAATTATTTTCACATAATGTTGCGGTGTAGATGTACCCTGGAAGAGCAGCTCCTGCTGACAAAGTGCTGTTCACACTGGTGCTTTTTGTAGTTAAGTTTTTTTCACACCCTTGAGCGATGAAAGTTTTAGTGACAAAAGGGTAGTGTAGACAAAACCTCAGATTCAGTCTTGGATTGGCCCTGAATGCTAAGACCACGTATCAGAGGTCCTAACAATCAAGATTTCTTTAATATTATAACCTGCTTGTACTTATTTATAACACTGCTTTTTGAAGGGCTGGAAGAGTATATAAACCACCTCCATCTACATGGGAATACCGGAAGGAAGTATTAAAGCAGCTTCCCTAAGAGAGTTTAGAAACCTCTCCTTCACAGCCTGAGTTCCACGAGTCCCCTCCCTCCCCCACCACACACAGAGTAAATGTTGGGACAGTAAACTACTTCTTGCCATATGGATAATAAATTAATATACTTATTTCCCCTACTTCCCTTGATAGGGGAGAAAACTAGATGAATACAAAAAAAGGGAGAAAGGCCTTGTCCAAATGACAGCCTCAAACTGACATTATCCACACTACTGTATAGGATAGAAAAAGTAGCAAAAAGTAATGAGTGTTATTCAGTATACCTCCCTTACAGATACAAATAAGTGATGTAGTATGTGTATGCAGTAAACTTTAAATCATCATGCACCTTAAACTACTTCTAACAGCCCATGTGCAAAGTTGACCTACTATCCAAATACATGATTGGGGATGTGTTAGGAGGAAGAACAATTAAGAAAAAACTGTTTTGTCTCATTTGGCTATGGAACCAGAATATTTCTGTGAAGCCACACTGTTTGCTTTGAGTTACTAAACAATGAACTCTTGTTGTTATACTAAAAGACTTACGCTGTGCTGCCTGGATCTTTCAAGGTAGGGGGCTGATGCATGGGGGGGGGGGGGGGGGGGGAAGAAAGGCTTAGGGCTGGGGGGCGTGTCTCATCTGGCAGGGCATTTTCTTTCTCCCTCCAGCCCCACTGTATAGCAGGGCTTTCTCCCTCCCTCCCCCTCCAGCGCTGTACCCAAAGGCTGAGGTGGGGGGAAGGTTTTGGGGCAGGGGGGCTACTTATTTGGTCTAGTGGCAGGCATGACTGAGCCCCAGCCCTACTGGCCACTCTTGGTGGTGCTGCTCCCAGTAATCACTCCGCAGTATAGTTCTCCTAAAGCAACTGAGTATTGCGTCCCTCCTCTCTGCCCCCTCCTTTTCTAAATTATTGAAAACAGTCCCATTCCCAGCACTTCCTGTTTTCCTTGCACAAACAAACCCTGAACTTGCTTTAAGTTAGGATAAGAGGAATCTATACCAAATTTGGTGGTCCTAGCTCTTACTGTTTAGGAGGAGCTCTTGAACAAATGGAATCACAGATAGACAGATGCTCTCATCTCTGTCTCATGCCTCAATATAGTGCATATGTATCAAGGAACATCTGAATATTTAGTAAAACTACAGTTTTGGCAAAGAATAATTTTGCTTTGTATAACTCCTAGGAGTAAACAGTACTTTGGAAAACAAATAATTGCTATAACAAAAGTCATTAACTTAATAGAATGTGAATCTCTTGGAACTCAAACTCTCAAATCTTTTTGAAAATCAAAATACAGTAAAACTCCATTAGTCCATTATCCAGTGCTCCGGCACTCCTGATGTTCCAGCACCATCAGGAACCTGGAAGTGCTCAGGGCAGTTGGACAATTGGAGCTGCTCTGCGCCCATCTTCCACGATTCAGCCGCTGCTGAAACTGACCAGCAGCTGAATCGGGGAAACCGGGGGCAGAGCAGCTGGGGTGCTGCCGGGTTGGTCCCATAGCACTGCCCCTCGGGGCTGCAGGACCAACCTGGCAGCACCCTGGCTGCCCTGTCCCAGGCGTTCCCAAGAGCAGCTGGGGTGCTGCTGAGTTGGTCTCGCAGCGCTGAGGGGCGGCTCTACCAGACCAACCCAGCAGCACCCCAGCTGCTCTGCCGCAGGTGTCCCCGATTCAGCCGCTGCTGAAACTGACCAGCAGCGGCTGAATCAGGGACGCCTGGGGCAGAGCCGGACTATCGGAAGGGGGGGCTGTGAGGGGTCTGGGGTGGCATCCCCCTCACCCCACTCCAGACCCCTCATAGCCCCTCTTTCTGATAGTCTGGCATATCTGATAATCAGGCACCCCCTGGGTCCTAAAGGTGCCGGATTATCGGAAGTTTACTGTATTATATGAACAGTTCTGTTCAACACTATTACACATGACTCCTGCTTCCATACTTGAAACTACAATGAAGATATACACTTTGTACTATATATAGAAATAAAAATGGATAGATGATCAGTTGGCTGCTCAAATGATTCAAGTCACATGACAAACCATGGCACTAGTAAATCTATTTCATCTTTAAATCTGGTCTATAAATGTGGATAGGTTATTTATTCATGATATCATACATACCTGAATCACAAACTGTTACGATATCCCCTGTCATTTCACTAGCAGAGACTGCTGTAACTGGACTCTTGTGTCCGGCAAGACTTTGGACATAGCATAGTCTACAAAAAAATAAAAGATCTCTAAATAACTTGCAGTTTAGCTTCAGAAAATTAACATCTGGAAAAGCTGTCATAAAACCAATTAAGTATTCTCTACTTAAAGAGATAGACAAGTTTTACTCTCTTCCATTCATTCATTCTCGATGTTTTAACATAACAGATGGCAACCAAAACTGAGTTTTGGCTTCACACAAGATGAAAATATTTGGAAAAAAATAATCTGAAATTATTATTTTATCTTAAGGTTTTTAAACACAGTTAGAAAGTAGATATTTTTAGGCTGAGGAAACTATTTATACCTATTCAAATCCCAGATGATGCAGGTTCCATCCTTGCTTACACTTATCATTATACTATATGGTTTGCAGACAAATAAGCTGGTTATCTCTGCTGTGTGACCATATAGATGTATTTGAGATTCCATTTCCATTTCAGAAGGCTGAAAAATAACAATATTAAAATGAGACCTGAATTATTAAACATCAATGTATGTACTGTTTTTGAAGTATGGCTTCCATTGTTTTCAACTGACTCAATAGGTCTAGATCTTAGGGAATTAACTGTAACTCCATGATTAAATACTTTACACCATCAGTTCAGGTGCTGTCTGTAGGACTTATGAAGAGGCAAATATATTGCCAACATATATTAGAGTAAGACATTAACTATGAAAGGCACTATCTTCTTCCTATTCACTACACAAAAAGTTTGAGAAGTTGTATGGCCTCGGGTTTGGTTCTTTTCCAAACATATGTTATGTCAGCATCTCAAAGGAGATGGCAGCTAGATCTCCATATGTCAGTTTGACTAGCTGGAAAGGAAATATTGGGAACTGAGAGGCGGAAACATTTTTGAGTTCGGAAAAGTGACAGTCTAATGTCAAGTGACAGTCTAAAGCAATTACCAAGTAAAAAAGGTTAGCAAAAATCCCTGAGTTACTGAGAACCCAGTGAGCCATTGCCAAGTCCTTTGATGGTGCTTAACTACAGTATATATTAAATTGATGTGAAATTTGAAGCTCTACTCTAATATAGATATTGTCAAAAATTAAATATCAAAAAGAGAAGATGAAGCTGTGCTAAGCAAAGCATTAGCACTTGTTTTATTTCACTTAAATTCTTCAGACTTTTTTTTTTTTTTTAAAGGAGTGGCCTTTAAATTGGAAGAGTTGCTTAATCAAATTAACAGCCCAATTAAGAGAAATACAGCATACAAGGAAATTAGGAAGTTTATACAAGAAAGGTAAACTTATAATGAGTTCTCATAATTCTTCTTTATTGCCTCAGAGCACAGTAATAATCTATGAAGGAAGTTGGAGAGAAAATAGGGCATCTACTAAAAGATGAACACAGGAAAGGAGAAAGAATTGGTAACAGATTTCACTCAACGTGCTAACTGTATTCTATATCATTACCTGAGCAACAAATAGCAATGTACATCTCTGTGCAAGTAATATTGATTACTAGTCAGGACAAGATTGACCTTTAATACTCATAACATGTAGAGTGGTTTCCTTTAATTAATCATAACCATCCTCCTACGTGCCACAGAAGTATGGTCTGCCATTAAGAATTTTAAGAACAGAACTAAAATTAGGCTTTTCATGGAAAGTGTCAAACCATGATTCATTTTTTGCCAAACTATTTTGTTGCCTCATCTTCCCACTTCCCCCAGCTGATGTGTTTGTTTGGGCCACCTTTTACATCTTGCTGACATTTATACAGTAAACTTTCTGGGACAGAGCTTCGCTGTTATTTGTTTCTAAAGCAATGGTGTAGCCAGAAAGGCCCATGTGGGTGGTCGGTCAATGATGGGGGCAGGGTTAAGCCCCAGCACTCCAACCCTGCTCCCCGGCTGCAGTCCTGGGCAGGTAGGGGTAAGCCTTGACTCCACTACCGGGCTGCAGCACCAGAAGGAGCAGACTGGGGCATGCACTGATGCTCCAACCCCATTCCTCCACTGCATGCTAGGCAGAATGGGCCAGAGTAAGCACTGATGCACTGGCCCTAGTCTCTGGCTGGAGCGCTAGGTGGGCTGGTGAGGGGTGGAGAAGCCTGGATGCAGAGTGGGTGGGACACGGTCCACCCAGGCCCACCTGTGGCTATATTCCCTGCTCTATAGCCCCTAATAAAATGGGGACTGAACTTATGATAGTGCCTGCAAACCCCAAATTACAAAGTGACAGCAATGGGAAGCGGTGGAACCCCTAGGACCAAAGAATCTACTTTATTTGTGATAAGTCATGCAACTATGACTTTTCATGCCATCCTCTGCCTGACATATACTAGCAAGTACTGTGTACCATGGAAGATCTCACCTCCTCCTCCTCCAAATCTCTTAAGACTCATTTCTTCCAAAGCTGATATCCACTTCACTACACTAAACCACTCACAATAAAATATATTTTAAAGTAGTATAAATATAAACTAAGTTAAAGTTAACAATATATTTAAAGTTACCCCCATTCTATGGTGCTTTGTGTAAGGCTCTGGAGTGAAGAAATAGACATTTACCACAGAGTTTTATATGTTTGCTCAAAAGTGATATACAATAGGTTAAAATGCCTCCCTCTTTGTTACCAAGAAAGCCCCAGATGGGTTGTTTCACCCTTTAGTTGTTCCAAATCTACTTGCCCAACACCCAGATCCTGTTGACTAAAGCTTTCAAGGGTAGCAATTTGAGTCTAAGGCTAAGAACCTGTTTCTCATAACAGTACTTCAGTAGGGCTTGGGTGGCAGACATTGAAAACAATACCTGGGAGAAGCAGCAGACAAGAGATGTTTGGACATTTTCTAACACAGAGATATGGTTCGCTAGAACTCTGAAAACAGGGCTCTCTAGAGCCTTATGTCTGTCCATTAGCAATATCATACCCGTCTCCTTGAACATGATGCTTTAAATAATTAACACATGAAAATCTGCTCCTGATTTCCTGTACTGCATTTATAATAGGCTGTTCCACTAGATCAGCACTCAGCTGTGGGGTTGAATACAGAACAGATGCTAGCAAACATGATAGCATTCCCTATAGCCCTGTCTCAAGCAACTGACTAAACAACAGATGCTACAAAACTGGCAGCAAGGTCATGCTGCCTGAGGTATACAGAAACGTCAGTGCTGAGGGATTCAGCAAACATGAGCCCATAAGACACCTGAGAAACAAAGCAAACAACTCACATTCACAGTTCTAAAGTACCTTACAGCTGTCAAGTACAAACTGCTAGTTTATTTTTAAGCATTAAAAAAAAACAACCCACAAGTATTTCTGTACAAAAAAAAGTTTCTTTCCTATTTTACATAGCAAAACACGTAACTGATATTACTTGGGGCTTCAAAAATTAATTGCTCACAGTGGGTGGACTTTTCTGGTGTGTGTGTGCGCGGGGGGGGGGCTTGAGCCATGAATTGCTACTAAGTTTTAACTTTAAAATAAACTATCTGCAGAAAAAATTATGCTTCTGTTGCTACTCTTTAGATTTATCGAGCAAAAGCAACATAAAACTAACAATACTGTGGTCCGTTTAACTGCTGCTATTCAGAATCCTGTGCCATAAGATGAACTGTCATGAACTATTTCAGTGATTTGATGCCTCTTGAGAAAAAGTTATGAACTACTGACTGATACTGGAGTTATTCACAAGAACGAAGATGACCTAAACCAGTAGTCAAAAATCCTGGCCCCATTACAGGTCTATCTGATTGTATGTGGCTTCTTACACCCTGCTTATCACCTTGATAGCTGAGCATCTTCCATCAATGCATGAAGCAACATGACTAACACTTGCCACATGTTTTTTATTCTCATCACCTCCCCAGGGAGAAAGGTGTGTGCAGGGGAACATTTTGGTAAGGACTCTTAAATTATGTAGTACATGATGTTGTAAGTCTACCTTGGAGAAGGCAAGGTCAGAGAAGATACACTTTAAGAGCAGAACATGATACAGTTTGCAAGAGTCCTTCAAATCTTACTGGCCCCCCAAGAAAATTCTGTCTTCTGCACAAATCGGCTTTAACCTTATTAGACAAAGCTTCAGTGTATCAGAGGACTAACTCTGTTGATTGTGGTCTTCATTCCAGAGCTTTAGGTGATATTTTAGATACTCTGGGCCAAGGCCATTGAGCACATGGAAGATAAGGACCAAACCCTTGAAACTGACTTGATGTTCTGTGGTGAGTGCATGCAGAGAATGGAGGGCAGGGTTGATCTGTTTGTAGTAGCCAATGTCACGGAGGTGTGCTGCAGAGTTCTGTACTAGTTCTTGGGGATAGTGATACTGTTGTACATGGTGAAGAATATTCTGAAGGTTGTGTCATCTGCATATTGCTCTTGCTAGAGTTCACATTATCTGACCAATATGCCTAGTGGGTGAATGCAGATGTTCAACAAGCACCAGGAAAAAATAGATTATTGTGGGACTTCACAAAGAAGTGGTTTAGTGGCAGAAGTGCTATTTTCTTATCCTTATTCATTGGTTCTCCCCCTCAGAGAAGAACTTTAGTCACTTGAGTGCACTATCATGGACCCTGTAACCTCTCAGACAAGACAAGTTTATGTACTGCATGGCTAATAGTGTCAAATGTTCTAGAGGATGAGAATGGATGTCTTCCCTCCAGCCATCAGTGCCATTAAAGCTGTTTCAAGTTCCACGACCTGTGCTGAAGCCACATTACACCATGTTCAGAATATTAACTTTAGTAAGATGAGCTTGTAGTTGGCCTTCAGATAGCCTCTTTAAGCTTGTTCATAAACAGGAAGTTTGACAAGACTCCCATTGCCTTCAGAAACCCTAAATAATATAAGGCAATTCCAGCTAAGTATTTTTTCTCCTCTAGTTTTAGGGAATGGAGTAAAGAACAGAAAGGATAAGAAAAGAAAAACAAAGCAACAATTAAATTCCTAATTATAAATCCTGTAACACTTACCACATTACTAGAGAACCTGTTCATATACGCTGTGATGACGCCAGATTTGCTACCAGTAAAAAGCTGGCAACTGTCCGATACCCAAGCACAACTTGTTACCTTTGAAGAGGGGTGGGGGGAAAAAAGGAGAGCCAGAGAAAATTAAGTAATATTTTAAATGCATTCTATTTTACCATGCCTAGCTATTTTATCAAATCTGTTTTTATTTGTTTTAAGAAACTGAGCAAAACAAGAAATAAATTATATTTCTAGGAATGGAAGCCCCCAAGAGCAGTTTAATATATTTTGCACAGCTAGAATGTTAAAATTATGGGTGAAATTATGTGGTGCACATCTAAAATGACAGCATAGTTCTCTCAATTCAAAGAGATGAAGGTAGATGTTAAGGTGTCTTTCTACACACCCCCAATACTGGGCAGCCCTAAGAATCTGTATAAGTTATGGCAACCTCCTAGAGCTATGTGCTGTGTTCCTTGTGCACTTCTGCCACCTATCCCACATTCTTACTGCTGTCTATCTTTCACACTACCTTTGCTGGAAGAATCATATCCCAATCAGATGCAGGGCTTTCTGAACACTTTTATGCAGTTGTGACTCTTATGTAGTATGAAGGGGCCAGTGTGGGGTGAGGGTCTAATTCATGGCTTTTTCCATTTTGTCTTTTATCAACATTTTTTTACTGTACAGACAATAGAACCAACAATGAGGCACTTATTCTGCATCCCCCCCCCACCCAGCATTTTAAGGCACCTATGATGTTCCCTACTTTTGTTCTCAGTCTAGAAACAAAGTGTTTGGGAAGTTCTATAAACTCATGACGACACATCCAATAATGTTTTTTCTCCTGGAGAGAGCATCAGAATCTGAAGCATTCAGAAAAGATTTGGGGAGGAGAGAGATTTAAGAGACACATTTAGTGGAGAAATAAGAGGGATATTTGGTGGACAGAAATGGAAGAGGACCAAAAAAGTATAATGAAGTTTTCCAGAGGGGAGAAGGAGGCATATATTTTGAAGCAGTGCTTGGAGGCTCATTCAAAAATGGTTATGCTCCAGAAAACAAAAATGGTATTTAGCATAGCTCCTACATAGACAAAAGCAAAATACTTTAATCAGCAAAGCAAATGAGTGCAGCAGAGTTTAAACCTGAGATGCAAGTTTGTGTCTTCTCCTCCATGATATTCTTGTTTTTAAGAACTGATTGAAATTTTTATGATCAATAATAAAGAATGTCTTCAAGGAGCAAGTGATGTTGAGATTGCTACAAATGGGCTACAGAGCTTTACATCTCTGTTACTGGTGCAAGCATGAACAAGATTGCTGGTCACTAAAGACAATGGGTTATGGTATGTAGTTAGTGATCTGCGGGATCCACCTTTGTTCCCACTGGATACATGTTCACATCACATTTAGCACCCGTTGCTAGCACTTTTGGAGACTCCAAGCATTATGTGGACATGAATGCTAAACCTTTGCATTGTTAGAAACTGTTCCCCAGAAGCGATAATGACGTGAACCAAGGTTCAGGTGATCAGGAATAGTGGTGGAAGACTATCAAATTTGTACTGTCACTACGTAGGCTGTACATGTTCCCTATTAAAAATAGATTTCAGTAGTGTTGTATACAATTTTACACAAATACATGAATTTTACAATCAGAAACATGTCAAGGAGTTTTACCTGGTGCAACTGTGAACTCTGTATAAAATTTATTGGTGGTTCACTTTGCTTGCTTTTTAGTCTTAAAATGTTATCAGCATATCCCCAACTCAATATGGCTGACCACTGGATATCTGTGCTGTGCATGCTTCTCACACCTGTAGGAAAGGCATAAAATATTTTGTGTCAAGTATACTGTCACAATTTCAGGGTTACTGCATCTTTGCCTCCTCCCTCTCCAGTCTTCCTTGAGGACAGTCGTATACAGGCAGTCCCCGGGTTACGTACAAGATAGGGACTGTAGGTTTGTTCTTAAGTTGAATTTGTATGTAAGTCGGAACTGGTACATATTGTAGGGGAAACTCTAGCCAAACATTTCTCCAGAGCTCAGTTTTATTCTCCCACAACTCACTTCTCTCAGTCCTTTATTCTCAAGCTGAGGTGTCTGCTGAGAAAAGCCGCTCCGCGTCTCCCTGGTCTGCTGGGGGGGGGGGGCGCTAGCTTCGCGTCTCCCTGATCTGCTGGGGGGGGGGCGCTAGCTTCGTGTCTCCCTGGTCTGCTGGGGGGAAGCAGCTAGTGCAGGGTTGCCTCACCCCGTTTGTAAGTAGGGATCCAATGTAAGTCGGATCCATGTAACCCGGGGACTGCCTGTACATTTTTAGGCTTCCCATCCATGACTTCTCTTGTTGCAGAGATTCGTATCTCTCTCTCCCTTCAGACTAGGGACTTAGGCTTGAAGTCCTTCACCTCATTGCAATTTCCCAGCAAATCTGACTGGGATCTAGTGCCTGTCATCAACTCTTCCTCCAAGGGCTATAACAGTGTACACCAGTTACCAAATAGCTTTCGCAAAGCAAACTACATTTCTGTTTAGAGCAAAAGTATTATGGGGGTTGGGGGGGGGGGGGAAGAGGAGGAAACAATGAAAACCTACACACTTACTAAAAGCTTACCAGAGGTCACCCCCAACTTCACCACAGGGCTCAGGTAGGTGACAGTTTTTCAGCCACAGAACTGGGTTTGCACCCTAGTTGATCCCAAGTTCATGTCAGTTTTTAGATCAACCCAAACAAATCCTGCATCTGTTCCTTTAATCTCCATTCTCTGAGAACAGGTAAAGGTCTGAGCAGTTAATCACCAGTCAATGGCTCTCTCCTCACATGTCTGGCATTTTGCACGTGGGTGCAGTGGGAAGAGGTTGTGAAATTTATATTAACCACTTGGAAGGAATTCCCCAGTAAGCCCACTTAAACAGTTATTGTTCCAAAATGCATGCCTGTCTGGCACAATTCAGTGTAGTTCATCTGAATGCCTTACAACTCACAAGTCTCACATCTGTTATGTGGGATGACACAGCTATTGTTTTGGCAGCTACTTATAAAAATCTAAGGTTGATATAAAACATGCATCTTGCTTTATTACGCTAGGACACAATAGCCAAAGTTTTTAATAATGGGTGCCTCCAATTAGTGTCTCATATCCATCTTTAGGTTCCTAAATAAAGTGGCCTGATTTTCAGAAGTGTTGAGTGTTGTTCATTGATATTTTTCAAAGTCTGACATTTTGATAAAACTTTTCATTGATATTTTGAATTTGGAGAAGGAAACTATTTTTGTGAAAAATACGTCCTTTTTTGACAGCCTCTATTTCCTTCAGTAGGAATTGCTAAGCAATTACTTGTGTAAGACAGTGTTCTTATTTTAGGGGCCTATGGTATTCAGATCCTAATTTTTTTGAAACTCCTGGCCAGTAAAATGCTTAAATGTAGGAAACACTGTATCACAAATGGGGGAGGAACTAGAGTAGAGTCTTTGGATACCAATACCAGATAAAACACTCCTGTGCTACTGGGGAAACCAGCATTGGAAGGTGCAGTAACACTGTAGCCTCTGTATACGCCTCCAGTCTTGACGGGACAGATAGTGCATCTTGTTCCTGTAGTACTAGTGGATAGCTTGAAGCTGTAGTTGGTATTTGGGGGGTGGTGCTTAATGGATCTTGCTCTGATTTCAGAATCCATGGCTCCTTTTTAATTAAAGCCTGTTTTGAGGCGCATCTTTTTAATATTCCTCCCAGGTGTCTCACCTTTCAAAAGCTTCAGTACCAGAGATCATATAAAGTTAGGTACTAAAGCCTAGTCTTGTGCCTCTTCATTAGCACTGCTGACAGACTGATCTCTGGATTCAGACAAAACAGAAAGAACACTTTGGACCAATGCGGATGTGCCTGATGCCCGCTCTGCATTAGATGGCTTCAAAGGAGAATGGAGTGCCACCTTCACACTTCAGCCTGGCCATTCTATCCTTTGAGCAACACTTCTTAAACCCTTTTTAGATATGACACTTGGGACTCTATTGAAGGCAGCCTGGATGTGGGTCTCTCATTGGCATTAGTTTGCTCCATGAATGACACTATTTGAATCTTGGAGATTGAGATATGGTTCCAGTATCACTCCTGGAATCAAGAGCTGAACTGGTCAGCCTAAGATCTAACACTGAAACTTCTATCTTATAACTATGCAACTAAACTAAGCAAAAAACTGAATATATTTTAATGAGAAATGAGTGAAGAACTTATAGTAGCAAGCCTATAATTGTTCCAAAAACTGTTATGCGCAGTAAGAAAGAAATGAGGAAATTTGGAGAACAACTCTGCCATTTATGCCTGCATGCAGTGGCATAGGACAAGAGAAGATGTTCATATCCCAAACAAGTACTAACTGGAGAAAAATCTCCGATGGGCATGCACTTAGCTACTATGGAATGGACATATACAATCACTAAAAGAATTGAGAGTTTCTAGAGTTTTGAAAATTTTTAAAACTCCTAGTTACTTAACAAAAATACCCAACTGACTGATAATTCTTGAAATCTAGCACCTTTATTAAAAATTTACTTAATTCTATTTACAATCCTTTGCAGATTAAGACTCCAAGCTTGGACACTTTGCTGGAGTATTAGAGTGGAATTATGACATTATAGCATGATTATGGCTAGGCAATTAGTTAAGTTTTGCCAGTAGTTCAGATGTAGAAGATAAATGTTAAACCAATTTCTAGGGCTTCCTTACCTTGCTCTTTGCTGTATATCATCAAAAGGCAGAACTTTCGAGACAAACCACAGATGGCTCTAGTTGGTAGAGCCTGCAGAGAGCCAAACCTTTCTCCATGTGGCTGGCTAAAACAAACAACTGGATCTGGAGCACTTGGGGAACCTACATATTCTCCCCACTTTAAGCCTTTTATCCAAGGCAAAGGACTCTAGTTCAAAGACAAAACATCAATTAAAATAGTCAGTGTAATGAAGCAATGCTATTTTATAGGGAGGAAAAAGTGCATCATACATAGGACTCCTATAAATGATCCTACTCTTGCATTGCTTTATATGATAGGATCTAGCCACTACTAGGTTATAAAGAAAAATTAAAATAGGAAAAAGGCCATTTAATGGCATACGCCAAGATATTAGATTCAAATGAATTTATTTATTCAGAGCAACAAGGTGGGTGAGATCTTTTACTGTGCCAACTTGTTGATTAGGCGAGTTAGTTATGGCTTTGACTGGAAAACTGGTAACTTGCAAGGTTCAAGTAGTTAGTGAAACATCAGTTTTCCATTTCTATAAACATGGGTCAAATTAGGTTTTGGAGAAAATAAGCATCTGAAGTGAAGCAGACTTTTACCACAAGCAATGCTAAATTAGACAAAATGTTGATAAAAATTGCCCACCACCACATATTTTAACACTAGACCAAGAATTCACCATTACCTAACCAGCCAGCAAGCAAACATTTAGGTGCACTGCAAGTGCTGGCATTCTCTTTGCTTTAAGAAAGACTAGTTTTCATTTATTCTACTTTTTAATATATCAAATACTACCCCCAAAAATACAATTTTACATTATAGATTTCTCCCATGATATAGCATTAAAAGTGAAGTGCAATTTAAGGATCAGAATGCCCTGAAGCATTCCCTATTGACAAAGACCAGAGAGCTGACAAGTTGAACTATACTGATCTAATAAGAATTATGTTTGGTGCTTCCTGCACAATAAGCATATCCCAGTGGTCCTCAATTTATTGGAGACTCTCACATTTCAGTACTTTTATAACTCCAAAAAAGTCAATCTGATCGCTGGTATTTTAAAATATAAATTATAGTTTATGGGTACTTAAAAATCACTTGCATACAAACATGAACAAATTGGATTTTTTAAAAATGGTTACTGGCAGAAGTGACAAAGTAATTATTTTGATATTTTTTAAACAAAACTCATTTGCAAATTTCACACACATTTACACATGGAAATTAGAGTGTCTGTTTTTCCATTAGTTATTCCTAAATTTTAAGGGTGAGAAGAATGATAATGAGGTTATACTGCAAATGTGACTAAAAAGTCAATACAGTTATCCTACTATAACAGAAGAACTGCTTTAAAATTTCTTCTTTACTTCTGTTTGCTTACAGGCAAATATCAGGTGAAAAAGCTTGCTTTTCTCCAGATCTAAATTTTGCAAGAGGTCTGAAGCAAAATGTCTTGAAGCTCAGTCTACGGTAACAGATAGGGTGTGTCTAGACTACATGCCTCCTTCGACGGAGGCATGTAGATTAGCCAGATCGGAAGAGGGAAATTAAGCCGCGATTAAAATAATCGCGGCTTCATTTAAATTTAAATGGCTGCCCCGATCTGCCGATCAGCTGTTTGTCGGTAGATCGGGGCAGTCTGGATGCGATGCGCCGACAAAGAAGCCTTTCTTCATCGGCACAGGTAAGCCTCGTGAAACCAGGTTTACCTGTGCCGATGAAGAAAGGCTTCTTTGTCGGCGCATCGCGTCCAGACTGCCCCGATCTGCCGACAAACAGCTGATCGGCAGATCGGGGCAGCCATTTAAATTTAAATTTATTTTAATCGCGGCTTCATTTCCCTCTTCCGATCTGGCTAATCTACATGCCTCCATCGAAGGAGGCATGTAGTCTAGACACACCCATATTTACTAACTACAGTACTTTCTACATAAAGACACATGGGCATGCACTGAAACAGATTTGCCTCAACGTATGAGACTATTTGGTGCTCCATGTTGCAGAAAAATCTCCCCCCTTCCACTGTGCAGAGAGAATGGGAGAAAACTATTTCCAGTCCAGCATCTTCCTCCACACACTACATACACTCTGGGACCAGGGACAGCAAAGACAGAAATCCACTGCCAGACAGTTCCTCTAGAAGCTCGAGTGCTCCAAGTCACTGTGCCATTTCTGCTCTAATTCACATAATCATGAAATGTCTTAAATGTGCAAGATATATTGCTAACGCTTTTCATTAATATCCTGTAAGTGCAGCTGTTTGGCTAATTATTTAGATGTGTACATCAGAGTGCACTAATTACAGCCTGTGAACATTGAGCAATCTTGTGAATCAAATTACATACCGGATATACTATTTCTTTGGCATGCTCCCTGGTTTCTCTGAAAGCAAACTGTACTAATAAACCCATGGCAGCAGGAAGTTCTCCTTCCATTATGAGCCTGGACCCAGGTCTGCTGACATGTGCTGTGTGGAACAACTGACGAGGAGTTTGTCCATATGTTTTTATCATTGTTTCCAGAGCTCTTCTTTGAACTGGATCCTCAACAGCAGAAACGTCCATCCCAAAATAGGTCTAAAATGTAAAACAGCAAAACACAAAAGCTGGGTAAAGTCAGCTTTGGAAAAAAAAGTTTCCAACCAAAACTGCACAAACTTAAGGCCAAAATCTTCAGTCCCTCTGAAACGGACTTCTAGAGGCAAAAGAACGCAGAACTATATCCTACAGTACTAAGGAAAAGCAGCAAGAATCAAGGTGCCATTTAAATACTCTATTTTACAATGAACAATTCAATTACAGTCAGTGAAACCAGCAGGTGAGAGCGCCTGGCTGGACAGAGTCAGGATGCTGTGCTGCTAAGGTTTAAGCCTTTCAAAGAATGAATTTTTGAGACGTGAAAACATACAATTTAGGAATTATTTTGAAATTGACAAGTTCTCAGACATCTGGTTCTCCTGTCACCGTCCTGACTAAACCTAGAGGCTTTTGCAGTGTAATGCAGAGGCTTAACAGTTTTGTGATCTCAACTTAAAGTCACTGCAGAGGTGCAGCTTACACAGGACATTCATTGTGTAGCAGGTGAATAAAGTAAGGAACACACATTATGACTGTGGAGGAGGGAATAGTACAAATGTGCTCCCTAATCAGACACACTGAACTTCACTTATCTCCGCTACAGCCTTTGTTGCAATCTGCCAGAGTGACAAGCCTCTTTTTGAGAGAAGAGGAAATAAAAATATTGCATTTTTAGATATCATTGCAAACAATGACATTGTCTAATAGCTTTTAAGCAGACACGTGGTGTGACCATTCCCTCAATAGCTTTAGCACAAAATGGTTTAAAATAGTCATAATTGACCTTCATATCACAAAGACCCTGGGATTTTACTAGTTCTTCATTTAAAATATTCAGCCTTTTCCTGTGCTGTTTGATAGTTAGCTATTTCAATAGACTTTGCCTGAAGTTGGATTTTTTCCAAACAATCAAGTTAAACCGACTCACAGATCAAATGCTGTTGTACTATGAACAGCTTACTTCACACAAACATACTTACAGCAGGATGGAAGACATTGATAGCTTGAACTGAAGCCTTGCCCTTTTGCTTGTACCCAAACACTAAATCAATCCAGTTACAGATTGTCTGGGAGACATGGTCAGACTCTAAAGCCTGACGATGAATTAGGATGAAGAGACGGGGATCATTACGAGCCCATGGGGGGAGATTGACATGGTTTACTCTTTCGCCATTTTGACGCAGTCCAAAATCAAAACCTAGAAATGTGAAGAGGAGATTTTAGACTGCTCTATTTACCATTTGTATTACTGTAGCACTTGATACTTACTAATTCTTTCAATAGTCTAACTTATCTAACAGTGTTAAAAACACATGCAGATATGAATAAAGTTATTTGAATCAGCAAGCAACTGAACTACAACACCCCCAACCCCCAAAACTATAGCTTCTTTCTGCCTACCACAGTTCCACAATCTCCAGGGATCGTCTCCAAAAAACATCATAAAATAAGTGTTTTTTCTAGTATGCCCAGAGATGTTCCACATTTTTGGTTTATCTGTATTTGAAAAAAAAAATCTGCATCCATTTCACTCTGAGCAGCAATTTCAAAAGCCTTGTGAATTTATAGGCCTTTTTTCTGAATCTTTGCAGGGAAGTATGCTTAAACACAGTTCTGGGTGGAAAGGTGATGACATACTTCTGAACCCCCGTGTAGAAAGGATCTAACAATATTATAGAACTAAGTATCCAGTAAATGGCTTGCAATATCTATGTAGAAATACATGGATTTCTCACATGTATTCTGTACACTCTATCCACTGAGACTACTAGCATTCCAATCATCTTGGTTTCAAACTTATGGTACCGTTGAGAACCGCCCCCCCCCCCAAACCTCTCAAATGATTTCCCCATTGCACAACAGCCGTAGCTGAGGTTCAGAATGGTACTACAGTAATTACTCATTTAACATGTGCCCACTTAACATGTTTTCACAATAGCACGAATTTTTTTAGGGAACATTTTTTGAATAACATGACCGTCCCCAAAATAACACAAAAATAATCAAGTGGCAGACTACTTTGTGTGGCGGCATAAGTTGGTGAAAAGTGGTAATACACATGAGCAGATGAATACACGTAGTCACAACACTCCTCTTCTCACTCATGTGTTTCTTTGTGTTTTAACAAACCGTGGCGACTTGTGTTGCTAGGTATCTTATGTTGCTAGATATCTAATGTTGACGTTGATGACTGAGCACCAACAAAAAATTGACTTTGCTGCTGCCACCATCACCTGAAACGCAACTCCCACCTTTTCCATTATTTTTAATGGGAAAATTGACCCCGCATAGCACGTTTTTGCTTAGCACAAACATTTTCAGCAACGCATCTATAGTGTTAAATGAGGAATTACTGTACTCAGTGCTAACATTGCATCTTGCTATAATCACCAGAGGGCTACCAATTAAAATTGAACTATAAAAAGGAAACGAACAACTAACAAGTCTTACAAGGGTGTTGAACAATGTTGAGATGTTAGGTGGCCTCAACTCCCAAAAGGTTTTATTGGGCATTGTTGGCAACCAGCACCTTACTGGATCTAGCCACAAGTCCCTTGACAGTAAATGATCTCAAAATGACTGAGATTGTCAAAAGCATCCTAGGGTAGCCTAGCCTAAAATATATCCAGTTGAAACAAGTAAACAGTTATCAGAAGCATGACACCCTCAATGGAAAAGGGGCAGATCTTCTTTCAGTTATAAAAATACTGATTTGAAATTTCTACATTTACCAAACATAACATCTTTGTCTGGATTAACTTTTATGGTTTTATTGAAATCAAATAAGATTATAGTAGTACATGGACCTGCTAAGTTTCCTCTTCACAATCAATTAAATACATGGGGGAAAAAACCTGACCATAACACAGAATTACAGTTTCAACCCAGAGACCCAATCCTTGGGCCTTTTTAGAGATAATTTTATATTATCGTGTATTACCTTCTCTGTTAACTAAAAACTCTGGAAGATAGAAAAATTCAGGGATAAGCTCCTTCACATCAGTCATAGATTCATAGGAAGAGAGGCGCCAGGTTGTATGGGTAGAATGAAAGGTTCTGTCTGGAATGTCAAAACTTTGATCTGCAATGAAAAAACCCAAACCCAAACTTGGTAAGAGGAAAACATACAATGCTGGTTGCACATTGGTGACTTCAAAAAATTCAAGTTCATCAACTTAGTTTGGCTGAAGCGTTGATATTTAGATCCAAAATGCTATTTGTGAGATCTAAGAGATTTAGAGTTAAAAGCCATAGATGCCAGATTTTTTGGAATAGATCACAGAAGATGTACAGACATTTTTGAAGATGTAAAGCTCTGTGAGGTGCACAAAGAATTTATGTATTACATGTTCTCTTTATGAAAGTGTCAGTATGGGTCCACTGTCAAGGTAAGTCAGATTTCTAAGTTTACCACGCTTGATAATTTAACTTTAAATGTGAGATGTAATACATTTTTTAATTCATCATCATTTTTAACAAAATTAATCTTACCTTGATAAGCCAGGAACATTTTAGTAAAAGGAGGCAGTCTAACTAGAAAGTGAAGCACAGTTCCACTGTTGGAGTAATGAGATCCATAGTGATAAGGCTGTACAGGAGGCATTGGGTCATCCTCTCTAGCACCTTTACGGTATTCCTCTTCCAAATACTAGAACAGGAAGAACAGGTAAAACGTGGGTGTCATTCCTTATCCAACATGCTACTTAAATTTAAGCAATGTTGCCAGCAAGGGTCCATCTGAGATACTATACATGATACAAGATACATCCGTCTGGCACTTCATTGATGCCTTCTATCTCAGGCAATTTCTGAAGAATATAAACTCATTTAGAATGAAGAGCCTGGTCTTATAAGGTTTTTTTTCTAATTGAAAAAATAGCTTGTGTCTGAAGTAATGTAATCATTCTACCGCCCACTAGTTTTCTAGAAGGGTATGTCTACACTTGCACCCTAGTTTGAGCTAGTGATGCAAATGTAGGCATTTGAAATCGTCAATGAAATAGTCAACGAAGCGGGGATTTAAATATCCCACACTTCACTAGCATGATCTCGCCGGCACGTTACTCCAATCAACAGCTGTTTCGAAAGTGAAAGTGCACGCCGGGATGCGTTAGTTTCAACCAAGGGGTTTGGTTCGAACTAACGCATCCTGGCATGTACTTTCGAAATAGCTGTTGATCGGAGTAACGCACCGGTGAGATCATGCTAATGAAGCATGGGATATTTAAATCCCCGCTTTGTTGAATATTTCGAATGCCTACATTTGCATCCCTAGTTCGAACTAGGGTGCAAGTGTAGACATACTCGAAGAGACTATTCCAGTAATTGTTTCCAATGCTTCTGGTTACACCTCAAAACTTTAACCATGGATTTCAGAAACTGTATTAACTGTGGCTTGTCCTAGTCGACATCTGCTGTTAACTCTATTAAGCACTAATTCAGCTGCACCAGTTGCTTTAATCTTTCATCAGAAACATGTAACTTTATAGTGCAGAATGGGTGCCATTTAACTTTTACAAAAAGGTAGTGTTTTTCACTAGAACTTGTAGCAAAGAAACAATCTGACTCTTTCGTTCATAAACTAATCCTTAGAGCAGGAAATTTAAAGGCATACTAAATATGAGTTTTTGGAGCAAAAGCTGCAGAAAAATCAGATCCAAGACATTTTCAAAAGTGCCAAAGTCACTTGGGGCCCAACACCTTACTTTTGAAGAAAACGTAGGGCTAGATTAATAAAGCTATTTAGGTAGAAATAGAGATTCTTTGAAAATCCTAGTAGGTGCCTAAGTGAATTGTGTCTTACATCTGTTTGAAACTGCCATTAAAATATTTATGTTCAATTCATTACATTAGAAAACCTAGCACTCACATGCTCGAGCCCAATATAGCAATCTAGTAATCAAGAACTGTTACTACCATGGCAATGTACTGACTGACAATCTACAAGAACATTTTACTGATGTATTGAATGAAGAGGAAATAGTGCTCAACATCAATAGGTCCATTCAAAATTCCATTTTACAATCAATTCAACAATAAATGTTTCAACAATAAAAGTTTTAAAACAACAGACCACACAACTGTCTCAGTGCATTGCTCTTATTGTAAATATTGTTCTTGCTCTCCAGGAGCACTGTGGTGTCATAATGTGGGTTTTTCCACACTAAAAACTTAAAACCAGAACAAGTCCATACATATGTTTGTCAAAACATGCTCCAGACCTTGATGCCAATTTAAATGTAAGGCCCATGTGTAAATGTTTTCAGCCCCATCCAGTCATTCTCTATAGACTTCAACAGAGGTAAGAGGGACTAGAAACATGATATTTGTGGCCCTGGTCACTTAAACAAATGCTCTGTAGAAAGAATAGGCAGCATGAGTGGAATACTACTATTCTATATGATCAGATCTGTTTTCAAACTAGATTTATCTTAGGAAATGAGAAAATTATTGTAAGACTGTGCAGTTAGTTTAATTGATCAATTACCCAGGATATGTGAAGAAAACATAACTGTCCTACTGCATACAAGAACACAGTTGGTACAAAATAATTTTTAGACCACAAACGACAAACCAATTTACAGAGATATATTTCTTTAGCTGCTTTGTTAACTTCATATATATTAATCTGGTAGGTCATAAATTTAAAACCCAACATACATAATAAAGATGCATTGCAACTTCTAATATTATATTCTAGATTTCTTTTGTTTTTGTTACAGACACACGCACACACAAGACAGAAGGTGATCTATTTTTCCAAAAGGCTTAACATGGTAAAAATGTGTGTCCCATAGAAATAATTTAAAAAACAAAACAAAAAAAAAACCCCATAGTAAAAACAAAGTCTCCAAATTGTTTTGGTTTTAGTTCTCAGAAGACAACACTATACAATTGAGAGTTTAAGATACCTTGTAAGTATCCACATATCTATCTTCTTTTTCTTTAGACTGTACAGCTATGGGTTTTGCTAGATTTCTGTAATAAAAAAAGATGGTGACATCTTGTCATTGTCATAATTAAAGTAGAAAATTCAATTAGCTGTCAATTAACATTATAAAGACTCAAACTAATTTAGCTGAAAAGAGGAGTTAAAATGTTAGAGGACAAATATAAAGGCAAATCCTAACAAAAAAGCTCTATTCAGGAGAGGAATGAAAGTCATCTATCCACAGAGTAATCGCACAGTATAGGCAACAGGCAGCATCCCCACATCACCCCCACCAAGATTCTTCAATCCTGACTTGTAACGTCCCTTTAAGAGTAATGCCTTTCCTAGTGTACCAAGACACCTCCTCTGTCACCAGAATTATCAATTCCCCCATAAATCAGCCTCACTCTGACCAGTGTGCATCTACCCCCTTTTTCCGTATTTTCAAAGTAGATCTCAAGGTAGGCCCAAGGAGGACTCCTCTCGCAAACAAAAATAAATACATTTATAATCAGAAAACAAAGGGGAGATCTCTCTCTTTACCCCTGCCAGGGGTGCTGTCTGTTGGCCCTGAGAATGTCAGTCCTTCCCCGAAACAGGTACTCGGCTTTGGCTGTTCCTCCTGGAGGGGGGAGAACAGCCTCTCACCCTGGAGAAGTCTATCTCCCTGCTGCCACTAGCATTGCAGTAGCTTCTCTCCCTCACTTCTCTGCGATTGTGGGGCCTATTTCCATTCCTCTCACCATTCACATATCCCGGCAGAGTTCCTCTGGACCGCATTCACTGGCTCCCCAGCACCTTTGAGGAGCAATGCGCACTATCTGGGGCACTTTGCTCACACTCCTCTTCATATTCCCTGCTTTTGACCTTCACACAGATCCTTGCTTTGTTTTGAGTCCATTTACAATTAACACATTTAGGTTTGGTATCTGTCAGGTTGCTCATACAGCATGATAGTGGTTTTGATTATATTTTGCAATTTTTTAAAGATGTTTTGGTTACAGGCTGGGTTGTTGTTGTTTTAAAGACAAAGGAATGCATATCAGGAAGTGAGACAGTGCAGAGCGGGTATTGAGCAAGACCTGCCAACTACTGTGAACATAAATGTTGGCAACAACAGGTATGTTATTCAATTGACTAGATGAGCCATCTATATTGTTAAAGGTCACTCAAATATATTAGACTAGATGTACTTCCTAAGTCTTGATTTATGTGATCAATAAGTGGATTTTATGAAAACAACCAGTTTAAGGAGTTATGTGGAAAGGAGTAATTCCAAAGATTTCATGTTACCTATAAACAGATGGATCATTTAGGTCCAGTGTTTCGCTGGTGTAGTCCGAAAGTATAAAGGGAAATACTGGATACTGCATGAGATCATTGAAAGAGCGGCCAGCATGTTTGTTTAAATGAGTCAGATATTCAAAGTTGGTAATCTGTCCTGTGTACCACAGGTGGGTCAAAGCAGTAATGTTCCCATACTCCAAAAGATTAGGCAAGTGGTTTGTTAAGATGTTGTGGTACACATCATCACGGACCTAAAAAGATTATTGTAATTTTAAATCAAGCAACACATTTAAAAAGTTATAAATCCATATAAGTCCTCTAAGATTCTCTCATTTACAAAGTTCTAGAGAGCTGCTAAGAACATAACAATGTGGTAAAAAGTCACAACATTAAGAGACTGAACTGGTTTAGTCCCATGGTTTTAGAACATACCTGTGACACACATCCTGTCTGTCAAAAAAGCCTGGCTGAGCCCTTAACTCATAGCAGCTTCCAGGATTATATAAAAATTCAGAAGAGCCTACCCATAATTTTTCTTAATGTATTCCATGAAAACACACATAATGTGTTCAAGAAATTATAAAAATACCTTTATATACATATTATATATTATCAAATTTTAATGCCATACTGTTACCTTTGTATTGTCAAAAGTTAAGAGTAAAGTTCTTCCATTTGTTAAAAATATTTCCACAGCATTGTCTCTTAATTGCCACCATCTCTTATGAACTTCCTTGATTTCTTCATATGTCCACGAAAATGATGCTGGTTCAGTTTCCCCATGAAAACTCTGAAGAACATACAATAGGTTTATTTATACTGCATATTGTAAACCAATGCTCTGTTGTTTGTAGTAATTTACTTTAAACTGTGGCTTGTACTTGGGAAAATTTTATAAACTACAGGTTGGACCTCCCTGGTCCAGCACCCTCGAGACCTGAGCTGTCCCTAACCTGGGAGTTTGCTAGATCAGAGGAGGTCAGTGCGCCCCTGCTGGCTGCCCGCTCCTGGACTCCTCTCCCTGGGGCTCCCAGCCCAGCCCTGGCCCCTCTAATGCTGGCCCGACAGGCATTCCTCACACTGCCGCCCGCAGACTGCCTCAGTGTCCCCCCAAGGTGCACCTGGCTACCCTGCCCTGCTGCAACCCTGGTTCCCTGATTTGCCTACCTAGCTCGAATTAACGAGCTAGTAGAGACATACCCTTGTAGTTTAGAGAATTTAGAAAATTTGTGATCTATGCAAAAATTTAGTTCATACTCACAGAACTTTCTACTGTATCAGAAGCATTGTCTTCAACAAAATACATTCCATATTTGCCTGCAGAAAGGAATATTTATACAAAATGTGACTGTTACTAATTAGTCTTTAGTCTGTACATTGTACTATTAACATATATAAATATGATTACACATTATGTCTAAACACCAACATTGCTGTTCACAATAATAAGTAAATAGGACAGCACTTTAGTGGAAATTAAATGAAATCTATCTTTTGACAAGTATTGTATTACTTTACGAAGTAACAATAACTCCAATGAGCACGCCTGTGAAAACTGTAGGAAAGGAAGGCCAAATTGACTAGTTGGGTAGAGCAGGTGCAACTCCGGTAGTCGCAGAGTTACGGCAAGAAGGAGACCATCATATTATCTGGTCTCTCCTCCAGTAGATCACAAACTCTTTCCACCATGCACGCCGTGGACTACCTGGGTCAATGCAAGCCTTTCCATGGACCACCAGTTGCTAATGGAAACTCCCTGTTAATTACATAATTATGCCTGAACCATTTTGCTACTGCTGCAGCTGGGGAGAACAGTCTAGTTTAAATTACACAGATTAAGCATTTTAACCTTTTCATGTTTATTTAAAATGAAGTTTGATAAACTAAGTAAAATATTAATTTATGTCTAACACAAACAGATTCAATGTTCTCTTTATGACAGGCTGAGGAACCTTTTTTGGGTAAGAGACCACTGACCCACAGAAAAATCAGTTGTGTACCACACAAATGAGAAGCAAAAAACTCCTCCAAAAACTCTCAACTCGCACTGATGTGACCCCCAACTGAAATACCTCACACTGGCACTCCAGCCCCATGAGGTGAGGGACAGGGAGGACTGAGGTTCAGGGCTTCCCATAGGCCAAATTTACTTTTCTGGGGTTCAAGAATTGGCCCCAGCCCAGCTGGACACAGCAGAACCCTGGGGAAAGGGCTCCCCCACCCTGGCACACACACCACAGGGAGCAGTATGACACAGCCCAGGCCCCAGCACCAATCTGTAGAGCAGCCCCAGTGTCCTGCCCCCTTCAAGAGCAGGAGACAGAGCCTGTAGTGCAGTGGGGGAAGGGGTTAATCTCCTAGGAGCTGCACTCCCAGGCTGAGCAGGGGCAGCCCCAGAGATGCAGAGCTCAGCACGGGGTCTTCCTTGCTGGGCCACTACAGCTCCTAGACCATGCTGTGTGTGCACTTCTCTTGCCCATCTCCCCCCCCCCCCCCCCAACCGCAGGAAGGGAGAGCTGGATGCTTCAGCCTGCAGTTGTGCAGCAATCCTGAGGCTCACAGGGCTGAGCTCCCAACCCGTGCGCCACAGAAAAATCACCTTGTGTGCCACTTATAGCACTGCATTCCATAGGTTGCTGACCCCTGGCATAGAAATTTTACTCTGAACTTGCAAACTCAAGTACAGGGATTCTTCCCATGCTCCCCGCTCCTCCGCCTGTCCATTTAGGAGGACCATCAACATTTCATGGGCTATTATTATAAGACAAAAATGTTGTTAACTGTCCCATCAACTCATGGTGAAGTAGGTGCAGAAGGCCTGATTCCACAACTTTGAATGCTGGAAGAGGTAAATGAACAATCTTCACACCAGCTATATCTCTGCTGAACTTTCACAAGATTAGAGAAACCAAACTCAAGGCAGATTTGGGTCTACAAAAATACACTCTGAATTGAGGGTCTTTCCTGTAATTCTGTCTCTTAGAATTTGGATGGCAACTTAATTGTGTATATGCATTTCATTTAACAACCATTTAAATAACTCATTTGTTTTTCTAATTATGATAGGATTGGCTACAGAAGTTGTCTTTGGTGTAAGTTCTAGGGTACCGATTGATCTGGGGTAAGTGACTGGCCTGTTGGGACTGGAAGCAATCTGAATGTGGTGTGATTTCTGATGCAAGCGACCATTTATCAGTAAATCCAGTCTGTTTGGGTGGCAAAATAGACTGAAAAGGCTAAGGGGAATATCCATGACTCCATGGTGAGACTATTACAGTGATCAAGGAGTTTACATTTGCTACTTACATCTGACAAAGTGGTTTTGACCCACAAAAGCTTATGCTCAAATAAATGTTAGTCGTTAAATGTGCCACAAGACTCCTTGTTGTATATGCTACCATGTTGGTGAAGTCTAATTATAGAACATAACACCAGTTTAGGGGTATCTGCCTTGTTTTCTGACAGTGTACCTTAAGATAGGCACTCAGAGTTATGAGCCACTCCAGACAAATTGACACTTATATGCAGGGTTCGACAATCTATGTAATCTACTCGCCCGTGGCGAGTAGATTACAACCCGGAAGAGCCGGGTTCGGGCAATCTGCGCATGTGCAGAACACCAGACAGCGTGGCGGGCGAGCAGGGCTCTCCGCGGCTCAGCAAGCCCTGCTTATATGAAGAGAATTAGATTTATACCAGATAATACTTAGACCTGCCAGGAGGGGAGGGAACTAGATTAGATGACCTCTTGAGATCCCTTTCAGTTCTACAGTACTATGATAACGTTTTTCCTAAATATTACAGAAGACATTAAAGCTGCTCTATAATTAAGAATATTTTACAAGAATATTTTAAATATGTAGTCATAGAAACTGTTACTTACCCAATAACAATTCACCAGCTGTCTCTCTAGAAGGTGCTACACTGATGCATCTTCGATTTACTCTGCATATATACAAATCAAAACATTTACTACAAGTCATGAAATTTAGTAATTATCTAAAAAGTGAAGTCTCAAATACTACACACTTCAACCAAGTAGACTTTTTTCCTTTGAACTCAAGAATTCAGATCCCAAAGGAACATATAGAACTAGCCACTCATCTCTAAGAATTATGAGCATCTGAAAAAAAGGTCAAACTTTGAGAGAAATACCAAGCTCAAATTTTATAATATATATTCACTTGTACAAATTTAGGATTTGTTTTCTACATGCCCCAGATCTTATTTTAAACTCCTTTGGTGCTTTTGAAAGATTCTGGATTGACAGCACTGCAAAGTTAAAACCTAATTATTCATTAAATAAATATAGTATGGGCAGTAAAAATGCAGATTTACTCAGCTAACCAATGAAGGGATGAGAATATAACTGAGTCTCCACATCCATTTGTTTCTGGGCTTCTGCTGAAAGCACCAATAAGTTTCAATTGCAATGCTGATCTCTGGCTATGAATCACAAAGTCACTGATTATAGGCCCAGTACCTGCCAGATAATGACTTTCTACTGATGGTTAGGATTTAGTATCAGCAACTTAGAAGTGACTGTAAACCCACTACAACCTCTCAAATCAGCCACCACTTTACTATATTTGCTGTTCTTAATTTATGACAAACAAGTGAAGTCGTCTTATATAAAAGAGTATCTCCTTGTTAGAAAACATTGCATACTCTTTGCATAAACAAAGGCAAAAAATAAAAGTTTCCTTTGAGTAAGACTTTCTTCCTAATTCAAAGCTTACCTTATATTTTCACTTGCTGCTTTGTCTTTTACAGTGGAAGAGTGAGAGGAATGTGTTTTGTCTTCAAATAGGTAAGATAAAGGGGGTTTGATCACTTCTATTGAAAAGCATAAAAGAAAAATGGATTAACATTTAACACACTAACTTTGGAGCAAGTTTATTTATATATTAAAAGTGTTATTACCTTCCTGTTTTTGCCTATCTCGGAGTAGGTATTTATTTGGTATAGTTAAATAGCACCTCTGCAGACGGCGCCTCTCTCTGTTTGGGCCTTCTGTTGGATCTAACTGCCAAGATGTTGGGTAGTATAAAGGATCATACCAGAGTGCTCTGAAAAATGAAAATATTTTAGCATTTTAGAACACACACACACACACACACACACACACACACACACACATGCGCCCACTGATTCTAATCAATGTTCATCATTTAACCATTATAAACAGGCATGAATTTCACAGTGAAACACTGGCCATGTCATGTTGCTATTAAACAGAGGACTGGATCTTTGCAGACTCTTAGTCTCACAAGCTGTTCCATGGATTTTAATAGACCTACTTATAAATAAGTACGACTGGATTGGTTAGGAAAGTGCTTAAAAGTTACCAAGGGAATAGGTAACAGTACCAAGGTACATAATGTGGTGCTTAATAGATTAAATTACTACACTCAGACCTAATATTACTTGTTCAGATGTAGAAGTACAGGTTGGACCTTTCTGGTCTGGCACTCTCAGGACCTTTCCAGTCCCAAACTAAGGAATTTGCCAGACCAGAGGAGGTCCCCTGCTCCCAATTCCCTGGACTACCTTCCCTCCCTGCTGCCAGCCCCAGCTGCACCCCCCTGCTGAGCAGCTATGACCCCGGCAGCCCAGAATGCCCCGGGGCTCCAGCCCCACTATTGGGGCTGCCGAATCCCTGGCCCCAGCCCCACTATCAGGGCTGCCTCATCTGTTGTGTCTCCAGCCCTGGCCCAACTATTAGCCTGCTGCGTCTCTGGCCCTGCTCCTGGGGTGCTGCAGTCCCTGCTACACTACCTGGGCTCTGGTGCCAGCCTCATCTGTAGCCCCGCTGGGCTCCCAGCCTCCAGCGCTCTTGCCACTGGGGCTCCCAGCCTCCAGCGCTCTTGCCACTGGGGAACCCCCATGGTCCTCTCAGACCATGGATATTGCCAGATGGACTCCTGGTTTTGGGAAGTCCAATCTGTACGATCATAATGGACACTCTGAAGTTTGAGACTGCACATTGTTTGAGCCATTCTCTTTTTAAAAGGGTCTTGTAAGCTTTTGTTTCTGCAGTAACAAGATACAGCATTTTGTTGCCAGTCATGATTTCTTGATTTGGCTTAATATATTTGCATCAACACTGGTGGGAAGATAACAGTTTATGCAAAACACTCAAACCAGACCTGTATTAGTCCTTCACTTTTACTACTATGCCTTTTTAACATAGTAAAATCTTATGTTATTCCTTCTCCTCATCCATTATGTGCACTGAATATATTTGACAAAGTGCCCATCTTAGATATTCTAACATCTAAAATGCCATTTGATTGTCCACTTATATACAGGAAAATATATTTAGTGTTAGAAGCTGTAGTATTATTAGAAAGTACAAATCATATTAACCTAATTTTGTTTTAAACTAGCACATGCATTTCAATTGCTTATAACATTAATGTCACAAGTACACAGAACAACCACTTAAGTCCAGCAATACAGATCTAAAATGGCCACCACTTACCTATCATGTGTAAGTTGCTGAACAAGTTCCTGCCAGTGCCTACTGGCACTTAAATCTGTTTTATACATTCTCCTAATGTGCTGAATCACTTTTTTCCTTTCCATTCCCTGTGACAAAGAGACTGCCTGGGTGATATCTGCAGCTATTTTGGAAATATCTTTTGACTTTGCATCCAGACGTTGAGAGAGACTGAGGAAAAAGTAATATGAACCAGATTATAAAATGCCTAATTAATATTTAAGACCCAGGAAAGACAGTATACTGAATACCTTGAACAGTTTAATCAGTTAGCCAGTTATTATCCAGAATTCACTAACAATTTGATACATAATTTGCATTCTGGAGGGCATAAATAAAATCATGTGTACCTCTTGATTTCTTAGCTAAGTTATGAATAACACCTTTAAGGCACAGCACAGAATATGGGATGTTAAGTATCAGGTAATTGACTAATAGAATAGTCGATGCATTTTACATCAACTATTTGATTAGTTGACAGGGCGCCTCTGTCTTTGAAGTGTAGCAACAGCCCTGAGGTCCCCGGCTGATCCCAGGCGCCATGCAGTGCTGCTGCTTTGAAATTCCGCCCTCAGCCTCGGGACACCCCAGCTGGCCTCAGGCTGCATGCGGCATTTCAAAGTGGCAGCGCTGCATGGAGCCTGGGGGCTGGACCCAGGCTTCAAGCAGCACTGCTGCTTTTAAGTAGCCCCTCTTCTTCCCCCCTCCCTTGCTGCCTTTGATAGAGGCAGCAAGGGAGGTAAGCAAGCGACCGTCGGTACCAGACTGTCCTGTCGACTATCCGATAAGCATTTGCTTATCGGATAGTCAACTAGTCCTTCACATACCTATCCCAGAATGCAGGCCAGGGAAAGCAAAGGTTAACTGGTAAATTTGGCATGCGTGTTTTAGGATGTACTATTTTGAATTCTTCATCCTAAATACACGTACTGTGTTTTGTCAAAGTTGGCATGATTTTTTGAATAGTACAGGACAATTTCCAAGGTTCTACTGTTTGTGTTCTGAATCTTTAGGCTTATTGTATCAGGGAAAGTGAAAGAGATAGCAACTGAACTATATTCTGAAGAGTAGTGGAAAGACCTCAATAATCCATTACAAACTACTTATGATTAAGATTCTGCTTGGTCCTGCTCAGCTAGAACCTCTGGTGTCCCCTAGTGATGGCAGAGTTGTGATCACACATGGGATTTTGGGGGGGGGAAAAAAAAAAAAAAAAAAAGGACAGACAAGCAAATATTACTGCTGAACATGGGATTCACACACTACCGCAGTGTCCATCAGTACTGGATTGCCTGCCCAGGCATGCTTCTCTCTAGAGAAGGAGGGAGTAGCTCACTGGATTCATCCAAATCCAAAATTTCTCCTTTTGCAATGGCAAAACTGTCATTACTAGGGCAATTCCCCAGATGGCTGTAAGTATGACAGTTCCTGGGACAGCTAGCAATATGGTCTATTGGTAAAGTAATGTTCAGGAGGGCTGGGTCAGATAAGAGTAGAGGCTGAGAGTCAGGGAGGAAGATGCCCTCTAGTGGTGAATAGGTCTCTAAGTCTGCTCTGGTGTGTGGGGAACTCTGATGGATGGCACTGTACACTCCTTGTTCTGGTGCATTCTTTGGGTAGCTGTGTCGGTACCAGACTCTGGAGCTGCACTTGTGAATGGGACCAGTGGATGATTGTCCTTGTTCTTTGATACCCGATATCACTGACAGAACCTACAGATCCTTCTTTCTATGAACTTTACCTTCCATCTTGTGGAGTTTTTTTTGCAGAGCCAGTTCCTTAGGTTGTGTGCATAAGGGCCCTTCTGACTTCGGGAAGGAGTTTGTCTCTTATGGACAGTGCTTATTAGGGATCTGAGCCCAGAAGAATGTCCCCTACTCTCATGGAAAGCCCTAGAAGAAGAATCTTTTGGCTAGGACAGGAGGGGCTCCACTCCTAAGCATGTGCTCAGAAGGGTGCTGCTCATTTGATGAGACTGAGTGAGTGGTCTTTCTGGACTGGATCAAAGAGGGACTTGATAGCCTTGTCTATTAAATGTTTCATAAAATGAAGCTCACAAGTTGTGAGTTCTCTGTGGAAACAAGAAACAAATGCTGCACCTCACCACAATGTGTATATCATACCCAAACAGTAAGCAGTATTGGTGTTCGTTGCTGACTGAGAAGGTTCTAGCTCAAGAGACACAGTTTAAGACGTTCAGGAGTCTCGGCATAGTCCCAGACCATGGGAAGGGAGCCCCTAGTCTGGGAAACTGAATAAGCTAAAGAATAACTATTTACAGTCATAATTACATTTTCTGAAAGGCTGAAGTAAGAGAGGACACTGGATTCCAACTGAGAAGATATTGACCCAGAATGCTTCTTATGCCCTTGCTTGGGAGCACAAGTAGATCTCTCTCATGGGACAACGGATGCTACTTCTTAAAATCTCTGGACACACGCGGAATTACACAGGAACCAGCATTTGAAGAAGAAAGTGAGTTTTGTGAGCTAATCAGCTGGTTGCAACAACTTGTGCCACATATGTAATTGCATAGTTCACATGCAATGGGAGAAACATACCGCTGGATAGACTAGCTAGCCTTTCATTGGAAAGAATTATTTTTCAAAAGATATATGCTCAACAAAATATTAAGTGTTCTAAAATTTTCTGAAATGTAAGTAATGTTGTTGGTTATTAGTGAAGGCTATCAGTGAATGTTACTTACCTACAATCAAACTATTTTAATTCAAGCATAATAAAAATTTAACAGTCCCAGATTAAGATTTAATATGAAGTGCACATGGCATTTTGCAATCAGATGTGCTAAAGGTATTACATAGACCTTTTACTTACTTTTGCTGATTATTACTCATAGTCTTTTCCCAAGCAGCTTTGTTCATACATTCCTCTGCTTCATACTTTTTTTGATCCTGAAATTAAAAAAATAAATAAATTCCAGTTTAAAAAAAAGTATACATTTTATTGTGCTTAATTATACTACAACTGAGACACGAATTAATGCTCCTAAAGACATCAACAGAATCCAAGTCTGCTAACTTAATAAAATCATCTCTCCTTACTTAAGGATATTACATCCTATAGCAGTGGCTCCCAACCTTTTGGGGGCATATGGACCCCTTTTCAATCTATTAAAATGTTACGGACCCTGCTCCAAACAATACAGCTGTCCCTGCTGCTTCCTAAGCTGCGTCCCTCAGCCTGCTCGGGAAGCAGCACGGGCTAAGGGACTTGCTGGCTACTGGCACGGAGCCTCTCAGCTGAGCTCCCATGGCTGGGAGCTTTAGAGGCTCTGTGCTGGCAGCCAGTAAGTCCCTCAGCCCACACTATTTCCTGAGCCTTGGGAAGCAACGCGATTTGAAGGATGTGCTAACTGCGAGAGGCTCCGTACATTTATTTTAATTTCTATTTTAAAACTTTCCACAGATCCCCCTAAAGTACCATTGCGGACCACCAGGGGTCCACGGACCACAGGTTGGGAACCACTGTCCTAGTATCAGACCTTCATTCCAGTAGCACTATCATATCAACAAGGAGAACAGTTTGCAAGTCATTTATGTTTTTTACTCTAAAGGCGGATATTAAGTGGTTCTATTCTTCTAAGCAGCAGAAGTTACTTTTAAAGTCACATATGGCCTGTTCTCAACTCAAAATAACACACTGTTTAAACAATATATTAGGACATATCACATATAGTCACAGTAACTATTCAACTTGGAGATGAAGCAAATAATATTACTTAACTGAGCTATTTGAATTAAAAAAATGCAAAGCACAAGGAAGTTCTGAAAAGTGAAAATATAGGAAGCCCCCAATTTACAAAGGGTTGTGCTCAAAAATGCATTTGTAAGTTGATTGTTTGGAATCTGAAATGCATTCTCATAAAACAACGTTATAAAGGGTGCTTAGGTTGCCAGGCTAAGCCACAAAAGTCCATTTAACCCATAATATAGCTGAAAAAGTTAGAAAAAACCCAATACCATTGCAATACTAGTAATTAAATAAAAATAAAATTGACTAAGAAATAGTTTTTTTATTAAATCTTAAATGCTGGTGCTTGGAGAAAGGCAGGTTTAATAAGAGAAGGAAGAGGAAATAGATGGTATTTGAGGGGAGCTTCGGCACATCCCCTGTCCTGCACCTCCCCACTATGGGTTCAGAACCGGCTCCTGTGGCCAGTCCCATATCCTGGCCAGCCCAATTTATGGGCTGCAGCCAGCCCCTGCTCACCAGGAGGCGGCAAATGGCACGACTGGAGATTGCAGGACTCAAAAGGAGCAGGGGGCAGCTACACAGCTAGTGACTGGAGAGAACTGGCAGCTTGAAGGGGAGCCACCACTTCTCTCCAACCACTGGATTCGTGGCCACCCCCTGCTCCTCCAGCCTGCACCACTTGGCACCTCCTGGTGAGTGGGGCAGGGGGCAGTCCACTGGAAGTGGGGGGCGATGGCCAGAGCCAGTGCTGAGCCCAGAGAGTGGGAGGTGGCTAGAGGATGTGACTGGCTGCAGTGCTTCCTCCAGTGCTTATGCCGCTTGCTGCCACCTGTGCCTCTTGCCTAGTCTGCTGAGGCTGCAGGTGTGCTTTTCTGCGGAAGTTCATAAGTTGGAGGTTTATAACTTGGGGAGTGCCTGTAATAATTTTTTAGCAATGTTAGATGAACTTCTAAATGTGACCATTGTGCAAGACTGGAACACTATCAAAAAGAAAAAAAGTCAACTGAATCTTTTTCTCTGCGTGGAGCTGGAGGTTTAGTGACTGAACCTCCCTCCCTTACACGCCCCTCTCCCCATTACCTTTGAGTTAGTTTCTGTATGTTTGTTAAGTGAGTAACCTCTTTGGGGCAGGGATCATGTCTGCTAAATTGTTTAATATGATTTATAAATCAACATTTATACTGATTGACTGGAATCTTCTAGTGCATTTATGTGAATACCAGGCCATCAAGATGCTTAGCTTTCAGTTCTCTCATCTATTTCTAAACAGGTTGCATTAGTATATAGCAAAGTGAGTGATCAAGGTATCTGAATAACCTTGTTAACAGATGGCACCATGAAGAAATCATAAGGGAGGCTGTCACCTGCATCAGGGCCTTCGCTCTGCACTGTTTGACCATGGTCAAATAGGCAATCAATCACTGACCAGCTTGCCAAGAGTAACAGAAAGTGTGATCATTTTTGTGAGGAAGTTACCATATTACCACATATCCAAGCAGCATAGCATTAATTGCAAATAATATTCTGAATAATTCTGATTCAATAGAAAATGTTTATTAATATTCACACACCTCTTTCATCACTTTAAGGAGGTCTGGCTTTGGTGGTGCATTGGGAGGAATGCATTTATAGCCACAAAACTTTAATGCATCCATAAATACACCTGAAGATAGCAGTTCTTCTTCGGTCAATTCATTCTTGCAATCATGCATTAACTCATACAGATAGAGGGCTAATTTAGGTCCATGCTAGAAGATGAATAAAAAAGTATAGTTATTTTGATTTTGCCAGTAGAACATATATAAAAGTATTTTCATTCGGTCATCTTTTATAGTACACCAAGGCATGTTTTCTCTACTAATGATGGTGATTGAGCTATTTTGAGATTTTTTCCTCTCCTGATCTACAAAATCCCAAAATAAATAAAGGAAAAGCCTCTCTTTGAGAACAGATGCATTCACATAAAATCCAAGGCATAAAAATCTTCAGCTCAGCTCTCTGAAAGCACTTCAACCAAAGTACTATTGAGAGAAAGCTCTGAAGCAGTAGCTGAAAGCAGGAAATATGTTCAACATGGTGCCTCAACCAAAGACCACTGCTTCTGAATTTGCTCTCTTCCCACTGCTTCTTTAGACCTTATAAAAATGTCATATGCCAGTAAGAAACTCATATATGATCTGAAATACATGTCTTACAGGCCTTAAATAGAACTGTAACTTTATTTTCTGCTTTCTTTTCTGCTGTATACTAAGAGGAAATCTGTCTCTCAGCCTAGACTTTTACTACTCAGCACCCTTTAAATTTCCATAAGACTCAAATAGGGTTTTACTCACATAAATTTCAAGTTTGTAACTCTGAGGTATACACTTGTTATTTCACAGAGTGTATAAAATGAAGACAATGCATCTGAAGAAATGGGTCACTTGTGAGGAACACTGAAATGCAGTGCTCAAATATTAAAAAACCCGTTCAGCCATTTTTGAGTTATGCGTTCATAACACAGATTACCCAATCCCACTTAAATTGTCAAAATTGAATTGAATTGAATCTTACAGTACACAAGTTGACAATTGATAAAAAAAATACAATGTATTTTAATGAGCAAAAACAATGTTAAAACCCAGGAATCAGAGAGGTAGCCGTATTAGTTTGAATCTGCAAAAGCAGCGAGGAGTCCTGTGGCACCTTATAGACTAACTGAAATGTTGGAGCATAAGCTTTCATGGGCAAAGACCCACTTCATCAGATGCACGAAGTGGGCCTTTGCCCACGAAAGCTTATGCTCCAACACTTCAGTTAGTCTTTAAGGTGCCACAGGACTCCTTGCCACTTTTGCAAAACCCAGGAAGTTTGCATCTGTACTTCTGGCATCAGCCTAACTGCATCACAACCTGTAGCTACTTTCATAGGCCACCTTACTGAGTCCCCTTTCTCAGTATGGGCTACTAGCCACCTATCCCACCGCCCACACCCGCTCTCCCTATTGACTATGTAAACCCACCTATCTGTAGCACCTTTGCCGCATCCTACTCTTCCCCATTCCACCAAATGTGACATTTTCTACTGATAATGCCAGTAGCAGCTTGTGTGTGTAAAAATGCTACAAGTTTGTACCTCCCTGATCTGGCATCCTCAGGACTTCCAGTCCTGAAACAGGGAATCTACAAGGGGTTGCAACATCTTCCCCACACCCCATTGTAGACACAGGGCACACACTGCCTCTTTCTGCCTCGATCGACACCCGTCCTTGTCCACCCCTTACCCCGAAACCCCACCCTAGGTCTGCCCCTTTCCACCCCCCCCATCCCATTGCTGAAGCCTCCTCCCTGGAAATATGTGATCCAGGGGATACTGGCACAGGGCGGCAGCAGGGGTCGAGTCCTTCCCCTGTGCTTATCAGAATGGCAGGAGCCTGGGAAGCAGAGCAATGCAGCATCCCCAGATGGGATGCTCGATGGCAGCAGGAAGCAGAGTGCCCTAGCCCCAGCCTGCTCCGCTCTGCTTTCACCAGCCCTGTAGACCTCAAGGGAGCAGAGCGCAATGGGGACAGGGTGCTCTGCTCCATGATGAAGCAGAGTGAGCTGGTTGGGAGAAGGCAGCAGAGTAGCACTGGCTGATGTGTCAGTCTGCTTCCTGGGCTTCTGCCACCGCATGGAAACCAGCCCTCCTTCCCCCAGTAATTATCTGGGCACCACAGGCTCCCATCACTATGGGGGGGCCATCCTGTACATAGGCTAGTTGGGGCAACTGCCACAGCCCGCCCCCTCCCCCAGTGGGCCAGATGGCTCTGTCTGCCAGACCACGAAAGATCAATGATGACCCTTCTGATGTCACTGGCTGCACAGGCTCTAGCATTGCCCAGGTGGGGTCTGGGACAGAGGCACAGAGCACCACGACCACGGGCCAAGAGTGCAGCCCTGTGTGACTACACAGCCAACCCGCCTTTTCCCCTGAGAATCCCCCAGTCTTCAGCTGCTCCTCCTCTCTTTCTGAGCTTGGGTGCTGCAAATGAGATATTTGCAGTACTAATATCTGGGAGGGCGGGGAGGAGTTATGGAGCATAGAGGGGCCCCAGCTTTTCCCCCTGAGTGCCTCAGCCTGGGAGCATCCACAAGGATGCCAAAACACAGAAATCTGGACTACAGAGATCAAACATGAATACTATGTTCTGGTATAGTGAATTCCAGCAGGGCTAGAAGTGAAAATTGACAACCTCTGAAATTGCAATTAACTTTTTATGTGTATCCTCTAGAAACACACATGCCTGAAAATATTTTACCACCTTTAAACAAGGACACTAATGTGTAAGAACTACACAGCTTTTATATGCTTCATCTTAAAAATACAGCATACTTGCAGAGCTGAGCTGAGACAATCTCGCATAATCTCCTTGTGGTTTGTTTCACATACTATCTCCAAAGCTAGCTTTCTTTCTTGCAATGGCCGTGCTGGTGACAACATATGAACTAGCAGTCTTCCAAGTTGCATACGGAACGTATCCTTACAGGACAAGAGAATTTTCCTCCACTGTTGCTTAGGAGTGCTGATTCTGCTTGTACCCTAAAATGAAAAGAGTTTTTTTTCTCCCTTTCCAGTAAACAGAGTTAATCTTATCAGAACTTTGCATAGAACACACAACACGCATTTGAGAAGACAATGTAATAGGAAAGGATAGGAATACATCTGGTAGAAAAATCTTATTGCGGGAACACATTTACACTGGCACAGGTATTGAAAGATGACCTTACAGTGGGGGGAAAAAGGGGTTCTGACACAAAGAACATTTGGAAATTTATTTTCCTATTTTTTCCAATATTATAAATTCAGTTCCTGGAAAATTAGGATGCTGAACTAACAAAACAATAGTATCACAACAGTCAAGAAAGGAAAAGTTGACCAAGAATTAATCCAACTCAGGGCTACCAAAGGAGAGGTTGGGGAGGGAGGAGCAGCTGTCTTTGGGACCAGCTATTTAAATGGCCCAGAGCTCCCTGCTGCTGCTGCCACCATCGTGGCAACAGCTGGAGCCCCAAGACTTTTAAATTGCCGCCAGAGCCCTGGGTAGCATCGTCTTGGCAGCACTGAAGGGCTGGCTGGGAGATGCTAACCTGCAGCCCTGCCCTATCTGCCTAAGGCCCCTCCCCTTCTGGGGCCTGGAGCCAGTCCCCCTTCCCTGCACACACACCATGCTCAGGGGCCCCCCAACTCTGTTGGCAGCCCTAATCAAACTGTTTTAAAAGCCCTAAATTTTGTTAACTTTATTAACTTAGTATAATCAAAACACTAGTTGCAGTTTTTCATCAAGGACGTCTTTTCTAAAGATTAACACTAACTGACAAAACTTCAAAAACAACAAATGGTCTTGCAGCACTTAGGGTGCGTCTACACAGCACCGTTACTTTGAAATAACTAGTATTATTTCGAAATAACAATGCAAGCATCTACACAGCCATTCCGTTATTTCAAAATAATGGACAGCTTATTCCAAAAATCTGTAAACCTCATTCTACAAAGAATAATGCCTATTCTGAAATAGCTATTTTGAAATAAGGCATGTGTGTACATGCTCCACTGCTGCTGTTTCAAAACAGTGCCTTACTGGGGCCATTCTAAGTTATTCCTCCCCAGGGCCTTCTGGCTCTAAAGAAAGACAGCATGTCTACATTAGGGAAGCCTGCCTTGGACTAATTTTGAGGCTTCCCTGCAGTATAGATGTGCTATTTCAAAATAAGCTATTTTGGAATAACTATTCCAGAATAGCTTATTTCAAAATCAGCATGCAGTGTAGACATACCCCTAGAGACTAACAAAAAACATAGAAGGTATCATGAGCTTTCATGGGCACAACCCACTTCTTTTCAGTTACAGACTAACACAGCTACTCTGAAACGTTAATTGACAATTTGTCTAGAGGTCACAATAGACATTCCTGAGACCTCTGAAAAAAGTCTCAGAAGACCAGCTTGGCATTCCTGATAGTTCCAAGGTTACAAAAGGAAGCCCTGAAAGAGATTTACTCGAGTCAGAAAGGAATGACATTTCAAAACTCACCTTGCAAACACAAGAATTCAGTGAACCAACAGTAGCATTCAGGGAAACATTTTTTGCCCACACACTTTTATTTTTTAAATTACATAGAGTTTCTTCTTTCAAATATAAAATAATGTTTCAGGTTTTCCATAAAGATAAAAACTACTTTCACTCTATATCCATATGGATATTATTTCCATATGTGGAACCAAGAAGAGTTCTAAGCTATCTCCTATGGCCTTGCTGATATCTGAAGAATGGGAGCTCAGCTAGGATAGGCTTCATAAGAACTGACAGATGGGCTCCTTTCCTCCAGACAGACACCAAACTGATTTAAAAACTTTTGGTGCTCTTTAAAAAAAAAATTTTTTTGTACAATAATTTATGCAGGTCAAAAACCTAATAGAAGGCTACTTTCTTTATGCAAATGGTCAAGTGACAAATTGCATCTGTGTTACATCAAGATGCAACAAAAATGGAACATTTATTAGCAGTCCTATAGAGACAGCATTTGCCCCCATGGGTATTCCTTAAACAACAGGATGCAATACAGACTTACTGTCTAGTTACTTACAATAGATATTTTGATGCCTTCAACCAACATTTTGAACATTTCTTTCAGAAAAGAATTTGTATTGCTAGGTAATTCTCGTTGATCCTCCTCTTCGGAGACTTCCAGCTGAGATGTTGAAAGTCTGTGTTGAATTATGGCCTCTGGTGTTCCCAATACATCAAGGCAATCTTCAGTAGGTTCTTAAATATTAAGAAGCACAAATAGATGTTCTGTAAGTAGCATTAATCAAGTATCCACTCCGCTACACTAAACTGTGAGTATATGAACAGCTAATCTAAACACTGGTTTGATCAAATTAAAAATTCCAGTTAAAGACTCCATTTCACAACAATTCCACATGCAGAACGCACATACATCTCAAGTCCCACAAACTGCAAAAGTGGCCCCTAAGAACACACGGTCCTCATTAAAAATTCAGTCAATTCATGGAAATGGGGCAAACAAATATGAATGACTAACAATAAATGGAAAGATTCTAGTAAGCCATATGGACACTGAAGTCACATACAAAGAGTTTCCTTAAATATGATTTAAATATCCTGCCATGAATGCAGGAGACTGGACTTGATGATCTCCCGAAGTTCCTTTTAGTCCTGTGAATCTATGCCTCATCCTACTATTTTTGCGTGCAATTTTGTGCACCTATCTGATAGTGGGCCAGGTCCTGGCAGATAAGAACAAGGCTGTTTTTCTTCCCCTGAAGATCGTAGAAGTTCTCTGTGGATCAGGAGGCAGCAGTCCTGTGTCCAAAAAACCTCTGGATGTCAAGCATCACCTGGGCTCACCAAAAAAATGTCATATGAGGTCTCTAATGAAAGCCCATTGAATACTGATCACTGTAGCCATAGTAAGAAGTATGTATAGAAAACACGTCTCTACTAAAATTACATTCTGTAGTTTGGTAATTAAAATGAGGTGAGAGATTATGTCTTGAGACCAACTCCTCCAGATAGCTGGTGGGGAAAAACTTATCTTGGGCTATGGATAGGTCATTTGATGTGTATGTATGTCATTGACTTGGAAATCTAATGAAAAACTGGCAGAGATTTCGAAACTAAACTAACAGGAAAAGGCAAACTTCAAGAGAGGGACCATATCTTGAAGTGAATATCAAAGATCTTTTTTGGTGCATTTGGTGGTACACAGAGATACACAGGCATCCTTCACCAAGGAAGTAAACCGACAGCAAGTTTGCTTCAAGAAAAAGGGATCTCAGCCAGGTTTGGTTGAAACCACTCAAGACAACATTGTGGGAGGTAAACTTCTCAGGACAGGAGGATAACTATTGTAAATTTAGGCTCTACAATGCCTGTTACAACTTTAACATCTTTCACACTATTTCTTATCTGAATCTCTAATTCCTTTTGTTTTATAATTGAACTAAAAAATTATGTGCAATTTAAGGGCAGTGAGGTCTAAAATAAAACTGGTGAACTGTGGTACACTGTTCCTATGTGAACACAGTATCTGAGATATTTTAAGTATCCAGTATGGGCTAGATACTACAGAAGGATACTCAGCAGGGACTTGAGGTTAAGGTATTTCTGTTGTCATCCTGCACAGCAAAAACACATGGCTGAACACAGGAGCGTGCTGGCAATCAAAATAGGCCTGGGAAATGGGTTGAGAATGGCCCTCCCCATGACATCACCCCTGTGTGCCCCTCAAGCCCCACCCCTGTCATGTCCGGCACGTGGTGCAGGCAGCGAGTGGGGCTCTGCGTGCCGCATACAGCGCAGACGCGGAGCCGCTCAGAGTGAAGGGCAATGGCGTATGGACACGATGGCCCACTGGATGATGGCCCATCGGGAAATTCCCGGTATCCCGCTGGGCCAGTCCACCCCTCGCTGAACAACCCAGAAGAGAGTGCCTGAGACGCTGGTTGTGTTAGGAGGCTAATATTCCACTAGTACAAGCAAGACTTCCTCAAACTGAAGGCAGCTGGTTACAAGGAGACCCACAGATATGGTGCAATTAGAAGTGTCAAAGACCCCATTAGTCATCTTCCCACAGATGGAGGAAGAAGTCAGCCTCTGAAACCAGCAGAAGTTGGAAGATAGGGAGAAATCAAGACTTGGAATATGAGGTAAATGAATGGCAGCACACAGCTGTAGGGACCCAGAGAAATGGGGAAGGACAGTCATACAAAATTCCTTCAGATCTATAGCCTACAGAAAAAACCTCAGAGTTGGCAGGTATGAGTGCATGTGGAAGGGATGGATGACAAGTTGGAAGGATGGGATTGGAAAATCAGGAGCTATATTTATGCCAAGTGAGTGTTTATGCCTATAGATGGAGAATTGGAAAAGGGAGTAGGTGTGGAGTGCAAAAATCTCCATGGTAAAAACCACAAATGGAGTGCAAGTGGATAGTGGAATGAATACATTAAGTGGTGCAAGTAAGATGTGCAAGAGATCTGTGCAAATCTGTAAGAATTAGTCAATCTTTTAAAATTGCAAATATTGTCAGGTGCACATTATTATAGAAGAGTTCTAAATTTGATCTACATTTCTGTACCTAATAATCTCAAAGGTGAGAGGCAAACTGGGAAAGCTACTCCTTGTTTCCATCTTAATCAGAATTAGATATTTCTCACATGAACTGGTCCAGCCCAGTGAAATAAAAATTTAGATAAAAATGTCAAGTATTTAATACAGGAAGCAGAGACTAAACATGACTGGTCAGGATGAATTTTAAAATAAAAAAAAATCCAAATTCTGAGAATCATAACCCCAAATTAACTTTGCTCCCTTCATACCCACAACACATTAAGAACATTAATACATTTTTAATGCAACAAAACACTGGCATGTCAGGCAACAATGAATATAAAACAATCCTTTGTCCAGCTATGCTGGAAGGACGACATTCTTATGTCTGAGAAGAAGGATCCAGCAGATAAGTTGCTTAATCATTTTAATGTATATTTGGGGGCTTCCATCTGTCTTCCCACTTACTCCTCCTGGTCCCCAGCCAACATGCTGCTGGGACCTCAACATACCTGCCTCTTTCAAATGAGGGTTAAGAGGGAACCATTCAAGAGAGGGAGGGGGTTGGCTTTCTGCCAGCCCAGACATAGGAGCCCAAATACCCCTCCCTTCGTTTCTACTCCTTTAAAGGATACCTCCTTTAAATCCTTTACCAATCCATTTTATCTGATCACTGTATCCCTGCCCCTCCAGGAGTAATTGCACTCAACATCTGTTCCATGTTACATAATAAGTAGTGACTAACTCATTTCATATTCACCCCAATTAAATGCCCTCTGCTGAACCCACTGTTGCTAAGACAAAAAGACCCATTTTGCCTTGGTCAATCAGGCAAGGGAGGGAAAATTCCTTCCCAGATCCTGAAGAAAGTAGCAACTAACACAGTGGATCCTGACAAAAACCAGTATCTCACCATTTCCAAGGGTGGAGAGTAGGTATTGCCTCACCTGGCCAGGTAAAAGAGGGTTTTCCCTGCACCAGCATGGACCTATATACCCCCTCCCCGCTCTCTGCTGGTCATCTGGGGAAGAGAAGAGTCAGCATCCCCATACTGACCTAGCTCTATAATGCAGCAGAAAGTCTCTCTCTGGCTCTCTAGGCCTTAAACTAGCACACACTTTTTCCAACAAACCAGACAAAAAAACCCACCACTTAATATGAGGTGAGCTCACTATAAGCATAGCTACTGTATATTTCCCTCCCTTCCCCTGGTTCCTACCTTGATAAATGAACCTGTTAACTGCTAGAACAGTAAGTCTCTGTAGCCTCTGTATAAGCTCAGTGTCAGAGGCTCGAATAGGATTCTCTTGGCTCATTCTCCGCTGCATCATCATGCTGAGTTCATCACTTGCTAATAACCGCATTTTCATCACCAGTGTGTCAGACTGAGCAAGAGACATTTTTTTGGGACCTTTAAATAAAGAGAAATATATTAATAGCATCCGCATGAATAGATTAAATATCACATTTGCAAATTAATTGCATGCACCAGTAGCTTTCATCTAGGAAAGAAAAGTGGTTGCTGTTATGAGGGGAAATATTAAAAAAGGAACAGGGAATGTCCAGGTTCTTTATTAAATTTGGAGAAGTGTGACAGCTTTTCCACTTGAAAATGAAACATATATAAAAATCATGTAATAACAGAGCATTACACTCTTTAAAATGAGTTCATCATATCTGTAAATTATAGCACACCACCTATTCAATTGTTGAATCTCATGTAGAGAGTTTCCAAAATGATATTTCTCAGAAATATTCACCATACAAAACAGCTTCTGGTCACTATATAGCTTTCCTACTTATCTAATGTTTCCACATTACAGCCGTTATTGTATAGTTAATTGTTCTTATACTAGTATGCCTATAGAAAGTAGTTTTTAATCAATGTAAACTAAAATCAGTGAGGGTAACAGCTCTGAAAGATAAACACATTTAATATTGATCTATCAAATTTATTTTGATACGTGCATCTATTTTGCATCTAAATCCTGCAAAACATTTTTTGCAGAATGAATATTTTGCAGAATGAATTGGTAGATGTGACCTACTGCACCTGCTTCTGTAGGGAACGTATATGAAGGGGAGCTCCTGATTTAACAGGCTGAAGAGGGTGGGGGGGGGGGGCGGAGGCATCAGAAGTTGACTGTAGGAACAGAAGTGTTTTTTTAGTAGATGAGGAATCTTTCATTGCAACTTAACCTTTGTTTTAAACAATTAAACAGAACACACATCCGTTTTTATTTAATTGTCTTCAGTGAAATCTTAATAGCCTGGGGCATGTCTCGTTTACGCGCAGCTTCGGAAAGATATGCAAATTTGACTCAATTTGCATATCTTCTTCCTTTTTTCCCTCCCCCAAGAAAAGGCTTTTCCACTAGTTGGCCCATCTACATGGGACCAAATATCGGGAAGTCCCCCTCTTTTGAAAGCCCCTTGTAAACCTCCTTTTAGGAGGAATAAAGGGGCTTTCGAAAGATGGGGTTTGCCCGATATTTGGCCCCATGTAGACGGGCCAAATATCGGAAAAGCCTCTTCCGGGGAAAAAACAGAAGATATGCAAATTCGAGCCAGATTTGCATATTTTCTTTCCGGAGCCATTCATAGTCTAGACATGCCCCTAGATACGCAAAACACCTTCCCTCTAAAGAATCGCAAAGCACTTCACAAAAATGATTCACCAACTATTATAGTCTGAACTTGTAGTGCTACCTAAAGTTAAGGTTGTGTAACACTTTTCATTACAGCACTTATTTGCTTATAAAAAACTACTGGTTCAAACTGAAATTATGCATGTCAAGTGTCTCTCTTAGGCTGAATGTTTTTGTTTTTGAAAGTTTCAGTTAAAACAGTTCAGCTGTTTTCAAGAAGAGATTAAGGTAAACTATATTTTTCTCATGTTAAAAAAGACCCACACACTCTTTGAGAAGCTCTACTATCGTGAAACTTTGTGGAGTAGGAAATTGAAATCTGCCTAATTTATCACCCCCCTCTAGTAACTGATACTGCAACCAGTAGCTTAAGTGGTAGACCATTACCAGTGCTGTGGATTTAAAAATCAGAAACCTGTTGATGACCCAAGTTGGGAGTACATAGGATTCCATTCAACAGTTTGCTTTTTGAGGATTAGTTTGAAGATTAGGAAATTACATTAAAAAAAACTATGAATAAGAATATAAGATTGCAAAGGCGCATGTCAAGTTAGGAAATTCCAGAATTAAAGTTGCCTTTCTGTATATGCATTACGATGCAGTCTTTAATTACATGATCAGATGATCCTGTGAAAAAATGTAGCTTATGATTATGTAATTAAAGACTATCAAAAACAAAAAGGATAAATTATGCAGGAAATCTTAATTCTGCCATTTCCTAACTTCATTGTGTGACTTTGAAATCTTAATTTTTTTAACGCAAGGTGTATATGTATGCATGTATGTTAATTCATTATTTCAAACCAAAGCTGAATTGGACTTCTTGAGTCTTCAAGGATGGAGTAATGTGAGGTGAGGGAGGAGATATTGCTGAGGTACCTTTTTCCTTCCAACATATAAGCAACACTTATAAGCGGGACTCGACAAACTGCAGCAAGAGCTACTCGCCAACCCCACACCGCGCATGCACCAGACCGGCACTGCACATGCGTGTAGCACCGGTGAATGGGGCGCACAGAGCGACCGACTGAAATCTACTCGCCACGCGTGAGTAGAAACAGAGGTTTGTCGAAAAGAATGGTTACTTACCTGTAACTTGTTCTTTGAGATGTGTTGCCCATTCGAAGTAGGTGTGCGCACTGCGTGCACCGCGTCTTCCGGAGCGTTTTCCCTAGCGGTACCCGTAGCGCCGGCAGGGCGCCCCCTGGAGTGGCACCACCATGGCGGGGCATAAGTACCCCTGCCGGCGCTGCCCCACCTCAGTTCCTTCTTGCCGGACAGTCCGACGAAGGGGAGGTAGGGTGGGAGTCGAATGGACATGAGCAACACATCTCGAAGAACAGCAGTTACAGGTAAGTAACCGTTCTTTTCTTCGAGTGGTTGCTCATGTCCATTCGAAGTAGGTGACTACCAAGCTAACCCCCCAGAGGAGGGGTCGGAGCAGTCATACCACCAGAGTCAAGAAGAAAGGTGAATAAACGGATTTATTCGAACAATCCAACACTGATAAGACACATATTAAGAACAATGACAGCAGGACATATTTACATTACAGATTCGAGGACTGCATAGGCCCCCCCCCCCCCCCGCATCCTCCCTGGCCTGCTGTGGTAGCGCATAGTGCGCTGTAAACGTGTGAAGGGAAGACCATGTGGCCGCCCTGCAAATTTCCGAGATTGGTACCTGGGCACCAAAGGCCACCGAGGACGCCTGCACCCTGGTAGAGTGTGCCTTCACCTTGGGTGGGGTTTTACCAGCCAGTTGATAAAATTCTGTGATGCATTGCACCACCCATCTTGATAGCCTTTGTGTCGAAATAGGCGACCCTTTCACCCTGTCCCCAAACGCAACAAACAATTGTTGGGATTTACGGAACGGCTTGGTTCTGTCAATGTAGAACGCCAGCGCCCGCTTGGTGTCCAGGGAGTGAAGCACCCGCTCCTTAGGGGAGGCGTGAGGTTTTGGGAAAAAAAATGGGAGATAAATCTCCTGGGACAGGTGGAACGGTGACACCACCTTTGGGAGGAAAGGTGGATGAGGCTGGAGCCTTACGTTGCTATGTGAAAAAACAAGGTAGGGCGGGTCTACAGTTAGCGCCCCTTAGTTCCGACACCCTTCGAGCTGATGTAATGGCCACAATAAAAGCAAAGTTCAACGAAAGATGCTGCAGGGAACACGTGGCCAGTGGTTCAAAGGGGGGTAACATAAGCCTGTGGAGGACCACATTGAGGTTCCAGGCAGGAAGTGGGGCCCTCGCCAAAGGATACAACTTTTCCAAGCCAGTAAGAAACCTTTTAACCACCAGGTTAGAAAAAAGGGAGACTCCTGCCATACCAACATGGAAGGCGGAGAGAGATGCCACATGGACTTTGATAGAGGAAAAGGACAGGCCACTAGACCGAAGCTGGAAAAGATAGTCAAGAATAGTTGGAATAGGAGCCGAGGACAGGTGTACTCCTCTCCGGGATGCCCAAGACCAGAAGCGCTGCCACTTGGCAGCGTACGACCGTCTAGTAGAGGGTTTCCTACTACTGAGGAGGACCATCTGAACCTCTTGGGAACATTCCCTTTCAGGTTGGCTCAACCACAGATAAACCAGGCCGTTAGGTGGAGAGACCGGAGATCCAGGTGAACCATGATCCCCTCGTCCCAAGGTTGAGTTAGAAGTCTTGGACTGGAGGGAGTGCTATTGGATCTTGGGTAAGTATGTCCACTAGGATGGGGAACCAGAACTGCCTGGGCCACCTGGGGGCTATGAGAATGATCGAGGACAGAAATGTCCTCGCTCTGGTCAACACCCTGGAAATTAGGGGGGAACAGGGAAAAAGCATAGAGAATGCCCTCTGGCCACACAGTCATCAGGCCATCCCCCAGGGAATATTTCCCCAGCCCCAGCAGGGAACAGTAGTTCCTGTACTTGGCATTGTGTGCCGAGGCGAACAGGTCTAGGCGGGGATAACCCCACCTGCGGAAAACCTGACGGAGAACAGAGTCCTTGAGCGACCACTCGTGGGCTCCAAAGGATCTGCTCAGCATGTCTGCTAGCAGGTTTTTGCACCCCGGGAGGTATTCCGCCTGAGGCGTGATATCGGATACACAGGTGCCAGAGTCGCAGGGCCTCTTTGCAGAGGGGAGGTGAGCGTGCCCCACCCTGCTTGTTGAGATAAAATACCGCTGCTGTGTTGTCCATACGAACCAGGATCGAGCGGTGAGAGCGCCTTGGCAGGAAGGCTTCGCAGGCTCTCCTCACCGCCCGCAATTCCCGGACGTTTATGTGCAGGGTTTGTTCGGAGGGAGACCAGAGGCCTTGAGTCCTGTGGCGCTCCAGCCCAGGTCGGACGCATCGGTGACCAGTCTAAGGGAGGAAGGAGGGGCATTGAAAGGAACCCCACTGCGTACCACAGTTTCCTGGGTCCACCATAGGAGGGAGTCCAGAATTTCTGGGGGCACTGTGATTATCGAGTCCCAAAGACCCCTGGATTGGCTGAAGGCCTTCACCAACCACGCCTGCAGGGGTCTCATTCTGGCATGGCGCACAGTGTACGTGCACGCCGCCATATGGCCCAGGAGCCTGGAGCAGACCCAAGGGGTCATGCTAGGGGACTGAATTAACCCTGAGATCAGCTGCACTATGCAGAGGAACCTGCTCTTGGGCAGGAACGCTCTTGCCACCCTTGCATCGAGGAGGTCTCCCACGAATTCTATCTGCTGGGAGGGGGCCAGGGATGACTTATCATGAGCCCTAACCTTAGGAAGAACGCTCTTGTGAGTGCCACGTGAGCTTTTACCTGCTCGTACGAGTGACCTCGGATCAGCCAATCGTCAAGGTACGGGAACACGTGCACCCTCTGTTTGTGGAGACATGCGGCATCTACCGCCATACATTTTGTGAACACCCTTGGTGCCATACATAAACCAAAGGGGAGCACCATAAACTGAAAATGGTATTGGCCCACCATAAACCTGAGGAACCTCCTGTGGCTGGCCCTGATTGCCACGTGGAAGACTCTTTGAGGTCAAGAGTCGTGTACCAGTCTCCTAACTGTAGCACTGGGATGACCGAGGCCGAGGTCACCATTCTGAACCTGTGTTTTATGACCGCCTTGTTTAAATTTCGGAGGTCCAAGATGGGACGGAGTCCTCCCTTCGGTTTGGGGACAACAAAATAATGGGAGTAAAAACCCCTTCCTCGTAGATACGGAGGAACCTCCTCTATTGCCCCTTTTTCGAGGAGCGCAGACACCTCCTGGCACAGGATGTGTTCGTGAGGGGTGTCCCTTACTAAGGACGGAGAAGGGGGTTTTGAGAGCAGTGGGCCCAGGAGTGGGATAGAATAGCCTCTATTTACTATGTTCAGAACCCAGGCATCTGATGTTATTAGGGCCCATGCATGGGCAAAAAGGGATAGCCTGGCCCCAAATGGGGGGCCAGGGCGGGAGACTGGTACGGGACTCTCGAAAAGGGCGTCAAAATTGGGGCTTGCCCTGATGGTAAGGACCGTGGGGACCTCCCCGCTGGGTATTGGTCCTGGGGCGACAACGTCGACCCCTAACCCCCTAGGGGTGCGCAGCTGCCCCAGAACCTCCACCGGAGGCCCGGGAGTGGCGCTTCCAGTAATCCCCACGGGGGACCTGGGGCTGCGCTCTCCCCTGCTGCCTATAGGGCAGCTGCCGACGCTGCGGGGCCGGTGTGTGGATGCCCAAGGACTTCAAGGTGGACCTTGTGTCCTTTAGGGTATGGAGCCTAGAGTCGGTATGCTCCGAGAACAGAGTTTTGCCTTCAAAAGGCAAGTCCTGGATCGTATGTTGTACATCCGGGGGAATTCCCGAGACGTGGAGCCATGCCCCGGGACACATAACGACACCAGTCGCCATAGTGCGGGCTGCCAAATCAACAGTGTCCAGTGACACCTGGAGAGCGGTTCGCGCAATGACTTTACCCTCCGAGGCAATGACCGCGAACTCCTGACGGTCCTCTGCCGGGAGTCTGTCTCTGAACTTTGACGGCCTGCCAGGTATTAAAAGCATACCTACTTAGCATCGCCTGCTGGTTAGCGATGCAGAGTTGTAGTGCCCCTGTGGCGTAAACCTTACGGCCCAACAGATTCAGACGCTTAGGCTCTCTCGCCTTTGGAGAAGAACTGGGCTGAGGGAGTCTTTCCTTTTGGGCCGCGGCCTGCACGACCAAGGACCCCAGGATGGGTTGTGAATACAGGTATTCATGCCCCAAGTGCGGGACGTAGTAACGCCTCTCAACCCCTTTCAGGGTAGGGGTCAAGGTTGCCGGCGTTTGCCACAGGGCATGAGTAATTTTTGACACCGTTTTGTTGAGCAGTAAGGCCAACCGCGTAGGCGCGTCCTCTGTGAGGATGTCCACCACTGGATCCGTGTCCTCAATGACAGGTTCCACCGGAACGGTCAGGTTGGAAGCCATGCGCCGGAGCAGATCCTGGTGCGTGCGGGCATCCATTGAAGGCAGACTTGGTGCCGGGTCAGCTAGTGCCTCGTCCAGAGATGACGACGACAACTCCTGAATTGGCACAGGAGCGGTTGTCGCCAACTGCGGTGCCGGTTGAGCAACTTGTGCCCCCGATGGGTCTGCCTCTGGTACCGGTGACTGCGGTGCCGCTGGATCGGGTTGCAGTGCCCAAAGAGGGGAGGGAGGGGCCCAGGACAGGCACGCCGATGGTTGGGAACGGTGCCCTGAAGTCTCCGACCCCAAAGAGGGGGGCAGCTGACCTTGCCACTGATGGTAGGCCCAGGGGGTCCAAAAAGGCCACTGCGGGTACGAAGGCCACGTTTGCTGAGTGTGGTCCCTCCGGTGTCTGGACCTGGACCTATGGGCTGAGGATGCTCCCGAGGACCCCGATCGAATGGAGACGACATCTGAGTCTGACGAGTAATCGGACTCCGGCCAGGGTGGAGCCGAGGAGGAATGCGGGGCAAACTTGGCCATGGATTCAGGCTTGCCCGCATAAGTACAGTGGGGCCGTGTGATCTGCGGCACCGGGGGACCTATGCCCGGTGCCGGAAGGCTCGTTGACAGTTGCGGCACCGTGGGACCCAGACCCAGTGCCGAGAATTCTGCGGAACCCAGTTGCGGTACCGGATGCGAGGCAGCTAGTTGCGGCACCGGGGTGCCCAGGTCCGGTGCGCCAATAGCAGTTGCGGCGGGGTGCCCAGGCCCGGTGCGCCAATAGCAGTTGCGGCACCAGGATGCCCAGGCCTGGCGCCGGTTGAGTCGCCAGCAGTTGCGGTACCGGGGTGCCGAGGCCCGGTGTCGGTTGAGACGTCAGCAGTTGCGGCACCGGGGTGCCCAGGCCCAGTGCCGAAAGAGACCACTGCGTCGATGCCAGTGCAGATGAAGGCACGGAGACGGATGCCGGCTCTTGATTGTCCTCCATGGAGGAGAGAGGTGTCTGAGTGGATGCGGCTTCGGAGATACGGCACCGGTACCGCCAGGCGGGGGGCTGGCAAGGAGCTCAACTGCAGCGAAGTTCGAGCACGGCTAGAAGCTACCTAAGACTGACGACTCGGCGTCGAGAAGGGTGCCGTAGTAGCGATCGGTACTGACCCCACATGGGGTGGTCCTGACGCATAAGCCACCTTAGCATGCCGACCTGGGCCATGTGGGGGCGAAGTCGTAGCCAGCTGAGCCTCCGACAAAGGTGACCTCGACCCTTCCGAGTCAACCGATGATGGAGGGGAGGTCGTGAGGCTAATCGGGTCCTGCGCCGCTTCAAACGTGTCCGGCGTGTACGGGCAGTGTGAAGGCAGGCGACCAGGACTATCGAGGCCTCCTCGGTGCCGACGGTGCACCGGAGGAGATATGTGCACCGGTGAGCCCGCGCCGCGGTGCCCAACCGAAGTTGACTTCTTTGAAGGGGACCTTCCGCGGGACTTCACCCTCTTGGACGGAGAAAAGAGAGACCGGTGCCGAGACCTTGAGGCCGACGCACGGTGCCGGTGTGGAGCCTCCCGCGTGGAAGCCGGTGTGCTGTGCACCGCAGGTTGCTCCGGCGGCACAGGTTGAAGCGCTGTCTCCATGAGGAGAAGCTTCAGGCAGGAAACCCTTTCTTTTCTCGTGTGGGGCTTAAAGGACTTACAGATCTTACAGGCAATTGCCAGATGAGCCTCACCCAAACACTTAAGGCAACTGTCGTGTGGGTCGCCCCGGGCATAAACTTCCCGCAGTCAGCGCACATCTTGAAGCCTTGCGGCCCTGGCATTCCTTACCCCCAAGGGGGAAGGAACAAAACAAAGAACCTAACTACAAGAACTATTTACAGACAAATGTGAGAACGGGAACCATTAACTAACTAAGAGACTAAAAGAGATAGAGACGCTCCAACGACCATCACGGCAGTAAGAAGGAACTGAGGTGGGGCAGCGCCGGCAGGGGTACTTATGCCCCGCCATGGCGGCGCCACTCCAGAGGGCGCCCTGCCGGTGCTACGGGTACCGCTAGGGAAAACGCTCCGGAAGACGCTGTGCACACACCTACTTCGAATGGACATGAGCAACCACTCGAAGAAGAACCCTGCTTATAAGCAACTGCATACTTACTGAAGGCAAAATGCATACCCAAGTTTTAGTATTGTTCACACTACAAATACCACAGAAAATCTGGATCATATTTTCCATGACTGGATTTGCACTAGACTTCCACAGAAGTTTCACTCACTTTCTCTGTGCTGTATTTTGCTAAATTTAACAGGATGCACATTTAATATATTAAATTACCTAAAAATAGCCAGGGCTTGACAAATAATGCAATCTACTCGCCCGAGGCGAGTAGATTGCAATCCGGAAGAGCCACAGCATGGCTGGTGAGCCCTGAAAATAGCATAATATTTATTGGTTGTACTGATGAATTCCATACAAGTACATACTTTTACAACCTTGATCTCCCTGAATGCCAGCACAGAAAAATGTGACTGGCTCCATTACACAAGAAAGACAGAAGACTTTAAAATTCTCTAACATAATATGCTATAAAATTAAACACTCACCAGGAATGCTTTTACGCTGTTGAAACATTGCATTATGATGAGTAGCAGGTAATTGTAAAGAGTTAGTCAGATTCTGTGAGTCTTGATTTGCTGTAGCTTTTATTAATTCGATAGCTGCCTGAAGAACTCTGAATTGCAGAGCAATTGCCATATCTACAAATGAGAGGCAACATTAAACATATTACATTTTCCTCCAGATTGATTCTATGATTTATGTAAAACTATCATAGAATACTAGGACTGAAAGGGACCTCGAGAGGTCATCGAGTCCAGTCCCTTGCCCCCATGGCAGGACCAAATACTGTCTAGACCATCCCTGGTAAGACATTTATCTAACCTACTCTTAAATATCTCCAGAGATTGGGATTCCACAACCTCCCTGGGCAATTTATTCCAGTGTTTGATTACCCTGACAGTTAGGAACTTTTTCCTAATGTCCAACCTAAACCTCCCTTGCTGCAGTTTAAGCCCCATTGCTTCTGAAATGTTAGCATGTTGCTTACTTTCATTTTGTCCTTTACATATAACTACTATAACACCGAAACAGTATTTCACGCATTATAAACATTTTAAAAACTCTTTTCAATATTGGTTTCAGAAAGAGGTGACAATCCTCATTTTGAGAAGTTGATTTAAATGAGAGAGGCAAGATGTATTTTTAAAATTTCAAAACTATACACTTCTAAGAAAGTCACTGCAAAAACCACCTCAATATTAGATGAAGGTCAGTGAACCAGTTACAAAGCAAAGATTCCCCTCCCTTTGGGAAAAAGAGCCACCAAATTTTAATGTCTTCATATTTTTATTTTTAAAAAGCAAATAGAAGTAACATTTATTATATGGAACCTCTTAATATGGTCATGATTCTCACAATACTGAAAATATTCCATTCTAGGCCTTTTACTTCAGATGCACAAGCAGCACTCCAGTTACTGTTACAGTCCTAATATACGGTCTTCAAGTGTGTAAGTAAGTCATTATCGTACCAGGGCAATTTACTGGAAAGTAAGGTACAGAACCAGATACTCCTCCCCAATCTCATTATTTAGCCCTTACTGTGAACGATTTCACAGAAGATATTCCTCTGTGGAAGTTGGCAGTTACATTTTCAAATCTCATGGAAGTGAAAGCTTATGACTCACTTTGTGTCTTCTCATTTTTATTATTTTGAAGAAGTCCCAGTAGTACAATGAGATCCTCAATAACACGAAAATACTGAGAACCTGAGGAACTGCAGGCATGAATTGTGACTGCTACTAGTAATTGTTGTATATCACACACAAGTAGCTTGTAGTCATTCAAAGGAATGCTGTAAATAAAGTCAGTATTAATTACTACAAATAGTGCCATTTTAATTCTGATTGTTTCATATGAATACAAAAACCTAAAACAGTACTTAGTATGGTTAGTTCATGGAAAAGTAATTTACAGATTATATTACCAAATCCAAACATTGCAACACAATCTGATACTGCTGAAGATGGGAAACCAATTGTGTTAATACTAGCTATGGTTTAGTTCAGAAATAGTAGACACCCACAAATCTTTAGAAGATATTCCAGTTTTAAGAATGAAGTTCCTTATAACAGTCTTCAAAACAGATGCATTTTACATTATTTGAGAACTTTATAATTCAGATCTGTATTTCACTTGCTGAATTTTAAACACTATTAGTCTCTCTAGTTCTGGGACCATACATTGTACTAACCACTCAAAATACTGAATATTTGTTCTGAACTCTACTAACTGAACATATAAGCCAGTGGTCTCCAACCGTTTTACACACAAGATCACTTTTTGAATTTAAGTACAATCCAAGATCTACCTCAAACCCAAATATCCTTACCCTGCCTCCTTTGTCCCACCTCTCTCTGTGGCCCCACCCACAGAAAAAGTGCTATTGCAAAGAATTGTCTCTTAAGGAAAAGCTAAAAATGACATTACATATACTGGGCCTGATTTCCATTTCAGGATCATACGCAGTTTATTTCATTGTTAAGATTATTTTTCAGTGTTCAATCTGATCTGATTTCCTAAGAGTTTTCTTGATTAATTAGAAAGTTATATCCAAGTAACAGGAATCAGAAGCCTGTACGTGTACGTGTACGTACACACACACACACAAATATCTAGTGCAAACTTGTAAATTGTTTCTAGAGTTAATATGTAAGTAAAGCAACACTTACTTTGTTTCTAGACCATTAAGGGCAGCTAAAGTATTAGACAGCACATACAACAAACCATTGTCAAGCAGCATATCTGTCATTTTGGAGCAGGAATTTATGATTTGTAGCAGAAGGCAGAAGGAATTATGCAGCAGTACATTGTTATAGAGAGAATTCTCTATAAGTCCCAGTACAGGAATGACACACCATTTTTGAAAGAGTCCAGCATTTTTCACATCTTCCATATCAAATCTATTAACATAAAAATAGGAATCACACAATCAGTCCTTAAAATAATCACAGAATGCACAATTGAATCTTCTAGATTATGAATACTAAGGAGAGTCTATGCTAACTGTTATGTAATGGCCAGGGGATAGGAGTGATTTCCATGGCATCTAATTTTATGCCAGGGACAGTGCTTATCTAATCTGTTAATGGCAATAACAATTACACAAAATTCTTGGAAGGCTTACAGTGAAATGAAACCCTAAAAGAGATATTAATGGAGTTTAGCTACCACAAATAGGTTTATACTACACATTTCATAACCTGAAAAAAATCTGACTTTCAGCTTTTACTAAAAGCCACTGGCACAAGAGGTTTTTTATGATTCATTCTCCTTCTAATAATAAACATTGCAACTAGCAGCATCACTGTCCTAAAAAAAGGTGTAGGTTTGCTGTAACAAAATAATTCCATGACCAAGAGGAGGCTTTGATGCAATGTATTCATTAACTGTTCAACTAATTAAATCTAGGATGAATACTTCTTGTTAATTTCAATTTCAGAAGTCAAACAGAACTACAGCTAGGACTTTCTACCGCATAATGGAAGAGGAAGTGAATTACCATTAAATGTATGCAATTGTACCACACCATTAATATATTCTGAAGCAAACATCACAACTTATTCCTAAAAGAACTTGCATCTCCATTTTTTTGGAGGGATGGTATGACACACCTGGCAGGTTCTCATGAGTGGCAAACTGTGTAGTAGATGTAGGAAATAATCTGTGGGTACTGATACTGCACTACAATACGGAAATGAAGCAAGTGATTTTTCCTAACTGGGCAGATTGTGGGCCTTCGGCTATACTTGGATGTTGACTCTCCATTCGCTGCCATGTTAGACAGAAGGGTCTGACTAACTATACATTCAGAGAAAATTACTTCCTACTGCTTCGGCAGAATAGCCTTCTTAAAGAGAGATTTCCTTTTTCCTCAGTAATTCTGTGGGATTCCTCTTTTTGTGGTACAGAGATGTAGTACAGTTTGTGTAGATGACAAAAGAAAATCCAGGGATTTTCATTTAGATGCAGACTGGGGTAGCAGTTGGCACTGATTTTTTTAAGCTAATTTTTTAAAACTAATTTGGTATAGGAGACCTGTGGTGCTATTTGAATTGTTAATATTGCCAGTGTCTCACATGAACTCCCATTGGAGAATGGCAAGAGCCAACCAAACTATTTTAAGTTCAAATGGTGTAAAGGAGCCTCAGTATTAAGCAAAGATATGGGGCTTTCTCCTCATAAAAGGTAGAGCGAAAGTGTGCCATAGTCTGGTTGGTCAGTGTGTGTCAATGTGCTACTGAAATGCAGTGGCCTACACTTTGCATAAAGATCGTATGATAATGTGGTTAACAAAAAACTGAGAAACTTAGTTTTCAGAGTTCCAATAAACTTGCAGTCATAGAAATAGTTTTGATGAGGCTGAGAATAAGGCAGGACTTAAATGTACTGTGTCATCTGCCATCAGATGACAACACAATATCTTGTCTTTCACAAAAATAGCATGTTCTGAACACAAGCAACACTTACTCTTCATCAAGTCTAACAGATCGGCCAAAAAGCATTTCCAAAAAGCACTCCACAAGTTCCTGAGTTCCTTGATGAAGATACAATTGGTTGGCTAACAAGGAGAAGCCACGATTCTTTAAAAATTTTTCCTTTTGTTCCCTGGTTGCTCTGTTGAAATAGGCATCCAACAACTAGAAAGAAACGCATCATTTTGATTTATGATTAAATATTTTTCATATAATTTCCATATAAGTTTAACAATTCTTGTTTGTGACATGTTCCATTCAGGAATGGAGAGTTAAAAAAAAAAAGTTAAAAAAAAATCAGATTTCTAAATTAAAAGTCAAAACTTTTCCCTTTGATTGTATTTGCAACTTCTACTGACCTCAATCTATCAAAGAAAAGAATTTCTTCTGCTATTCAAATCAAAGACTTCTAGTCTAGTCTATTTTATAACTATCTCTACATCTATTACAATCCATTACTTCCAGTAAAACACACAACCTTGACTGCAAAATTTGGCAGATAAATTAAAAACTGAACAAAAACATATATAATAAAATATACTTTAGATTTATCTACATTGCTACTGAGCTGTGACTTCAGTGGCTCTATTTTTCGTTGATCCATCCATCTACTTTAATGAAACCTTTGAAGTTCCCTTTCAAACTATAAACTAAAGCTACTCCCTAGGCTCTGCCTCAAACACAAAAGTAAAATCCATGGTCAGTTTAAGTTAATACCCAGGCAAGAGTTCACACTGACTCCAATGGGAATTCTGCCTCAAGGAAGGATTTTAGAACTAAGCAAATACTGGAGGAAATTTTTATTTGATGTGCTATCTCTACTAAAGGATGGTAATTTATTTTCCTACCATATTACTCCCATTTTTTGTATTCTTATTCCCCCCATAGGATTTCATTTCTTTTGCTATCTTTTATGAAACAAAGTCAGCTTTTAAAAGGCTTTTGGGGGCTAAGACTAGGGAAATATAACAATGAAGTCAATCTTATTTTTGCTAACAATCTGTGTAGGAAGGATATTTTAGATCAAACTTTGCATATATTTAAGTTCACATGCTTATCTAAGCTGCAAACATTTAGGCTATACATATGCCTACTTTAATGACTCCTTGCTGTATGAGAGGAGAGGGATGATTCACAAGAACAGTAAGTGTGTCAGGCTGAATAAGTCTGTCTATCACATCTTCTAACATGATATCTGGCAGGATTAAAAGTACTCCACGTAAGAGGTCGTACAAACCACAGCATATAAGCACAAGACAATCTTCTGTAGATCTGAAAACAAAGAAGAAAACGTGCTATTATAATATATTGAATTTAAACTACAGGACTGTAGCATTAGAGGCTATCTGAAGGGGGTAAATGACCATAGTACACCGTAAAGTGAGGAGGAGGGACGGTGTCCAGCTTGCCAAGGGAGAAGGAACAGTGCTTTATGGAGGAACTGGAGAGGCTTCAAAAACTGCTTCAAAAGGAGGAGTGGGTCACCATGGTGGTGCTGACTCATCCCCTGGGATGGGAAGGGCTGAGCAGTAGAAAAGGGACAAACCTGGATGAGAAGCCCCTTCTTCCACATGCAGGAAAAAACATTTCTTTTTGTTGCAAACCATTATGAAAGTGTGGGGTGGATATTCAGTGCAGACACTATGGTGTACAGTGACTGGATAAAAGGCTTGATAGAGAACTAAATAAGGGAAGTGTTGGTTAAAAGAGTGGAATGGGGTAAGCTTAGGGTTCCTATGACTGGCATGGCAGGGAGCTAACTCCCTTTGCATATAGCACACCTCAACCCTTCTATGAGGTTCCAGCAGTGGGCTGGCTGGGGAACCTGGACAGAAAAAGAGAAGCACTGGAAGAACTGCCCTGGGTTGATATTGACAGAAGATGGAGATATCTGCACTGTGTCCACTTATCTGCTAGGTAGTTCCAGACATCTAACAGTGAAGTTGTGGCCTGATTAAAATCTTATCAGTCATCTCCTGCCCTTCTTTTAGTGTAGCCAGAAAAAGGTCAGACTAATGACGGTCTGACAAAGATTATTTCCCCTGGCTCTTCCCACCACTCCTCTTATTCCCTTTTTAGAGCTTAATTCTTAACTTCAATCAGTGGAGGACACCATCAGCAGAGTTATTTGTATTACAGTAGTATCCAAAGGTTTCAGTCAAGTTCAGGGTCCCACTATGCTAGGCATCATACAAATAGTTTGACCCTGCAAGGCACGGATTATTTAAATAATATGGAATTTAAAATAAGAGCAATTTTCTAGGAGACAACTAGTTCAATGAATATATCTGCAAGTTTCCACTACAGATGCAATACTCAATTTCAGTCTGATTAACTTTTTTTTTAAACATATAGCCTATAGCAAGAACAAAACATTTGTCACATCTATGAATTATGGCAGAAATTACTGCACTATTAGAATTATTTCTAGAATGTTGAGCAACTAGAGTTAAAGAAAGGGTTCATACCTATAATCAGGTCTTTCAGATCTTTTAAAGGTTTGTTCGCTAACTGAAGAGAAGGCAAGACTTTCCCAATCTTCAGGAAGTACAGTCCTATCAGTGAGGCTTGACCAGCGAGCAAAGGAGGATGATCCACTATGAGCAGGAAATGCTAGACCCAAGCCTGCAAAATTATGTTGACTTTTCTGAAATGAAGGCAGCCCCTTCAGATTGTCAGGACGGCGCAATGAGGATTCAACTGCAGCACCATTCTCATTACTTTTCAGTTCTGCATTTACTTCTTTGTTTGCAGGTAATTCTAGTTCTTCTTTTGAAATGTCAACAAATGCTTCAGCAGATGTTAAGTCCGAGTCACAAACCGTTTTGGCAGACTCACAGCTGCTGACAAAGAGTTCCTCCTGTACCCTTTTTAATGTTTCAGAGCTTCCCACAAAGCTATTTTTCCCCTTTGGATCAGCAGAGTCACTCTCCACAACTTCCTGCAAGTCATCAATGCTTCTACCCAAGCTCCTAAGCAGCCTTTTTGGATGCACTTGTGGTGAGGCAGTAGGAGATGCTGGCAGGCTTTTGCAACGTCGTTCAGGTGCCTGGGAGTGTGTTAGCTGCGGTACGCGAATCTTGGAAATATTTCCTGGGAAGGAGAACACAAAATATTCTTAGCACCTAATTTTGTATTAAAAACCATATCAGAAATTTTAATTTTCTCTTTTACCCCAACTAGCCCATCCACAAAATGCACAAAGTTATGTGCCTATTGACTTCTTATACTAACAATCACAGTTTTCTCAGTGCCCCAAACATTAATTCAACTAAGAAAAGATACCACATTCTGATATAATAGGCCATGAAGTTGGCTCAACTATTGAGACGTTTGATTTCAAAGACAATACATTCAGTTTACTTGAGTTACAGCATATGGCAATAAAATAATATATACACAAGTTAATGCTCACAAAGAAGAATAGTTTTTGGTCCTTCCTAATGTTGTTTTGAAGATAACACCTCTTAAATAACCTCTCTAGTCATACAACTTCAGAAGTCAAACAGCAGATCCTACAAGGAATGTTCTGTTCAGTACAGTCCCATATTTAAGTCAATAGACAATAAAACCCTGAACATATACGTGATTGGAGCTTAACACTAAAAAATTCCCCAAGGGTACATCTACAATGCACTCTTATCTCAAAATAAGCTATTCAGAAATAGCTTATTTCAAAATAGCACGCCTACACCGCAGGGAAGCCTCAAAATTAGTCCGAGGGAGGCTTCCCATGTAGATGTGCTATCTCGATTTAGAGCCCCAGGAAGCACTTGGGAGGAATAACTTAGAATGGTCCTGGTAAGGGACTACTGTGAAATAGCAGAAGTTGAATGTCTACACGCACCTTATTTTGAAATAGCTATTTTGGAATAGTGATAGAAATGTAGCCGTGTTAGTCTGGTGTAGCTGAAGCAAAATACAGGACTATGTAGCACTTTAAAGACTAACAAGATCATCTAATAAATCATCTTGTTAGAGGACTATGTAGCACTTTAAAGACTATTTTGGAATAGGCGTTATTCCTTCTAGAATGAGGTATACAGATTTTGGAATAAGCTGTCCAGAATAAGATTTTGGAATGACTGTGTAGACGCTCACATTGTTATAATGCTAGTTATCTTATAATCAAATAATGGTGCAGTGCAGACTCACCCTAAAAGACTAAGTATCTTAATAGGGCCAAACGTTGAAAAAGTAAGGTTATGTATGTAGATCACCAATTTTTCAAGTCATTTACGCTCTAATCTCAGAGGCAACTATGCAACATTTAAAACTGAATTAGTTTGTCTACTTTTACTGAATGGCAAATGTAAACTAAGCTACAGATTTCATCTTCATTTCTCTCTGTTTACTAATTCTCAGCTTATCTTAATTTGTTGTATTCAGGATATTTCATTCTGTCTCCTCTTTAGAGTGAGAGAGCTTTCTTTCCACTGTGTATTCACAAAAATCAGTTTTTAAAAATAAAACGTAAGAATCTGAAGGACTATCAGCAACTAATGCACAATATAACTGGGTTAGGATGCTCCAGTCTTCATAAAACAATATTAGAGCTGAGCATCTGATGCAATAGCGAAAGAGATTTTAGAGATCTGTGCATCCACTCGTCTGTGAGTCCATCTGTCTGCGAGTCCGTTTGTTCAACAACGCCTTCTAAATGGTAACAGCTAGGACCACAAAATTTGGTATGCAGCTTCTTCTTATCCTAACTCAAAGCAAGGTTAGGGTTTGATTGTTCCAGGAACACAGGATGTACCTGGAATTCAATTATTTCCCATAACATGGAATGGGAAGGGACAGAGAGGGAGGATGTGATAATCACAATTACCACAGGGGACAGACAGCTCTATTGCTGAGTGACCACAGGGGGCAGCCACACTACCAATGGAGTGGCCAGCTGGGGATGGGGCTCGCCATGTTGCCTGCTACCAGCCCAGGTAAGTGGCTGCCCTGCCGCAGATCCTTCCCCCAGATTGGGAGATGGGAAATCCCTGCCAGCCCCACCACTGGAGCCAGGCAGCTGGTGGGAGGCCTGCATGGCTCCCCTCTCCCAGGCCTGAAGACACCAACAGTAAGCCTACGCAGTATCCCCCTCCCCTCCATGCCTACCTTCCCACATCCACCCCGGGCCCCCCTCCTGCCCCGGGCCAAACTTGGAGAATGCCAGGTAAGTCTTCTAATAATCTCATTTTTGCAACGGTCTAAGGAAGACCTATTTGTCTGTAATATTCATCTGAGACAGATGAATGGATAACATTCTTGAAGAAATAACTTGTATGTAAAATAATCTGTTTATTGGTTTAAGTCCTCTCGTAAGAGCATAAAATGGCTAACGTTCACACACAAAACCTGAGGAGATTGCAATATTTCATGCCATGGTTTTAAGCAAAGTGAAAGGCATATTACTTTTGGGGAAGGGAGGGCGCAATAACCAAGCCTCAGTCTAGCAGGCACATAACACTTGAAGAGCTAACTTGTAATATGCTTTTCACAAGCGAAGAACTGCTTCAAATACAATAAAATCCATTTTGCAGTTAGGTCAGGAACGTGGTACTGTTGGGTTTTATAGAACTGAAATTGCAACAGTCACAAAGAGGAAATGAAAATGGAAGCAACTCACGCATCTTGTACATGTTGGCTAAGTGTTTGGATCCTGCAGGTTTAGCCAAAGATCATGCCTCAATGTAGATATACATTGAAGTCATAGTTAAGGCCACACTGATAGTTACATTGAAAGACTTTTTTGAACTAGCTTTAAATTTTGATCCAGGGATGATATTTGAAAATGTGTATAACAAACATTAAAAGACTACTTGTTAAATTACAGAATTATAGAGCAGTTTGCCCATGCTGGTTAATACATGTTAATTTTTTGCTGTAATGACTCAGGATTTGTTGGAAAGTTACTAATTTGTATTTTTATGGGCAGCTAAAATGTTACACTGAAATCATAACAGAAGATGATATTTTGCAAAGTGGAAGGTTGAGTAACTTGGATCCAATCTCTTTTGTATAATTATAGTATGTACAGCACACATACATGAACAGAATGACATCTCACCTTTTTACATCTCAACTTTTTACATTTTAAAGCTCAACTGCAATAGTAAACCTGGCAATTCCCTCCCAGCCAAGTAACTTGCTGGGCATGTAAGTCACACAATTGGGATATATACCTGGATTAAGTTACTCCTAATAGGGTTTCCTACTTTATTTCAGATATGAGGAGTATATTATACTCACTGCATCTTTCAAATACTGATTTTCTATTTTTTACTACATTTAAAATGGCCAAATCACCATTTCTCATCATGTCAAGTTATAAAATACTGATATGGTCCTAGTAATGTTGCATCAGTGGACTACATTTAAGTTGACTTTTCCACCACTTTACAATTGCAGCCTTTTCCCTTGCTTTGTTGCCAAACCCAGAAACTGTGCATATGCTTTCTAGCAGCAGGTATGTAATATCAATATTTTACCTCCCAGTGCTGAAGCAGTAAATCCAGTTGGACTTGTATTTACAAATGTACTACTGTCAAGTGATTTTCCACCACTGCTGGAATCTCTCAGGTACTTGATCGATTGGACCTTTTCCAGAAAAATCTTGCCATCTAGAAAAAGGGGGTGTAGGAGAGAGAACGTGGGCAGAGGGAACAATGATCTAACTTTATGCAAGTTTGTGCTCTTAGTGAATTAAACACAGATAAGTCAAAGCAATAATAGTTAATAAAAATTAAATTATTCGAAACATATCACTGCAAGATTTAATTAGTGAAGTGCTTTCCTTTCATATTTAAGACACACGCTTTAGAATGAAAGAATTATACTTTTGTTCAGTATAGTAGTGTTATCTTTCTCACTAAATGGATTTTTAGAATATTCTTCTCAGTGAAACGGTTCCCAAAATTGTACATTTGAAAACAGCATTTCCACACTACCTGCTAGTAGCCATCTTGCTGAAAAGTTAGCAACATAAAGGACACCCCTCTCTAATTCCTATCTCTCACAAAAAAAATGTAGCTCTTTATCAGGTTCACCAAGACTCAAAGTGTGCCTATGAAATCGGACATGGAGTCATGTTGGAGATCAAATGCTGACAATTGCATGCCATTCAAGCAGAGAGCCAATTACTGAAACTGGACATGGACTTGAAATGCATCTGCAAAAGTAGAGTATAGTCTGAAAATCTGGCTCAAAACATAATTATACCACAATGGGTTTCACCAGTCTCAAAACTATACATCATCTACAAAGTCAAAACGTACAGGCAAAAACCTTGAGAATATCAACTTTAATTAGAAATTAAATCTATAAAATATATTTTATGCTATATAGATGTGAAAAAGTGCTTCTTTACAAAAGAAGATTTTAGAAGTCTATACCCATTTTTGTTTACTACAGTAATCATTTACTACCACAGATCACATGGCTGTTCTTGATTACAAAAGTCCTAACTTTACTCACTTTCAAACGCTTCTGTGTTCACTTTTTCTAACTGAGTGCTGTCAGGAGATCACTGTGCATCTTCCACTGATGGCTCAGAAGGATAATTGACTATAGTAATCTTGAACAAAAACGTTGCCATGTGGCTAGTTGCAATTTCACCTCTTTCCTGTCTCCCTCATTTCTGAGGGATCCTCTGATTGGACCCCCTTCCAGCCTTAGCTGTCCTTTGTCTTCCCTAAATATGCATTTTACCTCGCTGTTAATTTCATTACAATTGTTGAAGCTCAAAATCATGTATTTAAAATGGATTAAAATCCAATAAAGTTTAAATACAGTAGAATCCTCTTAAATTGCAAATCTTGTTGAAAATAATGAATCAGTTATGCAACTGCCCAAATTATCCAAATTAGCATGATGTACACAACATTGCACATGAATTCTTTATGATATTTTATCTTAAAGCAACCAACAAAAACTATTGTAAAGTTATGTAATGTGCTTAAAGACTACCAATACTGTAAAACTGATTTATAAGGGGACTTAAAACCTGAAAAATTGCCTCAAGTTAAGGCTCACGCATTGGGACTGCTAGCAAAACAAGTAATATCTGGACAAGGGTTATTTACTAACTCCAGATGGCAGTTTGCATAGATCTACACAATCAGGAATTGTGCCCCTCACGGCACCTTTCTACATATCTACACTGACATTTGAGGATGGAGGAGTAGCAATCCATTCCAACTGCTTCTTAGTTGATTCAATTAATTTAGGAATTCTTTCAAGAAAAGACTAATATAGGGGAGTGGAGTTACATGGGTATTCTTCTGAAGGAACTATTAATTAGTGACAAAAACACTTTTCCTCTGATAACTGCCTGTATGAATTCACAGTACTGGAGATTAACAAGCAGGAACAGCCATCCAAGGAGAAAAGCCTGAGGAGAATTAGTTAGAGATGGCAGGAATGCACTCCCAAATTGGCATCTATATCTAGCCACCTAGTCAAGCAAGTAATGCTATGGAATTTACTGAGACCTCAAAATAGCAGCTTTGAAATATTTACCTCTGTGAGCATTATGAAAGCCATTTTTTGATCTGACAGAATGTGCTCTAAAGCCCTCAAGTACTTTATCATGTGCAATACCATAACAAGTTTGTCTAAGAGTTACTCTGAAAGTAGATGATTTCCCTCTTGAATAGGTCCCCATAAACTGCAGTTACATTTAAGGTAATGCTTTTCAACCTGGTGTCTGCAGACTTTATCTAAGATTTCTTAAGGGATCCACTTCTCCATTCAAATTCTTTTAGGGGCCACAAATGAAAAAAGGTTGAAAACGACTGATTTAGGGTTTATGGATAGATTTTCATACTGAGTGTATATAAACTAGCCTCTCCATAGAAGCATATTTGGGGAACTGGTAAACAGAGTATGTCTATACCTGGAGATGCAGGTATCATTTGCAGCTTGAAAAATGCATCTTATTGTCTTTGGATTTATAATTAATAACCTGATGAGGTATCATGAAAAATAGGAGGTCTATTTAAAGAATTTTTCTTGATAGAATCAAAATAAATATAAATTTTTGAAGAAGGAAAAAATTTTGGTTCTAAAACTCAATTCAGCCACTTTTGTAGAAACACTAGTTACATGGTAGTATATAGCACAGGCATTCACAGAACAGCTATTTATAAAATTAGTTTAATTTTATTTTTAATCAAATAGAGTGGCATTTCATCTTACAGTCTATTTCTGTTTGAACAAAATATTGTATCTACCTATGTGCAGAGCAAAGTAGAAGTTGGTGGGATTGTGACAAACATATGTATTAGTGGGAGGGTGAACTGCTAAGAGGAAATTGAAGATCAGTGTCAGTAATTCCAGGTCTGGGGGAGATCCAAGCACTTCTTCAATTATTTTCACAAATGATCTACAAACCTCCCGAGGCAGGGATGTAAGGTGCCCTTCCTTTTGCTCCTGAAAGAGAAACACACAGATAAAATGACCTGAATCTCAGTTTAACTCACTTCATCACTATACTCTTCCATATAGTACATGTAAGAAAAAGTCTTAGTATACTTTACCTAACTTGGAAGAAGCTACTGTGTTCATTCAATATTACCTGCAACTAGCATTCCTGAAACACAACTGTAATAACTAAGAAAGTTACACAAGTACACGTTAAAAAAAACCCAACAGATATTGAATCTGGCCTTATTTCTAAAGTTTGTTTCTCAGTGGTTCCATGGAACCACTTAGGTTGCAATTTTAGTGATGTATATAGATAAATAAAAATCTTACTATACATTTTAGAAGCATGAGTCTGTTTGTCCTTGAGTCTGTTTGTTCAATAGCTCCTCCTAAATGATAAGATCTAGGACCTCTAAATTGGGTATGCAGCTTCCAGTTATCATAACTTACAGCAAGGTCAGGGTTTGGCTGTGCCGGGATAATGGGATGCGCCTGGAATTCGATTGTTGCTCATAAAATGGAAAGCAGAGGTCTGGAAGGAGGGAATTATGTTGCAGAATGACCACACGGGGGGCAGCAAGGGGCCAGAGATAGGGCCCAGGACAGAAAAACTCCACTGGGCCAGCAGAGGATAGGGGTGGAGAAAGAGATGACTACTATATATAGACAAACTGTCTGAAATATAAGTCTGCTTGTCTCCTGCTGGAGGACATGCACCCCCTTCCCTGGCTGTGCCCGCTGCAGTGGCCACGGACTGGTGCATCTCACTTGCTTTAAGCTACTGCGGTGAGAGAAGGCTGAGGTTATATTCTCTCCGGAGACAGCCTACATTCCAAACCCCTCATCCCTAGCCCCACCCCAGAGTAATAATTCAAATAAAGAAAGACATTATTTGAGTTAAGGATCAAAGCAACAATAAGTAAATCTTCTAGTAATTAATAGATTTTGAAATATTAACTACAATTGCACAACTATTTAACCTAAGATTAGACTTACAAAAAATCCCACTAGGTGCCTTTAACTTCAAATCGGACTTTAGATCCCAAACTATTTAGACACATTTGTTAATTTGGTAGGCATCTATCTGCCACTTCTCTGGGAACCTAATTTTGTAATTTTAGTGCAGACTAAGGGCTATGGAACAGTTGCTTAGTAACATTACTTGTATTACAACACAGAAGTGTTTGACATTAGCATTGCTATCTTTTCCTGAACTCCTCTAGGAGTTAAGTTTAAAAGGCAAATCCATTTACAATAATTTATTAGAGTCATAACACAAAGGTTAGACTATTCTTGCATGAGGCATCGATTAGATGAAATTGGTAAGGGCTGACAATGCATTCCGTGCAGTATAAAACAGATTAAGATGTTCTATACTGGGAAGCACAGTCTATGAGAGTCACATGTAAGACAAAAATCACTAGGACTAGATGGGGTAAAATGACATTTTCTCCCCAGTTGCTTTAACGATTAAGAGAGTTTAGGGTCATTTTCTCTAACAGGAAGGGGAAGGAAGTGATGTGAATTGAAGACATTGACTATTACATCAAAGATTAGTCCAATAAGTGCCTTAGGTAATTGGGTCCAAAACACAACCTAAAAATGATAAAACTAGGAGTTTATGCACAGTGACAGACACATGGAATCACTAGGAACAAGTGACTAAAGAAAGCAATATAGAAGAGTATAAAGGAAATATTGTATAGGTTTCTAGAGAAGATAATTAGGAATATGGCAAAGGAAAAATGGGATTAGATAAAATAGAACTTATATAAAAGAATAAGTCATCTGACTTCCGAAGTCTCATGTTCTAGTTAATGGTCTTAAGAGGCATGCAACCATAGATAAAAGAAAGGTACTCCTGTTTTATGGCAGTACAAGAATATGGCAGTCATTAAGATTAGGGAAAACAAGTCAAGCCATTTTAAAAGCCTAAATTTGTTTATTCAAATGTAATATTAATTGTAATATACCTCTCTTTTTATAGCGGTATAATCCTTTAAGAATAGACTATAATAATTTGCATTTTCTTAGACAATCAAAAGTGATTGATGGTTATATGTTAAAAAAGTTTAATCTCCTGGGTGGCAGGTAATGTAGGCAAAACGTCCAGCTGCCCAGGAGGGCTAGGTTTGTGGTGCGACTGCCCAGCCCTTCTCAGTCAGCTGGGAAGGGTGAGGCTGCACCACCCACTGAGATGGGGGAGACTAAGAGGCCTGAGAATGTTCAGGGATGGAGGCCAACCACTGTCGTGGCTTGCCACAAGTGGAAAGGGGGAAAGGCCGCAGAAGGGGCAGAGTTGAGGTTTCCCTTCCCCAGCTGGGCATTCACTCACAGCCCATGTTTAAACCATATGTTTCTGAACACCATTAGCACTATCCACATTTTTTATTAACAATGATTTGAGAGTAAAGCTATACCAATATTTTGTATGGAAGATCTAATACACATGTGATATTACACAGAAGGACCATCTTAGCAGCCCAGTGGGAATGCTGAAGGAATGTAGTTAAAGTCCATTGCTCCTGAGGTTGGTGGGAACAGTGGCTGAACATGAGGCCATTGAGGGTACTAGAGGATTGTGCATCACCCTCCAATGACCTTCTCTACAACTCGTATATTCTGATGCAAGTATCACTGCTTTATAATGTCTGTAATAAGATAGGGGAAAAGGACTCGTCTTTACAAGGATACCTGGAAAAGTAAAACTAAACAATGGAGAATAATGTGCATTATGTTTTTAGTTTACCACTGAATTATTTACCAAGCATAAAATAATAGATAATACCGACAGTACCTGCAGAACCTGACATGTTAGCAGGAAGTGATGCAACACTTGAGCTTTCAACAGTTGTTTGATGTTAAACATTTGATGATGATGGTTAGCTCTGATAAGGATTTCCAGAGCTGCTAAGAGAGTTTCCCAAACACCTTGCTGAAAAAACAAGACGCGCGTATAAAACAAGAAGCACCAAATATAGCATCCCCCACTCTTTTCTATAAGCTATACTATCCTACTTTCAGTAGATTAAGATAATATGAAGCATTATAATTAAATCAAAATGCTTTTTACTGTATTTGCAGGCAAAGAAGGAACAGGAAAATTAAAAATTAGTTCCAAAAACTCTGACCTAGAAGAAAATTTATGCACGTTAAAGGGTATTATTACATTGTTAATCCTTAATATTTGACACTTTACCCATGTATATATAATTTTGAAAAATATAAAAAAGCATAATTGTATGCAGTGCTGTTGTAGCTGTATTCGTTCCAGAGAACTGGAGAGACAGGGTGGGTAAAGTTCTCTCCTTCAGGTCACCCAAAGAACTGCTCTGTGGAAGCTTGACCACTTGTTTCTCTTATCAATAGAAGTTGGTACAACAAAACATATAATCTCACCTACCCTGTCTCTCTAAAATTGTATAACAAAATGGAAGGATTTGCAATTACACTCTTGCTATAATACTGAATGCAATCAAGATCTATGCTAATGGCCATGAGAAGTTTGTTATTATTTCCATTTCTTCGTCACCAACTATTTTGGTAGCTGTTCAAATCCCCAAACTAGCAGCAAGAGAGCCATTTCAGATCAAGAAAGGATGATGACAGAAAGAGGAGGTTACTCAACTTTATCAGTAACTGACGTTCTTTGAGATGAGCGTCCCTGTGGGTGCTCCACTGCAGGTGTCGGTGTGTCCAAGCACCTGCTGTGGAGCACTACAGAGACTTCTCTCGAAGAAGTAGTACTGTACTTCTTAGTCAATTTTATCCGTCTTGAGATGGTAAATACCTGCGCTTTAGACCAGATCTTCCAATCAAGCAGCAACTCTTCTAGCAATTTAATATCTTGTATTACTGCAGTAGAATTCGCATCAAGCATGAATTGTCCGCTCTCATTTATATTAAGAATCTCATCACTGCAGCATCCTTCAAGAAGTGTCTAATAGGAAAAACAAAAAAAGAGACTTAGCTTGTGATCTGAGAATTGTAGACCACAATTAAATCCATATTTTAATAAGAGTTTGTTTCTACTCTATCTTATTTGCATCCTTTCTAGGCTTATGATGCAACATAGGTATGCTTAATCTTGCATCAACACTGTATGATAGGTGGCCTAGACTTTCCAAAAGATCCTCAGAAGATTGGTGTGCAGCACTTCCTAAAACTCACGTCTATAAGATGTCCTTAGCTGGCAATCCATCAGTTTTGAATGCCTTAGCAATAACCTACTTTCAGAAAAAAAATTCCACAGAATTTAAGAGATGTTGTCCACCTTCTTAACAAGGCATAGCACACATACACCATATGCCCATTTCAAATAAACATTCTCAAGTAAAAATGACATTTTGAAGGATTGAAAGGAAGTCACGGGGATGGTCCCCAGAGGACACCTATTCCTGTAGTTGCAAGAGAAATCTGCAGTTTTCCCTCCCAGGTGTAACAAAATTTGTAAGTAAGATTCATATGCCTGATATCCATCAAATACTCGTCAGGAATTCCTGGACCTACAAAATACATCAAAAACAGTTCCATCCTAGAGCAGATGTTCCAAAAGAAATGCTACCAGGATTATTGTTAAAAAAAAAAAAAAACTACATGTAAGGGATTGCAAAGAAACAGTTTTTGTTCAAAGATTTACACAAGCTCTTCCTCACCTCTTCCAAAAACATCCTACAGTATGTGCTAAGAGAGCATTACAAATAGTATTAGTTCAGTCCCCTCTGAAATAATACTGTTAGCTTCCACTTCTGATTTAAGATTTCACCTGTAGGTTCCTAAAATCTTCTGTTTAGCTTGTCATCTTAAAACAAAACTTAGCTAAGTGGGGGATATTTTTCAGATAGAAAGTTATACTTTCTATCCAAGCGGTTTCTTTAACATTCTCTCATTTCACCTATCCCAATAGTTTCTGGATTGAGGGCAACTGTTCATACATTGGACTGGCTCCAAACCAATAATTTGCATCCCAAATAGGACTTCAAAATCTAGGACTAAGATCATTGAGGATCTTCCAAACAATATACTCCACTATACAAACATTTTTAAACAGCATTATACCTTCAAAATGTAAAATCCAACAATACACTTGGGTTTGATCAACACCTGATGTATCATGGAATATCCATTACAGTTTTCCATCTCTTGTATTCTCTGTTGATTGTATTTTGTTAGTGAGAGTATAAGTTGTAGTGCTAATGCTTGAGTCTCTTCACAGTCGCTGATATCTACAACCTAGAAATAAGCCATTTTTAATTATTGAAGTGGTAACATTTTTGTTAGAGCTAGTGTAAAGAACAGATTTGCAGATATTCTGTAGAAAGTATTCATCACATAGCCAGACTACGTGAGCCTACAAATAGTCTCTTATACCCATACAAAAACACTACTCCAATAAATACACAGAATTCCCAATGGAGTTAATGAAGATCTTCCAATAAATTGGAAACTGATGAGAAAGATCCTTTCCACTGGAGTGAAAAACAGACACTCCTAAAAAACAACCACCACCCACACGCACATGAGCAAAAAGGAGTAAATAGCTCCCCATCATTTTGGGAAATCACATGGGAATGAAATATATGCAGCATCTGCTCAGTATTGTTTCAGGGAAATTGAGTAATTTATATGAGGAGGAGACACTTCCTAAATGCTACAAAAGCACCTTCACATCTGGCTTCTGGAGATCTAGGCTTCTGGAGATCTAGGACATAGACTGGCTGTAACTATAGCAGTCTGCTCCAATGTTAAAACTCTACTGCACATAGCACAGAGATTGTGTCAACTGTGTTACTGAATAAAACTGGTAAACAGACTGTAAATATATAGACAAGTAGTAAACAATATGAATGCAGTCCTGAACCCTATGAGAGACAACCCATACCACTCGAGTTCAGTCAGAGACGTTCAAGTAGGAAAGCTCAACTGATTTTGTACACATTCATATCCTACTCTCCTGTCACGTATGTATAACAATGCTGTATTTACACCAGCTGTGCTGCCTGACAGCTCTGAAATCATGTTTCATTGACATGAATGCTATGTATAGCAGAATCTGGAATTATACAGTTAGCAAAATTTAAGAAACACAGTAACAATGAATAGGAATAATTTCCACTGAGGATTTTGCAGTTAGAGCAGATAGCCTCATTCCCATACAAATAGGTCCCCCTATAGTAATGTGATAATTTGATCGAGTGTGCAAATGAGTCTTGGAATCACGTCAATCAATGTCAGGAAACCAGACATTCCAAGCGCAAGGATTCTACTTTGGCACCAGTAGTGGCTATAATCCAATATGTGGAGACACACAAAAGATGCAAAAATCAATCTAACTTGATTTATTTCATTTAATTTTTTTAAATGATCCTTCTGAATAAGTGACTTAGTTTTGACCAGACCTTTTTACTAAGCCATGTTTAATTCTTCAGAGTTTACCCTAAAAGCAAGCAATACCTATGAACAGTCTATGCTTCTACCCCACCCCAAACTGCACTCTTTCAGGTTTAAACATGTTCAGAGATGATTAGATTTAATTTGCATTTTGTCAGATGTGTATAGTGCATCAAGTATGGTCTCATACTTCTATGCATGCACTATATAAAAAAAGGCTGTGTGGAAAAAATATCCTATGAGGTCCAATGTATTTCAAAACAATTAACAGTTTGTCACCAACACATGAATTCAAATATTTATAAATGAATAAGGGTGGGCTTTTGAAGAAATACAATGGCACCAATTACTTTATATAATAAAAACCTAATTTTTTTTTAAACTCCATGATATTTTAAATGCAAGCCCTCTCTTGCTATTTAAGAGGCTAATACTTCCATAGAGTCAGATGCAATGTACAACACCACACATCATACTTACTATATTTTTTAGTTTAATTTTCACATCAACTTGCATGATATAACCATGGGCTGTTATAATAGCTTTCCGTTTCCTTTAAAATGCACAATAACCACATTGCTTATGATTGGTTATGTTCAAGCTACATTTTTCCATAATGTCAAAAGTGTACTTTTAAAAAAAAGTGAGAATTTTGAAACGTAATATTCTAAGAGAGCCACTTGGGTCTTAAACCAGTAGGTGTGCTACCAAAGACTGAAGAAAAAAATGTCACAATATTTTGAACTCTTACCCTAGCAAAGAGAAAGATAAATGCACCAGTTCCTCCAATTTCATGAAGTATGCCCTGAAGAGTTTTATATTCAACAGGCTGAAGCGTTTTCAGGTGATGAGCATCCAATAAATTGTTCTGAACTTCTTTTGAGCTGAAAGGTCTCTGAGAAGGCACAGTTTTCACTTGACCTTTCATTCTAATAACAGGTTCATAGATGGTGTAAAAAGCAGGGCAGCAAGTAGTATAGACAACAGCGAGACTTTCCTGAAACACAAGTTTTAGAAACTGGAATTTTTAGAAACTGGAATTTTCTTATTTGTTTTTACTTTGCCATAAACCATACAGAATAAGCTTTTGGCTTAGGAAATATAAAGCAGTAGCATCCAGAAACTTGTTTCTACTTCTCTCAAAACACTCTTCTAAATATATAGTAAAACCTGCACTATCCGGCACTTAACTATCTGGAAAACTTTAGAAAAATAAGCAAATTTCCTAGAGCAAATGGTGCTCCATTCTGCAAAGTGGAACTAAGCGTTTCGCAAAAAAATTCTACTCGTCCACCCCCTGTAGAGCTTATAGGCAGCTCCCATTGGAGCTTTGCCAGTGAGGGCGGGCTTCTGGTGGCACGCGGCCCTGGCTGCTCCACCACCCACTGCAGCTGCCCCACCACCGTGCACCCCCAGCTTACAGGATTGTCCCTGTCCCACAGGGCCTCCAGTGCCATGCAACCGCCTCCTCCTCCTCCACCTCCACACGTGCAGGCGGCAGCTTTTACAGTGGCCACTGCTGCTGGGAGGGGGACGGGTGGCTGGGTCCGAGGCACTGAGTAGCTGCTCTTGGACCTCAGTGTTTTTAAACTGCTGCCTGCATGGAACTCGGCTTAGGCTTTGCTGCGCGCCCCCCCACCCCCACAGGGCGCACTCAGGCTCTGCTGCCCCCCTGTGCACTGCCACTCTCCCCCCCCCATGTCCCTCCCCAGCTTGCTGGGGAAGCGGCAGAGTTTGGTGTGGCGGGAAAGGTCGGGGTTTCTATACCCTACAATCCCCACACCCTGCCAGCGGGTAGCCTGACCTGGTGCTGCAGCTATGCTGAGTTCCCCACTACATTGGGGGAGGGGGGCGCGCAAGGACTGAGTTCCCTCTCCCCTCCCCAGCCAAGGGGGGTGGGGGGAAAGAGCGGGCTGCCTGGAAGCTTTCCCTGCTGCAGCAGGGTGCCAAGCCAGGTAAGCATCTCCCTTCACCCACATCCCTCACTCATTCCTCTCCCCCCGCCAAGACCCTTTATTCCCAGCATGCTCTGACACCCTGCCCCCAGACCCCTCCTGTACCCTCCCTCCTGGCCTGACACCCTGTCCCAAGCTGGACCAGGCAGCTGGGATCCTCAGAACCAGAATTTTTAGATAACTGGAACGCCCTAATCCCCACGTGTGCTGGATAACACAGGTTTTACTGTATATTTGAGTGCCTGAGACACAATGCCATTCTCAGGCTTTAGTCAGGATAGCTGAAATAAGTCTCTATTTATAATTCCCCACCACCTTCCCCTTAACATTTTTTGAAGTATTTATACAAAAAGGTTATTTATGTGTGGCAAAAAACTTACATATCATAAACAGTAAGAAGAGACAGATAAGCTTCACTTCCATTCAAAAATATGAAAATTTTAACAATGCCTCATAGTAAATTATACAGCTGCTCATTTCAAGTTAAAGGATTGTTAACAAAATTTTAGTTTCAACTTTTTGTTCTCTGGTCGTCTAAACTGCTCACATATCACCACTCAAAGATGATGGCTAACACAGAGAAGACAATTTCAGAAGACTCATTAGAGGAGGTAATGAGATTGGAGCAAAATTCACCTTTCATCATGAGAGATATTTCACACCTAGGGCTAAATAGCACAGAAGAGACTTGCAAGGGGTTAATATCCTGGTTTTAGAAAAAACAGGCTATGCTTTTATTTTAAAAATTACTCTTTTATAGTGCAAGTCTTAAATACTAACTCACTCATGAGCAGACTACTACATTTCTCTGAACATTTTACTATTTATAATTGTTAGGTCTGACTTTACTGTGAAACAAAATGTGATAAGTTATGGCACTCTGGTTCATTAGGCATTCCACCTACACCACTCTTCCATCTTCTCTCCCCTTCAGCCCATTAATAAGTCTCTAAAAACCTGTAAGTAGGGGCTTGTGTAGGAATTTAAATGTGATGACTTTGGAGGGGCACACAAACACAAATGAAAGGTTCACATGACACCTCCAAGCCCAGAAAATTTCTCAGGATGTCTCTAGAAAGGACACCCAGCAGTGAAGAGACAGCAACACTGTGTCCCTGTAGCCCAGGGAAGGAGAAAGAAGTAGGGCTGGTGGGTACCAGCTGCACAGTGCTCTCCTCTTCTCCCACACAGCTCCTGATTCTCTTTCCCTGATTTCTGCTTTGCAGATTTCCCAATGAGATGAGACGGAGGTGGAGGCAGACACAACAAATGGGACTACAGCAGCAGGGAAGGAGAAGCAGCTGTAGGGTGGTGAGAGGAGGAGCTCAGACTGCTATTAGCAGCCCCGCTACTTCCTCCCTCTCTCCCCAAGACTCAGGGACAGATTTTTGGAGAGGCCCATGCTCTGCTTGTCCTCTCCCTGTGCAGGTCTCTAGCTGCAAGCTTCACATTCAGCCCGACAGAAGCAGAACAGCAAATAAAAACAAAAGAATCTTGATGAATGAGGGAGGGGGCAAAAGTCATCTGCTACTTGCTAACAAGGTGCTCAATTCAACTTCCATTGAAATCAATGGCTGTTCTTTCCACTGAGTTCTCACTGAGGCCAACCAAGACCCAAGAAAATTCCCATTCTTGGAGAGCAGGGCCTCAAATGAAAGAAAGCAAAAACTGTTACAGATAAAATCTCCTACACTGCCCAGGATTTTTTTTTGCCCAATGTAACATAAGGTACAAGTTTGTTAATGCACTGCTAAGAGTTTAAGTTTCAGCATGGCTCAGACTAGAAACTTACAATTAGAGATCCAATATCCACCTCCTTGTTTGTCATGAAGAGTTCCTTGATTTTTTCACACTGCAGAATGTCTTTACTTATGTATTTGGAATAGCTGGTCTTTGTTTTGCCATATTTACAAGGCATTAAAGAGCTAAAGTCTGGTCCACAGGCATATAGATAGAATGCTTCCTCTGGACCAATCTTTGCACCTAAACAGAAAAATAAAAATCTAATCATCTCCATATTGTTTACAATAATTCATATGCAAGTAACACTGAATTCAAGGATCTCTTTAGTATTTAATAGACCTGAGTTTTTTCTATTAAGTATGCTTGTTAAAACTTTCAATTTAATTAATATTCATACTATATATTCAAAATATTAAAGTTAAATGGAAAAAAGGTTTGAGGTGTTTTTGCTTTCAAATATATAAGTACCATTAAAGAGAAGCAGGTTTCCCAGATCCCATTTCCCAGCCAAGTGTAGTAGTTCTTCTTGGGACGATGTGCAATGACCAACCATACAAAATGTTTTACTGCTGTCAGATAAACTTGTTTTTCTTGGTAGAGTGTAATCTAAACTAATCTCATGTTTCCTAAAATATAAATAAAAAAAAGCAAACATTTAAATATTACAACATTCTTAAACTTGTCACACTTTCATTTCTGAAATATTTCAAGTGCAGTAAATTTGATTAACTTTCTAGGACCATGGTCATTTTTAATATTAAAGATACACTGTCAAGATATAAAATTATATATTCACCTAATTCTTAAAGCTTTTGTACAAATATATTAAAAGCAATTTTTCAGTATTTATACTACTGACTGTTTGCATTTCACTCAGTTTAGATAGAGACTAGAGACCGTTAGTTTCACTTCCTTGCTAATAATTGACAAGGTACTGTTGTAGCTTCAGAGACACAACAGAACGATGAGGTCTATAAAATTATTTCCACAGCCCTGTAAAAAACCTCTCTAACAAAAGCAAACAGGAGTGATACACTGACAACTAGTTAATCTGAAATTGGATTTGGAATTTTAAACAATGCCATGCCAGCTGGAGCAATTTTGATATGGTTACACCAAAGTCACTTGCCTTTTGAACAGATTCTAAAAGATTTTTTTTCCTTAAAGAAGGAATTCACAATTCATTTTAGTATAGTCATCTATTTTAGAAAGCAGCATACCAGCCAACTGGCTTAATACATCTAAGACAGAATCTATACATCTTCCATGATTTACACTTTAAGAACAGAAGAAAATATTGATATTCGTTTTCCTTCTCCTCCCTCTCTCTCATTCTCTAAAAAGCATGTCCCTTTCCCCACCCTCCCATAATGTGCCTTCTTTCTAAGTGAAGCACCAAAACCACAAACAATTCCTCTTTCCCTTCTGCAGATCAACAGCCTTCTTTACATTAGTTACCAGCTTGCACTTTAGAAATGATGCCAGCTCATAGTTCCATGCACAGACCCTTTCTGACCACTCTCTGAATTCCTATGGTGTCCCGTGTACTCTGCTGGTTGCTAACTGGGGGGAGAAGGAGAAGGACACAAGTATACAACGCAGTGAGGATAATTGGTCATATATGGGACATGTGCCTGAGACTGAAGATGGATTCTGAAAGCAGATGGAGAATTCACTATGTAAAATGTCCCCTTTTCCCCCTCCAAGAATATAGTCTCGCTCTCTTCTCTGTGAATCCTGGCAATATGTCCTCTCTTTTTTCACCAGGAAAACCTTAAGTAATTAGCTTGTTTCCACTTTCTGGTTTCTTAAAGATTCCATTACAGCTTGAATTTCCTCAAAGGTATTTTACCTCTGACCAGAGACCCATAACGATAGTTCTCCATGGATATTTTTCTTGCCTTCTGGCTGTTGCAAATATGTTACTGCCAAATGCTGCCACCTTCCTATAAGGAAAATGTTCTCTGGTGATTCAGCCTGTGCTAGCAGGCCAGCTTTCATTTCATCATTTGGATCCATACACATACTATGAACACAACAAAGGAAGAAACAGGTAAAGAGTTATGGATATCTTCTTTTATTTATATTTCACAAGTTTTATTCTAAAAACTACTTTTTAACTTCACTTATAGGCATTGTAAGTTTAGAAAGCTGTCATCTTGTGGGCTGAGTATTTAAGTATGAATCAGGAACTCTTGACATTGACTATGTAGCTTGGGGAAAGTCTCGTAATTCCTTTCTACCTGAAATTCCCTAGATATAAATTAAGCATAATACTCCCTTATTTCACTGGAGTGTTTTGAAGTTAATGAAGCTCTTGGGATAATTCCACGGACTTTTGGAACAGATTGTATCAATTACTCAAGTGAAAAAAAATGTAAACAGCTTAGATTAAAAGCACAATACAAATGCTAAATATTAAAGCAGATCATGAGTTTTGTCCCCCTGGATTATACGCATATGGAAAAAACAGCAGATATGATTGTTATAAATGAACGATACTGACCCAATGAACTGTTTCAATTGTTCGAGTGTTGTCCCCTGGCAAAAGTTAGAAGTAGGGGACAGCCAACAATCAATTAAAATCTCTGCAAACATTGTTTTACATACAACTGACTGAATGCTGAAATCTTCAGTAAATTCATTCCAAGAGATGCAATGCATACAGAATTAGTTTCTATGTTTTTGCAGCAGAAAGGTCATACAAAAGAAAAAACCCTGATGAAATATTCATCACCAAGGCAGCTTAAATGAAGTTGCATTTTGCTACAGTACCAGCAACAGAGCCAACACCACAGATGTAGTATAAACAGAGAGGCTAACTGCAGCATATCAATTCTTAAATGTTAGTGATAGCCTATAAAATTAGGTGGCACTGACATAGCACTTATGCCAATACCCTTGTAGCAAATAGCTTTTAAAAGGGGCCTTGAGATAGAAGTTATTTCATTCTTTAGAAAGTTACAGGGTAACCCTACGAACATCCCCTGCTTCTGCTACCGATCTTAGAAGGCTGTGTGAAATTTCCATAATAAAAAAAAACATTTACATTTATACAAAGCCAAATGCATTAAAAAATGTCATCTGAAGCAAACGCATTTGTTTCCCCGTGAACAACAAAGACGCCAGAAACAGTGTCAGCTCCAGGAACCAGCCCTGCATTAGCAGGTAACCCAATCATTAAGAGTTCAATTTGCAAGTTTAGATGAAAGATTCAACATTTCAGTGATCAAATCAGTATATATTTTTTTAATTTATGTAGCTTTTTAATTTGCTTTGACACTTACTCAAAGAGCCCAAGAATCTCAGAAATTAGCCAGTTTAGCCCCACAATCTCTCTGAAGTGACATAGCACCTTTTTTCAAAAGAGCACTTTCGAAAAAATGCGTTCTTCCTCGTAAAACGAGGATTTCCGCAGTCGAAAAAACTTTTGAAAGAGCGCAGCAGAAGTCTAGACACAGGGGAAGTTTTTTCGAAAAAAGGCCACTTTAGACTAAAACAAACAAACAAACAAAAAAACAACCCTGTAGACACACCCTAGGATAGATACCAACCAGTGGACCAGGAAAGATACCAACCAGCAGATTAGATTTGTAAGCTAGACCGAATCTGCTGGTTGGTATCTTTCCTGGTCCGCTGGTTGGTATCTATCCTAGGGTGTAAGCTAGACCGAAAGTTGGCCTGACCAGGAGCACTATAACAGCATATCCTAGAGTTGTTTGGATCCAAAGTAAGAGCAATTCAGACATGACCATCATTTCCACCTCCACGGAAAGACAGAATTCTTCCTCTCTCATCTTACTTCCTCTCTCACGCGGTCACCTACACCTGGAATAGTCTCCCTATTTTTATGTACCAACTGAATTCTTTTCCTCCATCTGTTTAGCCAAGCAACTTCCCACCTTCCTTCTTAATTCTTTAATCCCTCCACTGCTGTCCTTTATTAGCTCTTATTTGTCTTACAACTTGCTCCACACAGGCATAGGATGTAGCCTGTTAGGAAAAAGACAAAAGGCTGGAGCCAAAGCCTGTACATAAGAAATATTTCTTTAGGCTTGTAAAGCATCATACCGTATGTCAATGATCCTTTTGTTATAAGCAGGCAGTAATCTACAGGCCCTACATTTATGTAGCTTTGTCTTCTACCCTGGGAATGACTCCATGCTACTATTCCAGGTCAGCTGGCATAAAACATCAGACATTATGGAATTTACAATTCCTTCTATTTTTGGGCTTAGGGAAATATACAGTACCGAAATATGAAAGCTCCAGTATTCACATCAGCCCAGACTTGTATCATCAGTGCTTTGGAACCCAATGAAATTATATGAACGCAGCCATCTTCAATAAGTTTGTCCCCAGAGTTAAGGTACTCCATTTGTCCCAGTTTACTTTCTTCTAGAAAAATACATAGATATTAAAATAACATATATATTTAATCATGCCATGACTATAGCATCTGTTTAGAGTCAAGAAATGCAAAAAAGTGGCTTTATTTACCATAAAAAGCTTCTTAAAGGTGACTTGACTAGTGTAAGCACTTGGGGAACTACATCTCTACTCTGCATTCATTAGGCCTCAGTTGGAGTATCGTGTCCAGTTCTGGGTACCACATTTCAAGGAAGATGTGGAGAAATTGGAGAAGGTCCAGAGAAGAGCAACAAGAATGATTAAAAGTCTAGAGAACATGAGCTATGAGGGAAGACTGAAAGAATGGGGCTGGTTTGGTTTAGAAAAGAGAAGACTGAGAGGGGACATGATAGCGGTTTTCAAGTACCTAAAAGAGTGTTCAAGGAGGAGGGAAAAAAACTGTTTTCTTTGGCCTCTGAGGATAGGACAAGAAACAATGAGCTTAAACTGCAGCAAGGGAAGTTTAGGATTGGACATTAGGAAAAAACTTCCTAACTGTCAGGGTGATTTAACACAGGAATAAATTGCCTAGGGAGGTTGTGGAATCTCCATCTCTGGAGATACTGTATGTAAGAGCAGGTTAGATATGCATCTATCAGGGATGGTCACTCTAGACAGTGCTTGGTTCTTCTGGGAGGGCAGGGACTCGACTCGATGACCTCTCGAGATCCCTTCCAGTTCTAGTGTTCTTTGATTCTATGATCTTCCTTGTTTAGGTGTAGCTTACATTAATGTTGATTATGTAAAGCATGCTCTACTACAGGGATGGACAATTTTTGATGGGGGGGGGGCACTCCAAAAATATGAAAACTGGTCAAGGGCTACACTCTTCCATTATATTAACTGGAAGAGGTATAGGGTCTGGGATGGAGGTCAGATGCAGAAGGGAGTTTGGGATAAGGGACTGGGGTGCAGGAGGTGCTGCAGATCTGGGAGAGAGTCTGGGTGAAGAAGGAGGTTATGACCTGGGGCAGGAGACTGGGATTTTGGACGGAGTGCAAGGGTTTAGGTTGTGACGTTGGGCAGGAGACAGCTGTGACCTGGGGCAATGGATTAGAATGCCAGGTCTGGGAGGGGGTATGGGTGCAGTAGGGAAGGCAGGGGGGTTCGGTTATGTGGGGTAAGTGGGGAGAGAGGCTGGGGTGCCAGAGGCAGGCTCTGACTGGGAAATGCTTACCTGGGAGACTCCCGGCCAGCAGCCCAGAAGGATCCCTGCCTTCCATGCCTCAGCAGGCCCTGTCAGAGCAGTTGGCTACAGGGCCATGTGCATCTGTGAACAGCTGCAAGCCTGAGGGGGATGGGCACTTCACACACTGCCTGTTCTTCAAACAAGCAGCTTACGTTGGCTGGAAAATAGTGCTGTGAGTGGGGAACAATGTGCAAAGCCTCTTCTCCCCACTTCTTCCCTCTGGATTCACAGCTGTTCACAAACGGTCCCGTAACCAGCTTTTCTGAGCAGCGTGCAGGGCAGATAGGAAGCCTGACTGAGGCTCCCACTGCACTCATGGGCCAGATCCAGCAGCTTGGCAGGCTGCATCCAGCTTTTGGATCGTATTTTGCCGAGCCCTGCTTTAAAAGCTGTCTCCACAGGCATTTTCACTTTAGTTTAAAGAGGAAAAGAAAGTCAATAAACCTGCCTGTCCTTTGAATCAGCATCTCTACACACAGCCTGCTGCTCACAATTATAGTAGCTGCACTGATACAATTTGCTGCATTTATGCCCTGATCCAGCAAAGCACTTAACAATATGAGGTAGTCCATTGAAGTCAACAGAGCTGCTTGCATGCTTACAGATGATCAGTTTAAGGGCTTTACTGGACAGGAGCCTTAGCACGCATCAATAAATATTTAGAAGGTACTATGGATGGAATTTGATCAATATTTTCCCTTTGCCATGAAGCAAAGGCACAAGTCCTCAATTGAGAGCAGGCACGCTAAGTTTTGGATTTTAGACTTTTTACTGTAACCTTAGGTAAAACAGGGGTTGTGGTTAGAAGTTTAAAACAGGGACAGTATTTTTTCCCTTGCTGATTACAGTCTAACGAATTCTGCTAAAAGCTAATAGAATAAAAAATAAAATAATTTTTAGGCACAGAACTATGTCCAGAGGGTGACATTTTTGAAAAGCCATGGAAGCATGTGAAAGCAAAAGGTTTTAATCTTTATCCTTGCCTGCAGCAGCAGTCCTTTCCTTAAAAATACCGTCAAATTTATTTCAAAGAAATTACTTGCTTGAATGAGAGTCTGAAACTACTTTGTAACCCAAATTATAGTCAATATTACCAGCTCCCACTCGAAAATAATGTTTTACAACTTCATTAATTTCTCAAATAAAGCAACGAAATGAACTTAGGAGACAGAAGCAAAGTTCTCTAAAGAACCTCCAACTGAAAGTTACAATACTTCAATTTCCTTAGTATAGGCTATCACAACACAATAGGCATATCATCATTTCAGGCTCCTAATTCAGTGTGTGAAAGTAGAAAGAATTATACTGTAAGAAAGATGAACTATGCTGTAATAACTGAATAAGTTGAAGGAATACTGTTTGTTTCTGAACAGGAAGAAGAAAAGTATGTTAATGTTGTTTGTAGGTATGCAGATCAGAGTGCTAGCCAGGTGGGCCTGAGTTAATAGGAAAAGGAACATTAGATGTTAGGGAGAAAGCAAGTGAAATAACCAAGGAGATATGGACAGGAGATTGCTGTGTGCTTGATGTGGAAATGAAGATACTTTACTACCCTCACACTAATCATGTGAAGTTTTGCCTCTCTTTTAATCCTGTTAATTTTGGCTTTCTTTTGACTGTATAAATCAAGGGGTTTGAACCTTGTATGGCACTCACATTTTCTGGGTGTATTTAGCATAGCGGCTTTGCTAATAAACAGAGCGGTCTGACAAATCTGAGTCCTGTCTGACTTTGACAAGTGAGAACAATAGTAAGTGGTGCTAAGGGAACAAGTGAATCTAAGTGGAAGCAAGCTCACTATGGATACTTCTGAAATCAGTAATACCTTCCTTTATGGACACTTAAATGTAATTTGAAAGTTCAATTGCTTTAAATATACTCACTGTTTTCAAGTTAATGATCTCCTGCTTCCAGCTTTTTGCCGCATCATACAGGTCCCCCCCAAAAAGGCCAAGTTTATACTTGAGTGCAATACATTAACTGGATCTGTACTGAGCTGCTAATATTGAGTTACAGCTTTCTGTTTCAGTCCAGAGCTGTTATTGTGTATGTTTACTAGAAACACCTGAAATCTCTGGGAAAGCTTTACAAGTTCAGTAAACTAAGTATTTACAAAAAAGTTATAACTTACCTGTGGCATCAAAACTGCTCTCTCGCACAATAAGTGGTTTGTTTCTTTTCTTCTTCATCTTCCCTTTCTCTGCAGGACTTTCTGTTTCTTGAACACGTTCCATGTGAAACCACAATGAAACACTGAAGCCCTCAGACATGTGTGGCCAACAGTTTTGTCCCACCAAAGGCAAATGGATTGGGGCTACATGCCAAGAAGAAAGAAGCTGGTGAGTCAAATTCTCTCCATCTGCTTCTTTCTTATTTTGTGATACCTTTGCTCTTTTTACCCCCGTGGTCTTGCTGTTAAACGCACTAGTCGATTTTTGTGAAGAACTGCTATTTAAATTTGAGCTCTGTAGCATGGGGAAAGAGAGATATTGTAACGGGCACATATACATATTTGTCTCCACAGTCTTCAAGATACCTTTAAGCAGTATCTCCTAAGAGAAATAAACAAGAAAAATAATCAGAATCAAATTGTCTCAACGCTCTATAGCCAACACAACTATATAGTTCACAGCTAACAAAAAGGAACATCTTCATTTAAACTCAGCTTCACATTTTCAGAAACAGCCTCTGATTTTGCATACCCAACTTAAGATGATAGCACTTCTAAATTAGGCTGAGTACTAATTTCAAATAGAGTTGTAGGCTCCCAGCATTTCTGCAGACTACGGCTAAAGTTTCTCAAGTTAGACACCCCAAAAAAATCTCACTACTTTTGAAACATTTTGGCCTCCGTTTTGTATCATTTTAATAAAATGCCTATACCATGAAGTTATTCTTTCAACATGGCACAGAATGAATGGTAGAATATTCAAAGTCTTCTGTACAAAAATGAAAGTTACTCACCTTATGCAATAACTGGAGTTCATGGTAGTATCCCTGTGGATGCACCACGGCTGGTCTTGGTGCCATACCAGTGCCTGAACCAGAGATTTTGAAGCAATCCCTGAGTGGCACGTAACATACCAATATGCACTGTGCACGCATGGCCTGAGCCCTCCAGTTCCTTCTCTACTCCAGAGGCTCTTCAGGTCCAAAGCAGAGGGAAAGAGAGTGGGTCGCGGAGCATCCACGGGGGACACCACCACAAAGAACTCCAGTTACTGCACAAGGTGAGTGACTTTCTTCTTCAAGAGGTCCCTGTGAATACTCCACGCTCGGTGACTAGCAAGCAATTTCGTCCTCTGGTGGCTGGGGCTTTGGAATATTGCGGAAAGCCAATAATAGTACTGTGGAGCCCACTCATGTGTCAACCCCATAAGAAAGTGCATAGTATTTAGCAAAGGTAAGTTGTGATGCCCAAGTGGCTGCCTTGCAAATGTCCATCAGTAGTAGCATGTTGTGTTGATATGTAGTCAAAGAGGATACAGCCCTGGTAGAATGAGCTGCCAAAACATAACAGTGGCTGTAGGCCCCTAAGAGCATAACAAAGTTTTACAAAGTTGGTGATCTATTTGGACAGCCTCTGTTTCGATATGGGTTGTCCTTTTACCCACTTGGCGAATGCGAGGAAGAGGCGAGGGATTTGCCCGAAGGACCTAGTTCTTTGCAAATAGATTGCTAGGATCTAGCCTGACATCAAGAGTATGTATGGAAGCCTCGAACGTATTTGCATGTGGTTTCAGGAAAAATACAGGTAAGTTCATTGGTTCATTTATATGAAATGAAGAAGAAACCATAAGTAAGTATTTTGGGGGGGTGTGAAGGAAAGGAATATTGTAAAAGGTGAGTCAGCCATGAGCCACATGGCAAGCTATATCTCCCACGTGACAAACTGATGTTACAGCAACCAGCAAAGCAACCTTCATGGGAAAGTGTGAAAAGGAACAAGAGGTAAGAGGCTCGTAAGGCAGTCTGGTCAGGGCTCTCAGTACCAGATCAAGGTCCCAGAAAGGTACAGGTTTGTGTGACATCAGGATGCAGAAGATGCAGCTCTTGGAGAAATCTTTTGATTGTAGGATGAGTAAAAACTGACCAGCCCTCAATTTTGTGGTGGAAGGCCATAATGGCCACTGAGTGTACTTTGATGGAGCTGAACGAAAGCGATGATTGCTTCAGAGTGAGGAGACAGTCCAGGATAAAAGATAGGGACATGGATATTGGGTCCTGTCAGTACCAAACCAAGGAGCATAGGTGTAGGAAACACGAGTGGAATCCTTACAGCTGTAGAGGAAGATTGAGTGCATCTGTTCCAAAAGCCCTAGTTAGGAGTGGGAGAGCCATGGAGAAGCCATGCTGTTAGATGCAGCTTGTGTAGATCCGGGTAGGTTAGTGATGTCTGACCTAGAGTGATTAAATTGCATTGGAGAGGGAGAGTGATGGGTGCGTGAACTGACGTCCTGAGCAAAAAGGGATACCATGCTTGTCTCGGCCAGGCAGGGGCTATTAGCATGACTGTAGCTCCGTCTGTCTTAACACGTCTCGCTAAAGTTATGCAGAAGGTCATCGGGTGAAATGTGTAAGTGAGCTTGTGATTCCACAGACTGAGGAAGGCATCTCCAAGTGATCCCCTCCCGATGCCCGCTCTGGAACAAAACCATATACATCTGTTATTGTGAGGTATTGTCAACAGGTCTATCAATGGGTGACCATTTGCTGAACAGGAATTGAGCACCTATTCACGATGTTGAGGGAAAGGTCTGCTAAGAGCATCCATCATTACACGGGTGACACCTGGTATGTGAACTGTGGAAAGGTGGATGTTATGGCTGATGCAAAAATTCCACAGCTTTATGGCCTTGGTGCGCAGGGATCAAGACCTGGCTCCCCCTTTCCAGTTGATACAAAATACACAGGCAATGTTGTCTATAAGGAAATGCACACGTTTGTCAGTAATGGAAGGCAGGCAACACCTGCAAATATTGTGCATGGTGCACAATTGCAACAGGTTTATGTGCAAGCACATCTCTTGAGTCCCTTGAGCCCCGAGCAGTTTGGTCTCAGAAATGAACACTCCAGCCCATGTGTGAAGCATCTGTAGTGATTGAGCAGGGGGAAGCGGGACTGTCGGAGAAATGGAACCCCCATGCAAAGGTTGGCTGGCTTGGTCCACCAGAGAAGGGATGCCTTGATCTCAATGAGATATGGTAAGCAGGTGCACCATGGGGTGCCTTAGAGACTTGTATACCGTGGAAAACCAAATCTGCAGGCAGCACATGTAGCATGTAATACCATGAAGGTTATAGCTGTCATGGTTCCGAGAAAAAGGGAGTTACTCACCTCGTGCAGTAATGAGTGTTCTTCGAGATGTGTCCCCCCGTGGGTGCTCCACTGTAGGTGAAGGGTTGCCCTGAGCCGCAGATCGGAGCTTTGTATAGCAGTTTCCCCCGTTGAGCCACGCATGCCCAGGAGGCGTCTCGAGCCCTTCCCGCCTCCTGAGGAGCGTGACTCAACCCCCTCCCTTTCAGTTCCTCGTCTCCGCCCGAGAATTTTGACTCCGAGCAGAGGGGAGGTAGGGAGGGTCATGGAGCACCCACGGGGACACACATCTCGAAGAACACTCGTTACTGCACGAGGTGAGTAACTCCCTTTTCTTCTTCGAGTAGTGTCCCCGTGGGTGCTCCACTGTAGGTGACTACAAAGCAGTATTCAATGTAAGGCTGAAGGGAGCCGGAGTCATTGTTTAGCAGTGGTAGAGAGTACTGCTGTGGCAACTGCTGAATCACTCTTGAGTTGTGGAAGGATAGCGTAGTGTTTAGCAAAAGTATGGTCTGAAGACCATGTTGCTGCCCGGTAAATGTCTCTTAAGGGGACATTGCCCAGAAAGGCTGTAGAAGCAGCTGTGGCTCGAGTAGAATGCGCTCGTGGTGGGCGTTGTAGCGGTCTATTGCCCAGAGAGTGGCATTTGATTATACATGTCGATATCCACTTTGAGATTCGTTGCGATGATATTGGTGTCCCTTTGGATCGTTCAGCAATGGAGATAAAAAGTCTTTCAGATTTACGAAATGGTTTTGTTCTTTCTAGGAAGAAGGCCAGAGCCCTCCGGATGTCCAGAGTGTGCAGGCTGGCGTCTGTCTGCGAAGAATGCAGTTTTGGGAAAAAGGTAGGTAATACGATCGGTTTGTTAAGATGGAATTCTGTACAGACCTTTGGCAAAAACGTGAGGTGGGGTCTAAGTATGTATAGCCAGACAGACCCCCCCCCCCCCATCTCATCCTTCTTATTTGCCTCTCTGAGGTTCCTGAAGCATACATGACAGAGAAGGAGCAATAAAATCAGCTTAGTCTATGCTGGCTCATCTGATCCTGAGAAGCTGAAAACATAGATATGAGGAGAGAATGATTAAGGCAATAAGCTGGCCTTGAGGCTGCGAGAAGTGCTCAGCTGGTACCCATATTGATACGAACACACAGCTGTCCCTGGGAGAGGACTCCACCATCGTAAGGATGCGAGCACGTCTGATGGGATAGTAGCCGTTTTGTTTCGAGGGTGTCGTGATGGGATATAAACGGTTGCAATCCAGAGCTGAAAACATCGAAAGTGCAGACGAGCATGGTGGACTACGTAGATGGTGGAAGCCATGTGTCCCATTAGTCGGAGGCATGTAAGTACTGTGGTGGTAGGAACTGTGAGCATCCCGTTTATAATTTCTTGCATGGTTGCAAAGCATTGCTGAGGTAGGTATGCCCAGGCTGTAACTGAGTCCAGGCGTGCGCCAATGAACTCTATCTTGAACCAGGTGCAGAATTGATTTGTCTTGGTTGATTAGAAGGCCTAGACGACTGAGGAGGGCCGTGGTCGTATGTATCATAGAGGCGGTTTCAGCGTATGAGGATCCCTTTAGAAGGCAGTCGTCTAGATAGGGAAATATGATGACGTTCTGCCATCTAAGATACGCAGTTACGACTGCGAACCAGTCCCCTTGATCTAGCGCAGGAATGATTGCGTAAAGAGTGACCATCTTGAAACGTTGTCTCTTGAGAAATTTGTTCATTTTGTGGAGATCCAATATAGGTCTCCAACCCCCTGTTCTTTTCTCAGTCAGGAAATAGGTCGAGTAAAACCCTCTCCCGTGGAACTCTCGGGGTACCCATTCTATAGCCCCAATGACAAGGAGCTGATTGACTTCTTGTTTTAGAAGGGTTTCGTGAGAGTGGTCCCTGAAAAGGGACGGGGTAGGGGGAAGGGTAGGGGGATAGAAATAAAAGGGATGGTATAGCCCACTTGAATTATCTCTAGGACCCAGCGGTCCGATGTTATGGATTCCCACTGTGGGAGGAAGGCGCGCAAATGGTGGTTGAATAGATGGCCATGTTGAGGTGCTAGATCGAACGGGAGGTCTAGCAGACCCTCGACCAAATGTTCAAATTTGATGCTTAGATGGTTGGTTAGCTAGCGGGCGGGCTTGGTTGGGTCACCTTCTGGGACCTCGCTGTCTTGGTCTGTTGTCTTCATAAGGCCTCTGTGGTCGATTGTATTGTCCATACAGATATCAATTTTATGAATTATATGGGGTGTATCGCCTGCGTTTATAGGGTGGCGTGCACATACCTAGCGTGCGAAGTGTGGACTTAGAATTTTTGCTGTTGTGGAGCATTTCGTCCGTAGTAGCTGCAAATAGCTTTTGTCTGTCAAATGGTAAGTCCTCCACTTTGGGCTGGAGTTCGCGGGGAACTCCAGACGACTAGAGCCAAGAAGCTCTACGCATCACCACTGCTGTAGCTGTAACTCAGGCTGCAGTGTCAGCTACATCCATTGCCATTTGGAGAGCGGTGCGGGCGATCATATGGCCCTCATGAACTATTGATTTTAAGATGGGTCTTTTGGAGTCAGGGAGATGAGCCATTAGTTCTCCCAGTTTTGAGCAGTTGTCAAAGTTGTGATTTGCTGAGAGAGCAGAGTAATTCGATATTCTGAGTTGTAGGGTTGAAGAGGAATATACTTTCTTGCCAAAGGAGTCCAACTTTTTGTGGTCCTTGTCTGCATTGCCCGTCCTATATTGTGGAAGCTTCGCTTGTTGTTGTGCTGAGTCCACAACTAGTGAGTTAGGTTGTGGGTGAGTGAAGAGAAAGTCATTGTCTTTTGAGGGGACAAAGTACTTTGTCCATTTTCCTGTTGGTTGGATGGATGCAGGCATCTTCCACAGATCTTCTGAGGTCTCCATGATTGCCTTGTCTATGGGTAGGGCAATCTTGCCCTGTAGTGTCGGATGTAGATTCTTTAACAATTGGTATTGTTTCTTCTGCACCTCTTGCAGGGAGACATTCTGGCTTGTCGCTACTCTCCTGAATAGTTCTTGGAACTGTTTTAGATTGTCAATCGTTCCAGTGTCTGATGGTACTACGGCATCCTCTGGTTGTGCATCAAGGGCATCAGAGTATGTGACATTTACTGACTGAGAATCTGAGTCATTGTCTGAGATTCGTTGCGCCTCGTCCTCCAAAAAACTTGCTGGAGGTAGGGGCTGTGGCTGAGGCAAACTTCTCCGGGATGCAGTGGAACGAGGTGGGGAGCGGTGTCCATATGGCTCCCAGTGTTCCCACGGTCCCCATTGCGGTGGATAAGGTGGAGGTGGGTAAGGCCAGTATGTGTGCCATGGGCCATGTTGTGGCGGAGCCCTATAATGGTGTGAGCGAGCCTTCTCAGGTGACTGATGTCGCGAGGAATAGACCATGCGGTGGTCATCATCAGGAAGGAGAGCGTCGTGAAGAGACAACGGTGATATCGACCTGGGAGGGGATTGCCTTGATGGAGACCTCCCAGGAGAGTAAGAAGTAGAGGGCAGGCACAGATAATGATGCCTGCTGTATGGATCAGTCTCTTGTTGGGGCTGATCCCTAGCAGCCTCATCTGGCTGCTTGTCTGGCTGTGGGAGGACCAGCAGAGCATCAGCTGGTGCAAGTGGCTTCGGAGGCGGCCCATCCTTTTGCTGCGGTGCCGTGACTTTAAGAGGCACCGCAGCTTTAAGCAGTGGTGTAGCTTTTGGCGCCGGGCCTGGAAGCGGTACCGCGCTTTCAAGCGGCACCGCGGTTTGAATTGGCGCCAGCTTTTCATGCCGTGCCGGCTGCTTAGAGCGCTCCCGGGGCCGCTCAGCTGTTGAGCGCCCTGATGCCGGCACGGAGTGGGAGGATCGCCCCGAAGCCTTAGTGGCAGGGAACTTCCCAGCCTGGTGTGCCTCTCCTCTGTGTTTGGGAGAGGAAGAGGCTGGAAGAGAGCGGGATGGAGAGGCTCTCAGTCTCGGGGCATTTTTGGAAGGTGGCGGAGGCTCTTGCTGCGATGCAGATTGTTCTCCCACAGGCTGTAGAGCTTTTTCAAATAAAATCATCCTGAGGCGGAGCTCACGGTCTTTTCTGGCTCTCGCCGTCAGGAAATTGCAGTGGGTACAGTTGTGGGGAGAGTGGGTCTCCCCCAAACACTGTATGCAGTCCAAGTGGCCATCTGAAGCCAGCATCGGGTCCCGGCATTGACCGCACTTTTTAAAACCTGAGGAGCCGTAGACAGGCTGAAAGGTAGGACCTGATATTGGTAGTGATCCAGGCTTACCATGAACCTTAGTAATCTCCTGTGAGCAGGCTGTATTAGAACATGAAAATAAGCATCCTGGAGGTTGAGGGCTGAAAACCAGGCCCTTTGTTGCAATGCTGGGATAATGGTGGATAAAGTGACCATGCAAAAGTGCTATCTCTTGACAAATTTGTTCAGATTGCACAAATCTAGAATTGTGCCTCCAGCCTCCTGATTTTTTTGGAGGTAGAAACTAACAGGAAGAGAAGCCTCTGCCCCTCTGTTGCTGGAGACCAGTTCTATGGTCCCTAGATCTAAACCAGTGTAGCACCTCTTCTCACAGCAGGGACTCATGAGAGGAGTCTTTGAAGAGGGACAGGGTGTGGGAGTGGGTAGGAAACTTGGAGAGGAAGAGGATGGTGTAACCTGACAGAATGATGTCGAGTATCCATCTGTCTGAGGTGATGGAGGCCCATTGGTGATAAAACGGGCAGAGACAGTTTTGAAAGGTGTGTGTGACAAGTTTCAATGCTGAAAATGACAAGGAGTATACCAAGACCTCGACCAAGGCTTCAAATTGTTTGTTGTCTGGTGGCGGTTGAGGGGCCAAGCCTGACAACTGTCTTCTGAGGCTGGGTTTGGTTCTTCTTGGGATTGTTATCCGGCCATTGTTTGAGATAGGCAGGGTAGCATGACCATTGATGGGGCTGGTACCAGTACTACCTATGTCTGTTGGTGGGCATATGTATACCCAAGGTGCAAAGGGTAGCATGAGAGACCTTCATGGTATTAAAAACTTCATTGGTTTTAGGCACAGCGTCTCATGATCAAAGGACAAATCCTGACTGTAGATTGTATCTCGTGAGGGAACACAGCTGGGGAGAACTAGGAGGCTCTATGCATCACAACTGTGGTGGCGATGGTTCTAGCCACAGTATTAGTGGAGTCAAGTGCTGCCTGGAGGGCAGCATGGAAGATAATCTGCTTCTCAGCTACCTTGTGCTGAGGTTCAGAGACTTCCTCGGTAGTAATTTTAATTTCAGCCGCAACTCTCTTAAAAAGCTCATTAAAACGAGTGAAGTCATCTACAGCCGGAGGTGGCATCACAGCCTCATCAGGTGAAGATGACAAATTTGTAAGAAGTGATGCATCAGGAGGTGATTCCTCCGTAACCTGAGCCTCTTGAGGCTCTGTACTGAGTGGTTGTTGCATGGATGAAGTTGTGCATGGTGCATAAAAACTAGCATGCTTACAGGGGCTAGGCTGCAAACTGAGATGTTTCCTATAGGAAACGCAAGGCCAGTAAGGCCATTGTGCAGGATGTGGCACTGGAGGAGGCATCCAGTGGCATCCATACAGTCTACAGGTCATAGCGCGGCTTAGAATATTGAATTGGAGGGCTACGGTGTGGAGAGAAGGAAGCCTGTATTCCTTCAACTTCATCACTGGAGAATAGCAATGGTACAAGGGACAGCACCTGGGAAGTCACCTGTCTAGGCGGTGCATCTGTGCTGACAAATGGTGATTGAGGGGAAGATGTCACCGCAAGATCAGCATTTTGCATATAAGGCAACGGTGCTACGAGAATCAGTGCCAGAGTCTTCAGTGTCAGTCTCTACGGTGCCAATGGCATGGTTAGTGCAGATGGTAGAGACTGCTGATGTGTTGGCAGTACTGAGTATACAACTGGCACTGCTAATCTGGTCGGTGCCAGTGCCATCAGTGCCATAACTGTTGAGGGTGCTTTCGGTACTGCTGGATGCATTGGCAGTGCCGTAGCTTTTGGTACCATTGCTGTTGTCGGTACCAACGATACATCTGGCAGTACCCACGTAGTCATCGGTATCGTAACGGCTACCAGTACGGCTTTAAGGCGCTGCTTGGACCCTTCGAAGACAGTGCTGGCCATGGCCATAATGCCCAAGGTACCTAGAGCATCATAAGTACTATTGACATGTGACCTCTGCCAATACTCTAGATGGAGACTGTTTCTTTGAGGAAGCCTCATGATGAGGCACTGAGAAACTGAAGCGCATCCTGGAGATGAATGCCTGGCTGCAAAGATGGTCTTGGCAGGTGGGCTTTGGCTTCCTCGACCACGGGATGCTATTCCAAGAAGGACTACTAAGCAGGGATGGGATTCATCTTTTGAGGAACAGGAAGACTATTTGGATGCAGACTGGCTAACCTAGTGAGGAGGATTTTAAACTAGGTTCGACAGGGGCTGGTGACCAAAGCCCACAGGTAAGTAACTAACATGGAGACCTGGAAATTAGATGAGAAATGGGAGGGAGCATGGGCTATAAGAGCAGAGAAAAAGGAGGGATAAGGCAGAACTGGGAGGCAAAATCAAATCAGTATCTTAGACTCCTACATGCAAAAGCAAGGGGTATGGATAATAAGCAGGAAGAACTTGACATAGTTATTTCTCACAGACCTGGTGGGATAATACACATAATTGGAATTTTGGTATAGAAGGGTACAGCTTACTCAGGAAGGATAGGCAGGGGAAAAAAAGGGAGGAGGTTTGCCTTAAAATATTAAAAATGCATCTACTTGGACTGAGGTGGAGATGGCCAAAGGAGACAGATGTGTTGAGAGTCTCTGGGTTAGGTTAAAAAGGGTAAAACACAAGGATGATGTCATTCTAGGGGTCTACTCCAGGCCAGCTACCCAGGTAGAAGATGTGGATGAGGCTTTTAACAACTAACAAAATCATCCAAAGCACAGAATATGGTGCTAATGGGGAACTTCACCTATCCAGACATGTTGGGAAACTAACACAGCGAGGCACAGATTATCCAGCAAGTTCTTGGACTGCAATGGCGACAATTTTTTTATTTCAGAAGGTTGAGAAACCTACTGGGGGAGGGTGGAGAGCTGTTCTAGATTTGATTTTAACCAATAGGGAGGAACTGGTTGAGAATTTGAAATTGGAAGGAAGCTTAAGTGAAAGTGATCATGAAATCATAGAGTTCATGATTCTAAGGAATGGTAGAAGGGAGAACACCAAAATAGAGATAATGGATTTCAGGAAGGCAGGTTTTAGTAAACTCAGAGAGCTGGTACGTAAGGTCCCATGGGAATCAAGACTAAGGGGAAAAACAACTGAAGAGAGTTGGCAGTTTTTCAAAGGGACATTATATTCCACTGCAAACTATTCCACTGCGTAGGAAAAATAGAAAGTATTGCAAAAGACCACCTTGACTTATCCAGGAGATCCAGCATGATCTAAAAATCAAAAAGGAGTCATAAAAAGTGGAATCTAGGTCAATTTACAAAGGATGAATATAAGCAAACTATAGGTATGCAGGGGCAAGATTAGAAAGGCAAAGGCACAAAATGAGCTTAAACTAGAGACAAAGGGGAAGAAGAAGACATTCTATAAATATATTAGAAGCAAGAGGACAGGGAGGCCCATTGCTCAGTGAAGAGGGAGAAACAACAACAGGAAACTTGGAAATGGCAGAGGTGGTTTAATGACTTCTGTGTTTCGGTCTTCACCAAGAAGTCTAATGATGAAGGAATACCCAACATAGTGAATGCTAGTGGAAATAGAGTAGGTTTGGAGGATAAAATAAAAAAAGAACAAGTTAAAAATTACTTAGAAAAATTAGATGTCTGCAAGTCACCAAGGCCTGATAAAATGCATCCTTGAATACTCAAGGAGAAGATAGAGGAAGTATCTGAGCCTTTAAGCTATCATCTTTGAAAAATCATGGAAGACAGGAGAGATTCCAGAAGTCTGAAAAAGGGTAAATATAGCACCCATCTATAAAAAGGGAAATAAGAACAATCCAGGAAACTACAGACCAGTCAGTTTAACTTCTGTGCCAGGGAAGACAATGAAGTAATTAAGGAATTCACCTGCAAACACCTGGAAGAAAATAAGGTGATAAGTAACAGCCAGCATGGATTTGTGAAGAACAAATCATATCAAACCAATCTGATAGCTTTCTTTGATAGGTTAACAAGCCTTGTGGATAAAGGAGATGTTGTGGATGTGGTATACCTAGACTTTAATAAGGCATCTGATACAGTCTCGCACGATCCTCTTATTAATAAATATAGGAAAATACAACTTAAATCGGGCTACAATAAAGTGGGTGCATAACTGGCTAGACAACCGTTCTTAGAGACTAGTTATTAATGGTTCATAATCATGCTGGAAGGAGTTGGTTTTGGGACTGGTTCTGTTCAATATCTTCATCAACGATTTAATAATTGTACTCTCTATGCCAATGTCTAAGTCTGCAGGTGATATGAAGCCGGGAAGGGTTGCAACTGTTTTGGAGAATAGGGTCAGAATTCAAAATGATCTGGACAAACTGGAGATATGGTCTGTGGTAAATAGGATGACGTTTAATAAGTACAAATGCAAAGTACTCCACTTAGGAAGGAACAATCCATTTCACAAATACAGATTGGGAAGCGATTGTCTAGGAAGGACTACTGAAGAAAGAGATCTAGGGGTCATAGTGGTCCTCAAGCTAAATGTGAGTCAACAGTGTGACACTTGCGAAAAAAAGCACAAACACGATTCTGGGATGCATTAACAGGAGTTTTGTGAGCAAGACACGAGAAGTCATTCTTCCGCTCTACTCTGTGCTAATTAGGCTTCAATTGGAGTACTACATCCAGTCCAGTTCTGGGCACCACATTTCAAGAGAGGTGAAGAAATTGGAGACGGTCCAGAGAAGAGCAACAGGAATGATTAAAGGTCTAGCAAACATGAGCTATGAGGGAAGACTGAAAGAACTGGGCTTGTTTAGCTTAGAAAGGAGAAAACTGAGAAGGCACATGATAGCAATTTTCAAGTACCTAAAAGGGGATACAAGGAGGAGGGAGAAAAACTGTTCTCCTTGGCCTCTGAGGATAGGACAAGCAGCAATGAGATTAAACTACAGCAAAGGAGGTTTAGGTTGGACATTAGGAAAAACTTTCTAACTGTCAGGGTGGTTAAACACTAGAATAAGTTGCCTAGGGAGGTTATAGAATCCCCATCTCTGGAGATATTTAAGAGCAGGTTACATAGATATCTATCAGGGATGGTCTAGAGGGTGCTTGGTCCTGCAGTGAGGACAGGGGAATAGATGACATCTCCAAGTCCCTTCCATTTCTTGTGTTCTATGGTTCTATAACTTCTCTAGGGTGCCTTTTTGTCCCAAGGGGAACCTGGGGGTTATTGTACCTCCCTAGGTTGTGAGCCTGGGTCCAAGGCAGGGTGTGTATTCTTCTCCAGAAGAATTAGCTTTAAATTGAGGTGTCTGTCCCCACGAGTCCTCATCTTGAGTTTAGCGCAGTGAGGACAACCCCCAAAATGAATGATGTTCTCCCAGACATCTGACACATTGTGAATGACTGTCAAAAATTGGACCATCAAACATCGGCATTGCCTCGCTACAAGAGGCACAGCATTTAGAGCCCAGAGAACCAAGCATAGTGGAAAAAAAATTTTTTTTTTTTTTAAAAGCAAAAAGACTTAGCAACAATTAACTAACGATAACTAAGAACTACAAAAATTACTTCAGAAATAACAAAGCAGCAAAAAAAACTGTGAAGCTCTGTCTCAGGCTGAAGGCATCTGAGAAGGAACTGGAGGATTAGGAACATGCTGGTTGGCACCGGCCCACACAGGGACTGCTTCAAAATCTCCAATCCAGGTGCAGGGATGACACTGAGACCCAGTGTGGAGCATTCATGGGGACCTCTCGAAGAACTATTATTTCAGTTCAGCAAAATGACCACAAGCAATAGACTCAAAAATTGCTTAGTTAACTTGAAAGTGCTTCCTGTTCACAAAATGATAATTCCTGACAATTATCCTTCCTCTCAGCATTCCTCTCTCCATACCAAAAGTCAATCTCTTTCCTTGCACATGAAGAATGAATGCTCAAGTCCCTCCATCAAAAAAATAAAAAATAAAATAACAAAAAGTTGTATAGATACCTCATCATCTCTTCCCTCTTCCTTCTTCCCCCACATTTTATTGGGCCAAATAAAAGCAGCCTATTAGTTAGTGTTTTAAGCTGTGCAAATGGCAAAGTCATATACATTCTAACCAGTAATGTTATAATGTATTGCTATGTTCCATGTACTTTCCTTAATACTATCTGAAACAAAAGCAGTTGTTTTGTCTGTCCCACTCTTTGTTGTATTGAAGAATTTTCTGATCTGTAACATACTTACTGTACAAGGTGTTTCCTCTAAAAATATCCTCAAGAGAAGGGTTAGCTCTTCTGCACAGGTCCTTGAGCTCATCAAAGAAACCAGAAGCTCTACCAGCACTATTTGGCATGCTACATAGAGGATAAAAAGGTATCAAAATGTGCTTAAATGAAAATATTTGTCATATACAGTATCATATAATTATATATTATTGACATAACTTACTTATGGAAGACATTAATATTACACAGAATAACCTGACTGAAAACATTAAAGCTAACATTTTGTGAAGCATGCTCCACTAAGTCTCAAATTCAGAACACAGATGTTAAAATGCATTTAGTTAACTAACTGTGTAACCGCTGACATTTTCAGCAGTTAGTTACATGCAGGGGGTAGGCAGCTCCCACCTGCAGTCCTGCGCCGCTGTCATTGATATGCGATTATACTTTTGCATCCCTAATTCATAATGTTAATGAATATAGCCTCAGTTCTCACATGGGGCAAGCTATTATTTCCAGTTGCTAATATGGGAACACCAGGCAGAGGAGTAAAGCATCTCACCCAATGTCACAGCAAATCTGTGGCAAAGGCAAGGAACGGAATAAGGATGATAAAATGCAGTTACTTTCCTAATCAATGAGTTGATAACAAAAAAACTATTGACTACTCGATTAGTTGACAAGGGTAAGCAGTTCCAGTACAAAGTCGGGCTTGCACCCGTCCCAGCATAACTTCCCCTGCTGCCGCTCCACATTGTGAGGGACAGGGGAACAGGCACACAACAATCCCTGCTCCCACTCTGCATGCCTTTCCCCACTGCCACTCCACATTTAAAGGGACAGAGGAGCCGGTGCGCGAAGAGTCCTGTTTTGCAGATGACAGTGTAGCATTTTCAACAGAAAATTGCCTTATTGCTTCTAGAATCCATTTTAGAATCCATTTGTTTTTAAATGTTTAAAAGTGAAATTAGCATTCATAGAATTTCAGCTTGGTATTGAAGGACAGCCATGAGCCTCTCTCGTCCCAGACACTCTGGTCCGGCAACATCTGTGGTCTGTCAGGACCACGGATGTTGTTAGACAAGAGAGTCCCGGCTGCAGAGGTTCAGAGTGGCTAGGAGCAGGGCAGGGCCAGACTATTCCGTGGCAGCCTGCAGAGTCAGTTATCTGGGGTCAAGAGCTCCGGGAGCAGCTGCCACCACATGGGTAGGCCCAGCTCTGGGAAACCCTGGGAGCAGCTGCCAGCTGCTATTGCTGCCACATACCCTGGCCTGGCTTTGGGGAACCCTGGAAATCAGCTGCTGTGCACATGGGTCCGGCTCTGGGGAACCCCGGGAGCAGCTGCCACCCCACGTAGGGCTGGAGAACCTTGGGAGCAGCTGCTGCCTCATGCAGGGCCAAGGGAAGGGATAAGAGCCTTGGGAGTGTGCTGGGGGCAGCAAAGCCAGGCAGGTGAGCTGGAGGTGGTCAGGCTTCTGGGTTCTCCTGGGGCAGCAACCAGGAGGGGGGCCCCGGGAGAGCCCGGAGGCCTGACCTCCCCTGGTCTGGCAGATTCCTTTGTTCGGGACCACTCCAGTCCCAAGGGTTTTGGACCAGGAAGGTTCAACCTGTCCTAAATTAATTCTAATCCCTTAGGTCCAGGTGTTCAGTTAGCCTTTCAAATCTGCAAGCACAATGGTTTGGTATCAGACTCCAATCACTCCTCCACACAAAAACACTGCTCCTGCTCCCCCTCACCGCCCCCCAAAAAATCCAACCACCTATTTTTCACATAAAAGTATAAAATGCAAGCATATTTGGATTGCACATGTAAGTATAAATATTTGCATGTATCCATGGATATGCTTGCCAGTTTTGCATATTCACTAACAGTTGTAGGCTGAAATTATGCGCATATATACTCGTATTGTAATAATATACATTATTATAATTTAAGCATTCCTTTTTTTAAAAAGTAAATGAAATCAAAACTCACCATGAAAACTAGAGTCCTTCTGTACCAAGATATTTAGGAATCCTCCCAAAAGATTTTTTACAGCTCCCTGCAAGAGAAAACTTTAAAGATAGGTATCTGAACAAGTCACATCAGTTTGAACAACAAAATTCCACAACATTTGATTTAAATGTTATTCCAATATTTCCAAAACTGATCTTGCCAAATAAAATGTAACTGGTTATTTTATCATCACTTTTAGCATTTGTTCTATTAAAGAACTACTGAACCTACTTGCAAGAATCTACTAATTCAGATGCCTTTGATTATGAGCCTTTCCAATCAAGGTGATTGATGTATTAATTGTTGAGCCAGTGTCAGACTGACAACTTCTCAACATTCATTTTGTTTTTACAGTCTCCACTGCAGGAACCTACAACATCTCTTCTGCATCATCACAAATTTATCAGATACCAACAAAGTAAAGTACAATGAAGATGTAAGTAAGTTAACGGATTCTCATAGGTCAAGTAAAGGAGAAACAGTTTTCTCACATTTAAAGCAAACTCACTATCACTGCTAGAAAAAACATTACTTCACAATCCAGTCTCAATATTTATTCATAATCACTAAACCGATTTACGCAAAATATTTGTATTCCTTTTCTTTTAATGTCAACATTGTTCTACGTTTAGAAAAAGTACTCTTGCTTTCTAAAAATAAAAATTAGGGCAGTCAATTACCATTATCTCACATCAACGCAAAAAATTCATCATGCCTAATTAGTTTAAATCAAACCGTTAAATAGAATAGCAACTGAAATTTATTACATATTTTAGATGTTTCTTCTACATTTTCAAATACAGTATATTGATTTCAATCACAGTACAGAATACAAAAAGCCAGATAAGCTAAAGATTTGTTGTCCATGCATCAACCACCATTTCAAATGACATTCATCCATGCTGGTGACAGGTTCTGCTTGACAATGATCCAAAGCAGTACAGACCAATACATATTTATTTTCATCACAATCAAATGCCACCAGCAAATGGCTGGTTTTCTTTTTTGGTGGTTTGGGTTCTGTAGTTCTCTCATCTATATTGCTCGTTTTAAACTGCAAAAAACATGTTCCCACCTTGTCCCTCTCAGATTTTGGAAGATACTTCAGATTCTTAAACTTTGGGAGGAGTGCTATCGCTACATTTAGAAATCTCACATTGGTATTTACGTGTGTTTTGTCAAATCTGCAGTGAAAGTGTTCCTACAACCAACGTGCTGGATCATCATCCAAGACTGTTATAACAGGAAATATGTGGCAGAAAGCAAGTAAAACAGAGCCTCTCAAGGAGTTCAGTCACAAATGTAATCAATGCATTTTAAAAAAAAAAACCACACAAGCATTAACACCAGCATACTCTCTGGATTGGGGGTTGAAACATGAAGGGGCATATGAACGCAAGATATGCTAAATAATGCAGCTACAAAAATGCCATGGGGATGCCTGTTCTAATTTTTAGGTGACATTGTAAACAAAGAGTGTGCCCTATTATGTCCCACAAATGAAAACAAACTTGTTCGTCTGATGGACAGGCAAAATAAGAAGTAAGTCTGCATGGACTTGTAAGCACTGAAGTTTTACATGGTTTTATTACTTAATGCAGTTTTTTTGTACATAATTCTACATTTCTAAGTTCATCTTTCATGCTAAAGAGATTGCAGTACAGTACTCTTGAGGAAAACTAAAAAAAACTATTTTTTACTAGGGATGTTAAATTGAGATCATTTTAGTAATGGAGTACTTACTTGATAGAATTTGTATCTACTCCTCAACTGGGGAAGGCAGCCCCACTCAGTCCTGGCTTGCACTGGGACCAAACTCTACTGTGGCTCTGCAATTTAAAAGGCAGTAGGAGCTGGACAGTCTGCCCACCTGGCTCCTTCTATATTTTAAATTGCAGAGCCATAGTGGGGTTTGGTTCCTGACTCGGCGTGAGCAGGGACTGAAATGGGTTGCCTGCCCACCTGTCTCCTAAATTTAGTAGGAGCCCCAAGCCTCAGGGGCCAGATTCAGGCAAGCCAGAGGCTACATCCCGCCCTTGGGCCTAAAGTTCCCCTCCCCTGAGCTAAACAGACAAGATGAATCAGATGTGGCAGGAGAAACAGGAACAGCGAAGTGCAATAAGTTACCTCCTCACACAGCAGATCATCAGCCAAGCCAAGAATACTACATATATCTCATGACTCTCAAAACAGACAGCCCCATTTGCTAAACCACCCTGCCTCTGAACAACACACTGTAATTCTCTCTCAGGCAAATGATCATCCAGAAGATTGTCCTATGAAACTTCACCAGGGAATAAAGAGCTTTCACAAAAGACTAATAGCAGGGTGTATAAAAGAGATGGAGCAAGTGATTCTGCCATACAATAGGAAGCTATTTAGTAGCTTAAGAAATATGTTTAAGACTATGGCTGTCTGACTCAGGTTTGTCTGTAAGAAGGGTTTGGGGAGGAGGAGGCACCAAACACATTACAGTACATTTGCAAAGACAACTTGAATCCATGTGACAACCAAGTCAATCCTCAGACAGTGAAGTGTTCCTGATACAGCAGACATCAGTTGAACCAGTTCCAGATTACTGGTGCCCAGGCAGTTAAGGCTTTTAGTTTTAACTATAAAGCATATCTGATCTTCTATTCTAAATATTCCATTTTCATATAAGCAAATGATTATATGAATGACAGATTTAACAGAAGATTTTTCGTGCCTGCCATATTTTTCCCTTCATGGAGATATAGCTAAAATAATTTGTTACTGGTGTATGGTGCTAGTAAAAGGGTAACCAGGGAAAATAAGTAGCCAGAATGGAGAATTATTGCTCCTGGATATAGGAGCCTAATCCGACCCTCGAGGGGCACAGAGTCATGCACAATCCCTTCCTGCCCCAACTCTTCCTACACCTGCTCTACCCCCCCCTTCCGCTCCCACATGAAGAAGAGCTTTGTGTAGCTCAAAGCTCATCTCCTTCAACAGAAACTGGTTCAGTTAAAAGAAAACCAGTATCACTTCACCAACCCTGTCTGTCTAATAGTGTGTGTGTGTGATATACTATACTACTATAGTATAGTGTGTGTATATGTATATACATTTTGAACAGGCTAATTAGCTGCAAAGCACTACTGACAGCCCAACAGAGACTATAAATAGTTGTAGGAATAACAAGGCTTTACAAACTTAAATGCAAAATCCAGATAGGTGTAACAGCTTTCAGTTAGGACTGTCAAACTGCAGTTAACTCACGTGATTAATAGTGATTTTTTTACATTAATCACACTAAAACAATAGAATACCAATTGAAATTAAATATTGTGGATGCTTTTCTATATTTTCAAATATATTGATTTCAATTGCACCAAATAAAATACATGATGTTCACCTCACATTTATTACAAATGTGTAATGTAAGTATGAGGAATAGTATTTTGAAATTAGCCTCATGCAAGTACTGTAGTGCAATATCTATCATGAAAATGCAACTTCCAAATGCAATTTTTTTTTGTTTATGTAACTGCTGTCAAAAATAAAGCCATGTAAAACTTAAGAGACTACAAGAAAGTCCACTCCGTCCCACTTCTTGTTCAGCCAAACAAGTTACTTTTATGGTAAATACAGTATTGCTGCCTACTTCTTATTTATATAATCTGAAAGTGAAAACAGGCGTTTGCATCGCATTCTTGCAGCCAACATTGCAAGATATTTATGTGCCATATGCACTAAACATTCGTATGCTTTATGCTTTGACCGTCATTCCAGAGGACATGATTCCATGCTGATGAAGCTCATTAAAGTGTGTTAATTCAATTTGTGACTGAACTCTTTGGTGAGAATTATACACATCTCCTGCTCAGTTTTATCCACATTTTGCCATACATTTCACATTACAGCAGTCTTGGATGACCCAGCACAATGTTTTTAACCGCAGATTGGATAAAGTCCAAAGAAGGTACCAATGCAAGAGGTCTAAAAAATACCTACAGTAACTCCTCACTTAACGTTGTAGTTAAGTGCCCCCAAAATGCCACTTTAAGCAAAACAATGTTAAGTGAGGCAAGGAGGGAGGCAACACAACAGATGCATGGCTGTTGTGGCTGTAAACACTTCCCTGTGGAAACTGAACATGATGAACCCACACTATCATGCTGCAGCACGCTACTCTCCTCTCCAGACTGCTCACGAACAACTGCCCAGGTGCCAACTTTCCAAAGTGCCAAGGAGTGCGTGAGTGTGAGCAAGTGAGGCAAAGATGCGCATTTCCCCTTTAATTATGCTGACCCACCACCAGTATGCTGCTCTTTTAAGTACTGTAGATCAGCAAATTCAGAGGAATCAGTAACTCAAATGTTAGCTTCCTCACTGTTGTATCCTGCTTTGCAGAAACTGAGTATGGAGTACGGAGCTTGACTGGGAGGAGAGGGAGGCACTCTCCTCCCCACCCCAGCAAGCAGGAGGCTCCCAAGAGCAGCTGCAAGATAGGAAGCAGGCACAGAGTGGCAGTGGGGAGAGGACCACCTGATTTGCTACTGGACTGCTAGTGGACAAAGCAGGCAGCAAAACCATGTCATAAGTGAGCACTGCTCAACTTTAAACAAGCATGTGCTGTAATAGATAAGCAACATAACAATGAAACAACATTAGCCAGGACAACTTTAAAAGGAGTTACTTTCAGCATTTGATCCTAGATTTAAGAATCTGAAGTGCCTTCCAAAGTCAGAGGACGACAAGGTGTGGAGCGTGCTTTTACAAGTCTTGAAAGAACAATGTTTCAACGAAGAAGCTACAGAACCTGAACCACCAAAAAAGAAAAATCAACCTTCTGCTAGTGGCAACTCAGATGATGAAAATGAATATACATTGGTTTGCTCTTCTTTGGATCGTTGTCAAGCAAAAACAGTCATCAGCATGGACGCATACCCTCTAGCATGGTGGCTGAAGCATGAAGGGACATCTGAATCCTTAACACAGCTGGCACTTAATATCTCACAGCACCAGTTACAACAGTGCCATGCAAAAGCCTGTTTTCACTTTCAGATGATACTGAAAACAAGTAGCAGGCAGCAGTACCTCCTGCAAATTGTAACCAAAATTGTTCAGGCTATCACTCAGAAAAACATGAAGTAGGATTGAATGTACTTGTAAGCTCTAAAATTTTACACTTTTATTTTTGAATGCAGTTATTTTTGTACAAAATTCTACATTTCTAAGTTCTACTTCCATGATAAAACAGCAAGGAGTCTTTTAGCATCTTAAAGGCTAACAGATTTATTTGGGCATAAGATTTCATGGGTAAAAACCATCTGGTCAGATGCAAAAGATGATGAAGAGGCTGTGTCTAAACTACATCCCTTTTCTCGAAAAAGGGATGTAAGTTAGACACTTCGAAATTGCAGATGAAGCCGGATTTAAATTTCCCGCACTTCATTTGCATAATGGGGAGGTTAAAAAGGGGTTTTTCGAAAGAAAAACAGCTGTTTGGACAGAGATGATTCAAATATAAAACCCTTTTTTGAAAGATCCTGTACTCTTGGAAAAAATGAGGAGTACAGGATCTTTCGAAAAAGGTTTTATTTTCAAATGATGCCTGTCCAAGCAGCCATTTTTCTTTTGAAAAGCCCCTTTTTCGAAGGGGGAAAAAAAAGCCACACACACAACCCCGCAGCAGCCATTATGCAAATGAAGTGTGGGAAATTTAAATCCCGGCTTCATTTGCAATTTTGAATATCTAATTTACATCCCTTTTTCGAGAAAAGGGATGTACCCAGAGACTGCACTATAGTTCTTGTACTAGGTGAACTGAAAGTACTATTTTTTTTTACTGTGCAAATATTTTAATAAAAAATAAAGCAAACATTGTTCACTTTGAATTCTGTGCTGTAATTGAAATCAATATATTTGAAAAAATAGAAAATATATTCAAATATTTAAATAAATGATATCCTATTATTGTTTAACAGTGAAGTTAATTGCAATTCTTTTTTCAAACTGCTTCGCAGCCCTATTTTCACCATTGAAAATATACTATCTGGTAACTTAACTCTACATGTCACTAATTTGTAACTTCAGTCAAACAAATATATCAGTTTATAGTAGATATTTAAATATGAAATAGATAGGATGCAAGAGTATACACTTGAGTATTTTCATGGTTCTCTTGCACAGTATTTTCATCAGTTTCCTATTATCATGCTAGACAAGCTATGTTTTGTTAATTGCATTAATTTCCTACCTGTTGCATAAGGAATGAAGCATTTTTCTCCTTTTGCCTGATCACTTTCAAGAAGCTCTGGAAAACATGGGCAAGTACATCTAGGCTTGGGTTACCAGCTGAGAGCAAGTTTAGTTCTAGCATACAGATTTCAGGGTATATTAATTCTCCTTGATTGATATTTTCAATTAGGTCACTGGAGTAACTTGAAGGAACTATGCATCCTGCTTCTCTTTTAGATTCTGTTCCTGGGGGGGAAACAAGCATTTTGTTGATTGTTTAAGTTTATTTTGTTTATTATTAAGAAAACATACTTAAAGTATTTAACGCAAAGACAAACTAGCTACAGATAAACAATGGCAAGTGGTGGCTTTATTAGACATCTTGTGCAAATACTTCAGATAAATGAAAAAAAAAAAACTATGGAAGTCCCCTCTTAGACAGATTTTAAAAAGCTATACAGTTAGTCCTAGAAAATATATAGGAATGTGCATCTAATATCTATGCTACACAGATTTACAGAATACATGGAACCACTGACAGATGTAGTGAGATTTCAACTGCAGCTCAACTATAACTGAAGCATACTTTTAGATCAAATTATTATACAAAAAGCAAATATTTGCACTGTATGGTTAATCTGAAAAAATTAATTTTGTAGCAATGGATGTGCTACAGAAAAGTTAGTATATATACAAAAATTAAGATCCAACTAGAAAATATTTTACAAGGAAAATAACATTGTAAAAAAGTTAAGCATGGATTTTCAAAAATCATACTTACTTGTGTCCCTATTTGGAGGAGAAATTGCTTCTAGTCGAAAATCAATAATACCCATTAATGAAAATGACTCAACAGTATTTCAAAGCCAATTTGACAGAAGCCAAAAATTAATGCATAAAACATTTCACCATGCCATTTAAATAAAGTAAAGTAATGTGAACTGCTACCCTACCTGCAATAAAGGTATTGCATAATGCAAAAATAACCTGAATTAAAAATCAATTATGGACTCTGCAATCCATTCTACTTTTGCATGTTAGGAAAAAGCTGAGTACTCCACATAAATCAGGGTAAAAGCTAAACTATAAAATAAAGATGGCTTTGCCTGATGTTTTTGAAGTTTTCATTTACCTTCATCCTTGCTTTCACTGTCCTCACTTTCACTGTCAGCTTCATAGCCTTCTTCTTCAGCAAATAGTTTAAAAGTACAGCTCTGCGATTCTTCAGCTTCTTCAGATAGGTCTTCAGGTTGGGATACAGATTCCTTTTCAGTATGATGGATCTGTGACATCCATATTGATTTAAAATGACTTAGAAAACGTATAAGCAATTGTTTCACTTTCATTCAAAAAGCCAAATGATGTGGGATGTTCCAGTTCAGAATTACCTTTGCCCATGAAAATGGAGGGACCAACATAGCCTGTACCACCTATTGGGATGTACTATCTCTACAAACATGAACCAATCAGTCACTTTAAACACACACACACACACACACACACACACACACACACACACAGTAGGGGATGTTTTTTTAAAAAGCAAAACATGTGGGTTAATTTTTTATCTGGTTAAAAACAAAACAAACAAAAACAAAAAACCAGAAAATTTATCATTTTAAAAATAAACAGGAAAAAGGAATCCATGAAGGGATTCATGTTCTTACATATTTGACTTCATGGCAGCACTAACTATTAAAATGTGAAGAAAAAAAAAAATCAGAGAAGTCTGGTTTCCAATCCAATACCAACTGGCTGACCCTGAGCAAGTCTCTCAACCTCTTTTCTTCCATCTCCCCATCAATAAAATGGGGATGATAGTTCCATACCTTACGGCCATCTTATGGCCATTGGGAGAGAAACAGTATCAGCCTGCCACACTGAAAATCTTCCTTGAAAGTTTTTTTTGGGGGGTGGGAGGGGGGGAAAGGAGGGGAGCGAGGGTGTGAGTGAGTAGGAGGAAAGAGATTCATCCTTGCTGTGGAGTGTAAAGTGAACTGAAACAAATTTCAGATCTATTCTCCCTGAAATAATGCTATGATATCCACAGCTTCTTTGTTTTTCCTCTTGTACGTAAGCAATTTCATTTATGAAATGAGCAGTGAATAAAACAAGCATCCTCTAACATCCATCCATGAGGGAATAAAGACACCACAAAATATTACTAATTGTAAGCAAGCCTGTGCACATACCCACTGACAATGTATGCCTTCTTATCTGAGTAGCACGTATAGTCCCAATCCAACAAATCTTTACACATGCCAGTAACCCTCTTAGACTAAACACAAGTATTCTAGTTTGAGTGTTAATACTGTTGCATACCTTCTCAGTCTTCTCTTCAGAATGATCCAGATCAGCAGAATAATTTCCCAACGCTACTCGAAGCAGTGAATCTAATAAAGGTTTTGCCAAGTAAGTTTCAATTGCTCTTGACCGAGCAAGCTGATCCCTCATTTCAAGTAATATGTCTTCCAGACTCTCACTCTACATGAACAAAACAAAAACCATCTATATGCTTGTTGTTCTAATTGTGGCTAAATAAAAACAAAACAACTGTACTATATTCAGTCCCACTATTTATACAATGATTACTGTATCTTAATTCTTTTAGCATCTTCTGTCCACCAAGAACCTCTTATCTAAAATGGGTTGAATTCCAATGCCATTTACATTTTCAGCCCTTTCCCAATCACTGGAAGATCTGAAGTATGAAGATCTGTTACTATTTCTCATCCAGTAAATCAAACAATATTTATGATACTAAAAATGTAGGCAACACATTACTTCCTAATTAACAGTACTTTGACCTCAATCTCATTCCTAAATGTCAAACCAAGCTGCTTTTCCAAGGCATATTATCAGATGAAACCACAAAATACTGGATAAACTGAACATTTTGGGCAATTTGAAGGTCCATAACTATTCCAACACCAATAGATTTAAGTAATGCAACTTTTCCTGTCTTCTAGGAATTCTTCTTTATGCCCCTCCCAGACGCATGCTCTGTCCTGAACTCTCCTCTGTACTCCTTTCATTGTTTCACCTACTATTAACTTCAAGTTGTTATTTTTACTTCACTCTATAACTTTAAAAAGGGTCTCTTTCAGCCCATTGTTACCTACCAGCTTTGTGCTCTTGGGGAGCCAGGCCACAGTACTCATGGAAGACACCCCACTCCCCTGCATAAGACAAACAATTCTCCCCCCGGCTTAGTCAGAGCCAAACCCAATACAAAAAAAAGCAATAAAAAGGTGGGGTATACACGCCTAACCCCCTCCAGCTTAAACAGATTCCAAAGCAAGAATCACACTGCACTCTGGGACACAAGGGAGAGAAGCATTGCCTTGGGGGAAATCTCTGCTCCCAGTGCTAGTGAACCCACATCTGCCCACTCCCAGATCAGTAATTATCAGACCAATTTCAGTAATAAACCCTCTATTGGTATCCAAAACACCGAAACTGCCTAATTGCATTAGGAGTTCCCTCTAGGGACCACTCCCCATATCCAGGAATTACCAGTTTCTATTGTCTAGCCTAAACAACTTTAAAATACTCCCCTGAACTATTCTTTTACCCATAAATTAATCTAGTGTACCTTCTTGAATCACTGTTGTTTCCCCATGAAAACCCCTACCCCAGGCTCAAGTAAAGCATTCTGATGCCTGGATCTAAATGCAGCATCAGGTCCATTGGGACTTGATTTTCTCCATGACAATTGTGCTTGCCTCCAATACTCCGGACCCCCAGCTACCCTTCCCCACCTGGGAACTTCAATCAGTTCAAGTTTAACATAGTAGTAAGATTTCCCCCCACCCTGGTGAGGAATAGCCTCTGGACTTTGCTTTACGTGATCAGTTATGTTGCTAGCCCTAATGTTTGTAATCAGATTTAAGTTAGATTGAATACTGTAACTTTTGTTTGGTTCCCCTTGTATTGTTACGATCTAGAAATAAATACCTTTCATGGTTAAGGGGGTTTTGTTTTAGCTTCCCCATTTACTCAGCAACAACACTTCTTGTACTTAAGCTGAAGATTCCTTTGTCATCCAAAAATCCTGTATGGGGTTTGCTCATTAAGTGGGTTACTAGCATAATGGTTGTGGTCTGAAAGTAGGGATAGGGAGGTGCTGCACCTGAAGACTTGAGGGTGGCAGCTTAAAGTGCTGTTTAACCTGAGTCCAAGGGCATATGAGGGTCACAGCTTGGCTTTGCTGTCCTCTCAGACATGCTCTGGTAGCAGGTGTGAGAGTGAGCTCATCTGATTCTAGGGTGGAAAGAATCCAATACCAGGGATCCTAGATCCTGCAGGACAGCACCATTGGGAAGGAACAGGGAGAAATGAAGCTTCATATGAGAACACAAGCAGCACGTGGATAGAATTATAACTGCCTCCTCACCTCCAAGAGTAACGGTAATAAATGAGAAAATCCCAAAGTTAGCAGGCAAATCTGGTAACACTGTGCACGAAACACTTTTTTCTTCAATATATATACCCTGTTTATATAAATCTCCTCAATGCATGGACCTACCTGCCTTTAAGTGCCAACCAAAAAAATGGTACTTTATTCTCTCCTAAAATGAATTTTCATTGAGTTACTGGCAAGACAGTATTGTGCATATTATATCTTTTTAATATATTTATGTAAGTGACACATTTACCTGGTGAAGCAGCTCCACTTCTACTTTCTGTTGGGTATTATTTGCACTGTGTAGAAAAATAGTCAGCAAAGCTTCCAAGAGTCTTATACTCTGAAGTGACCACTCATTTTCTTGCCTTACAGGCTTCTTTAGTTCGTCAAGCTCCACAACAGTAGCAACTGAAATTTGTTCCACTCTCAAAGAAGAATCACAGGAAACACATTCAGACACCAGTTGTCCAGTAGCATAAGGATTTTCATCAAGACTATTAAGCTCTGGTTGTGTAAACTCTTTGTTCACAGTCAAGTGATATGAATCTTCTCTGAGAAGTTCATTAGGAAGACTGCCACTTAAACCTTTATCATTTTCACTGAAAGTTCTCTCCTTTTTCTCTTTCACCTTTTCTTCATTTTTAGCAAGTTTCTGGATTATCATTATTATTAATCTATGGCAAACTTCAAAGCCACCAAGCCTATGGAACTGTCTCTGGAAAACTGAGCTGCACAAATAGATCCAACGACACATGGACCAAATGTCTGCTGCCCTATGAATATGTTCCAGGGAAGGTAAAGTAAGGCTCTCTAGTGATAGACATGGTAGCTTGTGACTCAAAGGCTCACTTGCTGTACTGTCATAGCCTGATGTATCTTCAGAATCATTAGCTGAATCCCGATCACACTCTTCTTCTTTACTTACACACAAAAAAGCCACACAGAGAAATAAGTTGATCAAATTGACATGAATATCTTGATTGACACACTTTTTCTTCTTTGGATAAGCTTCTCTGAGGCCTGCATAAAATTTGCTAAGGCTTTGAGGAACATCAGAAATCTGTTGGCTATGAAAGGAAGTCACTACATCTAAAATGGATTCCTTCTGGTCATTATCAATACCCTCTAGTTCTGGCATTGTTTGGTCTTTCTGCTGAGCTTCAAGGCAGAATATCAGTGTTTCAAATACTTTCAGCGAGTGACTTCTTATAGAGTCCAAGTAATTCAATTCAGTCATTTGATTTACTCCATTAAAACTTAAGAACAGATTTTGTATTATCCTATGGGAGCAAGCACACACAAACTTTACTATTACATAAGCTGGGCATAAGCAGAGCTTTCTAGATTCTGTCTCAGACACTAGTAGAACACATTTTACTAGGATTCAACAAGAAAGTTATCTTCACAATAAAATGTACACCCAAGTATTATGTAACAGGTTTATAAATAAAGTAAGATTAGAGTCAATTTTACCTTGACTCCAACAAGGGGCTTATTGGCAAGAATACCTTCTGCATTACTCTGGAGTCTTGATTAAAGATAATCCAACTGATTGTGGGACAGAAGCCACACAAACTTGCTACTCAAACAGGGAATGCATAAGGGTGACTACTATAATGCATTGCATGTGGATTGGAAGAAGATAGTGTTTAGGGCCGCAAGATCATTTTAAAATTAATCTCTGTGGTTAAACTAAGTTTATTCCATAAGGTTTGGAAGTTGCTTTTATGCGATAGTTGTTCTTGAGCCTCTGTTTTTTTAAAAGAACACTAATCGTTTAGCATTAACAAACATGTTAAATGAAGAACAATTTTGGAATGTGTCATTGTACCTCTTCTCTTCCTTTCCGAAAAGCACAAATTATCTTTGAATGTAACAATTTGGAATGTTGTGTGACCACAGTTAGCAAGAATTTGTTTTAATCTGCCTCAGGTCCACAAACAAATGTACTTTTAATTTTATCTGAAATATTTTTACAAGCAGGTTTTTGGGTCTGATGCATTAAAAAAGTAATGTCAAACTAGTGATTTACCACAGAGGGGAAAAAGCACCTTTTCATGCATTAACCCAAACTCCATGTATATCTATGCAACCCCACAAAAAAGTTATTAGTTCATACAGAGCTTTGGGTTAGGATATGTAACTCTTGTAGATATTAATATATTTCTGGAACATCACATTTATAACAACGTTCATCTTCCCACCTCACCCCTGCAATGAACTAAGAACATTTAGATATGAAGTAGGCTACAGAGTTAAGACATTTATAATCTTATTTATCCAAATATGATGTCCCTAACAAAGGTGAACTGCCCAAAAATGGACACATCTGACTTGGACCTGCACAATTTCTCTTGATTATTATAATCATTTGATGAAACCTATGCTCTTTGCTGCAATTGAGCAATGTGTTCTAAGTCACATTGAATCATTTCCTTTTCACCACTCATTTTTTTAAAATCAAGCCATATAAGAGATGCCTTATATAACTTATTGATGCTAGACTTCACTTCTTACTCCTTAATCTTTCAATTTTCATAAAGATCTTGTTTTCAAACAGCTTTTAAAATATCAATGTTAACCAGAATAGCTAGATTTTGCCACTAACAGTTTTCTCAGGATGTTATAAGTTTGATTCTATTATGCCTCCAGAGCAGTCTATCTTTATAACATCACTTCAAATAGATTGCAACCCTGAAAATTTCAGGTAAACTCAACCGGGCCACACAGAACCACATTCTATTGCAGGAAGGGAACAATACATCCTTGTTTGTGCTTTTAGCATATACCATACTTTTAAAATATAAAAAAGCCTAGATGTTTCCAGCATCTTCCCTTTATGCTTTATGTTTTACAACTGCTGCAATTATTTAAACTTTTTTTTTTAAACGAAAGTAAAGGCTTTCTATATTAAGATACTGAAACTGAAAGAGTGAAGCAACAAGGAAGCAGTTCCTTATTTTTGAATTATAAACAATCTTACCCACCACACCTCAAATATAGTTTGTTAGAATTACAGATGTATTACTGTTTCTATGAAGACACTGCAACGGCAAACATCACATTTTATTCTTTGCAATCTAATTCCTTCACAAAAATAGCACATGAACCTATTCCACACTCCTAGCAAACCTTTGCTTGAAAAGTAAGTACAGGTTGAACCTCTCTGATCTGGCATCCTCAAGACCTGACTGGTTCTGAACCAGAGTATCTTCCAAACCACAGAAGGTCAATATTGTCTAGCAGAGTTACCAATACTTCCACTGCTTACTGGGCTGTTCAAGGACAGTTAAGAGGTAAATGAGAGCTAAACAACAGCAAGAACATAGAGCTAGGACTGGTGGCAGTAAACAAACTTTATGGGACCATGGGAAACTTGGCCTCACCCATGAAAAGTGGATACCCAACTAATTAAAATCATTCCAAATGACACATGTTTCTGGACCAGAGAGTTCTAGACTAGAGAGGTTCTACCGGTAGTACAGAATAGGATATACAAACCCATTCTGCATAAAAGTTTTACACATTTCACTTTTATAGCACAGATACCATCATCCTAGATCCATGCCACTTTGGGGTTTATGAATTATTAGCAAAAAGTTAGGATTAAGACCTTTAATTATTTACATGGTCCCTATTGCATTCACTTCCATGTGCGTACTGCTCCCCAACCTCAAATTCATTATGTTTTAATCAGTAATTAAGGTACAAACATTTCTGTAATTTACAGCTACAGTTTTCCTATTAATAAATACAAACCTTGATTTAAATAATGCAGGTAGCGTCTGTAAATAAATTTGAAGTACCTCCTGAGGCAAACATCGGCTGTGACAGCTGCATACATGATTACATGCTGCAGTTACACCTAGCTGTTGAGAGTGATGAGCTAATTCAACACCTCTCTGGAGCACTGGGTTATAAATATAGTTATATAACTTCCACTGAACTACTACATTGCCCTTTTGGATTAAATGGCAAATGTGGCTTGCTATCTGTACACTGCGTAGCTTGTCTTCTTCGAAGGCAAAGTCCTGGTAAGCCTCCAAAGCATCCCACCTCAATAACAGGTCTTCAGATCCACTACTAGGCAAAATCCCTTGAAACCTATAAGAAGGATTTGAAAAATGTGGTACAAGACCAGTATCAGTCGAGCTGTTTTGCAGGGTATCTTCTAGCTCAGCAAGCTGGTCACAGTCAATAGTACAAATATTGCAGGCTGCCTGCATAATTTTTTGAGAAACTTCAGCTCCTCCCAGCTGATCCAATATGAACTTATTAAGGATGCTCAATATGTGCTGTTGAAAGTTTTTTAATGCTGGTAACTTGGAAGCTAGAAGTAACGGAGTAATCACAGACTTTGGGTCCATACAACAGCATATTCCAACATTATGTATACCTGACAGAATCTGAGCACAAGTGCTGCTCAAAGAAACTTGCTGCAGCAAGTGGAAGCATTGATGAGCACAAACAGCAATGCAACAGCAGCGTTCAGGATAATGAACTTCTCCATCTACTACCTCCTCAAAGGGGTTTTGGGAAACCTGGCTTTTAAAAGCAGACACTGGAAGCCCTGAGAGATCTCTGTGATGATGCATGAAGTGAGAATATTCACATCGCCTATGCCTTTTTCTTGTACACATCGACTGATGAAGTTGTTCTGATTTCACTTTTTTGATAGTGCTGATTATTTTTGTAATGCTGTTGATTAGGACTGTTAGATGTTCTGAGGCTTCAGTAGTTATTTCCTCCCCCTTGGCGACCAGCCATTCCATTTGAAGCACTGTGATTTCAAACAGTTTAAATCCGTGGTGTTGTATAAACTCATGAATGAGATCCATAGCTTGACTAAAATAAAATGGATTAGAAGCTGCACTCTGAAGACAACAGATCAGAATCTGCAAAACCCCTTCTAGAAGCTCAGGTAAAAGAAGGGCTCTGTGGCAATAGTGGGAGAATACAAAGTTACCATGAACTTCCTTTAGTGTTTTCTTTTGTGTTGGAGTGAAACAATCAGACTGCTTTTCCAAACACGTGCTAATTTTTAAAGCTGCTTTAAGTAAGTCTGTTAAATTTTTTCTCAAGTTGTCAGGCATAGTTTCAACACTGGCGATATCTATGGACAAAAGGTGAAGAACTGTTCTAAAGAGCATCCTTTGAACCAGAGCCACAGGTTCTTCTGTCCAGCCTGCAGAAACCACTTCACTTTCTGCACCATTACTTATATTGCAACAGTCTGCAAATCCTGATAAGTATTCTGTTAAGGTGGGCACAACAGTGGCTGCAAGTGCAGAATTGTGATTCAAGGTAATATCAAATTTACATACTTTTTCTAACAATGACAACAAGACCTGGCACAAGTCAAATGGTGAATTGCCCATGCTGGTGACAACTGCTGCTGAAGCGGAGTCACTTAAAATCTCAGATTTTAACTCTTGCACTGGAATGCTCGGCCTGGAATTTTGTACTGGTTCTCCCAGTGATGGATCACCTGTACTTGCAAGGTAGTTGTCCCTTGGTGGGTATGTTAGAAAAGGCTGCAGGATTTGGGATCGTCTGTGTTTAATCATTATGGTACTTCTGTCATCTGAATTGCCTTCCGAATCTGAAGTGGACAATTGAGATTTTCTTGCATCCCTCACAGAATACCGTTGGGTGGTTTTGCGCTGACGCCTAGTTTTTCGAGACAAAGAACTGAATTTTACAGGACTCTGAAAACTTAGTTCTTCCTGTGTAGAACACAGAGAAATTGAATGTGTGTCTTTGGTAAGGTGTATGCCAACTGTGAAGGGTAGATGAAAATCTGTTGAAAGAAAAATTAACACATACATTACACTTCAAAGTAACACAAACTTATACTTAATATATTTACAGTGCTTAATAACTTGAACATATGTATTTTTGGGATACATATTTGATTGATGTGTCCGAAGGTTTCCTACAGAACATGCTTTTCTTTTCTTCAATCTTTAACATCTCGAAGTTAATTAAACAAAAAAGCTTCATCACAAAATGATTATTTACAACTCAGATTCAGGAATCTGATTTGCTTATTCTCTAAAAAGGAACCACCAAATTTAATTTCTTTTTCTTATTAATAGGAATCTGGACTTTTCATTTTCTATATATTTCTTAAACAGCAGCTGCATTTTATTTTCCTTGCCTAAATCAACATAAACTAAGTTTGAGACAGAAAAAAAATATATTTAGCTAAATGTAGTTTCGAAACCCTTGCTCCCTATTAAAAATCCCCCACTTAAAGACCCACAATGACATCCTCCACTCCAGCTATATCAGAACAATGCAAACAGCTACTTGAAGCTCTTCATTTTCATTGCATTAACAAGTTGAATGAGATTGCTTTTACAAGAAAGTAATTTGTTCATATAAATACCTAATGAAAGAATAAGCACATACCATAAACAGCTGTACCTGTTCACATTATTGTACAAAAGCTGTCTAACTCATACCACACATTTGAAGTATAAGTAGGACTGTCAAATCATCACAATTAACTCAAAATTGATCATAATTAATTGTAATAAATTATTTAATAATGTGATTTAAAATGTTAATACCAGTTGAACTTTCTTTGGATGTTTTTCTGCATTTTCAAATATACAGGCTTCAATTAAAATACAGAATACAAAATGTGCAGTGCTCTTTTATATTATTTTTATTACAAATATCTGCATTGTAAAAACGATGCAAGTATTTTTAGTTCATTTCATATGAGGACTGTAGTGCAATCTCTGTTATGAAAGTGCAACTCACAAACACAGATTTTTGTTACATAAATGCATCCAAAAGCAAAGCAATGTAAAACTTTATAGTCGATTAGTCCAGTCAGTCCTACTGCTTGTTCAGGTGTTTGCTAAGACATACAAGTTTGTTTACATTTATGGGAGATATTGCTGCCTGCTTCTTATTTACAATGTCACCTGAAAACAATAACAGGCATCAAGTGGTACTTTGGTAGCTGTCACTGCAAGGTACATGCCAGATATGAAAAACATGTGTATGCCCCTTCATACGTTTAAGTTAGCTGTATGCCTGGACTCAAATTGCATCCAATAGGTAGGTAAACATGTATAGGATGCCTCTACGTAAGGAAGTTGCACAGAGCCCTGAAAATCTGTTTTATATCCACGGGTATCCGCATCTGCAGCTCATTTTTGCAGATATAGATGTGGATACAAACTTTGTATCTGCGCAATGCTGTAACTGTGAAACTGTACTGATGTAGCCAATGGCATAAACTCTAGTGGAGCCCAATTTCAGAAATTTTTACTCTCGACTTAGAGCTCTGGGAATGAGAAGAGACGGTAGCAAAAATAGCCTGTCCCTTGGTCTATTCTAGAGTTCAAACCATTCATAGCATCAGTGCAGTTGCACTACTGCTTAACACCAAGTAAGAAGTAGTTCTTGCTGATCCTCATTCATTATAAAAAGGCACCTTTCTGGTGCTTGCTTCATGCAATAGGGCAGTGTTTCCCAAACTACGGGCTGCGGCCCCATACCAGGCCACAGGAAAAAAAATACTGGGCATCAGCATGGCTGCAGGGAGGGGAGTGGAGTGGGCTGGGGGGAGGAGGTATGTGTGTGTGTGGGGGGGAAAACCGGCTGCTAGGAAGCAGGGTTGGGGCAGTGAGGCTGTCCGGCGAAGATGGCCGGGGGGCGGGGGAGGAGGAAAACCAGGCGGGCAGCCAGCGGAAGCAGGGCTGGCTGGGGGAGATTGGGAGGACGGCGGGAGAACCAGCCTCCTGAAGCAGGGCTGGACGGGGACAGCAGGGCTAGCCGGGGAGATTGGGAGGAGAAGCGGGGGAGAATCAGCTGGGTAGGGAGAGCGGGGCTGGTTGGGGGAGGGGGGAAAGAGGGCAGGGGAGACTGGTGGGGAGTGGGTGGGAACCGGCCACTGGTTCAGGGCTGGACAGGGCAGAGGGAGGAAGCGAATCAGCCGGCAGGAAGCGGGACTGACCCGGGCTCATGCAGACCAAGGCACATGAGTGAGTCTGGCACTGGGGATTCCATTTTGCCCCGCCCTCCCCCCCGCAATACCCTCCCTTGAGTAGTTGCGAACTGCCTGGCTGGTAGGCACACTCACGCAGCGTTAGCACATCTACCAGTCAGGCAGTTCGCAGCTACGGACTGATACACCTAATTATAATAAAACTTACCCAATTAGAAAATACAGGACATTTTATATGTCCGGTATGTTCTCAATTTGTTTCCCAGACAGAACCCTCCAATACCAGACTGTCCGGTACAAAACAGGACACCTGGCAACCCTACCCCTCCTTGCAGCCTCCCTCCTAGCCAAATACCCTACGCCCAATCTGCTCCTGCTCCCGCCTCCTGGAGTGCCCATGCGGCACCGAGTCCCCGAAGCCCTGGCCCAGGCTGGGCAGAGGATGCTGCTGGGTGAAACACTGAAAATGTATCCATTTTTAATTCTTTTTTTTATATGCGTTTATATGTTTGGGCTTCAAAAAACAGTACTGAAAAAAACCGATTCCAACTAAAGTAAAATGTTTGGGAAACCCTGGTCTAGCCAGCTTTCTATCCATCTTACAGTTCATTTTTCCAATCCATATTCCCTTAACTTGCTGGCAAGAATATTTTGGGTGGCTGTATCAAAAGCTTTGCTAACGCTGGAACTGGGGGCTTTGGGAGGACCAGAAAACTTATTTGAATATTCATCATTTGCTTAATGAATATGCAAATATGTGTTACCGGTCCTCCACAAGCTCGTGAATAGATTTACTGGTCCCTGTGTCACAAAGTTTGGGAACCCCTGCAATAGAGGATAATTTGCAGATGCGAATTATGAAAGTTTATCACAAAAAAAATAGAGAAGAATCTACACCAAAAAGTGCAGTTCAAGAGTCCTTAATGAAAGTAATGAATATTTCTTGAAGTTTACACCACACTAATAATGCTAGCTAGGGATTCAAACTAGAAAGTCACACAAATATTGTATACATTGTACATGAATAGCTTTGGAACATTATTTTTAGTGATGCATTAACTAATCCTGACAATGTCATTAATTTATCACATCTGCAATCAGGCTTGCATTTGTGTCAATCTGGAAATTCAACTTGGTTTGCATTTCCAAGATGGACAATAAGTTACCTATAGACTATTATACTTGCTCTAAGTATGGTGAATCTACATATGGTAAGAAGACTTAGATACACAAATGACTTAAATATAGATACTTTAGCCTTTCCTCTAGTGGGAGAGAGTATACAGAACTGAAAAAAAGGAAGTCATAGGTTGAAATCTGAATCACTACCTGATGAAATTCCTTATTATGTATGATTTTGAATCCAGGATATTTTTAATTTTCAGCATACATGTTATTGCAATATATAATTTTTGCTATGTTTCTGGTAGTTTGGTATGATGAAAACATACCTATCACTTTTTCTTCTTGGACGGGTATTTTCCATACCAGTGGTAAAAGCGACAAGAGGAGAGTTAAAAGTTCTTCTCGACATGTCAGCTCCTAAATTGAAAATAAAATATCTTTAAAGATGTAACATTCTTTAGTTTTACAGAAATAGCTGGACTCTTCCATTGGCTATATATTTCCTAATGTAAATTTTGTTAAACGACTCAGTTCCCTGCATCCCCAAAAGCTACACTGGAGAAATAACTACGTAGGGAAAAAAAAAAAGAGTGTTTTAGCTTTAAACCATGGTCAATAAGAAAGCACTGCAAATATTTAGCACATCTTCGCAATTGACACTATAAATACCAAAGCCATCCAAATCTTTCTTGTCGAAAGAATTCATTACACAAGGGAGGGAAAAAATTACCGGTAAGTGAAAACTGAAAGCAAATAACTTTTGTTGATCTGAAGGGAGATAGTATGAAATAAAAAAAAAAAAAAAAGAACTGGAAAAACTCTGTAGTTGCAAGACATTTTATGCTTTTTCTTTAAAAAAACAAACAAACACATGTATTGCCTTGCCACTTTTTTTAATTTCCTTCTTTTGGGAAAGGCTGCAAGTTGTCTATTAAAAGGAAGAAGTCATCTGCATCAAGACACAGTGGAAGAATGGACTTCTACAGAGGAGGAAAAAGGTTTACCTACCTGTAATTTTGTTTCTCTGAAATTGTCAATCATACAAAGATTCTGGAACTCTCAACACTAAAAGAACTTTGGGCCGAAAGGACAGCAGTAGACAGGATAGGGCATGGACAAAAAACTCCTCACTAGCTTTCATGCACCACTCTACCAGGATCAATGCTCCATAAGGTATGAGGGTTTTTCACTGGTCTCTACACTAAGAACTATGGCCCCAAGACTGAGTTTAGCAGATGCTTTTTCCTAAAGAAACTAAAATTTTTTAGAAGCCTTAAGAAGCTGTGAAATCAGCTTGCAAACATGCTATATTGTTCTTGGAAGCCAGCCAGATGCAGATGATTTTGTCTACTACTGTATATATTTAAGAGAGTTTGCCTGTCTGCGCATAAGTCAGTCAGTATGTTCAAGCAGTCCTCTTAAACTATAAGAGTTAGGGCCACCAAATTTGGTATGCAGCTTCCTTTTATCATAACTTAAACCAAGGTAAGAGAGTTTGGTTGTACCAAGAAAGCAGGATGTGCCCAGAATGGGACTGCTTCTCAGAAAAACCACACAGAAAAAAGACAGTCAGCAGGCAAGTTAAAGAGGCTCGCTGGGGGCATGCCCTCCTTTCTTCTCCTCCCTCCTCTGGTCCAGGAGTGCCTCAGCATACAGCCTTTCACCCACCCCCCAAAGCGTCTTCTATCCCAAGTCTGAGCAATAACTCAGCATCAGCTCCAGAATATGCTGCAGCACAATAGCTAAAATATGCTGTCCCCCCCTTATACCTCCCTGCTTGGCATGAAGATCTGTGTCTCAGAGGGGCTTATGACCCTACCTCTCTGCCAACTTTCCCTCAACTGATATTGCTGCACAAGTGACTTGGGTACTACTGTACTGTGTACAAGCGGCACATAAATATCACTTATCTTGCCCATACCTTAGCAGAACTGCCATTTATGACCAGGGGCCATCAGCAAACAAGGGACACGAATTTAACCCCATATGAATAACTACAATTGAGATTGACGCCCAAGCGTATAATTAGGGTTACATGTTTGCTTTTTCTTTACTTATCGTTAATATTTTGTCTTTAAATAATAATGTAGAGATCAAGTTGAGGGTACAGAAAAAAGTAGTAACACAAAATGGAATTTAGTAAGCTTCAACATAAAGGAGAAAGGGGAAAAAAAGTTAGCAAAAGTAACCATAAACATCTCAATAACGGAGTCACTAGTAAGTTCTGAACCACAGCTAACAAGCGCTAAATCAGAACCCCTTTCTCCTTTTTTTTTTTTTTTTAAACAATATATATATCCTACATCCCATTCATCAAGTTTTCACTGGCTAATTACTGAGCCTCCAACAAGACTTGGCTTATCTGGCTTTCTAGTCATCAGCAGCATGGTATCATCAATATTAGCAGTTTCAAAGGCTCATGCATTCACCTATTTGTCCATTTTCCAATTTCCTGGGAATGACAAAGAAAGCTGCCACCATTAACAAAAAAAAGTTTACTGTCTTTCATACTTCCTTTTTAATTATACGCATTTACAGGCTACCATTCTCAAAGGGAAAACACAAACAAAAATGTCTATCAAAAGAGGCACATCCTTCCATATTTTCTTCAATACAAAAATAGGAGACATGCAAACTGCTGCAATGCATATACAAAACTATGAAAACTATTACCTGATCAATAATGGAATTGAGTGTGGTAAGCAAAGTAAAACCACGACCTTGAACAAGATATTGTCCAAGTGCTGCCATATGAGTTTCCTCCTCTTCCTCCTCCCTGGCCTCAGCCCTCTGAACCACAGCATTGCAGAGACGATTAACGTCTGTCAAAAATTCACGTGCCAGCGAATTACTGGCACTGCTCATGTCTGCGTTGCAAATACAAAAAAGAAAAAGAAATACAGTGCATCAAAATGTATCCTTTTAAAAATTTAATAAATGCTCAAGATTTTTACGTGAAGTTTAAATAACTCAACAAATCTAAAAAACTTTACTGTTTTTAAAACTGAGGCTTCAAATATTTCCCTCTCCATGAACTGCATTAAACATAAGTTAGTCACTGATATCTACCACATGTAAATTTTGAAGTGTTCCCGTTTCTTATCCATATCTTTTTATATTTTCTAACCATTAGCATGCAACATTCCTTGATAAAATAAAAATATTTATTAGGTGAATTTCCACAAAGCAAAGTTCACCTTGTAAATGTATAAAGGGAAACATATGGCTTAATTTCAGTCGTATAACAATCAAAAGTGAGCTGTAAAGCTCAGGCTGCATATTTAAAAGCAGCTAAAACTAAGAAAATGAGTAAGTAAACACTGAATTCAAACTAAATGTATTTTCCCGCAGTCTATAAAGGGTGTATGCATATGTACATATAGGCTGGATTTTTTTCAAGACCTACTAAGAGCTAAGTGCTCAAATCCTATTGAATTTCAGTGGGATTTGGGCATCTAGCTTCCTCCTGGGACTTTGACAATCCCAACTAGTAGGATGAAAGAGTTTATATAGAACAGGATTCCAGTATCTTTCCCAGGATTAAGCAGACTACTTTCAAAATAATCAAGATACTTTTAAAAATCCTAAGTAAGATCAAAACTGAGATATAAACTAAAAACTCAATTTTTAATTCAATTGAATATTTCATTTTGGATGTAGCAATGCTGTCAGTTGTCCTTTTAATTAAACACATTACTGAAATAAATATTCACTAATAATAATATTCTCAAAATGTGAATCGTCTCCAAGTGCCCAAACATTTGAATTTTATTTTAAAACAAATGCACAGGATTTCAAAAAAATGGAAATACAAAAAATAAGCCCTACAAATGTTTCTTCTATCTACTCCCCTGTCAACTACTCCAGTGGAATTCATTTAATTTTGCTTTCCCTTTCAAGTAATATTATGGTAATATTGCTTTTGGCTAGTAACACACACTGGCAATTTGCAATTAACAGGAAGGGAAAATGGAAGCACACGACAAATTATAGAAAGATAAAAAATTATCTATGCTACTGAGAAAGAAATAGTGGAAGTGGCATGAAACAGTGGTGGTGACTAGAGAAATATGGGGTTCACTGGAATACACAAAAAGCTAAGAGCATATATGCAGTTTGACTCTTTTAGCTACCACTAGAAGACTAGATACAAGAGCCTAAATAAATTTAAACATAGAGTTAAGATGCCAGATCCGTCAAAGAACAGACCCAGTTGACTCCCTTCACACCAACAAATGGGAGTAAGGATCTCTAGGGTGCTTAACTCTGTTACTCTGTTCTTTGAAATAGTTGTATTAATTTTGCTGAAATGGAGGAAAATCCTATGTAATCATCATGCCAAATATGCATTTTAAAATAATTTTAACGTAAGCCTACAATAATTTTGGTTTTAAGAACTTATCCAATACACAAAACCTCATCATGTAAATGCTGTAATCACTACTTCCACTGAAATTTATATTTTGCATGAGCTCCTTTTCATCATAACAATAAAACTATACACTCAGAGCATAGGTGTCTTTTGTACATCCTAATACGAAGTATTTGGTCATGAAGGAGTAACCCTTGCCAAAATGCATTCAGAATGAAGGGCTGGCAGGGTGGTTCACAGAATATGAAAAAAAGTTTGGTGTTCAGGATCAATCATTGCAATTTCTGGCACAGGCAGGAGCTAGGAGTACTACAAAGGCTGAGCCTTCAGCCCTGCACAGTGGGAGAGAGGAAGAAAAAGGATGTTTGTGACCACAAAGGGCTAAGCATGACAAGAGGTCTCCAAGAGGAAAACGAAGTGAAATGTCAAGATATTCAAAGAAGGGGAGAGAGAAAAACTCAAACAGATGAAAACAGAGACAAGAAACTCAGAAATGAACTCTTATTTTTAGTTTTCATTCTTTCCCATTTGAATGAGGGAGGTGAGAAAAGTTTTTCCTAAATTTAGAGGCATCACCACTCTAACAGTGTATTTTATTTTAGCGGTTACCAATTATGGCTCATCTAAATGCTGCCAATAAAAATGCTATGAACATCTATGACTCTGTAGAAATAAATATTCATGGTGTATAACAAACGCTAATTGCAACTTACCAGCTTTTTTTTTTTTTTTTTTTAAACACAGCTTTTAACACATCCCTCTTCTTTTTAGAAGAGAAAAAGAGATCAATTCTGGGAATATGGAAGTTTTACCTGTAAGACGAGAAATATTTGTAAGTAACAAAGTCTTTAAAATATATAGAATATGCTATTTTCTAATTTCGGAGTTAAAGATTAAATGTAGTGTTTCATGAACTCATAAAAATGAGCAAACAATCCTTCAAGTCTGAGTGTAAGACAGACGACTGTCTCAGTCTTAAGCTTTATGATTCTGGTAACAATAAGGGTTATGCATATGAGACAAGCCAACATTAAAACTACTCTAATGCAAATATTTTGAGGCAAATTGTTGACATTTTTTCTCTGAAGAAGTGATGCTGTCACTTAATAAAATTAGCTCATGTTGATGGGAGAGCTCCTCCCACTGAATAACATAGCTACACAAGTGATCTTACAGCAGCATAGGATCTTAAAAACAGGAAATATACACATGAGATACAGTGTTAGATTTAAAAAGGCAACAGAAACTATAATAAGGAACTCTCTAGGTCCTATAGGGCTAAGCAGCATGAGGATTTCTCAGAAGCAACTGGTCAGGGAGAAACCAGGGGAGCACCTCTGCTCAGGCCCCACTTTCCCACTCCGCCAACTGTGGTGGCCTAGGGGACTAGTGTGGCCAGTGCCAGCAGTAGAGGTTGCCCACAATACTCACTGGCAGCAGCAGGGGAAGCAGAGCAAGGAGGCCCTGTTGCTTTGCTTCCCCAGCTGCCACATAACTCTACTTCCAGCAGTGAGTGTGAGATGATCACATGCCCCACCCTGGGCATTTATAGTTAGGCTCCTTCTCTTCTTCTTGCTGACTGTAGGATTGATACCGCTCACGCCACAGACTGACACTTCCTGTTATTCTGAAGTGACAAGCAAGCAAACAAACATGATTAAGAAATAGTAGGTCTAGAAGCAGCCCTGCAAACATCCAGTATCAAAACATCATTGAGGAATGCTAACAACATTAGGGATGCGAACGACTAGTTGACTATCCAACAAGCAAAAGGCTTATCCAATAGTCGACACTACTCAACTACAGTAATTACCCATTTAACATGTGCCCACTTAACACATTTTCGCAATAAAACGATTTTTTGGGGGGGAACTTTTTCAAATAACACGACCGTCCCCGAAATAACACAAAAATGATCAAGTGGCAGACTACTTCGTGCGGCAATATAAGTTGGTGAAAACAGTGGTAATACACATGAGCGGATGAATACACGTGGTCACAGCGCCCCTCCACTCACTCACTTGTTTATCTTTGTGTTTTAACAAACCACAGCGACTTGTGTTGCTAGATATCTAATGTTGATGTTGACAACCGAACACCAACAAAAAACTTGATTTTTCCACCACCACCTGGAACACAACCCCCACCTTTTCCATTTTTTTTTAAATGGGAAAAATTGACCCTGCATAGCACATTTTCGCTTAGCACGAACATTTTCAGAAACCCATCTATAGTGTTAAATGAGGAATTACTGTAGTCGCGTCCCCTGCCTTGCTGCATCTATCAGAAAAAGACAGTAAATAAGGTGGGGGAAGGGAGAGAAGAGAGCATTTCAAAGCGGCAACAGCACGGGGTGGCAGAGGCTGTGGAGGGGCAGAAGGTGAGGGAAGCTGCCCTGAAGCAGTTTCTATCCATGGTGGTCAGGGCTTCGTGCAGCCTCCCCTGCCCCCATTCCTGTGCTGTTGCCTCCAATAGGGGTAGTGTGTGTGCAGGGGTGGGTCGGGGGGGGAGCAGGCGGCACTGTGGAGCCAGTGTTAGGGGGAAACCAGCTTTTAAGATGGCTCCACCCCAACACTGGCTCCTGCTTCTCTTTCCCCTTCCTTCACCCCCGCTGCCTTGGATACAGAGACAGCAAGGGAGGGCATACAAGTAGTTGACTAGATTAATTGATAAGCCTAGTCTTGCCAGTTAATTGACTAGTCAACTATTCGTTCACATCCCTAGTTGGAAGGCCCCATTCTACAAATACAGTCTTCAGATACCACTCAGGATTCTGAGAAAATCTCCTGCCAAAGTGATCAATCAGCCAAGAACAACAGGATCACAAACTGAGGCCTTGTCTACACTAGGCAGTGGATTTATACTGCAGTGATTGATCTACAGACCATCAATTTATTTGTTTCTGAGCCTAAGGTAAGTAAGGGCTGTAGGAATAATGTTATCCTTGATACAGAACAGCCAAAGTTTCCTCACCTCCTGACAAAGATGGTTGGAGCAAGCACCTACCTGCTTGCACAAACAGTGGTGCTGCTATTCAACATGTGAATTGCCGAGTGCCTGATGTGACCATGAAAGGCTCAGCTGATGGCATAAAGAGCTTGAAGTTCCAGGATGTTGATATGCAGGGAAACTTTCTGTTTTAACCACAAGTCCTCAATTTTCCATGTCCCTGGAAGTGCTCCCCTGCCTGTTGAAGAGGCATCATAAGAATGGCCATACTGGGTCAGACCAAAGGTCCATCTAGCTCAGTCTCCACTGGCCAATGCTAGGTGCCGCCAGAGGAAATGAACAGAACAGGTAATCAAGTAATCCCGCCCCAGGGAAGTTGCCTATTCTGAGCTTCTAACAGAGTCTAGGGATACCATTCCTACCCATCCTGGCTAATAGCCATTGACGGACCTATCCTCCATGAATTTATCTGGTTCTTTTTTTGAACCCTATTAAAGTCCTAGTCTTCACAAAATCATCTGGCAAGAAATTCCCCAGACTGACTTTGTGCTGAGTGAAGAAAAAATTCCTTTTGTTTGTTTCAAATCTCATCATCCACCACCACGGGATCAATGTCCGTTGGTGTCCGATGCCTCCCTCACTATTTCCTTCCATCTTTCCCTGTTCAGTGCAGAGTGGCTTAGTTTCTAATTTCATTTGGTAACCCCCTAGTTCTTATATTATGGCAACAAGTAAACAACTTTTCCTTATTCCCTTTCTCCACACCAATCCTGATTTTATAGACCTCTATCATATCCCTGCTTAGTCTCCTCTTTTTAATCTCTCTTCATATGGCAGTAGTTCCAAACTCCTAATAATTTCCACTACCCTTTTCTGAATTTTTCCCAATGCGAAGATCTCTCTTTTGGGATGAGGCGATCAGATCTGTTCACAGTCAAGATGTGGGCATACCATGGATTTATACAACGGCAATAAAATATTCTGTCTTATTCTTTATCACTTTTTAATTATTCCTATCGCTGTTTGCTTTTTTGACTGCTGTTGCACATTTGGTGGATGTTTTCGGAGAACTATCCACAATGACTCCAAGATCTCTCCAGAGTTGTAATAGCTAATTTTGAATAATTAGTGGAGACTGTGTTCTCCAATATGCATTACTTTGCATTTATCAACATTAAAGTTCATTTGCCATTTTGTTGCCCTGTCTTCTAGTTTTGTGAGATCCTTTTGAAGCTCTTCTCAGTCTGCTTTGGTCTTAACTATCTTGAGTAGTTTAGTATTATCTGCAAATTTTACCACCTCAATATTTACCCTTTTCCAGATCATTTATAAATATAGTGCCACTCCCCCACCAGCTCGACCTGTTCTGTCCTTCTGTAGTACTGTGTCCCATAGATTATCCTCATTCCACTAAATTTCTGTGATGCCTATTGTATCAATAGCCTATTCGAAACAAAACACTCCAGTTCATCCATCTCATTTAGACTTCTAGCATTCGTATACAAGCACTCTAAAGTCTTGTCGCTATTTAGCTATCTGTGGTTACCTGATGTGATTGAATGGGATTCTTTTTCATTTGACAGTTGCTCATCAGATCTTACCTTCCATTCTCTTCTCTGTACTAGGACAGAGAATGTCTATTTATAGACCCTCTCCTAAGGGATGTCTCTGTCCAATCCAAGTGCTTCTTTGCACCTGTTGACTTTCAGGATTCATGTTCAAATGAAGAAGCTTCCCTGCATATCAACAACCTGGAACTTCAAGCTCTTTATGACATCAGCTGAGTCTTTCATGATCACATCAATGACTATAGTTCTGGTTTGTGAGGACCAAGCAAATGGAAAGCTCTGGCACTACCACTGTAAGAAGTCTAGGATTGTGGGAAGCAATCAGACCAGTCTGTCCAACAAATGACAACTCAGATGATAGACCAACTTCAGCCATGTTTGCATAGGACAAAGGCACAGTCTCATATGCTGAATCATGTACATGCATTCAGCCGTAATGCCTGATAACCTGAGACATACATGGTTAGAGTTAATGCTTCAGAACCAGACACAGGCCATGAACTGTCATACTTCATTCTTCAGAAGGGTTTTCAAAATCTGTAACTGAAAGAGCCACAATAAACTCACTGATTTGAGGTGGTACTAATGTCAATTTTCTGCCTAGACACTAAGATGCTGTTTTTTCCTGGAGTTCCCTTAGAGCAGTGGTTCTCAACTCATTTCAGTCCACAGACCACCAGGCCAATCAAAAAATGTTCATGGACCACCTCCAGCACATGTAGCACAGGATGAACGACACAGCAGCCACTCAGTACGATGGCAGCAGCTACAATGACGCTTAGAGCCTCAGACGGAAGTTACTGGCAACACAACACAGTTGCGTCCCAGGTGACGCTATGGATGACGCACCACGTGCTTGTGAACACGGTGTAAAAAAACAGCCTAATGAAGGCGCCTGCTCACGCCATGTGACTGTGGACAATGTTCCTGTGGACCACCGAAAAAGTCACCATGGACCACCAGTTGAGAACTACAGCCTTAGATAAACTTTCAGATGCATGAATCCATATTTTCCCAACACCAAATATTATATTTTCCCCCTAAATCCAAAATAATCCTCCTATGTATGTTTTAGTACTGCGCCACAAACCTATTTTCTGACTACTTGACTATGCAAGGGCCCTTTTTTGGCCAATTCTGTATGGCATAAAAATAAGCATTTTCATAGGCATTTGTTAAAAGCCTGAAAATATCAAGGTAAAACTTGAGACAGAATTATTACCCAAAAAGGAAAGTCTAGAACAGTGATGTTTACTTCGTCGTCAAAACCTGCCTATAACAATTAGAATTAATCACATTTACTGTTTAAAAAATTTCAGATAGCTTTTGCACCATGCTAGTACCAACACCCAAAAAGTTCCTTTAGTGGCTTGTTAGAGAGAAGGATAATCTCATGGTTAATTCATTGCACTAGAACTCAGTCTGCACAAATCATTGCTCTGATACAGACTTACTGTGTGACATTGGGAGAGTTACTTACTCTTTTTGCTTCAAATATAAAGCTATATCCCTTCTCATCTATTTAGAACGTGAGCACTTAGTAGCAACTTTATATCTTAGGCATCTGCACAGGGCCAAGAACAACAGGATCACAATCTGAGGCCTTGTCTACACTAGGCAGTGGATTTATACCGCAGTGATTGATCTACAGACCATCAATTTATTGTCTCTGCTGTAGATGTGATAAATCAATCTCCGTGTCCCTGTTGATGCTAGTACTCCATCAAATCAAGACGAATAACTGGCATCAACAGAGCAGCCCCTACCCTCCTTACCACACGCAAGACGCTGTGGTGAGTTTGTTAACTTCAGCTACACTGTCTGCAAAGTAGATTGATAGGCAGATAAGTGTAGACAAGGCCTGAGTGGGGACCTCTGGATGTTGTTACACTACCACTATAGCCACATCCTCTACCATGGTGTTAACAAAAACTCTTCTTCTCTGAAGCACTGGACAAACAGTTTCTACCAGTAAGGTTTGTGCTGTCACATGAATGTTGTTACAATAAAACACTTCTGCAAAAATCTTCATGGTATCTGAAGTATTTCAATGAAACTATTATAAAAATGGCTGTGTCCTCATAAATGGTTAATTTTACAGCATTCATTGAAGTTGGTATCAACGTTATCAGAGGAACAAGAAATTAACTACTGTACTGTACTTGTAAAATAGATGTGTCAGCATCGCTTTCAACTTAACGGAACTGCTTTAGTAATCAACAGCAAATAAACATCCAAAAAGGTAATATCAACAAGCAGTGCTGCTCATGAAGTTATTTGCTCAGGTTTAATGGTCAGAATGAGAAACTGCTGAAGTACTACCTATAAAACAGAGCTAAGAATTAATTAAGAACATCTTATTCCTGTAACTATACAGTTTTCATTAAAAATTAAATACAGTTGTATCAAAGTGGAAGCATTATCTGGACAAGTATAGGGAACCAAAGGCTTGCATGGATTTGGCCCCTGAGGCTCAGGGCTCCCCTTCAGCATTGGGGAGCCTGTGCCGGTGTTCTAGCCACCTCACTGTTCCCCCTGTGGGGCTGGAGCACAAAAAACCTGGGCCCAACTGATTTTTCTGTACGTCAGTGGCCCAACCCAAAGAAGGTTCCCCCCGTTACCTTATTTTCACTGAAGACAAACCCAGGGTTACACATATATGCTTTTATTAAATGCCACTGTTGAATTAAATGGAAAAGGGATCGAACCTGATCTCACACACACATACATCCGTACATTCATATACAAACCAACTAACCCCATCTTGCTTTTGCTTAAAGTTATCACACTGTTGCTCACATTAAGTTGCTGGCCAGGCAAGTTAAATGTGAGGTGGGGAAGTGGGGGGTTTCTCTTGGTCTGGACCGATGCTTCAATCTTGACAAGACGAGACCTAGAGAATCATGCAAGACTCCTTCAAGTCTATTCGTTTTGTTGGATCAGTTCTTAACATTTTAACATCAGCTTAATCTGGAAGTCATTCTTCTTTGACAATTGACATCAGTTTGTAGGTGCCTCCTGGCCAGTGTTACTTCAAGGCTGTCTTGCTTGTAAAAGGGTGCTTGCTCTTAGCAGTACAAGGCTATCCATAATGTCCTGCATTGATCTGCTTTGTTTTGGGCCTCAATTTATGATACCTTGACACTTCTTCTCTAAACACTCACATTGCAAACACATGCACTCCGCCTCTCCAGGAGCTACACAATCATTTCACACATAGGAAAGGGATATAATTGTCCACACAAAAAATATAAATCTATTTCAATAGAAAGACTAATTCATCATATTATAGTGAAACTTACATTTACATTATACTGAATTGGGCAGAAGCTTTACACAACATCCACCCCTGATCTAGGAGACTGTACAAAAGTCTCATTGCATCTGACAGACAATAACCAGCCTCTGGAAGGGGAGAGCCAACATCAACAACCAGCTTAAAGGACAATCTAGAAAGGAGAGAGGGGGGGAAACAGGCAGTAATGACAACTTCTTACAAGAACATGTTCAATAGCCGTCATGTCTTGTCCTGTCCATATTTGATTTTTGGCAAATTTTAGTAAAAATATCAAATACTTTTACTTGAAAAAGCATAACAGGTTTCTAGAGCAGCATTTTTCAAATGTGGTTACCAGGGGCTTTTCCTAGAGCCAGAGCCTCCTGGAAGTGACTCGCAGGGAGAGGATCAGACAAAGCAGTGGACCCTTCCTTGGGACCATAAGGAAAGCCATAAATATTGGAGGAGCAGACAGCTAGTGCAAGTTTCCCACCTTCCTGGTGGCTCAGGGTCCTGGGATCCCTCCTGGGGTAGTATTAGGGCAGGCTCTGGCCCTGGGCTCTGACCATGGGTCTTCGTGCTCTGAGCTGAGCTGCACAGAGCGAGGGTCTATTTCCCAGCTGCTGGGCTTCAGGTTCACCTGCCCACTACCATCACTCGTCCCCAATGTCACCTCTGGCCCGTCACCCATCCACATCATCATACATGGCCCCACTGCCTCCCTACACCTTCCCATCCAAGGCATAATCTGTACTTTGCCTTGCAAAAAGTGATATTAGTAGGTTTGAAAATATCACTTTTCACTGCCTCCCTGCTAGCTGTGAAAAATGATTAACAAATACACAAATATCACTTTTCACAAAAGTAGACTTAGCAAGTCTACAAGAACATGCAAAGCACCTTCTTTGTTTTTCTATTTTGTTTAGGTCCAGTAAAGAATAGAGACACATATACAATATTATTATGATGTGTGCAAAAAAGACTACATAAATTATGATACGGATGTGGGTTTTGTAAAGGAAAAATTGTCAAAGCAGCCACTAGCAAGAGTTGGTGGCCACTCTCAGGCCACCAAAAATGTTATGAAAAACCTTTCTAGAGTATCCTTCATAAAACCTCCCACAGCACTCAACAGCAAATAAAACCTTTTAAAAAATATTTGTATATATTATTAATAAAAGAGAGACAGATGCAGAGCAACCCATTTCATACCAACAGAAAAACAGCTATGTTTCACATATTCCATGAGTAAAATTGGAGTTCAGGAAATCTGCCAGTTTCAACAAACATCAGGGTTAGTATTTTCATAATATTATCAGTTACGTGATGATGCAGTACAGTACTGTTATAATTACTTAGCCTCAACTTCAAGTGTTTAATCACCACTGTCGCATTAGCGGCTTTACTCAGGAATAAAATGTAAGCAAAGATGACTCATTAGCGGATAAACACTAGTTTCTTTACACTGCACTCAATTATTCACTTTAAAAAAAATTTCTCAGTCTCATCACTTGTACCTATTATTTCTGTTTAGTAGAGTATTTTTGTCATCTTTTCAGAGTAGGTGTTGCCATAGCAATTTTACTGATTGTATTTTATTTTTGGATTTGAATTATAAATACTGGCTCCATCATTTCAATAGACAGAGGAATAGAATCACAATGCAGGACATAGGTATACTTCTGTCACTTCAAAAGGAGAAATATTCCCAAGTGTAATTTTGACTCATATGTGATACAAGCATACTCGAATTACTGTGTTTAATAAAAATAAATCTGATCATCTTCTGACATGTTAAGTGAACTTTTACTTAGTGGGTCTGGCCCACGAAAGCTCATCATCTAATAAACCATCTTGTTAATCTTTTAAGTGCTACATAGTCCTGTATTTTGTTTCAGCTACACCAGACTAACACGGCTACATTTCTATCACTTATCTGTACATGTGTGTCAAGGCATATTAAAAACTTTGTGCAAATGCCAATCTGGTGAAGGACAAGAACAAGAAATTAGGAGAATCAAAGCCTCAGTCTGAAAACATTTTCCATTCAGCAAAGCCAGGACTACAATGATCACCCATAGGTGCAGCACAGCTTTTTCAAATTCAGCAATATCTTTCCTCTATTTGCTATTTCTCAGCACTTGAGAGTCAAAGCTAGAGACAAAGAAAAAAAATATTGGTTCAGATAAAAAAACAATTAAAATGGCTTTTCTATCAAAGCAAGACAATTTTGTTGAAGACGAAAATTAAGTATGATTATTTTTTCCCAGTTTCTTTAAACTATATTGAAAGTTTCAGAAAATAACTTTGTTTTTTTAAAATCTGCCCACTAAAATGTAATTACATTGTTGAGCTTGTTAAAGAAAGAAGCTATTTTCAAAATGAGAGAATCGTTCAGCCTTCCCAGTCAAGTATGTCCCGGCAGTATCTTCAGTCCAAACAGGAGCAAACCTTCCAAAAGAACCAATTCTCTCCAATTCAAGAGAATCAGCAGAAGACTAACTTGCTTGATATCTCATTCTGCCATTCCACATGCATTAGCGAATAGGGATGTTAGAAATCATGTAGCTGAATAGTAATGTAACCACATGAAATCATAGTTGTTACACGACTATTCGATAGTCCCCGGGGGTGGGGTAAGCAACCAGTGTGCTCCTGTCACACTCCTGGGGAGCCCCCTGCCACCTAAGTGCTGCCTCTCTCAGGGGTGGCTGTCGTGAAGCAGCCTCTGTCTGTGGGGAGCTTGTTCCACCAAACAGAAGCTGCTTTGCAGCAGCTTCCCCCCACCGCTGCTGGCTCTGATAGACAGCAGCACAGGAGGGATGAGGGAGGGGCAGCACCGGGAAGCTGGTGGTGGGGGGAACCAGTTTAAAAGCCGGTTTCCCCCAGTACTGGCTCCTGCCTGCTCCCCTCGCCACATCTCTATAGAAGGCAGCAATGGGGATGGGCAGGCGGGTCTGCAGGACCCGGTAAGTGCAGGGAGCTGGCTTGAAAGCCGGCTCCCTGAACATACTGGCTCCAACGTGCCTCCCTCACCGTCCTTGCTGCTACCTTCTCTATCAGATAGAGAGGCAGCAGTGTACAGGGAAGGGGCAGGCAAATCCAGTGCTTGTGGAGAACCCGCTTAAAGCCAGCTCTTCACAGGCACCTGGCTCCCACTTCTCCCTCCTCCACCCACCCCCGCTTTTCTGCCTCAGTAGTCGACAAGATTAAGCAATAAGCCTAGGCTTAATAGTTAATCATGTACTCATCTACATGCTGGCATCCCATTAGCCAATGATATTTAAGTAACCTGGTTGACAGTAATTGTCTTCTTCATATCAGTGGTGCAATTACATACTTTGAAATGTAGCAATAATTAACAAGGCTACGAAGTTTGTCTTTAAAAATACTAAACAAAGACTGGTCTTTCATACGACAGCAAGAGCCTCAATTTTAAAGCCAACTATGCTTTAATAGCCTTAAAACAGAGCATCCTTTCTGATTAGGACTGACATGGTTTACATGGTCTCATGACTTTATGCACTGCAAAGAACCATGCCATGAATCACAATAACTAGGCACTACAAGCAGGGTGCTCCTTAAGATTGTACATTAAATTCCATACATTTCCATTAACTTTGGGATATTCTTATGAGTCACCTTTAAAGGCTGACATTTATCAGTACTCAACTTACCTCATAGTATGTGAGCTACTGCAGTTAATTTCCATTCCAAGTATTGTAAATACAGTGGTTTCTCAGGTACTAGCGAAAAATATAATACTCAGTTTACATTTAAACTGTCAGACAAAAAATGTTTGACACACGTTTTTCACCTTTTTTCATGACTAGCCCCTTAATACAAAAAGCATATATTTTCATAATATATTCATTATTTCTTAAATGCTACTTGTACATCATTTCACAATTATATTGTGGATCTATGACACACCATTCCTCATTTGATACCTCACACGACATTCTTTGATGAACCAGAATATACATATCAGAATCAGAAGATTCCTGTAACCCCTCTGCACCCGTGTGTCAGTTCTCATTAAGAAGTTCTTGGGTCTGTGTTTCCAAAGCAGACTGTGGAAATCACATAGCTAGTTTTTAAGAACAAGTTTGACAAAGTTCTCTCAGGGATGGCCTAGGTTTAATTGGTCCTGCCTCAATCCTGGAGCCTGGACTTGCTTACCTCTCAAGGTCCCGTCCAGCCCTACAGTTATATGAATTGAAGCTCCTGGAATATAACAGCTTTTAAATCATCATTTAAAATTAGTCTGAATGCTTGCCTGATTCCTAGAATGACCAAGTATTCAAATTTTTGTATCATTCAGTGTTTTATCCAATTAAGTAAGGAAAAGCAGATTCAAATCCCAGTTTTGACACTACATTGTTGCATGACCTTGAGTAAGTCATTAAGGTGCTCTATGCATTATCATTCACTACACAGTAAAATAGGATACTGTTTACATACGTCATACAAGCATTCACGAAACAAACTAAGAGAAACATTACAATGGATACCTTATCAACAAAGTTTTTTTAAAAAGAGCTGAACAAGCAAAAAAAAAAGCAAGGGGTGGGGGGTGAGGAAGGAGAGTCTCTCCTGGTATGCATCAAAGGTTTGCTCTACATTGAAAAGGCGAAGACGACATGGTGGAACCTTCACTGAGAAAACAAAAGAACAGAATTTTTGCTTCATAAAAAGGGGATCTCAACCAGGTTTGGTGGAAAACACTGCAAAGGACTTTAAGGAGAACGTAACCTGCTACGTTTAGTCTCTGGAAGCATATTATGACTTTTCATTGCTATTCTTTGATAATAAATGTATTCTTGGTTTCACTACAAATAAATGTAAGTGTTCTGTTGGTCTGCTGGTTCTGAACGGAATCGTACAGGCTGACGTGTAATGATACTTTGGCAGCATTCAGTGGACAAGAGGTTGGACATGAAGGAAATGCTCCAAGAATTCAGGGTTAGTATGTGTAGCTATCACTCACTACCTGTAAAGAGAAAGTAAGATCTGTGAAGGCCAGAAAGGTAGCAATTATGTACAAAGAAGGAATTGTTTTCAAGGAGCTGATCCACAGCAGGTATTGAGAAGACTGTTTTATTGAAGGGCAAGTAGAAGTGAGGTGCCTCACAACCCCAGGTAGCTTACAATAAACTATTCCAGAGTACAAGTTTCCTAGTTAGAATTTGTGATGCTGAGCCAGAGAGGGGTAAAACAACCTAAAAAGCAAACTTTAAATGACATATTAGGATAATACTGAAACAAATAAGACGATTCCTTGCAGACAGTTAGCAAATTCATATTAAATATACTAGAGCCCTTGAAGATAGGCCTGTTTTGCTAGGGAATCACAAGTAGACAGGGGCGGACCGGCCCGGTGGGATACCGGGAATTTCCACACAACCCTCCCTCCCACCTCCACCCTCTCTTCTCCTCCCCCAGCTTGGCCTCTGCCGCCCAGCAACCCCACACTCCACCTCCTGGCCCCCATCTCCTCTCCGCATCCCCAGCCCCTGGATCGCCATCTCCTGTCTGGCTCTCTAAACAATCCCTCCTCCCCCTACTTTCAGGGCCCTGAAATCCGCCCCCCCCACACACACCCCTGCCCAGGAACCCAGCCCCCTTGTGTTCTCAACCCATTTCCCGGGCCTATTTTGATTACCAGTCTGCCCCTGGAAGTAGATACCAATCATACTTGTCTGTGTTTGCTGAACTTCTAATAAGATATAGGTAATGTAAATACCTAGCAATATGAGCTATGAAAGTGTCATGTAAATGTCTGTTCTCACTTTCAGGTAACACTAAAGAAACAAAAGCTTCAGAGGGGTAACCGTGTTAGTCTAAGTGGAAAAACTTAAAAAACAACAATTAGCTGAACTAGAAGTAGGATCTAAGCGGGTTTATGCGCTCTAAAGCAGGGGTTCTCAAACTTTGAGATACCGTGATCCCCCTCTAAGTTGCTCGCGACCTCCAGGGGTTGGGACCCACAGTTTGAGAAACGCGTCTCTACAGTTTTACATTGTTTTATTTGCGAGTGCAGTTATGTAACAAAAACATTTACACTTGTTTCACTTTCACAATAAGCAATTGTACTAACGTATTTGTAGGAGGTGAATTGAAAAAATACTGTATCTTATTTTTACGGTGCTAATATTTGTAAGTGAAGTAAGCATGGTACACTTAGTATACTGTGGTTGTAATTAAAATTATATTTGAAGATGTAGAAAAGAATCCAAATTATTTTAATACATTTCAATTGGTATTCTATTGTTCAACTATGCATTTAGAACTGCAATTCATTTTTAACTGATTGATAGCCCTAGTTGCTATGCTGCATTCTAGTGTACCATAAAGAATTGCAATCTCCAGTGCAATGCAAAACATGCTTCTGACTGTGTATCATTAACATTGTTGCAACTTCATTTAAACAATTTCCTGCCCCATTTGAAAATAAATTATGCATGTCATTGATTTGTTCTTTAGTATTACAGCATTTGTGAGAAAAGTCAGAGGTTTGTTCCTTGTACAACGTTTCATAATTTAACTTTGAGACATGCATGTTTTATCCTGCTACTATTATTCCCACTTGTTTAATCAAGTCATTTTGCTGAACTGTTTCATGTGTAGTAGTATTCTGCTAGTGGACAGATTTTTTTTGTGGCAGTGGTTTGGTATTCTACCAGCCTGTATTAGGACCTAAATTTACCTCTTTTGGAATATTGTTAGGCTAGGACTTAAATGAGAAAAACTCTCTCACAACTATACCACAATCTTCCCTGTTGACCCCAGTTAAACACCAATTACTGAATCTTTGTTCTGCAAAACTATAAGTGTAGGAGGAAGAGGGGAAGACGAAGTTTGGTAGGTTGGGGGGGTGGGGGGGCAAGGAGAGAAAAAACTTACCTGTATTTGCCAGTGGAAACAGGGCATGTTAAAACTATACACCTAGCCCAAGATATGGCACTAGCTATTAAATGAAATTTCCCACAGGCACAGATTTCGAATATTCTCCTGTACTTAGGACAACTTGCAGATTTCTTTGACAAGAGCAGGCCTGGGCAAAATATGGCCCATGGACCACATCCGACCTGACAAGCCACCAGATCCAGCCCAAGGAACTCCAGGCAGGCTCCTCCTGCTTGCCCCATAACCCCACACACTGCTCAGAAACTGCTGCTGAGCCCTGTTTCTGTTTCAAAACTGGAGGTGAGGAGGTAAGCTTCAGAAGCTGCCCCTGCCCCCAGCACAATCCCACTGGCCAGAAACTGTCCAATGGGAGTTGCCTGTTTGAATAACAGGCCTCCAAGAAAAACCATGCCCCCGCTCCTCAATTCAGTTATTCACTGAAGCACATGGCTGGGCAAGCAGGCAAATGTTTTAAGTTCTGCAAGCCTTTAGCTCAGCAGACAGGCAAGCTGGTTTGGCTGCTAAGTCCCCTGGCCAGAGCCTGCTTCTGGCACCCCAACTCCTCCCTTCCCCAACCCTCTCCCCCGCAATCAACAAACCCAAACCCTCTGCTCCCCTCTAGCCCCCATGCCCCTTCCCAGATCTGACACCCTGATCACCTGCCCCAAATCATACTCCCCACCTACCCTAGGTCATATCCCAAACCTCTGCACTCCAGCCACCTGCCATAGGTCACAACCACGTCCTTCACCCAAACTCTCCCCCAGACTCCATTCCCCCTCCTGAACCCCAATGCCTTACCCCAAAGCTCCCTTCTGCACCCCACCTCCATCCCAGACCCTGCATTTCCTCCATCAATATCATGGAAGGGTTCAGTTCTCAACTATTTTCCAAATCTTGGTGTCCCCCCCCCCCCAAAAAAAAAGTTATTGCCCACCCCTGGACAAGAGGCTAAGCAATCCATAGCTTTGCATCATTCGTTCTCTAAAATCTGATAACCTCAGTCACTTCAGACATTTCCAAACACAATTCACAAAGCACTAAACTAAGCACTTATGATCCCAAATCCCTTAATGCAAGATAGTTTTTCTGTAAAGATATTTCTGAGTGCTTTACAATGAGAAATTTAAGAACTGCCATAATCAATCAGCTCAATGCTCTAAGCAGTTCAGTGTTCCATCACATAGTAGACTTGTACCAGTTGCTTCAGAGGAAGATGCAAAGATCCTCATAGTGGACATTTATGAATAACAAACTTATGGGGCAAGTTTCTTTCTAACACCAAACAATTAATGGCTGCCTTATGCACTGAAGCATGAAAATGTATATCCCTTACATATTTTAGCCTACTCTAATTATGGATGTTTTTATGGCCTATATAAGTGTCTAATTATTCTGAGGCTTGATAAGCTCTTGCTTCTTGTGACATGAAGTTCTACAGGTGAGGTGTACATTACATGTTTGGGGACAGAATAAGAGTTCTGGATAAGAGCTGAGAAAACCTCTCACCCAAAGAGGAAACACAAAAGGTGTAGAATCAGCCTCACAAGATAAGACAGAAGATTGCTAATCAGAAATGAAATGGTGAATGCATAGTGTCATTAAAAAAAGCAAACAATGAGGTCTCAACATAATTGTATACACACCCATGGGAGTTACTGCTCGGACATATTAATAAATTCACACTCATCTCTGAAAGTAGTAAGAGCTAGAGATGGGTACATAACACATTTAATTTCCAGTATGGCCAGCAAACCACAAAAATAAATTCAAGTTAGTAAAAGCATTTGGTGCCCAAAGCATTTAATATATGTGTTAAAAAGATATGGAGTCAGCAAAGCAAGCACTGTATCTAGATCTGAGAGGAAAATTTGAATACACATCTCTTACCTCTAATCTCCAGGCTGGACTAAAATTGAGAAGCTAATCATGCATCTATGTAAAGATTTTAGTATTACACAAAAGAAGGAAGTGCTTAGTGTGATAGAAAGTGGACAAGATTTGAGTTTCTTACCTCTCTGCCCAACTGCCATCAGTAAGTTACAGAAGAGAGACCATTTGTATTAAAAACAAAGTCACTCAGGACAGATGAAAGTTTTGAGGATCGGATTTTAAATGATCAGAAAACAAATTCCGTAAATTCTACTAAATTAGGCAACTTACAAACTTTTCAACAGAGGGTGTGTGTGCAAGTGTGGTCACAAAGTGTTTGCTAAATACAGTATAATGAGTGGCTGTCAACAAAAAATACTTTAAAAAGAAAACTGTAGACCACAGGTTCCTCTTTGTCCGAGAAAGTTTCGGAAATAGAAAAAGGAAGGCTGAAATAGTGCTTCAGTCGCAAATGGGTCCAGATTTGAAATGGAGTAAAGTGTATGCTAATTAGTCAAAGAATGGGAGAAAAAACTTGCCAATAATGATAAATGCACAAAACTAAGGTTGGGAAGAGGATATGTTGTGTTGGAATCTACCTCAAAGAATAGAGTAAAAAAGCTTGTTAAATTTCATGGGGCAGGGAGACAAAATACAAACAAATCCCAATTAATTCTGCCATGCCTTCAGACAGATTTAAAATTTACTGTTAATTTATTCTGCAGTATGAAATCAGCATAGTAGCTGACGTCTACAAAAAAGAAGATACGAGTATCTATTAAAACTCAGTGGGCTTCTGGAGAGCCAGAAACTGGTCATCTCTGAGACCAGGAAGATTTTTTTTCCATCCACAAGAGCTAGAAAGTTTGGGAAAGCTGTGGGAAGATAGAATCAATTTAAAAAAAAGATTCTAAGAGATCATAAAAGCTAAGCAGTGCTGCAACAAATATTTTAAAAAAGCAGAAGCAGCATACTATAATCATGATTATATCAGGACTAGGGATGTTAAATATAGATTAATTAACTAATGGAATAGTAGACGGGATTTCCATTTGCCTATTCGATTAGCAGATAAGTACTAGTGCATGTTCTGCCTCTGAAATGTACAAGAGCACCATCTGGCCCCAGACTCCATGCTTCACGTCCCTCTTTGAAATATACAAGAGCCCCAGAGGGTACTCGTGTACATTTCAAAGCAGAAGCACCCGCATGGAGCTTGGGGTCAGCGAAGGTACTCTCAGCTGGCCCTGGGCTCCACATGGGTTTCAATCTTTGAAATGCACAAGAGCTTCTTCTGGGGCTCTTGTACATTTCAAAGAGAAAGCTGCTGTGCACCTGCTCCCTCCCACAGAGCTGAAGCTTGGGGGAACTGGCTTTTAACCTGGCTCCCACCAGCACTACTTCCTTTTCCCCCCTTGCTGCCTCTTTGTGATAGAGGCAACAAGGAGGGGGGAAAGAGGAGGAAGCGACTAGTTAATGAGTTGCTTACATCCCTACTCAAGTCTATGTCCATAATGTAAAGGCTAACAATGTTTTTAACTGTATCTGAACAAATCAATCTGAAGAACCATACAAAGTTTATCTCTAACTTGTAAAATTATACAGTTGGTGTCTACCACAGAGAACAGATACCAAGCAAAATGTGGTGACAGTAAGAGGGTCAGGTGTGGTATCTTAAGGCACTCTTCTCCTCAAAGGACAACAGGAGGATGTAAAATCTGCTCCAGAAATTGAACAGTAGTAAAAAGAAAAGAGCAAGCGAGCAGATACTGACATCTTGTTTGAGATGCTCAAAAATACAGAATAGCAGGCAACCAAAAAAAGGAAGAATTATTAAGTGCTTACATAAGAGGGAAGAATCAATGATCAGAGCTAATGAAGAGGTCATTAGCTATGAGGAAAAGTAAAGTTCCGGAAGCCAGAATTAATTATGAAAGTCCACAGTAACTTAAAGACTGGACAGCAGTTCGTAGTTCTTTTAGAAGCAGGTACGATATTAAAAAGCAAATTTATTCTTTGACATTCTGAAGCAGTCCTGAATTCCTTGCCCAGCCAAAAAATCATCCAGATTGGCAGGCAAACTCAACCGTATCTCTTCTATAGGGGTGGCATGAACAAACTTTGGTTTGATTCACGCTATGAAAACCATTCACATCTTTGTGCAGTACCCCCTTCTCTTTCTTTATTTTTGGGAGGGAGGGAGGGAGAGAATCAAGAGAGTCAGGCCATCAAAAAAGCAAACTAGACAACATTGGCTCCATGTTCCTTGAAGCAGTCCTGCTGTTTTTCCTGTTATTCGGACATTTGCAGACTGCCAAAAACAAGACCTGAAGTTGCTATAACATGCAGCCTCATCTACAATGGGATAGGAAGAAGAGAAATTGGGATAACACTAAAACAGATTAGAAAGTTTCAGAAAATATGAAGAGGAATCATTCAGAAATGGTATCACATATTATAGTACAGGTAAAGTTATTGCAGTGGTTATATTAACTACCAAGGTGACTGATCAATGAGTAAGAACATGAAGTTTCTTGGCACATGTACAATCTTGTAGAATTTAATATAAAATAAAAACTCAGCTGAACTGGGTTTTAACCATGAAAACTCATGATATTATATGTTAGTTTCTAAAGCACCTTATGAGCCTTAGACTCAACAGGACTGCTCGTTTTTAAACCTATTTTATATTAGCTAAAAATGTGTGCACCTAAATATATCCTGGCATGAACAATTGGAGCCAAATTAAATAAACCACAAAAAAAAATAGAAATAGTTAATTTTTGTCTAAAATGAGACTTCAGTCATATTTATTTTACGCATAGAAAAAGATTTATTCCAGCTGTATAAAAATTAGGTTTTTATTATTAAACAGTTCTGCCAGCAATTGATTTGCCAATCAATATTACTGTTTGATCACTGGATGTATTTGTAATGGTATCCTCAAAGATGAATGGCTGTGCAAGAGTTTCACCATACTTTAAGAGAGTGACTTTGCATTTAAAAAGTGATTTAGATTTATAAAGACATCCTGAAATAATTCACTCAGGAATTTTTTCAGGTGTTGCACAAATATATTGCATGGGACATCATCTCACTAATCCAAAAAATGTGACGTCAATTTTCCTTTACCCAAAAGGCTTGCTAAGTGTGGAGGAGTATTTCTGATTGCTTATCAAATGCTTCAGTTCTCAAGAAAGAAAAGGATATGAAAGTCAAAGGCCAGACTATGCATATCTCAAGCACTCAGATCCCACTGCAGTCAATTGAACAGTTAGCTATGCATAAGGCCCCCCCTAAAAAAAAACCATGCACTCTGTTTATGTTGTATACTGAATCATGAAGAGGTCAGTTATACAATACCCGAGTTGTGTCTTCAGGTCATTTAGCATTAGACCTTGGTGTGCTCACTGAACTTCTAAGTGGCAAGAGGAAGTGTGATGATAACCTTGATCCTCTTTGACCTATTTTTACTAGTTTAATGCCAATGTGTATATCTGCACTGTGATAAAAGGCCCACAGCATGGCCGCAGCTGGCCTCAGTCAGTTGACTCAAGCTTGGGCTGCAAAATTCCAGTATATGTTCAGGTTTAGGCTAGAGCTCAGGCTCAGACTCCAGGAACCTGCCCAAGCCATATGTCTACACTGAAATGTTGTAGTCCTGCACCCATGCACCCAAGCCAGCTAACCTAAGCTCTGAGACTTGATGCTTCAAGTTTTTTAAAACCACACTGCAGATATACTCAGTGATTTCATTGACAGTACTTCTGATTTTCCACTATGAGAAAAAAAAATAAAGCTTTAAGTCTTGAACAATTTACTAATCAGCAATGCCTTCAGATTTTCCAGGATTCTGACCATATGCAATTTTCAATACTGTAATTAAAAGTGATTTTCCAAATATCCCACTGTTTCCTTATTTTATTAAGCATACTAGCCATTTAAAGGAAGACAATTCAGGTTTCTATACTTACTGTTCTTTCAGACAAACCTGAACTAACCTAGTTTAATGTACAGAATTTTAATCAAATTAGTCAGTTCTTGCATTATACAGATATAGCTTGGATTTAACATTACTTATTCCTTCAGAAAGGCTTTTAAACAGTCATCTTATTACGGCCAAGGTGGGAACTGATAGTGTCCATCAACTTTCTAGGTATACAGAAGTTTGCTTAACACAGAAAATCAAAATTTCTACTTTATCCATACTTGTTTGTCTTGCCCAATTTCTTCATAATTGAAGCTTTGCATTTTTGGATACATCACAAAACCCAACAGAGAAAAGCAAGAACACGTGTATATGCTATCACTTCAAGCACTAAACCTATGGCTCTTTTAAAGATGCACTCCTGGAAAACATTTGTTTGTACCAAGATGACTACAGATTTTCTATTGAACACTGAAGAGATATTTTATATTTTTATTAATCATCAGTGTTATAAACTCTGCCATGAAGCCTCTAGGGGTTTCATGCCAGTCTTCACGTACCTAGAGAGAGCGATGGACAAGATCAAGGAAGAGGTAGAAGGGATATCGGTGCACAGGATGAGAATTAACAACTTGAGATTCGTGGATGATATAGTTATCATCAAGAAAATGAAGAGAAGCTAGCGAGAATGGTGCAGGTGCTAAGTGAGGAAGGGAAGCGGTATGAACGGATTATGAATATCGATTAAAAAAGACAATGGTATTTGGAGATAAGGAACTAAGAAGGAAGATCAGTGTAGATGAGATTGCACTAGAGAACGTAGAGAAGTTCACGTATTTGGGGAGCAACATGATGTATGATCTAGACTGTAAGAAGGAAATAGCAACTAGAATAGTGAAAGCAAGTGTGAGTTTGAAGGCTATGGATAAGATCTGGAAAAGTAAAGCAATTAGCTTAAGAACGAAGCTGAGCATATTGAAAACGTGTGTATTTAGCAGCATGTTATACAGATGTGAGACACGGGTGATAACGAAAGATTCGAAGAGAAGGATATTGGCATTCGAAAGGAGTCGTTATAGAAAGATCCTGAGAACAGGATGGATGCAGAAGTTCACCAATGAGGAATTATATAAGACGATACAGCCGAAAGAACACCTACTGTAGAAGGTTATACAACGGACGTTATAGCTATTTGGGCATATCTGCAGAATGAATGATGAGCAAAAAGTTAAGACCTTGATATTTGGCATACTGGATGGTTCGAATAGGAGGGGCAGACCCCACAGAGAACGGGTAGGTGATAGAGTAGATTGGTGAGGAGCTAGACTACAGAAACTAAGCCACTCTGCACTGGACAGGGAAAGATGGAAGAAATAGAGACAGGGATCAGACATACCTACTTTAATGGCAGAGGGTAGGGTCTATGTGGGAGTGGCTCCCCAAATTCTTTCTTTCCTCCCTCCACAAAAACCTCCCACATACCCCAAAACAACCCAGTTAAATACTTCCTCCATCCACACCCAATAACCCTCCCAGGGTCCTCCAAAGCAGTTACCCCTCATTTTGCCCCAAGCCTTTACATTACTTTTGAGGGGTGCTAAAAATACATGTCTGTATTGCAGTTTAAACAAATTACTCAAAGTTCTGTATTAATATAACTAGCAAGGAATATACTGTCACAACAACATTTCCTGAATTATTTTGTCTGTATTATTATATAGTTGCCAATAGATATCTGAAATTGCTAAATTAACAGAATGAAACTGGTATGATTATACTGTGTTTTGATAAAATATGAAGAATTCTATAGAATGGTAAAATATTGTATACAACTTTTACATTTTTGACGGAGAATTTCCCTACAAGTAAACTTCAAGAGGTGTTTGGGTTGGGCATGCAAAGGTCTCGCACCCATGTTTTTATAAAAAGGGGGAGGGAGGGAAGAAAGAGGGGAGTTAGTATTAGAAAAATTCTAAACTATACAGAAGTTTCTCATATACAACTGTAACAGATAAAAATAACACATTTTCCCTTTTAGAGTACTTATGGTGTTCCATGTTCTTGAACATAAATTTGAGACTTGTTATTTTCATTGTAATAACTATGCAAACACTATGACTACAGGACTGTAAAGTAAGACATGCACACAGCATAATCATATGCTAAAATATTATCAATAGATTACATAAAGAATATCTTGTTTGTTCTGTAACATGAACACATTGCAACAGGTATATTTAACTAGACACTCTACTACACATGTTTCTTCCTTTGGGGAGTGGATAAAAGAACAAAAAACAGGAGACAGATGGTTAGTCACATGGCTTGATGCACTACTGAAAGCATCAAATAATACAAGGATGAATACAGCATAAAAACCTAAATAGAATAAGAATCTTGTTCACATACAAAATAAATCAACTACCTGAAATGACACGTTACTGCTTATGATGCTATTAAGTAGGGGAAGCTAAACTTCACAATAGCACAGAAAATAATGAATACCAGAAAGATACATCAGCGCCATCAAGGCAAGAGAGAGACTGAAGTGTTCATAAATATATATAAGTTAAGGTCCAGTATGTAACAAAGGAAGTGGCAGTAGATAAGTATAACTTATTTCCTTTATGGATCGTACAATATAAGGTACGTGAGAAGTTAACTTACCCAATCTGATTAACAACTCATTTTATTGAAAAATCTTCAATCAAATCATATTAACAAAACAAAACCAGAATCCTTAATAACACTATTGCCCTAAAGTATCTCAAGAAACTGGGTGTGCATATCTCAGAACACTAGATGTCATCAAGGAAATCATGTCCCAAACACACTTAGGCTGTTACCAAACTCTACAACACCATTTAAATAATCTAAAAACCACAGCTAAAACAACAAAAATCATTACAAGTTGTCTTGAAAATAACCAAGTTGGATTAGTCCAATATTTTAGCCTCCTGAAAAACTTTCATGCTTTCACTTGGAAACTGCAGCGGGGAAAAAAGGACTAAACTTACAAACTATGGTGCAAGCTGCACTAAGGATCCTCTCTATTGGTTGTAAGCAAGCAGAGTTTTCTGTGCCACTCTACAGTTCGGGTGATGGAGAGGACTATGAAACTGACCAGGTTCAGAGCAGCAAAGTCATCCAGAAAGACTACGGAAAGGGAGCACATCTTTATACATTTTCCAGGAAAATGATATTCCTCCTGTTGATAAAGCGTCTTCCGTATTTAGCAACTAACTTTTGCGGATGCCTTGTGCAGTCACCCCCAGCATCACAGTATCGTATTTTTCGCGCTGCCTGAGCGCGGATCCTCACCGAGGCGAGTGTCATCGCTCCCCGACGCCGCCCCCCTAACTCACCCCAACAACCGCGGCGGCCCGAGCTCCGAGGCGGCCCCTGTAGCACCAAGTTCAAGACTGGCCCCGGGCTGGAGAGGCTGGGCTCGGGGACACCCCCCCCCCCTTACAGCCGGTAGCCAAGGCACCGCGAACACAGCCGTGCCCCCCCCCCCACAGGCTGGGCTGAGAGCGCGGTGCCCCGGGGGAGCAGCCTCGACCAGACACCCCGCCTGTCCCTCGCGCGCTCGGTCAGACCGGCAGCCCCCGCCGCGCACCGACAGACACGCAGCAGCCGCTCGGCTCTGCCGGGACTTCAGGCCTGCGCGGGCCCCGGCCCCGCTTACCGGGCCCGTCGCTCTCCCCGCGCGGCGCCGGCCGCCCCGCTCTTATCCCTGTGACAGCGGCCGGCCGCCCATACCCGGATCCGGCCTCCTCCTGCCACCGGGTCCGGAGCCGCCGCCGCCGCCTCCTCCCGCTCCCGTCACCCGGGAAACGCGGAGCCCGCCCCTCAGCCTCCCCGCCCAGGCGACGCGCCGGACGCCAATCCGCGGCGCCGGCTTCCCCAACGGGAGATCACGTGTGCCCCGCCGGCCAATGGGAAACAAAGCCCTGGGCGTGACTGGAGCCAGGGGATTCTGTGGGCGGGGCTCTCCCCCTTACGCAAACGCCAGCTCCGCCCACTTTCCACAGGTCACGCCCACTGCTCCTCCCCCGCGCCTGGCCGCTCTCCCACGCTGGAGTCGCTGGTGGGAACAAGGGGATTCCGGGGCTAGGCGGCCCGGTGAAGCAGTTTCACTCTGGGAGGTTTGCTGGGGAAACGGGCCTGGTTTACACTTCCACGTTTCTGCAGGAAACCCGTTCCGGTTTGGCTAGTGATTTTTTTTGGTGGCATTATACCAATGCAAGTGCCACGGTAGGTGCGTGAGCAAACCAGCTAGTTTGAGATAGCTCAGAGAGGGCTACTTGCTATCATCAACCCTCTTCCGCTGTTCTCTTGCAAAAAATCTTAATAAGAGGCAAAGCTGTACCTGTGGCCCCGCTGAAAAATTAGTCAGCTGTGTTTCCCTGATGATATTGTCGCTAGTAAGAATGGCACTGCAAAAAGAGACGAGCTAAAGATGTCACAAAGAAAGACAATGGTGGCAGCAAGATGTGTTGAGAAGGCAGAGATGTTTCTATCATAAGAACGGCCATACTGGCTCAGCCCAAAGGTCCATCTAACCCAGTATCTTATCTTCCAACAGTGGCCGATGCCAGATGCCCCAGAGGGAGTGAACAGAACAGGTAATCACCAAGTGATCCCTCTCCTGTCATCCATTTCCAGCTTCTCACAAACAGAGGCTAGAGACCATGTCTACCAAATCTGAGGAAGTGGGTCTGGCCCACAAAAGCTCATCATCTAATAAACCATCTTGTTAGTCTTTAAAGTGCTACATTGTCCTGCATTTTGCTTCAGCTACCCCAGACTAACACGGCTACATCTCTATCACAAATCTGAGGTAGTACTGGAATGGGTTCAGCAGTTCAAACCTAGGTAGGATGACTATAGGAGATACTAAATATCACTTAGGAATCCAACATAGAATTGGACTAACAGTTGCTGCCCTAGAAAAACTCAGAGACAGCTGGAGAAATAAAGGTATTTCCATGAAGTGTTAAATAAAATTGTCTCTTGTTTTTAGCATCTTGCTATATGCACTTAAGACATGGATGCTAAGGAAACAGGACCTTAAGAGACTTTGTGCCTTCTAACTGAAATGCTACAGGCAATTGCAGGATGTTAGCTATACTGTACATATGACTAACAAGAAAGTAATTGTCTAGATCAGTGATTCCCAACCTTTTTCCCCATGGAGGAACCCCTAAAATAATTTTTCATATCCCGAGGAACCCCTACCAATGAAAACATTTTCTTGGCCAGAAAAAGTTGAGAGCGGGGAGCGCAATTCAATTACTGCTAAATTATTGTCAAGAAAATTTATTTGTAAAGAATTGTTTTATATCTATATATATATATCTATCAGCTTACATTGTAAGAACACATTTTAAAATTTATTTATTCCATGATTTCTCACGGAACCCTTGACGATGGTCTGAGGAATCTAGATCAGTGCGGAAACACTGATCTAGATTTACAGGAATGATACCTAATATCAAGATAATCAGGCAAAGAAAACTTGAGTTTGTAGGACATGTGGATCCGATGAACAGAGGAAGATTGCCAAAGAAAGTGTTGCATGGATAGATGATGGGGAATGGGGTACCCCCAGCAACTATGTTTCCACTTGAAAGCCAACTTCCTGTGTGTGCTGGCTCCCGCCTCCCCACCCCCGCTTTCTGCCTCTGATATAGTCGTGGTAGGAGGGAGTAAGAGTGGGGGAGTGTGTGTAGTCATTTGGATTAACTGATAAAACCAGGTTTATCTGTTAATTTTTTAAATGACTATATGATAACATCCCTATAAGGGATTGAGGGAATTGCTTAATTATGCTAATACAGCTTTCCTGGCAATTCTAAGTGTAAACAAACCTTTTGTCTAGTGGGGGGAAGGGACCTTTTTTGGGTCGGGGGCTGCTGACCTACAGAAAAATCAGGAGCCGGGGACTGTGGGGGGTGGGGAGAGTGCCATCATGGGCTCCCCAATGCTGGGGGAGGCCCTAAGCCTCAGGGGCCCCATCTGGTCTCCAGGCCTTTGGTTCCCCACCCATGGTCTAGCAGATTGGTAAAAAAATCTTCCTCTGACCCCTTAAGAGCACTACAAGAATTGTTTCAGAAACTAATTCCCTTTCCAAGAGTTCTGAGGGTTCATTACACTAACAACAGTGGGAATCCAAAAAGAGCAACACCATGGGTCTGTAAAGTTGAAATCAGCAAGAAGGCCAAGGGGATTCAAAATGCGACAATGTTGCAGCCACACATATTCTGTGCAGATAATGATACAAGCGTGTCAGAACGAGAAACGTTCTATAACTAGGTACAAATATAAATTCTGTGTGGGAGGAGATGAATCACTGAGCAAACAGCAGGGATGCAGCCAGACTGATGACTTTGGTTGACCTGTATAAATTTCACATGTCACTAGTTGATCAGTACAATATGGAAACGCAAAAAAGAGGGGGGAAAAGTGATACAATGGGATGAACTGTAGATGTGAATTTAAATAGAGTAATTTTAGACAGAATTTAAGGAAACAAAGTATAAGAGATGCAGCGCTCCCTTTTGTATAATATACCATCTACTGGATTCCTTAAACTGTATGGTACACCTACTTAAACTCTCATTAAACTCTAGAATCTGTACTTGATTCTCATTTACACAACTCCCCAGACAGCATAGTACTGGTTTCCTGAAAAGGAAAAGAAAAGTAAGGATTGGACCTACCGCAGGACTGGGAGGAGGGATAGGGCTGGAGAGTAAACGGCAGTGCAGTTGGTGGCGGGAGGGTGGATGGTGCCTCCTGTGTTATCAGGCTCCCATCCGAAGGGCAGGAGGCAGCATGCATGCAGCTGGTTGCAAAAGTGAGCCCCGGACAAGAGTCACCTGATGAAAAGTCCCAGGCCCACTATGGTCCTGATCCTTACTTTTCCTTTCCTCCACCTTCCACGGGCTTCCTACAGTACCATGGTGGACCCCAGGGTTCTGCAGACCACAGGTTGGGAACCACTGGGCTAACAAGATAAAAGCCAACTGGAGAAAAGGCAATTTGTTGTTTTCAACGCCCCCCCCCCCCCCCAGTCTTCATTACAAGCAGCTAATCTGTGAACATGACAAACTTCTTTGTCTTCACTGGGGTTTTTACTCAGGCTAGTTAACCCTAACTCGAGTTAAAACATGGTGACGTTTGCTTCATCAGTCAAATCAAACACTCAGTATTCCCACTATCAGAAACTTGTCCTCTCACTTAAAACATGTCTACACTACAAAATGAAGTTGACCCAGTTAACATCAGCACACAGCCACTGCAGTAATTACTTTGCTTATACATGTCCACACTTTGCTCCTTGTGTTGAGAGAGCACATCTTCATCAGGAGCACTTGTATTGATTGTACTGTCAGCATGGGATGTCATGGGATGGCTTCTGAAAGCCTGCAACAGTCAGTGTAAACAGCTGCATCAATCTAACTATATCAACATTGATTCTACATGGAGGAGGAGTTAAGTTAGCAGAGAAGAGCAGTTACATTGACAGCAGGGAATTTTAGTGTGGACACATACTTGGGTCAATGTAAGATCCCTTCTTGGGGGCATTTGTCTCTCTCCAGCATGTAGAGTTGTCTACACTCAAACTGTTGCAACTGCACTGTTATAACACTTCAGTATAGATATTCACAACAGCGAGCAGAGGGGTTCTTCGGTTCCTAACCCACCTTCCCCAAAGGTGATAAATAGGTAATGGAAGAATTCTTCCATCAACTGAGTGCTGTTTGCAGTGGGGGTTAGGTCACTAACTGTATTGCTTAGGATCATGGATTTTTTTACACCCAAGAGATGTAGCTGAGTCAACTTAACTTTTTAGTATAGACCTGGCCTAAGTTTTCCTCCTCTACAAGAACAGGCTCTTTATTTAAAGATTGTGTTGATCTAGAAGAGACAGTCTCTGAATGTCCATCATTGCCATAAGTGGCTAACTTTTTTGGAGAGGGGATATTTCCTTGGCTTTTGCACAGATTTCAGTTTCCCCTCTGGACTTGTAGTCCAGTCTGCTTAAGCACTTCAGCCTAGATCTGGAATGATAAATATTAGAAACTTTTGGTTGTAAATTGCAGAGCTGTGCTATGGAGCATTTACTGCAAAACAGCATTTTGTCTTCCACAAAAATGATAATGCCTTTTATATATATTTAGAGAAAAGTGGATGTACTTTCAGTCGGGGGACCAAATATCTACATGAATAAAATAATATTGAGCAGAGTATTATGAATAAATTATCAAACCAATGTAGCTTCTTTTACTATCCAGGAATCTGTAACAAGTTGATTTTGCCTTAAATACATACATTACATTTTGTTAATTTTCCATCACTATGGATAAAATAGTCGGGGTGAACACATTTCTGCCTCTGCAAATTATTCTATTTGCTTTTCTAATGTGTGATTGGTCACCTAAGTAACACAGTATTGTTTCTATTCCCTCACTAGATGACTCTAGCATTTTAAGCTGAAGAATAATGAAGGATCTCTCTCTATATAAACACAAACTTTTCCTGTGGGATGACAGAGTGACATCACGTGTCACTTTGTGTCCTGTAGCCCCTCCCTCCGCTCTCAGCCATGTGTCCTTCTTGTTCCCCCATGGAGCCGCAAGCCTCCCAGCCACCTCCTCCCCTGTGCTTGGGGGGAGCTGGGGGAGCCACAAGCCATGCAGCCTTCCTCCCACCATGCTCGGGGGGGGGGGGGGGCAGCCTAACCCCCTGAAGGCCAGAGGGAGAGAACCAGGCCTGCCACACCATGGCTTCAGCCTGGCCCAACTCCCCAGTGACCTCAGGGACAGAGCTGAACCTGGCGAAACCAGGGTGGTGGTGGGGGGAAGGGTCTAAGGCTGGTCTGGCTTCGCCTCCTCCCTAGCAGCCAGGGGGAAGAGAGCCAGGGCTGCTGAGGCTGGGGGGCAGAGTCAGGGCTGGCGTGGCGGGGCGGGGGGGGGAAAGGAGAAGGGGCCTGGGCTGGTGCAGCCACAGCCCTCCCCTCCCCGGTGGCTGGGAGGGGAGCCAGGGTTGCCTACCTCCCATGAGAGGAGGGTTGGTGAGCCTAGCGAGCATGGGGCTCAGCCCCCTAGTATAAATAAGTAAATAAATAAGACACTGCATTGAATTTCTGGGTGAATAATCTTCAGTTCTGAAACACATGAAATATCCAGGTTTTGTGAACATTTTCACGATTAGAAGGACAATCATTGAAACACTTGTAAATAGGAAATCGTTTATCTCTATACACACAACATTTATTCACCAAAATATTAAACATCAGTAACACTTCATCATACTTGACTTTTATCTCTTCAAAGTGGTGTGAAGTGATGGTGTGAGTTAAACAGCAGGGGCTCGTCTACATTGGCCCCTTTTCCGGAAGGGGCATGTTAATTTCAGAGATCGTAATAGGGAAATCCGCGGGGGATTTAAATATCCCCCGCGGCATTTAAATAAAAATCTCCGCCGCTTTTTTCCGGCTTTTAGAAAAGCCGGAAAAGAGCGTCTAGACTGGCCCCGATCCTCCGGAAAAAGTGCCCTTTTCCGGAGGGTCTTATTCCTACTTCAAAGCCGGAAAAAAGCGGCGGACATTTTTATTTAAATGCCGCGGGGGATATTTAAATCCCCGCGGATTTCCCTACGACGACTCGTGAAATTTACATGCCCCTTCCGGAAGAGGGGCCAGTGTAGACGTAGCCCAGATGTCAGCTGGTGAGAAAATAGGTGTAACTCAAGTTTACTTATATCCAGAAGGAAGACTTCAGCAGTGTTGTATAGCCTTTTCTCTACCACAGAGCAGCCAGAATGCTCTCCTGAAATAAACCCGCAGCACAGAGGGCCTTGCCCTGAGCCTGCTTGGTGCCTTCCTCCGATGTAGGAAGTATTGAAGTAACACTGGTAAGGTGTGATGTTATTGGATTCTGAGATGAACATACAAAATATAGTTGCAACCACGGTTACATGTTTTCATCAAATCTTGTGCAGAGTGGGCCAAATGAGGTGTCAATAGAAAGCTGATGATTCACCGGTTCTATTTATACTGCTTGTATAAATGTATCAGTTTTGTATTTGAAGTTGAGTGTTGACTATGTACTTGTATTTCAAACGTTTGCTTCGGGGAAATATCAACAGGATTCACCCACCTATTGTGAAAGGGTTGCTAGTCAAGAATACTTGACTGACAGTGGACCTGACGTGGTGCCAGTACACATCCGAGAAACTTTGCAGTGAACATTCAGACCAGCATGTAAGCGATGGCTGCTTACCTAACAAGGACTGAGTCATGAATGGACTGGTGACTTGTTCATGTGACAAACTCCATCTGGGGTTTACCTCCATACAAGGAGAACAATGGAATTCCCTCCACATGGACAAGAGTATAAAGAGGGCGCTGGAAGTTTCTCTGTCCTCATCTTCATTCTGGTCATCAGTCATGTCTTAATTCCTGTCTTCACTCCAGCTCATCACTTTAGGAGCATCTTTGCTATGAACTGAGTCAGGGAGGACTCATGACCCATCCTAACAAAGAATGTATTCCAGAGATTTGTAAAACAGATTATTCCATCTCTGCTACAAGCCTGCACTAGGGACTTTGTAGTTGGTATATGTAATTTGTTTCCTTTAACAGTTTTACTTCATTCTTTTCTTTCTTTCATTAATAAATCTTTGGATTCTGAAGGATTTGCATATCATGTTGTTTTGGGTAAGATCTAAGGTATAAATGGACCTGGGAATGTGGCTGGTCCTTTGGAATCAGAAGAACACATTCAGATTTAATGAGATTGGTTTTCATAATTTCTCATCTGTGTAAAGTGTGATACTGGTTGTGTCACAGGAGATGCTGTCACAGAAGATGGCTTATGTGACTTCTTGCTGGCCAGTGTGATCAATGGAAGTGCCCACTGAGACTGGTTTGGTGTGCCTTATAGAGGAGTAAGTAACCCAGTAAGTATTGTAAGTAACTTACAGGTTTCATTGTCTTTAAGCAATTTGTCCTGATTTGACCTCTCTGTAGCATGCCCAGAAACCTGTTATATTACATAAGAAAACAACAGAAGGCAGCATGATTGGGGCATCCGTCTGCTGGGACTAGTCTCTTGCCGTCACAATGTTTATGGGGGCCTATGTAGCTAGTATAAATCTTGAGAGGTTTCTCAGGCCTGGTCTAACCTGCACCAGCAAGCCAATTCCATGTCCCACTGCCCCAACTGTGTGAGGGTAATAGAGACATTTCACCATTCACCCCTTACACCTCAGCAGTCCTAAGATAAGAGAAAGACTTTGCCTTCACCCTTGGTCCCCCTACAAGTTTCTGCACCAGCCCAAGGGGAATTTGGATCAAAGGGAGAAGAATGATGCAAAGAAAGCTGGAGCATGTGAGAAAAAAAGCAAGCCAGTCCTATTTATCAATTGGTAGTGCTTCACCTGCTGAAGCTGCAAGGTGCACAGGGTTGGTGTGTCTCCAGATACAAACAGCATGTTCATGCAAAGCAGAAACCATATCACCATCCATTTATCTTTTGGAAGGGTTGCTTCGTCCAGATTAACATCACTGGTGTGGTCTGTAACCCTGTTACAGACTCTGAATATGCAATATAAGATAGAACACTATGCATGTAAAGCACTCTTTTCTGCAGTTCCTGCAATAGTCTTTAGTCTGAACCTTTCTGAAAGCATTACATAAACTCCCTTAATGCTTATTTTATTATGTTTCCTTTGGTTAGCTATTAATTTAACACTTTAATGCGGCTTTACTAAAAGAAAATAATGTTAGCTTGAGGCAGGAGAGAAGGGAGCTGCATTTCTGGTTTTACATAACTAACTCAGTAAGAGCCTCATCCTTGTATTAGTTGCATTAAATAATTCAGTTGAACGGCTGATGCCATTTCGGTGCTAGTTTTGTTATATACGAAAGACAATTCATCCTTTTAATACTGCAGACAAGCACTCAGCAAACAGCATTGCAGTTTTGTAGAAGAACACACACTTACAAATCCACACACTTGCTTCCCAAAAATCTCCGTCAGCCAAATCCTCCCATTTTCTGCATAGGAGACAGATTCTGCTCTGTTTCACCACTGTAAATCTATAGGTTTCAACAGAGTTGCTATGGATCTCCAGTGATATGAATTTATTAGTCTTCTGTAGCCTCTGACCTATCTCATACCTTCCTAACCCTTCTGCACTTCTTCTCTGCAAACAACTCAAGCCCTTCTCCCACCTACTTAACCTTTATGAGAAATTGCTAAACAAATGCCTGATAATCCAGCTGCAGAACACTCCAGCAACCCTGATTCCCAGCCAAATGCTCCAGCCACCTTCTATCAGCCTAATCATCCAGCAACTTCCACCCCCCTCCTCAACTTCCCAGTTTCTAGACATCCTGTCCAAATTGAAATTAGATATTCTAAGGGATAAAACAGCTTTAAGACTCTGCGTCCCACCTGGTTTCCTTATGGTACTGGATTTCAAAAGTCAGATGGATGTTGCCACAGCGTTATATGGACATCTTCTGGGTATCCCTCTATAGTATTGGACACAGACCCATTTACACTGATGCTGCATCTGCACAACTTGCTGCAGTGATGCTTCAGATTTTCTAGTATGCTATTAGAAGAGATCACAGTTGGAGTGCTGGGAAGTACTGGCTCATTTTCAGCTTAGTACAGGCAGTATTATCCTGCAGAGTGGTTCGTTTGAAAAAAAAAAAAAAAGTTTGTGCTGCTCTGACTGCAGCACTACTGAAAAGAAAAGAAAATCCCTCAATCATCTGTTATCTATATGGTGCAACAGTATGAGTAAACAACGCAGATAGCTAGAAAGATTGCACGGTATGGTGCAAGAGACTAATAGCTTCCTAATGTGCAATATAATGAAGCAAGTCTGGTAAACTGTTGTACATATGCAGATGAAAGGAGGGAACCAACTACAACAGTTTAAACTTCGCAGGGCAAAAATAATCAGCACTGAGGGTTTCATTATGAACTAAGTACTCTGGTCAGATTTTCCAAAAGCCTCAATAAGTAAATCTGGGCTGAGTTTCAAGCAAACAAGGACTCCGTCCTGCCCCCCCTCTTTTTTTTAAATGCAAAACCAGGTACACAGTGCCACTTACATGCGGATAGTGACAAAAAAATTAGTTGATCAAAACTGCAGCAGCAATTTTGCACGTACAATTTTGAATCTCAATCATTTTAACATTTTCTTTGTAATTTGTAATTTCATAGATCAACTCCAGAAGAACAATAAAGTTATATTTTTTATAAACATTGCCCTTAAACATTTGTATTTAAACTGCATTGCAGCTATCACTCGATACAATTCACCACATTCACAAGCTGGTTGAGTCTCTATTTCTTTCACACTATGTCACATAGAGTCTGGGCAGCCCGTCCATTTAGGCGAACTAGGCGGTTGCCTAGGGCGCCAAATGGTGCAGTATCATTGAGGGGTTTGGAGGTGGGGGCGCTGATTGCATGGTTTCTCTAAGGCACCAGTTGCAGCTAGTCCAGGGCCACCCCTGCACAGAGTATGACCTATTACTTATTGTGTGAGGATTACTGCGGTTCCATCTGGCATTAACTTCAGACAGCTATCCCAGTTCATTGTCAGATAATAGTAGGAGCTGAGATCTCAATTATTAATTAAAATGATGAGTCATTTGGTGTTTAGTCAATTTGTTTTAGAATTCCTAAGTTGGTACTGTACTATTTTTCATCATCCAATGTATTTCATTACAGGGGGAACAAAATAGTTCTCAAATAGTTAACCTTTACCGTGCACATAATTTAATCTGTCTCTCTCCAGATTTATGTAATTTGGAAAAGATTGCATTAGCCATTGCAAATGTGGGCATGCAGAATCACATAATCAAAATCATATTGTTCAGAAAGAAAAGAGTTCACCCTTTTCCAGAGTTTTCAGAAAGCTGCAGCTTTATGCATTTTGCTTGGTCATTTTATGTCCTTGTCCCTGACCCTGCCTCTGATATATAGATCCTGCAAGCGATTCTGGGACGCAGAAGTTTTAGTCTTTTATTCTGTGTCAGAACTGCACTAACTCATCCCGCTTGGACTGAAACCATCATCAAATGTTGCCTCTAATGCTTCTGAGATCAGGAACTGCCGCCTCCATATTCCCAGCACTGGTTTAGGCAGTGATAAAAATGGCACACTCTGAATTGTTACAAGCTAAAATAAGCAAACTTTTTTTTTCCACTCTTCAAAAGACTGATGTAGAAGAGTACAAGACACTAGCCAATAATAAATGGTAGATTGACACTAATCTATCATCAACACAAGTCAATATCTCATCACCCTTTAAATGATTCTAATCTATATCCTGACAGACTGATGCTGTTCCGTATCAAAATTTTAGAGCATAACAATAATTTCTCTCCAGAGAGCTCAATTTCTTTTGTGTCAATTTAATACTCTCCATAAAAGATGTGAACACAGACTGTCGCTCCCAAATCTGACAAAGGCCAAGTTTGCAGTGAAAGCAGTACACTCAGTCCTCTGCCTCATTGCACACTTGAACAACCTCCCTCTGGACATTGCTTGGCATTTTTTCATAACCTGGGATATAATAAGAAAAATATAATGCAGTTGAGTCACAATTGAAAGTTGGAATTTCAGTGTGTTAGCCAAAGCGAATACTCATGGTCAAGGCAGGAGTGCATTTCTAAAAGAGGAAGCTAACGAACGTCTCTTTCCCAACCCTCTCCTGTCCTGAAATCCAAAGGAAGCCCTGGGGTATTGGTTCTAAATACTGAAATACTTTCCAGTGAAGAAATTAAATTTCACTTTTCCATTTTGTGTGTGTGTGTGGTTGCTAATGGGAAGAAGGATTGTCTTTTAGTTGTGGTCCCAGACTAGAAGTGAGGAGAGCTACATTTGACTGTGGGTTCTGTCAACAACTTCCTGTCTGACCTCGGCTGCTGTTTGTTCCTCTGTAAAATGTAAATAATACTCTTTACCTACGTCACAAAATGTAGTGAGATTTGAGATTTCACTTATATGGTGAAATGCTTTAAGATCCTAATTCGTAGCTTCAAGTCCTTTCTGTGGCTTTCCCCATGGTATTCTGCTAGACATTTCACAACAATACCATGTTGGTCAGGAAAGAAATGCATACAGCGCAAAACCAAGAGTCAGACATATAATACATTAGCAACAGTAAAGAAAGTGAAAGCCTGAGTTTCTATTGCTCTGGAGCAGAAGTTCAAGAAAAATCAATCTATGAAAATATTATCCCTGAAGTTCTACTTCCAAGACGAGTTTTGACATATGTTGTGTGTACAGGGTCAAGTTCTGGCTACTGTTAGGAAAGTGGCACAAATAAGGACTTGCTCCAGAGCCCCTTGAAATCTATTGGAGTCTTTGAAATGTGATGTAGTGTAATAGAAATCTGTGTGTGTGCATGGCAGGCTGGTGTCAGAAAGCCCTAGGAACCCTGACTTGGTCTGTACAGACACACATGCACATACAAACTGTGCCAAAATTCCTCCTGGACTCAACTTCTTATGCAGGCATGGAACACTTGGAGAAGGCATAAATGAGGTAGCTAACTTTGCCATATACTCTTGCTACTGTTTTGGGGAATGTATATATGTGCACTGCTGTCCAACAGTTAGTTCTTAGACTTGTAAAGGAATGTATGTTCCAATACAAGATTTTTCCCTTGCTGTTAACCCATATCAAATGTCCAGTTACAGATTCAGTGAAATAATGCTTGTTAACAAATATCATTTCCATACAAGTTACAGCTATGCTTCGTTGTGCAAGTTTTCAGTGATGCTTATAATATGAAGATATACCTATTTCTTAGAACTGGAAAGGACCTTGAGAGATCATCAAGTCCAGTTCCTTGTCCTTACCGCAGGACCAAGTATCATCCCTGACAGATTTACCCCAGATCTCTAAATAGCCCCAACAAGGATTGAGCTCACAACTCTGGGTTTAGCAGGCCAATGCTCAAACCACTGAACTATCCCCCACCACTTACATGAAACTGCCCTACTATCATTTCAAAAGAAGGATCCTACATGTGTTTTAATTCTTTTTTTCCCTATAATGTTTATGTACTGTGAGCTAAGTTATGCGCTTTCATGTATTCTCACAAAAGACAGAAGCCAATGAAATTATGCTGGACAAGACCAGAATTTGAATATCCAGGTCGAGTTAGATGTAGAAGAACTCCAGCTAAAAGAACTTAGCATAGATGCCACAAACATAGTGCTGATCTTGCAATGAACTCCGAGGAGGCAGATCCTGTTGTAGTTAGTGAGACTCCATGCAGGCCCATGTGTGAGAAGCTCAATCTATGATCAGGGCCATAGAGAGCAATTGCACTTCACAGATATATGAAGGTCAGAAGCATTTGAAAGATATCTTATCAATCAATGGCTGTTCTGCAAGTTACATGGTAATGCCATGTATTTTTTTGCTTCTGTGACTTTTGCTAGCAGTTTCTCTATTATTATTTACATTGTGGCCTTTAAGTCCAACCAGTTCAGGGCCCTGTTGTGCTAAGTGCTGTGCAAATATGAGTCCCTGCCCCAAAACAGCTTACAAATCTAATGTCAGGGGAAAACATTATACTGTGCTCCTATTTTGCCAGTAGCATGAATTATGACTGAGCTCACATGTGACAATTCATCATTCTATGAGAAATTTCATCATAAGCTGCAATATAGCAAATGAGCAAAGCAGTCCAAACTAGGCCAAAGAAGCAAGAATAACAGGCCACTTGAAGAAGCAGTGCTAGCCAGGAGGGTGGCAAGCTAGGAAGCAAATTCAGGCAGCCTAAAGCAGTTGGAAACTTCTGAGCAGGCTGGCTGTGGCAGGAAATTAATTTAAAAAAAAAAGCAGTGAATGAATCACTTGATGCTCTGATTAAGAGGCATGAGACTCTGTATCATGTGATGGTTAAAGCTGCATGCTCTGGCCTTGAAGATATTATTTGGTACACAAGCAATATGAATGGACAGATGGTATTCATAAACCAGATTACAATTTCAAGTAGAAACAGGTCAAACCAAGTCAGTTACAAACAGTGTTCAAAAATTTAAAGATAGAAATTGTTTTATAATTTTGTAAATACTTTATATTTAAACTAACATGCATGTTTGCAGCTCTTTAACAGTTACATCTTTTTGTGTGAAAGAGTAACAATTGGTGTCTGTTTCCACTTCTTATTAGTCACATATATTTGTGAATTTCCAGCATGAAAAACTCCACCAGTGGATATAAAAATACCAATTAACAGTGTGGGCCAAAATAATATTTATAGAGCACTCCCATGACCTATAGTCACTGAGTAATCAACATAATGCAGTATATAAAATGGGACAAATATTGCAAACAAAACAGTTCACTAATAGCACAGGGAATGGGACCAGAGAAATGCCCTTCTCTCTGACTGACCTAGACTTATCACCCCACAGCAAATAAAACCAGTCCCTGGAAGGATGACTGCTACTTTGAGTAAAATGGATTAAAATGCATTGTATGAACAGACCAGGGGGCGGCTTACCTATCCAGGAGGAATAGAAATCATTAATCTCTGTGGTTATGTATGAAAGGCCCAACATTGTCCCAATGGAACCTGTTTTGAAGTGTCAATTCAAGGGGTTGGCTCTGGCCCACACAGCTCATTCAATCTCCACAGCTGTCACAGTCAGGAAGGAACCTATCCTAGCCACAGGGATGTTGAAACAGGCCCGGATGTCTGACAACTGAGCAGCCAATCAAGGTTGCTACAGGAAACAGCACAGCTCTCTCCCATTCAGAAGCTAAGAGGAGTTTTTAGGTAGGGGTTGGAAATCGGAAGAGGGAGCACCTGACAGTCTCATAGGCAGGAAACAAAGAGAAGGGAACTCACAGGGCTCAGCAGCTCAGGATGGTGCCACTCCCTCCTCCCCACTGTGAAAAGTGAGTCAGCCCCTCTCTGCAACTCCTTCCTCCATCTGTACAGCACCAGACCTGGAAAGAGGAAAAAGTGGGAAATAAACTCCTGGAACTGCTTTCCCCTTCCCTCACCTGTCCCTAAGGCCTGGGAAGGGAAATAAGAGGACTGTAACTGTCCCATCAAGTCTGGAAGATGGAGCTGATGAACAACAAACTGCAGGAGGAGTGGAAGTGCACTGCAGTGCAAGAGGCAGGTGTGGGGAGTGGGGATACACACCGTTAATTATAATTTGGAGGAGAAGCTAGAAGCTCTGTGTCAAACAGCATTTTATACAAATCTTTGTAATTAGATCACAGCTGGGTCTCCCGCAGCAGGAGCAAAAAAAAAAAAAAAAAAAAAAAAGAAAGACAACCAATCAGCCCTTACTGCACAGGGGAACTGTCACATACACTGAGGCTATGTCTACATTGGCATGATCTTGCGCAAACACTCTTTAACGCAAGAGTTCTTGCGTTAAAGTATTTGCGCAAGAGAGCGTCTACACTGGCGTATGCCTTTGCACAAGAGCATCGGTGCCAGTGTAGACGTTCTCTGGCGCAAGAAAGCTCTGATGGCCATTTTAGCCATCGGGCTTTTTTGAGCAAGAAATTCGTGTTGCCTGTCTACACTGGCCTCTTGCGCAAGAACAGTTGCGCAAAAGGGCTTATTCCTGAGCGGGAGCATCATAGTTCTTGCACAAGAAGCCCTGATTTCACACATTAGTACGTCTGTGTTCTTGCGCAAGAACTCCCCGCCAATGTAGACAGGCAGCATGTTTTTGCGCAAAAGCGGCCGCTTTGGCGCAAGATCGTGCCAATATAGACACAGCCTGAAGGTGGGTATGGGGAGTTTAAAAAACAAACAATATACCACAATAATTCCACAAAATAATATTTGGTCAAAATACTAAGGTATTTGAAAAGAAATCTCATGGTTTTTGAACTTTGGGGGCTGGGAGTACTGAGACCAGTGCATGCACAAGTTCCACCCTCCAGCCAGCTTAGTGCCATTCTTCATGAAATCCCAGCAGCAGAGTTTGACAACTTTGACCCAGTCATACTCCCATTGAAGCAAGTTGCAAAATTCCCATTGACTTCAGTATTACTGGTATCTTTTTTGTATTCCAGTAGCATGTAGAAGCCTCAGTGCAGACTGGGACCCTACTGTGCTAGGCACTGTAACAAACAGTCCCTCCCTGCTGCAGAGAGCTTAAATTCTAAATAGACAAGACAAAATGTAGGAGAATGGGGTAGAACATACACAAAATAAATATTAAGTGCATTACATAGGGTAAGAGCAGGAGGATGAAAGATAGGAGGGGACCAATAAAAAGACAATGCAAAGAAGAAGTGGCGCTGAGAAGAGGGAGGGATGGATGCAGGACAAGTGGAGTGAAAATGAAGGGACATGGGCAGGGCTAGCCTGACCATATTGGCGAACTAGGCAGTCGCCTAGAGCTCTAGGCTTAAGGGGCACCAATTAGATGGAAGTGAATTTTTTTCTCTTTGAGAGACAAATATATATATATATATTGTCTCTCAAACAAAAGTATCAAATACTTGTAAAATAGTGTATCGTTCTCATGTCAGAGGTTGAAATATACTAATTATTGCACATTGTGGAGCATGGCTGTGTATGCAAATACAGTTAAAATGTGCCACAACACAGCTTCAAAAGAATGCTGCCTAGGTTTGTTATCTGAGGTGGGGTCTGGTAGTTCAGTCATTCAGTAGCTCAGCGTTGGCGATTCATATAGTTGAGTCAGTGTTTCTTGCTGCTTAGTGAAGGCTAGTCAGCGACCTGCAACAACTGTTCTGCCATGTTAAGAGGCGTGATCCTGAAGATGCTGTACCCACTAAGAATCTGTGTTGTGTTAGACCTAAAAAATTTGTTAAGTGGTTAACAAGTTGTAAAAGGAGAATCACAGGTACAGATTGTAAGAATAAGATTGTGTATTTATTTTAGACTGTTATTCTTACATGAATTTTATGGTCACTTCCGAATCACTTCATGCTCCTTTATGATTGGATCAAACAAAGCTAGATACTTGATATAATTTAAGAAGTTTCCATTATTTGCACTGCATAATTTTTCAGTTTTCCTGTGGAATGCCAGGTTTTGCCCACTAAAGAAACCAGGAGCTCCAATATTTGGCTCCAGCATTTTAGTATTTTTAATTAGAGAAACCATATTTTATTTTTACATTGTTCATTTTGAATGCCAAGTAAATAAAGGTCAAATTTCATTCTAGACGTCTCATTTTTCTCTATATTGAACGGGGGACACTAAAGCCAGTTCACCTATGGCACCAAAAACTCTTGGGCCATCCCTGAACATGCAAGTGTTTGAGAGAACAGCTAAATAATACAGGAGAGAGATACATGTAAAATCATTCCTGTCACTGCCAGTTCTTGCTTTTCTTAACTTGCTGCATCAGCAATCTTCCTTTCTGTTGCCAGAGAGAGCCCTCTTGGCTACAGTGAAGATACTGATCAGTAGGACCTTGAAAAGACACTGCAACAAATCACTACCAGACCAGTTTACTTGCCAGAAGATGCAGAGTAAAACAAACATCTTACTTGCAACAACTTCAACATCTCTTTGTAGCTTGGATGCCAGGTCAGAGATGGTAAACTAATTCTGTGGTGACATTTTTATTCAAGGTCTGACACATCTCATCACCACCCACTCAGAATGTTACTTTCGTCCCTTCATTCTCTCCTTCCTCCACTATGAATAGATGCCTTGTGAACAGTGTCAGACAGAGGACTTCAGTCTCCAGCAGTGTCAGTTTAACCACAGACCTGGTAAAGCCTCTGCTTGTGCTACACAAGGTGGCTGAATTCTCAAATGCGGGGATCTCACAAATCTGTCACCAGGCCCATTGATGGGGGAAGGGGCAGACAGGCTGGCAATGGGGATAGTTGATCTGGGGCCTGGTGATTCAAAGGCGCCAGGGCACCTGGCCAGTGCAGCAGCAGTAGTGGCCAGAGACCCGGGCCCTTTAAATTGCTGGTGGAATGCCATGCTGCTCTGAGGCCTAAGGAGGGGGCCAAGCCGTATGCCGGATGGTATGGAGGGCTGGTTGCCCTCAGCCCCGCTCTTCCTACCTGAGATCCTACCCCTTTCAGGAAGGCAGAGCCGCCCCTCTTCCCTCCACCTTGCCCAGGGACCCACAGAGGCTGTTGGCTCCCCTGTCTGTCACCAGCAACTGGCAGGCAGTCACAACTGCTGAAAGTCTCAGAAGAGAGAACAAGAAACGTGGACATGGATGAGGAGAGTTCAGTGTTCATGCCCACGTCGTCTCCCTTTTGAGACTTTTGGCAATTTTGACAATGCCTGTCAGTTGCTGGTGCCAGATTTGCTGGCTGTCAGCTGGACAATTAATGCTCCTTTTTAGTCTCCGTTAAAGGTTGATTCTTTGTGTCTCACATGTCTCCATATTTTCTTTTTTTACAAGCTCCCACAAAAAGGTGGAATTGTTAGTAAAAAGATTGTTTTTGAAGGCAAATATGCAGACTACTGAACAATCTAAGTACTAGAGATGGAGGATTTAAGCAGGATTTAAATGGTGCATAGTCACAGACCCTGAGCCGGTCCCCTGTACAGAAGTGAATTTCACCGTGACCGACATCTATTATTCATAATTCATTATTTGTGGTGCGTGACTAGTCACTACGTATATTATTTTCCTACTCTGATTGGGTGACAATTCTATATGCCTGGGAAGGGAACATCTTTGGTACAGGTACATAAACAGCAGCTACTCTCCCTCATTCTAAATTTGTGAAAATAAATTAGGAATAATTTCTGTTTTCATTCAGCTCTTGTCAAGCTTTGCCAATTCAGCTGGAAAGATTAAGCAGAGCACATGTGAAGGTTAGGCCCACTACAGACATAGATGCTACATTTGTGTCATACTGTATGGTCTAGGCAGTTCATTGACAGGAGTTTTTCTCTGAATTGTAATTTGAACTGTGGATCAAGTACATGTAACAAAGACAGAGAGCATTAGTCAGACTTCAGTAGGCTCAGTCTCCTGGATTCAGTTTCCAAACTTTCCACTTTCTTCTTTGCACCAGATATCATGGGCCTTGCATCTGTTCTTTCACGAAGCATTGAGCAGTTTAAATTAAGCATAATACTGCTAGTGACAAAGGAAAGCATATTGACGAGCAACTTTTTCCTTCATCCTCTATGTATAGATCTGCTTAAAAGCTGGCCCAATAAAAGTGATTACCTTGTCTCTCTACTTAAAAGCCAGGCATTTCTGTGAGAATCTTCAAATTTATCTTTTATCAAAATATTGTCCGAAAAATGTAGAATAGTGATAGAAATGTAGCCGTGTTAGTCTGGTGTAGCTGAAACAAAATACAGGACGATGTAGCACTTTAAAGACTAACAAGATGGTTTATTAGATGATGAGCTTTCGTAGGCCAGACCCACTTCCTCAGATCAAATAGTGGAAGAATATAGTCACAGCCATATATACCAAAGGATACAAATAAAAAAAAAAAAGTGAACATATATGAAAAGGACAAATCACTTTTTTTTTAAATTGTATCCTTTGGTATATATGGATGTGACTATTTTCTTCCACTATTTGATCTGAGGAAGTGGGTCTGGCCCACGAAAGGTCATCATCTAATAAACCATCTTGTTAGTCTTTAAAGTGCTACATAGTCCTGTATTTTGTCAGAAAAAGAAATAGTAAACGAACGTAAAAGTCAAAGGATAAGCATGTTTAGCTTTTGCACCCTTAGAGTTATGAAGAACCGAGTGATTCTTAAAGAACTAAAGAAAAAGAAACATGATCTTTATTTTCACGTCATCGCCTTTACTGCTCTGGCAGTATAAAGGAGACTTGAATACAAAAGTGGTATAAAGGAAATGAGAATCAGGCTCAGTTTGACAACAAGGCTGTAACTGGATCAGTCCCTCCCATGCACCCCATATAATTTAAGGTTATGTTACAGATAGTCTGCCTCAGCTTCCTCTTTTAGACTGTTCAGATGAAAATTTTCCTTTGGGCTTTTTTTTAAAAAAAAATTAGAAATATCCTCTTGAAAAAACTAAAATCAACTACAATTGAAACTCAATCTCCCTCCCCCCAGATAAATCCACATAACGTAAGGTTTCTCTTCCTTTTCCTATGTGCTCCTGTCTGGAGCCTTTGCAACTTTTCCCATGTTTAGACAGGATCTGTTGCCTGGAATTCTGGAAAGCTTTCCTCATTCTCTACAAACACTGTCACAGCTTCCTGGATTCTTCTTCCTTTCATGGATACAATCGCCCTAAAAAATGGCTCATGTAGCCAGGATTGATTTAAATCCAGACTCTCCAGCCTAAGGGACAAGCCACTATGTTATAAAGAACAATATGCAAGTGAAAGAATATCAATGGTGAGCTGTTAAGATTTTTATTCTGCAAGATATCAAGTAACTCCTGGAAGTGTTGAGCACTTCCTCTGTTGATTTTAATGGACGTTGAGGACACTCATCTCCAGTAATTGCTCTTCATTTTGTGGTACTGACCCTTAGTTTAAGGAGAACTAAGTAGGAGGCAGAGAGCCACTTGCATGAAATAACTTAATGGGGTAGCTGCTGTTTGTTTAAATGGTTACATGACAATGCACAAACCCTGGTATATCTACATTGCAAATGGAGCTGTGATTGCAGCTAGGGTTGCCAACTTTCTAATCCAACCCTTACCTTGTTCCCTATTCTGGCTCTTCCTGAGGTTCTGCTCCCTCCCCCCCGCCCTCAATCGACTATCCCTTTGTTATTCACTTTACCCCATTGTTCATTTCCTGGCAGAGGGCAGGAGATTGGGATGTGGGAAGCAGTGGGGGGGGGGGGGGGGGGGAGAAATGGGCTTTAGGGTGGGGCCAGAAGTGAGGGGTTCAGGCTAAGGAAAGGAGGAAGGGCACTCTGAGCAGGGTCAGGAGGTTGGGGAGCAATGGGTGTGAGGAATTTGGGATGCAGGAGGAGGCTGGTGGTTCAGGGTATGGGAGGGGGTTTTAAGCTGGAGCAAGGGGGTGTAGTGCAGGTTCCAGGAAGTAGTTTGAATGCAGGAGGGGCTCAGGGCTGGCATGGGAGCGGGGTGAGGCATGAGAGGAGATGCAAGGTCTGAGCTGAGACCAGGATTGGGTGCAGCTCAGAAAAGGGCCATCCATAAATACCGAATACTCCCCCGCAATAAAACCCCAAACAAAAACTGTTGAGAAAAAAAAGTGGGAGACCAAAGTTGTTGGGGGGGGGGGGGAATAGAAGAGGACCCCAACAATTATTAAGCAAAAAGAAAATTAAAAAAAAAATTAAAAATACAATAGTGTAATTGTTTCTGTAATGGTTACATGACAGCTCCTGGGAGCGGTGTGGCAGGCTCATGTTGTGGGCTCTGCAGTACAAAGCTTATACTGTAGAGCCCACTGCGCAGCTGGTGCCAGGGGAGTGAGGTTGGGAGCTGGCTCCCAGTGTGCTCTGGCTCCAAGAGAGCCGGCAGCACTGCAGGCTCTGCAGCATGTAACTAGGGTTACCCAATGGTCTCCCCCAAAATACCGGTCAAGCAAAAAAAAAGGAACACGGGATAAGCAGCGATCACAACCCTGCCTCCCAACAGGAACTCACAGGCTGGAAGACTCCCCCCACCAGGTTTCTGTGCAATCACAGGCTCCTAGCGCTGATCGTGGCCCTGCCTTCCAGTTGCTCCCCCCACCCATACGAGGCTTCCATCCGGTGCGCAGACGGAAAAATCAGAGCATACCATACATTGCACATGTCCGGTATGCTCTGATTTTTTTACTGGACAAAGAGCGCAAATACCGGACTGTCCGGTAGAATGCCGGACACCTGGCAACCTTACATGTAACTGCTAAAATTTCTAACGGTTGCTCAGTTATCTAATTAAATGCTATTTAAATCCCTACTATCCCAGTTAGCAGTGCCAACCAGAGCCACCAGGGTCACTTTTCAACTAGGTATTCCAGTCAAAACAATTAGACTCCTAGCAACAGTAACTGCAGCTCAAGCTGACATACTGATGCTAGCTTGAGTCTATGCAGCACAATTCAAAATTGCAATGAGGTACAAGAACACAGATCCGACCAGGGCTAGCAACATGAATACGTACCCATAGTTCTGGGTGAGTGTGTACAGTCTGCCAAACACTGACAGCTTCACGGTCGAGTGGGGTAAAAATGGATCAAACCCAGACTACTCCTCCCTTCGGCATCCCTTCACGCACAATTTTGCAGGGAGACCCCACCCACTCTGTGGGCACAAATGACCAGGCACTATCTCTCCCCACCCTACCATCTGGGCTGCAGAGAAGACCCAGACAGAGATTCCACCTGATAAGACCAGAAGCAGATAAAGCAGAGTGGTTTGGAAATTTTCAGTCAATGCTAGCGAATGTTCTCTTATTTTCTCTGCCCAGTGTAGATTTGCTGCTTGCTCCATCTCTCCTTCCCACTTCTCACTGTTTCTTCACCTCAGCTTTGCTCCACACCAGCTTCTCTCCTTTATCCCTTCCCTTTCTATTAGCTAATCCCCTCCTAAATAAGCCAACTCCCAAAGAAACGAATAACAAAAGCAAAAGAAAAATGTGTAGCTGTAACATGATGCTTGCTGCCACCACACAGTTGTTTTCTTGTACTCCCTCATTTATCAATATTCATCTGTTGTGTCTTACACTTAAATTTGGGGCTGTCAATTAATTGAAGTTTACTCATGTGATTAACTAAAAAAATTGCAATTTTAATTGCACTGTTAAACAATAATACTAATCAAAATGTATTACATATATTTTAGATGCTTTCCTGCATTTTCAATATACAGGCAGTCCCCGGGTTACGTGGCTCCGACTTACATCAGATCCCTACTTACAAACAGGGTGAGGCAACCCTGCACTAGCTGCTTCCCCCCCAGGAGACCAGGGAGACGCGAAGCTAGCGCCCCCCCCAGCAGACCAGGGAGATGCGGAGCGGCTTTTCTCAGCAGACACCTCAGCTTGAGAATAAAGGACTGAGGGAAGTGAGGTGTGGGAGAATAAAACTGAGCTCTGGAGAAATGTTTGGCTAGAGTTTCCCCTACAATATGTACCAGTTCCGACTTCCATACAAATTCAACTTAAGAACAAACCTACAGTCCCTATCTTGTACGTAACCCGGGGACTGCCTGTATTGATTTCAGTTACAGAATACAAGGTGTACAGTGCTCACTGTATTTTTATTACAAATATTTGCAGTGTATAAATGTGAACAAAAATATTATTTTTCAGTTCACCTCATACAAGTACTGTAGTACAATCTGTTTATCATGAAAGTGCAACAAATGAAGGGTGTTGTATTATATAACTGCACTTAAAAACAAAACAGTGTAAAACTTTAGAGCTTACAACTCCACTTAGTCCTACTTCTTGTTCAGCAAGTTGCTAAAACAAACACGTCTCTTTCAGTTTACAGATGATAATGCTGTTTGCTTATTTACAGAGTCTCCTAAAAGTGAGATTAGGTGTTTGCATGGCATTTTTGTAGCTGGCAATACAAGGTATTTTAGCCAGATGTGCTAAACATTCATATGCCCATTCATGTTTTGGTCATGATGCCAGAGGACATGCTTCCATGTTGATGATGCTCATTTAAAAAAAAAAACACGTTAAATAAATTTGTGGCTGTGAATGATGTTTCCTGCTTTGTTTAACCTGCATTCTGCCATATGGTTCACGTTATAGAATTTTCAGATGATGACCCAGCACATGTTGTTCATTTTAAGAACACTTTCACTGCAGATTTGACAAATAACGCACAGAAGTACCAATACAAGATTTCTAAAGAAAGCTATTGCACCCAACGAAAGGTTTAAGAATCCAAAGTGCCTTCCAAAAATCTAAGAGGGACTAGGTGTGAAGCATGCTTTCAGAAGTCTTTAAAGAGCAACACTCTGATGTGGAAACTGCAGAACCCGAATCACCAAAAAAGAAAATTAGTCTTATACTGATGGCATCTGACTTAGATGATGAAAATGAACATGCATCAGTCTGCACTGCTTTGGCTCACTATTGAGCAGAACTTGTCATCAGCATGGGCACATGCCCTTGAATAGTGGGCATGAGTCCATGCTGTCCAAGCATGAAGAGGCATGACTCTTTCATGCATCTGGCATGTAATTATCTTGCGACAAGTGTGCCATGTGAATGCCCATTCTCATTTTCTGGTGACATTATATACAAAAGCAGGCACATTATTTCTGGCCAATGTAAGCAAACTTGTTTGAGTAACTTGCTGAACAAAAAGTAGGATTGAGTGGACTTCTACATTCTAAAGTTTTACACTGATTTATTTTTGAATGCACATTTTTTTGTATATAATTCTACATTTGTAAGTTCAACTTTCCTGATAAAGATATTGTAACAGTTATATAAGGTAAATTGAAAAATACTGTCTCGTTTGTTACATTGCAAATATTTGTAATAATATAAAATGAGCACTTCCACTTTGGATGTTTTCTACATTTTCAAATCTCTTGATTTTGATTACAACACAGAATACAAAAATATTTAAATCATTGCAATTTATCACGGTTAATTTTTTTTAAACACACTTGACAGCACTACTTATATGATGAAGTCTTTGGGGCAAGGACTGTCTTTTTGTTCTAGGTTTCTGCAGCACATGTTGCAATGAGGTCCAGCCTGGTCCATGACTGAGACTAAGTGCTATAATAATAATCAGTACAGCACACTGTATATAAATTGAGCATCTCCACTGTGTGGGTAGTATTTCTGAAACATTACCTATGAAATCCAAGAACATGTTTTTGTTGTATGGAATTAAAATTTCTTATAGTCTTTATTCAGAGAAAATGTGTGTCATGGAAATAGTTTTTCCTTCCTAGATCTATAATGCAGAGTTGTTGACTCGAGTCCCATGACTTGAGCTCGAATCCGACTTAAGTTGCCTAGGTGACTCGACTTGAGACTCTACTCGGGTTCATTGTTTGTGACTTGAGACTCGACTTGAAACTTGCTAATTTTGTTGAATCGACTTGGTGAAAAATGTGTCTGAAAATGCTGATATTGATGGCTTGTACAAAAATGACTTGACATTTTTAAAATTAAGACTTGACTCGAAAGTGACTGTAGGGACTCGAGGCTCGACTTGAGAATTGAACTGTAGTGACTTGAGACTCGACTTGGACTTAACAATGACGACTTGAAGACAACACTGCTATAATACAGGTTATATTTTATCCTTGGATTCATAAATTGATTAAGTTACTATCAAGAGCAGAGTCACAAATTTCACTAGCATTTACCATACACAGAAAAGGAAAGATGGCTGTTAGTGTGGTTACTAAAAATGGAGGTGCCCATCTTCTACTTGTTGACTGCTCCCCGTGTCATCCAGAAATGGTATTTCAATGGGGTTGCATTGTTTAATTAATAACTTATGTACCCATTATCATAGCACCTGGACATACCACTGATTAAGTAGAGCTGGGTGACAAAATAAATAGGCCACAACAGAGCATAAATAGCTCTCCTGCCTGTGCTGTCCCATCTGTGGATCGCTCACTAAGGATCCAATAGTTAGACTGCCATTTTCCCCTCAACTTCAAGCATCACATTCACTTTATATATTAAGAAATAGTGTCTCTTATACCTGTGCTGTTCCCCAATGTCTATGCCCATGCTCATCATAGAGTTAAGACACTGGTCCAAAGATCAGTTCTACCCAAGTGTACCCTGCTCCTGTGCAGAGCCCCAATTGGATTCAGTCAGTATTAACATGGGTACAGGGATTTGCCTGCACGAGGCTCATGGCAGAATCAGGACCACTATTTGCAACTCCAGTGCTGGTGATAAAGGCCCTGCTTAGAAAGTTTTTCTTCCTAACTGTAGTACCAGAGAAGACCCTGTGATTTTCTATATTTTAATTCAGACTTTGACACTCCCATGATTTCTGTTCATGTTCACACAGTAAAATGTGCCACAGAGAGCCACCTAAGCAGGGAGAACAATTCACTGAACAGGAGAAGAAATTCAGCTCCAGAGACAGATTCAACACTCCCCTGTGAAGGTTCCTCATTCAGCTTTAACTAGCCTGATAAATGGAAGAGTTTGGGCAGTGGGTAGTGACAAGAAGCCAAAGAGCACGGTTGAGCCTTCTTAAGGAGGGTGAGTTTCACAATACATTCATGCCATTTGTACTCTGAATGAGAGGAGGATACTTGTGCTTGATCAGAGGAGTGATCATTTATTATATTCTTTCCTGAGTCTCACTTTGTGTATTTGTAGTGAATGAGTGATGGTCATAGCATTGGTCTTCATTCAAAAACATAATTCAGAGGCCAAATCATCTCCCTGATGTAGTAAACACCATGCTCCAAAATTATTAGAAAAAAAGGGGAAATTGTGAACTATTCCCCAGTCTTCTATCCAATCTGCATGATTGAAATATGAGCAGCAACCAATGAGAATGGTTTCAAGGGGGTGTTCTGTGCAAAGTAAATACCCCACAAGCACTGTCAGTTATGGCTCCTAGGGTCCCAGAGTACAGTGGATTGAGCAGCTTGCTCTGGTGATAGGCAGAAATAAAAGCTCTCATTTGTATGCTTCACTAGCTGCTGTTACTGGATGAAGCAGGTAAATGTGCAGTACTAGTGTGGAAGTTGGGCCTGCAGTGAGAACGAGGTCTCAAGCCACAGAAGAGACATCCCATAAGAGTTGGGATAAATCACAATAAGGAAGGCTCTGCTGACTGATTTGAATATGCATGAATTCTACTGCTGGCTACATTGTGTGATAGGTATAGCACACATATTGCATGAACCACACTAAATGCTCTATAAAAGGTGTGAATACAGTTATAGCAGAAAGTGGAGGAATGTCCAATCAGAAAAGGGGTAGGCATCTTATTTGAAATTGGGGATCGTTGCTATATAAGATCTCATCTATTCAGAGATGAGTCTGTTATGACTACAGTGCCCCACATTCAAGGATAGATGACTGAACACCATACAGCTTCCATCTTAATGTAAACAGACTCTCCCATGTGCATATCAGTGTGATAGTGATTTAACATATCGTGCATGTAACTAATGAAGCTAGATTACATTAATAAACTTTAGGGACCTAGATACCCCAGGTAGAGGAACTCTACTGACAGTATCTCTGTATCCCATGTGTGGAGAGGCAAAAGCTCACAGCTCATCCAATAAGTCAGCAAGTCCTGTGCACTACTTGATACCCACCCTGCCCCTTGTCCATGGGATAATGCAGTAGCATTTTTTGTGTGACATACACACATAGAGAAGATTAGATATAACTTGCCTCATTTTGCAAACTGGTCATCAGAGTAAGTGCACTTAAATGAGCTATAGCCTTAGCAATTTTACTGATGCTTTTACTGCCCTGGTAAATCATTTATTGTGGCAGCCTTTTTACAAAGTCCTCTCAAACACCATAAAATGTATTCATTACAAAAGCCAACATTCTTTCCTTTAATAAACCAGGCTCCATTATCCAAAGATGGGTGATCAGTTGCAGACTACAAAATAGCTATTCCATATGCCTACCTGCAGTAGCAATATTGAGTTCATTATTTTGTTCAGGACTTTGAGCTATCTCGGACAACCCTTTTGTCCCCCTGCAGAGAGGGGATAAATCACATCAGCTTCTCCTTCCCAACTGTCATAGTAGTACTATAGCTGTTTCCTTAGTCTTTAATAACTCTTTCTCTCTCCCAAGGGCCTATGAAAACCCACAGCAATACGGGGAATTAACTAGTTAATTGATTCTATTACAGAGGGGAGAATGAAACTGAACTTATAGAAAGTGAAGAACAAATCCAACAAAACTTCCTGCAATGGATTTCTATTATAATAACCCAAGGTAGAACATGAACAGAGAGGGATATGATTTTTAAGTTGATGGTTTCTTACATCGTGGTTTAAAAGGGAAACCATCACCAAGTGACAGACCATTTAGAAAGTGAAACCTAACCACAAAGGCATGCATAGGTTGCATGTTTCATAATTAATAAGTAATTACATACACCTGATTCTGATTTGACTTACATGGTTTTAAATCAGTGTAACTGTTGATTACACTAGTGTAAGGGAGAGCAATCTGAAATTTGTTTAACAGCTGCAGTCTGTCCTTGTGTACTCCAGCCATAATTTATGCTGTAGCTATATTATCTGTTTGAAAATATAAGATTGTTTATTTTGCTGTTTATTTTGCTATTTATGAAACTTCACAGACAGAACTTGATGAAAACAGATTTGTTAAGGAAGTGCCATTTTCATGCCAGAAATTTTCCTGACCATAACTGCATGCCTGCAGCTATACCTGAGCCTGGCATGACAAGGAAGAAAGAAACTGAAAGCAAGAACACAACCCCTATTCCAGTAAAATAGCTCATCATCTAATAAACCATCTTGTTAGTCTTTAAAGTGCTACATAGTCCTATATTTTGTTTCACCTATTCCAGTAGTTCTCAACCAACAGCTGGCTTGCAGCCTAGTCAGTCAACACACAGCTGCAGTCCAGGTGACATCCTCAGGGCCATATAGATAATAATATATACAGTGTGGAGACAGCCCACTTAACAGAGCACTGTATGTGTGGCCCACAATAGTAAATCACTGCCACTGCTCTAGTCTGTGCTTAGAATATTCAAGCAACAAATTGATTTCACTCTGAACAAATTCATCTACTGTATTGTGAGTAATGCATTAAATTATGCAATTTTCTAATGGCCCACTTTAAAGATTTCACTGAAAATCCAGGGCCAGTTACAGGCAGAGAAACAATTAGCATTAATGGATTTATTGTGCAAGTGCCTGTACAGTTTTAAAAAAAAGTGTCATCTGGCTGCTTTTAGTTGTTGGTAAAGCCCTAATTAAGGCTTTTGCTGCTGCTACCAAGCAAAAATCCAGACTACCTATTGTGCTGCTAAAATTTAGCTCTCAATATTTAGATCTTGCCATCGTTCTACCAAAAAACTGCCTAGACTTCCAGATCAAAAAGTCAAATCTAAATGAGGCATTTGTTCACTATTACCCAAGCAAATCAGAAATGGGAAAACTTAATGCCAAACAACTTAACTCATTGTAATGACTGGGGTTTCTTAGTAGAATATCTGAAACTAATAAGTTTCCATGTTAATTATGATGGCAGAAGCACAGTACATGCATCATTCAGAATGGAACCTAAATATTCACTGTATAAGGGACCAGAGATGATAAAGGTAGATGTTTATTGAATTACAGATATTGAGCATGTATTACAGATATTGAGCAAGGAATCTTACAAAGGGCACATTAAAAAAAAATACTTGCAGGTTACTTTTAAGTGGTAGCTTCATAGATATTTAACTATCTTTATCTAAAAGACCATAAAAAGAAAAGTTAAGGAGGGGAGGGGGGGAAAAGGACAGGTAGCAAGTGGATAAGGATAGTCAGATGTATTCACCTTGAATCAATATGCTGAGTCTTTGATATATACACAAGTGGAATTTAAAAAAAAAACCACCTTTCATATTTATTCATATAAATAAGCAGAGAACATTTGCATAGATTATTTGTGACTCTGTTCCTAGCTGGTCTGTGGGCCTGTTTACATGTTAAATTACTTCACAGCATGCCAGGGTCTAAATCCACAGGGCACCAGCTTGCTTGTAATAAACATATTGTGGAGACTGCCACCGAGCAGTGAAAGTCCTAGTGTAAAATGCTAAACCTACAAATGTTGAATGTAGGTTACTGACGTGGCAGTTGGGTGGACATATCCTTTTCTGCATCTATTCCTGGGGGTCCAGGACTAATCTCAGCTCTGACACCAACTTCTGGCAATCAAGTTACAGCAATCCAAATGTGTTACTGCACTATGTGGACAATCCCTGAATATTGGATGGGGAACATGATTGTCAGGAGTCAGCCTCACAGCTGGAATTAATTCCGGACTCACAAGACTAGATCCAGAAAAGGACTCGGGCATTTAAGTGCAACACTTAAGTGTCCTGGCTTCCTCAAACCCCACATGCAGTTGCTACCTAACCCTGCAGGCACCTAAAATCCCTTGCTTAATATGAAAAGAATGTGGTGCCAGGGCGTAAGCAATAGTGATAGTCGCTGCACAGTGACTTCACAGGCCCTGTATGTGCAAGGTCATGTCTTGCATGCTACTGACAGAGGAGATGCCAGGGCAGAGTCTTGTCAGTACCTGGCACAAAATAAATTCTGTAGCAGTGCCTTGGTTCCTAAATGTCTGCCCTAAAAATTCCTCAGGTGCCTAAGTTTCTACCAGTGAGCATGCACACAGCCACCTATCACACCTAAACCCAAGGTGATCCTCAGGCAAGGCTTTCTTCCTACCTATCCTACCTGAGGGACCTGATTCAGTATGCATGTTCAGAGCATGCCTAATCCCATAAAAATGGCTGGAGATGCAGGCTGCTTATAATTTTTGGCCTACTTGTTAGAAAACTCACCTGCAATGGGAAGGCCATGTCTTCACTACGGGGAAGATCGACACTGCAGCAGTCGATCTTCTGGAGTTCGATTTAGTGAGTCTAGTAAAGACCCACTAAATTGAACGCTGAGGATGCCCCCAGCAATGCTAGTACTCCTTGATTTACAAGGAATAAGGGAAGCAGAAGGGAGCATCTGTTCCCGTTGACCTCCCGCTGTGGAGACGGTGCCAACAGTTGAATTAAGGTACGTCGACTCCAGCTACATAATTAACATAGCTGGAGTTGCGTATCTTAATTCAACCTTCCAGACAAGGCCCTAGGTTTAGGTCTCCTCCTTTGCCTGAGATGAAGAAAGGTTTTGAACTAGAGTCTCTCATCTCCCTGGGAGGTTCCCTAATGACTGGGCTATGGGGTATGCTGGAGTAGTCTCAATCTCTCCTATTGAAGCTTTTCCACTGTGTATAATTAAATAGTCATTGAGCCAGACAGACAACGACTCTACAGCCCATTGGTTAGAGCACTCACCTGAGAGGATGAAAACCCAAGTGCAAGTCCTCCTGTTCCAGTGACCATTTATTTATACGCAGCATTGCTAACTCTTTTTTAAAATCATGAGTCTCGCAATATTTGGTGTCTTCCTTAAAGCCCAACTCCTGGAGTCATGCAGTTAGCCAAAAACCTCAACTGACATTCATCAAAGTTTGTTTCTAGCCCTCATGCTTGGGAGATTTGGCTCTTTCTGATGAAACAGGAGTTATGAAAATCAAAGGTAGAAAAGATCTGGTAGAACACTGAGTACGTAACGTGTACTGTCAACAGTTCTGTTTAGCTCTGCTGAAGAGTGAGTAAGTAGAACACTGAGAACATTCCCTACTGTTGCATGATTTAGTTCCCTGACAAAAAAGCTTCAGTGATCTGCTGAATCAGGCTTGCTGGAGGCTTTACTGTACCTTGCAATTCTTTGCTTTAGTCAGATTTATAAAGAGGGATTTTCAGAAGTACTCAACATGGGCCTAATTCTGCACCCACTAAAATCTATTCTATAGAGCACACTGACTTCAGTGCAGCAAAGTCAGTCCAAATGATGAAGCATTTCAAAATCCCACCCAAAGGAGTGCCTACCCTCGGCTCTTGGGCTACGTCTAGACTGCTGCCTCTCCCTACAGAGGGATGCAAATCAGGCACTTTGGAAGTGCAAATGAGCCCAGGATTTAAATATCCCAGGCTTCATTTGCATACTCACATTCCGACTCTGTGCTGATTAGGCTCAGTGTTGAAAGTGAAAGTAAAGTATAGCCGCGGTTCTGCCACATTTCTGCCAACAGCGGGGGCTTTTTCGGCAGATCCTGTACTCCTCATTTTTTGACGTTACCAAATGTTTAGTAATCAAAGACAGAATCTGTAGCTGTTTTTCAACCTCTAGTCCCCCAATCCTCCAAAATAAACAACCATAATAAAATCAAACCCAAACAACATTCCTTCCTTTCCCACAAACATGAGTGTTATATTGCTCCTACCTCCCCAAAAGCCCAGGTAATTAGATTGACATCACAGCATTTCCTGGAGGTCAGAATTCTGGGTAATTTTGGACTGAGTATGTTTTGAAAAAAAAAAGAGGTCCTCTGACACGCAACATGCTGCCATTTCTTCTGTCTTACATTGATGGTGTTTATGCCTGACTGCTTGTGTTGACTGCAGTTGTAGTAATACTGCACCAGGAGAAAGATGATCTTTCAGATAGGATTGCATAGGTTAGTATCAGCACCTGTAACTACAACCAAAAAATCAATAGTGAGCCTATGATGGGGCATTCCATATGCTTTATGAAAATATGTCCATGATATGAATATCATAGCTCAGATATGCTTGATACCAGATGGCTCATGTAACATATGACTGCAAAGGTTATAATTTGCAGAATGTGATTATCCCACTTGTATGCAGATATCATTTTTGTAGATTAAGTTAGGAGTCTTGAGCTAGGTAGCTGTAATTTTGTGTGTTTTGCTTTGTTTCACACCCATTCTGACACTTCAGGTATAACAATGAATGAAACCACAGTGCCGAGCCCATCAGCAAGAGACAATGAACTGTAAAAAAAAAAAGTTTAAACCTTCCAAGGAATGGGTGGGTCAGCTCATGACAAATGGCTACGGAGACATGTGACCATGACACCTGATACTCAAGCCCATCTTGGTTTCTGTAATTTTCCATGAGAAGCTAGGAAGGAATCAAATAAACACCTCCCACCTTATGCAAATGCTATTTAAGGGCAGAGAGGCTATGTCTACACTACCCTTTTTTTTTTGGCAGAAGATATGCAAATCACCCTCTCATTTGCATATCTTCTGCTAATCCTTTTTTGCGGAAGAGGTTTTACCGCTGAAAAGCCCCATGTAGACGGTGCCATTTGTCGGGAAAAAAAAAACCCTTTTTCGCAAGATTCTGTACACGTCATTTTTTGAGGAATAAGGGATCTTGTGAAAAACGGTTTTTCCCTAGACAAATGACCTCATTTACACGGGGCTTTTTAAGTGGCAAAATCTCTTCCACAAAAAGGATCGGCAGAAAATATGCAAATGACAGCATGATTTACATATCTTCTGCCGAAAAAAAACGGCAATGTAGACATAGCCAGAGTGAGGTAATCCTGGTCATCAGTTCTCCCTGGAAGCCTTTCCCAAGAGGACTGCTGGAAACCATGCAGACTGAACTGGGAGAAAGGAATTAGGCCCAGGCTGGTTCAGCTCCCAGAGGTGCTGTTTACTAGAGTGCTAGGAAAAGGGCTCACACTGTACTGCTTTCAGTATGTATCTGCAACCTGGAGTGGTCTTGTCCCTGTGTCCGTGTTGAAGCAAGACAAGGTCACAGGGGGCCCAGGCTGTCAGAGGAAGCAGGATCAGTGGGGTCTCAGCACAGCAGGTGATAGTTCTAAGTGGGACTCAGCCCATCACACAGACAATGTATATCATGGATGTCACATGGGCGTCTGCTGAAAAAACACCACATAAAAACAGGCTGCTGCACTAGCTTTAATTTTTCAGATAATGCAGAGAATGTTGCAGAAATCTAATCCTGATGCAGCAAGGTCCTGGATCACAATAATAAAGTCCACATGCAAACCAAAATCTGTCTTGAACTCTAAAGGACAGAGGAAGATGAAAGAAAGTCTTTGACACTGCTGGTACATGATCATTTAAAACCAGATTGGGAACTATAACAAAAGGCAACAGCAACACACAGCTGAACAGTCTTGTTCCAAGAATCCATAATTAATTAGGAGATCGTAATCCAAAAAGCACATTGGTACCACAGAAGATAGGTAGATGGTTGGGTAGGTTGTTATTTCAAAATAAGGGGAGTTTAGACCAGGGCTTACAGTTTTCATAGGTATTTCCCACAAATTTAGCATGTTAAAGAGTTTGGAATGTTCTCAGTATTCAAAGGTTTGTTTAATATTAACTTAAATGGCTAAGAGAATTCCACAGTCAATTCTTTTTTGGATATAAACTGCAGATTTAAATTTTAATAGTTGCTGTTTAAATATAACTCCTTACTTTCTGCTGGAAGAGTAAATGTCACTTTCATTGCAAGATGTGAATACATCATCCAGTTTCTTTCCAAAAACAGAAAGTGTTTATTGACCACTTCTTCATTACTGGTAATTTTGACACCAATGATATAGGACACCTATTGTCCTATACCATTGGTAGGATAAAATGTGTGTGTGTGTACATATATTCCTGCTTGCTGTCTGTAACCTATATAGCAATGGAGGGTTAAAAAGTTGCATATCTTTTCTAAGACTGCAAAACCTGTCTGTAAAACAAAAATCAATAGGTTAGATTAGCAGACGTTTGCTGCTTAACGTCCTAAGAAAAGCCTTTGCAGTTTAGATATGAATTCTTTAAAATGAAAATATTGTAGCTACAGTATTAACCCATACTGTGTATGGAAGATTCCTTGTTAATTGAGAGGGGGAACAAGCTGTGTGGGGTTTTTGTTTGTTTGTTTGCTTAAATGCTGTTGTCTGTGCACAATAACTTTTCTCTGTCAGAAATGTGTTAGACAGCATATATAATGGAAGATTCATTGATCTAGTATACTGTGTTTTAGAGCTTACACTGTCTGTTAGGTTAATAATGCATGAACTAAAATGGACTTGTACAAGTCCTAGCTCCTTCACAGTCACCACAGACCTCAGAGCCATTATAGACTTCATTGGCCTAGTCAATTGACCTGTCTCTCTATGTAAAAAACAAAATCAGTAAGGTTTGGATAAAAGGAAAGCTACCGAAATGCAAACTGATCACCCGTAGGCAGGGATTAACAGTCTGCTTAAAATTCCCAACCGGGGGGGAGGGAAAAAAAAAAGCTGTGGAATACAAATTTGAATTTATTTATTTTAAAAGGACTGGAGTTGTAGAGCCTTATCTGAAGCTGAGAAGAAATCTAGGGAACACCTGAAAATCTCACAGGGCAGACAAAGATAAGTAAATAATGCTGAAAACATAGGTGATGCTTTAGTGAGCTACTTCAGCAAGCTATTAAATCTGCTTTGTATCAGACTTGCATAAAAGACATTTTATGAGCTGCAGAGATTGAGGCTTTCCAGCATTCAGAAGCCACAATTATTCACTACCCATTTATGTTTGTAAAACTGTCTACGCTCTCTCATTCTCAATGGGGATTCCTGCTACAAGCAGGATTAACTCCTTCTGAAAATCAGAAGAATCTTGCTTACTCCACTGGAAGTTGGCTCAGACCCTTATAGCCTACTCCCCAGCCCTGGAGTGCTCTTCATTGCATACAGGCTTAATGTTCAAGTGACAATGGTCCCTGCTCCCCAATCATTGCTTTTTGACTAGTTGTTTTTAGGCCCCCCCCCCCACCAAACAGTGTCATTTTAAATCGAAAGTAAGCAGGCTGCCATCCTCTGCTAGCTTCTCCCAGGAGGCTCTTGAAACTACCTCCACTCACCTCTCTCCTAAGCTTATAATGGCCTCTCAAATGAAGAAAACTTGAAATAAGTTTTCACTAATTCAGTTGTCCATTTCTCCAAGTGTTCGTGTCAAAATGGAGTGTTTGCAGTATGAACTCTGGAGATAGAGTCTACATTCCCCTAGAGAAGGCTAATAGTCCTCTTCCTACTAGTGTCTTCTGCTATAAGGAGAGAGACAAGATACGTCAGGGTGGGCAAATATTGGCCCACAGGCCAGATCTGGTTTGCCAGGGTTAACCCATGGCTGGCCAACACTCATAGACTCATAGACTTTAAGGTCAGAAGGGACCATTATGATCATCTAGTCTGACCCCCTGCACAGTGCAGGCCACAGAATCTCACCCACCCCTCCCAGAATAATCCTCTCACTTATATCTCAGATATTGAAGCCTTCAAATACTTTGAAGACCTCAAGATGCAGAGAATCCTCCAGCTGTGATCTGTACCCCATGCTACAGAGGAAGGCGAAAAACCTCCAGGGCCTCTGCCAATCTACCCTGGGGGAAAATTCCTTCCCGACCTCAAATATGGCGATCAGCTAAACCCTGAACATGTGGGCAAGACTCACCAGCCAGACACCCAGAAAGTTCTCTATAGTAACTCCTATCATCCCTCCATTGACCTATTCCCACTGATAATGAATGGACAATTAGTTACCAAGATCATGTTATCTCATCAAACCATCCCCTTCATAAACCCATCTAGTTTAATCTTGAAGCCAGATAGATCTTTTGCCCCCACTACTTCCCTTGGAAGGCTGTTCCAGAACCTCACTCCTCTAATGGTTAGAAACCTTCGTCTAATCTCAAGTCTAAACTTCCTACTAGCCAGCTTATATCCATTTGTTCTTGTGTCCACATTGGTATTAAGCTTAAATAATTCCTCTCCCTCCCTGGTATTTATCCCTCTAATATATTTAAAGAGAACAATCATGTCCCCCCTCAGCCTTCTTTTGGTTAAGGTAAACAAGCCAAGCTCCTTGAGTCTCCTTTCATAAGACAGGTTTTCCATTCCTCGGATCATCCTAGTGGCCCTTCTTTGTACCTGTTCCAGTTTGAATTCATCCTTCTTAAACATGGGAGACCAGAACTGCACACAGTATTCCAAATGGGGTCTCACCAATGCCTTGTATAATGGCACTAATCCTTATCCCTACCGGAAATACCTCACCTAATACATCCCAAGATCGTATTAGCCTTTTTCACGGCCATGTCACAATGGCGGCTCATAGTCATTCTATAATCAACCAGGACTCCGGGGTCCTTCTCCTCCTCCGTTACTTCCAACTGATGTGTCCCCAGCTTATAACTAAAATTCTTGTTATTAATCCCTAAATGCATAACCTTACACTTCTCACTATTAAATTTCATCCTATTGCTATCATTCCAATTTACAAGATCATCCAGATCTTCCTGTATGATATCCCGATCCTTTTCTGAATTGGCAATAGCTCCCAACTTTGTGTCATCTGCAAATTTTATTAGGACACTTCCACTTTTGGTGCCAAGATCAGCAATAAAAAGATTAAATAAAATTGGCCCCAAAACTGATCCCTGAGGAACTCCGCTAGTAACCTTCCTCCAACCCGACAGTTCACCTTTCAATATGACCCGCTGTAGTCTCCCCTTTAACCAGTTGCTTATCCACCTCTCAACTTTCATATTAATCCCTATCTTTTCCAATTTAACCAATAATTCCCCATGTGGTACTGTATCAAATGCATTACTGAAGTCGAGGTACATTAGATCCACTGCATTTCCTTTATCTAAAAAATCTGTTACTTTCTCAAAAAAGGAGATCAGGTTGGTTTGGCATGATCTACCTTTTGTAAAACCATGTTGTAATTTGTCCCAATTGCCATTAGCCTCAATGTCTCTAACTACTTTCTCCTTCAAAATTTTTTCCAGGATCTTACATACTACAGATGTCAAACTAACAGGCCTATAGTTACTCGGGTCGCTTTTTTTCCCTTTCTTAAAAATCGGAACTATATTAGCAATTCTCCAGTCAAATGGTACAACCCCTGAGTTTAGAGATTTATTAAAAATTTTTGCTAATGGACTTGCAAGTTCATGTGCCAGTTCCTTTAATATAGTTCCTGCTATATTTACCCATGCCTCTGCAGGTATGGGCGATTACAGTTCCCTTTGGCTGCCAATCGCTGTTCCTGGCCAATGGGAGCAAGGTCCCAGTGTCCTGGTTCATGCGGCTTCTTGTAGCTGCTGCCTGCTTCTTTCCAGAAGCTAGGGGCTGAAGGGACTACATAGATTCAACTACTTTCTCCCCTAGAGACAATCTTTCTAGGTTCGGGTTAAGCACAACAGGGCCACATGCAGAGCCTGGACTATCATGATCTGTGTTGAACCTATTGTGAGGATAAACAGAAGACTTCATTGTGCACGGCTTTCTCCTGGCCCTTTGCACCAGTGCCCAATTCATTTTGCTTTAACATGAAAATGAGAACCAACCCCATGTGGTTAAAACTAATTCAGACAAATGCATACATTGAAACAAAGAAGTAGGAATTGTCCATATGCTTTATGCCGCCTCACTGGAGATCTGCATCCGAGTCTCATTTCTTGCTCCTCAGGCTAGATGGTGCTTGGAGTGCTGATGGGGCAACGTGTTTCATAGCCCCAAAGATGCCTGCTGGCCGAGCTAGAAGCAGCACTGATTGGCTTAGAAGTGAATCTCTTTTCATCTTTCTCTGAAAAGGAAGGTCACCACAGAGCTTTGAAAAATGCAGAAGAGAAAGGAAGACGTAGTCTTCTCTAGCCAACCAGAGGGCCAACAATTCTAACTTTAAAAATAAAGTTTTGTCTTTTGAGATGAAGAAAAATGAACATGAGTTAACAATGCTCAAAGAGGTCTTTTTTCAAAACAAAATATACCTGTCATTTGTGCACAAATAATGTATTTTCTTCGGGGTGGGGTGGAGGAAGAAGACATTTTAATCTTGTAAAGTGCACAACTTTCCATTCATTACAGTTTTATAGCCTACACTATGGAAAAACACATCTTCATAAATACTTTGAAGTAGGAGGACACAGAATACCTAATGCTTTAGCAATATGATAATTTCGTGATAGTTTTCAGAGAAAAAAGCAATGACTAAAACACTGGTGCTGCAATCCTTGAAATGGTGCAATCTGTCATAGGGATTGCTATATTAAACTGCAGGAATGGAATGAAAAAAGTTACACAGCCATACGATCTTAAAAGATCTTTTATCAGGGACTGGAATTTTCTGGGGACTTGGTAACTGAATATAGAGCAGTGTTTCTCAAACTGGTCTGCGGAGGCACTCTGAGAAACCTGCTCATTGACCACTCCTGTGTTTGATTCCCTGCTCCCCAGCCACAGAACCTCATCAATCCCATTGGCTGTGGTTCACCATTTGTAGCCAGGGGTGGGACGAGGGGGGAGCCATGGGAAGTGGCGTGGACCAGGCTGTTGCTTCCCATGGCTCCCCTTGGTTGCAAATTGTGAACCACTGCCAATGGGAACCACATGGCTCCTTGGCTGCAGAACCGGTAAATAAACCAACAGGAGTGCCCAGGTAGCAGGTTTCTCAGAGTGGGTCCATGGACAACTTTGAGAAACACTGATAGGATATGTCTAAACTACATGGCTCCGTCAACGGAGCCATGTAGATTTGTTTGTTCGGCAAAGGGAAATGAAGCCGCGATTTAAATAATGGCGGCTTCATTTAAATTTAAATGGCTGCCCCACTCTGCTGATCAACTGTTTGTCGGCAGATCGGGGCAGTCTGGACGCTCCCCTGCCAACATGAAAACCCTTTATTGACCTCCCCGGTAAACCTCATCCTACGAGGCATAAGGGGGAGGTCAATAAAGTGCTTTCAGGTCGGCACGGGAGCGTCCAGACTAGCGCGCTGAGCCGACAAACACCTGATCAGCTGTTTGTCGGCTCAGCGCGGCAGCCATTTAAAATTTAAATGCTGCAATTATTTAAAATCGCGGCTTCATTTCCCTTTGCCGATCAGCCTAATCTACATGGCTCCATTGATGGAGCCATGTAGTTTAGACACACCCATAAAGAAGCCTTCTGTCTCTGAGTAGCTAGTTTAAATCCAACCTAAGTCAATAGCAACAAAGGACCAAATTCTGCTCTTATTTGCACCCTCTGCACTCACTTTACTTCTTTAGGCTGATTTACCATGCAGCTGAGAGCAGAATTTTTTGCCGAATTTGGTATTAGTAGGCTGTTTTGGTTAAAATATCTACATAATCAATTAGTGTATGTGTAACCCACACACTTCTGGATGTGGTTGACTGTCCCATGTAGTGGTACTTAGATCATTTACAGAATGTATCCTCTTAAACTATAAAGCCAGTGGGCTCTCAGCTAAGTGGTCGAGGCTCATGCACTAAGGTCCAGAGGTCCCAGGTTCAGTTCTGCCTGTCAGTGTTACACATGCAGCTGAATAGGTGTCTAAGCCACCAAGACAATTAGTGGCTTGGGGAGCCAGCTCATGATCTTAGATCTCTCTTGTTCAGAGTAATGTACAGACAATGGAGTGACTGAAAAGCAGCTGGCTATCTTTAGGTAGGACAGGTTGAGCTACCGATGCTTGCACTATAGTGCAACTGACACTTAGCTGTGCTGCCTATCCAGACACTGCATGCTGCTTGAGTGTCATTTTGCAGTGTCACTTGAGCTCAGCTAACTTAAGTGTAGATAATTCAAGCTAGAAGACAAGCCCTCTAAAGCTATCAATGCAGCATCGTTCTCACTACTAACTTCATTCAGGGAAGATGGTATTTTATTCAAAATTTAAGACTGTTTCTTTTCTACCCATGGTAGATTGTTGTGATAATTCAGTATCTTAATTCTGTCCATGATTTTTAGTGTCGAGCAAAGTTATGAATTTAAGCTCCCAGGCTTGTCTTTTGAAAGTGCTGTGAAGGTTCCCTTTGAGGACGAGGACTGACAGGCCACATATAGGGTGATATCTTGGGACCAAACATGGTTGTAACAATCTATAATCCCACCAGCTGCTTTCCCACACCCCTTCCTTTCCTCTCTGTCAATGGAGGCTGCTTCATGTTGAACTGTCCCTTGAAATGGGTGTTAACTACTATGCTAAACAATCTGTTCCTCCTTGTTTTTTAGTTGACATGGATTTCCCAGACCTGAAGAGCTCAACACCTTGTATCTCCCGCCGACAAAAGGTGATACAAAAAAAATATTACCTCACCCCCGTTGTACCTTTCCTTCACTCACTCATTCCATAGTGGGGAATATTTATATTATGCTTAGGAAGTGAACTCTATTATTGTTTGGTAAGATATTAATATTTAGGCTTTTCCCTTTATGCCAGCAGTGAGCAACTTGTGGCTCAGAGCTTGGCTTAGGATTCCATGTGCGGTCCACAAGACATTTTGTTTTATCGTTGCCTATGAACTGGATTGTCAGAATTTGCTAGTTTCTGTCTTCGTAGGTTTTTTCCTATTGGTATTTCTGAAGTCACATGTGCGTGAAGTGAAGTGCGTGCTGATTGCACACACCACTGACTGTTAGATTGGATGCAGAGTCACTACACGGTTCTAAGTGCTGCCGAGGTTCAGTCAGCACATCCTGCAAATTCGGGGTGTACAAAAGCAGTTAACAAAACTACCCTGTCCTGGGAGGCCATCTTGGTTACGACAATCTTGCAGCCTACTGAGATGAAGGATGGTCACTCATGTGTCCCACTCTGTAGCCTAGGTTGCCCATCACTTCCCTAACACAAGGTGTTACCTTCAACTCTTCCTCATGAAAGCTATAAAATAGTTTCATTACTTTGAATACACATGTATTGTATATTATTTCATTAAAGATCAAAGCTCTCAGACACAGACAACTGCTGGCACCTTTCAGCCATAATATGTGAAAGAGAAGCCAGCCCTCATTGACTCTTTTATCATCCATCAGTGAGCAGTCTAGAGACTTATTGACTTACAGTAAGCTATTTCCTCCTTCCTTGTCTCTTCCTTGCCCCTCTCTCCACCTTTTATTCTAGTAGCTGATTTATTAGTTTATAATCTGTTTACTTTCTTCATTGTATTCCTTTGTTATATATGGTCATGCCAATTCACTTTCAGAATATAATCTGAAGAAGTGGGTCTGCGCCATGAAAGCACATCACCTAATAAACTATATTGTTAGTCTTTAAAATGCTACATAATTTTTTTCCCCTTTTGCTTTACCGGTCTTGAGAGGGAAGCACCATTTGAATATTTCAGAAGGAAACTTTATACTGTAAAGTTAAGCATAAAGTTACTTGATTCTGCTAGCAAAAACTGTTGATCACTCTTCTACTAGGAATACTGTGGTCTGAATTTTATGTTCTTGCTTTATAAGGGCTGCTTGGATAATCACAGTGGAACTAAAAATGTTATAAGTATTGCATTAGGTTTAATAAGCGGGCTATGATTTTTAAGCCATGTCACTGATGTTGACAGAGCTATAACTAATGATGCAAAAAGGTCTTGTGATATACGAAATAGGGCACTGAGTACAACTGGTTATGCATTAGAACAGCATTACTTGCGTCTAAAGAAAATGAGCCTTAATGTTACCTAGGATATTTCAGGCTATCACATGTCTTACGTAACTGAAATTTGTGCAATAAAGTAGTACTGGATAATGCCGAGATTGTTCAACTAGTACAATTCATCAAGAATTATTTACTTAGAGCCAGATTGTGCTACTCTCTCTCAGACTGGACAGTACTTCAGTCGGCGAGTACCCCCTCTCCACGTGTACAGCTGGAGGGGGATGAGGCAAAGGGGAGGAGAGAGATCCTGATAGGGAATGAAGACCATTAATTCCCGTATTATTGTTGCTTTGATATCTACTATAAAGTGTACCTGGGTGTACATTAGCAACTTACCAGTACAAGTGTATTTGCCCTTGCTATAATTTGCATTTTTCTGATTTCCTTCCATTTGTGCTGTTTATCACTATCATAAATGCAATAAAATCTTTCATTATAGTACATCACTGCCTGTTCCTTCTGGAGTGTTTATCATATCTTTTATCAAATGAGACTCTTTTCCTGTGCTGATTCTCTCTTCATTCACCATATGATGTTTTAAGAGCCTCCTAACATTTTCCCTGGAAGATCTGCTATTAACAATTTTTTGTTCTCTTTAGCTTACCTTGCTGCCACACATCTTGTAGATGTTGAGCTGTGATTATCACCACGGTTATTACTTTCAACCTCTGTGCTTTCTACACAATTTTCATAGCAACTGTCTCCCCTACATTTATCACATCTTGTTTTCCTTTTACAGGCAGCCCTACATGCCCACGCCCTTGTCACTTATAATACTTTAGGAAAGGAGGGGGGAAAAACATATAGCTTGACTCTGAACATGGTCTACACTAACACTTTTGTTGAAAAAATTCTATTAGTGGGGGGGGGGGGGGGGGGAACCAAAACCCATGACCCTATAAAAGTGTCACTAACAAAAATGCCGGTCTGGACAGCACTGTGTCAGCAGAGAGGGTGTCAACAACAGAGAACTTGCACTGGAGTTGCTACAGCAGCACAGCTGTGCCATTAATAAGGTCTGTAGAGTAAACCAGGCCTCTCTCAGAGTATCCCTCCGCTTAAAGGTAATCAGCACTGCTGATAGTGGCTTGCTTTCTCCTCCTCGTTTATCCTAATTTTCATATTTTTAATGAAATGTACCAGCAACAAATGATTGCTTTACTTCACTACCAGTCATCTAGAGCTAATACAAATATTTAAAATTTAATTTCCCAGATAATAATCTAGCCTATTAATATTTGAGAGGGAAGAAGTGACAATTATATTTCAAAGTAATTAAATATGAACATCAGGCTCTGTGGAACTGCCTTTTTAAAGCCCCATGTGAATTAAAAGGTTGCATTTCCTTATCACATTCGGCAGCCTATTAGACATCCCATGTGTGCTGGGAAAATGTTGAAAGGTCATACAGCAAGAAGATGTGCAGATTGAAAACCGAGTTTTCAGATTAGCAACACTGGAAGGTTGACTCACCCCAATATAAATGAGTAGATACACAATTCATTTAAGATACAAGAGGAATATTTTCCTATGCAGTTATAGAAAGGAACTCTGAGTCATCTGAAAAGCTAAGCACTTTAGCCTATGATCACAAGAAAAGGTTAATGTGGCTATTAAATAGACACACACATGAAAAATTCACCTTGGTGCACAAGAGTCTCATAGCCCCTATACATGGAGCACCAATCACCATGCCTGAGGAATACCCTGAGTGCAAAAACAGAGCAGAAACCATCAGGAATTAGCAGCGATGACTGAAATCTCACAAGCAGAAGTGCCTCCAAAGTTAAGTATAAGTGAGACAGTCAGAGGCGTACCAGCGTTATGTCTTGTGAGAATTCTAGACATTGAGGCTGGAGCTACATGAGAACAGCTGGACCTTAAATATCTTTCCTCACTTGTTTGTCAGTGACATTCAAAGATCAACCTGCAAAGTCTTAGGATTCTGGGAGGTTAAGGCAGCTAGGCACAAGTGCTTTATATACAAGCCAAGAAAACTGGCAGCATTGGCTGCTCTTTCCTGATTACAGGAGGTGATAGATACTCAAGGAGATGCACAGAGGTAGGTCATGGCTCCGCCAGAGGGCTTCTAGCGATGCAGCTGCAAAGGTGCTGGAACAAGGGATGCTGCTACACTCAATGGCTTGAAGTGGTTTCCAATTCAGTTCGGCACTTCCACTATAAACATTGTCCTATCACCCCTGTGCATGCAGCTGAGTCGCTGTAAGTGCTCTAGTGTAGCTGCTCTTAGCCAACAACACAATTAACCCACCCGCACAATGAGTGTCTGAAGTGGTGTTGGCAGGAGAAGCTCTCGGACCCACACAGCACTGTCCAGTTAGTGACCAAAGCATCTGTATGATGTTGCTCAGGTGGGTGGCTTATTCACACCACTGTGTGTCATAAGTGGTAATGAAGATGTAGCTTCAGAAGTTCTCTGTTTATGATGGGATTGTGTAAGAGAAGGACTGAAATTCTATGTGGGGGCCTGAAAGAGGTGCCTATCTCCTAGGCATTCTGAAGAATTACTCAATCGTTCGAGGCGGGAGTAATTATTGAAGTTAATGGAGATGTAAAGGTGAACATAAGAGGAGAATCAGGGCCAATATCTGAGACCATTTACACTGAGGTAGGGGTGTGATTTCCCAGCCCTTTGTACAGATTCTCAAGCAGGGAAATCACATTCCAAGTTTGTAGTGTGCAAGTAGCCTTGGGAAAAAAAGAGAACAATGTGGGCACAAAAAAAAAGGGAGGGGTAGTCAAACCACGAAGAGCATGAGCGCTTCTGAATAAAATTCAGCAGTAGAGAAACTAAGAGGGAGAAAGATGTATAAATACAGCCAACTATAGATATGGATTGGCATTTCAATTTCTGAAGAACCTGCTGCGATTTGTTCTACAATAATCCAAAAGTACACAACACTGCAAGACTTCCCTGCATGGAGCTCCCACAGATGCCAGACATGAGTCACTTGTGTGGAGGACTTGAAAGAGAAGGCCCCTACAGAGTTAATTACTGTAAATGTTATATTTAAAAAACAAAACAAACAAAAAAAAACTTTTTGAAAATTTAATTAACACCTGTGACTTATTATTTGCAGCTCAGGAAGTGGGACCGTGATCTGAGCAGGAGTGGCCAACTGAACAATACAGCCTGGTACGTTCCAGTAGTGTTTTAAGGAAGATGCAAATGGAGAAAAGTAGGTCTCATCAGCAAGTGATGATAGTGGTAGTGTCAAAGTTGTTTTCAAATCAATCCAATATTTTAAAAAAGGCTTCTGATAATTTACACTCTATTTCATTATAAGCAGAGTTAGTGGTTAGCATCTCTTCCATGTTACTTGATGGTTTTCCCTTAGTTTGTGTATCTGTATCATAGTGCCAGGAACAAAACCTAAAGGTCTGAATACACTCACTTATACTTGTGTCAGTCAGGAGTAACTAGCAGTGTTGGTAGTGCAGAACTGGTGAAAGAAAGAGGAGACTCATACCCAGAGTGTATTTAATAGAAAAACAGAAGAGGAACTTCATTAATTAATTATCCCAGAGACGGTTTTTATGTGGACCACCTGTGGGATAAAACCCCACAACCTGCTGCACCACATTGCTAAACAGGATTTGCTCTATCCACAGTTGGTGCTAAGGTCTGTTCAAAATGGTGTTAGATGAAGATGTTGCCTTTTAGAGAACGAGACCAGAGAAAATCTGTGATACTGACCAAATACTGACTCTGGACCTCCCAAATGGCGGCTGAGAACTCTAACACAACCTATCAGTGCTAAAGGGTTTGGTGCTGGTAAAGAACGCCAGTGAATGCATGTTTTTTCCTCTAAGCACCAACAGCCCTTTTGTTTTTCAGTTCTGCTAATTAGAAGTGCAAGGCACAGAGTGCGTGCACAGCATGGAGCTTGTTGCTAATTCCTAGAGAAAGGCAGCTGGTTGGTGGCAAAGGGTGTGTGGATGGAGGAAAGAAGGGAGCCTAATGGCAGCAGCAGTAGGGCAAAAACCCACAAACAGGGCATCTTAATCTCAGTCAAAACTGAGCTGTTCGCCTACCTGAGATCAGTGAGCAGCCAAGGTTCTGCAGTTTAATTCTGTTTGTCTTACATGGACCATGTCCCTTTTTGGAGGGTAGTTCCTGAGGTGGCGGCGTGGGAAGCTCTTTGAGTGTGTCTGCACTGCAGCGGAGAGATGCAGTTCCTAGCCTAGGTAGACAGACATGTGTTAGTTAGCAGCACTGCTCAACCTAACTAAAAACAGCAGTGTGGACAGGGACATGGTATAGCCACACACTTTTCCAGCACACTCGTTCAAGCAGTGCTTACGTAAGCCACCGGTGTAGCTAGGAGTGGGAATTTGGGTAGCCACTGACTCTTGGGTTGGACAGGCAATGACGGACCAGGCTAGCTCAGCATCTCTGCTTTTCCTATATCTGGTGCCTCCAGAGACAGAGCTTTACCTGCCAAGCTGGGCACGCGCACGCCTCACCTTCAGCAGTCACAGCCAGCTGCTCCTTCTCCACTAGACTCCATTCACCTCTTCTGGGAGGAACCACGGCGCCTCCTCCTTGGCCCCACTCACAGAGGCCAGAGGTGGCACCTGCACATCGTTGCATCTTTTCAAGGACCCAGCACAGCACCCCTGTGCACCCACTAAGCTCCTCCATCACAGCAGCTGCTGTAGGCCCCCCCACCCAACCATTCCTTCTCCAGCAGTGGAAGGGGTACTAAGCAGCCATCCCTCAGTTGATTTTGCAGCACAAACGGCCCATGCTGCATTCTTTGCGAGGGAGGGGTCAGACCCTGCATCCCACCCTCTTCTGCCCAGCACTCAGGCTGGGGTGCGGGGTCAGGGCTTGGCTGTGACCCCCCCTTCTGCTCCTTTTGCCACTCCAGTTCCAGGGAGCCTTGCAACTCACAAGTCTGTATCCAGGGAAGTGGGAGGACAGAGCCCCCCGTCTCCATCCCAGGTAATGTGGGACAGGGAGAGCACAGGGACCCAGCAAGTAGACACAGGTAGAGAAGAATCATGTGGGGAGCTCCCATGCCCCTCTTTAGCTGGTGCCTCCCTTAGTGTCCCTCCCATGAGTTGCCTATTTCAGGCTGCAGGGGCAGCACTACCCCCTACTCAGATTTGGGTGGGACTGGATGTTAAGTGGATGGGCTAGGAATCATGCCTCCCAGCTCCAGTGTAAACACGCTTTTCAGCCCTGTAACTTGTATCAGAATCTCTTCAGGGACAGCCAAATGAAGCATGTGTTTTTGATGAAGCTTGCATTCATCATTGTTATCACATAGGCAGGCTACATGGAGTAATAATTTTTCCTTGCTTAATATTTATATTAATGGGAACTTGTGACTTACTGGAAGGCTGACAAAACTTTTCATAAACTCCTCCAATGCTCAGCTCTCTCACTGCACATATGTAGAGAGAGGGAGTCACAGCAGTGACTCCCTGCACAACAAACCTTCCTCCTAGCTTATCTTTAGGTAGCACAGTTTCACAATGAATGGTGCATGAGGAGGCAGCAGTGTTCATTCAGCAGAGCAAAGCAGCAGAACAGATGGACTGGCGCAATACCTAATAAAAAAATCATGCTGCTCTATTTAGCTCGCATGAGCTTCGTCATCTGGACAGTGCTATATTTAAAACTTAATTGGTTTTTTTTCCTCCACATAGTAACAAACACACACCACAAGATGGGTAGAAATCTGGGCTTCATTCAGAATATAAAGGGAGAATGGCTTTATGCAAAGCTAGGGAACAGAAATTGTGTTTGGATTATGACTGTTTTGTTACCTTGCTTCATTTATACAGATCATGTCTTTGGAATTAAGACATGGAACATATTGCGTCTTTTTTTAAACCATAAAGACAAATTATAATATTGCACCAGTGTAAATCAGGAGTGATTCCACTACCGCCAATGCAGTTTAACCTGTGTAGACAAGTGCAAACCCAGGTGCAAAGAGCAGCAATCTTGCATGATATTCCCTCAGAGTCTCCCTCACTTTCATTTCCATATCCTAAGCACTTTCCATGACCTTCCAAACTATTGTTCAGTGGTTAGTTGCATTCTGTTTTCATTTTGTTGCCACCTTATACCCAAGTATTTTCCAAGTCCTGGGAAACCCAGTGGAAATCATGGTTCCAGAGCAAATTTCATATTTGCTTATTGCCTTTACAAAATTCAGCAAATTTGTCTAAAATTTCAAGGACAGAGTTGAATTCCAAAGCGTATAGATGAGGAACCTCACACTGTGTGCATTACTGCCTAACAATCCTGTATGCTACTAAGACCAGCCAGAATGAAGTATTGCAGAAGTGTAGGTCAGATTTCAATCTGACCAAACTAGAAACATTTTGGGGTTCTGTCAGACCTTTATCTTTGGTTGAACATACTACTGTGTGACTTTATTTTTAGAGCAAGAATACTGCAATGTGCAGTAAAGGGGAACACTACCACTTATTTTGGTTTAAAAATCCACAGTCAAACTGCTTGAAGCAATGGCATAACATGGCCAGTCTAAGGAGAGTTAGCCATAGAAGCTGAATTTCCCTCTTACTGGGGTTCTTTCATTTTTTCTAAACGTTTCCTCAACGGATGGGATGTAATTATACATTTACACTGAGCTGTGCTGTGCTCCTCAGGGAGGCAGTGAAGCTAACGGACATACTTTAAAAGTTTGCGCATGTTCAAAGGGGAAGATTCACCACAGTGCAAAGGTCCTATTCACCTCAAAAGGCTTTATATGGGCCCTCTGCACTGGGCAAATTTCACCCAGATTGAACAATCTTCAAGAAACACGAATAAAAGGACCTCCTTGACCCTGACAAAATAGTCACGAGGGATGCTGCATTCCAACCCAGTCTGATGACCACAGGCATTTTCCAAAGAGAGGTGGGCCAGTTCCCCATGCGCTTTAGCAAACTGAGCACCTCCTCCAAACCAAATACCTGCAGGTAGGGCTCTTCCACAAATAAGGCCTTAATAAAAAATGCTCATGATGGGTAGACTTGAAAATTGACTCGCCCTATTCTCCTCTGTTTGAGAGGTCCATATATTGTATTTTTATATGGATAATAATTCAGTGGCCCTGTTAAAGAAACTTGAGAGTTTAATGCTCAAGAAGTGTCACTGTTAGCAGTGGAAAGTGACATTCTTTGTCTATTTCTTCCTTCGAGGAAGCACAGCATAGGCACAGTGGCAGCATGAGCTTACTCTGCCAACATGCCTCATTCTTGAACTGGAGGGAATGCTTACGAACATTGAGTAGGTAGGTTGTTTTGCATGCTCTTCCATCCTTTCAATCTTTCCTTCAGTCTTTTGGCTGAGACTGCCAATAAAGGTTCCAGTTAACGACCACTGTGGAGGTGGTTTGTGTGCTGTAGATACTGGCCTACTGGGTACAACATCAGGGTGAGCAGTAATTTTTTATGAGGGCCACTCCAAAAATTCAGTAAGTGGTTGAGAGCTGTACTCTACTATATTAATGGAGGTGAGGGGACTGGGATGGAGGTTGGGTGCAGAAGGGAGCATGGGGTATGGGACTGGGGTGCAGGAGCGCACATAGGGTGTGGATGAGGGAGTTTGGATGAAGGAGCGAGTTGTGACCTGTGGCAGGGAACTGTAGGACATGACAGAGTGCAGGGTTCAGGAGGGGGTATTGGTATAGGAGAAGATTCTGACCTGGGGGAAAGATATACAATGGGATGCAGAATAGTGATAGAAATGTAGCCGTGTTAGTCTGGGGTAGTTGAAGCAAAATGCAGGACAATGTAGCACTTTAAAGACTAACAAGATGGTTTATTAGATGATGAGCTTTCGTGGGCCAGACCCACTTCCTCAGATCAAATAGTGGAAGAAAGTAGTCACAACCATATATACCAAAGGATACAATTAAAAAAATGAACAAATATGAAAAGGACAAATCACATTGGGATGCAGACGGTTTGGGTAACTGAGGAGGTGGGTTGCCAGGTGCAAGCTCTGGCCAGGAGGTGTTTTCCCTTCCACAATTGCTACCATCTACATCAGACCTAGCCAGGCTACAGAACACAAAGTGCTTTCTATGCATACATTAAGCAATTAACTCATTCTTTTAACCATTTGGGATTAAATGATGTCTTGAGTTTTGGCATGGTGACAAACTCCAAGATGAAGCTGCCTTTACCAACCACATGAATCAGTTCCTGAGGGAACAACCTATCTGTATGAGCAGTGAACAACACCATCAACTATCCAGTCACACAAAACCCTCGTATTGGCTCCACCTTTCGTCACGTGAGGTTCTCTTCTTTTAATCCACACATCCAGGCCAGGGGCTAGCACAACAGCCTGTGCACATAAGTGTACATGGAGCGCCAGTCTGGAGCACTCAGCTCCCTGACGCTGCCACACAAGAACTCATCTCGCAGAGGCCTGCCTTACTCCACTCTCCAGGGTGGGACACCTTCCCACGACAAGCCACCACTCAGGAGGCTGGGATCATGGAGACATGATCCACACATCCAGGGCTAGTCTATGCTCTAAGAGCTACAGTTGCAGATGTCCACTTCCTCCAGGCCTGGTGGCTGGGGTGCTCAACCCCACCCCACCCTCTACCCCAGGCTTTGCCCCCACCCAACCCTTTCCCCCAGAGCCTCATGCAAAACAGCTGGGAGGGCAGGCAGTAGGAGCTGGCAGGGAGTAGAAGGAACTAGTTGCCAGTGCATGTTAGCACCCACTATTTTTTTCCCCTATGGAGTCAGGGCCTGTGGCTATATTGACTCAGCAGCGCTGTATAAATATGTCTGAGGAACACGCTCTATGCCAGGGGTTGGCAAGCAGGCCCCTTTCAGAAGGCGAGTGCCAAGATTGAACTTATTCTCTTCTATTTATAGGTCTGCATGCCAGTGATACTTTTTAAAGTCAATAATAATCCTACTTAACTTTAGCAGCTCCATTAATCTTTCTGGGTAGCCTCAAGCGTGCGCCGCATCCTCCTTCACCCCAATCCCACCCCCAGCGCACACACCGGCAGGGCAGCAGTGCTGGGACTTGCAGCGCTGGGGTGAGGAGGTATCCAGGGGGCAGTCACTTCCCTGCCCTGCCAAGCCCTTTGCCCAGGGCTTGCCCCTCACCCGCAAGCTCCAGGGATGAGGCACGCAGAACCCGGGGGCTGCCCAGGGCTGGCTCCAGCCCCCCCGCTGAATATAGCGGGGTGCCAGGATAGGGTCTCCCAATGCTCCACAGAGGTGGTGGCAGCATGCGACTGCCTGCACCACTGAGCTGCAGAGCAGCCCCGGCCTCGCCCCCTCCAGGAGCAGGAGACAGAGCCTGTAGTGGAAGAAAGGGAATGATAACCCCATAGCTCCCCGGAGCTGCAAGCCCAGGCCAGGCAGGGGCAGCCCCAGCGTCGAGTCATGCCGCACACTCTGCTTGCCCAACCCCTAAGCCATGCTGCGCAGTCTCCCTGCTTTGAAGGAGAGGGGGGAACTGTGCTCAAGCTGTGGACCACCTGGGAGGCAGCTGCAGGGCACTCAAACTCATCTTGCGTGCCACTTCTACGTTACCGATCCCTGCTCTATGCCAATGGGAGCTCGCTTGCCTATTGGCATAATAAATCCACCTCTGAGAGGTAGTAGCTATGCTGGCAGGTTGATATAACCTACAACATTCAGGGGAGTGGCTTATTCAGTGGCCTGAGCAACATTAATTATGCCAAAGTTAGTGATAGTGGAGACCTGACCTAAATACTGCCTTATTCCTACACCTCTCCAACCCTTCCTCTGTCTGCACACTGCCAGACGAGCTTGAGAGAGGGTAGAGTTGGAGCATGTGTAGTCTGGAGCACTACTGAGGGTGCTGGAGGGAATCCATGGGGGAGTGCAGCAAGGGAGTGGGGATGCGGGAGGGGAGAGTGAGTGTAGTGGGAGGTGTTGGCAAGGTACTGGGATGCGCCAGAAAGGGCTCAGACCCCTCCCCTCGCCTTTGGTTTCTTTTTCCTGCTGGCTGGCAGGCATCTCTTTCCCCTCTGCTTCCTTTTTCCTGTCAGTGTGGAGGGTCTGTGGGTCGGAGGGCACTGGGCATAGGGATTTGTGGTGATCTCTGGGCGAGGGGCCACTGAGCAGAGGAGCAACATGCTTGGCACACTGGCAATGCAGGACTGGGACTGAGGGTGCAAGTGGGAGGCAAGCGCAGGGGTTGAGGGGAAGATGGTTCTGGGCAGAGTTTGGGGTGAAGCTGGAAAAATGTTGGGGTTAAGGGAAAAGGGGGCACAGTATAGGAGTTAGGGTGCAGGAGGTGCAAGAGTCAATGCCCAAGGGGCACAGGATGGGAGTTCAATGTTGAGGGAGCCTATGGAAGCCCAAGGAATTGAGGGGCACTACACACGGGGAAGGGGCACCAAAATGCAAGTTCACCCAGGGCATCATTTTCCGAAAGGCTGGCCCTGTTCTATTCCATACTCAAGCTAAAAACAACTAAGTTAACTGTTGTTTAGATCAAGGGCCATATTAAACCTCGGCAAACTACAGCTTTACATTGAGTTGGGGTACTAGCATGAGCACTAGGCCCAAACCATGTGACCAAAAAGAATGAGACCCCGAGAAAAAAGTTGTGGTATTCAACTTGTAATGACACTCTAATGACCCGGTGTTATCTTGTTTGGCTGCGTCTAGACTAGCAAGTTTTTCCGCAAAAGCGTCTAACTGGCTGCTTGATTTTGTGCAAAAGCACGGACGTTCTACTGTACGAAATCTGTACTTCTTGTGCAAATGCTTTGACGTTCCCGTTCGGACAAAATCCCTTTTCCGGAAATGTTTTTGCAGAAGAGGACCACTGTAGACAGCTAAAAACTGTTTTGCGCAAAAAAGCCCCGATGGCAAAAATGGAGATCGGGGCTTTCTTGTGCAAAACCACGTCTAGATTGGCACGGACGCTTTTCTGCAAAAAGTGCTTTTGCGGAAAAGCGTCCGTGCCAATCTAGATGCTCTTTTCCGCAAATGCTTTTAATGGAAAAACGTTTCCGTTAAAAGCATTTGCAGAAAATCATGCCAGTCTAGACGTAGCCTTTATGTTTTGGGCTTAGAAAATAGAAGTAACATTTAATTGGATACTACATGCAGTAAATAACTGGCTACATACACTTGTTTATTATTAAAAAGCCCCACTTCATCTGGCTATAGCTAAAGTCCAAAAACTGACAGCACTTTTCTGTTCAAGGAGTGTAAGTTTACTTCTTTTAAAAGGGCTCCTTGCCTATTTTTGCTTGACCAAGTTGAAATCAGCCAATACGAGCACTTCTCAGGTTCAGACCTGTTTTTTTAATCAAATGCTTGTAAATGTTTTGTTACTGTTTCCATGCAGTAAATTGCTCATTCGATTGGCTTTTTAGACCCATTTAAAGGCTGAATTGTATATCTACAAATGTTCTAATGTTAATAAAAGCAGTTATGGTTAAATTGATGGCATGGTAGTATCCTCTATTATTAACAATTGTTTTCTGTAATGGCTTTCATCAAGCAGTATTAGCAGTTCTGTGCTGAGCTGTTAAAAATCAGCATGCTCATGAAATTATTTCATAGGGCTGAAGTCGAACAGAGCAGCCTGAAGGGGGCCCCCTTCACCAACTTTTAGAAAAATGCTACAAGTATTGAGAAGTATTAAAATTGTGTGTACCCTGAGAAACTCTAGATAAAGCTACTTTATGTAATAAGGAAAAGGAACTCAAGTAACAAAGCTGACATGAACTGTACTGTGCAGCTTGAATTCTAAGCGACACAGGTCTGTATATGTAATTAAAAAAAGTGTATTTTTAATACTTTACAGCCAAATCCTAGTCCTCACTTAGCCAAATTTACCATTGAATTTAGTGGCATTTTTGCTGGAGAAGGTGACTTCATAATGAAAGTGTCAAGCCAACATTTACTCAGGCTGCTTTAAGAAATGCTAATTTTGGGTAGTGCCCCCATGGAGTGGCAGAAGAAAAACCTTGACAAGAAGCACCGTTTTTCATCGGACATGTATATGCAGGTGCAATGGTTCTGAATTTGACCTACTATCTGTATTAATACCCCTCACTGAGCCATAAAGCTATAAGCTAGTGCACTTTCATTCAGTTCAAAATCTCAAAGGTTGACCTTTGACAGTACTGGGATGTCTGGAAAAGGTCCAGCAGATCACACTATCACAACTCTAGACAGAAGAGTGGAACCCTCCCTTCACCCACCCTCCCCCGCCCCCATGTGACATATCATGTCACTCACAAGACCTTTTATTTATCTTCTGAGACCTAAACTGTGAAGCTTAAAAAGGTGACATCCCCCTCCCCCCGAACCATCATAGCTAGAAATGCCCTTTTCCATTTAAGCACAGCCTGAGATTCTCACAGAAGCTACTGGCAGTAAGAGAAAAATGTCAGTGTCTTGATGCTCATGATAAAGTTGAGAGAGCCGGCACCTTTGTAAATTTGTGGTCATTAACTAGTCCATCAATACTGAGGAAATTGATACTCATCAGTAGGTCTTGTTCATTTTTTTAATTGAAAATTGGCTTATGAATCATCCTGACCATTTCCCTTTTTGTGTTTCCTTAAGGAAAAGTTTATCCTAAAGTGGAACATCCTACAATTATGAAATTTATAGGAACATAACCGACTGCAGTGCTCCACTGAAGACATGAAGAGATTTTCTTGTTTAATTACTAAGACAGAAAATCTACACCAAATACTGTATTAAATGAGCATAAAACATTTTAGACCTTTGGGTTGTGTTTTAAACTAGAACTGAATAAAGAAACTACATATTAACTGCATACATCTGCCTGATGCTACTTTCTAGCTGAAACTCCCCTCCATTTTAGGGCAAGATTCCCCCAGGCAGGACATTAGTTCCCCCCCCCCCCTCCAAACGTCTCCCTCCAGAAGGAAAACTTTCCTTTTCTGTACACTACTTCATAATTAACATTAAAGTATTTTTGTTGGCAAACTTTATACTCCCAGGCTACGTCTAGACTGGCATGATTTTCCACAAATGCTTTTAACGGAAAAGTTTTCCGTTAAAAAGCATTTTCGGAACAGAGCGTCTAGATTGGCACAGATGCTTTTCCGCAAGAGCACTTTTTGTGGAAAAGCGTCCGTGCCAATCTAGATGCGCTTTTCTGCAAAAAAAAGCCCCGATCGCCATTTTCACGATCAGGGCTTTTTTGCGGAAAACAAATCTGAGCTGTCTACACTGGCCCTTTTGCGCAAAAGGACTTTTGCCCGAACGGAAGCAGCATAGTATTTCTGCAAAAAGCACTGATTTCTTACAGTAGAAAGTCAGTGCTTCTGCGGAAATTCAAGTGGCCAGTGTAGACAGCTGGCTAGTTTTTCCAGAAAAGCAGCTGGTTTTCCGGAAAGACTGGCCAGTCTAGACACAGCCCCTGAGTAATAGTCACCTGTGCAATGTGCAATCAGTTTAGAAAAGCCCATGGAACTGCTACAGTTGGTAAATTGCTTTCAGCCATCACAGAAAGTTGTTCATCCTGTGACAGAGCATATGCATGTCAGTCTGTAGCAGATATTCTGATAAATAATATCTCCATAATCTTTGCTTGTTTTCAAAACATCCACTCAGGTTGTAGAATCCTCTTCCCCTGTACTGAGGGGCCCAACCAATCTCACAGCACAAAGAGTGAACTGCAAATAGCAAGAGGCAATAATCATGACAAAGTTTGCAATGAAGTCACACAGGACAGAAGATGAAGTGGGTCTGGCCCACGAAAGCTCATCATCTAATAAACCATCTTGTTAGTCTTTAAAGTGCTACATTGTCCTGCATTTTGCTTCAGGACAGAAGATGTCTCTCATTCATTTCAAATGACCATTAGTCACATGATAGCAAACAATAAGTAGCACAGTAAAAGCCAGATATTTGTATTTTTCACACACCTCCTCCCAAGCAAGTAACTACAATCCCCACTAACCTCTTTCTTTCTGAGAGGGCCTGCCTCTTCCCACCAGCCTCTTCAGCTTTCGGCATCAGAACCTTATACACCCCAGGTGTTGCTGCCTTGCGGAGTCTCCTTAATCAGCTGCCTAATGGCTTATTTGGCTCACCTGTCTGCACTCAACCCTGCAAGGTGAGTGTGGGGTGATCCATCACACTTAACAGTTTGCCCACACTTGGGTCTGAGAGTGAACAGGCCTGTCAATGGGGAAAGAGGAGCAAAAGGGGAAATTTCCCAGGGCTAGGGCAATTTAAAGGTGTTGGGGGGCACTGGTGGCAGCACAGCAGGGCTAAGGCATGCTTCCTGCCTGCTCTCACTCTGTGCACCCAGGAGCAACTGGCATGTCTGGTAGTCACCGGGCTGTCTGTGTCTATATGTGCTGTCCATGCCCCGAGCGCTGATTCTGTAGCTCCTCCTGTCTGTGAACGGCAGCCAATGGGAGCTGCGGGGGGCACTTCCTGCAGGCAGCAGCATGGGGAGACCCCCAGTTCACATGCTCTAGAAACCACTGCTTAAGGGACATGCTGGTCATTTTTGGGAGCCATCTGAGGTAAGTGCTGCCCTCCCAATCCTGTCCTACACCCAGCTGTAAGCCCAGACCTCAACCCCTTGCCTCAGCCAAGAGCCTGCACCCTGCACGCCCTTCCCTGTCCAACCCCCCTGTCCCTGCCTGATGAAAGTGGGGGGGGGGGGGGGGGGAGAGAGAGCCAGTGATTGACAAAGGGGGGATGGAGTGAGGTAGGGCCTTGGAGAAGGGTGGGACAAGGGGATTACCTCAGGGAAGGGGCGGGGCAGAGGGCAAGGCAAGGGTCTTTGGGTTTACACAGTTAGATAGTTGGCAACCCTACCAGATGGGCCTATGGAAGCACAGGCACTGCATAAGCATCAGGTGGACTGCGTCTGTGCAGACACTGCTTGTGCATGCGTAAGCCCATTGCTCTGTCCTGGGGCCCGGAACTGTCAGCAGGCCTGAGTGTGAAAGGTGGCTCTGTGAGAATGCAGAAGGAATGATTTGTAACTAATCATTTGTTCAAAGTCACCTTCTCTCTGCTCACAAAATAGCAAGACTTGAATTATGGCTTCCTCATGTTTGTGGACAGTTTATCAATCTTCTTGTTTGGTCATGTGTTAGCTCTCTGGGTATGTCTGATAATACACATGGAAGCACAGAGTCTCACAGACCAGATCAGCTGGCTTTGGCTGCAGGGCTAAAAATCTCAGCATAGATGTTTGGACTGGGGCCCAGGCACTGAGGCCCTCTCACCTTGCAGCATCTGAGACTTAGCCAGAGCTCAGATGCTTTCCTTGCAATTTTATAGCCCTGAAACCTGAGCCAGTCATGGCCATTCTGCACTTTTTTTTTTTTTTTTTTACAGTGTAGACCAGTGGTCCCCAAACTTTTCAGGGTCAGGCACCACCTTACCACTGTTGGTTCTGCCCCCCCCAAGTGAGGCCAGGAATGGGGTCATGGATCCTAGGGGAGGTGATATGGACGAGTAGAGGGGCTGAGGCCATAAATGGGGCTGGGTGTAAGGCCAAGAACAGAGCCACAACCAGGGGCCCAGAAGTTAGGCTCAGTGCCAGGTGTGTGTCTGCTCCTGGCCCCACCTCCACCCTCAGCCCTGGGCTGGGAACAGAACTGTGGCCAGGGGCCAAGATTAAGGGGGGCAGGGGAGCAGGAGCAGAGGCACAGCCAGGCCCATGGCCAGATGTACAGCCATACTGAGGATGGGGCCTGGAAGGGAATCAGGCCTATGGCTGGGCAAGGGGCCAGCGCAGAGGTGCGGCTGGGTTTTGCTTTCTCCCCACCCCTTGTGGGAGGTGGCCCAGGCCCACTGTGCACCCCACAAATATTCCTCTACATCCTCATGGGGGCCCGCACCACAGCTTGGGGACCTCTAGTATAGATGTATCCATTGTCTATCTCTGAATATTTGATACAATTTGTGTTGATTAGTCAGGTTGTTCTCTTTCTCTAATTCCAGAATCCTGCTACAATAAAATATCAAATGCAGACAGGCATTTAAAGGCAGTCCCCGAGTTACGCGGATCCGACTTATGTCGGAGCCGTACTTACGAATGGGGCTTTTCTCGCCCCGGAGGACACGGGCGGCGGGACCGCCCAGATGCGCCGCGGTCCCGCCACCCATGTCCTCCGGGGCGAGAAAAGCAGCTCTGCATCTCCCTGGTCTACTGCGGGGAGAGGGTCCCCAGCAGACCAGGGAGACGCGGAGCAAAGCCGCGGAGAACGTGGGCGGCGGGACCACGGCATGTCTGGGCGGTCCCGCAGCCCGCGTCTCCCTGGTCTGCTGGGGGACGGGGGGCGGGGGGGTGCAGCTAGTGCGCCCCTCCCCCCCCCAGAAGACCAGGCTTTTCTCGCGGATGCCTGTGGTAGAGCAGCTGGGGCGCTGCCGGGTTGGTCCCGCAGCGCCGCTCCTGGGCGCTACTGGACCAACCCGGCAGCACCCCAGCTGCTCTGCCCCAGGCGTCCTGATTGAGCTGCTGCTGGTCAGTTTCAGGAGGAGGAGCAGCGGCGCTACTGGACCAACCCGGCAGCACACCAGCTGCTCTGCCCCAGGCGTCCCCAAGTCAGCCGCTGCTGAAACGGATCAGCGGCTGATTCCAGGAAGCCCGGGGCAGAGAAACTCTGCCTCTGGCTTCCTGTAGTCAGCCGCTGGTCAGTTTCAGCAGCGGCTGAATCTGGACGCCAGTTCTGACTTATGTACAAATTCAACTTAAGAACAAACCTACAGTCCCTATCTTGTACGTAACCCAGGGACTGCCTGTACTGATATTACCCCTATTCAGTTTAGTATTGAATAATGTGCTCAATTTTTTGTACTAGTTGGAAATTAGAAAACCACTTCAATATACTCCATAAATAGCTGAACAACTCAATGCTTAATTAAACCTTCTGAGGGCCCACCATCAGAAGTTTCAATGGATACATTTACAGGGGACAATCTAAGCATCTTTCTCCTCTTTTCCTGGCCTGCAGATCCTCACAGAAGCAAACAGCAGAATTCATGTTGAGAAGAATCTGAACACAACATTTGATTTAAGGGGTTATTATGTCAACTCCTGCCAAATCCCTAGATATGTTTCTTAGATGCTTATAAACGGGACAATTGCAGGAAGCCTTCTAAAATGGTACAGTCTTTCTTTAAATGTTTCACAACCTAATTTATGGCCACATCTTCATTTTCCATCAGATTTCTGAACTGTTCCCAAATCTTTTCCAGAGCAATATAATATGCAATGTTGCACTGGGAAACAGACCACATTTCACCCAAGGTTAAATTGATGCAATGCGACACTGCCATTGAGGGGCCATTCATCCTCTTATCCTCTAATAATCACCTGTCATTCTTCATTAGATTCATGCAAGTTAAAATCTAACATGTTGTGACAAAATTGTGTAATCAGATAAATGCAAAGCAAACAGTCTGCCAACTTGGAACAGTAACCAAGAAATGTTGGGACTCACTCCACAAACTACCCCAGCTGCCAGCAGCACCATTAGGAGTGGAGTGAAGTCCATGGATATAATAGGCAATGGGAATCAAAAGCAAATCTACAATTGATGTCTTTCCAAATGTTTCTTACATGTGGGTGTGAGTCAGACTCACTATTTAATTGAGGTTTAACTGTACCTTCTCCAAAGGATAATTCCAACCGGTATTATGTTTGAGATCTATTTCATAGCAACATATGGTATGGACAGGTTTTCAGATGTATTTTTTTAAGGGACTGCTTTTTCCCTATTGTGTGGAATATAGTGTGCCTGCAAGTGGATTTGACAGTTAAAGATTTTAAAAGCAGTCTATGGAATTAAAACACTCCTTCTATTAGGTGTTGATATTTTATGTCCTATAGCTTGTGTTTTAATTGCACTGCATAGTATGGGTCCCTCCTGACTAACCTCATACCCTACTGATATTATGAAGAACTCAGTGCTCATTAACAAATTCCTTTTCTTCACAGATCTTTGCTGACCTTATTTTAAAGCACCAGAAGTCAAATCCTGCTCTTAAGTACTGTGGACTCACAACTGTGCAATGGGAAACAGAATTCACTTTTTGTTGTTTAATACATTGCTACGGTGTAACAATACACATTCACGAGCTTTCACTAGTACATCGAAATGAAGTCATTGCTAAAATGCTTAACTGACATCTCTAATAAATGAGAACTATTTTACCTTTCTCCTCCCCATGCAAATGTTTTCTTTTTGAAGCATTTCCCCTTTTGTTTTGAAATGCAAGAAAATCTGACCTCTATCAACTCTAGCAAGTTTTTTAATACTCCACAGCACCTAAGGAGAGGTTGTTAATCTCCAGTCCCAAACTCATCATTTTAAAAATAAATTTGGACAGCACCTTCCAACCCCAAAGCACTTCACCGATATTGTATATACCAGCACCACTGAAATACAGTTACCTGTGTGGTGGAGGATGAGCGCCAACTGGTGCATAGAACTTGGTGCCCAGGGGCGAAGATGGAGGAGGAAATTCCACCAGGAATAGCAGGGCAAGTCCTTCATTTGGCTGGTGCTATGTGGCCTTTGATGTTCAGACAGAGAAAGCAAAAAACACAGATTTTTATAAAGAATCCCAAACAATAAAGGATTGAAAGCTAAGTCAACCCTCTTAGGAAGGCAAATTCAAAATTATTAATAGGAAATACTCTTCAAACAAAGTACAATTATACTGTGGAACTCACAAACAAATTCTTGGCTTCAGTGAGATTCTAGCAAGATTAAAGGAGGGACTGCCCATATATATATGGATAAGACAAATCTTCAGAGTTATTAGCAGATGACCACATTTGCCTTCCATGGTGTTTTTGATCCTTTTTCTGACAGCAGTTAGTACCAAAGGCTTCAGAGACAGTATGTAGGACTAGATGGGCCATGGCTCTGATCCAGTCCAGCAATTCCTACATTCCTATATTACAGCGTGTTTAGGAATTCTTTATCTGATGCTTAAGCTACTAAGCCAATCCTCTATAGGATGTTTCCCCAGCTGGAAACTTCTAATATCCTCAATACAAGCTATTATAACTTTTCTGATTTAAAAATATTTTACATATGTCTATTTAAGATTACTGCAAGTCAGTAGCAATTACCCTTCACTTCCCAGGTGTGTGGTTTGTAATTCACGTGTAATGATTATTCCATCAAGGATTATTTTAAAATACTATTTTACTCTGAAAAAGTGACTCTATAAAAGTGGCACCATGTTTGTTGTGTCTCTGATTTCATGTGAACTGGATTCAGTTTCTAACTTAAAACAGACTTTCTCTGGCAGCTTGGCAAACTTAATGTGAGCTCCAAGACCCAGTCCTCCTCTATGGCACTAGTAATAGACATTCTGCAGGACAAATTAAGTCTTCAATGACATCTATAGAATCTCACTGCTTTTAGTAACTTTGCACAGAGCTAGTAGTCTGGAACCTAGCAAACAAGTCTGAACACAATGCACAAGGAGGAACAGAATCATGATTGTGTCTGCTAAGCTGTGTTGACTACCAAGAATAAAATCAGTGAAACTTTGTGTCAGGAGTGCAACTCTGAACAAATTAGGAGCAAATCTATTAAGAAGGTGCTACTTTCATGTATTTAATTTTTAGAGTAGAACTCCATTTCAAAACACTTTTATCCTGAAATATTAAATAAAAACATGTTACAGTTTTATCCAATAGTTCTGCTTGATGGTACATATCCTAGGATGTGCATTGTCTCTGAATACTAAGAGTAGCTGTAATGGCTTAGTATGATTCAGCTGGCATTGAAATAAATTGCAAAAAAACTCGCACTGTGTGTAAATCTGGCTTCACTGTGGGCCTCCTGTTGCTGCCTATACAAAATATTTAGGCAAACTGTGAAGGAGATTCTTAAATCTTCTCCTGTTTTGTCTTACAGATGTACAAAACACCTAGGCAATGCTATATAAAACTTCCACTATCTCATGAGAAAATTAAGATTGAAATAAGCACTCTATAGTCAGAAAATACCAAAGATAAGACTGCGTAAACATACTTCTACCACATTATGTCCAGGCATTATTTATATGACCCACTAGCACCACCACAAGACTCCTCCTATACATAAGCTCAACATACACGTTTACTTCGGATTTCCTGCTTTAGAGGTTTTTTTTTAAAATACAGGCTTATGATATTTGTGATGCTCTGATTCAGTGTCATCTGGGAATGGGTGGTACTAAAGGAGATAAAACTTAAACAATGGTCCTGCAGCATCTTTGAGTCTAACAAAAAATGTAGATGGTATCATGAGCTTTCGCAGGCACCATCCCATCATTCATCTGAAGAAGTGGGTCTGTGCCCACGAAAGCTCATGATACCATCTACATGTTTTGTTAGCCTAAGGTGCTGCAAGACCATTCTTTTTTTTCCCCAGTTACAGGCTAACATGGCTACCCCCATGAGACTTCTAAAGGAGATAAGATATAAATTCAGGACATGTGTGACAGCTAGAGCAGAACACAGAATAGGTACCAGTAAGACTTATCAGGCCAACCTCTTCATTCAAATCTTTCCTTAAAATATATGTTTTTGATCATCCACTAAAGACAGACATGTACCATTAAAAAAACTTCTATGGCTTTCAGATAGGTCATTGGATAAGGAGCTAAGGGGGTAGATAGTTCTACAGCCACCATAAAAACTCTCACTGGCAATAATGGGTTTAGGGTCAGGCTACAGCCACCATAGAAACTCTCACTGGCGATAATGGGTTTAGGGTCAGGCTCTGTGCATCTGAACTGCATTATCTAATAGAGAACCCAATCTTGCAGTTGATTCTGGATGACTGTCAGGCAGACTGCCACACCTGAGTGGAATGCAATGGACAACACTGGAGGTACTTACAGGTACAAGGTGCTCTCACCTAGGCCATGTTTATATTTACTGCAGTGGAGATGGCTCTTCTAGCATTCAATTTAGCGCTTTTAGTAAGGACCTGCTGGGAGTGCCCCAGTCGACACCAGTACTCCTTGATTTGTGAAGTATAAGAGAAGTTGACAGGAACAAACCTCCTACTGTGGAGATGGCACCAAGGTATATTGACTACAGCTACGTTATTTACATACCTGGAGTTGCGTTCCTTAAGCTGACCTTTCAGGTGTAGTATAGACCTGGCCCTAGTGTCAATAGCAGGATTGGAGCTTTAGGATCAAGTATTGGGAGTCAGGGAGCAAATCTTACTCTGGTCTACATAGTGATCAAGTTAAGGACACAAGACACACTGGATATTGCAGACAAAATACATTTTTATACAAAAAATTCTTTATTGGCTGTACTACAAATAGCTGTACAGAGTGTAAACTTTACTGTATCACCTGACAGTTGAATAATTTTGGAGGAACAGTTATTAAGCACCTTCATTTCAGCACATTTTTGGTATTTACAGTTTTAAGACATATTAATGTCTTAAATACAATGTGAATACAATGAATTAAAAGTTATAAAAAGTTACACAAAACCCTTTATATGGAGTTTAATATTTTTGTGATAAATACATAATTAAAAAGAAAATGGTCAGATAGTTCAAGCTCAAAACTGGCTTGGCTAAAACAATATTATAATCCAGAGGAAAATGGCTTCGATTTTTTTCCACTATAGCTTGGGGTTTTTATTGTAATTTATCTCTGAGACCAAGAGATTATAAAGACAGCTATTTGGATACATAATTCTCATGATCAAGTTTTGTTCTTCTATTGCAAATAAGCTACCCTGCCAGTAGCAACAGGAGCAAAAGTTAAATCCTGTTCCCAGAAATGGTCGGTGGTAGCGGGGCTTTTTTAAAGTGTTTTATTATTAGAATGTGTAATTTGTTGTGAAATCTGTGCTGGATTTTCCCAACTGCTCTGCATGCATTGCTGTCAGGGGAGTCATGCTCCATCTTCACATTGATTTCCAGCATAGATGTTTTGCCCTTGCTGTAAACAAACACATGAACAGGGCGCTTTTTAAAAAAAAATTTTTAAAGCCCTGTGATATTATCAAAAGTATTGTCTAACAAATACTCAACTGTCATGGTTATTTATGGTGTGCAAGAAAACAAAATATCCAGGATTGTCAAAAGGGGAAAAAAATTGGTAGGGCAAAATTGAAATGTCATTTTTAAACTTAAAAAAATAACACCACAAAAATAGGAAATTGAAACACTGTTTAAAGAATCCTTCATAGCATCCCTTTGAAAGTATCACCAATCAATCAACATTCTTTACTGAGTAACTGAAATTGGGATCTATATCCCAAGTCCCAACTTTTAGAGATATCTAAAAGCTATTGATTACCTGTCTACTAGCACCACAAAAAAATAAATCTCTTATGGGAAAATCCAGGGAAAATTTCACAATACCCACTAAAGTTGTGCTGGCATTAAGATAATTGCACACAGTATAAGAAGGCACTATCAACTAGTACAGGAGCTATACCAGTACTAAAGCATACTGGTTAACTTCCTGTAACATTATTAACAGCCATAAAGCAAAGGCTTGAGAGAGGAGCTTTAAGGTATAAACTTAATGTTGCCAATTAATGTTCTTACCCCCTCACTGACCACTCTTTGAAGCCCAGACTTACTGCCTAACTTTAAGGTGAATTTGCAACCCAGTGCGCTTATGCTGGGCTACAGCATTCCATTCTGTGGCTTAAATCACTGTGTGCACCAATGCACAGGAATCAGCGGTGCTGAAAATTCCAATCTCTCATGCACATCGGGATTCAAGACACCCCATAAAACACTATGCACAATAATTTCAAAGGGAAGTTCAGAGCCCAGCACATGAGCAAATGAGCCCCCATGCTCCTCTTTAAAAGCAAGAACGTGATGCTGCATGGAGTGGGATCTCTCTGGGCAGCACAGACTTACCTGAATGCCACCATGCTATGGGGTGGGTGGGTGGGTGGGTGTGTGTGTGTGGTGGCTTGCCCCCTGTAAGCAGCATGGAGCTTATCTTTACTGTCTTCATTTTATGCCAAGAGCTGTGAACTATTTACAGTACTTTTCCAAAGGGAGACTCTGTTCTCACACATTTCCTGGTTTAGCGCTCAGTTTCTTTCTATACAATCCACTCCAACCGTGTTGTCAGGACAGCGGCAAGAGCGGCTTTGTGGGGTGGCCAGGCATAAATGAGTACAGCCTCCATTATTCACCGTGCAATAGTTATGCCCTATAAAAGAACAGGCACTTATATATAACAAAGGCTTGTAGGGTAAATCAGTTCACAGAAGAAAAAACAGGAACATTACAGAAAATAAAAACCACCCTAGAATTAGAGATGCAACTGCTTTACTTTTGGTTTCTGACTGATGAGATCCTTAGTGCGTATCATCCCTAATACCCATCAGATACCAAGTACCAATCTGGGTATCATGCAGTGAAACAGGTAGCAGGAGTTTGGAATTGGGGATGATGTCACAATGGGTGGGGAAAGGCCCACAGAGAGCAACAGTGATGGTACAGGAAAGGAAAAGAGTTTCTAAGACTGGTTACAGGCAACACGAAAGATTATACTTAAAATATACTTAAAATCAATTGCACAGAGAGAAAAGGAGAGGATCAAGTCCAGAACCCTCAGAGACATCATGCACATAAGCAGAAAGGGGAGATGAGGAGCTATTAAAGGAGAGGGTGAAGGAAGGAGAGGGCAAAGGCGTATTCAAGCAAAACAGAGTAAGTGAGAAAAGTCAGTGAGTGCTGGAAGCCAACGGGAGGATGTGGAAGAGAGTATATCAAAAGTAGTATATGGACCAAAGCTGACGAGTTCACAGAGTGGAAGGTCATTAGTGACAATGTTTCACTTTAATGATGAGGGAGCAGCCAGATTTGAGGAGCCTGAGACAGCAAGAGTTACCTGTATCTCTAGGCTCTGAGGGGCAGGGAATTGGGATAGTATTTAGAGACGAAAGTCAGATTTAAAAAAAAAAAAAAAAAAAAAAAAAAGGACACAAAAACACGTTTGAAGAGAGAGACAGAAACACACAGATATGAAGCACAACAATGAAAGCTATCTGTGAAAAAATGTGAAAGTCTCAAATTTATTTAGATGTTTCTCTTTGGGACAAGGACACTCTCTTTGTTATATAACTACATTGCTTAGCACAGTAGGGCCGTAAGGTGCTACTGTAATATATATTAAAAACATTTAAACATGTTTCTTCTTATATACTGCAATATGTATAAAAACCATGTAGCAAGGGGAGAGCACTATACACGCATTCTTTTTCATGCTAAATAAACACCTACATTAAATCACTCCAAATCAAGAGTAAAATATCCTTTAAACCCAAGCCCTGTCACAAAAATATACCTTAGATTTTGTTAGTCTTTGCTGGAAAGAAAAATCTCACAAATCTAGCATCTAGCATTCTAAAAACAGCCAGACTGAAATTTGGCCAGAAATAACAAGACCAAACAGTGGCATTATTTCCCAGAAAAATAAAAATTGTTATTTCAAGGATATTAATTTCATCCTTCGAGCCTCTGTTGCTCAAGTTAAGTATGAAGATGAGGAGAAATAAATAATGCTGTTCCTCTGAAAAGAATGACCATCACTATTACCATATTTCCAAAATTCACCAGAGACTTTTGGAATGCATGAATATTTAATTATATAAACTCAATGATTTCACCTATTTTATCACCTACGGCAGCCTTAACTCTTCCTTTTCTAAAAACACAGGATTATTGAGCCCAGTTAGAAGACCAAGATACTACTATAGCTATGAGCTTAAAATAAAATGAGGCCTAACTAATGCCACTGGGGATGGATAAAACAATTTGTTTACTTGATTGACAATTGTGTGTAATATTATAAAGGTGCCTAAACTATTTCCATAGCGTAGATCCCATCTTAAGGGGCAGCGTCTTATGCAAACAGCTGCCTTCCCATTCATGACTGAGCAAACCGCTGCCTCCTCTCCCATTCATCACTCAGTAACATTCCTCTGGTGGCGAGAGCAATTGCTTACATGGAAAGAATTGTATTTTTAGCATCTGTTAATGTTAAGAGATGGAAGCCATGTGACCAGTGTGCTCTACGCTGACCAATAGCAAGTACTCTTTGGGCCACTACTTTGGGAACTACATACAGGTGACTTAATTCATATTCCATAACTACTGGAGAAACATAGGGATTTTGCGATTACCTTGTGGGCACTGAGCAAAAGCTGTGGTTATTCCATAAAGACGGGAACGTTTGTAAGGCTGGAAGTTATCGTTTTCTTTTGAAATTGTGCGATCCACAGCTACAACAGCATCCCTACAGTATACAAAAGAAATGTTTAAAGGTAAGTGAGAGCTATCCCTTAAGATGACCTCAGAATTGAAAAAAAGTAGAAGAGGAAGCACCAAATACCTTATTACATTTTAGCACCCTGCCTGCTTGTAATGCTGAAATATACAGGATGAGCAGAGGGATAGCCAGCAGCCTCACACGTGACCCAGAACTGCTTGTTATAGAATCCCACTTTTTCTGGACAATCCTAATATGCCACAGCCCTGATTCTGGGGAACAGAAGAGGGATCTCCTAGAACGGTGGTCATCATCTGGTAGATCGCGGTCTACTGGTTGATCGCAGGGACTCTGAGTCGATCTTTAGCTCCTTCTGGACTGCGCGCCTGTGCACAACTAATTTTGAATTGATACTCTGTGCGGAACAGCTACTCATGGAGCAGCAACACGTGTGAGTAGCTGTGGTGGGATCTGTTGAGTCAGGAGGGCTGAAACACCCTGGCCAGCTGGCTATGGCAGAGGAAGCTGCGCCGCACTCCAGCCGATTGGTCCGCTTTCCCTCTGCTCCGGCCCATGTGGAGCGTGGTGCACCCTGTCTGAGTGCCATGGCCAGCTGCCCGGACAGGCGATCCTCTTTGCTCCAGCCCAGCTGCTCTGCGCTCAGCCGGGGGAGGTTGCGCCATGCTCCTGCTGGCCGGGAAGCCCTTCCTCTTTGCTCCTGCCCAGCTGGAGCAAGGTGCAGCCTCCCCGGGCTAAGTGCGGTGCAGCTGGGCTGGCGCAAAGAGGAGCAGCTGCCCGGCTAGCTGACCATGGTGTTCAGTCCAGGTGTACCACGCTCTACCTGGGCTGGAGCAGAGAAGTTGCCCAATTAGCTGGAGTGGGGCGCAGCCTCTGCTTCTGCTGAACATCGTGGCTAAGCAAAGAGGAGGGCTGCCTGGCCAGCTGGTCATGATGTTCAGCCCAGGTGCACCCTTCTCTGAGGGAGGGGGGAGTCGGCTCCAGAGGAGGTGCCCGCTGGGGCTTCTCTGCTCTGTGGTGGGGGAGGGAGGAGTCTTGGGAGGAGGCGAGTGCAGGGGACTCCCTGTTCCCATTGGCCCCCTGCCCCAGAACCCTGCCCCCGCCCCAGAACCCTGTCCCTTGCCCCCACTGCCACCCTGTCCCAGCACCCACTAATACCCTTTCCCAGTACCATGTCCCCTGCTCCCACCAGCACAGTTGGGGCCACATTAGTGATCCTTTGGAGTTTTGGGGGGAGGTTTTTTTTTAATCCCCCTTGTGTGGCCCCAACTGAGTTTTCTGAGAGTCAGTGACCCCTGACTCAAAAAGGTTCCCTGCCCTTCTCATAAATAAAGACAATGCAGAAACTTTTTGTGCTTGACATAGTATTTTATTTAAAAATGAAGTCTGGCCAACAAACCCCCAAGTGGGGCCAAGCCCTCATCTGGCCACAGCATTATAACACTCCTGAACCCACCAGACACTAGATCTGAGCCTATCATACACTGGAACCCTCTGCCCTGAACCCCTCACATACTCAAATTCCTGCACCCTCACATCCACAAGCCTGTGGCTGGCTTAGTGGCCCAACCCTCCAACTGACCCCAACACTCCTGAGCCGGCGTCCCCTTCTCCACCTCCTCTTGCATCCAAATTTCCTCCCAGAGCTTGCATCTCTCACCCCTTCCTACACCCAAATCCCTCATTCCCACCCCAGAGCCCACACATCCTGTCTCAACCCAGTGAGGGTATGGCTAGACTGCAGGGGTTTTTCCAGGATTCCAGAGATATCCCGGAAAAACTCTTCTGCATCCAGGGATGTGTTTGTTCTTCCGTTTTTTTAGTGGAAGAGAAAACATGCTCTTTCAGTAACCCCTATACTCCTCGTTCCACGAGGAATAAGGGGGTTGCCAAAAGAAGAGGTTTTTTGGACATTTGGTCCAGTCTAGACAGGCCAAAGGTTGGAAAAATCTCTTTCCACAGAAGAATCAGAAAAAAAAGTGCAGTATAGAGTGTATAAGGGCTGGGGATAGCAAGTGATGGAGAGGAGGAAAATATAGAGGGCAAGGCTTCAAGTAAGTGGTGGGGTCTTGGGGGAAGGGGTGGGGCAGTAGATCTTCGCTTGTTCTGAGATTTAAAAAGTGATCTTGGGTGTATAAAGGTTGGAGACCACTGTTCTAGAAGTAGGGTAGAAGACTTTTTTCGTGGGAAGGAAAAGTAAACAGAGTGTTCAGTTTGACAGCATTCCTTAATGGAACAAGTTTATTGGTAATTTAGATACTCTTCTCCCCTACAATATTATTCCTGGCATGGCCATAATGGAATGGTCCACTGTAGTGGACAATGTTTCACTTCAAGAGGAATCTGACATTCAGAAGAGTTCAGCCATTCAGGTGCAGCTGCCTGAAGTCAACAAAAGAGGACTGGCTGGCAGAATGGTGACATTTTCTACTTCTCATTTCTAAAAAGCATTCTGAAATATTATTTCCTAGATATTGAGTTCAGCCTTGGAAAACCTTAGTCATGTGAATCCCCCTTACTCCTAAGTAGCTTTGTTGAAATCAGCAGAGCTATTTGTGCAAGAGTGTGCAGATACAGTCACAGTCACACGTTTGTATGGATTAAAAACAAGTTATTGGTATTTTAAAAACATTTAGTCTGGAATATAATCTGCAAATTCTAGTAAAGTCTATGCCTGTATCATAACGTGGCAAAGGCCTAAATCACTTCTCTCTTGCAAACAAAAAGAAGTTTTGTCAACAGCTAAAATGTTTTCTTCTTATTACGGACTGAACATTTACATACCAATAAGTGTAAGAAGAGCCAAAGAAAGTACTGCTGTAAGATGTATTAAAGGACCCCCTTATATTAAACCTATTCCTGTCACATTCAATGTTAAAGCATCTTCTTACAGAAGAAATTATTAAACTGAGCAACCAGTTAACTAAGAACATTAATGCATCCAACTCTAAATTTCCATTACTCTCTGCCTCAGCTGATTGCCAGGAAAGGAAAAAAACTCTCAGGAAGAATACATGTACTGCCAAGAGAACAGGCAGAGTGAACCTCAGTTTCTATCAGGCAGAAGATCAGATTAAAATACAACTACATAATTTCTTAAACAGATAACCTACCTCCTCCAGTCTGTATAATATAAATTCTTCCCATAGCTTGTAATACTAAAAGGATACTGAACTCCTTCAAGGACCTTTCGTCGACCAAGCTGACTGGGGTTCATACATTCCACCCTCTTGGTGCCTGTATACAGTAAAACAATTTAGTCTTTGTCTATGATAAATAGTTCTTTTGTGGGAGGGAAAACACAATGATATAATCAAAAGAGCATATGTAGAGTATAATTTCCTCAAAGTCCTCCTCCGCCCTACCCAGCGACATTCTTGTCCAGATCACATCTCCCTCTATGCCGAGAATTAAGGTTTTTATAAAGGTGTCTCATTTATTCCTATGTGCCCACTTTGGTATCAGTGTTTTATGCCTGTGGGACTCGGTTAGAGCCACAGAGGAAGGTGCATACAGCTCATTGTCTGGATGGTCAGTAGGATTAAAAGATTACAGCAACAGCTGCTGAAGATTGCTAGGAACAATTTGTGGGTATACGACAGGTTTTGCTCATGAATAGTGCAGGCCTGACCACCCTGGAGATTAAAAGATGACTTCTCCACAGAAGAGTTCCAGCATAGGGGCAACAGGGAACGCTTTTCCATAGTGCCTCAACAGTGTACTTTTACTCTAAGCTGGGGAGAAAGCAATTCTGTGAGTGTGAAGGCAGCTAACCCTAAGTTCCCATTCAATTCCATGCTTCTCTACTAGGGCAACATTCTAATAGGGCAAAATGGATGATCTGGGTAACTACAGTCTGGTTAGCCAGATATCAGTCCTGCGCAAAGGTAATGAAAAAGCTGATAATTATTAAAGAATTAAGGGATAAGAATGGAATGAATGTCAGTCAAAATGGTTGCCTGAGTCCTTCAGGGTGCGGGATGGTAGTGTGGCGGGTGCAGGATTCAGGGCAGGGCCTTAGAGATGTGTGTGAGGACAATACAGGAGGCTAGGGTGGTGCAAGAGTGAGGGCTGGGGAGTGAGGAGGGACTCAGAGTAGGGGGTCCCATTTGGCACAAGCTTAAGTTTTTAAAATGAACCATATGTGCCATTATTTTTTTGGCAACTATGGTGATTACAAAACTTTTTTTTTTTGCATTTCTGTTTGCTGTCTACTTCCTGTATGCATTTTGAGTTTTCTATTTAATCTAGTATATATTTTAGAGAGTTTGATTGATCAAGAACACCTCCTACATGGTAAAAGCTAGGACCACTGAGGCAATTCCATTCCAGACACAACCAAATGCTTGTGTTGCTTTAAGTTATAATAAAAGGAAGTTGTATACTAAATCTGGTAGTCCTAGCTCTTACCATTTAGGAAGAGTTCTTCATCAAACAGACAAACTCTCCAAAATATATATAGATGACACATTAAATAGATGAAGACTGCTAGCTGGCAGATCTCAAAAGTAATTGTCAATTGGGAACTGTCATCAAGTTGGGGGTATTTCTAATAGAATTCCAGAGGGTGTGGTGCTAGAGCTGATGTTGTTCAACTCACCAGAAGTAAATATAAAATCACTGCATATACAATTTGTACATGACACAAAGATTGGGCCAATGGTCAATAATTGTGAAGATACATGGCAGTTATACAGAACAATATGGTAAGATGTGCCCATTCAAACAAAAAAAAAGTGTTAATTCAGCCAAATGCAAACATATATGTCTATGAACACGGAATGCAGACCATACCTATGGAAAGGGGGCTGTATCCTGAGAAGCAGCAACTTTAGAAAGGATTTAGGGGCAACAGTAGAGAAACAACTCATCAGGAGCTCCCAGTGAAATGCTGTGAGGAAACAGACTAATGCCATCCTTGGATGCATAAATATGGGGGTAGCAAGGAGGCGTAGAGAAAAGATTTTACGTTGGTACATGACACAGGTGAGATGGACACTAAAATACTGCACACAATTGTGGTGTGCACATGTTTAAAATGATGTTGAAAAATTGGAACGGGTGCAGAGAAAAGCCACAAAATAGTATTCAAAGGCTGGAGAATGATTTAAGTCTCTCAGTAAAAGAAATGTATCTATTTAACTTATCAAAAAAGATTGAGAGGTAACTTTACTACAGTGTATATAAGTACCTTCACAGAGGAGAAAATACTGGGTATTAAAAGAGTCTAGTGGAGAAAGATATAACAAGTATGAATGGCTGCAAGCTAAAACTACACAAATTCAGATTAGAAATCCGGTACCAGTTTTTAACAGTGAGGGTGATTAACCACTGGAACAAGCTACTAAGAGAAGTTGTAAATTCTCTATAATTTGTTGCCTTCCAATGAAAACTGGATAGCTTTATGGAAGACATGTTTTAATCAAACACAAGTGACTGGGCTCATTCCAGGGATAACTGGATGGAGTTCTATAGCTTTTAATATACAAGTCAGACTAGATGATCTAATGGCCCTTTCTGACCTTACCCTCTATGAATACCCAATTCCCTATATCGAGGGCTAAATATGAATTAAAATATACTTGCTTACAGCAAACAAAAAAATAAGTCTACAGCATTTGTAGCACTTTCTCTTTTCAGAACTAGAATCCTTCAGTTGGGGACCTACTTTTGGTGAATCAGCCAGAGAGAATATGTCTCTCAAGCCTGAGAAAAGACAAAGTCCAAACAACTCAAAGGATTTGTTCATGAGTCATGCTGTGAATCTTAGCACTTGTTACCGTGTGTAGTCTGTTATACATTATGATGACACATTTCAGCACTTCTCTTTACCTGCATCAACCCAGCACAGCATTGAGGAGTAAGTATCAAATGTCAACCCATTTGGTAATCCGAGATCATCTTTAACAAGAATCTTTCTGTTTGTGCCATCCATGTATGAAGTTTCAATTTTAGGAGCATCCCTATTCCAGTCAGTCCAGTAAAGATTTCTAGAAAGAAAGAAAAGGCAAAAAAGTTAAAATAGCTGATCAAGCACAAGTGTTGTTTTTTTAACATAAGGAAAACTTTTAAGGAAAAAAAAAAAAAAGGAAATAGAGAACATTTAGACAGAGTGTCAGAAAGTAGCATATCTGATTTCAATAGAAGGGGATACTTGAAGTACAGTGAAGTGGCATCCGTTTAAAATTGCTTTTCCAGCATTGTGTAGAAGCTCATTTACCATGTGCACAAAAGAAAAATCTATTTCAACAATACAAAGTCAGTCCAGGTATAAATAAATTGCTCTGCAGAGTTCTCCTCCCCTCTACCGACTCTCAGGCTGATTAGTGGGAGAATTCAGCACACATTCATGGGTTTACCTGGGCTTAATTCAACACATATATATATATATCTCAGTATAACCGTGAAGCATATTTATCAACAGATCAAAATCAAAAGCAGCACTACCGAGTTTAGGGTGCTGTGTAGACACACCCTCAGTTACATCTCTTTTCACTAGGCCTGGATTAGGGCTGCAATGTTATGGTGCTGCTGCAAGAGGTCAGTGCAAAAGAAAAAAAAAGAAAAAAAGAAAAAGAAAAAGAAAGAAAAAAGACAAAATGCAGTTGGTGGGTCACCTTATTACACAGCTGGGGAACCGCTTGCTTACTTCATCATAATGAACATTTGTTTTATCCCTCTCGAAGTCACATATTGCTTGTTAATTCTGAGCAGCAGTTCTGGGAAGGTTATTTGTTATGGAGGTTACTTTATGGGTATGATTTTAATTGTTATATGCTGCTGAGGGTAAAGATAGGAATTTTAAACAATGAAAGAAATAGAGTCCTAAGAAGACATTAGGAAAAATGTGCTAAACGAACGAGATATTTCCATAAAATTCATAGGAACAAGTGAGTGTAATAGAGCAAATATGGACCATTATACAGTGTTCATCCCTTAGCACTTGCCACTTGTCTTTGTTTTTGTAGATAGACAACATAATGCACATAGGGCAGTTTAAGTCAGACCTTAAAATAAAACTGGCCAGGGCTTACGGGTGAGCACGGTAGCTGACATGTTTCATTACACAGATGAATTTTCAAACTTTTGGAAGAGTCTTGGTGTTTGTTAATTAGAAGGCTGTTCCGAGTATACCAGTGTCAGAAAAAACACAATTATCAGGTGTAGGTAAAGGAGACAGAGAGAATGAATGGGAAATGTGAAGGCCAGGAATAGATAAGGGCAGAGATGTAGACAGAACTAATCCAGTTTTTTGTAAGTAAGTAGAGCACTGGAAATATGGCTGCTATGTGGAAAAAAAACAGCAAGAAAATGCTTATTCTAATCCAATGTTTTAATTGCTAATAAAAAAGAATTACAGGCAGTCCCCGAGTTACGCGGATCCGACTTATGTCGGATCCGCACTTACGAACGGGGCTTTCTCGCCCCGGAGCTCGCAGGCAGTGGGACCGCCCAGAGCGCAGCGGTCCCGCCACCTCGAACTCCGAGGCGAGAAAAGCTGGAGACCGTCTCCAGCAGACCAGGGTCACCGGGAGCAAAGCCGCAGCGGCAGCGGGACCCCTCCGCCTCCCCGGCTTTGCTCCGGGTGTCCCTGGTCTGCTGGGGATCATCTCCATCAGACCAGGGACACCGGGAGCAAAGCCGCGGAGCACGCGGGCAGCCCAGACGTGCTGCCGCTGTCCCGCTGCCGGCGTGTTCCGCGGCTTTGCTCCCCGTCTCCCTGGTCTGCTGGTCTCCAGATCAGGGAGATGCAGAGCAAAGCCGCGGAGGACCCGGGCGGCAGGACCGCGGTGCGTCTCGGTCCCCCGCCTGTGTCTCCCTGGTCTGCTGGGGGAGGGGGGGCGCAGCTAGTACGCCCCCCCCAGCAGTCCAGGCTTTTCTCCGGACGCCTGTGGTAGAGCAGCTGGGGCGCTGCCGGTTGATCCCGCAGCGCCTCTCTGGGCGCTACTGGACCAACCCGGCAGCACCCCAGCTGCTCTGCCCCAGGCGTCCTGATTCAGCCGCTGCTGGTCAGTTTCAGCAGCGGCTGAATCAGGATGCCTGGGGCAGAGCAGCTGGGGTGCTGGTGGATTGGTCCAGTAGCGCCAAGGAGTGGCGCTACTGGAGCAACCCAGCAGCACCCCAGCTGCTCTGCCCCAGGCGTCCCCAAGTCAGCCGCTGCTGAAACTGACCAGCACTGACTACAGGAAGCCCGAGGCAGAGTTGCTCTGCCCCGGGCTTCCTGGAATCAGCCACTGATCAGTTTCAGCAGCAGCTGACTTGGGGATACCTGGGGTTCTTAAGTTGAATCTTTATGTAAGTCGGAACTGGCGTCCAGATTCAGCCTGTTGAAACTGATCAGAGGCTGATTCCAGGAAGCCTGGGGCAGAGCAACTCTGCCTCGGGTTTCCTGTAGTCAGCTGCTGGTCAGTTTCAGCAGCGGCTGAATCTGGACGCCAGTTCCGACTTACATACAGATTCAACTTAAGAACAAACCTACAGTCCCTATCTTGTACGTAACCCGGGGACTGCCTGTATTGTGCCTGGGGAAAAATGCTTCTAAAGCATTCTGAAAGAAATTTTCATTCCCCCAATAAAGCACCTAGTAATATATTACTTTATAGAAGGATTTTTGGGACTGAAAAAAGGATATTGAAGCTTTATATCAACATATGAAGACAGTGTTAAAAGGTAGATGGTTTTAGAAAATATACATAAAATATGTATTAAAAACAAATGTGTCTATAAACTATCTATATACCCTCTCACAGAATCTGTTACTATGGCTCTTGGGTTCACCAGATCACTGTTAAACAGCACTAGGCGCTGGGTACCATCCAGTCTGGCCACTTCTATTCTATCAAGGTGAGAGTCAGTCCAGAAAACGTTGCGACCGAGGTGATCTATTGCTATTCCTTCAGGACTTCCCAAGTCTGGAACAGAACAAAGAAAACACAACAAACAATAAGTTTGTTTCCTAATATAGTTATATTAAACACTCAACAGTTATTTCAGCTTTAGAAGCAAAGTTTCCATTCAGTAATTTTCCTAACGCCTGTCCAATCACAATTAAGGTCAACAGACCATGAAATACAGAGTATGTTAACTTGCTATAAGAGGAATACAAGTTGTGCCTTACAAAATTTAAAAATAGATTACAAAAACCTATTTGTAAGGCATGCACTTCTACAAAAGAGCTCTTTAATTGGCACCTGAAACAACAACAAAAGTGACTAGATATATTGATTCACTATTGATCAGAGAGAAAATTAAAGGTCATGCCGGTAGTTAATGCTTGAGGTAAATAGGGCTCTTCATAGGTTTAGGGATCAATTCAAATGGTACATCTAGCAGGACTGGCGCCCCAGGTCAAGGACAGAGTACAGGTTTCCTATGCTAACCACTAGGTATTGCTGCCTCCCACAGAATACAAGCTGCAGTCACAATCTAAGCCTCCTATAAGTGTTTTGTTAACAATTCAATGACAATTTTAAATTAGTTTTAAAATACACCAAAGCCCAGCAGAAAGACTCCGATTGATTTTAATGGGCTTTGGATCAGATTTTTGGGCTGCTACAGGAGTGTAAACAGCAAGAAAAAAAATCAGAGTTAGCAAGCCTTTTTATTAATTAATAATATTTGTAACAAGAAAGCTAAACAAGTTTGTTAGCCAAAGAGAATAAACAGAAACACATCCTAACCTGGAGTTTTTTTTTTTTTTTTAAAACAAATTAAAGACCCACACCCCAAACCAGGACAACTTTATTCCAATATAGTCACGTTTCTCAAACTGTGGGTCCCGACCCCCCTGGGGGGTCGCGAGCAACTTAGAGAGGGGTTGCAGCAACTTAGAGGAAGGCCGCGAGCAACTTAGAGGGGGGTTGCGGTGTCACAAACTTTGAGAACCCCTGCAATATAGTAATGTTAATACAAAAATAGGTGTACAGTGTAGACCTTAGAACAGGGGCGGGGAACCTTTTTTGGGTAGGGGACCTCTGACCCACAGAAAAATCAGTTGGGGGCTGCACATAAGTAAAAAACCCTCACTGCAGCCCCCGACTGAGAAGCAAAAAAACCCACATTCCACTCACACACCAGAGCCTATGGGGGACCAGACTAGTAGATTTTGTGTGCTCCGGCCCTGCAGCGGATAGCGGGGGGTGGGGGGTGGGGCTGGAGCACCAGTGCAGGCTCCACAATGTGGAGGGGGGAGCCTTGAGGACCGGATCCAGGCAAGCGGGGGCTGCATCCAGCCCCTGGGCCTGAGGTTCCCCACTGCTGCCTTAGAAGAATGGCTAATAGGGAAACGAACGCTTTTGCTCCTCAGAACTGAGCTTGTTCTCTCTTCTAAGAAAACAAAATGGTCTTTGCAAAGATCAGGGTGGGCTTACCAGTGTGCACAAAAGGAGAAGAAACAATGCCTTGTCAAAACTACAATGATATTTTTAAATTGTGACCAGTACAACATTTAGGAAGTAGTCAAGCTTAATAGTAATCTCCAAAGTGCTAACAGAATTAATCTTAAATAGCGGGATGGAATTTAGATGTAATTTTGGGTTTTGCAGAAGGATTTTGTTTGGAACATGTTTTAGTACTGTACGTGCATAGTTTTTCTTGGACAGTTATTTGTTCCAAAAACAACAGGAAATAGCAGACAATGATCTATTACCCTGGCCCCAGTGATTTCTCTCTAAAAAATAATAGGAGAAACAAATACTTTAAACATATAAATAAAGGCATGTTACAATTTCTTGAACTCAACCAGAAAAAAAACAACTGATCAACAACCTTGTTCTGCTGTTTTCAGGACACATTGCCCCATATTGAAGAACAGGCTGCACACAACTGAAGCTGAATGTAAATATAATTCAATTTCATGTGAATTCCAGAGGTATAAACTCTGAATGAACCAACAGGGCAAGATTCCATGGGGTTCTTTCAAAAGTGTCATAGTGACCTTTCATGAAAACCAGCTGCCGGGGAGGCTTTCAAAGGCAGAACTACCCTCCCCATTTCTGAATTTCAAAGGAAGATTAAATTAAATTACTTTGTCTATTCATTTTCACATTTATTCATTATTCAGCCATTAAATAAGTCTCATATTTCTCAATCCAAACTGGATTCCAGAGAGGAACACTTGGGCAAAACATTGAATGGGAAACCCCTGATCTGTGTTTATACTAATGAGAGTTATATTGGACAATCATCAGCAGAAGCTACACTGACTTTTCTGGGCATGTAACTTATTTGGGTTACAGAAATTTGCATGTGCTTGCACACAAGCACATGTTGTGTGTACATGCTGGAGCAGAGGGAGTGAACATGATGTGTAAATATAACTACCTCAGTCACTCCAAATTCTGTGAAGAACTGACCAATGTGTAGAGGGCAAATGTAAATTAGCTTCCTCCCCCAACTCCAAATCATGCTTCTATAGCCATTCATCTCTTGCTGAGGTCAGCAGGCAGTGGGAGCTGCCTCACATGGGCAGGAAGCCTCAATCCCACGCCCAGGCACTGAATAGGAGGACTCCCGACTCCAATTAGTGGGGAAGAGGAGAGGGTAGAGGGTTAGAGATCTGCTGCCAATGGTTCCCAGGAGCCCTTCTCCATGGCACAATTCTATTTTGAGCTGCCAGACAGGAGATTTACTTCAAGCCACACAGAGCCTCTTTAAATGTCTTTCTGGGCTGGCTCACACTCAGCCACAGGGGAACTTGGCTAGCATGCTTAGAATATACTAAGCACATTCTGTGCATCCCTCCCCCGACCTCACCAGTCACTCTCGGTGCCATGATTTCAGTATCCCAGTACTGGAGACAGGCGGGACATAGTTCTGGGGTGTGCCCTGGGGAAGTGGACAAGTGTATGTATGCATGTATGGCTCATGTGATTTAAACTGCACCAGAGGGGAAGTGCCTCTTGTGGAGTAGCCCCTACAGCTGCAGAGGCAGGAAACTTGTAGCCTCTGGAGACTATGCAGCTGCAGAGGCAGATGAGAACTGGATGGAGCCCTGTACCAAAACAGGGCCCTGCAAAGCAAACAAACTCCAATCACAGGAACATTATTTTTTGTTAATGTTCAATACAAAAACAAATGGCAAAAGGAGCGAGGCAGCTGCAGCACACAGAAAGGAAAAAGGATAAAAACCAGGATAATCTCCGTTTTCTGAGATTGGGAGTAGTGATTCTGCAGTTTTGAATTTCAATTTTGGCTAGCGGACATGCCATGTAAATGCTCATTAACACACTTGAGCAAGTTGTCAACCCTTTAGTGTTCTGTTTTGATTCCATGATATCATGAAAATTAAGAACACCATTGCTTTACTCTCCCTTCACAAGTACTTGATTTGTAAGAATCTGCAACAACCACAAAGGTGACAGAAGTCCTGTATTAGTCTTTAGCAGACTATGTAGCAGGCAAAAAGATATGGAAGATTATCTGATAATGCAACATTGTTATGATGAATCATCTATGGTCTTGGAACGCTGATCATACGGGAGACCCTCATGATTCACAGAATTGCTATTCGCAGGTCTTCTGTCCTGTCCTGGGTGGAGGGGAAGGGTGACAGGGACCAGGAGAAACTAGCTGTGGGGAATTTACCATGGCTCCCAGTCCCTGTAGTGAGTTTGGGAGTCGTGGGAAGCTTATCACAGGGGCTGGGAGCATGGCTTCCAGTATTTGTGAATGATGAGGATTTCCTGCACTTGCTTTCATCCCTTCATGACATAAGAATGGCCATACTGGCTCAGACCAAAGGTCCATCTAGCCCAGTATTCTGTCTGTCGACAGTGGTCAATGTCAAGACGCCCCAGAGGGAGGGATCACAAAAGGTAATCCTCACGTGATCCCTCCCCTGTCACCCACCTCCAAAGAAACAGAAGCTAGGGACACCATTCCTACCCAACCTGGCTAATAGTCATTGATGGACCTAACCTCCATGAATCTATCTAGCTCTTTTTTGAAGTCTGTTAAAGTTCTAGCCTTCACTGCATCCTCTGGCAAGGAGTTCCACAGGTTGACTGTGCGCTGAGTGAATAAAAACTTCCTTTTGTTTGTTTTAAACCTTCTGCCTATTCATTTCATTTGGTGACCCCTAGTTCTTTTATTGTGGGAATAAGTAAATAACTTTTCCTTATTCACTTTTTCCATGCCAGTCATGCTTTTATATACCTCTATCATTCCCCCCCTTACTCTCCTCTTTTCTACAATGAAAAGCCCAAGTCTTTTTAATTTCTCTTCATATGGGACCTGTTCCAAACCCCTAGCCATTTTTATTGCCCTGTTCTGAACCTTTTCCAATGCCAATACAGGCAGTCCCCGGATTACGTACAAGATAGGGACTGTAGGTTTGTTCTTAAGTTGAATCTGTATGTAAGTCGGAACTGGCGTCCAGATTCAGCTGCTGCTGAAACTGACCAGCAGCTGACTACAGGAAGCCCGAGGCAGAGTTGCTCTGCCCCGGGCTTCCTGGAATCAGCCGCTGATCAGTTTCAACAGGCTGAATCTGGACGCCAGTTCTTACATACAGATTCAACTTAAGAACCCCAGGCGTCCCCAACTCAGCTGCTGCTGAAACTGATCAGTGGCTGATTCCAGAAAGCCCGGGGCAGAGCAACTCTGCCTCAGGCTTCCTGTAGTCAGCGCTGGTCAGTTTCAGCAGCGGCTGACTTGGGGACGCCTGGGGCAGAGCAGCTGGGGTGCTGCTGGGTTGCTCCAGTAGCGCCGCTCCTCGGCGCTACTGGACCAACCCAGCAGCACCCCAGCTGCTCTACCCCAGGCGTCCTGATTCAGCCGCTGCTGAAACTGACCAGCAGCGGCTGAATCAGGACGCCTGGGGCAGAGCAGCTGGGGTGCTGCCGGGTTGCTCCAGTAGTGCCCAGAGCGGCGCTGCAGGACCAACCGGCAGCGCCCCAGCTGCTCTACCACAGGCGTCCGGAGAAAAGCTTGGTCTGCTGGGGGGAGGGGCGCTACGCCCCCCCCCCCCCCCCAGCAGACCAAGGAGACGCAGGCGGCAGACCGAGACGCACCGCGGTCCTGCCGCCCGGGTCCTCCGTGTCTCCCTGGTCTGCTGGGGGGGGGGGGGGAGCTGTCCCGCTGCCGGCGTCTTCTGGGGCTTTGCTCCCCCTCTCCCTAGTCTGCTGGGCTCCCCGCCCCCCCAGCAGACCAGGGAGATGCGGAGCAGCTTTTCTCGCCCCGGAGGACGCGGGCGGCGGGATCGCGGCGCATCTGGGCGTCCCGCTGCTCCCATCCTCCGGGGCGAGAAAAACCCCATTCGTAACTGCGGATCCGACATAAGTCAGATCCGCGTAACTTGGGAACTGCCTGTGTATCTTTTTTGAGATGAGGCGACTACATCTGTACGCAGTATTCAAGATGTGGGCATAGCATGGTTTTATATAGAGGCAATACGATATTTTGTCTTATTCTCTATCCCTTTTTTAATGGCTCCCAACATTCTATTAGCTTTTTTGACTGCCGCTGCACACTGAGTGGATGTTTTCAGAAAACTATCCACGACTCCAAGATCTCTCTCTTGAGTAGTTGTAGCTAATTTAGTCCCTATCATATTGTATATATAGTTGGGATTCTTTTTTCCAATGTGCATTACTTTACATTTACCAACATTAAATTTCATTTGCCACTTTGTTCCCCAATCACTTAGTTTGGGGGGGATCTTTTTGAAGGTCTTCGCAGTATGCTTTGGTCTTACCTATCTTGAGCAGTTTGGTATCATCTGCAAATTCTGCCACCTCACTGTTTACTCCTTTCTCTAGATAATTTATAAATAAGTGGAATAGGAAGGGTCCCAGGACAGATCGTTAGGAGACCCTACTAGTTACCATTTTTCATTCAGAAAACTTACCATTTATTCCTACCCTTTGTTTCCTGTCTTTTAACCAGTTATCAATCTACAAAATGACTTTCCCTCTTATCCCATGACAACTTACTTTACTTAAGAGCCTTTGGTGAGGGATCTTGTCAAAGGCTTTCTGGAAATCTAAGTACACTATATCCACTGGCTCCCCCTTGTCCACATGTTTGTTGATTCCCTCGAAGAACTCTAGTAAGGCATGATTTCCCTTTACAGAAACCATGTTGACTTTCCCCCAACAAATTATATTCATCCATGTGTCTTACCATTTTATTTTTACTATAGTTTCAACTAATTTGCCTGGTACTAACGTTAGACTTACCTGTCTGTAATTGCCAGATCACTCCTAGAGCACTTTTGAAATATTGGCATCACGTTAGCTATCTTCCAATCATTAGGTACAGAAGCTGATTTAAAGGATAGGTTACAAACCACACTTAATAGTTCTGCAATTTCACATTTGAGTTATTTCAGAACTCTTTGGTGAATGCCATCTAGTCCCGGTGATCAATTTTATCAATTTGTTCTAAACCTCCTTTAAACACCTCAATCTGGGACATCCTCAGATTTGTCACCTAAAAAGAATGGCCCAGATTTGGGAACCTCCCCAATATCCTCAGCCATGAAAACTGAAATGAAGAATTAATTTAGCTTCCCCACTATGACTTCATTATCTTTGAACGTTCCTTTAGCATCTCGGTCCTTCAAAGCCCCACTGGTTATTTAGTAGACTTCCTGCTTCTGATGTACTTAAAAAACATCTTACTATTACTTTTTGAGTTTTTGGGTAGTGGTTCTTCAAACTCCTTTTTGGCTTTTCTTATTATATTTTTACACTTAATTTGACAAAGCTTATGGTCCTTTCTATTTTCCTCACTAGGATGTGACTTCCACTTTTTAAAAGGTATCTTATTATCTGTCACTGCTTCTTTTACCTGGTTGTTAAGCCATGGTGGCACATTTTTGGTTCTCTTACTGTGTTTTTTAATTGGGGTATATATTTAAGTTGGGGCTCTATTATGCTGTCTTGGAAAATGTTTCCATGCAGCTTGCAGAGATTTTACTTTTGTCACTGTACCTTTTAATGTCTGTTTAACTAACTTCCTCATTTTTGAGTAGTTCCCCTTTCTGAAATTAAATGCCACAGTACTGGGCTGCCGAGGTGTTTTTCCCATCACAGGGATGTTAAACTGTATTACATTATGTTCCTATTTCCAAGCGGTCCAGTTATATTTACTTCCTGAACCAGATCCTGCGCTCCACTTAGGACTACATCCAGAATAGCCTCTCCCCTTGTGAGTTCCAGCTGCTCCAAGAAGCAGTCATTTAGGGTGTCTAGACTACATGCCTCTGCTGACAGAGGCATGTAAAATAGGCTACCCGACATAGTCAATGAAGCGGGGAATTAAATATCTTTGGCTTCATTAAAATAAACATGGCCGCTGCAGTGTGCCAGCTCAGCTGATCGTCGGCACAGCGCACGAGTCAAGATGCAGACTGGTCGAGAAGGGAAGCCTTTGTCAACCGCTCCTGTTAACCTCGTTCACGAGGCATAAGGGAGCTGTCAACAAAGGCTTCCTGTGTCGACTGATCCGCATCTTGACTTGCGTGCTGTGCCGATGATCAGCTGAGCCAGCACAGCATGGCGGCCATTTTTATTTTAATGAAGCTAGGGATACTTAATCCCCGCTTCATTGACTATGTCGGGTAGCCTATTTTACATGCCTCTGTCGGCATAGGCATGTAGTCTAGACCAGTGTTCCCCAACACTGTGCCCATGGGCGCCATGGCGCCCGCGGGGGCATTTGTGTGTGTCCGCCAAGTGCTGAGGGCTGGTCCCGCCCTGGGCACGAAGCGCATGTGCGGTGCTGGAGTCGGCCTCTGGCTCATGGTGCATGGGGAGCGCCGGCTCCAGGAGCGCGGCGAATTGGCTGCCTGCGCCCTAGGTGTGCGGCTATGGGGGGCGCTGGCCCCGGGAGCATGGCTATGGGGAGCACCAGCCCCAGGAGCGCGGGTATGGGGGGCACCAGCCCCGGGAGTGTGGAAAATTGGCATCCACGCCCCCAGGCACGCAGCTATGCGGGCGGGGTGTGTGTGTGTGTGCCGGCTTTGGGCACGTGGCTCTGCAGGGCACTGGCCCCAGGCTTGCTGCAAATGGGCGGCCCCGTCCGTGGCCACGCGGCGCATAGGGTTGCTGGCCCCAGGCACGTGGCTTATGGGGATGTGGCGTATGCGCGGCCCCGCCCCCGGGTGCACGAGTGTCCCCGCCCTCTGGCGCCCAGCAGGCGAATAGGCACACCCCCTGGCGCCCGGCAGCTTCGAATGGTTGGGGACCACTGGTCTAGACATACCCAGAAGGTATCAAGAAATTTCATCTTTGCATCCCATCCTGAAGTAATGTGTACCCAGTCAATATGGGGATAGTTGAAATCCCCCACTATGATCCAGTTTTTTAATTTGATAGCCTCTCTAATCTCCCTTTGCATTTCATTGTCACTATCACTGTCATGATCAGGTGGTTGATAATATATCCCTACTGCTATATTCTTATTATTGGAGCATGGAATTACTATAGAGATTCTATGGAACATTTTGTCTCATTTAAGAATTTTACTTTGATTCTACATTTTCCTTCATGTATAGTGCCACCTCCCACCAGCCTGACCAGTTCTGTCTTTCCGATATTGTTTGTACCCTGGTATGACTGTGTCCCATTGATTTTCCTCATTCCTCCAAGTTTCCATGATGCCTATTGTATCAATATCCTACTTTAAAACTAGGCACTCTAGTTCACCCATTTTATTATTTAGACATCTAGCATTTGTGTATAAGCACTTTAATAATTCATCACTATTTAGCTGTCTGCCATTTCTTGATGTGTTAGACTCTTTTATTTGATGGTGTCTCATCTGATCCGACCTATACTTCCATCCTCTCCTCCTGACTAGAGCATAGAGCATCTGTATTAATAGAACCTCCCCTAATGTCTCTGTCTGATCCATGTGCTCCTCTGCACCTGTTGGCTTTCCCCCAGCCCTTAGTTTTAAAACTGCTCTACAACCTTTTTAATGTTAAGTACCAGCCGTCTGGTTCCATTTTGGTTTAGGTGGAGCCCATCCTTCCTGTATATGCTCTCCCTATTCCAAAAGTTTCCCCAATTCCTATTAAATCTAAACCCCTCCTTGCTACTCTATCGTCTCATCCATGCATTGAGACTCTGAAGCTCTGCCTGCCCACCTGGCCCTGCGTGTGGAACTGGAAACATTTCAGAGAACGCTACCATAGAGGTCCTAGATTTCAATTCTTTCTTAGCAGCCTAAATTTGGCCTCCAGAACCTCTCACCTACCCTTCTCTTTGTCATTGGTACCTACATGTACCATGACCACCGGCTCCTCCCCAGCAATACACACAAGACTATCTAGATGCCTCAAGAGATCTGCAACCTTCGCACCAGGCAGGCAAGTCACCATAAGGTTCTTCCAGTCATTACAAACGCAGCTGTCTATGTTTCTAATGATCGAATCCCCCATTACTAACACCTGCCTTCTTCCCCTGGAGATGTATCCTCAGTGAGAGAGGCTACCATAATATCCTCTGGAAGGAGGGTCCCAACTATACGATCATTTCCCTCTGCTCCAGTTGAATGTTCTCCTTCCCTGAGCCTTTCATCCTCCTTAACAGCAAAGGGGCTGTCTGACCGGAGGTGGGACAGTTCTACAGTTTCCCTGAAAGCCTCATCTATGTACCTCAGTACGTACCTCAGCTCAGTACTTGAATCTCCAAACAAACAGACAGAGACACAAACACAAGCTCAGCACACAGTTTCTTTCAGGCAACTAGCAAGTAACTCCCAAACACAAACACACACTACAGACAGCCACTTACCTCTAGGGTCCCATATTCACTCCTCCGTCACCTGGAGAACTCCCTCTCGAAACTCCCTGTTAGCTGCCCCTGTTCACAAAGCTCCCTGGTTGCCAGTACAGCTCTACAATGGGGCGGCCAAAACATGGCCCACTGTCAGAAAAAAAAATGGGGTGCTCAGCACCCACCAGGGATCCCTGTATCAAACCCTCTCCCTGTCACCAGTCTCCTGCCCACCAGCAGGCCCTACGGATCAGCATCTCCTCCTCCCTCCCAGTGCCTACAGCTTCCCATGGGTCAGCTGTTTTGTGGCATTAGGAGGTACGGGGAAGAGGGTAGAGCGAGAAAGCAGCATGCTCAAGGGAGTGGGCTCAGGGGACTGGATGGGAAGAGGTGGGGCAAGAAGAAGGCAAGGGTGTGGCATTGGAGTGGGGGCAGGGCATGGACAGAGCTGGAGGGGAGCACCTCCTGGCAGGTTAAAAACACAGGCTCAGGCTGATTTGGTCTGGGTCCTGCACGAGTCTGAATTTAGCCCAAACTGGCATTGATCTCAAACAAGAGAATGAGGCACCCTTCATTTCCAAAAGAAATAACCCCTCTAATGGAGATACTTTAGCTTTTCTTGTTTCTTAAGCAGATATGCAAAAAAATAAAATTGTAAATGTGACTGTGCTATTTTGCTAAATTAACTTTCTTTCCTAAATCTGTGTTATATAACTTAATAGGTATGAGGTTTGTTTTGCTACTTACAAAAATACGAGCACAGTTTAGCACTATGACTGCTGAACAACCCTTTGTATTTCATGATGAAAGTTTGTGGAAAGGTGGTTTATGGTGCTATTCAACAGCCCTACCTATGACAACAAATGTCTGGGGACCTGTCCTAACTATTGTAATTGCAGAACCATTAGGAAAGCTTTCTTCATCTTTGAAATCCCTCCAGCTGTGACAACTACACAAAACTCAACAATGGGTAGGCAGGTGATGTGAGGTGATTGTTATTTACTCAGATCATAGTCATCTCCCTGTTATCTTGTGTTCCCCCTAACATATCTGATGTATTCACTTGTTGCCATACACTTTATACAGAGATTGTAAGTTCCTTGGGACAGGGACTGAGTTTTTGCCCTGTTTGTTCAGTGCCTAGCTCCATGAAAAAGGTTTTCAAAAGTAAAGATTTTTAAAACCTAAAATTATCGCATCACTTACATTTCTGCCACTTTGAGCTCTTTTTAACAATCAAGCTTTGCAGCAGCCAGGTTGAGACATTGGATAGCAAGTGCATGTTGGCGTATGCATGTCTTCACATTTACAGCTGGAAAGAAACCGATGAAGCAGAAACTGATCATGCTACCTGTGCTGATGATGGTTGTAGGCTCCCCACCATGCAAACTGGCTCTACTGATGGAAGGGCCACTGATCTCCGTCCAGTAAACCATCTTTTCCACGCAGTCATATGCCACTCCAATAACAACTCTGTCCTGTAAGTCAACAAGTGAATTATTACAGCCCCATAGTGCAACAGTTCTAAACCTAGAAAGAGTGGCTTAGGGGGCCTAGGCATCCAACTGTATTAGGGCCAGAGTTAAGAATAAGGGGCCAGCAGGCAAATGAACAGAGGGGCCCTGCTGGGTTCTGAGCACGGAGGAGAGCTACAGAGGCAGGTGGGAGGTGGGCACCGGAAGAGAAGAGTTACAGCAGCTGATGAAGCAGTTAATTTTCTTTTCAGTAGTCCACAAAACAAAACTCCTTTATTTAAACAGACCTTTAATTAATCATTTCCAATTCTGTTGCCTACATGGAACCTACTGGGTGCTGCATTTTGTGGATAGCTCCAAAAGTCTCCTTTGCATACAACATTACATGCCATGCACTTTTGTTTTGTTTATTTTGATGACAACTTCAGTGACTAATGAAGACTCTGTCTTTTACTTATTTCTCCTTGTCTTCACCCCCCATTTTATTATTTTTTTCCATGAAGCCTGATATTTCCTTCCATATTTTACAGTTTTTCCTTATCTCTTTTCTCCACATTCTTCGTAAATACCTCTTTGTCACTCATTTTTCCTCTCACCTTCCTCCTTCCTCAACTTCTAACTGTCCCATCTTTCTTTCCTTCTGTTATCTTAACATTTTAATCTTTCTCTTACATCCAATAGTTGCTCACACCCATCACATGCACTGCCACTAGATTCTGGAACACGCGGCCAACAATATACCATGCAACTAACTACACTTCTTCCACCCATTGTTCACACCGCCTCTTCCCAAAGTATCTATGCCCACTGCTAGACATCACCACTAGACATCACCACTGCCCCAGCATCATGCCTTTCTTCCATGTACCCACATTGTACTATGAGTGCCACCCACACTCCCATGCACCATCTCCTCATCCTGTCTACAAGACACCATGCATCCACTCCTCACTCAGTTAAGTGCTAGGGGCCTCTAACGATGTCCCCACAATCTACTCTCCCAATGCTGGGGCTCCCAGGCAGCCCTTAAACTAAGTCGGTTCTCTTCCTCCTATACCCTTCATTCCTATAATGTGTGGTATGCAATATTTAGTTGCTGCCTGCCACTAAACCACAGAACCAAGGTGGTTGTATTTGTAATTTGTGAACTGCTTTGTATGAATGGTATTATATTAATGTGTATTGTATTAAATTAAAACTGTATTTTAAACACACGAACTATTCTTTAAATGAACCATTACCTTTTCTCTTTCCTAGCTATTCAGTGGACAAGCAGGAAAGATTTAAGAAGCTATTGCAAAAGAAAGCAGAACCTGAAGAGTACACATTTGGATTTGAGATATCCTTATCATAGCAACTGGATTGGACTTTTAGGCTGATCCATTTTGTATGGATTCCTGAGTCTACCTTTTTTGATGTTTTAGGAAGATCAGATTCTGGCAGAATGGAAGAGTACAAGGAGTCCAGCAATTCTTAACAAGCCATTTAAAAAACATCCATTAAAATGAGATTATTTATGCATGGTGTTCTTGACCATGCATTCAAACTAGAGGTCATGGATGATCAGCATGATTACATGTTGCAACATACTGCTTTTATATACTAAATAAGACAACTAAATAAGTTGAATGGAGTACTCGACTACTCGCTTCCCCTCCCCCTTGCTGCCTCTGTATGAGAGGAAGCAAGGAGTTAGGAAACAGGAGCTGGTGTTGGGGGGAGACATCTTAAAAGCGTGTTTCACCCAGCACCATCTCTGCAGTGCTGCCTGTCCCCCACCATGCTGCCTCTCTCAGAGGCAGCAGGGCTGGCTGTGCACAGGAGCTGCTCCAGCAGCAGCCCCTGGCCATGGCTAGCCCTGGCCTCCACGAACAGGGGCTGCTGGCCTCGACCTCTGCCTAGTGGCTCTTACTACATTTAAAATGCAGAGCCATAGTGTGGGTGGTGCCCGGAGCTGGCGCGAGCTGGGACTGCTCAGCTACCCCCTCTGTAATTCTGCGGAGCGGCCTTTTATCAACTAATCGTGTAGTTGATACAAATTGTATCAAGTACATGATTAGCCAGATAATTGCAAATTAAGATCCTTAGGTCTGTGACTCCTCCAGGGTGGTGGTGCTGCTGACTCACGGGGGAGCGCTGCAACCAAGGGCTGGGCGGAGGGACCACTTAGCTAGTCCGGTGGCTGGCAACACTGGAGCGTCCCGATCCCACCTGGCCACTTTCTTCTTAGTGTGGCCGCCCCCTGTGGTCACTCTACATTATAAGTGACCCTCCTATCAACTTCCTCCCTTTCTGTGTTATGGAAAACAATAATCCCCTTCCAGGAACATCCCATTTTCCTGGCACAACTAAACCCTGACCTTGCTTAAAGCTAGGATAAGAGAAAGCTGCACATCAAATTTAGTGATCTAAGCTCTTACAATATAGAAGGCATTCTTGAACAAACAGACTCATGGATGGATGGACTTAGACAGACAATCACACAACCCTCTAATATATATATACATTGATATCAATCACAGCTCTTAGCAGCATAAAGGAAAAAGGTAGGTACAAGTTTCATTAATGATTAAACTAAGAGTTAATCTTTTCTATGAAGGACTTCACTGGAGTTACTCTTTTTAATTTTTTTTTCCAGACCAGACAGAATGAGCCAAATTTGCACTTGGTCTGATCTACAACATCAATTAATTTCTGAATAGAATCTTCACAAAAGAGACAGTGGGCTCAATTCCACTCTTACATTAGGGCAATCCTCACTGACATTCACTGAGTTGCACCAGTACAACGCAGATCAGAATTTAGCCTACAAATAGTACCCAATAAATACAAAAGTATGACAGTTACATCTCCTGGAACTGATAGCCACTCTAAATACAGTGAGGCTGGAACAAAAGGGTAATGCCAAGTGTCAGGGAGAACAAAGTAATGTATTGACATTTGGGAGTTCTAAGAGTCTGTTTGTATCATTAAATAGAGTTAAGGGTCACAGGCCAGGGAAAAGAGGATGGGATTTGAAAAGTATCCAGGAGTTATTTAAAAGAAGAGGCTTTTTTCAGACAGTAGGGAAGAGTGTGGGGAAAAGATTTACCACTCACTGGGACCAAACCTCGAGACAGGGTACAGACAAGTTTGACATCTGAGGTGGTTAGGGAACTGACTGAAGAAAAGGATGAAATTGAGACAGATAAGAGGAGGAGAAAAAAAAAACAAGCTCCATGGAAGATCTTTGAGAATAATATGGCATTTTATACTGGAAGCTACAGTAGAGTGAAAGCCGATGAAAACCGGGAGTATGGAGGTAAGGTGCTCCCACATACAAACATAAGGAGATTTGAGAGGGTTTCTCCCTCTAAACCATGTCTAAAATCCGTCTCTTCAGTGATCAAGAGAACATTTCCCCCCCAATCACCAGTGGCTAGAGAAGGTATAATAGATACTTACTGGAACATGCAGTAAAGCTTTTGCATCAGTTTTCTTCATACTATTTTCCACCAGGGGGACATGTTCGATCTTCCCACTTTGGGCAAACAGCAAGTGTGTTCCTGGGGGCAGAGGAATTGAATCTGGTCGAACTGAGGGCCCAATCACAACAGGAGGAGCAGCTGTACTCAGACCTTGGTAACAGATAATGAAAAGAAGATGAAAAAGTTAGTTAACACAAATGAAACAAATCCAGCCATTATCAACAACAATGCATAATTACAGACACACATCTTAGAAAGAAACAGAAATAAATGAATAGTAACAAGAAAAGTAGTACAACATTTTACAGCTTCTGAATTTTTCTCACACCGGACAGAGGAATAGAGTATATTATAGCCTCTCAGGAGGTTTAGCAATGGTCATGCTCCCATAGAGAAAATACACTTCTGCCATACTCCAATCCAGTGCTGCACCTGCATGGCATACCAGAATCTATCGAAAAATAGATGCTGCAACAATTTAAAAGATTCTCATAGAAGAGGCAAATCTTTGAGCAACTTACATGGGGGTTGGATTCCTGGCCCAGTTCTGGTTCCATCAATCTCATTACCATTCCTATCCACACACCAACAATAGCCAGAGCTAGAATGGCATTGAGTTGGCTGATAATTCCCATGATCATCACACTGAGGAACAAACTGACCAATGGGTCTGGGCACTTGCTGGTAGGAAGAGCTTCCACTGGCCAAAGCATCTTCTTGTTCACGCTGACATTTAGTCTTTTCTCGTTCTGCAAACAAACAAACAAACAAAAAACCCAAACAAAAATAGTGAACATTTTATTTTATACAGCTGACCAGCTACAGGATCCGACTATAGCAGAATGTGATGGAAATATTCCAGACTTCAGCCTTTAAAGAGAGTTTTTATTATTACAAGTCCTTATATGTCATATCTGAGACGATGTGAAGTTACTTTGATAATATGGAAGTCTGGCACATTTATCACAAATGGATTTCACACTCAATTTTAAAAGTGCAACTTTCTATCTTCTGAGATCATAAGCAAATGCTAGATTTTAATGCTTCATGTATTTAGATAACAACATGCACTAAAATAAGATCATGCTGCCTGTCCATGTGAGCTAGAATGGAACTTCATTCCTCCAGGATGAGGCAGTTTAACGTCTGAGCAATTTGCAACACCTCTTCTCCCCAAGAATGGAAACTAATGAGCTATGCCATACTACTAATGTGTTCCCCTCCCTTCCTCCCCCAAGCCCTAAAGAGATAGTCTCCTATCAGATCCACAAGAGCAAGTCATGCTAAACAGTAGAAATTACAAGTTCTCCACTGAATCCAGGAAGTGTAGCTTTATGTCACATCATTCCTCTGGTGTCTGCAAAGACAGTGTAGTGGGGTCCAAAGAGGAACACAAGCAAAGGCTGGAAGAAGGGGAAATCATAGAACTAGATTCTACTGTCTTGTCAACGTATTGAAAAGAAGGACATATTAGGCAGGACAACTATACCAGTCTAGAGGCTAATGACATAAAGCAGGCCACCACCTGTGGAGACGTGTTAATATAGAGGTCACAAAGGAAATGTTAGCATTCCATATTATCAGAAAGGTTGGGCACAGTCTTCTGAAGAACAGGTTTTCCTAAGACATGGCAAAATCAGTTTATGAAAAATACATTGTAATCATAGACCTCATGCAATAGGGAACAACAACAACATGTGCCAAACACCAACATTTCCTTTGAGTCGCTTTTCAACAAAAACAAACTCAACGTCAAAGCACAGACAAAGGACTTTTCAGAGTCTCCAGAGCTAACTGACTCCAGGGGCCCCTGCGGAGTTTGGGTGGTAAGAGAGAGTACAAGTGCACATCCCCTCAACCTGCAGAACCAGCTCTCCTGCCAGCTAGTAACAATCACACTGTGCTGTTTGACAACAAGGTTTAACATCACCCCTTCCATTTGTTTGTATTTTACTCCCAACAGCCTTGTAGAGCATCAGCCGGACACCCCTGTGAAGCAGCTTAGAGTAGAGCAGGCTCTGCAGACACCACAGATTATCTATGTGATTTTAGTCCCTCAGATTTTTTTAAAGTTATACCAGTTATGCAAGAACAGGCTTGGGACATGTCTCAGACACCTGGACATCATTAAAATAAAGAAATGTGAATGTCTGGAAAACAGCTCAGTGTCTCTAAACAAATGAACTATTTGGCTTCAGCTTTCACGTGGGCGGTGAAGTACCTTGAGACAAGGTAGAGCACAGATTTTTATGGAACACCATAGAGCTAATATCATTTAGGAAATGATCATCTTCCTAACCATGCACTATAAAAAAAGCAGGGAAACTGTCTCATTTAGCCACACTTTGCTTTTTTAAGAAGTCATGTTCTGTGTACACGTTCTGTGTACAGGCAGTCCCCGGGTTACGTACAAGATAGGGACTGTAGGTTTGTTCTTAAGTTGAATCTGTATGTAAGTCGGAACTGGCGTCCAGATTCAGACACTGCTGAAACTGACCGCCAGTTCTGACTTACATACAGAATCAACTTAAGAACCCCAGGCGTCCCCAAATCAGCTGCTGCTGAAACTGATCAGCATCTGATTCCAGGAAGCCCGGGGCAGAGCAACTCTGCCTGGGGCTTCCTGTAGTCAGCGCTGGTCAGTTTCAGCAGAAGCTGACTTGGGGACGCCTGGGGCAGAGCAGCTGGGGTGCTGCCGGGTTGGTCCAGTAGTGCCCAGAGTGGGCGCTGCAGGACCAATCGGCAGCGCCCCAGCTGCTCTGCCCCAGAGTCCAAAACAAAAGCCTGGTCTGCTGGGGGGGGGGGGGAAGCACACTAGCTGGGCCCCCCCCCCCAGCAGACCAGGGACACGGGGAGCAGAGCCGCAGCGGCAGCGGGGTGCCGCGCCTCTGAGGCTTTGCTCTGACAAAGCCTCAGAGGCGAGGGACCCCGCCGCGGCTGCGGCTTCAGTCTGGGTGCCTGTGGTCTGCTGGGGACAGTCCCCAGCAGACCACAGGCTCCCGGACTGAAGCTGCAGCCGCGGGGGGGTCCCGCGCCTCTGAGGCTTTGCCAGAGCAAAGCCTCAGAGGCGCGGGGAACCGCCGCTGCTGCCGCTTCAGTCTGGTTGCCTGTGGTCTGCTGGGGACGGTCCCCAGCAGACCACAGGCACCCAGACTGAAGCGGCAGCAGCGGCGGTTCCACGCGCCTCTGAGGCTTTGCTCTGGCAAAGCCTCAGAAGCGCGGGAACCCGCCCGGTGCCCCTGGTCTGCTGGAGACGGTCTCCAGCAGACCAGGGGCACCGGAGCAGCTTACGAATGGGGCTTTCTCGCCCCGACCTCTGGGGCGAGAAAGCCCCGTTCGTAAGTGTGGATCCGACATAAGTCGGATCCGCGTAAGTCGGGGACTGCCTGTATATCATTTGCCAATGAAAGCTGAGGGTGTACAGCAGGTGGAGGCCAACCCACGTTTTTGTACTATTCTAGGGTTTTAAAAAGAAACTGAATTATCCATTCAAATGTATGTTTATTAGAAGGCATCAGTCCCTTCCTGATCCAGAAACAAGTATGAATCCCAGAGGCTGGCCATTGCTCCTCTCTGCTCCAAGAATTAATAATCAAATAGTGTAATAGCCTCAGTCGCGGCTGCATTTCTAACAAAGTTAAACTAGCATTTATTTTACTAAAATTTACTAAGCTTCTGAATAAAAATTAAGAGAAGGAACATGTATTTAAAAGGAGCTAGCAATTACATAATATAGAAAGGAATGCATTCACTCCTATTGTAATCCGGTTGTTACATAAAACAAAGTCTAAGTGCAGCTAAATAGAAATGCCACAAGAATCTTGGGAGTTCACATATGTACAGGAATTTAGTTATATGGATACCTTCCACACTGGTTATAGGAATGTCAAAAAACAAAGATATTCGGTAAGTCGCAAGTTATTCAAGACTACCAATTTAGGTCCCAAATCGTGCAAATATTTACAATTTAATTTGAAGTTCAACCTTAATTAAGCAAGCACACACATAGTTGTTGGCAGGATTAGGGGCTTTGGGCCAATATTGCAATTAGAGCCATGTGGGCAGACCCTTGAACTCCATGCAGGCTCAAAGGTATGCTGGATCTAATTGAAGAGCTGAGGCCTTAATTTTGAAAATTCTTTTCCAAACAACCAGTTAAGAATTTAGATGGTAAGAATGCAAGTTTCCAAACCATATCCCCAGTGTTCTCAGGAACTGAAGCCAGAGTCAACTGATGAGAGTTTACAAAAATATTTGTAGGAAAAGGGAATGCAAAGCAAAATAATTTCACTTTCACTCCACAGACAGGCAGCTCCCATAAAGATAACTTTTATATAGCCATGGCTGTTCACCTTGATATTTTGTAAAACCTCCTCCCCCAAAAAATCATATGCTTTATTTCCTATTGCCAGGGCTTGACAAACGGCGGCAAAACCTATTTGCCAGCCCCGCACTGTGCATGCGCAAGACCTGCACTGTGCATGTGTGCGCTGCCGGTGAACGGGGCGACCGGCTGAAATCTACTTGCCACAGGCGAATAGATTCAGTGATTTATCGAGCCCTGCCTATTCCAACACTCTGGACCAATCTTACAGACATTAATTTATGCAATTAGCCCCAATAAAGCCAATGGGATTCCTCACATCAAGAAGAGCTTGTTGGATCAGACATCTAATTTCCAGAATCTGGAGCTCATGGCTTTTTTATTTTAAAATATTTAAACTTTGAAAAACTTAGCTTATAAGGACACAGAAGACAGACTAAACATCCGTGCCAATTAATTTCCTGTGAGAGTGGAGTGCTTAACTGCGCTTTGTGCCTTTGAAAAAGATCAATCTATACATTTCGGAAGCCTGAGAAACAATCAGAAAGAATTAGAAATCCTGGCACAGTCGAAGAACTATGATTTGATTGGAATAACGGAGACTTGGTGGGATGATTCACATGACTGGAGCTCTGTCTTGGAAGGGTATAAACTGTTCAGGAACAACAGGCAGGGGAGAAAAGGAGGAGGAGTTGCACTGTACGTAAGAGAGCAGTATGATTGCTCAGAGCTCCAGTATATAGAGGGAGAAAAGCCTGTTGAGAGTCTTTGGGTTAAGCTTAGAGGCGGGAGCAAGAGGGGTGATGTAGCTGGTGTCTGCTATAGACCATCAGTAGGGTTGCCAGGTGTCCAATTTGAAACGGACAGACCAGTATTTGAGCTTTCTGTTCGGGAAACAAATTGAGAAAATATAAATGAGAAAATATAAATGTCTTGTATTTTCTAAATAAGATGTAATGTAGATTGTGATGGAATGTCAAGTGTGTCTGGTATTTTTGTTGAAACCATCTGGCAACCCTACAGATCAGGTGGACGAGGTAGACAAGGCTTTCTTCAGACAACTAAGAGAAGCTTCCAGATCATAGGCCCTGGTTCTCATGAGGGACCTTAATCAGAGGCGTAGAGGGGGAACTGCAAGAGGGACAGTTGCCCCTAGGTTCCATGCTAGGAGGGCACCGGGCTGGGGTGGAAGTAGAGTACACAGTCCCACGAGTTGCGGCGAGCGGTGAACCTGGTGTAATGTAGTACTATATGGAACTGCTCCCTGTAGGATTGTGCTACTTCTGGTAGCAGTTTCCTACAGAACATTTCCTTACGATTGTACAAATACGAAAATGCTACTGGTAGCACATTTCTATAAGGTAGCAGCTTTCTACATTACACCAGCACTTTCGGGCCATGTGCTCCTTGTGCAATCAAGCCTCCAAGGCAGGGCCAGGAGGCAGGAGCAGCCACTTTAAAGGTAGGGTTACCCATACCTCCGGCACCTGGCTCTGCAGAAGGGGGAGAGGGACTGGGTTACAGTGGGGGCGGCTGGGGGTGCCTGGCTCTGGGGGAGGGGCATTGGGTGAGGGGAGGGGAGTTCTGGGGGAGGAGAGGCATTAGGTTAGAGCAGCGGGGCTGGGGATGCCTGGCTCTGGAGGAGGGATGGTTGCATTAGGGGTACTTTATTTAAAAAAAAAGTTGAGAAACACTGCTCTAAACCAATTTTTCTCAACCAGTGGTAGGAGTACCCTTAGGAGTACTCGAGAGAAGTCTGAGAGGGTATGTCAACACAAATAAAACCTAGAGAAAACTGAATTTTTGTTTTAAGTTTTATAGCGCTTTATTATTTTTGTACTTTTTACACCCAAAAATTTCATCACCCGCCCAGCTACAATTAAGTGGTTTAAACAAATGTGTTGCAATGGTAGAAAAAAAACTGTGTGTGTCTAAAAACTGTAGGTACTGGGGGTACTTATTTTTTAAGGGGGGAACTTATAATTTTTTTTTTTAATAAAACGTTAAGAAACACTGCTCTAAACCATTCTTTTTGGCCTCCCTGTTTCCTTTCTCCTTTGGTGAGTTGGGCAGGTATCCATTTTAGTAAAAATACATCAGACATGTGCACACAGTGCCCACTTTGCCTCAACTTGTGCTAGATAATCCGGGCCTCAATTCTAAAGGAGTTGGCATAACTGAGGTAATCGATTCCCTCCATGTTTTGTTGTGGATTTTCCAAAGAAAATGCTGCTGTTTTCTATCGGTCACCCACGTCTCCCAGTCATAGCAGAGACTTAGGATTAACATGGCTTTCTCAACTAGAAGTCTTATACGTGTTCAGACATTGTGATTGTGAACACCTGGCAAAGAAGTCTGCCAAAGGCAAGGCGGCCTTGAACCTGACAGCTATAGCTTCAGTTGAGTGCCTTGTGTGAAATTTGGAAGAGCAGCTCACAGAGACCTCTCTCCTTTACTTAAGGACAGAATCCTTAACCTCAGAGTAACCTAAACATTAAGCTACTTATTGCTTCAAGTGCCTTCAAGAAAGTAAGGGTGATTCCTGTGTTGTGTGTTAGTGTTATTGAAAAGTTTTTCTGAGTGTTATTTTAACATGTAAGTTAATCTCTTACATTCACTAACGTAGCAAAGAGGGTTGGGAGGGGCAAGTAGTGGCCCCCGGGGCACCACAGTAGGGAGGCACTAATTTAGTCCCCCTCCACTCCACGTCATCCCTCAACTCACCTGCTCCTCCTCCTCACCGCCGTCGGCTGGAGCCTTCTCCCTGTCTCTCTGCCTCCAGCCCGACCCTCCTCCATCTTTGACAGTGGGATAGTGTGTGGGGGCCTGCCCCAAACTGGAAAGGCTGGGGGAAAATGTGGTAAAAGCTCCCCCCCTCTTCCCAGGGTCGGGCTCAGCCATGTGCCAGGTTCGGGGCCCTGCCGCATGGTGGCGGGAGGGGAGGGGCACAAATTTTGCTTTTGTCCCTGGACACATAACATCCTCGCTACGCCTCTGAATTCTGTTGGGAGACCAATATAGAAGAACACAGACAATCTGGGAAGTTTTTGGAGAATGTTGAGGATAACTTCCTGGTACAAGTGCTAAAGGAACCGACCAGGGGCCATGCGCAGCTTGACCTGCTGCTCACAAACAGGGAGGAATTAGTAGGGGAAGTAGATGAGGGTGGCAACCTGGGAAGCAGTGATCATGAGATGGTAGATTTCAGGATCCTAACAAAAGGAAGAAAGGAGAGCAGCAAAATACACATTCTGGACTTCAGAAGAGCAGACTTTGACTCCCTCAGAGAACTGATGGGGCAGGATCCCCTGGGATGCTAACATGAAGGGGGAAAGGAGTCCAGGAGAGCTAGCTGTATTTTAAAAAGCTTTATTGAAGGCACAGGAAGAAACCATCCCGATGCACAGTAAGAAAAGCAAATATGGTAGGTGACCAGATTGTTTTACCAAGGAAATCCTTGGCGAGCTTAAACACAAAAAGGAAGCTTATAAGAAGTGGAAACTTGGACAGATGACTAGGGAGGAGTATAAATATATTGCTCAAGAATGCAGGGGAGTAATCAAAAAGGCAAAAACACAATTAGAATTGCAGCTAGCAAGGGATATGAAAGGTAACAAGAAAGGTTTGTACAGGCATGTTAGCAATAAGAGGGTGATCAGAGAGGGAGTGAGGCCCTTACTGGATGAGGGAAGTAATCTAGTGACAGATGATGTGGTAAAAGCTGAAGTACTCAATGCTTTCTTTGCCTCTGTCTTCACAGACAAGGTCAGCTCCCAGACTACTGCACTAGGCAACGCAGTGTGGGAAGGAAGTGGACATCCACAGTGGAGAAAGAACATAAGAACTGTTTAGAAAAGCTAGACATACACAAATCCATGGGCCCGGATTTAATGCAGCAGAGGGTACTGACGGCGTTGATGTCATTGCAGAGCCTTTGGCCACTGTCTTGAAAACTCATGGAGATAGAGAGAGGTCTCAGATGATTGGAAAAAGGCAACTGTAGTGCCCATTTTTAAAAAGGGGAAGAAGGACAATCCAGGGAACTACAGACCAGTCAGCCTTACCTCAGTCCCTGGAAAAATCATGGAGGGGATCCTCAAAGAATCCATTTTGAAGCATATGGAAGAGGGAAAGTGATCAGGAATAGTCAACATGGATTCCCCAAGGGCAAGTGAATCAATCTGTTTGGTCAATCACTGTATTATAAAAGTGTTATATATTATAAAAGTGTATCAAGTAAGTACTAATTTCTCTAATTATCATCTCCTTAATTAACTAAACAACTGCCTAAATATAAGAACTTGTTACATGTGACAAGTGCATGTTGGATTTTAGGGATGTTAGCATATAGCCGTTTAAATCACTAACCAATAAGACTAAGCTTATTGGTTACTCCAAACAATGACACACAACCCCCGCAACCCTTGCCGCCTCTGATACAGAGGCAGCAAGGCGAGGGGAGGTGGGAGCTGATGCCTGTCGGGAGCCGGCTTAAAGACGTCTCCTCATGCATGCTGGTTCCTGCAGAGCTGCCTATCCCCCTACTGCTGCCTCCCACAGAGGAAGCATTGCCAGGGAGGGGGGAAGAGGCAGGAGCCAGTGCTCAGGGGGAGCCAGCTTAAAAGCCAGCTACTCATGAGCACTGGATCATGCAGAGACTCCTGATTTACACTCCACTCCCATGCTGTTTCCTCTGAAAGAGAGGCAGGGTGAGGGTGGCAGGTGGGAGCTGGTACATGTGGGAAGCTGGCTTTCAAGCTGGTTACCCTATGCATATCAGCTCCCATGGAGCCACCTGTCCCCCACCCCCGCACCCAACACTGCTGCCTCTGATATAGAGGTAGCAGTGCGGGAGTTAAGGGGGCCTGTGCTCATCGGTTAACAGTGCAAAGAGGAACAGTCTCAAAGATCAGATTAAGAATATCAACATTAAAATCTCAACCCTATTTATCAGTTTACATTTGCTTTTGTCATCCTGCATTTGTAGTGGTTTTCTACAAATACTAAATAGACTTATGTTGTCAATGCATTGCTCATATGAAAAACAGTATACACATTAGAGAGTAGTATTTAGTGGTCCCAATCCAAAAATTTAGATTTGTTTCTGTTTAGACAACATAGCCTCTGGGATTTGGAAGGGTGGAAGGGCTCAAACATCTGTTTCTTTTTTAACTGAAAAAATGAAGCGTGAGGAAATAATGAAGTTCAGACATTTTTAATAGCCGCTGGTATGTCACTGCTCACATCAACTCTTTCATTAACAAGGGGGGCTAGGTTTGGAATGAATGTGAAATTCCAAATAAATTCCAACAGCTACTTCATGTATTGGTTACCAAAAAAAAAAAAAAAAAAAAAAAAGCATAAAACAAATGGTTACTTTTGTATGGAACCAAATGTTTAAGATTAATTTTGTATCAATAAGAATAAAGGCTTCATAAAGCAGCATTTTGTCTATTAAACCCAGAAGATGCTTATTTATGATTCCAGTTCTTAAAACTGAAATTCTGATGATTAGTAAAGTTCAGATCAAAGCACAAACTCTGTGGCTGTGGTCCACCATTACTTGTCAGTCTAACTGTTTCAAGAGGCCCATTTCAGCAGTAGCTAGACTCACTTTTTTGCAATTAAAAAAATCATAAACTACTAAGTAGTAAAAGCTGGTGGGAAGACTATATATAACACAAGGATTGAACAATTAGTTGAATGAAAATTTCCAAACTGAGAGCTACCTGGAGAGATATTAGTATGTGTCTACACAGCAAAGTTATTTCAGAATAATGGCTGTTATTTTAAAATAACTATGCGAACATCTACACAGCAATTACATTATTTTGAAATAATTTCAAAATAACGGATGGCTTATTCCGACTTCTGTTAACCTCATTCTATGAAGAATAATGCCTATTCTGAAATAGCTATTTCCAAATAAGGTGTGTGTAGACGCTCCACTTCTGCTATTTCAAAATAGCCCCTCATCAGGGTAACTCTACGTTATTCCTCCCGGAGCTCGAAATTGAGATACCCATGTAGACGTGCTATGTCTACACTAGCCACCCTAGTTCGGACTTGGGTGACTAATGTAGTCATTCGAACTTGCAAATGAAGCCCGGGATTTAAAAAATCCGGGCTTCATTTGCATGTTCCCGGGCACCGCCATTTTTAAATGCCCAGTAATTCGAACTACCTGCCCGCGGCTACACGTGGCACGGGCTAGGTAGTTCGTACTAAAGCTCCTAATTCAAACTACCGTTACTCCTCACTGCAATGAGGACTAACGGTAGTTCAAATTAGGTGTCATGCAAGTACACCTTTTGGCAAGCTTTAAAAAGTTGAGGGGTTTTTTTTTTAAATCACATTCTGTCAATTACATAAATATTTTGATACTTTGTGCTGTACTGCAAAAATTTATAACAACTAGAAAAAAACATTCTTGCAAAGAAGTTTCAGAAGAATTATTACTAAGAAGAGGCGAGCGTCATAGCTAAGAGGTTTGATTAAATACCTACGTTTGTTCATCTGAAACTCTTCGGTCTATCAAGTTAAACAATTTATTTATTTTTTATTTCTTTAAATATATTTTTAACCATGCCTCTTTATTTAAAATATTCGAGGCAGCTTACAAAATTTTAAAACATAATATATATATATATATATTAAAAAAGTAAAATAAAAGACCCTAAGGTGGGGAGCATAAACCCTATTAAGACACACCAAGAGAAGGGACACACACACACAAACTCAAGCACCAATAAAAGCATAGGTAAAAAGGGTGGACTCAGCCTGGCGATGAAACAGTGCCAGCACTGGTAGCACGCGAACAGCCTGGGAGAGGGAGTTCCATAGCCTGGGAAAAAGCTGAGAAGGCCCTGCTCCCTGTAGATGTCAGCCTTATCTCCGTAAGTGAAGGAACACAGAGCCAAATATCTCCAGCTGACCTTAATCCTCGGGCAGGTTCATATGGGAGGAGACAGTCTTTCAAGTACCCCTGTTCCAACCTGTTTAGGGCTTTATAGGTCATAACCTAGACCTTAATTTGAAGGTCAGAAACATACTGGAAGCCAGTGCAGCTGCCGGAGCACTGGCATAATGTGCTCTGTATAGAGACTGTTGATTAGAACTTGAGCAGCCGCAGTCTGGACCAATTAAGATTTCCAAGATTCTCTGAAGGCAGTCCATGAAGAGCATACTGCAGTAGTCCAATGGGGATGTGACAAGAGTATCAATCACCATGGCCAGGTCATTCTTACTCCGGAAGGGCCACAGCTGGCGGATCAGCCAAATCTGCCCAAAAGCAGACCACCTTGGATTTTTCAATTCTAGAAAAGGGTCCAGGAGGACTCCCAAACTGCCACACCTGTTCCTTCAGGAAGAGTGCAACCCTGTCCAGATCAGCTAACACATCACATTCCTGGTCAGATGGCTTCCTGATCCACAGGACCTTGGTCTTATCTGGATACAGCTTCAGCTTATTCAACCTCATCTAGTCCATCACCACCTCTAGACCGGTTTAGATTGGTCACTGCCACACCTGGATCCGGGGTCACAGAGAAATAGAGTTGGGTGTCATCTATGGATGGCACCGTCCTCCACATCTCCTTATGACCTCTCTCAGCAGTTTCATTTGCCATGGGGTCAAGCAGCAGCCCCCTAGCTCCACCTTCTGAAAATGTCCCAACAAGTAAGACCAGAACCACCGCAAGACAGTGCCTCCGATTCCCAATGTCACCAGGCACTCCAAAAGGATACCATGGTCGGTGGTATCAAAATCTGCAAGAAGTCCAAGAGAATCAACAGGGACACATTCCCCCTCTCTATCTGTCAGCATAGGTCATCTACCAGGACAACCAAAACCAAGCCTGAAGCCAGACTGAAATGGATCCAGATCATCCGTTTCTTCCAAGAAAGCTTCAAGTTGCAATGCCACCGCCCTCTTGAGTACCTTGCCCAAAACGGGAAAATGAGTGAATGGGCATTAGTTATTCAAATGGCGTGGGTCCAGGGAAGACTTCTTAAGGAATAGTTTTACCACCACCTCTTACAAGGCAGCGGGAACTGTCCCAGACCCAAAAGACACATTAATAATCCCTGGGCACAACCAATCATCCCTTCCCGGCTTGATTTAATAAGCCATAAAGGGCAAGGGGTGAGCAAGCACATGGTCAGTCGCACTCCTCCAAGCATCTAATCCGCATCCTTGGTCTGCAAAAGCTGAAACTGATCCAAAGAAAAATGATTAGGCAGTCCGCTCAATGCATTCTGTACTCTGCTTACATGACAGCCGGAGTCTGAGTCAGACCGGATGCAAGCAATCTGATCTGTAAAATGCTTCATAAACAAGTCAAGTGGATTGCCGAGTGCTCCTCCATCTCATCACGAGGGCCAAACTGTATGAGGTCCTGCACCATTTGAAACAATTCTGCCAGAGGGCACTGTGGAGATGTAATGCAGGCAGAGAAGGAACTTTTTTTCGCCATCAGCCTACAGTATAGGCTCACAATTCAGCTCTAACTTGCAACTGACTGGACTCGGCTCGAGTTCTCCTTCAGCAGTGCTCTAATCGTCACACGCACTGTTTCATCGCCTGCAACTCCCCAGAAAACCCGGAAGCAAGCTTGGCTCAACTGGCCTGAAAAGGGCGCTTAGGAGCAATCATATCAACTACCCAGACTACCTCAATGTTCCATATATCGACCAGGGCATCCACAAGACCACTAGCCATGCCGAACCCGTTTTTAGGTCCGGGGCCGCTGACCCTCAGAAAAATCAGTGTGCTGCACACAAGTGAAAAGCAAAGCAAAGCAAAGCAAAGCAAACCAACCCCCCCCCCAACAAACCCTCACTGACGTAGCCCCTCAGAAGCAGAGAGATACTCCCCACATTCCCCTTACACACCAGAGTCTCGGGGGCCACAGGCCAGTAGATTTTGTGTGCTCCAGTCCTATGGTGGGGTGGTGGGAAGGCTGGAGCCCCAGCCTGGGCTCCCCAATGCTGGGGGGGAACCCTGAGCCTCGGGGGCTGGACCCAGGCAAGCTGGGGGGGGGGGCCGCATCTGGCCCCCGGGCTTTAGGTTTCCCACTTCTGCCTTATGCCTATTTTGGGCCAGACTGTCCAGTAGTATAAGTGGTGTATCCTAAATGAAGCCAATGGAGTTACATGTGTTTATACAAGCTGAAGTTCTAGCCTCCAGAATAGGAAGAATGGTTCTCATAGTTTCATTACTTCTGCTTTGGTTTTGAATGTGAAGAGATAAGTGGGGTGTGGGGGGGGGGGGGGGGGAAGCCATCTACAATTTCAACTCTTAAGAAAAGTTTGGCCAAATTTTGGGTTCATCTTTGGGTCAATTCTTATGTTACTGAAACTGCTTCTTTCCACATACAGCATTTTTATTGCAAAATGTCTAGAAAAGTTTGTAATGTAATTTAAATAAAAAGTGACACATTATTCATAGAATTAATGCAACAGCAGTTACAGTAACAAATCTGAAACCAATATGCCTGTTTCTTCCACTTATGCAACCTAATGAACCACACACTACCAGTGGAACATGGTACTATGCCTCTGGATAGCCTGTCCCATCTAAATAAAAGTTGTTAATACCCATAAGGTATAATTTTTTCTCTCATTAGCTAAATTCAGTTTGACATATGTGAAAAAAAAAACCAAGTATTGCCAATTAAACAAACTCCGCATAAGAGGAGAAATAGTTCTAATAGCTGAAAGCATCTGGAAAAATAACTGTAAAGAAAAATGAAATGGATAGGGAGCTATTACCCTAACCAAAAAAAAGAGGGGGGGGGGGTTGTTCCGACATAGATCTCTTTTATATACTCATCATGTCAAAACACTGACCTTCCTAAATAGGGACTAAAATCACTTAGGGCACATCTGTGCTAGGGATGTTAATTCCCTAGAGATAGTTACTTTAAATCAACAAATAGTCCTATCATCTGAAGAAGTGACCAACACTCTGGTCATCTGAAGAAGTAGGTTGTGCCCACGAAAGCTCATGATACCATCTACATGTTTTGTTAGTCTTTAAAGAGCTACCAGACCATTTGTTGTTTTTTTAAGTTTATCCTGTCCAGACTAACTTGGCTACCCCTCTGAAACTTTCAATCAAGTGAGGGATGTGGGACAAGACACTAAGGGTATGTCTACACTACCACCCTAGTTCGAACTAGGGTGGTAATGTAGGCAACCGGAGTTGCAAATGAAGCCCGGGATTTGAATTTCCCGGGCTTCATTTGCATAAAGCCGGGCGCCGCCATTTTTAAATGTCCGCTAGTGCGGACTCCATGCCGCGCGGCTACACGCGGCACGGACTAGGTAGTTCGGACTAGGAAGCCTAATCCGAACTACCTAGTCCGTGCCATGTGTAGCCGCGCGGCACGGAGTCCGCATTAGCGGACATTTAAAAATGGCGGCGCCCGGCTTTATGCAAATGAAACCCGGGAAATTCAAATCCCGGGCTTCATTTGCAACTCCGGTTGCCTACATTACCACCCTAGTTCGAACTAGGGTGGTAGTGTAGACATACCCTAAGAGCCTTTAAGACCTATTTGAAAGGTCTCAGTTTTAAGTATGCAAGCCATAAGATGGATGGGGGCAGGGGACTGAAAAATACAGAGAATACAGAGGTGGACTCTTTTGAAAAAGTGAAGACACTACTGAATCATTAACATTAGGGCTTGATTTTCAACACCTCAGGAGACAGAGATAGCACACTAATATCTGAATGCTGAATTTGAACACTCCATTGCTAGGTTTGCATGAGCAAATAACCAGTTGAATGCCTAATTGGCCTTGTGTATACACAACTGTAGTATCAGCTAGGGATGTTAGAGTGTAACAAATCGACCGTTTGACTGATAACCTGCTGCTTATTGGTTAATGGTCCGTAACACACTCAGTGGCTCCTGGGGAGGTTGCTTCACTGCACCAAGACAATGAAGCTTCTCCACCACCACCACTCGGGGGGCAAAAACTACTGGCCACGCTCCTGGGGAGGCTTCGCTGTGGGCTCTGCAGTGTTATTAAAGCTTTATACTGCAGAGCCCGTAGCATGTCACTGTTGAGATTTTCAGCAGTCACACAATTACCTATGTAACCAACTTTTAACATTCCTAATGTCAACCCACTACATACAGCCCTAGTTATTTGACCTTTAGAAAGTCAAGCCCTAAACATACTTGGTAGTCTCAGAGTGCTTCGACACTAGCCACTAATCAATTAAATATTACATTAAAACATTCAGGCTACTTTTTTTGCTCAACACAGATTAATAGCTATAGATACCATCTTGGTGAAGCTTAAAGAGGTAAATAAAAGCTAAAATGGTAATAAAGAATACCCTAGAACAGCACAGTTAGTCCTAGTGAAGAAATAGGTTGAACATTTATCCTCTGATTCCTGAGCTTTATTTCCAGTCCCAAGCTGAAGAACTGTAAAGCTTACCTCCTAACACACACTGGAAACCATCCCCACGGTATCCTGCATTACACTGGCAACTGAAGGACCCAGGAGTATTGTAGCAGAAAGCATTTGGGTGACAACGGCTCTGTTGACATTCATCTACATCTGTAAAACAGAAAATCAGGAGAGAAAATTTCTCATGATACAGAATAGCTTACAGATCACAGTTAAGTTGTTCGTTTTGCTTTGGATTCTTTTAAGATGGCAAAGTGGCTTAGAAGCAGAAGTCTCATTTTTTAAAAGTGGCTAACACCCAGGAGCCTAAATTCCTCTGACTTTCAATAGAACTTTAGTTCCTAGGCCACTTTGGTGCTTTTGAAAGTTTTACCTTCATATATAGGTTAGATCAGGGCTACTCAACACACAACCCATGGGCCACATGCAGCCCGCAGCCCATAGCGCATTTGTTTGAGGCCCATGGTGCGGTTTGAGTTTATGTGGGGCTCAACACACGGCCCGCGGATGGGATTCTTTGAACATGGCCTACACTGGCAACATGTTTCAGATGGGCTGGCTGGAACAGACAGGTACAGGGTGTCAGCGTTTCTAGCCCCCAGCGAGGAGGTGCTGGGAGTACTGTGTGAAAGAAGCTATTTGCATATATATTTGCATGTGTATGCAACCACACTTAAGTTGCGGCCCTTGGCATGTGTTGTATCATCGTGGCCCCCGGGGCTTCCAAAGTTGAGTAGCCCTGGGTTCGATTTTTATTAATACAGAGGTAAAATATTCAAAATGTATACAGAAAATTCCAAGAAAAAACACTGTTGAGTTTACTGATAGTTACCTAACCAATTTCCCGTCCCCCAAAATTCTGGATTTCTGAAGCAACAGATCTATAGATTAATGGCTGGCAAGGGTTCCAATGAATACAAATATGGGAAGCTGCCACTTCAATGTTGTCCAATCAGTGTTAAAAAAAGTATGTTACTGCAAGTTGAACCTCCATGGTCTGGCACCCTGAAGACCTGACTGGTCCTGAACTCGGGAATTTGCCGGATAAGAGGAGGTCAAATGCCGTGGCACCCCTGCTCCCAACCACTGGCCCCCAGGCTCCCCTCCCCAAGGGTGCCAAGGCTCTGCTCCCTAAAAGTCCTAGGGCTCTGCTCTGCTGGTTGCCTGGGGCTCCGCTGCAGTCCACAGGGCAGCAGGGCTCCTGGCTGCTGGCCCCCTGCTGCCCAGCTCTTCCCTGATCCCACAACACACCTAGCTCCAGCACACTGGTTTTCCCCTGTGAAAGCTCCAACCTGGGAGCACACACTGGGTCACCGATGATGCCAAAACAGGGAAGTCCAGATTAGGGAGGTTCAACCTGTATTACAAATACGGTGTAACAGGCATGGTGGGCCACATCCACAACTGGTATGAACTGGCATTGCTTTGCACCGATTTACCCCATCTGAGGAGCTGAGCTGTTTTGTTTAGGTGACCATAAACTAATAAATGTTTAATGTTATTGCAACTCTCACTGACGAGCAAAGCTACTTATCAACCATGCGTGTAATGAATGTCTCTTGAACATCCTGGGTTACAAATATTGAAGAGTGACTGTGACGGGGTGAGGCAACCCCGTCACCCCCCGCTAGCGGCAGACAGGGTGGGGGAGCAGAAAAGCGGCGCAGCGGACTCAGCCGCGCTGAGCGCGCCACCGCCCGGCGTTACGCCGCGGCACGGACAGACGCCTGAGGAGGGCGCCTATGTCACGGGCGCGCCGGGGGCGGCCGCTGACGTCACTGCTGCGCTGGGGCATGGCAGTGAGGAGGGCGCCCCGGAAACGGGGCATAAAAGGGAGACCAGGGAAGACATGGGGGGGGGGGGCCCGGAGCAGGGAGACGGGCGACCGGAGGAGACTGGGGGGGGGGCAACCCGCGCACAGCGGAGGAACGCGGGCAGACAGGAGGGGTGAAGGAAGTGCACGCCGAGGGTGCGGCGCGGAGCGAAGGTACGGGAGGGGCCGAGCCCGGCCCGTAAAGGGGGAGGGGCGGAGTGTCTTGGGCCCAGGGTGGGCTGTGGAACCCGTGAGCAGGCGAGTTTGGGGGCACATACCCCGTCTGCTTCCGCAGAGCGTGATACGCTCAGCGTTAGGGCCCTGGGTCGGGGTCCGGAGAGAGGGTGGGCCCAGACCCCCACTCCACCCCGGGCATATAGGGGCAAACACATCGGTCACCAATGTGGGCGACTCATGACAGTGACTTTAAAAAGTAAAGTGAGGGGGTAATAATGGTTGACTGTATATATTTCAGGTAACTTATCAAGACACTTTCTATTTGAAAATCAGAAATAAATGGTTTAAAATCAAACCAAGGCAGAAACCAACTGACTTATTAGCATATATAATAATCACCAAAACTATACTAAACCAATAAATGGTGTTACACACCTACACAGGAGTGTCCATCTCCAGAGAAGCCATCTAGACATGCGCAGATGTAAGAAGAGCCACCCGCATACACACATCGGGCACGCTGAGGAATATCACAGTTGTGTGTGCCCATTACGCAATGGTCAATAGCATGTTCGACAGCTATAAGTTTAGACAAACACAAAGTTAAAAATGAGATTTTACACATTTAAATTGCCCTCTACTTAATTTGTCGTTAGAGATACATTTCAGAGAAAGAAAAGCATTTTTTTTAAAGTATACATTAGAAAGGAACTTTTGGTTTTATGTATCTGTCTGTACTTACTATGTACCTAACAGGACAAAGTCATTTTACTCAGCACCTTGTACATTTGGGCCAAAAATGCACAAATGCTAGCCTCCAAGATATTTTTCCTTTTTACAATCAATCAAGTAGTGGATGAGAAAATGTCAGGAAAACAACCTTGTGCAGCCTATCAACAATGTTGGCTGAACTATCAGTGGAATATACTGGGAATAATTCACAATCCCACTACACTAACCCACAAATGACCCAGGATTGTTGTCACTTGGCAAGAGATGCGAGCTGTGATTCAGTAGGAGCCAAATACATTTGTAGATTAATAGGGAGAAGTTTTGGCTAACTACAGCAGTGATCACACAACCTACTTACAGCTGTGTCTGCTATCACATTTCCTGAAGAGAAACAACAGCTATTCTGTGACCAACACTACTTCTATCTTTCCAGAATTCCCCACTCCTACTTGTTATGTCTAAGATAAGAGGAAGAGGCAAAAAAAACCAAACAACAACAAAATTAAAAATAAATTTTGAATGGGGTGGCATATTTTCCCTTTAAAACCATTCAATATTTACAAGACTGTCCCAAAAGAGAGTCATACATTTTTAACCAAGTTGCATGATTTTTTTTCAAACTTCTGAAGTTTGTAATTTTCTCCAGGCACAGGCATTCAACCCCTAAAAAGATCTATCTAACATCAAACAGGATGAAAATTCCACAAGGGAAATTAATCTGTGTACAAAGAAATCCAGTTTAAATATGCATTCTGTACAACACCCTCAGACAAAGCCAGCTACCATAAAAGTTCAACTTCTGTAAATGGAAATACCTAGAAGGAAGAAAGGGGAAAAACTGTGTGAGCCTGTACTTGCCCAGAGTAGGAAATGCCTGACTATATATTCTTAAATTTAAGTTTCCACCAAGCAGATGTTGAAACAACCAAATATGTAAGAAAGGAAATATTTAATAAAAAGTTACTTAGCAGAGCCAATAAAATTACTTATTTAAAGCTGTCACAGGCTATCAGACATTACACTGCTGACACTAAAATCTTCTCAAAACTCTTGAGGCTTAGTTTTCTTTTTAAGCAGGATTTAGCAGGGTCCTCCATCCCTTCCAACACTCTGCAGTTACAATTCCTTTTTAGCAAGTTTCAGTGGGAACTTCAAGATTCCTAACCTACGTGGAACACTGGTCCACAAAAGCATTAGTAGGACTTGCTCTAAATAGCACATTACACTGTCCAAATGATAAATCTGAGAGTTACACAGAACGACATGCTGATGACAGACCCTTATCTGGACTAAAACAGGAGAGCAAAACATGCTGAATTCTTCCTCTTCCCACTTGCAGATCCTTTTTAGGAAGGAAAGATGTGCCAAAATAGTCTTTTCTAGTCCTAACATAGTAGGAATTTCCAACAGTGTTGAAATATATAGTTCCATAAAAAACATAATACAAGAATAGGAAGGTGGGCCTCTTGAACATTGGTATTTGGGACCTACCCATTATTCCACTCTCCTCATACGGATCTGCAGCCCAGGAGCAGCAGAAGGTTGATAAAAAGGGGGGAGGTGCCAATGGTGCCTGAAGCATCCCTCCCCACATACTACCCCTTCCTTCTCCAGGCTGTGGCACTGCGTCTTCCCCCCGCTTCACCCAATACCCCATCACACACTCACTTCTCTCCTCCCCCGCAATCACTTGTTCTTTCAACTGGTAAAAAGTGGGAGGGGCTATGTGCCCCTAAGCCTACTCCAGTCCCCCGGCTGCAGCCAGCTCATTTCAGGACCCCAGTCCAGCTCTCAGAAACAGAGCAAACAGAAACCTTGCAGTCATAAACCACATTCTGGGATATAGTAACAGGATTGTAATTAGCAAGACACAAGTAGTAATTCTTCTGCTCTACTCTGCACCGATTAGGCCTCAACCTGAGAACTGTGTCTAGTTCTGTGTGCCACATTTCAGGTACGATGTGGACAAACTGGAGAAGGTCCAGAGAAGAGCAACAAAAATGATTAAAGGTCTAGAAAACATGATCTATGAGAGAAGATTGAAAGAACTGAGATTGCTTAGTCTGGAGAAAGAGAAGGGGGACATGATAATAGCTTTCAAGTACCTAAAAGACTGTTACAAGGAGGGAGAAAAATGGACATAATTTGTTCTACACTCTCCTTCCCTGCTACCCAGTGGACCTACATTTTCCTTCGTCTTTCTCTTTCTGATGTATAAGGCTCTATATGCCTCTTTTAATTGTCTTTTATGTCCCTTGCTAGATACAATTCATTTAGGGACGTAGTGTCAAACTCTCGGTTTGCAGGACATCTCTGGCTGGAGCATTTTTTGCAATCTGGGCTGGTGTATTAGGAGGTACCCAATCCTGTTCTCCAAACCCCACTTCTTCCTACCATTATCCCCCCCCTTCATGATTTGCACCCCATTCCCCAAGAGGCACTGCTTTTGGCTTACTGGAGGGGCCTGGAGCAGGGTGGCAACAGTGGTAGCCCCCCCACACACACACACACATTCCCTGCTGGGAGACGGAGAGCAATGGGGGAAGAGGGCGGGATGATGGCAGGAAGGGGCAAGTTTTGTGGGCACAGGTTCGGTTCATGCCTCCCACCCCCCACCACCAGGGCTGGATTTGTGAAAATGCTGTCTGGAGATGGCTGATGGGCTGTGAGTTCGAGGCCCCTGATTTAGGGCTTTAGTCTTTCAGATTTTGTCCCTACATGTTTGTGTTACTCTTTTGTACTAATCCATAAAATAATTTCTCCGTTTCCATTTTTTTGGGTAAAATTATCTTTAACTTTCAAGTCAATTAAGAGATCGTAATGCAGCCATATTGGTCTCTTAATATTCTTTTTTCTTTGCAGTGGAATAGTTGAAGCTGTGCCTTTAATATGGTCTTTTTGAGAAACGGTCTCTCTCCTGAATTCCTTCCTTTTTTTTTCTTGGAAGGAAAAATCTATGGAAACTTATTTACTAGTTCGAATTTATTAAAAGTCTGCATTAGACTTCAAAAAAAGCAATCTAATCCAATCCATGGAGTAGGAAGGTGATTTTACTTCTGCATACAGTATTTGTCAGTCTGATACTGGAATATTGCATAAAATTATGCGGTCCATATTTTAAAGAGCATGTTGAATAATTGTATGTCTCTTTCTTACAACCTTTCCCTTTTTTAAAGGGCCGCTAGATAAAATGCCTTACAAAGCTCAAACTGTTTTGCTTATCAAAAAGATTATTAGGAGTGGCTTAATTACAGTGTACCTAAACAGGGAAAAAGCAGTGGATACTAAAAGGCTCTTTGAACTGTGAAAGCAGGACACACCCACAACATTATAAGAATTCTTTGAAAGTTACTTTTAAGTGAGTTGCCCAAAATAACAGGAAGCCAGTGGCAGCGCCAGAAACAGAACCAGGAAACTTGACTCCCAAGTCTGTGCTCTATGTAATGGTTCACATTACCCAAAACATGCTAGTACACAATTCAAGAAAATCTGGAACTAAAAAAAAATACAGGACTATGTAGCACTTTAAAGACTAACAAGATGGTTTATTAGAACTTACCCACACAAGTCCGTCCATCAGGTGAAAACTGATAGCCATCAACACACTCACATCGGAAAGTTCCTGGATGGTTATTACAGACTGCATTGCCGCCACACACTGTGGGTTGCTCTCTGCACTCATCAACATCTACAGAGTGTTATAAAGAGTCCAGTTATTACAAAAAGTAGTAACAATGTAGATCCTGGAAAGAAGGGCATCCCACAACTACGGATTAATAAATGGCCCCCATCAGTGATATTGCTATCGTATAATAAAACACATTTAAAAAACAAATCCATACACATATTATGTTGTTATTCTTTAACATTTAAGAGATATTCAGGAACTTCCCACACATCAATAAAAGTTCCTTTTCTAAGCAGAGACGATGGCACAAAGCTATAGCGGTAAAGTTTATCACTAATTTACAATTGGATTCAACTAACAATTCCTGATGTAACTTTTAAGTTAAATATTTTTAAAATGATATCTGCTGTAGTTCATATATGTGCTATGTACAGCAGGAGCATCACAAGTTATGCTAGAGGCTTTTTACTTGTGGAGGACTTGCATAATAAATTTACTGCATGAAAATGTCAAAAAAAGCACACATTTAGAAAATAAAATGGAGTAATATTGTATTAAAATGTGTCATATAGCAGCTACCAACTACAGTTTAAACTAAATTTAACATGCAGAGGACCTGTACAGATGTGATATTGAGCCATAACATGTAACTGTACGTCATGCATTCTCGGCTTTGTATGATCAGGTTTTATAGATCGCCAGCCAGGAGGTGCTAGTCTAGGCATCTGTGGAATTTCTAATGTGACAACCATATGTAGGAGGGACTAAATTATGAGTCAAACAAAATACAGTATCACAGTTTAGCTTTGTGTGCTTAATAACACACAATAAGTTACAATAAGTTATCCAGTATAAAATAGTTATTACTCTGTAAGTGATACATTAAGCTGCAGAGTCTTGTGAAATACTTAAGATGTGACATTTTAGACAACAGAAATGTAACACAACTGACAAGAACAGATTTCTTTTTAGAGTCCTCTAACAATACGCAGACTACAGGCAGTCCCCAGGTTACGTACAAGATAGGGACTGTAGATTTGTTCTTAAGTTGAATTTGTATGTAAGTCGGAACTGGCGTCCAGATTCAGCCGCTGCTGAAACTGACCAGCGGCTGACTACAGGAAGCCCGAGGCAGAGTTGCTCTGCCCTGGGCTTCCTGGAATCAGCCACTGATCAGTTTCAACAGCGGCTGAATTTGGACGCCTGGTACAGAGCAGCTGGGGCGCTGCCGGGTAGGTCCCCACAGCGCCGCACTTCAGCGCTGCAGGGACCAACCCGGCAGCACCCCAGCTGCTCTACCCCAGGTGTCCCCGTCAGCCGCTGCTGAAACTGATCAGCGGCTGATTCCAGGAAGCCCGGGGCAGAGCAACTCTGCCTCGGGCTTCCTGTAGTCAGCCGCTGGTCAGTTTCAGCAGTGGCTGTCTTGGGGACGCCTGGGGCAGAGCAGCTGGGGTGCTGCCGGGTTGGTCCAGTAGCGCCGAGGAGTGGCGCTGCGGGACCAACCCGGCAGCGCCCCAGCTGCTCTACCCCAGGCGTCTCGGCGAGAAAAGCCTGGTCTGCTGGGGGGGAGGGGGCGCACCAGCTGCGCCCCCCGCCCCCAGCAGACCAGTGAGATGCGGGTGGCAGGATTGCCGAGACGCGCCGCAGTCCCGCCCGCATCCTCCGCGGCTTTGCTCCGCGTCTCCCTGGTCTGCTGGGGGGGGGTCTCCCCCCAGCAGACCAGGGAGACACGGAGCAAAGCCGCAGAGGACGCGGGCAGTGGGACAGCCCAGACAGATATATTTAATTATTAACCAAGAGGAGGAGAAGGAGACACACTTTTAAAATTACATAATTACACATTTAATAGTTTCTGGAAGTGAAAATGTTATCAGAGCCAGAAAGCAAGTGTAATCCAAAGACCATTGTTATAAAAGATGAGAGGGAAAATTTCTTAAGCCTTACAATGCAATGTTTACAGTGGCTGGCCTGGGCTTAAAAAAAAAAATCAGGACAGTTGCAAAGATTTTGGACTGCACATTGAAACTAACTATTTTTCTACATTTACACCAAGTTGTATTAGAGATACCACAACTTTTCTTTACTCTAGAAAAACTCTTATAGTATTGGCTTAGTATTGGCTATTAGCCCATGTTTTCCCAGTCAACAACAGCTTAGACGGCATAAGGATCCAGTGAACCAAGAGGAATGGAGACAGACTACACAGCCCAAACAAATTAATTTAACAATGATTAATTAACTCTATTGTGGCTCAATCATGTTGTAACACAGTTTGTCCAGACCCTGTTGATTGGTGCAAACTGCACTATAATTGTACAACTGCACTTCATCTTCATACATATCCCCAAACTGGCATCTGTGACAGACCGGGAGGGGTCTGAGCACCGCGGAGGACGTCCACTCAGGGCGAATAGCTCAAAACTCAGGGTTCCTTACAGCCCCAGACTGGAGACCTTTCAAACAGATCACAAACCAGTCACTCTGAGCATTCCAGCTGCCAATCTGACCAGCCAGAAACCTCACGAGCAAAACCCCTTTGACACCCTAGCTCTTCCTGTGTCCCCATCAGCCCCGGGCCTGCTCGCAGGTGAGGGGTTATAGAATCCAATCTCACCTACCCCGAACGGGTTCTTCCGGTCCCAAGAAACCAGTCACAGGTCCCAATCAATTTACACCCTGGATCTTACCCACAAGATCAACTGAGCCAATCCTTTAGAATCTATAATCTAAAGGTCTATTACTAAAAGAAAGAAAAGCATGAGAGTAGGGTTGTTAAGGAGAATACATTACATGCATCGAATCACCAAGTTCTCAAAGGGAAATACATTACATGCATCAAATCACCAAGTTCTCAGTGCAGGCTCTTAGCAGAGATGTTGTAAACGGATATCTTATAAGTCTCTGATGTACATCCTATGTCAGGATGGGTCCACGGTTCTTTCCAACTCGTTGTTCCCTGCAAGGCTGCATCTAGTATCAGGAGCTGAACTGAAGACAAGATGGACGTTGCCACATGGCACTTATATACCTCTCCTGGCATCCTTCTGGCCAAAGCAGGTCACGTGGTCGAGCGACCTATCTCTGGTTCACATGCTGGCAGCCTTATGCCCTTGCAAGTTTGCAGGTATCAGTCACATTCCTCAGGTGTGTATTGGCACCTAGAAATTCATTGTTTCCTTGCTAATTAGCATAGCCACTGGCTGAACATTCTTTGCCTATCGCTCTGTCTCAGACAGAGAATTTTCCAGCATCAAAACAGAGTACATATTTATAACTCCACATATAGATATTATACAAGTACATGAATGGCATATACAGAATCAGTAGAACATAAGCTTTCATTTAACACCTCACACGACCCCCTTTGTACAGACCCCCTGCCCGCCATGGGTGCAACAGTGATTTTTAGAATCCAATTCAGCCGGTCCCCGAGTTACAAACTCATTGACTTACGACTGTTCGTATTTATGATCAATCTCCTATACAGCCAGTCCCCGAGTTACGAACGAAATCCGCACTTACAAACAGCACGGCCATTCGTAAGTGAATGTAAGCCGTCTCACGAAAAGATCGAGTTAAGACCTAGTGTTTGGTATGTAACTCGTTCGTAAGTCGGGGACCGGCTGTAACGTGACACCCCCAACACAAAATTGATGCAGGAAGTGATGCCAGTAACATCACTGGGGGCATCACAGGCCTCCCCATATCTTGGCTCTGTGTTATTACACGTTCTAATCCAAAATTAGAAACCACAGTACAGAACTAGACAAGTGTATGAAAACCAAATTTGACTAAAATAGGCTTCCTCATTGCAAGGCCTGTCACAGCAACAACCATGTCCTTGCACTGTTTTACAAACCCAAGGTAAAACTTGGTAAAAACCATGGCTAATTGGATCTGCTTTTGCAGCAGGAGCCCCATGTGTATCATGTGATCTTGCCCAGAGCCAAAGAAAATAGTAAATGTATCCATCCCAACTCTGGCAACTCGCTGCAGTCAAATTAACATTGTGTTAATGTAGGTATTCTCATCCCCCACAGTGTAGGCATCTTGGCCTTAGCCATGAAAACAAAATGGAAGCGTGCCTCAGTTTCCCTTTCCACACAGCACCTTCTGGCCAGAACCTTTTTCCTGTAAGAAGTTCCCAGATAAGTTACAGGTATCAACCATGAAATATCAACATTCTAAGGTCTTTTAACATACAATTTGTCATTTGGTACATTTATTGACAGGTGCCATGGTTTTTCCAAAACATCACACACATTGTATATTTTTACAATTTTCGGTAACCACAGCACACTGGTTACAAAAGTTAATATGAGTAATAGGAACAAATCCATATCCAGTGTACACTGACAGTATTTTCTCTCATGCCACATTTTTGGCTCCATACCATTGTAGTTTTGGCCCTTCAGGTTTAAACTGTGATTTTCCTTTGCCAAAGCAAGTTTTGCCCTTTCCCCTGTCCTGTGGGCTCAAAACCTGGCTTGACAAAGACAAAGGGCTGTCTGGGTGTGTCTCCCTTGCCCACAATGGCCATGGAATTCTCTCCTTCCCCCAATCAGTGGGGTAACAACAATAAGCGGTAGACTCACAAATCTCTCATCCTTCCATCTCTAACCTCTGTTTCCACATGGAACCAGATATCAAATTCCCTGATCGATTACAAGTGTCCACAGTGTCCAGAGATGGGAGCTTAACTGCCGTTTCCTGTATTATAGAGAGAGTAACCACAGAGCTGTACTGCTCTGCAGACTTGTCTACATAGTCCTTCCCATGAACCTGACACACACACTGTCCACTCTCATCTTCAACCTGGGAACAATCCTGTCCCAAAAACCCTGACTTCCCAGCAAGCTGGTCACACAGTCACTTGATTCCTGCCTCATTTGTAACAATCCTCAGTCCCTCTGAGACCTCTCCACAATCCTCCACATTGGATATTTCTAGATCCAAGTCAGTGGAGTCACTGTTAACAGACAAATTCTGACCATCAGGCACTGAAACAAGTATCGCATACATCAAACTGTTGCCTTTTACAGGCAGAGCTTTCCCTTGAAGGCCTTCTCCAAGCAAGGCACTGTCATCTCTCTCAGTCACTGCCAACTGCTTGCTAAAAGCACTGCAAGGACCCTCATTCCATGAGGAGTAACGGTAGTTCGGACTAGGAAGCCTAGTCCGAACTACCTAGTTCGTGCCGCGTGTAGCCGCGCGGCACGGGGTTCGAACGAGCAGGGATTTAAAAACGGCGGCGCCCAGTTTACGCAAATGAAGCCCGGGAAATTCAAATCCCGGGCTTCATTTGCAAGTGCGGTATGCCTACATTACCCCGCTGGTTCGAACTAGTGGGGTAGTGTAGACATACCCCTAGAGACAGTCTCTCCCTTGTCCCAACACCCCTGGCTATTCTCAGGCACACAGCTAGCGACTGAGACAGCTTCTTTCACTGACACACTGCTCTTCTCAGCAGCCAAACTGCCAGCTTGCACACACTGTGGCTGCTCACACTGTGCTCCATCACACAACTCACTTCCAGCTTGTGCAGGTTCAGACTCACAAGCATCACCAGCTAATGATCTATCACCTTTCAGAACTTTATCTTGTTCCACAGTGAGGAATCTCTGGCCATCCCCTGCAACCTGCTCCAGGGAAGCGTTGCCCTGAGTCCTGGGGTCCCCCTGCCCTGCTTCTGACTCCAGCCTCACCCTTGAGACATCAGACAGGCACCCAAAACCCTCACTCACAGAGACACACAACTATTTCCCTCAGGCAAACATTTAGGGTATGTCTAGACTACCCGACATAGTAAATGAAGTGGGGATTTAAATATCACCCGCTTCATTAGAATAAAAATGGCCGCCTCGTTGTGCCGGCTCAGCTGTTTGTCGGCATGAACCGGCAGTCAAGACGGGGATCGGTTGGCAAGGAAAGCCTTTGCTGACTGATCCTGTAAACCTCGTTGCACGAGGCATAAGGGATTGGTCGGCAAAGGCTTTCCTTGCTGACCGATCCCCGTCTTGACTGCTGGTTTGTGCCAACAAACAGCTGAGCCGGCACAACGCAGCGGCCATTTTTATTCTAATGAAGCGGGGGATATTTAAATCCCCACTTCATTGACTATGTCTAATTTACATGCCTCTGGCGACAGAGGCATGTAGTCTAGACATACCCTTAGAGACACTGGTTATAGTAGGATCCACTAGCCACAGACAACTGCCCAGAATCACATGCACCTCCTTCATAAAACTCCCTGTTAGCTACAGGTAATACTGAAGAGTTGCATTCATACATGCTTTCGGGCTGGGTTACAACATCAGCTGGGTTAAAAACATCTGCCATGTCATGGTCACACCACAAACCCACACGGTTATATATCGAACTCCCAGGAAGATACAGTCTCTTTTCTTCTTCTATTCTCCTAAACTGAAGTTCAAGTCTGGCAGTTTTCCCCTTGTCTTGTCTGATTTATCTGTCTGACTCTGCCATCCTCCTTGAATGTTCTTGATCTAGCTTCTGCCTTCTCTGCTCAGCTAGCAGACGAAAATTCCTCCAGTTCTTGTTTATATTTAAGTTGCATTCTTCTCATTGGATCCTGCAATCTCATTTCTTCTGCAGCATTTCTGGCCACTAACAAAGACCTCAGTTCTGGCTTAGAAGCTTCCTCACTAAAGGCAATGCCTCCCTCCAAGCACAAGGCTTCCAGAGCCGCTCTGTCCAGACTTTCACAATGTTGCTGATTCATTGCAGCCACTCTTTAACCAAACAAACTCTCAATACCAAAAATCAAATTTAGAACAGCGTGGGGTCCTGATCCAAAGCTTAAATGACCAAGATCTGTGGATCCTGCCGACTACGTCACTGAGACGGACCGGGACAGGTCTGGGCACAGCTGAGGGCTTCCGCTCAGGGCAAATAGCTCAAAACTCGGTGCTCCTTACAGCCCCAGACTGGAGACCTTCCAAACAGGTCACAAACCAGTCATGCCAAGCACGCCAGCTGCCAATCTGGCCAGCCAGAAGCCTCACAAGCAAAACCCCTCTGACAACCCAGCTTTTCCTGTGCCCCTATCAGCCCCGGGCCTGCACACAGGTGAGAGGTTGTAGAACCCAATCTCACCTACCCCGAACGGGTTCTTCTGGTCCCAAGAAACCAGCCACAGGTCCCAATCAATTTACACCCTGGATCTTACCCACAAGATCAACTGAGCCAATCCTTTAGAATCTACAATCTAAAGGTTTATTACTAAGAGAAAGAAAAGCATGAGAGTAAGGTTGTTAAGGAGAATTCATTACATGCATCAAATCACCAAGTTCTCAGTGCAGGCTCTTAGCAGAGATGTTATAAACTGATATCTTATAAATCTCTGATGTACATCCTATGTCAGGATGGGTCCACGGTTCTTTCCAGCTCGTTGTTCCCTGCAAGGCTGCATCTAGTATCAGGAGCTGAACTAAAGACAAGATGGACGTTGCCACATGGCACTTATATACCTCTCCTGGCATCCTTCTGGCCAAAGCAGGTCACGTGGTCGAGCGACCTATCTCTGTTTCACATGCTGGCAGCCATTATGCCCTCGCTGGTTTGCAGGTATCAGTCACATTCCTCAGGTGTGTATTGGCACCTAGAAATTCATTGTTTCCTTGCTAATTAGCATAGCCACTGGCTGAACATTCTTTGCCCATTGCTCTGTCTCAGACAGAGAATTTTCCAGAATCAAAACAGAGTACATATTTATAACTCCACATACAGATATTATACAAGTACATGAATAGCATATACAGAATCAGTAGAACATAAGCTTTCATTTTGTACAGACCCCCTTTGTACAGACTTTTGGGGCAAACACCCCCCCACACCCTGGGTTCAACAGTGATCTTTAGAATCCAATTCAGCCGGTCCCCAAGTTACGAACTCATTGACTTGAATGAGTACATGAATGAGTACTTTCATTTAATACCTCACACGACCCCTATGTACACACTTTTGGGGCAAACACTCCACCCCCATGGGTGCAACAGTGATCTTTAGAATCCAATAACATGACAGCTTCCATTACTAATTAAGCCTACTGCATAAAATAACAAAGATTGGATTCTGGACTGGGCCTTTTGAAGACAACAAACTGCTATTGATTTCAATATCAACTGCTTTGATTAAGGTCACTGAAGCATTTGTTATAGGCTGTCTGTGAACAGAAAAAAGCAGTATTTTTTGGAATATGCTATGCATGTAGGATTGGTAGCTGAGAAATAAACGTGTTGGGTTTTAAAAGGTAAATATATTACAAAATTTCTGTCAACCATTATGAAATTCTAATATACACATAAACTAAGGAAAGAGTCTATGTAATTATTTTGAATGGTCTTCTTCCGCTACTATGAAAAAATGCATAGTGGGGGAAAAAAAAATTAAAATGTAGTATTGAATTTTTTTTGTACAATAGCAGCACTCAAGACTCCAATCACCTTTGGAATCCTTAGTGTGAGGCATTGTACAAAACACATTGTGAAAGAATAAGAGCGCCTTAGAGAGCTTTACAGAACCATATTCCAAGCAAGATTAAAATAATGCTTTAATAGTTTAGGCCAAAAAGGCTGGTTTTGAGAGCTGATATATTCTATGTATGACAATCTACACAAGAAATCATTCTGATGCATCGACGTTTCTCCTACCGTAACAAGCACGTCCATCTCCACGGAAGCCTATAGAGCATTCACAGGTGAACTGATTTCCTGTTCCTGGACGACACACTGCATTGGTGTCACAGCCATGGGTACCAGTGTAGCAAGGATTCCGGCTGATATCAGCAGAACCATCTGTTAAGAGAGATGGTATTTAGAAGAAGCTAAAATGAAGCCAAGTTAAATTTAACTAGCTGACAAACAGTTTCTTAGCTACTGCCCAAACTGAAAAGTAAGCTTGAATGTAACATTCTTGCAGCAATAGGAGGTCTGAGGCAGAGACTTAGAAGAGGTTGCTTATAAGTGCTGTATGAGAGGGTGCCAGTTCTGAGCTAATGTACTCATCAGAGAAGGCGGTCTATAGTTGATTTCTAGGTCAACCTCAAAACATGCCTTTTACCTCAAATATGACAGTACAAGGTCTTCCCAAGAACTTCTACAGGTTGAACCTCTCTAGTCCGGCACCCCCGGGACCTATTTGTGCCAAACCAGAGAATTTACTGGACCAAAGGAGGTCAATATTGTCTATCAGCATTACCAACACTTCCACAGCTTACTGGGCTCTTAGAATTTTTTTAGGGGTAAATTAGACCTAAATAACTGCACAGAACACTGAGAGCCAGGATTGGTGGCTGCAAACAAACTTTATGCGACCACGGGAAACTTGGCCACACCCATGATAAGTGCACATCTGGGTAACCAAAATCATGCTGGACCATGGATGTTGCCAGACCAGAGAGTGCTCAACTAGAAAGGTTCAAACTGTACAAAGGAACATGGATAATTATAAAAATAATACAGATAACACTTCACACAGGAAAAGCCCTCAGAAAATTACACATATATAATTAAAAGGCAAGGTTAAGTCAAATCACGTGTACAGTTACCTTCCTCTTGAGTCTCTAAATTGCATTGTTTTGTTGGAGTTGGGGGTGTTCTTTTTCTAGTAGGCATGGATGCCTTATTTCTACCTATAAACTTTCTATCAAAAACTAAACACACCAAATTTTATCTTCATTCAAACGTAATTTAATTCCTGCAAAAAAGAACTTCACTAACTTGTCATTAAATGTGCCCATATTTATCAACTTTGCACACAAATCTTTTTAAAAAATTTCAGATTTAAAACAAAAATTAAAACCATACATATAAACAAGTTCATCATTTGAGTCAAATAAAACTTTTGGTATAATTGGCTACTGCACATTGTCCAGAAATGAAATTATATGACTGGCTGAATGATGGGTCTTGGAAACTAACTTCTGTTTAATGGCACATGGTTCATTTTAGTAGCAATGGGTTTGAGCTTCTATGCAGTATTTAAAAAAATGATTCACTGATGACAGAAAGTTATTCATTTTAAAGGTAATATGTACATGAGATAACTGAAAACCCTCCATGGATATATTACAGGTTGGACCACCCTGGTCCAGCACCGTCGGGACCAAATGAGAAATTTGCTGGACCAAGGGAGGTTTCCCTTGGTGCCAGCCAGCCCCCTGTCTCTGTCCCCCTCTATTCCCTCCCTAGCCATCATGTTTGTTATGCTGCCATTGCCCCTCTCCTCAGCTCCGGGCTGACATGGGCAGCCAAGGTTTTCCGGGCCCCAGCACTAGCCTCGTGCTGCCATGGATGGCCAGGTTTCCCCAGCTCCATGCTGCCATGGGTGGCTGGGATTCTCCAGCCCCCAGTTCTGTGCTGCTGCGGAGGCTTCTTTGCCCTCGACCCCGCACTGTGCGAGTGGCTAAAGCTCTCCGGCCATGCACTGCTGCATTCTGCTGGATTTCTCCAGCCCTGCACTGCTGAGGATAGCCAGGTTTCCCTGGCTCTGCACTGCCATGTGCTGCCAGTCTTCTTCTGCAACCAGCCCCATGCTGCTGCAGGTGGAAGGAGTTCTCCAGCCCCTGGCTCCACACTACTGTGGGCGGCCAAGGTTCCCTGGCGCCACACTGTTGCAGGCTGCTGGGGTTCTACGGCCCCAGCACTACTATGGGGCTCCTCCAGCCGTGTTGCCCTTCCTCCTCCCAACCCTGACTGAGCTGATGGTCTTCCTGCCATTAGGCTCCTGGGCTCTCTGGTTCAGGAGCTACCGTGGTCCTGCCAGACCAGACAGTGCTGGATGTTAGAGTAAGGACAATACAAAAATTGGTATTTTCATGAAGGTCAATAGGTATTAGGTGCTCAATTAATAAGAGATCCTTGTGGACCTATGTTAAAAAAGGTTAATAGACATTCTGAATTCCAGGTAAATAACACAACTATACTGGGCTGCTGACTTGGTGTGCTCCTGGCAGTCACAGGGCTGGCTGGGGGGGTGAGATAGGCCAGCGTAGTGTACTCTGGGTAATGCTAAGGGCTGCCTGAGGCCCCATTCCTTCTAGGAGTACAAAGCAGCCCTCCTCCCCACCCCCCACACACACACCTTGCCTAGGGGCCTGGTGAGTCTGTTGGCCCATCTATATAATCTATTTCATTAACATTCACCTAATGCAAACTCAAATATAAAGGAGCTTGTCTCCCACAATCCAAGCCCCAAAAAGAGAAAATGAAGAATTACCACTATACTTACCACTGACCGGGCCAATTGAGTTGCTCATAGCATATCGCAGAATTTGTTCATCCCTATTATACAGGACAAAGACGCTGTCGACTGATAGCTGCTGCGTGGCAGAAACAGCATGATATGAGTCATCATGAATGCATTCTTTGAATGAGATGGTTTGTCGCCACTGGTAGGCTACAGTGTAGGAGGGAGAAATCCCATCTCGTTCTGGTTCTGTCACTGTGTACTCCCTAGTAGAAGATGATGTGATCACTGAAATACAATAAATATCACATGGATATGAGAGGAAAGGGAAAGTACAAAACCCATTTCCATCTGCAAATATGGATCAAAGGCAGGATAGTAATAAACAGAATTTTATAGGCAATGCCCTGTTTTTCTAATCGAAGGAAGGAAATTTGACTAGGATTTGGTCTATCTTTTGTTTCCACATATCAAAGTATAACAACGTGCTAAGACTACTATATATTTGAGAGAGATTGTATGTGAGCGAGTGAGTGAGTGAGGTTGTTCAAGAACTCCTCCTAAACAGTAAGAATTGGGACTACCAAATTTGGCATGCAGATTCCTCCGATCATAAATTAAAGCAAATTTAGGATTCGGTTGTGCCAGGACAATGGGGTATAACTGGAATTCAACTGTTTCTAATCAAATGGAAAAGGAGGTGCCTGCTAGCAGGAGACGGTCATGCTGTCGAATGGCCCCAGGGGGGTGGTCGCACCAGGAACAGAGTGCTTGAGGACAGGGCTTTGGCTGTTGCTGGCCACCATACTTGGTGGCCCCTGCTGCCCCAGCCAGCCCCAGGGATGCGCCGGCTAGCCACTGTGGCTCCCACCATCCCGGCCGACCACAGCTCCAGGGGCGGTGAGCCAGGCAGCATGATTTCTTCTGCCTCAGCCAGCCCTGGGGAGCCACTGCTCACTCCATATGGTCCTCACTGCCCTGGCTAACCCTGGCTCCAAAGCCAGGAGGTTGGCCAGCGCAATCCCCACCACCCCAGGGAGCTGCCACCCATCCAGGACAGCCTGGGTTTGGAGGTGGTGGGCGAGGCAGTGTGGCCCCCACCATGCCAGGCAGTCCTGGGGAGCTCTCACCTGGCCAGCTTGGTGGCGACTCCTCACAACCCAACCTCCTGCCCTAAGCCCCCCAACACACAACCGCCTGCCCTGCCTCCCCTCCATTTCTGCCCAGAGCTCCCCACCGCCTGCACTGACTCCTGCACCTCCCACCTCAAGCCCACACAAGGACCCTAGCAATGGCAGGTAGATCCTCCAGTATTTATCTAAACATAACTTAGCAAACGTGTACAGTTGGTAAGATACGAAGAATAAGAAAATTCAGTTTAAGAAATGTATTTCACCAAAACAAGCCACTGAATGTGCAAAAATCTAAGAACAGCAGCCCCTAATATCAAAACCATTTGTTCTTTTTCATTGTAAGGTGTTACCTTGATTTTCTGACAAAATCTTGAATAAACTATCACATTTGCACTTTCCATAGTATTTTTCTGCATGGGGGAAAACAGACAAAGGCTGTGATCCTTTAAGCAAGTTTGCCTGGATGAACTGTAATACCCAACCCCCTCTGAAGTCAGTGGAGCGCTAAATGGGTATAGGGCTCTACCTTCATGGATCTGCTTGCAGAATTTGTGTCAAAGATGAATTCCTGATAATTGGCAGTCCATTATTCAGGCAAGTCAAGTGTGCTATAATAAGCTTCTTCAAGGAGTGTCAAGGTAAGTAAATAGGCTGTCATTGTCACTGGTGAAATAAGCAGCTATTTATGATCAAAAGGTCTAATTTAGCAGACATATATTTCTGCGGTTCTGGAAGGAGGAAGATAAAAAGAGTAGATGGGGTGGCACAAGTAATTGGAAATGGAAAAAACAGACTCTTGCTTCCAGGTTGGTTGTTCGTATCCTGCCCAAATCCAGTGACAGATAGTTATGACTGCCAGATAACTGGTCAGTGACCAATGTGAACTGATACATAGGTCTCAATCCAGTTCTTAGTGGAGTGTTGCACACATTGCAAAAAGCCTAAAAAATTACAGGCACAGCTAATGGTAGTCTTAGGAAAGAGACTGAGGACTGAATACGCTGAAAAACACAAATTACCCTCTCCTTTTGAACCTTCTAGATCAGAGAAACTTTAGTAAGAAGTGCAGATTTGTACTGCTGCTGTCTACATTGCATCAGCTTGTAGATAAAAGAAAGGCCCCTACACTGTCTCTTGAGCTGTCAATCCAACATTGTTGGACACCACACCACTAAAAAAAAAAAAAAAAAAAAAATCTCACATGAGACTAAGAAAATGCAATTTTCAAAAATAAAGGTTAGAAATAAATGTTTAAAAAGTAAAAAGGTAATGTATATATTACACCAGTCACATACTAAAGAGCCAAAGAACAAGTATATATTAGTAAACTCTGCACTGAAAATAGATATGAACCTACAACAGGCAGTTCCCTTTAGGTTTTTATTTTCCATTCTGAGGAATATGGTTGATATCAACTCCATTAAATCACATTGCCTCTTACCAGAACTAGAAGAGTGATAGAGCTCATTGTATGGTTCTATGTGGACTGATGCACCAAATGGGATCTCAGGTATTTTGCCCTCCATGTCAGTGCTGATTGTAAGATGACCATGTTCATCAATTCCACTGAACTTTTGTTTGATAACCAACTTCTCATTACTGCTAAGGAAGGTAACTTCAGCTTGCCGAGTAAACTCACCACCTAGAAGTCAAGATTAGGTAAACCATGAGTTAGTTTGAATCCTTTTAACCAAACTGTTGCCCTCTACGCTTAAAAAAATATATATATATATTTTCTCCAAGATATTATGCAAGATTTTCTAATAGATCATCTTCTGCATATAAAGGAAAAATACAGTTCAAGAAATAGCCATTGACACACTAGTCCTAAGTACAGTAAAATAACTCAAACTTTTTAAGCATTTGACATCTTGAACTGCAAATAAGACAAAAGAGAAGATTTCATATCAAAAGAAGAGTTGAGGAAGACCCAAAATATACAATAGTGGGTCTTATGTGTGTTATAGCTAAAAAGTGGTTTAATTTTTTAGCAGAAAATACTGTATTTCTATTAAGAGTGCACTTAGATCTAAAACAGATCGTTTTTTTTAATTTCCCAAATAAAAAAATTTGAAATATACATTATAAATTCCTGAACTAGCTTTGAAGAAATAAAAAATACACAAAAACAAAACAACAAAAAAGAACAAAATTATATATGCAATTAACATACTGATGAGGTTGACAAAATTCATATCACAGAATTGAAAAGTCTAAAATAAAAAAAATGTATAAGTTTCTAAATCAGATTACACTGGGTCTGAGTGGCAGAATTTGAATCAGTCCAAAAATTCAGGCTCATCTCTAATTATATGTAGTACTGAATTACAAAAAATATTTCTGAAATATGCAGGAATTTTAACAAAACAAAATAGAACAAAAAACCTCAGTGAATCTCTCGCTTGCTAAAACTTCAGTTCAAGATTCTGCATTTTCCCTGCAGCACTTCCCCAGATGGTATCATTAGCACCTAAAGCCTAACATATTTAGGTATTCACAGGGCCAGATTTTCATTGCATTCATTCTGGCCTCTTTGCACCACTTAAGTGGGAAAAAGGTGCTCAAAAGAACCCAGATGCTTCTAGCTGAGAACTCCTTCAGCATGGGGGCCTTGTAGTTATCAGTGGCTGTATAGAAAAGGTGGGCAACCTGTGACCCATTGGGGTTCTCTGTGTGGCCCATGCGACATTCTGTTTAGTGTTGCCCACATGTAGGGCTGCTGGATTCTACTGGTTTTTGTCTGCATATTTTTACCAGTATTATTAAAGTGGCACACATGTAAAGCAAGGACACGCATAATGAGGTGTCTGCTGATTGTACATAATATTGATGTGAGAGATGTTCACTCCCTCTGCATCCAATGAAAATGCTGTTATGGTTCAATTGGAATACCCCACAAATTCTAAGTATGCAGGAGGAAACCGTCTCAGTTATGACAATCTTGCAGTACACTGAGACAAAGGAGGACCACTCGTAGCCCGCTCACTAGCTTAGGTTGCCCCTTGCCACTGTCTAGCCAGCTCAGCACAGAGATACAAGATATGACACAGCTACCATGTGATTCTTTTGGGACTATAAGCAACTAAAATATTTTACCTACATGGTGACTCAGCACAGCTATACTAGGATAATCAAGAGTGCTGTTTCAGGCTCTCTGATAACCCCACATCCTTTTTGTGCCAAGCAAAAATTAAGCATAGTAGAGAATGTGGGTTGAAAGTCTTTTGCTGTTGTAGAAGAAAACACAGATCCTTACACTTGTCTCAGATGGTAAAAAGTTCACATTTAAGGTGTGAAATCTACTGTCACTTCATTTTGTTTATTTATTGGGATTTTCAAAAATCCCAAACTGACTTAGAAACACAATTAGTAGAGAAATTCAGTGGGACGGAGTATGGAAAACCCCACTCTACCTGTTATTATATACCTTGTTTGGTGCCTCATTAAAGACTTCTACAATATAAGGTGATAAATATGCCCCAAAATGATTTCACAGTAATCAGAGGAAGAGTAAAAGAGATTTCCCCATTTAGGGATAACTACAGAGAGACTGGAAGTAACATTTCAATAGGAGTTGCAGGTGCTCAGCACCATTCAGGAACAGGCCGTCCAGCTCCAATTTATCTGCCACTAGCAGGGTAGCCTCTCCGTAGCACACTGATAGAGTAGGATAATATTGCACATCAGCAAAAGGGTATAGTCTTGGAAAGCACAGGGCTCTTTTCCTGAGGTATCAAAAACAAAAATCTTTGCACGTTTTAGGCAATGTCAGCAGGCAGTAGCTGTTGCAAAGGAACATGTGTAAATACTGAGTATTTGAGGACACCAAAACATTTATACTAAACTTTTCTTTGGGGGGGTTTCCATTCTTTGAGGGGGTTTCCTTTCTACCTTGTTGTTTGTTGGCTGCTTCTTTCAAGTGTTTCAAGGCCAGCTTTGTTCCCATATCAGGGTACAACGGGACTTATTGATTGGTTGTGTATTTTTAATTTTATAAATTTGTGTACAAGTATAATTTCAAAATGGTCCTATAGATTTAAATGGGGAGGAGCATCTTTTTATACTAATTCTGTAGTATAAAGATTTCTGTATGCAGAGAGAGTCTCCATACTTTGCAATAGTTGTGATTTACTGAATTGAGACCCATTTGCTATTTTTTATGACTATTTACATAACTACCAAATAGACAGATGTGTGACGTAGTAACGTGAAAGATGCAAGTCTAAGGAAATTTATCTTTCAAGTGACGTAACTGTGTTGTTTTGGCCATATTGGTCCCAGGATATTACAGAGACTGAGCAAGTTAATATCTTTTTATCTGGAATTTCCAAAACTGCAGAAGAGCTCGGTCAAAAGCTTTTCACTCTCACCAATAAAACAGGGATTTCTCAGTCTTTTTCTTTGAGGCCCCCTCACATGCTGTAACAACTCACCTGCATCACAACTGTTTTTCTGCATATCCAGCTCCGTGATGTCCAACACGCCACCCACTAGTCACATGTGACTATTTGGCTGGTTGTGTGTGGCTAATTCACTATAGCAATAGCCACTACTTGCTACTGCTTCAAAACTGGTTGACACCACGGCAGTAGATTAAAAGCCAGAGTTAGGAACAGGGATTAGCAAGCAGGGCCACTGCCTGGGGCTCCTTGCCACAGGGGGTAAGTAGCTCAGGCTTCAGCTTTCTGCCTCGGGCACCAGCAAGTCCAATGCTGTCCCTGCTCTCTGGTTAAATTTGGTGGCTCTCCTGAAACCTGCTCATAGCCCCCAGGGGACTGTAGACCCTTGATTGAGAACCATTGCAATAAAAAGATATTACCTATCCCACCTTGTCTTGCTAATTGACATGATTTTCAGATATCTAGGAATTTGCATATATGCATATTATGAGTTCTAAATTGAAAAATTGCTGCATCTGTACAAGTTAGTGAATTCAGAGTAAGTTCTAGCCAACACACGTGAGATATTTAGAAAACACCAACAGAGGGGAAGGACGGAAGAAGGAATGAAGGTAGGAAGGAAAGGCAGACTCATGCCTCTTGCATCAATTTTTACAAAAACAAAGAGTGCAACTGAATTTTAGTCCGTTAACACACAGAGACCAATTTTTAGAGGAGCTATCTACCCAGGGATTCCAAAATAGTTCACCTGCTTCATGATAACATTGGTTTATTGAATGGGAACTGGTTAATCAACATTGACTTAGTGCTCATGGTTTCTGGGTGACTGCTAAGCATTTGTGCCTAGTGTAAAGTAACAATTCCAGATATCTATATTATATCAGCACGAAAAACATGCTGACGCTTTAATCTAACACAGGGGTGTCCAAACTTTTTTCAAAGAGGGCCAGATTTGAAGAAGTGAACATGCATGAGGGCCGGGTCGGAGGCGGGCGGAGAGCGCAGGGCACGCCGGCCTCACGGCGGCCCGGGGGCAGGGCGAACCCGCAGCCGAGCGGGGCTGCGGACGTGCCCTACAGGGCAGGCTCTAGGACCGCGGAGGCCATGGGCGGCAGCGGCGGCGCGGCCGGAAGCGGCGCGCTGGGCGCGCCAGTTCAAAAGAGCACCGGGGAGCCAGGAGAGGGGGAGGAAGCGGGGGCCGTATTAAATCGGAACACGGGCCGCAATTGGCCCGCGGGCCGGACTTTGGACATGCCTGATCTAACACCAACAAACTAATACAAATAAGGATATAGGGAGTTTCTGTATCTTTCTAATAAACAAGAATACTTTGAAACAAATTAACAGTTATCTGCCTCAAGCCAGAGAAAAGTATGAAACGGCTTTTGAACAAGTTCTAATAAAAAAGTTACCTGCAATACTGAATCCATTTTTATATCCTTGCTGCTCCACAGCAAACATCCACCCTATGATACCACCAACAGAAGCAAGAGGAAGCAGAGAATACCCCAGCACCTCCGGAATAGTGCTGATAGCAGTGTATGCTCTTCCATGGTTCATCACAACGTAAGAATGGAGGTCAGTGTTCTCAAATACAACTGGAACTGGGTTACTTCCTACAAAGATTCTCCCTTTCACTTTCCCATTTACTCGCTGAGGTGAACCTGGTAAATAAAACACAACAATAGAAGGTAAAGAATTTCAACAAAGCAAAAACAGAATTAAACACACAGTTCAGAGCTATGTTTTCTAATCAGTGTAACCATTTTGTGCAAACAGGAATGAAAAATTAGTGTCAACATGCAGGGCAAGAGACAGATGACCACAGAATTAGACATGCAAGCCACCTACAACTGGGGTGTAAAGCTGAATACTTAATTATGGTTTTATTGCTATAAAAAGAGAGAGAGTGGGCAGAGTTTCAATAATTAGATCTTATCCTCTTTCATTTTTCCCCAAGGACAGAAAGTTGAATGAGCAAACTATGTGGTTATAACATCTGCAAATAGTGAATGGCATACAGTAAAATCCGAATGCCGTATAGCAAACCCCCTAATTATATAAATTCCTGCCCTTCAGAGACTGGTCTGTCTCTTCAGAGCTAGAGTACAAATTTGCTCCTCCTTTATTTGATGTTATCGTCCATTAATCGACCAAGTTTTATTGTAATGGTCCCTATTGTGGTCACTTATGACAGGTCTTGGTGTATTTAAAGTTATACCAAGTCCAATTTTAGTCCCATATTTTTCATACCTCAACTTTCCTCAAAATTCCATCATATACAATTAGTCACTAGTGTTGCACAGAGGTAGTATTCTGGATTATTATTTATAATAATATATTATTTTCTAATGTATAAAGTACATGCTCTATATTTAAGTTACATTAATATCAGATCTTTTTATTTTTCTTGGTCTGGACTGGTTTACCTTTGTAATTAATACTGACTGAAGTGCAGTTTTTTATTTGGTAAAACCAGGAAAGCAAGGAAAACTTTTAGTCAGTTACTTAACAGTTGAAATGCATGTACAGATTGAGTCACTCGAAGGATTACAAGTGTATACATAAGAAATTCCTTTTTTGATCTCACACAAGCACCATGTTTAAATATAGATTCAACAAAATCAGGCAACCTAGACCTTTGCTATAGGAGATGAAATGTCAGAGAAACAGGAGTCAGACTTTGACCCCAGTACTAAAAGTCAGATTGTGCATCAATTTTAAAGCAGTTTATTTCCTAGAGATGGGCCAACCCAGGACCCTGTATCCTAAACACCACCTGAACTTTGCAGATCTCATAAATTAGAAAATAATTACTGTCTAGTTTTCCTTTAGATGTTCAGTAGTCCTAGCAGGCATGGCTGAAAAGGATTAAAAGTGTATGTAATTTCTAAGAGATGCATAACTTTGCCCCTGGAAACATTTATCTCCCTTTCAAAATGGAGTAGTTTGAAAACATTCGGCTAATTTTGTCAGTGTATTGACAAAATTAGACAGCGTCAGCTAATTTTGCCAAAGTATCATCTTGACTGCAATAGTAAAAAGGTTACCTGCCTTTAACCTATGCTTTGGGACTAAAGAGCAGCCTTCAATTATTTGTCTCCAAACAAAGAACCATAAACTAGAAATTCAGATAACACCACCCTGATTTGTAACATCAAATGTAACAAGCTATTCTAGCCTCTGTGCTAGACTACTGAAGTCTGGAGAGACTTGAGTAATGTGGAAGCTTTGTGTGTCCTGATGTGTCTGGCTCATAGAAGCTGGGTGCCATCAGCTGCAGCAGCCCATTTTAACATAAAATAAACAAAGCTGTTCAGAATGTAATCATGAGAGTTCTACAGGTTGCAGCTCCCTTAACCAGGACTCTCTCATCCAGCAACATCCATGATTTGACATGACCCCGGATGCTCCTGTCCGAGAGAACCCTGGAGCAGGAGGACCTGCAGCTGGAAACCCCGTGAGTCTGGTGGCAGCGGAGCTACAGCAGCCAGGGTAGCGGCAGTGCCGGGGCAGCCCAGGTAGCAGTAGAGCGCTATCTGGGCTGCCTGCTGCCTGGCAGTGGAGCCAAGATCATGGCTAGGGCCACATCAGTCCAGGCACTGGCAGGGCCATAATATCCTGGGTGGCAGGAGCCGGTCCACAGCTGTCCCGGTGGTGGCAGCAGCATGATTGGGACTGTCTTCCTCCCAGCAGCAGAGCAGGGGCTGCAGCCGCAGCAGCCAAGGAGGGAGAAGTCGGGCCAGGCCACAGCAGCCCAACAGAAGCAGCACAGTGGAGGTCATGTGCCACCCAGCGGCAAGGCTGGGGCTGCAGATGCAGCAGCCCAGGAGGAGAAACCTGGCTGCAGCAGCCCAGCAGAAGCAGTGCACCTGGCCACGTGCCACCCAGCAAGTAGCAGAGCCAAAGCTGGCCAGCAGGCCATCTGGCCAAGCCAAAGGAGCCAGCAATAAGGAGAGGCAGCAGGATGAAGGGCTGGTGTCGGGGACCTCCCATTATCCAGCAAATTCCCTCGTCCAGAACTGGTTAGGTCCTGAGAGGGCCTGACCAGGGAGGCAGTGTTCCCTCTAAGATTTTCCATAAATGAGCAGAGTCAGTTTTGTCTTGTGCACCAATATTGAGGTCGTGCACGCTTGTTCAGATGTGTGCCACTGTGGCACCCAACATATACACACCCACACACACCCATATATAAATTTCATGGAAGAAAGAATACTAAAACGAGGGACAATTATCAAGGTGCATGACTTTAAATGTTTATTTAATACAAAGTCAAATAAATAGAAAATTAATACTGCACAGTTTTCAGTGTGTTAGATTAGCCTCAATATTTTTCTATTCCACTCAGGCTCCACTGAAATGTTCTTACTGGGCTCCCATACAGGAGCCTAACCTGCTCCTGCAGAGTTCCTCCTCTGATTTCCAGATCATTACAAACTCAAGAGAAACAAAATGATTTCAACAGTGTCCGGGCCCTGGCAGACTGCTCCTGGGGAGTGATGGAGGGCTGGCTGCCAGTGGCTTGCTGGCTCATGTTTTGGGACCACTGGGTCAGGGGCAGTGACTGCTGGCTCTGGGCTGGCAGGCTTAGAGCTAGCCCAGGAATTGTGGCCAGAGTCAACCCCTTTAAGGGCTCAGGGGAGGGGGGAGGGAGAAGAGTGTTCTTGGTTGAGGCTGGAGTGGCCACCAGGGCACCCTGGGAAGGCTGGAGGCCCCCTATTTCGATATATGTGTCTACACGCCACTTATTTCAAAATAGCTATTTCAAATTTGGCATTATTCCTCGTGGAATGAGGTTTACTAAATTCAAAATAAGCGCTCCGCTATTTCAAATTAATTTTGAAATAGCGGTTTGGCTGTGTAGACGCTAGTAAAGTTATTTAGAAATAACTTTGCAGTGTAGACATACCCACAGGGATTAATCCACATTAAAGGCTAACATCTTGGAATTTAAAAAAACAAAATAAAATGGTTTTTAAACTACAGAATGAAAGAAAAGGGTGTTAAAGTAGCTAGATGAAGTTCATTTTTGGTTCTCCTCTCGAATACCTAGATAGAGATTTTTTTTTCCCAAAATCTGTAATATAATTTGTTGTTTCCCAAATTCCAGCTATGGTACTGCTATAATTCAGCTCTGTACATTCTAGAATGCCTCCATTTCCTCCCTTCAAATAATCTTTTCTTTTTTTAAAAATGAACATGTTATATATTTCCTCTGTTCAGCTTTGCTGACCTATTGCAAATCCCGTAGCTTATTTTGAGTTAATTTCAAAATAAAGCGCTATTCTGAAGTGTCCCTTAATCCTCGTGGAACGAGTTTTACAGGGATGTTGGAATAGCACACATGTTATTTCAAAATAATGGGCACACTATCAACACGGAAAACACTATTTCAGGATACCAGAAGTATCCCAAAATAGCGCTGCTGTCTAGATGCACCCTATGCATCTTCTATAAAGGTTTCCATTGGCAGAGGAGGCTTAAATCAGCACTGTGGACTGCATAGGAACTCTATCCACAGAAGTTGCTTTGGAGAATATTCTACAGGATTAGATGGGGCAGGATTAGGTTTCTCTGCACAAGGACACGCTAAAGAGGAGAGATTGAGACCTCAATTCCAGGGCAGAAATTCTGCTGTGTGAGGCCCTGCATCAATGTCTGGGTAAATTTAATATTAATTCATAGGGTCAAATTCTTTCTTACCAATTGCCATCCCTGTTCCAAGTGGGGCCCAGAGAGCAGTTGGTTCCGGCCAACTGAGAATTCCATTTCCATAGGGGTGCTTTCAGCTGATGTAACTGTCTTTTTTTTCCAGTCACACTCTTGTGTAGGAGCAGTATTTGGGGGGTGAGAAAGAGTGGAGAAAGTACAGAAGAGGAGAGGCTTGCATGAGGGTTTGCAGTTTGCACTAATAATCTTCTGGTACTATCTGTTCTACTCTGTGCTGAAATGATACTGTTCAATCCAGAGGATCAGAAAAACATAACTGGCTCCCTAACACTTTTGCCAAGCAGAACTCAGTATAGGAAAGTAATAGAGACGTAGCCATGTTAGTCTGGTGTAGCTGAAACAAAAGACAGGACTATGCAGCACTTTAAAGACTAACAAGATGGTTTATTAGGTGATGGGCTTTGGTGGGCCAGACCCACTTCCTCAGATCAAACTGTGGAAGAAAATTGGCACAACCATATATACCAAAGGGATACAATCAAAAAAAGTGAACACGTATAAAATAGACAAATCAGATTTTAGAACAGAGGAGGATGAGGGGGGGAGGTTAGTGTCTATGAGATAATATTAGGGGTGATAATTGGGGAAGCTATCTTTGTAATGGGTAAGATAATTAGCATCTTTGTTAAGGACACTCTAAAGAGGAGCTTCCCCAGTTATCACCCCCTAATATCATTATCTCATAGACGCTAACCTCTCTCCCCTTCCCTCCTCTGTTCTAAAATCTGATCTGTCAATTTTATACGTGTTCACTTTTTTTGATTGTATCCCTTTGGTATATATGGTCATGCCTATTTTCTTCCACAATTTGATCTGAGGAAGTGGGTCTGGCCCACAAAAGCTCATCACCTAATAAGCCATCTTGTTAGTCTTTATAGTCCTGTCTTTTGTTTCAGTATAGGAAAGAACCTTAGGGTTCCTTTTCTTATTCTTTATATGATAATCACGTGGTCATTACTGATTTAAAATTAAGTGTGTCAAAGAAAGGATTATAATGTTGTAGTTTACAATTTTTGAGCCAGGACAATTAATGTTAATGGCATTAGAAATCCCCAGGCGGCCTCAACCCTTGACGGCCCCAACACCCTGAGGCCTCGGCCCCCAGCAGCAGCCACCTACCACGCCTGCCAAACTGCCTTAACCGCTGGTGGCAGACACTCATCCTCCCATGGCTCCAACCCCCAGCAGCTTCAGCCCCCGATGGCAGTGGCAGCCGCCTGCCAGCCTGCGGCTCCAACCCCAGCGACCTCGTCCCTCAGCAGCAGCGGCCACCCTCAAGCCCACCATGCTGCTCCAACCCCTGATGGCATCCACTCGCCCTCCCAAAGCCCCAGTTCCCAGTGGCCTCCGCCCCCGGCGGCAGCTTCAGCTGCTTACTGAGCCTGCCACACAGTAGGGATGTTAAATTTAGATCAACTGGCTAATTGAATAGTCGATGCAATTTGCATCGACTATATGATTAGTCCGTAAGGGCATGTCCGTCTTTGAAGTGTAGCAACAGCTGATGCTACACCTCAAAGGCGAAAGCACTGCAGGGAGCAGGGGGCCAGTGGGGGACTCAAGCAGTCCCCCACTGGCCCCATGCTCCCTGCATCATTTCAAAGCCGCAGCATCGCACAGAGCCCACGATCTGGCCCCAGGCTCCACTTGGCACTGCTGCTTTGAAGCATCCCCTCTTCTCTTCCTCCCCCACCCCCCCGCTGCCTCTTTCTGATAGAGGCAGCAAGGGGAGGGGGAAGCATCTTGTCGACTATCCAATAAGCATTTGCTAGTTGTTCACATCCCTACCATGCAGCCTCAGTCCCTGGCAGCAGCGGGAGCAGCTGCCCCACAATGCATCTCCGGCCGCCAGAGCAGCCACCCCCAAGCAGCCTCCTGCCCCCCCCTTTCCCCCCCGGGAGCCTCTGCCAGCCACACAGCCCAGGCTCTGGGAGCAGCCATACCACTCACCTTCCAGGTCCAGCAGGCAGATGAGTGCTGCTGCATAGCTCTGGGAAAAGAGGTGGGCGGGCTTAGAATTTTCTGTGTGCGGCTGTGCAGGCGTGCACATGAGAGGGAACAACCTGTACAACCAAACAAATCCCTGGCTTCCTAAATATATGCTATTTAAAGTAGCTAATTTTCCTGAGAAACACTCGTTCAATTTTAAGAAGTGTGCTGACAAAGACTGCAGGATTCCCATTTGCTTGTGTGAAATTTACAGAGCAACACTTCTGAGTTTATCTGCTTATTTGCATAGAGTGAGGGGAGGAGGGAAGCAAGAGAACTAGGCTACACAAAGAGAGCATCAGATTGTTAATTGTTTATTCTGTTAAACATGTGTTCCAGATTGTGGTTTACATATTTTCTTGACCCCATGACTACATGGAAAATGTACTTTTTTTGGACCCATCTGGCATTCAGAGTCAGCATTCATATTAGTGCAGTGAAGGCTTTTCAGAAAGGCTTACACTATGGAGCAGTTCACATTGCAATTACCCCAAAAGAGAGCTGGTGCCTAGTCGTTATCGAGAGTCTACACTCTCTAGCCAGCACGTTGCGCGAGAGAACCTCACTGCAGTACTGTCAACTTGTTAGTCGAATAAAGGACACATCTCCACTTACAGGATTGATGCTCTAATGATCAATCGTCAAGGGTTTGATTTAGCAGGCCTACTGAAGATTTACTAAATCGAACACTGAGGGTACCCCCATTGACACTGATAAGTCCACGAGAGCATTTCACCCATCGACCTCCCACTGTGGAGACAACACCAAGCTCAGCTTAAGGTACGTTATTTATGTAGCTAGAGCCGTGTTTCTTGAGCTAATCTTCTCCTTTGCAGTGTGGATCTGGCCTTAGTCTTAAGAATGTTCCCAGGAACACAGTGTGTCTGCTCATAGTAAGATACTACACTTTACTGGAGATTAGTGAAGCGGTAGTTCTTGGTGCTCTGTATCTCAATCTCAACTAATAGTCTAAATAAATTATTCAAAAAATCTGAAGTGAGGCCAAAATGTGACAAGACAACTGTCCATTAAAGTGTCATGTTTATGTACAAGGCATCTGGCCCCCCAATGCACAAGTAAAACAGAATTAAAAAAAAAAAAAAAAAAAAGGACTCATAACATCAGCTTTCTTATGGTTTCATCCTGAACCAGGATATGTACTTGCTGCTTTTCAATTAATTTAAGAGGGTTTCCTTCCTTTTCTTCCTCCAGCTACACACCAAGGCTATGTCTACACTGGCGGGTTGTTGCACCAAAAATATGCAAATAAGGCTAAGTGTGGAATATCACCAAGCCTCATTTGCATATCTAATGAGCCACCATTTTTGCGGAAGAGGCTCTTGCGCCAGAAGGAGCGTCTACACTGCCCCTTCTTGCGCAAGAAAAACCCTCTTGCACAATGCCGCTATGCAGATTATTTTCAGGAATCAGGGCATTGCGAAAGACGGTTTTTCTTGCGCAGGAAGGAGTAGTGTAGACGCTCCTTCTGGCGCAAGAGCCTCTTCCGCAAAAATGGCGACTGAATGACTGCTCTTTTCTAACAGGTGTAAGCTCTCATACGCAAGAGGGCAGTGTGGATGGTCAGCAGGGATTTCTTGTGCAAGAAACCCCTATGGCTAAAATGGCCATCGGAACTTTCTTGGGCAAGAGAGAATCCACACTGCCATAGATGCTCTTGTGCAAAAGCACAGCTCGCACATGGTAGTGTGGGCATGTTCTTGGGCAAGATGTTCTTGCGCAAGAAACCGCCGGTGTAGACATAGCCTAAGAGTTTCCTCCCATGAGCAGAATGAATTTTGTGTTGTGCACCAGTACTGAGTTCATGTGGCTTGTTTGGATGTGCCACTGTGGCACTGTTATTCATGCATATTTTTAAACCTTTACCTTTTCTCTCTGTTGCCATGTCTTCTCCCCTTGTTCTATCAGCTCCCCTGGTGCCTGCTGCCCCCCCCCAACCACTCACCCTCCTCAGCTGTCCTGACTCCTGCCCTTCTCACTGCCCTCAGCCCTCCTGAGACCTGCCCCCCCCATCAGCCCTTCTCTGCCCCCTGTGCCCACTCCTCCAGTAGCCCCACTCTGATCATATGAGCTACCCCTCCTCATCCCCTCTCCTAACACCTCCCTCTACACACCTGCCCTGCCTCTCTCCTCTGGTGCTGGTCCCTCCCCTGCAGGTGTCTGCCCTTCTGCTTCACCCCCAGAATCCCCTGGCACCTGCACCCTCCTGGTACCTCTCTCTTCCCTCACACTGCCCCTACCTACCTTGTCCTCTTTTTCCCTGATGCCCACCCTCTGCCCCCATTCCTCTCATGCCCTTGTGCCCTCACATATGACTTGCTCCATCCCCACCTTCCTCATTCCCACCCCCTCTTTCAAACCTTCTCCCAGCACCTTCCCTATCCCTCTCTAGCCCCCAATACCCTTACCCTCTCCTCTCCCAGCATCACCCTGCTGGGTCCCGGCTGATGCAGGAGAGTGGCCACCTCCCTGAGCTCACCTCACTGCCTCAGGCCTGGGCCTGGGCCTGGGCCGAGTCCCTCCCCCTTGCCTGCCACGCCGCTGTCATTTAAAATACCCAGCGCGGCGTAAGCATGCACCACAAGGGTGCATGGGCGGGGCTGGCCCGCCACGCCTGCTCACTGTAGCGTTCGCCTAGGGGCAAGGCCTCTGCATCCCGGCACCCCGTCAGGCACGCAGTTTGCGTATGCGCTGCAAGGGCACAGGGGAGGGGCCAGCCTGCCGCGACAGCTTGCCGTAGTGTGACCAGTGGCGGAGCCCCTGCGTTCCATCACATTGGGACTGCGGGCGCCCCGTTACAAGTCCTCTTCTCCTCCGGGGACGCTCTGGGGCCGGGGAGGGGGGGGAGCAATATTTAGAGCCAGGGGAGAGACCCAGCTCCAAATATTGGTGGAGCAGAGCCCCCGGCTCTAAATATTGCTGGAGCCTGGGCACCACAAGCCCATATAACTCACCGCTCATGGCTAATTCTACTACAGACCAAAAGGGTAATTGTGTAAGGAAAAATCTGTTTTCAGAACCTACTTTCAAGGAGAGACCTGCCTACATAAGCAATCTCTGCAGCTTTGGGGCAATTTGGTTTGCCTGTCAGAAATACACTTTCATGTAAAACAAGTAGGCACTTAGCGCTAATGACAATGGTATGAAAGCACTTCAGCTATGAGCATAGGTTCCAAAGAGCAGTGCTTTTGCCATCTTAAGTTACATTCTCATCTTCATCATGGATATCTTCTTTATTATGCGTCCACTTAAACCGAACATTGAGTTTACGTACAGCTTTCAGAGAAATATGCAAAATTAAGGTCTCATCTATGCTACCAAGTTTTGTCACCAAAACTGCCTTTTGGTGACAAAACAGTGAGAGCATTTACACTGCAATGTGGCTTTTGTTGGGAAAAATGCCTGGTTTCAGTAGGCAACAAAAAACCTCTACCCTAGGAGAGTTTTTTTTTTCCCTTTCCCCCTTCTTTTATTTTCAACAAAAAGCCAGCATAGACACTGCTGGTTTCTTTGTTGACAGAACTGGTTTCCACCAGTGTCCCACAATGCCTTTCCTGATGGCTGTGCTCAGTGCTTTGATCTTTGCTGTCCTGAAGGCATGTGCCCCAACTCTTTCAAAGCCCCAGGTAAGTTATCTAACAGCTGAGTGTTCCCTTTGGGGAACAAAGAGCAAAGCATTGAAATCTCTTGTTCTGCCCTGCACTAGCACACAAAGGCAGGCAGAGTGCTGGGGAGGGAGGAGGAGGAGGAGGAAGGAAGGGAGGGGCAAGAGATTGCTGTGCTTCTTTGACATTCCTCAGCAAGGAGAGCCCACAGAGCTACTCAGGTTGCCATTCCTGGCAGCTGAGGAGGCTGAGGGAGAACTTGGAGGGAATCCCCAAAACGTGAGCAATCAGATTTGCCTTCCCACAAGACTATACTGTTGAATACCTACCCCACCATGCAATGCTCACATTATCAATGGCGTCCCAAAGTGGACATGATCTGTCGACAGAGGGAGCAAGTGTGAACATCCTTTAGCAATTTTTGTTTTGTTGACTTCTGGGTGTCAACAAAACTTTTGTTGACATAACTTGGTAGTATAGACATGGCCTAAGATTTTCCAAGGTAGTTTAGGAAGTTTTACTTAAATGATTTTCAACTATGACTTATAAAAACATTTAAATATGGCATCTTCACCCTTTCCTGTACTAAAGAATATTTAAAAAAAAGTTGCCTATGTATCCATATAACCTGATTACATTACAATTATATTAAATGTCTCATGCAAAATGCTAGAACAGCTATATACTTTTGAAAAAATAAAATTACCTTCTGCTACACACTGCCTGCCATTTCCTTTGTAACCAGCAACACAACTGCAACAATACCCATTTGGATAGTCTTTGCAAACAGCATGAATGGAACACTGTTGACGGTTGTTGGCACAGGTCTGTTGGGCATCTGTATGGTAACGGAACACTGTTGGAAGAAAGACCAACAAACTATTATTCTCCATGGGTACGTCTACACTACAGCGCTAGTTCGAACTAACTTAGTTCGAATTAGTTAATTCGAACTAAGCTAGTTCGAACTAACGCGTCTAGAACTAAAAACTAGTTCGAACTAGCGTTTTGCTAGTTCGAACTAGTAAGTCCACATTGAGTGGCCTCTGAACAGGGCTTAAGGATGGCCGGAAGCAGTGCCGGCAGGGCATAAAAGGAGGACTTAGAGCATGGAGATGCTGTCTCAGGCTAGCCGAGGGCTGCGCTTAAAGGGTCCCGACCCCCACCCCGGACACACAGTTCTAAGGGGTGCCCCGCTTCCAAAGAAGTTCTGGCTTGGAGTGCCCTGAGTGCCCACACTGGGCACATCACACCACTCGGCCATCAGCCCGGCTGCACTTGCCGCAGGCTGCCATCTGGGGAGAGGGAGTAATTGGGGGGCTGCAGGAGAGCTTCCACCCCCAGAAGCCCGCAGAGCCAGCCCAGTCCTCCCCATCGGGGGCTCGTACCCCATTCCTCCCTCACCTCCTTCCACTTACCCTTCCCTAGCCCCTCTTCTTATTGATGTACAAAATAAAGATAACGTTTCTTCCAACATTGACTCTGTCTTTATTGAAAAAAACTGGGGGACACTGGGAAAAGGAGGTGGGAGAGGGGAAGAGAAAGGCTGGGAGAGGGGAGGGCAACTAACATGATCAGGGGTTGGGAACAGGTCCCAGATGAAGAAAGGCTACAGAGACTGGGACTGTTCAGCTTAGAAAAGAGGAGACGGAGGGGGGACAGGATAGAGGTCTCTAAAAGCAGGGGTTGGGTGGAGAGGGTGCATTCAGAAAAGTTCTTCCTGAGTTCCCATAAAGAAGGACTAGAGGACACCAAAGGAAAGGAATGGGTAGCAGGCTTGAAACTAGTAAGAGAAAGTTGTTGTTCTTGACAAAGCAAATAGTTAACCTGTGGAACTCCTTGCTGCAGGAGGCTGTGAAGGCTACAACTAGAACAGAGTTTAAAGGGAAGTGAGATAAAGTGATGGAGGTTGGGTCCATGGAGTCCTATTAGCCAGAGGGTAGGAGTGGTGTCCCTGCCCAAAGTTTGTGGAAGGCTAGAGAGGGATGGCACGAGACAAATGGCTTGGTCATTGTCTTCGGTCCATCCCCTCCAGGGTCCCTAGGGTTGGCCGCTGTTGGCAGACAGGCTACTGGGCTAGATGGACCTTTGGTCTGACCCAGGACGGCCATTGTAAGCTCAGGGCTCAGTGTCGGGGGTCTCAGTGGACCCCCTTGATTTTCATGCACACCTGGTCCTGGGTGGCCAGGCTGGCAGCTCTCCTGCCCTAGACAGCCACTTTCCTGTGCCTAGTGCGGAGATCGTGGACGAGGTCCACGATGTCCGCACTAGCCCAGGAAGGTGCCCGCCTCTTGCGGTCCAGGGCAAACTCCCGGGAGCCGCCAGCCTGGTCCCGGCAAGAGGGGGTGGGCTGGGGGGCATCGGGTGGGTGGCTCTGTGCCGTGCCAGGTGCAGGGTCTGCTAGCTGGGTGCTGGCAGGCTTGCACCTGGCACGGGCACCGTAGCCAGCCCGTGCCCCTTTAAGGGGTCCGGGGCCGGGAGGGGGGCATAGAGTTTCCCTGGTGTTGGCCAGAGTGGCCACCAGGGAAACCTGGGGAGGGCTAACCTCCCACTAGTTCGAACTAAAGGGCTACACAGCCCTTAGTTCGAACTAGCTAGTTCGAACTAGGCGTTAGTCCTCGTAAAATGAGGTTTACCTAGTTCGAACTAAGCGCTCCGCTAGTTCGATTCAAATTCGAACTAGCGGAGCGCTAGTGTAGCACCTATTAAAGTTAGTTCGAACTAACGTCTGTTAGTTCGAACTAACTTTGTAGTGTAGACATACCCCATGTTATATTACAACCACAATATCTATAAAGATTCACAATAGAGCCAATTAGTCCAATTCATCTGATGAAGTGGGTTTTATTCACAAAAGCTCATGGTATAATATATTTGTTAGTCTAAGGGGCCACAGGACTGCTCGTTGTTTTTAAACACAATTCTGAGTTAATGTCAGAATTTCATTTTAGCCATTTGATCAGCTTTTGGGAAAGGGCACATGACTGTAATAGATTTTTTTCTTGCCTTGCAATATGTAACTAAGTTGCCCAAATATTCTCAGTAAAATGTACTGGATTGATCCTCAGCTAATGTAATCAGTAGGGGAAGCTCTACTATCTTAAGTTATGACAACAGAACTACACTAATTTATGTCACATGTTAATTCAGTCCTTCAGTGGTTCACAGGGGAAAGTTTCTCAAAGTTCTGGTTTCCAGCCTACACCAGAAGGGAAACCTCATGCACCCACTGAAAACCCACATCCAAGTTCACAAATATAACTATCCCTCAAATCTGACCCCAGGGAACATTCGGAGTCCTGTCATTCTTCTATGGCACAATTGGTTTCACGTTTTCTATATTCATTGCCTTAACAAGTAGCATTGCTAGCAGAAAACATTTTACCAGACGAAAACAGGGAATCCTAAATTGCAGCCTTTTGTAGGAGTGGCTCATGCTATCCACATGGATCTTTTATTCACATATTCCTTTAATGGGGGAAGTGGAAAACAAGGGGGTAAATCGGTCTCAGGACAGAGTGAACACCTTAGTAGGTAGTTGGGGTGGGGAGACGCGTCAGGTGCCAACTCTAGTACTGCCTAAATAGTACAAATGAGCTTACCAATCTCACTTTCCTCAATATCTTCTACGTCTATAACCTGAGGATACTGCTGAGGGAACTGCTGGACTGGAAACTGAGGTGGAGTTTTCCCAGTGACAAATTCTGGCTGTTGATTGAAAGAGGACTCTCTCAGAGGGGTCTCTGGCATTACAACTTTATGTTGTGGTTGCAAATCATCTTCTGAAGCTGACTGTGGAGCTCTATGTGTAATATGTTGTTGATCCCCTCTCCTGCTGGGAACATCATATGATACCTGTTGATGGCTCATTTCCATTGAGTCATGATGCCGTACAGCTGGTTTTAAGGTCACTTCCTGAAACTGTTCCTCATCATGAAATTCAGGACTGCTGCTGATTTTGGCAGGCACAATACTATTAGATAAGCTACCAATCTCAAACACCCAGATTCCTCTCCTTCCAGAATTGCTGCTCCTAGAAAGAGAGAACAACCACACTAAACATGACATCAGGTAAATATAATGTTATAAATTCTACATGAAAAGCCTTACATATTTGAGTCTATATTCCACTGATAAATACCACTTACAACTGAATGAATTATCTTGGTACAAAACAGCTACATCTTATCCACCTATATAAACGGCATCTTAGGGCACAGCTCAAATTTTGAATAGTATTAGCAACTTATAGTATTAGCAACTTATCTACAGTGGGAACTAACTGCTTTAGTACTTATCTGGAGGTTAGGGAGGATTGGGGGAAAAGGTGCTATAATTAAGCTTGATAGCAGTACTCTGACCTTTTTTAAATCGCTCTCTTTCCTTCCTGTCCTTTCCCCCACAAAGAGTGAGGCAGGGGGAACAAAGTGTATACTGAGGATGCTGAGCCATCGAACCAAACTGTAAACTTTGTAGAAGATGAAAACTTCACTTCAACCTGAAGGGCATGACAGTGCCCCCAACATCTCAGCGTCAGCACCAAGAATTTTCAGAAAGGGATACCTAAAGCTAGGCTCAGAAAATTTTCCAATTTTCAAAAGGGCTGAGCACTCAGTAGCTCACACTACACACAACACTGAAAAATCTAGGCCAAAAGCATCTTGTTCTTCTAAATTATGATCAGATTTTGCAATTTCTAATACAGTGGCACATGAAAGCTTATTAGCTATTCCATTTTCTCAGATCACAGACTGCATAAAATGTATCAGACAGGAACAAGAACTGGGATTGGGGTTTACTGATTTATTTTAAAGGCATACTCATGCAGGTTTCTGATGGACTCTTCATCATTAGCAACTATATTGTAGGATCCTGGTTTTATCCACAAGAAGTAGTTTGTGGAGGCCTGACTGAAGCCAACTGTAGCAGGTATCTTTTCTTCAGCATTCTTGGAGTGCGCACTATAGAATTGCAAACCATCTTCTGGATAAAGGAAAACAGCATAGGAACTGGCATCAGAGGAGGCTAAAACAGCCTGGAACGTGTTTCTCTGTAGGGAAGATTTAAAATCCATTTACTTGTAGGAAAAATATTCAAGGTTAGGAAAAAAAAAGACACTTTATAAATCAGTCAATCATAGCATAGTTGAATACTTGATTAGCCCAGGCTTATTAGTTAATCAGTTAACCTTATCAACTACACACATTCCCCTCTCTCTTGCTGCCTCTGTATCATATATTAGACACCTAGGGTGTGTCTAGACTACATGCCTCCTTCGACGGAGGCATGTAGATTAGCCAGATCGGAAGAGGGAAATGAAGCCGCGATTAAAATAATCGCGGCTTCATTTAAATTTAAATGGCTGCCCCGATCTGCCGATCAGCTGTTTGTCGGCAGATCGGGGGAGTCTGGACGCGATGCCCCGACAAAGAAGCCTTTCTTCATCGACACAGGTAAGCCTCGTGAAACCAGGCTTACCTGTGTCGATGAAGAAAGGCTTCTTTGTCGGGGCATCGCGTCCAGACTCCCCCGATCTGCCGACAAACAGCTGATCGGCAGATCGGGGCAGCCATTTAAATTTAAATGAAGCCGCGATTATTTTAATCACGGCTTCATTTCCCTCTTCCGATCTGGCTAATCTACATGCCTCCGTCGAAGGAGGCATGTAGTCTAGACACACCCCTATATATGAAAAAAGGGGAAATGCTTAACACATGTATCAGAGGCAGCAAGATGGGGAGCTGAAAGCCGGTACACGCAGGTAGCTGGCTTTCAAGCCAGCTCTCCACGTGTATCGGCTCATATAAACCACTTGCCCCCAAATCCCTGGGTTACTGACTCTCTATCACAGAGGCAATGAGGGGGGACAGGCAGGAACCAGTCCTGGGGGGAAGCACCTGCCCCCCCACCAAGCTGCTGCCTCTGAGTGTGGGGGGATGGAGAGGGAAGGTTGCTCCATGGGATGCCAGCACAACCTTTGTCATAAATTTCATGATTTCATGATCCTGGGAAGACAGCAGACAGAAGCACGATTAGCTTTACATGTGCTGAGCAGTCCCATTGAAAAAGGAGCCACTCTCAATATATAAAACAAAGCAAGTGCTTACTTATGTCTTTGCAGCATGGGACCTAAACAATTTACAAGATGGGATGGGGAAGAGGGATTGGGGCTCTCAAATAAATCATGAAGTGAAGTCTTAAATGCAGATGGTGAAAAGTCTACTGTGGAAAGCCTGATCTCAGATATGCAAGTCTGTGGTGAATGAGATGTGACCAACCCAAAAAGAAATCAAGGGCTAGATTCACAAGAGGACTGAAATACCTAACTGCCACTTTGGACACCGAAATCTCAGAATTGGGCCACACTGGGATTCACAAAGTCCCTGTTCAGCCGCCCCCATAACCTGTAGTCACCAAAATGTGCTTAGTATTTCAACTGCAGTCAAGGTTCAGAAGGTGTCTGTTTTTGCTTAAGCACACCCACTGTAGCCCCTCACTAGGCATCTAGACACCTCAGCCCTGAAGCAAAGATTCCTTTGCCTGGTTCACCTGAAGGGCTTGCTCTGGAAAGCATGTTCAGAGGTCAGCTACCAGATCACGTCCTTACAGATAAGCTTATACAAGGGAAGGGGCAGGGAAGAACAACCTTCCTTACATTTAGTCTAGTGGTTAGAGCACTCACCAGTGATGTGGGAGACTCAAGTTAAATATCACCCTCCAACTGAGGCAAAGAACAGATTTGAACTGGGCTCTGGCACCTCTCAGGTACACACCTTAGCCACTGGGCCATGGTACATTCTAGGGTGGGGCTCTTGCTGTCGCCCCTGTCAACATGTGATAAATAACTTTTGTTTTAAATAAAGTCACTAGAGATGAGGGAGTCAATTTTGGATATCCCTCCTTTTGGAGTAGTGCATTAAACACCAGGCTACTGAGTCAATCCCACATATACTTCCATTCTTTGTCCCATTGAGGGCAACAGCTTCAACAGGAGAGAGTGTCCTATGTCAGAAAACCAATAACTGGGTGATTAGGGTGCTCAACTGAGAGACAGCAAAACCCAGTTCAAACCTTCTCTTCTTCCCATCAGGGACAGGCGGATTTTCCACATCCCAGGTGAGCACCTTAAATATACTGGGCTAAATACTATGAAGGTGCTGCTTTACCTCCTTTCTCTCCCTGCGAGCTTCTTACTAAAAACAACACAGGCGTTTCACACGGAGAAAGCTTTTGCAGATGAGACTCCCATGTGGTAGAAGGCACCTACCTCCCTGTGGCCCAGACTTAGAAAAAGGGGGAAATGCTTAACACATGCCTCTTAGCTTAATATGTTCCCCCTTTGGTGAGGCATCGCCGAGCGGGCTTTGTGATTCCAATTCTAAAATGCTCATCTCTCTGCAAGTAGCCTAGATGCCTAAACCAGCCTTTGTGAATCCTTGGCACCTCGAAGTTAGGCCTGATGTTTAGTGTCCCCACATGAATCTTCCTTGTTAATTTAGCCTCAAAAATCCAAGTTTTAATACAGCCAAGATCCCTGGCACATATCTGCATGTTGTAAAAGTTAACATCAGAGTCCAAGGATAGTTTGGATAAAAAGATAAAAATGTGACCTCTGTTCTCCGCTCTGCCCACGTACTACAAGCCAAACTGCTTCTGTTGTCTTTTAAATATATTTGAGAAACTCCTCCAAAAAATGTCCTTCTCATGAATGCTGTGGTAAATGTATAAAACAAAGCAGTAAGGAAATACTTCAGTTTAAATACCTTTTTGAAGTATGAAATATTACTGCTGACATTTAAAAACAACAGACCCTGGAGTAACACTTCTGTTGTACTTGGTCTATATTGGGGTTCTGTCTAACATTTACCTTGTCTTCCAGAGTAGGGTCTTCTCCAGGCACATGGTAAGGAGCCACAAACTTCCAGGTAACAATGACAACACTTCTTAGATCAAAAGTGGCGTTGGGGAAACCTTGTTGAATATAGTCTGCAGCAAGCTGTAAGACATCCGGGGACGAATCTTCTCTATAAAAGACCTTCCCACGTCCATCTGTAGTGTCCAGATCAGCCAAAAATGGAGCAATACCTCCAAAACTCAGTGGAAATTGACTAAGGTATTCTTCTTCTTTTGATGGTTCATTCACTGCAATGATCCCATTAGTAGCCACCTAATAAAAAGAGTAAAACCATTTAGACAGGGCAGTTAAGTATCGTCCAGACGGCTATTTCACAAGTCTACACACTTTTGTAGAATTTTCAAAGCTTCTGAAATATTTTTCTCAAATACCTAATACCACTGAAATGGAAGCTTGTATATATAAGTTAAGTTTAACAATCTGTAGGATAATTCTAAAAACAATTTTTTAAATCTATTTGGTGGGATCCTGGGGATTTAAATTCTCATAGTTCAACAACAGGTTACAATAAGAACATTTTTCTCACTGAAGTATAAGATTTCAAACAGCTGTACTTCTGAAGGTCCCAGATTTACCTCCACTTAAGGCAAAGTAGTACAAAATTACCACATCTCTCAAATTCTAGAACTCTCAATCTTTATAGATCAAAACCCAGCGCATTTAGTCTTTTGTATGGATTCTCTTAGAGGACTAAATTTTATTAATAGAATGACTAGTATCTACATATGTATGGAAACATGGCTGACTTTGGGGAAATAGGGCTCTGAGCAAGCTTGTATTTTGGTGCCACTGGTCCCCACTGCCGCCCTCCCCCATTCCTCCCAAATGCCCCGGCCCCTGCTGCCTCCCCAGATTCCAACTTCCCGCTATCTTCTCCACCCCTATTGCTCCATGCTCCTTTCTGCAGCCTTGCACCCTGGGATACCCCACTCTTTGCCCCTTGACCATGTTGCCCTGGGCAGTCACCCACCCTCCAACGCCAGAATGAAATAAATACTCAAACTTTAGAGTTTTAAATACTGAGGACAATTCCTTTGTTAGCTAACCAGTGAGACAGATTTTCACATGATGCAAACTGCTGAAGTTCCATGAATGTCAATGGAGCTATTCCAATGTACACCACCGTAGAATCTGGACAAGAACTACATCTGTTCTGTGAGACACAGGAGTGATAATACGGATGATATCATATACTTGTAGGAGAGCTTGGGGTTGATGAAAGTGAGGGATCACCAACATCATTATATCCCACCCACAGCACAAACAGATGTTGGGCAACTTCCCACAACAGATCCTAACCATACTAACTTCCCTGCATAGGACTGTGTGTAAATTGCACAATCAAGCCATTCCTCACATTCCTTCCCTGCATTCAAGACTGCTGCAATTTTAAGTTTAGACTTTAACTAGGGAATTTTTAAATGAAGGGTTGATCTACACATAGCCTTGCACCAAAATAACTAAATCAATGTCAATGTTGTTATTTTGGTGCAAATCTGTATGTGGACACTTACTTCAGGCAATATGTGCCCTGTTCTGATCAAAAAGCAAAACTGAAATCCAGCATCAAGACTGCTCTAACTTAACTTGGCTCCAACAGCTCACTAGGAACTCTTCTGCAAGTGTAGAAACCAGAGTCTGGCATGCTTTCACAACAATTCTCAGTCCCAGATATGCCTTCGGTGCATCACCAGATGCTGTAGGAGAGTGGGGATACAAAGTCGTTCTGTTAGATATAGGCCATCAGAGAATCCTTTTTATCAAGGTATTCCCCAGGGATGGGTTCTATCTGGTTTACAGCCCCTATATGCTGTTCAGCATTATCTGGCAAAAGCTTAATCTCAAAGCCCATTAAATGGGATTGAAAACAATGGTCAAAAAGCACAAAGATGACAGCCAGTAATTAGACAGTAGCTAAGAAATTAATTTGTAACTAAAAAAACTGAGACAGTTAAAATGGTTACTGAGAGCATGATCCAAAAAAAAATTCATCCACTATTACAACTGGCATAAACCAATTCAATGTGTATTTCTTGTATATTCATCCTTTTCAGTGTAGATTTATAACTGAAACAAACTAAACTCATTCAAGTTCAGAGTACCCCAGAGGTAACACTTTTAAGTTGTTACCATGACCTGACTTACATTGAACAGAACCCCATTGTGACAGAGTACTGCACAACAGCAGCTGATCCATCACTCTGATCATTGAATATGAGGCACCCAAATATGGCAATTGCAAAATTTATAGATTGAAGATAGATAATTAGCTCTTAGCACTCTTTCCAGACTATTAACTCTGAAGGGTCAAAGGCATGGGAAGGAAATGCAAAGGGAGGAGAAAAAGTGAAATTAGAGATGTAAACTAGTAAAGCCAAGGACAAAAGAGATCTCTCCCCTGCTGCGTTTAGGACATCAGAGTTCTAGGATACCAATAGATCTGCTGCACAATCTGTAAAGGTAATGGGAATGAACTATGTAAATGAATCACGGGGTGTTTTATCTAGGTGGTCTCTTAATAGTCACTGAATCTGTGACAGACCGGGAGTGCTAGTCAGCAGTTGTATTAAAACATTTATTTATGTTATATGTGCAGTGTTTTATTTTCTTTATAACCTCAATAAGCAAGGTGGGGGTATTTGGAGGAGCAATTTACTCACTGTGGAAACTTTCCTATGTCAATTTCTCCTTTATTTCACATGAATCTTTTAGAGGTCACATAAATTCACAGTTCACCACTGTTTTGGATTTGTGGCCACAAAAAAAGGTTATTTATGTGATTCCCAGATTATAATAAATCCAAAATAATCCCAGCTACCCTCTGGCTCCATGTTGAAATGCCAGGAGGAGCCTGGCGCCAGGCTCCTGCAGCTTTTCAAAACAGCAGCGCCGCACGGAGCCCAGGGTCAGCGGGGAGTCCCAGGGCTGTTTCTACACTTCAAAAGCAGAGACTCCCTATTGACTAGTCGAATAGTCGATGCAAAATGAATAGACTATTTGATTAGTCAATTACACGCAATTTAACGTCCCCATTAATCTACTGTCTGTGCGGCTGCGGCTACAGTGCTATTTTTAGTGTGCTTGCTTAAGCAAAGCTGGCATATGTCTATCTATCATAGGGGTGTGCAATAAAACAGTGGCAGTTTGCTGGGGCCAGCCCCTGGGTGGCCCGCCGCTGCTATATTTACCTGCACCTCTGTAGGTACCAGCAATTGCAGCTCCCACTGGCCATAAATTGCCGTTCCTGGCCAATGAGAGCTGTGGACCGGGACACCGCTTCCCACTGGCTGGGAATAGTGATCCGTAGCTGCAACTGCTCATACTTGCGGAGGCACAGATAAATATAGCAGCAGCAGACTACCGGGGCTAATCCTGGTGGATCAGATCCAGCAGGCGGGCTAGTATTTGCCCACCCTTGGTCTATCAGCACCAGGGAGGGTACTTTCCAGAGTGACCGACACTTACACCTTCATGCCTCCAGCTTCCATCCCAGACACATTTCTCAATCTATTGTATACAGCAATGTTGTCTTCAAGTTGTCATTGTCAAGTCCAAGTCGAGTCTCAAGTCACTACAGTTCAAGTCTCAAGTGGAGTCTCGAGTCCCTGAAGTCACTTTCGAATCAAGTCCCAAGTCGAGTCTCAAGTCTTAATTTTAAAAATGTCAAGTCACTTTTGTACAATCCATCAACATCGGCATTTTCGGACAATTTTTTCACCAAGTCTATTTATCAAAATTAGCAAGTCTTAAGTCGAGTCTCAAGTCACAAACAATGAACCCGAGTCAAGTCTTTAGTCAAGTCACCTAGATGACTTAAGTCGGACTCGAGTTCAAGTCCTGGGACTCGAGTCAACAACTCTGGTATACAGCCAAGCCCTAAGATACAACCAGAGACTAACTTGGCTACCCCTCTGAAGTCTTCCTAGTTTGTCAAGACCTGAAAAGGTTGCTGTCAAGTAATTTGTTAGTTTCTAGTTTCACAAATACAATAGAATATTTTCATTTTTTGTTTTGCAAAGCAGTTGGTTTGTTCAGATTTAAACATTACCCTGCATTATATGCAACCAGGCATTGTACTATTGCTCTACTGCAAAAGAGCCAGACTATTGAATCACCAAAAAACATATTAGAAATCAAGCAGTCTGAATTCCCAGTGCACAGTGAGTCAACTGCACAAAGTAAGCACTCACTGTAAGTAACAAAAACATTTTTTTAATTTCAAATGTTAGAATATATTTAATTAACACTTAAGTACATTTAGTTTAAGTATTATTTAACTTTACCATATCTCTTTAAACTTCATAAGTACATGCTAGATCAGTATTAATATAACTAAGAGAAAGCCACAAAACAGATATGCATTACAGTTTAATAAAGATGCATTTTTATTTAAAAAAGACAAAAACACTGAAGATTTGTGTTGTCTAAAGAGAGTAACAACTGTATGAGGTTTTTATTTTGCCTTTTAGGGTATTGTAATCTATTTAATAATAACAGGAAGCAGTGGCAGACCTTTTTTTTTAGGAATTTTAAACTGGTTGATAACACACATTGTTAAATTACATTTATAGTCTGTAGTAAAATATACCACACAGTCTATAGAATTCTGACTCAATTAATCATATAGGACAGTGAGGTCGGCAGAAAAACAACACTGAATACTTTTGTAAAATCCAATTTAAAAAAAGTAAATGATTTAGTTACCAGACATTGCAGGGACATGATACTTTCTGGGTAAAAATGAGTTTGTACACAAAAGGTTTTTTGATAGTATAACTACATATACTATATTACCACATGTAAAACTAAAAAAATAAAATAGGTAAAACAGGCGATAAAATCTAAGAGAATCAGTGTGGGGACTTGCTTTGTTAATTATCAAAAGAAGATAAAACAAACAAGACCAATGCTGATATATCATACACTATAAAATTTAATTTACAAAAGGGCTGAACTAGTCTTGAAGTTACTGATAAAAACAAGGGATGTTAAAGGGTAACCAGATAAACGGTTATCCCGCAAGCATCACCTTTAATTGGTGATGCTTACCGAGTTACAGTTAACCAGTACCGGGGAGCAGCCCCTGCCCACGGTGGCAGCTCCCGTGGGGGGGAGGGGAAGAAATGTGTCAGGGACCTCTGCCCCCTCTCCTGGCCCCCGCCTACACCAGTTTAATCAGTTAAATGGTTAAACATAGTGCTAGCACTATGTTTAACCATTTAACAGGATTTTATATCCCTAATAAAAAAAAAAAAAAAAAACACATAACTGAATGTTACCAATAATTTGAAAGTTACACATAAATGGATTTTCTGGTCTCTGCCTTCCTTATATACCATGTGACACTACAATGCAATAGGACAAAATCTAAAGCACTCTTCTATAAATTAAATATCTCAATATCTTGGGAAACAAATAAAAATAGCTTGAGTTCTCTCCTTCCTGTAAAGGAACTCAGAAATAGATACTTATGCCTGCCAAAAATTCAAGCTTGGGTCCTAGTTTCTATGACTATACATCACTTTCTGTAGCACTTCTAATATTTATTTGATTAATTTCCAACAAAAATATTGATACATCCCATTTGTATTTGAAGTCAGAATTAGCACGTGATTCAGGTCATACATAGGTAATAAGTTATTTTGGATAGTATGCATGAATGTGCACACTAGCAGATTTCTGAGCAATTAACCGCATGCTGAGAGTTCCCAAGACAGTGAGTGGACAAGGGGTGAAGGGAGTCAGAACACAATTTAAGCCGTGAATTTCCCAGTTTTTAGTTAGTTTTTTTCCCTCTAATTATGTAGCTCACACAACACACACCATACAAAAATGATATTTCTTAGCTAGTAGGACACAGTCTCTCCAGGAGCACAGCTAATACAAGATGGACTTTCCTCATCCAGCAACATCCCTTGTCTGGAATCCCAGTGGAAACTCCCAATCTGGAGGAGGGATGTCTCCTGCTCAGTAACTCCGCCCCTGCCCTTCCAGAGCTTCCGGAATGTGGTTGTGTTCAAGTTCAGGGAAGAAGGGGGAGGAACAGGAACTGGCCAACAGTAGAGGCTAGGAGCTGATATGGGGGGCTTGCCATGCCAGGAGCACAGCCCTGTGGTCAATGATGGGGGCCAGTTACGGGACTAAATCATGGCCCTCAGCTGTGGGGCTCTGCAGCCACCATGACTCTCTGCACCTCCCTCCCATCCCCCAGTCTTTCCTCAGTCCGCTGTCAAGGAAGCAGAACCTCACAAGCGGCAACTGCAGAGGGTCTAGCAGTTCTTTGGTCTGGGACTAGTCAGATCCCAAGGGTACCAGACCAGGGAGGTACAACCTGTATTTCAAAATATGTACATGCTCTGGCTATGCTATTATGTGCCTTTTCCTTTTGCAGACTGCATAGTCATGGCCTCCCAATATAAAATATTTGTCATTAAAATCAGAAAGAGCTACAACAGGGGTTCCCAAACTTTTTGACACGGGGACCAGTAAATCCATTCACGAGCTTTTGGAAGACCGGTAACATATATTTGCATATTCATTAAGCAAATGATGAATATTCAAATAAGTTGTTTCTGGTCCTCCCAAAGTCCCCAGTGCCAGCAATAGCAAAGCTTTTGATACAGCCACCCAAAATATTCTTGCCAGCAAGGTAAGGGAATATGGATTGGAGAAATGAACTGTAAGATGGATAGAAAGCTGGCTAGACCAGGGTTTCCAAAACTTTTTACTTGAGTTGGAACCCTTTTTTTTTTAGTACTGTTTTTTGCAGCCCAAACATATAAACACATATAAAAAAAAGAATTAAAAATAAATAAATTTCAGTGTTTCACCCAGCAGCATCCTCTGCCCAGCCTGGGCCAGGGCTTCAGGGACCCAGTGCTGCACAGGCACTCCAGGAGGCGGGAGCAGGAGCAGATTGAGGGTAGGGTATCTGGCTAGGAGGGAGGCTGCAAGGACGGGTAGGGTTGCCAAGTGTCTGGTTTTGTACCGGACAGTCCAGTATTGGAGGGTTCTGTCTGGGAAACAAATTGAGAACATACCAGACATATAAAATGTCCTGTATTTTCTAATTGGGTAAGTTTTATTATAATTAGGTGTATCAGTCCGTAGCTGCAAACTGCCTGACTGGTAGATGTGCTAACGCTGCGTAAGTGTGCCTACCAGCCAGGCACTTCGCAACTACTCAAGGGAGGGTATTGCGGGGGGAGGGGAAAAATGGAATCCCCGGTGCCGGACTCACTCGTGTGCCTTGGTTTGCATGTGCCCGGATCAGTCCCGCATCCCGCCGGCTGATTCGCTTCTTCCCCCCTCGCGCCGTCCAGCCCTGCTTCTGACGGCCGGTTCCCCCCGCACTCTATTGCTCTCCCCTCCCCCCCCGAATCAGCCCCGCTCTCCCCACCCGGCCGATTCTCCCCCGCTTCTCCTCCCAATCTCCCCTGGCCAGCCCTGCTGTTCCCGGCCAGCCCTGCTTCAGGAGGCTGGTTCTCCCGTCCTCCTCATCCCGATCTCCCCCAGCCAGCCCTGCTTCCGCCGGCCACCCGCCCGGTTCCCCCCTCATCTCCGCCAGAGAGCCCCACTGCCCCAACCCTGCTTCCTGGCGGCCGGTTCCCGCCCCCCCACACCTCCTCCCAGCCTGCCCTGCTCCCCTCCCTGCAGCCACGCTGAGGCCCAGCATTTTTTTCCCGGCCGCGGCCCATAGTTTGGGAAACGCTGTGCTACAGTATTTAGCAGTGGGTAGATCAGAAACTTGATAAAAAATAAAGTCTTACAACCCTGTCATCAGTGTCAGATTTATGCATAAACTAAGTAATTTACACTTTAGGGCCTCAGATTATGAGGGGACTCTAAATACAAAAAGTGTACTAGTAGTTTTAGTTGCATCCTTGCTTATCAACCAGTTAGAAACCGTTTAATTTAGTAATCATGTAACTGCAACAATTCTTAGTGGTTATACAATTATTTGATGACCTAGGAGATGGGGTCGGCAGCTACCCCACTCCCAGGATGCCCCCAGCTACTCCACACTGCTGCCTCTGCAGAACTCTCAGGGAACAGGGAGCTGTTACAGTTAACCAGGAGTATATGAGCTGATATAAAATTTAATTATTCCTATTTTCATTGTCTTTTCTGTTAGAATAATGTACATTTTTGGTAATGCTATGGGGCCTCTTAAACTTGACATAGTTTAGGGTCTCAGTGTGTCTTAATCTGGCCCTGTCTGTACATTAAGATTTTATTACAAAAGATACCATAAATTTATACAAGACTACAGTCAGATGAGTCAGAATGCCAATGAAACTGAACTAACACACCAGCAACAATCACCATATAAAGCATCAACTCCTTTCACTAACTGGACAGAGAGCCACAGAAGGCAATCCACTTAGGAATTCACACTGGGTCGCCATCTAACTCATCTCCCTTCTCAAACCACTACTCCTGGGGTAGAGGAGGGGAGAGTCTGATCATGCCTAAGGGAACAAACTAACTCAAAAGTCCAACCTGTTAGGTGAGACCGTGGGCTAGCCAATGGTTTTCAATCTGGGTCCTGAAGCAGACTGTGACTTTATCCTCCACCCTTTACACATGAAGGTGTAGTCCCCCGGGGGACAGCTCTTCCTGTGCTTTAGGAAAAACACCTCCACAAGCTCCCAGCACTGGGCGCCCATCTACCCTAGCAAGTCACAGCATTGAAACTTACTGCGCTTCAGAGGTAGCGGGGTGTGATTTTTTCACATCCCTGAGCAAGAAAGTTTCATGCAGTAACTTGCCCGTGTAGACAGGCCCTAAATAGTCTAAGAGGTCCACAAAAGACTTTAGTAACTACAGCCCAGTGGGTTTCACCCTGTGGTCCATGATAGGGTTGCCAGATGGTTTCAACAAAAATACCGGACACACTTGACATTACATCACAATCTACATTACATCTTATTTAGAAAATACCGGACATTGATATTTTCTCATTTGTTTCCCGAACAGAAAGCTCAGATACTGGACTGTCTGGTTCAAAACGGGACACCTGGCAACCCTAGTCCCAGGAGCCTCTGGGGTTCAGCTGACTGTGTCTAAGCTTTCCAGAGGGATCTGCCCCTCCACTTGCAATTTGGATGGGGGTGTCCACAAATGAGAACAAAAAGGCTAAAAAAACCCCTGAGCTCTGAAAACCTCTCTGATGCGCAGCTGCCCAGTGGCACCGAAGTAGCTGAATTCACACCTGCCGAAGCGGCGCAGGGCTCTGCTCCTGCAGGGGAAGGAGGCTCAGGCAACAAAAGCACGTTCCCGGGGGCGGGAACCACCCCGCCGAGAAAGGCTCCAGGGCCATCTGCTTTCCATCAGGTTTGCACTCGGCCGCGGGCCCCCCACGCCCAGCGCCGGGAGCAGCCCCCGCTCCGGGGCCACCAGCAAGCGGGGCTGCTGCAGTCGCTCGCCCCACACTTCAGCGGCCCGCTGACAGCGCCCCCCCGCCCTTGCCTCGCCCCCCCCCCCGCCCTGTGACTCTGCAGCGCCCCCCACCGGCTCCCCTCATCCCCCCCCACTCACGTAAAGGGAGCCGACGCGGGAGCCATAGAAGCGCAGCGGGGTGCTGAGCTCCAAAGGCGGGGAGCTCACGTCGTCCCCGGGCTCCAGCTCCGCGTCCCCCCGCTGCGAGCCGAAGGGGAAGAGCAGGCAGCCCCCGGGCACGGCCAGCCCCAGCAGCGCCCCCAGCAGTGCCCAGCTCCGCCCGGGGAACATGTTCTCTCCCGCGCGGAGAACGAGGAAGCCCCCCCCCTCTCCCAAAAAAGTTTTAAACGCTCGGGCGAGGAATGGGGAGGGGTGAGGGGACTCCGGAGGGGTTGAGAAGCCAACCAATGAGCAAGGCAGCTCCGAGAAAACCAGCCAATTAAAATTAGAGGGGAAGGGCTCCCCCCCACCCCTCACTGCATCCCAACCCCAATCACTGCGTCTCTCTCTCTCTCTTTTCCTAGCACGAAAAATAAAAGCTTCAGAGGAGCAGCCCAGTTACTCTGTAACGGGAAAAACTTAAACAACAACAAATAGCCTAGTAGCCCCTTAAAGACCAAGAAAACAAATAGACGGTATCATGAGCTTTTGTGGGCACTTCTTCAGATGACAGATGAATTCTTTTTGTAAGTTTAGAAAATGGAGCAGATTTCGTGTAGTGTGTTCACTCAATCTCATGTTGCCATAAATTATAAGGAAAGCAAGGAAGTTCTTTCTAGGACTGTTAAAACACAACACATTCCACCAACGGACCTAGGGCTCATGTACAGCCCAGCAGCAAACTCAGAAGAAAGGTAGACAGTATATTTCCCAAAAGAGAGAACTATAAATGGTTAAAATTTGCTTTTCATCCTATTTTCATTCTTGTGTGGGAAAATGTATATACAACAAAAACGTGTTCACATACATTTACATGTGGGAAAGGAGAGAGAACTCCTTTTCTTACACACTGTCTTAATTACAGAGTTTAGCTCAGCTTACATGCGACATCCGTACTCCTACTATGAGGACTCATAATATGCAAAATATAAAACTTCCATATCCAACTGCATTAAGCTGTTATTTCTGATGTAGTAACAAATCCTTCTCTTGTCTGAATTGAGAGGCAAAAGAACTCTGGGAAGCTGAAGGATTCTTGGGATAAACAAGAATTTGATAAGAACACTGGCTATTTAAATGTTTGTGTCTGTATATTTGCATAAGTAATGTCAGGTCATAAATTCTTTTCCCCTGAGTCCTGGATTTTTTCAAAATTCTTTTAATTTAGCTAGTGTTATCTGCAACATGTGAATATTTTCCATTGTGTATGAATATTGCTGTCTATTTGTAACAAATCTCAATAACAATATTTTATTTAAAATGTCCTGACATGAGCATCTTTACTGACATCTGGAAGAGGAGCAAAAAAGCATTTGCAGATGTTACTTATTATCTTGGGAGACATTACAAACACCAATCAGAACTAAGAAATTATGCAAAGTTTTAGATTAAAAATGAGAGTCAGAAATATATTCCAAATCAACCTGGAATTCCACCAGCTAATACATAATGGGGGAAATATAATTAAAAACAGACATGGATATATAAGGTTTTTAACAGATTATAAATTAGATATAATAGTTTACAAAGCAATATGTAAAAAAATATCCAATGAAATTCCATGTTGCATATAAACAGGAATTATTATGTTACAGAGTAGGGAGATGAGTGCCCTTTCCTATATGGATAGGGTGACATTATTTTTATGAGATAATTTATGGTACTTCAACACCAGAAGGATACACATTAAAAAACCTTGGAGAGAATTCAGAAAAAAGCAGTAAAAATTAAAGAGTGGGAATGACGTACAAAGCATTATTAACAAACTAATATGTGCATTGTAGGTTAGCTAAGTGACAACTGTAGATGGACTAAATTACCATTACTTGTTATGGATATGATCAATCTCCAGTACAAATATGAAAGGCATAAACATGGAAGAGGGAGGTGACTGTTTAGAGGAGTCCCAAGTTTCATAAATAGGAGAGAGAGAGGATCAAAATAACTGAAACAATATTTGAGTATCGGAAAATGCTTCTTAGCAGTTAGATTTATATTCAGAAACTCACAGTTTAGGTATGGTAGAAGCCTCGCTCCTACAGTCACTTAACACTCTACTGTATAGGATACTGAATACCCTGTTGTAGGGAACAATCCTCCATTTGCCCCTGGAGGGGAGGAAAGGACAACTGATTTAAATAGATGTTTTCCATCTCCAACTTCTGTGATTATAGAATACTAGCAGAAATACCCAGCGTCACCCAGGGAAAATATAGTAAAAGGTGTGATGAATGAACTATGGCAATGATATTAACATGGCATATTTTATTGGAAATACTTTTCTCTTATATATTACTTTAAGAAATTAACATAGCTAGTACTTTTTCGGTTATCATAGGGAAAGGATCTCGTAGTTGCAGTTTATGTGACACACTTAACAGAAGAGTCCAGCAAATGCCTAAAAGCTAATTAGTGGCCCAGTTGGGGCTGTGGGGGAACTAATTTTGAGACATAATCAATCCAGTGATTGAAGTTAGGAAATCAGTCATATCCGTGCAAAATGTTGTGTTTCTATGATCAGGCATTACTAAAAGCTAATTATCATTGGGCCCAACTGGAGCTCTGGGGAAGCTGGGGAACTGATTTTGAGATATAACCAATCAAGTTATTTAAATTAGGAAATCAGTAGTAGCCATGCAAAATCTGGTGTTTCTAGCTCTTACCGTTTCAGAGATCTTTCGGAATTATCAGTGGTCTCAGTTGGGGTTCTGGGGGGAGCTGGGAGAACCAATTTAGAGATATGACCAATCCAGTTATTTAAGTTAGGAAATCAGTAGTATCCGTGCAAAATTTGGTGTTTCTAGTCTTACCATTTTTTAGATCTTTTGGAATTATCAGTGGGCCCAATTGGGGCTCTGGAGGAACCGGGGGAACCGATTTTGAGAGATAACCAATCCAGTTATTTAAGTTAGGAAATCAGTAGTATCCGTTCATAATTTGGTGTTTCTAGCTCTTACTGTTTCTGAGATCTTTGGGGACAAACAAACAAACTTTCAGAAATATTTATAAGAAGTTTCAAATAGGTCACATATCCCTACAGATTATAATCGCCTGAAGATTTCTGCTGAGACTGTCGAAGACTGTGGGAGAAGAGTGTGCTGACTTCTCTCCAAATGTCATCTTAGATTACAGAATTTAGCCTCCTTTTTATTATTCTTAACAGGGTAAGAGAGCTATAGGCTTCCCTCTATAGTCACCTAATATCAAGGATGTGAAGGGGCAACTACTGACATGGGCCCATTGAAAGTTTTTATTGTCCAAAAAGAGTAGAGTTACCTGATGAATAGATCATCAAAAGATAATGTGACATTGGTATATGTTTATCTCACTGTGTAAAACACAATACAGTAGTTATGCCAGGGAAAAAAATACAGAATACTGTAGAAGGAGAGGGCTGACCACTGGGAAGGACGGAACTGAGGCCTGTTGAGAAGGAAAATTGTTTTTGAGGTCAGACCATGGGAATCTCAGAAGGTCACACAGAAGGAGGGGGCTTGAAGGAAGGACTCAGCCTCATAAAGTTTACTTCACACTAACTTGGCATGTGAATGTTTGTTTATTAAAGTTGAACCTATGAACCTTTTGGGATTTGATCATCATAAATCTAAATATGTCTATACAGCAATGGAAGCACAATGGGCAGAAAAGAGAAAGAAAAGGGATACTATATAGCAAAATTCTGTTAGGGGAGAGCAAATCACTTTGCCCCACAGGCAAATTCAGATGCCCAAGGGAAAGAGGCACACAAAGGGCAAGGGTGTATCTCATCTTACATATATGTGCAAGGAAGTAAAAGGTTATAAGTAGATCTGGATGAAATTCTGCAGAATAGTTTATTCTCTGAAAAGTGCAGTTTTGGTTGACTCAAAATTATTCACAAGTTTGAGTGAGCATGTTCCTCCTTGAAAACATTAATCCAATGGCTAGGGCACATACATGGGATGTGGGAGACACCAATTTGAATTTCCACAGAACAGGGACTTGTACTCAGATCTTCCTTGCCCTGCCTAGGGCTGTGTCCAGACTCAGGGTTTTTTTCGAAAAAAGTAGCCTTTTTTCGAAAAAACCTCACCTGCGTCCAGACTCAAGCCGCGTTCTTTCGAAATTAAATCGAAAGAACGCAGCTTTTCTTTCGATGGCGGTAAACCTCATTTCACGAGGAAGAACGCCTTCTTTCGAAAGTTCCTCTTTCGAAAGAAGGCGTTCTTCAATGTAAATAGGGCTTCTTCGAAAGAGAGCATCCAGACTCACTGGATGCTTTCTTTTGAAAAAGCAAGCCGCTTTTTCGAAAGTTCAACGTGTAGTCTAGACGCTCTCTTTCGAAAGAGGCTTGCAGTCTAGACATAGCCTAGGTGAAGCATTCTTCCCACTACAGTAGAGGCCACTTTGTACAGTCTTCAAAATAAATATCTATGTTAAGGACTCAGAAAAAGAAATCATTGTTAGAGTTATGTAATTACTTTCCACAAAACCACAAACACTCTTCTTCCTCATTTATTAAAAACTAGGATGTAATCTGGGGGAAAGGAGATGGGAAACAGAACATAATTAATATGGTCACCAACGACAAGGAATTTGGCTACATAAAAATCAAACATCACAAATATCCCAACTGTCATAAGGTCATATGAGAAATATTAAACTTCTGCTCTGAAAAATTTAATCCATCCTGTCTCCCATTCTCTCCCAAGATGGAGGCCTAACCAAAGGAAAATAATAGGACATTTTAGGAAGTAGGACAGGGTTGGGATGGAGCAAGAATAAATTTTTAAAATTCTATATGTACATAAAAAGCACAGTATAAACATCTCAAGATTTACCACATTGACCTTGTCACTATCTGCACATTTAAACCTTATGCAAGGAAAGGCACAAAAGAGAGGCACTATGTACAGACTTCAGAATAGCAAAAAACACGATTAGAGGAAACCCAATGACAATAGGTACAGCCAATTTCTAACATATACAAAGAACTGATTGCAGTGAACAGAGATGAAGCACTATTATTCACAGAACAATAGGAATGGCATGTGAAAAAGCAAGTGACAGTGGAACAATGGAACAGATATGCAAAAGTTGTACTTTATCTCCACATGCTGTTAATTACTATCAGGCTCATTGGTGTCTTATCCTATCAGAATTTGAAAGGCAGACAGTAAACAAAAGGAAAATGTTCTAGACATCTTGTTGTTTGGAGATGAGGAGAGATTTTATACTTCTACCATCACATAAAATTTGCAAATCCAAAATGTCAGTATTAATTAGATCCTGGATTCTGTGTTCACCCAAAACTTCCACAGCAATAAAGTGAGTGAGTGTTTTGGATGCACAAGGAAGACTGTCTCAAATTTTACATATGTTCTAACAGCAGACCCACCAGTGCTATCTCTGGACCTTTCAAGTTATGATCAACAAGGAGACGAAGATAAAGTATAAATATGGTATTAGTGGATGTTAAAAATGCAATAGAAATTACTTGGAAAAAGAAGCATCCCATATATGCCAAGACATGACATTTTGATTTAGGATAATCTAGAAAGTATCAGTGAAAATTAAGATATTTGCTCATGACCTCCCACCTTACCTTTACCTTCGCTGCTTCACTGTTATTTGTAGAATTTGTTTGTACAGCACTTGGCACAAGGGGCCCAATTGTGGCTGGGTCTCTAGATGCTAAAATAATGCATGCAATACATAAATTAAAGAAAAAGCTTTTTCTCTGTCTAAACAACTGTAAATAAGCAAAATGAACCTTTAGACAGCACAAGTGCTGATTTTCCCTTCCCCAAATCATCAAAGTTCAGGGGACCCTACAAGGCGGGAGGGAAGGATAGCTCAGTGGTTTGAGCATTGGTGTGCTAAACCTACAGTTATGAGTTCAATCCTTAAGGGGGCCATTTAGGAATGTGGGGGCAAATCTATCAGGGAAGTCCTTGGTCCTGCTGTGCAGGTTGGGAACTAGACTCAATGACCTCTCAAAGTCCCTTCCAGCTCTATGAGATAAGTAGATATTTATTTATTAAATAGCTCATCAAAGTTATTAGAGAAGGAAGGATGTTTAACTGCCTGATGATCCGTTTTAGGCAGTCCTTCCGGAGGAGAGTTGGAATCTGTTTTGGAAAATTCTTCATATATTTCTCTGCAGGAGATATTAATAGCTGAGAAACAAAAGGTAGAGTTGCCATGCCAATGGAACACAAGCTAGCTTTTTCCCTCCAATATTTATTTGTGCTTAAGAAATGCTTAAATCTGTCTCTTTTGCAAAGGGTATGTCTCCATAGTAAATTAAGGTATAACTGTTGTGTGGGGAGGTGTATGCATATTAGTTTTAATCTAGTTGGTGCAGGTAACAAAAGTAGTGAGGATGTGGTGGCACAGATGGATTTCAGTGTAAGCTAGCAAACTGAGAATGTGCCCAGGGTCTTTGGTGAGCAAGTATTGGGTGGTTAACCCTACTTAGCTAAATTAAAGCAACAATTACATCTTCATTTGGGTGTGGACATATCCAAAATTGCTTCCTCCTCTGTCCTGCTCTGTTGAAATGCCCTGGCTGGAGCACTCTGGGGCATATAGTTTCCAGATAGTAAAATATGGCTATCGCGTGTCTTTGTACATTGTTTGAGGATCTTAGGAAAAGATAAAAGTGATTCTTTTGCCCAAATACATGGGTTAAAATGGACTGTAGAGAAATAAGCTTCAGGGGGTAGCCGAGTTAGTCTGTATAGAAAAAAACAACAAATGGTCTGGTAGCACTTTATAGACTAACAAAACATGTAGCTGGTATCATGAGCTTTCGTGGGCACAGCTCACTTCTTCAGATGACTGGAGTTTTGAGTTTAGGATGTGCAGACCCAAAATAAATAGGAGAGAAGTGGGGAGAGGAGGGGTGGAGAGAGAAAAGGAGGGGAGTGGGAGACAGGGAGCAGAGGGTATAGAAAATCAGGAAGGCAGAGGGAATCAGTAAGTATCTGAAGACTGGGTAGTTAAAACGAAGTAGATAAGAATCAAAGTCAATTGATAGTATCCTTCCGGATGTAAGAATCTACACAAAGAGCTATTTGCACCTTTATTGACTGCTAGATTGATGGTGTCCCAACCATCCTTCATCACGATTGAGTCCGTTAGCATGAGAATTGGATTTGTGGATGAACTCTAATTCCAATGCTTCTCTGTGTATCTGGCTAGTAGAATTGGTTTGACACAAGACAGCCACTTGAAGATCTTTTAAACAGTGATTAGGAAGATTAAAGTGTTTCCTTTACGTATATCTGATTTGTATCCATTGATTCTTTCCTGCATAGACTGTCCTGTTTGTCCAATATATATAGCAGTGGGGCATTGCTAGCACCTATCATCATTGACTCAGGCCATTGCCAGTGCAGCTCAGAGAGCTTGTGTAAGGGGACTGTTACCCCTTACTAAAACTCTGTGGGAGTTTTTTGGTTTACCAGCTTCAGAAGGGGAAGGGTTCATGAGACTGACAGACCCCAGAGACAATGGAAAGCAGTCAACACTCCAGCTCAGCCTGACTGACAGGTTGTAAGTGGGGATTGTTCTGGCTCTGTCTCTGAACAAACAAGCTGTGTGCAGAAGAGGTCCTGCAAAGACAGAGAGCTGAAAGAGGAGTACAAGAAGAAGTCCTGCAGCGACAGAACCAGACACAAACAGGCCAAGCAGTGCAGACCCTGTGTTGAGCAGCAGACTGGCAGTGCTCAGAAAGCCAAAAGGAACAGAGAGGCAACACAAGGAGCTGGAACTGGCCAAGCAGCACAGCCTGCAGCTGGATGTGGTGAGCTACTGGGACCTGCAAAGTGTGGGGAAAGGCTCTGGACTGGTAGAGGGGTCTGGCCACTTAGAGACTGAGGCTGTGTGGTCACTGCCAGTGCAAGCGTGTCCAGCCTGCAGCCCCTTGCAGCACATCCAGGGCTTCTAAGGAAGAGACTGTGGACTGTCCTTACACTCTGCAGACTGCTGTTTTGATGTCCCTGTGCTACAGAGCAGGGCTGTGTGTTCTCATTTAACCATTCTCATTGTTTCTTATTCTATTCTCTTTAATCAGTTGATGTTTAATAAATTGTATTTGCTTTGAACCTTATGAAGTGATCACTGGGCCAAGAAGGCCTGCAGTGTAAAGAGAGCACCTCGGAGTGGGGACACCCTAACTCCTGCCCCTAGTGACTACAAGGTCAGGGATTAAGCCCCAGGAAACCTGGGCCCAGCCTTGTTGGGGTTTCAAGGGCTCTGCTACTCAGGAGAGTGGAGGGGGAGCCCTCAGGATCAGGGAGCCGTGGGGTAAAGGAAGTGGGAGCGGGGACTCAGATCCTTTCGCTGGTTCATTTCACCGGGGTGTATAGAAGCCAGGAAAGTTCCCCACAAGAGCGGGACCATTCCCCCGCTTACACTTGACAGAGCTCTAGGATGAGAGAGAATTTAATTTATAGTCAGCTTTCTGGAATCCATGGGGAGGCTTTGAAGTATACCAAATCAAAAGGTAGAAGTACAAGCTTCTGAAAATTGAACATTAGATATTACTATTTCCTGTAATATAAGAGCTTGTGCATGTTTTTTTGTGATAGGAAATAGAGAGATAGAGTCTCAGTAGCTGCTAGCCTCTTTTCCTCCCATATACACACACACCCTTCTCCCCCATACACATACACATCATGCCCAAAATGAAAGTCACTTCAAGGGAAAAGGATGCTTGTGTACCTGATCTTTCTCTTGGCTAACTAAAGCAGAAGTCTGTACTGAAATCTGTACTTTTCAAAATTAGAGTAAAGCAGCTGTTTCATATCCAAATAAACTGAAGATGGCAAATGCCTTTAGTATGCATAATAATTATTGCTCTCGCTTTTCTGCGTAGTGCGTGATTCAACAAAGATAAACTTCCATACAGAAATTAGTCAGCTTTATACAGGTTTTGTTTATAAAACACTGTGTAGCCATAATGCTGACCACATTGAATAAGATGTTCCTCTTTTTTTTAAACATTGTTTTGTGCAAAGCCTGTGAATTTTCCCTTGCCCTGAAGCTTTACAGATCCAGAAATCAGCAGCTATTCCATGAATTACAACTATTTATTCTTCCTGACCCCAGGACTCCTCACTTACAAGGCATTTCATTCCACTTAGTAACTGCAGACAAGTACAAACAGTGACTCAAACATAGTTTCTTCCCAAACATAGTTTAACTGTGGTTTTGTCACAGAAAAGCAATAAAAAATAAATATCTGCATTTGGCCAACTCAGTAGAAGAAATAGAAACTTATCTACTCCTGGGGAAAAAGGTATTATTAGCAAATAATAATGTTTGATGCCGTAACCCTGACTCATGTGGGCAGTCCCTTGGGGGAAAGGAAGCCAAGAACCCTCGTTTTCAGTACAGTTTGAACCTCTCTTAACTGAGACTATCCTGGTCCAGCAACATCCCTGATCCGTCAGGACCACAGATGTCTCAGGACCAGAGAGTCCTGGTGAAAGGCTGGTGGCTGAGCACCCTGCAAGGGGGCTAGAGCCTAGTAGTGGAGCTGCCCTGTGGCAGCAAAATTGGAGCCCAGCAGTGAAACTGTCTGAAAAGACCGGGAGGCAGCAGGGCTACCCAGCAGCACAACCAGGAGCCTGGCAGCCCTGCTACTGCCAAGCGGCACAGCTGCCTGGAAGGACAGGAAGGCAGCACGGCTGCCCAACAGGGCTAGGAGCCAGACTCCGGGGCTGCCTGGCAGTGGGGCCAAGAACCTGGGAGTGGGATTGCTGCACAGCAAAGAGCCCAGCAGCCCCACTGCCACCTATGGAGTTGCCCAGTGAAGCTGGGAGACAGCGGGGCTGCCGACCCAGGCTGATGCCGAAGCGATGCTCCTGTTCTCCTACCGCTTTTTCCATCCCTGAAAAGGCTTTAATTCTGTACAGAATATTTTGCTTGTTTCCTTCCTTCCTGCTTTCTCTGCTTCTAGTACAGGCTCTAATTAACTCTCAGATCTTTGAGCAGATCCTTTTAAAACCACACTAGCCATTTCTTGTTCTTTGAATTCTTTTGAAGAGGAATTCATGCCTATTTACTTCATTGTAAAGTCTTCAGGGATCTCTAACACATCTTGTGCTGATATCATTTTAATCCTTCTTCCTAGAGAGCAGCTCACTACATTTTTAGGGACCAATTTTAGGGTCACTTTCATTATCCTGAGTAGCATCCTCCTCCATGAATAGGACCATTGAAATTATGGGACCTACTCGTGGAGTAAGGTACTAGTCAGCATGAATGAGCTTATCAGAATTTCATTTTTAATTCCCAGCTATATGCTTTCTTGAAATACAGTAACACTCACAGGCTATGTCTACACTCGTGGCTTCTTGCGCAAGAACATCTTGTGCAAGTGTTCTTGTGCAAGAACTCTTGCGCAAGAAAACATCCACACTGCCATGTGCGCACTGCGCTTTTGTGCAAGAGCGCCTAGGGCAGTGTGGATGCTTTCTTGTGCAAGAAAGCTCTGATGGACATTTTAGCCATCGAGCTTTCTTATGCAAGAAATCCCTGCTGAGCGTCCACACTGCCCTCTTGCGCAAGAGCTCCTGCGCAAGAGGGCTTACACCTGTCAAAAAAGAGTGTAGCTCTTGAGCAAGGAGCCCCCTCTTACCATGCTGTACTGTAAATTTACTTGCGCAAGAGCAGGCGGGCAGTGTGGACGCTTTGCAGATTCTTGCACAATAACGGCCGTACTTGCGCAAGAAGCCGCGAGTGTAGACATAGCCATACTGTTGTGTTCTATGCAATTGTTAATAAATTGCTGATATATTCCCATAATCCCATCCATACACTCACACCATGGCCATAAGTATATAAACTGTCTGAACTGGAAATGCAACGAGCAGTCTTGTGGTAGCTTTCATGGGTAAAACCCACTGAGGTGACCAGACAACTCACCAACACCAGATTCATCAGATGAGTTGGAGTGGAAATTGCAGAAAATAACAGCAAAAGAAGTTACCTGTCAATTGTATGACAGATGTTAATGAAGCTAATTAAGTCAGGCTACATGTGCCTCATTCACAGTATTTGGTGTGAAAACGTGAATATTAAAGGTGGGGAAATTGCATTTGTAGTGTGTTGACCGGTTAAGATCTTTATTCAGTCCTAAACTGATAGTATTGAACTTGTAAATGAATTCCAGTTCAACTATCTCCCTCTGTAATTGGGTGATAGAATTCTTTTGTTGAAGGATGGCTACATTTAAATCCATTATACAATGTCCAGGAGGTTAAAATGTTCCCCTACAGGTTTATGTGTGTTACCATTCCTGATGTCTGATTTGTGTCCATCTATCCTTTGGCCTTATTCATAATATACGTGTCTATTTGTTCACTGAAAACACAGCATAAAAAATATGTTGCAATGCAATTATTAAAAGGAACAATAGTTAAAAGCACACATTATATTAGATAGCAGAGTTAATAGAAATAGCACAAAACAAGACATCTGCCCTGTCCTAAGTGTGATCATATTATGCAGCACTGGGAAACAAAGCACAGGTTTCCATGTGGCAGTAGTGATAATATCACAAGCTGCATCTTTCATTTCTGTAATGCCAAACCTTATACTCTACATTTAAATTAGGTAAATATTATTATCCCCACTTTACAGATACAAAAATGAAAGCAAAAACAGGTTATAAATGACAAATCCACAGACTATGTCAGTCGCGCTGCAAATCAGGGACAGAGCTGCAAATGGGACTGAGATCTTTTAACATCAAGAAGCGACTTTACAAAACACACTAGACTAGATCATGCTTCCTCCCAAATTGACTTGTTTTCAGTCAATGAGTTTCTCAGTAAGGCCAGGTCTACACTAGACCTGGAAGGTTGGCTTAAGATACGTAGCTGGAGTCAGCTTGCCTTAAGCCGAGCTTGGTGGTGTCCACACAGCCAGAGGCCAACACAAGCAACTGCAAGGAGTACAGGTGCCAGCTGGAGCTGCTCTCAGCATTCGATTTATGTGTCTATACATAAATCAGAGGAAGAAGTGGGTTTTGCCCACGAAAGCTCATGATACCATCTACATGTTTTGTTAGTCTTTAAGGTAATACTAGACTATTCATTGTTTTTTAAGTTTTTCCAGTTGCAGACTAACTCGGCTATCCCTTTGAACCTGCGGCAAGGTAATTGTCAAATAAATCTTTACAGAAAAGAAGACTATGGCGCCCTCTGCTGGTCACTGATATGGCATTTGGAGAAAACAGTTCACTCTGAATTATTATTAAATATGTAATACTTAATATTAAATGCTTAATGTCTTATAGACTATCTGCAAAAGTAACAGTGATTCTAATAATGTTAGCATTATAGGTTTCCAAAGGAGAGCTATTGACTTCTACATGACTTAAAGCTCAAGCACAGAGCGAATGCTTAAAACAGGTATAATAACAATACATAAAAATGTAAATAATAAATGAGTGTTTCTAAGAATACGATAAATGTTCAATATAGTCAAAAGTTACTTAGCACATTATCTAAGATGCAATGTTTTTTTCTTTCATGCTTTTGGGAACTTAGAACAAAACTCAGTCCTGATATGATAAAAAAGACAACTCAAACCGGAATTAGCAAGTTTCTTTAAGCTCTATTTACTGTGCATGGGTTCATGAGAGACTACATGAATGTGGGTTCCCTTGACTCCGAAGACATGTCGTATGCTAGCTGTTATCAGGAGCTTTCATACATCCCTGATAAAGTTACTTTTACCATTTCAGGTCACCTTTAAATTATTTATTGCAGAAATCATGTACTGAGTAATTTTCAAAAACCTTTATCTAGTTAATATAGCACCCATAACTTTGGTATTCAAACACCTCCTAAAATTATAGTTTAAACAGATAAAGGTATATATCTTTTTCTCCCACGAACCTCTAATCAGCAGATGGTACATAGAGGGCTGTATTGAAGTTAATGGCCTATTTGCACTAGCTGATGATCTTATTTAGTAGTTTATAGATATATGTGTGTGTGTGTGTGTGTGTGTGTGTGTGTACACACACACACACACACACACACACACACACACATATATCTATATATCTATATATATATATATATAAATTACTAAATAAGATCATCAGCTAGTGCAAATAGGCCATTAACTTCAATACAGCCCTCTATGTACCATCTGCTGATTAGAGGTTCGTGGGAGAGAAAGATATATACCTTTATCTGTTTAAACTATAATACACACACACACTTCCAATATGTGCTTTAAATGGCTTATATATTGCACATGCAGGGCAGCATCAGTTTCAGGCATGGTGTGAAATGTAAATTTGGTCCATATTGTTCTTGCTATTTACGTGATTAAAAATACTTATTCCAAAATTTCATGGTGCATTGGAAAAAGTCAACTGCAAACAGTGAGTGTTCCAGCACTGTATAGGTTTAATGTAACTGCACAGAATTTGCAAGCTTTAGTGTCTCAACCTTTTAAATTTTGATGACCAGCTTGTATTTCGAATATATTCTGCATAGAACTTTATGATCCCAGAACAGATAGCTTCAAAGTGCATAGAGTGTTGAATATATTGATTTTTCCCAGAGATCCATGGTCAAATTCTGCCATTTATATATGCTGACCAGTCATCCTGAGACAGCTCTTCAGATGGTGTATGTGTCATAAACTCAGTTAAGTCAATTAGCCCTATTGACTTTAACTGAAATAGCACAGTCATTTTACAAGGTAGAATCTGACTCGGGTCCGGTGGGAAAAATCTGTATTAGTCACATGTGCTCTGAAAGAACAGTAGTGCCACTGTGATTGAAAATTTTGGGTTTGAATCTTTTCTACACTCGCACCCTTTTACACTACTCTGGCAGCAGGAAGCAACCTTAGTGTAAATGAGAATCAAGCCCTGTATATTTCAGAAACTCAGCTGTTCTACACTTCAAGGTTTTATTTCCCCAAAACTAAAAACAGAAAGAAATTGCCTCATAAAAACTATGTTTCTATGTAAAATCAATATTAAAACTTTGGTTGAAACTAATAAAAGCAAAAAGAATCATAGCTAAGGCTGAAATGCTCAATCCTGATGATTTTGCTAAGTTTTGTGGTTGACAGGCTGTACCCAAAATAGTGAGTGGGTAATTGATATAGTGTATTTAATTAGCAGAACAGAATGCAGCTCTAGTTCCATGTTTCCTGGATTTTCACCATTTAAGCTAGAATATTTGCACATAAACAAAATTATAGCAACTTTCTTACACACATTTCAGTGTGCTTAATAAATAAATGTTAAGCTTCACAATATATGTATTTTGCAGTAGTATGAACTATGACACAGACAGGCTGTGACTTGATCTAGTAACAGAGTCAAGAACAGAAAATCCAGGAGTAGACCTGGTTCATATTTTTTAATTTTTTAAAAATATGCCTTTTTTCTTACTAAATTTGCAACAACAAATTTCAACATTATGGATTTTTTTCTGGTTTTCAAAAATATTTCATTACATTTGTAATTGAAAAGTTACTGAAGTTATTATTGGTATTTGTATTTACTAGACTCTGGGTTTGAAATTAATTTAAAAAATCATTATTGAAAACTGGATTTTGGGCAAATGAAAAATTTCAGCAACAGCTTTGATAACAATGTTTTCAGTAATGCTTTTGTGAAAAGTTATTTCCAGTAAAATAATTCTGCCTTAAAAATGAAATATGGATAGGAGTTTAATCTTTCTAAATGAAAATAACTTTCAACTTTTAAATTTTTTTCTGAAGTTGTTTTCCCCTCCCCCACAACTACTTCTACCTAGTAGTACTTACTCCCAAACTCAAATGCTAACCATCAGATCACACTGTCTTCTTTATTGCAAAAGTTATTTCATGTATTTGTTTACTTTGAGATCATGTTTACTGATAGACTAACATACATAAATATGGTAAAGCAAGGAAACTAGAAACAGACATACAAGGATCCTAAATATCACAATATTTACAGTAATTATTTCCATCCTCAATGTGGGAAGCCTTTGCAAACATGGCATTGAAAATTATTCTGTCTTGCTGCTGATCTTTGTAAATTATAGCATAATCTTGTACACATTGACCTGCTGCAGCCAGGATAGCAAGAGTAATAAATTACAGCAATAATTCTCAGCCTTTTTCCACTTGTGATCCAGAGGAACCACTCATTTTCTTGCCATGATATACCCAAATCCCATAGCGTTTGATGAGTGAATATTTGGGTCTAATTGCTTGAGATGCAGTCATGTCCGTCTATCCAATCACCAAACTTTAGCAATACCCTGAACGATTGCTTAGCTAAAACCAGGGATTTCTGGAATCAGTCATTGACAAAAGAAAGGCAGATTGATGGAATATTCACTTTCCATTTTAAACACACAAATTTATTGTTTAATTCATTAGACTAATTATAAATAGGCATCCCAAGGCAGATTTCATTCCTGATATAACTTCCTTATATATAAATTACAACATATGTTATATCTCAGAATACTTGTTACTAAAATAGACTCCAATTCAGTGACTTTTTCCTTCTTGCTGCATTTCAATATACAGTACTGTAAAATTTTCCATCCACAAATCTGAATAAATGCACTGTTCTTAGTCACATCTATTCCTATGTTATGTGAGTACAGGCAGTCCCCGGGTTACGTACAAGATAGGGACTGTAGGTTTGTTCTTAAGTTAAATTTGTATGTAAGTCGGAACTGGCGTCCAGATTCAGCCTCTGCTGAAACTGACCAGGGGCTGACTACAGAAAGCCCGAGGCAGAGTTGCTCTGCCCTGGGCTTCCTGGAATCAGCCACTGATCAGTTTCAACAGCGGCTGAATTTGGATGCCTGGGACAGAGCAGCTGGGGCGCTGCCGGGTAGGTCCCGGCAGCGCCGCACCTCAGCGCTGCGGGGACCAACCCGGCAGCACCCCAGTTGCTCTACCTCAGGTGTCCCCAAGTCAGCCGCTGCTGAAACTGATCAGCGGCTGATTCCAGGAAGCCCGCGGCAGAGCAACTCTGCCGCGGGCTTCCTGTTGTCAGCCACTGGTCAGTTTCAGCAGCGGCTGACTTGGGGACACTGGGGCAGAGCAGCTGGGGTGCTGCCAGGTTGGTCCAGTAGCGCCGAGCAGCGGCGCTGCGGGACCAACCCGGCAGCGCCCCATCTGCTCTACCCCAGGCGTCATCAGTGAGAAAAGCCTGGTTTGCTGGGGGGGGGGCGCACTAGCTGCGCCCCCCCCCAGCAGACCAGGGAGACGCGGGTGGTGGGGTCCTGCGGTCCTGCCCGCATCCTCCGCAGCGCGTCTGGGTTGTCCCGCTGCCTGCGTGCTCTGCGGCTTTGCTCCGCGTCTCCCTGGTCTGCTGGGGGGCCCCCCCCAGCAGACCAGGGAGACGCGGAGCAGCTTTTCTCGCCCCGGAGGACGCGGGCGGCGGGAACGTGGCGCATCTGGGCGTCCCGCCGCTCGCGTCCTTGGGGGCGAGAGAAGCCCCGTTCCTAACTGCGGATCCGAATTAGTCGGATCCACGTAACTAGGGGACTGCCTGTATTGCTCTTAGTAATACAAGATGTCACTGTCTGATTTCCCATCCTAACAAAGTCACAGTGCTTGGAAAACTGGCCAGTGACAAATGCATTTCTTCTAATCATTCTCAGTGGTTTGGTAAGCTGTGAATATGAGATGCAGAGTTTTCATGCCATGAGACTCATGGAATGATACTTTCCCTCTGAAAAATGACTTGAGATCTTCAGATGAAAAGTGCAAATATAAGGGGTAAATTTTATTGCCATCATTAAAAGTCAACATTTGCTAAATACAATGGTTATCATAGTTATTGCTGATTCCAATTAAGAGAAACCTATGGAATGACAGAAACAGCTGTATGGTTATGGTGGAAATGTGGACCAGCGTCCTTCTGTGGTGGCATTAGAACTGTGGCCTGGCTCCTCAAAAGCATTTATGCATGCAACTATTCCTACTGATTTCCAATAGGAACTAGGTGCCCAAGTGCCTTTGAGGGTCTGAGTCTGTATCTTAACAATTACAGCAGTTCCTGATTAAATGTTTCCTACAATGACAGGATTAAAAGGAAGCATATCTCATCACACTCATTTGGGCAAGGACCACATCTGATTAAATATCTTAACAGCAAAAGCTGTATTGCATTTTAAGGGTTTTACTAGATGTCCTCTGCTGTTCTGTTAACTCAGAGTCTGGGAAACTTGCCTTTGTATTAGATTGGTGTGTGCTCCAAAACAAACCAGGGCTAGCCTAGCTGAAGGTGAAAGCTCACTGACAAATACCCCCTCCCCACTGCCAAATCACCTCTCCTCATTTACAGGACACTCAGACCTGTCTTCCCAGCTGCCAAAGCTTCTCAATCCTGTTCATCCTCCAGCTGCCAGAGTCCTCCATATGCACCTCAGGACACCTTCACGCCGTGTCTGGGACATCCGTAGGAGGGCACAAGGCCTGGGGCAACCCCCCACCCCGGGCCACAAGTGCAGGACCCAGGGCAATCCCTCCTCCACTACAAGTCCCACCTCAGCTCCACTCCACAGCTTTCCCAAGCCGCACCTCTGCTCCATCTTACCACACACTTTTGGTTTTTTTAATGCAAACATTTGTAATAAAAAAATCAATCTTGTGGCCTACTGAGATGAAGGACGGCCACTTATGTGGCCCACTCATTAATCTAGGTTAAGGCATGAATATTTTTTTCTCCTCTCCAGGCTGTTTATGGAGGTGGCATGGGCTAATAGGAACTTTGGGACTGGTGACTTCAGCCCTAAAATATGGCAAAGAGTTGTCCTCTCAGCATCTCCACTGAAAGGATGCTGAGATCAAGGAGGAAGCAAAGACTGAGCTCAGTCTTGGAGGCTGAGATAATTTAACTAACATTGTCAGCTGAGATGAGGGGCAATTTCTCTCTTGTTCCAGACATGTTTCTGTTACAGCTAAAGGAATCACCTGGTTTCTTTATGCTCAACTAAAAGTGGATGGTTTGTAAAAGTCACCAGGTCAAAGAAAATGATGGGCTAAAAATATATACATTTTGGGTTTTTTTTTTTTCAGAATCCTTAGTGTTCAAAAAAAAAAAAAAGTGACTGCTGCTTTGGCTATCTCCCTGCAGCCCTAGTAACCTCAGGCCCTGCAGCCTAGGAACGTTCCTGGCCAGAGGTTCCCCAGCCCTGCTCTGTGCCAGGAAGGCTGTCGCTTCCCTGGAAGCTAAGTCCCTCCTATTCCCCAGCTAAAACAGAAGTGAGTGCATCTCTCCTCCTATGTCAGAACCTTTATTTATACTGCCTTCTGCTTTTTGGGGGGGAAGAGCAAACGTGCTCTTTTCAGGGGCTTCTGAAAGAAGGGCTTTTTTCTGACATTTGGCCCAGTCTAGATGGGCCACATGTCAGAAAAGCCTCTTCTGACAAAAGAATCAGAAAAAGCTACCGGAAATTATGAGCACATTTTGTGTAGCTTTTTCAGAGGAAAAAAAAAGATGTTGTGAGCTGTACATTGAAGGAAATAGGAAAGGAAATCCCCGCTGAAGGGGAATACTCAGAAATTTCAGTTCTCCTCTTATGATTCCCCATAAACCAGTCTAATTTTCATGCAGATACTGAAGGCCCAGGACAATGCAGCTTACACAGAGCCAATGAATTAGTGAAAGCAATAAATCCACCTCAACACTTTTCAACCTTTGAGTTGCAGTTGCAACATTCTGTTTAAATAACACAGAATTATCCCTGAGGGGTCTCAGCAGTTGGACAGAAACATTAAGATTTAAAAGTCTACTTATAAGGGAATTTAGATATGTCTTGTGGGGCCTGAGCTTGCTTCCTTAGAAATCAATGGGTGTTTCACAGTTTGTTGTGTAATGGAAGATATATCAAAGGATCATCAGCAAGAGCAGGATTGAGTGCTAGGGCTGAGAGAGATGAGAGTCTGTAGAACTGGCTAACAATCTAAAAAAAATTCCAGACCAAGCTTTACACAAAAATTTAAGGTGACAAAGAAAACACCAAATTTCTGACATGGCTGGTTAACTAACTATGTCCCATTCAATCACCCAATCATTGACCTAGTATTTTGGGGGCTCCCAGAATGATTTTTGCGATTTAAATAGCACCTACAAATATCAACCAGTAATTTCATGCTTTAAAGCTATTTTGGTTTAATCCTTTTATCCTGTGTGGGCTGGACCTTGTTCTCTATGCACAGACTAATACTGGCTTTGAAGTCAGTGGAAGCTTTGCCTATAAGTGTATTGTTGTTGGCTACACAGTATGACCCAAATAAGGTTAGAAAAATAAATCTGGTTTATCATGAGGGCTAATGGAATCTAATACTCATAGGGGAAATCCAGCTTCCAGGAGACATTTTTCTCTTGAGAAAACTTGTTCTCAGCATATTATTTCCATCATAACCTACAAATATTTAATGGCACAGAGAAGCTGAATCCAAAAGACACTTTTATAGCCCATAACGTGGAGAAGAGCCCTAACTGAGCAGAGATCAGAATTACCCCATCAGATCCATATTCCAAAGAAGCGCTCGCACGCTCAGCAGCCTGGAAGCAACCAAAAAACTGTATTGTAATTGGGTGCTGCTTCTGCCTGATGGCTTCCTGTATGTGCTTCTTGAAAGTATGTCTGTAAACTTGCAAAGTTGGTTTATTCCTTCGGTATTAACACCAAGCTTGTAGTATCTACGTATCAGCTATGTAATTTCTGATTCTGCTTTGAGGAGACATTAATTTTGCATATAGCATAGCTACTGATCTGCTTCCAATTGAGCTTTTAGTGCCACACCCGGAGAGGGGAATCAGAGCGGTAGCCGTGTTAGTCTGAATCTGCAAAAGCGGCAAGGAGTCCTGTGGCACCTTATAGACTAACCAAAGTGTTGGAGCATAAGCTTTCGTGGGCAAAGACCCACTTTGTCAGATGCATGTATCAACATGCATCCTGACGAAGTGGGTCTTTGCCCATGAAAGCTTATGCTCCAACACTTTGGTTAGTCTATAAGGTGCCACAGCACACCTGGAGAGGATATCTGACATTTTAAAAGCTTGGTTGCATATATCGGTGTTGTGAACCCACGGCTGGTCCACAGCATCTAAAATTCACAAGGAACGATTGCTACACAGTTCAGCTTTTTCTTTTTTATAACTTGTTCTATTAAGCTCTTTAGGAATGTATCTCTTTAAGCAATCGTATGCTCTGAACAATATAGAATATGAGGATGCTGAGCTGCTGGGAGGTGGTCTGGTATCTCTTTTGTAGACAGAGTAAGGAATGAGGCATTAAAAGCTCTGTGGCTCTAGTGTCCAACCAGTTCTGAAGCAGTACCCGCTCTGGTGGCCACTGCTATAGGGTGCATCTATACTGCACCCGGAGCTCGAAATAAGCTATGCAATTTGAGCTATGCAAATTGAGTAGCTTATTTCGAGTCAATTTCAAAATAGCTTATTTTGAAATTTGGTGCTGTCTACACAGCACTTATTTTGAAATAAATCGCTATTCTGAAACATCTCTTACTCCTCATGGAATGATGTTTACAGGGACGTCGGAATAGCAAGCCCATTATATTTTGAAAAATGGACGTGCTCAAAAGATGTGGAATAGCTATTTCAGGATACCTATGGTATTTCGATATCCTGAAATAACACCGCAGTGTGTAGACATAGACATAGCCATAGCAAACTAGCTACATTCAAGTGGCCAAATAGCCACACTGTTCAAACCAACTAGACACATTTAGTAGGCCAAATAGCTACTTGTGGCTAGTGACTACCATGTTGGATACCACGGTTCTATGGCAAACTCAGATTCATTCAGGGTAATGAACAAAGAAATTACCATGATTCTGGAGGAGGTTTTTTTTAAATCTTTCTTTTAGCCCAGAAACTGGTCTGACTGGTCTTAGTCTGACAGGAGGAATGCAGGTATATGAGGAAGTCAGAGAAAGATGTTGCCCAAGGATACTGTGAATAAAGATAGAGAGAGAGAGATGAGAAACACACACACACACACCACCTGTTACTTTGATTCTTAATTACCCAGAGACCCATGACAAAAGCTATTCTCACTGTTTATTGTTTCCCGTTTGATTAATGCAGAAGTGTCTCTACTTTCCCTGCATAACAATTAATAATTGTGTTTCCAGTCAGAGCAGCATTAAATTATGCTATGCACCAGGTGACCACCACATGGGATAGATCACATGATCAGAAGTGGCTGGGGTAAGCAGGGGAATGGACAAGATTGCTGGGCCCCTGGGAAATGTGTATGTGTGATGTTGAGGCAGCCAGCCCTCAGGGCTGCGTGGACTACATGGTTCCCCCCTCACCAGCCCTCCGCGCTAGCTAGAGCACAGGGATCTTTAGAATTGCTGGAACCCAGAGCAACTGGCCCCTTTCTTCCCCTCCCCCCACATCAGTAGGTCTGGGGGTGAGGCCATTATAAGCATAGCACGAAATCAGCCATGTTGCCATTGCTTGTAGTTGTCAAAAAGAACACTATGCACTATACAGCAACCACAGAGATCCACGGGATTGGGATGTTCAGACCTGTGGTCTCAGGATGCTGCAGGAAGTGGTGGCAGCACAAAACTCCCTATTTTTTTCAGTACAGCTCTTGTCACCCACAAAGAGGAGAAGATGCAGCACAAGGAATAAAGCCCACTGAGCTTTGGAGACCGAGAGTTTGACCTTTCCTCAGCTTTACATGAGAAAGAGGGAGCTATGGAGCCCATTAGCATATCTGTCTAAGACAGTCTAACATTCATGAGCAGGCTGGCCTCTCTCCTCTACTTCCTCACCCTCAGCAGCAACAAAACAGATAGAAAGCTCCTACCAGTATATTTCCTTAGAGTATTAGCCTCCAGCTCTCTGACCTGGGATACTTTCTGCACCATCATGAGAAGATGTTGTTACCATTAAAATAAAACAATAAAAATGTGAAAACCCACTACTGACTTTATTAACAAGCTTCTCTTACATATTTACAGGAAAAACTCAGTGGGTTCTATCTAGCACATGGATTGCACTGAAATCAAAACCCATGATGTGAAAAGCATTTGAAACATTCAGTTTCTCACTCAGATGTTTCACGGTTTAATTTCTTGAAATAATTATATAGGAGGGATACTATACATCCAGGAATGCAAAACTGTATGAATTAATATCCATGGTGATTGAATTGTATTCTCAATATTATTTTATTTTCTAATATCAGAGTTGCTCTGAACTCTATTTGATGGCCTTTTGGATTTTAAGCCTTCCCTTAAAATTTTATATCAACTAATTCTGTAAGATCTCAACTGGGTCTCCAGGACAACCTGAAAGTTAAATATAATAAGTTAGAAGTCACATAATATCCCAATGAGAAGTGTTCTAAACCAGCATGTAAGATCAACCTTCTGCAAATGCCTGGTAGATTCAGAGTGATCACATCTGGCTAATTTATGGCCAATGTAACCAAGGCTCTTCTTCCTTTTTCAGGCCTTTGAGAGAACTGTGAACTTTCCCATTCTACTGATGGGCTGTCAACTCTGAAATCATAGTTGAAAGATACAAAATAAATCAGTCATAGGTGTCCTTTCATTTCATTTCTCTCCCTTTAAAAGTTTCTAGGTGGTTACCATGTCCTCCAACTTAGTTGACCCTGATTTTGCTCTTTCAGTCTCTACTCTTATATCCACCCATCCCTTCAGCCTCTTGATCATTTTGTTGTTCTTCCCCTGAACTTCCTCCAGTTTTCAATGTTTCCCTAGGACTGAGGCATTGGTAGTTTAATGTCACTGGACAGTACAGAGGAGAGTTCCTGTGAGGTTGTCCAGGAAAGAAGCCCCATTAATGACTGTGACATCACTCAGAGCTCATTGGCTTTGTTTGCAATGTAATTTAGAAACTTAATCCAGACAGTATAAATTACCTGTTTTACATATTTTACTGTGCATGCTAAAGACTCCATCTAACTTCATGGGCATTAAATGCACTGAGTTGCTGTTGTTTGTCTTCAACTAGTTTTATTATGTTTATTTCATTTGCTGAATATATTGTTTCATCTTTAATCCAAACTCGTAGTTCTTCCCCACCTTCACATAACAAAAGTGACCCCTTGTGGAATGCCATTAGTCACTTTGAGAAACCCAATCTGACTGCCTACAGAATTCTCCTTGTTCTGTGCCTGGCCTTGTATATCTTAATTATTTCATGTGGAGGAGGTGCTTGTTTAAAGTCAAATCCAAGGATTATTGATGCTAGGGTAACAATTTTAATTCTCTTTTCACAGCACTGAGCGTAAGTGTCACTGCAACATATATCTCAGAGCTTATATGATTCATTTGTAGTTATTAGACTCATCATTTTAATATTCCTTACACTCATCCCTCCTTTCCCTACTCCCTTGCTTTCTTCATTTTAATATTCTAGGTGTGTCTAATTTAAAGTCTTACCCTTTGTAGGAGTTTAGGATCTCCTGAGAGGTGGGAGTTCAGACCATCAGCATCTCTCAGGAAGAGCTCAGAACCTTACAGTAGTATAGGCTCTTTCTCCCAAGTTCTCAAAAGCAGAGTGTAAGGGTAAGCCTGCACTAGAAAACTATTTCAAAATAACTAAATTTGACTTAACTCCCAATTTTACAAAAATGAAATAGCGTATCCCCGCTACAAAGAAGCCTTGAAATTAGTCTGAGGCAGGCTCTGTTAATGTAGACACACTACCTTAGAACCCAAGGAAGCACTGGGGGGTAATTAGTTTGAATTACTCTGGGGAGTAGTTATTTCTAAATAGTGGCACCAGCGCATCCACAATACTGCTATTTCAAAATAACTATTTCAAAATTAATGTTATTCCCTGAGGAAAGTAGAAGTACGGATGTGAAATAAGCAGTCTGTTATTTCAAAATAACAGGCTTGGTAATATGGACTCTCCACTTATAAATTTGACCTAAAAGGGATAATTTCGAAATAATGCCCTAGTGTAGACCAGGGCTGTGCGAGCCTGAAGTGGGCCTCCTAAATCCATATTTAGGCATCTAAATATAAGTGACCTGATTTTCAGAGGAACTGAACATCCACAAATCTATTTCAAGTCAACAGGATCTGGGATTGCTCAGCACCTTTGAAAAATCAGGGCCCCTATATTTAGGTCCCTAATAAGAGCATAGCTTTAGACACACAGATTTAAACAGTTTCAAGGAAGGGCCAATGTCTTTTTAAAAAATTGTTTAAAGTGCCATACCAAGTTATGCATGCCTCAGACATGCCCGTCATTTATCACCAGTCATCTCTGATATTTATTCAGCAAGGCAGAAGTGAGCATGTCATCTTTTCTGTCTGCAGCTATTTGTTAGGAAGGTTTTTTCATAACATAAATCATTAACTCCTCTATTGCTTTCATTCTGAAAATCTGATAATAGCCATGAAGTAGGAGTATTCTGCTGAAAGCAGGTGCTCCCCCTGCTCACAGGAAATTTGGGACTCTTAACTGGAAACTATTCCGGTTTAGTAGGGGTGTTCTTTTCAAATCCATTTATTGAAGATTATAAAATAAAACAAATCCAGAAAGAATATTAATTCTCTACCAGCCTTAGCCAAAATGGTTTTATCCTAACTTTATTCATGACTTTGAGGTGTTAGAGAACTGTATCTCTTCACAGTGCAGATGTCAAAACCACTTAGCTTCACTTCCCAAACCTCATTACACTTGACAAACATTAACGATTTCAGAAATGCCCACAATAGAAAGTGTTATGTTATAAAGCTAATCCCAAGGGCGCATTTGCATGTTTACCCACAAGCATATCCAATCAATCATTGTCCAAGAGATGGCCAAGGCAGAAAATATTTGAGCAGGAAAATCCTGAAGTTACACTTATGTTTTAGCACATTTTGGCATTTAGTGTTTGTCTTTTGTTCCTGTTAAGAGACAGACACATTTAGGTAAAAAGTCTTATGCCAATTTTATGTAGAGTTGCCAATTTCAGGTTGGACATATTCCTGGAGCTTTCATCAAATGACATAATCTTTAAGAACAATATTTAATTCCTGGAGACTCCAAAACAATCCTGGAGGGTTGGCAATGCTAGGTCTTATATGTCCCCTGCTCCTGCCCCCCACCCTGAAATATCTGATATTTATCATTAATAGAAAAAGAGATAATATTAGATGGGTTGTCCGATCAGTTTGCTGTTCTAATTGTATGTTCCCTACCAAGCACTGCAGGATTCTGTAATAAAGATCCAGAGTCCAACAGTTTACCACAGAGTTTTGAATAAAAGTTCCTATAATTCTTTTTAGTTAAACAGAAGCAAATAAATTGTTTGTTAACTCCCCCCCTCCCCAACTCCTAAAACACAGAATCTGACCTGGATATTGCTAGTAAAAATCAATTAGTGACTTCCTACTTTAACACCCGTGTTACTGAATTCATTTTAAATCAAAATTAGCTTGTTTAGGAAAGGGTTTGGTTATAAACTGTTCAGGCTGGTGATGGGTCTTTTTATTTTCTGAACAATGAATAGGAGTTGTCCACAAACATCGGCAAAGAGCAGCCTTCAGAATAGTTCCATGTCAATTGCTGACACAGGCAGCTCTCATGAATCATTCTGAATTGTGATCATGTGCTACCAGCCTTCAGTGAGCTGCCAAAGAGGAAGTGCAGCTTGTTTTCTTTCTTTTTCTTGGTTCTTATGCTGCTTGTAGGAGGATGAAAGGAGGCAGGAGCAGAAGCAGCCAACCTTAATAAGGAACTCTGACAATTTCTGATCTCAAATGGAGGCTGCTGAGTGGGATTCACTGAAAAATGACACCCTGCCAGGGACCCTGACACCAGCTGTCCCTCCGTATGTAACGCTGGGCCTGACCATTGTATATACTGCTTTTTATTCCCTCCTCTTTGTGTTCATCTACATCCAACTTTGGCTGGTCCTCCACTACAGGCACAAGAGGTTCAGTTACCAAACTGTCTTTCTGTTTCTGTGCCTATTTTGGGCCTCACTTAGGACTGTGCTCTTTTCATTTTACTTCAAAGATTTTGTCACAGCCAACTCTCTCCGACCCTTCATCTTTTGGTTTCTCTACTGCTTCCCAGTTTGCCTCCAGTTTTTCACACTGACACTGATGAATCTTTACTTCACTCAGGTAAGGAATGGACATTTCTATGCCTTGGTTGGGTACCGACTACAGAATTGTAAAGCTTTACTTTTTAAAGGGTTGCAAGAGAAATGTGATTTCCTGATGTACTCAGGCAGGGGAAAAAAAGTACATGTAATGTACTTAATTTGGAACTTTGTGTTTTGGAAGGCAAATGACAAATGCTATAATGAAGCAGCCACACAGGGGAGAAGTAATAAATCTGTTGCCTGGGTAAAGGTAACATTTAACCTAGGTCTGAACAAATGTGTACTAGAAACCTTAGGGTTGTGTTTTACAGTGGCTGTCTAAAGTGCAGTTCTGCTCTTCTGCAAAATCTCCTGCCTCAGATGTTCATTAGGAAGCCTATCTCATGGCTTCACTGACCAAAAAAAAAAAAATGAGATTTTGTGGTTTACTTGCAGAAGGCTTTGCAAGGCCAGTATGAGTTATTGAGCTGGATTCTATTTCTCTTTGTGTACCAGTAATAGAATTGTTAACTAGATTCCTATTGCAGGCATAAATTATTAGTCTTATTTGTATTACAGTAGCACTGAGGGGGAGGGCCCTCTAATTGAGACTGGGGGGGGGGGGGTCCTAAAACTGAGATAAGAGCTCCACATGAGGTGCTGTACACACACACAATAAGAGTGTGCCTCAAAGAGCTTACAGTGTAAACAGATAAGACGGAATTGAGGAAAGACAGTATTATCCCTTTTTTACAAATGGAGAACTGATACAAAAAGTTTGCCTGAACAAGAAGCATGGGGGCAAGGCTGGGGTTAGAGCTTAGAGAGGAGTCCTAGTGCCTTAACCACAAAGCCAGCCTTCCTCTGAATCCTGCCCTTAGATTACCTGTATCTGCAGTGGGTCACCTTCCTGGCATAGCTGGACCTTATGGGTAATCTTCCTGCCAATTCAATCCTTGAATACGCCACTGAGACTACCTACTGAAGTGCTGGTTGTAATAAAGATTTAGTGATGTGGACTAGGACTATCTACTTAGGTCCTAAACTGGGACCGGACTGATTTCTTATACACACCTTCTAATTGGTTCCCTAGTATTGGTCTGCAAATTACAAATAATCTTACTAAAGACAAGAGCCTGACTTTTGAAACTGAGAGCCACCAAATAAGAACTGCCCTAACTGTGGTAAATGTGAAAGCAGACAGTGACAGTGATTCATGGATAATTGTGGAATCAATTGGGGGAATGGTCCAGTTTCCAAGAAATAAGTGTCCAGCATCACACAAAAGCCATTGTCACGAAATGGCATCCTCGGGCCAAATTCATACATGCATGCAACTCCCATTAAAGTCTTTTGAAAGGAGAATTTAGTAGGTTGGCCCCTGGCCAAGAAGCTAGGGATTAAGTGAGCACAGAGAATGCGCTGGGGGCTTAGTAGCACAGGTAATTGTTTCCTTTTATCTCAGGGAAAATCCAGAAAAGTTTATATGTATGTACTCACATTTTCATTTTACTTGGATTATAACATTGCTGCTTAGTAGCCGTTGGAGCTGTATAATGAATATAGTCTAGTAGAAGCGGCGAGGAGTCCTGTGGCACCTTATAGACTAACTGAAGTGTTGCAGCATAAGCTTTCATGGGCAAAGACCCACTTCGTCAGATGCAACGGCTACCCCTCTGATAGTCTAGTAGTGCAGTTAAACCAGCATCCCAATCAGCCCAATCAGCACACAGCTGCAGTCCATGTGGCATCCTCAGGGCCATACAAGTAGGCTATGTCTAGACTGGCATGATTATCTGCAAATGCTTTTAACGGAAAGCACTTTTTGCGGAAAAGCGTCATGCTAATCTAGACGCGGTTTTGCGCAAGAAAGCCCCAATCGCCATTTTCGCGATCGGGGCTTTTTTGCACAAAACAATACCGCGTTGTCTACACTGGCCCTCTTGCGCAAAAGCATTTGCGCAAGAGGGCTTTTGCCCGAACGGGAGCAGCATAGTATTTCTGGAAGAACACTGACAATCTTACATGAGATCGTCAGTGTTCTTGTGGAAATTCAAGCGGTCAGTGTAGACAGCTGGCAAGTTTTTCCGCAAAAGCAGTTGCTTTTGTGGAAAAACTTGCCAGTCTAGACGCAGCCGTAGAATATAGATAGATATTGTATAACCGGAGCCAACTTAATATATAAGACGCCTCACATGGATTCCACAGTGGTAAATTGATTGAGACCCACTACACTCTAGTGATTAAAGGAGGAAATGAAGTTAAGACTCATCAATTCCAGTCTTGACCCTGATTGTGCTGGGTCACCCCAAGTAAGTCACAACCTCTCTAAGCCTTACTTTGGCCCTCTTTAAAAAGATTGTAATACTGACATGGTGTTGTGAGGCTTTTACAATGAAATTTGCAAAGGCCTTTACAAATAATGACTGGAAGGTGCTACTCACAAGCACATGATTACTGTATTTATTGTTGTTTGCTTCCATGCTAGTTAATCCCATGGAAAGTCCCATCTGAAATCAGACTCCACCCTGCTAAAACAAGAAGTTAAGAAACACAAGCACAGCCAATGTGAGAATTAACGTAATACATGGAAAAAATGTATACATTTTTAGTTCACTTTTATTAGTTCACTTTTATTAGTTCCTTTCTTCCAACCAATTAGGAGATGGCTTGGTTTATAATTGAACATGTTCAGATTATCTTTTTTTTTTATGTGCACCTACATTTCCACAGAAGACAAGCAAGAACTAGTGTGAAAAAGGGTAGGGAGACAGCATTTGTTTTTGATAATCATTTTAACCTCACAAACCTGTTCAGAGGCCACTTTCACCCTCTCCCCCCTTCAAAACCAGACTCATGCAGTGAGGCACAGCTGCAAAGTCAAGCTGGTTAACTGTTCTGAAGAAAAGAAAGTAACTAGCAGAAGCATATAGCAGAGGTAGTAAAGATGTGAAGCTGGCAAATGTTTTCCATTTAACGGTGGAGGTGGAAGGGAAAGGAGATCCTCAAATTCTCCTAGCTAAACAACAAAACTGGTTTAACTGGTAAATGCTCAAGGATAATTTGCAAAGTAAAAGCTGTCTGAACTTGATGGGGAGTTAGCCACTACTGCAGTCTTTTGGAATAAGAGAGATGGGGGCTATGTCTATACTGGCGGGTTCTTGCACAAGTACGGCCGTTCTTGTGCAAGCATCCGCAGAGTGTCCACACTGCCTGCCTGCTCTTGCGCAAGAAGATTTACAGTAGGACGTGGTAAGAGAGGGCTTCTTGCGCAAGAGCTACGCTCTTTTCTAACAGGTGTAAGCTCTCTTACACAGGAGCTCTTGTGCAAGAGGGTAGAGTGGACGCATGGCAGGGGTTTCTTGCGCAAGAAAGCCCTATGGCTAAAGTGGGCATCAGAGCTTTCTTGCACAGGAGAACGTCCACATTGCCATATATGCTCTTGCGCAAAAGCACATCTCGCACATGGCAGTGTGGACGTGTTCTTGCACAAGAACTGTTGCGCAAGATGTTCTTGTGCAAGAAGCCGCCAGCGTAGACGTAGCCAAAGTGAGTAACATAATGCCTTTTATTGGAACAGCTTCTATTGGTCAGAGAGACAAGCTTTCAAGCTTACTCTGAGCTCCTCTTCAGGAATAAGCAAGGGCCCTTGCCTCAACTGTGCCTACAGCCGTCATGACCACAGGATGATTCAGGGCTGTTGCCCAGGCTCATGCTTTGGATTTATGGACAGGAAGGTCCCCCTATTAGCCTTGGGAACTCTAGCGTGGCCTCAGGGATTACAGGGGAACCTGGCATGGGGCAGCAGCAGGAGTCGGCCTCCCCTGCACTCACCACAGCGGCAGGATCCAGGGATATCTGACAACCTGCTCCGCTCCATCCTGCTGCCCATCTCTCAGCCTGCTGTGTTCTGCTTCACCATGGTGGTGGGAAGCGGTGCATCTTGACCCTGGCCTCAGCCTGCTCCCCTGAGCCCTGTATCACTTGTAGGAGGAGAAGGAGAAGGAGGTGGAGGAGGCGGCGGCGGCGGCAACTGGGGCCAGGGCATCTGCTTCCCATCACCACAGTAAAGTTTTCCGTTAAAAGCATTTTTGGAAGAGAGCATCTAGATTGGCACGGACACGTTTCCGCAAAAGCACTTTTTGCGGAAAAGCGTCCGTGCCAATCTAAACGCGCTTTTCCGCAAAAAAGCCCTGATCGCCATTTTCGCGATTGGGGCTTTTTTGCGCAAAACAAATCTGAGCTGTTTACACTGGCCCTTTTGTGCAAAAGTTCGGCGCAAAAGGACTTTTGCCCGAACAGGAGCAGCACAGTATTTCCGCAAGAACACTGACAATCTTACGTCAGTGCTTTTGTGGAAATTCAAGTGGCCAGTGTAGACAGCTGGCAAGTTTTTCTGGAAAAGTGGCTGATTTTCCAGAAAAACTGGCCAGTCTAAACACAGCCCATAGGAATTGTAATGCATGAGAAGAGGGTGTCAAACCTGTGGGACCAGTGAAAAAGCAATTACAGATAAACATGGCTTTGACTGATACTAAGGTTCTTTGGATTCAGTACTAGCTGCTGCTTTGGAGGAGATGGACCTTTACTGTGGGGCTTTTGATAATCTAAATGTGGCAGAGTAGTGAAGGATGCTAGAAAAAAGCATATATCATAGTTAGTAACTATCACTTCTCCAAAACCAATTGCTGCAGGAAGTGTGCATGTTTTCACAAAGGGAGACAAACATCATTTATTAATCCTGCTTCTGTATCCATGCGTTAGTCTCCTAAAGATAGGACATAATAGAACCCACTGCTTTGAGAGTAAAGTTCCTCTGCTTGGAAGCTATGAAATTACATGTCAGGTTAATGTAAGACCAAAACAAACAACAAGGATATTACTTGTGTAAAACAATAGCAGGATGCCTGCAAATAATTACACAATATGAGCTATAGCAACCCTTTGATACATCAGATAATATGTGGCAGAGTGCATGCCTGCCTACTAGGGGTGTCTGCAAAACCTGCATTTCTGCCTGCCTGACACCTGCCCCTCCCTAGACCCACAAGTTTATTTTAGCTGTTCAAAAACAACAACCATTGTGTAACTCAGCAACAGTTCTATTTCCTACTTTAAATGAAGTGAGAGGGAGGTTGGTCTGGAATTCAAGACCTTTTATTTGCAATCTCCCTGGTCAGGGTCCATTTCTCTTCTCCCTCTGCTTTACATTCATTATCACTGACAAGGTGGAACCAATACAAGTCTTGCGGTTTTGGAGGTAGTCACAAGAGCCTCAGCATTTACTCATTTAGATAGCACTTTAAATGTACCAGGTGCTTCCCAGGAGTAACGTTACATGCGGTAAAATGTAAGACAATATTCCTGATGTACAACTATACTAGAAACATTTATACCTGCACTGGTGCTAAGCCGCTGCCATAAATGGGGCTCAGGTGTTTTTACCAAGCAAATGTTAGTGACTTGATGGTAAACAGCCCTAGCCTATGGCATTGCATCCAGCAATGGCTGCTGTATTGCAAAAGCTGTGAGACAAGGCAGATAGGAGCGGGGGTTGCCAAGTGCTTTCAAGGTGTGAAGACAAACTTGCAGGGAACATGGAGGAGGGAGGAGAGTGCAAACAGAACTGTCCCATCCATAGGAGGATTCAGGAGAGCCGGCCTAGGCCCTGTGCTTTGGGGGGTCCCCTGTGGCAGCCACCTCAACTGTCTGATGGATGGGATCTGTGGGTCCAAGATAGCCTGGGGGATTACCTGCGGGGCTTGATGATGCAGGGCTTGGGGGAGTGGAACAGGCTGAGACAAGGCTGCTCCACTTCTAGCCACTACAGCGCAGCAGTCTGGGAGATGGGCAGGAGAGCAGAGCAGGCTGCTGGGTTGCTCCAGCTCCCACCGCTGTGATGAGTGTGAGGTGGCTGACCCCTACTGCCACCCTACACAAGCTCCCTGTTAATTCCCCAGCACACATAGCTCGGGGGCTTCAGAGAAGGGTGTATTGGGCAAGGGAAGGGGCAGAGCAGGGGCAGGGCTTACAGGAAGGAGTGGGGACAGGGTGGAGGCAGAGCAAGGGCAAGAAGACGCAAGGCCTGGGGGGCGGTTTGCCCCTCGTTCAGCAGCTCCCCTCCCCCTCCCCCCTCCCCCCCCCGAGTTGGCCCTGAGAGCAAAGACGGGCAAAAGACATGCTACTTCATAGGTCCCTGAAATGAGAACTGCATGCCTATGCAAAAGTCTTGCCCAAGGCCTATTTTGTACTCAAGTCCTGTTCCACTCCTTACTCTGAGGGTGAGTCTTGGATCCAGTTCAGTAAAAATGAGCTGGGTCACCTCAACGCTGGGTCTATACTGTGCCTCTTGGCCATTGGTTTCAAATAACACAATGTTCAGTGTTAAAAATGGATAATTTCCCCACTGTAGTCAGGCTATAAGAATGAGATTCTTGGCTGCATCAGCTTGCAACCCCAGAGAGTGGTCAGTGGCTATCACCACCTTTGTATTTCATACTTATGATTCTGGGACACTCCTGGTGCCAGAGAGGCCTGTGGTACAACTTAAACAGCTCTAGCTGGGGCTGTCTAAGGGTATGTCTAGACAGCACCCTTCTGTTGGAATAAGCTATACAATTTGCGCTCCACAAATTGTGTAGCTTATTCTGAGTCTAGTTTGAAAAAGCTTATTTTGTGTAGACAGTGTCAAATTTCAAAATAAGGCACTATTCTGACAAATCCCTTAACCCTTGTGGAACGGGGGTTGCAGGGATGCTGGAATAGCGCACTTGCCATTTCAGGAAATAGCAGGTGTGTTTAAAGACGCTGTGTTGCTATATCAGGATACTTCCAGTATCCCGAAATAGCACCATAGTCTAGACATACCCTAAGTTATGACGGGGTAGTGTGGACAGTCAGAACCAAACCTGGGAAGTCTGGAGCTTAGTGCATAAGCCTGTACACAGCTTGAGCTATAAAACTGTCCAGTAAACTCTTTGGCTGCATCTAGACTGGCATGATTTTGTGCAAATACTTTTAACGGAAAAGTTTTTCCGTTAAAAGTATTTGCACAAGAGAGCATCTATACTGTCATGTTCCTTTGCGCAAAAGATTTGCTTTTGCGCAAAAGCATCCGTGCCAGTGTAGACGCTCTCTTGCGCAAGAAAGCTCCGATGGCCATTTTAGCCATTGGGCTTTCTTGCAAAAGAAATTAACTTGTCTGTCTACACTGGCCCTTTTGCACAAGAATACTTGAGCAAGAGGGCTTATCCCTGAGTGGGAGCGTCGGAGTATTTGCGCAAGAATCACTGATTTTGTACAGTACAAAGTCAATGTTCTTGCACAAATACTCGCAGCCAGTCTAGACAGGCGGCAAGATTTTGCGCAAAAGCAAGCGCAAAATCTTGCCAGTCTAGATGCAGCCTTTTAGTTTTGTCTTTTGTTGATCAAGTGCAAGTATAGAGATAGCCTCTTCCTTTCAATGAAAAACTAAGGCTGTTGAATCTTTAAAAGCTAGTCTTTTCTTCAAACTTCTTATAGGGTCTTTGAGCTAAACAAGTGTTAAAAACAGAAAGATACAGCTCCATCGAGAAAATCTGTAAGGGCCAGATGCTGAAACTCTTTACCCATGCAGAAGAGTACCTTACTCTGCAACTAGATGCATTAATATCGATGCAGCTATTCATGGAGTAAGATACTGTCCAATGTGATTAAGCATGGCATAATCTGATTCTGTTTTTCTGCTTTGGTGACATGGTGGGAAGAATGCCTACTCCCTTACACTACACTTTTATTAGTAGCAATTTTTTTCTCTGCACTCGTGCAGAGAAATCTCTACACGCTTCCCAGGGTGCTACAGGTTATCCATTCCTTAACCAGAACTTCCTGGTCTGGCAGCATCCGTTGTCTGTCATGGACCATGGATGTTCCTGGACCACAGAGCCCAGAAACAGGGAGGTCTGGCGGCAGGGCAGAAGCGAGACAGGGGACACTGGTGACTCATCCGGGAGCGCAGTGTGTGGGGGGGAGGGAGAGGAGGATGGGCAGCATGGTGGGGAGTTCTGGCTCCAGCTGAGCTCCCTGGTCCCAGCGGCCGTGGAGCTCCGTCTCCAGTGGCAGCCAGGGAGCTCTTGACCTGGCCCTGGCCGTGGAGCTCTGGCCCTGTTCTGGCTCCAGCGGCTGGGGAGCTCCGGCTCTGGCCCCAGCCACAGAACCAGGTGGCTGTGGAGCTCTGTTTCAGTTGCACAGCTCTGGCCATGGGCCTCCGGCACCAGCAGTAGTGGGGCCAGTGGCATCTAGAGAGCCCTGGGGGCGGTAGGGGAGCAGCATGGGAAGGCTAGAGCCCTAGCCCAGTGGCAGCATGGGCCATGAAGGGAAGGACATTCCCTGGTCTGGCAAATCCCCTCCTTCGGGACCAGTCAGGTCCCGGGGGTGCCAGACTAGCAAGGTCCAACCTGTACTAAAAATGCTAAATTCTTGGCTACAATTTGTTGTAATAATTGGGAGTACAAATTTACCCCCCATGTGTGAGCCTAACTGTGGGAAAGCAATTGAAAGTTCACGTCCCAATAACCTGGAACAATAAATGTTGCTGAGAAAAGGTAAAGACTAACTAAATTAGTCCAAATAGGCCAGCTGCTATTGCTCAAGGCCTGTGTTAAGATCACACCCGGTAAACAAGAGAAATATGCAATCAGAAATCAATGAACCAAAACTGGTGTGTTGGAAATTAGATCTAAGTGGAGCTAAAATTATGAGGGCTGGGCTCTTTCACCACTTAGGGATGCCACCCCTCCCAGATTGGCTGGGAGTCTACTGAAAGAGGCCTTGATCTCTAGGGGGCTATTGAAAGTTATCTAGAAGATGTTAATACACCACTGAAAGTCTGGTTAGAAGCACCAAGGCTGAGGCAGGCTTCCAGCCTGCCCTGGCTCTGCACAGCTCCCAGGAGCGACTGGCACATCTCTCTGGCTCCTAGGTGCAAGAGTGGCCAGAGCATCTCTACAAGCTGCCCTCATTCTAGTGCCGATTCCACAACTCCCAGTGGCTGGGAACTGCGGCCGGAGGGCGCGGGGGGGCAGTATGGGAGTGATACCTTCAGGCAGGGGAAGTGCACTCAGCCACCTGACTGCTGCTGAGCTGAGGCGACAAACATGCCAGTCACCTCCAGGGGCTGCCCAGCTGGTGCCTACACCCTTAACCCCCTAGAGCACCCCAAACCCCTGTTTTGAGCCCCCTCCCACTCCCAAAATGCCTCCTAGAGACCAAACCCCTTACCCCAACTTCCTGACTCAGCTCAGAGCCCTCTCCTGCAATGAGACTCCCACCCAGAGCCCATACCTCGTATCCCCTCCTGCATCCCAACTCCTTGCCATAGCCCTGCACTTCCTCCCACACCCAAACTCTCTCCCAGATCCTGCACCTCCTCCTGCATCCCAACCCCTTGACACAGCTGGGAACCCCTCCTATACTCTGAACCCCACTGGGTCTATCTAAGAGCTATGTCCCCTCCCACACCCAAACCCCAGCCTGGTGAAAGTGAGTAAGGGTGGGACAGCGAGCGATGGAGGGAGGGGGGAATAGAGTGAGCAGAGGGTGGGGCCTTAGAGAAGAAGCAAGGCCAGGATATGGCTTCAGGGAAGAGGTGGGGCAAAGGTGTTTGATTGGCACCCCTACCATCACCCCCTCTAGGGGATTTTAAAAAGAAAAGTCATTCTGGCAAAAATTTACAAAAGAAGTCTCTTAAGAATCACTGCAGTGAAATCTACTATCATGGCTGCCACTTGCACCATCTCCTGAGACCCTGGGCTCTCCTGTAACATGGTTAGGCATTCGTCATCTGATCCCAAGAGATGTCCTGTGCAGTCCAGGCAAATAGATGCTTTGTCACTTCCACTGCCACCAGCTAATCCCACACTTCACTTGGATTAGGGATGTGAACGGGTGATGGTCACTGGGTAATGGTTAACTGTTATCCAGGAGTGGCCCACCATAGGCAGAGAGGCTTCCAGCAATGATCTCCAGCCTGATGTGTTTGCCAGTCTCTGAGTGGCTAACACAAGGACGTGCCATGCCTCTGCTTTCCCAGCTGTGCAGCTGCAAGTGAAAGTCTGACACCAGCGGCGGAAGCTGCATGGTTTAAAAACAAATCTTTGCTGCGCTTTCCTCTCCCCTCTTGCGTGTGCTTCTCTTTTTTTATCTTGTAGGAAATGGGCTCAGACTTTAAAGCAACAACAACCGCTTCAGTCAAGCTCAAGTAACTTTTTCTCTTTTCCTTCTCAAGGTAATAACTATTCTAGAGCCTGTCAAACAAGGGCTTGTTTTCCTTCTAAAGACTCTCTCCAGCTAAAAAAGCTTCAGGGGGTAGCCAAGTTAGTCTGTACAGACATGCTTTGTTAGTCTATAAAGTGCTACCAGACTATTTGTTGTTTTTCCAGCTAAAGAAAAAGGGAAACTGTTAAAATGAAATCCTATATAGCAAAGTTAAGTTGACTTAATTGATATCAACGATCACAAGTCTCTTTATTAACACTGGTTATGCATGTCCACACAGTGCTCCTTGTGTCAGTCAGTGCAGAGCATCTACAGACACTGCATCAACAGAGAGAGTGGATATCATTATGGGTAGCTCTCCCACGGTACTACTCACTACCTAGTGTCACTCTCTGCCACCTGAGAGCTCTGGGAACAGATTGTGGTACATCCAGGGGTTGTGCTTGCTTGCCATTCCAGGATGCAGTTCTTTCTGTCCCATCATTCTATAGACTTCCTACTTCGTTTTGCACCATTTTTCAGTTGCCCTTGCCAACTGTGCACCCGCTGTCTCTGCCTAACAGCACAGATCCTGAACTGCTGACCAATCTGGGGATGAGCTTTATGAACACAGTGTGGATGGTCCTGCCGTATTTCACAAGCTGCCAGAAAGCAACTCAGTGGTGCCGGCCCTGGTCTCTGCTATGGGAACAAATAATTTAAGATTGATGGTGGCGTTCACAGAGCAGTTTGCCATGGACTGTCAGTATTGGGCTAGGGAAACAAGCACTGAGTGGAGGGATGAGCCAGAATGGGCATTGTTTGATACCTCCTGTGTGCCAATTAGGATAACAAAACCAAGCACGGTTTCTGCACTGATGCTGTGTGTAGCTCTAACTACGTCACAAACAAATCTCTGCAGCTCATTGAGGTGGTTTTATCATATTGGCATAGCAGGTTATTACATTGGTAGGGGAGCATTTCAGCGTGTACTTCCTTGCCACTGTTTTGTTGGTGAAACCTGACTTTTGTCCACAAAACTGCGCAGTGTAGACAAAGCCTTATTTAATACTCAATATTTCAAATGCCTTAGCTGTTTTTTCCTTCTATTCTGTAACTTTAATAAAAGGATTAAATGATTATTGGTGTATCAAGGCATAAGCAGGCTGATCTGTGTATACCAAATGCTGAATCATGTTTAAAACCGTTTAATGCTGGATAGGTTCCAGGTCACATTAACACTTTTGATTATTGGGTTCATATATTTTATTGCAATGAATACAACAGATTTTACAGCAAGATAACTAATGCCTCCAAGTTCTCTCTCCATAAACACACCATTTCTTTTGGCAGTTAAGATAACTGAAGCAAGAACTGAATAAATTTCAGTAGCCTGGTTTGTATTTACACTGCTCTGGCAATGTAAAGGGGCCCTAAAGTGAATACAGATATTTTTATCCAATGGAAGGCCACGCTACATTGCCAGGGGAAAGGGCCATAATGTAAATGAGATTCAGGCCCAAGGTGTCATCAATGGCTGAGATGCACTAAAAAGTGGTACCAGTATAATTTTGTTGGTTGGGAGTATAGTCATTTATCATTATCAATGTAGTTAAACCAGTATATGTCCTATTGTGAATATAGTCATACCAGTATAAAAGTGTCTTACACTGATCTAGTTAGTTCAAATTCTTGAACTAGACTAAGTTATTCTGATATAACTGAATCTGTACAATGGTGGTTTGCCATTTGGTATAGTTTAAAGTGGCAATTTTTTTTAGTACAGATAATTCTGAAAATGCAAAAAATATGTTATGAATCCTGATAACCTGTGAGATGTATGATGGTGTTTCCCTGAAGATCATACTGTATTTGTTGATTTGTATTTCTTTTGTGAATGATGCCATTTCTCCCCCTCCCTCTTATTATTGCAGGTGATTTTCAAAGCTAAGTCAAAGTACTCTCCAGAACTACTTAAATACCGGTAAGAACTGTGCAAACATTTCATGTAGCAAATATTTTTAAATGGTTAATGATGCTTTTGATGCCCACTTCTGCCAGTAGTTTAGGAATGGGCCTAACTTTCCAACATTTAATATCTGATTTTTTTTAAAGTACTTAGGAAGTTTTAATACGTTTACAAATCCTTGCCATGTAAATATCAGAAACAAAGCAATCATTACAACCATTGGCTTTTGTTTATTCAAGAATAGAGTAATCAGATCTTTCTGTTTAACTGGCTTTCATTTTCATATTTATACAACTGGAGATTTGAAAGAATCACATTTGAGTAGAAAGCATTCAGAATGGCTACTCTCTGATCAGTGGCTATTCCCTGACTAGTTCACTTCGAAGCTTTTTATATCTGGTAAGTTCAGCTGAATGCTCATCAATAGTTAGGGGGAAAGAGCATTCAACAGTCTGGCAACAGTTGTGGGAGCAGGGAGAGGATTAAGTCAGATGTTTTAGTAGGAGAAGGAAGAACGTTGAGAGGACAAGCAACCAGGGAGGATGGGTTCAATCTGGTGACTGAGTGGAGGGGGCAGATGGATGGGTTTCCAGCAATTTAGAGCAGCAAGGTGGTAAAGGCTGACTGATTATGTCAAGAGATATGGCTGGTGGTTGGTGGGCAGGAGGGGTGGTCATAGATTATAAAATGAAGGTGTATGTCAAAGAAGTTGAAAGAGAGCTTAATTGATTAATCTCCATTAAGGCAGAAGCCATAGGCCTCAATGAGGATTGCAGCCCACTGTTCTGACTTCTGTACAAGCAAAACAAGAGAGGCAGCCCCTGTCCTGAAGAGTTTAAAATGGCAATGCAGGCTGACTTGGCGGTACCTGGAACTAAAATCTCATAGATTGCAAAGCCAGAAGGGACGACTGGGATCATCTAGTCTGCCCTCCTGTATAACACAGACCATAGATGTCCCTGAATTAATTCCTCTTTAGACTAGAACTTGTTAGAATGGTACCAAATTTCAGAGCTAACTCTGTTGCTATATAGGTATTTCCCCATCATCTTGGTTACGTCTACATTGCAGGCTTCTTGCACAAAAGGTCTAGTACAAGAGCGTATTCACACTGCTATGTGTTTTTGCACTAGGGATGTGCTTTTGTGCAAGAGCATCCATGGCAGTGTGGACGCTCTCTTGCGCAAGAAAGCTCTGATGGCCATTTTAGCTATAGGGGTTTCTTGCACAAGAAACCCCTGTTGCCAGTCCACACTGCCTTCTTGCGCAAGAGCTCTTGTGCAAAAGGGCTTATTCCTCGTGGGGAGAGGAATAACTCTTGCACAAGAAGCCCTCTTTTCCAATGCTTTACTGTAAATTTACTTGTGCAAGAACGCGCGTGAAGTGTGTACACTCTACAAGATTTTTCCGCAAGAACACCCGTTCTTGCGCAAAAATCCTGGGCTGTGTCTAGACTGGCCAGTTTTTCTGGAAAATCAGCCGCTTTTCCAGAAAAACTTGCCAGCTGTCTACACTGGCCGCCTGAATTTCCGCAAGAACACTGACTTCCTACTGTAAGAAATCAGTGCTTCTTGCGGAAATACTATGCTGCTCCTGTTCAGGCAAAAGTCCATTTGCGCAAAACTTTTGTGCAAAAGGGCCAGTGTAGACAGCTCAGATTTGTTTTTCACAAAAAAGCCCCGATCGCAAAAATGGCGATCGGGGCTTTTTTGCGGAAAAGTGCGTCTAGATTGGCCGCGGATGGTTTTCTGAAAAAAGTGCTTTTGCGGAAATGTGTCCGTGCCAATCTAGACGCTCTGTTCCGAAAATGCTTTTAACGGAAAACTTTTCCGTTAAAAGCATTTCCGGAAAATCATGCCAGTCTAGACGTAACCCTGCCGTGTAGACGTAGCCCTTGTGTTTTAAACAAGAAGACAGTATTTTTGCAACTGCATAAACAAGGCAGCTGTGAGGGTAACTGTGTCCTCACAGCTTGTATTGACATAAATCAAGAAATGATATGATTTCAAGATAGGAAAAAGATCAATAAAACTCACTTTCACAGAGCACACATGTAAAGAAAACGTCCCCTCTGCTCTCCAATAGTATCAGACACTTGACAAAGGAGCTTATTGTTAAACCCATGCCAATCTATGCTTCTAATAAAGCTACCTAATGGTTCCTCTGGTTTGGGGCATTTGTTACAAACAGAACACTTAAGCCAAATTCACTTTTGAGTTCAGACTGTTACCAGCAGACTTCAGGCAATTTATAGTTTCTTGTGGAAAGCACATATGAAATTCGATAGTTTCACATGATTAAACCAGACAAAATTGGTGGTTTCAGTCAAAGTTTGCTATGAGTTTTTGGGTGCAAATGAACCCCAAAGCTCAAAGCAACACTCAAAGGACGTGCACAAATGGAAATAAAAATAACAGAAAACATTTGCATGGACCCTCCCCCAACAAAGCCACCAAATGTTACACAGCTCCAGTAATGTCCCATCCTCAAGATCAGGATTATGGACAATGGATTGATACTTAAGGACTACAAGTTAACAGGCTGGATCTTATAAATTCATAACATATGCATTGCAGGGTGGCTGGCCTTCTAAAGGGAGATAGGTCTCAGCTGTGATGGAGTTGATGTGCCTCCCCGGGGGAGAGAATGCATGTGAAGGGTGATTCTGTGACTAAACTAAACTGTGCCTTTGAGGCAGAAGAAAAGCTGAGGCTTTGGACAGCCAACAGGAGAGATTGTAGAGTGAAGCTACAGGGAAAGTGTGGTCCTGAGGAAGGAGTTGCTTGGAGCAGGGTAGAAAGAACCAGCTAGAAATTTAGTTTTTCCCTTTGGGGGAAAAGACAAAAGGGTAGCCTGGGCCTTGTGTCCTCCCCAGAGGACTAGGGAACGAAGAAGAGACAGTTCCTCCGGAAGGAGGGACTCTTCCCAGATTAAGGCTGGGTTTGAGGAGATTGTGTTGATTTTGTCACTGTTTTCTAAAAGCAGATACCAACAAGGGCTAGTTTTGGATTTATGAAAGCTTCTATGTGAGTTACTGAGAAATCAAGGGGGAAACTGAGGAAGGGCCCTGCAGCCATCATCCCTGGCCACAAGAGGGCCCATGAGAAGCAGCTGAGCTGTTACAGTACTGAAATCTTGCATCTGGAAATCCACAAGGGAAAAAGTCATGTTGTTTCTGGAATTTCTGGTTTATATTGCAGTCTACATAGATGATATGCCATGAAATTCAGAGCTTGGACTGGACCAGCATGGGTCAGTATAATATGGCAGCCCTCTTATTCATTGGCTTTTACTCACCAAAATTAAGGATCTAGCTGCTATGGTTGCTGAAATGCACTCAGTTCCTGTTTCTGAGGCTAACTGATGCAGCATGCCAGTCCACAGTTGCAGAGCCTGATACAGTACCTGTGAAAGGGGTAACCTGCCCCATTCATTTCAATAGTTGCTAATTTGCAGGCCCAGGGAGAATCCATTAATTGCTAGAACTGTTCAGCCTGCTGATGACTGAAATGCTTTGATTAGACTAAAGTTACTGGGCTCAGTACAGGGGTAATTGGGTGAAATGTAAAGATCCCTGGGGAGCAGGAGGTCAATCGAAATTATCAAAGAGTCCCTTCTGGACTTAAACGCCAAGAAATTATGTTATCCAATAACAATGCCACTTCTCAAATCATAAAAGAAAGGGGAGGGACGATCATTTTATAAAGGGCTGTACAAACTGTGAGTGACAGCTCATCTTATCTTCAGGATTGGATGGGTGTCGGGACAGTACCAATACTTTTGGCTGCCCCCAATCCAGTAGCCAAGTGCAGAAAGGCTAGCAGAGCTTGGAGCGTACCTCAGCTGCTCTGCCGGGGAGCCAGGTAAAAATGTCCAGCAGGGCATACAAACATCACTGCAGCACAAAAAGCCTCATACAGCACACAGGCATGGGAGTTTTCAGACCCAACTGAAAGGGAGCTAAGCCAAAGGAATATTCATGATCGCATTTGGAATGTCTGCACAATCTTTTGGGAATAGTATCTCGTGGGCAGAACTCAGAGCACTAGTCTCAAGGGAAATATTGTTCCTAATCTAAGATAGGAGAGCAAAGTACTTTGTGTTGGGGGTGAGGGAGTGTGTGTCATGCAGTAGGAAGTGGTAGGGGAAGAGAAGGAACAGGCATGCCCATCTCTTCAAAGCCTTTTGTGAGATGAATAAACTGTAAGCCATATAGCTGTAATCTCTGGAACAGAGAGCCTAATGCTTCAGACCAATTAATTTATGTGAAAAAGATAAAAGCTGCAGAACCAATGTGCCCCTGACATAATTTTGTGGGGCTACTCCAGAGCACTCTCCTTAGAAACATCTACAAGTTGGAAACCGATCTATAAATAGCATAAATGAAAATAGCCTATCCTTAAAGGTTCACAATGAGCACTATCTTTCTTTTGAGAAGTAATTTCCACTCCAGGCCACACAAAGACAGCATCGATGGAACTGTAACTGGAAACAATCCGATCGATTCATAAATATAAGTAGTGTCTTTAGGCTCTTTCAGTTCTCCCTAGTCTATATAAAAAGGCTCTCTGTGAAGCACCCTTTCTTTTCCAGTTACCAGCGCTGGCAAAATGGAGCAATAACTCATTTGGAAATGAGCTATCAGTGCTTTAGTTTTGTATCATGATCAGGGCTGCAGATTTGTCATGGTGGTTTTCTATGCAAAGTCACAGAGCAGGCAGGGTAAATTCAGCAAATGGTGCATGTTCAGGAGGAAGTGGTGGGTAAATTTGACAGGTATGAACTTTCAACTTCATTTCTTTCAATACAGGATATGTCACTTCTGCCCCCAGTGCCCTGCCAAAGGGTCACTGAACAGCCAGAGCAGCACCCTGGTCTCACAACCCCAATCCTGGCCTGGGGTGAAGGGAAGTTCCTGGTGTGGGGGGTGTTGGAGAGCAATCCACATCCCACACTCACCTTGCAATAGCAACCACTGTCCCAAGAGGTGCAGCTTGGCTCTTGGCTCCTGCTTTGAGCATTGTGACTTGGCATGCGGGGCCACAGCCCTGCTCCAGTTTGGCCTACGGACTCCTACCTCATGTCACAGGGTCAGGCAGCTGTGAGGCAGTGGCATAAGAATCCCATGCACCAGGTCATAATGCCAAGAGACAGTGAGTCGTGCAGGACAGGAAGAGCAAGCTCTGTGTGTTACTGCAGGCACTGACAAAGACACCTATGCAAAGTCACAAACAGAAATATCATGGTACCTGTGACATTTCTAATACCATAGGGAACCTGCAGCCATGATTCATAAATTATGCACTATTAACTTTTTGGGGCAGTATTTTTCACTGCTTTGTAGGGGGGGGGGTAAAACTTTTATTTAAAGACTGAGTTTAGATTGCTCAAATGACAACCTAAGAGTATATCCCAACCCCACACCAAACCTCGAAGAAGATCCTGTGCAATGTTCCCTCTAATTTTTTTCCCATCCATATGTGGAATAAATTTTATTATGTGCACCAAGGCAGGTGTGGATGCGCACCACTAGGAGAAACACATGCTGCCAGCTGTGAATGGCTTTGGGGGCTCTGTTAATCAGCTGGGCAGCATTTGAATTTCTCCTGGGTGGCTGCCCAAGTGCTTGGCTTACAGGGAATACTGACCTTTTTGGCTGCAAACTTGACTTACTTGCTTTTTTGTTGTCTTAGGTTAGTAACTGTTCTGAGAAGCTGATAATGCTGAAATAAGTAACCAGTAACAACTGCAACACTTTTGATTATTTTTTTAATTATGAGACTAATTGGGATCTTGGCTCTGCTACTGCATAAGAGAATAAAGGAATGTAAGGAGCATCTTTATCCTTCTGCATGGACTTTGCATTGTAATATTGGTGTTGAGGAGGGGGAGAAAAGGGAGAGCAAAACACCCATTGCCAAGTTGCTACTCCCTCTCCTGATCAGATGGCTGAGAAGTGGTGCAGCTCTAAGTCACAGTTCAGGCTTGCTCTGCTCTTTGAGCAGTGAAGTTACGGGCTGCTGTTCACTTGAAGCAGATTGAAAGGTGCCTAGCCAGCCCCAAGGTTTCATACTTAGAATTCTGAATGTCCCCTCCAAGAAGCTGCATGTGATAAAAGTTATTTGGGGGAGGAGAAGAGGGATTGGATAGCCTGCTGCCTCATAGCCTTTAGACTTTAAAAAGGGCTTCTACCTCTGACGTAAAATATGACTTTAAAAATGGGTAATTAGTGGGTCTACTTATAGCACTGAGTGCGTACAAGGCCCAGGCCTAGGCCTAAAGCACACACTTGGCCATTCCACCAACAGTGGCTTCCTCATGCATGCTGAGTCTGAATGGTCAGAGGGGTTCCTGTGATGTATGATGTACAGAGCCTAGCAAAGGAAAACACATCTGTTTAAAAGATATGTAAAGATCTGTGTAGATTACATTTGTTTTATACTTGCTTTATCCCTTACAAATAAGTAGACGGCTTGAATATCAGTTTATTCTGGATTTTTAAAAGCTGTGAAATCACTGGTAATCATCCTCCAGGCCACACAGAGCATTCTGAATCAGTTTGATAAGTTTGAAGTTTGGTAAGTGCTCTGTCTCAGCTGTGACAGCTTTGGCACAGGAACTGTATCTGCCCTTTGCTCTACGTGCAGCTTCAAGCACATTGCTGACACTTGCTAAACAGTAGTTCTAAAAGCCTGTTTTTCCCTCTCCAGGTTGCCTCTTTATCTGGTTTCTCTCTTCATCAGTCTCCTCTTCCTCTTGGTGAATTTAACCTGTGCAGTGTTGGGGAGAACAGAGAATTCAGAGAGGAAAGTCATTGTCTCTGTCCGGGTGGCAATTAATGACACATTATTTGTTCTGTGCGCCATCTCACTCTCCGTCTGTCTGTATAAGATTTCCAAGATGTCTTTAGCCAACATTTACTTGGAATCCAAGGTAAAGTACATTTTAGATATCATTTAAATCTCACTGAAGAATATTGTCAGCCAAAGGAGACAATTTAGTGGTATACAGCTCAGAGTTAAATTTCTTTGACTCTCTGCAACCAGAAAGCTATTAAACCCAAGAATTTCAACTCAGCCTTTCATCCTTCTAAAACATATCGATTGAATACCATGTAGTTTACCAATGTGCTTTCTGCTCTGCAGTGTTACTAAAGATGCCACAGCACTTTAAATAAAAGTAGGGGTTTGCAGAAGTTGTCATTAGCTAGACTTTATTACATGCCGCAGCTGTGTTTCAGTTGGCTGCTGCCCTTCACCCCAGACAGTTGCATTTCAGAGCTGCATGTAGTTGAAGAGCAGATTTGGGCTCCCTCAGCCTGTTAATTTACCAAAGTTTAAATCTTTAAGAAGGCAGGAATGGCCATAACAATAAATAGTAACACAAAGTAGGAACTGTCTTTCCTGAATGGTACATATCCTTCTGCCAGTGATAAGGCTGTATTTAAAAATACTTCATCTTTATAAAAATGGCTTAGTAGAAAAGGAGATACACTTTTAAGATCCTGCAGTAGGTATTCTTTAAAGATATAGTCTGTTATGCTGCTGCAAACAAATTTTGGCTATGCTAAATGGGCAGACTTACAGTGTAATGCTAGTGAAGCCAATACTGTACATATTTGGCATGAAGTCAAAATATGACATTCTGTAATGTTTATAAAAAGTGAAAGGGATTTACTTTCCCAAAGATCTCTTGACTTTTTGACTTGCACTAAGAGTTTAAGGCTGGAAGAAAGTGACTAGAGTTTAATATAAATATGCTAACATCTGCTTCATCATGAAGCTGCCAATACTGTAAATTTCAGTTACTATAAAGAAAATCTTGCAACAGAATTCTTGCCTGCTAGTTGGCCATCTAATTACTTTTCCTACTTAGTCAATCTGGATATAACATACAACTGAAAACCTATGTCTGATTGGTAGATTTCAAACTGCAACTGTGCTTTTCAGGTTTTTCATTTGCTGCCCAAGTGGCATGGCCAGTGAATTTGTTTTGCTGTCAGGGAAGCTTGTCCATCTCATGCATCATTTAAGCATGAGTTTTTTGTAATAGAGAGTATAAGATGGGGTAAATCCCTTCACTCACTTACTCCTCCCACTGGAAATTCAGTCTCCTCATACGAAGAACAACACTGAAATTAAAGTTGAGGTGATGGAAACATATAACATGCACACTAAGGCTATGTCTACACTACAAGGTTTTTGCGCAAAAACTGGCAGCGTGTCCACACCTCAAGCACATTTTTGCGCCAAAAAAAAAAAAAACCCCACAAAAAACCCCCAGTAAATTGACAGGACAAAGGACTTTTGCCGGTAGAGTTATTCCTCTCCCCACGAGGTATTTAGAGAGTTGGCACCTTTCCATTTGACCCTCACATGTGCTAGCTCCCTCTGTTCAAACATCATCCCATACTAAAGAAAGTGAATGACTAGAGTCTTACCTCTTCACGGATCCTTAGGCCTCTCATGAGGGCATGTAAACCTCTTACAGCTGATAGGGATAAGTAAACTTTATGGTCTCTGAGAAAGGATTCCCCTTCCCTTACTCCCCCTGTGTATCTTCCTAGCACCTAGCTACTTATACTGGATACTGCTCTGAGGATTTGGCTGTAGTGAACAAAACATTTTTATCGTGCCTTTTTATTTTCTGAGCTAGAAGTGATTAAAGCTACAGCCTATTTAAATACACTAAACTGCATTAAGCCCTCCATTCTGGCAAAAAAAAAAAAATCAACGAAAAATGCCAGCTGCTTTCTTCTGTGCTGGGGTGCGTGCACTGTGGAGAACTGAGCTGTGATGTCTGAGTCAGCAGCTCCTATCAGCTTCCTCCTTCGTTTCCATAACAACATAGCTGAGTCTCCCACACAGAGGGAGAATAGAGAAGTGCGTAACAACTGTTTCCTCTTTATAGCATTTCCTGTCATTTGCTATGGTCTTACCACAGCTTTCACCACTACATACTGTATTTCTGGTTTCAATTCACTTTTAAATATCTGAGTGTCTAAACTCAGAACAAGTGTCATTGCAAATCAGGCCTGCCAATATATTATGCTCCTGTTCACAGGGGTACTTCTAGGAGTATTTGCAACATTGTTTTAATCAGATGGTCAGGCATGCAGCTCTACAAAGCTGTGCACTCACACCCAGGACATCAAACAGGCTGAGTAGCAGTAGCAATACGGAGTGTCGGATGAATCGATGCCGTTGGTCATTTTGCTGTGAAGGAAGTGCTAATAGTTTTTCATAAATGGTGATAAAATTCCCAATTGTAGGAACTTGGACCAGGCTTCTTGTGTTGGAAGAAATATGGCTTGTGAAGGGGGATGATCAATGATGGGATAAGTGTATTCTGTCTCCAGGACAATTGTAAACTCTGCCATTGGCCAAGTTTATATATAGTATATTGAATTACCTCAGTTTAACCACATTATGAAATGGGGAAAAAAACAGCTAAAGCTTTCCTTTCTCTACTGATTCTTCCACCTCTCCCACTGCTCCCAGCTGCTCATGGTGTAGTTGCAGCAGAGAGGAAAATGAAGAGAGAACAGTGAGTCCAGTGACTGATATGAGATAAGCTTCTCCCCAAAAGAAAACAAAACCAGCAACAACCAAGCAAGGCCACTGCTTAAGAAGACTCTACTGGTCAGAGTGCCAGGGGAAACTCTGACGCAGAGAGCACATTCAGACTGTCACTGTTCGGAACACAAATTCCACCAGTCTCACAGAAGGCAGAAAAAAGTCAGTACTACATTGACATGACATTTATAAAAGTGTATCATCAGCACAACCAGGCAATGGAATGGGACAGCTTGAGGGAAAGCACTCCCACAGAGTAGTAATTCTCTGTACTTTCTGAGCCTAGAGCCTTTTCTTACAGAGGAACAAACTGAAGCACTGAAAGGCTAAGTAACTTTCCCAACATCTTGCAGTTTATCAGTGGCTGAGCTGGGAATTGCTCCCAGCCCACCTGAGCTGTTGGTCCCTGCTCTAACCACTGTACCATGCTGCATTCCTGTGCATAAAGAAAGCCTCCTTGTTCAGAGAGTCACAGTTATTTAGGGTCTCATGAAGTCATGCCCCTTCCATTTTGCTACAGCTGTATAGCTGAAGAGGCCCCTACAGAAATGTGGAGAATGAAATATTTCATGTGAAGGTTTGAAGCCCATTATAAGCTGGTGAAATGACATGATACATAAGTAATTGACTCTATTGTCCTATGCCTTTGATCCCACTGCTCACCTTTAGACTTTGTTACCCAGGCTAGAAATCTTGGAGTTATGCTTCTGAATGTGTGAACACTCCCGTTCCCCACACTATTGTAAAAAGGCCCATGATGAGGTGGACAGCTTCCAGCCCTGTCAGGCTCTGGACCCCATTTATATCACTACATGCCTCCACTGTGAGAGAGAGGGGGAGTCACATGAGATGGAAACAAGGTTTTTCCCTTCCCTAGAGAGGCTGAAAGCATTACGTCTGCTGATCCAGAGAGCTCAGGGCCTAACTTTGTTCTCTCTCATTTGGTTGTGTAAAAGGCTGCCCCTAGGCCATGCCCAAGAGTCCTGCTAGAGCATGGTAGGGCAAAAGGGCCTCCGCGGAACGAATCCAGCCTGCCAAGCGGGTGGTTCCGGCCCGCGGAGGCCCTGCTGCTCCCCTGCCCCCAGGCCAATCAGGGCCTTGGGGCGGGGGAGCGCAGGAAACCTCTTCCAGCCCTGCCAGGAGCACATGGCACTTTGAAGCACTGCGTGCTGCTCGCAGGGTGGGGAGGGGGGAAGAGCAGAGGCGGCTTTGCGTGCTCCCCCGCCCCCAGTCCCTGATTGGCCTGGGGGTTGGGGCACATGCCAAGCCTCTTCCAGGGATGGATGCCTAGTGGGAAGGGGGGGCAAAGGGGCTCCCCCACCCCCAGACCAATCATGGTCTGGGAGTGGGGTAGCCCCTCTCCTTCCTGTTTAGGCCCTGCCCCTTCCAGGGTGGCCTGGGGCTTCTTCAAAAAATTTTAAAGTGGCCCCCAGGCAAAAATAATTCCCACCCCTGTGTTACAGCCTCTTCCCCTCCACCTATTCTCTTGTCTGTACATATGCCCGTCTCCACGACAGAATTAACATTGATCCTTAGCTTAGTCCTGTCTGTGCCCAGGCCCTTATGAATTCTTAATCAGATCTTGTGTCAGTATCTGTGATGCCTATGGTTATAGTCTCTCTCACTCTCCACCCTCTGAATTTCTGAGTCTGCAGCATGCTGCAGTCAGGCTACTCTCAATTGTGTGTGTGGATCACACCATTCCCCTTCTTACTCGACCCATTTCCAAGTCCAGTTGAAGAGAGCTCTCCTGACTTCTGAAACTCTCCAGGGCCCCATTCCTATCTACATTCCCGGCCTCAAATGCACCTACTGTTGCACGCATTTATCCAATCCCTCAATCTTGGCTCACTGAGACACTTCTATTGATACTAAACTATAAATTGAGCAGCTCTGCAATGCGGGATGTGAATTTCTGTGTGCAATATATTTACCAATAATTATGACCAGATGTTTTGCACTTACTCAAGGAGGCTAATAAATGGGTAATCTATAGCTGTAAAATGTATAACATTGCATTATAGTCTCAGTTCGAGATCAGATATAGGAAGTTCTCAGTCTGGTGCAGTGTACTTGGAGGTTAATTTTTTGCAGGAGGATGGAAAGTGTCCAGTAGGTTTTATTCCCCACGTACAACTCTTTTGTTCTCATTTTAAGTACTTTAAGACCAGTACTTCCTGCAGTATTAGAGAGTCTTTGACTAGTAACTAATCATGCTGAGAGCTGGAACTGCCACTTCTTTCTGGGAAAAGATTCCCAGATTAAAACAAACAAACATTAAATTCTATCCAAGATTAATACACACTGAAGCAGAGATTACCAAGTCTGTGTAAAACAGTGTTTTTGCCATCATCAGACTTAAATACTAAAATATGTTTAACTCTCTTTTCTAGGGTTCATCTGTGTGTCAGGTGACAACTATTGGTGTGACTGTTATACTACTTTATACCTCAAGAGCCTGTTACAATTTATTCATCTTATCATTTTCCCAAACCAAGAAAGTCAATTCTTTTGATTATGATTGGTACAATGTATCAGATCAGGCAAGTATGAAGTTTACCGTGAACAAGGAAAACTGAGGTCCTGTATATTCAGAACCAGGGAGGCAGACAGAATTGCCAGGCCCTAGGGTTACCAGGTAGAGCCCACCAAAAAACCAGACACACTTGACCATGGGCGGGAGGGGAGAGGGACCAGCCGGAGCAGGGAAGGGGGGGGAGAAGCAGAGCTGGTGGGGGGGGATGGACATCCGGGGGCTGCAGGGCTAGCTGGGAGGAAGGGAGATGGGAAGCAGAGCTGGAGGGGGCCACGGGGCTGGCCGGGAGGAAAGGGGGGGGGCGGCTGGGAGGAAGGGGGACCGGGAAGCAGAGCTGGGGAGGGTCGTGGGCTGCGCGGCTGGACGGTAGGAGGGGGGGCTGGAGGAAAGGGGGCAGGAAGCAGAGCTGGTGGCGGGGGTGCAGCCACTGGCTGCAGCCGGAGTCCAAGGGGCTGCGCCCCTGGCAGGCACTCCCTTGAGTTGCTAGTAGAAGCTGGGCCAGAGTCTCCCAGCTGAGAAGCGAGGCCGTGATTGGCGCTGGGAGCCTCTGGTCACGTGCAGAAGCCGAGGGGCGGGGGGAGTGGCTGGGAGCCCCAGCCCCTATCCCCCCCCCGGCTTTTGCACGTGACCACAGGCTCCTAGCGCTAATCACGGCCCCGCCTCCCAATCACTCCCCTGCCTCCTCCAGGCTTCTGTCCGGTGCCCAGCCGGGAATTCAGAAAATACCGGACATTGCACATGTCTGGTATTTTCTGAATTTTTAACCGGACAGATGGTGCAAATACCGGACTGTCTGGTAGAAAACCAGACACCTGGCAACCCTACCAGGTCCCAGTGGGCAAGGTGGGGAGGGAGCAGGCTCCATGCTCCCGGAAGGGGCAGGGCCTCAGGGAGGAAGGGGTGGTGCAGCGGGGCGATGTCTCATCCAGGCCTCCTGCCCCAATTTAAAGGGCCCAGGGCTCTGGCCACTAACACAGCCACAGCAGCAGCAGTGGTGGCGGGGAGCCCCAGGTCCTTTTGAATTGCTGGGCCCTGCTCCCTCCCCCATCGTCAGACCTGCTCAGAACTACTGTAATAAAACCCCGTTGATATTTTAAACTAAAAAAATGCACCAAGTTTGTTCTCCAAGAAGATGAATTTTTCAATAAATAAAATGGGTAGGGAAAAATAATCCAAGTTATAGAAGAGCAAGCAGTCACAAACCCAATAACATTAAAAAAAAATCACACCTTACCTTCTGATTATTACACTCTATTTACATTTAGGTTTAAGGGCTAAAAAGGCAACTCCCCACTATTAAAACTAGGTGTGGGGGGATTTGTTTTCTTCTTTCCTCATTACTGAAAGGGCTATACTGAATAATTTGAACCATATTTGGGTAGCAAAGAAATAGGTGATTCTATTTACAGTTTAATCACATGAGCAAAATCCTGGATCCTCTGAAGTCAATGCCAACTTTCTCATTGACTTTAGTGGGGCCAACACCCCCACTCAATAAAATACAAGTGTTTTTCTTGCTCTATCAATAAAAGTGAGAATAGCTGCGGGTTCCCTTCATGTAGTCCTAGTGTTAACGTACGATCAGTCACATTTTAATTAACCAAAATGATAGCTAAGATTGAACGGTAGGGTTTTCAAACAGTGGTTTATTCAATTCCTGTTGAATTTCAATGGGAGTTGAATGCCTCACTCCTTTAAGTTCTTTTGAAAATCCCAATCTTTGATCTCAGATGTTTATATCATTTAAAAGTAAACAGGCTAATGCTCAGGTCCCAATACACGCGAGTGCAATTATATAGGATGCGCCGTATCCTACCTACATTCCTGGTCCATGTGCTTCTCCAAATCTGCCATGAGGTTACATGAGACATGACAACCTATGATGATGCCCCTCTTACATCAACTCTTCTGCATACCGGGGTCTGAATCATGGCTGGCACAATTAAAGTCTCACAATTCAAATTGGCAAATGACTGATTTTTCATTTTGAATTTAGCAAAATCTGACTAGCAATGCTTGGTGCCTTCATTTTTGGGTGCTCAATGGCTAAATAATATTTTGGAGCCCGAGACTGAGTCTCCCAACCCTGGCCGACAGATTCAGGCTAACAGGGTGTGTGCTGAACTGAAAAGTTGTAATTTGTGTATTTCTTCACTCTTGAAATAGCTTAGAAAGCAAGATACAGGACTATGTAGCACTTTAAAGACTAACAAGATGGTTTATTAGGTGATGAGCTCTCGTGGGCCAGACCCACTTCCTCAGATCAAATAGTGGAAGAAAATAGTCACAACCATATATACCAAAGGATACAATTAAAAAAAAAATGTCAGTATAGTATGTTGATCTTAATGGATTGTTCACTTTCAGTCCTTTGGGTACGGTGTCCATCTTCTTGCACTTGGATAGAAAGATGATGTCTGTCTGTATCTGTGCAAGTTTCTTCATATGGTTGATGGATTTCCATTCCAAACGGCTAAATGTAGTGTCTTGGATGTAGAATAGTGATAGAAATGTAGTCGTGTTAGTCTAGACTAACTATTCTACATGCAAGACACTACATTTAGCCGTTTGGAATGGAAATCCATCAACCATATGAAGAAACTTGCACAGATACAGACAGACATCATCTTTCTATCCAAGTGCAAGAAGATGGACAAAGTAAAATAGAATTTTATATCTTTCCAAAGGGATTTTTATTGTTAGGAACTTTGTATGGTTCCAAACAACTCTCTGTTTGTAACGCCTTTCCTTTTATACGCAGCTACTAGATGTGCCATCAGATTGCCTAATGCTTACATACATTTAGAAAGATTATTTTGTTTCTTAGACTCATTAAACTTACTTTCTCATTTCTGAACACACTCCTCTGATGTTTCAACAGGCAGATCTGAAGTGTCAGTTGGGAGATGCTGGGTACATCGTATTTGGTGTGATCCTCTTTATTTGGGAGCTGCTGCCCACTTCTTTGGTTGTGTACTTCTTCCGTGTTCGAAACCCTACAAAAGACCTGGTAAATAAAATCTTTTCCAGCCACAACCTTCAGATAATCTGTAAAGCTCAATTTACTGTCCGTTTTTACTTCTCTACATTTTAACTTATTTTGAAACTGTTCTCAGTAAAAATAATATGCTTTTAATCATCCAGACAGGCCACTTGCCCCTACCTGGTTGTTACTGTAGAAAAACTTACAATTATTTTTAAAAAGTGTTTGATTGAAGCTTGTTGACTAGCAACGTGCTTTTATCATAACACTCAAACTTCAGGGACAATGACAAAGCCAAGATTTACAAGAATGGAACAGAAGTGGGGTGGATCAGGACACTGCTTTCTGCAGCTTCCTTTGGCTGGGAACAGTTACAGGCTGGGGACGAACTGGCTAAGCAGCAGTTTGGCAAAGGACCCGGGGATTACAATAGACGAGAAGCTGGATGAGAGTCAACAGTGTGCCCTTGTAGCCAAGAAGGCTAATGGCATTTTAGGGTCTCGTGTCACCCTTTAATTGGGTATAGTTACACAGGAATAGATGTGTCAGTTGAGGGGCAGCTGATTGGAGAAGCTGTGCCAAAGATAGGAGAGTGAATTTCAGGACATTGGGAGGTTGAACCAGGACTGGTCATTTGTCCAAAGTTTCTACAGCTCTCCAAACACTCTCCTGGGAATTCCTTGTTTTCCCAACCTTATTTTCCCATTGTGCACCCCTTCCTCTGCCTGCCAGTTCCAAACTGCTCTGTTATTGCGAGGGCTGGCTATGGTGAAGAGGAATTGATACTGAGCCTAGAGCAGACACACACAGGGCAGTAAGGCTGGCAGCATGAGCATCTCTACTCATTGGAAATAGAGGTTTGGTAGGTTTGATTGAAGGAATGGAGAAAGCAGAATGAAGTGAGAGATGGGGGGAAAATACTTTAACAGACTTCTTTCATACCCATGGGCTGAGAGCTTTTGATGAGGATGTCTCTTCAGTGCTATGCTTTAAAAAAATGAACAGGTGGCATCTCTGACATTCTGATACAAGTTGGTGAAATTTTCACTGATGGTTTCTCTCCCCATAGTCAAATCCAGGAATGGTACCAAGCCATGGATTCGGTCCAAGATCCTATTTCTTTGACAACCCTCGGAGATATGACAGTGATGATGATCTGGCCTGGAATATTTCACCACAAGGCATACAGGGCAGGTGAGGTATGGGTATAGTTATAGAAGGAAGAAATGCGCTGGGAACTGTAAAATGTTCTCCAAGAAAGGCTGGGTTATCCAGCACTTCCCCAATTGGAAAGCTCTTCAAAGTGGCATTTCTGATCTTCACTGAAAGCTCAGTTTATAGTCCAGTTTCTGAGGGGCCAGGCTCCAGGTGGTTCCTCAGAAGTGGCAACATGTCCCTGCTGCTTGTAGGCTGAGGAACAGCTAAGAACATCTATGCACTGGCCCTGCTCTGCCCTGAGGGCTGGCTCTCCAGCTTCCATTGGCCAGGAATCACAGCCAATGGGAGCTGCGGGACAGCTACCTGCAGGCTGAGGTACCAAGTGGTGCCACCTCACTGTGCCTCTGCCTTGGAGCAGCAAGGATGTCACTGCTAGCAGGGAGCTGCCTCAGTTGAGTGCACCCCAGAACTTCTCTTGCCTCAAACGCCCATCTACACCCAAACTTCCTCCGTGTACTCGTACCCTCCATTTCTCCAACATGCCGATAAAGTTTTTAATGTATTTATTTTATCATGATTCTGTAATCAAATTCACATATGATACTTCGGGGTGGGGTAAAAAAACTCAGAGCTCAGTAGGGAGATGTGATAGGGAACAAACATGCATTTCTGTGTGAGTGTAAGGCTGGGGGACAACCACAACAGAATGATTTAATAGCTATAAAAGAAGGTGCTTGCCCTTTAAAAGGGCAGGACCAGGTCAGTTCTTTCAGTTTTAAGTTCAGCCCTTTCACAGACAAAAGTTCTCATAGTCCAGGTGCCATTAGGGCTCCAAACCTGAGGAGCAGACATGCTGGGAAAGGAAATGGTATAAAGGGAAATCCCTTTTGCATGAGCAGGGTATGGCTTCAGCATTTAGGGAGGCTGATCTGAGTGCTGGAAACGCCTCCAGCAGCTGGACTGCAGCCCCATTCCCTGTCCTGAGGCCTTCTCCTGCTCAGCCTCCTTTTTGGCTTGCTCTCCCAAACCTCCCTCTCCCCCCCACATCTGCTGCTTTCTGAGTCACTCCAGCCCCCCAAATCCCTCACTCCCTGCCAAGTCCCTTCTCTGTTCTATCCCTCCCCCCCTTACAACCTACTGCTTACCAGAAACACTCAGGACTAGATGGGTGGGGAGTCCTGGCCACACCAGTTGGTATTGATTAGTGGCTGCCTAGCTTAGCTGCACCAGCCCTGAGGCTATCACAGTGCCACTAACTGAGTGATTCAGCCCTGCAGCAGCTTGGATGGGAGAAATTGTCAGGGTAGGACCAGGAGTGAGGGGTTTGGGATGTAGGAGGGGGTACAAGCCTGGCACAGCACATTGGGGTACAGGTGAGGGTATGGGGTGCAGGCTCCAGAAGGGTGTTTGGATGCAGGAGGGGTTCCTGCTTAGGGCTGTGGTGCAGGAGGAGGCTTAGGGAGCAGGCTCTGCCCATGTGGTGCTTGCCTCAGGCAGTTCCCAGATGGCAGTGCAGATTTTCAGCAGCGCAGTCAGTGGTACTAATCAGAGCTGCCAGGGTCCTTTTCAACCAGATGTTTCAGTCGGCAACTGGACATCTGGCAACCCTAGACACACCAAGTGGCAAGCATCCTGGCGGAAGGGCAATGCAGAGATGGGAAGAGGCAGAACATGTATGGGCTCCTGGAGTAAAAGCAGGAAGGGATCTTCAGATGGAGTGCAGGTTGGGTCACTGCACTGATGCCCTTTTCCTAGTGTATGGAGAAACCTAAAGGGAGCAAGTGCTGCTTATGGGCATCTCACCTGAGGAGACCTGGAAAACTGAGGGGAAGACTCTTTAGCAAGGAGAGAAGTGGGCATGAGGCTTTATGAACTGAGTTGGTGAGATGAAGCTCCTAGATAAGCCTTATTTTGTATTTGTGATTGTATTACATCAGGTGCAAGAGGGGGACTTTCCTATGAAACTTTAGTCAGGGCTGTCCCTAGGGGGTCACAGGGTCCAGAGCAAAACACCCTCATCCCAGTGCTCAGGTGCAGAGTCCCTCTGCCCTGTGACCCCACTCCACCCCTTCCCCAAACCCCACCCCTGCTTCACCCCCTCCTGCCACATTGCACCCAATGCCCAAAGACCCCTCCCCAAGTGACACAAGCCAGGGGATTATGGGGGGGAAGGCGTTTCAGCCCCCCCTCACCACAGCAGTGGGAGCCAGAGCAACCCAGCAGCCTGCTCACCTCTACCCCATCACCCATTTCCTAGCCTGATGCACTTCGCTTTACTGGGGTGATGAGAAGCTGGGGTTGGGGCCACAGTGCTCCACTTTCTGCCACCAGGGTGAAACTGAGCACAGGTGCTCTGAGATGGCAAGGGAGTGGAGCAGGCTGCCAGGTGCCTCTGACTCCTGCCACTGCAATGAGTGTGAGGGGGTCTGATCTTTGCTGCTGCCCCACACCAAGCCCTGCAGGCAATCCCCCAGGGCTGACCTAGGTCCTGCGGATCCTTCCATAGAACAGTTGAGGTGCCCATCACAGGGGCTCCCAAAGTGTGGGGCCTGTGGCAGCTGCACCAAACCATCCTAGGGAAGGGCCGGCTCTGACTTCAGTCAGAACTAGATTTAGATCCAGGGAGTGTCCTTTCACACTGCTTGTGAAACACAGGAATTCTATACATTTGAGATCTACCACGAGTCAGCACCTTATTTTAAAAGATATTATCGGAGGAATAAGAACACCATGAAATATCCTTAAAAAGAAGGCTCCCAGTAACCTCTTCCCACCATCCAAAACCCAGTTCTTGTTTCTTGGCATAGAAAAACAAACTTGGTTGAATTGGGTGCAGCTTTCTCTTTAAGGTCAGGGGACTGGACTTGATGACCTCTCGAGATCCTGTCTAGTTCTAGTGTTCTATGATAGTTCAACAAAAACTTGCCTGTTGGCAGCTGCCACATTGAGTTGGTATCTTTGCATTTGGGGGAAGTCTACACAGCCTTCCGCAAACCATAGAGTGCTTGGAGATCACACCCATATTGCCACTGGTGGCAGAGTGGTCTGGGATCTCTGATTGCCCGGAGAACCAGGAGGAAAAAACTGATTCCAAAGGCTTGTTGGGGAATACCACCCAAAGAACATCTCAAGTGTTTGAAACTGCTTACAGACAGAACATATAGTATCCTAGCCAAGCTCACAGTCACTGACCATATTGTGTGTGGATACAAAATGGCTGTCTACACTGGCGCAATCTTACGCAAAAGTGGCCACTCTTGCGCAAAAACTTGCTGCCTGTCTACACTGGCCGCGTGTTCTTGCGCAAGTAAACTGATGTGCTAATGTATGAAATCAGGGCTTCTTGCACCAGAACTCTGATGCTCCCGCTCAGGAATAAGCCCTTTTGTGCAACTGTTCTTGCACAAAAGGCCAGTGTAGACAGGCAACATGAATTTCTTGCGCAAGAAAGCCCGATGGTTAAAATGGCCATGACAGCTTTCTTGCGCAAGAGAGCACCCACACTAGCATGGATGCTCTTGCGCAAAAGCACATGCCAGTGTAGACGCTTTCTTGCACAACTACTTTAACACAAGAACTCTTGCACTAAAGAGCTTTTGCGCAAGATCACGCCAGTGTAGACGTAGCCAATATGTTTAGTTCTTACAATGCTACTAGCTGATTCCAAGGTGTTAGGAGACAGAAATTTAAGCAGGCTAGACATACTACTGTCCAATATCCTTGAATACCTCAAAACCTGGGGGAGGAGGGGAGGGTAAGTAAAGCCCTCCTGTGGTAAAATTCTTAAGTCATTAGTAAACTAGGCAGGAGTTCAACTGGTAGCCTAGAGGTGAAAGTCTCTAATTCAGGACTAATTCCTTGGGTCCACATTACTGCTGTACATGGATGCATACCTAAATAGCTGATTTAGATTTAAGCATAAAGTATCCTGTCTACTAACAGCTTCTTTAGAATGTATGTAAACTATATTTATGAAGTTATATTCTGTCCCATTTAAATAAATGAGGTGTACAGAGAATCACGGCATCATAAATTCTTGTATTTTGTTTTTTAGTTTCTCTCCAGAGTACTATGATTGGGGACATCAAAACAACAGTTTCATGGCTTACATAGGATCGCTGCAGCCAGAGTCAACAATGAACACAGAACGGCCAAGCCCTATATAGCTCCAATCAATGACAGTATTAAGACATTCTATATTCTGAAAAACATAAAAAACAAAAACATAAAAAATATTCTGAAAAACAAAGTTTAGCCATTTTCCTTCATTTGTTGGTTTTTAGGGGCACTGTTCTTGTGCAAGGAATAAGAGATCTTTGCCACAGGATTCTCGTAATTTGAGAAAAAGTCTAGATTAAATAATGGTTTAATGTCATGAAGCCACATTTTAATTACATTGTTTTAAAGACTTGGTATTTTAGACTGATCCTACATGTGCTTAATTTTATGCACTAAAATACATATATTGCAGAATAAGGGCCGTAGTGGACATAATGTATTCACTGTATCTGTTATTTAAATCTCAGAAAGGTAGCTTTGTTAGTCTGTAACTTTAAAATCAATTAGTAGTCCTGTGGAACCTTAAAGACTAACAAATATATAGGATCATGAGCTTTTGTGGGTAAAACCCTCTTCCATCAGATGAATTGTTCACGTTTTACCCATGAAAGCTCATGATCCTATACATTTGTTATTTGAGAGAGAGAGATTTACAGAAACTAAACAATGTTGTAACATACTGGAAATTCTTTGAGACTTTTAGTGTATATGACCAAGACTTTTTAAAATGCACATGTCACTTTATAAAATATACCATACCATTTATAATGTAATCTTCCCAGTTCCTTGTAATGTACGTTTCAATTTGTCTGAAGGTCTGCACGCGCCAGACAGCAATACAGATCAAGTTGAGCTCTTTGTTGGGTCTCCCCAGACTTTTGCCAAAGCAATCCCTCTATTTTCGGTTTCATCTCCACAGACGTTGGTGGATGGAGGACCCATAAAACAATTATTTTGGAGAAAGGCTGCATACTTTAAGACAATAATCTGGAATGCACAGTCTTCTGTCAACTTTCCAAACACATCATTTGCCATATTATGTAATGCACAGTGAAGAACAGTATTTGCTGCAATAACATAGCAACAATTTTCAAAAGTGCTGCCATGTAAAAGAACAGTTACTTACCTGTAACTGTTGTTCTTTGAGATGTGTTGCTTATGTCCATTTGAATCAGGTATGCGCACCGTATGTACCGCGTCTTCCGGAGCGTTTTCCCTAGCGGTACCCGTAGTGCCAGCAGGGTGCCCCTTGGAGTGGTGCCACCATGGCAGAACGTAAGTACCCCTGCCAGCGCTCCCCCACCTCAGTTCCTTCTTGCCGAATGCTCCGACGAAGGGGGGGGGGGGGAATCAAATGGACATGAGCAACACATCTTGAAGAACAACAGTTACAGGTAAGTAACCATTCTTTTCTTCTACAAGTGGTTGCTCATGTCCATTTGAATCAGGTGACTTCCAAGCCAACCCCACTTACGGAGAAGGGGTCGGAGCACCCAGAAAGAGAAGTCCACGAAAGCTGAACAACCCAAACATATTTATTCAAGTTACAGAACACAGAGAACTGTTGAATAAAAGTGCAATGTGGTATAGAGAAAAAAACTAACATTTACAACACAGAGTTGAGAACCGCAGAACCCAAACCTGCGTCCTCCCTGGACTACTGTGTCAGCAAAGTGCACTGCAAAGGTATGCACTGACAACCACGTGGCCGCCCTGCAGATTTCAGTAATTGGAACCTGCGCCCCAAAAGCTACAGCGGATGCCTGTGCCGTGGTGGAATGTGATGTAACCCGGGGCGGGACCTTCCCGGTCAGGACATAACACTCCCTGATACACCCTGCGACCCAATTGGACAACCTCTGGGTCAAGATAGGGAGCCCTTTCATTTTATCCAAGAAAGCAACAAAGAGTTGCGTGGGCTTACGAAAGGGTTTCGATCTAGCGACATAAAAGGCTAACGCTCACCTAGCATCTAGGGAGTGGAGCACTTGCTCCCTAGGAGAGGCATGGGGCTTTGGAAAGAAAACCAGGAGATAAATTTCTTGGGACAGATGGAACGGTGACACCACCTTGGGAAGAAAGGCTGGGTGAGGGCGGAGCCTCACATTATTTTCTGAGAACACTAGGTAGGGCCGGTTTACAGTTAGCGCCCTCAGCTCAGAGACCCTGCGAGCCGACCTAATGGCTACAATGAACACAACCTTCATAGAGAGGTGCTTCAAAGAGCACGTGGCCAGCGGCTTAAAGAGGGGTGACACAAGTCTAGACAACACAAGGTTAAGGTCCCATGTGGGGAGAGAGAGTCTAACGTAGGAGTACAACTTATCCAAACCCTTAAGGAACCTTTTGACCTCAGGGTCAGAGAATAGAAAGACTCCTGCCAATCCAACATGGAAGGCGGAGAGTGATGCCACATGGACTTTGATAGAAGAGGTAGAGAGGCCACTGGACCTGAGTTCACAAAGGTAGTCCAGAATGGACAGGACAGGTGCACAGGAGGGTGCACTCCTCTTCTGGATGCCCAAGATGAGAACCGCCTCCACTTGGCTGCGTAGGAGATGGTAGATTTCAGGATCCCGACCAAAGGAAGGAAAGAGAGTAGTATGATACACACCTTGAACTTCCAAAAAGCAGATTTTGACTCTCTCAGAGATCTGATGGGCAGAATCCCCTGGGATGCTAACATGAAGGGGAAAGGAGTCCAGGACAGCTGGCAGTATTTTAAAGAAGCCTTAATGAAGACATAGAAAGAAACCATCCCGACGAGTAGCAAGAGAGGCAAACATGGTAGGAGACTGGATTGGCTTACAGGGGAAATCCTTGGTGAACTTAAGCACAAAAAGGAAGCATAAAAAAAGTGGAAACTTGGACAAAAAACCAGGGAGGAGTTTAAATGTACAGCTCAGGAATGCCGGGGGATTATCAGGAAGGCGAAAGCGCAAATGGAATTGCGACTGGCTAAGCATGTGAATGATAACAAGAAAGGTTTCTACAGGCATGTTAACAAGAAGAAGGTGATCAGAGAGGGTGTGCAGCCCCTAATAGATAAAGGAGGTAACCTAGTGACAGATGATGTAGGGAAAGCTGAAGTACTCAATGCTTTCTTTGCCTCTGTATTCACGGACAAGGTCGGCTCCTGGACTTCTGAGCTAAGTGACACAAGATGGGATGAAGATGGACAGCCCATGGTGGGTAAAGAACAGGTTAGGAACTATTTAGAAAAGCTAAACGTACACAAATCCATGGGTCCGGACTTAATGCATCCGAGGGTGCTGAGGGAGTTGGCAACTGTCATTGAGGAGCCTTTGGCTATTTTTGAAAAGTCGTGGAGATTGGGAGAAATCCCGGATGATTGGAAAAAGGCAAATGTAGTGCCCATCTTCAAAAAAGGGAAGAAGGACGATCCAAGGAACTATAGGCCGGTCAGTCTTATCTCGGTTCCTGGAAAAATCATGGAAGGGATCCTTAAGGAATCCATTTTGAGACACTTGGATAAGAGGAAAGTGATTAGGAATAGTCAGCATGGATTCACAAAGGGCAAGTCGTGCCTGACCAATCTGATTAGCTTCTATGATGAGGTAACTGGCTTGGTGGACATGGGAAAGTCAGTGGATGTTATATACCTTGACTTTAGCAAGGCTTTTGATACGGTCTCCCACAATATCCTTGCCAGCAAGTTAAGGGAATGTGGATTGGATAAATGGACGGTAAGATGGATAGAAAGATGACTAGAAGGCCGGGCCCAGCGGGTAGTGATCAATAGCTCGATGTCAGGATGGCGGTCAGTTTCTAGCGGAGTACCCCAAGGTTCGGTTCTAGGACCAGTTTTGTTCAATATCTTTATTAATGACCTGGATGAGGGGATGGAGTGCACCCTCAGCAAGTTTGCGGATGACACTAAGCTAGGGGGAGAAGTAGATACGCTGGAGGGCAGAGATAGGGTCCAGAGTGACTTAGACAAATTGGAGGATTGGGCTGCAAGAAATCTGATGAGGTTCAACAAGGACAAATGTAGAGTCCTGCACTTGGGACGGAAGAATCCCAAGCATAGTTACAAGCTGGGGACCAACTAGTTAAGTAGTAGTTCTGCAGAAAAGGACCTGGGGGTTACAGTGGATGAGAAGCTGGATATGAGTCAACAGTGCGCCCTTCTAGCCAAGAAGGCTAATGGCATATTAGGTTGCATTAAGAGGAGCATTGCCAGCAGATCCAAAGATGTCATTATTCCCCTTTATTCGGCGTTGGTAAGGACACATCTGGAGTATTGTGTCCAGTTCTGGGCCCCCCCCACTACAAAAAAGATGCGGACGCATTGGAGAGGGTCCAGCGGAGGGCAACCAAAATGATTAGGGGGCTGGAGATTATGACTTATGAGGAGAGGCTGAGGGAGTTGGGTCTGTTTAGTCTGCAGAAGCGAAGAGTGAGGGGGGATTTGATAGCAGCCTTCAACTTCCTGAAGGGAGGTTCCAAAGAGGATGGAGAAAGACTGTTCTCAGTAGTGACAGATGGCAGAACAAGGAGCAATGGTCTCAAGTTGTGGTGGGAGAGGTCCAGGTTGGATATTAGGAAAAACTATTTCACTAGGAGGGTGGTGAAGCACTGGAATGGGTTATCTAGGGAAGTAGTGGAGTCTCCATCCCTAGAGGTGTTTAAGTCTCGGCTTGACAAAGCCCTGGCCGGGTTGATTTAGATGGGATTGGTCCTGCCTAGAGCAGGGGGCTGGACTTGATGACCTTCTGAGATCTCTTCCAGTTCTAGATTCTATGATAAGGGGATGGGTTGATGAGAGAATATGATCTTGGTAACTAATTGACCATTCATTTTCAGTGGGAAATATGTCAATGAAGGGATGATAGGAGTTACTATAGAGAATTTCTGGGTGTCTGGCTGGTGAGTCTTGCCCACATGCTCAGGGTTTAGCTGATCGCCATATTTAGGGTCGGGAAGGAATTTTTCTCCAGGGTAGATTGGCAGAGACCCTGGAGGTTTTTCGCCTTCCTCTGTAGCATGGGGCGCAGATCACAGCTGTAGGACTCTCTGCATCTTGGGACCTTCAAAGTATTTGAAGGCTTCAATATCGGAGATATAGGTGAGAGGATTATTCTAAGAGGGGTGGGTGAGATTCTGTGGCCTGCACTGTGCAGGGGGCCAGACTAGATGATCATAATGGTCCCTTCTGACCTTAAAGTCTATGAATGAATCTATGGATGAGTTATTTTCTACTGTGGATAAAACTGCAGAGGCCACCATAGCATCCGAAGCCCACCTCCTACTTATGGCATAATAACACGCAAAAGTTACACTAGACACCCAGGTAGCCGCGCGACAGATGTCCGCAAGGGGAACTCCCCTTGCGAAAGCCGTGGAGGTTGCTACTGCTCGCGTAGAGTGAGCCCGAGGTAAAGAAGGAAGAGGTTTGTTCCGAATCGAATGGCAATTTGTAATACAAAGAGTAATCAGTTTGGCAATGCACTGAGTGGGAAGTGCCTTGCCCTTGGATATCTGTGCCGTTGATACAAACAGCCTGTCGGTGCACGGCCATTGGCGGGTTCTATCTATATAGAAAGAAAGTGCACGTCGGACATCGAGTGTGTGGAAAAGAGCGTCCTTACTTGAAGAGTGAGGCTTAGGGTAAAAAGCTGAGAGGACAATAGGCTCGTTAATGTGAAAGGGAGAGCAGACTTTGGGGATAAAGGCCAGGTGTAATTGTAGCCTTACCGTGTCTTTAGAAAAAAACCGTGAAAGGAGGGCTTGCCATTCAACACCCCCAGTTCACTCACCCTTCTCGCTGATGTAATTGCGAGTAGAAAGACCATTTTCATGGTTAGCATATGTAAGGAAACCGACGCTAAAGGCTCAAAGGGAGGGTACATAATGGTATCCAACACTAGGTCGAGATTCCAAGAAGGGGGAGGCGCCCTTCGTGGTGGGTATAAATTCATGAGCCCCTTTAAAAACCTCTTTGTAATTTGATGAGAGAAGAGCGAAAACCCTCTACTGGATGGTGGAAGGCACTAATAGCTGCTAAGTGCACCTTTAAAGATGATAGTGCAAGTCCCGAATTTCGTAGATGAAGGATGTAGTCAAAAACCTGATGCAGAGGAGATGAAAGAGGCTGTATGTTATTCTGAAGGTGCCACTTAGAAAATCTCTGCCATTTCGCAAGGTAAGTATTCCATGTAGATTCTTTCCTGCTATGTAGAAGTATCACTTTGACCCGTTCAGAGCACAGGTTTTCGTCTCCTTTTAATCACTCAGGAGCCATGCCGTCAGATGTAACGCCTCGAGTCTGGGATGTAACAGCGAGCCTCGTTCCTGAGAAAGAAGATCTTGGTGGAGAGGAAGGGGATATGGTGGCTGTATCAACATTTTGTGTAAAAATGGATACCAGGCTTGTCTGGGCCAGGCTGGTGCTAGCAAAATGACAGTCGCCGCCTCTGCTCTGATTTTTTCCAGTGTTCTGGAGATGAGGGCCGTGGGGGGAAAGGCATACAGAAGTGCCTTCTTCCATCTGACCAGAAGCGCATTGCCGAGGGAGCCCTTGCCGAGCCCTGCTCTGGAGTAGTATAGGCGACACTTCTTGTTGTTGGTCGTTGCGAAGAGGTTTACTAGGGGCATACCCCATTTACGAAATATCGCATGAACTACATCTGCCCTTATTTCCCACTCGTGGTCCGTGGGAAAGCGTCTGCTGAGGGAATCCGCAATTACATTGGCGGTGCCAGGTGAGTATGATGCTATTATGGTTACGTTGTTCTGTATGCACCAATTCCAACACCGCACCGCCTCGGCGCATAGGGAGCGTGATTGTGCTCCTCCCTGCCTGTTCACATAATACATTGCTGCTACATTGTCCGTCAGTATCCTTACTGTAAGACCTTTGATATGCGGGAGAAAATGTTTGCATAAATAGAAAATTGCCCGGAGCTCTAATCAATTGATGTGAAGGTGCCTCTCGTTGAGAGACCATTTGCCTTGGGTTCATTCGTTGCCCATGTGGGCACCCCAGCCGATGAGCGAGGCATCCGATGTTATCTGTACCGATGGTTGTTGTCGGTGGAATGGAACTCCCAACAAAAGATTTCGTGCTTTCGTCCACCAACGCAGAGATCTTTGAACATGTGAAGGTAGCCATACTGCCTTGTGAATGTTGTGCCTCACGGGAACATAAACCGTGGACAACCAGTGCTGGAGGTTTCTCAGATGAAGCCGCGCATGAGGAACTACAACGGTGGCAGCCGCCATGTGTCCCAGGAGACGGAGGTAATTGTGAACCGAGACACTCACATTCCCATTGAGTATGGTAACGAGATCTTTGATTGCCTGAAACCTTTCCTGTGGTAAGTATGCCCTTGCCGTGCGAGAATCAAGGTTTGCCCCCTATAAACTTTATAGTTTGCGTCGGAGTAAGTGTTGACTTTTGCTTGTTCAGGAGAAGACCAAGGGATTCGAATGTTTGTTCGACCGTCGCCACCATCTGTGACGCCTCTTGCTCCATGGAACCTTTTATTAAGCAATCGTCCAGGTACGGGTATATTATCACCTGTAGCCGACGCAGATGAGCTGCTACGACAGCAAGGGTCTTCGAGAAAGCTCTGGGTGCTGAAGCGAGACCGAACGGCAGAATCCGATACTGAAAATGATTGTCGCTTATCACAAATCGTAGAAAACGTCTGTGAGCGGGATGTATTGCAATGTGAAAGTACGCGTTTTGTAAATCGAGAGCAGCGAACCAATCATTGTAATCGAGGGACGGGATTATTGAATTCAGGGTCACCATTTTGAAGCGCTGCCTGCGGAGATAATTTAGGTGGTGTAGATCGAGAATGGGTCCCCCCGTTTTCTTTTCCGTTAGGAAGTATCTCGAATAAAACCCTCTTCCCTTAAACTGATCTGGGACCCTCTCTATCGCTCCGATGGCAAGGAGACTATGAGCTTCCTGTCGCAGGAGATCTTCATGAGATGGGTCCTTGAAAAGGGACGGGGAAGGCAGGGTGGTGGGGGGGATGGAAGTGAAGGGAATGGTGAAGCCTACCTTTATGACTTCCAGTACCCATTTGTCCGATGTTATTTTGACCCATTGGTGATAGTAGGGTAGTAAGCGATGGTGGAAATTGGGATTTGTGTGCGCAACAACAATTGGCAGAGTTCGCTTGCCCTCGATAAAGAAGTCAAACTTGCTGTTTTGAGGCGGATGTGCCCGACACTCTAGGCGGTGGTGGACGCCTTCACTGAGGCCGCTGTCTAGGCCGGGACTGGTCAAACGGGCGATTTTGTTGTCTACGAGACTGGTCATTGTACCATCTTTGATACGGGAAGTAACGACGACAACGGAATGGTGGGACATACATTCCCACCGTATGGAGTGTTGTTCTTGAATCTTTGCCAGTATGAAGTACCTCGTTGGTCTTTTCCGCAAACAATTTTACCCTGTCACACGGGAGGTCCTCAACCTTGCCGGCATCGCGTCCTTACATTGCGCACACCGTTTAAACCCCGGTGAGCCGGGCATGATATTAACAACTTAACTATATACAAGTAATCTAATAAACTAAGAACAATATGTATAAACTTTTTTTTTTTTGAAGAAAACTAACAATTGAACTGCTAACTAATTAAAGGTACTAGATTTTAAATCTCTGTAATTTTTTTTTTGTACGGCTTTTTCACTGAGGAGATAAACGGCGCTCCGCCAGCAACCACAGGCGGTTGAGAGGAACTGACGAGGGGGTGGGCCGGACCGCGAGATGTTGCAAAGGCGCGAACGCCGCACGCTGCTCTCAGGCATACGCGGTCCGGCCCAGCTATGGCTCTGGAAATCTCCGACTAGCAGCGCCGGGTCGGGACCCGACACCTTGAGTGGAGCACCCATGGGGACCACTCGAAGAAGAAACATTTCATAGCACCAGACATCTCTATTTTGTACTGTACATGGTGGCCTATAAATGGACCCCACCATTTCACCTGAAAGTAGTCTTTTCATACCACAGTCAATATGGCATCATGCATTGCCGTAGATTTTGTGAAGCAACATAGGGAAGCCCACTGTGTATCCGTTTACTAGAACAAGGAATATGATACCTACAGTAATCTTCAATAGAAAACTATGTATAAGCACAGGGATGAGATAAAACACTGAGCATATCTGGCAGATCTGAAAACTCCTTCACCAGCCATGTCTGCACAAAAGTCCAATGGATGAATTTGGTGTAAATTCTGTCTGAAGATGTAATGACATTTTTAAAATAAATGCATGAAGCTTCAAAGGGACTGAAATCAAAGATCACTGGAAACTTCAATCATGCTTGAGAAAATGGTTCTCTTGTATAAAGCATAGCGATGCACCACCAAGTTTATATCCTACTGTGAAGAAAGAAACTTTGCGAAGTAGTTTTTGAAGTACCTCAGATGGTCCTTTGCTAACAGGTCAAATTATTTCTAGTTTAAATATAAACACTTTATTATTTATATTTCCCATTCCTACATCTTAGCTATTTTAATCAAACCAATCTTGGTGATTTAATATTTAATAAACAAGCCCACTTTGGGGTATTGCTAGAGTGTCTCATAACTTAAAAGAGTCATCCTTTTACTTAATAAAAAAACAGAAGCCTTTTGATACATGTACTGGAAAATTCTTACATACTTAAAATTTTACATTACAAGACACATTCAGCCGAGATTTTATTTTAAATAAATAATAATAGGGTGTCCACAAGATCAACAACAGAACCTAGATGAAAGAGAATATAAATATACTTCTCAATTGCCATCTGAAGAAATAAAAAAAGAAACGTTAGCTAACTGAAAATAAAAGACACCCCGAAGGAATTATTTTAGTCATTTAAGTTTACTAATTTGTTTGCAGTAGTTAGTTGTACTACAAGTGAAGCTGCTTGTTATATAAAGACTTTGAAAAATTAGGGGGAAGGAAATGAAAATGTTCTTGGTTTACTAACAGTATTATCATCACATTAACATGTTATCCACTGACATTTAACAACAAGAAAGGACATTTGAACCAAGTTAATTTCACAGCAAAAAAAGTTTACAAAATTATTCTAGTCCCAAAGACAACTTTGCAACATGGTATAGTTGCTTACTGTTTAGGTATGAATGCTTTTATTCTGTGCTCATCTCAAGAGTAGTTACAAACAATTACCCAGCATTCACAATTTCAGACCTAAAGTAGGAATGCATTGTACAATAAAGAACTTAACATGGCTTGCTGTCAATACAGATTACTAGGCAGCACTGTAAGTCTGCTCACTACAAAAGAAACTGAATGAGCTCTATAAATAATTCACCTGTATATTCTAATACTGCCTCATCAGAAAGCTTAAGCATTGGCAATAAGCACCTTCAAATAAAAAAAAAAAAAACACAAAATCTGAAAACACATTAATTTTAATACAATATCCACCATAAAAGTAAATTATAATCTGACACTGCTACACACAACTTGAAACTAAAATGAAATGAGGTCAGATTAGCTTATAGCTAAAAGTGCTAAGCATGAACAAGCTAAAAAAAAAAAAATCTAGAGATCACAGAATGCCAATAAAAATGGCGTTCTGGCATGCCTATATGGTGCAGCTTTTAGACAGGCCATCATCTTCCATTTTTTCCTCTTTGAATCGCTCATTTCTTGTTGAAAGGTTCTTTACTTGCAATCCAGAACATACAGGTTCAGACACACACCTGAGCTGAAAAAAATATGGCAGTTGTTTGCTGCTTCACTCTCAGCCCACTGAAACATGGCCCAACATACGGTTAAATGCAATGCAAGTGCACACCCACATTCAGGTGCTTGCCTTAAATAACTTGTATTGAATGAACACTTTTACTGGCTAGTACTAGCTTAGTTTGCTGACTCATTGGTTTACCTGATCAGATTGCTGGTTCAACTTTTTACCTGACTGTCCTCTTCCTTTCCAGACAAGGTGGCATGCTTCCCCAAGTCTCAATACCTAAAACACATACTATACATACTACACCCTACATTACTGCTGAAGAACAGAACACTCAGAAAGCACTACTACTGTATATAGTTTATTAATGGTGCAGAAGTGCATACACGTATTACAAAAACGAACATGTTCAATTTCATATTCAGTACAGCCTTTCTAGAGTCTGGGAAGATTTTTAAAGTGCAATTCTTCTGGACTATGAACAAGCTAAAGTTACTTCAGAAATAAAGATACACAAAATATCTTTTCAAGATCTCTAGAATCCATTTGCTGAGCCAAACCAGTCAAGTTTGACTTAGAATTTAAAAAGTTACCTTGATTTTCTAGGGCATGCTTCTATTTCCTGCAGCTCCCTCCCGCTGAACTACATCAAAACGGAATCTTGACACAAGACTGAGCATGTCAGATGAAAAATTGCGTCAAACCTTTAATTTTTGGGTGTGTTACTACTTTGACAAAACACTTGAGAAGACATTGATCCTTCAAGGCAATGAATATTCTTCTTTCAGTAATTTCAATAAGTGTGGAAGTTTTTTAAAAAACCTGCCTTTTGAGGCCATATTTTGCAATCTAGCCAGTCATGATAACAACTTCAGAATATACACAACAGAAAGTTAACAGGTTTCTTCAATTAACTAGTAAGTTCAAAGACATCAGCAGGTATATGAAATATGCTGCACCCAGGGCAGAGCTCAGAGCATGTACCGTATATTCCGGCGTACAAGACGACCTCTGATGTTAAAAAACATCCCCCAAAAATCGGGGGTCGTCTTGTACGCCGGATGCCCCGCCGCCGGAGCCCCTCCGCGGCTTTGAAAGCCTCGGGGGAAGCCGGCGGCGGGGCATCCCAGGCGCGCATGGGCTGCCCCCCCGCCGGAGCCCCTCTGCGGCTTTGAAAGCCTCGGGGGAAGCCGGCGGGGGGGCATCCCAGGCGCGCATGGGCTGCCCCCCCGCCGGAGCCCCTCCGCGGCTTTGAAAGCCTCGGGGGAAGCCGGCGGGGGGGCATCCCAGGCGCGCATGGGCTGCCCCCCCGCCGGAGCCCCTCCGCGGCTTTGAAAGCCTCGGGGGAAGCCGGCGGGGGGGCATCCCAGGCGCGCATGGGCTGCCCCCCCGCCGGAGCCCCTCCGCGGCTTTGAAAGCCTCGGGGGAAGCCGGCGGCGGGGCATCCCAGGCGCGCATGGGCTGCCCCCCCGCCGGAGCCCCTCCGCGGCTTTGAAAGCCTCGGGGGAAGCCGGCGGGGGGGCATCCCAGGCGCGCATGGGCTGCCCCCCCGCCGGAGCCCCTCCGCGGCTTTGAAAGCCTCGGGGGAAGCCGGCGGGGGGGCATCCCAGGCGCGCATGGGCTGCCCCCCCGCCGGCTTCCCCCGAGGCTTTCAAAGCCGCGGAGGGGCTCCGGCGGGGGGGCAGCCCATGCGCGCCTGGGATGCCCCGCCGCCGGCTTCCCCCGAGGCTTTCAAAGCCGCGGAGGGGCTCCGGCGGGAGGGGGGGGGCAGCCCAGGCGCTCCTGGCGGCTTTGCTCCCGGTGCCTCTGGTCTGCTGGGGACCATCTCCAGCAGACCAGGGACACCGGGAGCAAAGGAGGCGGAGGGGCGCTGGGGTATAAGATGAAACCCTATCTTTTAATTAAAAAGATAGGGGGTCGTCTTATACACCCAGTCGCCCTATACGCCGGAAAATACGGTATGTCTTTCTCTAGAGTTGGTAGGTGCACAACTTTAGTATTTTCTTTTTCAATCACAGGCATATTAATCCATTTTGAGATATGCATTAATGTAGGCTCCTTCTCAGAAACCAGTATATAATACTGATATATCAGGACAGATTCAGAACAGCCTGGGAAATCTACTAATGGTGCTTAAACAAATGTATTTCAAGATTTACTGTAAAATCAATAGGAATTACCCCAATTTCATCAATCTATTGGCTATATACATTTGTAGCTGTACTGTAAACAGCTAACAACCATGGTAAATTAACAAACTGAACAATATGAATCTCTAATCCCTGTGTATCGCCACAGAAGCAAATGAAGAGTAATATTAAAAGACTCAACTTTAATCACATTACCATTTATTTATTAAAAAGCCTCTAACCAGACACTTTTAGCAACCTGAACTGATCTATTTAAACTGAAAAAACAACAAATAGTCTGGTAGCGCTTTATAGACTAACAAAACATGTAGAGCTTTCGTGGGCACAGCCCACTTTTTCAGATGACCCAAGTGTTGGATGTCTAGGCCCAAAATAAATAGGGGAGACAGAAGGGGGGATGGGAAGGTGGAAGAAGGGAAAAACAAGAAAAGGCAGTGGGTAAAAAAAATATATATATATCAAGGGAAAGCCAAGTCTAAAGACTAGATAGTCAAAGGGGGCAGATAAGAACCATTAATTAGCAAACAACAAAGAATCAGAAAACACTTAAGAATGATGAAATATCTAGATGGGATCATAAAATTCTTCAAAGACAAAGAACCATTGTCGCCCTCATTGTTCCATAGGTAGGTAATGACCTAACCATCCAGTATTTTTGTTTAATCCAGAGGTGTGAGAATTGAATTTGTGAATGTGATGAAACTCCAGTCCTTTCCTGTGTATTTGGCTCCTGTAATTGGTTTGTAACAAACAGCCACTTGAAGATCTGTTAATGCATGCCCAGGGAGATTAAAGTGTGCCCCCACAGGCTTTTGTATGTTCCCTTTATGGATTTGTGTCCATTAATTCTTTCATGTAGAATAGTGATAGAAATGTAGCCGTGTTAGTCTGGTGTAGCTGAGACAAAATACAGGACTATGTAGCACTTTAAAGACTAACAAGATGGTTTATTAGATGATGAGCTTTTGTGGGCCAGACCCACTTCCTCAGATCAAATAGTGGGTCTGGCCCATGAAAGCTCATCATCTAATAAACCATCTTGTTAGTCTTTAAAGTGCTACATAGTCCTGTATTCTTTTATGTAGGGACTCTCCAGCCTGTCCAAAATATATAGAGGTGGGGCATCCAACACTCCGGTCATCTGAAGAAGTGGGCTATGCCCACAAAAGCTTATTATACCATCTACATGTTTTGTTAGTCTATAAAGTGCTACCAGACTATTTGTTGTTTTTTCAGTTTACCTGTACAGACTACCTTGGGTACCCCCTAAAGCTTCTGGTCTATGTAGTTCAGTGTGTATCAGCATCCAGATTTGTGATATAAAATGCTCTGGGAAAACGCCTAAATGACAGGTTTTTTACTTTATTTACATATGATAATCATATATATAGTAGCCCAACGTCTGAGAGTCTGTAACGCTGAAATGCTGGCTGTTCCCTCTGGGCAGCCCGTGTTGCATGGGGAGTGCGGGGCCCAAATGGCCGCTTGCTCCCCCGCGGCAGCCTGGCTTCTGCACTGCTCAGCCAGGCCACCGCGTGGGAGCAAGTGGCGCAAGTGACCGTTTGGGCTCCGCGCTCCTCATGCGGCATGAGGAGTGCGGAACCCAAATGGCCGTTTGGGCTCCACCGTCCTCCGAGTGAGAGGCAGGAGGGGGAGAAGAAGAGAAAGAGAGAGACAGAGAGAGAGGCAAGAGGCAGAGGAGAGCTTGGGGGGGGGGGGGGAGGGGAGGAGGAGGAGGAGGAGAGACTGGAGGCTCAGGAAGGAAGACCGACATGGAGGAGACACCTGAAAAATCCCATCTTATGACAGGCTAATTGGCTAGTTTCATAATAATAGCCCAATTTAGTGAATACAAAAATAAAAATCTCTCATGTTTAAAAAAAGTTCATGTCAAGAATACTCCAGGCAGGCATTGTTGCCAAATTACATCCTTGAATGACCTGCTATGTTAAAGGCAGGGGAAATTGGGGAAACTAGTTTTGTAGTGAGTCAACCAGTTAAGATCTCTATTCGAGCCCAGGGTAACAGTGTCAAATCTGCAAATGAATTCCAGCTCATGGCCACTCACTGAAGACTATAGAAACTATTCATGAAGCTTAATGGACTGAATTTGGCCGTAAGTACAGCTATGAACTCAGAGTTTGCATGCATCATATACCACAATACAGTTTAAGTAGTAACAAACAGTGGTGGTGTTAACATTTATAATTAAAACTCTGTATAATGTAATGCATTATTTGCTTTTGAGTAGGATTTCTTAAAAAAGAATGACAGCCTGCTCATTTTCTTCTAATAGTTTTGGGGATGGGATAAGAGATGAACGGATACTTTTAAGTTTTAAAATGAAATTTTTCAGTGTTAGAAATTATTGAGGGGGTTGTGGAAGGGAGAGATGATAAAAATATAATACACATCAAGTCTTAAAAGAAATGGTACTTTCAATTAAAAAAACCCATAAAGTTATACCCACAGAAGGAAGATGTGTGCTAGAGAAACAGTTATTTAATTTGCATTTTACATACTGATACAGATTAAAAAAAATAAAAAATGGGTGTGGCTCCAAGCAGCATTACTTGTGAATTGTGGACTTAATAAACATGTTACATATTTTGATAAAATTTAGATGCACTGCACATCCTGGGACTGCAAAGTGCTGAGGTTTAGGTGTTGTAGATATTTTTGCTTATTAACAGTCTACAGTACTTACAATGTATTAAAACCATTACTTAGAAAAAACACAACACAATAAAAGTCAGATGTAAGATAGACTTTCCACTTCCAACCATTAGAACACAATTCTAGAAAGCATAGTACAGTGTGGCATTTCATGCAGATACAGTAATGAATTTAACAAATATACTGACATGCAAATTATTTTGGTAAATGTTTTTCCCATTTCAGTCTGTTGTTTGTGTTTGTTTACAAAGTTCATATCTTCACCTCAGGCACTGGAATACCAAATTCAACCAGAGTGTCTAACTTTCAAAATGTACAGACAAAGCTTTTTACTGTCCCATTTAAATGGAAGAAAAAATTTAAGGTTTTTTTTTTCTTTACATGTTCTTACAATCTGTCTATCATCTACAATAGGGAACATATTTTTGTTTTGAAGCTAACGGCAGGCAAGACCAGTGTTGACAAGCCAGTCCTAATCAGCATTTACCTGCAATCTAAAATAGTTTACAATTCGTGAGTATCAATGCAACACTCATTTTTAGTCAAAAGCGAGTCTTAGTTGTTAAAATTTAAATGAATGTAGAAAGAACTATGTCATCTGATTCACATGGCAAAACTTCATAAGCAACACATTTAAAGAATGTACATCAAATATAGTTAAAAAGGTATGACAGAGGACAGTTGTTTCAACTAGTTTATATATAACTCTAATACAGAGACTCTCAAACTGTAATCCATGGACCACCAGTTGTCTGCAAGCTCCATTCTGGTGATCTGTTGATACTCCCTTTAAAGGTATGCACCTGGGCAGCCATACACAAGAGAATGAAGAATTGCCTACATAATTAGTGTCTCACTGATGCAGCTCTACTGATTTAGGTACCTGAACCCTGGACCTTGACATGTAAGGTGAGATGGTGGCATTGAGGAGGTTCAGTGGGGGGCACTGGGGTGAGAAAAGGGGTGGAGGGAATTTGGGACATTCAAGGCTGCAACAGCCACAGAAAAGAGGCAACTAGCTGCAGCTCCACAGCTGTGGAAGCTGGGGGAGAGATGGTCCTCCTTCCCAGTCAGAGCTCTGTGGCAGGGGAGAGATCCCTACTGATACTAAAATATGAATTGTGTGCTTGTATTTGTACAACAGAAAAGTGACATTAAGGTTTTTTTTTTTTTATATGGCACTTTTATCCAAAGAACTTTACAATAGTTAGCTAACAGCACAAACAGCATTTGGAAAGATCATGAAGTGATCTGATGAGACCCTCAGCAATTTTCAAGTGATCCAGGGAAAAAAAAAGAAAAAAAAAAGAGAACCACCGTCTTATAAAAATTAAAATGTACTTGCTAGGTTATTGAGAAGGTGAATTCCATCTTCCAATGCCACAGAAATATCTCAGGCAGAATTCTAAGGTTCATTTATCCTCTGTGTTACCCAGCCACATGTAGGAATAGAGGAAATAAACTCTGTTTTTTACAGCTCCCATAGCCTTATGTAGATTATGGCTATGGGTATGAGGGTAGATTAGCAGCAATAAGATCCCTTATCCCATCCCATACGAGCAAGTGGATGAAGTGGGTACAGAGCAACGGTGCCAATGTCCATAAACATTGGCCAAACTCTGGTGGAGGAAAAGAAGAGTACAGCCGCTCCTAGAGTTATGACCACCTCCACTTACGACCATCCACACTTACAACCAAAACAGTTGTAAATGCACATCCAAGTTATGAACAGCAATCCGCACTTACGAACAGCGCGGTCGCCATGTAACTCTATGGGATCCAAGTTACGAACACTTCGAATTATGGCCAAGTCTTTGGTCTGTAACTCGTTCGTAACTCGGGGAGCGGGCAGTAATTTATACCCCCAAAAGGGATTGAAGCACTTTCCTTTCCAAGCAAGGAAAAAACATGAGCTGAAAATGTAACAAGGTTTAACTCTTTTCAGGAGCTAATTTGCTATGCAGCTAATTTATGTTGATTTTAATATAACAAAAAAGATGCCTATTCATGGATAGGCCCTAGTAACACATCATTAACTCTGCAATTAAATCTCATGTGTGCACCACCCCTCACTTGAGCCTAAGGACTCAACTCTAGCCCTTAATGATTAATCCAAAAGCCAAGAGAATGACAAAAAGGTTAATAATGGCATGTGTCTCATTCAGCTATAGTAAGTCAGTAAAAATATATATTTTATTGCTTAGTGGCTGAGAACTAAAAATATTGGCGATTAGCGGGCAAGGAAACCCTACATTAACATTTTGAGGTTCTCATCAGTTTACTCTATTACTGCCACCATATGTCTATTGAGTTATACCATTTTTATGCAAGGATAAATAATAATGTAAAATGACTGAATATCAGCTTCAATGCTAATTCATTTATCAGAAACTAAAATGAGTTATTTAGTTTTCACTAGTTTGATTCCAAAGTAAAAATTAAGAGAAGGAGAACCTTTTTCCTTTTTAATCAAATGGAAGTGGTAGTAGTTTTGCTTATGGGCTAGGAGGCTTACAAGAAGAACACAGTACATATAGCACTTTCAATGTTTCCCCCTCTCTAAACTGTAAAAAGCAATATTATGCAATCTAACACACCTTAACATGACCAATAGTTATAATACTATAAGCTCCATAAACAATAAGACTGGGTAAGATTTGATAGAATGAGAAAGATTTAAGAGCACTTTTTATTTATTCCGTGAAGATTGTTTTAAGTTTAAAAGTAAAATATGGAATGGACATATCTATATATTGTTCCAGCATTATGCACATTCATACTGCACTCAGACAATCTCATTAAATATTACATTTACCACAGCTTAAGTATGCTGTACAAAAATACTATTTATATTTATCACTTCAGTTTTAAATGTAAACCACTGTTGGTTGCTATTGGTCAGTAGTACTTTCTGAAACCTGATGAAGGCAATTAACAATCAATTTACATAAGATGCATTATAATGTACCCGTTTCATTAAATACATTGAATATATTTTTGAAGAAGATATGGTTAGGGATTGCATAGATAAAATATTAAATGTCAACATGTTTTGCCTTAAAATATATTTTAAAAGTTTATCAAAACAAGCTGGTTTTTTTTTTTGCACTGAACTTTTCATATAGCTCAACAAACAATCCCCTTTAAATCCAATCCATGCTTTATCCATTCTTAAAGCATTTCTGCTGTCCCAAGAAAGAAAGAAGTGCGATTTTAACTTTTTGTAATGCTAAAAACACTTCCTGAAGTCTGATCCTGTGGATTCTATGGGAGGAGACGAAAATGTGAAGGCCTGAGGGCATGTTTGACCAAAGAAGGCAGTGCTTCATTAACAATCCCCTGTGGTAGACCAAGGTTGCAGAGTTAGGCCTTGTCTACACTTACTGCTGTGAGGATCGATCTCCTGTGGGTTGACTTAGTGAGTCTAGTAAAAACCCACTAAATCAACTGCTGTTCGTGCACCCATTGACTCCAGTACTTCACTGCAGCAAGAAAAGTAAGGGAAGTCAACGAGAGAGATTCTCCCATTGACCCCCTCCAGTGGGGATGCTGATGTAAGTTGAACTATGGTATGTCGACACCTATGGTATTTACATAGCTGGAGTTGTGTACTTTAGTTTGACATTGCCCCTTAGGGTACACCCAGCCTTAGGCTCTAGAGGAATCATTTTCATCCTTATTCTGTCGGTGAGAAGGCAGTTATGACAATGTGTGAGTGTGCATGTGAGTATCAAGAAAGTTTAAAAACAAGATAATGGTGAAAAACAGTTGGCATCAACGAGGTGCCAAGGACCTCAAAGCACAAAATAAAGCTTCCATTAATTAAGTTTCCATTGTTTACAGTTATTCCATATAGGAAATAAAGTGAAAACTGAAGAAAAACAAAAAATAAAAGAAGGGATTTTCTTCTATGTCAGTTAGAATCAAGCAGTGACTATTCCCTTTCCCTTACAATATTCTGATGGACAATATTTAAAAGGAAAAACACTGTTTTTGTTTGAAGCAGTGCAAGTTTGTTCACATCAGTATTGCAGTTAAGATACAGGGATAGTAATTTAATGTCAAACAATTATCCTTGAATCAAAGACAACAGTGAAATAAAGAAAATTTATATAAAATGGCAATGCAACTGAAGAATGACTGGAGACAAACTTGACAGACAGGAGATCAGCATAATTTACATGTTTAAAAACTATACATTTCATTCATAAATATCTTTAATTAATAACCAATCCTATTTTAAACATAAATATTCAAGTTGATATCTGAAATGTTAATTTTTGTTAAATCGATTTTCCACACAAGTCCTGTAAGGATTGATTTCTTTTTGCTTGATGCAGTCATTTAATGGTCATCACTACTTGGATGTGTAAAAACCGTCATTACCTAGTACGTTGTAATAAAAGTTTAAAATTCTGCAACTCTTTTATACTTGTGGAAAGCCTGTAAAACAAACACCCCCCCCCCCCCAGTGTATTAGTATATGTTGAAAACAGCCAAGATAAATGGAAGAAAAAATTGCAGTGTTTGCTCAAGAGCAGTAACTAGAGATTTAAATAATTTGAAACTAACATTTCTCAAAAAATCTGCCTTATAAGACACTCAACTCTATTTAAGTGAGAGGTTAGAAGGATTTCAAAATAATTTCCTTACTTCATTATTTTATTTAAAAGATGATCAAATCTGCTAAAGCCAAGTTCCAGTGCAAAAGTGCATGGAAGGTATCACTTCTGCACTTGTGCCGCATTTTTCACGTGTGCACAAAGCGCATTGCTACTAAGAAAAAAGCTTCACTTATAGCATTCCTGGCTCAGAAAGAAAAAGGAAATATCAGAAATATCATGATAAAGCTTGAAGAGATTCAAAGCCGAAATTTCTCAACTTAATTTCTGATAACTAGGTACTTGGATATTTATCCAAATATGAACATTTTGAGACTTGTCATCGTCACTACCTCAAATAGTTAGCCACAAGGTGTTAGTGATACTTATACATTTACTTCTCTTCCTCCTCCACTTCCCCCCAAAAAATGTCATCTCAAAAGTATCTATTTTTTCCCCCCAATTTTATTAACAATAAACCATAAAATCTGTAGTCTGTAGGTTAGGTACCCTTTTTGTTTGAAGGTAACTTACCTTCCAAATGCATTTACAAGAGCAACTATTTCTTGACGTGTGAGTTGAAAACCTTTTGATGGGCTATTCTCAGGAAGGTTCTGAATCTCTTTTTCAGAGAATAAAATCTTGAGAGCAGTTCCTAAACCTTGAGTCTAAAAGAAATTGCAGAATTATTTAACTATTAATAAAACGGTATCGTTTACCCTTGCAAAATTTCCAAGAGAAATGTACTTGTTCAGGCATAAATCTAGTCTACAGACAACACTCTACTTTCCTCTTTAATGCCTGAAAATGTTCCCACATGTATTAGTACACATCTAACAATGTGCATGCACTCCCCCAATTATATACCAAGTTCACCCTCTGTCTCTTATGCACACCCCCCAGGTTCAAATTTATGAATCTCTTCCCATCACCATCAAATTTTATATCTTACCTCTCCCTAGCCACTTCCTTCCAAATTCAAGGGTTCTTCTCTGCCACACCAAATCTACTATGATAAAGGGGCAGCTCTTCAGTGCTGCTAAAGCCACTTCAGCCCCTTTCCCCTAATGAGGCATCCTCATGACTGCCTCAAAAACCTCTCCCCCACCAAACAAGTTTTGCTCCACTGTCAGTATTATTAAGTTAGCCTTTGCAGGGAAAGGTTTCTGCTTTTACTTCTCTCTGTGGCTACGTCTACACTGGCCACAATTTCCAGAAAAGGGATGCAAATCAGGTGAGTCAGGATAGGGAAATCCGCGGGGGATTTAAATATCCCCCGCGGATTTAAATAAACATGTCCGCCGCTTTTTTCCCGGCTTGGGGAAAAGCCGGAAAAAAAGCGTCTAGAGTGGCACGATCCTCCAGAATAAAGCCCTTTTCTGGAGGATCTCTTATTCCTACTTCGAAGTAGGTATAAGAGATCCCCCGGAAAAGGGCTTTATTCTGGAGGATCGCGCCAGTCTAGATGCTTTTTTTCCGGCTTCCCAAGCTGGAAAAAAAGCGGCGGACATGTTTATTTAAATCTACGGGGGATATTTAAATCCCCCGCGGATTTCCCTATCCTGACTTACCTGATTTGTATCCCTTTTCCGGAAATTGTGGCCAGTGTAGACGTAGCCCTAGTGCCTAGAAAGTCACTACTAGAGATTCTGAAGAGTGCTAAAGTGCCCATTATCTTCTATTCCCCCCACTTAGATGGCCTGGGGAAGCATCCCCTTATAGCTGTCCCCTTCGGGATAGTAGGAATGTGTACCTGGCTTCAATTGGACTCTCATGAGGAGAAAAAGGGTAATAGAAGCACAGGAAAGCCAGTGAGGGGGAAGGGAGTCCTAACGAATTAGCAAAGGCCATTGAATTTGCTCTTCCACTTATTTTGCTGAAAGAGGCTGAATGGAGCTTTTATGTGCCTTGTGGTATGATGCCAGCTACTGCTCTGATAGTATTGGTTATTCTTAGTTCACATTTTAGAGACTCTAACACTCAGCACTAGTAATGTTAGATTCTTCTTTTAATTAAAATTAAATCTGCAGAAATCAAGACTCTGAAAGCGTTGCCAACTCCTGCAATTTTATTGAGAGTCTAGTAACATTTGGCTTATCTTTAAGCTGCAGTTTCTGAAGGCTAAAGAATACATGCTAACCTCAGCTTGCATTTAAAAAAAGGTTCTGACACTTATGGTTGCAGAGAGAAGTGTGAAATCATGAAGTGCGGAGGACACCCTAAAGAGGCAGAAAATAGAAAGCACAGACAGCAGTATTCTTAAGCCAATCTGATGATTTCTGAATGCATGTAGATAGCAATACTACATTTGTTATACATGCCAAGAAATCTTTCTATACCCTGTTTGCAAAAGGAGATTTTACAAGGTTAATTTACTACATATTAGACCACAGTCTGATGATGGTAATAAAAGTCATCACTCATGAAATTTTGCCTTTGAGGTTTCCTGAAAATTGTGTTTCATAACATCGGGCTCCTATACATCTTTATCAGCAAAATAACTATAGCAAATGCTAATAGTTTCTAGAACTTCTTTTGAACATGAACTATAGATTTGAATAATAGCACATGTATACAGAGAACTGAACAGTAACAGCCCATAAATTTCTAGATTCCCAAAAAAGATATGCATACACAGGAAATCAAAATACAACCTACCTGCAGTTTGCCCCATAATCTACATTTATCGCATCCAACACAATCCATTATGCGGGATATATTTTTGAAATGCAATCTGAATTCTTCCTAATAAACACAAAAAAAGTTTCATGCTAAGTTAAGCTTTTAAAAGGAGTCTTGTATTTTATCAATTTAGCAAGAAGCAGGCTTCCTAATTTACTATTCTGGAAATCTAAAGAATTCTGGTTGATGTTATGAAGCAGTTATGAAATAAAATTGCATCATATAATGTCTCTACATGGATGGGGAGTTCCTTAATTGCTAACAAGAGCTATAGCATGTCTCTGCCAGATCAGAGATAATTGTAAATGATTTAACATTAATGTTTGCCTATCAGGAAGAAATACCTTGGGACAATGAGTTGGCTAAAGTTAAGAGAAGCGGTCTCCTCTAACTTCTCTGTAAGGAGTATAAAGTAGAAAATCCTCAGTAGCAGAAGGAAGAAACCAGATGTTGCTAAGGGACATAAGAAATTCACAAAGCAAGATATGAAGCTTTGAGCAAGAAAGAGGGGCATATTTTTGTAGCAAGGGTGACCTGTTTATCTGTGGGACAAGTAAATGTCAGGAAAAGCTAGGTTACCTAGAGCAGGAGATGGGCTATAAGACTCTGCAGAGGGACTGGGATTTGAGCAGAAAGCTCCTGGACACCTAGAGAACTTTAAACGCCAAAGAACACTCCAGACTGGGAAACTGAGGAAAGCCTATGTGTGTTTGCTTTCAATATCACATGCCCCTAATAATGTAAATTGTAAAACATGTGGCTGCAATTATGGGAAAGGGCAAGGTATGCAACGTGGGAACTGTGATCAGTAGTCTCAGGGGCAAGGCAGTTGGACAGCAAGGTCCCAGCAGAAGATCTGCAGCCTGAGTGTGTGCCTACAGATACCAACCGATCAGGTCCAAGCATCTGAAAAAGCACACAGGACTCAGTAAGGTGGGCTGCACACACAACATCCAGTTAAATATCCAGTTACAGAGAGGTCTACCATGTGTGTGTCAAGTATTATTACTGAGATGAGGAAATGGGGAAAACAAGATTAGGAATAACAACTCCAATTCTCTAAATATATTTTATGAAAAGAATTACAAAACAGATGGTCAGCAGAAAATATGAATATGCAGCTAACTGTATGTCACAGTGTAAGTAGACAGCCTGTCAACTCACTTGAGACAAAATTAGTAGAGAACACAAATAGAATCCATATCTACCCAGCATTTTATCAAGTTAGTAGCTGCTGGGCCTAACTAATTTTCTGACTGCTCTAATAGCTTTGTACACATCCCCTGTTCAAAAAAATCACCACAATATAAGTGAAACAATCATATGATGAACATATTTGCACCTCTACTGTTCACTAATTCAGTGATCCGCGTTTCTGCCTCAACTAACAATATGGTGTGGGTAAATCAAATCTGAACAAAAGGCCAAACAATACTTTAATGCAGTTAATTTACTAGTCAATGGAATTTCCACCGACTAGTTGATAGGCACTTCTGCATTCCTTCTTTGAAATGTACAGGAGCCCCTATTGGGGCTCCTGTACATTTCAAAGGAGGAATGTGGAACTCCGCGTGCAGCCAGGAGCCAGCAGGACTTCCTGCTGGCCCCAGGCTGCACACGGTATGCCAGCTTTGAAATGCACAAGAGCCCCCAGCGAGGACTGTTGTGCATTTCAAAGCAGAAGCATCTGCATGGCGTTTGGGGTCAGCAGGAGTCCCCCACTGACCCCAGGCTCCATGTTGCGCTGCCGGTTTGCAATGCCACGCGGAGCTGGGGTCAGCTTGAGACTCCCCAGCTGATCCCGGATTCCACAAAAATGCCGCAGGGAGCCTGGGGTCAGCTAGGGAGTTCCCAGCTGACTCTGGGCTCCACGTGGCACTGCCGCTTTACACTGAGGTGGCATTTCAAAGGGGCAGTGCGCCACATGGAGCCTGGTGTCAGCTCCATGCGGTGCTGCCCCTTTGAAATGCTGCCAAGATGTTTCAAACAGAGCCTGGGCTCGGGCGGCACTGCTTCTTTGAAGTAACCCCTCTCCCCCAACCTTTGCTGCCTCTATATAATAGAGGCAGCAAGGGGGGAAGGGAGGGAGAAATCGACTGGACTATTGACTAGCCCTTAACATCCTTAAGATTAATCAGCTGCCTCTAGGAATCAAAGTTTCCTATAATGAAAATCACACTTAAGTTTGTTCAGAACTGTATTATACCTTGATTAAAGACAAGATAATGCCTTATGGGAAATATCCTATTTAAAAAATTATACTGTTTCTATTACTAATACTGATTTCATATATTTATCTTGCCGCAGTATTTGTGTGTCAGAGCAATGCACTCCAGTAGAGATTTCAGTCTGCCAGGCTGAGGATACAAGAGCAAAGCAATATGTAGGCAGCATTAAAAATCATTTTTTGATTTGTCACAATCTTCTTTATTGCCAAGCAGATGAAATTAGATCAATTTGTTAGAGGTTTATCTAAGTAATGTTCTTTTACAAGGTCATCCTTTCTCTGCATCTACTCCAGTTACACTCCTGTGAAAGCTTATTACAAGTTTGGTTACATAAGTAAATAATATCCTGGATTTTAATAATTAAAAACGTACATTAAGGATGTGTTTATGACTTTACCTTTAAAGATTTGGCCCCTTTTTTATCTCCTGCAAACATTGACTTCTCATCAAAGTGCATTGGAAAGGATCTGCTCAAACAGAAAATTATAAAGAAAAATCAGCATACACTACAATTTATCATCTATCTTTACAGTATCACTCTACTATTTTATAATTACTCGGAAGTTTCTAGTTCATTTAAGATATGATACAAGAGCCTGTGCAGCTGGTGCTGATTAATGCAAATGCATACTATGAACATAGTAAATCACAAAGCCCCCCCCCCATCAAAATCTTTTTCCATATGTGAAGTGTGCATTAATCCGTATTAATATATAGCCTAAAATATCTTAGGCTACATCTACTCTACAGCCTGGATCAACACTCAGAGACTGATTCACTGACGATCAATTTAGTGGGTTTAGTTAAGAGAAGCCCAATTAACCAGAGATCACTTTTCCATTTACCCTGTTACTCTACCCTAGACAAGAAGAGTAAGGGAAGTAGATGGGAGAGTTTCTCTCCCCAACCCCCCCGCAGTGCAGATTCCGTGCTAACTCAAATTAAGGTACAGTGACTCCAGTTACATTATTCATGTAGCTGGAGTTGCATAGCTTAAGTTGACTTTCTGTTGTAATGTAGACGCAACCTAGATTTAGGTAATGAATAGCAATGTGAGCTTTTCCAATGCAAAGCAAAATGAAAGAGAAGGCTGAGTCACATAACAGAAGTGTAAAGGAGGTGACTTGCAGCAATGAAAATATGGGTTAGGTGGTTAGGGAAATCCCAAGTAGCAGTCAGAGTAGGAGAGGAAATTGAGAAACAGGGGATAACCTACTTGTGAAAACTGGGTTAAGCAGCAGGCTCTTTGCTAATGATTAGATGCTACATTTTTCTAATTTTCAACATAATTATGTATATTTTATATTCAACACCAACAAATCTATTTTGAACAACACATGGAAAAATGAGGGTCGGATTTTTAAAATGTTTCTTACTGGCTCTAACAAGAAACCTTTTCTCCTCCTTTTGTTTTTAAGCCCCTCCTTTTTTCCAATTCACCCTTCCAACTCATTTCCTCATTAATTTGTCCATCATTTTCTTTATCTGGCTTCCCCAAACCTATTAACCCAAAAGTCACTTCTTTTCCTGGAAGATTCCTGAAATACTAATGTAAAATCTCATGTCTCACTTTGTATCTCTGAAGATGTCTAGTAAGAGGGTTTTAGAGTCAGCATCCTCTTGGACATTTCCAGTGTAAAGGTCTACAACTGAACGCTCAAAGTACGGTGCAACTTTTGACAAAGCACGCAGCTCAATCAAATATAAGAAATATAAATTCTTTAGCCTTCTTGGTCCTTCTCCTTTTGTTTCAAGAGGGTCAAAGCGATGAATAAATTCCTTGACATTATGTCCCCAACGAGGCTTCCCCCAGGTTTCTAAGCAAAGAAGGGAAAGATGAATTTTCATTATAGCCAAACACACAAACTGCACAAATACACAAACTGTGTTTCCAACATACACACATCTGATAGGCTTCACACACCCCTCCACACACAAACAAATATTTCCAATGACCATTTAAGATGACAAATATTTTCAGAGTTCTTACATAAAAATATAAATTACCTTCAAGAAGATAATTTGCACACAGATGTAAATTGATGCTAACATGAAGTCCAGAAATGAGCTTATAGAATACTCTTTTCTCCAGACAAAGACCTGGTTAGAAATGATTATTAGAAACAGTATTAATATTAAAAATAATGTTCAGCAAAAATGTGATGAACAATGCAAATCTTGCATCTTTTAGCGTTAAGACTTAGAATTAATGAAAATGCCACATATTTAGTGTCATTTAAAAAATGCTTATTGTTTTCAGTCAGAATAGTTAAAATCTCAAAACTACCATCACAGTCAGGTCCTCTCCCTGGCTCTTTCTCCATAACAAACACACTTGTTCATTAGTGTAAGGCTTTTGTCAGCACCCAGAAAGGAGCATTTAAGTATTTGGTAAAAAAGTCCGGAGCAAAATTCCCATGCAAAAACAAAACAAAACGTGTCATGTTTATATAGTTGGGTGAAACAGATTGGAAATTATCTATTTAGGCCTCAACAGCTACAGAGACAATTATAGTGGTGACCATCCAGAAAGTTAAAACAAAAAAAATTAACCTAATGGTCACTGATATCCGCAATTGATATTTTATGCACAAATTTAGAAGAAACATTTGAATCTGCTTTTTGGTCTCAGGCACAAAAGCACAAAAATGGCAAGAGTAAAACAAATACGTTGAGAAAACTAGCCAAAATAAATGCAACTTAGTAGTGGAAGACTCAAGGCTACTTTTTAACTATAATAACGTAAAAATAAAGTTACGTAAGAAAAACTAAGAAAAAAAGGGCAGAAAAACAAGATTAAAAGCAGTTTCCTGGTACAATAAGGAGAACAATTTTATCACAAAAAAGGTGATGATCCAGGCATATGTCCAAACACCGTAGGGCATGATCACTGACACCACGTATGAGGTGGTTTAATTGAAAAGCTCTATAGTTACTCAGTGAGCTGAAGACCCAAAAGATGATGTTTAGTTCAAATATTAGAAAATTGAAACAAAATACTGAAGATATTTGAGGGACCAAAATCAAATTAAAGGGGGAAAAATGGTGAAGTATAAGTATTCACTGGGAAGCAAATCAGAAAAATTTTTTGAGGAATAATCTGAAGATGACAGTAGTGGTTGCATGACACACAAGAAAATACAGGACAACACAGTAATAGATGGCTGTAAGAAAAGGACATAGAATCACTTACAGAAGAAGGGGGCTAGAAGAAAATATGCTAAAGTCAAATTAACTAAAAAACATGTTTTCTGAGGTCAATAAGCAGAGTTTTCCCCAGCTTAGAGAAAGCAAACTGCTATGTATGCTATCTCTGAATGTTCTGGAAGAAGGGGTCATGGAATCTTAACTCTGTAGTTCTGCTTTTCATGAGGAATAACGCTATTCTAGAACTTGTAAGTCTGAAATAACGTTAGTGTGAATGCCGTTTGAACTAATTTGAACTAACTGGCCTCTGGGAGGGCTCATACAGCTCCCCAGAGTGCTTCCTGGCGCTTCGAGTCAGAGGTAATGTGTCCACGTTAACAGAGCCTGCCTCTGACTACTTTTGATTCTTCCCCATACTGAGGACACTGAACTTCATATTTGTAAAACTAGGTGCCCAGAAGTCGAACTTAGTAAATTCAAAATAATTGCATAGTGTAGACATGGCCTTCGACACTAACAAAAATATGTATATAATATCATGAGCTTCTGTGAGCAAAACCCACTTTGTCAGATGATGAGTTGGAGAGGGTTTTGCTCCCAAAATGATACTACTTGTATTTTTGTTAGTCTGCAAGGTGCCACAGTACTTCTTGCTGTTTTTAAAGTTACAGATAAACACAACCACCCCTTTGTAACTGTTTCCTAATGAATCAGACTCAGACTTTGAGGTGAAGACATACACACACTCCAGGCACCAACCAAATACGATTGACAGTGAGTAGAGGTAAGAAATTGGGAAATAATACTGGTTTTTGTTTTTTTTCTAATGCAACTAACATTAATTTTAGGCATCATACCAACTTTTCTTTTACCTTCTAGCCATGTGTAGAAAGATTCTCCTGAAAATAAACAAACATACAGTAAACCCATCAGTGTTCATCTGTAAAAATTAACATATTTCATGTGTAAGACGTGCACTGTATATTCTGAGGTCAGGAGCTTCAGGCAGTGCATGCTTTGGAGCAATACCATCAAAATTAAGTTGAGTTAACTAATTCCCTTCTTCCTGCAAGAAAGGGAATTATTCTAATTGTCAGAAACAAAACTGAAGAATAAAGGTAAAACTGTACTAATATATTGGGGAATCCATTTGTGGACAGTACCAAAGAAAGAAATAAAATCCACATGAGACAGTTTTCCAATAACACTTCTAAGGTACAAGTTCATTCCTAACTCTGGGTAGCAACTGATTGATTCATGTCCTGAAGCTTAAGAATTGAGATTTTCTAATTTTTAGTTTAGCTAGCATAAAGATGATATTTTTAGCTCTATAAACATGAGATCTGTATGACTTTGGAGTAGCTTCCCCCCCCCCCATCCCCCTCAGTGGTTTATAGCAGAGCTTTTTCAGAGTTTAATTATACATTGTATAAAACAGTATCACAGTTTTAATTTTGTTGCCTTCTAATTTAGTTGATTGTTACCTGGCTCTTGTATTAGGAAAAAAACAGGCCTGAATGACCTACACAACACCATTCATAAAGCTGGTCAGAACTGTTCATATATGTTCAAAAGGCATTTTTATTTATAGAACTTACACTAAAACGGACTTTCTGAACTATATGAAAATTGTGGAAAGTTTTCATATCTTAAAATAATTCTATTTTCCCTATCAAATTGAAAAAAAAAATCACCTCCCAGATCCCCCCTTCATTTTTCACTCAATTTGCCAATGATGTAAAAGCAAAACAGAAGTGGGGGACCCAAAAATGAAGTCTCAAAAATTGTATCTAACATGTGTTTCATTTCATTAGTGAAAAATTAAGATTTCTCCAAAATGTTTTAAGGAAGAATCTTATTTTTGAGCAGCCCACACCACTTATTATTTCACACACAACAACTCCACTTGTTTCCTTTGCAAACTAATTTTCCTAATGTTTTTACTCTTTGCTAATATGAAAGTCTCCTAGTGTCTTTAATAGTTTTCCACTTATTTTCTCTGGGTCATTGCTATTTCTACTTCAGGTTGAGCCTCAGGTGTTCCAGGACCAGAGGGGCCTGGCGGAGAGCTAGTGGGGACCCTGCGAAGTGGCTGAAGCCCAGTAGTGGGGCTGTCCTCTAGTGGCAAAACCGGAAGCCCAGCAGCAAGGCTGCAGCCTGGAGGCAATACTACCCAGCGGGGTCGGGAGATACCGGGGCTGCCTGGTGGTGGGGCCAGGAACCCGGTAGTGGGGTTGCCCTGTCGCAGCACAACCAGAAGCCTGGCAGACCTGCTGCTGCCTAACGGTGCATCTGCCCAATGGGACTGGGAAGCAGTGGGGCTGAGAGCTGACTGCAGGGCTGCCTAGTGACAGGGCCAGGAGTAGCGCTGCCACCTGGCTGAAGTGAGGTGGGCAATGGTGGTAGGAGGGCAGAAATGACCTCTCCTGGTCTGGCAAAATCCCTCATCCGGGACTTGTCAGTTCCTGAGGGTGCCAGACCAGGAAGGTCCAACCTGTCTATAAGGGTATGTCTACACTACGCCGCTAGTTCGAACTAGCGGGGTAATGTATGCATACCGAACTTGCTAATGAAGCCCGGGATTTGAATTTCCCGGGCTTCATTAGCATAAAGCCGGCGCCGCCATTTTTAAAAGCCGGCTAGTGCGAACCCCGTGCCGTGCGGCTACACGCGGCACGGGCTAAATAGTTCGAACTACGTAGCCATTCTGAACTATCTGTACTCCTCGTAGTTCGAACTATCTAGCCCGTGCCGCGTGTAGCCGCGCGGCACGGGGTTCACACTAGCCGGCTTTTAAAAATGGCGGCGCCGGCTTTATGCTAATGAAGCCCGGGAAATTCAAATCCCGGGCTTCATTAGCAAGTTCGGTATGCATACATTACCCCGCTAGTTCGAACTAGCGGCGTAGTGTAGACATCACCCCATTTCAAAAATTAGAGTGATCAAAATTCACCACAGTCTTCAAGTTAAGAGTGTAACCACTGATTTATACACTAGCATATTTTCAACATTTTCAAACCCTTTCTTGACAGTTGAAAATTTTGATTATACTGTGCAGATGTTCATAGAGCTGTCCACAAGGACCCGTAGATCTTTTTAGAAATCAGCTATCAAAGCATTTCTTATCATACACTGGAAAAAAGAGGGGGACAAAAATACCCTCACCTATAAAGAAGCTGTCCAGGTTAAAAAAAAAAAAGCTTTTATTTTCCTCTAATAAAATAAAAATATTACATCTGCTATCAACGGAAAAGAGGAGATACTCCAAGCACTATGCAATTCAGCCCCAAAAGATTTTCATTGAATGCTTTGTAATCTTTCCTTTTCTCACCTTCAATCTTCTTGCTAGTCATTTATTCCAGCAGCAAATCAATAAATATTTATATGGGGAAAAGACAGATGAATAAGCTATATAATGAGGGCAATTATCTTGCCTCTTTTTAGCCTCACTGGTTGAATGAGTCAAAATTATTTCTTCTTTAGAATGGTGAGGCAGTTTATGCAACAAGTAAATAATCACAGCTACCAAAGTAACATCCACTATAACTCCTACTATATATTTAATTATTATTGAGAATGTATTAATCAGTCTTACCTTCGTCCTCCCCTGGAAAAAAAGAAAAGAAAAAAATTGTATATAAAAAAATCTAGGAACATTAGAAAAAAAATTCTTCCACCCTATATGGAAAATGACATATATCCTGATACACAGATATTAAAGATGCAATAAATGCTTCTTTGGTTCATGTCAGGAAACTTACAAATAGCTTTTGTTTGAGCTACAGCCTATGTGCTTGGAGAAATTACAGGATGAGCTCCTATGGCCTGTGTCATGTAGAAGGTCTGAGTAAATGTGTAAATGGCCCTTTCTTGACCTTATAATCATTTAAGTGTACATGTTACATTATAAAACATGCTTAACATTTTAAATATAATTAGCATAGTACATCATTCAAATATACTGACAGCTGCCAATTGTTAATAACATCACTGTACTATGAGGACGACAGCTATGTTTTTAATTAAGACAAATTAAAACACACAGAAGGAAGTACTAGCAGGAGTAACAGACTCCTCCTGCATTGATGCAGATAAGATATAGGGCTATACTATGTTATTTTTTAAACTGATTACAATAGTGACATTTAAAAACAAAGTCTGGTTACAATTTCGTCCATGGTCCTCATTTACAGCAAAATGAGTCTTCCTTCATTTCCAGCATCCAAAGTCTGTTTTTGAATGTTTCATTGTTCTGGGAACTAAGGCAACTGTCAGTAGGGAAACTGAAGACTTCAATTTGGATTCATTGAGAAAATAAACACTAACTTATTTTCATTTGGAATTTTTAAAACCTAAATTCTGTTAGCAGAAAATGTGCCTACTTAACACTGCTTTTTAAACTTCCATCTTTAAGATACATCTTTCCCATGAAGCTTATGGAGCCCACTTTGCACAGTAGTGAAATGAACGTACGGTCACGAAAGCTCAGTTTATGACAAACTTGACTATGAAACAAAAGTTGTTACTGTGCATTGTGTTCGCCAATAAACATATTGAAGTGACAAAATTAGATGTACCAGGAAAAAAACTCAAATACAAGATCTGACTTATTAGGATACTGGGGTAAGGTTCTAACTCCCACCCATTTTCATATGTGCTTTTGACTCTCGTCTTATAACATTTACAGATGTGCTTTAAATTTGCACAGAAGTAGTCCTGTTGACTTTAATGAGATTATTGACATGTATAATATTAAGCATGTATGCAATTTAACATGATCAGAGTACTATTTTTTTAAACTAATTACGTTTTTGATACTGTAGGGACAATTTTTGTATTTCATGATCTAGTTTTTATCACTTTATATGGCACTAAGTGAACAACTGATGATACAACAGCATAGGACAGTATTTATGTCATCTGGACTGGAAACTTTACCAAGTTTGCCTTTGAAAGCATATTAATAAGTACAAAGTAGTTAAGAGACTCACCCCTGCTGGGTGCCAATGGATTTAAAGGACGATAGACAGATCGAGGCCTGAAAAAAAGTTAAAAAATAAATGATTTTTGTATTTTGAGGAAATGCTATTGTTCAAAGTATAAACTGCATTTTCCTCCCTCCCCAGTTACTTGAAGCAGTTTTCTTCATAGATGCTGTTCCACACTCTCCATGCAGATGGTCCTTTGTATCCAGTGTAACGTTCTGGATTCAGCAGCAAATCCACATACTGTGCATCTGGAGATCGTTCATCTAAACAGGAAACCCTTTGTTACATATCCTAACCGATCACTTTAAAAGGACTTGAATTTCACAAAAATAAGTTATACAGAACTAAATTAAAGTGAGATCTGACATAAATACTTATCCTCCAATGTGATTTTAAACACTAGTATAGATATCCTGTATATATTATTCAGTACTATACACTTTAAAGATCTGCTTCACTCTATACAGATTCTTGTACTGCTCTCATTACTGTAGCAGCTGAGTACCTTTAAGTAGGGCACTATACAGGCAGTCCCCGGGTTACGTACAAGATAGGGACTGTAGGTTTGTTCTTAAGTTGATTTTGTATGTAAGTCGGAACTGGTACATATTGTAGGGGAAACTCTAGCCAAACATATTTTTTTTAGTTTTGGATAGCATAGGGAAAGGTTAACTCCCCTCTAATGTTTGTTTTGCTGTCTGTTCCCCTGTTCAGAAGATTTCACATCTATTTCTGTCCCTGTGACAAACTCAGGACTAAAGGAGTAACTCATCAAATACCAAACAGCTCTGCACCATGCTTTGAGCTAATAGCTTTATTTCCACACACCACCCAGGGTTCTAGGAGGAGGGTCCTTTTTTTGCTAACACAATGAGGCCAGCACTTTGTTTGTTTTGGTGGAGTCTTTGTTTGCCCAGGGAGCCCAGCATGTATAGGGGGAGGAGGGGCGGAGAGGCTGCTTTTGTCTGCTGTTCGGCAGCCTGTTGCTGGCGGGGGGGAGGGGGGAGGCGTGCAGGATGCGAGGCCGGGGGGGGGGGCAGCGGGAGTGGGGAGGCACTTTTCCTCTGCCCGGCAGCTCTGCGGGATCCCTGTCCCTGTGGCCAGCTGCTGCAGGCAGAGGCCAGTTGGAGCCGGCCGAAGAGGAGGAGGAGGTGGATTCTAGGACCCAGGTGAGCGAGCCCCGGGGACGCTGCTGCGCTCTGGGAGCCAGGCATGTATAGAGGGGAGGAGGGGCAGAGAGGCTGCTTTTGTCTGTTCCGCAGCCTGTTGCTCAGGGGAGGGGGCAGCCTGTTGCTGGCAGGGGGGTGGAGGGGCAGCGGGCGTGGGGAGGCACTTTTCCTCTGCCCGGCAGCTCTGCGGGACCCCAGTCGGAGCCGGCCCGAGGAGGAGGAGGATCCTAGGACCCAGGTGAGCGAGCCCCGGGAATGCTGCTGCGCATGTGCGGGAGTTGCCTCACCCCGTTCGTATCTAGGGATCCGACGTAAGTCGGATCCACGTAAGTCGGGGACTGCCTGTACAACAAGACTAACATGTAGCATGAGTGGTACTCTTGTATTGTTTTTAAGAGAAGACTTGTGTATGCAAGTATAGTGTTTTATCTTTTTAAACATCATGCGTGCTTCTATGTATTTACAGTGGAGAAGGTGGTGAGGTGAGGTCAGTGGTAGTCCTTTGCTCCTGTGGGAGTTTGCATCACAGATTGTGACTATTGTAAATATTAGCTCGAATCCTGAAAACACGTATGCTCTAGCTTAAAAGTTAAGCATGCAAATGGTCCCACTGACTTCAATAGGACTACTCAGATGCTTATAGATTAGCACATCAACTTGTTTTCAGGATTAGGGTTCTATGTTAACAAATAACACTAAATGATAAAAACAAGACTGTCCAATGTTCAACTTCTTCTAAAAATCTGTGGTTAATTTTATAAAGTTATGATTGCTTTTATAAGTTGTAGTTATCACATTTTATTAATTAGCTAAAATAAATTTGTAAGATTTATTTTCAGATGCTTTAGTCAAAAATTTCAATGCTGCTAACTAGAAATATATTTTACAGTGCATTAAAGAATGTTCTTTTACTTAAGCCAGAAAAAGCTATAAATCACAACAGAGCATTTTAATCGCTCTCCTTTTCTCAACTTATATTATTTAAGTTCAACATGAATTCAAAAGGACTGCATTGAAATAGATTTTTCAGTGGTTTTTTTTAAATCAACTGTGAAAGATAACTTGGGAGTAGTATTTCAGTTTTTAAAATAAGTAAAAACTGGAAACAATGACAAATAAAATAAATCTGATTTGAAATGTCAAAAACTGCAACCTAATGTCAAGACTGTGTCCCTTAATCTATGACAAAAGTATGCCAGAGAAGCACCTGTGCACTTACTTTTGTAATACTGAATGATGAGCAACCATAGTAGAAAGTAAAAGTTACTAGCAATGAAAAAAGAATGCCATCAGAACAACAGTTAAGAGTCACTCAAGAAGGGGTCAAAAGGCTTGGGAAGGTGAACAGGCAAGGTGCATGCAGTAGGCAGAAACGATGAAAGGAGGAAGAAAAGTTTATGCAGACTATGAGTTCTAGAACTACAATCTCCTTTCCATAAAAATCCACACAAGCCAGAAAATGTTTTATGTGCTCTATAGTTTTATCTGTATCATTCTTAAATAAGTTAACTAAAATAAGCTACAATAATCATAACTACTACAGCATTTAGCAGAAACAACAGCCATGTTCTCAGATGAAGATAAATGTAAAAACCAGACCAATTTTTACTTATCAAAAGGAAAAGAGAATAACTTCAATCCAGGGACAAGGAAAAAAAGCCAGGCTGTGAAGAAACAAGTTCTTTCCATGCTCAATTTCTGAAGGTTAGCCAAGGGAATTAATTATACTCTTAGTCGTTTATTGACACAACAAAAGACAAGAAACCGAAAAATGAACAACTAGCCTCAGATCAGCTGGCTTGTAGGGCCCATGGTGCAAGGCTAAAAACAGGAGCATAAATATTTGGGTCTAACTCAGAGACTCTCTCTGTTCGCCAGGTTTCAAAGCCCAGGATCTAGCACAAGCCCAAATATCTACACTTCTATTCTTAGCCATATAGAATGAGCACTGGGGCACAAGTCAGTTTACACTAGGCTCTAACACTTCCAGGAAGTTTGTTTTTGCTTGTTTTGCTGTTTAGACATAGGTTCAAGCAATCAGGTTTATGCTTGCCCCAGTGTGGAAGGAGGATTTTGGCATCTTCAACAGTTAGTTATGCACAGTTTCATTTGCATGTCCATAAAACACACACCAGATGTCAGTACTAATTGAAAACTAGCTCCCTATGGCCCTAGATTTTGTTTTTTTCCTCTCTTATGAGCTTTCCTTCTACACGAGATGGTATTAGACTTTTATTCAGCATGCTAGCTGGAGTCACTTGCTGTTGGTCGGGGCAGGCGGTGGAGTCCTACCAGGGGTGCCCCGTGTGAGCGGTGGGAGCGAGCACAGGACCTAGTATGAGCAGAGCAGCCTAGCTCGCACCTGGGGCTGCAGGTGCAGTGGGGGGCAACAACCCCACCGCCCATCCCGAAACTTTTGCCCCACTACCTGCCGCACCAGGAGCTGCGCCGGGGGCTCCCCTCTCCTGTGGGCCACAGTGAGCAGGTGCTGGGCTCCCCATCACACGACCAGTAAGCTGCGCCACATCCCAGGCTGCTCCCAGCACCGCCGCCACCTCCCTATTGGGCTCGCCCCCCTGCGCCTGTAACCACCCCCTAGCGGCAGCCGTGAGCTCCAGCCCGCCGCTCGGCAACCCTCAGCCGCCAGAAGGGAGGGGCAGGACCAGGGCCAAATGACATCACGGGAGGGAGGGAGGAAGGGGCTCCCCCACCCCAGACGTGCCTGTGAAGTGGAACAGCCTGGTAGAGGCGAGTGAGGCAGCTGCCGCTCGGAGCACTGCCCTGCCCTGCCCCTCAAGCCTCTGCCACTGGCCTTAGTGATTGTCCCCACCACTTCTCCGGGGAAGCCACTTCTCCCCACACTGCCAAAAGTACCTTAAAACCTTCTCCTGGAGGAAAAGTTATCCCATGCAAAGTCTGGATGCAGTAGCGCTTATAGTGCCCAAGTTATTAGCACACAAACATTCTCCTTTATATATTAATCAATCATTAAGTCATCGGTAAAACACCTTTAAACTTATTTACTGACAGAGTAAAGCAAACATGTTTTAAAAAGTTATTCACTTCCATATTTATTTTTACCATCAAGTTCACAAAAATGGTCCTGTGAATCATCATATCTTGCCCAGTCAATGAAAGCCTCTTTACTTTGGTTACTGAGAAAGAGAGAAAATAAATACAGTTAATTGAATTTGACCTGTAAAAACATTTTTATTTTTTAAATTTATCCATGAAGCATGTCAAAATAAGCAGTCAAATCTACATAAATTAATTTTGAATACAGAGAATTGATGGTAGGCCAAATCTCTGATTTTAAATTTAAAATGATTACATCCAAAACACTGGAACATATCAATGAGTTATTGCCTGTTAGATATGTGTTAATTTATCCCAAGGGAAAGAACACAAATGATTGTGTTCAAACTTACAACACCCTTTTCATGCCAAGCTGGAGCATAAATCTAATCTGTGCTAGCTTCCCACACACTAAGTGCCATGCGGCCATACTTCTGTGCACTAAATGTTCCCCTAGTACACTTTAGTCTACTGTGCATTGAAATAGGTGTAGGTTAAAGCAAACTAAGGAACTTTCAGTATGTGTGTGTGTGTTGGGGGGAGGGGGGGAGCGCAGTAGACACAAGCTTGCCAAGAACTATGTGTTTGAATAGACAAGCCTTTATATACTGTAGAAGAAACCCTGCGTTGGTAAAAGGTGAATGTAGGTCTGATCTCCTCTGCCCCATCTCTAACAACAGATTCTACAGTACAATAGGAGACAAGCCAATGATCTTTATTCTTCTTATAGGAGGATCCTCTTTGGGTTCTCCCCCCCCTCCCCCGCCCCAAGAAATTAATCATCACACTTCCCTAACTCTTCCTCTCCAATGACCTTTTTAGTATTTGTAATAAACTCAAATCTTTGGGTCTTGAGCTTTAGCAAACAATGGTAAGCCGTTTATTTACTACAGCATTTCAAAACCAAACCCCAAATAAACTACCTCTGACAGCAACCATGTGGTATCTTGGGAAGTAATGAACAAATTCCTTCAATCACCCACTCTTTTTGGCCAAGTTAACCCAAACTCAGTTTCACAAACCTAGAGCCCAGTTCAACAAGATCCATGGATCACTCTACCCCTGCCCTCCCTGCACTTTTGGAGACAGCAGGAAGAACCTGAATGTGTATCACGTGGAGAGAAGATCTATTCCTAGGAGCCCCCCCATTCTCAAGGCATAGAACAGAAATCCTGGGCCCCTGGACCAGATGTGGAGGGCTGGCTGAGGGCTGCCAGAAGGGGCAGTATGGGGGCCTAGCCTCCCCCATCCAGCCCCTCAGCACTGCCCAGCCTGCTCCGCCCAGAATTCCTGTGGCAATTTAAAGGACCTGGGTAATTGCCTCTTTTGCCCCGTCGGTAGCCCTGGGTGCCTAACACTGCTGCTGTCCCAGTGTGGTGTCACCACATGGGTGCAGAGCTGGACCATGGGTGACAGCTGACACACACAAACTGTCACCACTATCGTGATTTAACAGCAGTTGGGAGCCCCATACAGCCCAGGGCTTCCCCACTACTGCTACCACAATTTAAACTGCCGCAATTTAAAAGCAGCAGGAAACTACACCCAACCACTGCCATCACTACTGCAGCTGAAGTGGCACCCAGGAGCTCCAGGCCTTTTTAAGTTGCTCAGACACCTTGGCAATTGTCCCATTTGCCCTCCCCTGTTGGAAGCCATGCCCCTCTAGTCAACTTCCTGTATTTTTCAAGCAGGCAACCTCATTTTGATTAAATTCAGCCAAACAGACAGAATATAGGAGCCATTAAATGGTGTACTACTGGTTTTGCATGGGAGGCCAATACCTTCTGGCCTCCCCATAACTGCTCTTTAATTATCTTCCTGTTCTCTCCCCAACTAAATGTTCATTCTCCATGTTCCCAAGAAGCATACTAATCTCTGCATACATGCCAGCTGCCCACTCTCTCAACTCCATGAGATTTAGAAAGCATTTCACATTCTCTTTAACTTTGTTTTTCTTGGGGGGGAAAAAAAGTCAGACAGTCCAGTTTGGCTCTTTCTTCTTCAGAGAGGCAGAGACAGACAGAGAGGGGCTGATATTTTTTTTTTAAATAAAAGCTGCAACTTAAGAATCTTACTAGTCTTCTGATTTACTATAGCTTACACTGAACTTCCCGATACCAACATTCTTAAGATGTTGTTCTTAAGAAGAAACGTAAACATTTTATAAGTCAGATTTAACTAGCCAAAACTGGGCCCCGAAAGTAGTAGGTCTCTGCTAGGAAAAGACTCTAAAGTGTTTCTTATCCTTCTATCTCTTTTGGGAGGATGGGTATTACAAAATATCAAAACATTATATTCTGAAACTGTTTACGCACTCAGTTTTTAAGTGGGCTCTAACTTAAGAACCTCTTACCCAAATCATTTTGAGCACCATAGAAAAGTATTTTCTTATTTCAAATCAAATCTATTTCTGTTTTATTTCAATTGGTTTGCAAGGATGCAGCTGATCAGGGAGTAGTGGTTAGACAAGGGACCAAAGTTTTGTTGATAGTATTTACTCTAAGCATGGCTTACCTTAGAGTACTGTTAATTGCTCCCAGTTTGTTAGCTTGTTCACAGTCTTCTAATTCTTTGGTGTTGTTTATTCTTTTTGAGTACTGTAAGAAAGGTTGCATTTAATACACCAATATTAATGGGAGATGTCTTTCACCCCTTTTCTTAGAGAAGTGAGAGTTGTGCAGTAAATACAAATCAGCTGATGCGGAAAATGCAATGGAATCTTCTCCAGAATCAAAGTTAGACCCCCTTTTCAGTGGATTATTCCATCAATTAACCCTGAAAGCAAAATTTACTCTTACTTCCTACTGGTGTAGGGTAGAGCTATATCTGTCAGATTAGAGGGTATCAGCAGCTGAGGAATAGCAATGAGTATGGCACCTTTCACAAACATTGGGTTATTTAAAAAAAAAAAAAAAAAACCCACACAGACAGTCTGATCAGTGGAAGCTGTTGTTGTTCTAGTTGCCTTTTTTTTTCCCATTTGAGGCTGGGAAGTAATTTTTCCTTTCACTATCAAATTGGCAGGAGCAAGGTGGTTTTTTTTGCCTTCCCCACAGCAGGCTATGGATCCTTCAGTATAGGCAAAGTCAAAATGTTGCAACTTTCGGAAGTAAGTGTGGCACGTGTCCAGTGCAAACACTGTTAAAAAAGGATTGTTGCCTCAAAGAGAAACTGGAGGTGAATTTAAAGGAAGACATTCTCTAAAGTGCAGAGAAAGGGGCTGTGGCTCCTACTGACACAGCAAGATGACAACACCCTTTCCCCCGCTCCCCACCACAATTCCCCTTGATCCTCATAAGCGTGTTCCAGACGCCCAGTATCAGGGTAAGACTACGTTAAGAAGGGCAGACAGCAGCCTTCCCAAATCAGAAGAAACACTGAAGGAAGACAACCAGCTTGTCAAAACTGACAAGCATTCACAGACACTTTAAGCCACATCCTCCACAACTTGTCTTTCTTCCTGCTTTGCTAGAATATTGGAAGCTGGTTAGCAGTGCTTTGAGCTCATTTTAAACTCAGTGCAGTAATTGTTATTTTCCACTTTTTGCTTTACCATGCCCTTTGCCTTCTTACCCACCCTATGACAAATCCATGAACTGATGTTATGAACTATTATTCAGGTGGGGGTCTCAGAGTATGCCTCCACTGCAACTAGGTACTCATGCCTGCTGACTAGAGCTCACGAGGTTTCACTGCAGAATACACTTCTAGGATCGTAGTGGTGTTTGAGCTCTGGGACCCTCCCATCTCACAGATCAGGCTCCAGCCCGAGCCCAGAAACATACACTGTAATGAAACAGACCCACAGCCTCAGCTTTGAGAGTTTGCATGGTCCAGCTGCAGGTTTTTCCATTGGAGTGTAGGCATATCCAAAATCATCATGCAAATAATGCTGTCAAACCACGTAAAGAATCCACTATGTTTGGTGTCATTAAAGGCTTTCTGTGGAAGGTGTATCAAAATACTGTATCATTATGCAATATGTGATGTCAGCGTCCAGAACTAGAAGCTAAAAATAGAATCAAGTTAAAGAGGTTTTGATCAGGTCTTTAAGAGAAATCAGCCCAAGGAAGAAATGGTTAGATAAGCAGTTATAGAAATGTTACAGTTAATTTCTGAGCTCATTTTGTGGTCAAAATGTCTCCTAAACTTCCTTTCCTATTTTCTGTATATTTATTTTAAAAAAAAGTTTTTTGTTCCATCTGCAGCCCACGCACCAACACAGCAGCCATCCTAATCTACAAAAAATAATGTTGCTTAACAATGCCTGAGTGCTCTCAGGCAACAGAAGGAAAAGAGATTTGCACACAGTCAGCATGATATCCATATTTTTAGTGCATACATATTTATAAAATATGTAAATTGTTTTTCACAATGAATGTTACACGAATAAAAACATTACAAACTAGCATTTATTTTTTATTTCTGCAATTTGAAATCATTTTATAAATAAAACTTTACAGAATGCAATAATAACTAACAAACAGCAAGTTTACACAGCATAAATTATAAAGCATTTAGAATACTAGGTTATAATAGAAAATGATGGACTTTTACTTCAGATCAGCATTGTATAATGATATTCATGCAAGTGGTTTGATTTGGTGTTCTGAGACCACTGCCTATCGTGCTGGCCGAAACTCTCATTGTTTTCTTGTACTCCCTCATCTATTGTCCCAACTGAAGTCCTTTGGGGGCAGAAAAAGTCTCTCTTCTGTGTTTATACAGCACCCAACACAGGGTTCCTGTTTGATAACATCTCAGAGCCCTAATTGTGGCCAGGGTTCCCAAACTATGTACTATACATAGGTGTTGTGCTCAAGCAAAGGGGCAGCATGAAAATATACTAAGACTGAGAAAAGAAAGATATAGCAGCAAGGACAACAATCAAGGTAAGTATAAGAGGGATCAGAGCAGAGAGGTGGGCAGTGGAGAGATTACGGAAAGCCCTAACGGGGAGGGGAAAAGGATCTTTAATATAATGCAGAAGAAGTACAAACCAGTGAAAAGGAGAAATGAGTAGTTTGAGTGAGATGGTGATGAGACCATCCAGGCAGTTACTGGAATTCAGAGTCTGAGATCAGACAATGTACAGCTTTCTTAAGAAGTAGATTTTGGAGAACTGGAAAGGATAAATTAAGAAGAGGCGAGCAGTGGGCTCATGACCTTACAAATAATTAGAGACTTGTTTAAGCTTACAAAACTCACTGTTGTGGTTAGTTTTCATCGCAAAAAAGATTAAATGCATAAAAATACTGTGACAAAAATCCCTTGACAAAGAGCCCCCTGTTCTTTGCAACATCTCACCTTAGACTTAATCTCACTAAACCAAATGCCTTCCACATTATTCTAATGGAAAAATGGTCTGTAAGACATCTACACATAAGCACAGGAAACCAAGTGCTACTCATGTGGGTCCATTGAGCACATGAAAAGCGATTGTTCTCAATAAGGGAAATTCAAATACAAGCCCCCTATCAGCCCAGATTAATGAAGCTACTGTAGACTCATGACCCAACAGAGATCTCTGAGGGAACCCTAATTAATTATGTAAGGTCTAAAGCATTGGTGGTGGATATAGGCAAATGGCAAAGTATGTCTAGATTGGAAGGACACTTGCACACAGATTTCTCTCGCTAGAAAAGAGCAGTATAGAAGCTGACATGTGTCCAGGGAAAACATAGAACTCTGTACATTTAATTTCAGATTTTCCCAATGCAAACTTAGCTCAAGGAGAGCTGGAGTCAGAAGTTTTATGTGTTGGTCTATTGGACAGCATTTCAGAGAATCTCTCAACTGGTAAAAGTGATAGAAATGTAGCTGTGTTAGTCTGGTGTAGCTGAAACAAAATACAGGACTATGTAGCACTTTAAAGTCTAACAAGATGGTTTATTAGATGATGAGCTTTCATGGGCCAGACCCACTTCCTCAGATCAAATAGTGGAAGAAAATAGTCACAACCATATATACCAAAGAACACAATTAAAAAAAAATGAATACATTTGAAAAGGACAAATCACATTTCAGAACAGAAGGGGAATGCGGGGGCGGGGGGAGGTAAATGTCTGTGAGCTAATGGTATTAGAGGTGATAATTGGGGAAGCTATCTTCGTAATGGGTAAGATAGTTAGCGTCTTTGTTGAGACCGAGGCACGCGTAGAGTGTCGAATTTTAGCATGAATGACAGTTCAGAAGATTCCCTTTCAAGTGCAGATTTAAAAGGCTTCTGCAGCAGGATGCAGGTAATTAAGTCATTGAGACAGTGTCCTTTCTGGTTGAAATGGCAAGAAACTGTTTTTTCTTTGTGATCTGTTTTGTGGGCATTGATCCTTTGGCGAAGTGTCTGAGACGTTTGTCCAATATACAAAGCAGACGGACAAAACAGATATTAGACAGGGTCACAAAGAAAAAACAGTTTCTTGCCATTTCAACCAGAAAGGACACTGTCTCAATGACTTAATTACCTGCATCCTGCTGCAGAAGCCTTTTAAATCTGCACTTGAAAGGGAATCCTCTGCACCGTCATACATGCTAAAATTCAACACTCCACGCGTGCGTCGGTCTCAACAAAGACGCTAACTATCTTACCCATTACAAAGATCATCTAATAAACCATCTTGTTAGTCTTTAAAGTGCTATATAGTCCTGTATTTTGTTTCAACTGGTAATGATATCTTGTCTCCAGTAGCTGAAACAAAATACAGGACAATGTAGCACTTTAAAGACTAACAAGATGGTTTATTAAATGATGAGCTTTCGTGGGCCAGACCCCTTCCTCAGATCAAATAGTGGAAGAAAATAGTCACAACCATATATACCAAAGGATACAATTAAAAAAAAATGAATACATTTGAAAAGGACAAATCACATTTCAGAACAGAAGGCGGATGCGGGCGGGAAGGAAGGTAGATGTCTGTGAGCTAATGGTATTAGAGGTGATAATTGGGGAAGCTCTCTTTGTAATGGGTAAGGTAGTTGGGGTCTTTGTTCAGCCCCCCCCGCAGAGAGTGTCGAATTTTAGCATGAATTACAGTTGAAAATTAACAGATTTAACTCACAGGCTATGTGAGTCTTTCAACACAGGAATGTAAATGAAGGACTTTGGAATTGCTAATGAAGTGCTGATTTACAAATTTCACACTTCATTTGCATAATGAATTTGATTATGGGGGGGGGAGGGTTAGCTCAGTGATTTGAGCATTGGCCTGCTAAACCCAGAGTTGTGAGTTCACTCCTTGAGGGGGCCATTTAGGGATCTGGGGAAAATCTGTCAGGGATGGTATTTGGTCCTGCCATGAGGGTAGGAGACTGGACTTGATGATCTCAAGGTCCCTTCCAGTTCTATGAGATGTATAGGTATAATCGCTTTTTCAAGAGAATTTTTTGGGAAAAAAAAACAGTCTAGATGTGGAAAAACATCCTCTCTCGAAAGAACCTGTAAGTCTAATTTTTTCAGGCATAAGGGTCCTTTCAAAAAAGGGTTCCCCCCCCCCCCACCCCGAAAGAACTGCGTCTAGACCACTTTTTTTCCCCAAAAAAATCCTCTCGAAAAAGTGATCAGAATCCATTATGCAAACAAGGCGTGAAATTTTTAAATCAGCACTTCATTTGCAATTTTAAAGTCCTTCATTTGCATTCCTCTGTCGAAGGAGAAATGTAGTCTAGACGTAGCCACAGTAAGCAAAAGCTGGACTAGTTGCTTCTCCCCTACCCTGCCTTGCTGCAAAGAGGGAGAGGAGCAGGCGCCGGAGCAGGGGGGAAGCCTCCTTAAAAGCTAGTTCCCCCAGCACCATCTCTACAGTGGCAGGGGAGACAGGAGTATAGCAGCGACTGGCCACGAGCCAGGAATCAGCGGATTCGTGGCTCACGCCCAGTATCAGATGAGGAGTCTCTGCTTTTTAAAATGTATTAAGAGCCTGCCAGCTGTTACATTTCAAAAGCAGAAGCGCAGCGGAGAGACGCGGCGTGAGCCAGAACAGCTGATTCCCAGCTCACGCCGGGCCCCCCCACTACATTCTAACACTTTTACATTTAAGGCTTGCGCCAGGTCCCCTTGCTGTGCTTCAGCCTTTTAAAGGCATTAAGAGCCTACTTTACTGAAGTGGCCTTGTAAATCGGCCCAGGGAAGAGCAAAACCCCCAGCAGCCAGTCTCTGGGGTACCACCACACACGCACCCCCCAAGCCCTGCCTGCCATGCGGTGGGGTAGGGAGCCAGTGAGCACTAAGTTGCAGGTTCCTGCCGCCCCTTGGAGCGCATGTGGTTGGGTGCCACACCCAACTCCCCCAGGAAGGCAGAGTCCAGCTCCAAGCGCGCTAGTGGGCTCACTGGGGAGCAGGCCCCACATTCCCACAGCCATTGTCCGAAAGGAGGCATATTACCCCCTGCCTGTCCTAGCTCGCTTGCTCCTTTGGAGCTCTCAGCAAACCCCTCAGGGTTGGGATTAGAATGAGGGGCAATTTCCCTTTGCACCACAGTGCTGGTTAAAGGCACTTTGCGGGTCTGGGGGCACTCTGGGCGCAGTGCTGCAAAGCGAGCAGTGCTGAAAAAGCAGAAGCAACCATTTGGGCACAAAGTGTCCTAGTAAAGGTAGGTGCCTGGTGGGGGAATGCAGGTTTTTCCTAGGGTGGGAGCGAGCTTGGGTTCACTGCTCTCTGGACTGCAGCTGCTTCCGTGGGGCAGGCAACTAAATAGCTTCCTGGGATCACTGGGAGGCAGCAACCTATGTGGCTGCTGGGCCTTCGCTTGGCTTTGTGCATCACTTAAAATCTCATACTCAAGTCGCACGAGCTACAGCGAGAGAGAGAGAGAGAGCGCGCGCACGAGCGCACATGTGTGTGAATAAAAATCATTTTACCAATCACTGTTTCCACTCAAATTTTTCATTAACCTCTCTTATGCACTCTCATTGCATGACTATTTTGAACTCCTTTATATTTTAAAAAATTGCAGTCCACATTTTCAAAAATTCACCCTCTCCCCCAGAAATTCCTGCATATGGGCCTGTACTTGGGATACTTCTCAGGCTACCCAGGACTGCAAGTCACCCCATTACTCCTCCAGGGTACCCTCAGAACTACCACCATATGAAGAGCATAAAATTGTTTAGATTGTTTCTTGTATTTGAAAGTTACAGGTACAAGTACATAAGGAGCTTATGCAACCAAAATAGCAAGAGTCCATTGCTGCTGTCTAAGGGTATGTCTAGACTACATGCCTCTGTCGCCAGAGGCATGTAGATTAGGCTACCAGACATAGTAAAATGAAGCGGCGATTTAAATAATCACCGCTTCATTTAAATTTACATGGCTGCCGCGCTGAGCCGACAAACAGCTGATCAGGAAAAAGACAAGAGGTGCCAGCATCTGGGACTTTGGTGAGACCTCTTAAAATGTCTCAAGTGTTGTGTATATGGAGCTACTAGTTCTTCTCTAGCTAAAGTAGGATTTTTAAAGCAAGAAAAGAGTGTGGCTTCATCAAGCTGAAAGTTACTCATTTTCAAAATAAAACCATGTGGAGAGAAGGGAGACAGCTCAGTATTTACACAGTCAGAATAGGTGGCACACATCATTTAAGTCAAATCATTCTGGCTCCTTTACCTGAAATTCTGTTGATTAGATTCTTCCATTATGTTCATCATTGTGGGCTGTGTGTAGCCGTAACATACTGGAACCCCTGCCATACTGTATATCTGGGGACCAATAAGGCAGCTCACAATAGAGCGCCGCAGAACTGAGGAAGGACAAGGAGCGTATTTACAAGAACTATGATTCCCACAGATGGTCCTACAACATTCCGTAACAGAGCCACCATTCCAACTTGCCTTTTACTAGATGTAACACAAAGTCTGTTGAGACTCAATGCTGTCAACACGGAATGTTGGATTAAAACTTGTGGCAAATCTGTAATACCGAAGAAAAATACACATGCATAATATTTTATTTACCCACAATTTTCACACAAAGTACAGAAAAGACAAAAGGATTTTAATAAGCAAAACAGACACAAGATGACATTACAAAATAAAGCTTATCACTGATCTCAGGAAGAAAGTGTGCAATAAAAACTATACAAAGTATTTATAACTTTGGGTTTAATTTATTTAAATAGAAAAACAGCTTGGAAAATAAAGTGACATTACTTACTTTATTAGAACTTCCAGCTTTAATGCCAACTGGTACTTTACTCTAAAAATAAAAAAACAAAATAACACTTTTTGCACTGTCACAAGTGATCATGCCACAATGCCTGTAAGATTCATAGTTAACCAAACTATTAACTGTTTTCTGCAAGTTGACACCTTTAATTCCTGGAATAGCTCCCTGTTTTCTAAATTTATGGCAGAGGTTGAAGCTCTCTAGTCCGGAATGATTTTAGTTAGTCAGATGTCCATTTATGGGTGTGGCCAAGTTTCCCACAGTCCCATAAAGTTTGTTTACAGCCACCAATCTTGTCTCTCTGTTCTGTGCTGTTATTTAGCTCTAATTGACCCCTAAATATATATTTAAATCCCTGCTTCATTTGCACTTTCGATTTGCCTAATTTACATCCCTTTTTCGACAGAGGGATGCAGTTTAGACATCCCTTAGAGACTAACAATATATATAAGTGTTTTCGGTTAATCTCTAAGGGTATGTCTACTCTACCACTCTAGTTCTAACTAGGGTGGTTAATGTAGTCATTCGAAGATGCAAATGAGGCCCGGGATTTAAATATCCTGGGCTGCATTTGCATCTTGCCGGGCGCCGCCATTTTTAAATCCCCGTTGTAGATAGCCTAATTCAAACTAACAGGGATTTAAAAATGGTGGCGCCCGGCAAGATGCAAATGAAGCCCGGGATATTTAAATCCCGGGCTTCATTTGCAACTTCGAATGACTACATTAACCACCCTAGTTCGAACTAGGGTGGTAGTGTAGACATACCCTAAGGCAGGGTTGAGCAATCATTTTTGGCCGGGGGCCACTTCAAAAATTTCTGAACTGGCCCTGGGCTGCCCTGAATGCTTTTCCCCACTCCCAAACCATAACTGGATCCGGCCTGCAGAGGCCCTTTTGCCCACCCCTTCTCTAAAGTGCCATGGGACTACTCATTTAAGACACATACTAACACAGCTGCCCTTCTGAGATATTTTAACATTAACTTGGCCATGTTTCATGTACGTTCAATTGTCTATACTCTTTTCTTCTGGTTAAATCTATAGTTTCATATATGAAACTGCTTATCATATAAAGTCTATACCATAAGTTAAGCAACAAAGCCTAGTTAAAAATCTCACAGAAGTTAGATATATAGATTTATTTATTTCACATCACCATCTGGTAAGTACCAAGCATAGTTCACAATTAAGGGTGAGACAGTACAGCTCACTGGGAGCCAGGAGACCTGGATTTTTTTCCTGGCTGAACAAACTCCTCACTATGACCTAGGTCAAGCCACTTAAATTTTGTCACCCTCAGTTCCCTATGTATAAAATGGGGATGTTTGCTCTCCCATATACAATCCTGGTGATCTCTGGATGATTAGCAGAAAACAAGTTGTAATAAAAAAATGCCAAGTATAAAACCTACACTGCAGCAGCTGAGCCAGTTTTGTACAAGAACAGATATAAGGTACTGCATCAATAACTTAAAAAGAATTATGCATTCCACTCCATATACTACTGCTCAACTATCTTATACCAATATTTACACATCAATGTAATGCTTTACGCTGTCATCTGTTAGAAAAGGAAAAAATGCACAACTATTAGAAGTTTAAAACAAAAACTGAAGCATTTTAAAAAAGATATACAGCCTGATCACACTTCCTCATGAACATTTTTATCAACTATTGTTAAGTAAAACCAAAAGATTACTATAATGTAAAACTGTTTAACTTACACATCTGGATAGTGCTTTAAGTAATCATTTTCCCTTTTCACTAATGATGTTGGTCATGAAATAAGACCACTATGAAGGGAAATAATGACTTCAAATGAGAAGAATTAACTGAACTATGCATGTTCAAGGTTTGGAAATTGAAAAGTTTGGCATTTGCAGTAGTTCTGAAGTATAAAATCTTTAAAAAAAAATCTGCATGGGAGATAAAAAGCGATTAATTTACACCAGGAGATAAACCATAGAAGAAGTGAGAGAATAATGATTTCTTGTTTTACTTTGATCCATACCTCAGGACAAGGTTCTACATGACAATCTCTGATAGAACAGTGGCCATCATCAGCCCAGAATGGACATGGTCTCTTAAGATTGACCTAAAAATAAAAAGACAGGAAGAGAAGTATGTTATTAGCCAACTGATTTAGAGCTACTTGAAGATCTAGAAAAAAAAACTCTTCATTCTTCAGCAAGAAGACTGTGCTGGTGTGAAGAACAAGGACTCTAATGATTAGACAGTCTAAACTTTTTAAAATTGTTAACAAGAAATGAATACTGAAAGTGGGAGGATTGATTAAGAGATAACCAATGAACTCTTTCACAAAGATTGCCCCTTCAGCCTAATTTATAATACCCAAGATCACACAAATGAATTTTGTCCATGTACTTAAAAAGATTTTGTAGCAATAACTGACCTTCTAAAACTTATGACTGAGTTTTGATTTTGGGTTGTTTTTGCATTCAGAACACAAATATCTTTAAAAAACAAGCAAGTTCTTACCTGTAAATAGTACTTGATTTTAATCCACTTAAGTTTGCATTTCTTTATTAAGGCCAATATATCAGATATATGATAAAACCAGTCAGAAACTATTACAAGTTTAAACAAAGCATGTCAGCATAATTTCAGAATTCAAACTGAGAAACAGCTGTTTCACTGATTCATTGTGAAATATAGTCAACAAAAATAGCAGAATACTAATGCTTTCTTAACCAAAGAGCTCATGTACTTACTTTATTTGGAAATTTAGAAAGACTTACCAAAGCACAGCATAATACTTGGTTACACTTAAAATAAAAGCACATGAAATTTATGCTAGTGTAAGCAGTAGTAGTGAAGAAGTGTCAACTGATGAATGGTGTACATGAATGGCATTTTCTGACAGATTGCTATTTGCTATGAAATCGGGTATTCCACTACACAGGGATATTTCTATTTAACCAATAAGCCAGGGCTTATTGGTTAATCTATCGACTACACACATCCCCCCCTTGCTGCCTCTATCAGAGGCAGCAAGAGGAAGTGAGGTGGGAGCGGGAAGCCAGCTTTTAAGCCAGCTCCTTGTGTGTATGGGCTCATGCAAGCCACTCGCCACTGCCTCTCTATCGGGAGGTGGCGGCGGCAGGAACCAATATATGTGCCAGCTCTGCGGAGCCACGCCCCCCCCCCCACTTGCTGCCTCCCACAGACAGCCATGGGGGGGCAGGCAGGAGCCAGTGTGAGGCGGGAGCTGCCTGCGCTCTCCTTCAATGCTGCCTCTATCATAGGCAACAGTGTGGGGAAGGGAGCAGCCTCTGTCCGCTATGGAGCAGCCTCTGTCCGCAGCAGGCCCAGGCTCACCATCGCACTGTCTGCAGGGAGCTCTGTATCAGAGGCAGCAGCGCAGGGTGGCAGGGGGCCCCCAACCCCAGAGATGATCAAACAGTCATGTAGCCAATAATTTGATGCAGTTACACGACTATTCAATTAATCACTAACATCCCTAGTATGAAATATTACAATGATAAAAATGCTCAAGAGATTCAGAACTGTTCAACTCTGATATTATACTTTTTAACAATGCAAGTTAAAACAAAAAAACCCATTTTCTTGCCTTTGATTGAGCCAAAAAACACACTGATGAGCAGTGAAACTATGCCCCTGCCCTCTGTTTACCTCACTAAGTCTTTTGTCTTCAATCCCCAGACCTTATTTGTGATTAGAAATTTAGCAGTTTAATTATACCAGTATAATTATACCAGTAAATTTTCCCATTTAGACAAGCCCCCTGAAAATTAGACCTTTGAAATCAAACACTATTTCCAATTGAAAAATAAATCAGTATATTCTCAAGCCTTTGTACATGATTGTCAAAATACCTGAAGCTTAAAAAATGGCAGATTTCTGAGGAAAAAACAAACAAACAGTGATCATTTAACTCTTTTATGTCTTTGATACATATACTTTAAGACCTCATCATTTTGCTCTTCTTTTTAATGTGGTTTGTACAAATGTTCCCTCAGTGAATATATACTACTCAGAGGCACCCAGTGGATTGGCGTACTGTATTTAGATCCAGTGCTATCCAACTTTAACATCTTGTTAAGCAATAGTGAAGTACCACTTTGAAACTGATAAGAGGAAGGGACTTAATCATGCTGTCAAATACACAGGCTCCAAACGTTATAAAAACTCAGCTACTTTTCTGGAATGCAGCAAAACTAATCCAATAATGCAAGACAGTATTACCTCCTAATAAAATTCAATACTAAACTTAAGCTAAAACCCTGAGAAGCATATTTGATGTCAGAATTATTTTTAAGTAATTTAACATTTATATGCAGACTCTGAAGACTTCCAACAGGAAATGAAACCCAAGTATGTTCTTTTCATAAAACAAAAGCTCCATCACTGCCTATTTCTTAAATATCTATCAAAGCACTCCATACTCTAATCCTACAAAAAACCTTGAAATTAGAAAATTTACAACAAAAACATCTTAACTACGCACAAGAATAAAAAGAGTTTTTTTACATGTTTTGGAAAACATGCCACAAAAGAAAAGAGGCAAGAGGACAGAATCTCTGATTTATATCATGCAGTGGTGATAAGGAACTGGAGATGCTAATGGCCCCTATCACCCAGGTGAAACTACAAGGCAATGCAGGGACACATGCAGACTGTCAAACAGTATATTATTTTCATAAACTCCAGCTCTGGACAGACAGTGCATGCACATTACTCTCTATGGAATGTAACTAAGTATCCAAAGACAGTTAAGTAAGTTGTCCATTGTCACACAGGAAGTTTGCATAGAAGCAAGGAACTGATCCTGGATTTCCCAAGTCCTCGAGTAGACTATGAGTACAGAGAACACAGGTACCACAAGTCAACCACTCCTTAATAGCATTAGAAACCTTTGATAATTATTGTTTTAGATAGCTGATTAAACACCATTTAACATCCCTAATTGACTAGTTGATAAGGTGGGGGAACTTCAGATCAGCAGCGGGGTCAGCTCCCAGCTTGGGAGCGAACCCTGCTGCGGCTCTGCCTTTTAAACATATTAAGAGCCAACAAGTTCTTAATACATTTAAAAGGCTGAAGCTCAGCTGGGGGGGGGGGGGGGGGGGTGAGAGAGACTTGGCGCAAGCCAGGAATCAGCTGTCCCAGCTTGCATCTAGTCACTCCTGCTTGTGCTGTGCTGACGGCTCTTAATACATTTAAAAGGCCAAAGCACAGTTGGGGGGAGAAACCAGGCATGAGCCAAGACAGCTGATTCTTGGCACACACCCAGTCCCCGACTACGCCTCTGCTTCTCCTGTGGAGATGGTGCTGGGGGAAACCAGCTTTTAAGCTAGCTCCTCCCAGCACTGGCTCCTGCTCCCTGCCCCTTGCTGACTCTAATAGTGGAGGGGAGAGGGGGGAGGAAGTGGGGAGGTGGAGGAGGAGGAGCGAATAGTCAAGACACTAGTTGATTATCCAATAAGCATATGCTTATGTCAGGGATGATCCCCTCTCTGGCATTAGTTGATTAAACGCAATTTAACATCCCTAGCAGAAAGGCAAATACAGTGTTTCAATTCACGTTCTTAATAAAGCAAACTGCATTTCTTACTGAAAGAAAAAAAAATTTTGATCCTCATTATAGACTGAGGAATAAGATATCCCTTACTTATGAATACAGATTGGACCTCTCTGGTCTGGCATCCCGACTGGTCCCAGACAAGGGGATTTGCTGGACCAGGGGAGGTCCCTCCCCTAATGGCCCATGCTAAACAGATTTAAAAGAGAAAAACAAATTTCATCCATTTGGTTGTATAGTATACCTCCACTTAACCAAAACTCTATTAACCTACCTATGAATTACCTATGTTCCTTGTTCCCCAGCATGAAATTCATGCTACCAAGGGCATGGAAGAGATTTGGGTACTAAGGAGGTTAGGCTAATAAAGCAGATAGCTCTGGCCAGAGAGGAAGTGGAAGAGGAGGAGGATAACCATAATGACAATATGGAGTCTACCTTGCTGCCAAATAGCTCCTGCATTAGCATATGGAGTCCTTTACAACCCTACTGTCACAGAATTGAGCATCACAAAAGAGACCCCAAGTTTGGATTGCAAGGCATTGTCACTGTCCTCCTTGTCTGTGGGGGAAACCACCTCACTACTGAATGACTTCTGTCATTGATTATAGGAACTTCTGATTATATGAATAAAATCCATGTCCTCCCTGCATATCAGATAATCGTGTATACACTGTATTCCTTGAATACACTCTGGAGTGTTAAACTTAGAATCACAGAATCATAGAATAATAGGACTGGAAGGGACCTCGAGAGGTCATCGAGTCCAGCCCCCCGCCCTCAAGGCAGGACCAAGCTCTGTCTACACCATCCCTGACAGATGTCTATCTAACCTGTTCTTAAATATCTCCAGAGAGGGAGATTCCACCACCTCCCTTGGCAATTTATTCCAATATTTGACCACCCTGACAGTTAGGAATTTTTTCCTAATGTCCAATCTAAACCTCCCCTGCTGCACTTTAAGCCCATTACTCCTTGTCCTGTCCTCAGAAACCAAGAGGAACAAATTTTCTCCTTCCTCCTTGTGACACCCTTTTAGATATTTGAAAACCGCTATCATGTCCCCCCTTAATCTTCTTTTTTCCAAACTAAACAAGCCCAGTTCATGAAGCCTGGCTTCATAGGTCATGTTCTCTAAACCTTTAATCATTCTTGTCGCTCTTCTCTGTACCCTTTCCAATTTCTCCACATCTTTCTTGAAATGTGGCGCCCAGAACTGGACACAGTACTCCAGCTGAGGCCTAACTAGTGCAGAGTAGAGCGGCAGAATGACTTCGAGTTTTGCTTACAACACACCTGTTGATACAACCTAGAATCATATTTGCTTTTTTTGCAACAGCATCACACTGTTGACTCATATTCAACTTGTGGTCCACTATGACCCCTAGATCCCTTTCCGCCATGCTCCTTCCTAGACAGTCGCTTCCCATCTTGTATGTATGGAACTGATGTCTAGTAGATCAGTAATTCATTCCTCAGTGAAAAAAGAGACAGGTAGTGCACAGAATACAATTTAATTTTCTTTTCAATAACTCATTTGGGCTAATAAATATAAAAGAGCAATTACAACTATATTTTTAGTCATGTGAACTGTAACTGACAGATGTATTTAGGCAGAACCCTTAAAACAACTATCAGAAGTTACCAGGCATTTTCCCATTCTCAGTACTCCCTTCCTTTTTAAAAACTCCATCCCTGAAGAGCAATGCAAAAGAAAAAAAAAAAAGCTTCAGAACTTGAGAATCTAGTTAACTCTGTGGTGTCTTCTTTTGCTAAGTATGTTGAGATCAAAGTAGAAGAGCAGAATACAGTGCAAAATCCCCACTACAAAAAAAAAGAAAAAAAGACAAGAATACAGAAAGGTGTGTTTAGAGAGGTTTTCTATTCTAGATTTCCACAAAAAGGATCCTGTTACAAAAATCTCTTTAGAATACTGGAACAATAACTCTCAGGAATATGCAGGTGTCAAATAATTGACCAGGACATCTCCCACGTATAGTTGGATACTGTAGATAAAAGACTGCTAAAGAACCTTAAACTACAGACTATTTCATAAAAAACAGACTAGTATAGAGATAGTCCACATTCCAAAGAGAGACAAAAAGCATTAGAAACTATTACATTTAATATGTTTGCAGAAGGGACACCTGAAAATACATGTATTATGCAATCACACAAATTAACAAAACACTACATGGGGGAGAAATAGCCAGAAAGTATTTATCAAGAAGTCTCGTGGTCATCCTTGTAGCCTCTAGCATTACAATCAGATCGACTGATGTTATCCCTAGAGAACATTACTGGACATCCTGTCACAATTCTAGCATAAAAGATATAGTTGACTACTCAGGTATCTATCAAGTTACTAACATGTAAGTAATGGCCTGGACTTCTACATTCCTTAATTGGCTTTGTATCGTCTTTAAATAAATCAAAATGTTCCAGTACAAAAGTTGCTTATACCCTTCCACCGAAAAGTTTCCTTGCAAAACAGTCATGTTCTCAGCCAAATGTTTTCAGGGAACGTCAGAAGCACTTACACTATATTTTATTTTATTTTCTAAGGACTTGTTTTCAATGCATTGTCAACTATAGCCACAAACGAGTTTTACTCACTAACCTCCCTATTACTCAACTTGGAGATTTTTCTGCATAAGTATTTCTTTACATTCCAACTAGCTAGCCTGTTATTGGCTATGGATTGAAGGTCAAGTGTTTGGTGATGCTGAAGATAGAAATACAGCGGGGATGAAGCAGCTGCTACATCATTCTGAACACAGGATGTTAAAGTGCAGATTATCAGCTAAATCAAGTAGTTGATGGAATTTCCATTGACTACTCTATTAGTGTATGTCTACACTTACACCCTCTTTCAAGAGAGGGATGCAAAATGAAGACATTTGAAATTACAAATGAAGCCAGGATTTAAATATTCCACGCTTCATTTGTATAACCACGTTATGGCACTATTTCGAAATAAAACACGCTGTGTAGACACATTTTGAGAGAAAATCCTTCTCTCGAAATAAACTTCATTTTATGAGGAATAAGGGTTAACAGTTATTTTGAGAGAAGGGTTCTCTCTCAAAATAATGTGTCTACACAGTGTGTTTTATTTTGAAATAGCGCTATTTTGAAATAGCACCATAATGCGATTATGCAAATCAAGCACGGGATATTTAAATCCCGGCTTCATTTGCCATTTCGAATGTCTTGATTTGCATCCCTCTCATGAAAGAGGGTACAAGTGTAGATATATCTTTAGCTGACAAGGGGGGCTCACTACCCCTGCTGCGGCTCTGTAGTTTAAATGTAATAGGAGCCCCGGCTATTACAACATTTAAACTGCAGAGCTACAGCAAGGGAATCTTCTGGGGCCGGTACAAACTGGAACTAAGCAGTCCTAGCTCACCCCAACTGTGGGACCACTGAGACTTTGCCTCCCTCTCCCTTGCACTGCACAGACAGTGCTGGGGGTGGGATGGGGAGCGGGGAGAACCGGCTTTTAAGCCAGCTCCCCCCAGCACCAGCTACTGCTTCCCCCTCCCCCCTTGCTGTCTGACACAGAGGAAGCGGGGGGGGGGGGGGGAAGTGAGTAGGTCAACAATACCCTTACATCCCTATGCTGGACTGCTAATCAAATCACTGAATAGCTGGAGTGTTTTGCACTGTGGTCATTCTAGTGCTATAGCTCAAGTGAGGGTAAAGAGAAAGAACTCAAATGGAGTAACTCAGCCTAACTGTTGCAATGAAGAGAGGCCATGTGTTTTCAGAGTGGCAGTGCTGTAGCGCATTTTTTTTTAGAAGGCTGAATGCTTGTATATCTTGTTGAACTGCACAGAGAAGTGTAAATACAAATGCACACTCACTGGCTCATGTAGACTCTGAAGATGTCCATAAGGGAATTTTTAGTGCATGCCAGTAGGGACCTCCCAGGCAAGTCAGTGTGCAACACACTAGTACACACCTCTTTGGTGCAAGCTAACATAAAACGTAGATAGGCCCTCAATGTAAGATCCTGGCTTCAATGTTTATATGAGACACAGCAGTACATGCAAAGTGGGTTTTATCCACCAAAGCTCATACCCAAACAAATCTTAGTCTTCAAGGTGCTACAGGATGCCTCATTATATTAGACAGTTACTTTTGGCTATTTTAGATTTGTTTGTTCCATTTCTATTAGACCAACCGAAGGCACCATAATAAATTACAATACGCTCAAGCAGTTAGTCCCATTTTCACCACCTAAATTGTGCATAACTAGCTCCTCTGGAGCATGGCAATTAGAACTGCCTATACCTGGGCTTAGACAATTATGGATTTTAAACCCTTACTGAATTGGGAGTAATTGCATTAATGAATACAGGAGAAAATGTTTGGAACAGAAACTCATGTACCTTACTTTTATGATGAGAGATTTAACCAGTGTACAAAATTACCCATTACCGTAATAATGAACTATTGTAAATATATTACTAATTCTAAACACACCTCCACGAAATAAAAAAAAAGTTGGCTACATCTGCTATGATAATAATACGGCACTCAAATTTGCCCCTCAGTTAAAAAAAAAAAAAAAAAAAAAAAAAAACCAACAACCACCAAGGTACAGTAGACTTCGGATAATCCGGCACCTTTGGGGTCCAGGTGGTGCCGGATTATCAGAAATGCCGGACTAGCAGGAGGTACTCTGGCAGGGGTGGGTCTCGTCGCAGGGGAACAGCGCCGCAAAGGCCAAACCCTCCGCCATTTTAGAAGAAGGCGGAGCCTGCGACCTGCGGAAGCAGAGAGGAGGCGAGAGGCAGGCAGCCGCTTCAAGAAGTTCTAGTCAATTACACTGCCGCTGCTGGATCAACAGGCTCTCAATCTACCTTTCCCCTCTACTGCCTGGGGCGGGGGATAGGGGCTTGGCGGGTGGGCGGGGGTGCTGAACCCTCCCTCCTATTGCAGGGAGGCAAAGCCTGCAAGCTGAGGAAGGGGAAAGGCGGTGAGAGGCAGGCAGCTGCATTCAGGAAGCTCTAGTCAGTTACATTTACTCCGGCTGGATCCACAGCCGAAAGGCTCTCGATCTACCTTTCCTCTCTACTGCCTGGAGGAGGGGGGGCAAAGGAAGGTAGGGGTCGGTGGGGGAGGGGGTGTGCCAAATCCTCCCTCCTGCTGCAGGGAGGCAAAGCCTGCAAGCAGCAGAACCAGACAGCGAGGGAGAGGCAGGCAGCTGTTTCAAGAAGTTCTAATCAATTACACTGCCCCGGCAACAGGCTCTCAATCTACCTTTCCTCTCTACTGCCTAAGGGGGAGGGGGACAGAGGGAACAGGTAGATCCGCAGGTGACAGGCTGCTGCTGAAACTCACAAGAGATCATCTCCCCTCCCTTGTGAGTTTCAGCAGCAGCCTGTCACCTACGGATCTACCCGTTCCCCCTTAGGCAGTAGAGAGGAAAGGTAGATTGCGAGCCTGTTGCCGGGGCAGTGTAATTGATTAGAACTTCTTGAAACAGCTGCCTGCCTCTCCCTCCCTCTCGTTCTGCCGCTTGCAGGCTTTCCCTCCCTGCAAGAGGAGGGAGGGTTCAGCTCACCCCCGCCGAACCCTACCCTCTCCTGGCCCCCCTCCGGGCAGTAGAGAGGAAAGGTAGACTGAGAGCCTATCGGCTGTGAATCCAGCCGGAGTAAGTGTAACTGACTAGAACTTCCTGAATGCAGCTGCCTGCTTCTCGCCGCCTCTTCCCTTCCGCCGCTCGCAGGCTTTGCCTCCCTGCAACAGGAGGGAGGGTTCAGCACCCCCCGCCCGCCAACCCCCTACCCCAGGCAGTAGAGAGGAAAGGTAGACTGAGAGCCTGTCGGCTGTGGATCCAACCCGGGGCAGTGTAATTGACTAGAAATTCCTCAAGCAGCTGCCTGCCTCTTACCCCCTCTCCACCACCCTGCAACATGACGGAGAGTTTGGCGCCCCTGCTGCTGACCTCCGTCCCCTTCCCTTCCCTCTCCCTTTCCCCTCCCCCTCCCCAGAGGCAATAGACAGAGCAAAGATAAATTGCAAGTCTGTCGCCTGCAGATCCAGCCGCAGTTAGTGTAATTGACTAACAACTTGAAGCAGCTGCTGGAGCACATCCGGGTTATAGTTGGTGCCGGACCATCAGACGTACCGGACCACTGGATGCCGGACCACTGGAGTTTTACTGTATTAACTTTTTCTACAACCAATACATGGAAGATATTTAATAAAACAGGTCAAGCTCATGCTCTAAAATCTTGTACTTTTGATCATCATCGAATACAAGCGTAATTATGGAAACAAAATGTCCACGATAGAATAAATAATTAATTTCTCACTATTTGAAAATTGAGATTCCTATCTCTTTTTAAAAGGAATAATACCAAAGAGGTTATCAGTTATCTAGATGGCATTGAGTAAAGAAGGTAATAATATGATGAAGATTGAGACCTGATGACTTGCCAAGAAACAAGCGCTGTCAACTATTGGAAAGTAAGTACAGGAAGTCCCCGGGTTACATACAAGATAGGGACTGTAGGTTTGTTCTTAAGTTGAATTTGTACGTAAGTCGGAACTGGCGTCCAGATTCAGCCGCTGCTGAAACTGACTAGCGGCTGACTACAGGAAGCCCGAGGCAGAGTTTCTCTGCCCCGGGCTTCCTGGAATCAGCCGCTGATCAGTTTCAGCAGCAGCTGACTTGGGGACACCTGGGGTAGAGCAGCTGGGGTGCAGCCGGGTAGGTCCCCTCTGGGTGGTCCCGCCGCCCGCGTCCTCCGTGGCTTTGCTCCGCGTCTCCCTGGTCTGCTGGGGGGACGGGCCCCCCAGCATACCAGGGAGATGCGGAGCAGCTTTTCTCGCCCCGTAGGACGCGGGCGGCGGGACCGCGGTGCGTCTGGGTGGTCCCCGCCGCCCGCGTCCTCCAGGGCGAGAAAAGCCCCATTCGTAAGTACGGATCTGATGTAAGTCGAATCCGCGTAACCCGGGGACTGCCTGTATGTCATTTCAGTTTTTACACATAGGTATTCAAAAATATTTAACTGTAAAAAAATCATTTGTCCATTGGACTTCATTTTTAGTGATTTACTCCTGTATTCAGCCATGTATATACCACAGACAACATTAGTTTATGGCACATACCACAGGTGGCATATACCATAGGTAACATTAGTATAATTTTCAATCAAACAACTAAACACTATTAAGGGATAAAAGGGAATTTTGGGCTGCTAAGAAAGAAATTCATCAAATTTCAGAAAAAAGAAAATCAGGACAATGCTAGTCCATAGATCAAATACTCTGTAGGTTTTCATTGGACAGCTATGTCCAAAAGTGCCATTCTTACTATACCTTGTAATATCTGAAGTAGTCCCGTTCTTGCAGTTTCTGTATTTTAGGGAAGATCTTGTAAGTGTTGAAGTTATCAATGCTTTCTATATCACACAAGCAGTCATCCAACACTCCAGTGAGCTACAAGAAACAAAATATATTATATTGCTTTATTAAACAAGATTAAAGGTAGTAAAAATATTTGTTAAACAAAAATTAGAGGATTTTTCTTAAGAAAGGTGAAAAGAAGTTATGATAAGCATACATAATTATAATACAGTTAACTATTTAAATTTATTACGAGTTGGTTAAACACTTGCTGAAACCAATTAATTTAACAGCTACTCTTAATTTGTGCAAGCAGCTAATTTGTGATGCAATACTATTCTAATGTAGCAACTATGGACATATGGCAGCCTGAAAGGTCTACATTTCCCAAACCAGGAGGATACACTATGATAGGACAATTTTCTGAGATGCTTAGTATGGGCACAGGAATTGTTTACGAACCTGTGAGACTGAGCCACTCATGTACATAAAAATATTGCATTATCTTGTAAACTAGAATACTTCACTTTGGCTACATCTACTCTACAGGCTTTTTGCACAAGAATTACCATTCTTGCACAAAAACTTGCAGAGCGTCTACACTGCACGCGCATTCTTGCACAAGTAAATTTACAGTAAAGCATCAGAAAAGAGGGCTTCTTGCACAAGAGTTATTCCTCTCCCCACGAGGAATAAGCCTTCTTGTGCAAGAAGGCAGTGTGGACAGGCAACAGAGGTTTCTTGTGCAAGGAACTCCTATGACTAAAATGGCCATCAGAGCTTTCTTGCTCAAGAGAGCGCCCACACTGCCATGGACGCTCTTGCGCAAAAGCACATGGCAGCGTGGACGCGCTCTTGCACAAGAATTTGTGTGCAGAAACTCTTGCGCAAAACAGTTCTTGCGCAAGAAGTCTGCAGTGTAGACATTGAGTTTAAACATGGGTGGTGGTGGGTGAACCTAGGGCTAGGAGAGGCAAGCCCTCAGCCCCAGCTCTGCCACCCAAGACACGGCCCATGCCTCTTGTCAAGTCAAACCTGAGAAGAATAACTTACTTAGGCTCCTTAAAACAAAACAGCTTCAATGTCTGAACAAACAGGAAAGAAATGGCTTTGTTAGAGTCCATATAGTGATTAAGATCGCTCATGGTCCATGTACAGGACCACCAAGAGCTCCAGCAAAACGACAAAAATCAGACTTTCTAATCCTAATATTGTGAAAAAGAAAAAAAGCCCCAAATAAAATACCCCTTTCAAAGACTAGCTTCTCTTGAAAAACATATTCTTTCTTTGCAGATCACTAAGCGTAAGATATGTGAAATAATTTTTTCACCTTTATATTAACTCTTTACTGTGACACAAACCTTCATTTCATGCAGACATTATCTTTTACTGAAAAGAGTTGTTATAAAATACAAAACCTAAATATTTTTTATTATGAACTTTCTTCAACAGACTTAAGGATGTGCCTAACTGGAATGTTTTTACTGAAATGGGTCCAGAGTAACAATTCTCTGAGCAATCCATTTCTGGACTCAAGGAAGGGGGGGGAGGGAGGGAAAGGAGGCATTTCATTTGGACTTCCCCCATGAATACTTCTGAAAGTTTTTAATTTGTACTTCAGGCATTACATAATTGAACAGGGAGCTTTAAAAAAAGCTCAAGTTACCTATTGCAGTGCAAGATGTAGAAATGATAACTCAAGACAAAAACCTAGCCCCCAAAAAAGGGGGGGCTACTGCCCTTTTATTAAAAACAAACTAAAAAATGGCAAGTTATTGAAAACTTCGTCTTTGACAGGTTAGCTTTCCAGCACCTGATGATGAAAACAGGATTCACAGAAGTTTGTACCATAACTTTCAGGTAGTACGTTAGAGAATCAAACTACATTTACCGTATATTCCGGCGTACAAGACGACCTCTGAAGTTAAAAAACATCCCCCAAAAATAGGGGGTCGTCTTGTACGCCGGATGCCCTGCCGCCGGAGCCCCTCTGCGGCTTTGAAAGCCTCGGGGGAAGCCGGCGGGGGGGCATCCCAGGTGCGCATGGGCTGCCCCCCCTCCGGAGCCCCTCCGCGGCGGCGCGGAGGGGCTCCGGAGGGGGGGCAGCCCATGCGCGCCTGGGATGCCCCGCCGCCGGCTTCCCCCGAGGCTTTCAAAGCCGCGGAGGGGCTCCGGCGGGGGGGGCAGCCCATGCGCGCCTGGGATGCCCCCCCGCCGGCTTCCCCCGAGGCTTTCAGAGCCGCCGAGGGGCTCCGGCGGGGGCAGCCCAGGCGCTCCTGGCGGCTTTGCTCCCGGTGCCTCTGGTCTGCTGGGGACCATCTCCAGCAGACCAGGGACACCGGGAGCAAAGGAGGCGGAGGGGCGCTGGGGTATAAGATGAAACCCTATCTTTTAATTAAAAAGATAGGGGGTCGTCTTATACGCCCAGTTGCCCTATACGCCAGAAAATACGGTACCATCCTTGCATTTTGTGTCTTCCAAAACACAAAATTAAGAGTTATTCTGCAAGCAGTAAAACATTGAAGACAAAAGAGGAGCCCTTCAAAAACAAGGGGAAAAAAAAACCCCAGAGAAGTTCCTGAGTCTAAAGATGAATCCATTTTTAAGAGTACAAAAAATATCTAAGTGTTTACAACACAATCTGTTTCTTATTTGTCGCTGATGATATTTTCAAACATGAGTTTTTATATATAAAATAGAAAAAACCTCTTCCCAACGTATAAGTTTTAAATTAAATACTATTGTAATTGTATTGAGAAACTCTCTGAAGGTGTTTTAGTGGTCCATATTGTGAGTTAAGGTAATGGTTTTTAAACTATGGGTTGCAACCCAGTACTGAGTCGTGGAACGTCAGACACTGCATCTCATTGCTGCAGGGTCACCAGATGACCAGTGGGGATGGTAAAGCAGGCTACTTGCCTGTCATGGCACTGCAGACTGTGCTGCACCCCCGAAGCAGCCTGCAGCAGGTCTAGCTGCTAGATGGAGGAGGAGGAGCACACGGAGCTCCATGAACTGCCCTAGCCCTGAACACTAAGGGTGTGACTAGACCACAGGGTTTTGTCAACAAAACATAATGTCGACAGAACTCGGCAGATTTGTTGACGGCGGTAAACCTCATTCCATGAGGAATAACACCTTTTGTTGACAGAGTTCTGTCAACAGAAGGCGTTATTGCATCTACACCAGTGGTCCCCAATCTTTCGGGACTGCCAGGTACCCAGGGATGGGTCCACTCACGCACCGCACGCCCGGGGACGTGGCCACCCACACGCCCGGGGCCGGCCCCGCGCATGTGCTCCGTGCCCGGGGCCGGCGCCACCCACATGCCGGGTGCCCAGGGCCAGCACCACACGTGCCGTGTGCCCAGGGCCGCGCATGCGCCACATGCCGGGGGTGGGCCGGCCCAGATGATTTGGTGGGCACACAAATGCCCTGGCGGGTGCCATGGCATCTGCAGGCACTGCATTGGGGACCACTGATCTACACTGTCCTTTTCATCTATACTCTCATGTCAACAAAGCAGCTTGCTTTGTCGACAGAACTGGATGTAGTCTAGACCCTCTTTGTCAACAAAAGCCTGTAGTCTAGATGTACCCTAACTGTACAGTCCTATTAGCTGGGAACCTGCTGCTGGCTGCTTCTGGCATCTGCAGTGCCAAGAGAGGCAGCAAGTTTGCCTTAGCTCCCCCACTTCACCACTGACAGGGAGCCACTCAAGGTAAGCCCCTTCTGCCTCAGCCCTGACTCCCCCAACGCTGGAGCTTCCTCCTACACCCCAAAGCTTTTATTCTCAGCCCCATCCCAAAGCCCACACTCTAGTCACATCATGTAGGGTCACGGGCATCAACAATTTTCTTCAACTGGGTCATGAGAAAAGAAGTTTCAAAACCACCAAGTTAAAGCACAATGCTAGATGGAAGGCGATACAACCCTTAACATGAAAGATCAGCACAACAGAGTAAGGGATTTCAAGCCACTCATTAAATTTACAGAGCTGTTCTACTAGTGTGGATTCCACACACAGTTTTCCCTTACTCCAAAGTACTCTGATTCAGTAAATTAAACAACAGGTTTTTGCATCTTCTCTATTAGCATTTGGATATTTGTCTGAAAACAATTCTCCCTCCTTACTATGCTGTCAGGAAAAGAATTACATTTTAAAAGGTCCTACGTTAAAACATTATTGGAATAAGTACTATTTAAAGCCTATTACTTTTCATTATTTGTGTTGGATTTTTTTTCCTCCCACTGACCCCTGACAATCAAAATAGACTGTTTAGTTCACTTGATAGGTATAGAGCCAAATGCGGCCCTGGTATAAGTTATCATACCTCCAGTGGTTTTAATGGAGTTGCATCAATTTATGCCACAGACAAATTTGGCTCATAGCATTTTTCTGCTTCTCATGTAGTACTTTTACTTTCGGTACTGTAACTAATTTCTGCTTTTGGAGGAAAGGACTTGGACTCAATAGGAATGTAACAGTTTAATGAAAACATTTATAGTGCTAACAGATTCATAAAACTGTTTTAAAAAGTCTATTTACAAAAATTACACCTACAATAACTCATTAAATATTCTACTTGCTACCCTGGAAAGTATGGTTTCAGGTTTTTTTTAATATATAAAACTAATGAGAAACATGAGACGCTTCTAGATAATGTAACAAAGCACTTAAATTATTAATGTTGATATTTATTTTGCAATTGTAACTGTTACATTCATGTGTGTTATAGGAAGTGGCAAACAGACCAGTAAAATATAACCACAACATGTATAATTGTCTCATCACTGTCTAACTACAAGGCTCAAACTGAAAAACACTAATTGCTACTTTTAATTTTATTTGTATAATATGGATCAAAAGTGACTAACTCACAATCTTTTGTCTCCATAAAGTGTATTCAGTTAAAACGATTGCTGCATATATAACATCCCGTGTAGCCCATAATCTGTTAATTCTCTAACTTGTTTTCCAGTAAGTAAATTTGTTATTAAAAATTTTAAACATTATTTAAATTCCAAGTCATATGCATTTAAAATATGGAATTTGCAGAAAAATTTATTTCGACGTTTGTTATGTTGTATTCTATTCAGAGTTTGTATGTTTTACATGAACGTAGTAACATTTTTAGCACCTTTACAATCTTAAAAAGGTATGTTATCAGGTGGCTGTATTTTAATTGCTTAAACATGCATCATCATTAGAAAGCCAACTGGGATGCCTTGTTTTGCTCCTTGCAAAATGAGAGAAAGAAAAATAGTCGGCACAACATTTTAAAGAACTAGGGTACAACAGATATCTAGAATTTGAACCACGGCTATATATAAGCCTTTGTTTTAAAATAAATTAATATCCCTCACAGTTTATGGATAAAACACAATGAAACCTGCATTCATATTTATCATGCCAGCATTAAGGGCTCACCAGAAAAAAAGTTAGCATCTCCCCCACATAAGTGATTTAAAGGCAATTGAATTTGGATATGGATGGATCACATAATATATCCCACGACATGTCCAACAATTTTCACAGATTCATGGAGTTTAAGGCCAAAAGAAGTCATCAGATCATGTGCTCTGACCTCCTATATATCAGATACCATTAAATTTCACCCAGTATTGAGCCTACTAACTCATGTTTGACCAGAACCAACTTTCAAAAAGGAATCCGCTGTTAATTATAGTTTGAGTGTACCAGTAACAAAATTCACCACTTCTCCAAGGAGCTTGTTCCAATTGTCAATCACTCTCACTTAAAAACATGCACCTTACTTCCTAACTGAATTTGCCTGGCTGGAGTACTTTGCTTCTCTTAAATAAAAGGTAATCTTACTTGTTGACAGTCCCTTGGATGGTCACTTACTCTGAAACCTGCCTTAGGGTATGAAAAGCTTAAAAGTGTAAATATATATTTAAAAGTACTAAGAGACAACAAGAATCTACTTGCTCTATATGGATGTTAAGGATTCCCTATGTTTCCCCTAGCCTCTTTGGCCAAAGCTTCACCTGCCTCTCCCCAGTCCCCCACCCTCCATCACAGCTGCTATATTAGATATGTGTTTCATTCTGATGAATAAAAATAAGAGATTCTCCACTTAAGTTGCATCATATTTTTGGAATTTGAAGCTCTCAGTTTCTCAAGACACTTAAAAAGAAAAAGTAAGCATTACCTTCACCAGCACAAGTTCTTTGGTGATGTTGGACATACAGCAGTCAGCTCAGTAACAGAGTGGGGAATAGAACCCATGTCTCCTAACTCCCAGGTCCTTAAGTATCACCAACAGACCACATTACCTCCCATTAACTGTCCTCAAGAAGTCAAGAGTTTTGCATAAAAATGAATGGCATGATACAAGCCATATTTTGTGAAGCACCCTGGGATTATTAAGGGTGAAATTTGCAGTAGATATACAAAGCACTGCTTCCTGAATGAAGCAACCCCTCTACTTAATGCCTGCAACTTTGCAGAAAGTATGATTATATCCTGAAACAGAGAACTTCTCTGAGCATTCATATTTTCATACCGCTCCCCCCCCCCCCCGGCACGTTTACAAGTCAGCGACATTAACCAGCTGCTCAATTACTGTGCGCAGATGCGACCAAAAGAGCGTCTCAATCCAACTTCCCCTGCGAGCAAAAGGCAGCGAGTGGAAAGGAACAGGAGCAGGTAGCGCGTGGCCCCGCAAGCTGCCGAATATCTGCAGCAAGCCCCCTCTTTGGGCCAGCGGGAGCGGGCTGCAGCGCCCAACAGAGAGACAACGCTGCCCGCACGTGAGCCGGTAGCCCGGCTGCAGAGTGGCCGAGGGAGGAGCGCCCGCGGCCCGCCGGAGCCCCCGTCCTCCTCCGAGGCAGCCCCTCCTCTCCCCCCCCCCACACCGGGAGCCGCCGTCCCCTCTCGGGGCCCGCCTCTCACCTGGGCCTCCACGGGAGTCCAGATGCCGCCCAGCAGCAGGAGCCGCACCGCCAGCCCCGTCCCCGCCGCTGTTCTCCGGGCGGCTCCGCGGCCGCTGCTCATGCTGCTCCGACCTGGCCCCGCCACCCTAGGGGGGGGCGCGCCCCGCTCCGCCGCGCGGCCCCGGAAGAGGGATGGACGCGGAGGGGGGGGGGGGGGGTCGCAGGGACCAACTGACACTCTCCGCGCTGCTGCTGCCGGGCACCTGTCAGGCGAAGGCTCCGCCACGCTCGCCTCAGCCGCGCTCCCGTACGCGCCGGCCCGGTCCCCCCGCCTGCCGCCTCGCACAACCGCCTTCTGCCGCGCAAAGCACTCTGGGAAGTCGAGTCCAATCGGCCGCTCTTTCTAACCCGCTTCGGGGTCTGGGACTACAGGAGGCGGGGCCCTGGGCAGTGGCCAATCAGAGACAACCACGCGCACCTTCAAAACAAGAGGAGGTGACAGTTCACGGGGAGTCAGAAAGGGGCGGAGCTAAGGTTGCCTGCAGCCTTCTGCTCCGCTCTCCCCCCTCCCGTCTTCTGTGCGCATGAGGCTAGAGGGCGTCCGAGCGGGTTTTCCGTGACGTAGACTCTGCACAGCTGGCCGGTGTAGTTCGCGTCCCTGTGTTCTGCTGAGTGCTCGGATCGTAGGGGCAAGCGCTTCAGTGGCTGTTTCCCTTGTGCTCAGTTTCCCTGCTTGGCTGTGGGGAGTTCCTTCTATGCAGACGTACTGGAAAATATTATTTTAAAAAATTAGAAAATGTGTTGGTAAAATAAAAATAGCCCTCTTTTGACAATTGTAGGAAACCACCATGGTGATGGCAACACCATCTAGTGCTGAGACCATGGCATGGGTGTGAAGAGGACCTCTGACTTCTTAGAAAGTGATTTAAGTGAGCTGGGGCACTTCACTCTACTCTGTCTCTGCCTTTTGGAATATGAAAGACAACATGTAGTCCCGTGGCACCTTAGGATATGTCTACACAGCAGCATTATTTCAGAGTAACTGACATTATTCTAAAATAACATAGTGCATGTCTACACTACAAGCCTTTATTTCAAAATAATGTGGCGCTGGAGAACTTCTTATTCTGACTCATGGTAACCCTCATTTCACAAGGAGTAAGGGAAGTTGAAGGAAGAGCGCTCTTCTTTCAACTACACACATATATAGATAGATAAATAGATGATAATTTTTTGTTAGTCTCTAAGAGCAAAAGTCAAAATAAGCTATGCCGCTTGAGCTTCGTCAATTGCATAGCTTAAGTTGCAATAGCTTAATTCGGCTTTTGGCTCTGTGTACACTGCAGGAAGTTAAAGGAAAAACACTCTTCCTTCGACTTCTCTTATTCCTTGTGAAATGAGGGTTACAGGAGTCAGGGTAAGACATCCTCTGGCTCACCATTATTTCAAAATAATGGCTTGCTGTGTAGACACGCTATTTGTTATTCTGGAATAACATCAGTTATTCCGAAATAATGAGAATGTGTTGACACAGCCTAAGGTGCCACAGGACTACTAATTGTTTTTAAGGTTACAGACTAACACTGCTACCCCTCTGAGACTTCTGCAACATGGTCATACAATACAACCTCTATTATACAAGTTGTAATGATTGGAAATTGCTTGTTATCAAAAATGAATCAGGTTCCCTCATGTCTACTAATTATACTGAAATTCTGTCAAGAACCCAGATTTATTCAGTATCCCCTCCCTGCAATATTATTAACAGAACACAGCCTCAGTTACCTACTTTTATAAATGTGAGTCTCAAATAATATTTGCTAAAGTCCATTGAGAGCCTTGGAGATAAGAAGCTATAGAACATAAGAACATAACATAAGAACATAAGAACGGCCATACTGGGTAAGACCAAAGGTCCAACTAGCCCAGTATCCTGTCTACCGACAGTGGCCAGCACCAGGTACCCCAGAGAGGGTTGACCGAAGACAGTGATCAAGCGATTTGTCTCCTGCCATCCCTCTCCAGCCTCTGACAAACAGAGGCCAAGGACACCATTTTATCCCCTGGCTAATAGCCTTTTATGGACCTAACCTCCGTGAATTTATCCAGCTTCCCTTTAAACTCTATTATTGTCCTAGCCTTCACCGCCTCCTCTGGCAAGGAGTTCCACAGGTTGACAACACGCTGTGTGAAGAAGAACTTCCTTTTCTTAGTTTTAAACCTGCTACCCATTAATTTCATTTGGTGTCCTCTAGTTCTTCTATTATGGGAACTAATAAATAACTTTTCTTTATCCGCCCTCTCCACACCACTCATGATTTTATAGACCTCTATCATATCCCCCCTCAGTCTCCTCTTTTCTAAACTGAAAAGTCCCAGTCTCTTTAGCCTCTCCTCATATGGGACCCGTTCCAAACCCCTAATCATTTTAGTTGCCCTTTTCTGAACCCTTTCCAAGGCCAAAATAACTTTTTTGAGGTGAGGAGACCACATCTGTACACAGTATTCAAGATGTGGGCGTACCATAGTTTTATACAGGGGCAGTAAGATGTTCTGGGTCTTATTTTCTATCCCTTTCCTAATAATTCCTAGCATCCTATTTGCCTTTTTGACCGCCGCTGCACACTGTGTGGAAGTTTTCAGAGAACTGTCCACGATAACTCCAAGATCTCTTTCCTGATTTGTCGTAGCCAAATTAGCCCCCATCATACTGTACGTATAGTTGGGGTTATTTTTCCCGATGTGCATTACTTTACACTTATCCACATTAAATTTCATTTGCCATTTTGTTGCCCAATCACTCAGTTTGGTGAGATCTTCTTGGAGTCCCTCACAGTCTGCTTCTGTCTTGACTATCCTAAACAATTTGGTATCATCTGCAAACTTTACTACGTCACTGCTTACCCCTTTCTCCAGATCATTTATGAATAAGTTGAAAAGGATTGGTCCCAGGACTGACCCTTGGGGTACACCACTAGTTACCCCTCTCCAATCTGAAACTTTACCATTTATTCCTACCCTTTGTTTCCTGTCTTTTAGCCAGTTCTCAATCCAAGAAAGGACCTTCCCTCTTATCCCATAGCCATGTAATTTACACAAGAGCCTTTGGTGAGGGACCTTGTCAAAGGCTTTCTGAAAATCCAAGTATACTATATCTACTGGATCCCCCTTGTCCGCATGTTTATTAACCCCTTCAAAGAACTCTAATAGATTAGTAAGACAGGATTTCCCTTTACAGAAACCATGTTGACTTTTGTCCAACAAATTATGTTCTTCTACATGCTTCACAATTTTATTCTTTACTATTGTTTTGACTAATTTGCCCGGTACTGAAGTTAGACTTACTGGTCTGTAATTGCCAGGATCGCTTCTAGAGCCCTTTTTAAATATTGGTGTCACGTTGGCTACCTTCCAGTCATTAGGATTTAAAGGATAGGTTACAAACCACAGAAAATAGCTCAGCAATTTCCCATTTAAGTTCTTTTAGAATCCTTGGATGAATGCCATCCGGTCCCGGAGATTTGTTAACATTAAGTTTTTCTATTTGTTCCAAAACCTCCTCTAATGACACTTCAATCCGGGACAGTTCCTCAGATTCAGCACCCACAAAGGACGGTGCAGATTCAGGAATCTCCCCAACATCCTCAGCCGTGAAGACTGAAGCAAAGAAATCATTTAGTTTCTCCGCAATGGCTTTATCGTCCTTGATTGCTCCTTTTATAGCTCGATCATTTAGGGGACCCACAGGCTTTTTAGCAGGCTTCCTGCTTCTAATGTACTTAAAAACATTTTGTTATTTCTTTTTGAGTTTTTGGCTAGCTGTTCCTCAAAATCTTTTTTTGCTTTTCTTATTACATGTTTATGCTTGATTTGACAGTGTTTATGTTCCTTTCTATTTATCTCACTAGAATTGGACTTCCACTTCTTAAAAGATACTTTTTTGTCCCTCACTGCTTCTTTTACATGGTGGTTAAGCCACGGTGACTCTTTTTTAGGTCTCTTGCTATGTTTTTTAATTTGGGGTATACATCTAAGTTGGGCCTCTATTATGGTGTCTTTAAAAAGTTTCCATGCAGCTTTCAGGGATTTGGCTCTAGTCACTGTGCCTTTTATTTTCTGTTTAACAAACCTCCTCATTTTTGTGTAATTCTCCTTTTTGAAATTAAATGCCAGGGTGCTGGACTGCTGAGGTGTTCTTCCCACCACAGGAAACAGAAAGTTATTTAAAGATTAACTCTGTTTGTCTTTACCACCACTGTTAAATACTCAAAACTATGTGTTAAAGTTATGTTGAAAGTTTTTATATAGTTAAAATTCATTCATTAAAAGCTTTTTTTCTTTCACATTAAACTTTCCTTTACCTTTATTTTCTCATCACAGTTTCTTTCACCAGAGGCATTTCTATAGATGTCAGCATGATCTCTCCCTTGTAACTAAAGGAAATGTAGGAACATGCTTCCGTCCTCAGGATTTCTTTATAGCCTGACTCTCTTGTAAAGAAGCTTTCACACAGGTCCATGTATTACAACCAACTGAAATTGAAGCTCCTTTCCTGTCTCATTGTTCTTCAGAGGTCCACCAATCTTGGGAACTGCAATAAGAACATTATTTCTGCTGTTATTCTCTTCTTATTCAAATGCCCAGAAGTTGGCTCAGGACAACCATTCATCCCAGACAATTAAGTGTATGTCTGTAATTCATTGCCAATGTTTGCAAGAGCTCATCTTTTTAGTGTTCAAAAAGGAGGGCTGCACAGACTTCAAGAGCAATGCTTACTTCACAGATATGCTGGGCTCTGGTGGCTAAAGAATCCCTCTCCCATATTCATAAAAAAATGAGTTTTTATTCCTTAGAAGTTCTTTACAGAATGGTTGCATTTTGTAAAACTCTGCGAATGGCTCCTTAGTTATATATGAGGTCCAGTGGGCTGTTTCACATAAGGCCTAAATTATGTGCACAGGTGCTAAAATTATGATTCAGTTTTCAATCCCACTCCCAAATTTCCCCAAATCTCACAGAATATCCCTTATAAGGATGATCTAAAGCCCTTTAAAATCAGTGCAAATCTTTCAGATGATTTCAGTGGACTTTTGATCAGGCAAATATTATTTATTTTCATATTAATTCAAATTTGTTTTATATTGCCCTCTCCCCCCAAAATATGCCAGTGTACCACAGATTTTGGTGTTGTACATACAACTACATTGCTGAAGTTATCCTAAGATAATATTTTGACAGATAAGTAGGCGGCATTTGAGAATGTCATACCAGTGACTACGTAGGAGGCAGGGCTTTTAAGGGGATTTTTGTACAAGAGAGGGGATGCAGTTGCTCTTCTCTTCCTCTTTTAGGTAGTTTCAGTGGAGACCATGAATTCCAGGAACAGAGGGTTCAATAATATATTTCCCACCTAAGGAAACCTTAATAGCAAGTTCTAATCTCATCCCACTCCAGAATCTGTCTACACTTCCTATAGCAGAGAACCAGTACATTTACTGACTGTTTTATCTAGGATTAATGGTAAAGCGATTAATGGTGACAATTACATTGCCATCCTTAAACTTGAATGTCAACATTCCACTGTACTTAATAAAGGCTGTTTACACTTCATACAGGCTGACTGTAAAATGACCACTTCATCAGTTTACACTGAGATAACATTATGAGTGTTTTCTTCACAAATGTAAAGGATTTATTTTTTTTACTTAAATGAAGACAGGAGAACTATTATGACCAACTGAAAAACTCACAATGATGCAATCATTTGAAGTGCCAAATAATTGCCTTATAGATGGAGGTCTGTTTATTTAATAGAAACTAGAGACAAAGTACCTACTGAGTCACTGTTGCTCATTTGGTTGTTAGGCCAGATTATTCTACTATATATATAGACAACTCTATTCACCTTTAACTCAGATTGGACTTAATTCTACCCACACAACAAATCAATGCAAATGTTGCTTTTGATTTCATAAGAACATAAAAACGACCATACTGGGTCAGACCAAGCATCCATCTAGCCCAATATCCTGTTTGTTGACAATGGCCAGTGTTAGCTATTTCAGAGGGAATGAACAGAACAGGGCAATTGTTGAGTGACTCATCCCCCACTGTCCAGTTCCAGCTTTTGTCAGTCAGAGATTTAGGGGTACCCCAAGCAATGGGTTGTATCATGACCATCTCAGCTAATAGCCATTGATGGACTTATCCTCTAAGAACTTATCTAATTCATTTTTTAACTCACTTGTACTTTTGGCCTTCACAACATCCTCTGGCAATGAGTTCCACAAATTGACTGTTCGTTGTGTCAAAAAGTACTTGCTTTTGTCTGTTTTAAACCTGCAGACTGTTAATTTCATTTGTGATCCATGGTTCTTGCGTTATGTGAAGGGGTAAAATAACACTGCCATATTCACTTCTTCTACACTATTCATGATTTTATAGACTTCTATCATATCCGCCCCCTGTTTCTTGTCTCTTTTCCAAGCTGAACAATTCTAGTCTTTTATATCTTTCCTCACAGAGAAGTTGTTCCATACCTCTACTCATTTTTATTGCCATTCTCTGTACTTTTTTGTAATTCTAATATATTAGGAAGCAATGCCCCATACTCACTATGCTCGCCAACCCCCCTGTCTTTGGGGATAAGCAAGCTTGTCTCGCCTCCTGGTAGCCAGGGGCTGCACCAGCCCCAGCCTTTTGCCCTGCCTCCCCACCCCAGCCACTGAGGAGGAGAGGGCACAGGCTGCGCTAGACCCAGCCACAGGGTAGGGGAGAGCCGGGGATGTGCCAGACCCAGCCACTGGGGAGGGTAGAGCAAGGCAGGCCGCACCAGACTCGGCCTCTCACCCCTCCATCCCCCTCCCCAGCCTCTCAGCCCTCCCAATTTCTACCCCAGCTGCAGCCAACCCTGGCCTCCCCCATGTCTACCCCTCCCCCTGCCTCTCCCCAGCCTCTCTCAGCTCCCACCCCCTTTCTCACACCAGTCTTGCTGCCCCTTCCACCTCTCTCCCTGGCCTCTCTTCCAAGCCCCGGCCTCTAGCCCCCCACACCTTCCTATCCAGTTGAAGACGGCCCTCACCTCTCTTCTGGCCCCCCATCCTCCTCTACTGCCTCCCCCTGGCCTGTCGTCCTCCCCACTTCCCGGTCACAGCCAGCCCATGCCTCCTCTCTGCCCCCCCCCCCATCGCTCTCCCCAGCCTCTCAGACCCCCCATTCCCTCCTCTCCTCAGGCACAACCAGCCCCAGCCTGCCCCCCTGGACTGCCTTCTGGCTGCAGAAGGAAAGCCGAGGCTGAGGTGGAGGTGGCAGGGACAGCAGGACGACGACGTGTCTGGAGAAGCCTTGAGGTTTTCTCCTCTCCCCACTCCCCCGCAGGAAGCTGGCACATTAATCTTGGCGAGGGAAAGTTTCCAGGCTGGAGTTCCTACTGTTGCTAACATTGGTTCAACCACACCCAATGGTGGGAAATATTTGAAAAATAGCCTTTGTGTAGCCAGGGCCTGTGGTTTATAGGTTTAATGAAATGACCTTACAGGAAACAGAGCTGTATTGCAAAATACAAATCAGTCTTTGTGGCAAATGTATAAGGCTGGTAATGTACATTACTCCTGGTTCTTTCATGGAAGAGTGCAGCAACATTATAATATCTTGCCTAGAGCTCTTACTGAGAAGAGACAGAGAGTCTCATCTTCTGCCTTAACGGTATATAGCGTGTCCAACTAGGTTGATAGGGATAATTTAGTTGTATATCTATTTTTTGAATGTGTAAAGTGTGCTGCTAGGCACAAGAACATAGATATAAAATTTTAAATTATATCATAATATTAGTCTAAAAATGGAAATAATTTTGGCAAGTTCCATCTTTTTCTTACCATCAGCAAGCATGAAAGACTCTGAGTGTGACAGAACCAGTACAATTCTACAATGCTAGTGAATGGGTCAATAAACGAGAAACCTACACAGGGAATCTGCATCACTCTGAACCTGGTGGTGATAGCAATGCTCCCTGTTTTTGTGCATAGTTACAACTGGGTGGGAAGCAGTGTGGTGCGGCCCATGAAGTTTTACATACAAACCTTTCTTTGCAGTAAAGCAGAAGAGAGGTAAAGCTGCCACTGAAGCTACTGCCACACTGATGCTTTTGGAGTAGTGGCTTCATTGAGCCTGTGTGACCAGCTTTTCATTTTCCAACATATTTCCCTTGCACACAGCTCATATATTCTGACTGTGCACAGGATGCAACATTGGCATTCAGTATCTGGTTTAGAGTTTGTCACATACTATTTGTTTTAATTTAGGAAGACGTTACTGTACAGCTGAAAAAGATAACCAGCTTCACAATTCAATGTAGTATGTCACAGCTGCTTTGCCAAGGTTGTAAAGTGGATTTTCAGAATCTCACACATACGGACTTGAGAGTCTTCTGCCCTTGAACTTTTTTTCCTATTTGAGGTTCTCATTTCTAAAGTTAGCAAAGTAAACTAGCAGAATCAATATGTTACTGATTCCTCTTGCAAACTAGCAGACGTCAATGGTGGGAACATGGAGGCTGTTGAGTAAGAGCAGATATTGTGATAATATCCTGCTCTCCCCACTGGTACCTGTCTCTTTAAAACCACAGCATTTACTAAGGACTCAAGAAAAATCACACTAGAAGTCCACTTTTCAAAAGACAGAAATAGTAAAAGGAAAAAGAAATGTAAATTCATTCAAACAAAGAGGGACTTGTGTGGAAAGGTTCTTAAGCTGAATATGGAAAAACAAGGGGTTAGATTCAATACAAGAAGGGGGAAAAACCACATATATGAAAATCATAGAACTAGATCTTTAAAGCAAGTATGGAAAACAGGAGACAATAAAAATGGAGTGAAGAAAAAGAGGCAAAGAATAATAGTGTACAGAGAGGGAATAAGGGAAGAAGAAAGATCCATGTTGAAATGAGAAGGGTGTTGAAAAATTAATCAGAATTGAAGAGATGTACAGTTGAATTCTATGCTCTTACATTCTGCATGTGTGTTATATTGAATGCTGACAGGCATCACTATGTGGTGCATAACTGCTGTCCTTGGCCCTAATATTAGGGAGAACAGAGCTAGAACAGCTGTGGAAATCTTACTATAATTTCCTTTAGAAGTGTTCATTATTGAAAGGATAGAATTTAGAAGTGCTAATATGGGAATATTGGATTAATGCTGAGTTATATCTCAGCATGCAATAAATTCAACATTTTTGAACGTAGACATCTAAATCCATAATTAAAATGGCCCACTAAGTACCCACAAATGATGTCAATAGGAGCTGCAGGTGGTCAGGCTCTCTGACAATCAGGCCACCTCTATATAGGTGTCTAAGGCTCTGATCCTGTTTTCCATTATAAAACTTAAATCGATTTCAGTGGTGCAGGATCAGGCCCAAAGTATGTATCTAGGAGCCTAAGTTTTGATTTTGATTTCATTTTGGTATTTTCAGAAACCCGAGGAGATTCAGAAGGAGCTGAATCTAGCTATAAGTGTTCTGCCGTCTCTATAGCCAGCATACCTCTTCCCTTGAACATTAGCTTTCACATCACTGTGCTATATAACCATTGAAAGGAGTTTCTGTCATGGTTGTTAGAAGGAACGTATTTCGCATAGGTACATATTTGCAAAAGGGAAGGAGGGTGTATAGCCAAACGACTCTGTCCACAGCAGAACCAAAGGAAGAGGAAAATTCAGAATGTAACACAGTTCTCCTTAATTTTTTTGCTTTATGAGAGAGATGTGCATATTAAGAGAGTTTCCCACCTCATTCCAACCTTAATGAGTTTAGAGAACCTCAGGGAACTAAACCCCTTTCCCTAAAAGACAGAAGCTGTCTTGTAGGGATGGCTGGTGCTTTGATGAGTCCTTCTATGTTTGCTAAGGACCTAGAAGAAGACAGTAACATGATGCATTCTCTCCCAACCTGATTTCTGAATGGAAATCTGGGGGCAAAGAACAGTACCTCCCTTTTACAACTCTCTGACATCCTGCCTGTGAAGGGACATCCATACAGGAAAAGGAACTGGGACAATGCTATATAGATTACATTCCTAGCCCATGCAGAAAATGGGAAATCTATTCTGAGAGCTACATAAAACGATATAACTGCATGTAATGGTTTTTATTTGTCTCCATTTCTAAAACTGTGTATGTTGTAGCATTCCTAGAAAACGTATAATAATATACTGTGAACATGTGAGCACTCAGCAAAAAAAAAGTAACCTTTCTGGTAATTATATGTACTCAAAAACATTTTGTACCTTTTCATAGAACAGGTCTAGCAACATGCAAAGGCTGCCAACATTTGAAAGTTATAGAGGACACTTGGGAGAAAAACAGGAACATAACTTTTAACCCTCTGGAAATCCATAAAATCTCAAGGTATGTCTAGAGTGCTGTTCTATTTCGGGAGACTGGAAGTTTCCCAAAATAGCAATGCCGCGTCTTTAAGGCTATGTCTAGACTGCAAGCCTCTTTCGAAAGAGGCTCTTTCGAAAGTATCTTTCGAAAGAGCCTCTTTCGAAAGAGCGCGTCTAGACTACAATACGCGGATCGGAAAATCGATCCGCTTTTTCGAAAAAGAGCGTCCTGACTGCTGGACGCTCTTTCGAAATGAAAAGCCACCCGGAACCGCTTCTGCCAGGGCATGGGGGCAGCATTTCCTTCCGGGTGCTGCTGCCTGCCCTTTGCAGAGACACGTGGTTAAAGGGACACTCCTGAACACCCGTTGCTCTGCTTCTGCAGCTGCCTTTGCTGTCCCTCTAGGAGGTAAGCAAGGCATTGCAGTGCTGGTTTGGAGTGCTCAGCTTCCTGGGACACCCCAGCAGGTTTTTTGTTTAGAGGTTTTTCTGTTTTAGACCCATTTTTTTGGCATGGAGCCAGAGCTGCCCCTGGGCAGGCGATGGCCCCACGCCATCATACTACAAGTGTTGCTGCATCTGCATGACACAGTCATGAGGCTACTTCCCCATCTGGACCCAAACCAGAGGTACGAAGGGATCGTCCGTCAAGCAGCCACACTGCCCTTGCCTCCAAACTTCTTTGTGGACAGGTGTGTTTGGAGGCTTGACACCAGCTCTGACTGGTGGGACCGGCTCGTGATGGAGCTCTGGGATGACCAAGAGTGGCTACGCAAATTCCGGATGCGAAAGACCACTTTCCAGGAGCTGTGTACCTGGCTCGCCCCTGCTCTGCAACGGCAAGACACCCACCTGCGGCCCACTATCCCCCTGGAAAAGAGGGTCGCCATTGCCCTCTGGAAGCTGGCAACCCCCGACAGCTACCACTCCATGGGACACCAATTTGGAGTGGGCAGGTCTACTGTTGGATCCATCCTGATGGAGGCAAGTCATTGTCTGGGGACAGTCACAGTTTGGGGTGGGGGGAAGGGAGACTGTCAGGAAGGGCAAAGTGGAGTGTGAGTGGGAGGGAGCTCCTCCACTCACCCTGAATTGTTGGGGGGCGGGGGTTCTGAGGAGGGGATTCCCGGGGTGTTTGAGAGGGAAGGTGGGTGGTGGGTTCTCCTCCTAAGAGATAAGGCACCCCTTCTAACATTTTGTTGTCTGTCTCGTTCTGCAGGTGGTGAGGGCCATCAATTCGGAGCTGCTCAACAGGCTCATTTGTCTACCAGATCTGGACAGTGTCATGGCCGGCTTTGCTGCCCTTGGCTTCCTGAATTGTGGAGGAGCGCTCGATGGGACACACATTCCAATCCGTGCACCGCCCCATCGAGCAGCCCAATTCATTAACAGAAAGGGCTACTTTTCTATGGTTCTCCAGGCCCTGGTCGACCATCGTGGCCAGTTTTCTGACATTTGTGTTGGGTGGTCAGGGCGGGCACATGATGCCCGCATCTTCAGGAACTTGTACCTCTACCGGAGGCTTCAGGCAGGAACATTTTTCCCGCATCACGACTTTGCAGTTGGGGATGTGCACATGCCGGTGTGCATAGTGGCTGATGCGGCCTACCCCCTGATGCCGTGGCTGATGAAGCCCTACACCGGCCACCTGGATGCGAGCAAGGAGCAGTTTAATGCTCACCTTAACCCGGCTCGCAACCAGGTGGAATGTGCGTTCGGACGTTTAAAAGGCAGATTCCGGTGCTTGCTCACACGCCTAGACATGGGGGAGAGCAACATCCCTGAGGTGGTGGCTGCGTGTTGCGTTCTCCATAACCTGGTGGAGAGGAAAGGGGAGGCCTTCCTACCAGGGTGGGGTACAGGTGCTGATGGCCAGGAGAGGCACTTTGCCCAGCCCCAGACAGCTGCCATCCGCCAGGCTCACCGGTCTGCTGTTTGCATACGGGAGGCCCTACGGGAGCAATTCTCAAGTGGAGGCGACTGACTCTACTGAGGGGCTTCTGCCTGGGGACTGGGCCCTGGCCCAAAAGAAGCTTCCCTCCACAACCCATCTCCTGACCCTGTTTGGAGAAATCATTAACACCAGAGTTTGTCTCAAAATAATAAGTTCTGTTTTATTTTTTTAAATATCACTCAAAAAATAGTATAACTGTTGCAAACATAAAAAAGCTTTTGTTCATTTTTGATGTAGAAAAAACTATGTACAATAAACATTTTGTTGAACACTTTCTTTGTCATTTAACTGGGGTGATGGGGGTGCTTGAAACCTGGAGGGGGGAAGGGGACTTGAAACCTGGAGGGGGGAAGGGGATCAGGTTGCATGGTGCTTGCCTGATCTCAGTCTCCTGCCTGGGCCTCATGTTCGGGGTCCACCATGGCCACGGGATCGGGTGGTGCACCTGTCGGTTGGCTGGATAGGGTGCTCTTGGGACGGGGAGGCCTGGGGGAGAGGAGGGCCAGGGGGAGAGAGGGGCTGGGGAACTGGGGGGGCTGGGGGAGAGGGAGGTCCAAGGGGGGAAAGGGATGTTGTTGTGGAAGGGGGGTTTGGTGGGGCGGGGTCATGGGGTGCTGGAGGAGCAGGACCAGGCACAGGAGCAGGCAAGCCGCAGACCTCCCTGAGAGTGGCAGTCAGGGACGTGCGCTGCTGGACCAGCTCCTCCATCAGCCGGTCACGCCACAGATCCTCTGCCTCCGCCCTCTCTCGCAGGATGGAGTTGAGCTCCTGCACGGCCTCCACATGCTGCCTCAGGATGTCTGCATACACACGCCTGTGTCTGCGGCTCCCATGTCCCCGAGATGGAGATGGAGGTGGGGCTGGGGTGCTGTGGCTCCCTTGCACGGCTGGTCCGGCTGAGGAGGAAAAGAAGAAGACACAATCAGTCCTAAAAAACTGGACTCTGTAGCACTTAAAATACTAACAGGATGGTTTATTAGGGGATGAGCTTTCGTGGGTCAGACCCACTTCCTCAGATCAGAGTAACACAGCTACATTTCTATCACAATCAGTCATGTGTGCAACAGCTGTCCAAAAGGGCATGTCCTCTCCTTGAGACAGGGGAATCAGACATTCTGAAGGTAACACTGTGTGTGACCTGGGCATCAGCCTGAGCATGACAGGTTTCCCTTGTGCATCACCCACTGTGCACCCACCTACCTCCCCCCCCCCCCGGGTGTTACACAACCTCACTGCACTCACCTGCTGCTTCATCTCCTGCGCCAGATGACACCTGGGAGGCCTCTGGGGTCCGGGTGACTGGCTCCAGGGTGAGGGTCGCCATCTCCTCACTGTCCTCCTCTGGCACCATGTCCCCGTCTCCTGAGTGCTCTGGGTCCTGCTCTGGCGCGTCCACCACAGGTTTCTGCCAAGCCTGACTGGACGAAACGTCGTGGTGTGCGTGCTTCACCACCACCACCCAGGATCTGGTCCAGCTCACTGTAGTAAGGGCAGTAGTAGGGGGCTGCACCAGAATGGGAGCTCTCCTCCCTGGCCTTGACATATCCTTGGCACAGCTCTTTAACTTCGGAGCGCACCTGGTCCTGGGTGCGGGGGTAGTGTCCCTTCTGGGCCAGGGCCTCTGCCATGCGGCCATAAATGTCCGCATTTCGCCGCCTGCTTTTGAGGGCTTGTAAGGCCTCCTCCTCTCCCCAGAGCTTGAGAAGGGTCTTGATCTCTGGCCCAGACCATGATGGTGCCCGGCGTTTGGAGCCCCTGGCTGGGTCCCCAGAAGGCTCTCTGGAAGGGCCAGGAGGGTCTTGGGGTTGGGACATGCTGCACCTAAGTAGCCGTGTGCTCTGGCTCCTTTGCTGCAACAAGTGGCTGTGAGGGTGCCTGTCCCTTTAAGAAATGGCTGCAGACAGGAACCAGAGACATGCAACCCATGCCCCAGATTGTCCACCAGGGCTTCTTCCTGGAGGCCAGTATTTTCGAAAAAATGGCCTCCCCACGTCCACACTCACTTATTTTCGACGGATCTCCGTCAAAAAAGGCATTCTTCCTCGTGCAATGAGGTTTACCGCCGTCGAAAGAAAAGCCGCGTTCTTTCGATTTAATTTCGAAAGAACGCGGCTGCAGTCTAGACGCAGGTGATGTTTTTTTGAAAAAAGGCTACTTTTTTCGAAAAAACCCCTGAGTCTGGACACAGCCTAAATGTGCCCGCTATTTCCCAAAATATCGGGTATGCTATTCTGGGGTCCTTGTAACCTTCATTCCACAAGGGTTAAGGGATTTGTCAGAATAGTGCCTTATTTTGAAATTTGGTGCTGTCTACACAGCGTCAAATTTCAAAATAAGCTATTTTGATCTGCACTCGGAATAAGCTACACAATTGGCGTAGCACAAATTGTGTAGCTTATTCTGACAGAAGGGTGCTGTCTAGACACACCCTAAGTGCAATGTGATGGAGAGTGGAGAAAGGGCAACTATTTTGCAAAACAAGGAATAACCTCTCTCAGGGTATGTCTATACAGCAAAGTTATTTCAAAATAACAGTCGTTATTTCAAAATAACTTTCCTAGTGTCTACACAGCCAAACCGCTATTTCGAAATAAATTCAAAATAGCGGAGCACTTATTTCGAATTTGGTAAACCTCATTCTACGAGGAATAATGCCAAATTCAAAATAGCTATTTCAAAATAAGTGCTGTGTGGACACTTATTTCAAAATAGGGGGCCTCCAGCCTTCCCAGAGTGCCCTGGTGGCCACTCTAGCCTCAACCAAGAACACTTCTCTCCCTCCCCTCTCCCCGGAGCCCTTAAAGGGGTAGACTCTGGCCTCAGTGCCTGTGCCAGCTCCAAGCCTGCCAGTCCAGAGCCAGCAATCACTGCGCTTGACCCAGTGGCCCCAAAACATGAGCCAGCAAGCCACTGGCAGCCAGCCCTCCACCGCTCTCCAGGAGCAGTCTGCCAGCTCCCAGGAGCCTGCCAGGGCCTGGAGAAGGTGGGCACCTTCCTGGTCCAGGATGGAGATCACAGACCTTATTCAGGTTTGGGGGGGATGCCCCCAATGTCCATGATCTCCACACTAGACAGAGGAATGCAGCCATCTATGGCAGGATAGCTGCCAGCCTGGCCACCAAAGGCCACAAGCAAACCCAGGAGCAGGTTTGCATGACAATCAAGTTGGTCCAGTGAGACCCCCAACCCTGAGCCCTGAGCTTCCCCTCCCCCTTCTTCCCCTTACTTCCCCCTTCCAGCTCCCTCCTCCCAGGTTTCCCTCTCCCCTCTCTTCTCCGCTGTCCTGCCTCCTTTCCCCAGTCTCACCAGAGTTTCGTTACCTTCCCCTCAGTTTTGTTAAATAAAGAGAGTTTGTGTTCATGAAAATACATGTCTTTTATTTGACATCAGGAAGGGGGGTTAGGGAGGAGTAAGTGGAAAGACATGAGGGAGGAATGAGGCACAAGTCCCCAGTGGGGCAGACCAGGGAGGCTCTTAGTGCTCCTCAGGGTGGAAGTTCTCCCGTAGGGCCTCCTGGATACTGACATCCCCCCAATGGACCTCCTGGATGGCAGCCTGCAGCAAGTGTAGCCAGGCTCACAGCAACACGTCCAAGAGAAGCACCAGAGTACACAGGGGCAGTTCTGGCTCCATGTTGCAGAATGCTGTGGTGTCCTGAGTGAAGGCAACCAGAGCATGCAGAGACAAAATGCTTTGCTGTCCCTCATCAAGGTAGACACGTAAGCACGGAAACCTGAGAACTGGCTGTCCGGGGGGGGGGGGGGCATCTCTTTAAGCACAGACCTCAGATAGCCTCCGGCAGCAGCCCCACACAGTAAGTCCTGACCTGGTGCCCTGATGGAACTGGTTTCGGCCAGCCTTCAATGCAATTCAGAGTCCACTCAGTGTGGACGCACTATTTCGAAATAGCAAAATGCTATTTCGAAATGCATTTTGTGTGTAGACGCATTATTTTGAAATATCTTATTTCAAAATAACTATTTCAAAATAAGATATTTCGAAATAACACTATAGTGTAGACATACCCTCAATAAGGATAGTTAGAATATGGGTAGCAATGAGAACACCAAACTAGTGTTTATAAAATTGATTTCTTACTAGTTTAATCTTGTCAGCCAGGGTTAGTAATATAAATCAGTCCCACAGTGATGCCTATTATGTCAATCTCCTCCTTTAATACGAGGTACTGGCAAATGACAACGTTAACCGGGGAGACAGTTTTATATTCGGAAAGAGAGGACAATCAGCATGAAGAAGGAGTAGCCATCATTTTGAGAAAAGGAATTGAAAAGTGTCTGATAGAATGGAAACCTGTCAACAGCAGATTGATGAAAGTGAGAATGAAGGGGAAGTATGTAAATATGACCATCATCCAATGCTATAGCCCAACCAACGACAGTGATGATGAAGTGAAAGATCTCTTTTAGGAGCAGCTAGAGGTAGAAGTCAAGTCATCACCTCGACATGATGTGATGATTATCATGGGTGATTTAAATGCAAAAGTTGGGAGCGACAACACCAATAACAAGCGTGCAATGGGAATACATGGATGCGGGATAAAGAATGAGAATGGAGAAAGGCTGGTTGAGTTCTGTGACACCAACAACTTGGTTGTTGGAGGTACTTTGTTCCCACACCGTGACATCCATAAATTGACATGGTATTCGCCCAATGATAGAGACAAAAACTAGATAGATCATCTGCTCATTAATGGAATGTGGAGGAGATCATTGCTGGATGTGAGAGTGAAACGTGGGGCTGATGCTGGAAGTGACCATCAATTGGTAATTGCAATAGTGAGACTTAAACTCCGGAAGGCACAGAACAAACCTCATATACAACCAAGATTTGATATCCAAAAATTACAGGACCCACGCATAAAATACAGCTTTGTCACACAAGTAAAAAATAGATTTCAAGTGCTGCAGGATTTAGTTACAGAAAGTAATGTTGGTAACATCAATACAGTCTATAATAATATAAAGACTGCATACCATCAGAGTGCTGAAGAATGCTTGGGCTATAAGGAGAAGAGAAAATCTAAGCAATGGATCCAACCAGACACTTGGAAAGTTATAGAGGAGAGACATAAATTGAAGAGTCAGATGATTAGCACTCGATCAGCAAGAGTACAAGAACGTTATAAACAACAGTATAATGAGGCCAATAAGATAGTTAAGAGAATGGTACGTGCTGATCGCCGTGCTTTTGTCGACGACCTCGCAAAAGAGGCAGAAAGTGCTGCGGCTCGAGGAGAACAAGGACAACTGTATAGAATTACTAAGCAAGTGTGTGGTAAGTACCATTCTATAGTCAGCCCACCTATTAAGGATAAGCAAGGAAAATTGCTCACAACACAAGTGGAACAAGACACACGCTGGGCTGAACACTTCAAAGAAATACTTAACAGACAATCATCGGAAGAAGGTGTTAATATATGTGGAAGGGAGACAGATTTAGATATTAACATCGATCTACCTACCAAAGAAGAAATTATATCAGCAATCAAGAAACTGAAGAACAACAAAACCCCAGGAAAGGACAACTTGAATGCAGAACTTTTCAAAATAGACCCAGAGACAGCAGCTGGAATACTGGAACCACTTTTCAGAACAGTTTGGACAGAAGCCTGCGTACCGGAGGATTGGACTAAAGGGGTGATTATCAAGATTCCAAAGAAGGGCACACTCAGCGATTGTAACAACTGGCACGGAATTACCCTTCTGTCAATACCCAGCAAGATCCTCGCTAAAATCATCATAGGTAGAATATAAACAGCAGTTAATGAAACGCTGAGGAAGGAACAGGCAGGTTTTAGAAAAGGTAGGCATTGTATAGAACAGATCTTTGCTCAGCGTAACATCATAGAACAGAGTGCAGAATGGCAACGACAACTTCACGTGAACTTTGTAGACTTTGAAAAGGCTTTCGATAGTGTAGACAGAGACAGATTATGGCAGATTTTGAGGGCCTATGGAATACCGTATCATATGGTGAAGCTCATTAGGAGCTTCTACAAAAATTATAGCTGTTGTGTTGGAGGAAGCGATATATGGTTTGAAGTCAAGACCGGAGTTCGTCAAGGTTGCGTAATGTCGCCACTGCTCTTCAATCTTGTTATTGACTGGGTGATGCGACGTACGATTGAGGAGGGGCATACCAGCATTAGATGGACGTTTTTTTCTACACTTGAAGATCTGGATTTTGCCAATGACTTGGCACTTCTCTCTCACACTCATCGGCATATGCAAGATAAAACAGATAAATTAAATAAGTATAGTTCACAAGTTGGCCTTAAGATAAACCAGAAGAAGTCAGAAGTCATGACTCTGAACACTATAATACAAACCCCCATCAAGATCAATAACAACGATCTTCCTTTTACTGATAGATTTGTATATTTGGGTAGTATCATCACCCCAGATGGTGGAAGTAAGCAAGACATTCAGAATAGACTGAGTAAAGCACAAAATGCTTTTATCAGTATGAATAACATCTGGAAATCCTCAAAGTATAGCGTGCGCACCAAGCTGAAACTATACAACAGCTGTGTTCTCCCAGTGCTTCTCTATGGAGCAGAATGTTGGCGCATGATACAACGAGACCTTACTAAATTGTCTACATTCCATACCAAGAATCTTAGAAGAATAATGAGGATAGTTTGGCCAAATAAAATTTCCAACGAAGACCTATTGTCTCAGTGTAAACAAGAAGACATGGCCACTATAATTATGAAAAGACGCTGGCGATGGATAGGTCATGTGTTACGAAGAGAAGACGGATCAATTACGAAAATTGCTCTCCACTGAAAACCAGATAGGAAGAGAAAGAGAGGAAGACCAAAACAACCTGGCGCCAAACGGTAGAACAAGAATTAAAAGACCATCATCACACTTGGGGAACAATAGGTGCTTTGGCCTGCGACCGACAGAAGTGGAAGGACTTTGTTGCTGCCCTATGCACCATTGGCGTAACAGGCAGTAAGTAAGTAAGTAACTCTTATTAATCAGACTCCTAGCATTTGTGTAGAAGCACTTTAAAAATTTGCCACTGCTTACTTGTCTGCCCTTCCCTAATGCATAGGATTCCTTTATATGTGGTTGTTTGTCTGCTCTGGCCCATGGTTTGTCCTCTCCCCTCCTTTGTTTCTGACTACAGCTTAGAGAATCGTTATCAATGGATTCTCCTCTAAGAGAAGTCTCCATCCAATTTACGTGCATCTCCGCACCAATCGGCTTTTCCCCATCTCTTAGTTTAAAAACTGCTCTACGGCCTTTTTAATGTTTAGTGCCAGCAGTCTGGTTCCACCCTGGTTTAGGTGGAGCCCATCCTTACTGTATAGGCTCCCCCTCTCCCAAAAGTGTCCCCAGTTCCTAATAAAACCAAACCCCTCTTCCCTACATCATCATCTCATCCACTCATTGAGACTCTGAAGCTCTGCCTGCCTACCTGGCCCTGCGCGTGGAACTGGAAGCATTTCCGAGAATGCCACCATAGAGGTCCTGGATTTCAGTCTCTTTCCTAGCAACCTAAATTTGGCCTCCAGGACATCTCTCCTACCTTTCCCTACGTCATTGGTACCTACATGTACCATGACCACCGGCTCCTCCCCAGCACTACACATAAGTCTATCTAGATGCCTCGAGAGATCCGCAACCTTCGCACCAGGCAGGCAAGTGACCATATGGTTCTCCCAGTCATCACAAACCCAAGTATCTATGTTTCTAACGATCGAATCACCCACTACTAACACCTGCCTCTTCCTACCAACTGGCATTCCCTCCCCCTGAGAGGTAACCTCAGTGCGAGAGAATACCGCAACGTCCTCTGGAAGGAGGGTCCCAACTACGGGATGGTTTCTCTCTGTTCCCATTGAATGCTCTGTTCCCTTGAGACTTTCATCCTCTTTGTGACGGGATTACTGATCCCCGCACTGGTGCTCGCGATCTGGCGAGTGCTGGCAGCCCTGGGAAAGCGGCGGCGGCTGCAGCTGAAGACAAGCGGCGCACCAACAGCGCAGGCGCTGGAGGGTCCGGAACGCAAGTGGCGGGCCCTACGACCCAGGAGAGGGCGGCTGGCACGCTCAGCCTGAGAGGGCAGGGCGCCGGGCGGGATGCTCAAAAGGGAGAAGATGGGGAGGAGATGGGCGGGGGGAGGGAGGAAGAGAGCAGGAGCTCGCTGTGCTCTCAACCCCCTCAGGCGGTGACGAGGCAGAGGGAGAGTGGAGGGCACCCAATGCAGCAGGAGCCCAGAGGAGTGACTCCAATCCCGGCGGGACGCCCCAGGGATAGCCTGGGAGTTACTCAGCGGCCACCGGGAGGCTGAGACAGGCCAGACAGCGGGCAGTGACGGCACGAGCTGCACGACGGGGAATGTCCGTGTGATGAACCGACAGAGAGAGTGCGGAGGGAGGGGGCCAATGCAGAGGACCCCCCCCAAAGACATACGAAAGAGACTAGAGGCGGGGCGCACGGGGGACAAGGGGGTCACCCCGCTACACTCTTTTAGAGCACTGGGGCTCTCAGATTGGAGGTGGGACAGTATTACAGTGTCCCAGAAAATCTCATCAACACATCTCTCTACCTCTCTTAGCTCCTCCAGTTCAGCCACCCTGGCCTCCAAAGCCCGAACTCAATTTCTGAGGGTCAGGAGCTCCTTGCAATGGGTGCACACATACGCCACCCGCCCACAGGGCAAGTAATCATACATGTTACACTCAACACAATAAACAGGCTAGCCCCCACTCTGCTGCTGGGCTTCTGTCTCCATTTTTCTTATGAATAAGTTTAAGTCTAAACTGGACTTATTAAATGTCTAGAATATAGATTATAAAAGTTAGGTTTAAAGAAGGTCAGAAGTCACAAGTGCCCTCTAACCTCCCTCTCCAAACTTCCTGTTAGCTGTTCCTGTTCACAAGCTCCCTGGTCGCTGACTCACAGGCTTATCAAGCCTTGGTAGCCTCTCCCCCTGACTGAGGCTCAGCCAATTAACAGAGGCTTCTAGATTTCAAACCTTTTAGAAGCTCCTTCAAACAAACAAACACAAGCTCAGCACACAGCAAATAACCCCCCCACACGCAAACACACACTACAGACAGCCACTTACAACAAGGGTCCCATATTTACTCCTCTTTTACCTGGAGAACTCTCTCTCCAAACCCCGTTAGCTGCTCCTGTTCGCAAGCCAGGAGAGGGGAAGCATGAAAAGAGCCACTGAATAAAGGGCAGAGGTGATACATAACCAGTCACTGCCTGCCCATGCGCTCACCAGCTACTGCAGGGAGCAGCCAGTGCTGGCTGGAAACAGGGAAGGAGGAGCCTGCTGGCCAAAACCTGGCACACAACAGGGACTGAACTGATGGACAAGCAGGGGGAGTGGCTGGCCCCACGTGCTGCAGCTTTGCCCGACCACCAGCCTTGCACATTTACCCCCATCGCCAGCCACAGGACACCTCCCCACACTCACTGCTGGTGGGTGGGCAGCTGGCGAGCAAGGATCCAGCCAGAAGTATGACCCACCAGCACTGATGAGAGAGAATAGGTAGAAAATACAGGACATCTAGAAGAGGACTTAAATACAGGACCGTCCCTTTAAAAATGGGAAATCTGGTCACTCTAGGAATTGGCAGCCACTGAACAGTGCATAACAACAGTATGCAACCAAATCTTCTGCCACAGCACGGCATTCCTGTTGCTGAGGCATAAGCTTAGCAAACCTGGAATCTAGAAAATTCTTAGCTACAGTATATTCTTGTCTACCACGGAACAATATTAGGAGAGACTCCTACCACTGATCTAGAATTGATATGCATCTGTGCTGAAGAAACAGGTTTTCTTTTCTTTCCAGATCTTAGTCTGGTTATTAGGTCAAACTAAAAAAAAAGTTTGTACTTCAAAGGAAATCTGGATAAGGGTTCAGAGTCAGCAATTTTTTTTGCTGACTAAGCTCTGGGTTCTTAAATAAGGGGAATCCACCATTTTCTGAGAGTACTTTCAACAGTAAATTACACAGAAAACCATCAAAGTCAAACAGTATCATGAGGAATTTGATGAAGAGACTCAAATTATATGGCTCAGGCAAGTACTTTTCCTTCACTTGTTAATCACTAAGAAATACACAAGTGGTGTTAATGATAGGGATGTAAAATCTTGGTTAATCAGTTAACCAGTAAGCAGAATCTCTTGCCCCCTCCTACCCATGCTGGGCTGCTGCTACCAACCGTCCCTCCACATGGGGGACTAGCCTCACGCATGGGGGAGATGGCTTCTTCTCCTGCCCCTCCCCTGTGTGGGTGGAGCCCACACATGGTGGGGGGCGGGGGGCAGCTTCTGCTCCTGGCCCTCCCCGGATCAGTGGGGACTGGCAGCGAAGCCAGGAGCCCAGCAAGTGAGAGGCCAGCTCATGTGGGGAACTGGCAGCCCTGAATATGGAGGGGCCAGCTTCTGCTGTCACTGCAGGGCCCACCCCCCATGTGGAGTGGGGCAGCCCTGCATGCAGGAGAGAGAGGGCAGGTGGGGGGGTGGTGGTGGTTCCTGACCCTCAGGGGTCTGCTCCCAGGCACCGGTTAACTCATACCGGTAAGCATCACCCATGTAGCATGATGCTTATCAGGTAACTAGTTAACCAATTACCCATTCACATCCCCAGTTAATAACAGGGAATTTTGAACTCTCTAGGAACCAAAAGTTGTAGCCATTTAACTCAATGGCAGAACTTTCATTTACATCAGTAAAAGGACGGTTGGAATCTTGGTCCTTCCAAATAAAGGACCTGGCAGGATGCACTGGAATTACAGAGGCAAATTTCTCTGCAACTGTTTCTTTAATTAAATTTCACAGATCCATAAAACTGAGACAAAAGAAAAAGTGTTAAGAAATGTAAAGTGTTATTGAAAAAACAAATTATAGATTAAAATGTTGTATTTGAAACTAATTTATGAAAATTAGGACAACTGAGCATTTATTTTTTCTTTAGTTTTATTGTGTATGAAATATGGAAAATTAAAACTATGCAATTCCGTGTATGGCTGTATATTAACGTCCAAATTCTACTTTTACTTACATCTGTGAAAATCCATTGATTAGTGGATTTATTCTGGTGAAACAGTACAACTGGCCCAAAATCTACTATATACTTGAGAGAGTTTGACTGTCTGTCTCTCTCTTCAAGAATACCTCATAAACGATAAGAGCTAGGACCACTAAATTTAGTATACAGATTAGCTTCCTCTTATCATAACTTAATGCAAGATAAGAGTTTGATTGTGCCAGGAAAATGGAACATGTCAGGAATAGGATTGCTTCTCAGAAAACAATACAGAAAAGAGACAGAATCACCAGGCAGGTGAAAAGGACTGGCTGGGGGGCCGAACTTCTTCCCTCCCCAATGCATATGGGAACATTGCTGGCTGTTTTCCTTAGTCAAGGAGCAAGGGGAAAGTGCACAGTTTGCTGCATTCCTCACTCTGGTTGGGGAGCGCAGGGGGTAGATGAAACGGAACCTGATCCAGCTGGGGCGTCACGCATCTCTCTCCCGGTTGTGCCGCTGGAGATGAAGCAGCTTCTCACCTGACCCAAAGCTGTTGCAGTGAGAGAAGGCTGAGGTAGTCCTCTTTCCCTGGGACAGCCTGCATACTGAACTGCTCGTCCCCAACCATAGCCCAGAGCAATAATTCAAATGAAGCATGTACATTTTCATTTTATTTTTAAAAACCAAAAATTAATTGAGTTAGGGACCCGAGCAACACAGGGTAAATCTTCTAGATTAATAAAATACAAATGTTGATCATAAAAATTAATGATGTAAAGCTATATTAACATATAACTGAAATATCTTGGCTGCTGATGTATATATTTATTGACCTAAATAATTAAATCCAATATATGACTTAAAAAAATCTCTGCCAAATGGGAGAGCTTAATATAGGCTGTAACAGAATAAATGTTGAAGATTCCTAAAACAAAGAGATATTATACATTACATTAAAATCATCAATTGATAATAAGAAAGCCTTTTAAAAACAATGCTTACTAATTAGTTTGATGGGGATGTGCCAGATCCCAGAAAGCACAAGTGAAATCAAGTCCTGACCCTGCCTTTTAATCCACATATTAGGGATCACAAGGCAGAATCAGAGCCCTAACTTTAGGCATATTTAAAACAATAGGCAGCCATGTGGCACCTTTCAGACTAACAAATATATTATATCATGAATGTTCGTAGGTAAAACCTACTTCATCAGATGAGCTGGAGTGGAAGTTACAGAATCTAGAGTATATAAAACAGCAAAAACAGTTACCTGGCAATTGTAGGATCAGTGTTAATGAAGCTAATTAAGTGCACTGGATGTATCCCATTCATAGTTTTTGACGTGTAAATGTGAATAGCAAAGGCAGGGAAAATTGACTTTGCCGTGCGTTAACCAGTTAATATCTTGAATCAAGCCCAAGTTGATAGTGTCAAATTTGTAAATGAATTCTAGTTCAGCAGTCTCCCTCTGTAATTGGGTGATAAAATTCCTTTGTAGAAGAATGGCTACTTTTAAATCCATTATTGAATATCCAGGGAAGTTAAACATTCCCCTACTGGTTTCTGTATGTTACCATTCCTGATGTCGGATTTGTGTCCATTCATTCTTTGTCACAGAGACTTCCCAGTTTGGCCAATATAAACGGCAGGGGGGCATTGCTATCACTTGACAGCATATATCACATTAGAGCATGGGTTTCCAAACTGGGGGGCATGAAGAAATTCCAGGGAGGAGTGGGCGCAAGGCAACCCAGCCACCCCTTTAGTTCCCCCCCTTTTCTTTTTTACTCAACAAGCTTTGCTGCTATGGGGTGTATGTGTGAGGGTTTCTCAAAAACCAAAAAGGAGGCATGATGCCGAAAAGTTTGGGAACCACTGCATTAGAGGATGTGCAGTTATATGAGCCCCTGATGTTGTGGCTTACATGGTTAGGTCCCGTGTTAGTGTCGCTAGTGTATAGATATGTAGACAGAGTTGGCAACAGGGTTTATTGCAGTGGTAGGTTCCTGGGTGATTGTATCTGTAGTATGGTGTGTGGCTTCTGGTAAGTATTTGCTTAAGGTTGGGGGGCTATCTGTAAGCGAGGATTGGCCTGTCTCCTAAGGTCTATGAGAGTGAGGGGTCATTTTCCAGGATAGGTTGTAGACTGTAAACAATATCACAGAGGGGTTTAAGCTGGAGGCTGTAGGTGATGACCAGCAGTGTTCTGTCATTTTCCTTGTTGGACCCATAGAAGGCGACTTCTGGATACTTGTCTGGTTCTGTCAGTTTGTTTCTTCACTTCCCAAAGTGGATATTTAAGTTTTAAGAATGCTTGATAAAGATCTTATAGTTGTTTGTCTGTCTGTGGGATTGGAGCCGATCTGGTTGTATCTTAGGGCTTGGTTGTAAACAATGGATCATGTGATGTGTCCTAGATGGAAGCTAGAGGCACGTAGGTAAGAATAGTGGTCAGTAGGTTTCTGGTATAGGATGGTGTTTATGTGACTATCATTTATTTGCACTGTAGTGTCAATGAAGTGGATCTGATGTGGACTGGTCCAGGCTGAAGTCCATAGTGGGATGTAAATTGTTGAAATCCCTGTGGAATTTTTCAGAGGTCTCCTTCCTATGGTCCATATAATGAAGATAGCATCAGTATAGAGCAAGTAGAGGACAGGTGTTAGGAGATGGGAGCTGAGGAAATGTTGTTCTAGATCAGGGGTCTCCAAACTTTTCAGCCCGAGGGCCGCATTAACTATCAAACAGCAGTTCGGGGGCCGACTACACACTTGAGGTCCAAATAAAAAACAATCAAAACATGGATGTTGTTTTTAATTATTTATTTACTATTATTTTATTCAGTTATTATTTAATAACACATTGATACACTACACATGAACACCTGTATTAGTGTGAATGGTGAAATTGTTTCCTGGATGCCAAAATAGCAGACATTTCTGGCTTTAGATTTGTTGTCCCTAACATCAACAGTGACCTGAGATTATCATCGGACAAGTTTGTTCTCAAATTGTTCTTCACATATTTCAGACGTGGGGAACTCAGCTGTTGCTTCAGCCATGAAGACCTTGCACTGCTGAAAGTGCGTCAAGTTGTTGGCCTGTACTTGTTCCAAAAACAAATTAGCAGCATGCCAGGCACATGCTATGGGGCACTGCATTAATGCACTGGGGAAAACTCACCCTTCAGGCCAGCGAGAAGAAATCCAGAGAGTGAGAAAAATACTTAAAAGGAGCAAGGGACAAATGAAGCATTAAAAATTAACATTTTTACTCACCTAGAAGCTGATTTTAGGCACTAGATCTGGTGTTTTAGGAGAGATCTGAAAGAATTTAATATCGATTTAAAAAGGTGACCCCTGATTTAAAGTTCCCGCGGGGGTTCACGTTCCCCCGCACGTCGCCGGGCGGGCGTTACCACCACCGCCCATCCTGCTCCCGATTGGCCGGCTGCCCTGTCAGTCTGGGCGGGGGAACGCCGCCCGTGCTAACCCCCGCCCCCTGCGCCGTTTGCCGCCGCGCGGCCGCTTGTCAGCGGAGCGGCCCGCTTCTCCTGCCCCGGCGCGGTGTGAGTACACGCCGCACACCCCTGACAGGGCCCCCCCACCGCGGCAAGAAGGGCCCGTTCGGCGGCGCCCCAGGGACGGTCTCCACGGGCCGGATGAGAGGGCCTCGCGGGCCGCATCCGGCCCGCGGGCCGTAGTTTGGAGACCCCTGTTCTAGATCATCCATAAAAATGTTGGCATATTGTGGAGCCACATCAGTGCTGCTGACCTGAAGATATAAATTGTCCCCAAATTGGAAATGGTTGTAGGTGAGGACAAAGTCACAAAGCTCAGCCACCAGGTGTGCTGTCATCATTGGGAATAGTGTTCCTGACAGCTTGTAGTTCATCCTCATGTGGAATGCTGGTGTAAAGAGCTTTTACATCCATGGTGGCCAGGATGGCATTTTCAAGAAGATTACTGATGCTCTGTAGTTGCCTTAGGAAGTCAGTGGTGTCTCAAAGGTAGCTAGGAGTGCTGGTAGCATAGAGTCTGAGGAGAGAGTCAACACAGCCAGATAGTACTGTTGTAAGGGTGCCAATGCCTGAGATGATGGGACATCCAAGATTTCCAGGTTTATGGATCTTGGGTAGCGGATAAAATATACCTGGTCAGGGCTCTGGAGGGTGTATTTGTGTAGATTTGTTCCCAAGCTGTAGCAGCGAGTATCTTGAGCAGAAGGTATAGTTTGTTTTGGTATTCCTCAGTGGGACCAGAGGAAAGAGGCCTACAAAATGTGGTGTTGTCTGGCAACTTCCTGTTTGTAATCTGACCTATTAAAGATTACTATCGCACCCCTTTTGTCAGCCTCTTTGATTATAATGTCAGAATTGGTTTTGAGGCTGTGGATAGCATTGCGTTCTGCATGATTGAGGTTAAATGTCACATGATATTGCTTGTTCACAATGTCAGTCTGTGCACAACTGCGGAAACAATCACTGTAGAAATCCAGACTGTCATTTCGATCATCAGGAGTCCACGTAGAATTATACTGGTAGAGTGTGTCTAGACTGGCAAGTTTTTTTGCAAAATCATTTGATTTTGCGGAAAAACTTGCCAGCTGTCGACATTGACCACTTGAATTTCCGCAAGAACACTGACGATCTCTTGTAAGATCTCTTGTAAGATCGTCAGTGTTCTTGCGGAAATACTATGCTGCTCCCGTTCGGGCAAAAGTCTTTTTCCGAAAGACTTTTGCGCAAAAGGGCCAGTGTAGACAGCACAGTAGTGTTTTCCGCAAAAATGCCCCGATCGTGAAAATGGCGATCGGGGCTTTTTTGCGGAAAACCGCCTCTAGATTGGTCACGGACGCTTTTCCGCAAAAAGTGCTTTTGCATAGAAGCATCCTGCCAATCTAGATGTGCTTTTTCGAAAATGCTTTTAACGGAAAACTTTTCTGTTAAAAGCATTTTCGGAAAATCATGCCAGTGTAGATGTAGCCATAGTGTTGGTAGGAGGAGTCCTATGGGTCAATGCAATGATCATAGGTGGAAATATTCCTTCAGTTGGAGGCAGTTATTCTGAAAGTAGGTTTCCAGATCACCGCAGAATTGTATCATGTGTGTGGGGTTGGTGGAGCAGAAAGAGTCCCCAAGATAGCCTGGCAGAAGAATCTGTCCTAAGTGAGTGGTTGGATAGATCAACAATGTTGTTAGGTGAGTTGAGGATACCATAGTTGTATGTAGTACCCTGTGGTATATAGGAGTTTAGATAGTTTGTTACCCTTTTTCTCCTGCAGGGAAGTAAAGTGAGCACTGTAAATGGCTTATCTTGTTTTGGTAAAGACCAGTTACGTGGAATTTTGTGTAAGATCTCTTGTTTTGAGAGCTCATTCTTGATTTTCTTGTGTTTATTATAGAGGATGCTGATTAGATGGTTCCTCAGTTTCTTTGAGAGCGTGTGGCACAATTTCTCATTGTAGTTTGTGTAGTATGTTGATTGTAATGGATTGTTCACTTTCAAGCCAAAATTCATCTACTTGCACTTGGAAAAGAAGATGATGTCTGTTTGAATCTATGCAGGTTTCTTCATGAAACTGATGGGTTTCCACTTCGTGCAGTGTCTTGAATGGTAAAAAGTCTAAAAGGGGTATCTGTGTTTGTAACTTTAAAAACAACAAGCAATCCTGTGGTACCTCAGAGACTAACAAAAATATATAGTATCATGAGCTTTCATGGGTAAAACCCTTTTCATCAGATGATTATGAAGCAGAAATTACACCGATAACTTACCACTGTAAATAACTTTATTTGAGGGATCAGGGAATATATTTAGATCGTACAGTGTGGTGTAATATATTTATTACAGTTCCTATCTGCAGTGTTATATTGTTTTATGTGCCGGAATATACAGGCAGTCCCCAGGTTACATGGATCCGACTTACATCGGATCCCTACTTACAAATGGGGTGAGGCAACCCCGCACTAGCTGCTTCCCCACAGCAGACCAGGGAGACGCGAAGCTAGTGCCCCCCCCCCAGCAGACCAGGGAGACGCGGAGCGGCTTTTCTCAGTAGACACCTCAGCTTGAGAATAAAGGACTGAGGGAAGTGAGGTGTGGGAGAATAAAACTGAGCTCTGGAGAAATGTTTGGCTAGAGTTTCCCCTACAATATGTACCAGTTCTGACTTACATACAAATTCAACTTAAGAACAAACCTACAGTCCCTATCTTGTATGTAACCCGGGGACTGCCTGTATATCATACTAGCACAGTTACCTAGCATTGCTCGGGTACTCTAGGAGAGGCTCAGGTCCGGGGCTGTGTGTGGGGTGTGAGGAGCAGGAGTGAAAGCAGGGGAGGGCTCGGTGCAGGGCTGGGGGTTACAGGAGTCAGGTGAGGGATTGGGGGGGCCTTGCTACACAGCTGCCATCTCCCCAAAGCTGGCCAGTGGGTGCACTGGCTGGACAAAGACTCCATGGGGCTGGCAGAGCCTGCAGTGTCCAGCTGGATTCTCCCCTAGGGTTGCCAGATACTTTCAGAAAAAATCCTGAACATTGCGGGGGAAAGATTGGTTGAGCGGGAAAACCAAACCAAACCAAACCAAACCAAACCAAACCAAACCAAACCAAACCAAAAAAGACCACTGGGGGACCAAACTTTGAGGGGGAAAAAGAAAAAAAAAAAAAAAAAAAAAGGACCTGTCAGACACAGCAGGGGAAAAATGTCCCTGCTGGCCTTTCTTCCGAGAAAAACAGAAAATACCTGTATTTTCTGTTTTGTTTTTTCACCAGACAGAAGATGCAATTACCGGACTATCCAGGCAAAAACCGGACACTTGGCAACCCTAGTCTCCCCAAGGCTGGCCTGGGCAGTGGAAGCCACCAGGTGCCACCCCCAGCTGGTCACTTTGCTCCTGCTCCCTTTCCATTTGATTAGAAACAGTCGAATTCCAGGCATACCCCATCGTCCTGACCATAGGCGTGCACAGCACATTTCATTAGGGTGTGCACCCAAAGAATTTTTTAAAAAATGTACTTTGACCCCCCCCCCCATTAGCCACACCCCTGACCCCTGTTAACCACGCCCCTGACCCCCATTAGCCACGCCTCTGGAGGTAACCCTCTCCGGGCAAGATGGGCACATGACCAAAAGTAAAAAGTGTTATGTGACTCCTCCCCCCCCCCACAAGGACTTTTCCCACCATCCTCCTACCAATAGGGATTAGTTTGGCCCCCCAATCCTCCCCTATGCAACTATCCTGCAATTGCATTAACCCAATGTGTGTGACATTAATACAGAGGTGGAGAGGCTGGGGGAAGTGTTCTCTCTAAGAATTTCCTCCCATGAGCAGAATGAATTTTGTGTTGTGCACCAGTACTGAGTTCCTGTGGCTTGTTTGGATGTGCCATTGTGGCACCCAAGTTATTAATAAATATCGTATAAACCTCTACCTTTTCCCTCTGCTGCCATGTCTCCTCCCCTTGCTCCATCAACTCCACTGGTGCCTGCTCCCCCCACAACCCCTCACCCTCCTCTGCTGTCCTGACTCCTGCCCTTCTCACTGCCCTCAGCCTTCCTGAGACCTGCCTCTCTCCACTAGCCCTTCTCTCCCCCCTATGCCCACTATTCCAGTAGCCCCACTCTGATCATGTGAGCTACCCCTCCTCATCCCCTCTCCTAACAACTCCCTCTACACACCTGCCCTGCCTCTCTCCTCTGGTGCTGGTCCCTCCCCTGCAGATGTCTGCCCTTCTGCTTCACCCCCAGAATTCCCTGGCACCTGAACCTTCCTTTACTCCTGCGCCCTCCTGGTGACTCCCCCTTCCCTCACTGCCCCTGCCCCCTTTGCCCTTTTTTCCTGATGCCCATCCCCTCACCACCATCTGCCCCATTCCCCTCATGCCCCTGTGCCCTCACATATGACTTGCTCCAACCCCACCTTCCTCATGCCCTCCCCTTCTGTCAAGCCTTCTCCCAGCACCTCCCCCTCCAATCCCCAATGCCCTTACCCTCTCCTCTTCCAGAATCACCCTGTACCCCCTTCCACTGACACCTCCCCTCCTGCCCTTTTCCTCATTGTCTCCACTTCCCCCTAGCATTTGTGTCTCCTCTACCCTGTCCCTTTGGTGCCTTCCCCTTTCTTCCCCCTCTCCACCCCCTCCGTACAAGCCCCTTCCACCTCTTCCCCTTTCTTCCTCCTCCACCCTCCCCCACCACAAAAGCCCCTTCCTCTCCCACCCCTCTCTCTTATTCCCTCCCCCTCCGCCTTACCTTCAGCTTTTGCCTTACAGCTTGCAGGGCTGGAGTCAGAGCCAGCCCAAGCTGCAGGGCCGGGGTGGGGCACCCCTGGGGTGCTGCGTGGTGCAGCAGGGCTGGGTGCTGCCGGGATGGGCGCCATGTGGTGCTGCCGGGATGGGCGGGGGCACCCCCAGAGCGCAGCATGGTGCTGTAGGGCGGGGGCTGGGCTGCAAAAATAGCTCAGGCCACCATCTGTAGTCGGGCCCCAGCTGCTTTTGGAGCTGGGCCACTGGGTTTTAAAGTTCCCAGCGTTTCCCCTCTCACCTGTTGCACGGCGTTTGAGGACGCCACGTATGCGCTCTCTCTGCTCCACAGTGCCCACTTAGATGGCTGTGGGGAATTTAAAGTGAGGAGCTGTGGCGCTTCGTCACAAATCCCCCTCTTCCTCCAGTAGCTGCTGGCTGGTCCCAGACATTAGGGTGTGCCTGGGCACACCCCGTGCACACGCCTATGGTCCTGACACAACCAAACCTCACCCTTGCTTTAAGTTAAGATAAAAGGAAGCTGCTTACCAAATTTGGTGGTCTTGCCATGTAGGAGGAGTTTTTGAACAAACAGAATCACAGATGGACACACAGAGAGACGCACATTTGGAAAATAGATAGTCAAATTAACGCAGATACATTATGCTTTTTAAAAAAAGCAACTATACATTTATTCATTATCTTCACATAACCGAGAAAAATGAGTTGGAATATTAAATGCTCACATGTATTTTTTATACACACACATATGTCCGTTTTTATAACATGCATACTTTTGTACACAGAGACTCTCTCTCTCTCTCACACACACACACACACACACACACACACACTTACTTCTCCTGAATCTAATTTTGATATGTATACATCTAAAGAAAACCCAACTATCTATAGGGGAGAACGAACATTGTCGCTCATTATAGAGGAAGAGCAAACTCATGCACCTGAAAATCAAATAAAATCCGCATGGGTTTAGATGAAGGCTGAATGAGAGTTGGTGGCAGGGGAAAAGCCTCTCCAAGGGACGGCCCAGAACCGGGGGCAGGGGAGACACCGCTCTCTCTCTCTCTCTCTCTCTCTCTCTTTCACACTCCTCTGCTAGCTTTCAGCCTCAGCTCTACCTGCAGCTTCCGCTCCCCAGGGAGAGAGCCGCGACTTGCTCAACACCCAACCAGGAAGTGGAGAAGAAAGAGGGAGGCAGTAGCGCCCGCTCGGATTTAGGGTGGGGGTTGCCCGGCCGGCCTAGAGGGGATTTTCCAGCTCCACACACACGCTCAGCCTCAGTCTTCGCTGGGCACGGCTGCAGTCTCCCCTCGGCACCCACCCGATGGCTTCTCTCCAGGACCCTCTGCCTGCAGGTAAAGTGCCCCGAGCGGCGGCTGGGAGTCTGGGGGCGTGTGCGCGCCGCCAGGGCGGAGAGGCAGCTCTGTGCAGCCGGGGCAGGGCTGGAGGAGAAGGAGGGAATCTGGAGTCTGTGGGGAGCTGCGGGAGGGCGGCTAGGCTGGTCAGAGCCTCCTGACCCTGCTCAGGGCCGGGCGGCTTTTCTGTCTCTCTTGAGATGCGAGTGGAGAGGGGGCTCTGCGTCTGGCCCTGTGTGTTTGCTTCGTGCGCCTGGCTGGGTTCTCTGCGCACAGCTGATCGGTGCGAGGGGCTCTCCCCACCACTCTGGGGATGGGATCAGTGCTCGCAGATTTTCTCCCGAAGGAAACTAAACCATCTTGTTCGTCTTCAAAGTGCTACATTGTCCTGCATTTTGCTTCAGCTACCCCAGACTAACACGGCTACATTTCTATCACTATTTGCCTATTAAAACTCTCAAGCTAGACAAATAGTAATAGGGAGGGAGCCGTGTTAGTCTGATCTTGCTAAAACAAAAGGAAAAACTATGTAGCACTTTAAAGACGAACAAGATGGTTTAATAGGTGATGAGCTTTCCTGGGCCAGACCCACGGAAGCTCATCGCCTATTAAACCATCTTGTTAGTCTTTAAACTGTTACATAGTTTGTCTAGCTTAAACAAAAGGAAAAACTAAGCTCAGCAAGCAGCCTTGTTTTTGAGGTAGGCTGCCCCAAGCCCTCCTCCTCTCCCAGCACTGTGCATGAAGGAGAGCTTTGGAAGAATATTAAAAATCATTCTTTGCATTTGCATAGTCTCTGAGGACCTGAAGGTGTTTGGTGATTCATATGCTCAGACAAGAATAAATTAAACCTGGCAGCACCCCTGAAAGGTACAACACAGGCTGGCTGTTACAAAGAGGTCCAAAAAGTTGTCTGCCTCAGGGAACTTTTGCAGATTCTAGATCTTGCAGTATTAACATTTTAAACTATATTATCAGTTTTCTGGGAGTTAACCAAGGACTCCTGGCCTTGTCTGGACAAGAAGGGCTGGGAGTCGTCCCCCCCCCCCCCCCAATTGTGCTAGCTAACAGTTTAGCTTGTTCTGAGCTGGTGGAATTTAGCATATGCTGAAATACACCTTGTCTGTTCTAGAGTTATAATATAGACTAGTTTGTGCTAGCTAATATGTGCTAACTCCCCCCCCCCCACACACACAAATCTGTTTTATTCTAGTCAAGGGGTTCTCAAACATCATTCACCACAACCACTTACTGACAAGAAAAACTACTTTAGGACCCCAGGAGGAGGGACTAAATCCTGAGCCTGCCTAAGCCTCACTGTCCCAGGTGAGGGGGCCAAAGCCTGAGCTCCACCATGAGGGTGGGGTGGGGTGAGGGGGAGCAAAGCAGAAGCTCAAGGGCTTCATCTCCAGGCAGGGGGGCTTGTAACTTGAGACCTGCTACCTAGGATTGAAAGCTTTTGGCTTTGGTCCTGGGCAGTGTGGGGCTTGGGATTTGGCCCTGGGTCCCAGCAAGTCTAAGCTAGTTCTAGAAACCCCAGTCAAAGGGGGTTGCAACCCATTTTGGGGTCCTGGCCTACAGTTTGAGAACCTCTGTCCTAGTCAAACCAAAGTTTGAGGAAGTGGTGAAGGTTAACATTTTCAAAGTTGATGAGCACTGACCTTTAAAATAGGCTGTTGAGTTTGACTATTTCAGCTTCAACAACTTCTGTCCAGTCAGTGGCAGAGTTTAAACCATTTGTAACAAACTGAGAGATGTACTACCAAAAGTAAACAGGTTAATCGAGAGGCAGAATATAATGCACTGTAGTATAATTGTACATAATGCTCCATTGTGTTTATTATGGTCTTTGCCTGATCACAGCCTCATTGTTGATTAGGGTAATATATCACCAGGCTTGTCTATTTGTACTAGTCTAATTACACTGAGATTGTTTCAGTGTAACTAAGTGGGGCTTACAACACCAGTGCAGTTTAATTTGATAATTATGCTAAGACAGTGTAACATTTACTACCTGCTAGTGTAGACATTGAAGTAGTGTAGGTGAACAAAACTTGAGCTCTCTCCAACACAGAGACCGTAGGATTTCAAGATACCAAAATTACACAAGCTATTGGGCTCAGTGCAGGAGTAACTTGGAGAAATTCTATAGTCTGTGTTATACAGAAGGTTAGACTAGATGATCTATAGGCCTTCCTTACCTTAATATCTTTGAAACTTTTAAAGTTATGGGGATTTCAGTGAAAAGTACTTGGAGATATGTCACTTCCTTTCCTCTCCTTTGACTCTTACTTCTCCAGCTGTGCAATATGACTCATACAGTATTTTGTGACCACACTAATTTTAATTGCTTAATTCGTTGTTAAATACTACAAGTTTAACAAAAAAAAATATTAGCAGGAAGAAAGGAAGGAGGTATGTTTTCAGATTATATTTAAAACTAAGGAGTCAGTGAGTCAGAAAGACATCATGGAACTGATTCTCTGGCTTAGTCTACACTACACTTCCCTCCTCCCTGCATTGATCTATCCTACACAACTTCAACTACACAAATAGCATAGCTGAAGTCAACGTACTTACCGCAGTGGCTTCTATGCGGTAAGGTCAGCATGGGGCTGCTCTCCTGTCGACTCCAGCTACTCTTCTCATCCTGGTGGAGACTCTAAGCAGATGCAATAAAGCTATTGCCATGACCATAACAGCACCCAATACATTCCTTATATTTCCAGCATGGGTGGTGTAGATTTCTATGCCAGTTCTACCAGCCAGAAAAACTCTCTGAGCAAAGCTGGGAGGCAGACAGAATTGCTGGACCCTTGGGCAGGGTGGGGCAGCTCTGCGCACCCAGAAGGGACAGGGTCTCGGGTGAAAGGAGCAAGGTGGGGAATAGCCCTCCCCACCAGCCCTTTCGTGCTTTCTGGAATGTGCCATCCAGCACTGCAGTGGCCATTTAAAGGGCCCAGGGCTCTGGCCACTTGCTGGAAGTCTCAGGTCCTTTTGTATCACAGGGCCGTGGGGCAGCTGCTGCATTTGCCCCACCCTAGGTTGACAGGCCTGCTGCAAAGGAGGGGCCCATTTCCATAAGACTCCCATTTAAAATGGTGCACAAAAAGCCTAATGTAACTGAGAATCAGACTCAAGAATCCTAGTCCAAACAGGAGCAACAGTAAAGGAGGCCTGTGGTATAAATTCTCACAAAAAATGTGTCAACATAACCAATTATTCTTTGCAGGTGTAAACCCAGTTCATAATGCTGAGGTACCTTAAAGCTGTCACTGGGAAGAGCTAATGGGTAGAAAAATCTAAATATTTCTAATTCTAAATAAATATAGAAATAGACTTCTGACATCATTTGCAAGAACTTATGCCAATAACGCATCGCATTATTAGCATTCCTCTGGCTGTGAAAATAACTGATAGTAATGTCTGTGTACAGTGCAAACTATACCACACAGTGATTGCTTCTTACTATGTACAGCAGGGGTGGGCATTAAGCAGTACACAAACTGAACTAAGGATGTATAATCCCATTTAATTGGTTAACCAGTTAAACATCATTTAACCGGTTAACCGACTAAAAGGGCGATGGATAGGGTTCCATGGCAGGCCTGGTCCAGTCTAGTGCCCCTTTTTGCAGGCCCACCATGGACAAGGGCTACTTCAGCTGGCTGGCAGGAGCAGCCCCTTCCTGTGGTGGGCCACGGCGAGTGGGTAGCTGCTTCAGCCCCTACCAATTAACATGGTTCATCAGGGTTAGCCCCTGGTGGTTCATCAGATGCTTTATTTACCAGCATGTCTGCAGGTACGACCATGGGAGCAGCAGGAAGTGATGGCCTAGCCCACAGTGCTTCCTGCAATTCCCATTGGCCGGGGTGAGCAAACCATTGCCGACATGTCATTTACTGCTCATTCCTGAAGTACAGCACTTAACACAATGAGATCTCCATTGCCATTGGGGTCTCCAGATGCTATTGTTTTGAAAATAATGAAGAATAATAGTGGCAGTGAGGATACTAATCTGAGCTAGAACTTGACCTTGCTCAGCTAATTGAAAGTGTCTGAACAGATTCAATGCAAAATGAGTGCTTGTGCAGTTAAAAGAAGAGCATTGCCTTCTTGCTTAATGAACCTGACTCCCGAATGCTTGTTAAATCTTGCATGGTATTAGAAGAAATTACATCAAGCTAGAAATATTATTTCAAGTCCGTTAGCTTCACTGCTTAAGCAAGAGTTTGAGGTTTCTCTCATTGGAAAGGAGAATACCCTGAGAGACAGGGAAGTATCTTGATTTAGAACAGCTGAGAATCTGGCTTCTGAAGTACAGGCAATGATATTCTTCCAACAAGTAGCAGGCCTGGGCAGCACTGCAAGTATATCATGATTTTACACAGGAGAAGGAAGAAAATGGAGAAATGAGAGGACTTGTAAACAAAGAATGACTTCATTAAGAATTAAAAAAAGTGTCTCAAGTAAGGCCAGTAGGAGCCCTCTGATGCATAGGAGACTTCAAGGGGAAGCACCTTGGAACAAGATTGGCTGGCCCTGGCTCTCTACTGCTCTTAAAGGTGCAGGGCATCATGTCACCTTCTTGGTTAGGCCAATGATAGTAGCATCTACTTAATAATGAAACAGTATCAATATGGTACTTAGAAGTGCACTTATTTTTTTCCAAGTGCGCTTGGTTTTTTGTCGAGTATAATTTTTTTAAAACAAACTATGTCTTTGGAATACCTAGGAGCCCTTTTCCATGGCACCAATTTTCTTAGGCCTACTTCATATCTCTGATATTTTCTTACACTTCATCAACACTGGACACTTTGTGCCAGTAAAATCACTGAATTGATCTGAATTCCTTATTGCCAGTGTCACACATGCAGTCAAAGTAGGTCCAGAAATGCCACTTTTAATTAAAAATATGTTTGGACTAAGCTGACAGACTAGTAGCCATGCAGTACATTTCTAGACAGGCCATTTGTTTAGTTTTAAGTCAGATAGTTCTGTCTTTCTGTGATTTCACCCTGCCTGGTAGTGAGACAAAGCTGAATGGAGGAAGCATTTTGAAGAGTTTGTCACTTGTCAAGGGCATTATATGTAGGAAGTCACAGCAGTGGAGGCTGGGTCATGTAGGTGAGGGCAGATCAACAATATTCCTGGAAGTATCCAAATGTCAGGTATTTTGAGGACGTGTCAGTGACCACCCTGCCCGTTGCCAATGTAGAGCTCAGAGTTTATCTTATGAGCTTTGTCATTCACTTCCCAGGTTAACTGGGCTTGAAAGGTATGGCTACACTTCATCTGGGAGCAAGCCTCCCTGCAAAGGTTCAAAGACTGTGCCAGTGTGCTAACCCTAACCCTAACCCTAGCTGTGTAGATACTAGGTTGGACTGTAGCTCAGGCTTTCAAGCTTGCGAGGGCCTGAAAGCCCAAGCTGCAACATTAATGCAATGCCTATACAGCTATTTTTAGCATGCCAGCACAAGCCCCACTAGCACAAGTCTGAAAACTAGGATCGGAAGACTTGCTTCCAAATGTCTGTGAGATGTATCCAGGAGTGAGCAGATGTTTAGGTTTGGCAGGAATTGAGCCTCTAGTATTTGTTTTCAATTAATCTTCTCTGGCAGATTAACGACATGGCATCAAGTATTCCTTGATGGTGAGGAGGATTGCTGTGATATGGGGTCTTTTTGGGGGAAGGGGAAACCAGAAGGATGAAAAGCACCCATTGACCCTCCAAATCCCACCACAGTATATTCAAATATTTTTAATTATGTTGACATCCTTCTTGCCAGGAGAAGAGAGCCTGTTCTAATAGTATGTAGGTACTGGGCGTAGTGGAATAGGCAGTCCTAGGGAATGTTGTGTAGTGACTGAAAAGGGGAACAGGGAGTTTCAAATTCAGGTTTCAGGTTGTGGCTTTGCCACTTACTTATTGTGTAACCTCGGTCAAGATGCACCTCTTATGCCTCAGTTTAGCACTATGTAAAAGTGGGATGATAGTTAATGATTTGTCAGGGGGATGATGAGGATTAATTTGCCGAGTATTTACATATACTTTGGTGAAGGAATCATTAAGTTTCTGGTTTTAATTTTCAGTTTTAATCAATAAACACCACTAAAGCACTCCCAAAAGAATTGGTGTTCATCCAGTAATTAACAGAAGAATCCCATAAATGGTTACTTGTATTTAAGGAGCTTGTCTACTGTAATGTGCGCTATGGGGTATATTTTTTAAAAAACACGCTAAAATATTGCACGTTAATTGGTCTACATAGAACCTGCTGGTGTATACTAATGGCTTCTTAGTGCATTTTAACATAGTGCTGATTGAAACAATACAACATTAAGCCACACTAGATAACACTATGGAGACATTACTCAATAGAGTATATGTTACAGCATATTCAAAGAGAAAGTCCCCCAAATCTCAATTTTTGAATATTTACATAAAGTTCAAAAATTGCTAAAAATACTCCCCTACTGAAATTAATAAATTCTGTAAAACAGAAGCAGTTAAATGTAGTTCATCTTTAGTCCAATTTTACTTTCCCTTACTTTCTACTTTGGAGAAGGCTGCTAATGCACAACTAAATATATTATTCAGAGAAAGGAATGTTTTATCCATTTTAGCTGTTTTCTGGGTTTAATTATTTATTGTTGAACTGTTAATTACTTTTAAAAAATAATATTTTAAAATAGTTATGTGTGCCTCCTTGTTGTTAAATGTAACTAATGGCACGGTTACATAGCTCTCACCTATGACTAATCCTTTGCACTTTATCACATGTTTTCCCATTACAAATGAACTCCTGCGTAATTGCTATACAGTTTCATCTTGGTGAGATGGTGATGGAAGGTGCATATGTGACCCAATAGACACAGTTTGAGAAGCATAATATGAAAGAGTTTACTTATATGTTTTTGGCAGATCATGCTGCAAAAGAGCCAATAGAAGATACAGATCCAAGTACTTTTTCCTTAGAAATGGTAGGTGCATCTAGTTTGCTTCCAATATATCTTTAATATTTTGTTATTTATTATTTAGTTTATAGTTTTTATGGTTATTTAATTTTGGGATACTGTCAAAAACTCTAAATTATGATTGACTGAAACTGGCCACATACATGATTTTTTAGGAAATTAGCACCATTGTACTTATTGAAATTTTATGGAGGGAGCATCTACCAGTTGTAAATTAAAAAAAAAAAAACTTATCAAACATATCTTGAATACATCAGAAAATAATCATGGGTGAAAACCATATTCACATTGTAATCTCTTTTGGATGGGACTTTTTCTCACAATGTCCTTATACAGTGCCTAGCACAATGGGGTCATGTTTGCTGTTGGGTATTCTAAGTAGTGTTATAATACTGTCATCATAGTACTGTGATCTCCCCGGAAATTGGTATGAGATTTTCATCCAGAAACTTAAATATTGTTTATATACAGCCTATGTGCTTCCTTTAAATTGTGGCTGATTGCTAGATAATGTGTTAGAAAAGCATGTGACAAAAACCAAGGCTGTAAGGTGAACTGAGTGAAGAGATATTTCTCTGACTAGCATTCAGTACATGCGTTTCTTTGTTGGTATGTCCTAATATATTCAGACAAGCAAATCTTATGTCGGCACATGGAATATATTGGGTCAATGGAATATTCAACTGTTCTGTAATCTTTAAGAGGACTTTTTGAGTTTGACTCTAGGTTGTTTACTCTGGGAAATAGTAAATAAAAAAGAGGCTGATTATAATATTAGATTATGCAGCCTAGAGTATATTCATGTAAATGTTGCAGCATAGGGTTTTTAAATGAACATTAACTTATTTGTAAATGGCAGATTTGTCATGCAGCAACATGAATAATGAGAATTTAAAATATTCCTTTCCCTGGGGTGTCCTCTTCCCATTCAGAAGCCTAGTACCGAAGTATCAGCAGAAAACAGAGAGGATAGTTTGTGGCTTTTTTTGGAAAAACAGTTCAATAATTTAGATCCTGATCCTGTAGTGCGATCCATTAGAGCTGACCCAGGAGTGCATGCTGAGTCTCACTGAAGTTAATGGGTTGCTGCAAAGGGCCATGCTAGTAGACCTTGATGAAGGAATGGCTATTCTGTGGCTTGTGATTGTTTAAATTAAAGAGTGTGATATTTAATTGGGGTACAGTTATTATGTCTGGTTGATACAAATGCAAATCAATTTTTAAATGAGGAGAAATTCTATAAAACGCTGAGGGAAGCATTTTATAAAAAGTAGAGGGAAGCTACTAGAGGTACCATGGGGGCAAGAAGATGTCAGATCTATTAGTAAACTAGAGTCTTGAATCTGAATGTCTATGCTGTAAATCAGAAGATATATCCATAAATTGATCAGCTGTATTTTAGTTTGCATTTTAATCAGGTTTTAATTTTAATTTTCAAAAAGGGAACGTTGTTCTTTAGTAAGGAATACTTGTAATAAAGAATGCTTGTAATAACCAGCTTTATCCCAGATAAAACTCTTTTGAAATCAATATAGAGTTAAAGCTTTGTTATCCTGCACGCATGGGGAATGGGGGTTGCCAGTTAATTGAAAGAGCCAGATGACAAAGCTTATTTGATCCATCTCCTGGCAGCAGGAGGCAGGCTGAGGGGGAAGGAGGCGCCTGCTGATGACATCCCAGCTGGACAGGAGCCTGAAGACCTAGCAGTATTGTGGCTTTGGGCAATGCCAGTTAACAGAATTTCCCGGTTAACAGAGTGCTGGATAACAAAGATTTCACTGTAGTTACTCTTGATACACACTAGTACAGCGATTCCCAACCTTTTTTATACTGCGGACCAGCAAACTCATTCAAAAACTATTGGCAGACTGGCACAGAAACATTTGCATATTCATTGTGGTAATTAACTTATTTGCATGATTATTATGGTAATTAGTTTTAAGCGGTGACGTGTTATTTTACATTGCATCTGCAAGCACACAATACATGTCATTGTGTGGCTGGGAAGATCAAAAGCATACATTGTTAAACAGATGAGATGTTTTGCAGAATAGTTCTAGTTTTCACTAATTTGTGGAGACAGGCAAAGGGGTACAGCATGCAGGGCAGGAGAAACGGGACTGTGACCAAGAGGAAGAAGGGAGGGAAGGAAAAGACATGGGGCACAAAGCCAGGAGAGGCTAGGCTGAAATTGGTGGGGTGCTGACTCTGGATCAGAGGGCTTCTCCTGACTTGGCCCCTTATTCCACCCCAGCCACATCTGCCAGAGGTCCCCAAGCCACTTCCTGGGGCTGAGCGCAGCCAGGCAGCTCTGCTCCGCCATGCAGTCTGGCTGCCCCAGGAACAGCTCCACCCTCTGGAGCAGCCACCAGTCATGTGGCCCCGCTGGCCAGGCCACATAGCTGCCATAGAACTGGAACCAGGGCAATGGTGAGGCTGCCCCAGTAGAGACAGCCGCACCGTGGCTTGGCTCCAGCTGCAGCTCACAGCTGAGGGTGTGGCCTGACAGAGTGCTGCAGCCCGGCAGGCAGAGGTTAGCGGCCTACCACCAGTCCACGGATCAGTTGTTGGGAACCACTACACTAATAAACTGAGAATCTGACCTGGACAAATTGAGGCCAGTGGCAGTGTTAAAATTAAAATTCAGCATTTCTTGATTCCAAGTCTTGTGCTTACTCCACTAAGCCACACTGTATTTCAAGAAACTGCAGCAAAACATCAAACTATATAGTTTCGGATTGTAAATAATCCACAAACTAACTGTGTTAATATCTGCCGATCTCTAATTATTCATTACTATATTTATGCGAACTGAAATGCCATTTTAAAAAGTCATAGTGATAATTATAAGGTTTTCAATGTACTTTTTTATCTAATACCAGAAATAACAAACATTTGTCTTTTTGAACAGACAGAAAAGTATCCTGTCCAAGACACACGGCTACCTAAACGTAAGCACAGCAAATTCCAGCTATTATAAATCTGGGATATTACGGTAGTTTTGTATTTGTATTTGTACCTGGTAAAAGTTTATGCAGTTAAATTTGTTTTAAAAGTTGGCTGTTAATATTGGCTCTGTTTGCCAATTGAGCTCAGCTTTGATCTAAAAGCTGATGATATCAACAGAAGATCTTGTTTCTCACCTTTTGAAGTAAGCTCTAATAGGCCAAAACCACAAAAGAAAAATAGGATTGAGAAGACAGATTAGAGGGAAATAAAAATAATTTAAAAGTGACTTTGAAAGGGTTAGCTGTGTGCTTGCAGGTAATCAGGAATTCATTTGGGAGCCCAGAAATATCCACTGGTCACATGTCTTGATCAAATCCTGAGTGCTGCAACCATTCCATGATTAACTCTTTAGTCCTTCTACCATACCAGCTGCCTTGACTTCTTTTTTATTTTTTAATTTTTTTTTTCTGCATCCCAGACCTTTCTGCAGGCTTCCTTCCAAGGAATGCCCTGAGAGTGTCTTGGGCTTTAGAACTCTTCCAAGCATATTGTTCTGAATCCCCTCATGTAAAGCCTGAAGAGGGATTCATGATCCAATTGGGAAGACCCACTGAAAAAGTTAGGATAAAGACTAATGAGCTGGGTAAACTAAAACGGGTTCCAAAGGAGGATTGAGTATTATTTAGGAGACTTAAAAGAGCTAGCAATAGAAATGGGGTGCCACTGAGGATACCAAGAGAAGAAGGGAAATAGATTAGAGGGGAGAAGGAAGGACACTTCGAACCAGTTTAGTTGCAGGCAGACTGCTCACCTCTTCAAAGTGATATTCCTTAAACTTTCTTAAATTTTTGTGAAAACAACAGAGTCCTGTGGCACCTCAAAGGCTAAGGTGACACAGGACTCCTTGTTGTTTTTGCTGAAACAGCCTAACGCAATTAACCCCTCTGAAGCTTAAATTTTTGTAGTTTCCTTATTGCTTTTCCATCTAAATTGTATTTTTCTTACAATGAACTAATGCCTTAAGAATATCTTCCTCTCCAAGGAAAATCAGATTGCTAAATAAAAATGTAACTTTTCCAAAGTTGTTTAAAATATGATGTTTTAATGCAGTGAATTCTAAGTAAAATGAAAGGGAAATGGAAATTGTTGCACTTTCTTTTGAAAGGAAATTTTAGTGCCTATTTCATCATCATCATGTAAAGATATAAAAAGCATTAATGGAGCTTAGTATTTCCTGTCTCAGAATGGGAATTGATGTGAAACACTTACTAATGTCCTGTTAACTATTGCAATCTCAAGTTTTTCTTATAATTTTCTGCTAAGTCTACCACTGTTGTGGGTTTGGAAACTGAATGACGTTAACCTTAGATTGTTCCTTAGATATTGGCCTGTTAGTCTGCTCAAGAGCATACATTTTCATCACTATTAAACATGATTTGAAATAAAAAGCAACATTAGAGCCCTCCTGGGGCTCTTAATTGAGGTAGCACACCCAAATTAGGGAAACCTGCCTTGGACTAATTTTGAGGCTTCTCTGTACTGTAGACATGCTATTTCGAAATAAGCTATTTCAGGGAAAAAAAAATCCAAAATAGCTTATTTTGAAATAAGCGAGCTGTGTAAATGTACCCTAAGTGAATAAAATGTGTTACAAGAGTTTACTTCATACAGCGTAAGGGCCTGAGTCTTAAGTCAGTATCTAGGGAAAATTCCAGTTGGCTTTAATGAAAATTTTGTCTAAACAGAGTACAGGATCTGGCCCTCCTTTAAAAATCATGTGACATCTTAGGGCCAGATCCCTTAAAACGTTGTGCACCCTCGACTCATATTAAAGTTAATAAATTTCAGAGGGGTAGACGAGTTAGCCTGTAAGAGGAAAAACTTAAACAACCAACAAATTGTCTAGTAGCACTTTAAAGACTAACAAAACATGTAGATGGTATCATGAGCTTTCTTGGGCGCAACCCTCTTGTTCAGTAAAGTTAATGGGAGTGGAGGGTGCTCAACATCTTGCAGGAGTAGGCCTTATATTTTTTTTCTCAAAGTTCACTTAGTTATGCCCTCTCCCAAATATTAGAGGCAACAGCCAAAAGAATAAATCAAGAAATTCTGGAGGTTGTGTTCTGTAATGTCAGCTGAATTCTTTGCCATTGAATCCTAACTTAATCAATAAGGAACCTGTGTCAGATACCACAGCCGCAGCCAGAGGAAAGCTATTGGATTTTAGGGATCAACGGTCTAATAAATAATGGAAAATTCTAAGGGAAATAAGGGGGAATTTTTTTTTGGTCTAAATGTAAGGCTGCACTCTTTACATCAGAAAGGGACACTGAGATAAGGAAGTCAGTATGTAGGGTTGCCAAGTGTCAGGTATTGACCCGGACAGTCTGGTATTTTCGCCTCTTGTCCGGTAAAAAATATTCAGAAAATACTGGACACTTAAAATGTCTGGTATTTTCTGATTTTTTTTTCCCTGACAGGAGGCAAAAATACCAAATACTATGACACACTCAACAACCAGGTCCAGCCCCTGGACCCCCCGTCCCCTGCTTACCTGGTTCCGCAGAGGCTTGTCTTGCGGTTGGAATAGAAAAACAAAATGGCCGGTGGGAAAAAAAGCGTCTTCTTAAAGGGCCATGCTGATTTTTATTTTTATTTGCTCAACAACTTTGGTCTCCCCCTTCTTTCTTTCTCAACAGAATTTTTTTCCTGGTGTTTTTTTGGGAGGGGAGGGAGTGTTCGGTATTTTTGGTTAAACTATCTGGCAACCCTATCAGTATGTATGTCCTGTTTCTCTAACTAGAGTATCCTGAGGGCATTCTGTATCAAACAATTAAGAATTCTGTGCACAATATTTTAAAACTCTGCAAAATTCTACACGTTTTATTTGTCAATAAATAAATGCAGAGGCTCCAGCATGGCAGTGGAGAACACAGGCCCTGACTGCATAAAGGTGGGAAATCACCCTGCAACAAACCCACCTCCCACCCTGATACAGATTCAGCAGTGAGGCTGCACCCAACCCTGACATAAACAAGGCCTGGGTCTGCCCCAGAAACACCTTTGGACCTTGCCACACTGTGACAGGTACATCAGGTGTGGAGTAAGCAGGCTCAACCAAGCAGGATCCAAGTGTTGAGGGGCTCAGTGTGGGGGTATCCATATGTGCAGTGAGATGAATCTGTGCAGAACCTCTGAGTGCAGGTAGCTTAGTGAGGAGTCTAGGTGTGTGGGGATATGGATGCTCATTGGAGCAGGGTTCCAGGTGTAGGTGGTTGGGGGCTCCTCAGAGGAGTCTGGGTGTGTGTGGGGTCTCAATGTGGGGGTTGGTACTAGGGGAGTGCTCGATGTGGTGGGAGTCTGGGTGCAGCTAGTTGGGGATCAGTGATCTGGGGGTCTAGATGTAGCGGCTCAGGGTAGTGCAGAGGTGTGGAGCTCATCAGTATGGGAGTTTGAATGCAAAGAGTTCATTGTGAGGTGGTCTAGGTGAAGATGGATGCCAGATGCAGAGGCTGAGGTTCAGTGGGTGGAGGTTTGGATATAGAGGACGAAGGGGTTCTGGATGTACCAGATGAGGCTTGACAGGGATGTCTGAGTATAAGAAGTCCAGGTGTACAGGGGTTGGGTGAATGGGGGAACAGCTCCTGGTACAGCGATCCTTCCATGCACAGCTGAGGGGTGATGGAGGCAAGAAGTAGAGAAGGATGCTGAGCTTCCTGCAGCTGGGGGACAGTATGACACAGCCCCAGCCACTCCTTGCAGGGGAATAGGATATCCTATCCTCTCCAGCCTAGAACTTGAAGCTTATTTTAGCTCAGGATAGGTGTCACTGGCTGGGCTGTCCCCAACCACATGGTGATTTACCTCTTCTACCACGTGCTCAAACCAATGTAGCCACACTGCTAGGGAATGGTGCATGACTGCTCTTGCACTTCCCTTTGCTTCTCTGTCAGAAAGCAAAGAAATCTTTGGGGGATGTGAATTCTGTGCATGCTCCCTCCCAGGAATAATAGAGAAGACAAGAACAGTTGGGGCAATGCACTGTTTCTTAAAGGATTCTTATTGCTAAAGTGAGCAAATAACTGATATGCACTTTGGTCCCTAAAAAGTCCTTCAATATTATAAAAGTCTTAGAGGATTCTGATGTGTCTAGGATAACCTTCTTTGAGCCCCACATCAGCAGTTCATCCCTAGTCAGCAGAGCAATTAACACATGGATTTACACATTTACTCAAAGGTACACATATGCTGAAATGGACTAGGGCCTTACTAATCACAGAATGAAATTTAACCCTGTGCACAGGACCAGCAAAAGGTTTATGCATCACTTAAGTCCTATGTTGAGGGCCCAAGTGGCACATGAAAGGTTACCGGCCTTTGTGCCATCTCTCTGCATAAGGGTGAATTTCAACCTATGTCTCTATACTTACAAAGGTATGTAGACAACTTTTAAGCTGCTGCGAGTAAAATCTTAGGTTGTGTATATGTTCTTCAGGAAGGGTCCTGAGCAGGATGAGCATAATCTGAACATGAGGAAAGGAGAAGGCATAATATCTAGAATTTTTTAGAAAGTCACTAAAACAAAGTGGAAAGAAGAATTGTGTTGACTGTCAGGTTATTTCACTTTTTCAGATACCTTTAATGCATTGGCTAGGTTAACACTATGTTGGTGCTGCTCCTGGTATATCTGCTGAAGGAAGAGTGTAACCCTGCCATTAGTAACAGGATATTGGAGATGCAGAGGAAACATTTTACTATGCCCTGATGCCTAACCTTTGATAGTGCTGTCTCTTTTCACAGTCCAGTCATTAAGAATTTAAGATTATTTTCCCTCTATTTTACGTTTCCCAATGACCCATTATCGCATGGTATCATATCTTTGTGTTAGACTTTTATGAAGCTTGTTGTATTTTTGTTTGAGAGTTTTGTAACTTAAGCTTATATTTGGATGAAAGACCAACCTTTCAGGATCTCTTTGCCGTAGATGAGGAGTACTTAACAGATAAAGTGACATTGGAGATAGCATCTATTAACATCAGGAGTCTTACATCAGATTCTGGCCTAATACAACAGGTAAGAACAGTGAAAAGAACATGCAAATGTTCCTTTTTCAGGGGAAACATGGGGAAACTTTGGTAGACTATTTTGGACAAATTTACCATCCCAGTAATTGCATTTGAGCATGCGTGTGTTTAAACTAGCTGTAGGCTTAGCAAAAACCATTTTTAAAAAAAATTTTAGTGGGCAATATTAATGATTTTAAGCATTTTTTAAAATGTTATGTATTTAAATGTTAACAGTTATGGGAAGTTACGAGTGTATGTCAGACAATTGGGTTGGTCAAACCATAATTATGTCATGACAGTAGATGTGAGATTCAAAAAGTTAAAACTTTATTACTATTAAAATCCAGATTGGCAACAGCACTTGTGAAAATACACAAAGTAAATATACTTAAATGAAACTGGAATAAATGCTCAAGCAGCATTTTTTTTACTTTGCCTATCCGTAAATCTTGATTTTTATTCAGTGAAAATATATTTGTCAGTTTGTGTCTCTATGGTGAAATTGACATTTACAAATAATAATCTAATCCTTGTAAACACAGCTGCTTGTAGTGGATTTAATGATACAGTAAGTGGCAGTAAGAACGGGGCATCTTGTTATAATGTATTATAAAGTACATAGTTTACTTGTATATGCATGCAGAGCCTTCAAGGGAAGTGCTCTGAGATAATTCTGGATGAATGACACTGGATGAATGATGCTATACAAAAGTCAGCTTTATTTTAACTACATTTGTCTAAAGGGGAAAACCCGTTCTGCTTTCATCTTCAGTCCTTCAAAAAAAAGGAAGGACTTGCATCCGCCCAATGAGAGAAGGCAGCTACTTATGACTTCTTTCTCCATCAACGATTTCAGTTTGTCTCAGCCACAGAGTCACAGTGCCTTCCTTCGGATGATAGATGTTGCTTTCAAAGAATATAAATGTTGCAATAACGTATATTGACACCTCAGACTATTAGGTTATTTTCTCCTCATCTAATTAGCAGGTTAAAAGGAGCTAAGTAAACACAGCTTTGAAAGAAAGAAGGGCTAGAATTGAATTAGCAGAAATATTCAATTCCAGTCCTTATCTAGAACTCTTTTCTTCATATCAAAAGTTTTTAAAGAAGCTCCTCCAAATTCCATAGAGTCAGAGGAATAATCCCTTTTTGTTGCATGTAACAGACAGTAGGGATGCAAAGTTTAACTGTGTAAATGGTTAACTGATGACCTTGGGTGTATTGGTTGACATTCACAGTTACACACAGGCTCCCGCCCTACACTGCTGCCTCAGTATCAGAGTGAGGCTGCAGGCAGTAGCTGGCTGCCACCCTGCACTGCAGGTGCAGGCAACCGTGTAACTGCTGAGTTTTTCAGCTGTTATATATTTACCCAATTACCCGCTATTTAACATCCCTAACAGTGGACCAGCTGAGGATCTGACCCAGCCTCTAATAAAAACAAGGAGCATGGAAATCTAAGTCAGACAATCTGAATCGCTGCAAAGCTGTAGGTACTCTACAAAAAAAGTCCTAAGGACTTTTCACCCCATGACTATGGCACATTGGAGACTCTTAATTGCAATTCTGCAATAATATTTCATGACTATGTCCTAGGAAGTAACTTTGTGACCTCTATACATGCCCAACCAATCATTTTCAGATGCTGAGTACTTAATATACTAACATCAATAAAATATCATTCAGGAAAATTAGACAAGCCTGGATAGTGTAGGAGAGAGAGTGTGAACTATTCCAAATATATGAGGTGAAGTGTGTCCATCAACATGAATCATTCATCATGTCTGTAATCAAAAGAAACAGTTTTGGGGTCTTTTACACCAGAGTAACAGTAAGGCATTACTCCAGTTGTACTGGCATAAATGAGAGGTGAAATTAGCCCAAAGATTGTAGATGTTTTCATTTAACCAATTATCCATTGTTGTCATAAATTTCTTTGGGAGCAACCCCAGGGCTGATGGATTTATACAGGTTGCACCTCCCAAAACTGACACTCTCTCGTCTGGCAACATCTGTGGTCCAGTAGAACTATGGATGTTCTTAGACCACAGAGCCCTGAGAGCCTAGTGGCTGGAGGGCTGGAAGCAGCAGGATCAGCAAACTGTCAGGGGGCTTGAGCCTGCAGCAGCAGGGCTGGAGCCAGAGCCCATGGCAGCTCATGTCAGCAGGGCTGGGGCCTGAGCCTGTGGCAGCCTGCAACAGCAGAGCTGGCAGCCTTGCGAGCAGCCTGGCTGGGGCCAAGTGCCTGTGGCAATGTGGCCAGCAGCCCCAGCATTATGAGCGCCTGAGGCAAGGGACTGGCTGGGGTGAAAGGGAAGCTGGTGGCGCTGACTGGTGATGGAATGCGGGGAAAGGTGGGGGTGAGGGGGAGCAGGATCCTCCCTTGATCTGGAATATTCCCTCATTCAGGTCCACTCAGGTCCTGAAGGTGCTGGACCAGGGAGGTCCAACCTGCAGTTACACACAAGGTGCTGTTCTTTTCTGTTCTTGTTCACAAATACTTTAACATAAACCTGTCACTACTGAGTGTGAAAATGATACGTCAGTGCAAGGAGAACTGTTTAAAATACTATCCCTATCTCATCAGAAGTCAAAATGTAACTGTTGCATAAAAAGTTTGCAAATTGTCAGGAATTGCTGATGATCGGTTCCCTCGTCTACCCAACAGGTTTTTTTCTGTTCCATTACATAAGTATATTTCTAAACAGATTCTTCACTTTGTAAATTAGACCCATAAAGTTATTGTGTGTTATTTGAATACATGCTTTTAATTCAAGGTTACTTTTTGTTTGTAGCAAGAAGAGAGTGATAGTCAAAACAATACTGGAGAATCACTTTCAGGTAATGTATAGGCTTTACCATACATGTATGTTATTTTTATTAATTTTTTTCAGAAAAATTCTTTGCGAGGATGATGCTTGGAATTACCTAGAAAGGACTTGCAACTCCAGAGTGTATGAGGCTTCACTCTTTAGCTTTTAATATTCTGTGGCAGGGTACAGAGCCATGAGTTTATCTGATCTATAGATAGGTATAAACTATTCTTGTTGATTTCTTTTTTATGCCATTCCGTTCACCGAGCAGACACAGCAGAATGAAATGAAATTAAGATAAGAGCCAATAATGTTCTCTCAGCACAGCGAGCACTTCAGTTAGGTGAAATGGAGTTAGCATTGCTCATAAAGTGAGATTTTGGCCCACTGACTTCATTATAGCACAACAGCAGTATAAATTATATACCTTTATATTTAGCTATTTTAAAAACTGCAAGGGCTTACGGAATGCCTCAGAGCAGAAATGTCTCCCTCTACTGAGACCTCAGATGGAGTATTGTGACCAAGTCTGGGCACCACACTTTAGGAAGGATATAAATGAATTAGAGAGAGTCCAGAAGATGGCAAAATTGATACAAGATTTAGAAAAACTGACCTATAAGGAAAAGGGGGCAGGTTTAGCCTTGTGCAAAGAAGCCCAACAGGGCCTGATTGCAATCCTCAAATATGGTAAGGGCTGTTCTAAGGAGGATAATGATAAATTATTCTCCACATCCACAAAGGCCAGAAATGAAGTAGTGGGCTTAATCTGTAGCAAGGGAGATTTTGGTCAGAGGGGTAGCTGTGTTAGTCCATAATTAAAAAAACAACAAAGGTCCTGTAGCACCTTTTAGACTGCCGAAAAAATACTGTACTAAATATACTATCTATATATTTTGGTTAGTCTCTTAGGGTATGTCTACATAGCAAAGTTATTTAATAATAACAGCCGTTATTTCAAAATAACTTTCCTAGCATCTACACAAGCCAACTGCTATTTCGAAATTAATTCTAAATAGTGGAGGGCTTATTTCGAAATTGGTAAACCTCATTCCGCGAGAAATAGCGCCAATTTTGAAATTGCTATTTCGAAATAAGCGCAGTGTAGACACTTATTTCGAAATAGGGGGCCTCCAGCCCTTCCCAAGGTGCCCTGCTGGAAGCCCTGGCCACAAGGTAACTTCTGACCTGAGGCCCTGCCGGAATCAGTTCTGGCTGGTCTTAAATGCGATTCAGCGTTCAATCAGTGTGGACGTGCTATTTTGAAATAGCAAAAAGCTATTTTGAAATGCATTTTCTGTGTAGACGCATTATTTCAAAATAAGATATTTCAAAATAACTATTTTGAAATTAGATATTTTGAAATAATACTGTAGTGTAGACATACCTTCAGGTGCTACAGAACCATTTTTTGTAAGTTTTATTAGGAAAATGTAATTATAAGGGTAGTTAATTTCTGGGATAAGCTTCCAAAAGAGAGATTATGGCATGCCTGTCATTGGAGGGTCTCAAGAAAAGGTTGGACAGACACCTATCAGAGATGGTCTAGGTTCACATAGTCCTGCCTCAGCACAGGGGGCTGCACTTGATGATCTCTCCAGGTCCCTTCTAGCCCTACAGTTCTGTGGTGCAAGTCACAAGAGCTTGTGTGTTCCCTTCCATGGAAATTATGAATTATCATAAAATTGAGTTGTTGCACATTATAACCCCCTGCAAATTGTAAGAAGTATTATTCAGCCTGCTAAAAAGAAGACTGGAAAAAAGCTAATTAAGTGACATCACAAAAACAGCAAGAGCATATTCTTTCTTTGCAGAACTGGAAAGATAAAATGCATACAAAAGATAAGTTCAGCTTGATCATTTTCATTAGCACTAAGATTCAAATTCAAGTTATTTCAAAAACTTTCAAAATCCATTTGTGAGATGGCATAAGTCTCTGAAAATAGAAAAGAATTAACAAGTGTGATAGCTATGAGAGTAGGTCTTTCTGAATATGTGATTTGCTTTTTTGCGGTTATAAGCTCTTCCCTACTCTTATTCTAATTGTAACGTAACCAGTCCTTGAAATTGCGCACTCACTGTTTCCATCAGTCATCTGATCAATACGTCCTCCAGCAGCATCCCTTTTTCCAGTCTTAATTTCAATATCGTTGGTTTTATATTCCTCTTTCAAACTAGTATGGTAAACTGAATTTTTAAAAGGTCTAGCAGTTATAAGCTGTGCACATTATGCACCTTTCTGTGGTAAGGTCAGTTAGACCATTGTGGGCTGCTCTCTCTCTTTATTCAGTATATGGCCAGTTTAAAGGTTTACCCATTTGCCACCAAAATTCCAACTCATCTAGACTACAGTCGTCTTTTGAAAGAGGAATGTAAATGAGCCCGATCGAAAGTGCAAATGAAGCACGGATTTAAATATCCTGTGCTTCATTTGCGTATTCATGTCTGATTGCTGTTTCAAAAAAGGGTATTTCAAAAGTGAAACTGCAGTCTAGACGTGGTTCTTTCGAAAAAAACCTTTTTCGAAAGAACCGGTTCCCCTCGTTTTTTCAGGAGTACGGGTTCTTCTGAAAGTTATTTTTTTTTTTTCTGAAAGAACCGCGTCTAGACTGCGGTTTCACTTTTGAAATACTCTTTTTCGAAACAGCAATCAGACATGAATACGCAAATGAAGCACGGGATATTTAACTCCGCGCTTCATTTGCACTTTCAATTTGCCTAATTTACATTCCTCTTTCGAAAGGAAGACATTCCTTACATTCCTCATTGCTTCATTTATATCTATTTGAAATAATCTCCCTTCATAGAATACAACAGAAAGAGGCACATTAATATCAATGGAAATATTAGGCATTTGATTTGTGTGTGTCCATTAGCACAATCTTTACTGAAATATGACTGTCAAATATTTTCTTAAGTCTGCACTATTATAAAGATGGCACCTTAAGTGCAGTAAACTAGGCTGTGACATCTACCAACATAATCCTACTATTTATCTTGTTGAGATGTTAAGAGAGTTTCTTTCTGTTTAGTACTCATGGCTGTGAAAGTGTCAGTTATGATGGTTTTCATGAAGTAAAGGGGATAATTCTTCAGGCCAGGGAGTAGCCCACATTCCACAGTGAAAAGTGGAGTCAATCTGACAACCTTGTTATAAATGAGTGTATATTTTAAAAGTTACTGTGTTTTGATTTTATCTTCAGTGTACAACAAAGAAAAACATCAACAAAAATTAAAAAGTAATTTAATTCAGTAGGAGAAGATATTTTAAATCCCCATTATTATTTTAGAAGTAGTTTTGAACAACATCATGTTCCTCATCAGTGCATGAAGGTTTGTGTCAGAAAAAGAAGCCATGGAAAATAGAATATATTCTAAACTTTCAATGTAATATTTATAATTGTAGATATGAGGAGGTCCTGCAAAGAAAATGGCACCTGCTCCTTATGCTTGTTACGAGCTCCAACCATCGGTGACTTACTCAATGATGAGGACTTGTTGTACACAATGAGGCTAAAGTTGGATCCATGCCACCCTACAGTAAAAAACTGGAGAAATTTTGCAAGCAAGTGGGGAATGACCTATGATGAATTGTGTTTCCTGGAACAGAAACAACAAAGCCCTACACTGGAATTTTTGTTGCGGAACAGTGACAGGACTGTGGAACAATTGATTGAGCTATGCAAATTATATCAAAGAATTGATGTTGTAAAAGTGCTGCTGAAGTGGGTGGAGGAAGAATGGCCAAAGAGAGTGAATGGAACTCACTTCTAGATCACAGAAAAATTGTTAGCTTGAAAAATTTACTTGTCTAATTACCACTAGCGAAAGGGAAGCTTTCTCTGTCAGTGGCAGGGCACAAACCATCAGTTTACGCAGAATATAAGCTTTTATTATATATGCATTTCAAGCCCTTTTGGTTGCAAAGATAACCTTCCAAATGTGAATGGAATATTACTAATACTGCGTTGTCTTCCTGAGTCATCAAACATCTTGAATCTTTGTCAATGCTCATATATTTCCCAAGCAGGAGCAGAGTGAAAAATAACATAACATTGAGCAGTATGGCCCTTGCAATTTAGAACCTTGGAAGGAATGAAACTGACAACCATTTCAGTTGCCCACTGGTGTTGTTTTGTAAAGTTTTGATTAGCAGCTGAGACCCTTGAACTGTTGTCCTTACCTCACTGGTGACCATGTTCCTGTCTTTTATGTCAGCTTCTACCTAATAGGTGTTTGGTAATATTTCAGGTCTAGCAGAAGGAATAAAAGGACTGTTAGAAATGTTTAAATATATTTTGTATAGGAACACCTCATGTATTTCCAAGATCAGTTTGCTTTTGCATTATTAGATTAATTTAATGTCTGAATACCCCCATTTTGCAAAAAAATAATTTGGATACTTATTTATAAAAAAGACATATTACAATATAGTACTATACTACATTAAAATTACATATTGATTATGGAAAATCACATGTAATTCAGAGAGAATTTCCAAGGCGCACATGAGTGAGGACAAAAAAACAATTAAGAAAATGTCTTACATTAAAAATTAGTTCCAAGAATTCTGAAGGAAACATTTAGTGGGAGGATTATTTATTTTTTCCTCAAATGCTTCTTGTTCTGGAGTGGGAAACAGCTCTAGCGTCACCCTCAGCATCCTCAGTACCCACAATGACTTTCCCGATCAAAGATTGTGGTCTTCTCTAAGAGATCACAAAACAGACCTGTGGGCTGAGCCATTTTCCGCTCAGACTATTTCCTGCCTGTAAAACAGAACAAGGCTTATGTACCACTTAAGCCACCATTATAGCTTAAAGGAGTCAATATGGATAACTACTGGAGAGTTTAAGAGGATTTAAGATTTATCAGTCACCCCTAGGGATTTGATCTTGTTGCTCCTTTGAATTTAAATGGTTAAATTTAAAACATTTTAAAAGGGATAAGGAATAAGTGATATTGCTCTTTTCCCTATAATTTTTTAAAGTTATTTTAAAAAATCTGTTACAACAGAGCACTTATTGCTATAGTGTCACAATAAGAATTATGAGAATGCTATTAACCATTTAGTAACACTATTCCAGTAGTTTTAGACATTCTTTTATGTTAACTAAAGCATCTTGAGTTTGTACCTGAACATATATAGCAAAATAACAGTGGACAATGTACCAAAACATAGGCTAAATCTAGGATGGGGTTATGGCTCATGTACCATTTAGTTTCATAAATTAGGACTCATCACTCAATTTTAGAAGCAAAGAGGTATATAGCAAAAGTGGGATTGTGCATTGAAATCTCTACTTCAAGACAACACAAGGCCTAATACATATTATACTGTGTATATTTTATATCAGTGGGCGTGGTTAGAAAGTAGTTGGAGGTAAAAGCTGTCCATTTCAAACAGGGGCCAGATCTACAGGCATCATAAATCAGTGTTGTTGCATTGACTTCAGTAAAGATGAGAATAAAGTAACCTGATTTCAGAGGCTGGGTAGTAAGGGTCAAATTTTCCATCACAATCGTTTTTTGGAAGAGAAATTGGATTGACTAATTTTCATGAAATTTAATCTGATTTCTGCAGGAAAACACTGGGGTTTGTTTTTTTAATCGAAAAAACTGAGTGATTAAAAAGTGAGACGCTTTTAGCAGAAAACTAAAATATTTTGAATCTGAAATGTTGCTGTGTTACCTCATGGGAGCTATTCTCCTCTGTGGGCTGAGGTCCTCAGCCAGGCTTAATCTCCCATGGCATTCTGTACCCATGGCACTGTCATATTCTCACCTAAAGGGAATATGTTTTCTCATGGGACATTGTAGTCCAACCTGGAAGCCTGACTTCTTGAGAATGGGTGCATGATGTACTGCATTGGCATTTCCAAATCAAAATATTTCAGTTGTCAGCAGACATGCTAGTTCTTCCATAAATATTTTTTTTTAGAAAAACAAATCTCATTTAATCATAATTTTCCATGGAGGGGACACGCACTTCATCTCCCAACCAGCTGTAGTTCTGAGCCCTTGCAGTTCTCACTGAAGTCAGTGTAAGCTGTATGTGTTCAGCACCTCTGAAGAGAAGGTCACTTTTATTTATGAGCCCAAGCATGAATTTAGCTTAACATTAGGCTCGTTGGTTTGAAAAGGTTATTCTTAAACTTTTACACCTGTAGTTGCTCATTATAACTGTAGTTGACATAATAGGATTTATTTAATGTTTGTATCCTTGATATGGCACGACCTAGGGATGTTAAATTTAGATTAATAGGCTAATCGAATAGTCGATGCAAATTGCATCAACTATTCAATTAGTCTAGAAGGGAGCCTCACCTTTGAAGTGTAGCAACAGCCCCAAGGCTGTTGCTACACTTCAAAGGCAAAAGTGATCTGGGGAGCACTGGGCCAGTGGGAGACGAATTGAGTCCCCTGTTGGCCTCTTGCTCTTTGCTGCGTTTCAAAGTGGCAGCACTGCATGGAGCTGGGGTCCAGCTGGGCACTCCTCTGCTGACCTCGGTTCTACATGGCGTTGCTGCTTTGAAACATCGCATGGGGCTCCCTGCACCATTTCAAAGTGGCAGTGCCGCATGGAGCCGGAGTCAGCTGGAGTCCCCAGCTGGCTCCCCAGCTCCCTGCAATGTTTCAAAGCAGCATTGCTATGGGTCATCAGGCGAGTCCCCAGCTAACCCTGGTTCTATGTGGCGCTGCCTCTTTGAAATGCTGCGGGGAGCCCCACATGGCATTTCAAAGTGGCAGTGCCGCATGGAGCCCAGGGTCCACTCACCGCTGCCGCTCTGAAGCCTCCCTTTGCTCCCCCTCCCCCCTTGCTGCCTCGTTCTGATAGAGGCAGCAAGGGTGGAGGGAGCGATTAGTCAACTATACCTTCATATCCCTAGCATGAACTGGGTTAGACACTTCAAATACTTTCTTACTTGAATATCCAGTCTACAAGACATTGACCTGATCAGTCTTTGAATAAGTTTAATATCTCTGTTATAATATATACTATGTTAGTAAAAAAACCAAACAAACTTTAGATGTTTGATTTTATTGTTTGTTCTCATTTCTATGGTAAGTAAAATTAATTTTAAAATAATACAGATGCATAGATAGTTGGTGTTGATGTATTCAAAGTCAGCAATTATTGTGTACCGCCAAAATACCAGCAAGTGGATTTGTACTGAAAAAAAATCAGAAATTTGGAATCAAGATTCTTTATGCGGGCAACAAATATTGCCTTACTCTTATTAGCATGTATCATCATGCAAACATTATGCATCCCTTTCCTTCTTCTCAAGAAAGTTGAGATAAGGAGATAAACACACATGGACTGTTTAATGCTGCTGCATCTTTTTTAGATTGGGACTAGGGAGGTGTAAAACTTCCATAGGTTGGGCTTATATGAGAAGTTGTTTTGAGAGCCTGGGCTCTTCAATGGTTTGCACATTGTACCTAGACCTGAAATTTCATTACCTTCTTCTTATCCTCCCCCACAAGGTCAGAGCCTGCCAACTTAACTTTTGCCAGGAGAGCTACTGGCTACCTTCCCTATCACCCTGGTGGCTTCAGGACAGCCCTTTTCCAATAGGTCTTCAAGGACAGCAAATTAGTTTATTCCTCTTTAACCTGTGGCATTTTATGATAGATAGCCTGACAGCAGTAGCAATGAAGCAGAAAAGTCACCTACATAAAATGTAACTTCAGTCTGTTTTTTGAAATCTCTCTAGATCAGTGTTTCTTAAACTATGTTCCGTGGAACACTGGTGTTCTGTGAACAACTCGAGGTGTGCCGCGACCTCTTCTTTGTTTTTGTCTATTTTTGTCTGACAACAATTTTTTTTTTGAAGAAAATTTTCGTAAGTGTTCCGCATAAAAAAATATTATTGTTTGGTGTTCTGTGGTCTCAAAGTTTAAGAAACATTGCTCTAGATAGCATCTATGGGACAGTCCCTTCCCCTCAGATATATATAGAGGCTTTTATAGTGAAACAAACAAATAAAAACCACTTGGAACTCTGAGAACGGTTTTGCACAGCCCCATTTAGCCTGTCCCCTTTCCAATTTTGAGCCAACCTATATGCAAGTGATGCATCATGTATCTTGAGACTATTTGATTCACAGGAGTTTTGACTTGGCTAAACTTGCTGGCCTGTGACCAAATGTATTTGGCAATTTCAGTAATTGCTCTTGACTGATGATCTCTGTATAAAGAAAGTGTTTGTCCTTTAACAAGCATGAGGACATGTTACAGACCACTGACACCTGTAATTCAGCATGGATTTTCCTTCCTCAAACCACCATTCTTTAAAGAAGAGTAAGCATCATTCTGTTCAATACTGTTTTCAAGTTTCAGGCATTGGGTCAATCCAGTATAGAATTCTTCCACTGTCTATTTATGTTGTGACCATATTAAGAGCCTGCTCTCACCTAGGCCACAAAATGCACCCATTCTGGAGAGGGATATGGTAGCTGTCCCCCAGAAGCTGCCAGTGCTCTATGCTTGACTCTTTGCTCTATCCAAACAATGGCAGGGGGTGGAGAGAAACTTGGGCATCTCAAGACCTGCCACAAATCTGTGGTACATCTGCTAGCGAATTTATCCTCAGCTATTTCTGTGTCTGTTTGACCTGGTGCATTTTGTATAAGTCCCAAGAATGTGTGTGTGCTCTTTACACAAGTAAATGTTGCCATAGATATTTCCACAGGTTTGTCTGAACTTTCAAGTATGCACTTTGAGTTGATCAGTGATGGGGAATGGGCCCTTGAAATTTTGCAGAGTGAAACAGAAATCAGTCATAATGTGAAAAGAAACAGTTTCACTCTGCCCTACTTCTGCATGGCTATGTTCATTATAAAAAAAGCAGAGATGGTTTTTAGAGGTACAAATCACCCCTGGTATTTTGGGCTATGTCTAGACTACACAGATATGTTGGAAAAAGATACACAAATTGCAGTTTGCATATCTTTTTCCACTTTTCTTTTGGAAGAAGCGTTTTTGAAATTTGGCCTATCTACATGGGGCCAAAATTCAGAAAAACCTCCTCTTTCGGCACATCCCTTCTTCCTCATACAATGAGGATTACAGAGATGGCGAAAGAATGCGTCCACTTTTTTGGAAACTGTTCTGAAAAACTGGACATGTTCCTTTGACCAGGCTCTGCAGTGTAGACATAGTCATGTTTTGTGTATCTTCTGGCATAAATTACAGGAGTCATCATTCAAAAATCAACATCACACATAAGCATCTGAAATTCAATGTTTTTTTTTTTTAAAAGAAAATAGGGTAATTAAGATAACTAACTGAAGTATGGTATGCAGTGATATAGGCATGCTGGTCCCAAGATATTAAGGCGACAAAAAGTAAGTGAACTTTTGAGCTGACACAGAGCTGAATAAATGAAGAGTTCTGTGTCAGATAAAAAGCTTATCTTTCTCACCAACAGAAGTGTATCTAATAAGAGATATCACATCTAGCTTGTCTCACCAAAATAAATAATGACTTTTTAATGACAACCACTGTGCCTCTTGATATAGCTCGGAGTGCCCATAATGTATTGTTCCTTGTTAATAAATGCAAGATGATCCTTCATACCTTAGCTCTGTCAATAGATCAAGGAGATCCATAATAGGACTGCAAGTCCAGTCTGCAGTTTCATGCATGCAGATGGCTAAGGAACATATTTCATCAAATTAAAAATGGGTTACTCTAGCTGCCTGTGTTGAATCACTTTATCATCAATCATGATACCTGTTGATCCTGGCTAAATCATTTTAGTTTGGTAAAAGTAACCAGAGATTTCATGGAATATGTTTTTCCAATTGTATTTCATTTAAAAAACTTTTGCAAGCTGCCTCGAATATTTTAAATACAGAGGCGGGGTAAAAATAAGTAAAATAAAATAAATAAATTTACAGCTGCTTTTGTATTTTAGATTTCTAATATGAGTCTCATGTTTTTGTGGAGTAAAGCATTCATGGTAATCAACTCGATAATTGAGTCTGAGAGAAATTCCTAAAAACTGTTCACTTTGGATGAAACCCAACATGTTTGAGCTCATAAAGAGAAATTTGTTTTGTTTTCTATTTAGTAGATTAAATCTGTTCAACTGTTGGAGAGACACTTTTGAGATTTGGTTGCACCTATTGTGTTACTGTCCTATGTTCCAATGCCTTCCAACTAGTCATGGGAGGATTCTGCATTTGGAGCCATAGTAAAATTGCAGAATTCCCCAAGATCTGCTTCCAGTGAAATAATTGCCATCATACATCATTTTAATGTACCCTTTAATGAAAAGAAAGATTCTGTAAATCTCCATTGCAATGAAGGTCAATTAAGTCAAATATAGATTAGAGTTACTCTGTGATGCTTTCCCCAATAGTGTTGTACTATCACCATCTCTCAGCCCCCCTCCCCCCCCAAAAAAAGTTGTACAGTGAGTCACAAGAACCAGCCACTGTTTAGCCAAAAGACTTGAGAAAATGGAAGACTCAAGCAGGCAAGCTATTAAAAATATGTTAAGTCATTATAAATAGTGTGAGAAATAGGGTACAATGCTGACTATCTTAGAAAAAAAATCTAAAGCTGTGTCTAGACTACATCCCTCTTTCAACAGAGAGATGTAAATTAGACACTTTGAAATTGCAAATGAAGCAGGGATTTAAATATCCCATGCTTCATTTGCATAATTGAGTCCTGGCGCTCTTTCAAAAAAGCGCCATTTCGAAAAGTAAAACTGCAGTCTAGACACAGTTCTTTTGAAAACGGCAGGCTTTCTTGAAAGATCCTGTACTCCTCAAAAAATGAGGTTTATACGATCTTTCGAAAAAGTCTGCTGTTTTTGAAAGAACCACGTCTAGACTGAAGTTTCCCTTTCGAAATTGCACTTTTTTGAAAGAGCACCATGATGCAATTATGCAAATGAAGCATGGGATATTTAAATCCCCGCTTCATTTGCAATTTCAAAGTGTCTAATATATATCTGTCGAAATAGGGATGTAGTCTAGATACAGCTTAAGAGTGATCCAAGGGAACAACGGTAGGATAATTTGATAATTAGCCTCTGATGTGGGAGACTGGGGTTCGGTTACCTGCTCAGCCACCGATTTCCTATGTGACTATGGAGAAGTCACTTAGTGCCAGAGTTTTCAAAGGTATTCAGGCACCTAAAGATGCAGATAAATGCCTACTGGGATTTTTTTTTAAAACCACTAGTCTAAGTGCTTTTGTAAGTCCCACTAGATATCTACCTGCATCTTATGACATCTATACACCATTGAAAATCTGGTTCTTAGGGTATGTCTACATTACCAAGTTTTGGCAACAAAACTTATGTCGACACCCAAAAGTCAGCAAAACAAAAATCTCCAGAGAGTGTTCACACTTGCTCCCTTTCTCAATGGATCGTGTACACACTAGGGGCACCAACTTCAACAACATGAGCAATGGGTATGTATCCCACAGTGCCATGCTGTGGGAAGCCAGAGCTGATCCCTGCTCATCTTGGGATTATGGCGAGACACTCAAATGCTATAGTATTGAGGGCCATATAAGCATGTTAGATAGCATATAGGTTTTATAGGATGAATTTTGCCTCACTATGTCAGCTTTATTAAACTCATTCATGGAAATTTAACATTAAGAAGAGTGGGTATGCCTGATTTGTTTAGACTTTCAAAAGGCTAGGTAACCAGAGGTTGAGTGGCAGAAAAATGGCATGAAAAGAGTGAGAGAGAAGTTTTCTTTCAAAAGCCTCAACTGGGAAATGAAACCCATAGGTGGAACAAGGCGTTAACTTCCTCTTGAGAAGCAGAAAAGCAGTTTATTAGGTCAACACCCAATCCATATAGTTACATCATTCAATGTTTTCAATTGTAAAAACCCAGAAATAAAGCCTTCTGTATAGATAAGATATACCTGTAGGTGCAAACAAGTCTGCATGTGTTTGAGATCCACAAGATGCAATAATCAAGGAGCAAGCTATAAAATTGTATGCATATGTACAAAAAAAGGAATGGTTACCATTTAAAGCATAAAAACATACTTTCATGTTTGAAAATGCTTGGGAAGACAAATCACTTTGCAAACGCTATACATAGCTTAACATGTAAAACAAACATTGCTTGATTCGGAGATACTTTTTTCAGTAGGTGTCAATTGATAATTCATGTGAATTCATGTGTCAAACAGAGGTGTGTGTGTGGCCAATGTGGTTGGTAGAGGAACTGCATGGGTGAGGATGTGGAGAACACATCCAACTCCTACCAGGCTCTTAATGTTGTGTCATGTCACAAAACATTTGCAAGCCACCTTATGTTTGGCTCACTCATTGACAAGAATGATTTACCCAAACTGACATATTTTCTTAATTCCAAACGGCTTTTTTGTGTAAATTGGGAAATACTTCACACCCAGAGGGTTTTCAGATATTATCTGGCGACAGTAATTATCAGACAACCCGTACCACCTCGTGGTACAATATGGTATTGCAATCTTTTAGTCTTCAGTAGTCAAAAATGTGATCACTTCTTGAAATGAAAAATAGCTAAATATTTTTCAGCAATCTCTCAACAAGAAGATATGCAACATTTAAAAACTCAAAAGACAGGATGGTCCTGTAGGTATGGTATGGCACTCAGACTCAAGACTTTTGTTCAAATCTCTGCTGAGCCACAAACTTCCTCTATGACCTTGAACGAGTTACTCAATCTCACTGTATCTCAGTTTCCCCTGGGCAAAATGGGGCTATTACTATTTCCCGTCTCTCATATCTGTTTAGATTGTAAGCTCTTTGGGAGCAGGGACTATCTCTTGCTAAGTGTTTGGATAGCATCTAGCAAAAGGGAGCCCTGATCTTGTTCAGGACCTCTAGGTATTACTGTAATGCAGATAAATAAGATACAATTTTTACCATTAATTCTTTGTATTAAGACAGAATACCATAATAAAAATTAAAAAGCTATTATACCATTGGTTTGTAATCAGAACTCCTCCAGGTACGTCTGATTTTAAAAATAAATTACAATGTTGCCTATTGATTTTAAAAAGTAAGACAGTGAAACAGCTTTCAGTATCCTTTCACTTGAACTAACACTGGCATTACGTACACCATGTGTATTGGATAAATTAACTAGTACTACCTGACACAACACAGCAATGGTATGCTTAAAGCAGGGGCGGGGAACCTTTTTTGGGTTGGGGGCCACTGACCCACAGAAAAAAAAATCAGTTGGAGGCTGCACACAAATGAGAAGCAAACATACAAACAAAAACAAAAAACCCCTCACTGATGTGGCCCCTGGCCTGAGAAGGAAAAAGACACTCTGAACATTTCCTTCACACACTAGAGCTTAGGGGTGTCCATCCTAGTAGATTTTGTGGGATGGTGGGGGAACTGGAGCACCAGCATGGGCTTCCCAATGCTGGGGGAGGAGCTGAGCCTTGGGGGCCGAATCCAGGCAAGCCAAGGGTTGCATCAAGCCCCTGGGCCTGAGGTTCCCAACCCCTGGTTTAAAGGAATACCAGTGAACAGCCTTCTCAGATGGGAGGAGGCTATGAATGTCATGGTGCCTGCTGGAACTGGTGAAGTAACAGGGGCATTTTTTTTAAGTACCTGTACTAGTTGGTGCAGGGTCTGACTCATAGGACTGATATTTTTCAAAAATCACTAATCTACAAGGCAAATCTAGAACATTAGTCAGGGCTAAAACATTAACTTACCAAAGAAGAATCACAAGAGGCCACTAAAAACTCTCAGCCAAGAAAAGTGTGTAAATGGGATAGGCTATCAACTTATTTAATCGATTCCTAATATAACAATATTGATGATCCATTATTATCCATTATTGATGATCCATTATTATATCCAATTAAAGCTTTCAAGACTCTTAGGGTAAGTTCAGCCAGCACATGTTTGAGCCTGCACTCAAGCCCACCCCTCCCTTGCATCCACACACTAGCTTTATTAATCTAGGTATAGGTGCTAGAACCAGGGGTGCTTCTGCACCCCTGGCTTGAAGTGGTTTCCAATATTGACAGGATTTCAAGTTTGGTTCAACTGCTCTCAGCACACCCACTATACAAAGTGTTGCAGCACCTCTGACTCTAGGGCTCAAACCTAGAATTCCTGGATCCTGCAGAGCTGGAGGTCCAAGCCCAGTGGCTTTTCTGCATGTATGCAGCCCTCGCTTGACTTAGACACATACAGAGGACTTCTGCTATCCCAGACTCTTTGGAGCAAATTTCTTAGTCTTCTCTATGCCAACAATCCTTGATGTAGTCTATTGGCAGTGCCAATGGGAACAAGTCAGAACAGTGTTAAACCCTGGTTTGCTGTACACCTATGTGTTCCCAGGGCTGGGGAGGGCTGGAGATGCGCACTTCCCATTGGAGACGACGGTGGCCTGCTCCTACGGTGCGGGGCAGCTTAGCTCCCACAAGGACCTGAGCAGCAGGGGTGGGGCTACAGGCAGAAGGAGTAGGGTGGGGTCTTACCTCCTCCAGCCCTATATTCATCCACTGTGCATGCCTCAGTTGCTCCCTTCAGTGCAGTTGCCAGATCTCCACTTTACATTCTGGCCCCTGCTGTGCTCCCAGGGGTTGCGTGGGTAGGTGTGCCCAGGAAGCAAATGGGAGCCTGCCCCAAAATCTGCCCTCAGCTTCCTGCAGTTGGCTCCTTGCTGCTGAACAGAGCTTGCCTGGAGCAGGGTGCAAAATTGAAAGGTGGGAGGCAGCTCTTGGCTGCCAGGATGGTGGGGATCATCCCTCCCCCAGCTGTGCTGAGGAGAGCAGCTGCTTGGTCCTGCCCTTGCTCCCAGCTCCTCCGTCCCTGATCTTCCAGAAGTTGCGTGTGCTGGGGTGCCTAGTTAGCATGCGGTGTAAGTGCAGTGAATGGGACTCATCCCCAAAATGTCCCCACACCTTCCTACAACCTCTTATCCTTGCCTCCTGGGGTGCATCCAGGGCAGGGATACAGGGTTGGAGCACACTGCATCTCAAACCCTGTGGGTGCATTTCATTCACAGTCAGCAACAGCCAGGGGGGGAGGGAGGGTTGCTTTTTCTTTGAAACTTATATTTTGTCAAACTTTGGAACAATCCAAAATAAGTAAATAAACCAATTAACCAAAAACAACTACTCTGAACATTCCATTTTAAAAATTAACAATTGCAACAAGGTTTCATTTTAATAGCTGGACAGCAGTGGAGACTGATGTCCTAATTATCCTCAGAACAGGTGCACCTCCAGCTCTGCCCATTCTTCCGAGGCCCCATCCCCCATCACGGGGAAGTGGAATGGCATGCGGCCCAAGCCTCTCCAGCCCCAGAGCAGGGGGAGGGCAAAGGGCGTGTGGCCTGAGCCTCCCTGGTCCCAGAACATGAGGAGGGCAGAGGGCATGCAGCCCAAGTCTCCCCAGGTCTTGAGCACAGGGAGGGCAGGCACTTGGGGGCAGCAACACTCTTCCCCCTCCCCCCCAGTACACCTACAGTAGGTGTTCTGGAGGCAAAGTATGGGTGGACCCAGGCTGGCAGTTGGGAAAGGCAATGCCTTGCCCCACCTAGCATACCCGCTGCCCATGCTGCTTCTCTTTCAGACCCCACGTTGCCATCAGCATGTGTGAATGCTGTTTGTGGGCACTTTTGCTCACAAAATACTTCCATCCCCTATCAGATATGTTGGCATGGAATATACAAATTTAGGGCAGAGCAAGGTCCATGTAATCAGGAACTTAACAGCTATATTAAAAGTTCATTATATTCTTCTCTGTTACACCTCAGCCTCCCACTAACTGGGCTGCAAGAACATACAAAGCGGGCAGGAGTTTTTGCCTCAAAGACGGGGCGGCCTGTGAGCCTAGGCGAGCTAGGCAGTTGCCTAGGGTGCCGCTGCCCCATGCACCCTGTGATGACGTCACAGCCATTGACGACCGTGCAGGCAGAGGCGGCGATTGCGCCGCTCCGCCTAGGGCGCCAGCTGCTGCAGCTGGCCTCGGGCCGCTCCTGCTCAAAGAGAATGTTTGTGCGGGTTGGACTGTCAACTTTCTAAAAGCCAAAGACCCTTACCCCACTCCCTGCCTTTTCTATTCTTTGAGGCTACATGCTCACTTTTTCTGCCCTCCCTCTGTCCAGGGCCGGCCCACAACATTTTGGCACCTGAGGCGGGGAGCTGAAATGACGCCCCATGCCTCCTTGCTTGGGCCAAAACTTTGAAAGGTCTCAATTCTGCCTTCTACTTGTTGTACTCCTCTCATGGTACTGCTCTGCTACCTACATATGCACCAGCAGCAGACACAATTTTCTACACTCTGGGTCCCAGTAGCACCCCTCCCCCCAAGTCTGGCACCTGAGGCGATTGCCTCAGTTCACCTCAAGGTAGGGCCAGCCCTGTCTCTGTTCTTGCTCTCCCCCACCCTCATTTTCGTCGGACAGGGGCAGAGGGTTGGGATGAGGGTGATGGCTGGAGCTTTGGGGTGGGTCTGGAGAAGAGCGATTTGTGGTGTAGGAGGAGGTTCTGGGCTGGGTCTGAGGGGTTCAGAGTGTGGGAGGGGGTTTGGGTGTGATGGGGGTGTCCTGGCTGGGGCAGAGGGTTGGGGCACAGGGAGGGATTTTGAGATGTGGGTTCTGGGTGGTGCTTACCATGGGGGGCTCCTCGGAAGCAGTGACATGTACCTCAGTTCCTTGGCAGAAGTGTGGCCAGGCAGCCACACTGCATCTCAAACCCTGAATCTGCATATTGCCTGCCCCATAGCTTCTGTGACCATCCCTCCCCCTAGGAGCCACAGGTCAGGTCACTGCTTCTGGGAGCTGTGAGGAGCCAGGAAGGGAGCCTGTCATCTTTGTGCCAACTGGACTTTTAATTGGAGCTGCCACTGTCCCTTTCCAGCTGGGTGTGCCAGGGGAAAGCCAGACACCTGGCAACCCAAACTGAGGGAGTTGTGATGGACACAGATTTATGAGGCTCTCAGCAATTCCCTAATCTACCTTAAAAATTTTTTTGTTAAAATTAATACAATTTGCATTAAGCAGCAAGGGGGCCAGAGTTTGCACCTGTGTAAACACCACGTTTCAGTGCTGAGGAGGAAAGGCCGTTTTGATGCATTTCACTCCAACAGTAACGGAATGCTAGAGCCAGAAGGTTCCATAACAGTTGGAGATGACAGTTGTGCAGCTGGCAGGAGAGCAGTGCTGTGTGGGATAGGGGGTAATATGTAGCCACCTTAATATTTGCACAGGGTCACCAGTACAAGCCTGCCCATGCTACTCAGGCCACACTGCTAATTTATTGCACTAGCTTGAGCAGAGCTAGCACATCCATAGCAATCTAAACTGGCAATTACGCCTCCCAGCTGCAGTGCAGACAGCTCCCTGGTGGCCATGGCAATAGAGTGGAAACAGGAAAAGCTCACCAGTTTCCAACCCCAATCCCAGGCTGCAAATGAAGGTAGGTTAACAGCAGATTCAGAGAACTGTCAGGGAACAGAAATCTGGAGAAGGACAAGGACCCATATGTTATCCTGCTGCTGCATTACATACTACGTGTAGCAGATATTTTTGCAGCCTGTGTCTGTCTGGCTTCCTGCAGCTGATATGCCAGTGGGAAATGATGGAAATCCCACCTTGTGCCAGGAGCTGCTGGGCTCTGACCAGGCTTTCTGGTTGGGTGAGGTTTTTCTCGCTCAGGCTTGGAGCTTTCACTTGTCTCCGTGTACCTTAAAAAAGGAGTTCTGGAGAGGCAACTAAACACCAAACAGCACTCCATAAGCTGTGACAAGGGACCCCCACACAGGAAAGAAACTGTCATATATCACTGAAAAGCTTCAGAGGGGTAGCCGAGTTAGTCCGTAACAGAAAAACTTAAAAAACAACAAATAGACAAGTAGCACCTTAAAGACTAAACATGTTTTATATATTGTTGAGTTCGCTTTGCGAGGGGATTGGGTACCTGGGTTACTGGGTTAGGATTTGTGATAGAGTGAAACCTGGGAGGGGTGGGGAGTCTAGGGCCAATTTTGGGGCCTTTTTACCTGTCCTGCTGAAGCTAAGTCTCAGTCTCCAGATGAAGAGGGGGGTTACCTGGCTGCCTGAGGAGATGGCATGGGAGAGATGCCAAATGCTTGCTACTTGTAAAAAGTTCAGTGGTGAGCTGGTAAGACAAGACTGGAGATCAGGGGTTGGCAACCTTTTCAAACCACAGAGCCAAACTACATCAAAAAATTCAGAACAAGTGGTCAACAAAGAATGCTCATTTACCTGGCTGAAAATATGCAACTTCATATTATTGATAATTGATGTGATGATCAGGGCTCGACGGGCGAGTAGATTGTAATCCAGAAGAGCTGGGTTTGGGCGATCTACGTATGCGCAGAACTATCTACGCATGCGCAGATTGCTGGACAGTGTGGCTGGCGAGCGGGGCTCGCCGTGGTTTGGCAAGCCCTGGTGATGATTAATAATAGTATACATGAAACATTGTACTCACAGACTTTATTTAATGGGACTTCTGCTGCTGCATCTTTTCGCACATTTCTTTGAAGTTTACATCATAACTGTTCAAATTCAGCCTCATGCATGCATTCAGGCTGTCCTCTGTCAATCCTGAGCGCAAAGTACCTTTGACATGATTCAGGGGGGTTTGGCTGCATGATGGGCTCAAGGCACAGGGTTGGGGTGTATGGGGGGTGCAGGAGTGTTATGGTAGGGGTCTGTGGATGTGGGGGTGCAAGAGTCAGGGATGGGATGCAGGACGCAAGCCAGGTGTTGGGGGTGGGAAACAGAGTATGTGGAGGGGCCCTTGGGATGGATTACCTTGTCTGGTTGGGGTTGGGCTACTGTACCTGGGCAGCAGTGGCTGGACGAGGGGCTGGGCCAGGATTATCGCAGCAGGATCATGGCCGCCCCTCCTACCCATGCTGCAGCAGGAGTGGAGGCTACCCCCAGCCCTTCCTGAGGCCAGATGGGGGCTGGACTATGGGGCTTGCCCCAGGATCAGGGCAAGGGCCAGGACGCTGCAGCCAGATGGCATCAGAGAGGTGAGGTTGGTGGCTGCCCCATGTGCTGAGGCTGGAGCTGGAGCCAAAGTGCAGCTGCTCCTGGAGCTGCACTATGGCCCTGGTCCCAGGAGCGGACACACCACAGCTCAGCTCCAGCTCTGGAACACGGGGCAGTTACCCACCATGCAGCTCCGCTAGACCGCATGGCAGCCGCTGGAGCTGGAACCAGGAACGTGGTGCAGCTGTCCCAGTACAGACAACTGCACCGTGGCCCGACTCCAGCTCTGACATACAGGGCTGCTGCCCACCACACAGCTCCACTAGGCCATGTTTGGTGCTGAACCGTGAGCCATAGGTTGCTGACCCCTGCTGTAGATACTAGTGTCCTGCAAAATCTGTGTCCTCCTGATCATTTTTTGGAAGCAAGGTAGCAGAAGACAGACATGGGGCTGATTTAAGTTCCCAACTCTATACCAAGCAGGATGCTAGAAGGAGAGCTAGTAAGCAGCTAAAGAAAGAATGTCATTCTCCTAGGCAGCAATTTTCCCCAGGATTAAATTCATACTACTATTTTAAAGTGCATACAAAGAAATTAAAGTATGAAATGAATAATGCAATTGGTTTCAAAAGGCAGTTTTAAACAGTAACCTACCTCTAGCAGAAACAGAGGCACAATAAAAAATAAACCCACATTGTCAGCATGGGAGCTGAGAAACTTACACTGGTCCTTTAAGAAATGTCGGTAGAAAGAAGTCAGGCTTTCTGAGCCACATGCATGTGGTGATGTCATTGTGTTGGTCCATGGGAATTAGGAAGTAGAAGTGGAGGAACCATTTTTCCTGTGCAAAGCAGAGTAACCAGCTGAATTAAAGCCGTCAGAAATGGATATAGATGCATATGCTTTACAGTCAGATTTCAGTTTGAAGCTTGGAAGAGGTTATTAGTTACAAAGGTAAGTTAAATATAAATTAAATATGATTAAAACAGATTGACAGTATCCTTTCTGGAAAAAAAGTTGAAATGTTTAAAATCCAGGTGTGTGTGGAGGCAGAGAAAAAGGATTGAATCCAGTGAGGGGGACCATACAGAAGAAACAAAGCAAGAAAACTAAAATGGCAAGGTTAAAATTGTATTTTAAAAATGTCTTATGTTATTAAACTCCTCTGATCATTAAAATTTAAACCTTTAAAATTAATTTATTTTTCATGAAGGTCTTCTTTTGTTTACTTTTTAGGTTTTTCTCAAATGAGTCATTCACTTTATACACTCTGTATTCACTTTCTACTTCTGATGTACTAACACAATTTTGGAAAATTCAGGGAACAGACATTGCATGGGAACGTTTAGAGCCAAGCAAATTAATTTTACTGCACTGCTTTATTTTTAAAGGTGGACATTTCTCTTACTATCATTATTATGTAAAACTTGTTTTTTAAAAATAATATCTGTGCTTTGTGTTTAAATAGCCCTGACTACATCTCTTTAAGAAATTCTTAAATGATAATCTGACTGACTTTAGTGAATGGCAGGATTTTCTGCCTATCTGGTGTTTATTACCAGGAATATTTTGGAGTTAGTGAGATAATACATAGTGACATTAAATTTCAGTTTTTCTGCTACAAAATGGGGGCGGGGAACCCCTGTAGGTGTTTACCAGTCTTAGAAAACTCTAACTTTAGTCATGCTCCACATTTAGAAATAGAAATAATGGCACTCAGCAGTTTGAGTATTGTTTGGAGACATCAGCTTAATGAATACTGAAAGTAATTTTTCTCTTTGTCAGAGAGGATCTGCTATGCATTTCTATCAGTGAATTCCCACCCACATCCAGAACCCAGCAATTATACAACATTCCCTCATTCCTAAAATACTGAAATACCTAAATTCCAACTTTCTCTCCATGTTATTGCCCTGCTTTCTTTGTATGGAATTGACTTATTGTCTGTGGTATCAAGCAACATTTCCAAGATTTCAAATGCACCACACTTTCATGGGAAGCAGCATGGTCCAGTGAATAGGCTACCAGTGTTTCTCAACCTTTTTAAATAAAGTACCCCCAATACCTACAGTTTTCAGAAATGCACATTTTTTTTCTACCATTGCAACACATTTGTTTAAACAACTTAATAGTAGCCAGGCGAGCAATTAAATTTTTGGATGTAAAAAGTATAAAAATAATAAAGAGCTGTAAAACCTAAAACAAAAATTAAGTTTTCTCCAAATTTCAGTTGTGTTGATGTACCCCCCCCCCCCCAGACTTCTCTCGAGTACCCCTAAGGGTACTTGTACCACTGGTTGAGAAACACTGGGCTACCAAGTTAGGAGTCATAAGATTGAGTTCCATTTCTGGCTCTCTTACTAGCCTTCTTTGTCCAGGGAATATGTCTCTTCTGTGCCTCTCTTATCCCATTTCTAAGATCAGGCTAATGATATTTGGATTTCTTTATAAACTGCTTTGTGATTAATGGATGAAAAACGATATATAAGAGCTAAGTGTTGTTGCCACTTAATAATCACATATAGAAAAAATGAAAATATTATTAAAGAGTTACAATGAGTCATACCTCCACGGAGACTGATGTAGATAAATCACGATGCATAAGTATAAGAATGGACTTTGTTCTGATTGGTCAAATATATTGTAACAGGTATCAGGCAGCAATGCAGCAAAGGTAGGCCCCATTAAATCTGCTTAAATGAAATCGCCTTTTTTTGCATAATAGAGAACAATACATAATATTATTAATATTACTGTCTGTTGGTTAATGTTTAGGTATTGCATTCTGGTCACGATGGGATACCTTTCTGAAGAAGGGAGGGATTGCTGTTTAGTACAGAATACACTAAAATAGTGGCTCTCGATCTATCCAGACTAGTGTACTCTTCAGGAATCTGATTTGTCTTGAATACCCTCAAGTTTCACCTCCCTTAAAAACTACTTACTTACAAAATCAGACATAAAAACACAAAAGTGTCACAGCACACTATTACTGAAAAATTGCTTACTTTATAATTTTTACTGTATAATTATAAAATCGCACTTGCATGTCAGTTTATAGAGTACTAACAAGTCATTGTCTATGTGAAATTTTAGTTTGTAGTGACTTCGCTAGTGCTTTGTATGTGGCCTGTTACAAAACTAGGAAAATATCTAAATAAATGAATGGATACTGACAGGTCTCTGTGTACTCCCAGGGTTACCTGTACCCCTGGTTGAGAACCACTGCACTAAGAAGCTGAAATTTCATTGTTGTTCAGCGCTGTCTGTTCAGTGAATCTGTCAGTACTGTCCTGGAACTGTTAATTTGTACCAGGAATTGTGTATGCTGAGAGACATAGAAAACAGAAACTTTGCGTCTTTCTTGTAGTTTTTGCTAGTCTTTTCATAGTATGGAAGGTAAGAGAACTTCTGGCCCCTTTTAATTTGGCAGGAGAAAGCAAAGGTCATCTTACAGCAGTGGTGGGCAACCTGAGGCCTGTAGGCCACATATGGCTTGTCAGAGTAAGCCCCTGGCAGGCTGCCAGACAGATTGTTTACCTTGTGTTTTGCATGTATGGGCTGCTCACAGCTCCTATTGGCTGTTCACTGGCCAATGAGAGCTGAGAGAAGCAGTGGCCAGCAAGTCCCTGTGTCCTGTATTGCTTCCTGCAGCTCCCAGTGGTCAGGCACGGAAAACTGCGGCCAATGGAAGCTGCAGGTAGTTTATCCTGATGAACTGTGTGCAGCCTGTGGGCCTCAGGTTGCCTACCACTGGCCTACAGACTCTCTCCCTTAGGAGATTAAGGATTTTACAAAAGAAGAAAATAAAATTGCTCTCTTGCTTGTTTTTAAGCCAGGTTTTTAACTTGTTCTTGTGTAGGAAGTAGGACTGTGCAAAGAACCTTCCCCTCTAGCACTCCCATGTAAGAATCAGGCACAGCTGCAGTTCCTGAGTGCAGGAGCTATGCCTCAGGTCTTTGTGGGATGATAACTCTTTTCTTCTCTCACAGTTTCTATGCTGACCAAAAGATCAAGAGAGCTGTGTAGAAAGCAAAAGGGTTGACCATGCTTAAGGACTGTGCATGTCCACAATCCTCAGTAAGGAGCTGTGGGAGCGATTATGTCTATTGAACACCAATCATGCCCAGAGTTCTCAAGTGAGCTATCTATACATTGCCCTGTATTGATGGATGTGTCTTATTGGGACCACTAAACACATAATTTTGTAAAAACTATAAAATTAAGCAAGCACATGGCTTTTAAAACATGTTCGTTAGGTATGTCAAAATCAGTAATTTAATATTTTGAAAACAGAACAAGGATTGATTCATTCAATGTTTTTAATTAATAAGTTTTGGTTTTCCAAAGGGATTTTTTCTTCAATGCCAAGAAAACAGTGAGAACTTTAACTATATTCAAAATCCATGGCTGGAGGAGGGAAGATGATGTCCTTGGACCAACTGCAGAACACAACCCATAAACCGGTAACTTCCCATCATGTAAACAGCTTCTCCCTGCAGGCAGTGGGCAATTTTACCCTATTAGGACTTTGCTCTTACATGTCAGCTAGTCAGAGCCGAGTGTTTTTTGTGCGGTGATAGGATTACTGCAAAATCTCCGCATTTCTCATGCACACGAGAATAACTTGCTGCTTTCAGTACAGTTCTTATTAATAAGGTAGGGAACTTGGAGCTGTGTGTATCTTGTTGTTAAAGTACAGTATATCCAAAAAGGAGAGAATACTCATACATCTGTACTCCAGGGCTAGGCTTAAAGCTTGCCCAGCATGGGTCTTCAGCTGCACTGAGGTTGGGGACACCATGCACTGCCCACTCTCCCTGTGCTTGAGGCCTGCCCCTGCGGTGGGGATGGGGAGTGAGCTTGGCTTCTGTAAAAGGCAGGCCCTCCGGAAGGAGGGGGTGAGGGCTTGCCTCCCCCAGCCTTATGTTCACCCACAGCATGTGTGTTAGGTTATCTTTTGTGAGTCAGGGAAAGTGAAGGAATGTGAGTTGCCTCTCCCCCAACTCTGTTTTCATATGTGATTCACTCTGCAGAGGGAACAAGATTAAGCAGTTCTTTCTCATAACAATCTCTCCTTGAATGTGCCATACAAGGGGTGGTTTCTCGGGTTCCCCTACCAGAAAGAGCCTCAAAGATATTTTCTCCTGAAATATATTTTTTTACTCTCCAATCCAATCCAATCCAATCCACTTCTATGCTGCATGTAGAAATGGAAGGTTTTACTTAGATTTTCATGGCGGGGGTAGTGCAGTGCAGTTACAAATTTGAGATACCCCTAACATAAAAATAACATTTAAATTAATTTAAATTCATTTTTTCTAATACCTTTAGCAACTTGATTGGTTTTTTTACACTCCCCATTACGAGGAAGGGTTAGAACTGTTTCCAGTGATTCATGGATTCCAAAGCTTCTTTCTTGTCCTTAATTCTGCAGGCCATAGATTTTTCTTGTGTCTCTCTCTACAGTTCCTAGTTTCTGTTTTATTTTTACACTCCCCATTATGAGGAAGGGTTAGAACTGTTTCCAGTGATTCATGGATTCCAAAGCTTCTTTCTTGTCCTTAATTCTGCAGGCCATAGATTTTTCTTGTGTCTCTCTCTACAGTTCCTAGTTTCTGTTTTATTTTTACACTCCCCATTATGAGGAAGGGTTAGAACTGTTTCCAGTGATTCATGGATTCCAAAGCTTCTTTCTTGTCCTTAATTCTGCAGGCCATAGATTTTTCTTGTGTCTCTCTCTACAATTCCTAGTTTCTGTTTTATATCTATTACTGTCAATTTCCCTTTTCTTTCATTTGTTACTTACTTTTTATTTTCTATAGTTGCTTTCACTTTCTCACTAAACCAAGTTGTTTTTTAACTATGTGGGTCATCTTATGTTGGTTATTTAGAATTTTCCCCTTCAATATTATTAGTTAGAATGGCGGATTTTACCATATTTTTTCTTTTTCTTTTTTACCCAAACATCCCCAAATGTTTTTTGAATGTTTTCCTCTTTCTCATAGGCTGTTCCATACACTGGGACAATTCTTGGTGGTCTTCATCCTGGAGAATTAGTTTTAATACGAGGGAATGTTCCTGATGATTCTGACAGGTAATTTGCTAAAGTCACCTGACTCTCAAGTGGTTATATTTTGAATGAGTCTTTAAGGAGCCATGCTGGTAAATGGATTTTTATATCTTGTGGGATACACATTCACTGGAAATATTTTAATTTTTCCATCATAAAATTGGGGCATTATGAACCTGACCCTGCATCTATCAATGGAGAAGCTCATTAATGGACATTGGAGGAGACCCCAAGACGTGTGACTGAAATTGACTGAAATCTTTGGAAGCAAAACCACAGCCTTAATAGAAAAAAAAATTCAGATTTGAAAAAGTAATGAATTTATATTTAAAAACTGATCTTTGCCACAGTAGACACCTGTTGACATGTTGATTTATAAAATGCTCTGAATATATGTAGTAGAGTTACATAATGCTGAATGTGTGCGTGTAAGTAGGAAGCAAAGGATAAATGCAGGTTTCAAAGTGAGATTTAAGGAAGATAAGTCACTCCTCATCTTGCTCTCTGCTCTGTGCTCACTTTTTTTTGTCTGGTCTCTTGGTTCCCTTTGTTTCCTTCCTCTTTGGATCATAATCTGCTTCCTATGATCCAGAAACCTTTCCTTTCTAAGGGCAGTATCTGAAACAATAGAAGTGTTTCGTCACTCAGAAGAATCAGGCTTCACATGAGGGGAAGGAATCGTAATCTGGTGGCGATGGGGGTCAAAGATAGAGAATTGAAATCTAGGTTCCGTTACCTGTTCTTCCACAAGTTTCCACTGTGGATTTGGTCATTTAATTTATTTCCCCATCTTTAAAATGGGAATGAGCATTATTTAGAAGGAGTAATAAGGATTAATTTAATAAAGTACATACCATGCTCAGATGCTATGGTGATTAGCACCAGAGAAATACTTATAGGTTATTCTACTTCTTGGTAATAGATTAAGGAGATTTTTGAAAACACATGAGAGTAAGGCTCCCAACTTCCATTGTTTTTTCTTTTTTGTTTTTGTTTTTTTTCCCAGTGGGAGCTGGTTGCATAACTGCCCACTGTGCCTTTAACAATCTTCCTGTGTTTGGTTAGTCATAAATTAGTATTATGTATCTAACACTTTACTTGTCATTAATTTGTAATCACCATAACGAGATTTAATACAAAGTTTGTATATTATTAAAACGTAATTAAATATTTTAGAAGAGAACACTTCTAGATGAGCTGAACTAATGTGTGTTTTTAATTTCTGATCAGGTTCCAGGTGGACTTCCAGTGTGGCAATAGCACAAAACCTCGGGCTGATGTGGCCTTTCACTTCAATCCCCGCTTCAAAAGATCTGGCCTCATAGTTTGTAACACTCTGGAAAAAGAAAGATGGGGTTGGGAGGAGATCACTTATGAGATGCCTTTTCAAAAAGGGAAGCCATTTGAGATTGTCTTTATGGTTTTGAAGGATAAATTTCAGGTGAGTTCCTAAGAAACATGAGTATTTAGCCACTTGTCATGCCATAAACACAGTATTATGGAAGCATCAGTATTGTTTATGGCTATGTACGCTTTATTTACAAAGAGAAACTATAGGCTGAAAGAGGGGTACTGTTGAATAATGTAGGCCTTTCATTTTATATACTTGTGCCTGGAAAGTTGTGTGTTGAGTGAGTAAATACCTTCCTGATTATACTAGCTGTTACCCAGACCCTCCCTTTCCTATGCCCAAAGGGCTTCTGCTGAACACAGCAGCCTTCTGTCTGCATCGGTCAGAGGAAGCACTAAAAAGAAACAAGTCTATAGTCTGTATGTCAACAAATGCTGATGTGCTGAGAGAATCAAAATGTGATAAGTGATGCAGTATCAAACCCAAAGTACATATGTGCAGTAAATATACTTTTGTGATTGAATGCCATTAAATATTCCACACTATTGGTAAAGAAACCTATCCAGGCAAGTATTTCTGGTTTTCCACCAAATCCCATGGATCATGGTGTGCTTTCCTCTTGTTTTGGAAGAGGAAGAAGAAAATATTTCCATCTCCATCACTGTTTAATTCCTGGTTAGTCCTTCTAGTCTTCTCTTGATTGGTTATATCTTCGGGGTTTTTCAGAGAACGGAGTACAGCTTTTTTCACTGTATTCAAGGATTCTGTTGTAGTTCTTGAGTTAAATAGAAAACCATATTCATCTCAAGTAACACTACTGAGGGTCTGTGATAGGGTCATTTTGGTCTTGTGCTAATATGGAAGGGGAAGTGTTTGAGTGTGGCTGGGGAGAAGGGAATATTTAAACATAATATATTAGGAAAAATAAATGAAGTCAGCAATTACAAATTAAAACAACAAAATCAAGCCGCAAGTTACTTATGCCCTAATAAATCTGTTCTTCTTCGAGTGCTTGCTTATGTCCATTCCACTTAGGTGTGTGCATACCACGTGCATGAGTTCTGGCTGCTTTTTACCTTTAGCAGTACCTGTTGAAGCTCCCTGGAGTGGCGCCAACATACCGGCGCATATATAACCCTGCTGGTCCTCCACCCCCTCAGTTCCTTCTTACCGCCTGTGACTGTTGCTGGAACTCTTGGCTTGTTTCATGCAAGTGCACCTTCTTCAGTAGTTTAGTGCTTTCCTAGTTGCTTGTTGATTAGAAGTGCTTAGTAAGTTGTTTTTTTCCTCTCCCCTGCCTCGAGTGGGGAATGCTGGGGCCTCAAGGCTTCAAACCCTGTGTGCGGTGCCTGAAGCTTATGCCCTGTAGAGATCCACACAAGGTGTGTTTGAAGTGTCTTGGAGAAGGCCATCTGACAGACTCATGTACGATCTGCAAGTCCTTTAAACCAAGGACCAAATATGCGCGCGACTCCAGACTCAAGGTGCTGCTGATGGAGTCTGTGCTTCAACCGGTGGCACCAGTACCGTCCGTGAGGAGTGCCCAAGGGTTGGTGCAGGGTACGGGATTTGCACCCAGACACTCTGTGGCATTGGACCGTCATTCGGCACCGTGGTACTGTTCCCAGTCCCTGGTACTGAGTGCTCGCAAGAAGGCACGGAAAGGGAGATTGCCTTCAAGGCGGGACCAGGGGGTGCATCCGTGAGAGGGACACCCCAAGACTTTATCACTGCCCAGATGCAGAGAGGCTTCCGTACACCACAGGCATAGGTTGAGCACCACTCGGGCAAGTAGTCCCAAGGTTCGGGACCTGTTAGTGGAAGAGGTCCTCGGCCGTTGACCCCAGACACCTTTGTTGTGGCCTCGGAGCTGATCGACCTTACCTCATCCCCGGGATCAGCACTGCACGGTGCGAAGCCATATAAAGGCCGTGAGCACCAAAGACTTAGAATGGGGCCGACGACACACATGGTGCCACCCTCCTTACTACCGGTGAGGGATTCTGGTCTGCCACTGCCGGTAGTAGCGACACTGGCTCCCCTGGTATAGGAGCCAGGTTCTGTGCGGAGCGGAACCATCCCAACACCAGCACCATCGACTTCGGCTCCGTCAGCACCGGCACTGTTGGCACCAGAGAATGCAGTCATGCCTCCCCCGACACCGCCACCACTGCTCTGAGGCAAACCGATGGCCATGGTGCACCACAGCCAGCACCGGGAGCAGGAGGCATCGGTAGCACCACCAAGGTTCGTGTCAGAGTACTCCTCTGAATCAGACACAGAGTCATTCACTTCAAGGGCTTCATCGCACTGATCATCAAGGTCAGGTTGGTCAAGGTCTCTACACCGGTCCCGGCACTGATCCTGGCACTAATCCCGCTCGAGGCATCACTTGCGAAAGGTCAGCCCACCACCGTCTCAGACATGGCCTTCACAATAGCAGCCGCTAGCCCAGTGGCCCTTTTGGATTCCCTGGGCGTATCAACAAGCCCACTGACTGAAGCTTTCGAGGTTGGGGTCAGCCTTGGCTTCAGTGTACTCAGGCCACAGGTTGACTCCCTTGGCCACCACACTCACACAGGCCCGAACCTCAGCATCCAGGGACAGTCCTTCGGGACCAGCAGGGGACCACGATCTCCCGGCTCGACAGCCAGCCACAGTGAATCCTACCCAGAGGAGCCACTGTTGCCGAGGGACTCCTTGTCCTCTTTCTCCGATGTGGCTCTGGCAAACCCGTCCCTGGCTATGCCCACCATGGACATGTGCACCCATCAAGACCTCTTCAGGAGGTTGGCACAAAAATTAGGGGTGCAGGCCGAGGAAGTGGTGGAAGAATATGATCCCATGGTGGACGTCCTGATGGTGGATGTTCCTGCTAGGACTGCCCTCCCCCTTAAGACGGTGGCCAAAATTATGAAAAACCTTTGGAGGTAAGGGGTGGAGAGGAGGTATTTCATGCCACAGTCAGGTCACGAACATCTGTTTTCCCACCCGCCCCTGGGCTTGGTGGTGGCCTATGCTGCTTTCTAAAGAGAGGCAGGGGCAGCCCAGGCCCACTCCTAAGAGCAAGGAGCCCAGAAAGCTTGACTTCTTGGGGCAAATCACATACACAACAGCGAAACTACAGCTGAGGATTGCTAACCAGCAAGTAATGCTCAGCAGATATGCCTATAACTCCTGGGTGGCGGTTGAGAAGTTCAAGTCCAAGCTCCTGAAGGAGTCGCAGAAGAAGTTTGGGGCTTTGACAGAGGAAGGCAAGGTGGTATCCTGCACCGCCCTTCAGGCCACACTGGATGCAGTAGACTCTGTGGAATGCTTAGTGGCCAAGGGCATTGTCTTGTGGAGGAACTTGTGGCTTTAGGTCTCGGGCATCCCGCCTGAAGTCCAGACTATGCTGCAGGACTTGCCCTTCAAAGGCTCAGGGCTCATCTCAGAGCAGACTGTCAGTAAATTGCAGTCGGAAGGACGTGAGGGTGATGTTCAAGTCTTTGGGCATCCACACCCCTGCTCCCCAGCGTCACCCATTGAATCCCAGGTCACAGAGACCATACCAACAGGGACCCAGATAAGACTCACGGCTTGGAAGATCCGTGATTGAGGGGGAAGAGAGCTCCTCTGTGCAGACCTGGTCAGATGGGTACTGATGGAGGGTAGAAAGCTCTCCACCAGGGTGACCTCTCAGGCCAAATGGAGGAGGTTTTCCACTTGTCAGTCAGTCAGTCAGAAAAGGGGGGACCCCTTTTGAGCCCCATCCCCATGATCTTAGACTACCTCCTTGACCTCAGGCAACAGGGGTTGTTCATCTCTTCGGTGAGAATACACCTGGTAGCCCTTGTGGCTTTTCACCAGGGGGAAGGGGAAGCTCTATCTTCACCCATGTGATGGTTGAGCACTTTCTGCAGGGTCTTGATAGGCTCTATCCCTAGGTTAGGCAACCTTTTCCACAGTGGGACCTGACTCTAGTGCTCCAGGGACTCATGAGACCCCCATTCGAACCAATAGCTACATGTTCCCTCTCTCATGGAAGGTAGTCTTTCTCGTGGCTATCCCCTCAACTAGGAGGATGTCTGAGTTGTGAGCCCTTTCTTTGGTGCCACCATATAACCTGTTCTCTAAGGACAGGGTGAGATTGCGTCCACACCCCGCCTTTCTACCTAAAGTAGTGTCCCTGTTCCATATGTCCCAAGAGATTTTCCCACTGGTCTTTTGCTCTTTTTCATTTGCGTGCAGCTTAGGGTAAGCGCTTCATACATTAGATGTCAGGAGGGCTCTCAGCTTTTCTTTGGAGAGGACAAAGCAGTTTCATAGGCAGACCCAGCTCTTCGTCTCTATGACAGAGAGGATGAAGGGCCTCCCTGTGTTGGCTCAGTGCCTGTCCTCATGGCATGCTTTAAGGCGTGTTATGATCTAAGGGGAAAGCCGTCTTCCCCCCCCCTCCATGGCCCATTCTACCAGAACCCAGGCCTCCTCAATGGCATTCCTAGCATAGGTGCCAATCCTAGACCTCTGTGGAGTGGCTATGTGGTCATCGATCCATACTTTTACTAACCATTATGCAGGCTAGACAGGATGTGGCTGTTGGCAGAGTGGTGCTGCAGTCTATTTGTCCTTAGGTTCCAACCCCGCCTCGGTAGGTATGGCTTGGGAATCACCTAAGTGGAATGGACATAAGCAAGCACTTGAAGAAAAAATGATTACTTACCTCATAACGGTTGTTCTTTGAGATGTGTTGCTTATGTCCATTCCAATCCCAACTACCTCCTTTTCATCGGAACGTCCGGCGCCAATATGCCGGCGCCACTTCAGAGGGCTCACGGGCTGGCCCAACGGGTACTGCTAAGGGTAAAAAGCATCCAGAACTTGTGCACGCAGCACATGCACACCTAAGTGGAATGGACATAAGCAACACATCTCGAAGAACAACAGTTATGAGGTAGGTAACCGTTTTGTCTCTAAAGGTGCCACAGGACTCCTCATTGTTTTTGCACATACAGACTGACACAGCTATCCCTCTGAGACTAATAGATTTTGTGCAACTTAACCATAATTGTCATATTACTCATAATGTTCACTAATTCAATTTCAAAATGTGAAGGAAAAGAACATGAATTCAAACCTAAGTTCTTTGTTGTTAAAGGTATGTTCAAAAGCAAGAAGCTAAACAAAACTAAACATGATGGATTAAAAACAGCAAGCAAATGGTCTGGTAGCACTTTATGGATTGACAAAACATGTAAATGGTATCATGAGCTTTTGTGGGCACAGACCACTTCTTCAGATGACCGGAGTTATGATTAGAGGATAAGGAAACTCGAAATAATTAGGAGAAGTTTAGGGGGTTGTCTGTAAGCAAGAATAGGTTTTTCTCCCAGGGCTTCTCAGATAACCCCCAAACCTGAAACGTATTCTTTCTGATAACCATGCCACACAACTACATCATAAGCCTCCAGGAATCCGGCCCTGCAACCAGAAAAGATATCAACTCTGCCCACATATCTACACTGACCAATTCATCACCGAAGCAAACAACACTAGCCACAAAAATCAAAGGGTCATTTGACTGCTCCTCTAGTAATTTGATCTATACCAGCAAATGCCAACAGTGCCCCTCTACTATATATATTGGTCAAACTGGACGTTCTCTACGTGAAAGAATCAATGGACACAAATCGGATATATGTAAAGAAAATACTCAGAAGCCAGTGGCAGAACATTTCTGTTTACCTAACCATAGTCTCACAGATCTGAAGGTGGCGGTCTTGTCACAGGCCAGTTCCTCAAGCCAAATCCACAGGGAAAGCTTGGAATTACAATACATATGCAAATTCAATTCAATTAATTATGGACTTAAGATATGGGGTGGTGGAACCTTTATCAATGAAGGTGCTAACTACTTTCTGAATGGTATCCTTCCTGCCTTATCTATCCACTGACTTTGATCTTTATCTACTCCAGGTGTAGCACCCTTTCTCCTGAGACTTTATGCATAGAGTTGGGGAAGTGGGCGACAGAACATTCTCCCCCGCTCCCTCCCACACACTTCCCTTCTCCTATTTATTTCGAGTTTCCTTATCCTCTAATCATAACTCCGGTCATCTGAAGAAGTGGGCTGTGCCCATGAAAGCTCATGATACCATCTACATGTTTTGTTAGTCTATGAAGTGCTACCAGACCATTTGCTTGTTTTTTTTTGTTTTTTTTTTTCCTATAGCAGACTAACTTGGCTACCCCCCAAAGCTTCTGAACATAATTGATTAAAGTTGAGAAAAAATTAAAGGTTTAGTAGTGTTCTTTTGTCAAGCATATACATTATTTAAGATACCAGTTCATTTCTGCCTTTTTCTGCCTTTTTAGGTGTCTGTAAATAAAAACCATTTGTTGCTGTACAACCACAGAGTTAACCTGGAAAGAATAGATACACTCGGGATATATGGAAAAGTACAGATTCAGACTATAGGGTTTGTTTCTAATAATGTAAGTATCTGAATTGGATAACTGATTTTGGGGTGCTTTTCCTTATGTCATCCTACTGTACATTATGCTATTCTTAAGTAAGATATCAACAGTGAAAATGAAGTACAGGCAGTCCCCGAGTTACGCGGATCCGACTTATGTCGGATCCGCAGATACGAACGGGGATTTTCTCGCCCCGGAGGACTGGAGTGGCGGGACGCCTGGTCCCGCCGCCCGCCTCCTCCGGGGCGAGAAAAGCTGCTCCCCGTCTCCCTGGTCTGCTGCGGGAGCCAGCAGACCAGGGAGACGCTGAGCAAAGCGGCGGAGGACCCGGGCCGGACCGCGGCGCTTCCAGCTGATCTGGAAGCGCAGCGGGTCCGGCCCAGGTCCTCCGCCGCTTTGCTCCGCGTCTCTCTGGTCTGCTGGGGGGGACGCAGCTAGTGCTCCCCTCAGCAGACCAGGGAGATGTGGAGCAAAGCCTGGGGCCTGTGGTAGAGCAGGTGGGGCGCTGCCGGTTGGTCCCACAGCACCGCTCCTTGGCGCTACTGGACCAACCCGGCAGCACCCCAGCTACTCTGCCCCAGGAGTCCTGATTCAGCTGCTGCTGATCAGTTTCAGCAGTGGCTGAATCAGGACGCCTGGGGCAGAGCAGCTGGGGTGCTGCTGGGTTGGTCCAGTAGCGCCGAGGAGCGGCCGCGCTACTGGACCAACCCAGCAGCACCCGAGCTGCTCTGCCCCAGGCGTCCCCAAGTTAGCCGCTGCTGAAACTGACCAGCGGCTGACTACAGGAAGCCCGAGGCAGAGTTGCTCTGCCCCAGGCTTCCTGGAATCAGCTGCTGATCAGTTTCAGCAGCAGCTGACTTGGGGACGCCTGGGGTTCTTAAGTTGAATCTGTATGTAAGTCAGAACTGGTGTACAGATTCAGCAGCTGAATCTGGATGCCAGTTCCGACTTACATACAGATTCAACTTAAGAACAAACCTACAGTCCCTATCTTGTACGTAACCCGGGGACTGCCTGTAATACAGAAGCAAAATCTATATTTTATATACTGAAGTGTCTTCTTTTATATACTTAATGTCTTCTTAATGTCAGATAATGTCTTCTTCCTTAAATGTCAGATAAACAGTGTTATGTTGTACGAGTCAGAGTCTTGTCTCTAGTCTTGTCAAATTACTCAGTGTCAGAATGGTTTTTTTTTTTTTTTTTTTTTCCTACTATTTTGGATTTGAATCTACTTTGTTGGGGAGGGAAGCCCAGACTGAAAACTTACATCACAGTTAATATGAAAATCAAATTATATGCAGAAATAGGCGTAATTTCCTGCCCCCCAACCTCGCAGCTGGACACACAGACCAGAACGTTCAGCTGCTTGTACTTCAGAATGATTCTTGGAGCATCCTTCTCAGAATAATCTAATTCCAAACACTTGTACTAAAACAGAGTTAGCATTCTTTACAGAGCTTTTACTTGTAGAGGTGATCTTACTTTACCTACCAAAACAACTCTAAATTGGCTGATTGGATGGTGAGTGTACCTTTTTAGGTTTTGAGGCTGTGCTGTAATTCTTTGAGATAATTAGAACATAGTACTGTTCTCCATGTTTATTCAGAATCAGATTAAATTTGCTGCAGTAGACAGCAGAATGGGGATTATCAGCAAAACAGCGAGGGAATTGTCCCTCCTGCCACCAGTGCAGACACTGGCTAGTGAATGCAACAAGGCAGCACAGCACAATGGATTGGGGAGCAGTCCAGAAATGTAGTTAGGTGGGACAATGGTTCTCTCTGCCTCCATATTCAACTCTGATGCTTCCTTTTAACTGCCTACAAGTCCACCTACATAGGGGAAGAAAGGGGGCAACTGCCCTGGTGCCCGGAGCTTGGCAACCGGAGCCTCAGGCCCCACTGAATTGCCACCAGAATGCTGCTCCCTGTAGCTCTGTGGGCTGGGAGGGGGGGCACACTGTGATCTGGGCAGCACTAAGCACTGTGTACTCTCAGCCCCACCTCTTCTGCCCTCGTCCCCTTCCCTTCTGGGGGCATGGAGCCATGTCTTGCTCCAGGGCACATGGTGACTGTCAGGCCTGCCGTTTGCCTATGAAATAAAATTCCTCGGAAAATTCAGATGGTTTTTTTTCTTTCCTATGTGGGAGCTCCCTGGATTTTTACATCCTAATTGAAGTTTAATCTTCCTTATTTTCTGCCCAACCTCTAGTCTAATTTAAATGCTCAGGGTAATAAGTGTATTGAAGGGAGGTAGACCTGGGCCTGAGAGAAACAGGGACTGAACTCAGAGATGTCCACCAAGCTCTTTTATGTATGCAGCATGTATGTAGCTCTATATCTGGGTACTTATATGGCCCTCAACATCTAAAAACCTGATTAAATATTAACTTGAAGCTGAAGGTTTCCGTTTTGGAAAACTGATTCTGGGAGTAGTTTTGGGGCTAGCAGATGTTGAACATTTGGACATCTGCCTCAAAGTACAATACGAAAAGAAAAACATATAACTTTACACAATCATTTTCTTCAGTGATTAAGGAGTCCTGTGGCACCTTATAAACTAACAGATGTACTGGAGCATAAGCTTTCATGGGCAAAGACCCACGTAGTCAGATGCATGTAGACGTGGATCTTTGCCCGTGAAAGCTTATGCTCCAATACATCTGTTAGTCTATAAGGTGCCACAGGACTCCTTGTCACTTTGCAGATCCAGATTAACACGGCTACCCCTCTGATACTTCAGTGATTAAGAAATTACAAATTTTCTGCTTTTGTGCTTTCATAATTTTTTTTTTTTTTTTGCTGTTTTGAGGCTGACTATAGCCATTTCATTGTCTCCACTTTTCTGTTTTCCTTCACGACAAATGGGGACAGTCTGCTATCTTATGCAGTGGAGAAGAGAGGGGGCACTGAACCAAACAATTTGAGGTTATGTCTGGCCTGAAAGTGGCTAGGTCAAAGCTTGTTCCCATTTAACATCATCTTATTTAAGAGTCAAGTTATATGTCATGTAAAAAACCCCAGATTGCTAAAATCTTAAGGTCCTCTAGGATTTTATCCCTTAAAGCTTTTGCATAACTGCCTTCCTCATTCCATTTAGGAGCACTTAAATGTAGTATCTTCCAAACAAATCACATCAGTATTCTGAGGATCTGCCTGATCAGAAACATTCAGGGTGACCAGTCACATGCCTGTCCAGAGAAGGGCCAACATAGGGCTAGATTCTTTTAGATAGCACAATGTGGGTTCATAAATAGTCTTTTGAATAACTTTAACCATAGTCTCAGGCTTTCCATAGTAGTCCAAAGCCACACCCCTTTTTGTACAGTTCTAACAAACTTTAGAATAAGAATTCTAGTAAATGCGAGCAATGATCTCTAAATACCTTTTCTCTGCAGTTTTTACAAGGCTCTCAGTCATCATCTCTAGGAATAACAAAGATAAACTCAGCAAATGTATGTATGTATGTACGTACTGTGGTTATATGATCTTCCCATTCATTGATATTGTAGTTAATTTTAGTGTGTGTTATTTTTTGTAGGGAGAAGTTCCTGATGGTTCACAATTTGTAAGTATCTTTTGTATATGTAAATTGCAAATGTGAAATGATTAAAACATCTGGATCATTAAAAGCAACAGACCTTGTCCCTGCTGGCTCATCCTTGCAGGCAGCTGAGGCTGCCTATATGACATCTAGGTGATACTCCAGACCAGCACAGGCGGCTGATTGCAGAATCAGAAGCCTAGTGGTACATTTTTCACAACTCCAGGGCTGTAATTTTAACCATGAGCTTATTGCAGCTCAGTCCACAGCACAAATCAATTCCAGGAAGGGAAACGCCAAGCTGATGCTACAGGCAGGACATGTTTCTGAGCTAAGGAAAATAAAACTTTATTTTGTTATGCTGTCCAGCAGTAGCCATGGATGCAGAGAACGCCCTTAGAGAAAGTCTGCTGGATATAACTACTTGTGGTATCTGTCTGGAGTATTTTAAAATCCCACTGGTTAGTCAAAAGATTTTAAAAATAATTATGTATATTAAAAAAAAGAGATCCTGAAATGAACATGCATATTTGCCTTCCAACCATAACTAGATCATTCCAATGGTTTGTGAAAATAATTAATTAAAAGACATGGCAACTTTGAAAGACAGATTTTTTTTTAACATGTTTTTCAGATTATTTTAAAAGTACAAAAGCAGAGAAAGGCAATAGGGAGGTGACAGATAGAGGTCATCAATGTATACTTAAAGCCACAGATTATAACTGCATAGGGTTGCCTTTCCAGGTGGTTCCTTACGTTGCAAGGCTTAATTCTGCACTTCGTTCTGGACGTACAATTGTCATCAAAGGGGAAGTGAATAAAAACGCAAACAGGTCAGTAGATAGATACGAGTGTTCTTACATCCTAATAGCAGTTTACATTTTAACGTGTAATTCTGTCACTCTTCATTACTACTATAATTTAATATCTGAGTTATTCTGCCAGTCTGATTCTTCCCTACCTGCTGCAGCTGCCAGAGGACACATCTCCTCAGTATTATGAGAAGAGATCTGGATGTAGTTGTCTCATGAGCCATCAGTACTGCTTCAGTGCTGATGGCAGAACAGCCCCACAGCTGCTTAATGAGCCCCACCCAACCAGGGGCTCAGGACTTGTGCACAGAGCTGCCTAGTGTGGAGAGAGGCACTTTTCCCTACTGAAGACAGAGACCCTGCCACTAGGGACACATCCCCTCTTTACTGATTGGGAAAGACTCATGGCTCTGTCCTCAGCAGGGAGCTGCTGCTATCGCTGAGAGAGAAGTGCCCCTCCTCCCCGGGCCAGGCAGCTCTGTGCACAAGTCCTGAGCCCCTGCCTGGGCGGGGCTCATTAAGCAGCCGCAGGGCTGTGTTGCCATGCAGCTCAGAGGAAACGCTGCTCCAGAGTCAGCTTGAAGTGGAGTTGTTCCCTGACAAGTGACTTAAAAAAGATATTGTACCTAGCAGATCTGCACTCTGTGTAAGTTCGGGCCATAGCTGATCAGTTTAAAACTTACGTTGAGCTCTACAAAATATCAGTTGTGTAATGTGTTGACAAAATTTGCCAGCCAGCCAAATACCAGTGATGGAAACTAGTCTTCATCAAGCCCTATTCTACATAGGTGCATGATGCTTCAGTTCTAACACCTTCCCTTCTGGGGCAGATTTACTTCAAATGATGAAATGCATCATTGTTACTCTCCAACTATCTTGGAAATGTCCAGGATTCCCATCATAAATGCATTTTTGCATACTTATTCTACACATGTAGCCCTCTGATCAATGAAGCTTTATTGGAGCTTTCTAAGATCACTGACTGCAGTGACAGCCTCACCCTCTGTAAGCATGCTGAAAAACAATACTACATCCGAGCCAGAGATTCAGAGTTTTTATTCTCTCATCCATCACCAACCTTTGATAATGGAAGCGGTAAATGAGCACAATAGCCAACATTATGCTAAATCTACCCTTTAAAATAAGGACCAGAAGCAGCTCAATCTCTTTGCTGAGGATAATCCTTACAACTAAACGATCAGGCACTTCCGTCAAGCTAAGACTGCCATAAATTTAACACTTTTATTGTGTATTTGAGAGAGATGCGTTGTGAGCAATTCAAGATCAGCAGCAAGGAGGGTCAGTTCTTAGTGAGATCCTCATGACAAGCATCCTTAAAAGAAACTGATACTGCTGCATGGTCCATTTCCACTGTAATCATGATGTAACAAGCCACAGCTCCAACTGTCAAGGCTTCCCTATGAAGATACTGTAGAGAATATGCTTGAAGACCTTCTTTTGGATGATCACATAGATTTTTGGAGTCTACTAACTACTCCTTTCACACCTTGAAAGACTTGAAGGCTGCTCTTCAATTCACTGGGATTTATATGTCTGTAAACAAAGTTTAGCTAGTCTCAGACATCAGATATCTCACCCAGCTCATTTTTCTAGCTTCTGTAGGCCACCCAAGCTCTCAGCCATGAGCCCTGAATACTTAACAACAAAGACTGCGGCTGCCATAACTATTTCATTCCAGCCACCCTGTCATCCAAGTATGAGTTTTGATGGCTTGGTCAAGAGTCTGAACCACAGAGATATACTGCAGCATTATTCCCTCCCCCCCCCCCCCGTCCCTTTCCAATTTCAATCTGCCCGGGAAAACCTAACATCTTACAAATGGGTTCTGGAGGTTTTAACATGAGCAGCCCCACCTGCACCTTCTTTAAATGGTTAACTGGTTAAACAATGTTTAACCAATTAAATGGGAGTTTACATCCCTATTCCTGAGTCAGGAAATTTTCTTTCCTATGCACATTCCAGTTCCACTTCTGCTCAGCAGCAAAGGGTTTTATTCAAAATACCTTCTGGTCTGGAAAAAGAATGGGAGATAAAGGCCAATATTAGCAGAAACAGCAAATTCAAGATGGTGATCCTTGCAGTTATAATTCCCTTTCTAGATTCCAGGGATGGACTTATGTATCTTGATCTTCAGGACCCATTTCTTAAGCCATTGGGTCATATGGCAGCATGAGTCTTCATGATCCAGGCATGCCACGCTACAGTGCCATTGTTTCCACAGGTGGCTCAGAATCATCTGCAGCCTAATAAGCTGACTCAGACAGGTCTTTGTTCCCCATTGGGACTTGACCAGTTGTGCAAAGTCTGTGCAAGAGTTCCCTTTTTTCCAAGATCCTCCAACTGCTATTGTCACTTCAGACTCATCCTTCTTGGAGTGGGGAGAGCAAATCCAGGGAAAATGGTCTTCACAGGAGAGTCTTCTGCATATCCGCTTTCTGAGAGGAGTCAGGATGCTTCCATATCTGCCATTGATTCAAGCCAAATCCATCAAGATTGTGACAGCGTGGTCCACCTATTCTACACCAATTGACAGGGCAGAGAACACTCCTTACTTTGTGCTGAAGTAATAAAACTCTGAAATTTGTGCATAGCTACACAGATGTGGTTCTCAGCTTCTGGGTATACAGAAGACTGTTGACCATGGTAGCACCTCTGCCAGAATTTTGAGTGGGAATTGAATGCATGAGTCCTCATTAGCACAGTTCTAACTTTTTTTTTTTTTAAATTTCTTGAACTTTGCATTGGGTGCAGTGGCAAGAAGTTTTGATGAACAGTGGCTCTTGATCCACAATCTCTAAATGCTTTTCTCATTTCACTTCTCAACATAATCAAGCAGGACAAAACCAAGGTCATTTTAATTGCACCAACTTGGTCAAGACAAACTTGTTATCCTGGTCTCATTTGCTTTTCTTCTTGTGTTGACTTCAAATCAGTTGTCATGTGTTGTCACAGGATGCCAGACAGACCCTTTATCCCAAACTGGATGTTCTGTGGCTCCAGGCATGCTCTTTGATGGTTCTCTGGGTTAGAGACTTCCTGTTCAACATGTGCTGTTAACTCCAGAAAGAAGTCCATGAAACACACAACATCAGAAGGGGAGGAGATACTGCCTCTGGCATAGCTGCTAAGACGTTTCCAGTGTCTGCTCCTCTTTCCCTGGCTCTAGACTACCCATTGGATTTTTTTAAAAATCAGCTTTTACTAGGAGTTCTTGTTATGTGTTCATCAATGATTCCTCTATTCAAAGTTGATTTCTATCCTAGATTTACATATGGATCCTGAGATTGCTCAGGAATCCAATCCTAAAAGTACAGATTCTCCTGCAGTAGGCACAGACCTTTCCTGGTGGGTAACCCTCCTGCTGGGAGAAAGTTCTTAAGGTATACTTAGCAGCTATGATAATCTTTCATTTACAGGCAGAAGACTTTTTTGGGGGTTTTGCTCATTCTCTGGGTTCAGACTGCTGAGATCTGAAATCTTTTTCTACACATTAGAAAACAAACATACTCCCTATACAGGATTTGAACCCAGAGGGGAGCGCCCCAGGGGACACCGGCCACATACACCCTGCCCCCAGCCTGGCAAAGGGCTAAAACACCCCTGACAAAAACCCCACCCTCACCCCTTTGGCTGTGCTGTGGTGCTTCTAGTGAGTGCCCTAGAGCAGTGTGATCTACAATCAGCTGGCTGTGCTTTTCCTGCTGCAGCAGTGCTGGTAGGTCGGGGAGGCCATGGATTCCTGCTGCTGGCGCTCACCCTCCAACCCCATAGTACACCTGCTGATTGCTGGCCAGCCCTTCAAGCAAGGTGGCTGTACCTCGCACTGCTCTCAAGCCACATTGGTCTGGGGTAGAGGTAGGGGTGGGACCGTTCCTCTAATCACCAGAAACAGCATGGCATGGCTAGAGAGCAGTGTGAGTTGGGGCTACCTTGCTTTGCTTTCCCTGCAAGTTAGGGGCTGTTTGTAGTCTTCGGGCCAGTACTGGCCCTGCTAGTCCCCTCACCAGTGGCTGGCCAGCCCCTCCCACCTTGAAGGGAGCATGTGCCCCCTCCTCCCCAGCATTCCCTACTTGAACCTTATTCTTATGCAACATCACTTTGAACCATTGACTTTGTTTGTTGCTTGATCTATCCATGAAAATAGCTTTTTTGGTGGCTATCACTACTCACAGGAGGGTGAGAATTGGGAGCTTTACTGTCCGCCCCTCTCTTTCACATGTTCACCATCTTCTTTAAGGAAAAGGTCTTCTTGGGGCCACATCCTAAGTTTCTACCTGAAGTGTTGACTAACTTCATGTTGGACCATTCATCTCCAGTTTTGTTTTGTCCCTCAAAACTGCATCAGACAAGGAAGTTGCCTTGGATGGAATAAGGGTATTAGCCTTTTCTTTGGACAGAATCAAGCCATTCAGAAAGTGACTGACTGTTGGATTTATTTAGAATTCAAACAAAAGGACCCACAATCTCCACCCAGACTTTCAAGATGGATCCCTGGATGCATTATCTCATGTTAGGACTGTCAGCCTTCAGTCCCCTTGTAGATTGCTAGCCCACTATACAAGGTTGCAGTACAGTCTCATGGCATTAGTCATGAATGTTCAATTACTAAAATAAGCAGAGCTGCTGTCTGGACTTCAGTACATAGTTTTTCAAACTACTGTGCTTTGTTCATGTCTCTTTAGAGTTGTTACAGGTAGCAATGCTGTTTTGTCTTCAGTAGTAGACTTCCAGAGATTTCATCTGCGGGGACACTGCTCTGGAATCACTGTCAAAGGAACACTCATGGGGACACTATTCAATGGAGGAGAGATTATTCGCCTGGTGTAGTAACTGGAGTTTGAAAGGTCACCCAAATGGGTACTCCACTTAAGGGCATAGGTCCCCTCCTTCCCCACTGCATCAGTTTCTTCTGCGGGATCGTGTGAGAGAAGGAACAAAGACTACGTCTACACTTGCTCCCTAGTTCGAGCTAGGGATGCAGATGTAGCCAACCGAAATTGCTAATGAAGCGGGGATTTAAATATCCTGTGCTTCATTAGCATAATCTCGCCGGTACGCTATTCTGCTCGCCAGCTGATTCGAATCAGGAAGTGCGCTCTGTGACATTCGAACTAACGTGTCACGGAGCGCACTTCCTGGTTCGAATCAGCTGGCGAGCAGAATAGCGCACGGGCGAGATTATGCTAATGAAGCACAGGATATTTAAATCCCGCTTCATTAGCAATTTCGGTTGGCTATATATTGCACCCTTAGCTCAAACTAGGCAGCAAGTATAGAAGTACCTTAAGGGAGTTCACCCATGCAGCCCTATATAGCCTTAGTATGGGGCATGAAGGGTACATGCATGGGCCAAGGAGGTGCGGGGATGACAGACCTCTAAGGCAGTGTTTCTCAACTAGTGGTATGAGTACCCTCAGGAGTACTCGAGAGAAGGCTGGGGGGTACATCAACACAACTGAAATTTGGAGAAAATCAAATTTAAGTTTTGTAGTGCTTTTATTATTTTTGTACTTTTTACACCAAAAAAATCACTACTCCTCTGGGTACAGTTGTTTAAACAAATGTGTTGCAATGGTAGAAAAAAAATGTCTGAAAACTATAGGTACTGGGCGTATTTTTTTTTTTAAAGGGGGGGAGGAGGGTACTCTTTCTTAAAAAGGGGTACTTTAGAGCAGTGTTTCTCACTCTTATAAAGTACTGGACGTGCATGCACACCTTGTGTATGTCTAGACTACATGGCTCCGTCGACAGAGCCATGCAGATGAGTTTACTAGACATAGGAAAATGAAGCGGTGATTTAAAAAATCGCCGCTTCATTTACATCAAAATGGCCGCTACACTGTGCTGATCAGCTGTTTGGCGGCACAGCGGGGCCGTCTGGACCTTTTGCGGTTGACAACAGAAGCCTTTGTCGACCGCTCCGGTATGCCTCGTGAAATGAGGGATATCGGAGCCGCTTCATTTTCCTATGTCTAGTAAACTCATCTACATGGCTCCGTCAAAGGAGTCCTGTAGTCTAGACATACCCCTTAAGTGGAGCACACGAGCGCACACATCTTGAAGCGCTCAAGTTACTGCACAGACTAGTTACTCTCCTTTTGTGTTAGGACCAGGCCCGGAATATTTCAACCAAACTGAGTGTTTCAGAGAGAAAATGGGATTTGGGGAATGTCTTCCTTTAACACAGTATCAATAAATGCTACAAATCTATTACACTGTAAGCACCGCACATGTGCCAGTTGGACACAGCATTAAATAGTTTTTCCTGTCACAGGCAACACATTTTCAGTATGATGCTATGATGCTGACAGAAGACAAATGTGATCTCACAAATGTGTGATCTTTTAAAACTGATCCACAATAAATGAGGTGTAGCAGGAAAGAAGTACACTAAGAAAACTGTAAGAGTGCAATCTTAAACAGTTGTGCGCATGTTCAGTTACTAGCAAGATCAAGGCACTAGATTTGCAATTTTTCCAACTAGCATTTATGCCTAGATTTTTTTTCATTAAATATGCTGCACACATCTGGCATATATGCTGCCTGTTGCTATATGTAATCTTAATGTTTTTCAGCTTTGCTGTTAATCTGAAATCAAGCGACTCAAAGGATATTGCATTGCATCTGAATCCCCGAATAAAAACAAAAGTTTTTGTGAGAAATTCCTATCTTTATGATAGCTGGGGAGAAGAAGAAAAGGATGTCATTCATTTCCCTTTCAGTCCAGGAATGTACTTTGAGGTAAGGCTACTTCAATTAGGATAGAAAAACTCAACAATGTCTTTGTATTGAATGAAAACAGTTAAATGATACCCTTTCAATTTCATGTAGCTAGCATGAGTTAGAATTACTGGTACAGTAACCGTTTGGGACAAACTAAAAAGCAACTGAAGATAAACTTGATTCCAAATCTTATTGCTGTGAAAAATTTCAATCCTCTCTCATGTTCAGACAAAAGAGAAAGTGCCTGAATTAACCTTTAATAGTTGTAAACAGTATCTTCAGCAAATTGTACTCTGTCCAACTTGGGTTATTTCCTTTGCAATTTTAATTTTTTTTAACTTTAAGGTCCTACCTAGCCAAGTGTTTTTATACAAGCACATTTTTCACAAGCAGAAACCAGGATTCTCTGCTTCTGAATTAGACCACCAGTCTTCACTTTAATCAAGTTAAAACCTAACTAAAAATCTGTTCCCTCTTTTTGCTTTCAGCTGTTACTTTTTTGTGATGTTCATCATTACAAGGTTGCCATAAATGGTGTGCACATCCTGGAGTATAAACATAGATTTAAACAGCTTGAAAAGATCAACGTATTGGAAGTTACTGGAGACATTCAGTTATTGGATGTAAGGAGCTGGTAGCATTATACAGATTTTCACCATATGTTAACCTGTAATTCTTCCTCCCCGGCCCCCATGTCTCTCCCTCAAGTACGTACCGGTATTGAATAGTCCAGATCCTTGTCCTATCTAAGTTTCTGTACTGGTGCTGATCAGAAAGTTGAGCACCAGGAGTTATAATCCTATTAGATTAAGTCTTCCTCAGTTTTCAGTATTGTGGCAAACTAAAGTCACATTATCTGCTTCACTAGTCATAGATCTCCTGACATATGAAGAATTGTTATTATACTTAATATAATGCAATATTTACAGTATTCCTAATAAGTGCAAAATATTTTGTATACTAAAACTGGTTCCCAATCTTTGTTATACTGCAGACCAACAAACCCAATCACAAACTTTTGGCAGACTGGTAATGTTTGCAAATTCACATTCATTATGCAAATACTGAAAATGCAAATAATGTTACCAGTTGGCCTGAAGCCCTGGGCCCCCGAGCTGCTGCAAACAGCCAGCTTCAGCTCCAGCACATGCGATGTGGGGGGCAGCTGAAGCCAACTGTTTATGGCATCTCTGGGGGATAGGGTACACCCCAGCCCCTTAAGCCTTCCAGTGCCAGCCCTAACCCCTTCAGCCCCCCAGCACTAGCTACTGACCCAGGAGTCCCCTGCATCCAACCCTCCCCTCAGGCCTCCTCAGCATCTGAGAGGAGATCCTGTCCCTGGTTGGCTGAGAGGCGGGGCAGGTCATGCCTCTCCCAGCAGGCGCAGCAGGCGGTGAGGTGCTGGGTGGTGTTGTCCAGCCCCCTGAGCTGCTGTGGTCCAGAAGCAAGCGGTTTACGGCCTGGCAGTTGGGAACCATTGTTATAACATGCTAATAACTATAAAGTCAGTATTGTCTGTTGATAAAAGTTGGATTGGAACATCTGAAAATGGATTGTCAACCCTTAAGGGATCTAATCAAGTTCTAAGTGTATTTTAACCCTCATTGTTTATATGCAAAGTTAATTGGAAATTACATAGAAATAATGTACTCTAATTTAGGGAAAGCATATTTCAAGCCTAGGTGCTTTATTTTTTTAAAAATGCTGATTTAACTGTTGAAATTAGTAGCATTGGACCAGTGTAAACCTGAAGAAATGCAATGGTGAATCAGAACCCAGCTATATTAAAGTAGCTAATGTTAGTGTTCTCTATACATCTTGAATAGATAATTCAATCCCAAGCTTAAAATATTTAACTGAAGCTACCTCACACAACATGGCAGCTTGGCTAAAAAATTTTGACCCCTTTCCTAATGGTATTTTCTTGTCTGTTGCACTATAGTACTAGAACACGATACTCTAAGCCTTTTCCTTGACTTTGGTAGTCATGTCAGTCCTGTACCCAAGTGGCCTAAGGTTAGCCCGTACAAAAAGTCCTGGCTTTTATGATAGAATTCTGTAATTTTAGCTGAGAACAAAGTCAAATATCACGGTCCTGCAATTTTGCTAGCTCTTTTCAAATTTTGGAGATGCCGGACTACAGAAGAGATGTTAAAGAGCTCTTATCTTCCTTTTTAATTCAGGTTGCTCAAGAATAGAAGTAGCTATCATATCTGGTTATTTAAAGGATGTGGATCCATGGATAATATGCATTAAATCTGATCTGAGAGCAAATATTCAGTATGTTTTTCATCAATGGGATAGTAACTAAACTTTTGATTAAGTTGCACTATAATATGCTGACATACATTTGTAAGAAAATGCTGATTAGCATATATATGGATCCCCAAAGCTATTAACAACATTGCCTGAGGAAATTTTTGTATTAGGCCAATTTAAAAATGCCTATACTGCACGGTATGTTACACTGGCATATAATGTATGTTTACTTTTCACCATTCTTTTAATTAAAAGTACATTCCAGCTAAAACATGCTTCTGTTAAACAGCCTCCTCTAAAAACATTTAATCTCACCCTAAGAAAAGCTGGCAGTTATAGAACTGGCATTGCTTGGCTAGCTAAAGAACAACAGGTGAACATCATTATCAGTTCACTTTTCTCCTGAAGTCTCTGCCTAAGTTTGACTTTATACTGTTCCAACTGAAGGATTTACAAAGTTCTTATTTTGTAAACACCTTTAAAGTTGGAATCTCTTACAGTCATCTGTCTCAAGTATGGTCAGTCTTAAATGAGTATTGCTGGCTTCTTCACTTATTTTCTTTCATAGTTAAAAAGAAAGAACAGGACTAGAACAGATAATTTCTGTCTATTCATCCTTCATTGAAAATCTGAAACCCAGGTAGAAAACTAGCACATATAGACAGAATGCCTGACTAATAGATAGGTGTGCACATAGTTTAAGAACTTAATACATTCGCATGGTAACACGTGCACACCCTTGTGGCATATTGGATTTATGGCATAATGGTGATTAGAGTAATCATGTTTTAAAGCAAAATTAATATTTTCTGTACCTGTTTATTATTTGAGATTATATGTCTAATCTGGTATAATTGAGACTCAAATCCCACAGCATATAAAGGATGAGTGATTTATATTCAAGTTAGTCCCTGTGAAGAAAACATCTCACAAAAAATGTAGCTTCAAGTAGTCAGGGACTCTGCTATTGGAAAATGCTCTGTCACCATGAATGACTAAAAAGCTGCAATATGAACTTAGTTTTTTTTTCCTATTAAGAGGGGGGGAAAAAAAAAAGTCTGTCCCTTCTAAAACCTTGCAGCACATTTTATGAGAATTCACTCCCATTGTCTTTCCTAAACTGAATTCTGAATATAGAAGATCAAAGACAAAGTTACAAAAAGCCATCTTGTAAAATGTACAGTTTATTAATTCTGGAAATTTTAATGACTCTGTATAATGTACAGGTAAGATCTTAGCATTCTATAACATTACTCTTAATTGGAACGATATAGTAACTTTGTGACAGTCTTATTAGTTCTTATAAAACTTTCACCTCTTATAATTTAGGCTTCACGACAAACAAGTAAGGGTGTTTCTTAGAAGTAGCTTTGGAGTGATTCTCCTAAAATGACTTCTAGTTGCTGAATTGTCTTCTGGCACTGGTGTTCTACTTCTTCACATTCATCTAAAAAGCAAACATTAATGAAGATATAACTAACATGTATGCCCATCTCCACCCTCACAGCTTTTATGTTGTAAGATCTCCACACAACCCGTTTTTTGTATATGTCTTTTCACATTGTATACATTTGTGGGCGGGGACTGTCTATAGTATTTAGGAAGCACTTACTGTTTTGGGGCATTAAAGACTAGTGCAATAAAAATAATTTTGAAGTAAAGTGTTTTTTGACTTACGGAAGTGCTGTAAATGTAGTAACCTTTCATAAAAGCCGGTTGTAAAAGCAGTGCCATAGTAACTGTTTGAGACTTAAGTGGTGCAGAGGCCAAAGGCACAGAGGTGAATTCCCATCAGTTTATAGCTGTGTCCAGTAGTTAAGAAATTAAAATTCCACTGGCACCTCAGATGGCAAGGCTCAGTATACTAATTAATGCAATGAGTTAATATGATGGCTAACTTAATTCTTTAAAAAAAGTGACTAACACTCAAAACAGTGATTTTTTTTCCCATGGTGGACCACTGCTTTTGTTAAAGGTTGTTTTGTATTATGCAAGTATTTCAGCATGAACATTGCAAATCTCCTGGTTATCAACTGAAGCATTGTAGGACATTACCTTCCATTAGCTCAGCTAAGAACGGGATGGATTCTGGCAACAGCACCATATAGTTCTCTTTTAGTTTCCCTGCAAGGTCTACCAAAGTAAGCAAAGCTGCAAATCGGACCTGTAATTAAAAACAAACAAACAAACACTATATATGGAAACAAGCATTACACCATATTCTCTGAAACATACCTTTTAATATACATCTTTGACCAATTTAGTTCCTTCTCCATTCTCTGCCCAGGGCTTTTACTTGGTGTAGTGATTTCTGGGAACTGAAGTTTGCTAAGTGACTGAGCTGGAGAGACTAATGCATTTCATTCTAACATATACAGTCACACCTCACATGGAAGAAAACAGAAAATCAGCCAAGAATTAAGCCTACTTGAAGGGATAAAGGAGGGGGTGGGTCTGCTGGCAGGAAGACATTTTTAAAAGTTATCTGAACTCCTTTTTGAAGTTACAAAAAATTTTCCACTTGCAGTGAGTCCTGAAGCATACCCAGCAGGTTGTTAATTCTGGGCCACAGGGAATGACAGAATGAAAAGATCCTCATCTAGAACACCTCTACATTAGCTCGGTTGAGTTTTAGCACTTCTACGGACTACAGTTGTGAATCCGAGATGAGAGAGACATTTATTTTTAAGGGAATAATTCCAGATCATTTAGAACTTCAAGTGTAGGCCCAAGCTGCAACTTAAGTACGGTCTACACTACAGAGCTAGTTTTAGAGCACTATCCTAAGTGTCAATTCAGGATGGGAGGCTCACTTCAGTGGCCTGGGTAGACATACCCTAAGTGTCAAGACACACATCATGGGGGCCTATAAACATCCAGCATGGTTTATGGAGCCTTGATGTTTGTGCTCTTGATATATCAGCCCTCTTAATAAAACAACTGCTGCATTCCATGTCAGTTTTAGACTCGAGCTTGTCTCAAGGATAGCACCAAATGGAATGCATTATAGAAGTCATTTCACAACAAAAAGGACAAATAAACGTAACGAAGTTCACACACACAAAATAAGAGGTCTATGTACAAGAAAGGAAAGGTGGGCTCCTAATCCTAGATTGGGGTCCAATGAGACTTAGACTACATAGGCTGTATTAGCTTTTGAAGTTGTGACAACATTTACTAATTCTTCCATTTGTGTTCCACAACCTATCAAAACTAGCCCAGCCTTAGCCAGTTTGTCCTCAACACAAAACAGTTGCTGCATCAGCATGTCTACCAGAAGTAGAGCTGGGTGTTATCAATTTACTGAAGACCTCACAGCCTGCCCCACCTCATTATCCACCCGTAGGGCCCGATATACTTTGGCATAGATTAGATTTTTACCCATAAATGTAGATTTCAGCCCATACACTCCCCCCCTCCCCCAAAGAAAACAAATTATTTCCTTTGGCAATCAAAATGTACAGATTGGCAAAGAAAGAAAAAGGCTAAATGGGAACATGAGAGTTTAAGAATATTTACTTTGTGTATTTTGATGTGTGTGTTACTGCCTACCCATGCCTCTGAGAAGGTTGCTGCTTGCAGATAGCTGCCCAGGGTGAGCATCCCTCAGATCCAGTACACTCCTGCATCCAAACTCACTCCCTTTCAGTTAATTGTCATTTTTCCATTTAGCAGCACACCAGATTCCTCAATGTGCCAAATAAAAAAAGCTTTTATTGTATTATAAATATGGAACATGAGCAAAAGACACAGCAGACCCATGCTAAACCATAGCTGAATCATGGAAGGCTGAAGAATAGATCCTGCAAACATAAGCTGCAGATATCCACAAATTTGCTGGGCCCTACTGATGAACAGTTGCCCAGAATTGTTTTCTGGCATCCATTCTGAAGCTATTCCATTCACACTACAAAAAGGATCATTTGTATTAACAACAACGTGTTATCATAAAGAGCAAATTTCATGTCAAGCAATGACCCAGCCAACCCACAATCTGCTATGTATGTACAGCAGTTGAAAATATTCAACCAAGATAATCTAACTTCATACCTTAGGTAAGGTGTGCCTTGTCTTCAGCAGAATTTGGTAGTTTAGTGGTTTCCATAGAGAATCATCTGCCATTGCAATTGAAAACTGAGCTATACATGGAATTAAGTGCATGGTCACTCTTTCTTGGAACTTCTCTTCTCCTCCAAGCATGTTTTCTAGCTGCAGGAGTAAAACGATCACAAAGCAAGTAAGACACAAACACCTAAATGTTTAACTGAGGTATAAAAACCTCTGCTGCCCTCACTCTCCAACATCAGGTTCACTTTTCTCAACGCGAATTTGGAGCCTAGTGGAGTGAGATTTTAAAGGCCAAAGTATTAATGAATATAAAGATGGTAATCTAAAAAGTTAGCTTTAAAAGTACTGATTCTCCTAAATTCTCAGCTATGAACTCCCTCCTGGGATTAGGATTTAATACCACTGTTTACTAGCGTGTGAAAAATTCAGGGTTAGTCCATTGAGACACCATATCTTTGACTGATAAATATGGTCTGAGTGCCTGTAGAGGTAGTGCACTTGGCATGCAGGAATTGGGGGAGGAGACAGAAAGCACCTCACTGTGCAGGAGTGACTCATCCAAGTGGGCAGTGGTGTTGCATGACAGAGCAGTTTAAAAAGGTATGAGCCAGTGAGAAGGGAGCCAGAAACTCCTGAGCTTTGAGCAAGTCACTTAATCCTGCCAGTACGCCATTGAGGTAGGTAACTATTAAATTTTTCTATTTTGTAGATGAGAAAACAGGTGCAGGGATTATTTAAGTAACATGCTGAATTGCTTTGAAGACAAATACTAAATAACATGATTATTAAAAATAAAATGGGAACAGGGAGAGATTAATCCAAATAAGGACAAATCTATGACTTATTAGAATATAATATGAACCTTTAACAGTCAACAATACACATTTTAAATGAAATGGGAAAACAATACTTAAATAATCCAGCAATCATGTCCTTTCAATATATGTGTAAGTACCTGATCAACTAGGGGCACCATCAAGGTTTCTGCTCTCTCTTTGCTTACAAAACGCTGGGTGTCAAAGAGGAATATTTTGTACAAACAGTCTAGGATGAACTGCAGCAATAAGCAGCTCTTCTCAGTGCTGTTCTCGGAATCAAAGAAAGCTTCATCTGTATATGGGGGAAAAAAGGGAAGAAACCATGAAGAAGCCACTTCCTCTGCAAACACTGGGAATTAGAATTATTAGCTGTTCATCATACTGGAACTGGCAATAATGAAGGGAGAGATTACTTAGCAGGCAGTGTTACCATCACGCTCAAAGAAATGAGAAGTAAACGGCCCATGGCCTGGATATTATATGTGATTATATCCAATCCACACATCCCTGTGAAATACAATATGCAATTCGGCCTTTTAGCTCACTGCATTTCAATTTACCCTCTTAATTTTTTTCCATCCATGTGCACAACAAATTTTGTTATGTGCAGAGGCACGTGTCAATGCTCACCACCAATGCTGTCAGCTGTGGGTGCTTTGTTAATCAGCTGGGTGGAACCTGAACCTCTCCTGGGTGGTGGCCCAAGTGCAGTTTACTGGGAACACTACTGCAGTTTAGAACAGTGCTTCAACCTGGAGTTTCCAACTTCATTACACTGCAACCCACTTCTGACAAAAAATTACTACACAATCCCAGGAGGACGGGCCAGAGCCCCAAGGTCTCAGATCTGGGCCTGTAAACTGATCCCACACCCTGGGCTAAAGTCCTCAGGCTTGGCTTTGGCTTCAACCCCAGGCAGTGGGACTCAGCCCCCAGCAAGTCTACTATTCCGGCCCTGGCAATCCAAAATGGGGTCATAATCCACAATTTGAGAACCGCTGCTTTGTTGCTGCTGCTGGATGTGGACTATAGCTGGGGAGGAAGGGGAACACAAAGCTTGTGGGAAAGGGGGTATGGATTAGCTAAAGAACTTGACAATCAGCACTACTGACCTACTAGCTGGTTTTCTAGAGCCTGAGTTTTGAAATGGGGAAGGGAAATGAAACAAAACCAGCACTAGATATTTCACTGAGTAAGTTGGAGGCCTGAGCATGGCTGGTGTGTTGTATGTGGGCATGTCAGAGAAGGCAATGAGGGAAATACAAGAGAGCAGGGGATTGAAATAGCCTGCATTCATCCCACAAGTGCAACTTTGGCTGACTTCAAGAGAAATTTCCTGAGTGGAATGACTTTTCCCTTAGATAAAGAATATTCTTCCTTGGGATTTCTGTCCCACACGCTCCTAATGAAGATGTCCTTTTGCATCCCCCAGAACGAGTAAGTCACCATGGTGCAAGATGCAAGAGAAAGCAGGAAGAAAACATTTTACAAAACAAGGTGGCGGGGAGCACGCAGACATCGCAGATTTACAGTGATATTATATTTCAACTGTTCCTTCTTTTACAATTATATAATAATCGGAGACTTACCAGTTTTGGAGATGTTTATCTGGTTCAGGGTGTCAGCAAAAGGCTTCACTAAATTACCAGCAAACAGGGTGAAAAGACCCTTGAGCTTGTCTGCAATACAATCAGCTAACCGATAGAATGTCAACAGTCTGTCTTTTGAGGTGCCCTCTGATTTGGACCAATCATATAACTGAAGAGAGAGAAAGAAGTTTTTGCTACATTTACACAGCTGTAAATGCAGATGTGCAAACACCAATGGGCTATATTCAAAATTCCTACCTTGAAGAAGAGGGGTCTAAAAGAAACCTCCGAAAGCTTCATGACCATGCTAATTAAACAGCTAATAATATGAGTCTCTGTTCTACTGACTTCCTCCAGATCATCCTAGAACAAGTAGAAGATACAATTCAAAATCTATACAGTAAGACTCACTCTGACGAGCAACCTTTAACAAAGTTTGACTTTATTGCTACTATGTTTAGGTCCAAGATACTTGTGTAGCTAAAATTTTCTATTCACAAGGAGCAATCTCTCACTGCACTTTTCTTGTAACTGAATACACAATTCTCAAAAGGTGCAGAAAACGCATTTAAGCAGGAACCCTATGACACAGTCCTATAAAGAACTTCTAAAATTAACATATAGTATATAATTATACCCATTCTTGCTCTAAGAATTGACAATACTCCACCTGTGAGTGCTCTGTTCTGAAGTCCAGGGCTTTCATGAAAAATGCTGTCAACTCAGACTGATGGGAGATGAGCTGGTTTCTCTCCATAGCTGCAATGTGCTCTTTAAGAATGTCCATAAGGGGACCCACACGGTTCTGTACAAGATCAAACACAGCTGTGTTACCCCATGGTTAAAAAGAATTAATATCCATAGATCATCAGATCAAATGAACTCCTTCCACAATTAAAAAATATATATATATATATATATATATAGGTGAGAAATCATTGTCTTTAAACAAAACTTTCCATTCACAATATTAGAAGCTCTGAATCTGCACCATTAAGAACCCAAAAGGTGCATCTGACTAAACACAAAACTGATTTTCATTGCCCAAACCAAGAGAAAAATAAAAATGTTGACAGGATGTAAATAACCAGGGTTTAATTCTCTCCCTACTTCTACTAATCTAAAGAACTATCAATAAAGGGTCAAGAAATGTATGGGTTTTTTTAAACAATTTATTACTTAAATAGACAGTGTCCCTTTATAGAGTTTGGCTTCCCTCCCCAGTCCTGACAACAAAACTTAAAATGCCCTCACATGAGATAGTACCAAGGCTCAAAGGAAAGTTGTGATTTCTAATGTACAGTAAAACTCCAATAGTCTGGCATCAAAATGTCAAGAACTCCTGTCCAGCGAATTAAAAAAACCAGCCGCTCAGCACATGTGCAGGCTGTACCCGGACTGAGCATGGGGGGGGGGGGGGAGGAGAGGGGAGTGGGATCGGGATGGTGTTACAGTATGGAGAAGAGCGTTTTGCTTCAGCGAAGGGGAAAGGAGAGTGGAGGAGGAGGAGGATCAGGTTACAGCAGGGAGTAGAAGTGAAGAGGAAAGGGGAGGGGAGAGGGAGGAAGATTGTGTCCCAGCCAGCTGTTAAGCTGTGCAGCTGTACCAGGACCTCCCGATACTCCGGCACCACCAAGGTCCCAAAGGTGCCGGATTATCAGAAGTCTACTGTATGTCCCTAGCAAATAATCAAAAGCCTTCATGAACAGAATTGTTTCTTATACTTGCCATCTCGCCTGTCAATACTCTAGGCTGGTGGATTCCCCCCTGTTCTAACTTCTCTGGTTCAGGACAAAAATGCATATTTAAACTACAATTACATTTCCATTCACTTTACTAATGAATTAAAAAAATTGTAACCTTCCAAACATTTGCAAGTTCACTGTAACACTTGGTAATCGCTGGCAAGAGAACTCTGGGACCAAGCTTTGTAGCTAACGTGGTTTTCAGTGATGTTATACGGAGATTAAGCTGGGATGAAGGACCCATTTCCACTACAATCCTTTCCAAGCGGACAACCTATCAGAAAATCCAAGAACAGTAAAATGAATCTTTTAAGAGCAGATTTCACAAAAACCTCTTCCAGAAAAATATTTCAGTCTAGAACCCAAAAAAGCAAACACCTACCTAATTTTACAAGACTTATACTTAAGCCAGGTCCACACTACAGGGGAAGGTCATCTTAAGGTACGCAATTCCAGCTATGTAAAAAACATAGTTGGAATAAATGTACCTTAAGCCAAACTTCAGCACCATCCTCACAGAGGGAGGTGGATGGGAGAAATACTCCTGTTGACTTCCCTCACTCATTGCGAGGAGTAGGAGTACTGGAGCCAATGGAAGCACCTTCAGCGTTCGATTTAGTGGGTCTTTAATAGACTGTCGATCTTCTCGCAAGTGAAGACTAGGGATGTAAAATTCTGTTTCATTAGTTAACCTGTTAACTAAGTTGAAGTTTAACAGGTTAACTGATTAAATGGGGGCTGGCAGGACAGTGGGGGTAGATTCCAGCCTGCTGAAGCCATCTCCTCCCACTCCCCCCCATGGCTGGGATGGAGCAGCCCCCATGCACACAGGCAGGGAGTTGGCAGCCTCATGCAAGGTGGAAGCAACCGCAGTGAGAGATGTGTGTGTGTGTGGCGGGGAGGGGGGAGGAAAGAGTGCTGCTCCCAGGTACTAGGTAACTGGTTACCCATTCACACCCCTAGTGGAGAGGTGGCCTTAGTTTAATTAGCACATGGAAAAGCATTTTGGAAATGAAAAACACTACATTATTGGTAAGAACAACTATTAAAAACGAAGACATCTTAGCTGACTCATATTGGATTCTTGATTAGTTCAGCTGTCTATTACCATTTTAATCATCACATCCATTCTATGTATAGAAGATGGAGTTTTTATTAATATATGTATTTGATCAACCGACTGGGGTGAAAGAAAAATTCTCAAAATTTACACCCATATCCTAAAGTAGCAAGCTAAGTCTCTGAATGTTTAGAATAAAACATCAGCTGCATAATTCCATTAAAGAGGCTGAGTAGAAGTTAGATTTCCCCGGCCATCCCAATGGCAAAATTATAATTTTAATTCCATGCAAAATCCTGCACGACCTCCCTAATTTGAGCCTCCTTATTCTTGCCCTTTCCTCCATATTACGATAATGATACCTCACCTGCAACAAAGTATCCAACAGATAGGGACTAAGGAAGTGTGCTAGTGTTGCCACAACTTGTAACAGGGCAGTGACTGCGCTAAGTAAGTAAATCTCATTGGAGAGGAGTTCCTTTTTGTGTTTCAGGGTCTTCAGTAATGCCGGCATCAGCCTGAAAACAAGCAAGTGTAACATACAGAAAGGTAAATACACTGTCAGTTGTAAATTTGGAGGCAAATAGGCCCCAATCCAGCCTATAAACTACAGGCACAACTTTCATGTTTAAAATGTAGACATGCACAAATTCAGTCTATTTTTTGAAAATCTGGCCTGCTTGGATTCATTTGTCTATTCTATTTCTAAATCGAGAAGAATGCTCATTTTAAAGGGCCTACTTCACTATGACACAGAATTTATCAAGCCTCGGGCATTCTTAACAAGTTGTTGGTTTAAACGCTTGAGTTCCATGTGATAAGGAAGGACTAAACAGTGCTCTATCGCTATTTTCTAACTCTGCTGAACTGGGGTTTTATGTTTTAAATACAGTCTGGCTTACAGTGATAACATAGGCCATTTGACAGATTCTTCAAGAGCTAAATGATCTCCAATTCTTACACAATTAACACATTTGCTTCAGAGTTCTCTCACTGTCAGTACTCAGGAGAACTCTCAGGCATTGGAAAGCCTTTCATCAACTTCCACAAAGCATTGTGTTCATGTACAGACTGCCAATTAGTTTAACAAGAGTGTCAGCCTGCCTTAAATGTATTACTAGGATCTGGTATACGTCTGACACATTGAATCCTTTTATGACAATTACGATACCTTGGAAGCTGAGGTACTGCTAGTGCTTTCAGTGTATGGGTGACCTCAGCTATACACAGCAAAGCACTTCCCATCACATTCTTTTCTTCTTTCTTTCCTGAAGAAATAAGATCAATGGAGGCTTTAAGCACAGGCACCAAAGGTTCTGGATGTTCTGTGCCAAAACATCTGCAAAGTAATTTGAGGCTGAACAAAGCAGTCTGTCTGTTGATGGCTTGCTCCTCCTTCTCTTCATTTATTTTATGCTGTGCAATAGTGATTAGCTCTGGAATTAGTTCTAAGAGCTGCTGAACCTAAGAGAACAAAAGAACACACAAATATGAAATTAAAAATCATACCTGGGTCCAGATCCTGCAAGTTACTGTGGGCTAGCAGACCACATTTTGCTACTCAAAAGGTACTTCACTACTATGAGACTTGGATTTCCACCTGAAAATTCTACACCTCTTATATACCTGACATCTCATTTGTATTTGAACTGAAATATGAAAATAGTTTCAACAGAAACAATGAGTTTAACACTTTTGCCTTACCTGGATCTTCTGCCAACATGTGCGCTGCTGCAATTTATTGTTCAAGAGATCCATTGCTTTACGCCTCACTGAAGGCAGCTGGTTGGTCATTAGCCCCCTTATGACAGGGATAAATGTCTGCGTCGGCAACAAGCCATTGACCTGTATAAACAGCAGCAAAAGAAGTGTTCTTTCCTGAACCGCACCATCCTGACACCCTTCCTCCCACCCAAAAAAAAAAAAAAAAGTAAAGCAGCATGGGCCGTCTGAGAGCAAAAAAGGGATAGAAAAGAAAGGAAAGCATGCACTGATAGTGCTTTGTTTAGGAAAGGAAAAAGAGAAAGTTACAGTTCCTGCTACATCACTGAACTTCTTACATGAACTGCAAGTTTATTTCCTAATTGGGTAGCCATCTATTACTTGCTCTGCCTCATTTGATCCTTGAGGATTCCCACTAAGGATGTTAAATTGCAGTTATCTGGCTAATCGTGTAGTTGATACAATTTGTATCGAGTATATGGTAGGTGATAATGACCGCTCCACAGAGCTGCAGCAGCGGTAGCTCCCAGAACTGGCCTGAGCTGGGACTGAGCAGTCCCCGGCTCGTGCCATTTCCAAGAGCCACCTTTACTGCGGCTCTGCATTTTAAATGTAGTAAGATAAATAAACAATCCATCAGGCTGCAAGTTAGTTGGAAAGGAGTATTAATGAATTATGTAACATTAAACCACCCACAAAAATTCCTCATACTAATATTACAAAAATAAAATGTCATTATTCAGTGCTGTTGTAGCTGTGTTGGACCCAAGATATTTGCGAGACAAGGTGGGCTGGATAGTTTCTTTTATTGGGAGACACTTTTGAGCTTACGAATACCTGAAAGAAGAAAAGAGCTTTGTGTTAACACAAGAAGCCCGTCTCTCAGCAACAGAAGTTGGCCCAACAAAAGATATTGGCTCACTCACTTTCTCTCTCAAAAAAATAAAAATGGAACAGAAATGTTATAATCATGCTAAAGAGGAGGAGGAAAAGCAAAGCTGGCAAGTGGAGTAATGAAAACTCACTTTATCTAGCATATCGTAAGACTTGTTGAGCAGAGCCCTCCAAAACTTTGCTGTCGGTTTGTCTGCATTTTCTTCCACTGAGTGTGCCACAACATTTATGTAGCAAATAACTGCTTCTAATAATCTACATGGAGAAACGTGAGTAACATTTACAAAGCAGTTTTATTCCTGGAGGGCAGGAAATTTCACAGACAATGAGGGTTACAGAAAACTATTTATATTAGATCTAGATATTAAAAAACAAAACCCCTGTTATGAAATAGAGAGCACATATTAAGAGAAGTCCATCTAGCCCTCCAATCATTTATCATCGTTTCCACAGAATAATAATTTTGGAAAAAAACCAAACAAACAAAAACTACCCCACACCTCTGGAAATGTATGAAGGCCTAGAAAAAAGGTAGGGGTGTAGCACTTCACTTGTGCATACATCCCTTCTTTCTTACTATCATCACATGCAAGTTACATCTCCTCCCAAAAACCTAAATTGTAATGTCCTTGAAACAGCTACTACATTCATCTCTTTTAAATTACGTCTGTGACGATCATAATTCTTTCATTTTGACAAAAGGGCTTCCATCGATTAGGGATTTTTCCTGAGTGTGAAGTGTTTTGACTTGATGAATTTCAAATACTATTTCAGATTTTTAGGGTATGTCTACACAGCGAAGTTTTTTTGGAATAACGTCCATTATTCCAAAATAACTATGCGAGCGTCTACACAGCAATTCCGTTATTTTGAAATAATTTTGAAATAGCGGACGGCTTATTCCGACTTCTGTAAACTTTATTCTAGGAAGAATAACGCCTATTCCGAAACAGCTATTTTGAAATAAGGCGTGTTTAGATGCTCCACTTCTGTTATTTCGAAATAGACCCTCAGCAAAGCCATTCCAAGTTATTTCTCCTGGGGCTCTAAATCGAGATAGCAGGTCATTAGAGTAGCCTGCCTTGGACTAATTTTGAGACTTCCCTGCAGTGTAGATGTGCTATTTCAAAATAAGCTATTTCAGAATAGCATATTCCGAAATAACTGTGCAGTGTAGACGTAGCCTTAGAGACCCTGCTATCATGTAAGCTATATGCTCATGTAAACACTGACGTAAATACATGAACTTACCCAAAGCAGACAGAATTAGTTTTTTTTAAAAAGTATTTCACTTGTCAAGAATAAACAACAGTTAAATGGACTGAGAACAACCATCTTTTAACAAACACTGTTTGGTGTTTCACCTCCAGAGACACATTAAAAAGAAATAGTTTTTCAAACGCTCTGAAGAGAGCCCACTTAGCAATACTGTAACAAACACAAGAAATCTGTAGGTTCTTCTCTTTGTTTGTGTACCTCTGCTCCAACTCCTGTAGATCTTCAACTCCATCACATTCGACGATCTGATTAATTAAAAAAATTGTTAAGACTGGATTACAGTAACACATTAGAGCAACTTCCATAAAGGGTATGTGAACATTTCAAATAGAATTTTTTCACAGCTGTAATTTAACCATAAAAACATTAATGACAGGATTAAATCCAAGAAACTCAACTCAAGATTGCTGTAACATTTTTATAGTACATTTATTGCTAATGAATGGCACTGGATTAAGATCTCAGGTAACTGACATCCTCAGGGCAAGCCAAGGAGTGGCACCACCAGCGCAAGCTTACCTCATTCTATTCTATCAATATGCTTCAAACCTGAGCTAGAGGGATCATCTCTAAGAAGAGGAGTTGAGTTTCCATGCCCCTTCAGTCCTTGGCCTCTCTGCTGAGACTGTAAGGGTATGTCTACACTACAGGATAAGGTCAAATTAAGATATACAACTTCAGCTAGGTGAATGGCACAGCTGAAGTCGAAGTACCTCAACTCGATTTTTGGCGCTGTCCACACCAGTGTTTCCTCTAAGATTTTCTACCATGAGCAGAGTGAGTTTTGGCTTGTGCATCAATATTGAGGTCATGTGTGCCGGTTTGGATGTGTGCCACAATTTATTAACACACACATGTTCCTGGCTGCCGGAGCAGAAACTTCCGCTCCCTCGCCATGCAGCATGTCCCATTTCCAGTGCTGGAGTAGACATCCCTCTTGCCACTCCCCGGCCATATGGCATGTCCTGTTCCTGAGTTCTGCAACAGACACTCTGCTCCCTGCCATGCGGCAGGTCCTGTTCCTGGCCCCAGCCACCGGAACAGGCCTGGGCCCCCGCACCACATGGCATCACCTGGCCACTGGAGCAGGTCTCTTCCCACCCTGCCACAGGTCTTGGTGCCCCACCCCATCCGCTCACTCATCACGCTGTCTCAGCAGGCCCCACTCACTGGAGCAACTGCCAGCCAAACGAGTGCTGCTGCACAGCTCTCCAGAGGAGCTGGGCGAAGCAAGAATTTTTTGTGTATGGCCGCGTAGGTGCGTTTCTTGGGGGGAACTATGGTCCGCACTGCAGGAAGTCGAAGGGAGCACACGCTCCCTTCTACTTCCCTTATTCGTCGTGGAAGCAGGACTACCGGCATCGATCAGAGCACCCCTCTCAGTTCGATTTAGTGTGTCTTCACTATACCTGCGAATGCAAACCCTGGAAGATTGACAGCAGCAGCTCTGATCTTCTCTGTAGTGTAGACATACCCTAAGCAACAGTGTCCGTTCTACTCATAGCAATTGCAATGGTGGATTTGTGATTGGCCACTTTATCCACTAGAAACAGACAGACCACTGACTCATTTCACATAAGCTGCCAAAATGCAAAGAAATGGATTGAAAATGCTACAAACAAGGGCAGGATTTGAATCAATGCACTTCTCTGCTGAGCACCCTGTTTCTTTAAACTGAGGGTTTTTTTAAAACTTTTTTTGGTTCTTTAAAGATTTAACAGTATAATTTCTCCCCTCTGACTTATGAGTTTTACCATAGTGCAATTCATCAGATCACAACATTAACTCAGATACCTTATATAGAATAAAAAACCAAATCCAAAAGATACCTTTGAGTTACAGTGCTGGACTCTGGTGAATCCAGATAGTGTGAAATTAATCAGCTATTGAGACTATTTGCCATTAACACCCCTCTGGCCAGGATTTACCCTTTTACCTAATGTTCAATCACACAGACTAGGGCTCGTCTAGACTACATCCCTCTTTTGAAAGAGGAATGTAAATGAAGCACTTTGAAAGTGCAAATGAAACAGGGATTTAAATATCCCGTGCTTCATTTGCATAATCGTGTCCAACGGTCTTTTGAAAAAGGGTGTTTCGAAAGTGAAACTGCAGTCTAGATGTAGTTCTTTCAGGGGGAAAAAATAATTCCCTTTTTCGAAAGATCCCGTACTCCTCATTTTTTCAGGTGTACGGGATCTTTTGAAAAAAAATCTAGACTGAGGTTTCGCTTTAGAAACACCCTTTTTCGAAAGACCTTTGGGACACGATTATGGAAATGAAGCACGGGATATTCAAATTCCCCCTTCATTTGCACTTTTGAATATCCCGTGCTTCATTTCCATAATCGTGTCCCAACGGTCTTTCGAAAAAGGGTGTTTCTAAAGCGAAACCTCAGTCTAGATTTTTTTTTTTTCAAAAGATCCCGTACACCTGAAAAAATGAGGAGTACGGGATCTTTCGAAAAAGGGAATTATTTTTTCCCCCCTGAAAGAACTACATCTAGACTGCAGTTTCACTTTCGAAACACCCTTTTTCAAAAGACCGTTGGACACGATTATGCAAATGAAGCACGGGATATTTAAATCCCTGTTTCATTTGCACTTTCAAAGTGCTTCATTTACATTCCTCTTTCAAAAGAGGGATGTAGTCTAGACACAGCCTAAGTCTCTGAAAGAGAATTGCAAAAATAAATAAAATAAACAAACTTTTACTAACAAACTGTAACTGTAAATGGCAATCAGCCAAATATACTACAGAAAGCTAAAAAGAAAACCATACCACAATTAGGACACTGTAGATGAGAACTTCACCAAAAAATTGCATTACCTTTTTCACAAAATGTTGAGAAGCCAAAAGCTGTGCCATGAAGGAGACAGATAAAAATTTAAAATGTCGCAATTGTTTGTCTGTGTGAGACTCCACATTAAAAAGCTGCACTTCATCTTGTGTTTTCATCTTGTGTGGTGTTGATTTTTTGTGTCCTGGATCATCTGATAAAACAGCCCATCCCCAGAAAGTTTTATTCTCAATCATAATCAGGAGAAAGGCTTTTGATTGCCAATTACTATAACTTAAATAAAATGTTGAAACAGTTAAAGAGGCAAATCCATGCTGAACTGTTTAGTAGTTGAGGTAAACTTGGTAACTGAATTTAGGGTTCAATCCTACAGTTCTCAAAATGGCAAAATCCCCATTGACTTCAACAGGAAGTTGGCTTGTATAAGAATGGAAGGACTGGGCTCAAAAGTTGGATATTTTTCAAGATATTTGCCATCTGAAAGCCTGAAGTTTTCACTTCCCACTGTTAACTTTTTCATCATCATATAGTGATACTGTACAAGCAGCCAAGGGCTCAAGCATAATAGTAGGGGCATGGTTCTGAACTCCATTCAGCTTGGTGTTAGCTCTATTCATTTTACAAAAAACCCAGAATAATCCTTACATTAACTCTGAAGAAGACACTGAAATACAGGAGAGACCAGGTCTCCCTTTCATTAACTTTTAATAGAATCAAGCAATCTTAACATGCATTTCTGTACCATAAATTTTATACATTTTATCTTTTCATTTGTGTCTTGTGAAATAGCTGTATGAGAAATGGGCCACAAACAGAATGGCACCAAGAGGCCTTTGCTGGCGAGGAATGTGGGTGGCAGCTTGGTTCATAAAATTCTAGACTGACCATATTTGGAGATGTTGCTTTCTGGCCTGTCTAGTCTCCCTTTCTTGAAAAGTGTCATGGAAACATCAACAAAGAAGAGAGAACTCCTTACAATATTTAAATAATGGTTAGTTTAAAGCATCATGACATACTGTTCAAGAGGTACTCCAACCAAAATCTGCATTTAAAAAAAGTTCATTATAAATTTGAGTTAAGTTCCTGTAACTTTTTTTCTTTCAAGAACAGCATCATGAAATTAGCCTGCTATATTACACATGCTATGTTGTACACACAAATTCTTATGGTTGGAACCTTTTTATTTTAAGTTGAACTTCTTTGGAGACTCTTACCATATTCTGTGAAGCACAAATACTATTTGGCCCTGAATACTAATTCAAAGTATTTTGAAATGAAATTTTTGGGCACAAAAGTGGTATATGCTTCTTAACTATAGGGCTACTTCTAGACTGGCCCCTTCTTTGGAAGAGGCATGCTAATTTCGAACTTTGGAATAGGGAAATCCACGGGGGATTTAAATATCCCCCGTGGGATTTAAATAAACATGGCCACCGCTTTTTTTCCAGCTTGGGGAAAAGCCGGAAAAAAGCGGCGGCCATGTTTATTTAAATCCCGCAGGGGATATTTAAATTCCCCGCGGATTTCCCTATTCCAAAGTTCGAAATTAGCATGCCTCTTCCGAAGAAGGGACCAGTCTAGACATAGCCTAGCTGTAATTGAATGACCAGGAGAGAGATGCAATTAGCATAATTGCACAGCCCAAAACCTTCAACATCAGAAGTAACAGTAAGATTCATATGCATCTATTGGCTCTGCCCAGCAAATCTGTTTTGACGTTACCTTCTTTGTTCTCTGGCAGTTTTGTTAAGTACTGGATTATTTTCATCAAGCTCTGGAATTGATGTTGAACACTAAACTCACAACAAACCGAAATCCAAAATTCAATGTCTGTCTCCAAAACAGCATCCTGTGCAGGGATTAAAGGGGAAATATTTTTAGTTCTTGAGATAAGAGAAAAAACTTCAATTGTTGAATGTGTGTGAATATACAGTGCTAGGGAACTTTTGGTCACAGTGAGGACTCTTATTAACAGCAGCAAAATGTATTGGTGGACTCATGTCCACTAGGAATGGACAGAGACCAACAGCTCATTTCACATCAGAGTGGATAAAAGTCAATATTTTAAAAAAAATCTGTTTTAAATTTAATTCAGACTTTATGTTTTTAAACAACCCAATACTACATTTCTCATTTAAAAATAGTTTAAAAATAAAATCTTGCCACAAATATGATACAACTGCACTTGCAGTTTCATAAAAATGAATTAAATGGCTTCAGTCTGTCCAGCCTAACTACCAACTCTTGCTCCTTGCCAGTTCTGGGCTTTCTATTTCTGTTTATCAGCAGGCTAAAGGTATATGTGCAAAGACAGACACAGGATGAATAGGATTGTTTTTGTTCTCTGATTATGTAGTGGTAGACCTGGGCCTAGCAAGAAATGGAGGAGTTTGTTAAAACATTGTCTTAACAGAGACAATATACAGTATTGGAAAGGAACAGTGGAACGGGCTGGAAAGAAAAAAGCAAGGAATTATTCAGAACATACACAGCTTCCTATTTTCCCTCACACTTGTGTCACACATAATTACTTAAGACTGCAAGTTCTCAGAGGCAGGGACTGCTTTTTTTGTCATGTCTGTATGGCACCTAGAAGAATGGGTTCTAGTCTATGATTGGGGCACCTTTGTGTTATTACAAAACACATGAAAAACACCCTCCTCATGTTTTGGCAGCATCACTTCTTACACAGATAGTTACTTGTGTAGGATAGGCAATGGCCTCATCTCACAACTGAATGGAATACATGCTAGAAGAGACAAGGTAGGTAAAATAATACCTTTTATAGGGCCAAACCATTGAGCTTACTTTAAATCCAAAGCTTGTGTCTCCCACCTACACAAGATAGTATCTTTTACTAAACCATCTCACCCATCATGTCTCTAATATCTTGGGATCAACAAGGCTACACCACCTGTGCACTGAAAACATGCTGTTATATTCAGTTTCAACATTTTTACAGGAAAACAATTCTCCCCTCTGTGTTCTGACCTTTTCTCCATTGGCTACTGCAGTCACTGTTTTGGTCACATGCTGTTCAAACAGGAGCACCAGAAGAACCCAGAGGAATCGTTCCCCTCCCAACGTATCAATCAGCTGAGCCAGGATGGGCAGGCGTCTGTGCTCAGGCACATGAGGCAACGCATCCACAAACACATGAATGATTTTATTAACTACTTCCTCCATATTCTGGGCAGCTTCTGGAGAGCTACCATCTTCAGCCTATCAACAAGTTAGGAGTTACAACATAATTATCTTAAAAGCAATTGCTTTTGCGCAAAATCTTGCCACTGTAGACACAGCCATGGACAACTAGAGAACAGGGACAATGTCAAGTGAAATCAGATTCAGGAATAAATGCTTTTAGGACTTCCAACTTACAGTGTATGTTTGTTTTGGGTTTACATTTGTTTAGCTCAATGGTCAGAAAAAGAAAAGGCATTAGAAGTGACATTCCCACGACCATCAGATAAGGGCAGTATTACATCTGTGATCTCCAATTAGTCCAACAAAAGCAAGGAAGATCAGATTTGGTATTTTTTGATAAATAAAGTTAGAAAATACTTTTGTTTCATCATTTCAGGCCACATTCAGTTATGCAAACTAGTAACATACGGTGTTTGTAGCGATTTGATTAAAGGCCTTTACGTATGTCAAAGACTTATACACCAAAACATGCTCCATACTAGCTATGTAAGTTAGGGATGCTAAATGGTTAACTGGCCCTTGTCAGTGAACTCTGGGAACAGCCAGCTCTGTCAGGTAGGAGCATCCTGGCCTCAAAGAGGCTGGTGGGCCCCCATGGCGAGCCAGGTAACAAACCCTAAGTTAAATGGTTAACTGGGTAAGTGGTAGTATTTAATAGGTTCATTGTTTTAACATCCTTAACTCAAGTCATCACTTTCACTCCATCTCTTGTAAAATCCATTTTCCACTCCATTAGCTAAGGAGGATGCTTTTTCAGTATACTTTTTACTGGACCGTAGGGGCTGGTCATGTCATGTAGAAATCACAAGGAACATGCTATGAATTATTTAATTAGTGCCTTTAAAACAAAACAAACAAAAAACCCATACACAAAACACCATTTAGAATAGGGATGTTAAATTTCAATTAATCAGCTAATTGAGTAGTCACTGGAATTTCCGTCAACTACTAGATTATTCAGTAAGGAGGGTGCTCGTAATCCTGCTGTGCCTCTGCCTCTGAAAGGTACAAGAGCTGCCAGCAGCCCTTGTACATTTCAAAGGAAGAGGAGCAGCAGTCAAGAACCTGTGCAAGAGACTACATCAGTCCCGAGTTGCATCGTTTCACCCGCTGCGCCTCTTCCTCCCCCATGGAGACAATGCGGGGGGAACCGGCTGTTAAGCCGGCTCCCCCTAGCACTGACTCCTGCTCCCCCTGGTGCCTCTGATACAGAGGCAGCAAGTGGGGAGAAGTGACTGGTCGATAGTAACTCGACTACCCAATAAGCCAAAGCATATTGGGTAGCTGACTAGTCGCGGACATCCTAGTTCAGAGACTCCCTCCTGCTTCTAATGAAAGAAAACAAATCTCACCTGTATAAGAGCTGGAATAACCATCTTCACTGTCTTAGTAATTATTTGGAAACTGTAAGTATCATCCAGACGCATGACATTTGCCCCCATGAATGTAAAAATGGGCATGATGTTGTGGAGAACTTTATCCTGAAAAACAATTCCCCGAAAAACTAAAAGATTAGTGTTTTCAGTTTTAGATACTAAAGCTACTAACTCTTGCAAGGGGTGTATATGTGTCTGTAGTGTTGTTTTTCCTCAATTCCCAGCCATTCCCCCATACACCAAGGATTTTTGACCCTTTCTTTGTCTAGATTTTTCATCCATAAATAATATATAAGTTTACTATAAACTGAAAGAAATTAGAGAAAATGGTTCTTCATTCAATTTTAAACTGACTAGGATAAACTCATACCATGATTGGGAGGAAAACACAAATTCAATTTGAAACTTCAGTTTAATGTAACATAGTGGCATGAAATCTCTTAAGAACTGTCAGAAGTTCTTTTTAGAGTCTTGCTAACGGCACAACCTTGCTAAAGCCTTTGTGACTCTAGTCTGCTGGTATGTCTACACAGCAGGGCTACTGTTGGATTAAACTATGCAACTTGAGTTATGTCAATTGCATAACTTAAGTCAAAATAGCTTAATTCAGCTTTTGGCATGGACTACACAACAGGAAGTCGAAAGAATAACACTCTTACTTCGACTTCCCTTACTCCTCATAAAATGAGGATTACAGGAGTCAGAGTAAGAAGTCCTCCAGCTCGCCATTATTTCAAAATAATGGCTTGCAGTGTAGATACACTCTTTGTTATTTCAGAATAACCTCAGTTACTCCAAAATAATGCTTCTGTGTAGATATACCTTTTTAAGATAAGAGGCTGTGAACAGGTTTCCAATCCAGACTTAATAAGCAGAATAAAGATGACATGCTTAGAAGGATATTTAATATTCCAGGTAAACAATAAATACTTTATATAAAACACGAAAACCAGTCACTGGCCCAGTATTAAAGAAGGATGAAAAATTGTTCACACGTTGTATATAGGGTTCCCATAAAAAAATTAAAAACTAGCCATCAAAACATTTCAGTTAATCGTGAGGAGAAGCGCTTGATTTTTCCACTTCTCATCAGGTAGGCTGAGTAACAGGGGAAATATGTCTTTGTATATGTACTGATAGGCTTCAACGCTACTTGTGTAACTTATAGAAAAGAACTATTTCAGAAGCAGTTTCAAACACTTAAAACATTGCTCTCCTATGCTGCATGGTGTGGAGGAGAGAAAGAACAAAAGGAAGTGCAAAAGGCCCTGAACACAAGAGAAGGATGGGTGAGACATTTAACCTAAAGGGAATAATGTCATGTTTAACCATATTGCCTTTTCGTAATAAGTGTTCCTTTCCCCATGAGCTTTTCAGTGGGAGGAATAAGATGACCCTTGATAATTAATGATTAAGAACAACATGACAAAGTATCTTTCTGTTTCTAAATAAATAAATGGGCGTGGGTATCTACCCAAAAGAATTTAAGGGACATGTAATTTTGTTGTAATTCTTTCAGGAAGTAGTTTTCTCTCCTGAATTCTCTCTATCTTCTGCTCTCTTAAAAATCAGAGACCCAAGAGTTGGTAATACACCTTGCACATTACTTACAGGGAACATGCTAGCAGCAGTACCAAGCAGTAGCAGTCCATGGTGATGTGTCTGAGGCATTTCTGATACCCTGACACACTGAACTACCAGCTCCACATTGAATTTCTCTTTGTCAAGGACATCTGCAGAAGAAAAAAAAACCCTTGCTTAGTAATTGTTTTTTTAAAATATTTCCAGTGTTAAGCATGAACTGATATATTATTGCAATCCTAAGGACAGGTAACATACAAAAACTAAGGGAAGTTTTTGTGTTCGGAACTGGAATCTGTAAATTTTCACCTGATTGGATCCGGCTGCCATCTGGGGACAGTTTCTGACAGATGTTTAGCAAGCAGCTAAGGATTAACTGCTTTGTATATTCCGTATTTTCCTGTTCTGTTGTTGTTGATGTTTCCAGGCATCTAAAGGTTCAGGAGATAGTCAAGAGCAGGAAGGAGGATGAAAAATAAAATTCAGATAAATTAGTGGACAAGTCACACGTTTAAAAAAAAAACCAACCTAGAGATAATGTCTTCATGTTACAAGAAGGAGAATTCCAAAATCTACTACTCTTTCATAGCATGCAGAGAATTTTCCTATTTAATCCAGTATTCTTTTTACAAAAACTATCAGAAGTTTCAAACTAAGAATTTCATTATAGGCCTCTAAGAAAACAATCACTGTTGCTCATATGACACTTCAGTGCACACTTAACGTCACTGAATCACCCACTTCCCTTTGAAGTACTCATCTTCCTTTGACTTTAAAAAGTCAATTTAAAGGTTTGAAAACTAAACACCAAATCTGTTAAAAGGGGTTTAGTTTTCATAGACTGGGTCCCATGGAGACAGACAGATAATTCAGCAATGCTCTTCCTAAGATACCATACATTTGAGTAACATCTGGCTTTGAGTGCTTTTTGGGGGTTGGGAAGGTACTTGTAAAAAAAAAAAAAAAAATCAGTAAACAGCTAGAAATGGGGCAAAAGAGCAACAGCACTAATTTCACGAGGCTGCTTTAAAAAGGGCCACATTACTACGTTGTGTAAATCATCTTTTATCAAGCCTGAACTAGGAACCTCAAGGTCAGTGGTGTCACTACCATCAGAGGTCTACATGGCCATGCAGAAAATCAAATTTTAGGGGTACAGTCGAATTAAGCTATGCAACTTCAGCTAAGTTAAATGCATACCTGAAGTCGCAATAGCTTCATTTGGCTTTTGGCACTGACTACACAGCAGGAAGTGGAAGGAAGAACACTCTTCCTTCAACTTCCCTTACTCCTCATGAAATGAGGGTTACCAGGATGCAGAGTAAGAAGTCCTCCAGCTTGACATTATTTCAAAATAAAGGCTTGTAATGTAGATGTGCACTATGTGATTTCAGAATAACATCAGTTATTCTGAAATAATGCTGCTGTGTAGCTATAGCCTTAATGGTTTACATCAGGGCTACTCAACTTTGGAAGCCCTGGAGGACACAATGATACTCACAGCACATGCCACTTAAGCGTGGTTGCATGTACATGCAAATATATATATGCAAATAGTTTTTCACACTCAATAAGCATCAATACAAAGATTAAGGCAAGGCTATATAACACAGCCACCATTTAAGTCAGTTCTGCTAATATTAATAAAATGCAATATTTACCCAATTTCCACCCATGACACTACTGTTAATGAAAAATGGCAGTTCAGGAATTTAACTACTAAAATGCATATCAACAGAAGACCATTGTATTGACTCGCCACTGTGGAGTGTGTTCCCAGTGGAGGGCATGTTCAAAGGATCCCACCCGCAGGCCACGTGATGAGCCCTGTGTAAACCCAAACCAAACCACACCACGGGCCGCATGTTGAGTAGCTCTGGTTTATATCCTCTGCTAGTGAGGAAAGGATAGATAATGACTGATGTTTCGTACTAATTTTTAATGAGGCTCCATTACCTGGCCAGCAGATTAAAAAGTGTAGGTACTAGCAGCTGAGGATGCTTGAGCTTTTTCTTGTGCTGTAACAATTCCAGGATGAGTGTAACTCTCTGCCAGTTCACACTGCTTATTTCTTGCACTGAGTCTGGCACTTGGGATTTCCTAAAGATTAGAACTTAGGAAAATCAAGATGGATTCATTCAAAGAAAAAGAAATGAGCACAGCTCGCTGTTAGAAAACAACACGACTTGGGTTGAAACTGGAGGGACAAACAACACCTTTGCAAACAATCAATCAATCAATCTCAGGAAGTATCAAAATAAAAACAAATCCAATTGTAAAAGTACTGTGTGTCTACTGTACAGATACATACTCCCAACACAATTCTATAACCTGAGATAGGCCCCCGTGATTGAAATTTTTTCCTGTTATTGATCAGTTGTCTCGATGCTGACCCACTGGGCCTCCAGCCAATGAAGAATAATTTCATTTTAACTACTACTGACTAGGCACGGACTCAACTCGATATATTTGACCAAGAAGGGGAAGGGCATCTTCACTCACTGACTTCCTAATCTAATAAGGAAGGTTTTAAACCAGACTCAAAGTAGAAGGCCAAAAAACCAACCAATCAACCAAACAGAAAAAGATGAAGTATAAAAGAAGGTAACTTTAACTGAGGTTTAGATGTTTGGAGGAAGGAAACTAACAATTTCAGCAAGGTCACAGAAGTGACAAGAGGAAAATCAGTGAGAAAATATGCTCAATATTTTAGATAGCTATTCACAAATGAAAGGAGTATAGGGAATAAATGGGAAGAACTAGAAGCATTTGTGCACAAACTAAATTATAACTTGAATAGCATCCCTGAGATGTGCTGGGATAAGTCTCATGACTGGAATACTGGTATAGTGGGGCACAGCCTGTTCAGGAAGAACAGGCTTAGTAAAAAGGGAAGGAGGTGGAAGACAAACCAGTTGGAAGTCCGTGGAAAAATATTTAAAAAAACCCTGAGGGTGACATTTTGATAGGGGCCTACTACAGATCACAAATCTGGAGCAGGTGGTGGGAGAAAGGAGTCATTTCTAAACAGAAGATTTGGAAGTTGTGTGTGTGGGGGAGGGTGTCTTTACTTGGACATCTCTTGGAAAAAGTAATATGACAACATACATAATTTCCATTAAGTTCTTGGAATGTACTGACAACTTTTTGTTCCAGAAAGTAACAGCAGCAGCCAGGGGGATATTCATTTAGACTTGATTCTGATGAACAGGGAGGAACTGGTACCAAATCTGAAGATGACAGACAATTTGAGTGAAAGCGATCATGAAACCAATTTCATGATTCCAAAGAAAGGAAGGAAAGAGAGCAGTAGAATAAAACTCTTAAGTCATTGGGATTTCTCCCCTTTCTTTACAGACACAGTCAGAGAAGTTCTCATACTTTCTATGTATTTTATGACATTTTCCTCAACAAGTGTTTTTTTCTAATATTATATAGACAAAGACTGTAGCTTTTACATCTCTATGCCTCTTTTACCTCTGCTGCTGTATTTTCTGTCTTCTAGTTTGCTGAACAGTAGCTGGAGCTTTGGCTCTCTCAGGAGGTTCTAGCTCTATACTAATCTGCTCAGCATCAACTGAAATCTAGAGTAGAATAAAAGAAAACACTAAGTACATATGAGCAACAAATATCTATCCACCTACCCAAGTATTTATCTGGCCTCAGTTATCATAATAGCTACGAATGCCTGTCTTACACACGTTTCTCATGTCAATTAAAACATAAGAACAGTTTTTATGTATTACAACAAACAAACTGATATTAAAGCAACAGATACTCAATTTATTTGGAGGACCATTTTTTGTTTTTCAATAAGTTACTTTTTGAAGATAAACATGAAGCACAGTGGAATGTTTCTCCTTCCTCTAAAGTTCATTACTACAACATAACAAATACATACAAACATGATACTTATTTTTGTAGGAAAAATATTTTAATTCATCTTTAATGCTTGCATGTTCAATTACATTATAATATGGTTTATCCAGCATGTGATGATTATCATTCTAAGAAATCTGCAAGCAATAAAAATTAAATTATTGACTGTAGTTTAACCTCAAGTCATCTTAACAATCCTTACTAGATTACAAAGTCCTAGCAGACTGCAACTTACCCCTTTAAAAACACTGCTAATCGTCTGGGCGCAAAGTGGATTTTTGCAATTTAATAGTAAATCAAACAGAATGGTCAATAGCTTCTGTTGCACCTTCCCATCTGGCAATGCAGCAAAGAATGGTTTAGTAATCTGCAAATTTAAAAAATAAATGCATTTTTAACGAAGCCCTAAAGAGGTACACTTTTTAATGGCAAAAGTGAAACATGAGAAAAATCTAAATTATCTATATGTATATGTAAGATTTCTGCACACAATGTGACATTTCTGCCCCTTTTGTGACTATAGCACAATATTTGAAAGACAAAGTGTTGATTTATATTCCAAGCAAAGATATTTCTCACTCATCTTAATTACATATTTTCTGTTTCTCAAAAAACAAAAATCGGATGGAAAGTCATTGCAGTAGCTTGGTGAGAAGTAAAGAAAATGGAGCAGCAACCACAGCCAGGAGCAACCCTGGATACTTCTCATTAAATAAACAAACAAAACAAAACAAACAACAAAACACACATACCCACAAAAAAGGAAACACGTTTTTACCTTTCAACATGTTAAAAACTAAAAGGCATCTGCTGTTTGGATAACTCTTCAAAAGAGCTAAACGGATCTGGGAAAAGTGGCACAAAGTTTCCTTCAGAATTTAGGGCCTTCTAATTTTGAAAGAGTCCTTTTAAATTCACTCATCAACATTCAGATCTTCTATTTGAAACAACATACATAAATCAATAACATGGAAAATTTTGTTCAGAAATACCTACCTGTCCAAGTGCTGTGATCTGGAAAGTAGGAATTCCTTTGTAAAGCTCCTTTGCGATATGCAGACTTTTGATGAACAAATCCAGACTTCGCTGATCCTTGCACAAGAGGGCAGCTGAATGTTCCGTGTATTTTCCAAGGATGAGATGCAGAAGAACAACTTCATCTTTCAGCATGTTCTCAGGTTCCTTTAGGACTTTCTCCAGCAATCTATCTATTGCAGGCAACAGGTAACACAGTATCTTCTACAAGTGAAGATTATTTACAAAAGGTTTTTTGTTTTTTTTAACAGCTGTTTTAACCAACTTTCAGAACAACAGTTTAATTTTTAATACAATATCAATCACCAACATCACAGTGTGCATTACTTTGTATTATACCTATATAATCAGGGCACGTCCTTATCTCCTGGATGCACCTTCTAACTTGAATGTGGCATTGCAGGGGACCTTGCCTATTAATACCCCTCCAGTAACAAGGAGCAAAGGAAAAGAGAGAAAGGCAGCTGGGGCACAGACAAGTTCAGGGGTTACATAATGTTGTAATAAGCCATAAATCCAGTCCCTGATTTTTAGTGTCTAGCAAAGTTATGAATGAATAATGCTAGACACAAAAAATCTTAGACTGAATAGAAAGACTGGAACTATGTAGTGCTGTTATAGCTGTGTTGGTGCCATGGTATTAGAGACACAAGGTGGGTGAGGTAGTATCTTTTAAGTGGTCCAACTTCTGCTGGTACAACAGAGAGAGAGGCTTTGAACGTACGTAGTGCTCTTTTTCTTCCAGACCTGAAGAAAAGATCTGAGAGAGCTTGAAATAAAATACAGCCGGTCTCCGAGTTGCGAACCGTTGACTTATGACCATTCGCAGTTACGACCAAAGCTGTCATAAATGGCGGACCCCGAGTTACAAACGCGATCTGCGCTTACGAACAGCGTGGTCACGTGTAACTCAATGGGGTCCATTGCTTGGTCCATAACTGGTTTGTAAGTCGAGAAAAGGCTGTATTTTCATCTCACCAACCTAATCTCTCTAATGTCCACCTAGAAGGACAAGGATCCAACACCACTGCATAAATCTGTGCTTGGTTTTTCAGAATATTTATGATTTATTACAGCTCCTAACAAACCAAAATTTCTTGCAACCATAGCAATCATCCAGATGCCATTTACAATCCTCTGAATATATCATCATCATATCCATCAACATACAATGAACTAATGCATGCATCAGCAGTACGGAGAAGTGAATTCTGAACAGACTGCTTAAAAAGGAGTAAAATAAACAAAAATAAATCTCATTCTAAAATACTGAATAAATGCACAGGCCATTTGTTATTACATGACAAACTGAATTTCCTAGTGAAATCTTTATAGAAAAATGTTCTTGAGACTTGATTCCAGAGTTTAAATTTGTCCAAGGACTTGAATGCAGTGTCCTACAATAGAAAAAGTTCATGGCTGGAGCATGGAAATGTTTGTGATAATTTTTTAATTATATTTTTCAGACATGTAATCTTTGCATAGCATAGTGCTTCACCCAAATATCTAGGAGTATCTCAAAGTTATTGGTGATGAAATGTAGAAAACTCAAAAGATGCAGTTTTAAGATACTTCCATCGTTTAAATGAGAAAACACAAATATACCTTACATTCTATCCATAAAACAAATTTAGAGAAACCAGAAAGCCAACACATACCTCACCATTAACCTGCTGAAGAATCTTCATCAAGCTTCTTGAAACATATGAAGGACAACCAGGGGCTCTTATACTGTCAAGTATGTGTTCCAAAGCTTCCGACAACCTTTTTTGTTGGGATTTCTGTTGACTTTGTGCTTGCAGCTCCTCAAATAAGCTTCCCAAATTCTAGTGTATTTTAAAAAAAAAAGTAAGTACCTGCCACAGAAGTCCCTTAAAAAAAATGAAATATTTTCAAGTGAATGCAATGTGAAGTAATTTTTTTCCTTTCTTAATTATTCTCCTTCAGTCAGAAATAAACACTCTTAGATGACAAATGCATAAACACTCCACATACAAATAATTTGTGTACTCTACAAACTGAAGTTTTTATTACTTTTATTAATCTATTGCTCTATACAAAAATCTAGCAAGTTCAAATGACATTAGCAACACAGTCCATTTGCTGCTTGAAAGAATAATGCATAATCAACATGTTTTTTAAATTGTTGGGACTGTCTTTCTTTGCAATCCTTTACATCTTTTGGACTGTGGGAAGAGGCTTCAATGTCTACTTTTATCTTTACCAGCTTCTCTCTGGGGGAAAACAGATAAGTTCTTATTCCTTATTCTTCCAACCAAGAGTAACTTCTAGAGAAGGTAACAGTCTTTGGAGTGCCTTTTCTCTCCAATGGCCCAGCAGAAATTGCCTGGGATTTTGTGGGAAAATGATGCAGAGCTGTAACAACCCTATTTTTTCAATAATGCTAGTTTTCTGAGCAATGGCCTCATCCTGTCTTCCACATCTAGTGTTATTAGTAATTATTGTCCATGAAAGTGTAGCTATTTATTCAAAGAGAATCTCTTGAAAGGATCTTAAATTATTATGGTTTTTAAATACAAATTATCTGCAAATTACATAATTCTATAATAGCCACGCAGACTGATTTCCAAGTTGTATTTAATTTTTCTCAATATGAACAGTGGCTTAAACAAAATGCATTCAATCATCAAGTATTAAGTGAGCTCTAGGGATGTTAGCTATCGGTTAATTGAATAGTCAACTAACCACATGATTTCTTAGTGGTTAGTTGACTATTCTGTAGTCTTCAGGGGTGGGGCCAGCAGCCAATGTGCTCTGGCCCCACACTCCTGGGGAGCCCCCTGCTACCCTGCGTTGCTGCCTTTGTATTCGAAGCAGCAGTGCAGGGTGTCAGATGGGAGCTGGTCCGCAAGGAGAGCCAGTTTAAAAATCAGCTCCCCTAGCACACCATCTGCCTGCTTCCCCACGCTGCTGCCTCTGTATCAGAGGCAGCAGCCCCTGTCTGTGGGAGTCCTAGCTCCCCACTTACAGAGACTGCTGGGGGTGCGTGTGGGGGGGGGGAAGAGTGGGACAGCCACAAAGCAGCCCCTGTTCACGGGGAGAAGGGTCCCCCTCCCCCCCATGGATAGGGGCTGCTGCTGCAAAGCGGCCTCTTCCCGCAGTGGGCCCAGGCTCATCACAGACAGAGGCTGCTCCACAGGATGAAGAGCAGCCTGTGTCCATGGCGACGAGCCAGGGCCCGCCACTGGCAGGGCTGCTTTGCAGCAGTCTCCCCGCCCTCGCCCTCACTCCAGGCCTGCTGCCTCTGATGGATACAAAATTTGTATTTACATCTGCATTAGGATGTAAAATTTCGATTATTTGGCTAATCAGTCAGTGCAATTTCAATTATTCGTAAGGACTGTTGCTACACTTCAAAGGCGAAAGCACTGTGGGGAGCATGGGGCCAGTAGGGGACTCAAGCAGTCACCTGCTGGCTCCGTGCTCCCCGCAGCGTTTCAAAGTGGCAGCACCGCATGAGCCCGAGATCAACTAGGGTCAGCATTTGCTTATCAGATAGTTGACTAGTCGTTCACATCCCTAATCTGTATCCACAAAAAATGAGCTGCGGCTACCCATGTTCACAGCTGTGGAGTTGTACGGATCTACAAATACAGAATTTGGAATTCCAAGTAGGACCCTGAAAATTTACTTTGCCAATATGCTCCTCAACAAAAATGTTACCTGGGTCACATAGATGGGGTCATTTATGATCTCCTCTGCTTTTTGTACCAGATTATGAAGAATGGGATGAAATGGAGACTCCTTTATCCCACTCAGGGAATGAAGACAGTTAAGAGCAGCCCTTCGCACTTCACTCACAGGATTCCCCAAATTAATCAGCAAAGATATTACCACTAAAAATTAAAATAGAAAAAGTATGTTTAAAAAGGAGCAGTTGATAATAATGTAAAAATTCTATCTATAGCAGCATCAACAGATTCCTTTGCATTTGAAGGGTCTGCTTTTCCTTTTAGATCTTGAGGGATCTAACTATATTTAATATGAACCACATGTAATCCATCAATTTAATCACCAACGTGCTTATACTTTGTATTTTTTTTAAATGAAAAACTTCAGTAGTAAAAAACGTAAGCCTATACAACAGCCTTTTATTTTTTTAAATTTGTATTCCGTTCTACATAAAAAACATGGTGTGATTTCTCAGAGTCAAATTTCAAAAGCCCTTGGCTGTTGCACAATTGCATGCACATTCTATGCCAAAATAACATCTGGCTCTGTTATGGTTATGATTTGATAGAGACAAAACATCAGGAAATTCAAATGTACAGTTTTAACAAGAAATGTAGCATTCATAATGCAGAAAGAAAGAAACATTCATTTTCTTGTCATATGTTAGCACTTGTTCTAGAGCATAAATATTTTTAACAACACACGATTAGGCATATGGAAAGTTTATGGTTTTCCAGTACCTGGGGAGGAGGTCGACACCAGTTGTTTCTTCTTTTGGGCAGCCTGTGACATCAGCATTGCACACCCTATATACAAAGCTCGAGTCTGCAGCATTGCATTTACTGTGTAGTTTAGCTGATTTGAGAGATTATAGTTATAGGTCCATAAGACTGAAAAGAACTTGAACAGATCCTCTGAGTCTTCTAAATGTACCTTTAAAATAAGTGTTATATACATTTGTTACACTTCTCCTTCACATTATTTTATGCAACGTACCTTTTCTCTCGCTATTATAACTTAGTATGAAAAGGTATTTACAAAAACACCCACTTCATTTTGATTGATACTAAAAGTGCTGGGCATGATATAAAGTGAACATTAGAAATTGTATTTCTTGTTTAAGGATTCCATTCTTTTTCTGCCATCAATTAACCCCTGTCTGAGTGAAGCATCCTTTATGCCATCCTGAGAGCTTTCTATTGTTTTATTCAGCTGAAGACTTCTAGAGTTGAGACTTGTTTTTTTATGCTTTCAGAAACTATGGAATTCAATGTCATTTGATGCAAGGATTTCTCAAGTTCTTGTGCTTTTAATATAAACTGAAACAGTCTCTTTTAAATGACACAAATCAATGATCTGTTCTAACATACAATTATTATTTAATACAGGTTGAATCTCTCTAGTCTGAAAACATGCATTATCCAGAATGATTTTAGCTAGCTGGATGTCCACTTTTCATGGATGTGGCCATGTTTCCCACAGTCTCAAAGTTTGTTTACAGCCACCAGTCCTCACTCAGTGTTCAGTACTGTTATTTAGCTCTAATTTACCGCTACATGTCCTCTCTAACAGCCCAGTAAGCAGTCGAAGAGTTGGTAATGTTGCTAGACAATGGTCCCTGGGTCCGGAAAATTCTGTTTCAGAATCAGTCAGGTCCCAGGGGTCCCAGACTAGAGAGGTTCAACCTGCACTTGTACTGTGGTGCCCAAAGCTCCGAATCAGCTTTTAGGCAACACTGAGCTAAGTGCTGTACAAACACAGCCCTTACATCAAACAGCTTATTTGAGAGTAAAGTACTGCAAGACAATATGGCACCATCGTCTATGGCCGTGGTCCCCAACACGGTGCCAGCAGGCGCCATGGCGCCCGCGGGGGCATTTCCATGCGCCCGCCAGGTGCTCGGGGCTGGCCTGGCACCGGGCGCGCGGCGCTGGGTGGGGGGGAGCGCCGGCCCCGGGCGCTGGGCGGGGGGAGCGCAGGCCCAAGGGGGGGGGCGCTGGGCGGGGGGAGCGCCGGCCCCGGGCATACAGCTATGGGGGGGGGCGCCCCTGGGGCGCAAGTGTCCCCGCCCCCTGGCACCCGGCCGGCGAACGGCCACGCCCCCTGGCGCCCGACAACCTGGAAAGGTTGGGGACCACTGGTCTATGGTGCCACCATATAGTTTACCTATTACATAACAGAGATCACTACAAAAAGGTGTATGTAGAAGTACGGGGAAAGGGGAGGGCGGAAGGGTGGGGGACAGCTAAGGAAGCGGAGTCCCAGTGGAAAAGAGGAGCTGGACATGGGATGTCCTGGTAGGGAAGTAGACAGAAGATAGGGACAGTGAGGAAATGGGGGAGCCTGGGAAATTTGGTAGTGACCTCTACCTGCATCTACTAACACTGTCTGGCTTTTGCTCCACTTTTTGGGCAGTCTCAACCTGGCCTTTTCTTCCCAATCCTAGCACAACATCCTGGGCTCCCTCTACGCTGACTGGCCACTGAGCACACAGTCTGAGCTTGGTTGCTTACAGGAAACTCTGCAGCCAGGGAAGGATAGTGGCTCCCTGCACCGGCACTGGCACCCCACTCACACCATGCAGCCTGAGGCTGAGCCCGGGGCTGAGAGAGGTCTAGGCATCTATGGTCCCAGCTTTGGCCCACTCCACGCTCTTGCCCATGAGGAGAGGGAGCACCCCTAACCAAGGCCATACGTTGCACAGGAATACAGTACTTACAAACAAAACTGGATGGGAAGAGGCGCCCTACTCAGTAGCAGCTCATTTTCTCTCCTCTTCTGCAAATGTTACATGCATTCTTAGCATGTTGTATGGAAAACCAAAAAGTTAATATAACCCATTAAATCTAGTTAGCTAGAGTGGACATAGTTAAGCATGTCTACTTTTCTCTTATTATCTAGAGCAGGTCCGCTTTGCAGTATTAAACATTTCCTCATTCCGGCAATCATAGTTGCTATAAAAACACTCTGAATTGTACTATTCAATATTTAGTCTGAAGAGTATATTCAGGAAGAGTAAAGGACTTCGAGCAACCCACCACCTTTTATAGAAATGCATTGCTTCCTCAGTGCTCCAACAGGCTTCCTTTCTCTCTCAAGTACTCCATGAAGCAAATCAATATGTAAGCAAGAGATCCCATGGAACAGTTCTCAGGTTTTTTTTTTTTTTTAAAGATTACACAGGGATTCAAAATATGTTATTGAAGAAATAATTCACAATATTCATTAAGCACAAACTTGCAAACAAACAATACCTTGAATAAAAGGCTGAGCAGCGCTCTGAACTGAAGAGCATCAGCTCCCTCACTGGCTCTACAGACAGTGATGTCAAACAGCCCCAACAGCAGGTGTAAATAGTCTCTGCTCTTGTCATTCATACTTTCAGGATTCCACCAGGTTTCATCTATAGGCACATGAAGGGTGGAAAAAAAAACCAAAAACTATGTAAGTACATTCAAGGTATGTCCACACAAGGACCCAAAGCATGGCCATGGCCAGCACAGGTCTGCTGACTCAGGCTTACAGAGCTTGGGCTGTGGGACATAAAAAATCGCAATGTTCACATTTGGGCTTAGGATGCAGCCTGAGGTCTTGAAGCCAACTCCTTTGCAGGGTCGCAAAGTCCAATCTCCAGCTGAAAGCTCAAATGTATGTACTATGTTGCTCTGCAACTGAAGCCCAAGCCCCCAACTTAGCCATAATGCTGACAATCCCCTCAACAGCTTTACAGCTGAAGAAATGGGGCTGTTTTCAAGTCTAGAGAAAGGAAATGTTTATACATCTATGTAAAAATAAAACAAAGTTTATGTTTCTAAGAAAAAATTTTATCTGGGAAAAAATGAATGTTTTTCTTCCTTACTTCACATGGTCTCTGAAGGTTTGCCATCTGAGTTCTGAAGCTTACCTTTCAGACACAATACAGGAGGCTTCAGACCACTAACAAAGCCTTTCAACAGAAGCACAAGCATGGCTGAATCTTCTGCATCAACAGCCTGGCCACTGTTGAGCTTTTCTATGTATTTAGTCAACAGCTCAACTGACACCAAGCCCCCAGGCACTGACTCGGTAAGCCATTTTGCAGGAATCATCTGAAAATGAAAGCAAACGTAAATGGACACCCATACAACTCCATAGGTTATTATGAAATGACCTGTGTGTATCTATCCTTTTTTCATGCTCATACTTACTGTAGCACTTATGTACAGCATTTGATATTTTCAGAGCATTACAGAAATTAACTACTTAGAGCACAGAAAACAAACCAACAGGTTTTTGCATTTGGAGTCACAATTCTGTTTGATACAACCAAATCAACCAGAAGTTACATTAAAATAGCATCAAGTGCCACCATTAGAATTCTGATAACAGTCTCTTCTGTGATTCAATACTATTTCCAAGAACACACAAATAAACATAGGAATCCACTCCTAAGAAGTTACCTGTAATTAAATGTCTTTAGGGAAATAAAATCATGTACTAATTTGTATAACACTTAAAAAAAGGGAAGGAGAATTCCTTCATACCGCAGCAGGTAATGAGGCATGCCAGAAGCTTGCACTGATTGTTTGGCTAGCCAAACAAAAGATTATTGGCAGCAGTTAAAATGCCCAAAAACTGTAAAAGAACAAGTCACAAGATTATCTTCGCTACATAAAGTTTACTAGTACTTTGTTTTCCAATGGCAAAATTTCATGCCTGTTAAAAGGAGTATTGCCATAAAAGATTTCTGGCTGAAAATCTGATACCTTCTATTGGAAAATCTGCATATACTATTACTACAGTTACAAGCAGTACACAGTTATACCAATAAAAAGAACAAATTTCTCCTTTTAGAAGTTATGTGCAATTAATAGCAGCTTTTTCTCTATTTGCTTACTCTGTACTCAGCCAATTTCTCCAAATACTCATATGCACAACAAATATCATGTACTGGAGTAGTCCCATTTAGTTCAATGGGACTTACTTGAGCATGGAATGTTTATAGCAGTGTAACAAAGTAATTAAGGAGTTGATGAGAAGTAATTAATAGAAAAATACTAAGAACACTACATTTTAATAGGATACGCAATTGTAAAGCTCAATTCCTTAATTCTATCTGTGCATACACTTCAATGACTACAAAAAGAAACTCTGAAGTCTTAATACTTTAAGAAAATGTTGACAAGTATATTTTTAAGAACAGAAACAAGATTTTTCTGTACATCCCAAAGTTGCTGATCTTGCAACTCCACTTATGAAAGAGACCTCACACACACAAAAAGTATGATCTCCAAAATTACTTAATGCTTACCTCTGCAGAATGACTGCCTTCAAGTTTTCTAATTTTTCCTTCCAGAAGACTGAAGACTCTGAGAGCCAATGACCAATAGCTTTCTTCCGTTTGTGAATTACAACAACACTGGACAAGCACAAAGCTGATAACATGAGCAGTTACTTTCTGTCTCACACTATCAGATTCATTTTCAGCTATGTGGATCAGACCTTCCACCTATTAGAACAAAACACAAACATCCATGGCAGCATAAGAGACTTTTTATGTCCTTGTTCTGGATCTAAAACAGTGGAAAGGTATGTGACTAGAAGTCTGGGAGAGTGAAGTCCTGTATTTCCATCAATGTCCCAGCACAGACAGTAGAAGTAGAATAGAGTTCTGTCTCTATAGCCAATTCAGTCCTTTTCTTCTCTTCCACCATGGATACTAATCCATATAGAAAATACTATCGCAATAAGCTATGCCAACATTTGTCCATTGACATCTCTCTGTCCAAACTGTGCAGAGACTTTCAAACTCATTATATATTTATTTTCTGATTGGCTTAGGGGCACAGAATGCTCACAAAGTAGTTTAGCTATGGTTACACTAATAAGGCACCTATAGGAGTACATTAATGTGTTGTATAGAAGGCTTTTCTTGTCATGAGAGAGTTAATAGGTGTTTAATGTATTATTACATAAGGGACTCTGCCATAAATATATTGTACCAGAAGCTGGATAATGCTGAAAAATGTAGCAAACTGCGTATTTCAAGTTCTAACAAATCTCATTCAGTCTGCCATAGCAATTATCTGTAAATAAGTCTGGGCTACCATTAAAATGAATACATTTTAAATTGTGCACCTACCATCTGTAATGTTAAGTCAGGATTCCCTGAAGTTATGTTATCAGAAAACAGCAGAATCATTTTCTGGTTGGCCTCACCAGCCAAATCTACCGACTTACAGGATTTTATCACTTTTTCAAAAGCTATAACCATAAAACAGAAAAGGTGAATAAATTAATCACAAGTGAAAATACTGACAAGCTTGATGATGTTTAGAAATATTTTGACACTGTAAGTAATTTTCTTATCACTAATGTTCTTGCTTTTCTCTACTAAGCACTCAAACTATTGTTGCTTTCTATGAGCCCTCTCTTGTGTCTGAATCAGAAGAGCTTATTTTAAGAACATACTATTGTTTCAAAAAAAGAATCCCACTACTCAACATGTCACACTCACTGTTTTACTGTTTAATCTATCGTTGAGAGTTCTCTTTAAGTTCAACTGGAATTTTGCCACATTAAAGTCCAGATGACTTGGCCTCAAAATGGCAAACCGACATCCCAAGAATAGACTCCTCATATCAGTTACAGTTAACACCACTGAACAACAAAAACACATTTCGTAGCAACATGCTTCTCTAAATTTGACTAAACCCCCCCACAAGAGTTTGATGTATGATTAAACAACTACTTTCCAAGGCATTTAGGCACACATTATGGATGGCAACTTCTTAGTGGTGGACCAGAGATCTCTACTGTCTTATATGAGCATCAAATTCTCATGTTCAATAATTTTTCTTTTCTCAAACCAATTGTTTTCAATAGCCTACCTTCTGGCCAGCCCTTCAATAAAGGATGTAGGGAGCAGAAGCCAGACTGTGATAGAGAAACTGCTATTTTCCATTCTGCAGATTTTGAATTATTATTAATGACGACCATAAATGGTAGCAACTGAATTACTACTTGATTTAATAGCTCTTCCTTCTCACTCAGAATTTCTTCTTTGAATAAGATGTTTATTGCTCCCTCCAGAGCCTTATGCCTAAAACGGGGGGAAAAAAAAGCTGAAGCACCACCACTTGATTCCATCATCACCACAACCCGACAACAGCCCCTCAACCAAAGCTCCAGCCATTAATATTAAAAGCTGGGGTAAGAGAAAGGAAAATACAAGCACATACCACTTCCCATCCTTTGAAAGATCAACTCTTTGAAAGAGAGTCAACAGACTTGAAACAATTATTTCTGTACTCATTTGTCCCTTGAAAACCTACAAATCAACAAATGCAAAAGTGAAATGATCAACCTACAAAACTATAATGGCAAGTGCATAACTGATCCTATTAAGTACAAAAATGAAACACTGCTGAGTGAACTTCTATTGATCAGGTAGCATGATTATTATTAAGGAAAAAGATAAATATAGTAACTTCTTATATCCACTGGGTTTGCTAGATCCATGAAGAATATGGTCTGAACGCATATTTGAGTGGGGAAAATTTTTTTCTCCCCCAAGACTTAGTATTGTCTGATACAGAAATATTAGGCAGGACTTGAATAAGTATGGCTACAATCAACTTCATTAAAAAAGTAACAATGCATACTTATCGGCATCATGATAGAAAATGAATATTGACAAACATCTTGCCCCCAAAAATGAGCTACAGATGTTATGGCAGTGGGCCAAATGCTCCTTATTTATTTCTAGAAAAGGGACAGAGCAGCTTGTAGGATGAGCAGAACTCTGCATCAGGAACAATTCTGAAATAAAATAGGTCTTAGTGACTAGATCCAGGCTGTATCCTGGGTTTAATCTTTTCTCTGACTGGTTGTAACTGCCTCAAGAGAGAAAAATTGTAAATTAAGCAGCAGTCAGGTAGATTTTTGCTTCTTTGTCCCATTCAAGAATAAAGGCTATGCACACATCCTCCTCACCAATGCCAGAGGTGAGCGGAGAGGATGACAATGCACAGCATTAATTTCAGACTGCTTCTGAATATAGAGAAATAGTAACATCTTACTTGACATACCAAGAAATACTGACTTACCTCCAAGGCACCGAGAGCAGTCATAACAACCTCCAGATTGTCATCCTTAAGTCGTGCAAAAATGGCTTCTTCTATGAAGGTCTTGTCAAAGCCCTCCTGTACAAAAAGAGAAAAGCCGCTAAGGACCATTAGTTTCCAAAGCCTTCTTGGCAGCGTAACTGACATGACATATGAACTACAACACAGGAGAACAGAAACCTCAGCTAGGGAGAAGCCAACTGCCAATATCAATGGAAGAAATAAACACCAAGTCACTCCGCGGAGGGACTACAAACAGCTTCATAAACAAGAATTAATCCGAGATTCTGGATGACAGAATCCAAGTTTAAAGAAATAGTTAAGTGAACTGATTGAAAACAACATTAAAGATATGTGACTGTCATATTTTAAATGGGATGTTTGTCTTGTCTTCCGAAGATCTTTTTATAGAAATTTGAAGACAACAGACATCAATTAAGTTCTGTCCATGAGAGACTTAGAGGTACTCACTTTTGATGATGCAATGATCTCCTTCAAATGCTGAACAGCCAAGATCCTGACTGCTGGCTGTGGATGATTCAGGCTGAGCACCAGAGAAGTATCCGAGTCTGCCAGAAACTGAAGTGCACATTACAGTTACTTAATACATATTGAAAATTATTGAATTATAGTATACGTATTAATCATAAAGTAAGAAAAAATATGGTAACTATAAATCCAGAATAGAAATTGTATAATTCAAATTGTAAAATGTCACCTTCAGAATAATACAATTGCCCTATATATGCACTTAGTGCATTTCCTAAATTATACCCTAAGGGTACATCTGCACTGCAAGGTTTTTGCACAAGAAATCTTTTGCGGAAGAGTTCTTGCACAAAAACCTCTTGCGCAAAAGCGTGTCCACACCTCAAAGCACATCACTTTTGCACAAGAGCATCCACACTGCATGGACGCTGTTGCGCAAGAAAGCTCTGATGGCCACCCCACCTGTGCTTTTTCAGATAGGCTCTTTTTGCGCAAGAATCCTCTGTGGAGCATCCACACATGCCTTTTTTGCACAAGAGCTGTAGCGCAAAAAGGAGTTATGCCTCGTAGAAGGCGTTATACCTACACCACAAAAAGCCCTCTGTTCTGTCAACTAACTGTAGATTTTCTTGAGCAAAACTGCGCTTGAAATGTGGATGATGCGCAGGTTTTTGCACAAAAACAGATGTTTTTTCATAACCAGAGCTTGACAAATCATTGAATCTACTCGCCCATGGCAAATAGATTTTAGCTGGTCACCCCGTTTGCTGGCGGCGCGCACATGCGCAATGCGGGTCTTGCACATGCACAGTGCATGGCTGGCAAGCAGATTTCGCCGCTGTTTGTCAAGCCCTGATTATAACAACCTTGTGACCAAAGATCATGACCAAAGCAGCACAATATAAGCTAATGCTTATTTATTCAAGTTGCTTTTTACGTTTGTAGACATCAGTTTTGATCAAGTACAAATCACAGAAATCAGTGACAAGAGAAAAAAGGAAGGATGGGAAGGAAGTAAAATACTGCTGACTTTGAGGCAGCATACCAGCAGTGATTTACATCCATAAATTATGCTTTTACCTACCTGATATTTACTGCCACTCACAGAGAGAGAGATAAATTGGTGGAAAAGATCTTGCTCCCTCTGATTTGCAACGTCTTGCAAATGGTCTTCCAGCACCATGTCTAGGGCTTTAGGATATCTGCCAACAACCAAATGAAACAGGTTCTATACAGAATTACCACAGAAGTTATGCACCAATTAAAACAGAAATACATGCAGAGGACACAGAATTTTAGAATGCTTGTTTGAACCACAAGACTGGAGGGAACTCCAAAAAGTCTTCTACTCCAGTCGCTTGCACTCAAAGCAGGACTAAGTATAACCTAGACCATCTCTGTTTGGAGATTTTTCAAAGCACGTTAAACAATGACAGATTCCACAACCTGCCAAGGCAATTTATTCCAGTGTTTTAATCAAGCTTTTCCCTAACATTCAACCTAAAATCTTCCTTCTTGCATTTAAGCCTACTGTTTCTTGTCCTACCCCCAGAAATTAAGAACAAATTTTCTCCCTCCTACTCTGATCATATTTTCTAGACTTAATTTTTATTGCTTTCCTCTGGACTCTCTCCAATTTATGCCCAACTATCCTGAAATGTGGCACAGAGACCTGGCATAATACTCCAGTTGAGGCCTAATCAGTGCCCTCTGGAGCAGAATTACTTCTTGTGTCTTGCTTACAGTATTTCTGCTTCTACACCCCAGAATGATGGTAATTTGTTTTTTGTTTCTCTTTGGTAACAGCGTTACATTGTTGACTCATTTAGCATGTGGCCCATTATGAACCCCAAATCCCTTTCTGCAGTTCTCTTTCCTAGGCAGTCATTTCCTATTTTAAATATGGACAAATGGTCCCCTTGTAAATGGAGCACTTAGCATTTGTCCTTTCTGCAGCTTGTCCATATAACATTCCATTTTAATCCTATGTTTCAAAGCACTTGCAACCCTTCCCAACTTGGTATCAACCACAATCTTCATAAGTGTACTTCCTATGCCATTATCTAAACCAGTGGTCCCCAACGTGGTGCCCATGGGCGCCATGTTGCCTGCCGGGCCATTTCCGTGTGCCCACTGAGTGATTGGGGCTGGCCCTGAGCGCGCGGCGTATGGGCATCCCCGCTCCTGGGCACACGGCCCAGCAGCGGCGCCAGCCTCAGGCGCGCGGCATATGGGCGTCCCCGCCCTTGGGTGCGTGGCACAGGAGCAGCGCTGGCGCCAGCCCCGGAGTGTAACATATGGGTGGCCCCGCTCCCCGGTGCCCAGTGAGTGAGTGGCCCCACCCCCAGGTGCCCAGCAGCCCCAAAAAATTGGGAACCACTGATCTAAACCATGGGCGAAAATATTCATCAGAACGGATCCCTGCTGGAGCCCACTTGATATGCCCTTCAAACTTAACTGTGAAACAATGATAAATACTCCCTGTGTATGGTTTCCAAACCAGTTACACACCCATTTTTCAATGCACACTAAGGTATATTTCCCTAGTCATATACACAGTAGTCCAATGTCTCTGACTAACGCTGAAACACTGGCTGTTCCCTCTGGGCGGTGCTGTTGCCACGGAGGGAGGCAACAGCGCCGCCCAGAGGGAACAGCCAGGGGCAGGGCAAGGACGAGCGTGCATCTCTGACATCAGGAACGGGTGAGGATTCAAAAGAAGGAAAGCAGAGCAGACACAGAGGATGTGGAAGAGACAGAGGAGAACAGAGGAGGCGGAGGACAGCGAGAGAGAGAGAGAGAGAGAGAGAGAGAGATGGAGAGAGAGGCAGAAGGCGGAGGAGAGCTGAGAGAGAGAGAAGGGGAGGCAGTAGGAGGAGGAGAGAAAGAGGAGCCGATTGCACCGCTTGCGCCCGTGCAGCGAGCTGGCTGACCAGCGCAGACGTCAGCAGAGCACCATGCGAGAGGTGAAGGGGGGCAGGGCGGTGATGTACACATCCATGGGGCAGGACCTGGAAAAGCGTGCATCCCCGATGGAGACAGAAGAGAGTGGAGAGACAGTGAGAGGCAGGAGGGGGAGAAGAGAGAGAGAGAGACTGAGAGAGAGGCAGAAGAGAGCTGAGAGGGGGGGGGAGAGGCAGTAGGAGAAAGAGAGAGAGAGAGACACACGGAGCAGGAGACCGGAGGCTCAGGAGAGAAGACCGACATGGAGGAGAGACCTGAAAATCTCTTCTTATGATGGGCTAATTGGCTAGTTTATAAGATTGTGCAATACAGTATCAAAAGCCTTACTAAAATCAAGCTATACTATATCTAGCCCTTGGCCCCTGTCCACAAAGCTTGGTACTCTGTCAAAAATGCTATTAGATTGGTTTAACATGATTTCTTTTTAACAAATCCATGCTGTTACTTGTCTTCTTATCTTTTAGGTGTTTGAAAACAGGTCACTTCATTATCTGTTCATTACATTTCCAGATACTGAAGTTAACCGATCTGCAATCCTCTACGATTGTCCTTACTGACCCTTTTCATGGATGGGGATTATTTCTGCTCCTTTTCCAATCCTCTGAAATCTCCCTCATCTTCTATGACTTTTTTAATAGAATCACAAATGGCTCAGATATCTCTTCAGTCAACTCCTTGAGTATTCTAGTATGTATTTCATCTGGCCCTGATGTCCTGAAAGGCATCTAACTTGTCTAGGTAATCTTAACTTGTTCTTTCCCCTATTTTAGCTTCTGATCTTACCTCATTTTCACTGCCATTTACACAAAGTCCCCAACTTACAAACAACTGTCTTCCAAAAGTTCGTTTGTAAGTCAGTTGTTTGGAACTCAGAAGGCATTTTCCCATAGAAACAATTTTATGTATGCTATCTAGGCCCCCAAACTGTCCCACAAATGCTAATAAGCCATAATGTAGCTGAGATTCTTCTATTTTTCTTTAAAAATATAGAGTAATAGTTTTTTACTTAAACTTGAATGCTGGTGCTTAAGGAAAGGCAGGTTTAGTTATAGGAGGTAAACAGAGATTCTTAAGGGGACTTCTGGGCATCCCCCTTTATTGTGCTGTTTTGCCTCTTCCTATTCCTTAGAATCATGACTACTACTCTTTCATAATCATTTTCACCCAAGCTTCCTTCCACTTTCAAATTCTCAACAAACTCCTCCCTATTTCTCAAAAATCAAACCTATAACAGCCTCTTCCCTTAGTAGCTTTCTCTACCTTCTAAAATAAATAAAAACAAAAAACAAAACAAAAACACAGTCTCCAATATATTCCAAGAACTTTGTGTGCCCTTTTAGGTTATTTTACCAACAGATGTCTTGGTACAGTAAACTTCTGATAATCCGGCACCTTTAGGACCCAGGGGGTGCCGGATTATCAGATATGCCGGACTATTAGAAGGGGGGGCTATGAGGGGTCTGGAGTAGGGTGGGAGGGGATGCCACCCCAGACCCCTCATAGCCCCCCCCTTACGATAGTCCGGCTCTGCCCCAGGCGTCCCTGATTCAGCCGCTGCTGGTCAGTTTCAGCAGCAGCTGAATCGGGGATGCCTGCAATAGAGCAGCTGGGGTGCTGCCGGGTTGGTCCCGCAGCGCCGAGGGGCGGCGCTACAGCACCAACCCAGCAGCACTCCCACTGCTCTTGGGGACGCCTGGGACAGAGCAGCTGGGGTACTGCCCGGTTGGTCCCGTAGCGCCGCCCCTCGGCGCTGCGGGACCAACCCAGCAGCACCCCAGCTGCTCTGCTCCCGGCTTCCCCAATTCAGCTGCTGGTCAGTTTCAGCAGCAGCTGAATGTGGGAAGCCTGTCCGGCTGCCCCAGCACTTCCGGGTTCCTGATGGTGCCGGACCATCAGGAGTACCGGAGCATTGGATGCCGGACTAATGGAGTTCTACTGTAGTTGAAGTTCACCATCACCACCTAGTGCTATGCTTTGGATGATTGTTACTTGTTTTTTTGTTTGTTTGTTTTTAAAAAGCCTGATCCAATAAATTATAGCAAGTAATTCTGAAGTATTTTCATAAAACAGGTCAATAATAAGCAGACCATGATTGTAAATTATGAATAGAGAAGGCTCAGTATAATTTAGGAACACAAGGGGAGGCTAGCAGCTGAGGTGATGGGGAATGCCCCAGGATTTGGCTTTAGTACCATAAAGACTTTGCTTCTACAAATCCCTCAACATATCTAAGTAACAAGTATGAAGACACAATTAAGATAAAGGTGCCCTAGGTCAACACTATATGAACACATATAACTAAAATGAATATAAAGATTCACAAGTGATGTAACATACTTTCATACTGCACAGAAGGCACAGGAAATAAAAAGTAACTTACTTTCTTTCAAGAAGTCTGACAAGGGGAAGAAGTTGTTTATTGAGCACAGTCAATTTGGTGGAATCAGAATCATTCTCCACACCATAGGAAATAAATCCTTCAAGAAATTTACTAAAACAACAAACACAAATGCAACAGACATATCAACAAAACAAGACTAATCATCAGTATTAGAGGCAAAAACGATAGTTTGTCTCAGAAGTAGCAGTGTTAACTAGTATCTAAAAAATCCCAACGAGAAATCCTGTGGCACCTCTTAGACCAACAGGATAACAATGGCCATACTGGGTCAGACCAACGGTCCATCTAGTCCAGTATCCTGTCTGACAACAGTGGCCATCACCAGATGCTCCAAAGGGAGGGACCCCAACAGGTAATCCTCACGTGATCCCTCCCGTCACCCATAACATTTAATCATTGTGATAGTTTGTGTGGTTCACGTATTTATGACTACAGCTTCTCTTTTGAGTTGAAATTTCAGCCCCCCCCCCCAATTTTTCTTTATAAGGCTCCAATCTGGCAAAGATTCATCCATGGTTTAAATTCTGCTTAAGTAAGTAATCCTAGTGAAGGTAAAAACTCTATGTTTAGGCACCAATAGATTTTCAGGATGAAGTTAGGATCAGGACCATGAATGTGGGGGCAATAAACGTGACACAAAGACTGTCACAAATTATGCCTATTGCAGCTAAAATTAACATACAGTGTGGAAAATAATCAAAATTAACTCACATGGCCAATAAGCGATCTAAATCCTTTTCCAGGGCTATATTTGTAAGTATGGCTTCTAGATGACTTGTAAATATTTGGTTATCTGCCACTTCAGATTCCTCATGACTCTCTTAATAAGAAACACATCATTAGACAATTTTGAAAGAAAGATGAAAAGTTGTTTAAATAAACTTTCTACACTTATTACACAACCACCCATGAAAGAAAACAAACAGCAAGAAGTCTAGTGGACTAAGCACATAACTAGGAGAAAGGAACATTCCCCATCTGTAACACTAAACTGCTGTATGCCTTTGATCAAGCCTAGTATCCACATGCAGTATCCTACTTCCCCCACCTGTAAAACCAAGTCCATTAAGCTTATTTATTTCACATAAATGATATGATTAAATGTTATGAGTTGCTCAGTATTACTGCTATGTGCCTGGAGTAAAAATGAGGGATGTGAAGGACTAGTCGCCTTCCCGTTCCCCGCTTTGCTGCCTCTATCAGAAAGAGGTAGCAGGGGAGGGCAGAAGAGGGGAGAGAGGAGACCAAGAGGGTACTTAAAGGCAGTGCCACGTGGAGCCTGGGGCTAGACCAAAAGCTGCCGCTTTTAACCGCCGCCGCGGGAGTCTAGCATCAGGAGGGAGCCCATAGCTGACCCCGGGCTCCACATGGCACTTTCACCTTTCAAGTGTAGCAACAGCCCTAGGGCTGTTTCTTCACTTCAAAGGTGAAGAAACAGCCCTAGGGCTGTTTCTTCACTTCAAAGGTGAAGACGCCATATCGACTATTCGATTAGTCAATTACCCGCAATTTAACATCCCTAGCAATGTTATATCTAGTCTATCAAATGATGTTCTACGTGTAGCGCTTGACAAGTCAAGGATCTTCATAAGGTTACACTAGTTCTCACTAGATCATCTATTCTTGAAATCGGCTTCCGTACCTAATGACTGGAAGGTAACCAACATGACACCAATATTTAAAAAGGGCTCTAGAGGTGATCCTGGCAATTACAGACCAGTAAGTCTAACTTCAGCACCGGGCAAATTAGTCGAAACAATAGTAAAGAATAAAATTGTGAGGCATGTAGAAGAACATAATTTGTTGGACAAAAGTCAACATGGTTTGTGTAAAGAAAAATCATGTCTTAATAATCTATTAGGGTATGTGTACATTACCACCCTAGTTCGAACTACGGTGGTAATGTAGGTAACAAATGAAGCCCGGGATTTGAATTTCCCAGGCTTGATTTGCATGTTGCCGGGCTCCGCCATTTTTAAATGTCCGCTAGTTCGGACTCCGTGCCCACGGCTACATGCGGCACGGACTAGGTAGTTCAGACTAGGCTTCCTATTCCGAACTACCGTTACTCCTCGTGGAACGGTAACGAAGAAGCCTAATCCGAACTACCTAGTTCTCTGAGGCACCTGGTGCTGGCCACTGTCGGCAGACAGGCTACTAGGCTAGATGGACCTTTGGTCTGACCCAGTACGGCCATTCTTATGCTTTCACTGGAGCACTGCAAATGAATATCTAGGCACCTAGCATAGCAACCGAACTATTCCACAAACCTAACAGAAAGTAGACCATGAGCAGTTCCCCTCACTCTGGAGCAGTCTATCAGGAACAATGAAAACTAGTTCTAGCAAAGCTGCTACAACAGTCTACTCAGAAAATGTATACATGCACATGCAGACATACCAGTACCGCAGTCAATAATGGAACAAACGAGGTGCGGCAGCAGGTAACGCAGAAGGGGGGTGATATCGTAGACAGCTGAAATGCCATGCAGAATAGTAACCAGGTCTGGAACGTTACATAGGTAACGAAATGGCCTGCACAAAGGAGAACACGAGAAGACCGAATATCACTCTGGGTTATAGCTCAGCCATCACTTTCTATTATATAGAAATTTCTACTGTTTGTATTATACCATCAAGTGGCTTAGCCTCAGTTTAAAAAATATAAAAAGGGATTACTGGGTTCTTTGGCGAAGTGTAGTACACATATTCCTGCTCATCCAGAAATATAATTTATGTCAACATGTGCCGACAGTGTCCGTCTGCTATGTACATTGGACAAACGTCTCAGACACTTTGCCAAAGAATCAATGCCCACAAAACGGATGTCAGACAGTATCACAAAGAAAAAACAGTTGCTTGCCATTTCAACCAGAAAGGGCACTGTCTCAATGACTTGATTACCTGCATATTGCTTCAAAGACATTTTAACACCAGACTTGAAAGAGAAACCTCTGAACTGTCATTCATGCTTAAATTTGACACTTTACACCGGGGTCTTAACAAAGACACTAATTATCTTACCTATTACAAAGATAGCTTCCCCAATTATCACCTCAAATATCATTAGCTCACAGACATTTACCTCCCCCCCACATCCCTCCCCTGTTCTGAAATTTGATTTGTCCTTTTTGTGTAGGTTCACTTTTTTTCATTGTATCCCTTTGGTATATATGGTCATGCCTATTTTCTTCCACAATTTGATCTGAGGAAGCAGGTCTGGACCACGAAATCTCATCACCTAATAAACCTTCTCTTTAGTCTTTAAAGTGCTACATAGTCCTGTTTTTTGTTTCAGCTATACTAGACTGACATGGCTACATCTCTATTATTTCTCCTCTCTTTGTATTCACACCTCCAGATCAGCTACTAGAAGTGGGCCTCATCCTCCCTGATTGGATTCACCTCGTTATCTCTAGCCTGATTCTGGACTGCATATTTATACCAGCCTCTGGAAATTTTCACTACATGCATCTGACGAAATGGGTCTTTGCCACGAAAGCTTATGTTCCTCCACTTCTGTTAGTCTGTAAGGTGCCACAGGAATCCTCTCCACTTTTGCAGATTCAGACTAACACGGCTACCCCTCTGATACATGCCTTGGGGGCTATATCTGAGGAACAGCTGGACAAAAAGACCACAAACTTGTACCACTAACTTGATCCTTGACCCTGCTTATGAAGCACAGCAATCTTCATCTTGATTATGCAGGTAAATTTCAGAGCATTTTGAAATACTATTATACAGGACGGCAGTTGCAACTACAGTGGTGTGACCACCCTACGGTAATGACAGAATCCTTTTGAAGATGGAAACTAATATGAAGATATTTAGGACCTAGCTATGTCCTATTGGTGAACTCATACATACTTACTTTTTCCCAAGGCACTCTCCCTTTTGGTTCTGTAGAAGAACGAGCAGGCAGGAGAGCCCTTCCCTGGCTAGAGAAGGGGTTTTGGTCAAATTCTTGCTGATCTGTAACGTCAGGGACTGCACCAAGGAGGTCTCCATTGTCACTTTCATTGCCAACTGGCAAATGATCATGTAGGTTGCAGCTTTGTAATCCACTAGAGAGGATTTTAAACCCTACCAAGAGGGAAAGAATTGAAAAGTGCATTTCTGCCACGTGTAAGTTTAAAAACAGTTGGTCTAAATAATGGTACAGGATACTTTTTGACCAACATTCATGCATCTGCATTATCCCCATTTCATCATGTTTATGCTTTAGGCTATGTTTAGACTATATTCCTCTTTCGAAAGGGGAATGTAGTATAGACGTGCCCTTATTGAGCTAGTTAAACCTCAACTCTAAATGGAGAAAAAGACGACATGCTCATTAACACTGACATTCCCTTATGCTGCACAATCAGTTATAAGGCACCATTTTATCACCCTTAGCCATAATAATATGAAGACGACAATTTTGGTTGTGTACATGTCTCTCAAGGTCTTCTCATAGCAATACACTATGGTTATCCACACTCCCTTAGCCTCAATGTGCCATATTATATCAAGTGTATCAGACTGAAGCAAAGCAGACCCAGTTTCCTAGGCAGCCTAACAATAGCATTCCTGGTCAAATTTTGGTCCGCCACATAGGATCATGAAGACAAGACATATTGTACATTTTTAATAGTTAGCAGAAGCAGCAAAAGGAAGACAGAAAAGTGAGGTGGGCTCTGTTTATCTAGTCCCTCTTCTAATTTATTCAAGGGTGAAAATCCCTCTTGGTTCTAGTTACAAAATAAGCCATGTCATATCATGCAAAAGAATGAAATACTGGGTACCTTTTGTATATAAGGCAGCAGTTTGGAGACTATAGTATCTGTTATCTTCTCTACAGCCCCAAGAGCAGACACAATGGTGGAGGCATAAAAAGTAAACAGGACTCTCAACTGAGAAACGCTGTCACGATGTACAGAAAAGGTCTAGAATAAAGGAGAAATACTTAACCATTAGTAATTAATAGTATTTACTGGAGATATAAAATCTCGGTTAAAAAGTTAACTAGTTAGACAGAATGTTAAACATTTAGTTTGACTGGTTAATCGGGATCTCACAGCATGCTGGGCCACTCCAGCCTGCCGGGCCACTCCAGCCTGCCCACGGTGAGATGGGCCTGGCCAGCCTGAAGCAGACCCCCACCCACAGCATGGTGGAACCAGCCAGCCTGGGGCTGCCCCCCTGCCCACGTAACTGGGGCTGCCAGTTAACCAGTTATGGGTAAACATCCGTAATAGGTATTCAAGTATTGAAGATAAAATATATATTTAAGGCCTCATATTAAGAGTTCTTGTTACTACGTAGATTCTGTTTACTATCACTTCTGATGTTAACAACATTTTGCCAGCACCAGTCCTGTCCCACTGACTTTAATGTTAATGAGAGCTAGATATTGGCAATGGCATACCACTGACTGCACTATTTTGGAATAAAGACCTGACCACTGGCAGGTTTGAAGAGCTACAGCTATGGAAGGAAAAGAAGGGACATGCCTTTCCTAGCCGCAACTCTGCAAGCGTGCCTATAGCTGGTGTTTGGCACATCGCAGGCCTTTGTTTCCTGGCTGCATCCTGATAAAGCTGCTTTGCCACTTATTTGGCAACTTCTGGATAATAGCAATTTTGTCAAGGACTGAGAAGTTCCTAAAAAGTGGAATCCACTGTTTGTACATTTTGCTTATTTTGGGATGTTCCAGAAGTTTAAGAAACTGTAACAGCTACATCCATCATTTTTAATACCCCATTTTTTGGTTGAGATTTTTGGCCAAATGATTGATTCTACCATCCTGAGATCAATGGGTCTAATACACAATTTAAAACTATTGTTAATATTTTAAAGCACACACTTAAAATAGCCATGAAAACTATAAGAAGAGGTTCCCAAGTTCAAAAATTATCTACCAATAAGGGGCAGGAATTAGATGGCTTTTTTTTCCCCAACTAAAAGCAACTCAGTTTTCTCCATAACCATTACAGTAAACATATTTTGGAGCTATTCTAGGACACCAGCCAATTTCCTGCATAAAACACCCAAAACATCTTTGCCCCTACTTTTTCCAGCGCCCTCTCCTCCCATTGTATACAAAGCACTGCACAGTTGGCTAACTTCATTTTGTCTCTCCCACTTGGGATTCTTCTGGTGCTTCAGATACTGGCCACCTCTAGAAGCAAAATATCAGAGAGGAAGGACCAGTGGCCTAGGGATGTGAATGTGTACTCATGTACACATTTCTCATCGGTTAACATGCATGGTTACATGCAGGCTTCCCCATGCACTGCTGCCTCTCTATCAGAGGCAGCAAAGCATGTAATGGCTCCTATAGAGCTGCTTCCTCCCACTTTGTAAACATGTAACCATTGAAATTTTCAGTGGTTACACATTTACACAAATAAATGCATTTTAACATCCCAACAATGGTCTGATCCAATCTTCAAAATTCTGTTCCCAATGACAACATTATACTCATTCGCTTGGGGAAGCGCACGCTGCGCATGCGCAGACCGCGCTGCACGGCCCCGCCAGCTTAAAATCTTTAATCATTTGTCGAGCCCTGCTCATTCATGCTAGGTTCTGTGTAAATCAGTGAGCTCAAAAACAGATTATCAGCCTGCTTCTATGTACTGAGAATGTTTAGTGATACAAGATAAAAAATGAGCACGAACAGCACACTATAACACAAATACATAAGAGGGAGGGGAATGAGAGATAGACAGAACTTGAACAATTTAACAACCTTTACAGATTTTGTCACCAGACTGCAAATGAAATCCATGAAACCCAGGTCTTTGTAGCAGTGTGTAATCAAAGCACCTCTAGCAAGGGGGACTCCTGGTTTCTGTCCATGATAAAAAACAAAGAAAAGAGATTTTTAAATTTTAATAAAATTAGAATATTCTCAAGTAAAATCAAATACAAATACACACACAAGCTTCAGTCACCTCTCCAAACTTCCAAACTAGACTGATCACAGATATCCTGATGTAAATTAAAATAAGCAGTAATGTCCTTGCATTGAACTTCATTTCTTCCCCTTCATTTTATAAAGTTATATCTACTAGTAATTGATATTTTTACATATATCTTTCCAATTTGACTGCCAACATGCTGCACAATAAAAAGCAGATTTTTCCCTTTGTCAAACCAATCACTACAATAAATTTTCCTTTAAAAAGAGAGATCAGGAACAATATGGGAACACTGGAACCTCGAGCCAGCAACCGAATCTTTTAGCCAAGACCCACATCCATGGGGCTGCCAACGGTGGTAGGAAAATTTGTCAACAGATACAATATCAAAACCAGGACCTTAATAGTATGATTTCTCAGCCAGACATCACCTGAACTGTATCCTGTAACTACTTACCGTAATCGGATGCAACCAATTCCATTTATGAGTTGGGTCTCCAATTTTTAACAGCTGAATAACTCTCACAAACAATTTAGTCTCATGGTATGGTAACACACAACCAACCAAACTGTCCTGGTTGTAAAGATGGATATGAAACCTAAGAAAAAAAAGCCAATACAATCAGAAATTTCATAGTATGAGGTCCATACGTATTATTCTCACAACACAGGTTTAAAATAAAAACCTGAAACATAGAATGCCATGTTGAATCAGGCCTGAGTCCATCTAGCCCTCTACACAGTCTCCAACAGCATTCAGCACCATACTTAGATGAAGCAGCAAGAGATCCTGCAACCAGCAGTTATGGAATAACCTGATCGAAGAAATGTTCTACCTTAACTAGTTCAAGGGAAACAAATGTCTCATTTCCACAAATTTTAAAATCAGTGAGAATCATTATGATCATCTAGTTTGATCTTCGGCATAACACAGACCAGCGCAATTCTGCAACCCAATGGAAGCACGTGTAACAGTCATTCACACTTTAGAGGTATGAAATACTTTCCACTTTCTTAAGGTGTAACTATTTTATGTAAATAAGGACATCATAATATATGTGGTCCATTTTCTCTTCCACTCTTTTTAGTATCTTAGAATTCAAAAATAATTAACACATACTAAAATATTACACTATAGACTAGATCATATTGCTCAGAGTTCACTTAGATTAAAAATACAGCAATTTGACATAACACTCCAAATAAATGCCTCAATGTCCTGCAGCTGACAAAAAGTTTGTGCCCAACTTGTTAAGTCTTTAAGGCGCCACAGGACTCCTAGTTTTTTTTAGAATGCCACAGAATCTTCAATGGCTACAAAGAGAATACAGACCCTTGTTATGTTCTCCTGCAACTGACCCATACAGGAATTGGCAAGGAACTAAACTTATCTTGCCTAATAAAGAGGAAGGATTGAGTTGGCAGTGCTAGGATTTAAGTCTCAGTTCAAGGAATCGAGGGCCAAATCATACCCAAACTAGGCTTACAGAAAAAAACCTTGTGTCATAAATTTATCTGTAGACGTGCATGTGATTTATTTACCTATGAATTAGCCACTCAAGGCACTTTTGTGCTGGTTTAAGCATGAAGTAAGGAGACAAATGAATCAGAAATGATGAAATATTCTCATCCAATTGTTCATTTACTGCTTTAGTCTGAACACTGCGCTCCAGGCCCTTTGACGCGAGACTGAACAAAGTGGAATGAAACATCTCAAAGGAAGGATCAATCCCCATCAGCTCTTCCAGGCCAGTGCAACCTATGAGAAATATGTGAAAATGGTTTAACACAGCAGTTCTCTACCTCAAAAATTTTTCTCCTTCCCATCCAAGAATCATCACAAATAATCTGAAATATTTCCTTCTGCACTCCTTCACAGAACGAGTCATACAAACTGAACTATTATGTTACAACTCCCCCTCCCCCTTCCAAAGTATATTTTGCCATATTAGAGATAGCCATAACAATTCAAACAGGCAATCATTCTTTACTAGAGATCTGGGCACAGTACTCAACACCAAGAACTTCAGAACTCTAATCCCTGTTCTGATAGTAGTGTCACCTGTGAATCTGGACATGTCATACCCTCCCTCTGTCTCAGTTTCTTCAACAATAAATCCAATATTTATGGCTCCTGCGTCACAGGAGCGTTAAAAGGTGCACAATACCATAACTATAGTAAGAAATATTATGTACTACGTATAGAACATACAGCAGAAAAACCAATACAAAATTTTCTATAGATGACTGGTAAACATATCTAACAGCAGAGCTTTGCTGCATTTAGACAGTTTTTAAGTTGGAGAAGAAAAAGCATTACTTTTCACTAATAAAGCATAAAAAATGAAAGGGAAAACCTTTAAGAACTAACCTACAATACATTATTTTCTGATGTATGAAATATATAGTCACGAAAGATGCAAAGCACAGCATATATAGCAAATACATTGGTTTTATCTTTTACAGCACAGTAAAAATCATGAGAACTATTTCATTACTGTAAAACAGGATTGTAAATAGTACACACTGGCTATGTCTACACTGGCACGATTTTCCGGAAATGCTTTTAACAGAAAAGTTTTCCGTTAAAAGCATTTTCGGAAAAATCGCGTCTAGATTGGCAGGATGCTTTTCCGCAAAAACACTTTTTGCGGAAAAGCGTCCGTGGCCAGTCTAGACGCGGTTTTCCGCAAAAAAGCCCTGATCGCCATTTTCGCGATTGGGGCTTTTTTTGCGGAAAACAGTACTATGCTGTCTACACTGGCCCTTTTGCGCAAAAGTCTTTTGGAAAAAGACTTTTGCCTGAACAGGAGCAGCATAGTATGATTTTACATGAGATCGTCAGTGCTTTTCCGGAAATTCAAGCGGCCAGTGTAGACAGCTGGCAAGTTTTTCCGCAAAATCAGATGATTTGGTGGAAAAACTTGCCAGTCTAGACACAGCCACTACGTCTGAAGACCCCAGTGTATAAGTAAAGAAAGGAAACCAAAGCAGGGAAGAGGGAACAAGGTTGGGGGCAGGGAGTTCCCTACACCAGCCAAGGAGGGAAGCCTCCATCCCATTCTCCCTCCGGGCTGACCGCAGGGTAGCTGGGCTGGAGCAAAGAGAAGCGGCTGCCCGGTCAGCTGGCCATGGCGCTCAGCCAAAGTGCACCATGCTCCACATGGGCTGGTGCAGAGGGGAAGCTGCCTGGCCAGCTCGCCATGACACTCAGCCACGGTGCCCCACGCTCCACGTGGGCAGGCACAGAGGAGAAGCCACCTGGTCAGCTGGAGCACGGGGAAGCCTCTTTCAGCTGAAAGCCACAGCCAGCTGGCCGGGGTGTTTCAGCCCTCCCGACCTCCCAGCTCCCACTAGTGTTGTTGCTCGGTGAGTAGCTACTCCTCAAATGAGGAAATCAAATTTAAATGTACTGAGCAGATGCGCAGTTCAGAGAGGGCTCAAGAGTGACTCAGAGCCCTTGAGATCGACCGGTAAATCGCTATCTACCGGTCGGCGACCACGGGTCTAGGTGGTGGCTGGCTTGGGGAGTCTACCTCAGTTCCTTGTGTCGGAGGCCCAGAAACTTTCCTCTCCCCCACCCACACACACACTGCTCAGGGCCTGGCAAATTATGTCACCAGCTCTGAATACAGGGATTCCCTTGGTGCTTAAATATAAAGCTAACAGGCACCTTAGACATATCTATGGTACATTTTATTTATGGAGAGAGAGAGAGAGAGAATAAAAAGGGCACCATTACATTAAAATGAGGACAGTGCATCCCAATGTCTCTGATAATTATTGATGTTGTACACACATTTGTATTTTAAGAAGTTTTACTCTCCTATATTCCAATGGGAAAGACTTATGCAAGCAGAGTGACTATAAAATGGAAAAAAAGAAACTACTAAACTTGAAGTGGCCTCAAAGGCACAAAGAGGAAAACAGAATTCCCCCCCAAATCACTTTGTCATTTTCTGATAGACATGTGGATTTTAACCTGTTGGTGCCCCTACAGTAACACTTACCTATTGCAAAGAAGGTGTCTCGGTCAATATTAGCAGCTTCCTTGCAATCAAACAGCAAGGATGCTGCTTCACTTCGAGACAGAAGGCTGGGATCATTCTGAGGGAGAGCGAGCCGTTTCAGCTGGTGGGCGAGGGATGTCATAGTTGAAATATTTCTGCGGCGGGGGGAAAAAACAAACAAACTTTAAACAACGCACCCCCACACAAATAAAGCAACCCTGGATCAAACGGCCTTTTGCCCAGTTGTCACCCAAGCCAGAGGTTACAGAACTCAATGCAGCCAGCGACACGGCCCTGCCGGGGGCAGCAAGGCGAGAAATGGGCGCGTGCGGGGACACAGGGGGGTGCCACGGGGGGGGGGGGATGCCAAGTCCTTGCGCGTTCACACGGCGGCGCGCCCGGCGACTCCCTAACAATCTGTCCCCCCCCGGGTGCCCTGCCGGGGTCTCCGGGCGCAGCCCAGGCACGCGGGGACTGGAGGGGGCGGGTCCCTACCGAGCCCCCGCCGCCGCACGCGGCTTGCAACGCAGCAGAGACGCGAGGCGAGCGGTCCCCGCGGCCACGTGCGTAAAGAGACTTCACCCTTGACCCGGAAGTGATGGGCTGAAACGACCGGGGGGGAAAAAAAACCCACAACCGGGCATCCCCGCCTGTTCATGGACTGAGCATGCGCGCCCCAGAATAACACGCTCGGGGCGGGGCGAGCGGAAGCGCTCGGGTTGCCTGTGGAAGCAGGCGCGCGTCCCTGCTCCCTCTCCGTGGCTGTGGGGGGCGCGCGCCCCCTAGCGGCGGGAGGCGCTGCGGCCCTGCAGCAAACTCGCGGGGGCGGGCCAATAAGCGCGTCGCTCTCCTTAGCGGGGAGCGTGTCCCTGGCTCTGTGCCGGGGCGGGCGGGGCTGCTCTGGGCCTCCTGAGTGCTGGCGCGGGGCCCCCGCTCATGCCAATGGCGTCGGGGGTTCTGCGCATGCAGCCAGTGGTTCTACAGCGCGGGCCCCGGCCTCTTGCAGGTGGGCCGCAGGCCTGGGGTTCCCCACAGAGAGGAGCTGACACTGACATGCCAATCTACCCCCCCCCCCCACTGTGATTGTCACACCAGTGCCAGCATCCCACTACTGGTCTATTTGAAAGCCCACTTCTAAAAGCCCCTCCCCCAGCCTTGCGGGAGGGGTGACTGGACCTGGGGTGCAACTAATTCGGTGGGACAAATGATCAAAAAAACAGGGTCAAGGGTTGTGGGTACTGGGAGTGGCAGAGCCCTGAGACTCGGGGGGCGCTACCGCTCCCCTTCCCCACAACTGGGAGACAGCAGCGCAGCCAGGAGCCTTTCCCTGCCCTGCCCATTGGCCAGAATCACTGCCAATGGGAGCTGTGGGGGTGGTGCCTGGGAGCAGCAGGGGGCATGGATCCAGGTAACTGCCTCCCCCCCATTCTCCTCATGCTTAGACCCTGCATTCCTACTCTCCTCACGCCTCCTCCTGGTTCTGTCCCCTACCTCCCATCCTTAGCCCACTCCTACACCCTACCTCTTGGCCAAACACTGCCTCCCACCTCCTCCTGCACCCATTTTGTCATCAAACCTCCTCCTGCACCCATTTTGTCAACGAAAAAGGGATGTAGTCTAGACGTAGCCCCTGGGTTTATATGGTTAATGGCATGTATGGTGCTTGTTCTGGCATATTAGATGATATGCTCTGATGCAAATCAAAATACCACTTTCACATTTTTCTGCATAGCTTACTGTTATGTACATATTTTTCCTCTACAGGGGTCCTGCAAACCTCTTTTACTAAAAATAGTTTAACTCTTTGTATTCTTAATAAAGCTATGTTTTAAACTTGCATATTATTTGAAGTGTATACTTTTTGAAAAAAAGACAGTTCTGTTTTAAAAGGTACTTATCAGTTTACCATGGACCTACCATTTAAATCAATTATTTATTAACAATATGGTTATTTCAAATATTCTTGCTTGGAAAAGGCAAATGGGAAGTGCTCTGTTACAGATTATGAAAGTTGTACAGGTTTCTCATGTACCTCTAGAAAAATGCCTTATTGAGCCTGTAGTCTCTGATGTTTTCTTTTATTAATTCTGAACTCTTGCTGCTTCCAGTTTATCTCAAGAACTCCCAGATGGAATTAATTAGGTGTACTTTAAAGAGGAGCTGACTGAGCCTTTCCCCCTGTGGGGATATGGAGGTGTTGTTGATCATAGGGAATGCTAGAGAAATATACAAATGTAGGGACAATGGGGAAAGTTGTCTGGATTTGTAATTCCCTAACAGTAAAGCTTAATATAAACAGAGATGTTTCTCAGCTTGTATTATTTGTATTAAACTAGGACTCCTGAGAAAAACTTGAATTTCAGAGGGCCTTTTTTCATGTTTAAGCCTGGGCCTTCTGTGATCTGTCTCTTCTAGTTGCTCATACTTTGCTGCTAATACATAGCCCTAATATTGGTTATGGTGAAGTTATCATGCCCCAGATTAAGCCTGTAACTACTGTGTTTTAGCACATATAACCCGCGGGTTATACAAATTTTTACAAACCCTGCAACGCCCCCGTGGGGTATACATGTCTGCGGGGCATGCAAGTTTATTTTTACTTGCCTGTGATGCGCTCTCTGTTCCCCCCTTCTGGAGGAGGGTGGGTTGCGCCTGGCTGCAGCTGCGTGGAACCTGGGAATGAGTGCGGCTTCCCTCCTGCAGGCCAGCCAGCTTGCCTGCGCTGCGCTCTCTGTTCCCCCCTCCCGGAGGCTGCGGCTGGTATGTGCAATTACCAGGTACCTTAAAGTAGCATATATAACCCATGGGCTATACAGGTGCGTGGGTTATCTAAGACTTTTTTTCTTTACATTCAGGAAAAACCACGGGTTATACACGAATGCGGGTTATATACGTTAATTTACGGTAGTTACTGTTAATCACTTTTGAAGACTGAAATAAATCAGCTAATAAGCCATTTTTTAATTCTAAGTTTGGGGTAAAACAATTCTTTATATTTTAAAATCTTTGTGCTTTTTGTGATTTCATAATTAGAAAACGGCTCGCTTTAAGTATCTGTTGGGGTATGTAAAAATGAATAGGTCTGAAATGGCTCTATATTAGTTGTTCAGGAGTTCAGCCACAATAGGTATTACCCTTGGACATGCTGTTTCCCTTCATTTTTGCATCCTAGAAAAATAGATAAGCATGCAGCTTTATTTTTTATGTGTCTTGATTATCCTCATTGGCTCTGCATAACATCTTCAGGGTCAAATTCCTTGTAATCTCTGTAACCTGTTAGTGTGTAGTATAGGAAACTGTTGATTCAATTAGAAATTATATAAATAGTAATTAGGGGTGAGTATAATTGTATTAATTATTTGCTAATTACTATTCATTTTATGGGAGTAAATATTACTAAATAAGGTTTTAGGAAAAGTAGTGATGACATGTGAATTAACATACTAAAATAGATAAAAGCATCTGACTAAAGCCAATTTGTTGCCTCTTAGATGTTGTGTTGTATGTCCAAGGTAAAAGTGCATAGGCAATAAAGCAGTTCTGTGTACCCCATCCACTCTTGTGTCGCCTGTTTCTTCTCTAACAGTATCTGTATTTGTGACTAACTTCGTCCCCTGTGAGAACTAATACACAGGCCATGTCTGACAAGATTTCTTTAAGAGATGCAAAATCTGGAAATGTTTGATTTCCTTCATATTTGGATATGCTTGATTATTGCTGAAGGACATGTAACAGTGTCCTTATTCATACAGATCCCATTTCTCCCCAAACACTTCACCAACTGTATTGACTTTCAAACTATAGAAAGGGAGTCTGTTCATCTGGAGCTGAAATGCAGTCACTTCTGGGGTAGTATGCAACAGCTGTTTTAGAACATGCAATGACCGTGCATGGCAACAAAAAAGAAGAATCTGTGAATATGTATTCTGCTAAAACTGCAGAGGGTAAGTAAGTAAACAGGAAGTAACTCTCCAAATTAGAATTTGGTCAGGATATTGGTGATATGTAGCCCACACTGATGAAATGGGTCAGAAGTTTTTAGATTGCTTTAATTAAGTAGATTAATTTTGTGTTTCTTCTGCATCAGCAATATCCCAAAATATCAGATTATTTTGGAGCACTAACACAGTGCTGACATAGAAGGAATCATCCTTACCACTTACTGTATCCCTTACATCTATTGTGTCCAGCTTGTTCTGAAGCAGTAGCAACTATAGTGGTTACTGCTATAGTGAATTAGCCATGCTCAACTGGCCAAATTGCCACTAGTGGCTAGCATATTGGACACCTCAGCATTATATGTTCCATGAAGTTTCCAAGGCCATTGGTTACTGAAAATGACCATGCATAGTGTCTGAAATTTGACGCATCACAAGGAAATTATAAGGTCTTAAAGTCTCTTTAAGACATGTAAAAGGGACTGTAACCTCTTTAGTATCTATTATGTTCTAAATTTTTGTGGTTACTAAAATATGAAGAATTTTTTAGAAAAGCAAGAAGTTCATGTTTGCATTCATTTGTGCATGTTTGCATTCATTTGTGTCTTATTGGTATGACTGAGTAGTAAGTCAATCCATGTCCTTCGGTAGTTGATGTATCTGGTAAATTTCTTGCAAGATAGGGTCAACATCTAGTTGAAGGATGTATTTTGTTTTGCCACACATTGTGTTATGTATGAGTGTCTAAAATATTAATGATCTGTTTTTGTAGTCGAGTAAGTATAGATTAATGGCAGATTTATTTTTCTTAGCTGGTATACATCTCTCTTGTTTCCTGGAAACTAGTCAAGATGCCACTTGTGGTCACTGAAACAACATATAAATTACAGCAATTAAAGGTAAAGAAGTAAAGAATGTAAGTTTGCTTTTTATTATATGTCTTCTGTAGTATAACATCTCAGGTTTCTAGGGTTTTTTCTGCCCTCTGCACCCAAAGCCACCTTTCTCTCCCACCAGTAATCCAGCCAACCATGTGTCGTGTTCACAACATATGGTTTAGCAGCAGATCTCTTATGGTACAACTGTCCATTCCTAGGGCACAGCTGTTTGAGCTTCTATTTACTATTCAGCTTGCCAGTTGCTAGATATTTTGAAGGGTTAGGGTGAACTTCAGTTCTTTCCATGAAAGAAAAATACTGTTCTCTATATAAGTGCTAAATATAAATAATGATCCTTTTTGTCAGACTGCTTGTCCAAGTTATTACCATTTCTCATTCCTTCAACTGCCGTTGTCATTTAGACTTTTCCATAACTGGTCAGCAGAGAGTTTGAGCTAGAAGTGCAGCATAGGTGATACTACCTGCCCCCAACATATTTCATTGTTGAAGGTTCCTACAGTTTCTTTTTGAGCAGCAAAGGACAGAGGAATGTATCTATTGTTTGCCCCACTGAAGAGTTATTAACTAGGGCCCTACCAAATTCATGGCCATGAAACATGCATCTTGGACTGTGAAAGCATGTCTTTTTGTGTGCCTTTAGCCTACATTATACACATTTGACAGTCCTGGGAGTCCTGACCCTAAAGGTGGTTGTGTGTAGGAGGTCACAGTATTGCTGGCCTTACTGTTACACTGCCTTTAGAGCTGGGAAGATGTAAGGTGGCAGCTGTTAGCCAGGTTCCCAACACTAAAGATAGCACCTTGCCAGCAGCAGGCAGAAGTAAGGTTGGCAATACTATCCCATATCATCCTTACTCCAGCACGATTGCTGGCAGTGGCTCTACCTTCTGAAGTGGGCTCCTGATCAGCAGCCCAGTGCTCTCTGGCTGCCCAACTCAGAAGGCAGCAGCCTCACAAAAGCAAAAATAGCCAATACACAGACCCTGTACGATAATCTTGCAACTCCCCACTACTCCTTTTTGGGTCGGAACCCCAACAATTATACCACCATAACATTTCAGATTTAAATATTTGACAGAATGAAAATTACTGTTTTTAAAATCCTATGACAGTGAAATTGACCAAAGTAGACCATGAATTAGGTAGAACTTTAGTTATAACAGTCTGACTATGTCCCAGTCTCTGCCCAGCCAGTCCCATACTCCTTGTCCCAGAAAGTCTGATGCTTTTCCTCTCTACTTTTGGATCAGGCAACTTTGTGATTGATGATTGGGCTGAGTGGCGGTGTCATTAAGAACAGAAAATAGACACTGCTTTCCCCAAAGTTTAGGGGACTCAGCATGGCTTGTAGTGGTCTAAAGCTTGCAGTTGCAGGGAAAGTTCCACTCAGCCCTCAATAGCTGGAAGATGCTCAATGCAAACAACTTAGAGGGAATTTAGTAAGTCTCTGTTGAGCATGTGTGAACTTTGATTCCACTTACCCCCAACGACTCATAACTTGGCCAAATTTGGACAGTTTTCACAGAGAAAATAGAAGGCACATCTGTGACAAAAAAGCACCCCTCTTCCAGGTTTAAAGTTTCTGCTACAAACAATGAGTCTCCAGAGGTTGTCAAAGAGAATTTACCAAATTTTTTAACATGGGCAAAAGAGCATATCTTTTACTAGCCTCATTCTTGAAATGGCTAAACTGTTCTGGGTGAAATTTTGTGGGGGGGAAAATGAGACTGAGGGAGACATCCAGCATAAAATTTCAGCTCATCTGCTTAAAGTTTAGTGAAGTCATAAGCTATTGAAAACAAGGCCTTTTTTATGGTAAATATTGAGCAACTTTCATAAAGAGAAGAGAAAAGAGATGACAGAGAGAGGACATAACAGCTTTTAAGAACCTAAATGGGTGTTATAAAGAGAAGGGAGAAAAATTATTCTCCTTGACTTCTAATGATAGGATAAGAAGAAACAGGCTTAAATTACAGCAAGGGTACATTTAAACTATGCTGTATTTTTGAAAGAGGATATGCAAGTGGGACTTAATGGCCTCCTGAGGTCCCTTCCAGTTCTAGTATTCTATGATTCCATGATAATATGTCACACTATCTGGTGTACTTAGAATAATTAAGATGTTTATTTCCTTTCAACCAATATGTTGTAGGGGAAAGCAGTAGTTACAGATGTACTCTCTATTGCTCTTTCCAAAATATTGGCTAGTATCTTTAGCTTTGCTTGATGTGTAAACTTTGCAGATAAACTTCATGTAATAAGCCAGTTATTCTTCAAGCATGTATCTACCATATCTGGAAGAATGGCAACTTGCCAGTAAGGTGACAAAGGTGAGAGGGGATGGAGAAATTTAGTCTTCTGGTATTTCAAAACATGGAACAAGAAGCTGAAGCTATTTGTCCAGCTGCAAACCTATCACAGAGAGTAGAAAACAAAACAAAACAAATTCAGTCAGTCCTGCAACCTTTGTTTACACAAATAGTTCCACTGACTGTGTTAGTAAGGGATTACCCATATGAGATAGGGTTGCAGATTCAGACTTCCATGGCAAGATTTTCAAGAATGACTGAATTCTGTGTGCCCCAAATTTTGGGTGCTCAGCTTCACTCCTAAACCTAGTATGATGTTCAGAAAGTATAAAGTTCACATCCTGTGCGCATCTGCGATGTCTCAGATTACACACCCAGAGTTACCAGTTAATTCTGAATATCTTTGCCTAAGGGTTTTTATTTTTAGGAATTGTCCACAATGCAAATATAACAGATTAACCACAAATATAGGAATTCAGTTAAACATATATTACATACTAAATAAAATATACTTTTGTATTAGTTTGTCCTATTTGTGCAATTTTCCCCTATACTTTATTGATTTTAAATATTAGCAGTAAGACAATTAACATAGAAACAAAGTCTATATTTTGTGATAGATCGTTTCCAATATACTGTATATAGTCCTTCATATATTCTAGCACATGTTATGATCCCTTTCCCACTGTTCACACATTGGCTCACTTTTGAAAAGACTACACAAACAAACAAAAAACCATGGAAAGGCCCACAGAAGACTAAATTTAAAGTTAATATCTTTTTTTGGGATTAAAATTCTCCTGAGAGCTATGATATTCCTGTTTGTAAGATTTGCATTCATGTATAATTTATATCTGGCCTTGGAAGAACCCATACTTGATTCATGCAAAATTTAAACCAGGGGTGGGGAACCTTTTTTGGGTTGGAGGCCGCTGGCCCACAGAAAAATTAGTCAGGGCCTATGCATAAGTGAGAAACAAAATGTTCCCTCATTGGCGTGGCCCCTGACTGATAAGTAGAAAGACATTCCCCACATTTCCCTAGCACACCAGAGGGTAGGGGAGTAGAGGCTTGTAGATTTTGTGTGCTTCTGTCCTGCAGTAGGATGGTGGCGGGAGGGAGGGGCTGGAGTGCCGGCATGGACTCACTAGTGTTGGGGGCCAGATCCAGGCAAGCTAGGGGCTGCATCCAACCCATGAGCCTGAGGTTCCCGACCCCAGCTTTAAACAAATATGCTCAGTGATCTGCATTTCCAAAATGCATTTCTTGATGGGAGCAAAATGATTCCTTTACTTCAGTAAGTAAAGATACGATGGTATGACCATAATTCCCCATCTCAGTTCAGAAATGAGTTCTGGAGTTTACTCACATTTATGTGAAGAGCCTGGAAGCTCTGGCGATAGGCTCATGATTGTCATGTTAAGGTAGACCCTGGGTCAACCATAGGAACTATTGTCCATTGGGATGTTAAGATCACCTGTCCTAAGACAAAATGTCTGGTCAGCTTCTGATACAAAATCTGAGGAGACGTGTGCACCACTCTCTTCCAAGTGTAATCCTGTGTTATGTCCCCCCAGATAAGAGACCAAATTCATGACTGGTGCAGCCTCTGTGCATTTACACTCGAGATGAATTTGATTCAAAGTGAACAAACCACTTCCTACAGCTGAAATTATCTACAAATAACATATTCTCCCTCCTCCTTTGACTTAAGATAAACCAAGTATCTGTTAAGAAAGAGAGAAGCCAATAAAGAACCAGGTGACAAGGCTTGGTTTTACAAGCAAAGTCATGAATGACTCCTGCATGAAAAAATTATAGTTGGGGATAGTGAATTCATTAGCTACCACTCTTGCAATAGACAGTAGGAAGGGCAATATGTTGCCCAGTGCTCCTGAGATGGGGACAAGAATAAGATAAATGTGGTACTGATAGGTGCTGGACAGACAGAGCCACCTCCTGACTCATCTTCCTTTGCTTATCAAAACAGGAATTGGAGAACTCGAGACCTGAGAAATTTTATCCCCCCATGTCACAGCAGTATTGCTTAGTTCTCTCCACTGACTATTAAAAGAATACAGCGGAATGTTCAAGCAAAGCTCTCCAAGACTGAATTCATCTTTGGACAACAGCAGCTTGTACTACATATGTGTTCCAAAGAGAAGATAAAACCTTATACCTCCAAATGCTTGATGATGATTCCAAGTCAACCCTCTGTAACTCATTTGACTTTCGTGGCATTTATCCAAGGTGAATTTGGCCCATTAACTGATCCTCACATCATCCCTGTGGAATATGTAAGAAGTAATCATATCCATTTTGGGTTTTCAAGGCAAGTGATCTTCTAATTTACTTCAGTGGGATTGCATTGGTTTAGATCAGAGATGTCATAACTTGGCGAAGGTCACTGAGGGATTCATTATATGAGCTGGGTATAGAACTCATTAGGTCTGATTTTCCTCCTATCCCACTTCTAACCTTTAGATCACACTGCAGTAATTCTAAATCCAACCCTACCTATAATTACCATCATAGTTAGTTATTGCTTGGGAATTCTGATTGTCAGCATTTATTGCCAATTTATTCTAGGTACAGCACAGTTTATGGAATTGTTCATGTCCTCGTTACCTGATACACATACCTGCTCTCCTTGTTCAATGATACCCCAAACCATGGCTCAACAGCATAGCACATCTTTGAGACTATTCCAAATAAATCAGGTATAACCCATAATATAGCTCAAAGATGGACTTTTAAAATCAGCTGACATTCCTGAATATTTTATAGGCCTATTACAGGTTTTAGCATTGCTCTAAAACTGTAATTTCTTCCTTATTTAAAATCTGTGTGAGCTGAGACTAAGCCAGCACGACTCAGGAACACAGCCAAAGTTCTGAGAACACATGTCTGTTCCTCTGAAAGTTTGTAATAGGCTATTTTATACCTCTGCTCCTGCCCCATGCATTCTCATCATTGAATCATTTTTAAAACCCTGGATCTGTCTGACCATTTTTTCCAATCTTATGCCAACACTATTTGTAGTTTCCCACCTGTCGTCATGTGTATTACATTGTAATGTCTGTCTAGTGCTGCTGTAGTTATAGTACTTTAACAGACTAGGTATGCTGTGTATAAATTACCATATAAATTTCCCAGCTTTGGTGTTATAATTCCAATACACGCAAAGACCCTTTGACTACCACTTCACGTCACTATGATGAGATACATCTGTAGTCACCCAGGTAGGACTATGGAACCAAGGTGTAATGGCCTCTCAAGGGTGGAATTTTAGAAGGGAGAAGAGAGAAGTTTAAGAGCTGAGGATTCCTCTGATTCATAAAAGTAACAATATTTGTCTAATCTCAGTTCTAAATTTCCAACATGTCCAATCACTGTTAAGGGGTTTGTACACCTTTATATTAAATCTTTCAACATTCACAGTGCAGTTTATTATTTTATTTTATAATGTGTTGCAGTAGTGCTTAGGCAAGTTACAAAACACAGAGTGAAAAGAAGTCTCTGCCCCAAATTTCTCACAATCTAAAAGGGCATGACAAAGAATAGAATACAAGAATAGCCATACTGTATCAGACCAAAGATCCATCTAGCTCAGTATCCTATCTTCCAATAGTGAATGCCAGATGCCCCAGAGGGAGTGAACAGGACAGGTAACTATCAAGTGAGCTATCCTTTGTTGCTCATTCCCAGCTTCTAGCAAACAGAGTCTAGGGACATCATCCTTGCCCATCCTGTCTAATAGCCATTGAAGTCCATAAACTTATCTCTGTTTTGAACCCTGGTACAGTCTTGGCCTTCACAACATCCTCTGGCAGAGAGTTCCACAGGTTGAGTATGTGTTGTGTGAAGAAATGCTTCTTTTGGATTGTTTTAAATCTGCTGCCTGTTGATTTCATTTGATGACCCCTTGTTTTTGCATTATGAGAAGTAGTAAATAATACTGAGAAGCGTTATTTACCCTGTCTAACAAATGAAGGAATGGAGGCACAGAGAGATCACTTATTGTAGTGGAAGCTGTTGGGCCAGTACCAAGCAAGCTCTTTTGAAATGTCACTCTAAGTGACCTGCTCAATGTCAGATAGGAAATCTGGCTATGCTTGAGACCACACAACCTTCCTTCTGCATTCAAGAAAGTTGGCAAAACTTGATTGCAGTCTCATCAGCATCTGCTTTGTACTCTTAAAGATGCTATTATGCTTTGGTAGTATTTGAATAGTTTATAAGTATTTCCTGCCACATTTCATCCATGGTTGTATTTCAGCATCAGACAAAATTATTCCTATATATCTATATATAGCTTGTAAACACTTTGGGATCCTTTGACAACATTGGTTGTTATGAACCAGACGTGTCTAATACTCAATATAGTTTTTTTTTACTTTGAAACATGTCTTAAGTATTATAACTCTTTCTAATAAGAATAATATGAGATTTTATATATCTCCTCACTGTGTTGAGAAATTACCAACACTTCTTTCAAAAATTATTTTCTCGACTTCAAAAGTTTTTCTATTAGACTTTTATAATCATGCTCTATTTCACTTTTTAAAGTCACACTGTCCCTAGTTAAAATAATAGTCAGTTTTTACATAACTAATAAAACTGTAACTTACTAAAACTGATTTCAGAAATAAGATATAGAGCCATACTCTGCAATGATCTCTGTAAGGGTATGTCTAGACTACATGCCTCTCCCGGCAGAGGCATGTACAGGCAGTCCCCAGGTTATGTACAAGATAGGGACTGTAGGTTTGTTCTTAAGTTGAATTTGTATGTAAGTCGGAACTGGCATCTAGATTCAGCCGCTGCTGAAACTGACCAGCGGCTGACTTCAGGAAGCCTGAGGCAGAGTTTCTCTGCCCCGGGCTTCCTGGAATCAGCCGCTGATCAGTTTCAACAGTGGCTGAATCTGGACGCTTGGAACAGAGCAGCTGGGGCGCTGCCGGGTAGGTCCCCGCAGCGCCGCACCTCGGTGCTGCGGGGACCTACCCGGCAGCACCCCAGCTGCTCTACCCCAGGTGTCCCCAAGTCAGCTGCTGCTGAAACTGATCAGCGGCTGATTCCAGGAAGCCCGGGGCAGAGCAACTCTGCCTCTGGCTTCCTGTAGTCAGCCACTGGTCAGTTTCAGCAGCGGCTGACTTGGGGACGCCTGGGGCAGAGCAGCTGGGGTGCTGCCGGGTAGGTCCAGTAGCGCCGCTCCTCAGCACTGGACCAACCCGGCAGCACCCCAGCTACTCTGCCCCAGGTGTCCTGCCCCAGGTGTCCTACCCCAGCCTCCGGTGTCCTGCCCGTCACGGCCTGGACGCAGATGCGGCAGCGCCGGGGCTGCGGCCGGAGGGCTGCCTCCCCCCAGAGGGCCGGGGATGGCGCAGCTCCATAGCGGGGTGCTGGAGCGTCCCCGTTACACTCCTCTTCAAGAGGTAGCAGCAAGATCAGTGGAAGAATTCTTCCCTCAAAACAGCAGTGCCTGTAGTGGGTCTTAGATTGCTCAATATAGTTAAGCTGACCTAACTTTAGGGTAGATTAGCTCTGATGGAGAGAGTCTAAATACTCCACAAAACTTGGTTCACTCATTTTTTTAATTCAAACTCTGTATATTTCTGGTTGCAAAGCTGTTTTTCTTTATGTGACTCATTGCAGGCCTGTCTTACTGAGTCTTCAAATTCATCTCTATTTCACTGCAAAAGGGATGAAAATGGGAGAAAACCCACAAAAATTATACCACATTTGTCAGAGGGCATCATCTCTTTTTCTTTTGCCTCCAGAGAAGCCCCTACTCATAAACAGGTATGTTTATGCTCATAGCAGCATGTAGAGTACAGACACTGCGCACCCATCTAGCATGGGTGTAAATAGCAGTATGCAGTGTATCCGACAGCCTCGCTGGGCCCTTGGGCAGGGTGGGAGGGGCGGTGCCTAGGGTGGAAGGGAATAGGTAGCTGTTAGCACCACTGGCAGAGCACTGTGCTTCCCACAGGCAGCCCTCAGTGCTGCCCAAAGCATGGCATGCAGCACTCTTGCAGCAATTTAAAGGGCCAGGGGCTCCAGATGCTGCAACAATAGCAGTGTCCAAGAGCTCTGGGCCCTTTTGTATCATTGGGCTCTGAGGCAATTGCCCCTTTGCTTTCCCTGTCAACAGGCAGGACAATGTGGATGGGTAGGCACAGTTTAAGTGTACCCTGTATAGTATCCTACATACCTAACTCCTGGGCTACATCTAGACTACATCCCTTTTTCGGAAAAGGGATGTAAATTAGACGTATCGCAATTGCTAATGAAGCAGGGACTTAAATCCCTTATTTCATGAGGAATAAGGGATCTTTTGAAAAAGGCTTTATTTTTCGAAAGATCAGTGTCTAGATTGGTGCTTTTCTCCAACAAAGCTCTGTGCCGAAAAAAAGCGGCAGCCATTTTTATGCTAATGAAGCGCAGGAGATTTAAATCCCCGCTTCATTAGCAAATGTGATACGTCTAATTTACATCCCTTTTCCGAAAAAGGGATGTAGTCTAGATGTAGCCCAAGGGTATACACTCTGCTTGCCTCTCCATATGCTCAAGCAGTGACTCCCTCCTATTTTCAGCATGTATGCTGCTGGAGTCCTCCTTCCTCCACAGTGAAAGACTCTGGCAAAGGAGATTTTGGAATAAATTGATAAACTGAATAGAAACAAGTCACTGGGACCAGATGGCATTCACCCAAGCATTCTGAAAAACCTGAAATGTGAAATCGCAGAACTACTAGCTGTGGTTTGTAACCTATGCTTTAAATCAGCTTCTGTACCAAATGACTGGAAGGTATCTAATGTGATGCCAGTCTTTAAAAGGGACTCTAGAGGTGATCCTGGCAATTACAGACCTGTAAGTCTAATGTTAGTACTGGGCAAATTAGCTGTAACTAAAAGAATAGAATTCTCAGACACATAGATGAACATGATTTGCTGGGGAAAAGTCATCATGGTTTTCTGTAAAGGGAAATCATGCATTATTAATCTACTAGCGTTCTTTGAGGGCATCAACAAGCATGTGGACAAGAGGGACTCCAATAGATATAATATACTTAGATTTCCAGAAAGCCTTTCACAAGGTCCCTTACCAAAGGCTCTTAAGTACATTAAGTTATGATGGGATTAAAGGGAAGGTCATCTCATGGTTTGATAACTGGTTAAAAGACAGGAAACAAATGTAGGAGTAAATGATAAGTTTTCCGAATGGTGGCAACATTTGCAGTTGATACCAAACTGGTCAAGATAGTTAAAATCAAAGCAGACTTGTGAAGAGCTTCAAAAGGACCTCACAAAACTAGGTGACTAGATAACAAAATGGCAAATGATGTTTAATGTTGATAAATGCAAAGTAATACATATTAGAAAACATAATCCCAACTATATGCACAAAATGATGAGGACTGCATTTATGGACAAGCAGGGACTCCTGTCAACTTGATGTTAATTTGAACATTTGTACTGCATAGTTCTGATTGAGTGTCATTGAACTCACTTGAATAAAAGTAATTCAGCATAGGGAGATATGGTTACCCTAGATGTACTATGATTTTTGAGAAATCCCATAATTCATGAGATTGGGAAGCCCAGGTTTTTGTGAGAGGGACAAGCCCTGTCGTGGCTGCAGGAGTCCTTAACAACTCAAGTGGAAAATTTTGGAACTTTCAGAGGATCTTTTGTCGTCCCTGAAACTGCTCTGGTAGAGGTGAACTGCTCCATTAACAATCTGGGGTGTTGACTCTGAAACTTAATTATAATAATTTAAATGTCACTGTTAACTATTTCATTGGTGATTGATTTAGCAGAAATGTTTAATTTTTTGTTTAGTATATTTTGATTAATTTGAAAGAATGATCTATAGGACTAAGGTTATAAGATTTTGGTTTTATGGTTGAAACAAAGGTATAGCATATGGGAGTATTCTGAAGGTGAGAGGATGGAAAAAAATAAATTGAAAGGCCTAGTGAACACTGGAAGTTTTCTGTGAGACGTTGATGGGGGAAATAAAAAATCTCAGCAAGGCGGAGCAGGATTTAAAAAAATGAGTTACATGAAATAGGATGCCTATTTCATTTAAAATGATACAATGAGCCAGTTTGCTTAAAGCTGGTACAGGGAGGTGAACATTGCATCTAACTCAGTGAGAACAGTTCTTTGACTGTCAGGAGATGGAACATACTAGCATGCAATCCAGACCAGGGAGGAGGTGTGTCATCATTGTTCTGCAACTTTAGGTGCCTTTCAATGTCTTGCTGCAGTAACTCCCACTTGGGCTGCTCACAAACAGCCTTTGAGCATGCAAGCCACATCCTGAGTGCCTGTGTGTAACTGCATCCTGCCAGTTATGCTTAGGTTATCCTCTGGCTTTTATCAACCTGGTTTACTTCTGCGGGGTGACCCAAATAAACTCTGACCTGGTCTACACTACAGGGGAAAATTGACGTAAGATACACAACTCCAGCTGCGTTAATTATGTAGCTGGAGTCGACTGATCTTAAATCGTGTGTTCATGCCATCCACATAGCAGGAGGAATAAGAACTTCCCTTATTCCTCATGAGAAGCAAGACTACCGGCACTGACAGGGGCATCCTCTCAGTTTGAACTAGGGGTCTTCACTAGACCCGCTAATTTGAACCCTGAAGATTGACTGCAGTAGCTCTTACACGTAGTGTAGACAAGCCCTCCCAGTCCAGGATTTCCCACCCTCCCACTCTAAATGTACAAATTATACTGCCCATCCCTCTCCTAGCCAGTCCAAAGATATTAAGTCTATTATTTCTTTAAGAGAATTTATATACATCTTATTAGCTTAAATAGTGTTTCCCAGATGCCGTAAGTTTAACATAATGGATTAGAGAAAACAACAAAACAAGTTTATTAACTACAGAGAGAGAGAGATATTTTAAATGAGTATATGTAACAAGGGATAAGAGTAAGAAATGGTTATAAGAAAAATAAAGATAAAAAGCAGTCTAGCATCTAACTTTTCAAACTATATTAGGTTTAAAGCACAGTTTCTCACCATGTTTCCATGAGTGTTACCAATTTTTTTCCATCAGGATCTCTCCGCAAGAGTCAAAGAATGCTGCTTTTGTCTTTGCAGGTGCAAAGAGTGAAATGGACAGGAAGTGATAGGAGATGTATCTTAAGAACATAAAAGCAGCCATACAGGGTCAGACCAAAGGTACATCTAGCTCAGTATCCTGTCTTCTAACAGTGGCCAATGTCATATGCCCCAGAGAGAGTGAATAGAAACAGGTAATCATCAAGTGATCCCTGTCTTGTGATCAATTTCCAGCTCCTGACAAACAGAGGCTAGGGGCACCATTCCATCCTGGCTAATAAGTATTGATGGATATAACCTACATCTATTCTTTATCTAGTTCTTTCTTGAACCTTGAATCTAGGGGTGTTTGCAACTCCTTTTTATAGTTTCAGTCACCATCTTGAAAATTTTTTCCTTCTGAGAGCCAGGAGACAAAGAGTCTATATGGAAGGATGTTGCCTGCTGGGTTTTTTCACCTGTGTATGCTTGCATGCAGGTTTCCTCCCTTTCTGCATGATGACTCTGTGTACTGCTTAAATGCAAACTAAAGCAAAACATGGATTCCTTTTCTAAAGACAGATGTGTTTGCCAGCTTCTGCCTGGGCCGGGCTGTGGGATTTGGTACATGTGTTAATAACATGGAACATTGGAATCTTATAACTTCACATACAGTGTTGCTACATATGTTTCACTATGATAACACTAACAAGCAAGTTATGAGTTTTCAAATGATTCCTCACAAGACATATTTTGTACAAAGATCATTACTTAAATGTGTGGATGTAAATACAATATGCAGATCGCCACAGAAGGTTCAATGTAAGGGAGAGCAAGCAGTGTTACCAATGTCTTCCCTTTGATAACATGAATTTCAGAAATGCTCCATGGGTAAGAAGCATTGTGAGCAGATGCTGACTGAGTTAATGCCCAGGCTTTACACTTAACTTACTTATTTTGGAACGCGTTAGTTTCCTATATTGCATTGGAACAAGGGAGGTGACAATCACATCCTACCATTACAGTGTCTTCCTGGGAGGGATTTAAGATTGGGGGAGAGGAAGTTGGGCCATGACAATTTCCTGCTACATTCTCCATCTCTCATCTCCCAGAAGTGAACCTCATTTTATCCAATTTTCAAAATACCACTCTGAAAATCGTCTTCTCCTCACATCATGGGTGGGCAAATACCAGCCTATGGGCTGCCAAGATTAGCTCCTGGGGGTCTCCCAAACCACCATATTTACCCGCGCCTCCACAGGTTTGAGGGATCATAGCTCCCATTGGCTGTGGTTCACCATTCCTGGCCAATGGGAGCTGTGATTGCCCATACATGCAAAATTGCAGGTAAATATGGTAGTGGCAGCCCACGGGGGCTAACCCTGGTGAATCACCACCATTTTATTGCCCACCCTGGGCTCACACTATGGCTAAAGTGTGTTGCTTCCACTTTAAATCTGTTTACTGGCTTCAAGTCCCTTTCCACATCACAGTCAAATGCCTCATCCTCCCTTTCTAGGTTCATTCTGATTGATCTTGCCTGTTACTGGGTTCTTGTTTCCTGTTCCACACATCCTTCTCTCTAGCACCACTTGCTTCACTTTTAGCCTGACTCTTCCCTCGCTAACACCAGCTTTATGCTCATGTGATTCCCCCAACTTTATATAATTATCACAGAATATGTCAACATATTAAAAAGGTGCATATTTCTAAACTGTGTTCCTTTCGGATGACTGCCTATAGTCTGCTTCAGACTTCCTAATATTACATTAACTCTCACAGTTCTCTCTCAGCATCTCAAGGAACACTTGCCACTTCATACAGTAGCCCTAAATCTGACCTAATTTATTTGTGGTCACCTTTGGGGAGCATTCTGTCTTTGTAGATGAAGACAGATTTGTGTCCAATACACATAGACTAGATAAAGAACAAAGTAAACTTGCTTGCCAGTTTCCAAGAGAAGTGTTCCACTTCAGGAATATTAAAATTATATGACATAGGAAGCATGGGATGTGCCTGTGTGTATCTTGAGTACAGTCCTGCATTTTCATTGTTCACAATGTGCCATACAGAGAACAAAAAGCTTCCCCGCTGAATTTTCCAACAGACTTTTTCTAAATTATTGTTTTAGCAGTCACCTTAATTTAGTAAATTACTCAATACTTAACATCCTTATTATAGTTGAGTAGTTGATGGAATTTCCATTGACTACTCAACTAGTTGATAGGCACTTCCGCATTCCTCCTTTGAAATGTGGGCTGGGGCTCTTGTACATTTCAAAGGAGGAATGTGGAACTCCACATGCAGCCCAAGGCCAGCAGGAAGTCCCGCTGACTCCGGGCTGCACATGGCATGCCAGCATTGAAATGTACAAGAGTCCCCAGCAGGGGCTCTTGTGCATTTCAAAGTGAAAGCGCCCACATGGAGCCTGGGGTCAGCAGCGAACTCAGAGTCCCCCGCTGACCCAGGGCTCCATGCTGCACTGCTGCTTTGAAATGCCACATGGAGCCTGGGGTCAGCTGGGGACTCCCAGAGGGGGACTCCGCAGCTGACCCCAGGTTCCATGTAGCATTTGCTCAGAACCTGGGATTAGCTGGGGACTTCCCAGCTGACCCCGGGCTCTGCATGGTTTGAAATGCTGTGCTGGAATCTGGGATCAGCTGGGGAGTCCCCTCTGACTCCGGGCTCCATGCGGTGGTGGTATTTCAAAGGGGAAGCGCTGCATAGAGCTCGGTAAGGGCTCCATGTGGCACTGCCGCTGTGAAGTGCCCCTTCCCCCCCCCCCTTTGCTGCTTCTATCTGATAGAGGCAGCAAGGGGGAGGGGGAATCGACTATTCGACTCGACTGTCAGATAAGCATTTGCTTATTGGATTGTCTACTAATCAACTAGTCCTTAATGTCCTTAATTTATAATGGTCTCATTCTAATGAGGGGGCCAGATCCCACACAGTACTACATTTGCCTCCCCTTGATTTCAGTGAGAGTTTAGAGTACTCAGTGCTTTGCTAGATCTGACGTTTAATTTCTCTGGTTTATATTCAAGTCTTGATCTATTTAGTAATTTGTTTTCTCTTGATAAATGCTTTTCTGTAATGGCTCATGAGAACCTTTTCAAAACGGGAAAAGTGAGAAGTGAGTCAAGGGCCTTGAAACTTTGGACCAACTGTAAGTGGTGTGTTATATGTCAGAATGTGTATATAGCCATTTTGATTCTGTTTTTTAGTTTATAAACTGTTTATATATTGTAGCCCTCCTTCTCCAAACTAGAGATACATGCACTGAATGTGGAAATTTAACTTCAACACTTTCTTCATGCTGTTAAAATAAAAAGACAGTAATGCACACCACAAAAAGTATTCAGAGCTACTAAAGAGAGAATGCATAAAGAGGTGAATTTTCTTGATTAGACTTCCCTCCTGTAGATAAATCATTGTTCCTGTGCATAGCGCATACCTACATGTATTTTTGTAATGGCTTAATAACAGTTAATAGCAAATGCAAAATTGCATAGTCTTTTATATACCAGCAGATCATTCAGTTTCTGCTGATCAGGCTGACGATCTGCCTTGCTTTACTTGCAAATGAGAGACTGAGAAAGGTGGGGGATGTTTCTGGCTGCTGAGCCATGTGACACAGTGGGGATAATAAGCAACAGCCGTGAGCTGGAGCCGGGGCTTCTCTGGAGACTCAGCCACAGGGACCTGCAGCAGCAGAAGAGAGGGAGGGGAGCGAAGCTCATCACCGTTAAGTTCAGACTTGTATCCTGACAGCTTCAACCTGTCCTGCCAGCAAGACTCATCAATATTAACACTCTCTTACCTTGAAAAAAGAAAAAAAAGAAGGAAACAAAGAAAAATACCACTGTCTGAATAAAAGAAAAAAGGGTTTTTTTAAGTAGTAATAAAAGCCACAGCAAGTGTAAAGTTGATTCTGGTCCTTGATCAATATGAACCAGATAGAAACAAGTATGCAGTACAGCTATGATTATGAAGATGATGAGTATATGATCCAAGAGGACGAATGGGATAGGGACTTGCTCCTGGACCCGGCATGGGAGAAACAGCAAAGGAAGGTCAGGAAAGAAAATAAACTGTCTGTCTGTGGATGTGTGTCTGTGTAGAATAATAATCACCCCCCTAATATAACACTTTATCTTGTTGTTATAAATGCATGTGTACTAGTGAATTCAACCACTATAATTTTTGCAAAGGAATCTATTATCAGTTTTAATCTCACTATAGAAACATTTTTAGCTATGCTGTTATGTATAGCTTATAAAGTACTTCTTCGCTTTCACTTTTAGGATTCTGATGTATAAATGGAGGCTGTTTAGGAATAAAAAGAACATCCCGGAAGTTTTTTGATAACTCTGTTGACACAATATTGGTTCAATATTTTTCATGCTCATGTTGACTCTTGGCAGAGATTTTAGCCATTCCTAAAATCACTTTTTAGGTCATATTTTCCAAAAGTGGCCTCTGAAAATGTGTGTGCACATTATGGCCTGTGAAAAGAAGGTAATTGGAAGTATAAATGAGAAGCAATGCATGTGCAACCAAATATTTCCAGGAACAAACTGAGACCACTTTTTAAATTTTGGTCCTCTGAGTTGACTGCTATTGGAACTTAGATCCAGTGGAACAAACTAGTTAAGAAAATATGGTCTTGTGAAATGTTCAAGCTGAGGTTTAAAAGATCTCTTTATTTACTGAATCCGAGACTAAAAGGTACCCAGCTGTCATTCTGCCAACTTTTAGAGATAACTGTAGACTACTTGAGCATCCCGCTGTGGAGGAAATGCATCTAGCTTCTGAATTTTGAAAAACAGTTATGAGGCTGCTACTGCTCTGTTTCTGAGTACAGGCTGCATTCATAATCTTACTAGCAACTTGGTTAATAATTTTGGTACTGCACTAGATCTTCACTAATGTGGCTTCATTGAAACATGTAAAAGCAAGCAGTGGCATAAGCAGCCCATGAGAAAGGGATGATCACATGAAATATTTCTATTATTTCCTAAATTAATGGATATTGCTGCAATTCAGAGCAGTAAGATCTTGAGTTATGAGGTCATCTGCTAATTGCAGAAGTGAAATATGCAGTATCCATCAGGCAATTAGGCCAAATTCTTTCCTTTGCTATGTGTGAAGAGTTACCCTGGAAAATTTCAATGGAAATTGCATATATGTGTCTGAAGGCAGAATTCAACTTGTAGAACACTTACCCTCTCTATATAACCTCTCTCTGGGTGTAAGCGCACTTAGTTGTATCTTCTGAACAGTCATAAAACTACACCAGTCATCACTGAGATTTATTTCAGTTAGACATTCTTTTACCTGGAGAGCAAGTGATTTTGATGCACTGTGTGCCTATTGAAGCAAAGTAGGCTTTTCAGTATTAGAAAATTGAAATTGTTCATTTTGTAAAGTATGGTACTGTGGCTGTGTCCAGACTCCATGCCTCCTTCGACGGAGGCATGTAGATTAGCCACATCGGAAGAGGGAAATGAAGCCGCGATTAAAATAATCGCGGCTTCATTTAAATTTAAATGGCTGCCCCGATCTGCCGATCAGCTGTTTGTCGGCAGATCGGGAGAGTCTGGACGCGATGCCCCGACAAAGAAGCCTTTCTTCATCGACACAGGTAAGCCTCGTGAAACCAGGTTTACCTGTGTCGATGAAGAAAGGCTTCTTTGTCGGGGCATCGCGTCCAGACTCTCCCGATCTGCCGACAAACAGCTGATCGGCAGATCGGGGCAGCCATTTAAATTTAAATGAAGCCGCGATTATTTTAATCGCGGCTTCATTTCCCTCTTCCGATGTGGCTAATCTACATGCCTCCGTCGAAGGAGGCATGGAGTCTGGACACAGCCTGTATGTGTAATTCAGGTGTAGGCAATAGGCAGCTCACAGGACCGATGAGATTTGCCAGTGTTAGCTCCTCATGGGTCACCAGACACTTTATTCACCTGAATATCTGCAGGTACGTACATTCACAGCTCCTGTTGGCTGCGGATTGCCATTCCCAGTCAATGGGAGCTGAGGAAAAGGGGTGGCCCAGCCTGCGCTGGTTCCCGCAGCTCCCATTGGCCGGGAACAGTGAACTGGAGCCAATGGGAGCTGCAAGCAGCTGTACCTGTGGATGCTTAGGTAAATAAAACATCTAGTGGCCCACCAGGGGCTAACCCTGGTGAAGTGCGATCATCTTGCAGGCTGCTTACTGCCCACCTTGGTATAGTTCCTCTAAGGGCCTAATTCAGTTTTCTATGCAGCAAAAAATGAAATTACATAATACGAGTTTTGCACAACAGTTTTGGACTTCTAAGTAGCATCAGCTAGGTCAGCAGTTCTCACACTGTGGGTTGGGACCCCAGAGTGGGTTGGGACTCCATTTTAATGGGATCACCAAGATCGGCATTAGACTTGCTGGGACCTAGGGTTGAAGCCAGATCTCCAACTCCGCTCCAGGGCAATGAAGATTTGGGTTGCAACTCCTTCTTCTCCAACCCGAGGTTGCAAGACTTGGCCAGTGGCCTCTTTTCCTCACACACGGGGCAACAGGGCTCAGGCTCTGACCCTCATCCCTCTCGGGGTCATGTGATAACTTTAGTGTCATAAGGGGCATCATGGTGCAGTGAAGTTTGAGAATCCCTGAGCTAGATTTACTTTCCTTGAAAATAGTGAATTCACAGACTGCAGCCGCCAGGATAAAACAGATCCCATCTCTATTCTTGGCAGAGTGGCAGATGCACAGAATGCTGTGGTAAAAGAAGACAAAGCATGGAGGGCTTTTTTAAATAGTGTAGCCATTGAATAAGTCTTGGATGCTCCAGAAGAATTTTTCTAGGGTGAAAACCACATATTCAGAGAATTTGGTTTTATTTTTGTTAGCATCTGTTCTTTTGCACGTTTTTAATATTTGTCACTGTGGAGCAGCGTAGGAAGGGAAAAGATACGTGAGTCATCAATGGACTTCACATTTCTATTCCTTGTTCTATACCAATTTGATTTTTCCTCCAGTTTAACAATTAGCAGAAAATTAGCAATTCAGAGCACGTTAATAAGACTAGCTACATCATGGCTTTGTGGCTTGGTCTGCCATGTGCATTTAATACAAATTTCCAAGTGATGTATACATTTAAATTCAGCTAAGAGATGGCATTCTTATTCCTTGTCTTGGAGAGTATATTTTCCTCCTGAATTAATAATATCAATAGGTGGCCTGATGGATCTGATATTATCTAAGGGTGCCAGAATCGGTTTTTTTTCATGGAGTTAAAATAAGTTACGGAAATTAAATTTCCCATTCCCACATTTACCAGGAGAAGGGTCTATATCCACGGGTACAGAGCTTTATTCAAATATAACAATAGTGATATCAGCGCAACCCTAGCAGTTGGCAGCATATATGTTCTATGAGACAATCTTGGAAGAGGACAAAAATAAATGCCATTGTTTCTATTGTGGGCTGCCCTCTCCAGACTTGCCATTTCACTGATATGCATGGTATGAGATCTGTCAACAGATGCTGGTACCACATGATGACGTCCATAGGATTACAATGGATATAATGCTAATTATAACCATGGCTCATAGGGTACTCTGATCTGCAATAATTCAGGCTCTTGCTGTGGAATTCTTTGTTGGAGAAATCTCACTAAATACGATATCCATTGTACAAAAGGAAGCTGAATGGTAGCTTTGCTGTATCTGTTGTGAACATGAACTGCAAATTAAATGTTTCAGTTGTTGTATAGTTCAGCCTGTGTGAAAATACACCATTGAAATGCAGCAGTGGGCAGTACAAAATACTACACGCTAATGGTACAAAACCTCCAATGGTGGATTGTGGGGTTTTAAATTCAAACAAAGGTTTGAATGCAGGATTACACAAAGATTATTAATATGTCTTTGTTATGCCCTGTGTAGAGATGCTTTCAATACATATGGCTCAGTTTGTGTGTTATATTTTCATTTTTAGAAGAAAGTGAACGTGGTCAATTAGTAGTTTGGAAATTTACTGCTTAATAAAAACACAGTGAATTGCCATTTTCATTATGCATGTTGCTTGCTTGATTATTTAAAAAATTTTCTACGAGTCGTGTGGATGTAGACCCTTGTCCATTTGAACCTAAACGGAAACCATCAAGCACAGTTTGTATTGGACCACTGATTAGCCAAAGGAGGACAATATCTTTCAGTTACTGCCAAGCTGATCTGGATATGAAATGAGGGCCATACTTGCTATCAATGGAAAACTTAAAAGCCTGAGTTTTCCCTTCCCATTTCTGCCATTTCCAAGCAAAAACTGTATAGAAAGTCCTATATTCTTTGCAGCATGCTCAAAATTCTTTGTCCTGTTTACAACTGGCATCTGTGACACCAATGGCTGGGACTTTACCAAATGTCTTGAGATTCTGGAGTCATTTGTCAAGGCTTTTGGAGAATTCTCAGACTGAGACTTGGGTGAAAAGCCTGAGTATCAGCATGTGCACTGGGGACAACATGAAAAGCATTACATTGCTTGAGCTGTGGTTTTCCCACAAAGAGCATTCTAATGCTATTTCACGTTCATTAATCGTATTCAATTTATAGCCCCTGGCTTGCTGGATCTGGCCCCGAGACTCATGCTCTACTCTTAGCATTGGGGGGCCCATACAGGTGCTCCAGCTCCCTCCTCTCCCCCTCCCTCCCACTACCTCACCGCAAGGCTGAAGCACACAAAATCTATTAGATTGGACTCCCCCTAGGTTCTGGTGTGAGAGGGGAATAGGGGGAGTGTCTTCCTCGGTCAGGAGCCATATGAGTGAGGTTTTGTTTTTTATTTTTTGCTTCTCACTTGTGTGCGCCCCTGACTGATTTTTCTGTGGGTGGGCGGTCGCTGACCCAACAAAAGGTTCCCCACCCCTGCCTTAAAGACTATATTTTAAGACTAAACATACAATATAGTATCATGAGCCTTTGTGGGCAAAACTCTCTTCCTCAGATAAGCAGAGACTTGAGAAGATATTCTTTTTTCCCCCTCATTCCTACTATAAAGAATGTGTCAGTAGGGATTTTGCTCCAACTTAAAAAGAAACAAATCCCCAAATTATCTTTGACCAGAGACCAAGAATAGATTACTTCATCTCAGAGGATGACTGTATTGGAAAAGTTAGGAAAGTACAAAAAGGGAATGACCGTAATATACACTGCTTTGGTCACACTGATACTCTTTCATATTGTGTATTAATAGGAGAAATGCTGGTCTTTTCTGAATTTATGAACAAGACATGTATAACCTGACTTGTTACATTTTGGTAAGAAGACAAACTGTTTTGTTGGATATTCTTATCCAGTTGTTTACAGAATTATAATAGTTTATGGGGTAATAAGCCATTATTGATACTTAATGTATTGGCATTTTTATTATATTAGCCTGCCCCATGAGTTATAACCCCTAATCTGTTCTTATAGAATTGGGTGGTAGGTGGTAACTGTGGCCCACCTAGAAATCTTTGTGTTCCTGATCTAGTGACTATCTAGGCTGATATAGTTCTTGATTATTTTGAATAGGAAACGTTGCCTAAGTAACGAACAGTAAGATGTCTGATACATAAATGTTATTTTTAGATGACTTTTGTCATAAAATGATTTATTGCTATGGATTTTTTTAAACCTTGACATAAAACATTCTTGTTTGTTATTAAAGGACATCTTAAGCCTTTGGGATAAAGAAAAGATCTGAAGGTTGTGGACAGGTGCAATTCACTCTTAGGATATTTGTAATGCAAGGGAATTTACAGGCTGTGGCAATGTGTATTTCATAATCCTATATGTCTCATACTTATCCATTGCAGGACTTCAGCTATGATTATCTGTCATTGTAACGTAAATTAATAGTGTACTTGAAGGAGATTTCTGGCATTAGTTACAATAGACATAGCCAGCTCAGAGAGCTTTAACTTTACTTACACTGGCAGTATGAAGAGGTCTTTTAAGATGGGTGTAAATTTAATTTCTGTCTTAATCCTAAGGCTTTTTTACACTGCTAGAGTAGTGTCAAGGGGCCTTAATATAAACAAGAATAAATCTCAAAATATTTATTTAGGCTAATTTCTATACTTCCTTTGCATGCAGAATTCCCTTTGATTTCATTGAGAGGTATCTATGTGAGAGGACTACCAGATTAGAACAGGCTTGTCAGGGAAAAATGATTTGTGTCATACTAAATATCCAATCTTTGGCAATACACAGGTTAATTTTTAGTCTGACATGTATTTAGCTCTATCACCTCCTTTTCTGATGCATAAATTTGGCATGTAAAGCCTTAGAACCTCAATCATACTAGAAAATAAGAAAATGATGCATTTTAGAAATATAGGTTTAGAAGACTTAGGAAAGAGTAGTCACTTGGACCAAATTATCCTTCTAGTTACACTTGTGCGACTTAACTGACTTTTATGGATTTGCCTTGATGAACAGGGCTTCCTTTTGACATGTGCCACAGGGAGCGTGGGGTCAGTCCCCTGCACAAGCTCCCTGCGTGACTTCTGCTTTTGAACTGTAGCAAGAGCCCGGCAGTTCAAAGGCAGAGGCTCCCTTATCAACTAATCAAATAGTTGATGGAAATCCATCGACTATTGGATTAGTTAATTAATCTAAATTTAATAGCCCTACTGTGCAGCACCAGAGATTCAGTTGCTGTCAGAGGTGATTTCCCTCTATTGCTGGAGCTGTTGAAACAGGAGAGAGAGAGATTGATTCAATCAAGCAGAGGAAAGGGAAGGAGAATGAAATGAAAAGAGAGAATTGAAACAAAAAAGGGAGGGAGGGAGGCTGAGACTAAGGACTGATACTTAACAGCTTGAAGGGAGACTAGAAACCAGAGACCAGCTGTGCATGCTGATAGTAGGTGGGGTGTGGGGGAGAGGGAGGGCAGCTGGCTTCAGCTTGCTCAGTCTGTGAGAGTATGCTCAGTGAAAGCCAAGCAGCAAATCTGGAGGGGCACATGGCTCTCCAGGTACTCCTTTCCCATGTGTTATCTTTGATAGAAATCCACACAACCTGAGGAGATTAACAAAGAAATGTAGGCATATAATGAGAGACAAGGTGGGTAGGACAACATCTTTTATTGGACTAACTTCTCTGTTGGTTAGTAATAGAGAGGTAGCTGTGTTAGTCTGATCTTGCAAAAACAAAAGGAAAAACTATGTAGCACTTTAAAGACTATCGAGATGGTTTAATAGGTGATGAGCTTTTGTGGGCCAGACTGACTTCCTCCCTGTCCCAACAACCACAGGACATACCACACAAATACCAACCCTGGAACTTTCCCTTGCAACAAACCCTATTGCCAACTTTGTCCACATATTTACTCTGGTGACACCATCACTGGACCTAACCATGTCAGTTATATGATCAAGAACACATATTCCTGTTCATCCAGAAATATAATTTATGCCATCATGTGCCAACAGTGTCCTTCTGCTATGTATATTGGACAGACTTCTCAGACACTTTGCCAAAGAATGAATGCCCACAAATCAGACATCAGACCTTACTATACATGCATCTTTCTTCAAAAAGACTTTAACACCAGATTACAGAGGGAAACTTCAGAACTTTATTTCATGCTTAAATTTGACACTTTATGAATGGGCCTTAACAAAGATGCTAATTAACTTAACCATTACAAAGATAGCTTCCCACTTATCACCCTTGATTAGCCATTCATTGACTCAAATAGCTATTCCCTCCCTCCCTCACCCCATCTTCTGTACTAAATCTGATTTGTCAATTTAATAATGTGTTCACTTTTTTCATTGTACTGTATTCCTTTGGTATATATGGTCATGCCAATTCTCTTCCAGAATATGATCTGAGGAGGTGGGTATGGCCCACGAAAGCTCATCACCTATTAAATCATCTTGTTACTCTTTAAAGTGCTACATAGTTTTTCCTTTTGTTTTCTCTGTTGGTGAAAGAGACAAACTGTGGAGCAACACAGAGATTTCTGCAGATCAGGGAAAGGTACTCGGAGTGTCTCAGATAAATACAAGGCAGAACTTAATGTTTAGCCTAAGTAGCTAAAACTGTAGAAGACACGATTCAGGGTGAAGTGGACTGTTAACACATCTGCAGTCGTGGGACAAAAATGGGGAGAGGAGCGGGTTACAAATTGCTGTAATACCTAAAGCCAACATTATTAAGACCATGATTTTTAGTGTCTATCTAAGTTACAAATTTAAGCTTCCAGGCTCATCTTTTTGAGTGTTGTGCAGGTTTTCTTTGAGGATGAGCACTGAGAGATTAGATATGGATCAATTTTTTTTGAAGTGTTCACCCATACCCAAATGTATGGGAGAAGAAGAATGAGTCCCTGAAACCCATTTTCTTTCACAACTCTGGTCCTGATTTCCTCTGTGACTTTAGACATAAGACATAACCTCTACACCTGTCTCACCATCTCACAGTTGGATATAATACTTAATGATCTTAGAGGGATCTACTGATGATTAATCTTTATAAAATGCTTTGAGTATTAAAAGTGTTGTTTAAATGTTAAGTATTGTTATCTGTTATAGTTTGTCAGTTAAAATAAGTTCCAACTTACTTTAAAATGCTGCTTTTCATTTGGGCCTAATGGTGTCAAATTCCCTTTGAACTGAAATTTTTTATGATTGGTCTTAACCAATTAAAAAGTTTTTAGTTTTTTTAGAAAGCTGGAACAAAATCTGTTGAGCCATTTCTAAGTTATTTGAAAGATACTTAGTACTTTCACATGTTTTGATCAAAAATTTTGCACACGCATAACTGAAAAACTCCTGAAGCTAGAAAGACCAAACATTAAATCTAGGTTTTTTTAAGATAAAAACAATTGTCCAGCAACTCGATGGCATTGCCCTTGCCCCATAATGCAAATGCATGCTTCCTTTTCTATCAGATATTTTTCTTCCAACCTTTTCAGCTACCATACCTATGACATATTCCTGGGGGAATTCTGCATCCCTGAGCTTGCACAGAATTCACGTCTCCCACAGATTTCCTAGCTTCACAGAAAAATGACTTCAAACAAGGAAGCAAAGGAATGCCACAAGGGCTATCACAGACCTTTCCCTGGCAGGGTGGACAGGTTAGTTCTGGTGTCCAGAGCAGCTGATAGAGATATTAATCACTGTCAGGAGTGGAGGGGAAAGGGAGGCAGCCATGCATGAGAGAGAGAGACACTCTGCCCCTCTGGCTTGCTGTTGCTGCATGCTCAGTGTGGAAGGGCAGGACTTGGAGGTGTTTGTGAGGAGGCAGGTGTGAGACTGGCTCTGTCTTCTCAGGAGGAGCAGAATTTAGCAAACTTCCTGCTTAATAAATTGTTCCCATTGTCTTGTGCTATTCCCCCAGCAGTATAAAACAGGTGTAAAAGGGGTTTTAAGGTTCCTTTACATTGGTGGTGAAGGACAGTATAGCCTTATAAATACTTATGGTGCTTTAGTGATTAGAACTGGTCTAAATTTTTGGACTGAAAGATTTTTTCTATCAAATTGTGCTCCATGAACCCCTTGTCAGTAACCAGTATACATTGTGGCTACGTCTACACTGGCCCCTTTTCCGTAAGGGGCATGTAAATTTCACCTATCGTCGTAGGGAAATCCGCGGGGGATTTAAATATCCCCCGGGGATTTAAATATCCCCCGCGGCATTTAAATAAACATGGCCGCCGCTTTTTTCCGGCTTTTAAAAAAGCCGGAAAAGAGCGTCTAGACTGGCCCCGATCCTCCGGAAAAAGCGCCCTTTTCCGGAGGCTCTTATTCTTACTTTGAAGTAAGAATAAGACCCTCCGGAAAAGGTCGCTTTTTCCGGAGGATCGGGGCCAGTCTAGACGCTCTTTTCCGGCTTTTTTAAAAGCCGGAAAAAAGCGGCGGCCATGTTTATTTAAATGCCGCGGGGGATATTTAAATCCCCCGCGGATTTCCCTACGACGATAGGTGAAATTTACATGCCCCTTACGGAAAAGGGGCCAGTGTAGACGAGCCCCACGAGTTTGATTTCTCAGCCCTCAGTGATTTCTTATCAGTTGCCTCAGATGTAACATTGAGCATATGGCTGCATAACTAGAAATTGACTGATTACTAGAAATAAAGCATCAGACCTTGAATCATAGAACACTAGAACTGGAAGGAACTTGGAGAGGTCATCAAGCCCAGTCCCCTGCCCTTATAGGCGTAAATACATTACTAATAGGCAGAAGGGCTTGGGGATTTCTTCCAATGGGCCCCACACACATTCTCCAGCTGTTATTTTAGTTTAAATAAACTACCAAACAAACTGAAGCCAGTGTGATTATACTGTGTTATTTTGAGAAATAAAATCTTCAGGATTTTACAGAATTTTAAAATATGTGCAGAATTGTTAAGTTTTTGGTGTAGAATTCCCCCAGTAGTAATTACATGAAGAGAGATCAAAGTTGATAAATCTTGAATCTGTGGTAAGAAACAGCCTTCAGTATTTTTTCATGAAAGGAGAAGGTGGAGTCTGCATAATTCACCTTCCGTTGGTCAACTCAAGCAGTTTTCCCACAAAACAAACTTTTTAAATACTTCAAATTGCTAAGTTTCGTAGTATATAGAACTCTCTTTAAATTTAACAACAAAATCTGCTTGGTTGCCCCATTTTACTATGATAATTGATAATAATGAAAATAATACTATTTTACTTGCTTTAAAAAATAAAAAAAATACTTTGAGAAGTAGAGTTTTACAAAATTTCAAAAGTAGTTAAATACTGCCAATATTTTCCATAACTCTGATAAATCTTTGGCTTTATTTTTGGAGTCACACTTGCTAATCCCTTTGATTTGGGCCTGTTTACATAGGCAATTTGATCTTGTTGTGGGATTATGTAGTTCTTGTTCTTTGTTTACATTACTGTAGTGACTAGAAGCCTCAGTCATGCTTCTTCACGCCATTATGATCGGTGCTATATACACACAGAACAAAAGGACAATACCGGTCCCAAAGATTTTACTCTCTGTGGGTCTGGTCTTTGTAGATGGGACCAAACCATCTTTTAGTCCCATTATTGAATCATGTTACAATCCTGTCATGAATGAATTCTCTCATAACAGAAGCAATAGAATGAAATTTGATGGCTTGTATTGCATACGAGGTTGGATGGGATCAAATGAGCCAAAAAAAATCTATTACTCTAACATGATTAGATGACCTCTGTGTTTAAAATATGGTCCTTGATTCAGTAAATGCCCCTCAGTGGTTTGGTGGGGTGTGTGTTTTAGGAAAACACTTCCTAAAGGTTTGCTTACATCTGTCCCTACATAGGACAAGCACCCGTGTATATAGTTAAGCAAGTGTCTAAGTGCTGTCCTGGATGGGGATGCTTTCCTGATTTGGTGCCTAAAGAAGTGCCCTGTTTTTTTCAAAAGTATTAAACACCCAGACCCAGCAGTTCCCACTGAAGTCAATAGGAACTACAGGCTGTGTAGCAGTTCTGCAAATCGGGGCACTTATTTAGATATTTAAATAAGGGCTAGCCTTAGCTTCCATATTCGGGCAAACATCTTTGAAAATCTTGGTCCCAGTGTAGCTTTCTGGTGCTGGAAGAGCTAATAATTTTCACATTTATATGTGAGATTACAAGGAATTTACTGTTTGTAAAACGCCGATAATAATCTGCAGGGTGTGAGAGCAAAGAAAAGAGAAATGCTGATGCAGCTTTGAGGGATTGTCTGATTCATGGGTCTTCATTCAGGCTGTGGAAAATCTGTCAAATTTCAATCCTATCTATAGGTAGATTAACCTCAGTGGAGTAAAGTCAGGAATCAGTTTGGTCCTGTCTATTCTGTTTAATGTCTTTATTTGCACATAAAGTGTATTATGTATCTGTCACCAGGGTTTATGAAAGCTACTAGATTTATTAAAACAACTAAACGACATGTAGTCTGAAGATTGTACCTTCTGTCTTTGCCTTGTGGCATGTGTTTCCATGTTCCAAAGCAGGTCCTATAGTCAAAATGTTTTATGACAAGAAAACATGGACTTTAACAAAGAACTTTTATGTTTAATTGACAAAGCATTTGCTCATTACAAATTCAGTGTTCACTCTTAAAACAGATGTTCCTGTTCCCTGCATTTCAGCTGTTACTGGGTGGTGGTGGTTTGAGTGGGATTTTTTTTGTTGTGTGTTTATTCTGGTTAGATTCTAAAGCAAAAATAAGTTAATACCATTTGGTGTGCATCTATGACTATATCTGTTTATAGTCTCTTGGGTAAGATCTTAGTGACTTTGGCACGAGTCCCATTTTCAAAAACGACACAGGCATTTTAAACTTTTTGAAAATAAATGGGACTTACCGTATTTTCCGCTGTATAAGGCGACTGGGCGTATAAGACGACCCCCTAATTTTTTAGTTAAAAGATAGGTTTTCGTCTTATACTCGCCGTATAAGACTACCCCTCCCAACCGGCAGTGCCCCAGCACCCCTCCGCCTCCCTGGATTTGCTCCCAGTGTCCCTGGTCTGCTGGAGACGGTCCCCAGCAGACCAGAGGCACTGGGAGCAAAGCCACAGCGGCGGCGGGGTCCTGCGCCTCTGAGGCTTTGCCAGAGCTGCCGCTTTGGCTTTGCTCCTGGTGCCCCTGGTCTGCTGGGGACCGTCTCCAGCAGACCAGGGACACCGGGAGCAAAGCCTCTGAGGACACCGGCAGCGGGGCAGCCCAGGCGCCCCTTTGCAAAGCCGCGGAGGGGCTCGGGAAGCGGGGCAGCCGAGGCGCGCCTGGGATGCCCCGCTGCCGGAGCCCCTCCGCGGCTTTGCTCCGCGTCTTCCTGGTCTGCAGACCAGGGAGACGTGGAGCAGCTTTTCTCGCCCCGGAGTACACAGGCGGCGGGACCGCGAGGTCCCGCAGTCTGTGTCCTCCGGGGCGAGAAAAGCCCCGTTCCTACCTGCAAGTCAGGGACTGCCTGTATACCCGGCGTATAAGACGACCCCCGATTTTTGGGGGATGTTTTTCAGCATAAAAAGTCATCTTATATGCCGGAAAATACGGGAATTGCCTAAACGCATAGGTACTTTTTAAATGTTTATGCTCTAATTTGTCACAGAGCAATTTTGTTACTGTGGTTAAAAATAATCAAGCACAATATGTTTTTAAAAGCACCTCCAATATTTATGTAACTCTGATCTAATAAAAAGGCACAACCTTTAAAGTATTAAATCTAAACTGAATACATTTTTATTTTTCAGCCACCAACTGACTTAGCTGAGAAATTAACTTTCAGTAGATCCCTTGTGTGCTGAGAAATACTGAATTTAAAACACACAAGAGGGTTGTTACACAGTGAGCTTATGTACAAGACTTTCACTTCTGGGAAAGGGACTTTAGTTGAAATCTTTGTTTAGAGACACTGAAATGGGTGGGCTTCAAATCTGTTATCTTACAGCAGTGGTCCCCAACCTTCAGAGGCTCCCGGGCGCCTGGGAGGTGGGGCCACTCACGCGCCGAGCGCCCGGGAGGTGGGGGCCCGGGGGCGGGGCCGCTCGTCCGGGGGCACGCCAGGGGACTGGGATGCCCTTGCACCCGGCGCCGGCGTGTGCCCTAGGGCCAGGGCTGGGGCCGCCTGAGCGCCTTGTGCCATGGGCCCGGGGCCGGTGCTGCAGCCCGAGCCACGCTCCTGAGGCCGGCACCGGCGCCGCTCGAGCACCATGCGCCCGAGTGCCTGCATGTGCCCCGGGGCTGGGGCTGGGGCTGCCCGAGCGCCGCGCACCCAGTGCCGGTGGGTGTCGCGCACCTGGGGCCGGCGCCTCCCGTGCACCGGGGGCAGGGCTGGCCCAGGTTGTCGGCGGGCGCCCACGAATGCCCCTGCGGGCGCCATGGCGCCCGCGGGCACCGCGTTGGGGACCACGGTCTTACAGAGTACATAGGCATGAATTTACAGTTCAAAAATAATCTGATGTCTGACTATAAATATGTTGCCTTTTGATCACTTACTGATTAAAACACTAAAAGGTCTTCTGACTAAATTGTGTGCTATTGACAATTCTCTGAGTCTTCACTTTATCAGTGGGACAGGCACAGTCCTGTACTTTGAACATTTTTAAAGCATGTTGATAAACAGAAAAGTTGCATAATTGAATCTGCTGTATAACTGGCTGTATCAGACACTGTGTTATGTGGGGGGGCGGGAGGGGGAAGGGTGAGCAGAGTGAGGGGGTATAGTGGCAATATAGTATATAATTAATAGTTAAAGATAGCACTGTGACTAAAAGCCCCAGAGAAAGCTGGGGAGATATTTGGAAAACCAGTCTACTAAATCCTGGATTAACCTACTTCCATTAATCTTACTATCCAGAGGGCATATCCTCCATTTCACCCACATTGTCATTTAGATGTAATTGTTTCCTTCATATTACCTCAAATAGCCAAGGATCATTTAAAACTATGTCTGTAGGGAAAAAAAAGTCAGCCAGCATCTACAGTGATGGTTCATGAGGTAATGAGATGCCAGCAGGAGAGTGTTGGGGACAAATGGCACTGTTGATAGTGGAAGAGCAGTTAGTGGGACCTGAGTGGAAACAGGAATAAAATTCAGTGAGATGAATGTTCATGTGCTAATGATAGGATTGGTGGTTCCCTCTGACTTAGTGAAAAACTACATCCAATGTGTTCCACCTCAGAGCCCACTTTGGTAACACAGCTGTAGAAGTGCCTCTGTAGGACCCCCAGAATCTCTGTGGAGAAGCTTCTTCTGTCACCTCCCTCTTCCATCCTGCCTACACTCACTTTTTGAATCCTAGAGGCAGAGATAGCAGAGTTTACGCTATTCTTTTCTACAAGCAGCTTGCCAGAGGAGACTGACAGCAGGAATAGAACCTACATGTAAGGTGCAGTACACAGAAAACCAAATGATATCTCCTTTGTTAGACCTCTACATTCACATCCTACATCAACACTCAGCTAAGCTACAGGTCTTCAGTTGCACCTAGCCCCTTTAATGCTGTGTAGTTACTCTTCATGGAACAGCTTCCTGCCCACTGATATCCTTCCCTTACAAAGGTGGTGTCAAGGCTGTTCCGCACTTTGGCACAATGAATGCAGAAGTTGGGGGCCTGCAAGAACTCTTCAAAACCTTGCCTCCACAGGCTCTGGTATAAAAACTTTCCCCCAAAATCCTAATACCCAGCTTTTGGGGGACCTACTGCCACCATCAAGTGTTTTTGAACCCACAAACAGAGGTGGACACTTGAAACCAACACCAGGGCTACCCCAAGCTCTTTTTCTCCAAAAGAGCTTGAAAAAGAAAAGAGAAAAACAAGCAGCAGTCTCTGGTAGCCCACCCCTCAGTCAGAGGCATGCAGATACACAGACAGACCCTCCAGAACACAAAAATCAACCAATACTGGTTACTTTAAAAAAACCCAATTTTTTATTATCCAAACAAAACTACAATTGCATGCATAGTACATTGGCTAGATGGAAGGAGCCACCATTTGATATAGATATTCAGGGAAAAAAACCTGGGTTGTAAGGCTGAGTTATAAAAGAGGGGGGGAAAACACTTAGCAAGCTCCAAATTCCCAAACAAGGAAAACAATAAATCCTGAGGGACTATCTAAAACTTTTCCCTACTTACACATTTCAAGAAGTCCGTTCTTGGAGAGCCTGCTCTGATCTCAAATAAAGAAGAGAGAGGGAGGAAAAACTCCTCTTTTCCAGTTTGAAATTCCTATCTGCATTGTTATTGGCTGACCACTTGATACCTTGCTAGGCACCTGAGTAACCCCTTAATCATCACTGATTATGACAGGTGGCCAGAACTGAAACTACCATTCCAGACATGATCTCACCTGAAGTGTATAAAGAACCGATTACTTCCTCCTTTGTGACCTGATGCCTCTGTGTAATAGCTCAAAATCTCACTAGCTCTGTTTGCTCCCATACTGCGTAGAATATTCTTGTCTACCTTGCTGTTTCCCACTTTAGCAGGAGTTGAACCTCTAAGGTTTCCCCACATCCTGCTGATTACTTCAATGTGCAGTCCATCTGTTTGGGGGCATAGAGACACCTCAGACATTACCGTGCTCTGCAGTGATCCAAGAAGCACCAGTACACTATGCACACTGAAATCTATCTAGTGGGTTTTTTCCCAGCAGCACAAATGCCAAATTCTGTCTTCTGGGGCTTCATCCTGCAAGGTGCTGAGTAGAGGTGTTATGAGGTGGGTAACTGACTAATCGTGTAGTTGATACAATTTGTATTTACTACACGATTAGTCAATAAGAAAAGGTGCTCTGTGCTGGCATGAAGACAACCCAGCTTCTACTACATTTAAGCTGCAGTGAACGTAGGTCCTGGACCAGTGTGAGCTGGGACAGAACCAGGACTGCTACAGCTCTGCATTTTAAATGAACTAAGAGCCAGGTGGCTCTTATTACATCTAAAATGCAGAGGTGCAACAATCTTGGCACAGTGTGAGCTGGGATTGCTTGGCCCTGGTCATGCTGGATCCAGCAGCCCCCGTTCGCATCTGATGAAGTGGGTCTTTGCCCATGAAAACTTATGCTCCAACACTTCAGTTAGTCTATAAGGTGCCACAGGACTCCTCGTCCCATATTGCTGTGTGTTTTGTGATGAATTTGCTTTTGAGGGGAGCTCTTGCCAACAGCTGGAGAGATTGCTCTCTGCTTTACCTTGTCTATCTAGAGTCAGTTCTTTCTGCAGAATTGCTTCCTGAAGCCAGGCATTGGTGTTGGGCTGAGGTTTCTTAAAGGTGGGATTTACCTGTATGCCAACCATTTCTGTTCAAAGATGGGTGCATATAGTCTAAATAAACAAGCTATATTATGGAAATGCCCAGACGCCAAATCACTGACTTTTCCTCCACCAAGAAACCAACCTGCAAGACCCTGAAAACTGCTAACAATCATCACAGTAGTGACCATATTGAGGAATTGAACTCCATATTGCAGTAATAGCAAAAGCCTGCTAAGAAACCACAATAGAGTGGCCTCTATAGCCCATTTCAATGTGGAAGAGAATCTTGAGATAAAGATGGAGATAAGTTTGTACACTGGGGATTGGATGGTTTAGGACACTAGAGATATGGAGCCTTTCAGTTTTAGGTCACAGTTTGGAATCCAGAGCCCCTTGAGATAGCAACAAAGTGGTTAACACTTGGAGGCTGTTTGATATCCTGTGTGAAATCAGTTGGCATACTCAGTTTCACTCTCAGCGGACAGCTGTCCTCATCGCATAAACCATCACAGTTGGCAGCCTTACCGGAGAAGCCAAAGATTGACCCTACGTTGTGGCTTTGTGAACTGTGCCTTGCACAATGTGACCTGCCTTGTAATATCAAGAGTAGCACAGGAGTGATGGACGTAAAAGCTAAATCACTCCTTTACTTATACAAGTAATCGGAAGGGAACATTTCTATCTGTGAAGGGAATTAAGGACAGTTTGCACAGCCACTCTCCATGCTGTGGATAGAAAGAGGACTTCTGTCTCCAGAGTCTGGCACATTTCATAAGGAAAAGCATTCACTAAAAAATGTTTAAAGGGGGAGGTAGTGGGAAGATAATGAGCATGCAGCCAGACTTCTTACAATAGTAGCAAATAGTCTTAGGCTGAGAAACTAGCTTTTGATTTTTCAATTTAAGATTAACTTTAGATAAATGGATACCTGCTGTTTAAAAACGTTTGTAATTATTATGAGTTGTCTTCCATCTACTTATGATAGTATTTAATTTGATTCAATTTACAATATGTTTATTACAACACATGCATAGCTTTGCCAGCTTCCCAATCTCCTACACTGCCTTTTATTTATTAGTCTCAGAGGGGTAGCCGTGTTAGCCTGTAAGTGAAAAAACTTAAAAAATAACGAATAGTTCTGCAGCCCCTTAGAGACTCTATATTTTTTTGTTAGTCTGTAAGATGTTGCAGAACTGTTAGTTGTTTTTTTAAGTTTTATTTGTCTTTTTTTTATAGTGCTCACAAACACTGATGACTTTCTCAAAGGAGTATTGTGAGGCTATATGGAAGTTTTATTGTCCGTATTTTACAGTCCCCATTTTATAGGTGACCAACTCTGGTACAGAATGATTGAAAAAAGATATTTTCCAAAGCACTCAGCATTCGCCTCACCCTGCTCCTACCGGTGTCAAATGGATTATGGCCCTCAACTAGGAGTCATGGGAAGAATTTGCAAAAATGCTCAGCAGAACGAGGTCACGGTTGAATGTTTTTGAAAAAGAAAAGCCTCAATAATTTGCTAAATTTAGTGGCAAAACTAGGAACAAAGCCTGGATCTCATGATTTTTATTTCAGGGCCATAACCCAGGTCTTGGAAAATGTAGTGACTACTTGCCAGGGTGGAAGATATTTACTCTCTGCAATATTCATGTACTGTATTTAATGTAAGAAATTCTATACACTGGCCATCTTTTTTTCAAACTAGATTGATAGTAGGTTGACTGTATTCTGAGCCCTTATCTTCAAATTCACATAGGTTTAGGCTGAAGATTTTTATATAATGAGAGCTATGAAACACAACTAGGCAGTTGCATTCAGTAAAGGGCAATACTACCCACAAACATTAGCTTGCACATAGTGGTTGGTGGTTTAGGCAATTATGTAATTTCTGGGTTTGTTCCCTTGTGTCTCTAGCTTCAACTTCCTTTGTCTTTTGATTGCAGCACCAATTGTCTTGCTTTGCTATAGGTAATCAGGCTGACAATATGGCTTCCTCCTTTTTAATTATTTTAATTTTCAGTCTATAATTATCTGTCATTATTTTAACTATTTAAAAATACTCTAGCTGGATGCTATTGCCCTTGGCATCACCACAGAGTTTATATTAGGAATTAATGCCGACAGTTGCAGTATTATTAACTCTTACTCCATGGCTTCTACCAAATATGAGGCCTGATCCAAAGCCCAATTAAGTGAATGGAAAAGCACTATAGCTTTAAAGTGGCTTGGATCAGGCTTTGGAATAGGGATAGTTTGCAGATCTAGGATGGGAGCCAGAATTCAGAATCAAAGTCCTCTTTCCAGGATGCTCTTAATCTGCTGAATTTCTCCATTGATCTATCCACACATATATAGGTAATCTTATCATTTCTGTACCCTTATAGACTTCAAGGCCAGAAGGGACCATCATGATCATCTAGTCTGACCTCCTGCACACTGCAGGCCACAGAACCTCACCCACCCACTCCCGTTACAATCCTGAAAAAATCTTCTCTCATGAGATGGTGACAATGAATTGGTAACAGAGTGTGCAGCGATCCACATGCAAGTTTCCCTGGAATTTTTCTGCCTGATGGTTTTTTACACTGGTGGAGAAACACAGCCCCTTTCTCTTTGTTGACTCCACTAAAAGAAAGTACTAATGTAACTGTAACAAAATGCTTGATGATCTTCCTGACATTTGTCAGTGTCGGGCCTTGGTGGTGATCTCCTAAAGTTATTCTTAAAGTGATATTTAAATGCTTTAGAATCTTCAGCTTTTTTTGGCAATAATCATGGCCGTGAAATGGACATGTCACACAGAGACAGGGGTTGCGTATTTTCCAAGAAACCTTACCCTCGCATAGGATTAGACCACCTGCTTTGTAAGGGCTAAAGTCTTCCCTGGCTATTCTGTGTGAGTAGAATTCCCATTAATGCTAGTGGAATTTACATTTTGTCTACTACACAGAGAATGTGCCTCTTTAATTATACACCCCATGAATGATAGAGTGGAAATCAAAAAGGAGAAATGATCTTTCAGTTTATGGAGCTGATACTCTGATAGAGCGGACTGTTTGCGGCTGTGATTCAGTGCACTATCAATCTTTATATGACCACTATGAGCAGATGGGATGGAGTTTAGTAGGGCTTTTCCATCTCTGAATTCTGTGACCTTGTGATTCTTTATTTTCTAGCACCTTCTCTAGTTTTCATGTTGCAAGCCATGGGGTTTCCATCAGATTCCCATGTAAGATGATTCTGCAGCTTAAATGACATCACTGTCAGGAATTTTTCCTTGATATAGATTTTCCTCTTCTTGAATTCTTCCAATAGCTCCTACATATAGTACATAATCCCTTGGACCTCCCTAGATAATTCCCCCACTTCAAAAGTTTACATCTTTCACACAATCAAATTCAGTTGGCATGTTACTATGCTATGTTCAGTTAGCCTTAATATTTCACTTGGGCAGCTGAGGACTTCCTATCACTAAGCATCTACACAGCATGGCTTTACTCGAAACAAGCTCTGCAAATTGAGCTACATCAATTGCATAGCTTATTTCGAAATTGGGAGCGTCTACACAGCGCTTATTTAGAAATAGAGCACTCTTCCTCCAACTTCCCTTATTCCTCGTACAATGAGGGTCACAGGAATCAGAGTAAGAAGTCTTCCAGCTTGACAATATTTTGACATTATTTTAAAATAACTGCCTGCTGTGTTGATGCAAACTAAGTTATTTCGACATAATGCTAGTTATTTTGAAGTAATGTAGCTGTGTAGACATACCATAAGTGATTGAATAGACTCCAGGATTAAAGGTAACCCAACTCACTTTTGGTACAGCTATTTCTACACATATGTAGAAAACTCACACATGTTAATTAATAACCATTAGGGAACATTTTAAACGGCAACTTAAATAATATGGTGTGAGGCAGTTTCACTGCACTTGTCACATATTATCACATGACTGCAAAGGGCTGGCCTGTTTTCTGTCATTTATTCCTGGCTCTGCCACTGACCTGCTGTGTGTCTTTAGACAAATATCTTTGCTTCTGTTGTCCCATCAACCCTTGTCTTTCGTGTTCATGTAGACTGGAGGCAAGGACCTTCTCTCACTGTGTTTGTACTGTGCCTGGCACACTGGAGCCTTTAGGTGCTACTGTAGTACAAACAGCAAACAGTGAGAGCTGCTGTTGTTTTACCCAACAGCAGACTAGAGAGCAGAAGCAGGACGTTGTGTACAATGAATGGTACAAGCTGCACTTGAGATTTAATGGTAAAAATAATGTAGCTGGGTCACTTCAGCAGTTGCCAAGAGACAAATTGCAGCTTATAGTAAAGGAGGTTCCAATTGGAAAGGTTTCCTTCTTAGAATGAAAAAAATTGTATGGCTATATGGTAATAGTATCACTCCTCAGTTATTGTAGAACTTCCTGCTGGGTGGACTCTGCTATTAGTCCTCTGCCCATGAGAAATGTTAAGGCTAACAGAATAGGCACATTGCTGCCTTTTGTGCAGGGATGACTAATATGATGATCATATTATTCCAGCTTAGCAATGACTGCTTATAAAGAGGTTCCTCTTTTTGGCTTTTCAGGCTCCTAATGGAGAGGGACCTGGATATATTGAGACCTGCTTCTTATGTCATATCTTGGTGGGTGTTTGCATTTGGAGAGCTAACAGCTCTTACTGGCATCAGCTGGAAGTAATATAGGTGTTCAGCACCTCTGGAAATCAATCCCTTTTACAGTACCATTATCACCCTTTTATAGCAGTGGAGTGACAAAGCCTTTATTCTATTGGCCCTGAAATTGTGGTACTGTCTTGCCATTTTAAATTATGCCACTTTGGCTTTTCAGCATTTTTCCTGCTGTTTGACACTTGCACAGTTAAAATCACAAAGTTGAAAAATGAAGATGTTGATGTCCCAACCATACCAACTGATCTGTGTTTCATCTTCTGTATGTTTGTATGGCATTCATTTTACAACATAAATAGTAAGCTATTAAGTAATACAGTAAGCTGCGTATTTAGTTGGGAAAACAAAAATAGTAATATCTCTTAGGGATTTTAAAATTTGATTAATTGGCTAGATGAATAGTCAATGCAATTTACATCGACTATTCAATTAGTTGATAAGGGCACTTTCAAAGGCAAAAGTGCTGCTGGGAACATGGGGCCAGCGGGGGATTCAAGCAGTCCCCTGCTGGCCCTGTGCTCCTCGCAGCATGTCAAAGCAGCAGTGCTGAATGGAGCCCGGGGTCAGCAGGGGAGTCCCCAGCTGACTCCGGGCTACCCGCAGCATTGCCACTTTGAAGCACCCTCTTCTCTCCCCCCCCCCCCCCCCCCCCGCCTTGCTGCCTTTTTCTGATAAAGGCAGCAAATGGGAGGAGGGAGAGAGACTAGTTGACTAGTATGTCAACTGTCCGATTAAGCATTTGCTTATCGAATAGTTGACTAGTCAACTAGTCATTCACATCCCTAATATATATCTATACATAACGTAACTGAGTTAATATTGTTAAACATAAGAGAAAGAAATATGACAACAGGTGTTCAAGCAACACAGTCCCTGCCACTCTGGACAGCTCTGGGGTTCTGGAGGCAGGGCAGCATGGTGGCAAGTATAATTTGTGCCAATAGGGGAAACTGTTGAGACTCTCTCTTTAAAACAAGAACAGCAACAAGTAAGAATAATGGTCAAGTCTCTAAGGGTACGTCTAGACTACATGCCTCTGTCTCCAGAGGCATGTAGATTAGGCTACCAGTCATAGGAAAATGAAGCGGCAATTTAAATAATCGCCGCTTCATTTAAATTTACATGGCTGCCGTGCTGAGCCGATCAGCTGTTTGTCGGCTCAGCGCGGTAGTCTGGACGCGCGGGTGTCAACATCAAAGGCATTTGTCGACCACCCAGGTATGCCTCCTGGGATGAGGTTTACCTGGGAGGTCGACAAATGCCTTTGATGTCGACACCCGCGCGTCCAGACTACCGCGCTGAGCTGACAAACAGCTGATCGGCTCAGCACGGCAGCCATGTAAATTTAAATGAAGCGGCGATTATTTAAATCGGCGCTTCATTTTCCTATGCCTGGTAGCCTAATCTACATGCCTCTGGCGACAGAGGCATGTAATCTAGACATACCCTATGTTACATGCTTACTGCTAGCATGAAAACGGAGTCCCCAGCTGAGAGAGGCTCTGATGCTGAAGTCTCCTGGGCACAGAGTTTCATGCTAGCAGGTCACATTGCAGGGTCAGAGTTTACATTTTGAAATATGGATAATAAGCAGAAGCTGGCTGTGCTTCAAAGAGAGACTTCTGTCTCCTCTAGTAGGAATGTTCTGGCCGGCATTCTCTCTGCAGCACTCTCGCCATGTACTCAGAGCACAGTGATACCACATATAACTAGAGTGAGTCACTGCACCTCATTTAGGCTTGAAATAATGAACAATCCCAATTGCCACCAGTTGAGAGAGAGAGTGGGGCTATATCAGCGCTGTAAAGCAAAATAACTCACAGTTTTAAGAACTTGCCCTTTTAAGTGAATAGCAGGAATCACTCAAATGTATGTATTAACCCATAAATGCATGCTCTTTTGGGAGCCACTGCTGGCTTATATTTTCCTACTTCCTGACAGCCACGAAGATCTAATTATGAAGATCACGGTATCTGAGCTTGCCCCCTTGTCGCAGACTGCAAGGTCCACAAGGGCAGCTGGGCTTCTGCTTCACAAAACAGAACATAAAATATTAAGTTTCTTGTTAGTGTTGCACTGTGTATATGTATGTTTATTTTGAGCTATCATTGCTCAATTGCCATTGGGCACTGTCTATTTTTATCTTATGGAAGAATCATGAGTAGGGTTAGAAACACAAAAAGAAACGATTCAGGAAGGCTAACAGATGTTTTGGGAAAGAAAATAAGAACTCTTTTAAAATTAGTTTGAATTATTAAATGTAGTTAAGTATTGGAAACTTAACGTTATTCCAGTCCATCTTTCTCTGGTTCCACTGAATCAGTCAAAGGGAGTGTTAGCCTTTTTGTGAGATAGAAGTCCTCGCTAGGGGAAAGAATTGACACTTTCTCAATTAAATATGTTTCTCAAATGTGGTATCAGAACAAAAGGCTCATAATTACAGTAGTGTTCTCCTTTTATAACTGAGGCAGCCTCAAAAGAAAGGCTGCCTCGGTTATAAAAGGAAAACACTACTTTAATTTTATTAGTACTTGTGCAGATGCAACACATGTAGGCTTTTCTATGGCTGTAGGTCCTTTCTCCCTTTATATATGCTGCTGATTCAGTCAGAAATATGTGTTCTTAAATTTTCATCTCTACAAAAGTACACATCATTTTTGAGAGTGTACTAGGACTACAAGTTAGGGTTACTCCAGCGGCTGCAAATCCACACCTTCATGGCGATTCAGTAGTATACATGAAATTCATCTGGTCTTCCCAGTCCAGAGTTCAGTGCACATATTTTTATATCACAGATGACACAGACAACCCTTTTGGTTGTCTTTGCAGAGAGGCCAAGCACTGAATTACTCTGTCATGACTCAACATAAGGCTTTCCAAATCAGGACTCATACAGATTGGTGGTGGTGTTATGGAGAAGTTTCCTATGGGAATCAGAGAGTACAGGTCAACTCTCTCTAGTCAGGCACCCTTGGTACCTCACTGGTGCTGAACACAGAGAATTTGCTAAACCACAGAAGGTCAATATCATTTTGCAGCATTATCAACACTTCCACTGCTCACTGGGCTCTTAGAAGACATTTAGGCTGTGTCCACACTACAAAGAAAAGTCGGAAAAAGATACGCAAATTGCAATTTGCATATCTTTTTCCGACTTTTCTTTTGGAAGAGGCTTTTCTGAAATTTGGTGCATCTACGAAGTGCCAAATTTTGGAAAAACCTCCTCTTTTGGCACATCCCTTCTTCCTCGTACAACGAGGTTTACAGGGATGGCGAAAAAACACATCTGCTTTCCCAAAAATTTTTTCAAAAAAGCGGACACATTCCTTGGATGTGGCATAGCTTTTCCGGGATACTTCCCATATCCCAGAAAAGAGCTGCAGTGTAGACATAGCCTTAGGGTAAATTAGAGCTAAATAACATCACAGAACACTAGTGGCTGTAACAAACTTTACGGGACTGCGGGAAACTTAACCCATGACAAGTGGACATCCAGCTAACTAAAATCATGCTGGATCACAGATGTTGCCAGACAGGAGAATGCTGGCGTAGAGAGGTTCAACCTGTAGTTCAAATTCCTTGCCTTTCTTTCACTGCTCTCTCTGCTTAGAGTGACAGTACAGGTTTCCTTGTAATGGTGGCTTTTCCGATGGGCATTTTTTAAAAAAATCAGTGTCTAATTTTTTCAAATACATTTAAACCCCAAAAGGACAAAGTTCCAGACATTTATTTGCACTTATTTTACTGTGTGCTATTGTTTCGTGGTGTCGTTTCCACCCTGCTCATCATGGCAATCTGCTACTTTGATAGGCTCCCAACAGGTCAACAGTGAAAATAATTCTCTTCCTAAAAAAACTCGGCTACCCCTCTGTGTCTTTCCTAATTCATCCTAATTTCAGTCCCAAAGGATTAAAGATTTGCCAGGTATAATGTTATATGTTGGTTGTGTTTTGACCTCCAAGATCTGAACTTCCTTTGAATTCTTAATTCAATGATTAATGATTATTGATTATTTGTAGTAATATTTATTAGTCAGAGCCAGAACAAGGTCAATTTATCCTCTCAACCAATGGCATCATAAGAAGAGAGTGAAAGAATGAGTATTAAATAAAATGTGGTCTGGGGAAGGCATTGAATGTTTAAGTGTGCAGTGAGTTTTGTTCAGCCACTTATTATGCGTGGCATTACTGATATCTGTAATAGGCTCTCCCTTGAAATTAAATGATACCCATGTAGCCATGTTTAGTCCTAGGGAAACAAGCCAGTTTTTTGAAGCTACTGGATTATAAAGTCACATGCAGATAGTTTGCTGGAATGTACATTAGTTATGCTTTGAATGAGGCACAAGATAACTGAGATACAGATAACAGCATTTCATGTGCAAACGTAACAGAAATCTCATAGGCGAAATAGATTGCTATGAGAAATTGTAGTTTTCTCTGATGACCTTGACCAATCAGAACAAATTCAGACCTGGTATAAGTGGGTTCAGTACCAGAAAAAAGGAATAGTGCTTCAACAGAACTTCATTTAACCTGTTGTTCAGGTTTTGTGGGTAATCAGCTATTTTTTTTAAGTTTACCATTTTTGAGAGGCTACAGGTCTGAATCCATCTCTTATGTTGGTAATTTTCAGTTTGTGGATCAGTGCTGATTTAATGTTCAAACACATAAAAATGCAATAAAAAGGAAAGCAAAAATCAGCACAGAAAAAGCATTGTAAGACACTCTATAAAAGTGGAGATGAACTGATCCTTTGGCAATCTGTTCACTGTTTGGGCCAAAGTAGCATCTTTTATTTTTTGACAAAGTAGCAGCATCAGCTGCTAAGCATCTTCAACATCTTTATAAAATGAACAGTAACATTACAAAAAAGACAAGGCAGGCAGAGCAGAAGAGATGAGAGGGAATAAAGAAGCAGTCATATCTAGTGGTTAGATCATGAGGGAGGAGGGTTGTGGCTGAGTTCTAGAACATCCAGATTCTGGGCCTAGACTGTGAGCAGCTTGTATAACAGCTCTGTGCCCGGGTTTATCCATCTGAAAACTTAAATAATCTTATTACATTATATCTAAGAGATGTTGTTTGAATTAACATTTGCAAAGCTCCTTGGGATCCTCCGATGAAACTTAATTTCAGAATATTCTGTTCTGATTCTTATGCTAATGGTTGTGGTATCTGAGCACTATGGAATAGAGAAATTGAGGTGGGTGATTATTTTAATTTGCTTGTATGATGAACTCAAGTATCAGATGAATCTTTATTCAGCAGCAAAAAGTACTGATCTCCCTTCGGAAACTGAAATCTGAAGTAAATTATTTATTTTGGAGATCTAATTTGGATTTTGTGGCGTATAGTTACTAATATCATTGCTAATTTAGTTGTGGCCTTAATGGCAACATGTGAGAGTTCAATTAATTTGCATAAGTAGTAGGAAATCAACATAAACTTAATAAAGTTCTATATTGAAATGGGCGAGATCATGAACATAGCACTGAGATCTGTCTCATCTTGATTTTGGCAGGTCTGTTTTTAACATCTGCTTGGCTGTTCTGATCTAGCCTAGTCTTGTGCACCTAAAACAGTTCTGCAAAATACTGTAACATCTGAAAGTAAATAGATAGCTATCATTTTGGAAAGTGTGAAAGTCTCAGCTATTTATTGGTTAGCTTTTCTAATGGCTATGCAAGGTCTCCATGTAATAAGTTCCTGTGCATTTTATCTTTGGGTGCTTTCATCTGTGCTTTCTACATTACTCTCTGTCATAAGATGAGTATTATAATTTATGGTATTTGCAAATGTGCTTTTTTTTAATCCTAATACTGATTAAACATACTCAAAGACACTGGAGATGGACAAAAACTATAACAAGCTAGATTCTGGCAGCATATGATTATGCCAGATACTGCTATCTGTCTTCATTGTGCCCACCATGTGCAGGGTCACATGCGTGTTGGGGGAGAGGGTGCTTTTTCTTCTGGGGGTGGGACCTAGTCCAATCTGGTCCTTGCCAGTGGGCTCAAGGACTCAGGCTAGCACCAAAAAGCAATGCAAGCCATTCCCAAATGAAAGGGCTCAGGCGGAGATGGGAACATGGCCCTGCTACCTCACAAACAGAAATTATGGCTTTATTTAATATGGAGTGCACAGTGTATTCTTGTGGAAGGTGAGACATTGGCCAAGATCCTTCCTGCAATAAATGATGGTGGAAGTGAGGTCGTGCACTGTGTCTGAATCTGGTAAGCCAAACTTTGAGACCTCTTGTGTAGTGTGCAAGTACACAGCTTCCACTGTAAAGATCTGCCTGAAAGCCAAAATATAGCTCTTATGGCTTGTTAACACTATAGCATTTGTGTGTTGCAGCATCCTACCAGGACTGTAAAATACTTTGTGTCTCTTTCATATACTGGGTAATAACTCCCAAGATTCCATGCTTGTAAAATTCAACTGGTTCTTTATTAAGGTAACTTCTGTACGCAGTTGTTACAACAGATGCTCACATTTTAGCCATGTGCATACAGACTGACTTCCTGGTGCTTTCTCCAGATTCTTCTCTTCAGCAACTGGGCTCCTCCTAAGTTGCCACAACATCCACACACACAACTTTTCCCAACATCCCACAGGCATGCACCCCACACTCCTGTCTGCACTTGCTCAGTGCCACGGTTCTATTTTTCTGCACTGGTGCAATGCCACTGTGCCAATGCTATAACTGCAAGGGTTCAGTTAGTCCATGCAGCGTGATGTCACAGTATGCCAGCCCATGCTGCGCTGACAGCATATAGCCCTGGCCTTGTCGCCTGTTGGCTGCATGCAGGACTAAAAGCAGCAGAGGCAATTCTTGGCTACTCTTGGTTCAACCCAGTCAGCCCACCCACCTTGACTTCTCAAGGCCCACAGTAGCATATAAGGATGCACAAATATAACTGCAATTCACATTTTATTAAACATTTTAAATCTACAAATAGACTATATGTTTCGTTTCCCAGGGAGTACCCTGAAAATACAAGAACAAAAATTAATGACTCACTTCTGTGCCCACACAGACCAAAATGAAAAAGGCTAGCTCTGCCTCCATGGGCTGAGTGGTATTTTTGGTCTGAAAGGTATTTTTCTAGGTTCATATTTGTCCATAAAATGTATATTTCTAAAGTGGGCATTTCATTGCAGAGGTCCCCCAAACCCATCACCCATTCCTGTAGCCACCATCAGTTGTAGTCACTGTTTGGAAGTTAATACAAAGAGGAAGCCAAACTTAAAAAAACAAACAAACAACAACAACAACAAAAAACAATCCCTGATGAATCAGGCCATATTAAAATATAGAAGTCATGCAGATTCTGTAATGTTGGTATGTGGATCACTGCAAAGCTTTCAAGAAACTGGTCTATTTCCTTTATAAAAAGTTAGTTTAAAAAGGCACTTATCAGTATTACATAAGAACAGCCATCCTGGGTCAGGACAAAGGTCCATATAGCCTGGTATCCTGTCTTCCAACAATGGCCAATGCCAGATGCCCCAGAGACAATGAACAGAATAGGTAATCGTGGAGAGATACATCCCCTGTTGCCTGTTCCCAGCTTCTGACAAACAGAGGCTAGGAACACTATTCCTGCCCATCCTGGCTAATAGCCATTGATGGACCTATCCTCCATGAATTTACCTAGTTCTTTTTTTATTCCAATAATAGTCTTGACCTTCACAACAGCCTCTAGTAAGAAGTTCCACAGGTTAACTGTGCATTTTGTGAAGAATTATTTCCTTTTGTTTGTTTTAAACCTGCTACTTGTTAATTTCATTTGGTGACCCTCTTGTTCTTGTGTTATGAGAAGGCATAAATAACTCTTCTTTATTCCCTTTTTCCGCACTAGTCATGATTTTGTAACCCCCCACCATCTTAGTTGTGTGTTTTCCACGCTAAAAAGTCCCAGTTTTATTAATCTCTCCTTATATGGCAGCCAGGATTATCAATATTACTAGTAAACCTCAGGTAGCCTTGACATTCTCATCTGTAGTGTTTGCTCAGATGGCCTAGCAGTTGCTTTGAAAGATGCCATGGAGACAAGTGTTTTGTTTTTTTACTACTATTACAGACCTTTACAGCTTGGTGCAATTCCCACCTAAGGAAAGCAGGCACACAAATTGAGAACATTGAAGAGGACTTCAGGAACGGCCTTAAACTGATGCTCCTCTTGGAAGTCATTTCAGGTTTGTTGGAAATAATATGTGTTTTAAAATATAATGCATTTAGTGAATGCTGCTTCTGACTCTAGAACCTTTTAGAGATTTTTGTAGTGCAAAATTATAGCATAAATTAATCTTTCAGAGAGGTTAGAAACAATCCTGTTTTCCAGATACCTGGGACAAGCAAAATTACAGGCTGACAAGTAATCTGTTCACTGTTCTGTGGAGGATCTGCTGACCCCTATTTAAGTCTCCTGAGCAAATGGATGGCTCACTGGATCTGACCTGAGAGTGAAAATTAAAAAGTGGGTTTTCACCTCAGTTTCTTTGTAAATATTCTTGAAAATAAATATTCTTTATCCCTCAGGTTCTTACTACTTTGCTAACTTCCTTTTCTGTCTCCACTCCATCTGTTTTCTGAACACAGCTGGGAATTGTGTGCACTGTTATGTACCCTTACTGCTTATTTCAGTTGGGAATTGTGCACCTGCCTAGTTCTTACAGTGTCAAAAAAACAAACAAACAAAACCCAACCCTTTGAATGACCACATCTTCTTATTGGACAACCAAGTTTGAAATTCAAGTTATCCTTAGACTGGCAATTTAAAAAAGAATTTTTTTAAACTCCTCCCCCGCCTTAGCCTACCTGAAATATCATCAGTAGGAAAGACTAATAAAGTACTCTCTTAAATGAGTGAAAATTGCTAAAGATAAAAACAACAACAACAAAACTGAGCACAATGCATGAGTGGGCTTAAAAAGTTAGAACTGAACATGTTTTAAAACAAAAGAGCTGAAAAACAACTCACTTTTCCTTACCTGCACAATCAGGAGTTCAGGGTTCTATGTTTCTAAGCTGATATCCTAAAGCCATGTTACCTCTGCAGCTGTCTGAACCATTTGGCTTCAGGTGATATTGCTTTTGGAGGGATGTAGGGCCAGTGCTCAGACCCTCGAAACTAAGTCTTTTAGTTCACATTTTCTCCCCATGTGTAGGTCACGAAGTTATTTTTAAAACATCATATTCTATTTTTAACCCCTTGATCTTTTTTTTCTTTCTTTTTAATTTCTGGGCAAGCCTTTAAAAAGTTGATGCCTAAAATCAGGCCCAGTATTTAGAGACCTTAAAGAATTATTGGCCTGATCTTCCATACTGCTGAGCAACTTAGAGTTCCTATTTATATAGGCAAACCAGCTAAATCATCTATTTCCTCTGATGTTCAAAGGTAGTCACCAGCAGATTGTGTGATTAGCTGAGGATGCCCATTAAAAGAGGGGATGGTCATGTGAAGCATATTGTATGATAAAAGGAAAGGCGCCAGTGAAAGAGCCTTTCTAAGTCATGTTTTTGTGTGGAAGACTTTGAATTCGTATATGGAGGATTTATTCCCATATCTTGACCATCTGAAAAGACACAGCCTTTGGTACCAGCCAGTAGCAGCAGCATCACTGAAATAAGTGAGTGTGCCAGTGATAAATGAGGTTGAGATAAGTTTGGAGGAGGCAGCAATGCCCACAGGATCCTGAGATCTGGGATTTGGGCCTATTTAACCACATACAGCCTCAGATTTCCCAGGATACTCCTGTTCCCTCTTGTACATCTCTGCCAATCCTACTGTCCAGCCCCCCTTGTAACCAGGCAGGAAAGGGTGATGACCTATGAGGAAGGGCTTGTTCCCTTCCTTTTTAACATTCATCTTCTCTAAAGCAGCCACAAGCAGCAAAATAAAATATGAAAACTGAATGTCTTTATGTCTCTCTTCTGTTTGGGCAAACATAAAAATTTATTCATGTTTCACTGCTGTCCTGGAAGATCAAAGTAAATAACTTCTTTGCTTTTTATGGGTTTGTTCAAATGCTCTTGACATCCATTCAGAAAAATGCCCCCAGAAAAATGGTCAGGTTTGAGACGATGAACTGCATGCATTCTCTCTGAGTTTTTCTAATCACCTACATGGTTGTGCCAAGGTGCCTGTAAGGATGATTGCATTAAATTTTGTTGTACTACAGGGGAAAGGCTACCAAAACCAGACAGAGGAAAAATGCGCTTCCATAAAATTGCTAACGTCAACAAAGCTTTGGATTTTATTGCCAGCAAAGGAGTGAAGCTTGTGTCAATCGGCGCAGAAGGTATGTGGAAACACTTAACAATAGGCATATGTATCCCAAAGAAGCTATATAGCTGAGATTGGGGGCCAAGTTGTCCTGGCCCTTCTTTGGCCATGGAAGGCCAAGGCCCCTAATACATCTTTGATGGCTTCTCTGCAGGATGGGAAGATAAAAACTGGAAAGATTTGGGTGCAGGGAGATGTGAGTTTTGAGATGGGCTTGATGACACCAGAATGTTTTTTTCAGTGGTTCTGTTTAATGGTCTATAATATCTCACCATCTCCCCATTCCTTTTTCTAAAGATTAGGACAATCTTTGGTTGCTTTACTGCCTTCTTTCATACCAACATGCTATTAAAAATCAGTAACTTGAGAAATCAGATAGAAATCTAGAATGCACCTGGATCTTTATATCTCTTTAGAGAGTATGATGTATAGATGACATGTTTTGATGTAATTGCTTGGGGGATGAGGCCTATTCTTATATTGTTACTTGGGTGAGTATACATGGTTACTACACTTTTAAGACCAAGGTTCAACATTCTAGACATAGTTAAGAGAGTGGATAATGGAAAAAGTGGCAGCGGGAGCTGGCTGGATACTGAACTCAAGAATGAAATGGAGTTAGGTGTAGCATAGAGACATGATTATTTGTTGTTCTGCTTCAAATAGTCATTGCATTTACATTAAAATGAACAAGGGGCTGGTTGGATTTTGGGAAGCAAGCAAGATCTCACAGCAAGTGAGACTTGACTTCCTATGGATTCCAATTCAGCATCTAGAACAGCCTGGTTGCTAAGATGTATGTAGCCTTTTGCTTTTTGTTTGTTTTGAGTATTTGTGGTTTGTGCAGTCTCTCCCTACATCAAAGTGTTGGTTTAGTTAATGTTGTGATGTTCTACAGCTACCGGTTAGAACAAGGAGAACCGGTGGACAAACGATGCAGTTGAAATAGAACACCTCCCCCCCCCCCACATCACACTTTAGACTTGGTGCTCTTCTGAGAGCAGTGCTGTATTCTGTGTACAGCAGAGGGCATTGTAGAGACAATTTACATGTGGAAATAAAAATGAAGTGTAAGGTAGACTGCTTGCAGAGCTGATACAGAAACACTGAACACACAGGCCAAAGTTAGAATCTTAATGGAACAAAAGAATGGTCTGTTGAGTAGTGCTTTTCACCGTGACAGGAATCTTGAATTCACTGGCTGAGGTGAAAAGGTCTCCAGGGAGAGATGTCTTGCTGAAGGGTGATCACGTTACCTGATAATATTTTGCACATACTGACCCAAGATTTTTAAGGTGCTTAGTGTTAAGCTTCTATATCGATAATTAGGCATTAAAAAAAGAGGCATCTTTCATTGATTTGTGGGAGTTGCTAGCTACATAGCACTTTTGAAAGTCAGGTCACTTATTTAGGTTTCTAAATACATTTAGATCTGTAAATACAGATTTAAAGTTAGTATCCGAAATACCCTTTTTTAAAGATGCTGACTCCTGTATATAGTATTTCTTAGAGGAAGATCTCAAAACACTTTAAATGGATGCATGAATGAATTTAGCTTTACAGTACCCCTGTGAGGTAAAGTATCTACCCTCTTTTACTAATGGGGAAAACTGAAAAGCAGAAAGTTTAATTGGCCCTTAATGTAAATGAGAAGAAGCAGGCCCGGCTGAGAAGCCAGGAGATCTAAGTAGCTCTGCCACAGACTGCTTGTATAACATGGGACAAGTTGCTTAACTTTTGTCCTTCAAATTCATTGTCTGTAAAATTGGAGATAATAGTTGCAAAGCTTGATTTGGCGTTTGGAAAGCTTCTTAGATTATTGGATGGAAGGTATAATAGAAAAGTCTTATTTTTATTATTTATTATTATTATTTATTTTTATTATTTAGACACAAAGAGGAACTTATAAAACAAGCCAAATTGTAGTGCTTTAGCTATGGCTATTAATGGCTGTAAGTCACCTAATCTTGCAAACCCATTTTTGGGATACCTTTTAATTTCCACACTGTGAAGTCGCTATCTTTAAATCTCTTGAGGATCATGTTTAATTTTCTGACACTCTGAGGATGAGGAGTCTGTAGGGAACCTAGTGCCACCAACTGTGATTGAAACCAGAGGCCCAGAATAAAGATTAAACCACTAGTCTTGTGGTGCTCTAGTGCAAAGTCCTAGTTAATGTGTTTGAGTCTTCTCTGTTCACTACCTGTGTGTTGTTCATAGCTCAGGAAATGGCCAATTGTTGCTTTTTGTTAGCTTGTTTGTTTGTTTGTTTTTAGTTTAAAGCAAATAAAATAGATAAGTTGTGGTGCTTTGTGTTTTGTAATTGTATCCTGGGATGAATAAACAAAGAAGTTGAGCTTGTTCGCACAGAAGATCATTTATAAAAAAGACCTACCAGTTATTGTTTAAGTGAGAAGAAAAAAACCCACAAAGACCAAAATGGGCTGTGGAATCTGCTGAAAGACAAACAGCTAAGTAAAATAAAAAACAACAAAACATTTTGGGCCTTTTGTCAACCTTCCCCATCCTCCCTAATTTTTATCCCTTCATCGTCTTTTTCTCCCCAGAATAATAGTGGACATAGTTTAGCTTCTTTTGGGTTTTGTGCTGAATTGAAAGGTGGGAGCTGCAGTTCTCCCAATCTAAACAGGCAATGAAAACACAAACATAAAGTTATTTTGGGGATAATATCCCTGATGGCCTGTAGAAGAAAGAAAAGGGAATGAATCAAAGTACGCTTCAGTCACTTTCAGCACTTGAGCAGTTTTGTTCTTCTTGATTTTTGGTATTTTTCCCTATGTATTGTCAGGTATGTTTTGACTCTCTCATACAGTGTTTTTGGTAAGGAGACTAAGCTGAAACATCTACTTGGTTGCTAGCAAATAACTTGAAAGTTCTGTGAGCAGCAGGGTTACAGTAGCCAGTCAGAATAGAAAGATTTGTGTATTTGCAGTGTAGTTGTTATGAAATAATCACACAGACCTGGATCCACAGAATTGTTTGGAATCCTGACTTCCATCGATTTCCATAGAAATTAGGAGCCTAAATACTTTTGCAGATCTTAATTGGCTGAAAATCAGCATATGCCCCATGCGTATTGCAATCCACATATTGTACAGACTGAGAAATGATTGTATAGTGATTAGTCAATCAGTCATCCACAACCAACCAAAGTGTAAGGAAATGTGTATTTGAGGAAAACACAACAAAGATCTGCACCAGTTACTATTCAGTCTCCTCTGATGAAGAAAGTTAAGTTTTGATATAATTCATGATAAACTTAAGGAGAGCCGTGATCCTCCAGGGCCTATATGGTGGTGGTAGCAATGCCACATGGAGTCCTGAGAAGAGGGCCATAAATCTTGGGAAAATTAGGTGAGACCACCTAAGAATGAAGTGGAAAAATAAGAAACCAGTTACCTTTTTAACAGTTTACTGCGCTATAAAATAAATACTACAGTGCTGGGGCACCAGAACACGGGGAGCAAGGGAGGCATGGCCCCCACACTTTTAAATGTAGGAGGCTAGGCTCTCCTATTTTTATTGGCTATAAGGGTGAGCAGTGGAGGGAGGGGAGGGTCAGAGAAGAGTGATCAGATGGCAATACCTCTGGGAAAAGGGTTGGTGAGAGGTTGGGGCCTCAGTTTGGGTACCAGTGGTCCCCCACTTTTAAGGACCTTCTGCTGCTCCTCTTATAATCTCACTGCTGGGTTTTACCTTGGGAATTACTTCCACAACCACCTGGAGAGAGAGAGAGAAAATCTTCTGATTGGGTTGCACATTTTGCATTGGGTGAGCTCAAGTAGTGTTGATGCCTTGAACTATTTTCAAACCACAGGCATAAAAAATGCCATTCACATTACTTACATAAATTATGTGTGCCTTGCCATTGTATATTTAGAAGAATGTCACCTGAACAGCATTAGTAACAAAGTTGTGTACATACACAAAGTACACAATGTAAAATCTCCTTATTACTTGGCCAAATCAAAATGAATTTTCATCACACAACCAAAAGGTGCACATCTAATCTATGGCCAAATTTTCAGAAGTTTTCAGGAACAAGCAGGTTTCCTTGTTCTCAAAGGGCACTGCTGTCTGTTGACCACTTTTGAACAGTTGACCCTACTTAGGAACAATGGGTACCTTTTTCAAACCTGTCTAAGACTTAGGAGCTGAAGTCCCATTTTCCAAGGGACTTGGGCACTGAGGCGTGTACGTTTTACTGAAAAATCAGTAGAACTTTGGCTCCCAAGTACCAACGTCAGTTTTGAAAATGGAACTTAGAATCCTAAGTCATTTAGCCACTTAAAAATTTATCCCCAGAGGCATGTCAGATTTCAAGTTTGTAACTCTCTAATGCATGAGAGCTGTTAAAAAATTGCAGAGCTATGTTTGTTCACTTGTTTTGTATTTGAAAACAGCAAAACTGATTTTGCTCAAACTGGTTGTCTACTCCTGATTAACTCGATGTGTGGATGCCCTTCTTCTAGAGTAGAGTGCAGAATAAGGCCTTGTCTACACTATTGCTGTAAGTCAACCTAAGGTACACTATTCCGATTATGTGAATAATGTAACTGGAGTTGATGTAGCACAGGTCGACTTACTGTGGTGTCTGTACCATACTGTGTCAATGAGGGATGCTCTTCTGTTGATTTACCTTACTCTCCTCTTTCCAGTGGAGTACCTCAGTTGATCAGAGAGCACTCTGCCAAATATTTAGTGTGTCTTCATTAGACCTACTAAATTACACCTGCTGCATTGATTGCAGCAGTGCCGATCTATAGATAAATTTAGACATAGCCTGAGTATGTACACAGGTGGAATTAATCAGGAACAGCTAATCCTCTTTAAATTCACTCATTGACTTGTTCCAGATTTTTTAAACTGTAGACAAGCCTTTAGAGACATGTTTTTTCCTCAGGCAGAAACATAACAGAGAAAAGTGAGTCTGATAGGTAAAGATTTGAGAAAGTTTAAATCAGTGGAACAAAAGCCTTTAGTAAGGAAGTATCGATCTTCGCTGTACGTAATTTTCAGGCCAAATTAATCTGAGCAGTCCTATGAGCTTGTTGAAAAACCAACCAGAAGAAATTCTGTGTAGATTAAGAATTATGAAATTGGCAGTATGACAGATGTGTAGGCTGAAAGTAAAAGACACATTGCAAACTGTATTTTGTGAATTCTGATTTCCATTTTTTACCCTAGAAATTGTTGATGGCAATGTGAAAATGACTCTCGGTATGATATGGACCATCATCCTTCGCTTTGCTATTCAGGACATTTCAGTTGAAGGTAAGACTACACCCCTGGCTATCTCAATATAGTTGGGGAAAAGCACATCAACCTCCATTGACATGTTGTTAAAATTAAGTAAAAAATCTATTTTAGTCGGATTGGTGGATCACTGTGTACTGGTGCAACATCCTATTTACAAGATTGTTTGTCTGAATGTGCTGATCTTCTTGCTTCCATAAGTAACCCAGGCTTGATCTACACTACACAGTTAGGTTGATTTTTGCTGTCTCCACACATCAAACCATCTTTGGCTCTCCACACAGTTTTGCCAGGTCTCTGAGCCTCCTGCCTTTTGGAGCAAGCATTCTGTATTTGTCTGCTTCTCCTCCTCTTTGCAAATCTGATCTGAGTACATATGTTTTCCCTTTCTCCATATTTCTTAATTTCTTCTGTGCTTTAATATTTTGTTTTGTTTTGTTTTATTGTCACTTGTTAATTGTACAACTTCAGCAGATTTTGTGCAATTTGTATGAAGGACATTTTCACGTGTTAGCTGTATTGTATTGTTGGCCAGATATCTCTCTGCTTAAATCAGTTCTAAATATTGAAAAGTGTCATTGACCATTCTAGAAACTAATCTCCATTTTCCACTGAAAGGATATACTATAAAAGAAGTAATAGTGCAAATTTCCCACCCTGCTATGCCGGTGAATGTCAAGAGGAACCATCTCTAGTGTTGAGAGGAAGTTCAGTCTTCGGGGTCTCTTCATTCCTTGATTTATGTGCCGACTGTAGTGGTGGTTAATTTGTGATGTTGACTGCTGACCATGGAAAACAGACTGAAACATCAATATCTATCACGTCCTCATTCCCAGTAGATGATACTAAGTGACAGCTTTTTAAAGTTATTTAAAATAACAGGGTGTTGTATACCTGGGCTCCTTTTCATTCGTTTTCTGAATGGGTCCATTACAGAAACTTCGGCCAAAGAAGGTCTGCTGCTGTGGTGTCAAAGGAAAACTGCTCCTTACAGAAATGTGAACATTCAGAACTTCCACCTTAGGTAAGATCACATTATTTCAAGGGATAAAATGCAAGTGTTTTGCATAAGACCCTGCTCCCAGTTGTATAAATGCAACTAAGGCCACATCTATACTTACACTTTGGAGATCAATCTCCTGACGTGTGATTTAGCGGGTCTAGTAAAGACCCGCTAAATCGAATGCTGATGGCACCTTCAGTCAGCGCCAGTACTCCTCACAGTCACAAGGAGTAAGGGTATGCTCCCATCAGCCTCCCACTCTGAAGACAGCGCCAAGTTCAGCTTAAGGTATGTCGACTCCAGCTACGTTATTTACGTAGCTATAGTCGCCTACTTTAAGCTGACCTTCTGGGTCTAGTGTAGACTAGGGATGTTAAATTTATTTTAATCAACTAATCAACTAGTTGTTGGATTTCCCATTGACTAGTTGATTAGTTAATAAGTGGGGGAGCTGCAGTGGGGTTAGCTCCTGGTTTTGGGAGCTAACCCTGCCGGCAGGCTCTTAATACATTCGAAAGGCTGAAGCGCAGCAGGGAGGGACCCAGTGCAAGTCCAAAATCAGCTGTCCCGGCTCGCGCCAGGTGCCCCTGCTAAACTCCAGCTGTGAGCCAGGCCACCTCATTCTGGGCTTGCACCAGGTCCCCCCTGCTGCACACCAGCCTTAAATATAAGGGGGGACCTGGCGCGAGCTGGGCCATCTAATTCCTGGCTTGCGCCGGGTACCCCCCACTGCGCTTCTGATTTTTAAATGTATTAAGAGCCAGTTGTCTCTTAATATATTTAAAAAGCAGAGGCACAGCATCTGGGACTGGGCACAAGCTGGGAATCAGCTGATTCCTGGTTCACACCTGGTCCCCAGTACCCCCCTGGCTCTCCTGCCCCTCACGGAGATGGTCCTGGGGGAAACTGGCTTGTAAGCTGGCTCCCCCAATTCTGGCTCCTGCTCCCCCCCTTGCTGCCTCTGATTGGAGGCAACAAGGAGGGGGGGAAGCGATTAGTTGAGGGACTAGTCGACTATCCAATAAGCTTTTGCTTTGATCTCGCTTTGATCCCTAGTGTAGACCTGGGCCAAGAGCATAATTTACCCCTTAATGTTTAAATTGGCATATACTGGCTCATTCGCTGTATGGGGAAAAGTTTGTATTAGCAGAACCCTGACATAAGATCAAGTTTATATTCAAAATATAGATTGTTTTCTTCAGTTCTTGTTTTACAGATTGTTTTATTATTGCATGGTGTAGCTTGGGTTAGGGAATATGTTTTCTTAAAATAATTTGAACTTACTATGATTGAATGTTAACTTTTGGATGACAGAATTGTTTATGTGTAATGCTTGTGTTTAATCTTTATCTGGGAATTGTCGTTGCTTGTACATTTTGAAGTCAGGTTAACAGCACCTCTAAAAACTTCTAGGATGTAAGTGATGACTCTGTTGTTTTCTACAGAATCATTATTATCAGGTCAGTTCCAAAGGGAACTGAGTATCTGAAACTCTCACTGAAGATGGGGAAGTTTAGGTGCTCAGCAGCATTTGGGATCAGGCCCATAATATGTAGAAAGTGTTTAAATAAATTAAGCTTTTTTTTCTGTTGCTACTGGATGTTTCATTGAGACAAGCCCAGTTGTGAAGTTGTAATTGCAGGATATTAGTGACATTGAAAAATCCTCTTGGACATGCAGATTCTGGTAGATGAATCTTCAGGGGCTCATTTGTCCTGTGGTATGCACGTGACCATAAATATAATGGAGGGTTATGCACATACATTGAAAGCAGTACCTATAGTCTCTTTTGTCCTGGACCATTACAGAACATAACCAGTTTAACTCAGGACTCATTTTACATAATGTACACTGTGTAAAGACCACTGTAGGACAATCAGGAATATATGGATTAGAGAAGAGTGAGTACACAGGCTGTTAACAGAACCCATATAATTATATGGATGCAACATGGGCCTTCATACATATAAGAGATATTAAGTGATGGTTAAACTGTGCAATGTATAGATTGTATTAACTTTATTTTTCCATTTTTTTCTGTTGTTTGTTGTAAAGCTGGAAAGATGGCCTTGCACTCTGTGCGCTTATCCACAGACACCGACCTGATCTTATTGACTACTCCAAACTAAATAAGGTCATCAGTCTGAGTGACACAGCATGCTGACCTGCAGTGATCTGGTTCACTCCTTATTTCTTAGCATGTTTCCTTAAGGATGAGCTGAGAAGTGCTTACTAACTGACTGGCTTTCCAAGCTCCTGATAAAACTGATGCGGAAAAAGCCCATCCTTCCTTTTTCTTCCCCTTGCCCCATTTTAGCAGCTGAGATTACATACATTTGGCCTGATTCTCCACTGTTTTGCATCTTGGGAAGTCATTTATACCAGTGTAAAGTGGATGTAAAATTATAATAAAATAGAATTCCCCACGCATGCTGCTGGTGGTGTTTTACACCCACCTTGCACTGGTGTAAATATAAGTGGAAAGCAGTGGAGAATCAGGCCCATAGTAATGATTAAAGATAGAATTCTGCAGCGTAAATTCTGCCCTTGGATCTGGGTAATAAATTTCCTACTACAGGAAATAACAAGACATACATATCAAAGTTCACCAATAAAATATTAATTTCTTGTTAATTTGGGTTTTGACAGAATTCTACCCATGTCCCTATCACTCATAAACATAATAGTGCCCTGCTGTGACTGGGCTACAGTACAAGGGGAGCATGTAATTCTCACAATGGGGCTGATCATAGCTCGTTATTTTGACATCCCCGTAAAACTCATTCCACGAGGAGTAAGGAACATTTCAGAATAGCAGGTTATTTAAAAATTAAATTACAAAATAAGCTATTTCAAAATTAACTCTAAATAAGCTGCTTAATTTGCATTGTTCAAATTGCGTAGCTTATTTCAAGTTATGGGTATAGACACACCCACCAAGTAGTAATCTGAACATGAAGACATTTGGAAAGTACAATTTTGAGCTCAGTCTCTACTCTTTTTACTTAGGGGGAGTAAGAGAAGCAGGATTTAGCATTTCCTCTTATTTATAGTGAATAATTTTCAACAGTTGTTTGTCCCCTCTATTTGTTCTTTACACTGTTACTAAAACAATTCTATCCCAATTACAAATCTAAACAAAAATGCCAACATTGCTAACTAGCCAGATAGCAGCAGCATGGTCTGCAGTTTTATACACACACCATTTTGAGCGCAAACATACCTACTAGGTAAATAGACAACCTGTTAGAGCATTAAAAGGTGCTTAAGCATAAAAGAGTCTAACTTTCTAGAAGGCCAGGGGAAAGGAAACCTTCATGCACGGTGTACAAACCTTCCATAGTAAAACCATCAGATTTATGTATATGTGGTGGGAAGACAGAAGTGCCTTGATGAGGCTGCTGTCATGTGCAGAAAGATCCCACCAGTGGGCTTGTGTGTTTGGATGTATTAACAAATGTCTTGGTGTTTTTTCTTTTGGCATGATATTTGTTTCTCCTGCATGCCTTCTTCTCTTTTCTCATCTGTGCATCTTGTGTGGACTTCTTGTAGCTGGAAGGACGGCCTTGCCCTCAGTGCTCTTATCCATAGGCACAGGCCTGATCTTCTTGACTATGACAAGTTAGATGAGGTATTTCTGTAGCTGCAACAGAGATTAGTAACGAGTGTGGTGTGTAGCTTTATTTTAAAGTATGGATGATGGATGTCTCCCAGCATCTCAGGATTCACTATCCTTTTAAACAAATCTTCTCCCACATCTTCCCTGAGCTTTGATCAATCATTGATTTAACATCAAACATACAAATGGGGGGTGTCCATCACTCCATCTATAAGCAAAGCATCTCAAATTAGTCAATAGATTTCACTTTAGATTTAGTCTATTTTAAAGTGTATTATATATCTGTAATACAGTTTTTGTACATGCCATTAACCCATGTTTTATATATGTGGTATTTCATTTAGATAAATATATAGCCACAAATAACGTTCCATAGATTTTAAATATTGGCCACATTTTAAGTGCCTTTTAATAGAAATGCTCAAGCTGATCATCTGAAGAAGTGGGTTTTGCCCATAAAAGCTCATGATACTATATATTCTTGTTAGTTTCTTAGGAGCCAAAGGACTTCTCATTGTTTTTAAAGTTACAGACTAACATGGTTACCCCTCTGAGACTACTAAATGAAATACACTTCTTAGTAAAGTAAGAAACTGTAGCTATTGTGTTTAGTAATATACAAGTGAGCCAAAATCTTTAGGGCAGGCAAATGAATTTTTTTCTTCATAATGCTTTTAAAAGTGGCTGATTGGTACGATATATTTGCTAAAAAGAGGTACCACTGGGGAAACTACTTATGTTTTGGAATCCCATGCATAAGTAGAAAATTAAATACGTATACTCATAGATGTGTGAAGTGCAGACTTCTGTGAAACTTGGAATATTCGCTGTCAGTTAAATCTCATTATTTTCACTGATTTACCAAACACAAAACAAAACAAAAAATTCAAGCCCCGCTGAGACATTAAGGCCCCTCACTAAAACTGCAGTTCTGTACCAGTACGAGACCCAAATGCTGCTTTCAAGGAACAACTCTGTCTACTGTGAAAACCTGCGTGTCTTCTAAAAAGGCCAGTAATGGCATTTTCAAAAAACAAGTTCTCTCTCAGTGAGAGATCTAATGTGAAACACAGAGGGAATCTCTACACTGCAAAGTAAAACCCACAGCACTGGGGCTTTGTCTACACTACAAACTTTTTGAGGAAGAGGCAGTGGAAATGAACTGCTCATTAGCATTTTCTCATGCTTCATTTGCATAGCGTCTTGTTGTTTTCACTGAGACAGACTAGCATGGCTACCTCTGAAACTTCTTTTCCTTTGGTTGTTTATCATTATATGTGGACTTGACCAGTAGTCAGCTTATGAGCTTGCTAGAATTCATGTCTCTCTGATACCCTGCATATATGTTGGATTTTCACCATCGTATATGTGCATACTGAATAAATAAAGTTTGTGTCCCCTCAGAACAAATTAACAATGTATACCTAATGGTACCTCATAGCTTACTAATGTTTTCTCTTGAAAACATTAAACAGATTATATTTATACATGCACATGTGTGCACGCACATGCACATGTGTGCACGCACATGCATACACTCTCTACATCAGTGAGATCAGCTATTTAGAAAACACTGATTATGACTGACTTTTAGTGCAGAAAATCTACTTCTGTGGATCAGGCAGTATACCTATTGTACCATTCTTGCTACAAGAAAATGTCTGGTGTTTAACTCTTTCCGATTTTTGCTTTCATGCAGGATGATCCTATAAAAAATATTAACCTTGCAATGGAAATTGCAGAAAAACATCTGGATATCCCCAAGATGCTTGATGCAGAAGGTGAGCGCTATAGTCTGTTATTTAGCTTGAATAAGAAGTAATCAGTAAAATCTTTGTAGCCTTGAACATAAGTTTTCAATGTTATGTATATATATGAATCATCACAACAATGCCTCTTTTTTATGTTTCCTTTTCAAATGATCCCTCCCTTCTTTTTTCTTGTGTGCTGGAGAATTTCACACTTTTTTGTTTTGTTAAATATTATTTACTATTATTTGTTTTTCAGTAGCGCTTAAGGTCCCTATCATAGATCAAAACTCCATTGTGTAGGACCTGTACAAAAAGATGGCTCCAAAGAGCTTAAAATCTAACTATAACATAAAATGGTAAACAGAGGTAAACAGGTAACATTCTGTATTGCTGAAATAAAGACTTGAAAAAGAGAGCTATAGTTAATATAACCCTTCACAAATATAAAGCTAGTAACATGTGCCACCCTTGTCGGAAGGTGAAGTTAAAGATATGTTGTTGGTTTTTGTTTTTGTTTTTGTTTTTGTTTTTTTGTTAAACCTTGTTTGTCTTCTTTCCTAATGACCAGCTCTAATGAATAGTTCCATAGTTAGTTCCTTTAAAAGAGCTTCAGAGTCTTTTTTATAAATAATACAGTATTGATGTGATGTTAAAATAACTGCTGAAAGTACCCAATCTTCTGTATTTTGGGCATGCATAGAGCCAAAATATGAAAATCTGCCACTTTGAATATATTCTGATCTGGTATCTGGATAGTTGACTAGTCTCAAAGGATGGAATGTTTCCAAACACTCAGTCTTCCACTGACATAAATGGCAGTAGAGTTAGTAATGGGTGCTTTCAGAAACGTCATCTAAAACTTCTTCAGTGATTTCTAGCATTGATTTCATGCTTCATTGTCTTTTTGTTAGTGGAAATCTGACATCTGTTTTAAACAACACCTCATCCTTTTTACTGTAAAATAAGATGCAAGATTATTCAACACACCTATCATCTCCTTATTCATAGATTTGAATGTCCATTACCATTTTCCTTTTTGTTCAGCTTTCTTAAATATAGTATTCCATATCCTACCATTTTACACCTTAAAAGAAAAGATACTTTATTACAATCATCATTAATATGCGAAATCATCTAAATAGGTGCTGTCACATATGTGTTAATTTTCAGATTTTTAATATATCCTTTTCAAAAGCTCATTCTTAACCCTGTAAAATAAAAGAAGCCCATGTCTGTTTTATAAAACATATTGCTTATTATGTTATAAAATCTTACAGCTAACTTGAGTAATTTTATCTGCTTTTTATAGTCTTTTCCTATTGTCATCTCCTCAACGTTACTGAGGCTGTGTGTGAATGCGCATTTTTGCATTGAGGCTAAGGCCATTCAGCGAGCCTCTTCATGGATCATCTGTATGAAGTGCTTGGCCGCTTTCTGTCCTTATCCGTTGCAGAGCGTTAAAGGAACCATCATTGTCAATGTGCCCAAGTTACAGTCATAGCCAAACTGTAGTTTTAGTTCTTTTCTCCCATAATGATGAAAAATCCATCAATCTTCCAAGATAAGGGGCTAAACTCTGTTATGATTTATGTTGAGGTTAACTGAAAATAGAATCTGGCTCAAAGACAGCAAAACCATTAAAAATCAAAGCTTTTCTGAGTGCTAGATTTAGTCTGGATCACGGGAGCACATGCATGCCTGTTTTGCAGTATCAGATGCAGATCAACACTCTGCTACTAGTGGAAATAGGCAGAATATAAGGATGCTGTTTTAACATGCGTCACATGCACTACTATATCCATAAGCAAGTTAGTAGGCCAAACTCTGCTTTCATTCACACATAGTTAACTCTGGAGTAAGTCTAGTGACTTAAATGAAGCTACTCTGGATTTTCATAAGTGTAAATGAAGGCAGAATTGATCCCAGGAGGTCTGTGTCTGCTAGCCTTCCAATAGCTCTTGAAAATTGGGTTTTGTACAATGCAGTGCGATGTGGCCATGCTCTTTCTGTATACCCTTGATATTTGCATATTTTAACATTTCAAGTTCAGCAACTGATAAATTCAGTCATGTACTGATTCCTAAAGTCTGATCGGCATGGATATGAGTAAAGGAAAGCAAGTGGAAGGGCCTCGTTTGTTTGAGTTTTTGTTAAATCCTTGTAGCATCTGAGATTGACTCATCAGATGGAATTATATTGCCATTAGACTATCTGAGCAGTTAACATTCTTCTTTCTATGCAGATGTAGTAAACACTGCCAGCCCTGATGAAAGAGCCATTATGACTTATGTTTCCTGTTACTACCATGCATTTGCGGGTGCTCAGAAGGTGAGGTTGTAAAAGATGGATCAGATCTCACTCTTCACCTTCTATGGGGTTTCTTAAAGCGGGTTTTCTCTTCTGATATCCCCCCCCCCCCGCTAGTTACTAGGGGAGCATCTTAGAGCTGAGCAAAGCCTCATTTCCTGTTGCCTAATTTCCTCTGTGCGTTCCTGTCTCTGTGTAGTCAATAGAAGTTTAGCCATTTGTTTGTTCTCCAGAAAATATTTTTCTGTCTTCCCCATTCTGTATCTTTGCTTATAGTATCAAGCAGGATCTCAACAACTGCTTACTGAACTGGATACTTCCCTCTGAAACCTTGGTGCATTGACTTGAATCAACTTTTAAAGAGCAAAATGAAAATAACAAATTCACATGGAAAAAAAATGTCCCAACATCAATCATTATCTCCCACTACTATGCCATACACACATTGGATAAGATTCATGCTGCAGATGTAAAAAACAGCAGAAGTTCAGAAAATACCGCAGTTTTATGTTTTCAGGATTTTTTTAAGTGTTAGCATTCTAATGTATGCACAAATGCACAGCAGCATAAGACAGTTATTATATGTGATGCCTAAACAAATACATATACAGATGTTGGGTTGAAATCTGGAATTGTATTTCCTCAAATAGAAGCAAAAAAAAAAAAAAAAAAAAAAAAGCAATAGAATCTCAGCGTTATGAATACCAGAGCTACCCGACCAGTCAATCACATGCCTCATTTGGAATTTGAAGTATGCAATAAGGCAGCAGAGATAAAAAGCCAGGAGTGGGCAGCATGAGGGGGCGAACACCCCAAATGCCATGAGACTCTGGGTGGCTGGGAGATTAGCAGGGGGCCTGGCACCCACAGCAGAGGTTTGCCCTCCACATTCACCAGCACTGGCAGGGGAAGCGGAGAGATGAGGCCCTAGCCTGCTCTGCTTCCCTGGCTCCTGGCCGCGTAGTTTGGGGTGGGGTGGGGGCATCCCCTCCTGCACTCCCTTATAGGAAATGGAGCAAGGCAGCTGGGAGCTGGGGCAGTGGAGTGGGCTGGGGCCACATGGGTTTGCATCCCCTGCCACTGTTAGTGAGTGAAGGGGGGCCCAATCCCTGCTGTTGGCACCAGACCTCCTGCTAGTCCCCCAGGTCGCATTGTTTCGGGGGTGGGAGGCAGTTGAGAGAAGAGGCTGGGCAAGGGTAGAGCAGGAATGGGGAAAAGTCTGATAGGATGTGTGGCCAAGGGCAGAGGGGTGTTTTTTTCAGTCCTCTCCCAAACTAGGAGTAGCGTGGGGAGGAATCACATGGGGTGCAGTTATGAGGCCAGCGCCCCCTCCCGTGTCCCTCCAGAGCAGTCACCCTGGAGAACAAACACATTTTGTTCAAAGTTACAGATATTTCAGCATTATAAACAACCTCCATTCTCAAGGTTTTCCTAACTCCAATGTTCTACTGTAATGAGAAACTCAGACTTGGACACAGTTCAAGTGTCACTGACAGGAGCATAATCACTCTAGGGATACTGATATATGGTATTAAAAAGCTAACCGATACATATGTAAGCTTGAGGCACTTTGCAGTAAGAGGGTCTTCCCAGGTCAAACCAGCTGACATTCTGTGAGTTATGCATTCTGCCTATCACACATCTCCGATAACAGGACAAATTTGAAATTGTTAAACATGAACCCAATCCTGCAGTCTTTACTGTTGTGCATAACCCTTATGCATACAGGTGGTGTCACTAAAGCGTAGCAGTGTAATATCCCACTCTGTCTAATGAAGAAAAGTTCCATCTTATTGTCTGCAAGACATTAGCTTAAGCATACTAATTTTTTCCCGTCAGCACCAATAAATCTTACAAGCAATTTATTCCAGTTTTGTCTCAGATCTGTGGGCCAGTGCCTGCCTAGCATACAGAAAACAAGGCAGAGTACCAACAATTTTGTGCTTCTCTTTATTCAGCATGTTTTCTACTCCTCTATTTTGTTTTGTTCTCTTCCCTCTCCTCCCCCCTTTTCCTTTTGTAGATATTGTGAACACTCCCAAACCTGATGAAAGAGCTATCATGACTTATGTTTCCTGCTTCTACCATGCTTTTGCTGGAGCAGAGCAGGTATTAATCAGTGCTCCCTTCAAGTTGCTGTGCTTTTTGGTTGGTTGTTTCACATTTCCCATGAGATTTTTTTTCACCTGAATTTAGATCCTTGTGGTTTTAATTAACATTCACAGGAATTGTTTGAATGTGAGTGATTGTTTTTAACTAACTTGTGATCCTGATTCAGTTAAAAGTCCTGTAGCAAAATTGATTTTTTTTTGTTATTAAAGGCATTACCATTGATGTCTCTCATTTGAGTGTATTCAATGGTTATGCAAGGCTATTTTCAGCAAAAGTAAGTTTAGAGACACCTTGTTTTGCATATGGACCTTAGGCCTAGTTGATGTACAACTTTCCTGGCAGGAGAAGGCTCCTAGGTGCACAATCCAAATAAATATGGAATATGAAATTGACTCCATTAGGATTATTCCAGATTTATACTTGCATAGAAGAGCAGACTTTGACCAGTTGTGTACATTCTGGAGGTTATAAGTGCAAATAACTTGCAGAAACTGTGAACTGGATTCTTAATTTGCTTGGACCTTCTTTTGAATGTTCCTAACAAACCTACTAGATTTCTAGTATGATTTTTTTTATCCTACTACCACAGCCTGAACAATTGTCTAAGTCACTTTCAGAGTAAAGATTTATTAAATTACCTAACATTAGTGGGAAACTACCTCATATATAATAAGGCTGTAACATTAATAGAATGAATTCTGTGTTGACTTGCACTCTCTGCAGAACACTGAATTTGGTGGAGTTTTACAGAGTGTCTCACTGAAGAATTTGTTCCAGTAACTCTGAGAAGGATGAACTTACATATGAGTCATGAGCACTAACCAACAGTGATAAGAAATGCAATTTTTATTTTCAGCAATCACGTTCAGCTTACTCAAATATTGTATCTTCTTGTGAACATGATGACAGCTATGTCCTGTTTGTTTTCTGTGTTTTATAGGCTGAGACCGCTGCTAACAGGATATGTAAAGTGCTTGCTGTGAATCAAGAAAATGAAAAGTTGATGGAAGAATACGAAAGGCTAGCAAGTGAGGTAAAAGCTAGCAAGTGAGGTTCATAACACGGTTGATAGTAAATTAAGTGGATTATTTACAATGTAAATAGACCAAAATTAAAGCCACACATAGCTGACAGTCATCTTTATCAGAGGGGAAGGATGGTCCAGTGATTGGAACATTTGCTTAGAACTTGAGATAGCCAGGCTCAATTCCCTGCTCCATTGCAGGCTTCCTGAGTGACATTGGATAAGTCACCAAGTCTCTGTCTACCTCAGTTTCCCATCTGGAAAATGAGGATAATACAGTGATGTTGTGGGGATGGACACATTAAAGAGGGTAAGGCATTCAGATACTGTGATAATGGAGGCCATATAAGTACAAGAGAGGGCCTGTGAGGGTTTATACATTATAACAGCTTGCACAAATAGGGAATCTTAATTTCACTTATTGTTTTCCATAAGTAATTCTAGTTTAAAAGAAAGTTTCTTTTCCCATCTGCCAAAATCAGTAACGTGGCAGATAAATAAAAATGTATCTTTAAATGATTAAAAATAAGATTTTTATAAAATGGGCCATAAGGATTTTATTTCAATCTGAAATATGTGGGTGTCAAGTTTTGGATAGAGAGAGGTATTTTTTTAAGGTGGATCCGAATGCATCCCTGCAGCTCAAGGAAGTGTGTCCTGGATGCAAAGGGCTGTGATTCAGGACATCAAGAGTTCAGTTATCTACAGCAACTTTGTGTTCGTTAATTGAATTAACGTTATTTTTATTTTTCCTTACGGATAACAATGGACTCTTACCATAAAGTTTTCTGTTTTAAAACAGCATCTGATGTTAGTTTCCTGAATGTGCTGTGGACATTCTGGGTCAGATCCTGCAGCCCTTTCTTAGCAAATGGGAAATTTGCCTGAATAAGGACAACAGAGTTTGGCCTTATTGTGAGGTGTGCACCACTGACATAACATGCAATGCTCCCTAGATACCAAAATAGCCTTGTAGAGAAACATTCTGTATTGGTACTAACAGTTGTTTTGTAAGTAACAAGTCCTATAGTTTGTGTCTGCCCTCCTTCTTTGGCCTTGACTACTTAAGTCACTAAGGCCAAGATTTTTGAAGTAGCTCTTGATTGTGGGTATCTCAGCTTTTGGGTACCCAACTTGAGATATCTTGAAGGGACCCAATGTTCAAAAATCCAACTGCTCAGCATCATCAGAAAATCAGGGCCATTAGGGTGTCTCAAGTTTGGCATGAATTGAGGTACCCAAAATTACTAGATTTTAAAAATCTCGTGCTTAATTGTCACTAAGTCATTGACATTGGCAATGACATGCTTGTTTAATAAAAGACTCTGCAGCCTGTACATCCAGTATTCTGGTTTTCTTTTTGGTTCCTTTTTTGCTTTGGATTTTAATTTTTTTGTGTCTGTATGTGATAGCTTTTAGAATGGATTCGTCGCACCATCCCTTGGCTGGAGGACAAGACACCTGAGAAAACAATGCAGGCCATGCAGAAGAAGCTAGAGGACTTCCGAGACTACCGCCGCAAGCACAAGCCTCCCAAAGTCCAGGAGAAATGTCAGCTGGAGATAAATTTCAACACCTTGCAGACTAAACTGAGGATCAGCAATAGACCAGCTTTCATGCCATCAGAGGGGAAAATGGTTTCAGTAAGTACAATGTGGGCCCAGTCTTTTTTTTCCTTTTCTCCTGTAATGCTCAGTAATATGTGAACAGATGGGATCCACTTACTATTCAAAACATCTTCACTAATTGCAACTTGCAACATCTAGTTTTCGAGTACAACAATACTTATTTTATTAAGTACTTCACTCGAGGATCATTTCTCCCTACTATGGTCCTGCCTCTTTTTAAGGCTGCCTCCACTTCAGTAATTCTGCCGCTACCAGAGACAGAGAGCGAAATCCCCTTTGTGAGCATGATCAGTATGGCTTTGTTGAAGGAGCTAAATTGTGTGATGCCTGTATGAAGCAAAGCTACTATTGATTTCATCTGGAGTTTCCTTCAATTCAGGACCTCTGAATTTGGCCAGTAATCTACTGTACTTTTTTCAGCTTCATCTTGTAGTAGATTGTTTTTTATTGATTGGAACTTTGCAATCTGTGAACACAATAGTTCCTCCAAATTTATTCTCAGCTTTTGAAGTCTTGAGTTTTGAATGTTTCAGGAGTTGAATTTGGCCAACAAATGGCTGTACTGTACTGTAATCTTGTTTTTAAGCTGTTCAGGTTTTATAAACAGGTTGTACTATTAGCTGAAAAGTCTAGCTGACTCACAAAAATCATAAAAACTGGCAGTGCTGGCTATAAATAGTGCCTTTGTGTCTGTCTTTGCTCAAAATATTCTGCAAAGACCACACAGCAGAAATCAACTTTTTTTATTTGTCAGCAGTGCAAGTAGGCCAGAAACCTTAGTGACTTTGTGTTCCCGTTAAAGTGCACATTGGATTCCTTTTGATATTCCTGTTTCATCACTGTCAGCTTCTAAGACCAAAGCATTTTAATTTTGTTAATGGATGCAGAAAACAGAATACTTTAATGATATTATAAATCACATTAACTGAAAATACAAGATATAAAATATACATGGAGGCAGTGGATAGATAACTGCACACGCAGACAATTTTCATGGACAATAGTATTTCGTACATATTGCTTACAGTTTTCATTCGCTCACACTTATTTTGTTTGGTGTAATCTAGGTGCCTATGTCTGAAAAATGTGGACCTAAATTTCCATTTTTGGAGCAAGATTGTAAATTCTTGTAGCGTTCATAAGTTTGGGCAAGTCATGTGAGATACAAGGTAAAAATTTAAATATTTCCTTATTCATCCCCAATTTTCTCATAGGATATTGCTAGCGCTTGGCAAAGACTTGAACAAGCTGAGAAGGGCTATGAGGAATGGTTACTGAATGAAATACGAAGACTGGAACGTCTTGAACACCTGGCTGAGAAATTTAGACAGAAGGCTTCTACTCATGAAAACTGGGCATATGGTAAGCAGACCTTGCTTAAAGTGATTCAGATAAATCTATCCATAAATCAGTTCTGAGTATTTACTGACCAAAACCAGCTGTTGAACAATTTGGATAGTTGTGTAAACCTAAAACTAACAACGACTCCAAATGCTTTTTAGCCTATTCCCCTACACTTATCTTAACTCTTTGGACACATGTTAATGAGATTTATCTTTCAACGACATGGGCTGACCATTCAATAGAGAAATAAGTTCAGATTTCTGTTACCAAATCCACAAAACAATGTCTCACTTCTGGTTTAATGTATTATCTATCATTTTTGCAAAAATTGCATCATTTGCATATCCAGGACTTGTGACCATCCAGTCAGGGCTGCAATAAGACCAGAAAAGAATCTAGGTAAAAGGCAGATATCAGCAGAGTGTGATTTATTGAACAGCAGCAAAGACAGAAGCATCTTTTAGCTTTAAGGATGATATATAAATACAACCAGGATATGTTTGAGTCAAATCCCCAAAGTAGAGTTATATTAAATTGTGGCTTTCTTTAGCCAATTTCAACAATCAGTATCCTACAGTTTAGCTAACCTCCCCAGAATTTCAGGGAGATGGGAATGAAAAATCAGGCTTTCTTTGATGTTGATACAGCAGCAAAATGAGGATAGACACTTGCATGAAACTAACAACAGGCCACAGCTTTTATTCAACTTCAGCAAAGGGGAAGAGTGCTACCGCTAGTCCAACCCCACTATTAGTTAGAACAGCTGTGCTCTTTGAGATCCTTACCCCGAAAGAGAATCTTCATAATACAGCTCTGCTGCTCCATGCTCCTACTTTGTCCCGACTGTGCCCCTCCCACTTCCACTACCGCCTCCGTGCTGGCTCTTTCAAAGAAAAGTCCAGCCCATCGTGCTCTTATTAGAAGCACACAAAACAGTAAATGGTTGCCAAGTAAATGCCAAAAGTGAAACTGCAACAATTATGAAAGCTACTTTATTAGGCATATGCTACTCACCCCTCGTGTTCTAGCTCTGACACAGGGGAAAGTTACACATAACAGATACAGGAAAATATATAGCAAGTGAAATAATGGTCCTATAAGATCTTAAAATCTAGAAAATAGTATATGGTGAACTGAGACTAAAGTGGCTTTCTATGAATTCACAGTTGTCTATTCCAATGCCAAGAGTTCCTGATGAGCGAAAGGATATGTCTGTTTTATCACATCTTTGTGTTTATAAAGTAAATATTTAATGAAGGGCCAGATTTGAGAACTACATTATTCAGACAGGGAAGGAGTCATTCACCCAAGCAGTCCCACTGAAGTTAGTAACTACTCAGTTAAGTAACTCTTTACCAGTGCAGTTAGGGAGCTGACAGTCTGGTCCTATCTTGGAATGAGCCTGAATTACCTTGTTGCTTATTCTACATTTCACAGGGATGTGTCTGTGTGAAACAGGCTAAAATTCCCATGTGGAAAAATCCTTTAGAAATTACCAGAAAGTAATCTTCTACAAGCCTCTGAACAGTTCAGTCAAACATAACAAAGAATCACGTCCCCGTTACAGAATTCTATAGGATTGTTTAAGTAACCTTCAGAAAAGATCTTATTATGTTCTACAGGTTTATACCATGGTTTATATTACTAGTTATTGTTTCATCCTTTTAAATTCTATAGGACCTTTGCAGTGAGTTGCTAATAAAGACATTCCACTAAGGCTTAGCCCTAATGAAATAAATCAGTGGAAGTTTGTCATTGATTGCAGTAGGACTAGATGTCACACTGAGTGTGTGATACTGATCAAAGCATCACAAAGCTGGGCCCCAGTTTAAATGACTGACTTGAATATTGTAATTAACAAATCCAAAGTAACGAATTACTGATATTTTAATTAGTTAGTCCTGTTACAGACTAAGTCGACTACCCTCTGAAGCTTTTGATATTTTAATGTTAATTTTCAGGCAAAGAGCAGATCTTGCTCCTGAAGGATTATGAATCTGCTTCTCTGACCGAAGTCCGCGCCATGCTGAGGAAACATGAAGCTTTTGAGAGTGACTTGGCTGCTCACCAGGACAGGGTAGAACAGATCGCAGCCATTGCCCAGGAGCTGAAGTAAGTTCCATTTAGAGGCATGCAGCTGCTGACATTTAACTGATAAACTCTTTCCAATGAATTCAATAGTGTCATAGGTACAATGTAAGCATTCCACAGATAACTGCTAAGGGCATTATCTGAGCTGGTCACTGACACCTATTTTTCTTTCATTGAACTAAATATAGATGGGCAACTGAATACAATTGTTTGAGGCCAAACATTTTGAAATTGTTTTAATAGTAAGCTTTTGTTTCTATGGGTCTGCTCATGGGTAAATTGTGTATCTGGTTGGGATGGGGGGCAGGAGTTCGTCTGTCAGTTCATGTGTTTTGCTACAAGTTGCTAAAAGTGAAAGCTATCTCATCCAAAATTATTTTTCATTTTACCTATGTACATATAATATAGATCAACTATTACAAGATGATATTAAAATAATTTCTTACATTTGCATAGCTCTTCCCATCCTGTAGTGCTTTATATACTTACAACTAATTCCTATTCCTTCTCGGTATAGCATGGGTGTCTCAGTCTGTCTGAGGTATTTTTCTGACCCCCATTTTCATAGTGTCTGAGGACCTCACAGTCTTTAATGTATTTAGCCTCGCAAACTGCCCTCTGAGGTGTGGAAGTGTTGTTGTGATCCTCGTTTTACAGAGTGGTAATTGAAGGCACACAGAGACTTGCCCAAGGCCATATAGGAAATCTGTGGCAGGGTATGGGACTTGAAACCAGGTTGACCAAGACCAATGCCTTAACCACTGGACTCACACGCAAACACACACACACGTGCATGTGCACACTCCGAGAAGATACAAATTAATTTAAGGGTCTAGTTCAGCAATACACATAAACACATGCTTAACATTGAATTTAATGTTATACTGGAAATCAGTGGTACTACTTAGGGATGTAAGCATATACTTATCGGTTAGTCAACTAGGGTATGTCTACACTACCCTCCTAATTTGAACTAGGAGGGTAATGTAGGCATACTGCACTTGCAAATGAAACCCGGGATTTGAATTTCCCGGGCTTCATTTGCATAAGCCGGGCGCCGCCATTTTTAAATCCCGGCTGGTTCGAACCCTGTGCCGCGCGGCTACACGCGGCGTGAACTAGATAGTTCGGACTAGGCTTCCTAGTTCGAACTACCATTACTCCTTGTGGAATGATGAGTAACGATAGTTCGAACTAGGAAGCCTAGTCCAAACTACCTAGTTCGTGCCACGTGTAGCCGCGCGGCACAGGGTTCGAACCAGCCGGGATTTAAAAATGGCGGCGCTCGGCCTATGCAAATGAAGCCCGGGAAATTCAAATCCCAGGCTTCATTTGCAAGTGCGGTATGCCTACATTACCCCGCTAGTTCGAACTAGCGGGGTAGTGTAGACATACCCCTAGTGACTTGACTAGCTGCTTTCCCTACCTCCTTGCTCCTTCTATCAGAGAGGGGCAGCAAGGTGGAGGAGCGAGAGCCGGCTTAAAAGCCAGTTTCCCCCCAGTACCATCTCCATGGTGGGGCATGGAAGGCAGAGGCATAACAGGGGACCAGATGCGAACCAGGAAGCAGCTGATTCACAGCTTGTGCCCGGACCCCTGCCCCACTGCACTTCAGCCTTTTAAATGTATTAAGAACCTTAATACATTTAAAAAGCAGAGCTCTTAATACATTTAATAGGCAGAGATGCACCAGGGTTAGCTCTTGGAGCCAAGAGATAACCCCGCTGTGGCTCTGCAGTTCCTCCCCTTTATCAACTAATCAAGTAGTCAATGAAAATTCCATTGACTAGTGGATTAGCTGATTAAATGCCATTTAACATCCCTAGTACTACTCCCATGCTTAATGTTAAGCAAGTGCTTAAGTGTGTTGCTGAATTGCAGAATAAAAGTATGAAGCTAACAGAAGACAGTGGTTAAAACAGATATTCTGACTCCCAGACAGACACTTAAGCAGTGTTCCCATCCCTGTCTCTCTGTGTCAGATCTCTTAGGGTATGTCTGCACAGCAAATAGATACTGGCGACTGGTTCATTGCTGTTTAGACTTCTGAGCTCAGACTTCAGCCTGGGCTCTAGGACTCTCCCATCTCGCAGGGAGAACTTGGTCTCCAGCCTAAGACTAGAAATCTATACATCAGTGAAAAAGCCCCTCAGCCTGAGCCCCACAAGCCTGAGTCAGATGACACGGGCCAGCTGTAAGTGTCTAGCTGCTGTATAGACATGCCCTTTGTTACCTTTCCGTGTTTTAGTTTCTCTATTGTTTCAGTGGGTTAAATACCTACTGCAAATGGATGTGCTAAAATAATCTCACTGTACTTTTGAAAAGGACCATAACTGAAAAACAACTGGGTCTAAATTCTCCACTAGCTCTAATTGTGTCTCTGTGACCCTGTACTGCCTGGGCTCAGCACAGAGCATCTGGGGGCACCCCTAACTTATGTCTCTGCAGAAAGGACTTTACAGCTTTTCCATGAGTCTTCCATTCTTGTGCTGTGACAGAATGTGGCTGGCACAGGTGCCGGGTCTATCACCTCACCCCTTGGAAGTCTCCTATTTAAAGACAAATCCAGACACCCATCATCAAGTTAGAAATCACACCTCCTGAAAATGTTTTGCCTGCTATTGTTAGCAGTAACACCTAAGATTACTCAAACTAGACAAGATTAGAGAAAAAGTCTATTTTCTCTATTTTTCCAGTTTATTTAAAAGAGAAGGTATATATTTAGAGGAAAACAGATGTAATAGTAAGTTCCAAAAGCATGAAGCTTCAAAAGGATGCATGTTTCAGTGAATTCATCAGTTGATAAAATACTTGCCTTTCTGTTGTGTAACTATTTGTATAGAAGCTCTCAATGACTCTGTCTGCAACAGGGAAAATTTCTAAAAATGTCTAGTGCTGGTTCAGCGCCAGTAGTATTATCAGCATTGAGAGCACAATGTGGACAACCTGGAAACTGCATAGTTGTTTTAGTGGTGTAATCGATCTCTGTTCAGCTCAAGCTAATAACGCAATGCCTAAAAAGACTCCAAACACAGTTAATATCAATGGAATTGAACTGGTGTTAATAACAAAGGGATATTTTTGAAAAACACTCTGGCTGTGTCTAGACTGGCAAGTTTTTCTGCAAAGGAAAAACTTGCCAGCTGTCTACACTGGCCGCTTGAATTTCCGCAAGAACACTGACTTCCTACTGTCTGAAATCAGTGCGTCTTGCGGAAATACTATGCTGTTCCCGTTCAGGCAAAAGTCCTTTTGCACAAAGCTTTTGCGCAAAAGGGCCAGTGTAGACAGCTCAGATGTGTTTTGCGCAAAAAAGTCCCAATCGCGAAAATGGCGATCGGAGCTTTTTTGCGGAAAAGCGCGTCTAGATTGACACAGATGCTTTTCCGCAAAAAGTGCTTTTGTGGAAAAGCGTCCGTGCCAATCTAGATGCTCTTTTCCGCAAATGCTTTTAACGGAAAAGTTTTCCGTTAAAAGCATTTGCGGAAAATCATGCCAGTCTAGACGTAGCCTCTTAGTGTAGGCAGGGTCAGTGTGGTTTTCCTAACTTGAAGGGGACATAGCCCGATGGCTAGAATGGGACTGGATGGGGGAGAAAACTGCACCTAGCTTGCTTTGTCATGTTGGACAAGTGAGTTGTGGCCTATGATTTAGAGGCAATGAATCATAGAATTGTAAGGACTGGCAGGGTCCCTGGAGTGTTTAAGATCACAATTTTTCTCCCTATGAACACCCTGTTGACTTTTGAGGTACCCTGCCTTAACCTCCATGCTTACCTGTAAAATGAGAAAATCTCTACCCTGTTGCTTAAGGATGTTGTGAGGGACCTAATTAGTCTTAAAACCCTCAGATGACATTGAATGAAGGCCTCTCTATATAAACACCAAGTATTTTTATTACCCGCAGAGAAAATGGAAACTTCCACTAGATATTGATTTTAATAATTTTACCAACAGTTCCTCACAAAATTATAGGAATTAAAGGTGAAAAATCCTAGTTCTTCTTGACAGTGATATTTCTTAGGATTATGTAAAAATGTTCATGCTAAGAAAGGTGCACTTGGAGCCTGATTTAAAGCTCATTGAAGTAAATTAGGGTCTTGTTTTTAACTTCTTTGGCCATTGTGTCAGGCTCTTAGGGTATGTCTAAACTACATCCTTCTATCAAAAGATCGAAAGCGCAAATGAAGGGGGGATTTAAATATCCCGTGATTCATTTGCATAATTGCATCACAGTGCTCTTTGGAAAAAGGGTATTTCGAAAGTGAAAGTGATGCAATTATGCAAATGAAGCGTGGGATATTTAAATCCCCGCTCATTTGCACTTTCAATCTGCTAATTTACATCCCTTTCGGTAGAGAGATGTAGTTTAGACATACCCTTAGAGAGAGCAGCTTTATCTGTGCTTCAAGTCAGCATGTCCTATATTTTTGGTAGTCATTTCTTGGCTGCCTGAAGCTGCTATTTTGAAGAAGAACAATTGCGGTATGACCTTGAACTGCACTGGTTACAGTTCAGTGTCAGTGCTGATATTTTCTGCTACAGCAGCTGAGCCAACTAAGAGCATAAAGGTTACAGTTGTTAAAAGCTTGTTGATTGATGGTGTTTGAATAAAGAATTTATGTGTGTGTGTGTGTGTGTGTGAGAGAGAGAGAATGATCATTCCAGTGTGGAAGCTGTTATGCTGCCATTGTATGCCAGATTGTAAGACGACATAAGCCTTGGATGTGGCATTATTTAAACCTGGAAAAAAATCAGGGATTTTCCATTTAATAAATTGTAAATGCTAAAAAGAATTGGACCAAATTGTGCTCCAAAGTGCTATATTAATTTATGGTCCTATGCATTGATTCCAAGATTTTTACTGATCAAGATCAAAATTTATGAATTTAATTTTTAAAATATTTGTCTCGCCTTTTGTAAAAACCATATTTTCAGCCAGACAAACAGCTGTGTTAATCTCTAACATAGATGAAGTAGAAAGACTTTTGCTTCCGGATATCTCAGTTCAAATTGTGTTTATGGGCACAGTAACAAAGAGACCAGCCTGATCCATGCTTAATGTCACTTCTGGGGAACTACTCATGCTTAAAATTAAGCACATGCTTAAATGCTTTGCTGGATCAAAACTACTGGCAAACTAAATTTGGCCTATTTTTGAGTCAAAATCCATGAAAGTAAAATTTCATGAAATCTAAGACCAATAGAAATACATTTATGACAGTTTCAAATTCCAAAGATCATGGATTTTTTTTTTTTACATAAAACATTCATTTGTGGAATTTTCAGCCATGTGTTGCAGCACTTCGTATGTGCACAAAAAACTAAAAGTTAAATTTAATAGACACTCTCTTTTTAAAAGAAAAGTGAAAGCTAGTCTATTTGTACTTATGATGGAGAGAGAATCACAAAAAAGTAAACAGTGCAAGTAATGAAAAAGTAAAATTTACATTTCTTTTCTTTTTAATAGTGCCATGTAAAATGTGACATTTGTTAAGGACATTTATTTTTTAGTAATTTATGTTGCCAGCTCTTCCTTTGTGAAAGTCATTGGAGTCGCACCGAGATATACCAGCTGAGAATCTGGCCTTTTATTTTTAAACTGTAAATACCCCTTTACAATTACAATTGTTAATCATGTTCTCTTCTGTATTGATCCACATCACAACACATACTGTCAATCTACTTAATAAAAGCCCAGGAATAGGATAGCAGGGATATTGCAGATCATGACTGAGGTATGATGGCAGAGTTGTTCGGAGATGTTAGTGCAGTACCTTCCAGCACTGACCGTAGCCAGTACAATTAGTTCCTCATTTTCACACGTGATATTTGCCCTTATCCTAAAAAAAATGAGTGGCAACTGGAGATCAATGATCCATTCAACTGAAAATATAATTCACAATAGTCTCAGAGGTGCCACTTGGAAAAACTTGAAAAATACTTGGTATTTATTTAGATGTATTATGCCAAAAAGATACTCTTAGTTATTAAACTCACAATCCATATAGGAACATTCTTTAGCTGTAAGAATATAGCATACAAAAAATTAACTTGCAGTCAGTACAGCAAAATAATGCCCTATCCCATTCCACCCACAACCTCCTACCCTCACACCTCCCCAAAAGTCTTATTAATGAAATAGATTTTACTGCATAGCCTGATGGTTAATAAATCTGGATTGGTTTGGACCCAAGAGGGGAGCAAGTTCCAGAACCAAAGGGCCCTTAAGGAGAATGCCTTGCTGGCCGCTGCCTTGCCTTTATATAATGCTGTTTCGATGTCATATGGTTTCTCTCTAACTTTTTGATGATGAGAGTACTTTCATGACAGTGGCTCTTGGTTTCCAACAGTCCATTGGTTCCTGCTACCTAGCCACTACAGAGTCATTCTCTCTCTGTGGTCCCATAACTGTAAGTGTTTATCTGTTTTGGAACAGCCATTGGGCCACAGAGAGTGAGAATGACCCTGTAGGCCAGTGGTTAGGGCATCTAGCTGGGAGGTAGGAGTCTTAATCTCCAATCACTTTTTCATTATTTAGCCACAATGCCACATCTTCAATAAGACAGATTATGAGTACCCCACATCTGAATATTCCATGGCAGCTGGTTAGAGGACTCTCCTGAGATGTGGGAGGCCCCTGATTAAATCCTTTTCACCCTGCTGCACTAGTTGAGGGGTGGAGGTCAACCTGGACCATCTACATCCCAAGCAAGTGCACTAACCATTAGGCTAAACATTACAAAGGGAGTGCATTTTGAATGGGGCCCCATCTTGTAGGAGGCCCCTGAATATGCCTCCCAATCAAGCCCCGGATGTGTTTTAGGCAGCTGAACACCTGTCTTTCTATGAGGTTGATGAATCGTTTTGGGGCTTAGGTGGGAAATAGCCATCCAGAGGTGTTGAAGAAGACTGCAGTGTGCATGCCAAGAAGCAGAAACATAGGTGCTGAGGGAATTTTTACACTGAAAACATAAGTACTGAATGAATTTAGATGCCTACAGGGCTCGGTGGAAGCTTTATGTATTAGGGTGGAAATTAGGCACCTAAATCTGGGGTGTATCCTACCTTTACAGTCTAGGTCCCACATATTATAATACCACTACACTACCTAATACTGCAACCTGACCTTTTTAGGAAGACGAGGAATAGTTACTGAGAGCCAGTGCAACACGTACACAGGTGTGGTATGTACACTGTATTCTTGTCTATTCATTCAGAAGCGATGCCTTTCTGTCTTCCTTCTTTCCTAGCGAACTGGACTATTACGATGCTGCAAGTGTCAATGACCGATGCCAGAAGATATGTGATCAATGGGACAAACTGGGAACACTTACTCAGAAAAGGAGAGAGGCACTGGAGGTAAAATTGATATCGAGCTCCATTTAAAAAAATCCCGAATCCCTTGGGATTTATAACAGACGTTGGTGAGTGTTAATTCTGGAATCCAGACTGCCATATACCCTTTCTTCAGCTCTACATTTCAGTTTGCTATGAGTTCATTTGCAGTATAAGCTAAATTGCTCGGTAACAGATTAGATGGTGCTGTGCTGTCCAAGCCAGAATGAATTTGGTCACCAAGAGGTGACTTTGGGAATCTGATGCATAACAGTGATGTAATTAGACAGCTATCTTGTCACATATACTACAGCAAAGCTTAGTTTGAGCAGTAGGCTAGTGGCCAGGGTCTCTGATGGAGGTTCCATAGCAGTGAAATCAGATTTACTAAAAGCCCTAGATAAACCTTCTTGGCTTTCCCCTGAGATCAGTGGAGATCACCTACATATATCTCCAGGCTCATATGTGGCATGTATATGTTACTGCTCTGTTTCATACATGAAAGAAATTACTATAGCAGTCCAATCATTTAAAATTAAATGTCACCAATTAGTTCATTTTATAGTCAAATTAACAGAAAACATTTAAAATACAATAAATAAATGGAAAAAAACCCCACTTAGGCCCTGATTCTATGAAGTCTTATGCAAATATTTAACTTTACATGAGCTGAACAGAAAAGTAAGTTTAATGTGTGTAGTCTCATGGACTTCAATGGCACTTTTAAAGCTCTCTCAGGTTGGACAGCTAGCAAATGAGGCACCACAAATCATCAGTTACTTTTGAAAATGTATGCCCAAAGTAACTGGGACACTACAAGTATATGCCTAGAATTAGTCTTTACCTCAATAACAATGAATTTGTTTGTGTGCATTTACTGGACTGAACAGAGGACAGAGAAACTGCTGGAAACAATTGATCAGCTTCACCTGGAGTTTGCCAAGAGAGCTGCTCCATTCAACAACTGGATGGAAGGTGCAATGGAAGACCTACAAGACATGTTTATTGTTCACAGCATAGAGGAAATTCAGGTAAATCGGAGTATGCTTTTGGTTTGCAATCCTCAGGAAGTCAAGAAAGGAATCCTTCCATCCTACTGAATGGATACTGTCAACATATGAAAACCTAGCCTACCTTAAAGCTATCTCTCTAACAGAAAATGTCCTTTCTCTCTTCCTCCGTCTATCTGTGAGCTAAAAAGTCATTACCTATAAGCAGGTATGATCTTTTAAGGCTGCTGGCTGCAGTGCTTCTCTCCTTGGAAGGAATCCTTAGCCAAAGGTAAGAAGAGAAGGAAAGCATTGTGGAGAGCAAAACTTGGGAACACAGGGTCTTTTTGCATTTCTCATTATATGGCCTATGGTGGTTGTTTGGGGAGCTAAGACACTAGTTAGGTGAGATTGGTGTCCTTGTGTAGTCACAGGATATGGGATTTAGCCTAGAACAGTAACATCTGACTACACAAATACTAACCTAATAATGAAGGCAATTTTGTAGAACCTGGTACTTTACTTTGTCATGTTAAAAGAAAGGCTTAATTTAAATTTCCACCCACTTTAAGGCTGCTTTTTATTAAGGGGCTCAGTATAAATGAAATTCAGACTGTTCATTATGCGTAGTTGACTTGTGAAAGTAACTAAAGGCATTACTCATAGACTCATAGACTTTAAGGTCAGAAGGGACCATTATGATCATCTAGTCTGACCCCCTGCACAATGCAGGCCACAGAATCTCACCCACCCACTCCTAGAATAATCCTCTCACCTATATCTCAGATATTGAAGCCTTAATTTTATTGCTTGTTCAGTTGCACTTATTGGGAGTGGAACATTGGTGCAGCTGTATTTAAAGGGATATTCTTGAGAATTTAAGCCCAGATGCTGCATCATAAACCACTAGGGCAGACCTCTTTTGCTTATGTGGAATCACACTGATTTCATTGAGACTCCTTATGGACACAGGGTTCCATACGAGAGGATTCTAAAGAAGCATCAGGGTTTTAATTACTTTTTTCTTATAAAAAGGGCAAGACAAGGGTGAGAAGAAAATGAATAGAAAACTTGTCCTGTTTTTTAAAACTTGGTGAGGAATCAAAAAGGAGGGAATATTCACTTGCACTATTGAAATCCCAAATAGCACAGTACTGAAAAACATCACAATTATAATGAAAAACCAAGTAAAATTTAGCTATTACTGCTAAATAGTAATCTGCCTTTACTATTCAGACTGACTGAAGTGCAACAAAGTATGAATACTAAATTCTTTTTTTTTATTTTCAGTTTTAATCTCACATGTTATTAGAAACATAGGTAAAGAAACAATTTTCAGAACTTTAGAAACAACAAAGTATGGTCTGATACCCCAAAGGCTGCATTATTGCAAGTTCTGTCTTATTTGACCTGATCTTATGGGTGAAATTCTGTCTCCACTGCAATTTTACCATTGACTTCCATACTGTCAGTGTTGCACCCCATGTACACAATGTATTTGGGAAGGAAATACAATTATTTATATCAGGGTTCAAGATCATAGAACCGACACTGCAACAAACATACTCATACTTTCCCACTTTGTTTCTGATTCCAGAGTTTAATCACTGCCCATGAACAGTTTAAAGCCACTTTGCCAGAGGCAGATGGTGAGAGACAGGCTATCCTGTCAATCCAGAATGAAGTTGAGAAGGTTATTCAGAGTTACAACATTCGAATAAGTGCAAGCAATCCTTATAGCACTGTCACCATGGAAGAAATCCGTGCCAAGTGGGATAAGGTACTGTAATCTAAAGTGGAAATGATGTTGCAGGAATAATATTTTGGATGTATTAATAATAAGAACAGAAATCCTTACTAACTGTCCAGAAATTGTCATGAATTACCAAAAGGAAAAAAAAAGTCTAATATCTGATCTGATCCAACATCATTCACTTAGGCAAAAATCTCCCATAAATCAGTGGATAAAAACAGGAATGGCCCCATGATGAAAGCTCTTTCTTAAAAATCTTGGCTAGTCTGAACAGCAGAAAACTATGTCTGCATAAAATTAGGCAAATGTCTACAAGAAGTTTGGTGTCATTATGTTAATGTAGAAAAGAAGCCTACCTAGGTACTATGGAGAGACTAGTTCTGCTTCCATTGAAGTTAAGTAGAAATTGGATCAGGATCCAGATCTGCATTGTGGAACTCTGTTTTTAAAAACACACACATACATACACACAGAGGAGCACTGCACTCCCCACCCCAAATACACAAACATAGTGTAAGCCACAAGAACATCATCTCAATAGGGAAAAAACAAACAAACTCAGTTTTACCATAACAACCTTGATATGCCATGTAGGTTAACAGCTAACCACCCCCATTGTATATCTTTATTAAACCATAATTGACAACTCCCTGTCATGCTTTATTGATTAATCCTGTTCAGGGATGTTTCTGTCTAGAAATAAAATAAAATAAATATTTTAATTGCAATGAACTTCTCACTGTCTCCCTGGGCTCCACCTCAGAATCTATTTCTTGGGTTAATAATGCTTAATATTCCCTAAAAAAAAAGTTAGTATCTATTGTTTCATTGTACAACACAGAAGTTCATTTCAGTAATCCTTAAAGAACCGTACAAAACTTCAAATAAGAAATAGAGAACAGGCCACATGTGTGTTCTAATTGAAACAGTCAAAGACAGCACAAAGTTTGCTCATAGCTGAAAGCAAACACCTCAGGTTATGAAATAAACTGCTCACTAAATAGGGATGACCGAGGAAGGGCTGAGGTTTGAAAACCATCAATCTATGCTGATCATTTTTACAGATCTGATCTAATCTTATCTATTCACATCAACCCTTATTTCTTTTGTGCATGGGAAGGTGAAACAACTTGTGCCTGTGAGGGATCAATCTTTGCAGGAAGAGCTGGCCCGCCAGCATGCTAATGAACGGCTGCGTCGCCAATTTGCTGCTCAGGCTAATGTTGTTGGGCCATGGATCCAGACCAAGATGGAGGTGGGTATCTCTGAGGCATCAAGAGGAGGCTGCTGACTACAGCATGTATTATTTTTCTCAGAATACTCCCAGCTGTACACACACAGAACGTTAGTGGCCTTCATTGCACAAAACCAGCACTCCAGCATTCATGTAACCAGGAATTTTAAAGAAGTGTTCTAAAGGAGCGCTTGTAAAAGCAAATAAAAACCCGTCTGACAAATTGAAGTAATTTTGGAATAGATTTTTGAGAAGAAAATGGAGGCAGTAGAGGGGTGATTTTCAAGGGCACAAAGAACAGACACCTGACTCATAGTAACAATCCATGTGAGCAGAACCTTTGAAATCCTCTCCTAGATGATGACTTGTTTGGTTGTGCTCTTTCCGCAAAGACATGATTGTCCCAGTTTTATCCTGTGTGCAACAGACTAAATTCTCTCATTTGGAGGGAGTTTTGACACTGATTTTTAATGAAAATTAGGGATACATTTTCCACATAAATGTGTGGCAAACTAATACACCTGAAGTTTCAATTTTTGTCTTTTTGTGTGACAGGAAATTGCCCGTAGTTCTATTGAATTGACAGGACCCTTGGAGGACCAGATGAATCAACTGAAGCAGCATGAACACAATATCATCAACTACAAAATCAATATTGACAAACTGGAAGGAGACCATCAGCTTATACAAGAAGCCCTGGTGTTTGATAACAAGCACACCAGTTATACTATGGAGGTAGCTATGCATTCAGTTCTGTGCTCTTTGTTTCTTGGGTCCATTTCCCTAGTGTGAGGGGGTTGTAACAGCAAAGAATTTGGCAGACTTCCTAATTTAATTTCAGTGGAAGATATACATTAGTAAGGCTCAGTTTCTTGGCCATGACTTCTGTGACAAATTCATGACTTTTGGTCTTTTTTGTATGAAACCTTATGATCTTTGTCACTGTCTGAGAGAGATCACAGTCCAGGATGGAGCTGGTTGGAAGATCAGAGCATAAGATTCCTTCATACATTTGACATTGTGGACTCTGTGTATGTTTGTGGAGGGTGGAACATGGATCGTTGTATGGGTTTGAACTGTTAAAATAATTAAGTGTTTTAACTGAGACATAAAGGACATTTATTTGACTTTCCTCTTAATTTCCCATGACAAAAATGCATTCTTTCAAGTATATTCTGCTATGACTTTTCCTTTTTTGTGAATATTGTGGCATTTTTTGTGTCATGATAAAGCTATGTCTTTTCCCGCATGTTTTCCATGACAGATTACCAACCAAGACCCCAATCCTGTTGACACATATATATGAGTGTCTTTACACACAGGGGTAATCCAATTGAATTAAATGAGACTGCCACATGTGCAAAGTAACTCCCAGGTTTAAGTGTTCAAAGAATTGGGGCTCACAATGGGAAAGTGGCAATAACTTGAAAACTTGGGAAGCATGTTGGGTCAACCAAATACTGTCCAGAATTAAACTAATGCTCAAGAACACAACAGCTCTTGAATCAAGTGTTGCTGTTCAAGCCTACAGCTGACTTTATGGCTAACATAAACAAGAACCAACAGAGAATATCAACAGACACCACTTTAGGAACTAACTTAATATTTTTGCATGTTATTACATGTCCCGTGGATCCATAATCATAGTAGTATGCAGGTAGTGACACCAAAGAACAATGTGTAGAAGTATTTCAGTTTGCATAATTGGTTTCTCTCTTACTGTCCTTGTTATCATGCTAGGAGTTCATGTTTTCTTCACCAGACTAAGGAATTGATGTTTTCTCCCCTACAGCATATCCGTGTTGGATGGGAACTCTTACTGACCACCATTGCCCGAACTATCAATGAGATTGAGACGCAGATCCTTACAAGAGACGCCAAGGGTATCACCCAAGTGCAAATGAATGAATTCAGAGCATCATTCAATCATTTTGATAGGGTACAGTACTCCTATTTCTTTCTCATCTAACCGTACTCCCAAAGCAAGTCAGTATCACCTTGTGTCTTTGTAGTCCAAATATCAATATCTCTTGGGAAAAAAAATAGGACATACTAAAATGGATCATTTTTAAAGTAAAAAAGATAAAATAAAAAGAGGAGACTTACTGTCTAAAACTGTAGCATTTATTATGCAGATGATTTAAAGATTAACATCTGCTCTTACTGTGGAATTCAAAGTCAGAGAGAATGACAGCTAGATAAGTGCTTGTAACAACCTGTTAAAACAATGGAGGGGGCTGTTTGGATATTTTTGTACATGCTCCAAATTGATGTCGTCCCTTACATTAAAGTAGTAGCCTGTTACAATAAAACGAAAAAGAAAAAGATCAGTAACTTGCCCCTATAGGTACATTCTATTCAGGGAAGCAATTTGGCAGGGTTTACAATAGTTTTCAATGTAAATCCTTTCTATGCTCAGGGACTGTATGTTTCAGTTCCTTAGTTAGAAATGAATTAAGTCAAAAAGAATGTAACATGCTCTACTGGTGATTCTCAGTGCAATCAAAAAATGAAAGAAGTAATAAAACTCTAAGTGATAAATAAAGAGATAGCTATTGTTACAGTAACAGAACAAAGCTATTTAATGCAAACAGAGTGATTTTCATACGTAAGAATAGGGATATTAGTGACTTACCCAGGTGGAAAACTTTATTTGCACGCAGTTTTGCTGGGTAGATGTTCCTACAAATCTGTTTTCAAAATCCAGTGCAAATCTCAACTACAGCAGCCATTTTCAGTAATATAGCACTAGCCTGCTCCCTTCTTCCTCCAGTGTCTTCCAGTAAGGTGGCTGTAAAGAATCCTTCACCTTCTCCCTCTTACCAGCTGGACTCCCTGAAAACTATCCTGGGTTCCACAGGGCTTCATCCATTCCTGGTCTGCCTTTGTCTATCCCATACCCAAAGCTAGCCTCACCCACCCTGCCTTCCATCTCCACCCTGGTATTCCATTTCTTAGCTCCTCAACTCCAAAGTGGCTACTTGTATCTGGATTTGTAGTTGGTGTATATTGGAACTTGATGGTCAACATTTGGTATCTGGCACTTCAGAAAAAAAGTAGAATTTTCAAGTATCTTCAGGAGAAGCAAGGAGAGAGTACATCCTCAGGAGTCAGTGACATATGTACTTCATTGTATGGAGGCCTTAAATGTAATTGTGATGTAGAATAATTCCTCTGTGTATTCACTCGGAAAGGAGAGACAGGGATACATGTCCCGGGGTGAGAAAGAAATGGCATGCTTTTGCAAAGCACTGCTGCAGATAATTGAGTAATTAGAGCTATTAAAAGTAGGCAGAACCATCCGGTCCAGATAAATTACAACCTACAGTTTAGAAGAATCCATTATGGGGAAGTAGGAACTTTGAGAAAGATCTGGCAGCTCCTTAAAGAGCATATGCTTCCCTCTTGCAGTATGGAGAACTTGGGAAGAGGTATGGTACATGAGGGTAAACACTGTGTAGCCATTTCCAGCATGTCCATAACTTGTGTGACAGAGGCAGGGATGTCTTTCCTGGATCAAGACTGATGCCCATTACAAAATTCCTTAAGCCTTAGAGCCTGCCCCAGTACATAGAACAAGCAACTAGGCCATACACTGGGGAATCCCATCCAGAGGATGAAATGGACACTGGCAACTGTACAACCTTCTCTCTGTCCTCTGCAGAAGGAATGATTGATGGGTATATATAGCACTGGATCCACTGGACTCACATTTCCACATCTTCAGTCTGCCCCCCCACACCCTGCAGGCGTGCACACACACATTTTGTCCCCCACCAAACTATGTGTGGTTGTGTCTCCCTGGTTCCTCCACTGGCCTGACCTTTTATGCTTGGAGAGGGACAGGATTTGGCTGTTAGTTCCTATTTTCATATTGTTTTGATTTAAGAAACACTGATGTGTTGCCTTAGAAATAAATGAGCCCTCCTTGGCCCTGGAGCCATTTTAATGTCCATCTGGGGGGGAGTCTGGGAGTTGTGAACCAGCACTAATGGATGTGCTAAGAGAAATATGCTGGTAAATTGTTTGAAATATGGTGCTGTCCAGAAAATACGAGACCTTAATATTTATCTGAAATTTAGGAAAGGTGAAGGTGTTGCTGGTAATTACCAGTTTCAACAAACCCCACTCAAAATTTCCTTCCCACTTTAGTCACTGCTCGTTGTCAGGTTGACCGCATATAGAGCCAACATAATCGCCTATTTATCTCTTAAAAATTACTCATCAGCTGACCGAGATCCTTTTCCTCACACAGAAGCCACAGAAAAAAGTTGGATCTTGAACTATGACCCTGTCAGACAAATACGGGAAACAGTTTCCAGATTCTAGGGACAGACATTAACTGCATGCACCTTAACTAAATCTATAGTATGCCTCAGCTGGTTAGGGTTATGGGTGCGGTGTGAACTGGAATGGAAGAAAACAGTGTAGTTTTGAAAATCTGGCATGAGCTTTTGTGGGGGAGGGGTAATTAAAGAAAAAAAATCCTTGGCAAACTGAACAAATTGGATCTGGCATCTTTGGGAGACAAATATGATTCTACTTCTATAATAAATGTTCAGAGCAGATCCTCATCTTAAAGGGTCTTAAGAAGATCTGGGAAAAGTAAACAATGTAATGGATCCTCATTTTTATTCAGATTCCATCTTAACAAACCATTATTGATATGACTTTGCAGTGTTCTTTACTAACCAACTAACCCACTTTATGACTTCCCCCCCTCCTTGCACATTCTGCATGCATGATCCATGATGTGATACTAGGATGAATCGGGTGATCTGCAGCCTGACGAATTTAAAGCCTGCCTCATCAGTCTAGGACAGGTTGGAAATGACCTTCAGGTAGAGAAAACTGATGTTTTATTGTTTTCTTATAGACTGGTAGTGTACTATTTTAAAGAGACTTGGATTTAAACTCACATGTAGCTGATTTTAAAAAATATTTGCATTTTACTGCTTCTGTCTGTTCCAAGGGAGTCTGCTTGGATTCCAGTGAGCCAGCTGCGAGTCATTCACACACTCATTGTTCCCATTGTCCCCTGCTCAGACTTCCAAGCGGGAGCACCTCCCTCTGCCTCTGGAAGGACCCATGGCAATAGGGTTCTGTTGTGAGATGTACTGGCTAATTCTGTTGTTTTTACCCATCTTGTCTTTTGGTTAGCTTCTACCACCACCCCATTTTAATGTCCACTCCCTGCAATTAGCTATGAATGTCCCACTCACCTGCTGTTGAGAAAATGGGCATCCTCCTTTAATAAGAGATTTACCATTGACCAACTTCTGTTGGATACAAACTAACACCTCAGCCCCACTGGCTCATATCTTTACAGTTGTCGGAGTCCCATTAGCTAGAGATCAGAAGAGAGAGAATTCTTGAATGCACTTACCATGCAGCAGCACACAACGCAAGTCTGCCTTGGCTCAGGAATACAGTATTTTCAAAAAGCAATTAGGCACGCTTTCTAGTCGCTAAAATTACTATAATTTCTAATAAACCTTCCATGGCTGAAATCTAAAAAGTATATTGTATCGCAGTGAACCAGCCTGCCTTTCCTGACTTTGGCTAGTTCAGTGACAAACTTTTTTCCTTGCCTCTCTCTCCTTTCTGTTTGTGCTCTGTATGTTCCTATGTTGTACTCAACCGGCCCCTTTTCTGGTATTATTCTCTGTGGCGTGTCTGTTTCATGTGCGTAATGTGTTAGCTACTTCCTCCTTTAAATTGATGATACTCCTCATGACCTGCTTTGGCAATCCCTCCAATGAACATCCTCTCGTTCCATGGATCCAATCTTCTGATGATGCACATTCGTCATCTGTATGGAAATTGTGATGGTCTCCTGCCTGTCTTTGATACGTCAAACCTTCTCTCATATATTCCTTCAATAGAAGAAGAATGGGCTGATGGACCATGATGATTTCAGAGCTTGCTTAATTTCAATGGGTTATGATTTGGTATGAATTTTAAAATACAAATAAATTGGTTTTGCACATCACTAATACTGCTAACCATACCACACTTTGACTCTCAATTCTTACTTTTTCCTGTATTTTAAAAAGTTAAAAACCATTGCAAATTAAAATATACTTCATGAAGATACCCATTTTATGTAGGGTTGCCAGGTGTCCGGTATTCAATCGGACAGTCCAGTTTTTGGGCCTTCTGTCCATTAAAAAAATTCAGAAAATACCGGACATGTGCAATGTCTGGTATTTTCTGGTTTTCTGGCTGGGCACCCGACAGAAACCTGGCAGGGGTGGGGGGAGTGGCTGGGAGGCGGGGTGCGATCGGCGCTGGGAGCCTCTGGTCGTGTCTGACGTGACTCCTTGGAAAGGAGGAAGAGAAGCCATGTCCGTGCTCCTGAGCACTGTTCAAGCACATTGTGGAGTGGTAGTTAGACTCGCTCATGCTTTGCTGGGACTGTGAACGGGATAGGCAGCGCCCTGGGATCTGCATGTGCCCGGGTCAGTCCGGCTCCCCGCTGGTTGATTCTCCCCCCCCCCCCCACTCCCTATTGGCCAGCCCCACTCTCCCCCGACCCCTCCCCCAACCAGCTCTGCTTCCAGCTGGCCGCCCCCCCCCCCGATCTTCCCTGGCCAGCCCCCCTACTCCTGATCCCCCCCCGCCCCGAGAAGCCCTACTTCCTTCTGGGAACCCCCCCCCCCCCGATCTTCCCCGGCCAGCCACACTGCCCCCAACCTCCCTCCCACCAGCCCTGCTTCCCATCCCCCACATATCCCAGCCAGCCCCGCTCCTCTCCCGGCTGGTCCCTTCCCTCCCCCCCAATCAAGTGTGTCTAGTATTTTTTCTGAAGCTACCTGGTAGCCCTAATTTTATGGTGTGTTGCATGTAGCTTTGATATGAAGTGTACTATTCCATGACATGTACATTGTATCAAATAAATGTACAATTAATTCCTTTCAGTTTATAGGTGTATAAATTAGCTTTCTGTCTGCATGAAAAATAATTATTCTGAAGCTTTTTAATACTCCTAATTCTTGAAAACATATTGCAAGGTTGAGATTTATTTATTTATGCGTGTGTTTGTTTTATTTGTTTCTTTATAATTTCTACATTTTTCATACACTTTTTCCTGAAAAAATCTTCAGAATAAATGCAATCATTGCCATGTATTAGGGAGATCATTTTAATAACTGTCAATAACTGCCAAATGTAGATACCCTAATAACAAGAATATGCTCATTTTTAATACAGGCCCCAGTCCTACAAGCTGCTGTCTGTGAGTCAACCCTTTTCAATGTCACCCTTTTCGATGCAGGGGCCCATCTGCATAGTTAATTTTTTTCCTATAGATTTCAGTGGAACTAAGATCAGATTTAGAACAGATGATGGTATCAAATTATTCTTTGAACATATGAATTTAAGATATCTTTGAACAGAAGAGAAAAGCTAGTATGACATAGAGAAGAATTTAACATGATATAAATGTTTAAAATGAAGTGAATGATCCATATAGGCCCCAAATTCAGATTCTGTTTGAAAAAAAAAATTTGCAAGGGGGCACTTTCCAAATTTAATAAGAATATAAATGTTTTCACTACTTTTGAATATGTTTAACCATTCCTCTTCAACGTTGTCCCAAATAGAGCATAACAGGTTTCTTGTGGTAGTGCAAGAAGTGATATTAATTAATTATAAAAAGAAAGTTAAACTCTGGGGACTAGTTTTGTTGTACAAAGAAAGAGAAATGAAATAAACAGACCTTTCGCTCCATCTGTGCGATGAAAGACTGCGGAACTGTCTCCCATGCAGTTGCACTAACCCCGGTCAAGGCCGAGAACTCAACACAGTTAAGTTAAGCCCACTTGGCATAAATGCTTTGCTGGACTGAAGGGAGAGTGCTCAGCTCTTTACAGGACTGAGCTAGTAGTAAACAAAGGCACTTGATAGATCGCTGAATCCAGAGAGATTTTTAAATAAAGGATTAACTCTAAACTATATCACACCATAATGATCTGTTATAAATTAGATTTAGTGTAGAAAACATTTCAGGAAGCAGAATGTTAATTGAAGGGCACATACCATGCTTTTAGGACAAATGCTAATATTTTCAAAAGAGCCCAAATCCCATTTTCTAAAGTCATGTTGGCACTTTTGTTCCTAAGTCACATTTAGACCCCTATGTCATTTTTGAAAATGAAACTTAGGTTTTTGAGTCACATAATTATTTTTATAATTTTTACCCTGTCTTCAGTAGTATGTCACAGAGATACAGTGACTTTGTTTTTCCTTTTGAATTTTGTCAAAGGGTGAGGCAGAATTTGCCCGAATTATGTCTTTGGTTGATCCCAATGGGCAGGGAACCGTCTCTTTCCAGTCTTTCATTGACTTCATGACCAGAGAGACTGCGGACACAGACACGGCTGAGCAAGTCATAGCTTCTTTCAGAATCCTAGCTTCGGATAAGGTCAGTTCTTTTGGGCCTAGCTGTAACGGTTTCCTTGTATTTCACTAGCACTGTGTTTCATCTTTTAATGGAAATTTTGCACAAATTGTCTAGTGTACACTGTATCTACGTTCTGTTTTTTGTTAAGAAGAATAAGAGTCTCACAGTTCATGCTTGTGGTTACTGGTTTGAACTTCAATCCAAACTCCTAACTGGAATGTGAGTGGAATTCAAAGCTGCATAGTTAGTTCTTTGTGATGTGAAGGAATAACATAACATTTGGATAATGGCATAGAACATACATGTATATAGTTTGTGGATAATACCAAGCTCGGAGGGGCTACAAGTATTTTGGAGGGTAGGATTAAAATTCAAAGTGATCTAGACAAACTAGAGGAATGGCCTGAAGTAAGTAGGATGAAACACAAAGTACAAAATAGGAAATGGCTGCCCAGGAAGGAGTGCTGTGTGAAAGGGACCTAGAGGTGACAGTGGACCAAAGTGAACATCATTCTGGGATGTGTTAGCAGGAGCATTGTAAGTAAGACATGTGAAGTAATTCTTCCCCTCTGCTACACATGGATAGGGCCTCAGCTGAAGTATTGTGTCCAATTCTAGGCACTACATTTCAGGAAAGATGTGGAGAAACTAGACACAGTCCAGAGGAGAGCAACAAAAATGATTAAATGTCTAGAAAACATGACCTGTGAGGGAAAATGATGAAATTGGATTTGTTTAATCTGGAGAAGATGACTGAGGGGCAACATGCTAAAAGTACAGAAAAGGTTGCTACGTGGAGGAGGGATAAAAACTGTTCTGCTTAGCCTCTGAGAATAGAGCAACAAGCAGTGTTCACAAATTGCAGCCAGGGAGGTTTAGATAGGACATTAGGAAAAACTTCCTAAATGTCAGGTTGGTTAAGCACTAAAAATAAATTGCCTAGGGAGGCTGTGGAATCTCTGTCATTGGAGGTTTTAAAGAACAGGGTAGACAAACACCTGTCAGATACCTGTTTATTACACAGTCCTGTCTTGAGAGCAGGAGACTGGACTAGATGACACATTGAGGTCCCTTCTAGTCCTACACTTCTGTGATTCTCTGATAATATGAAATGCATTGAAGAGTTTTTGGTCAGCAGACACAGCTGCATATATAGTGGCCATGCTCTGCTCTCATGCATATCCATGGAACAGTATGGATTTTAAAGGGGTAAAATCCTTTTCATAAACTCTTCTCTGACTTTCATGGCATTGCCTGGACATGGCTCAGAGGAGAATTTTGGCTGATTGTGGACCTGTCTGAGCCTTTAAACACATCCATGAGCATGGGGTGTTATGGAGCTGCCTGTCCCAGCCATCGGGCATTCACAGTGAATGAAACTGCTGCACATCTCTCAAGGAATGTGGAGTATGTTCTTCTCTCCATAGCCAGCTCGGCTCTCCAGGGCAATGCAGGAGTAGGAGCTGAGATGTGTGTAACAGGGAAGAACAGTGATTTCATAACTCACTCCCTTTTGGAGTAGTCTGTGTCCCAGAGAGTGCTGCCAGCAAGCTCAGATGAGAACAGGGGCTGCAGTACCACTGGGCAGACTCAGTCTGGCCTTGGATATTGATTTTCTGATCTCAACTAATAAGGATCAAACTTTGAATTCTAAACATATTCCAAATAGGAGGTTGGAGTGAATATTATATTGAGGTTATAAGAGAGTGAGATACAAACATTTTGTTCTATAGGTAGAAACATCACACATATTCCTGTAAAATGTCATTATAACTAGAAAGCAGCAATTATTGTAATAGAAAATGTTTGTCTAGAAATGTATAATAATATTGACATCAACAGTGTATAACTGAGGCCAGACTTTGATCCTGATATACTCGATCATAAGCCTAATTTTTGGTAAAAAATTATGCAGTAAAGAGTGGGGGTCAGCTTATGAATGGGTTGTTGTGTTTCACCAATTTTTTTAACTTGGGGAGTTTCAGCAAACCAGTTCCAAACACAGCAGGGCAAACCACTGGCATGCCAGGATCTTTTATGTACCTGGAGTGTTTGTAGGCATAGAGTCGTTCAGCTCCCAGTGGCTGCTGTTCACTATTCCGGGTCAACGGGAGTGATGGAAAGTGGCAATCAGCATGTCCCTGGGCCTGTGCTGCTTCCCGCAGCTCCCATTGGCTGGAAACAGTGAACAGCAACCAATTGGAGCTGAGAAGTTCTGTGCCTGCAGATGCTCCACGTAAACAAAAAGTTCCAATGTGCCAGTGGCTTATGCTGACGAGTTGGGACCGGAAGTTTGCAAACTGCCAATATATATTTCGCTTATGAATGGTCATTGTGATTTTTACAATTTTTTTTAACTTGGGGAAGGGTCGGCTCATGAACAAACGGGCTTATGATCGAGTATATACTCAACTTTGGAAGCCCCGGGGGCCATAATGATACTCAGAGCATATGCCGAGGGCCGCAACTTAAGTGTGGTTGCATATACATGCAAATATATATGTAAATATATGCAATTAGCTTCTTTCACGCTGATGGGCATGAATACAAAGATTAAGCATTAAACTGTGGCGCCAGACCCAAACGTGGCCAGTATAAGCCAGTCAGCACCTCTCAGGCTCTGCCCACAAGGCTAAGCAGCCAGTACTTCCCACAATGCCCCAGCGCTCCTGGCACCTCCTCCCTGGGGTCTAGAAACGCTGACACCCTGTACCTGTCTGTTCCAGCCAGCCCGTCCGCTTACATCTTTCAGTGCTCACCTTGCCTGGAAGATGCCTTGCTGTTGTGGAGTGTGTTCCCAGTGGAGGCCATGTTCAAAGGATCCCACCCGCGGGCGACATATTGAGCCCCACGTAAATCCAAACCGCACCACAGGCCGCAAACAAATGGACTGCGGGCCACATGTGGCCTGTAAGCCGCGTGTTGAGTAGCGCTGCGGTAGTCCCACCAGTTCATGGTTGATGTTACAGCTCAACATAGATAAAGGCATAGAAAGTACACATATAAAATTTGTGGATAATATTTACAAATATTTCGGAGGCTAGGATTAAAATTCAGAATGGTCTGGACAAATTGGAGAAATGGCCTGAAGTAAATAGATGAAACGCAAAGTAAAAAATGGGAAATGGTTGCCCAGGAAGGAGTACTGTGTGAAAGAGATCTGGAGGTGACAGTGGATCAAAGTGAACATCACTTAGCAGGTTTTATGTCCCCCCTTGAGGTCTTGTATTTTACTTTTTTTATATATTGTGTTTTTAAAAACATTATAAGCCAGCTCGAATATTTTAAATAGAGAGGCAGGGTAAACAAGCAGGACGTTCTAGCTTATTAATCTTAGTTCTGTAAGACACAAAAACAAAAATCTGTTAAATAATCTGTTCCATAGTTGAGTTTTTTAAAAATATTTCTTTTTCAGCCTTATATTCTTGCAGAAGAGCTGCGGCGAGAACTGCCTGCTGAACAAGCTCAGTATTGCATCAGAAAGATGCCTCCCTATTCTGGACCAGGTGCTGTTCCTGGAGCCCTGGATTATACCTCATTTTCATCAGCATTGTATGGAGAAAGTGACCTGTGATTCAATAACTGATGGTACTCATTGTATGCCATTGTATTCAAATTGGAAAAACAACAACCCTGGTCTCCCAGTTTGCTTCTTGAAAGCGTTGACAAGATGATTTTAAAATGATTTTTACAAATATAGTAGATACATTCAGGGTCAAATGTTAGGAATGCAAATAACTAGCATATATTTCAGTGTGCACCATTTGTAGGTTCTGCATTAATGGCATTAGTTTATCTGGCATATATTATTAAACTGTATTTTAAAGAAAAGGTGAATCACTAATTTGAAAAAAAAAGTATTAAATGTGTGACCCATTCAGAAAAAAGAAATTAAAGCTCATGAAAATAAAAATTATTCAAACTAACAAAATATTTTGCCATTTTCAAAAATTTCTTCATTTAATCTATGCTGCTTTTATTATGGTCATAGAGCTCTATGTTTGAAGTCATACTTTTTTCTTTCATATAAAAATATTACTTTACAGATGTTGTGGTTTATATGCTTCCCTGGGTGGAGTTTAATAAAATAAAAATACAACTTTTCAGAGAAGAAAAATACCATTCAAGTAAAATACATAACCACTAAAATAATCCCAAACTGCATTTTTTATGTTTTAAATATGGTATTTTATTAACACAAAGCTGTAATATCAAAAGCATCATGCTGCAAACTCATAATACATTACAATTGTAATATCTTATAATAAATCTATAAGCAGTACTTTTAAGCCTTTTACTTTGCATCTGAGGGCACGTCTACACAGCAGGGCTAAAGCCAAAATAAGCTATACAACTTGAGCTACGTCAATTGCATAGCTTAAGTCAAAATATCTTATTTCGGCTTTTGACGCTGTCTACACAGCAGGAAGTCTGAGAGCATTCTTCCTCCGATTTCCCTTACTCCTCGTAAAATGAGAGTTACAGGAGTTGAAGTAAGATGTCCTCCAGCTCGACATTATTTGGAAACTATGTCGAAATAACTGCTTATAGTGTGGACGTGGACTATGTTATTTCGGAGTAACATCAGTTATTCTGAAATAATGCTGCTGTGTAGACATGGCCAGAGAGAGCACAACTTTCATCAACAGGAAATAGTATGGAAGCTAATTCATGTCAATTGTATTTTGAATAGATTTTGTTTTCCCTCTGTGAAAGCCAGTTCTTTATTTTATTGTTGAGCAACCTGCATAATCCCATATGATGCAAAATGCTATGTGATCTATTTGAGTATGGTTGTGTTGCAGTTTTAACTGTATGTCACATACAAAATTCAGATTATAGTTTTTCACTTCCGTTGAATGACAGTTCTGCTGCTGTATGCTAGTTTGTTTTACTGGAGTCATGTTTCCATCTTGACAAACTGTCGAGAAGTAAAGTGATCACTTTTTACTTGAAACCTAACAGACACTGAAAAATGCAATGTAACCAAATAAAACATTCACAAATGGTGAGGTTGTGACTTGTACAACTCAATGCTACTAAAGCAATGATGTGCCTACTAAATAAACTCTGCATTTCAAACTTTATGAAGGTTCAGTCTTTGAGATTCATCTAGTGTTTCCTCTAAAGAACCAGAATTATTGCTATACATTAAAGGAGGTTTATATTTCTCCATTTGCTTAAGAGTAAGTATTCCATGCACTATCCTTTTTGTAAGGATGCACATTGCATTGTTAGCCATCTAAGTATTGACTCCAAAACAGTAACTGGTGAGGGACAGTTGTGGTCTAGTGGTTTAAGGCCAGGGCTGAGCGTTAATAGACCTTGGTTCTGTTCCATTCCCTACTATCTGCCTTGGGCAAGTACCTTCTCTGCTCTGTGCCATTGTCTTTTTCACCTGTAAAAAGTAGATGATGCTTACCTTGGTGAATTGCTTTGAAACCTATATATGATAAGTGCTATTTAAGTGCTAAGAATGATCACATCTTCATTTGATTTTAATACTTGCATTAATATAGAATTTTCCAGACTTCCAGGCAGACGAATAATCAGGAGACTGTACTGCTGAAAAAATCCATTAGAATATATCCCCTGTTGACTCTGGTGTGTGAATGAACAGTATGTCTGTAAACCAGTGAGATTCCAAATAAGGCGTGGGCCTAGAAACAAAATCTCGGCTTTACAGAAATGAAGAATTACACAGTATGCAAAGGCTGTTCAATGTGTCTCTAACTGACACTTCCACAAGCCACACAATTCTTTACATGCAGCTGAATATGGCTCAAAAAACAGGAAATTCTACCCTATCTTTGAAAGCACTGAAGCATTTGTTCCTTCATCTGAATGGTCCATTGATCAGGATAAGTGAGAAACAAAACTATCAACATTAATGGGAAATAGAATTTGTAAAATAATTTGAGTCATGGAACTGTCCAAAGAAGACGGCAAGTAGAACTAGCCTCAGAGCTCCTGGTAACCTACACAAGAAGAGATTTAAGGCCTCATCCAAAAATATTTTATCCTGTACTTGTTAACTTGCTATGCCTTACACTTTAAAAATAACAAAAGTTTCTCTCCCTTCCATATGTTTGTTTATTTATAGACAGAGGTGAAAGTAAGGTGCACCCTTGTGCACGGCTCTCCAAGAGCTAGCTGAGCTGCAGCAAAAGCCAGCAGAGAGCTATTTAAAGAGCTGTCAGGGTCCCGAGTTGCAATAGGACAGTACCTGTATGAAATTTTAAGTTACTTTCACCCCTGTTTACAGAAACCAACGTTACTAGCTGACTTCTGTATTTTGTTCTGTAGGGTGGAAATTCATGGCCTTTTTTATGTTTTCTGAGAGTTCCAGAGTGGTGGAACAGCCAGTGGTCAAGCTATGCCCATTATGCTCACAAGCCTTCATCTTTGTGACTGACAGTTGCAGTGTACCATCAAACCACTTTGTTTACACTTGGGTCTGCTGGCTGAATTGGTGTTTGTTGTCACTGCTGCTCTTATTAGATCAATCCTAGATGCCTAGGTGTAATGACTTGCTATCTTCAACAACTAGAGATCATGGAGAAGCATAGCCAAAATCAGACAGAGCTTGTTAAATTTAAAAAAGGAATGAGATGACAGGGTTGGCCTGTACCAGCAGGGGACTGGAGTCAAGGACCCTGGAGGTCTCTTCCAGTCCTATGTTCCTACATTAAAGTGGGATATGGGAGAGCAGAACCAGTTTGCTAGTCGATAGTGGATACTAGAGATGTTCCAACACCAGGAATATTCTGAATTAGTGAGGAGTCAAGAGAGACTCCAAGGCTGTAGACTGTTTTAACAATTGTAGTTCTGAGTTCCTCGATGGAGGTGAAGTTATGGATGTGACCAGTTATTTCAAGCACATGTCTCTTCCCACAGCATAACCTCCATTTGTCTTGCTTCACTTTCTGTCCACTATTCTTCAGCCAGGCACTGACAGCCCCCAGGAACTGGGGTATCTAGGAAATGGTTGTAATGGGTCCACCCACTGGTGAGCATCCTACTGCATCCAAATGGCACCATGCAGGGTCCTTTCAGGGTTGTCCAGTCACCCTCAAAGTCTTGGAACAAGGGCCTGACTAGCCCTGTCCACGGTGCTAGTGTGTCTCCGCTTGTGGCTGGTAGTTGGCCACTGGGTCTGGTTCTTACCCGGATCTAGGTTCAGTGCACATTAGGAGCTAGCCGTAGTGCTGATCTCCCTCCCACTCAGTGTATAGACCTGGCTGGGTCGAGCTCCTGAAGGGAACTGCCAGGCCCCAGCCCTCCAGCTTCTTTTATACCCCTCTGCTGGGTCCTGATTGGCTGCCACAGACACAGCCACTCTATAGTGCCTGGAGGACTTCTTCTCCGCTCCTCCTGCTGGGATGGGATGCAGCAAGGCCTCAAGCCTCCTGTAGGGGGCATTGGAGCCTAGTCCAGCCCATCACAATGGTAATGCCAGCTTTTGATGTTAACAATATGCAGAGCTGATGTTTGTCTGCATATTTCCTTTAATAGGGATGCCAGAAGTTCTTGTTTTCTTATTCACTAGCCACAAAGCCTGTGTCTCTCACCAACAGACATTGATCCAATAAAAGACCTATTACCTCACCCACCTTGTCTCTTTACTGTCTTTGAAGAATGACTCACAAAAGCACAGATCTCTGTCCTGACTGCTAGTGTAATTTATTTAATTCTTTTCTAACCTGTAAAGTAGGGGTTCTATTATTCTTCTCTTCTCAGTTCCCTTTTCTTTCAGCTCTGTTTGCCTCCACTATCTGTTGCCTCTTCACTCTCCTAATCACTTATCCTACCCAATTTCACACATGCCATGGGGCAGGCAGCTTTGCTTCAGAACATTTGGACGTAACAGGAGATCGTGGCCATTAAAGAGTAAAGAAAACCCTCCATGGAATCACAACAGCTGTTACCATGATCAAGAGCCATTTGCAAGAAAAGTTTAAAATAAGGCCTTGGTCTTTCAAGATGTTCCACCCAAGCTAAGGGGCGCTCTACCCATGGGCTACATCTAGACTGGCCCCTTCTCCGGAAGAGGCATGCAAAGCAGGCAAGTCAGAATAGGGAAATCCGCGGGGGATTTAAATATCCCCCGCGGGATTTAAATAAACATGGCCGCCGCTTTTTTTCCGGCTTGGGGAAAAGCCGGAAAAGAGCGTCTACACTGGCGCGATCCTCCGGAATAAAGCCCTTTTCCAGAGGATCTCTTATTCCTACTTGCAAGTCCTACTTCTGAAAAGGGCTTTATTCCGCAGGGTCGCGCCAGTCTAGACGCTCTTTTCCGGCTTTTCCCCAAGCCGGAAAAAAAGCGGCGGCCATGTTTATTTAAATCCCGCGGGGGATATTTAAATCCCCCGCGGATTTCCCTATTCTGACTTGCCTGCCTTGCATGCCTCTTCCGGAGAAGGGGCCAGTCTAGATGTAGCCATGCAGAACAGGTTATAGAGTCTGGCCCAAAAACCGGCCAGTCAAGGAAAATCATATTAAATGAGAAGGCAGTGAGGTCTGAGCACATGCCCGAGAGTGATGGGAAGCTATTCTATGCTGTGTGACCATGGGCAAGCCCCTGCAACTTTTCTGTGCCTCTGTTTTCCTTCTGCCTTGTCTATTCACACTGTAAGCTGTCCAGGGCAGGTACTATCATTCTCTTTGTATTTATGTAGCGCCTAGTCCAAAGGGGCTCCAGACTCAGCTGGTCTCTAGATGCTACCGTAGCACAAATAATAAATGAATACCCAATGTCAGTGGTGCCAACTCTTGTGATATTTGCTGTGGTTTTTTTTTAATCCAACTTATGGAATCATTAGAGAACTTCAGCTTTTATTTAAAAAAAAGCGCACACACAACCCCCTGCCCCTCAAATCTCCCAAACATAAGTTTCCAGCCTTCATGGCTGAGAGAAAAGCAGCCAGGTAGGTGTTAAACAATACAATAGTCTCTCCACCACCTATGTTGTTATTCCTCTCAACACAAATATTTGTAAATTCAAATGATAGAAGAGTTCCAAAGAGAAAAGAAAACGGATACCTTGCTGGTTTTTTTTTTTTTTTTTAAAAACTGTTCTGACTTTCAGGAGTGGTGGGCACTTGTTGCTCCCATTAACCACAGATGCTCAGCACTTCAGAAAATTGGGCAATTAGACCTAACTTTAAAAACTGAGTCTCAGGCATCTAACTTCCATTGATTTAGATGGGAATTAGGCACATTTTGTGGATTTGGCCTTACATATCAAAGTTTAGATCCTATTCATACGGATTTGGGCACCTACATTAACAGTCTGAGTAGGATGTATTTATCCACAGTGGAATAGTCATTGGGACAGAGAACGAGTCATTGTGAGAACAACTCTGTGGTCCAGTGGCTTTGGCACACAACTAGGAAGAAGAAGATCCTGGTCTAGGCCCCCGTTTCAATAACCCACTCATTACTTATCCATAGTGCACCAGCATTGCTAAGAGACCCTCAGACAGCCCTATGCTAGAACTGCTCAGTGGTTAGAGTTGTCTGGTGGGAGCTCCCCCTATTCAAATGCTTTCTCCCCTTCTGAAAGAGAAGGGGAAATTAAAGCTGGGTCTCCTACTTCCCAGGCAAGTGCTCTAAACTCTGGCCTAAAATTTGTAAGGTGGATGCAGGCAGTGGCGCTTCCTCTTTGGGCTGTTTTATGTAGAGTGAGATATTTAGATGCCTAAGCTGCCTTACTCCAGGGGGCAGGCTCCTGTTTATGGCTGACTTAAACACCTCCCTGCAGCATGGACATAAGCACCTATTTCTGAGGGGAGGGGAAAGGTTAGCTCATACCACTCTGATTGGTATGTCACCTTGGCTACTTTAGAATCATAGAGCTGGAAGAGACCTCAGGAAGTCATCAAGTACAGCCCCCTGCTCAAGACAGGACCAATCCCAATGTGGCTTCTGACCTAACACGTTAGTGGGGTTCTGTTATTAGGTGCCTATCTTTCACCATTCATTGTATAGGAGCCTAGGAACCTAACTCAGATGTTACGGATTGCAGTGAGGTTCATGTGATTTTTTTGTAGGTGCTGAAAAGTTAGGAATTGTGACATTCTGTGGAATGTTGTAATGCCTAAGTCCCTTTGTAGATCCCACCCGATGTGTTTGTGCCCATATCAGTCTTAGAATAGGAAATATTAACATCTTAGCTCTTGCAGTTCCATTCATGTCAGTTTAATATATATTTCATTTAAAAAAAATCACTTTCAGGACTATGAAGACTAAAAGTTTTAATTAATAAATAAAATGGAAGTTCTGCACCGAGGGTCTTCTATGCTGTGAACAAAGGATAAGCATAACATAACAATCATTAACGGAACAAATCCACACTCAACGAAACTATGCAAATCATTGCATCTAAGTTCTGTGGTCAGAAGTCAGATTAGTTTTGGGTTCTTCTCTCAGAATTCAAGCTGTTTGTTTTTGAAAGCATTAATAGGGATGCAATTCCACTGTTCTTGCTTTGATAAAACTTAGTCTTGTGAATAAAAATAGTAGAAATTGAGCCCCATGTGAATTAAGAATAATCACATAGGAGATGAAAGCTTGGGTCCTATTTTTGTAAAGGATATAATAGAATTTGCTAATGCACAGGCTCAGCAGCTAAAAGTTCACTTTCTAATATATTGGGCTTGATTCCCTGCTGTCTTACATTAAAGTAAAAGAGTTCAGAGTATGTACTATGCCTTTCATAGGGGCTAAAGAGAACCAGCTGGAATCAGTCCAGTGTCCCCATCACCAGATATACAGCTAGGATGGTATCATGTTCCCCTGTCTTATGTAACTCTGTTTCTAGTCTAAGGAACCCTTACTGCTAAAGCTATGTCTACACTAAGAGCTTTTGCAGACAGGGAGTATACTAATGAAGTGCTCGTTAGCATTTGTTGCGCTGTCATTTGCATATTCTTTGCCGATGCTTTTTGTGCAAGAGGTTTTTGCATGAAAACAAGCAATGTAGATGAGTCCATTTTGCACAAACCTTCCTTTAGCGCAAGATTCTTATACCTCCTTTTTTGAGTCATAAGGTTCTTGCGAAAAAGGGGGTTTTTTTTGCACAAAACGGACCCGTCTACACTGCTTGGTTTTGTGCAAAAACCTCTTGTGCAAAAAGCATCAGCAGAGAGTATGCAAATGACAATGTGACAAATGCTAATGAGCGCTTCATTAGACTACTCTCTGCCGGCAAAAGCCTGCAGTGTAGACATAGCCTAAGAGTCCAGCCTGTGCCTTCTTATGAATCTATAAGACAATGCAAAATGGAGTAACGCAAAGAAGTTATATTTGGTGTAAAGTCATATGATTGGAGAATCAGTCCCTATGCAAAACCAAACTAGCCAAACCAGAAAGACTGTGGGTACGTCTAGACTACAGGCTTTTGTCGACAGAAGTTTTGTTGACAGATACGGTCGACAAAGCTTCTGTCGACAAAGAGCGCCTAGACTACATCCAGTTCTGTCAACAAAACAAGCTGCTTTCTTGATATGACAGCGTAGATGCAAAGGACAGTGTAAATTCAATAACACCTTCTGTCGACAGAACTCTGTCCACAAAAGGTGTTGTTCCTCGTAGAATGAGGTTTACAGCCATTGACAAAACGTCGACAGAACTCAGCGGCAGTGTAGACGCAAGTATAGTTTTGTCGACAAAAGTGGACTTTTGTTGACAAAATCCTGTAGTCTAGATACACCCTTAGTTTGCTTCAAACACTGGCTGGTTTCAATGGGTTCTTTGTTAAAGCTAAGCTGTTTCTGGAAGGGAGAAAAGCTGAACCTCAGCCCAAACATATTTGAAATACTTGAACTCAAATTGGTTTAAATGATTTTAATCCTTTTACAGCTAAAATACTTATTTGGATTGAAAGTCTCATCTTAATGCAATTAGAAAGCAGTTAGCTTTTCCAATGTCTCAGACTGTCCAGTCTGCTGCAGAAACCACAGTGCCTGAGAGAGAATTGCGAGAATGTTATAAAATATATTGTACTATAAGATTTACCCATCATTGCATGGATCCTTAACTCAATTACTTTTTGTTTTTTTAATTTTAAGTCATGGCTCTGGAGTGAGGTTGGACAGGAGGAGTTCATTATACAAGCTGCCTGTGGAGATAGGACTACCCCAACACTCTTACTACAGTAGCTTGGAGCCAGGTGAAAAGTGCCTCTCCATGGCTGCTGCTCCAACAGGCACAGCCCCCTGCACTCCCCAGCCAGAGTGAGGAATGCAGCAAATTGTGCACTTTCCCCTTGTTTCCTAACAAAGAGAAGCAGCAAGCAATGACTCTGTATCAATCCCCTCTCACTTTCCCTAAAGGGCACTGAGGTGGTGAGAGACTAAGGGATGGAGCATTCCTGTATGGAGGGGCGCCCCTCGCCAGCCCCTTTCACCCGCCTGGTGATCCTGTCTCCTTTTTATATGGTTTTATAAGAAGCACTCCCATTCCTGGGCACATCCCATTTTCCTGACACAACTAAATCCTTACCTTGCTTTAAGTTAGGATAAGAGGAAGCTACATGCCAAATTTGGTGGTCCTAGCTCTTATCGTTTAGAAGGAGTTCTTGAACAGACAGACAGACACATGCACAGACAAACTCTCTTATATATATAGTAGATTACATTTCTTCTTATATGTATTTAGATTGCAAAGTCAAACTCTCTAAAGTAGAGACCAGATTTATAGCTTCATATGTAACCTTTTATTTATGCCTCTTTTGTGTCCAACCCATGTACTAGATGAGCAAAGACTCCTGTGGTAAAAATAGAGTGTGATCATGTTATCCTAATGCGTAGACATAAGGGGTACGTCTAGACTACAGGCTTCTGTCGACAGAAGTTTTGTCGACAGATACAGTCGACAAAACTTCTGTCGACAAAGAGCGTCTAGACTACATTGTGTTCTGTTGACAAAGCAAGCTGTCGACAGAAGGTGTTATGCCTCGTAAAATGAGGTTTACCAGCGTCGTTATGTCGACAGAACTCAGTGGTAGTGTGGACGCAGGTATAGTTTTGTCGACAAAAGTCCACTTTTGTCGACAAAACCCTGTAGTCTAGACACACCCCAAGGGGGCAGAATCAGAGTTTCATTTTTCACTACAACAGAATTGGGATTCTTTGACCTGCTCTCAGAGGAGTTGGAATGGGACAGGACAGTGGGTTTTATATGCAAAGTGAAGTAAGAGATAGTCTGATCCTTCTCCCCACTATTCTTGCAGCTCCCAATTGTTCCTAATGCAAAGCTGATGCTGTTTGAAAGCAACACAAAGGCAATGATCTTTTAACAGTCAAATGTACCTGAATCTGAATTGAATTTTGTGGGACTTAGAAAAAGCATTTTCCCAGCTTGAGACCATCCTCACTGTTAAATTTCAAAGATCTGCTGAGAACAAGGGAGATGATAGAATTCCTAGCAGAAAAAGTTGCAATAATCCTTAATAATGAAAAGTGTAAGTATAAAGATAGCTACCAATTTATTCTATAATATTCAGCAAACAATCCCAAGGAACAGAACCCCAGATCCCTTAAACTGTAACAAAGCAACATAAGTACAGGCAGTCCCCGACTTACGCGGATCCGACTTATGTCGGATCCGCACTTACGAACGGAGCTTTCTCGCCCCGGAAGTCGGAGCGAGAAAGCCCCGTTCGTAAGCTGCTCCGGTGCCCCTGGTCTGCTGGAGACGGTCTCCAGCAGACCAGGGGCACCGGGCGGGTTCCCGCGCTTCTGAGGCTTTGCCAGAGCAAAGCCTCAGAAGCGCGGGAACCGCTGCTGCTGCCCCTTGAGACCCGGTGCCTGTGGTCTGCTGGGGACGGTCCCCAGCAGACCACAGGCCCCCGGACTGAAGCCGCAGCCGCGGGGGGGTCCCGCGCCTCTGAGGCTTTCCTTCAAAGTAGGAATAAGAGCCTCCGGAAAAGGGCACTTTTTCCGGAGGATCGGGGCCAGTCTAGACGCTCTTTTCCGGCTTTTTTAAAAGCCGGAAAAAAGCGGCGGACATTTTTATTTAAATGCCGCGGGGGATATTTAAATCCCCCGCGGATTTCCCTACGACGACTAGTGAAATTTACATGCCCCTTCCGGAAAAGGGGCCAGTGTAGACGTAGCCCTCTTATACCACCAGGGCACCTGTGCTTTTTCCTCTTTCCTCTTCTTCTGAAAGAACTCCCTCTTCCCTCTTTCGCAAAAAGGCGTCTTCCTCATAGAAAAACCCCTCTGTTCTTTCGATTTTCTTGCAGAAGAACGTAATTGCAGTGTGGATGTTCCTCAAGTTTTGTAGTGTAGACATTCCTCTATTCAAAGTAGGAATAAGAGCCTCCGGAAAAGGGCACTTTTTCCGGAGGATCGGGGCCAGTCTAGACGCTCTTTTCCGGCTTTTTTAAAAGCCGGAAAAAAGCGGCGGACATTTTTATTTAAATGCCGCGGGGGATATTTAAATCCCCCGCGGATTTCCCTACGACGACTGCTGAAATTTACATGCCCCTTCCGGAAAAGGGGCCAGTGTAGACGTAGCCGAGGACTTCTTACTCCGACTCATGGTAGCCCTCATTTTATGAGGAATAAGGGAAGTTGAAGGAAGAGTAATCTACTTTCGACTTCTTGCTGTGTAGACAGTGCCAAAAGCTGAAATAAGCTATTTTGACCTAAGCTATGCAAGTGAGGTAGCTGAAGTTGTGTAGCTTATTTCAACTTTAGTGCTGCTGTGTAGATGTGCCCTAAGGCTACCAACCAGAGTAGGCGTTGCACGTGATTTAGGTGGATGAAGGCCAATTTTCCCCTGGTTTGTGAGTCTGGGATATGGGGAGATAGGTGTTCAGATGCCAACATTGAGGCCCTACAAATTTACACAAATTGTGAGTTTAGCTGCATAAAGTATGTGAAAGTTTTTAAGATGTTGTTGCAATAAAGTATAATGACAAAAGTGGATGGGATATAAAAGGGGATCAATAGGCTTCTTTAAAATAGTTCAAACAGAAAGGCCTACTGCTATCACTCAAGAACTGTATTAAGACCATGCTTGGTAAAGAAGAAAATGTGGGACTGGAAATTCAGGAACCAAAATTACTGTCAGATATTAGGGCTAATTAGTGGACAAAATAAAGAGGAGATGGGCTATTCCACCCACCATGCCCTTTGTGGGTCCTTAAAGAAAGAGATTTTGTGTGTTGGGAAAATTAGCTACTGAAGCAAGCTTCACTATCATGGCTTCCACTCCACCAGTTCCTGGGGACCTGGACCTTCCTCATCCTAATCCTGTGCAGACCAGCCCGGAGAAAGGGAGCCAGATGACATCACCACCTCCACCATTTCCAGCTAAATCCTGAATACTACTTGGAATGTGAGACTTTGTCTTCTCTCATGTGTCCTTTTTCTTGTTACCTTATTTCTTCTCTTGACTAACTCGTATCCTGTCTGTAGAGCCTGGCTTAGCATATTGTGAAACACGGCTCAAAGCCTGTGACCAGAAAGAGGCAACTAAATTCAATGTCCTAAACAACCCAATACTTATGAGTTTACCAGATTTTGGCATGGCTAATCAGATTGCATGTTGGGTCTGTGTTTCTCCTGTAGCGAGACAGCAACTGCAGATCAACACTAGAGACAGAAGTTGCATTTTCTCTTTTTGCTGCTCTTTCCTCTCCCCTATCATGTGTGTGTCTGGCTTTATGTTTTTAGAAAGTGGAATGGCACTTTAACCACAACAGCCGTAACAACAGCTCAACTCATTTCTATTTTCTCCAAAAAGGACAGTTTTATTTTCATCTTTGATACCATCTAAAAGACAGTCAAACATGGGTTTATTTTCTTCTAACAGCTCTCTCTGGCTGAAGGGAAAGGACACAGGGGATGCTGTTCAAAATAAAGTCTTACTTGATACCTTACATTTCATATGCTTTAACTGTTTTTCCTTCTTTTCTGTATCTTTACCAAAAGTTTAAAGGATTTTAATAGTGTCTTTACCATGACACTAGGCAGGCAAAGGTCACTTTATACAAAACCCTGAACCTTGTTTAAAACTTTAATGTTGGACAATGACTGGATTATGATAATGCCTTTGGCTCATCTAAAGCCACACAACAAAAGGCAATGTGCAAGCTCAGAGGCAGAAAGTTAAGCATTTACAGGGTTCACTGGGAGTTTTGTAGATTACAGTGCTTAAATCTGAGGTTTAGGTGTTTAGGTACTTTGTGGATGGGGACCTGAGCAACTTCCCTGTAAAACTGAAAGCCATAGCAAAAGCAAAGTGCCTAGTGGACTGCCCTCATGGAGTCTTTGGCACTGCTCCATTACCTGGGTCAAATCTCAGTATAGGGTTGTATGTGCTTTTTTTATTTTTAACTTCCTACTGTTATGATTGTTAAAGCTGATTTCTCTAAGGCATTTTATGCAGGGGTAAAAGTAATTTACATTTCTTGCAGGTACTGTCCTATTGTAATCCTCTTGAAGAGAAGGACGCTCTGGGTACGGGATCAAGGGTTGTGGGAGGACAATACCTGTAAGAAATGTAAGTGTGGGTTGGTGTGTGGTGGGCTCAGGGCAGAGGGTATGTGGTTGCAGGAGTCAGGGGAGGAGGGAGACTCAAGGCTGGGGTGTGCGTGGAGTGATGCAGGAATCAAGGTTAGGGGTTGTGAATTGGGGTTCAGAGCAGATGCTTGAGGTGTGTGGGTATGTTGGGTGAGAGTGTGGTGGGATCATGGGGCAAGAGGGTGTTGACATGGTCTGTAGGGGTGAGGGTCGAAGGGTGAGAGGCACTGCGGAACAAAGGGCTGGGTTGGGGCTCGGCAGAAGGTAACATTTTAGTTGCCTATTTGCATATTAAATAATTCCATAATTCCAGTTTGTGAATGGGTCAGCCAGTGCCCGGCATTAGAAAGGTTGGGAACCCGGGGGCTAGCCGGACCTTCGGTCTGACCCAGCGTGGCCCTTCTGATGGGCTTGCCCCTGGCACCGCGCAGGCCTTTGGGGCGGGATACCAGCGGCATGAATGAATTCTCCCGCCGTGCTGCAGCTGCAGCCCCGGGCCGGGCCGGGTGACGTGGAGGGAGGCGGCTCCGGCACAGGCTGGGAGCGCGGCCCCGCCCCACGCAGGGCTGGCCCCGGCAGCAGTCGCGGCAGAGGAGGAGAAGCCGGCGGCAGCGGCATGGCCCCGGCCGGCCACGAGTGCCCCCAGCGGCCGGGTAACTAACGGGCTGCAGCGGCGGGTCCCCAGGGCGGCGGCGCGGGGCTGCCTCGCCCTTGGGGAGATGCTGGGGGGGGGCTCTGAATGGCGCCCTCTGCTGAGGGTGGGGGAGGCGCGGCTCCTGCATCCGCAGAGCCCGGCTGGGCCGCGTGTGCGCCCGGGGCTCCGCTGAAGTGTTTCCCGGGGGAGGCTCCTGCCTCCTTCCCCGCCTCGCAGGTGGCGTGTCCCGTGTTACCTTCACGTGTGGCAGCTGATGGTCGCGTGTAAAAGTTCGTAAGGAGAGCACGACAGCTAGAAACCTGCCCCTGCTCATCGGCCCGCCTGCGTCTCCTGCCCCCGGGTTAAACAAACTTGTACAGTGATGCAAGGCGCCCTTCTGGTGAACCAGCACGCTAGTGAGCTGAAACTGGAAATGCCCAGCATTTAGATGATCCTGTATTTGAGCTCTCATGGCTGTTGCCATTTACCAGTTTAAATCTAGTCCTTCTGTTAACAGAGAGAGCTGGTGTCAACATCTTACACTGCTCTTTTCTTGGACCAGGAAAACAAACTTATTTTCTCCTTCTGACACTCATTCTCTAAAATGAATGTTATGCTTAAATTCCAAATCTTTTGAAATATTTTGTTAATTCACTTTTTTTTTTATAACGATGCCTGTATTGTATGGCTCAGGTTGATCTGACAGTATAATTTGAAGGGACAGCATCAACTTGAAAATCAGACATCTATTTTTTTTTAAAGAGTGATTTCAGAAACATTTTTCACCAAGTTCCTCAACCAACTGTTCTAGTTCTGTATATTTTCCTATTTTTAAATGCCTCTCCTCATTTGTTGTCCAGTAGGTCCATGCAAACAGAAGAGGGAGGAGGACTGTACAAATTACTTTCAGACACAAAAAGTATACAAATTAAGAAAAGAGTTTAGGGACTTGTGAGGCTTCAGCTTACTTAGGCATCAGATTTGGACAGTGTTTCATTTTCCAGTTTGGTTGGGTTTAGCCTTCCAGCTAAATCATAAATTCCACCTTTTGGAGTAAAAAAAAATAGTCCAAAAAAGAGAAAAAAACAAAATTAGCTAGGCTGCAGCCTCTTCAAGAGGTCATAAGTGGGTGCTTCATTCCTTTATTTTAGGTAAGCATTTAGCACAAGAAGTCCTTTAGTCTACTCCACATGAGTCTTCCTGATAATCTGTCATAAATCCTTTTCCTTTGGCAAGAGCAAATTGTGGGCCTTTTCTGGTCTTATACAAGCAGACTCACTTACATGTATGATTAGGTTCCTACCAGACTTATAGCCATGAAAAATTTGTGTCAGACCATATACTCTGGTCTCCCCCTGTTAAATCTGACCTTTTGTGTGCTCTTAACATATACTATATAGAGTTCACATGATGACCAGCATTTCTCTCAGGGGGGAGGGATGTTTTGTGACCCAACAAGGAGTTGTGGTCATAGAGATCATAAGTTTATTTTAGGGAGGTTCCAGTATTGCCATCTTCTGCACTGACTTCAGAGCTGAATGGCCAGAGAGCATCAGCTGTTGGCTGAACATCCAGTTAGGAAGGCAGTGCCCCACCAGCAGAAGCACAGAATTAAGAGTGACAATCCCATCATACAGTGACAACACCATACAATGTCAACCTTACTGCTGTGCTGCAGCCTGCAAAACTGGATGGCTGGACAGTGGCAGCTGCTGACTGAGGGCCCAGTCCGTGGGGCTGGTGGGGCTGGAGTCCCTCTGATTAACCAGCTCCCGGCAGTGTTGGATACTCTGCCCAGCCCCCCCCATGGCCATGGGGTCTCCCATGGCTCTGGATGCTCCAGCGGGTCCCCCTCAGCCTTGGGATGGGATTACTCTGCCTGGAGTCCTGGTCAGCTGCTGGGGTTAATTGTTAAGATCCAGTTAATGATAAGCCTACTGGTTAATCATTTAACTGTTTACATCCCTATATCCCTTACAGTTACAATACTGAGACATTTCACATTCAAATAGCTGAGATAATGAAATTGACCAAAATGAATTTGATAAAGCCCTCATTATGATCTCAGGTCTTGATCTTGATGACACTTGACAACTTGCTTGGATTTATTCATGGGACTGGTCCACTGAGTTCATATGAATAAAGTCAAGCACATGCATAATGGCTTGCAGAATCTAGCCACTAGCTATTACCAATAAAATAAATAAATAATAAAGGTTAAAATTAGAACAAGTGTGACTTTTTTATGCTGACAGTACAAGTGTTTCATTATTAGTAGAGCAGATCATTCATGGACTCTCCTGCAGGAGGAGACTTTTAGCTGCTGTGGAGTTGTATTTCCAACTTGGGTTGCCAATTTTAGTTGGACTTACACCTGAAGGTTTCATCAGGTGGCATAATATTAAAAGATTAATTTCTGGAGACTCCAGGACAATCCTGGAGGCTTGGGAACCTCCAGGGGGTGATTCTATAAGCATGCTCCTAGTGTTGTGATGCTTTTTCATTTATAACTTTGGCATCAAAAACAGCAAGCTACATTGATAAAGGACAGTGCAGAAAAAGGAGGCTTATTAAATCAGTTAAAGATTGTAATTGCTAAGTAATTTTGGCTAATAACTCGCAGAGTTTTAAAGTCAAATAACTGCTTTTGGTTATTCTTATTTTTACAAATTTTTAATATGATAGCATGGGTAAAAGTCAAAGCAGTTGCTCAACTGCCAGTATGACTTTGCTTGCCTTACCCATTTTTCTTATATACAGTAAATGCGGGGTATGTGACATTATTTCATTACCCTTGGAACTTGTGCTATAATTTGTATCCACCATATTATTGATCCGCAGGACTCATTGACATAAGTGACCATGTGCAAAAACTTAGCATGACGTAAAAAAGGTTGAGGTGAATAATGTGAATCATATTGATGTTTATATGTAAAGCAGTTACTGCTTGCTTGGTGTTAGGAAGAAACTTCCACAATGAACAGTTTAACCTGTAATTGTGCAGTGAGAGCTGCTTTTTCTGAATCATTTTGCTCTGGCTGTTGTCATAGACAAGATACTAAAATATTGGTCCAGCATGGTTATTCCAAGGTTTCCTAGCTCTGTCATTATTTTCCTCTCCGCCTTACCCACTTCAGTTGCCTCTGTTCAGCCAATCATCTTCCCCCATCTTCTCCCATTGTAGGGCTGTCAATGCATGCTATCCCTGCACATTCTATCTATCTTTACCATGGTATTCCTGCACATTCTATCTAGCTTTGCAGTTTATATCTAGATCCTCTGAATCCCTCAAATACATCCTTTTCCTCCAGCTATTCACATGAATTCACTACATCTTTCTCTCCTCAGGCCCACTCTGACAGCTCCTCCTGTGCTGCAGCAGGACTGAAAGTGGGAGGGGGGCTATCAGCATCTCTGGCCTCCAGGCTGTGAGGAGGGGGCATGCTGCCTCCACCATGGGTTCAGAGCCAGAGGAGTGCTCTGTCTCCCTGCCATGTTTCGCCTCACCTCACTATAACAAACCCCTGGCTATACCTGGATCCCAAGGGGTTAAATATAACCAAGGTGCACTTTATTTTGTGTGTGAATTTTGCATGCAGGTAAAGTGGAATTTTCAGCCTGAAATGGTCATACAAAAATGCCAGGGAGCGTTAGATTTCCACGAACGTTTCAAAAACGATAAAGGAAACTGAAGAAGTACCTCTATTTTTGAAAAGTCTTATAAATTCTAAACTATCCATTATTTGGGGGAAGATAGGAATGGTTAACGTAATATTTGAACTTTAGGTTTAGCGGCAGTAAGCATATTTTCCATCATGTTGATGAATATGTGAATATCGTATTCCTTGAAATGAAAATAGTGCCACTACTAGTAGAATCACGTCCCTCAATAGCACAGCAATCCCATATAATTTGCTTAAGAACATAAGAACGGCCGTACTGGGTCAGACCAAAGGTCCATCCAGCACCAGGGTCCCCAGAGAGGGTGAACCGAAGACAATGATCAAGCGATTTGTCTCCTGCCATCCCTCGCCAGCCTCTGACAAACAAAGACCAAGGACACCATTTTATCCCCTGGCTAATAGCCTTTTATGGACCTAACCTCCATGAAATTATCTAGCTTCTCTTTAAACTCTATCATAGTCCTAGCCTTCACAGCGTCCTCTGGCAAGGAGTTCCACAGGTTGACTACATGCTGTGTGAAGAAGAACTTTCTTTTATTAGTTTTAAACCTGCTACCCATTAATTTCATTTGGTGTCCTCTAGTTCTTCTATTATGGGAACTAATAAATAACTTTTCTTTATCCGCCCTTTCCACACCACTCATGATTTTATATATCTCTATCATATCCCCCCTCAGTCTCCTCTTTTCTAAACTGAATAGTCCCAGTCTCTTTAACCTCTCCTCATATGGGACCCGTTTCAAACCCCTAATCATTTTAGTTTCCCTTTTCTGAACCCTTTCCAAGGCAAAAAATATCTTTCTTCAGGTGAGGAGACCACATCTGTACACAGTATTCAAGATGTGGGCGTACCATAGTTTTATACAGGGGCAGTAAGATATTCTGGGTCTTATTTTCTATCCCTTTCCTAATAATTCCTAGCATCCTATTTGTCTTTTTGACTGCCGCTGCACACTGTGTGGAAGTTTTCAGAGAACTGTCCATGAAAACTCCAAGATCTCTTTCCTGATTTGTCGTAGCCAAATTAGCCCCCATCATACTGTACGTATAGTTGGGATTATTTTTCCCGATGTGCATTACTTTACACTTATCCACATTAAATTTCATTTGCCATTTTGTTGCCCAGTCGCTCAGTTTGGTGAGATCTTCTTGGAGTCCCTCACAGTCTGCTTCTGTCTTGACTGTCCTAAACAGTTTGGTATCATCTGCAAACTTTATCGCCTCACTGCTTACCCCTTTTTCCAGATCATTTATGAATAAATTGAACAGGATTGGTCCTAGGACTGACCCTTGGGGGACACCACTAGTTACCCCTCTCCAATCTGAAAATTTACCATTTATTCCTACCCTTTGTTTCCTGTCTTTTAACCAGTTCTCAATCCAAGAAAGGACCTTCCCTCTTATCCCATGGCCATGTAATTTACACAAGAGCCTTTGGTGAGGGACCTTGTCAAAGGCTTTCTGAAAATCTAAGTATACTATATCTACTGGATCCCCCTTGTTCGCATGTTTGTTAACCCCTTCAAAGAACTCTAATAGATTAGTAAGACAGGATTTCCCTTTTCAGAAACCATGTTGACTTTTGTCCAACAAATTATGTTTTTCTACATGCTTCACAATTTTATTCTTTACTATTGTTTCGACTAATTTGCCCGGTACTGAAGTTAGACTTACCGGTCTGTAGTTGCCCGGATTGCCTATAGAGCCCTTTTTAAATATTGGTGTCACGTTAGCTACCTTCCAGTCATTAGGTATGGAAGCCGATTTAAAGGATAGGTTACAAACCACAAATAATAGTTCAGCAATTTCCCATTTGAGTTCTTTTAGAACCCTTGGATGAATGCTATCCGGTCCCGGAGATTTGTTAACATTCAGTTTTTTTATTTGTTTGCTGTGGTTTTCTCTCTCGGCTTGGTTGCTAATAGCAAGAAGATTAGTTCCTGTTGATGTTTGAAGAAGCTTTTTACAAGTATCTGTCATAGTGTATTTTGCCTTTTGTTCATTGACTATACAGAAGCAGGTGCTGCTAAATATTTTTTTTTTGAAGGAGCAGATTGTTTTATTCACCAATCTTCAAGGTCTGGTGCTACAGTGACGTGCATGTGTGTGGACATATTTACAGCTCTGTGGAAGTTGGCATGGAAGCTTTCTTCCCTTAGATCACAGCAGGATGAGGGCTCAGACTGTTGAGATGGCTAGAGATTCCGTTAATAGAGCAGGTTGTTTTGTTTTAATTCTTCACTATTTACTGTTGGCTTCTTTTTGCATTTTTCTCAGTGTAGACATTAGGGATGTTAAATGGCATTTAATCAGCTAATCGACTAGTCAATGGATCAGCTGATTCCCTGCTTGCACCCAGTCTCCTGCTACACCTCTGCCTCCTCTGCTCCTCCCCCTCTTCTCCCCCCATGGAGATGGTGCTGGGGAGAATTGGCTTTTAAGCTGGCTCCCCAGCACCAGCTCCTGCTCCTCCACTTTGCTGCCTCTGTGTGATAGAGGTGGGGTAGGGTGGGGTGGGGAATGACTAGTCGAGTCACTAGTTATCTCTCTGATAAGCAGGGCTCGACAAACAATACAATCTACTTGCCCGTGGTGAGTAGATTTCAGCCGCGAGCCCCATTATTTCGCGGCGCGCACATGTGCAATGTGGCTCTTGCGCATGCGCTGTACAGGGCTGGTGAGTGGTTTTTGCCGCCGTTCGTCAAGCCCTGCTGATAAGCATATGCTTATCGGATAGTCAACTAATTGCTTACATCGCCTAGTAGACGTTGGAGCTAGAGGGGTTAGTTGTTTAATATGCACACTTGGTTGGAGAAAGGTAATTCAGTTTTGTAGAGGTCCTGGAGTCCTTAGCAGTTCATCAGGAGGGCAGGAAACCAACTGTCTTGGAGAAATGATTCAATTTAATTGAATCAATGAATTCTGACTTAAATATATTTCATCAGAGTTTTTTTCTGGCCAACTTTATTTCCATTTGCATCATGCTTGTGGTTTGCTTTCCAACACCACATGACAGTTTGTGGTTTTCTAAAAAAATATTGTTGATATTTACTTAAAAATTAGGGCACACTTCTATTTGTTTTAAGTTCTGAATCTCCTCCCCCACCTTTTTTACACAAAATCTAAATTTTGGACCTAAGGTCCTTATTCAAAGTGCACTGAAATAAATGTGAATTTTTCTGTGATCTTCAGCAGTGAGCTTTGGATCAAACCTGAAATTGTTTGTGTCCTTTTATGCATGAATGGCCACTGTTCAAGCATCAGTAACAGCTGTGTTGTTTTTGTGTTTGGGTAGTAGGGGATTCTTCAGTGCTGGCCCCCACCTTGTGCCCCCACAGACTGGGACTGGAGAATGCTGGCAGGTCTGGCCTGTGTCTCTCCCCCTGCTCTGCCCCACCCTGCCCTGGCCTGGCCCCCACGGAGAAGCCAGCAGGCAGAGTGCACAGCACCCCCCAACTGCTGGGCCTGGAGGGAAACGGGTAGGCAGGGTGCATAGTCCACACTGTCCCTGTGGAGAAACTGGCGGCCCCCACCTGCTCCCTCTCCTCCCAACTCCCTGCCCTGACTCCCGCACCCCTTCCCTGAGCTCCTCCTCAGTCTCCCACCCTGACTCCTACACCCCCTCCCAATCCTGGGTCTCCTGGCCTGATCCTCCCCCCCCCCCCCCCATACACACACATTCCCAAGACTCTACCACCTCCCACACCACCAGGCCCCTGATCTAAAGGACCCGGGCAACACCATGTAAGTCAGTGGTCCCCAACCTTTCGGGGCTGCCGGGCACCTGGGGGCGGCACCGCGCATGCGCCCGGGGCACAAGAATGTCTCGGGCCGGCCCTGGTCACTAGGCGGGCACACATAAATGCCCCGGTGGGTGCCATGGCGCCCGCGGACACCGTGTTGGAGACCACTGGTGTAAGTTATATAAGGAAGTTTTAAAAGGTGTGTACTGAGCCCTGAAAAGAAGCAGGCAGCCCTTTTCATTGCAGCACAATGACTGTCAGGTCAAATAAATCTGTAACTGAAAATCAAGTTCAGTCATGAGGTAAGTGGGTTTGGTCCAGACTTTGTCCAAGGAAATTAAGTCAGTAAGGTGGTAGCTCACTCTGTAGTCTTTATTCAGATGAAACTCTGATTTAGTTCAATGGGAGTCTTGCTTGGGTAAAGACGGCAGGAGTAGGACTTGTATGAAGAGAGATATAAAATTTGCAGTGAATACTTGCTGATGTTGTGGGAGGGATAGGTCAATATCAATATACCTAGTTGTTTATGGAAAAGGATTCTTATTAGGGTTGTGAAAATTAGGGCTGTCACGCGATTAAAAATTGTATTCGCGATTAATCGTGCAATTAAAAAATTTAATCACAATGAATCATGTGCAACTCCCATTTAAAATGCAGCTGATCCCGAGCTCCATGCAGTGCTGCCCCATAGAAGGGCCGGGCCGGCGTTTCCAAGGGGCAGTGTGAGGCGGAGCCCTGAGTCAGCTGGAGTCCCAGGGACTCCATGCAGCCTGCGATTAACGCGTTAATTTTTTTAACGCGTTAATCCTGTCCTGCGTTAATTGCAGGTGTTAATGCAGGTCAATTGACAGCCCTAGTGAAAATGTAAAATGTACACACCGTTAACTGGTGAGCCTGGGCTCATCAATTAACCTTCACAATTACAGTATGCATGGGGAGTCGGCTTAAAAGTTGGCTCCCAGCACACACTGACTGCCAGCGAGCTGCCTGCCCAGCTGCTCTGCTGCTTCTGATACTGTATGTGTGTGTGGAGGGGGGACAGGCAGGAGCCGGTACCTGTGGGGAGCTGCCTATCGCCCTGCATGTAACAGCTGAAATTTTCAGCAGTTTCATGGTTACTTAATTACATGTATTTTAACATCCCTAATACTTAGGCCAGTGGTGGGCAAAAGGGCCTCCGTGGGCCAGATCTGGCCTGCCAAGTGGGTTGATCCGGCCCGTGGCCGCTCTGCTGCTATCCCGTTCCCAGTCCAATCAAAATCTAGGGCTGAGGGAGTGCTCAAAGTCTCCTCCTTGCACCAAGGGCATGTGGCACCAGAGGGAATCCTGCCCCCCCGGCAGGGTGGGGTGGGGAAGCCCGAGACTATGTCTGCTCCCCCGCCCCCAAACCCTTCCCAGTGGCTGGGAGGTGTGGCAGTAGGAGGGGAGGTGCCTCCCGAACTAAGGGGAAAGCCTCTCTTAGGTCCCCCCTTCTGATCCTTCCTTCCTCCACACACCTAGGCTACGTCTAGACTGACATGATTTTCCAGAAATGCTTTTAACGGAAAAGTTTTCCATTAAAAGCATTTTCGGAAAAGAGCGTCTAGATTGGCACGGACGCTTTTCCGCAAAAGCACTTTTTGCAGAAAAGCGTCCGTGGCCAATCTAGATGCGCTTTTGCACAAAAAAAGCCCCGATCACCATTTTCGTGATTGGCTATGACACCCTGCTTCTATAGCTGACTCCATACAGGTGAATCCACATTGACTCAAATGGGGCTTCTTAGGAATGCAGGGTTCTGCTCGTTCACATGCAGAAGCAGGATCAGAGCCTGTATTATTTGCTCATGTTAAAATATCACAACTTCAGGTGTAGTACCATAATTTATAAAATAACTTTTGTTTGAAATTAACTTTGAAAATTCAAAGTACTTAAATTAAAATTATGTATTTTGTTGTTAAGGAATTTTGAAGTTGCTTACTTCTGGTTTTTTTATAGTAAGTACTAAAAAGAACTTGAAAGATGAAATTGAATCTATTTTGCGGGAGCGGATTATGGTTTTGGATGGAGGCATGGGGACCATGATCCAGCAACATACATTATCAGAAGAGGACTTCCGAGGGCAAGAATTTAAAGATCATCCCAAATATCTGAAAGGAAACAATGACCTTTTGAGTATAACTCAGCCTGATATAATCTACAAAATTCACAAGGTATTTATTGTATTGCCTGACTTTTGAGAATTCTATTAAAAATGATTTTTTTAAATATGATTGATTTCTATGTAAAACCTTAAATGTTAACAGACTTTTTTTTCTGAATTTCTCTCATCTTCTGTATTGATTTTTAAAATATTTTTAAAACATAGAAATAGATGTATTTGGTTAGACCAATGATCCATCTAACCCAGTGTCTTGTCTTCTGACATTGGTCAATGCCAAATGCTTTCAGAGGGAAAGAACAAAACAGAGTAGTTGTTGTGTGATGCATCCTGCATTATCCAATCCCAGCATCTGACAGTCAAACGTTTAGGGACATCCAGAGAATTGGATTGCATCCCTGGACATCTTGACTAATAGCCTTGTGAAGGACCATGGCCTCTGTGAATTTACCTAATTATTTTTGAACCCAGCTATATTTTTTGGCATTCACAGAATCCCCTGGCAACGAGTTCCACAAGTTGACTGTGGTGTGTGAAGTACTTCCTTTTGTTTTGTTTAAACCTGCTTCCTATTAATTTCATTGGGTGATACCTGGTTTGCATGTTGTGAGAAGGGATGAAGAACACTTCTTTATTCACACCATTCAAGATTTTAAGGATCTCTGTCATGGCTCTTTTCCAAACTGAACATTCCCAATCTTCTGAATCTTTCTTTATATGGAAACTGCTTCATATTCCTAATCATTTTTGTTGCCTGCGCTTTTTCCATTTCTAATACCTTTCTCGAAATGGGGCAGACAGTATTGCCTGCAGTATTCGTGGTGTGGGTGTAGCAATGGATTTATACAGTAACACCATGATATTTACTGACTTATTATGTGCCCCTTTTCTAATTGTTTCTAATATTCTGGAAGCTTTTTTGACTGTTGCTGTGCATTGAGCAAGTGTTTTCAGGGAATTCTCTACAGTGACTCCAAGATCTCTTTCTTGGCTGGTAACAGCTAATTTAGACCCCATCATTTTACTTGTATAGTTCAGATTATGTTTTCCACTGTGCATTCACATCCCTACTCCATGTGGAACCTCATCAAGAATTGCTTCACCTCTTGTGGGTTCCAGAACTAGCTTGTCTAAGAAGCAATCATTAATGATGTCTAGACATTTTAACTCTGCATCCCATCTAGAGGTGATGTACACCCAGTCAATATAGGGGTAGTTGAAGAAATTCCCCATTATTACTTTCCAATTCCCCATGGCTCCTGCTGCTGCAGGGTTTGTGAGGGGCCTTGACAACTGCTATTGCCCCATGTCAGGCCCCCTACGATAATCCCCAAAGCTTGTCCTTAGGGAGGGTGTGCAATGTGGGGAGAGAGAGCAGGCAATAGTGGGAACGGTAATGGACAACTCTTCCCCTACCGGCCTGCAGGGGCTCCCGGGTCTGATTGCACAATTTCTCTGGGTGGGGATGGCCTGCGAGCCCGGAGTTGAGACTTCTTGCCTCCAATTCTGCCTGTTACAAATTATACCTAAAATCACAGCAAATGACAAAGGTTAAAAAACCCAAATGTGTGCATTTTATAGCTTTATATTGTGAACAGTTGTGGCAGAGTTTTGTCAAAAGTCAGGTTTTCTCTTTTACTGTTGCCAGTCAGTTACTTTCCCTTGCTGGTGGTTTCAGTCAGGCTACGTCTAGACTGGAAGCCTCTTTCGAAAGAGGCTTTTTCGAAAGATACTTTCGAAAAAGCCTCTTTCTAAAAAGAGCATCTAGACTATAACCAGTACTTTCGAAAAAGCATGCCGCTTTTTCGAAAGAGAGCACCCAGGCAGTCTGGTTGCTGTCTTTTGAAAAAGCACAGTTTGCATTACATAGCGCCTTTTTTTGAAAGAGCACTTTCGAAAAAAGGCGTTCTTCCTTGTAAAACAAGGTTTTCAGCGGTAGAAAAAACTGCCGCATTCTTTCGATTTACTTTCGAAAGAACGTGGCAGCAGTCTAGATGCAGGGGAAGTTTTTTTGAAAAAACCCTGTAGTCTAGACACACCCTTATAGAAAAACCGGAAAAAAAAAATTATACGCGGTAATACTTAAATACACGATAAACACCAAGTGTGATTGATAGTAACTTTGTGTGGGTAGGTTTGCATTTTTAAGTGAACAGTTGTTTTTGTTCATTTTTCAGTAGTGCAAGATGCTTTTCAAACATAGGAAGACATGGTCCCTGCCCCAAAGATATTTTTTTGTAACAGTACACATGATGCAGTAAGTGTGTACTGCAAAAATAGGTGAGAAAATAGGAAGACATGAGAGTTACAAAAACAAGCTCTCACAGTTAAACATAATCCCCAGAAATACAATCCTCTTAAGCCAACCTTCTCATATTCCCTCTTAGTGCTCCTTTATTAGCTTCTCTCTGCCTCCCACTGTTCAGCTTTCTGTTTCTAGTCCTCCATCTAACCACTTTCTTTCCTCCTTCCACATGTTGTCCCTGGGCAAGTTCTGCTGCATTCTACACCTGCCTCAACAGTACCCCATCTCACCATCACAATCTTTGGTGAAAACTTGTTTCCCTTCGAAGTCAATGGCCAAGTTCCCATTAATTTTAGTGGGGCCAGCATTTCAACCCCCAGCTTACGAGTACAGTCACACTTTATTAAGCATACATTTATGCATAGTTTATAAAAAGTTAATTACATCTGTTAATTTCATTTTAATATGTGCTTCAGTAGGTTGATTGTAACATTCTAAAACTTACGCTATTCATGCCAGTAAGGTGCTTCTAACATCTGTAAGGCCTTGATTCTTGAAGTTGCCTAACTGTAAGCATATCACTAAAATTACTTATATGCTTAAAATTAAGCTTGTGCTGATAGTACCATTTTGAATGGGAGCCTTGATAGTTTTACACTTTATTTATGTGTGACCATAAACGCTGAAACTCTGAGTATCCTTGAATGTGTCAAACACTATTTCAAAGCAAGAGGAATAAGAACTGCAGGATTTGGTCTTCTGTGACTTGGGAGGCAGTTATCCCTTGGCTTGTTAAGTTGAAAGTCACAAAATGTTGTCTTTTCCATATCCTGAACTGAAATCATTAAGTCTCAGTAGTTGTTCATTGTTGCAGGAATACTTGCTATCTGGGGCGGATATCATTGAAACAAACACTTTTAGCAGCACCAGAGTTGCACAAGCTGACTATGACCTTGAGCATCTGGTAAGAATTTTGAACTACTTACATGTTAAGATATTAATTGAGATTTGTTGTCCCAGCAGTCCATAAGACTCACAGTTTTTGCTAACTTCACACACTGTCTCTGGGCACACAGGTGACATTGTGTGGGTCTCTAGTGCTCATGGAGAAATATTCTATTTACTTGTAATACATTTCCATTGTAATGGTAATATGAGGATGAAAATTAATCTTGTTATGTGACAGTTGTCGATGAAGGCACAAACAGTAATCCAGTAGTGTGTACTGGGCTTCATCATTTGAATATTCGCTGAAGGCTCTTGTTCTGTGAACAAGAATATTGTGCTATATTACTTACAATTTCATAAAGAGGTGCCATAGTAGAAATGCGTGTTGTTCCTTAATGTTGTATGTATAATTTATACTTTGCACAGAGGTCTGTCCTGCTTGCAGTAGAGTGTCACTGCAGTGTTTAGCACTTTCTTACACTCAGGTTTGTATTGCCTGTTGGGGTGGGTCACATCATTTTAAAATTAATCTTAGCAGATGGCACAACAATATCTGGAAATATACCATCCGAATCAGAGCTGATGTAACAGATAAACTAAATTTACCTTCATAGGGCCTCTTCCTTCAAAGTTACAATTCCCACTAACTTCAGTGGGAATTAAGGGCACTGAGTATCTTACAGAACTGGCCTTTAGCTCCTCTCCCATCATTCAGTTTTAGCAGTTTTAGGCACAGACATGTAATGTAGTGGACAGACATGTAATGTGTATAATATAATCACAGCACTACGGTTGACTTTCTGAGGTTATCTGGCCTGTAGAGCATTTAGAATGCTGCACTAGCAAATTTCTTGGCTAGTTTGCTTCATTGAAGAGTTATAATGTACAGAATTAGCCGTATCTGTTAGCACGCGGTAATTTGGCTGTCATTGTTCCAGGTTTATCAGTTAAACAAAGTCTCGGCACAGTTGGCCAGAAAAGCAGCTGATGATGTAACTGCTCAGACAGGTGAAGAGGTTTTTTTTTCCTTTGCATTTTAATGTTCCTTCTCTATGTTCTATCCTCTCATTATAAGCTTTGAAATATTGTGACTTCGCGTGGTACAGTTGGTTGCATCTGGGGCCAGTGATGACCTAGAAAAGAAGCCTCATGCCTGACAGACTCAGATTATAAGCTTTTAAAATGTGCACAGTGTTACTCTGGTTATTTCACAAAATGATGAGTGCTTCTTAGGAGTCCACAACTTCCACTGAAATTCCCTGGATCTGAGTTCATCTGGCATCTTCCAGGTGGTACTCAGTAGCTCGCAGCATTAGCCATAAAAGGGTAGTCATTCCTAAAAATGACCTCTTCATCTATGGTGTTTAGTAGAGACCTGCCTATCTAACAAGAGCATTTGATAAAGGGATAATTTAATTGAGACATCTCCAAGTTTTCTGTCTCATTCTAACACCAAGCTGCATCTACTGTTTATAACCAATCAATAGATTGTCCAGACAATACCTCCTTGATTTGGTTCTTAAATATAATAATTAAGGCACATGATTTTTTTTTAAAGTGGTTCATTCATCTTTGTAACTAAATGGGAAATGACTGCCTAGGAAGGAGTATTTTGGAAAGTGATCTGGGGGTCATAGTGGACCACAAACTAAATATGAGTCAACAGTGTGACACTGTTGCAAAATGAACATCATTCTGGACTATATAAGTTGTAGGGTAGTAAGACAGACACATAAAGTAATTCTTATTCTGTACAGGTATGTTTACACTTGCACTCTCTTTTGAGAGAGGAATGCAAATGAAGACATTCAAAATTGCAAATGAAGCCAGGATTTAAATATCCCACCCTTCATTTGCATATTTGCGTTATGGTGCTATTTCGAAATAACAGATGCTGTTAAGACGCGGTTATTTCGAGAGACAACCCTTCTCTCGAAATAACTGGTAAACCTCGTTGTATAAGGAATAAGGGTTATTTTGCATACCCTACTTTGCACTGATTAGGGCTCAACTAGAGTATTGTGTCCAGTTTGGGGCAGCGCATTTGAGGAAAGATGTCCTGAAAACTGGAGACAGTCCAGAGAAGAGCAACAAGATTAAAGGTGTAGAAAACCAATGAGGGAAGATGGAAAAAATATATATTTTTAGCCTGGAAAAGAGAAAACCAAGAGGGAACACAATAACCGTTTTCAAGTACCTAAAATGTTAAAAGGAGGAGGGGAAAAATTGTTCTTTAGCCTCTGATGGTAGGACAAGAAGCAATGAGCTTAAATTGAGCAAACAAGGTTTAAGGTGGACATTAGGAAAAACTTCCTAATGTCAGGGTAGTTAAACACTGGAATATATTGCCTAGGGAGGTGGTGGAATCTCCATCTTCAAAGATTTTTAAGAGCAGGTTGGATAGACATCTGTCAGGGATGTTCTAGATGGTGCTTGGTGCTGCCATGAGTGCAGGGGACTGGATTCGATGACCTCTCGAGGTCTCTTCCAGTCCTGTGACTCTAATACAGTGATTGGAATATCTGTTACATTGCATTGTAATTTCTCTTTAGGGCGCTGTGCTGTGCATTTAAAATAGATCAATGAAACTTGCTATTTGATCATGCAACAAAGAGTATTTAAAAGAAAACTTGGACTGAATTTATGGTTTGCCGTGGCATTGTTTGTAAATACTATATTAACCCTTATTGTATCCAGTCAGAGCTACTCAACTGCCCAAAGCTAATTTAGATTCTCCTGTACCTCATGTAATAGGGGCTTGTGTGCTTGGAACAGGAGGCTCTGAGTTAAATCTACATTGTTGCCATAATGTCTTAGGAGATGGCTACAGTATTTTGACTGTATGTGGCTAGAGTTTCTATGTGACATTTCTTCCATTATTTAGAGAATAAGAGATTTGTTGCTGGTGCGATGGGTCCTACAAACAAGACTCTCTCTGTGTCTCCTTCGGTGGAAAGATCAGACTACAGGAGCATCAGTACGTATTTGTAGTTCAGTTCTATTTAATTTTCACGATACCGTACAGGACAGTGTCTCCAGCTAAAGATCTGAAATAAATCACTTAAATTAATTCTTACTTTGCAGCATTTGATGAGCTGGTTGAAGCATACAAAGAACAAGCCCGAGGACTTTTAGATGGAGGGGTTGATATCTTGTTAGTAGAAACCATATTTGATACAGCCAATGCCAAGGTGAGACTTTTGGGAAAACTTGAAAGTGATTTGAACCTTTTTGTTAAATGCCTAAATAAAATATTTCAGTGTGGGGGCTATAGAGGAGATCTGTAGTTATCAAACACAGAAAAGTTCTCTTTTATCTGGTGTTACCTGTTTTACTATGTAGTTCAATGGTTATAGGTTTATCTGTTTATACTGTGTAGTTCAATAGTTATAGATTTTCAAGGCATTTTATTAGAACTGGACGAAGAGTGAGGGGAAAAAATATAAAGTTTATTTTGAACCCTACCCCCCCTTTTTTAATTTTGTTAAAATTCACAACTTTCTGACCAGCACTAGTCTATATAGTGACAGTGAAAGCTGACAATTAAAAAAGGTCAAACTCTACCCTTTGATACATCTCTGTCAAAGAGAATAAGTGTGTGTGCTCACACAGATGTGCACACACATTTTAGGGGGGAGGGCTAGCTCAGTGGGTTGAGCTTTGGCCTGCTTAATACAGGATTGTGAGTTCAATGCTTGAGGTGGCCACTTAGGGATCTGGGGCAAATCCATCAGGGATGGCACTTGGTCCTGCCATGAGGGCAGGGGACTGGACTTGATGACCTCTCAAGGTCCCTTCCAGTTCTATATCTCCATATATTTTTATATTCCTTAATATTCAAGGTCCCATTGTGAATGTTTGAAGTTTCATATTGTAGAATATGAAAGATATTGATGTCATTCAGAGATATTAATAATTTCATAGCATGACACTGTAGAGTGAGGTCCCTACTAGGGATGTAAGAGTGTAGGGTTAAATGATTAACCAATAAATGAAAGCTTATTGGTTAATGCTACCAACTACACTCTTCCCTCCCTCCCGCCCCCACCCCCCCGTGGTTCTGCTAGTAAATGTTTTTAACAGGCTGGCCAGCAACCTGCCTCAGTCCCAGCTCACATTGGGTCCTGGGAGCTACCTCTGCTGAGGATCTACCAGGAAAGTAATTTAGGAGCCAGTGGGCAGGCAGCCAGTGGGCTCCCATGTCCTGGGAGCTACCTCCCCCTGCAGCTCTGCAGAGCCACAGTGGGGATAGCTCCTGGGACCCAGCATGAGCCAGGATTCTCTCCTAAAATACTCTGAGTGCAGAGACGTAGCAGGGATAGTAGCTGCCACAAGCCAGGATGGAGTGCTTGCAGTGCTAACCCTTACTGATTAATCATGTAGTTGACAAAATCATGTAGTTGACAAAATAGTTGACAACAATACGATTAACAGATTACCTGCTACATACCTCCTACACCTTGTGCTGATGAAGGAAGGCATTTTCCCTACATATTATGTACCCATCCTATGCTAAAATTCTGTGGAAACTACTGTGGACTAAGTGGACATATATGTAGGCGTTATGAATTGAGAACAATTCTTGCGACCATATAAAACACATGAAATCTATACTATGGAAATGATTAGTAGATGTAACACAGACTTTAACTGTGTGGTTATCCTATGTTTTATAGACACGAGTGATGAATAATGGTATACAAATCTTAGCAAGTACTTTGATATGATTTTTGTGTTTAAAAGAGCCTTGGGCTGCCTACTTGCGCTGATACGTTTAACACCACCATAATACGCTGATACGTTTAACACCACCACCATGTCTGAAAACTTAGAGGTTTCTGGGGGAGAATGAATGTTCTTGAGTACAGAAAAAATTTCCAGACTCTAGCAATATTGTATGGTAAGTTGTGTAAAAGGTTATTCATACTTCTTTAACTTGCAATTTTTATTATTAAACAGGCAGCTCTCTTTGCTCTCCAGAAACTGTTTGAGGAAGAGTATGATCCCAGACCAATATTTGTAAGTGCAAAATATTTTACTAATTGTAAATAAAATGATTTAATATTTCTATGTGTGGTTCCCTATCAGGACTGAGAAGGTAGCTCAGCAAGAATAACAGTGATGCACTAAGGAACCCCCCCCCACACACAGTATAACACGCAAATAATATGTTTTTGAAAATTGCCTTGTCTTGATGAATTTACCTTGATGTTCTTAGGACAGCGGGAAAACATTTCTATCTCATATCATATGGAGCGTTTTTGAGGCCAAAGTATTTTATTTTATAGCTCCATATTTGTTCATTGCCCTTCACAGATGAATTTTTTAAAAGAAAGTCAGGGACCTTCCCCAGAAAGTTGACAATATAAAGCCTCCAATTCTGGTGTTTGTTGTGACTTACAGGAGGCACTGTGTGGGCAAAAGGATCTGCTGATACACAGCACATCGCAGGATTGGTCTTAAATAATAACTGTGTGCTGAAACAGCCCCCTGCCCGGAGTGAGTGGAGAGCTGTTCCACCCCTTACCGGTTAGCTGGATAACCCTTTACATCCATAGTCAGAAGTTTATCTTTTTACTTGCCAGAACATTTGGGGAAGTTGCACAGAAAATCATTTCCTGATTGGGTTGACTGTGATCATTTTGAACCAAGCGCTGTTCATCTTGTTTTGGCTTTTGAGAGTACAGTATTAGTAACAAAAGCTCTTCTCTTCTGTCCTCTCTCCTCCCCACCCTGTCTCCTCTGTACTTTAGGTTTCTGGAACTATTGTAGATAAGAGTGGACGCACTCTCTCTGGCCAGACAGGAGAGGCATTTGTCATAAGTGTATCCCACAGTGAGCCACTTTGGTAAGATAATGTGTTTTCTACAGTCTATTACTTTAAGACCAGAATTACTGGTAAGTTTTGTAAGACCCTGTCAACATGCTAACCATGCCATCTGCAGCCATATTTAACCATGTGTGTCACTAGTGCATTGTAGTGTGGTTTCTTTGCCTGGTGTAGCAGAAATTATTTTCCCTGAAAACCAAGGTGTAATGTACCCCTCACTTATGTGTCCTTATTACTGTTATGCAGCTTAACAAAGTTCCTGGCCGTATTAGCAAGTGAAATTATGCTAAAACAGTGGTGGTTCACCAGGGTTAACCCCTGGTGGGCTGCCAAAGCTAGATTTACCTGTGTCTCTGCAAGAACCAGCAAGCACAACTCCGATTGGCTGTGGATAGCCATTCTCAGCCAATGGGATCAGTGGGAAGCAGCATGGACTGGGACACTGCTTCCCACAGCTCCCATTGGCCGGAAACAGCAATCCGTGGCCAGTGAAAGCTGTGATTGGCCGTACCGGCAGAGGCGCAGGTAAATATAGTGGTGAAGGCCCGCCAGGAAGGACCAGAAGTGGCCTGCAAGCCTAGTATTTGCCCAACCTTACATTTAACAACTAGCTATTAACACAGTAATATTCAAATGTTTGTGGTATACTTATGAATCCAGTGTAGCCAAGACTTAAGTGAATCGCATTGTATCAGTCTTCAGAAGCAGGGCAGGAGGTGAAAGAATTGAATTCTCATATAGAGTGATGAAGCTGCTTGTCCATTCTCTCTCAGATGAGAGTTACTCCTTTATCTTCCTTTCCCCCAAATGATGTGTGAACTGAGTCCCGATCCACATTGGACAGTGAACCATATTGGACAGTGGAGCTCAAGCTGAATTTTATGATGGTTCTGCCTATTTTGATTTCCGCTGTGTAGCTGGCTGATATAGACAAGATCAAACTGTTGTAAAACTAATTTCTGAAGCCATGTTTGAATCTGAAGCCCAGGCTTTCAAATTTACTTTGCAAAGACAGTTACTATCTGGAGTAGGGAGAGCTTAGATCTCTTTTGTGGGAGAAAAGAGATCCCCATGTCAGATCATATGGTTAAATGATGAGATGCCATTGCAACATCCTTTCCCCTAATTTGTTATAGAATTTGAAATGTTCACTGAATTTTTCTCATAAAAGTATATTCTGAAAAATACTGTCACTTCTAGGTGATTATTTAACAAAAATATATTTTATCCATGCTAACATAAATGTTAGACATTTTTTAATCAAAAACATAGATTCTGTAAAATTTGGCAGCTGCATAAGACAGAGACCTGCATATAACTGTACTTCCCCCTCTTTTTCCTCCTTTCCTTGTGATTTTTTCTATATCCTTTTCTGCCTCTTTCTCTAGCTACATAAAGATTTACACAAAAAAGTAATTGCCTATAGTTTGCAAAGTTTTCCTGAGATTTTTAAATATTTTCATTTGCTATTAGACACGTAGTAGTGCATGTTGTGACAAACCACTCTTTGTTTTTACAACAAAATCCCAGTTCAAAACAGCAGTCTGTCATCCCAGCAAAGCAGACTTGCAAGACTGTATTATCAAACAACGAACCCAGCTTTTCTGACACATCCCACTTCCCACCCCTCCTTCAAGGACCTACTTTTCCAGACCAGACATTGCGATAGATGTAACATATGGAATCTCTTGGAACTTGATTCACTCACTATCACAGCCTAGAGATCTATGCTTGGCATAGGTCTTGGCCTCAGATAAAGTGCTCATGATTCTCTAGTGTCTTTAGGGAGGATAGAAGGAGAACTAGAGCAGAAACTGAGACTATATTAAACTATAATACAAAATTTATGAATACTCTGTGCTTGATTGTGATTGTAATCCCACTTTACATGGCTATAGCGAACAAAGCCTTAAAGTGAGAGTGAATTACATTTAACCCCACTTTAAAGTCCCATTGTGCTACCAAAGTGGTGTATATGAGAGTCTGGCTGTCTCTGTCTAATGCCATTATACCTGTTTTCTGACATTCGCACATGCCTTCAGTTTTCTCCAGAGTACAGTTTGAAGCAGTGAGTTGGAGATGTAAATCAGTGTTTTGGTTTGGGTCACGATTAAGGATTGTACACACATTCTCACTCTGTGCACCATCAGCATAGCTGATATTGGTTAGGGTACTGCTGCTAACAGTTCTTGCTATTTGAGTGTCTGAGGACAGGTGTGGGGCATTTTCAGTGAATGGTTCTCAAATGTTGGATTAGCTTTCTCTGAGGTGGGTGTGGCCTGGCGGGAGCAGTGTCCCCCTCCCACAGGAGTTGTGGGGCTGCTCGGGCCAGGCAGGGCCCTGTATATCCCACCACGGGCAGGTGCTGCTCCAGCCAGGCTGGGCGCCAGTTAATCCATTACCCTGGTAAGCATGCCAGTAAGACAATGCTTACCAGTGAACCAATTAACCCTTTACATCCCTCTTTTCTGATGGGCATACTTTCAAAATGATAACATTGAATGGTGCTGTCCTCATGTCAGCTTCTGCTGTGAGGATAAATCCCCCAGAAAGTCTCGAGAAATGGTTTTGGTACCTGATGTGTAATAAATCCACTGAGAATGTCAGAGTATTTTGACATTCATTAATTACACAGTTGTCTCTAAAATATCTTGCCACTGAGGTGAGGCACAGAGAGAGCGACGATGAGTCTATGTTCCAAGAGACAGATGGAGCTGAGATAAGGCAAAAGGAAATGCAGATGGCTAAGATGAAGAGAGAACCTGAAAAAAATAAGTGAGCTACTCTGTCATCTTATAAATCAAACATGACATAACACTGTAGAATCAATTGCATTTATCTACATTTAGTGTGGATGGCTTCATTAACTACCCTTATCTTTACTTCGCTTCAGCAATCCTGGCTTTGGAACCCTTCCTTATTTCATGAAAATAAATTATCTTTGCACCTTTGTAATGACACATGCCCTGCTCCGTAGTGCATGATATGTATGTCTGGAGGTCCATAAGTGACTTATCTGTGCTTAAACACAAAATTCAGTGGGGACGTGGGGGTGGTAGAATTCCATTGAAAGCTATGGTATATTTAAATAGAATGATCCAAGGCAAACAGAGTTCAGAAATGCAGTAAAGTTGTAAACTAAGCTCTTAGATCACAACCTGTTAGCATAAGGGGAGTTGCACGTTGTTTAGTTATGGAAAAATAATTGTACAGTGTACAGATCCCCACGCCCTGATGGCTAATATAAGCCAACTGGAGTCCAGGGATTTGTATACTGTCTGTATGGTTACTTCTCAATAATTGTACAGTCAGCATGCAAATTCTTTTCTCTGATTCAGTCACCGACGCAATTCCCACTCAGGTGCACATGTGAAACATCTCACCTACCCACCCCAGTCCTGAATTGAACTGCTCCAAATTGAGGGAAGTTCTATAGAAATATGCATATTACAGCCTTCTCTGTGGCAGGCTACTTCAGCTGGCTACTGGGAGATTGGAACAAGACTATGGTCCTGTCTCCTTCCCATCACTTTGGAGTAGCATGTGTCCTTTTTAAAGCAGTAGAAGTTATTGTTGATATGCGTGGTTAGGGGAAGGCTCCTCAGAAACAATTTATGAGAGCCATTCTAGCACTCTTACTTTTGTCCGTGGGGAGGGGTGACTTGTAGTCCATTAGCAGCATGACATGGAGTGAACAGGAGATTGTATGTTAAAGGTCTTACTCTGTATACCTGGAGCATTGAAAATTCCCTTTGACATCAGTGTAAGACTGTTAGCTTTATTTGTATTCAGGAGCGGACCCTGAGAGTAGCACTTTCCTATCTGATGTTGAAAGAAAATATATTTGTGCTTAATATGCTGGTGAAGTTGCTCAAGAAGCTTATACATGTGATAGAACTCTGCTGTAATGTTGTCTAAAGGGGCATAAGGCCTTTGCAGAGAAACTAAATCAATTCTTTGCATCAGTCTGCTGAGGATGTGAGGAAGATTCCTAAACTCAAGCTCGTTCTATTTAGGTGATGAATCTGAGGAACTGTCACAGAGTGAGGTGCCGTCAGAGGAGGTTTTGGAACAAATTGATAATTTAAACAGTAACAAGTCACCGGGACCAGATGGTGTTTACGCAAGAGTTCTGAAGGAACTCAAATGTGAAATTGTCAAATTACTAACTATGATTTGGTACCTATCATTTATATGAGCTTCTGTTCCAAATGACTGGGGGATAGCTAATGTGACACCTATTTTTATATAGGGATCCAGAGGTGATTTAACAATTGCAGGCCAGTAAACCTGACTTCAGTACTGGGCAAACTGGTTGAAACTGTAGTAAAGAACAGAATTGTCAGATACATAGATACCGTATTTTCCGGCGTATAGGGCGACTGGGCGTATAAGACGACCCCCTATCTTTTTAATTAAAAGATAGGGTTTCATCTTATACGCCAGCGCCCCTCCGCCTCCTTTGCTCCCGGTGTCCCTGGTCTGCTGGAGATGGTCCCCAGCAGACCAGAGGCACCGGGAGCAAAGCCGCCAGGAGCGCCTGGGCTCCCCCCCTCCCCCCCCCGCCGGAGCCCCTCCGCGGCTTTGAAAGCCTCGGGGGAAGCCGGCGGGGGGGGGGGCATCCCAGGCGCGCATGGGCTGCCCCCCCGCCGGAGCCCCTCCGCGGCTTTGAAAGCCTCGGGGGAAGCCGGCGGCGGGGCATCCCAGGCGCGCATGGGCTGCCCCCCCTCCGGAGCCCCTCCGCGGCACATATATGGGCTTCCCCCGAGGCACATATATGGGCTTCCCCCGAGGCTTTCAAAGCCGCGGAGGGGCTCCGGCGGGGGGGCAGCCCATGCGCGCCTGGGATGCCCCCCCCGCCGGTTTCCCCCGAGGCTTTCAAAGCCGCGGAGGGGCTCCGGTGGGGGGGCAGCCCATGCGCGCCTGGGATGCCCCCCCCCGCCGGCTTCCCCCGAGGCTTTCAAAGCTGCGGAGGGGCTCCGGCGGGCGGGCAGCCTATGCGCGCCTGGGATGCCCCGCCGCCGGCTTCCCCCGAGGCTTTCAAAGCCGCGGAGGGGCTCCGGCGGCGGGGCATCCGGCGTACAAGACGACCCCCGATTTTTGGGGGATGTTTTTTAACTTCAGAGGTCGTCTTGTACGCCGGAATATACGGTACTTTTTGGAGAAGCGTCAACATGGTTTCTGCAAAGGGAAATCAGGTATCACCAATCTATTAGAATTCTTCAAATGGGTCAACAAACATGTGGACAAGGGAGATCCATTGGATATAGTGTGCTTAAATGTTTCTGAAAGCCTTTGACAAGGTCCCTCACCAAAGGCTGAAATGCAAAGTAAGTTCCCTGGGATAAGAGGGAAGGTCCTCTTATGGATCAGTACCTGGTTTAATGGTAGGAATCAAAGGGTAGGAATAAATAGTCAGTTTTCAAAATAGAGAGAGGTAAATAGTAGTGTACCCCAGGGCTCTAGATTGGGGCCAGTGCTATTGAACATAGTCATAAATGATCTGGAAAAAAGGTTGAGTGGCAACATTTTCAGGTGATACACACTTTTACTCAAGATCATTAAGTCCAAAGCAGACTGTGAAGAACTATAAAGGGATTTCACAAAAGTGGGTGACTGGGCAACAAAAGGGCAGATGAATTCAGTAATGCAAAGTAATGCACATTGGAAAACAAAATTCCAATTATACATGTAAAACGATGGGTCTAAATTAGCTGTTGCTCCACAAGAGAGAGATCTTAGAGTCATTGTGGAAAATTCTCTGGGCAAACATCCATTCAATGTGCAGCAGCAGTCAAAAAAGAAAACAGAATGTTGAGAATTACTAAACAAAGGCTAGCCAATAAGACAGAAGAGATCATATCACCTCTCTAAATCATGGAGAATAGGCCTCTCAATGGCTATTAGCCAGGATGGACAGGGATGTCCCTAGCTTTTATTTGCCAGAAGCTGAGAATGGGCAATGAGGAATGGAACACTCGATGATTGTCCGTTCTCTTAATTCCTTTTGGGGCATCTGGCATTGGCCACTATTGGAAGATTAAATACTCAGTTAGATGGGCCTTTGGTCTGTCTCATTATGGCCATTATTATGTTCTAATCACTGAAACATAGAATATATGTGCTGAATAAATTCAAGTGTATAAGTTTAATGTTGCGTGTGGCCATCTTAACTGATACATTTTTCTTTGCTAAAGCATTTTTAAAACTCACAAGAAAATGAGTGTATCAGAACTGGGTAGGTTGAGACAGTTCTTTGATCTTTCTACCTTCTCCCTTTTTTTCCTGTAGAAGAAGGCAGTGTCTTTTTCTAATGAAATCCTAGCATTTTGGATCTGATGGTACTTTCATACCTACAATGTAGAAAGGAGAAGGTACAAATACTGCTAAGATAGAAGGTCACTTTCCACTTGCACTTGTATTTCAAACCTTGTTTCATCATTCCCAGTGTTGCTGCAGGCTGGTGCCTCAGTGTGCTTTATAAACATCAGGGTTGGGTTTTTTTTTGGTAGTGACAGTATTATAAAAGAGCACCATTTAAGATGTTCCTATGGGATGTTGAGATCCTAATGAAGCTTTTACATCCTTTCATGAGGGAAGTGGGCAGTACTTAATTAGAGCAGGTTTCTGGGTAGCATAAGGAAAGTAATGTATTGTGAGTTCTGTGGGGGTGACTCTAGTCTCTTACCAGTGGTGGAGCTGACGTGGGCTAAACAGAAAATTGTGAAGAGGGCAGCACTATGCATATTGTGGGCAGACATTTATTTATTTTTTCAACAAAATGCACTTAAAATTAAAATTTGAAGGCTCAAAAAAAAGGATGTAAAATAGCATGTTTTACCTATGCTATTCTCAAAATAAAAATGAATACCAGGCAGATGGGTTTTAAATTTCATCTATGGAATCTCACTGGTGCAATATTTATTCTCTGAAAAATCAACAAGAAAAAAAATCTAAGCCAATAAATAAATAAACTAATTGTAATAAGAGTAAAGAAAATTGCAAACTTTGGGGACAATGCTATTTAAATAATATGAATAGTTGATGACTTTAAATCTAAGAATGTAAAGTTAGCCATTTGCACACACCAAAGTAGGGATATTTGGAAAATTTGGAGACTTGGTGCTGAAAGGAAACAGCTCACGCTCTAGTCAGTCTGGAGCCCGGGACCTTCATGCTAGAGAGGGTTAGTTGAGCACAGGTACGATAGGAGGAAGAACCCAAAGGTTTCAGGTAGTGTCCTCTATCCTGAGCAGCAGCTGGAGGAGGCAGTGGGTGGGAAAAAGGATGAATGCTGAGTCTATGCAGCTCCTGAGCTCCAGCTAGTTTGCAAACCTAAGTGTGATCTGCCTGGACCACAGCATGTGCAGTTGCAGCAAACACATGGCAGGGAGCTGCAGTCTGGGGATGTGACCCAGGCAGCGAGGAAGCTGGGAAGCCATTTCAGATTTTGATAGGAGAGGGTAAGTTTAATCATGTTTCCAGGATCTATCTGAAAATTATAGTTTAACAGACAATGACTTAATTAGTTTTCAGGAGCCAATGTATCTAATTCCTATATAAAGAAAAATATATACACACAAACCAATTAAACCCATGTTTTAAGTTTATATGTAAATTTAGAACAGATTTAGAAGAGATAATACAACAAGATATTACCAGTTTCAAACCTTGAGATACCAATTTTGGAGTATTAATATAGCCATTGGCAACACATTGGAAACTTTGATCTCTGTGTTAAATAGAGGTAAATAAAAAATAAATAAAATCTGCTATTTTTCTTTAATAGACATAACACTCAGTTACTCGTGGAAGAGTGCTATTGTTGCAGGTGTTTTCTTGTTTGTGTTTTGCTTTCAAGCAGCAATATATGAAATTTGCAATTTTTATTTTTTCAGTATTGGCTTAAACTGTGCATTAGGAGCAGTTGAAATGAGGCCCTTCATAGAAGCAATTGGGAAGTGTACGACAGCCTACATCATCTGTTATCCCAATGCAGGTGTGTGGTATATGTGTTTTTATGTGTGTACACAAAGTAAATTAGTTCAGCCTTTCTATACCACTAGAAGTAATACTCTAGGTAGATAATTGACAGGTCAAACACAGTGTACATATTGTATTAGCTCATCTTACCGCTATTTATTATGTTCTACCATCCCCAAAAGTTAATTTTGGCCTTCCAGTTTGTATAGTGTAAATTATTTAATCGTTGTCACAGAAAGATGGATCTGGAAGTTTGACTGAGCATCAATACCTATCATCTTCAGTCAGAACAGCTTCAGGTCTATGGTGGGAGGCTCAAACTTCCAACCCATACTTTTCTGAGTAGTCCCAATGAAGTCATTCAATCTACTTGTTTTGGTAGAGGCTACTTTTATGAATAAAATTTGAAGGCTCAGATTCTTTTATTGCCCCATTGCGGCTTTTAAGCGAACATTTTCTGAGAAAGAAGTAGGGATGGGGAAATAAAACTCGATTACCTATAATGTCTTCAGTAAAATGTATGTAAACTGATTTTATTTTCTGGCAGCTCAAGTATCTGTTATTCTAGTGGTTTGCTCCTAAACTATTTTCTATATTCTTTTAATATCCAAAATTTAATTTCCCCTTTAGGCTACATCTAGACTGCAAGCCTGTTTCGAAAGAGGCTTTTTTGAAAGATACTTTCGAAAAAGCCTCTTTCAAAAAAGAGCGTCTAGACTACAACCAGTACTTTTGAAAAAGTAAGCCGCTTTTTTGAAAGAGAGTACCCAGGCAGTCTGGATGCTCTCTTTTGAAAAAGCACAGTTTGCATTACATAGCGCCTTTTTTTCGAAAGAGCACTTTCGAAAAAATGTGTTATTCTTCGTAAAATGAGGTTTTCGGCCATCGAAAAAACTGCTGCCGTGTTCTTTCGGAAGTAAATCAAAAGAACATGGCAGTCTAGACGCAGGTGAAGTTTTTTTGGTAGTGACAAAAAAAAGGCCACTTTTTTCGAAAAATCCCTGTCGTCTAGACACACCCTTAGAGAAAGGATAGTTGAGGCTTGGAAAAAAATATTACTCTGACAGAATAGATCAGACTATTATTTGTAACTCTGCAATTAAGAAAAGACTACTTTTTAAAATTCATTAGTAGCGTAGCAGCTACTCAATTGAAAGCAAGTGATGGCGCTGTAACAGCATAGCTGTTAGGTTAAAGGTAATAATTCTTTTTAAAAATAAGCTCCAAAGCTTTCTTCCTACCTTGCTGCATTTAACTTTACAATTCTTTAAGAAAGAAATGTCATTACTACTAAGAGTTAGAAAGTAAGCGTTCAATGGCTTGAGTTTTTAAAAAAAATTTTAGCTGTAATTGAGGAATCTGGAACATTTTCAGGAGCAACCAATAACTCATTGAATGATTATCACAAGTGCAATGAGGCATTTTAGTTCAAAATGTGCAGCTGCTTTAAATGTAGTATTAAACACAATGTAATACTCTGAAAAATGTCTCAAGGTCTCCCCAATGCCTTTGGAAGTTATGACGAAACCCCTGAAGTGACTGCCAAGCATATAAAGGTATGTGATATTTCTCACAAATGGGTTTTATTTGCCGTAGTAATAGCAATATGGTTGTCTCTGCATTTACTTTATGCAGGTTCACTGTAGCACTATTGTTAATTGGTTCTTAGGAAATTACCGTGGTGATGTTTAGGTGGGGCCTGTTGTGTATGTTACAAACACCACTTTTCCCCAGCAATTTAAACTGTTTATTGAATGATGGCACTTGCTGACTGAGATCAAGAGAAACTTCTGTTTAATAAATGTTGAAACCCTAAGTCATTTTAGCCTTTTTTCTGCCCACTACATTTCAGGAAGATTGCTTAGCTTGTGAGATCTGTTGATCAGATGTTACAGATCACAAGCATTTATGCTCTTTTCACTCGCTCCCTCTCTTTGGAAAAAAATCATCACAAAAGGACCTCACGCCTTCCCTTATTGACTAATTGTGTAGTCGAAGCAAATTGTACTGACTAGAAGATTAGTCAGTTATCTGCCTCTTAACATCCTTACCTGACACTATCAAGAAGTTCTCACTTAAAATATCAGCAGGAGAGCAGCATCTGAAGCATTATGAGACTTTGGTAGAAATGTAGCCGTGTTAGTCAGGTGCAGCTGAAACAAAAAACAGGACCGTGTAACATTTTAAAGACTAACAAGATGGTTTAATAGGTGATGAGCTTTCGTGGGCCAGACCCACTTCCTCAGATCAAATAGTGGAAGAAAATTGTCACAACCATATACAGGCAGTCCCCGACTTACATGGATCCGACTTACGTCGGATCCCTAGATACGAACGGGGTGAGGCAACTCCCGCACATGCGCAGCAGCATTCCCGGGGCTCACTCACCTGGGTCCTAGGATCCTCCTCCTCCTCGGGCCGGCTCCGACTGGGGTCCCGGAGAGCTGCCGGGCAGAGGAAAAGTGCCTCCCCCTGCCAGCAACAGGCTGCCCCCTCCCCTGAGCAACAGGCTGCCGAACAGCAGACAAAAGCAGCCTCTCCGCCCCTCCTTCCCCTATACATGCTGGGCTCCCTGGGCAAACAAAGACTCCACCAAAACAAACAAAGTGCTGGCCTCATTGTGTTAGCAAAAAAAGGACCCTCCTCCTAGAACCCTGGGTGGTGTGTGGAAATAAAGCTATTAGCTCAAAGCATGGTGCAGAGCTGTTTGGTATTTGATGAGTTACTCCTTTAGTCCTGAGTTTGTCACAGGGACAGAAATAGATGTGAAATCTTCTGAACAGGGGAACAGACAGCAAAACAAACATTAGAGGGGAGTTAACCTTTCCCTATGCTATCCAAAACTAAAAAAAATGTTTGGCTAGAGTTTCCCCTACAATATGTACCAGTTCCGACTTACATACAAATTCAACTTAAGAACAAACCTACAGTCCCTATCTTGTACGTAACCCGGGGACTGCCTGTATACCAAAGGATACAATTAAAAAAAATGAACACATATGAAAAGGACAAATCAAATTTCAGAACAGAAGGGGGAAGGATGGGGGGGGCAAGGAGGGGAGGTAAATGTCTGTGAGCTAATGATATTAGAGGTGATAATTGGGGAAGCTATCTTTGTAATGGGTAAGATAATTAGCGTCTTTATTCAAATTTGAGTGTAAAGTGTTGAATTTAAGCATGATGTCCTTTTCATATGTGTTCATTTTTTAAAATTGTATCCTTTGGTATATATGGTTGTGACAATTTTCTTGTTAGTCTTTAAAGTGCTACACAGTCCTGTTTTTTCTATGAGACTTTGGCCTTGTTTGTTTATTCTCCAGTGCAAATGCCTAACTTTACACATGTAAATCAACACTTAGCTCGAGACACTCACATTTGCAAACTTACTTCACAGCTTTTTGGCCAGAGAAATGAGGGATGCCATTACTAGTAGTTGGAAGTGAATAAAGTGGAAGGAACCATCAATGGTACGGGGAAGTAATAGTATTGAAAACACGAGGGGTAAAATTCAATGGACTTCTCTGAGTTGTGTTTAATTCAGTAGCATTGCTCCATTTCTTTTTTCTTCAGCAAGCTTTAGCTTGCTTGATATTTGGAGAATATAGATTTTCTTATCTTAGTTTTTGTGAATTGCCCGTTGCTGGATGTAGTTATCAACTTGAAACTAACTAGTCTTTTCCCTGCATACAGAATTTTGCTTTGGATGGTTTGGTCAACATAGTTGGAGGTTGCTGTGGTACCACTCCAGCACATATCAGGTAACTTCCCAGATCACAATAATCTGTTCACATGAACAGGAAAGGAAAATGTCCCTGTTCTCCAAATTGGAGTTCCATGCCTTGTTTTAAGACCCCGTCACCAAAAAGAACAGACAAGCTACTGTGGGTCAGACAGTTCTGTACTCTGTCATTAGTGACCTGTTGTTGTGGGGGCAGGAAGGTGGTAAAAGCAAGTGTAATAAATTTGGTCACTTGCCTTGACTAAAACAGTTCCAGAATAAAACCCTGTCTTTTCCTTTCCTCTTCTCTGCATTCTCCTCTTGTATGATGATGTTGTAAAGCTGCTTTGAAAGGAAAAAGAACAAAGGGACAGACAAAGCCAAGGCAAGGATCTGGGAGGATTAAAGTGACAGTTCTGTCCAGCTGGGAGAAATGTTTCATTACAGTCCAGCTAGAAATAGTAATTTGGAATGCTTCCTTCCTCTCTTTATTCTTTTGGTGTCCACAAGAGGCAGACCCCCCCTCTCTTGCAGGATTAGGAAAAAGATAACCCTTCTGATGATCTGTGTGGTTGTGAGTGCAGGAGACATAGCCCATTATCCTCAGCTGATTGTGAAGCCAAGCGAGGAAAGATGGCTATGCTGTCATAAAGTTGTGTTTATCCTGGGACATCTCAGGAGCCATTAGGAGAAGCACCCCAGCTCAGAGTTAGTGAAATCAGTCCCTTGCTGCTACAGTCCATCTTCAAGAAGTCCCATGTTTTGCATGGAAACTTATGGGGCTGAGCATTAGTGTGGCAGATCCTTCTGCCCACTCATAAGTGAATGAGTCATCTAGTGGGGATGGTGATTTACCCTTCTGTATTAGATAAAAATCTTTAGCTTCATACACTTGCTACAATTTGGATATAACATATGTTTCTGAAGAGCATTTATTTTTGCCTTTGGCTGCACAAAATAGAACATCTTATTACCCTTGTTTGCCAGGGGGAAGCAGTGTCTCTTTGTAGTATATTTCATTTGAATATTATATAGAGGTTTTTTATTTTAATTAAATATGTATATTCTTAACTCTGGGGCTTTTGCCTTCCTTTTTCTGTTATTCAGGGAAATTGCTGAAGCAGTGAAGACATGTAAACCTCGCATTCCCCCCTCCTCCATTTCAGAAGGGTATATGCTGTTGTCAGGTAAGAGACAACACAGCAGGTTGAGACTTTTGTCTCCTGACGTGCTTAGCGATTGCTCTCTGGAGACCAGAAAGGATGGGTGAAATCCCAACTTCATAGCCATAAACTCCAGCTTTTGAAAGTTTTTTACACAGTTCGAAACTTTGATGTTTGGGCCCATCACTAGTTATAGCTAAAGAATTATTGAAACTATTAACTTTATAATCAGCAGAAATGTCTCTCAGACCTCAAGTGCACTGGCTTCAGTCTCGTTTAATAATGATCTTTATTGTTTTCATTGGTGGATCTCAAAGCACTTCACACACCAGGATAAGTATTTTTATCCCTTTTTTGGAAGTTTGGGGTTTTTAGTCCTAGAGAGGTAAGTTGATGTGTTGCAGGTCATGTGATAGGTGAGTAGCACAGCAAGAAATAGAAACCAGGTCTCCTGATCCTAAGAAAATGCTCTGTTAGTATATCAGGTTACTGGTTTGGATTTATAACACAGTTTGACTGGTGTGGATGGAATTAAATCATGGTAAATCTGAATCTAGAATTTGATTTTTGAATACAGTTTGGCTTTATACATGCCAGCTAGTAAGTTCTAAGGCCCAATCATGCAGGCATTCTACTTGCAAATCCCAATGGGTGTTGATGAGAGATATGTGCCCAGAACAATTACAAGATCAGGATGCTAGAGATACCTATATGTATATGTGGCTATGGTTATTTATAGTTCCTTTCTTGTAGAGGTTGTCTCCCGACATTATACTGGTATGATGCCCAGCTTACACCAGTCATTTTGGCCATATGTCCACATTGCAAAGGAGCTATAGCTGCTAGAGCCTGCAATTAAGAATTTTGCTGTTGAGAGACATTTTGTCTATTGCCATGACAATTTAGCACAGTTAGGCAGCCTGGGGCTCTCTGTGTCGCCTGCGAGGCATTTGATTTACCATTGCCTATGCGTAGGCTTGCCACATTCTTCTGGTTTCCGTTCACATAGTTTTTTTCCTACTGGCATTACCAAAGTAACATGCATATAAACCAAAGGCACATGAAGGGAGGTGCGTGCTGATTGCACAAAACATTGACTGAGAGACCCATGCATTCCTGCATCCAGCCAGAGTGCTGCTATGGTTCAGTCAGCGCACCCTGTAAATTCTCAGTACATAAGCACAGTTAGGAAAGCTACCCTATCTTGGGAAACCATTTTGGTTACGACAATCTTGCGGCCCACAGGGACGAGAGAGGGCCATTCATGCAGCCCACTCAATAGCCTAGGTTACCCATTGCTGATATAGCTGGCGGTATGACGTATGTCCAGTTCCAGCTTGATATATTGTTGAATCCACATTCCTACAGATAAAAGCTGGCTTTATCTCTTGGACTGGAAATAAGTTGCTTTTCCCCTACAATCTTCCTCCCCCCACCTTTTTACAAATGTTTTCTAAACTGTCTCTTTTTAGGACTTGAGCCCTTCAGAATTGGTCCTTACACCAACTTTGTTAACATTGGTGAACGTTGCAATGTGGCAGGATCAAAGAAGTTTGCTAAACTCATCATGGCAGGCAACTATGAAGTGAGCATCCCATTTAATTTACACTTTTAACTCTACTTTTTCTAAACAGCGTGTCAGTTATATGGTTACAGTATTTTCCATTGCATTGCTTTACTGGCTACTTACTAAGCCTACATGTAGGCCTTCTCCCACACCAGCTATAGGAGGGTAAATTCTCCTCTTTAGTTTTCTTGTTTTTTCTCCGTGGTCTTCCTTACTTAGGTTCCTTGCTAATCCACTTGTATGCAAATAAAGCGCAAAAAAATGCTAATCTGTGCTTCATTTGCATAGGCTTTTGCGGCAAATCTTGTAGTGTAGACGTAGCCATAGGATATGTTAATGTAGCAAACAGAAACCCACAGCTGGCTTGTGCCAGCTGACTCGGGTCACAGGGCTCAAGCTTCAGAGCTGTTTCACTGTTGTATAGACTTCTGGGCTCAGTCTGGAGTCCAGATTCTGGGACTCTCCCACCCTACAATGTTCTAGTACCCAGGCTTTTCCCATCTTAGAGGCCAAGAAGATATTTAGTCAGTGATCCCATTTTTGCATAGAGAGTGACATCAGCTCTGCATTACTAATTATTTCTAGGTTGGCATATTCATAGCTTCCCAGGCCAGAAGGGACCATTGTGATCATCTAGGGCAGCGGTTCCCAACCTTTCCCAGACGGGGACCCATTTTAATAATTCAGGAAGACTTGGTGACCTAAGGCAGTTCAAAACGGGGGGAGGAGGAAAGGGCAGAGCCACCTGGAGAGACACTTGGTGACCCTTTTGAAATGTAGTGGTGACCCATATTTGTTCCCCCGAGACACCACTTTATATACGGGTGCAAACATGTTACACATTGCTCCTGATGTGTCAGATTGCCACCCTCTGACGCTGTCAGGTTACCACCCTCTGATGCTACTTCGATATCACCCTGTACCTCATGGTTTGATTAGATCATCTTTATCCATTGTGCTGTCATTTTAGACCCTTTCCTGAATCTGGGTCTGGATCTGTGGGGAGTGTGGGTTCTAAGGTCTTTTTTAACAAGCTGGTGGTACCATCCTTTTGAAATGTGCTTTCAACTTATGACCAGTACCAATTACTGTTTTACAGTTGGTACCTAGTACCAATTACTGTTCTACACCTGGATCTATTAGTGTTTTACTCTCCTGCACAGTTTGTCCCAATTTCTGTGAGCAGGGGCGTGCCTCTTGCTCACAGCTTAGCTTTGTTTTATATTAGCCAAGTGTTGTCCATGGTTAGCTAGGCCTCAGGCCTCAAATGAGGCCTGTGCTACACGGGCTTTTGGTTTAGGGCCTCATCTTACTACTCAGGGCGATATCCCATCCTGTAAGTGTGACATACCTTCTTTGTTCCCCAACACATACATTTACATTTAGCTGTGTTGAAATGCATATTGTTTGCTTTTGCTCAGTTTACCAAACTATCCAAATTACCCTTATTTACTACTCTCCAAATTTTATGTTCTCTGCAGATTCTATCAGAGATTATTTTATTGTACTTTCACATCACTGTTAAAAATTGTAGGGCCATGAAATAATCCTGGACAGGCCCCCTGGAAACATACCTGCTCAATGACAGTTTCATTTCGAGACCTATCAGTGAGCCAGTTTTTAATTGGTTTAATGTGTGCCATGCTAATTTTCTATCATTCTAGTTTTTAAAGAAAAATCATAAGGTACCAAATAGGGATATACAATCTTTTAAACTGGCTAACCAGTTAAACATATTGTTGCTTAGTGAAGAGGGAGAAACAATAACAGGAAACTTGGAATTGGAGAGGTGCTTAATGACTTCTTTGGTTTGGTCTTCACCAAGAAGTCTGATGATGAAGGAATGCCTAATATAATGAAAGCTAGTGGAAATGGGGTAGGTTTAGAAGATAACATGAAAAAAGAACAAGGTAAAAATTACTTAGAAAAGTTAGATGTCTTCAAGTCACTAGGGCTGGATGAAATGCATCCTAGAATGCTCAAGGAGCTGATAGAGGAGGTATCTGAGCCTTTAGCTATCACCTTTGAAATATTATGGAAGACGAGAGAGATTCCAGAAGACTGGAAAAGGGTAAATATAGTGCCCATCTATAAAACAGGGAATAAGAAAAACCCAGGAAACTACAGACCAGTCAGTTTAACTTCTGTGCCAGGAAAGATAATGGAGCAAGTAATTAAGGAATTCATCTGCAACTATCTGGAAGAAAATAAGGCGATAGATTGGATTTGTAAAGAACAAATCATGTCAAACCAATCTGATAGCTTTCTTTGATAGGATAAAACGTCTGGTGGATAAGGGAGAAGTAGTGGACATGGTATACCTAGATTTTAGTAAGGCATTTGATACAGTCTCACATGAGCTTATCAATAAACTAGGGAAATACAACTTAGATGGGGCTATTATAAGGTGGGTGCATAACTGGCTTGATAACTGTTCTCAGAGAGGAATTATTAATGGTTCACAATCATGCTGGAAGGGCATAACAAGTTGCGTTCCACAGGGATCTGTTTTGGAACCGGTTCTGTTCAATATTTTCATCAACGAGTTCGATATTGGCATAGAGAGTACATCTTTTAAGTTTTCAGATGATACCAAGCTGGGAAGGGTTGCAACTGTTTTGGAAGATAGGGTCATAATTCAAAATGATCTGGACAAACTGGAGAAATGGTCTGAGGTAAATAGGATGAAGTTTAATAAGGACAAATGCAAAGTACTCCACTTAGGAAGGAACAATCAGTCTCTCACATACAGAATAGGAAGTGACTGTCTAGGGGGGAGTACTGCAGGAAGGGATCTAGGGGTCATCATGGACCACAAGCTGAATATGAGTCAACTGTGTGATATTGTTGCAAAAAAGCAAACATGATTCTGGGATGCATTAACAGAAGTGTTGTGAGCAGAAAACGAGAAGTCATTCTTCTGCTCTACTCAGCGCTCATTAGGTCTCAATTGGAGTATTGTGTCCAGTTCTGGGCACCACATTTCAAGAAAGATGTGGAGAAATTAGAGAGGGTCCAGACAAGAGCAACAAGAATGATTAAAGGTCTAGAGAACATGAGCTATGAGGGAAGACTGAAAGAATTGGGCTTGTTTAGTTTAGAAAGGAGAAGGCTGAGAGGGGACATGATAGCGGTTTTCAAGTATCTAAAAGGGTATCACAAGGTTAGCCTCTGAGGATAGGACAAGAAGCAATCGGCCTAAGCTGCAGCAAAGGAGGTTTAGGTTGGACATTAGGAAAAACTTCCTAACTGTCATGGTGGTTAAACACTGGAATAAGTTGCCTAGGGAGGTTGTAGAATCTCCATCTCTGGAGATATTTAAGAACAGGTTAGATAGACATCTGTCAGGGATGGTCTAGACAGTACTTGGTCATGCCGTGAGGGGCTCGATGACTTCTCAAGGTCCCTTTTAGTTCTAGTGTTCTATGCGTCTCTGATTCTATGATTGTTTAACTGATTAACCAATTAAAGGGTGCGAGCAGGAGGGCTCTGCCAAAGCCTCTGCCACAGCCAGAGGCTGCTCCAGCCCGGCCAGAGCAGCCCTTGCTTGCAGCCCCTCCACCACAAGGTACCTGGGCCTGCTGCAGGCAGGGGCTATGCTGGAATAACTCCTGTCCTTAGTGACCTTCCCTCCCGGCCACCTGCTCCAGCTCCCTGCCTGCTCCAGCCCCACCAGTTAACTTTAAGCAGTAAGCCTCACCCATTAAGTCTAAGGCTTACCAGTTAACCAGTTAAACGTTCACAACCCTATTACCAAGTCAAATGCCTTAATGAAGTCTTAAGTATGTTGTGTCAGCACTTGTACCTCCATCAGCCAAACTTGTAATCTAACAAAATAAAAAATCAAGTTAGTTTGACAGGATCTCTTTTCCATAAACTCACATTGTATAATTAATGAAAAACAATCTCTTAATATAAACTCCTAATATGTTTTTTTTCTTCTTCGTGTCTTGGACTCATCCGGCCATACAGTTTTCTTTGTGTCCTATGGCTTCACGTATCAATTTTCTGTAGTCTCTTAACTACTAATTTATATTCATTACTATGAAATTCCACTTTATTCCATTTGTTATATATTATCTTTTTCTTTTTTATGCCTGCCTTTAGTTCCCATCTGCACCCTGTTGTTTTTTAACCAGTATAGCTCCTCCTTTGATTGTGGCTTCTGGGGCATCTCGTAAGATGGTCTTAAGTTATTCCCAATGATCACTGACATTTTTTCTGATTAAATTCTTCCTCCCACCTCATTTGCTCAGAACTGTTTTCAGTTTTGTGAAATTGGCACTATTAAAGGACCAAGTCTGTATATGACTGGTCTGGACTTAATCCTATTTGCACATCATCAAGTGACCATGACTTGGTCACGTTTTTACCTTCAGTGTTTAGTTCTGTGATCAGTTTCGCTTTATCTGTTAGGATAAGTCCTAATGTAAAATTTACCCTGTGTTGGCTGAAAAAAAAATTAAATTATGAAATTGACTTCCATAATGTTTGGCAATTCCCAGGATGTTTTCTTTTTGGCAGCATGGGAGACCACCAGTATATGTCACTCTAATTATGTCCAAAATCTCAAACATTTTTTCCCCCTACACATTATAGGTAAGGAGCTGGTCATGCTATCCCCTGGTGTGATTTAGTGGTCTATAACAGATACCAACTAGTACCTCACCCTGTGCTTTATGTATTAGGATATTGATCCATAAGCCTTCAAGATCATTTTCTTCTGAGTTATGAGTGATTTGGAAGCAGCTAATGTCATTTTTGACAGAATGTCACTCACCCTTCCCTTCTGCCCACTAGTTCATTCTTAAGTAGGCTTTAACTATTGATTTTCAACCTTCCTATTGTGTGAATCATACTACCGGGTTTCAGTAATACCAATTAGATCATATTGATGCTCATAATGAGCAATTCCGGTTCCTTTTGTTTGTTACCCAGGCTCCTAGCGTCGGTGTATAGGCAATTCGGGAATTTTTTCTCGTCACATCCTTTCATTCCTTGATTAATGTTGTTCTCAACATTTTGATTTTTGTGTTGAGTGATCATAACTTTCCTTTTATTACCCTCACCCTTTGGCTTTTAGTTTTATGCCCTCCTGACTTCTTTAGCCAGCAGGTCCGTGAGGATATCGGCTTTCCTTCTAGTGAGGCCATCTAAACTATGTAGTCCCCTCTCTCCAAATGAAGCAAACCAATGTTCTACAAAACTGAAACCCTTCATCCTATGCCACTATGTAAACAGTGGTTCACTTCCAGAAACTTACACCTTTTGCGTAAGTCAGATCTCCGACAAGATCATTTAGACATTGTGTCTTCTTGCATTGTGTGCTTCTGAGTTGCCTGCAGTCATCTGTTATCCACAAGATATCCTGTGATGCAGTGTCATTAGTGCAGATATGAACCATCCAACACCAATGGAGCATGACATTCAGAAGCCTATCCAATCTTAGAGTGACATCTCGTACACCTCTCTGTTTCCATAGACCTGCTGGATATTGAGAGGGATCTTTCACATTTTCCACATTGAGGACCTGGTATCCATTTGAAACTTTAGCCTGTGTGGAATTTCTTCTGCTCCTCCTCTTTCTGGTGGTCACAGCCTGCGTATTCTCATCCATCTCTAGCAATGTGGAGTGCCACTGTGAGCTCTTGTCTCTGGTGGTTATGAACTTCCAATCCTCCTCACTGATTTTCTCTCTCTCTCTCTCCAGTTCCTTGGTGGCCATTTCCATTCTTCTTTGATCCTGGGGTAATGATGTTTCCCAAATCTGGCTGTCTAGGAATTGCTCAGTTCTCTGATTCTCAGTAGTGTTTCAACTTGCCGTTCCAAACCACAAATCTTGTCTTCTAGCACAGTGACCAGCTTGCACTCCATGCTCAGGAAATATTTTCTGGCTTTATGCTGGAAGAGAATGTGTCACATTCAGTGCAGGTATCCACCACTGTTTCCTCTCTGGCTACCTTAATATCAGATGTAGAGGTGGAAGGAAAGCCTTTATTGCTCCTACTCTTAGCTCCCTCTGAAATGTTTGGGTTTGTGGCTCTCAGGTTTGCCTGGCAAGTGAATTTTTGTATCTAGTTTCCCAGTGTAGTTCAGTTCAGTTCCACCCCTCACCATGCAGGAGTGATAACCACCCCAGAGACTCCAAAGAGCTGGCCTTCTCAAAGATCTAAGAGTTAGAGACCAGTGTCCTTTAGCCACAAACTGATCAAAGCTCTGGGGATATGGAGAGGACACTTAGGGTACATCTAAACTACATGCCTCTGTCGGCAGAGGCATGTAGATTTGTTTGTTCAGCAAAGGCAAATGAAGCCGCGATTTAAATGATCGCGGATTCATTTACATTTACATGGCTGCCACGCTGAGCCGAGGAATAACGGGGCTTTGATGTCGACAGGGGGAACGTTCAGACTAGCGCGCTGTTTGTCAGCTCAGCGCGGCAGCCATGTAAATGTAAATGAAGCCGCGATCATTTAAATCGCGGCTTCATTTGCCTTTGCCTATGTGTCTAATCTACATGCCTCTGCCGACAGAGGCATGTAGTCTAGACACAGCCTTACTTATTTTACATCAGTGAAGGCACCTTTATAAAACTAACTAGAAAAGGAGAGTCTCTCATTTTGATAACTTACAACATAGGGTGAATTCAGGGAGGTTTTGTTTGGGATGATGAAACAATATCTCCACCATGACTAACACATTTGTTCTGCTTATTCATTTTAAATCCCTTTCTTTAGGAAGCTTTGAGTGTAGCCAAGGCCCAAGTTGAGATGGGAGCCCAGATTTTGGATATCAATATGGATGATGGAATGCTGGATGGGCCGAGCGCAATGGCCAGATTTTGTAACTTCATTGGTTCGGAACCTGACATTGCTAAGGTTATACTCGATGTATCCCGCAGCACGTTCAGGCTGATTTTGTTGTTGTTGATATGTGAATCATGTTTCGGTAAAATGTTGATATAATGATCATGTTTAATAGACAGAAAGTGTGTGTATTTAGGAATCCTCCACTAGTTTTGTGATGGGAAAGCCATAGGCATCAGACTTTGGGTTCTTTCCTTCCCTGTAGAATAGTGTCCCACGTGCTAAGTGGCATGCAGCAGAATGGTCTTTGTGGCCGGTTTATGGGCGTGAGCTCCCACGCTCTGGCCAGAGGGTGGGGCCCAGTGAGTCCACCATCTTAAAAGTCTGGGGGAGGGGAAATCCCTGGGGGTCTCTTGGCCCCTAAGTCCTGCCTCTTCTTCAATAATGATAGTATCTGCCCTCAAGGCCAATTGGCTGACAGTATTCCGTGCACAATTAGAGTGCAGTGTGCAGGAGGAGGGGATTTAGGAGGACCTGGGCTCTCCCTCTCTCAGCCCGGGGCCCTAAGGGGTCAGGGTGTTTGACCCCTACCCGGCTGACGGGGCTCCACCGCGAAGTGTGTCAGCCCACAGGAGTCAAGAGCACTCTGCTCCGGGCTGCTTCCTATCTCTCTCCTGAGTACCTCCTCTCCTGGGTTTGTCCAAGGGGCTTACCGGTCCAGCGCCTTCTCCAGCACTTTTGTCTCCGCTCCGAGCTTCTGGGGTTGCGGGACACTTCTCCACTGGGGTGGAAGACGTCGCTACCAGAGGGGTGCCTGGCACCTCCAGCTCTGCACACTGTCCCGCTGCCCTCTCCTCCGGGCCGTTTCAAGCGGCCTGCCAATGGCTGCTGCTGGATGTTGCTCCGCCCCCTCTGCATCCCGCCATTCTGGGGCGGCGTGTGTTTGTATCAGGGCCCCGCCCCCGCACGCCACGGCTCTCTGCCAGCAGTGCGGCTGCGTCAGTTGCCAGCCACTGCTTCGCAGTGCCGTGTGGCCCTACCCCCTTGCGGATGGGGCGGGCGGCGTCCCGCCGGTCCTAGTGCGGGCCTCGTTGGGCCCGTCACAGTCTTCCATTGGCAAACAGTTTTCAAGCATACTCCTTCTGAGCTGCATTGTCTTTTATTGCCAGCTCCAAGGCTTGCTACATTTTCCCTTTTGTTGGCAGAGCAGAATGTTGAGTCCTTTTTAAAACTACCATTCACAATATAAACTGGCAGCAGAGTGCTGTGCTGAGCCGCCTTCTCATACATAAATCTCATCTGTCTGCAGAACAAGAGTCCAGAGTTCGCTGTATGTATAGGAAAATTCTCCCCCATGATATTAAAACCTGATGATACCAAGCAATTTGGCTTGCTAAAAGCAAATGGTTGCATGCTGAAAGATGGGAGTGGGGAAGAGAGGGTCTAGAGGGGGGAGAGGCTCTGTATTTCCATAGCAGCTCTGTATTTCAAGTCACATTGAGAATAGCACTGAAAACAAGGATTCTGGGTTCTCTTTTGTTTGTAGATTTCTCTTTTTTTATTCAGGACTGAGAACCTAATGAATATTGTGTTAGCTTGTCTAGCCTTCTGTTTAAGTTGGTGGGTGGCAATCAGGGAAAATTTGCAGCTAATTTACACGTCTCCTCTTTGTTTATATTTCTGCTGGATACAGGTGCCATTATGCATCGATTCTTCAAATTTCTCTGTAATTGAAGCTGGCTTGAAGTGTTGCCAAGGGAAATGCATTGTGAACAGCATCAGCCTGAAGGAAGGAGAAAATGACTTCTTGGAAAAAGCAAGAAGGATTAAGTTATATGGAGCAGCTGTGGTGGTCATGGCTTTTGATGAAGTGGGTCAAGTGAGTATCATTTTCTTATGTGACAGATTTTACTTTTTGAAATGAAAAGGCTCATCATTCCCATAGGAGAAGGAAGAGGTAAAGTGGCTTTGTTTTCAGGGTCAAATATGATTAGATGACTATGCAGTTCTAGTAACACTTTTTGACCCTGATCTAGGGACATTTTTGACACTAATGGCTTGATTGTGTTGAGTTAGCAATATATCCATATGGGCAGTCCGTCTGAAATCACTGGGTTGATGGAATCGAATATACTACCCTACGAGAGTAAGAATAACAGAATCAGACCTGAACCACTTATAGGGCAGCAGTTTTGGTGAGCCACAAGGCTGTTCCACTTGTACTAGATGATGATCGTGGCAGGTGTAAACAGGAATGTAATAGCAGGGCTATACATTTTCTATTAAATTCCATTGTACTTTTCCACTTCAGGTTTCTAGTTAAGAATTTGATTGGATCAGACAGAAAACTAAGCTCAGATCTATTTGTGAATTAGTTTTATTCTTCCCAGAGCTGTCAGGTTTTGGTGGGATGCTGGAAATAGGAGCCACACTGGGATTTTAGAGTCTCTCTCTCTCTTTCTAACCTACTTCCTTTCTATAATGGAGTGAACCAAGACCCCTCAGATCTGAACACGACAAAACTTGGACTTACGAATGCAAAATCTGATCTTTCCCAAGTTCATGGTGTTCAGATTGGTAGCTCTGATTCTTGAGAGACCTGTGAACTAGGCTCTGGAACTTTGGTTTCATCCTGTCTCTGTGTTACACAAGCAGAAATGCTTTCTTTTCATACTCCTTTTTTAATTTTTGCAGGCCACAGAAACAGAAACAAAAATTGCAGTATGCACCAGAGCTTACCACCTCCTTGTGAAGAAAGTGGGCTTCAATCCAAATGATATAATCTTTGACCCCAATATTCTGACCATAGGGACTGGAATGGAAGAACATAACCTGTATGCAATTAACTTCATCAATGCAGCTAAAACCATCAAAGTGAGGTTTTCTTGGCTATTGTTTTATTTTCTTTTTATTCTTGCAGAGCTACTTAAAAATTCCCAGTGCTACACCATAATTGACTCCCTGAATTCATAACAGTGGACTTCTGTGAATTGCAATTGTTTTTCAACACTGCTGTGCTTCCAACAGAAAACATTACATGTTATGTAATGCTCTAAATATAGTTCAGTCCATAAGCTGTACCATAAATATATTGATATTAATGAAATGAGGCAACATACATAAAATGTCAGCTCTCTGGCCAAAAGGCCCCTCTCAGGAAAAGAAAAAGCTGATTTGTTTAATTGAGTTCAATTATTGTGATTGGATTAGATTAGGTTTTTGTGTGTGCAATAATGTAAGACTCTCTTGACTTTTTATTTAGTCACAGTACACCCGTAGAAACGCCCTGAAATGAAGGACATAGCTTGTTTAAAAACATATCACCCATTCTGCCTTTTATGTTTGAGGGGGCAGTGTGGTAGGTTCCATTTGTAGCCAGCCCTTCCAAACCTACTCTATTTGAACTATTCTCAGGGAGATGGGCAGGGAGCAGCACCCTGTCCTATCTCTGTGCTGGATCTGTTAAACCCAGAAAGGCTCCTCCATCTCCAGATGAGATTTGGAATCCCATGCTGATCCAGTGTACTTCTGTGGCCTGTCTCCAGCTTTGCGTATTGAAGTACTGAGAATGGAGGAGCTCTTCCTGGGTCTGGTTGTGATAGGATGTGGAGGTGGGTTAATTGTCCACCTTCCAGAAAAGGCCTGTCAGCCACTTCCTAACAAACACATTTCAAGTTTAGTGAGTGTGAGTGTGTGAGGGAGAGAGCTGCTGAGAGAAGGCAGCTAGATGCTGGGTATGTTAGTAGCAGGGCAGTGAATGACTCCCTTTGGGAAGACAATGATTATGTGGAAGGGTCCATTGTTATTTCTAGACTTCCATGTTCTGAGCAGCTCAATTTCACAGTTGCCCAAAACCTGACCCAGATATTTAAAAAAAAACACAAAATAGTTCCAAAACCAGGGATAACCTTGAAAGTGTTGACAGTCAACAAGGGTGCATAAGAACGGCCGTACTGGGTCAGACCAAAGGTCCATCTAGCCCAGTATCCTGTCTGCCGACAGTGGCCAGTACCAGGTGCCCCAGAGAGGGTGGACCGAAGACAATGATCAAGTGATTTGTCTCCTGCCATCCCTCTCCAGCCTCTGACAAACAGAGGCCAAGGACACCATTTTATCCCCTGGCTAATAGCCTTTTATGGACCTAACCTCCATGAAAGGCATGTTTGGGGGAGGGGAGAGGATGGGTGCCTTGCAGGTTTAAACTAGAAAAAATGGTGGATTCTGTGTAATTTGAAGTCTTTAAATTATGATATGAGGTTTTCAGTACTTCAGCCAGAGGTTACGGGTCTATTACAGGAAGGGATGGAGCAGGTTCTGTGGCTTGCAGTATGCAGGACGTCAGATTAGATGATAGTGAAGGACCCATCTGGCCTTAGTCTGTGAGTTTACTGTGACTGCTCTCTCAGTTTTGAGTAAAAAATGCTTTGACAAATCTGCAGCCCTACTTATTAATTTAAGAAAACAACCCTTACAGACAGCATCTAGTTAATGTTTTGACAATTAATTGTTTCATTTTTCCTGAGAAGATAATTTGTGAGTTGTTATAGTGTTGGATCCCTTTTCTTCCTGGTTTCTTTGCTAAATTTAAGGAAAAGTGAACGTTAGGGTTTTAGAAAATGGCTGTCAGACTTCCATAGTGTGGACCACATCCTGAGGGAGTAGCTCCCCTCCCATTTGCTATTAGGTGGAACACCCTGCCTAGTCAAGATTCAGTTGATAATAGCCCAGCATCCCTTGGGGATCACACACGTTGCTTGTGTGTAGCTAGGTTGGTTCTTTTTGTTTCCAGCTTCTTCTACAGACATTCAAGTTCTTCCCTGCAAGGAAGAGCCTGAATAATTGTAGAAGCAGCCGGAACCAAGGGGAAGGAGACTCTGTCATTATGTTACTTGTCACCACTGAACACATCTTAAACCAGTTATTTGTGGGTAACTGCCCCTCCAGTGCCAGTTTGACTACCACATTTATAAAGTTTGAACTTGCTGCTATTTTGATCCTGTTGCTAGGAAACACTACCAGGAGCTAAAATAAGTGGAGGCCTTTCCAATCTGTCCTTCTCCTTCCGGGGGATGGATGCCATTCGGGAAGCAATGCATGGAGTTTTCCTGTACCATGCAATTAAGGTATGATGTGCTTTCCGACTACATTATTGAATGCTCCACAGACATGTTTTGTGAAGTTTTATGGGTATTGCTGATTATTTTTTTTGTACTCTCAGTATGGCATGGACATGGGGATTGTGAATGCAGGGAATCTTCCAGTGTATGATGATATTCACAAGGAACTTCTACAACTGTGTGAGAATCTGATCTGGAATAAAGACCCAGATGCAACAGAGAAGCTTTTACTTTATGCCCAGGTAATCTTCAGTGGCATGTCTTTTTATTAATCTTTTGTACATGATCTCGACCATTGCATCTAAGTACTGACACACCAAGGAAGACTAAAACATAAATTCATGTAGCCTCTGACAGTGAGCAGTAGAAGCTGCCACAGTTGTCAGTATAAGCAGCTTAGTCATTAAAAGGAAATAGAAAAAATTGAACCAGATTGAATATGCTTTACATTGTGCCCTGAAGGTGGCTACCAAATCAGAGTTGTTTTGACTCTCTAAGGAGAGCTTGTGGCAAAGGTAACTTCTGATGAGACTGTTTTGCCTCTGGAACAGAATTTTATATTGTACTAGGGCAGGGGTGGGCAAGATGCTGCCAGCGGGCTGGATCCAGCTTGCCAAGCCACCAGATCTAGCCCACGGCCCCCTCGCTGGAGCCCTTAGGCAGAGATCAGTTCACGTCTTAGAAAACCAGCTGCTCTCCACTCCAGAGGGCCAGGGAGGAGGGAGACTTCTAATGCTGTTCCCACCGCCCAGCAAAATCTCTTTGGCTCCCATTGGTCAATCTCTCAGTTTCTGGCCAATAGGAGCCAAGAATTTTTGCTGGGAGCAGGGTCAGTGTAGGAAGCCTTCTCCCTTCCTCCTTGTCCCCCTCCCTCTTCCCCTCTCTCTCATGCCCAAGTGGAGCCACATGGAGCAACAAGCCACCTTCACCCAGAGACTGCCTCTGGCATCCCAGCCCTTCTCTTCTCCAACCCTCTGCCCCCTCCATATACCCAAATCTTCTGCACCCATCCACCCCCAAGATCTGGTACCCCAATCTTCTGCCCCAGGTCACAAGCCCCTCCTAGTCTAGGTCACATCCCAAAATCCTGCATCTCAGTCCCCTGCCCTAGGTCACAACTGCCTCCTTCACCCAAACTCCCTCTCAGACCCCATTTTTCCTCCTGCACCCCAATCCCTTACCCCAATTCTGCACCCAACCTCCACCCCAGACCCCGCACCTCCTCCATTAATATCCTGGAAGAGTGCGGCCCTCAACACTTTCCACAATTTTGGAGTGGCCCCCCATCAAAAATTATTGCCTATCCCTGCACTAGTGGCCAGGAGTATCCTGGAAGGTGAAGAGGACTCTTTCTATTGAAACATTAGCTCCTATGTGTCTTTGGAGGACTGAGAACATTTTTTGTGCACCTGAAAGGAGACAAACACACCCAGTGATAAGGCACTCTAGTGGGACTCGGATATGGATTCAGTTGCCAGCTGTGCTAGACTTGTTTGTTGTTGGGCACTTTATTTAATCTCCCTCTCTTTCTCACTCCCCATCTGTAAAAGTGGATTAAATTATACTACCCCGCAGGGATGTTGTGTGAATCTGTGCATTGGTGAGAGACTCTGGTGATAGTTCTGGCCTTTATCAAAAGGAATAGGAAAGGTTCCAGATTAATAACACTGAGGACTTAAAATGAAATCCTGGTTGCATTGAAATTAATCTCATGCCTCCTGTGGATTTCCAAGTTAGTAAGTAGGGCACATTATAGAATAATGTGAAACCAGACTGAAAAGCTACTTATCATGACTACAAGCCACACTTCTTTATTAAAGACTAGCCGATTTACCTGGCATGGTTTGGGTCCTTAACTGCAGTAATAGTTGGGTAATTTTGAGGGATTTTTTTAATTGAAAGGAAAATGTACATGCTGTATTTAGATGATTGCACTGGGGAGGGGATTAGGTGTGGGGGAGACTCAGGGAATGGGGTGGGGTGCAGATGTCATGGCAGAGGTTTGGGGTGGGGGCTAATGGCGGTGGGTGGGGGCTCAGGGTAGGGGTAGGGGACAAAAGTTGCGAGAGCAAGCCCTATTCTTCAGCTGGTTGTGGGTGGGCGAGCCTGGCCTCCAACTTCTCCCCTCCTCACCCCATGGCCTCCAGGTTTGCGGGGGTGGGCCTCCTCCAGTTTTTAGCTTCCCCCCCGGCCTCCATCCTGACTGGGGTGAGGGGGCTGACCTTAGCCTCCAGCTGCCCCCCTCTGCAACCGCCACCTCCCCCCCCAGCCTGCTGCTGGTCCAGGTTTGAGTCATGGTTCCCAGCCTGGGCCGGGCCTCTTCTGGGGGGTACTGTGCAGCCTGGCCCCAGGGGTGGTCCTGGGGTTGGGGCTGGTGTGTGAGGGGGCTCTAACCCCCCCGTCACCTGTCCAACACTTTTGGGGGGGGGTGGGTCACTTACCTGATCCAGTGACCGACAACATGCAGTCTCATCCTCAGCAGGACACTCTCTTGCTGGTGCAGCTGCCCACAGTGGTCACTGCAGTATAAGGCTACATCTAGACTACAAAGATTTTTCTAAAGAAGATATGCAAATTCCCATGGAACTTTCATATCCTCTTTCGAAAAATCTTTGTAGTTTAGATGTAGCCTAACTGTCCCTCTGATCAGCCCCCTCCCTTCCATGTTATGGAAAACAGTTCCATTTCATGTACTTTCTGTTTTCCTGGCACAAACAAACTCTGACCTTGCTTTAAGTTAGGATAAGAGAAAGCTGCATTCCAACTTCAGTGGCCCTAGCTTTTGCCTTAGAAGGAGTTCTTGAACAAACAGGCCCACAGACTGATAGATGCATAAACTCTTTACAGCAGGGGTGGGCATATTCTGGCCCAGGGGCTGGATCCGGTCCTCAGGGTTAGTCCTTGGCAGGCTGTTGCCACTATGTTTATCTACACCTCTGCAGGTATTGGAGGATTGAAGCTCTCATTGGCTGCGATCACCACTTGTGACTAATGCAGGTGGCAGGAAGTAGCATCCCAGTCTTCAATACTTCCTGCCATTCTCATTGGCCACAAATGGCAATTTGCAGCCAACCAGAGCTGCAACCCCATGCGGAGGTGCAGGTAAACATAGCAGCGACGGCCCTTGAGGGCCTACCCCTGTGGTCTGCCATTTTTTTTTATTGCCCAACCCTGCTTTACAGTATTTAGATAGACGAGGGGACTATATATAGGTAGTGTTACCTGTTGCATAAAAAAGCCTATGCCTGAGCTCACTTGATTTTACACATGCATTTTCTGAAAATACACTAACTGTAAGGTCTAAGGTTTTAAACTGCAATTTATCGTCATTTTTGTCAAACTTTGCAATTTGCTGTAATCTTTGTAAAACTTTGTAATCTTTGTACCTCTTAGAAACTTACTGTAAGCTGCAACTTTGTAAACTTTGTAACTCTCAGCCACCTTGCTTGTAGCTTGATCTAAACTGCATTCTCCCTTGATCGATGAGAAAGTGTGTGTGTGTGTGTGCGCACAAAGCTGCAAGGCTAACGCTGGAGCACATGGTGATGAGTCATCAGATACTGCTGCTTTGCTGGATAAAGGGAAGTGTGGGCATGCTCCCTGGTGAATCAGTGGATGAGTCACAGGGGCCATACATACACTATATAAAGGAGAGGGAGCACATGTGAGACTCTCTCTTTCTTCCTGTGCTCCTCAAAAACTCCTCTCTACAGCCAGTGTCTTTCCTGACCAGCTCCCCAGTCATGATGAGCAGATAGACCCTCCAGGATCTACATGCCTTGGCTCCTTCTGCAACCCATATGCCCATGTACATGTGTGAGTGCCTAGGGCAGGAATGAATGTGTGTGAATGAGTGAATGAACGGAGGAGTGGGTGTGTGATTGAGAGCGAGAGTGCTGGTTCCCTTTTTAGGTGGCAACTCTATTTTTGTAGTGCATACAGTGAAGTGCTAATTCCTCAAAAAATAAACCCATGCTAGTGTAACCCTGGGTGGTCTCCAGTTGGGAATATTTTTTGGGGGGTAACATTACCAAAATTATGTTTGACTTATAGAATGCACTGTGTTGATACTGTCATAAGAACAAGGGCAGAACATTTAAAACTAATATCAGGAAAACTTTTCTATCCATGTCAGTTGTCATCCTCATAGCACACATTTCATGTGAGACTTCATACTATTACTAAGGTTGTATTGTACAATGTTCTTTTTCTTTTATCATGTGGTAATAAACTTGGGATATTTACAGTATCTGTAGTTGCAGGGAGGAAGAAACAACTAGAGCCTTACAGTGAGTTAAAAGAACCAATGTGAGCGAGAAGTAAAATAGTTTAAGGGCCAGGTTAACAAAGGTATTTTGACACCTAAAAATTCAACTAGATGAGCACCTACATGAGTTAGGCACCTGAGTATTTTTGTAAAGTTGGAGCCAAAGGGGATACCCTTTAAACCAGAAATATCTCTGTCAAGGCTAAATGTGTTAATTTATAGTGACATCCCTTAATGTTAAAGTGAATTAATAGCCCTATCAGTCCTATTTCACATGGCCACAGTCAGAGCTGAAGCTGGCTGTTGGCGGCAGCTCTGGGGGCCGAGGCCTTAGGTGGACCAGTAATATTTTATTTACATATTCCTTATTTACATAATGAATGTGCAAATAAGATGTTGCCAGTCCGCCAAAAGTTTGTGGACGAGTTTGCTGGTCTGCAATATTAAAAAAAGGTTGGGAACCGCTGTTCTATACCCTGTCTTCATTGGTACATAAGGCCTTGTGTAGGCCCTATGCCCTGGAATGAATTTCATCTTTCAACGATTTATTCTATATGTGTGTGTTGTTTATTTGGTATGGTATGTGGAATGGCTTTAATTTTTGTTCTGTTGGATATTTATTTAACTGTCATTTCATGGTTGTGGCACGCTGTAAGCCTACGTGCTTCCTTTATTCTTTTGTTCAACTCTACAAATCCTTATAGTGCTAGCATGCAAGGAGCATAGAAATTGTTACACCAAATCTGAATAAGCCCATCTTCTGTATCCTGCCGTGAACAGTTTGCACCTGAAACATGAGAGTTATTCATCCCTTGAATAGCTGCCAGTATTCTTAGGGCGAAATCTTGATCCCATTGAAGTCAATTGGAGTTTTTCCATTGCCTTCAGCAAAGACCGCATTCCATCCTTACTCTCCAGAATTATCCTGTTTTGAAAACCCACCCATAGAGTGTGCTGTCACCTCCGCCTCCCTTTGCAGCAGCAAATTCCATACATTAATTACATGCTATATAATTGTGGGTAAAATGGATTCTATTAATGAAATGTGTGGCCAGAAGTCCAGCAGATCCTTAGTGATTTTTCTCCTTTTTCATCACCCAACCCCATTTCTCCTCCTACTGTGAAAACTCTCTAGTTTAGCACTTGGCTTTCAAAAGTCTGCCCCACCCTGCCTCACTCTTCTATTTTTCTGCTTCTTATTAATGTCTCTTCTGCTTACTGAGTTTCTCTTCACTGGGGATTTCAGCGTGGGTCATGACCTTCGTGACATACTGTTACTCTCTATGCTTACCTCCCATAGTCTTCTCCAATCTGTAATCATTCTTGCCTGCACCCTTGATTTTTATCTACATCAACGTGTAGTTTTCCATTTTTTAGTTTACTCTTACTCTGACCTACATTGGCCAATGGTTATTTAACCTTCTCTCTTTTTGTTTGCCCCTCTACAAATTGGAGTCTTATTTTTCTCAAATACTTTTACATCCATATAGATTTGCCACCCTTTTCTGGTCTCTCTGTTTACTTCTGTTTTTGACACAGCTACTGTAGTATCTGCAGGGACAGATGACACAGTAGGGAAACGCTACCGCTGTAGGTAACAACACTGTTGCAGAAAAATACTTCCAAGTTTCCAGTATAGTCAGGTTCTTAAGAACACTTTGGATTTCCTCTTGGCTCCAGCTGACTTTATTCTTTCTACTGTCTAGTTTGCCCTGGATTATTCAAAAGGGTTGTGAGGGCCATTTCATGAAGAAGGTAGGACTAGAGCAGAAGGTTTATGGGAGAAGAGATGCAACAAGGCTTGGTAACTTGACAGAAACTTTTGAAGTCAGGTGAGCTCAGCACAAATACAAATGGAGGTTGTTCTGTCAGGCGTCACCTCACGGTTCTATTTTTAAAAGGCTGCTAATAAACATTCAAAGCAACAGGATGAGATAATCTCAAGTCAGTGGAACGTGGGAGTTACTAGAACAATTTTTCTCTTTCAGAATGCACCACAAGAACAGTTTGCAAAAAGCAAACTGCCTTGATCAAAAGTATTGATTGAGGTAACGGTCTGTTTCCTCAGCCTTTTCAGGTGGATAATCAGGTGTTTAAGAACAAACCCTGCTGTGGCACTAAAACCTGAAATGAGAGAAAGAAAGCGTATGTTTGCTATTTTGTCTTGTTGAAACCTCCCAACATGAAACAGTTCTGGATGCATTTTAATTCAAAAGTAATCTGGAACGTGGCCTAACGCAAGCTGTATTCTGTCAGAATTGAACCAATGCCAAAGAGATTACTTGCTATTTTAAAATGAATTGTGCACTGGGCTGACCTGGGATCAGTTTAAATTACATTCTCGGGTAGAATCCAAAAGAGTATAAGCCTATCGGATAATTGACTAGTCCCTCGACTAATCGCTTCTCCCTCTGCCTTGCTGTCTCTATCGCACCTAGTCTCAGATGCTGTGTGTCTGCTTTCTAAATGTATTAAGAGTCTACTGGCTCTTAATAAATTTAAAAGGCTAGTGCGCAATGGGGGGACTGTTGCAAGCCGGGAATCAGCTGTTCCAGCTCGCACCAGGTTTCCCTCCCCTCGCTGCGCTTCAGCCTTTTAAGTGTATTAAGAGCCTCTTGGCTCTTAATACATTTAAAAGCAGAGTTGCAGCAGGGTTAGCTCTAACCCTGGGAGTTAACCATGCTGCGGCTCCCCCGCTTATTGACTAGTTGTAAAGGAGTCTATCGGGGTGCCCCCAGGCACCCCGCGTTCTCCGCCTGAGTCTCGTGTTCCCCTCGCCCAGAGGTTCACCGTTTGTCGTCCCCAGTCAACTATTTCCTTGGCCCAGCGTGCCCCTTTTTACACCAGGGGTCTCCGAGCTTCCCGTAGCAGGGTGAGGGGGGTCCGGGCCCGCCCTCTCTCACGGACCCCAGCCCAGGGCCCTAAGGACTCGGAACGCTTATGGCGTCTGGTCCGGCTGGCGGGGCGTCTGCCATAACGCGCCAGCCCTCAGGCTCCCTTTGCCTGCCCTGGGCTGCCTCCTCTCCCTGGCAGGCAGCCATGTCCGGCTTTTTAAACCTCCGCGCCGCTTGTGGCCGGTGGTGGGGGTGGCTCCGCCCCCTGTACGCGGGCCTACTTCCGGCGGGGCAGCGCACTCGCCCTCTGGTACCGCCCCTCGCGTGGCGTCCGGCGTGGCCTTAGCGGGTGTAGGCGCGTTGCCGCTTCCGCGGCCTGGGAACACCCGGCGCATCTCCGCTCACCCCGCACTGAGGCCGCCTGGTTTGTCCTCGGCGCCTCCGGCTCCTGCCTGCACACCGCCGCTCGCAGTGTGGCTGGTGTCGGGGCTTCTTGCTCCGACCCTTGGGGTGCCGCGAAGGCAACTTCCAGGGGGATCGGAGTGCGGGGCGCCTCTGCCCCGTCACACTAGTCAATGGAAATTCCATCGACTAGTTGTTTAAACTAAATTTAACATCCCTATCGTACACATGTAGTGCTTTGTAAACATGTATAAACAGTACAACTTTAGAAGGTCTTAAAATATTAAGTGTGGGAGTTGCATGAAGTTTTTAATTCTGATTCCTATAAAAATAAATGGACCAGATACGGAGGTCATAACTCTGTCCTTTATGCAGTAAAATTCACACTGACTTCAGATCTCTTTCATCCCATTATAGACTCATGCCCAAGGAGGAAAAAAAGTGGTACAGACTGATGAATGGCGGGATAGCCTGGTGGAGGAAAGGCTGGAATACTCACTTGTCAAGGTGAATATCTATAAAGTTACCTTACTCAATCAAATTATAAGCATGCAGGGATCCTACCTGTGTCCTGCTTTCTCTTACCAGAAGTGTGACACAGTCCTTAAAAAGACCACTGTTGACTTAACATTTAATAATCTTTCTTGTCTGTGTTACTAATAATGCAAGTAATTGGCATTGGCCACTGTCAGAAGAAAGGACACTGGGCTACATGGACCATTGGTCTGACTCAGTTTCGCCATTCTTATTCATGTCTTAATGAGAATAAGGTAGTCCAAAAAAACCTAATTGAAATCTATTGGATGCATTTTTGAAGACTAGAAGTCTAAAATTGACCATCTTTTGCTTTTGTTATGTTGTTTTTAAAGTACTCTGAACATTTTGGAGAGAACACACACACTGGCTACGTCTACATTGGCCCCTTTTCCGGAAGGAGCATGTTAATTTCACAGGTCGTAATAGGGAAATCCGCGGGGGATTTAAATATCCCCCGCGGCATTTAAATAAAAATGTCCGCCGCTTTTTTCCGGCTTTTAGAAAAGCCGGAAAAGAGCGTCTACACTGGCCCCGATCCTCTGGAAAAAGCGCCCTTTTCCAGAGGACCTTATTCCTACTTCAAAGGAATAAGTAGGAATAAGATCCTCCGGAAAAGCGCCCTTTTCCGGAGGATCGGGGCCAGTGTAGACGCTCTTTTCCGGCTTTTCTAAAAGCCGGAAAAAAGCGGCAGACATTTTTATTTAAATGCCGCGGGGGATATTTAAATCCCCCGCAGATTTCCCTATTACGATCGCTGAAATTAACATGCCCCTTCCGGAAAAGGGGCCAATGTAGACGAGCCCACACAGTGTGGACATATGTATGTGTATGTGTAATGTAAAATAAAAATATTGTAATTTTTTTCAGGGAATTGAAAAATATGTCATCGAGGATACAGAAGAGGCAAGATTAAACCATAAAAAATATCCCAGACCTCTGAACATAATTGAAGGGCCCTTGATGAATGGCATGAAAATTGTTGGTGATCTTTTCGGTGCTGGAAAGATGTTTCTACCTCAGGTAAACAGGTGAATTATCCCCGTCGCTTCGGTTTCCACAATTCTAGCCTAGCTTCTCTATCATCTGTCTGGTTGTTGCTTATAAAGAAGTGACCATAAATGGTTCGATTCCAGCTTTCCTTTCCAAAAGAAATATAATCTTTGAATTCTAAAAACATAGGTGTAACTACTAAGATGTTATTTTGTTCTCTTTCATTGCACATGACCCTCCTTTGTTAAGTTGGGTTTTCTGTTTTGTTTTCTTTCCTTTCTTTTCAATTCCTCATCTTGTTTCCAAACCTTTCTTCTGTGCTGCTTGTTGGGCACTTCTTTGACCATTGCATTATAATTTCATCTTAGTGGATTTGATTTAAGGGCTTGATCCCGAAAGAAACTGAGCTCCCTTAACACACGTTGACCTTTTGGTGGTTGTAAGCACCTGTCAGGACTGGGCCCAACAGCCCTGCTCCTTCAGTGAGCTCCATGCAGGGCAATCCTCCCTGAAGTCAGTGGGGCTCTGCATGAAGCAGGGGTTGCACAGCATTGAGTTCATTGCAAGATTGAGATATGTGTTTACAAATGTGTATTTGGGTTTACTGGTTCCCTATGAAGGGTTATCAAAATAGGATGTTGAAGGGCTACAGCTGTTTCTCTCTGACACTCACTTTTCCTCCCTTTTGTCAATTCCAGGTGATAAAGTCTGCTCGAGTTATGAAGAAGGCAGTTGGCCACCTCATTCCCTTCATGGAAAAAGAAAGAGAGGAAAGAAGAGCTAAATCTGGCAGCATAGAAGAAGAGGCAAGTTGTAGTTTCTTGTCCTGTAACTCTTTAAAACTAGCTTTCACTGAAGTCACTGAATCTGGGCTGGGCTATGGACTTGTTTGAGTTGTTTGGTAATAATCTCCCTGAATCAAAAAACCTGAAATCTAGAGCAGACACAACAAAGTGTGTGAATCTAGGCCCGGTTGCAAGTGGATCTTTTATGAAGTAGGGCTAGGGGTGCAAATCGTGAAAAACTGAAGCTCTGCATGCCTGTGACTTGAAGCCAAACACCAAAACATCTGCAGTACAAAGTTGAGTTAGAACTCAAAATTTGTAGTGTAAACACTAGTTAACTGAAACTGAGAAATCACGTATGGCTGTAGCAATTATCAAGGCCCTGGATGTGATGTCATATCTAAATTCTGTAGCAAGATCTGTTTTCTGGAGTTTGCCAGCAGCAGATGTGATAGCAAATGGAAACTTCTGTAAAACCATAATAAAAAAAAAATCATGAGAAACCCAGAGAAATGGTACATCTGAAAGTTGTGAGTCTTCTTGATCTTTTCCGCAGATGAATACTTTTGAATGGATTTGTAGGTTTGTGCTGCAGATATTACGGCATCTCGATACAGAGTTTGTTTTCCATTTGTTTTCTGTTCTTTGCATGGTTATGCTCTTTTTGAAATAACTGTTTTAACAAAAACATTTGGAAAAGAAGGACTTTCACATAAAAACAATCTGTATACTCTAATGGCAGAGAGAGCATGTCTTTTCTCTTTCTCCTCCCTTAGCCCCCTCCATATGGACTTTTTTCTCTTCTGTTGGAGACAAATTTTGTAGACTTTTCTTCCCTTCCTTTCCATTCCATTCCTTGCAGCAACATTCTTTGCTTCCGCTTCTCTCTGTTTGTAACCAACTCTCAAGTTGGGCACACGCTAGGATTTCCCTTTAGGGTGGCTGCCTCTTTGCATCTCGTATCTGATCTAGTGCCAATGAAAAACTGGTGACTTCAATGGGTATTGGGTTGGGCCCCATGTGAATTTTGAGGTGTCTGTGGCATTTGGTGTGCTCTCTGTCTCCGAAAAGGAGGGCTAACAGAATTTCAGGGATTTTAAAACAAGCAGAGCTGGCTCTACATAGATTACTGCTCTGATGGGAAGGTGGGAAAAGAATGAGCAAGGCCCAGCAGTACTTTGTGGAGCTTCTCTGGATGAGGGCTGTAGAACTTTCCCTTAGATTGCTCTTGATCAGGAGGAGAATGGCTGGCAGATGACTTCTGAAAGCATCTTGGCACACTGACTAGACTTTTACCCAGGAGCACGATTACCTCCCAGACAGTTTGTTACAGAACTGCAGGAGTCATGAAGCACTACCGATAGCATTTGAGGGCAAAAGATCTGCAGCTACAGCCAATTGCAGAATAAAAAGGGCAGTTTGGGTTGTGTCCATTACTAGAGCGCTCTACCTCATTTACAACAATTGAAATGGCCACGATTAAATAGAATCAATGTAAAATAAAGTACTTGTCTACTATAGCTTTTATTTTTTCCTTTCCTCTTAATGCCATTATTTCCTTAGGGTTTTCATCACTGGTTAAGTCTATAGTCCTTGCTAAATCATCGTTCATTTGTATAATCCTTCTCTCTGGTTGATTAAATGGATTTTTAAAATTTATCATTGTGTATCCAACAGTACATGTGCTGTAAAATTCATCACTGTGGTCCCTCTAAGATGTTGCCTAGTTGAATCATCATTAAGCATGATGTCCTCTCATGCCCTCTCTCCTAAAAAACAGAAGTGCTGTTCAGTATTATATTTATGTACACAGAAATTTATGGAGATGCGTAATAGAAAGTGTTCTAGCAAGCCCAGAAAAGTCACCCTGGCACCCCAGAGAGGAGATCTGTTGTCTGTTCCTAGATCCGTGCAAGAGATAAAATACTCAAAATGTATATTTTTGTTGTATTTTAATATGCAATATTCTCCCCTTTTCCTGGTTTCTGCAAGGAAAGGGAACCCATCCTGGAGACTATGGTTGTTCCTGCTTCCAGCACTAGCCCAGACACTGCATTGTAGCAGCCTAGGGTATGCCCCTGCCATAGGGTATGCCCCTGACATAAAGTGCTGAAGGGAGAATCACTGGAGGATCAGTATAAGGGATCTCTGGTTTTGTCATGCTTCCAGCAGTGCCCCTAGTGCCAAGGTGAGGAGTATACTGGTGCAGAAGCTTCTTTGTTCAGATTTATGCCTTGGGTAGGTTCTGCTCTGAAAGGGGAATTCTCTGCTGGCCATGGATGTCCTGAATCTGGGTCATTTGTTGCACCTTGAGTAGTATAAAATAGCTAATTTGGACTAGAGAGTCTGGCATGTTATTGCTGATTTGTACAAGATTCTGACTCTCTTGCTGTGTGAGACACTTCAGTCTTTGTTCTCTTCCCATTCTTAATTCTCTTCTCTTTGAATACAAAATCAAAATAGATCAAAATTATCCTCAAGACGTATATGTGCACTTGGTTCTGAGCATCAGGAGCCATTCTAAATATTTTTTCTAATTAAGCTATTGAGTGCAATAGTTTTTTTTTTTTAAGAGGCAAGGTACTACACAAATTAGTCTGTTTAACACTGAATTAAGTAGGGTTTTGCTCTAAAACAGTTTACCAGTTAAATCAGTCTAAGCCCATGTGTTTGAATTAGAACAATATATCCAGTCACAGTAATTCTTCTATGCATATTTGCCTTTAAACAGTTTGATGTAAAAATCAGTTACTTTTCAGGTAATAACTCTCATTAAAATTGATGTGTATTGCAGTAGCACTTAGGAACCCCACTCATGGACTAGGACCCCATTGTACTAGGAGCTGAACAAACAAATTGTGCCTTCCTTTCCCACAATTATAAATACTGAGATGTGTGTTCATCTTGCAGGACCCTTACCATGGCACAATAGTGCTAGCTACCGTAAAAGGAGACGTACATGATATTGGCAAGAACATTGTGGGAGTGGTATTGGGCTGCAACAATTTCAGGTAACGAGCTAGCCATTTTTATCCCTGTTTTCTGTACAGTATAATATTATCTGCTAACTTACAGTTAAATGCTTTCTGGTACAATTTAGTATGTCAGAAGAAACTAGAATAAGGCAAAAGCAAGGGGCAGGATTGCAAGCCCCATGAGTTAAAAAGCAACAACCAAAAGAACCATGATTTTAGAAGAAAAATAAGCTCTAGGATACTCTTACATGCCATCTTGCTTTTGAGCCTTCAAGCTCCATGTTTTCAAGCTGTTCTTCATAGCCACAAGACCTTGAAAGTTTCAAGTTTGTGTGAAGGTTTTTAATAGCTTTTTAAAATTTTAAGCTCAGAATCTGGGAGCAGCACACTGATGTCCAGAACCCATCAGCTGCTAGGAAGAGAGCAATAACAGGATTTCAGCCAGGGTACTGTCCTGCTTGAAGCCTGTCTTTCATCTCCACCTCTGTCTAATAGGCATCTTATACATCTGAAGTTCTTTCCTTTTCTAGTTGCTGGAAAATAGATTAAGCTTTATTTTTTGGTCCTTTATCCAGAACATTTTGGCTGTTGCAAAGGTGAAGATTAACAGTAAGCAGAGTACTTGGATTCTTGGCTCCTTCCTGACACTTTGTTTGGTTTCTTTTCCTCATGAATAACTCAGTTGTCTGCCCTACCAGGAATTTACATAATTTTTGCTGGTTTCACTGCTGCCCACAGGGTTCTGAATAGCAGCTTGTGTAATTGACCAGAGACTAGTTAGCTTTCCTCCACTGCTGCTTTGCACAGTTATGAGCAGCAGCAGAGTCATTTGTGCTAACAGCCTGCAGACTCAGAAAGGTGACACTGTTTTGGTTTACAATAAATGTATTTGGAAAGTTATTGGCACAATCATAAGGAATAGAAAGTTGGGCTTTTCTTTTAAAGGAAAGCATAGATCCTGCATAAATTCATGGTACAAGTTGCTTCAGTTGCCTAGAGTAAGTGCATTTTTTTAAGCCTGGAGGTTAGCTGCATGTATTCGTTTTTCTTTCTGTTTCTCTCTCCACCTTCCCGCCCATCTAAAATTTACCACTTTAATATTTTACCATCAGCAACTTACTGCTTATTACTTTTTAAAAGCCTTTGTTTGCCACATTAGTATTTGAACAGAAAAATGAAGTACTATCAGCATTTTAGTATAAAACATATTTATTAGCCGCTAATTTTTTATATCAAGACAGTGCTGCTTTCTATACTACTAAGGTTTTTTAAAATTCACATTTGTTTCTCCTCCATCCCTCCTTTAATATGTTAAAAAACCCATGGTTTTTTCAAAAAAAGTTAAACGTTAAGTTACTCTGTCCCCCTTCAGCTCCTTCTGTGATACTTTATCATCTGAATTCCCTTCAGAAACTAAAAGTCCTTCACGGTCATTGATATTTCCAAGAATAATACATCTGTAAAAAGGAATCCATCCCTTTGCCTTCACAGTGAGGTTTCTGTGGTCTTCCTCTACAACAGAATGCTGCAGTACTGGACCAGTGTTTATAATGAAGTGCTTTGACCTTCATTCAAAATGGTCTGTTTTTTGTGAACTTTAAATGTCATGTTCATTTCTTTTCAGAGTTATCGATTTAGGAGTCATGACTCCATGTGATAAAATACTGAGAGCTGCTATTGAAAACAAAGCAGGTACAAAGATTTCATTTCTACTTATCAACTGTTTAATTTTAAACACCTTTAAATTGTATTATTAATTAATTATACTTTGAAAGTTTGAGAAACTTTTGAGCAGTAGGGGAATGCAATTCACTCATTCCTTCTCTTTGACCTGTAGCCTAGACAGGCCTCACTGTTCTTCTTATTTTTTTTTAATATAAATTGATATTATCTTATCCCACTTTTTGACCTCGTCATCTGCACTCTCCTTCTCTTCATCAAGGTCTTCAAGTACCTGAAACTAGTTATTTAACTGCTTACCAAAGGGTTTCTGTATTTCAGGGGACTTTAGCTTGTCAATGTCATAATGTCTATGTCCCTTGTGTGGTGTACTCACACATCCCAGCATTAGCTTGATGAAGGCTGCCACTAAATGGTGGTCGCTGCCAATCTCTGCAGCTCTTTTCACTTTCACATCTGTCAGTGAACATCACCATTGCCATTGATCATACAGTAAATCTGGTTCTTCTCTCTGCCATTTGGAGAATACCATTTCAATTTGTGAATTTCACGATGTTAAAATAGGGTTCCGCCAGTGACTAGGTCATTCATAGTGCAGAAATCAACAAACCTCTCTCTGTTTAAAGTTTAATTACGGGTAAAAAATTGTGTAATATTTTTATCCTTTCCCAGGTAAGATTTTTTAACCCATTTTTCTTTGATCTATCATAGACATAATTGGCCTATCTGGTCTTATCACACCTTCTTTGGACGAAATGATATTTGTTGCCAAGGAAATGGAGAGATTAGAGATAAAGATTCCTTTGCTGATTGGAGGAGCAACTACTTCTAAGTAAGTAAGATACTTTGAGGGAGGGGAGCAAATGTATTTTTAAAATACCATTACAGGTCAAATAAACTTTAAAAAATCCTTATAATACATAGGGTGATTCTTCTCCCCTGCCATGTTCAGTTATAATTTTCATCTGGGGATTCCTAAAACACTTGTAACACCATGGACCAGACCCCACCCTCACTCATGCCCTCTATGCACGGTGCTGAGCAGTCTGGCTGGGCTCCAGCCAAGCATTTCTGAGAGTATTTAACTTTAATCGTATGTTGATGATGCCATCATCATCATGACAGATCTCCAGGGTGCTGTGTCTGTTTGCAGATTGATGACCATGAAGACTCACCTTGAGCTAGACTTGAAGCATATGATGGTTTCATTGACTTGACTGGGCCTTTTGACATGCGTCAAGTCCATGCTTTCCTGGATCAGCACCTTGAGGATTGAACCTAGGGCCCTGTTGAAGCAGGCTGAGGTGGACAGATGCTGGCTACTTGCCTACATGCAGCTATATTCAGAATTTTGGAGTCTCAGTTTTGGGACTGTGGGCACATTGCCTCACATACATTAAAATTAAAATGTGTCACCATTATGATTTTCTGAAGAACACTATTGACAGCTGTCTTGACATCTAATATTAACCTTGATGTATTTAAGCAGGTGACAGTTTTGGAGGTTGCAGAGGTCAGTTCTTGACTTTATCAAAGCAGTTAGTACTGTTTCTTTCTGTACCAAGCGTCTTGTGCGTATTCTGATTGGTGTTCTGTGTTGTCCTGAATCCTGGACCAGCTGGCCTTCTCACAATGGTCCAATAACACACTGCAGGGACTGAATAGATTAAGAAGACCTCTACTGTCACAGCAGTCCACCCTGCATTAGAATGTAAACTTAAAAATAACCTACAAGCCTAAGGATGTTAAATTAACTAATTGAATAGTCAATGGGATTTCCATCAGCTATTCAATTAGTTGATAAGGGCACCTCTGCTTTTGAACTGTAGGAATATCTTAAAAGAGTGTGGCCCTTAACCACTTATCAAACTCTTGGAGTGCCTCCCATCAAAAATTATTGCCCTCCCAAATATAATTTTTTATTCTTTCCTTATATGGCCCCAATTACTGTAGAATCTCAAAACCTCACTGTCTTTATCCTCAGAATATCTCTGATTTGGGAACGGGTGTTATCTCCATATTACAGGTGGGTGGCTGAGGCACAGAGAAAGGAGTGACTTGCCCAGGGTTACACAAGAATTCAGTGGCATAGCAAGGGCTTGAACCCAGAGCCATCTGTCAAAACCAAGTAGCCACGTGTGCAATTCAGCGGTGCTGGAAGCAGGTGTTTAAGGGTAGCGGAAGCCCTGGAAAAGATGGTCATTGCAGAGAATGTTTTAGCATCTATAATTTATTAAGGGTATGTCTACACTACCCCGCTAGTTCGAACTAGCGGGGTAATGTAGGCATACCGCACTTGCAAATGAAGCCCGGGATTTGAATTTCCCGGGCTTCATTTGCATAAACTGGGCGCCTCCATTTTTAAATCCCGGCTAGTTCGAACCCCGTGCCGCGCGGCTACACGCGGCACGGAGTAGCTAGTTCGGATTAGGCTTCCTAATCCGAACTAGCTGTACTCCTCATTCCACGAAGCCTAATCCGAACTAGCTACTCCGTGCCGTGTGTAGCCGCGTGGCACGGGGTTCGAACTAGCCGGCATTTAAAAATGGCGGCGCCCGGTTTATGCAAATGAAGCCCGGGAAATTCAAATCTCGGGCTTCATTTGCAAGTGCGGTATGCCTACATTACCCTCCTAGTTCGAATTAGGAGGGTAGTGTAGACATACCCTAATTGTGGCTAAAATGTGACTCTGGCACAAGTGGGTGCAACTCCTTTGGAAATTCTGCAGTGGCATAAATCCTGGTGTAAAGGTATATGGTGGGCAGAAGTTGAGCAGGAAAGTGCTCTTTTGGCATTTGTTGATGTGGAAAGTTTTGTTCTGTTTTCTCATTTCAGAACACATACAGCTGTGAAAATTGCCCCTCGGTACAGTGCACCAGTCATTCATGTCCTGGATGCATCCAAGAGTGTGGTGGTTGTAAGTTCTGGATCAGGTTCTCCTTCTCACAGAGACACACCTTGCCCCCTTCCCTTAGGCTGTACGTTTTATAAGGATTGGCCTGATGCTGCAAGTTGACTGTGGATAAAATTCTCCCTATGCAGGGGGTTGGATCAAGGCCTGTGCATCAGTGAAATTGCACTGAAGTGTATTTTGAGAGCTTCAGTGAGAAGAAAGGGTACATAAGTCTTGAGCCGACCCTTAGCAAAGGTTGCATATGCACAACATCCATGCTGGCGCCTTGACTTTTCACTTGAAGAATTTCCCAATAAGCGTCTTTTTGCTAGCTGTTCTTTTTAAAAACTAACTCCTACAGACAAGGCCTACATAGTAGTACTGATCATGACACTGTCACCAGGAGGAGGTAAACCGGTGGTGAAGGACCCCCCTGGCTTCTAGGCTGGCCTGAGTTCATTACCAGCTTGGGAAGTGCTCAGAGTGTCAGAGAGTGAAGTAGTTTTTTGTCTTGGCAGTGTCTTTTGCTGGCCAGTACATGAGCTGAACATGAGGCATCTCACCTTTTGAAGTAACAGTCCACATTATCAGGAGATAACCAAGATATGAATGAGATGGAGGATTAAAACATTATTCCACAGAAACTTGTTGGTTTATCAGTTAGAGCCATCTCACACTTTGAGAGCTGGCCCCATGGTGATATGGAGCAAAATGTGTTGCTTAGATCCCCCACTTCAGCTCACTGTGGTGAATCTTCACTGTTCAAGCAGGTCAACTTTGGCAGTTAGATCCATCAATGGCTGTTAGCCAGGATGGGTAGGAATGGTGACCCTGGCCTCACCATTGGAAGCTGGGAATGGGCAACAGTGGAGAGATCATTTGATTATTACTTGTTTCTGTTCATTCCTTCTGGGGCATCTGGCGTTGGCCACTGTTGGCAGACAGGATACTGGGCTGGATGGACCTTTGGTCTGACCCAGTACGGCCGTTCTTATGTTCTTAGGTTCTTAAGGGGGTCTGCTCAGTGCTGGCAGAGGACAGCTGTGCTCTGTGGTGTTACTTCTCCTTACCTAGGCCCAAGGAGACTTTTCCTCTAGAGTTAACACTAACACTAATGCGGGGGGGGAGGGTCTGCATTATCTTACTGGATTCCCTCTTCTGAATTACCCTCTGATGGGACATTCCCAGGGAAAGCAGCTGCTGGCATGAAAGATGAGCCATGTGCCTCTGCGCTGCCTTTACGTTGATCTCCCTGGAGTAAAGCAGCTCCAATGAGACAGAGGATTTCTGTGCATTAGCACCCTCCTCCCTTACCAGTTTTGTGGGAGGAAAACTTCAGCTCCCTCTCCTCTCACCCCCAAACCAGATGAACCATACTTAAAGAGTTAAAGACTCGCGGGATGAAATCCAGGCACCACTGAAGTCAATGACAGGACCTGAGTGGAGCAAGGATTTTATTCATGGGATGTGAAGACTCTTGTACAAGATAGGTGGTACGATTATTATTATTGGGTGCATTATTCAGAAATGCTTGCTCCAGACAAAAACTAAGCAGCGTTGTGGAAAACAAAAAGTTTCTTTAATTCCACATTATCTTGCCTGAGTTTGGGGTTGTAGCAGAGAACTGAAAAAAGATGCTAACACAGACCCCATCTCCTAATTGCAGTTTTCTCACTTGAGATATTCTTAGGATTTCCTGATTGTCTCTATCTGACTTGCTTCTCAGTTACTATCATTGGCTAGCCTGTTAGGTTTAAATACCGGTTCCACAACTACAGTGACAGACCTTGATGATAATTCAGGGTAGTTTGCAATGCCAAGCTATTTGGGGTGTGTGGGGGGGGGGAGGGGCTAGTTACTAATTCATTGTCTTCCGATCTGTAACTGTGTTACAAAAGTATAGGGCTAAAGCGGATGTGGGTGCATTCGAACTGCCCAGCAAGGGAGTTAAGGAGTATGTGGCGTTGCTCAGTAGAGCAGAGTAATCTGAATAGGAAAATTAGCTCATAGAAAAGACTGTAATTCTCTGGCTCAGCCTTGGCCTGGTTCCTGGGCCTGCTGAGAGTCTCAGTTAATGGTCTTCTCCTCAGCACTTCCCTGTCCAGGCTGAATTCTCATAGTATTACACAGGGAGCATAAAACATTGTGCCTTAGTAAAACACAGTGTCTTTTTGGTAACCTGGATAAAAAGAAACCTATGTCTTAATCATGTGAAAGACTCAAGAAGCCAGATCCTAACTCCATTAGATATGCCGTCAAAACATGCTTTGTAACACACACTTCTTTCTTTCCCACCAACCTTCAGCAAAGTGACACTGTGTGAGGCAAGGATTTTCGTTGTTGGGACGTTCCCGTGAAGTTGCAACTAGGGGATCAGCTCTTGTCTGCTCTGGTGACCACTTGCGTATGTCACTCTGTCACGCTGGTAGTCTCTCCTCCCATACTTCACAGCACTCTCGCACATGACTCAACCCTCTGTCTAGGCCGCTGTGTAGTCTTCCTCTTCTGAGGTGTTAGACTTCCCCAGACCAGCTACTCTGTGCACTGTCCCAGACAGTGCTCTGTGCTACCTCTCCAGAGGGTCAGAAAGGGAAGCTGGAACCCCAAGCTGCAACCCATGGGATCCTGTCAGCAGCAGTCAAGGTCTATGCAGTCTCAGCAGAGACTGCTCTTCCCTTCTTTTTCTTCCTTCTCTGCCTTCCACAGGTTTTCTTCCCCCTTAACTCCTGTAGGAAAATCTCTTCCTTCAGGGACAGGTTCCCAGGGCTTTTTCTCCTCCTGGGTTTTCTGTTACTCGCCTCTTTGTGCTCAGAGAGTGACTGCAGACCCTCTCCTTTGAAGCCCTTTTCTGCTCTCAACTCCCTGCCTAGGTAGGGTTCATCCTCAATTGATGTTGGTCATTAAAGCCTGACTCTCCCCCAGATGCAGCCTATAAGGTTCATCAAACTTTTTTAAAGCACTTTAACTGCTTCAGGGTTGGTAGGGGAGGAACATGTTATCACACAGTGCCTCTGCCTCTCTACACATTCATGCTGTGCCTCTTCTCCCTGTACCCTCCCCAGTAGACTTACTCTGCATATCCTCTGATTTCTCTGTAAGCGCCTTTCCTCATTGGGGAGAGAGGATGGTGTCTTTGCAGCTCCTTCTTTTTTTCTCTTCTGAGCAGCGCTATGTGGCTGTAATTGGGTGCCAGATGCTGCCCTTTTTATCTGGCAGTGAAAACAGAATGAGTGACTGCACCCCTTGCCACCTCCCCATAGTCACAGGGTGGGTAGGTGTAGTTTAATTTATTCTTTTCTCTGTGTATGAAGTATTGGCCATTTTCAGCGGGTTCCTTTCCGTCACACTAGCCATTAACAAATGACTAACATATATCTGGCTCCTAGGTAGAGATGTGAATGTGTAGTCGACTACACGATTAATTGATAAGCCCGGGCTTATTGGTTAATCTTGTCAATTACACATACTTCCTTCTCCCCTCCCCCACCACCTTGCTGTATCAGAGGCAGCAGGGTTGCGGAAAGCAGGAGCCGGTGCCTGTGAGGAACTGGCTTTAAGCAGGTTCCCCACAAGCACCAAATCTGCCCGGCCCCTGGCGCTGTTGCCTCTGATATAGAGGCAGCAGCACAGATGGTGAGGGGGGCAGGCTGGAGCTGATACACACGGGGAGCTGGCTTTCAAGCAGATGCAGTGGGCAGCAGGGACAGGCAGGAGCTGGTGCCCCTTCCCCCCCCACACACACGGTGCTGCTGTCTCTATCAAAGGCAGCAGCACGGGGAGGGACGGGCAAGGCAGGCTGCCGTGAAGCACCTCTGTCTGCAGCGGCCCAGGCTTGCTGCAGACAGATGCTGGTCCGCAGCAGCAGTTAATGTCCATGGGGGGTTTGAGCTCCCCATGGACAGAGGTTGCTCTGCCCAACGTGGGGTGGCAGGGGGCTCCCTGGTAATCCTGCCAGCCCCGCCCCTGCAGACTATCAAATAGTCATGTAACCACTAAGATTTCATGTGGCTACACGACTATTTAGTTGCACGATATCTAACATCCCTGCTCCTAGGATGACATTTTCTCAGGACTAACTAATGTCCTAGGCTTTATTTTGACTTTATAGTGAGGGATGGGGTGGCTGTTGGCAGGTGGAGACACCTGTAGAGTCATGTCTCCGGGGAGTCCCTGTCTCCTCCTTCCATATTCAGATGGTTTTCAACAGTTCTCTTGGACCAGGAACAAGAGTGGGTGCAGGTAATGGGGAAGCAAACCACAAGTAGGATTGGTCCCATCTGAAGGAGTCTTGACAGCAAGGAAGAGGGAGTCAGGGTGCATCTGACTCTCTGTGCCTTTCTGGGGTTTGTTTCTCAGCACTCCCAGAAAGGTCTGAGAGCTGACAGTGGAAGACAGGTCTAGAAGGTATAGCCTGGCTGCACCGGTTGGTTTTAGTTTGAAGTACAGGCAGTCCCCGAGTTACGCAGATCCGACTTACGTCGGATCCGCAGTTACGAACGGGGCCGTCTCCCTGGTCTCCAGCAGACCAGGGAGAGGAAGCAAAGCGGCGGAGCACGCGGGCAGCGGACAGCCCAGACATATCTGGGCTGTCCGCTGCCCGCGTGCTCCGCAGCTTTGCTCTGCTTTGCTCCCCATCTCGTCTTTGCTCCACGGCGCGTTTGGGCTGTCCCGCTGCCCCCGTGCTCTGCGGCTTTGCTCCGGACGCCTGTGGTACAGCAGCTGGGGCGCTGCCGGTTGGTCCCGTAGCGCCGCTCTGGGCGCTACTGGACCAACCCGGCAGCACCCCAGCTGCTCTGCCCCAGGCGTCCTGATTCAGCCACTGCTGGTCAGTTTCAGCAGCGGCTGAATCAGGACGCCTGGGGCAGAGCAGCTTGGGTGCTGCTGGGTTGGTCCAGTAGCGCCGAGGAGCGGCGGTGCTACTGGACCAACCCAGCAGCACCCCAGCTGATCTGCCCCAGGCGTCCCCAAGTCAGCCGCTGCTGAAACTGACCAGCGGCTGACTACAGGAAGCCCCTGCCCCGGGCTTCCTGGAATCAGCCACTGATCAGTTTCAGCAGCAGCTGACTTGGGGATGCCTGGGGTTCTTAAGTTGAATCTGTATGTAAGTCAGAACTGGCGTCCAGATTCAGCTGCTGTTGAAACTGATCAGTTTCAGCAGTGGCTGAATCTGGATGCCAGTTCCGACTTACATACAGATTCAACTTAAGAACAAACCTACAGTCCCTATCTTGTACGTAACCCGGGGACTGCCTGTATAGCTTTAAAATATTTGACTTAGTCTCTTATCTACAATATGATGATTTACTAGCTCACTGATAGTTTAGTGATGGGATTGGGCTCCTCATTCTCACTCTGAGCTAGATAAGAAATTTCCCAGTTCAGGGTGTCTGCACCTGTATTCCCCCTCTGAACTCCACCAAAGTCCCAATCTCTGGGCTCCTGGCTCCTTAGACATCACTTCTCTTGATCACGCACCTGAGTCTGTCTTCCCTCCTGACTGGGATTGCCAGCAGTCACAAGTTACTACACAGCTCTTAGGCAAACATTTATTTGTAAAGAGAATCCATTACAGAGAAAACATATTAAAACAACAAGAACATCTACACAAATACTAATAAGTTTACCAGAGATCACCCCCACTCCAATAAGGGCTTTGGCAGGGAGTCAGGCTTTCCAACCCTACAAAGGGAGTTTCTGTTCAAGTTCAAAACACCCAGCACAGTCAGTCCTTCCTTAATAGAGCTGGAGCCGTTGATCTTGCGACACCAAGAACTGGTAGTCAGTAGACAGCGGTGCTCGTGTCAGAGTGTAGCTTCCAGCAACTGAGTTTTTACATGAATGAAGGTGGGTAATTTGTATTTACCTCTCTGTAGGGACTTCCCAGGCAGACCACTTGTCACCATCACAAAAGTCGATTCTTGTCTGGCACATCATTGAGTATAATACCTTGAAATTCATAACGTTTGCTAGGGTTCACATCCTGTCTCCTCCCAGAGTAGAGGCTATGTATAACCCTGGCCCACAATTACACATAAACCTTTCAAGCAATACACTGGACCCCAAATGTACTAGATCTTAATTCGTAAGGTTTTCCAATGAAATTGCTATGTTGGTCACAAGACCCTTAGAAGCTGGAGTATGAAAGGCCGATGACTCATTTGGAAGTTCAGAGTTGTCCATGCCGCAGCAGCCTTCCTAATGCTAAAATGCCCGTTTACTTTCCCAGTGCTCTCAGCTTTTAGATGAAAACCTAAGAGATGATTTCTTTGAAGAAATAATAGAGGAGTATGAAGACATCAGACAGGACCACTATGAGTCTCTCAAGGTAAATAAAACTGCATTGTGTATGGATTTTAATTCTTTTCCTTCTAAAATGATTGGTCCTTATATCATTATTGTTCATAAAACAAATTCCATATGTTGATTTTCTTTGGGCATATTTACATCCATAGATAGTGCAAAGTCATCAATTTTTAAAAAGACAGCATGAAATGGAATTGTGTCAGGCCACAAAGGAAACTCTACCCAAGTCTCAGCTCTCACTTAGGAAAGGCCCGATGGTCATGGTTGAATATTTACACTGTAGTAGAGTCCAAGATTAGGGACCTACAGAGGAGTGGAGATGAGAGCCTAGAGAAGAGTTTTAGCTGTCTGAAAAAGACAGCCAAGGTTGCTTTTTCGGAATGTTGGGAAGGAGGAAGAATTGACTTGGAGACAAACTGAATACGAGGGATGTGGCTACCATATGTGCTGAAGATGACACCTAGGTTTTCCTTGTGTCAAGACAAAGAAGCATGCCCAAAGGTCAGCCATCTCTAATGTGGTCTCTGTGCAAGGGAAGTTGATTCCAAAGCTTAGGGCCCTCTGCTGGGAACACCTTGCTTAAAGTTTCTCATAAGTGCACATTTAAATGGTTAACCAGTGAGCCTGGGTTCATTGGTTAACCCTCACGGCTCCACACACAGCCCCCTTCCACATGCTGCTGCCTCTGTGTCAGAGGCAGTATTATGTGTGGAGAAGAGGAATGGGCAGGAATCTCCACAGGAGCCGATAACGCGTGGGGAGCTCGCTTAAAAGCCAGCTCCCTACACCAGCTCCTGTGGAGCCGCCTCACCTTATTCCCACACGTGTAATTGTGCAACCGTTGAAATTTTCAGTGGTTACACGTTTATCAAAAAAACACCCCATTTTAACATCCCTAAACTGCACCATAACTGGTGCAGCATCTCTGAGAAGCTAAGTGTAAACCAGGAGTGAATTCCTGAGCTGACTGAAGTCAACGGCAAAATTTTTATTGACTTCGTTGGACCAAGATTTCATCCTAGGTACCGGCAACCACTGGTGTTTTTACGAACGACATCTAGGCTTGCTCTGAGTAAGATTAGTTAACAGAGATAAAATGCAGCACCTTCTTATGTAGTTGCACCCACTTGGTTGAACAAACAAAGGAACTTAAACTTGTGTGGTGAGATTAATGCTTGATGATCTTTAGAAGCTAGATCAACTAGAAATGTCTGTCACTTAATAATAGTACAGTAAATTGACTAATTCATTGCAAAGTACATTTTATATTAGTCTTGCCGTGGTACTTGCTAGTTGATTAAATTAAAACTGTCAGACATATCAGCAACATTATTTCAGGCTGTAACGAGGCCATTGAAATTACTTTGTTCAAAGCGGAGAGGTTATATAAATATACCGTTTATTTCCATACAGGAAAGAAGGTATTTGTCATTAGAGCAAGCCAGGAGAAAAGGTTTCCATAATGACTGGCTGTCAGACTGTAAACCAGGTCAGTTTGCATTTTTAATTGGATACTGAGTACTGTATTGCATAACCACACTGGATCTCCTCTCACAGGGAGTATCATGACTTGCAAATAAATTGGTATCTGTTGAATTTGAGGAGTGGTTGCACAAATGGGAGATCAGTCACCTAAAATTAAATGTTCTTTTCCCCTAGTTTGGCCCCATTATATTTATTTTTGTTTCTTCTGATTTCCAGTTTCAGAAAAACATGGCTATTTAAATATTTTAAACGTTGCCCGAAAGTGAGTGTTGTACTTTATTTTAAAATAGATCCATGATAATACATGTAATCAAATCAGAGAAATGTAGGACTGGAAGTAAGCTCTGTTCATCTAGTCCAGTCCCGTGCACTCAAGACAAGACTAAATAATAACTAGACCATTCCTGACAAGGATTCCACAACCTCCTTTGGTGTGCATTCAATAGTGCCTACTTTCCCAAGGCTGAAATGCAGCACTCAGTTTCCAATAACTTAATCATTATGAAGGTCTCTACTGAAGTAGCAAATAAGGTGGGAGGGAAGCAAGTGCTGGACTAGTAGTTGTATCATAACAAGGATCCCCTATTGCGGATGTACATGGATGTGTGGTAAAGCTCTTCTAGCTTTCAGACTAACTTTCATGTGGAATTCTACAGCACACAACTCTAGTGAATTGGGCTATGTCTGTGTAGAAAAGTTGGATCTAAAAACATCAATATAGAAGGCATTTAGTGGAGAGTAGTCCATGCATCTACCCAGTTCTGACCTATTCTAAGTCTCTGATAAACAAGGTAACTTCAAGAGTCTAGCACAGTTAAATACCAATCAGTATTGAGTTGGATGAACTGATAAAGGAATTTTAAATTTCGTGTCAAAACTAATGCAAAACTAGTTTATCAGATAATAGTGATACAATACTTAATTTATCGTAACAGTCTTTTATAAAGGATGACAACTTTTAAATACTTGGTTGTGGTGTGCAGATATTGATAAGGGTTCAAAAGCATAGTGAAGGAGAAAACAAAGTCATAAATGGTGGTGATGAATTGTGTTTACTTGCTATGGAGTGTATATATAAAAGATTCAGCAATACGTAGTATTTCGCTAATGACAGACTTCTTTAAACTCCTACAGTTAAACCTAAATTCTTTGGCACTCAAGTTTTTGAAAATTATGATCTGGAGAGGCTGATGGAATACATTGACTGGAAGCCTTTTTTTGATGTCTGGCAACTGCGAGGCAAATATCCCAACAGAGGGTTTCCTAAAATTTTTAACGATAAAGCAGTGGGTGAGTATTGAAATAGAATTCCTTGCATGAAGGTGATGAAGGCAGTTCAGTTATTTACAATTATATATTCTGATTGCACACAAGTACAGGGCGGCATCTTTGATTGAATCAGAAAATATTTTAATAAGATGTTAGCACAAAAGATCAATAATTAATACTAGGTGAGAAATGTTTAGGCCCCAACTATAAAGAGTTCACTGGTATGTCAAAAGAGTAGAGAACATTTTGATAATAGGAATGATATATCTATGTATTTATTGTTGAACAACATTACTAGAAGGCCTCAACTTCCATTTGTATAATCTGAAAAGTACTTTTAAAATATCATTGAAACAAATGCAATAAAGCTGCAAGCATATCCAAACAACTAAAAATTAGTGTTCTTTCTTCTGTGCTATATTTAGAACCCTTTAAATCTGTAGATACTGGCTCTTTTATCTGTGGCTGTGGTTATTGGTGGACCAAGTTTGAAGATTGGAAGCAGATACAAATTTTGTATCCACACAGGACTCCAACTATATGGGGAAGCTAGATAATTTGGGATGTGACATAATACATGACGTTTTTAATATACAGTACGAGAGTTTGTAAATGTGTCCAGTGAAATTGGGAACTAAAAAGTAGATACTATCAAAATAAGGATTTTTATGTGGTCTTGTGTTTTTTGGATAAACAAGATACGTGGTTCACTCTTCTAAAGCAGCCTACTTAATGGCATGTTTACTAGTAATGGTTTACAGCACAGATTTTGTCATGCATTTGAGAGTAAGAGGATCCCAACCACAATATTTCTGGTGTATTTAGGTACATTCATGTATAGTTTGTCCATATCACTTATTTTGCTTCACCTTGTTTCAGCCTGCCGAATTCTAATACAGTAACTCTGTTAGCAACAATAAAAAAATCTACTGTGGTAACCAATCAGGCCATGTCTACACTGAGAGATGAGGTTGAAATTATTAAGGGCTATTTTTAGCACCTGCTTTTGTAAAGTCGAAGGTGCTTGTCCCCACTGTGCATAAGAATTTGATGTAGTTCGAAGTAGCGCGTCCCCAGTCGGGTGGCTACTGTTGTCTTTGAGAGTGATGCACTGTGGCTGGACAGTACCTGCACCCCTTTGCATTTTGGGTTATGCTCCCAATGCATGCTAGGAGCAAAACTGTGTAGTGGAGAGTTCTGGGTACATGACATCAAGTGGCCCATAATGCACTCATTTCCACCCTCCCCTCCTGCTTCAGACCAATGGCAAACAGTCTTTTCATGCCCTTTTTTCTCTTGTTGGTTATCTGCGCAGACGCCATAGGAGCATGAGCATGAAACCCATCCTGGATCCCATTATTATGATGACGATATTAACCTTAGTGCATCTAATGCTGGAGTATGTCCAGAGTGTCTCCAAGGTCTGCCGGAATATGAGAGAATCTCAGGAGCCATGAACACACACTCTTCTGCAAAGCACTTGAGCTGAGCGAATTTCAAGTGCCACTGGCATTCGATCCTCTGGACACAGTGGGACACCTGTTCTGGTGCTGTCAGACAAGCACAGACTAGTGGGACTGCATTGTGATAGGACAATCCGCAGTGGCTGCAAAACTTTCGCAAGAATAAGGCCACTTTCATGGAAGTTTGCGAATTGCTTTCCTCCAACACGAAATGCAAGAATAAAAGAATAAGACGGGAGGATGTGTGTGTCAATTGCCCTGTCTAAGAAGGAGTTCTGGAAAGCCGCCATGCGGTCCATCACATCCACCATGGACGACAACACTTTTTCCTGGTGCCTCACTTCCCGTTCCCTGCACGCTCTCCTTGCATCTCCTCCAGCAGTACATTCCTCCACACACTTTGATGCTCCCTCTCCAAGTTGGCGGATTGCATTTGCTCCTTGATTATCTCTTCCCTAGTCCATTTTCACCTGTGAATTTGTGTCAGTTGGACAGTTAGCAGGGCTGGGGGAGACATCATGGGAGGATGGGATTGTTTCCAAAGTTATAAAAAGGTCCTGGCTGTCAGTGACATCCGATGCCCCACTTACCTGCTAATCATTCTCCTCCCCCTCATCCATGCTGTACTCCATGCTGCTTCCCAAGATTGCCAGAGGAGTGTCTTGGGTGGAATCCGTGGGCTGGCTAGGGAAGCTAGTTGGGTCATCCCCTTCTTGCTTCCCCCACCCTCCCGTCCCCAGGATGGCATGCAGCTGCTCATAGAAGTGGCATGTTTACAATGATGCTCCAAACCATCCATTTGCTTCCTTTGTCTTTTGGTATGACTGCTTCAGCTCCTTTATTTTCACTCAGCACAGCTGGGAGTCCCTGGCATATCCTTTCTCTTTCATGCCTTTTGCAATCTTGGCATAGATATCAGTTTTTCTTTTGTTGGTTCGTAGTTTTATGAAAAGAAATTCCTCTTCCCCACACAGCAATGAGGTCCAGGTTTTTCTCCATGCTGGTGCTTGTCTGCGACCCTGGGAACTCATAGAGCTCATGGAACTTGAACTCATGGAATTCATAGTCAAGTGTGCTGGTCAGGTGTGCTGCCTGCTCTGAGGACTGCTCACCATACTAGCTACATAGGAAATTAAATTCAAATTTTTCCAGGGTTTTTCTTGTTCACCTGGAGAGCAGTAGACTTCAAAGTTGTGGCCAGAGTGGTCACTGCGGGGCACTGTAGGACACCGCCTGGAGGTCAAGAATGTCGACTTTACAGCAACGTACATCTGCACTATCGGAAAGTCAACCATCCAAGATCAAATTTAGGGGCTACTCCTCGTGAAAGCAAGAGTTCAGAAATTGACTTTAATGGCCCGTAAAGTCAACAGAATGGGCTTGGTAGCGTGGACTCATTGTTTAGAAAATAGACCTCATGGGGTTGAGCTCAACCTAAATGCCCAGTGTAGACCAGGCCTAAGAAAGAGGACTGAGGAAATAGGAGGATTATCCAGAAAGTCTTGTTTATTTTGTAAAAAAGTAGGCAGGGAGGGATGGAAAGTTGATTAAAGTTATCTTTTTTTTTTTTTATAGGAGAAGAAGCCAAAAGAGTTTATAATGATGCTCAAAACCTACTAAAAACTTTGATTCGGCAAAAGAAATTGCAAGCCAAGGGCCTGGTTGGGTTCTGGCCAGCGCAGAGTGTTCAAGATGACATTCATTTATACACAACGGAAGAGGCATTGCGGTCTGCAGAACCAATAGCTACATTTTACGGCTTAAGGCAACAGGTAGGAAGATGGAGTATTTGCTTATCTAGTATAAAGTTATTTGTAGTATAAAGTTCATGCTGAAAATGAACTTAGCTATAATCTGAGAGAACAATCTACGAAGGAACAGTCATCTCGTGATACCCTGTCTGATGCTAGGCCTCTGTGTAAACTTCACTTGGAAAAGTCTCACTGGCACCCTTCATGATGAATGTGACTTCCTATATTCAGTTGTCTTCCTCCTACTCTGATTTCTCTCTTGGATTTTTGAGAAGCTGTTTCCTTTCCCCATAACACTTATGTTCACTTTTCATTCTTTCAGTTGTGAGGGGTACATGGTGTATGTGCAACTTTGAAAATAGTGTTTAATAATCCAGCTGGATTGGTACACAAAATGAATTGTTTGAAGTGACCAGGCCCAGAACCCTCTGAAACGTTGAGCACCTGGGAAGTCCTATTTAGAATGATAGTAGGTCATGGCTCTCTGCAGCTTACAGGATCAGGTCCCAACAGTTCTTATTGTGGTAACTAATGTGAAATCTTCTGTCTTAAAGATGGAAAAGGCCTCTCAACTTACCGGCTTCATCTCCTAATGGCCAGTGTTATATTGGTCTTTATTTTCTAATGCTTAGTCCACTGAACAAATGATTAATAATTTGTTGCAAAATCAAGATACATTTTTTCTCAGATCTGCCTGACATTTCTTTTTTCCAGTATCTTGTTCTTGCTTTATGTGCACAACGTTCAGATAAGGTAGAAAATACCAGTATTTGATTTGTAGAACCGCTGTACAGAACTGAAAGGAGAGGTTTTTCCCCCTCTGATTGATAGATGGAAAGGCCTGGCATATAATACTTGCCTCCTTGATCTTAACAGGAATCTAGAAGTCCTTGTGGTTTAAAAATAACAGGATTTCTCCTGTCAAGTTAGGACCATTTCTAGGTCTGCCTGAGTCATGAGTTTGTTTCTTTTTTTAAAGGACTTTTCTTGTTTGATGCAACTTTTTCTTTCTTTTGTTTTTATTTTTAGGCCGAAAAGGACTCTGCCTGCACAGACCCATATCACTGCCTCTCAGACTTCATAGCCCCCTTAGACTCTGGTGTTTGTGACTATTTAGGCCTGTTTGCTGTGGCCTGCTTTGGGGTAGACAATCTGTGCAAGCAATATGAGAAACAGTGTGATGACTACAATAGCATAATGGTGAAAGCACTGGGAGACCGGATAGCAGAGGTAACACATTTTATTGATTGCATGGCTGCTTGTACCTTGCTCTGACTCTTTGTTGGGCTCATGTGAAAGTCAATTCTTTACCTTCTTGGATAAAAGCAGGTGTTGTATTTCACAGTGCATGCTGCTCATGAAATCTGAAATTAAATTATTTGCCACTGAATGTGTGTGAAGAGAATTTCACCCAGTATGTCTAAGATCTTCTCTTCAGTGGGTGTTTGTATTGATTTCAGTCGTGTGCCAGATTCTGATGCAAAATTTCTAATGTAAACAAGGAAGGTTGAAATTTGCAGAAGTTGAATTCCTCCAGTTTCCAAAAGAGCTAAGCTCGTCTGACACAAGTAGCAGCTTTGTGTGTCTGTACTAGAAGGTTGTGATGGTGCTGGCTTTTCTGTCATGGCTGAAACCAGGGCAAATGCCTAGTGTAGGCAAGGTCTAACCATCTTCTACACAGCTTGGCACTGTACATCGTGTCACTACTTCTAGCTAACAAAATGTATTGTCATCCTATTACCAGCCACTTCACCACCTCCGGTACACAGGCTTGTCAAACACCCGCAAAAAAATAGAATTGGTGAAAGAAATGCTTTGTGTTCATGTTTTAGTAGAATCAGTTTGCTTGTCTGATGCTTATTTACCCATTCTGAGAGTCCCTAAAAGAAATAAATGAAATCTGACTGTCATTTTTGGCCTGGACTAAATTAGTTTAATTGTCAGTCTCTACAAATTAAAAGAATATTTACACTTGTTCCCAGGCATTTGCAGAGGAGCTCCATGAAAAGGTCCGAAAAGAATTCTGGGCTTATTGCAACAATGAACAGCTGGATATTTCAGACTTGCGCAGGATTAGATATGATGGAATTCGTCCAGCACCTGGGTACCCAAGTCAGCCAGACCACACTGAAAAACTCACCATGTGGAAACTTGCTAACATTGAAGAGGCAACAGGTACCTGCAATCTTTTTTATATCCCCTTTGACCTGAATAAGGAATTAAAACTCTTGTGACAAAGTAGCCAATGCAAAGCTGCATAAAAACAAAAATCAAAACCATTGTAGTTGGTCCTCCCCTCCCCTTTAGGCAAGGAGGGTTTTTTTTTTAATGGAACATGATCAGTTGGATGTGCTCCTGTGTGTTAGTAAATTTGTAGTAGAATCTAGTTTGCATTTTAAAAAACACATTTCTAATATCCTAATGGTTGCAAGCAAACTTTCGAAAGGTGAACAACAGTGTAGACCAATGCAGTTATATGTATGTCAGTCTGTATAGAGCCTCAAATTAGACCTCTTAGAAAGTGTGAACTGCCCTTGTCCTCTTCTGTTGGTGATTCAAATGTCAGTTATCTCACTGCTAATCACACAATCCCAAACTACCTTGTTATATTCCCAAAACCCCTAATACTCCCTTCCCAGATGCCAAAATGTCTAGTTTGTTTCTAACAACTTCTATATTGTAGATCTGCATTGCTGATACAAAAATCAGCAGCATATTGCAAATGGAAAATGTAGTGCCAGAGGAAAATACATTTGTTTAAATAAAAATAATACTAGGAATATTGAACTATTATTAATTACCCTGTTTAGTTCATTAAATCTGCATTTTTGAATTTGCCAAATGCTGTCACAGAATTTTCAGTTGCCAAACAAGATGTCTTCAGAACTTAGGCCTGTTACTAACCAAAATTATATTTTTTCTTACAGGTATTCAGTTAACTGAATCACTAGCAATGACACCTGCCTCTGCAGTTTCAGGTCTCTACTTCTCCAACCCCAAATCCAAATACTTCGCTGTTGGTAAAATATGTAAGGATCAGGTAATTTCAATTCCATGATATAGTTGAGCTACAAATAAACTGATTGAATAGTTGAAATAGGTGTTTCTGAATATTTCAGAAACATTGAATCATGCAGACTTGCTAATCAGTGTATTATAATCTTTCTCCTATTGTTTCTTTGCAGGTTGAAGATTATGCACAGAGAAAAAATATGCCAGTGGCTGAGGTTGAGAAATGGCTGGGGCCTATTCTGGCATATGATTTGGAATAAGTGTTTGTGGGATGCTAGGAACAAGCATCAGCCTTGCTCTTTCCAGTTTCTTCTCCAAAAAATAGAACAGAGCTGGACTTAGAGTCTTGTACTTTGCATCAGTTGCATCGATCAGCTCTCAGGGGGCGTTGGAAACTATTCACTTTGTAGTATCAGCCACTTACAAAATCAAAAAACCTCACCACATTTTTGTCTGATTGTTTGTTAATTGTTGGCAAAATAGTTTTGTATATGGATATGCCTTTTGTCAAGGGAATAGTGTTGAAATCCTCTACAGATCTCAACTATAATTGTGCATTTCTGTACCCAGATACTATAACTGGGCTAGATATAAAGTCAGATGTATGGTTTTCTTTTCAGTGGTGGAGGCTTTTTGATAACTGGCTCACACTTTAATAATCTTGGAACAAATAGTTGCACTGAAGCATCCCATTGACTAGGTAAAATAGTGCAGAATTTGGTTTCAGGTATTTAAATGGCATGTATATCAGCAAGCCAAAAGACACGAAAATAGCATAAAAGAATGTCTCATAAGTAAAGGGGAGTTCACTTACTAGGTAAGGAACAGCTCGGGAAACCAGGCCCCATGCTCATGTAGCTGTGCTGTTGTAGCAAAAAGAAAGTTGTAATACTAATACTATTTTAATTATTTTTGCTGCATCTACTAAAGTAATGTGGTTTTCTGAAACAATCTCAGTAATATTGTATTATCCTCAAGAATTAAATAGTTTGAGCACAGAACTGGAAGTCTTGAATACTCCCAGCTCTGACAGGTCTTCTTTGTCTTTGGGCTAAACAGGTAATCTGTCTGACTCATTTGTAGCTGTAAAATGGGGATAATCTATCCTACCTCACAGGTGTGTATTATGAAACTTAGTTGTTGTTTGTACACCACTTTTGCAGATGAAAATAGCTATTTACTTTAATATGTGTTACCTACAGGCAAATCTTTGGGTGCCTGATTTTTAAAGCTATGGTTGTAATATGTTTGCTTACTCATCCTGAAGAAAAGGTCTCTGGGAAATAGCTGCTATGTTTTTTCACCCAGTTGCTGCTTTTTAAGCGAAAACATCGTGTTGGAAAATCTGTTACCTGGTAGAATTTTGCATCAAATTACTGTGCTTGGTCATCTGATCTGAATGTAAGCAAGAGGTAATGCTGCAAGTTTAGTCTAAATAAATATTTTATTTTGAGTAAATTCACTGTTTGTAAATATTTTTAATAATCTGTGAGGTAGGCCTAATATTATAGCTCAGAACTGTGTGTTTAATTATTGACTTACATAAGAACATAAGAACAGCCATACTGGGTCAGACCAAAGGTCCACCTAGCCCAGTAGCCTGTCTGCCGACAGTGGCAAGCACCAAGTGCCCCAGAGAGGGTGGACCGAAGACAATGATCAAGCGATTCGTCTCCTGCCTTTTATGGACCTAACCTCCATGAAATTATCTAGCTTCTCTTTAAACTCTGTTATAGTCCTAGCCTTCACAGCCTCCTCTGGCAAGGAGTTCCATAGGTTGACTACATGCTGTGTGAAGAAGAACTTTCTTTTATTAGTTTTAAACCTGCTACCCATTAATTTCATTTGGTGTCCTCTAGTTCTTCTATTATGGGAACTAATAAATAACTTTTCTTTATCCACCCTCTCCACACCACTCATGATTTTATAGACCTCTATCATATCCCCCCTCAGTCTTCTCTTTTCTAAACTGAAAAGTCCCAGTCGCTTTAACCTCTCCTCATATGGGACCCGTTCCAAACCCCTAATCATTTTAGTTGCCCTTTTCTGAACCCTTTCCAAGGCCAAAATACCTTTTTTGAGGTGAGGAGACCACATCTGTACACAGTATTCAAGATGTGGGCGTACCATAGTTTTATACAGGGCCAGTAAGATATTCTGTGTCTTATTTTCTGTCCCTTTCTTAATAATTCCTAGCATCCTATTTGCCTTTTTGACTGCCGCTGCACACTGTGTGGAAGTTTTCAGAGAACTATCCACAATAACTCCAAGATCTCTTTCCTGATTTGTTGTAGCCAAATTAGCCCCCATCATACTGTACGTATAGTTTGGGTTATTTTTCCCGATGTGCATTACTTTACATTTATCCACATTAAATTTCATTTGTCATTTTGTTGCCCAATCACTCAGTTTGACGAGATCTTTTTGGAGACCCTCACAGTCTGCTTCTGTCTTGACTATCCTAAACAGTTTGGTATCATCCGCAGACTTTACCACATCACTGCTTAGCCCTTTCTCCAGATCATTTATGAATAAGTTGAAAAGGATTGGTCCCAGGACTGACCCTTGGGGTATCACTAGTTAACCCTCTCCATTCTGAAAATTTACCATTTATTCCTACCCTTTGCTTCCTGTCTTTTAACCAGTTCTGGATCCAAGAAAGGACTTTCCCTCTTATCCCATGGCAATGTAATTTACACAAGAGCCTTTGATGCGGGACCTTGTCAAAGGCTTTCTGAATATCTTAAGTATACTATATGTACTGGATCCCCTTGTCCGCATGTTTGTTAACCCTTTCAAAGAACTCTAATAGATTAGTAAGACATGATTTCCCTTTACAGAAACCATGCTGACTTTTGTCCAACAAATTATGTTCTTCTACATGCCTCACAATTTTATTCTTTACTATTGTTTCGACTAATTTGCCCGGTACTGAAGTTAGACTTACCAGTCTGTAATTGCCAGGATTGCTTCTAGAGCCCTTTTTAAATATTGGTGTCACATTGGCTACTTTCCAGTCATTAGTTCGGAAGCCGATTTAAAGGATAGGTTACAAACCACAGATAATAGTTGAGAAAAAATTTCCCATTTGAGTTCTTTTAGAACCCTTGGATGAATGCCATCTGGTCCTGGATGTTCTTAGAAAGAGTTGAACCATTTTAGCTGAAACCAGAGGTGTAGCGAGCGTGGTATGCTCCTGGGGTCAAAGGCAACATTTGCACGCGCGCACACACACACACACCCCTTGCCGCTGCTGCATGGTGGGGCCCCAACCTGGTGCACAGCTGAGCCCGACCCTGGGAGGTGGGCGGAGCTTGTACCGCATCTTTCTCCACCCCTGCCAGTTTGGGGCTGGGCCTCTGCACACACTAACCCACTGGCGGAGACGGAGGAGGGTCGGTCTGGGGGTGGAGAGAAGTGGAGGAGGCTCCAGCCAGCAGCGGCGGGCAGAGGAGGAGCAGACAAGTCAAAGGATGACAAAAGGAGTGGACGGTGACTAAATTGACACCCCCCTAGCATGGCACCCTCCCCATCCCCCTTTGCTACACCACTGGCTGAAACTTTGCAAAATAACTCAGTTTATTAGTTTGGCAAAGTTATAAGCTATTGAAAACAGCATCTTATAATGGGAAGAGGCAAGCAATCTTAATAGGCAATACTACTAATTCTATCAATAATGGTGTTGCTCTTGTGAGCTTATCTGACCTTTTACCATAATTTTTATATTTGATTTTCTTAACTATTTTGTATAGTTTGGGTTGATACAAGGTGTTATGACACCAACTACTAATAACTATAATTGTGTTCCATATAAATGCTTATTACACAGTAATAAAATGAGCACCCATTTTAATAAGTGATTATAGTTCATGTACAATTTAGTACCATGGAGTTTAATTACACACTCATTTTAAATTGGTTCATTTAATAAAATACAGTCTCACTACTTAAGGATGCTGAGCGCCAGAGTAAAATCCATCATTTAACTTGCGGCTGCTTGTGCAAAGTAAGCAGTGTTACGAAACCACTTTCAGCCTTTTCTGAAGATGATTGTTTTTAGAATTAGCCATGAAGATCTCAGTTCATTTTAGTGTAATTGTCAAGGCTGATAGACACAAAATTGAACCTGCTTCCTTACTCATCCATTTGCTAAGTCAGTGCAGCATTTTGTGAGTACTTTTGTCAACAAATGCCTCAGACCTCTATGCAGCAAAACACTTAATGTGTTTAACACCTATGGAATTGAATTGGATTTAAGCACTCTTTAATCTCATGCATAAATGCTTTGTTGCTTTGTACCTTTGATCGGTTGTTCCTTTTAACAAGAAAGGATCACATAAAATTGAATATTGCCTAAGTGTAAGCAGGTGTTTCACTTCAGACCCATGAGTAGTTAGATATACTTCTGATGAAAGCACCTCTATTTCATATAAGGGATGGATTGGACCTTGGTCAGTCCACCTCAGATTTCTGAAAATGAAACTAGTCAGAGGGCTTCCTACATAATTAAATAAAATAAGTCCCACAGCTTCAGCATGTCAGTTTGTACAAGCTCAGAGCACTGGATCAGGAGGAGAAATTTAGAACGATATCTTTGGCTGGCACCTGAAGACCACACCTACTGGTCAGCACCAAGATATATCACAAATACAGGCCTTGCTGTCTCTTTCTTTGAAGTTCCCTTGGGCAGTGAGTTGTGATTCCAGAAGTCTACTGCTTCAATGCCACCTTAAACTGAAGTTCCTAACTTCTTGAGAGACCATTCATTGTGACCATTCAGATTGAACTGGAGAATTTGTGTGTACACTGGTTTAAAATCACTTTTCAACATGTTTCTCTCTACATAGATGATTGTATTATTCAAAGATGAACATTTCTTAAGTTATAAAACTATGTAACTACCTTTCATGTACATTGCAGATTCCTTCTGCAATTCTGAATCCTGACCTTGCGAGAACAAACATATACATATTAGGGATGTAAGCGACTAGCCAACTATGTGATAAGCATATGTTTATTGGATAGTTGACTTGACTAGTCTTTTTCCTCCCTCCCTTGCTGCCTGTGTCAGAGAGAGGCAGCAAGGGGGGGAAGCAGGAGCTGGTGCTGGGGGAGCTGGCTTAAATGCCAGTTCCCCCAGCACCGTCTCCATGGAGGAGGCAGGGGGGCGCAGTGGGGAAGTGGCGGCACTTCCACCTTTGAAAAAAGTGGGGCTCTTGCTACATTTCAAAAGCAGAAGTGCTGCGGGAGCAGGGGGCAAGCGGGGGCCAGCCCGAAGGCTGCAGCAGAAATGGACTACTTCTCCAGTCTTCCTGAGTCATGGTGGGGACACAGAACCTGCCCCTCCAAAAGTGGTCCATTTTCATTCCTGCTCATGCCCGAAGTTCTGGCATATACTAAATAGGCAACCAAGGTATCCGGGTCCAACTACTTTCATAGAAAGCTTTTGTCTATTGGAGTTCTTGGGGTCCCAGCAAATCTTAAGCTTGTAAAGAATGCTCTAAATAGCTTCGTAAAAAAGTACCTCTATGCTTTGTATTTTCCTAGTACTTCTATTCCCTCATATGATGGAGATAGAAGTTAGGCACAGGTTTCACATTTAAAAGAAGCAGCATGCTGCACCCTTCGGCTGTCTGCAGTTGTTGTCTAATGTTTCTCTTAACATAGTCCTCACTATGCCCTGAATGAGAGGATATCTGGTTTGCCTACAAAAGACCCTGAATCTTGAATACTGCCAGAAATTGGTGTCTCAGCTGTCAAACATGCCTACAAGAGTAGAGACACAGTTATATGGGCAAAATTTAGAAATAAAACAAAGAATGTTGACTTCAAAGCTAATATCCCTTCCATCAATTGTTTGTTTCTATGTCAACTGCAAGATAAAGTCTTAAGTTCTGAGGTGTCAGACAAGAATGTGCCAATATTCTTGCTTTGCCATTACGATGAGCTTTCCCATGCTACCAGCTCTCAGCCCTGACTACATCCCTCAGACCACTATCAAGAATATATGAAGGACTGAGTTGGAATGAGAGAGCACATGAGAGAGATGATAGTCTGAAGAACAAAGGACCAGGTTCACAAAATCATTTAGGCTTCTAACTTCAATTAATTTTCATAGAAAATTGCTTTGTGGATCTGGACCAAAGCCCATAATGAGGCCTAGAAATGACTTTAGATGGAGACTCACATATTCTTGCTCACAATGTATTTTATCTGTAGTAATGAAAAGAGATCAATACAGTTCTTTCCCCCCCCCCCTCAAGTGATAAGATTATGGAAATGGCATAACATTGCAGTGGTCCTTCATGTATGGTACTTTTGTGTTTAATAACCCATTAACATTGGCTATTATAACTGTATGGTCTTGCTGAACACAAAATGTAACTTAACATCTCTCATTTCTTTAAAGGTGTGATCATTTGAGTAATAACTCCGAAGTTGAAAAAAACATGAATAAGCATGAAATGTCTCATATAATTCAGAAGTCTAAGGCCAGATCTACATTAGAGCTGGAATGTTGGTTTAAAGTGACCAACTCCAGCTACATAATGTAAATAAATAATGTAGCTAGAGCTAGTATACCTTAAGCTGAGCTTGGTGCCATCTTCACAGTGGAGGCTGACTGGAGCAAATCCCGACCAGAGGCACCCTCAGCAATTGACTTAGCGGGTCTTAGCTAGATCCACTAAATCGAATGCCAGAAGCTCAATCTCCAACGCATAGGTATAGATGTGGTCTAAAGCTACCAGACATTGTTCACATAAGCAAACTGGTGTATGTTAAGATGCACACAAACATCTTCAGTGTTACAATAACTTGGCAGCCTGTGGGATATGCGATAGCTCAACATAACAGCATGAAAGGGAATATGTTGGTGGAAGCTGTTGGCTAATCAGAAGTAAGCTTTTATAGTTTGATAACCCCACAGTTGCTTAATACAGACAATACAGCTTGGCTAATAGGAGTATCTGTTCAACCTGGACAGCCAGGATGAAACACATTTCATAAATATGTATTTAACATGCATGCTATTTTATATGCAAACCTTTGGGCTTAGAAACAGAATTGGCTGAAAGAGCATTGTCATTAATTATTGTTAGTGAATGCTGCTCAGCATGAATATTCTTTCACATGCATAGAGAAAATGGATTTTGAACTTTGAAGTGCTTAGCTTTTATGTGCTATGTCTTTAGTGTATGGATTCTACAGTTTGTAAATCTTCACGTTTTCTTAGGATTTTATCCTTTCACTATAGTTCCTGCATGGTCTATAAAATGTCAGAGAATACTAGACTCTGTTATAACAGAAATTGTGTTAATTAGGATGATTTGTTTCTTTCATTGAGGTGTAGATTAAATTCTACAAAGTTTGATTGTACAAAGGATCCCAATGCCATATGAATAATGGATTTTTGATGGGAGTTATTTACACGGGAGACAAGAATTGAGTTTGGTTGACATCCTACTCACCGAGATTTTTAATCATACTATTCCTTTTGACTTCTCTTTTAATTTAACTTCTTGAAGTTACATTAGCATTGCAAATCCCATGTGAGTCTATAGGATTGCTCCAGCCTCAATAAAATGCCTCCCCCCCCACCATTTTCCCAGGGCAGATCTGAGGGCAGGACAAGAAAATCTCCTGCCCGCAGCCCTTCTTAGGGTATGCCTACACTGCCACCCTTATTCGAGCTAGGGTGGCTAATGTAGGCATTCGAACTTGCAAATGAAGCCCAGGATTTAAATATCCCGGGCTTCATTTGCATGTTCCTGGGCGCTGCCATTTTTAAATGCCCCGTAGTTCGAACAACCTGCCCACGGCTACACGCGGCACGGACTAGGTAGTTCGAATTAAAGCTCCTAATTCGAACTACCGTTATTCCTCCTGCAGCGGCGGTCAAAAAGGCAAATAGGATGCTAGGAATTATGAGGAAAGGGATAGAAAATAAGACCCAGAATATCTTACTGCCTCTGTATAAAACTATGGTACGCCCACATCTTGAATACTGTGTACAGATGTGGTCTCCTCACCTCAAAAAAGATATTTTGGCCTTGGAAAGGGTTCAGAAAAGGGCAACTAAAATGATTAGGGGTTTGGAACAGGTCCCATATGAGGAGAGGTTAAAGCGACTAGGACTTTTCAGTTTAGAAAAGAGGAGACTGGGGGGGGATATGATAGAGGTCTATAAAATCATGAGTGGTGTGGAGAGGGCCGATGAAGAAAAGTTATTTATTAGTTCCCTAAATAGAAGAACTGGAGGACACCAAATGAAATTAATGGGGAGCAGGTTTAAAACTAAGAAAAGAAATTTCTTCTTCACACAGCGTATAGTCAACCTATGGAACTCCTTGCCAGAGGAGGCTGTGAAGGCTAGGACTATAATAGAGTTTAAAGAGAAGCTAGATAATTTCATGAAGGTTAGGTCCATAAAAGGCTATTAGCCAGGGGATAAAATGGTGTCCTTGGCCTCTGTTTGTCAGAGGCTGGAGAGGGATGGCAGGAGACAAATCGCTTGATCATTGTTTTCAGTCCACCCTCTCTAGGGGCACCTGGTGCTGGCCACTATCGGTAGACAGGATACTGGGCTAGACGGACCTTTGGTCTGACCCAGTACAGCCATTCTTATGTTCTTATGTTCTTACGTGACTTTTTTGGTCTCCCACAGGATTGGCTCTCGCCTTTCATTGCTCTCCTTACTGATGACCATACCTTGCCAGGCCATGCTCTTCTGGCCAGCTAACCCAAAATCCAGGTGGTTAAAATTAAGAAATACATGGTTCTGAGACCTCATCTTGGAAATGGAAGAGGGGAAATAGACTGTCCAGTTGCATTAAAGTATCTTCTTACTTGGCTTGCCAGTGAAACAAAAGATAATGCTTTTCTCTTCACTGCCTGAATCTCATCTGTTTATTGACTGTTTGGCATGGACAGAAGTTAGCTATCCATTACAGACTACATTGTATTTATTTGTCACCTTTACTATATATTTTAGAAATGTCTTTCTGCCCATCTATGTCTGTTTAAGAACTCCTCCTAAATGGTAAGAGTTAGGACCACCAAATTTGGTATGCAGCTACCCACTATATATTTCAGAGAGTTTGTCTGTTTTAGGGACATTAAAATGCATGTACTTGGCTAACTGTGTAACTGGTGAAAATATCAGCTCCTCCCCCGCCCCCCGGCTCCCCTGTGCTCCCCGGCGCAGCGTTTCAAAATGGCGCCCAAGATGGCGGCCTTTGAGGGGAGCCTGATATGGCCAAAAAGCCTAAGCTTGCTTGCTACTTAAAGGGGCATCCTCCTTTTTTTGTTTTGTTTTTTGTTTTTTGTTTTTTTGTTTGACAATTCTGGTGTGGCTCTTCACATTTTTTCCGCCGCTATTTCAGCTCTCTTTGTTAAATAGTTTGGCCACCCCTGGACTAATAGAATGGAATTACTTAATGCATGAATCAGAGCAGACACACTCTCCTTTCAATATATATTATTTTTTAATATCTAATCTCTCTCACATATATTTGCATATAATACGTAGCAATAAATTACACCTACATGTGTACCAGGAGCAGAAATAAACATAACCTGTCCCTGTCACACATGTGCACGTACGTATAAAAACCCTACATTATGTGCTCAATCGTAATGTATCAGATCGCACACATATAGACACTCAGTAATCTTGTTGGCTAGAGTCTGGAAGGTTGATCCATTCGAGAATTTTTGAAGTGGCCCCGGGCTGCACAGGAAGGGGCAGGGCATCGAGAGGAAGGGGGGTGGCCAAGATATTTCCAGATTCCCCACCCCCTGACAATGATTGGTCTGGGGGTGAGGGAGCGTCTTTGCCCTCAGCCCATGATCCCCCAAAGAGCCCATGCCCCTGGCATGGAAGGAGACTTCCCTTGCTCCCCTGTCCCTAGGCCAGTTAACACATGGGGGGGGGGGGAGCGTGCAAAGCCTACTCTGCTCTCCCCCCTGCCCTGTGAACAGCATACGGTGCTTCAAAGCGCCACGTGCTCCTGGCAGGGCGGGAGGAGGCTTTATGCCTTATTTGGCCTGGGGGCAAGGGGAGCACAAGAAGCCACCTCCTGTCCTGCTAGGAGCACGCTGTGCTTTGAAGAGCCACGTGATGCTTGCAGGGCGGGGGCAGAGCGGAGAAGGCTTTGCATGCTCCCTAGCCCCCAGGCTTTAATTGGTCTGGGGGCAGGGGAGCAACAGGGCCTCCACGGGCTGGATCCTCCTGCTTGGCAGGCCGGATCCAGCCTACAGAGGCCCTTTTGCCCACCCCTGATTTAGATACATGTTTCTAAAGAATGATGTAGCTGGAAGTGACAGGTTGCTACAGACAGATTTCTTAAAGGTCTTGGTATGTGTCTGGATCCCCCATGTCTTCCAAAAAAACCAAAACACTTGCCCCCTACTGGATGAGGTAGGGCATTTAAACTAGTACTTACATGCCTTGGAAATGTATGTGAGCATTAAGAAATGAGCATTAGCTGTAACTGAGAGGTTCAGAAATGTCAACTCCTCTTACCTTAATTTGTTCATAAACAGGGCCAGGAGCATTAGGTAATGGGTTTTACTGTAACCAGATAATTAATATTCATTGGATAGACTTGTTTTCCTCATTATTTATGGATGGCAGTTGTAAAGCTAGGTAGCCCGGGTCTTTTATGTAAGGCTCCTGTCATTTAGTGTGTGTGTGTGTGTTTCCAGTTGTAGACCTATATTGGTGTGTGGCTGAGAGAATGTGAAATTATACTTCCAAAGTGGTTTTAAATAGTCTTTGAAAACCAGGCTCTATACACTGAGGTTTTATTTTACACCAGAGGCTATGACACTTGGAAAGGATTGGAAGAGGGGGCACAAGGGGAAGAAGAAGAAGTTGGGGGCTATCCTCCCCAGGCGGCCAGGTCACTAGCTTTCCATTGGTACATTGCACTGTATTTTTCTGTAACATCTCCTATTGGCATAACATTTGCAGTAATCGTAGGGTTTATTGGCATAAGTCACCCACTCATGTCAAGTCGCCTTAAGACAGTAATCAAATGTGGCTAAACTGAAATTTTACAGGCCCTAGCCTGCAGTCCAGGAGTTATGGCTTTACATTTGATATATGTAATACGTATTTGTTGTTCTTATTTCATTGTCCTAATTATACCCCTAGGATATGTCTAGACTACATGCCTCTGCCAACGGAGGTAAGTAAATTAGACATACCAACATAGTTCAATGAAGCGGGGATTTTAATATCCCCCATTAGAATAAAAATGGCCGCCGCGTTGTACCGGCTCAGCTGTTAGTCAGCACAAACCGGCAGTCAAGACGGGGATCGGTCAACAAGGAAAGCCTTTGCCGACCGATCCCTTATGCCTCATGAAACGAGGTTTACAGGATCTGTCGGCAAAGGCTTTCCTCGTCGACCGATCCCCGTCTTGACAGCCAGTTTGTGCCGACAAACAGCTGAGCCGGCAGAAGGCAGCGGCCATTTTTATTCTAATGAAGCAGGGGATATTAAAATCCCCACTTCATTGACTATGTCGGTATGTCTAATTTACATGCCTCCGTCGGCAGAGGTATGTAGTCTAGACATACCCCTAGGCTGTGTTTACACTGCACCCCTCTTCCGGAAAAGGGATGCAGATTAGACAAGTCGGAATTGCAAATGCAGCGGGGGATTTAAATATCCCCTTATTCCTCTTAAATATTCCTCTTAAAATCAGGAATAAGGGACCTTTCAGAAAAGGCTTTATTTTCCGAAAGATCCCGTCTAGACTGGCGCTTTTCTCCGGCAAAGCCCTGAGCCGGAAAAAAGCGGCAGCCATCTTCATGCAAATGCAGCGGGGGATATTTAAATCCCTCGCTGCATTTGCAATTCCGACTTGTCTAATCTGCATCCCTTTTCCGGAAAAGGGATGCAGTGTAGACACAGCCTGTGTCTACACTGGGCCACTTATTCCGGAAAATCAGCCGCTTTTCTGGAATAAGCTGCGAGCTGTCTACACTGGCCCTTGAATTTCCGGAAAAGCAACGATGCTCTACTGTACAAAATCAGCTGCTATTCCGGAAAAACTATTCTGCTCCCGCTCGGGTATAAGTCCTTATTCCGGAACACTGTTCCGGAAAAGGGCCAGTGTAGACAGCCCAGTAGTCTTTTCCAGAAAAGCGCGTCTACATTGGCCACAGACGCTTTTCTGGAAAAAGGGCTTTTCCGGAAAAGCAGCCTGCCAATGTAGACACTCCTTTTCCGGAAAAACTGAAAACGTTTTAAGCAGTTCCGGAATTTCATGCCAGTGTAGACACAGCCCATGTGTCCATCTTCATTTCACCAGTCTGTCCACATCAATTGCAGAGTTTCACACCCTGCCCCAGGTACAATCAACATTGTAGCTCGCAAGGCAAGGATCCCTCTATCCCACTGCCACACATAGTACAACACACAATACTTGATGTTGTTTCCTGTTATTAGATGTAGAGCAGTGAGCTATGAGTGTATTTTCTATCTTAATTCCATACTACTTTGCTTTTGGGTGAGTTAACCTCTGAGTCCCCATATAAAAAGAAAAGAACCTCACTCTACATTTTATTGTAAAGATAACATAGTAAAATACATATACTTGTGTGTATGTATTGTACACCTGGAGCCTTGCACCTGTACACATAACATTTAAACAGTGGTATAATATTATTATACAATGCTTTATAACTAAACAAATGCTTTATAACTAAACAAATACAATGCTTCACTAACTAAACAAAATGCAATACATTATTAACTCTGACTGGGTAAACAGGTCAGAGTTTTGGCTTTTGGCTCTGGGTATCTAATCATCCCTAGTCTAATCCAAAATGAAATCCTATTTTAAATGTTTGGAAATGAATTTTTTCCCCTCATTCCCTAGTCACCAATTTTCCATAGGTACAAAACAGCCAGGGTCTGATTGTGATCTTAGTGGCACAGATTTTACACTCCATTGACTTCAGAGGAGATACTTCTTATTTGTAATGATTTAAGTGAGCAGAGAAACAACCCCTCACTGTCTTACACAATTCAACTTAACTGGTTCTCTGCTCAGGATTTATCAGAACTGTTGTCAGTCAGTCAGCTGTGAGATATGTTGACAACACAGTGTGAGAAGGTTTGGACTGTGTCTATTTGTATGGTCCCATGGTGATTGATTCCTTCCTTCTAAGACTATGAAAAATTAATACAGGTGTAAACACACATATAACTAAAAAGAACAAATCAGGTACCCATTGTAACATAAGCATTTTTCAGGCTTGTATTAGTTTCAGTAGTAAGGATGATAGGACAAGAAGCAATGGGCTTAACTTATAGCAAGGGAGGTTTAGGTTGGGCATTAGGAAAAACTTCCTAACTGTCAGGGTGGTTAAACACTGGAATAAATTGCCTAGGGAGGTTGTGGAATCTCCATCACTGGAGACATGTTTATTTAAATCCGCGGGGGATATTTAAATCCCCCGCGGATTTCCCTATCCTGACTTACCTGATTTGCATGGCTTTTCCGGAAATTGTGGCCAGTGTAGACGTAGCCTATGTGTGTGTGTTTGGCTGCATCAGGATTATTTATAGATAATCTTATAACCCCACCCTAGAGTTATTTTACCATTTTGGGGGGAGAAAATGAAAATATTTATATTTTATTGGGTGAATATAGTAGATTATTCCAGTAGAGACAGGAATAAAGAAGAAAAAACTTGAGAACATATTTTCGGATGTACTGTCAACAGGGTCGGCACAATGCCTATGGCCAATAGTGTAGGTAGAAACTTTGGTGGCTCCTCTGCACTGGGACATTTGTTTTAGAGAGATCTACATCGCTATACACGCATTCAAAAGACTTATGTTAATACAACATTAAGGTTATAAAATCATATGTTCAAAATCCTATAAATGAAAGTGTTATGGTTCTGATAGTAAAGTTAACTTGGCCACATTGCACATTTAACAACATATACAAATGGTATGTTGGGCTTCCATCCACACTGATGCATCTCAACAGACACCACTACCTGGGTGCTGTGGTCTTGGCTGTTTAGCACACAAAACAGCTGCTGTTTGGAGCACGGGCCTGTTTTTCAAGTGTTGGCATACTGAGGGCTATCTATAGTTCTGCTGCCTCAGGATATATCTACACTGTGGAAATATTCCTCGTCTTTGGAACAAGCCCATTATTTCGAAATAGAACAGGCTCGTTATTCTGACGACCCTGTAAATCTCATTCCACGAGGATTAAGGGATGTTTCAGAATAGCAGTTTATTTCGTAATTTGGCACTATTCCAAAATTAACTCAAAATAAAGTACACAATTTGTGTAGCTTAAATTGTGTAGCTTATTTTGAGCTAAGGGTACAGTGTAGACACACCCCCAGTGTATCAAGGTACCAGCATCAGGAAGTATTTCATACACTGTTGCTCCTTTTCTTGCTCAAGTTGTAGAAGAGGGGGGCAGAACAGTAGAAGTCTTGCAGCTGAATTGCTTCAGGAGTAAAGGCAGCAGCTCTGTTCCAGAGCCACTTTCTCCCTTCAGGAAACTTGCTGTGATTTGGAAAAGGAGAATTTCAGTTGGAGAGATCTGACTCCCTACCACATTTTCAGCTTTTCAATAATGATACACATTGTCGGATTTTAAGGTGCTACAGGACTACTTGTTATTTTTTAAGTTACCAACTAACACAGTTACCCCCCTGACGTGTATTAATGTTGGTGATGCATGTTAATGTCTGAATGTAAGAGGAGAATAGGATGGCACGGTATTGACTGGGAACGTTGGGAGAAAGAGAGAGAAAATGTTGTAGAAAGGGTGATAATAGAAAACACCAACAACAGGGCTATAAAGGGCCAGTTGAGGGCCATGGGTCATGTATGAGGTGGCAAAATCAGTTTTGAGGCAGGACATGGGGAAAGTGCTGTTGTGGAGATGGTCTAGTATGAGGAATAGAGCTGTATATAGCAGATTTCAAATCCTCCACTCTGATAGCTATCCGTGTTGGTAGCTGTCAGCATTGACGTAGACTAGAGCTGGTCAGGAAATTACTTTTTCTAAGAAACATGTTTACTAAAAGGAATTTATTTCTTCCCCACATTTGTTGAATTTTGTTTAATCTTTCGGATTTTTGTTAAAAAACCCAAACAAATCTCCCGCCCCCCCAAACTCCCAGCAACTCCAAAATCCAAAACTGATATTTTTTTCTGTTTTTTTTTCTTTAAGAAACAAAAACTGCTTGGAGGTGCTAAAAAGAAAAAAAATGTTATTCTGGTTTTTAGTTTTTCAGTTTAAATTCCATTTTTTAACAACTGTATTTTCAAGTAAAATTTATATCTTTTGTTAGCAGAATGTTTTCCACAAAATAATGTTTTGTTGAAAACTTGACAGCTGTAGCGACAGTGGAGAAATATAATCAAACAAACAAACTTTTTAAAAAGCCATCCCCATAAGCATTAAAAGTCAGAAACCTCACTACTTAACTCCTCACTCCAACTGACAGCCAGGAGTTTGCTTTTGCTACATCACCTCATCTTCAGCCGCCATCTATAAATAGCATTGCCATTCTTTTGATTTTATCACCACTAATGGGCTTTTTGGGCTTCTGCTGGAGCCAGTCTGGGGATGACAAGAGTAATTCCAGCCTTCACAGATCTTTTAGCTCTTGCCAGACACTTTTCTGGCTCTTCCACACTTTTCTTCTGGCTGCTTTTCCCTCTTCTCTGCCACCTAGGGCCGAGCACCCAATTAGAATGCTGGATTATCTGTAACTTGAAGTCTTTAAATCAAGATTTGAGGACCTCAGTAACTCAGCTAGAAGTTATGGGCCTATTATACGAATGGGTAGCAGAGGTTGTGTGGCCTGTAATCTGGGGGAAGGCAGACCAGATGCTGCTGCTGATCTTTTCTGGCCTGAAAGCCTATGAGTCTGAGGGCTACTTCAGGAGACACATAGAGCTCTCTTCCCCATAGCAGCCAACAGAAGTTTTAGGGTAGAGGGAGCAGCTAACATTGTACTTACAGGACAGAAGTGAAGCTAATTCCCTTCATGCCTGGAAGAGGGGGACAAAGAACAGCTGGAACTGCTTCCCCTCCAGCCGCTACCCCACTGCCAGGTCTGTGATGGGGATGGCAATTTGTGAAGAGCCTCTGGAGCTGCTCCTCACAAACCCCAGAATGAAGACCCTTAACAGCAGTAGGAGAAACACAGATGTGTGGGTGTGTTCTAGCTCTCTCTATAAAAGGTAGCCATGACACCACCCACAAATGTAATTTACTGACAAAGTTTGATATTGTGTGTGTTCTTTTCTATTATCTCACCAAAACAACATAGACTGCAGACATGACAGTAAGGGTACATCTAAACTACATCCCTTTTTTGATAAAAGGATGTAAGTTAGATGTATCGAAATTGTAAATGAAGCCGGGATTTGAATTTCCCATGCTTCATTTACATAATGGCGGCTGCGGCTTTTTTTTCGAAAAGCCACTTTTTGAAAAAACCCCGAGGTCAAGACGGGAATCGTTTGACAGAACTGCCCCATTTTGAAAAATCCTGTAACCCTTAACTTCTTAACAGTATGACAAGTTATTTCCACTTAGCAAATAATTCCCTCTTTTAATCAGCCAACTCATCAACAATTAACTGAAACCTTACACATTAATCTTCAACACAACACCAGTGCAACATTCTGAACAACTTGAAACCACACATTTCTAAACATAATACTCATTTGGAGTCAAAGGTTGCAAATTTTGTGCATTGGTAATGAGAGAAGGGCTGTATGTGCGAGAGATGGCAGGTAATATGGAGAAGACAAAACAATGATGGTGGAGAATGTTAGTGATTTCTGGCTTTTATATGTTTGTGGTGTTGGTATGCTTTATGCACTTAAGCAAGCTTAATACATTTTTGTGTTGACTGCATTTGTTATACATATGGAGCAATGTGCTCTCCCTCATATTTGTGAGTGTATGTGCACATTGCTGCTTGATGAATGTCAAAATGATGTATTTTCAATTATAGTTAATCTCTCCCACAGTTCATGAGCTATTCAGAAAAATCTTTTTGTTAGCTACTTTGTACATTTCCTAATGATGTTTTGCTGGAAATTATACAAAACTTATCAGCCTTTTGATGATTTTGCGAACTGTTTATATAATTTCCATGTTTTCTTTTAATGCTCTTATTACATGTACAGTAGTGCAGCACTTGCCTCAAAGGCTCACCATAAACGATGCAAAGGAAGGTATATTATATATATATTACAATGTACTACAGCCGCTCCCCGACTTACGGCCACCTCCACTTACAACCATCCGCATTTACGACCAAAGTGGTCGTAAATGCGGATCCGAGTTACGAATGGCGATCCGCGCTTACAAACAGTGCAGTTGCCATGTAACTTCTATGGGGGCTGAGTTACAAACAGTTCGAGTTACGGACCAAGTCTTGGTCCGTAACTCGTTCGTAACTCGGAGAGCGGCTGTATATGGCCCCCAATCATGGAACTATTTACGCATGAAGGGAACTTTACAAATATGAGTAGTCCCCGAGTTCAATATGGCTGTTTATATATATAGTTGGAGAATTGGGGTGCTAGACAAGGGCTCAAATTACAATATAGATAAAACAGAAGACCTAGTTACAGCATGGTTAAAGATTTGTAGTAAAGAAATCTAATCATATTCTTATCATTGGTCTAAAGTGTGTTTAAATATCATTTAAATTCAATGCACATGCAGTAAGTGTGATTTGGAAAAACTCATTGGAATCACAATGCACCTTTGTTAAATAAGGTGTATTTTAGACCATCTTAAACTTTCCAAAACAACAAATAGTCTAGTAGCACCTTAAAGACTAATAAAACATGAAGACGGTATCATGAGCTTTCATAGGCACAAGATGTGGGTTGCTCCCATGAAAGCTCATGATACAGCTAAGTATTTTGTTAGTCTTTAAGATGCTACTAGACTATTCGTTGTTTTCTAAATTTTTCTTTTTACAGCCTAACTCAGCTACCCCTCTGAAGCTTTTAAACTTTCCAGTTATTTTGTAGGTAGCGCTGTTTATAATATTTTGATAGATTATTTTAAACGTTTTCAATCATAGGGAAATATTTCTTTTGCTATTTTCCCATTTTAACAGCTAAGGAATTTTTAATTGTAATTATAAAAATCAGTGTCTATTGTAGATGAAGACTAAAACAGCATCCTGGAAGGTGAAAGTTTCTAAAAGTTATGTAACCGCTGAAAACAGGTTAGAATGGAAACTCTCCACTATGGTGGTCACTAATCCTACAACACCTAATGTACACACACAAAGCATTCTCCCTTGTTGTGCATATGCTGTGTGTTCAGAAGTAAATATGTAAATCTAGTGTAAATAGCGACGAGGAGTCCTGTGGCACCTTATAGACTAACTGAAGTGTAGGAGCATAAGCTTTCGTGGGCAAAGACCCACTTCGTCAGATGCATGCTCCTACACTTCAGTTAGTCTATAAGGTGCCACAGGACTCCTCCTCGCTTTTGCGGATTCAGACTAACACGGCTACCCCTCTGATACTAGTGTAAATAAGCACCCACAGGTGCCTATGGCTTAACTCGCCATTCTTTCTGGGTGCTTCAGATTTGAGTGTGCAAGGTGAGACAGGTGGGGGCTAATTTTTTAGAGGGGTTGATCATTCACAGCTCCTCAGCACCTTTGCAAATCCGGTCCCTCGGGAGGGAGGTCTCAAGTTGGACACCTGCAGCTGGTGGCCATTTGAATATTTTACCCACCATCTCTTCCTGATTGTAGCATCCCCCTCAATGCCCGGTGTGTAACACGAGCACTGTGCCACGGTCGCAGCGGAGGGAGGCTGGGAGCGCAGCCACAGTCTGTCTGTCGAGTAGCCAGTAAGGGGCGCTGGGCCGCAGGTTTGCTTTGCAGAGGGAGCCGGCTGCAGATCACCTGCAGCAGCGGGGGAGCCGAGCAGCTCCGCCCCGCCCCCCTCCTACCCCCCAGCCCAGTGAATCACATCGCTCCTCTTCCAGGCACTGGCACGGAGGAGATTGGGCAGCGCCGTCAAGCTGCTGCAGCGAGCGAGCGAGCGACAGAGACCGGCACAGCGGGGCTGAGGCTGCGAGCCACGGGGCGCTCCCATTTCCCCCAGCCCGGCGCGGGGCCGCGCGCGAGCCTCTCCCTGAGCTTGCAGCCCCACGGGGGGCGCCTGCCACCGCCCCGGGCACCGCTGCGGGGCCAGAGGGGGAGCCATGGCCGAAGGGGGCGAGGGCGAGGACGAGATACAGTTCCTGCGGACTGTAAGCACCGCGCGCTCCTCTCCCTCCTCCCGCGGGGCCGGGGCTGCTTGGGGGCAGGAGCAGAGCTGTGTGGGGCGGGGGGAGCGTGCGCCTTGCACTAGCTCCAGGGGACCCCTGAGCCGTGCCGAGACATGGTGTCTGTGTGTGGGAGGGGGGGGGGGGGGTGCCTGGCGCGCGTGGGAAGGGCGGGGGAGTCTCTGGTGTGCCCGGGGGCGGGGAACGCCGGGGGGAGCTTGTGCCCTGTAGGCGTCTGAAGCGCGGGGTGGGCAACCCGCCGACGGGAGCGTGTGGCCGTGGTGATGGGGAAGCCCCCTGTCCCCGGCGGGAGTTGAGGGAGGGGGCTGGGAGAGCCTTGCCAGGAATTCCCCCTTTAGCCGCTCGCCAGCTCTCCCAGGCGCGCACACGCGCCGCGGCACAAAATCATAACGCCCCCTCCCCGCGCATCCAGGTGTGTGTGTGGGGGGGGGGGGGGGCGCTGAGGGCTAGCGCCGGGCAGCCGCTGCGCGGGGTCCATGGGGCTGGGAAGGAGAGAAGCGTTGGGGTCGGGCTGGGTGGCTGGCTGCTCCTGGCACGGTGCCTGCGTGGGAGTGCAAAGCCAAGGAGCAGCAATGGCTCTCGGTTGTGCGTTAGCAATGCAGTGACAATTAAAAGTAATGTGTGCGGCGGCTTTGGGTCGGCTGGGGTTACTCCACCATTGACCCGGGGGCAGGGCAATCTATTGCGAGGCGGACAGTCGGAGAACGAGCGGTACCAGGCAAGGCAGCATCACATGCTCGACAGTCACACAAGGAAAAAAACGGGTCTTTCGGAGATCCCCTTCCACCCTCTGATTTGGGCTGTACACTGCAGCTACTAACCCAGCAGCAATGCTTAGCCTCAAAGCTGCAATTGAAGTGCCTATTGCAAAAACAACATGAAAACCTAATAAAACAAGAATATCTCCTGTTCTCTCTCCCCCACCCCCAGAACCTCACAACTGTAGGCATTATGGCTGAAAATGAATTAGTACTTACATCCTTTTACAAACATCTTTTTTTATTTCCTCTGCTTTTTCAATGCAGAACATTTTGAAGTGCCAAAGCTTTTCTCCTCTCAGTTTGGCTCTGTATTAAGAGTGCCAATTATGCTCATTTTGAACTATTTCTAGTCAGTTACTGCCTTTATTTGCTTGACGCAAGTGTTGTTTTTACACACGGTTCTAGCAAGTTTTGCAAAAAGGTATTTTTGAATATTGCTATATACACAACTAGGTAGTTTTGAGAGCAATGTAGACTTTGGAGATGTGTAGACATTGAAACTGTATGGTGTAGCTTTAACTTCATTCTTCATTTTATTTAGAACAACCATATTTTGAAAACATTTTTATTTGTGACAAGTAATGAGAAAAAGGTGCGTAAAAAGGAGAAAAGCGTCATCTAGCTGGTATAAGGCAGAGCACATTTGTACTGTTTTGCAGCATTGTGTAAGACGGTTTAGAGATTTCTTTTATTGCATTGTTCGCTTTAAACTGGATTGCTGAAACAAATAATCTACTTTCAATATTTTTGAATCCATCAAAAGATCCAGTCCTGCCGAGAGTATAATTGTTAAGCAATGTTAAAAAAGGGAATATAAACTGTCAATTTTTTTCTTGTTAGTATTATGGCACATGTACTGCGGTCCTGGCAAATAGATTTTTATTGTGCATTTCTGCAGTCTCAGAAAGAAGATATGGCTTCACAATTTGTCTGTTGTTTCCTAGTGCTAAAATTAGTGCAAATATTTTGGTTGAGTTGTGCACTTACAGGTTTACTGAAGATTTAAATGTTAAGTTTAGCTCATGGAGATGGTGTTATCTGAAATGCTTAAAGGGGAAACTGAAGCAATGTGCATGTAATGTCATTCCATGTACATATAGGGTAATGTTAAAAACTACAGACTCTAACAGCAGCAGCTCATTATGTAAAAGACCACTTCTGATAAGGTGTGTCCTGCTGGTAATCAAGATCTCGCAATGCCAGCCTGGGATTATCCTTTAAAAATCCTTAGAATGTTGGTCTGTAATAAAATGACCTTGAAGAAGGTGGCAAATTGGAGTAGTGGAAAGTTTTTGTTGAAGGGATTTAGACATATAGGAAAAAAAGGGCTGTAGACACTTTATTTCTTTCTGAAATTTTGAATTTCCAGTCTTAAATTGTTTCTATATGGTGACTTGTCTTAAGCCTCCATCTACCCTTCCTCTCCCCTATACACCTGTGCTGGGAACATTACTCTGAGAAGAGATGGAAAATTTGTTTTCCAAACATTAAACAACTTTCACACAAATGTTGTCTTAGTTAATTGTTTGAAATTCAGGACTCATCTCCCCAAGCTCAATATGTCATATGTAATACTTTCTGCATGGCATTGATAAAATATTTAGTTTGTAAACTGATGATGAATGCAATTTCTGTATCTTTATTTTTAATCAATTAGTTATTGGTGGTAGAAGTGTGCATTGGTGGTTTGGTAGATAAAATGTATCATGAAGGACCTAATATGTGATGATGAGTAAGATACTTCCTATGTTCAGGTAAATTCTTGGAGAGAAAACTAAGTATATTTTTTCCATTAAAATTTGTTTGTCCCCTATATTGATCTTTATTTTTGTTTTTCCTTTCCAGTCTCTTCTACTTAGTGTAATTTCCCTGTTTTTCCTTGTTTGTTTGCTACCTTTTCGGACAAGATGGCTGCATGCATGGCTCCCTGCAAAATTGCTGCTGTTGTGGATTCTTGATTCCTTTTGAAACAAATCTGATACATCCCCTTTAAAGAGAAGGGTGTAACATTTTATTTCCTTATGATGCTGGAAGAACAATGCTAACATTACTTTAGGAATCCTTGAGATTTGGACTGGAATACTGCTTTTTTTATCATTAGGTTAGTCCTCAGGGAAATGTTTAGCCCTAAGAATTTCACCCCTTGGAATGGACAGTGTTCAGACTCATGATTTTGTTTAACATTCAATTTGGTGGTAATCTTATATTTTATAAATAATTTTCTGCCAGACCCAAGGTCTCTTTTTCTGGCTGCCTTCATTAAAATTGCATGCACGTGGGTGAGAGACTTGGGGGAGGGGGCATGTTTCCTTCATGAATTTAATAGGGGGAAAGCCCCACCTCTATTAATTCTTTTTCTTTTTAAGAAACAAAGGAGCATGCATAGTACAAAATAAATATTCACATGTCAGTCTTCATATTCAAAGAATTGTCTATTCTATAGCTGATAACATTTAGATTAAATTCTGGTAAAGAATTTCATGTTTAATTTACCTGAAATTAACTCAGTTTAGACTTCAAGGGAAGAAGAACAGGAAATCTTTTCATCAATCAATCTGACTCCTTCCATAATACAGACATGAAAAAGCCGATCCTGTTGTTAGAAACCTGAACTAGAGTTGTCAGTTTTGGTTGGACTTACTTTCTGGAGGCTTTATCATATGATATAAACTTTATTAAAAGATTAATCTTTAATTCCTGGAGACTTCAGAACAATCCTGGAGGGTTGACAAATTTAGCCTGGATTCTTTTAAAACTGTCATAGGTATAACTCTGTTCCATGGGTCTTCCCTATCTATGGAACTAATCTAGTCTTAATCTTTCAAGAAGGTGGTAGGTAACAATATCCTTTGTATGGGATAAAAATGCTTTTGGGCTTTCCAGCACCATCACCTCCTGAATTGGATTTAACCTGTGATGTAAACTGAGTTGAGGGGCAATCATATGTCTAAAGTATGTGGTAATTGTGTTGTGTTATAAATGTTTCCAAGGACCCTTCGCAAAAGTGGTAGGGATGACTTGGGTGGGTTGTCAATTTCTGTAGCTTTTTCTTAAGTTTGAGCTCGGTGGTTCTTTCAGAAATTCGTACATGGGACATAGTTATAACATATGGAAATTAAACCAACAGTACTGTAATCCCTCACAACGGGCTGCAAGGCAGCTAAAGTCAAGATGCTTGTAATGAGTATGATACCTAAAAGAAAAAGGTAACAACCTAAGTAACTCTCCTGTCTCCAGATCTAATGGAGTCATCTCTCTGGAGAATGGAATCTGTGCTTTCCACTTGGTATTCCACTCTTTACTTAGCCTTTCTTTGTTTTATTGCAAGGGTAATTAGCAGTTTGTTGCTTTAAAAAAATCTGTTCCTACTCATTTCCCACCTGAATTTATAGTTCTTCAGATTAGCTCTCAATCTGCCAGTGTCAGAGTGTAACAAAGGTCTTCAAAATATGGGAGACTGATTAAAAAGTACTTCAGCAGGAAGCGTGAACTTATGCAGGACTTATGTGAACTTTTTAAGCATGAATGAAGTTTATTACCTCTCTGGTCAAAATGTAATAACTTGTTGACATAGTGACAGTGAGAGACCACTGTGGAAAGGATTCAAGTTTGAGTCTAAAAGAGTGACATGCCTAATGACATTTGAGGGAGATAACACTCTGTATTTCAAAATCACATTGGCCTCTATTCAGGAAAGCATTCTTTTCCAGGACAGCACTTAAACATGTGCTTCACTTTAAATCTCATTTAAGTTATGTGCTGAAATGCTGTCCTGAGCTGAGGTACTCCACCGTAATCACAGTGGAAATGCATGGAAAATAAACAAAATGAACAGGTGAGATCTTCATCTAAATTATTCCAGATAATAAAAAGAAAAATAAACGTATGTTGAACTTCTACCTAGTGTGGAAAGCAATCGTACTGAATTATTTTTCTATCGTGCTTTTTATAGATCAGGTAACTTCAAGTGGCTTATGATAATGAATTAGATTTTGGCAGTTGCAGTGACTATGTATAAAATCACACCCATGAAGATACCCTCAGCAAATCTTTAAAAACCAGCCTTGTGTGTTTGAGGTAGTTTTACTGAGAGTACATTGACCAGAACACTCTTGTCAATTTTTAAAAGTACCATTTATGGCTCTCAGCATGTTATTTCTGGATATTCACTTGAGACTGATGCAAAGGACCACAGGTCAACATCTCATGAAAGGGACGGCATGGTTAGCATTGCAATGTATCCATCTTCCTCCTTCCAATACTGCACTATAGGGTTAACACTGAATATGGGCTCAAATTCTGATTTTGAATAGACTACTGTATATGTAGTGTACCACTTACGCAACAAATTTATCCCTCTTTTTTTGTGAACTATATGCACAAATACTTTAATTTTTTTAATAAACTGGTTCAAGTATTTGAATACTTGATATGAACATTAGAATTTTCTTACTGGATCCATCTAGTCCACTGCCCTATTTGTCAGAGTTGCCTTTATCGGCTGCTTCAAAAAGCGGTTCAAGAAAGTTGCTTTCCATCCTTCATCAGTCGGTTAACTAATGTCCTGAGGCAGGAGGATTTCTATTCCTTTTAATATCTAAATACATTTTAAGATTGGCCATGTATGGAGTTAATTGTTAGATGAAGGTGAGGATGCTCATAGGAGTTAAAGCTGCAGGATTTAAAAGAACTCTAATTTGTAAATTCAGATTAATGCAGTTTCAGTGCTACATCAGGTTCTGAGTTTCCCTACCAAACTGCGTGATTTTACACAGTCATATCACTTTTTAAAAAGTTGGTTTTCTCACCCTCTGTCACTGTAAGAAAGGTAAACACCAAGGTCCTGATACAGAAGACTGCTTTAGGTGCTTTTTTTGCATAAGGATAGACATAAGTGTTAGCTTAAGTGCTTTTCTGAATCAGGGCCAAAAAGGAGAAACTGACAATGTGGGGAAACATTGAAAATGACTGTACACAGTCACAAACTTCAGAGCGGTAGCTGAGTTAGTCTGTAACTGGAAAAACTTAAAAAACAGCGAATAGTCTAGCAGCACCTTAAAGACACAGTCATGTTAAACATACCAGTTAAATAAAGTACAGATTTTTTTTCTATAATTTTTCAGTTTTTAGGTGTTACTTGTTACAATAGCAGGTTAAACTCTCAGGCAAGAAAAGTAAGTTTGTGGTGTCCTTTTTTAACTGCATCTAAAATACAGCTTGACTTTCGTGAATTAATTATGTCACTTGGATTTGGTTTTGTGAGGGATGAATAAGAGTTTTAGGGGGTAGCATCTTTGCAGTCACTTAAAACTGAACCTTGTTATAATCTACTGTATCTTTGAGACAGTCTGTCTTGGTCTGTGAGTCTGTTCAAGAACTCCTCCTAAATCAGTGGTACACAACCTTTGTTTGAACCATGACCCCTGTGTTGCGTGGCCACCAACTGCCGGGCCCAGGCCCCGGCTGGCCAGATCTAAGCGCTGCATGGCCACCAAGGACCAGGCCCAGCCCCTGGCTGGCCGGATCCAAGTGCCGCGACCCCCTAGGAAGTTGCATACCACTGTCCTAAATGGTAAGAACCAAGACCACCAAATTTAGTATGCAGCTTTCTCTTATAACTTAGAGCAAGTTAAGGATTTGGTTGTTCCAGGATAATGGGATGTGGCTAGATGAGATTATTTCTCATGAAATGGGAAGAGAGGGGTTACTAGCAGAAATAGTTATTCTATGTAATGACCATGGGGAGGAACAAGGGGGCAGCAGGGAACAGGGGTGGAGAAAGGAACAGCTGTTCGCTATATATTTGAGAGCACTTGTCTGTCTGTCCCCCAGACAGAGTCTTGCACCCTTCCCCCAGCTATGCCTGCTGCTGCAGCCATGGACAGGCGCTTCTCACCTGGGCCCAAGTTGCTGCGATGACAGATGACCGGGGTTGTCCTCAGCTCTAGGGACAGTCTGCATATTGAACTGCTTGTTTCCAGCTCCACCCCAGAGTGACGATTTAAATGAAGAAAAACAAAAATTATTTCAGTTAAAGATCTGAGCAATGCTGGGTAAATCTTCTAGTTTCTAATAAAAATTGAGTGGCTGAAATTGGATTTTTTTTGGTCATTTGTGTTAATGGTTGAACAGTTTTTACTAAGCTTTACTAATGAAATTTCTAATGAAATGTATGGGAAGATTTCAGATTTGCCTTGATGTGACTTAGTCTCAGTTTGGCTGTCTGGAGATGAAAAGGTCTGTAGTGCTCTTCCTGCCCTATGTGCAGTTGTACAAGTCTACATTTTAGATTCCATATTTGCATATACATCCAGATGTCTCTCCACTTCACTCAGCAAATATTTAATAACAGATGCTGTAAGGAGGTCTCATTGTGAAGATCCATTCACTTTCACAAAAATACACCACAGTATATTTATTAATCTATTATGAGGTTTTGACATAAATCGTTAACACTAACCTACACTTGTCAAATGAACAAAATACATGTGATATCATGTTTGTTTTGCTTACAAATTTGTAGACTACATTAATTTGCAAAGGGCCTCATAGTCAGCAAGGTTTAGACGTTCTATTATATGTATCAAGGGTAAAATCCTGGCAAAATTGTCAGGTTGAAATGCTGTCTCTGCTGAAGTCTAAAACTCTTGTTTGCATGCAGAATGCTTAGAAATGAAATCACAGTACTTACCATTCTGTAAATATAATCTCAGTTCTGGCAAATAAAATAAAAGTATTAAGGAAAGACTCCAAATCTGCTAATTTGTATTGAGATTTTGTTTCTGGCATATCTGATGAATCCCTTAGTGTAGAAGTTCTGGGAAAATTAAGTAGTGTATGTTTGCTGAGAGAGATTTCCCTTTTGTTAGTAAAGAGGAAGTGAAGTTGGTGCCATTTTATTTGTTTTTTGAACAAGTTAGAGTTGTTCCTGTACTATCCATGTCAATGGGAATTTTGCTTTTGACTTCAATGAAAGCAGGATTAGACCCTTAAATCTTATTCAAAACAACATTTTGGGGTGAAACTTTTCCACATTTGGTTTCTGGGTAGAGGAAATGGTTTTAAGTATGGGGAAAAGGGTTTGGTGCTACTTTTCAGAATGAGCAGAATGGAAAGTATCACAAATGTTAGAGGTTCAGTCATGAATTGGTTTCCTTATGCTTCCAAACAAAGTAAAGATTAATCCATTTAGGCTGTGCCTACACTAGAGTCCTCTCCTTGTACCAATGCAGTTGTACCACTGTAAGATCTTTTGTATAGCTGCTGTCTGCCAATGTGAGAGAGCTCCCCTGGCAGTGTAATCAAACCACCCCCAATGAGCAGCTGTAGCTACATTGACAGGAGAAGGTCTCCTGCCTGCATAGTGTGGTGCACACTTTCACTTTTGCTGACACAACTTATGACTCTCGGTGTATTTTTTCATACCCTGAGCAACACAAGTTTTTCCAATGTAAGTAGTAGCATGGATGAAACCTCTGTGTTTACCTTTTGAGGAACCAACTAGGGTAGAAAGAAAAGGTGCATTGATGCTACTAATTTTCTTAATTTTGGGGGGAGTAGGGTTGGGGGTAGGAGTAGCTGTACAAGGAAATTAGTTCATAGCTGATCTTTTAACAGTACTCATCAGAGCAAGGGCTTTTCTACACTACAACGTTGTTGATGTGAGGCCCGTTCCGTTGACCTAACTACAGAGGCATACATGCTACAATGCTCCTGCTGTTGTTGTAACTTGCCTGCTACACAAACCTAATAAAACCACCTGGACAAGAGGCATAGTGCATGGAATGATCTGGTTAGAGCCACATAGTGTTATTGTAGACACTGTGTTGCTTGCATCAACATAAGTGGCCTCCAGAAGGTGCTGCACGATGTTCACTGTGACTGCTCAGGACATTGTGTTGAACTCAGCTGCTTTGCAGCCAGGCACACAGATATGTGCTCCTCCTGTTTTAAAACCTCTGGAAGTTTGAGCAAACAGGGAGAGAAATTGCAAGAGTGGAGAACTAACACAGCTACTGCTCAGCTGACCATGGTGGCCCCATGCAGCCAACCTGCTCCTGCCTGGAGCAAACCAGAGGTGGTGGATTTTCTGGGGCTGTGGGAAGAAGAGACCGTGCAGTCACATCTCTGCTGAGGAACTTGAATATCTGTAGTCAGTATGGAGAAGTGCTATTACAGGGATACACAGCAGTTGATACAGCAGTGCTATGTATAAATCAAGGCGCTGAGGCAGGCATACCAGAAGGCAAGAGAGGCAAATACTCACTCTGAAGTGGAGTCGCAGACCTGCTATTTCTATAAGGTGCTGTATGCCATCCTTGATGGCGACCCCATTTTCCTCACCAAGAGCCCCTGGAATACTTAAGAGAGGAGTGGAGACCCTAGCCACTGGAGAGGATGACATGCTGGATGGATGGGTGTGGGGGCAGACAACAGGGAGATCCAGTGGTGTGGTGAGCCAGGGCTTCCTTTTGACTTCTACCTTGTCTATCCACTCCAATCTGTCCAGCTGTGGTGGGCCTAACCAGGGGTTTCCTCCCCTGCATAAGTACTCATTTTGCTTCAGTACTGCAGGGGCACTTCGGTTCATGGATTACTTTTTAAATCAAGCTGGAAGAGGCTGTGAAATAACCAGTACAGGGACAATTGCTGTTTGTTTGTCATTTCCCTGCACACTGAGGCAGAGGGGGCCCTACTGAACATTTTGTGGATGCGCTGTGCATCCTCCACAGAGATCTCTAGGAAACTTTCTTGGAGGTCTCTGCCCATCCTCAGCTGAAGAGTTCTTGGGAAAGGCTGCTTTGTTTCTTTCCCAGTAGTAGGACAGTTTCCGATGCCACTTGGTGATTGCAGCAGTGCCCACTGAAGTAACACACAGGCTAACAGCATACAGACCAGGTCTGCAACTACTTATCTGCAGAAGGTGCTCCTTTGAAGCTTTGGTTACCTTCAAGGGTGAGAGATCAGCTACTGTCACCATCACCTGTGGAAAAAGGTGCTGGTATTCAGTGCAATAACCCAGTGCAGTCGCCGCCTTTTGTCCCAACTCATCCCAGTGCCAGTATTTAGTACAATTGCTCTACGTGTTTGTACTGATAATCTGGTGTCAGCTTCACCCCCCCCCCCCCCATGCACACCAGTGGTATAGCTTGGCCAGTTAAGGAGAAGAAAGAAGTTTAAGGAAGACATGTTCCAGGAGGTCCTACAATCCTGCGATGTTTCAGATGTGAGCAATCAATGAGAAAGTGCAGAGCGATACTGAAGAAAGGAAGCAAACCAGGAACAGATGACAACATTGCTCAAGAAGCAAACAGGCGTGCTACAGTCTCTGACTGAATTTCAGGCTGAACAGATCTGTGCTTGCTGCCTCCTGCAGCTCATAGAGATCTGTATTCCTTATTTCTCATATCCTCTGTGGCTTCAACAGTACCTCAGGCACTCCTCTCCATGGGAGATTATGCACAATAGCAGCAGGACAGACACCCCACTGAGAGAGCCTTGTTGGTGTATGTGCTTGAGAATACAGTGTGCCTTCCCCTTTCAAGATACTTTTCCCTGCGTGTATGATGTTTACCTGAGCACGACATGGGCATGTTTGCATGGGTGTGTAATAAAAATCAGTTGTGCTCCAGTGCATGGTGACCGTTGCTAACAGTCACAGACAGTAGCAATAGATGCACCTGCATTGTTACAGTTGTGCACACAGAGCAATCATTAAAGGTTCATATCAAGGTGCAAAAAACCAATGCCAAGCTCAACTCATTAGAGTGGGACTCATTGCTATGGTCCATTATTGAAATGCTCTTTCAAAGCCTCCCTGATCTGCATAGCTCCTCTTTGAGCCTCTCTTACAGCTCATGCTCTCTTTCATGCTCCACTCCTGGCAAAGCTTCTCCTCTCCCCCTTTGCTTCATGGATATTATGAAGTGCACAGCAGGTAGGTGTGACTATGGGGATATTTCCCTCACTGAGGTCTAACCTGCTGAGGAGACCAGTGATCTTTTATGGCCAACAGCACATTCAGCAGTCATTGCTGAACCTGTCATTAAAGGACTCTTGCTGATCCAGTCATGAGCCAAGGGAGCAAGATGTGGGCAGGATCTCCGAGGATCCTTGTTGGCATGTCCACATCCCCAGTGGTAATTCTCTGGTCTGGAAAGACAGCCCCTGTTCGCAGATTTCTATGTAGGCCTGTGTCCCTAAAGATGTGTGCAACCATGCACCTTCCTTGACCAGCCTGCGATGATATCAGTGAAATGACTTTGATCCAGTGCTTGTGATACCATAGAAAAGTAGCCCTTTATGTTGATGTACACATTCCTCATAGCGTATCACCCCCATCGATTTCCCAACTCCAAACTGATTTGCAATTGACTGCTAGCATTCTGGTGGTGCCAGCTTCCACACAGGGATCATTACTTGCTTCTCCATGTTAAGTGCTTCTCTCATTTTGGTGTTCTTCTCCCAGAAGGCAGGGGTAAGCTCTGCATACAGTTCTGGGAAGGTGGTTTTGTACATCTAATAGTTGTGCAGCCCAGACTTGCATCTCAATGCAGTACCACCACTCAGTGCTTGTTTTTCAAGCCTAGAACTAACGGGCTACCATGTGCAGGTGTCAACAATGTTGAATTATTTCTTTCCTTGGGACATAGCAAGGCAGACACCAAGGCATTGTCATCAGATTTGCACTTCATAAAATACTGCAGAATCAGCTGTATGGGCTTCATAATGCACACTCTAGTAATGGAAAGTAGTGAAGAATCCATGCTTTCTAACAGATGATGAACATGCAGGTTACAAAGGGCTCTTGAAAAGTCATGCAAAATAGGAAACCCATGGAATGAGGGAATGGAGAAAACTGTGTAATGAGATACTGAAACTACCCTCAGGAGGCATTGCAAACCTTTCCCAGAGCTCCCTGCACCGGATGGTAGTAAATTGCGTGGTAGGATAGCAACCAGTTGTATATTGTCCTCTGTGTCAATGCAAGAGCTGCTACTGTGGACATACTCCCGTGGCTCAAGGAAGGTAGTCTGGATGTGCAAGAGTGGTTTAATTACAGCAGTGGCTGAATGTTGACATAACTTGTCAACTTAACTCTGTAGTGTAGTCATGGCCCAATATAGTTTTTTGTCTATTTCCTGGTGCACTGAGTGGAGCAGCTAAGTAGTTCAGAAGCCATGGCCAGTGTATATATTTTTTTCAAGGATCACATCTACTCAGAAACGTACAGATTTCATGTTGGTCTACCTTTTTTATTTACATCATGTCGATATCTGTGTGTATCTGTTCAAGGCATTAATATCCTTTTAACTCTCTAATGAAATTCTGAAATAATAATTATATATCATTTCTGAATGCAAAAGATAATATGATAAATATGGAGTTCATGGATAATATTCCTGAAAACTAGCAAGCCAAAAAAAGGTAGTAAAAGGTTTTAAAAAAGTGAAAGCCACTGGCGATTTTCAGTCTTGACATCTTGCAACTTCATTTTCTGATTTTGCCACAACTTATAAAAGCCCTGCAATTAGATGTGGTGAATATACATTAAATCATAGATCAATCAAGGAATTTGTTTGAGTTTGGTAAAGAGGTAGGGCTGAAAATTGATTTTATTATGTGAAGTGAGTTTGTCCATCTTTCACACAGGTTGAAAAAGCCAGTGCTAAATTTTCCTTCATTGTAGACAGAGGAAAAAGGATTATTTTCACTACCAAAACTTAAGGTTGTTCAGTAAATTCTTTCATTAGTTGCGTGTGAGAATAGACTCATGTAGCTTCTTTGTCTTAATATTGTTGCTATCTCTGGTTTTTATTCTGTCCTTACTTATGAGATCTACAGTACATTCATGTAAATGTAAACATTTAAGTCACATTGGGGGTGTTTCAACAGTATACTTTGCATGACAAATGTATATGACTTCTTTCAAAACGTCCGAGATGTACCTATCATCTGTGTGTGTGTGTGTGTGTGTGTGTATATATATATATATATATATATATATATATATATATATATATATATATATATATATATACCTGATGTCTGAAAGGTATGGATCAAAGAATAGGGAAGAAGGGGTTATTTGCAGTAATTTAGATTAATGCCTCTTAAAATTGAAACCATAACAATATAGCTATTACAGTATTTTCTACCTTTAGAATACCACAATGATATCAGGAATACAAGTGGAACAGTTTTATGGAAAGCATTGACACCCCATGGTGCAACAAATTCCCTGTTTCAGGACCAGTCAAGTCCCAAGGGTGCTGGACCAGGGAAGTTCAACTTGTATTATATAATGGTATATTAATTTCCCCTTGGGTAAATAGATTTTTCAAATATGATGCTAATGTGAGAGAGCTTAATGATATGGTACTTTCATATTATTGCAATAAATGTATTATAAAACCTTGTTAATTGATGCTAAGACTGAGACATCTGTTTTGAATTGGAGGCGTGAATGGCAGTGCTGGTGGTTCAGTCCCTCTCAAAACCAAAGTACTTTTTAGTGCTTAAATGTGCATTTAGTTCATAATTTTTGGCAACCAAATTTGTAATAAATAGAGTAACAAGAATAAAGCACAACAAAATGTACTGTGTCAGTCCCCGTAATACACGAGGTTCGAAGGGATGCCGGAAAGGATGAGACCACAACTGGGGGTTTTAAAAAGCACAAACTGATTTTATTTTGATGACGCCAGACAATCATCAGAACAAAAATTAAACAGATTGCCAGACAACACAAAACAATTCCCTGAGGCTTTTCTAAATCACAATAATTCCCAATAACTGCCCAGGGGTTAGGAACAGTTGAATTAACACTGGTATTGTCCATAGGGATGATTATTTACACAACTTTATACAAGGAAACAGTAAAAAACCTAAACCACAACTATTTATAAACTAACTTAGTAACTTTTTAGCCACTGTCACTTGACAAGCAATAAGGACAACAAAAAAATCAATTAGGATAGGGATGATGGCGGGGGAGGGGGAGATTATACCAGTTCTGGAGACAGCAGGAACACAAGTACCGGTCACATGCTCATAAACTATCTCCACTCGGGTCGACCAACTCGGAGTATGCTCAGTAAGACTCGAGAGCGGGGGGTGCAAGGCGTCTGGGTGATCAGGCCAGGCGTTCACTCGATGCGAATCCCCAGTGAGAGAGGGGCTGCCTGCCTGTTTTATTGCCTGTGAACTTATCACCCCATAGGTTGGTTTTTGCTGCAGTGGGTGGAGTAGCAGGCCTGAGCACAAGTCAGCCCATTGGCTGATCTTTCACTGCAATGGGTGGAGTGAGCAGGGGAAGATTATTAATTTACATGCCCTTATATGGAAAACACTCCACTTCACAGACAGAGCCCCCTATACCAGCCTTAGAGGTATTACAGGCTATGGCTCCCTGCGACGGGCAACCATTGTTGTAGTTCTGACTCGGACATACTGATAGCTTTACAAAAATCCACTACAGTATATTAAATAAAATAAAACCATTAATTTTGGTAATTATAAATTTTCTTTAAATTTTAATATATTGTAGTTGATTGTTATAAAGCTAATAGTCTTAATTTTAGATCTCAACACAGAATCTACTATCCAGTATTTAATGGGAAGTGAGAAGAGACATTTCAGTTCTGTGGTGTGAATTAGTATTTGCTAAAGCCAGTGGTTACCACATTGTAACAGATAAAATATTTTAAGTTCTTCCTGGTATACATATGGAGATATGTTTTAGACACCTATAATGTGATAACTCTTGGTAAAGTCAACATTATAATGGTGGCCGCTCAAGAAATGTGTATTAGTGAGATTCTAATATATAGAATATTTTTCGAAGTATCATGCTGCAAGTTTTTGTTCAGATGCTAAGCACTATGAAACCATGGAAAACAGTAAGTAGTCAGGTTATTTAGGCATTTGTTTTCATTACAGTTGATGAGAAAATGATGCAAAATATCAGAATCAATGGAGGAGCACCAAGTGGGGAGAACTTGTGCACCCCTTCTTTCTGATTGAATAGAAGTCCCTCCCAGAAGTGTGGGATTTGTGTATAATGAGGATAGCCATTCCTGACTGTATGAAACAGCATGATATTGGCATTAACTTCTGTGTGAATTTAACTGTGAGCTTGACAGGGCATAATGCTGGTCAAAGAATTACAGGCAGTCCCCAAGTTACGCGGATCCGACTTATGTTGGATCCGCAGTTACGAACGGGGTTTTTCTCGCCCAGGAGGACGGGAGCGGCGGGACGCCCAGATGCGCCACGGTCCTGCCGCCCGCATCCTCCGGGACGAGAAAAGCTGCTCCGCGTCTCCCTGGTCTGTTGGGGGGGGGGGAGACCCCCCCCAGCAGACCAGGGAGACGCGGAGGACCCGGGCGGGACTGCCCCCCCATCAGACCAGTCTTTTCTCTGGACGCCTGTGGTAGAGCAGCTGGGGCGCTGCCGGTTGGTCCCGCAGTGCCGCTCTGGGTGCTACTGGACCAACCCGGCAGCACCCCAGATGCTCTGCCCCAGGCGTCCTGATTCAGCCGCTGCTGGTCAGTTTCAGCAGCGGCTGAATCAGGACGCCTGGGGCAGAGCAGCTTGGGTGCTGCTGGGTTGGTCCAGTAGTGCCGAGGAGTGACGCTACTGGAGCAACCCAGCAGCACCCCAGCTGCTCTGTCCTAGGCGTCCCCAAGTCAGCCGCTGCTGAAACTGACCAGCGCTGATTATAGGAAGCCCGAGGCAGAGCTGACTTGGGGACGCCTGGGGTTCTTAAGTTGAATCTGTATGTAAGCTGGAACTGGCGTCCAGATTCAGCCTGTTGAAACTGATCAGTGGCTGATTCCAGGAAGCCCGGGGCAGAGCAACTCTGGACACCAGTTCCGACTTACATACAGATTCAACTTAAGAACAAACCTACAGTCCCTATCTTGTACGTAACCCGGGGACTGCCTGTATATGCAATTTAATGTGGAGGAATGGAAAAAATTGGAAAGGTGCGCAGAGTAACACCAGACTATGGATGGACTTTGTAAACAATGGATTAATATGATCCTCAATATTTATGAACACTGTGGCAGTATTAATAAACAGCAGAAAACAGAGATTCATTTAATGGATTTATGTGCAGCATGCTCATGTCTTAGTTAAAAATCAACATAATGAATAGTGCAACTGGCAAGAACTGGTTGGACACAAGATAATCAAGCCTCTTTATTTAGGCATGAGGAATTTGTCTTTGAAGCTGTCCCAGATAAGGCGCTCAGTTACAGTGATGATAGAGGCTATTTAAATACCTAGATGGATGGATGTGTGTCCTCTTGGTCTTACAACAATTTTGATGATCTAGTTTTTTCTTCACAGCTTGTATTTGCTTATAGGAAGAAGACTAAGGATTATAGTAAATTATGTGACTTTAATTTATCAATATATATCTAAATATTAATCTATAATGAAGTGAACCTGATGGTACTTGTATATGGATCTAAACCAACAGCACATTCAACAGTGCTGAATTAACTTACATTCCAGAAGATTAACTGGTAACTATCAGAAAAACTGAACATGCTCCCCCCCTTTGTTGGAATAGCAGATAAATACTGTAATGCACTAGATCTGATCCAGGCTTTAATGTGTTATAGGAACGATGCGGGAGACATGAAAAAATTTCTGTTGGCATCATAGGTAATACCATAGCACTTCATCTGAGAAACTGGGATTAAAATCCTTTTAAGATCACACATTAAATAAATGTTAGTTTTATCCTTGTCCCTAACTGACATTTTCCACAGTAGAGACATTGCAAGTAATGGGGTACATGCTGGTCATCCTACTGACTCATGCTGTATATCCATAATATTTCAAAGCAGAGCCCTGCAGTTATATACCATTTGATCAACTGGCATAATAGCACAATGAGACGTAGCCCTATTAATAAAAAGCCTGATGGAGAACAAAGAACCTGCTGATTCCACCATAAGAAACGTAATTTCCATGAAATGAAAATCACATGGTGGCATTCGTAGAGTGTGTCTGCTTGAACACAAGATCCAGAGTACACTACCACTATTGGCACATGCTCACGAGAAGCCCAGAAATGGAATAAGGATAACATGGATTAGGGTTGAGGTGCATGTATGCTCAGGCATGGGGAAGTTGACACAATACTTTCCCACACTATTGTTGTTTTTAGCTAGCATGGTTAATTCTTGGAAATGTTGTGAGTGACACAGTGATGTAAAATGGAAAAAAAAGTCTATTATCTAGTTTACTGAATACAATTGGTGGCCGTATTGACAGAAACTGAACATTTCCAAATACTGTAGAGTTCACCCAGAGAGGTGTTATTGCCTTGAAAAGCAGGCTATGGAATTAATGGCTTGTTAACTAAATGGCACAGCGTAACTTTTAACGTGTTAGATGATCCATTGTGTTAGCAATCTCAGATTTGCTTACTGCCTAATCTCTTTGATAAATTGGTTAGAAGATTGTGAGAAAAAACCCAACAGGCATTCTGTAAGATCTCTTGCTCATGCATTAGTATTTATAACAACAATTAAAGAAATTACATCTCATAGATTGGGGAACGGATAGATTATTGAAATTCCTCTCCTCCCCCAGCCCTCATCATAAGGTTGGGAAAACTTCTCTGGGCTCTGGCAGTGGCTGAAGCCCCTGGCCCTTTAAATTGCCATTGGAGTGCACATGGTGTCTTCCAGGCGGCTCCAAGGGCTGCCTAGCGATGGGAGGGTGGTACTGGAATCACAGCATGGTGTGTTTTGGGTGGTGCTGAGGGCTGGTTGGCCCCTTCCTGGAGCTGGACCTTTTCCTCCCTACCCCCACCCCATAGCCCAGGGGCTTGGCAAATGTGTTGGGTTCCCTGCCTCTCCCACAAACGGAAGCCTCCATTGTGCTTTGTATTGGTTAGTTAATATGTGTCAGGAAAATTTTTCTAGTCCTGTTTCCTTAATCTTCCTCTCCATCTTCATCTCGCCAATAGAAACGAGATAGCGAATACCCATAGCACATTAGGAGGGTAATCCCAAAAAACACTGAATTTTAATTCAGAAGCAGCTGGGCCCCAGTGGGGTGGAGGAGACAATATTCTATCAAGTGGACTTTCCCTTCTTTTTAAATGATGTAGTATGCTGCCTGGCCTTCTCCTGTATGAAATGGCTGGCAGTAGAAAGCATAGGGAGCTGTCAGAAGTGTAGTCCGAAGTGGAGTGGATACATTGTGTCTTTGGAGAGGGAGGAGAAAAATGGGTAGGTGGTAGGGTGAGAATTAGGAAGTACAGTGTCTATTTAAAATGTATAAAAATTTTGGTTGATTATAAAATAGAAATTATTCTTTGTTGTTTTGAAATCCTGGTTGAAGTCTAGCTTGTGGCTTTAGGGCCTGGTAAAATTTCCACTGAAGTCAATGGGAGTCTGTCCATTGGCTTCAATGGAAACTGAGTAAGGTGTTTAAAGATACATTTATTTGATAGTGTTGAATGATGGAATCACTGAGTATTTCAATGATCATGAAGTCAGCATGTGCCATTAGAAGTATCAATTAATCATAGTATTTCAGAATATCTAACACATTTATTGGATTTCCTCTTTCCCTATGAACTCCTAATGGTCCATTAGTTAAGCAAAATTGGAGATGTTTGGTTTTTATGTTCTGAATTGTGTCTCTGTTTTGCTACAATGGCTTCCTGTTTCATGTGGTAGATTTAGAATTTTTAAGAAAAACAGAGGAAAAAATCTTCATTTCCAAACTGAAAGCCGCATTCCATAATTGCCCCATATTGGGTAAAATTCACCTGGCTGCAAAAGGCTCACAAAAGCTTTAGTAACAATTTGTGCTGGCCCTCTTCAGAGGAGTTAACGTCACTTGCCCTGAGAATTTCTTAAATTAAAAGTATCAGTGATTCCTAAAACTCTAATTCTATAAAGTAATTAATGCTGTAGGTTAAAAATTGTAAACCTTCAGAACTTGGAAGGTTGGTTGATTTTCTGCCTATGGCACTCACATATAGGACAGCTATGCTGTACTTGTGAGATAAGTAAACATGGATCAATGCAAACAATCTGCAAGGGACTTGCTACCTAAATAAACAATCTTTATGTACACGTGTGATTTCTTATTGGTGATTGATTTTTTTTAATGATGAGTCATGTTACAGAATTACAGTTGGAGAATTGGAACCACACCTAGAGCTTGGGAAGTGCATGTTGCTGTAGTAAGTTATTCAAGAGTTACGGCTAGATATTAGCAGTTACATTATTTCACAATGATTTAGTTTATTGGGAAGGCGTGGGAGAATAAACAGCTGTGAGGCTGAAATGGATTTATAACAGCATCAACCTCCTTGAAATAGAATCCTCTGCTAAAGAAAATTGTCAAATGCCTTTGGAAATTTCTAGTTGGATCTGTTTCTTGCTAAGTGAGAAATGTTAACTTAACAAAAATGTGAAAGACTGGCAGGTTTATGTAACACAGCGTTGAATATGTTTGGTTGGCTCTAGACCTGTAACAAATTCTGTTTATGGAGTTGTAGTGCACATTGGTTGTAAGCAAAACACTAGCTCTTCACTCCATGACTTAAATTCTAAAAGTAGTCCTAACTAAATTTAATTGATTGTAGCTTAATATCTAGTCTAATATTCTGCACTGTATCCACCAAGAATTATATTTGACCCAGTTTGGTCTCTGTCTGTGAGAGACTTAGAGTACAGCCTTATTTACTCATAAATTTGAGGTGATGCTTTAAAGCTGTCATCAGTTAGAAAACACACATGCTCTTGATGCCAGTTAGAGCTACAAACCATTTAGGGCTGACTGTGGTCACTGGGAATGCTAAGATACTGAGCCCACCAAAGTTAACTGCAGAACTCCCATTCTCATTAACAGAGGCATAACCAGGCCCTAAAATTGCAAAGGACTGAATTGTCGTACTACTGCTGTCTACAATGAACTTAACCTAATGCATACAAAAGGAGAGGCTTGCTTTCTGTACTTAGCCATTTACCTTTACAACGGTCAAGGCTGCTCCCCCATTCTGGCACTCTGCGTGCAGAAGGTGAGGGCCAGCAAGAAACCTTAAATACTTTGCTTCTCTAGACTTCTGCTTAAAAAAGCTCCCCAAGCTCACAGATCTCCTGCCTTTGAGAGGAATCGGTCACAATCAAGTGTAAAAGCAAAACCCTGTGGCTGAGTCTAGCAAATCTTTTGTGCAAAGGCATATGCCAGTATAGACGCGCTCGTGCGCAAATACTTTTAACGGAAAAATGGAAGCAAGGCTGGATTACCCAATAGGCAGACTAAGCACATGCTTAGGGCACCAGCAAAGCAGGGGCACCAAAAAAAATCGAGTTTTTACGGTATACTGTAGTATTGTTTTTATTTTGAATTACATATGGGAGGGGCACCCTAATCTTTTCAGTGCTTAGGGCCTTTAAAGGTCTTAATCTGGCCCTGGCAGGAAGCATGGTTTCTTGGGGACCACTTATGGAAGCCCATCTTAGCCAGCTGTCCAACCCCGGGGGAGCTGCTGGTGTTGGAGAGCCCAAGAGGACCTCATGAGGGAACACGCGTCTGTCTTCCGGGACATGCAGCAGACACTAGCCCAGAAGGTCCAGGACGATACACAGCGGTGGACCTAGATGTGGACCAAGCTGCTGCAGCAGGGCTGCAACATGTGTGCAACCATCCGGGAAATGGTAGTGTATCGGGCACCAGTCCCAGTCCCTGCTCTAGTCCCCACCCTCCCCCATGCCAGGCCTGCTCCAGCCCCCCCTCCTTCCTAGCCACCTGTTCTCCCCAGATTCCTCCACCCTGTTTTAAAATGAAGGTTTCTTATAGTAAAGTGGACGTACAAAATTTGATGTACATATGTATGTATTTATTTCCTTGTTAAGCCTAGGCATACAGTACTATTATTTTAGGGATTGGTCATATCTGTTGAGCCATTAAAAGGGTTTTCAATAACCTGACTTCATTTCTTTTTCTGTGGTTTGCTGGAATTAGAGGTCCTGCAGCACTGAGGTGATATATCTCTATGCCACAAGTTACTCTGCTCAGCTGGCATTACTTTATTAGTGCCAACCAAGCTACCCAAAGCAGATGAATCATCTAATTTCATAGTCTTAGACCTTGCAAAATCAAGAATAAAAAAGGTAATTTCTTTTTCTAAGAGGGAAATGTAAAACGTGGAATGTAATGAGTAATGATTGCTCCTCTACAGCTGCACTTGAATATAGATTGATTTTTAACAGCAAATTCTCAGCATTAATTTTTCTTTTTAAGCTGGAAAAAAAAGTAAGCAGTAAAATAATCATCCTCTCCTTATTAAAAAAACCCAGACAAACCAAGTGTATACTTGGCAGATATTTATACGCATGGATGGGTTACGAGGTATATGAACCTCATGGAGAGGTTGGTCAGAAGGGGGGTTATCCTCCACCTCTGATTAGGGGAAGGACCACATTTAACCTTTCTGAATGTGAGGTCTTTCAGGATAGCAGAGCTTGGTAACTGCAAGAAATTAATCCCCCCAGAGAGTTATAAGTAGGCGGAGAGGATCAATTATGGGCAAGGCAAAAAGATCACCCCCTATTTGCTACTCAGGAAAGTTGGACCACTGAGGCTCCCTGACCTTTTCTGGGAAATCCTGCAGGCCAGTTAGCTGTGCCTGTTTACTTTCCATCAGTTACTGATCCCAAGTTTGAATCATTGTAGGAGGCTCTTTGTGTACTAATTATTTCTGTACGTAGGGATTGGTGGCAGCTGTTGGTATGTGTATGAGTAAAGATAAAGAAGGCCCTGGACTGCGGAATGTTGTTTTTGCCAAGATGACAGTGTGGTCAAGTGGATAAGGCAGTTGAGTCGTGAGAGCTGGGTTCTAATGTCAGAACAATTTATTTTCTATTCAAAAGAGTAAATGCAGATTTGGAGAGGATGCACTTGTATTTTTTCATACATAACAGAAGTTGAATTCTCCTTAAGTATAAAAAAGGAATGCAGCCTTATCTATAGAGTTGCAAACAGCACCCGTATAATCCGTAGCTCTGCTACTACAATACTGTTCCCAAACCAAATTACTGCAATCATTGCATGTTACCTTTCTATCTATACAATCAGACTGAAAATCTTGCTTGGAGACTGATAGCTAAAAATGTTATGTAAAAGCTAGCTGTTGTTTACCAGTTGGTTTTTGACCACTGCTGCAATGAAGTCTGGGTCTATTTTCTCAGTGATTACAGTTAATTTTAGAAACCATTAACAAATATGAATAGTTGAAGTTATTTCTGCATTATGCAACACTGTACTTATCTACGTTAATACACTAGATATAACTATAACAATACAACATTATATATGTGTATCTATATGTTGTATAGTTATCTTGTTTGACAAGGTAGGGCCTTCTGCAGTTTGTCAGTCTTCTCTAGTCTTGAGCATCTTAAATAGCTACATATTGTTCTTTGGGTGAGATGAAAATGTTTTACAGGACCGACTTCAGTTGGTAAGCGAGACAAGCTTTTGAGCTTACACAGAGCTTTTCTTCACAATTACAGCAACACAACATATATTTTATCCTGTGAGTACATTTTAATATGTTCACTCCCTTTTGCAGATCATTCTTAGGCAGGGATTCTTAGGCCTTGTCTCCACTTGCCAGAGGATCGACGGTCTGGGGGTTGATCCTCTGGGGTTCGATTTATTGGGTCTAGTAAGAACCCACTAAATAGAATGCTGCAGGCACCCCTATTGGCTGCTGGTTCTCCTTGCAGTTGTGAGGAGTAAAGTAAGTCAATGGGCGCATGCAAGGTACATTGACTTGAGCTATGCAATTCACATAGCTGTTGTTGCATGTCTTGTATTGATTTTCTCTGCCGGTGTAGACCTGGTCTCAGAGCTTGTGTGACAAAAATGTAACATTTATTCTCCGTTTTTGTTTTCTTCCTCTTACCTAGTTTCTAAGCCATGGTCTTTGTCTTACCCCATGATTATTTAGTTTCTTTAATAGCCTCTTGTGGGGAATTTTAATAAAGATCTTTTGAAAGTCTAAATAAATATCAACTGTCTCTCGTTTATCCACGATAATCAAGATCATACTGTTTACAGCCAGCCTCTTGAGATGAAAATTACATCTGTAATCATGAAGAATAGACTTTACTAATTTATTAATTGAATATATCTGCTGTACATTATGCATAGACAAATTAAGCCGGCTTCTATAGTACCTCAGGAAATATCTGAACAAAGCGAAAAACATCTGTTGTTCAATGGCTCGGCAGCTAGACTCCCTTTGGGGCAGATTTATATTCATCTCTTTCACACTGACTCTGACAGGGCAATTTAAAAAAGGCTTGGCACTTATTGTTGAATCAGAAGGATTTCATGAAGGAATTCCTTTATTTTGGGCAAAATTCTCAAATTATTGCTGGCAGCAGGTCTTTTAAGCTTGGTCATCAACTGCTGAGTGAAGTGTAGTGCCTCCTCCTTCTGCAGTCACAAGGCAGCTCTGACTTAGTCCCACAACTAGCATTATTCTTAAGTGAAATGGAAGGGAGCTGAACTGCATAGCATCAGGGAGCAGGCTGGCTGGGAGGAGAGGGTGTTTGCTCAACACCATTTTTTACCTTTCCAAAGAGGAGAAACTGAGGAAACGTCTGGATGAGGATAACAGCCCTGCAGCATGACCACAGATGGCCCAAGTCAGCTTATTTGGGCTCACAGGGCTGGGCTTTGGGCTAAAAATGGCTGTGTAGCTCGAGTCCGAATATCTACACCGCAATTTTCAGCCGTGGAGCCTGAGTCAGCTAATCCAGGCCAGCCATGGGCTTTTCATCTCTCTGTAGACATACCCTGAGAGGACTGAAAAGGGGATAATATTGATGAAATGGGGAGAGGGAAAGCCATAATATTTAACATTTCCAGTCTATAAGAATATGGTGGACTTTCCGCCAAAAAAGAAATTAAAATGAGGTTCTACTCTGACAATTGGCTTTAGTGAGTATACTAAGGATTTTCTAGGTTTTTTTTAATTACACTATATTACAAAGCAAACAAAAGTGGTTCCTTGTGTATCATCAGTGGAAATATTCATTGTTACAATCACTGACATCTGAGGAAACCTACAAAAGGGAATGTGACTGCATTGGCGTCACTGAAGGCGTAAACTGAAGACAGTGGAGTTGCAGGGCTGGCGGTTGAAAAGATGCATTTTTAGTTGTGAAACAGATGCATCTGACCTAGAGCCATTGAAAGGCAATAAACTTGGAACCCAGCATGTCATTTTTCAGAGAATTGCTTTTTGGAATAAAGCTCCACATAAAAGTCTTGGGGCTAGCAAATACAATCCCAAGATTAAGCTTGATGTATTTTGAAAAGGACATAACATACATTACATTTTTAAAAGGTGTATGTGTGTGCGAGAGGTCATAATGAAAATACTAATTGACCATTAATGGCTCTGTTATGGTGATTTTATGCATTCTAGAAACTATAGTTTAATAGATGTTCTAAGAACTGGAATAAGTTTTAGAGAAGTAGCTGTGTTAATCTGTATCTGTAACAATAACAAGGAATTCCATGGCACCTTTAAGACTAACAGATTTATTTGGGCATAAGCTTTCGTGGGCAAAGACCCACTGAAAGCTTATGCCCAAATTAATATATTTGTTTTTAAGGTGCCACAGGACTCCAAGAATTGGAATGATACCTTTAAAATTTGGCGGTGCAGCAACTAGCATTGCAGAAATTCTATTTGCAAAAATTGGTTAGGTTTTATTGGACTATTGCATCTTAGCAGAGTATGCAAATTCTTATAACTTGTATACTTTGAATTCAAGGAAAGTAAAGATATAAAGATAATAGCCAATTGCTACTACTGAGAGCACTAGGAAAAATATTTTTAGTGGTGCAATTTGTCTAATGTGAAACTTCTTTATATTTTTGTTATGTATAGAATTCTTGTGACTAACAGAAAGCTCTGTTCTTTGCACTGGAAAAAAATGAATTTGGTGGTTACCACTGCAGACAAAGGTCAGTGTGTAGAAATAAATAATTATAGAATCTGGAAGCCTGAAGTCAGCTTTGATTTAAAAATAAAAGAAGAAATGTACAAGTCCCTGTGGCTAAGTCACTAAGGTCCTCAGGTGAAATGTTACACTTGAAATTTACCAAGCTGAATTTACCTCCACTGAATGAAATATTCAGCTAGTAATGAATGCTGTAATGTTGTATGATGAGCTACAGCAAAGTGACTCCTACCATACTTAATGAGAAATTAGCAATTTTCTCATGTGTAGGGCCTGCTCTTGCACTCCATACTGAAGAACAAGTTCCACTGAAGTCCAGTGAAAACATTTCTCGAATAAGGGTCAGGCCCTAGAACTGTCAGTACAGTTAGAGCAATGATGTAGTGCACTTACTTTTAAATATTGTTTTCCATAATTAAAAGAAAATTAGCAGGGAACATTGAAAGTAGTCTGGCTGATTGATCCATAGCATCAGTTGTTTCAGAGACAACTGGTGATGATTGCACTGAGTTACGAGCTTTTGAAAGTAATCATACACACAGAATGATATATATTTTTCTTGTTGGTTCTGCTAATTTTCTAAGGTACTGTATGTATCCGAAGAAAGAAGGGCTCCGTGCATATGTGTATTAGGGATGTTAACTATCGGGTATTTATGTAAATGTGTAACTGCTAGAAATTTTAGTGGTTATATGTTTACATGTGGGCGAGGGGGGAATGTGGGAGCTCCTGCCTGCTTCCTCTCCCCAACCCTCCCTGCTGACTGTGATAGACAGCAGTGTGGGGAGCAGGGGGCTTTGCAGGAGACGATATGCACGGGGAGTCAGGCTGAAAGCTGCTTCCCACATGTATCAGCTGCCACCTGCCCACCTGTGTTGGCTCTGTGGGAGGCAGGGGGGCAGAAGGCAGCCAGTGCTTGCAAGGGGCTAGTTTTTAACCTAGCTTCTCACAAGCACAGGTTCCCCCCTACCCCCCTTGCATTTAAACATATAACCACTAAAATTTCCTGCAGTTACACATTTACACAAATATCCAATAGGTAACATTCCTACCACCTACTCTATCATGCAAGCGTTTCTTTTGTAGCTGATCATAATTTGTAATGAAAAATACCCCTAACCAAAATGGGGGGGAAAAGCATTCCAACACCAACCCTGGTAGCATTTACAAATATAAATAGGTATATAGGTAAATTGTCCTGAGTCATTCAGTGCATAATCATGTAAAGGACTGGAGAGTTAATTTGTTGGTGGTCATGATGATAGTTTTGGTATTTTTTAAAATGTATTGATTATAATAACTTTTGTGTTTGGTTTTCCAAAAATGGTCTTTATAGGCTCCTGCTATCATTTTGTACTGTGGGAAGAGGATTAGTTTGAAGCCATGGCATGTGATCAGGAATGTGACTCTGGGAGACCAGGTACCAGCTAATGCCATGGCCTTTAGGCTTCACTGATCACTGACAGAGCTGGAAACCCATCTGGGGCACCTGTGTGAGCATTATTAATGTTTAAAAATCCATTTTAAGTCAGTAAGAATGTTTAGCTAGTGTTTAGACTTCATGAAATGCTTGTTGATCTCACAGCATCTGTAGTCCATAGTATAAAGTTATATTGAATATTTGCATTGTAAACCTCTGTAACTGGGTAATTCTCCAAACAGGAAAGAAGCATTAATTATTTTAAAGTGCTGGTCCTCCATACAAGAAGTCTCATTGAAACCAAATGAGCCACTGTGAAAGCTCAGTGGACAAATATTTTGGTGATTCCCCTTTCTTTCCCAAAAGCTCCCAGAAAAGAGGAGACAGGTGTTGACACTTTCGCCATCTGTTGGAACTCGGGGGAAAGGAATGAAAATGCCTGGCCAGAAGAAACTCTTATCACTAAACTGCTTGCAATTTGGAGAGGACAATATTTGTAAGCACAAGCAAGGGATTAGCCCCAAAGGTCATGTATAGCTTTCGTATTACAGCAGTGTCTGTTATCTTTCGAAACACAAGACTGCAACCTGTGTGCATATGTTTATCCATTTTAACCTTGCAAATAATACTGATTTCTTTTTTTGTTAGTAAATCTTGAGTTACTTTATTAGAAGATTGACTGCAAGAATTGTCTTTGAGAGATCTTAGGTACAATTGACTTGGGTGTAAATGACTGGTCCTTTGGTTCAGGGAGTAACCTGAATATTGTGACTTCTGGTGTAAGAGACAACTTGTCATAGAGGCAGTCTTGCCTATGTGGGAAGATAGGCCAGGGTGCCCAAACATATTGTCTGGTTCTCCACATTAAGGCTGTTTTAATGAATGAGGAGTTAACATTGGATACATGGCTGATGAAATGTAAGTATAGAACACTCAGCAAGTTAGGGTACGTCTACACTAGCCCCCTAGTTTGAATTAGGGAGGCTAATGAGGGCGACTGAAATTGCAACTGAAGTGCAGGATTTAAATATCCTGCTTCATTAACATGTTCCCAGGTGGTCGCTATTTTGGAAACTGACTAGCCTGGAATAACTGTCCGCATCTACAAGTGGCAGTGAAACGGGAGTTCGAAGTAAAGCCCTAACTCGAATTAGCTGTTGTTCCTCCTGGAATGAGGTTTAACAGCTAATTTGAATTAAGGGCTTTACTTCAAACTCCCGTTTCACTGCTGCGTGTAGACGCGGGCAGTTATTCGGGCTAGTCTATTTCCAAAATGGCGACCACTCGGGAACATGCTAATGAAGCGCGGGATACTTAAATCCTGTGCTTCATTTGCAATTTTGGTCGCCCTTATTAGCCTCCCTAGTTTGAACTAGGGGGCTAGTGTAGACATACCCTAAGAGATCTGTCCACTGAACAGGTTTCTGAATAGTCTGTCTTTGTTGGCGCTCATGGCCATGAGTTCGTCTAGACAACTTGGCAACAATTATATTACTTTAATCCTGATGCTGCTTTATTGGCTCTCCTCTACTGAATCAGGTTTAACTTTTCTGCACTGGTATTTGAAAGTCACTCTAGAGTTCCTTGTACTTGCAGAATATCAGAATACAGAATTTTCCAACTAAGCATTTTTATGTCAATATTGATAATTTCTTCACTTCACAATTTTACTACCATGGCTATAAGAGCCTGAGTCTGCAACTTCTGAAATTAGAGATAAAGCTTTCACTGTGTATTACCTGTATCTTGCCCTTATTTTGAATGCAGTTAGTTATCCTCTATTTTTGTAAGTGAAAAGTCAGTATGTATATATGGGAAGTGTATTTTTCCATTTCATGTGTTCGTTCATATTTGGATCATGAGTTGTTTGTCACATGCACTTTGTATTTCCTTATTTTATTTTGAAAGAGCACTCTAGAGTCAGGTCTGCAGTGGAAACAGCTCAGAAAAGCAAGTCTGGAGTTAGGGTTTGAAGGAAAGGAAAGTTTTCATGTCTTGCAGAGAGAGACACAGACAGGTTTTGCAGGTATAGGGAGTGATGTGAGAAAAGATACTGTCAAACTAACAGAATATATAGGATCCCAAGCCTTTATGAATGGAAAGGCCTTCAGTCCATCTATTGGCCATGGTGGGTGGCCTGTCCAGTTCTCAGAGCATTCAGAATCTCATCTACCCAATCCTTACTTCTGTGGAGGTGGGAAAGTGACAGTTGGGGTTTTTCTTTCCGTAACACAGTTGGGTGGTGGAAGAGTCCTCCTGGTCCACCAGGCTCTAGCTCAGGTTATTGTGAGAGGCAATAATGTTAAACACTGGAGTGCCTTGAAGCTGCATCCTTGGACATTCTGCCACTCACCTTCCCCATAAACTTTAAGTATCAAAGTCTAATATAAGGTATCAAAGATGGGAGAGGGGGTCTGAATCCCAAACAATAAGCAGTTGCATCAACTGGTTGTAAACAGTATTATTATATATAAAAACATATCAAGTATGATCATCTGTGAACGCCTGTAATGTCCTGAACTTGGTGGTCATTGGGAGTTATGTATACCAGCTATGGTTAAGAATGTATGCATGTTGTATGTATGCAAAATTTTAATCGTAACTAGCATCATTTCACGATCCTGTGGTGAGTCCATGCCAGCTAGTTGCAGGAAACTAGCTCCAAGCACCTAGTGTTGACCAGCCAGGGAGAGACAATGTTGAACCATCCAAGTTAAGGGGAAAACACTGAAACTGAAAAGAAAACCCTCCTGAATCTGTGTAACCATGAATTGCCCTAGTCTACACTACCAAGTTTTGTTGCCAAAAACTGCAAGTTTTGCTGGGAACAACACATGCAAGAGATTTTTTTTCTTTTCCCCTCCCTTTATTGACATTGAAGAGCCACTGTTGATTTTGTGGTCTGAACTGGCTTCTGCCAGTATCCCGTAATGCCTGCCCTGATCATTCAGTTCAGTGTTTTGATCTCTGCTGCCCTGCAGGCATGCGCCCATCCCCTTTCAAAGCCCTGGGAAGTATATGACAGCTGAGTGTGCTGCTTTCTTTGGAAAACAAAGAGCAAATCATTGGACTGCTCCTGTTCTGCCCTGCACTAGGAACACAGAAGCAGGCAGGCTGCTGCTGCAGGAAGCTGGGTGGCGGGGAAATGGGGAGAGGGTGATTGCTGTGCTGCTTTGACATTCCTCAGCAGGGAGAGCTCACAGAGATACTCATGATGCCACTCCTGGCTGCTGAGGTGCTTGTAGGACAAGTGAAAGGGAATCCCAAGGGCTGTGTCTACGTTGGCACCCCTTTTCCGGAAAAGGGATGCAGATTAGACACTTCGGAATAGCAAAATCCACGGGGGATTTAAATATCCCCCGCGGAATTTGCATTAACATGGCTGCCGCTTTTTTCCGGCTTGGGGATAAGCCGGAGAAAAGCGCCAGTCTAGACGTGATTCTCCGGAAAATAAGCCCTTTTCCGGAGGATCTCTTATTCCTACTTCGAAGTAGGAATAAGAGATCCTCCGGAAAAGGGCTTATTTTCCAGAGAATCACGTCTAGACTGGCGCTTTTCTCCGGCTTATCCCCAAGCCGGAAAAAAGCGGCAGCCATGTTAATGCAAATTCCGCGGGGGATATTTAAATCCCCCGTGGATTTTGCTATTCCGAAGTGTCTAATCTGCATCCCTTTTCCGGAAAAGGGGTGCCAATGTAGACACAGCCATGATGTGCAGCGATCAGCTCTGCCTTTCCACAACATTGCACTGTAGGATACATACCCAAATGACATTGCTCACACTGCTAATGATGGTACTCCCAACGTGGCGATGATCTGTCGACAAAGAGTGCCAATGCGAACAATCTCTGGCAATTTTTGTTTTGTTTTGTCAACTTTTGGGAGTCAACGTGAGTTTTGTCAACACAATTTGGTGGTGTAGACAAGATCTGAGGAAAAAGAGAGTCCCTGCAAATCCTATTAAAAGAAAGGGGATTTGAAGGGAAGGATATTCAGAAATTTGGTGTGGAGTGCTGTCTTGGAAGTGCTGGGTTCCCTTTAGGACCAAAGGCATGCTGGGAAACTATTCAGAAGCAATAGATAGCCTGTATCAGAAAAGGGAATCTAGCTGACATAAAAGTATAATTTCTGAGATTGCATCTTAGTTTTATTTTCTGTCTGCTTTTCCTTATTATTGCATCTTTGAACCCATAATTTTTTAGTTAAATAAACATTTTGTTTATCTTTACCTCCAGCAACCCTCAGTTGTGCAAATGGTGTAGAATGTGTGTGTTGAAGGGAATTGATAATTGGGAGATTTCACACCTCTGCTGGTGACCAACCAGAGAGAAGTCCAAGTGATTGATAGTTAAGAACTTGGGAGATGGATTGGGGGATGGGCTGACCTCAGGATCAGAAGAGATTGTTGAGGTCACCATGCAAGAAGTAACTAGGCTGGTGGAAGCCAGGATAGGTCCTTAAGCTCATAGACTAGCTACTGGTGCCACAACGCCATCTCCGTAAGGCACTCAAATGTATAAGGTAAGGTGATGATAAAACACTTTATTGGTCTGGATGATTCCCAGAGCATTACAGGGGGTATCATCTATCATTAAATTAAATGTTGGTACTTCTTGCTTACATCTTGCAGCATGACACGTTACTTAGATTGAAAGCAATAATATCATTGCAAACAAATCAGCAATTTATAGGAAAGAAAAATTGGCAAAAACACACTCGTGCCTGGAAAGGGCTTGACTTACATGTTAGTTTATCTAAACTTATTCACTATCTATAATTACCAAGTAATAAATATATAGCTAACAACTTTTAATATTATAAAATTGAAGGAATACTAATGATATCTCAAGGTTATAAATTGGTATGTGTGTATTATCTCCCCCCTTCATCTACTAGGAGGCAGGGAGAGGAATTTTGCAGAACACACTGTAATACTTCAATGTCAACATTTCTTATCTTCTGCAACCACAAGTTTGTCAGGGGAGTTGTACATTACTCAAAGTTCAGAAATATTTATTTGTATATTGCCAAATCTTATCTTTTTCTGTTAACCAATTTTGAGGTGTATAGCTTTCAGGGCCTTGGTATTTAATTGTTTTTAATGGTACCCCAACTGCATGGAGCTGTAATACTTAATTTCAAACAATAAAATGCATATTGCTGTCCTGTATTTATGATATTTCTGAATAAAACAACTGGGAAACAGAAGATTTATTTCAGGAAGCCACTGTGTTACAAACATTCAAATAAAGAAATACTAGCGAGGCTGTGCCCCCCTGCTTGCTACACTCGCCAACCCTCACTTTGTGCACCACAGCTGTATTATGGCTTCCCATTCTACCAGTACTGCCTTTTTCTGTGGCCAGATGGGAATTGGGTCCTGACTAGGGCCTTCTTGGCTAGGCTTCATTTTAAATAAAGTAGAATATTATATCCAACAAAAATAGTTTCAACATTGTCTTTATCTATGGTAGGGGTGGGGAACACCACTGACCCACAGAAAAATCAGTTGGGGCCCTATAGTGAGTCAGCTTGGCCTCCCTCTGACCCAGAAGTAGAGAGACTCCCTAACACCCTCTGGTGGACCATGCCAGAGTAACCCAGCCCCTCTCACAGGAAGGTGGGGCCAGAGTATAAAAGCAGGAGCTCAGAGTTCAGTTAGAGGCCAGCAGCTGAGGGAGCCAGATGCTCTACCCAAGCTCCACAGGAAGAAGGCCCAACTGCACTGCCCTAGAAGGGAGAGCTGGCCAGGGCCACCATGGATGGCCAGAGCTCCTGCTGAGCTGCAAAGACTGGACTGCGCCGCTGGGAATGCTGATTGACCTGGATCTGGAGCCCATGGACACTCTGTCAGCACTACTGTCCCTGACAGACCCCGAGGAGTGGAGACTGAGCCAGGTAGGCTCCTGGCTGGGAAGTGGCCCAAGGATATCTGACCTAAGGCTGGCTGAGGAAATGGAGGTCAACTAGTCAGCGTGTTGCAGCCAGGATCCCCGCAGACCCAGTGGCAGTCTGCACTGCCACTGTTTGAGCTCTGCGCTAGGATGCAGTGGAGTGGGTGGGCCTGCATCCCACTTGCCACCCTTCACCTTGGGTAGCAGGTTCCCCCCCGTTTGGGCAAAGCCCCCTGCACTTTTTAGCTTTCTGCCAAAGCAAGGAGATCAGACCTCTGCTCAGTCTGCAGACAGGACTGAGTTTTAAACTGGTGACCTGTTCATTGGTTGCCCTGCCTTGACCAAGGGCCTGGGCATATAAATTGTTGCTGAGAGACCTGTGGGTGGCCCTACTCTGAGCCAGAGCTGTGGCCTTACACTACTGCTTGGCCTGAAGAATGTTGGAACCTTGATTTTGTTTCTTGCCCCACCACGAGCAAGGGCTGGGCCTGTGAACTATGGTTCGGCCAACCCATTGTCCCGAGCCCCAGGATCATTGATACCTTGGCCTTGAGTTAGCGCCAGCACACCGGCCTGAGATCCTAGACTGTGGCAGAGCCCTGCAGGCCTACTGTCTGGTTGGTCTGCTGCGGAGTGAGTCACTTTGGCCTTCCTCCAGACTGCTACCAGTACAGGACCATGGAAGTGAGAAGGAAACAAAAAATACCCTTCAAAAATCCCCACCCTCAATGATGTGTCCCCCAAGTGAAACACCTCACTTCCCTGGTGCTCTAGCCCTATGGGGAGTGGGGGGGAGGAGGACTGAGGTTCAAAACCTCTGGCCAGATTACCTCTTATGGGGTTTCAGGGTTAGTGGATTTTGTGGGCTCTGGAGTGGGGCCAAAATAAGGGGTTCAGTGTGTGGGACAGGGCTGCTAGTGAGTAGGAAAGGGATGAGGGTGAAGGATCTGGATGGGAGGTGGGGTGCAGGAGGGGCTGAGGATGTGAGGTCTGGGTGGGAGGTAGGGTGTAGGAGCTGCCTGGGAGTAGGATGTCTGGCCAAAGGGGAGGGGGCAGGAGCGGGCTGGGGTCAGGGTGTCTGGGGGGTGGGGACCGAAGGGAGGTGGGGGTGCAGGGTCTGGGCATGAGGGGGTGGCGGGCACTTGTCTTCGGGCCCTGCACTGGTCCTAGGCACGGCCACCTGCTTCTCCCATTGGCCAGAATCTGGCTAATGGGAGTGCAGGGAAAGCTTCCAGGCAGTATGTTCATGTGCTGTTGTTCCCCCAGCCATAGGAGAGGGAGTGCTTCTTCCCCACACAATGAGGCTTGGGGCTTTCTTCTTACCCCAGCGGGAAGCCAGCACTGGCATTCCAACCATGCAGGGAGGAGGGAGGGCGAGACTGCAGTGCCTGCACGGGTTCTCCACTGTGGGGAGAAGGAAGGGGACTGAGCTTGAACCACAGACTACCTGGAAGGTAGCTGCAGAGCCCCCTGTTGCTTACTTGGGGGACCATGGGGAGGGTGCCTTCGCACCCTCCTGCATATAGGCCTGGAGCATGAGCCTAGTGCCCACGCACCTGCTCACATGCATTGGGGCACCAGGCAAAGGGGACCCAGGCCACTCAGGTCAGTACTGCTGGGTGCCTCCTCACCTGTCTTGCAAAAGTACCACTCACTGCTGCAGCCCAGTTCATGGCTGGGCTTGGGTCTCTTCAAGACACCCTTAGCGGTTCCCATGCTTGCTGTGCTCTCAGCAAGCCTGGGCTGCGTGTGAGAGAGCTGAAGCCCAACTGGGAGCCTGCCTACATTCCTGGCATGAGGGCTGCACCCTAGGTCTCACACCAAGTAAAGCAGTCCCCTGGGCCAGCTGACAGGCCGCCCAAAAGGTAGCAGCCAGAGCTGAGTGGGTTGGACCCTTCTGAGGTGGAATCTGCCCAGACTGAGTTGCCAGGTGGTTTTGCCAGTCCCTGAACAGTATCCGGGGCAGCGAGCCTGTGCAAGGGCAGAGCCTATGGATGCTGATGATGTGATGATGACATTCTGTCATCCCACAGGAATTTTTTTATATAAAGAGAGATTAAGAGAGAAATTACTGAAACTGATGTAAATGGATGTCTGTGATCACTTTATGGAATGTACATCTATAATACACAGGGAAATATTTGGCCTCTGTTTGCTGAGTGGTGGCAGGAGAATGTAGCTCTTCAAGTAGTGTTATACTTGCACCAAAAGTATTTGATTAAAAAGCAAGTGAAATTCATGAGCTAATTGGCACATTCATATTCAATTTTTAAGTGTTGGTGAGTGGGATGTAAAAGGGCTCTAACCGTATGCTGCAGAATCTGAAGATGGAATCTCCATGGAAACACATGGATGCACATGTCATGTATTATTTAACTAGAAACTAACTTCTCCCAAGTTTCAATGTACAGCTGAAAACCAGGAATTAATCTGATTCTCTGGGGAAATGGAAATATCTACAGATGGAACATGCTACGTTGTCTAATAATGATTGGATTTTTAAGTCCTAAGAATATTTAAGAAAATAAAAACGGGAAGAAATTCCCAGATGTTTTCCAAGGTGATCTAAGACTGTTTTCGGTAAAAAGTCAATTTTGGAATTGTTTTCTTATATATGCCTAAAATATTTTTTGTTTCAAGTTTTATAATTGTTTGAGGACTGTTTTATTAACTCTTATGTTTCCTGTACCTTGTGTATTAAGGTAGCCTGTAGTTTTTATGTTAGAGAAAGGATTTTCAAACTTAATTGCCCTGTGAGCCCCTTCTGACAACAACCAGGCCTGAAGCCCCACCGCCTTGGGAAAGGAAGAAGTAAAGGGTAAGCCAATGCTCAAGCCCCACCACTTTGGGGGTGGGGTGGGGTGGGACAAAGCTAAAATCCAAGCACCAGATTTTAAAAGGAGTTTGAGCTCTACCACCTAGGGTTGAAAACCTTGTTTTTTGTCTTCAGCCCAGGGTGGTGGGGCTTAGGCATTGTCCCTGGGCAGTGCATGTGGGAGTTGGCCCCGGGCCCCAGAAGGTCTAACACTAACCCTGGTGACCCTTACTTTGGGGTCCCAATCCACAGTTTGAAAACTGCTGGCAAGTTTGAGAGCACTGACAGGTTACAGTGCCGTAAATCAGCTCCCAGTGCAGTAACTCCTGAGGTGTCCATTTAACTCTGCAGTTGCTGCGCTCTAGGGAAACCACCTCAACGAAAAGTGTAGAAATTGCTGCACTCTGGATACAGCGCGAGGGAGGAGGGCAGTGTGGACACTTGAATTGTGTGTTACATTCTGACTGGCCTTCGGAAATGGTCCATAATCCCTCAAGTCCCCTCTGCTTTTTATTTGGAACTTGGTTTTCTGTCCTGTAGGCATGCGTCTATCCCCTTTCAGAAATCAGCATGCTGTGCTGATTTGCTCTGGGACACAGAGCAAGCCAGTTGTGTGGAATGTTTGTGGTATTGAACACAGCAGGCGTGTGTGTGTGTGTGTGTGTGTGGCGGGGGGAGAAAGTGTGAGCCAGGGAGGAAGGTGGCGTATGTGTGCTGAGATGTTGGGGTTTCCTCCTCTCTTTGCCTCAGGCGGGGTTATTTCCTGCCACTGTTGGAACTTACAAGACACCATGCTGACCTCCCCTCCCTTGAAGCACACTGTGTCCTTTCTGCCCCACACACATACACCGTCATGCTCTTCCCCCTGATTACATTTGCAAAACAGCTAGCAATGTAGCAGGATGACCGTGGAGTAAAGGGATTGGGAAACCTGTAGTGTGATGCTGACTGCCCTATGCACCATTGCAAACCCTTACCAAAGCACCCTGCATCCAGTTGCACAGTGGGATAGCTACCACAGTGTATTACTGTCTGTGGTATTGCAAAAGCTGCTAATGTGAATATGCTCCACCATCCTAAGGAGCACAGTGTAGATCAGGGCTACTTAACTTTGGAAGCCTCGGGGGCCACAATGATACTCTCAGCACATGCTGAGGGCCGCAACTTAAGTGTGGTTGCATAGACATGCAAATATATATGCAAATAGCTTCTTTCATGTTGCCAGACATAAATACAAAGCACTTCCCACAGTGTCCCGGTGCTCCTGGCACCTCCTGCCTGGGGGCTAGAAACGCCATCACCTTGTACCTGTCTGTTCCAGCCAGCCCATCCACTTGCATCTTTCAATGCTCACCCCACCTGGGAGATGCTTTGTCGTTGTGGAGTGTGTTCCCAGTGGAGGCCATGTTCAAAGGATCCCACCCACAGGCCGTGTGTTGAGCCCTTTGTAAACCCAAACTGCACTGTGGGCCGCAAACAAATGAGCCGTGGGCCACGTGGCCCACAGGCTGCGTGTTGAGTAGCCCTGGTGTAGACACACAACAGCAGTTTCCCAGCAGTGCTCTGTGAGCAGCACTGTAACCATACCCTAAAGATAAACTTGTTTAACCCTTCCTCTTCCTCATGTAGTTGTATTCCATAAATATATGGCATGTTAATTAAAGGACAAAGGGAAACTGTCCTGATCACCTCAAAATATGCTTCTATAACATCTGTCTATAACTCATTTAATCCGTTCCCTGCCATAACAGGGGCCTCAAACATTGAGATCTTTCCTATTAAATATGGCACACAGCATTTTAGTCTCCTGAGGACTGAACCACTATAGTCTAGCTAAAATTATTGGGCTCTGTATAGAGGTAATTAGGTGAAATTTAGTGATTTGTGATGAAAAGGAGATCAGACTGGATTATCTAATGGCCCCATCTGGCCTTTAAATTCTACAAAATCCATAATCCGTAAACATTACAGAGGGATCAAGGGAACAAATCTTACCCCTGAGTCAGTAGTCAAATGAAATATATGATATTTGGTGAAAGCATAGTTAAATCTGAGGTTTCACTCTAAAAATCAAACACCAAATTTCCTTGTGTTGATCAGATTCTGGGTCTCCAGAACAGTAACTGCCTTAAAATATATACATATTGTGGATGAAATATTTCAGATATAGATAATTCATTCCTATAATGCGATCATGTTGTTAGCAATGGGTAATCTATGAAATAGGATATTTTGAGCAGCGGAAAATAATGAAAGGTTAGAACAATGTATTATTAAAATCTTACAATGCTTTGCAGTAGAGCTGTATAATTTATAGGTGATGTTGATAGATTTGAAACTCCAGTAAAAGAGGTGTTCCTGCCAGCTTAAGACATTTGACACTGAATTTTTCTTTGCCACTTGGAGGCCATCCTCATTAAATTTCAGATAGAGCAAGACTCTTTAATTCTGTAGAAATACAGCAAGAGAATGTTTTTCCAAAAGTCTCCTTCCTCTTCCTCCCGGCCCTCCCCCCGCCCCAACACAGTCAATATACAGAAACTAAATCAGATTTCACTAGGCTGGGATAAAATGGAAAGGGTCTCCACTAAGTAGCTTTATTTACTGCCAGAAATAACACTGATGTTATCACTCAGTGTATCTGATAAAAATGAAATGTGAACTAGCTACTATACATTTCAGAGTCAGGAAAAACAACCATTGGGATGTTGGCTGCCATATCACCATATCTGCAATTTATAATGTTTCTATCAAGAGCTAAAATACCATAGGATGGTAGAATCTGAAAATTGAAGCCCAACAGGGATGTTTCTTATCTTAAAGTAGCTATTATTTGCAGCATCCTTAATGTGCAAGAGCACGCTTGTGGATTACTTGCAATAAAAATGTGTTTATCTAAGGTTACCAAATTATTTAGTTCACTTTAGAGTGTGTAAAGTTATCATAAAATAGTAACAAAAAACTGTGTTCCATTCTGTAGCAGTTGTTGGTTGTGTGTGTGTGTGTGTGTGTGTGTGTGTGTGTGTGTGTGTGTGTATATATATATATATAGGGGCCTGTAGAATTAAACAGTTGACTGATATTAGAGGTTTAGTTTTCTTGCAGCCCTTAAGAAGCCCCAAAGAAGTTGCAAATTAATGAGCTATATGAGGATTAAATTATAATGAGACATGATAAATAGGAATACAGCTTCTCCGTAACACTGGTATTACAGGGGTTACTTTCTCAGAGGACATATAAACAGAACATGTTGGGGCAGTTGTCTGAGAGTCACTAAAGGAGCAGCACTTCTCATATAGGACTTCTGCTGTTGTAAAGGCAGTGTGGTTATCATTATTCATAAGTCTTCTGTACATTCTGTTATTAACATCTCTGATAATATAGACGGTGATGCTTTTTATCTTTGAATTGCAGCTTTTACAATTTTGTGTCAGAGGCATATATTTAATTTTTTTATGGAAAGTGCCCCATCTCCCACTTTGAATAGAATGTCTTGAAAAGTGTTAGATGTTTGCAAATAACATTGCAGTTATTGTTTGTTCCATAGATTTTACAGAGGAATTATTCTTAGCTTTTGTCAAAATAGTTCCTAAAAACATTTCAGTTTAGTCCTGTATATATTGTGTCTGCAGTTTCATCCAGCCTTCTCACTTTCCTTTCTTATTTGGCATATTCTTTTCTGACCATTTTGGCATTCTTTCCATTGGGGAAATGTGATTCCTAATAAATCATTCCAGTATTAGTTTATTTCTCATAAAAATTATATTTGATGTTGAAAAACAAATTTAACCAAATGTCAGGTTAAAAATATCAATATTAAACAATTTACTGTGATGGATCCCCCCCTCCCCACACCCTGCTTTATGAAATGGACTTATGGACGCAAATATGCATAACTCAAAAATGCTTTGGACAAAATACCTCATGTAACATCAATCTTAATGTCATAATCTGCTGGATCTGAATATCTTATTTTACTGTATGTATCACTCTTCTATGTAAAGTTAGAGATATGGAGTGTGGAATAGTTTATCGTTTTTAAATGTGCAAATGAAATCCATCAAGAGTGTTTCCAATCCTGGGACAAGTCCGTGTCTGGGGAATCCTATGTCAATAGCCTCTTTGTCCTTTAAGTCTTAGTAGTGGTTGGTCTTAGGAAGTGATATGACCTCCCTAACTGCTAGGAAGTGGCCAGGTAACTTCCCATGTAAAAGCTTCCCATCATCCGGTCTGCGTATTAATGAATCCACTTCAATAGATCATGCAGTACTACAGGCTACCTTTGAACAGATTAGCTCATGTTCAGCATTGATAGTTCTAGACTCTCAACCTGTTTTTCAGTCACTATTTTCTGCCTCTGTATTTTGTGCTAGAGCCAGTTTCTCTATCTCCATGTTTAATTTATTCAAAAATCACTTTTATGGACCCCCACAATGGAAAAATATTGTACCTTTTATGGCTTGCCTACACAGACACAATTAATTCATGGCAAGCTGGGGTATTAATTTACCCCACACTAGTTTGCAACCCATTGTCAGTGTAGGCATAGCTTAATTGACTTTGAGCTAGTCTTCTCTAAATGGGACTAATCAGAGCACATGAATAAACTGTTAATATGCATCAGCAGTGTTCCCAACAGTGAGGCTATGTCTACACTACTGCTTACTTTGGCAAAACTTATGTCACTCAGAGGCATATTATCTCCGGGTGGCACATTTCACTGGCATAAATGGTAGTGTGTAGAAGTGCTGTTTCTGCAGGAGAGGTTCTCCCATTAACAAAGCTACTGCTGCTTGTTGGGGGTAGTTTAATTATGTCAGTGGGAGAGCTCTTTCCCACTGGCATAGAGTGGCTACAAAGAGAAGATGAGAACAGCTGTGCTGCTATAAGATCTCTAGCATAGACGTAGCTGTAGTCAGGAGCAGGATAGTGTGGAGATAGATTTGTGCCCCTGCTTGTTGCAGGCAAATTATTTATGTAGAGCAGACAATCCCTTTGTCTGCTTTATTCAGGTCTTTTCAGAGTGTGTGTCTTACTGCCAGGTTTTTTTTAGGTTTACACCATTTTATTCTTTCAGTTAATTTATTTCCAGTGCTGATTCTTTGATGTATAATCTACCTATTTTAGTAGTATAATTGCTGGCAGATGTTAAATTACTGACTCCTCATTGCTCTGTTGAGTCAAACAGTATAGTAGTGGTATAGTTGTTTCAGTCTGTGAGTCTTATCATCTCTTGGCTGGGATTCCCATGCAACCAGAGGTGAGCAATAATTATCCTTGTATGTATTCGAGGGAATTAGTATCAGAAATACTCTTCTGCTTAACTGATATTGTACCATCTTCTCTCTCTCTCCCTTAGGAAAAACTTCCTGTTAGGGTGGTTAAACACTGGAATGAATTGCCTAGGGAAGTTGTGGAATATCCATCTCTGGAGATATTTAAGAGCAGGTTAGACAGACATCTTATCAGGGATGGTCTAGACCAGGGGTTCCCAACCTGGGTCATGCGTACCCCCAGGGAGTACGAGAAGCTTGTCAAGGGGACATGGGGAATATTTGGTAAATAACTAGATTATCCTAATTGAAATATTACAAAAGTAGTAGTGTTAGTGAAAAAAGTTGTGGATTCTAGAGACTAGAATTTATTTCCTTTCATATTGAATAGGGGGTACAGGAAGGTTTACTAAAAGCCAAGGGAGTACAGGGACCGAAAAAGGTTGAGAACCCCTGGTCTAGACGGAGCTTGGTCCTGCCGTGAGGGCAGGTGACGGAATTCAATGACCTCTCAAGATCCCTTCTAGTTCTAGTGTTCAATGAACCTATAATTCTATGTAGCTGCATGTGTATTTTGGGTTACTTATCTATTATATATTTGAGAGAGTTTGTCTGTCTGTCCATCTGTTCAAGAACTCCTCCTAAACAGAACTAGAACCACCAAATTCTGTATGCATCATCTTAAAGCAAGGTAAGGGTCTGGCAATGGCAGGAAAATGGGATGTGCCTGGAATGGTATTGCTTCTCATAAAACCATACAGAAAAGAAACAGAACCAGGCAGGTGAAAGGGGCTTGCTCTAGGACTGTTCTTCCAGGATGGCTTGTAGGGATGGAGGTGGGGCTAAAGCTTCCCTCCCTGATTGATATGGGAATATTGTACCTGTTTCCCTTCACTCCCTGACAATGGGAAAATGCTAAGTTTGCTGCATTCCTCATTCTGGCTAGTGCGCACAGGAGGCAGACAACCCTGGATCTGCCCTACCCGGGGGACATGAACTCATCCCCCAGCTGTGCCTGCAGGAGCTGCAGCAGCCATGGAGAAGCGCTTCTCACCTAGTCCCCCAAGTTGCTGTGGTGAGAGAAGGCTGAGGTAGTTGCCTCTCCCCAGGGCAGCCTGCATTCTGAACTCATCATCCCCAGCTGCATCCCAGAGTAGATATTCAAATAAAGCAGGTACATTTTCATTTTATTTTCCAAGAAACAAAAAGAATTGAGTTAAGGACCAAGCAATGCTGGGTAAATCTTCTAATTAGAAAATAAAGCATTGACATAAGTAAAATAAAAATAATTTTTAAGTTATCAAAATTCAGTTCACTTTTATATTATGGTTTTGCAAAAGATAGAGATAAAAGTCCATAGATCAGTGCCATTAAAAGAATAATATATGATCCATGATATGGGTATTTGGAATTTATCATTTCTAGTTATATTTCAGGTATGTTACTTTAACTGTTGGAGTAGCAAATAGAGACTGGAAGGTGTTCTGATGGAGTTTGCCTCATGCTATATGTTTGGGGTTATTACTAAAAATCTTGAAACATGTCTGTGTGTATGAAACCAAAAATTATATTACACTGGGGTCTTGGTGTTCTCTTGTAGTTTACATACTAATCTTACCTAATCTATTGCGATTTGAAAACACCCAGAGAATATTGCAAAGTATGTGTGTGGGTAGAGAGAGCGAGAAGATAAATATATAATGTGTGTGCATATACCTATATGCTAGGAATATAAAATCCTGATTAATCAGTTAACTTGTTAAATGTTAGGTTAATCTAACATTGAACTGGTTAATTGTCTAAGTGGGATACCGGGCCGGTGAGCACACCAGCCTGGTTGGAGCATCCAGTCCAGAGGGTTCCCACTCTTGGTCCCATGTGGAGCTGGCTGCAGCTCCAAGCTCCCGGTCCCACACTGGGGTTGGAGCTGGCTTCCAGATGCATGGGGCTGGCTGCCGGGGCTGCCCTCGGGGAACTGGTTAACCATTACCCAATAAGCATCACCTGGCAAGGTTGTTACCCATTCACATCCCTAGTATTATATGCACATATACTCTGGACCAAATTTTAAAAATCCATATGCATTTGAACATTCAAGTTGCATGTGCAATTACTCTGAACATTGAAATAAAGTATCTGTGTGTACAGTGGACAATTCAGGATAGTCGTGTGCACAAATATCTGATTTACAAGGAAAACTCTAATAACTATGTGCACTTTGTTTCATGTATTTATTTTTGAAAATCCATATCCTTAATTATAACCATCAGCCAGAGCATACCATATTTGTTTCATCTTCGTTTTGCAGTTTCTTGCATTTTTCTAAGTCATCAATGTGATTAATTGGGTTTACAGGCACATTGCCAACAGCATTCCATAGTCCTGGCATGACTGATTCAGAAATGGAGATAAAAGCAACTGTGTTGATCTAATGGAAGCCCTGTTCTGTAACATACATTTTTTAAACAACAAATTTACAGACCATTTCAAGTGTAAAAAACCCCAAACCAGTGTAATAACCTTGCAACACATCTCATAATGTGATTAGTCCTTTTTTCCCCCTTCATCACTCGTTAGGTTATTCATACTTACTTGCTGTCTGTGGTTTGTTTGCTTATTTTTCTTGCTATATTGAGTTTACCTGTTAAAACATAAAATTGCTGCCTTATGTTTGAAAAGTTTCCCATGTGTTCAATAATGTTTGTAGGATTGTTGCATTTGCAAAGTGATTTCTCTTTGTTCAGAATGATGATGCATACTTGGATTAGGAGAAAAAAGACTTGCCTCTCTGGCAAGATCCTTTGCTGACTTACTTGAGGCAGTGTTCTCTGGTGGTCTTGTACAGTTCACACTGGCTTTGAAGGAATGACATATATGATGCAGCTTAGACATACTCCTGCCTGGATTAAATAAAGGTCTGGTCCTACCCAGCTCTCAACTGACGTCTTTGTTTTCAACACTATTGCTTTGGGGATACAGCTCTGGTGTTGCCACAAACCAGCAGTAGAAACTATTTTTGATGTGCTGTGTAACTCTGTTGCTCTTCCCAAATATGGGTGGTAATACTGTTAAAACACTGAGGCTATGTCTACACTGGCCACAATTTCCGGAAGAGCCATGCAAATCAGGTAAGTCAGGATAGGGAAATCCGCGGGGGATTTAAATATCCCCCGCGGATTTAAATAAACATGTCCGCCGCTTTTTTTCCGGCTTGGGGAAAAGCCGGAAAAAAAGCATCTAGACTGGCGCGATCCTCCGGAATAAAGCCCTTTTCTGGAGGATCTCTTATTCCTACTTCGAAGTAGGAATAAGAGATCCTCCGGAAAAGGGCTTTATTCCGGAGGATCGCGCCAGTCTAGACGCTTTTTTTCCGGCATTTCGAAGCTGGAAAAAAAGCGGCGGACATGTTTATTTAAATCCGCGGGGGATATTTAAATCCCCCGCGGATTTCCCTATCCTGACTTACCTGATTTGTATGGCTTTTCCGGAAATTGTGGCCAGTGTAGACGTAGCCTGAGTGTGAAATCCTGGCTCTACTGAAGTCCTTGAGAGTTTTGCCACCTGTTTCATCCGGGCCAGTATTTCTCTCCAGGTGGTTTACAAAATATACCCAGAACACTGGGTTTGTTTGCCATGTGTATGCACATTAGAACCCCTTGGCTTAGCCTCCATGCTTAATTCTTTGGGTATGACATTGATGTGTACTCTGAGAATAGGAGTTTTCCCTTTTAGAATAGCCCACCTGCTGACTAGAATGGAACAAGCAGATGGAACAGACAGCTTTGGCATTATTTAAACATGCCTGCACAACATAGTGTTTTTTTTTTTTTTTAGAGCTACCAAAAATGACAGAATTTCTTTAAGAATATTAAGCTAGCACTGTCATTGCAGCTCATACTACTATTACCTCATAAAATAATTATATATATTACTTTGGATGCCATTGATAGCTTCGTGACACTGCGAGAGATTTTCTCTGCTCTTCCCAATACAAGTAATTATCTGTCTAAAGAGAGAAATTTTTCTGGCTGGTTACTGTCTGACTGTAGGCTGGTAAAGAATGATAAATGGAAGAGATTAAGAGGTGCATTTTGTACCAGGCTGAAAAAATTTTTCAGTCACTTGCCCTGGATTCTTCCATTTCAGATGTGCTTATCTGTCAACAAGCAAAGCAAAACAAAACAAAACATGGGTGTTCCAATTTTGGGGTAATCCCCAAATTCTCTAAAGCAAACTATTTTGTTTTCAACTAGTGTGTCATGGCTCGTTGCTTTAATTCTCTTTATATTGACATATCTGGTTCTCAGTTAGCTTTGAACTCTCTTTCGCAAAAATTAAAATGCCACTGCCACCTCCACTCAGATTGCAAGTGCTAACTGAGACTGTGCAGCAATTTATTTCAAAATCAAATAAAAAATTAATACTCAAGTGATTCTATGAATGATGACTAGACACCATTCTAATTCTCCACTAATAGAGCTTACTGTTGTTGTTAGATACACAGTGACATTGTCCTTGAACATTTAGGATGGTCAAGATTAACCTGGCAGGGCAGGAAAGCATCAACTCTAGTTCTTCCTCGTATATCTGCCTCTGGTCCTAAAATTTGCTGCCCCTAAGATTGAGTTTAGATACAAAGTCAAGATTGTCCTTCACTGCTGTGAGTTACAAGCATAGCAATCTCTGGTGTGTTTGCAAAGCCACAACAATCAAGACAACTTTTTTTTTTTTTCTAAAGTGAGAGACTCCAGTCATCATGCTGATTAAGTCCATCTTGAAATATAATGTTCCCACACATGTACCTTTCTGGGTTCTCTCGAGTATTTGACTTATATTCTGAAGTAGATTCCAAATGGATGAGGAACAAGTGATAATTTCTGGTCATTGCCTTCAGTGCTCTGGTTTTACTGTCAACCCAGAATACATGGTAAAAACCTCTACTATAAGTCACAGTTGTCTCCAAGACATTCACAAGAACTTGAATTGGCCGTTACTATTTAGGACTTGGAAAGTAAAAATTGCAACAATCCAATTACATTCAAAGGTTTAAGATAAGGAAATATTTATTGAGATCCAGAATATCCACTTCAGAGATGTAGTTGACACACTGCACCTGGCTTTGCATAAAAATGGCCTGTATGCTTTTAGAATGGCTGATATTCACTGCTGTACTCTCTGCTTTTAGGCCATGAAAATTTGATTTGTGCTTTTCTGCCTTGATCCCCACAACTTCCAAAGTTGTTTTTAATTCCTGGCTGTCAAACAGCAGCTATGCCAGATCCAAAATCTATTATCAAATCTGGTGCATAGTAATGCTTGTTCAGATATAAAAGTGTCAGTGGATCTGTCAACAAGTACAGTAATAAAAGTAACTTTCCATATGCTTTTCTGAGACATTGTCTACACTACAAGTTATTTTGGTATAATTTACATCTCACAGAGGTGTGGATTATTGACACTTCTGAGCTACATAAATTACATTCACCTAAGCTCCAATGTGGACAGCACTATGTTGGTAGGAGAGCTTTTTTTCTGATGACATAGCTACTGTCTCTTATGGAGGCAGGAGTTGTTAAGCTAATAGGACAGCTCTCCTCTGTCAGCTGAGAGCATCTTTATCAAAAGTAGTGCAAACACACTGCTATAAATGCATCTATTTTCCTGGTCATGTTAGACTTCAAGCTCTTGAATCGGGACACTTCTCCTATATTAAGTTCATTCTCGCTCTCTCTCATCTATAAATAGTGAATATTTCAGGCATTGTAGCATATTTAAATGCAAGAACACTCTTGGTGGGAATAGTACGCTGGAAGATTCTACTAAATAACCTCCTTATATGCTTGTACTGATTCCCCACTGCTGTTAGAGAGGCATGAAATGCTGCTGTTGGTAACTGTTTCATAACACTGGAGAATTGTGAATGCTTACTGGCTGGGCGGTGCTTTTATAATGTGCTTACACTGAAATTACTGTATAGAAACTGTGGGTTGAGGGAAATGTGAAGCAGATCTCATATTTCACTTGGCACTTTATTATTAATAGACATTTGCATGTACTGTACTTGTCTTGAGGACCTTGCAGCAATATCTCTATTTACAACCTTTCAAAACTTGTGTAGCAATACCAAATAAAAGTTCTGTCTCAAATGACTTTGTATGAGGGGGATAAGGATTGGTTGCTGTGAAAATGTGTGGAAACTAACACATGAATGTAGAGCCAGATTTTGGGCCCGTTGACTGTTTAGAATGACAGGCTTTGGGGGGGGGGGGACACTGGGCTTCGAGTGCTCTTTTAGTTTTTTAGCAATGTAAAGGAAATGTTCTGGACCTTTGTAGAATCTTGTGGAATCTTCCAGACATTGAGAACTACATTTTCCTAGAATGCTGTCAGCCATGCCCTCATGGGTATATAAGGGGTTGGGTGTCACCAGTCTTGTCATTGTGATATAAGAACAAAGTGAGAATCCAGTTGCGATAGTGTGAACCGTGTTTCATTATGTAATTGTGAAAGTGTACTTGTCTGTTAAGATTTCCAGAGTGCACGTAGGGCAGGGGCAGACTGGCCCGGCGGGACACCAGGAATTTCCTGGTGGGCTGTCCTCCGAAGGGCCGGCTGAAGGGCTGGCTGGTGGCTGCTGGAGGAGGAGGGGGATTGTGACGGGGCGCTGTAGCCCCGCACTTTAAATTCCCCAGTGCCAGCCATGTACGGGGCCTGGTGGGGCCGAGGAAGCACATGCGCAGTGTGCTCAAACGCCGTGCAACAGCTTAGAGGGGAGATGCCCGGGTGTGGTGTGACATCACAGCCCAGGACTTTAAAACCATGTGGCCCAGCTCCAACCCTGGCAAGTGGTCTGGAGCCCCAGAAGCAGCTGGCGCCAGGGTTGTGGGGGCTTCTGTGGCCCAATCACAGACTCCAGCGCTGCAAACTGGAAGGCAGAAGGTGGGAGGAGGGGGGAAAAATAGGGGAAAGTGTGGGAGAGGAAGGGGCTTTTGCTGAGGGGAGGGGGACAGGTCAGGAGAAGAAAGGGGAAGGCACCAAGGGACAGGGTGGAGGAGACACAAATGCCAGGGGGCCAAGTGGAGACAATGAGGAAAAGGGCAGGAGGGGAGGTGTCAGTGGGAGGGGGTACAGAGTGATGCTGGGAGAGGAGAGGATAAGGGCAGTGGGAGCTAGAGGGGAGAGGGAGAGGTGCTGGGAGAAGGCTTGAAAGAAGGGGTGGGCATGAGGAAGGCGGGGGATGGAGCAAGTCGTGTGAGGGCATGGGCATGAGGGGAATGGGTGGCAGAGGATGGTGAGAGGGTGGGCATCAGGGAAAAAGAGGGCAAAGGGGGCAGGGGTAGTGAGGGAAGGGGGGGGGTACCAGGAGGGTGCAGGGGTAAGGGAACGTGCAGGTGCCAGGGGATTCTGGGGATGAAGCAGAAGGGCAGACACCTGCAGGGGAGGGACCAGCACCAGAGGAGAGAGGCAGGGCAGGTGTGTAGAGAAAGATGTTAGGAGAGGGGATGAGGAGGGGTAGCTCACATGATCAGAGTGGGGCTACTGGAGGAGTGGGCACAGGGGGGAGAGAAGGGCTGGTGGAGGGGGGCAAGTCTCAGGAGGGCTGAGGGCAGTGAGAAGGGCAGGAGTCCGAGTCAGGACAGCAGAGGAGGGTGAGGGGTTGGGGGGCAGCAGGCACCGGGAGAGCTGATGGAGCAAGGGGAGGAGATATGGCAGCAGGGGGAAAGGGTAGAGGTTTATAAGGTATTTATTAATAACTTGGGTGCCAGAGTGGCACATCCAAACAAGCCACATGAACTCAGTACTGGTGCACAACACAAAATTCATTCTGCTTATGGGAGGAAACTCTTAGAGGGAACACCCCAGCCTCTCTGCTCCTGAGTTAATGTCACACACATTGGGTTAATGCAATTGCAGGATAGTTGCACGAGGTGGCTTTGGTGGGGGCCAAACTAATCCCTATTGGTAGGAGGATGGTGGGAAGAGTCCTCAGAGAGGGGTCACATGACACCTTTTACTTCTGGTCATGTGTCCGTCTTGCCCCGAGAGTGTTGCCTCCAGAGGCCTGGCTAATGGGAGTCAGGGGTGTGATTAACAGGGGCCAGGGGTGTGGCTAATGGGGGGGGGGGGGGTCAAAGAATAAATTTTTAAAAAATTCTTTGATGTGAAAAAGTGGGCCATTCTCAACCCATTTCCCGGGTCTATTTTGATTGCCAGTCCGCCCCGACATAGGGACTAATAAAGGACATATTTAATGAGATGCCAGTGATATCTATCAAATCCTTATCTACACAACAATATGAAAGCAAGACTGTTATTTCCTTTGCCATGCTTAACACTTAGGCTACGTCTACACTGGCCCCTTTTCCGGAAGGGGCATGTAAATTTCACTAGTCGTCGTAGGGAAATCCGCGGGGGATTTAAATATCCCCCGCGTCATTTAAATAAAAATGTCCGCCGCTTTTTTCCGGCTTTTAAAAAAGCCGGAAAAGAGCGTCTAGACTGGCCCCGATCCTCCGGAAAAAGTGCCCTTTTCCGGAGGCTCTTATTCCTACTTTGAAGTAAGAATAAGAGCCTCCGGAAAAGGGCACTTTTTCCGGAGGATCGGGGCCAGTCTAGACGCTCTTTTCCGGCTTTTTTAAAAGCCGGAAAAAAGCGGCGGACATTTTTATTTAAATGCCGCGGGGGATATTTAAATCCCCCGCGGATTTCCCTACGATGACTAGTGAAATTTACATGCCCCTTCCGGAAAAGGGGCCAGTGTAGACGTAGCCCGAATGTCTGATGACTTTCTAAGATTCTGGGAAATAGATTTTTGCTCTCCCTAATACTGTCTGTTTCCCCCCCATAGAAAATAAAAAATGTCTCAACTGTTGTCTTCAGGAGCTCAGTATAGGAAAGGAAAAACTCTATTTCAATGTAGTTTGCAGGAAGGGATAAATCTGATGGGAAAATATCTGAAACAGAACAACATAACCCAAGCTTTAGGCATTAGTGATTGTTCTAATTCAGAAGAAATGAACGGGGAGGGGGAAGCGTAAAATCAGTTACTTTACTTCAGTTATTCTTAATATTAAAAAGTTTTTATAAGGGTAGAGGAAACAATTTGTTCATTTGCTGGCATGAACAAATACGTATGTACAGGTCGTAGCTTACAAATTTATCATTATATATGATTGTGATAAATCATGCATGTAGATTACATATCAAAATTGTGAATCGGATGGATAAAAAATGGTGGGAGCGGACACCTAAGATGCTCCTTGCCTGAGCACAATTTGGTCTAGGACTGGTGCTGGGTGAACTAGCACTCTGGTCACTTAAGAGGCATCAGTCTGTTCAGCTGGAGAAGGCTTGTTGGAGATATACAGTTGATCAGGCTGGGAAGGATGATGAACCAATTAGCCATCTCTTGAGAGGTTCAACAAAAAAGAAAAGGACACATACTCATAGACTTTAAGGTCAGAAGGGACCATTATGATAATCTACACAGTGCAGGCCACAGAATCTCATCCACCCCTCTTAGAATAATCCTCTCACCTATGTCTCAGATATTGAAGCCTTCAAATACTTTGAAGGCCCCAAGATGCAGAGAATCCTCTAGCTATGATCTGTGCCCCATTCTACAGGGGAAGGCAAAAAACCTCCTGGGCCTCTGCCAATCTACCCTGGAGGAAAATTCCTTCCTGACCCCAAATATGGCGATCAGCTAAACCCTGAGCATGTGGGCAAGACTCACCAGCCAGACACCCAGAAAGTTCTCTGTAGTAACTCCATTGACCTATTTCCCACTGATAATGAATGGTCAATTAGTTACCAAGATCATGTTCTCAAACCATCCCCTTATCATAGAACTGGAAGAGACATCAGACGGTCATCAAGTCCAGCCCCCTGCTCTAGGCAAGACCAATCCCATTTAAATAAACCCGGCCAGGGCTTTGTCAAGCCGGGACTTAAACACCTCTAGGGATGGAGACTCCACTACTACCCTAGGTAACCCATTCCAGTGCTTCACCACCCTCCTAGTGAAATAGTTTTTCCTAATATCCAATCTGGACCTCTCCTACCACAACTTGAGACCATTGCTCCTTGTTCTGCCATCTGTCACTACTGAGAACAGCCTCTCTCCATCCTCTTTGGAACCTCCCTTCAGGAAGTTGAAGGCTGCTATCATATCCCCCCTCATTCTTCGCTTCTGCAGACTAAACAGACCCAACTCCCTCAGCCTCTCCTCATAAGTCATGCGCTCCAGCCCCCTAATCATTTTGGTTGCCCTCCGCTGGACCCTCTCCAATGCGTCCACATCCTTTTTGTAGTGGGGGGCCCAGAACTGGACACAATACTCCAGATGTGGCCTCACCAATGCCGAATAAAGGGGAATAATGACATCTCTGGATCTGCTGGCAATGCTCCTCTTTATGCAACCTAATATGCCATTAGCCTTCTTAGCTACAAGGGCACACTGTTGACTCATATACAGCTTCTCATCCACTGTAACCCCCAGGTCCTTTTCTGCAGAACTACTTAGCTGGTTGGTCCCCAGCTTGTAACTATGCTTGGGATTCTTCCGTCCCAAGTGCAGAACTCTACACTTGTCCTTGTTGAACCTCATCAGATTCCTTATGGCTCAATCCTCTAATTTGTCTAAGTCACTCTGGACCCTCTCTCTGCCCTCAAGCATATCTACCCCCCAGCTTAGTGTCATCCGCAAACTTGCTGAGGGTGCAATCCATCCCCTCATCCAGATCATTAATAAAGATATTGAACAAAACTGATCCTAGAACCGAACCTTGGTGCACTCTGCTAGAAACCGACCGCCATCCTGACATCGAGCCGTTGATCACTACCCGCTGGGCCCGGCCTTCTAGCTATCTTTCTATCCTTCTTACCATCCATGTATCCAATCCACATTCCCTTAACTTGCTGGCAAGAATATTGTGGGAGACTGTATCAAAAACCTTGCTAAAGTCAAGGTATATAACATCCACTAACTTCCCCATGTCCACTGAGACAGTTACCTCATCATAGAAGCTAATCAGATTGGTCAGGCACGACTTTCCCTTTGTGAATCCATGCTGACTATTCCTAATCACTTTCCTCTCATCCAAGTGCCTTAAAATGGATTCCTTAAGGATGCCTTCCATGATTTTTCCAGGAACCGAGGTAAGACTGACTGGCCTATAGTTCCCTGGATCATCCTTCTTCCCTTTTTTGAAGATGGGCACTACATTTGCCTTTTTCCAATCATCCGGGATTTCTCCCGATCTCCACGACTTTTCAAAGATAATAGCCAAAGGCTCCTCAATGACATTTGCCAACTCCCTCAGTACCCTCGGGTGCACTAAGTCCGGACCCATGGATTTATGTACGTTTAGCTTTTCTAAATTGTTCCTAACCTGTTCTTTACCCACCACGGACTGTCCATCTTCATCCCATCTTGCGTCACTTAGTGCAGAAGTCCAGGAGCCGACCTTGTCCGTGAATACAGAGGCAAAGAAAGCAGTAGATGGTGTTCGCTTCTGGTTTCTTCCTTGTGAGATCCCTTCCAAAGAATTCACCTCTGCAGAGCCTTTGGAGGGAGCTTGAAAGCGATTACTTACCTCTATAGCATCGGGGGATTCCCATGTTGGCCTTTTTCCCCTTCTAGAAGTTGCATGCTGCCAGTTCTCTTCTTGGTCACATACTGCCCTCTCTGGTTCCTTTGCCTTCTGTGCTTGAATGATGTGGGGGAGGAGCTCGGCTAGCTGAGCCAGGTGGGGTCTGAAAGGTCAAGGAAGAGACCCCTGACTCTGTGGGAAAGGCAGGAAATAGTATAAATACTTTGCTGCATGAGACTATTGGTGTTTGGAATATAAATAAATTCCCTTAAAATTGCTATTTCCTGGACAAAGTCTGAAAAGTGTCTGGGACATAAAAAGATAGGAATGGAGGGTACCTTGTTACAGTTGCAAATAAGAGGAAATGTACTGGTATTTGAGATAATTTGGAAGCTATAAATAACAAGTAATTGCTGACTTCCTGTTCAGTGTGAAGTCTATAATAATAATTTATATGACATCAACAACTGGTCATTACAATCTATTTTTGGATATGATAAATAAGGGAATTCTCCTTAGCCTGTTAAAAAATTCACGTAAATATGGCATTGAACGCCTTTGATCTACTATATACATTTTTATGCCAGAGTTTGGTCAGTTAAATTAGAGTTTCTTTTGTTGTTTCATGTGTAGGGTAACTTATACAGATTTCTAAAACTTACTTATTAATTGTAATGATAGTTGGGTTAAAAGGTGTGGATTCTGGGAAATCACAATCTATAAAAGTTGTGCATATTTCATTAGCTATGTTACAAATTTTTTTATTGATGCCAATGTATTTGAGTTTCTGAAGTTAAGGCAGTAATTGTTTCACAGCAAGCTCTGGGAGGTGAGAAATCACATCAGCTATTGGAGTCTACTTCCTTAGAGTTAATACTGTTAGGAGTATGAAGTAGAAGATATAAAGTCTAAGTGGCACTTAATGTTCTGAACTATTCCAAGAATACTTACAAATGATTCTTGTCTTCTTCTTGTAAGTTGAATTATGATTTTGTCAATGTAAAATGCTACTTTTAATTATATTTGTCAAAAGTAGTAGGGTAATTTTTTTGGACTGACTTCTCACTGGTATATGTTTTCAAAGACATTTAGTATCTGTAATTTAACAGTAGGAGGAGTCTAGGTAGATATGCTTCTCTTTTCTAAAGCAGTTTTCTTTCTTTGTTTACATTGTCTCTGGCATATAAACTAATAAAATAAAACAGGAGTGCTCTGCCATGAATTCACACCAAAACTTCCTGGTGATGTTAGTGGGAGATGCAAGCTACCTGAATAGGTGGTGCTCATTGTCTTGTTAGAGGGGAAAAAAACATTGGAGGTTATTATTTGAATGGGAAAATTATACAGAACAATCAGTATAAATAGCAAGTCAGATTTTTAGAACAAATGCAAACTGGTTATTAAAATGGTACTAAATCTTTTAACAAACCCTACTTGCTAGCAAGAAAGGTTTGCTTATACAGGGTTTCTTGGAGGTAGGTGGGCAGGAGGAGAAACAATACTTAATTTGTATTTGCATTTATAAGATAAGTGATGTAAAGACAACCCAAACTGAAAAATTCTCAAACAACATTCTCTATAGTTTGTCTCATTCTATAAGAATTAATAAATTGTACTTGTGCTATGGAATTACTCTAATGTAAAACGAATTCAAAATCTTGCCTATAGAAAGATTTGTTAAGTCCTGTGTTTTTTGAGTAATTTCTGCAGACCCTATTACTTTACTATAATCGCTATTAGCAAATTATCTATTAAATTATATGAAACTTTTAAAATATCATTCTGGTTATTGGTTGGCAAGCGGTAGTATACTAAACTGTCATATGGAGATAAGGGATGTAAGCAACTAGTTGACTTCCTGATAAGTATGGGTATGTCTACACTACCCCGCTAGTTCGAACTAGCGGGGTAATGTATGCATACCGCACTTGCTAATGAAGCCCGGGATTTGAATTTCCCGGGCTTCATTAGCATAAGCGGGGAGCCGCCATTTTTAAATCCCCGCTGCTTCGAACCCCGTGTAGCGCGGCTACACGGGGCTCGAACTAGGTAGTTCGGACTAGGGTCCTATTCCGAACTACCGTTACTCCTCGTGAAACGAGGTGTACCGGTAGTTCGGAATAGGCACCCTAGTCCGAACTACCTAGTTCGAGCCCCGTGTAGCCGCGCTACACGGGGTTCGAAGCAGCGGGGATTTAAAAATGGCGGCTCCCCGCTTATGCTAATGAAGCCCGGGAAATTCAAATCCCGGGCTTCATTAGCAAGTGCGGTATGCATACATTACCCTCCTAGTTCGAACTAGGAGGGTAGTGTAGACATACCCCATATGCTTATCAGGTAGTCGAGCAGTGACTCAACTAGTTGCTCCCCCCACATCTTGCTGCCTCTATCAGAGAGTTGCAGAAAGGTGGGGGGAGCAGGAGCTGGTGCTGCAGGGAGCTGGCTTAAAAGCTGATTCCCCCAGCACCATCTCTACGGAGTGGGGGCAGGGGAAGTAGAGATGCAGTGGGAGCAAGGACTGAAGCAGTCTCTGCTTGCAATGGTCCAACAGCTATGCCTCTCCCTTTGAAATGTAGCAAGAGCCCTGGGGGTCCCCAGGGGTCTTTCTATGCTTCAAAGGGAGTGGTGGAACCTGAGGCAAATGAGGACTGCTAGAGTCTTCGCTGATCTTCTTCCTTTTATATGTAGCACGAGCTGCAGGTGGTAGAAGTGTAGCAGAAATAGTGAACACCCCATCCCATCCCTTATCGACTAATTAGGTAGTGAGTAGAAATTCTATCGTCTACTTGATTAGTTGATTGATTAAAATGTAACATCACTAATGGAGATATTTGGGTTTACTTCTAGTCTAGGCGCTCATTCCTTGGATTGGAGTAATGATGATACACTGTCCACAGGAAGAAGTCTGTAGGTATGTATCATATGTCCTCCTACTTGTGAGGCTAATTAAGGTCTGAGAATTGACAAATTGAATGGAGCCTTTTCTTCTTTTTCCAGAAGAATGGACAGGCTGTGTTGTGAAGGGAGAAAATTGGGCCATCTGGATTCTGACAGGGACATAGAGGATCTCTTGTATCTATGTTATTCCTGTCTCAGTGAATTTAGAGTGCAATAAAATTTCTTAATTTTGATTAACATTTGAATAGCCCTTTTTCTACTATGGTGTGGAAGGTCTGAGTGAAATATCAACAGTTCTAGGCTTTCACAATTTCTTTTGTAAAAGGCTATATTATAAGATACCCTAGTTTAACAGTTTCTGAACAATTATCTGTAACAAAGCAGCTAAGTCCTTTTGAGGCTATTATTGGAAACAATATTATATGGTTTGTTTGCTAGCTTTGGTTTGTTAATCAGAAATGAATTACGAAAAGGCTAAGCATAAGTGAAACCTTCTAATCATTGTTGCAGCTGGCCATCGTAATTTTTCTGAGTGGTTTAATGATTGTTGGCTTCAAAGTACATGACTATATTACATAGACAACGCATTCCCATATATTTGGGAAATGAAAAGTGCCTTCTAATCTATTAATATCAGATTCTCCATATTTAGTAACTCAGATAACGAAATACAAGAAGGTATTATTGTGTAATCAGGGTAAATCTTTATCAAATTAAAGGTTGTTTGAAATGTGACAGTGCGTTTATATGTCTTCTGTAGAGTTCAGTTATTAGACTCATGGTAAGCATGATTCATCCTTTCTGAATGTCTCCTGAACAAGATCTTTTGGTGTTCAAAGCACATTTACTTTGATATTTTGAAATCAACCCATAAAATGAACCAATTATAACACAAGCACAAATGCCCTTTGAGATCAATACATTTTACTTGAGTGAATAATGGTGCATGCACGTGCCTATGGGATTCATAACTAGCATAGGTGGTAGGAGACAAGGAATAGATAGAACCTTCCCACTCACTCTGTCTCTATAGACATTGTCATTTTCTGAGCCATCTTTGCTATACATCTTTCCACTTGGCAGGCAAAATTCTGCATCTGATGGTGGCAGGACAGTGAATGGGATGGGACAGGGTATCATGGCAGGAGGATTCCCAATGCACTGGATTCCCAGAAGGTTCAGCTAGTTTCCTGTGTCCTGGTAGGAGGCTTCTGAACAGAATTTCCTGGAAGGCCTGAAGTTTGCAAAGTGTTGGTTGCAGCAGGCTCTGCTGTGCAAGAAGGCATGGCAGCCAGATATGGAGTGGGCCTCGGGAAGAAAAGCGATGACATTTGTTGAGCCCCAGTAGGACAGGTCTGTCTGACTGGAGGGCCTCCCGAGGAGACGGTGCTGGTGTGCAGCAGAGATGAGCCCCTGAATTGGGGGTCCAGATGGGGTTTGCAGAGGAGAGGAGAGATCCTGTTGGGAGTGGATAAAAGGGTAGGCCTGGGAAGGTATAAGATACTCAAATGACTATGGGGGAGCAGACTGAGGTGATGGGGCAGGAAGAAGAACCTTGGTGTGTATGGTAGAGGAAGGAGGCAAGAGTTCCTGAGATTCCTAAACCAAAGTCAGGAAGGGAGCTGATGGAGTGTTCTGCATCCAGACATGCCCATCAAGTGACTTCGGGGCAGGCTTCTCCAAATCTGAGAGGTGAGAGCAAGTTGACCAGAGCATAGAGCCCAGCCCTGCAGGACAGGAGCCGTTGTTGTGGGATGAATGCAAGGGCAAGTGCAGTCCCTCTCCCCTCCTTCTGTCCCCCACCAGAATATCTTCATCAGCTACCTGTGACAGCCAGACTGGTGATGCAAATGAGGACCATGACAGCATGTGCTGCATCTAGTCAGTAACTCACAAAATACAAGTAGTAATACAATAGGAAGCATTTATCCTATACCAGTGGGATGGTTCTGATTCCACCAGTACTACCCTTAATCAGCAATAAGGGTCACACTTGAGCATGGTTAATCCCTCTATTGTCCAAAAGACCAAGGGAGCCACCTCTCTGAGCAGCACTCATGCAGACCTTGCTCAGAGCAGCACTTATTTAACTTCTTATTTCAAAAAAGTAAATAAAATTAAGAATATTTAACATTCAGCAGTGAATATTACATTTAAAAATCTTTTCAATTTTAACAGCCTCATCAAACCCTAATCAAATGGTAAAAGTTTTTTTCCTCCTCTAATGTAACCCTTTTCTGGGTAAGATCCCTCTAATAAATCTTCATTAGGATCATATTTCCGCTAGCTATTTCCGGTACTCCTTTGAACTTATCTGCAGTGCAGAAGTTGGCACTAACTTGAGATCATTTCACAGCTTTTCCATCAGCTCACAGAGAGAGAGAGAAAAAGAGAGATCACTACATTCTCACTGATACTGGTTCTTGGTTTCTGACTGAGTAGGGTTGCCAGATACTTTCACAAAAAATCCCGAACATGGCGGGGGGGAAAATTGGTTGAGCAAAACAAAACCAAAAGGGGACCAAAGTTGTTGAGCACTGCGCCTTTAAAACCCTATGCTTTCCGCTCCCTCTGCCCCTGCCAGATACGGACAAGGGCCACAAATACTGAACTGTCCGGGTGAGATCGGACACCTGGCAACCCTAACTGTGAAACTTCACTTTTTAAAGTGATAATTGCTTACTATGGTTACTGGACTACATACATATTAAATAACATGAGATGATGTGGCCACAGATGACTTTTCCCATCTTGTACAGTTTAGGCAAAAAATCTTGGACATAAAGGTGATGGAAACCTATAGAAGGGGATACTTATGGGGGGTAGGGGAGCAGGAAAGCAGGAAGTAAAACCTTTATTTAGCTTGGAAAACTTTATTGAATATTTGGTGAAACAGACTGCAGATCTGCAAGTATAGTTCTATCTGAATATCTGCTGGCAGTTTTGAGTAGGCTGTCTGTTCTGGGGATTGCAGTGTTTGAATCTGTGTGGGGGTGGAGAGCATAAATGTCAATGGGGGAAAAAAAGCCACCTTTCAGAGTGTAGACCCTTTCAGCATTCTGTCATTCTTTCTGCAAAGTAGCACAAGACAAACTTCTGCCACTTCATTAGATGTTTTAATCACCTCATAATTTTACTTAGAACAAATAGCTCAGTATAATAGTATGACTTAAACTTTGCATGAAAGAGAATGCCACTTCATATCTCTATTGGCACGTAAGAGAGTAAGTGCTGAAGTGTAACATTGTTTCATGAGGGCCCCTGCTGTTTGGAGTTATTTAATGCTATAATGGTCTTGACAGCAATACCCTCCTCCCATTCTCCTCTCCAAGGCAAGCAGGTAAGCTGTGGAAGAGATTTAGCCACCCTTTCCTGTGAAGAAAGAAATGAGGTCTGTATGACCCAGCTTTAGGAAACATTAGAAAAGTGTTTAATAACTCTGGGGCTTCCAGTAATCTTTCTTTTAACTTTTTAAAATTGTGCATAAGATTACTTAGGTGCACTAGGGTGGGAATCCAGAGAGGATTTAGATTTTATCTTATCCCTAATGTATATATTTAGTTAGCTGTTTTGATAAGTTGATGTGCAGTGATTTATAGTGCTGTTAACTACCTTCTGGAGTATGTCTTCTGATGGCACAGTGATTGGGAATCCACTCAACATTAGCATGTAGGTGGTTAAAAGAGGCCTAGGGAGGCTGCATGGGAAAGTGGCCAATAGGAGGGGGGCTATGAGGAGTAATCGGTCCAGGCCCATATAAGAACCATAGGCCTGGACTCTCCTTGAGTTCCCTGAAGTCACTGAAGGAACTCAAGGAGAAAAGATTATAGCCCTATTAGGCTGCAACCTTGTAGGACCTTGCACAGAGCAGTGCAGGCAGGGATCTGGGGAATAGAGCAGCTCTGGGCAGACTGTTGGGACTGAGTTACGCTGTTGCTGGAGGCTCAGGAAAGTGCAGCCATGGTTGAGACAAAGGAATGCAGTAGATTCAGAGGTATCTGAGTCTCTAGCTACCATCTTTGGAAAATCATGGAAGACAGAAGAGATTCCAGAGGACTGGAAAAGGGAAAATATAGTGCCCATCCATAAAAAGGGAAATAAGAACAACCCAGGAAACTACAGACCAGTTAGTTTAACTTCTGTGCCAGGGAAGATAATGGAGCAAGTAATTAAGGAAATTGTCTGTAAACACTTGGAAAGTGGCATGGTGATAAGGAATAGCCAGCATAGATTTGTAAAGAACAAATTATGTCAAACCAATCTGATAGCTTTCTTTAATAGGATAACGAGTCTTGTGGATATGGGGGAAGTGGTGGATGTGGTATACCAAGACTTTAGTAAGGCGTTTGATACGGTTTCGCATGATATTCTTATCAATAAACTAGGTAAATACTACTTAGATGGGGCTACTGTAAGGTGGGTGCATAACTGGCTGGATAACCGTACTCAGAGTAGTTATTAATGGTTCACAATCCTGCTGGAAAGGCATAACAAGTGGGATTCCGCAGGGGTCTGTTTTGGGACCGGCTCTGTTCAATATCTTCATCAACAATTTAGATATTGGTATAGAAAGTACGCTTATTAAGTTTGCAGATGATACCAAGCTGGGAGGGGTTGCGACTAATCTGCAGAATAGGGTCATAATTCAAAATAACCTGGACAAATTGGAGAAATGGTCTGAGGTAAATAGGATGAAGTTTAATAAAGACAAATGCAAAGTGCTCCACGTAGGAAGGAACAATGAGTTTCAAACATACAGAATGGGAAGCGACTGGGAAGGAGTATGGCAGAAAGGGATCTAGGGGTTATAGTGGACCACAAGTTGAATATGAGTCAGCAGTGTGATGCCGTTGCAAAGAAAGCAAACATGATTCTGGGATGCATTAACAGGTGTGTTGTGAGCAAGACACGAGAAGTCATTCTTCCGCTCTACTCTGCTCTGGTTAGGCCTCAATTAGAGTATTGTGTTCAGTTCTGGCCACTGCATTTCAAGAAAGATGTGGAGAAATTGGAGAGGGTCCAGAGAAGAGCAACAAGAATGATTAAAGGTGTAGAGAATATGACCTATGAGGGAAGGCTGAAGGAATTAGGTTTGTTTAGTTTAGAAAGGAGAAGATTGAGGGGGGACATGATAGCAGTTTTCAGATATCTAAAAGTGTGTCATAAGGAGGAGGGAGACAACTTGTTCATCTTTGCCTCTGGGTATAGAACAAGAAGCAATGGGCTTAAACTGCAGCAAGGGAGGTTTAGGTTGGACATTAGGAAAAAGTTCCTGTCAGGGTAGTCAAACACTGGAATAAATTGCCCAGGGAGGTTGTGGAATCTCCATCTCTGGAGATATTTAAGAGTAGGTTAGATAAATGTCTATCTGGGATGGTCTAGACAGTATTTGGTCCTGCCATGAGGGCAGGGGACTGGACTCAATGACCTCTCGAGGTCCCTTCCCGTCCTAGTATTCTAGGATTATATGACCCCTTGGCGAGTATCTGGAGCAATGAGAGGGCTCAACTCCGCTGCCTCCTGTTCCCCCTGCTACTGGGCAGTGGCTAAGGACATGGGTGAGGCCAAGCAGACAGCAGAGTCTGGAAAGACTGTCATTTCCTGGAAGGGGAGGACTTGTGACCTGGCTGGAGGACCAAGCCACAAGAAGCGAGCTGCATATGTGAGAGTGAGTGGAACAACAGATCTACTCAAGATGGGAGGGAAAGCAACTGTGGAAGGAGGGCTTTACCAACCTCAGGATAATCCCCAATGTGACAAGGAGGAGGCACCAGAGAGTGGTGAGTAGACAGTGCAAACAATCAATTAGGTGTTGGGTAAGTGCTGTGGTCACTCCATTATGGCAGCATCATCCAGTGATGTCAAGCGGATCCATCCACCATCAGGATGATAAAGAGGACAGTCTGTAACCAGATGGGATGCTGTTTATTCTTGAGCTCCATAGTGGTAGTATGGGAGGCTCAAGAAGCCCCAATGGTAATGCAGTCTAACTACAATGGATCCTGTTGTAATGAAGAAGGATCTTTTGATTTATATGCTTTTTCTGAGGGGACATAGGAAACCTGATCTGGAGTGACTAGGAGAGTGCAGATCTGAGTTGACTATCAAAAAATGCACTATCCATCCTAAATATAGCCCTGCACAGCATGTTACTATTGTTCTTTAGAAAGGTGAAGTCGGATGCACTGTCTGAGAGGCACAAGGATTCCAGAAAACATGTCTTGATATTGGCATTTTTTATGTGGCTTTGAGAGGAAATGGTGAAGTTGGCAGTCTTGAGAGGTGGTTACAAACAGTCATTGGGCCAGTGACCTGCCGTCCTGATTAATTGGACACTGAATTGTCTGGGTCCCACCAGTGATGATACAAAGTTGAACTTGTGATGCTGACACCTGGATGGATACCCAGAGTTCCATACAGTATTTAAGTGCAACAGTTAGGGCATTGGTAGATGTTCATACGGTTGCAGTGCTACTGCCCCATGCGTTGTCAGCAAGCCTGAGGCATGTGACCTATGCCTGGGTTTTGGTGCACGTCTCCTCAATAAGTTGTCAAAAAGAGAAAAAGCAGCCTGGTGTTATCCCTAAATAAGAAGGTTGAAAAATGATTGGCTGATGGTTAGGATGGCCCTGCAGCTGTTAATACATTAACAGGTTGGCAAGATGAAGTAATGTCTTCAGCATGTTTAATTGAAAACCTCCACTTTGTAAAGTGCTTTGTCAAGGATAAGTCCAGCTCTTCATAACTTCTGGCTATTGCCAGTGTCATCAGCATACACAAACTTGGGTGCTGAGGGAGGTGGTGTGTGTGTGTGTGTGTGTGTGTGTGTGTGTGTGTGTGTGTGTGTGTGTGTGTGACAGAGTTTTGCAGGGAGAACTAGTTCATGGTGCTTCATTTACTAATGACAAGTGTAGGAAAAAGAGCCCCTACTTCCATTATTGATTATTGTATGGACGGCTACTTAGAAGGGTCTCGGGTATAGAGCAAAATGGAGAAGGGAAAACTAGATAGAGACAACCAAGAAAATGCAGTGTGGAATGGGGGCAAGAAAGAAAAGGGGCACAAAGACTGGAGGGTTAAAGAAGAGGACACAGGGAGATGGTGAGATATAAAGGGAGGCAGAAGGGAGAGATGGTAGATGAAGATAAGGCGGAGAGAGGAGAAAAGTGAAGGTGTGGGGGACAGTGTTGAGAAATAAGGGGAAAGAGGAGTAGAAAAGATAGGGGAAGAAAAGACAGTCCAACTTGCCAGGAATAGCATTTTGATATGAGCTACTGCTTCACCAAGTGGTCTAAATCAGGGTTTCCCAAAATGTGGGCTGTGGCCTTGAAGTAATCTACAATGCAGTCCCAGGTGGTTTACAGGGGCGAGTTTGTAACTGCATTCTTCAGTCAAGGTCATAGTAAATCTTTAACTCCCCGTGACTTATGTGATCTTGTTAAGCTTTATATAAAATTGTTCTCCCTGTTTGAACACCCACTTTTGATCTCAACATTTTTTTTAAAGTGTATAGATTGAATCTCTCTAGTCTGGCACTCTTGGGACCAGACCAGAGCCAAACTAGAGAATTTGCCGGACCATGGGAAGTCAATATTGTCCATCAGCAGTAACAACACTTACACTGCTTACTGGGCTCTTAGAAGACATTTAGAAGTAAATTAGAGCTAAATAAACAGCACAGAACACTGAGAGCCAGGATTGGTGGCTGTAAACAAACTTTATGGGACAGTGGGAAACTTGGCCATGCCCATGATAAGTGGACATCTGGCTAACTAAAATCATGCTGGACCACAGATGCTGCCAGACCAGAGAGTGCAGGACTAAAGAGGTTCAACCAGTAGTTTTACTAAAACTGTTTGCATTCAAAGATCTTGAGACTTTTTCTGAGTGCATGTTGCTAGAGATTTCTATCATTCCAGCTGTTTACATTAAAATGAAATGGAAACACAAATTATTTATTTACAGTGTTATTGTTACATGTATGCGATAGTTAAAATTAATAAGTTTCCTCGAGAATTGTAACTAATGGGCTGCATTGCCTATTGCAGTTGCACAGCTGAGCCTCAGAAAAAAAGCTTGGGAACCCCAACCTAAGACCATACCCCTCATCCTGTCCATCTGTGCACTTCTCTTGAAAGCAGTAGAGAGGAGATTCAAGAACTACAAGGGGCAATTCAGGTGCCCTGTTTTTTTATAAATGAAGCAAGCAAACAAACTATGTATGTGTTTGCTGACCACAGTGATATCAGAAAAATAAAGAATTCTTTTAAGATAAGGACTGAAGATGTAATTGTGGTTCCAGTACTATAAAACGTAGCATATCGGCCAATAAACTCAAAGTATTGTGCTGCACTGTACTTAGGTGATACTATCAGTTGTGTTCATGTCTTCACAAACAAAGGTAGAAAATTATATGGATTTACATTTATTCTATCTGTGATTGCTTTAAAAGGTATAGGTTTATAAAGTTTAATGAGTTTAGGGAACGGGAAGGCTTCCAATTTTGCTTTTTGGGTTTGACATATAAGCCATGCAGCAGAAATTCTGTAGCAGTCATTTCTTTAGCCAGTAATGAAGCATGAATACTCTTAAATTTTGGTAACTAAACAATGTTTAAAATAAAAGTAGAAAAATATAAAACATCAGTGTTGATGTTTCAATGAGTATAGGACCAGAAAGCAATATACCTAAAAACTTCTCTATATAGGAAACATCCTGTTTTAACCTAGGTTTGTTTTCAAAAGGACTTTTTTTTAAGTGGCAGAATTTATTATTAGTCTAACAAAGTTGGGGATATAGGCGCACACTTAAAGTACTTTCCTGCTTTTTATTCTCCAAATATATTAATTTTTAAGTACTTCACAGTTCTCATTTAGCGTGTGCTTCTAGATTGGGAAGAAGACAAAAGTCTGCTCTTTCAACAACAGAAGTACCATAACAACCAATTCACCAACAATTCTAGAAATAGAGGGAGATTAAGCTATTAAGAAAACATTTAGATTTTGATCTTCCAAAATACAGTGGAAAGCAGATGGAATGAAAAAATATTTTTAAAATTTTGTAAAGCATTTTGAATATTCCTTCTCCCTCCCATTATGCCAAGTTATTGCAGCATACTGTATAGTGCATCTAACCTGTACTTCCATTGTTAAGACGCATGCAGAATAACTACATTTTACTGCATGACAAGTATATAAGGGCAGATGTAACTTAGTTCCCCATTCCATTATTCTGAAAATTAAGAAAATAAAAGAACCCATTAATAATAGCTGATGTTTCACCAATGTAATAAAATCCAGACACTTTCTCAAGTAAGATGGATTTCAATGTGCTAAAGTTTCTGCATTTGTAGCTTATTAAATCATAAGTAATATTAGACCGGTACAGTATAGTTAGTTCATTCATTGAAATAATAGGCCTAGAGTCTGATTATATATACATTGAAATTAGTGTAAATGTAGCAATTGATTTCAGTAGGAGCAAGATTGGAGCCTTAGTGAAATATTTCTTCAAATTAATTTGCTGCATATGTGGAATAGTCACACTTTAAAATATCTTAGTCTGTGCTAAATTATATTTTCACAATATTTGCTCATCTTTTGTTAGCACAGGGTGATGGGATATTGGGGAACTTGTTCATCACATTGAATGTATTTACCCTTAAGTGCCTGCTCAAGTTAATATTGTGTAAATCAACCTCCTTCTCTTCCATCACTCTCCTATTCTTTTGGCTTTTCAGAAACAAAGGGCTTGATTTGGAACCCAGTCATTCTGTTTTATGCCTATTTCACCTTTTGTTTAATGGAATTATTGCTGTGATCTATTTCAGTTTAAGGGCAATCAGAATCAGATCAGCTACCTAAAAAAAAAAAAAGCAAAACCAAAAAATGCTAAAAACTATTTTTTATTCAAATTTTATAAAGAACCTTCTCTTTTTTATGCTGAGCAAACTCTTTGCAACTTTGAACCTAGAGCTAATGTCATGTGTGATGTTATAAATCCTTTAAAATAGGGATGAAATGAAAATAGTTGAAAATACAGGTTAAATCTTTCTAGTCGAGACTCTCTGGTCCAGCAACATCTGTGGTCTGGATGTTCACTTAACATGGGTGTGGCCAAATTTCCTGTGGTCCCATAAAGTTTGTTTACAGCCACCAGTCCTAGCTCTCTGTGTTCTGTGCTGTTGTTTAGCTCTAATTTACCCCTAAATGTTTTCTATGAGCCTACTTAGCAGTGGGAATGTGAGTAATGCTATGACACAATATTGATCTTTCATGGTTTGGCAAATTCTCTGGTTCAGCACTGGTCAGGTCATAAAGATGCCAGACTAGAAAAATTCAACCTGTAGTTTAGTTTTAGTATCAGAATTGTGACATTTTCCTCCGGGAGCAGAGTTGGTGAGAAGTAGGTTTACGGAGAGAGAAAATTAATCAAAAATCTCTACAAAATGTTTTCACTGTCCAGTTATGGCCTTGCCATTTCATTGCTCTACATCAAATTCTTATTGAAGTTAAAGGGAATTCGAGCACCAAACAGTGGTATAAAGTAGAGGAAGATCTCTGTAAAAATTCAAAGCCACCAGATTGTCATCCTTTAGATTCTTCTGTTAAAATGTCTACAAAATATTGTCTGTGGTTAAGCAGTTGTTAGGTTATGGTTGCTAAACGTTGTACCAAACATAATTAATTGGCTCACTCTTCATTTTCTCTCTCCCCTATCTTCCTCATGTGTTTGTCATATGCTTCTATTATAAACTGGAGCAGGTACTGTCTTTTGTAGAATACATCAGCGTACACCATGCAACACAAGGTAGCCTGACTGAAGTCTGTAGGTAGAGCCCTGCAAATCTGAGCGTTACATACTTGGCTCATTTTTGTGGATATGGAGGTGACTGCATATACAAATTTGTATCTACAAACCTGCAAATCTGTTTTCCATCTGTGGGTGTCTGCATTTGCAAAATTTTGTACTTGTGTAGGGCTCGATCTCTAGTTGCTATGGCAATACAAATAAAATAATACTAATACTATTACATGATAAAAGAACACACATTGCATTTCTAGAATTTAAACAGTCCTGGCTGCCTTGTCACAAAATGTGTGTTTCTGTGTGAACAAGAGCAGCATCAGAAGTATCACAAGCTAGGAGAGAAATTGCAGGGACAATCAGACTTTGTTCTTCAGATTATAAGTTTTATCACTGGCTAGGATCAGGAAGAATTCCTTAATTTTCTTATCACACAGTTCTCGGGCCAGGTATATTAAGGTGGTATTTGCCTTCCAGAGAAACATTCAACATAACCAAGTTACTAGACTACACAACTGGTCATATTTTCCTGAATGTCATTTCATACATTCTTTTGGTACAAAATGTACCAGGCTAATATCTACATTTTTTCTTTATTTTTAAATCTAAAATAACTGCTGTACAAAAGTGCAGAACTGGGTAAAACAATATTAACATCAGTAAAAGCAATAATAGACATTGGTGACACAACTTTTCCTTTCCTAATACTAATTTTTGCACCTCCTCTTGCCACTTTATTACAGTCTACTTCCTATTGCAGGTATTTGAATTGAAATAGACTTTAAAAAAATTACATTTTTGATTTGTCCAGTTATGTGCTCAAAGATTGAGTTAACATCTATGAGCATTCTAATCTTGCAGATAAACTACGTAGCATGTGAACCAGAAGATTGGATAATTAGCAATATGTTACTTTCTTTTTAAAGAAAATCAAGAAAATCTGCTATTCTGGGTTCATCTAGCAAGTATTAAATTAACATACTTTGTTACTCCAGTAATAGAGAGACTTACAGGCAGTCCCCGACTTACGTGGATCCGACTTACGTCGGATCCCTAGATACGAACGGGGTGAGGCAACTCCCGCACATGCGCAGCAGCATTCCCGGGGCTCACTCACCTGGGTCCTAGGATCCTCCTCCTCGGGCCGGCTCCGACTGGGGACCGCAGAGCTGCCGGGCAGAGGAAAAGTGCCTCCCCACGCCCGCTGCCCCCCCCCACCCCCCTGCCAGCAACAGGCTGCCCCCGCCCCTGAGCAACAGGCTGCCGAACAGACAAAAGCAGCCTCTCTGCCCCTCCTCCCCTCTATACATGCCAGGCTCCCGGAGCACAGCAGCATCCCGGGGCTCGCTCACCTGGGTCCTAGAATCCACCTTCTCCTCCTCTTCGGCCGGCTCCAACTGGCCTCTGCCTGCAGCAGCTGGCCACAGGGACAGGGATCCCGCAGAGCTGCCGGGCAGAGGAAAAGTGCCTCCCCACGCCCGCTGCCCCCCCCCCTCCGCGCGGCCTCGCAGCCTGCACGCCCTCCCCTCCCCCCCCCCCCCCGCCAGCAACAGGCTGCCCCCTCCCCTGAGCAACAGGCTGCCGAACAGCAGACAAAAGCAGCCTCTCCGCCCCTCCTCCCCCTATACATGCTGGGCTCCCTGGGCAAACAAAGACTCCACCAAAACAAACAAAGTGCTGGCCTCATTGTGTTAGCAAAAAAAGGACCCTCCTCCTAGAACCCTGGGTGGTGTGTGGAAATAAAGCTATTAGCTCAAAGCATGGTGCAGAGCTGTTTGGTATTTGATGAGTTACTCCTTTAGTCCTGAGTTTGTCACAGGGACAGAAATAGATGTGAAATCTTCTGAACAGGGGAACAGACAGCAAAACAAACATTAGAGGGGAGTTAACCTTTCCCTATGCTATCCAAAACTAAAAAAAATGTTTGGCTAGAGTTTCCCCTACAATATGTACCAGTTCCGACTTACATACAAATTCAACTTAAGAACAAACCTACAGTCCCTATCTTGTACGTAACCCGGGGACTGCCTGTATAGACATTCCAGAAGTCAAAACTAGTTATGTAGAGAAGCAGAGTTAATTAATACAAATAATATGCAGTGACGGTCATACGGTACTAATGCTGTTAGTAAATCAGGGCCTTTGCTTCAGTACCAAGGGTCGGTAAACTAGTTAGTGATCGTGTTGATTAATGATTAACCGCTAAGCACAAGCTTATAGGTTAATACTATAGACTACCTGCATTTCCCTCCTCTTCCCCTGCCTCCAGTAATTTTTTCAGTAGGCTGTCTAGAAGCCCAGCTCAGTCCTGGCTTGCAACAGGTCCAGGACCTACCTCTGCTGTGGCTCTGCATTTTAAGTATATTGGGAGCCAGGCAGGCTGGCAGCCCTGCTCAGTTCCAGCTCATGCTGAATCCTGGAGTTTAGATCCACCCCTAGACAGGGACTGCTGCCACCCTGCACTGCTACCTCTTTATCAGAGGGCTTCGTAGGAGTGAGGCTGGAGTGCACTGGCTGCCAGCTCTACCTCTGTAGACTATAGAATAGTCAATTAACCGATAGAATTCATGAGGTTACTCGACTGTTCAATTAACTGATAGTTAATATGCCCAGGTAAAATCCCTCTCATTGCTCCAATCACTTGTCACCTTATCTTGTCATTTTTTCCTGTGTATTTCTCTGGACCTTTTTTTTGTCATTACTGCAGCCAAGATAGTTTGTGACATCTATATAAAACCGGCTAGAATTGCTTCCTGCTGTACTTGTCAACCTCTGTGGAACCATTGGGGGAAAGGGTGGGGAATCTAAGGCCCAGGGGCTGGATGTGCCCCCTGGGTTGCCTAGATCTGGCCCCTGAGGCTTAGAGCCTCCCCCAGCATTAGGGAGCCTGTGCTGGCACTCCAGCCCCACTGCCACCTCCCCGAAGCCTCTGGCTGATTTTTTTTCTGTGGTTCAGCGGCCCCCGACCCAAAAACAGTTCCCTCCCCCTGCTTTATAACTTACAAGACTATGCAGGCATAGGAAACAGATTATATTGGTACTCTGGTTGTATATGAAATCATTAAGGAAGATAGACTGAGCTTCTCTAAGAGCAGTTGTTTGGAATTGCTTAATCGACTAAATATAGGCATAATTATGCCATGATTTGGATAGAGCTTTAGATTTTTTTTTTAAAGCCATATAATTTTTTTTTTGGTTAAGCCATAACAGGATGTTCAACATTGTACAACACTAGAGGAGGATTGAAATCCCCGACTCAACAAATAGCAAAGTGCTTGATCAGCACTTCTTAATTTTGCACGTTCTGCTATAAAATGCTATTTCTAAGCAGTGGTAAGAGCAGAAGTAATAGTACAATAATTAGAATAAATGCCATTGCTCTTTATGCTCCTTATTGTAGAAAAACACATACCGTATATTCCGGCGTACAAGACGACCTCTGATGTTAAAAAACATCCCCCCAAAATCGGGGGTCGTCTTGTACGCCGGATGCCCCGCCGCCGGAGCCCCTCCGCGGCTTTGAAAGCCTCGGGGGAAGCCGGCAGGGGGGCATCCCAGGCGCGCATGGGCTGCCCCCCCGCCGGAGCCCCTCTGCGGCTTTGAAAGCCTCGGGGGAAGCCGGCGGGGGGGCATCCCAGGCGCGCATGGGCTGCCCCCCCGCCGGAGCCCCTCCGCGGCTTTGAAAGCCTCGGGGGAAGCCGGCGGGGGGGCATCCCAGGCGCGCATGGGCTGCCCCCCCGCCGGAGCCCCTCCGCGGCTTTGAAAGCCTCGGGGGAAGCCGGCGGCGGGGCATCCCAGGCGCGCATGGGCTGCCCCCCCGCCGGAGCCCCTCCGCGGCTTTGAAAGCCTCGGGGGAAGCCGGCGGCGGGGCATCCCAGGCGCGCATGGGCTGCCCCCCCGCCGGAGCCCCTCCGCGCGGAGCGGCTCCGGCGGGGGGGCAGCCCATGCGCACCTGGGATGCCCCGCCGCCGGCTTCCCCCGAGGCTTTCAAAGCCGCGGAGGGGCTCCGGCGGGGGCGCAGCCCATGCGCGCCTGGGGTGCCCCCCCGCCGGCTTCCCCCGAGGCTTTCAAAGCCGCGGAGGGGCTCCGGCGGGGGGGCAGCCCATGCGCGCCTGGGATGCCCCCCCGCCGGCTTCCCCCGAGGCTTTCAAAGCCGCGGAGGGGCTCCGGCGGGGGCGCAGCCCATGCGCGCCTGGGATGCCCCCCCGCCGGCTTCCCCCGAGGCTTTCAAAGCCGCGGAGGGGCTCCGGCGGGGGGGCAGCCCATGCGCGCCTGGGATGCCCCCCCGCCGGCTTCCCCCGAGGCTTTCAAAGCCGCGGAGGGGCTCCGGCGGGGGGGCAGCCCATGCGCGCCTGGGATGCCCCCCCGCCGGCTTCCCCCGAGGCTTTCAAAGCCTCGGAGGGGCTCCGGGGGGGGGGGGGGTGGGGGGGGGCAGCCCAGGCGCTCCTGGCGGCTTTGCTCCCGGTGCCTCTGGTCTGCTGGGGACCATCTCCAGCAGACCAGGGACACCGGGAGCAAAGGAGGCGGAGGGGCGCTGGGGTATAAGATGAAACCCTATCTTTTAATTAAAAAGATAGGGGGTCGTCTTATACACCCAGTCGCCCTATACGCCGGAAAATACGGTATGTGCAGGAAAAAGATTTAAAACTAAGCAAGACATGTAAAACTGAAGGGAGAAAGATGGTTGCTTATATGAAGAGGCAGAATGTTTGGCTTTTAGAGCTGAGCCTGAAAGTTCACAGGGAACCCAGTTCCAACCTCACATCCTAAGACAGCCTCAGAACTTGTCTGTACTATCATGCTGCTTTCTTGTCCGCCTCACACTTGGGAGCATGTTTCATATGAGCATTGCTGCCATTGGTTTCCCTGCCGTGCTTCTACGTGATTTCTACCCTCCCAGTGCCTTCCTTAAAGTGAGTAGAAAGCACAGATCATCAGTAATTTCTGCAGGGATTTGTGTCAGTTTTTTAGTGGCATTCATTCCATCTGAAGGTTTGTCCTTGGCTCCTTCCCATAAAAGTCATGTTGCTCTCAAGTTCACAACTGACTGATAAGTGTGTAAGAACAGCTTTTAGCTGGGAAAAGAAGTGAGCTGCTTAGGTGCCACTTCCCTCTTCTGCTAGTTGTACTGCCCCTCTGCTATTCCTTTGCTCCCTTCCAGACTTTGCAAAGGAGGAGTGACACTGGTCCTGTGATAACCACAGTGGCATACTTTGTTCTCCGACTGCCCATAAGGAGCTCCCATTGAAATCAATGGAACATGTATGTGCATATTCATTTGAAGTCCTCTCTTAGCAAGCAGTCTCTTCAGAACTGAGGTAGATTTCTGCCACTGGCAGGGTGGTCTGCTTGAGCAATTGGCTTTGTTGCAGAGATGGTGAGGCTTGTCACACCTGTATTCTTTTAAATTACAGAAAAACAACAAATGGTCTGGTAGCACTAACAAAACATGAAGATGGTATCATGAGCTTTCGTGGGTACAGCCCACTTATTCAAATGACCGGAGTTTTCTTTTGATTGTGACTGGCTGTATCATAGTAGTCATTTTGACCTAATTTACATGGTTTAACTTAAGGGTAAAGCTCTTTAGGGGAAGGAGCTATGTTTTTATTTTTCTATAAAGTTTTTAACATCCTTTTTGGATGCCCCAAACAATATAAATAGTGGTTACTTGAAACTTCTAAAATTCAGGCTGTAGGTGTCTCAAGATACTCAAAATTAGAGGTTCCTTTTGAAAATGGATCTAAACTGTTATTAAACTTCCTAATGATTTATTTCATGAGTTTGATTTCACATGAGTAAAATTGTCAGTAATTATTACTATTACTTTTTTTCTCAGTGAAATTTTGGGCAATACTTTTAAACACAGCAGACATTGCAAATGTAGTTGTGTAGCAGAGAAATATTACAGGATGCCCTGCCCTCTCTTCAAACATTGATGTCAAAATACTGTAACCATATAATTTCAAGGAATTGCTCCATCATTAGCACTAATATATAAAGTCATTGTGCATAAACTAAGCCTTAATTTAAAATGAAATGTTACAATTGAATTAACGTTATATATATATATATATATATATATATATATATATATATATATATATATATATATATATATATATATATATTAAAAACTGTATTTATTGTATGACTAAAGACTAATTCTATTTTTTTCTTATTGGTAGAAAACCTATATTAAGAATTTTTTAGGCCAAATTTTCCAGAAATAGGCGTCGGAAGTTACGTTTCTAATTTTTATATTTAGGTTGGTGCTTGACTTCTGGATGGGTCAAAAAGTATGGATTTCTTTGAAGGGGTTAACAAACAAGGGGGATCCGGTAGATATAGTATACTTAGATTTTCAGAAAGCCTTTGACAAGGTCCCTCACCAAAGGCTCTTGTGTAAATTACATGGCCATGGGATAAGAGGGAAGGTCCTTTCTTGGATTGAGAACTGGTTAAAAGACAGGAAACAAAGGGTAGGAATAAATGGTAAATTTTCAGAATGGAGAGGGGTAACTAGTGGTGTCCCCCATCAGTCAGTCCTGGGACCAATCCTTTTCAACTTATTCATAAATGATCTGGAGAAAGGGCTAAGCAGTAAAGTTTGTGGATGATACAAAACTGTTTAGGATAGTCAAGACAGAAGCAGACTGTGAGAGACTCCAAAAAGATCTCATCAAACTGAGTGATTGGGCAATAAAATGGCAAATGAAATTTAATGTGGATAAGTGTAAAGTAATGCACATCGGGAAAAATAACCCAAACAATACGTACAGTATGATGGGGGCTAATTTGGCTACAACAAATCAGGAAAGAGATCTTGGAGTTATCGTGGATAGTTCTCTGAAACTTCCACATAGTGTGCAGCAATGGTCAAAAAGGCAAATAGGATGCTAGGAATTATTAAGAAAGGGATAGAAAATAAGACACAGACTATCTTACTGCCCCTGTATAAAAGTATGGTACGCCCACATCTTGAATACTATGCACAGATGTGGTCTCCTCACCTCAAAAAAGATATTTGGGCCTTGAAAATGGTTCAGAAAAGGGCACCTAAAATGATTAGGGGTTTGGAACAGGTCCCATATGAAGAGAGGTTAAAGAAACTGGGACTTTTCAGTTTAGAAAAGAGGAGACTGAGGGGGGATATGATAGAGGTCTATAAATCATGAGTGGTGTGGAGAGGGCGGATAAAGAAAAGTTATTTATTAGTTCCCATAATAGAAGAACTAGAGGATACCAAATGAAATTAATGGGTATCAGGTTTAAAACTAATAAAAGAAAGTTCTTCTTCACACAGCGTGTAGTCAACCTGTGAAACTCCTTGCCAGAGGAGGCTGTGAAGGCTAGGACTATAATAGAGTTTAAAGAGAAGCTGGATAAATTCATGGAGGTTAGGTCCATAAAAGGCTATTAGCCGGGAGATAAAATGGTGTCCTTGGCCTCTGTTTGTCAGAGGCTGGAGAGGGATGGCGGGAGACAAATCGCTTGATCATTGTCTTTGGTCCACCCTCTCTGGGGCACTTGGCGCTGGCCACTGTCAGCAGACAGGCTACTGGGCTAGATGGACCTTTGGTCTGACCCAGTATGGCCGTTCTTATGTTCTTAAGTCAAGAGATGCTATAAAATACACCGAAAGAGATGTTTAGATCTGTAGCACAGTCCAATTTTAAAATTAATATTTACTCTAACAAACTAGGGGTTCAGATCAGTGTTCCCTCTAAGTTGGGAGGTAGCACAGCTTCACAGGTGATTAATTAGCTCCACCCAGTCAGAGGCTCAGGGCTCTATGTAGGGAGCTGATTGACTGGGCGGGGCTGATTAATCACCTGTGAAGCTGTGCTGCGCTGCAGTTTAGAGTCAACACTGGTCCAGATTCAGAACACTTAAATTTCTAGCTCATGACTTGAATTTAAGTCATGCTTCAGTTCCTTCCTGCATGCGGATGGGCTTCAGTATGTATTTAAATGCTTTCCTGCATCAGGGCATTAAAGGAAAAACATCTTATAGTAATGGCAAAATAATATCATTACAAAGGCTACAAGATAATTTATTTGTGATACAAAGCATGAGTAAGCAATAAGCAAATATAAGGTTGAATGGGGATACATCCCTGTTGAACAATGTGCAATGTGTGTAGAAGAATATACTCAAGTGATTCCAATATGATAACACACAAATTATGTCATTGCTGGCTTTTGTAAGTGGAAAAAAGTGACAGACTAACTACAGACCTCCTTTCTCTTAATATAATGAAGCCATTAATGAGCCTCCATCTTCAAACTTCTGTGTTTGCAGCTGGCATCTGTGCCAAATGACATTATACAGCCTGTCAGAGAGAGAACAGTTAATTTCTATTCACTCTTAAAAGCCTAGAAAACAATACTAGCTGGAGGCACTCACATTTCCTGTGGTGTATTACTTCATCCAGTCTTAGGGTATGTCCCAGGAGCCTGCCAGGGCCTGGAGAAGGTGGGCACCTTCCTGGTCCAGGGTAGAGGTCAAGGACCTTATTCAGGCCCTTAATTCGAAATAAATTTCCTAGCATCTACACAGCCAAACTGCTATTTCAAAACAAATTCAAAATAGTGGAGGGCTTATTTCTAATTTTGTAAACCTCATTCTACAAGGAATTATGCCAAATTCAAAATAGCTATTTTGAAGTAAGTGCTGTGTAGACACTTATTTCGAAATAGGGGGCCTCCAGCCTTCCCAGGTTGCCCTGGTGGCCACTCCAGCCTCAACCAAGAACACTTCTCTCCCTCCCCCCCCTCCCCGGAACCCATAAAGGGGTAGACTCTGGCCACAGTGCCTGTGCCAGCTCCAAGCCTGCCAGCCCAGAGCCAGCAGTCACTGCCCCTGACCCAGTGGCCCCAAAACATGAGCCAGTAAGCCACTGGCAGCCAGCCCTCCACTGCTCCCCAGGAGCAGTCTGCCAGCTCCCAGGAGCCTGCCAGGGCCTGGAGAAGGCGGGTGCTTTTCTGCTTCAGGACCTTATTCAGGTTTGGTGGGGATGCCCCCAACGTCCATGATCCCCGCACTAGATGGAGGAACGCGGCCGTCTATGTCAGGATAGCTGCCAGCCTGGCTCCAAAGGCCACATGCGAACCCAGGAGCAGGTTTGCATGACAATCAAGTTGGTCCAGTGAGACCCCCAACCCTGAGCCCTGAGCTTCCCATCCCCCTTCTTCCCCTTGCTTCCCCCTTCCAGCTCCCTCCTCCCAGGTTTCCTCCTCCCCTCTCTCACCCTCTCCTGCCTGTTTTCCCCAGTCTCACCAGAGTTTTATTCCCACCCCCAGATTTGTTAAATAAAGAGAGTTTGTGTTCATGAAAATACATGTATTTGATTTTACATCAGCAAGGGGGGTTAGGGAGGGATAAGTGGAAGGATGTGAGGGAGGAATGAGGCACAAGTCCCCAGTGGGGCAGACCAGGGAGGCTCTTAGTGCTCCTCAGGTTAGAAGCTCTCCCTCAGGGCCCCCTGGATACTGACAGCCCCCCGATGGACCTCCCAGATGGCAGCCTGCAGAAAGTGCAGCCAGGCTTGCAGCAACATGTCCAAGAGAAGCACCAGAGTGCCCAGGGGCTCTGGCTCCATTTTGCAGAGTGCTGTGGTGTCCTGAGTGAGGGCAAGCAGACCACACAGAGACAAAATGCTTTGCTGTCCCTCATTGAGGTAGACAAGCAAGCAGGGAAACCTGAGAACTGGCTGTCCGGGGGGGAGAGGGTCCCTTTAAGCACAGACCTCAGATAGCAGCCCCAGACAGTAAGTCCTGAGCTAGTGCCCTGCTGGAACTGGTTCCAGCCGGCCTTAAATGCGATTCAGAGTCCACTCAGTGTGGACGTGCTATTTCGAAATGCATTTTGTGTGTAGATGCGTTATTTTGAAATAAGCTATTTTGAAATAACACTGTAGTGTAGACATACCCATGGTGACTTCATGTTGTTGCTTTAAACCTATCTGGCCATTATCTCTTTCCTGTAATAACGCTATCTTTTGGAATCCCATCATAAAATTTACTACAGATTACCTCAAGACTATATCTTCGTCTTTACACCAGAACTCGGTAAGGGTAATGGTAGGTAGGGACATGAGAATACTCTTTAAATGTCTTTATACAACGCTGCTTTTATCCAGTACAATAATCTTACCACTTTTAATAATCTCATCACTTGTATATTAGAAGACGTCTCCTTTTACCTTAGAAACTTTTTCTTTTCTATTTCAAGCAAACTCTATAACAGAAAACAGTGTCTGAAAGTCACGAAGATATATATTCTCAAATATTTCTGAGTGTTTTCTTTTAAAACACAGCTCAGAATACATAGGAATACAGAAGATTAGGGTTGGAAAAGACTTCAGAAGACCATCTAGTTCAACCCCATGCTCAAAGCAGGATCAACCCCAAACAAACCATTCCAGTCAGGGCTTTGTCAAGCCTCATCTTAAAAATCTCCAAGGAGGGAGATTTCACCACCTCCTTAGGCAACTCATTACAGTGCTTCACCACCCTCCTAGACTTAGTAAGCCCAGTTCCCTCAGCTTCTGTTTATAAACCATTTGTCCCAGCCCTATAATTATTTTCAGTGCCGTCTGCTATATTCTCTCCAGTTTGTCCATATCCTTTCTCGAGAGAGAGAGAGAGAGAGAGTGTGTGTGCATGCGCACGCACAAAACTGGACATTATAATCCCTCGATCTACTAGCTGTGCTTCTACTATTGCATCCCAATATGCTGTTAGCCTTCTTGGCAACAAGGGCACGCCAATGCTTCTCATTCACTATAATCCCCAAGTCAGTGGTCCCCAACCTTTTGGGGCTGCCGGGCGCCTGGGGTCGGGGCCGTGCATGCGCCGCATGCCCGAGGGCAGGGTTGCGCATATGTCACGTGCCTGGGGGCAGGGCCGCGCATGTGTCACGTGCCCGGGGCCAGCACCCCCCAATGTGCCGCACATCTGGGGGTGGGGCTGCCTATGCGCCATGCGCCTGGGGCAGGGCCGGCCTCAATCACTCGGCGGATGCACATAAATGCTCCAGCGGGCACCATGGTGTCCGTGGGCACTGCATTGGGGACTACTGCCCCAAGTCCTTAGCCATTCAGTCTGCAGCCTGTAACAGTGCATGGAATTCTTCCATCCTCCGTGCAGGATTCCGCATTTCTCCTTGTTAAACCTCATAAGATTTCTTTTGACCCAATCATCCCTATCCTCCAGCATATCTACCTTTCCCCACAATTTAGAGTGATCCACAAACTTGCTGAGAGTTGGGTTTGATTAGGGTTTCTAGAAATCTATTCGACACATAAAAATGTGTAATTTTATATTGTTTTACAGAGAATCTTGAGTTTTCAGATAGTAGAACCCTGATTATCTGACCTAAGTAGGACTGGGGCCAGATCAGATCATCAACAATTTGGATCATGAGGAAGGAGGGCAGGGCTCTGTCAGTCAGTCCTGGGCAGCAGGTCTGCAGCTGTCAGCTTAAAAATTATAAATGTATCAATAAAATATAAAGCTCAACTGATAATATATATTGCAGCTAAGGAAACTTGAATATTTTATGTTTATTGCAGAACACCACCAAATTTTATATTATTTTTATCAGAGTTTTTTTTAATCATGGGAAAACTTAAGTTTTTGTTTATTATGGTGGGGGAAGGATGTGTCAGCTCTGAGGGATTTCTTGGTTTATGTGCTATGTTTCATGTTTCAGGACTTCAGGTGGATAATTGCAAGGGCAAGGATGGGCTCTCTCACCCCATCCTCTATGTATCTGGAGGTTTTTGAATCTCCTTCCTGTCAAGCAGGAGAGGTATCCAAAACTGGAAATGGGTTACTGGATGGGGTGAGTCAGTGCTCTGAGGTGGTAACAAGCAAGCTGTCCATTTAGGTGCTTGGCTGGCAGGTTCTTGCTCACATGGTCAGGTTGTGAACTGATGATACTATGTGGGGTTAGGAAAGAATTTTCCTCTGGGTCAGGTTGGCATTGACTGTGGGGATTTTTCACTTTCCTCTGGAGGCAGATATCTGCAGATATCTCACTGCAGGTATATCTCACTTAATCACTTTCTCTGCCATTGATGAGACTTCAGACATTGGTTCATCTAGGTCTCTCCTATTCGCTTTCTATGACAGTATAATACTGTGGGGTTTTGTGTGTGGATACAGTGTGGTGGTGGTGCTCAGGAGGTCAGACTAGATGATCTGGTGTTCCCCTCTAGCCTTAAACTCTGAGCCAGAATAGGACTGTGGCAATGCACTCTACATGGGGCTAGAGCTTGTCAGAAACTGAAGCTAGTGAAGAATGTGGTGGTCCTCTTGTCATGTACTATACCTTTCTGTGAATGCATCAGACACGTGTTCAGTGGATGGTCCAAACCTAAAGGCAGTCTACTAAGATCTATATCCTACATGTTGTTGTTCTGCTAGCTAGAATGATACCAGCCATTTATAAATATCTAAATATTTAGGAGGGACTAGATTCTGTTGGTGAAAGGGACAAGCTTTTAAGCCACAGAGAGGTAAATATAAGTGGACCAGTTGGAAATAGTGACCAAAATGTAATAAAATTTAACAAGCCTGTGCTGGTAAAACACCTTACCAGCCCAACACTGTTGCGTTTAATTTTAGAAAGGGGAACTACACAAAAATAAGGAGGTCAATTAAACAGAAATTAAAAGGTATGGTGACAAAAGTAAAATCTCTGCAAGCTGCATGGAAACTTTTCAAAGACACTGTAATAGAGGCCTAACTTAAATGTATACCCCAAATTAAAAAACACAGTAAGAGAACCAAAAGTGCGCCACCATGGCTTAACTACCAAGTAATAGAAGTAGTGAGATAAAAAGACATCTTTTAAAAAGTGGAGTCAAATCCTAGTGAGGTAAATAGAAAGGAGCATAAACGTTGTCAAATTAAGCGTAAAAATATAATAAGAAAAGCCAAAAAGGAGTTTGAAGAACAGTTAGCCAAAAACTAAAAACGTAATAGCAAAATATTTAAGTACATCAGAAGCAAGAAGCCTGCTAAACAACCAGTAGTCCCTGTGGGCGATCAACATGCTAAAGGAGCACTCAAAGATGATAAAGACATTGTGGAGGAAATAAATGAATTATTTGCTTCAGTCTTCATGGCTGAGGATGCTAGGGAGATTCCCAAACATGAGCCATTTTTTTTAGGTGACAATTTTTGAGTTTTTGAGGGGGTCAACAAACATGTGGACCAGGGGGATCCAGTGGCTAGGGTATTCTTAGATTTCCAGAAAACCTTTGACAAGGTCCCTCACCAAAAGCTCTTAAGTAAAGTAAGTTATCATGGGATTAGAGGGAAGGTCCTTTCATGGACTGATACTGGTTAAAGGATAGGAATAAATGGTAAGTTTTCAGAATGGAGAGGGGTAACTAGTGGTGTCCCCCAAGGATCTGTCCTGGGACCAATCTTATTCAATTTATTTATAAATGATCTGGAGAAAGGGCTAAACAGTGAGGTGGCAAAATTTGCAGATGATACCAAACTGCTCACGATAGTTAAGACCAAAGCAGACTGTGAAGAGCTTAAAAAAAGATCTCACCAAACTAAGTGATTGGGCAACAAAATGGCAAATGAAATGTAATGTTGATAAATGTAAAGTACTTCACATTGGGGGGAAAAAACCCAACTATACATACAATATGATGGGGACTAATTTAGTGACAACTACTTGAGAGAGATCTTGGAGTTATTGTAGAAAGTTCTGTGAAAACATCCACTCAGTGTACAGCATCTGTCAAAAAAGCAAACAGAATGTTAGGAATTATTAAAAAAGCGATAGAGATTAAGACCGAGAATATCGTATTGCCTTTCTATAAAACCATGGTACTCCCACATCTTGAATACTGTGTGCAGATGTGGTCACCTCGTCTCAAAAAAGATATACTGGCTTTGGAAAAGGGCAACAGAAATGAGTAGGGGTTTGGAATGCGTCCCAGATGGAGAAAAGATTAAAAAGACTTGGTCTTTTAAACTTGGATAAGAGGAGACTAAGCTGGGATATGATAGAGGTCTGTAAAATCATGACTGGTATAGAAAAAGTGAATAAGGAAAAGTTATTTACTTGTTCCCACAATATAAGAACTAGGAGTCACAAAATGAAATTAATAGGCAGCAGGTTTAAAACAAAAAGATTTTTTCCCCACACTCAGTGCTCAATCAACCTGTGGAACTCCTTGCTAGAGGATGTTCTGAAGACTAGGACTTTAATAGGGTTCAAAAAAGAGCTAGATAGCCATTCATGGACCTAACCTCTATGAATCTATTAGCCAGGATGGATAAGAATGGTGTCCCTAGCCTCTGTTTGTCAGAAGCTGGAAATGGATAAGAGGAAAGGAATCATGTGATGATTACCTGTTCTGTTCATTCTCTCTGGGGCATCTGGCATTGGCCACTATTGGTAGAAAGGGTACTGAGCTAGGTGGATCTTTGGTCTTACTCAGTAGGGCCGTTCTTATGTTCATTCAAACAAACCCAGCCACAAATGCACTTACAGTCCAAAGTTCCATTTGTTAACTAAACAGATCTATCTCCTACACTTCGTTTATTGTGCTAGCTAGAATGGTACCAGTCATTTATAAATATCTAAATATTTAGGAGAAGCTAGCTTCTGTTGGTGAAACAGACAAGCTTTTAAGTCACAGAGAACTATGTAGAGAAAAGAGTGTAGATATTATTTATGTCTCATCAGGAGCTTGCTGTTTGAGTAACTTGCATAATTTTTTCCTGCAATAGTGCAGTGGTTTAGAGAAATGTTGAATTGGTTCATTTATACTCTAGCCTATCCCCCCCCCCCCAAAAAAAAAACCCCTATATGTGTCACAACATGTATTGTGGTTGTGTGGTATATTCAGGATCACAAACAAATATTTCCTTGGGAGTCCCAAAGAATTCAGAATCATTCACACATGCTTCCATTAGAAGTAAAATTATAGTGTGACAATATTTACCATCTAATGAAAGTAGGAGTTCTAAAATGGAAAGTACTCCTGGACAATTTCCAGACTCTCAAATAGCAGACATATTATAGTTTATCTGCATTTGCTGAGGGAACATTATCTGAGTTGTTAACTCAACTTTGCTTGAGATGGTAAGTGTTAGGAGTCAGAATGATTAATGATAGGGAATCTGAAACTCCAAGAATGGTTACAAACAAATGGTTTGCACTAAGGATGTTTCTGAAGGTTTTTAGACCATCACTGTCATTATAATAAGCCCAAAAGTAGAACTAAAATCTCCTTATCCTGTAGTGAGGCACAGAATACAGCACAGTGACACAAAAAGTCTTAAAATAGCAAATGGCAAGTGTTCCAAACTGAGTTCATGATTCAGACTTTGATTACAGTGCTTTAAGCCTTTGTTTGAGAGAATGCAGAAAGAGGTATAGGAGTATATTTATAATAATTCTAATTTTTCCCAGTAATTTTAGAACTATTTTAACTTGGTATTTTTGTCTGAAAACTACATTGTTCTGTCACTCAGTGGGATCAAGGACACGATTTAGAAGATAAATTCAGAATTTAATTTAGCTGCTGTTTTTAGTAATTTCCCATAGTCTAAAACATAGACTTACATCTTCAGGACCAGTGTACTGCATCAGTAATGTGTATGATATAACGTTAGTGGTAGTGCAATGGAAAGTAAGTATAGATTCCCTCTAGAGCAGTGTTTCTTAAACTTTTTAAGACTGAGGAACACTAAATAATTATTTTATTTTATGAGGAACACCAAGAATGTTTTGTTGAGCAAAAAAAAAAGGGGGGGGCGGGGGGAGGGAGGAGGCGGGGGGAGGGAGGAGGCAGGGAAAGTTATAGAGGGGGGAAAAAAAGGTTGCCTGCCCTTTTAAGGGTGGCCATTTTGAACTCTGTTGTTCTCCGCGGCACACCTCTGACTACCACAGTTTAAGAAACACTGCTCTAGAGTTTTATGGGGTTGTGTCTACTCAGAAGTACAGGAACAAGTTTATTCATTGAGGGTCAGCCAAAGACAAAGGGAGTAGGATCAGAAGATTAAAAACAAACAGATAACCCCCCCCCCCCAATGGTTATGTCCTGAAGTAGAACACACATGTATAAAGCAGTCCAACATTAAGGGCCATGCAATATGCTCTTAAACATCTCTCTGCCTGGTTTAAAATTATCTCTAAACCACATGAATTCTTATTTCCAATTTATTCTGACAAATCTATAAAAGAAATGAATGGCAAATATTTGCCTCATATCTCTCTGCTTCTGCTGGCACAGACCATAATGGAGCTAGGACAAAAATAGAGATTGATAGCAGTGGATGGGGTGGTGCATGGTTGGAGCTGCTGGACAGACTCTCACAGTGATATTCCTTGAAGCTTCGATTTTTGTCTTAAAGTTGCTCAAATTTAGAAATCCCAAAGTAAAGCAAATACCTGGATTATTACCTGTTCTTCCTTTTGAGGAGTCTCTGGGGACATATGGGTCCAGCTAGCACCAGGAGGCACAATTATACCCCTTTCCATTAATTTCTGGTAAGCTAACCAGCTCAAGTTTATGCTATACTGATTCTGCTAAAATAACCCTTTCTTGCCTCATCAAAAGCTTTCCATATTATTTATTGAAGTAATCCTCATTTAGGAATTGTGTATTAGGGTACGTCTAGACTACATGCCTCTGTCACCAGAGGCATGTAGATTAGGCTATCAAGCATAGGAAAATGAAGCGGCAATTTAAATAATCGCCGCTTCATTTAAATTTACATGGCTGCTGCGCTGAGCCGACAAACAGCTGACCAGCTGTTTGTGGGCTCAGCGCGGTAGTCTGGATGCGCGGGTGTCGACATCAAAGGCATTTGTTGACCACCCAGGTACGCCTCCTGGGATGAGGTATACCTGGGTGGTCGACAAATGCCTTTGATGTCGACACCCGCGCGTCCAGACTACCGTGCTGAGCCGACAAACAGCTAATCAGCTGTTTGTCGGCTCAGCGCAGCAGCCATGTAAATTTAAATAAAGCGGCGATTATTTAAATCGCCGCTTCATTTTCCTATGCCTGGGAGCCTAATCTACATGCCTCTGGCGACAGAGGCATGTAGTCTAGACGTACCCTTATATTAAGATTTTGCTGAGTTAAAAGACTTGATTGCCTGTAGTAACAATTTGCTACTTGCAAGCAAGGTTGCTCATAGTCTATTTGAAGGCCTTTCATCTACATCAGGCTCTGACCTTCTTTATTATTCTCAGACAAATGGAATTTGTGTCCAGCAGGTATGATCTGCCTAGAAATTTCGTAGACAAAAGACGACCCCTCAAAAAACAAAAACACAACCCCCCCAAAACACCCCTCTCTGCTCTGTTACTTGCTCTTTGCTGACTTAAAATATATATGAGATAAGAGCACTTCAGTTCAAAAGAGAAATCAAGCCACGCATACAGCATTCCTGTGTGAAATTTGTAATGTATGGAGTCTCCAAAAACCATATATATTCAAGACAAAAAGAATTGCCCCTGAAAACTACAAAATTTACTACTCTGTGTGTTTTCTAGTAGATGAGAAATATTTTTTGACTGATTTTTACTTAAACAGTTTTTTATATAAGAATTTTATATTCCACACAATGTCCAGGAGTTGTACTGGCAAAGACATTTGCAAATTATTAGCTTATTTTTTTTTCCTGAAGAGAGAAGACTAATTGTTTTGAGCAGACTAAACTAATAGAAAAAAGATGAATAAACTCATTTTGCATCTGTCCTCTCTCCCTTCAGTCTTGTTCCTACCTCCAGTTGTTCATTTTTGTATTACAATAGTGCCTTGAAATGGCAACAAAGATTGAGTCCTCATTATGTTAGGCACACTGAGTGGGAGATAATTTCTACTTTGAAGATCTTAAAATCTAAATAGGCAAGACAGGAAACAGGCTTAATGAGCAGGCAGCCCAGATTCTCAAGGGTGTTTGAAATGAAAGGTAAGTTAAGGAGTGGCGGAAAGTGGTGTTGACTGGGACACCACTTTCTGCCACTTCCATTGGCTGGGAGCAGCAATCCATGGCCAACAAGAGTTGCGATGGCTGATACTTGCAGAGGTGCAGGTAAATATAGTGGCAGTGGCCTACCAGGGACTAGTTCTGGTGGGCTGACACCTTTTTATTGCCCACCCGGATCTAATGCCACATTTGACTCACCAGTACAGGCTCTATACTGGTTTCTGGCTGCCTCTAATCTCATCTGCTGCAACAGTCGTTTTCCTTACTGCTATCCCATCTGAAGAAGGTGATTAGCAGGGGTGGATATAGGGCAGGGCGAATGGGGCGGCCGCCCTGGGCCCCACGCTTCAGAAAGCCCTGCGCATGCGCCGTGTTGCCGCTGCACATGCGCATGGCGTCACTGCGCATGCACCATGGCAAAGGAGGAGCCCCGCGGAATTATGCTGCCCAGGGCCCCGCAAAACGGTCATCTGCCCCTGGTGATGAGAATTGCCTTTGGGGGAAGGAGAGGTTTCCTGGTAAGGGGAAATGGGTTGTCTTGATACTGCCTCCAGGCACAAGGGTTTTTCTGATGAAGCCTTGTCTCCTTATGACCAGAAGCTTGCCACTTCCCCTCACAGCATTTCCGGATGGGCTTCTCATACCTGATGAAGTTAATACTCACCACAGGCCATGCCAGTGAACATTCAGCACTTCAGGAACTGATTTTTTTTTTAACCCCAGAATATTGGTTGCAGAGACTAATTAAGCATATAGACAGAGTTCCATACCTCAACTTAAAACCTGAATGAGTAGATCTTCCAGCCAATAGTTTACTAATTTTACTGAAAAATATTAGAAGGGGGTTTGGCTCAATGTGGTGTGACAGTGTGATGCATAAAGAGGTGTATATGGGCGCAGTTGTAAAACTGCCAGGTGACTTGAGAATTATCAGTTAGCCACCCAAGTAAAATGGTCTTGGATTTGTTTCTTCGTAGTACAGGAAAAGTAAATATTTTCTCCATATTGGATTCAGTAAGAAAATGCTACTTTAGTGAAAGCTGTCCTTTGTAAATTACTAAGGTTATGAGACCAAGAAGCAATTTATGCATCCCATAAAATGCTGCCCAAGTGGGAATGTTTACGCTGCTGTATTTAGCCTCCTACCGTGGCCCCTACTAGCTGAAGACAGCGGATTCAGATGTTAAGACTTGCTGCCTATGGTTTGTTTTGCGTTAGAATAATAGAATTATAGAATCCTAGGGCTGGAAGAGACCTCAGGAGGTCATTGAGTCCAGCCCCCTGCCCAAAGCAGGACCAATCCCAACTAAATCATCCCAGTCAGGGCTTTGTCAAGCCGAGACTTAAAAACCTCTAGGGATGGAGATTCCACCACCTGCCTAGGTAACCCATTCCAGTGCTTCACCACTCTCCTAGTGAAATTGTTTTACTTAATATCCAACCTAGACCTCCCCCACTGTAACTTTAGACCATTGTTCCTTGTTCTGCCATCTGTCACTACTGAGAACAGCCTCTCTCCATCCTCTTTGGAGCCTCCCTTCAGGAAGATGAAAGCTGCTATCAAATCCCCCTCACTCTTCTCTTCTGCAGACTAAAAAAGCCCAAATACCTCTGCCTTGCCTCATAGGTCATGTGCTCCAGCCCCCTCATCATTTTGGTTGCCCTCTCCAATGCATCCAATGGACCCTCTTCAATGCATCTACATCTTTTCTATAGTGGGGGGCCCAGAACTGGATGCAATATTCCAGATGTGGCTTCACCAGAGCTGAGTCAAGGGGAATAATCACTTCTCTAGATCTGCTGGCAATGCTCCTCCTAATGAAACCTAATATTCCATTCATCTTCTTGGTTACAAGGGCACACTGTTGACTCATATCCAGCTTCTCATCCACTGTAATCCCCAGGTCCTTTTCTGCCGAACTGCTAATTTAGCCATTTGGTCCTCAGCCTGTAACAGTTCTTTGGATTCTTCCGTCTCAAGGGCAGGACTCTACACTTGTCCTTGTTGAACCTCATCAGATTTCTTTTGGCCCAATCCTCTGATCTGTCTACGATACTCTGGACACTATCCTTATCCTCCAACATATCTACCTCTCCCCCTATCTTAGTGTCATCTGCAAACTTGCTCAGGGTGCAATCCATTCCTTCATCCAGGTAATTGAACAAAATCGGCCCCAGAACTGATCCTTGGGGCACTCTGCTAGAAACCGACCACCAACCTGACATCAAACTGTTGATCATTACCCGTTGGGCCCGACAGTTTAGCCAGCTTTCTATCCATCTTCCAGTCCATTTATCCAATCCATAATTCCTTAACTTGATGGCAAGAATATTGTGGGAGACCATATCAAAATCTTTGCTAATGTCAAGGTATATCACATCCACTGACTTTCCCATATCCACAGAGCCATTTACCTCATCATAGAAGCTAATCAGATTGGTCAGGCATGACTTGCCCTTGGTGAATCCATGTTGACTATTCCTGATCACTTCCCCTTTCCCAAGTGCTTCAAAATGGATTCCTTGAGGATCCCTTCCATGATTTTTCCGGGGACTGAAGTGAGGCTGACTGGTCTGTAGATCCCAGGATTGTCCTTCTTCCCTTTTTAAAAGACGGGCACTCCATTTGCCTTTTTCCAATCATCTGGGATCTCCCCTGATCTCTGCGAGTTTTCAAAGATAATGGCCAAAGACTCTGACATTTGCCAACTCCCTCAGTACCCTCGGATGCATTAAATCTGAACCCACAGATTTGTGTATGTTTAGCTTTTCTAAATCATTCTTAACCTATTGTTTCTCCACCAAGGGCTGCATTGCCTAATGCAGTAATGTGGGAGCTAACCTTGTCTGTGAAGACAGAGGCAAAGAAAGCATTGAGTACTTCAGCTTTTACCACATCATCTGTCACTAGGTTACCTCCTTCATCCAGTAAGGGCCCCACATCCTCTCTGATCACCCTCTTATTGCTAACATGCCTGTAGAACCTTTCTTGTTACCCTTCACATCCCTTGCTATCTGCAATTCCAATTGTGCTTTCGCCTTCCTGATAGCTACCCTGAATTCTCAAGCAATGTATTTATATTTCTCTCTAGTCATCTGTCCAATTTTCCACTTGTAAGCTTCCTTTTTGTGTTTAAGCTCACCAAGGATTCCCTGGTAAGCCAATCTGGTCACCTACTATATTTGCTTTTCTTACTGTGTATCAGGATGGTTTCTTCCTGTGCCTTTAATACGGCTTTCTTTAAAATACTGCCAACTCTCCTGGACTCCTTTCTCCTTCATGTTAGCATCCCAGGGAATGCTGCCCATCAGTTCTCTGAGGGAGTCAAAGTCTATTTTTCTGAAGTCCAGGGTGTGTTTTTTGCTACTCTCCTTTCTCCCTTTTGTTAGGATCCTACCATCTCATGATCACTGCTTTCCAGGTTGCCACCCACCTCTACTTTTCCTACTAGTTCCGCCCTGTTTGTGAGCAGCAGGTCAAGGTGTGCATGGCCCCTGGTCAGTACCTTCAGCACTTGTACCAGGATGTTATCCCCAACATTCTCCAAAAACTTCCTGGAATGTCTCCGTACTGGTCTTCCAGTAGATGTCAGGGTGATTAAAGTCCTCAGTGAGAACCAGGGCCTGTGATCTGGAAGCTTCTCTTAGCTGTCTGAAGAAAGCCTCGTCTACTTCATCCACATGATCCGGTGATCTATAGCAGATATCAACCACAACATCACCTCTGTTACTCCCGACTCTAAACTTAACCCATAGACTCTCAATAGGCTTTTCTCCCTTTGTATACCTGAGCCCTGAGCAGTCATATTGCTCTCTTACATACATGCAATGCAACTCCTCCTCCTTTTCTCCCCCACCTGTTCTTCCTGAACAGTTTATACCCTTCAATGACAGTGCTGCAGTCATGTGAGTCATCCCACCAAGTCTCTGTTATTCCAATCAAATTATAGTTCTTTGACTGTGCTAAGGCTTCTAATTCTTCCTGTTTCCACATTTCAACACAACTGAAATTTGAAGAAGACTGAATTTTTGTTTTAAGTTTTACAGTGCTTTATTATTTTTGTACTTTTTACACCCAAAAATTTCACCACCTGCCCGGCTACGATTATGTTGTTTAAACAAATGTGTTACAATGGTAGAACAAATTTTTGTGTCTCTGAAAACTGTAGGTATTGGGGGCACTTATAATTTTTTTTAAAAAGGGGTACTTTATATAAAAAAAGATTGAGAAACACTGCCTTAGATAACCAGTTGATTGCCCAACTTCTCCATTCGAATCAGGGATCCTCGTTCCTCCTTGTGTTTCTTCCTGGTATCTGACTTTCCCACTTATCTCAGGATGTAGATGAATTGTAGATGTATGAGTTGTGATGAAGAGCCTATAGAGTGAGGGAATGATTGTAACCCATCCCCCAAAAAAGAGTAGCTTGATCTCCTCATAGATAATGTTCCCTCTAATCTTTTCTTTTCATGTGTGGATTTTTTCCATCCGTATGTGGAACAACTTTTTATGTGCACTGAAGTATGTGTGGATGTGCACCACCAGCAGAAACAAACAAACACAAACAAAACCCTAGCTGTGCAGTTCTGCTAATTAGCTGGGAGGCATATGAAGTGCACAGTTTATAGGGAGCGTTAATCATAGATACTCTAAAATCTAGGGAGAAATCCCAAAGATTGTGGGACATCCAACTCTCCCCTCCCCCTTATCCTTTTGAACAAAGACTAAGGATTAAATAAGGATGCAGAAGCTCCATAGTACTTTAAATCCCTGTGCGCTAATGATAGGCCAGAAGTTTGGTTAGTGTTGACTTGTGTGTCACCCTATGTATCTTTGCCCCAGCTGCTACATAGCTTGGTTTTAATATTTCTTAATTATGCTTTTTTTAAATCATGTTTAAAAAATGGATAATAGTTTAGAATATTTAGTATCCATAGGAAAATCCTTTGCAAACCACTCTGAACATTGATATAGAAATCAAGATGCAGCAAGACAAAATATTGCTACCAAACAAAAGCATTTCAATTATTAAACTGTGTATATATACTAGTGAAGAGGAAAGAAGGAGGGAGTAGCAGAGTGTGAAGTACTGTAATAAATGTCACTTTACCAAGTTAAATCTAGAGTAACCAATGTTTGCCACTTAATTATTTTGTTACAAATCAGTTGAGCTCTGTACTTTCTAATACCTAGCTATGCCAGCTGTATCACCAGCATTACGTCCAAAAGCTTCATATTAAAGTTTAAACATATTGGAATTAGAGTATCTGAGGTTATTAATCTGCTGGAACAGATGAATTTTCAAGTTTCAAGCAGAAAAATGTTATTTTGTCTTGTGACATTTTCAAATGAGTTGGATTGATTAGCAACTGGTTACGTAAACCTGAGGTTTTGCCAGATTGATATAAAATGGACTATATTATGTAAGAGCATCAAAAGTTTTCCCAGCCAAGCAATTGTGACTCGGTAATTTTGGTATAACCTCTTTCTACAAAACAAGACTCCTCCTTCACATCAAGATGGAGGAACTGCATTGGAGAGAGTCCTCGTGGTGGATTTAACTGCAGGAAATGTTAATTGAGCTTTGCTGGCAAAAGTCGATAACTGAATATGACCTCTCTTCTGAGTCTGCTAACAAGGGTGCTTAATCTTTAAGTAGTAACATTGTTTTACTCTCTACTCAGCTGGGCATGCATATCTCTAACTATGGCTAATTGTGTAGCTGATTCATCTTCTGAACTTATATAAAAATTTCTGAGGTGGAATACATTAGCTAGTTTTCAGCATACAGCAACACTACTCAACATTTTTAATGAAGTGATTGAAAAATAACATTGAATTTGCAGGGGAAATCTTGGTAAACTGAATGCAGTTTATTGAGTGGCATTTTGTAGTCCGACAAAAGGTACCTTGGGACCAGAACTCAGGATCTCTGTTTTATGTGTCAGTGAAAAAAATGACACACTGGTATTCCTGAGGCATTGGGTCAGTGTTGATTTAGAGAGAAAAGTGCCCCTTACTGACTACTTGCTAACCCCACCTATAGCACCAGTGGTTTGCTTGTTAGTTTTTTTTGTTCTCCTCTGAAAATTCTCCCTCCATCTACTGAGCAGGGATATGTATGAGACTGAGGGGCGGGGGGGGGCAGAGAGTTATTGCACAAAATTGCACATTTAGAATGAATACTTCATGTGTTCAGTGTTCCCTAGGCTGAATTCTCATATTCTAAAATCACCACACTAGGATTGTAGCAGAGTAAAGCGTTTCTGGGTTTGACACCAGGAAAAGCATTAACTTTAAGCGCCTTTCCTTCTTTCAATATTGTCCAGAAAAGGATTAAGATGAACAACCTTGTCTTTAGGTTATTTTCTTAATCTTCTCCAGATTAAATAAAAAGGGAGGGATGGGAGAGAATGTGTATGAACACAGTACATCAACATGGGGGAGAGTATTAGGCTATAGCATGGAGGCTTGATTAAAAGAGCAGATGCTACAATGGCAAAAGGAAAGCAATAAGCTTTTATTTTCTTTCCTTATGGATTTAACTCCCCAGGTTACTGTGTTCATCAATGTTTTGCACCCAATATTAATGACTACCCAAAGTCTTCTTTTCAAGACTGCTTTGCTTAGCATTCTGCTCCCCATTTGGAAAATCATCGTGATGCGTCTGTCTAGTCAGGTTTTAAGAAATTTCTTTAAATTCTTGTTTATTAGATAAATTTCCCCTGATGAATGGATTTTCAAGATTTCAATACAAAAATCAAATGAAAGAATTTTATGAGGAAAAGAGATGCAATGATGAGGAAATTATCTAAGCCAGAATTGGTTGTGGGTCTTCCCAGCTAGAGGAGTTGTGCTTATCGTAGGGCTTTGGCTTCTGTATTGGGTCCCTGTCTTGTTCTCAATCTGTGTGTCACAATAATTTGGTGGCTCCCAAATCTTTTACTAAGGTGACCCACCAGTTGTGTTTTGTCTTTTGAAGGTCATACCGTTACGCTGCTCCTGATTTCCTCCTCCCTGTTGCAGTGATACATCCCCTTGCTTGGCTTCCATCCCCAACCCCTTTGCTGTCACTCTCAGCCCTGCCCCTTACTACAGCCCTAGTGGCTTCCTCTTTCCTCATGGCTGGGCCATGGTGTGGTGGTCATTATTAGGCAGCTGACTGCCACCTGATGGCTCTGTCTAATTCCTCTGCCTAGATCCCACTCCCCATATTGCTGCCTGCTTGCCCAGGGAAAGTGAGAGTATGAGGGCAGCATTTCTGGGACACTTCTTGACCCATCTAGACTCTTCTAGTAGCCCACTGATGTGTTGGACCACACCATTTGGGAAACACTCCAGTTGACAGATAATATGTATATGTTGAAAAAATTGTTTGACTTGGTAAAACTACTTTTCTGCTATCCTTTGTTGTTTTTATTATTACCTAATCCTTCCAGCTCACCTCATCTCATTTGTCTGCTTCTTCCTCCTCCTGGAAAAAGCACAGACAGTTTTGCCACATGCCAACTGCAGAGTGGTCCTGATCTTTGATCAGTGCAATAAATTCTATAATAACAATAGTAGTAGTAGAAGTAATTTTCTTGTAAAAGTATTTCAGATGTCTTCATTGGGAAATAAGTACAAAGAAAGTTTTTGGGTGTTTTTAAGCTCTTCAGATTAGAAATGTAGGAAGGCTTCAAAAATAGAAACTTTTTCTTCAAGGCAGCATAAATCAAAAGGAATATCATATTTTTGAAGCTTTGTAAATACATTCTTTTTGGCTTGAGAGTGAGAGAAATTTTAGCTTGTGTGTATTTATATATGAGTGTAAAGTAGTTAAGCTGATATGGCCTTGGTAATCTTCACTAGGGTTTCAATTCTATCATTCTCTGCACATTTTGGGTCCGTCTACACAGCACCCTTAACTCAAAATAAGCTATGCAATTTGCACTATACAAATTGTGTAGCTTATTTCAAGTGTATTTTGAAATAGCTTATAACACAGCGCCAAATTTTGAAATAACTTACTTTTCCAAAATGCCCCTTAAGCCTCGTAGAGCGAGGGTTACTGGGATGTCAGAATAAGCCACCCATTATTACAAAATCTATCTTGAAAAAATGGGCTACTTCAATAAATGCGGAATAGCTATTTCAGGATACTTCCGGTATCCTGAAATAGCTCTGCAGTGTAGACGTAGCCATTGTGAATTTAGGGTGCATACTTATGCTGCAATCTTGGATTCCTAAATACTTTTACATGATTATTTATGTAATATTTTTAGCTGCTGACCTGAACACTTTGCTTTATGTGTTTCTAATTAATTTTGACTAACATTTGAACCTGTGTTTGGAGACCCAGAAATAATTGGAAATGATAGACTAACCTACTTAAAAAAAAAGAATTGAAAAATTAACAATCCTGCAGGCATTAACTCTTACTTGGCAGCACAATGAAATAACTTGACACATTTGTCAGAAACACTTGATGGCAAGCCTTAATTTTAATTTATGATTGTATATGAGGTAAAAAGATATTTGCTTGAAAAAGAGGTTGCAAATGTTTTCAAAAGGATAGTCCTGACAATGTTTATTAAACTGGTGTTTAAAAATTTAAATAACTTTTAAACTAATTTTAGGAATGGGTGAGAGAATTATCAAACATTTAATTGTTGTCTCATAATGTTCTTTTTGATGTGTTATCAGTTCATTATTTTCTATTTTGACAGATTGTAAGGACCATTATCTATTCAGTCCTCTTTTAGTGTGTATGGAGAGGAGTGAGAATGTGCACAAAATGAATTTGTATGAACATGGGTTATAATCCATCCTTTTTCTCCTGGTACATAACAGAATCATAGCACTGGAAGGAACTTCGAGAGGCCATCAAGTCCTCTGCCCAGTACTTATGGCAGGACTAAGCAACATCTAGACCATCCCTGACAGGTATTTGTCTAATGTGCTGTTAAAAATTTCCAGTGATGGAGATTCCACAGTCTTCGTAGGCAATTAATTCCAGTGTTTAGCCACCCTGAGAGTTAGGAAGTGTTTCCTAATGTCTATCCTAAACCTCACTTGCTGAACTGAAGTCCCTTGCTTCTTGTCCTATCATCGGAGGCTAAGGAGAATTATTTTTCTTACTCCTCCATGTAACAATCTTTTAGATACTTGGAAAACTGTTATGTTTTCTCTGTCTTGTCGTTTTCAGACTAAACAAACCCAATTCTTTCAGTCTTCCTTCATAGGTCACATTTTCTAGACCTTTATTCATTTTTATTGTTTTTCTCTGGACTTTTGTCAATTTTTCCAACTTTCCTGAAATAGTGGTGCCCAGAACTGGATGCAGTACATAATTGGTTCCCTGATAAGCATGACCCAGTAACATAAACTGGTACCCAGGAACAGCCCAGTGGGGGTTGGGAGGTGGTCCCTGGCTGCCCCATGTGCGGGGGTTGTTAACACCCCCATGTGTGCAGGGGCGGAGGGACTTGGGAATAGTAGCTTCTCTCCACCTGCATTCTGGGGGGGGGGGGCCGGGAGCAGATCCTGCCCCCCCACCCATGCTCCTGTTGTCGGCTCCCCTGTACAGGAGGAGCTTTATGCATAGGGAGATGGAAACAGAAGCCAGCCGCCCCCCCATTCCCCACCCTCCCATGTATGTGGCTGCTTGCTCCTGCTGTCACCTCCCTGACCCAGAGGCAGCTCTGCACAGGAGCGAGATCCTGCTTAATCGGCTAAGGTTTAACTGGGATTTTACACCCCTCATTATAACTGATGTAAAACCAGAGTAAAGATTTTAGCTGATCAGAAATGAGAGAGCCAGTGTCTTGTGGCTGAGAGTTGGGTTGTTTCTTAGCTGTGTGTCATGCTTTCTGTATGATTTTGGGCAAGTTGCTTATTCGGCTGTGCCTTAGTTTCTTATCTATAAAATATAAAATCCACCTATTTCTAGAGGAGATTTATGAACCTCAGATGGAAGTCACTACATCAAAAAATAGAGATCACTCTAAGAAGCTATGTAGTATTCCTAATAGGTAATAAGTTGTCATAACCTGAGGGCTAAGTTGGAACCACTTAAGCTTTGAGAGTTGAAACACTTGAACTATCCTAGATTTGGAAGTCTGTATCCACCAGTTGATTTGTAGCCCTTAAATTATTTTCCCAATATCTTTTGGCTTTTGCGTTTTGTATTTCACCTTAGTAGCAGTTATAATGACAAAGTTTATGGAGACTTGGTAAATAAAGATCTGATGCTACTTGTTCAATTATTTGGAATCTCCTTAATTTCTGACAATAGAAAGAGCACTTTTAAATGACAAATTCACTTACAGTGCCTCTGGTGATTTTTTGAATACTCTAACAAAAACAAACAAAATGACTCCCCAGATGGTGTAAAATGGTATAGCTGAGCTGATGAAGACTTCAGAAATCTACTTTATTTAAAATGGGAGAGAATATAGGTTGTAAATTAAATAATTTGATTATTTTTTATCAGAACAATTCTTGTTATTGAAGATAGAATGTAGAGGGGAGGGAAGAAACCTTATAATGAATAAAATATCTGCTTTGTAGCTTAGCTTAATTTAGCCAATGAGAGGGTGTGTTTAAATTGTTTTTACCCACAGAGGACGGTATCATTTTCTTTTCTTTTAAATGATCAGTGTAAGTATGTGGTTTTACAAACTTGTTAGCAATATAAATCATTTTCAAACAGATATAAAAAGAGAAGATCTATTTCCTCTCCTAAATGTGAGACACTTAGCTCAATCACCACCAGATTGTCATCACTATAGTAGTAGACAGGAAAACATTACATAGTGTGAAATTAATATTATGCCTTTCTCCACAACTGTATGTTGAGACCGCAAAAACTATCCAATTGAAGGGCACACCCTAATGTGCCAGGAGTCGTATGGTGACATCAGCTTCCATAAAATGCAATGGTTGTGGCTGCACAGCAATTAAATGTTGCATCTTGATCCTAATGTTGATTTATTAATGATGACTGCTGACCACATTATAGAATTACTGCAGTTTGAGCCTCTCTTGCGTGTCCCTTCAGGTACCTGTTAATTCTCCTCAAATAATGAAACCATTGTTTATAAATACCTATATTCACCCTACTTTATCCTATTTGGGTTTGTATATTGAACCCTTCACAGTGGGTATCTGAGCCAAATCCTGCCCACTCTTCTTCAAGTACAAAGGCCTCTGCAAGTCCAGACTCAGTGAGCTTTTTCTGTGGAAAAAAACAAGGCAGGATTTAAGGACCCAATGTAGGAAATCGGTTCTGTAGGAACTCCCATGCCTCAGCATGGTTTAGGGACTGATGGGCTTCAGCCATGTTGGTGGTTCCACCAGCCATATACCACCACAGGTAGGAAGTGCTTTGCCAGCTGGGGTATCTTCTGCAGCTGAAATAATGTCTGTGGAGTATTTCTGCAGCCATTCTGTGGAGTGGCAGGAAGGATTCCTAGCACCCATAGTTATTCCCAGAACACAACCATTAAGGGCAGCTAAGCAGGTCTGGTACCTACCTGCACAGAACTAATTGGGGCAATGCTAGGGTTAGTTGAAAACTTTCTGTCAAAACCATTTTTCATTGGGAAAATGTGGGGTTTTGGTTACAGGTGTGGTTTTTTTTAAGCAAAAAGTGGCTGCTTTGTGTGGAATAATTTTTGAAACATAACAAATGTCTGAAAAACAAAATGTTTTGATTTGTTCAATTTGCTTTGAATAGCCTCCGCTTGGGAGTTGTAGTCTAGTTTCTTAATGTCCCTGTTCTCCTCTAAGGATTGGGCTATTCAACCAGATGGATCACAGTGTGAGGGGGGACTGTGGAAGGTCAGAGGATATGTAGTCTGACCAGGGAAACTAGCCTGCAGAGAAGAATGGGAGCATGAGGCACTATTGCAGCATTTCACAAGGGGCCTGATTTTCAAAAGAGCTTTGTTCTTGCACCTAGATAGGAGCCAGTTGTAATGATGTAGCCTTGCCTCTTTTAGAGCTGGAGCTGCCCAACCTTGTATAATTCTCTGTTTGACACACCTGGGATGGGGTATTGGTTTAATTAGTGGTATCAGCTGGGAACTGAGAAGATTTCCTATGAAGAGCAGCTGGGAAATGGGCTTGGGAGGAGGGGGGGGGGGGGGGGGGACAGAGACTACTTAGAAAGAGACCATCAGTATGAAGCTGGAATAAGATTTCAGAAGATGCTTGTTAATGCAGTGAGTAGCTGCTGTGAGTGATCAGGCTGTCCTATCACTCTTGTATGCTCGTGAAAAAGACCCTCTGCCTCAGGATCCCTGTGGGAAAGAGTGTGAGTATTGACTTGTTAAAGATCTGGGAATTTTATTTTGGAATTGATTTTGTTGTTTTAATGAAGCCAGCCTAAAAAAGGTGTGTGATTGGGCTAAAGAAGAGATTTTGGGTAGCTTTATATAAGGGCTCTCTGGTTGGAAAAGGAAAGTGAAAAATGGTTCTTATAGGTCATAATGGTGTACTTGGAAGGGGGCAGATTAGTTTTCCGCCAGCTTTTCAGAAGGGCTTAATGTCCAGCAACTCCTGTTGTGACAAATTTTCAATATAACTCAGATGTCCATGGCTACTCAATGTGCTGAGTGGTTCTGGAAATCTAGACATCTATTTTGGTGCTTCAGGGTAAGCTGAGCTCTCCTGAGAAATCTGTCCCCAAATGTGTGTGTAGAACTTTTCTAAAATCATGGTCTAGGTGGGGCCCAAAACCAAATCAATCAAATGATAGATACATTAAAAAATGTTAGCCTTAGTGTAGAAAATAGTTTTAAGAATTGTCACTTGAATATGAGTGTAACTAACAGGCCTGTACGCAGGAATTTCTGTGTGCAAATGATTTTTTTTTGTAAATGTGGACTGCAAGGGCGTGAAGTAAGCAGAGAAATCAACCCCAGCCTTCCCCTGGCTGGCCAGAGCTGGGGGAGGGAGGCTCAGGCAGCGTGTTGCTCCTATTTTCCCCTGGTCAGCTGGAGCATCCTTACTTGGGAGGACCATGGGGACTGCTTGGGCACCCTTAGTACCCCCCTGCATACGTCCCTGTTAAATATTTAGTAAGTTTCTTTCATAGCACAAAAACCTCAAAACTCAGCAATAAAATAGGATGCACTTAAAATGTTCAGACCACTTCTGTAAAAAGGATTGATTCTTGCTGCCCTTTTATATAAATAAAAGCTGCAAGATATAATCCTTTATCTTTACAAGAGTTTTCAATACTGGTTTTAATACCCCAGTGCCTAGTCAGTGCTAAGCGCAAAACCTTGATAGCGGCAGTCATTTGAAAACTGGTCCTTTTAAAAAATCCTTTTGTTCTTCTTCGGGTAGTTCCCGTAGGTGCTCCATGTCTGGTGTCGGGCTCATCCCGACAGCGCGAATCGGAGGCTTCACGTAGCTGTATTTGGCCGGACTGCGCGTGCGCGAGTGCTCAAGGCCATTCGCGCCTTTTCCTCTGCACGCTCAGTCCAGCCCCTGCTCCAGTTCCTTTCAGCCACCTCTGGCTGCGGATGGAGCTCTCTCCTCTCCTCTCCTCTCCTCTCCTCTCCTCTCCTCTCCTCTCCTCTCCTCAGAGTACTTCAGGCATCTTGTTAATAGTTAAAAATAAAATTCATCAACCTTATCTACCTTTCCCTTTCCTTATCTTCACTGTTTAAAAGTAGAAACAGAGATGTTTCACTAGTTATCTCTGTCCCTGTTGTTTCCCGCTGTTCTCACTTGGTGCCTAGCCGCCTCCCTCTCTTTAAAAAAAAAAAAAAAAAAAAAAAAAGAGGAGGAAATAAGCTAAATACCAGAATACAAAGAAAGTACCAGAATACAAAGAAAGAAAGAAACAGAAAGAAAAGAAGCAAAACGAGGATATAAAACAAACGGCAAGTGGTTACCGGCGCAAGCACTCAAGCGGCAAAAAGGCCGAGCTCCCCTGGTTTTAAAAAGTGCTCGCTATGCCACGAGGCAATGCCGATCTCTGCCGGCCATGCCTCCTGTATTAGGTGCCTTGGGGAGACGCACTTGCCCCAAAAATGCACCCACTGTGCTAATTTGACCACCAGAGTCCGCAAGGACCACGAGAGACAGCTGAAAATGATTTTATTTGATAAGGCACTCATGCCTCAGGACACCAGCTCCACTAATGGTGGCTTTGATATAGGGAGGAGACAGGCTCCCTCCCCAAAGGGTAGCCCTCTCATGACGGAGAAACCCTCTCCAGCCAGGTCCCTGCCTGTTGTCCCGCAGATGTGGGTAAGCGCAGGAGACAAGCCAGGCACGTCCGGCTCCTCTACCAGCACGGTGCCTGTTTCAGGCTCTAAGTAGTTGGCCGGCACCGCACCACGCTCCTGACCTCCCACGGCACCGGAGCGCCGCCTTAAAGATTCTGTCCTGCTGGCACCGTCAGCCTCGATGCCGCTCTCCTCACCCCACACAGCTGCAGTTCCCCCCCCCCCCCCCAGCTCAGGAGCTGTCCTCAGCACCGGCACCGACAGGGCTCCAGCTGGGATCAGCAGCTCTCCCTGCTCTGCAGGCTGCTGCTCCGTCAGCAGAGCTGCCTACTTCAGCACCTAGGAAGGCAACTTCCAAATCTCGCAGGCACGCTGCTTCTCCTCTGCCTTCCCGATAGCTTTGGTGGGCCATCCCTGCAGCACCATTCCCCTGCACCTGACCTCACCAGGGATCAAGGAGCTCATGCTCGCAGAAGTCTATCTCCTTATTATCACTATCATAGGGAATCTAGCTGCGCATACTCAAGGCATTCTCGACCACGGTCTCCTTCCCGATATCCGCGCTCCCCTACACATTCACCACGCCGTGCATATTACATCAGGCATGCTAGTGTCATATCTTCTCGACACTCATCTCCAGGGTGCTCAGGTATCGCCATGCACAGGGCTTCCTGGCTGTTGGCATCAGGAGCACCTAAGGGGCTCCAGAATAAAGTTGAAGACCTCCCATTCGATCGTAAGAGATTATTTACCACCTCAACAGATGACGTCCTACATTCTGGTAAGGACTCACGCACCACTTTGCGGACACTGGGAATGCATACCCCTGCCTTTAAACATAGACGCCACTATACCTTTCAAAGGAGGTATGACTACACATTCCAGAAACAACAGCAGCGTGTTCCCGACCAACCTCGATTTAGGCAGCATCCACAGTGTAAGCGCCAGCAGTCAAATCGTGCGCCAGCTCTGGCTAGCGCCAAACAGCAAATTTGACTCCTGTGTCAAGGACATGATCACATCTTCAGTTCTCACGGTACAAAAATCCACCAACATCCTTCTCTTCCACCATCGCCTGAGGCCATATTACCACCACTGGCTCAACATCACCTCAGACCGATGGGTCTTGGAAGTAATAAAGCCAGGACTCACCATACCCTTCATCTTCATGCCTCCCACTACTCCACCCACCCTGACCCTCTTCAGGGACCCATCCCACGAGACTCAGCTCCAGCAGGAGGTTCGTCATCTTCTTGCCATTGGAGCCATAGAAAGAGTGCCCACAAGATTCAGGGGCAGAGGCTTTAACTCTCAGTACTTCCTCGTCCCCAAGAAATACGGAGGGTGGAGACCAATTCTCGATCTGAGACGTTTAAATCAATACATCAAGAAACAACGTTTCAAGATGATCACACTAAGCAAAATTATACCGTCACTGAGCAAAGAAGATTGGTTTGGAGTCCTCGATTTGCAGGGCGCATATTTCCATATTTCGATACACATAGCGCACAGACGCTTTCTGCATTTCGTAGTCGGGCAGGAGCACTACCAATACAGAGTGCTGCCTTTTGGTCTGGTTTCCGCTCCCAGGGCATTCTCCAAAACCTTGGCAGTAGTTGCCGCCCATCTTCACAGAATAGGGGTTTCAATCTTCCCCTACTTGGACAATTGCTTGCTCAAGGGCCGCATTTGGTCGGAAACTCTCAACATGCTTACAGTAACAAGAAATCTCTTCAACTCCCTCGGCTTAATTGTAAATACGGAAAAGTCACATCTAGAGCCGACCCAGACTCTCACGTTCATAGGAGCATGCCTCAACTCACTCTCAGTGCGAGTGTACCTACCTGCAGACCGCTTCCAAGTCATATACGACCTGGTCCACGTGGTATCGCTTTCTCCGACACTTCCTGTGCATACTCATCTTCAGCTTTTGGGTCATATGGCAGCCACCACTATGGTGGTCTGCCATGCACAGCTACATTTTCATTGTCTCCAGCATTGGCTGGGCTCGGTATACAACCCCACCAAACACATCATTCAAAAGCGTGTGGTGTTGCTTGCCCATGTTCGGAATTCCTTGCACTGGTGAACCGAACCCAGGAACATGTTGGCGGGTGTACCCTTTCACCAAGCCCAGCCCTCAAAGCAGATAACGACAGACGCCTCGCTCAGCGGTTGGGGTGCGCACATGGGTATATCTACGATCCAAGGTCGGTGGTCCAAAACAGAAATGATGCTCCACATCAACTTACTGGAGCTCAGAGCGATATTCCACGCCTGCAGACACTTCAAACCTCACATACAAGGCACGGTCACCAGGATCCTTACAGACAACTTCGCCGCAATGTATTATGTCAACAGGCAGGGCGGTGCCAGATCCCGCTCCCTCTACGCAGGGGCAGTCCGACAATGGACCTGGTGCATCCACAACGACATTACCATCATAGCTTCGTACCTGCCAGGAGTGAGCAATGCTATCGCAGACTTGCTGAGCAGATACTTCCCACACAACCACGAATGGGAGATCCACACGGACGTGCTTCAATCTATTTTCCACCTCTGGGGTCAACCCGCCATAGATCTTTTCGCTACTTCTACCAACACGAAGTGCAAAGCGTACTGCTCCAGAGCAGGGATTGGTATCCACTACCTAGAGGACACATTCCTTTTCCACTGGGGGAGGTTGCTGCTGTATGCATTTCCCCCCGTGGCTCTAATTCCAAGAGTACTGGAGAAAATCGTCATGGACAGAGCCCAGGTCCTGCTGATAGCGCCAACTTGGCCCCAACAGGCGTGGTACTCCACGCCTCTGCAACTGTCCATTCGAACCCCTTACCAACTCCCTCTCTTCCTGGATATCCTAACACAACAGAACGGATCTGTACGCCACCCGAAATTACTCACCCTGCACCTGACCGCGTGGATGCTAGATGGTTCAGCACATCCGAGAGTTTTTGTTCGGACCAAGTGAAACGTGTTCTGTTGCATAGTAAAAAAGACACCATGAGGAAAACATATCTCTCAAAATCGTCTCGGTTTACACAATGGTGCAGCTCCAATGCCGTAGATCCCCCTGGCTCACCATTGCATTTCGTACTCGACTTCATTCTGCACCTACACATGACAGGTATCTCAATACCGTCACTTAAGGTCCACCTAGCAGCAATCACAGCATTCCACCACACAATCGATGGCCGGTCTGTATTTGCCTACCCCACTACGAAGAGGTTTCTCAAAGGTCTCATTAATCTTAACCCTCCACGTAGACCCCCACCTCCGGTGTGGAATCTCGACCTCATGCTGGATGCTTTGACACACCCACCTTTTGAGCCTCTCGCTACTATGTCCCTTCAGCTGCTTACAACAAAGTCGTCTTTCTTCTTGCTATAACATCTGCATGCAGAGTGAGTGAGATGGCAGCCCTTATGGCATCTCCCCCATATACTATCTTTAATAGGGACTCTATGACACTGAGGTCGCACCCAGCCTTCCTGCCAAAGGTCTGCTCGGACTTCCACATTAACGAATCAATCATCTTACCTTCTTTCTGCCCGAAACCACATACCTTGCCGCATGAGGCTCTTCTGCACACGCTGGATGCTCGCCGAGCCCTTGCATTCTATATTGATAGAACTCATGATATCTGAAAGATGGACCGTCTCTTCATATCTGTCGCAGATCAATTTAGAGGTCGTCCACTCTCTGCGCAGTGCATTTCGAAGTTGATTGTCGCTTGCATTACCACCTGTTATAATGTCTGTAACAAGTCGCTCCCATCACAGCCTAGAGCGCACTCCACTCGCGCAGTTGCTACCTCAACGGACTTCCTGAAAGGAGTCCTTATGCAAGACTTCTGTCGAGCAGCTACTTGGTCATCAAACATCACCTTCATGAAACATTACACAATTCTGCAACACTCTGCTTCAGACTCCACTGTAGGCTCGGCAGTACTCCAATGCTGCCACGACCGTGATTCCGTAGCTCAACCTTAGCTCAGACCACTGCTCCGGAGTCACCAGACGTGGAGCACTCACAGGGACTACCCGACGAAGAAGAAGAAGTTACTCACCTTAGTGCAGTAACAGTGGTTCTTCAAGGTGTGTCCCTGTAGGTGCTCCACAACCCGTCCTCCTCCCCGCTATGGAATCTCGTCTGTTTCTTTCGTTTCAGATGAGGCGGAGAGAGGAACTGGAGCAGGGGCCAGATCACGCATGGAGAGGAAAAGGCGCGAATGGCCTCGAGCACTTGCGCACATGCGGTCCGGCCAAATACAGCTATGTGAAGCCTCCGATTCGCGGCGCCAGGACGAGCCCGACACCAGACATGGCGCACCCACGGGGACAGAACCATCGTTACTGCACGAAGATGAGTAACTTCTTCATATTTTAGCATTAGCTGTAGAATAGACAGAGTGTGAATTTGCTTCATGAACTAGAGCCAGAGCTTGGTTGGAAGGATATTGTCAAATCCGTTGTGCAGGGGTTTTTCCTGTCAATGTAGGAACATGACCTCCCTGAGTGACAATAGCTAGGTAGATAGAAACCTTCTTCTATGAATCCAGTGCATCTTCATTGGGGGTTAGGCTGGATTTTTCACATTCCTGATGGACATAACTGGGTTGATATAAATTTTAAGTGTAGATCAAGCAAAGAAATACGTATTTAACTTTGCAGGATGACTTCAGTGGGATGCAGAATTTTATCATGTAACTTCCCTCTAACATCTTATCCCATAAATCTGTCATTTATAATGCCTAGTTTCTTCACTACTTCCCCAACCGCCTCTGGGTATTCCCTCGCTCCTTACTTATGGAATGCCCACCTCAGTCTGATTAGTTATTAGCTAAACTGCTACCGTCTCTTCATACACTAGCTCTCATTTATGCTGACAAGGGGTGAGTCGTAGATTTTATTCAATCCCTCTCCCAACTTTTTACTGAGCCATCAGGTTATGCTCATGCCTAAAACCAGCAATGGTGTGCTTGTTATTGCTGCTCTTAAATCTGTAATATTTGTTACTGACCTGCATTGTATCTAAAAACTAGCAAGCTCTTTATGCAGGGATGTCTTTGTATTTTATTCTAAAAAAAAGGCTGCTAAAATTCTCGTTACTTTTATGGGATTCAGAGGTGTGCAGAACCCTAACTCCTTACTAGATATCTTTGCTTGGGAATATAGCAGAGGTGCAATCACACTATATCTTGGAATAACTGAAACAAAAAACAGGACCATGTAGCATTTTAAAGACTAACAAGATGGTTTATTAGGTGATGAGCTTTCGTGGGCCAGACCCACTTCCTCAGATCAAATCTGAGGAAGTGGGTCTGGCCCACGAAAGCTCATCACCTAATAAACCATCTTGTTAGTCTTTAAAGTGCTACATGGTCCTGTTTTTTGTTTGTTAGACCAGACTAACACGGCTACATCTCTATTACTTTGGAATAACTTCTTTGCGAAATAATTGTGCAGTGTGGTAACTGTCCACTGCACGTCATAGGGTTGATTCTGTAAAATATATTTTAATTTTGCAAGTAGTCCCATTGGCTTCAAGTGCCTGATTTAAAATCCATTGTAGCCTATAGGTTTTATTTTTTTTTGATCCAGCCTCAAGTGAATGCATAATGGTCTGTAGGACCAAATGCCTACTGCATTTTACTAATATGTAGGTGTTTCATGGTCACATCGGGGACATTTATACCATCAAACAGTGTGCTGAAGGTAAAAATCAGCAGAAACAACTTACTGTCTCTTCAACTCTCCTAAGTTGCCTGTGACTGAAACTGGCAAACCAAATGCAGTATTGACATGAGTGACACAATGTTTTATTTGCAGCTAGTGTGTACTGTACTTTTCCTAGGACATGTCTTATCATGATCCATGTCACAAATAAAGCTATTCAGATTGCTTCTGAAATGCCTTTCATAGCTGTATCACAAGAAAAGCCACAGCTTTATTCAGGTAGATTATTAAGGCAATAAATATAAATGAGCATTTGTTGCAGAAGCTCCCCATATCTCTGATCTCTTATGGGGGGAAAAAAAGTAAGGAAAGCTTCTCTGCCCCCCTTGCTCAGATTGTCTTACACAGTGTATTGTGATTTTAGCTAAGGCCTGCAGCAAGTGTTCAGCATCTGAATGTACTTGTGTCAAATGCCTGCAGTAATAATAGGCTGCGGATGATGCAGCCTGCATCCTTAGGTCTCTAGAGAGCCCTGCACTGATCAGCTAAGCTTCGTTCCACTGCGGCATTCCAAAGAGTAAAGACAGCAGCAGTGAGCAGGCTTATGGCTTTCAGATGAGGGTAGGGAGAAGCACTGTGTTTAAAAGAGCTCTTTAGTTCACCACTAAATGTCTGTGGTTTTGATCACGGTTTTCATAAACATTGCCAGTGCAAGGAAATAAGGGATATTATTTTGTGTGTTTTTGTTTTCTGTAATAAAAATTCAGTGTTAAGAATGCCATGCAAACTTAATCTCAGCACTGCTTTGCAGAGTTATGATGTGGTGAAATAGCTTCTTATTCTGTGTGTTTTAGCAATTTACACACTCACTAATCTGGAAAGATGTGCAAGGAGAATAAGGGAGTGGGAGTTGTACCTAAGGGTTCCTCTCTCTTTTTTTCCCCCTCCTTTTTTCTTTTACACTTACTGATGAACACAGTGTTAATAATAACTAATATTTATAAAAGCTTTTAAAAAGTCATGTATAATTTTCCAATAACTTAGATCAGTTTGACTTAATACTTTTCCTCACTTGAATTAGCAACATTAATTTACACCTCTGTCAGCATTGGTGGCATCAAAGGTGCAGTGTTGCTGCAGGCTTAACTGACTTGATGATGAAACTCAGGCTATGCCTACACTGCAAATCAAGATTTGACTATAGCATGGGTAGGCAGAGCAGTGTTATCTTTAATCTAGCTAGCACAGGTAACAATAGCAGTGTAGACATGATGGCACAGGCCAGTGTGTGCCCAGAGTCCTGGAGATATGGAGAATTCATTGCTGAAGGGATCTGTTTTCTTGTTCTCCTTTCCTCACTTTTGATTGAATGTACCACCAGTTCTGACTAGGAGTGAAGTAGGGCTGTTAACATGCATGTAATCAAGTAACCGTGTAACTGCTCAAAATGTCAGTGGTTACACGGTTACATATGAGGTGGCAGTTGGCTTCCTGGGGGCTGGGGTATTCAGGGAGCTGGCTTTTAAGTACATATCAGGAGCTGTGTGTTACCATGAACATTAACCAATGAGCACAGGCTCATCAGTTAACTGCGTACATGGTTACCCTTTAACATCCCTAGAGCAATGGAGGCACAGGCTAAGGTATTTTCATACGACAATGGTAAAGAGTCATTTTCTTTTTAATATTGAACAAGAAAGATGATGAGACTAAGGAAAATGTATCACTAAAGTTTTTTTTGTCTCTGTTTCACTGCAGAACTTGTCTATAATCTTCCCCAGTGCTACAGATTAAAAAGAAATTGGAACCCAGTTATATTCACAATATTGATAATATTGTTGCCCCTCTTCTAAGCAGCAGCAGATTTTGGAGCCTCACAGGGTTGTTCATAATTTGGAGCAAAAATAGATGAGACAGAGATGTGTGCATGGTGTAACAAATAAGTAGCACTTTAAAAAATACCCAGAGGTGACACATGGGGAGAGGGGGAAACATGTGGGGTCATATAACCCCACTATATACAGCACACAGGTAACTAGTTTCCTTTGATAGAAATCTTGGGTCCACCAATTCTGCCATGTCCCTAAGCATCAGCAGCTCTGTTCCAGAGGCTGTAACCAGGGATCCCCTTCCTCACCAGATAATCAGCCAAGAACTGACTTCTTGTAGCTTAGCATACCAGTATGTTTACACTTGGAGCTGGGCATCAAAATTCCCGGTTGAGAAGACATGCTTGACCTAGCTCTGATCTGGCACACTAAATTGTGCCAGTGTGCCTATGGTCTATACACTCTATAGCACACTCACTTGATCTTATGATTTGGGAGTCACACTTACCTCCAAATATAGACACAACCCCAAAACATCTTACAAGAATTGATCATGATACCATCTACATGTTTGTTTAGTCTATAAAGTTCTACCGGACTATTTGTTGTTTTTTTCTGTAACAGACTAATTCAGCTACCCCCTGAAGCTCATGGGTATGGGTATTTAAACTAAGTGTTAAACTCACAGCCCTTTCTCCAGCCTGCTCTCCATTGTCTTGAATTTTCTCTAGCTATTACCTTTTCTTTGGTGCAACACAAAGGAAAGTCAGAGTGTGTGTTTACTGGTTTGCTTTAACCCACACCTTGCTTTTAGTGACTTTGATGACAAACACCAGTGTTGGCCATCAACATCCACTTGCACATCCACTAATCTGGTATGTGTCATCAAGTGCCCACAATGCCCCTCTGCCATGTATAATGGCCAAACTGGACAGTCCTTGCACCAAAGGATAAATGGACACATATCAGGCATCGGAAAAGGTAACTCACGTAAACCTATAGGGAAACACTTGAACTTCCTTGGACATTAAGTAATGGATTTAAAAGTAACCATACCTCAACATAAGATCTTCAAAACCTGATTACAAAGGGAGACAGCTCAACAGGAATTCATTTGCAAATTCAGTACAATCAGTTTAGGCTTGAATAAGGATCTTAACTGGTTAACTCACTACAAAGGTAATTTTCCCCCTCTGGATAGTCACAGCCCACATCAAATGCTGTGAATGAGACATGGCTACCCTGACTTGATTAGCCTAATTAACTCTGGTCTTACACTTGCCAAGTAACTTCCTTTGTTGTTCTTATATATGCCCCTACCTTTGTAATTTCTACTGATTTTACCCACAAAAGCTTATACTCCAATAAATTGGCTAGTCTCTAAGGTGTCACAGGACTCCTTGGTGTTTTACCAGAATCTGAGAGATAAGTTATGAAGTCAAATGGAGGGAGAGGAAAGAAAACCAAAGTTGGACATGGGTTTTCCACTCCCCTTCAGTGATTGACCTTAAAAAGGGAGGAAGGATAGAATCTTTCCCCTTATTGCAAATGCTAAGAACTATTATTACTTCATTGTTCTGGTAGAAAACATTAATTTAACTTGCTTAGTTTATAAATGCATTGCTAGAAAATTATCAGCCATGGTGCAAAAAAGAAATAAGCTAATGGTTCTGGTGCAAAAATAAGAAAACAAGTAAAAACCAAAACTAGTTTTTGCTCCCTTGTGTCACCATATTGTAAGCATTTAGCTTTTTTAGCAGAGCTGTATTAAATAAACTGCACTTGTGGAAAAGATGCCGTAGCAACATGGAATATTCAGAGCTGCACCTCACTGCAAAGAAAACCTATTCAAAAGAATTGTGCTGCTTGACTGTGGTGGAGAAACACAATGATTTCCTAAAATGAAGCCTGCTAGAAAATGACTGCCAATATTTTCTTAGTCTCTACGGTGCTACAGAACTAATTAATTAATATGGCTACCCCTCTGAGACTTTTAATAATGCCTATAAAACTCTTTGCAGAAAAATGTACACTGCCTTTTTTTCCATGTTGGTCTTTTGAATTGTGTCTAGCTGTGTTTCCCTCATAATAGCAGGACAATTTTCTTCAGAGACTCTGAATATTGAGATGATTTAATTTTAAGAGTAGGACTTGTGATGTAATGAAGTATTCACCTTATTTTCTAGATATACAACGTGCACACTGAGGGTACATCTACACAGCAGTGTTATTTTGGAATAATTGACATTATTCCAAAATAACATAGTACATATCTACACAACAAGAATTTATTTCGAAATAATGTCAAGCCGGAGGACTTCTTACTCTGACTCCTGGTAATCCTCCTTTCGCAAGGAATGTTTGTTCTTTGGCTTCCTGCTGTGTAGACCACTCCAAAAGCCGAATGAAGCTATTTCAATTTAAGCTACACAATTGGGGTATCTGAAGTTGCATAGCTTAATTTGACTTTAGCCCTGCTGAGTAGCCATACCCTGAGACATTTTAAAATTGTGTGTGAAGTTCAGAACCTTGGGCTAAATTCTGCTCTCAATTTCTCTAGCATAAATCCAGAGAAACTTCAGTTAGTCAAGGAGTTGTTTCTTTGTATGTTGAAATACATAAGAACAGAATTAGTCCATATTCTGAGAAAATATGAAATGCAAATGTTATGTATTAAACTGGTGATTGCTTATTACATCAATTTTAAAATTTGGTAGTTGATCATGAAGTATAATAATACTATTTCACATGAAAATATGGTTTCTTTGATACCCTGAAATTTTCCATAATTTAAGTATCTCTGTGATGACCATGCATTTTTCAAGCTCACTCAGACTTCTAATGATTGTTCTGCATTTCAAGATGAGAAACTATATGCCAGTCCAAAACAGAAAAAAGAGCTACAAAGCAGGTTTGCTCTTAGTTGGAACACTATACATGGAGCTGGTAAAATGACATCATAGAAGAGGGTGACTGACTGGTACAACCAAAATACATTTGAGTAGCCACATAGGCATAGGGAGCGTATAGCATATAAATCTATTATTCTAAGTGAATGACACAGCAAAAAATACAATTTAGCAATGCTTGACACAGTGTCACTTCTGTATTTTAGTGGTGCTCACTGCTGAATTGCAAGTTTAGTGGGCCATTTAAATATCCATTTCATGAAGGGGGATTATAATTCACTGAGCTGTTTGAAATGACCCCCCCACCCCCCAAAAGGGAACTGATTAGCATTTCATTGAAAATGTGGTGTCAGTGTACCTTTATAGATGACTGAGACACAGAAAAAATATCATTAGGATCTTATCTGGCTTTTTGCAACTAAAATTAAGGGAGCTATGCAAAGACCAATAATTATATCAATGGAGATTTTTTTAAAGGCATATGCAGGACTTGACTATCCCAGTACCTAGAATTTTGTTTGAGTTGACATTGGCTACACTGTTTGACAACTCTAACTACCATTATTCCTGTATAGCATAATCTATATTGCCTTTATGATTAAATTTTTTCCAGTTTGAGGTATTTCTTTTCACAGGAAAGGAGTGATACCCTCTCAATTACAAAGTGCAGAGAAGCTGGAAACTCTTGTATATTGTAAGGTGTAGGATTAGGGAATACATCTTCATGCTTTGCCAAAAAAATTTTCTTTTGGGGGCACTGTTGTAAGTCAAATTATACATGATTTTTATGGAAAGAGACAGGGCAAATCTAAAACCAGAAGTATGAGGGGAAACATTGGCTATGCCACATCTTCCTCTTCTCTTCTTCCTTCCGCCCCCACCAGCCATTACTTATCTAACACCATATAGCAGGAACTCATTGGGACTGAGGTGGAAAAGCAACTTCTAGACTTGGCATTATTATCTCTCTGTAGATCATGATCCTTTCATGGAAATGGAATAGCTCAGACAGAATTGAAGAGCCAATGGCAACATGACTCTTGTTTGTATTAGCACAGTCTTTAGGTTCCCTATCATGGAGTAGGACCTCATTGTGCTAATTACTACACTACGGTGAACAAAAGACAAAGGGGCTAAGTTGAAGGAGTCATGCTTTTAGAGGCAGGTTGAGGTGAGAGCAGAGGTGAGGCTACAGACTCTGGAGGGTTTTAGACCATAACTTTTTCTCCCTTGTGTGGTCTCAACTTCCTTCATAGCCTCTCCCTGCTCCACTGCTCATTGAGCTGGCTTTATTATGTTGATGGGAGAGCTCTTTCACCTGTTGGCATCATGTGGCTACACAAGTGTTATTACGGCAGCACAGCTGTGCCACTGTAAGCTTGTAAGAGTAGACATGGCCTATATTGATGTATGCCAACCAATTATGCGCATTTTTTTTTAAAAGAGAAAATTATCTAAATTGTGTGGTTGATTACTTTAAGCAACCATCAAATGGTGAGGTGGTAAGTGATGAGATAAAAATGACTTTTTTACAGAGCATCTTTCAACTGGCAGTTGCACCACTGCTGTTGAGATTATGGAACTACATTGTATAGCTGGATTTTTAAAAAATTCTAGATAAGCTTCGTAAAGCATATCATCTGGTTGCTCTGTTTTAGGATACTCTATAGCAGGGGTCTCTAAACTTTTCAGCCCGAGGGCCGCATTAACTATCAAACAGCAGTTCGGGGGCCGACTACACACTTGAGGTCCAAATAAAAAACAATTAAAACATGGATGTTGTTTTTAATTATTTATTTACTATTATTTTATTCAGTTATTATTTAATAACACATTGATACACTACACATGAACACCTGTATTAGTGTGAATGGTGAAATTGTTTCCTGGATGCCAAAATAGCAGACATTTCTGGCTTTAGATTTGTTGTCCCTAACATCAACAGTGACCTGAGATTATCATCGGACAAGTTTGTTCTCAAATTGTTCTTCACATATTTCATTCTTGAAAATGTTTGTTCACACAGGTATGTTGTTCCAAAGATTGAAAGGTACCTTGATGCAAAAGTTTTGACATTAGGAAAGTCTTCCTTGGGCAAAAACTGGTAAAAACCCACCAGTCCTATTTTGAACTTGTCCCTAAGGAGGTCATTTGCTTGCAACTCAATGACTTCCAGCTGCAGTTCATCTGGGCAACTGGCCACATCTGCTTCAAATGGGTTTTGAAACAATCTCACTTCTTCTGCCTTTGAATCCAAGTCAGAAAACCGCTGCTGAAACTGCAGCTGGAGGTCTTTGATGATCTCACATGCAAATGACGTGGGGAACTCAGCTGTTGCTTCAGCCATGAAGACCTTGCACTGCTGAAAGTTGTTGTCCTGTACTTGTTCCAAAAACAAGACAAGTTTGGATCTGAAGGCCTTTAGGTGGGTGTATAGATCAGAAACTAGATTTTGCTCTCCTTGTAGTTTTAGGTTCAGAAAATTTAAATGACTAGTTATGTCTGCAGCAAAAGCCAATTTCCATACCCACTCTTCATCAGACAGTAATGGCTGTGGCTTGCCTTTACTTTCCAGGAAGTCACCTATTTCCTTTCTTAACTTAAATACTCTGCTCAGAACTTTCTCACAACTTAGCCATCTTACTGCTGTGTAATATGGTAAATCTTGTGATTCTGTGTCTGTATCTTTCAACATGTCTCTGAACTGTCTATGGTTGAGCCCATGTGACCTTATTAAATTCACCATCTTCACCACAGGATTCAGTACACTGCTAATGTCCACATATTTAGCACACAAAGCTTGCTGGTGAATAATACAGTGCAGGAACATTGGTTGTATAATGTTTTTCTCATTACACATCTGCTTCACTTGTCCAACCAAGCCTTTCTTTATGCCACTCATGTTCTTTCCTCCACCGCCCATCCTGCCCCCTGATTGGCCGGCTGCCCTGTCAGTCTGGGCGGGGGAACGCCGCCCGTGCTAAACCCCGCCCCCTGCGCCGTTTGCCGCCGCGCGGCCGCTTGTCAGCGGAGCGGCCTGCTTCTCCTGCCCCGGCGCGGCGTGAGTACACGCCGCACACCCCTGACAGGGCCCCCCCCCGCGGCAAGAAGGGCCCGTTCGGCGGCACCCCAGGGACGGTCTCCACGGGCCGGATGAGAGGGCCTCGCGGGCCGCATCCGGCCCGCGGGCCGTAGTTTGGAGACCCCTGCTCTATAGTATCTAAACAATGGCAACATCTGCAGTTCTCCAAACAAGAGTTCAGTGTTGTCATCCATGCACATAAGTACAGACATTGGAGTATTCCGGCTTAATAAATAAGACAGTTCAGAAAAAGGAAGGGTGGCAGAGCTTGACCCTTGGACAACAGTAGTGGCAATCATAGGTCCTGTTTCTTTCTCTACTCTTTAACCTCACTCACCTCTTGTGAGTGCCCTTTGGCCAAGTGAGTGTGCCTGCACTCTTACTCTTTCTTGAAGGCTGCGTCTAGACTGGCATGATTTTGCACAAATACTTTTAATGGAAAAGTTTTTCCGTTAAAAGTATTTGTGCAAGAGAGCGTCTATACCGGCATGTGCATTTGCGCAAAATATTTGCTTTTGCACAAAAGCATCAGTGCCAGTGTAGATGCTCTCTTGCGCAAGAAAGCTCCGATGGCCATTTTAACCATTGGGCTTTCTTGCACAAGAAATTAACGTGGCTGTCTACACTGGCTCTCTTGTGCAAAAATACTCCTGAGTGGGAGCGTCGGAGTATTTGCGCAAGAACCACTGATTTTGTACAGTAAAAAGTCAGTGTTCTTGCGCAAATACTCGCGGCCAGTGTAGACAGGCAGCAAGATTTTGCGCAAAAGCATGCCAGTCTAGATGCAGCCTTATGTTCCAGGGCCAGATGGTGTCATACTACATGCCCCTTTGTCTGGATTGCCTAAGATAAGGTTTCTTTCTTCCCCTCCAGTAACTACTGGGTGGTTGTGGAGAACCGAAGCCTGCCCACTATTCTGTCCTTGCATGACTTGCTCTTACATGACTTTGACATTCCTAGCTTACCCATTATTGTCCATTGTAAATGGTTTTCTGGGTATTCTGTCTAGCCATAGGTAGTACAGGCATTCTATCTTCAGCCTCCTGATCCACTTAGCTCTCTAATCCTGTTTGCCAAGAAATGAGGTCTCATCCATGCCCAATGACTCATCAGAAGCCTGTCTTACATTGTCTGGGCTTTTTATAGAAATTTTCAAAATATTAAGATCTGGAAAACAAAGAGCAGAGTTTCATTTGATTAAAGATTTGCAGAAGTTTAATTATCCATTTTTTTCTTCCCAAAAACTTTTTCAAACTTTGAATGTGGAGGAGACCTTACTCTCTGTTGCAGAGAATTGGAATAAGGCCAGTGTATCTGTATCTGTTCATTTTAGTAATGTTAAATTGAATACTGGAGTAACAAAAATGAATCATGTCCTGCATCTTTGACCAGAGTAATATAAATTTCATGCAGCTAAATTAGCATTTGTGAATTCTTCTCAATATCTGAAAATGCCAGTTTTTCTAAATGTTTTATGCTTTTAGTCTGTGCTTAAATATTTGACACCAATAATAAAGTAACTGAACTGCATGTGTTAGTCTTATCCCAATGAAGTTTACATCCTCCTGAGGATTGATTTGCTTTGTGCAGGCATGACTGGCTGGGAAGGTAGCTGCTGAATGTGGCATATGGCATTTTAGTTTGCAGCAAATTACTATGGATGGCCTATTGTTTGGAGCAAGATTAACTCCCAGGCTGCAATAACTCTTAAGAAGGACCAGAAAAATGAAAACTACAGCCTGGGTAGCTCAGCCAGTCATGCCTGCACAGCATGGTTCTTGAAATTCTACTGCAGTCAATGGAGTTACTTGGAATTTGTAGGAGTGTAACAGAAAAATGTTTAATCCTTATGATATTTTGCCATCATTACAACTTCCACCCAGCCTACCACTCCACAACCCCTTCCCAACATACCACCATACAGGCAGTCCCCGGATTACGTACAAGATAGGGACTGGTGGTTTGTTCTTAAGTTGAATCTGTATGTAAGTCGGAACTGGCGTCCAGATTCAGACACTGCTGAAACTGACCGCCAGTTCTGACTTACATACAGAATCAACTTAAGAACCCCAGGCGTCCCCAAGTCAGCTGCTGCTGAAACTGATCAGCAGCTGATTCCAGGAAGCCCAGGGCAGAGCAACTCTGCCTGGGGCTTCCTGTAGTCAGCGCTGGTCAGTTTCAGCAGAAGCTGACTTGGGGACGCCTGGGGCAGAGCAGCTGGGGTGCTACTGGACCAACCCAGCAGCACCCCATCTGCTCTGCCCCAGACGTCCTGATTCAGCCGCTGCTGAAACTGACCAGCAGCGGCTGAATCAGGACCTGGGGCAGAGCAGCTGGGGTGCTGCCGGGTTGGTCCAGTAGTGCCCAGGGGCGCTGCAGGACCAATTGGCAGCGCCCCAGCTGCTCTGCCCCAGAGTCCAAAACAAAAGCCTGGTCTGCTGGGGGTGGGGGGAGCACACTAGCTGCGCCCCCCCCCAGCAGACCAGGGACACGGGGAGCAGAGCCGCAGCGGCAGCGGGGTGCCGCGCCTCTGAGGCTTTGCTCTGGCAAAGCCTCTGAGGCGCGGGACCCCCCGCGGCTGCGGCTTCAGTCAGGGTGCCTGTGGTCTGCTGGGGACGGTCCCCAGCAGACCACAGGCACCCGGACTGAAGCCGCAGCCGCGGGGGGGTCCCGCGCCTCTGAGGCTTTGCCAGAGCAAAGCCTCAGAGGCGCGGGGAACCGCCGCTGCTGCCGCTTTGACTGAAGCGGCAGCAGCGGCGGTTCCCCGCGCCTCTGAGGCTTTGCTCTGGCAAAGCCTCAGAGGCGCGGGACCCCCCGCGGCTGCGGCTTCAGTCCGGGTGCCTGTGGTCTGCTGGGGACCGTCCCCAGCAGACCACAGGCACCGGGTCTCATGCGGCAGCAGCGGGGGTTCCCGCGCTTCTGAGGCTTTGCTCTGGCAAAGCCTCAGAAGCGCAGGAACCCGCCCGCTGCTGCCGCTTGGGTCCCGGTGCCTGTGGTCTGCTGGGGACGGTCCCCAGCAGACCACAGGCACCGGCACCCAAGTGGCAGCACCAGCGGTTCCCGCGCTTCCGAGGCTTTGCTCTGGCAAAGCCTCAGAAGCGCGGGAACCCGCCCGGTGCCCCTGGTCTGCTGGAGATGGTCTCCAGCAGACCAGGGGCACCGGAGCAGCTTACGAACGGGGCTTTCTCACCCCGACTTCCGGGGCGAGAAAGCTCCGTTCGTAAGTGCGGATCCGACGTAAGTCGGATCCGCGTAAGTCGGGGACTGCCTGTATATATTTTTATTTGCAGTTCCCAGTGTTGACTCACCCCATGTCCATGTTTTATGCCATATTACATGGCCTAGTGCTTTAGATTCCGAATTTGTTTTCGTGATGACATCTTTCTCAATAATTAATGAGGAAAAAAAATCTGTTACCACCTTTTTAAATACAAAATCTGTCTGTACAATTTTGGGGAAAAATAGTTGTTTGATGGATATCATGAATTCTAGCTGATGTCTGCATGTTTCATTTCTGGGGATATAATGTCTGACTTAAAACAAAGGTCAAAGGTCTCTTTCCTGCTTTCTGGAATGTTTCTAAGAAACATTAACATATCTGAAAGTGCTTGCTTTTGTCAAGCCAAAATTCTTAATAATCTTAAACTTTCTATAGTAGTGACTAAAAATGTTAAGTTCAACAACTATTTAAATAATTTAATGCAGCCATGGTGTTATATTCCATTGATAGGAATATTGGTTGCAAAACTTGTAGCTCATAAGAAATTAAGAAATCCTGCATTCAGAAATCCTGATATATTGATTTTTGTCAATTAAATGGTGAACCAAACCCATTGGAAGGCCTATTCTTCACCACATTAGCAGGCTACAAGTGTTCACAATGACTTCATTTCACATGGAACATTTTCATTAGAGCTTGGGAGTATACTCCCTGACTACTTCACTTCCATCAGGGAAACTACTTCACTTCCATCAGGGAAACTTTAGAGCTGTGAGACTTGCTTTAAAAAAAAAAAAAAAAAAAAAAGCTTTAGCATGTTATGTGTTGTTTCAGTATGTGAGTGAGAAAAAGCATAGTCTTTTGGGTGGGATTTTCCAAAGTACCTACTTAATTTAGAAGCACTAATGTAAGTGCTTTTGTGCATTTGTGCCCATACTAGGCTTTGGTTAAGATTTAGAAGAGAAATGCTAGAGAGTAAACCATCTGTTCTGGGAAATACTGTCAGATTGCATTCAGTAATCATAGCACAGGGATGGTGAAATTGCAGTAAAGTCTTAAATTCAGTTGTTAAATTTCTGCTAGGTAGACTCTAACCCAGAATTTAGACCTTCATGGGTTGGAAGATTTTAGCAAGCTAAAATATTATAACTAGGGAAATGCTTATTAACAGAATAAAGTGGCATTCAGAATATGTATCTAATTCCATTTAGACAAAGCCTTAATTGGACTCAGATCCAAGTTTCAAACCCCTTTGTGCCAGAGGAAAATAGCTGCTATTTCCCCTTCTCTGCCAAAGTAAGTAATTGATTTAGTAGTTAAGGTATCAAATTGGAATAAAATAAGGTGGTCAATAGAACTAGAAGAAGAATGGGATGTTCAAGTACAGTAAGAATTCTGTACTTGATCCAAAGCCAATCAAAAAATCAGTAGTAAAACCCCCATGACTTAATGATCTTTCAGGATATGGGTGTTCTGGATGAACAAGTAGTCAGGAGTCATGTCTAGTAATCAGAGCAAGAGCCAGAACCAGTCAAGCCACATGTCAGCATATCTAGCCAGGAATTAGAGATGAAGAGCAAAGTCAGAGTCTGGAGCCAGGAATAAGAGCAGAGTCTGTTACAGCAACAGGCTAGTTACTGCCACACTGTACAGAAAACTTCCTGGAACAATATCCATGTCCATATAGTATTCCTGGACCAATCAAAGGTCATGGGGGGGGGGGGGGGAGAAAAGGGGGAAGGCCAATCAGATGGTCTATGTGAGGCAATTAATTGTTAATTGCTGACTGTGTGCAATCTTAATTACATATTTTCACTTCCTTCAGTGGGACCAGAATGTTAGTTTTTAAAAGATGCAATTTTAACTCAATTAGGATTTCACTTTCTAGAATGTATTAAATTGTGATTAAAGAGGGACATGGTGTTGGTGCTCTTAACTGGATAATGAATACAAACAATAAAACATACACTCATCTAGAGCCTTCTACTTCCAGTCTATATTCATTAAAATACAAACATGTCAATAATTTTGTGTTAAGAACTATATACTCCTCTTGAAGTACTATCTACAAATTGACTGGGGATTAGGTATAGCCATTTTAAGATATTTCTCCTGCCCAGAAAGAAAAATAAGTCTTACTTAAATGGAATGGGGGAGGGAAGAGGAGTATTTCTCCATTCTTTTCAATTGTCAACTCACAGCTAAACGATTATATTCAGAATTTCTTTTGGGCCAAATCAAGCATGTAAAATGGGTAGGAAACCTTTTTTGGGTGGGGAGCCACTGGCCCACAGAAAAATCAGTTCGGGGGCCACACACGAGTGAGAAGCATGTTACTCCTGACTGAGAAAGAAAAAGACACTCCCCACATTCCCCTTCCCACAACAGAGCCTGGGGGAAATGTCCAGCCTAGTAAATTTTGTGTGCTCTAGCCCCACGGTGGGGTGGAGGGGAGGGGAAGGAGGGAGGGAGGCAGAGAGGGGGAGCTAGAGTGCCAACACTCGTGCTCTAATGTGTAGCCATTGTTGGAATGGAACCAGACAGGGCCAGAAATACTGCTGTTCAACAACTCCTACAATGGCTGAACAAGGCACTGATGAGAATCCACATGCTATCTCAGTACAAATCCAGCCAGGAAATAAGCCATTTGGCATAATCTCAGAACTGGAGTTTATCTATAAAAAGTGATGTTGGTAAAACAATTAGTTAAGTGGAAAAGGTTAGTGCATATAACATGAAACCTGGGAATTCACCTAGATTGCTTTTCAATAGTATTTCATGGCATCTGGATGCTGAGACAGAACAAACAGGTTTAGTTCACAGTGTTCTTGTATTGGTGACTATAGGCCTGGTTTTTAGAAGTGGCAAGTGTGTTCAGCTCCCATGGTCTTGGAACTACAAGTCCACAAAACATCTGAACATCAGGCCATACCTTTATCTTCCTTGATTTAAACTAAAAAGCATCAGTCTGCTTTCAATCTGAATGAATTCGATAGTAGCTTATTGGGGGAAAAAACCCCAAACAAATAAAGTCTCTATTAGAACATGAGCACAGTGTTTGTTACGGCTATGGTGACTCTATTGTCATTTACATTTTGAACTGAAACTCCAATTAAATCTTTTGGTGGAAAGTCACAAGTTTATTAAAAACAGGTGATGGGTATACAAGTGTTCATTATCTGAACCCTGCAGTACGCATTCTCTGTCTTTATTTCAGTATATGATTATTCGAATATTGTATGGTACATTGAAATAAGGGCATACTTTGCATTTAGTACAGTGTAAGGACATTCAGCTTTTTCTTTACTATTGGAAAACAGCAGACATGGAAATTCAATTATAAAACTGTAACAACATTATACTTAACATCACAAAAGTCAAACCATTTTAAAGTTATAGGATTGAATCTCTATTAAAGTCAATTAAATTTATACCAAGGAGAAGTTTGACTCCTAGTTTCTACACCTCTTACATTACACACATAATTAAAGACTAGAATAAATAGCTTGCATAATCATAAAAATAGTATTGTACATACAAATTGTATCTGAAAAAAAACCTGTAATTTCAAATTTATGTTTAGGTTTTCACCAATAATGCATTGATTGATTTAGAACATGGTTTTGGGTATCCTCCCAAACCTCTGTTTTTTTTTTTTTTTTTTGGAAAAAGGGAGCGGGTTTCCGAAAAAAACACATCCAGACTACTTTCATTTTCGAAAGACCCACTTTTGAAAGTGAGATCAGAAGAAGATATTCAAATTCCCACCAAATTTGCATATCCTCTTTCAAAAATAAAGCGTAGTTTAGACGTACCCTTAATGTTTTTGATCTGTACTCCCTTTTTCTTACTGCAGCCTGCAAGTCAGATTGTGAGGCATTTATTAGGTAGCTATAGATAGAAATTTGTTGGCTAACTTTGCTCATTCTATTTTTAAAGTGAATTTAGTCCTTGAGAGAGGTGGCAGGTAAATGGCCTTACAGATGAAGGGTACGTCTAGACTACAGGCTTTTGTCGACAGAAGTTTTGTCGACAGATACTGTTGACAAAGAGCGTCTACACTACATTCAGTTCTGTCGACAAAGCAAGCTGCTTTGTCGACATGGTAGTGTAGACGCAAAGGACAGTTTACATCCAATAACACCTGTCGACAGAACTCTGTCAACAAAAGGCGTTATGCTTTGTAAAATGAGGTTTACCAGCGTCGACAAAACTGCTGAGTTCTGTCGACATTATGTCGACAGAACTCAGCGGTAGTGTAGATGCAGGTAGTTTTGTCGACAAAAGTCGACTTTTGTCGACAAAATTCTGTAGTCTAGACACACCCGAAATCTGTCTGCAAAAGTACAACTGGAGGCAGGGTAAGCTTCCTACATTGTGTCCCATTTATGTGCCTCAACTCTCACTTTGAGGAACCACATGAAAGAGTTAGTTTCAATAGCTTTAAGACTTTGGTTTTTTTGGGGGGGCAGGGAAGAATGTGGATCCTTGCTAAGCGGGAGATGGATTGAAGTGCACTTCATTCACATAGTTCAGCAAATGACCTTAGACAGTAATGACTTTTGTGGATCTGGAGCTGAATTAATACAATTCATCTAAAGCCCTTTACTAGTCTGCTGATCCATCTAGCAAACCATGTATACTCTTGTCTTAAAAGGAAGTTGTGCCAAGTTATATCACAAAAGAACTGTTAAAATAAATACAAATAAAGGTGAGGGGAAAAGACTAAAAATGGAAAGAAGGAAACAAGTGAACAGAAGTCAAGTAATCAGTAAACTTTATACTGTAGCCAGGGTTAAAAGTTCACCATGTGTTCCTCATCAACAACAGTATTTTTAGTATGTTTTTAAAACCTCATCAAACAGTTGTGATGCATAAAAATTCCACCAGTCCTATACAAAATAAAGCAAGCAAAATATATTTTTAAAAATTATTTTAGATGTTTTAGTCAAACATATGGCATGCATTTTAGAGCTTTTGATAAGAAAGTCAGTCTAATCTTGTACTAGAAGGATGCTTTGACAGCAGTGTTATTAGGAATTAGTTTATATAAGCAAGATAAATAAGATCCATCCAGGTGAATGAAAGAAAGTGGCTCCTTATACAGATGGTGCTTTGAGGTTTTCTAAAAAAGAGGCTTTGGAATTTTGTCGACTTAATTGCATAACTGATATATCAGAGTAGTCTTTGGTCTGGCATAGTTTTTCCCTTGCAGAGTGAAAAGAATCCTACTCAACTGCATGCTTACCTCAGATGTCTTTGTAGTTGTAAGAAGGTTGTTTTACTGCTTTCTTATGATGGGGTGGACCAAGCCCTGGAGTCAGAAAAGGGGTATAGAGAAGTCCTTCAAGGTGTCTAGACTGTCAGTGGAGGAAAGAGCCAATCAGGGGCCAGTAAGGTCTATAAAAGGAGCTGAAAGCACAGCAGCAGGCAGTTGCAACTAGTGTTCCCTCTAAACTGCATGGCAGCACAGCTTCACAGGTGATTAACCGGCCATGCAGTCAGAGGCTCAGGGCTTCCTGCACTGACTTGACTGACTGGGTGGGGCTGATTAATCACCTGTGAAGCTGTGCTGCCATGCAGCTTAGAGGGAACACTGGTTGCAGCCCAGTTCTGAAGGAGTGAAGACCAGCGGTGACTGGCTGAGGAGCGGCAGCACCATGGACAGCTCCACGTTAAACTGGACAAGAGAGACTATATAATGAATTGTGATAGAGCCCTGAGGTAAGCGCCAGGAGGGGAAACTCTGGAGGCACCACACTCTATCCAAGTGGGGAATAGACTGAGACACTATATCGAGGGCCCTGGGATGAGGTCCTGTTAAATCTGTACCCTGGAAGAGGTTGTGATTCACACAGTGCGATTTGGCCAGAGAGTGAGTAGCCAAAAAGGTTGATAAAATGTGGCAGTGCAGGCACGTGCACTTGGCCAGCTAGGGGAGCTTGCAGGAGGTGAATGCCACACGGTTACATTTGTTTACTGCAATGAGTTCAGAAGTCTAGAGAACTTATTGATGTAAATACAAACAAGGCATGTGGGTACCGTAGAAGGAATGTGAAGATAATGCAGTTACCTACACTGTTTATAACAGCTCTTTAGAGTAGTCAACCTCAACCTACCAGTGCTTGCAGCTAATGCTTTAGACGATTAACTTAACTTCAGTACTTAGATTATTTCTAATGCTACGTATAGGGAAGTCACAAGGAAGCCTGCTCCTATTGAAGTAACTGTATCTGTTTATCTGAGAAAATGGCATTTGTTAAATGTGGCCATCATTTAATTGCTACTTCAAAGTAATGCTTTTCATTAAGATATATTGGTTCTTATTTTAAATAAATCTATAAAATGTGAAGTAACTTATAAGACCAGGTGTCCTGTTTCTATATGTGTATATCCTTTAAGGATAGTCTTGAATCTGTCATCCAAAATGCAATCAGAAGTGAAGTGATGGGAAGCTTTCTTTCTGTTTGTTTTTCCCTTCTGTTTTTAGTACAGCACATTTTATAGTCCACTGCATAGAATACTTACGCACATGTAATACAATCTCTTTTGAAAACTCCATGAATGTTATAATGGCAGATTCAGAAGTTCTGAGCTTGTGCAAACTTTTTAATATTCCAGCAAAGATACTGTCGATCACTCAGAATTTTGGTTAGTTAATACTCCAGTACTATTGTTACTGTTACATTTTTTTAAAACAACATTTATGGTGTGTGTGTGTGTGTGTGTGTGTGTGTGTGTGTGCGCGCGCGCGCACTCTAGGGTTAAAAAAACGAAAACAAAACTGACTGCAGTATTAGTCCTCAAGGTCATCCAGATAGATAATAAACTAATTGAGAAGAGACTCTATTACAATAAATTTGTTCACATCAGTTATCCAAGTGACAACTCTCTGACCCATGTTTGTCCTGCTCTAAGGAAAATATAAACAATGCCATGCTTGATCTAACAGACGACTCAATATATTTTCAGTGCACTGAGTTCTTCTATTGCTGTGGTATATTACCTAGGTTTATTCTTAAATGTAACTTCATGAATCCCAGCTGTGATATTACTTTTTAAAATCATAGTTACACTTGTTTGTGGGATAATCAATTGTCTGTAGAAGACATCTATTCTAAACAAAATGAAAATCAGAAAGATAGAATCTAAAGATAATGATTAGCAATTAAAATGTTGCAAAAATCAGTGTCTCATGAAGCAAAAAAAGGAATATAGGTGTTACATTTTCTTTTTTTGGACAGCTGATAGGAGTTTTATGTTCAACTGTGTCTACACCTGATGCTTACCTTCTGATACTCACCTTTTGTTGTTGTAAGGAGTTGAGATCAGAGTACAAGCTGTGGTAATAGACAAATGGTAATTTTTTTGTGACAAATTAATTCTACATCACTTAAAAGTTCTTGTGGGTTTTCTGCATGTGATTTTTTTTTTCAGTCTTGATCCCACACTTGTGCATAAAGATTTGCTAACACTGCAATTAGATGTCGTGGGCTCATAGGGCTTGGACTAGAAGGCTATTTAATTGTAGGGTAAAAGATCAGGCTCAGATTTTTGCCTGGGGCCCTTCGACCTCACAGGGCTCCAGACATCTACCTCACAAATGAACAGCCCCTTAGTCCAAGTGTGAGCTCGCTACTGTCTGCAGTGTAGATCTATCCTGAGAGTGAACTCCACAGGACTTGATCTTCCTCTTCAAGGTATTTTGCTGCAACAAATGTAAATTCACCTGTAACTGATGGGAAATGCAAGTCTGAGTGAAAGTTCCTTCTCAGGGGATGATGGTGATGGGTTGAATACTATGGGACCTTTTTGTGTGTGTGTGAAAATACTGTTTCTCTAATTCCCTGCAGTGAAGTACAGTGAGATTGTTCTAGTTCTCACTTCAATAGTCCACAAATTTCATAAACTCACCAGCAATTCTCAACCCATTGATTAGCAACATAATAATATAGATGCTGTAGTGAAGTCTCTAATTCTAGGAATTCTGTAGTTTTATAGCATATACCACAGCATACAGAGCTGGCAGTGTGAAAGTGCTGAGAGATGCATTTGGACAACGAATAACATATTCAAAAGCTTCAGAGGGTTAGCTGAGCTAGTCTGTAACAGGAAAAACTTAGAAAACAACAAATAGTTCAGTAGCACCTTAAAGACTAACAAAACATGTAGATGGTATCATGAGCTTTTGTGGACACAACCCACTTCTTCAGATGACAGGAGTGTTGGAAGTCCAGATCCAAGAATAAATAAGGGAAGGAAAAAATGGAGGGGAGGAAGAGACCATGAGTAGGTAAGCTTCAGAGGGATAGCTGAGTTAGTCTGTAACAGGAAAAACTTGAAAAACAACAAATAGTCTATTAGCACTGTGACAGGGCGAGGCAGCCCCGCACTAAACCTACAGGGCCCAGCCAGGGTTACCTGGCTGCAGAGGCCCCTCCCCCACAGCTCTACCAAGCATGCCTGGGCTACAGCAGGGCTATAAAAGCCTGGGGAAAGACTCAGTCTGGGGAGACGGCCGGAGGAGAAGGAGCTCCCTCTCAGCTGTTGCCGGAGATGCCAGGAGAGGCGGAAAGGGACGCGGAGGCGAGTTGGGGCAACCCCGGGACTACCGACCGAGGGGACGCCGGCACGGAGCTTGCAGCCAGCTGGGCAGGTACAGGGGAAGGCACCCCCGGGGACTGGGTAGGAAGTGGCCCAGGGCAGGAGCGGGAGCCGCCTCTCCCACCCAGAGAACCTCGGTGCGTTTCGGCCGGACTGCCCTGCCGAGGGAGTGACCCGTTACCCGGTCGCTCACAGGGCCCTGGGCTGGGACCCAGTGGAGTAGGGTGGGCCCGGGTCCCGTTACCCGGGGGTGTGCCTAGGCCTTGTTTAAAGGGCCAGCTATAGACTGTGGTGTGGACTCAGGCCAGAGGGCCTTAGCCTTGTTTAAAGGGCCAGCTACAAACTGCATTGTGACTGCGCTGTGGACTCAGGCCAGAGGGCCTAGGCCTTGCTTAAACTGTATCGTAGCGGTGTTGGGAACTTCAGGCGGGAGGGGCCTGCCACAAGCACCTTAAAGTCTAAATAGTTACAAGAGGCTGGTAAGAACCATTAGTTTGCACTTGGAAAGGAAGATGACCACCACCAGATTCTACACAGACATCAAGAACCATTAGCACCTTCGTTGTTTAATTGGTTGATAATGTGCAAGCCATCTGATATCCCAATTCATACTATTTGCATAAGAATTAATCTTGTGATCCCAGCATGGGTTCCTGGATGATTTTGATGGAGGTGTGTTGCGTGGTTACTGGAAAGAATTTGTTTGAGGTTAGGAGGTTGTCTATAAGTGAAAATTGATCTTTCCCCCAAGGCCTCTGAGAGTAAGGGGTCATTTTTCAGGATAGGTTGTAGATTATTGATAATGTGTTGGCGAGGTTTAAGTTGTGGGCTGTAGATAAGTGGGATTCTGTTTTCTCTTTTGGGCCTGTCTTGAACTAGTTCATGTCTGGGTACTTTTTTTAGCTCTGTTGATCTGTGTTTTAGCTTCTCCAGGTGGGTATTTCAGTTTCAATAGATTGAGCAATGTGTCTGGGATGGAAGCTAGAGGCATGAAGGTAAGTGTAGCGGTCATAGGTTTCCAGTATAGGGTGGTGGAAATTTGTCCATCATTTAATTGTACTGTAGTGGCAAAGTGGATTTCTTGTGTGGACTGATCCAGGATGAGGTTGACGGTGAGGTGGAAGTTGTTGAAATCCTCATGAAATTCTTCAAGGTCTCTTTCCCATGGGTCCATATGATGAAGATGTCATTAATGTAGCATAAGTAGAATAAGGGTGTTAGGGGGCGAGAGCTGAGGAAACATGGTTCAAGGTCAGCCATAAAGATGTTGGCATATTGTGGTGCCATGCGGGTGCCCATGGCTGTGATGCTGACTTGAAGATACAAATTGTCTCCGAATTGGAAGTAATTGTGGATGAGGACAAAGTCGCAGAGCTGTATAATCAGGTGTGCAGTGCTGTCATCGGGAATGGTGTTCCTGACCACCTACAATCCGTCTTCATGTGGAATGTTGGTATAAAGAGCTTCGGACTTCCAACAATCCTGTCATCTGAAGAAATGGGTTGTGCCCAGGAAAGCTCATGATACCATGACATATTGACATATTTTATTTTCCAAGCCTACTCTTCTCCATCTTAATTGGATCCTCTTGACAGGAGCATCTCATCTCAGTTGCCCTGTTTGTGATTCCTTGGGGTACATTTGCAATCACAATTAACTTATTTTCATTTACAAAATGTAGGTCTCAAGGAAAGGATTTTTTTTAGACCTCTTGCTAAATTGGCTAAAGTTGAGTATTGCGTCTTAATGATTTCAAGCCTAGCAACTGGTGTTGCCTGTTTTCAATCAGATTGCCTAGAAAACAATCTTTGCATTTTAATTTTTTTAATAAATTGGACCTGAGATTGTACTTTATATTTCAGTTTCTTCCAAATCAGAGACCTTATAGATGCGAGTTATTTAGAAACCAAAGCCTGTGCATATTTTATGGATAGTTTTGATAATTTAGCTCTCAAAATCTCAAATAACAAACAATTGGCAGGCAGGAATAGTGATGAAACTAAATCCCAGTCCATGAATAGTTAGTTTATGGACTGTAAAAGTCCATATACTAAAACATTATGAAATTCTTGAATATGTTTTTAGTGACTACATTAAAGCTAGTAGGTACTTTTGACATAACATTAATTTTCTTTGTAGAAGAGATGGGGTCACTATGGTCAGCTTTGGTGAGAGCAGGGACAGTAGAAATCGGGGAAAGAAATAGAAGAGAATTTGGGGGGAAAGGACAACACTGCCAGTGGGAGGGATAGCTCGGTGTTTTGAGTATTGGCTTGCTAAACTCAGGGTTGTAAGTTCAATCCTTGTGGGGGCCATTTAGTGATCTGGGGCAAATCTGTCTGGGAGGGTACTTGGTCTTGCTGTGAAAGGGATTTAGGGAATAATAACAAGAATTTTAGTTATAAGCTGGGGACACATCAGTTGGAAGTAACGGAAGAGGAGAAGGACCTTGGAGTCCTTGTTGATTATAGAATGACTATGAGCCGCCATTGTGACATGGCCGTGAAAAAGGCTTGGGATGTATTAGGCGAGGTATTTCCAGTAGGGATAAGGAGGTGTTAGTGCCATTATACAAGGCATTGGTGAGACCCCATTTGAAATACTGTGTGCAGTTCTGGTCTCCCATGTTTAAGAAGGATGAATTCAAACTGGAACAGGTACAAAGAAGGGCCACTAGGATGATCCGAGGAATGGAAAACCTGTCTTATGAAAGGAGACTCAAGGAGCTTGGCTTGTTTACCTTAACCAAAAGAAGGCTGAGGGGGGACATGATTGCACTTTTTAAATATATTAGAGGGATAAATACCATGGAGGGAGAGGAATTATTTAAGCTTAATACCAATGTGGACACAAGAACAAATGGATATAAGCTGGCTAGTAGGAAGTTTAGACTTGAGATTAGATGAAGGTTTCTAACCATTAGAGGAGTGAGGTTCTGGAACAGCCTTCCAAGGGAAGTAGAGGGGGCAAAAGATCTATCTGGCTTCAAGATTAAACTAGATGGGTTTATGAAGGGGATGGTTTGATGAGATAACATGATCTTGGTAACTAATTGACCATTCATTATCAGTGGGAAATAGGTCAATGGAGGGATGATAGGAATTACTAGAGAACTTTCTGGGTGTCTGGCTGATGAGTCTTGCCCACATGCTCAGGGTTTAGCTGATCACCATATTTGGGGTCGGGAAGGAATTTTCCTCCAGGGTAGATTGGCAGAGGCCCTGGAGGTTTTTTGCCTTCCTCTGTAGCATGGGGTACAGATCACAGCTAGAGGATTCTCTGCATCTTGGGGTCTTCAAAGTATTTGAAGGCTTCAATATCTGAGATATAGGTGAGAAGATTATTCTGGGAGGGGTGGGTGAGATTCTGTGGCCTGCACTGTGCAGGGGGTCAGACTAGATGATCATAATGGTTCCTTCTGGCCTTAAAGTCTATGAGTCTATGAAAGCAGGCAGATAGACTTGATGATCTTTCAAGGTCCCTTCCAGTTCTATGAGATAGGTGTAGCTTTATTTATTTATTTGTTGCCAGTTAGTAAAGCTCTGTATCAGAATTAGAAAATTCTGTACAGGGAATGGCAAGCTGAGAGATGTGAGCTTAGGGTAGGAGAAGGAATGAACAAATATCAGTGCCCATAATGCTTATCTCAAAAGCCCTTGAAAATGATTACATTTTTTCCCCCTTGGTGGCAAGTGTCTCTACAGCGTGTTCCACTTGTCTATACCAAAGCTGTTTAACCCAAGGAGCACGAACTACAACAATTTTGTTGCATTAACGTGTATTAATTCTATGTTCATGATTCATAAATCATATACTTTACCCTCTAATTATCCTTTTTATAGTTTTCTTCTGTGAAAAAACCTATTTTAATAATCTATAATTTCTCTCTCTAGTAATAAGATGTTATGAAAGTATATTTGTGTTCCTTCAATGGTGTTACAGTGCACATCCAGAAACAGTTTTTCCATGGTCCTTGTACCATTTCAACTCCATCTCTCAAAGTTTTCTTACTTTTAGCTATGTATATTGTTGTCATCAAAAACAATTTTGCCATCTCTATTGCATTTGGTTTTTAAAATTTCTTTTCAGTATGTGTATTTGTACTGTATGTAACTTTTCACAGCCCTATTGAATTATTGCTCTAATTGTCCTGATTTAATTGTGTGGGCAACACATTGTTCATTTACACTAGAGAGGAGAAATTGTAAAGTTTGTGGCATTTGTGAGGTCAGACTAACTATTCATAATGCTTCATACTTTCATCTACAAACCTATGATTTGTAAACTTATTTTGAGTAGCCATACTAGCTAAGAAACTACTGTGTTTCTTTGAAAAAGCAATGTGGTTTACTTGGCTAGAATCATAGAATACTAGGACTGGAAGGGACCTCGAGAAGTCATTGAGTCCAGTCCCTTGCCCTCATGGCAGGACCAAATACTGTCTAGATCATCCCTGATAGACATTTATCTAACCTACTCTTAAATATCTCCAGAGACAGAGATTCCATAACCTCCCTGGGCAATTTATTCCAGTGTTTGACTACTCTGACAGTTAGGAACTTTTTCCTAATGTCCAACCTAAACCTCCCTTGCTGCAGTTTAAGCCCATTGCTTCTTGCTCTATCCTCAGAGGCCAAGATGAACAAGTTTTCTCCCTTCTCCTTATGACGTCCTTTTAGATACCTGAAAACTGCTATCATGTCCCCCCTCAATCTTCTCTTTTCTAAACTAAACAAACCCAATTCTTTCAGCCTTCCTTCATAGGTCATGTTCTCTAGCCTTTAATCATTCTCGTTACTCTTCTCTGGACCCTCTCCAATTTCTCCACATCCTTCTTGAAATGCGGTGCCCAGAACTGGACACAATACTCCAACTGAGACCTAACTAACGCAGAGTAGAGTGGAAGAATATCTTCCCGTGTCTTGCTCACAACATACCTGTTAATGCATCTCAGAATCATGTTTGCTTTTTTTGCAACAGCATCACACTGCTGACTCATATTCAACTTGTGGTCCACTATAACCCCTAGATCCCTTTCTGCCATATTCCTTCCTAGACAGTCGCTTCCCATTCTGTATGTGTGAAACTGATTGTTCCTTCCTAAGTGGAGCACTTTGCATTTGTCTTTATTAAACTTCATCCTGTTTACCTCAGACCATTTCTCCAGATCACTTTGAATTATGACCCTATCCTCCAGATTAGTCGCAACCCCCCCTCCAACCCCCCAGCTTGGTATCATCTGCAAACTTAATGGTAGCAATACCATTCTGCATGTATGCTCAAGATGAATTTAACTCTTTATCACAACAAGAAAATATTCCTAGAAGCATAACACAAGGTGTATGTGGAGAGAGAGAGAAGTAGTATCTGCTCAATATCTCATTCTTGGTCCGACTTCAAAGTAAAGATAAGCATTTGACTATTAGACAAGTATTTTTAGTGCACAATGTTTTTACTTTGAAAATATATGCTGTGAATAATTTCCTAAAACAGTGTGCTAATAACCTAAAAGCCTGATGGAAAAGGTCTTCTGACTACTTGATGGCTTGGTGCCACACGTGTGTTACTAAAAAGCATTTATTCTAGCTATGTGCCTCCATATCCTGATGGTTATAGTCAGGTGAAAACAAAATATGATGTATCCACTTTTTAAAGATACCCCCTCATCTCATATGAGATATCTCAAATTCCTTACTCAGTTTCTATTTGGACCCTGAATGCAATTTACTAACATTAACATATCATTTACTGGTTGTTAGGTATAAGGGCCAAGTAGAAATTGAGTACAGTTTTCAAGATTTGAATCTTGGAAGTAAAAAATGGAAGGGGGAGAGAAAAGTAAAATTAAAGTCTTCAGCTGGCAGAAAAAAAGTTAAATTTTACTAAGCAGATAATCATAGAATCATAGAATAATAGGACTGGAAGGGACCTCGAGAGGTCATCGAGTCCAGCCCCCCGCCCTCAAGGCAGGATCAAGCTCCGTCTACACCATCCCTGACAGATGTCTATCTAACCTGTTCTTAAATATCTCCAGAGATAATATCCCTCTCTATTCCATCTAGCCTTTGTCTTCCTGCCAGATTCGGTCATTCTTTCCTCCCCTCTTTTAGACATGATTTGGTTGTTTCTATTACACCAGCTTTCTGCAAGATTCTCCTCCCTTTTTTCCTGCCTCTGATTCCTCATCTCTTTCTTAGAGTAGTCTTATGGGCTAGTGATAGAAATGTAGCCATGTTAGTCTGGGGTAGTTGAAGCAAAATGCAGGACAATGTAGCACTTTAAAGACTAACAAGATGGTTTATTAGATGATGAGCTTCTTGTTAGTCTTTAAAGTGCTACATTGTCCTGCATTTTGCTTATGGGCTAAGTAAGCATGGGTTGGGGAACAAGCTAGAGCCTGGGACACTCAGGCTCAATTCCCTGCTCCACTATAGACAATGTAAGACTTTAGGCAAGTTATTTAGTCTGTTTTTTGAGCCTTGGTGCTTTTGTAGGGATATTTGCCTTTTCCTTCCTCACAGGGATCTTCTCAAGATAAACAACATAAGGTGCCCATAGACTATGAAGATGGGTGCCACAGTAGTACCTAAGCAAGGAGGATAGCATGGGGCGGGGAGCCATTATTTCCTTTTCATAAAATTTCTCTTGACTTTTTTTTAAACTCCTTTGAAAGCGATTGTTTAAATAGAGTTTCTGAGCTAAATGGTGCCAAAAGTCCTATCTGTCACTGATGTGCAGTCAAATAAGCCATGCTGTGCAAAATTTTCAAGAGTCGCTTTTGATTTGTGCGCTCAACTGGACACACCTGGGGCCTGATTTCAGAGATGCAAAGTGCCTACAGCAACTAAATTCCTGTAAGTATCTAGTGTTTTGCTAAGGGCTGGCTTTTTATAGACAAAGGATTAGAAATCAAATTTTCTGTTTTTTAACTTGTTTGCATAACAAACCTGGCCCAATAGTAGAACAAAAATGTTTCCTTCAACTTTAAATAAAGTTGTTGATATCTATTCTGGTAGATGCATATGCGCTTGAGTTCAGTTCTGTATCTCATTTACCCATTATTAGTGGTGTTAAATATGTATTTACATCCTTTAGGGAGATGGTGTAAGGTTTGCTACATCAATACACGACCGTTCCAGATGAAAACATTGAATTACATTTTACCAGAAAGCCGCAGTGTAGTTTCAGTTTTCCTCGTAATATGTCTTAAGAGAAATAGCTCACCAAACTCTCTGTCCCATATAGAAGCAAAATGCATAATTTATGATCTGAAAAACAACTCTGTGATTTGTAATAGAATTTTTAATTTATTTGTATGCCTAAAGCATGTCAATAGACAAGAATGACAGAAATTGTTTTGCTGCCTTTTATTTAGATGCTCCTTTTAATTAGACTAATAGTTGTTTTACACTGAACAGTCTGTGGTATGTCTATTGTGCATATTAATTGACAAAGTGTCTTGTGGAAAATCATAACATTTAATAACAAATGGACTATCTTACATCTAGATTTCCACCCTATGGTTCTGTTTACAGTAACACTGGTGTCATGGAGTCATACAACATGTCATATTTGACTTGTTCATATATTATCTTTTCCTCCACATGTTTAAATGGTGTCCACAGTAACTTTTAAAACATTAAGGAAGTACATATCCTAGTGCAATAATTCCTCTTTAAAATTTAGTGCAGAACTCATACATAATGTAAAGGTTTATTTTTAAAGGCATCCACTGTACAAAATTGGAAACATGTACATACTTAAACCAGAGTAGTGTCAGAAAATGTGGAGCTTAGAGGCTTATGCAACCCTTATTGCTACATATGAGAGATTCAGGGATTTCCTCAGAACAGGAAAAAAAATTCTAATTCCTCTGTAATGTAATCAGGTCACACCCGCTTCAAAAGCTCCATGTTTAGTTCAGGCAGCCATTCGGTATAAACTGAGACAATGTCAGGAAGATGCTTTTCACCATCATGAGTGATGCCAGAAGCCATATCAAGAATATTAAGAAAATCAAACCTTTGTCAAGAATACCAAGCAGAAATAACTCCAGAAAAGGAGGAAGTGAACTTATAAGCTTTGTAGCTAGCTTTTGGGTTGAGGGGAAATATTAAATAAAATATTTTAAAAACTGCAGTAATAAACTGATGGTAGTGTTCTGGTGTGTCTGGCAAACTGGAGGTGTCTCCTTCAGCTTTCAGATCAGTTTGATACACTGTTTATTTCTATAGAATGTGATTTTTTTTAAAATAAGGTATTTTCTCTGGGAACTAAATCAGCACCAGATTTAAGAGTTCTATTAGGTTTTCCCTACATTGCCATTTTAATCTCATCCCAGGGACCTGAATCTGTTCAGCTATGTACCTGAAATCTCTACATACTTGAGGATCCAGTTTGAGTGGTTATCTTCAGAACTTCCTTTCCTGTCTGTGTACAAAAAAATAGTGACTTTGTAATGTTATCATAACTTTTGTGTCCTGAGTGCTTCCTCTATTTTCAGGTCTGTAGAACTTCACTGCAAAGTGCCCTTAGACATTTCTGTTAAAATGGAAACACTTCAGTGAGAGTCTCTCAGAGAAGATACCTGTAGATCCATTAGTGCTCATGTCTAAAGGGAGGAAATGTGACTTGTTAAAAAGATGTATCCTTCATATTTATGCCAGCAGTAAAAGACTTGTTTATAGCCAATTTCTAGATCATGTTCATTTTGACATATGATGGTGAAGTGAGACTTAGCTTCTGTGCCAGGAAAGAGAATGGAGCAAGTAAATTAAGAAATTCATCTGCAAATACCTGGAAGATAATAAGGTGATAGGGAAGAGCAGGCATGGATTTGTAAAGAATAAATCCTGTCCAACCAATCTGATAGCTTTCTTTGATAGGATAAAAAGTCTGGTGGATAAGGGAGAAGTAGTGGACATGGTATACCTAGTCTTTAGTAAGGCATTTGCTACAGTCTCACACGAGCTTATGAATAAACTAGGGAAATACAACTTAGATGGGGGTATTTTAAGATAGGTGAATAATTGGTTTGAAAACCATTCTCAGAAAGGAATTATTAATGGTTCACAATCATGCTGGAAGGGCATAACAAGTTGCGTTCTGCAGGGATCTGCTTTGGAACCAGTTCTGTGACTTCGGTGACCTGCCTACAACACAATAGCCCCACTCTGATCTCTATCACTCATTTATCTTATGCAGAAAAACACACTCCCAATTTTTCTCTTAAGTTGTTTCCCTGGAAGTGTTTGGCCCTCTCCTGCAACACTCAAAGTTAATTTGAGTCAATACTAGAGTTAATTTGTTCCTTTCAAAGAGACAATATCACATTACAGTTAATTGGGATAAATACACCCTTCCCTTCAAGAATGGCACCAAATAGTTGCAAAAAATAAAACAAAAGGACATTAGTTAAGTGATGCCATGTACAAAGAATAATGTTAGAAAGGTTTACAAGCAAATAAGAAAAACTAAAACTATGTTTTCCAGGGCTTAACTCGACAAGCTACAGCATTGGTTCATAGTAGGTTTTTTAACTAATCTTTTTCTTTGGAGAGACATCAACTCCTCTTTTGTTGGAGTAGTTAACTTTTTCAGCTTGCAAGAGTTCTGACCACTTGTGTCTATTCAGAGATGGATGCCAAGAGGGCTAATTCTCTGCCCTTATTGTCTCAGACTCAGGTCTGGTCTACACTACAGACCTATACAGGCAGTCCCCGGGTTACGTACAAGATAGGGACTGTAGTTTGTTCTTAAGTTGAATCTGTATGTAAGTCGGAACTGGCATCCAGATTCAGCCGCTGCTAAAACTGACCAGCAGCTGACTACAGGAAGCCCGCGGCAGAGTTGCTCTGCCCCGGGCTTCCTGGAATCAGCCGTTGATCAGTTTCAACAGGCTGAACCTGGACGCCAGTTCTGACTTACATACAGATTCAACTTAAGAACCCCAGGCGTCCCCAAGTCAGCTGCTGCTGAAACTGATCAGCGGCTGATTCCAGGAAGCCCGGGGCAGAGCAACTCTGCCTCGGGCTTCCTGTAGTCAGCGCTGGTAAGTTTCAGCAGCGGCTGACTTGGGGATGCCTGGGGCAGAGCAGCTGGGGTGCTGCTGGGTTGATCCAGTAGCGCTGCTCCTCGGCGCTACTGGACCAACCCAGCAGCACCCCAGCTGCTCTGCCCCAGGCGTCCTGATTCAGCCGTTGCTGAAACTGACCAGCAGCGGCTGAATCAGGACGCCTGGGGCAGAGCATCTGGGGTGCTGCCGGGTTGGTCTAGTAGCGCCCAGAGAGGTGCTGCGGGACCAACCGGCAGCACCCCAGCTGCTCTACCACAGGCGTCCAGAGAAAAGCCTGGTCTACTGGGGGGGTGCACTAGCTGTGCCCCTCCCCGCCAGCAGACCAGGGAGACGCGGGCGGCGGACCGAGACGCACCGCGGTCCCGCCGCCCGGGTCCTCCACGGCTTTGCCCCCCGAGCAGACCAGGGAGACGCGGAGCAAAGCCGTGGAGCACGCGGGCAGCGGGACAGCCCAGACGTGCCGCTGCTGTCCCGCTGCCGTCGTCCTCCGAGGCTTTGCTCCCCGTCTCCCTGGCGCAGACCTGGGAGACATGGAGCAACTTTTCTCGCCCCGTAGGATGCAGGCGGCGGGACCGCGGCACATCTGGGCGTCCCGCCGCTCCTTTCCTCCGGGGTGAGAAAAACCCCATTCGTAACTGCGGATCTGACGTACTCGGGGACTGCCTGTATTGTAATAACTATGTTGCGTGTGTAGTCCCCTTACTAAAGGTGCCTCTTCTTATTCTCTGGGAAGGTCCTGTGTGCAGTCTAGCCCCAGAGACTACAACTCCCATGAGCCCTGGAGGAAACCAGACAGGGGTAATTTTTGTTTTGGAGATCTGAGGCTCTCCATGTGTGTGGAGGAAGACTCAGCAGTCTGTGGACTCTTCCCTCTGTTTTTGGAGCAGAAAGGGAGCCAGGCTGCTGTGGAGGAGTTTGATCCAGTTCAGGAGCTGTTTTGTTGCAGTTACAGACTAGGACAGTGAGCCTTTGGAACTGGGATCTAGCAGGCTGCTTCTGATTGCCCTACAGGGGAGGCCCTTTGGCTGTACTTGTGGCTAGAAGCTACTCTGCATCCAGCACATAGAGGGAGACTGTGAGTAACTGGGCATCTTTGGGAAAATGCTGCCTGGGACAGACCTCAGAGATACAGGCTAACTCTGGGCTCAAAGAGAGGCAGAGAGGCCAATCTAGTGAACCAGAGCTACTGCATAGCTTGGACCCATGTACACACTACCTACAGAGAATCTCCATTACAGCTGCAATTCTTCAAGTGCGCCTACGCAAGCAAGAGTCTGGGATGCTGAGTCCAGGGGTGTGCACACTCTGGGTTGGGATAAATATTGGCAGTGCAAATGGCCTCTAGATAAGTTCCTTTTACTTCTGTGTAACTGATATTATTCACTGTTCATTTGTTAAATCCTGTTTCTTTGAGTTAAGTAAAGGTTGTTCATTCTAATGCAACCTATTAGATGTATATTATTTATGATTTGTAATTGTTGTTCTGGAGTTAGATCTAGTTTTTTGCTGGAATAAGTTTATTCCTGGTTGTTCCCAAGGCACACCAGTAAGTGTGTACAGGGCTAGCCAGGTTGAGGCACTGCCACTGTACATTCTTTATGAGCAAGAGACTGCAGCAAGGGGGTGGATAGGTTTTCCCCCAACCAAACAACATCACCACTGGGGTACTCAGGATCTCCTTTTATGTCAAGACCATCAGGCACACCTGTGAGTGTGACCTGCTCCCGAGTAACCCAGGGAGGAAAAAGGGAGTTACACATGGACGTGAAAAATGACATAGTTGCACCAAAATAATTCCCCATTTTGACAGCGCTATGTTAACAGGAGAGCTATTGCCACTCAGTTAACTATGTTGATACGGCAGCTCTCTCATTGGCTTAGGGGTGTCATCATTTATACCTTACCACAGTGTATTTGAATTGGTGCAGATGTGCTGAGACAGCATTTTCAGGTGAGGATCATGCTATGTATATTTTCCCCAGACTCATGCTGACCTTCTGCTGTTCTTCTCTTCCTGTTGATTTCCTTTCTTCCTATCTATTTCTATGTAAATTGAGCTTCTATTATTCCTATTGTACCTTGCTTAAATTAGAGACACGTAGATTGTCGCCTTCCCTCCTGGGGGTGGGTGTGTGGGGAAAGCCTGTTGGTTTTGTGTTTGATCACATACTTTAAAATGTGATACCTGTGAGCATTAATTCTCATAGTATGAATACCTATATTTCACAATATTGTATTTCACAATATTAATCACCACTGTGCCATTTAGTTTTCTAATGGTATGTTTCATGAACTGATTTAGAATACAGGTCTTGGCATCAGTGAGTAGGGGTACATTGGTCAGGCCAGCTGAAACTCACTGCTAGATATCAACGGACTCACCCTCTGGTCTTGGGATTCTGTTAGGGTCACACATCCCACTTTACCAAGCTGCAGGAGCCATTAGGGGTGTGTCTAGACTACATGCCTCCTTCGACGGAGGCATGTAGATTAGCCAGATCGGAAGAGGGAAATGAAGCCGCGATTAAAATAATCGCGGCTTCATTTAAATTTAAATGGCTGCCCCGATCTGCCGATCAGCTGTTTGTCGGCAGATCGGGGCAGTCTGGACGCGACACGCCGACAAAGAAGCCTTTCTTCATCGGCACAGGTAAGCCTCGTGAAACCAGGTTTACCTGTGCCAATGAAGAAAGGCTTCTTTGTCGGCGCATCGCGTCCAGACTGCCCCGATCTGCCGACAAACAGCTGATCGGCAGATCGGGGCAGCCATTTAAATTTAAATGAAGCCGCAATTATTTTAATCGCGGCTTCATTTCCCTCTTCCGATGTGGCTAATCTACATGCCTCCGTCGAAGGAGGCATGTAGTCTAGACACACCCTAGCTGACTGGAGGTAATAGGTCAGAGTCCTCTTCCCTGAATAGGACATTTGCTGTCATGTTTAATTTCCCCTTTGGATAGAAGAAACCTGTCTTGTCTCCTTGGTGTGTTACAGACCCCTCAACATATTAGGTAGTATCCTTAATCTCACTTATGAAGTTGTCACAGACCTTTTCAGAGTGACATTAATGACCAGTGTTTTTGGATTTCCCATGGTATATGACACATTTTTAAATAGTGACACCATTGGGTGAGACTTTGTCAGGCCTCATGAGTTACTGACAAAGAGTGGGCCTCTTATCTGTCTCTTATAATCACAATAACATGATTATCTTCCATGTACAGCACCAAGCACACTGTCTGTCCTTTCATATAGTAATCAGTGAAAGCCTTACATCATCACTGTGATTTCTACTTCTGTACTCATGGAGAACAATATTGTAAAGAAGAAAAATCTCACTCCAAATCATAACTTATTACACTAAACCCAATTCTTTGCATGGCAAAATTATATTTGTGTGTGTTCTTGCTTTGATCTCAGCACCTCTCCTCAGAAGTTTAACATTTGCCAATAAATTATTCAGGAAAGTTATTAGTTACTGATTTTTTATTTTTTTGCTAAGAAAGACTAAATTTAATTTCCATGATATACTTCTAACACTGTATTTGGTTGATATCTCACATACTTCATGCCCATTTGCAGTAGCTTTTTTACTTCTATGAACTGGATGCTTTCTTGTTTTGTAACTGACAGAAATGTATTGGACAACAAATTCTGTCACATTTATTCTTGCACTGCTCCTTTTTTCCTGTATCACTTATATCACTTTTACCTTGTATATTCTCCATGTTATAGTTCTTCAGCTTTTTTATCCTTCTAGGAACTGTGCTCTGCTACCATAATCTGTATTGATCTTGTCTCCCTTAGAGATTCTTATAAACATCTGGTAACTCTGACTGGAAGCAATCTCTGGGTTTCAGATGCTCTTATCCGTTAAGTAGGCTTATGATTAGGCATATGAAAGGTTTAACCGGATAAGTGGTTAACTGGTAAGTAGCTTACCGGTTCTGGTTATCCAGTAACTAGTGGGGGCTGGAGCAACTCCCCACCTGCCACAGGTGGGGGGCTGCTCCAGCCCTGCGTGGGCCCACTGTGGACAGACAGATGTATGTTATTAGTAGCATAGTGGTTGTAGCAGCAGTTGCCTTCTTGAATCTCAGGCAGGTCAATGACATGCTGTGCCGGAGGCATGTCTCTGCTGATGAAATTAAAGCAAGGCTATAACTTTAATGCCTGTTACGAAAAGTGTCATTGGGATGTTTTAGAATTTTCAAGACAGGTGTGCATTGGTACAAGTCAGTAAATTAAATTGTGGCATGGGGATTCAATCTTTATGGTCTCCTGCACTGAGTGAAGAACTCCATAGTTCTTCAAGGTCTCTCTTCGGATAGTTACAAAGAAATAGCACATCAATGTGATGTTAAAGTAAACATTTTATAGACCAGACAGAGAACAATGTTTTCAGGGCTGGATGTTTAATATTAGGCTGCCAAATTAATATACAGGCATGTAAATACAAATTATTCTGGGGGGTAGGTAGTTTTTCAAAGGTAGAATTTAGCAACCCCAGATCCTTTTGACTTAAAAAATATTGGGTGCCCGTTGTGAAGCCACCTACAGTTGGATTACTAGATATGGGTTTAGCATACTTGCATTTAGCATACTTGCATTAGGTACTCAGGGTTGAAAGATTTGTGGCCAGAATTTCCATATGTTAGAACAAAAAATGTATACCTTATTTTCTCATCAGGATACTTAGACTTCTGTCCTTACAACTACTTGCACAACATAGCAGGAACTGCAAAGATCTCATACTCCTGGGTGAGGATAACTAGAAGGCAAGCATGACCTTGTAGGAAAAACTAATACAGTATTTCTCTGCCCGGAATAGAAGTGTTAGAAATTGGTAAGAGAGCCCTATTTAAAAAGCTGGTGAATGTGAATAGAATAAGAGTAGAATGATGTCAGATTGGAAGGAGGTCTCAAGTGGGGATCAGTTCTATATCTGGTGTTACGTAACATCTTTTGATAACCTAAATGTAGGAATAGATAGCATAGTAATCACACTTGCAGATGATAAAACATGGAGGTTTTACAACCACTTTGGAGGATAGAGGAATTTTGATAAATTGGAGAACTGGGCTAAAGAAGACAAAGAAATTTCACAAAAAAATAATAACCAAATGTACAGATACAGAATGGGGGATAACTGGTGTGGCAGGGGAGTTGTGGTGGATCACAGTCGCAATATGAGTCAACAATATGATGCTGTGGCAAAAAAAAGCAAATGTAATTTTATGCTGCTTTAAAAGAGACAAAGCACGGAACTCCTGAGAATTGATAATACTCCGCTGATAATAGTCTGTGCTGATTAGTCCTCAGAGTGCTTGTACACTTTTGGTCACTGATGTATAGAAAGGATGTAGAGAAATTGGAAAGGAGTCAGGGGTAAGGGAAAAGATAATCAAAGTGGTGGAATGAAAGCCATATGAGTGAAGATTGAAGGAACAATGTGTTTGTGGTTTTTTAAAAAAATTTCCAAATTAAGAGATTAAGGAGGGACATGATGCTGGTCTTCAAATAATTGGAAGGCTGCCTTAAAAATCATGGAGAGAAGTTGTTCTCTCTTGCCAGAGAACGCAGGACCAGAGACAATGGGTTCAAATGATGGCATAGAAGATTTAGATTAAATTACAGGGAGGAAAACCTTCCTAACTGGAAGGACAGTAGAACAATGGAACTGCAGTGGAGCCCCGAGAGATCATGGAATCTACTTCACTGGAGGTCTTTAAAACAGGCTGGATAGCCATTGATCTTGGATGGTTGAGACACAGCAAATCCTGCACACAAGGCAGGGGGTTAGACTAGGTGATTCTTGCAGTCCCTTCTAACCCCGTGGATGTATGTCTAAAAGACATCACGTATATTTCTCATATCTTCTAGGCAAAAGTACCTTAATAACCAGAGTGAAAGATGCTACATGGATACAAAATAATATTACTAATACTGGATCCAATCTTGCAGTTGGATCTAATGGATGGAGTCAGTGGAGTTTTGAACAGCAGTAGGAGGAGAGGGATCTACCAGAACAGATCTAGCTGCAGAATTGTGTCTGTCTGTTACTTAATATAGTTCTGTTCAAATAACTTCCTGAACTACTGTTTGTAAAGTGCATGGAAATGAAAAGTGCTATGTCAAGGGGTGCCCTGGTCATGTCACCCCGTCCCCCTTCCCTGTCTCTGTTTTCTCCCGACCGGTCGGCCTACCCCGCCAGATTGTGAGGTCGTTCCTCTCCCTGGTTGCCCAGGGGTTACCCCGAGTGGGGAGGTGAGGGGGGTCCAGGTCCGCCCTTTCTCCAGACCCCACCCAGAGCCCTAAGGTGGGGGAGATTATCTGCTCTCCCCTCACCTGGTTGATGGGGCTACGTGTTGCAACTCATCAGCCTGCGGGCATCTGCTTTGCACCCGCCCTGGGCTGCTTCCTCACCCCTGCTCACCAGGGTGCTTCGCTTGCTTCTTCCCTGAGCCCCTTCATCCAGTGCTCTGGCTGGCCTCCTCCGTACCAGTGCGCCCACCGTCTTTATGCTGCGGAGGGCGCCTGCGCCGGCATCTGCCACACTGGCTCCTACCCCCTTCCAACCACCCCCGCCCCTGACATCTTTCCTGCTGCCCATGCACGTGTCCATCAGCACCTCCCCTGGGGCTTCAGTGGGGGTGCCCTCCCCACAGCTGTCTGGATGGTGCATTCCCGCCACCGCCACTGTTTCTCCCAGGGCAGGGAAAGGCTTCCCCGGTGCATCAGCCGAGGTGGGGGAAGCCGGTCTGACCCTCTCCGAACCCCAGGGGGGGTCGGGGTTAGTGCAGGGTTGCGTCACCCTGTCACATGCTAAGAAAATGTTTGTCCTAGATCTACATCATTAATTAAGGGAATAAGTAGCTATCTGCTTCCTGTATTCAGCCCCCATCAGGTCTGGGCAGACTTGCATTGCAGCCCCTTGACCCTATAATAATGTCTGAGACTGCATGTTGCTCATAGGAGGGGTGGAAAGTTAGCGGGGTGGCCTCCCCGTAAGTTGCCCATGTGAGGATGAATATGCTGCTCTCAACTTGCTGTAGGTATTTTTTTTTTCCTGCTCCTCATGCACAAGAGTGCTCCTGGAAGCATTTCCCTTCTTTTGGGGGAGAATATCCTGAGAGCTTACATGACGCAGCCACCATAGCAGACCTATGCCTACATGGTGCAACAGGCGGTATAAAACAAAAATGGGGATGTGAGCTAGAAGGAACCTGTTAGGATATCAGCGAGATGAGAGTATGCAAAGCCAGTGAGGACTGAGGTAGAGGATATTGAGCATTTTTCAGTGGCAAGTTTGTATTAAGCACAAAGTTTATTTCATTTGCAAATGAACAGTCATACTATGTTCTGATTAAAATTACTTATTTTAAGCAGAATTCTTTTTCTACAAAATACTTTCAGCAGGTATGTGAAGAATAGCATCTCTGCTAAGATCACAAATAGCTATGTGTATTAGCAATTGATTGACTTCAGTGGGAGCAAAATCACTGAACTCTCATTGGATTTAGTGCGGGAGGATCAAGCCGTGTGTGTGTGTGTGTGTGTGTCACATCTAATCCTGTCTTAGAAGCCTCTAAACTACTGAACTGTCTAAATTGTTTAGTTCTGTAGTGGTTTTAAGTGTAGGTAAATATTAATCTTAAAGACCAAATCTAGTGGTTGGTTATTAACTTACTATGCACCTTTAATGTCTATTTCCAGACCTCCTTCAGAAATGTGTGTTATCCATAGCAGGGAAATATATTGCTGATAAAGCTTTTTAATTGTTTCTCTGGCCTGGTCACTCTAGTATTATTTCTGAGTCATCGTAACTATTGATTATTCATTGCTGCTGTCATACCTTGAGTCTCAACTGTGATTTGGCTCCTTCTTGGCTTTTACTGACTTTGTGGCTTTTGCTGTAGGAATGTCCATTACAATGACAATACCAAGACTAATTGGTGTTGTGATAGATGCTGGACACAATATGGTATAATGTGTAAGCCAAGTACAGGTGTAAAACCTTTTCCCAATATTGCATACAATATATACATCTCTACCTTCCAAAGATGTTTTATTATTTGTTTGTTTTATATCTCTGGTATAGTAATCCCTCAGCTGTTCAAAAAGCGTTGTGAGAATCTCTAGGTACTCATAAATTCTGCTAAAATATATGACAACAGATGGGAAATGGCAAAATGTTTGTCTAATTGCTGCTGAAGTCGCATTAATGGTGACTGGAGGCTGAGTAAAACCAGAAACATTGAATTATGGCTTCTAATTCTCAGTGGTGATGTACTCTTACTAAAATATATATGTAAAAGTCTTGCACTAACTCTGGACAGTATGTTCTCCTTTAGAAATTTTCAGAGTTATTGTAACAAACAGCTTTCCCTGCTGTGATGTTGCTGTGAGCATGATCAATTTCTTAGTGTCTCTATGGTTCTGTTGAGTTAAAGTCTTAACAGAAAAAGTGTTCAGATTCTGAAATTTTAGTATGAACCTAAATCATTGTGCAACAGTTTCTATATGAAGCCATTACAAAAAAAAAAATCCGGTTGGCTTTGCAGTATGCTGTTAGTCTGTTACCATTGTCTGAAGAAGCTAGCAAGGTCTCTAAAAATGTGCATTTTCTCCCTGTCTTCAGCACCTCTCTACTCCATTTCAGAGTGCTTGAAGGAATATCTTACGGTATGTCAGCGCTACAGTGGCACACCTACAGCAGCATACCTGAGCTGCTGTAGTACTGTAGGGTAGACAGGCTTTACATCAATGTAAAGGGTGTTTTCTCTTGATACATGTAATCCACTTCTCTGAGGTAGCAGGTAGGTCAACAAAATTATTCTGGCAGTCTACCTGCATCTACATCTGGGTTAGATGAACCTAAGTAAGCCATGCAGGAAGTTAGAGGGTTTTTTTTTTCCACAGCCTTCAGAGATGGTGCTAGGTTGACCTAAGTTTTAGGTGTAGGCCAGGCTTTACAGATGGTTTAGCAGTTAACCCAATTGCTAGGTGTAAATGCTGGTTGCTGTTTCCCTCTGAACATCACGTCAATGCCAGCTGTCTGCTACCCCATAATCCAAGCAGGAACTGAAGATGCGGTGGGTCTACAGAAATGTAGATGGAGGAAGGAATTGTCTAGAGCACAAAACCTCTGTTATAAAAAGCCAAATTCTAAAGACTTGGTTGAGGATGCAGGGATCCTTTGGGTTATAGCTAGGACTGGGATAACCTAATTGCCATAGCTATTCACATTTTGCATACGTTTTCTTTAAGGCAGACTGCTAACGTGAATTTATGCTGTATTTGTATTGGTGGAATCTCATTAAAAGTGGTTTTTAATTAAGACTTAAAATCCTCCTGGGAAGAAATCTATGTAGGTTGCCATTGCCATTTTACTGTTGGGCAAACTGAGGCATTAAGATGTTAATTTTCTTGAGGTCGCACTGAAAGGCAGGCAGTAGGAAAGTCAGGAATGGATTTTCTATGTCATTCCCTTTTTATACCAGATAACCTCATTGCTTCCCAGTTAACATTTGCTGTAAATTAACACTATAATTCGCACTGATTCTGTTGTCAAGTGCTGAATATAATTACTGGCTTTGGTAATTATACTAACTTTTACTAACAAAACCTTTATGTATGTGTATAACTTGGGTGGGATTATTTGAATAGTAGCATGCACATGAACATTTGCAAGATCAAAGACATGTATTACTCCTACTTCTGAATAATGTTGGTTTGCATGAATTAGTGAAACAGGTCAGTGCAAGCTAATATTCTTGGGAAGAGGAAGTCAAGCTAGTGTATGTTCAATGTCTGATTTGGAGATGCTACAGTTTTTTTTTTTTCAAACTAAGCACTCTATTTCACAGTTTTTTAATTAGCAAGATACTGCTGTTCAGGCATCAAGAGTATTCGAGAAAGCTAGCAAAATTACTCTTGTAGCTTTATTTAACAAAAAGCTTATACTTGAAATTTACCCCAGAGTAATGTTTTCTCACCTGTGATTAAACCATCTTCTGAACCCTCTTTTCTTGATTAAAATGTTCACTCTGTTTTCACTGGTATTTATTACATAAATGTAGCAGAGCAACTATGTCAAGCAGGGCTGCAGATAGCAGCCCCTAGAAAATGTGGTTGGTAGATATGTTTCAATCCTGAGTAGTAATTTAATTTTTATTTTTAATAGAACAGAGAAGCAGCTGTCTTCAACAGCAGTGGTGAGAACTTTTTAGGAGGCATTTCCTTGAATGAGACTCATTTAAGCTTGTTTAAGTGAAATTTAAAATTCTGCTTGTGCCACATTGTTCTTCTTCGAGTAGTGTCCCCGTGGGTGCTCCACTCTAGGTGAAGGGTCGCCCTGAGCCGCAGATCGGAGCTTTGCAAAGCAGTTTCCCCCTTGTTGAGCCACGCATGCTCAGAAGGCGTCTCGAGCCCTTCCCGCCCTCTGCAGTGCGCGGCTCAACCCCCTCCCTTTCAGTTCCTCTTTAACCTCCCTCGTCAGTGGACGGAGCGAGCAGGAGCTCCCTCTCAGTCTCTCAGACTGTATTTTCCATTAGTTAGGTTACCACAGTTTTTCCCCTGTTACTCCAAGTTAGTTTCCCTTGTTTTTTCTCTTTAAAATAATAACAAAACATTTTTATATAAGAAGAACGAAATTGACAACAAAATTCCCCCTCAGGGACTAAAACTTGCTTCAGACCGGAGCCCCGGTGAACTGGGGAGCTCTCTCTCTTGGCTCCTCAGCTAGAAAAACATAAACCACATAAAAAGGAAAGGAAAGGACTATAACAACAGTCACAAATAAATAAAACACTGAAAATACCAACAGTTTAAAGAAACAAGAAGCTCCCGAAATATGTCTGCCTCCTCAGGCTTTAAAAAATGCGAGCAGTGCCGCGAGCCTATGCAGGCTTCTGATGGGCATACAAAATGTATTCGGTGCTTGGGGGAAACTCACTCACCCCATAGCTGCACACATTGTGCTTCCCTCACGGCGAGAGCTAGAAAGGACAGAGAGCTCCGCCTGAGGATGATTTTGTTTGAAAAGGTTCTGCAGCCTACAGAGCAGGGGGAACTGCAGCATGAAAACCAAAAGCTACAAGGCAGAGAGCCTCACCGTCGCGCTCTCTCCCGCCTTCTTCCTCCACTACGACCCAGGGAGAGGGGCAAAGAAATCCGAGGACCCCTGCTAAGAAAGCAGAGGGAAAATCCTCGCGTTCAGCACCGGGACCGGTGCGCGCTGCCTCTGAGCCGTCCCGGGAACGCGCTGACAACCCAGGGTGGAAAGAAAAGCCGGCGCTGCTTCAAACTCCGGCGCCGCGAAAAACTCCGGCGCCGCTTAAAGGGACGGCGCTGCTCAAACCCTCCGCACCGCAGCAGAAGAGACCCCATACACAGCCAGCACCGGCTGCAACTGTAAACCAGAGCTTTGCACCGGCGCCGGCAGCAGACAGCTAGAGGCATCTTCATGAGTCTGCTACAGAGCTCTCTAAGACAGCATCTGACACTCACAGCAGGCAGCAACATTCATGCCTCCCTCCCATTGACTGCTCACCTGGGAGATCCTTTGCAAGGCATTCCCCTCCCAGATCTATGTCCCCAGTGTCCCTGCAAGACGCTCCCTTACCAGATGATGACCGCCACACGACATATTCTTCGCGACAAACGTCGCCAAGGGGGTCTCGCTCCTACTATCATAGGGCTGGACCACAACAAAGCCCATGGCACCCTTATTGGTCTTACCCGCCCCCACCTTACCCACCCCAATGGGGGCCCTGGGATCATTGGGATCCATACAGACGCCGGTCCTCAGTCCACTCCACACCATCTCGAAGGGGTCTGCCTCATCCACAGCCCCTACCTCCTGCAACACACACAGGAGGAGGAGGAGGAGGAACGAATTTCGGACAATGACTCCGATATTCAATCAATAAACATCACACACCCAGATGACCTAAGTGCCCAACAGGACGATGCAGTTATACCATCAGATACAGTAGCGACTGACGACCTCAAACAGTTTCAAGAACTATTCAAGCGAGTAGCAACAAGTCAGCATGTCTCCCTACAAGAAGTGCAAAAGAAACAACATCACTTGTTAAAGAACCTGCATCCTACGTTGCGTAGTAAGATTGCCCTGCCAATTGACAAGGCAATCATGGAAACATCTGAGGATCTGTGGAAGACACCCGCATCCATCCAACTGACTAATAAAAAGATTGACAGAAAATACTTCGTTCCACCAAAAGACAACGATTTCCTCTTTACACATCCACAAGCAAACTTCTTAGTGGTTGAATCTGCACAGCAAAGAGCGAAGGTACCGCAATACAAGAATGGCAATATGGACAAAGACCATAAAAAGCTAGACTTCTTTGGCAAGGAGATATACTCCTCTTCTACCCTACAGCTAAGAATATCAAATTATTCTGCCCTTTTAGCGAATCATGACTTTGATAATTATTCGAAGTTGGGAGAACTGATACCACATCTCCCTGAGTCCAAAAGAGCTATCTTGAAAGCAATAGTCCATGAAGGCCATACGATTGCTCGCACTGCTCTCCAAACAGCAATGGACATTGCTGACACAGCAGCTAGGACTACAGCTATGGCGAAAGTCACGCGCAGAACTTCCTGGCTACAGTCATCTGGAGTTCCCCAAGAACTTCAGCCCAAAGTAGAAGACTTACCATTCGATAAACAAAAATTATTTGCAGCTTCTACAGACGAAATGCTACACAACAGTAAGAACTCGAAAACTACACTTCGCACATTGGGCATGTACACACCGCCTTTCAAATGCAGACGATACACCCCATATAACACGTACAATCGCTACAGATATGGGCAATACAACCGACCACAGAGACCCTATGAGGACACTAGGCCAAGACAACGGACTCAGAGAAGGTGGCCTAATCAAGGCCGCCCACCAACTGCTCAGTCCTCCAAGCAGCACATTTGAAGAGGTGGTCGAGGGTCTGCAATACCTCCCTCACGATCTAGCAATAACGCAACATGGCCATCTTTTTACCCACCGTTTGCGGCTGTTCCTCCCACAATGGGAATCTATAACATCGGACCGCTAGGTTCTAGACATAATTCGAGTAGGCTAGATGATCCCATTTACCACTACCCCACCTACCCTTCCCCCTACCCCATCTCTTTTCAGGGACCCCTCTCACGAGACTCTACTAAAACAAGAGATCGATCGACTCCTTTCAATCGGAGCCATAGAAAGAGTGCCAGTAGAGTTTCATGGGAAAGGATTTTACTCGAACTATTTCTTGATCGAGAAAAAAACGGGGGGGCTGGAGGCCCATGTTAGACCTCCACAAACTGAACAGGTTTCTCAGGAAACAACGCTTCAAAATGGTCACACTTACAACAATCATTCCTGCGCTAGATCAAGGGGACTGGTTCGCAGCCCTCGACCTGCAAGATGCGTATTTCCATGTAACTATCCATCCTGCCCACAAACGCTATCTACGCTTTACTCTCGGCCCAGATCATTTCCAATACAATGTTCTCCCCTTCGGCCTCTCATCAGCTCCGAGGTATTTTCAAAGGTACTAGCAGTTGTTGCTGTGTAACTCAGATGCCAAAATGTCATCATATTCCCCTACCTCGACGACTGCCTTTTAAAAGGCTTAACACAGGATGAAACCGCCTCCATGATAAGTACGACCACATCCCTCCTCAATCGTCTAGGCCTTCTACTCAATGAAAACAAATCAACACTGCATCCAGTTCAAAATATAGAGTTCATTGGTGCACGTCTGGACTCAATCACAGCTCGAGCATACCTACCTCAACAACGTTTCATAACTATACAAGAAATTATAAGCGTAATGTTTACAACTCCTATCACTACAGCACTTACTTGTCTCCGACTAATGGGCCACATGGCTTCCACCACCTACGTAGTCCACCATGCTCGTCTGCATTTTCGATGCTTCCAACTCTGGATAGCAAGTGTGTACATACCGTCACGACACTCCCTCAACAAGACGGTGACTATTCCACCAAACGTTCTTGCATCCTTACGATGGTGGACGATACCGAACAACCTCCTGACAGGTGTTCCATTCCAACAGATCGAACCCACTATACAGATTACCACAGATACTTCCCTCCTTGGCTGGGGAGCACATATGAATGATCAAGGGGTTCAGGGAAGGTGGTCCCCATCCGAGGCACGACTACACATCAACCTCCTCGAACTGTGGGCAGTAAGGAATGCCTGCGCACACTTCACCTCCAACATTGCCAATCAGACGGTCCGCATCCTAATGGACAACATCTGCACAATGTTCTACATAAACAGGCAAGGCAGAGCCCGCTCCCGCTCCCTCTGTGCAGAAGCTATCCACCTGTGGAACTCATGCATCCGCAACCATGTCACCCTTATAGCATCCTACCTGCCCGGGGTGAACAACACCAGAGCAGATTCACTCAGCTGCAACTTCACCTCGGATCACGAGTGGGAGTTACACACGGAGGTTGCAAACTCAATCTTCAACCAGTGGGGATGGCCATCCATAGATCTCTTTGCGTCTACCCAGAACGCCAAATGCCCCCAGTTCTGCTCACGCGCAGGACTTGGCAAACATTCCCTGGGGGATGCCTTTCTAATCAAATGGACAGCCCCCCTACACTATGCCTTCCCCCCCCATACCGCTAATCCCAAAAACCTTATGCAAGATCTGCAGAGATGGAGCCCTAGTCATCCTGATAGCCCCGTCGTGGCCCCGCCAAACTTGGTACCCGTACCCGCACAGGCTAGCGGTTCACCCTCCTTACCTGCTACCACACCGTGTAGACCTGATATCTCAGAGCAATGGAATGATACTGCACCCACAGCTCCATACCCTACACCTTCAGGCTTGGCTGCTCTCTGGTTCTCGGAGATAGAAAATCACTGTTCCCAGCAAGTGAAGGACATCCTCCTCCACAGTAGGAGACAGTCCACTCGAAAAACTTACCTGCAAAAATGGACACGATTCTCTCACTGGTGCCAGCGAACCAAGGTAGAACCCCGTGTCGCCCCACTAAATACGATCTTGGACTACATTCTAGACCTTAAAGTGTCAGGACTGTCAATCTCTTCTTTAAGAGTCCATCTTTCTGCAATAACAGCGTTCCATACCTTCATTGATGGCTTCTCCATATTTGCCCATCCTATCACTAAAAGATTCCTTAAAGGGCTCCACAACGTATACCCCCCCCATGAGGCACCCCCCCCCAATGGGACCTGAATCTTGTTCTCCACCACCTCACCAGACCTCCTTTCGAGCCTCTGGCTACAGTACCACTCCCCTTTCTCTTTATGAAAGTCTGCTTCTTATTAGCTATCACGTCCGTCAGACGGGTGAGTGAAATTGGGGCATTAATGGCAGAACCCCCCTACACAGTTTTTACGAAGGATAGGGTCATACTTAGACCGCACCCAACATTCCTGCCAAAGGTCTGTACAGAATTCCATGTCAACGAACCGATCGTACTACCTTCTTTTTTTCCCAAAACCGCATGCATCACAGAAGGACGCCACTCTGCATACTCTGGACATTCGGAGGGCTCTCGCCTTCTTCCTGGAGAGAACAAAACCATTTCGTAAATCCGAAAGGCTTTTTATATCCATCGCTGAGCGTTCAAAAGGAACACCTCTATCATCACAAAGAATCTCAAAATGGATCTCGACATGCATAGTCAAGTGTCATACCTTGGGCAATAAGCCACTACAGTGCCCACCAAGAGCGCATTCCACTCGAGCCACGGCCGCTTCTACAGCCTTTTTGAACAATGTCCCCTTAAGGGATATTTACCGAGCAGCAACGTGGTCTTCGGACCACACCTTTGCCAGACATTATGCAATCCTACCACAACTTAGACATGACTCAGCAGTAGCTACAGCGGTGCTCTCTACCACCGCTAAACATTGACTCCGGCTCCCTCCAGCCATATATTGAATACTGCTTGGTAGTCACCTAGAGTGGAGCACCCACGGGGACACTACTCGAAGAAGAAAAGGGAGTTACTCACCTCGTGCAGTAACGAGTGTTCTTCGAGATGTGTGTCCCTGTGGGTGCTCCACGACCCTCCCTTCCTCCCGTCTGCATGGAGTCTAAATTACTCGGGCGGAGACGAGGAACTGAAAGGGAGGGGGTTGAGCCGTGCGCTGCAGAGGGCGGGAAGGGCTCAAGACGCCTTCTGAGCATGCGTGGCTCAACAGGGGGGAAACTGCTTTGCAAAGCTCCGATCTGCGGCTCAGGGTGACCCTTCACCTAGAGTGGAGCACCCACGGGGACAGACATCTCGAAGAACACTCGTTACTGCACGAGGTGAGTAACTCCCTTATTTTTAGTGCTGCTGTGGTCAGAGCACATATCAAGTGATGTTGGATGGGATTAAAAAGGTTGGAGTTTGGGCTTGTACTTAACTATGTGAGTGAAGATTTCCAGTGAAATGTAGAGTAATAATAAAGGAAAGATAACCTGCAGTTTGAAAACCCGCTAGTGACAGTTTTCCATTCCCTGGCTTATTTATGATAGCCACTGCATTTGTTCTGGAGAAAAATTAGAAAACAGGCAGTCTCTGGAAATTACATCATGTCCACAGCTTGAAAGATGTTTGCATTTCTATAATTTTTTTTTGTTCATTCTGCCTGAAAACAGTTTCTCACTAGAAGCTGCAAAATGTTGTTGTAGGTATGAACACTTCATGTTACGAAATCATTTTACTTTGTATCTGAGGGACCCTTAATTTTTCTTGGTTAACAGTTACTATAATATGTGTTATACAAGTGGAATCTCACAGCTTTCTGTGAAACATTCAGCTCTACATTAATGCTCTGAAGGACTTTAAAGAAACTATTAAAAATTAAAAGTATCCTACTGGGAGGGGTAAAAAAAAATCTTTTAGTAACTCATACACTTTTATTTTTTTTACAAGACTGTGGTAACACAGAATGCATTGGGATCTGCTTATTAAATGTTTCATTAATAACTGGATGTACACTGTATATAATAACCTAGCCTTCCACTGCAGTCTGCTTTGTTTTCCTTCATAGAGCTGATCAGACCAACATATGATGCTAGTGGCTTTAAATATTTTAATCTTGAATTGAATTGAATCTCTTTTTACTATTAACACTGTGTTTCATAGACTAAAAAATAAAATATTCAGATATTATGCAATTTTACTTCATTTTTTTGGGCAATCTTAAGTGTCAGACACCTACTGGCTGTGGTTGACTGTCCCATATAGCGGCACTTAGACCACTTACATAGAGAGATGAGAATGAGTGAGCTCTACAGCCTATGGTTGAGAGCCAATTGGCTTTGTAGCTCAAACTGTAGAGGCTTGTGCACTAAGCTCCAGAGGTCCCAGAGTTGGTTCTGCCTGTTAGCAGTTAAGGCAGCATGGAAGCAACCATTTGCGGTGCTTTTTTTGAAACACCAATTCCCTTACATTTACAACCAGGCCTCATGTATTTCTCAACAAGCTAAACCTAAATTTTACAGCAGAGATCCTGAATTCTGGCAGACTGATTATTCTATGTCCTCTTAATTCAAGTGAAAAACAATTTTATAATAATGAATAAAACTAGCAACACAATAGCTAGCAACATTTTTTTTGTTTACATTTAGGGTGCGTCTAGACTGGCAAGATTTTGCGCAAAAGAGGCCGCTTTTGTGCAAAAACTTGCCAGCTGTCTACACTGGCCGCTTGAATTTGTGCAAGAGCACTGATGTTCGAATGTAAGAATTAGTGCTTCTCGTGCAAATACTTTGATGCTCCCACTCAGGAATTAGCCCTCTTGTGCAAGAATACTTGTGCAAGAGGGCCAGTGTAGACAGACACCTTAATTTTTTGCACAAGAAAGCCCGATGGCTAAAATGGCCATTGGAGCTTTCTTGCGCAAATGTGCGTCTATACTGGACACGGATGCTTTTGCGCAAAAGCAGTTTTTGTGCAAAAGCATCCGTGCCAATCTAGACGCTCTTTTGCGGAAATAATTTTAATGGAAAACTTTTCAGTTAAAACTATTTCCGCAAAATCATGCCAGTCTAGACGCAGTCTTAAAGTTATATACAGTTAGATAAATTTCACTTGGAGATTCTCATGCATTAATAGAACTTCATGTTGCCAGTTCTTACAGCTTCTGATTTTAATGATTAATTGATAAATATCAATGAACCTCACCATTATTTTTTAACAAATTGGTCTTTTATCCAATAAAAAAACCAGAAATTGTTACATGTATCCAAAAGCTTGTCTATTCATAGCAGTAATGCAGACTACACGGGTATGATTTCTAAGGGGTACTAAAATGTTGTGCAGTGATTGATTTATGTACACCTGTCTAGTGTGCACTAAAGATTCCCTAATGTGCTTTAATATGGTGCTATTTGAAACAATACTGTATTGAAATTCACCAGGGAGCATTGAAAAGACATTACTCATTACAGTGTGGTATTATAGTAATAATGTATATTATTATAGTACTTATTACAGTATACAAAGAAAGCCCTGAATGTCCTTGATTTTTGGATAGCTACATAAAATTCATCCCCCTCCCCAAAATTAATACCCCTCCTCAAACCAGAAGCCCTAAAGTGCTTCAAGGAAATAGTAAAAATATAAATCTCTCTGTGTGTATGTATAGTACTTTTATCAACAAACCCATTTTGTAAAACACTGAGATCTGCTTTAAATACTCTTCCTTTTGTATTTTCAAAATGTTTTGTTTATTTTGTTAAAGTGTTTACAGACTTAAAATAATCTGCATTTTGAGCACACTTTGATCTTGTCACTTTAATTACCTTCTATTTACTTTACATTTACCTTAGAATTACTATTAGCACAATAAACACAAAAATACGGTTTTAAGGTGGATGGATTGCATGTCTACCTTGATCCATACCAATATGGAAATAATGGGAGAAGAAGTATTAAATGTTTCTCTAAATGCTCCATGAGATATTAGTTCTAACTATTTAACAGTTTATCTGAAAGGCTTAATTTCATGCTAAAATATTCAATTTCTTATGACGTACCTATCTAAATCCCAGCAGATACAAGTTTGGCAGAGAAATAAATGTCTGTCAGCCTGTATGGTCACTCAGATGCTGTTATAATGAGAGCTAAAGTGCTCTGTGTGGCATAAGGAAGTGTTTCATGCTGTGTTTAGTACTCTCTTTTTGTACTGTGCATCTGTTTGTCATTGCCACTTTTAGGGTATCCCAGGAGCCCCAACTGAGTTTAGGTCTCCATTGTGCAAGACACCAGCAAACAGTCCAAATAGTAAAAACACAAATAGTAAGAGACAGCCCATGTCTTACAAGAGTCCACTGTCTCAACAGACAAAGGAGGAGAAATATAGTTCAGGGAGGTGACTTGCCTAGTTTTACATGGCAGGTTAATGGGCAAGCTGGAAACAGAATTTAAATCTCCTGGCTTCGTCTAATGACTTAAGCTCTAGACCGTTCCTGTATAGTTTATGGTTATTTTCATGATAGCTGGATTTGTAGGGTGTGTGTGTGGGGGGGGGGGGGGGGGGGGGTTGGTGTTTTTGTTTTGTTTTGTTTTGTTTTTTTTAATTATTATTATGAAGATTCCAAACCAGAGTTTTAACATGATCATAATCCTTGTTCTGTTGATTAGTGGAATTTAGGGGGAGGAGGAGAAGGAGGAAATCATATGATTAGAGGAGGGTTTGGCCTGGAAACTGTTCCTTTTGATGGATTAAAAAACCTTTCAATTGCTCTCATGGCGGAAATGCTTAAGAACTATGTTGGCAGGTTTGAGATCATTGAGGGGATTTGTAATAGGGCACAATTTTAGGTTTCCATTTAAAATTCAGATCAGGAAGTAGAGGGAAAGCTGTTAAAATATGATGTTTTTTGTGACCTTTCAAGCTGTTGTCACAGTCCATATTTGTATATTAATTCTGCTAGTATTAATTCTAAGGTAAATGTAAAGAACATAGTACCCATGCTTTATGAGAAGTGGCTTATGGATATGAATGTGCTTAACTGAAAGATGCTTTATGCAGAAGAGGTAATGTAATATATTAGGGGAGGGGAACCTAAGACCTGGGCCGGATGTGGCCCCTGACTTTGCTGGATATGGAACCCAAGGCTCAGGGCCCCTCCCAGAATTGGAGAGACCACACTGGCACTCCAGACCCCTAACAACCCACTGTGAGGCTGAAGCACAAAAAATCAAGTAAGCTGGGCTCCTCTAGGCTCTGGTGTGTGAGGGGAATGTGGGGAGTGTTTTTGTCCTTCTTAGTCGAGGGCCACATCAGTGAAGGTTTGTGGGGTGTTTTGTTTTGCTTCTCACTTGTGTGCGGCCCCTGACTGAGTTTTGTGGGTCACCCCATTCCCGTAATATATCAATTTTACAGTTACAATCTGCTGAGTCTGTACATCCTATTTTTATGCATGTATCACCCTTGAATGTGAAGTTAGAAATATGAAGTGTGAGTCGTAATTCTAAATGTAGTAATGAGGTCTGTTACTGATGCTTAGGTACTTAATGACTCAGTACACAAACCAATGACCTGTGAATAATCTTGTTTGTCCTGTAATCCCAAACTGTGGGTTGGCCCTAGAAAGACATGTGACCATGCAGGTGGTATTAGAATTCATTTTGAACCTGTTGTTTTTTCATGGGAATGGGGGGGTGCCAAACAAAATATTCCTGCCAAGGGGGAAAGCCTAATTAATCAATGGGAGGCAATCCGCCTTTGTCTGCAGCTGGCTTTTGAAAGTGCCTAGTACACTCTGGAAAGGTTACAAAGAACTTTGAGGAAGTTGCAGATCCAAATCAGAGTGAAAGATCAACTTGGATTTGAAGCTTTTACCTGAAATAAGATCAGCTGTTTAGGGTAAAAATTGGCATGTGACAAGTTTCTTGGTGGATTAGAATTAGCTAAGATTATGGAAAAACTTAAACAACAAATAGTTGAGCTCATGATACCATCTACATGTTTTGTTAGTCTCCTAAGGTGCTGCAAGACTATTAGCTGTTTAAGTTTTTCCAGTTACAGACTAACTCGGCTACCCCTCTAAAGATTTTAAGCATTTTCTGTTTGTTTTAATTTAGTAATTTACTTCGATCTGACTGTTTACACTTGCAACCACTTAAATCCTACTTTTTCTACTTAATAAAACACTTTTGTTTATTATCAAACCCAGTGTAAATAATTGTGTCCTGGAGGAGGAGCAACCACTGTGTATATCTCTTATTCATTGATAAAGTGGGCAATCCTTATGAATTTTCCTTGTGCAAAACTTTTACACAGAGTGCAATGGATTTATTTGGGGCTTGGGTCCCATTTGGGGCTTGGTTTCATGATAGCTGAGGGTATGTCTACACTACCACCCTAGTTCGAACTAGGGTGGTTAATGTAGTCACTCGAAGTTGCAAATGAAGCCCGGGATTTAAATATCCCGGGCTTCGTTTGCATCTTGCCGGGCGCCACCATTTTTAAATCCCCGTTAGTGCGGACTCCGTGCCTGCGGCTACACGCGGCACGGAGTAGGTAGTTCGAATTAGCCTAATGCAGATGAGGATACCCGTGGATATCAAGTGAATAGCTATAGAAAGGGGTTTGGAAGGCAGGAGTGGTCTCTTGGCTAGGGCAGGAGATTGGGGTGCTGGGGTGGGGAGAGGGTTTTGGTTGGGGGTGCAGACTCGGGGATGGGGATGTGGGGTTTAGAGTGTAGGAGAGCGCACTGGGCTGGAGCAGAGGATGGAAGTGCACAGGGCAGGGAAGGTAGGCAACAGACTAGTGTGTCCTTTGGCAATCAACTACATGCCTTGGTTCCCTATCTATAAAAGGATAACCCATATCAGTCAAGGATATAAGGCTGATGCTATGTCTATACTAAACAGAAAATTGATGCTGCAAAGGTCGATCTTCTGGCATTTGATTTAGCAGGTCTAGTAAGAACCTGTTAAATCGAACATTGAGTGTGTCCCCACTGTGGGGATGCCGGAGAAATTTGGCTTACGGTACATCGACTCCAGCTGCATTATTGACGTAGCTGGAGTTGTGTATCTTAAGCAGCCTTCTGGTTTAGTATAATCCTGTCCTAATTCCATTCAGTGGTCATGATCCTGACGCTGATGCTGACCCTGACCCTGACCCTAGCATCCCAGCTCCCTGCTAGGGATGTTAGACACTACAGTAATGAGGGCCATTCCTAGATAAATGGTATAGTTTGTAGCTGCTGTTAAGAAGGGAAGGAATGAACAATTTATAAAATTCTAGGGATTCCTCCTCTTAGAAAAAGCTTAGGGAATACCTGACGCTTTGGAGCAATCTGGTCCATTTGAAAGGCTCTTCGGAGTTCTTTTATGAATCTTGGGGATAAGTCATCTCTGACAGGGACAATTTAACAGAAGGTGATTAGCGTTGGAAACTTGAAAATCATCCCATCCTTGCACTGAATGCTGTGGCAAATTTTAGAAAGAGGTACTCAAGAATCCCAAGAGGCCCCTCTAATGAACTACTGCAATATAAAAGAGCAATGCCAATCCATGTTTGTAAAACTGTATTTTACATCCCTTTGTCTGCTGCAACTCTAAAACTTATTGTGAAATCTGATTCAGCACCCTGTGAGTAGAATATATGCTAATAATTGCTGATTTCTCTTAGCCAGATAAAGACACTGAGTCTTTAAATCTTGTTGTCTTTTAATTCTATATTTCAGTCGCATAGAAACCATGAATTTGTAGGCTTTTTGCTTTATTCTAGAAATAAATCAACAACCTTTGAAACAAGCCTGATTGTCTAGTTTCAGTCTGATAGTAATTGAGTGAAGGTAGAGCAAGACTTGGTGCTTGTCTATTCAGTGGTGTAATGTGCTGTATAATATGATTTCTGAGGCACATGAATGTGTTGTGTATCAGTTGGTCCATGTACACCTTGCTGGTGTACACTAAAGGTTCTCTAGTGTGCTTTAAAGTAGTACTGTTTCATCTAGCACTGTGTTAGAGTGCACTAGCAGAGTCTACATGGAGTAATGAATGCACAACATGTTAGTGTACACCAAAAATCACATCCTGTGCAGCACATTACCCTATTGTGTAGACGTGCCCTTAGGCTAATGTGTCAAATTAATCCCTCGTGTAAATAGGAGTTCTCAGGTGAAGTCATGGACAAAATTACACAAGTAGTGATGAATTTGTCCCAGTACATTTTGAGCAGGGATGTAGCTGAGCAGTAGCTGAAATCAAGCCTACATTTGTTTACATGTATAACTAGATAAATCTATTTTATAGCACGTATCTTCTACCATATCTTTGTCAACAAAGTTAGATAATAAGGCTGCCATTGTTAATGACTGTAGACAGATAAAATAATTGTCATTAGAAACTGACAACTGGACTTGGTGTTTCCAGGCTGGAGGGCCACAAAGATAATCAGTGGGAAAGTAATAACATTTTCATTTAGATGACTCATTTATCACTTGCAAGAATATTTATACATTAGGAATCCGTGAAGAACTCACTTATAAAAGCACATTGTGTCTTTGAAACCAAATTTGACAGTGATTCATTATTATAGTCTATGGAGGAAATTATATAACATGAGTATATTCATATGTAGAAATCTGTTTTTCAATTTGTCATGTACCATTGGCGCCCCTAGAGAACTGTGAATTTGTGGAATTTGTCAGGATCCCCAATTGAAGATTACAGCTGTTACTGCCTAGCAGTGCTCACTCAGAGATGTATGAACGAGTAGTCCTGTGGTACCTTAGAGACTAACCTAAATATATATAGTATCAGGAGCTTTAGTGGGCAAACCCCCCTTCTTCTGATGATCTGCTTGAGTGGATTCTGTCACAGTTGCAGGGAAATGGCACTTGTATCTCTTCACCGTGGTCTGCTCCAAGAGTGCTCGTTCAGGTCTTATGTTTCCATTCATCATCTGTCTTTGGGCAGGGTCCCTTGTCTTGCTGCCATCCAACCAGGGGTTTTAAGCATGCACAGCTCCCTGCTAGGGATGTTAGGAATTAGTTAATTAACTAATTGAGTAGTCATGGAATTGATAAAGGGGGCACCGCTCCTGCTGTGGTTCTGCATTTTAACAGCAGTCCCAGACTGGTGGGACCAAAAAAAAAGAAATGAGGCTTAACCAATAAAGGAACGGCATAAACTGGGGAGGCAAGGGGGCATTCTCGGCTCCCCAGACCTCCATCGCCAGCCCTGTCCATTTCCCCTTTGCCTTGCAAGCTCTACAGGGTGACACACACACTGGTAAAAATCCCTGTTGAGAGCATCAGGCAGAGAGAAGAAAGGTTCAAGCTCTTCGGGGCTGGGACAGGTTCTCCCCCTCACCTGCCTCTCTCTACCTTCTTTGCCACCCTGCGCCCTTCCCTCCCTGTGCCTCTCCTGGTGAGTACAAACCCAGCATCCCCAATCCCCGCCTTACATAGTGATATGTCCAGGAAGCCAGTTTTCCTAATGGCCAGCGCTGATTGATGCGTTGCTTTTCCTGAGGGCTATGAAAAGTTTATTGCCAGTGGTTACAGGTTACCGCACAGACCTTTCTAATCAAATGCCTTCATTTTTAAGGTTAAAAGAGTTACAATTAAAAATGCAATCAAACCAATAAACCCGTTTCAGCATGCACTAAACATACCATCAGTAACCCATCAGTCTAAGGCCAAAGACTTCCCAACCCTTCTGCAACTGGGGTAATCGCCTCCTATTGCTTTAGCTCCTGTAGGAGCTGTGGTAACTTTCCCCAAAATAGAGCACAATCATATGTACTCACATGGGGTTGCAATATCCTAGAGAACAGTGAATCTGTAGAATTCATAAGGACCCAAAATTGAAGGTTACAATGAGCAATGCACAGTTTTAATCAGTGTTGTTCTTAGCGGCATGTGGGGCCTGAAACAACCCCCTCCTCTGCTGTGCCCTAAGCCCTGCAACACCTGTTCCTGCCCCTGCATGACCCCTGCCCTGCCTCTGCTACATGTTGTTCTGCTTTTCCCTGCTGCTGCTGGTGAGTGTTGGGGGCCCTGACTCCTGCTGTGGGCACCAGGCCCTCTGTTTATTTCCCAGGCTGCCCAGAGACTATGCCCCTTGCCTTTGCTACCCACTGCATTTGGGGGGGAGGGTCATGACCCCCCCGACCTCTTCTCACACATTGCCTCTGTCTAGTTTCACTCACACACTTGTTGGGTGTTTAGTACACTGAATAAGATACACCATCTGTTGTGATGTGCGTGTGTCTGACACATGGATCGTGAAAGACACATTGTGGAGAGTGTAAATCATTTGTAGCATTTAGGGATGTAGAATCTTGTTTAATAAGTTTAACCAGTTAAGCAATTAAACACACCAACTGGGCTGGAGCACCCCCCATCCCACCATGGTTGGGGCCTGCTCTGGCTGAGCTAGAGCACACCCTGTGCGGGGTAGGGGGAGGCTAATCCAGCCTTCATTGGTTACTCCCTAGAGTAGTGGAGACACATTTGCAGGTTTTGTTTCTGGCAGGGTCTGGTGTCACTGAACTCAGCGTGATTCAATGTGATCCTGCTGACCACAGAAGGCAATCTTCTTGTTACTCCAGATGACTCTCTTACTCAGTTTCTCTCAGTTCTGTGCTGTCCTGAAGCTTAATAAGTTCAAGTTCTTTGTGCCGTGGCAGCTCTAGAATCAGTCTGCTGATATGTTACAACTAGGGTTGTCAATGTGTAGTTGACTATACGATTAACCTAAAAGCCTTGGTTTATCAGTTAATCTTGTCAACTATACACATTCCCTCCACCTTGCTGCCTCTGTATCAGAGGCAGTGGGGGGGAAGGGGGGCGGGTATGGGAATGGGAGCTGGTGGCCCATGAGGAGCTGGCTTTAAGCAAGCTCTCTACTAACATTGGGTCTGCCTCCCCCCTCTCCCCCCCACACACCCTCACTCTATCAGAAGCAGCAGTGCAGACGCTGCGTGGGGCAGGCTGGACCCGATACAATTGGGAAGCTGGCTCTGCAGACCCACCATCCCGCCCCCTTCCCTCTCCGTTGCTTCCTACAGAGGCAGCGAGGAGGTGCAGGGGGAGCTGGCTTAAAAGCCCCCTACTGCAGCTGTCTCTCTCACCCCTCTGCTGATGAAATAGTTACCAGTCTGTTGCTTGGCCCAATCTTTTCACCAGATAGGTTGGGTGCGAGGAAGGAGCCAGGTTCTTCTCAGTCCAGACTGATGATTCAATTGGCAGAACAGGAACCCAAAGAACCATACAAGATACCCCATCCTTTATAGGATTTTCCTTCCATGCAAGTCTGCATTTTTCTTTGTCAGACCTTAATCAGTCATTCAGCGTCACAATCAATCTTCCTATGACATACACTTATCGGGAAGAAGTTGTTCTCACAGTCATCTGATATCCATATGCTGACAACCCCTTAGGGGTGTTGTCTTTCTGGCAAAAGTTATTACCGGTTCCCTATCAAGGGGTGCTTGCCACTAACTTCAGGGTTCATCAGTCTGCCCCGGTAGTCTGCGACTTCAGTGTACCTTCACACTTACCTCTCCTAAAACTCTTTCTCCTTCACAAAACAATACATTTACAGAATTGCAGCATGGAACAAAGGGGTACTTCTAGTTACTTTTAACAAAGTTACAAAGTCTTTTAATATTAAACTTTTCTATTTGTTACAAGGCCTTGCCTAATATTAACATCACAATGTATTACAACATTTCATCTCTTCACTTCAATATGCTAACATCAAACAGAGCTGGAGCTAAGTTATCAAAGCTGCCTGGCCTGTCTGAGGCCTACAGCTTATACTGAAGTTCAATCCAAGCCTTTTGCTATAACTTACATTCATTATAACTAACTGACTTATTACTTATTACCAGGCTAAAGGTCCAAGTTCACCGCAGACTGGGGCTGCTCTGGTATCCAGTCTGAGTGGGGAGCCAGTTTGTGAGGGGAGCTGGTTTTAAAACGGGCTTTCCTGGTGGAGTGGTTCCCGCCTGCCACCTTGAACTGTTGCCTCTGGTAGAGAGGCAGCAGCAGCGCAGGGTGTCATGGGGCTCCCCGGGAGCAGGGCCAGGAATGCACTGGCTGCCAGACCCACTCCCAGGGACTATTGAATAGATGTGTAACCCTTAGGATGTCATGTGGTTACGTTACTATTCAATTACACTATTCAATTACAAGGGGGATCCAGTAGATATAGTATACTTGGATTTTCAGAAAGCCTTTGACAAGGTCCCTCACCAAAGGCTCTTGTGTAAATTACATGGCCATGGGATAAGAGGGAAGGTCCTTTCTTAGATTGAGAACTGGTTAAAAGACAGGAAACAAAGGGTAGGAATAAATGGTAAATTTTCAGATTGGAGAGGGGTAACTAGTGGTGTACCCCATGGGTCAGTCCTGGGACCAATCCTTTTCAACTTATTCATAAATGATCTGGAGAAAGGGATAAGCAGTGACGTAGTAAAGTTTGCAGATGATACCAAACTGTTTAGGATAGTCAAGACAGAAGCAGACTATGAGGGACTCCAAGAAGATCTCACCAAACTGAGTGATTGGGCAACAAAATGGCCAATGAAATTTAATGTGGATAAGTGTAAAGTAATGCACATCGGGAAAAATAACCCCAACTATACGTACAGTATGATGGGGGCTAATTTGGCTACGACAAATCAGGAAAGAGATCTTGGAGTTATCGTGGACAGTTCTCTGAAAACTTCCACACAGTGTGTAGCGGAGGTCAAACAGGCAAATAGGATGCTAGGAATTATTAGGAAAGGGATAGAAAATAGGACCCAGAATATCTTACTGCCCCTGTATATAACTATGGTACGCCCACATCTTGAATACTGTGTACAGATGTGGTCTCACCTCAAAAAAGATATTTTGGCCTTGGAAAGGGTTCAGAAAAGGGCACCTAAAATGATTAGGGGTTTGGAACGGGTCCCATATGAGGAGAGGTTAAAGCGACTGGGACTTTTCAGTTTAGCAAAGAGGAGACTGAGGGGGGATATGATAGAGGTCTATAAAATCATGAGTGGTGTCGAGAGGGCTGATAAAGAAAAGTTATTTATTAGTTCCCATAATAGAAGAACTAGAGGACACCAAATGAAATTAATAGGTAGCAGGTTTAAAACTAATAAAAGAAAGTTCTTCTTCACACAGCGTGTAGTCAACCTGTGGAACTCCTTGCCAGAGGAGGCTGTGAAGGCTAGGACTATAATAGAGTTTAAAGAGAAGCTGGATAAATTCATGGCGGTTAGGTCCATAAAAGGCTATTAGCCACGGGATTAAATGGTGTCCTTGGCCTCTGTTTGTCAGAGGCTGGAGAGGGATGGCAGGAGACAAATCTCTTGATCATTGTCTTTGGTCCACCCTCTCTGGGGCACCTGGTGCTGGCCACTGTCGGTAGATAGGATACTGGGCTAGATGGACCTTTGGTCTGACCCAGTACGGCCGTTCTTATGTTCTTACACATGATCTAACATCCTTATTTAAGAACAGAATTTATTAACCATAGGCACTATGTCTACACTACTAAGTTAGGTTAACCCAGCTACATTGTTCAGGGATGTAAAAAAATTTCTGCATTTCACTTGAGAGAAGGCTTCATTATATTTGTTTAGTGAACACTGCCTCCACATTCCTTTTTTACCTCAGTAGGTTGGGGTGTAAAGATTAATTTGTGTAATGCTTTGCAATTCTTGGGTGAAATGTGCTGTTAACGTGCATATTGCTTTAAAATCTGTGGCACATCTGTGGCTGGCTGACTGTTTAGATACTAAATGATTGACATCCTATTTAGTAAGCTGTGTAGAGTCCTAGCAACTGTGGTGAAGGTCAGTCCCTTAATGGTGAGAGGCAAAGGGCAGAGTTGATACATGTTTTAAAAATTATCACGTTTAAAAGTTCAATGCAGAAAGGAGGCAGGTCTTCAGTGCCATTTTCAAATCGTGTCAGAAATGCATAGAATGCAAATATTCCCCTTCCTAATCCATCACTGGTGGAGCATTTATGAAAGGTGCAGTAGTGTATATGCATAGACTGGGCCTATTGAGCAATGTGGTGTATGTGTATAGACTAGGCCCGTTGAGCAATGATCTGTGGGAATTCAGTCCGCTAGCTGTAATCCTTTTAATAGCTGTAATATACTGAGGCAGTTAAGGATTAGTCAAATCCAGGGCTTAAATTCTTAGAGTATTTCCTCGACCTCCCAAACCCCCCTCCCATGCTACAAAAACTCCAGGAGGTTTGAAAATATTTACTTGGAGTTCTGCTCTGGGCAGCTCAAGCTGAATTTAAGTCACAGGTCAAGACTGACTTTCACCCCTTGTGGCCCTAAAGGGGCAAAAATGAAATAGTAAGATTATTTCAAATAAATCATTCATGCTCAGCTTTGAATTAAAATGGAACAATCAGAGAAATGCTCTGATAAGATAGAATGCTAGCATTTTAAAAAGTGCCATCAACCACTCTTGACACGAAATGTGTACTACTCATTTAAGTAATCAGGAGAGATGAGGTTGGAGAACAGAGTTGGATCACTGAAGCATTACGGAAAACACAGATTTATTACAGGTCTATGCTAGCTGGCTTTTTAAATAGTTGGCTTTTTTTTTCATCTGGCACTCTGGTGTGTCACTTTGGACGTGCAGTTTGGCACGTCCTGTGATGTGAACTGGCAGCATTTTCTTTTTAGGACATTTACTTTTTAAACAGTGTTGTATGGGTACTGGGTTCTTTTTTCTCTGCTAAACACCCGTGTAGTCCACCAAATCAAAACATCTGATTAAATAATTAAGTAGCTTATAATGAACTGCTGTATTTCATATTAGTATCCTACTACTGATGACCCATTACTTCTTTGCTCATGTTTGATTTATAGTAAATGCATGAGTGGTGTGCTGTGAGATGTTGATTCATGCAGGAAGCAAATGAGGACTCTGTGGTGTGCTGTGTGTGTGTGTGTGTGTGTGTGTGTGTGTGTGTGTGAGAGAGAGAGAGAGAGAGAGAGAGAGAGAGAGAGAGAGAGAGCGAGAGAGAGAGACTTAAGATTTTTTGGTTATTGTACGTGCTGGTTGTACATTGTATATGTTGGTCATGTATTATATAATGCTGGGAGGCTTGTGGTGAGTTAAATAGGTATCTAGTTTTTTGTGTGTGTGTGTTTTGTGCAGGTGAGGAATTAGGCATGGGTGTGTTGATCTCTGTAGAGAAGGGGTTCTTGTTTTTTCGTGTTATCTGGGGTTATGCTGAGAGATTTATGCAGGGGGTGACTGATGAGGATGTGCTGCCAAGAGAAGTTCTCTGTGTTTATGATTATTGCGTGTGCTGACTGAATGCCCGAGGTTGCGTTTTCAAGAACTGTGGCAGTTGTGCAAAGACAGACATAGTTTCTATGGTCTTCATACAATTGATGAAAGTGTTGTATGTAAATTAGCTTTAGAATATGAGTAATGGTTGGCTGAGTTATCACTGATTTCACAATGGTCTAGGTCTCTTCCCATGACATAGGTGTGCATTACTGAAACTACATTGCATGGGTATAATTCACAATAAAATGGCTTAAAAACCTAAACACTGGATCGTAACAGTCCACGAAACTCAGTGATGATTCTGCAAGATGATATTCTGAATAAAGAGAGCTTTCAATGATGCTAGTAGCTATTTCATTTATTTCACAGATTCAGACCGGTTAGACTTCAGGGTGAAACACAAAGTGACGTTACTAAAAATTTCTTATTTAGATTACTTGTTGCTCATGGCTCAGTAGTATTCCTGACTTTGCAGACTTGGATGTTTAAAAATAAGAGTAGTGATAGAGATGTAGCCGTGTTAGTCTGGTGTAGCTGAAACAAAATACAGGACTATGTAGCACTTTAAAGACTAACAAGATGGTTTATTAGATGATGAGCTTTCGTGGGCCAGACCCACTTCCTCAGATCAAATAATGGAAGAAAATAGTCACAACCATATATACCAAAGGATACAATTTAAAAAAAATGAACACACATGAAAAGGACAAATCACATTACAGAACAGAAGGGGGACGTGGGGGGGGGGGGGGGGAAGGAAGGCGAATGCCAGTGAGTTAATGATATTAGAGGTGGGGAAGGGGAAATGTCTGTGAGTAAATAGTATTAGAGGTGATAATTAGGGAAGCTATCTTTGTAATGTGTAAGATAGCTGGGGTCTTTGTTAAGACTACCCACCTGGAGAAATAAAAAAGCAAATTGAAAGAGCCAAACGAATACCTAGAAACCATCTACTACAAGACAGACCCAAGAAAACCAACAATAGAACACCACTTGTCATCACCTACAGCTCCCAACTTATACCTGTCCAACACATTATCAATAGATTACAGCCTATACTGGAACAGGACACTAAACTCCAAGAAGCTCTGGGAGACAGACCCATAGTCTCCTATAGACAACCACCTAACCTCAAGATGATTCTTACCAACAACCACAGGACATACCACACTAATACCAACCCTGGTACTTTCCCTTGCAACAAACCCCGCTGCCAGCTTTGTCCAAATATTCACTCTGCTGACACCATTATTGCGCCTAACCAAGTGAGTTACAAGATCAAGAATACATATTCCTGCGCCTCCAGAAATATAATCTATGCTATCATGTGCCGAAAGTGTCCGTCTGCTATGTACATTGGACAAACGTCTCAGATCCTTCGCCAAAGAATCAATGCCCACAAAACAGACATTAGACAGGATCACAAAGAAAAAACAGTTGCTTGTCATTTCAACCAGAAAGGACACAGTCTCAATGACCTGCTAACCTGCATCCTACTTCAGAAGACATTCAAATCTGCACTTGAAAGGGAATCCTCTGAACTGGCATTCATGCTAAAATTCGACACTCTCCGCACTGGACTTAACAAAGACCCCAGCTATCTTACCCATTACAAAGATAGCTTCCCCAATTATCACCTCTAATACTATTTACTCACAGACATTTCCCCTTCCCCACCTCTAATATCATTAACTCACTGGCATTCACCTTCCTTTCCCCCCCTCCCCACATCCCCCTTCTGTTCTGTAATGTGATTTGTCCTTTTCATGTGTGTTCATTTTTTTAAATTGTATCCTTTGATATATATGATTGTGACTATTTTCTTCCATTATTTGATCTGAGGAAGTGGGTCTGGCCCACGAAAGCTCATCATCTAATAAACCATCTTGTTAGTCTTTAAAGTGCTACATAGTCCTGTATTTTGTTTTAAAAATAAGAGTGACCTTGTGGGATTCACAGTATCTATCATTTTTCAAAAGAACATCTTGAAGATTCCAAGTTATGTTAAGGAACACACTCAAAATAAGCAATCCAGTTATAGTCCAGACGATGCAAGAAGTTATTGGAATGTCAAATTGTTAAATACCCAGCTGTTGCATCCTCTTTTTTCTCTTTGGTACAGTGCTATTTGCCACAATACAAAGCAGAATATCTTTTAGTTGGCAGAGACATTTTAGCTTAAATGATTTATTTAGATACTGGCCGACATTCAAGATCTAGATTGCACCCTGCTCATGACTCTACATTATATATACAGGCAGTCCCCGGGTTACGTACAAGATAGGGACTGTAGGTTTGTTCTTAAGTTGAATCTGTATGTAAGTCGGAACTGACGTCCAGATTCAGCCGCTGCTGAAACTGACCACCAGTTCTGACTTACATACAGATTCAACTTAAGAACCCCAGGCGTCCCCAAGTCAGCTGCTGCTGAAACTGATCAGCAGCTGATTCCAGGAAGCCCGGGGCAGAGCAACTCTGCCTCTGGCTTCCTGTAGTCAGCGTTGGTCAGTTTCAGCAGAAGCTGACTTGGGGACGCCTGGGGCAGAGCAGCTGGGGTGCTGCTGGGTTGCTCCAGTAGCGCCGCTCCTCGGTGCTACTGGACCAACCCAGCAGCACCCCATCTGCTCTGCCCCAGGAGTCCTGATTCAGCCGCTGCTGAAACTGACCAGCAGCTGCTGAATCAGGACTTGGGGCAGAGCTGCTGGGGTGCTGCCGGGTTGGTCCAGTAGTGCCCAGAGCGGCGATGCAGGACCAATCGGCAGCGCCCCAGCTGCTCTGCCCCAGGGTCCAAAACAAAAGCCTGGTCTGCTGGGGGTGGGGGGGCACACTAGCTGCGCCTCCCCCCCCCAGCAGACCAGGGACACGGGGAGCAGAGCCGCAGCGGTAGCGGGGTGCCGCGCCTCTGAGGCTTTGCTCTGGCAAAGTCTGAGGCGCAGGAACCCGCCGCGGCGGTTCCCCGCGCTTCTGAGGCTTTGCCAGAGCAGATCACAGGCAGACCACAGGCACCGGGACTGAAGCGGCAGCTGCGGCGGGTTCCCGCGCTTCTGAGGCTTTGCTCTGGCAAAGCCTCAGAAGCGCGGGAACCCGCCCGGTGCCCCTGGTCTGCTGGAGACGGTCTCCAGCAGACTAGGGGCACCGGAGCAGCTTACGAACGGGGCTTTCTCGCCCCGGAGCTCGCAGGTAGCAATCCGCCACCTCGACCTCCGGGGCGAGAAAGCCCCGTTCGTAAGTGCGGATCTGACGTAAGTCGGATCTGCGTAAGTCAGGGACTGCCTGTATTTGTGGGTGGGTCCTGCATTGCTTTTACCAGGGATATAAATTCATACACGTGGGTGAAAAGGAGGTTTGTGGTTAAGATAATAACAAGGGATACTAGAGATCGGGATAAAATTTCTGCTATCCCACAGATACTGTGTGATGTGGGGTAGGTAATTTAATCTCTGACTCAGTTTCCTTTGTGTACAATGCAGATAACAGTTCTTCCCAATCTCACTGGGGATATTGGTGCATTTAGAGCAGATCCTGTCCAGAAGAGAAGACTTGAGGTGAAAGCATTCAAATGACTGTGGACAACTTACAGCAGTGGTCTGCAACCTTTTTAAGCACACGATCACTTTTTGAATTTAAGTCCAATCCAGAATCTACCTCAAATCCAAATACCCTTGCCCCGCCTCCTTTGTGCTCCATCTCTGAGGTCCTGTCCCTGCTCACTCTATCCTACTTCCCTCCCTTTCACCAGGCAGGGGCAGAGGGTTGGGACACAGGCTCTGGTCTTGGGCTAAGGGATTTGGAGTATGAGAGGTGCTCTGAGCTAAGCCTGGGGCAGGGGTTTGGGATGCAGGTGGGGGTTTAGGGTGCAGGTTATGTAAAGGAGTTTGGGTCCAAGGGGCTCAGGGGTAGGGCATGGGCTTGGGATGTAAAAGGGGGTTCATGACTGGGGCAGGGGTTCGGAGCTGTCTCCAGCTGGACACTGCTTACCTCAGGTGGCTCCTGGGGGGTGGTGCAGTGGGGATAAGGCAGGCTCACCCCTACCCTTGCCCTGCCCACTCTCAAAAGCAGCCAGTAAACTCCCCCCGTCCCAAGCCCAGTTGTAATTCCCCTTCCATTCTGTGGAGATAGACTACAAGGTGGGGGGGGGGGCACCCTGACATCAGCAACCCCTCCTCTGCCTTCCCTGTTCTGCACCACAAGCAGGAGGCTCCCAGAGAGAGGCAGCTCCAAGGCAAAGGGCAGGAGGCGCGCAGCAGTATGGGGAAGGGCAGCTGAAGTACTGGCACTTGATCACCTCTTGGCCAAACCAGTCAGGATCACCTGTCAGTGGCTTCAAGATCTACTAGTAGATCCCAATCTACTGGTTGGTGACCGATGACTTAGAGGGTGCAGAAGATATTTGGATTTCTTAAAATGATTTATTTCAAAGTATTTGTCAACTACTGTTGACTATACCAAAGGACTTTAAAGCAGCGAATCAAGAGTAGGAAATAAGTGAAGAGGAATATCTAATAAAATGTAACTTTTAGAAGGATGCAATTATAGCTCTCTGAGACAAAGTGCTATTATCAGTTTGAATCTGACAGGTGACTGGCAGCTAAAATTATGATGACAGGAAATCTGTTTGACATAATGGATGGGATGTGAAAGTGCTCAGAAGGTTAAAGGAGGAGAGGAACTGGTTTGGGAAATTTCCTAATTAAAGATTTAAGAAAGTTTGAAAGGTACATTAAGTGACCGTTAAATACTGAGAAGAAGGAATACTGCACCATTCCTTGCATAAAGGCTGAGAGGAAGTTAGAAATAGGTCACACTGTCCAGACAAAGCACATGAGTCTCATTTGTTCTGCAACTCTGGGTGCCTTCCAATGTGTTGTACTGTAGCTCCCAGCCTGAGATGCTCACAGTCTGCAAGAAGCTTGCAGAGTACCCTCAGAAAGTATGTCTGCACAGCAAAGAGAAACGCCATGGTTGGCCTCTGCCTGCTGATGCAGGCTCATGGGACCAAGTTGTGGGGTGTTCCATTCCTGAGCAGACTTCTGGATTAGGGCTGAAGCCTGAGCTTTGGGATCCTCCCACCTTGCAGGGTCCTAGAGCTTGGCTGCAGCCTAAGCCCGGAAGCCCGCACAGCAATGGAACAGCCCTGCAGCTCAAGCCCTGTCTGCATGGTGTGCAGAAATGAACATGGCCCCAGCTGCTTTGAGTGGCAGGCAGGGAGCCTGCCCAAAGGTCCTAAGGTGGTAATCCTGTCCTGGCCAGAGCTTGCACATGATACCCCATGCTCTCTCTGCTCCAGGTCACAAACCAAAACCTTTGTACCCCTGCTTCTGCACCTGTACCCCCTCTCAGATGTTGAACCTCGATCCCCTGCCCTAGGTCACAATCCCTTTCCAGACCCTGTATCCCATCCTACACCATTTCTCCAGGTGTGAATCCCCTCCTGCCGCTCGCAGTCCTTCTGCCCCCAGTCTCCTAACCTGAGTTGCTTTCCGCACCCAACCTTCATCCCAGACTGCACATCTCTTCCATCAATAGCATGAAAGAGTATGGCTCTTGATCTCTTACCATATTCTTTGAGTGGTCCCCCATCAACAATTATTGCCCACCCCCCTCTAGCTGTACAACTAGGAAAAGCAGAAGTTTGAATTGAGGTTATTACTATTAGACACTTTTCTAGTGGTGTGCACAAGTGTGAAAAGGTAACTCAATTGAGCATTATGAATAACTAAATTTGACTGACTAATTCTGACAAAGACATCAAACATTTTGGACAATATGGATAATGTTAGTTTTATGAAGCCCATGCTGCTAGCTAAAATAAGAGGCTCTCCCACTCCATGATTATACAGCATGTATTTCAAATTTATAAATATCTATGTATCTTGCAGAACATGTCTAATTCATCTTCTAGTCATGGTGGGTTGCCATGAGATTTCCACTGAATCATAGGGAGTACATTTGGAAGGAGCTATTTTCAAACTTATTTTTCTTAAAGATAGCATGCTTTGCTTTGACCCTCAGATTTAATGTAAGTGTAATGGGGGGGGGGGGGCATATGTTTCACTGCAAAATTGGAGCCAATCTGTGTAAAATGGATTGAAGGCGTGCAGAGGGATAAGTCAGCTGCACTGTACAGCTTTCTCCTACCTTGTAACTATCAGTATCTCTTTCACACCAACATGTATGCCGGTATTTAGGGGCACGACCAGGTGGAGGTAGCAGTCATCTGGGAATGTGGTGGAGTGTGTCTGGGAACTGTATTTCTGAAGCCAATAAACCTTGGTATTTTTTGCTGCTGTAAGCAAATAATAGATGATACACCCCCTCCCCCACTTTACAGGTACTATCTCCAAGCCCTATGTGAAGGTGGAGTGTCATTGGAGCTTCATTTTAGAGAGCAGCACAATGATGTTCAGAGAAACTAAATTATTTGTGCAAAATCCACAAATCAGTGAGAGTGCTAAGAAGAAAACTTAGACTTGATTACTCCCCCGCCTTTGCAAGCTCCATTCGCAAGATCATTGGAGACAGTGGTGTGAACCAGTCAGCCAGGCCATTGCAATTTCTGTTCTACCAATGAGTGGACTATGAGGGAAAAGAGGGCAGGAAGAGGAAAAAAGTTCTGTGAAGTCTGTGGTGAAATAGAGAATGTAAATTTCTAGTCTGGTACAACTAAAATTAACATTAAAAATAAAGTTTAATATAAAACCAAGGCTTTAGAAATGAACACAGCAGCTCTGAAATACTGAAAGTTGGTGTCTGAGAGGCTCATGTTACTTCTGTTGGATTTCTGAAGTGTTGCATGGGGAGCCATAGACTGTTGCAAGGATTCCAACAGGAATGCCATGTGGATAAGTAAAAGAGAGAGATGTGTAAGGACAGTTCATTTGGACAAAAGGTACTAGTTTCTAGATACTTACTCTTTCAGGTCCTTTACATGTGCAGTTAATTTGCTACTATACTGAGACTTTATTTCTGGGCAATAAGATATTTCCCAAGTTCCTGACTTGTCACTGACAAGCAATTGTGGAAAATGCATTAGTAACAGGCTCTGGAAATCCATAGACTGATGTCAAGGATGAAAAGTTCTTGGCTTCACACAGTGAATGTACAACCTTCCTTTGCAAAGGAGTGAAAAATGAGGAGAGAAGTGGATATAATTTTCATTCGTCCCACTCCAGTTCTGCTCTCCTTGTGAGTTCAATATACGTTGAAGTGACTCTTCTCTAGATGTTATTACATGGTTACATACAGATATATCATTTGGTTAGTTAAAACTATCTTGTAAGCAGCACATGTCTACCTACATCCAGCCATTGTAGTAGGTAAACATTGGATCACTCTAATTATTTTATCTATCCTTAAACAAAAATCAGTTTTAATAGACGCGCTGTTCAGTATGATAAAACCAAAGATCACACCTCTTACCACATTATTGTGGTGATTTTTATCTGAATTATCCAATTCTTCCCTTCAGTAAATGAAAGCTACGCTGGGATTCACTTTTGTTGTTGTTCATGGCTGATTGCTTCTAATTTTTAGCTTTGCCTTTGTAAATGCTTCCTGATGTCCTGTAGGATTAAAACTATAACTCTGTTCAATGTTTGTCTCTCTTTCTTGGTAGGATGATGAAGTGGTTCTGCAGTGCACTGCAACTATTCACAAGGAACAACAGAAACTGTGTCTTGCTGCAGAAGGATTTGGCAACAGGCTCTGTTTTTTGGAATCCACTTCAAATTCTAAGGTATAACAAGCTGTCTGAATGTAGCACTATTTGTAATGTCATTAACAAAGCAGAAGACTTCTTGTTGGTACAACATTGCTTGCTGTGACATACAGTAAACAAGTTACCCAAAGGCATGGGCAAGTCAAATAAATCCCCAAATATATCACGAAGGATTTAATCCCTCATGACAGTTGCAGGCTGGATTAATTTGCAATATACTCTTGGGGTTACCCTTGAAGCTCAGCTGGCAGAGAACGCGCATCTCAGGACTTTGCTCCTTCCTGCAGTTCACCAGGGCATTCATTCGGTGTGCTGCAGGGCAAAGAAACTTTTTTAGTGTTGCCCTGAGGGTTGCCAGAGGGAATTTATCACATCAGTGGGTGTATGTGATATAAGAGGGATTTATTTTATGCCGTTGGCCTTGGGATAATTGTTTGAATCTCTTACATGACAAGGTGCACAATCTTGGTGCATATTAAATAGGTTATATCTAAGCTATGTAATGACTTTCTATAATATTTTACATAATATGGCAATGATGAGAAATATATTGATGACGGTTGCTGTCAACAAATCAGTGTTCACACATTGCGATACACTCATGTATAGTTGTGCAAGATTGAATCTCTCAGAAATTCAGAAGAGCCATTTCTAAGGGAGGACCTTGGAGAGCTGCTTTTAGTCTGTGTTTAACAAAGTTTTAGTGCTAGATATTAAGTAGCATGTGTTACCATTTTTATGTATATTTTTTTTCCAACTCAAGTATAAATGTTGAAGGAAGTAAAATCGCCAGAAGGAATTTTTGTCAACAAGGGTCTGCTTTTTACATTTTTATTTTGTTTTAGCCCACCAACAGTATCATTTTATCATTACAAATATTTCTTCCATACATTGCAGAGTAATGCTTTATTTTCCATGTCTCATCAGTCTGAATATATTATTCATCATAATAAATTTTTTATTGGTGTGTTAATGATTCATTATAATAGCAATGATCCAGATGAATTCATTCATGTTCTTCCATTTTAATTGAGTCTTTTTAATAAAAAAAAAATCCCCAACCTTCAGGATGGAAGAAATTGCACTGTTATCTTCTGCTCGGACCAGAAAATCTTGTTTATTTAATGAGTGAAATATCTTTTAATAATTTGGACAGTAAACCTCCAATCACATATAAAATGTTTTAACTGTGTATGAATATAATGTGTTAATTTCAAAGCAGTTCCAATTCTTCTTTGATAAGTCACCATCTACTCTACTAGCTTTGTAAGAGACATTCCTTGTTCTTAATTTTTCAAAGGCTAACAGACCCTAAAAGGAGTTCATCTAAAGTCAGTGGAGAAACAACAAGTTGAGAGACTAGTAGGATATATAATACAATAGCAATACAAAGCTGACTGGAGAAAGAGGAAAATGATAGAGACATTATGAACAGGCAAAAACACTGCTCTCATACTGTAATACTGAAATACGTACTGTTGTTTAGACAAGAGTATTTAAAAGACTTTTTTGGATACTGTAGACAGTTGTTTTGGTTTTGTTTGTACAGCACCCAGCACAATGGAGTGCTTGTTCATGACTGTGGTCTCTAATCACTACAGTAATATAAATAATAACAACACCTTTTGGGAGACTAGACAAGGTAGATTTTTAAAAAAAATTCTAGCTACCTTTATGAATATTTCCCTGTTGTGTTTTGTGTAGTGATGTACCATAGTGATGCAGTGATGTACCATATACTGGCAGCTTCTTGTGCAAGAATATTGTTCTTGCACAAAACCTTGCCGGGTGTCTATACTGCACACGTGTTCTTGTGCAAGTAAATGTATAGTACAGCGTCGAAAAACAGGGCTTCTTCCGGAAGAGTTATTCTTCTCCCCATGAGGAATAAGCTCTCTTGTGTAAGAGCTCTTGCGCAAGAGGGCAGTATAGACAGGCAACATGAATGTCTTACGCAAGAATCCCCTATGGCTAAAATGGCCATCAGAGCTTTCTTGTGCACGAGAGCATTCACACTGCCATAGACGCTCTTGCGCAAAAGATCAGTAGATCAGTGTTTAAATATGGGTCAGGAGGCTGCATTTGCGGTGTAAGGAAATACTTAGTTTGGAGTTGAAGTTTTGAGGCATGAGTCAGTGGGCTGAACTGCAGAATGGAGTAGTGCAGTGGGGTTAGACTGACTACATGACAGCAGGGATTGTACTGTAAAAGTCTATTTAGAGCTTAAGGTTGTGCTTTTGCACCTTTCATTCCATTTGTGCTTACAAGGCTTGTGTACCTCTAGAGACTGTAAAAAGTTTATATTACAAATGTAAAATATAAACTTTTTATAATCTCTAGAGAAGGATAAGCCTTGTAAGCACAAATGGAATGAAAGGTGCAAAAGCACAAAGTCTGAGAGGGGTAGCCATGTTAGGATGTGTCTAAATTACAGGGTTTTTTTTAAAAGTGGCTTTTTTCGAAAAATCTTCACCTGTGTCTACTCTGCTGCCACGTTCTTTTGAAATTAAATTGAAAGAACGTGGCAGTTTTTTTGACCAGGGAAAACCTCATTTTACGAGGAATGATGCCTTTTTTCGAAAGTGCTCTTTTGACAAAAGGTGTTATTTAACGCAAACAGTGCTTTTTACAAAGACAGCATCCAGGCTGCGTGGGTGCTTTTTCGAAAAAACGGCTCTTTTGAAAATACTGGTTGCAGTCTAGATGCTCTCTTTTGAAAGAGGCTTTTTCAAAAGATTCTTTCTAAAAAGCCTCTTTTGAAAGAGGCTTGTAGTCTAGACGTAGCCTTAATGTGTAACTTGCAAAAACTAGTAGTCCTGTAGCACCTTAGAGCAGGGGTTCTCAAACTTTGTGACACCACGACCCCCCTCTAAGTTGCTTGTGACCCCCCGGGGGGTTGGGACCCACAGTTTGAGAAATGTGGCCTTAGAGACTAACACAAATATATATAGCATCATGAGATTTCATGCTTAGGGTTGCCAGATGGTTTCAACAAAAATACCGGACACACTTGACAAGACATCACAATCTACATTACATCTTATTTAGAAAATACATTTATATTTTCTCAATTTGTTTCCCCGAACAGAAAGCTCAAATACTGGACTGTCTGGTTCAAAACTGGAGACCTGGCAACCCTATTCATGCTATCAAATGCTGGCAATGTCCAATGCCTCTCTGCCATGTATATTGGCCAAACTGGACAGACTCTATGACAAAGGTTAAATGGACCCAAGTCAGATATCAGAAATGGTAATGCACAAAAATCTAAAGGAGCATATTTTAACCTACCTGGGCACTCATTAATGGATTTAGATGTATCCATTCTTCTACAAAGGGATTTAAAAAAATGAACTACTGATTGAAACTTCAGAATTGGTCTTCATGTGCAAATTTGACACGGTTTCTCATGGCCTGAACAAAGACATGAACTGGATGGGCCATTATATTCAATATCCAGTGGACATCAAAAGCTAAATATGGGACACTTCCAACCACTCAATTAACCTTATTGGCACTGGCACTAGAACTGTCAGGTATTTCCCCCCCCCCCCCTTTCTCTCCCTTCTTTTTCTCTTATATATTGTGAGGTTTTCCCTTTTTTTCATCACTCTGCTCATCTGAGGAAGTGGGTGTTGCCCACAAAAATTCATGATAACATATATGTATTTTTGTTAGTCTCTAAGGTGCTATAGAACTACTCATTTTTTTTTTACTAGTCCTTCAGCTGCTCTTCAGAGTTTTACAGGAGGAAACAAAAAATGGGCAGACTGTTCTTGAATGTTGACCTTAATAAACAAGGATAAAATGATTCTTCTGACATCTAAACTATCTGGCTGTGTCTACACTGGCAAGTTATTCTGGAAAATCAGCCGCTTTTCCGGAAAAACTTGTCAGCTGTCTACACTGGCCCCTTGAATTTCCGGAAAAGCACTGACGATCTAATGTAAAATCATCAGTGCTTTTCCGGGAAAAACTATGCTGCTCCCATTCGGGCAAAAGTCTTTTTCTGGAAAACTGTTCTGGAAAAGGGCCAGTGTAGACAGCACAGTAGTGTTTTCCGCAAAAAAGCCCTGATCGCGAAAATGACGATCAGGGCTTTTTTGCGGAAAAGCGTGTCTAGATTGGCCACGGACGCTTTTCCGGAAAAAGTGCTTTTCCGGAAAAGCGTCCTGCCAATCTAGACGCGCTTTTCCGGAAATACTTTTAACGGAAAACCTTTTCCGTTAAAAGCATTTCCAGAAAATCATGCCAGTGTAGACGTAGCCTATAAGAATAGCCATACTGTGTCAGATCAAAGGTCCATCTAACCCAGTATCCTTTCTGCTGACCATGGCCAATACCAGATGCTCCAGAGGTAGTGAACAGAACAAGTAATCATCAAGTGATCCCTCTCCTGTCATCAATTTCCAGCCTCTGACAAACAGAGGCTAGGGATGCCATTCCTACCTATCCTGGCTAATAGTCATTGATGGACCCAACCTCCATAAATTTATCTTGTTCTTTTTTTAATGCTGTCAAAGTCCTGGTATTCACAAGATCTTATGACAAGGAGTTCCACAGGTTGACACTATGCTGCATAAAGGAAAAAAAACTTCCTTTTGTTTATTTTAAACCTGGTACCTATTAATTTCATTTGGTGATCCCTAGTTCTTATGGGAACAAGTAAATAACTTTTCCTTACTCACTTTCTCCATTCTGTCATTATTTTATAGACCTCTATCAAATTCCCCCTTGGTCTCCTCTTTTCTAAGCTGAAAAGTCCCAGTCTTTTTAATCTCTCACCATATGGGACCCATTTCAAAACCCTAATTGTTTTTGTTGCCCTTTTCTGAACCTTTTCCAGAGTTAAGATATATTATTTGTGATAAGGCAGCCACATCTGTATTCAGGATGTGAGCATACTATGGATTTATACTGAATCAATAAGATATTCTCTGTCTTTTTCTCTATCCCTTTAAATTATTCCTAACATACTGTTTGCTTTTTTGACTGCTGCTGCACATTGAACAGATGTTTTCAGAGAATTATCCACAATGATCCGAAGATCCCTCTCTTGAGTGGTTATAAATTAGTCCCCATCATTTTGTATGTATAATTGAGATTATTTTTTCCAGTGCGTGTTACTTTGCATGTATCAACATTAAAATCAAACATTAAAGTCATTTGGCACTTTGTTGCCTAGTCACCTAGTTTTGTAGGCTTGAAAGTTTCATCATAAGGCACAACCCTGTTTGTTTATTTTTGTTTTGAAGGTCAATTCGTTGCTAAGAAACTTTTATGGTGTAGGAGCTTGTAGAAATGTTTCTAAACTTTGGCAAAAAAATGTACACTTTTTTTGGAGAGCAGAGGATATTTTTAACTAGCTCTATTCCTTGTGTGGAAAACTCAGACCCTAATTAGCCTTTATAGAATGAAGGGACACTTAATCCAGTTCTGTTCTTTTGTTTTGAAAACTAGATAATTATTTGTATATTCAGATCTCCCTGATATGGGAAAAAACTTTATCAAGAACTACGCTTTCTAAAGCAAATAATTCTTCTTAAGATCTAAATGCAGGGCACTGGAGTAGTCCTTGCCAGTATTAGCCTTCCAAAATATTTTTCATTTAAAATTTGGTACTCATTTTCCTCTTCCCAGATATAGAATTACAGTAGTCCGGACTGTCAGATATGAAAAAATTAGCCCTCCACTAGTACTTGATTTGAATTTTGATGTCTCATCAACCACTGTGGCTAGAAATGTCTGCTTTATATCACTGGAGAATTAAGAATCTCTCTTTCCTAATGACATAAGTGATTTTTAATTCTTGCTGGCAGGTAGTGAGATATCAGACTGTAAATCATAAGAAGAGCTTCTATTATCTTTTTAAAGACTATTTGCAGTTTTTCTATTCCTCTGTGCCCTCTGCATTTTGGACTTGTGAAGTGAATGTCCTGGCTTTTAAAAGAGTGATGATATATAACAATAGTCTCAAATTTTAAAAACCTACAAAAACATTCCCAAACTAGGTATTTAAAACAGGATGATATGGAGTGAAGGTTCTATGGCACTTGTTCAGGTAACATTTGCAACCCTCTAATGGTGACTCCACTATCTTGGTCACCCCAAAGTCATTAGTGAAAGCAGAATTTTTTACTTTCTTAATTTTTGCGGGGGATAGTGCGTGAGAGTCTCCTCAGTTTTTCGTTGATTTAATGGATAGGTTGGGGACTGTGTGATTGTCAGACTTTGAGTGCATTGGACCGCAGCCAATACCCACTGAAATTTATTTCAGAGAGCTGGGTCTGTGACAAAGGGCTTAATTTTGCTTTTACTGAAGCCAATAACAAATGCAGAATTGATTTCCTTGGGAGCATGTCCAGGCCCAGAGTATTTCCTTCTCTCTATTTGAAACTGACCAGCAGCGGCTGAATCAGGACGCCTGGGGCAGAGCAGCTGGGGTGCTGCTGGGTTGGTCCGGAGCGGCGCTGCGGGACCAACCCGGCAGCGCCCCAGCTGCTCTACCCCAGGGGTAGGCAAGAAAAGCCTGGTCTGCTGGGGGGGGAGGGGGGCACTAGCTGCACCTCCCCCCCCAGCAGACCAGGGAGACAGGGGTGGCGGGACCGCCCAAGTCCTCCACGGCTTTGCTCCATCTCCCTGGTCTGCTGACCAGGGAGACGGGGAGCAAAGCCGTGGAGCATGCCCGCAGCGGGACAGCCCAAGCACGCCTGGGCTGTCCCGCTGCGGGCGTGCTCCAAGGCTTTGCTCCCCGTCTCACTGCAGACCAGGGAGACGGGGAGCAGTTTTTCTCGCCCCGGAGGACGGGGGCGGCACATCTGGGCGTCCTGCCGCTCCCGTCCTCCGGGGCGAGAAAAGCCCCGTTCGTAACTGCGGATCTGACAAAAGTCGGATCCGCGTAACTCGGGGACTGCCTGTACCATAATTATTTTATATGGTAGCTCAGTCACTCCCCCAATACAAGATTCAGTGATGTGTATAATTACTGAATGGCAACTGTCTACTGATCTTTTTATACAGTTGTCACGAGGCCGCCCGTCCGGGCCGCCGCCTCTCCTGTTTGCCCCTAGGCCGCGCTCAAGATACCCCTTGACTCTGGATCACCGGGCGGAGTGGGGGGTCCGGGCCCGCCCTCTCTCCGGACCCCGACCCAGGGCCCTGACACTGAGAGGCGCCCTCTCAGTGGTAGCAGGGGGGGCCGGTACCCCAAAACACCCCCGCTCTCAGGTTACACAGCCCGCCCTGGGTCTTGCTCCACTCCGCCGGCCCTCACTGTTTTGGATACCTGCTGGTCTCTGCGGGCTCCCCGCTGCCTTGGCTGCCTCCTTGCCCGGCTCCCGGGGCTCGTTCCTCCCTCGCCTGGGCCCCTGCTCCGGCTGGCTCGGCAGCCGCAGGTCTCACCACCGCTGCCTCTGGCGCTCCTAGCCCCGCCGCCGCTGGCTCCTGCCCCGCCGCCGCTGGCTCCTGCCCCGCCGCCGCTGGCTCCGGGCCTCCTGGCCCAGTCGGGTCCGCCCCTCCTGCCGGTTCCGCCCCGGCTCCTTTTATCCCCCCTCCCCTTGCCGTCCCTGGCGTCGCTCCCCCGACGCCATCACTGGCGCGCCCCGGCGCCGCGTGATGACGTGTCCCTCCGCCCCCGCTCGGGCCTGCCGCGCTGATTGCCGGCTCCGCGGCGGCCCCGTCTGCCTCGCTCGAGTGGCGGGGTTGCTCCACCCCGTCACAACAGTGTGTAGTAAAGGGGGTCCTGGTCTTTGGCCCCTAAATATTACTGTAATAAATATAAAAATAGTAAGAGAATGGGGCATAACTAGAAGAAGATTATCATTGTTTTTTGTCTCGGCCTCATATTCAGCCATGATGCTCTCTTCCCTATCCGTTTGAGAGCTGTAAGAACACTTTGTTTGGTGATATTATATACTGTGACCTTCTGTTTGCATGGTTGAAAGATTGTATTCTGAGGAGGATATTTGGGAGGACGGTTGGGTTGGCATGGAGCAGATCTAGTGGGTTTGAAGACACCCATTATATTGACTTTCTCTTTTGGAGGGGCTTAAACCAAAAGGGTGTCAGAGTGTGTTCTCCTTGATTCCTTCAGAAGTCCCAGAAGGTCAAAATGCTGTCCTCCTCTCTTCTTAATTGTAGGCTTTTGTATATTCCTCTTCTTCTGTGAAGCTTGCAGGGGTTAACCCACCTTTCTCCACAAATATCACATTAGAGAATAAGCGAGTTCGAATAGACTAAAAGTTTTTATTAAAACTTTTTTTTTCTTTTCTTTGCTTGTATACTCGATATCTTGAAGGTCAGAAGGGACCCCATGGTCTCTGCCAATCTGACGTGAGGAAAAAAATTCTTTCTGACTGCAAATATGGTAATCAGTTACACTGTGAGCAATTTGGCAGTACTTCTGCATCTGCGTTCCAACATGGAACTTCTTTTCTGTCTGCAGTGTATGTATGCATGCTCAATTATCTGTTTTTGGAAATGTACTGACTCTATTTTACGCGCACTTTTTTTAAGTTGACCTCATAGGTGTTTGATATGCTACTTTTGAGCAAACTAAAGCAGTGCCCCCTTTTGTGTTTTAAATGGGGAAATTGCACACTCTATGAATGTTTTTGCGTTGGGTATCCTACATCTGTTTACAAATGCACAAATTCAGCCTTCTAGTGAGTATTTCTTAAGATGGAAATAGACCTTTATGCAGTAGAACCCCCTTTGAGAGTTGTGAATTATTCAGGTAAAGGGAAATAAAATGGTGCTATATGTTCTCTGTGAACATATCGTATCACACTACCTCACTACTTCTTAAGCAAACTCAGTAATTTTCACAGATGAAGAAATAAATGGTGGTCTTGCTTTGTGTCAGCAAAGGTTGAAGATATGAGTCTTAAAAATGTTAAGAAGAAGTCTGAGAATCTTCTTCTTGGCTGATAACTAGTCTTTTGACCACCATCTTCTTTTATTGGCTTTTGATTTTGCCATTTACTGCTCTAGACAAAACTTAAATTGTTTTGTGACTTTCTAGGAAAATGGCCTTATTCTGTGGAGCAAATTGTGAGTAGAACAGATAGGTCTGTTAATGCCAAGGGAAAATATTCCAACAGATTGAGTGCATGCTAGTGTTCTGCATTTCATCTGTCAACAATGATAGCAGGGCAGGGAGGAAAAAGGTCAAATTAGAATGGTTTCAGAAGCAATTAGTGAATTGTCAGTCATATCACAGGAAAACATTTGGTTACAAGGGATGGACTTCTTTATATTTTGTGTTCCCCCATGAGTGCTTTTAGAAATAATGCTGAAGGATGGTACTGAATAAAAACACCATTGGAAATACCTTTTATATTACCCTAAAGAAAAGAAGTAAATTTATAACCAGGTTTAGCCATTAAAATGTCCTTTTCCTAGCTTTTAATTTGAAAAATCTCAGGATCATCAGGTGGCTAAAGCAGGTAGAGTAGAAGCTGATTATTTATTTTTAGAGAGCATAATATTGGATGTTCCTGAATATATATATATAAATTAATCTTAATTCTTTATTATTGGAGTAACTGGAGTTGTCTGTCTTAGCCACTTGCTCTTTGAGCTGAGAGTTGATGTCAGATGCCTACCCTTCCTGTTTCTGGAATGATGAGATTGAGGCATTGCATTTTTTTGTTGCATAATGTTAACCAATTGGGTATGCTTTGTTATTTGGACAGAAAGCTTTAACTGAGACCAGACATTTTTTAAGGTCACAATTTGAGGGCCACATTCTACCCATGAATGCATACACGTGACTGCCATGTTCGCTAGGGGAGCTGCACAGGGGTTGATCATGTAAAGCATACCTTACACTTATCAGTTGCCTCCATTGTTTTGGAAGATAATGCACCACCTTTACGTTTCACTAAGAAGGAACTGAATGAATAGAGGCCAAGAGGGGCTGATTTCTGGTTACAAAAATAAAGTGTTTCATGTAGCAGTGCTTAACGGTTAGTGCATTCTTTCTGAAATAGCATTAAAGATTGCAGTGGAAGGAGAGAGGCAAAAAATCTTCTCCTCCTTTTGAAGCAATGTTGCCCTGGAACCTTGTGTTACATGAATAATGATTCCATAATGTCCACAAGGCCTAAATACATAGTCTAAGCAAGCAGTGAATGTGAAATGTCCCTTTATTCATCCAAGGATTTAACCTTCTATCAATTTCACATAAACTGGTGCACAGTATGTTTTTCTTTTTTACTTTTCTTTCTTTTCGATAGGCCAGTTCAGTCACTATTCCACTACGATTTTAATGTCTGACTTCCACTAATTTCTGAACTGCTTATTTTGAAGCTCATCTTATAACTTAATTTTCCCGTTACCACTAAAAATGGCTCAAGGAATTATGTTTAGAGTAGGAGGAATTTGCTGTATTTATCTGATTGAAAAGCAGCTATTGATGTTGTAAATGAAGTAATCACATAGCACGAAAGCTTCCAAATATTGGAGTGCAGTTCATTAACCGTGTTTTAGCTGAATATTTCCAGGAACATTTTTTTTCTATTGTGGTGATGTTTTGTTTATCCTTAATTGAGCATTAAGGATTACATTTATCAATAGGATTCATGTGCAACAATGCACATGCTTTGTGGACCTGCATGAGTTCATGGTGCTAAGATGCTGCCTCCCTTGATCCATTGAGATAACTAAATGTGCTGTGCTGTTTGCCTTTTTTTCTTTTCACAGAAGCCCTCCTGGTTCTGCCCCAGCTAATCATTAGGAAAGATCTGTGCTCTTTCAGCACAGTCATGTTGTAATGATCCATGGCAGTATGCATACGCAGACATTACACTTGTCCGCTAAACTGCATTTGTGCTTCCTAGGGAATAGATCTCTTGACTTTTGGCAGCCAAAACACAAGCATCCGTAATTCAGAATAAAGCTATTAGCTGCCTCTAGGGTTAGTGCTCATCATTTTTATATAACCAGCTACTGTAGGACAGTAAACATAAATGCAGGGCCACCCTTATCCTATAGACGAGCAGAAGCCAGAAATAAACAAGTCAAGGAAAACCAAAACTCCTTCTCAACTCCTTCCCTGTATTTCCCTCTATTTCCTCTTGGCCTCTTTTGATCCTGTGGCCCCTTGAGAGTGTTACATTCTTACCCGTCCCAGCTGCAGGACACAGTCTGCCTCCCTCTCTTTACTTCCATTACTCAGTCCACTGGAACCCATTCTGGGTGGGTGCTGCATAAGCCAAGCAGTTAGTCTCTTTCATCTAGAGGAGATGGGGGAAATGTTCTCAACTTTTACCCTTGGTCAATTACAATTATTTGAATGTCTTGTTAAATGTAAATTATTTATGCACTGTGACAGATCCAGACCAGCTGGCTGCTATACTCTAATGGTGGGAAGGTATGCTGGGCTCTGGGTGAACAGTTTCCTTTTTCCTGACTAAGAAGGGTGGAGCCTAGTGTAGCACCATCAGGCAGGCACCCAGAGTCAATTAAGAACTTGATGGAAGCAGCAGGCTAATCAGGGCACCTGCAGCCTGTTAAGGTCCACTGGAGCTTGTTTAAAAGGCCTCCCTGTAGGAAGGGCACAGGCCCAAGATCTGAGAGTAAGAGGTGTCTGAGTGAGACTTGGGGACTGCAAGTAAGGCAGAGTGCCTTGAGGAGCAGAACAGATTTGCTCAGGTACCAGAGGAGAGGTGCTGGGAAGGATTGTTTGGGGAAGTGGCCAGGGAAGAACCTGCCAGACTGGGAGTGAAGAAACCTTGTCTGTTGCTGCTACCTTACGGTCGCTGGGCTGGAACCCAGAGTAGTGAGTGGGCCCAGATCCTCCCCATGCCATTACGGTGTCCTTCTCCCTGAGAGGGAAGACTAACAGTACGCAGGGGTATTCAACCCAAACTGTGGACTAACCTATGATGAGTATGTCTCAGTAAGCTGTGGCCCTTGTCTATAGAAAAGAAGAGGTCGATTGGAGGGTCCTGGCGAGTCTCTGAGGCAAGCACTGTCCGTCCAGAAGCATGAGACCCTTGGTGCACAGCCAGAGCTTTGCCATAGCACCAAGAGTTGATGATGGGTGCTTATAAAATCCAGCAATAAAAATATCATACAGTGAAGACTCAGTCTAGCTGATGACATTTTTTTGAAGATCACTGGAGACTTTTCCCAAAACTTCCCAGACTTCATAGTGAGTCCAGTACTTTCTAATTCAACAAATGATAGTTTTAAGCCTACAAAAATGGCGATGTATGGAGAAAACACAATGTATTGCAGGCCATAGTTCTAATACAAACCCAAACGTCATGCTTTAATCTACTCTATTTGCACAAACTTCCTACAAGCGGGGTAGGCCTGGGGAAACTCAATAGAAAGCTCAAGGATGATGTTCCCCTGTCGTGTTTGGCAAATTAACTCTCCACACTGCTTAATCCTTCTCTTTTTTTGGGAAGCTGTTCTCTTAAATATGTTGAAGTCTTTCTACTTCTGTCAACTTCAGCAAGAGCCAGAACTTGGCACCTCATGCAATCGGGTCCTTTGGACGATGCAATAACTTGCTTTCTGTTATGTGTAAAGATCACACTACAGCTAAATACCACTAACAAGAAGTTTGTGGATCAAAATATGACTTTTCAAAAATTTCCCTCTGTTAGATGCACACAATTTAGTCACTTTCCCTTCAGGTATCCGTACATGAAGCAAACGTGCCTTTCAGTAAACAATCAAGCAGCTGGTTATGTGAAATTCTCCAGTCCCTGCCCCCCCATATAAATTTGCCATGAGAGCAAGGATAGTGGACCACAGGTCTTCTAATTACTGGATGAGTACCTGAACCTTCAGCCTATAGAGTTGTTATCCTTCTGGCCCATTTATTCTTTATAGTGGAACAGCGTTACAGGGTAGGGCTGAGGCAGCTCCGTGTCAGAATATCTCCTAGCCCAATGATTAGATTAGGGAACTGTTTTAAGAGGTGGGAGACGCTCTGCTCAAATATTTTCTTCCCATCAGACAGAGTGGGGAATTGAACCTGGAATTCCCAATCTCAAGTGAGTGTTCTAATCACTGGGATAAAAATTATAAATGAGGCAACATCTCCTCTGTCTCTTCTGGCATTTCTTGCAAGAAATGGCTTGGGTGACACAGCTGCCTAACTGCAGGAGAAGGCTTCCAGGCAGTAAGTCCCAAGCAGTAATAGGGTTTTGTGTCTCAGCCAGGCGTACATAACTGTTGCTCTTAAAGGGGTGGAGGATTATGGCGTACAGCTCTCAGCAGCATTTTACATCATCTAGCTTAGGTACTCTTCACCCAACATGCAGGCTTTTGTGGATCCCGTTTTCTTGGATGCTTATCTTTTCCCAAGTGTTGTATAAAGAGTCTAGGTACAAAATTCAGGCTTCATGTACCCTATTGGCCTTCTAATGATTTTCTAGGCAATTGAAATTAGGTGGTATTATGCTCCACATTGCAGTGCCTAAGTCCCTTTGGGGATTTGGGCCATAACACATAAAGGAGGTGTGGAAATTGTAGATGAAAGTTTGCACAGGGCTACTCAGAACACAATATGACACAATTTTTATTGCTGTTGTCCACAATGGACATAGTGCTAAAATATAGGTAAGCAGCCAGTTATTGTTGTTTTGCAACCTGAGCAAGGCTTACATGCATGGAATGCCAGACAGAATCAGTCACACATAGAAGTGTCATTGATTAGGGTTATATGCGTTGCTGGTCCCAGGCTATTAGGTGAATAAGATAATATCTTTATTGGTACTTTTGTCGGTGAGCGAGACAAGCTTGAAAGCTTACACATTAATTCTTCAGATTTACCCACACCTGAAGAAGAACTCTATGTAAGCTCAAAAGCTTGTCTTTCACCAACAGAAGTTGAGAGACTAAAATATGTTACCTCAACCAACTTCTTCTAATATCCCTTAGGATTATGATACATAGCTTTTAAACAGTGCAAGCCACAGTGAGCCAGGATCAGCAGCTTATGTAAATGGTATAGAAACTACACAGTTTCATATCAATTGATGATTTGCCCAGAACTTATAGGGATAACCTTGAGTCTAAAGTACTATCTATAGCAGGCTTTCCATTTGTTTTACAAATATTAATCAAAACTCATAACATTTCTGTGGGAGAGGTATTATTTATACCTATTTTGCAGATGAGAAAACTGATCATTAATTGATTTACCCAAGATCACACAAAACATGACAAAGATATGAAGAAGGCACTGGGAGGGAGAAGGAGGAGTGGGGACCTTGGCTCCATGTTACTCTTGGAGGTGGCCAACACAGTGTCTGTGGCCATTGGGGGGAGCCCAAAGAGATTTCTGCATGCTGTCCCCACCTGAGTGCTGACTGTGCAGCTCCCATTGGCCGGGAACTGTGGCTAAAGGGAACTGTGGATGTAGTACCTGCCAGTAGGGGCAGTGTGCAGAGACCCCCTCTCCCTCTGACACTCTGCCGTAGAGCCATTACCAGAGAGATGCCCCTGTTGGGAACCACCTGACCTTCTACTGCCTCCCAACCCTGCTGTCGCAGTCCAGACCTGGCAGCCAAGTTCCTTCCTAGAGACCACATCTCAACTACCTGCCATTGCTCAAAGCCAGCACACTGTCTGGCACCCCCTCCTCTGTCCAAGACTGGTGAAAGTGAATGAGGGTGGGAAAGGGGGTGGAATGAGGGTTGGAAAGGGGGTGGAGTGAGGGGAGGGGCTTCAGGTAAAGAGGTATGACCTCAGAGAAGGGGGTGAAACAAGAGGGTTTTTGGAGGTCCCTGAAAAGCTTTTAATCAAAATGGGGGTCATCCGATTGCTAACATTTGAGAACTGCTGGACTAGATGATTTAATAGTCTTTTTCTTTATCTGTAGTAATTCACAATATGTAATTTTATTTGACTAACTCCTATTGTTGAAGTGTCTGGACAGTTTGATATATCAATTTATTTGCCAAATTTGTGCTGGAACTGTAGATAATACAATCTAACAGACAATTTCTCATCTGTTAATGAATGTAATATACATAACTAATTCACTTCCACAGAATGGAACTGAAGTTGCATATTTGATGTTGATACTTTTTATTTGAAGTTATTCTTTGTTTAGTTGTACAAGTAATCCAGTCCAGTATAGGGGATAGGGAATGAAAGTGTAATTTCTTTGTTTAACCATAAGATCAGAATTTTCAGTCTAATCTACAATTTGTATTTTATTTTGCAAATATTTGAATGCTCGGGATTTCCAAAAATAATCTTTTCCCTAAATATTTCTGGTAACATGGCATGGCGAATGGACTAGAGAATACAGATTTTAGCCAAAAAAATGAACATGAAAGGTTCACAAATACTGTCAGAGGCACTTTCTGATTTGAACATTTGCATGAAATCATTTTATTTGTTTAGCTCTGCTGTTCATACATTGATGGATGTGATCAGTCAAAATGAAAATCAATTTTGATGCTAGAAAATCTTGACCGAGATATTGCCAGGAATATAGCGAGCTGCTGTAACAAAGTCAGGCTTCCAAATCTCACAATCCATACAACTCCATAAATGGATTAATAAGTATTCGCCTCGTTTTTAGAATCCACTTTCTTGTTGTGATTTAGGTTTCAATTGAGTCATTATTCTCCCATTAGAAACAGTTGCTTATTGTTTCATGATCGCTTGTGATTTTCTGCTTTCACCAAGTTAATCTGTTTCACAATGGCTGGTAGTTTTTCACATCCTGTTCACAACAGAGCCTCTGCAAATCCAGTTGTGTTTTTTTTGTCTTTAATACAAAAGCACCAAGTCTTGATGATTGTATTCTTTCTAGTGCAGTAACTGTCTTCTGTGATACAGTGATAAAGCAAAATAGGAATATTGTAAGTTTTTTGGTGAAAGTAACACAATAGTGGCTATTGGCTCTAAATACAATATCACTGAAAATTTGCTTAGTTTTATTTTGTTGTAGAACTGTTAATGAAAAGCTGAAGTGACATATATTCTATGAAGTTCTCACTGTAGGACTCAATTTTTTTTTCTCAGGGTCTAAGAGCAGAATATATTTTAATAGTACCAGCATAGTACTTTTAAAACACTCTTATATTTTAATTATGCATATAATATAGCTAGGAATCCTAGATCCTTGAATTACTGATATATTTATAATGCTGTATACATTATACTCAGAGCACATGAATTTTCTAGTGTTTAACTTACATTAATCCCCTTTTAATAAGAATCCTGTAAAGTAACAGCTTTCATTTGGTTACGTAGCCATGGTAAAACTGAGATTAATGCTTAGCACTGAATACTTCTAAAGCACTACAAAACACTGAGGGTATGTCTAGACTACAAGCCTCTTTCAAAGAGATTGTCTAAACAGCCACAAGACTTTTTTGAAAAAGTGATCTGAGTTTTCGTAAGAAAGCACCCAGACAGTCTGGATTCTCTCTTTCGAAAAAGCCCTGTTTGTGTTCAAGAACGCCTTTTTTCGAAACAGCTCTTTCAAAAAAAGGCATTCTTCCTCGTAAAAGCAGGTTTACCGCTGTTGAAAAAACTGCTGCATTCTTTCTATTTAATTTTGAAAGAACGTGACGGCAGTCTAGATGTAGGTGAAGTTTTTTCCAAAAAAGGCTACTTTTTTTTGGAAAAAACGCTGTAGTCTAGACATAGCCATAGTTTAATGTTCACTTGACTCATAAGAAATATCCCAAGCCAGAAAAACTACTTGAAAGAATCAGCCCACATTTTGGCCTATTAATAAAGCCTCTCCGTATCCCTTTGAGATTCTTATTTGATATGTAATTAAATCTAAGTCTTTTCCTTTCAAAACTCTTTAACATTTGCTTATATCATTCTGAAACTTTCTCTTTTTGAATTTAAATTTTCCAGATTCAGATTTTTACCCAAAGACTATATCCTTCACCCTTTCTCAAAGTTTGAACAAGAAATATTTGGCCTGTTTTGACAGCGAAGGGAATAAAAAGATTACATTTTTGCTGTCACAGAAAGAAGACTTGTAACCTTATTTTAGACAATGCAGACTTCTCAGTGGTTTGGGTAGAAACCTAAAACTGTTCTGGGAGATATCTCCTTGAGTTGAAAAAATGTTTCACTGCTTCAGTGAATGTTGGCCTTGATTTGACCTAGGAGGATATCCAATTTTAGTAAGTAAGTGCAGGCTGTTTTTAAATAACAATATCCCATCTGTGATGGAGAGAGAACTTGAATACAGAAGCAAAAATATATTGTTAGGGTCCACAAAATGAATACAAAGCTGTCTCACTGAGGTCAAATATGCACTCAATGTTAGGATCCTGAAGAAGATAAAATAGGATGGTGATATCACTAAAGACTGAATCTACCACCTGCATGATTACATAAAGTTGGCTTTTTAATCTGTGTAGGTGAATACAGATTTTAAAATCTATATAGGAATATATGAAGCGCATTACACACAAACCACACTGGCATGTCCATCCTTCTTTTTGGTAAAATTGTAATCTCTACCTCATCTGTAAAATAATGCTTGCCTGCCTTTAGAAAACCACTTGGAAATCTATACATGAAGTGCCAAATACTATTTTTCCCCCTCCTGATTGATAGCTCAGGCTGGTCTTTTCTCTTGTTTCTCTTGTTTTCGCAATACCTTGGTCTCCTCCAGAGCCTCTGAATTTCAGTTATAAACTGAAGTGAATTTCATAGTCATTTCTGTTGGAGCCCTGGTTTTGCACATTGATTTGGTGGCAATGTGCACAGCCTTAGAATGCCCAAATTCAATTAATCAGGGTTAGGGTGTAACCTGGAGGACCTTGGAGCTGCTGAGCTTTAGGTTTTTCAAAAGTATATGTGAAGTCCACAGCAAATGAGTTCCACTGATGGTCCATGGGAGTCTCAAAGTTCAGATGGTTAGCTAAATCAGACTTTTGAGAATAATTTGTCACTAAAAGGAATGGAAGCATGTAATGTCTTAATAGTGTGGGGATGCTAGTCTGATGACTACTATCTAATTTTCCTTGCGAAAATGATCAGTTTGACGTTGCAACAGGCTTTACTATTTTACTAATAAATGAAATCTCATAAATGAATGAAGTATTTTGTGGAAGGGCCTGGATGAGAACCCCTTAGGTTATAGTCCTCAGCCCAGCAGCAGTATTGAAAGCTTTCCCCATCCTTGTATCCCCAATCTCTGCTGAAGGAAAGATGTTTCGGGGTGAGAAGTCATTGAGCCTTCAAGCTTTTAGATCTCTTTTATATGAAAGGAAAGGGACAATCTCTGGTTACCTTCCTACAGGACCACCTGGAGAAACAATAACCTTGAGTCTTTATGAAATTAGGCCAGCTTTGAACTGGGGTTGCCAGATGGTTTCAACAAAAATACCGGACACACTTGACATGACATCACAATTTACATTGCATCTTATTTAGAAAATACCGGACATTTATATTTTCTCATTTATATTTCCGCAATTCGTTTCCTGAACAGAAAGCTCAAATACTAGACTGTCCGGTTCAAAACCAGACACCTGGCAACCCTCCTTTGAACAGTTCTCCCATGCGAATCCTATGAGCCATGCACCCACATTTAATGATAGTAAAGCTTGGAAAAACTTCAGTTTTTCCTGATGTTCCTCTAAGTTACGACTCAAATGTTAGAATGTTTGCAGCAGAAAATAAATGAGGCAATTATTCTGGGAGACATGGATCAAAATTGATGATCGCCACATGAATTAACAAAAGCTATTGAAAATTAACTAGGCTAGAATGAATTAAATGTCTAAGCTGTGGATTGATCATTAGCAAAGAGCAGAGCCCAACTGTTGTTATAGCAAGGTCTGTATTATTTTGACTGGGGGGGAGGGCAGAAATATAGCATCAAAAGAAGAGAATGGCTGGGCACACAACTTGGGTGAAAAGGATAGTATGAGGTTTTATAAAACAAACTATTATACTTACTGAAATGTGAAGTCTGAAAGGAATTGCCTATAAAATCATTTCAGTATCCATTAAACAAGCATGAATAATAGGAAATTGTTGCAGTGTAGATTTTTCTCACTCACCATCCAGTCTTCCTGTTTCTTCCATGGTCTCTGGAAGAATGGCTAATGGTGAGTAAGTTTGGATTCTTTTGAAAGCCTCTGTCCTGACTGAAGTGAGCTCTGTATGAAATTGAGAGATGTTCTGGTGGGGTAGGGAGACAAGTTAATGGTACTGAAAATTTAAGTGTGACTTTCCATAAGTAATTTACTGTCTTGTATCTGGAAGCCTGGGGAGGGCCTTGCATTTCAGAGAAGCTCAGTCATAGCTCTAATGTATCATGAAGCCCATTAAGTGCTCTCATAACATCTTTTAGTTCCCCAAGGATAATGCTGTCACAAAGCTAGCTTGTGAATGGTTGCACAGCAATGAGCCTTGGAAAAGTGCAATAGCTAGATATTGTTGCATGCCTTGGTTGCATGTGTGGTGTGAGAGAGAAAGCCAAATTCATACATCTATCTGAGAAGTGCATCAGTAGCACTTCAGTATTAATGCCTCCTGAGAAATATGGTTACTACTGGAACAATGGCTCCTTAATTAAACATTTGCTTAAACATTTGCGGATTATTTTTTTTGTGCACTGCACCCCGTCTAGACTGCGCTTTCACTTTCGAAAACCCCTTTTTTGAAAAAGTGCTTGGACGGCAAAATTCTCCACTCAGGGCACGTCTAAACTACATTCCCCTTTCAAAAGAGGAATGTAAATGAGGCAAATCGAAAGTGCAAATGAAGCACGGATTTAAATATCCCGCACTTCATTTGCATATTTGTGTCCAAGCACTTTTTCAAAAAAGGGGTTTTCGAAAGTGAAAGCGCAGTCTAGACGGGGTTAAAAGCCCCTTTTTCGAAAGAACCCGTACTCCTAATTTTTTCAGAAGTATGGGTTCTTTCGAAAAAGGTTTTTTTTTTTTGAAAGATCCCCGTCTAGACTGCGCTTTCACTTTCAAATACCCCTTTTTTGAAAAAGTTCTTGGATGAAAATATGCAAATGAAGTGCAGGAGTGCTTCATTTGCACTTTCGATTTGCCTCATTTATATTCCTCTTTCGAGAAAGGAATGTAGTCTAGGCCTAGCCTCAGATACTTATACCCAATACTGTCCATGGCTAAAGACTAAATTCACCTTTATGGAATAGATTCTGGTCTGTTACAGTGATGTCAATTTGGAGTTCACTCCACAAAACCAGTGAAGTCAATCTGGAACTGCCCACTGGGGAAAAAAGTGGCATCAACTTGAAGTTTGCAGATGAAATCGGAATCCAGCTTCAAGCATTTACACACTCTTCATGAAAAATTGCAACTGCAGCGGCTTGAACCTGATCTCATCATTTAAGATCCTAGATACTATATGGGTTGCAACAAGGGAGATCCTAGCACAGGGATGTGTAACCTTTTTTGGGCTGGGGATGGCTGACCCACAGAAAAATCAGTCAGGGGCCACAAACAAGTGAGAAGCAAAAAAACAAAAGCAAACCAAAAAACCTCTCACTGACGCGGAGGAGACAGATGTTCCCCACATTCCCCTCGCATGCCAGAGCCAGGGGGGCCCAGATTAGTAGATTTTGTGTGTTCCAGTCCCACGGTGGGGCTGCAGGGGACTGCAGCACCAGTGCAAGCTCCCCAACGATGGGGAGTGGGAGGCCTGAGCTTTGGGGGCCAGATCCAGGCAAACCAGGGGGCACATCTAGCCCTCGGGCCTGAGGTTTCCTAACCCTGTCTTAGGGAACATAAATGGTGCCTGTTTTTGAAATACTTCTGAGACTAAATGCTAACTAAACAGATAGGCTACGTCTACACTGGCGCGTTCTCACGCAAAAACTCTTGCGGAAGAGAGCGTCTACACTGGCATGTGCTTTTGCGCAAAAGATGTGCCTTTGTGCAAGAGCATCCATGCCAGTGTAGACGCTCTCTTGTGCAAGAAATCTCTGCTGGCCATTTTAACCATAGGGCTTTCTTGCACAAGAAATTCATGTTGCTTGTCTACACTGGCCTCTTCTGGAAGAGCTCTTGCGCAAGAGGGCTTCTTCCTGAGCGGGAGCATCAGAGTTCTCGTGCAAGAAGCCCTGATTTTATACATTAGAACGTCAGTGTACTTGCTCAAGAACACGTGGCCCGTGTAGACAGGCAGCAAATTTTTGTGCAAGAGCGGCTGCTTTTGCGCGAGATCGCACCAGTATAGACGCAGTTTATAGCATTATGTTCTCAATGGTCATCATAGAAACTTTGGACAAAGTAAATAGCACATGATGCTCAGAGCACCTGTGTGGTTTTTTTTGCTTCCACGTTTAATGTATTAAGAAGAATTCAGCTCCATGGAAAAAGTACATCTCCTATCCACTTTGGTGGGAAATGTATCTCTTGCAACAAGCCTAATCGTAGCCAAAGGGATAGAGCTTTCTACTTTGACTTTCAGCAGTGAGGTTCCAGCAGCTGTTCTCCGTTGCATGTTGGTGTTACTGAGAAGGCCAAACCAACTAATTAGAAAGAAGGTTAGGACATTTGTATCGTCAGCTGTACCTTAGTCTTTGTTTTTCCTTCAATGGATCAGTTTTATGCCCTTAAATTTTAAACATCTTGGGCCAAAAAAAAATTGTATTCTGCTTTTGTTTTGCATATTTGATTGTAAAAATCTGTTTCAAGTGAGTTGCCGTGTAGTTTATAGATTGGTGTGAAGTGACTTTTTTCCAGTCATAGGGAAGCTGCTGAGTTTCATCTGTCCCTATATATAGAGCCGAAAATGTAGCTTGGTAATTTTTAATCCTGCTGTGCTTCTACCCAGCTGTGAATAACAGTAAAAGTCAGAACAAAGTAACTAATAATAAAAATGGCCTTAAGAATGTTGTGATAAAGAAAACAACTTTTTTTTAATGCTTGTAACTTGAAATCAGCAATACTCATTTCCTTCAAGCTTAAGGCTAGATTCTCCTTTGCACAGAGTGGATCTCTGTCTCAACTCTCCTTTCAGGAATGAATCTCTCACTGATATCAATGAGAAATCTGTGCCTGTGCAGAGAGCAGAAAATTGGAATAGAAATCCAACTTGTAGATTTAAAAGGAGAATTGTGCATGTTAAAGTATGCCTTGTTGTTGTCTTGAGGGAAAGCAAGAGAAATTTCAATTCCAAAAAAGGTAGTTTGGAGTAAAGACAGACCACTGTTAATAGAGGATTGCTAGTGTGACACTGCAATAAACCACCAAAATACATTTAAGAATGTATTTAAGAGATCACTTTCCCGAAATCCAGGGGAACCTCTTCCCCCCCCCCACACACTGTCTAGTCTCATTCTTACATTGATACAGTTTTTAAAAAAAGTGAATGGAAATTACAACAATGGATCAGAGCCAGAAATATTGGTAAATATTCAATTAGACTCCTTAAAATTCTACAGCTCAGTTGTTCATAATGTCTTCTCACGGACCATTTATACTCTTCCTTATTAAGACTTTTTAAGTAGGTGGTTTCAAGCAGAAAAACAGATGCTGTGTAACAAACAACTAATTCATCATCCTGAAAACAAAATAGATAATTTCCTTCTATTATTTTCAGAATTTCCTAAAAGTTCTGTAGTGCTGGCATTGCAAATAAGTGATTAAACTTATTACACTAATAAGTAAACTGTTGATTTAAAAAAAAATTGTGTTTTGCTTACGGCTCACATATAGAGAGCTCCCTTATAAAACCTAACCTGAAATGTGCTGTTAGTCATTTCATTTAAGAATTTAAAATAAAAAAGCTGGCATAAGAGTTTTCAATATTCTTTTACATAAAATATATTCCTCTCATTATTTCTAATGGCCAACAAGAGTTGTTTAGTAAAACTTTAAAAATCATAGTATAAAAGAACAATTAGTCATGTGGAAAAGCTCTATCTTGACAGTCTGAACAAGAGACTGGATCAAACATGCAATGCTTGCTGCTGAGACAAGATTTTCCCCATAGGAATCATCTTTAGTTTTCACAGATGTGAAGCAGGAAAATTCCATGGAGTTTTCATGGGCCAATAGCCATGACTGCAGTTTTTGGCTGGCTGGAGCCATTAGTGAGCAGAAACATTAAAAAACATGAAAGTTTAAACACTTACTGTCGTAAAATCAGTTGTTTAATCCCTTTTCACCCCTTTCCACTCATTTTTTTTATACATTGCAAAAGTGTGAGTAAATAGTGAATGTAAAAATAACAAACTACCCAAAATCTATTTAGAAATTTGCCAAAAATTAACTATTGCCTTTTGTTTCCCTGACACTGATTTTTAAGATAATAAATAACATTTGTAATATGAGATCACAAAAATGAGAGGCAAGAAACAAAGAAAAAACACAGCAATGCAATGTCTCCTAAATGATCACATTTATTGATTTATCCGTACTTAACTCTGATTTGCGTGTGGTGAAGCTTGCTGCAAAATGATAGTGTTTCCATTTTGTCTTTGAGAAAAACACATATTATGAAATGTTAATGTTTGTCACTGGCAGAAGTCATTAAATCTTGAAGAGAACTCAGCAAGGAGGCCAATCAAATCAATTGGTACTTGTCTAAATGAAGCAAAATGCAATGGCCTTTATTCTCATTTGCATTGTGGCCACTTCCTCCTTCTGGTACAGGATACTGTTTGTCAACTAATTTCTTTCCATTTTAGTATTTTTTTTCAGTGTTTCCATTTACTATGAGGTATGACATTGACAAAATGTAATTTTAGTTTAAGTATTAGGTATTTTGATCTGATTTAATTGATTAAAAGTAAGCACGCTTATATTATGATGATCACACCGATCCTGAACATGGGTACAAGCGTTGAATGTATAAGAAATACCTGAAAGCATTACGCATTGAAACAGAACTTAGAATTCAATGCGACTTTTGAATCCATAAGCAAGAGCTGATATTTCCTGAAGAAGGGATTAACAGACCTAACTTAAGTGGCAAAGCCAATATTTTGGGCCCTCAGATGTGATAGACTGCAAAGCAGATACAAGTCAACTATGAGCTAATACAGTATTTAAAAATCAGAGTGAGCTATATTTGTACAGAAATTTGAATTGTTCAGATGAGATTAATAGAATATCATCCATCTGATCAGCAAACAGTTATACAAGACCACAAACCTCTTGTTTATGTGCCTCTGACCCACTCTATGGGATTCTATTACTGATTAATTGGCATGGGTTTTTTCTAATTACTTGCAAAATTAACACATTTGTGCTGTTTTTATGGGGATATATATATTTTCTACTGTTGTCATGGCTGCCAAGTTGACTGACCTGAGAATGTCTGATAAGGTTAAAATGTTGGGCCTATGAATCCCCAGCCACCTCACTCTGCTGCTAAGAGTTTTAACATTTGAAAAACTAAAGTGGGAAACATAAGCACCAAAGGGAAATCATTGTGTGTCAGTGGCTTATCATCACCAGTGTTAAACTCCAGGACTGTTGAGGAGGACTGGGAGAGAAGTTACAAGAAAATATACATTACCTGTTGCTTTAATAGGCAAACATGCCAAAGGTGTGGGTATTTGTGTATAGCTACAGCAAAGGCTTAGGAGCTGCCTATAAATGTGGGGAAAAACAATGTCTCGCTAATGTGGCCATGTTACTGGAGACCAACTGTGTGTGAATTTTAGAGGGAACTATCAGGAGAAAGAAAGACAAGATCTAAGTACCTTGATACATTGTCATCTTCTGCTGTATACACAGATTATACTGCGAATAACCTTCTCCAGTATCAAGAAAGTGAACTCTTCCACTGCCCACCCTGATTGAGTTCTTGTCACAAGGTAGCAGTGATGCTCACTATTTGGAATTAAGACAAGGAGGGGATTCTGTGGTAGAAAATGTTCAAGACTAAGGGTGTGTCTAGACTACAGGGTTTTGTCGACAAAAGTGGACTTTTGTCGACAAAACTATACCTGAATCTACACTGCCGCTGAGTTCTGTCGACATAACGTTGACAGAACTCAGCAGTTTTGTCGACGGCTGTAAACCGCATTCTACGAGGAATAACGCCTTTTGTCGACATAAGCTGTTATTGCATCTACGCTGTCCTTTGCGTCTACACTGTCATGTCGACAAAGCGACTTTCTTTGTCGACAGAACTGGATGTAGTCTAGACGTTCTTTGTTGATAGAACTTCTGTTGACAAAAGCCTATAGTCTAGACGTACCCTAGGAAGCAAAGGTGCTTTGTTGACAACTATAATGTCTTTGTCAACTCAAAGGAAACACTTAAATATCTGCTTTTTTTTGTCTTTTCACCACCTAACTCTATATACATTTCCTGCAGTGATCTGAAACGAATAGGATGTCTGAAGAGCATAAACCTGTCAAAATAATCTCGAACCTCCTCTCTGATGTTTCCCAGGCAAATGTCTTCTGTTTATCCTCTGCTTGCTGCTCTCAAAACTTTGAGACAATATTGTGACTGTCTGGGGAGGTTTGGCTGGGTAGGCAAGAGTTTGCAATGTTATAGCAACTCAATTCTGAGAGACCAGACTAGGATGGAAAATGTCACAAGTGTTTACAAAGTAGACCTCTCCGGAGTGAGTAACATCTACAGTTGAGGCTCAGTCCCTTCTCTGTGCAGTTGGGGTAAACACATTTTTTCATGTCACAGGTGTACTGTAAGGACAAATTACAATGTTTTAATGATGCTCTAATACTACAGTGAAATAGGCCATATTAATACCTAGGAAGCTATTGAGAAACCATAGGAAGAAGAGTGGTAATGAATCTTGACTATGCTTCTTTGTTGTTGGAAGTTTGTCTGAATGTGTTGTTTTTAATATGTGCTGTGAATGAGGGTGTTGGGCGTATAAAAGTCCTTTAAATAAAAACACATCAAGAGAACAAGCATGTCATTAGCTGAACTTTCAGTTTCTTAGCAGAAGGTAATATTTTAAAATGGAAATAACATTTTGATTCATAAATTCCAAGCCCAGAAGGGACAATTGTGATTATCTAGTCTGACCACCAAAATATAACACAGGCTATAGAGCTTCCTCCAAATAATCCCTAGTGCATAGTTTTTTAGAAGAAACATCCAATCTTGATTTTAAAATTGCCAATAATGGGGGATTTATCACGTCTCTTACTAAATTACATTTAGTTTATTAAAAAAATGTTAGAGGGTAATGAAATGTTTGTTTATAATAAAGATTAGCATTGCTCTAAACAGTGGGATGAGATAAGTAGCATTTAATGAGTATTATGTATTCTAGATGTATTAACATTTTCCTCATAGAGGGAATTATACTTAAAGAAAATGAGTTTACAAGCCTCTAATTTTTATATTTAATAAGTTTTTTTTAAATGTCCATGGATAGTCAGTGAACACAGTCTTGTAATACAAAAAGTACATGGTGTAAAACAGGTGTACAATACCCTGTAAAATATTCCTGAAATGAAATTATGAAACATATATAAATAACATAAAAAAGAGCAAGAACAAAGGAAATGAGAGGTGCTGGATACAAGAAGGAAAGGTGTAGGAGTATGAGTAAAAGTACATTGATTAACATAAGAAAAGTTTCCACATGCAATCAAATACGTCCGTCTTAGCTTATAATTTAGGCATTACTATTTCACACAAAAGCTGTTTCAGTCACTTTTGTTATCCATTTTTATACTAGCCTGTGAAGCTAATTTTTTTCACTGTCCTATCTTTTTGCAGCCATAGACCCTTATATTATCTTATAGAAGATTTACCCAGCATTGCTAGGGTTCTTAACTCAATTAACATTTGTTTTTCTTCATTTAAATCATTGCTTTGGGGTGGGTCTGAGGTTGAGGCGTTGGGCAGGAGAGCTGACCCAGGGAGAGAGGACTACCCCACCATTCACTCCTCACAGCAGCTTGGGGCCAGGTGAGAACCGCCTCGCCATGGCCACTGCAGCTCCACCGGGCATAGGTGCCCTGGCTAGGGCAAGTCCAGGTTTGTCTGCCCACTATGTTCCCTAGCCAGGGTGAGGAATGAAGCAAATTGCACTTTCTCCTGGGGGAACAGCTAACAATGTTTCCGTACAAATTGGGTGGGGAGGGTGCTTCGGCCACCCTACTATCCCTAAAAGGCACCTGAGGGGTGAGAGGCTGGGTGCTGGGATAGTCATGGAAGAGGTGGGCGGTATCCCCAGCCTGCCCCTTTCCCTCGCCCACTGATTCTGTCTCTTTTCTGACAGGGTGGGTTACACTGACAATTTTGGTTTAGTTTCTTGACTCTGTTGTGATTCTTTAACTTTGCAGTGTTAATGTTGTTTCAGTATAGCTTGTGTGAAATACTGTACAATATAGACACTTCTCTTCAGATACAATAGGTCTGTGTACACACCCATTATAGAAATTGTGTAATAATCACTCTTTCCTATGTTCACACTTTCCAAGTAGACTGTATGAATTCAAGGAGACATTAGGGCCCTACCAAAATCACAGTCCTTTATGGCAAATTTCATAGCCATAGAATTCAAAAATTGACAATTGTCACTTTTTCAGCTATTAAACCTGAAATTTCATGGTGTTGTAACGGTAGAGTCCTGACTTCAAAGGAGATTGGGTCACAAACCTGTTGTAGGGGGGTCATGGGATTACCATCCTCACTTCTGTGCTGCCTTCAGAGCTGGACTCTGAAAGCTGCAACCACAGAGCTTCCTGAAGCCACAGAAGGTTTCAAGAGGTACAGGTGGGTCTGATTTGTCTTGCACTGCTGGGAGCACCCCAGCTAGGGGCTCCTAGCTGCTGTCCCTGAGCTTGGGAGGGACAATGCTTGCTCTCTCTATGAATAGCTGCAGAAAGTGCTGTACTTCCTGCCCAACACACACTTCTTGCCTCTGTCCTTCCTCTGCCCCATCAGAGCTAGGGCATTCTGAGCAGCACAATCCAGCTCCAGAAGTCTCCTCTAGCTGTGGGAACCTCAGCCTGCTGCCCAGTCCCAGGCAGTATCTTGCAGCAAGGGAGGTACCTGGAGGTGGGCCTGGTCTGGTTCCGCCCCGCTTCCACCACCAGAGCAGTTGGCAGGGGAGGGATAAGTCCTGTCCTTCTCCTGCCCAGTCAGAGGCAGGAAGTCCCCTTTGATGGGATGCTCCTATGAACAAGGAAAACTCAGATTTCGTACGGAAAGGTTTGTCATAATCTGTGTTTTCATAATTTTGATTGAAATTGGGAGGGCCCTAATCAAGAATGAAAAGGCATTGGGAAGTGATTTTATAGCAACCTTGGACTGATGGCTCCCATTGTGCTAACATGCTCATGTATTCTTTCTTCTATTAGAATGTGCCACCGGATCTTTCCATTTGTACTTTTGTGCTGGAACAATCCTTGTCCGTGCGAGCTCTACAGGAAATGCTGGCTAACACTGAAGAGAAAGCAGAAGGGGTAAGTAATCCAGTCAAGCCTCTTTTTTTCTTTTTTTTTTTTTTTTTTTTGCATCAACCTGGGCTATATAACGTTTCTTCCACAGTACTAACATGGGCTATGTATATCCTACAGAGTTTTTTCGGAAAAACAGTTGTTTTTCCAAAAACCCCTTCACTTACGTTCATACTGCAATCACGTTCTTTTGAAAGAAAATTGAAAGAACAGAGGGTTTTTTTCCGACATTGGTAAACCTCTTTCTACGAGGAAGAAACCTTTTTGCGAAAGAGCTCTTTCGGAAAAAGGTGTGTGTGGACGGGGAAGCGGGAGTTCTTTCGAAAGAAGAGGAAAGAGGAGGAAAAAGCACAGGTGCCCTTGAGGCCACTCTGTCCATAGTAATCACAGCTCACATAGGAGATAGTGTCCATTCAGTGTGGATGCTATCTTTCGAAAAAGCAGATCGCTTTTTCGATGTGCTTTGGCAGTGTGGACATTCTCTTTTGGAAGAAGTTTTTTCTGACAATCTCTTCTGGAAAAGCTTCTTCCGAAAGAAGCCTCCAGTCTAAAGGTAGCCACGATGACTTCCTTTTTGTGTAGGGTTAGTCTTAATCTCCAGTATGGTAAGGACCTCATCCTAAGGAATTGCAAGCATTTAAGACTTGTGGGAGTTCCTGATCTCTTAAGATGAGATGATAAATTGGTGAGGTGATTGTGCAACTTGAGAAATTATGATTAAATGTGGCTGAGGGCCCATGTATTCTTACTATCAATCACAACATTTTTGAGACACAACTAAATCAGTCCTTAGGAGATAAGGCTTCTAGTCAAATGCAAGGCTGTGTTACTGGCATATAAATAACATTGCATCAAATCAAAATACTAGGTAATATTAAAATTCAGAATCAGGCATGTTTAGTTCTTTTTTAAAAAAAGACACACTTCTATGTGATTTGAGCAAAAATGTCCACTAGTTCAGTTTTAAAATTGAAGATGTCATATTAATCAGAGGTGCTAGATGATAATGGAAATTGGGCATCCTTGCATTCATAAGTGATGAAGGAAATAGAGTAGCAATTCTGAGTAACAAATAGTTATCTCCAAATAAATCAGAGTAGAGGTTGAACCTCTCTTTACCGGGACTCTCTGGTCCAGCAAAATCCCTTGGCTGGAAGGACTGAGGGCGTTCCAGGGCCAGTGTCCCCCATGAAAGGCTGGTGGCTGGGAACCCTGCAGCAGGGCTGGAGCCCAGTAGCAGGGCTGTCCTGCGGCAGCGAAAGCAGGAGCCCAGCAGCAGGGCTGATGCCCTGTGGTAACACTGCAGTGGGGAGGATGCGGGGGGAGTGGGAGATAGTGAGGCTGCCTGGTGGGCTGGAGCCCAGCATTGGGGCTGCTACCTGGCAGCAAAACTGCCCTGTGAGATGGGGAGGCAGTGGGGTTGCCCAGCGGTTGAGCTGGGCACCCGGCAGTGGGGCCGCCTGGCATCACAACCAGGAGCCCGGCAGCCTCGCTACCGCCATGTGGCTCAGCTGTGCAGCAGCAGGGCTGCCCCGTGGGGCTGGGAGCCAGTCTGGAACCCTGCTACTGCCTAGTGGAGCTGCCGGATGAGGTTGGATGGTAGCAGGGTTGCCCAGCAAGCAGGGCTGCCCCCCCCCCCAGTGGCACACCTAGAGTCCAGCAGGGGTGCTGCCCTGCTAGGCTTGGAGCCTGGCAGTGGGGCTGTGCTTGCGGTGGTAGGACAGCTGTGGTGGGGCTGGGAGCCCTGTGCTGAGGGGCCAGTGGTAGGGAGGCCATGATCAGGTGGCAGGGCAGGGGGAGCAGAAATGACCTTCCATGGTCTGGCAGAATCCTCATCCGGGACCAGTCAGATCCCCAGGGTGACAGCCTGTAGTAAGATTAATTTTGTGTATATGGTGTAGATAATTTAGTTTATATTCACATAGCTTGGGATTCCACACATGCTTTGCATATTTAATTTGAAGTGGTACTCTGGACCATATCCTGAAATCTGCTTGTAATTGAGGAAGAATGACAAGGGAAGAGTGCTTGTGTCACAGAAATAACATAGAGACAAAACAGAGGAGGGGATTAATAGCAAATCTGTCACTCAAAGCTGGCAGGAGAGAAACATACTCCTGGAACCTCTGAGAATGCCTGCGAGAAAGCAAGCTCCATACTAATATGATGTAGTCAGTTCCAGAAAATGTCAGGCATGGAACCTAAAAATGCTAGTTAGGTTATGAAATCCAAGAATATCCCCATGTATGCTATTTACTTGTTCCCATAATATAAGAACTAGAGGACACCAAATTAAATTGAGTAGTAGGTTTAAAACTAATAAAAGAAAGTTCTTCTTCCCACAGCGCATAGTCAACCTGTGGGACTCCTTGCCAGAGGAGGCTGTGAAGGCTAGGACTATAACAGAGTTTAAAAAAGAGCTAGATAATTTCATGGAGGTTAGGTCCATTAATGACTATTAGCTAGGGGGAAGGAATGGTGTATCTAGTCTCTGTTTGTCAAAAGCTGGAGAAGGATGGCAGGAGACAAATTGCTTGATCATTGTCCTCAGTCCACCCCCTCTGGGGCACCTGGCACTGGCCACTGTTGACAGACAGAATACTGGGCTAGATGGACCTTTGGTCTGACCCAGTATGGCCATTCTTATGTTCTCATGTAACAGCTGTATAAAAATGGGAAAATAAGTAAAACATAAAGCATTTGTTACTTGAAAATTTCATTGGGAAATTTAGCAACAAACATCACTTGACAGAAAAACTATTAAATTAAATTCTATAAAATTGTATTATTTGTTTAGCTATAAACAAATATATCCTTGAAGCACATAAACCAGGACATACTGAGATAAAAATATTTATGAGGAATGAAGATTGGAAAGATGTGGCAATCTATCAAATGTACTTCAAGTTCACTCTTATTATGTCTCATTTAGAAGATACTAAACAGATACCATGTCAGCTTCTGAATATGTGTAGAAGGTTATCTTAATATACTATGGCAGAGATTCTGCAACATCATTCTAACTTACTTCATAGTTAGTCAATGATGTTATACAAAATATATAAATACATATACGCGTTTGTATATAACTATATACACTATCTGATCTCTACAAGTAGAACCCAAGTTCCCCAAACTACTCCTACATCTGCACTAGTAAATATGATTTTCTAATAAACTAAGAAAAACAAAATGCATGGTCATGAGGAAACACTCCCCAAAGACAACTAGCCACAGCATGAAGAATTGACATGGGCCTGACCTGGTGATAGCAACCGCTTGATCTCAAACAATGCAGCTGAATTGATTCAGAAGTCACTTGCAAACCCAAACCTGACCACCTCCTGCTTTTAAGAATGTTTCAATCTTTTTATAAGAATAGCAAATCCATGACAGACTTTCATAACCTTAGTTTGTATGTGTATGCACACACACACCCCTCACCTACCCTCTTTTCCGTGTTGTCAGAACTAGGTTCTGTTCAGCAGGTAAGGATACCAGAAGTGGTGAAATAAGTCTGCTTCAGAGTAGAGTCTCTCCTATTCTGTTTGCATTCCACATGTCCTGGGAGGATAGGATTCTGATTTGTGCCTTAGTGTAGACATTACGGTATTACAAAAACAAAAAAAAAGTGACCAGAGCCAGTGTCCCTTTAACGCCAACAGACACTGGTCATCTGTGGACAGAATCAAACCTGGGACCCCTGGAGCTTAGAAAATGAACCTTTGCCACATGAGGTAAAAACCAGCTGGCTGTTAGCCAAGGTTGTAGAGCAAACTCATTATTCTCTCTGTAATTAGTCTTATAGTAGGTGGGACAGTACACTGCACCCAGAATATGTGAGAGTTACACAGAAGAAAATGCATCATGCCATTGTGACAGTTTGATAATGTTGCTATCAAAGAAAATACTCCTATCCTGAATCACTTCTATAAATATCTGTGATGGACAGACATTGCCGGTATACTACATACTGATTTTTCTCTCTTTCACAGACATTCACATATAAAGATATTGGTAGGTTCTAAGTCAGTTACGCTTTGTATACTTTGGTGATATTTTCTTTGGCGGACATTTTCTATATAACTCTAAGGTACTAGCTTAGCAGGCTTCATTTAGATGATTCATAAATACAGAGGAGCAGAAGAAATTTTATAGCAAAAAAGAGAGCAAATGATTTATATCATGGTATGATTGGGTTTGTTTCAGGGAATGCAGCACAAAGGACACGTAACCTAATTCATCCACAAAAGAAGCAGGTTTTTGTTCTATCCACTGTAAATGCTATTTTTCTACTCATGTTCATTTATGGTAAAGTATCCTTTATTCTCAGGTTAATTTAATTTTGTGCATCGTTTCTTTATCATCAGCTATTTAGTTGATCTGTCTTGAAAATAATAAGTACATTGCAATAGAATGAAAGATGAAATTAGAGGCTTGTCAATTAAATTTGTCAGTAGCCAGTGTCTTGTCTTGACAGCAAAAAATCTTGACAAAAAAATTCCTGTTAAAAAGCAGTCATACTTAAAAAAGGTTTGACAAAATCTCCAAAATCCTTATAATCAATGAATGAATTGGAACATCTGTGTGATGTAGATGTCATCCTCCCTGTCACATATGGAGAAACTAAAGCTCCATTGATTTCTGCTGCCACCATTAGTACACACCTGTTAACCTAAATGTTCTGAAGAAAAGGATTAAAACTTGAGTAGCAAAACTTGCCGATGACTGATTCTCATAATCCTTTCTAGTAATGACAAACTGAAAAATGGCCTAAATAGCATAAGCAGTTGGGTAACCCTGTGGCAGATGAAATACAAAGTAGATTAGGTAGAAAAGAATTGTTAGAGACATGGAAAAAGTTCCACCCAGAGAGAACTATGAAAAATTATAGTATTAAGAGGAACTGTGATTACTATAGTAGGGTGGTAAGTACCACCATCTATTGAGGTTATTCAACACTTAACATTTTCAGACCCTGTTTGCAGCTGCTTACAATGTTGGTATATTTTAAGGCTGAAATTTTCCGTATGGGATATCTGCCTCAGGCTGAATCTTTTGTTTTTGTTTTGTTTTCATTTTTTGGAAGTTTCTGACTTCCCTGAGAATAGGGTTAGAGAAGAATGTTTTCCCCCCACATAAAAACATTCTGATAAGTGTTTTATTTGAAAAGCTTTATTGCCTCTGTGCATTTGTAGCAGGGCATTGAAACTTGGTGGGTGTGGCCTTTCTTTTCACTGCCTGGAACTGAGCCAGACTTTCCCTGCAACTGCATCTTTGGTTTGATGTTGAGCAATTGTGGTTCACATCTGGGTTTCGGAACTGAGAGCAGGGACTATGTCCTGTCCTCTTACTGTTTCCTGTGCTAGGCCCAGACAACGTGGTGAAGGAAATTGCCCGATTCAAATGCAAAGAGGACAAAAGCGAGGTCTGTGGGAGAAATGAAGGGAGGACATTGGGGGAAGAAGTATTTAGAGTGAAGGGAAGAGCAGGAGCTGACATTGGAGGCTGGCAGGACAATGGGGAGTGGTGAACTGGTAGCTGGGATGGAGAGTGACTGAGACTAGCGGCAAGGAAACTGAGCATGAGGCCAGAGACTGGGACTGGCTTGACAAGAAGAGTAGGACTGAGAACAAGGAGAGCAGTGGGAAGAAGGTTAGGAGTTAGTAGAGACAGATCTGATGAAGAAATCAGGGTGCATGAGAAGACCTGAGATTGACTGAACAAAGGGGACAAGGAGCTGGGTGGGGAAGACACAGAGATTAGCTGAGGAGTTCTGCAAAGGAGCTTGAGACTAGAGAATGTGGGTAGGAGGTATTGACAGGAGCTGGAGATGGGAGCTGTGTGTGGTGGTGGTGAAATTAGATTAAAAAATGGGATTTCATGGGCAAAGAGCTTGGGGACAAGGAGCTTGGAGATTGGAAGTTAGTTAAAATGATGGCAGAGGAGGCTAGCCAGGAACACTAGGACTGATAAGGGGAAGCTGGAAGGGTGATACTGGGACTAGGTTAAGAGAACTGAGGAACAGGAACTGACCAGGTCAGGAGAATGAGACTGCGCCAAGGAGCCAATGATTTGAGACAAGACAGAATTGGGACAGGGACATATTGGAGATGACAGGACACAATGGGTCGCAATTAGGTGAAAGGAGCAAGAGTCTGTGTACATGAGCGGGTACTCTTCTCCAAAGCATGCATCTGTCTGGCTGGAGACTTGTAGAGGTGCTGAATACACACCTGCTATTGAAGTCAGTGGGAGCTGTGGTTTGAACATATGAAGTGCAATATAGTGCTGAATACTTCAGGTTCCTGTGTCTGAAATTTGGCACCCAGAATTAGTACAGACACTTGACCTTAATTTCTCTGGCCTAGATTCACAAAGGGCTTAAATGCTAGAATGTGGTGCATTGCAGTAACTAACTTTTAGGCATCTGGAAAATCACTGGATCCTATGGAAAAAAAATAGTGTTTGCTCATTTAATGAGCCAAGTATCATCATGCATATGTGCAAGTGAGTCAAATTAAGGTTCTAGAGGCAACTTTAATTTTGGAATTTCATAACATTTGATTTTGACCATACAGCCTTCATGTTCTTTTAATAGATCTTTGTGTATAATAGACATTGTGCATCTAGTTTCTAACCTGCATAAAGTACATTACCTTAAAAGAACATTAAGGATACTCCCTGATAGGAAACAAAAAGAGTTTGTAAAGGACCTAATGCAAGTTGCTCCAACTGAAGATAAGCTGAGGAGAGTGAGGCTATGTTGTCATGGGCATGTCTAGCTGAGATGAGAGAGGTGTATTGGTAGGAGCTCTTGCAATGATTGTGGATGGAGATGATCAACAGGGAGACCAAAGGCTTGGTATGTGGGCTAGATAATGGAGAGCACAATCTGCACAACAGCCTGGTATATGGTCATGAGCTTTGGAAGAAGGCTATGAAAGTTGCCAATCCTGAATAAGGAAGTAGCAAGAAAGACGAGGACTTAATGCAGATAGCTAAATATTTTTTCTTTGAGATTGTAAAAACCAAATATTTATCTGCTTGAGGGAAAATGTTTGACAACAGTATAAGTAAACATGCAATTAAAATATAAACAGATTAGTTCTAATATGCACACTTACTATAACTTTGTGATACCTGTAGCTTTAGGCTATTTGGTTTACAAAGCAATATTGCATCACTTGGTTCAAGGAACTCATGTGGTCACTCCAGGACTTGTAATTGAATTAGTACAGCTTACTCTCTCTTGGCTGTAACCCACCAGAGGCTGCCATATAGATATATAAGAACTCTGAGTGCCTGCCAGCATCTGCTCAATGCAGCAGCTGCCTGGAACCTTATTCATTAGATGCTGTGTGTTAGTCTTGGAAGACAGCCTGTTGCTGTTTCAGCTGCATCTCAGTCTGCTGGGTGTATAGCTATGTATGTGACAAAGGATCTAGTATGGTGAACAGATGGGAAGAGAATCTGAGAACCAAGTCCATTCTTGCACAGCTTGTAGGGTCTGACAGAATGAAGACCTGCAAGGTTTCCAGGCATTTGTCATTGAGTGTTATCAAAAGCCTAAGGATGGAAGACAGGCTTCGGTTGCACACAGTCGTGTAATATAAACAGCAGATTTGCAACTTTCACCTGTAACATGAAATTTGAAGGCTTGCTAGCTTCATCTTTGATTAGATCTACAATATCTTAAAGGAAATGGCAGGACCAATGAGAACATGTATTATATCCTGCTTCACAACTCTGTGTTCACATAATGTCCTTTGTTGCATGGCTGTTATTTAATAATCAATTTTTTATTTGTTTGGGAAATCCTAAAGAGCTATAGACTGTTTTCATTTGACCCTATAGTAAGAATAAACATACAACTCTGCAAGACAGAAGTGGATATTTTATTGTTTAAATGTTTTATCATTATACTGTTGACACTTGCCTACTTCATATCTAAGGCTAGATAGAAGGTAGAGCAAGATGAATGATAGGACTTTTAATTTTCAAACCCAGAATGACTTTCCAATTCCTTTTCAATTTAATTGTTTAATTATGTGTGTGTGGAGACAGATAGGGCTGCCAAATTTGATTGGATGTATTCCTGGAGCTTTCCTTACTTGGCAATCTTTAATTAACAATTCATCTTTTATTTCTGGAGACTCTAGGACAATCCTGGGGAGTTGATAAATCTTTAAATGTGGGAAAGAGGGTATATCTTTTTTTTTTTTTATTTTTTTTTTTTTGCGGGTTGGGGGTTTGGAGTGGGCTGGGATTAAAGTAAGGAAGAAGGCTTCAAATATTTATGCAAATCTTTAAAAACAATTTTGATAAGAAAACCCAAAACAGCTATCATAGAATCATTGCATGGCAGAATGGTGGATTGTTTTAGGACCCTGCAAAACGTGGCCCTTTGTGGTATTTTAGATGCGACATGTCATTATTAGAACTGGGAGCACTGGCTGTTGGGAGTCTGGAAGTACAGGAAGGAGGGGGGAGGAGATTAGCCAAGGATGAGTGAGAGCTACAGAAGGGTGCAGCAGCTTTGTAAAGAGGTTTCACTTTGGTAAATAAAGTTCTGCTCAAGTTTGTTAGTACCTTGCTTGCACAATACAACATTTTGGCGACGAGGATGGATCTTCTGCCTCTGAACCCACCTGCACCCTTTCTGCAAAGCCCAGGTGAGCCTTCAATTGCTTTTACTGCCTGGATCCATATGTTTGAGATTTATCTGCTTACCATCAGTGCTACAGAGATTTCTGAAGTAAGAAAGCGTGCTCTGCTAATCCACTGCCTTGGAGCAGAAGGGCAGCATATATTTTACACTTTTCCCCTTGCAGATGATAAATATGAGACTGCACTCACTGCATTAAAGAACTTTTTTGTGCCAAAAGTGAATGTAGTAGCTAATCGCTATAGATTTCGCCAGAGTGGGCAGAAACCAGGGGAGACTATAATGCAGTATATTGCTTCTCTGCGGAGTCTGATTGTAACTTGTGACTTTGGGAATATGGCAGATGAGATGATTAGAGACCAGCAAATTGAAAAAACAATCATGCTTCGTGTATGAGAGAGCTTGCTTCTAGGATCACAACTTACACTGGAAAAAGCAATAACCATTGCTACCCAGATTAAGTCAGCTATAGCAGAAGCCAAAATAATGAGCATGGATACAGGAGGCCCAATCCAGGCTGTGACTCCTTTGCAGAAAAATCCGCTATCACAGCAGACAAACAATTACAAAGAGAAAACTAATAGAAAACCACAGAATCAGCAAATTCAAAGCACAGCAAAAGCATGCTGTCGCTGTGGATCCCCACAACACCTTGCAAGCTACACAAGATGTCCTCCAAAAGTAGCTCAGTGCAATCACTGCAAAAAGATTGGGCATTTTGCTAAGGTATGCCCCAGTAGCCAGTCCAATCAACAGGTGCATGCTGTTACAATACCAGATATTACTGTGCTGAGTGTGGACAAAATCACTACTGCACATATTCCAGAACAGATAAGGTGCACTGTAAATGTTTCTGCCGCATCTTCAGGCAAATCACATCCTATTCAGCTAATGTTGGATGCTGGCTCCTCAGTATCTATACTACCTGATTCCATCTATCTGCATTACTTTAAAGATGTGCCTCTTACTGAACCCAAACTTGACTAGAAAAACCAAATTCCAGTTCGTGGCTGCCTGCCAGCAACAATGACTTTTGGTGATTGCTATGTAACTACGGAGTTCTACACTGTCCACAAAGGCACTCCTATCGTTGGCAGAGATTTATTGGCTGCTTTGAACCTCAGAGTAGTTAATGGATGAATTGATCTTCCTCAGCAAAGCACTCTTGCAGTACATACACCAGTTTCAGCTGGGACCCAAGACCAGGTTCAGGAGAAACTTGGCTGTGCTTATGGGTTTGTGCACAAAGTTGAAATGCGACATAATGTGATGCCTATACGACAGAAGTTATAGCGCTTCCCGTTTTCAGTCAGAGAAGCTGTTTCAGAGGAACTTGCAAAAACGTGTACAAATGGACCTTATTGAAGAGATTGACTCCTCAGAATGGGTTTCACCTATAGTAGTGACACAGAAGAAGGATGGAGGCATTCGCCTTTGTGTGGACCTAAGGGAGCCAAATAAAGCTACTGTAATTGACAGCCACCCTCTGCCTCACATAGAAGTATTTGCAGAACTCTGTGGAACAAAGATTTTTTTTCTACTCTTGATTTGCAGAGTGCATACCACCAGGTTATGTTGCTTGAAGATAGCAGAGACCTCACGGCATTTATTACACAAGGGACTATTTTGTTTTAAACGTGTTCCATATGGTCTTGCATCTGCCCCAAGTGCCTTCCAAAAAATGATGTAATTGATTCTGAAGAATCAACATGGAGTTCAGTGCTATCTGGATGTTGTTGTTGTGTTTGGAAGTACTTCTGAGGAGCATGATGACAACCTGCAGTGTGTACTAAACTGCATCAGCACAGCAGGCCTCAAGCTCAATTTGTCTAAATGCAAATTTAAACATTCAAGTTGCGCACAGACCACAGCCCTTTGACAACATTGCTAACCACAAGAGGACTGGGAAGAGCAGGAAATTATATTGCTAGATGGTCTGCAAGACTACTCTCTTTCAATTATGAACTGGAATATAAGCCTGGAAACCAAAATCTGATAGATGATAGCCTTTCTTGCCTGCCTTTGTCTTCACCAGATCGTCCACTGGAGGAGAAGGAAGAGCAATATAATAAACTTACATGGTGCCATTCACAATCTAAAAATAATCATTTTTTTGTTGATACAATTTCTCTCTATCAGAGAGGCAGAAAAAATGTGTTGCATTCTAGAGTAGTTAGGAAAGCATTATGGGGCTTTTTTTTCTACCAACATATCTCCTGTGTAATATGTCGTTTTAAAGTCTGCCACAAATCACTTTGAAATGATCAGCAAAGGCATTAGAGGTTTTTGATTTAACATGGGGTGCAAACCTCCTGAAGATTTAGAGACTGCAAAGATTAACCAGTGGTTTATACAACAGGAATAATTTCCTAAATACTCTATCTTATGTCTTACCATACTTAAAGTAGTGATGGATTTTTGATTCATGACCAACTCTTGTATCTGTAACCGTTGCTTTTTTATTACCTGAACTTTCAGCCCTTTTGCCTCCCAATTCAGAACAGATTTTACGATTCCATCAGTTTAAGTTGTACCGATTGCTTCCTGGTTTATTGGATTTCTCCAGGTTCTTGATGAGCTTAAAAGAATTATGAGGTCAAATTCAGGGTGTTACATAAAATGGTATAAGTTTGATATAGAAGTGTTTAACTGCAAGTAACTTACATGCTAAGGAGCCAGGAGATGGCATAGGTTCAGAATGGGGGTGGCCTATATGAATCCACAAAATTGTACACTCCTTTTAGATGCTTTTCTTGCTATTTCCGCCTTCTCAGATCATGCTCAGTGACTTGCTTCAATTTAGGCTTCTTTACACTGTCTCACTGGACACACTCAGAGGGGATATGGTAAAGGAGAGTAAGTTACACATGAGTAAATGGATGAGGTTTGAAAGATGTTAAATTGGTGTAATATGTACACCGAATGATCCAACCAATTCTTATCTCTGACATTTGCATGCCAACAGCACTTTTGTCACCACATCTTCTCAATGTAGACATAGCCTAGGGCTGAGTCTAGTAGGAAGGAAAGGGGACTGAGTTTGGGATTGTCAGGCAATTGTAAGGCTGGACAAGTGTGGGTTCTGTGGAAGCAAATGGGGGCAAGGAGTAGACTGAGATTTGATGAGGAGTTGAGATTGAAATTGGGACTGGCTGGGTAAGGAAACTAGAATTGTGGATCAGTGGGGCTAGGGAAGGAGGTCAGGAGAGAGGGGAGACAGATCCGATGAGAGACTGGGGTTGGGGGAAAACTGGAACTTGCTGGGCAGAGAGGCTGGGACAAGAAAATGGTAGGGGGAGAGAGACAGGGCTTGGATGAGGAGTCTCAGGAGGGAACCTGGGATTGGGAACTATCGGGGGCAGGGAATGTGGCAAGGTGGGAGACTAGATGGTGCTGGTGGGAGGAGAGAGAGATGAGCTGAGGAGTATGGAGTGGGGGGGAACTGAGAATGACTTGGCAAGGAGCCTGGGACTGGGGTGAAAAGCCTGAGGAGCGGAGACTAGGACTACCTAGGTGAGGGGAATAGGACTGGGGGAAATGGGCAAAAGATTTTCTATCCACTAGAACCCACTTTTTTAGAGCTTTAAATGAAAACCAAGTGCTCTTGAACCTCATCATTACTCATCAGCAGAGAAAAAATACTACATGGTTCTGTGATCAGATTGTATCATCATGTGTATATACACAAGAGGGCAAACTTAAGTCTGACATTTCCTAAATTCTGAGTGCTTAACTTTTTTCAACTAATAATATTCTTTTAAGTGGGATTGTTGCATGTAATTAACTGGTGAAGCAAATAAAATTTGAAGTAACCTTGGTTGAAATCCTCTTTCTTAAATGGATGACAGGACACCTTGAACTGAAATACATGCTCATGAAGACACTACAATGGTGAACACAGATTAGAAATTGAAAGGGAATCGACCAGTGTTCCCTGTAAACTTCATGCGTAAGTGGCCGAACAGGAGAGATTCAAATACTGCACGGCTGATAAGAGTGCCCACAGTTAGGTTTTCTGTTTCTACTAGTGGTGCACATTTGCACATGCCTCAGTGCATATAAAAATGATTCCTCACACCAATGGAAAAGATTACAGTAGGGGTGGGCAATCATTTTTTATGAGGTGCTACTCTAGGAATATGGTAAGTGGTCAAGGACTATTGGAAGTTTACTGTATTATCTGGCACCTTTAGGACCCAGGGGGTGCCGGATTATCAGATATGCCGGACTATCAGAAGGGGGGGCTATGAGGGGTCTGGAGTGGGGTGGGAGGGGATGCCACCCCAGACCCCTCATAGCCCCCCCTTACAATAGTCCGGATCTGCCCCAGGCGTCCCTGATTCAGCTGCTGCTGGTCAGTTTCAGCAGCAGCTGAATCGGGGATGCCTGCAATAGAGCAGCTGGGGTGCTGCCGGGTGGGTCCCGCAGCGCCAAGGGGCGGCGCTAGGGCACCAACCCAGCAGCACTTCAGCTGCTCTTGGGAAGCCTGGGACAGAGCAGCTGGGGTACTGCCCAGTTGGTCCCGTAGCGCTGCCCCTCGGCGCTGCGGGACCAACCCGGCAGGACCCCAGCTGCTCTGCCCCAGGGGTCCCCGATTCAGCCGCTGCTGAAACAGATCAACGGCTGATTCCAGGAAGCCCGGGGCAGAGTTGCTCTGCCTCGGGCTTCCTGGAATCAGCCGCTGATCTGTTTCAGCAGCGGCTGAATCGGGGACCCCTGGGGCAGAGCAGCTGGGGTCCTGCCGGGTTGGTCCCGCAGCGCCGTCCTTTGGCGCTGCGAGACCAACCCGGCAGCACTCCAGCTGCTCTGCCCCAGGCATCCCCAAGAGCAGCTGGGGTGCTGCCGGGTTGGTCCCGCAGCCCCGAGGGGCAGCGCTACGAGACCAACCCGGCAGTACCCCAGCTGCTGTGCTCCCGGCTTCCCCGATTCAGCTGCTGGTCAGTTTCAACAGCAGCTGAATGGGGGAAGCCTGTCCGGCTGCCCCAGCACTTCCAGGTTCCTGATGGTGCCGGACCATCAGGAGTCCCGGAGCATTGGATGCCAGACTAATGGAGTTTTACTGTACTCTCTATGATATTAATGGAGGAGCTGCAGGGTCTGGGAGCAGAACGTAGCTCAGAGTAGGGGACTGGGGTCTGACAGGGAGCTTGGGTGAAGAAGCGGTTTGTGACCTGTGGCAGGGGTTTAGGATGCAGGAGGTGGTGCAGGGTCCAGTAGGGAAGTAGGAGGGGGTACAGGGTCTTGAAGGGGTTGTGACTTGGGGTAAGGATGCAGGAGAGGTTGCAGGGATTTGGGTCATGACCTGGGGAAGGAGGAGGTTGTGACCTGGAGCAGAAATTTCAGCTAGAAATGGGTATTCACTTTGTATGATAAACTCTTAGAATCATAGGACTGGAAGGGACCTCGAGAGGTCATCGAGTCCAGCCCCCCGCCCTCAAGGCAGGACCAAGCTCCGTCTACGCCATCCCTGACAGATGTCTATCTAACCTGTTCTTAAATATCTCCAGAGAGGGAGATTCCACCACCTCCCTTGGCAATTTATTCCAATATTTGACCACCCTGACAGCTAGGAATTTTTTCCTAATGTCCAATCTAAACCTCCCCTGCTGCACTTTAAGCCCATTACTCCTTGTCCTGTCCTCAGTAACCAAGAGGAACAAATTTTCTCCTTCCTCCTTGTGACACCCTTTTAGATATTTGAAAACCGCTATCATGTCCCCCCTTAATCTTTTTTTTTCCAAACTAAACAAGCCCAGTTCATGAAGCCTGGCTTCATAGGTCATGTTCTCTAAACCTTTAATCATTCTTGTCGCTCTTCTCTGTACCCTTTCCAATTTCTCCACATCTTTCTTGAAATGTGGCGCCCAGAACTGGACACAGTACTCCAGCTGAGGCCTAACTAGTGCAGAGTAGAGCGGCAGAATGACTTCACGAGTTTTGCTTACAACACACCTGTTGATACAACTGTAGGGGATCCACCCCCGGAGAGGGGCTCAAGTCCGCCCCCCCTCAGTTACCAAAGTCGTTTACAACCCAATGCGACTCACTTCGCTCGTTCCGCTTGGCGGTTGGGGGAAGGGGGTCCGGGCCCGCCCTCGCTCCCTACCCCGACCCAGGGCCCTAAGGTCAGGGATAGGCTCCCCACCTACCGAGGGGGGTGGAAAACCCTAAACTCCCCCGCTCTCAGGGTCCGCGTCCCTGCCCTGGGCCACTTCTTCCCCCAGAGCCCATAGGCTCACCTGGGCTTTTCCTCCGCCCCTGCCCAGGGCCTCCAATTCCAGCGTTCGCTCCCCGGTCCTTGGGGGGGGAGCGTCTCCTCGGTGTCCCCCTCCCTGGCTGGTCCACGGCGCCCTTTTAAACTGCCCGCCCGTCGCAGGCAGATGACGTCCCCTCCTTTGTCCGTCTCCGGCCCCTCCCCGGGCCGGCCTCCCCGTGACGTCATCGCCACGTCTGCCCGCCCCGCCCCCTCTCCGCGCTGCCTGCCGGCACCGGCTCGTCACCCGGCCGGTGTGCCGGCCCCCCCGCGCTGGGACAGCGGGCGGCTATCCATGCTGCTCTGGGGGGTGAGCCTCCCCCCCGCGACCGCGGCTTCCCGGCGGTCCCTACGCTGCCTACCGGCCCCGGCTCATTCCCCGGCCGGTGCGCCGGCTTCCCCCGCGATCGCGGCATCCCGGCGGTTTCCGGGAGGGACGGGGCTACCCCGCCACAACAACCTAGAATCATATTTGCTTTTTTTGCAACAGCATCACACTGTTGACTCATATTCAACTTGTGGTCCACTATGACCCCTAGATCCCTTTCCGCCATGCTCCTTCCTAGACAGTCGCTTCCCATCTTGTATGTATGGAACTGATTGTTCCTTCCTAAGTGGAGCACTTTGCATTTCTCTTTATTAAACCTCATCATGTTTACCTCTGACCATTTCTCTAACTTGCTAAGGTCATTTTGAATTATGTCCCTATCCTCCAAAGAAGTTGCAACCCCACCCAGTTTGGTATCATCTGCAAACTTAATAAGCGTACTCTCTATCCCAATATCTACATCATTGATGAAGATATTGAACAGTATGGGTCCCAAAACAGACCGTTGCGGAACTCCACTTGTTATCCCTTTCCAGCAGGATTTAGCACCGTTAACAACAACTCTCTGACTACGGTTATCCAGCCAATTATGCACCCACCTTATCGTGGCCCTATCTAAGTTATATTTGCCTAGTTTATCAATAAGAATATCATGCGAGACCGTATCAAATGCCTTACTAAAGTCTAGGTATATGACATCCACCGCTTCTCCCTTATCCACAAGGCTCGTTATCCTATCAAAGAAAGCTATCAGATTAGTTTGGCATGACTTGTTCTTCACAAACTTTGTGTTTCTACACAGAGATAAGCAGCTGCTGCTGAATATTTAGTCTCTATGGCAATGGACATAGACCAGTGGATTCCAGTCTTTAACTGCTAACTCACTTTGGTTTGCCTGTTTGCAACACCTTTCTAACTGCAAAAGGCTCTGCTTGCTCTCATATTGGACATAACCACTGACTTCTGGATTCAGTGGCCAACAGTGCCACTTTGAATTCCCTTTTTATCAAACCCACAGTTATTCTCTCTCAGTATCACAACTGAAAAACATTTCCCTCATTGTTTATCTTAATTTTTACTTTCCTTAATTTCATCCCATTATTTGTGGTTATACCTTTTTGTGGATTGTATCATTCTCTCCCCGCTAGTGGAATCAATAGCTTTTGGTTATTTATGTATGGCAACTCTTATTGACAGCAAGTCTTAATATAGAGCTGAGCAGATTAGCAGAGTCAGGGTCTACTCTCTGGATCCAAGACCAGAGTGTTCCCTTCTGATAGCAACAATGTTTCCAGTCTCCGTCTCCAAACTGCCATAATTGTGTTCTCTAAAAAGCATGATGATTTTGTAGTAAACTCTGCTAATCAAATTGTCTTTTTTCATAGTCCAAAGACATTGTGTATCACGCAGTGCTCTGAAAGCAGGGGAATTAAACTGTAGTCTCTGGATGACACTAAAAACTAACAAGCTATAGAATCTGCTATTTATTTGAGAGAGTTTGTGTGTCTTGTCTATCTGTCTGTGATTCTGTTTGTTCAAGAATTCCTCCTAAACTATAAGAGCTGGGACCAGCAAATTTGGTATGCAGCTTCCTCTTGTAATGTAAAGCAGGGTCAGGGTTTGGTTGTGCCAGGACAAGGGGATGCATGTGGAATGCTATTGTTTCTCATTACATGAAAAGGGGAAGGCTTTGATAGCAGGCATGGTTATTCTCTCAAATAACCATGGGGAGAGGGAGAGTGGTATCAAGCACAGGGGACAATTATACTATACTACCAAATGACTATACAGCCCCGGGAAGCAGTCATTTGCCAGCCAGCGCAGTCGCTGCCTCCCTGGCCCAGCCCCACAGAGTAGCTGTTGGGCCTCCTGGCCCCAGGAAGAAGCCAGCAAATGGGCCACAAGGCCCTCGTGGTCATGGGCTAGCCGTATGGACCACCTGCTGGTTTCTCCTTCCCTCCCAGCCACTCTCCTGAGCCCTGCCACCACTCCCAAACTCCTGCCGTGGGTACCCATCTCTTGCCTTGAGCCTCCACCCTTTACACTATAAGAGGAAGCTACATACCAAATTTGCTGGTCCCAGCTCTTATCGTTTAGGAGGAATTCTTGAACAAACAGATTCTGCTCTGCTCTGACTCCTGCACCCCTCCACACCCACACACCCCTGCTCTCAAGGACCTGAGGAACCTTCTAGTAAGCTCGTTTACTAACTTTTGATCAAGTGTCCTAATTGTAATGCGTGAGCATATTTTCACTCTTTGATGCTGGAAGTAATATTGGCAGACCCTTCTTGCATGTTCTTTAATCCATATCATGCATTATTAAATGCATGTCAAAGTCAGATTGCACACACTGTCTGTGGACATGAATACAAAATATAATCTATATTCCTAACATGGGAGATGACTAAAATTTCAATTTAACAGATTTAACTCCAACTCCTAGAGCATTTAAATTTGCAGGCAAATTCTATATATGATACCCCATCATTTAAAACTGTGTCTCAACTTAATTGTATTATGGGCCTATTAACTCCCAGCTAATCATCCAGTCATGGTTAATTAATCACTTCCCCTGGTTGTCCTTTTTAAATAAGACTTGTTTTTCACATCACTGAACAGGGAATTATTGTCTGATTTTATTTCCAGGGTAGGCTCTGTGCAATGGAGAGAATGGAGAGAGAGAGAGAGAGAGAGAGAGAGAAAGTGTGTGTGTGTGTGTGTGTGTGTGTGTGTGTGAGTGTGAGAGAGAAAAAGATGTGAGGAATCCCTATGTGAATTCTCTGCATGCAGTAAAACATAGTTCAGTGGTTTTCTATTCCTTAGAATGGAGGGAAATGAATGGGGGAAGGAGTTTGAGTATAGCTTGTGATTTTTGTGGATATTTCAGATCTATTTGCTAAGCCTTGCCCCCACCCCAGATATTAGGGAAAATGTCCCATGGATGGGACAGCCTTGCTACTGCAGAAAGGGAGGGTTGCATCTGTTACCCCACCCCTGCCCATCCTACTGGGCCATTACAAATAGTTGTTTACTTTGGTGACTGTCTGGTTTAAACTGATGTCTTTTTAAAAAATGTGTTCTGTTTGGTTGTTTTTTTTTTAAACCACATATTGCATAATTAAGTCTAAAGGGTATGTGTTTAGCTCTGTATGCCACATTACTCCCACTAATGGTAAGAATCCATGTGTACAGAAAAATAGCAGCTCAGTGCATATTATTTAGCTTTGTTCTCAAATTCCTTAGGCATTCATCTTCTGGGTTTGACTAGCTCGCTATACTTCAATTAATGGCTATGGCTGTAGGCTCTTGTTCATGTAAAGACCTGTATGTCTTGTCTGAAATGTACCGTAATCACAATCATTGTGTAGAAGTCTGCTCTTTTGCATCTCTTCATAATTGTGTCTTAGCAAAAATGATTTTGTAGAGGACATCTGAGTGTTGGTTGAGCAGTGAAAGGACTAGACTTCCTCTGTATTTTCAGGCTTAACAAGAGTTTTTTTGAGAAGGTGTCATGTCATTGTTAGAACAATTACAAGTAACTATTAGAGAAGATCCCGAAGTTTGTGTTTTAGGCTTGTCTATAAAAAAAAAAAGAATCTGAAGCATCAAACCTAGCCAAACTCTTTGAGGGAAGGTTATATTCAGATCTCAAACAAATCTCAATTTAATGAGCCAGGTCCATTTTTGACTGCTCCATCTTTAGTAAATAAATGGAGAGAACTGGTAGTCTTTCACTGTTTCAGTGAGTGAAAAATCCCAGTTTCCATGACTATCAGAATGGAAAACACTGAGTTTTCTAATTTTTTAAATAAAGCCCTTCCTCCACCCCCCACAAACTAATGACTATGCCACTGTTAAGATATTTTTTAAATGCTCATAATTGGTGGCAAAACAAGCTCTTGGTTTGGGATAAAGTAACATGTCGATTAAAATGACTACTGCTAGCAATAGTTATTCACTACAATAATATATTTCAATTCACTTTGCAATACCGGAGTTTTATTCTGTTGGAATAAATGTAGATCTTGGGAAATGTTTCTTTTGGTATAAAAGTTTCTTATATAAACATCATCCTACAATATTCTGTGAAACAGCGTGCCATATCTTTTCACTCTATGGGTATGTCTAGACTACATGCCTCTGCCAGTAGAGGCATGTAAAATAGGTTACCCGACATAGTCAATGAAATGGGGATTTAAATATCCCCGGCTTCATTAAAATAAAAATGGCCGCAGTGCTGTGCCGGCTCAGCTGATTGTTGGCACAGCGCAGCATTCAAGACACGGATCAGTCGACAAGGAAAGCCTTTGTTGACCGCTCCCGTAAACCTTGTTTCACGAGGCATAAGGGAGCGGTCGACAAAGGCTTCCCCTGTTGACTGATCCGTGTCTTGAATGCTGCGCTGTGCCAACAATCAGCTGAGCCGGCACAGCGTGGTAGCCATTTTTATTTTAATGAAGCCGGGGATATTTAAATCCCCGTTTCATTGACTATGTCGGGTAGCCTATTTTACATGCCTCTGTCGGCAGAGGCATGTAGTCTAGACATACCCTATGGAACTGGTTGAAATATGTTTTCATTGGAAATCCCATGAGTTTTGGCAAGCTCCAGGAAATATTGCAAGAATAATTTGTTTAGTGAAGCCTTTGCATTTAATTTTTTGTAATTTTGTTTAGGTGTTTCCAGTGTTTTGAGGCTCCAACTAAAAGGAGTCATGCATAACTAACTAAAACAACAAAAGCTGTGCAACAGAATTTTTTAACTGATGTTTTATTTGCAATGCACAGTACCTGGTTCCCAAAGTTGCTTTGTTCAGTTGAAAACAGTGGATGATCGTTTTTTGGATTTATATCTGCTCTCTGTTGTTCTTTCTAATAATGTCCACAGATCAGCTACCATAGGTATGTCTGCTTTAGGGACAGAATCAGGCCTTATTGACATTGGTAGCAGTGGTAAGTTCCCACCTCATGAAGCTCCCTCCAGTTTTTAATGCCACCACAACAGCTGGAAGTTTGGCCAGCACTTCCTGCTTCAGAAATTTTCTGAGAGAAATTCCAGACTTGAGTTCAGATTTTAGACTAATAGTTTTGAGTTCAGTCTGCATCACAGCTGCATTCCAGGGCTGCATTTGATTTTGGGGAGATCATCTTCTCATTTCTGCTTCCTGTTGTGAGGTATATGAAGAATCTAATGCCCAGTCAGGGGGTGAGCTGGGTAGAGGAAAGATGGAAGCAAAAGCAACAGTCTGTATATCCTGCATTCCCCGCAACTAAGTATGTGTCTTGCTGGGGAGCTTAGTCTGTTCTGTGGGCAAAGTTTTCCCTCACAGCCCAGTCTGGGAAGGAGAGGAGGTGGAAGGGATTGGAAGGATGCTGCCTTTGGACCAAGCAGCTCCTTTCTTTCTTCATGAGGGGAGTGAAGTCAGAAGGGCAGCACACCTAATGGAAGCTCTCCCTATAGTCTACCTGCACCAGCTGTCCTTGGGGCTCAGCTTTGCTTCACTTCCCTGCACACCATGGAGTGAGGGCACATGATACAGATGTGGCCAAAAGTAGAGAGAGCAGTAATGGGCCTTTGCACAAGACCAAATTTAACCAGTATCATTACCCAGCATAAAAGTGTGTATTTTCCATGGGCAAAGTTTTGGCATTGCTAAGTGGGGGAGAGCATTACCTGAAATAATGGATTCTTCATGGTTCAGCCAAGTCCCTTTCTGTGGGCATGAAAACTGTCAGGTGGCATCAGGCCAGCAATCAACAAACAAATAGGAAATGTCATCTAACACTGCAAATGCCCCCTGTATGCTTTCACAAGGAACACTAATACGGGTCAACAGTACAGTGATACAAGTATGATCCCTCAACTTAAAAACCATATCATAGTAAGGAGTTCTCCCAGGGTATGGGTGGGGGAAAACGGCATTCAAATCTCTTTCATGTAGATATCTGGGGTTTGGTCCTTGGGATCCAAAAGGCAGGCACATCAGTTTCTAGCTAGAGATACACCGGGAAACATTATGGCAAACTGAGTCAGAAAAATTGACATTCAGCACTGACTTTTGCAGGATATCATAGAAAGGAATATGGTTGCATGTCAGACTGAAGCATTCCATGAAGTGAAACAAAAAAACCCATGTATTTTTCGAGTTATAGCTAGAATTAATGCAGTGCTAATAGCTATGAAACAATAGAGGGGATCTATTGAAATTAGCCTGCAGTTTGATGCCAGGTTTTTTCAGTCTGGAAACAAAAAGAGCTTTGATCTAATGAGGTTAAGACTAATTAAGAAAAGGATAGATAAGACAGAAAATATCATATATAAATCCGTAGTACACCGACATCTTGTATGATGCATGCAGTTCTGGCTGCCCCATCTCAAAAAAAGGTTCTGAAAAGGGCAACAAAAAGTGATAGGGGTATGGAACAGCTTTCATATGAGGAGAGATTAATAAAATTGGGTTTGTTGAACTTGGTAAAGAGAAAAGTAAGGGGGGATATGATAGAGATTTTAAAAATCATGACTGATGGGGAGAAGATGAATAAGGAAGTGTTACTTACTCCTCCTCCTAACACAAGAAATATGGGTCAACAAATGAAATTATTAGGCAGCAGGTTCAAAAGACATGTATTTCTTCACACCATGCACAGTCAACCTATGGAACTCTTTGCTAGAGGATGTTGTGAAGGCAAAGACTATAATAGGGTTAAGAGAAGACTAGGTACATTCATGGAGGTTAGGTCCATCAATTGCTATGTTGGAGCAAAAGACTTCCATGTGGTTAGGCAGCTAACAAACAGCTTTATTGATCAATAAGGTACAAAGTGAGCCAAACATGACCCCAGCAGAGCCGGGCCCAGTAAGGCTGTTCAACACAATCCTAGTATTTTATATCCTTAACCAAATAAGTTTGATGCCAGGGCATTCCATCAAAGCAAACTTGAAAGAGAAATTGTTATCAGCAAAGAAAGAAACAGGTTTTAGGGAGTGAGAGTTTCGACTCAAAATGGTTCATTAACACATTCCAACAGCTCAACTTTCTGGCTTTTTCTCACATTGGTGAAGGTCAGTTCACTCACTGGCATATGTGCAAAAGCAAGAAACTGAAATTAATTCTGTTTTACAGAATGGCTTCTAGTTAAATATGAAATCGTTTCCATAGCTATTAGCCAGGATGGGCAGGAATGTTGTCCCTAGCTTCTGTCAGAAGCTGGAAATTAGCAACAGGGGATGGGACATTTGATGATTACCTGCTCTTGTCATTCCCTCTGAGGCACCTGGCATTGGACACTTTTGGAAGACACCATGCTAGGTTAGATGAACCTTTGGTCTGATAGGTGTGGCCATTTTTACATTCTTATGTCGAAGAAATGGTGGAAGAATTACAGGAACAGCATTACCCCATCCACAGTCTCAGCAACCCAGGGGAGAGGGTTTTATTCATGATGTGAATAAAATCATCCATCATCTACTTTTGAGCAGAACATTATAACCCATTCTGCATCCTATTTTTAGCCTCAGAATAGGGATGAACAGAGCAGGGCCCTCTGTGAAATAACTAAATAAATTCTCAATGTAGGCTTACCTTCAAAGCATTCCCGCATCACCGTTCTCAGACTATTTTTGTTTGACAGATGGATGGGAGCCTTCCCTCTGTCTCACCCCAAGCTTTGATTATTGCAATTTGCTCTTTTCTGGGGTATTCAGGAACATGATAGCAAGAAACATTAATTTTAGGGAAGAAGAAAATTAATATATCTCTTCTGAAACAATTTTTCTGATCAGAGTTCTGAACAGAGGGAAAGCTGAAAAAATACATACGGTAATACAGTTCCTGGATTCAGGATGAACACTTACATGGCACTAGAAGAATCAGTCCTGGGCCTCGCCTGAGGATGAATGTGGCGTGGTACCAGATTCCGTCTCAGAAGTATGTTAACAGAAGATAAAGATGGCCATAAAGGAAAACAAAGAGTGTCACAGAAACAGAAAATCAATTCTTCCTGGACCCGGTTGAGAGTTGTGATCTCACATACAGTTATACTTCAATATTCTAGAGTTCATGTGAGTTCTATCCAGTAATTCTAAGTCTTTCCTCTGCATCCCAGCCTCTCTCATCCATAAGGAGAGATATAGCTCTAGTTGTGTATTCTGATGGATGCAGAGAATCAGTTTTTTGTATGGCATTTTCCCAGGTCATCTCAGGAAATGAATAGCAAAAAAAGTGAGTACACAACATCCATCAGCAAGAGCACAATGACTTACTGAAGTCATGAAGCAGTATCTCTTCTAGAGATAACAGACCTATGGAGGTTATAGCGGCCAATGTGTCTGTGATGAGCCTTACTTCTGAAAGGAGTTCTACTTGGGTGGATCAAAGTTTTCTCATCTTAATGTTCATTAAGGATAACCCAGAAATACCTCTCTCATACTAAGTCAGTTTGGTGGGCTGTTTATTGATAGGTTTGAATCTGGAAACAATCAGGTGCCCTGTTTCAAGACCTGGAAAATGAGATGAGGAATGATGACCTGCAAAACGGGCAAGGTCTCTTCTATCTGTCTTTTCACCTTTTCCATGACTCCTCACAGCAACACAAAAGATAGCAATCGGACAGCAGCAGTGATACTATCAATGCCTTTCTGGCTGAAGAGACTTCGGCCTTCAGGCTTGATTAATCTGAATTGAATCTTTGGATTTCACAGAGGTGTGGTGTTGCAAAACCAGTCCTTCATCAGAGACTCAGATTTTAAAATGAGTTCTGGTGTGATATGATGATTTCCTTCATGGACCCCAAATGAGAAGCCAACAAATAAAACATATTCCATTGGCTGGTACAAAGTCTACAGCTAACTATTACGTGAAACCCATGAAATATAGCTTTAAATTCCTTCAGGAAAGCTTTATTGTGTTTATCCAAGCAAAGGGTAAATGCTCCATAATGTGGTGGTGTCAGTATGCTCATGGAAAGAAAGTATTGTACATATTCTAATGTTATATGCTTCATGGGAGTCTCAACCTTATTCCAACTATAGATATATAGAAAAATAGTTTGTGTATGTGTGTGTGTGTGTGTGTGTCCACGTGCGTGCCTTGGCAGTTGTGAAAAAAATCCCTTTGGGTGAATTTTTAAAAATCTTTGGTGATTTGAAAATTATTTTGGGGTTGAACATTATGCCTTCATATTGCATTGGGCATTTGTTGTTCCATACAGTAAATAATGATAAACGAGAATGTAAATATTTACAGTCCAGATTTTTAAAAGTTAGGCTCTTAAGGCAATACTTAGGCATGTAAATAAGTGGCTTGATTTTTTGAAAAGTACTGAACCTCTGTCAGCTTTCCTGGACATCACCAGCATTAGAAATACAGCAGCATTAGTGTAGAATGGCTGCTGGTGATTTTATCACCATGCTGTGAAAAATAGATTGCAATCTTGACAGTAGTGATTTCTTGATCTTGCTTAGATCAATAGAAGTTTTGCCATTGGACCAGGATTTCACCCTAGCATTCTCACTGTTTCACATATGGCAAGAAAGAGAGGCTTTCCTAGAATAATCAGTGTGTGTAATGTGGCTTTAGTAACAACTTCGCCTGAAAGTAAGGACTAAACCCTGAAGGATTTGTCTATAATTAAAAATGGAACGTTTTCCAATGGAAGGCTGTGTATTTTTACACTAGATTAAGGGTCATTCCCTCAAAGGTAGCCCAAAAGGTGCATCCACAAAATTTCCTATGCATTGTTATACTTGCAAAATTTGATTATACATAGGTGTACCTCTCAAGCAGTTCCACCCACACACCAGTCTGATGTAAAAGTATAACTGTTTAAACAATTTCTGTTACATTACACACCAGCTCCTGGTCCTGCTCTGGGGGAGCTGGCTGCCACCCTGCACTGCAGGCTCTGCAGTATAAAGCTTTTACTAAGGATGTTACTGAGCGTGTAATTGAATAGCCATGTAACTGCATCATATTTTAGCATTTGCACGACTCTTCGATAGTCCCCAGGGGCAGGGCTGACAGCCAGTGGACAGAAGCTGCTCCATGGCAGCCTCCTCTGCTCCCCCGCCTCTGTGGGAGGCAGCAAGGGGTTGGGGGCAGGCAGCTCCATGGAGCTGGCACATGCAGAGAGCCGGCTTAAAAGCCAGCTCCCCATGCCTGTAGGCTCCTGCCTGCTCCCTTGGAATCACTGGCGGCTCCATGGGATCCAGTGCACTTGGAGTGCTGAGTTAAAAGGCAGCAAGGGGGGCAATGTGTGTAGTCAATTGATTAACCAATAAGCCCAGGCTTATTGGTTAATCGTGTAGTTGTCTACACGCTGTCATCTCTAGCTTATACTGCAGAGCCCACAGCGCAGCCAGCTCCCTGGGAGCAGGTATAATCCGGGGAGTCAGCTGCTGCTCCACGCAGCTAGCTCTGTATGTATATAAACTTTATACTACAGAGCTTGCTGTGCATGCAACCGCGAATATTTTTAATGATTACATAGTTATATTAATCGTTTTTTAACCTCCCTAGTATGGATCCTTTGGGCACATTCAAAAGCCTGTAAGTACTTGCACAGGTATGGTTCTGAATGTGCTGGTACAGAGACTCAGTGTGTACAGCAGTCTCTGAGAATGTGGTTTGCAATTAAGTTTCACTCATGAAACTATAACATGTTGTTGCACTCTGTTAAACAGACAAGTCAGCAATAGGGAGGCAAGTGATTAATACAAATAATAATGCAGCTTGTTCATTCACATCCTTTCCAAAAACAGTTCTGGCTGCCCACTTCACTTAAGGAAATTTTGTATTAGCAGAAAAAAACTTCTGAAAGAACCATGCCAACATAATATAGTTTTAATTAATTCAGCTCTCTCACATCAACTTCCACTCTGATTAATGATGCAAAATAGCACACACACATTTCAGTATAAGGGATGTCAAGAAAACAAAGACATTGAATGCCATACACTCAAGTGGAAGTTATCTGACAACTCCTTTTCGTTTAGTAGGACATCTTATTGCTTTCATTTGGCTTTAGATTTTTTTTAAATTTACCATGACTTGTCATTATTTCTTATTTATCTTAATTTATTTAAAAAGAAGCTTAATTTTGAAATGATTTCTCCAATGTTGACTACCATGGATAACAAACACAGGGTTAAGGTATAATATACATTATTGACAATTCATAGAATTGTCATAATGAAAGTAAATAAATCCAAGCAGCCAAAATTCCAGAAAACTAAGAGCGAATGACAAGTTGAAAGTTGTATAATAGCGTCTCTTTTCCACTGTGGAATGTGATAGTTTTGGAAGTCCAAAATTCTATATTCACTGCAATGATATATAATACAAAAAAGAAAACATTTGATTTTATTAAACAATTTTTATTAAAAAAAACACCTACATTTGGAACCTGAGTTTTCATTATAGTATTGGGATTCCTTGTTTGAAATTATTCATATTTTTGCATTAAAGCATCAAATGAAAATTATGAAGAACTACAACAGTGGTCCATTTTAACAGAAGATCAGCATTAGTTATGAGTAAAATATTGGAACATATGTTAGATTTAAAAATACTGCAATATAGTCAATGTATAAGGCAGTACTGAGCTATCTTTGATGTGGTAGTTTGGTTAAATACTAATGTTTTTTAGTGGCAGTCAGTGTATTTCATTCAACCAGGGTTACCCAACTTTGGAAGTCTTGGGGCTCACAATGATACTCATAGCACATGCTGAGGGCGGCAACTTAAATGTGGTTGCATATACATGCAAGTATATATGCAAATATCTTCTTTCACACTGTTGGGCATGAGTACAAAGATTAAGGCAAGACTATACAACACACAGGCCCTATTTAAGTTGGTTCTGCTGATATTAATACAATGCAATATTTATCTGATTTCCACCCATATGACAGCACTTTTAATGAGCTATGACAGTCCAGGAATTAAACTACTAAAACACATATCAACAGGACACCATTATATTACCTACTCTTTTGTTTTGGCTCTCACCCATAGGCCTCATGTTGAGCCCAGCGTAAACCCAAACTGCACTATGGGCAGCAAACAAAAGCTTCAGAATAATTAGATTTGTGTTTTAGAATGTAGAATTGAATTAATTCAACTCCAAATGTATGTTATTCTTGTAGCTAATTATCAGACTTTATGGCTGACATTTTAGACTTAAAATTTGAAGTATTTTGCAGAAAGAAATAGCTCTTGGCATAGGTGGGAGGGGGGGAGATAAATAGGTGATTGCTTCTACTCATTCCTGTGAGATCTGAAGATTTGAAACGATCGTTTAAAGACATAACTAATTTTTTGTTTTTTCTTTCTACAGCTTGTTGATGTGGAAAAATGGGTATGTGCTTCTGTCTTTTATTTGCTTGATCAAAAATATTACGTGTTTGCCATTGATTCAAATCTGTTAGTGTATGTCATAACATGTGAACTTGCAGGGCTCAAAAAAGAGGCTATTATATTACCAGGCAGGGTCTAGTCATTTCTGAATCATTTTTCCATGAAAAACCACACAAAAGAGAAATGTTTTTTATTATTTCTCTCGTAATTATAACTTCCCTTGTTGTATTAAACCCTATAAAATTCTGTTGCCTTATAATTTTGAGCCTTGCTATGTGATGTTTTAACTCCATCCTTTCACCCCCTACCTCACTGTCTTTTCCAATCCACACATTGTAATTTTGCAATGCATGGCAATAAGATAATTGATAATACTGATAAATGATAGGTGTCATTTTTTCAAGCTCCAAATTCTATTTGAATATTTAGAAATGGGGAACAGCTGCTACAGCATACATAAATATAAATTGTTTATAGATGTTATGGAAAAAATCTCTTGGCACAAATATTTTATCTTTTGTTTCAGATATCATTTACTAAATGTAATATATCAACTTGTTTATAGCCAGTAGGGCCAGACTTTCAAAAAGTGGCTTTCAACACTGGTATGTAATCCATGCTTACATAATGTGGTTCTCTGTCCTTGGTCTCTGTCTAATGGCTGAACTACATATGAACTTGAATCTCATAGAGCCTTTGAGCCATTTGGTAGCTGAAGTTCATGCTTTAGATTGAATGTTTTAGGTGCTGTCCCTGCTACTGATGCCCCAGCCAGGGCATTGCAAGTGGCAGCCTGTACCAGGATTTGAGCTGCCTGGAAGGGATCTCAGTGCAAATGTGATATAATTTTCATATAAGAAATCCATTTTCATGTGTAGGTTTTTCCTATATCATCTGCTCACCTTGGGATTGGGGCTCAAAAAATGGTGAGAAGGTGTTTATGCACATGCAAATTGAAAGAAGGTAGTGGCCTTTTTTGACAATTTAGCCCATAAAGTCTAAAGGTCTTCATGATCCATTAGTCCTTAATTTTGTCTGCAAATAATCTGGAATATGTGTCCTCCTGTTCCTTGTATGCAAATGGGGAGAATGACGGTTCTATAGTCGCGCTTGGTATTAAGGTCCCATTTATAGAGGTTTAATACATATTGAATAGCTATATTAATAAATATTAACTCATCAATTATTGATTGTTACAGTCCAATTGTAAGTGCATGCTTAATATAAATGGTAGCAGAACAATTTATATATATGAGGATCTTAAATGCTTTTATAAAAGCATTAGTGAACCACATGTTGATAGGGAAAGGAATATATTTTAAAATAGTGAGGGCCAAATGCTCCTCTCAGGTTATCCTGTGAGACTTTTTTTTTGGATTGCATCAGTATATTTGAGAGACAGCTGGGGCTTTGACCAAAGTTGTATTTTTATTGATTGGAATCTCTTAATGGTATCACAACTTCCAGCATTGTTTTTTCTGGCATGGCAGTAAATAGAACAGTTCTTTTCATCATGAAGTACATATTGGGATTTAGGATAAATATATTGTTTTTAATATGCCATGTCAGGATATGCAGTACTAGACTATAGAAGCATGTATCCTTATCAGGGCTGGATTAACACACAGAAAAATTAGGATCTGGCTAAGATGCACATTCATTGTTTGTGTGTGGGAAGCAAATCTCATATTTATTGTAGCTGATCTAGTTATGTGATGGATCTACTGAGACTAATAGCTCATCCTGCTGCTGCTCAGGGCATTTCTCACCGTGATGGAAGAGCAAGGCTGATCTCGTAGTTTTGCAAACCAGCGCACCAGGGCGCAATAGCACTCACTCTGATTTGTTTTGGCGCCCCCTCTGGCATGAAGAGCAGTTCCCTGAGCAGCAGCCCAGCCTGTGTGTGTGTACTTGCATAGCTGTTGTTATCCATGAGAAGACAATGGGTTAGAATCCAGTGACAGGTTAATCTGGCCTTGGTCTTTTTGCTTTACAAAGCACTTTAGTTGGGAACTGAACTCAAGTGCTTTGTAATCCTTTCAAATTCAGAACATTCTGTGTTTCTGATTTGAAGACAAGTTTTGTTGAAGTTGGTAAATCCTGTTTTTCATAGCATCAGAAATATTGGGCTGGAGTCCTAAATCGTGTGAGGTGGGAACAATGACTCTAAACTACCCTGCATCTCCCAGGATACTGAGACCAAACTGACCACTTATGAAAGTGAAATTTTTCACGGTGATTAATTCAGTACACCAATGTCCTGACCATCTCTGTTATAGCCCATTTCAGAAAGCTTCCTGTCTGCAGGGTATGGAGTAGTTGGTATAAAGTACTTCAAATCACTGCGAAATTCCTCTGTCTTCAGGAATAGCCCCACCTTTAGAGCAGTTTTAAGCGGCCTTTGAACTGTCAGAGGTAGCTAAGAGTACTTAATCAATGCTGGGCATCTGGCTTTAGTATGGTTTTTGGAATATATTCTTTGGATTAGAGCTGGATAAGAAACTAGTTTGATTCTAAAAAAAAAAAAATCAAAGGTCATCTTCAGTTTTCTCTATGGCCAAATGACTATTGATTGTCATGCATAGTGGCAATTCATACTCTTTCGTAATGACAATAAATAGTCTTGGGGTCACAGTGAAAGAGTGACTCTGCAGCCTAATGGTTAGGTAGTTACATAGGATTTGGGAGATCAAAAAACAAATCCTTGCTCCATTGATTTGTTGCAAAGTGGAACAGCATCGTCAGGAGACCAGTACTATAGTTCCATCAACTTAGGGCAGTCTGCTGCAATGTGGGAGACCCAAGTCCAAATCCTTTTTCCAAATCAGGCAGAGAAGGGAATTGAATCTGAGTTTCCTGTGTACAGGGCGAGCGTTCTAACCACTGAGCTAAAAATTGCAAGGGTATCAATTGATTGAGTCCCAAAAATGTTTTGGAATTGAAACTATTTGGCACATTCATTAGTAGTTTTGACTCAACTGAAAGTACTTTTTTGGCAAATTATTTGTCAAAACATTTTTCCCAGCTCTACATTGGATGAATTCAGTTAATATTAAAGGAACATAGCAACCTGAAAATTTGCATAAGAAATGTCCAACTGTTTGCTAGACAGTAGCAGAAAGCAGTTCAGTACACTGAATACATAATCATTGAGTTTGGATCCTTTGCCTCATTCCATATATCCATTCACAGACCAGGTTTCACAGGAAATTGGAATTACATTCAGCTTCTTTAGATCATTTCCTTATTGGAAAATTCCTCTTATTTTATTTAACAGATGTTCATAGCTATGGAACAATAGTAGATTATTCTGTACCTGACAAAGGATTTTTACCCACAGAAGCTTGTTCTTATATAAATCTGTTGGCGTTTAAGATGCTATAGGACTCTTCATTGTTTTTTCAGTAATTGTTGTTTCAACATTGTTGTAAAACATAAACCAGTGCACATGTGTGATTATTAAAAATAATTTCTGCTCTGCCAAATGCATATAATTTTATCAGGTCACTGAAAGACATAACTTCAGTTAGAAACAGTGGGGCTGATCCAAAGTTCATTGAAGTCTTTCCATTGTTTTAAGTAGGCTTTTGATCAGACAAAGGCTTTATGTGGCCTTGATCTAGCAAAACAGGATTATGCTTAAACGTTCTCCTGGATTTAGGTATCTACAAATGTTATCTTTCCATCAGTATCCTCTGAGGCACCAAGAACATCTTATAAAAATACAGAATGATTAACAACAAAAAAGCCTCTTTCCCCCATAGTCCTTCATGTTTAAAAACAACTCAATTATTTTTGATGAAACGTTCAGGAAAAAGATAACTGAAAACAGGTATGACAAATTTTAGCTGAAAAGTACTTTTGAGAAAGTTAAAAGAAATTAAAAATGCGTCTTTCAGAATGGAACTGTTATCTTAATATAGGGATTGCTATGCATGCCACCTGTAATAATGCAAGCTATAAAAACTGAATATGTAAATCCAGGGAATAGAAGATCTAAAAGTCTAATTTCATGATTTATCTTTCCTCTTGGAACATAAGACTGGCCATATGGGGTCAGATCTAGCATCTTGTCTTTCGACAGTGGCCAGTGCTAGTTGCTTCAGAGACAATGAAGAGAATCTCAGCTTTTGACAGTTGGAGGTTTATGAACAGGCACGCCATGGGGTTGTGTCCCTGACACAGTTTTGGCTAATAGCTACTAATGGACCTATCTCTATGTATTTACATAATTTTTTTAACCCAGTTATACATTTGGATTTGACAAGACTATGAGTTCCATCTAGCTGTGGCCAGTAGGTCAAATCATAGGGCCCCAAGATCTTGCCCCCAATCCAAGACAGCATTTTAGAGCCCCACTGCTCGAAAAATATTAGTCATAGTTGAAAATGTAGGCGCTTTATTTTCCTGGTATGTTTTCTTTAAGGTGAAGGAAATAAGGAAATATGAATACTGGCAGAACAAGATGAAAGAAAATAATATGTTCTTCAAATGTGTGTGTGTCTCTGCATTCCAAAGGTGGGTATGCTTGCATCCCATGCACCGGAGGGAGAACAAGTTTGTAGAAGTGTCTACCAGCATGTGTATTGTGAGTCATCCGCGTGCTTACATCTGAGGCCATGCAGGTTAATGCTGCTCCAGTTCCCTTTTACCACTGCAGACTAGATCCCAAGCACCAATTGCTGTGTCTGTCAGCATACAACCCTACCACTGAGCCATGGTTTCACTATGCCTATGGTCTGCTAACACCTGATGACCCATACGCTTCATCTTACTGACCTCCCTAGAACCTGTACCAGACCATGTGGTTCCTCCATGGGCATCTTACTGGTGATCCCCCTGCCCACGTGCCATGTCCTTCTCAGTTTGACAACCCTGAGGAAGATGACATATAGCCAGTACCATTGGTCTGTACCAAAGCCTCATCATCGCTGGACAAGGCAATGATTCCAGCCTCCCTCTCCCCTCCTAATGACCAGGCAATGTACCATGACTTGTTTCAGCCAGTGTTTGTGACCCTGCTCCTGGATATTCTGTAACTGCTGGGACTGTCCCGCATGGCCCTTCCCATCTGAGTCCATCCTGCAGCTGGAACAGTGGGTTTGGCACACAGCATTCTGTGTCCCTACTCCTAAGTGTGCAGAGAGGAGTTCATCCCATCTCAGGGCATGGACTTCCCTTTCAATCTCACCCCTCAGCTTGCTGATAGTTCATGTGGTAACTGAATACACTCACCACCAACACCTCACGTCCACCAAGATGGACCTGTTGGTTCAGACAGTGTACTCCTCTGTGGGAGTCCAGGTCTGTATCACCAACTATCAGGCCCTGTAGGCAAAATGCAACTTTCTCCCCTTCTGCAAGCTTTCGGCGTTCCTGGCTCTGTTGCTATAAGACAAGCAGCAAGAATTCTGGATACTACTGGACACAAATTCACTGCCTGGAGGTGAACCTCAAGGCAGTTGGCTATGTCACAGATACTGCATCATGCTCTCTGAGTGGTGATGTATTCCAAGGCCCCTGTCTCTAGTTGTCTAGATTCCCTAAGGATGTCCATACCACTTATGAGGATCTGCTCTTTGCTAAACAGAAACTTTACTGTCAATAGATATGACTGCCTACCATCACTGAAGAATTCTTCTGCCACTCTGTAGTTGCTCAACATTTACACCTCATCCCACGTACAACAGAGGCCATCCTTTTGCCTATACCCCCACCCCACTTTCAAAGACAGCAGGAGCTGTCCCACCATCACTGGTGCACACTGTGGTCTTGCTACTCCACCACTACCACTTCTGCTTCATCAACCTCTTGCAGCATCAATCTAAGCAGCAGTTTTTATTCCTCAATAGAGAACTAAGTCCCTGCTCCTATTGCTTCCATTGTGCTCTGCATTATCTTTGGGAGCCATCTTTGCCCACAAATAGGATAAGATCACCACGGATTGCTGTGTGCACCACATCATTCACTGGGGTGCTCTGTAGAATTCCTCTTGTCCCCCCATTGTGGCCCTGTCCAGCATGGCCGTGAAGATCCCTCCCATGAATTGCTTCTTCAAGAGGAAGCAGGCACCCTTCCATAGAGCAAGTCCCACTGCATTACTAGGACTGTGGTTGCTATTCTTCATATTTCCTTATTCTGAAAAAGGGAAGTGGCCACTACCCGATCTCAGATCTCCAATTAATCAACAGGTTTATATGGAAATTCCTGTTTTGGATGTTCAGCCCCCCTTTCTAATTCCATCCCTCTCCCAGGGAGTCTAGTTAGAGGCTTTCACCAGAAAAGATGCATATTTCCACGTTGACATTCATCCAATTCCCTGAAGAGTTTGCTATTTTAATCCTCCTAATCACTGTGTAAAAGATCTTCAAGTGGCTGTCTTGTCACAAACCAATTCTACCAGCTAGATATACAGAGAAGCATTGGAATTAGAGTTCATCCGCAAATTCAATTTTCATGCTAATGGACTCAATTGTGATGAAGAGTGGTTGGGACACTATCAACTTAACAGTCATTGAAGGTGCAAACAGCTCTTTGTGTAGATTCCTATGTCAGGATGGATACTATCAATTGACTTGGATTCTTATCTGCTTCGTTTTAACTACCCAATCTTCAGATACTTACTGATTCCCTCTACCTTCCTGATTTTCTATACCCTCTGCTCCCTGTCCCCCTCTCCTTCCCCTTCTATCCTATTTATTTTGGGTCTGTGCATCCTAAACTCAAAACTCCGGTCATCTGAAGAAGTGGGTTGTGCCCTCGAAAGTTCATGATACCATCTACATGGTTTTTTAGTCTATAAAGTGCTACCAGATCATTTGTTGTTGGTTTATTTTTCTGTACAGACTAATTTGTCTACTCCCTGAAGCTGCTGTTATATGGTTGGTGTTTCCCACCTATCTGTTCCCTGTGCTCCTCTTTGGTATAGCCATTGCTTCTTGGGTATACACAAAGTCTTTGCCATCATTGCAGCCCATGTGCAGTGACTTGGCCACTCTGTGTTTCCTGACCTAGATAAGATATCTGCTTCTTGTGATGACATGCAACCACTTCCCCTCAGCAATCTAGGCCTTTTGGAATCTTCTCTATGATCAGGGCATTAGTATCATCAACAAGGAAAAATCAGTCCTTGTACCTACTCAGTTGGTCACCTTTATGGGGATGCACCTGAACACTCTTGTGACCTGGGCTTCCTTCTCAGTGAACCAACTTACTGCTTTCATTTCTATCATTACAGCTTTACACTGCAGATGGTTTGTACCTGCCAGTGGTTTTCTCTTTTTGGACCCATAGTGGCCTGCACCTTCACTAAAGTGCTGAAGAGTAGGTAATTACTCCTGCACCCTCTGAAGTCAATGACAAAGCTACCATTGACTTCAGTGGTTTACAATTTTGCCCTAAATATTTTAAGAAAAAATTAGATTGTTTAATCTTTTCGGCTGAAATAATATTTTAGCCTTTTCATAGAATCATAGAATACTAGAACTGAAAGCGATGTCAAAGGGTTTATCAAGTCCAGTCCCCTCCACTTGTGGCAGGACCAAGCACCATCTAGATCAGGGGTGGGCAAATACTGGCCCGTGGGTTGGATCTGGTTTGTCAGCATTAGCTAGAGTCAGCACTTCTATATTTGTCTGCTCCTCCAGAGGGATAGGTGATTGCAGCTCCTGTCGGCTGTTGATCACCATTCCCGACCAATGGGAGCTGCAATCGCCTGAACCTATGGAGGCACAGGTAAATATATCAGTGGCAGCCTGCCAGGGGCTAACTCTGGTGAATCGTTTTATTGCCACCCCTGAGCTAGATCATCCCTGAGAGATGTTTGTCTAATCTGGTCTTTAAAAAATTCTAATGATGAAGATTCCACAACCAGTGCTTAGCCATCCTGACAGTTAGGAAGTTTTTTCTAATGTCCAACCTAAATCTCCCTTGCTGCAATTTAAGCCCTTTGCTTTTTGTCCTAGCCTCAGAAGTTAAGGAGAATATTTTTTCTCTCTCCTTCTTGTCAATATTATTTTAGGTACTTGAAAGCTGTTATGTTGCCTCTCAGTCTTCTCTTTTCCAAACTAAACAAACCCACTTTTCAGTCATCCCTCATCGGTCACATTTTCTATGCCTTTAATAATTTTTGTTGGTCTTCTCTGGACCTTCTCCAATTTCTCCACATCTTTCCTGAAATTTCTCCACATCCTTCCTGTGCCCGGAACAGGACAATACTCCAGCTGAGGTCTAATCAGTACAGAGTAGAGCAGAAGAATTACTTTGTGTATTGCTTACAATACTTCTGTTAATGCATCCCAGAATGATGTTTGCATTTTTTTCAATAGCATCACACTGTTGACTTGTATTTAGCTTTTGGTCCACTATGACCCCTAAATCCCTTTCTGAAGTACTACTTCCTAGATAGTCATGTCCCATGTTGCATATGTGAAACTGATTTTTCCTTGCTACGTGGAGTATTTTTCTTTCCCTCAAATGAGTTCTGTTTGTTTCAGCCCAAATTCTCATTGATGATAAGGCTGTTTTTATAGCTCTCTGAAAATATATCTTTCAGAGTGCAAGAGGAACATATTTTAGATATGTTGCTAAATATTTACTTTCAAAACCCACATAGAGCTCGTTTAGGTATCAGAGAATCTGGATTGAGAGAAACAGAAAAATCTGGCTGTTGGTAGAAACTAAGTTGGAGTGAATAAAATAGAAGAGTTGGCCTCTGGGAAATACAGTTTGGAAAGGAGTAGAAAAAAGAAACCAGGAATGTGTCAGAGGTTAAAATGGCAATGAGGAGTTGAGCTTCTACAAAGCATAGCAATGGATATAATACATCTGCAATAACATTTAAAAATAATTAGTTGCATAGTAGAGCAGGGATAATTGCCACAGTTTCAAATGTTTTTAATGCGTTCTCTGACGATGTGAATATTCTGTGAGAATTTTCATGTGTGCTGGTTTCACTAAGTACATCTGTAGATACATAGATATTTTATACCGTTATGGGCAGAAGCATGTTAGTTATGATACAGAACTAATATAAAAACACGGTTCTTGCCTTGAATATGCATTCTGATTTTGGACATGATCTGAAGTGTGTTAATGACAAATGGAAGAACAACAAAGGTCTTAGCCATGTCACCATGTGGCCAGCCTATTGAAATATATACACATCTAGATGATTTAAATGAAAATTGAGAGAATGGTGGGGGAGAAAACCACAAGAGGCTCAAGTTAAGAGTTATACTAAAAGATCTCTTTAATATGGAATTACTGTTTCAAATTCCAGTGCCTACAGCCATAATTTAATCCATGGATGAGAGTCCTGCATAAAAATAATTATGTCAAATTAATCTAAGAGTATTATGCATTATGTGATTCCATAAAGAGCTTTACTTTTGGGATTGTAGCTCAGTTCAATTTAAGGGAAATTAATGTGGTGTTGTCTACACTCCAAGGCTGAATTGTTGTGTGATCTGATTTTTGTATGCAACAGGAGAAATATCTTCCATTATTCTATTATGAATCTTTTCCCCTTTACCATGCTGGAACTGTGGTGTGTGCAGCACCAATAGACTGCAAAAAACTCTTTTCCCAGTGGGCTGTCTACTTCTACTTATTCCCAGCAGCTAAGCCATAAAACCTAGCTAAAAATACACCACAGACTTTTCTAATATTCGATTTTCATGTAAGCTCTAGGTGTCACGGGGATGTTATGATAATGAATAAAGGGGTAAGGCCATAAGCTTGGTACTAAAATGTGGTCTAAACTATAAAAATGGCAACTACTTCTGTAGCTAATTTCAAATTATGTTTTACATTATATAGCCCCTTTCATCCATCAGCGGAACCCAGAGCAATTTGTAAGCTATATACCAAAAAAAAGTCAATTGAGGTAAAAATGCTCCAAACAGCTGTAAAGATGTATGTGTGCTTCATAGAGGGCTGGCAGATAGCAGAAGCAGAACTGTCTGTACACTTTCTATAATCCCCAGGGAGAAACTTCCATAGAATTTCTTTTAAGCTCTCTGTGGGGGAGACTCTGTGGGAGGGCCAGTGTTGTGTTAGATCAGTGGCCAGTGGTTCAGTATACTGCACCCAGCCAGAGGGCAAAATCCATATTAGAGGGAAAATCATTACCAGCTTTCTGTTTTAGGTTCTTTGTTGTGGTCCAACAGCACCAGGAGCCTGTCTGCCTGATGTGGAGAATGCTGTTCCCCAGAGTAAGATATTGTTCATGTTCAATAAAACCCTTTATATAGGCTCTGATTTTTTTTTCCCACGATTTGGCCGCAAGAGATTAAATACCGTATGTAGTTGAATGTATGGAATTTAAGTCAATAAATTATGATTATCCAAACGGGAATCCAGTCAGGATACTTCAGCTCTTTCAAGTGGTTGTGATATAGTATCTGGAAAATATTAAAACTTCAAAACTATTTTACCTTTCTCCCAAGCCGTGTATGTGGTAATGGTCAGAGGAAAAAAGAGAAAATATGTTAATTCAAAATATTTTAATTTTTATTTTCATCTACAGTTCAGTCTCTTTTTTCCTCTGACGATTACCACATACACGGCAGTCTCAGTATGAAGATGAATAAAACAAGATGTGTGTATCACCATTGGATAAAAGGAAGCCTTTTAACAAGACTTTGTTTTTACAGATAAATTGTATTATGACTAATTGTTACAGCTATAGCCATTGTGGAATGGTGGCCCTACTCCTGGGTTCTGATAAGGCCTGAGTGGGGTCTCTCAAGCAGCCTCAGTCCTGCCTTATTTGCCCTTGGCAGGATTCCAGCTCCAGTCTCCCAGTGACAAAGGTTTTGGGCTAATTCCCCAGGGTCAGCCTGGGCTGTGAAAACTGTCCAGTCCAGCTCTCCAGCTGGCCTCTCAGGCTTCCAGCCGAAGGACGGCCTAACGACCCTGGTCTGGGGCACCTCACTCTCCACCACTTACCTATCTCTGGCAATACTGTTGCTTTCCTTGGTTTGGTTTGCTCTGCTGTGTTCTGTTCTCTGCTCACTTTCTGTTCTCTCTGCACTGCAGAGTTTTTGCGCAAAAACTCAGAGCGTCCACACTACAAGTGCATTTTTGCGCAAGAAAAAGTACAGTAGAGCATCAGAAGACAGGCCTTTCTTGCGCAAGAAACACCCATCAGAAAAAGCACAGATGTTCTGATGGCCATTCTGTGGATGTTCTCTTGCTCGGTAACTTTTTGCGGAAGATCTTTGCTGCAAAAAGTTCTTGCACAAGAAACCTGCAGTTCTTGCACAAGAGACCTGCAAATAGCCTCATTCTCTTCTCCCCTTCCTGCCAGGAAGGCATCCTTTTAACAGATTCAGTGGCAGCCTCAGGTGAGATCATCTGGCTCGCTTAATTTGCAGTAGCCCTGTCTACTTTGCTCCTAATTGCTCAGGGCTTTCTCTCTATCTACTATAGTCCTCCAGCCTTACTGTCACACCATCTTCTGAGTTTATTAGTTACCAGATGAAATACCAGTTGAATGTGTTCTAAACTAAATCTACACTACAATGTTAATTTGAAATAACAAGGTGAGCATCCACACATTAAGCCCATTATTTTGAAATAACAGGCTTGGTTTTCAAAATAACAAACCCTCGTTTCATATGGAACAACACCTATTTTGAAATGGCTATTTTGAAATGGGGTGAGTGGGGACAGGGCAGCTGTCCTTATTTCAAAATAATTGGCCTGCAGGGCTTCTCACATCTGCCCTGGTGGCTTCTTTGTCTCCACCCATCAAAATTCCATAGTTTCCCTTCCCCTGTAGCTTTTAAAGGTGCAGGCAGAGGGCAAAGGCTTGTAGCATCACACCAGTCCTGACACACATTAGGACTCTACTCTTCCTTCTTTGCTGCCAAGGCAAACCCCAGCATTCCACTAAGCCCCCCATGGCTGCAAGGAAACTGGCAGACACCTCTGAAGCCCCTAGCCAGGGCCAAAAGAGGAGGGTACTCTCATGGACTAGTGTGGAGATCCTGGATCTCATTGAGGTCTGGGGGGAGACCAGCAGCCAGGATCTCTGCACCAAGATGCCCAAGGCTAAAGTCTGTGGCCTTCTGGCCACCAGTCTGGTCCAAAAGGGGCACCATCAGACCCAAGACCAGTTCTGGATGAAGGTCAAAGAACTCCGGAAGGCCTACACAAAGGCTAAGGAGCAAAGTTCCCATTTTGGGGTGGCACCTCACATGTGCTGCTACTTCAAGCAGCTGGATGCCATCCTGGGAGGGGACAGGTCACTTCTCTCCCACCTTGTGGAGAACTCTGGCCTGGCTGCACCTATTCTCAGTCTCCACAAGGGTGGGGCTGTGGATGAGGAGGACAATAACAAGGGGGAGGAGGCCACCACTGACACCATGCCCACCAGCCAGGTGCTCATCCCCAACCTGGAGCCAACCCCCCCCACCCCGGATGTCTTCCAGAGTTCAGATGAGGCTGGGGAAGGCACTGTACATGATTTCCTGGCTGAAACTTTCCCTTGAGCCATCCCAGATGTGCACTGCCCCCAATAGGCCTGCTGAATGGTGGTGCATGGTCACTCAAAAGCCCTTGTGAGCTGCTCAGCCTCTGCCCCCCACCTGGCAAGAGTGTCTCCCCCTTGTTCTCACATATGGTATGGAGGACGCAGCAGGCCGCCACCACCTGGGGGATATTCCAGTCACTGAGGTCGAGATGGGTGAGGAGACATCGGAAACTCCCTTTGAGGTGGCTGAAGGTGTCCACCACCATCATGCGGTACCTGCTGAGTCTGGCATTGAACCTTTCCTTGGTGGGATCCAGGTGTCCCATGCAGGCCTTCATCAGCCAGGGGAGCAAAGAGTAGGCTGCATCACCCACAATGCACATAGGCATGTCCATGTCCCTGACTCTCATGGCATGGTTGGGCGGAAAAAGGGCCGGCATACATCCTCAGGAACTCCAGCCTCTTCCAAAAGATGTGGGCATCATGCCTTCCCTGACCACTTGACATTAATATCTGTGAATTAGCCCTGGTGGTCCACGAGGCCTGCCGCACCATGGAAAAGTAGCCCTTCCTGTTTATATAGGAGGAGGCCTGGTGTATGGGGATGTGGGTGCTGTTAATGCTCTCCTAAACACCTGTAGTTAGGGAAGCCCAAGGCAGCAAAGCCAGTGATGATGGGGGGGGGGGGGGTCTATGTAGCCCAGGATGATGACCCTAAACAGCAGGATGGTTTTGATGTCCCTAACCACTTCTAAAAACATAGGAACGTAGAATCACAGGATTGCCAGAGCCCTCGGGAGTTCCCCTAGTCCAAGCCCCATCCCACAGCAGGAGCAACCCCAACTAACCTATCCCTGGCAGGGCTTTGTGAAGGCGGGGCTGGAAAACCTCCAGGAAGGGAGATTCCATCACCTCCCCCCCCCTTTCCTAGGGAACCCATTCCAGTAGTTCACCACCCTCCTGGGACAATAGCAATATGAGAAATCTTAACTCCATGAACTTAATTTACAAAGATAAATTCAGGATTATTATTCCTAACCTTGAGTCCTATGTTTGCCTCTTCTGTGGGGCAAAGGGAAGGACAAATATAATGGAATGGAAGAATGTCCTCACTCCAAGCCCCCCCCCCCCCCGTCTATGAGCATCAGAATGCATGGCATAGTGCTCTGATGTATGCCCCCCCTCCCATTCCTGGATGTTCATCAGTGCTATTTTCTGATCTATCAATAGAGTGATAGATCACTCTGGTAGCCCAGTGTTCTATGTATTGGGTACATAGCACACTCCATTTTCTGAATGGTAGATTTGTTTTCCTGGCTTTTCAGCTGAGTATCAATGCTGTTGAAAGGCAACATTCTCCTTTTTCAATGAATGACGTATAAGAGTGGCAGAGGTACTAGAATGCTTTGGTTCTGTTGAGTCAGTAGTAGGTAAGTCACTGAGGTAGCATTAATTTGTGTGGAGTGTGTCCAGAGGATCCCCCTAAGGCTTGCCACTTACTAGTAGCTACTGTGTGCAGATAGGTGCCTGCCACACAGAGTTGCCCCTTCAGTACTACAGATTGGGGGGAATCTCTTGAAAGTTATCCTCTGTTGAGTTATTTCTGGTGCATAGGGTGTATATCAGTCTGTAGGTGAGTGATCCAGGGCTCCCTGTTTCTCTATGTCCAGCACTGCTGGCCAGGGAGGCTGTCTTTCAGAAAGACATTGGAATGATTCTGATAATTAAACTAATGAACCTTACTTCAATGCCATGCAAACTGGCTGAAATATTATATAAGTATATAGAATTATATAATACCCAAACGTTATATTATAAAGACAAAAGACTATGGCATGTATCAAGAAAAATTGTGTCTTCAGTCTATCACAAATCTTCCATCATGTCAACAAAGTTCAACCAACTGGTAAATTTAATTTGGGCATTCAAAAGAGAGAAAGAAAGATCACAACATCCAACCTTTGACAAAGGTATTCTTTAAGTCTTTTAAGGAATCCAAGCAGTTATAGGATGAGAGGTAAAGTTACTGTAAATGATTAGAAATTGACTAAAGGACTGAAAACAAGTTTCTCTAATTGGACTGATGCTTAATATATTTGTTAATTATCTGTAAAAGGGTATGAAGAAGGATAGCCTAATATCTTTGGAAACAGTTATTTAGGTGAGTTATGAGCAGAGAAATAAGGTTCTTGATAGATGTAGTCAAAAATGGTAACATGATGGCAGATGAAATTAAACATTGATAAAGCTAGGTAATGCACATTTGAAGGAAAAACTTGAACTACTTTTATGTTTTACTGGGTTGTGGTGTAGCCTTGTTGGTCCTGGGATATTAGAGAGACAAGGTGGGTGAGGTAACTTCTATTGGAGCATCTTCTGAGAGTGAGAAACAAGCTTGCAAGCTACACAGAGCTCTCTTTCAGATGTAGGAAAGATACTCAGTGTCACAGCTATAGACAAGATCAAACAGACAGTTTAGCATAAATAGTTAGAACTAGAGGACACCTTCTGCCAACTTAATTCATATGTAATACTTGAAAACAATGTTTATGGATTTCCATTATTTTTGGCATTCTTAGTGCATATGGCATTGCAGTAATTCCTTAGAATCAGTATGCAAGAAATAGCAGTAGCAATTCTGCTTTTTTTAGTTTACTATGCACATGCATATTTATAACATAGTCACTGCTGTCAGTCGAGCTGCTGTGTGGATCACTGCAGTTTGAATGTGGAAAATTGCAGTGAAGTTAGAAAGCATTTGCAGAGCACATTATTAAAATATTTCAACTGTGACCCCCATGTTCACTGCACTCCATATTTAATTTACACAATAAAAACTATTTAATTTGACATATGATTTAATATAATTGATTCTCTAACACTGAAGAAATTGTATAGAAGAATTGTTTTCAGCAGCTGGGCTATCTAGCACTCTCTGTAATTATATAATAATTGTTATGGTAAAATATGCTTTTAAATATTTGTGCTTCGGTGCTTCTTGTTCACAACTTTAAGGAAAACATCGCATTTTTAAATGTCTGAGAATAAATATTCATTTTATGTTTTCTCTTTTTCCCCCACTTTGGCTCTGCAGAAATTTATGATGAAGGTAAGTAAGCTAAACATTTATTTATTGTACTTTATGTGACTTTTTGCTATTAACCAATTAATTTTATTTTTAAAAGTAAATATCACACTTTCACTGGACTTTTAAAAGTTTTGGATGTAGAAACCACACTAACGTAACTAAGGCTTTTTTAATTATCATGAATGGTCAGAGGCAAGCACTCTGGGCTATGTAGAGCAATAGTATTTGAAGGGATAACTTTAACAGTGGCAGATAAACTTTCTTACAAATTGTTTGAAAATATTAAAGCAATTGTCTAAAGGGACAAAAAACTTCCCAATTTTGAAAAAATGCAACTTAATGATTTTGAAAAAGATAATGTTTGATGAATTTTATAGCTTTATTCTGTGTATTTATTGACTCTATTCTTTCTTTATATCACCTGTCTTTATGGTTGGCCTATTTCTGCAACTCCCAGTTAGTTGCCATGCAGTCAGTAGGTTTTGGCACATAATAATAAACCTTGAGGCAATAAACAGATAAATGTCCCAGTAAAGAGATAACTGAACATATTGAAAACAGGTGCCACACACTCTGTTTCTGCTGTTCCTGGGATGCTGCCATGATGGTTTTTTGCATCAGCTGGGATGGCAGAGGCCTTCTGTGGTGATGGCATCTGCACTCTTAAGTCATTCGAATAAACACATTCCTGGTCATAGGTGCCCTAATTCTGGAAACCTTTTAGTTCTGGCATAAGGAAGGCTAGGTAAATTCTAAAATATTTTGAAAAGTTCACATGAACCATGAAATAACCTGAATAGTTCTTATTCAGTGATTTATCCAAAATTTGTTGATTTACCCAATTTCAACCCTTTCCTCTAAATGGTAATCTGCTTGCCAACATATTTACATAATTATCCTCTTTGAAATAAAGTACAATTCTATTAAGTAGAATAATTCAATATATAAAGGAATGCACTCCACAACTTTGTCTTGGAATTATAGCATACAGCCTTCCATTCCCACATCTGCTACTTTAGCCTATAGACTGCAATAATGTCTCCACCCTGCATCTGTATAATTGCTGAGTCTTTTTCCTGCTATGTCTATTGCCCAAATGTCATCCTCCAAACCAGAGAGGGACAACCAAGGCAAGTGAGTGGGCTGAATGAGTGGTCCTCCTTAACCTCAGCCAGCTGCAAGATTTTCATAACCAACATGGTCTCCTGGGAGACGGTAGTTTTTCTAACTGCATTTGTATATCTAGAATTGGCGAGGTGCACCAATGAATCATAGTAGCACTTTGATGGGATGCAGAGAGAATGCATAGCTCTCAGTCAGTGTTGTGTGCAATCACTATGCAACTCACTTCATATGCCCTCACTTTACGTGGTTTCAATTTAGTAATAGTGGTAGGAAAAAAATGATATGGATGGAAACCCGGGGAATCTGGCAACCCTGCACGTGGGCAATGGTAAACAAAATGTTACAGAGGTGTTTTCTGGGTGGGAGCTTTGCACCAACTGAATGATGATGGTGGATGAAAGAAGGGAGGCAGTCTAATCTAGGTAAGCAGTGTTATTTTCAAAGCTGAGTTTAAAAACGACAGAAGAATTTACACAACATGAATTGGCCCCACTCTTGTCTCTCTTCATGCATGTGTTTTTATTCTTTATCGTTGTCTCTGCCTCAAGCAGCAAGGTGGATTGCACATTCATTGTATCACAGAAAAATCTCCCTCTTTATCATGTGAAAAATACGTCCTACTTATTTAGCTTTAAAATAGGTGAATAGATTTTTATCTTCCCTGGCTCTTCCTTCTTCCTCTCCCCATCCTAAAATAAGCAACATTGTCCTGTTGGGTAATAAAGAACCAAGGAACAGCGATGCTGTGTCATGATCCATCTAGCCCAACATGCTATATTCCGATAGTGGCCAATCCCAGATGCTTTAAAGTAACAAACAAAATATGTGATTTGAAATGATCCTTCCTGTGTTATCCATTCCCAGCTTCTGGAGAACAGAGGCTAGGGACACCATTCCTGTCTGTGTTGCATAATAGCTATTGATGGACCATCCTCTATGAATTTATTAAATTCTTTTTTGATCTTTTTATAGTCTTGGACTTTACAACATCCTCTGGCAAAGAGTTCCATAGGTCGACTATGAGTTGTGCGAAGTACTTCCTTTTGTTTGTTTTAAACTTGCTACCTATTTATTTCATTTGGTGTCTCCCTGAAAGTTCCGAGAGTAAATAACACATCGTTTTTTACTTTCTCTGCACAAGTTGTGGTTTTATAGACCTTTATTATATCCCTATTGTTCATCTGTTTTCTAAGTTCAAAATTCCAGTGTTTTTAATTTCTCATCTGGAAACTGTTTCATACCCCCTAATCATTTTTAGTGTCCCCTTCTGTGCCTTTCCTAATTCCACTATATCTGTTTATAGTGGGCATTCAAGATGTGGACATGCCATGCATTTCTGTACAGGCAATATGATATTTTTGTCTCATCTATCCCATTCCTAATGATTCCCAATATTCAGTCAGCTTTTTTTACCTCTGCTGCAAATTGAGTGAATGCTTCAGAAAACTATCCATACTGAGTCCAAGATCTTTTTCTTGAGTGGTAACAGCTAATTTAGACCCCCTTCATATTATATGTGTAGTTGGGATTGTTTTCCAGTGTGCATTACTTTGGATTTATCAACACCTGAATTTCCTCTGCCCTTCTGTTGCTCACTCACCCAGTTTTCTGAGATTCCATTGTAACATTTCACAGTATGCTTTGGAGTTAACTATCTTGAGTAGTTTGGTATCAATCTGCAAATGTTTGCCACCTGACTGTTTACCCTTTCTTCCAGATCATTTATGAATATGTTCAATAGCACTGTTCCTTGTAAAGATCCCTGAGGGACACCATTATGTACCTCTCTCTATCATGAAAACTGACCATTTATTTCTATTCTTTGTTTCCTATCTTTTAACCAGTTAATGGTCAGTGAGAGGACTTCCCTCTTATCCCATGACACCTTATTTTTAAGAGCTGTAGTTGAAGGTCCTTATGAAAAGCTTTCTGAAAATCTAAGTACATTGTACAGTGGTATTCCCCCTTGACCACATGCTTATTGATCCCCTCAAAGAATTCTGCTATACGGGTGAGACATGATTTTCCTTTACAAAAATAATGTGGACTCTTTCTTAACAAATTGTGAGCATCTGAGTATCTGATAATTCTTTTTCTTATATAATTATACCCAGAATGCCTGTAGATGTTAAAGAATCAGAATTTCTAATGGAAGTGTTCTCAGCCATAATATAAAGATTTCTGTTTTACATGTAAGATTTTAAGTAGAGGTTCAAAATTCTAATTTATAGCTGTCTTGATTGCTTACTGGATCTGTTTTTTCATTCAGAGAAAGGTCTCCATTGCTGGGAAAGTGAACATAAATTTCACTTTGTAAATGTTAACCAAGAGATCAGGTTGTGAATCTTAATGTACTACTAGCTTTATACACATTCTTATTGCTTGCCAGCAGATTGATATTGTTAAAATTTGGATAATATAATATCATATTGGCATAAATGTTTGAGATGATCACTAGTGGTTTTAATCTTTTTACTACAGTTTGTAAAAAGCCACCTTGTTATTATTGAAAAATATGCATACAACTCATTTAGTTAGCTAGATGATGTATTCACATTGGGTTTTTGTTCCCAGGGTTGCCCTTTTCTTGTGCAGTAACTTTTTAATATACATATTCTCTAGGAAGACTGACTTATTTTTTTTATTAGTCTGCTAGTTAGCTATTATAGCTTACCTGTGCATTTTTGGGGGTTGGTTCCTAGGTATTGCACATATAGCAAGTGTTGATTGACTGCTTGCTGAAGATTCCATAGATACCATGGTACTGGTAAATGCCATCAAAGAGGAAAACACAAAGATTTTAAAACTTGTAGTATATATGTTGATAATTTGGTTTGTCTATTTTGCTGCTGCTGATGGTGATATGGTATAGGTAGCAGTGAGAGAGGCAGAGACAATGTTCCAGACTGTTTTGTGTTTTCCTGTTTGTTCCCATTTTTAAAAATGAGAAAGATGGGCTAAGGCAGAGCCCATATATTTTGTAAAACATTAGTGTAACACAATATATTAAAGATCTCTGTGTCCTTTGTATGTTCTGAGAAAGTCATCAACACATAGTTTGACTTCAACCACTGAATCCAATTCACTACTTTAATTTGTTCTCTGTTCTTTTTGTGTAGGCTTCAAGTTCCCCTGATAAGAACATAAAAATGGCCATATTGGGTCAGAATAAAGGTCCATCTAGCCCAGTATCCTGTATTCTGACAGTGGCCAATGCCAGGTGCACCAGAGGGAATGAGCAGAACAGGTCATCCATTCCCAGCCTCTGACAAACAGGCTAGGGATACCATTCCTTCCTGTTCTAGCTAATAGCTCTGTTGGAACCCTGTTATAGTCTTGGACTTCACAACATCCTCTGACAAGGAGTTCCAAAGGTTGTGCATTGTGTGAAGAAGTACTTCCTTTTTTGTTTGTTTATACCTGCTACTATTTTCATTTGGTGACCCCTTGTTTTTATGTTATAGGGAGGAATAAATAAGTTATTTATGCATTCTTATCACACCAGTCATGATTTTATAGATCTCTATCATATCCTCCCTTAGTTATCTCTTTTCCCCAAGCTGAAAAGTCCCGGTCTTCTTAATCTTGCCTCATAAAGCAGCCAATCCATACCCCCTAATAATTTTTGTTGCATTTTTCTGAACTTTTTCCAATGTCGAGATATCTTTTTTAGATGAGATGAGCACATCTGCATGCAGTATTCATGATGAATGTATATAGAGGCATGAATTTATATACAGATATTCTCTGTCTTATTCTCTATCCTTTTCTTAAGGATTCCTAACATTCTGTTTGTTTTTTTGACTGCTGCTGCTGTTGAATGGATGTTTTCTGAGAATTATCAACAATGACTCCAAGATCTCTTTTCAGTAGTTACAGCAAATGTAGTCCCCATCCTTTTATACATATAGTTGTGATGTTTTCCAATATGCATTACTCTGCATTTATCAACATTAAAATTCATCGGCCGTTTTGATGTCTAGTCACCTAGTTTTGTGAAATCATTTTGAAGTGCTTCACTGTTTGCTTTAGACTTAACTATCTTGAGCAGTTCAGTATTATCTGCAAATTTTGCCACCTCACTGTTAACCCTTTCTTCCAGATCATTTATGAATACAGGCAGTCCCCGGGTTACATGGATCCGATTTACATCGGATCCCTACTTACAAACGGGGTGAGACAACCCGCACTAGCTGCTTCCCCCCAGCAGACCAGGGAGACGCGAAGCTAGCGCCCTCCCCCCCAGCAGACCAGGGAGACGCGGAGCGGCTTTTCTCAGCAGACACCTCAGCTTGAGAATAAAGGACTGAGGGAAGTGAGGTGTGGAAGAATAAAACCTAGCTCTGGAGAAATGTTTGGCTAGAATTTCCCCTACAATATGTACCAGTTCCGACTTACAAACAAATTCAACTTAAGAACAAACCTACAGTGCCTATCTTGTATGTAACCTGGGGACTGCCTGTATATTGAATAGGATTGGTCCCAGTATTGACATCTGGAGGACACCACTAGTTATGTTCCTTCATTCAGAAAACTGGCATTTATTCTTACCCTTTGTTTCATATCTTTTAACCAGTTGTCAATCCATGAGAGGACCTTCCCTCTTATCCTGTGACAGATTATTTTGCTTAAGAGCCTTTGGTGAGGGACCTTGTTAAAGGCTTTCTGGAAATCTAAATACACTATAGCCACTGGATCCCCTTGTCCATATGCTTGTTGACTCCTTCAAAGAATTCTAGTAGAATTGGTAAGGCATGATTTCCCTTTACAGAAACCATGTTGACTTCCTCCAGCAAACTATGCTCATCTATGTGTCTGACAATTCTGTTCTTTATTACAGTTTCAACCAGTTTGCCTGCTACTGAAGTTAGACTTACCAGCCTAGAATTGTCAGGGTCATCTCTAGAGCCCTTTTTGATGATGCTGGTGATGTAATAGTCTAGTGATGTAGTCAAGTGATTGCTAGTTCAGATAATGATTTACCTAGGTCACAGATTATGAGAGACAATTTGCAGACTGACTTCTAAATGTTTATTCAAGAGACACTTGAAGATTTCCAACAACTACATTTATTATTGCAGCTCCTTTTGGAGACTTAGATTACTGACCTGCAACCTTCAATGCACCTGAACCGAAGATACTGAAGCATTATTTCATGTTGGCAAAGTACCAGCTTATGGTACACTCATCACTTCCTCATCCAACAACCACTTAAGATCAAACACTTTTATTCATCTGTTGATTTCAAAAGTTTTGTCTACCTGCTGTATGGCCTTTTGCATTTCCAACAGCTAACAGCTAAAACTGTTTACAAAATAAGTTAAAGCAAATAACCTTCCATCTTAGTTGAAGACTAGATCAGTTTTCGGTAGAGATGAGCCTGGAAGCACTCGTACTTAGAATGGGGAGTGATCGCTGTTTCAAATTAATACCTACATGTTTGATTCCTCTTTCTATGGACTGAACAAAAATCCCACACCCTGATTGGGGTGACTGCTTATGAGGGATGTAGGTTTGATTAGGAAAGTCAATTGTGAATTGTGTTGTAGGTTTGGGTGTAGTTTTTTGGGAGGTTTAATGCTGGTTTTATTTTAGTTGTGTTTATTAAATGATGTCACTGGTGCTTAGAAAAGAAAACTGCCTATTTCTATTAGTAATAACTTTAAACTGCCACATGTGCCTTTCAAAAATCTCCTTTTTCTAGACTGATTCTCTAAATAAGTAGGTGGAGCATAGATAAGCTAAGCATGGAAAGCTTCTCTCCAGCAACATTTTTTCACATTTGTTGTGTTTATTGAAAGCCTCTATTCCCTCTGTAACATGAAATAGTACTTCTGCAATCTCTCTTTGTATTATTTTGCTAACGAGCTAAATGTTTTTATTCTGAATGGAATAAAACTGGGCAACATCAGCTACTGAAGGTTAAAGAGCAAGATCTCACCAAACTTCGACTTGCAAGAATTGCGTAATGTTGTCATTGTAGTAGCTCTTATGGCTTTAAAGTGGTTTCTGTTCACTCTGTATGGAGAAAAAGGTAATCAAACCAACTACAACCTTAATTCCCACAATAAATTCACATATATATGATGGAATGGCTAGCTTTGCCAGCATCAGCACTTGACAGGTATTAATAGCCTCCCATTAAAAAAAAAAGTAGTCAGCAATGTTCTTGTGCATAAATCCCTATTTACTGTATTCATCATCATTTTGTTTTCACATGTGGCAGTTTTTAAGCCCATCTTAGCATTTTAAGTCTATGATAGTAATAAGTTACGATAGTCTTGAGGGCCACATTTGCTTTGAAAATAATGCAGTGTTTCATTATGAGAGGAATACTGCATTTTAATACAACATTATTACATATTGTGTTAAAGATTATAGGTATCGGATTAAAAATATAAGAATAGTTATAATTAAAAACTGACATTTGAAACAGTTACCACTTTGTGGTGTTTTTTCTGAAAAAATCAAAGGTATGAAGCCCACTCTATTAAAAAGTGACCAGTGCTGTAACAAAAATTATTAGTTTTTGTTGACAAGAAGAGAGTATTCTGATTCTGTATAAAATGCATCTCAGTGTTGTAAAAACACCGTTTCTGTAGTGTCCTTCTATTAAAGTGGATGTTATTACTTGGTTAGCTTCATTTTCCTCAATACAGTATGCACTCCGGTTGACATATTCAAGAGTAGTGTACCCAATTTTGGATGCCACTTGAGATACTTTGGGCCTGATTTCTGGCCATTCTGAGCCTCCACATACCTTGTTGACTTTTAGGTGGAGTTTCTGGGTACTCAGTGCTTCTGAAAAACTTGCTCATGTGTCTCAGGATAGGCATGCAAAATTGGGCAATTTTGAGCATTTTGTCCTACTGTCCTATCATACAATACAAATAGCCTCAGATGTTTTTGAACACCAGAAGGCAAGCACCTGTGAATTTGGACATACTAAATGCAGGTCAAGAAGTGTGATTATATTGATTGGGGAATGGGGGAAATATTTCAAGAGTCTGAGGTTTGGAGAGGAACTGTGGATTTGGGACCCCAGCACTGCATTGGCCATTCCCTTCCTTATTTCCATATGCAAGGTAACATAATACACACCAAGGCTACTTCACTTCTGAGGCCTGCAGAGTAGATTCCCTACCATTTTCAGCTTAAGGGGAAAGAGGTTATCTTCCTGAAGACTGCTATGAAGACTCTGTGTTGAGTTTCATGGCTGGATGTAAAGTCCATACCTTGCACTTATCAGTCAAACAAGATGTGTTATGAAATATCAGTTAATTCAGAAATCACCTGTCCAAGTCTTTTCTGAGAAGTGTGCAGCTGAAGTAATGTATTCAGATTAACATTTCCCTATGTTAAGTAGCAGCAAAGTTTGCATAACTGGATTATACAACTGAAGAGAGCACATTGACAATAGTAACTACTCTGAAATCATTGATCTTCATCTGTATAACCCCCTCCCCCCCCGATTTAATAGCATGGAGGAGATACCTTTTTATGGTTTGAGGGTGTTGAATACAAATAAGAACTGTTACCTGGGAACTGATGTTTTTGGTTGAAAGCTCTAATTTTAATCTAACCTGGCCATCAACTGCTTTCCTTTATCTGCATAGACTGCACAAGGTGGTGGTCATCGAACGCTTCTATATGGACATGCAATATTGCTGCGTCATTCCTACAGTGGCATGGTATGTATGACTTTGACTTAGATGTTAGATGTTGATGCTAGTATGGGTGTCTGCTTTCTGTCAGTATATGGTAGTTACAAGTGCAACACTCATGCGATTGCTATTTAAAATATCCTGTGAATTATTCACATGAGAGAAGCATTTCTCCTACTGAACTTTTAGAGGCAAAATGGCTTAGAAGACTAAATGATTCAGGAGACTGGTAGTAGGAAACTGAGCCTTTCACTTCTAGGTCCTCCTTTTGATGTTCAGCTCTTGTTGACACAGACCAAAATAATTAATATTTGATCCTTGTTTGTTGACCTATGCTAAATGAGTTGGTGACTCCATAACTGTAGTCTGGTTGGCAGTTTGAACACAAGCTAAAAGCTGAATGGACAAGGAAAGGCAAAATTCCTTCCTTGCATATATTTCAGATAGAAATCTTTCCATTTTAAGTCCCTTTCTGGAGTGTCTAGGTTCAAAGCTCGCTAAAAGGCCCATTAAAATCTTAGAAATTACACTCTAAATGGAAATCTTTCTGTTACTGCCAGTATTGCTCTTCCTATTTTTCAGCAGAAAGCTGATGTAGACAGAGACTGACAACGTATTTCAGAACATTAATCTTCGCTCAAGTGCTGTTCTCATTAACAGGCAGTTAAAATCATGGAACTTTAAAATAGAGTGGTTAAGATTGTTCACAAACTGATATAAAATTATTGTAATAGCAGGTTTATGGCTTGTAACATTCAGAATAAGAATCACGCATGAGAGAAACTGACACATATTCTTTTTTTTTGGGGGGGGGGCAGTATCTTTGCTGTCTCTCCACCTCACGGTCTTCAATGGATAAACTGGCATTTGACGTGGGATTGCAAGAAGACACAACTGGTAAGTATCTTTTATGGAATTCCATCCCACTGAGGATTCCTTCTGTAAATGGATATTAATGCAAATTACTTTATAAAGCACGGCTGCAAAGTTAAAGATTTAGAAATTAAGGTTCCTACAACAATAATACCAAGGTTTCATTGCATATATACAATAGTTTATATTCCATTTTCTCAAGTTGAATATGTATTGTCATGTGTCTTTTTAGGTTATTAAATGCATATTAAGAATATTGCAATTAGAATATTAAGGATACATAACATGCGCAGGTAATTGTGGCTGTAAAATCTTTACCTTGCACATTTTTCCCTTTGCTTTAATTCTACATTATTAATGTTGCAATAATGAAGGTGGCTGAAGAAATAAGAATAATTCCAAGCATTTCCTTTCTAATGTCTATTTCATTATTCTATGACAACACAGGTGAGGCCTGCTGGTGGACCATACATCCCGCCTCCAAACAGCGATCAGAGGGAGAAAAAGTGCGTGTTGGAGATGACCTCATCTTAGTTAGTATCTCTTCAGAAAGATATTTGGTAAGGTCTACAGTAAAAATATGTAGACAGTGTTTGTTTTATAGAAATGATGTTCCAGGAAATGATATGGAAATTTAATACAAATATTGCTCTGCAGTTGAACTTGCAGTTTTCTCTTTCTACATTAAATAATACAGTTTTGGTGTTTGATAAAATATGAATAGCTGTAAATGATTCTTATGTTCAAGTAGTAACATGAATATCATTACGTAAACAGAAAACTGCACAGATCTGAAAGTAGTGACATTGCTGTATAGACCGTAGGGCTGTGAGCCAGATGTGGTTCACCAAAGTTAGCCTCTGATGGTCAGCTGGATGCTTTGGTTACCTGTGCATCTACAGTTATGGCCGCTTACAGCTCCTGTTGGCTGCAGTTGGATTGGAGAGAACATGCTGGGTGGCCCTGAACAAGACAGTGTGAGACAGGCAGGGAGCGTGGGCCAAATAACTAAATCAGCCTGCATAGAGCTTCCTCTGGACCCCAGCCCTTCAGTGGTAAGGTCCCCTGGTAATCTCATTGTGCTTATGCCCCTTAGAAATGTCATTGTGCTCCACCAGGGTTGTGTGCCCCACTTTCTGGGAACCTCTTCTCTAAGCAAAGAGAAGAAAAGGGTGCAGGTGTTAGTCCCTCTGGTGATTCTACATGCTCCAAAGGATCTGGAGCAAATCTGATCATTTCCTATGCTAGCTGATACTGAATCTGCTTCAATGATATAGTGGTTGCTGGCTTCATGTGCAGTCCTGAAACATCCGAGGAGCAATTGTTTGTAGGCAGAATATTTCCAGAAGCTGCTACCAATGTGGTGACCTGTGAACCCTTTTCTCTCCTCCAGTGCATCAGTGGAGGAGGGAAAAGTAGCTTCAGTATAATTTTTAACTTGCACATCTCAAGCTGCACCAAAAAGGAAGACATTTTTGCCCTTTTTTCTGCTTGGGAAAGGCTGAAAAAATTAAAGTGCATGTGATCATCAGCTACAGTTCAATGAGATGTCAGCACTGACATGCTTAGTTGTAAGGAAGACCTCCAGCAGGCTTTTTGCTTTCTTGGAGTTTGCTCTCTGCACACTAGCACATTCTTCAGCATAGGAACATTAGGTACATTTAAGTATGTTACTTTTTGAATGAAGGAAGTGGGTGGATTGAAACAAATTGTCCATTTCCACAGTGCACCATGCATTTCTCTTATGTCAGCAGTAGTGCATGTCTTGAGTACTGAATTTAAAATAAAATGAGCCAGTCATTTGGAGCTATTGTTTTCAGGATGTAATTGTGGCATTAGATACATGGCTTGAAGATTCTTGTGGAGCTATCCTTCTGAGAGTTACGCATTTCAGTAAATCAGAATGCACAAAATTCTGCAGTGAACACCAATGAACAGAATTGTGATTGTGAGAGATTATTTTCATTAAGGCCAATATATATATAATGCTAAACAAAAATACATATAATTGGGGAACCTTCTATGCAAGGGGAGATTTCAACTTTTTAGAAATAATAGGCTGCAGAGTTTACTTATATTTATAAAATATATTCTCGTTTGATTTAAACCCTATGACTGAATAACAGCTGTTTTAAGATTTTATCCTTTTTTGTTGGGGGGGGGGGGATGCAGCTAGAAATAAGGGGCAGATTTAGACAACCTTAATAAGACACTATTTTCAGTTACTACTTAGTTTGCCAGATAATTTGGGCTGACATTTTCCATAATGGATGTCTGTCTTCATCTGATTTTTAAAAATTTAATTGAAAATTGGTTGAGCTATTTTAGAGTGAGCTTGTGTGTGCGGGCGAGGGAAGATGGTGGAATATGTAGTTTTCCGTATGTTGAAAAAGTTCCTGCAACTATTTCATTATACAGCTGTGCAAATGGGAGCCATGGTGGGATGGATGGAATGGAGTGGGACAGTGGGTGGAATGGGAGAGGGATAGAATGGGATGGGACTGTGGGTAAGCCTCAGGCAGAACTAGGGCAGAGCAGGGGCAGGCCTGCATGCGGAAGGCAGGGGTAAGAGGCTCTCTACTTGCTCGGATGCAAGGCCCCATAAAACATTAATCCTCCCCTGAGTCCCAGGCACTATGGTAATACAGATAAATAATAATAACTAATAGCTTCTACACTCCAGTTCCCCACCTGCAAAGTGGAAATAATTATACCAGCTTTCCTCACAGGGGTGCTGGAAAGATCAGTTCATTAATGTTGGTGAAGCATTCAGGCAACTCACCGATAAGCAGACTAGAAAAGCCCATAAAGAAACAATCATTCTGTATTCAGAGCAGGATCTGACTAGTGTGCAGTACTCCTGCTAAGGGTGCACACACTGAACAATGAAAATAAAATAAAATAAAATAAAAAATACCTGCTCATTGAGGGAGCACAAGACATCCTATGCACTGAATGAGGCAGGTATCCCATGGATAAAGATAACATGAGTAGGAGAGATCATTCTATTTACATTATGGGTTATCGGATCGATCTCAGTGAGCTGGGAGGTAAGATTTGTATTGCTTGTATTATGCCACAGATGTGCTTTCAGAGAGATCAGGCAAGAAACAAAAAGATGGGATGTCATGCTAACATTAAGCTGTTGATACCGGACACATTGTTTTTAGTGATTACCTGTTGTAGACTCTGTCAGCCATCATAATTTGTCAGATATAATACAAATACTGAATTACTACGCTAAAATAACAGGTGCCAGGGATCTTCCATTGCTCCTCAAGTCTGATATAGGAAAATTAATTCAGGATTTTCTAAAGCACTCATTTCTATGGCGTCTAATCAGTGTTACAAACACTAATTTCTATGGTATCTAATCAGTGTTACAAAACACATAAGACAAATTTACAAGATGACCAAGCGTTTGCTGCTGATTGGGAACATAATGAACTGAAACTCAGAGAAGTGTAATAAGCACTCAATCCAATGTATTCAGATAGTACGCTAGCAAAGCAGAATACACATTAAAGAAAGGGAGGAGATGTCATCCTGTGTATTAAAAATGTATACACTTGGACTAAGGTTGAGATAGAAATAGGAGTCATACTTGTTGAAAGTCTTTGGGTCAGGAGAAAAGGAGAAAAACAAGGCTGATGTCATAGTAGGAATCTACCACAGACCACCTAACCAGGAAAGAAAGGTGGATGAGGATTTTTAAAACAACTAACAAAATAATCCAAAGCACAGTATTGGTGATTATGGGGAACTCCAACTACCCATACATTTGTTGAGAAAATAACATAGCGAGGCACAGATTATCCAACATGTACTTGAAATGCATTGGAAACCATATTTTTTATTTTAGGAGTTTGGAAAAATCTAGTATGAGAGAGGCTGTTTTACATTTCATTTTGACAAGCAGGGAGAAACTGGTTGAAAATTTGAAAGTGGAAGGCAGCTTGAGTGAAAGTGATCATGAAATGGTAAAGTTCATGATTCTGTGGAATGGTAGCAGGGAAAGCTGCACAAAGAGAAAAACAATTTAAAAGCGCTGGCACTTTTACAGTGTGTCATTATAGTAAGGGCACAAAAGCAAAGTATCCCAGTCTGTAGGAAAGATAGGAAGTATGGAAAAAACCTACCCTGGCAAAACCAGGAAATGTTCAATAGTTGTTGTTTTTTTTAAGTCCTACTAAAAGTGGATACTTGGTCAAATTACAAAGGATGACTATTAATAAATACTACAACTATGTAAGGACAAAATTAAAAAGGCGAAGTGTGATGGGGTGAAGGAACCCCACACTACCCGGGAGGATGCGGTAAGCGGCCGACTGGCTCTCTCCGCGGCAGCGGGGAAGGCAGTGCCCAGGCAACGCTGGGACAGTAAGGGCTCCTGCGCAGCGGATGCCAGTGCATGCACCCTGGTGAGTGGGATGCGGAGCAGGGGGCAAGAGCATTGGGTGTGGACCCAGGGGACACCAGCGCATGCCCCTTGCGGGCGGACCAGGAAGAGGGCGGGAGGCCCATAATATGGGAGGAACTGCTGCAACAGAGGGGGGCAATGGGAGCGGAGACAGGTGAGGGATCAGCAGGCCAGGAGGGAGAGGCCTGAGGAAGGGCCAAAGAGCAGGGGTGAGGATGGGTGTCCCAGGATGGGCAGAAGGAGTCCTGGCTGCGGGCTGGCAAGTTTCGGCAGTTAGCCCCGCCAGCCAGGTGGGGGAGGTGACGCCCCCCACCTTAGGGCCCTGGGCTGGGACCTGGAGAGAGGGAGGTCCCAGGTCCCCCTCACACTTCTGTTCGGGAGTGGTACGTTGTAGAGACTAGAAGTAACCCCGCTGCCGGGGTTGCGTCTTGGACCAGAGGTGGAGGAGAGGGGGACTCCTTTTATGGACTCCTTCACACCAAGGCACAAAATGAGATTAAAATAGAGACATAAAGAATAACAAGAAAATATTCTACTAATACTGGGGATGTGAAAGGATGATGCTTTCTGGATGACAGTTAACTGTTACCTGGGAGCAGCCCCCCCGGAGATGCTGGCTCTCAGCTTGTGTCAGCTGGGAGTAAGCAGCCTTGCATGGGGCGGAAGTGGCAACATGGGGAGGTGGGAAGAGCTGCTGACTCCCAGCCTGTGAGCCTGCTGCTGCTTCTGCCTACCCTTTCATTTTCAAGGGGTGAGAAAGATTTTAAATGGATTTATGGTCTGTGTGACGTAGTGGGGGTACTTGCTGGGCTGTGGTGACCCCTGCTGTCTGGAGCAAGACCCAGCAGGGAAAACCTGGCTAGGCAGAGATAAGGCCAAACTGGTTGAACCAGTGGCCAGACACCCCCCATGGAGCGGAACAAAGGAAGGTGGAATGCTGCCCTGACTGCGGGGGCAGGGCTGGAGGGGAATTTAGTTAGACTGTGGAAGAGCATGGAGGAGAGCCTAGGGGAAGGGGCTGGAGTTTAGGGGCCCAGTCTCCCCCATCTCAAGGGGGCCTGAGGCATCCTAGCCCAGTTCCTGTAACCAGATTACATCTGTGCTGCGCTGTGCTGGAGGAGCAATAAACCACCCTCAATTCCACTGGCTGGTGCAGTCTGTTTGTGCCATTTCGGGGTGCAGGAGACGGGGAACCCCCAACGCGCCATCACACTGGTGTCAGAAGTGGGATCCGAGGCACCCCGTGGATGAAGCTTCCAGCGGCGAGCGACAAGGCGCAGTAGAAGCAAGAGCCCTGGAGCCAGGCGTGCTGGAGACAGAGCGAAGCGGTTCCTGGGAATCGTGGGGCGCTGCAGCACTAGACTGGTGAGTCTGCACCGAGGGGCCCAGCGGGCAGATGGCCTACGCCCGACTCTTGAAGGCAGAGCTGGTGGGGCTGTGCAGAGAGAGGGGCTTGCCTGTGCAGAAAGCAACCAAGGCCCAGCTGATTGCTCAGCTAGAAGAGAACGACCAGCCACAGGGCCAGGATCTTGTCCCCAGGGGAAGCAGCCAGACCCCCCCTGAGAGTGTGTCAGGCTCAGAGAGGGGGAGGAGCGCTGGAACCCACAGGAGAGATGAGACAGCTTCCCCCAGGAGGCCTGCAAGCTGCAGCCCATCTAGGGCAGGGGCCAGCCAAGCAGAGCTGCGGCGGCTGGAGATCCAGCTGCGGATCAAGGAATTGGAAGTAGAGGACCGAGAGAGGGATCGCCAAGATCGAGAGAGGCAGCGGCAGCATGAGCTGGCCATGGCAGAGCGGAGAACCGGCGGGGCACCGGCTGCGCCAAGTGCGGATGGGCCCCAGGGTCCCAGGACTGCCAGATGCTTGGAGAGGCCCGTGGTGGCCCAATTGAAGGACATGGGTGACATAGACGGGTTCCTCAGTGCCTTTGAGAGGGCCTGTGGACTGCAACGGGTTCCCCCAGCTGACTGGCTGCAGGAGCTCATCCCCGCACTGAGCCAGGAGGCGGCCGGAGTGCTCAGTCAGCTGGAGGACCTACAGCCCGGGGATTACAACCGAGTCAAGGAGGCCCTGCTGCACAAGTTCGGGCTGACCCCCGAGATGTACAGGAAGAAGTTCCGGGGGGTACAGAAAGGGCCACGGGAGACCTATGTGGATCTGGCCTCCCGCCTGGCGCAATACGGCCGCAAGTGGGTGTCTGGAGTCGGAGCCCAGACCGCAGAGGAGCTGCTCAAGCTGGTCATGATGGAGCAGTTCTATGAAGCGTGCCCACCCAAACTGAGGCTGTGGCTCAAGGACCGGAGACCAGAGAACCCCCAGGAGGCCGGGAGGCTGGCGGATGAGTTCACGGAGAGCCGGTCCGGGTGTGAACGGGAGTCCCAGAGAGAAAGGGAACCGCGCAGAGACCGGATCTCGGCTGAGCGACGGAGGGAGTCAACTACGGGGCGAGACCAAGGAACAGGTCGTCTGCACCCCAGAGAACCAGCCAGGGCCTGGACAGAGACAGCCCAAAGCCTAACTTGCCAGCGCTGTGGGCAAAAAGGCCACAAGAGGGCTCAGTGCACCAGGTCCCGGGACCGGGGACTTTCCAGGGTTAACTGGCTGGGGCGGGAGGAAGGGCAGGCTGCCCCAGAGGCAGGGGCTGGCAGGCAAACCTCAGCTCAGAGAGAGGGGAAGGATGCTCAGTGCACCTCCCCTGGGAGGTCTGATTCTCAGGAGGCGGATTTCTCCGTGTACCGGGTGGGGGCAGGACGGCCCCTGCGGAGCGAGTGCCTCATACCCCTGGAGGTGGATGGTAGGAAGGTGACGGGCTTCTGGGACACGGGGGCGGAGGTGACTCTGGCCCGATCCGACATAGTGGCCCAGGAGCGGATACTACCCCACGCGCAGCTGACCCTGAAGGGCATAGACGGGTCCCCGTTTAAGGTGCCTGTAGCCAGGGTGCATCTGAAATGGGGGGCCAAGGAGGGCCTCAAGGAAGTGGGGGTGCACCCGCACTTGCCCACCGAGGTGCTGATGGGGAATGACCTAGAGGAGTGGCCCCATGGATCCCAGCGGGCTCTAGTCCCTACCCGGAGCCAGAGCCAGCGGGGGGCCGACAACGTGGGTCCAGGGAAGGACTCCTGGCAGCGTCCTCAGGGTCCCATCCCAGTGGACACGGGGTCCAGCCAGGCTGGGACTCCGGACCTAGGCAGAGGTGGGGGACAGATCCCGATCCCTGCCTCAGCAGCTGAATTCCAGGCTGAGGTGCAGGCAGACCCCTCCTTGCAGAGGCTGAGGGACCAGGCTGGCCTCCATGCAGCTCAGCCCCGGGGGAGAGGTGGCCAGGAGAGATTCCTGCGGGAGCGTGGGCTCCTGTTCCGTGAGTGGCTCCCCCCCAGGAAGGCGAGGGCATGGGGTGTCCAGCGGCAGCTGGTCGTCCCCCGAAAGTATCGCCTCAAGCTGCTGTATTTGGCCCACGATGTCCCCGTTGGGGGCCACCGGGGGATCCGGAGCACCCGGCTGAAGCTGCTCCAGCACTTCTATTGGCCGGGAATCTTTACAGCCGTGCAGCGGTACTGCCGGTCCTGTGACTCCTGCCAGAGGGGCGGGAAGGCCCAAGACAGGAGGAAAGCGGCTTGGGGGTCTCTACCCCAGATAGACCCTCTGGGCTTGCTGAGAGAGTTATGGGAGGGGAAGTCCTCCCTGGATGGAGCTTCGGGGGTGGAAGCCGCCCTGGCTGTCCAGAGAAGGCTCACTGGGCTCATGGCCCCGGCCCGAGAGACCCTGGCCAGAGATCAAGGCCAGCGGAAGGGTGGGTGTGACCCCCGAGGACAGGCCTGCGCCAGTCGCCCTGGAGCGGGGCGGCGAGTGGACAGAGGGAAGCCAGCTCATGTGGGGCCTTGCCACGGCCGGCCCGAGTCAAAGGGAGCACCCATGTCCCCGGGGCGGGTTCCCACGCAGAGGACCCGAACTTCCCTAGGTCACGAGCGGAGTGACCCTGCTCAGTTCGCTCTCGGAGGGGGGAGAACTGTGACGTAGTGGGGGTACTTGCTGGGCTGTGGTGACCCCTGCTGTCTGGAGCAAGACCCAGCAGGGAAAACCTGGCTAGGCAGAGATAAGGCCAAACTGGTTGAACCAGTGGCCAGACACCCCCCATGGAGCGGAACAAAGGAAGGTGGAATGCTGCCCTGACTGCGGGGGCAGGGCTGGAGGGGAATTTAGTTAGACTGTGGAAGAGCATGGAGGAGAGCCTAGGGGAAGGGGCTGGAGTTTAGGGGCCCAGTCTCCCCCATCTCAAGGGGGCCTGAGGCATCCTAGCCCAGTTCCTGTAACCAGATTACATCTGTGCTGCACTGTGCTGGAGGAGCAATAAACCACCCTCAATTCCACTGGCTGGTGCAGTCTGTTTGTGCCATTTCGGGGTGCAGGAGACGGGGAACCCCCAACGCGCCATCACAGTCTGGAACACCGCTAAATAAAGTTTCAAGAGAATTTTGAAAATCTTGAAAAATCGTTTTTGCAAGTATCAAAGGGGAAGAGAGAGAAAATATATCTAGAACCAGAGGCAGATTTCCATTTTTATAAAACTAATCATTCCCATCCAGGATATTTCCTCCTTACTTTTAGTTATAATAGGGTGACTTTATAGCAGACTTTGTTATTTCTGTGTTCTTTAGATGGATTATCTTTTTCTTTCTAATGCGAGCTATGCCGTAGACACTCACATCTTAATAACTTCTAGCTGAGATTATTGTAATTTTCTGCTTATGGGACTTGTCTTGTAACTGCCACTGATAGGATGCAGACTTCCTGACTTTTGATATTTCAGTTGTGGTAATTGCTAATACCCATCCTTTGTAATCTGCAAAAATAATCACTCAGGAATCTTACTTGACCCTCCTGTTCTAGGAGAAGGAGGAGATGCTTGTACATTGTGAACTGAGGACCTAGATGCATATTGATAGGCTTCTTATACAGAGATGAAATAAATAAATCAGAATTGGATTATATAACATTTTTGAGTGGGTGGGAGGATTTATTTTTGCTTTGTAGCTAGTGTAGAATGTACTGTGATAGAATGTACTGAATCTGTAAACTTGTCCTGTGAAAGTCAATGGAGACTATTAGGTGTGTTATTACTGAATGAATGTTTCTATGTGATTTTATTAAAATCTCATATGTATTTTTAAAATCAGTAATAAATATCTTCTTTCTCTCCATTGTGTAGCATCTTTCATATGGCAATGGAAGCTTACATGTTGATGCAGCTTTTCAACAAACACTCTGGAGTGTAGCCCCAATCAGTTCAGGAAGCGAAGTAGCCCAAGGTAAGAGAAACTTGACTTCAGTTGCTAGAATCTCCTGGACTATGAATTAAATACACCCTGTCTACCATCCTGCAAATCTGACAAGATTAGTGTACTACGGCAATAGGCTTTCTCTTGCATGAATATTTTATCACACAAATGGGTGTAAATCACATGTAGCAAAAACCAAGAATAGCAGTTGTGCCGAAGGGTATAGCAATGATTTCCCACACACTTATTTTTAATGAATGAAAAATGAAGTAAATATTTCTATCCTCAAGTCAGATATATATATAAAAAAAGCTAGACTACTTTACAGTCCAAATTGAAAATTGCTTTCTTCTATCAATCTTAAATTGCAATACATATAAGAAGAACAGGTAGTGACACCTATATATGGGGGTATGTCTACACTACCACCCTAGCTCGAACTAAGGTGGTTAATGTAGTCATTCGAAGTTGCAAATGAAGCCCGGGATTTAAATATCCCGGGCTTCATTTGCATCTTGCCGGGCGCCGCCATTTTTAAATCCCCATTAGTTCGGACTCCGTGCCCGTGGCTACACACGCCATGGAGTAGGTAATTCGAATTAGGCTTTCTAATTTGAACTACCGTTATACCTCATTCTACCTAATTTGAACTACCTACTCCGTGGCACGTGTAGCCGCGGGCACGAAGTCCGCACTAACGGGGATTTAAAAATGGTGGTGCCCGGCAAGATGCAAATGAAGCCTGGGATATTTAAATCCCAGGCTTCATTTGCAACTTCGAATGACTACATTAACCACCCTAGTTCGAACTAGGGTGGTAGTGTAAACATACCCTAAGTTACTAAGCAATTTCTATGTATGCACATAGCCCACACTAATACAGTGAGTCTCTTTGTTCATCTCTAATACTTAAACCACAGGATTATGAATTTGCTACTGCTTTCCAGCTTAGAGCCTTATTTTTTAACTCCGATAGTTCATGCTTATAGATCCAGAGGGCCTGGTTTCATTCCCTGCGTGTGCCTTGAAAGGAGGGCCTAGGACTAGGTAGGCAAGGAGAGTGGGACTGGGATGGGCCATGAGGAGAGAGAGCCAGAACTGGGTCAGGCTGTAGAATGGGTCAACTGTTGACATGAATTGGACAAAGGATTCCTGAATTTCAATCCTCTGTGATACATCAGTACTGTTGTGACAAAAGGCAGAGGAAAATGAGAGATCCTTCTGACAAAACAATCTTTTGAGGCAACAAATACAGTAATTCTTAATTCTGTAGAAAATAAAATTATGATTTACTTTTACTATACTGATGGTCCTTTTAGCAACTCACAAACATCCTTACTTTCCCATTCTACTGGGCTGTGTGTGTTGTTAAGAATAACACCTACCAGTTTAGTTTTTGTAGCTGACATTTTGTAGATACAGATATTTATGGAAGGTATTGGTGTTGATTTTGTTCTGATTTGATTAACAAAGTCATTAGCACCTATTCTCTTCATTTTCCTTATTCTGAGAGGATAACGAGTTTTTACACATTTGGAGCTTACATAAAATGGTGTCTGCAACACTGAATTGTTAGGCAATTATCAGTGCATAGTCTAGCATGACTGAAAAGTAGTGGTAGGTAAGCTGTTCATACCCATAGAAGATCATGTGAAAATGATATCAGTTTTACATTTTTGTATCATCAGCATTTGTTTGAAACTCAGGTCAATACAACTTTTCCCTTGTGCCTTTTTTACAGCTATAGGTATTTAACTAATTGATTTAATTTTGGGGAGCAGCATTTTCCCTTGCATACGTGATCATCTGGATAATGTCAGGAACAATGAATATTAGAAAATGAAGACTTCCTTACAGCAAAGCCAGCAATCACTACTGTAATTAAGTCTGTGTCCTTTGTGAAGGAAGGATGATCTTGAAGTTAAAGCACTCATTTTGAGTGTGACCTTAGACAAATCTCCTTAGTCTCTATGCCTTATTTTATCTATAATTAAAAAACACGAATAGTTATTTCAGAGTGCAGGATGGCACTTTAATTAATGTTTATAAAATGCTTTTACATCTTCATGTGAAAACTGCAAAGTGATTGGTCCTAGATGTGTGTAATTCCAGAGAACACCTGTTCCGGATTAAATATTTTCAACATCTTTTAAATTTTTTTTATAAGTTTATCCCTTTGCTTTACACTAGCTTGTAGAAACAAGACGTTTATTTGGATCAGATTTTTGAAACATTTCAGTAACACAAAAATGGTTTTCATTTAAGTAAAAAATTTACAGGTCATAATTCCATAATGTGAAATAAATTAAAGTTGGCTACAAGTTCCTATTTGTTGCAGTGTAAAACTTGGTTGCACTACTTTTCACAAACCTGAAATCAACAAATATAAATTACCAGTGGAAGTGGGTCTTTAACTACAAGTCAAACAAGACTGTACTAGATGTTACATGGGAGCATTTTTAAAAGATCTGGTTTGTACAGTGCTTTGCCTTTGAAGATGGGCACCAATCTAAATACATGTCTGTATTAACCTCAATATGGATCCATATTACAAAATTAAAATATATTTGGTAATGACTCTGAAGGACTCCCAACAAGCTAGCATATCAAAATCCTTTATCTACAAAATAACCCTTCCCTTTTAAAAACTCCCCAAATAAATTTCTAATATTGCAAATTATAAAAAGGGAAGAAAACGAAATGTTAATCTAATATTGAAGCTTAAATGTAGACACTGAATTTGTTCAAGAGCATATAGGTTTTTTCCTTAGTATACTCTTAGGTTTCAAATATGCATAAATATGTGACTTTTAATATTTTTATTTGAAATTCTGTACACTGTAGTTGCTTTACAATATGGCTACATTGTTTATTGTAACTTTTTTCCTTCTAGCTCTCTCTTTTCTCATGGTCATAATTTTCTGAAATGAATACTTTTCAGGATGAATTTTTCCATGCTTGTTTTATACACAAATATATATGTCCTTACAAAAAGTTGAACAAAGATCAAAATTAACTGTTTTTGAGTATGATACCTGCATGATGTAAAAATAAAGAAAAATACTTGTTAGGAAAAATGGTCCCATCACCTTCATCTGCCTGTTCAACTGCCCTCTGAACAAGAAACCTGGGAGAAACAAATGTGCTATGAATAGACGAGTGCATCAAATACCTATGAAGAATGGTTTGCAAAGGAGAAAAATAAATTTCTAGTGCCTAGTGTGCAAGTCTCATCAAAAAAATAGGGAAGGTCCATGCAAGAGGAGGTGAGGAAATCTCACATACTCATGACATATAGTGGCAGTAGAGCATTTTGGAGCATTGCTGTGCATAGAGAGCTAGAATCTATGCTGCACCAGAGCTGTATGCACCTAAATCCTGTTCCCTCTCTCGTGAAAGAGCAGGCACTAGTACTGCACACAGGGGAGATGAAAGCAGGATTAGCTCCATAATGTGGCTAAATCTGTTTCTATCCAAGGACAGAATATGTGATAAAAAGATTTTTCTACCAGTAGTATGCCAATGACAATTTTATTTTCCTTTTTCATGCTACAGTAAAACCATGGCAATTAAGCCCTCAAATCATGTACAGATGTAGATCCTGATATAAATCTAAACTAGCAAGGAGAAATTCAGGGTCAGGTTCTGAATTTATTACATGTTGGCAACAGTTGTATACTTTGTCAGGCTAATAAAATCTCATTGAATTAAACTGGAAATTGACTGAAACTCTGTCCTCTTAGCTCTTCTCAGCTCATCTTAATTTGGGAAGGCATTGTAAAGCTCTTATGACATTAAGTTTTAGTACCACATACACAAGCAAAATGGGGCTGAAAGAAAAGGTTTCCTGATGCCCTTATTTGCTGAGATTTAAGTGTGGTCATTAGGAATTTATTTCCAACAGTTGTCTTGAATTTTTCATGTGCTATGTACAATGAACACTTATGTGCTTGTAATTGGGTATTTACACCCAAAGATTGTAAAAGTGGGTGTCAGGTCTCAGATCTATATATGCACCTATGGTTTGGATACATGGAACAATTGGAGGCCAGCCAGAATGTAACCCTTTAACAGTAAAATGCAGGACAATGTAGCACTTTAAAGACTAACAAGATGGTTTACTTTAAAGTGCTACATTGACCTGCATTTTGCTTCAGCTACCCCAGACTAACACGGCTACATTTCTATTACTATTCCCTTTAACAGTGTTTGAGTGTGGGTGGGTTGTTTGGTTTTGGTGCGGTTCAATTCAGACAAACATAGATGACTTCCTCTTCTTCCTTTCATTCAAGGATATCTGATAGGAGGTGATGTGCTGAGATTATTACATGGTCACATGGATGAATGCCTGACTGTCCCTTCAGGGGAACATGGAGAAGAACAGCGAAGGTAGGTCTTGAAGCCTAAAACACATACAGGAATAATAAGCTTTATTGAATTCATTTTGACTGTTACATTATTTCAGCATGTTAGATTGATAGATGTCAGTCACCCTAAGGAGAGATCACATTGAGTTCAACTCTTGCTATGAATTTACAGCCTCCTCTGGGTTTCCTTTTTTTTTCCAGTTTCATTAACCTTCCTTCCTTCACAGTTGCAAAAGTAATCAACTTTATTGGAAATGGACTTAACACAGGCACATCAAGCCCATAAATATGGCATAGAATTTATTGTTGCTAAAATTGCTTCCCCCCCCAGGAAATGCTACTGTGAATAGAATGAAGTGTAAGGGGAGGATCTTGAATGTTGCCTGTCCAGATTTTCGAGTAAATCCCACAAAGCTTCCTTTCACTGCAGTGAGGTAACAATACTAAGAGCTTAAAGCATTAAAAACTGATTTAATGAGCTTCTAATTAAACACAATAGGAAAAATAGAGAATAACATTTATTCTTAACCTTAATCTACAATGTAATCTCCACTATATTAGAAGAAGCTTAAGTGTGTAAAGTCCAGCATTCTGAAATTAGAAAACATATTAACATGTCTTACAGTTTTTGTCTCTTGAATATTTACAAATTTCGCTACTGTATAAAATATTTTCTGTATCTTATTACAGACTAGTTCTCCTCCCATCTATATCTAACAGGAAGATGCACACATCTGTGGGAGATTCTGTGAAGCCTAATTTCAGTTCTTAGAAATATATGCATACTCTATATCCGATATGTGGCATTTGACTATTGACAGAGATCAGAGCAGTTTTGTTGGGTGATGGTCTTGTAGGATTCACTATTTGCCCTGCCCTTGTTTCTCTTGTATTTCATCTCCCTAGATCAGTATTGCTGAGATTTCAATGGTTCATGAGCCATATATGTGGTCAACATTACCCAAAAGAGCCACAATAGTGTGACTTTATTGTTTCATTCTCTTTCTCTAATTCTCACAGCACAATGACTGACCTAGTATTATTAGTTTATCAACTACAAGTGGTTAGCAACATATCCTGATCAGTTAATAACTTAAACTGGTGAATAATGAAATCAGAGCATTTTAATGTCAGGTATTCCACGTAAGGGCAGAAGACATATAAAGAAACATTCCACTCATGAGTGTCTGTGTATCTCTGCAAACTTTATACATATCGTGTATATAGCAAACTTTGTACATATTGTATATACTAAAGTTGAGATATATTTGGGGGTATGTTTATTCTGCATCTTCTGTGCTGGTAACTTTTACAATACTCTGGCATCAGGCTTTAGTCATAAGGCTAGAATTGCATTTTGTTTCAGTATGTCTTCAAAGGCTAGTTCTACCTTGCAAAATGACAGCATAAAAATTGCATTGCAGGATCCCATATCTATCCTGACTCACCGATTTCTGTATCAAATTTGCTCAGCAAACAAAAATATTTTTCTCCTAAATCTTTTTCTCAAATAGGCAAAAGATTAAATAGTCCTGAAATACCAACTTCATTGGATTTTGTTGCCTGGCATCAAATATCTGGAATGAATAAAACATTTAAGTTTGATGGTTTCTGTACTGGAAAGCTTCTTTAATGGTTTATTTTTGTGCTGCATTTTCTAGTGCATGCTAAATTTAATTCAGTTTGCATATAGATAGGTAGGTTGAGTAGGATTCTAAAGATTGCTAAAATCAGTGGTAATAGAAGAAGTATTGTATGCAACATATGGCCCTCCCTCAGGCCCCTTTCAATGTAATGTCATTGGAAGTTGTCTCAATTGGGATGATATATGTCCCTTATTAAAATTGTTTAAAACAATTTAAAAATAAGTGTAGGTTGTTGAAGGGTAGAGATGTGGAGGAAGGAAGAAACTCTTAGAGCTCATTTAAGTGTTCTGACATTATTTAGTAATTTAGAAAAAAATCAATGCAGTAAAGTAGGATAGAGTTTCTGGGAGAGGTATATTTGCCACAAAGTCCAAGTGAAATAACTGCTCAGAAAAGAGGCTTCAATAGCCTTGAAAGGAGGTGCACTGCCAAGACCCTCTGCTTCTGGGTGTGTTTGCCCTCCCAAATGAGTCTGGGGAGATTTAAGTGCAGTATCACACCGAGGTTCTTTATTCCTTCACAGTATTCCCACCACTAGTGTCCATCTGTTTACAAGGCTTCCTTTTCACAGGCAGAGTCAGTCCCCAGCTAAGAGGCTTCCAGCTCCCTCCCTGACTGACCTCTCCTCACCTGCCTCCTGGTGCCTTGCCAGCCTTTATAGTTCTTAGGTCTTTGAGCTGGCAGGTGTTGCCGGTCCTCAAGCAGGCACCAGGCTCCTTCGCCAGGTTCAATCTATTATCCCTGATTAGAGCCAGCAGGGCAGGGCTAATTAGGTGCTCTTGTGGCAGCATCCTGCCACAAGTCTTGCTAATGTATTCACAGGAGACACTCAGAGTAGGCTGCCTGAATACCTCCAAATGAAGTAGCAGTTTTAAGCAGGTTCATCTTGAACTTGTATATAACTAACTCATAAAAGAATGAATAATTAGTTTGAGAGTGGGAGGGGATGGAAAAAATTGTTTGTGATGATACTTTAGTTCAACTGGTATAATATTATAGTGTTTCAAAAGCAACTGTTATTTTTCATGGACATAGTGACTTGACCTTACGGTAGGGGTGAGCAAGATATAGCTTGTAGGCTGGCCTACCAAGCCTTTTAGTCAGGCCTGTGGCCCACTCCACCAGGACCTTCCAGCACGGAGCAGCTCCATGCCGCTCAAAGCGGCTGGATGCTCCTTCTGGCTCTTTGCACTGCAGGTGGGAGAGGGGGAGAGGCTTTGAATGCTGCCCCGTCCCCAGCACAATCTCAGCTCCTATTGGCCATAAACTAGCCAGTGGGGGGAGATGAGAGCTTGTGCTGAGGGTGGAGGCAGCATTCAACACCTTCCCTCCTACCCTGGGCAGCACAGAGAGCCGTAGGGAACAGCCAGCCACTTTGAGTGGCATGTAGGCTGTATAAAGGTCCCCCTAGGTTGTTGCCTGGGAGCTGCTTAGGTAAGTGCCTCTCAGCTAGATCCTGTCTCTGGCACCCCACCCCCTTCCACACCTCAACTAGCTCCCGGACTCTGCATCCTTTCCTATATATCTCCTCCAGGCCACAGACCTCTCCTGAGCCCATATCCCTTCCGGACCCTGTACCCCCTTTCCCCATATCACAACCCTTTCCTTTACCCACATTCCCTCTCAGACCCCACATCCTCTCTTGCACCCCAGTTCCATAATTCCAAACTCCCTTCTGCGCCCAACCTCCATCCTAGACCCCGTACCATCTCTATAGAAAAGTGCAGCCCTTGACCACGTAACAAAATCTTGGCCCCCATGAAAATTATTACCCACCCTTATCTTATAGAATGCTGAGTACTCTAGCCCTTATCCATTAAGAACAATTAAATGGGGCTTCACACATAAACTAAGCATGTTTTGGTTTGAGGTCAGAGGGTACAGCATCTTCAGGCTAAATTTAAAAAAATGTAGATTTTTCATTGAATTATATGAGAAGTTCAAAAGTCCTTGATTTGCTTATGTTGTTCAATTCATTGTTTTATGCTTGCTCCAAATTTTTATATTTCAGTTTTTTTGTAGTGATAACTTGGAATTGAATAGTAGAAATTGCTAAAGGTCAAAGTGGCGGTTTTGGCAGCTAAGTGTTTGAATCGTAGAATACTTGTAACTGGAAGGGACCACGAGAGTTCATCAAGTCCAGTCCCCTGCCCTCACATCAGGACAAAGCACCATCTAGATCATCCCCAGTAGATGTCTGTCTGACTGGCTCTTAAATATCTCCAGTAATGGAGATTCCACAACCTCCCTAGACAACTTTTTCTAGTGTTTAACCACCCTGATAGTTAGGAAGTTTTTCCTAATGTCCAACCTAAATCTTCCTTGATGCAATTTTTCTCCTTCCTCCTTGTGACACTTTTCTAGATTCTTGGAAACTGCTATCATGAATCCTCTCAGTCTTCTCTTTTCTAAACTAAAACAAACCCAGTTCTTTCAGTCTTCTCTCATAGGTCATGTTTTCTAGGCCTTTAATCATTTTTGTTGCTCTTCTCTGGACCTTCTCCAATTTCTCCACATCTTTCTTGAAATGTGGTGCCCAGAACTGGACACAATACACCTAATCAGCCCAGAGTAGAGCAGAAGAATGATTTCTCGTGTCTTGCTCACAGCACTCCTGTTAATGCATCCCAGAATCATGTTTGCCTTTTTTGCAACAGTGTCACCAGCATTTGAGCAATATTTGTAAGAGTTGGCTGAGAGATGCACAGATTAATTAACACTGATTTTCAATATGTCATGAAACACAAGGGAAGTTCCAGAAGCTGGAGGAAAACTGATGCTCTGCCAATGTTTTAAAAGGGTGAAGGGGATGACCTGGGTAATTATAGGCCTGTCAGCAACCACAGGCAAGGTAATGCAGCTGATATGGGACTTGATTAATAAAGAATGAAAGGAGGTTTGTGGAAAATAGATCTATCAAATTAAACTGATATCTTTTTATGAGATTACAAGTTTGGTTCATAAAGGTGATATTGTTGATGTTACATACTTAAACTTATGTATAGCAATAGACTTGATACTGTCTGACATTTTGATTAGAAACAAGAAAAATATAAAATGAACATGGCATGCATTAAATGGGTTAAAATGTAATTGTAAAAATTTCATAAAACAGGTTTGTTTCTCACAGGATCTCACAGTGATCAGTTCTTGGTCTTATGCTAGTTAACATTTTTATTAAAGACCTAGATGAAAGCAAAATCATCACTGATAAGCAGAAGATGACCCAAACTGAGGGAGTGGTAAATAATGAAGAGGACAGCTTACTGATTCAGAGCAATTTGAATCACTTGTTAAAAGCTAGTTAGGGAGGGATAGAAAGGATCACAGTGGTAGCTCTTCACATCCGGAGTGGTGGTAAATGGAGTACCCCCCTGAATAGTGCATAGGAAGACTTGGGCATATATTTAAAATTAAATTTTGAACCCACACAAATGAGACATGGGTGGCTTTTCCCTAATGGTAAATTGAATTCAGAGGTAAGTAGAAAAAAATAAAGAGCAGTAATTATTAATTTTTACTAATTGTAGTTTTGAGCACCCTAAGTGAGAGTTGAAAGAACTCAGCATCTTGTAAGAGTAGCCAGACATTTTGCAGCATTTAGCCATAATGGGACCTGTATATCAGTGATTTACTGTTCAAAGAATTCTGTGTTTCAAAAGCCAAAACTCAGAATATATTAAATAAGAAGCTACAACGAGGCTAGCTGGTTTCCACAATGGAAATACATCACTGATATGAGATGAACTGAAGGAAAGCAAAATATTAAAATAATTATTATACTGATTTATCTCCTTTATAAAAGGAGGATCATGATGTCACTGTAACTACCAGCCATCTATCACCAAGCAAAACAGGGAACTTAACCAAACTCACCTAGATGTATTTTCTCTTAAAATTTGCAGAGAATATATCTTTGGGGTAAAACTCTCTCCTATAATACTCTTGCCATACTGCCATGGCTGAAGGCAGCATGTCCTGTTAAAAATCATAGATTTTAAAAACCTGTTTCTTCATCTCTATGTTAATGATAATTTCTTAGATTATTATAATAGGCACAAACTTTAATACCTGGTATAGGCTCTTAGCCTTTACACCCAGAAGGGATCACTAAGATCATCTAGTCCAGGGGTGGCAATAATTTTTGGTGGGGGGGGGGGGCACTCCAAGAATTTGGTAGGTCGTCAAGGGCTGTACTCTTCTATGATATTGACGGGGCAAAGGCGGGTCTGGGATGGATGCAGAAGGGAGCTTGGGGTAAAGGATTGGGGTACAGGGAGCAGTGTGGGATCTGGGAGGGTGTTTGGGTGAAAGGGGGGGTTATTAAAGAGGTAGGGTACTGGGTGCAGGAGGGGATGCAAGGGTTTTGGTTGTGACCTGGGGCAGGATCTAGGAGGGGATGTGGGTACAGAAGGGAGGGGGCAGAGGGTTTGATTTATGTGTAGTTAGGGGTGGGGTGCCAGAGGCAGGCTCTAGCTGAGAAATGCTTATCCAGAAGCAGCCCAGCCAGATTCCCTGACTTCCATGCCCTGGCAGGCCACTCAGTGCAGTGGTCTGGGAGGCCATGAGTGGTGAGAAGGGTAGCAGTAATTCATGTACTGTGTGTTCTCCAACCAGGCAGCTCCCATTGGCTGGTTTCCAGCTAATGGGAGCTGCAAGACTGTGCTGGGGTGGGTGCAGCACATGAAGCCTCTCCTCCCTCCCCCCCGCCTGGCCTTGCAGCTGTTCAGACAAATAGAGCCCTGCATTAGGCTCTTCTGACTGGGATATGGTGGTGGGGCAGGTAGGGAGCATGACTTTGGCCCACAAGTGCAGTGAGAGCCTCATTCAGCAGTTTGGCAGGCTGGATTCAGCCTACTAGCCATATTTTGCCTGCCCTGATCTAGTCTGACCACCTGCAAATTGTAGGCCACAGAACCTCACCCAGCCACTCCTGTAATAGACCCATAATCTCTGGCTGAGTTGATGAAGTCCTCAAATCATGTTTTGAAGTCTTCAAGTTCCAGAGACTCCACTGTTTGCCCTAGACTTTTACTTGTTTATGCGGAAATACTTTGGCATTTCTAACTTTTAGACAATGAAAACTAGTTTTTCTTTAAGATCCATTTCTAGTTTTTATTTTTATAAACATGATGTTATAGTAGAATACTATTATTTTAAAAAATGACTCCATTCCATTTTAATTTCTAGAAACATTTCTAGTGAGCATAATTTTGCAAAATATTCATTTTACAAAACATGAACTTTGGGTCACATTTGACCCATTACTTTATAGATTACAATGCTTTTCACGGCCTCTACATTCTGAAGACAAAAAGACCCAAGAAACACACTCTTCTACATGACCTTTATCTTTTGTATTCTTATTTCACCCCATTTCCTTGTGTGGCCCCTGGTTGACTTCATAGTCCTGTTTTACTTTGCTATCGGCTACTTACTCGGCTTTCCGTAGCAGAATGTATGGGCAGAGGTCTGATTTTCCCATTCAAAATATTTCACATAATCATAATTTTACAATGGAATGCATGGGCTATTCGTTGAATGCAATTTATTTAAGTGTGCCACATGCAGTAAACTCAGCTCTTTTCTCTGATGTATTTACTTCCCCTGCCATGTGCGTTTTCCTCCACAGTTATACATATGATTTTCCCCAACTTTCTTTGCCTCTATCTCTAGGGAGTACTACAGTGTGTGGCAACAAAAACATAATGTGCTGTAGCAGCATTTGAGGCACAGAATCCACTGTGATATGTACAGATGGAAATAAAAAAGAAAACAAATGGGCGAATTTCTGGTTCCAGTGAAGTCAGTGAGTTTTGCTATTGACTTGAAAAAGGGCCATGATGTCATGCAATCTTTTTTTATGTAGTCAGCATGCGGAAAGTGACTTTTTAACCTGCTGTCTAATTCAAGTCATCGGCATGATCTAAATACGATGTTCAGAAGAATCTGCTGTGGCTAAATGGTTTCCTTGTGGTTTTGAAAAAATATAAATTGAAGTTATGGCTTACCATAACTTATGAATTACCGCTACCCTTCTCGCCACTCATGGTCCCCCAGACCACTGCTCTGAGTGGCCTGCCAGGGCACAAAAGGCAGGAAACCTGGCTGGGCTGCGCTTCTGGGAGTCCCCCAGATAAGCGTTTCTCAACTAGAGCCTGCCTCTGCCACCCCATAACCGTTTAAACTTGAGTAATTTGTGGAGAACATATTTTAACCTTTTTGGGGGTAATTGTACGTAATTGTTAGCAACAGAAGCTTTAAATAATTGTTTGCATTCCAGGCAGCTTGAAATAGTCCCTGTGTTGTGTTTGGTGTCTTCTCTTGAAATTGTAACACTAAAACTTTTTTTTCTTTGTTCATTTTAATTCTGAAGCTTTACTTATTCATAATATCAAGAGGATACATAAAATTGTTGTAATTAGGTGGCCAGTTGGTGTGTGAAGGAGTCATGCACTGAACTGCTTGTGAGAAATTACATAGAATTGTTTCTTTTAATTAAACAGCTGAAAGCAAGATACTGTATTAATGCTAAATTAAGGTTGTATAACTTTTTTTTTTGGTCAGGAAATGCATGTTAAGATTCCTCTCGCAATGTTACTCAGCCACATAACAGATGTTCCTATTTTTCTCATTAGCTCTACAAATTAATTACTTATATTTATGTTTTGGAAGGTATATTATAAAATATGCATGGTCTGCAATGTGGCCAATTTACTGTTCTTGTAGAAACTTTAAAATTTAGTGTTTCTTGACTCGCTTGTTATGGAACTTTTCATGAAGGTAGAGGTGGATTTTTGTGTTTGTGTTTTTAAAAAACAAATCTTAGACCTGTGGTGTCAAACACACTAGTCATTAGCCACATGTAGCTATTTGGCCAGTTGAGTGTGGTTAGTTGGCTGTAGTGGCTACTACTTCAGAACCGATTGGACACTATGGCCTTAGAGCTCAAGTATATGTTGAAATAGCACTTGTTTATGTTCGTATGTAAAGGTATTTTCAGTTAGGTTCTGAAGCTGTCTTCTCCTTATTTATGTATCATTATTTGTATTTTGGCTAAGTCTAGAGGCTAATCAAGAGCCAAACTAGTTAACTTAGAGTAATAGACCATGCCTGCCCCAATTTTTAGATGAAACAGGCACAATAATGAGGAATAGTATAGAATGTGCATGCAGAAAGAAGAGAGAGTTACAGTTTGCAAACTTAATTTTAGATGCACAATTCTTTTTTCCAGGGGTAGAGGTTGGTGAATTTCTTACTATTTTCAAAGTCTTTGTTAAACTGGAATTATGTAAATAGAAAGACAAAGGAAGGGAGAAGAAAGGTCAGAGCCTAATTAAGTCCCGCCCTCTTTAATACATCTCTCTTGCTTTAGTACCAAAAGGCCGGCTGAGGGGCAGCAGTGCTTCTGCTGATTCTGGGTACAGTTTTCAGAAGGGAGACTGTTACTATTTCAATAGAACACTCACAAATCAAAAATTCTCCAACAGATTGCCGTAACACTATTGGCAACACTATATTAAAGGGTCAGAGGAAGGCAAGAGGGCAGTTAGCAGAGAAGGACAGTGCGTAGGCTGAAGAACCTGTGGAGTAAATCTCAGTGCTATTATTGGTGAGATGGATCACTGTGTTGGATTCTTCAGCTCTTGTTTAGGTCCCGTCCTAAGCAGTGGCATAGAAAGGAAGGGTGTGTGTGGGTGGGGGGGGCAGTTGCCCCTGGGTGTCACGCTAGGGGGGGCCCAAATTAGTCCCTTCCACTCCCCCGTCATCCCTTGGCTCGCCTGCTCCTTCGCTGCCTGCCACTGCCATCTGGAGCCTCCTCTCCACCCCCAGCCCGACCCTCTACCATCCCTGCCCGTGGGTTAGTGCATACAGGGGTCTGGCCCCAAACTGGAGGGGGCGAGGGAAGACGCAGTACAAGCTCCTCCCACTCCAGGGTCACGCTCAGCTATGTGCCAGGTTTGGGGCCCTGGCTGGGGAATTTTTCCTTTGCCCCTGGGCGCATAACACCCTTGCTACACCTCTGGTTCTAAGGTGCTTATTATATAAAAAAATTGCTGACTCATCACAATGACATGGTCATAATAATAAGCTAGACTTGCTACTCTTTCTAACAATCATAAATATGGTCTGAAAGGAATGCACAATTCTGTTTTATTAGTCAGAAATATAAAAGGTATGCCTTTCCTGGCACAGGGCACAGTTAAGGGAGTTTGATTTCAATAAGGCTCTGTGCTGGTGTAGAGATTTACCCATGCAGTTCTCAGTGCGGGATTAGGAGCTTAATGATTACTGATGAAATGTAATGTACTATTCTGATTATTGTATGCATTTAAAAGTGTCCAGCACCATGGGATTCTTTCACAAATGTCATTTTATATAAACACATGCCCCTGGTAGAGACCATAGATCTCCTGGCTTGTACGTAAGATCTCATTAGAGGGGTCAGGCTTCAGTTTGTCAGGTGCCTAGACTATCCGGTAGTAGAATCCCTGCATTAAGAGGTATATTAAGAGCAGCCTACTTATCATTGGAAATTGGTTCAACATCTCTGTCTACCCTCCCTTTGAGGAGTTCCTGGAATTCTCTAAGCCAAAGTGATCTGGGTGCCTGTTTAGTTAAGGATTTGCAAATGAGGTTTTGATTTTGTACTGGACTCAGAACTGGATAGGCAGATTGTGAAGTAATGAAACTCATATTCAAGGTGGCTGAGCAGAGATTAGATCCTGTTGATAGATTGTATAGCCTATTGCTTGATCACACTTTGATTCAGTATGAAGGATATTTAAAAGACCAAATAAGCGATGTCATTCCGGTTATTGCTAAAAGTCAGTCATAGTATGGTATACAAAGAGAGGTTAAATACAATACCAGCTTTTGGGAAGCTGTCCCATCCAGTGTTGTTAAATTCACTATATGCAAATGGTGTGTTTCTGAAGTTGTATTCCTAGAGTTATTCTTAATTTAACCAATCAGCTTTCTATCTTATTTTTCTGGTACAATGGTGTTACCTTTTTCTCTCTTCTCTTACTCTGCACACATTAAGTCATCCTTTTGGTTTGTACCAACATAAAATACTCATGTATCTTCTCCTTTGCCTTTAAGACATACTAGTACTGACCTGTGAAAGCAGCTCCCTACCTGTTTCTATGGTAAACACTTATGTGCCTTGATCCTGACAGTTTTCCTATTTACTACTTCAGCTAATATATATATATATATATATATATACACACACACACACACACACACACACACACACGCCAATTAGCCCATCATAAGACGGGATTTTGAGGTCTCTCCTCTATGTCGGTCTTCTCTCCTGAGCCGCTGGTCTCTCATTCCATCTCTCTCTCTCTCTCTCTCTCCTCCTCCTCCTACTTCCTCCCCCCTCTCTCTCACTCAGCTCTCCTCCGCCTCCTGCCTCTCTCTCTGTCTCTCTCTTTCACTTCTCCTGCCTCTCCTGCCTCTCACTCAGGGGATTGCAGAGCCCAAGAAGTCCTAGAAGACAGAGAGCAGCTATTGCCACAGGCACTGCTCCGTGGCCCAGAGAGCAAAATGAGGTTATGGCCATAATTTCAACCCTTGTGCAGCAGAATACCTGAGTTGAGAGGATACAAGCTAAATTTTTCTCAAAGGTATAGCAAAGCTCACAGGACAACCTAGTTCCTCCAATGTCTCTAGAGTCATTGCCTCTGCTTTTCATCTCTTGAGGCATAAAGCCTCCATCCACCTTTATTCAGGCAGTATGCTATTTCTTAGTGACCCAATATGATTCTTGTTCTAAGAACTATAACTAAGGCTTTGCAGTTCATATTATTTATAAATCCACTTATAATCCATTGAAAGCACCATGCTGTTAAACATATAACACTCAAATAATTTTAATTAAAAAATATTAACTAAAAAGATAGCTGTTCAGGTGAAACCTTAACGTTTTTTAACATTTGTGACATCTAGATTTGCTTTGAGTTATTTGGTTACTTCATTATCTCCTCAATTTAATATTTTCTCTTTACTGAATCAGGTAAATTTCAACAATATCAAAATGGTAGAGATTATTTCATTTAGTGCCCTGCATTGCAGTTTGTGAATGTAATTGGTATGGCTGCTGTCTCCCCACACTGATCTCACAATATTGTCATAAGAATATGAATTGGCTAATGGTTCTCTGGGGGGAATTTGGTATGCAGTAATCTATTTTTAACTTTTCTAATTAATTCATTATTGTAATTGGATATTCAGTTGTGTCTCTGCCTTTTTGAGGTTTTGTCATGCAGAGCAAACTCCTACTGTACATCTCACAAAGCACAAGTGTGCTAGGAATCAGCAAGTGGGAACATGATTAATTCTGGTTAGCCCTTATGTTCATGTCCCAGTAATATCACTTAGAGCCAAGGATTGTGCAGTCTGGAGCCAAGAATTGTTCAGAGCTGAAGTGAAGAAAGGATGAGCTCTCCTTGGTGCTGAAGTTATGGCATGTGAACTGTAAGGAACTAGAGAGCAAATTAGCAAATTCTTGGTCCTAGTGACTTTTTATATTAGGAGGAATGAAATAGATTAATCTCATGATCAAGAAGAACTGTTATATACTTAATAAAGAGTCATAGATCAGACAAAAGATAGCTTCATTATAAAATGCAGTATTGTAGCTGTGTTGGTCCTAGAATATTAGATACACAAAGTGGATGAGATAATATCTGTTATTGGACCAACTTCTGTTGGTGAGAGAGAGATGTTTCCAGATTGCACAGCACTATTCTTTAGATCTTCCTAGAGCCGTGTGTAAGCTTGAAAGCTTGTCTCACCAGCAGAAGTTGATTCAATGAAAGATATTACTTCACCCACCTTCTTTCTCTTTTTACCTCAGGGGTGGGGAACTTCTGGTGCACTGGCCACATGCAGTTTGTCAAGGTTAGCAGCTCTCAGGCTTCCAGATGGTTTCTTTACCTGAGCATTCAAAGGCATGGAGCCCTGTAGCTCCTAGTGTTCATAGTTCACTGTTCCCAGCCAATGGGAGCTCTAGGGTTCTGTGCTTGTGGATGCTCAAGTAAACAAACCATCTGTCAACCTGCTAGCAGCAAACCCTAGTGAACTATGTGTGGCCTGTGGGCCAAAGGTTCCTCAATCTTGCTTTAGCTTCATTATACAGACGAACTGAAGAAGCTAAACTTCTGTAGTAAAGATGAACATCAGGCTCTTGGGGATTCTGAATTTATTACAGTTATGTTCTCTTGAAATAAAAATGCCTAATGGCATGGGTTTGTGAGCATAGAAAAATTATTTAAAAGGTTTACTGGAAAAAGGAAAGGAAAATGTCAGGAGTGTTTTATGGAAGTGTCTTACAGGGGAAGAGGAATATATTTTTTGGCCTTGTCTATACTCTCTCTCCTATTTTTTTAAGAGGAGGAGCCAGGCATATCCATTATTTATTTTTGTATGTGCTTATCTTGGAGCTTTTTTATTAAATGCAGATGGTGCCCTGAGGGTAACTCTTCGTTATATGGAATTTCTCATTCACAATGTGGGCCTTTCCCCCCTCTTTTTTTTCTGTCACCATTACTTTTGTCAATATTTATCATGATACAATGAATAATGTAGATTACTGCAGAATTTGTTTCTCTGCATTGTTGTTCACATCATAATATGAATCTTTATTGTACTTAATACATTGTATTTTTGTTTTTTCCATCATTCCAATATGAATCTGAAATAAATCCTTTGTAGCCAAAGGAACTATTACAGATGCACAGCTATAACTCAGAGCAGTGAGTGTTTTAACCCAATTATGGCATCTGCTATTAAGGATTAGTAGTAAAACTTCTGGATCTTATTTGGTAAGGATTAAAATGTAATGGAACACTTCATTTTGGACCCTGAACCTCAGTAATACTAAATAAATGGTAGAAATGGGATATATCAAATGGAACAACACTGAAAGCCATTTTGATATGAAGTAAATTCGAATAGTTATTTTCCGGGGATTTAAGAGCAGTTAACTAAGCAAAGCACTTTAAAGAAGATAACAAATGAAGATTAGGCTTCATGTTAACCCACAAATCTGTTATCTTTCTACCATTCTCAGTTTCAAGCCAAATACTGTCTGTGTAACCTTGTTGATTTCAGCAAAGTTGCATTAATGTAAGTGAAGATTGTGTTGTAGTCTCTTATATTATATACTACTATGTGTTTAAGAAGAGTTATATCTGCTTTGGAAGAAATAGAATTTGTTTGGCCACTGTGACAGACTGCTGGCTAAGCCAGAGCTCTGCTACTACAGTATGGCTAAAAAGGCCAATTACAGCCAGCTGAGCAAGCCCAGGCCTGAAGGGCTAATGGAAGTAGCTGTGGGCCTCATTTAGCCAGAGGGCTACATATGGCATCCAGAGGGGACGTGAAGGAGGAGGAGACAGAGTGGCTGTGTATGCTCCCAAGCCAGAAGGAGAGGCTGGCTGAGTATGCTGCGAAAAAAAAGCTCTGTAAATAGAAGGTGGTGGGAAATTGGCACTAACAATAAAAGTCATGGGTGATTGCACCAGAAAGAGTCCTCGGTTGATTAGTGACCCAAGAAGGGATCCCAAGGCAAGAGGTCTGGGCAAGGACCTTGCCATAGCACAGATTTCCTTCTGTCTTCCTTGAAACCAAACAGTATGTGATGAGTTGATTCTGTCGAAGTATTAATATGGATCTGAGAATCCAATTAACTTGCCTGTTTGTACCAGTAAGGAGGGCCAGGTAATGAGAAGCAGAGTCCATCTGGGGGAGATCAGGGCTCATTTTTCTAAAGAGTTGGGTGAGCCCAGTTGGGAGGAGGAAATCTGGAGGTACCTCAAAGAAACTTTCTGAAAGGCTGAGGAAGAAAAAGGGGAGAAGGCCAGATAGGCCTCACTAGATGCTAGCTGGAGGACTAGTTGGAGTCTCCCTGAATATCTGACTACAGGGAGAATTGGATCATCCCCAATATCATATGATGGATTGAGGGATAGAAGGACATTCTAAAGCAACACAGGCATGCCTGCAGTGAGGTGACTGGCAGCTGAGCCCAGACACGTTAAAGCTTTGGATCATGTAAATATTAATGGAGTATTTTGGTAAAGGACTCTTGGCCCCAGAAAGAGAGAACTCTGTAAAGTAGTCTGGCTGGAGGGACAGGGACTCCTGTGGCTGAGAGAGGCCCTAGGAGAGTTTGGGAGAGGAAATTGAGGCGCAGTTGCCACAGCACCACATCTGGGCACAATGGGATGGGTTGGAGTAGCAACTTGCTGCAGGCACTTAGGAAGTGAGGGAGCCTCTGACTGTAGAATTTCAATGAATACTGAGGAACTAGAGGGACAGTAATGACATCTCTCCTCTCCTCTCCATTGACTGGGAGCTAGGGGTAACAACCACTGCATTGACAAGGTAATTTTTTAAATGACACATATGTTGAATAGGATCTGTTCTTTCTCTTTCTTGTGCCTAGACCAGTGGGGACTTCTACTCATCACCCTCACATTCCAAATAAATATCCCAGATATAAGAACTTTGAGTGTTTATTACTGTACATATAGCAAACTACCCCTTTTCTTGAATAGATTGACTGGTTGTGGAATATTCTTGGCTTTGAGAGGTTTTTTTTTTTGCTTTGTTTGGAATTTCACATTGGTCAGAGAAACAATATTTGTAGTGTTAATAGCATACACTTTCATTACTTGCTAATCCATTATTTATTTTTGTTTGTGCCTATCGTGGAGCTTTCTTCTTATTAAATGCAGATGGTGCCCTGAGGTTAGCTCTTAGTATTATGGAGTTCCTTGTTCACAGTTCATTCAAGGTAGAAGCATTCCGTTTCACTTTGCAGTCCAGCAAAGCATTATTTATAACCACTCTACAGTACAAAGAGAGATTACTGTATGCTACCATATTCATTCAGAGAAAATGGCTCAGAAATGTGCCAGAAACTATTTTCCAGTTGGAGGTTCCAAACAGTGTATTTACATTTCCCAGCTTTCATGTCATGTAGTCTGCTCTCCTCTCCGATTAGCTTTCAGAGTCCTCCCACCTGAGCATTTCAAGACTCATCCTTCCCGTTAGTGGGTCAGCCAATGGTTTAGGCCCTCAGGATCTATGAATGATCTTAAGAGGAGACAGAGAATGTATGCTGACATAAAACAAATCCATTCAACAAATGAGGACCCAATCTTTCAGTTTCACTACATGCGTTTTTGTAGGTGTTTTAAATTGCATTGGTCTGGGATTCACTAGATATTCCATCCTGGATCACTGCCAAAAAAGCACACGTGGAATATGAGATTAATGCCATATTTCAAGCCTTCCAACTTCAGAAATAATTTTACTCCAGCAGGTTTCAGGATATCACATACATTTAACTGATTTCACACACATTTTAATGGCCTTAGATCTACTAAAACAAATGTTCAAGCTTTTTATCTTATCTTTTTCTCTATCTAAAAGAGAGAATTCCAGCCACATATATTATCAGTCTTGAATGTTGGTATTTTGTGAAACTTCAGGTCATTTTACAGGAAAATAAGCAGGAGGATGATCAGAATTTTATAATTTTAAACAAATGCCTGACTACTAATATGGTGTTGAATAGTTATATTGTAGCAGCCTCTGCCACAGCAAAGAGCCTCTGCTATGGTAGTTTCTGGCCAAAAAAAAGAACAAAAGGCAGAGCACAGATTTTCAGAATGTTTATTGCACTCTTGAGGGTTGATTTCAATAGAAGTGTAAAATTTTAACTTCTCTTGTAGTTCCCTCTGCAGAGATGCCTGAGAGGTTGTTTGAGGCCCGTCATGCTTTTGTTGATATCCTAAGTTATTCCAGTAAGAGTCTCAGAATATTAAATATAGAAAATATTGGACTTGATGGTGAGAAACCTTGATCCACTGCAAATGCTTTCTAGGACGATAAAATTTTCCAAGCTTTACATCAGGATTTGTGATCAATAATAGTACTGTGATGTACTGTTGTCTTTCATGCAGTATGAAAGTATTAAGCCAACCACAGCTGTATGAAAATGCCACACAGTGACATAGCTAAATTTCGGAATAATTTAAGTTCAAATGCAATATGGTAACAGTTTCTTTTGCTTGTGTTCTGGTTCATAATATTAAAGAAGCAATATGCCTTGACATCAAGGAGCTTTAATTTTTTAATATCTGTAGCTTACATTTGATAAAGAAAAATGACTGTAGGATGATCCACATCATTAAAGTACTTTATACATTTTTATAAATAGAACAGTGCTAAAAGGAACAATGTCAATCTCTGCTTGAGGAGGAATAAAAGGAAAGGAAACCTTCTCCACTGCCAGACATAAAGGCCAGATCTCAACTTGTGTAAAGTTGTCACAGATTTTTTTTCAAGTCAATAAAAACATGACAGCTGAAGGATTGACTATGGCTACTTAAATTACCATTCCAATCCTTACTCAGCAAACCATCCATTTATTAAAATGTAACAGTCAGTGGGAATTTTGCTTGAGTAAGAACTCCCAAAACAAGCTCTATTGTTTGTCTCCACAGCAGTGCCAATGCAATGTAGTGACAATCCGTGCAATTATAGGTGAAGCAAGCAAATGGTTAAAAGCCCATTTCTAATTTAGCTAAAATCCCATTAAAAACACATTACTGTGTTAATCCTGGCCCTACTGAAATCAACAACAGAATGCTTTTTGACCTTGATGGGCTCAGGATGTCACCCACCATGTTAAGGAACTGCCCATAAACCTTTTCATGAAATAGATATACACAGAGTGCTGACTGCCTGGGCATGGATATTGGAGGGAGCTATCTAGGTCATGGATTTTTTTTAATTAGCACATAACATGTTTTGCTTCTATTTTGACTTATTTTTCTCATATCATTTGAAACCTCATTCATCTAGGATGTCAATAATGTGTCTCCCACTGTTAAACTTCTTTCCCTAACATTTTAGATTTCCCTTTTAGCTTTAGTTTTAATATTTTAACATCACTCCTCTAATGCTTTATTTGCTTCCTGTTGACACCTTCTAGTTGGTACTTATCTTTGTCCCCAAAGAAGTATATTTGCACATTTGTAATTTTTGTATTAGTCAGTTGTTTTTATGAGAAATGCAGTCACCACCATTTTACTTCTGCTTTTGAAATATCTATCTTAATGTTGAATTTTGCTGTGAGGACTACGCAATGCTTTAATCTTTGTATTCTATTTTTCCTCTGTCAGACTGATCAACGCTGATTTAAATTTTTGAATGTGATTATAAATCTGATAATAAAATGTAAGCCTTGATAAAATTGTGCATTTAAATAACAAAATAGTGTATATGAGCAATTGGATCAGAACATTTAAGAGATAAAATTATTTTTGAGTCTGGTAACCATAACTGTTGAATGACAGATAGTTAACTGGATTATTTTGGTGTTTTTGAAATTAAAACTCCTCAAGTAATGGAACAAATTGTAAATTAAAAAGAGATTTTAGAGCTTTCCACTCAGAATGTGCCTTTGTTTGATTTACAGAACTGTCCACTATGAAGGTGGTGCTGTGTCGATTCATGCTCGTTCCCTATGGCGACTAGAGACCCTAAGAGTTGCGTAAGTAACAACATGCTAAGAAAAAAAAATTATGCAAATGTAATTAAACTCGATGAGCTGTATCACTACAGTTAGGGTAGAATCAGTCTCTAAATCAACAGTACAAACTAATAAACTTAAAAACAAATTAAAAACTAAATGCACACATGGATACCCCAAGTCAGCCAGGTTCTTAAGCATGTATTTAACTTCAAGCACATGAATAAATCCATTGTCTTCACTAGTACTACTTGTGCTTAATGATAGGTGTGTGCTAAATATGTTGCTGAATCACATTTCAATTCTGAAGCAAAATGCAGGACAATGTAGCACTTTAAAGACTAACAAGATGGTTTATTAGATGATGAGCTTTCGTGGGTCAGACCCACTTCCTCAGATCAAATAGTGGAAGAAAATAGTCACAACCATATATACCCCATACTAACACGGCTACATTTCTATCACTATTTCAATTCTGTTATTGTATTTTAGTTTCACTTCAGATTTTTTTCTGGTAATTTATGGTTATGGATAGGGTCCTGCACTGCAGTAATATTCCAGTGTTACTATGTTTTGAGTGTAAGTTGAGGACAATACCTAGCTTTGCCCCATAGAAGTAATGGAATTACTTAGATTAATGTCTTTCCAGGCTTGGATTGTAAGATTTTTGTTTTTCATTTTGGACAAGGCTTGCTCTAATTAGCTTTTGAGTATACTGTACAGTTTTGTGTGCAGATAAGGCCAAATAGTTTCCTGGCACATTAGATACAGTACAAACAATATATGTGCATTGTTACTCATTCTTGAAACTTTGGGGAAAATTACATGAATGTGGAAGTTTTGATGAATCAACATAGAGGAAATATACAACAACCCAGACCTCTGAGAGTTTTTGGTGATGAAAGCCATGGCATAGGCTGGATATTGAAAGTCTAATAGGGAGAGAGGTTGTGAAACTGAAAGTGGACTTAATGTTCCCTGTGGGGCCTGGTCTACACTAAAGGGGAAAATGAACTTAAGATACGCAACTCCAGCTATGTTAATTATGTAGCTGAAGTGAACGCATCTTAAATCTCATTTTCATGCCATCCGCACAGTGGGAGGTCAACGGGAGCAAATGCTCATGTTGGCTTCCTGCTCTTCGTGAGGAACAAGTGACTACCCACGCCTACAGGGGAACTGTCTCAGTTAGAATTAGTGCTTCTTCACTAGAGCCGCTAATTCAAACCTTGGAAGATCGATTGTGGCAGCATCAAACTTCTCCATAGTGTAGATAAGCCCTGAAAGAGGATAAGAAAGGAAGTCTTGGACAGAGCAAAAGGATCAGGCTGAGTAATTTCAAGGAAAAGACATTGAAATTGGGATAGTTTATATATTTTATAGAATCTTGCATTTTTAAAAGATCTTGTTTCATGCAGTTCATCTTTAGAAGAATGTTTCTTAATAAGATGGGCATTGTTGTTTCTTCATAAAGCAAAAAACAAACAAAAAAGAACCCATACCCTTTTTTTTTTACATTGATGCTCTGTCACCAACCCATTTCTGTTCCCCAGTCCTTCTTCCTTTTCCCATTTTTCTCCTTTCTCCTAAAATCATTTTTCCTCTTAATTACCCCACTACAACATGGAACTTGTGATCTGGCTATCCAGCTTCCTCCCACAGACTCTGCTGAGGGGATCCTGGATTTGAATTTTCCCTCCAAAAGACTTCTTGTAATCTTTTAAAATCTCTTCACTAGCTTAGAATGCCCTAAAGCATGGCATAGCTTTGATTCCATAGCCATTCTCTGTAAGTTACAACAGACTGTTAGGAATCTTTTTTATAAAGCAGCTGCTGCTGAAGTTTATAATAGTTTTGCCCACAGTAACCTATGGGCTTGAGTCTGTTGTGCTAAAGCTTAGGAGGGAAGGAAGGTACGTGCCTGGCACAACAGGATCCTGGCCCATGACTGAGGCTCCCAGATGCTACCACAATACAAATAAATAATACTCCATTTTTATTTGAAACAGCTTAAGCACCTTTATTTATGGGTCAAATATCAGAGACGGGTACCTTCCTTGTCTCCCAAGCTTCCAGTCCAAGTAAAGTTTGAGCACTCCTCTGAGAGAGCATTGATGGAGGAGGATCTCATCATGTCTGGAGTACAGTAAATTGATCTTCAATGTAGTAATCCCCATACAGGTCTGACTTTAAAATGAATTAGTGGAGCACAGAAGAGAGAAATTCTCAGAAGGCTGAGTCTGAAGCAGGGAGTTGGAACTTTGGGTTAAATTCTCAGGAATAAACTTTCAGAGGATATTCTTGAGAATGTTCTTGAGAATATTCTCCAATGTGAGAATTTTTGAGAATTGTCTCTTAAACACTTGTTAAATAGTTTTAAAAGAATTTTACTATTAATAATAAAGTCTTTTAAAATAAAACTTCAAGAAACGTGAAAGTTTCCAATTGTTAAACTGAAAATTCGGGAAAGTAAAGAAAAAAAGATAGAGGTTTAAATTACTAGAACTTTTATTACAGGATACAAATATTTTTAAATTTCTGGACTGAATACAAGTATAATCAGAATCTGCACTTTCTGAATCTGACCCATATATTTCTATCTCTTCTTCTTCCTCATACATATCCTTTTCTTCGACAACTTATTTCTCTTCAGCATCATCATTTTCTTCTTCTTCATTTCTCTGGTTCTGTTTCCTTTTTTCTATTGGGGATTTCAACGAAGCATCATGTGGGTTTTTAAGAAGTTTTAGATTATGGGCTATGAATATCAGCTTGCCTTCCCTTTCTTGTGTTAACTTGTTTCTTTTTGCATTATGAATGATACTGTAAGTAGTGAAACTTCTTTCAGTTGCTGCCGTTGTTGGTGGCATATTCAGTATGTTGATTGCTGCTTTCCCTAATTTTGATCCATAGCAAAAACCTTTCCACCGTGTTACTGCATCTACTGAGCCAGCTGATTTTGTTACATATGATTTTCCAAAAAAAACCTTCTTTAGCAGGATACTCTGCAAGCTCTACAATGACTTTTGCTGAGTGACCCCACCTAGTTTTAACTGGCAATTTAAGTGCACAAGTTTGATTTTTCTCTTTTTGAAATGCCGTAAAATGAGCTAGTAAGACTTGCAATTTGTTAATTTCCTTCACAATAGTTTTACAGGTAGCTTCAGTTTCTTGAACAGATTTCAAGTTACTGATGTCACCAATTAAGAAATTTAGTCTATGAGCAGCACAAGTGTGCATAGCAATGTGATTGTATTTTTTGTTAAGCATTGATAAGGATTTCACCAGTGCTGCACCATTATAAGTGACAATGGCACCAAATTTTTCAGTGCCTATTTCTGTCATTATTTCTTGTATATGGAATGCCATATACTCAGCAGTATGTCGTTCAACATCGGTTGCCACTGTCTTGTAAAACACTGGTTGGGGTGTTGATACAATAAAATTTATAACATTAATTTCTTCGGTTGCTCCAAGCATCACACTGCAGTGCAAGAGAAGAGGCTTCAGCAATTTTTGTTTTTATAAGAGCATTAACACATGGATATTTAGCTTCCAAAAGATTGTTAGAAAGTGTGTACCTGGATGGCATCTTGCAAGATGGTCTTAATTTTTGCATGAAAGTAATCCAGTCTTCATTTTCAACCAGTGAAAGAGGTGATTCCGATGAGAATATAGGTTGTGCAAAATATTCATCCAAACCTTTGTTTTCAGTTTCATTCATAGAATCAAAGTAGCGACTTACAGAGTGAGACACCTTGGCTGAATTAGATGTGGAAGGTGGTGATGTAAATTCACTAGCACTATCACAGTGTTCTATAGATGTTGATGCAGTTGATGGTTGAGGTGATCTGCTTCTGGACTCATAAGAATTTTGAGAATTTTGTTGCCTTTGCCTTGATGTAAGCAGGAGTAGGAGTCTTCAAACAATTGGAAATATGCTTTCTCATCCTTGTCGCATTTCTGATGTATTCAGCCTTGCAGTACTTACATTCATATAACACTTTGTCTTTAACTGTTTTATGAAGGAAATAATCCCACACATCACTTTTAGGCTTACTTCTTTTCATACTGATGAAAACACAATTACACCTTTCACAAAAGAGAATAAATGTGTTATTGCCTCTTTATATGCTTTTTGTGATGCTTCCAGAAAGTTCCATAACAGTCAGAATTCCTGACTCATGAATGTTCTAGAAAGTTCCATAACATTCTGGAACATTCTATAACGTTCTCAAACTACCCTGAATTATCAAGAAAGCTCTTTAACATTCAGGGTGTTCTAAAAATTGAATACAATATATTATTCCAAGAGGAAATGAAAAATTAGAAAATTCTCAAATATTCTCAGGAAATCATCTTTTGGAGAATATTCTCAGAATATTCTCGTTCTCGGAGAATATCCTCACCTCACATCACTATTTGGGTGCCTCCCTTTGAAGTTCACTGTTAATAGAAATCCAGGGTGGAAACATTCCCTTATAATTCTCTTTTTTCTCATGAAGAATGTGAAGAATTTGGGCAGGATCTTGTTGATTGGTTTAATAATTATTTTGTGAACACTCTAGATGAGAGCCCAGACAGATGAGCAGAGGAGTACTCTGAGAATTTAGGTGAGCATAGCTACAAGTGGATAAAAAGTTGAAGTGAGGAACTTCACTCATACTTTGGAGCAGAGCTCTCCTCTCCTGGATGCAATGAGTTTGTAAAATCCTATATTTAAATTCCTCTGTGGAGTGTTTCTGTTTTTCTGTCAGCAGCCATTTCTGCAACATCTGAAATTTTTTTAAAGCCATAGGAGGCTAACCTTTTCCTCAAGTATTCCATTGATCTCTCCCTTCCATTATACCTGAGAGAACTACTCTTGATCTATGGTAGAATGTCACAGGGGAAAGGCACTGCATATGCAGGTTTCAAGCCATTCAGATAGTATTGCCTAGTGCTAGTGCAGAAAATACACTTCAAAGAAGTAATATTTTCTACTACTGAAAGGGTTTTTAAAAAGCTGATAAACTGTACTGAGAGTATTCTTAGTTTTCTTCAAAGCCCCTCGTCTCCACTTCTTTGGAACTGAAAAAAATTTATTTACCTTTTTCTGTTGTCATGATGCTTTTTATTAACTTGTTAATTTAAACATAAGTGTATTGTAGTCATTTGACTGATACCACATCAGATGAAGGATGATGTTGGACATTGTGTGCCAATACATGAAAATGATCTTGCAACTAATCTGAATATTAATGAATCTTTCAATAGCTTTGTTTGGTCTGGAAATTAATTTTTAAATGTTTTGTTTAAGAAGTCTTCTTTGAATTTGCCTTTTTAGGTGGAGTGGAAGCCACATTAGATGGGGACAGCCATTCAGATTAAGGCATATAACGACAGGGAAATATTTAAGTCTCATGGATGACAAGAGTCTTCTTCTTATGGACAAAGAGAAAGCTGATGTGAAATCTACAGCATTTTGTTTTCGGTCTTCCAAGGTACAAAGCAAATGCAGTATTCATGTGACTGATGGTGTTCGTGTTCTCTTTTAATGAGCATGGTTTAAATACATTTAAGAAAAAAACAAAAATGAATGTAAGAGCTACCAAACATCCAATTGCTTTTTTTTAATTTTGTCCCTCTGGGCCTCTTCTGTCAACTACTTCAGTATGCAAGCTTTTCATTAGCCCATCCTCAAATCTTCATCTTAAGATTTCTACAAACTGTATTACATTTTGCCACTCCCTGTGGTATGTATACATCTTCCACTATACGACTTATCTAAATCCTTTTTTCTACCTTTTCACATAAACAAGGAATTTTAAAGTAGTAGAATTAATTAAAAAAACCTAGATAGTATTTTGTTTCTTTGCTTATCCACTTTTGCAAAATCTTCATGTTTCTAACAATATGTCTGGGAACTTTAGCAGTTCTTGCACTGTTTCTTAGTCTATTGGGTGAGAGAAGAGGCAATTACATAATTATTTCTTTTAAATGAAATGAAGAAATCTGTTTTATTGAATTAAATTATTTATCTGTAAATCTAATCTATACTTGGCATAGCTGAGATTACATATTAAGCATTTCAATATAAAATATTTTGTAAGTTACTCTATCTATTGGTTAATTAGCCCATTCTCATATAAACCGACTCCCCCAACCTCTGAGAACAATAGATAAAAATGGCAAACTGGTATGTTCCTTTCATAAACGCCCCACATTTTTCAGTGGTTGGCAAACTTCAGTTCCCAGCTTGTCAGATTAAGCCACCAGCACAAGGGGATGTTTTGTTTACCAGGAGCTGCTGCAGGCATGTAGCCCTGCAGCTTTCAGTGTCTGTAATTCACCAGTCCTGGCCAATCGGAGTGTCCAGAAGTGGCAACTAACATGTCCCTCAACCTGCACTGCCCTCCTCCCCCACAGCTCTCATTGGCTTGGAATGGCAAATCACTGTCACTGGGAGCTGTGGGGCTCCATGCCTGTGGGCATTTCAGGTAAACAAAATGTCCCAGCATGCCAGCGGCTTACCCTGATGGGATGGCAACTGAAGTTTGCCAGCCCCTGATTTACAATGACAATGTAGACCCATTGCTAAGCTGACCCCTGCTCTTTGGTGGCTAGGTCTGATGGCTATTCTTGGGTGCTCAGACAATGGCTTTCCCTCTCCCAGTTAGGAAAACATTGGAAAAAGAATAGTGACAGCAGAATCCTCTCCCGTGACAGGAAAAATAATGAAATCCTGTTTATAAAGTAGTCTTATGGGAATGCTAAAAAGCTTTCACATAAATGATGTGATTTGGATGGAGGCAATGCTAGATTTTGGGCTTTGAAACTTACTCGGGTTTGAGATCCTCATCCCTGCTCTTGCCTCTGTTGGGTAAAATGTCTAGAGGGGCAAAAAGGGTCCTGTGATCTGATCTGGTGTTCCTTGCACAGGTAGAAATCCCATTTAATTTAGTCGAAGATACAACTGTGTGACATCTTTAGTCTACGGAATGCTTCATGTGTCTTGGTTAGATAAAGATTCTTTGCTTATTAAGGAATTTTAGTTTTCATTTCTAAGGATTATAACATCCAATTTCTTGAGAGAGCTACTTCTTTATTTTTAATCCCCAGTGTTCAGTAAGGTGCATCAGTTGTTATGAATGCAGACTTTTAAGTCTTGCTCATGGTTAGTACTGGGTTTTAAGTTATTATCTGAGAGGCAACCTAAGTTTTAGAATCCTTGGAGGCTTCAGGCAAAACATTTTGATAATCTGCCATGTTAAAGCAGTACATTTATTATTATTATTATAATGGAAGGGGAAGATTGTGGCCCATCCTATGTGCTGGCTGAAAAGACCAGAGTGGGCTTAACGTGTTCTCTTGTGTTTGTGTTTGACTATCACTGCTTCCTGGCAGCAGGGGGAAATTTTGAGTGTGGAAGAAGTGGTAATTAGGAAAAATGTGAATTTTGTCTGTCTAATTATAGTGGCACATCGGGGAGCATATGGTGCTGCTGTTATAGATCTGGCACAATTTACCCCTTTCCAGGAGCGATGGAGTGAAGAGAAGGCAATTGTGACTGCTCTAGTCAAAGTTGTCTTTTTTGGGCTGCTTCAGGAATAGCCCCACAACCTGTTGGAAAAGTCAGAGTGGTAGATTACATCAGACTTGATGTAAATTTTGTGAACACCAAATTCCATTTTAACTGTGGATTGTTTGAAGAAGGACCACAGGGTGTCTTTTTGCAGCTTAATAGCTGAAAATGAATCTAGCACACTTAGTTTGCAGATCAGAACTTGTTAAATTAGTGTCATGCTTTGCTGTGAAATAGAGCTGTCAAACATCACATTTAGCAGTTTGTGTTTGGGAGGGGCGGGGATTAACTCAAAGCTTATAGTTAGTTTGCCTTTATGTTAACAAACTTACAAGTATGGTCAAACCATAGCTCTCCATAGTCCCTTGGAAGGAGGGTAGTCTGGAATCTCTTTCCCCTATATGCTCATGGAGAAAGCAGCCATATTTTTGCTTTGTGCTCAAGGCCTGTAATACTAGCTGGGCTTAGAAGGAATGTGTCTGGAATAGAACATGGCCTCGACTACCTCTACAGTGAGAAACAGCAGCAGGAAAAAAATATCAGGGGAGCTAAATACATTTTTCCTACAGGTGCAGCAAGTCCTGTTCACCCTCACTCCAGTGCTGCTTTATCAAAAAGCCTCCTTTCACTACCTCTGATGTACACACCCTGCAGGTAATAAGTAACTCCAAGTGCAATTGAGAAGAAGGCACTGTTATGGCTTATGTCATGAAGCAAACCAGCACAAAATGTTTGGGACTACTTACAGTTTTGACATCAGGATCCATTTTTCATTGATTGAAGGAATTGAAGACAAAATAAATCAGAATATTCTCTCACATTGATGTTATTTGAGCATCTCAGCAAAATAAAGAAAACTGATGCCCAAAATTTCATTACACATTAAATATTTAGAATTTTAATTTGAAAATTGACATTATGAACAATAAGCAGCATTTTCACACAGGAAGGGTTATTTTCTGCAACTGAGGTTTTTAAATTAAACTGCATCCCATTGCATCCAATTATGCATTTCTATAATTATGATTATTATTAAATAAAACAGAACGAAAATGTAGTAGGTTTTAAAAATAGTTATTCCTTCTTGTAAATTTACAACAATTTGTCCTACTCCTGTAACCAGGCCATGGATATATGTTGGATAGTACCCAAACCACTTTGTTCTGATCTATATGTTAAGTTCACAGGCATTCAGATAATCCAATTTTGGTTTAGGTCCATATCTATAATATACTATATCTAAATTTTTGTCAGTTACCTTTGTGTGTATGAGAGAGAAAGACCCCAATTGTTTGAGGTCAGTAATTCAAACCAATATGGATGCAAGAGTTGGTAATCTTCAACTCTTTAATATACATATATATTTATGGACTGTTGAAAAGCCATGCTTGCATCCGTTAGTGTAGCTTGGGAATATGCAACTATCTTCTGCTAAGTAAGGATTCCAAGACTAATGGGAATTTCTCTGGGGTTTTTTTTGTATAAGATTGAGCAATATAATAGCTTTTTGCAGCAGATTGTGGAAGATGAGCAATGGACACAAGTCAAAGGGATAATCTCACGTTTTCAGAGAGGGTATATTTTGAACAGTTTGTCCTGATGTTTTAGCTAATACTTTACATAAATAAAAATAATAATTTGGGGCCTTTTCCTGCTTACTGTTGTGTTTTATAAGGATCACTGGGTAGTCCTGGGAGCAATATCCAACACATCTAGGGCCATCTCTCCTTACATTTGAGTGTGCATGTGCCTACCTGATGTCTGTTCAGTTGGACACTGGCCCAATGACAAATCCAGGAAGCTAACTATACACGCATTAACAAGGTAAACAAACTGGAAAACAAAGAGATCTCTGTTTGAGTTGTGATGATCTTCTGTGGTGCTTATTATAATAGCAAAAACATAATTTTCAGTTGGAAATGTAGTGTAGAAGTTGACAGGATCTCTCTAAGGAGCTCCCCACCGCTGCTCATAGCTCAAAAGAGAAATATAACTTGTATCAGTGAAAGGGAAAACTGAAAATGTAGCCAAAGCATGCTGTAATTGAAAATCTACCATGGGAGAGAACAGGAAAATATACCCATCTGTCCTCCTGAAGCCTCTAGATATGTGTATGCTTTTCCTGCTGCTGTTTTAAATTCCCCATCCCTTTAAGGAGTCAGGTTCTTGTTTTAATAGACTTAATAAATCACAATTTGTTTTATAGTTTATTAGTCAAATTTCTGGGTTATGGGCGGTAGATAGAGAATGTCTCACATTCAGCGATTGGGATACCATGTCCAAATGTGAAATGTCAGATACCATGTCCAAATGTGTAAAAGGCCCCCATCAAAACACAAAACAATGATCAGCCTATAATAATGAATGGAACTATTGAGTAAAGACTCATTAATGTGAAATATAAGTTTAATATTTCTTCTTGAAATAATTTAAGCAAACAATTCTACTTGTCCCTAAGGCTGATGGAACATAGAGATTACTGCACAGTTGTTTGATTGATTCCACATTTTCCATAGAAGAATAAAAAACCTAATTCATATAAAAGCCATTTTTAATCCAATAACTAGTCACTTTAATGCAACATATCAAAATAATTATAATTTTAAAATTACTGCACTCCTCACACTTTGAGAAATATTTAAGGGGTACTTGGAATCTCAAGAAGAATTTCGTATTCTCAGGACGTTCAATACTGAAATTAAGATAGTTATGTTGCATTGACATTTAGAAGTACAAAGTGGTGTGCACAAAACAAGGTTTGTATAATGTTTTCCTTTTGGGGAGAATTGTTTACCATCTCAATTTTGGAAGATTCTGTCAGAATTGTTCAAACTAAAATTGTCTGGTTAATGTGGATTCATGATTGCTTTACCTCCGTGGAGTTGAGCATAGGAATTAATTCTGTTCTTTCGTATTTTGATTTAATGAATGGAGTGTGAAAGATTCTGAACTTCAGCATGCTTTAGAGGTTGGTGTGCTGACAATGTCACAAGTGTGATCTCAGTAGGGTAGAGATATAACTATGCCGAGCTTTTGCTTTATAACTGTAATAAAGTTAATCTCACTGGGAAAACTGTCCATCTGGGGAGGGGGAAAAGTTTGTAATCAAGTAGGTAAGTGCTGTATCATTACAGATAAAGTGGCATGGCATTCTTCAAAATGTGGAGACTGTCACAGCATGCATCATACCACTAGCAAATCATAGAGTGATAATTTCAGCCTTTTCTCAGTGTTCCTCTCTGAGCTGGTTTATATTAGATCATATGATTAGTCCTCTGAACCTGATTAAACTGTCTGTCTATGTATGTATTTCCACAAAAACATAGTACTACTCTGTCTTCCCTGGAGTACCCTCCTGTTTCTTCTCATCTTCATGTGCAGTTCAACACACTCTTACACTCTTAGTGATAGAAATGTAGCCGTGTTAGTCTGGGGTAGTTGAAGCAAAATGCAGGACAATGTAGCACTTTAAAGACTAACAAGATGGTTTATTAGATGATGAGCTTTCGTGGGCCAGACCCACTTCCTCAGATCAAATAGTGGAAGAAAGTAGTCACAACCATATATACCAAAGGATACAATTAAAAAAAATGAACAAATATGAAAAGGACAAATCACAATGCAGAACAGAAGGGGGATGCGGGGGGGTGGGAAGGGGGAGGAAGGAAGGTAAGTGTCTGTGAATTGCTGATATTAAAGGTAGGGAGAGTGGGATGTTTGTGAGTTAATGGTATTACAGGTGATAATTGGGGAAACTGTCTTGGTAATGGGTGAGAAAGTTCAAAGTCTTGTTAAGTCCTTGGTGATAAGTGTCGAATTTTAACATGAATGACAGTTCAGAGGATTCCCTTTCAAGTGCAGATGTAAAAGGTCTTTGTAGCAGAATGCAGGTGGCTAAGTCATTTAGAGAGTGTCCTTTCTGGTTAAAGTGGCAAGAAACTGTTTTCTCTTTGTGATCTTGTCTGATATCTGTTTTGTGGGCATTAATCCTTTGGCGAAGTGTCTGAGATGTTTGTCCAATGTACATAGCAGACGGACACTTTCGGCACATGATAGCATAGATAATATTTCTGGATGCGCAGGAATATGTGTTCTTGATCTTATAACTCACTTGGTTAGGTCCAATAATGGTATCAGCAGAATGAATATGTGGACAAAGCTGGCAACGGGGTTTGTTGCAAGGGAAGGTACCAGGGTTGGTATTAGTGTGGTATGTCCTGTGGTGGTTGGTAAGAATCATCTTGAGGTTAGGTGGTTGTCTATAGGAGACTATGGGTCTGTCTCCCAGAGCCTCTTTGAGTATGGTATCCTGTTCCAATATAGGCTGTAGTTTATTGATAATGTGTTGGACAGGTTTTAGTTGGGGGTTGTAGGTGATGACAAGTGGTGTTCTATTGTTGGTTTTCTTGTCATCTCTTACCATCTCCTCCTTTTCCAGTTTTCCATCTACTACAGTCTAGCCATCACTCCCTTGCTTTCCCAGCTTTTACATTCTTCACACAACATCATGCTGTCTATAGAATTCAAAATAGTATGATAAAATATATGTAAGAAAGACCTATATGGGCAATAGCTGATGGTCTCAGACTGCCTTCATACAGTGGTAACAATTTATGGAAACTAATTCCATACAAGTGAAGACGAATGTACAGTTCTTTCCACACAAAAACTCAACTTGTTACTTAGTTTCCAAGGAATGTTCTTTGCATTGGGGTGGAGACTGAGCTCCTGCTTTTCACCTTGTTGGCATGCAATCTAACACAATAAGTGAATGATGCTAACCAGAGAGGTAGCCTCCTTTCCACCTCAGATATGTTCTAGCCAGGTCATTATTCTCTATTACAATTCAGTATTTGTCAAATAAAGTACGGAATGTTTTAATTTAAACTTTGTTCACTTTGCCTTTACATGATATGTAGGGAATATTTTACAAAGTACATTTATTAATTCACATTTTGAACTAACAGGACAATGGAGTGAATGTTATAATATCTCATATTAGTAGGGACACATGTAAATGTATTTTTCTACCATAGTTATGCATATACAGTTGAGCACTGGTCCTCCGTATGGTACTTGTTGCTGGCAAGAGTAAGTCTCAGGTCTGACACTGGGTTCTCCACGTACAAAAAATGCTACACAGGTATCTGTCAAACACAAGCAGTTTATTTCCTGACAGCTATCAGCTGTGCTCCTTAGCTAAAAGAACAACAATATGATAGGAAAAGTGGCATTTCTTACATCCTTTTTGCTAACCAGAGAACCTGTCGGCTGTGGATGAAGTGAAGACTGTCTTAGCTTCCGAGGCGCCGGTACCCAAAGCCCTTCGGAGAGGTCCAAATTGCCGTACTCTGGTGCAGCTTTAAATACTTTGTCTCTACCTTGTTTGTGGCAATTTGGAAACTTCCAGGGGTTACTCATTGCTTGTTCCAGTCTGTTACTGTATTGCTTGTCCTTTGACTTTGGTTACATGATCAGTATATTTAGGTAAACAAGATTATGTCCTCACCCTTATCTACAATTAGTTCTTGCTACATGGCATATATTCCTAGAGGCTTGCTTCTGGCTCATCAGTAGTAGGGAAGAGGGTGGGGAATGGGAAAGGCTCACCACCCCTATACTTCACACATACAGAGTTCTTCCACAATTGACCCCTACAATACTGGTTTTATCTTTTTCTGGGCATCAGAACCTGAGATTAACAAAAAAAATTTGAAAGAGTGGCAGAGTTTTATCTTTTGTCCACAGGAGAGAGACAAAAAATTCATGTGCTTAAAGCTTATAGTAAATTTTTACAGAAGCCAAACTGGAAAAGATACTTTAAGACTTGGGAAGTACAGCACATTAACAAGGATAAATGCCACCAGTTAAAAAAGACAAATTGTTCAAGTAACAATGAGAACTAATGTGGCGATTCTTGCATCAGTATTTGCACACAATTTCCTATTATAAATGCTTTTGCATTTTTACATTTTTGTTATCTCCAGGTATTTGTGTTAGCTTTTAAAATAATGTAGTGTACTTCAACACTAAGAGATTTATATCACAAATAAAATATCTTTTGCAAATACCCATGAATTAACAATGAGCTAGAAGTATATTTCTGCAATCAGTATCAAATGCATGAACAAATTAACTATTACACTACATGAAATAATTGACTGGAGGAAGAAAAGAATTTAAATCATAAAAAAAAAAAAATTCAACCAGCACAAGATAGCAAGATTAACGTCTGTATCAAAAGCAATTTAATATAGTGAATCAATGAATATATTATTTTAGGATGCCTAATGTTATGATTATGACACGTGAAGAAGTCTCTGTGAACAATTTAGAATTTTTTTCAAGTGCTTCAAAAGACATTTATATTTTTGTAGGATTTAGAAATCTAATTTGTGAGGAAGAACATTCTGGTAATGCTCATGTGACTATTCCATTCATGTAAGCAGTGCATTGCAAATCCCTCATTAACTTGAAGATTATTTTTCCCTTGAAATCATGAAAAACATCTCTTGACAGCCTTTACTATCAAGCTGCCTCACCAAACTGCTGCTGTTGTTGAGATAGGGAATGTCTAGAAAAATTGGTTCTAAGTGTGGGTGTGGAAGGATGGAGCAGCCAAGAGAAGGTTAACAACTGCCAGCCTGTCACATGACAGGGGACTGAAGGAAGTTAGATGAGTGTGGTTACGTAAAGAGCTTCAGAGAGTGCAGCTGGTGTTGGCTAGAGGAGTGACTTCTTTTTGTGTTACTTCAAGTTTTTGTGTTTAAGTAATAAATTGTGTCCACTTGGTGAAGAATACAAATGGTTCTTTCAGCCTGAAGATAGAAATAGATAGAGGCCCTATTGAAATGACTGGGGAGATCAGTCCAGACACCGTAGCAGCTGTAGCAGTTCTTTGAACAGAAGCAATAACAGAACAAGAACAAACAGCAACAGTAGCTTCAACTTCAACCACAGCACTTTGTGCTCTAACTGTTGGCTCAGGATGTCTGGAACTCCCAGAGGAGCGTGGGAGGAATCCTTCACTAAGATGGGGCTGGAGGACAATCCTGAGGCCTCTGTGCAGATCTTAGAACAGGTGGCAGGTGCCAGATTATTTTTTCTTTTTTGCCATGAGTCTGCCAAGAGATCAGACGACTGTGCTTCCTGCCTTGAGTGTGAATTGGTGGCCTCCTGGCCTGCTCAAACAACTGCCTTATTCTCTGTCCTGATGGTGGATGCTCCATTCGTCAGATTGAGGTGGACCTGGTAGGAACTCAAGGGCCAACTTCCAAGTGGATGCAGTTTTATCTTAGTAACTGTGGTCTATACCTGTTCCCTTGTGCTTTGCATTGACATAGGCTGTAGCTAAATGAGCTACTTAAATTATTTTCTGGAGTAGAGATCCTCATAATGGTCTTAACTAATTAGGGCACTGTTTTATGCCACCAATGCAATCCAGAAAATCTCTCCTTAACATATGATCAATAATGCTGTAAAAATTTGACTACTAAATCTCAGAACTGAGATAAAATGCTGCTGTATTTATTGCTCACAGTCTGTGAGGTCCCATGCTCTCCTATGGGCATCTCAATTATTCAAATTACTATAGGGGAGACAGCTCCAGTGCATCTTAGACCTCTGGGCTATGTCTACACTGACAGCTTCTTCTGCAAGAACTGTTTTGCGGAAGAGTTCTTGCAGAAAAAGTCTTCCAAAAGAGCACGACTACACTGGCATGTGCTTTTGCACAAGAGATGTGCTTTTGTGCAAGAGCGTCTATGGCAGTGTGGATGCTCTCTTGCGCAAGAAAGCTCTGATGGCCATTTTAGGCATAGGGGTTTCTTGCACAAGAAATTCATGTTGCCTGTCTACACTGTCCTCTTGCGCAAGAGCTTTTGAGCAAGAGGGCTTATTCCTTGTGGGGAGAGGAATAACTCTTCCAGAAAAAGCCCTGTTTTCTGACTGTAAATTTACTTGCGCAAGAACACACTTGCAGTGTAGACACCCGGCAAATTTTTGCACAAGAACAGCTGTTCTTGCACAAGAAGCCGCCCATGTAGACATAACCCTGGTGAAAATCTTGGTGCGAGTAAGGTGCTATAATACAGAATGTGATCCAGTATCTGTGGGCATGACAAGACATGGGTAACTGGTTTTTGCAGCATTCCTCAGAAGAGTTTTATAATAAAAATGTGAGATATAGGGGCTCTCAACCAGATGATAGGATCCTTCTGCTGTTTTCCTCAGCTAAGAGCAAGTTGTTTGCAAAGTGGCAGCCTATGGTTGAAGTTGTGAGGTATATGAAAAGTGGATTATGAGCTTGCTTTATTCAGGGGAATCACTTTGTCCTTTATTATTTCATTGGTATTTTTCTTTGAATAATAGGACCTTGAGGCAAAGGCCTGAAGCAAACATAAGCATTGTGCTATTCTTTCCTAATTTTCTGTTTAATGTATAAAACTAGCAGATTTACTTGCTGTTTCTTGGGTCCTTAATTCAATTACTTTTTTTTAAATTAAAAGAAAAAATGTACATGATTTATTTGAATGACTGTATTTTTCAAAAAAGAAGTGTTATTTTACTAAGTTAATTTTATTTCACATATCTTTAAAAAAGGATTTTTATTTTTTTCTGTTAAATTTTTTTAGTATTTTTTTAAAAATGGGAATTCCATTAAGTTTGTTTTTTTTCTTTATCCCTATGAACTCTTATTCGCTATGTTTTAACAAAAAAGGGCTGTATTGAATTAGGTTTTCAATAACATTTTCTTTTGCATTCAAGTTTTAAGCATTGATTTAACTGTGCCAAAACAGAGCATTGCTCTAAATTTCTCTTTTTTACCTCTTTACTTTAAGTTTTATGAGAAGCAATCCTATTCCAGGTTTATCCTATTTTTCTGGCTCATCTTGGTTCAGTCTCTTTCAATATTTGGTAAATTATGTTAATGTTGAGGCCTGTACTTGCTTTGGAGTAGGTGTCTTTTTTATTTGTTTTTTATGAGAATCAATCCCATTCCAGGCATATCCCATTTTCCTGGCACAACCAAACCCTTATGTTGTTTTCATTAATGTTAAGAGGAAGCTGTATACTGAATTTTGTGATCCTACTCTCACTGTTTAGGAGGAGTTCTTGATCGAACAGACAGACAAATTCTAAAAAATATATAGTGGATAATATGCGCGTTCCTTCTGTCTTTTTGTTATGAACTCATTACGTGAAACTTTAACCTCCTGATAGGGCTAAACCATATACATATGAATACATTTTGTTGATGCAGTGTTTGTTTTAGAAAAGTCTCCTACTGTTTCTTGTGTTGCAATTGGATTTCTTAGCCATTTAACCTTAGTTGCTACTAAAATCAGTTTAATTTAATTTTAGTATTTTTAAAGTGTTTTATGTTAAAGATGAGTACAATTTGTACCTCTGCAGAGAACATAGGCTAGTAAAACTGAAATCTGATCAACCAGTATAAGGTTGGCTTCTCAATTTTGTTCACACCAGTTTTATGCTAACTCATTGGGGTTAAAGTGACTGGAAATAGGGATGTTAAGTGGTTAACCAACCCTTGGCAATGAACTCTAGTGGCTGCCAGCTGTTCCAGGCTGGAGCAGTGGCAGCCAGCCATGCTGTGCCAGAGTAGCCTCAGCCGTGGGAGGGGTGGAGGACAGTGAACTGTGCAGTGGGACCCCCGGCACGGTGGAACCCCACGACTGCACTGAGCAGTGGGCTAGATGGCAGCAGCTGAGTCAGAATGGTTATCCAGTTAAGTGCTCTTGTTTAACTGGTTAACTGTTTTAACATCCCTACTGGAAAATCAGATGACAAATTATAAAATATGTTCTTCAATAATGCTCAGCTGGATTTTGTGTAGACAATCTCTCTCTCTCTCTCGTCACTCATGTGTTTGACTACCAAGCTAATGTTTTTACTGCTTACCCCTTTGTTAATCATTTTTGCATTGAGGGGAAGTACAACAGTGTCTACAGCATTCTTATACTTCCTTCAGTAAAAATAAATAAATAAAAAATCAGTACTCAGTGTTTGTTGCTGTTTTGATTAGTTGTGCTTGTACCTTTTTTATATTAGGAAAAATTGGATATAGGGATAAGAAAGGAGGTTGATGGAATGGGAGCACCTGAAATAAAGTATGGGGACTCAGTATGCTACATACAACATGCAGACGCAGGCCTCTGGCTCACATACCAGTCTGTTGATGCAAAGTCTGTAAGAATGGGATCAGTGCAACGCAAGGTAAGACTGTGAATAATATACATTTCCATTTACGCTCAACTTTGTGCAGCATGGGAAAAATGTGAAGAAAATAAAAGGCTTCTGAGATTTTCTGCATCACAAATATTTGATGACTAGTGATAATGAGCCTTTTAGGTTTTATCAAGTGTTTTATCTTAATGTTAACTACACTTTGCATGGTGAAATGAGATCTCTATCCCCAGGTTTTTTGGCAGGGTCACACATAGACAGTTGAAACAGTCAACTCAATTGTTTAGTGTTGAGTATGCATGTGGAGATACACTTTAATAGATAATTTTAAAATAAACTTGGCTCACTTTGAATGTTTGTCTGAAATAGCAATTTATTTGAGTGAATTCGTCAGATAATTGCACCAAAACAGTTTTGTTTTTCTGTTTTTAAATTTATCTTTAATTATTTAACAAGGAAAGTGGCAACAACAACAATGTAATATAACTGAGATTTTATACTCACACACACAATCAGGAAATTTGGTTATAATTTGCACAGCAACTTGGACAGAGAGCCTGATTCTGAATGCAGTGGAAAGATTACTACTGAAATCACTGTGCATTGGATCAGGCCTGAATCAGCCAAGTAATGGGAAACAATAACTTGGAATTTTTTTATTCTTGTGCATATAAAATCTTAAGCATAACAGTGCATTGAAGTTGTTTTCACATATGCTGAACTAAAACATAGCTCTCTTAAGAAAAAGTTTCAGAAGGATAGCTGAGTTAGTCTGTACAGGATAAACTTAAAAATCAATAAATAGTCTTTAAAGTGCTACCATACTATTTGTTGTTTTTTAAGAAAAAGTGTGTTTTCTGTATGTGTACAACATTGTTTTACATTTAAAAAAAAGTATCCCCAAATATTTACAATGGAACATAGGTGGTGTTTAAGAATGTTAGGCTATATCTGTGTTTGCTAGTTTTACTGCAAAAGTTCATGTTTTTGCAGAGAAACCAGGTTAGCGTTGTCACTGGAAACTCACATTTTGCCCTGAAACTGCACCACACAAGTAAACCACCCCAACTAGAGTCTTTTTTTTGTTTGTTTGTTTTTTGCACTGATACTTTTGCGCTGATATGCCGGTGAGCATTCTTGATTGCTTTTACCAATCTAATTGCCCTCCAAAGCGGTCTCAGAATGCAGAGCAGGAGTGGCCGCTCTGTGAAACTCAGCTGTCCTGCCTGCTGGTATGTGGCCTTCTCCTTTAGTTCCATTTTGACAGCCAGTGCTGTCATGCCTCCAGGACACACATTATGATAAAATGCTTCTGCTTACTCCCACAATGTGAATCGAGGCAGGCAGACAGAATGTGATGTGCACAGTCTGGGAGGGAGGCAAGGGTGGATATCCACGTCTTCCCCTCCCACTACCACAGAGCTGATTGCTTTTTGTGGCTATCACACACACAGTCACAGTCATGATTTACTTTGTGTCCTGGAACAGTATACTGTGGGGTAGCTACTATAATGCACTCCACTCATTGGTGATCCAAGTTTCTCATATGTAACCTGTGACATGCTCTGACACCTGTGGGAAACAATGTGCATACAAACCAGCGCTTGTAGCACTTTTCTATCACTGACAGAATTGATATGGAAAACACTCCTCATGTAAATACATAGATTTAGTTACCTAAAATGCTTAAACACACCAGTATCTATGGGGTTTAAAACCTTTAAAAAGATAGTAGTGATCCATGATCATATGTAGGTTTTTTTCTGAATGATACAGGCAGGGGGGGAAATAAGAAAGGGGTTGAGTGATTGGTTTGGCACCAGGATCAGCAAATAATTTGTTTCTGAAAGTGGCTGAATTTTAGAAGATGGATAAGGGGAAAGAGCTTATTGCCAGACATTTAGGGTGTGTCTAGACTACATGCCTCCTTCGACGGAGGCATGTAGATTAGCCAGATCGGAAGAGGGAAATGAAGCCGCGATTAAAATAATCGCGGCTTCATTTAAATTTAAATGGCTGCCCCGATCTGCCGATCAGCTGTTTGTCGGCAGATCGGGGCAGTCTGGACGCGACGCGCCGACAAAGAAGCCTTTCTTCATCGGCACAGGTAAACCTGGTTTCACGAGGCTTACCTGTGCCGATGAAGAAAGGCTTCTTTGTCGGCGCGTCGCGTCCAGACTGCCCCGATCTGCCGACAAACAGCTGATCGGCAGATCGGGGCAGCCATTTAAATTTAAATGAAGCCGTGATTATTTTAATCGCGGCTTCATTTCCCTCTTCCGATCTGGCTAATCTACATGCCTCCGTCGAAGGAGGCATGTAGTCTAGACACACCCTTACTTTTCTATGGGGACAAAGCCACAGACATTCCAGATATGACCTCAATATGGAAAACACTGACTTTTGAAGGCTTTGAAGTGGTAGCACTAAAACTGTCATGGAACTGGTCATACTTTAATAATACCAGAGTATAACTGGGTACCAGGCAGCAAAGTTCATGCTAATTTGATTTTAATTAAATTTGTTTTGTGTATGTTTGTGTTTACTCTAGCCCTTCCTTCTCTCAATATATTTTACAAATAAGGAACATGCAATTTCCTTATGTTTCTCTTTGTGATGGCTGATATTTGTATTGCAGGCTATAATGCACCATGAAGGCCACATGGATGATGGTTTGACCTTGTCCAGATCTCAGCATGAAGAGTCCCGTACAGCACGAGTCATTCGTAGTACAGTCTTCCTTTTCAACAGGTTTATCAGGTGTGTTCAAATGTGATCCTATTTCATCCTTTCTTTTCCTTTCCTATGTCGCACCCCAAATGATCATTCACATCACAGTGAACAATTTAGCTTTGAAAAAAAGAAAGACCAATATTTGATCATCAATCAGCAAAGAGGAATGGACAGAAGAATTGCTGTCCATTTATATTCTCAATTTTTAAATCTTTTTTCTCTTTAACATTGATACACCTGTATAACCATGATACGTTGACATTAGGATTCTAACTAAACATATAAGAAAAATTTAATCTGCCAGAATTTGTGAGGCTATAAAGCAGACTATGAGTTGCTTTATTTTCTAAAGATAGTTAAAATATAGTAATATCATATAAAAAACAAATGGATACTTTTTTTTGCCAAGAAAATCAATAATGTGATTACATAAAGTAGTAATAGTATATTACAATAACTGTTGTAGATGGGCACTAATTATTGTTAGCTTCGTTCCTACTTAGAACTTCTGTATGATTTTGTTAGTACTGATTGTGGGAAATATTGAGTGTGACTGCATTTTGGCTGGTATGCTTGTATATTCTTTTTCTTGCTGTAGCCAAGTTATATGAGAGTTTTTTAATCAACACTAGCAAGTAAAGTGATAAACTTGCTGTTAGCTAAACCATGGCTTTCAAAATAATTTTCTGAAGACGTGAAGGGAAAACCCCCGATTGTTTATTTTCATATAAATTTGGTAGCACAAAATATAAGCTTATTCTTTTTCTTCACTAAAATCTCCCATCTTTTACATTTTTCAGTGATACTACTAGCTCAAGACCATTTGCTTATAGATAGTTTGCCAGGTGTGCACACTACTTTATGCTGGTTAAAAATAAAGCCAGAACAGGCAAAGCACTGTTGTCTTCAGGCCTTGGATTGTGGGTATGAATGTACACTCCTTCATGGTATATTTGCAGCTGTTAATGTTCTTAGCAGGCTATGCCACGATCACGTCTGAACCATGTGCCCGTCTCATTAACTCCAATGACACTGCTCTCATGCTGCAAGTTAGGTACATCTTGCTGAGTTGAGGCATTGGACCCTAATAGTGGGTGACATTAATAGAAAGATTATTGCTTAGGGTCCAATCCAGCTGCCATTGAAGTTAATTGCAAAGTTTACTTCAAAGGAAGAAGAAACAGGGCTATAATAAGAGTTAGTTAAGTTTTTGAGTTATTTACTGTAACTGAAATCCTTCATTGGTAACTATGCCTCCTACTCCTACATGATTCCTTCAGAATGTTTTCCAGCTCTAGATATTTGTACAGAGTATAAATGACCTGACAATATAGAAATATGCTGATGAGCAGCTGTAAAAGTTTTGTTTTCTTTGTTTTGTCCCTGATATTTCCAAAATTACTTCAAACATGGAGGTGAAGCACCAACTAATATCTGTTCTGGTTATTTAGAAAAGTTGAGTGGAATTGATACAAGTCTCCTTGACCAAATCTCTTTTCTGAATGCATTTGAATTACCATTGGTTAGGAAAAAACTTTGAGAGGACAGTGTATTTTTAAGAGCAGAGAACTCAGGTCTGCTTTTAAAGCTGTGAAGAGAAAAAAAAAAAAGACCATGACAAATCAATTCAATTTCAAAGCTTAGAGGAGTGTTTGCAACTCACTTTAGGGGCCTTGATGCTCTCAGCAAGAAAGTGAAGTCTTCCACAGTTGACTTGCCCATTGAGTCGGTCAGTTTGAGCCTTCAGGACTTGATCGGCTATTTCCACCCACCAGATGAACATTTAGAACATGAAGACAAACAGAACAGGCTAAGAGCACTGAAGAATCGACAGAATCTCTTCCAAGAAGAGGTAGATTTTTTTTGGCATTCTTACCATACTTCCCGTGTTATTTGTATGCTAGTAGGGTTGTTTTTAATTGGTTTGACCTAACAATTACATTTTGAGTAGCTGAGTGGCTTGTGGGAAACCCAGTTTTAGGAACAACTATAGGGGTTAATTTAATAGAGGGGATACTTTTAGCTTTGAAAATAGCTTCTGGGAGGAAATTTTTGATATTAAACTAGTTGTACTAGTTTAATATTAATGGCATTATTTTGAAAAATGTAATTTCATTGTGAGAGCTTTGCGGATGAGTCATATAACTGGCAATCTGTAATGCTTGGATCCCAGTTTTAGTACATTTCGGTTGTAATATATCAAATGTCAGAGTTTCAGTCATTTCAGTAATTGATTTGTATTTTGAGATGGGTGTACATCTGATATTAGACTTGCTTATCTAGGATATCCATTAGTTTTTTAGGGTCTGTTCCTGCTTATGATCTGAACTCATTTAGATTTCTAAATTTATTTCCTTCCCCTTTTTCTAAAAAAAATACTGTTTTCTGAATATCAGAATTACTGAATTTCCATAAAGGCTCCTTGAATTATGACCTGATGTTTCCAGCTCAGTGCAATTAGTAATTACCATCATAAGACTTTTAGCTCCCTTTCTTTATCCAGAATTATGCCTTAATATAGCATGGTACTTAAGCATATGCCTTATGTGAGCTACCCTACTTACTTTGCTACTGCTAGTAATATTTGACACATTTAAATACCTTGCAGAATTGGGGCTTAATTATTAATTGAGCTTGATATTATTCAGCTATATGTTTTACTTTTGTAGTATCTTCTAGCAAATATGCTAGTGGCAAAGCACTGTAAAATATTCTATAGCATTTTCTTTTATAACTTTTCCCAAGTGATTACTGGCCGCATCTGCTGCTTATCTACTTGTTTTGTGGGTTTTTTTTAACATTTATTTTCCTTTATGCCATGTACTTTTGAGGGTCTTTTTTAATCTACATCGACGTCATTGCACTGAAGGGATACATTCTTCTCTGAAAACCTGAATTTTTTCTTCTAGGGTATGATCAACCTTGTCCTCGAATGCATTGATCGCTTGCACGTGTACAGCAGTGCAGCCCATTTTGCTGACGTAGCTGGGAAGGAAGCTGGAGAGTCTTGGAAATCCATTCTAAATTCTTTGTATGAGTTATTAGGTAAGGCTTATTGTGATTGATTGTTTGTTTAGGATATGTTGGTAGCTAAATAACTTCTTCAGCTGAAATGAAAATCTGAAACCAAAGACAATTGAAATTATCTAGACACTAGATACAAACTTCAGAAAAGGGCAACAAAAATTATTGAGGTATGGAACGGCTATCACATGAGGAGAGATTAATAAGACTGGGACTTTTCATCTTAGAAAAGAGGACACTGAGGCTATGACGGACTATCGGAAGGGGGGGCTATGAGGGGTCTGGGGTGGGGTGGGAGGGGATGCCATCCCAGACCCCTCATAGCCCCCCCTTCCGATAGTCCGGCTCTGCCCCAGGCGTCCCCGATTCAGCCGCTGCTGGTCAGTTTCAGCAGCGGCTGAATCGGGGATGCCTGGGGCAGAGCAGCTGGGGTGCTGCTGGGTTGGTCCGGTAGTGCCGCCCCTCGGTGCTGCGAGACCAACCCGGCAGCACCCTAGCTGCTCTTGGGGACCCCTGGGACAGAGCAGCGGGGGTGCTGCCAGGTTGGTCCCATAGCGCCTGTCCCTCAGCACTGCGGGACCAACCTGGCAGCACCCCAGCTGCTCTGCCCCAGGCGTCCCAATTCAGCCACTGCTGAAACTGATCAGCGGCTGACTCCAGGAAGCCCGGGGCAGAGCAGGCGCTGCAGGACCAACCTGGGAGCACTCTAACTGCTCTTCCCCAGGTGTCCCCAAGAGCAGCTGGGGTGCTGCCGGGTTGGTCCCGCAGCCCAGAGGGGCAGCGCTACAGGACCAACCCGGCAGCACCCCAGCTGCTCTGACCCCGGCTTCCCCAATTCAGCTGCTGGTCAGCTTCAGCAGTGGCTGTATCGGGGAAGCTGGGCACAGAGCAGCTCCAGTTGTCTGGCAGCCGGAGCACTTCTGGGTTCCTGATGGTGCCGGACCATCAGGAGTGCCGGAGCATTGGATTCCAGATCGATGGAGTTTTACTGTAATAGGTAGCAGGTTTAAAACAAAGAAAATGAGGTATTTCTTCACACAACTCAGTCAGTCTGTGGAATTTGTTGCCAGAGGATGTTGTGAAGACCAAGATTTTAACAGGGTTCAAAAAGAGCTAGATAAATTCATGGAGGATAAATCCATCAATGACTGTTACCCAGGATGGGCTGGACTGGTGTCCTTAGCCTGTGTTTGTCAGAAGCTCAGAATGGGCGATGGGATGGATCACTTGATAATTACCTGTTCTGTTCATTCCCTCTGGATGCCCCTTAGCATTGGCCACTGTTGGAAGACAGGATACTGGGTTAGCTGGGCCTTTGTTTGTGACCCAGTATGGCCATTCTTATGTTCTTATGTTGGAGAAAACCTTCTTTTTCACTCAGTGTGGCAGAATAACTAGATATAAAATGAAGTGAGTATGCCTTGCTTAAAGTAAACATATCTTGAAGAATCCATGATATTTGCATTTCAGTGTTGCAGACAGTTGAAAGAAATATTTCTGTTGTGTTGCCTAGATATCTCAGTCAGATGCTATATAAACACACATAAAGTTACAATCTCTGTGCTGGAGACGCAATAATCATGATCAGTAGTAATTGTATAGCAAAATGCATGTACAAGTTTTTGTTTTGACATTTTACCATGATGTAACAAGCTTGACGTGTGCAATTATAATGTCTTCTGGTAAGTAATTCTTAAGTGCATTGGTCTTGATCTGGGAATGGTAGATTTAATTGCTGTGCTGTACTGAACTACAAAGTGTTGTTGAGTAATTTCCTGGGTGAGAAGGCAGAGTGAATTATTTCTATCTGTTCCTACAAACTATAGTTTTGTTGTTTTCCACCGAGTGTGTATGTAAACAAAGTGGTTGATATTGTCAAGATTCATAGTTTCTGAGATGCTTGGTCGTTTGCTTGTGGCAAATATTTCATCCTCAAGAGAGATAAATGTACAAACCTGTACCCAAGATTAGATGAAATATAAACCATAAAAATGACTGCAGTATATTCTGACAGAGGAGCTACAGAATGTGTATTCAGCCTCTGTCAGAAACATGTTTAGATGTTGTGAGTGTTTCTGTCATGTTACTAGGACATCACAAATTAAAATGGGCACACTTTGGTGATTCTGATGGTCTTGGTTTGCTACACAGTCACAGATTGGTATGAGACACTAATATTTCCTCATATGCTTAGTTGCAAAATAGTGATAAGATGTTCTAATTTTCATAGCTTCAGATGAGGAATTAGATACTAAGGAAAAATTACTCAAAATGGAATCCTGTATTGAAATGAGTTAAAAGTAGTAATTTCTCCTGAGCTGAACTTCTGATAAGATGTAGGAATGCTTAGTTTTTCTTTGTGTGTTATGATTATAGTTTGTTTTAGTATCTATAGTATGTGCTGTATAGGCCTATTAGAAGGCATGCTGCCCATCCTCAGAAGCTCCTAATCACAAAGTGTCAAAGTAAGGATACAGACAAGAGTACTGGGATGTGTTACTACATACAGATGAAGGGGCTGAGGTAGCAGAGGACTATGTTTTGTTGGTAGAATGTTTGATAACACAGCATCTTAAACTGGGTTTGGAATATGGGAAATTTTGGAGGTGGAGTTTAGGTGTAAAACATCAGGGAATGAGAGGAGGAAAGGAGCAGTGAAAAGATTAGGGAGATCACAGTAGATATGATCAGTCCTTTTTGCAGAAAGCTGGTGGTAACTGGTGTGGAAAATGAAGAGGTATCTCAAAAGGTTAAGGGGAAGGCACTGAAGGCTTTCAGTAGGTTGTGGGTCAAAGAGTCAGTGGGGTAGTGAGAGTGCTATTTGAGCTAAAGGGATTATAAAATTGTAATGGATGGAAGACTATAGTGTCTTGACTTTATTTAGAGGCATTTGGCAAGGAAAAGAGGAATTGTATATTTTGAATTAATGGTAAGAATTGTGGTGAGAGAGAGAGAGAGAGAGAGAGAGAGAGAGAGAGAGAGAGAGAGGTAAATGCATCTCACAGGGTAGGGAGAGTACTGAATCAATGGGGAGAAGTGGAACCTGTGAAAAGGAAAGCAGTCATGGATTCTGATGGTCACAGAAGTGGCAGGGGAAGGCAGCAGACAGAGGACAACTATGAAATGCAGGAGGAGGAAGTGAATAGTGTTCAGTGAAAAGCAACTCTGTGATTGAGTGATCAGAGCAGTGTACTGTTTAATAAAGAAAAAGTGAAGTGCTTGGTCATTTTGTAAGTGGGAGAGTTGATCTAAGGCTAAAAGTTGAATGAGGAGAACAGGATGGGGTGACAGGAGTCCATCAGTTGAACAGAAAATGACCATAAGGTCACTGATAATGTGGGCGAGTGGTGCATTGTGTTGAGAGAATGAAAGAGCATCAGGTGTCAAAATAGGACACATGATGGCAATATCAAAGAAACCAGATCTAGCTCTAGTCGATCCATGAAGTGGCTAATATACATTTTCATTTCTGTCTTTCTTTGTATTTCTTGTAACAAATGCTTATCAAGTAGCTTTTTGGGAAACTTGATCCTAGTGTGTATTTCTAGCCTCAGTTTATGCTGTTTACTGTGAGGATTATAATTTATATTTTACTTTACATTTATATGGTAAAAATGATTGTGATTGTACAGTTATCACTTATCTCTGTTATGAGCTGTAGAGGTCGAATCCATGATTTTGGATAAAGGGAAGATGAAAATGACACAGCAAGTTTCAGAAAATGTGCGCCTAGAAGATTAATCTTTATTTTATGTTTTTATTTCCTTAACTGATTATCTGTTCACTGCCTGATAATACAGGTTGGACCTCTCTGGTCCTGCACCCTTGGGACCTGACCGATCCTGAATGAGGGAATTTGCCAGACCATTGGAGGTCCCTGCTACTGGCTTCTCCAGACCAGATTCCTACTCTGCTGCCAGCTCCAGCCATTTCCCCTGGGCTGGCATATTACTGTGGTCCTGGCAGCCCAGACTGCCCTGGTCCCAGCCCCTCTATCGGGGCTGCCGTGTCCCTGACCCTGGCCCCAGTATTGAGACTGCTGAGGCTGTTGTGACACTGGTCCTGCTATTTCATCTCTGGCCCCAACCCCACTACCATGGCTGCCATAACTACCACGTCCCTGGTCCTGCTATCATTGCTATGTTCCCTGCTGCACTACCAGGGCTCTGGCGGCAGTCCCAGCCCTAGCCCCACTGGGCTGTGAACCACCAGCCTCATTGCCATTGGGGTTCCTAGCCAGAACTCCCTGTTCCAGGAACACCCATAGTCCTCCTGGACCAAGAATGTTGCCAGATGAGGGATTCGTGCTTTTGGGAGGTCCAAACTGTACCACTTAAACTAATCCTGTTAGTTTTCTGTCCTTGTTATAAGCCCTAAAAGGCAATCTGGAAAATATAAATTTTAAAACGTGGTCCACCATTTTCATCGCCACCATTAAAGATGAATAGACTAAGAAAAACTTTGAAGATCTCTGAGACTGATAATGATAGAATTACAAATGGCTATTTTTATTATTTTTTGCTTACTTTCATTAGAGTTCCTTATAGTTGTTATATCCTGCCTGCTAGAAGACATTTAACCATTGTATGTGCTGAATAGGGTTATTTGACACCAGGATAGCAAGCATTTTTATTATAAAATGAAAAAAACCCATAAAATTGCTTGTTTGTCAATATATATTATTACATTAAAATATCTCATAATAGTTTGAATAAGGGTGACTAATATTCAGAGGTTAGGAGATGCTGGACTGAAGTTGGGTCCACCTATAATAAAGTAAAATGAAATATAATATATTATATGCATTGTTTATTGATTCAAATTCATTGTAATTGTCCATTCAAAACTTTTACAATAAAAGGTTGCAAAAGGAAGCACTGAGAAGTGAGGACATGTCAAAAATAAGGTTTTTGGACCTTAATTCATCCCCATTGTGTATATGCATATGTTATATCATCTTATTACATGATCACATAGTGCTTTTTCCACAGGAATTTTGCCTTATTCAGCACCATGTGCTAAGAAAAGTAGGAGTTTAATACTGTTATCTTCCCACAGAGAATGACCTCTTGCTTTATTTACTATTCTCTGTAGTATAAAGTCTTTTACAGACACTTCTATGACCACGATTAAGAAAATATCTTGAAGTCTTACTAGTATTACTAAATGTATCCTCTCAGGACTCAGGTGAGATAGGGAACTGTAATATTGTCTCCATTTTACAGATAGAGGTGTGAGGCAAAATGAGGTATAGAGATACTGTATTGATTTCAATAGTGTTTCTTACCTCAGAGGCATGTTTTGGGAATAAAAATGGGGCATTGAGACACTCAGGTACTGTTATGTGGGCCACATAAGTACATGACAAAGAATTTTTCATAAAATGTTTCCATTCAGAGTTGTGGTTGCCATTTTTTCTTTTTTCTGTCATATAAAACCAGAAGTAGGTCTATGTTGAGAAAAAAATTCATTTTCATTCAGAAATAACATTAAAAGTGCTGTGTGTCAAACTGAAAAATGAAATGTGTAATCAGAATACTTGATAGCCTCTTAAATATGCCAGCTCAGAACATAGTCTTATTATTCATGGTTACAAAGAATGATCCTTTTAAGAAAATAGAATATTTAAATGAGTTAGCTTCTATGTGGATTGTTTGCTCTCATAATTTTGATGAATTTTGTAGCTCAAATGTCTGATTTCTTCTACATCTTCGTTTTCAATACTACCTCATGAAATGTATTTTATTTTCCCTTATTCCATAAAAAGCCTGTAGGGATTCTCTGTACTTTGTGATTAGTTGTGCTACCTGAACTGTAGTAAAATTATCTGCAGCTATAGTTGAATGCCTCTAAATAAAGCTTTAATGGAACTGTTCTCTGATCACCATTTCCCACTCTCTGAGAGTGGTTCTGCACAAGCAGAAAATGATGATTTGCCACAGACTATTAAGTTTTCAGCTTTCTTCTCCTGCTTCCTTAAAACCACTCTGTTAATCTAGTTTTGGTGACATAATGGATTAGGATTCATATCCTAGCCTTTCATGTCTGCAACAGACTCAGCTTCAAATCATACTGAGGCCACAATTCTAGGAAGTCTAAACATATTTCCTAATGGAAATGAATTAACATCACAAAACCATAGCACAATGAAACACAATTAATAATCTCAACAATAATATTTTGCTTTAAGGTAATGCTTTTCATCTGCAGCTCACAAAGTGTTTTAGGAAGGCATGTAAGCACTATTGGCCCCTTTTACTGATGGAGTAACAGAGGCATATTCACTGACTTTCCCAAGTCACACAGTGAATCAGTGTCAGAGCTTAGCTACAGATCTAGTCTCTCCTTAGTATAGTCCAGGGACTATCTCCCAATGAGATCAGCAATCTTTGAAGAGAATAGCAGGGGAAGTTTCTGGTTAAGAATCATATATTTGCAAACTTGCATGTGAAGCTTGGGTAAGAATAGCAGTTTTCACTGTTCCATGCTCTAGATGGAATTATTAATCTCTGTGTTTTTGTTCCTCCTGGGAACAAAAGGAAGAGTTCTTTGAGTTCTCAAATTATCACCCTGTGCTTACTTTTGTTCACCTGTAGTTCCATTTCTGTCCAAGGATGAATTTGGCTCAGGTTGGTGGGGGGGAGAGGGGTTATTACTTTAATCCTAATTGTGATAACTTTGTAAATTTCCTTTTCTAAGCTGCCTTATATGATATATTTTGAAAAGTGAAGACTTGCTACCATTGGAGACCTCTTCTGGTCTTAATTTAAAGATAAATGATGGTAACTTAATTCTGCCATTCATAATTTGTTGTGTTCTTTGTTCCCAATCCACTTTTAAAAAAATATCATATGTTTATAGTGCTATAAAGTACAAATTCCAAAAGGGAAGGAAGCTTAACAAACATTTCCTGAACATAAAGTAATGCATTTTGTTTCATTGCCATATTTTTTCTTTTTCTTTCTAGAATGTACTTATTTTGCCAGTGTAAATTAAATCCCACTCTTCCCTTATATTTGTTTCCCCTTCTTTTTTCCAATATTGTAATGCAGGTCCAATGTTAATACTACATAGGGATTTTTTTCAGGAATATCAACAGACTTACTTTTTGTTATTTGAAAACAAAATAACAAATATCAATATCAAATATCAAAAGGATGACTGTTAGCTTTAGATAAATTAAAATTTTTAGAATATTGGGCAATTTGATGAAATACCACAAATTTCAGTATTCAATGTAATGATTTGCCAAGTTATTTGGCACCTGTTTTGTTAGATCATGGTTCATTAAAAGGTTTCTTTTAATGTGAATTGGACATATTTATTAACTTTTTAAACTTTTTTTTCTTTTTCTTTCAATAGCGGCACTTATTAGGGGAAATCGTAAAAACTGTGCTCAGTTTTCTGGATCTCTTGACTGGTTGATCAGCAGATTGGAAAGATTGGAAGCCTCTTCTGGTATGTGCTTCATAACAGCTTTCAAGAACCTAAAAGGATGTTACAAGGAGGAGGGAGAAAAAATATTATCTTTATCCTCTGATGATAGGACAAGATACAATGGGATTAAATTCGAACTTAGGTTAGACGTTAGGAAAAACTTCCTAACTCTCAGAGAAGTTAAGCACTAGAATAAAATGACTGGGGAGATTGTAGAATCTCCATCATTGGAGATATTTAAGAGCAAGTTAGATAAACATTTGTCAGGGATGGTCTAGATGGTGCTAAATCCTGTGGTAAATGTTGGGGACAGGACTTGATGAACTCTCAAGCTTCCTTCCATTTCTAGTATTCTGTTTCTACCCCCTCTTTTTCTTTCTTTCCAGTTTCTTCTCTTTCAAAAAGTTGCAATTAACTGGTAAAACCCCCATTCGCTCATGATGTTTTGAGCTTTATTTATGCCGGTGGGAAAGTAGATTGGAGTGGGGAAAGACAGATTTGACATACAACTTTGACTGATCATCATTCATTGTAGTACTATGTATATTTTTGGTATTTATTAAGTCTATCTAAAGATCTGTGTAAAGCAATGAATTAGTATTCCCCCTTCCCCCTTTGCTTTCTATTTGTTTTGAGTGACATTTCAGCTTGGTCATGTCCTTGGTTACCAGGTTATATAGTAAGATCTCTGTTTTCCAATTGTGGAAAAATGTGAACTTTACCAGTTTTATTTTCTCTGCATTTTGTATTTCACCACTTGTCAGCAGTTCCCTTCCCTGCGAAGCCTGTATTGGCTCAAATAAGTCTATTGAACTATAATGATAGGTATCTTAAATGTATGTAGTATATATTCTGAAGAAATAAGGTGGTTCATTCGTGTGTGTGTGTATACATTGCACACAAACTCACACACACAATCAGAAGCTTCAGGGAGTGGCCGAGTTAGTCTGTATCAGGAAAAACTTAAAAAACAACAAATAATCTATTAGCACTTTAAAGACTAACAAAACACATAGAAGGTATCATGAGCCTTCGTGGGTGCAACCCACTTCTTCAGATGACTGGAGTATTAGAAGTGCAGATCCAAGAATAAATAAGCAAGGGCGTAGGAGTAGGAGGAAGGAGGGGGAAAAAGAGAGAAAAGAATGGGGAGAAAAGAGAGACAGTGAGTAGATCAGTATTTCTTAAACTTTTTAATACTGATGAACACCAAACAATCATTTTTTTTTTTTTATGAGGAATACCAAGGATTTTTTGTTAAGCAAAAAAAGGTCTCCTGCCCCTTTAAGAGTGGCCATCTGTTCTCTGTGGCACACCTCCAACTGCCTTGGAACCCAGTTTAAGAAACACTGGAGTAGATGGTTCTTAAGTAGTTACAAGAGGTTAATAGGAACAATTAGCACCTCCATTGGTTGGTTGGTTAAGTCATTAGGATGTGGAAGGTAGTGTGTGAGCCAGTCAGTGTCCCTGTTCATATTATTTGCATAAGAATTAAACTTGTAAATGAACTTAAAGTTCCAATCCTTCCCTTTGTGTTTGGCTTGTGGAATTGGCCTGAAACAACACTGTGACTTGGAGATCTATTAATGAGTGTCTCAACAGATTAAAGTGTTCTCCAACAGGTTTTTGCGTATTGCCTTTTTGGATATCTGATTTGTGTCCATTAATTCTTTCCCGCAGAGACAGGTAGCTGTATTAGATAAGTAAGAATATGATTGCTAAAATCCTATGCTATAGGATTTTTAATTAGTGATTAAGACTTTGTTTTTACAGTTCATCCAGATAATTATCTTTCTGTCTACGATTGCGCTCAGCATGATGTACGTGAATTGGTTTTGTAATGATATGAAGAAAGGTGCCATCTTGTGAAACATTTTTTGTAGGGCCTGACTTTCCCCTGAAGGTTTGCTACCTAAACACTGATCAGGCTGAACCTTAGGTATTTATGAGATTTTTATAAGCTAACGTCATTCTAGTTTCTTTCACGTTTTATATGATACAAACCTTTGTTGCTGGACTGTCTCAGATAAGATGAACTCCTAGGCTACGTCTACACTGGCATGATTTTCTGAAAATGCTTAAAAGGGAACAGTTTTCTGCTATAAGTATTTCTGGAAAAAGCATGTCTACATTGGCAGGATGCTTTTCTGGAAAAGCACTTTTTCCGGAAAAGCGTCCGTGCCAATGTAGACGCGCTTTTCCGCAAAAAAGCCCCGATCGTCATTTTCGCGATCGGGGCTTTTTTGCGGAAAAGAAGTCTGTGCTGTCTACACTGGCCCTTTTCTGGAACAGTGTTCTGGAAAAGGACTTTTGCCCGAGCCGGGAGCAGCGTAGTTTTTCCGAGGTGTACCGGTAGTTCGGAATAGGAAGGCTAGTCCGAACTACCTAGTTCGAGCCCCGTGTTTTTCCTTAGTTCCCATAATAGAAGGACTAAAGGACACCAAATGAAATGAAATGGGTAGCTGCACGGGGTTCGAACCAGCGGGGTTTTAAAAATGGCGGCTCCCCGCTTATGCAAATGAAGCCCGGGAAATTCAAATCCCAGGCTTCATTTGCAAGTGCGGTATGCCTACATTACCCTGCTAGTTCGAACTAGGAGGGTAGTGTAGACATACCCTATGGCAGTAAAGCAAGGATATACATGCTAAGCAAAGGAAGTTCTCATAAAACAAAGCTGAGTTCCAGATGTATGGAAAACAAGGAACTCCCGATTGTAATCCCTGTAGTGGCCTCCACATATTAGGACTTAGAGCGTGGACCTGCTGTCTCAGGCTAGCCGAGGGCTGTGCTTAAAGGGACCCGACCCCCACCCCAGACAGACAGTTCTCAGGGGTTCCCTGCTTGCAAAGCAGTCCTGGCTTAGAGTGCCCTGAGTGCCCACACTCGGCACATCACAGCACTCGGCCATCAGTCCGGCTGCACTTGCCGCAGGCTGCCATCCAGAGGGGGGGTCAATTAAGGGGCTTCAGGAGAGCTTCCACCCCGAGGAGCCCTCAGAGCCAGCCCAGTCCTCCCAATCAGGGGCTCGTATCCCATTCCTCCCTCACCTCCTTACACTTACCCCTCCCTAGCCCCCCTTCCTGATGTACAAAATAAAGGACACGTGTGTTCAAAAATAGAAACTCTCTTTATTGAACAAAACTCGGGGAGACTGGGAAAAGGAGGTGGGAGAGGGGAAGAGAGAGGGTGGGAGAGGGGAGGGCAACTAAAATGATCAGGGGTTTGGAACAGGTCCCATATGAAGAGGGGCTAAAGAGACTGGGACTTCTCAGCTTAGAAAAGAGGAGACTGAGAGGGGATATGATAGAGGTCTATAAAAGCATGAGCGGTGTGGAGAGGGTGATAAAGAAAAGTTCTTCATTAGTTCCCATAATAGAAGGACTAGAGGACACCAAATGAAATGAATGGGTAGCAGGCTTCAAACTAATAACAGAAAGTTCTTCTTCACAAAGCAAATAATCAACCTGTGGAACTCCTTGCTGCAGGAGGCTGTGAAGGCTAGAACTAGAACAGAGTTTAAAGAGAAGTGAGATAAATTCATGGAGGCTGGGTTCATGGAGTGGTATTAGCCAGGGCGTAGAAATGGTGTCCCTGGACTCTGTGGAAGGCTGGCGATGGATGGCAGGAGACAAATAGCTTGGTCATTGTTTCAGTCCATCCCCTCCAGGGTCCCTAGGGTTGGCCGCTGTCGGCAGACAGGCTACTGGGCTAGATGGACCTTTGGTCTGACCCAGTACGGCCATTCTAAGCTCAGGGCTCAGGGTCGGGGGTCTCACTGGACCACCCTGATTTTCTTGCAAACCTGCTCGTGGGTGGCCAGGCTGGCAGCTATCTTGCCCTAGATGGCCACTTTCCTGTGCCTAGTGTGGAGGTTGTAGATGAGGTCCACGATGTCCGCACTAGACCAGGCGGGCGTCCGCCTCTTGCAGACCTGGTCAGGCTCCCGGGAGCCGCCAGCCTGGTCCCGGGAAGAGGCGGAGGGCTGGGTGGCAGTGGGTGGCTGGCTCGATCCATGCCAGATGCAGGGTCTGCTGGCTGGGTGCTGGCTGGCTTGCACCTGGCATGGGCACCGTAGCCAGCCCGTGCCCCTTTAAGGGCTCCGGGGCCGGGAGAGGGGCAGAAGAGTTTCCCTGGTGGGGCCCAGAGTGGCCAGCAGGGAACGCTGGGCAGGGCTAGCCTCCCACTAGTTCGAATTAAGTGGCTACACAGCCCTTAATTCGAACTAGTTAATTCGAACTAGGCGTTAGTCCTCGTAGAATGAGGTTTACCTAGTTCGATTAAGCGCTCCGCTAGTTCGAATTAAGTTCGAACTAGCGGATTGCGTGTGTAGCGGCCAACCAAAGTTAATTCGAACTAACGTCTGTTAGTTCGAATTAACTTTGTAGTGTAGACATACCCTCACATAGTAATCAGTAAGGCTTCTTTCTTGGCTACTGTGTTACTGAACCAAAGTCTTGCTCACTGAATTGTAGGCCTGTTGCTGTTTTCATGTTACAGGTTTCTATGGAGGCCTGCTGACTCCATGTTACTGACCCTCAACTTACTACACCCTCCTTTTTGCCTTTTCTGCTCATTTATTCATTTGCAAAATGAAAAAGGGGAAAAATAGAAAAAAGGTGGAAGACACAATAAACAGTATAACTAACTAAAAATGGAAAAAAATCAGTTTCAGATTTTTGGTTTTGTATTTTAATCAGATAATTCAAAAAATTCATGGAAAAATTCAAGAAGATTTAATATTTTAAATAAGATTAAAACATACCTGTAAATGATGACCAGCATTAATCCTAGCACATTTTGGTAAGGTTCAATAAAAATGATTCAATGGTTTCCAACAATGAAAGATGGGAATGATAAGTTGTTTTGTCCATTTAAAAAAAATAAGTCTTACAGCAGTTTTGTTGGAGAAGTAATGTCTCTTGTTGTACCATGGGGGAAGGGCATGCCCAAATCTGGTTAAATTATAAGCTTTTTCAAAATCTCAGTTTACATTTGCTCGGTAGAGACATGTTGGTGTTTGGAAGCTAGATTATTTGAAGGTTTAATCTGTTTTGGGCATACTGCACTTTAGGGCTTCTCTAATTGCTGCTTCCAGTTTGGTGGGTGACAATGGCGCTGGGCCTGAAAGTGCAGTAAAGAAGAAGAGCGACTAACATGGAGAGGGTATAAGAACTGGGTTTGGGACTGCATAAAGAATAGATTGGCACAAGTGTTTGGGTTGGGAAGAAATTGAGAGCTGGTGGGCAGGGGATGAAGGTCTAGATGCTAATGAAGTGGTAGGAGGGAGACTGGGATTGGGAACCAGTGGATTGAGGATGCTGAGAAGAACTGAGGAACTGGGTGTGTTGGACAGTCTAGTTCCTGCTGAACATGGACCCTGGGACAAAGAGCCTGATGTGTGGAGACTGAAGCAGGGGTGTAGACTGACATCACATGTGGGGAGATAGGACTGGCTGGTAAAAGAGAATGTTGTGTGGTGGTCATTATTTTTGCACAATGATTATGGGCATGATGAAGTTTCATGGCACTATGGGTATGTCTAGACGACATGGCTCCATTGACGGAGCCATATAGATGAGCTTTCTAGACATAGGGAAATGAAGCGGTGATTTAAATAATCGCCGCTTCATTTACATCAAATTGTCCATCGCACTGTGCCGATCAGCTGTTCGGTGGCACAGTGCGGTAGTCTGGATGCTCTGCAGTTGACAACAGAAGCCTTTGTCGACTGCCCCGTTATGCCTCATGGAATGAAGTTTACCGGGGAAGTCGACAAAGGCTTCCGTTGTTGACCGTGAAGCGTCCAGACTACTGCGCTGTGCTGCCAAACAGCTGATTGGCACAGCTCAGTGGCCATTTTGATGTAAATGAAGCAGGGATTATTTAAATTGCCACTTCATTTCTCTTTTTCGAGTACACTAATCTACATGGCTCCGTCGACGGAGCCATGTAGTTTAGACGTACCCTATAATACAGCATTCTTGGTGATGACCATTAGCAATAGAAATTAGACAATCTGTCTCTGAGAGGGAGGTGTGTAAGACCCATGGATTGGAACAGAAGGGTAATGAAGCTGAACAACATTCAGTGTGCAGTGATTTTCATGTTTTCAGTTTGCCCTGCCCATTTGTTCATAAATCTGTTGTGTTATGGATTCCGGGAACTGCCCTTGTTATCAAGGTGTGTCACTTTTTTCAGTTCTGGTATTGTGCATGAATCAAACACATTGAAATCAGGAGCTTTAAGAGCAGAAGAGTGACCCAGGTTTAGAGTAAACACAGCAATAGTAACAGTGCCTTGATTTCTTTTTTAAATGATTGCTTTGAGTCATATTTCCATCCCTTGTTATTGTGTCTTTGATTGTTACATGGTTTTTCTCTGGAGTACAGGGCAACATGATTTCATTTGTCCCAGGACAGGGGTGTCAGCCATTTCAGGGGGCTCTAACGTAATATATAAGATACACGGTACCACTATTTTTGGTGCCAGCAACACTGTTCTATGAATTGGCAGCAGCATAACCAGCAGCCTTTCATCTGCATTATTCATTGATTCTAAATGTCTTGTGAGAAGATTGATAAGAGTTTTAACCTGCTGCTCCATCCTCTGCTGTCTCCTGTCCAGCAATAAATAGCTTCTTAAGTATCACCCATACTCCTCTACATATTTCTAAGCTGACATATTAAAGCAGAAGTGCTAACAGGGCATTGGTGTCTTTTTCTTTTGTGTCATGAATGTTGCGCAATGCTTAGCAGATATATCAGAATCATGGAAATTTGAAAACACAGCAGGAGGTAACTTTTGCATGTCACAGGCACATCTTTGTTCTTTTCTGCCTTTTTCTTTAGTACTCGGTTGAAACAGCATACTTCCATTCCTGAACGGCTCTCCTTAACACTACAGGTTGTGTCAGGCATGGCTCATCACTTGGTATAAATTGTTAAATTTGTTGCCTTGGTAGCCTTCAAAGGATCTACAGCAGCCATGAATGTAGACATATCCCTAAGCAACTCATTTGTCTGTTTTTCCCCCAGCTTTGAAATGAGGAAAACACACATAACCCTGTCCCTTACCACTACTCTGTCTCCCTGAGATGCCAAAGGAATATATTCAGTCAGTGTCAGTGCAAGCACTGCTCTCACCATAGGAACTGGATTCAGCTGTCACAACTTTTATCAAGTGGTAACATGTTTCAGCAAGTGGTGATGACAAATTATATGAGTGGTTCTACAAGGATGCTTCCACTATTGCACTGTATATTGTATCAGTAAATGCCAATGTTTAGAAGTCTGATTCTCTTTAGTGAAGGAAGTGCAGTTATCAGTTGGGGATCATGAACCATGCAGGTCTCCTCATTCAGTGATGTCTAATAGTGCTTTTGATGATGAGCTCACAAAAGCGGGGTACTCCTGGTACAAGACAGCAGATGCCTGTGTTAAAATCATGTCTACTGCTCTGCCTTTTAGTATCAGCTTTTAAAAGTAAATAGAAACTGTCCTTATTTCCCAAAATCCATTTAAAGAACTCCATCGGTTTCATATAGAATTATTTACTTAGATGGAACTTTTCATTGTGAAGCAGAATTTCTGTGTTTTGCTGCTAGAATCTTTGGACAGAATCATCCCTATATTGATGCTAGGGCTGGCACCGGGACTTAAAGGAGATGGCTTATACCGTCATGATTCTGGAATTGTCAGGACTGGTTTGGTCCAAAATGTATACACAGTTTTCCGATGGGGTCTGAAGTAGTAAGAAAATGCTAAGGTGTTCAGATCACCTGTGCTATGCTTGAGTTAATCTCCTCATTCCTCTGGCTTAGCCAAGAGCTTCTTGTCCCCTGTACCTGAGCTTTCTGTACAGGGCACCAAAGACTGTGATGGGAGCTGCTGTTACTGTAGCTAGGGTGTGGATTCTTTAACTTTTGGACTCCTGTAATAAAAATAGGATGCCCTGTATAACTGGATGATTTCTAGGCTGTCAGTATACTTTGGGGAGGGACTAAGGTTCTCTAGGGCTAAGAAAAAAGTTGTGTTGGGTAACTGGGATTCTCTGGATAATTATTGCTTAAATTACGGTAGCAGAGGGAAAACAGCAAAATAAAGATAAAGGATTTCAGAGGGCAGACTTTAGATTCCATGAAAAGAAAGTGTAAAGGGAAAACCAGTTTGAAAGAGTTGTCACTTTGAAAGCCTGTCGTTACTAAGCAGACAAGAGGAACCTATCCTGCTGTGTAGGAAAGACCGGAAGTATGGCAAGAAACTACCTTGGATTAACCAGAAAATCTGCAATGATCTGAAACTCAAAAAAGAGTCCTACAAAAAGTGGAAACTAGATCACATTACAAAGAGTGAATATAAACAACTCAAGAACATAGGGACAAAATTAGAAAGGGCAAGGCACACAATGAGTTTAAATTAGCTAGAGACTTAAAGGGAAATAAGAAAACTTTCCACAAATACATTAGAAGCAGGAGGAAAGACAGGATAGGGCCATTACTCAGTGTGGGAGACAGTAATAACAGAAAATGTGGAAACGGCAGAAGTGCTAAATGACTTTTATGTTTGTTTCCACCAAGAGGTTTAGTAGTAATTGAACATCTACTATATTGAATACCAGTGAAAATGAGATAGGATCAGAAGCTAAAATAGGGAAAAAACAAGTTGAAAATTATGTAGATGTCTTATAGTCACTAGGGCCTGATGGAATAACTCTTAGGGTACGTCTAGACTACATGCCTCTGTCTCCAGAGGCATGTAGATTAGGCTACCAGACATAGTAAAATGAAGCAGCGATGTAAATAATCGCTGCTTCATTTAAATTTACATGGCTGCCGTGCTGAGCCGACAAACAGCTGATCAGCTGTTTGTCGGCTCAGCGCAATAGTCTGGACACGCGGGTGTCGACATCAAAGGTATTTGTCGACCACCCAGGTATGCCTCCTAGGATGAGGTTTACCTGGGTGGTCGACAAATACCTTTGATGTCGACACCCGCACATCCAGACTATCGCGCTGAGCCGACAAACAGCTGATCAGCTGTTTGTCGGCTCAGCGCGATAGCCATGTAAATTTAAATGAAGCGGCGATTATTTAAATCGCCGCTTCATTTTACTATGTCTGGTAGCCTAATCTACATGCCTCTGGTGACAGAGGCATGTAGTCTAGACGTACCCTTAGAATACTCAAGGTGCTGACCAAGCAGATATGAGCCATTAGCTATTATTTTCAGAAAGTCATGGAAGATAGGAGAGATTTCAGAGATTGTAATAGAACAAATATAGTGCTAATATATAAAAAGTGAACAAAGGCCAACCTGAGGAATTACAAACCAGCTAGCTTAACTTCAGTACCCAGAAAGAAAATGAAGCAAAATAATGGAACAATCAGTTTGCAAACTTCTAGAAGATAATGAGGTAAGTAGCAGTCAGCATGGATTTGTCAAGAACAAATTTCATCAAACCAAACTAATAGCTTTCTTTCCCAGGGTAACAAGCCTTGTGGGTGGGGAGGGAAGCAGAAATTGTGATGTATCTTGACTTTAGTAAGATATTCAATAATATTTTGCATAACTTTCTCATCATAAAACTAGGGAAATACAATCTAGATGAAGCTACTATAAGGTGGTTTCATAACTGGTTGGATAACCCAGAAAGTATAAATCAGTGGTTCAGAGTAAAGTTGGAAGGGTATATCGAGTGGGGTCCTGTAGGGATAAGTTCTGACTCTGGTTCTGTTCAATATCTTCACCAATTATTTAAATAATGGCATAGAGAGTATCCACACAAAATTTGTGGGCAATACCAAGCTGGAAGGGGTTTCAAGTTCTTTAGATGTTAGGATTAATATTCAAAATGATCTGGAGAAATGATTTGAAGTACAGGGCATCACTGCTGTAAGTCACCCTGGTATATGTTGGTTTCGAACTAGCGTCGTTGATGCTTGTGGGAGCTGTTCCATTTTAGGTCCTCCCATTCCCTGCATTTCTGGGGGGGGGGGGGGGGGGGCAGGAGAGACCAATTCATGCAAATGGAAGTCAGCTTCAGGGAAAAAAAAAAGCCCTGTTTTACGTTCTTTCACTATGTCCATTTTTTTTTGAATGTATATTGGATGTAAAGCAAGGATGCCCTGTGCATAGGATAAAATTCAATAAAGAAAATGCAGAACACTCTACTTCAGAAGGAAGGAACAGGTCTGTGTGCTGCTGTCTAGCCTTCCCCAGCATTGATGCTTTAGTGCATGTGTAAGCAGCTCCCCATGGTGCTGCAGAGGGCTGCTGCAATGAAGAGCTGAGGGACATGACTGGAGCTGGCTGTACTGGAAGAGCATGGGTGATTTCACATAAGGAAGGGAAGGTGATTTGCGTGTAAAAGATGTTGTAATACAAGATGGAAGTTGCTGGCATTATTTTGGGGATACCCTCTGGGCTGGTACTTTCAGATCCTTGCTTTCATGAACCCTTCAGTCTGACAGAGTTGAAAAGCAAACTAGCCATTTAGAAATTGTCAGAGCTACAATTAAGATCCCTTCCCAGGTATATTGTCACATCTTAGATCTAGTTTCACATTTTATGAAACTGTGATTTTCAGAAATGGCTTAGCCTGAGAAAAATTTAATTGAGCTTCCCAATTGAAATTTTCTAAGAGATGTGCCTGGAGTACATTTTTTAAAAATGTATTCTAGAGAAAATAAGGACTTGAAGTTGTGTGTGGTTCTAAGTTGAATATCCATTTCTTCAGTGATGCCTTTCAATGGAGACTTGTTAGGATACAAAATGCCATTTCTAAGACCATAGGCAGTAATCATTTAATATTCCCATTATAAACATCACTACATGAAATGATAGCGTGAAACCCTTTGGGACCATAATAAGTACATTTCCAGTGATTCCCTGATGTTTTCTCACTCAACAAATTGAGCTTAGGCAATTTTTAGCACTCCTGTCTGAATCTCAATTGCATTACAAAGGAGATTTCAGAAGGAAGAAGCTATTTGAGGTCAATTATAATCGAGTGTGGACTCTTTGTTCTTCAAGCAAACCACTTTGAAGATATGTCAAGGGACTGTGATCATTTCTGCCAGGAAATCAGGCAAGTTTTCTAAAATAGAATTGTCTATCCTCCCAGGCTGCCAGTTCGGTTATTATAACAGTAACGCTTAAAACACCGCAACACCTTACTTGGCAAAACATTATCAGAAAAGAGAGTCTAATACCAGAATTGTTCATCTAAATTTTGGAATTTAAATAGAATAAAAATCTAGTTTTAGATCACCACTTGTTTTGAGTGGGGGCAAAAAAGAGTATGGCTACATCTAGACTACATCCCTCTGTTGGCAGAGGGATGTAAATGAAGCACTTTTAAAGTGCAAATGAAGTGGGGATTTAAATATCCCACGTTCATTTGCATAATCATGTAATGACGCTCTTTTGAAAAAGCGCTATTTCAAAATTGAAACTGCAGTCTAGATCCGAGGTTTAATGTCTCTTTTGAAAAAGCGCCCCGTTTTCAAAAGAACCGCGTCTAGACTGCGGTTTCAACTTTGAAATAGCGCTTTTTTGAAAGAGTTCCATTACATGATTACGCAAATGAAGCACGGAATATTTAAATCCCGGCTTCATTTGCACTTTCAAAGTGCTTCATATACATCCCTCTGCCGACAGAGGGATGTAGTCTGGACGTAGGCTATGTGTTGAGATTTTGTAGATCCAATATCATCCTGGCTTTGTACTGTTCTATATTTCAGTCTCCTTGTTAAGAGTGACCTACACTTTAGACAAAATTGCACTTGCTTACTTATTTGAATACTTGCATGGAAGACAATAAACTTATTCAGATGAATAAAATTAACAGATTTTGATCCTGTCTCTCAACAAGCAATAGTAACTTTTTGAAAATCTTTCAACATTAAAATATTTTAAATTACTTTATTCTTATTCTGTTCAGCAATGACTCACAAATATCTTATTTAGAATGTCAGGAAGCCTTAATGTTAGCTCTCCTCAGATTTAAGATGTCTGTGTAAAGTAGATCATTCTTAAGTCTCACTTAGAATCCTAATTAGCCTTTGGGTTTTGAGCTGAAAATCAAATCCAAGAAAACCCATTTAGATTCTTTCTTCTTAGTTTAAATGGTGACATAAGTCATTTTTAAACACTCATATTTAATTTATATCCTCTTTTGCTTACTGGATGTAGTTTGGGAAGTCAAATAGATATGAGAGTTTGATTAGAATACAAGTCGTCAAAATATTTAAGACTGAAAAGAATTTAATTTCCCATTCAGATAAATAATTATCTTTCAATAACAGACTTTATGTAAGATGTAGCATGCATGGATCCGTGTGTCCTATAGCAGTGGCTCTCAAGCTTATTTCATTGTGTCCCTCTTTTTAGTGTCTGTAGTACTTTATGCCTTGACCTACTCCTTGGGGCTCCTGGCCAGCAGCCATTGCTTTCCGTTCACTCAGCTCTGAAGGCAATCAGGAGAGTGGCAGTTGCTGGCTGGGTGCCCAGCTCTGAAGGCAGCGCTGATGCCAGCAGCAGTGGAGAAAAAAGGCTGTTAATAACATACCATGCCACCCTTACTTCTCTGCTGCTGCTGGTGGCAGTACTGCCTTCAGATCAGGCACCCGACCAGTAGCTGCTCCTCTCTGGACATCCAACTGAGACTGTGCATAGTAAGGATTTTTCCCTAAAGCTTCTTCCTCCTCTCCCAAATACAATATGTTACCCCTCCCCATTTCAGTACCTCTATCCTACAGTACTGTAAGATGCATGCTTTATGATTTCACAGCTTTCTGCTAAGGAAAGTGACCAGCTAATATGAACTACAGCATATTATATCTGAAGAGAATTTACTATGTATACAAAAGAGCTTACCCACCAACACCCTCTCCAGAAGAACAGTAACTCCACCCTTTTTATGAAATACATAATTTGTTTCACCCAGGATATAGCCAGACTGGAAAAAAGCGATATTATTTGCCTGATCATAGAATCCTAGAGCTGGAAGAGACCTCAGAAGATCATTGAGTCCAGCCCCCTGCCCAAAGCAGGACCAATCCCAACTAAATCATTCCAGCGAGGGCTTTGTCAAGCTGGGATTTACAAACCTCTAGGGATGGAGATTCATACTATTTCTGATCATACTGCTAATAGAAAAATGGAAAAAAACAGAAATTCCAGCTGACATGCTGTCAGAAGTATTTCATGACCATTGATTGTCAAAAGATTGGCAGACATCCCAAACTGGTGGTGCATTTGTAATTTGATTTCACCAACCCTGTAGCAAATGTGAACTCCTGGATCACAAACAATCTTGCCATGGAGTCACAGACAGTCCCTTTAGACAGTCTAGTTTATCTTGCTACCCAGGCAAACTAGACTTAGTGATGAATGTTCACTCGCTCCAAAAATCACAAAATATTCAGATTGCTCCCAGTCCCAAAAGACCAGTCACTTGCCCTGGGTCAGTTTCTACTTTTGATCTCACAGCAGACAGTGCCATAGCTGGCCAACCCACTTCCATTTATATTGGGGAGGCTTTGATTCAAACACATCTACTGACTAGATCTGTGTGATTCTAACATGAGAAGAAGAGACTGCCTGTGGCATTTTAGGTCTGAATAGATTAAGGGGTTTTTTTTGCTTTGTTTTTTTAAACTCCATCCATAGTTAATGGGCATGAAATATAGCTCATTGGCCTCCAGTGTCATGTGCTTCTGATGGCATACTCTGCTTAATAAGCTAGCCTCCATAATCTGTCCCTGCTTTATTTGAAGATTTTCTTAATTGAAAAAAATCATATACTAAAACAAATCCTGTATATGCAGAATAATGCTTCTAGAAAATTCCATTGAATGGCGATTAATCTTAGAGAATGTTTCTGCTCAGAATGTGGACTGGTGTTTAGAGTGCAAGACTGAAGTACAGTGGTTCCTAGTGCTTTTACTTTAGGGTACGTCTAGACTACATGCCTCTGTCGCCAGAGGCATGTAGATTAGGCTACCAGACATAGTAAAATGAAGCGGCGATTTAAATAATCGCCGCTTCATTTAAATTTATATGGCTGCCGCGCTGAGCCGACAAACAAACCTCATCCCAGGAGGCATACCTGGGTGGTCGACAAATACCTTTGATGTTGACACCCACGCGTCCAGACTATCGCGCTGAGCCGACAAACAGCTGATCAGCTGTTTGTCGGCTCAGCGCGGCAGCCATGTAAATTTAAATGAAGCGGCGATTATTTAAATCGCTGCTTCATTTTACTATGTCTGGTAGCCTAATCTACATGCCTCTGTCGACAGAGGCATGTAGTCTAGACGTACCCTTAGTCTGCCAGTGATTTGCTTTGTGTGATGGGGAAGTCAGTGAACTGCCACATGCTTAAGTTTCCCTGTTGTAATACTTATTTAGGTGTCATCTGTGAGTGTAGTCAGGCCAAATTCATTAATATTTCTAAGGCTTTTTTTCAGAATCTTGAATAAGAGATGTAGAACTGGAAACAGTTTATAAAAATCAGACCCACATGTAAAAAAAATCTAGGTTACAAAATAGATTAAAAATTAAACCAGCGCTAGGAAAATACCATGTCAGAACAAGGAAATTATATTATTCCCTATTTTTGATCTGGGCTCAAAGTCTTTAGTAGAGCAAAATTAAAAGATGAGTATTTGTGCAAGTAAGCAGGTGTTTGGGATTGGATCACTTTCACACTGAGACATCACAGAAGAAACGAGTGGAAATAGTCTGTCTCTTCAGTGCATAACTTAAGGCAAGTGTATTGTCTCATTTTACAATAAACTCCAGCTGATATTCACTAACATCCTTCTAAAAATTTAAAGAAACAGTAGCATATTGAATAAAAACATAAAGTGAACATTGAAAATGATGGAAAATTTGTTATGTTTTCATCTGATGATTGCAGTGGAATAGCAGAGATTCATTATTGAGTAAATAAGGAAGAAATCATTTTAAAAAAACACACATGAAAAATGATTATTTTTATCCTAGATGTCTCAAATTTCATACCCTAGAGATTGCTTCACCTGACTAAAATGATCTGCTAGCCTTCAGGCCTCTTGTCTCCGTGTTGTCCCAATAAGATAGAATATCCTGCCAACATCACCAACCACGTCCCACTGTTTCTTTTGTGGCTCAAAAGACCATGTATAAGAAGTAACATGTCCTGGTTTTTGATCTGTGTTAGTTGGAGGAGTTGGTGTGACATTTTGTGTGTTTCCATTGTTTCTATTAGACGAATTCATAGCAGTCAAAAACATTGGGCAGCTATAATGAGCGCAGGACAGTCCCAGTTGTTTTACTATAAACATATGGGAATATTTCAGTCAATGTGTGATAAAGTTGCACATATAAATGTGTTATACAGGAACAAAGGGCATTTGTCTCTGAGAGGAAATGGCTCCTGGGGCAGCTTCTACATCTGCAGGGTTTTCTCTCCATGTTTGACACCTAGGGCTCAGTGATAAGGTGTTATATATAAATCAGTGGTTGGTTGATTTGGAAATGAAGTCTAGGAGATAACACTTACTCATTCCTCATCATTTACTGCTTCAACATAAGCTTTTTCCTCTCAGTTAAAAACAACCCCAAAACTGGTGAAATAAATCCTAAATATTATGTTAGAACAAGACTGTGGATTTGATCACACAAGCCTGGAACTTAAAAAAATATGATTGCCCCAGTTATACTCATACCTATACTGAAATGAAAATTATCTGTTTACTGTTCATGCTGTTAAATGTAGGCTATAGTGAGGCAGTGAAATGTGTCTCAGTTAAGTCTGATTTTTTTTAATGTACTGACTCCTGTCCATTGACATTTCTGGGCTTAAAATTTTTATTGAAGCTAATGTTAAAAAAATGTACATAGTACACAGGTTGAGGGGAAAAAAAGAGGATCTGTTCATCTGGATATCATACTTGGCTTGTCTACAAATAAAAGTTTTGCTTAAGGGTCAGACACATCACTCATGGAAAGTTTTGTAGTGAGGTGGCAGTAGAAAGAAAATATGTCAATGACTGGAGATTGTCCCTCAGTAAATCAGAGTTTAGGGTAGGCTGTCCATTGAAAAATACAATCCAACAGGAGAAGTATTTGAATTTATTTCCTGGATGTGCCTTTTAATTGATACTCCTGATCATCCCTACTGGTATTGACCATGTCTGGTGATGTGTTCTGTGTAGGGGTCCCTTGGCCACCTGATGGCGTCCAAAACCAGGAATTGCCACATCAGCCAAGAGTATCATTGACCAACTCCACATTCTCTCGGGACTTGTTCGTTCCAGGGCTCTAATGATCAGCGCATAAGTTTGGACCACAAAGCCCCAGTTCTAGTGCAATGACGACAACTCCATTCTGTGACGAACTGGTTGCGCCTGTGTCCAAGATTTGCTCTCCTCTATTCAGTGCGCTTGGCTGCCTCTTCAGTGGTGGTATAGATTTTTTCCCGTTCTTGATGAAGTTAATGAAAATTCCCAGTGACAATTCTGAGCTCACATTTTGTTGGAGGATTAGAACAAGTCTGAGCTTTCAATAGCAAATGAGTTGAAACTGGTCATTGTTCCATTGGTTGCTACAGACAGGTAGCCCTGGCTCAGTGAGGATAGGCAAATGGCGTTTGAATCTAGAAAAACATTTTTTGAATTTCTTTATCAGAATGAATTCTGAAAAGTTGTACTTATATTATTATTCCATTATTTGTTTCATACACTGAGAAATTTGTTAATGCAGATGTGTTTATTTTAAGGCAACATGAAATAATTACTAATTACGTCTAATTCTTTCCATGCCTGCTGTAGTTCATGTTTTCTTCTTTTTGTTTTACTTTCAGAAACAGTGATTAATTTGCATGATGTGCCATTACATAAATCCTATAATGATTTGTTTTCTTTAGATATTTATGCCATTTTTTGTTCTTAGTTTGTTAGATAGTTTGGAGTATTTTGAGTCCCCGTAAACAGCTTATAGCATAACAGGCTATATTCTGTTGTTCTTGAAATCATCCGACAAAGTGTTTATATTTCTCATTAATAGATGTCAGCATGGTGTACTCAATTTGTTTTGCTCTCTCCATCCTTATTGGAGGGTTGGAGTAATAGCCTGGGTTTAGATTGCTTTTTTCCCTCTTTTTCTCCCCATCTGAGTGTTCTGTTCATAATAGCAACAAAATTCACATCAATAAATCAGAGTAAATCTTTTGTCACTTCAAAAATATTTCTTTTCTATGTTAAAATTGTGTTTCTGTTATGAGTACATTGGAACTCAATAATAAAAATATGTTCATAAAGTCACAGAAGCATGTTTTCTATACTCCTCTGGCAAATGCTAGTTAGCTTTTGGAGTTTTGACAGAAACTTGTTCTAGATTTTACATGCTGAGAACTGTCCTACTGCTCCCTCATGCTCTCATCTTCAATCTTATGTTCACATATTGTAATTTCTTTTTAGTGAGGGTCTGATCCTAGGCCATTGAAGTTAGTGGGAAAAAAATAGACTTCAGTAGAACTTGTTTCAGGCCTTCTGTGTGCACATCAGGTAAAGCGTAGTGTATGAGGGAGTTGAAGAATGTTTATTTTTATCCTTACTCTTTAGTAATAGTCCTCTGCTTCATTCATTGCATGCTGTCCATCCTGCCCACTGAGAAACCCAATCTGTTCTCAACTGGTATGAATATTCCTTTGGCCAAATTGGGCCTAGACTGTGGAAAATTTCAAAAAGCGTTTGACCCAGATTAGGCTACAGATCCAATCAGGCCCATGTCTTCCTCTCTGTGTACCCTTTCTATGTTCACTGCATATCTTCCAACCTGCATACTCAGTGAGGCCTTATTCCTGCAAAAATAACATCATGTGATCGTTAGAGAGGTAAGGTGGGTGCGGTAACAGCTTATCAAAGTTTCTCTCTCACCAACAGAAATTGCTCCAATTTAAGATATTGCTTCACCCACCTTTCTCTCTCTTACCTTGGAATCAACATGGCTGCAACACTGCATATGTTAACCCATCACTTGACAATGTAATTAGTCACTGAACTGTGTGCACTTTGAGGCAAGAAGCCCTTAAAATATTGTATTCAAACATGGGTTTTACTATTGAATACAGTTCAGTGTTTCCTTCAACATTACTTATTGAGTTCTAGTTATAGACCTGATCAACAGCACTGCAATCCACTGAAAATGGTGAGGATGTGTAAGTGTCACTCAAGGTACCATTCACCATGCCGAATTTTTGTCGTTGATGGTAATGCACAAGAAGGAAGGAACCTAGCTTGAAGAGCAGATCCCACTTTGAAATTGCAGGACAAAAATTCAAAACTACATATTTTTGCTTGCACCTCAACTATAGGAAGTATTGGGATATTCATCATTGGCTCCCATGAGCCAGTTTTACAGAATCTTTTTTTGAAATAGAGACACAATTTAAGATGGTCTCAGAAGATAACAGCAAATCCTGGTTGGTGCTAGTGTGCTCTTTACTAGGTGGTGATAACAGGAAATGCAATGAGTCATTTATTATCTTGTGGTTGGGGAAAGGAAGGGTTTTGCTGCCCAATGGACTCAGGTGCATCAGAAGCATCAATGGTAAAGAATGTCAATTGGCTCTTTCCTGATACATCCTAAGAACTATGCTTCTGCAATGTAATTTTGTATATACTAACAGAAATGATTGTACAGCGGTTTGCACAGAAGGTCAATTAATTGAGAGAAGCATAGATATTTAAGAATCGAAAGCCAGAGTTAAGAGTATTAACTACATGAAAGCCAGAGTTAAGAGTATTAACCATATGCGTTAAAAGCCCCTACCATTGCATATAATGATACAATGTTCTTACAACTGTTATTCACACAAGGGAGTTGTACTATTTAATCAATTAGTCTATTCACATGTATACCCCGCATTACTCCTGGAAGTAGAGTATGCAGGATCAAGCTCTTAGCTTGCATGTAGCCTTCTAGCTTGTATCTGGTATTGAGGGATCTTGAGTGCATCTCCCAAGGAAGGGTTTGTGTGTTGCAGAGGTTCTGTCACCTATATTCAGGGCTGACACAAGAATGTTTCTCTTTCCTGTCTATTGTATGAGAGGTGTCTGATGAGTGCTGAGAGAGTGAATGAAGGAAAGGGGGTTTATCTGGTTTAGTAAATGGTTAGCTGGGTCCCAAGGTTGTGTGGCCCATCAAAGACAGGTGTTTTGTGAGAGATGTTCTCCAGCCTGTAATTGATAGCTGGCTATCTGGCCACTGAAGTGTGGGATTAGGAGTTCTGATTTATGGGGATGAGGTAGTTTCTGCTTTTCTTCTTCCTAAAGCTGCTGAGAAGACTGAGACTGATTTTTTTCTCTTTTAGCTACTGGGAAGAGTAGTGGCAGGCATGTCCCCTTCATTCTTCCCTTTATTCCTGTTAGTACATGGAGTGACCTGATGTCTCTAAGCAGCTGGGTCTTGCAGAGTAGTACTGTCTGTTTCCTTCCATAAAAGAGAGGGGATGATTGCGATGGAGTTTCCACTGCCCTCTTAGGGTACGTCTAGACTAAAGGCTTTTGTCAACAGAAGTTTTGTCGACAGTATCTGTCAACAAAACTTCTGTCGACAAAGAGCATCTAGACACATTCAGTTCTGTCGACAAAGCAAGCTGCTTTGTCGACAAAACCCTGTAGTCTAGACACAACCCTACATGCAATAACACCTTCTGTTGACAGAACTGTGTCGACAGAAGGCGTTATGCCTTGTAAAATGAGGTTTACCAGCGTCGACAAAACTGCTGAGTTCTGTCGACGTTATGTTGACAGAACTTAGCGGTAGTGTAGACGCAGGTATAGTTTTGTCGACAAAAGTCCACTTTTGTCGACAAAACTCTGTAGTCTAGACACACCCTTAGAGGGAAAACATGAGCATGGCATGGAGCATGCATCTCTGTGAGTGTATGCATTCTTGGAGACAAGCGATGGGGAGAGACAGAAGGTCCCAAGATACATGACATGACAGGACTGACCCTTGACTTTGTGTAACTCCTAACTCAAGACTGCTTCTCAGACCTCCTTTCCAACTCCTCCTTTTCTTCTGGTGGCAGCAACAGTAGCAATTAACTGCATGCCTGATGGTTGTGGCTGCCAAATTTGGAGGTCCCCTGAAGCAGTGGTGCCTGGACACAGTACACATGGGATCCTGTCTTAATGTGCCATCGTAGGGAACCAATTTAAGTCTAATTATGCTTAATGGCAAAGACTGCTGCTTTATTGAGATGGCAATTACATTTAATTGGGAGGCTACAGGTGATTTAGTGGTTCTTTCTTCTTTGTGTGTCTCAATTTCATGCTGACTCTATTTGTTTGCTCCTTAAACAAGAGCAGCTTTCAGTCCCTGCTTAACTGTGATATACACAGAGAGTATGAAATGCTACTGTATGTCCTGCCCTGCTCCTAGCTGAGAGAATATTGCCTCCAGAACAGTGACATACACTGGGTCTCTGCTAGGAATCTTAAATCTGCCCCAACTGCTGCATAGAGCAGAACTGAAAGTTCCAGCTTTGGCCCATTGTTAGTGTGAAAGCAATTTTAGTCACATGTTTCAGATAATATTATCCTGGAGGAAATATACATGAATAGTGCATGCGTGTTATATACTGTGTCTGTGTGTTATGTATGTAGAATATACATAGCGTGAAATCTTGGTCCTTTTGAAGTTGGTGGGACTTTACTTTCAGTGGGACCAGGATTTCTCTGATATTTTAGCTTGTGAACAGTAGTTACCAAATATATATCCAGTTAACCGTTCCTCTAAATCCACTTGTTCTGCTAAACTTGTCCATAACGATATGTATTTTATTTGCTCATTGTATATTGTTCAAAGCAACAATTTTAAAACTTTCTCTGTGGCAGGGAAAATTCAATGCAGTTATGTCCATGTGTAAAATTACTGGGATGTCACTCTGAGTCACTCTGAAGCCTAAAATGTTTGAGTAAATGAGGGAACTGCTACATGCGTGGGTGAGAGCTTTTTTTGTTCAAAATAAAAGGTTGAATCATCATGCGGTTTCACAGTATGTCATCATACATTTAAAAAAAAACAACAGTTATTTTGGCTTTATAGTTTACTGTAGCTATACACCACACAGGTATAAAGTATATATCTCTGCCATGCCAAGATAGTGGCGGTATCTAAATCAATTATCATCCTTACTCAACAGCTAACTGGCAGGTAGCAATTTTATTGGTTGCATGAACATACAGTTATTGTCAGTGGGCCTGAAGCAAACAAGATGGCCATCATTTCCCTACAGTCTGTCTAGGTGGTGCAGGCAGAATGGGAAACTTGAGTGGGCCCTGATTTAGAGTGGGGGGCACTCCAGCTGGAGAGGAGGGGTCAGGGGCTTGCAAGCCTCGTGCCCAATTCTGCTCTCTGGCAAGAGTGCTGGACAGGAGGAGCAGGACAAATCCCTGAGTAGGCTCCACAGCTGGAGCACTAGATGGGCAGAGCATAACAAGCCTGTTTCCTGACTCCTGACCCTGGATCTCTAGTTCAGAGAGGGTGGAGCAAAGCAGGGTAAGCACTCACAGACTGATCCAATCCTACTTCCAAGCAAGAGCCTCAGACAGGAGATGCCCAGAGCAGCCACAGTGTGGGGAATCCGACAAATGGTACAGCTAGGTCCAAACAACTAGAATGGAGGTTGGTATGTTTGAATTAGCTGTTTGAAAACTAAAGTTGATGAATTACAATTTGTCAATGCTTATGTTTTACAAAGATATATTTTTTATATTTATTGCCCAATATGTTCATTCAGCAGTCACTTTTGCTTCACATACCTTAACACATGTTGCCTAGGCAATAGCACGGGCATTCAGGTAATGATATTGTATGATCAGTACATCCTCTTTATTATTATTATTTACTTTTTCAGGAATTCTGGAGGTTTTGCACTGTGTGCTGGTTGAAAGTCCAGAAGCTCTAAATATTATTAAGGAAGGACATATTAAATCGATTATCTGTCTTTTGGACAAACATGGAAGAAACCATAAGGTGGGTGAGATACTCGTAAGAATAGAAGAACTATAGTGAATAAGAAAAGCATGTTGTTACCTGTAAAAGTGAAATTCCAAATGATTTAATCTGTAAAATAGGTATCCTTTGAAAGGGTTGGGGGTATCAATACAGTTCCTTTCTGTGCTGGTGTTTAATGTTTTAATACAAAAAGAAAATTACAGCCAAAAGAATTTAATTTATTTTACAGGTTTTAGATGTCTTGTGCTCTCTCTGTGTATGCCATGGAGTAGCTGTGCGGTCTAATCAACACCTAATATGTGACAATCTCCTACCAGGAAGAGATCTCCTCCTACAGACACGCCTTGTCAACCATGTGAGCAGGTAAAATAAAATTATCTGTATAAATGTAGATCATCAAAGAAAAAGGAATCTGAGTTCTTGTGCTAAGACAATATCTGTAGTCATTAAGAGAAAATCTATTTAATTCCACCACAGTAATCACTTCTATGCATTTTTCTAAGGGCAATGCATTAACTGGAGTATGCATTAACTGGTTTTGATAAATGATGTCCATAAGAATCAGAACAAGGACTATAGCCTTAAACTTAATCATGGGGCAGTACTGCAGTAGCTTGAGAATCAGAGAGCTCTAAATGGCTCCTTGATGCACCACCATTCTTGCCCTGAGTGCATACTGTTGCAGGAGAGAATTTGGCCTTTCAGTTGAAGATTCTTGGGTCCTGAATACATCTGTTACCTCTGAATTACTGTGTCCTAGTAAGTATGTCACTTAACCATTGAGTGGAAGGAAAAATGTAAATATAAAATGTGAATGATGACAGTGTGGGGGATTTTTAAGTCTTTTAAAATTAAGATTGGAATCCTTCCTTTAGAAAAAAGGTTATAGCTTGAACTGAAGTTAATTGACTTGGTGCCAAAATTATTGGGAGAAGTTCTATAGACTGTGTTCTACAGGAAGTCAGACTAGATGATCACAAACGTCCCTTTTGGCCTTAAAATCTATGCATGTACTTCTGTACCTCATGTTTGTCATCTGTATTGCTAATTTGCCTTAAAGACTGGTACACTCTTGTGAATTACTGGATTTTACAAAATGGTGAATAAATTAATAAATACTTATTTTACAAATTTATTGTAGCTTTAGTTATGAGACTTCACATAAAGTGTTGTGTAGTGTGTTTTATAAGTATAATAAAGTCACTGTCCTGCACTATGAGATGATTTTATAGCATCTACTCACTACACTTTTCCTGATGGTTAAGGGAAGAGGCTATTATTATGTATGAAACTTGGGGATGTGCAATGTGATTTAGTAAAATTGTACTTAAAGTGCAAAGTATTATTACAAATATTTTATCAATAGTGCTGGTCTAATTGTTGAAACTTAATATTTGATTGAACTCTATGGGAAGCTTTTCTACAGAAATTGTGAAGAACTTTTAATTTTTGTCTTCACTTTTAATGAAATGAGACGTATTCAATAAGTTGCAAACATAAACTGAGAAAAAGAAGTATAAATGCTGGAATGTGTTCTTCTGATCTGTTTTTATGGAAATCCATTCCCCCCCCCTTTGTTTTAAGCATGAGACCCAATATCTTCCTTGGGATCAGCGAAGGCTCTGCCCAGTACAGAAAATGGTACTATGAACTTATGGTGGACTATGTGGAGCCGTTTGTGACAGCAGAAGCAACTCATTTTCGAGTGGGCTGGGCTTCAACAGAGGGCTATTCACCCTATCCTGGGGGAGGTGAAGAATGGGGTGGAAATGGTGTTGGCGATGACCTGTACTCTTATGGATTCGATGGTCTTCATCTGTGGTCAGGTAAAGCATTTTTAATTTAATTAATTAAAGAGATATGGCACAGCCAGTTCCAGTATGTTTCTGTCACTCGGCTGTATCAAAATAAATCATGTATGTATATGAATTGTAGGCAGACATTCCATTTTGGGCAAAATGCAGAACGAGAGTCCCATTATGTTTTTTTTAAAGTTGACTATTGCCATATAAAAGACAGTTTTATTCAAAACAATGTGATTTATAGATGGAAGCATAATTTGTTTCCACCTAAAGCTTTTTTTAAAAAAACAAGGCACTCTACAGCTTTGCTTTAAAACTTCAAAGGTACAGAAAATGAAGTCTGACAAGCATTCCCACAGTGGCAGACTGGCTTTCTAATTCCTGTTTGATATTATAAGACCAACATGAGAGATTTAGGTCACAGGGATTTTTTTTAATTTCTTTGAGATACTGATTTTGGTTCAAAATTTTAGAAATACTTAATGCCAGACAACAGGGACTTACGTAAGCAGACTGGTCTATCCATTCTCCATGTGATGCATATTGAGTGTGTCTGAATATGTAGTAAGGAAACTTCTTTGTATCATACATTTTAAAAGTACTTCTGTGTTTCTGTTCAGATAGATGGGAATGCATTGGTGATTTGGTTTTCAAAACCACCCAGAGGATATGGACACAATCCTTAGGGAGCTTTTAAAAAATCTCAGCCTAAATGTACTGAAAAATGTATATACTGTTCCTGTTGATGCAATTACGGGATAGGTTGTGAGAAATGTAGACAGTGGATATTAAGTATGCATGTGATGTGTGGGAATGTGTTAACTTTATATAGGTCGAACTTCTCTTAACTGGGACACTCTGGTCCAGCAACATCCCTGGTCCGGAAGGACCAGAGATGTTCTAGGACCAGAGAGTCCCATGGAGTGTTGGTGGTTGGGAGCCTTGCATCAGGGCTGGAGTCCAGTAGCAGGGCTGCTCTGTGGCAGCAACACTGGGAGCCCAGTAGCAAGGCTGGTGGCAACAATGCAGGGCTGAGGTGTGGGGAGGCAATGAGACTGCCCGGTGGGTTGGAGTCCAGCAGCAGGGCTGCCTCCTGGCAGCAAAACTGCCCAGCGAGACCGGGAGGCAGTGGGGTTGCCCAGTGATGGGGCTGGGAACCCGGCAGCGGGACTACCCGGCAGCACAACTAGGAGCCCCGCTTCCCCGCTGCTGAAAAGTAGCTCAGCTGCGTGACAGGACTTGGGAGGCAGTGCGGCTGCCCCATAGGGCCAGGAGCCTGACCACAGGGCTGTCTGGCAGTGGAGCCAGGAACCCAGGAGTGGGGCTGCCGAGCAGCACGGCAAAGATCCCGGCAACCCTGCTGCTGCCCAGCGGAGCTTCCAGGTGAGGTTGGGAGGCAGTGGGGCTGCCCAACGAGGCTGAAGCGCAAGAGGGGCTGCTGCCCAGCAGCACAGCTAAACTCCAGCAGGGGGGCTGCCACACGAGGCTGTGATTGTGGTGGCAGGGTTGCCACGGTTGGGCTGGGAACCCTGTGCTGAGGGGCCGGTGGCAGGGAGAAGCTGTCTGGAAGGCTGGCAGGTCCCCAGGGTACCAGACCAGGGTGGTCCAACCTATATAATAAATATAATATTCCTAGATAGGAATGAAGGAAGAAAACAGTAGTGCAATAAGTACCTTGGCTGCAGAAATTTAGATTGACTTAATGTCTCATGAATGACTTGTGTATTTGGACTGGAAATCCAAAAGCATCATTGGCCTAAAACAGAATCTGAAATAATAATTTTTATCCTTACAGAAAAGAAGTATCCTGTGCTAGCAGATATGAAATTGGAATTAGTCCGTTTTCTTTTTTTTCTGCTGCAAAAGCCTTATTCTATCTCTGATTTAGGCCACTGCAGTGATATCGAGTATCACAGAGTGAAATAAGTTCTTCATATTTGTCAAAGTTTTCTTGCTTATGCAAAGAAAGTCTGTACATAGCACAGTATTCATATATTTCTATTCTCTGACATTGTCTCTCTTTTTTCCTTATCTGTGCTCATCATGTCCATCTCCTAAACTTTTGTTTAATAACTCTTTATCCCATGCATGCCTTCCTTCTGAGTCTCATGCAGACTGGATAATTTTGCCAGTGGAAGCTTTTGTCCCAGTGACTTAGACTGGTGAAACAAAGAAGGCTTGCTAGATGGAAAAGGTGATTTCTTCGCACTAGAGCTACAAGTTTTTAATTCTCAAATTAACTGGCATTGAGATTAGAGCCTCATTGGTCATTGGAGGTTGAAAGTGAAAGGAATTTTTTTGTGATATTGAGGTGTGTGTGAGAGCATTTGCATCTTCTCATTGGTAATGCATGTAAATTGAGGTTGGTTTGGATGTTAGTGGCCTTAGCTGATTTTTTTAAGTGGTTGAATTGATAGGATATGTACTTGAGTGTTAATTGAACTCATTGAACTCTAAGGGGATGTCTACATAATGTCCTGCACACCACCCTGGGAGTGAGTCTTAGAGCCTAGAGCAGTTGAATCAGGCTTGTGCTGCAGGGCTAAAAATAGATATTGGAATTGGTCTGGAGCATGAGCTCTGAGACTCGGCAAGCTCGATTTCAAATGAAATATCCCAGAGAGCGGTGGCAAAGGAGCTCTGTAATGGGCAAGAGGTGTTGTAGGGAGGAGAATATTTCCAGAGCCAGATACTACTTGAATATCAAGTGAACAGAGAGGGAGGGAGCAGTTTTGTTTTTTGGAGAGAAGACAGTAGACATTTTCAATCTCAAGAGTCCTCTTGTACTCTGTTCCTCTCCCAGTAATCGCATTTTCATCTAAGGTTGCTGTTGCACTTCCAGAGTGAAATATGTCATAATCTCCTTGAATTGTTGTTATCCCAGAAGGGGTAATATATAGTATGGGATTTTTTGGGTCCATGATAAATTCCACTCAAATGACTAGCAACATATTAGGCTGTTGCTTCTTAGTGCTGATCCTGGAAAGGTCAGTGAAGAAATGCCAGAGGAAATATTCTTCTTCCAACTGACACATAACATTTACCTATGATGTATTATTATGATTGTTACTACAGTATTTAATACATGGAGAATGACCTGCAGCTGATCCTGTGATTTGTGCCACTTTTGAGGAAAGGAAGATAACAAGGGATCATATTTGATTTATAAAACATCAATATTTGCTGAGATTACCAGGATTAATTGCATTTATTCTTGAGTAAAAAGAAGATTCAGTTCAGAGTCATTCATGTTTTATCATTGCTCTGAGAAAAATTAAAATGACCAGTCTCAAGTAATCTCGTACTATAACAAATATCATGATTAGAGCCATGATGTTGGTAATGAACTAACCAAGTCTTCACTGCATGCTCTAATAGTAGATTCCCCCTCAAACCGCTTTGTCTCCACATACCTGGGAAAAGGGTTGGAGTTTGAACCTCACACAAGATTGGGGAGTAGAATCTTCAAAACACATCAGACAGCAGGACTCCAGGGAAATGGAAAGGCATGGAATACACTGATTAAATGTGAATTTTTTTATCTAGATCTTTAGAGTCTCTATTGGAAATGATTACTCAGAGATCAGAGATCAGCCAAAGATGGCCTGGGAATCTAAACTGCACAACCAATGTCGCAACTGGCCTGCTGTTATTTAGAGCTTAAAATTGTCTCAATCACAACTATGGATATGATAGTATACACATTTAAATGTTTAATTAATGGGCTCATTGGTTAACCTTCATAGTTACACACAAGCACTCCCCTTTATACTGCTGCCTCAGTATCAGAGGCAGCAGCACAGAGTGGGGGAGCAGATGGGAACCGGTGTTCGCAGGGAGCTGACTTTTAAGCCAGCTCCCCATGTGTTACAGGCTCTCACAGAGCCACCTACCCCTTCCCCCACTCTGCTGCCTCTGATACTGAGGCAGCAGCACATGGGGAAGGGGGGAGGAGATGGTAACAATCCTTGGCGGTAGGGGTAGTACGTCCTAATGGCCAAAGTCACTATAATGACCCCCCAACAGTTGAGTAACCATCCCAAGGTAGGTGGCAGCCAAGATAGGGGAACCTGGACCCTCCCTCTCCACTGTGTTCTGACCCAGGGTCCTATCCGTGGCAGATTCACCTGCCACCAGCTTAGTGGGGAGCCACCTTCAACATGCCAAGTCTTTAGCCAATTCTAACCTGTTCCTCCTCTCAAGTCCCCTGGCTCTCTTCCTATTTGAGCCTACAAAAACTATGGTGTCCATTGTCTGGCAGTCTTTTCACCCTCTGCTCCATCCCCTCTCTGGATGCCTAGATCTGGTCTTGTTTAGCTGGCCTCTAGGTAGTCCACTTGCTGGAGCTTGTGGTGCACCACCTCCTCTGATGGTTAGCCCAGAATACACTGTTCTCAGACCTTTTTACCCAGGCCCCAACTGGAGCATACTCAGCAGAGCGGAAGGAGTATGGCCTCTTTTGCTAACAAAGAGGGCTTAACCCAAGAGTCTCAAACTCCTGTCCCAGGCATCATCTATGGCCTGAGCATGTCCCCAGTCTGGCCCACAAAATATTTAGAATAAGTCATTTAATCAGGCTGATTCAGTTGCTGGCCAGAGGCAGGAGCAGTGGGTGGCATACAGGGATTCACCCTCACACAAGCCTCCCAATAGCACCCAGGGCCCAAGCGCCAATGTAGTCCTGGCTGCAGAGGGAGCCGCTTGGTCTGGGAAGCTATTGGCTGTTTTTGCTGCACTACAAACCACATTGCGAACTCAGCTGGCCCAGCAGCCACCCAAGCTGACATGCTTCTGCAGCCAGTGGGGCAGGACTGGTGGGTTTTGCTTTTGGTTACCCAGATGAGGGTGGGGGATCCCAGCACGAGGGCATAGATGTTAGTGGGGTAGAGGGAGGTGGGATTCCAGTGTGATAGCATAGATATTAGCAGTGGGGGGCATCCCAGCATGAGGACATGAGAGTGTCAGGGGCAGGAGAGTTTCATTTGTAGGCTCCTGGTCTCTCTCTGGGCTCCTGGACACAGCTGGAGACACTGCCAATTTGGATGTACTGTATTGCCAACCCCAAGTGTTCAAAACTCATGAATCAGCCGTCCCCCACTTCCAGAAAAGAGAATGGCTTTTTGAAATCACAGATAAAAATACACACGGGGGTCTTTTTATTTGATATCTGGTGTTTTGAGCTCTTTTGCTGAACTCAGGGCATGTTTTCTAGCTTTTCTCCACAAACCAGGAAACCTAAAGTTTTCTTAAAAAAAAAAAAAAACCAACCAAACTGAGAAAAGGAAGAAATAAGAGGCTTGGACTCTTTTGTAATACCATGCACCAGCAAACAAACATAATATACTAAGTCACAGTGATCAGTGTTGATAGTGGTGCATGAGATATCAAGTAGTGAAGTTACTAGATACGGCTTCATTTAATTCTAATAATGTGGTTGGGGCTTTTCAGAATTATCAGGAGACTTGTGATAAAATCAGGAGAGTTGGCATCACAGGTATCTTGACCATTTCACAAAATGAATTAATAGTTTCACAGTTTATACATATAGGCGAGATGCTCTGCATACACCTCTGCCAGGCACCAGGAAGGTGCTGGCAGCAACATGAAGCTAGCAGTAGGAAGTCACTCTAGCCCTGCTGCACTGCTGGTGGTGGTGGTGGTGGTAGGGACCCGGCCGGGAGGCATGCAGGAGGGAGTGCACTGGGCCAGCAGGAAGGGCTGGGAGATGCACGGAGTGGGGACACAGCAACCCCTGCTCCCTTGGAGTCTTGCAGAGGAAGGTGCGCACTGGCTCGCTAGGAGGATTTGAGCACTGGCAATTGCCTATAAAGTTTGAGATCCATGGTGTGTCAGTGCAGATCAGAGACACCCTGACATAGGCAGATACAGGAATCTAGTGGTAAAATAAATGTAGGTCTGAATCTGAGACTTACATTATATCAGTCTCTCAGTGCTTTACTTGGATTACTGCACTGGCACCACACTCACTGTCTTTATGAAGATAGGAATGAGGCTTCCAGACTGTTTTATGAGATAGCTTAGAGTAAAAGTAGCAACCACTTTGCCTAATAATATATAAGTGTTCTCTGGGCACAATAATATACATACATATATTGGGGATGTTATGACTACTCTCATTTATTTAACTGCATTGGTCAGCTGAGGGCTGTTTATAAAGATGAGAGCACAATAAACCAACCACAATGGGCTTTATGTTTAAAGGAAAATTGCTCATAGGGAAGAAGACAGAGCACTTTGTCTTGAAATAAAAAGTTTCTTTTCTTGCCTCTGTCTACTTAGACAGTTCCTCTTTGGTAGCAATAGATGAGAACCATAACAAAATAGGTCAAGACTATTTAAAGTTCTGCTTTCTTCCTAGTGCTAGTATGCAGTATTGATACAAACAATCAGCTCACCCTGATGTAGCTAATATTTGTGCATTGATTCCATCAGTTCAGATAGGTTTTCAAAATCTCAAATATCGAACAGGTTCCATACCTCTGAAATTTCATTAACATTTTCTGTGGTAGCTAAAACAAATTCTTGGCAGATCTGGAGTGATTCCAAGTTGCCCAAAGTAGAAAAAACAAATAATACTTTCGTTTGATAATCTATGTCCTAAAAAGGCTCTAAAATAATAATAAACCAAAATCACTTTCTTAGAATGAAATATTACCATATGACAATTATTATATTGTTACCATATAACAATAAATCTTCCTATTAAATCTTCTTGTGCAAAATCTAATTTAATTTAGTTTCTTCAGTTTTAGAGTAACTCTAATATTGCAAAGAAGGAGAATTCATAAATGAAGAATTTAAGACTAGAGGAGGAGGATCATCTTGTCTAATCTGTACATCACAGGCTATTAAGTCTCACTGTTACCATGTTATTGAGCCCAGTAAATTGCATTATGTTTGGTCTAAAGCATATCTCCCAGAAAGATGTCCGGTATTGATTTCATGACATGAAGAGATGAAGAATCCACCATTTCCTTTGGTAGTTTGTTTGTGCTTAATCACCCTCACAGTTTACAAAACTGTGCCTAAACTCTAATTTGAGATCGTCTGGCTTTATTGGTGGCCAAATACCTTGCAGTCATAAAAAGGTTCAGCCATTTGGGCATCCTGGGGCATCAAATCATCCAGAGAGGATGGGGTTCCCTGTAAACCTTTAGAGCCCATTTGTGTTAGCTAATGGGAAAAGGGGGAGTAACAAATATTTGGGAACCGTACTGGGTTTGGTGGGGGAAGACAGCCAAACTAATGGCTGGCACCTCCTTGTGGTGGATGCCCAATGCAGGTACACCATAGAAAGGACATTCGATAACCAGTCAAATAGCTTGGAAAAGGATGTAAAAAGAGATGGGTGTTAAAGGGGTCAATTGGGGACTCTTATAATTGATATGGCAGAGAGCCAACCCCTCTCCCCCAATATTATAGCCCACCTTACCTATAAGTGGGATGAATTTTAAACGCCTGGCAAGGGATTTGCTGAAAGGACCTGGATAGGAAAAGAGGAAGAGCTTATGGGAGCCTTCTCCTCCCCACGAGATATTGGAAGGTCCCAGCAATAATTTGCTGGAGTAACTTGGATGGAAAATGAGAGGGAGCTGGTAAAAAAAAAAAAAAACCAGAACAATTTTGTGCTCACTAATCCATAGCGCTACCTCCAAGACTGGTCTGCCAGCATCTGGAACAAAATCACAACACATTAATGGTGACTGACCACCTGAAGTTGCACACGCGTATTATGTTTTTCAGTGCCATTGCACAATTGTCAGAATTGCGTGTGCCTCTGTAACCAGCTGCAGCACTTGAGGACGCTAGCTGACAGGTTTCCTGTGACCCTGTGCGCCCGCTACTTTGTAATGGGCTATTTGATGACCAGCTTTTCTGCTCTTGTAATTGCATGCATTTGTTAAGATTTGTTCCCAGAGCCCTGCCAACTGAGAGCAGGCAGCCCAGTTGCGCACACACTTTTTAATCAGTTACCAATTAAACAGAATTTTACATCCTTAGAAATAACTTGCATAAAAAATTCCTGCTAACAAAAGTAGAAGTTTGCTGACCTCTTTTGCAGCAGTTTCCATCTCTCCCACATCACACAATAAAGCATTGTTTTTTAAAATCAGCAAGCCATTCCCACCTTCACCCCTCCTTAAAAGTGGATGGAGCTGGCTCCTGCATTAGGAAAACAGGATAAGGGCTCCTCTGTAGGTGGGTTCTTGAGGGGCATAGGGCACTTGCCTGAGGAGGGCAGGATTGTGGGTTCACGTCCCGTCCTGGGAGTGGCCAGACAGCTGCCCCAGGAATGGAGCAGCAGAGCCAAGGCAGGCTTACTCCTACCCCAAGCCTACACCACTCCCAAAAGTAGCTGGTATGTACAGTCTATATTAGAATCAATTTCCAGAGGTTTTTCACTTGTCTATCTCTTTCTGTGCCTTACAGTATAGATAAACTAAATGCCAGAAGTGTGGCATTTATCCAAGTTTGTAGGTAATTTTTATATGTAAATACAAGATGTATTCTTTAAATGGTGTGGGGGGAAGAGAATAATATATTCTAGGGTTAATTGAAGACAGAATAAAGTAATAGACATATCTGTGGTGAAAAAGTATTTACTAATCTTTATTAATCTGTTTTAGAGCTTTGATTCATGCTAAGTAGTACAATACTCCATAAAGTAAACAAGGGTACCACAATCTGGCTCTTAATAATGATACACCCTGATTTAACATCTTCAAAATACTTTACAGATAGCACATTTGTGTTCATCTTGGATGATAGGCCATACTGTAGATTAGTATTTTGATATATTTTATTTCACACAATATCATGGTCTCATTGATCTAATATTTGTTTTTAGGACTGAAGTATTTTGTATAGAATTTGGCAATTGGAACAAAAGTCAAAATAATGTACATTTCTAATGCAAGTGTGTGACATGCATTTTTAGCTGGATTTTCTATGAATGTTCTGGGGTTGGGTTTGTTCGATATATACATTAAATAATATTTACATAAAGTATAAATGGAAGGAGTTTTTGATGCAAGCGCCTATTGTTGGGATTGTGATATTTGGATGCTTGTGATATTTGGATATGAAGGATTTTTATTGCCAAATTGCTTGGCAACAAGCACTGAAAGTCTGAAATACTGAGCTTGGTGATTGACTAATCATGAGAGAGTCCAAGTACAATTCAGGCCTGCTATTGTAGGCATTGTATAAAGGTGTAATGTTGCAATAATTACAATTTATGGTTTTGCAGATGCCATTGAGTTAATTTAATCTTAATTATTTGATAATCTAGTATTGATGTCAGCGAATCCAGTCACATGCACTCCATCCTTTTACCGGTTCTTAAGTAAAAATTTCAGGTTTGAGTGAAATCTTTTCTGTGTGACTCTTTAAAGTTGTTCTAAATGTATTTTCTTTTTTCCCGCAGGCTGTATTGCACGGACAGTGAATTCACCCAATCCTCATCTCTTAAGAACAGACGATGTCATTAGCTGCTGTTTGGATCTGAGTGCTCCAAGCATCTCATTCCGGATAAATGGTCAGCCCGTTCAAGGGATGTTTGAGAATTTCAACATTGATGGCCTCTTCTTTCCCGTAGTCAGTTTCTCGGCAGGAATAAAGTAAGCATCCATTGTTGTTTTTCCTCTGCTATTTTCAATGAACACATCCAGTTATTCCCCTTCTGCCTTCCCCCACCTCATTTCCCTTTCTGACATCTGCCTTCTTGGCACATGGCCTGCTGCATTAAAGTGGATCGAGGTAAGAGCTGAAGGGAATCCTGAAGGGATAGTGCACCTGGTGTTTGTCAGCATGCAAACATGTTCAGGTATCTCATTAATATACCCCACTTCGGATTTTAAAAACTGTCTCTTTTCTTAGCTGCCAATACAGCATGAAATGCTAGCATTCCCCGCTAGGCCAGACTTTCAGCCAAACTTAAAACAAAAACATCAACATTAATTCTATGGTTTTTTTTTCTTCTGATTTCTGCCATGTAAAATAATGGGCTTTCCATAATGCACTGGTGGCAGTGTAGTCTCTGTTAGCTGAAGATAGGAAAACACAATTGGTCAGTTCTGTCTGCCATTTAGCTGCATTCTTGGATTTCTTTCTAATGCTAAGCATGGATAGCATTGCCTACTGGTAAAATATTCTAGAGCATCTATATTCTGGCCTCAATTACACATACTCTTCTCTCTGCCTAGCTGTCCTACGCAATGCTATCTTCCTGCATATGAAGCTGTGGGCCCTTAGGGAACATCACTAGCACAGATTGCAGGAGCTTGTCTTTTCAGCAACACAGACGACTGCAAAGACATTAAACCTCGGCTTGCTGTGCAGCTTTACAACAGAACAGCAACTCGGAATCAGGGTCTTGCTCCTCTTCTTAAAGGGTGCTCGGTGGTTTGTGCTCATGATACTGAAAAATATTGCCCGGATTACTGTCAGCAGAACTGCTGTCCATCTAATATGGAACCATACACTACATGGCTAAAGCTCTTCTATGCAGGCCTGGAGCTTTGCTCATAGCTGCTCCAAGACTGTGGAACAAACTTCTACAGGCATCGCTATTCCCAGTCAGACCTTTCATTCCTGATGCAAAGTGCACTTCTTCAACATTACTTTTGCAAATATAAACACCTAATAATAAAATAATATAATAATACAATGTATATGTAACATATATTTCTCCTCAAGGAGAAGGAGAAAGAGAAAGAAGGAACAATATGGGAGTGATTTCATTCAAATCACTCAATGGACTTCCTGAATGTGTTCAGATTCTATAGGCATGAGGATCTTTAAGAACCTTGTTGTGTAACTCTACTGAAGCTATTGTAATTACAGTGGTGATTAATTGACTTTTTTTTCCAGATCTTCCAAATCACACTTCACCAAGATGAATCACTGAGTTTTGTAACAGATACTTCATGCTCATCTCTGTACTAAGGGCCTTGTAGTAACAAAAGTGAAAGGCATGATTGTATAACTGCAAAACATGGAAAACTTGTAATGTTGAACATACAATGAATTTTCTGTGTTGTCTTGAAGGTTGCATATGCTATTGGTGAGAGTATTGGATGATTTTCCATTGAGATTTTGGGTCTCATTTTTCAAATCTTCCAAACTTCAGGGATTTCAGAGGGAAAAGTTCTGGGCCTGGGTTTATCTCTGGCAATCTCTTGTCTCCAGGGCTATAGCTAAACTTTGGTGTTATGAAGGTTACTTCCTCGTAGGCATCTTTAGCAAGTTAGTATTTTCTTACTTTTTTCTCCATTATCCTCCATCTCTCTAAAACTGTTGAATAAAAGGTGGCGATTATCTTATGGAGTGGCTAAATCTCTTCTGAATGTAGAATAGTGATAGAAATGTAGCCGTGTTAGTCTGGTGTAGCTGAAACAAAAAACAGGACTGTGTAGCACTTTAAAGACTAACAAGATGGTTTAATAGGTGATGAGCTTTCGTGGGCCAGACCCACTTCCTCAGATCAAATAGTGGACAAAAATTGTCACAACCATATATACCAAAGGATACAATTAATTTTAATTTGTATATATGGTTGTGACAATTTTCGTCCACTATTTGATCTGAGGAAGTGGGTCTGGCCCACGAAAGCTCATCACCTATTAAACCATCTTGTTAGTCTTTAAAGTGCTACATAGTCCTGTTTTTTGTTAAATCTCTTCTGGTTACACATCTATTCTTTCTTCCTCACCACAACCTCCAGTGCTAATTACCTGAGAGGCAAGTGTTTAATATGGTGAAGTTGCAGCATTGATGGTCTTAGATTACTGTTGAAAGCAAAAGACTAACCAGTGGTTTGTACTGGAGACATTATAATTGCATATATTGCTGTTGCTGTTCATAGAGTACGTTTCCTGCTTGGAGGCCGCCATGGAGAGTTTAAATTCCTGCCTCCACTTGGGTATGCACCCTGCTTTGAAGCTGTTCTGCCAAAAGAGAAGCTAAAAGTGGAACATAGCCGAGAATACAAACAAGATCACCACTGTGCAAGAGACCTATTAGGTCCAACCATCTCTTTATCTCAAGCAGCCTTCACACCAGTACCAGTGGATACTAGCCAGGTAAGTGAATCAAATGAGCGTGTTTTTTTTCTTAGTCATAGACATTGCAGGCTCAGATTAGCTTCATGAGTGAGCTTGCAATTTGTCCCAAACATATTGGGTTGATTTGGTATATTTTATTGCTAACCCCTGAGAATAGTGGAACATACAAGCACAATAAGAACTTACTGCTGCTTATTAGAAATTTCATTTGTTTCACATTTGTGAGCTTTAGAATATGTTGTTTTATCCTTGGAGTGAAACTAAAGTAAAACAGAGGGCCCTTTGTGTAGTGATAACTGTGGAAATGATGTAACTGTTTTCTCAATAAACTTTTTATTGATCAAGTATTTTAAAGGTGAAAGCTAGTGCTCATGTTAAAATGCACTAGGACGCCTCATTTCATTTTATTTACTGGGGTTGCCACGTGACTGAGAGCAGAATTTGGCTCATTATGGAGAGAAAAAGATGCAAAAGAATAATGCAAATTTATTTTATTTTATTGCATATCTATACTTACCATGGAACAACAGAAAAATTGACAAATGAAGGCTAATGTATGCATCTCCTGTGGCAACAGATAAAAGCATTGACTCTTACGTTTGCCGCTGATGCATCCCCAGAATACTGGCTAATACTACATCTGGAATGATGTGGGCCCACCCCCATTAGTATGACATCACATACACCAGGCATGTGAGGTCGCACCAGTGGGGATTGAGCACTCCTACATGGCATTCTCCACATCCACCGGGCAGGGACAAACTTTTCCCAAAACAGGACTATCCAACTTAAAACTGGAAAATGACCTGCCTGAGATCCTGCTCCCTTGGAAAGGAATGTGAATATTGCCATTGGCTTTGATGTATACGGGATCAAGCCCTAAATATTCCCTTCTAGACATAAAATGATTGATGAAGAAAGAACAAATCCTCCAGTAAAACAGACAGCATATGTCCATCTCTGTAATGTACATGATAATGCCCTTTTATAAAGTAATGATTCTGAGACAGCTTGCTAGAGAATTGTATTTTTAATAAATGTTTCTTCTGCCTTGTGAGTCCTGTCATGTAATACTAAAATTATCAGCTCTGAAATAATTAACAATATTCACGTTGGTAGTGTTTATAATTAGGGGTCAGTGTTCTCTTCTAAATCCCAATCCTCAGACTACTACTGCTTCTACAGTAATAAAAGATATTCTGAACATTCAGTCTACAAAAAATAGCTTCTTTTTGCAGATTTATATGGAAAAAGAACAGCTTAATGAGAAATAGTACCAATGATTACATAGCATATTGATTTTGTAGTTGCTTTCTCTAGATTCAGTACCCATTTGAAACTGGTGGGTAATGTGGGATATATCTTATGAGCACAACTTACCTATACATTTATTTAGATTCTTATAAGGCAGGGGAGGGTAATCATTTTTGATGGGTGGCCGCTCCTAGATTTTGATAAATAGTTAAGGGTCGCACTTTTCTGTGGTGCGAGTGTGAGATCTGGAATGGAGGATGGGTACAGAAGGGAGCTTGGAATAGGGGACTGGAGTGTAGGAGAGTGTGGGGGATCTGAGAAGGAATTTGAGTGAAGGAGAGGGTTGTGACCTCAGACAGAGGATTGGGTTGCAGGAGAGTATTCTGGCTTGGGAGAAGGGTGTAGGAAAAGGTGCCAGGTCTGGGAGGGAGTTGTGACCTGGGAGAGAGGAGTGCAGGGGTTTTGAGTGATGACCTAAGTAGGAGGGGGTTGTGGTCTGGGGTAGGCTGCTGGGTGGAGAAAAGGTAGGGCAGTTCCAGAGGCAGGCTCTGGCTAGGAAGTATTTACCTAGGCAGCCCCTGGCCAGCAGCCCTACAGTACCCTGAGGCAGGCTCCCTGCCTGCTGTATCCTCAGGCTGCACATAATAGCTGGCTGCTCCTTGTGGCTCTCTGCTTTGAGCACGATGGGTGGTAGGTGGAAGGCTTTGCGCATTGACCCATCCTCGAGCAAAATCTCTCAGCTGCTATTGTGCGGAAACCGAACAGTGGAAATTGAGAGATTTTGCTGGGTGGTGAGGGCAGTATGCAAAGCACAGAACAGACAGCCAAATGGTGCAGCCAGACGCTGAACGTGGTGTGGGGCTGCTCTGTACCTGAGGGTCCTTGTGGGGTGGCTCATGGGCCGTATCTTGCGTGCCCTATTATAAGCCCACAGATAAATAGTGTGTAAGTTATGGAAGAGAGTGAAAATGTGTTGTACATATACAGTACTTCTCATCAAGGCACTTAAATTGTGTGTGACCTTACTGATTATTTCTTATTCTGAGAGAGATTTCTAATTTATTCTGGCTATTTATGATGACGATGTTGAATATGAGAGTATAGTAACTGGATTGCATAGTAATACAATGTTTGTAATAGCCTCTGTTTCTTGTGTTTAGATTGTATTGCCTCCTCACCTGGAAAGAATTAGAGAAAAATTAGCAGAGAACATCCATGAACTCTGGGTTATGAATAAAATTGAACTTGGCTGGCAGTATGGCCCAGTAAGTACTTTTAAAAAATTCCTGTTAATTACTTTCTGTACATAGCAAAACTGTATACTTCTGATTGTACTGTATGGTGACACCACTGTGATTCCGTTGGATTTCACTGATAATTAATATGGGATGTGTTCCAGTAGTTGGAAACCGACAGTATTTATATAGCCAAAAGGCTAAGGTTTTGGTCCAAATCCTGGTATCCATTAAGACTGTGGTGAGTATTAAAGTCAGTCTAATTGATGGTGTGTGGATTCTCAACCCGATGTTGGAATGGTGGAGCTGGCTCTTCATTTTCACCTTTCAATTGGGGAAGAAGAAGGAGACAGAGGAGAGGGGTTCTACTGGAGTACCACGTCTGTCTTGGCTGCCAAAAAATGTTTGGGAGGCATTGTTGTGTCATGCCAAGCAATGAAAAGCAGCCTTAAGGCTCCTCTGGCATCTCAGGGCACGCTGTCATTGTCTCCGCCATCTAGTTGTGCACTACCTTCCCTCCTCCAGAGATGTAGAAATCATGGTTATGGAGTCAATGAAGTAAAAACCAGCATTAACTCTTGAGTGGACTTGTAGGAAACTTACTGCTTTGCCAAGGAAATGGGTCATATAGAACATATGCTCCTCAGTTTGTCCTGCCTCTCATGACCAGCACACACCTGCTAGAGCCCCAGTCTGACTGTTGATGGGGAAAAAAATGCTGTGGGTCCTCAAGGAAGGGGACTTGCCATGAAATCTCCAGCTGTCCCTCAATCCCTTATGTGAGTTGTATGCTTTTTGTACGCATCGTTAAACTAGGGAAATATATAAAGGCTGTGTCTAGAATGGCATGATTTTGCGGAAATATTTTTAACGAAAAAGTTTTTCTGTTACAAGTATTTCCGCAAAAGCGCGTCTAGATTGGCATGGATGCTTTTGCGCAAAATCTTGCCAGTCTAGATGCACCTAAACAGTAAAATGCATAAACACAGAAGGGAAATACAGCTTAGCTGGATCTACTATAAGGTGGATGCATAGCTGGTGGGAAAATCGTCCCCAGCAAGTAGTTATCGGTGGTTAACAGTCAAGCTGGAAGGGCATATTGAGTGGGGTCTCGCAGGAATCAGTTCTGGGTCCTGTTCTGTTAAATATCTTCAGTGATTTATATAATGGCATGGACAATATGCTTTTATAAAATTTGTACATGATACTATGCTGGAAGGGGTTGTAAGTGCTTTGGAGGATAAATAGGATTAGAATTCAAAATGATTTGGACAACCTGGAGAAATGATCTAAAAAAAAGGATGAAATTCAATAAGTACAAATGTCAAGTACAATCAGTTGCACACATACAAAATGGAAAATGACTACTAGGAAGGAGCACTATGAATAGGGAGTGCTGTACGTGTGGATCACAAGCTAAATATGAGTCAAAAGTGTGACATTGTTGCAAAAAAAGAAAAAAACATCACTCTGGGGTGCATTAATAGGAGTACTGTAAGTAAGACATAAATGTAGTTATTCTACTCTGAATAGGTTTCAAGTGGAGTATTGTTTCCAGTTCTGGGTACCGAACTTGGGGAAAGATTTGGACAAATTGAAGAAAGTCCAGAGGAGAGCAACACATTGAATATGTAAAGGATTTTATGTCATCTTCAAAAAAGAAACAAATATGTACAAGCTAGAAACATATTTTGAACATACAATCTTATAATCAATATTTACAGCTTGTAGAGCAGAAGAATCTTGAAGCAAAATAAACATATTGAAAGTCTAGGATGGGGGGGGGGGGGTGGAGAAGCTGTGATCCTTGATGAGTGAAGCAAGAACTCCCATTAGAGACTGTATTAAGTCCTTTTCCCCTGTAAATCCTTATAAACCTTGAGCGAATTATGAAATTGAAAGTTACAGTATACATTGAAAAGGTGTTCTCTATTGCCAACAGCACAGACTGTGTCCAATGATTTTGCGATCCATCTAAGCTGAGAAATATTCCCTATGGCATCTGCTCATGTTAAAAATAATAAATAACCTGTTTTATTCAGTGATAGAAGTGTAGCCGTGTTAGTCTGAAACAAAATGCAGGACAATGTAGCACTTTAAAGACTAACAAGATGGTTTATTAGATGATGAGCTTTCGTGGGCCAGACCCACTTCCTCAGATCAAATAGTGGAAGAAAATAGTCACAACCATATATACCAAAGGATACAATTAAAAAAAATGAACACATATGAAAAGGACAAATCACATTTCAGAACAGGAGGGGGAAGCGGGGGGGGGGGGGAGGAAGGAAGGTAAGTGTCTGTGAATTGATGATATTAGAGGTGGGGTGAGTGGGATGTTTGTGAGTTAATGGTATTAGAGGTGATAACTGGGGAAGCTATCTTGGTAATGGGTAAGATAGCTTGAGTGTTTGTTCATTCCTTTTTGGAGAGTGTCGAATTTTAACATGAATGACAGTTCAGAGGATTCCCTTTCAAGTGCAGATGTAAAATGTCTTTGTAGCAGAATGCAGGTGGTTAAGTCATTGAGAGAGTGTCCTTTCTGGTTAAAATGGCAAGAAACTGTTTTTTCTTTGTGATCTTGTCTGATATCAGTTGTGGGCATTAATCCTTTGGCGAAGTGTCTGAGATGTTTGTCCAATGTACATAGCAGACGGACAATTTCGGCACATGATAGCATAGATTATATTTCTGGATGCGCAGGAATATGTGTTCTTGATCTTATAACTCACTTGGTTAGGTCCAATAATGGTATCGGCAGAATGAATATGTGGACAAAGCTGGCAACGGGGTTTGTTGCAAGGGAAGGTACCAGGGTTGGTATTAGTGTGGTATGTCCTGTGGTGGTTGGTAAGAATCATCTTGAGGTTAGGTGGTTGTCTATAGGAGACTATGGGTCTGTCTCCCAGAGCCTCTTGGAGTATGGTATCCTGTTCCAGTATAGGCTGTAGTTTATTGATAATGTGTTGGACAGGTTTAAGTTGGGGGTTGTAGGTGATGACAAGTGGTGTTCTATTGTTGGTTTTCTTGGGTCTGTCTTGAAGTAGATGGTTTCTAGGTATTCGTCTGGCTCTTTCAATTTGCTTTTTTATTTCTCCGGGTGGGTAGTTGAGGTTTATAAATGCTTGGTAGAGATCCTGAAGCTTCTGGTCTCTGTCAGTGGGATTAGAGCAGATGCGGTTGTATCGAAGGGCTTGGCTATAGACGATGGATTGTGTGGTGTGTTCTGGATGGGAGCTGGAAGCATGTAGGTAACTGTATGAGTCGGTGGGTTTTCTGTAGAGAGTGGTGTCTAATTTTCCATTGTTGAGTTGTACTGTGGTGTCCAGGAAGTGGATCTCTCGTGTAGAATGGTCCAGGCTGAGGTTGATGGTAGGGTGTAGGTTGTTGAAATCTCGGTGGAATATCTCCAGTGTTTCTTGGCCATGCGTCCAGATCATAAAGATGTCATCAATGTACCGTAGGTAGAGAAGGGGTGAAAGGGGATGGGAGGAAATGTTGTTCTAGGTCAGCCATAAAGATTTTAGCATACTGTGGGGCCATGCGTGTGCCCATGGCTGTGCCGCTGATCTGGAGGCATAAGTTGTTCTCAAACTGGAAATAATTGTGGGTGAGAACAAATTTTTTTTATTCAGTTCAGCTTGATAAAGGAGTTGGACAGAAAAATGAAAAGATATCAGTCAGAAACAATGAATAAATATATTAAGAGGGTGTTGTGGAGGATATGAAAAAGCCGTAGTAAGTATGTGCCATGGCAAATGGTGGCCAGATCATTTATTGATAAATAGGACATAGTGAGCTGATACCCATAACTCTCTCTTTCTCTCTCTCTCTCTCTCTCTCTCTCTCTCTCTCTCTCTCTTCATATAGATACCCATAACTTACTATGTGTGTATATATATATATTTATATATATATAAACATATGAGGGTATGTCTACACTACCCCGCTAGTTCGAACTAGCGGGGTAATGTATGCATACCGCACTTGCTAATGAAGCCCGGGATTTGAATTTCCCGGGCTTCATTAGCATAAGCGGGGAGCCGCCATTTTTAAATCCCCGCTGCTTCGAACCCCGTGTAGCGCGGCTACACGGGGCTCGAACTAGGTAGTTCGGACTAGGGTCCTATTCCGAACTACCGGTACTCCTCGTGAAACGAGGTGTACCGGTAGTTCGGAATAGGCACCCTAGTCCGAACTACCTAGTTCGAGCCCCGTGTAGCCGCGCTACACGGGGTTCGAAGCAGCGGGGATTTAAAAATGGCGGCTCCCCGCTTATGCTAATGAAGCCCGGGAAATTCAAATCCCGGGCTTCATTAGCAAGTGCGGTATGCATACATTACCCCGCTAGTTCGAACTAGCGGGGTAGTGTAGACATACCCAGGGAGATTTGAGAGAACAAATTTCTTGTTAGTACATCTGCTAAAGTACACAAAGATGTTTAAAAAATCCTGTAGTATTTGATTCTGTGTTGTCATGATGTTACTGGTTTTTTTCATTAAGAAACAAATTAAATTTCAAGAAAAAACTCCTTGAATTGATGCAACATGCTGGGCCAACACATCTGTTAGAGTTGTTCTTATTTTTTAATAACTACTGCAGATTCAGCATTTTAGAACAGATCAGGCTAAGAGTTGGGAACAGATTGTACACTGTTGGCTATTTACTTCATTGAGGGATATTGTTCATTTCTTAGGATGAACAAACAAACAAAAATCTACTACCATTAAGTGAAAAAATATCCACTTTCGAGAATAAATTAATGTTGCTTTAAATAACAACTAGTGTAATTCTTTGCTTTGCAGCAAAAAGCTCTGACTGATTTAAAATAATTAATGAAGTTATCTTCACAAGAGCACCAGTTGGTAGGTATCATGATCCTTACTTTACAGATTTAAAATAACCTGGAGATGAGCGGCCTGGTCATGATCCCATGGAAGTCAGTGGCAATTGTGCCAGTGGTATCAAGAGACCAGACTATGCCTCTGAGATCAGGCCCCTACATGCTTGTAGCTGTCTAAGTATAGTATCGACTTTATAAATATTCTTAATATTATGAACATCACAGTAATCTCTCCACAGCATTTTCTCATCCCCTTGGGGGAAATAATAAATTAAAAATGTGCATTAAAACAATATGAATGATTTCTTATTGGATACAATATTGTTGGGTATGTCTACACTAGCCCCCTAGTTCGAACTAGGGAGGCTAATGTAGGCATTCAAAGTTGCAAATGAAGCCCAGGATTTAAATATCCCAGGCTTTATTTGCATGTTCCCGTCTGGTCGCCATTTTGAAATTCCACTAGCCTGAAGTAACTGCCCGCGGCTACATGCGGCAGTGAAACAGCATTCAAACTAAGTCCTTAGTTCGAATTAACTGTTACTCCTCCTGGAATGAGATGTCATTATTCCCCTCCATTTGGCTCTGGTGAGGCCACATCTGGAGTATTGTGTCCAGTTCTGGGCCCCCCACTACAAAAGGATGTGGATGTATTGGAGAGGGTTCAGCGGAGGGCTACCAAAATGATTAGGGGGCTGGAGCAAATGACTTATGAGGAGAGGCTGAGGGAGTTGGGTCTGTTTAGTCTGCAGAAGTGAAGCGTGAGAGGGGATTTGATAGCAGCCTTCAACTTCCTAAAGGGAGCTTCCAAAGAGGATGGAGAGAGGCTGTTCTCAGTAGTGACAGATGGTAGAACAAGGAGCAGTGGTCTCAAGCTGTGGTGTGAGGTGTCCAGGTTGTATATTAGGAAAAACTATTTCACTAGGAGGATGATGAAGCACTGGAATGGGTTACCTAGGGAAGTAGTGGAGTCTCCATCCCTAGAGGTGTTTAAGTCTCGGCTTGACAAAGCCCTGGCTGGGTTGATTTAGTTGGGATTCGTCCTGCCTAGAGCAGGAAGCTGGACTTGATGACCTTCTGAGGTTTCTTCCAGCTCTATGGTTCTATGATTCTATGCCTACATTAGCCTCCCTAGTTCGAACTAGGGGGCTAGTGTAGACATACCCAAAAGTGTCATTCTTACTAACAAGCCTTGTTCATAACTGAAGGTATGTCTACACTTGCAGCCTATTTCGGAATAGGGCTGCAAATGTAGGCATTTGGAATTGCAAATCAAGACCGGGATTTAAATATCCCGTGCTTGATTTGCATCTTCCCAGCTGGGAGCCATTTTTGAAATTTACAAGCCCGGAAAAACTGCCTGCGTCTACACACAGCAGTGAAATGGGCGTTCGAAATGAAGCCCTTTTCGAACTACCTGTTAAACCTCATTGCAGGAGGAATGCCTACATTTGCAGCCCTATTCCGAAATAGGCTGCAAGTGTAGACATACCCTGAGGGAAAATCTTTCATTCTCTGCCAAAATACTTGAGCAAACTGTCTTAATTATGTGAGGATTTATTCTGAAATAATACAATGCTCCTACTTCTCAACCTGATGTCAATGCATATCGGTGGCCTAAACTCTGAGTGCTTTTGCCATTTTAAGAGAGTAGCATCTATCAATAAACAAAGGTAATTCAAGTTTCAGTAACAAATGTATGAGTTCCAAAGAAACACACACATCCATTTCCCCCCACATTCTAGCCTGTCTTGAGAAAAAATGTTTGAAGTCTATTTCTTTTTAAAGTACTTTCAGTTCAGCAATTATCATACTTTTCACTTACACAGCACCTTTTATCTAATAATTACAAAGCAAGCTAATTAATCAAGCCTTGAAACACCCTGGTAAGTATTGTATTCTATTTATGGATGGTGTAACTGACACCACAGTGGTTATTACTTTCTCAATTCAGTGACAAACCTGGGAATAGTACCCACATCATCTGCCACCCTGTCCATTGTACTAACTCTGAAGCTCCATTCCCTGATTGATGCTGATGTCAAAATGAAGCTAAGACTAGAAAATTTAATCCTAAAAGGACCATTTTTGCCAAAGCTATGACTGGATGAAATCCAAGGGTTTTGTAAATGACTCCCTTCTTAACTCTACCTACCAATAATGTAAGATTGGCATAAATAATGTACTTTTCTGCGTACTGTCCAATTTCTGTCTGTTGGTATATTGCTAGTCACCTTTTAGTTGTCTTCTGAAACACAGATTGACTGAATTAAGAGAAGGGGAGGTTTAGCCTTAACTGAAATCCTTATTTGAGTGAAACAGTTTTTCAGTGTTATGCACGTCAGTTGGGCCATGCAAGTCTGATACACAAATTTGCACACACTCTACTGAAAATAGGAACCGGCAATTCCTAAATGATATTTTAACTGTCTTTTTATGGTTCAACTTAAAAAACAACAAATATTCTAGTAGCACTTTATAGACTAACAAAACATGTAGATTGTATCATCTGAAGAAGTGGGCTGTGCCCACGAAAGCTCATGATACCATCTACATATTTTGTTAGTCTATAAAGTGCTACCAGACCATTTATCGTTTTTTTAAGTTTATCCTGTACAGACTAACTCAGCTACCCCCTGAAGTTTTTATGGTTCAGTCTGTCAAATTATATTGAGTTCTACGCAATCCTCAAGGTCTTGATTACTTTTGAATAATACATTTAAGTGTCGCTCTGTGTGTACCTTTTGTGAACTAATGAATAATACGTATTATTGCTCATGTTTAAAATGTGTTACATTTTGAATTTATTTTATTTACTGATTGCCAAATTCTGCCAATCTTACCTGAACTGATTCATGTTTTATCTTGTAAAATTGGGGCTGTTTTTGGATAAAAGAAATATTCTGTTTCAGTAAGGCTAACAATCAGCCCTAAATTTTGAGAGTCCTTTTTTGAAACTCACTCCCTTATTGTCTCGTAGGTTAGAGATGACAACAAAAGACAACATCCGTGTTTGGTAGAGTTTTCCAAGTTGCCAGAGCAGGAACGAAATTATAATTTACAAATGTCACTTGAGACACTCAAGTAAGTTTCTACCATCTCTGGTCTTCCTGCAAATCTTTTTCATACAACTAAGCAGCGGTGGCTTCAGAAATGATAATCCAATCTGTGAAGGTTGTAGTGGTAATAAAGAAGTTACCAACTATAGTATGTTGATGTATAATTGATTTGAGACTAGAAAGAGGCATACTAGCTAAAAAGTTGTGGTTTTGAAAGTCCATTCCTCAGTCTCCAGGGAATTTTAAACTCTCCCATGCATTATAAGAAGAATAATCTCCTTGCCTTAGAGCAACTTCATATTAGTACTGACTAGTGCTGCCTGCTTTGATATGTTTGAGGTTATCACACCAATACAAAGACATTCTTATAATGATAAAAGAACAAGGAGATGTTTCTCCTGTATACAAGTGGGAAGTGGGTCTGAAGTGTACCTCAAAGAAGTAGGAAGAAATCTTTATTTTTAACGTTGTTTAGTTCTCATTCATTAAGCACAGTATTGCCTAATAAACAACAGTGATTTCTGGTCATGAAAAGTTGGATAAGTCTTATTTCACCATTCTTTATCTGGACTTTTGCCACTGTCTCCTCTATGCCAATGAGTGCATGCATGTGTGAATTTTACAGAGTCTCCCCAACATGGAATGCTAGAATATTTCAGCTGGCCACTATTACTCATCCTCCATCTGTACTGTGGTGCTGCCATTATGTTAAACAGAGACTCTCTTCACAATTCTCTCCTAAACCTGTGATTAAAACCCTGTGACAAGCATATGTATGAATTTCTTCTATCACTCTTCTCTTAATTTGTTTTTCCTTTTAAACATATAGCTGTTATTTGTAACCTTAATTTAGAAAAGAGATAACACTGCAGAATCAACATGCATTTTAAGGGGTACTTTCCTGGAAATATTTCTTCTTTCCTCTGAGAAAAATATGAGAGTGTAACTCAATGTACAATCATGGGGTATGTCTAGACCAGTGGTCTCCAACCTTTTTACACCCAAGATCACTTTTTAAATCTCAGAACAGGCGAAGATCTACCACCCCGCCCCTTCCTTGGAGCCCCGCCCTCTCTATTCTCCTCCTGTCCATCACTTGCTATCCCCAGCCCTTACTTACACACTCTGATAAACAGTTTATTTTTAAATTATGCAATATATAAAATTAAAATCACGTGTTTATAGTTATGAAATAAATGGTCTGTTTTTTATTCATGCTATTTAAATCTCAAATTAAGCATTTATAATTATATATTTTGTGGGGACAGTGTTCTGCGGCTGGGGGCCAGGGAGAGGGAACAGGTTGCTGGGAGGTCAAAGGACAGGGTTCTGCAGCAGGGGACAGAGTGCCCGTGGGGACAGAGTTTGGGTACTGGAGATCGGACTGGGGACAGAGTTCTGTAGCTGGGGACAGGAATGGGGACAGAGTTCTGTAGCTGGGGACAGGGGAGTGGGCTCTGGGGAGTGGAGAGTGGGAAGTGAGGACAGGGGGCGGGGTGCCAGTGGCAGCAGAGAGACCCCTGCATCTGCCTCCTCCCAGGATTCTCCCCCCCTCAAGGGAAGCCAGCACATGCCTTCTCCGGGCCCGACTCCCCCCCATCCCACCCCACCCCACCCCTATGGCTCAGGGAAACCCCGCGTGTGCCTGTCCTGGGGCCAACCCCCTTCCCCCCCTGCAGTGAGGCCAAACCCACGCGGGATCCTGCTTCAGGGCCAAACCCTGTCTCCCGCGGCGCGGCCAACCCCTTCGGGCGCCTGCCGTAGGGCCAAACCCCCTTCCGAGGCGTGGCCCAGCCTGACCAACCACCTCTCCTCCTCTTCCTCCTCTCCCCTCCCCTCCCGCAGTGTGGCCAACCCCCGTGGGCGCTTGCCCCGGGGCCAACCCCCCACTCCTGCGGTACAGCCCGGTGCGGCCAACCCTCCCTCCTCCCCTCCCGCAGTGCAGCCAACCCCTGTGGGCCCCTTCCCCGGGGCCAAACCCCCCTTCCTGCGGCCCAGCTCAGCCCTGCCAGGCCATCCGCAGCACAGCCAACCCCTGCGGGCACCTGTCCCGGGGCCAAACCACCCCTCCTGTGGCTTGGCCCGGCCAACCCCCCTCCCTCCCCTCCCGTAGCATGGGCAAACCCCCGCGGGTGTCTGCCCCGGGCCAAGCCTCAGGGCCAACCCCCACTCGACTCACCCTTCCAGCGCTGGCGGCACAGGGAAGCCGCCGCACTCCTCCTCCAGGGCCAACGCCCCCTCCCCCAGCACTCAACAGAGTTGTGGGAGGGGAGAAGCCCACACACTTCCAGAATCCCCGGAAATCATGTGGGCTTCAGAAAGGACTTCCGTCCACCCCGCGGGAAGCTGGCACTAATCTAGAGGTAGGTAGTGGGGCTTCTCGGGGGTTGGGGGAAAATGGGGGGTGAGGGTGCCTGAACGCCTCGCGATCGACCAGTCGATTGCGATCGACGGGTTGGTGACCATGGGTCTAGACTACATGCCTCTGCCGACCGAGGCATGTAAATTAGACGTACCGACATAGTCAATGAAGCAGGGATTTAAATAGCCCCCGTTTCATTGAATAAAAATGGCTGGCGCGTTGTGCCAGTTCAGGTGTTTGTCGGCACGAAGCGGCAGTCGAGACAGGGATTGGTCAGCAAGGAAAGCCTTTGCCGACCAATCCTGTAAACCTCATTGCACAAGGCATAAGAGATCGGTAAGCAAAGGCTTTCCTTGCTGACCAATCCCCGTCTTGACTTCCACTTTGTGCTGACAAACAACTGAGCTGGCACAATGTGGCTGCCATTTTTATTCTAATGAAACGGAGGATATTTAAATCCCTGATTCATTGACTATGTCAGTATGTCTAGTTTACATGCCTCAGTCATCAAAGGCATGTAGTCTAGACATATCCATGTAGTGTAAGTGCAATGAACTTTTAGGGGGCTTGAAGCAGCCTCTCTTGGCTAGTTTTTTGGAAATACCTGATACTTGGTTAAAAATAGCTCTTTGGAAACATTTCTAGGAGCACTGACAATAAACTGTTTCTGTCAAGACAGTTTTGACTGTATCCACTTATTAGATGAACTCCATCCAATGTGGGAAAATTGGCCCAACTTTCTGTTCTGCAAGGTGGCAAAATTTCAAGAACAGTTCATGGGAGCTTCAGTCAGCACTATCATTTTGATTTCCAAAATAGTCTCTGTTCAGTTTGTGAAACTACAAAAGATGATGACACGTAAAAACAGCCGTACTGGGTCTGGCCAAAGGTCCGGATATCCCAGTGTACTGTCTTCCAACAGAGACCCATGCCAGGTTCCCCAGGGAATGAACAGAACTCATAAGCATCAAGTGATCCATCCCCTGCCACTCATCCCCGGCTTCTGACAAACAAAGGCTAGGGATATTAGCAGCTGTTGACAGACCTATCCTCCATGAAAGTTTCTAGATCTTTTTGAACCCTGTTATAGTCTTGGACTTCACAACATTCTCTGGCAAGGAGCTTCCAGTTAGCTGTACATTCTTTTGTATTGGGGCAGATTAATTTCTGGTTTTACAGAACTATGACTCAGTTTCTTAAAACATACAAAACAATCCTCTCTCATAACATTCAATGTACTCTAATCATGTTCTGTCAAATACTCATCATGTCTTTTATGGGAGCCTGATGTTTTTACAATCCAAGGCTCTTTGAGGTTTTTAATCTGACCCCAAGACAAACATGTCATTTTATTTATATATTATATTGAATTAGTTGTTGGTTTTCACTGTAATATTTTTACTACACTATAACATATAGAATCTGTGAGTTAAGCAAATGAAGGGCCACTGTAGAGCTGTCACCCTGCCCTGAAGCTTTATACATCTGATTACAGTTTGCAAAAAGCCTTTCTTTTCTAATACTGGACCTTTCTTAAGCATAGAGTTAGATGTGTTGTATCATGGTGACTTTGTCTTGTAGACATTTATCTACTATGGGTTAGAATGAGGGTGTCAGACTCATTTGTTTTCTGCTAGTTAAGAAGAATAGTGCATTAATTCACTCCTATTGTCGTCCCCTGTAGAGATTTGAATCTGTAGGTACTGTTCATGAAGCATGAATAGTCCTTTAACTGAGTCTTAAAATCTGTTAGTAGTCAACTTCAGTGTGAAGAAAAGAGGGAAAGGAAACATATTTAAAAAACAAACAAAAAACCCTTATACTCTGTAATACAACAATGTCATATTATTCACATATTGCAACATAGTGTTCAAAATTTGAAAAAAGCTCTCACAGTTTGAAGAATAGCTCTGAACTTTAATTAATTTTTGTGTTGGTTTGCTGACAGTTTTCTGCCAGCCTTACTAGATCAGAGATACAGAAATCAAAAAAATCTGGAGTCATATTATCTGCCACATCTTTTCATTACATTTCTGTTTGTAAGCTTGATAGTATTATGGTGCACTTGCACAAATATGAAGTAAAAAATAATATACACTATTAAATGTCAAAATTCAAGAATGAGTTGTCACTTAAATTGTATAAATAAAATGTGTACTTAGGTTTCATGTCATAGCACCTAAGCCTCTGAGAGGGCCAACTGATTTCAAAGGGTCTATTTGAATTGTAAATGTAACGATGATTACAGTCTGACTTAAGTGCCCACTTACCCCGCTTTCCGCACTTGTTGTTTTCCTGATTGAGTGCATTTGGTCTGGATGTAAATTAGAGCAGGAAGGCTACTGGTCTAATTTACTCTGCTCATGTAAGTTCTGTTATACCAGGGAGGATTTGGTACAGCAAAATTCAAGTTTCCAGTGCCACCTCTTTGCCATGACACACTTTCCCTTTCTTTTCATTGGTGATGGTTGGGAGAGCTGGCATAAAAGGCCAATAAACAGTTGCTGCAAGCCAGCAGATGATCTCTATATGGGGCATTCTCCAATGAGAATCTGCAGTTGGTGGCTTTAATGAAATGAAGAATTTGGGTCTTAGTGTCTACTTTTCACTTTCTTTCTCTTATTGAGGGTACATGATTAAAGGATTGAGCTTCTTATCTAATATACACATTTATACATGATGAAAAATACTTTATTAGTGACTGACAAGTAAATCTTCAACTATCAAAGAGTTATCTGTGCAATGTCAGAATATTTTTGCATTTGCAAGAGGGAGGCAATGTGGAAGACTGAGCCTCTTGTCTTGGATTAAATGTCTTTTCTCTAAGGGTCAGTGGTAAATAATTCAGTTCATCATCTAGTTTTGTATTGTGCATCAATCAACTGAAAATAGTATAAATTAGTTCTATTTCTAAGCATAGCTTTCCTTTTTTATAATTGTTTTTAGAGAGAAATGTAGTAAGAATTTGTGACTGTGAGAGTTTTAAAAGTAGATTAACAAACTTAATTCCTTATTTAAAATAATCATTACAAAGTTTGGGTTTATAATAGATAATACCATTCATTTTACATACAGCAGAAAAATAACATTTAAGAATCATTTGAAGCATACATTTCATCCTCAAGGAGAAATAAATAGGGATTGCATAAAATCTGAGCAGCAGTATACACCAGAAAGTAAAATCAAGAATGTTATAACAAGCATCAGCTCCATCCCAGCCACTTTGAATGATAGGAAAATTGGAATCTTAAATCCAAATTCTATCTCTCTTGGGTCTCTCTTTTAATCAACCCTAACCAAATTTGGTTGATGAAAGCACCTTCCTATTTGAAGTAAGTTCTGATCTGTATTGAAACTTGAGAACTCGTACACCATCTATACTTTTAACAGAATTAAAAACATATCCAGCCACCTCACTAATGCACTAATTTGTAACTCTGACACAGGAAAAAGTAGGCTCTGGCACTCATCTGATATCTAAAATATTGTCCAGCACAGATAGGCCCACTGGTTGACAATTAAAATGTCTGAAATCTTCCTAAAAGAATCACATTTTAAAGAAGACATATGACATTTTCTGATATTGACTGGGAGAAGAGATTTGTGTGTGTGTGTGTGTGTGTGTGTGTCTGGGAGAAGTGATTTGTGTGTGTGTGTGTGTGTGTGTGTATTAAGCCAAAATGTAAGTAGCACTTAAAGAAAGAGAAAGGGAAAAATAGAGTATCAGTGAGATGTTTGGATTGACTGGAGTCTGAGATCACAGCAGCGGTAGTGTGCTCTGTCTTAAAGGAGAAAGGAACACTTTGTTCATTCTTCCATCAATTTCTTTGGCCTGCCAAAGGAGCAATATTGATAAAACCTGCAGGAAATCACTTATAATCCTCCTTTTTGGAGTGAAGCCTATGTCTCATGAATTCTTGGAGGAAAATAAGAGTTGCTAATTGTCTGAAAAAGCAGAAAAAATAAAAAGAATAAGTTTATAATCATGATTTTTAGATTGTATATTAAAAAAATTCAGAAGGCAATGCTAATCCATTCAGAGTCATTATACAGATGTGTGTATTATATGTATTTAATTCAAAGAGCGTACTTAGTATCTGCTCTGCTTACTTGAGGATACTTCTCTGGAACACGTATGGACACAGAAATGTACTTGACCAATATAATTTATTTTAGTCTTAATACACTTTTTTTTTCACTCAACTATCTTAGTTTGAGATATTTGACATTTTTACCCCATTACTCTATTCTAATCACAAGTCTGATCTAACATATTAAATAATCTAGTTAGTGTCCTTGTACTTTTTTCCAGTAGGACAAAAAAGTGTATGGCAAATACCTCAAAAGAAGTGTGGTAAGAATTTTTACATCATGAAGGAATGTTATGATGTAGTTCCTATAGGTCTAATTTGACATAAGGGTCCTGTTGTGTCTATCTGATAACAGAAACCAATATATAAAATTGACAGGTTATCTCTGATTTTGCCTTTCAGAACCCTGTTGGCTTTAGGTTGTCATGTTGGAATTGCTGATGAATATGCTGAAGAAAAAGTGAAAAAACTGAAACTTCCTAAGAAGTAAGTCAAAATTCAGACATATCCATTTTAGTTTAGTTTGGTTTTTGTTTTGGTTTTTAGAGTTTTTGTTTTTTGTTTATTATGAAGAGTTGAGGAGACTGAGTTCTAATAAGTGTACAGGTGAGTGAGAGAAGGTGGGTGGGAAGAGGGAAAAGAGAAAACACGAGGTTGTAGCCACAGGAGTCAGCATGTACCTAGTAATATTCTGACTGTAATCTTCAGCTTTTTGAGTTGGAAATATATTACAATCCTTCAGGGGGTAGCTGAGTTAGTCTGTTACAGAAAAAAACAACAAATGGTCTGGTAGCACTTTATAGACTAACAAATGAAGAAGTGGGCTGTGCCCACGAAAGCTCGTGATACCATCTACATGTTTTGTTAGTCTATAAAGTGAGACCATTTGTTGTTTTTATTACAATCCTTCTTCATCTACTTTGAATTTGTATTTGGTGTCCAAAAAGTAAGTGAATAAAACATGGACCCAAACATATAATTCATCTGCGTATATGTCATGCATGTTTATGTTACCAGTTATCTTCCCATGACTTTCTTGGGTCTTGTGCTTCTATCTCATTAGATGTTTTTCCAAATTCCCTCAGATACATACATAAATATATCTATAATTTTTGTGACCAACTAAGATCTGGTGTTTAGACAAACAGTAAATATTGTAATGAATAGAGAAGCTGTTTGCAGTTGATCAGTGGTTCCTGGTCTTCTTTATAGATGGAGCACATATTGTAGTCATTCTGAGTGGGACTTATGAAAAGCACCTAAGGAGTTAGGAGCACAAGAAGAGAAATGCATAATTGGTGGGGTTCACTGATAGCGTATGAGGAGAAAAAAATTGCCAATTAAATATGATTAGACATAGATGTAATATTGATTATTCTGAATGTGTGAAAATCTGTACAAAGCTGAGACTTGAACCACATTGGAAAAATCATGCTACCATAGCTTGGAATGGTTGATTTAAGATAACCTAACCGGATATGAAGATTCATTCACCTGTTGTGGATGTTTTTAAAGGTTTTATGATTACTGCAGTACCATAATTTTAAGATGAAGGCACCATACCACAAAAACACTAGTTGAAGCCAACAGGTGTCAGAACATGGTGACTTTTTGGTTGTGGTCTTTTTGTTTTGGAACTCTGACATTTCTATTATATTCCTTTTAATTGTGTTTCTGGAGTATAGAACATAGATGTGTATAACATGATCCAATTCTTACTACCTCAAATATTAACTCGGAACAAGGAGAATCCCTCTATGAAGACAACACTGAACCCACTCCAAATAGTCACTTGCAGTTTGGATTCAATTTATTACTGGGAAAAAGTGGCCACTCTAATGGAAAGCTCGTGGTCTATCACAGGAAATATTACATATGCTGTGCTCGGTGATGCTGACAAAACTTGGTAACACTTGTGAATTCAGTATACCTAGGCTTTTGCTAAACCTGTAGGCTACGTCTAGACTGCTCCCTCTTGCACAAGAGAATATGCAAATGAGGAAAAATAGTGACTGAGCCTCCATTTTTGCACATGAGGCTTTTGTGCAAAACCCCCCTCTTGCTCAAGAGCAGTTCTGCCACTTTTTTTCAGGAAGAATGGCTCTTGCACAAGAGGGAGGTTTTGTGCAAAAAGGATCAGTGTAGATTATTCCTTTTTGCACAAAAGCCCCTTGCACAAAATGGTGGCTCATTAAGTATGCAAATGAGGCATGGTGATAGTCACTGCTTTGCCTCATTTGCATATTCTTTTGCACAAAATGGGGCAGTCTAGATGTAGCCATACTGTTTTCCAGATGTAAGCTCCTTTCATCCAGTGAAGAAATAATGTTTTCTCTGTAACTTTAGTGACCTGCGATATTTCACTGTTAATTTTGTTTGCTAGTTTTTGTGAATCAAGTTTATGTGGAAGCAGGATTAGTGCATTTCTTCAGTAACCATAATGTGATTTAATAAAATTTTCTTCTATGTAGTGGAATACTAGCATTTCTTAGACCCTGCTTGGTTGGCTCAATCATCTAACAATGGTGTGGTCATACACAGTGGAATGGGAAAGCCAGTTTGATTGTATTTTTCTATATACAATGATTGTGTAAAAGATTGCATGACAGAAGTTTGCAGAATTTTCTTTCATCTGTATCATAACTTTCACATTCAACCTAAGTTATTACCAGCCATTCATTCTACAGTATTTGAGGGCTTTGACCTTACTGATCCAAAACTTCCTTTGATTTCAGGGAGAGGTCTGCTTAAGAATTTGTCTAGTCATGTAAATTAATGTGGAATAAAGTTAGGTGTGAATTTAAAATGGATTAACAATTTCTGATTCACTCTGTGAAGGCACCCTTATTCCATAAATGGGCCTTAGTCAAAATTGGTTTAATCAAGAAAGTGGAATCAGGGATTAAAATATCCACATGCGCAATTAATCATGAATAGCAGTTCTGAAATGACTCCTCATATAGAGAAATCCTGAGATATGCAAAATTATATTCAAAGAAATGACAAGGGATTCAGAAGTTGGATCATTTGTGCCAAATCCTGCGTACCATATAGTAGTCTCACTGAAGTTGCTTGCATGAGTGTGAGGTGAAGAGACCTGGCCTGTGGAGTCATTTAGGACCTCTTTAATATAACTTTTCTAATATTACTTCATCTTCATATACACATGTTCTTCAAAAGAAGGATTTCCTGTACAGTATAATGTATGCATCCTAAATATTCATCTCCTCATTTGGACACAATTCTTGTATTTTTTTCCAAATTACTTCTCTTTCTGTGTGACTAATATATAAACATTTTGATTAAAGTATTCTTAAAATGAGTTAGAGAAAATAAATCTTCACATTCTGAGGATATAAGATTTATATTTAATCTTTGCATTTTAGCTAAAGATGTCACTTCACTGATGAACTGAGTCTCCTCTCCAGACCATATAATGCATATTACATAGTATTTTTCTTCCTAAAAGGATCCATGTTCCCAACTTTTAAAAATGATCCATTTGACATTTTGACTGAAATCTTTTTGTCCCCAGTCTTGTAGTTGCCAAAATGTCCCTACTGTCTATTGAATTAACTGAGAGTTGACAATACACAGACCTTTTAGGACTGATCTCTAAATTGGGAACAGTCAGACTTGCTTGTTACTCCTCAGGGAACTTTCACATACTTATAGATTGCTCTGTGTGCTTGCAAGCTTGAAAATGTAATTTCAAAATTTAGAGCCTGGATACTGCCCTTGACTTCAGTGGAAGCTATCTATTACAGGTTTTCTGGTATGTATTTTGCATGTTGATTAAGGAAATAACTGAGTTCTCCATCGTACAAATACAAACCAGCTGGTTGATTGTATCTTATATGTAAATCAAAGGTAGCTCAAAATAAAAATGGATTTTTTATCATACTGGGTCAAACTCTTCCCTCAGGCATGCATTTAAAATTTCTGTTGAGATCACTTTGGGAAATTGTTTTCATTTATACCTCGGCAAGCCCATTAGCTCAGTAATAAGTGATATTAACAGAAGAAATAGTTTTATTGTGACATATTCATATGTCTGAACATAGTTTGACCCATTTTTAATGATTGTTTTGTTTTCTACTCATTTGTACCTCAAAAATCTTCTGGTTTTGTTTTTTCTACCTTACTTCATGACTAGACTCATTCAATAGATCAGTGGTACAGTATTATTAATGTTAACATGACCTCTGTAAGTGTTATGGCTACTGAGATGTAATACAGGTTGAACCTTTCTAGTCTGGCACCCTCGGGACCTGAGAATTTGCCAGACCATGATCAGTCAATATTGTCTAACAGCATTACTAACACTTCCACTGCTTACGAGGCTCTTAGAAAACATTTAGGGGTAAATTAATGCTAAATAACTGCACAGAACACCAAGAGCCAGGATTGGTGACCATAAACAAACTTTTGGGGACCGTGGGAAACTTGGCTACACCCATGATAACTGGACATCCAGCTAACTAACATCGTGCCAGAGTAGAGAAGTTTAACCTATGTTAGTGTAACATTTTGTTCTTTTGACTACTAATGACAAAATATCAAGATACTGCTGTGAGGCTCAAAGAAAATTAAACTCAAGTGGCCATATATAATTCTTTCCCACATACTTTTACCTCATAATTATTCTGGACAGGAGGGTGATGGTGGTGTTTCATATTATGATCAATTTAAGTTGGTTAGGTTCTCAGTGTATGTTCTGATAGGTTCTAATCTATGCCTGAAGGTAGGTGGATGCTCACAAAATAGCCAAAAGGCAAGAATGGCGAACTGAAGTCAAAGGAAAATTGTAATAATTTGATATGCTATAGTGATTTTCTATTAGATGCTGGAGCTCTCTCAACAGTTTGTGTAACAAATGTTATTGTAACTTGTTTATTTTGGGGGTATTTTTCCCATCTTATCATCTTTCAGGGTCAAATGTGCCTTCATTTGTGGCCATGCGACTACAAATATGAATGATTATTTTGTTGAAAGTTAATACTTTTTCACTTGGTAGTTACCTATTTCCTATTTTATTTTCTCAATAATTCCAAAGTCACTGCATGTTGTTAAAGTATCTCACTGTATGTTTCTAAGATTTTTAGACTGAGTTAGGGATATGGGTGATCATCATCAATGTTCCCATTCCTCACACATAGCTTTGTAGCCTCAAAGGTAATACAAATAGGAAGAAGATTCGGGGGTAGCCAAGTTAGTCTGTATAATATAAACTTAAAAAAACCAACAAATAGTCTGGTGGCACTTTAAACACTAATAAAACATGTAGATGGTGTCATGAGCTTTCATGGGAATAGCCCACTTCTTCAGATGACCAGAGTGTTGGATATCCAGGACCAAAATAAGTAGGGGAGAAGGGGTGGGGGTGGAAGAAGGAAAAGATGGGAGGGAAGGGGCAAGAAGAGGCAGTGGGTAAAAAATATCAAGGGGAAAGCCGAACTGGAATGTAATAGGAAAAACAAATAGTCAAAAGAGGCAGATAAGAACCATTAATTAACAAACAACAAATGGTCAGGTAGCACTTAAAGACTGACAAAACATGTAGATGGTACCATGAGATTCTACACTGGAATAATTGTCTTATTGCCAAAGCACAAGACTTGCGAGGCAAGAGGGATGAGTTCTGTTGCTGGTTGTCACAGAAATCCTGCATGCATCTGAGGAAGTTGTTTATAACCTTTTTCATAGAAGTACTGAGCACCAAGAAGCTCCTATTGACTTCATTTGAGATAAGTGTGGTCAAGCCATTCTGTAAAACAGCTACTTAACTCTCTGTGCTTTAATATTCCCCTTTGTAAAACTGCCTAAATATGAATCACTTAGCTCTCAGTGGTGTTTGCGAGCTTACATTAATGGTTAGAAAACAGTTTTGAGTCCCTTGAATGGAAGATGCTGCATGAATCAAAGGTATAATTAAATAATGTATTGTACTGCTAGTGGGTATTGATGCTTCTTCCCCTCTGCCCTGTCCCCTGTTTGCTGCTTTTCACCTGACCCCTCCTACATAGCTAGGCTCCTTCTGGTCTAAGGCTGGGCTGGGAGTTGCAGTGCCTAACTTGGAGTCTGCCTGACCAGAAGAGACGAGTTGATGATTCATTGCCTCTCTCCCACTTGTGATAACTGGACTTGTGGTGTCCAGTTGATACATCTGACTGGGTACTGTACAGGTCCTCTTGTGACCTGTCTTTCTAGTTGAAAACTGGGTACCCAGCAACCCTAAGTGGGATAGTTAAAATAGTTAGAAGTCCCATTGGAAAATGTTGGGCCACAGAAAAGGCCTGAATAAAGAACAAACTAAGGGAATATCAGAGGGATTTCCCTGAGAAATAGTGTAGTTACAGGGATTGGGCTAATGATTGATAGAGAGGTGCATGTGTGTCAAATGTGGAGGCAAGCGGAAAGGAAGAAAAAGCAGAGTGGGAGTGGCTCTGTGAACTAACTAACCGAGAGGACTTATTTTGAGCAGAATACTCACTGGAAAGGCAGGCTTGGAAACGGTGAGCGAGGAAACTGCCTCTGGTTTGTTCTTGTTGGGTTCAGGAAGACAGGACTTTATGTAAATTCTTTGTAAATAACAGGATTACACCAAAGAAATATCTGACCTATCATAAATTATTCTTCCTAATAGAAAGATCCCCCCAAGACTCCATATATTGCCTAACTACTTGTGAGGAAGGACAATATCACTCTTTTATGCGATCAGCACAATTCTTATGACACACAAGTGTATGCATATCAGAAGGCAGATTTTACTCATTAATATGGTAGATCCATACTATCATTTACACCCCCATTAAAATCAATTTGAGGGCCAGAATTTGAATCCCATATTTTCTGATTTTCCCGCTCTGATGTTATTATTGGAGGGCAGCATCAGTAATGACATACCAATGCAGTCTCATGTTTCAGGAGTAAGTAGATAATTTATGCTCCTGAAACATTGTCTTCTATTCTTTCATACAGAGCTAGTCTAACCACAAGACTTAAAAAAAACTGTTTAATAGGTTTTGTAAATATCTGTGCAATTATTTTTATTTTAAAAGGGTAGCGTATCTATTTTCTGAGTAGTTACAGAAAACGGCAAAATAGATGATCAACCACCTCTTTTTTTTTCTTGTTGAAATAAAATTAAGTCATTTGTCTTTGGTATTCTGTGGTGAATGTTGTGTGCATTGTCAAATGTGTTGGGGAGCCTCCACAAAGCATTGCTTGGTGAATCTGTTATCCCAAATGCCTGCTTATTAATCAAGTCCAATCTGGTAGACAGTAGTCACAGGAGGTGCAGAAGAGTTCCCTTCTTTGGAGATGCTGGGAAGCAGAAGATGTCCTGACATTGGTGTTTAGGAAGAGGGCAGAAAATACACATCAACATGTGGTGATTCAATGACATGAATATTATTCATGCTGACATTTTGTTAAACAGTGATGAATATTAATACAGACTTATTTTGAATGTTCATTTTTAGCGCAACATGTGTTCTTTAAATATTGCTCACTGAGAATAATCGTCATCAGTTTTCCTAAAATGTGGGTAAACCTATAAAATATATAAATCATGTACACTATTAAATAGCCTCCGTATTTAATAATCTCAGATATTGTACATTTTCCATAGCCATTCTGTCATCAGTGAGACTTTATTGTTGAAACACGAGTGAAAGGTGCCTTGTCCTCTACATGACAAAAGACAAGGACAAATTAAAAGGAAAGACAACAGGAAATATATTCTTTATAAACCTCACTCCCTTGTCAGCTTCTAAAGACATGCTCATGCCACAACACATTCTTAATATTTCTCTGTGCAGTCAACTGAGATTTTCCCATTTGTTCTGAGTGCTTGAATAGCAGATTTAGAAATGGAGTTTATAGCTAACATCCATTGAAGTTGGACATAAACTGCTTATGTTTGCCTTATATCATTTGCACTATAATGACTTTCCAGCTCCATTAAACTTGATTCATGCTAAAGCTCCCAGTTACCACTAAAAGAGAGGAAAATTGTGTCGTTAGCTATACGTATTTTTTACTGATATGCATAATATTTTTCCTCATAATCGACAATCAACTTTTTTTGGTGAGAAAATGACTTGAATACTATTTATTTTTATATGACTAAAGGCAGGTTAAATGCACAGAAATTAAATGGACTTGAATACTATTTATTTTTATGTGACTAAAGGCAGGTTAAATACTCAGAAAATAAATTAACAATATGCTGCCAGTATATTGCACTTACAATGTTTGTATTTACATCTTTACATATTTTAGATCAGAAAATAAGTATAAAACATACAAATACAACCGAATAAAACAAAAAACTCTTGAAATTTAACTTGTACGTAGTTAACTACCATTGCATTAATCTTTAAGAGAACATCTTATTCTTCTAAAGATTTTATAAAAAACTGAATCTAGGTAGGTATTTTCTAGCTACTTAATGGTTGCTTTTCATGCTGCATGAATATCATAGTTCACTGGCAGTCCATGAAGTAGACTGTGAGGTCATGAATACCTCTGAGCCAAAAGTAGCAGAGGTGTCTCTTTCCCTATCTTGTCTGTTCTTTTAATTTGTTTAATAATTTCTGTCTCCACATTCCTCTGTGAATAGGATAAGAAGCAATGGACTTTAACTGCAGCAAGAGAAGTTTAGGTTGAACATTAGGAAAAACTTTATCAGAGTAATTAAGCCTAGGGAAGTTGTAAGCTGCATTGAGATTTTTAAGGGCAGGATAGACAGAAACTTATCAAGGATGGTTTAGATAATATTTAGTCCTGCCATGAATGCAGGTGACTGGATTAGATTACTTTTCAAGGTCCCTTCTGGTCTAGTGTTTTTACGATTTTCACTTTTTCTGTTCTGCTTCCTTTTGTTTCTCTCCATCCTTCTCTCTACCTTTTCCTCCCTACATTAAATATGTTATTTTTGTATAGTTATTCACACTTGCAGTACAACCAATTCTTGGTATTTCAATACTTTTATCCAGGGATGATATATCTGCCAATGGACCATTTAAATAAGGTCACACTTGAGTCTTCCTCTGTGAATGTGTAGAAACAACATTTGAAGAACTACAAATAGTAAATTAACTTTGTTCAAGTTGGCCTCCTTGGGCTATGTCTACACTGCAATAAAAGACAACATCTGTGACTGACCGGGGTTAGCTGAGGTGGGATTGTGGGGCTTGGTCTGCAGAGCTAAAAATTGTGGTATAGATATGAAGGCGCTCTGGCTGGAGCCCAGGTTGGGAAATCCCACAAGGTGGGTGGGTCTCAGAAGCTAGGTTCCCTCTGGAGCCCAAACATTGCCACTGCAGTTTTGGCTCCGCATCACTAGCCTGATGAGCCCAAGTAATTTACTTGGACTCTGAGATTCAATGCCATTTTTTTATTGCCGTGTAGATGGCATGTACCCTTCATGTGTGAATGTACAAAGAAAGGACTCCTAAAGAACTAAAGTTACTGTAAAATTGTTGAAACAAAAAACAGGACTATGTAGCACTTTAAAGACTAACAAAATGGTTTATTAGGTGATGAGCTTTCGTGGGCCAGACCCACTTCCTCAGATCAAATAGTGGAAGAAAATTGTCTCAACCATATATACCAAAGGATACAATTTTAAAAAAAATGAACACATATGAAAATTGTTGTACTTAAAGAACTGAATGGGATCTTTTTCAGAGGGATAAGGCAAAATGCCACATTTATTGGTAATATATATATATATGTCAATCAGCACTGTATCATGCATATGATATACTACACTCATGAACTCATACACACACACTTCGTCTTGTTGTTACCAACTTGTTGCTTCCCTTAACTTCATTGGCCAGGTGAAATAGATGGGAGAGGAGTGGAGCCAGGCTTCTGCAGATCCAGATCAATACCCCAATGTTGACAAGATCAGACCCAGGGTTCCCTGCCCTGCAAGACACTCTACATTAATAGTAGCTTTCCTCTCATGCAAATCTATGCACTCTAGCTGTGTCAGTCATCTGTAGTGCCGCCTTCTGAATATTGTCCTCAATGCTGCCACATTCATCTTCTTCAAAGAGGGTTTTTAAATTTGCTTCAAAAGAAGGTGCTTGCTTCTGACTCCCCAGGTCATCAGTATGTCTGATCTTTTCACAGGGAGCCCACTTTACAGGTTTTAGTGTCCTTGGGCTTGACTACTGTTCTTCCCCTTTTCAACTGTTATAGCTGTTCATTCTCGGAGGCACTTGTGTTCCAGGCCTCATTCATTCAGCAGTGCCACATTCAGGTCAAAGGGGAGAGATCTAGTCTACTCCTAGTAAGAATAATTAAGGTAAAGAAAATGTCTTAAGGATTATAATATTATACCAAGACTTATACAAAGTTTCTGTATTATAAAAAAACTTAACACAAAATTTCTACAATATGAAAAGACAATACGAATTATGAAAGGACTTAATACAAAGTTTCTACAATATAAAGCATTATAAGAAGATTATATTATAAGGCTAATACAAAGTTTCTGTAAGACATGAAAAGACTTGATACAAAGTTAAAAGACTTATACAATTTCTATATATAAAAAGACTAATACAACGTCTTATCTACAAAATGAGTGTGCTTTCTACTATTGTAAAGGAATCTGAGATCTATGGATAAAATTTCAACACACATGCTCACATAGACATGTATGAATATGTGTGCAAACCTGTATATTGGGGTGGGTTACCTCTGGCCTGCGGGATTTCATCCAGCACTTGCAGGAAGGAGGGGTGTCCAGCGGCTGTGAAACACCTAAGGGGAATCCCGAGGGCTGCTTTAAAAACTTCCTGCAGCCTCCCCTGCAGTATGTCTTGATACTTCAGGTTCCTTTCCTGCATGTGGGAGAGGTGCGTGCAGGAGATCTGGCGGGAGGGAGAAGCTCCAAATGGTGGCGCCCTGTGGCATTTCAGGAGGTGGCAGTGGAAAAGAGGCTGCAGCTGCTTTCCAGCCTCTGCCAATTGCAGAGGCTGCCAGCAAAACTCCTTTTGCTGGTCAGGAAGTGTGCAGGACCAGAGTGAAGAGGAGAGGATGTGGGTAGGACCAGAGTGGGAGGGAAGGGAAGCTCCTGAATTCCATTCCTGCGTGGGGCATCTTTTGAGAGGAAAGGAAGGCTGCAGCAGGCCAGCTTCTCTTCCCCATTCCTCTTGCCTGAATAGGCTGGCTGCAGCAGGAAACAGCGTGTGGCAGATTGGAGCCATATGCTGCCAGCAATGCCTCCTTAACAGTTAACTGTTAAGGAGGCATGTGGGACCTGAGGGAAGGGGAATCCTGTTTCAGAGAGCCAATTCAGCCATCACATTAAAATTCTGAATGAAAAAAAACCAAAAGAACATCATACCAAAACAATTTTTGTGTGCGCGTGTGAATGTGTGGTATGGGTTTTTTTTTGTTTGTTTTTGGCTTTTTTGAGTCTCACTTTTGTGTGGCTCCTGACTGATATCTCTGTGGCTTAGTGGACCTTAACCCAAAAAAAGTTTCCCCACTGCTGATGAAAATAATATTCTGTATAAGGCCCCAATTCTACAAAATATTTCCTGTGGATACATGGGTCTACCAGCAATGCAGCAGCTGAATGTAAATAACCGTCTGAAACAGTTATTCGTTATCCATTATCTTACCAATAATGTCTGAAAGGTTTGAAATAGATACATCATAGAATCAGAGGACTGGAGGGTCTTCTAGTCTCAGGGATGGCTTTACCATGAGGCGAACTGAGGTGGCCGCCTTAGGTGCCAGACTGTGGCAGGGGTGCCACTAGGACCCAGTGAATTGAGACCTTTCAAAGTTTTGGCCCAAGCGAGAGGACATGGGGGCATCATTTGAGCTCCCCAGCTCAGGTGCCAAAATGTTGTGGGCCAGCCCTGTCTAGTCTAGTGCCCTGAATCAAATTTACTTTTAAAAAATTAGTATATTTATCAGAGATTTTGGACATGCTCCTGATTTTCACTTTTTTTTTTGTTAACACAGATACAAGAACCACAATTTCTCTGCATTTCAGAAGTCAGTTACTTAGAGTGACTTGATTTTTTTATTTCTAGTATAAAATTTTCCATGTTAATGTTGTATAATCTGATTGGGAATTCCCCCCCAAACAGGAATTTTAAAATGCTCTGTAGCATCTCTTCTCAAGCTGAGAAGCTGATCTGTGTGTAGAACAATTAAATGTGAGTCTACAAATTGATCTCATGAATACAAATTGATTGACAGAAGCCAGTGATTTAGATATGATTGCTACAGTTGCCAGACAAAGATAATTAACTAAATAATTCCATTTTGGTAACTGTGGAGAATGAGCTGCTGCTAGGTTATTAAAAGAGTATATTTATAGTTGGACAGAAAACTGATTAGGACATTTTGCATTTTTTTTTTACTATCATCATGATACTATTTATGTCTTCTATAAACTTGTTCAGAATGTGTGATGTCTTCATTACAAGCCTCTGTTTTCAAAGGGTTCTGTAATTGATATTCCAGCATCAAACAGGAGCTCAGAGGAAAGAAGTCTGAAAAAATAAGACTTCAGACAGCAAAAGTAAAGGAGGCTCAAAAATGGAAGGTGGAGGGGAAAATAGATTAGTGTTAATGCAACATTAAAGTAGTAAAGTTGCAAAATTTAAGACATTTGAGTTCCAAGCTATTGCTTTACATCATTTTACAAGCACAGTTTATAAAAGTAGCTACAGATTGTGGTCAGTAAATTGAACAAGAAGCTGTTTTTTTTTTTAAATAACTGTTAATATCTTGGCTTAGGAGTCTCTTTGTAAAATTGTGGGCTTCTTTCCTTTATAATACTCAATTGTTTACTTAAGTGAATTATGAAGTAGGTATCTCAGAAGGATATGGTGAGATTTAATTAATATTTTCAGAGCACTTTAGGATAAAAAAAGGTACATTCATATTGTGTTCTCGCTTTCTAGACAAGGGAAATACAAGAAAATACCAATATTAGGCAAGCTGTCTGAATTCAATATTTTAATTATTTTATCCTGTCAGTTGACAGATCTTTAATGTAATTTCTGTGAAAGCAGAAATGTTTTTTCTAACAGAAAAACATACCTTTGTGATCAAAATGGTGCATGTTTTATCTGCATTCATAGCAAAAACAAATCAACAACAAAAAGCAAAGAATCAAAAAACAAAAAACCAACACACCACCAATGCCCCCTCCCCCCTTATCTCTTCATCAGTCCTTTTTTTCCTCTGTTTAACTGGCTGTTCAGTTTAACAGACTCCCTATGAAAGAAGGTCTTAACAAAATGATACTCTGATCTAGTTCTGCTGTGCTGCATCTTATTGAATGGGTTACCTCCTACTGGTGGAATGACCTGCAGGTAGCCATATTGTGGAGAACGAGTGACTGCTGATACATTCATAGCCAGTTCACCAATGAGAATATTAACATGAAATAAAAATGTAGAATGAAGACTCAGACATTTCAGCCCTTTTATATCTTTTGGCAGGTCTAAAGAGCTATGAGTTAAATGGCAGGATTTTTTTTAAAAAAGCAGTAACCTTGGGTAAGTGACTGTCCTCTAGCCATCAGCATAGCTGTATTCCAATTTAATATAGCCTGATTTATTTTAAAAAGGTGATTCACTTCTTTTTGAAGTCAACAGTTCCAAAATAACTGAGAGAGACTTTCCTAGTATTATTACAATGTTTTGCATGATGCTTTATTAAGGCTTTGAAGCATTTTTTTGACATTGAGGACACGGTAAAAACTTTGTGGAATAATTGCCATTGAAAAACAAAATATTGTGCTGTATCAGCAGACGTGAACTGAAGATTAAAACAAATTTGTGGTGGTGTTTTCTTTAGCCTTTTGAAGGTCTGATGACTATATAATTTAAATTATATACATGCTCTATTGCCTCTTCTACTTAGCTATCAAAAATTACATTTAAAGGTTTTTAAGGAAGATAAAATGAGTGAATATAACTCATTTTGTGATAATTTACAGGAGAGGCCAACCATGCAGTTCTCACCATAGCGGGTAGTAGCTGTTTCTGGTCCAAACACGGTAAAGACACAGGACTAAGAGTGATAAGCTCTGGATTCTATTACCAAATCTACCATAAACTTCTTTTTTGATACTGATCCAGTAGTGGGGACAAATAATTTCTTCTGCCTTTATTCTTTTACCACAAATACACATTATTTTTTCCCCTCAGACTAGCAATTGGTCTTCATTGTTTAATAGATTAATTATTTATTTTTTTATTCGTGATTTTTTTCATCACTAGTGTTTTGTTTACGTAAGGTAGATACTTCAGTCCAGTGAAATACAGAGTGTCTTCAACAGTTTGTGATTTCACTGACCATTGCTACGAAGAGCTCATCAGCTAATAAAATCAATAGTATTTTTACTGCTTCTCAAGCCTTATATCCAGATTGACCAGGGTCAAGTAAATATCAAGAAACTTTTCGTTTTGTATGTCATAGTACTTCAATGATTTTCTCTAAAAATAACACTGGTCTACAATTTTTTTAGAAGTCGTCTGCTTCAGAGATAAAATGTGCTATTTATTATGTATTTTGATGTGCTGAATTCAAATATGACAATTAAAACAACTGATTGGCTACTGTTTCCAAGATATTTAAGTTTTTACATTTTACGTCTTTGTATATTGTGTAGATAGTAGAGTTTTAATCATAAATTGTAAACCTAGGTCTTTTCATGTGTTTATGGTTGCTTAACATGATAATATTTCACCTGGCCTGTTTATGTAACACTTTAAAAATCAACAAAAGGGTTATATAAATAAAATTTATTATGAAACAAAATGCAAAAAATTATTATATACATAGTTTAGTCCTATTAAGTGTCTACTCGGCGCTTCTTGGCTTGTCTCTTGTATTTATTAAATGGAGCATCTCTTGTCACTGTCCAGCAATAGTCTGCAAGCATTGATGGACTCCATTTGCCCCGATAGCGTTTCTCCATTGTTGCAATGTCCTGGTAAAATCGCTTACCGTGCTCGTCGCTCACTGCTCTGCAGTTCGGTAGAAAAAAATCTAGATGAGAGTGCAAAAAATGTATCTTTAGTGACATGTTGCAACCAAGGCTTTTGTATGCCTTGAGGAGGTTTTCCACCAACAACCTGTAGCTGTCTGCCTTGTTGTTTCTGAGAAAATTTATTGCCGCTAACTGGAAGGCTTTCCATGCCGTCTTTTCCTTGCCACGCAGTGCATGGTCAAATGCATCATTTCGAAGAAGTTCACGAATCTGAGGACCAACAAAGATACCTTCCTTTATCTTAGCTTCACTTAACCTTGGAAATTTTCCACGGAGGTACTTGAAAGCTGCTTGTGTTTTGTCCATGGCCTTGACAAAGTTTCCTTTTCCTGTTCAACCACTGGTGAATATTTGTTGCACAAGTGTTGCAGCATATGTGTGGGGCCCACCTCTTGTCCTGATCTCCAATTTTGCAGACACAATGAAGGTTATAGATCTCCAATGAAGGTTATGATCTCCAATTTTGCAGCCATATAGTGGTTATACTGCGCTTTTGTGATGCAAAAGTCACTTCACCACAAACATAGCAGAAGTTATCTGCACTGTTCACACAAGTACGAGGCATCTTTGGCTAAACAGAAATGTGTCCCTTTGCAAAATCAAACACTGACAAGAGAACACGACATTGTATGATTTCTAGAGCTGATATAGGGCAATTTGTTCAGCAGAGTGATGTAAGCTTCGTTATGATTGCATCATCCATGACTTCTAGGAATAACATGATGCAATTCATATCATGTATGACACAATACCAGCTTCAGATTGCATCATGCATTGTTTGGCCTAAAAAGCAAGTACTGTCCAAACCCAGTCATAGATTTATTCATAGATCCAGTCAAAGATGTATTTTAGTCATTTCTGGTTTAAATTGAGATCCCTTTCCTTTATAACTCACTTATCCTCCGCCATTCCCAAGTCAAGGGTCGTATATACTGACCCAATAGCATATCCTGAAAACTAGAGCCAATCAACAATTTTAAGCATCATTTTCGTTCTCAGTGACCCAGAATTAGTAAAGTTTGACTACATTTATTTCAGAAGCCTTTTGGCTGTAGAGCAGTGTAATGGATCATTAGCCAGGTTGTCAACATCAACCATTGGTTTCTTGAGCATGGGCCTCACAATACTACTTTGAATACTTTTGGAATCCTGCCTCATTTAGGCAAACATTGGCAGGGTGGGAAATGCATAGAAATATTCTATTGGGGAAAAATAAAATAAGTAACGCATAACCCTTCAAGGTTTTCTATATTATGTTTTCAGAGCTCTGCTTATGGTGCTTCCTATTCATGATAGGAAGTGCCTGAGATAATATAGTGGGGTAGTAGAGTTCTGAGTTCAGTTCCATACTCAGCTATAGACTCCTGTGTGACTTTGGAGAAGCCACTTAATCTACACTGTGCTTCAGTTCTTCATCTGTTAAATAAGGATAGTCCTTTCTTATCTCTCAGGTGTAGAGAAAGTCTATTCAGAATTGTGAGGTGCTTAGGTATTAGATACTTGATGGGCAGGGAGGGCATGTATTATAGCTATCTGCTTTAATCTCTACACTGCTTTAAGCATGTAAAGAAATGTAACAATGTATATATTATAGTTTTTTGTGCAATTGGGTAACTTTCAGTCACTTCCGCACCTAATAATTTATGTTACTATCTAATGATATGGAGTTTTTCATTCACAGTAGATGTAGTTAACTAGAAACCAAAGTTAATTTCTGTGCATTATTTCCATCCAATATTCTTATAACCTAGATTCTTGGCTGGATTATTATTTATATTTTTATTTATGTGGTTTTATCAATTGGTGCCCTAGTTTTCCTGTGTACTATCTATTAGTATTATTCTCAATGAAATGTGATTTTTTTTAAATGACCAATTACAAATTCTGCATTGTTTGACAGTTACCAGTTATCATGTGGATACAAGCCCGCTCCTATGGATCTGAGCTTTATCAAGCTGACACCTTCTCAAGAAGCCATGGTGGATAAACTAGCAGAGAATGCTCACAATGTGTGGGCAAGGGACCGTATCAGACAGGGTTGGACATACGGTATCCAGCAGGTAAGAGCAAACTTGGACACTTGAAAGTTCAGCCACATGTAGAGGGTACAATTGAGTTTGGGATATGACGTTAGAGGACATTTCTCTATTTATGGTGTCTCTTTGCATGTTCTAGACAGCTGCTTGGGGGAAGGGTCATATTTCTTTGTGTGCTCTCTAAAGCTTACAGATGAAGTCGTGGGCTTCCCTGTGCCTCTGAAATATTTTCCTCTGAGCTCTTCAGGAAAGTTGTGCAATGATTTACAGTAGTGAAATAATTTACATACCTCACAGTGGAAACTCAGTTTTTCTCTTTGTCCATTGAAAAGAGAAAGCACAGGTACAACTGTATAAACGTCTACTAATTACCTTAGAATAAGCATTATCTCTGGTTTAGGAGATCAGTGCTAAGGGAGGGTAATACAGTCTCCATGGCCCATACACATTTTTGTTCCTTTACTGAGGTTAGCAAATGGGGTTCCAATTCGTGCCACTTCTGGTGATCAGTTTTTGTTTTGTGTGTCAGGAGCTAGTAAAATATAAAGTGAGTTGTCAGTAGCAAAAGTCAGGCTCTTTAACTGTTTTTTACAACGATAAATAAATATTAAAGTCCTATGCATGTACAATGTAATCCATTGTGGTAATTATTAACATTTTCAAGACAACCACTGTAGGAATATTTTTATTGTGGACCATAATCCACCAATCCATTAGTGATTATTTGTGAATTCAAACTAGGAACTTTTGCCAAAGAATGTGGGGTAGCATTTCACGTAGAAATGATAGAAATGTTTGAGTTTTCATGGATTTGCACTGTGGGAAAAGACATTTTCAAAACAGAAGCATTTTCTGTCTACAAACTCTCCATTTGGGTTTTTTCAAGAATTCAAGTTATACGGTGCAGCCCAGTACATCTTGAATTTAATTTGACGTGTACAGGCTGGACCTCCCTGGTCTCGTACACTCTGGACCTGACCAGCCCTGAATAAGGGGACTAGCCAGACCAGGAGAGGTCCCTCTCCTCATGGCCCATGGCGAACCACTGCCCCCACAGCTAGGGCTCCAGTGGCCCCACTGCTGCCTGGCCAGCCCTGACTACCCAGGCTGGAGCTCTCTAGCTGCGGCTGATCCTGCCACCACCAGGGCTGGAGCTCCGTGGCTGGAGTCAGCCCCCTGCTACTGTCTGGCTACTGGAGCCGGATCTCCGGGACCACTGCCGTCCCACTGCTATTGTCCGTCCACTGGGGCCAGAATTCCCTGCTGTGCCGCCCCACCCTCGCAACACGGGGTTCTCAGCTGAGTCACCGTTCGCTCCGCCATGCTCCTGCCCCACGGCCAAAATTCCCTATACCTGGCTTCTGTGTTCCAGGAACATCCATAGTCCTGCCGCACCACGGATGTTGCCAGACCAGTGTGCCCCGGTTAAGGGAGGTACAACCCGTAATAACAAAACTAAGACTTTGAGCAGTATTCTATCAGCAAACACTCTGATGTTTTTACAGTTTTTTAATCACTAAATTTCATTTGTCACATTTCATAGACTGTTTATATTGAAGAAATATGCCACCTATCATTTCCAGCACCTTCAGTGAATGTATCTTGCAAACCGTTTTATAAACCTGTTTTCCATATTTTGGATTATGTTTTGCTTGTGAACTATTTGCTCATTCGAGGAAGTGGATTAGCCCACAAAAGCTCATGATTCTGTATATATTTTTGTTAGTTTCTGATGTGCCACAGGACTATTGGTTGTTTTTAAAGTCACAGATTAACACAGCTACCCGTCTTAGATTTAATAACATTTGTATTTGTTTATATTAGGCTGTTTTTAAGTAATTTTAATATGGGCTCTAATATATTTTGTACAGATATTCAGGGCCATGTTCAAAATTGGTGAAATTCCATTGTGTACAATTGGGCTGAACATGCCCTTACTTTACGTTTACAGATGTAGTATTAACCCAGATATTTTAAAGTGTCTTTATGTTTAATAGAGAGCTGGACTAATAGACTATGGGAATAGCACTTCCCTACATTGCCATGTGAGAGAAGCAGGCACATATATTTTCTATACACAATTTCACGCATTGTTTTTATGAAGGCAGTGGATTCATAGTCCAGAATGAAGGACTGTCTATTAATATTCAACTGCAACATCACTAGCAAATTAAAAGTCTGCATCCCATAATTTTGTTGTCTGCCAGAAGCCAAATGGTTGCAGTGCAGGGCCTTGAAACTGAGTTAGTTTCAAGGCAGTAAAAAATGGGTGTATGCTTGTAATTTCGTAGAATCATTGGTATCTTTGAGATGCCTCAAATCAAATGTCATAATGCATATACAACAAACCAGTTAATAGCAAGTTAAGAATAAAATAGATCTAAAATTTGTTTTTTTGCTAATTAACACCTTGGTTGAACATGTGATGTATTAGCAAAATATAGACCCATATTCCAAGGTGAATTAGTTGTAAAGGTTGACGTTTGTTAGGACTTGAGATCAGTGTACCTTTATGTATCTGAATACTGTAGAATGACTAATTTTGTCAACCTTATTACAATGAACTTTGCAACCAAATGATATGTTCTTTCAATTAGTGAGATGCCTAGTTATAAAGATAGCTGAGTGAGGCCAGCTGATTTTTTTTTAAATGTCACAGAGTTGGGTAGGAGAGGAGAGGAAAGAGCAGGGTTGATGTATGGCTACTGTTTCTCTACATTCGTCATATTATTCATTTGTCCAGGGTCTCTCTGTTTGTGTCTGTGTGTATTGGTATGAAGGGCTGCACTTGAGAGAGAATAAATATGGTATGGCAGTAATACCTCAGAAGTAGACCCATCTAGAAAATGACCATTTCATTTTGCAACAGCTCTTGAGGTTTCAAAAAATCGTTTTTGTTTGAGATTGGAACAAAACCAAAACTTTGACATTTAATTCTGTCATATACATAGCATGGCTGCTACCTACTACCTTCTATGGTAGTATATGCTTCTGCTTAGCTTCCACACTGTGTTTTACCATGAGCTACATTTTGTCATCTCATCATGTTACTGTAATGTTACAAAAATGCGTAAGGTAATATGTTATGCCACATAGTACTGTGCACTGTGAGATCTAAAGAGATTTGTAGAATAGTCTGCCAGCAAAAGGAAACCTCATTCCTTAGAGAGATTTGAAAATTGATTGAACAAATCTTTAGTGTGAATACTATAGTGAAAAAATATGCTGTGAGATTAATTAAATGACACACTAGGTCTTTTGTATCTCTAATTTCTAAAATTCTGAGATTCTAAAACTGCCACAAATTAAAGGCATACTGTCAAGCAGTTTAGGTTCCAAATAAAAGCATTTTTATTATTTTAAGCTGGTGGAGAAGTGCCGTTCAGAGTCTACATATCTTCTCACTTCACCACTGTTTATAAGGAATTTTTTAACGAATGATAGCCTCTCTTTGTGCATGTGTATGTACAGTATTTTTGATGCGCTGTTGCAGAGCCAACCACAGTCGGCAGAGGGAGCACAAGTAATTTAATAAATCCTGTTCCCAGAACTGTGCTGACATCAATCCTGACACTGATCACAAACAAGTAAGAAGTACTGTAAATAAGTCAGAAGCACATTACCTTGTGCTTCATAAATAATGCAGGAGGCACAGATGAGTGTTTACGAAATGGAAAAGGACAAAACAAATAGGAAAATATATTTTTAATCTTATGGAAAGGTTATGAATATCAATAGTGAGCGAAAAACACATGTGCATATACCCCCAAAAGCAAAATTCAACCTCTGAAGTAGAATTTAGGAATAGGATTTATTTTTGGAGGTGAATACATATGACACACTTTTCAACAGAATTAGCTACAACTTTGGCAAGGCTTAATGAGAATACCATTTGCAATTACCTTGAAAAAATCATATTTTTATTTAGTTTATCGATAAAGAAAATCTGGTGTGATAAATATCAAACCCTAAGACCTCCAAATATTAATGTGGTATATTTATGGCACAGACATTGAACAGACACAAAAAGCTAATTAATTACTTTGATACTCATATTCAAGTCCTTCTCCCTCACATGGTGGTGAGATACTTTTGTAATGATGGGAGAAGATGTCTGTAACTAGTTAGACCAGCTCTGGGCAACCTACAGCCCACGAGGAGTAACAGTAGTTCGGAATAGGATCCTAGTCTGAACTACCTAGTTCGTGCCGCGTGTAGCCGCGGGACACGGAGTCTGAACTAGCGGACATTGAAAAAATGGCGGCGCCCGGCAACATGCAAATGAAGCCCGGGAAATTCAAATCCCGGGCTTCATTTGCAATCCCGGGCTTCATTTGCAACTCCGGTTGACTACATTACCACCCTAGTTCGAACTAGGGTGGTAGTGTAGACATACCCATACTGCCTTTTACGAGGCATTTCTCATACCACATCTTTTTCTTTATGATGTGGCCCTTACTGGATCATTTATCATTTTGTATGGCTAGCACATACCTATAGCATGTGTGTATGCACATATACATCTTGTTGTTTATTTTCTGTTGTGAAAGGCTTGTTTGGCCTAATCCTTTGTTACTAATGGGAGGTGTAACAGTCTCTTAGATGACCCATATTGTTCTTATTTGTGTGCATTTCTTTTGGTCATCTGTTCTGGCTATTTCCAGGTACTTGTCACTGATACAGTGGTGTTTCCAGAAGATAGCCCCCAGCACCCTGGCCTGGCTCCCCAGGCTGCAAGAGGCAGGGGAGGCTTAGTCTGGATGCAGAGTAGATGGGCCTTTAGTTTTGTTAAAAATTAATCTCTACAAAGTTAGCAAGGATATAGAGAGATCTATTGTACTGCTTCTGCCACTGCCAATAGACTTTAAATCCGGAAGTGAAAATGCAGAGACAAATTATAATCCTCTCAAACACTGCCATAATGTATTGTAATAGACCATATAAGCAACATTTTCAATTAAAATGTCATTAGCATAGGAAAAAATGAATTCTATGTTAGAAACAAACTTTAACTCACTTAATAATTTCATTCCACTGGGAACTGGTTTATCTTATGTTATGCTAACAAAATTTCACAGTAGAAAGCACACTCATGGAGTTTACATATGGATTCTTGCTAGACATGTAAAATCCAATACTTTCTTTCCCAAACATATATGTCTTGAGTACTTCACATTAGAAGCAGCCTTTATTTTCAATTTTGGAGTTGTGGCACTTTTGTTCTTCATCATAAGAATAAGAGTCTTGGGGCTGATCCTGCTCCCATGCTAATAAGAGGCAAACCAGCCACTGTCTTTGAGTAGTGCAAGATTGGCACTATTGTTATTTATATCATGTTGGCCCCCTAGGAGTTCTAGTCATGAACTAGATCATCCTTGAGCTAGCTGCTGTACAAACAGAAGAAAAACATGATCTCCATTCCAAAGAGAGTACAAAAACTTAGATTGTAAACAATGCTTTTCTGTTCTTGATTTTCACACTTGGTGTTGCTTGGACATATTTCTATTATATTATTTGTTGGAAATGAAAAAAAAATCAAGCCATACCATTGAATGGCAATGTTTGTGAATAAATTGATTCTTTTGAATTCAGTGTTTGTATCAATTTCAAGAACTTCTGTTTCTTCTGCAAGATGCTTGTTGTATGTATTGTTTTTTGCAAGTCTTCACTTCACTTTTTGCAATTTTTTTAATTGATGCCACTGTCTTTGCAATTTTTATGAGAAAAAACGTTTAATTTTAACTTGGTTTCTCTGAAATTTCATAGATTTATAGTAACTTATCCTTCTGTAGGATGTGAAGAATCGACGAAACCCCCGCCTTGTCCCCTATGCCCTTCTGGATGATCGTACCAAGAAGTCAAACAAAGATAGCCTCCGGGAGGCTGTCCGCACCCTTCTTGGCTATGGTTACAACCTTGAAGCTCCTGATCAAGATCATGGTAGTTAATTCATTTTTTTATTCTCAATAATTTTCAATAGGTATTGGTAATAATGTGTAGGCTTTTGTATTTGTTGTTAAACTTTTTAACTCTATTGAATGGTTTCTCGAGGCATTGCAGGGTTGATGAGGATGGCCAAATCCATTGCTTTGAAGCTGTACCCATCTCTCATTGATGAATTAACACGTCTATTCCAACTCAGGGAAGTACTTCATATTTTAGTAGCATGTGTGTTGCCAAGGAAAATTGTTTAAGGTTTACTTCTTAGAGGCCACATGAAGTTATTGTCTTCCACAGCTGATCTTCCTGATGACCCTTCCATTTTTAATTTTCCTGAGATGGAAATGGGTACCTCAAAAGACTCTATGCTTGAAAACACGTCAGCATGTAGGGATTCCTCTAAGTCTTCCCAGGATATTGGGTTACTTTAATTAATTTTAAGAGTCTTTCAGCCATTTGATAGTATACCCCAAAGATTGTTATATGAATCAAGTCTTACTTCAACTTCTACATCAAGCCCTCACAGAAAAGCTGTTAAAATACTGAGTAAAAGAACTCTGTAAACTGAGTAAGGACCTCAGCGATTGGTGAATTTGGTTGTAGTCACAATTAGAACCAATTTATACATCGCAGATGATTTTGCGGAAAAACTTGCCAGCTGTCTACACTGGCTGTTTGAATTTCCGCAAGAACACTGACGATCTCATGTAAGATCATCAGTGTTCTTGCAGAACTACTGTGCTGCTCCCGTTCAGGCAGAAGCCCTCTTGCGCAAATCATTTGTGCAAGGGGGCCAGTATAAACAGCACATTACTGTTTTCCGCAAAAAAGCCCCGATCGTGAAAATGGCGATGGGGGCTTTTTTGCGGAAAAGCGTCCTGCCAATCTAGAAGCGATTTTTCCAAAAATGCTTTTAACGGAAAACTTTTCCATTAAAAGCATTTTCGGAAAATCATGCCAGTACATACGTAGCCCTTGTATGTAGGAAATTTAATAATGTGATTCCAAGTACTTCAGAGCATCCATTAGTGTACCTAAATGTCAGTGAGATTCCATGTGGCCTTAGATAACTGTGTTTTATTCTTACATATCAGTTTAACTTAGTTTGTGTGAAATTATTATCTCTGAAATACTTTTCTCCAAAACATGAGAATGTGTTTACGTCTTTAACATGTACTGATGTAACTTTTCTTAAGGCTGCAATACTGAATGTTATACACATATATTAAAGAATGAGGATTTATATTCTTTCAGCTACTTTAAAGTAAGTAGCAAGCTAGCAGTTAACCAGTGTTTCATGCTGGTTAATGTCCAATGCAAGGACTAATCTCAAAGACAAGGAAAATGCTGACAAATTCTTGTAAATTGTGACCTTAGTGTAGTGACACCATTTTTGTGGTAGTTTGTAAATGATTGCTCTAATAGTAGAGGGCCATTAAAAAAGGACTTCTGATCAATTTGTGAGTGCCCTCATTTAAAAGATTGTAACTTTTCCTGTCAGTATGAATTTACAGATAATGAACAGACTGTACAGTGGTGCTCATGAGTATTCTAATCACAGAGCATCTAGAGTGTGAGGAAGCTTTCTGCTTCACTTCCTTCATTGGCATTTGATACCTGACAGACAGACAAGTTATTTTATAATTTCTTCTTAAAAGAAATCAAGAGGCTGGCTGCAGGGAAAATATTATGGGGAAAATTCAGATATTATAAACCATATACATAGAAAAAACTGTTACTTAGGGAAATCTTCATAATTATGAATTATAAAACTTGCTCTAGGATACATGTCTTTCGAAATAAATTAGTAGGATTAAATATACATGTGGGTGTTTAGTATTCTTTTCAGTGTTCTTTGATGCTAGTTAAGAAGATGTCACTAACTAAATCAAAATAAATTCTTAATAAAATCATTAAGACAATATCCTTGTACCACTTTGAGGTTAACCCTAAGGCTGCATCTAGACTGGCAAGTTTTTCCACAAAAGCAGTTGCTTTTGCAGAAAACCTTGCCAGCTGTCTACACTGGCCGCTTGAATTTCTGCAAGAACACGGACGATCTCATGTAAGATTGTCAGTGTTCTTGCGAAAATACTATGCTGCTCCCGTTCGGGCAAAAACCCTCTTGCGCAAATGCTTTTGCACAAGAGGGCCAGTGTAGACAACGCGGTATTGTTTTGCGCAAAAAAGCCCCGATCACGAAAATGGCGATCGGGGCTTTCTTGCGCAAAGCCGCGTTTAGATTGGCATGGACGCTTTTCCGCAAAAAGTGCTTTTGCGGAAAAGTGTCCGTGCCAATCTAGACACTCTTTTCCGCAAATGCTTTTAATGGAAATACTTTTCCATTAAAAGCATTTGCGGAAAATCATGCCAGTCTAGACGTAGCCTAAATGTCTGGAGTCTGGAACATGCCATTAGATCATTTTTTTCCTACTGGTATTAGACTGCATATTCTTTTGGGGGTAAGAACTGAGAGTTGCTATATGTACTATACAACACCGCTTCACTACCAATGCTCATTAAATAGCTATTGTACAAGGCATGCTGTTGAATTTAGCTACACTTAAATATTTAGTTTTGCCTACGTTTTAATAATGGTACTCTCAGATATGCAGTGGACTGAATCAGTGCTGAAAGTGGATTATTTTTTCAAGGTGTGTGGCCTGTGTGTCTGTGGTAGAATTGTAGAACGAAACTCACGGGTCTCAGTTAACTTTTTTTTGGTCTTATTAAAAAGGAATCATGAGAAAAAAGCATTTCTTAAACTCAATTTGTAAGACTTGGGTGTATGCAAGAAATCTTGACAATGGAAGAGGTAGTGCCAAGAGAAATTTCCTGATTACCTCCATTTTTCTCTCTAAAAATACAGAGAGAAACTGCTTTGAGATTTCTCCTTCACTGACACTGCAGGGTAGCTAACAAGATGTCGTGATCGGGAAGTAGGTGAGGTCAAAGTACATATGAGGCCACCAAGAACAAAGACTGGACATTACCCACAGGAACACACACCAAATATTTCTGTTCATAGTGTAAATAAAATGTGCAGGAGGTTGCAGCATAAAGATATTATCATGAAGAATATGGATGCACATAAAAATGTGTTTCTAATTAATATATGAGCCTGCTGAAATGGAGAAGATTATGAAAAATACCTTAATATTGAAAAGGGTTTTTTAAGAATACCGTATATTCCGGCGTACAAGACGACCTCTGAAGTTAAAGAACATCCCCCAAAAATCGGGGGTCGTCTTGTACGCCGGATGCCCCACCGCCGGAGCCCCTCCGCGGCTTTGAAAGCCTTGGGGGAAGCCGGCGGCGGGGCATCCCAGGCGCGCATGGGCTGCCCCCCCACCGGAGCCCCTCCGCGGCTTTGAAAGCCTCGGGGGAAGCTGGCGGGGGGGCATCCCAGGCGCGCATGGGCTGCCCCCCCGCCGGAGCCCCTCCGCGGCTTTGAAAGCCTCGGGGGAAGCCGGCGGCGGGGCATCCCAGGCGCGCATGGGCTGCCCCCCCTCCGGAGCCCCTCCGCGCCACGGAGGGGCTCCGGCGGGGGGGCAGCCCATGCGCGCCTGGGATGCCCCCCCGCCGGCTTCCCCCGAGGCTTTCAAAGCCGCGGAGGGGCTCCGGAGGGGGGGGGGGTAGCCCAGGCGCTCCTGGCGGCTTTGCTCCTGGTGCCTCTGGTCTGCTGGGGACCATCTCCAGCAGACCAGGGACACCGGGAGCAAAGGAGGCGGAAGGGCGCTGGGGTATAAGATGAAACCCTATCTTTTAATTAAAAAGATAGGGGGTCGTCTTATACGCCCAGTCGCCCTATACGCCGGAAAATACGGTATGTTAAATGAGGTGAAATAAGGTCATTTTATATTCAATTCACCCTGTCAAAAACTTTCTGTTGTATTTATTTTAGAGTACGTTGTGGTTGAGAGCACATCAATCCATTCTGGTGTATAAGCATTGTCTAAACCCCTGATATTGCCTCCTCTCCAGTGTACTGTGGAAATGTATACTGCCATGAAGGACTATTCTGTGGTATATGTTGAGGTGTGATTTCCCCTCTTTGGGGTCTACTCTGCAACACACACACACACACACACACACACACACACACACACACACACACACACACGCTTTTAGCCCTAAGGTGCTTAAAGTGTGGTAGAACTGGCCCCTTTTTCAGTTTTTGTATTATGTTCATACTGAATTGGCTGTTTCTGCTTGCATATTACTTAGCTTTTGTGCTCTTGTATTCAATGCTTAATTTAGTGCCTAGACTTAATAAATACAATTTGAATAATAGTATTAAATAAATGCAAACGAATGAAGAATAAACTAGCATTTTTTCTAAGTAATTTGTTCAATATATTGGAAAACCTTGTGACAAAACTAGGAAGTGATGGAGTTATACTACTATATTATAGTTATCTTTAGAAATATACAGTGATTGTTTTGCAGATTTATTACTTTCTCAGGTTTTATTGTATGATGTAGGATGTTTTCCTTTTGCACATTGGGGGAAGCCCCTCTTCATCATTCCAATTCTATAAAAGATTTTTAAAGGATTTAGAGACCTCTAGTGGTTTTCTGGATTTTGGTTCATGATATTTTTTTTTAGAGGCTTGGTTGACAAGGTGGAATATTTTCAGCTGTGTCCTTATAAGTTGTTGTTTCTTATGTCTATTGGCATCCCAAATGTTCTAGGTGACTGGTGGGCAACCTGCAGCACAGTGAGGTTCCATTTGTGGCCTTTGAGACATTTTGTTTACTGTTTCCAATGTGCAGGGTTGCCAGATTTTGCTGGTTTTTTCCTACTGGTATTTGCACGTAAACCAAGGATGGAAACTAAATAAGGATAGTCTATTCATTGAAATTTTGTATATTATTTCAGTGTCCAGCAATATTTTATAAATACCTGTTTGGGTCTGATTTCAAATATCATACATTGATTTTTCTTTTATCCTTGGACATTGTATGGCCTTGAGCGGTATGTAATCTCAAAAGTTTGTCTCTCTCAGCAACAGAAGTAGGTCCAAAAAAAGATATCACGTCACCCACTGAGCTTCACATCAGTCAAGTTTTATTATAGTAAGAATGATCGTTATGTGTCCTACATTGTATTTGAAAGGGCATCTTTTTTTTTCATACTCACTGACCTTTCTTTCTCCTTCTCAGAAGTTGATATCATTTTTCTAATGTAGAAGTGTGGTCATCTGGTGCCTGTTTGCTAAAGACTCATGCATATAAATCAGGGGAAGGCAAAAGAGCCTCCACGGGTTGGATCTGGCCCGCCAAGTAGGTTGATCTGGCCCGTGGAGGACCTGATGTTCCCCTGCTCTTAGGCCATTCAGGGCCTAGGGATGGGGGAGCATGTGGCGCTTAGTCAACCCTGGAGGTTGACTGTAAGTGCTGTGCACTGGAGGGCAGGAAGCGAGAGTGTTTGTGCTTCCCCCACCCCCAGGTCAATCAGGATGGGTGCAGGGCTGGCGGAGACTTCACATGCTCTCCTCACCCCCAAACCCTGATTGGTCTGGGAGCAGGGGGAGCGTGCATAGTCTCTTACCGCCCTGCAAGGGGCTCGGCACTTAGTCAGCTGCAGGGAATCACGGAAGTGTCCTGGCCCCTTCCCTTTTGCCTGAGGCTCCACCTTTTCCAGGGCAGCTTGGGGGTACTTCAAAAATGTCTGAAGTGACCCCTGGTCAAAATTATTGCTCACCCTTGATATAAGTACATCCTTTCCTCCTCCCCACTCTTCCCACTGCAGAAAAAGGATGCTTAAATGCTATGATCCAAGTGTCCTTAGCTATGGACATATAACTGTAGATAGGGGTCATATTAATAAATAAATATTGTACGGCTGTGTTATAATGAGAGATTTACGTAGTGATGTAATCACAGTTAGAAGAACTAATTAGGGGAGAAGATTTCTGATAGTAGAGGATTTAATTTAGCAATGTGTGTTGTAACAACATCCAAAGGCTGGATGTTCAAGTTAGTCACGTTCAAATGGGAAATAAAGTACATTTTTCACAGTGAGGTATAATTACTTTTTGGAACAATTTATCTAGGAAAGTGGTGTAGACTTCATCTCTTCTGATCTTTAAAATAAGATGGGATATCTTTCTAAAATATATGATATATCTCAACCCTATTACAATATGGGCTTGAAGTAGAACTACTGGGTAAAAATTCTGTAGTCTGTGTTATTTGGGAGCTCTGAGTAGATGATTGTAGTGAACCTTCTGTCATTAAAATCTATTAAACTATGGTATTTTCTTGTGCATTAACAGACATTGATAGCGCCACTATCTCACAATTAATTGAGCTTTCTGAACTTCAGTTCTTGACTATACAGCATCATGGTATATGGTAAATCATTGCTAATTGACATTATCTACTTCATAATGTTTTTCAGTAAGGTTAAGAGGCATGGATACTATACAAACATAGTAGTAATTGCCTTTTATTTTCATTACTTTCATTTTGTTACCAGATAAACATAAGGATTTTTTTAAAAACTTTGCAGCTACAAGGTTAGATGTGTACAGTGGGATAATGGAAAGATTTCGGATATTCCGCACTGAGAAGACTTATGCAGTGAAGGCTGGAAAATGGTACTTTGAGTTTGAGGTGGTCACTGCAGGAGACATGAGAGTTGGCTGGACCAGACCAGGCTGCCAACCAGACCAAGAACTTGGTTCAGATGAGCAAGCTTTTGTCTTTGATGGCTTCAAGGTTTGTATATGTTTGTTTTGACAGGATACAAAAATCACTTAATTTTTCTTCCTATTATAGTTTAATAGCTTAATATCTTTCAGCACTTGAGCATTTGTTTCAGTGTTGGAAAATACTAAGAATCTAGTCTGTGTGGAATGAAAGGTAAAATATTTCAGAATATAGAACAGTATTACGTGGCAAAAATATAGTAATAATACTTGGTACGTTCATAACGCTTAACGAAAAACTCAAAATGCACGAAATTTGGTTAGCATTTGATGCATAGATCATTTAATCAATACAAGTGAAGTCACCAGAAGAACTGAGATTAGAACCCATTTCTGCTGAATCTTAGTGCAATGTTCTCTCTATCGGAATTATCCATAGGAAAGAGAGTGTAATTCTCATTGTCAGCAGTAATCGCGCTAGACTGAGTTTGGTGTAAAATTACAGGAATATCAGAGTTATGAAAATGAAAACAAATTTTTAATGCAGAATCGCTGACAGCATTTAGCACATATTAATGAGAAAATGTAGTTCTAGCTTCAACTTGAATATGATAGAAACAACAAGAGATTGAAATCTAGTTGTATGGGAATATATAGACCAGCAGAACATTTTTTATGCCACAGGTTTTTGATTGTTCACAAGAGTAAAATGACTCATTAAAGCCTGGCTAGAATGTGAAATCTTTTGCCATGATAATAGTTTCTGTGTAGACTAGTGGTGACTCATGTCTTAGTACAAAAACGTATAGCAAATGCATTTTGTATCTGGAGTTAGAATTCAGTTATCTTATTGTTATAACACTTGACAGAAATTAGCATTACTCTTCACAAACTCAATTTTCAGAAACCCAGATTGTCAAGCCAACCCTACCTCAATCCTATTTTATTGTTGTTATTGCATTTCTATTTGACAGTGTAGTGTGATCCAAACTGAGATGCATTAATATTGAACTGAAAAGTCTGAATTTTTTAAACCACTGATCAAATTAAATAACCATTCACTGTGTTCTATCATTAGCAGAAAATAGGCACAGAATATATTTGAAATGATAATAAACTGAGAATCAGTTTTGCTGCCAAATCTTGAGTTGAGACCTTGGTACTTCCCTTGCAACTGTATAAGAGCACTAACACATAAAGCAACAGCACGAATGCCTCTCCTTGCCCTGTTTTAGGTATAAACTGTGGCATCAGGCAATGTTACAAGCAAATGCAATCTCAGGTAAAAACTTCAATCTATCTGTAAGCCAGTAATGGGATTTTAGTAATACCTTTTGTTTTGGTAAGATTAATGTAATGGATATTAACCCACTTTTTAGTTTTATTTCTTGCAGGAAACACATTTTGCCTTTGCTGTGTGTTCTGTTCTGTTCTGGGTCCCATCTCATTTCCTGGTACTGTATAAGACGTTGCTTTTGACCAATACATTTCTTAAGGATTTTAGCTGTAACTACCTTTTAAGAATGTCTCTAACCTCTTGCAGTACCACAGCAGTTGAGACCAGCTGAGGTGCTGGAATTTACACTTTCCAGTTTATTTGGGAATTAACACTTTCCATTTTATTTAGAAGAGACTCAGTTCTGAGTCTCAGTTCTCATTTCCCCCATTGGTCAGAGAGAGCTTGAGATTGTTGCATTTCAGGGCATGCCACAAAGCTCTCATTTCTCCCAGGCTTTTGACGAGGGACTACCGGCCAGAAATGTAGTCCTGATGGAATGGGTTCTTAGTTAAGTCATTGATCCTGGGTTTTTGTTTGTTTTGGTGGGGGTATTTTTTTGGTAAATTTTGTAAGAATGTTCATGTATTTATTTAGATTGTGCTCTTATGCGAATTCCACAACAAAGGGCAGCCATTCAAACTTGCAATATGCTGAGCCAGTCCTTGGGCAACAATGCCCTCAGCTTCTTCAGTAGAAACAGCACCGTGCAGGATCAGGTCCCTAGAGAGCAAGTCAGGCAGGTTACATAAATCTATCTAAATGCATTTAGAATGACATATTTTAAAGATTGTTTGGAAGCATAAAATTTAGAGGCCAAGCAGATTGCGTGAGAATAATGAAACAAAAAAATACTATGAAGCAGCTATTTTGCAGTTGCAGCCATATTATTTTTATTATAGATCTTTTGTAGATCTTTCACCAAATAAAAATAAAAAGTATTCTTACATGTGTTACTAGTGTGCCGAGATAGCAATTTACTTCTCTGTTCACTGGGACTCATTTTACAATGTTCATTGGAAGTGCTTCGACAAAATTAATTGTAGAATTATTACTCTCAGAGCCTAATTGTGATATTTGTTGGTGCTGTTGCAGAATGAGTTGCTGAAAAAGTATTGAGGGAGATGATTATTAGTCATATCACTGAGGGGGAGAGAAATATTCTCATTGTATTTATTCTTTTAAATCCCTTTCAGGCCCAGCGATGGCACCAGGGTAATGAGCATTTCGGCCGCTCTTGGTTGGCAGGGGATGTCGTGGGATGTATGGTTGACATGAATGAGCACACCATGATGTTCACCCTGAACGGTGAAATCCTGCTTGATGACTCAGGTTCAGAGCTTGCATTTAAGGACTTTGAGGTTGGTGATGGTAAGTGTCTGCGTGCTTTGTGCTGTTAACTCGCTTTTGTACGTAAACTATGCCTATTGTGGGTTGACGGCCTTTTAACTGGTTCTTTGGGATGTGTGCCTGTGCAGATGGGAATGCAACATATTCCTGTTCATCCAGAAATATAATTTATGCCATCATGTACCAACAGGGTCCTTCTGCTATATATATTGGTCAGACTTCTCAGACACTTCGCCAAATAATTAATGCCCACAAATCAGACATCAGACATCTTCACGAGGAAAAAACAGTTGCTTTTCATTTCAGCCTACCTGGACATAATCGTAACGACCTTACTACATGCATCTTACTTCAAAGAGACTTTAACACCAGATTACAGAGGGAAACTTCAGAACTTTCTTTCATGCTTAAATTTGATACTTTACGAATGGGCCTTAACAAAGATACTTATTACCTTAACCATTACAAAGATAGCTTCCCACTTATCACCGTTGATTAGCAATTCATTGACTCAAATAGCTATTCCCTCCCTCCCCCACATCTCACCTTCTATACTGAATCTAATTTGTCAGTTTAATAATGTGTTCACTTTTTTCATTGTATTCCTTTGGTATATATGGCCATGCCAATTCTCTTCCAGAATATGATCTGAGGAAGTGGGTCTGGCCCACAAAAGCTCATCACCTATTAAACCGTCTTGTTAGTCTTTAAAGTGCTATATAGTTTTTCCTTTTGTTTTAGCAAGATGAGACTAACACGGCTATTTCCCATTACTATGTGCATAGTGTTAGGGTACGTCTAGACTACATGCCTCTGTCGCCAGAGACATGTAGATTAGGCTACCAGACATAGTAAAATGAAGTGGCGATTTAAATAATCGCAGCTTCATTTAAATTTACATGGCTGCCACGCTGAGCCGACAAACAGCTAATCAGCTGTTTGTCGGCTCAGCACGATAGTCTGGACGCGCGGGTGTCGACATCAAAGGTATTTGTCGACCACCCAGGTATGCCTCCTGGGATGAGGTATACCTGGGTGGTCGACTGATACCTTTGATGTCACCACCCGCGCGTTCAGACTATTGCGCTGAGCCGACAAACAGCTGATCAGCTGTTTGTCGGCTCAACGTGGCAGCCATGTAAATTTAAATGAAGCGGCGATTATTTAAATCGCCGCTTCATTTTCCTATGTCTGGTAGCCTAATCTACATGCCTCTGGCGACAGAGGCATGTAGTCTAGACATACCCTTTGAGAAGAAACAGGCGACTCAGGAGTGGATGAGGTATATGGAACTGCTTTAGTGCCCAGGCATGTTTACCTCGAACATCCAACACCATGTCCAAGTGGCAGCAACATGGCACCAATTACACTCTTTAATCTATTTTAGTATGTTAATTCACATGTCCATCACTACTTTTCCTAAAACCTTATTTAGTAATGTTTACTCCCATAAAATGAATATTAATAAGCAGGTGATGAATATTATTATACCCGCCCCTAATTACTATTTACAGAATTTCTAATTAAATCAGCACTATTCTGTGCTACAAACTTTCCAAATCAACAGGTTACAGAGCTTACAAGAAAAGTAACCCTGAAATATTTATACAGAGCCAGTGAGGGTAGATAAAAGACACAATAAAGAGGAGCAGCTGCACACTTATCTATTTTTCTAGGCTGCAAAAACAAAGGGAAAAATCATGTTCAAGGATAATGCCTACTGTGGCTAAACTCCTTACCACTATCCTAGGCCCCTATTAATTTTTACATATCCCAACACATAGCATAGTTTACTAGGTAGAAGAACTTCAACATCGCTTTACACAGTAGGTTTGCTTTCTCTCATTTTGCTGAGAACTTCATGGGCAGAAAGGAGAGCATCAGTGGAAATATAATAATTTACTGTATGATGCTGATCTTGAGCGCTAGTGAAATGTACAGTGGAAGTCACTGAAAAGTTTAATTGTCATGCACTAAATATATTGAAGCACATCATCGTAGACGATACTGGTTTACAAGAAAGCCATTGGCATATTCATGTTAGAAATATCATATTTTTGTTGATCTCCTTGTAGGATAAAAGGAAGTCTGTGTGCTAACAGTTACAGTCAGCATAAAAGTAAATAATGAAGTGGGTTGTTTAAAATAATTCAATACAAAAAGCAGCAATATGTGATTAGATACACATACCCACAAACTAAAATAAAACTGCGAGACTGAATTTTAAAACTCTGCAACTTGACTGGTCCCTGTTAATCGAGATTGGGTTTTATTTATTGCATATTTTTAAAATGTGCATTCTGTTTTTATGAATGATACATACAGTAGTTAATATCTAAAATGGCTTACCAGAAACAGTTGTATTGCCCAATAGAATATCACCCTCAAAATATTCAATAGAGCAAAAAGTTGTTTCATTCTGTCAGTAATTGCTATATTATGATACACAATTGAAGAAGCACTGAGAGATGTTTCTGCAGACATACAAGAGGCAATGGGCTTCCTCAAGCCCTGCATGATATTAAATAGTTATAGTGCACCGAGAGTGACCCTGTTCTAGTAGAAACATAAATCAAAGTCCCTATCCGGACCACAAGTTCCTCTGCACATTGTCATAAAACTTCTGTGGAGCTGTTCATAGAGTAGAGAAGGAGCCTGATCAAAAGATCCCTTAACCCAGTGTGAATCGAATAAGCTTTGAATCAAGTTCTCTTTGTATGAATTCACTACTTCCTATCTCATATTCATGCCAGGTAGCCAGAGTGGTTCTTCTTTTTGGGTCTTGTTCCCATGCTACATGGTGCTGACCATAACAACACTTTTTGGGGTCATGAAAATAAATTCTTATTTCTCTCTTTTAATTAAAAACTGCAGTTCTGTAGTCTGCTATGGTGTGTGTTCATCCCTACTGTAAATATTTTCTGTGCTATATTCACCCTGTGTAAGTAAGTTGATGCAATAAGTGAGCAAGAGCATGAGCACTTACCCCTGGGAGGATGTAACTGCTGTTTTAAAATTACAGCTTTTAAAAACAGGGTAAGTTAACTTTCTTTGGCTTATATTTTAGTAGGCTGTGGCATTAGTAAAGCAAATGAATGCTAAATGCCTGCATCGGCTTCCCCTGCTGTGCTAAAAGAAGGAGGAATGCTCATTTTCATCTCTAGCTTTCTAGAGCAGTTCCACCCCAATTACATTCCATTTACATTCTCTACTTCAGGAAGGTGTGGTAGGTGTGAATAGGAGACCCCACCAGCTAGTGTTCTCAGTTCTGTGTACTACACAGCCCTTATTACTGAGCAAGTCTCATAGCTATACCTCAGTAATTAGGCAAGAATTATTCTCCCCCTTCAGATAGAGTAATTGAGAGATTGCCAAGATTACTTCTGAAATAGTTGAGAATAGAATCCTGGGGCCATATTCGATTCTGCTCCTCTCAGAAGGTACAGTACGAAAAGTGCAGTCTGACATGCTCATACATGGCATGCATTCTTAAATTTTAATCTGAAATCTATTTAAAAATATGAAATCATGAAGTTTGTGTGAAACATTGTATGTTGTTTTAGGAGTCTTCTATATTATATGTTATAAAATGCTACTTGAAGACTTTTTCATGCTGAAGATGATTCAGGGCTGCACTGTTCCATTGAGCACTCAAGGAGACAAAGCCCTGACTGGGATGATTTAGTTGGGGTTGTTCCTGCTTTGGGAAGTTCCTCTGGGTTTAACAACTTCTAAGGATGGAGATTCTACCACCTCACTAGGTAACCCATTCCAGTACTTCACCACCCTCCTAGTGAAATAGCTTTTCCTAATATCCAACCTAAACCTCCCCCACTGCAATTTGAGACTATTGAACCTTGATCTGTCACTACTGAAAACAGTCTCTCTCCATCCTCTTAGGAACCTCCCTTCAGGTAGTTGAAGGCTGCTATCAAATTCCCCCTCACTCTTCTCTTCTGTAGAGTAAAGAAGCCCAAATCTCTCAGGGTATGTCTACACTACCCTCCTAGTTCGAACTAGGAGGGTAATGTATGCATACCGCACTTGCTAATGAAGCCCGGGATTTGAATTTCCCGGGCTTCATTAGCATAAGCGGGGAGCCGCCATTTTTAAATCCCCGCTGCTTCGAACCCCGTGTAGCGCGGCTACACGGGGCTCGAACTAGGTAGTTTGGACTAGGGTGCCTATTCCGAACTACCGGTACTCCTCGTTTCACGAGGAGTAACGGTAGTTCGGAATAGGCACCCTAGTCCGAACTACCTAGTTCGAGCCCCGTGTAGCCGCGCTACACGGGGTTCGAAGCAGCGGGGATTTAAAAATGGCGGCTCCCCGCTTATGCTAATGAAGCCCGGGAAATTCAAATCCCGGGCTTCATTAGCAAGTGCGGTATGCATACATTACCCCGCTAGTTCGAACTAGCGGGGTAGTGTAGACATACCCCCTGTCTCTCCTGTGCTCCAGCCTCCTAATCATTGTTGTTGTCCTCCGCTGGACTTTTTCCAGTGCATCTACATCCTTTCTATATTGGGGGCTCAGAATTGGACACAATACTCCAGATGTACCCTCATCAGTGCCTAATAAAAGGTTGGACTTGTTGATCTCCTGAGGTCTCTTCCAACCCTGAGGCTACGTCTACACTAAAAGGTGTTTTTGCGCAAAAACCCATGGAGCATCCACACCTCAAGTGTGTTTTTGCACAAGAAAATCTACAGTTAATCGACAGAACTGAGGGCTTTTTTGTGGCATAGGTATACCTCCTTCTATGAGGCATAATTCCTTTTTGCACTACAGCTCTTGCGCAAAAAGGCATGTGTGGATGCTCTGCAGGGGTTTCTTGCGCAAAAAGCACAGGTGCTCTGATGGCCATTGTGTAAATGGCAATCAGAACTTTCTTGTGCAAGAGTGTCCATGAATCGTGGACGCTCTCTTGTGCAATAACGTATTGCAAAAGCGATGCGCTTTGAGGTGTGGACGTGCTTTTGCGCAAGAAGTTTTTGCACAAGAACTCTTCCGCAAAAGACTTCTTGCGCAAAAACCCTGCAGTGTAGACGTAGCCTATGATTCTAGAATACTATGAAAGCGATGAATTGTTTTACAGAGGTTCTTGCTGTTACAGGTATGTTATGCTTCTCTGAACACCCATTCTCTAACTACACTAACTGCCCTGGGGACATTTGCTCACAAGAACAATTCTTCTGGAGTGATGCATGAAGATTTGTCATCCTACTGCAGAGAGAGTTGTGAAATTTGGCTTTGCCTAAAACCATTTGCAGTCATTCATGGTTCATTGTACTCAGCAGGGTTCATGTTAGCTTGCTTTAAGTTAAGCTGCTAGGCAGGTATTAATTTAAATATATATTGATTTATGCAAATAGAACTCCTTGTTATAAATTGTTTAATATGATTTCCCATTTAGTTCTAGTATTCTGCTGAGAAATGGTCTATATTATATTTTACCAATAGATTTGCAGTAAAAAGTAGTCATGAATCATACTGACTGAGCAATCTCATTATCTGTGTGTGAAAATGATGTCTCGTTACTAAGAGCCTTGCCATGAAGATCGAAATCCAGACATTTATCTTACAAACTAATGTCTTGTGGCTTGTAGGTTCTGGCCTTGTATTTATCTTGTTTAACACACATGTAAATGACAGTGAATCTTTCTTATCTGTAATAAAATATTCAAAAGAAGTTTTGAAGTCTGGAGGCTATTGCAGAGCAGAGTTAACGGCTGTGGCTTTTGTCTGTGACATTCTTCTACTTGTGTATACAGAGTATGTCATGAATTCAGGGTCTGCTCCTTCCCATCCTGCAAAATTCTTAATCTCCTGGATCCCAAAGAATGGGAAAGGCCAGCTGTTCTGCCTGCTGAGCATTACCATTTCTCCTTCCCAGTTTCTCTTAGATTCTGTTCAGCTCTAATGGAATGGAAGATCCAGATTTTCACTTCTTGGGAGACAAGGAGAAAATTATCTTTTTGGCATTTTTTAACTTAATAGCGGTGTTTTGTTTTTTTTAGCAGACAAGTCAAATACATTTTATATAGTATAGTTAGATGGAAAGGGAACAAGGAGGATGAATGGAAGAAAAAAAAGAAAATGTATTCTAAAATAGTACCATGAATGTAACAACCAGAGGTGCTCAAATGTAATTTTCCAAGTGGTGTTACTCTGCACAGCTGTGAATTTCATTCTCTAATAAATAGGGTCTTCTCTTAGAAGTGAAGAGCTGAGAGACCAATCTTTTTCTAATGTTGTGCCACAAACTTTACACCTGATGCTACATAGGGACACCTCCATCCGTCAACTTGACTGAAGTTTCAAGGACCCTAGGCATTCATACGCTTGGAATCTGGCCCTAAAATATCATAAGGATAATTTAAAAGTAATTAGATTTCAAGAAATCAGTGTATGAACTTTCTATTTGCTGTTGTGGTTTTTGAACCTTTAGATTACCTTTTGGACAAATTTTCAAGCTTTTTCTCTGCAGCCGTCAGGGCTAGGAAAATGTTTGTTTTTAAAGGAAAGGTGAGGTTCTTGTTTAAAAAAAAAAAAGCAAATAAACATGATTCTAAATTGAAGCTTGATGAGCAAAATCAAATATTATAAGACTTGTAAAATCATGAGCGATGACAGCACTTGACAAAAGCAGAGAATTTGGTCCCATGTTCAGTAAGGCAATCATTGAGGTACTGTCTGGTATTTCTGAAGTGAATTATTTGGAATGTGATATAATTTCTTGCCACATCTCCTTTTAGAGAGCCTTGTGTTCAGAATAACAACAGAGGTGTACTGCTTTCTGATTCTTGGAAGGTAGTATACCTCACACTATTATTGGAAAACTGAAAAAACAACAAATAGTCTGGTAGCACTTTATAGACTAACAAAACATGTAGCTGGTATCATAAGCTTTCATGGGCACAGCCCACTTCTTCAAATGACTGGAGTGTTGGCTGTCTAGGACCAAAATAAATAGGGGAGACGAGTTTATCCTTTTTCTGTACAGACATTTTTATCCCTAACCATTTCAGACTGGGATATGTTAAGAAAACACTTTTATAATATATGGGATGCATAAATTCTTTCTTTTTCTTTTGGACAGGATTTATACCTGTGTGCAGCCTGGGTTTGTCTCAAGTGGGAAGAATGAACTTTGGCAAAGATGTCAGCACCCTGAAATATTTTACTATATGTGGCTTACAAGAAGGCTATGAACCTTTCGCTGTTAATACAAACAGAGAAATTACCATGTGGTTAAGCAAGAGACTTCCTCAGTTTTTCCCAGTGCCACCAAACCATGAACACATTGAGGTTTGTGTTCTAAATTAATGTTTCCGGTTAATTTTTCAGGAAATTATTTTAGTTAGTGAACTTGTTAGTTAACTTACTGCTTTTGCTCTTCTTTTTGAGCAAATATAGATATCAGTGTTGGCAGCTGACTTGCACTCTCTCACCTAGTAAACTATGATTGTAGCTCTGTGAGAACTAAGTACAGGCAGTCCCCGAGTTACGCGGATCCGACTTATGTCGGATCCGCAGTTACAAACGGGGATTTTCTCACCCTGGAGGACTGAAGCGGCGGGATTCCTGGTCCCGCCGCCTGCATCCTCCAGGGCGAGAAAAGCTGCTCCTCGTCTCCCTGGTCTGCTGGGGAAGCCAGCAGACCAGGGAGACAGGGAGCAAAGCGGCGGAGGACCCGGGCCGGACCCGCGGCGCTTCCAGATCAGCGCCGCAGGTCCGGCCCGGGTCCTCCGCCGCTTTGCTCCCCGTCTCCCTGGTCTGTAGACCAGGGAGACGCTGAGCAAAGTGGCGGAGGACCCGGGCCGGACCCGCGGCGCTGATCTGGAAGCGCCGCGGGTCCGGCCCGAGTCCTCCGCCGCTTTGCTCCGCGTCTCCCTGGTCTGCTGCGGGGGGGACGCAGCTAGTGCCCCCCCCCCCAGCAGACCAGGGAGATGTGGAGCAAAGCCCGGGGACTGTGGTAGAGCAGGTGGGGCGCTGCCGGTTGGTCCCGCAGCACCGCTCCTTGGTGCTACTGGACCAACCCGGCAGCACCCCAGCTGCTCTGCCCCAGGCGTCCCCAAGTCAGCCGCTGCTGAAACTGACCAGCGGCTGACTACAGGAAGCCCGAGGCAGAGCTGCTCTGCCCTGGGCTTCCTGGAATCAGCTGCTGTTCAGTTTCAGCAGCAGCTGACTTGGGGACGCTTGGGGTTCTTAAGCTGAATCTGTATGTAAGTCAGAACTGGCATCCAGATTCAGCCGCTGTTGAAACTGATCAGTTTCAGTAGCGGCTGAATCTGGATGCCAGTTCCGACTTACATACAGGTTCAACTTAAGAACAAACTTACAGTCCCTATTTTGTACGTAACCCAGGGACTGCCTGTAATTAATTCTGTAAGCTGGCGACTGAGCTCTTGGAAGAGTATGAATATATTAGACTACTAAATAATTAAATACAAAACATATGTTAAGTTGGCAAAGTTGAGCTCTCAAAAGTTTGAAAATTCTCTCAAAAAATATAGACTGTACTATATAAAGACATTTGAGAGTTCTGTACTCCATGGGCACTTAAATATGGGCACTGAAATTCTGTTTACTGTTTTATGCTCGTGCACAAATTCAATGTAATACTCTAAGTTCATGTGTTCAGTGGAAATTGTGTCTCTATATATGCACCTGTGTGCATAGACAATGGGCTATTTGCAGGTTATTTTATCTAATGACAAAAATCTGTACAAATGCATGAAATGTCTGTATTTTCAAAATACACATAATGCTGTAATATTGAAGCCAGTTTTTACCAGGTTATATGAAATGTATATTTGAATGAAACAGAAACTCTCTCCCTATTCAAGTTCAGTATATCAGAATGTTATATGTAATAAGAAATACAGTTCTTTCTCTTATATCTTGTGTTCCTTGTGTTTAAGAGTTGTTATGAATTATACTGGCCATGATTGAATTGCTACTGCAAAGAATAGTGGGGATAGTCTTTGACTGTGTATCCAATTTATAAATGCTAAAAGGAAGCAATGCCATTCACTTGTCACTGTATTCATTTGCTCATTGCTAGAGTACATGCTGATGTTTAGTTAAATTTCTATGTAATAATTTACATTTAATCATTTTATAGATCTAAAATATTACATATAATGCTAATAATAAAACAGGAGCAGTTTGGGGAGGAGGAAAGACATTTACTTTTGTAACAAATTAGTTTTTATATTTGATAGGTGATGAGAATAGATGGTACCATAGACAGTTCCCCCTGTTTGAAGGTCACACAAAAGTCCTTTGGCTCACAGAACAGCAAAACCGGCGTCATGTTTTATCGCTTGAGCATGCCTATTGAGTGTGCAGAAGTGTTCTCCAAAACATCAGCAGGAGGGTTGCCAGGCACTGGTCTTTTTGGCCCAAAGAGTGACTTGGAGGATTATGATGCTGATTCTGATTTTGAGGTTCTGATGAAGACAGCTCATGGTCACCTAGTGCCTGATCGGACAGAAAAGGAAAAAGAAGCTACAAAAGTGGAGTTCAATAACCACAAAGATTACACTCAAGAAAAACCTTCACGTCTTAAGCAAAGGTCGGTAACTAGGTTTGATCTGGTTTTGATCTGGTAAAATAGCGACTAGTGCTCAACTGACAGTCTGGACTCCCGGGTTCTATACCCACAGACTAGGTGTGTGGCAATAAGCATATCACTTAATCTCACTGGGTCTTGCTTTCATCATCAGTTATGTAGAAGACACAGAAATCTTTAACTGAAGCCTTCCTCTAAGGCAGTGTTTCCCAATTTTATTTGGCCACGGAACCCCTAGAGTTGCCTTAGAAAATAAAAATGGCCTCTGCCACATTTAACAGGGGGAAGGGGAGTGCCTACTCTTCACGGAACCCTTGCTTTCACTTCATGGATCCCCAGGGTTCCCTGGAGCACCAATTGGGAAACACTGCCCTAAGGGTACTGGGAAGCTAAATACAGTACAGTCTTTTAACATTCTCAGATGAAAAGCATTCTCAAAGTGCCAGAGGGTTTTTTTTTTGGTCCTGTCAAAACCAGGAAATACTAGACATTTCATGAGAAAATTGTACTCTCAAGACTTCTAGCAAAGGCCAAAGATGTTTAGATGAGCTTGGTAAATACCTGAGCTTTCATGGTCTTCTGTGGTGCCCTCATTAACTGAGGCACTATGTTATATATTTATCTTCCTCATTTTCATAGGCAATCAAAATAACTGTTAAACTTCATTTTATGAGGAATAAGGGTTATTTAGGAAAAAGGGTGTTCTCCCGAAATAACCTCATCTACACCGCGTTTTGTATTTCGAAATAGCGCTATTTCAAAATAGAACCATAACGCAATTATGCAAATGAAGTGTGGGATATTTAAGTCCCAGCTTCATTTGCAATTTCGAATGTCTTCATTTGCATCCCTCTCTCGAAAGAGCGTGCAAGTGTAGACATACCCAAATTCTCATTTAAAGTCAGTGGAACTTAGGCTCATAAATGACATTTGAGAAGATGTAAGCCACTATGTCACTTATGCAAGTATGAAAATTATACCCCACGTCATTCTGTATCTTCTGTAAGGGACTTTATTCCAGCCATAGTTAATGTAAAAAATAAACAATTGTATGGACACAACTAAATCTTTTAGGTTACTTTTTATTTTCAGAACTCTTGTGATATCAATGTGATATCACAAGAGATATCACCAGAATTGATATCAGTGGTGATTTTACTTGGTCCTCAGTACTTTTATTTATTACAGATTTATGCTCAGAAGGACAAAGCCAGATTACAGTACAAGCCACTCTGCACGGCTCACGGAGGATGTTCTGGCAGATGACAGAGATGATTATGATTACCTGATGCATACTTCTACGGTATGGCAAAACAGTCTTCATGTTTTTGCTATTTGTTTTTCTAACAATTTACTTTTGCCTCTAGGATAAGAACTTCTGTGGGCAACAGTGTACTGCAAACAGAACAAGGGCAGAATATGGCCCTATTCTGAAACAACTACTCAAGCCCAGAGCTCCTCAAACACAGAGATTTAGAGGGACAACAAATTATGATTCTGATTGAGTGAAAAATGTTGAAATCCCATTGAAATTAAAGGAAGTTCTATGAATTGATCAATAATTTTGTCAGTCCCTTAAATCTGCTCAGTTTACTGTTTCCAGTGTTTGCAAACATAATATACCTGTATAAGTATTAATTCTTTACTCATTGTAATGTGAACATACTGCCAATGTTTCTGCATGTATCTTGTTAAACTAGTAGCACTTTAAAGACTAACAAAACAGATAGATGGTATCATGAGCTTTTGTGGGCACAGCTCACTTCTTCAGATGACCCGAGTATTGGATGTCCAGAACCAAGAATAAATGGGGGGAAGAGGAGGGGAGAAGGAAAAAATATTGGAGGGGGGAGGAGAGAAAAAGAGGCAGTGGGTAGATATGTTTCAAAGGGAAAGCTGAGCCAGTCTGTAACAGGAAAAACTGAAAAACAACAAATAGTCTATTAGCACCTTAAAGACTAGATAGTTTAAAGAGCTGATAAGAACTATTAGTTTTCACTTGAAGAGGAAGAGTACTAACAACAGATTTTATAGAAATATCAAAAACCATTGGCACCTTCATTGTTTGTTTGGTTGATAATGTCCCAGACATCCAATATCGAATTTTAAACCATCTGCATGAAAATTAAACTTGTGAATGAAGTGGAGTTCCAATCCTTCTCTATGTATTTGGCTTGTGGAAACAGCAGCGTAGAGATCCCTTAATGAGTGTCTAGGGAGGTTAAAGTGTTCTCCAACAAGTTTTCATGTGTTCCCTTTTCAGATGTCCTATTTGTGTCCATTAATTCTTTCCCGTAGGGACTGTCCAGTTGGACTATCTCGGCTACCCCTCTGAAGCTTGTTAAACTAGTTATGCATCTTTTTTTAATCCTCCTTGTCTTCCAGTTTACATCAGACCCTCACCCACCTTTTGCAGAACATGTCTTGCTTTGCACTGACATTATTCTTTCATTGATCTACTAATGAATTACTCTTGAATGAGACTATAGCTGTTCACAAAAGCTAATTCATCTCTATTAGATTATGAAAAATACACAGAAATATTTTAAAATAACAAATTCTGAATCAAAACGTTAACATAAACTAAATATTAACACCATGGGATATTGTTAATTTATTGGCAGTATTATTACGCGGTGAGAATATTTCCTGGGCAAGAACCTGCTAATGTCTGGGTGGGCTGGATTACGTCTGACTTCCATCAATACGACATGACCTTTGACTTGGACAGAGTGCGCACTGTTACAGTGACACTAGGGGATGAAAAAGGAAAGGTTCATGAAAGGTTGGCTTCAGTTACTTTTCTTTTTAATTGAATTGTTTTATACTTCATATGTTTTAACATGTAGAACCTATATAAATTCAGATGAATGTGGAGTTTTACTGATATAGGATAGGTATTATAGAGGAGAATCAGGTCCCTAAATGTTGAAGGTTCACCCAATGAAATTAATAGAGATCAGATTTACACAACGGAAGTACTTCTTCACACAATGCACAGTCAATCTGTGGAACTCATTGCCAGGGGATATTGTAAAGGCCAAAAGTATAATTGGTTTCAAAAAAGATTTATATAAATTCATGGATGACAGGTCACTTAGTGGCTATTAGCCAAGAATGTGAGGGACACAACCCCATGCTCTGGATGTTCCTAGCCTCTGATTTCCGGAAGCTGGAAGTAGATGACAGGAGAAGGATAACTTGAAGATTGTGTCTTCTGTTCATTGCCTCTGAAGCAGCTGGCATTGGCCAATTTTGGAAGATGGGGTACTGAGTGAGATCAGTGGCTCTCATGGGGGGGATGCAAAGGTCTCTCGGGGGTATATTAACTCATCTAGATATTTGCCTAGTTTTATAGTAAGCTACATAAAAAGCACACCAAAGTCAGCACAAATTAAAATCTCACACAGACAATTACTTGATTAATTCATTCTCTATACTATGCACTGAAATATAAGTACAATATCAGAATCAGTAAGTTCAGGGCTGCATAAAAACAAATGATTTATAAGGTTAGCCACTTGTATCTCTCTTGTCTGGTTCATGTAAAGGTTTGGGCTAGTTCTTGTTTTGTTGGAAATAGTTCCATCTTTACAAAACTTTGGCAAATCCATGGTGTGAAATTGTGATAATTTGAATAAACAGACTATTCCAATACAGTATGATCCCATACAAGCTCACATGCTACCCACAAATGTATGTCTTGATATTTAGTATTAAACGCAGCAACTGCTATATGGTGTGCGCCGGAGAGAGCATGAGCCCAGGACAAGGGCGCAACAACAACGGGCTGGAGATTGGCTGTGTGGTCGATGCTGCCAGTGGGTTGCTAACCTTCACTGCTAATGGCAAGGAACTGAGTACCTATTATCAGGTATGTATTTATTTGGTTTTGTCACCTCATCCATATGAGAAAAGCAAGTAGATTGAATTTTGTTAGCCTTATTTATGATTAGAAATGAAAGGAAAAGTCATTGCCAATGATGTGATTGTAATCTTCTCTCACCTCTGAACCTTAGTTAGGCTCTTGTACAGTTTCACGTGGTAGTTTGTGCCTATAAGCAGTTATCACAAGTGATAGATTTCTTAGCATTGGTGGTTTTTCTATGTTTGGTCACTGTGTATTTCTGTTTGTCATTCAGGTTGAACCAAGTACTAAGTTATTTCCTGCAGTTTTTGCACAAGCTACAAGTCCAAATGTTTTCCAGTTTGAGTTGGGAAGGATAAAGGTAAATAAGAGAACACTCATTTGTTTCTCTGTAAGTTTAGTTGTTATATCCGATAATACTCAATTATTGCTCTTTTGTTGAATGAAGCATGTTTTTGGTTTTGGGCATATTTTTGTTGGTGCAATTGTGTAATATGGCATTTTGTAAATCACATATTTTGGTACCGTTTGTACCTCCATGTCCATCACCTGCAGGACCTGACTAGTCCCAAATCAGGGAATCTGCCAGATGAGGAGAGAAAAATGCCAGCCCCTCTGCTGTTGTTGGCTGCAGGGCTTTGTTCCAGCATCAGGAGAGGGGCTGGCTTTGGCCAAGCAGGGAATTGAGGGGAGGATATTCAGGAAGAGGCAAGGCAACTGTGGATCCCCATGGCTGGGGCAGCACTTCTGGCCCCCCGTCAAGGTGTTTCCCACTTTGGCACTTCAAGTGCAGAAGGTGGGGGCTTGCAAGAGTCCTTAAAACTATCTTTCCACGAAAGTCTTCGGCTTAAAAAACCTCCCAAAATCACAGATTGCATAACCTTGGGTGGTACACTGCTACCACCCAAATGCAAAATCCCCTTGAAAGCCAGAAAGACACACTTCAGAATTTTTTCCTGTAGTATAACCACAAGCTCTTTAACCCTCCCTCAGGAGAGAGCTTGAAAACAAACTGTAATCCCTTAATAGCTGACTTTCAGTATCAGGCACGTGCACACATAACCTCCTGCCATTTAGGACACAGGAATCAGATTATAGTCTTAAAATGATGATTGTATTAACAAAACAAAGAAGGTATATTTGGTACAGCATACTTGGTTGTTAGGTGTTACAGAGCAACTAAAAAAAACAGATTAAAGAATAGAGAATTGCTTCCCTGTAATTCAGTTTGTTACAATACACATGGGGGTGTTAAAATCAGTACAGAGAAATCCCACAAATCAAGAAATAAGAAATACAACAACCCTGGATCACATCTAACTATACATTCCCTTTCTACCTAAATCTTTTGTTCCAAGGTTCCTTCCTTTCTATACATGAATATTGCTGAAAATTCCATGTCTGGTTCCAAGACTTACTTCATCTCTATCTCCCAGCTCCTGCTCTTCTCTCACACACAAAAGGAGACTGAAGCAGGCAAAACCTGTTTCATTTCAAATTTCTCATTCTCTTTCCATTGGCTCTCCTGGCTCCCTGCCAATATTCCTTGGTTAGCCATTATTCTGGGTTTAACTCTTTACAGGCAATTTAGTTACTGAATGCTGGGATATCTAGAAAAAGGGTATTATCCCTTCCATCTATTGCACCCCCACTGCCAGCCATGGCCCTTGGCAGCCAGACTGCACTGCTGGCCCCCATGAAGCTGAATTCCTGGCTCCCGGATGCAGGGTTGTCCTCCTGGATCCTATGGGGCTGCACAGCCACCTTATCTCTTCTCCTCTGAGAGTCTCCTCTGTCTCCACTCCTCTCTCTCCTTCAGCTTGAGCACCACAAATGACCTATTTCCAGCACTCCAGAAGCTCTGAGAAGGCAGGGGAAGGAGTTGCTGAATGTGAGGCTGGCTTTTCCCCATGCGTGCTTAGAGGTTAAAGGATAAAATGATTTGATAGGATTCCATCTAAGAAGTTAAATGTTTCCAAACTGTAAATGCAATATTTAATTCATATGCTTCTCGCCCTTCATGCTGTTTGTTATGCAGTGCATAAAATGACCTAGATTAATTTTGAAATATGCACGATATATTCATCAGATCATATTATGTCTTCTCTGAAGCCATCATATGTATGGTATGAACATATAAGGTAATCACAGCTAAAACGAATGTAAACATTGTGGAAGAATTTCAGCCTTTTTTGAAAAGATTTTAAAATAACATTCTTGAAGAGTGACTGCACGAAGGGCTATTCACATGGTGAAAGAGACTGTATGCTCATTTTCCCTGTCACTACTGCAAATCTAGTCAATTTCTATAACTCATTATTTCATTCTGTAAACCTAGTTATATTGTGTCATTGTGTAGTGAAGAACAGTTCCAATGATTATATACATATTTATATTTGTATACATTCAGTGAAAGCTTTACTATCCGGCACTCTCTTAATCAGAAAACTTTGTTAACTGGTATTGCCCCCAGCCACAATAACACCGCATCTTCAGGAACATGTGCCTGACTCATGCCTGTCTAGCTTGCTGTTGTAGGGCTCTTGACTGCTGAATGACATCATCAGCAGGCACTTCCTTCCCCCTCAGCCTGCCTCAAGCTGCTGGGAAGCCAGATCTGCTGGTAGGGAATATGGGCAGAGCAATAAGTATCTATCACATTGAATTAACCGGCAATCCCCATTCCTCATGAGTACCGGCTAAGAAAGCTTTCACTGTATTTACTGTGTGTATTGGCTGAATTTTAATAATGTGGGATATTTAGTACTAGACTGAGGCTAGCAACAAAGACTGAAAAGTGATTTTTTTGTAATAAGAGAGTGGCAAGCCCCCTGGGACAGGGACTGCCACTTGTGTTTTTTTACAGCCAAGGGTTAGGGGAAGGGGCTGATCCTGACCCAGAGCTCTTGGTTTTGTTACAATATAAACAACTAATATTGATAATACATACTAGGGGGCTGTGCCCCTTGCTCACTATACTCACCAGCCCCCTCTCTTTGCGGGTAGGCAGCCCCGGCTCTCCCCCAGCCACCAGAGAGGGCCAGCCCAAGGTGTGGCAGCCTTGGCCACTGGGGGCGGTGCTGAGTCTGGGCCAGCCATGGCTCTCCCCCATACCTCCCAGCCACTGGGGAAGACCAAGGCCATGCCAGCTCCAGCTCGCCTCCTTCAACCCTTCTCCCCAGCCATACCAGCCGCAGCTCTACCTCCTTCCCCCCACCTGGCGGGGGGGCAGGGAGCAGGGCTGGTCAGAAGCCTTGCCAGGCCCCATGCTTTCCCCCGGCTGCCGGGTGGGAGGGCCGAAACCATTGTGTAGCAGCCCCAGAACCCACTCCAGCACCGGAGAGGAGGGAGGCCACAATGCGGCATCATCGGCTCCGGAGCACTGGAGAAAGGGAAGGGACGAGGGAGGGAGGAAAGGAGAGAGGAGGCAGGTGGGATGCAGAGTGGTGTGATGATGTCACTCTGTCATCCTGCAGGAATTAAAAAAAAAAAAATAGAGAGAGAGAGATAATATCAAGAATCAATTCAAATGCATACTTATAGGTAAAAAGTTTAAAATTTAATTTTTAAATATATCCAATGCATGTAGTATTATGAAAAGGATTGCAGCCTAGAAGAAATAACAGAATTTTTAAGGCTCCAAGGAAGCTGAAATTATGTCCATATAGAACAGAATGGGCTTCAGTTTTCAAGGATATACTCAAACTGCTTGCATCTAGTGAACTTGAACTCCGTCTTGGAAGAATGGAGGCCTGGGGTTACCGAAGGAGTGAAGGATTATTAGAATTCATATCTCTAGTTTCAAGGCAGCTAGATACTAAACTTCTAAGACATCCCCTTAGGCAACCTCTATTTAGGATTTTATATTTTGCTTTGAGAGCCTCTAAGCTAAGTAATAGTTCCCAGCCTGATTGGGGAGCTGCTTAAAATGCTACATGCCTTCTGTATTGTGCTGGTTTCATTGCATGGATTTCCTATCTGCTTGCAGCACATTTGCCTTGCACACTATCATACACCTCATTCCCCTATAGAGATTATAAAACTGACTGTCTCTTCTGTCTTATTGTCTCCAGAATGTAATGCCATTGTCTGCTGGCTTGTTCAAAAGTGAGCACAAAAATCCAGTCCCCCAGTGCCCTCCCCGTCTCCATCTCCAGTTTTTGACCCACGTGTTATGGAGCAGAATGCCAAACCACTTTCTGAAGGTTGATATCTCACGGGTCAGTGATCGTCAAGGCTGGATGGTACAGTGCTTGGATCCTTTGCAGTTCATGTCCCTCCATATCCCAGAAGAAAACAGGTTAGCTTTGTTTGTATGTATAAACTGAGTGTGAGTAGATGTGGGTTTTATGAAGTCTGACCAATAGCAAGTAAACAATCTGTTCTATAGTCGGTACTCTTTCTCTCTTGCATGTGTATAAAACATACAAATACATCTATTGTGACTGTCAGATTAAAGATGACCCCTTTTGTGGGTCATATTTATATTCAGTTAGTAAATTATTACCTAGGTCACATAAACATAATCACTGGTTTTATTAAACTGCTACTAAGTGTGTTCAATAAGAGATTTCTTGAGTTAAAAAGACATTGCCAATTAGCATTTATGACAGAATTGGGTTTTTTTCCTCCTCCGAGAGAAGCACGTCTGTGAGTGTCACTTCTACACAGAGATACAAACAATGCATGCCAGATTTTGTTTTGTGTATTATTTTGCTGAAAGGGGAAATATATACTTAGCTACTGGTAACATCTTGAATCTAATCCTTCAAAAACATTAGATAGATCAAAAGGATGAGTGAGGCAAGGGAAACTCAGCTGTAGCTTGTGATTGTGTACAAGGTCTTTCAACCTTTTTTGCCATCTATTAATTAACTGTGATTTTTGTTAGCAATAATCAAACAACTCTGATATGCTGTGTACCTCATGGATCTTCAAAACCCAATCTCAGTAGAATAAACTGACTGTGATTTGGTATATTTAACATACATTGTCTTCAGACCTATTCATGGGATAGGTGTGAAGAATGAAAAATTAATGTACTGTGGGCCCGTATGCAAAACCTAAATATCTCATGCAGCTTTAGTATATGTTTTAGAAAAAATACTGTGAGTTAAATCCAGCTACTCCTTCCATGGCTATGAAGGGCCTTAGAGGGAGTGGAACTGATTTGTTTCCACAGTGCAGGAAGCATGTCAGGACTTGGGGAGCTAGTGAGGAGTAGCCACACTCCCTGTGTGCCAGGGGGACTAGCTCAGATACCAATCAAGTTTGAGGACAAGGCCATGCTGGCAGAAGAGCAGCGTTTCTCTTTTTCCCCCTATTAAAACTACCCATGCATTTCAGACTGCTTTGTCTTGGCACTGAGAGGACGATTTAGCTCTAAGATTTAGCTTGTATTAGGATCTAATTTCACTTTAAAAAAAGTACAGATGAGAGCAAGAGGTATTCATAAATTAGATTGTTTTTAAATCTCCATTGCTGTTGTGTTTCAAAGCTGAAAGACGCTACAAACTATTCCTCAATTCCAAAGCACGTATATTTCATTTGTTTTTGTTTTTTAAAAAAGAAAATTGGAAAACCCTAAATTTATATTATAAAAACCACTAACATTATTTTTTTTAATAAAAGCGTTTACAAAATCTGTAACAATTGAAACATTTTCTGTTGTGTTATTAAAGTTAAATTCTGAAGAAAATACTTAAATACAATTTCAAACAGTGTAATGCATTCCCCTACATATTTTGACCCAAATATTGTAGCATTGTGCTATGTATAAGAATGTGAAAGATAATTGCTTAGAAAATTACAATAATGATGAGAGACCAAAAGTGAAAGTGACTAGTCCATTTTCATTGTCCAACCTGAAATAGAAAGTAAAATAGTAGCATTAATAGTGAAAATAAAATATGAATGTTAAGTCTTTATGTTCTCAAATACCTAATTTTTTTCTCTAATCTATATCCAAATTTGGCTTAAATACATTTGTTATAAATAAATCAGTCTGATATTGCTCCCACTTGAACACTATTGGAATTTTTGAAATGATAGTTTTTATTCAGTCTAAAGGACTTCAGGGTTTGGCTCATGATTTGTAAGCCAACAGTTTGTCTATAAAATTGCAAAATTAAATACCTGAAAGTCAGGAAGTCAAAAATTCCATGTCCAGAGCATAGGCTAATATGTCCATGTTGCACAACCTAAGAATGTTTGAATAACTTTTTTGCCTTTTCAATCCTATGTTCCTAGTTAGTGCACTGATATAGAACTTTCTGTGTTTTCCTTCTGCTCTACAGGTCTGTAGATATTTTAGAATTGACAGAACAAGAAGAATTGCTGAAATTTCACTATCATACCCTCCGATTGTATTCAGCCGTTTGTGCTCTAGGAAACAACCGGGTGGCACACGCTATGTGTAGCCATGTGGATGAATCTCAGCTTCTCTATGCCATTGAGAACAAGTACATGCCAGGCTTACTGCGCACAGGCTACTATGACTTACTCATTGACATCCACCTCAGCACTTACGCCACTGCCAGGTTAATGATGAATAGTGAATTTATTGTTCCAATGACGGATGAGACAAAGAGCATTACTCTTTTCCCTGATGAGAACAAAAAACATGGCCTCCCTGGCATAGGTCTCAGTACCTCACTGCGACCTAGAATCCAGTTCTCCTCTCCCAGCTTTGTAAGCATTAGCAGTGAGTGCTATCAGTTTAGCCCTGAATTTCCTCTGGATATCTTAAAGGCCAAAACTATAGAGATGCTAACTGAGGCTGTTCAGGAAGGTAACCTCCATGTCCGAGATCCTGTAGGGGGTACTACAGAGTTTCTCTTTGTCCCTCTCATCAAGCTTTTTTACACCTTGCTAATCATGGGAGTCTTTCATAATGGGGATCTGAAGCACATCTTGCAGCTGATTGAGCCCAGTGTTTTCAAGGAAGCCATGAGCCAGGAGGAGAAGAATGAAGTGCCAGAGAAGGAGTTGAGTACAGAGGAGGTAAAGCCAGAAGGAGGAGAGGAAGAAATCAAAGGGAGGCGAGTGCTGAAGGAAGGTCTTCTTCAAATGAAACTTCCTGAACCAGTAAAATTGCAGGTAATAATTGTGAAACTATAAGGGTTTTTCAAACATTTCATACTTCATTCTTCCTTTCATTCACATATTTCAGGAAATGCAGCAGCCTTGCTGCATATTTCAAGCAAAGCACACTTTTTTTGCAGGCACACATGCATGTTTAATGCTTTTTAACATTATGTTTTAAAAATATAATCACTATTAATGAAATTATTCTGCATTATCCCCTTTTTTACCCATTTGATAACAGTGGCCTTGGTGAAAAGTCTGAGGGGTAACCATGTTAGTCTATATCCGCAAAAACAATGAGGAGTCGTATGGCAACTTAGAGACTGGCAGATTTATTAGGGTGTATGCTTTCATGGAGAAAACCCACTTAATCAGAATAATTGGAAGTTACAGAATTGGTTTGTGTTAATGAAGCTAATCAAGTCAGGATGGAAAAATGGGTCATTCACAGCATTTGATATGGAGATGTGAATATCCAGAGAGGGGAAATTGCCTTTGTAATTCATTAACTAGTTGAGATCCTTATTCCATCCTCAATTGAAAGTGCTGAATTTGCAAATGAATTCCAGGTCAGCTGTCTCCCTTTGTAACCAGTTTTTGAAATTCTTTTGTAGAAGGTTGACCACTTTCAAATCCATTATTGAATGTCCAGGGAGGTTAAAGTGTTCCCCTACAGGTTTATGTGTGTTACCATTGTGAGGCCTGTTTCAAACTAAATCTGACATAAATAAAATGTAATTTGATACATGGGCATCTGGTAGCCTCTGTGGAGGAAGGCTTTTCCTTTCCAAACTGCCAGGCATAGCTCTGCCCATACTCTGCTCCCACAACACCTACTGTAGGCATTCTGGGGTGGAGTGTTGCTGCCTCCAGTACCTACCTACCCTCCTGGTGCTCCAGGACTGGGGCTGCACGGTGCACCCTTCTCTCTCCCCTGTGCTCCCCGACTGGGCTGCGTGGTGGGCCCTCCTCCCTCCCATGATGCCCCGGGGCTGGACAGTTTGGGCCATGTGGTCACCCTCTTCCCTCCCTCGATGCTCTGGGGCTGGAGAGGCTGGGCTTCGTGGTGTACCCTTCTCCCTCCCCTGGTGCTCCCAAGCTGGGGTCATGCCACATACCCTCCTCCCTCACTGGTGCCCTGGGGCAAGAGAGGTTGGAGCGAGTGTGCACCCTCCCACTTATCTCTCCTCCCTGTGGTGGTGGAAGCCTGCATGACATACTGCCTTACCTCCCCATGGGGGTGGGAACGGGTGGCACCTGAGGGGAAGGGGTGGAGCTGGGGGCTTGCCTCCCCCAGCCCTACCTTCATCAACCTCCCATGATTCGATAGGAAATATTTTCTGAATAAAGAATTGTTTTATACACTGAGAAGCAATGACTTCTATGTAAGTGACTTACCATCACAATGTCATCACAGTTATTAATTTTCTTTTGCATAATGAAGATACAAAGCTGAATTAAGTCAGTGTTCAATTATAAACTTTTGAAAGCACAAAGATAAGGTTATGTCCAACATTATGAACATTTCAGAGTTACAAGTTACCTCCATTCCTAAGGTGTTCGTAAATCTGAGGTGTACTGTGATGAAGATATTTAAAAATAGAGTTTAGATGTAGAAATGACAGCTCACAGGAAAAAATATTGCAAGGTATAATCCTGTAGTGTTGGGGGATACACTGGGTGATTGGATAAGTCTTTACTGTGATGATTGCTTGTGATTCTGTGTTATAGTGTGTGAACTTCTTTCTTTGAATCTTCTGTGCTGTGAGCAAGAAATGTTACAAAAAGACAGCAGAATTTTCAGCAGTGTTGGCATGAGCTCTCACTTGCATTTAAAACATTTAATCAGGTACAAAAAACAAAAACAAAAAACCCCAGAAATGTGTCTTAATGTAAGTTTGAGCTGCACTATGATTGTTGGTTGGGTATAATGAGGCTGTTTTCTGGTAGTCTACTGTGGCATTAAACTGCTAATAAAATGGTATTATTAGTAACCATCAGCCTAGCAACTGCTGTGTTATATGCTCAGAGTCAGCTTCTAAAAAGGTACTAATTTAATAGAGCATTCTGCAGCTTTCTGGTGCAGATGCAAAAGATGACCCACAGGAAATAAGGTATGTCTACACTACCACTCTAGTTCGAACTAGGGTGGTAATGTAGGCAACCGGAGTTGCAAATGAAGCCCTGGATTTGAATTTCCAGCCGCGCGGCACGGAGTCCGCACTAGCGGATATTTAAAAATGGCGGCGCCTGGCGAGATGCAAATGAAGCCCGGGAAATTCAAATCCCGGGCTTCATTTGCAACTCCAGTTGCCTACATTACCACCCTAGTTCGAACTAGAGTGGTAGTGTAGACATACCCATAGAGACTAAGAGCAAGGGCCCAAACAGCTAGTTAGTGCACAGCAGCCCAGTGCATTATAGTCACACATCAACTTTAAAGTGCTTTAAAGTGCTGGATAGACAAGGTCTACATCTATATTATCATCTAATTCCCACGTTCTTAGATATGTTTCTGAGGTAGATAGATCTCTGGCAAGCAGTAATTTATAGGCCCTAATACTAACTCAAGCATGGCTATACCACAGATTACTGTCAATTCATCTGATAACAGGTTCTGCTTTATTGTTTGACATCTACAGCATCCACACTCAGTTGTATGTTAACAGAATATGTAAAGAATATTTTTAAAAATTGTCTAAAAGTCTTTGTTGCCCTTTTTCTGGTATTTTCTTAGATGTGTTACCTACTCCAGTACCTCTGTAACTGCCAGATACGTCACCGAATAGAAGCCATTGTAGCATTTTCTGATGATTTTGTGGCTAAGCTTCAAGAGAATCAGCGATTCCGATATAATGAAGTTATGCAGGCATTAAATATGTCAGCTGCACTGACGGCCAGAAAAACAAAAGAGTTTCGGTCTCCACCTCAAGAGCAGGTACAACTTAAAATGGGCAGTTATTCTTTTTTTTCAGACAGCAAATGTAGGATCTCAGCTCAGTCCGAGTGCTGTGTTCTAACACTCAAATTTTTCATTCTGTTCTTACTCTTCTCTGTGCTGATCTGCTAAACTTACATGATCTGCAATATTCAGTGCGGTCAAGGACAGTCAGGTTTCACATTGTACAGTCAGCCCAAAGGTTCATACTAGATGACATCACACGTGACATCGCTGGATGCTGTGTTAAACTTGATAATCTTATCTACACTGAGTAATATGTTGTGTTCATTTATATGTATTAGCTAACCTTGTCTAGTGCTATGTAATTTTCTAGCATAGACAAGTTTTTAGAACACAGCCGTGCCATGCTCTTATGTCTTATGTGTACAATACCATATTAGGAAAGTAGATTTAGTTCTCTAATCAGGTTCTGTAGTAATAAAAACATTGCACAGGTATACATTTCAGGATTTCAGAATGTTTTATATTCACTCATTAAATCTTACTATACCCTTTTAAACTTATTTTAAACAAAGAGAAATTAGATAGTTAGATCAAGTGACTTGACCAAAGTAATAAAGTAAATTAGTGGCAGAATTGGAAATAGTACCTAGGACTCCTGATTCCTATCCTTTGCTATAGCCACCACTTCATATTGTTGCTAATTTATTATTATTTTTACCTACTCTATATAAATGCCTGACTTTTTTTTCATTCAGTAACTACAGCTCTTCCGGTATTCATGTGTTTCAGTTTTGCTAAATAATTTCTATAATAATAAAAGTCATCAAATTTTTTATCTGTACATATTTATGGAGATAATGAGCAAAAAGAAATTCAATATTTGCATATTAACTATGAACCTTGTGGATACTTTGATGATTTTCTAAGTAAATATTTGGATTCCTGGCATCCTTAGCTATATGTATTCCCGCCTACCTTACTGAAAAGTGTTCAAAAAGATGTTCCCAATCTTTAAACTGTCTTTTGTATTCTTTTTTTTTTTTTAAGATTAACATGCTCCTGAATTTTAAGGATGATAAAAGTGATTGTCCTTGCTCTGAAGAAATTAGAGATCAACTCTTGGAGTTCCATGGAGACTTAATGACACATTGTGGTAAATCCTGTTTTTGAATTTTCTTGTTTCTGAATTTGCAGTAGCCAGATTCAATAACTTTATCAAAACCAAACTACACATTAAATTATGTCAGCAACAGGTGGCTAGACAATACACAGGGAGGTATGGATTGTAATCAGTCATTATATTACAAGTGCACCCTCTCATCTGATCAAAATACAAGAAAATACATTACAGTTTGTTTGATGGAGAAATTTCATTCCCCCCATACGAGGTCCATGTAAATGGAACTTGTGTGATACTCCTTAGAGATTAGTGAATAAAATCTAGTTCCCATGGGAAGCTTTATAGCTTTTCATTCCAGATCTAGGGCTAAAATAGCAGCTGGTGCTCTTCTTTTCCCTCTCAAACCATAGATAAACTACTCTTATTTACCAATAGGTGAATTTCACTCTATCAGAATAACTGTGGTTTGATTAACCACAATAATATAGATGATGGTTATAGTTCAGCTGTTCCTGTTTTTAAGTATAAATGGAAAGACATAATAGTTCATATACAGAAACTTGGGGATGTGTGGTCTTGTTGATGGCAGACAGGAAAAAAATAGTATTTAAACTCAGTCCAGATATTTTTGTTACATTAATTACATTAGGTGCAACCTTCTCTCTGATGCCTAAATGTTGGAAATTGTAAGAAAAAAAAGTAAATGAAAAAAACAACAACCCCACACCAAAATAGAAATGTTAAACAAGAACCTGTGGACACTGCAGATCCTGTTCCTTTTGTTCAAATTTTGCTTCAAAGCTGTGGATAATCACCTCTTCTCTGTCGTAAATTATTTATGTCCCAACTATAAATCTTTTGGGGTACATCTACACAGCAGCATTATTTTGGAATAACTGGCGTTATTCTGAAATAACATAGTGCGCGTCTAGACTACAAGCCTTTATTTCTAAATAATGGCAAGCTTGATGACTTCTTATTCTGACTCCTGTAACCCTCATTTTATGAGGAGTAAGGGAAGTTAAAGGAATAGTGTTCTTCCTCTGGCTTCCTGCTGTGTAGACAAAAGCCGAATTAAGCTATTTCAACTTAAGCTATGCAATTGAGGTAGCTGAAGTTGCGTAGCTTAATTCGAGTTTTGCATTGCCATGTAGACGTGCCCTTTTAGAAAACAGGAAATGTTAGCTTCTCTATTTGTGAAAAGGCCCACTAGCTGACAACCAGCAAAGTTTAACTGCTCCACATATACATTCTCCCTCCACTTCACAGAGAAAGCTGGAGCGGAGTCAAGTTATTTTTTCTCTCTAGATCAGGCCCTTCTCTCGAAAGAGGCTCTCTAACTAAGGCCTTTGTATTTATCTAGAACCCTTTTGATTTTTTGCCTTGCTTTCCTTCCAGGATTGGGTCTTAAACAGGAGAGATTATTTAAGGACTCATGTTGATATTATGATACTTTATATTAAATATTCCAATTTAAAATGGTAAACAAAAGCTCCAAAAACAAAAGCTGTACAGAAGCAAATGAAAAGAGGGATTATTTTAGGGCTGAGTATATGGATTTAAGCTCCCTTGGTACAGCTACTGCAAAAACAAGCTAATAGATTATGCAGTTCAAAGTGTTTGGTTACTAATTACTGTCAGTCAGTCATAATTTTGGAATTTGTATGCTGTGCACTGGTTAAGAAGTCATTGTTTTGATATTCAGCAACTCAGACATCCAAAACTAGCATTTTTTGCACCAGTAGCTATATATTCCTGTTCTCTAATTGGACAGGAGTATTCAATTACTTTATTGTTAATTACTTAAATTTAAAGCCATTTCCATCAATCAGACTGCAGTTTCCATACAAGCTAGTTAATAATTCAGTGTAAAATATGTTATCGATGACTAGGGCTACAAATCTGTCACAGAGGTCGCAGAAGTCACAGATTTTAATACTTTCTGCAATCTCCGTGATTTCTGTAGTGGTTGCTGTGGTTGACCCAGGCTGCTCAGGTGCCCCCAGGGACAGCCATATTGGCTGCTACTGGAGCGGCTCCACAGCCAGAGACGCAATGGCCACGGCTTGACAGCCCCCAGCATCTGTCCTCAGAGACCCAAAATTTGGTCTGATTGGCTGGTCCCAGGGACAGCCAGAGTAGCAGCTGGTGGATGGTTCTGGGGGCTACAGGAACGGTTGGCCCTATGGACAGACTGAGCAGTAGCCAGTGGAGCTGGCCCGGTATCCCCTGCCCCCTGAGCAGCAGTCCCCCAAAACTCCCTAGAGCAGTAGCCCTAATGAAGATGATTAGGCAGGGATATTTATAGTATAAGTCATAGTAAAAATACCCATAACTAAATCACAGCCTTATCGATTTACAGGCAGTCTTCGACTTACGCGGATCCGACTTATGTCAGATCCGCACTTACGAACGGGGCTTTCTCGCCCCGGAGGTCGAGGTGGCGGATTGCTACCTGCAAGCTCCGGGGCGAGAGAGCCCCATTCGTAAGCTGCTCCCGGTGCCCCTGGTCTGCTGGAGACCGTCTCCAGCAGACCAGGGGCACCGGGACTGAAGCCGCAGCAGCGGTGGTTCCTGCACTTCTGAGGCTTTGCTCTGGCAAAGCCTCAGAAGCGCGGGAACCCGCTGCTGCTGCGGCTTCAGTCCCGGTGCTCCTGGTCTCCTGGAGACGGTCCCCAGCAGACCAGGGGCACCGGGAGCAGCTTACGAACGGGGCTTTCTCGCCCCGGAGCTCGCAGGTAGCAATCCGCCACCTCGACCTCCGGGGCAAGAAAGCCCCGTTCGTAAGTGCGGATCCGACACACTAGCTGCGCCCCGCCCCCCCAGCAGACCAGGGACACGGGGAGCAGAGCCGCAGCGGCAGCGGGGTGCCGCGCCTCTGAGGCTTTGCTCTGGCAAAGTCTCAGAGGCGCGGGACACCGCTGCGGTTGCGGCTTCAGTCCCGGTGCCCCTGGTCTGCTGGAGACGGTCCTCAGCAGACCAGGGGCACCGGGACTGCAGCCGCAGCGGGGTCCCGCGCCTCTGAGACTTTGCCAGAGCAAAGCCTCAGAGGCGTGGCACCCCGCTGCCACTGCGGCTCTGCTCCCCGTGTCTCTGGTCTGCTGGGGGGGGGGGCGCAGCTAGTGTGCCCCCCCCTGCAGACCAGGCTTTTGTTGTGGACCCTGGGGCAGAGCAGCTGGGGCGCTGCCGATTGGTCCTGCAGCACCGCTCTGGGCACTACTGGACCAACCCGGCAGCACCCCAGCTGCTCTGCCCCAGGTTCTGATTCAGCCGCTGCTGGTCAGTTTCAGCAGTGGCTGAATCAGGACTCCTGGGGCAGAACAGCTGGGGTTCTGGTGGGTTGGTCCAGTAGCGCCGAGGAGCGGTGCTACTGGAGCAACCCAGCAGCACCCCAGCTGCTCTGCCCCAGGCGTCCCCAAGTCAGCCGCTGCTGAAACTGACCAGCGCTGACTACAGGAAGCCCGAGGCAGAGTTGCTCTGCCCCAGGCTTCCTGGAATCAGCCGCTGATCAGTTTCAGCAGCAGCTGACTTGGGGACGCTTGGGGTTCTTAAGTTGAATCTGTATGTAAGTCAGAACTGGCGGTCAGTTTCAGCAGCGGCTGAATCTGGACGCCAGTTCCGACTTACATACAGATTCAACTTAAGAACAAACCTACAGTCCCTATCTTGTACGTAACCCAGGGACTGCCTGTATTAACTTTTGCCTTCGGGTGAAATGCAATGTAAAGGGAATAATAGATCATATATATGTCAGGATTAATGGGGGAAAAAAGGCAAATACATTTTAAATACAACCCAATTTCTTCATTAAATATGATAAAGTAGGAAGCAAAATGATGATATAATGTAGAATCATGGTGTAAATGTGAAAAAAGTTGAATACATTCAAATTTGAAAAATACTAAACGGCACTTTTACTTTGAACTCAAATAGTCATGACATACAAATATTGGCTATAGGCCTGGACCAAACCTTCGGTTTCAGTTACATTATTTTAGATGAAACCATGTGAATACTTTGATCTTCCAAGTATATTTTGCGTCAAATCAATATATTTTGTATTTTTACACCTTGTTTTTTCTCAGAGTTGCAAGTCACAAGTGCTATGATATAAAGTACAAAGTTACTTGCTCATACCTACTTCCTGCAAAATGAATTAACAGCAATGCTAATACTCTCCACTGGGGATCCCCAAATATTTGACAAATCTCAGTCAAGCCCCTGAGGCTTTCTTTTTGCAGATGGGGATGCTAAGGTGCACACTGACTAAGAGGCTGTCTCACGGTCACATAATGAAATAAATGACAGAACCAGACCTTGGCTATAAGATTCACAACTCCCAGCTCTCTACTCTAACCTTTACATTGTGGGAATACTTTTGAGGCAGCATCATATTTGTGTATGTTTCTAGTCTACTTAGCTAACAGAGCAGAACAATAGTTATTTGTTTATGTTTACACATTTGAATACTGAGCAGAGCTGGCATCGATTTAATTTAATTTGTAATTGTTTAATACTTGTTGCTTTCAGGAATTGAACTCGATGAAGATGGAGTCCTGGATGGAAACAGTGATTTAACCTTTAGAGGTCGCCTCATGTACCTAGTAGAAAAAGTCACATATTTGAAGAAGAAACAAAATGAGAAACCTGTTGATAATGATGCTAAGAAACCCTGTAAGCAAAATTAAATTAAAATCCAATTTAGTCTCGCTCTGAAAGGAAAGGGAGTGGAAAGTTCTGGCAGCTCTGAATATGTTGTGTGTCAGAGGAAGTTAGATTTGAAGGGAAACATCTGTGTGTATCTTTAAGCTTATGGCTCTGATTCAAAGCAGGCTTAACTGTGATTTTCAGTATGTCCAATATTGGTTCCCAATGGGCTCTGTCAGCATATTTATTATAATGAATTTTGCAAGCTTATTTTTATATCATGCAGTTAGTGCATTTTCCAGTTGCAATTTTTGTTTGCTCCTATACAAAATATTTAGCCTGCATAAAGAATTGTGTAATCACTGTAAAAATTCAGGGAGGAAAGATAAGAAACCTAACAGGGTCCTGGTTCTGCAATTCTTAGTGGGGAACACTTGTTTACATAGATAGTTGCAATTACTTCAATGTGACTTCTTGCTTGAGCAATAGTTAACCAACATGAGTAAAGGTTGCTCACTCAAACTTCTAAGTTATACCTCTGTACTTCAGGGGGGGTTTCAAGTGGTTATGTTCCATGTCACTTGTCACTTGCTGAAAGTGTTCCATTTTTGACAATCTCAACTCCTTCAGATAACAATAAGTAACATCCATGGAACTCAAATTCAACTTCCAGCATGAAGGGATTCCATTAGATTTTAGTGGGCAGTCAGTTGTATCACTGTTTTCTGTTTTTGTTTTGTTTTTTAACTTTAGCAGCAGCATAGCACCTTAGGTAACCATGTGTCCTCCTTTTCATCAAGCCACTCGAGTTCTAGCTTATCTTTTGGTCAGAAGGCTGGATGTCCCACGTTGACATACTGCTATAATCTGTGAAACTAAACCAAACTTCCGGAAATTTTATTAGACATGTCTGCACAAGTCTATTAATCATCACAAAACATACATCCATTATGTTATTGAATGTGTATTTGTATTATCTAAAGTATAAATATTGTTAAAATGGAGTGAAGAAATTATGTACGTGGAATATTGTGCTTGAAAAATTATTGGAAAATTCAAACATAGCTTTCTATGTCATATGTTACTCAACTCCCTTGAATATATTCAGTATTTCATATTACATCACACATAGCTGTGCCTTGGGGACAGTTCACACTTCTTATAGGATTGCCTGAATTTTGTTTGTTTGTCCATAGCAATGGCATGGTAGGGAGCATGGTAGGGAGCAGTTACAGCACATCAGTTGCCCAGGTGTTCAGTTTTTTGTAGGTCTCATGACAAATGGGTGTTTTAAGGAGGATAATGAATTATTTTTGTGGTATATCGGATACATAAGGCTTTTCGTAGAGACAGGATGTGCTTGAGACTTTACCCATTTTTTTTGACTGAAGAAAGTTTCTTGTCAATCAAGTTATATATGTGAATCAAGTTATACACCTCCCTGCATTTTTCCCAAAACAACATTGAAGCAAAGGTAATGCTAATTCTTGCACTTTAGGTGCAGTTAGGTGATGTCTTTTGATTAGGCATTCCCTCAATTTGTTGTAATTTATGGGAAAGGGTGAAAGGTAACATACAGACTCTCAGACTGGATTTTTACTTGTATCAGACTGTGCTGTGAGTTAGCAAACAGAAACCCATCAATGGGGCTGATGGCTCATTGTACATGAGTGCAAACAGCTGATGTGGCAGCTTGAGAAATGTTTTAGAATTAGAAGTATGTTAGGTAGGCAGTTGGGGTTCAGAGCTCATTTAACTGCATAGTGGAAATGTCAAGATCTGGTTTTAATTTTGGTGGAGCTCTCCTACAGATAGAATTCAGGTAGATTTCTAGCACCCATCTCTGGTAATCTAGATTACTGCTTGTGAGTCACTAAAAGTGCTGCATGCATGGACAGGTACTCGAAGAAAAAGAAACAATTACTTGCCTTATAGTATATATTGATCTTTGAGATATATTGTCCATACATATTCCATGACCCACCCTAGTTCCCCACTACTTTGTAGTCTGAAGAAAAATATGGATTCTGTATTGGAGAAAGAACTGAGGGCAGGCTGTGAGCACAGCTGGACAGAGTCCTGCACACCAATAATGGAGTATATGTGGTCAATGCATCTTCAAGAACCACAGTTAATGCTTTTTCACTGATACTCACTTGTCTTTATAAATGTATTATCCCATTTTACCTAATCAGCTACATAACCCTCATCAACACTTTCATTTTTTACACAAAGATTACAATATTCTGTAATATTAGAGATGTTTATTATGGTAAACATACCCCCAACATTTCCAGTGCTTTGCAAAAGTCTCCGTTACACTCTGCATACCCTACAGTGTGTCACTAATCTCACATTCTGCACCTACCCATATTGCTGGTCAGTCTTTGTCCTCTCTGCTGAGACTGCCAATGAGGATGCCAGTAGTAGGTTTCTCTTTTCACTAGAAACCAAACTGAAATCATATAAGAAATGACCTGTCCATTGATCAAGTTTTTTCTTAAAGGATAAGGGTCTCTACTGGATGATACTGTAGTGTTGACATTGTGCTAAATTGAACTATTCCATACTGTCTCTTTAAAAGCTTGAGGTAAGATTATAAATAAATAAAAGTCTGTTTCACACAAGGCACCAAACAGTGTGCTCTGGTTAGAAATAATGGCAAATAATAAAACCGCAGAGGTTTGCTTTCAAAACTCATTGAAAAAGGACCTGGAAATAAAGCTGGCCGCTACTGTACAGTTGATCTCCAGTGAGAATCCAGAATAACCTCAAGCAGTTATTGCATTGTCAAATGTGGAAGTGATATCTGTAATTTTAAAGCTAGCTTCTAGAAGCAAAATATTGCCACTTGTTTTCCCTGTTGTATTTTTCCCTCAACACAATATATTACATTGTACCTCAGTGTGTTAAGAAAACAAAAATTGTTTTTTAGATTGTGTTAATTTTAATATGCTGCATAAGACATTCAGAGAATCTGTTGTTAAAAATGAGAATTTTTTAAAATTTTTCATGTATTTTCTCTTTTTAGCTACTCTTCAGCAACTGATTTCAGAGACCATGGTACGCTGGGCCCAGGAGTCCGTAATAGAGGATCCAGAGTTAGTGAGGGCCATGTTTGTATTGCTTCATCGCCAATATGATGGTATCGGAGGTCTGGTTCGAAGCTTACCAAAGACCTACACCATAAATGGTGTATCAGTGGAAGATACAATCAACCTCTTGGCATCTCTGGGCCAGATCCGTTCCTTGCTCAGTGTCAGAATGGGCAAGGAGGAAGAGAAGCTTATGATTCGTGGATTAGGGTAAATCACTGGAGTACAGTATCATTTGATTGACATCTTTTAATTTCCAGCTTGCCCTGTTATCTGTTTGGTTAATCGTATTGTTTGACTATAAATTTAAAGTCTGTGTATGGAATAAGGAGGCTAAAAAGGAAGTTTGGGGACAGATAGGATATTTGGTCATTTGAATATCAAGGATTTGAAGCATTGTTAACAAAGATGCCTTTTGAATAGTAGTAAACTGCACTATCAGATCTTACCTTCTTGGAAAATTCATGGGAAGGAGAAGCTACAGTTAAGTTCTTTACTGTCCTATTGTATTATATCAGTCATATTAGAAACACTCCGACCACGTCTAGACTGGCAAGATTTAGCGCAAATACTCTAAACGCAAGAGTTTTTGCGTTAGAGTATTTGAGTAAGAGAGCGTCTATACTGGCATGTGCCTTTGCATAAAAGATTTGCTTTTGCGCAAAAGCATCCGTGCCAGTGTAGACGCTTTCTTGTGCAAGAAAGCTCCGATGGCCATTTTAGCCATCGGGCTTTCTTACGCAAGAAATTGATGTTACCTGTTTACACTGGCCTCTTGCGCAAGAACACTTGCGCAAGAGGACTTATCCCTGAGTGGGAGTATCAAGAGTATTTGTGCAAGAAGCACTGATTTCATACAGTAGGACGTCAGTGTTCTTGCGCAAATAGACAGGCGGCAAGATTTTGTGCAAAAGTGACTGCTTTTGCGCTAAATCTTGCCAATGTAGACACAGCCTATAACTTTACTTTAAAGGATACTCTAGAATCAGCATTAGACCTTTTCCATACATTGACTGGATAGAGGCTGCATGCACATAGAAATACCTCTGCTATAAATGAATGTCAAGAAATCAGAGAGTTCATCTAGTTGAGTTTAAGAAGACTATATTTATTTGAGATATTAGTGGGCTGTGTAGTTGCTTGAACCAGCTACCAGGAGATTCCTGATTGTACTCAGACCAGTGTATTTCATAAATCTTGTATCTGCCAGCACAAATCCATGTTTCTGAATTCACCAAAAGAAGAAAAATTGGATTTTCCATTTCATTTTTTATTGATGCTTGAAGCAGTGCTCTCCACCCCGCCCCCCACACCGCCCTTGAAGCAGCATAGCCCTGAATGGTTTGTAATGAGCATCAGTTAGGCAGGAGAATAAGAAAAGTTTCTACCCAGCCATTAGATCTTGTACCTAGCAGCATACGCCTAGAATGCATATCTGAAACTGACCCCCTTTTTATGTCCCCCTCATGTTGAGTTTAAACCCCCAAAGTATTTTCAGTCCTGGTTAAATAACCCCAACTTTTATGTATGAATTTGCACCATTGCTTTGACACATCAGGAACATTTTAGTTCTACAGAAGTATCTGGTGATAACTATTGAAATATACTAACCTTCAGTAGCAACTACGCTTTGTCCACTTCTCTTGACTCTGATCCTACGTGATGAACTGAACATGCTCTGCGCCTCACAGGAAGTGCTGGTCCACTTGCCTCTTATATATTCCCTTTTTTTATGTGGCTTCAAGCATTATATTTAGTGGTATTATTTTATTACAGTGCAGTTTTATGAGTAGAAGTCAAATTCCCACCAGAGAATGACCATCAGTAGAGAAGTATGGTCAAAAGTGATTTTAAATTAACGAGATAACATCTGTCTACTTGAATTAGAATTTCCCTACACAGGGCCCGTCCTAGGTAGAACATTTTCTTCCACTGAAATTTGTAATTCTATTTAGGGTTAATTATGCTTGCATTTCTTTATTCATAAAATAGCCCTTTATAGATATTCATTTTAACCTTTATAATGTAATTAGTCCTATTTAAATTATCTGAATTACCAAGTTAGCCACAAAAACTCTGATGTCTTCCCTGTATATGTACTCGTAATAATCATAGGGAGTCCTCAGATCTAGTCCCCTCTGTCATCAGTGAAAAATGTGGCATAGATCCAGGAATGCTCCTCAGGCCTAGGTGCTGGAACTTGTAGATAACATAAAAGTTGCAGATCAAGGTACCCATATCAGCTTCAAGCAGACATCAAGTTTCAAGAAAGGTTGGAACTGGGGGATGCTTCCACTCATTATCTGTGATCGTATGTGTCATTTCTGCCCATTTGACCCTGGCAGTTCTCTTGTATCTATATGTTGTTCTGGTTCTGAACAAGACTTTGTGGAGGCACCATTCTATGCTCCAACTCTCCCATCTACCTTTGTTTGAGGAGTCTCCTGCAAGGGTTTACAGGGCTGCCTTTGGTGATCAAATGAAGTCAGCGCAGCTTTGAACTCTTTATATTTTTGTGTCTGAGTTGTCTTCTGAAAAGTGTCTATCCTAGTCTATACTAGTACTCTCTTAACTCTTCAGAAAAGTTTTATCCTCATATTTAAGCCCATTATGTAGCTGCTGGATTAAGCACAAGATCACTTTTTGTATTTAAGTCAGTCCAGGATCTACCTCAAACCCTAATACCCTGCCCTGCCCCTTCTCCAAGGCCCTTCCCAACCCATTTGTGGAGGCCTTGCCCTCCTCACTCTGTGAAAATGGGATACAGGAGAGGGAGACAGAGTGACATCAGCGCCCTCTGCCCCCTGCCTCCATCTCCCTCATCCTGCACAACAAGCAGGAGGCTCCCAGGGGCAGCTCTGAGTCTCTGGATAGGAGCAGCAGGGAAGTGTGGTGAGGGGCAGCTGAAATGCTGGCACTTGAGAGCCTCCCAGACAAACCCGTCAGGATCACCTGTCAGAGTCCAAGTTCTACTGGTAGATCCTGATCTACTGGTTGGTGACCACTGCCTTATGTCCATTCTGAAATCCACCCACACTGCTAAGATATCCCTTAAGTAATCTATTCGCATGGCAAAAAAAGCAAAGTACACTGTCTTAACAGTTCAACAGTTAACTGTATGCACATGCACATAGAACCTCTCTGAGATTGATATAGATTATGCAACTAACTTATGCAATTGTTACCAATAGTTTCAGAGTGCGTAATAGCTGCTCTCTAAAAAGAAAGCAATGTGTCAACTATTGTAAGTGCAGTGACCAGTTACATTCTATCTCAAATCTGAGGCAGATATATTATAACTATATGTTTAAAAGGCACAAAGAAACCAATTCAATTTTAATTATTTTCCCATCAATAAAAAAGATACAAATATGTTTCAGTTGTCTCTAGCCGATCCTGTATCTTTGAAGTAGAGCTGGCAGTAAAATTGCTTTTGACCATCTAAGAGCTCAGCTAAATATATTTGGCTTAATGAAAAGGCTGACGATTTTAAATCTTTGCTCAAGCCTCGTTTTCATTGTCATGTGTGTGTCAGGTCTTGTGGGGAATGCAGTGTCAACTGTCCCTCTCCTCCAGTGGATAAATGGGAGAATTGCTCAATCATATTTGAAAGGCACAAACTTTTTTTTCATCATAATGGAAACAACCTGTCAATTGTAGAACCGGTGTTAATGTAGCTAATTGAGTTAGGCTGGATGTGTCCCATTCATAGTTTTTGATGAGTAAATGAGAATATCAAAGGAGGGAAAAATTGCCTTTGTAGTAGGTTAACCTATTAATAGCTTTATTCAAGCCCAAGTCGATAGTGATGAACTTGTGAGTCTTTGTCCTTTATACCACTGGCCAGTCATGAACATGTAAGACACTTCGAGGACTGCTCAGTTCCCAGTGAAAGGGAAAACTCTAAGCAATGATGTGGTATGAAGATGCAGGAGTTTATGTCTACTTAGAGGAGTAAGCAAGTTAAGACCTTTGAACACAACCAAACCAACCTGCCTGGGGCCTCCATGAACGTTTTGATTTGCCCCTTCTTTCTATCAGGTGTATGCTCATGGCATACAGAGTAGTTTCTGGAGTGGCACATAGAAGGAACAGCTTTCATGTGTTTACCCTCCTTGGCATAGATTCCATACCTTTGATGTGAAGACTTGTCTGAGAAACAGGAAGAGGGGCAGCTAGTCATTAGCAGCTAATAGACATAAGCACCTCTAGTAATGGCACAACTATCAGCTACCTACAGAGATACTATAGTGTGGCTGATGCATCTGGTTTTTGAGAATTTAGTGTTCATATTTCACAACCATGTTTTAACTAAAGCTGAGGTTTTCATGTAACTCGAGGAGCTAAAAGAAAAACAATAAATCTTACAAAATTCACAATATTATCAGGACAATTAACAATACTGTTGTCTCGTATAATTATCTGGTCATTTTCCCTCTGACCTGATGGATTTCAAGTTTATCTCTAAGATGCATAAAATTTGAAGGCTTCTTGCAGCTTTTAAAAGTGTAATTACTTTTAAAAATATTTGTTTATTAGACATCTTCATCTTCATGTAAAATAATACCGATAAGTTAATTTTCAAAATAAGTGCTGATATTAAAGCTGCATTGCTAAGTGCAATGGAAAGGAAAGAATGTACTTGTGCTATTGAGCAATAATGTACTTAGGTTAACATTTATTCAAAACTAATAACATTTTATGGTGGTTCTTTATGTAGCTAATTCTTTATGACTAGCAGATAACTGGAACTGAAAACATATCTGTGCTGCACTGACATGGAGGATGAGTATCATTGTAACTCCTGGTTGTGGCTGCTGCAGTCATTAATTGAAAGGTTCCTCTTCTGCATTAATGTAGCTGTTTAATAAGGACAACACTACTGTGAACTAGGGACCTTTTTGTTCTTGTCTGCAGCAGCCACACAGGAATGTTATAAGTACTTTGGTGTGTACTGCCATTCACACCTCTGTAGTTCAAACTGTGAAGCAGTGTACACATGTATTCTTTTCTACCCAAACTCTCAGTTCTTTTCTTGATCTTGATGGCAGACTCCTAAAGTGAGGAGACAAGACTGGCACATTTCTACATAATCTGTACTATTAGTGCTATTATTTAGGGCAATGTTTGCAAATACACTTTCTGCTACTGGAAAAAAAAGTCCTTCACTTCAATCATGTGTACTACAGGTTGAAACTCTCTGGTCTAGCAACACTTGTGGTCCGGTAGGACCATGGATATTGTTGGACCAGAGAGCCCTAGGAGTCTGGGGCAGGGAGTGGAGCTGGGAACCCAATGGCTCAGCAACCACAGCACAGTGGCAGCCCCAGTGGCTCCTGCAGCCATGTAGCTGTAGCTCTGAAGCCCTGACAATCATGGGTCAGCAGAACCTTGGCAACTCTAGAGCCCATGGAGCCTCGGTGCAGTGATGGCCCAGGGGCGGCCGAGTCCTGGCTGCTGTGGAGTGGTGGTGGCCCTAGGGTGGAACTAGGAGCCCATGGTGGGGGCAGGAGAGCCCTGCCAGGTTTGCTAAGGACCACAGGAGAGCCGAAAGTCCATAAGTAGAGGGGCAGAATTGACCTCCTGTGGTTCAGCAAACTCCCTCATTCAGAACTGGTCAAGTCCCGGGAGTGCTGCATCAGGGATGTCCAACCTGTGCAATCGTCTAGTTAGAATCAATCTCAGAAATTTCATACTGCAGAATAATTGTTTTTTAATAGATAATTGACGCTTCCTTTGTCACATCATTTTGGGTCCCATTTACCAGTCTTTACTCAGGCTAAGATCACAATGATTTCAATGGGAGATTTGCTTTAGTAATAATTGCAGAACAGGGTTTAGACTGGTTAATTTATTAATGTCACTTACCCATAGCTCCTGTTTTGCTGCAGATTTTCTTCTCTGCAAGTCTGTGAAATAACAATATGTGGTTTTTATTCCATTATGACTTTTATTTATTAATGCATCTTTGAATTAAAAACCTTTCAGCTATATAAAGTCCTTACTATACAGTACTAAGCAGTATTTATGTGGCAATGAAAATAAATTAGAAGAAATATCAGATTTAGGCTTTAGTTGAAAAGGAATAAAAGCGTCAATGTCTGGGAAATGTTAGAGGGATACATTTTAAGGCAGATTATTTCTGTTCAGTCCTATAAAAGCACTGATGGTTGTGTCTAAGTAAGAACTGCAAGAGCAGGACTATTCTTCAGGCTGGTTGTTGTAAGAGTATCATGTGACAGATACATTAATGTATGTTCCCTGAACAGTACATTTTAATTCATTGTCTTATTATATATCTTTATAGAGACATCATGAATAATAAAGTGTTTTACCAGCATCCTAATCTTATGAGGGCTCTAGGAATGCATGAGACTGTCATGGAGGTGATGGTAAATGTACTCGGAGGAGGAGAATCAAAGGTAAAGAACGTCATTGGTAGAAAAAAGGAATTTAGAATATGGCTTTGATCTTGCAAGATGCTGAGAAACTCAAGCTGAGAGCCCTAAATTTCCATTCATTTCCCATTGTTACAATATAGGGTCAAATTCTTAGTGTGCAGATTCACATTTTATAGTAGCAGTTGTATATCTTCTGATTACTATCCTAATAATATTACATTATAGGAATCCCATTTTTGCTTGTTAATTTAGGAGAGGATAGGTACATCTACACAGCAACATTATTTTGAAATAATTAGCGTTATTTTTAAATAACTTAGCCTGTGTCTATGCAGCAGGCAATTATTTGGAAATAATGTCGAAATACTGTCAAGGTTGGTACTCCAACTCCTGTAACCCTCATTGTATGGGAATATGGGAGGTCAGAGGAAGAGTGCTTTATTTTGAAATAAGGGCTGTCTAAATGCTCCGTATTTCAAAATAAGAAATACGCAATTGACGTAGCTTATTTCGAGTGAAGTCTTGCTGTGTAGATGCACCTGATGAGAGCAGTACTGTATCCTCACATGGGAAAGGAAGGACAGACAAAAGCATTTATAGCATACTCTATTTTATGCTATATATATATATAAGTATATATATATCAGTATATAAATATATATAAGTATATTTTGGGATTTCCAAAATTAAGAGTGTTTTAAACTAACACATTTTTCTGGAAACATCTGATTGGAGATGGCCTTTAGATCAGGCTCTGCATCTGAACTTTCCCATACTTCAGCATTTGAATCTAGGGATTTAGGTGTGAATCCAGTTTTCTTTCTTGTTAGGGCCACAATCTGCAACTAAACTTAATGGAGGATGCAGACACTCAGCATTCCCCATTGATTTCAATGGGGTCAGCCTTTGGAATCATTTGATGGGACTGGACCCTAATGTTGTTGTTAAAAAAATCTTGAAGATGCTTATGTAAAGGCTGGTGATTTTTATACATTTTGCAGCTCTAATTTAGTCTTGTCTGTCTAGGAAATCACCTTTCCTAAGATGGTGGCAAATTGCTGTCGTTTTCTATGTTACTTCTGCCGTATCAGCAGGCAGAATCAAAAGGCCATGTTTGATCATCTCAGTTATTTATTGGAAAACAGCAGTGTTGGGCTTGGTGAGTAATAAGATAAAATGTATCCTAAGTACTGTGTGTGTGCATGTAAATGTTTCCATTCATTTATGAGTTATAAATGGAGAAACAGTTCAAAAAACCGAAAAATTCCAAACCTCATGTTTAAAACAGTCCTTCACATGAAATTCTGCTTGGTAGCGTCATTATTAAAAAACAAACAAAAAAAACCACAACAACAACAAAACCCCAAACAAACTAGGAATTTCTATATTTCTATAGAAAAAATACCTTTAACAGTTATCCACTGACCCACCAACCCTACATTAACTCTAAATTATGAACATAGATTTCAACAAGTAAATTATGTAATGCCTTAGGGCAAAGCTACTCAGCTTTGGAAGCCCTGGGAGCCACAATGATACTCTCAGCTTATGCCGAAGGCTGCATCTTAACTGTGGTTGCCTATACATGCAAATATAGATGCAAATATATGCAAATAGCTTCTTTCATACTGACAGGCATGCATACAAAGATTAAGACAAGACTACACAACACATAGGACCCATTTAAGTCCATTCTGCTGATATTAATAAAATGCACTATTTACCTGATTTCCACCCATATGACAGCACTTTTAATGAGTAATGACAGTCCAGGAATTAAACTACTAAAACACATATCAATAGAAGAGCATTATGCTGACTATTTTTTTGTTTTGCCTCCCACCTGCGGGCTGTGAACAAAGCAGAAGATCTTTAATAGAAACATTTAGTTGTAAGAGTCACTGTTCAATGCTTGCTCCCCCCTATTCTGCTTCCACCTCTTTCCTCCCTACCCATGCTGAACTTGGGTTGTATAGGAAGGGGGCATAGTCAAGAGCCTACACACCTGTTCATGGGGCTTGGGAGAGATGATGCTTGTTCACTTGAACAAGTGTACTAGCCGGTTCACAACTGAATCCTAAATTAAGGTTTTAAAACTAACATTAACTTGTCCATGATGCTTATTGGCTCAGAAATGGCACAGAAATGTCAAATGCTACTTTTATTTTAGTGGTTTTTTTTTTTTTGGTGGGGGCACATAGTTGTATCTGATTATTTTCATGCTCAAAATATTCATGTTTAATATAGTATTGCATGTAAGAAGCATAGCCCAAAAGTATGTTTAGAGTGGAAATAAGTTAACTCTGTGTTTGTATTTGGATTAGTTAATGTTACTGTGAAAAATTTTGCTAGTATTGTGCTAATACTGGAGGAGTTTCATTTTAGTTCTGTTTTTTAAGAAAAGGAAAAAAAATTAAATCTGAAAAATATTTTCCAATGATCCATAACTGAAACAATGTCTAAGTGGATTTTCTTTAAACTTTCCGTTTACCTACATTGTTTTTTAAAACAAATCTTCTAGCTAAAATTAAGCATTTACATTTGTAGACTAAAAAGATGATTTTGCATAAATTACTCTCAGAATGAAAACACAAATGGGAAAGACAGCTACACATACAGACAAACTCACTGAAATAGTATAGAGCTATCCCTTTCTCCATGCCCTCCCCCTACAGGTCCAACAGGGTTATAGCTGGCCTGATCCGTATCTCTGGCCCTTTACTGCCCCCGTGGTCATTATTTACTATAACTGTCCCTGCTAGCAGACCCCTCCCTTTCTGTTTTATGAGAACCAGTCACAATCCAAGCACATCCCATTGTCCTGTCACAACCTAAACCTGACTTTAATTTAAGTTATGATAAGAGGAAGCTGCATGACAAATTTGGTGGTCCTAGCTCTTAGAGTTTAGGAGGAGTCCTTGAACTAATGGGCTCATACAGGGATGGGCAGATAGCAGAGACACTTTTCTAAAATATTTAGTAAGATTGTTTCTTTATTATTTATATTTTAATTACTAACTTTTGCAATTGTTTTAACAACAGCTTCCCCTTCTATGCGAGGATCAACCCCTCTAGATGTTGCAGCAGCATCTGTGATGGATAACAATGAACTTGCACTAGCTTTGAGAGAGCCTGACCTGGAGAAGGTTAATGACAATATTTTCTAGCGCGCCATTACATGATTATTCAAATGAAGCACGGGATATTTAAATACCAGCTTCATTTTCACTTTCAAAGTGCTTCATTTACATCCCTTTGCATCAGAGGGATGTAGTCTAGATGTAGCCCTAGGCTGGCAAGGAGGCAAGTGCAATAGTCAAGACCTGAGATGAAGTAGATTTGTATGGGAGCTTTAGATGCACTTACAGAAAGGCTGGCTGTTAGATATGTTGTTCAGGTATAGCCTGGATTTGAGGATCTAGAAGAAGGGCTAAATCAAAGATGATAGACAATGGAACTGTTTTCCCTGGTGAGTGAAAAAGGAGGAAGTAGGAAGAGGCAAAGGTTGGGGGATAGAAGAGAATTGAGAGCCTTGTTGGGGGTTCATTGAATATAAGTTGATGGTTGGATAGGCAATATAAGATGTCTAAAAATTGAAATAAAACAAGCCAAAATTTTAGTTTGGATAGGAGATTGATCAGAGTGGAAGACCAGTTTTGTAAGGTATGAGCGGAAAGAGAGTTGAAAATTGTTTTTGAGTATCAATAGAGTGCAGAGGGACAACAGGAGGAAACTAAGAAATGAGTTATTTGGGACGCTTACTGAAAGTTGGAGCAGGGATGATATGGGCTGAACAAAGTGCTCAAAAGAATGATTAAAGAAGAAAGAAGAGAACAGAGAGGACAAGATTTCACAATGTAGATTGTGCTTAGCAGAGCCAAAAGGTGAAAATAGATAACGACAATGGAGTATCAGTCCTTAGATTTGGTGAAGTGGAGATCATTCAAGATTTTAGATAGAGCTGTTTCAGTGGAGCTTAGAAGATGGAAGCCAGATTAGAGGGTATTTGAGTAAACTACCTCTTTTAAAAGTCTCAGAGGGGTAGCCATGTTAGTTTGTAACTGAAAAAAAAATTAAAAAACAATGAATGGTCCTGCAGCACCTTAGAGACTAACAAAAAAAATGTAGGTGGTATCATGAGCTTTCGTGAAGTGGGTTGTGCCCACAAAAGTTCATCATAGCATCTACTTTTTTGTTCGTCTTTGAGGTGCTGCAGGACCAATTGTTTTTTATATTTTTATTTTTTTTAAAAACAGTGTTTTTCCCCTTTTTTACAATTAATGTGTTTTTTCCTTTTTCATCTTACCTTATTTTTAGGTAGTTCGCTATTTAGCTGGGTGTGGTTTGCAAAGCTGTCCTTTGCTGGTTTCTAAGGGCTATCCAGACATTGGATGGAATCCGGTTGAAGGAGAGCGGTATCTGGATTTTCTCCGATTTGCAGTTTTTTGCAATGGTACTGTTCTGTAATGTTTAAATAATTGTATATATAACATTTGTCACTGAGAGCTTTTCTGCATGGCAACTTATTGCACAGCAAGCCAAGGTGTGACTCTACAGTGTAGCCATGAAGTAAGTCACTATATGGACTCTGCTCTCGCACGCTTAATTTTCTGTAGTACATAGAATCAGGTTCACGTTCTGGCTTGCTGGGGTCTAAATCAGCATGCAGATGAGCATCTAATATGTACATGCCGTCATCATAGATCAGAGATCATGAGATAGCAAAAAAGTTAAAATCCAACTTCATGAATAAGGAAAGCTGATGTGACTCAGGAAGCTTATATCAATGGGGTTTAAGTGTTTAACTGGTGCATTGGTTCTTGAACTGGCCCTCTGACACTGATATGAATTTTTCCACAAGTAAATGACATATGTGTTAGTGACTTTTTGGACCATAATTTAGTTTTAAATTAAGTAATATAAATATTCTGATACTGTATTCTTAACTTTTAGGCAATAATCACCAGAAGTTGGGTTTCAGTGTGAGTGTAATATAAAATTCAGCTTTATACTGCTGAGCTAAGAGCTCATAAACAAGCTACTATATCTGTTGAATTTCTTCTATAAATCTTTTAGATTCTATGCAGATAAAATTTACATATAATCTAACACATTCCATGTCTTTATGATTTCACAATACCAAGTTCTAATTTATATGAAATTTCTGAATGCTGCATTGAACCACAGCAGAATGAAATAATTTAAATATGCAAACACTAATCTTTGCTTCTTTCTGCCTGCACTAGACAATTTAATACATCTGGGTTTTTTTACAGAATAGCTGAATAAAGTTGAATTTTGTCTTCGATATTTAAGTACAGCCTGTATTGTACTAATGCTTATGTAATGTGTCTTCACTACCCATCTTAGAGCAGATTGTATCTTGGATGTATGCTGAATTGATCCACTGACCATTATTTTTTCTATACGATGTTAGGAGAGAGTGTTGAAGAGAATGCTAATGTGGTGGTCAGGCTGCTTATTCGCCGTCCTGAGTGCTTTGGTCCAGCATTGAGAGGGGAAGGAGGTAACGGATTACTTGCTGCTATGGAGGAAGCTATAAAAATATCAGAAGATTCTACCAGAGATGGACCTTCTCCAAGTACTGGATCCAGTAAAACTCTGTAGGTGCAATAGAGCTGTTTAGTTTACCTACAACTTTTTGTTTTATAGTCCTGTTAGAAAACTTACCCATTGTTGCCCAGGTCTGGGGATGGCCTGGTGGGCAGGGGCCATGTTGCTGGCTCACCAACTTTTCCCTGGGGCCAGCCCAGGGTGGGGTGGGGTCAGATCATGCAGGCCACCTGCTGCCTTGTCCCCAGGATTGGGCCAGGGTGGGGGAGGAGCCACACAGCCCTCCCTCCAGCTTCTCTATGGGACTGGCCTGGGATAGTGGGGGCTGCGTGGCATGCTGGGTAGCTGCTTCCAGCTGCTCCCCAGGGCCAGCCTGGAATGGCAGGGGGGCTGCATAGCATGGTAGGCAGCTGCTTCTCACAGGCAGCCCAGGTTGGCAAGGGCTGTGCTGCTGACCAGTGGCTGCTTCCTGGGACTCGTGCATTTGCAGCCCCCCTTATGGTCTTTCATGAACAGGGCTCGACAAATACTACAATCTACTCACCCATGGCGAGTAGATTGCAACCCGGAAGAGCTGGGTTTGGTCAATCTGCACATGCAAAGAATGATCTGCGCATGCGCAGATCGCCGGACAGCACGACTGGCAAGCAGGACTCGCCGCGGTTCGACGAGCCCTGTTCATGAGTATAACTGTCCCTCATGCTTGCTGCCCTCCTGGTCATTTGATGAGTATAACTGTCCCTGCTACCACTTCCTTCCCTTTCTGTTTGATGCAAAACAGTCGCATTCCATGCACATCCCATTGTCCTGGTGCAACCAACCCCTGACTTTGTTTCAAGGTATGGTAAGAGCAAGCTGCATACCAAATTGGGTGGTCCTAGCTCTCACCGCATAAGATTGATGGATGGACACACAGATGGGCTGACGCATAAACTTCCTAAAATATATAGTAGATTTAGGGAATTCAGTATTTCTTATTACCCTATTTTAAAAATACTATCATGTGAGGCAGGAAATATTCTCTACTTGAAAAACTCCCTGGGGTGTAGATCTTCAGCCAAGTGGGACACTGCTTCTCTCTCTGAGCTCATAGCTGCAAGCCAGAATGCCTATATTCAAGTCGCACAGCATCTGTAAGATTCCTGCTCTTAGTTGCTTTGGCATAAATCCAGAATAACTTCTCTGAGGATGAAGGCGTTGCCTTGGGTTTTGACTAGTGTAAGCATGAGCTGATTTTGGCCCCAACTTTGTGCTGATTCCATAGATTGTGAAAAAATATTTTTTCATATTTTGTTTCTTTAACAAATGAATAAAAGTGAGATGGAAGAAGAAGATGACACTATCCACATGGGAAACGCCATCATGACTTTTTATGCTGCTTTGATTGACCTCTTGGGACGTTGTGCCCCTGAAATGCATGTAAGTTTGTCTCTGCAGGTACCACTACGTTCTTACTGATGATTTGGTGTTTTTTTTAGTTCATTGGCCTTTTCATAACAACACATGTAACTCCCTATGTACTGAAACAATGTTACAATATTTAAATGTGCAGATATGATTTAAATAAACTGTATGTGGGAGAATTTTGAGATTGGTTAAAACCAATGTCCAGCTGCTGTTTTCTTAAGGCAGAGGCACAATTCTGCCTTCAGAATCTGTGTGGCATATCTGAGCTCCACTAACTTGCTCTTCTGACATTTGCAGAATCTCCAGTGTGTGTACCAGTGTGTATGGGCTTCTAGGGAAAGCAGAGAATCAGTCAAGTTATACCACATGGCTCTAAGATTACCATTTTTGCCCAATAGTTTAGAAATCTTCATCAAAGAAAAATGTTGGAGAACTTCTGTTTCTTCCCTGTTTTGTCTCTGATGACTGTAACCCTCTGCGAATTTCTGAAGTTATGAATAGGCAGAAACCAAGTTGTCAGGTTGCCTTCTTTTCTACCAGGAGACTGAAAATATCCCGTACAGTGGCCTGCAGCATCAAGAAGATACTCTTGAACTATGTTCTCCCATGTGGTGGTGAGACTATCCGGAACACACTGCTCTCTTTTTCATAGTTGTAAACTATTTCTTTAAAAATCCCCAAGCAGTATTTTGTACATTTGAGCCTACATATAAAAGAAAGTAAAAATGATGTTGCCTTCCATTAAAACATGAATAATTAACACTGTTCCCAGAGATATAACTTGTATTCCATCATTTACTGCATTAGCATCATTTAGGATACTAGTCAACAATCAGGGATCTTTGTGTGCTAGGGAGCTATACAAATATATAATTGAGACAGACTGTACACTAGAAAGTTTACAGTTTAGGCCCCAGTCCTGCACTTATAAACTTATACACATGCTTAACTTTATGTATGTCAGTGATCTCGCCAAATTTATTAGGGCTTCTCCCACACTTATTAAGTATGGTTGTTTTTTTTCAGGACTGGGGTCTAGGTTATGACTAGATGTACGTGTGGATGGGAAAAGTAATTGGAAGTGGGAAATATGAGGTAGGGACCTCTTGGGCACATTGAAGTTCAAAATATGGCCTCATTTCTCTAAAATAATATGGTCTTGCACAGGTTCCCATAAATGTCATATTTTACCCATGAAAGCCCAGGATTTTATATATTTTTTGTTAGTCTGTAAAGTGCTGAAGGAATACTCAAAGATTATATAGGTTCCGAGGGGTATCCGAGTTAGTCTGTAACTTGAAAAACTTAAACAATGAATAGTCTAGCAGCACCTTAAAGGCTAACAAAACATATAGATGGTATCATGAGCTTTCGTGGGTACAACCCACTTCTTCAGATGAAGACATTTATGTAGGGTTAGACATTCTTAAAAAATAGAAGCATCTGTATTAAAAGTTTACTGTGTATGTTTGTGTGCTGTTTTATTTGAAGAATAAATATTATTTTGATCTAGTTATCATAAACCCAGAGCCACCCTGAAAGATCCATAAACCAATAAAGACAGTGAAGCAGATTATGACATAATAGCTGAACTCATCAGCATATCATGGATTTTCATTCACGTTATATGTTGACACTTTGCCCTCTTCCCCAGTTGTCCCATCACTTCACTTTGAAAATGTAATTATTCTACTTGATTAATAAAATTGTCATGCTTCTAGGTCCATAAATTTGCATCTGGATCAAAACAAATGAAGTATATTGTGTAAAATGTGTATATTTAATGATTATTTGACTCAGCACTCATTTTTGCAAATGTGTACTTCTGAAGGTTTCTAGACTATTCAGGCAATTACAGGAAAAAACATTAATTGATAATTTTTTATTACTCTTTCATTAGCTAATCCATGCTGGCAAAGGAGAAGCCATTAGGATCAGGTCTATTCTGCGATCTTTGATTCCCCTGCAAGATTTGGTGGGTGTAATTAGCATTCCTTTCCACATGCCAACAATAGCAAAAGGTAAGATGATTGCTGTGCATTTCTTTCTCCCCCACGAGCTCATTCTTTTGAATTTGGCTGTTAATATGTAAATATTATTCCCAATTTCCCCACATTGGGGAATTTAATTATTCGCCATATGTGTTCTTGAAAAGTCATACCGCTTTTTTTTGGTTTTCTAGACAATGACTCTATGTCCATTTTTAAATCAATGGCAAAAAATTACACTAATTTCAGTGGGTCATCAGTGCATTCAAAACAGCAATCAGATCTCTTAACAATGAATATGTGAGAAAGTAGAGAAGGCTTATTACGGGGAACAGAACAAAATGAGTTCTATGAAGGATCATCTTCTAGACATCTTTGTCTTAAGGAGCTACTTTAATGTATCCCAGGGTGTCCAGTGTAATTTATTCAGCAAGCAAATTTAACTGTCTTTTTATGATACCACTTAAGACAAGTTCCATTGTTCATATCTGGCTTTTGTAAAAAAAAAAAAGGTCCATCCAATATTTTATTTAAACCATTCAATCTAAAAGGCTATGAACATTCTTTATTCTTTTCATTCTTGGCAAATTATACATAAAATTTCAGAGCCATGCAGGCTGCAGTGGATGGTGGTTTCTATTTCAGTCTCTAGCAGACTCTGCTCACCAGAGTCAGATTTTGTTTTGTGGACTTTAACATTTGGGAGTTCTGAACCAGGGTGCTGAGGTGAGAACGCTACAAACTGTTGGTTATGATTGCTCCTGTCCTGAAACATTATTACAAGGGGTATACTATTTTGTTAGTGTGTGTTGGATTCTCCTTGCCCCGTGCTGCTCAAGTGAATTGACTGCCATCACAATTAAGGATGTAAAATCCCAATTAATCAGTTAACTAATATTTCTTTAGGTTTAACCAGTTAATGGATTAAGTAGGATCCTGCTCCAGGTTCACCCCTTCCTTGGGGCTGTCTGTGCTGCTGAGAGAGTGATGCTTACTGGGTAACAGACTAACCAGTTACCCGTTCACATCCTTAGTCCCAGTCAGGGGAAATTATGGTGTGGCACATCTGCAGCTCCACAACAGGTGGATGCTCCATGACTTTATAGCCACAAATGTATTTTTTTCTATTTTTCTGAAAAATAATCTAACTTGCCATTTCTTTGCCTGAGAGATTGGCAAGCTAAACCCTAGTTCCTGCACCAGAATTTATATTGTATGTTTTTTATCTCTAGCACTGCTAACTTTACAATATGCCCACACGGGAGCAGGAAGGTAGGTTTAAATTCCAGCATACCCACACTAGCTCTGATTGTGCTAGCACACTAAACATAGAAGTGTGGTCACAGAGGTGATAAGGACAAGGTTCTCTGAGTACGTACCTACGTTCTCGGATAAGATTACAGTTTGGCAGGCTAGTCCCTCCCATAGCTCATGTACATTGGCTACACTTGTATTTTAGCATGCCAGATTGATCAGAGCTAACACAGTCTCCTTAGACTGGAATTTACACTTTCCAGCTCTCGTGTAAACCTAAGCTATAATCCTTATCCATCAGTGAATTCCGCATGAGCATATCCCTCCACCCACACGTGGACCCAACACAGACCAAATAAATTCAGTGGGACTCCAAGCCTGACTGCATAGGACTTATGGCAGGAGCAGAGTCAGGTCAAGGGGGCTGGCATTTAGCAGAATTATAACTCTGCATTTACAGGCATGGATGCAGCTTGTCTTACCTCAGCACTTACAGCACAAGAATATCCTGATTGTAACACAGTCTTTCAAACCCAAGAAGGCTAAATTACCTTACAAATATGAACATATGATAGATGGAGGTGATAACTAAACAGCACTATATAAACCACAAGAATAAAAAGGGTTATTTGAGTTACACAAAGAAAGTATCACAAGGTAAAACATTTCTGTGTTATGTTTTCAAACATAACAATAGAGATCCTTTACTACCAGCATTTTGGTTGTGTCATCAAGGATAAATTTTATGTGTATACTTCCTAAGCTCAAAAAATAGCTCTGAATTTCTATCACCTTTTAAGATCATGTAGTAAACGGTCCAGTTTTAGATTTTTTTCTTGTAATCTCTTGTTCTTATTACTTTTGTTAATAAACCTACCTTACAGGTATTCTCTTCAGTGCTGCACTCCGTGCGGTCCAGAGATATACAAGTCAGCCTCATTTTCCTGCTCACTTTCTGTTGGACTTTTTTAGTGAACCCAATATATTACAGGGTACTTTTCCTATTCTGCAGAAGAGAGTTAGCTAGTGTGACTGCTTTGGCATCCAGCATATGAATGAGACTGCATGCTTATACTATAGGATTTACCTGGATTTAGGTTACCTTATGCATTTTAGTCAGTCAGGCTATGAACTGGTTGCCTTTGTGTAATATAAACACATGGAAAATGTACAGATATTAACAGATGCTCAGTACCCTTTTATTGACCCTTATTGCTTCCTTTTAGATGGTACTGTGGTGGAACCTGACATGTCAGCGGGGTTTTGCCCAGATCACAAGGCAGCCATGGTTTTGTTCCTTGACAGAGTCTATGGAATTGAGGACCAGGAATTCCTTCTACATCTCCTTGAAGTTGGCTTTCTGCCAGATCTCCGTGCTGCTGCCTCTTTAGACACGGTAAAAATTTACATTCTTTGATTTGTCAGGTCCTTTAGCTTGGCAAGCACTGCACAAAATCACAGTCTTGTCTTTCAAGAGGGCCTCTGCCCATTCCTGCACACAGGAAGCACTCCCTGCTGCCACTGATCTTTGAGAACATATAAAAAGCAGGCAAGAGACATTCTCCAGATGAATGCTTGTTTCATAGAATATTCACACCTCAAGGCCAGGACTACCATCTGCAGAGGCCCAGAGTCTTTCCCAGCAAAGAGACCTTCAGAGCCTGAGTCCTGGATCTAGAATCCAATCAGGTACCTATGGTGCCTGAGGACCTTTCTCTAGGGAAATGGGGTAAAGGATTTCTTTTCCATAATCCCATGATCTGGGTCTGCCTCTTACCTCTGGAACTCTCTTGACCGTGTTCTATTTCTGCCTTAGAATCATCTCTTACTTTCAGTCATGGTCTGTCCATGGGATGGGAGGAAAAAGGGAGTCTGAAGGCTGAGACCTGGCCTTCAAGAGTCCAGATAGAAGGAGGCAAAAAAGTCTGAAGAGCCATAAGTATTGCTGCTTGTGGCACAGAATTTTTGCCTTCCTTGGAATGATAGTCTTATTATATATTTGTTGTTGTTGTTGTTGTTATAATATAAAATGATCGATACTATTATTTGCTGATTCTGAAAGGCTAAAAGATGTAAAATAGAGGGGGAAATTTTGTAACTCTCTACATCAGAAGCAGATATTTTGTTTGAGAAGGTATTATATTTCCTTAGTCTCTATTCAGGAACTTGTTTTTAAACTGATCATCATTCTACAGTTACAGAAATTAGACTGATGCAATTATGCTGACAACAGGAAGAGTGCACTTTAAAGCAAAGGTATCAGAAATGTAGTTCACTTGGTGTCTATTTGATATGATCAGATTTTGTAGAGGTTAAGGGTTCATTTTTTAAAGGAAGTATCTAGTTTTCAGAGTAATGGGGGGAAAACGTGCAAATGTGAATAAAATATAAACATTTTTTTGTATGTGAAGAAGCAAGTCAAGCTGCTTTTGGTTTAAATACCAGGCAAGTCAATACTGGATGTAGGGTCCACATTTATTATGGGCACCAAGAACATTAGTTCCAAAAAGTGAACCTTTTCAGGAATTTTGATTTCATAGAATGCTTGAATTTAGCAGAAAGAATCAAGGCAATTAGAGGCTACACAGCTCTTCTGTTACCTCAGGTTTGACCTTAATTGTTCCTATTTTCCAGAAAGCTCCAAAGTGCAGCATTGCCAGAGGTGTGACTACCCAGAGGTGATACTTTAAACACACTCCTTTGTGTGTGTAAAAGAGAGAGGACTTGAAACAAAGCCTTGTATTGTACCTCCATGTGTGGTGTATTCAGAATCTAAATATGCACCTGACTTTTGCAAGCAGCATCAGTCTCTCTAATGTCTGACCCAAAACCCCATGTCAAGGTTTCATGACCTTTAGAGAATTCAGAATAACTTTAGCAGTTTGAGCCCAGTACTGTAGATAATATCTGTGCATTGTACAACTAAGTAGAAATTAGACTGATGCAATTATGCTGACAACAGGAAGAGTGCACTTTAAAGCAAAGGTTTTGTGGATCCCTATTTTTGGCATCTTTTATGTAGTGTATATATAATTCAATTTTTTGAAATATATCTTTTCATTTTGAAACTCTGTATATGGTAAGTAGCATGTCTGTAACGAGTGACTGAATATAGGAGGTTATACTGGAACGTACACATTTTAGGATTTATACTGTCTGTTTCTCTGTGTATTGAGTCCCATTACTTTTACAAATTTCATCGTTGTCTGTGATATTTTCCACAAAATAATTATAGTGTAGTTTTGAAAAATAATAGTGTGTAATGGTATCATATATGAAATGAAGGGAGGAGAGTTTTCCCATTGTGCTTTGGAAAATTAATTCCTCCCACATATATTATGAAATAAAAAACTGCAGTTGTAGTTATTTTCCTTTGTAACAATATTTATCAAACAAGTCTCATTGTTTTGGTTCAATTTCTTCCGTAGGCTGCTTTGAGTGCTACAGACATGGCCTTGGCTCTGAATCGATACCTTTGTACTGCAGTCCTGCCTTTGTTGACCAGATGTGCTCCTCTTTTTGCTGGCACGGAACACCATGCCTCCCTCATAGATTCCTTATTACATACCGTGTACAGACTCTCCAAAGGCTGCTCTCTTACCAAAGCTCAGCGGGATTCAATTGAAGAATGTTTACTCTCTATTTGTGGGTAAGTGAATATCCCTGACTCCACAGACAAATGAGTTGCTATATTGAAATTGATATATACAAAACTATGAAGGCAGAAAAGCAAACTACATGACATCTTTTATCAGAAGCATGGTTATGGATTTTATTTAATATATGGTCACTCTTGAGGCACTGTGTATTCTTCCATTTTTGCTGGCATCTGGGAAAGATGTGTTAAATATAGTTTTGGCTATATTAATATCACAAACTTGTAATTATATGTAGATACAATTTTATGATGCTCTTCTATTAACAGAGTCTTCTTAATTAACCTCAGTAAGCAAACACGAGAATGTACTCCAACAGGGAAAAAACTCTATATAAATAAGAACATTAATAAATATGAACATAGCAGAGTATCATTTTAAAGAACATTTTAAACATTACAAACTGATAGTTCAGTGCGGTGATTTATGGTAGAAGGTTATATTGCTTAGTGAAGCTATTCCATTATCAGCTGCTTTTTAATTTCTAGCTGACTTCTAATATAGTGGTTTGTGCTCAACACAGTCTCCAACCTATCAGTTGCATAATGTCACCCTCTTTACATCTTGGAATTTTTGTCTGTATTCTTCCTTCTCAAGTCTAGCAGTCCATGTACAAAATTTTCAAAAGTGTGCAGGTCCCATTTTCAGAATGTGAAAGTACTCAAGAACACTTACACACCTATATCATTTATGTACTTTTGAAAATGATAAACCCAAGATTTTTCCTAATGAACTTCCTTATCAGTTCAAAAGCGACACACACTTTGTATTACTGCCATTGTTCCTTGAAATTTTTTCTACCCCGAGTGGAATGAATTTTGTTATGTGCACCAGTGTGGTGATGAAGTACAATACATCACCTTTACGGTGGTGCAAGTAACAAAATTCATGTGCTGGGAATGGGGCCAAGGGGTTCTGAGTGTTGGGATGGGGCTGAGGGTTGGGGAGCAGGAGTTTGAGGGCTCTGTCTGGGAGGTAGGCTCTGGAGGGGGGTCTGCGGTTGAGGGGTTCAGGGCTGGGACAGAGGATGGGGGTGCAATGCTTCTGGATTGAGGGCAGACTTTGAGGTGGGGTGGGGATGAAGGGTTTGGGGTATAGAAGGCCTGCTGCAGGTTTGAGGAGGAGCTGGGGATTGGGTGCAGAAGGGGGGTACAGGCTTCAGGGTCAGACTTTTGGGTGTCACCAGGGATGAGGACTGTGGGATGCAGGAGGATACTCGGGTAGGGGGCTCAAGCTGGGGCAGGGTTTTGAGGCTTGGGCTTACCTGGGCACCTCCCCACTGGGCATGACGAGAAGGAGTGCCTCAATGATCTCTTCCCCACTGCAGCCCTGAGCCCCTGTGCAGGGCTTACTAGGAACCTGCAAAGTCTAGGGGGAACTTATATGGTTAGTGGTAGTTTTGAAGTTCAGAATAAATAAAAGCAGTGTACTGTCATTCTTAATGCACTATATTATAAAACCATAGAACTAGAGGGTTGGGTGGTATCTTGAGAGATTATCTAGTCCTTCCCCCTGTGCTGATGTGAGACCAATTTTATCTAGATGACCTCTGACAGATGTTTGTCTAATCTGTTTTTAAATCTTCTAGTGATGGGGATTCCATAACACTCCTTAGTAACCTATTCTGGTACTTAACTCATGTTATAGTTGGAAAGATTTTCCTAATATGTAACCTAAATCTCTTTTGCTGTATATAAATCTGATTACTACTTATCCTACCATCAGTGAACATGAAAAACAATTGATCACCTTCCTCTATCTAATAACTCTTAACATATTTGGACGCTGTTATCAGTTGTTGTTTCTGCAAGGCTAAACATACTCAGACTTTTTTAACCTTTTCTCAAAGGTAATATTACCAAAATCTTAGTTTACAACACTTTAATCTTGATAATGTCAATATCATATCTGTTATGTTCACAGTTTCTGTTACTTGAGAGACTTTTTATGTATATTCTCTGTCTATTATAGAGTGACATCTAGACAAATCTCTGTTATTTGTTCAGTCTTTCTAGCTGATGCCCAGCAATTTATGGGCCCTACTAGAGTTACACATCCACAGCATTAAAACTTAGCTTATATGGCTTCATCAGTGCAAAAAAGATTTTCCTTGTGTGCTTCTTTTCATGTGTTACAAAATCCACATAGGCACAGTATAAGCCCCCTTACCTCTGTCCAGGTCCCCTCTCCAAGGACATGGCCCTACTCCCAGCTGTAGCTCAGGGAGAGGGGCAATGAATCTGGCTTTCAGCACCCACGGTATTAAAAATGTTCCATTGCCACTGAGAGTGCAAGGTGACAATCAAGTATAGTATCAGAATATAACATGTTCTGATTTGCAACTGTTCTCTATTTTAGGGATGGCATTTTCATGTTTTTTGTAATATATATATATATGCGCATACTGGAAGTAGTATACTTTGGAAGTTTAATTTATGCCTCTATTATTTGCTCTCCATCTTCTTCTCACACATTTTCAATCTGCTGTGTCACCAACAAAATTATATCACTTCCTGGATTTGGGAATATCTAAAGGAGTAGGAACAATGTATTGCCCATTTATTTATTGCATAAAAGTTAATTGGATGCTCTGTTGGAACTATTTGTCTGCCTACAGCCAATTGAGGCCTTCCATGATGCAACACTTGCTGAGGAGATTAGTATTTGATGTTCCTCTATTAAATGAACATGCAAAGATGCCTCTGAAGGTATGTGTGTGGTTTATACTAAAGGTAAATTTTAATCTTCTTGTACATCCCTGTATGTTGCCTTGATTTTATCCTTTAAAAGAAACTGTAGCATGTTATCACTGTAGCAAAAGGCGAGGAGCAAGAGTAATTTTTGTGACTGCCACTAATGCCCACTTCTGATCAGTCCACATAGAAGTATAAAGTCCATGCCTCATCTCTCAGACTCCCCTTCCAAGGCCTTGGAGAAAGAAACAAGCTGCAGAGATATTTTCCCTACCATTCAGGTTGTCTTCAGGCTCTGTTGACTGCTAATAGTGTTTGCAGCTCTGATCCATGAATGGATACTTAGATCCTCGCTTTGACAAGATTCCCAACACAGAGTCCTCTGAGTAAAGCCTCAGTGTGATAGGAGCTGAATCCTTCACTGCCTTATATCCCACTGTTTTTAAGTGTGCTATGAGAAATCCCATCTGATCATTTCCCAACACAGCTTTTATTTTGGTTTTCTCCCTCCTAGAAAAAGCAGGTCATGGTTAATTTCATCTGTCACCTCTTTTGGATAGAAACTTATGCCTCTCTTCCTCCTGACTGAGAGTTTTCCATACTGTGAAGTTTCTTGCTTACACTGTGATGGTACTCGGCTAGCCAGACAACATAGAAGGCTAAACTCTGTGTTTTGCTTTCTCTCTGGAAGTTATGAACAATGTGATTTCCCTGAGTTACAAGTAACTGCACAGCTCTTTATAAGTAAGCAAGTTTATTCTAAAGGTGAAAGCATTTTAGAAAAAATGTATTAAAAACATTTTAAAAAACTATAAGGATGCGAAAAGCTTACCAGAAATCCCCCCAACTCCAAACTTGGGCTCTGGTTGGTGTCTGGTGGGTTGTCCCATATTTTACAAGCTCATGTCATGTCTGTTTCAGATTCAGAATCCACACACAGGCTGGGCAGAGGAGCCATTTCTTTTTCACAGTTCAGGTTTGGTCTTCAGTAATAGATCAGCAACACACAAGTCATAGTTGCAAAAGACTGGGTTTTTGCATAGCCAGAGTTGAGGGATTCACATCCACCTCCCCCCCCTAGATATTCCTCAGGAAAATAACTTAATATGTTTTGTTCTAAAACTCCATTCTTGTCTGGCACACAGAAATTATACAATACTAGGACTGGAAGGGACCTCGAGACGTCATCGAGTCCCGTCCCCTGACCTCAGGACAGGACACACTTTAACGTAGTCCTTTGACCCTCCTCCTCCAGATCTCACATCTCGGTTACATACACTCTTGACTCACAATAATACTGAATCAATCATTTAATAAAATGGACACAAAAGATACGTACATTTAATTCAATGAGGTCTCCCAAAGATATGGCAAGCAGTTGTCACATTTGTCACAGCTATGATTCTACATGTGTGATAAAGATTTCTGTGCTTCACATTACATATCTTGATCTTGCTTTGAGTCTGAAAATCTTTACAATACTGGATTCTCTTTTTAAATCCATGGAATGTACACCTAGAATATAAATACACTTTTGACTGTAGTCAAAATCCTCCCTGCCTAATCTGCAGGACTTTCTGAAGATTCCATTGAGTTATAACATCACATAATAGACTAACTGAAGTATTGGAGCATAAGCTTTCGTGGGCAAAGACCCACTTAGTCAGATGCATGAAGACAAAGTGGGTCTTTGCCCGCGAAAGCTTATGCTCCAACACTTCAGTTAGTCTATAAGGTGCCACAGGACTTCTCGCCGCTTTTGCAGATTCAGACTAACACGGCTACCCCTCTAAACTTTGCATTTAGTATCTCTATTCTAATATACATTCGGTTTTGACTTGTGATTTGTTCTTAGTTATGAAAAGATAAAAGTCAGGTGCCTCCTTTGGTGTCTGCGACTCTGAATATTTTATTTACTTACTTTCTGGCAGGTGGAGTCATCTGTCAATGGAATGTGTTTTTGTTTGCAGCATTGTTAAGATTAATTTAACAAATAGCTTAATAATTATCTTTAATATTCTGGAACTCTTCTATAAAGAGATATATCTATTGTTTGACTTCCTTGCTAACTACTGTTTTTAAGCTTCAGAGGGGTAGCCGAGTTAGTCTGTAACAGGTAAAACTTAAAAAAACAATAAATAGTCTAACAGCACCTTAAAGACTAAGAAAACATGTAGATGGTATCATGAGCTTTCGTGGGTACAACCCACTTCTTCAGATGACAGAAGTGGGTTATACCCACGAAAGCTCATGATACCATCTACATGTTCTGTTAGTCTTTAAGGTGCTACTAGACTATTCATTGTTTTTTAAGTTTTTACTGTTTTTAGAAATTCTAAAGGGTTCTCCATATTAATGACAATACATCAAGGCTACGTCTACATTGGCACCCCTTTCCGGAAAAAGGATGCTAATGAGACCAGTCGGAATTGCAAATGCCGCGGGGGATTTAAATATCCCCCGCGGCATTTGTATGAACATGGCTGCTGCTTTTTTCCTGCTTGGGGTTTTGCCGGAGAAAAGCGCCTGTCTAGACGGGATCTTGCGGAAAATAATCCCTTTTTCACAAGATTCCTTATTCCTACTTGAAAGGAAAGTTGGAATAAGGGATCTTCTGGAAAAGGGCTTATTTTCTGCAAGATCCCGTCTAGACTGGCGCTTTTCTCCGGCAAAACCCCGAGCGGGAAAAAAGCGGCAGCCATGTTCATGCAAATGCCGCGGAGGATATTTAAATCCCCCGCGGCATTTGCAATTCCGACTGGTCTCATTAGCATCCCTTTTCCTGAAAGGGGTGCCAATGTAGACATAGCCCATGAGAAATATCAATTTGATGCTAAAATAATCTCAGGATTCCAGCCCAGAAAACCAAGAACACTAAAATAGCATGGAAATAGGGACCAATAGCATTACAAAGATAGATTCCAGAGGCAGTGGAATGGTAATTTTACAATGCCACTTCTTTATGGTCACTTAAAAGCAGTCTCCTGATGCTCCACAATTGCTTTAAGATTCTAATTCAGCAACTTTTTCAATGCTGAACAATTTTGCTATATGGCTGTTGGCCTTTTGGTGAAGGCAATTTCAAAATATTAGAAAGAATTCACTTTTGTTGCCTTTCATAAATGCTTCATAGAACATGCATTCTTAGCCTAAGGGTTCTATCCCTGAAGGTGGAGCAAGCAGGTCCAAGGGACTCTGAACAGTTTTCCTTTTATTTATAGCCAGATTGAGCAGGGAGTCCTGATGTTCTTTGTTGTTGTAATATAGGGTCATTGTGTGGAAAAGATGAAGAACTTCTATCATTGAACATTGCTGTCAGCATGCCTGGAGGATGATAAATGGGATGCTGTTCTCTACATAACTTCTTTAGATTTAGGGCTGCCCCAACATTTCTGAAGAAAAATATTATATAGAAAATAAATTATGTGCAGAAATGAAATAATTTCCCGTAACTTGTGTTGCGTTTAATGTTTTGAATCACTCATCAAAAATACTTATTATTTAATACAGATAATTTTTAGTCTCCTCTCATTAGGAGGATTTTATTTCTCTGAGAGCTTCTGTTTGTAAGTGAAACATTAAGGATTACAGTAATTATGATTTATCTTTTTTTATTGCATTGTTCCTTATTGCATTGTTCCTTTAAATTCTCAAAGCACTGTATCTCAATTAAATTTAAGAATGCACCTTTGAGATATATGAGATGTAAGAATTATTTTTACCTGTTTTACAGGTGATTAAACTCAGAGGTGAATAGATTGAAAAAGGTCTCAAATGCCACCCCTTCATCAGCTTCAGAGGGGGGAAGGTTTTATCTGGACCAGCAGGAAGGAAAATAAATCCCTTTTCCCTTTTATAAATTCCTTCCTTTTCATGGGAACCTTTCTTTTTGTGGACTTGAGGATGGGAAGAGGGGACTCTTTGGCTGATGGATGGGTCAGAAGGTGACATCAAAAGCTTACTAGGCCCTGTGTATCCAACGGAGGGCTTATAAACCCTTTCTGTCTATCTAGGGCACCATTCTGTGCTCTGACAAAAAGCTCCTCACTCCTACTAGTTGGGATTAGAAGATGACCAGGTTTTTGGGCCTCACTGTGGGCAGCATGCTAGATGTATTTGGGGAGCTGGGATGGAATTTTTCCCTTAGTGCCAAATTGGCAGAGGCAAGGTAGTTTTTCAGTTCCTCTCAGAAGGTGAGGGGCAGGTGGAGAGGGGTTAGTTTTTTTAATTAATTTTATGGTAGTTTTGCAGGTAACCAGTGCAAATGCTTATTCACTAGATAGTTTGGTTCCCTATAAACTGGAATTTGAAGCAGATTAGTAGAAGGCAGCTCCTAAAGAAGGTGGGGAATAGGGGTGAGACTCATAATGTCCGGTAAAGTAAGGAGAAAACCCCCTCTTCCCTAATCACTTATCCTTCAGACAAGAGCATGCTGGGACCAGGTAGAAGAGAGGGGCTGAGGTTGACAGCAGCCTTCTACCAAACTCTATGAAAAAGTATGGTTTAACAGTTTTCCTTATTGAATTTTGTCTGCAAACTATGCATTAGAACACAAACTCCTTGGATGATTTCAGAGATTGTTCTACTGTGTAATTATTGTGTGGCTTGTATAATGTTTGAATATCAAGTTAAATAAATACATTCAATTATGTTATATTTTTGGGTGCTTTTGAAATTTTTTATGTTCTAGTTGCTCACAAATCATTATGAAAGATGCTGGAAGTATTATTGCCTGCCAGGTGGGTGGGGCAACTTTGGAGCTGCATCAGAAGAAGAACTTCATTTATCCAGAAAATTGTTCTGGGGAATTTTTGATGCCTTGTCTCAAAAGGTAATTTTTGCATAACTTTTTAGAATCACAATGTGGGTTAATCATTCCCATTTAAAGTATTCTTTGAACTGAGCTGAGTTACTGTGTTAATGACTTCAAAATTATTTTGTAATTTCATTATAAATTATTGTAATTATGTAATTTCACTTTAAATTCTTCATAAATTAGGAAGAATACATAGACAACAGTTTATTTGTAATTTACCAAAGTATAGAAAACACAGAGCAGATACGTTTTTAATACTATTTAATCAAGTAGGTAATGATAGTGTATAATTAGAAGATCCGTACAATGCTTAGGTTTATCATTTTGTCAAATGAAGTGCAACTTCCATGATAAATACAGCCTTTTAGAAATAAAATGTCATCCATGCATACAATGCTGCATGGGTACAACACTATATGCACTTCTAATGTTTTCCTTTTTGTTTTTAATATTTTTATTACTGTACAGTAAAAAAGAACCCTCCAGCACTCTGCACTTGACAATATTTAAAATCACATTGACAATATTTAAAATCATCAGTTACCAAAGAGATAAATCATGTTAAGCTACAGCAATCATATAACACACATGAATTCACCTCCACAAAATTCCCACACGAGTCCCCACACCAACTTTACCCAGCCCTTCCCAGCACCTATTTCATCACTAGTAAGGGGGGGAAATAGACGTTGTAGTGTGCCCTGAAAGTTAACAACTTCAGATTGTTATAGATTAAGAAGGAAAGCATATGTAATCATTGCTGACACAGCAGGACCATTCAGTTCCATGGGTCTACTCACTGTAATAAGGACTACGTATATCAGTTTGCATTCATAGGATCAGGCCCTATATTACACACTATAGTAGCACTAATGAAATGTATCTACAAGTTACATTTAATTTATTTTAAGTATCATATCTCTACAGGGATTTTTCTTTCTTTCTATGGAATGAAAAAGTATCAGATAATATAGTAAATTTAAATTGTCCAGATGTCTATTTCAGCTTTTTCATGATCATTTTAAAATTTAAGCATCAGCTAATTTGTCTTTGAAATACCATCTGTATCTTAGCTGGAAAATATTTGGATTATGCATTTGGACATTATATAGTGTTCCCCGCCAACCTGATGAGGATTTCACTGTGGGTGGAAGCCATCTGATATAGAAAATCCAGGTTCTTGGACAAGCATTGAATAATCTTTGCTTTATTCTGTTCTGCCACCCTGTAAGGAATCCAGTTCTGCTCCCATTAAAGTGTTATTAAATTGTTATTACATTGACTTCAATGAAAGCAGGATTTGGTCCTTTCAGGATTCATTTGTATTTCATTGTAATTCACACATCAGGGTTGTTGGTTTTTTTCAAAACTGAGATTCTATTTCACACACAGTTATAAAAATTGTCCCATGACAATTTGGTTTTATGTATGGCTATAATGATGAATCAGTGTCAGTTATAATTGAAACAATCTCCATTTACCACTATATCTTTTTTATACCATATTTCTCCACAGAAGTATGAACAGGAACTTTTCAAACTGGCTTTGCCCTGTCTCAGTGCAGTTGCAGGAGCCTTGCCTCCAGACTACATGGAATCCAACTATGTCAGTATGATGGAAAAACAGGCTTCAATGGATTCAGATGGGAACTTTAACCCACAACCTGTTGATACTTCAAAGTAGGAACTCTCTCTAGTGCCACTCATTTTTACCATAAACAGTTTAAGCCTAATATTGAAATAAGGGAGTAATGAAAAAATTACATTATAATCTTGAATTTCCATCCTTAAGATAGAATAGGAGGCTTGTTTGGTTGTTTAGTAAACCTCCTTTTTATTTGTTTTATGAAGCACCTAGCACACTTGTTGGAGTTATAAAAGTAAATAATACAGTAATAAATAGTTAACAAGGAGCCAGGATGTGAAATTCCTGTGACTGCCTCTTACATTTTACTCTAGAAAATGTGGTGATGATTGTATGTTTTATGCAATGCCTTTTTATGCTTATGGATTCCAAGAGGCAGGTCATGTTGTGGCAGATTTTGCACAGATGTGCCATGAGGGGGAGTGGGCAGAAGGAGCCCTCTTTTTGGCTTTCACATCTTTGCAATGGGCAGCCAGAATCCCTCTGTGTCTTATGAGTGCAAGAGCCAGCAATGTTACACATCCCAAGTGGATTTTTGGCTGTGGTGATAGCCCCATACTTAATCACATATCATGGTGATACAAACCTGACAAACATAGGACCACATGCTGCCTCTTCAACAAGATGGCTTCTGGGAATGGCTTCATAAGCACCCATGTAGACATTATGTCTCTCAGTACTCAGCAGACAGAATGCCTCCAACCACTGTCACTGGACTGTTGGGCCTGTGTATACATTCATGTGACGAGGCAGTCGGGGTTCCCCTGATCGTGCACCCCCAAAGCAGCAAGAACAGATTCCACCAGCAGTAGAATAGCGAGGTTTTATTGCTCCTCCAGGATACAGCACAGCATAGACGTGGTGCGTTTACGGGATTCAGGGCCCAGGTGTTTCAGAACCCTTGGGTTAGGGGTCCATCACCCCTAGCCCTCAGCCCCAGCAACCTCTGTCTCCCTTATGGTTCCAGGCCCAGACTGACCCTTCCCCCAGCACACACTTCCTTTGTCCTGTCTCTTCCCTTAACAAGTAGAACCGGTTTGGCTACTCTCCTGAGGCCCCTCTTACTGGGCCGTGCCAGTGGGGGTCCTCCACAGCCCACTGCCCAACATAGCAGCCAGCAAGGTACTGACACTATACCACAATGCACACTGTCATGTAATTGTGGTGGCAAAAGTCAGAGTCTGGTTTGAATAGGGGAAATCATGTTGCCCATTGCTGAAGTGCAATCACCTCTGAGGGTGAGATGTAATGTGCTAAGAGTCTAACTACATAACAGCCCTTCACAACTATTGAGGACATGAAATTAAGATTACTTTGTCCAGCTGATATTGCAGAGGGTGAATTTTACGTAGACAGAATATAAATAACCAAGTTGTTATAGTTGTCTAACTCTGGTGGCCACAGTCCTGGCTGTGAAAACAAGTGTTGTTATGGAACTTGCAGTTACAATAATTTTGAGAACCCTTTTTTAATCTCTTTGGGTACGTCTAAACTACATGGCTCAATCGATGGAGCCATGTAGATTTGTTGTTTTGGCAAAGGCAAATGAAGCCGCGATTTAAATGATCGCAGCTTCATTTAAATTTACATGGCTGCCGCGCTGAGCCGACAAACAGCTGATCAGCTGTTTGTCGGCTCAGCGCGGCAGCCATGTAAATTTAAATGAAGCCGCGATCATTTAAATCGTGGCTTCATTTGCCTTTGCCTGTGTGTCTAATCTACATGCCTCTGACGACAAAGGCATGTAGTCTAGACACAGCCTTTGAAAAAACACCATCTCAAGCATCACAATTTCCCCTTAGCTGAATGTTAAGGCGTTGGTGTGGTGTTGGTTTGAAAGAAAAAGCACTGCCTTAGCAATATCACCTCCATTGTGAGCTGTTTACCTACCAGTCCCTCCATCTAAATACTAACCAGGTCTAACCTTGTTTAGAAATGATTAAAGGTGATACAGCTGCAGGCTTAGCTGCAGCTGCAATTTGTTACGTTTGTAACATTTTGTGGAGTATTATACCATACCCTCTCTCCCTTCCCTCCACTCCCTTCAAAGAAAAAAAAAAAAAAAAAAAGAAAGAATATCAACAACCATAAGGAGTATACATGATGCATCTTTTATGGCTTCTTTCCACCTTGTACTTGAATAAATTTGTACATAGTCCTACATTAATTGTTAACTACTTGGAATAATTGTTATATACGTCTCTTTTCTCTGATCCTATGACAGAGGATTAAAAGACAGACTTTCCTTGCATCCCAGTAGATGACACTGTAATATTGTCTATCCATTAATCCACTGTCATAGAATGGAAGAAGAGGGTGCTAAGATAAACAGTTAGCAATAAGCACTTTTCCTTTTCTTTTGTAAGGGCACAACTATAGGAGACTGCTTTGAATGATAAATTATTCATTAGAAAATATTCTATAGTATTTGTTTTTGTTTGGAAGAGCAGTATTACTGCTCTTTCTGAAGGATGCGTGGTTTATTTGCTTATTGATTTTGATTTTTAATATTGAATGGCTTGTAAACATTCGATAGAATCTAAAATTTGTATCTGTTGAGTGGCTGTAAACGGCAGTATCTCAGTTATGTAATGAGATTTACAGGTTAATAATGTGCTTTAACGAAAGATGGTTGACAGTGAATTTATTTTATATATATATATATATATATATATATATATATACTATATTTGTAGAAAATAGGAACTGAAATATAATTTAAAACACAAATAAATTGAGTTTAGTAATCTAAACCGGTATGAGAAAAATTCAGCACATTTTGTCATTGTTAATATTCTTCGAACAGGGACAGCCCCAAGTTAAGATTCCTTTAACATTCAGGGGCCTGATCTAGCATCCGTTAAAGTCATCAGACTTTTAGGCTAGAAAGGATGAATGTGATCGTTTAGTCTGACCTCTTGCATATCTCATGCCACAGAAGCTCACCCACCCACTTCTTTAATAGACACATAATCTGTTCCTGCATTACTGAAGTCCTCAAATGACGATTTAAGGACTTCAGATTAGAGAGAATCCATCCTTTACTTTAGTTTAAACCTGCAAGTGACTCATGCTGCAAAGAAAGGCAAGAAACTTTCAGGGTCTCTGCCAATTTGATTTAGCAGAAAACTCATTTTCACCCCCAAAAATGGCAGTTAGTTGGACCCTGAGCACCTTGGCAAGAACGATCAGTCAGACACCTGAGAGAATTCCCTGTAGTATCTCAGAGCTATTCCCATCTAGTGTGCCATTCCCAGCCATTGGGGATATTTCGTACTAGGAGTCACTGGTAGGCCATATGCCTGGTATAGGCAATCTCATCATACAATCTCTTCCATAAACTTACTAAGATCAGTCTTGAAGCCAATAAGGTTTTTTGCCCTCATAGCTCCCCTTGGAAGTTGGTCCCAGAATGTCACTCTTTTGTCAGTTAAATTACATCTAGACTGCAGCGCTACTTTGGGATACCGGAAGTATCCGAAAACAGCTATTCCACGTCTTTTAAAATAACAGACGCGCTATTTCAGTGTCCCTGTAAAACTTCATTCCACGAGGTTTAAGGGATGTTTTTGAAATTTGGTGTTGTGTAGACAATGCCAAATTTTGAAATAAGCTATTTCAAAATTAACTAAAAATAAGCTATTTCAAGTTAAGGGTGCAGTGTAGAGGCATCCTTAGACACCTTCATCTAATTGCAGTTCTAAGCTTGTTGATAGCCAGTTCGTATCCATTTGTATTTGTCCCAACATTGACACTTGCCTTAAATAATTCTTCTCCTTCCCTGGTATTTATCCTTCTGATGTATTTGTAGACAGCAATCATATTTTCCCTCAACCTTCTTTTGGTTAGACTGAACAGGCCATACTCTTTGAATTTCCTCTTATAAGTTAGGTTTTTCATTCTTCGGATCACCTTTGTAGTCCTCCTCTGTGCCATTTCCAGTTTGAATTCATCTTTCTTAAACAAGAGAGACCAGAATTACAGTATTCCAGTGCTTTGTATTATGGTATTAACACTTCCCTATCTCTACTGGAAATACCTCACCTAGTGCATCCTAAGATTGCATTAGCCTTTTTCATGGCCTCATCCCATTTGTGGCTCATAGTCATCCTGTGATTAACCAATACACCTAGGTCTTTCTCCTTGTCTGTCTCTGCCAGCTGATAAGCCTTCAGCTTATAGGAGATGTTTCACTGATTTCAGTGAGCTTTGTATGAAACACTTTATGGGGAAACTTTCAAATTATAACATATACAAGATATTGAAATTTGTTTTTTTTCCTTTTTCAGTATTACAATTCCTGAAAAGCTGGAATATTTCATTAACAAATATGCAGAACATTCTCATGATAAATGGTCAATGGAAAAGGTAAGATTATATTATTTTCTTACCAAAGTGCATTCAGAATATTTTGGTTCTGCTCATATCACATTTTGAAGACTTTATTCAAGTTTTTGGTCTTATTGTAGCATGGCGTCAGTGATAGTCTGGCTAAGACTATCATTATTTTTACTTTAAGAATTGCTTTTTCAACAGTTTGGTAGCTGCAGTCATGTCATCATGTCTTGAACATGCTAGCCATTTTGATGTCAGTGTGGGTAACTTTTACAGCATTTAAAAAAATGCAGTTGGTAGATTGTATTACTTCACACTTCAAGTTTTACTTTTCCAACAATTATTTTATCTCTCTGTAAAAACCAACAGACATGGTCTCTGTTCAAACATACACCATGGCAAGTGTACAAGAAAATATATTCAAATGTATTTAAGTTAACATTGGGATAATATAACAAAAGTCTGGACATTCAGAAGTGTCTGGACATTATGAGTGGCAGTTAGCACTCATAATGGCAGTTAGCATTTAGGCTATGTCTACACTGCACAGTTATTTCAGAATAAGCTATTTTGGAATAGTTATTCCAAAATAGCTTATTTCAAAATAGCACGTATACACTGCAGGGAAGCCTCAAAATTAGTCCGAGGCAGGCTTCCCTGATGTAGACATGCTATCTCAATTTTGAACCCCAGGAGGAATAACTTAGAATGGCCCTGGTGAAGGGTTATTTCAAAATAGCAGAAGTGGACCATCTACACATGCCTTATTTCAAAATAGCTATTTTGGAATATGCGTTATTCTTTGTAGAATGAGGCTTACAGAAGTCAGAATAAGCTGTCCGTTATTTCACAATTATTAGACATAGCGGAATTGCTCCAGGAAGCATGCTTATCCTCTTCTCTGGGAGAGGCATAAGGATCTTGCACAAAAAGGGGTTTTTGCGCAAAATGGACACGTCCACACTGCATGTTTTTTTGCAAAAACCTCTTGCGCAAAAATGGATCAGAATAGATTATGCAAATGAACAGGGCTTGACAAATGGCGGCAAAATCTGCTTGCCAGCCCTGTACCGCACATGCACAAGACCCACATTGCACATGCGCGCGCTGCCGATAAACGGGGTGACCGGCAGAAATCTACTCGCCACAGGCAAGTAGATTCAATGATTTGATAAGCCCTGCAAATGCAGCATGAAGCATGACAAAATGCTAATCAGTGCTTCATTTGCATTGCTTCTTCTGACAAAACACGTAGTGTAAACATAGCCTTACAGAAGAATGCACCCATTTTTCAAAAGTAAATAAATATAAGATTTTTGGTTATTATTTCTTCATATTCCCATTTCTTTTTCTTTTCTTCCTTCACTTTTTTCAGTTTGCAAATGGATGGATATATGGTGAAATGTATTCTGAGTCTTCCAAGGTGCAGCCATTAATGAAACAATATAAACTATTATCAGAAAAGGTGAGGAATTTGTTGGTTTTTCATTACCCAGATATTTCTAAATGTTTGTTTCTCTGCCTTTGAAAAGAGGCAGCTGTCTGCTTGTGAAATTTGGCATTTTGGCTTTGTCTTCACTGACACAAAGATATGTTTTGTTTGTGTTGTTTTACCCAGCAAAACAACTAACATGGTTGTTACCTTGCTATGTAATCCGAAATGGACACAAGACATTTAGGCTATGTCTACACTCGCGTCTTCTTGCGTGAGTAATATGCAAATGAGGCTAAGCATTGAATATTGCCGAGCCTCATTTGCATAACTAATGAGCTGCCATTTTTGCGGAAGAGGCTCTTGCGCAAGAGGAAGCTGTCTACACTGCCCCTTCTTGTGCAAGAAAAACCCTCTTGCGCAATGCAGTTACACTTATTACTTGAGAGGAAGAATGGCATTGTGTAAGAGGGTTTTTCTTGCGGAAGAAGAGGCAGTGTAGATAGCTCCCTCTTGTGCAAGAGCCTCTTCCACGAAATGGCGGCTCATTAGTTATGCAAATGAGGCTCGGCGATATTCAACGCTTAGCCTCATTTGCATATTACTCACGCAAGAAGACGCGAGTATAGACATAGTCATATAGTGTTGACTGCAAGGTAGCTAGGCAAGATCAGCACCAATGTCCCCGGTCATCGCTGATCTCACCAAGTTAACCTTGTGGTGAAACTAAAGTGTCTTGTCTCCACTGTGTTTTTACAATGTGATAGCAAATGAGTGTTAATTATCCCACAATAAAAACATGACTTTTCAGTCAGTGAAGGCATAGCCTTTGGTTTGGTTTGGTGATCGTTTCAAGGAATAGAAAAAGCTCCTCAGTGTACTCAGAATAATTGATAATTCTTGTCACCTTCATATTCGTATCAGAGAAATCTAGCAAAATTCACTATAACTATCACCATCAGCCCAGTGATTCAGGTCAAGCCTCTTCTGCATTTCTCATCTGTGATACTGAAAAGTTTTATTCATCGCATGCCTATATGATTTGGTTTACATGAGTGTCTTGGGAATGAAAAGTTGCCCCTACTATTTCTTTTAATTGGCCTCCTTACCCATACACAGGCTGTTTGCAGTTCATCTCAGTAGATGTAAACGTGCACTACTACACAACAGGGCAGAGTACTAGTAATAACACATCAGATTTTATTCCATTCAGTTACGTAATCATCAAGATAATCACTCCCATGTGTACTTGCCCTAGGAAAAAGAAATTTATCGGTGGCCAATCAAAGAATCTTTGAAAACCATGCTAGCTTGGGGATGGCGGATTGAAAGGACAAGAGAGGGAGATAGTATGGCTCTTTATAATAGGACACGTCGCATATCTCAGACAAGTCAGGTGAGTACTATGTTAGGCTTCAAGCCATTTCATTAAAGACTATGTACTGATATGGTGTGTGTGGGTGTGTGACTGTCTTTTTAGTAGGATGATGAATTTAAGATACAAGTGTCACAATTTGCTTTAGATGTTCTTAAGCTTCCCACATTTGCCTTTTTTAGAGAACTCAAAGTAGAATATTAGAGTACATGAAGGTAGAGTCCACATGTCTATTAATCACTTGTTCCATACATTCAGAACTTTCTGAAAGCTCTTCTTTTCAGCTGTAATATTCCATGTTTATTTAGAGGTAATGAAGGTGGTATATGATTGAGCTTTATTAAATAATGAATGGTACGGAGAAAGTGAATAGGGAAATACTAATTTCTCTTTCACATAATACAAGAACCATGGTCACCTGATTGAAACAAATGTGAGGAAAAACAATGAGGAGTCCTGTGGAACCTTAGAGACGAACAGATTTATTAGGGTGTAAACTTTCATGGGTAAATTCCACTTTGTCAGATGAATTGGAGTGGAAGTTACAGAAGCAGGAGTATATATAATGAAGAAGTTTCTTGTGTTAATGAAGCTAATTAAGTTCTGGTAGAAGTGGGAGAATCACAGCATTTGGTGTGGAGATGTGAATATCTAGGGAAGGGAATGTCCCTTTGTAATGTGTTAATCAGTTGAGATCCTTATTAATTAATTAGCAAATTCAACACTGTCAACTTAGTATTGAATGATGATTTCTTTTTCTAACAACATTGTACTTGTAATAAGCATAGTCACTGAGCTATTTATTGGTGTCTCACTGTCTGGCCTTATCCCCTTTGTGTCAGTGTGTCCGTGATGATTCACATTCAAGAAAGAATGTCTCTTGTCAATACTAAAATCTAATCAGAATCAGAGATATTGTCCTACAACACAAGCTTAGGAGAAAATATCATGTTCTTTCAGCATATTTTTTAATTCGTCCAGATGTGAAGTCTATTTCTAAAATCAAGCTTGAGTATTCAGCGAGAACACAGTTCTATTTAAACATACTGCTTAAGCATCTAGCCTTTGTCACTGTGAAATTTTAATGTGGATTCAGTGTTTTGTCAGAACAAAATGTTGTAGAAATGACAATATAGCTTCAATACCAAATTCTGCATACAGGCTAGGCTTCTTGACAGCATTGTAGTAGTGCTTGTTACAAGTAGAATAAAGGGTTGTGAGTTTCCCTGCTCACTACAGGTTGCACTTCCTTACTCCAGCATCTTTGAGACCTGATCTGTGCCAAAACAAAGAATTTGCTGAACCACAGGAGGTCAATATTGTCTAGCAACATCACCAACACTTCTACTGCTTACTTGGTCTTAGAAGACATTTAGGAGTAAATTAGAGCTAAATAACAGCACAGAACTGAGAGCCAGAATTGGTGGTGGTAAACAAAATTTATGGGACTGTGCAGAACTTGGCAATGCTCATGATAGCTGGACATCCAGCTAGCTAACATCATGCTGGACATGGGATGTTGCCGGACTAGAGAGGTGTCAGCTGACGGTCAGGGCAGTGTGTGTGTGTGTGTTTCCGAGAAAAGGTTTAACGTCTGTGTCTTTACTGCTAGGACTGGGATCCCGACACAGAGGGTGGCCAGCAGGCCAACAGACGCCCCTTTATATAGGAAGAGCTTATTACACCTTAGATTTTAGCTGCTAGAACACAGGGTTCCTTCGCAGCGGGCAGCCTGGGAAAGGCTGAAAGGTGCCCCAACGGATCTGTCACCTGGGAATGACACAGATCCAAACACCCAAGCTCTTCCTATGCCTGTCCCTTTATGACCGGCTGAAGTTCTTTTAAACTGTGCTTGGTTCTATTACAGGAACTGAAGGAGTCAGGTTAAAGCTTAAACAGTTACAGGTTTATTACAAGACTTATAAAAGCATATGGTTACAATGCTTATTGCTCTCTTTCTTAACTGTTAACAAATACAGATTTTAAAAATGGTTACAAAGAAAATAAAGATAGAAAATAGAAATAATGGTACCAAGTGACAGCTTAATCTGTAAAGAGCTCTATGTCTATGTGTACACTTAAGACAAAGGACCACATCCAGGTACAATTTTTACCCCTTTCTGTGCCTCTCGACTCCAGCGTGTCAGGCCAGGGCCGGTCTCTCAATTCCTAGGAAAGACAAATATGAAGTGGCCGTCCCCTTGGAACCTCGGGAGGTCAAACACCTAACCCAACCAGCAGATAGATGGTAGATTGACACTCAGAGTAAATGTGCTGCTGGACCCATCTTTATACCCCTGGAGGCCCGTATCCTCTTTCTTATCTAAGAGGCTAAATTGTACTGCTCCGTTTTGTGGCGCAAGTTTCAACTTAATTTACACTTGCAAGAGAGAGAACTAAATTGTGAGTACTAGACATTTTTTTACTGGGCGAGAGATTCCTCCCCCCCGCGGACGGCTGTGTGTTCGTATCAATATGGGTTAAGTCAAGGGCACTCTTTGGCAGCCTCTTGGTCAGCAATTGGTGTATCTCTGTTTACAGCCATTCACGGTCACACAGCCTGGGCCTTCGAGCAAGCAAAAATGGATGTTACAAGGGGGGTTCCTGTCTGGCTACAAGAGGTTTAACCTGTACTGGTCTCTGAGTGCTGGGCTAGTTCTTGGGATATACTGGAGTACCCTAATTTACACTTGTAAATTTACACTGACTAGTAGTGGCTCAGAGGAGCTCATGTGGTTGTCAGGGATTGCCAAAATATAGGACATCCCAACAATGCCCCCCCCCCTTAGCAACCCCTCCTACACTAGCCATTGTATTGTGAAAATATTCTCCAGGATTTCCTATTACAATGGGAAGAGAATTTCACAGAGGACAGTGTCTTCTGAGCAGAAGTAATACACAAGGGTACGTCTACACTAGCTCATTACCGTTATACAAGGAGTAACAGTAGTTCGAATTAGGATCTTTAATTTGAACTACCTACTCTGTGCTGCGTGTAGCCACGGGCATGGAGTTCGGACTAAGGGGGATTTAAAAATGGCGGCGCCTGGGAACATGCAAATGAAGCCCGGGATATTTAAATCCCGGGCTTCATTTGCAACTCCGCTTGCCCTCATTACCTTACCTAGCTCAAACTAATGAGCTAGTGTAGACGTACCCCAATAGATTTACTTGCTTTATTTTGATTTTACTGTTTTATGTAAAGATGGGGTTGAGCTGCAACATTTTAATCCAGATGTGTGTCTGAACTTCTCCCGGAGTTTAGGATCTATGCCTTTAGTTCAGGTCCATCTCTACTTTTATTCTTAAAAAAAAATCTATAAGAAGCTTGATCATTTAGTTTGGTCATAATTCCTTAGTATTTTCACACTGAATTCAAATGTGAAATCTTTGTTCAGGAACAATTTCCATTTAAGCAAAAGAGATTTTTGTCCAATTGTGTCCTGTCTCTGGAAATAACTGGCAATATTTGCATTGTAACTATCTGATTAATCTGCATTCTTAAACCTGCCTCCGATTCCAGTTAATTTGTTCCATTTTTAGTACTAACTATACTGCAGTCAGGCAAGAAAAGAAAACTCATGTAACTCTCATGTACAATTTTCCGCCAATTGATATGTGAGTGTACCTGTCTATCTCAAGTTTGCTTTTTCTTTAGTGATTTTCCTAGAATATCTAAGTTACATAATTTATTTGCACCTAGGATTTGTAATAATTCATTGTGTTTTTGTACATCCATCATTCAGGTGTCTGTAGATGCTGCCCATGGTTACAGCCCTCGAGCTATTGACATGAGCAACGTTACCCTTTCCAGAGATTTGCATGTAAGTCTTTCTGTAGTTAATACATTCATGTTTTTTTTATTTAAATTTTTGTTCTTTTGATTGTGGATTTATGTAAAACAAAAGTTCAATGTCTTGTAGTTTTAGTTAATACAAAAGGCACTGTTAAGGTTGAAAATCTAACCTTTCCTTAGGGGACAATTCACTCTGGAAGCTGTCTGTGAGCAGAATATCTGATGATTTTAGTGGGAGTTCTGCACACGATGGCTTGCAAGATCAGTCTTTTAATTTTATGTATAGCTCTTCACAAAGTTCATGATATGCTGTTTTTCAAAATAGATGCCTTGCTACTCTTTCTAAAAAAAAAAAAAAAAAGCCAGGTGATGTGCCAGCATTCTGACAAACAGCCTTCTATTTATGAAAGAAAAAGACAAGTTACCTAGGAGCATTATTTTAAATGTTAATCTTTCAACATCAGAGGGGTAGCCGTGTTAGTCTGAGTCTGCAAAAGCGACGAGGAGTCCTGTGGCACCTTATAGACTAACTGAAGTGTAGGAGCATAAGCTTTCGTGGGCAAAGACCCACTTCGTCAGACATGCATCTGACGAAGTGGGTCTTTGCCCACGAAAGCTTATGCTCCTACACTTCAGTTAGTCTATAAGGTGCCACAGGACTCCTCGTCAATCTTTCAACAGATTGTTATAATCAGTAGCAATTTACAAAAATACTATTCACTATGGTTGCTTTACAGACCTATACCAATGTTTTTACTACTATTAAGAACTGCCAACTCAGTATTGTTTATCATCTCATAAATCAGGATGGCCAGCATGCATACCATTCCCCTACGAAACAACTTTCTGCAAGTTTCATATCCAGATTAGTCACTAGGCTTGTTGCCTGAAGTCACTGACCAAGGACAAGGTGATTTAGTTCTTTCCCTCGTGAAATAAAATTCAAGACTCCCTTTACCCAGCAGTCTAATCACAAAATGAATATTTTGAAGCACTATAGAAATGGAAAATAGAAGTTGTTACCACATTTAAGCCTCTTGTATCTTTGATACATACATTTCTGCATCCCCTGTTGTAGTTTCCAAGATGTAGCTGGGTCTGGGAGAGGGGCCATGCCTAGCAGTGTGAGAAGGCAAAACCTAGGCTTTTACACTCCCATATAAGTTTCACAATGAGTACTGACACTGGAGTGTTTATTTGCTTTAAAATATATGATTTATTGCTATTTTTTCTGATTTTTCTCCTTAATTACATGCCATTATTTCTAATTAACATCCCCCTGTGACTTCTCTAAGCATTTTCACTCCTGCTCTGGAGTTTACTGAGTACAGTTCACATGCACAACACTTGTAGATGATCATCACCTTTGGCTGTCATGTGGTCCATCTACACATAATTAGGTTTTTGTTTGTTTTAATTATATCTCTTTGCCTTATTAATGTTTATTAGTATCTGAAGTTCCTGGGTATTTCTGGAATTGTGATGCGTACACTGAATATGTTATCTAGATTTATATAAAGTGGTACAGTTAGGTGGTGTCTCTCTCTCTATTTTTTATTTTGCATGTGCGTTCCTAAAATATCAGTAAGTGAATAAACTATTGGACAGCAGTGTTCTACTATATCTACCTTCAGGCCCGTTACTGATCCCAGCTGTTTTTTTGGCATTTTTACTTTCCAAATTCAATATCCTGGTCACTTTGAATATTTGTGTTTTAGCTTCCCTCCCACTCAATGTCTCAGGCTGAATTTTCCCAGGTTAAATAATATTTTATTGTTTCCAGTCAGTCTCTATTTCTAACCACTGTAGGTTTCTGTGTATCTTTCTCTGGAGTTTACAGTGCTTCCCTATGGTGTGGTAAGAACACTTCATCACAGAAATGAGACTATTCCGGGGTGAGGCTGCTTCCCAATTGGCCACAGGGTTGTTGGCCGCCTCTCTAATCTGTAAATATCCCCTTGTCTCTGGATAACACCAAGTCCGTAAGCTGCCCTGCTCGCAGGGTAGAATGGCCCAATGGACAGAGTCTGTAAGCAGCCCTCGTCACAAGGTAGTATGGCCTACTGGCCAAAGTCAGTAAATAGCCCCTGTCTCAGGGCAGCACAGAGAGTCAGTTAATAGCCCTTCTCACAGGGCAGTATGGCCTACCAGCCAGAGTCTCTGAGCAGCCCTTGTCTCAGGTCTGTGTGGCCTAATAGCCAGAGTCTGTAGGTAGCCCTTTTCTCAGGGCAGTATGGGCTATTAGCCAGAGTCTGTAGGCAGCCTTTGGCTCAGGGCAGTAGGCCTAGTAGCCAAAGTCTGCAAGCCACCCTTGTCTCTGCAAGCCACCCTTTTCTCAGGGCTGTGTGGCCTAATAGCCAGTCTGTAGGCCGTCTTTGGCTCAGGGCAGTAGGGCCTAATAGCCAGTGTCAGTAGGATTGGTGGCTAGCCCCACCCTGCTCCACTGATCCCAACCCAAGGTCCTGTGAGTGGTAGATCCGTCTACAACTCTCTTGGTGGGGAATCCAGCTGAAACACGCCGAGTGTACCTGGATGGGAGTGGCCGCTCCTGCACCCTTCCTACTGGAGCTGCTGGGACGTCATCCCACGTAGCAACTGGATCTCCAGGCTCCCTAGCAGTGGCTTTTCCCTGGGGCTCCTCTGGGCCTGAGTAGCAGCATTCTCCTGGAACTTTGGTTCCCACTGTCTGGATCACTGGCCATTGCAGCTCTGGCTGGAGGTCCTTCCCCTTCACTGGCCAGCCTGGACTTAGCTGCTCTCTTGTCCTTTATGCTACCCCAGCACTTGGAGCAGACCCAGTCTGGCTGAAGGGGGAGTGGGACTTCCTCCAGCCTCAGGATTTTCACTCCTCCTGTTCTAATGCAGGGTATGCACACCCGTCATATCCCCAATTCAGTATTTTTGCTATGTTTTAACTGGCAAGCCCTTCAACTTCTAAATATTCACTAAAGAATTTGAATACAATTGAGTTACACTAGTTCCTGCAGCATTCCACTGGGTTTTTACCCTAAAGGAAAGCACCATCATAATTATAACTATGTTGAGCATTTACACAGGACTTTGCATAGGCAAAAAGTCATAGAAACATTAGGTAATCCTCACAATATTCCTGGCATGTAGATTAGCATTCATCCAGTATTACCAATTGTTAGAAGCCTTCCGCAATCAATAACATCACTAGAACTAAATAGATGTAACTAACATTTTATTTGCATCATTATATGAGTTAAATATTTTTATAGTAATTTTCAGGCCAATGAACAATGCATTTCTGAGAGATAAGGTTAAATGTGAGGTGTGATTAATTTTAGGCATAAATACATCTTAAATAAGAGATTGGTCTGCATGCTCCAACTTTATCTTAAGTCGGTAGCTTTAGGAAAGGCAGTTGTTTTGACTGTAGTAAAAAGGTGGTGTTTGGATTTTTTTTAATCAAATTAAATATGTGTAAAATATTATTATTATTTTTTTTTGTCCTGTGAAGGTTCAGCAATGTACCCAGCAAGCCATTTTTTCCTATACAGGCAGTCCCTGGGTTACGTACAAGATAGGGACTATAGGTTTGTTCTTAAGTTGAATTTGTATCTAAGTCGGAACTGGCTCCAGATTCAGCTGCTGCTGAAACTGATCGGCGGCTGACTGCAGGAAGCCCTAGGCAGAGTTGCTCTGCCCACGGCTTCCTGGAATCAGCAGCTGATCAGTTTCAACAGCGGCTGAATCTGGACTCTTGGGACAGAACAGCTGGGGCACTGCCGGGTAGGTCCCTGCAGGACCAACCCGGCAGCTCCCCAGCTGCTCTACCCCAGGCATCCCGCAACAAAAGCCTGGTACTCCCAGCAGACCAGGGAGACCCGAGCAAAGCCGTGGAGGCACAGAGGTCCCGCAGCCTCTGCGGCTTTGCTCCTGTCTCCCTGCTGTGCTGGGGCGGGGAGTCAATATGAAAGCTTGTAGGCTACAGAGCAGGAAGTGGTAAACAATCTCACTCCCTACTGGGTGGACTGGCAAGGTGTACCAGATGCTGGCAGACAAGTCGTTTTCTCTGTTCATAGTCTGTCACCTCTAGACACGTAGAAGCAGTTAACCCCATCCCATATTTATCAAGTTATGCATATGCCTTGTAATGGTCACATGCATAGCCTGCCCAGACAGCCCAACTATAGCTCATATTCCTGCTGAAAAATGTGGAACCCAAACAGCATTAAGCAAGGCATACTTGAAAAAATGAGCATTAAAACCAGGGCAGAGTTTCCTCAGATCAGAGGTACAGAATTGTCTAAGGGTAAAGCCTAGTTGTGAGCTTTCCAGTCCTCTAATAGGGATGAGAAGTGAAATTGTGATTGTGACAGTAGGTCCACAATTAACTTGATCCAGTGAATAGAAACAAACATGAAAGGGTACAAAGTTGTTGCTGAACCACTACAGATTAACTGCTGGAACCACAGGACCATAGGGACTCGAGAGCTTCTCCGTGCCTACCTTTAGCTTGGGGGATAGAATTTACCCTCAGCCTGATATAGTCCTTCATACAAAACTGGTTAATTTGGTCTTTGTGCAAGGTTTGATGACAAATTCAATACAGAATAAATAACTGAACTGGTTTCAGGGATGAGTTCCAGATGAGTCAGTTTGACTTTTATCAATACTAATGATAGTTTGCAGTTGGACACTTAAATGCACTTTTGATTACTGCCTACATTACAGTACCATTGCAAGATCTGGATATTAAATAGCTGTAATTATCTTTCTTGAAAGTGAGTCATTGTCACATAAATCATTAAGTTCTCCTTTTCCTTAAGGCGATGGCTGAAATGATGGCTGAAAACTACCATAACATATGGGCAAAGAAAAAGAAAATGGAACTGGAAGCGAAAGGTAATGATCTGGGCTTTTTGTTTGCTTACTTTTTTTTTTTTTTTTTTTTTTAAAGTATTTTAAGATCAGAGTGACTAACTTAGCTTATGTGTTTGTGATGCGGTGTTAAAGAAAAGCAAATTAAAAAAGAAAACCATTGGTTTAAAATTGATCCAAAAATCAGAAATCAAGACAAAACACGTATTCATAGTTTTTAAATTAGTTTATTATCATTATTATTTCTGAATGTCCAGAAGAGGCATCATATAAATATAGAGTGAGAGAGAGAAGTTACAGACTAATTCAGTAAGGAAAAAGAAAGGACAAGGTTTGTTTAACTAAAGTCTTGATTGTTGTGTCCCATTTGGATTCCTTTTATTTATTTAACTTACAACACCAGTCACTTGGTCATAAGAAATAGATTTCATTCACATTGTTTTACATATTGCCAAGTTATACAGCAGTGTATTAATCAAGAATTATATTCATTACACATTAAATTGACAAACGTGATTAGTCCTAGATTAAGACCTTGGCTTCACAAGGAAAATAGTGTACTCTGTCTAATCTTTTCTGGTCCAGTTGGGCAAATATTACCATACATGATAATGTTACCTGTTATGTTTGCTTCTGTGATAAAGTAAAGATTTGTTTTGTTTGTTTGTTAATTTATTTATTTGATTATTTGATTATTTATTTGATTATTGTTCTGTTTTAATGCTAACATTTTATTCTGTAGATTTTATCATTTAATTTCTACATGGAAAAAATTGTGATTGCACAGTAAATTTCACTAACTGGAATGTAGGTTGTTTTCCTCATCCAAAGATGTCAAGACAAAGAGCAAATATGGGTTTTTCCCCTTTTTATCTAATTTTCTGTTTACTGTATAGTGGTAGTTAATATTTTACTGATGGCTTGGTGCAACTATACTCGTATTTCAAATAGAGTGCTGAAGTTATTGGCTATTTGCCAGATTGAATTCTACTGCCTTCACTGGAGTCGTGTGGGTATAACTGAAGGCAGAATTTGTCCCTATATAGAAAGTGTTGTCTATGGATGTGTATATGAAGCCTTAAAATTACTGAGCAGTAATACCGTATCTCGATGACCCTTGTGTTGGATGAATGAGAGTGAATTTTCAAATCTTTAGTTATGTTTCCCTTCATTTCAGTTTCTTCATGATTTTTTAAAATAAATTGTATCTAACTTAAGTAGCCAGTTTGGGGAGGGAGGGCATGTTAGAGTATGTTGCAAGAATATTAGACATTTGGAACAGGGAGGTGTATTTGTCACCTGCTAAGGCAGAGATGTTTCTCTGCATGCTCATTAAATAAAGGGGTTTACAAGAAAGAATAGCAGCAAGAAGAAGGGTTGTTGCTTTTTTTTAACTGTTGCAGGTAGTTATGATGAATAGAAGAGAAGTTTCACTCTGGGTGCTACTTGGTAAGAAGTGGGGATTGGTTTGTCAGGCAAAAAATGGTTATGATTTTCCAGTGTGTTTGCCTTTTTGTGGTATAGTGAATATATGTAACTTCCCAAAGATGAAAATTGCAGAATAATTATGTAGATGTCTGATACAGGTCATGTACATACATATTTTTATTACCTTGTTTAGTTTTAAAATTATTTTTGTGGAAAGATTGTTCAAATTATGATCCTCTGCTGTCACCTAATGGTCAAGTATATTCAGTACAATAATATTCTTGTTAAGAGTTTTCTCCCATGTACATGTGGATCTTTCCACTGTCTTTAATTAACTATGAAATATGAATCTTTTTGATGTGTGGCAATATTTGTGTGGTTGCTTGTTTTGCAGAAGGAAAATGTGCGATTCCAGAAAGCTGTAGTTTTTGTTTTCTTCTGAGAGTCTTTAAATTGCTAATTTTGTTGAGCACTTTACCCAATCATATTCTTGATCCATTTCATACACAATTTGTAACATCTCACCCAAGTTAGAGTAATGTAAATTGTTAATTGAAAAAAAATTAAATTAGATAGAGACTCGGGGTGTAAGAGCATAGACATTTAAATCAGTTACCCAAATGGCTGGATCGCCACACCCAGCTACCAGTCCGGTTTTGGGGAGCCGCCTGCCACCACACACTGCTGCCTCTGTATCAGAATCAACAGCGTGGGGTGGTCGGTGGCAACTGGTACACATGGGGAGCCAGTTTAAAAGCTGGCACATACAAGCTATCGGAGAGCCACCTGCTGCCCGGTACTGCTGCCTCTGTATTATAGGCAGCAGCGCAGAGTAGCAGCCCGCTCCCTGGGAGCAGGGTGGCAAGCGGGAGCCAGTGCACCCTGGGAGCTAGCTTAAAAGAATTGAATCTTAGCTTTAACCAGTTAACCAATTTTAGCACTGAGGGAGTGGTGATGTGCTGTGAAGTGTGATCAGTGGCGAAATAGCAAGTCATAGTTGTAACTTTTTAAGTACTTTTTCCTTACAGGAATTTATTTTTATCAAGGATATTGATGCTTCTGGCTACCATAACATTTGCAAGTCTTGGGAACATTTGACTAACTTACAAATATGTATGTAGTCAGGTCTTTAAATATAATTCTGAGACATTGTGTGGAAAAACAAAACAAAATAGAAAAGCATATTATAATATAGAATAAGCATAAGCATATTGGTACCTTAGGGCTCAGCTAGACTACACAGAACAGTTGTAAGAGGATATGCAAAATCTGCGTCTAAACTACGTTCGCTTTTGAAAGCTCTGCTTTTGAAAGTACGATCGGAAGAAGATATGCAAATTCCTCTTTTCACTGTTTCGCGTAGTCTAGATGAGCCCTTAGAGTAAAGAGGAGCCTATCACATATTTTACTTGCTGTATTACAGTGCCATAGAAAGCACCACATGGAATCACAGGTTTGCTACAAACAAGAATGTGCCATCTCACCATGTGTCTTCTAACTATTTTGTCATTTTCTTGACATTTTGTAGTAGGGGGAGGCAACCACCCTCTGCTGGTTCCCTATGATACGCTGACAGCCAAAGAGAAAGCCAAAGACCGAGAGAAAGCACAGGATATTCTCAAGTTTCTACAGATCAATGGATATGCTGTATCTAGGTAAATTCACAACCAATACTGAATTTACTTCAAAGCTAATAATTAAAGCTCTTCAATATCTTGTTTAATATAAAAGGATCTACATTTTATATTTAGATTCTTTTATATTATTTTATTTTATAAATGAGGATTTAGATCCTTGCACTGAGTTAAATGAGTGAGGAGTGGGGTTTTTTGTTTTGTTTATTTTCTTGGGGTTTTTTTGTTTTGTTTTTTGCTTTGGAGAACAAATGAGTAGTAAGAGGTTTTTTTGTTTGTTTTTTGTTTTTTGTTTTTACTCGTGTGGCCCCCAACTGATTTTTCTGTGGATCAGTAGCCTACCTCTGATCTAAAATTGGTGGTAAGCTTAAGGTTAAAAAAAAAAGTTAATGACGGAAAGATTCTGCTTGGCCCTTACGTGAATACATGATAAGGACAGTTGGGGAGTAGAAACAGAAGCTTTCCCCAATCCTTATTAGATAGGACCCAGGCAGAATTTTAATCCCTGTATACTGAGAGATTCTGGTAGGTAGTCGGTACCAGTTACTCAGTGCTCATAGAATACTCCCCTGTATTTAAGTACTGTCAGCTCCATTGATTTCCCCTGCTCCATCTGATTTCTACTCTTTATTCCGCACTTGGGGAGGACTTCCAACCCCCTTCCACTCCCCTGGAGATGTCTTATCCTGGGGGTGGGGGAAACCTCAAGCTTGAAATTCTGCCCCTCCTGGTACCATGGAATTATTTCTGCCCATTGTTTCAGCTGGTCAGGACTCTCTTTGCCTCTAGGAAGGCCTGGTGAGATCCCCTCTGTGGCTTGGAGGTGGCCTATAAACTGATCCATGCTTCCACTAGGTTGTGTCTACACATCCCCAGCTGCTATTGCTGATCATCTGCCTCTTCCCTCATGGCTGGCCTTTGCTCTAGCTGTCACGACTGCTGCCCAGTCCCTAACTCGTAGTGTGCAGGGTGCCCTGCCTCTCCTCCTTCTGAGGGCATATGGGAGTTAGAATTGTCCGTAGTGGCTGCATCTCTAAGCTCCCCTGCACTTTTTCATTTCATACACTGCCACATTTTTCTCATCTATAGTTTGTTTTTGCAGAAATAGCAGTCTGCATACCTAAGAAGATGGGGTGTGTTGTGAGAGCTGGTCACCTCCCCTCATTGACCCTGGTTGAGAGGCAGAGACACTTTTCACCCTCCTTGAGACACATTCCAGCATGAGCTCTCCTTTTTCCATTCTCGGAGTTAGCCATTCCCTGCTGATCCAACCAAACTTCTTTTTACTGAGATGAGGAGAGGCATTTAAAATTCAAATTTGATTGTAGCTCAATATATGGCATTTTAAATAAAATTTACTGCTACATTTTTGTTAACAATCATAGGAAAGTACTCGTGTACTGTATAGTATGGTCAAAGGTAAAAAAAATTCAAAATTGGATGATGGGCATCTTAATTCAATAAAAGAACCTAATCTTCAGAGGCCCTTTTCACTTAATTCTCTCTGAAAACTAAGGGTGTCATTTAGCTACCAGAATCTTAGGGTTAGAAGGGGCTTAAAGGGTTATCTACTTTAATCCTCTGCCAATATTCAAGATTTGTTTTGTGTCTAACAGCCAAGATATAAATAGGGATGTGGGTATCTAACCTCAGATATCCAGTTACGAACACTTTAGTCTATGATTTTAACTTAAGAATGAACTCCTGACTTTTTAGTGCCAATTTGACAAAAAAATTATGAAATAGGTTAAATAAAACTTGAGTTTCAATCTGCTGTTACTACTGAATGTTTTTTCTATGAATCTGGATATTTTGGTAGCTTCAAAATTACTCATCCTGGAAGGGCAAAGCTTGGGGGAAATATAAGATAACACATAACTGATTGAGAAAGAAGCTTAAAATATGGGATCAATATCTTCCGCAAAACTATCTTTTTCCTTAAGCCTTATTGATAAATCTGTATTTTTGTGCCATCAGCTAAAGTATCAGTAAAGGTATAAATAAGACAAATTAGTGTGTGAGGGCAAAAAATGTGGCTCCAAATAACAAATGTTTCTCATACTAACAGACAGTTGAGAAGTCTAGAGTTGGTAGCTTTTAGGCTATTCGGTGAATTAAGACTGCATTGGGTCATCCTTCATTGTGTGGGAAATGTATTTTTTGTTATTTCAGAGGATTAAAGGACCTGGAGTTAGACACCCCTTCCATTGAGAAACGTTTTGCTTACAGTTTCCTTCAGCAGCTGATAAGATATGTGGATGAAGCTCATCAGTACATTCTGGAGTTTGGTATAGTACTTACTTACATTTTTACTAAATATTCTGAACCAATGAAATTTGCATTGAAAAATTTAAACACAAATGTACAGTTTCCAAAAATACCATATTCTTAGGATGGATGGTCTTTTTTCTGAAGGATGCTAATAATTGTGGTTTTTGGAAGGTGTGGCTATAGTAGAATTTAGCATTGTATACATTGATTTAACATAATATCTGTGGGGTAGTCATTTCAAACTCACCTAGTCACTCCTTAGATATAGGCTTGAGACAAAAGGCACCCAGCCTACCTGTATGATAAATTACATAATTTAAATCGTCATCTTTAAGATTTCTGCTACTACTACTACTATAACAGCATGGTCCAGAGTCATAGAGAATCAGAGTTGTAGTGAGGAATACAAACTAAGTCTCCTGACACCATAGATAAAGCAGTAAGAACACTGCAGCTTTCGGTTTGTGGGGATATTCTGTATTCTGGATAGTTTTGTGCAGTGGGTGGCCACAAACCAATCACTTCAGATTCAAACCTATTAGAGAAGATCCCATTTTCTTATTCTTCCTGCCCTTGAACATCTTTCTTACAACTCCGTGTGACTCCAGCTGCCCACTGAAACTGATGGCCCCATCTTCCTGGGACACTAGTTGGACACTCCCTCAGAAAAATCTCTGCTACATCCTATTATCTTGGATATAAGAGAGATGTACAGGCTCTACTTAGCAGTCTCTGATATAACCCAGAGAAGATTCATTTGGCAGGCAGTGGGAGAGGGAGGGGCATCATGGCCTCATTGAAGACACCAGGAGGGACTTCTAGGGCTAGCCTAAAGGGAACCAGTGATTGGTGAGAGGGAGAGAGGGCTCACCATTTGCGGTGAAGAATTTACAATTTCCATACGATTTCATTTCCTCTCCTTAATTCACAAAACACAGTGAATCTCAGACCCAAATGTTGTCCAAGTCATTCAAGATTAACTATAAGCCAGGGGTGGCCAACTGTTAGACAGAGCCAAAATAGTGGTGGATGCAGCGTGAAGAGCCGAGGGGAAAAAGTTGTTGAACAAAAACAAAAACAAAACAAAAAAAGGAAAAGGCCCTGGCTGCTGCTCTTTTAAGAGCAGAGCAGGCATTGCCCTTTTAAGGCAGCCATTTTGAAGTCTGCACGAGACACCGCGACTCTGGATCTGTCTATTTCAGACAGAAACACACTGCTCCTTTCTGAGGTGCATGTCCAGGAGCTGTAATTTTTTTTTGAAGAGTCGCATGTGGCTCATGAGCCACAGGTTGGCCTCCCCTGTTATAAGCAGTTCACAAAACTCTAGTTCTCTGCTTTTACGAATAAGCATGCTACCCCTCAAAAGTGCATGTTTTTGCTTGTTCTGTATATTTTCAACATGTGTAATCTACTTTTAAAGGAGGAAATCAAGGTAGGCACCTGCTCTGCCATGTAAGTTCTACTGGCAGTAGAATCTGTGCACAGTGACTTCTGGTATATCCAGGAGCTTATGAAAAGAATGTCCTTCCTCCCCTCCTCCCCCAAGCATTTTCTGAGGCTGAGCACAGGGTTTGAGTGTCCAGTCATGTATGCATAACCCTAGAAATGCTATTGAAGAGAGAGAGCTCATCTAGGTGTGCCTTTCCAGCAAGATGGTGTTATGCCAACAGGAAAATAAAGCTTCAGAGGGGTAGCCAAGTTAGTCTGTAACTGGAAAATTGTGAAAAACAACAAATAGTCTAGCAGCACCTTAAAGACTAACAAAACATGTAGATGGTATGAGCTTTTGTGTGTACAAAAAGCTCACGATACCCACAAAAGCTCACAATACCATCTACATGTTTTGTTAGTCTTTAAGGTGCTGCTAGACTATTAGTTGTTTTTCAAGTTTTTCCAGGAAAATAAAGGTTTGACACTATTTAAGCAGAAAAAGAAGTCATGGTAGTTTTTGCAAAATGTAAATGAAAGATGAACATTACATAAATATTGACCGATTAGAGATGCACCTCTATGGAATCGATTTCCATTAGTGGACAGAGAGATATGCATTTCTAATCGGGAGTGTGACATTCACATTTTGGCTTTGTCTACACATTGATAAGATATGGGATGTGGATGATAATGAACACTAGTGTGCTATGCAGTAACTCCGTTGTTGTGGGGACAAACTAAAAGGTATCTCTTTTGTGTTAATGTAGTCCTAGTTAAACAGCGATATGTTAATTCAAACTAGCTGCCTTTTGGTATGTGACCACAGAGTCCCCACAGAAGAGTGACTCTGCTGCAGGCTAGTACATGCTGCAGTCCCCATAGTCTGCACTGCAGGACTGTGTAGACAAGCCCTTGGAAACTAATGAGTCTCAGTGATTTCACTTGAGCCATTTAGTTGACAGGTGAATTTGATCCTAGATAGAGATTTCTATGCAAGTCTGTAGAGCGGGAGAGTGAAACTAGTTCTGCCCATTTCAGGACATCTATTTGGGAGAGCACATGTTGTATCCTCTCATGAGACGTCTCCTCGGCACTCCTCTTGCTCACCCCAAGAGCAATAAGACTATCTACTTATCTAGATTAGGTACTTTGATGGCCCCTATCTCCATAATATATAATCCCTCACTGTCTAGCTCTAGCATTATCTTTATAATGTGCCTGTGAGATAGACCCTGTTTTTCAGATGGGAACCTGGGAGATTAAATGATTTGCCCAAGGTCATCCAGGAAGCCCTGTGGCAGAACAGAGAACTGCACCCAGATCTCTCATATCCTAGGCTAGTGCCCTTCCGTCCATTCATCCTCATTGCACGAGTGTTTTTCTCCACATTTCCTGTTGATATACCACCAGCACAGTTCCATCAGGCTAGTAGCTACTGGCATTTTGACTGCTGTGTGGCCTAACCACATTCAGAGTAGTTGAAAATATCAGAGACCCACAGATACCTTGTGTCTACTAGTGCTCCCATCATTTCTTCTCTCAGCTTAGCTATACCATGCTGTTTGGGGAAATTGGATGAAAAATGCTTCATTAGATGAGGACTGGGAGGAACTGTGCTTCCACTAGGACAGTGAAGTTTTTTCAGTGCTCCCTATACAAGCCAGATCCTATAAGATGCAGTCCAATCCTGAGTGTGTGTGAAAGCACACAGTAATGACCTTTTTAAAGGGTTCAAACTTCTTAAATGATCACAAGTTTCACTCCTGGTGAGTATAATTTGCCTGGTTGGGCAACATCAAAGCCCCTGGTTTAATTTTTTCAATTTCCTGGGCTCTTGATGTGAGGAAGATTCTTACCTGATCAGATCCTTCTAAAACAGCCCGTGTTTTATTTCTGTGCAATGAACCATCGTTGTTCGTTTGATCAAGGTAAATGTTTCAAACTCTTTGAAATACAGAATGATTTATTTCCCTTTTGCTTTGCAGAACAAATGGGGTAGAAAAACTTACTGGTTTTTTTTTGCTTCACTTGGACATGTGTCTACCACTAATTGCTTTGCAGGATTTTGCAGATTGCAACAGATTTGTTTATCAAATGGTATCTGAGTTTCATTGTAGTGTGGCAATTGAAGTAGTTTACTCTCTAGTGAGTACTTCTCTTAATTAATTGCATTCTTTAGATAGAAAATTCATAACCATGCAATCTAAATCCAATAGTTCTGTAAATTACAGGGGAAAGCTGGTTTAATTATAATCTTTGTAGTTCATATATATAATTACTCTTTTGAGGTATTGAGCTTCACTAATCTAACTTTAATTCTTTCTATAGAATTCAGTAACATGATTTAAGAGAGAGATTTTTTTCTCTACTTAATCTTTTTTTTCTCTGTACTTACGCTCAGTGTGCATCATACTGGGCACTGCTAATGAAGAAGAGAACAACAACAACAACAATTTAGTCCGATGAGTGTTAGATCAGAAAGTGGAACATAGTCAAATTTACTTTCTAGCTACTCTTGTCCTAAGCATAGCCCTTTAACAGAAAAAAATCATTAATTCCCAGAACAGGCTTCTAAAATGGGCAAAAATGTTGGCTAAATCAAGAAGGGGCCCTAAATTCTGACTTTTTAATATGAAATTGAGAAGTCAATTAAAGGTTACGTGGATTGCCTTTTTTCATTACCGTTAGCTTTATTTATATACATCATTATGGTCTTTAAGATGTTTCTAACTTTTATCAAAATAATAACATTGAGCTAGGGATGTTAAAATTAGATTAATCAACTAATTGAATAGTCGATGGAATTTCCATCAACTATTTGATGAGTCAATAAGGGCACTTCCGCTTTGAAATGTAGCAAGAGCCCCAGCAGGGGGTCTTGTGCATTTCAAAGATGGCAATGCTGCATGGAGCTTTGGGCCAGCAGGAACTTAGAGTCTCCCGCTGGCCCCAACCTCCATGAAGTGCTTCCCCTTTGAAATGCCATGTGAAGCTCAGGGCCTGCGGGGGACTTTAAGTCCCTGCTGGGGCTCTTGTACATTTCATAGCAGAAGCGCTGCATCGAGCCCGGGGTCAGCGGGGAACTTCCCTGCTGGCCTCGGGCTCCATGCGGCGTTTCAATCTTTGAAATGCACAAGACCCTCTGTTGGGGCTTTTGCACATTTCAAAGGGGAAACGCTTTCATGGAGCTCGGGGTCAGCGGAGGACTGCTGGTCCTGGGCTGCAAGTGGCATTTCAATCTTTGAAATGCACTAGAGCCCCTGCTTGGGCTTTTGTACATTTCAAACGTGGAATGCCACCGCTGCGCCCCTGCCTCCTATCACGGAGCTGGGGGGAACCGGCTTTTAAACCGGCTCACCCCAGCATCCCCTCCTCATCCCCCACCTTGCTACCTCTTTCTGATAGAGGCAGAAAGGTGGGGGAAGCAACTATTCAACTTGTGTGTCGACTATCCAGTAAGCTTTTGTTAATTGGATAGTTGACTAGTCGATTAGTTGCTTACATCCCTACATTGTGCCACATTCTTGACCAGACTGCTCCATTGGCCTCCAGGGTGCTACGTTGATATACAGCACCTGAGGATTTGGCTCCTTGTTTTACCTTCTTTCATAATGTATTTTATATTTGATGATGCAGTCTTAAAACACATTACGTAATTAATATATATTATCTGAAGCACTTTAAAGCCCAGTGCTAAAGAAGTAAATCAAATTATTTCTTCTAAAGTGTGCATTTTTAAAATAGAGAACCGCATGTGATTTTATATATTCAGTATTCATCTTAAACTCTTCCTACTCACAGATGGTGGCAGCAGAGGCAAAGGAGAACAATTCCCTTATGAGCAAGAAATCAAGTTCTTTGCCAAAGTACAGTATATCTTTGCTTATCTCTTTTCAGTGCAGAAATTGAACTGCTTGTTAAGAAGCATGTTCTTGTTATATTTGCATTTGTCTGTTAAATGAGTATTGAATTTTATTGTTATATTGTTGACAAATGAAAAGCTACTTGAACATACTATCATATGAAATACATCTATGAAAAAAATACATATTTTCTCTCTTAAATTCCCTTTATCGCCTTTCTTTTCAGTATGCAACATATCATCCTGGTATACATAACCATTTTCCCTATAATGTTTTAGCCTAGTTATGTAGGAAGATAGACTGTATCTCTGTTACGTAATCTGTATGCAGTTAATGTTAGCTATACTTGGAGAAAACATAGCTAGATATTTACCAATGTCACCTTCCTTCTTTCTTTCCTTGTTTTAAAACTATCTTGATGTCTGGTTGTGCCAAAAAGGATTTATCTTTTATACATTAGGAAATTATTTTTATTCCTTTGGCACACATAAGCTTGCCTGGTGTGTGCACATTCAAGGTGCCTTTTTCAATCCATAAATGAATAAGTAGACAGGTGTTGCAATATTCTCTGACCCTGACTCCCTAGCAGTAAATTACAGTCTTTGTTCTATAAAGTACTGTCACACAATACATCACCATCTGCAATTTCATCCACTGGGGAGCTCATGTTGGCTTTTCCTTTCAAAATTATTCCCAGGTGGAATAAGAGTTGGAATTTCTTTCTCTCTCTCTCTCTCTCTCTCTCCATGGTTAAGCACATTTTGCGGAATAATGGGAATGATTGGAGAAGCTATTTGTTGGGGAGAGCTTTTTGCTGGAGATGGAGTATTGCAGGGAGCTGCTGTCAGGCTGGCTCCTCTTTTGATTAGATTTTTTAAGCTATGTCAAAGAGATCCAGAGTAAATAACATTTCCCCCTTCATATCCATCTTAAAATTTCAGGGACCAAATTCCTGGAGTAAAGTAGAAATTTACTTTAGTGCATGTTTTTGATTGACATCTGAAATACTTGTTTAAAAGGGGGGATTTAAAGAGAAACAGAATTTAAAAAACACATTACATGTGAAGAAATCCCTTCTGCCATGAAATTGTGATGTGAAATGAATATTCTGAGCCACAGCACAAGAAGCTGTGAGCTGATCATTTCTGTCTTTCTCTGATGTATTTCAGGTTGTGCTCCCTTTAATCGATCAATATTTCAAAAATCATCGACTATATTTCTTATCTGCAGCAAGCAGGCCTCTCAGCACTGGTGGACATGCCTCTAATAAGGAGAAGGAAATGGTGACAAGGTAAACATAAATAAAGAACAATAGTTGATGTGTAAGCAGGTTTTAGATGAGTAGGTAAAATAGCCTTATAGAAACACAAATGACCTAAAATTGTGCACTTTTTCCCCTGTATTCAGATGGTTCATTGATGTTAGAAGGGAGAATGCACAGTCAAAAGTATGCATGTGTTTCAGACTATAAATCCCTTATTATTATTTTTTAAAAACAGTGGCTGTTATGCAGGTGGGCAGGAATGTAAATTTACTTTCACATATAGCACAGAAAAATACTAAGACTATGCAAAAATTGTTATTCGTGCAAAAAAGACAAATATGTTGAAGAACAAAATTTAACCATGGCAGATTGTAAGAACATACTCTCACTCTGCTCTGATAAGACTCAAGATGTTCTGTGTATAATGTAGGCTTGCATCTTTTCTGGGGCTTTCTTAAAAACCAGGAACACGACGTAAGTCTCATCCCAATCCCTTCTCCCCACATTTTGCCCTTAGGCTTTACCTCCAGATACCTTTTTGTCTTATGTAAGCTCCTTATTACTACTTCCATTTACTCCAAACCAGAGGTTCCTAAACTGTGGAGCAAGTCCTCCTAAGGGGCAAGGAGGAATGTCTAAGGGCATGTGGCAAACACAGGCCATCCCCCATGGGAAGTGGGAAAGTAGCACCACTCAGCCCCTCCCTACTCCCAACTCTGCCCAGGTCTTGCTCCTACCTGCATCCCTGGCTTCCAGCCTGTCCCTTTCCTGATTCTTAGCATGGCTCTGCTCCTGGTGTCTCATAAGCCATGGCTACTGGCTATGTCACCTTTCCTGGTTTGAGGCCTGGAGTGGAGCTGTTCTGGCCCCAAACTCACACCCAGCTGTAGCCTGAGACTCAGCCCCCTTATCTGTGTCCCATGTTCCTCCACCTTAAGGTGTGGACTGCAGCTCTCAAAAGTTTGCAGATGGCTGCTCTGTACTAAGAATGGAGTTACAGTGATCCAGAAAGAATCAAACAGCATATCTAGCTACCATCTTGGCCAATGCTCTCCAGAGCTAAAAGCATGAGCTGCTGCAGTTGGAGCTTAAGTTCATTAGCTGGGGCTTTCACAGATTCATGTCCTCTGCAGATCAGCATAGAGAGAAGACTGTAACACAAACTCACCAGAAGATGACAGAGATACATAGGTTTACATGTTTACATGAGGACTATTCTCTGATAGTCTTATTGAACATGACCCATAATAGTTGGCACATTAGAGCAAACAAATGATCCATTTAGTCTGATATTTTGTTTTTACTGGTGCTTTGTGTGGGGTTCTTCAAGTAACTTAAAAGACACCATAACATACGTGACCAACCATCTATTAATTAATTCGTTCTTGATGCTGAATGCTTAAGAGCAATAAAACTCCATCTCACAATTCTGTGCCATGAACTCACTACCCAAAGATTTAAGGGACCTTGAGAAAGACAAAGTAAACCTCAAGAAGGGAACGTTTAGTTTCAGCATTGGGATTGGGAAGGGATATGAGATTCACCACAGCTGTTTTTTATTAACTATTTTCAGTTTTCTTTGGCTCCTGGCCTCACATAGGTTTTTCCCAGGATAGAAAGACAGTTTGTTTTTTGAAACACCCAACACAACATATGTTTTCTTTTTGCAAGAAAAGTGGATGAGTTTTCAACTAATAATAACAATACAGTGATTTGTGTAGGCAAATCCAAAAACCACGCAGTGCTCAGCACACACACAGAGCCTTGGACATCAAATCTCGTGTTAATTAAGTGAATGTGGGCCGGCACACGGAGGTTAAGTTTATAAAGTACTATGGGATTATTAATTTCCACCTGATTAGTGACCAGAATCTGACAGAACGGGCTTTGATTTGATGTCTTCTCTGTTACGGCCAGCCCACCTCGCAAAGCAGCCTATCTTATTCCTGCTATTTATTAGAATTGATTCTGGATGTGATCCCAAGTATCAGGCCTTTGGATATGTTGCCAGCTTGGTTGTACTAGGCATGCCGAAGATGCTTCATAAACTCAATTCCATCCTCAACTATATTAGCACAGCTTCCACTGAAGTTACTGGGTGTTGCGGTCATATACTGGCAGGAGGAAAAGATTGACATCTATTTAGTGTGTTTCTGTTTAAATAAAAATGAATTATATATGATGATAACATACTTTGGAAAAACTTTTCTTGGTGGACTAGATGGGATGGGGAGTGGATAACAGGTATAGCGTGTCTTTCACTTTGACATCATTGGTTGCAATTAGGCCCACGATGCTGGGGGCCAAATGAAATGATATTCTTAATGCAACTTCTAATGGCCGAAGGTCTTCGCCCCACAACATTACATCACAGTAGGCACCCATATACACCCTGAGCAATATTCTTTGAGGAGCAAAGGATTGAATTGGGTCATGAAGAATGAACTACAGGCAGTCCCCGGGTTACATGGATCTGACTTACATCGGATCCCTTCTTACAAACGGGGTGAGGCAACCCCACACTAGCTGCTTCCCCCCAGCAGACCAGGGAGATGCGAAGCTAGCACCCCCCCAGCAGACCAGGGAGCAGCTTTTCTCAGCAGACACCTCAGCTTGAGAATAAAGGACTGAGGGAAGTGAGGTGTGGGAGAATAAAAACTGAGCTCTGGAGAAATGTTTGGCTAGAGTTTCCCCTACAATATGTACCAGTTCTGACTTACATACAAATTCAACTTAAGAACAAACCTACAGTCCCTATCTTGTACGTAACCCGGGGACTGCCTGTACTGTGTTCATGGAGATCAAGGTTGGGAGGGCTGTGTGGGGAGGTTTGCACTGATGTTTTCTTTCCTCTGACTAAACAATAAACATTGTTATCCTTTGCTCCCAACTGCGCACCCTTCACCCCTATTAAAATTAATTTAAACATATTAAACACAATCTTTGGTCATATCTACATTTTGTTTGATTTAGCCACGTAAATTTTTGTCTCTTTATTTTTAGTCTTAAATAATTTAAATTAAAAATGTTAGTGAATAAATTTTTTTAAATTATCTAATATATTAAATATTATTTGATACAAATTGGTCTAATTAAACATTTATCAACAGAAAATTCAATTGATCTAATTTCCTTACATTTCTCTCCATTTTTTAATGATGTTCTGAGTAGCCCACTGACTGTATTTGAGTTTGTAACACATTGATGGTTTTTTCCTTGTGGGTTTTCATATAGAATGCTTTTATATTACTTAGCTTTGCTTTCTGTTTTTTTTCTTTAATTAAAATATGTGCTTATTTAACCATGTTTGTTAAGATATACACTTAAAATCTCTTTCTTTAGTACTCTCAGTCCCACATTCTGCTCAGAGAATTTCTGCGTGACATCATGTTGCTTTTTCCTGCTCATATATCAGCTGTTACTTTTCTTTCTTCTTTCCTCCCCCCATTGTTTTTTTTATTCCTCCCCCTTCTCTTTATTTTTCTTTTGTCTTCAGCCTGTTCTGCAAACTTGGAGTTCTTGTCAGGCATAGGATTTCACTGTTTGGTAAGGAGACCCTTGACAAATACTAGCATGGCCATCACTTGGTTTTCTTTGCCATTTTTGCGTTGTGTTATGTGCTGCCTTGTTGCATGTTGAATGGCTGCATGGCTGAATGTATGGTCTTCATGGGCTACTAATGATTCTTTAGGCTGATAGATCACAGCACTATTTAGATGGAGAAAAGATTTTTTGTAGTAATAAAAAAGGGAGTGTGCAAATCAGATTGGGAGGTGATCAATTCCCAGGCTCATTGTCCTACCAAAGAACAGAATTCAAACATGATAATTATAAAAGTATTTGCCACTTTATAATGATTCAGTACTGACCTGCTAACATTGAAACAGACTAGCATTTGTCTATTTTTGATTTCTGAACGTCACTAAAGTAAAGTCTGTTGTGGGCTGAAATGCTTAGCTGATTTTTCATGGAATTCTTCCATACTCCCAAATGTGCTTGACTCTAGATCTGCATGTCTATCATGTTTCAGACATCACTTGCCTATAAAAGGGTTGGGGTGAGTCCTCAATTTCTATCTTGTGAAAATCACTTAATTGTCCATCATTCACTCTCTGCAGCCTTTTCTCATGTCATGCTGATGTAAGGTTGGCTGAAAACATGTCCCTATGTACATATCTTCTTTATTGGGAGCAGCGCTGACCACAGCATCCATGATTATCCATTTAGATAATTATCTGGATTGTATGAAGAGGGCTTTGCAGGAGCCATGTGATAGAGGGACAGCTGCCACAGTGGAAGCTGAACCTCAACTATTGGTACATCGTTATTAGGAAAAACGGTTCTTAATCTGAGTTAGCTAACACTTAACACAATTAAGAGTAATTAACACAAAGTAAAATGCTTGTAAATATACAGAGCAGTCTATATTTTCTATGTGTGTTGGCAGTTTCAATTAAAGACTGGAGGAGCCTAGAGTTTTACATTGGACTGCTAACTCATGAGGAAATCACAAAATATCTTGTCTTTCCTAGAATTTGTTAGCTAACTTCAATTAAAAACTCATGGTTTTTCCTACTGGAAACAAGACTTTTCTGGAAGAGGAAGAGCTCCACATGCAGTTATAGGAGATACAGTCAGGCTCTAGGAATTTTCTTTGCTTCTTTTGTGTTTAGAATGTGTGTTTGAATGGACAAAATAAACTTAATTATAGCTTCAGTGTGAGACTTGCTATTGACTGAACATTAACTACATCCACTGTATTGGTATCCCTAAATCTTTACAAGTTGATATCTGGGATTGGACATCAGGGAACGGATCACTCAGTATATTGCCCTGTTCTGTTACTCCTTCTGAAGCATCCAGCCCTAGCGACTGAAGGCAAGATACTGAGCTGGACAGAGCATTAATCTGGCCCAGTATGGCCGTTCCTATGAATGGTGTGGGATATGCATACTGCTCCCAAAGGCAGGTTAGCATATTGCGTTATAGTAAAAGGAAAGTCTGTTGTAAAATGGGGGGAGGGATAGCTCAGTGTTTTGAGCATTGGCCTGGTAAACCCAGGGTTTGTGAGTTCAATCCTTGTGGAGGCCATTTAGGGATTTGGGGCAAAATTTGTCAGGGGTGGGTGGTGTTCAGTCCTGCTGTGAAGGCAGGGGACTGGATTCAATGACCTTTCAAGGTCCCTTCCAGTTCTAGGAGCTAGGCAATCTCCATTAATTTAAAAGCTCTGTGACCTTAATTGTGTGTAGAGGCTTCATTGTGTGTAGAGGGCCATACAAAATTAGAAGTTAAGCATGATAGTTTGCCAGATAGAAAAGCCTGAAGTATGTTAACCACACTGGATTACTGTGTCCGGAAGTCTAGATGGGCCATACTGCAAATGCCACTCTTGGGGCAGACTGAAAGAAATAGGACAGACAGTTCCCTAAAACTTGAGGTTTATTGTGTCAGAGTCACAAAGCCAGTAACAAAAGATCTTCTGTAGTACCACACTGGTTAAGAAGAAGACAAAGTATGACCATGGAAGCTCATGATACTATTTATATATTTTGTAGTCTAAGGTACTACTGTACCATTGTTGTTTAAGGTATTTTTTTAGTTAGAGACTAACACAGCTACCCCTCTGAAGTGCCCTTTAGGCATTCCAGTCCTTGGCTTCCATTTAAACAAACAAGTCTAAAATAGTGTAAGGTTACTGAAAGCCATATTCATCATACTTACAGTTCTTCCAGTCCCAAAGGATCAGACATTTATCCTCAGGTCAACACGTATTATAGATCTTACTTATATAGCACACTGTCTGTCAATCCTTCATAAACTAAATAAAGATTTATTAATAACAGAAAAGGGAATTATTAACTAGTTAAGGAATCAAATAAATAAAAGTGATTTTCAGTGTTCATAGTTCAGAATAACAATAGCGATGCTGTCTGCTGGTTTGCATAAGTCTCTTTGTAATCATCTTAAAAATCCAAATGCAGTTTAGATGTAAAGTCTGCTAGAAAGGTCCAATGCATTCCCCAGGGCATTTCATGTAAGGACTTGGAAGAGCTCATTCCTACAGCTTAAATTTTCACTGTTCAAAGTTTAGCAGACTAGAGATGAAAGGATCGGGTCTGAAGTTTCTCTTTGTAGCTGAAACAGGTTTTTCAAGTGCTTTGAGAACAGCATGTGACTGGGGATTCTTCCTTCTTGAGCACACACTCATCACTTTGAAGTTAACTCTCTATTTAGTATGCATACACAGGTAATCTAGTTATAATTAACGTAAGATGAATGCCAATCCTACCTTTTATTATGGATAAATAAGACGAAGACAAAAAATGAAATATTGTTATTTTCATACAGTGTCTCGCATCTTTGATCTTAAGATAGACTGAACACACTCCCCTACATAATGTAAAAACAATTAAGACGTGAAAAGGAATTAGCATCTACAAGCTAACTTGGTTATATTGTTAAACTTCTAACAAGATACAAGTAAACACAGATTTAGTATCTACCCTTGATTTCTATTACTGCATATTAATGGGTGAATGCTGGTCTCTTCAAAAATCACATACAGGTTAATTGTTCTGGTACAATTAGAAAGCCTCTTAGTAAGTGGTTAGGGGTCATATACAGGTTACCTGTTGTACCAGTGTTACAGTTACTGATATTTTTATTAAGGTTATTCTTCAGCACAGAATTACTATATGCTGATTATTGGATAACTGAGGTTTAACAATGATAATTTACTGTTTTTGAGAGTTGTATTTGTGCAATCAGGAGATTACATTTATGCAATTTCATTATTAATGGGCTGAGCTTTCCATGCAATTATTTTCCATGAAATGAGCCTTTGGAACAATATTTTCCCCATTTAAAAAGCAAATTTTTATGAAGTTTAATTTACTTTTCAATAATGTTTAACTCTGGTATGAGATGTTTTCTCTTTATTTTCAGTGGTAATTGTGTATCAGCTCAATTCTTCATTCTCACTGTTGTTGACAAAGTGACATACAATCTGATACATAAGTTAGCCATGCAGTAAATGACCAGATTTATCCCATTCGCTTCCTTTAATAGAGTGGATATTACCCAGGAGATAACTCTTTGGTAATATAAAATAGGTATGGATGCTGTTTCTGCCTGAATATTTGCTCCTTTCTGGGAACCAATACAAATCCTTACATTAAGAATCATGAGATTTTGAGTGAAGGGTGTTAATACTGAATTTAATCACCAAGATCAGTTCTGGAATTATCTAAGATTTTTCTACAAGGTCTCCCATTTTAGAGCATGTGTATATTGTAGTGTTATTTCGAAACAATTGATGTTATTCCGAAATAGCAAAGAGTGCATCTATACTACAAGCCTTTATTTCAATAATGTCAATCTGGAGGACTTCTTACTCTGACTCCTGTAACCGTCATTTTATGAGGAGTAAGGGAAGTCAAAGGAAGAGTGTTCTTGCTTTGACTTCCTGATGTGTAGATAACGCCTGAAGCCGAGTTAAACTATTTCAACTTAAGCTATGCAATTGATGTAGCTGAAATTGCATAGCTCAATTCAACTTTAAACCTGCTGTGTAGATGTACCCTAACTGCTCCTTAAGCCCAATTAATTTGCTTATGAGATCTGTTGTGATTGGTTGTACAGCTTAGGCTACATTCAGCTACCTTGGGCTTGTCTCCACTACCGTGAGACTGACACCGATACACCTATCCCATAGAACTGGAAGGGACCTTGAAAGATCATCGAGTCCATCCCCCTGCCTTCACAGCAGGACCAAGTACCATCCCTGACAGATTTGGCCCAGATCCCTAAATGGCGCCCTGAAGGATTAAACTCTCAACCCTGGGTTTAGCAGGCCAATGCAATCAATCCACTGGGGTCCATTTATTGGGTCTAGTGAAGAGTTGTTGGATTGAATGTAGATTGCTCTCCCATCAACTCCAGTAATCCACTGGACTGAGAAAGCATAAAGTAATTTGAAGAAAGAGTTTCTCCCATCAACCAAGTACAGTGTTGACATCGCAATAAGTCAGCCCAAGTTACATTGATTCCAGCTATGTTTTTCACATAGTTGGAATTGTGTAACTTAGGTCCACTTACCCCTGTTGTATAGACCTGCCACTAGCGATCACACAGGTTCTAAGAATGTTTGTAGCCTAAAAGCCCATTGATCTCTTTTTAAAGTAAACATTTTTGTACTTGCAATTTCTAGTATTCCCTTTGGCAGTTAGTTATTTATACAGTTCCTTTAAGGTCTAGTGTTTTTTTAGCTTTGATATGACCAATTGTTTCCAAGTATTTTGTCATGGAAAGCCTATGTTATGGATTAGAAGAGTGTTCTGCATTAGGCTCTACTGCTGTGCTTTGGCTACAGGTCTGTTTGGGTAGATCTACCACAGCTGTGTTACTGCTGTAGAACTTTTTGTAGCATCAGAAGTTACTTAATTATAAATTATAAATTTCAAGTATTATAACTCATTTTAAAAATCATGGCCATCTAAAATTTGGTACAAATTTTGGTTTAGTCTTCATTCATTTAGTGGCCTCTGTATTGATAGTGATATCTATAGCGATATTGATATCTATCTAAATAAAAGCAAAGACACCCACATTGCTTTTTGTGCTTTTATTTCTTGAAAATAAGTAAACACTCTTAAGTCTAAAGATGTGCAAAGCCCAGAATTCTGACTATCCCTGCTCCTATGTTTGAGAAGCAAATAGGGTGGTGAAAAAGTTGGGTCAAAAGTAAGACCCAACTCATATAAGTAAGAGCATAATTTTCTTTCCATCTAGGCTGGACAATTATGGAGGAGAGGAGCATACATGCTAATCCAAAAATTATCTAATTTGTAATAGGTGTCCTGATCTCTAGCAGTAGTTTTACTATAACTTTGAGTGTAGTAAGAGCTGAGGTATTTTGAATACTTTTTTCCAAACTAGGTCCAAAAAAACCATCTATGTACTTTGCTCTTCACAGTCTTAACAATTCAATTTTCCTTGGCTACATCCTGACTCAGAACCAGAGTTTTGAAAATACCTTATGGGAGTTTCTTCTCACAATATTTCCATTGAAACAAAATAAGAAAGTACTGGAAATTTCATAATGAACCTCAGCTTTGCAAACTGTACAGTCACGTTTCCAGAGCAAAGAGGTTCAGATAGGCATCTCAACTTCATGTGCTTTTCCAAATACCTGAACTATTTGAAATTAACAAATCACTAGATAATGGTGATGCTATGTTATATTTGGAAAAACATAGTTGTGGGGGAAGGCTGTAGCCTTCAGTTGCTGCTGTGCTAATTTGCATGAGGAAGGTGTTAGTACTGGAACTGAAGCACATAAACCAGTCTTCCAGAAATGTGTTCTGATTACCATTAGGAATGGTAAAATTTATAGATGTCAAAAAGTTGCAGTTCTTGTGATCTTTTAATTCTATCCTTGATTACTAAGCTTTCTTTAAAAAAATCACCCTTTTCTGTTACCAAAATATAGGTATCATAGACTGCCTACACTGTATATTTATTTTTTTTTTACAAATATACTGCCCTACCAGTGCAGGATTCAGTTAACTAGTGAGATGTCTCATTTCAATAGATTGCATCCATTTATGCTAATGACCACCTTCCACGTTTAAGTGTATGGGGGTGCTATTTGACTGGCCGGCCAAGTGAGAGGAACGGTGTTTAATGGCTAGAGGTGGGAGAGATAAAAACTGCTGCAAAAGGATCAGCATAGTTGCTGACTCAGTCCCCAGGAATGCAAAAGGGGCAGCTGTGTACCTGCAGCCTTCTTTTTATATGCTGTAGGCTGAAACAGGACTCTCCCTCCCTCCCCTGTAGGTGATAAAATGCCAGATTTAGTCAAGACTCCGCTATAGGCATTGTGCTTGGGGGCTACAAAGGATTTTTTGCCTTACCACCATATTGGCATGTATGCAGTTGGTTTTTTCCACCTTTCCCACAGTGGATTCGGGAAGGGTTTTGTTCACGCATGGCATGAAGGACAGCAGGCTATATGTTACAACTCATTATTTAAGTGTAGCGTAAATAGTCAGTGCAGGTACTCCATAGGGAAGATGTATAGTCACTGGATAAATGTCTTAGAAAAGGACTTAAAAGAGGTGTTAGTGAAAGGAACAAATGAGAGGTGGTTGGGGACTCCTGTGATTGGTATGGCAAGTCACCAAACCCCCATTCTTATAGCCAACCTTAACCCTCTGGTAATGGATTTTCAGGAGAGGCATGGATGGAAAAAGAGGGGGAGCTGGTAACCCCACCTGAGTAATTGCAGAATAAACATGGGAACACCTGCACCATACCTTTTTATCTGTCAGATAGTCCCGGATAGCTAATAATAAAGTTGTGGCTTGATGAAATTCATGCCAAGTGTCTCCTGTCCTTTCAGTTTAGCAGACAATGTTTGACTTTGTGCTTTTATATGTCATGCTTAGAAAGCTTAATACAAAGCATTAGATGGACGACTGCAAGAATTGTGAGAAGTATTTGTGTTACTTTTCAGGAAGATACATCTGTGATGTCAATGATCCCACAATAGTTCACTTCATCTTAGCTGTTACATTCTGGATCTATCATCTTTAACATCTTATAAATGTTTGTCTCTTGTATCACTGAGGCAGCACCAAACTGAGCACATTAGATACTTTTTATCTGAGAAAAAAAAAAGAAATGTTTAGATAAACTTGAATCGCTTTGAATGAAATTTTGAACTTAAATGAAATACACACAGTACACTGCAGATCTAATTAACGTCACATGTAACTGCTTCATGAGTGCTTGAGTTGTTTGAGGAAAAGATGCTTTGAGTGCCTCAGCTATTTGATGAGAGATGCTTTTATTGTCCCTGGTATCTGCATCTGTGTAAACAAAGTGAATGTAACAAATTGCATGTTTTTAACTTGACTGTTAAAATCATGTAAAAGCTGAATTTTGCCTCTGCTGTGTCATTTACTGCTTCCCGGAAAATGACAAATGTTAACAAACATAGGACTGCTTTAATACAAACTCATTTTAATTAGTGGATCTTTCTGCTTTCTGTTTAGGAAATGATGCGACATCGATAGTCAATTGTCTTCATATACTTGGCCAGACTTTGGATGCAAGGTAATGTTGAATACATTTTCTAAAGTATAAACAAAATCACTTAAAAATGAATAACACGTGTACAGTAGGATTTGGGGGCTGATGATCTGTAAAAGACAACAGAATTTCTTAAATAAAAAAGGATTGTTCTGCTGAAAAATCCCATACTGAATGTTGCTTCATTATTATTCTTGATAACCCAACAGATTGGTAACACAGTATACAGGCAGTCCCCGACTTACGCGGATCCGACTTATGTCGGATCCACACTTACAAACGGGGCTTTCTCGCCCCGGAGGTCGAGGTGGCGGATTGCTGCCTGTGAGCTCCGGGGCGAGAGAGCCCCGTTCGTAAGCTGCTCCCAGTGCCCCTGGTCTGCTGGAGACCGTCTCCAGCAGACCAGGAGCACCGGGACTGAAGCCGCAGCCGCGGCGGGGTCCCGCGCCTCTGAGGCTTTGCCAGAGCAAAGCCTCAGAGGCGTGGCACCCCGCTGCCGCTGCGGCTCTGCTCCCCATGTCCCTGGTCTGCTGGGGGGGAGGGGGCGCAGCTAGTGTGCCCCCCCAGCAGACCAGGCTTTTGTTGTGGACCCTGGGGCAGAGCAGCTGGGGCGCTGCCGATTGGTCCTGCAGCGCCGCTCTGGGCACTACTGGACCAACCCGGCAGCACCCCAGCTGCTCTGCCCCAGGTCCTGATTCAGCCGCTGCTGGTCAGTTTCAGCAGTGGCTGAATCAGGACGCCTGGGGCAGAGCAGCCGGGGTGCTGCTGGGTTGGTCCAGTAGCGCCAAGGAGCGAGGAGCGGTGCTACTGGAGCAACCCAGCAGCACCCCAGCTGCTCTGTCCCAGGCGTCCCCAAGTCAGCCGCTGCTGAAACTGACCAGCGCTGACTACAGGAAGCCCGAGGCAGAGTTGCTCTGCCCCAGGCTTCCTGGAATCATCTGCTGATCAGTTTCAGCAGCAGCTGACTTGGGGACGCTTGGGGTTCTTAAGTTGAATCTGTATGTAAGTCAGAACTGGCGGTCAGTTTCAGCAGCGGCTGAATCTGGACGCCAGTTCCGACTTACATACAGATTCAACTTAAGAACAAACCTACAGTCCCTATCTTGTACGTAACCCGGGGACTGCCTGTAGAGCTTTTCATCTCTAGCTCACTGCTTTAACTCCTGGCCAGTTAAGTGTGACCAAAAACTGCTAGCTGTTTATGGATATTTGTCTCAAATGGATAAGTGTCTCAAAAACAGTCATACCTATTGGAAATAATGTACTACTTTGCTTACAGTCTCATGATCAGAAAAGCCGAAGCTTGAATGGGATAGAGTAAGGTATGCTTTCGCTTTGAAAGTATGTTTTCACTGCTGAGCTAACACAGGTTTGAGGTTTGCCACTAACCTCTTTCCTGTCGACTTTCAAAAAACCTGTCCCAAGTTTAGTGGTGTTTTCAACCCAACGAACTCAACCGGGACTATAGGCTGAAGTGTGGCTGTTGAATATTTTCAGGCCAGTAAAGTGCCCATTTGCAAAGAGGATGCAGGCTAAACAACTCCAGTGTTGATAGTCCTATCAGCAGTCCCCACCTATGTGTCCAGAAGCACAGACAAGTTCTCCCACAATTCACTAGCAACTAATCACAGAACAGCTCACTTATAGCAGTGAATAGACTTCCAGGAGTCCTAATGATACAAGTGTGAGCTCAGCAGCACTGAGGGCATAGTGACTTGAGAGTGCCTTTGCAGCATGGCAGCCCATACCTACACTACATTAACCCAGGTGCCAGTCACCCAAGTCAAGTCTGAAGTGAAGACATAGCTATACAAAGGTCAGTCAGGACTCAGGCATATGTGTAGGGCCATATATGGAAGCTTGCATTGTTGCCACCCATGCAGTACGTATTCTGTGAATAAAATAGAATGGTAGCCCAGGATACTAAAATAATCTAGCATTTTTATTTGAACTAATTTCTTATCAAAATGAAAACTCTATGGTATTGTACTTTGCTATTAATACTGGACCCCTACAATCAACTCAACTAGCCTTGTATTTTTATTGGAAAGCAGGGACACTGACTTACAATACTCCATAAAAGTGATTGTAGTTATATAACCAACATGTTCATGTTTCTTGTTTTTACTGCATATTTTTAACTGTGGTTTTCAGAAAACCCATTCTAACTTTTAAAATTGTTGAAGCAAAATGTGTTTGTAATGGTTGGGTAAGGATTTTGGGTTGCAGTTTCACCATAACCATAAGCTTCCTATTTGGTCGATTTAGCAGGCTTCCTCATTCCTTGTTTTTATGAAGCAATTAAGACCTTCCCTTAAGAAGTCTTGTGCATGTAAAGTAAAGTTAAATTGTAAAGTAAAAATAAATTCAAATCTCTTCTGGCCTTCCTGCAGAGTAACACTGATTCTTCATTTCAGTTGGAAGGTGCTTCTTTGAGTTGCTTTCTTCATGGAAAGAAGATTTCAGCCAATAGAAAGGCTTTCCCAAGATTTTTTTTTAAATATTGCCAGATGTAGGCTTTGTTTCATGTTTCTTTAACAGAATATGATCTTTAATTCTTTTATATGTAATACACAGGACCGTGATGAAGACTGGTCTGGAATCTGTTAAAATGGCACTGAGAGCATTTTTGGATAATGCTGCAGAAGATCTGGAGAAGACAATGGAAAATCTAAAGCAAGGCCAGTTTACACACACGAGAAATCAACCAAAGGGAGTGACACAAATCATTAACTACACCACAGTGGCTCTCCTCCCAGTACTCTCTTCATTATTTGAACATATTGGACAGCATCAATTTGGAGAAGATTTAATATGTATGTCTTATTTAGAAATGTTAGGAAACAAAATCTTTATTATTTTGTATTATTTGATTTCTAATACTTGGGGACAAATGTTGACAAAACTCTGTGAAAAAATTCACTGATTTAAATGAGAATTTGTCTTAAACTTAAAATAAGATTAGCAGATTTTACACTTTCTCCTATATTTTTACACAGTGGGGTAGTTTTGTGGTTAGAAGATAGGAGTAGAAATCTGGATTGTATTTTTGGCCCTGCCACAGACTTGATATGTGATTTTGCATAAGTCATGCAGTCTCTCTCCACATGAATTTATCCACCTATAAAATAGGAATAATAATATTTACCACATAGGCATGTTGCAAACACAATATTTATATAAAACTTTCAGATTCTGTGATGAAAGCTTTTGTGATGCAACCTCACTGATTCAAATCTTTCAAGCAAGGTTGTCATCTGACTTGAGCTACAAACATGACCGTGTTTCAATTGATGAAATGTTCAGATGGATGCAGGAGGAATTGCTGAAGAAGACAGCTGCAAGGGGCTGATGTGGTGAAGTACTTCTGAAGCTCCATTTCTGTGGTGTTGAGGAGCACAGTCGATGCAGAACCTACATTTTATCGATTACCTAATTTGTGCAGGATTAAAGCTGTTCTCTTCCAGTTCCACTTACAGTCCACAAAGCAGAGTTTCAGTCCTGTACTGTTTAGAAGTCCCACGGGAATTCTAATGGTCAGCTCCCTCTCTTTCCTGGGCAGCCATTCTGTTTCCTCAAAGCTGGAAAATTCAGAATTGGAGAATCCTTGAAATAGGAATCCAGTAGGGAAGGATCTAGAAAAAGAGATTTAAATTCAGTCGCCTGCATTTTCTATGTCTGAAAAAATATAAAGTAGATATGTGGAAAGTAGTTTTCTAAACATTGTAATTTGATTAGCTGAGTCTATACTGTAATTTTTATTTATTTAGAAATTATGGTTAAAGATGCTTAATTTCAGTGTCTAAAAATATAATCCAAAATTAAGCAGCTATGTGGCTATACAAGATCAGGTATACTCTTTCTATTCCTTTTTGCTTTCTGATCTTACAAGATTTTTAATCACCTTAATTTTTAATACATCCTTGATATCAGTTATTATAGAGTCACTAATAGTATGAATTGTTAGTTAACATGTGCTCACCTATTTTATCTAATGCACACACACACCACTTTTCTTCACAAAGTGTTTTAGAAATTATAGTCATCTTGCTGCGAGGAAGATGACCCTCAGCATCATCCCAGTTAATGTATATTTTCTCCTTTTGGACAGTTCTTAGTGTTGGGCAGTTTTGTCTGTTATTGTTGATACATTTTGAGAGTGTTTAATTCAGATATGACAGTTATTAGCTTTGAAAGAGACTCTCTGAAGGAGCTCTTCAGTGGTCAGAGTTAGTGCGTCAGCCTAGCCAATCAAAAATATCTGCCTCTGTCTCTTACAGTGTTAGGGATAGAAAAGCCATCACTACTGAATTTATGAACCCATCCCCTGAGCAGAATAAAAACTGTTTGGGTGAATGAATCAAATTTTCTCAAGCACATTATTTATACTACTATAATGGCTGACTTGGATATTTAACAGAACTGAAAGCAGTTTGAACTGAAGAGCTATAACTGGGATCGTAACTGTCTCGGAATGTCTCTTGACAGGACACAATGAGGGACATATAGCACAGAGACTAGTTATGTAATTCTTTTGAACTAGTGGGTTATGTAGTTCTTATGGACAGAATATGCTTAATCTGACTGAGGCCCACATCTGCTCAGCTCTTGGACCAGCTCCCACTTACGTGATGCACACCATCTTGTCCCACCCCAGAGGCTAAACAGAAGACTCCAGAATAAAAATCATGACTCTCTACTGCTGGAACTAAATAATATTCTCTGTAGGAGGGAATTGTAACTAGAGCTGGTTGGAAAATTTCCAGTGAAACAGAGTTTTGTCAGAAAATGCTGGTTAATTGAACATGAAATATAATATGAAAGTGAATTGGATTGAGTGAACTGGAGGGGCTCTGGTCAACTTTTTCTCCCAAATTTGATCAATTCAGGATTTTACAGCCCCACACAGAAAAACACTGTTGGTCTTCACAATGCATAATATGATGGTTGTTACTTCTAAAACAAATAGCGAAGAGAAGTTGTTGTGGGGATCAGGTGATCGTTTTGGTTTAGTTCTCTTTCCTGACTAATGAATACATCCTTTAGATGCTAATTACCTATACTTTTATCTAAACATGAGATAAGATCTTTAAGTATAATTTACAAAATCAAAAATCTGTTCAACTAGAAGTATTTTTCTACTGTTGTATAGTTTACTAAGCATAATATGCTATTAAATTGGTTAGTTCCCTAATTTTATATGCATTCATTATCTCTTTCACACACGCATGCTCTCTCTCTCTCGTTCTCACTCACTCACCCCCTTTTTTTTGGAAAGGGAAATTGTACCTCTCTAATCTATTAAAGTTCTTTGAAGGGGTCAACAAATGTGAGGACAATGGGGATCCAGTGGGTACAGTATACTTAGATTTTCAGATAGCCTTTTTCAAGATTCCTCATCAAAAGCTCTTAAGTAAAGTAAGCTGTCAGAGAATAAGAGGGAAAGATAGGAAACAGTGGATAAGAATATATGGTCAGTTTTCAGAATGGAGAAAGGTTTCCCCCAGAAGTCTATTCTGGGACTATTTCTATTCATAAATGTTCATAAATGATCTGGAAATGAGATGGCAAAATTTGCAGGTGATACAAAACCATCTCAAGACAGTTAAATCCAAAGAAGACTGTGAGGAGCTACAAGTGGATTTCACAAAACTGGATAACTGGCCAACAAAATGGCAGATGAAATTTCATGCTGATAAATGCAAAGTAATACACATTGGAAAACATCCCAACTATTCATATCAAATGATGGACTTATCCTAATTTAAACCCCATCAATGGCTATTAGCCAGGATGGGTAGGGATAGTGTCCCTAGCCTCTGTTCGCCAAAAGCTGGAAATGAATAACAGGAAATCGATCACTTGGTGATTATCAATTTTATTAATTCCCTCCAGGACACCTGGTATTGACCACTGACATAAGAAAGGATATCAGCCTAGATGGATCTTTGGTCTGACCCAGTATGGCTGTTCTTATGTTCTGATTTTCCTTTTTCCCATTTAAGGTAGACATTCACTGTGAGAATTCCCTGTTTTTTAAGCACTGTTAGAAAAGATTCACTACACCATATTGCATAGATTATTTCTATGACTGTGCATTATCCTATCAAGGATGATGTGCATTGTTAGCAGAAAAAGAGAGTACTAATGACACATTAAATAGGATATTGTTCTCAGGGTATGGTTTCTATTGAATTAGGTGGATACTTTGCATAAGAAGCAATTGCAGCATTTAGCCATAGGTATACTTTTTTGTATTTACATAGATTTCTACAGGCAGTGTTTGGCAGCTTGAACTCATTAGTGTGCAGATTGTCAAGTCAAATATAATTAGATTGTCTATGTAATTTAAAGCCACTATGTAGAACTAAAATGGAATTTTTAAATTCTTTTCCTTTTCCTTTTCTCTGCCCTTTTCCCTCAGTGGACGATGTTCAAGTCTCTTGTTACAGAATATTGGCCAGCTTGTACTCTCTAGGAACCAGTAAGAGTATCTATGTGGAGCGGTAAGATCAAAAATCACTTACATTACCATAATTTTCTTATGTACACTAAGTCATATAAGTAGACATCACATGCGTTCTTTGCTAGAAAGTAGTTTTCCATGGTGGAAGTTTTAATAATGAAAAAGAGTGTGGAGAGAATTTTCAAGGCATGTGAGGGGGAGCCGAGGAGCACAGGGAGAGGAATCAAGTACCCCTTAATAGAAAAGAGAGTTGTGATAAGCAGAATACTAGATTCATTATAATACATTGTAAGCATTCACATTATAATAGAGTAACACTGAAAAGGTCCTTCATTCTAAATTATGATATTTTTTGCTCGAATTGGAACTGCAGAATCTGACTTTTTATATATACTTAAAAACAGTATTAATTGCAAGGGGAAGTTAGAGAATCTGAGTTCCAGAAGGGGGAATCACACATTTTCATTACAAGTATTGTTTTAATTGTGCCTTGTAGACTGATTAACTGTACTCTACTCCATGGGTATCTCTCATTTATCTCTGTTAATGACTTGATATAAAAAATTCTCTTTCTTCTACAGAAACTTGGTGTTTTCATACTTTGTAAATAAAATGATAGCTATTCATTTTGCAACTTCACTCTAACCCCTTCAGAATTACAGAATTTTGTCATTCATGATTCTGTTAACAAATCAAATGAAAAAATCATAATGCATCAACATTTTTGCATTTTTATTTCAAGTAGAGAGATATCTGAGTTATGAAATTCAAGACTGAGGCATGGGTACGATCTGAATGGACTCAAAAGTCACTGTTGAAAATAATCAGTGATGCTACAGAATTAGTCAAATAAGCCATAAAACAATACAGAAAAAACTTTACTCGTAACCTTTTTGTACTTGTATTGCACTTTAATCAACACACTAACTGAACCTTACAGCATCTTGCAACATCCCACTTAGTTTAATTATCTACAGTCTACAGAGGGGGAAAATTGAAAAATGGGGGAAACAAAGTGATATGCTCAAGGTCACAGCAAATCAGTAGTGGATTCAGCATAGCACAGAGAGTGTAACAGTCACTTCTCTGGGTGGGTGTCTGTTCCTCTGCCTGTTCTATTAATAGTTGTACCTTGCATATTGGACTGAGCGCTTAATGTTTCAACAGGTCAGTGTAAGTTACATTGTTTTCAACAATTAAAATGCTGACATTCTTTACAGTCGCTGAGCTGTGTAAACTTGTTTCTTCTACAGATCACTGCATCCTGGTAAAAGGGCTTTAATTTGCATTCTGACAAATACTATTTCTTGTTAGCCCTTTTAGCATGCAAATTCTTGTACTCTTATCAAAAGGCCATTATTATCCAATAAGAGTGGAAGAATTTGTAACTCTAGAAAAAGATGCATAATCACTGTACTCCAAATAGCTACTGCCTCCAGAATTGCTATCTACGTAGAATACTATGTTTACAACAAACATGGCCACGTCAGCCTTTGACCATATCCTGGCATGTCACCCCATCTAATTACAAATAGAATTAGTTTTAAAAGTAATTATTCTCTCATGAGAAATAAAAATATATGCAATTTTACATGCATGCTCTGCAAATTGAATACATTTTCATGTATTTATCTTGTATGAATATATATATTGACTCTTAGAAGAGCTATTGTGAAAATGGCTTCTTTCATCTATTGGGGCATGTCTACACAGCTGGATTAAGCTATGCAACTTCAGCTATGCCAATTGTGTAGCTTAAGTCAAAATAGCTTATTTCGGCTTTTGGCAATCTCTACACAGCAGGAAGTCTGAGAGACAGCACTCTTCCTTTGACTTCCATTTCTCCTCGTAAAATAAGGGTTACAGGAGTCAGAGAAAGAAGTCCTCCAGCTCGTCATTATTTTTACATTATGTCAAAATAACTGCATGTAGTGTAAAAGTGGCGAGCAGACCAAAAAAGTACTTGGAAGAAGCATTTTCAGAGAACCAGCATGGATTTAGATCAAGAAAAAGTACCATCAGTAAGAACACATCTACATAGCAGTAGCTGATGTTATTCTGAAATAACTTAGTCCACGTCTACACTACAAGAAGTTATTTTGACATAATGCATGCATCTGACGAAGTGGGTCTTTGCCCACGAAAGCTTATGCTCCAACACTTCAGTTAGTCTGTAAGGTGCCACAGGACTCCTCGCCACTTTTGCAGATTCAGACTAACACGGTACCCCTCTGATACTTGACTGCATGTAGTGTAGACACGGACTATGTTATTTTGGAATAATGTCAGTTATTCCAAAATAACACTGCTGTGTAGACATACACTTAGGCTGTGTCTACATTGGCACCCTTTTCCAGAAAAGGGATGCTAATGAGACACTTCGGAATTGCAAATGCCGCGGGGGATTTAAAAATCCCCCACGGCATTTGCATGAACATGGCTGCCGCTTTTTTCCGGCTCAGGGTTTTGCCGGAGAAAAGCGCCAGTCTAGACGGGATCTTGCGGAAAATAAAGCCTTTTCTGGAAAATCCCTTATTCCTACTTTCAAGATCCCGTCTAGACTGGCGCTTTTCTCCGGCAAAACCCCGAGATGGAAAAAAGTGGCAGCCATGTTCATGCAAATGCCGCGGGGGATATTTAAATCCCCTGTGGCATTTGCAATTCCGACTGGTCTCATTAGCATCCCTTTTCTGGAAAAGGGTGCCTATGTAGACACAGCCTTAAAGTTCACAATCACTAATACATACAGAGACAGAAATCAGGGGTGAGGGGGAGAATAGTTATGAGAGTGGAGTTAGATATGATGGAGTCAAAAGCTGAAGTTCCTGTTGTTTTTTTTTTTATTATTATGGATGAGAATTCAATGTCAGTCTGTTACAACAGAAACTCCAGGCTCCTCCTTTCTCCTGGAGGAAGGCAGGATTTTGATCAAACTGCTGAATTTCTGTGACTTTCTCCAAGTGCCTCCAACTTCACCGGTTTGTCTGATCTCCTAGTGTATGATGCAGTCCAAAAAGTAATTAGAAATGGCTCTTGATATTAAGCCATCAGTATGTAGAGTTGCCCATAAACTTGAATTGTGTTTTGGCAGTTATGTTCTACAATAACATTTACTTGCCTGTAGGGTCTAATGTGTCGCTTTATGTATTCCCTACATAGGAAAACTGATAGCCATGAAGATTTTTTTTTCAATGTTAACTATCAATTTTCCCACAACAACATACTCTCTACATTTTTATAGGGCACTGTCTTTTGGTTTTAAGATGTTTCTTTGTCTCCTTATGATGGAATTATTTTTTCCTGTCACTGAGACAAGCCACATAGAAGAGCTTGAGGTTCCAAAGTTGAGGGGAGGCATGTCTCAGATAGCATAGTAAAACATTTTCCTTTATATCAGGAATCAGACTGGGGTGGGAAAACAGAGCAAAAGCTTTAGTATGGTTAAAACTTGGGGGTGTATCTCAATAATTCAGTAATAAAATTTCCTCTCTATGTCAGACTTTGATTTTTGGGCAAATTCAGGAGATGGTTATCACTGTAACTCATAAAAAGAGAAATGCCATCCAGTTATAGATATAATGATGGTAACATTTGGCCTCTTGATTCATCAGTCGATTCAATAGCTTTCTCCCAGTTGGAGAGACTGGTTTTAGTCAGTATTATCAGAAATTCAGAGGAAAATAATAGGATTACTACTATTAGTGCTAGTATGCTACTGCTGTGTTTTTCTTGTATGCTCATTGTTAGCTATCGGCAAGTAAGTAGGCCCACCTTTGACATTTTATATATAATATTTTATTTGTATTAGTGCCAGAAGGTTGCTGTACTCTGATCTCTGTTAACTGGATTGTTCTGTTACTGTGTAAGTAGTTATAATCGTGCCTCAGAATCTCTCTTTGAGAAGATTATAGTTTATAATAACAGTAAGGATGATATTAAACTAACCCTGAATATAGTTAGTCAGAAAAGATATATGTATATATATAACAATGAGCATTTGTGAATTCACAGGCAGCGCTCATCTTTAGGAGAATGTCTGGCTGCTTTTGCTGGTGCCTTCCCTGTGGCCTTTTTGGAAACTTATCTGAACAAACATAACACCTACTCTGTCTACAACACCAAGTCTGCAAGAGACAGAGCAGGTACCTTCCGAAACTTCCATGCAGGCTTTTTAATATCTGAATTTCACAATTCAAGACAGTTGTGGTTATTTACTCACTGCATGCTTACATTCATTTTCTATTCCAATTCATTTATTGATATGTTTATATTCATTTTCTGGAATGGTAGGTTACATCGTGCAAAACTCAACGTTTTTCATTCCTTTTTGAGCTGCCCAGTGTTGCAACTAAAGATATTGTTCTTATTTCTTTGGAATTAACTTGCCAAAGTAGTTCCGTCTCATTTAGACCCTGTTTATACATTGCAAAATGGAAGGAATTTGTAATTTCAGAAGCTATTTGTATTTTATATAATAAGAAGCTTTGTATAAGGTTTATTTTGTATGGCAAAAACAAGTAGAGATTGTAATACTGCCCACTGCGATGTAATAAAAAGGTTTATATCTCTAATTTTCAGTCTCAATTTTTAGCTCTATCTCTGGAACTTACCTGGATTGTTAATTAGGACTGAATATTTTGCAACCTTGTATGCCCTTGACAAATTCATAGTGTGACATAAATTGTTTGCTTTATTTTAAGTGTGGGAAATACTACAACAAAGGCAAATCAAAGTAATTCAACATTGGTACATTTAGAGACTTCACATAAGTTCCATTCTGTAAAAATAACCCCTTCAGCAGCCAATTTTATTAAAATACACCCGGGGCATTAAGGCTTTCCCTATAGGAGATATTTTAGAAGTCCTATTGATTAACTTGTCTTATTTTAAATTGCAATGTGTGAAATTCAAAAACTAGAAAGCTGTGTTTCATAGTGGTAGGATGTAACTTTATTTTGTTATTTCTCATTCTGAATATGATACACACCAAAAATATTGCAGAAATGAAAAGCAGTATGCTATGGTATTGAGGCTGATGTTTAAATCTCTACTCTGTTCCATAAAAAACACTCTTTCTCTTTTTGACTAAATCTTTTTCAGCCAGATGGACATGTTGCAAATGAGGAAAAAATAAAAGTAGAATGGAAAAACATTTGGATATAAAGGTTTTATATGTGTTTTCTCTTTGTGACACATCTCATTTTTATTATTTCCTAGCTCTTAATTTGCCAATCAGTGTAGAAGAGGTTTGTCCAAAAATTCCTTCCCTGGAGAAGTTAATGGAAGAAATTGTGGAATTGGCAGAGTCTGGTATTCGTTATACACAAATGCCACATGTAATGGAAGTGGTACTACCTATGCTGTGTAGCTACATGTCACACTGGTGGGAACATGGGCCAGAAAACAACCCTGACAAGGCTGAAATGTGCTGCACGGCTTTGACCTCAGAGCACATGAACACTCTGTTGGGCAACATACTGAAAATCATCTATAACAACCTGGGTATTGATGAGGGAGCCTGGATGAAGAGATTAGCAGGTAAGATTTGAAGAAATGAATACTCTGAGTCTGATTCTTCTCTCACTTCCATCAGTTCACATTGACGTCAATGGCTTTACTCAATATTCACCCCTCTTGAATTTGGAAGATTATCCAGTCCATGTTTTACAGCCACTCCATGCCTGGAGCCCCATTTTGATAATAACTGAAAAACAACATAGGCGAACATGGTTCCTGTCCCAAACTATTTACACTCTATATGATATGTATTGTTACCTAAACAAACACTGGATAAACACTTCCTCAGGATTATCTTTTTGATGAATGGATTCACAGAAAATGTGCCCCAGGATACTTTAAGTGGCTGAATGATGGATGCCTCTCCAACATTTTCAGAGGCTTGTTTAGTTTGAGCGATCCCAAAAGTTCACCTAGGTATTCATCGCTTATCCAGGCTTGTGCAAAGGCAAAATGGGTCTGTAAATTACTAATGCAAGCTCCCAAATGAGATTTCCAGTACTTCCTCCTTGCATCCAAAGCCAAAAAATATGTTATGTAAAAGAAGAGCTAGGCTCAAGAATGATTTGTTCCCCATTTACATTGCAATACAACATTTAGGTCACTTGTGAAACTTCCTTTTTTGGATGCAAAATGCTAGAGTATATAGAACACAAGTTTCATGATATTAAATGTTTCGTGTGGTATTACCTAGTTTGAATCCCTGTTTTCAAAGTAATACAATGAATTTGGGATGAAATCTTGGCCCCTCTGAAGTCAGTGAAGAGCTCCCAGTGATTTTAAATGGAACCAGGATTTCAACTGATTTCTTTAAAATAAAATACAGGAGAGAAAAGGGACAGGTTTTGTATTACACTTTGTGGTCAGGTGTTTATTATAATATTGATATGCCTTAATTAGTGTTTTCCCAGCCTATCATAAGCAAAGTGAAGCCTCAGCTCTTGAAGACCCACTTCCTGCCACTGATGGATAAGCTGAAGAAAAAAACAGCAATGGTTGTATCAGAAGAAGACCATCTAAGAGCAGAAGGCAGAGGTGACATGTCTGAGGCTGAACTACTTATCCTAGATGAGTTTACCACTTTGGCACGGGACCTCTATGCCTTCTATCCTTTATTGATTAGATTTGTGGACTATAACAGGTATGTGGAAAGGAACAATTTGGTGAATCATTTCAAAATCTAGTTTAATTTCTTGATACTTCATCTTGGCTATGTCCATACCCACAGCTTTTTGCGCAAGTACGGCCGTTCTTGCGCAAGAATCTGCAGAGCGTCCACACTGCCCGCCCACGCTTGCGCAAGGAAATTTTCAGTACGGCGTGGTAAGAGAGGGCTCCTTGCACAAGAATTATGCTCTTTTTTAACAGGTGTAAGCCCTCTTGCACAGGAGCTCTTGCACAAGAGGGCAGTGTGGACGCTCGGCAGGGATTTCTTGTGCAAGAGAGCCCTATGGCTAAAATGGCCATCAGAGCTTTCTTGCGCAAGAGAGCGCCCACACTGCAATGGCAGCTCTTGCACAAAAGCACGGCGTGCACATGGCAGTGTGGATGTTTTCTTGCGCAAGACTTCTTGCACAAGATGTTCTTGTGCAAGAAGCTGCCAGTGTAGACATAGCCCTTGTGTCTTGATTATGTTCTGAACAGAATTTAAATAACCTTTTTTCACACAACTCATTTTAAAGTGAAATTGCCTGTGCAGACTTATTGCAATTTTATGGGAGTATTTTGGAAAAAAATCACAAAATATAATTTTCTCTTGCATTTTACCTAGCATTATTGGAAAACAATATCCAGATCCTGAAGTAGGGCATCAAAAGGCCATTCTAACATAAATGAAAACACACACGCATCATTCTGCTTTTTTTCCTGGTGATGTCATGCCAAAAATTGGATTTCAAAGTGAAATATTAAAATTGCATTATCCAAACCAGAAAGGATTGTCAGCAAGATTTTTTTTTTCCTTCTTGTTGTGTAATTTCAGGGCAAAATGGCTGAAAGAGCCCAACCCGGAAGCAGAGGAACTGTTCCGCATGGTGGCCGAGGTATTCGTTTACTGGTCAAAATCCCACGTAAGTGAATTCTTATAGTTTGTTTTAATGTGGTTTCCTTGAGAAATGGATCAGATATTTAATTATAAGCAATGTCTATCCCTTGAGAAGGAGGGACATTTGGTGCATTGTCTCCTGCCCAGGTAAATTTCCTTTTTCTTTTTTTTGTTAACAGTATTCTGTTTTCATTAACAATACGATACAAAAAGGATAGATATAGTGCAATGCAATATTGCTCTCCTGATGCAATAGCCAAACAGTAAATCCATTCTATTAGATCACATATCAGGATGCGTCATTCAAGCAAAAAAGTTTATGGGGAACCATCATAGGATAATTTGTAATAATTTCTAGAATGAGGGTGTAAAGTCCCTTTAACGACCTAACTTGAGGTTTCTTTTTGCAGTGTTCCATAGTAGATTCAAGTAGTTTATCCTCCTTGCTTATAAATTAGCATTGATACTTTTTTTTCTGGCTGTGAGAATGGATCATACCTTCTCTGTTGAGGCTGTCTTTAACATCTCCCCATTAATCACATGAGAGTGCTTCATCATGGGGAGTTTGCTAACCTCTTTTTCTTGGAAGATGCTAAACATGTCATCCCTTGAGAGTCGTGAGGCCTACAAGTAGTCCTAATTTGGGTCTCCAGTTTGCTGCTAGTAGTAATGATCGAGTTTGTGGTCAGGAAGGTGTTTATGAATGTTAATTTCCTACCACTTGTGGAGTTCTGTGAATTTGAAGAAAAACAGAGCTGTCTTGTAGTTCTATTACTTATACATATTTCTTCACAAGAACTCACGTTTCTTTCATAAAGTTCCTGAACTGTTGCCATTACTGAGTTCTTGCCACTAACTGTATATTTTTAATTGTTTCCTCCTATACTCCCTGCTCTGAATGTGTAGCTAATCAATTTGTTTAAATTGATATAACTCGCCACAGAATTGTAAAAGCTGCTGATCACAGCTGGGTAAACAGGCTCTTTCAAACTACAGGCAGTCCCCGGGTTACATGGATCCGACTTACATCGGATCCCTACTTACAAACGGGGTGAGGCAACCCCACACTAGCTGCGCCCCTGCCCCAGCAGACCGCCGAGATGCGCCGCGGTCCCACCATCCGCGTCCTCCGCGGCAAGAAAAGCCACTCCACGTCTCCCTGGTCTGCAGGACTGAGGGAAGTGAGGTGTGGGAGAATAAAACTGAGCTCTGGAGAAATGTTTGGCTAGAGTTTCCCCTACAATATGTACCAGTTCCGACTTACATACAAATTCAACTTAAGAACAAACCTATAGTCCCTAACTTGTACGTAACCCGGGGACTGCCTGTATAAGCATGATTATGATATGTTTGTAATAAGAGTCCTCCATGAGACTGTCAGTCTTGAAATCTAGAAGTTCTTTGAAAAGAGTGTGTGTAACTTTATTTCCAGTGACTTAATGCTACATTGCAAATTGCTGTTTCTTTAACAGAATTGAAAGGAAAGTGTTTTTCACTTACTTTGCCATTTTAGTAGTTGCTCTCCAGGAGAAAGCATCTCATTGAAGTCAATGGGAGGTCTATGCACAGAGCAGACAAACTCTGTGGCTACGTCTACACTGGCCCCTTCTTCGGAAGTAGGAATAAGAGATCCTCCGGAAAAGGGCTTTATTCCGGAGGATCGCGCCAGTCTAGACGCTTTTTTCCGGCTTTTCCCCAAGCCAGAAAAAAAGCGGCGGCCATGTTTATTTAAATCCCACGGGGGATATTTAAATCCCCCGCGGATTTCCCTATTCCCAAGTTCAAAATTAGCATGCCCCTTCCGAAGAAGGGGCCAGTGTAGACGTAGCCTGTATATTTTACATTAAGGTTATACTCTGCAGAGTAACTGTAAAAGACATCCTGGCATTCCACATTAGTCTCTTGAGTATGTTCGCACAGCAGCTAAACATATGTGGCTGGCCCATACTAGCTGAGCTGGGCTTGCAGGGTTCAGGTTGTGGGGTTGTTTAATTGCTGTGTAGGTGTTTGGGCTCAAGCTAGAGGAAGGAGTCCCAGAGCTCAGTCTGCAGTTGGAGCAGGAACATCTACACTGCAATTAAACAGCCCTGCAGCCCAAGCTGTGTGAATCTAAGTCAGCTGGCACACGCTCTTCATGGCTGTCTAACTGAAGCAGAAACATACCCTTGGGGACTTCCAACTGAGATTTGCTAAACTGCAAGTTAGGAGCATTCCTCTTAATGCCATTCTTGAAACACTCAGCCTGCTTTTCTTCCCCCTTAGCTTATACACAAGCAACAAAGACAGCACATTAAGAATTAAGCTATGAACTTCAGTGATGATATGTGACTCAGAAAAGAATGCAGCTCACTATGGCTATACTGCAGGCTTCTTGCGCAAGAACTTTTTGCAGAAAAGATCGTCCACAAAAAGTTTTTGTGCAAGAGCACGTCCACACTTCCATGTGCTTTTGTGCAAGAGATGTGCTTTTGTGCAAGAGAGTTTCCACACTGCCCTGGACACTCTTGTGCAAGAAAGCTTTGATGGCCATTCACAGAATGGCTATCAGAGAACCTGTGCTTTTTCCGATAGGGGTTTATTGCGCAAGAAGCCCCTGATGTCCGTCCACACAAGAGCAAGAGCTCTTGCGCAAAAAGGCTTATTCCTTGTAGAAAGAGGAATAACTCTTGCGCAGAAAGCCCTGTCTTCTGACAATCTACTATACTTTTTTTTGTGCAAAAACATGCTTGTAGTGTGGATGCGCCGTGAGTTTTTGCACAAAAGCAGCCATTTTTGCACAAAAACTCTGCAGTGTAGACATATCCTAAGTGTGCAAGAGTAAAAAGCAGTATAAGCATGATTAAACTTACAGACTCATTTGAGTGCTTTGCTTGATCAGAATTGTAGATTGTGATACTTAATGATGCTTTCTGTAGAAAAACCTAAGACAGATTTACCAGCGTGATAATATCTAGGCAATTATTTTTAATCTAATTGTGATGCTCTTTGCATTTTATTCCATTTCACTATGTAAATGTGAGGAAACAATCATCTATCTAATATAATTCATATTTGAAATTGACACTGGGTAAGTTTACGCTTTATTGTAACCTGTCAGAGTTTTCAAATGTAAAGAGTTTTGATAGAGTTTAGAAAATTTGTTTGCCTGCAGGTAAGCAGTGGAGTATAGCAAAGTCATTGCCATCAGTAATTGATTTTATGCCTTGGAGGTTTGCATCGAAGTTTAGCTAGGTTAGCTTGTTATTTTATTATGTGGAAAATCATTTAAGGTCTGAAAACTGAAGAACATATTTTGTAAACTTTTTATTTTCAACTACAATATTTGATATAAAATAAAAATAGCTAAGAAAAGGTATGTCATTTTGTTGTAGTATTTTAGACCACCTAATCAAGACTACATGATTATTTTTAATATGGACACTTTCTAATATTTGAATTCAAGATCTGAGTAATTACTAGAATTGGTTGGAAAATTTTCAGTGTAAACATTTTTGTTGGAAAATGCCAATTTGTAAGAAAGAAACAGAGTTTTTACGAACGTGTGTGTTCTGAATCAGGAACGGAAGGGACTTGAACCTAGGCGTCACATATCTCAGGCTTGTGCCCATGGGTGGTGAGTTGTATGGGCTCGTGGTGCCTAGGCTCCACCAATATTTGGAGCTGGAGGGACCCCCCCTCGTGCGTCCTCCCACCCCGGTCCCAAAGCATCTCTCCCTCGGTCCCAGCCCCGTCCCGTCCCTGCTGTGCACAACCTCTGTTGAGCTCCCCCTTGCCGGCTGCTGCTGCCATGAGCAGCCTGCTCAAACCGATGGACAGGAAGACACCCGGGCGTGACGTAACGTCACTGCCCGGGATTTAAAAACTACTGGGAGAAAACTAGGGGAAGGGCTGGGAGAGGAAGGGGCTTGTGCGGAGGAGGAAGGGAGAGGGGAAAGAAAGGGGAAGGCACCAAAGGGACAGGGTAGAGGAGAGACAAATGCCAGGGGGCCAAGTGCAGACAATGAGGAAAAAGGCAGGAGGGGAGGTGTCAGTGGGAGGGGGACAAGGTGTTGCTGGAAGGGGAAAGGGTAAGGGCTTTGAGGGCTGGAGGAGGAGGTGCTGGGAGAAGGCTTGAAAGAAGGGGTGGGCATAGGGAAGGCCGGGATGGAGCAAGTCATGTGTAAGGGAACAGGGGCATGAGGGAAACGGGGGCAGAGGATGGTGAAGGGGTGGGCATCAGGGAAAAAGAGGGCAAAGGGCGCGGGAGCAGTGAGGGAAGGGGAAGGCATCAGGAGAGTGCAGGAGTAAGAGAAGGTGCAGGTGCCAGGGAATTCTGGGGGTAAGGCAGAACGGCAGACACCTGCAGTTGAGGGACCACCACCAGAGGAGAGAGGCAGGGCAGGTGTGTAGAGGGAGGTGTTAGGAGAGGGGATGAAGAGGGGTAGCTCACATGATCAGAGTAGGGCTACTGGAGGAGTGGGCACAAGGGGGAGAGAAGGGCTGGTGGAGGGGGCCAGGTCTCAGGTGAGCTGAGGGCAGTGAGAAGGACAGAAGTCAGGACAGCAGAGGAGAGTGAGGAGTTGGGGGGCAGCAGGCACCAGGGGAGCTGATGGAACAAGGGAAGGAGACATGGTAGCAGAGAGAAAAGGTAAAGGTTTAAAAATATTTATTAATAACTTGGGTGCCACAGTGGCACATCCAAAGAAGCCACATGAACTCAGTACTGGTGCAAAACACAAAATTCATTTTGCTTATGGGGGGGAAACTCTTAGCCTATGTCTACACTGGCGGTTTCTTGCACAAGAGTTCTTGTGCATGAAGTCTTGCGCAAGAGCACGTTCACACTGCCATGTGCGAGCTGTGCTTTTGCACAAGAGCATCTATGGCAGTGTGGACACTCTCTTGCCCAAGAAAGTTCCGATGGCCATTTTAGCCATAGAGGTTTCTTTTTTAATTGGCTAGCCATTCACAGTCTTTGTTTAATCCTGAGCTGATGGTGTCAAATTTGCCGATGAACTTCAGCTCAGCAGTTTCTCTCTGAAGTCTGGTCCTGAAGTTTTTTTGCTGCAGGATGGCTACCTTTACATTTCTGCACTCAGGTTATATATTTTACTAATAATCCAACTTCTTTTAGGTAGGATGTCTTATTGGCAATAATAGAAAGTGTTCAGTTTTCTAAAATTCCTTAATCCTGTTTATCTGCTGCCTCTCTATCAACTAATACCTGTACAGGAGATTACAAGAAAAAGTGGCTTCCTTAAACCTTCTTCCAAAGTTACACTAGTTCAGCCAGAATTAAAGTCGTATGGTTTATATGACTCATCATCAATTGCTAACACAGCTTGAATTTCAAATATCCATAATGGGCTCTTTGTTCACAATGAAAAACGCATTAAAAATCACCAAAAAAACAGCTTTTGTCAATTCAAGAAACTGGTAATTACATTCTTATTTGCAAATGTGAAAAGGGGCAAATTCAATGGATCAGGTTATTGAAATACTACTGTTTGCTCATCAGATGTAAATGTTCATATTATGTTGGAAATAATATTCCTGTAGTTGCTAGAGAAAAGTATTAACATTAAAACTCACTTCAGATATACAAATACTCGCTTCATTTATAAAAATTGAGTTACATTACACAGTCATATTTTTCTGTACAACAGTAGTTTCTGAACAGCTTTCTACATGCTAGGGCTAAAATTTCAAGTGTATCTTTTGATATCATTAATGGTTCTTTGCCTTATTTCTCTTTTCCCTAATAGCTTTTCAAAAATGCATCAAACCCTTCCAAAAATAAAAATACATCTCTTTCATATCAGAGGATGTCTCTGTAGATCCACTTTAGGTTCAGAGTGCATACAAATCTGAGTTTTTTTGTGATGTAAATAATGCCAGAATTGAGCATATTCTTGAGTATCCATTCAAAATGTAGAGACTGTAACTTTGTGGAATCTACAGAATTCCAGTGAACTCATATTTATTATTTAAAACGTGCCCAGACAGAGTTCTCACTTGTAATAAGTGCTTTTAACTCATTTTCTGTGTAATATTTCAGAATTTCAAAAGGGAAGAGCAGAATTTTGTGGTACAGAATGAAATCAACAACATGTCTTTCCTTATTAGTGACACCAAATCCAAGATGTCGAAGGTACGATAAGCTGAAAAGTTTAAATTTTGTTATCCTGTCTTGCTGTCCCTCTTCTTAGCATTTTAATTATGTAGGTTGTAATAGCAGGTCTCCACATTTATAGCCCCTTAAATTCAATGCTCCTGTGAACTTTAAAGATCCATTTTAGATGGAACTTCTAGTAGTGCTGAAGATGCACTCCGGTGCTGCTTCTTCTTTTGGCTAGGGAGGATGGAAATACCAGGGGTGCTTAAAGGCCATGTGATTATTATATCACTAGCTGTATATATCACAGTAGTTCATCCATGTTCTTTACTGGTGTTGGACCTAAGTCTTAATTGTTTTGCACTCCAACATCCCATGGAAGTTACCAGGAGTTCTAGATAGGCAAACAATGCAGGATCCGGCTTTTGGTGCATGATGGGATGCAGTTGTGCCTATTACAATAGGTAAAGTGTGTGCATGTGGTTTCTATTTCTAGAATTATTCCCCACTATAATTACAGGAAATATGTGTAGTTACCAGTATTAAGGTAAGAGAGCAGGCATTTCAGCTGGTTATAGCTTGGAGCAGCCAGACTTGGTGGCGGTGAAAAGAGAGAGAGAGATTTAGAAAGATGATATAATGCCACCTTACCTTTCCCAACCCTTGATTCCTGTGCTGAGCAGAACTCAGTAAGACACTTTGGCCCTAGCATAAAGGATATAATCTCTCATCCTTAAAGGCATAAGCAAATCACTAACTACAGAGGGATCAGGAAAATCAACTCTCATTGCAGGGATAAAGATGTTTCAGGGGCCAGTCCAAATTAGTGGAATGAACTTTCACAAACATCACAACTTTGTGGTCCAAGTGCAAGGTTCTCCACATTGATGTGGTCCTCAATAATAAACATGCATAGCACTGTAGACACAAAATATTTAACACCCTCCCCCATAATATTCCCGAGAGAGAAAAAAATGGGGAAGACAAAAAGAGAGTAATATATGACATGCTAGTCACATGTCTTAATGCAGTTCTGCCAGGCACCAAAATATTAGAGTGAGCAGGGCTACATAAGAATCTGACTATAAAATAGAAACAATTTTTCTTAACTTTTCATTTACTTCCTCTTTGCTCCCTGTAGGTTTTTACATAATTATCCTTTCCTGGGATTCTAGTATCTTTTGTTCAAGCCTCTAATATTTTCCAGCATTAGAAATAGGACACAGTCGTAAATGCACCATTAGTCTAATCCAATATAGCCATTTGTGTGGTCCTGTGTTCCTATTCCCCTTAGTGATCTTCTCTCCTCACTCAATAAAATGTCCAAATGCCTTGTCTTCTGTGGAGAAATGTTGATATGTATACCTTGGTATCCTCTATCACTTCTACATCACAGCAAGAGTGTTACAAGAAGGAGGAGGAAGAATTATTCTTAATCTCTGAGAATAGGACAAGAAGCAATGGACTTAAATTACAGCAAGAGAGGTTTAGGTTGGACATTAAGAAAAATTTCCTGTCAGGGTAGTTAAGCATTGGAATAAATTGCTTAGGGAGGTTGTGAAATCTATTACTGGAGATTTTTTAGAGTAATTTAGACAAACATCATTCAGAGATGGTCTAGACAATACTTAGTCCTGCTATGAGTGCAGGTAGCTGAATTAGATGACCTCTCATTGTCCCTTCCAGACTTATGATTCCATGTATATCTACTTTCTTGGGTCAATCAGGTCTTCTCTGAAACACAGTCAATATATTTTAAAACCCAGTTCCTGTTTCCAGGATATTTTATGTATATTGTCTTCTTTTCTCCCATTCTCAGTATGTGTTAATGACCCTTAATTAATAAGGTAGAAATATTAGATTGTTATTGCCAAATTGTGAAGCATAACTCTGCAGTTTTATCATGTATTTTATAGGTTTTTTTTGTTTAGTTTATAACAGTGTATGTCTACCAGTTATCCCAGAAATTGTGTCAAATTCTAATCACAGTGTCAGAAGTTTCTAAATGTAACAGCATACTCTGAATACGTGAAACTGGATGCATAGCTCTTTGTTTTCCACCCTGATTCAGACAAGGCATTATTATGATGAAACAGTATGTTTTGTTCTCCATTTCCTTTTTAGTCACTAAAATAAGTGTCACTTCAAAGGGTACTTTTTTTTTTAAAAAAAAAGCTGCATATCAACTAGTAAACATTGAATTTAATTAATCAAGTTGTATTTTTCACATATATAGCCAAATATTTCATACAATAGCTTATTTTTCACTCATTGGCTTCTTTGTTATGTATTCCTTTATGTTTGTTTGTTTCTTCAAACAGAAGAATACTATTGAGTGCAGTCTTTTGAAATGCATATGATTATTTGAAATTCCAGACAGCTAAACAATCCAGCTTCTATGACCTACTAATTGCACATATTTTTGTCATTTTCTACATTGCAAAATTGCATCAAATAAAAGCCAATCACAGCTCTACTTTTTGAGTTATAATTAAAATAATACTCAGCATTTTATATAACACTTTACATATTCGAGCCATGAAATGAATGTTAATGAATTTATTTTGAAAACACACCAACAGCGAAGGCCAAATTCTGGTCTCCGTTATGCTGATATAAGTCCATTGAGACAGACTGTAAACTGGTGGCAGTACTGGCACTGGAATATCTTGATTATTAATACAATATTCAGTCCAGAAGACAATGCTGTGTTTTTTGAAGAAATGTGCTTATGATTTTTAGTGTTCCATTCAGAAAATTCTGCTGCAAATACTCTGTTTCCCATGGTTCCATCTAGTACTTTGGTTATTTTCACCCTCTTTTCAGCCAGAACTATGGTGATTCCCCTACAAAAGCTAAGGGAGGTTAAACAGCAACAAACTCAGAGAAGGCAGGACTCAGAGACTGGAACTTGAAGAAAGACATAAAAGAACTATTGCTAAGTGTATCTCTTGAAGAACAGCATCCAGTCATATATAGGAAGAGAAATGTGTGTGTGTAATCAAATCAAAAGACATGTTGTGGAAAGTATTCATGTTTATACAGGTTTGGGGTGAAACACAAGGCAGTGTGGCATAATGAGCAATACCATTGATGAAAATGGAGCTAGATAGGTGGTAATGAAATTGTCAGAACTAGAGAACCGCAGAAAGATATAAATTAAAATGTCAGTGCAGATGTAAATATTTAATAATAGCGGGTTTATTTGCTATATGCCCTAGGCAGCTGTTTCTGACCAGGAGAGAAAGAAAATGAAACGAAAGGGAGACCGGTATTCTGTGCAGACATCTCTCATTGTTGCAGCACTGAAAAGATTGCTACCTATTGGTCTAAATATTTGTGCACCTGGGGACCAAGAGTTAATTGCACTGGCCAAAACCAGATTCAGCATGGTAGGTACTCCTCATGTGTTTTTTTCCCCCCTTAGCTCTGGGACAGTGGAAAAATGGCATCACATTATTCCTCTAACAGAGTCCTGTGAGATTGCCATGCTTTTTCCTGCTGTAATCCCCTTTACCCTCAACAATTGAGCCCTGTTCCTATTGAGACTTTTGATTGATCACAGTGGGGTTTGACTCAGGCCCTAGTGATCATGCTTAAAAGAACTAGCAGAATTGATAGGTAAGACATGTGAGAGATTTTCAAACCTTTTGGGGGGCAGGGGAGAGACTGAGTGTTTTTGCAACCCTGCAGACAAAACAGTAAGATTTTTTTATTAGAACTAAATGCAGAGAATTGAAATCTGTTCAGTCTTTAATTTTTTTATTATTATTTTGATATTGATTTGTGGACATAATCCCAGCAATAGCACACCTCTTCATTTTATTTTGATTTGCTGAAAATACATCTTCTGGATAATTTCCTTTGTGTACGTGCATTTTTTTCTAACTATGCTTTAGGGGCAAAGATTAAACTACTTTTTTTGGTTAAATTATAATACAGTTATCTTACTTGATTTTTTTCATGAAAGATTGCTAGTAATAGATATTAAACTTTGTTTAATTAGATATTTGGGAAACATGACTGATTCCCAAATACACCACTACTTTCACTTGTGACCACTCCTTATTGATTACATAGTTTTATATTAGCCTGGAGGTTTCACTGCCGTACAGATGGTACTTCTAGGGATGATTCCACAGTCAAGTAGTTTTGTTTGGCAAGTATAATCATAGTTTAGCGAAACTGCTGCACTTTGATATCATGGAAGCATACATAACCTTCAGACAGCTGTTAAAAAATAACAAGTTTTTGATGAGGGAGAAGGAAACAATTCTGAGAAGACCTTCCTCCTCTGTTTAGTGGTGAGTGGGCAACAAAGAGTTCTCTACATTACCATTCATTATACTGATTTTTTTCCAGTCTGTATTTAAGATGGCGATTTTAATGCAGTTTACTGTGTAATGGGCTTAATGATGACAGATGGATATAAATGTAACTGAAGATATAAATGGTGGCTCTCTAGGGTTAGACAGCTAGAATGTATTTAGCCATGCTGAGATATTTAAGAGGTAGGCCCCAGGAGCCTTACTTCAGTTCCACTTGGTGTCAGGTCCAGACACAAGCCTAGCGTTTCCATTACTGGTGGGTAAGAATAAAGAGAGGGAGGGGACCCATGTGGACAGTGGTGATAGATGCCTTAAAGAGAGTAAGGACAAGGACGGTCCAAAACCTCTCTTTCCTCCACACTGACATGAACAGTTGGGTCTGCACAGATGCAAAGAGAGCACACATCTGAGAGAGGATGTATATAGGGTCTACCTTATGCTCTTGTTTTCCAAATACATGCAGTTATTGTATCTGTGTCCAGCACAATATGTATGCATCTCCCTGTAAGCCACTGCCTACATTAGAGAAGAGTAGAAGTCATAATCTTGCCCAGTGTTTGAACAGCATGTCATCAAAATACTACTTTACATTTATATAGGGCTTTCCGTCTGAGGATATTCTGAGTACTTGATGTGAATAATACTTAACCCCCACTTTATGCCCACTGGATAGGCTGATGTAGTTATCCCCAGGGTACAGTTTGTTGGTTAACCTGAGGTACATAGTAGCTGTCAGCTCCCTCAGGCAGCACAATTGAGTACTGACCCCTGTCTTAATCCCTAGAGAATATTTCTTCACAGAATGTGCACAGCCTAGTTTATCCCCATTTAACACAATGTAATTGCTTTATTTAAATGCATACTCTGTATGATGTATGTGATACAATGTATTTTTCCTTCACAGAAAGACACTGAGGATGAAGTTAGGGATATTATCCACAGCAATCTGCATCTGCAGAGCAAGGTAATTTAAAGCCAATATTTAAGTACGCTCTTTTTCTTTTTTCATAAAACAAATAGGAACCATTCAGTTGTTCAAGACCAGTCAATGTGTATTTGGAATACCCTTTTTCTAGACTGTCAAGCCTCTTGGCTTTATTAGATGTTGCCTACATGTTACTCCTTTCTTATGCACCCAGCAATCCGTCTGGTTTGCTCAAAAAGACTATTTGCAAATGTTTTGCCAGAAATTCAGATTAGTTGGCCACTGATATGTTTATATTAACAGTGTGTATCTGGTATTTAATAGTGCAGGGCCTTCTAGGGTGAATCACTTATTTCATCACGTTGACTCCTTAAATCAATAGGTGTGTACCCTTTTTTTATGGACTCCTTTGGAAGTAATAAGCTCAGTCTTCAGCCTCCAAAGCCCCACTGCCTTAAACGATATTTACAGAATGTAGAACAGTGTTTCTTAAACTTTTTAAGACAGAGGAACACAAACAATTTTTTTATGAGGAACACCAAGGATTTTTTTTTGTTGACAAAAAAAAAAAAAGTGGGAGGAAGGGTCAGGAGGACAGTTATTGGGGGGGAGGGGGAGGTTGCCTTTCCCTTTAAGGGCGGCCATTTTGAATTCTGTTGTTCTCCATAGCACACCTCCGACTGCCTCGTGCCACGGAACACAGTTTAAGAAACACTGGTTTAGAATGATGTGATATGCTCAGAGTGAATAGCAATGCAACAATTAAGATTGAAAAAGCTCCTCTGTTTGTAAGCTGCCATTCAGTAATGGGGCCAGAATCTGCAGTATGCTGAGGCCTCTTCATGTCCTTCGAGGTATAAAGAGGAGCCAGCCCTTTTGGAATACTCACAGTATAAAGGAGTTCTCCGACTGGTAAAGAGTTGCTGTAATGATACCACGCTGTCCCTGCTTTGCAGCCCTTGGAATAGAGGGTGTCAAGAGCACATTGGACTCTAGTTATTATTGGCCTAATAAAAACTGTTGAAGGGTTTATAGTATTAACTTAGGCACAGAGAGAGAGAGAGAGAGAGAGAGAGTATTTGGCACATTTGTGGAGTGATTGGAATAAATTTTTAAAAGTTTGTAAGTGGCTTAGGATCCAGAATCCCACTTTCAAAAGTGATTTAGGCACTTAAGAAAAGAAGTCAAGAGCCCAGAGATTTGGTAGACTAAGTCTCATTTTTTAAATAATTTTGGCTCAGTGACAATCAGTGAAATATAGGAGTTTATGTACCAAAGTCATGTAAGAGGCTTGTCTTATTGAAAGCCTATGGACTTGAGCACTTAAATTGATAAGATGCTTTTGAAAATAGGATTTAGGCTCCTAGATCATTTAAGTGAGTTTGAAATTACCTTAAATCTTCTTTATAATATTTCTTACTTTGTTAGTTGTAGTTAGTTTAGTATGCAAGTGTGTAATGATGTATGATTATATGGATGTTGGGAATATTGTGATTCTCACAACACTAAGGTGTCTATCTTAGAATGATTTAAAAACAAACAAAATGTTTAAGGTCCAATATCTTGTTGATCCTCTAGGACTAGACAATGAAGCTTATATAACTTGATACAGGAGATTCCCAATTTCCCCAGAGGGAGCAGTACCTTATTCTATACCAGAAAGTGCCTTAGCTATTGACCTTTTAAGATATGGAAAAGCTATTTAACTCTAAAGAGCAAAGAGGAGTATGCATTCTAATAAGGCAATGAAAAAAGGGAGCTGTGGAGATCTTTAGTAATCTCATGCAAAATGGCTGTTAAATGACCAGGCAGATGTCAAATTATTGTGTTTATTGCCTAATTTCATGCATAAAATTGAGCAGTGTTTTTTTCCTTAACGAGAAAAGGTATTTCTGTCCTGATACTATCATACCATATAGCCTGTCGTTCTGTTACTTCCCCAGTTCTAAATGGTGTTCATTTCATGCTTATTTCTACCTCTGTCTGCCATTTCAAGTAGTTTTTGTGTTTAATTTCCAATTCATTTCTTCCGAGTTGCATTCTTTATGCCCCTGTTAAGATGTTTGCATTCATTACTGCTTCTCTGACGTAAGATCATAACACTTACTAATACCTTCACTTTGTTAGCAAAGGCACACTAACAGACTAGAATGTATTAAATATAGGGCCTGATCTGGAAGGGTGGTATAATGCCTTTGATTCAGAAGAGGGTTCGCCCTGGAACCTGCCGTATCTAATCACCGGCGGATTTTACAGATTCCAATAAACACAGACTCACTTACAAATTTAACAGAAATATATTGTAAAACACAATAGGTGAAACACGACAGTCAATAAAAATGAATCAATACTGAACAACTCCAGCCCTTCTCCCTCCGATATAACAGGTGATAGCAAAGATAAAACCATAGGTTAACGGTGGAATACTGTACTCAGTCAGAAGTCCGATGGCACAGGAACAGGTGCTCAGGACCTTCTACCCTGTGGCTATGGACAACCATAGGGGAGGAACTCTGAGGAGTCCTTAGGCATGTAAACCTCAGTGATGTTAGAGCAGGTGAGTTGGTAAGGTAAACAAACAGTCTGTCTTTGCTTGATCCTTACCTTCGCGATGGGAAACAAAGCTGCTCGGTAATCACGAAGCTGTTCCGGTACTGCAGATGGCCTTCACCACAATAAGCAGATCTCGCTTCATGCGGTTGATGTCCAATGATATGGGACGCAGATAGCTATGGACTCACTGTGCTGGGCAGTTGCCACAACAGTGGATCCAAGCACCGTGATGGTGGCAGTGGGATGAAAGTCTGTTTGTAACTTGAGATGGTCCCGGCCTTTGCCAAAGCTCCCAGGTAGCAAACGACTCTCCTCCGTGGTGTGATGAAGAACTACCAACCCGATCCTTTCAGAAATCAGTGTATTTATGAGTTCAAAGGCGGGAAAACAACTAGAGTCCTGTGTGTAGAAAAGTAGAATGATGTGTGCAAAGTCTACGTGCCTTATGCAGATTTCCGTGGCATGTGCACATAATTGGTGCCATGCTCATAACCACGGTGCTGTGTGCAAAGGTGTTTTGGCCACAAAGTCTCTGTCACTCATGACGGGTTCCATTTTGAATTCCCTTTTAAAACCCTGACTCCATTTTGATGTTACCAACTACCGTATTTTAGTGAATATAACCCGTGGGTTATATTCGTTTTTACAAACCCCATACCCCCCTGCGGGGTATACTCGGGTGCAGGGTACACAAGATTTTATTTACTCACCTGGTGATGAGTGCTCCCCCACTGCACAGCCGCCAGCGTCCGGGTGGGGAAGCGCTCATCTCCCAGTTCCTGTGCAGGAGCGCTCCTCCTGCCCCCTCTTGCTGCTGCGCAGGAACTGGGAGATAAGTGCTCCCCTGCCTGGAAGCTAGAGGCTGCACAGCCACAGGAAGGGGCGGGAGGAGCGCTCATCTCCCGGTTCCTGTGCAGCCGCAGGAAGAGGCAGGGGAGCACTCTTGTGCAGGAACCGGGAGATGAGCGCTTCCCCGCCCGGAGGCTGGAGGCTGGCGTCTGCGGAGCCGCAGGAAGGGGCGGGGGAGCACTCTCATTCCCCTGCCCGGAGGTTGTGCTGCTGTGCGGGAACCAGGCGGGGTGAGTGCTCCCCCATCCGGAGGGTGGCTAATTCCCCCCGACCCCGACCCATAGAAGCCCCCCACTTTGAAAAAAAGTCTTGTATTCCCTGCGGGTTATACTCGTGCATGGGCTATACAAGATTTTTTTTACTCAAACTGCAAAAACCGTGGGGTATATTTGGGTGCGGGGGATATATGGGTGTGGGGTATATTCGCTAAAATATGGTATGCCTTAACAACCTCAGCCTATGATTTCACTCAGGAAACTTCCTTTGCTTAGACTAAAGTCTGCTGCTGTTCAGTATACTGTGTCCTCTACTTAAAACTCATTGGAAGAAAATGATTTCTTGATTTCTCCTATTAATGAAATCCAGGCTTGTCCTGGTGATAAAGGAGAGAATAACCTCATTGAATCTAAAGTAAAAGAGTGGATATTCCATTGACAAACTCTTCAGTGACATGTATTTTTTTCCCATTTGTAAATGGTTTCCAGGAGGAAGAGGGAAATACATAATATTTGCTCACCAAAGCTAATGAAGTTTATTCTAAATCAATATGCATCTCTCATCACTAGAAGCTATATTTTCAAACTGTTCCTTTAAGCTGCACATAAAAAAGTGTACTTACAATTGTAACTTCAAATTAAATACAACATAACCCTGAATTTCAAAACTTGTTCTCCTTAAGCACTTGTGTCTCACAGCCTTAAAGAACTTTCTTTTTGGAACCAATAAACACTGTCACATTTTAAAAAGAATATTTACTGTAAAAGCAAAGATTCCTTTGCATTAACACTTAAAATGCTATATTTGAATGACTTGCCTGATATTAATTACACTGAAGCTCATTTACAGTTTTCAAAATAAACATAACTATCTTTGTAGGTAATTTGATGTTACTCTGAGTTTACTAACTAGTTATATTAAGGCTTCAGGTATCCCAAACACTTTCAAAAATCATGTTTCTATTGTAAGAGGTAATGGCAGATTGCTTGTTTTGCTCCTACAGTTGCCTGTTTTTCTTGCTCAAAATTTACACCTAGGTATGAGAAACATAAGCCTAGTGATCAAGGATCTCTTATGTTAGGACATATTCCTATTTTTGTGAAGCTACTTGTCTCAACTGGCTCTCAGAAAGCCAGTGAATCCTGTTTTCCTTGTGGGAAGGCTAGTTTTCTTCCTTGCAGAAAGTTCCTCCACGATAGCAGTGTTATTTTCTTAAATAGTGGTTTAAACTAGAGTATTACCCAATTACCCAAAAGGGCGTGCTAGAAAGCAGCAGGCTCTTAATTAAAAAAACCTCTCTGCTGCAATTAATCAGTCCTCAAAGAACTATGCACGCATGCAGTGTAGACGCTCCTCAAGTTTTTGCGCAATAAGGGCCGTTCTTGTGCAAAAAGCCTGTAGTGTAGATGTAGACTTGTTGTTCAGAGGTACTCCTCTTTCCTCCAAATGAAAAAAGTTGTGCCGGATACAATTGCTAGTATAAACAGTGCACATTCTGCTCATTGGGGATGGAATTATGTTGTCAACAAAAGTGCCAAAAACCAGAGGCTACACTGCTTGACTTTTGGTGACATGGTTGTGTGCTAAAAGCTGAGTAATGTAGACAAAGCCTAATAGGCTGTGTCTACACTGGCCACTTTTTCCAGAAAATCAGCTGCTTTTCCGGAATAACTTGCCAGCTGTCTACACTGGCCCCTTGAATTTCCGGAAGAGCACTGACGATTTACTGTAAAATCATCAGTGCTTTTCCGGAAAAACTATGCTGCTTCCGTTCAGGCAGAAGTCCTTTTCCAGAAAACTGTTCCGGAAAAGGGCCAGTGTAGACAGCACAGATTTCTTTTCTGCAAAAAAGCCCCGATTGCGAAAATGATGATCGGGGCTTTTTCGCGGAGAAGCGCGTCTACATTGACACAGATGCTTTTCTGGAAAAAGTGCTTTTCCAGAAAAGCATCCTGCCAATGTAGACGCGCTTTTTCCGGAAATACTTATAACGGAAAACTGTTCCGTTTTAAGCATTTCCGGAAAATCATGCCAGTGTAGACGTAGCCTAAGTGTTCAACAAACTTTCTGCACAAAAGTAGCCATGTAGTTCTGTTTGCATACATCCTCCCATTGTTTTATGAGGAACAGTGCCACATTTCGGTACTACCAGTTACTACAGTTAGTCACTCAAAAAGAAAGGTTTAGCAAAAGGAATCGACCTTCTGTTATCTTTGAAGAAATGTTTAAGAGTACTTCATAAACTGTTTGACCCTTGTGTTTTGAATACTTTGTTTAGATTATATGTGGAATATCTTTTGTTCTTGCAGCTTGAGGATCCTGCCATTAGGTGGCAGATGGCCCTTTACAAAGATTTACCAAACAGGAATGAAGATACTTCAGATCCCGAGAAGACTGTGGAAAGAGTTCTGCATATAGCTAACGTACTTTTCCATCTGGAACAGGTTAGATTTTTTTCAGTCTTATAACATCCTACTTTAAAAAGCAGATGATGGGAAGTGTTTGCAACCACAGGTAATGTTTCACACTCAGAACTGTGATTTAAAAAAATTCTGATCATAGACCCTGGAAGATCGCAAACATTTTATAGTATGGACCATATTTTGATAGAGTAGCCTCTGAACATCTCTATCATTTGTGATCATATAAAATCCTTGCAGCAACTCCAGCAATTGTTTGACAAGAAAAGTATGATTAGGAAAATATATTTTAACTTTCTGTTCATGCCTGTTAGCTCGCTGGCCTAATGGTGCCAAATATCTGTTCACCACTAAAAAATGTTCCACAGAGTTCCGATGGTCAATGGACCATGATGGGAGGAACATTGTGTTAAATTACAAACAATTAAAGTTTCCCACACTTAGAACATTTTTCATTTTGTCCCCCCTACTATTTCCTGGACCTGGTAAATTTGCTACATACAAGAATACTTAATTGCAAACTACCCAAACCTCTGGTGACAGGCTGTATATTTTAACATGATATTCAGATTAATATATTTCTTGTCATTTTGTAATCTTAAAGAATAGTTGTTATCAACTGGTTTTTAAAAATAGCTTTACTAGAGATACCCTGTTTATAAAGTATCTGTTATAACTTTAAAATCCAGGTAAGGACTGCTGATTAAAATGAATCTGGGTAAATATACATACATTTGAAAACAATTACATTTCCTGTAAAGTACATAAAACACTTGTTTATCCAGACTGCTTGGCAACACAAGCTATATTCTGATAATGAATAGATCAACAAACTGACTACAGACAGGTATCAGATCCACAGTTGATGGTATGGAAATGGATTCAGCACGGGACCGGAAAATCATGGCCACCTGCAATAGCATGGGTCCAGTGAACCATGGCAGCCTGCGGTAGCCTGGGGCTGGAGAACCCCAGATACCCATGGCAGCCCAGGGGTGGGGGTAGGGCATGGCAAAAGGGCACACAGCCCGGTTGGGGAGGAGATAGAGGGAGCCAGAGGCAGGGGACTGGTTGGCTTGAGCTGGTGATAGGGGACACCTCCCCTGGTTTGGCAAATTCTCTTGTTTGGAACCGGTCAGGTCCCCATGGTGCCAGACCAGGGAGGTCCCACCTGTGGTTGAATTGCAGAAGTTTGGGACTGGTTAAAGGGGAGTCTACAATGGGTCATTGTAACATGGATGGGGAGGACACCCTACCAAGTGTGGGGTGAGGGTGCCCCCCTTACTCCAAGCACTCACATAAACTCTCCACTTTTGCTCCCCGATTTGTGCTGTAACTACACCCGCCAAAGTCTTTAGTCTCCAGGGCAAGGTGGCCCAATGGTCAGAGTCTGTAATTTGCCACAATTCATGGGACAGTTTGGCTCAATGGCTATGATCAACTGACTTGCCCCTACTCGCAGGGCAGTGCATTTCAGTAGTCTGAGTTAAAACTAGTCCCTCCTTGTGGGGCAGGGCAACCCAATGGCAACAGTCTATAACTTGTCCCTATTTGAAGAGCAGTGAAGTTCATTAGTCCCAGTCAGTAACTCGACCCTCCTCATGGGGGAGCGTGTTCACCTCTCAAGGGATGGCTGATAGGGGAAGGTTTACATCCAGCAGCAGGTGGGTTCCAGGCCCTCCCACTCCAGTGGCTTTCTCTAGTCACTAAGTCAGCGGGGAAAGCTCCAGCTGAAACACGCTGACTTCCCGGCAGTAGCTCACTCTCCATGTAGCTGTCACCATCCCAGGGCTGCTTCCTGCTACAGTTGTCCCAGCTTTATCATGAATCTCTGTCGTCTTTGCTTTGTCAGGGATCTGACTGATCCTGCTTGCTTCTGGAACCTGTGAGGGCTCTGGGAGCATCTGGCGTCCGGCCAGCATAGTAGAACCTCTGTGTTTGGGTGGTCACTGCAATTTGCCTGGAGCTGGCAATGCCCGTTCTCTCTCTCCAGCCACCAGCCGAAGCTGAGCTGCTTCCTTTTATAGCTGTGAAGCTTGAACATGCCCAGTAAGGCAAAGGGAGTGTGGCTTTCTCAGCTCTCAGGGCTGGGTTAGCCTTCTCCTGCTTAGTGCAGGGAGAGCACGACCCATCACAGTCAAACTACAAGATGAACTACCAGGCTGGAGGGAGGTTACTAGTGGAGTTCCAACTTTTTACCCTACACATGAAAATATACCAATTGAAACTGAGCTGGCAAATTCCAACACTAGGTAGCTGTACAATTCTGTGATTTGAGATAATAACTTCAAATTTTAAGATATGGAGGAATAAAAGTTGTTTGAGGCCTCAATACTAATTAATAATATTAAATAATTATTGTTGGTGTTGAAAATGTACATTACACATAGTTTTTGGTCAGCAAAACAAGCCTCCTTTTGAGCTGTATGCTTCCAGTTTGTAATATGGAAGAATATACACTTAGGCTGTGTCCAGACTGAGGGGTTTTTTCGGGAAAAGTAGCCTTTTTCCGAAAAAACTTCCCCTGCGTCCAGACTCAAGCCACATTCTTTCGAAATTAAATCGAAAGAACGCGGCTTTTCTTTCGATGGCGGTAAACCTCATTTCACGAGGAAGAATGCCTTCTTTCGAAAGTTCCTCTTTCGAAAGAAGGCGTTCTTCAATGTAAATAGGGCTTCTTCAAAAGAGAGCATCCAGACTCACTGGATGCTTTCTTTCGAAAAAGCAAGCCGCTTTTTCGAAAGTTCAACGTGCAGTCTAGACGCTCTCTTTCGAAAGAGGCTCTTTCGAAAGAGGCTCTTTCGAAAGAGCCTCTTTCGAAAGAGGCTTGCAGTCTAGACATAGCCTTAGTCAGCAATAAGTTTGAATAGTGAATGAGTTGAAACATTTATTCTTTGAATTATTTTTTATTATTTACATTACTTTAGTCAGTGCCAAAGGAACCAAAAAGATATTGGGGACCCATTGTAGATTACAAAACTAGAAGGGTCCATTGTGACTATTTAGTCTGACCACCTGTATAATCCAGGCTATAGAATTTTCCGAAAATAATTCCTAGAGCATATTACTTTTAGAAAAAACATCCAATCTTGGTTTAGAAACTGTGATTGGTTTAGAAACTGTGTTCCTAGATAAATTGTTCCAGTAGTTAATAGCTCTCACCATTAAACTTTTATGCCTTACTTCCAGTCTGAATTTCCCCTGCTTCAATTTCCGGCCATTGGATCTTGTTATATCTGTGGTGGTATATTTGTGAAATATTAGAATGTAGAGAGGCTCACTCAAAAGGAACAGTGTTATGAATACTGGAATTTTGAAATATGCCCTGGAAGCAGAGAGGTTTAGAACAAAGAGCAATTGAATACAACAGTTCAACATGGATTCTCTTAAGGTTTTTAATAAAAGTTTTATTCCTTGCTTCTTTATTCACGGGATTGTTATTTAGTGAATCCAAGGATCTTTCTCCACTAGACTGAAGAGCCCATTTTTAAATATTTGTTTCCCGTGTAGTTATTTATTGACCGTAATGACTATACAGCATGTTTTCCCTGGCAATATTTATTATTACCCTCCTCAAAAAAATGAGCTTGCTTGTTAAGGTATTTGGGACCAGTGCAATTCCTCAGTAGATGCTACTTATTGATGAGGTAGTTTAGTAGCTTTAAAATTAGAATTAGGAGAGTATTCTGTAGCTTTATTCTGAAAAATTGGACCCAAAGGTGGGAATCTTTTATTGTAACTTACCTCCTGAGATCATAGAGACAGCTATTAGACTAGTGGTAAGTAATGTTCATTATTACAGTATATTTCAAGATGATGAGTTGTGGTAACTTAACATGTGACTTCTCATGACAGTTTTGCAATGTTCATCATTTCACATTTAACCACAGTAACTTTTCCTCTTTATTTCAATAATAATTTAAACATTTTGCAGCAAATGTAATCACTTCTTGTTTTTAGCTGAGTTCATTGCGCCTCTAGAAATTGACTCATGAGCAAAGTCACCATTGGGATCTGCCTACCTTAGAAGCAAACCAGCATTTGGATTATCCTGTTTTCTAGTATTTTTGCTTTATATTATAAGATCATGTGACCCCTTTTATTAACATTTTAATAGATAATAAACTATAGCCTAAGTTCTCTGGTGAGGTCAAACTGTGCATGGTATAGGACTGAAGCGTGAGGAAAAGGTATCTTTCCACCAGTTTTATGTCCACACAATCTTGAGGTAGACTAGGTGTTCACAGAAGTTTCATTGTTTCTGGCTGAGGCAATAGGAGTAACTGAAAATTCACTGGATTATATTCTATTTTTCACCTAATTTACCTTGCTCATCTTAAAGTACATATTAATAGTCAGATTGCCTGGTCCATTGAATTTACTTTGCACAGCTCAGTCATTGACTAGAACTAGCCTAAAATGGCTAGCCATGAATTCAGTCTGTTCAGGAGCTCAGTTTCATGATGCACATTAGTTAGATTTCGTACCTGTATCCATTTATTGACTGTTCCTGCAAACACTGTGCTAAATTGATGAACATTTTCGTCCCAATTCAACAAGTTAATCAGGATTATCTACACTATTAATTTGTACCCATCTCAGGTGTGAACTTGCCCAGCATTAACTTCCTGTGGACTAACTGTCCTCATGAACCATGCTGATGCCCTTAAACAATCTGTTAGTACAATTTGATCTAATCCTATTTGAAACAAGATCAAAGCACACTAACAGATGGCTGCACATGGAAAGTCTTTGTGAAGTTAGTACAGGGTAGATTTATACAGCAACTTGTTACATACTGAATATTTGTATGCCCTTCAGCACATCCTTAGCTTTAAGTAAGTCAGTAGTCCCATGGATGTCAAGAGACTAAAGAACATTGTTCAAATGTGGCGAGGAGTCCTGTGGCACCTTATAGACCCGTGGTCCCCAACACGGTGCCCGCGGGCGCCATGGCGCCTGCGGGGGCATTTGTCTGCGCCCGCCAAGTGCTCAGAGCTGGCCTGGCCCCGGGAACATGGCGCATGCACGGTGCCGGAGCCGGCCCCGGGCGCGTGGTGCACGGTGAGCACCGGCCCCGGGGGCGCCGCGGATTGACCCCCGCGGCGCATGGGGGAGAGAGCGCCAGCGCCGGCCCCGGGCGCGCGGCGCTTGGGGAGGGGAGAGAGCGCCAGCGCCAGCCCCGGGCACGCGGTGCTTGGGAGAGAGCGCCAGCGCCGGTCCCGGGCGCGCGGCACTTGGGGGAGGGAGGGGAGAGAGCGCCAGCGCCGGCCCCGGGAATGCGGCTATGAGGGGGCCACGCTCGGGGGGGCCCCGCCCCCCGGGCGCCCGGTGGGCGAATGGCCACGCCCCCTGGCGCCCGGCAACCCCAAATGGTTGGGGACCACTGTTATAGACTAACCGAAGTGTTGGAGCATAAGCTTTCATGGGCAAAGAACCACTTCGTCAGATGCATGGAAATTTCCAGAGGCAGGTATAAATTGTTCAAATGGGGTTCTCTGTTATTAATACATACAATAAAAAAACTGTAAAATCTGAATCCACATCCTATTTTGGAAACACGGAGATCATCATTGGAGTCTCTTTTTCCTTCCCACCATAAACTTCCTTTACTATTCAGCTTTAAAGGAAATCTGTTTTCTCCTTAAATTGAGCAGTCTGCATACACCTAAGCTCTTATTTTCTAATGTATTTCTCTTTAAATTCATATGTTTCATTGTATGTCCATGTATATTTTTTTCTCTTCATGTATTTCATAAACATTTGCTTCCCTCATTAAAATAGGTAGTTCCATTCCTTTAATCTTAAGTGAACAATATTATCCGTCATGGGAACAATCAGTTTCATTAATTTTTATGATACTTTGTTATAACGCAACAAATCCCAGTGCTTTCCAGGTGGCATTATACTGAAAGCTTTGGCAATTGCATCTGCAGGGAGGTGCCATTAGGTTTTTGTCTTTCGTGCATGTCTAATTTTTTTCTATTTTTATTACTTCCAGAGATCTTCTAAAATGCACCAGCGATTTTTCTGTTTGGGAAGTATAGAAAGTTTTATAGCACTTTGTAAATATATTATTAATGAGCTTTACTTTGGGATGTGCTTGGCTGGCTATTAATAGCTCTGATGGCTTCATTTTGTTTTGTGATTCTCAGTGTGAATGCTATACAGTGATTTCTTTCATACCCTTTCTTATAACAATTTTGGTTCACTTTTGTTCCTTCTTTTGAAGGGGGCTTTGGCATTTCATCTGTCTTTCACTGAGATTAATTCTTTTCCACTGTGTTGTGGATACCCTGCAATTTCTTTGCCTGTTTAATTAAGTGATTCTATTCACAGCTCCTGGGTGTGTTGTTTGTGGGGTTTTATTTAATTTGAACAGTTCACTAAACTAATAAAATACTCTTTGATAACTACTTTCCCTACATTCAATTTTGTGTCCTTAACCGTTCTCATTGTCATGGATTTCAAAGTGCGATAGTTTCTTTTATTACCAGTGAGAACATCAAGTCTTTAACTGTGGTGATATTTAATTGCCATTGTCCTTTTTGATGATGTGGGGAGGAGAGAATGTATCTACACTAGAGCACAATAAAACTGCATGGTTACTCCGATGTCTGAATTGGTAGTCCATAGAAAACAATTAATTCTTGAGTAAGAATTATGTAGTTTTGACCAGAATAAAATAATTGTTTTAGGAATAAATTTTAACTGATATACTACAAAGAAAGGTCTGTTCATTTTCAACATTTATGGGCACAACCAAGGTGTTTGAGATCACCTTATGTTCATCTTGGCTATTTGCGTTTTTGGAAAGGGCTGCAGGGTTATGGAGATAGATAAGTTCTATCTGATCTAGACAGTGCTTGGTCCTGCCATGAAGGCAGGGGACTAGACTCGATGACACTTGAGGTCCCTTCGAGTTCTATGATTCTATGATAAGTTTTTCACTTCTCCGCGTGGTCATCCAGAGCACGTATAGTTAGTAGTATGAAAATAACTTTAATTAAAAAGGGTGTATTGCTTTTTCGCAGTATAAAAAGAGACATTTTAAACAAAAAAAGAAATAATTTGTTTTTCATTGAATTCCAGCACTACGTGAGTGATGTCCTCAGTGACATATTAATCTCTAGTTCCAGTGGGCCAGGAGTAGAGCAAGAGTAAATTACGAAAATGACACAGAGTCCAAAAGGGACACTGAATCATGTGGTTCACATAAGATTTGTCTGTTCACTTGAATAGCATGTAGAAATTATTTTTGCTAGTTACTTTCTGTTATTTGTTCTCTGGCTTGTGCCAAGGTTAGTTTTTTTTTTTATTAAAGTGAGTCAAGGAAAAGACACATTGTTTATTTTTCATTGTGTAATTTGTATACTAGGTTGAGCATCCTCAGAGGTCCAAAAAGGCAGTGTGGCACAAATTGCTATCCAAACAGAGAAAAAGAGCAGTCGTGGCTTGCTTTAGAATGGCTCCATTATATAATCTGCCAAGGTAAGAATGGTGTGGCAAGCATCCCAAGAAGGAAATACTCCTACCAATGTAGTTTTCTGTTTTTATCTCTGAAACAAAAATGCGCAATGATTTAGTACATTTTTGTAATATGTCTTTTGAGAAGAGCTGCTAAAAGTACTAAGTGAAAAAAGCTGACCATGGTATTTTCCCTTCTCTGCATAAATTTTCTTTCCTGCATTTACATGCACACACAGTAATCTGGCTCATGGCCCAAACACCGAATTATGCATCCCAGAGATCTGTACAGCATCATGAGGGGAAATAAATCGCATCTTAGGCAATGAATCATCTTTAGGTCCACAGTAATTACAGGGCGTACACTCTCGACAGGAAGAGATCTGGGGTTATTCAAATAGTAATGTGTCCTAGTCTTGCCATATTTCCACTCGGGAAGATGTCTGCATGTCTTCCCTCTGCATTCAGTCACTGTTCTCCCTTTTGGAACCAGAAGTACAGAATCTATGACCTGAGAAGTCTCAGTGGCTGTGAGAGAGGGGGCTGGATTTGCCTCTAGTTGACTTGCTGTTTGGCTCAGTCCTTGATTTAAAGTATTTCTAGATTCTGTGTTTTCATTGTACAGCATACTACCCTCTCCAAGATATCATTTGGCCTCTTGCTAAGAAAGATGAAGCAAACTAATGTAACCCCCACATCATCATTGAAAAGACTGTATTTTTCTCTTACTATTTTTAATTGCTTCAAAATGTACTTGAATGATTCTGATATGAGTTTGTGTAGATGTTTTCAATGCCGGACACTTTGAATAGTGGTCACGAGTGAAAATGGTAGGGAAGAGGTAATTAAACAAATGTGTGTTTTTGACAGATCATACCAGGAAATATTGCTCCCCTATGCAATTGGTTGTAATAGCTGTAAAATTTTCTGAATAAAATGAATTTATATTGTGTAGCCTTTCTTTTTATAGATGAATAGTTTTATTTTTAAATATTCTTTTTTTAGGCATCGAGCTGTCAATCTCTTTCTTCAAGGTTATGAAAAGTCTTGGATTGAAACAGAAGAGCATTACTTTGAAGATAAACTGATAGAAGATTTAGCAGTATGTTCTGGATGCTGGGATAATGGGATTGTAGAGTGTATTTATTGATAATCATATTTCATGGACAGACAGGAATTTAAGGAAAAAGAACAAAATATAAACCAGGATATTAGTATTGGTCCCAACCAAACCTTTGCTGGTGTGGAGAAAATGCACTAGGGAGGTAGTGAGTGAGTCCTACAGAAAAGGTCATGGTTCCTGCTCCAAACCTGTCAGATGCTGGGAGCCATGGGCTAAATAGGCTCTGTGTCCCCACTTCTGGGCCTCTTCCCACTCTGTAAGGTCTGGGTGAAAACCCACAGTCCTGTGTAGATGGCTTGGCCTCTCCTTTCACCTTGAGGACCCAATCCAGTGCACACATAAGTCAGGTGGAAGTATTAAGATTTTGTAAATGGTCCTCTTCATACAAAAAGGTAGGAGAGGAAAGCTGAGCAATTACCATTAAGAAACAAAATGTTTAATTTGATTTTTAAAATTTATGCTGAGATCAGATGTGAACTGTTTTGAAACAAACAAAGATTGAGACAAAAGAGGGAATACGATCAGTAAATTGACAAAATGTCAATGAGATTTCTACTAGTAGTAGGGAGGAGAATTGTTTCCTGCCTAAGTAGTAAAAAAAATAGTTTTTTCTTGAAGTCATTTTTCTCTCGTTCTCTTTTTGTACTAAGCACGCTAAATTACATTGTAAGTGTAAACTACAATTTTCCTGATTAGATTATAATTTGAATTTATTGGACTGTGATTATACCAACAAGAAAATATTTAACAATGCTCTTCCTTGTCTCCAATAATTCTTTACAACATGCTATTTAAAAACTTTCAATTCAAAATCTATCTTTCAGCAACTTTATCACAGCAAATTACATTTCTCCATTTTTTGTAATATAGTCAAAAGATAACATTCCTTATTCCCTGGATTCTAAAAATCCCACCTGTGAGCCAACGTTTTGCTGTTCAAATGTGATTATTCCAGTCTGACAGAGTTACCACAGCTATTGGACTCAAAAAGAACTCCAAACTTGATACATTGGTACAAAAACCAACGTTCCTATGTTTAATAAAATAACACATTATATATGCACCTGAATTCATACTTGATTTAATATGACTTCTGGCAATAAACTATGTTGGAAAACCTTTTCTAAGTGCAGTCATTTAACAGGAATGATACGGAATCAATTAATTTGAGTGTAAGTTAACTTACGTTGTGTGACACTTCAATATTTAGAAACACTGTATTTAAATATGTCTCCAATTAATTTTGTCATAGATTAATACAATCTAGGTTGGAAGAGACAATTGCAATAATCTAGTCTGACCTCTTGTATAACAGAGGTCATAGAATTTTCCACAAATAATTGCTAGAACATTTTCTTTACTTACTTTTAAGGGTTTTTTCAGGTAGTGAGTTTTACATTTAAATAAATATAAATAAAAATGAATTAATACATTGAAAAATAAGAGTGCTCACATGCCATAATTACCAGAAAATTCACTTATTTTCATTGCCATACTACAATGTAGTAATGCAATGAATTCCTCTTAACACAGACATTGACAAACTTAATTCTCTTAAGTGATCTCAAGTGGTGCTTAAGCCTTTTGTTGAAATTCTGCATAAGTGAATATCTGCTTTAATTTGTAAGTATGGGAAAGACCCCATTTTATTTGAAAAATTAAAAATAAACAACTGATTCCTTGTGAGTTACTTTGAAATAGTTTATAATTACATTTACATTTCTTATATATTCTGTGTGTTCTGTGTGTACACTTTGAGACTGAAGACATTTTAAAACTTGACCAGTGTTTGTTTTAAAAATAAGAACAGTTACTGCTCCTTATTCCTCAGGTTAATTTGTGCTTCAGTCAGAAGGAGAGGAATACAAATTCATCTAAGGAATAAGGATTTGGAACCATTAGGAAACAGATAGAGAAGAGAGAATATCACAATCGTATGATATGATATGACATGTATAAAATTCCATGCCTTGAATACTGTGTGCCATTCTGATTGTCCCAACTGAGAAAAGATATCAGAATTGGAAAAGGCATAGAATTGTCCATAGAGAAGGACAATTACAAATGTTTAAGGATATGATACTGCTTCTGAAAAAGGAGAGAGTAAACAGATTGGGACTTTTCAACTTGGAAAAGAGACACAACCGGGGAGAGGGGATGACAGAAATTTGCCAAATCATGGCTGGTGACTAAAGAAAGTGACTAAGAAAGTGTTATGTACTCCTTCACATAAGACCAGAACCAGGCATACCCAAATGAAATTTAAAATAAGCAAAAAGAAGCACTTTTTCACACAGTGTATAGTAAATTTGTGGAACTCATTATTAGGGGATGTAGTGAAAGTCAAAAGTATAATGGGATTCAAAATTTATATAAATTCTTATAAATCTCAGAAGTTTAATTATTAGCAGATACCTTCAATAACGAAGACCAAATTAAGGGAATTGTGCAAATGTTCATATAGAATCAAAGATGTTTTAATTGAATTTGCTGTATTTTGCCCCCATATGCTACTTAGCTCTCTTTGTCTTCAATGGGAGTTGCACATTTATATCTCAGAGTATAATGCAGTGTATTTTCCATGAGGGTTTCTTTTAAAGTATGGATTCCCAAAACTCTTTCATAATGTACAACACTTATTAACAGAGAGCCAACCTTCTGAACAGCTGCTTTCCTTGTCATCATGTGGCCGACCTCCTCCTAGTGTGATCAAATAACATGCCTGTGGCAACAATTGTTGGCATGGAATATTAATCTCAGCAAATGCATTGGATGTATTTTTATCTGTATTTTAGTGTGTTTGAGTAGTTGGAAACAAGGAGAAGCCAGCACATTGTGCTTAGGATGTTCTTCTTGAACCATCACCAAGTGTTCTTTGGAACACTGTTGGTCAACATAGAACAGCTTTTGGAGATCCCAGGCGCAGACTGAAACCATCTGAAGTACTAAGGCCAGGTTAAATATAATGCTTTGACGATGCTGTCAAATTCACATCTTCAGAGGCTGCGCTGTTCACTGCCTCTTTAGTAGTAATTGTAAAAAGACAAGTCAGTCCCAGCTAGAAGAGACTGGAGAAAAAATGACTCACCAGGCAACGATCCTCATTTCTAAGCTTGGAAAAAGCTTGGGCCTATTCAGAGCTCTAAAGTGAGAAGAAGAAAAAAATCTACATTAGCGATAAAAATGTGGAGTATTCAAAGGATCCACCTTTGCCAACTTTAATGCTGTTATTGGTAGACGTGAAATCCCCCTTTTTAAAATGATGGGGATGGCTGCAAGCTTGGGTTATAGTCCCTTCTCCTTACACAATTCATCAGTTTCTCCAGAGAGCAAGAAGCAGCATGGTTGGCAAGTCACCATAATCATCATAAAGTAGTAGGAACTGGGTAGCATTCTTCACTGTGCTGAGACAGGCTGTTACAGTGAGGAAGGAGCAGAGAGTGAGTGCCTTTTCGGCCTTAAGCCTGTACTGTGCTCATACCATCCCTTCCCCCAACTTAATCTTCAGCACAACAGTGATAGGATTTGTGGTGGTACTCCTGGAAAATGGGGTAGATTTTATGAGGAATGGGGCAATCCAGGGTTGTGCACATTCATCATCCTAAATCTGTAAACTTTCATGGTTTGAGTGTGATCGGGATTCTAGCTTACTTGTTCCCAAAAGGTACTGTGTAGAGTTGGCCTTGGAATTTCCAGCCATCTACGACGGGTTCAGTACCTACCATTCATACGTTCAGAGAGCCCAAGTGATATTTATTATGATAATATATCTACTAAGGCTTTTTCAGTCTAAGAAATTTCACAACAGATAAATTAGAATGCATATGACTTTTTTCTATTCCCATTTTCTTTCCCCACAGAAACCTGGAGAGGAGCCACCAGAGGAGGATGAAGGCATTAAAAGAGTTGATCCACTACACCAGCTTATCCTGCTTTTCAGTCGAACAGCCTTAACGGAAAAATGGTACGGCTGGCATAGGAGCTGTAAACATTTCTGCAAAATTTCTAGCTGCTTCCATTTCCAATTGCATCTGTTTGCCCTGCAGTGTCACATATGCAAACAGTGTAGCTAAGCAAACGCTAACAGATTTGCACGTGTTTGCACATGTGGGGCCTGATTCTTAATGACATTGCCATGGTGGCAAAGAGAGGCCTTAGCATAATTGAGAAGCAAGCACATGGAATTTTCTGCAAACAAATGAATGTCTCCAAACTTTTATGTCACGTTTATGGTTGCTGTTGAAAATCCATCTTGGGGTGTACTCAGTCATGTCTGTAGTCCACATTGAAAGTTACGCCCACAGCTTACCAGTTAAGTTATCTGAAAATGCTAGATTTACCATGCAGATAGCAGTAACTCCTAACAATCTGATAACTAAAAAAGGTTATAAAAAAACCTAATATCAGTTTGTTCAGTACTATATGTGCAGTCAATTTCACTGTTCAACTTGTATTAGTTTATTAGTTTCTTCCCTTCCGGAAAAGACCTTTGTAGGGGAATAGAAATACCCTTATAAGTGTGAAAGGGACTTAAAACCAAAAATTCAGGACATGCTATTTAAAATATGTGCTGGTATAAAGTAGAATTATAAAATTGTTCAATTTTTCCTGTTGTCCCCTGAATATTTGAGGGTTTCAATTGTTTATGGAGTTGCTGTATTACGTTAATGATCACAGTGTATGTCTGCTTTTTTACTACCCATCTATTCCCTAGCAAACTGGAAGAAGATTTCCTGTATATGGCATATGCTGACATTATGGCAAAGGTAACTTCCCCCCATCTTTTCAATTAACTTATTAATGACATTAATGACTGAATGTAAGGGAGATTGAGAGAATTTTAGTGTATATCAGGCTGGAGACAAATGATTTTTAAGCAAACTTTATTTGTGAATGTTTTGTTTTTACATGGTCTCAGAGCTGTCATGATGAAGAGGATGATGATGGTGAAGAAGAAGTGAAGAGTTTTGAAGTAAGTTTGAAGTCCTCTTTTTGTTTCTTGTTTCACATTAGACATTATTTCATAGCATCTAACTAACGTTTATTTTCCTTGCTTCATGGCTTCCTGCAGCTTTTTATGTAAATGAATGGCAAGTCAGAAGCTTGAGAAATAAGTGTCATCAGATTAATAGTAGTAAAACAGAAAGAGAAAAGATAATGTTACATAATTATACATACACATGCACACTTTACATTCTATGTATAAAACTGAGTGAACCTTATGAGTTAGTTTGAACAAACTTGTAACAACTCTGTTACTGTCTTGAACCACAAATCATTCTGAAAATCTGATGAGAACAATCTGACAAGATTGCCAATTGTGACTGAGTTTGAATGGGTAAGAGATATTGGAAAAGTAGTATTTATTGTGCTAATAGTATTGTGTACCTGGTAACAGTAATTCATAAATTATTTGCATTTCCATTTATGAAGTATTGACTATTAAGAAAATGTCAATAATTATCCACAGTTAGCACAAATTATTTCCAATATTTTTGATAGGAAAGTAACTCAGACACTACATTATGTTTACTGTAGATTAATATTCAGACACTACACTATATTTACTGTAGATTAATGTTACCTTTTCATAGTAATCACTACATGAGAGTACACATGGTCTTATGACTATGCAAAACAAGAGATTTGCATATGTTTGATCAATCAGTTATCTGAAAATATTTCTGGATACTTTTTCTTATTGCTATTTCACTTCTTGTCCTCACCCTTCCTAAAGGTCACAGGATCTCAACGCAGCAAGGTAAAAAAAAAATGTGTGTATTTGTCTGGGTCTAATTTCATGACTTTTAGCTTTGTTAGATCCCACATCTTGGATAAGTTCATATAAAGGGTCTTTAAAATATTTCTAACTATTTTCAGATTTCGCATAATGGATCTTCACAGTGCTCTTCATCTGTACAAAAATATATTCTTCTTTAAACTCCAAGGATTAATAACATGAAACTTTTTGACATTATTAAATACAAAAACATTTTCCCTTGTACGGAAAATGGAATAACCTTTGCTTTTTAAGGTAATATGAAACAAATAAAAAAATCTTGCCTATGATACTTTTAAAAAATTGATTGCTGTACATAATTTCCAATTGTCACTATTTAATTTTTATAGTTGCAACAGTTCTTCTTCAGATTGGAAGTGAAGACAGTCATACTTTTGCTTTCTTTTAACAAACCACCTTTGAGTGGTACTATATTAATAATCCAAGAACATTCTGGTGATTCATCCAACAAAGTTATAGTTTCAGTGTTCTTCATGGCATAATATCAAGTGTCTTACTGTTTTTGAAATTTAAATTCGTCGGGCTATTTTGGCAGTCCTTCTGAACTCCTCTACTAATTGAAAGACCTAAATATAGAATTGTAGATTAAGTGACTGTTGGTCATTTAATCTAAAATATTTGTAACATGTTCAATGAAAATGGCCATCATTATCTTCAGTCTTCATTATGAAATGCCAGGTAGCAACTCCTTTGTTAGGATTGCAAACTAAAATGGTCTTAAAATTGGGGGATTTATGGCTTTTTGAGAAAAACAGGAGGTAGACAGGTGGTGCGAAACTTTACACAGAGTTAGTTTTTATACCTATTATATATCCTATAAAAGCTTTGTATGGTTTCCCTTCATACATTTGTAATAGAAGCCTTTGAATTTCACATCCAGATGAAGTTTTTGCTAGACACTCTTACTTAATTTTTTCTCTTTGCTGTTTTTCTCTAAGATCACTAACTGCCCAGTTACAAAGATATGTATATAATCCTGTGAAGTCCTTGGTTCTATTTAATAAAAAGTGTTTCCAATCAAAATGCCTCCCTTGGCTGAATACAAACTGATCTTCACCAAGTATGTTATATACTAGGCTCAAAAGCAGGATGAAAACCACTGTTCCTCTTTGTAAAATAAATCAGTTTAATATGGGATGAGGAGAAAAGGAAAGAAGAGTAACAGATGGCACCATTTGGCTATTAACATATTTATTGATTTTTACAGTGTGCAAATCACCAAGCGGCAGGACATGTATACTGAAACTTATATTGTTTAATACCTGATCATTCGATTAGACCCTCATCTTAGGATCCAGCTCTTTAGAGTTAATCAGTATTGTAGTCTTAGGAGTAGCTTAAGTAAACAGAGTTCTGAAAGTGAAGTCAAGTTCTGTCTTCCCCCAGTCTAGATGAGCCCCAAGTGAGAACCATTTCTTAGAGAAATGTTAACAATTTAAATCAGTATTTCTTATTAGCTTTCACCATTTCTGCGGGACGTGAATCCCATTCTGAAATTGCTCCTCCATCTCTTCCAAAACACAGTGGGCAAAAAGCATCCTTGGATGATGTGAGAGCACATTTTGTCCCCTGCTCCAGAGGTACAGGTGAAAGTGCCTTAAAGGGCATTGGAGAATTTTCTGATAGCTTTTCCTAACACAGTGGCTGCTCTGATTCAATGGCAAGGTACATATTAGTCTCTAGAGGCACAATGGTTGTGTTTTCGATACCTAACACAGAACTGCCTTCCCCTATTTTAAAAAAAAGGGTGAAAAACAAAATTGTGTTTTACCTATTTAATAGCACCAAATTTCCAAAAAATAATCTCTAAAACTTAACCTGCAGAAATCTGGATGTATCTGTTTAAGAGCAAAATGTGCATTTGCATGTTCAAACAGGATGGTTAACTGCTCGGTTACCCTGTTTGTGTGTGCAAATACTGTTTTCTTGCGTTGTTGCAGGCACAATTTCAGAGGACACTTTGATGAACATTTGGTCCTTAGTTGGTAAGTTGAAGATTTTTGAGCAGCCTATTAGAGACCTGCATTACAAAACAACATTTGCTTGGCTCTTTTGAAGAATTTTTAATGTATGGTTTAAAAGAGCAAAATAAACACAAAAATGATTCAAATTGTTTCTGACAGTTAATAGAATTTAGATGATTTCTGGCTCACAGAGCAAGATGCAGAAATCTTGCCTGTTCAAGTCGGTATAATGGTGGGGAACTAAAAACCAAATTTGCCTTCCCATATTGCATGATGAACTTCTATCATGACCCCAGTATGCATATCTGGAGGAAAAATTATGTCTCTTGATTATTTTGATAGCTGAAGGAGACATCCTGAGATTTGCTTGTATGGCATGTTTTAAATGATCTCTCCCAAATTTATTTTATGTAACTAAGGTTCGTTCCATTGAAATGATCCAGACATTTAATTTTATTTCTTGCCAGAAGCTTTGTATATAGAAAATAAAAGCACTTAGACATACCACATGCCCAGATGTCACTTTTATTATACATTCAATTTTATTTTTCTAAAATCTCTCATTTTGGTTCAGTGATTTCTTCATCAAATGTACACACATTCTAGACATAGCTCTGTTTCAGATAGTCTCTACATACTTTATAAAATCAAATCCCCAAAAATTGACTTTATCAACAAAGAAACTAATATTGACATTACACAAATTCTAGCCTAAGAGTTCATCCTGTATATAGCTGTTTCAAGAGTTTCTCCTGATGGACCTCTCTATGCAAGATTCTGGAGTTAACTGGATCTGTGAAAGGAATCAGTGTTTTCTTGAAGAAAATATAGTTGGCAAATATGTAATTTCTTGCAAGAGAGTTGATTTTCTGAGCAAAATTGTGTTCACTGACAGGAATGGTGAAATATCACCCAAGAAAATCTGTATAAATGTAGAGCCCCAAATTTGCTACTAAATATTTATATCTCCCATTACGATCAAAGGGAGAATGCAGTATTTGGCATTCTGAGTATGCATGCTAACATTTTGAAGTGAAAAATTGGTGTTTGTTGCATTCCTTTATGCACAGCTTAAGTGCATAAAGCTGTAAGTTGTTCTAAACAAAGTACCCCATGTTGTACACTGGCATTTTGAAAAAAACAACAACCCAACTTCTGACATTGTGCCTGTATAACAAATACAAGATCAGGAAAAGATATGTTACTTGTCAGAAAAAACCAGTAGTTTTTCTCTGTCATAGATCATTTCCCCCTACTCTAGCCACATTCTTGAATAATGGGGGGAGGGAGAGATTATTGGAAGAAGAGATCCTTTTATCATAGGCTAGGGAGCACAAGTAGAGCTACTCCGAAGGTGGTGTTGGGCCTATTATTGATCTTTGTCTGCTGCACAGGGAACATTAGCTAGTGAATGTGCCAAATTCACTAGTTGTGCGTACGTCATGTCAGAGGCTTTGTCTAGACTATATGGCTCTGTCGACAGAGCCATGTAAACTAGTTTACCCGGCATAGGCAAAGAAGCGGGGATTTAAATAATCCCCGCTTCATTAAAATAAACATGGCCATCATGCTGTGTCGACGATCAGCTGATTCAGCACAGCGTGGCGGTCTAGTGGCAGATCTGTCAGCTGGGGAAGCCTTTGCCGACCGATCCTTTATGCCTCTTGAAACGAGGTTTTAAGGCTTCTTTGCCTATGCCAGGTAAACTAGTTTACATGGCTCTGTCAATGGAGCCATGTAGTCTAGATATACCCAAAGGGTGTGGGACCGGGAATAATCCTCTGAAGCTGGGCTGCATGGGTGGGTCAAACCTTCTGTATGAGTTCTCAAAGCCTATACACTTCCCCTGCTATAGCACAAAGGAACCAAACTGGTTCTGGCTAGGCCTACATAGTCAAAGAGAAGAGGGGAAAATGCCTCTCTGATACAGATATGACTCTATAATCCAGTTTGTTTGCATCAATGTGAGATGGGTAACTTTCTTATCTGTCTCCTGGTTATTTTTAAGAGTATGGGTGGAACCTTTCTAGTCCAGAACCCTCAGGACCTGACTAGTGTTCAACCAGAGAATTTGCCAAACCACAGGGGATCAATAATGTCTAGCTGCATTACCAACACTTCCACTGCTTACTGGGCTCTTAGAAGACATTTGGGGTAAATTAGAGCTAAATAACAGAACAGAACACTGAGAGCCAGGACTGGTGGCTGTAAACAAACTTTATGGGACCATAGGAGACTTGGCCACCCCCATGATAAGTGGACATCCTGCTAACTAAAATCATGCTGGCCCATGAAAGTTGCTGGACTTGAGAGGTTCAACCTGCAGTTATGTGATTGTTACTGAGCATATCCAAATATGCAGAGTGTTTCAGTTCCCCCAGCTGGGAAGGAGAGATTGAGGTAACATTTCAAATTATTGTAGACTCAACTCTGCTAAACAGGTTCTCATCTTGAATTGTAAAAATGTTTGTAAAAATCTTCGGACTGTTTTAATAATAGTTCTGCAAAAAACATAATTTGCAACTAATTGAAAGATAATGAGAAGTCTGTGGCAGATGGGGGTATGACTACACTATACTCCAAAATAGCTTGTTTCAAAATAGTGCGTCTACACTAAAGGGAAGCCTCGAAATTAGTCCGAGGCAGGCTCCCCTAATGTGGGTGTGCTACCTTGATTTAGAGCCCCAAGAAGCACTAGGGAATGGGTTCCCAAACTGGGGGGCGTGTCATCCTGGGGGAGGGCATGAACAAATTCCAGGCTCTTACCCCCATCAATTCTCCTCCCCCCCCCATAAGTTTTGCTGCTACTTTTTTTTGTTGTTTTGTTTTTCGGCCCTGGTCAGTTATTTATTTATTTATTTTTTTTGCTCAACAGGTTTCGCTGTTATTGGGTGTGTGTGTGTGAGGGTTTGTCAAAAATCAAAAAGGGGGCACGATGCCGAAAAGTTTGGGAACCATTGCATGACTAGGGAATAATTACTTTGAATGGCCCTGGGGAGGAGCTATTTCGAAACAGCAGCAGTGGAGCATCCACACTACAGCTACTTTGAAATAGCAGTTTGGGAAGAGGTGTTATTCCTCATGGAATGAGGTTTACAGATGTCAGAATATTTCGAAATGTGTTTTGAAATAACAGAATTACTGTGTAGACACACACATTGTTATTTCGGAACAATAGTAGTTATTCTGAAATAATGCTGTTGTGTAAATGAACCCTTAGAGACTAACAAAAATATACCATTCCTCATTCCTGAGGCATAAACAAAAAAGTTAATTGACATAATGTATAACTTTATAAGTTGTTTAAGGGCATGTATCTTAGTAACCAGAGAAGATGTAGCTTTGCAAGCTAGCTCACAGAGTGCTTTTCTTTTTAGAGCAAGTTTGTAATCAAATCCATGCCTATATATTTGAATAGGAAGGTGTGATTTCATTAAATCAACAGTGCAAATATAACACACCTACAACATTTCAAATAAGTATATGGGGAAAAGAAACATGAAAGAAAACAATATTGATTTAAGTATTTGGGGATGAAGTTGCAAAGTCATCCCAAAGCTAATATCAAAATGAAAGCAATAAAGATGTTAAGGCAAGTCTGTGTGGAGACACTGCAGCCAAATGCAACTAAATTAAGTGTGCTTTACTCTGAATTTCTTTGTTCCTGTAGTTTTAGCTCTATCTTAATGCTCACTGAATGCAGAATAGCATTTTGTTTGATATCGTCTTTGGTCAATTACAAGTATTTAAACACATGCACACATCATATAATTACATATATTCAAAATATAGATATGACATTATGCAATTAAAAAGGGTTTTCAGTTCAAAATCTGTTAATCCAAACAACTGGAATGGGTTATGCAACTCTAACTCTTCCCTCAGAGGTATTCCTTTGCAACCTATCAACCCATGATCACATAGTATTTCTCAAAATCTTACTATATAATATCATATAACATTTTTCCTATCTGTGCATCTATTGGGATAGGACCAACAGAGCCAGTGATATTACTAATACATTGTCTAAGTGCTATTGGTTGATGCTTGTCACACATCATCTTTAAAATTCATTACTTTTTAATAGACAATAATTGACATTGTAGTCTCTTTATTATTTAAAAAGAAGTACTGCAGATCTGTACTGCAGATTTGTTTTTCATAGAATCATAGAATACTAGGACTGGAAGGGACCTTGAGAGGTATTCTAGTCTAGTCCTCTGCCCTCATGGCAGGACCAAATACTGTCTAGACCATCCCTGATAGACATTTATCTAACCTACTCTTAAATATCTCCAGAGATGGGGATTCCACAACTTCCCTGGGCAATTTATTCCAGTGTTTGACTACCCTGACAGTTAGGAACTTTTTCCCAATGTCCAACCTAAACCTCCTCTGGGATGGAAAGATAGGAAGAATTTAAACAGAAAGCAAATCTTGAAGAAGAAATCATTTTTTTTTATAATTGCAGACAATATTTTTGTGATGCTTACTTTCAGGATGAATCTACTATAATTTAATGATACATATGCCTGCCTGTAGGTGCTGCTTAGCTGGTCTCTGAATTTGTTTTTGCCTCCTCATTTTCATTCTTTGTAGTCTGTGCTTTGAAAAATTCCTTTTGTGTTATGATATTCTGTATAATGCCAACAGGATGCCAGCATAGAAAAGATGTTGCAGCTCAGCTAAGTATTATATCAGCAATATGTTTTTTTAAGTAGAAGAAAAGCTAAATCTGGTGGGACCAGATTTCCAACAGCAAGAGATTGCAGTACTTACATTATTTTGTGTCAAGCAAAATGGGAAAAAATCATCTTACATATGCATGCACACAAACACACTGAAGCCTTCATTTTACGCCTTGAGTAATGACTGTGCTACAGTTCATTTACTTTCCTTATGTATATGTCAACATGTGTGATTTAGAATTAGATATAGACTTATTCCAGAGATTATAATGTAAAATGAAGCAAATTTAAAGGTTTAATTTAAAAGATTTTTTTAAGATATCCTGAAGTATTTTGGACACTTTGCTTTAGTAAGGACCGTGGAATACTATTTATTCTCTGCATTGGCTTGTCTCCAGCATGCAAGATGGGGGATACCTTCAGGGGTTCAGAATAGGGGAGATCTTTGAAAGCAAATAACGTAAGAATAAATTAAAGGAAAAGTGATCATTGCAGAATAAACTGGAAATAACAGGTTTTTTCCCTTTTTGTCTTCTTTCTAGTTATTCTATTTTAATCTTCCCTTCAGTTATTTCAGACTTTCCAAACGTGGCCATAACTTTTTATATAATTTTATAGAACTACTGCCACTTAGTTCCTGCAGCTATGACAAAAGAATTAGTTGGCTATTTCTGGGACTTGAAGCTGGGCCTCTATATCTGATAGCACAAGTGTCTACTGCTTGAGGCCAGCTCCATTACTTGAACTGCAGTAGTGGACTCAAACCTTTCTATGTGAGGGTACGTCTAGACTACATGCGTCTGTCGCCAGAGGTATGTAGATTAGGCTACCAGACATAGGAAAATGAAGCGGCGATTTAAATAATCGCCGCTTCATTTAAATTGACATGGCTGCTGCTCTGAGCCGACAAACAGCTGATCAGCTGTTTGTCGGCTCAGCGCGATAGTCTGGACGCGCGGGTGTCGACATCAAAGGTATTTGTCGACCACCCAGGTAAACCTCATCCCAGGAGTCAGACGTACCCTGAGATACCTACTAGAAAGAGACAGAGACCGATGCTTTATTTGTGGTACTCCCTGAGTTACAAACATAAGACTTAGGAACATCTGCACATACAAACAAAAGTTCACCTCAGGCAGGAACATACTTAAGACTGAGGGGACAATGCAGTATTGTTAAACTGGTGCCCCTATGCCCAAAGGCAGCCGAAGGGAGGGGGGCTGATGATTTTTGAGAGGTGTGATCTTATCTCCAGAAACACACTACTGAAATATTTTAAAGGACATTTTAAATGAAGGTCCTGTTGACTAACACAGTAAATTCAGAAACTGACAGTATATAATAGAGGTTGGCAAATGCCTGTTAAATGGCTTCATTACCACTTGAATGGCTCTTTCACAGGTTCTGTGTTCTGCTAATAGGTCTGGCAGACATTCTGAGTTTTAAGTTAACTAGAACCTCTCTGAAGGAAGCAGAGCCACACAGAACAGGGATAGGAAGAGGTGGGTGGACATTTGAGACCCAGTGGTGCCCCAAATTTTCAGATGCCCTATGCAACTGTGAGTTCTATGTATGGGTAAGAATGGCCCTCACCTCAGGGGAAGCATGTAAGAAGGCACAGGTGATGGTGAGCAGCTCAACTGTTGGCCAGAGGACTCAGGAGGAGCAATGGGTGGCCAAGCAGTCAGCTGCTAGAGAGTAGTGGTGCTTTGAAAGAGAAATTGCTGCTTCTCTCCAAGTGCCTTCTGGTGAATTGGGTGCAGCCTGTGGGGGTGGGTGGGGAAGGGAGGGTATCTGGGGGATGAGGCAGGCCATTATTTTTCATTGCAAATAACCTGTATTTTAGCTACTTTGTGGGCTTTTAAATAGGCTTTTGTGGGCTAGCTTGGGAGCCTGACTACTATTTATAACATTGTTTCTATGGGAAAATGCATTCTTAGTTCAAACACCTGACTTACAAATGAACATTTGAAACTCAACTAGTGTTTCCTGTAAGCTGAGCATTTGGGTAGGCACCCAGGAGAGATTCATAGCAGAGTACCCACAGCTGGTAGAATGTGTTTGCATTGGTGATGCACAGCCACATATGCATTGGTTCACATAATACAATGTATTCTGCATATGGATGGAAAAAGTAAGATGGAATACTAAATACAACCTGTTTGTAAGTTGAGGACTTCCTGTATATAATATTCCAGAGCTCAAGTGGTGTCACTTTCTGCTCACACATAATATCCCCTGGTTCCCTACAGTATCCTCCTGCTTGAAAATTTGAGTTAACATTTTACCAGACTTATATTGGGCAAATACGAATGTTTTGTCCAAATTAATCCTGGGTATGAGTCCAGGACTTTGAAAGGTCTATGGAGGCTTTATACATTTGTTTACAAAAAACCTGCATCAAATCAAATTTGTTCTTTAGCCACTTGATAAAGATCTATAAAGAATTGGGCTTCAGCACGTATAGAACTACTTAAGAATAAATTATGCTTTATTCAGAGAGAATGGGATCAGTCAGCTACATTATCATTTTAAAAATGAATTTATAATGCCTGGTAAAAAAAAATAGTTGTAAAGCCCTTAGACACCTACAAGATGCTGTAAACAGCATAACATCTATAAATAGTCTTGATTCTCAAATAGTAGACAAGTAACCAGAGAAATTATGAGAATTTTCAAGACCATTTTTCAATATGCAGTACCAGTGGCTTGAAGAAGGCTACTGAAAATGGGAAAATAAATAAACCATGAACTTTAGGCCCATCTCTGGTCCTTGGAAGAGAGGGGCCTACGACTCATATTTTTAAACCAGTCTGTCTCAAAGTATTTGTAAATAGCCACTCTTCTTACAGATTAATTGCATGTACCAATCCTAACTTTGAAATATTTGACAAGAATGGCCTTTTACGCAAGACTCCTTTCTTCTAGCATTCAGCTTTAGTGACTAAAAATATTATTCCTTCATTAGATCTTCAAAATCACTAGCTGATCACAAAAGAACAAACTTCTCTTGATACGTTGAAGTGGGAGTGTAGACCCACACAAAGAAAACTGTATACACTAAAAAATAGAACATTTGGATAATTTTAGTCTTTTGAATAAGTATGGTCCATAGTACAACAAAAAACCAAGCAAACAATCCAAAGAAATGAGCAAGAAACATCAGAAACCTTGGGCATTCACTTACCCACAGAAAATATTTATAGGTAAAGTTTAGACATTACAAATTGTCTTCCTGTATGGAGAGCTGGTGGTTAACATTAAAAATGTAAACATTTGCCAGCAATTGCAAACCTGTAATATTTTGATTGACTGTAATTATTACATATTCTAAGGATAGGTAAAAGTATAATATCTCAGCTATCACTTTAGCCTAACTATAAGTAAATTAATTGTTAGTTGTGATACAGATACAGGGCAGAGCTAGCTTCTTCCTTTGCCAAATGGTTGATTTAGAAAAAATGTTATAATTTTAAACAGACTCTACTTTTGATGAAGATGACAAAGGAGCCTCCTAGCTAATGCACAGCCTTTCTGGGGAAAGCCATCAGGGTGAAAATCCGCATACGTATACGTCTCACTGTTTATCAATCATTTATATGATATACATTAAAGTCACTCAAGAAATAACTAATTTTTTTAGTGTCAGAGTTTTTAAAATATCCTCTTGTGAAATATTGATTTTATTATCCCAAACTTTTATTTGAGTGTGTATTTTGTATGTGTGTGGGTGGGTGGGGGGAGGGGGAGTTGTGAATGAGATCAAATCTCACTGATCCAGTGGTGGGCAACCTGCAGGCTGTGGGGCACATGTGGCCAATTGGGGTTCTATGATGTAGCCTGAGAGACATTTTGTTTACCATTGCTCAAGTGCAGGATTGCCAGATTCCGCTGGTTTCTGTCCAAGTAGCTTTTTCCTGCCAGTGTTACTAAAGCGACATGCATGTACTCCAAGGGCACATGAAGTGAGATGTGTGCTGATTGACTGAGAGAGCCTTGCACATCCAATTAGAGCACTGCGATGATTCAGTCGGCATAGCCTGATAATGTTAGGTATGCAGGCACAGTTAGCAAAACTGTCCTAGCTTGGGAAACTATCTTGGTTACGACAATCTTGCAACCTGCTGAGATGAAGAAGGGTCACTCATGCAGCCCATTCACTAGCCCAAGTTGCTCATCACTACACTAAACTAATGCCTTCTCAAGCTTCCTTCAGATCAACCTTACTGAGCGCAGTTAAATACAACTGCCAGCCTTAGAGCTGCCTTTGTAGCAGCACTAGTATCAAGAAATCTGAACGCTGCAAAGTGATAATACCTGAAGAGGACGCCCACTGATATAGCTGCTCTAGCATAATTTTTGTGCTCCTGGCAAGCTGTCTTCTCTCCTGAGACCATGCTCAACTAAGCTTCATCATTGTTTGGAGATAGTGGCGCCAGAAAATTTAGCCATGCTCATAGGGGAAATGTGAATTTTGGATGCTCTTATTCAAGGACTGATCTTCATATCTTCTTTTTGCCAAACTTCTCTACAATTGGCAACTATATAAATGGCTGCATTTGCTGGAGAGAGTCCAAAATCCCTGGTTTCTTTCTCTCTGGTTTTAAACTGCAGGCTTCTTCCCACATCTCTTTCATTGTATAACTGCTGGCCTCACATCTATTCATTCTCTTTTATGTAGATGATGCAAGCAGTCAGGGAGGGGGCACCCCATGTTATTCTACTTTACTCAAGCTGCAAACAAAACTTTTATAATAAAGCAAGGCCCGAAGACAAAAGTAACTAAGTGAAAAAAGAGAAAGAAAAGAGTGTTGGGTCTAAATATAAATAAAGGAAAAAGGAGGAAAATCAGGTGTTGATTGGTTTTCTGTGACCAGCTTTTTTGAAATTGTCTTGATTATTTGGTTTTGTGTAATGCGTATTTGGTTGTGTGTACATGTGTGGTTTTGTTCTGTTTTTTAATTCACAGGAAGAGGTTTAAACATGAAGGCAAACCTTTCAGACATTACCCTGGCAACATTTAAAGCAAAGCTGCCATATTTTTTTTCTATGCCTCCATTTCGACTTATCACATAATTTAAGGGAAAAGTTTAACCACAGGAGACCTGTAGTATGAAAAAAAACTTTGATGAATTTTGTTTCCGCAGCACGATATTATCAAAGATTTAAGAAACAAATTTTCCAGCCTCAGCAAGAACTCTCTGGTAACAGCATAAATGTCTGTGTTGGTTTGCTTTTGATTTAAAGGTTCCTTTTTTCATTCATTTGAGCCCATTTCTATTTTTTACCTCTTTTCAGTTTTTATTTTTCATGTTCTGTATCTAGCAGGCCTTCATTTTTTAAACCTCTTCCATCTTCCAGTGTCTATTTTCTGTACTTTGGATGGAAAGTTTATGGCAGCAAAGCTGCCACTCTGGCTACTTCTGCTGCAGCTGTTCCTGCTCTTAGGTCATACATGTTTTGGCCATTGTGTTTTTGGACATGATACTAATTGATGGTCTCATGTCCCATTGACTAAGCTTTTCTACCACACCATCTGATGGACTTGCTGTCATAGGGCTCTATGCAACTTCCATTTTGCAACTTATACTGCTTGGTCATTTTCAATTCTCCAGCAAACCTGTGAAAGAGCCTACCCAGCTGGAATTAGCCGTGCCTTCATATTTTCTCTTTGTTTTCAGTAGTTTAAACAATAAAGAACAAACTTCAGCCATTGCTCAAGCAGCACCATGTAGTATTGTTTGTTGCCACCAGATAATGGAAAATATAAAGGCACAATGTATTCTATCTAATATCCTTTTGGAATATGCTGTGGGTTGGGGAAATCTAGCTTACATTATAAGTCTTATTTGAAATATGCAACTCTGCCTATTATTTATTTTTCATTTAAAATAAATTTTCTCAGCTGAATGAAGCTCCAAGTGAAGCTATTCTGTCATTCAGGAACAACTTGCTCCTCAAGAGCCACATGCTGAGCAGTATGAAGTTCTGGTTATGTTGTAGAAGATAACGAAAAGTGTTGCACAAAAAACATCGCACAGATGTGCAAGTTTGATACATGCAGTACATACATACTGTGAATATGGGCTTTGAACAAACCAAATGATTTAAAATTGAGAGAAAGCCTTCCCAATATACAAAGGACTAAAAGTATATAAAGAAAAACACAAAGGGAAATATTGAACATGTTAAATATTTGTTCAGTAGCATTGTGTGTATGTTCAATCAATCTATGATGTTGCAATAGAGCCCATATACTGAGAGAGAACAAAAAAACAATTTGTGGAGAGATTATATTAATTGAAGTCCTCAACTTAATTGATTGGAATTTCTGTTCAGGAAAAAGAAATGGAAAAACAGAAGCTTCTGTACCAGCAGGCCAGATTGCATGATCGGGGTGCTGCAGAGATGGTGCTTCAAACTATCAGCGCCAGCAAAGGTAAAAGACCTACTTCTTATGTACATAGACAGTTTTCTTTTGGAGTGGGTTTTAAATATTTTTTTTGGCTCAAGATCTTACTACTTGTAATTATTGGTGGCTAAATCTTAACAAAACTGGAGTTTAGGTTAATTTTCAAATAAACACCCACATTTTAGATTCTGGCTAGAAGTTTACCCAGCAAAAGCTTGCTGAAAAATAAGAAGAAACTTTCTTGTGGCATTTTGTATTTCTGGTCCTGGCTGGAGCCCAGATGATGTAGAGATGGGTGAAAGACCGTGTGGAGGTCAGAGCTGTGCATTGGATGTGTAATGACAAAGTGAGGCTCTAGAAATACTGGGATTTACGTGTCTGTGCACTTAGCATAGGCTCTGATTTTTATTTTCTGATCAAGTTCACCTGTGCCCAGTTATAATCTGTTCCTTCATCCCCCTACCTCATCAACATCCTTTTACTATACATTGATAAAAACTTTTTAGGCTTCTATTTATCGGGCCCACAGGCATAATCAGTGGGAAATAAGAGGCACTGCCCTCCTCCCTCTGCTCCCCTCCCCCCGAACTGTAAGCCTTGGCCAGGTGCAGAATTTGCCCTCTGCCCCCAAGCATGGCCCCATTGATGTGACTGATGCTGCCCCATAAAATTAATCTACAATTATGTTCCATCTGTTGGCAATAATTTTTCTTTATCTGCTTTCCTGTATTCTGTCTCTACTTCACTGTTACTTAAACAACTCTCTCCTTCATCAATAGAAGTAGCCAACTTCTTCTAGCTACTATATTTAAATTCTCCACATTTAGTTCTTGAAGAAGTGTCAAAGGTTTGTTTATATGGGTATACAGGAAGGGCAGGTCTACACTACAGCTGAAAGTCAGCTTAAGGTATGCAATTCTAGCTACGTAAAAAACATAGCTGGAGTCACTGTACCTTAAGTCGAGGTTTGGCACCATCCTCACAGTGGGAAGTCAGTGGGAGAAATGCTCCCATTGACTTCCCTAACTCCTTGCGACTGCATGGAGTACTGACACAGACAAGGGCACGCTCAGAATTTGATTTAGCTGGCCCATACTAGACCTGCTAAATTGAATGTCAGAAGATCGACCACTGCAGCGCCAAGCTTTCCACAAGTACAGATGTGCCCTAAGAACACATTGTTAAACTAACAAATCACTTTTAAGTTGTGCATCCAGTCTGAGAACCAGCTGCTCCAGGATTCTATGATTGAAGAGTAATTTGTATTCTTTGATCACGATTCTTTATATCTTTCATCTTTTCTCTCCTTTGTTTATACAGTCTGTATGACATTTTACACTATGTATTCTTAGAGATTCTAAGGGTTAGTCTACACCAGACATGCTATCTTGAGCTGCTGCACTGCTGTAGCACATCTGGTGAAGATGCTGTCCTATTGGCATAATTACTCCACTTGCCATGAGTGCTGGTAGCTATGTCATCAAGAGAACATCTCCTGCTAATGTAGGACTGTCCATACCAGCACTAAGATAAGTGTACCTTGCATCACTCATAGGAAGGACTTTTTCACAATCATGAGTGACATATGTTATATCATCATAAGCAGTAATATAGACCTACTCTAAGTCATATGCTATATATTGTGAAGGAAGAATGATTGTGTTTGTTTTACATGAGAGATTGTTTAAATGATCCTCTCTTGTAAACAGCCATGTGAATTACTCCATGCTGTGTACCTCCTAATGGAGGGTAAGTTACTAGAATAGGTTTGTTTCTTTTTTTAAATAAGAACTTGATGTATTGGCTTAATATTTTCCAGGTGAGATGGGTCCCATGGTTGCAGCTACATTAAAGCTTGGGATTGCTATCTTAAATGGAGGAAATTCTACAGTTCAGCAGGTAAAGTGTTTGAGCATAAACCGTTCCATTCTATCTAATCTAATCCATTCTATCTAATGCTGTCTTAACCCACACTTGTCAATGTAGGTAGTAGCTGAGTGCCTTCCGGTAGCACTTTAAGTGATGTGACTAACATTTGTCACATGTTGTTTGGTCTGTCATCCACTCCCAAAAGGGAGAAGTGTGCATAGCATTTCTTGTTTTGTTAGGGTTTTTTGTTTGTTTCTTTCATTTTTTAAAAAATATATGTGTTTCTGTCTGTTGATGTGAATGCAGGCACGGTCAAAGAAATGCAGTTTAGGAGATTGTGGTGAATCTGCTGGCGTTGTGTTTTTTTGTTGGATGGAGAGTGATACTATTCCAAGAAGGATTGGGGAACAGTGAATAATGTAGCAGGGGGAAAGGTGTCTGGAAAAATATGTGAACAGTGACTAAAGCAACTGTTTTTGGTGATAGCTCAGGGTTAATCGAGTTGGGATTTTCACGGTTACCTGTGTATGATTGGGTCTATCTAATTTTAACAATAACATGACACAGTGTACATATAAATATTTATGTTAGTGCAAATTGCTGCAGACCTAGCTCAGTGACAAGTTTTTCACCAACAACAGAAACTGACTTTTTGCAAGATCCTGAAATTGATTGCCCTTTAGCCAAAGGGCAATAGTTCTTTGAATGGAAAGAAAGGGTCGTATAGGAGTGTAGACTTCTACCAGCCCTCACTGACTCTGATTGCACTCTGTATTGCAGGATTGAAAGGACTGTATATTGTTAGCCCTTCCTCCTCTCGCCCCAGCTCAATCCTCCTGTTTTTTTCATTGTGCTGCTAAAGGGAAAGGGGAATATTTACTACAAAGAATGTTCCCCCTGGGCCACTTATTAGTAGCTGCCATTGAAACTGAAGTAATATGGTATTGAATCAAGGCCAAACTAATGAGCCTATTCAGAGTCTGTCATCCTATATATAGTGATAGGAAACAACAATCACTAACATCAGCACATTCAGAACTAAACACAAAATTTAGTGTTTGACTTAATATTCTGCTAGTTCATTCCGCATCACAGAATACTAGAATCACAGAATACTAGAACTGGAAGGGACCTTTAGAGGTCATCAAGTCCAGTTTCCTGCCCTCATGGTAGGATCAAGGACCATAGATCATCCCTGATAGACGTCTATCTAATCTGCTCTTAAATATCTTCAGTGATGGAGATTCCACATCCTCCCTAGGCAATCCCACAGACAGGCACTATGTTAATCATTTTCTCTAAGCTGGAAGGGAAGAAGGGAGGAGAAATTGTTATTTGTTTTTTAAAATATTTGGAAGATTCTCTTGACATTTTGGTGATGACAGTTTAGATAGAATTTACAGGGAATGATAGTGCAACATCACAAATTCAGACTGAATTACTGTGGCATACCCTACCCACTATGGCAGTGATCTTTGTAAAAGGTATGGCCTGGAAGGTATCATTTAAGGTTTCTCAATCTGCTGGTCAAATATGTGGCAATATTGCATATGAAATTATAAGATTTGCCTGTAGGATATTCTTTACACATGTTCCAAATGGAGGTTGGCAAACACGTTTGTCTCAAACAAAAGAATGCATGCTCTGCTTATTTTGCATTTAAGCAGTAATCAGAGCATGAAGGAGGAGGAGAGGCAAAGGGAGTTCAAATAGGTGGGAAAATCAGACAAGAATATCCTTACATATATTCAATCTTCTGAATCTCAGCTGGAAATGTTTTCCAAGAGGAAGACTGACACTATCAAAAGGAGAAATAAATACCGTAAGGGACCATTCTCCTCTGGTCATCAATTCGCTGCACAAGACAGGCCAAAAAATGCTGCCATTCAACAGAAAAAGATGTTCTGTCCTAAGAAGTTTGTCTAGTAAGACTACAGTATTGAGAGATTATAGTAAGAAAAAATTTGTTTTCACTTTACCAGTTTGTTAAGTTAGACATTAGTTGCATTCTGTCTATATTTTTCTTTAATCATTTCTGACTTTTACACTTCATTATTTGTATTCACTTAAAATCTCTTTTTGGTGAAGAAATGTGTTTTACTATGTTATCTAATCCAGTGTGTTTAAATTGAGGTGTCTGGATAACTAATTGAAATAACAAATGGGCATACTGTTATCTTAAGAAATAACAGATGTAACATACGTTTGTGTTGTTCAGAAGAGGACTGGGCAGTATAGGACATATGTTTCTGGAGGAAAAGCTAAGACTGGAAGTGAGTTGTGGTTACCCTGCAATATAGACAAGGCTGGCAAGAGCCAGAGTGAAATCCAAGTGTAGCTGGCAGATTGCAGTTACACACAACCGCTCAGAGTGTGACTTGTATGCTAGAAAGCTGTGATTGGTTCGGGTGGGAGGTACTGCAGCAAGTTGTCATAAGCCACCCAAGATTACAATACAAATTAATGTAGAGCAACAGATGCCCAATGATTTAACATTTATTTTATCTGATTTATTTTCTGTAGAAAATGCTCGACTACCTCAAGGACAAAAAAGATGTAGGCTTCTTCCAGAGTCTTGCTGGTCTTATGCAGTCATGTAGGTAAGAAAATATCTATCATAATAAATCTATTATTTTGTATCTGGATTTTTTTTACAGGATTTGTAATATCAATAGAAGTTTTGAAGAATTACCTGGTGAAACAGAAAGGGTAAATATGCCAGAAGTGTACATACACACACACACACACACACACACACACACACACACAATTTTTTTCTTTCATGTTCCTAGAGTTTTAATCGTATTAACCACTATGTCAAAGCAATATGGGTCTTTATAAATGATAACTGAAAAAATTAAACTGGTCTGCGCTAGGCACCCAGAAAGCCAGCCAGCCATACAGCAATGGGGCAAAAAATAAAATTCCAAATAGGCTTTGGGGGAAGAGAAAAGGAAGCTGCAATGACTACAGAGAGAAAATCCTTGCTTATAAGCCTTGAAAGTAGCCACAGAGAAACTGTTCTGGGGCTATGCTTATCTCCAACTTTCAGGCAGAATTGCACAAACAATTGTCTTTGAATGTTTGTACCCCACTTCTGAGCAACTATGACTAATTACACAGTTATCTTGCAGGCAGCTATGACATATTCCCTGATTTCAGTATATTCAATTCTTCCACTCTTATGACAAATAGTACCTTATTTTCTGAGTTGTCCCATTGATGTTTACAGGCTGTGAAAGCATTTGAAATGCCTGTTCACTGTTCTCCACTAACATTTGCACTATAGAGATACTGGATTTTGGTTGTTTTGTGCAAAGAGTACGTTATATTTGTGGCCTGTGATGCAACTCCATTTGATCTGGAGGTGAAGGTAGATTCTCTACCTTAAATATTTCCTTCCTTCATCTGCACATTGACTCTGGAACTCACCTACTCCCATCTTCCACCAGAACCCAAATGTGAATACCTTCAGGGAACTCTACAAGTGTCATTTCCCTAAGAATTTGAGGGAGGCCTCTGTGTAGGGAGAGAGTTGATAGAACTTTGGAAGGTGGAGAAGGGAATTAAGTTATTTGTTTTGGAGTGGACAGGAGGACTTCCTATAATCTTTTTGCAGGTTCAAGTTTCTGAATGTGTTTGCTCTAAGTAATATGCAATACATAAATAAATAAATACAATAATTCTAGAAAGATACTTGCATAGGAATTTAAAATTGAGCCCAGATCACTGTTTGGGTGTATCTAGACACCCTAGGGAGGCCTTTTTTCAAAAAAACTTCCTCTGCGTCTAGACTGCTGCCGCATTCTTTCAAAAGTAAATCGAAAGAACGCGGCAGTTTTTTCGACCGCAGAAAACCTTGTTTTCAAGGAAAAATGCTTTTTTTCTAAAGTGCTCTTTCAAAAAAAAGGCGCCATGTAGTGCAAGCTATGCTTTTGAAAGAAAGCATCCAGACTTGCTTTTTCGAAAGTACTGGTTATAGTCTAGATGCTCTTTTTTGAAAGAGGCTTTTTCGATGTAGCCTTACATTAGGACTGTTCTGTTCCAAGATGGTGAAAAGCACTCCTAATCCTGACTTATCTGGCTGCTGATTTTGCACCATATGTTGCATGACAGATGTCTCAGATCTTAGACTAACTAAAACCAAAATAGCCATTTAAGTATTTTTTTTATTAAAAGTGGAATATTTTGGGATAACAATGATGGTTATGAAGTGTTTAAAAAAATAAAGGTCAGTTTGGCAAATAACAAAATAAAAACCAAAGTGTTCATCAGAAAGTTATGAGCTGGGATTGCAGATCCTCACCTTTTTGTGTTAGCCAAACAATAAAATAGTTGTTTTAATGAGCATCTCTGAGGCAAGATGAGGGCCATCAACTAGGTGAATAGAATTATGATTAATGGAGCTATATGGTTCCTTCTCTGCGTGGTTCACAGGAGAGGAGGTTGTGAAGTAGGGTACAGTGGTCTAAATCCAAGGAAAGCAAGAGATAGAGCCATTATGGCATGAATTGTTACTTCCCCAAACCCAGAGAATCCCATGGCACGTTTTGCCCCACAGGGGCAATAATGGAGCTGGTGAGTAGATTGTCTACTTTAATGTTTCCTTCAGGTATCTGCAGATTGACAAGTGGAAACCCACATGATGATAATATTCCAAAACCAGTCTAATCTACAAGGGAGACACCTTTAGCTGTGTCCAGTTTGTAGCAGATGGTAGGGTACTGGTGCCAGTGGTAACACAGCTCCTTCAGGAATTTGCTGCTTGCAGTCAGGCAATCTGGAGGTTGTTAGCAAACAGGCATCATTCCCCAGCCACTGAAAAATATTAAATTCAAACTTATTTGAAAATGTGTATTTAAAATACTTAGGTTTTTCCTAGAAAAATTTGAAATGAAATATGTTCACTTTCCATCCATACTGATTTTTTTCTCCCCCAAACAGGGAAAAAAGTTAAATATGTCATCAATAACAATAAAAATTCTATGGAAAAATGACTTTTTCTCCACACAAAAATAAACCCCATTTTTGATGGAAAAATAGTTCAGTCCAAAAAAAAAAAAATCTATCCATCCCCACCACAACAGTGTAGAGATGTTGGCGTGGTGCGCTGATGCCATCTGGATTTCTCAGTGATTCAGAGCACATCTGGATCAGATAGAACTTTAATCACCCTCATGCACTAAAATGACTTGAAAATATATTAAAAAATTGGGTGATATGGCAGTGCTGTTACAATGACCGTCATACAGCACTACTGACCTGTGTTTGGGTGTACACAGCTCTACAATTTCCAATAATCAATGGGGAATATATTTACACCCAAATAATAATATCCGTTTTATGAAATGAGACACACACAAATAATATGGCTATACTTTCTTTTTCAGTAACTACTAATGAGCTACATTTTACTATCATTTACACAATAAATTCAACATAATTTAATTGGCATAATGACATTTCCCCGAATGTCTAGCTGTTTAACTTAGAGCTGAATTTAGCCCATTATTTAAAAGAAAGGTATGCCTGGCTTTAGTAACATTATGTTTCAGTTATCTCCTTAACTCCATTTTCCATCTTTCAGCTAAGAAGATGGAAAATATTTCTAAGGTTAATTCCATAATTTTTAAAATCCAACAAGATAAAATACTGGATTTAGCAAATAATCTAAATGCTATATTGCTTTTCTCATTGCAGTGTTCTTGACCTAAATGCATTTGAACGCCAAAACAAAGCAGAGGGCCTTGGCATGGTGACAGAAGAAGGATCAGGTATTATCATCTTATGAAAATGACTTTTTTTATGGTTCTTCATCAAAGCTGCATAGTTAAAGACCCTTGTTAAATCTTCACCAAGATGTTTAAGGGTGGAGTTAAGAGATTATTGCTTATAATTTAACTGGCCTACTTTAGACTCCAGTAGTCCTAAGCAATCACTAGAGCAGGTCTGAGAGTGAAGGAATGTCTCAAAGGAATGCAGTGTATCATTTTGAAGTAGCAAAGAAAATATGAGTCAACTTGAAAAGAGATTCCAGTCACACACAGCAGTGTTCATGTCAAACACTTTAGAAATCCCTAACCAAGGTCAGCAAAAATAAAGTAAAGGGCTCCCAACTGATTTGTTGTTTAATCTCTGGTTGAATGAAAAATAGACAATGTAATAAACAATAAATTAAATATCAGAGGTCACAGGAATAGTAGCTGATGTTCGAAGAACATTTGTTGTTAAAGTTTCTGTTTTACAAGTATTTCTGTGTGATTTGTCTTTTGGGAAATATTCTGTTATTTTATTTTTACTTATGATTTTGAACCAATTTGGGTTTTTTAATTTCTGTGTTGTCAATTCATTGTTAGTTTCTTTATTCGTTCTGTCATCCTGTTACTGTGGTTGTCTGGAACCATTAGGTGTATTTTTATGTGATTAGTAGTGCTACCAAAGCACATTTTCTCTATTCCCAATTACATTCTTCATTCATAATATTTTTGAGTGTTTATACCCTCCAACTAATTAATCCTTTTACATGTTTTTATTCTTAAAAACAAGGAAAAAAAGCTTGACTGCATATTCATTATTATATTTTGGGGTTCATAATTCACCACATATGTCATTGGCTATTGTGCCTGTAGCTGTTTTACATGTCATATTTCTCCATTGTTTAAGTGCCTTTAAGACAGATCACAAGTATTTTTCTAAAATTATTCTCTTCCATTGAAAGTCCTCTCACAGCGTAATAAATTGTAGGTCCTTCTTGCCTGCCTCATTTGAATAGTCTCATTAAAGTCAATTTACAGGACTAAACTCTGGCCCATGACTCTGGATTGTGCACTGATGAAGTGTTGTCTGGCTTATAAGGCATAGGCTGGCATGACCATTGCTTTCATGTTTCTCTGCAAATTATTTACCAGAATGTTTGAACATTCTGGGCATAATTTCCATTATTAGATATTTTAAAACTATTATTCATAATTTTGGCTCTTGAAATGGGCTTTTTTGCTACAGGATCATTTTTCTTTTAATCATTTGGCAAAGCTATTAGAAATTACAAATTTTGCATGTAACTATTAACTCTTTGCCAATTGCGTAAGTGACTCTTCTGATATCAGGGTATTTTCATGCTTCCTCATTTGAAGACTTTTGTTTGTTTGTATTTGTATTTGATCTTTCTCTTAAGTGCAGAACTATTTTGCCAGAACCAATACTGAGTATGTTTTATATCTGCTAAAAAATATCTCAACTTTTTTCTTTTTTCTTGTTGTCTTTTCTTTGAACTAAATGTCCTGTCCTCCCTCAGTCCTCACTCATGAGCGTGGTAATTATTAAAAACAAGCTGCCTTTTATTTATTTTTTTCCTGTTGTTAAGCTTTGTGTCAGCACTGTACAGCTCCTGAACACCATTAATTTGTTTTTGTCCTATGAGGCTTTTAAACAAGTGGATTATTTTCTATTATTATTATAATCATGTAGTCCAAACTTTTGTGTTTTTATGCCAACTTTCCCCACTTCTTTGTTCTTCCTCCCTTTCTCAGGATTTGAACAGTAACTGGCACACTAGATGTAAGAGCAGCAAGCTTTTTTTTTTTTAATTTCTTTTTAATTTCTTTTTTTGTTTGGTTGTGTTTTTTTTAGTGGGCCCAGTATTTGCAATGGTTGGATGTTTAAAAAAAGTATCTATCTGTATAGTCAAACCCTTGTGCTGTAGTCCTCATGTAGTATTTTGTTGTGTATTTAATGTGGCTTTATTGCTACATTGATTTGTGCAATCACAGGAAATCAGTGGTGGATCCAGAGAGAGCTGGAGGCTGGGATAGAAAGGAGAGGTTGGCTGCCATTGGCTAGTTTTACACTATGCAGTCAGAATTTATTTTCTACTTCAATACTTGCCAAAGTAGCCAGTAGTTTAAAAACAAAAAACAACCTCCACTATTTCTTTTCAGAGTTCCATTAGGACATTACTTGTATTCCTGATATTTTGCCACTTTATTGAGAGCTAATTCATGCAACAGAGAAAATGTGTCCCCCTTAGAGGCAAAGGCTAATAATAATTCATTTGTCACTGAGCGCACAGTCTTAAATCACACTGACTAGGAATTAAAGGCAGTCCAGTGTCAATTGATATTAGTGCCTAATAGCATTACAAAAGTTCAGCCATTGTGTCTGGAGGAGAAAACATAGATCCTGATGTGAATGACTCTTAGACATTCTCGATTTTATGATATGCTGAGGTCACATGACTGCTAGCAATCTACAAATACCCATCTAAAAAGTCATTCCAAGAGAGCACCAAAGTTCAGATTGGATGACCCAGGGAGAAAGTATTTTTTCCATTCCATTTTACAGGACAGACACTTACACTAAAATTCAGGAACGTGGTTGGTTGATAAGGGATCAGAGTACACACTGTACCCTGTTCCTTACTACTACATTGCAGAAATTTAACAATGAGTTGTTAGCTTGTTATTACTGGCTATGAGCCTGAATCAGTTTTCACTCACTTTTAAAATCTCCCATTGGCTTCAATGGGAGAAGCATTTGTAGTAGCAGAGTTCTTGAAAACTCAGTTTCTTTCCGCAACTCCACGTTGGCATTAGGCAGAAAATCCTACAGTGAGTCCAGATGGATGTAAGATTTGTTGCCCTTTCCCAACTCTTCTCTTTGTGCTATCCCATCTAAGCTCCTTGTCCTGATATCTCTTTCACTAGTATCACTTTCCTTACAAAATCCTGGAACCCCCACTGGTAAAAACACTGATGGTTCTTCAGCAAATACGTTCTTTCTTGTTTTTGTGATGTACTTAATGTTGTATCTCTTCTATGTATATTCGTTTTGATGGTTTTGTTTGTTTTACAAGAAAAAGGTTCAAAACCAAAGTTGCACAAATGTTCATTATCCCATCTGATGGTTTTTCATTTTTCATTGAACACTCTCAATCTGTGCTGTTTTACCATGCACATGGTAACCTTGAAAGTGCAATTTTTCTCTCCATCCAAAGCCTTTACTTTAGTTGACAGATAATGGAATGCATTTAAGTTGTTTCATCTATGCTTGTGTTACCTTGCTGTTATTGGGCACTCTTATAGTACAGGATTTCTTTTTCTTTTAATTAGATGTCACAAAGAAACTTGAATATGCTCGTGGGTCAGAATGATTTTTTCTAAATCCGATTCACAATTAGCTGTTGAGGCAATTTCTGTGCAGACTACTTGACATTTGAAACACAAACCCTCCTATAAGACTTAATATTGTTTGCATAAAATCATTATTATTGTTTGAAATGAATAGTTAAATAGATCAAATTTACTATGCAACAGGGAAAAGAGAGTTCGGGTCAGCCTGCTGGAGTTTTGCTTTAGCCAAATACCATATTCCTTAAAATAGAAATCACTTTAAAATCTGTTAAGGTATGTCTACACAGCAAAGTTATTTTTAAATAACAGCCCTTATTTCGAAATAACTTTCCTAACATCTACACAGCCAAACCGCTATTTTGAAAAAAATTCAAAATAGCGGAGCACTTATTTCAAATTTGGTAAACCTCATTCTACAAGAAATAATGTCAAATTCGAAATAGCTATTTCAAAATAAGTGCTGTGTAGACACATATTTTGAAATAGGGGGCCCCCAGCCTTCCCAGGGTGCCCTGCTGGCCACTCCAGCCTCAACCAAGAACACTCCCCCGCCCCCCCCCCCCCACCGGAGCCCTTAAAGGGGTCAGAGCCCTTAAAGTCACTGCCCCTGATCCAGTGGCCCCAAAACATGAGCCAGCAATCCACTGGCAGCCAGACCTCCACCACTCCCCAGGAGCAGTCTGACAGCTCCCAGGAGCCTGCCAGGGCCCAGAGAAGGCAAGCGCCTTCCTGGTCCAGGGTAGAGATCATGGACCTTATTCAGGTTTGGGTGGGATGCCCCCAACGTCTATGATCTCTGCACCAGATGGAGGAATGCGGCTGTCTAGGGCACGATAGCTGCCAGCCTGGCCACCAAAGGCCACATGCGAACCCAGGAGCAGGTTCTCAGGAAAATCAAGTTGGTCCGGAGAGACCCCCATGCCTGTGTCCTGAGCTTCCCCTCCCCCTTCTTTCCCTTGCTTCTCCCTTCCTGCTCCCTCCTCCCAGGTTTCCTCCTCCCCCTCCTTCCCTCTCTCCTCCCCTCTTCTGCCTACTTTCCCCAGCCTCACCAGAGTTTCATCCCCCCCCCCAGTTTTGTTAAATAAAGACAGTTTGTGTTTATGAAAAAAATGTATTTTATTTTACATCAGAAAGGGGGGGAGAGGTAAGTGGAAAGATGTGAGGGAGGAATGAGGCCCAAGCCCCCAGTGGGGCAGACCAGGGAGACTGTTAGTGCTCTTCAGGGTGGAAGCTCTCCCGCAGGGCCTCCTGGATACTGACAGGCCCCTGATGGACCTCCCAGATGGCAGCCTGCAGAATGTGCAACCAGGCTTGCAGCAACGCGTACAAGAGGAGCACCAGAGTACACAGGGGCAGCTCTGGCTCCATGTTGCAGAGTGCTGTGGTGTCCCGAGTGAGGGCAATCAGAGCATGCAGAGACAAAATGCTTTGTTGTCCTTCATTGAGGTAGGCAAGCAAGCAGAGAAATCTGAGAACTGGCTGTCTGGGGAGGGGGTTGGGTCCCTTTAAGGGCAGGCCTCAGATAACCTCAGGCAGCAGCCACATAAAGTAACTCCTGACCTGATGCCCTGCCGGACCTCGTTCCAGCCGTCCTTAAATGCGATTCAGCATCCACTCAGTGTGGATGCGCTATTTCAAAATGTATGTTGTTTTTAGCTGCGTTATTTCGAAATAAGCTATTTCAAATTAACTATTTTGAAATACCACTGTAGTTTCATTTGAAAACTTTAAACTGCTTTACAAACAGGCCTCACAACCCTCTGTATGTGTACATCTACACAGCAGGGCTAAAGTAGAATTAAGCTATGCATCTTCAGTTAAGTCAATTGCATAGCTTAAGTCGAAATAGCTTAATTTGGCTTTTGGTGCTGTCTACACAGCAGGAAGTTGAAGGAAGAACACTCTTCCTTCGGCTTCCTTTACTCCTTGTGAAATGAGGGAGTCAGAGTAAGAAGTCCTCCAGTCCAAAATTATTGCGAAATAAAGGCTTGTAGTGTAGATGCACACACTGTTATTTCAGAATAACATCAGTTACTTTGAAATAACTCTGCTGTGTAGACGTACCCTAAGGTAGATAACCATAAGAATGCCCATTTTATAGAGGGATCAATAAAACAGTGAAATTAAGCAATTTCCCCAAGATGACGCAGAAAATCATGTCATTAAATTGGAAAAAGAATCCAGAAGTTCTGACTTCCACTTTTTTCCTTTAACCATCAAACTTTGCAGATGACCTGTTCAGAGTTTCAACAGACGATTACTGAGAAGTCACCTTAAAAACATAGGTTGACTACAATTACCTAAGATTGATTTTATTTTAACTGGAGTTGATATTCATATTCTTCATTTAATACAATTTATAAAATGTACTAAATAGTAGCATGCTGGAAAAGATTTAGAAGAACTTATTTACTAACTGAAAATAGATTTTCAGACCCATTTTTCATTTCATGGACCCTTTTGTGACTCTTGCCCTTTGTTAGAGGAATACTATAATTGCATTTGACTTGAGAGACAGTTTTAGAGTACTGCCATGGAATTTAAAATTGCAAAGGATAACAATACTTTATTTCTGATGCCTGAGAGTATTTGTCATGTACTACAATGTCACCTTTAGTTCAAGGCCAGTTGATTTTTATCTTCAGAAGACCCACAAATTCCCAAAGCGGAGTTTCTAAGAAAGGACACTTACATGGTAGTTGAGGGCTTCACAAGTAAAACTCTATCATTCTGTTCTAGATTCATAATGGAAACTCACAATAAATACATGTTTTCTTGGCAGCACTAAATAATCCATGAGTTTTAAACTATAAAATAGAATGAGGTTTTGAAGCTATGCATAAAACTATTGTTAAAATTGTTATTTTTAGAATGGTGTTCTTTAAGAATGTAAGAATGGTTATACTGGGTCAGACCAATGGTCCATCTAGCCCAGGGACCTGCATTTCTTCAGTGGCCAATGCCAGGTGTTTCAGGGGGAAAGAGCAGAATAATCCTGATCCTTCCTCTGACATCCATTCCCAATTTCTGGAAAACAGAGTCTAGAGATACTTTAGAGCATGATTTGCATCCCTGCCCATTCTGGCTGGTAGTCATTGATGGAGCCATTTTCCATGAACTTATTTAGTGCTTTTTTGAATCCTGTAATAATACGAGCCTTCTCAGTATCCTCTGATAAAGAGTTTTACAGGTTATCTGCATTGTGTGAAGAAATACTAACTTTTGTTTGTTTTAAACCTGCTGTTTATTAGTTTTATGAGAGAGTAGCAAATCCTTGTTTATTTTCTGCACATCAGTCATGATTTTATAGACCTCTCTCATATTCCCTCCTTAGTCATCTCTATTCCAAACTGAAAAGTCCCAGTTTTATTAATCTTTCCTTTCTACAGAAGCTGTTACAAACCCCTAATCATTTTTGTTGTCCTTTTCTGTACCTTTTGCGATTCCAATGTATCTTTTTGAGATGGGGTGACCACGTCTGCACACAAAGTATTTAAGATGTTGGTATATCATGGATTTATACAGAGGCAATATGTTATTTCCTATGTTGTTATATAATCCCTAAACTATTAGATTTTTTAATTGCTAGAGCACTTTGAGTGGATATTTTAAGAGAACTACCCACAATGACTCTAAGGTTTGTTTCTTGAGTGCTAACAGCTGATTTAGATCGCATCATTTTATATGTGTAGTCAGGATTATGTTTTCCAATGTGCATTACTTTACATTTATCAAAACTGAATTTCATTTGTTATTTTGTTGCCCCACCACCCAGCTTTATGAGATCCTGTTGTAACTCTTAGTTAAATCCAAAGTAGGCTATAATCTTGATAGATTTTTTTTATCATCTACAGATTTTGCCACCTCACTGTTTATCACTTTTTCTAGATCATTTATGAACATTTAGAATAGGATTGATCACAATATAGACCCCAGGGATCACTATTTCCTTTTTTTCATTCTGAAAACTGACCATTTATCCTTAGCCTTTATTTTCTATGTTTTAACCAGTCACTGATCCATGAGAGTCCCTTGACTCTTATCCCATGGCAAATTGTTTTGCTTAAGAGTCTTTCTTGAGGAACCTTGTCAAAAGTTTTCTGAAAATCTAAACACACTTACATTCACTGGATCCCCTTTGCCTGCATGCTTGTGGACCTTCTCAGAGTATTCCGGTAAATTAGTGAGGCATAATTTCTCTTTACAAAAACCGTGTATTCATGGATGTGTCTGATAATTCTGTTCTTAATTTCAACCACTTTTCCTAGTGCTGAAGGTAGGCTTATTGGCCTTTAATTGGTCCACACCGGGAGCCTTTTTAAAAAATTTGCATCACATTAGCTATCCTTCAGTCATCTGGTACAGAAGCTGATTTAAATGATAGATTATATACCACAGTTAGTAGTTCTGCAGTTTCACATTTGAGTTTTTTCAGAACTCTTGGGTATATACCATCTGGTCGTGGTGACTTTTTATTGTTTTATTTATCAATTTATTCCAAAACCTCCTCTAATGACTCCTCAATCTGGGACAGTTCCTCGGATCTGTTACCTAGAAAGAATGTCTCAGGTTCTCACTTACATCCCTGGCCATGAAGACTGATGCAAATATTTCATTTTGTTTCTCCTCAGTGGCCTAATCTTCCTTCAGTTCTCTTTTTGCATCTTGATTGTCCAGTGCCCCCACTTGGTTTTGAGCAGACTTACTGCTCCTGATGTACTTAAAAATTTATTTCATCATTGCTTTTTAAGTCTTTGGCAAGCTGTTCTTCAGAGTCTTTTTTGACCTTCCTAATTAATTTTACACTATACTTGCTACAGTTTATGCTCTGTTCTGTTTCCCGCAAAAGGATTTACCTTCCACTTTTTAAAGGATGTCTTTAAATGCAATTTGCAAAATGTGTTAAGTTCTAATCTGCTGATATTACTTCAAGGAATATTATAAGTTTGAAAATCAGATATTCAAAAACAAAATGTCTTACCTATCATGTGAATTGCATCTAAATCATAAAAAGGAAATTATTTAATATCAATTTTTTCTTTTTATGTTGTTGGGTGTTCTTAAAATTTCTCCCCAGTTAAACAATTATAGTTAGTTTCTAACAACTTGTATTGTTATATTCTTATATACTAGTACAATGCTGGAATTGTTGGGGGAAAAACATGTCAGGGAAATATTGATTGATGAAGTTGGTTTCAAATGGATTTTTGTTTGCAATGGAATTATTTCTGTTTGTCTTAGGTTCTTAAAAAGCTTAAAACACAGAGGAGCTGTTGAAAATCAATAATAGTTACCAAATAGTTAAATAGGTTCCAGCCCTGCAAAAATATGTGCATACTCTTAACTTTAAGCATGTTCTTTGGTTCCATTGAATCTGATTCTCATTTACACTAAGGTCCTTTCATGTTGCTTTAGCACTGAACTTTTAAGTGTGTGCTTAAGTCTTTGCAGGACAGGACTTCATATTAGGAGTCACATACATCTTGAAATTAACTTCATATCAGCAATACTTATAAGTTGCTGAAGCTGAAAAGGGAGAGTTTGGAGTAAGTGTATTTCCTGCTGACAGTACTGCATGCTGTTGCTTGCGAGAGTTGACTGCTTCAGCCTCTGCTGTAGCAATCCTTTCCATCTTCACCTCTCCCTAGCTGCGTTTCCAACTTTGAGGACCCTGCATTTGTGTTTACACTAGAACAATAAAACTAGCTTCCTTGGGCTGGTAGAAGTAGTTGTGTGTTGCTTAGAAAGGGGAAAAAAAGGCTGATTTTTTATCTGGCTTGAGATCTTGAATGGTCCCTTTTCCATGGGATTTGTTGTAACTGTGGGGCGGTAAAGAGAAAGTGACAGACATGTGGCACTAGTAACTCTACTAAACAATTTCCGGATCTTTTAATGGAATTAAATGAACTGGTATTAATACAGCAGATCTTTGCTGTCTGACAATTGTTCATTCATCAAAATTGGGCTCTTGTGCCTTTTCCAATGGTAACTTTTAAAAAATATATAATGTCCCACAAATCTGTTTATATATTAATAGCAGTGGGGATTTCAAAGTGGGGTCTAGAAAAGAATTAATGAACCAAGATTCAGACACTTTCAAGGGCATACATATGGCTTATTTCATTCAATCTTATGTTTATTTTACTTCACACATAGCTTTTTTTGTATACATCACAGAATTGGATTCTCTGCTGTGCAAAATGCAGGCATAAAGCCACTCACGTGTGTAACCATACCATTTATGTGCAACATGGGCAATGGCAGCATTTTAACTAAATAGTTACATGTTTAAGCAAATGTGCTATAGAATATACATTACATCAATTGAAGCTAACCTAAACAGTTGACTCATCTCCCAAGTCATGCTATATGCACATATATATATATATGTAAGTACACTATATGTGTAAATGTTTGTGTGTGCAGGCATGAATTTGTGTACATGACAACAAAGGTGGCTTGCTTAGATATTATGCAAAAAAATCTATCTGAATTCCACAGGTGTAATTTGTAGTCTCCAAAGAGACACCTCCCTGTAGTCATAAAATAGTCTTTGTATCCTGAAAAATCCAGCTTCTTACAATGCTAATGTTATCAGTGTTTGTTTCTGAGTCAGATTGTGTTCTATTTTGTAATGCCAAGGGTTTTTCATTATAAAAAAGATTTATATATATTATTGGTTAGAAAAAAATCTATTGGTTTGATTCACCACTGCCTTTGTTTGTTGTTATAGAGGGCATACAACACTATCTTTCTGACTCGCTAGAATTTTATGTATGATTTATACTAGTATAAATACACTTTCTGTGAGGTGCAGTGAATGATCAGATCCAATATTCCGGAAGGAAGGAGGGTAAAACTGAAATAACAAAACCTCAAAAGACAGTCTTTCTGAATGTGCTTTATCTCAATGAAAACCCACTTATAGTAACTCAGAATTTATGAAACCCTCTTTATGGAGACATTAAATGAAAGAGCCAAATGCTTTGTAATGTGCAAATTACAATTGCTTTTACAGAAAATTGATACTTATAGTGAACTTGATGTGTCAAGAAATGATTTCATTATACAGGAATATCAGTGTGATTTTAATTCATGGTGTTCCTGACCTCCCCACCTTCCCGGAATGTCTCCAATAGCTGAGAAGGGAAAAAGAAAGAAAAGCAAAAGTGGAGAGGTATTAAAAGGAAGGTGAAATGGTAGGAAAGGAAATAAAAATATACTTTCAGTCAGGTTAAAGGACCCTATTAATGAACATATTTTAAGTCCTCCTCAATTAGTCCAATTGCTTTGAAATTTCCCTTTCACCATAGTCAAAGTGATGCTGAAATTTTTAACAGCATCTAACTTGTATCTAGTATTATTTTTATGTATTTTTTTTTTTTTAATATTCAGTTCACACAGCCACTTAAGTCAGGCATAAAACATTCAGTATTGCAGGGTTAAAAGCACTCTGATCTCAACCCAGCAAAACTCTTAGGGTATGTTTACACTAGCTCGTTAGTTCAAGCTAGGTAGGCAAATGAGGGCAAACAGGGTTGCAAATGAAGCCCGGGATTTAAATATCCCGGGCTTCATTTGCATGTTCCCGGGCGCCGCCATTTTTAAATCCCCCTTAGTCCAAACTCCGTGCCCACGGCTACACATGGCACAGAGTAGGTAGTTTGAATTAGAATCTCTAATTCGAACTACCGTTACTCCTCGTGGAACGAGGAGATCCTAATTCGAACTACCTACTCTGTGCCGCGTGTAGCCACGGGCACGGAGTTCGGACTAAGGGGGATTTAAAAATGGTGGCGCCCGGGAACATGCAAATGAAGCCCGGGATATTTAAATCCCGGGCTTCATTTGCAACCCCGGTTGCCCTCATTTGCCTACTTAGCTCGAACTAATGAGCTAGTGTAGACATACCCTTAGGCATTGCTTCAGCTAAGCATATGCTTTTAAGTGCTTTGCTTAAATAGGGACTGAAGTATGTGCTGTGTCTAAGGCACATGAATTTGAATTTGAATTTTTTCCATTCAAATTCATGGCCTAGGGACTGAGCACCAGGTGTTATAAAGTTTAGTATGAAAATTGTTTCTCAGAAACTTTTCTCTTCAGAAAATAAAAGAGAGAAAATAGTGCTGTAGTTTGTTTTAAAACGCCACCATTTTTTCTTGTGACTGTATTACTTTACTATTCATCACAACATCACCTAGGCCCTAATTCAAGAAAGCATGTTGAACTGTTCATGTGCTTAAATACATAAATATTTTCCTCAGTTGAGGTGCTAATTTTGCTGCATCTATTGAACTTTTTTTCCTTGTTATTTTTTAGTATGTCTCCCTGCACGCCAACAAACACACCTTTTCTAAGTGATAGTGGATAGCTAACCAAATGGTAGAATTAAAAGAAAGCTCCTTTAGAAGAAAAGAAAATATCCACCTGGCAAAAAAATGTTGAAGGGTGGGAGCCTACAGAAAACATATGTGAAATATTGCTCTATTTAAAAAATTATATTGAAACAATCTTTAACTGTGAGGCTGTCTATATACTGGTGCGATCTTGCACCAAAGCGGCCGCTTTTGCGCAAAAACATTCTGCCTGTCTACACTGGCAGGGAGTTCTTGAACAAGAACACTGACGTTCTAATGTGTGAAATCAGTGCTTCTTGCACAAGAACTATGATGCTCCCGCTCAGGAATAAGCCCGCTTGCACAACTGTGCTTGCACAAGAGGCCAGTGTAGACAGGCAACATGAATTTCTTGTGAAAGAAAGCCCAAAGGTTAAAATGGCCATCGGAGCTTTCTTGCACAAGAGAGCGTCTACACTGGCACGGATGCTCTTGCGCAAAAGCACATCTCTTGCGCAAAGGCACATGCCAATGTAGATGCTTTCTTGCGCAAATACTTTCACTCAAGAACTCTTGCGTTAAAGAGTATTTGCACAAGATCATGCCAATGTAGACGTAGCCCAAGAGTTATATAGATCAATTTTACTAGAATACTGAAAAATAATCTATACATGCAATTTTTTCATTAACATTCCCATAAGAATTTTGATTTGTGTTCTTTGTTCATGCCAAACTGCCACTGAAATTGGTTAGACTTTCGGATGCTCAAAACAGTGTGGTTAGGTCCTTTGTTGGTTTGGTCCTGCAAACACTTCTGTATGATTAATTTTCCTTTAAATGTGTGATCTCCTTAAAGTCACTGAAGTCTCACATGAGTGAAGTTACCTGCATATGTGTTTGCAGGCTCAGGTTCTGTAAAGGCAATTGAGATTTTGCAAATGTAATGCCGGACCTTCCAAGGTTCTGAGCACTCTGGCCATGATCCAGCAAACACTTAAGCACGTACTTAATAATAAACACGAGGAATCCAGTTGAGTTATACAAATAAAATCCTCAGTATTGCAAGATGCTGACCATTCCAAGCCCAGCAAAATATTTCAGCATCTTGCAGAATTGAACCCATATATAGTAGTATTAATTAATATATTACATATATGCACAGGATCCTCTTGATTTTCCCCTCACTTCCCCTCTGGGCACTCATTTTTATGTATTAATCCCAACTGCCAAAATAGTCTTTTTTGTTTTGTCGTTTAATTAGTTGTAGGGATTTACCATCTTGTTCAGTTGAAAAACAATACATCTGGTGCAGTATTTATGTCTGACACAGAGACAATTTGTGTTAAACATCATCTGTAGCACTTAATTGTTTTTCTTTTTGCCATTTCAATGAGAATCCAGCAAGGACCAGGGGGAGGAAAACATTTTATGTCTCCCTTTGTTTGCTGCGTTTTTATGTTTACCTGGTGATACATGGTTTGATCACCAAATATTGTGTCTTGCTGGCCAGCAGGGAAAAGAGTGAAATGATTTTATATACTTCTTTTAATGTTCACATTAGTTTTCAAAATGGTTTTGCTTCCTAACCCTACCATTATACTGAAGCCTCTCACTTTGAAAGTCACAGATTGCAGTCTGGTAAGTCCACTGGCTATTTGTAATTGTAATCATTCTTGATTTGATGTACAGTACTCTTTCATATTCGTGTTTATACATCACACATATATACACACACACACACACATACACATATTGTCTCTCTAATTCAAGCACTTCTAGTCTGTGATCAGTTGCATATTTTTTGCTTAACTCTCATTTATTTATTTTATTCATCAACTGAAAAGGATAATGTTCGTATATTACATTGAATTTTGAAGTTCAAGTATCAGTTCAAAATGCCTCCTATTGTTAAGAAAACTTTCAGAATTAATATACTGTACTTTTTCACTTTACTTGCATTTTTGTCTTATTATCATGCTATCATCTACAAGTAACAAATGATTGCGCATTGAAATTCTCTATATTTTGCTTAAATTCCATTTTTGTCGAGACATCATTTCCCCCCAAATATTTGTATAATGCCCTAATAATGAAATTTGTCTTTAATATCCTAGGGTCTTTTTGCCTGGTATTATGTATTCCCAATGGGCTTTCCCACTGTGCCAATTTGTTATAGAGCTTCCAGTTCTTCTTTGTTAATCCCTGATCTTTCCTAGAGCCCCTCAAGCTTCCCCTTTTCAAAATTAAACTTCTAAATTGACTCTCTCTACTGACACAGTTGTGCATTACTTGACCGGAAACCATGTTAGTGTATCAGATTTCCTTAAGTAAGCCTGGACATTTTTTAAAGCTCTAGACAGCTGGATAACCACTGTCTATAGGAAAATTGGGCCATAGGGCCTAGTTGAGCAAAACCCCTCAAGGACACACTGAAGATCATCCCTATTCACAAAAGCACATAAGCACATACTTTGGTTAACCAGAACTAAGGGAATTAGGTGCCTAGTAGCAATTGGCTTACAAATGAGAATTGGTTGCTTTACTCTTTTAGACTCCTTTGAAAATCCCAGGTTAAGTCTTTTCTGAAAACATATATATCTATAAAGTTGTTGGCTTATTTTGCTTTTTTTTTTTTTTAAACCCAACTATTTAAAAGGTGTCCCTTCTGCAATACTTGATTAATTTTTCAGACTTTCAATATTTATTGCACATTGAAACAAAATAAATCTGGTACTAACCTTTTGTACACGATGCAGACTTCATGCCAACAAAAACAAAAGAGGATAAATGATGGATTTTTTTCTAAAATGTTGCCAAGCCCATGCTGCCACATTTTATACAGAGAAATCTGTGTCTTGAAATGTAAATGTCTATTCTCATGGAAGAGAAATAGCACCTATCTGCCAGGCACATGCCAGGCTTCAGATAGAATAGTGGCTATAAATTGCATTTTGTGTGTTTATTAATGGCAATTGTAGATTAAATATGGAGATTTGATAAGGGGGTGTGGAGAGTTAGTCGACAGTCTGTGATAATTTGTACCTCCATCTGGCCTTTCCACAGGAGAAAAGGTAATGCAGGATGACGAATTCACCTGTGACCTCTTCCGCTTCCTCCAGTTGCTTTGTGAAGGACACAGTTCAGGTTTGTGGGCAGGCTGCCAGTCAGCTGAGCCAAGGTGATGGTAACCAGGGATAAAAGCTCATCAGTGCTGAAGGCTTGGCAAGTTTTAATGAAATATTATGAAAGGTTCCTGAGTAGCTGAACTGTACATGAAAGAAAAATATTTATGTGCGGTTAAAATGTCAAGTCTCCTTATTCATTTAAACACTGGAATAAAAAAATTGGTTCACAAAATAACTCCTGGAGCATGAACTATATGAAAGGTAAATTAAATAGAAAATGATGTGTACTCTAGTTTTACCTCCTAATCATGAAATGAGAGGAAATCTCAAAGGAGGGCTTCATAATGAACATATTGTACATTGGCATCTACAGTATTTTTAGAGTTCTGATTGTCACGGAAGGCGGTTCTGGGGCTTAAATGTCATTCCAGGACCATGTGGGAAATCTTCATTTAGGGAGGAACAATAGTTTTTCATATGTAAAAGCAAGAAATACTAGTGATTTCTTTTAAAGTATTTTTAATGTTTGTTCACTTATTTATAGAATTTGTGGCATTATAAAAAATATTCCAGTTTATTGTGATCAAATATTCATGTCATTGTCATCAGTAATGGCATAAGTCTTAATTCAGATCTCATTTATTTAATGCAAATTGGAAGAAATTCCAGTGATGTTAAATTAGTTACATCAGTGTAAAATTGGTATCAATTTGATTAAAGTCAGACTTATGTTCACTGGAGAAACTAGATATTGGAACTTGTAAACTGTTACATTATCTCCATATTAAGATGGTATCATTCAGGAAGATGTAAATAGTTTATTGAATTAAAATATGGATTTAAACAGGAAGGTTGCTTAAACAATGTTGCAGTTCTTTAAAGCAGTCTTTGACCAATGGATTTTACCAGAATTAATTTGAATGAATAATTCTGAAAATATTTGTGATTTACGTAAATGTTAACTTGAGCTTATCTTCTCCTTTTTAGATTTCCAGAATTATTTGAGAACTCAGACTGGTAACAACACAACTGTCAATATTATCATCTCCACTGTGGATTATTTACTAAGAGTTCAGGTAAATCAGAGTACATACTAATTGCAACTAAATACGAGTGGTTGACTTTTATGATTTCCATATATACTTCATGCTCACACAATCCTTCACTATGCTTCACGCAAATGTTTTATTATGCATAGATCCATGTGTAAACTGAGCCTTAATTATATTTACCAGTATATTACACACTCATCATAATACTACTTCACTTGAATATCCCTTATACACCATTTATGGAAACACCGATAAAGGGATATGGAGCTGCTTCCCTGAAAGAGCCTGCTGTCAATTCCAGCTATTTTAGACAGGGCTTTTCCTTTGCAAACTTATTTCCTGTGGAAGCAGAAGATGTCAGCAAACAATAAATGATCACTGGGCATTTTGTGGGTTCCCAGCAAGGATCGCTATGCTTCCTGTGATGCATTGGATGTGCCTTTGAGAACTGCCCCATGACATTCTGGCTTTCAGGAAGCACAATCCAAGGTGCAAGATTTCTTTCTGACAGCAAGAGTGTATTAGCAATGCTGGGAAAGTTTGAGGCATCAAAACTTTCATGGAAAGATCAGACTTAACATATCAGCAAGAGAAGGAATGTCATTGTTTCTAGGGGCTGTTCCCTTCTTCTGTTTTCTTATATGCCCCCCTTTAATGGAATCCTCAGCCACAGCAACAACCAAATAGATGGGCTAAAAGGAGAAAATTAACCCATTTCCCAAATTGTTAAATGGGAGACAGTTCTTGGCAAAATAGGATGAGGTCCTACTATGAATTGTTTTACTATGTCTTTCCCCTGCCCTTTCGTTCTCTCTTCATTCTGAGTTATCAAACAATGTAAATCATGCTTTGGTGTCTTATTTCATTGCTGGATTTTTTTTGTCTTGGACAAAGAATACTACCATGGCCAACAAGAACAGGTTTTTCTTCTGCACCTAGGTTCTCAGCACTTGTGATTGTGCCATTCCCATATTTTCTTTGGTGACCATTTGGCCCATTTTCCTGCTTCATGATGTGGAATTATCAAAAGCCTCTGGATAGTGGAGATTATCTGTTTCAAGTACACAATCCTATTCTATTCTCTGTAGGTTTTATAATGCACTCAGCATAGTATCTCTGTGTCATCCAGTAATACTTAAACTTATATATCATATATTGTTTGTTCTAGCATCTTGTATAGTGGGAAGGGGCTTTTTATGTGTACATGCATTCACTCAGTAATGTGCTCATACGTTTGTGAGAAAGAAGGCAAGATCAAAGAACCACAACTTCCACTTGGAGCTAACTATGGTGAAGTTTGTGATGGTCTTTCATTCCTGAGGGAATTCATTCCACAGGCAGACCAGGAAAGTTCTGTCTGCCTCAAGAACATGTGTTACCTTTATTGTAGAGAGTCACATTGCGCCAAGCCATAGGGTATGTCTAGACTACATGGCTCCATCGACGGAGCCATGTAGATTAGGTTTCTAGACATAGGAAAATGAAGTGGCAATTTAAATAATCGCTGCTTCATTTACATCAAAATGGCTGCCGTGCTGTGCCGATCAGCTGTTTGGCAGTACAGCGCAGTAGTCTGGATGCTCCGCGGATGACAAGGGAAGCCCTTGTCGACCGCCCCAGTAAACCTCATTCCACGAGGTATAACAGGGCAGTCGACAAGGGCTTCCCTTGTCGAACGCAGAGCGTCCAGAATACTATGCTGTGCCGCCAAACAGCTGATCGGCACAGCGCGGCAGCCATTTTGATGTAAATGAAGCGGCGATTATTTAAATTGCCGCTTCGTTTTCCTATGTCTAGAAACCTAATCTACATGGCTCTGTCGATGGAGCCATGTAGTCTAGACATAGAGTGCCATTAATGTAGGGATCAAGACCTTGAACTTTACTTGGTGTTCTATCAGGAGCCAGTATAGAGTGTGGAAGTCAGGTTTCATGTATTCATCATAGCCTGTTGCTGAGGAGATATGCTGCAGTGTTCAGTACTATTTGGAGTTTCCTAAGTACTAAAATCTTCAGACAGATCTGGGCTGCCTGTCCAAACTGGTCCTCTGTAAAATTTGTGCTATTTATATTTTTTAAAAGAGATAAAGTCAAAATCCCATTTCTCTGGGAAAGCGTCACATTGTCATAAACCATCAAAAGGTAAGGAAGATTTTCTAATTCTTTTTCAGAACCAAACTCATGAAGCACCTAAAAGACGCATTGCAGTAAACATGTTCATATTTTTACCTATATATCTCATCTGTCTAAAAATTCACAACACTGCACACTTCACTATGTTTATTTAGACAATTAAATCTTCCTTTTAGCATTTTTATTTATTTCTCAAAATTTCAATATGTGGAAAATGGATCCTCTTTTTAGTTGTCAATTACTGTGACACCTTGCAAGTTCTTTAGGGGTTTGGTGGTAATAATGACAACAAATCTTTTTATATTGTGTAGCTCTTTTGGATGAAATTTGTACTGGCATTCTTTAAGGGATATGGGAAGAAGAACTCTGTGCACAAAGAATATTCGGTTCCTGGATTTCGCTAGGTGACAGGCAGACTGTATAAAAACACATAGTTCTCATGAACAGTTTACAGCTCTGTGTTCTGATTAACATTTATCCAGTTGAATAACTCATGTGTATGTGAAGCTTGAAATAAAAAGCCCAGTTAATCTTGCTAAAAGTTAGGTTTTGTAATGGGGTTGGGGTTTTTTTGGCTTTTGTTTTGTTTTTCCCTGTGGGTTTTCACTGGACATGAGAAAATACATTATGTTGATGATACCTAAAATCCCTGAGATTATTTTAAATCCAAATAAATTAATGATTTTTGTTCATAGCTAAGTTTATTTTTAAAGTCTGCTTTATGAAAATGTTGACAAATCCAGGAATGGCAGTTTGAATATGTGATTTGTAAGTACTCTTTCTTATATCTGTTTGATAGGAATCAATTAGTGATTTCTACTGGTATTATTCTGGGAAAGATGTTATTGATGAGCAAGGACAACGTAATTTCTCCAAAGCAATTCAAGTTGCAAAACAGGTCTTCAATACTCTCACTGAGTATATTCAGGTAAACTAGTTTCATTGCCATGCATATGGAATTTAAAAGAAAAAAATAAATTAAATTAGTAAGAAATGATGTTTTGAAGTGGGTAGTAGCCATTTGTCGGTGTTTTTACAGCCTAGAAGTCTAGCAGATTCCCAGCTGTCATTGAATTATTATTTCTTTTGTAAACCAAGTCTTCTTCTTTCCCAGTGCCCAGTAGGTTGTGTCCTTTTCTTTTCAACAGGAATCTTGCCCTATGATGTATGTTTCTGCTCCTCAAGACTGCATTACCGCAATGCATCCTAATGTGTCCTTTGCCTTTATCTGAATAATAAAACATATCTAGAATATGACAGTGTGCGTAGTAAGCAGAAGATCATTTGGCATATTCAGGCAGTGTTCTGACTTCTTGTCAGTTTCTGGATGGAGCGTAAGGTGCTGGTGTTGACCTACAAATCTCTGAATATGTGGCTTAACAAAACACCCTTCCCTGTCATACTGCCATTTTTCAGATCTGCAGAGACATGCTTGACCTGGACCTCCTTATGCAATAAACAAGAAGAAACTACTGGCAGGATGTTATACTAATAATTCTGTAATGAATAAAGAACTTGGGAGGAGCGTAGTAAAGAGTCTGAACTATTGGAAGATGAGAAAAAAAAGAATAGCTTACTCATTTCGTGAGAACCATTTATTCTGTGCATTGATTAGGCAAGGAGTCTTATAGACTCACGGACTTTAAGGCAGAAGGGACCATCATGATCATGCAGTCTGACCTCATATATTGAAGGCAACAGAACCTCATCCACCCATTCCTGTAACAGACCCATAACCTCTGGCTGAGTTCTGAATTTCTTAAATTTTTATTTAAACACTTCAAGTTATAGAGAATGCTTTAGAGGAAGGAAAAAACAAAACAAAACCCCAAAAACAAGTGTCTCTGCCAATCTGTCAAGGGGGACTATTCCTTCCCAAATGTAAATATGGCTATCAGTTAGAACCTGCACATGTGGGCAAGACCCAGCAGACAGACACTTGGGAAAGAATAGTCTGTAGTAACAAAGAGCCCTTCCCATCTAGTACCCCATTACCTGCCATTGCTACTAGCAGTTGCCGATCATCAGCTACATGCTACTGTGGGCAGTCTCATTGTACCATCCCCTCCATAAACTTATCAAGATCAGTCTTGAAGACGGTTAGGTTTTTTGTCAACACTACTCCTCTTGGAAGTTTGGTCCTAGCGGAAAACATGGAGTCTGGTGTTTCCTAACATTTGACTCTGTAACTTTCATAACATTAAATAATGTAGTGCTTCTTTTATATGTAACCAGCAAGAACTTTTAAAGAAAAATGGCAATCAGATTCTCCTATGTTTAATTTTAATGTATCCTTTTTCATTCTCTTTAAATAAGGTGTGATGAACATTACTGAGACATTTTGAGCAGCCTTAACATGGGTTACTATCATTCATGCTATATGAGATCATCTATGAATGTATAGAACATCTTTCCCCATAAGATGGCACTCTACCGGCAGATTGAGGTCCCACGAAATTCATGCATTTCTTAGAAAATTTCACATATTAGCATGCAACAACATACTAGCCCCTTTCCATGTAAAATAATCAAATGAGAAATGCTGCTTTTGGCAGTATAAAATGATTTAAAAAAAATCTGAGTCCTTTTCTCCTTATTACACAATATTTTCATTTGGGCAGTTGAGGTTCAACTGTAAGGGGATAATTTAAAACTACTCTGAATAGCAATTATGTTAATCATCCAAAGGATAATTTTGATAAGCCAAAAATAATTTTATCTGATAGCTATTTTTAAGAAATTATCCCAATAATGAATGTTTAAAAAATAGGGCCAAGTTCTGATCACACTAAATAGTGAAGTCCAGAATAACTACACTGAATGTAAATTAACTTATGGGTTTATGAAACCGATATGAGTGAAGATTCAGCCTCCTAATCATTCTAATTTCCCTTGGGAAGGATTTATTTACAGACTCTACTTTTTAATTCACATTCAAATCTTTTTCATTATGGAAATCTGTATTATTTTAGTGTTCATAGGTGTGGATTGGCTGAATAAGTATTAACAGAGGATGATGATATGCAAATATATCCACACAGCTGTGACAGATTTGGCCCACTACACCCAAGCTACTCTGTTCATGGTACTAATAATGATCTTATTCATTATTCTTTGAAATGTCAACTCATTTTTATAAAAACACTATTATATCATTTTAACACCAGGCAGTGTTTTACAACAGGTGAAACTTGACGAACAAAATATAAGGGACCTGATTCATCTCTTTCTTAAACCATTTTTACCTCAGACTCATCATACTTACTCCTGATTTTACACTTGTTTAAGTAGACAAGAATCTGCCTAAACATCTGTCCCCTCAGGAGAATTCAGTTTTAAGGTGCAAACTGGTACTGTACAGTGAATATTTAGTTCTATTTTTGGGTCTCCAAAATTTTATCCTAATGCTAAATATAATTTTATCCTAATGCTTGATATAATTCTCTTGCATATAAGCCATGTTCTCTGTTTCTTGTCATCTGCATGGTAGGGTCCATGTACAGGGAATCAGCAGAGTCTGGCACACAGCAGGCTGTGGGATGCAGTGGTTGGTTTTCTTCATGTATTTGCCCACATGCAGATGAAACTATCTCAGGTATCATGCACTTTTTTTCTTACGTTTTAGTTATTAACTTCACAATAGATAAGCTGAATTGTTGAGGGAGAAAATTATTTCTGTATTAAGAGAGGGGATGACCAGAATAAAGAGGTAAGGGGATACATTCTGTCTCAATTCTTTTTTATTATGAACTAGTGTGTGAGAAATTTGGCCCAGTGGTTATAGAATGGCATAAAAAATCCTATGATCCAACCCTTTTATCTGACAACACCTTCTTCTGGAACTTTGGGCTCATCAAACATTCTGTGCCTCAATTTCCCCATCTGTAAAGCAGAGTTCTATTTACTTTCTTTCCTGTCTATGTGGGTATAGTGAAATATTTGAAAAATAATTTAATATACTCAGATTAAACGTGCTATAAAACTGTGTTGTGGTTTTGTTGTTGCTATTATTTTAATCTCTGTTGTTACTTCATGATATTTAACATAATGGAGCTCTGAAGACTCAGATTGTGGCTATTTTTATTATTATTTTAGATTCTAATATGATTCAGGAATCCAGTCTTTGAGTATGCCACAGAGATGAAAATTGGGGATTTAGCGTTGAGTGAAAGTTGATTTCTTAGTTTTAATGCTATAACAATGCCGATCATTTTAATGCTATAACATTCTTTTTCTTCATGAAGCAACATGTTCTCACAGCAGGTGGCATTGTAGTGAATGTAGTCTTTCCTGAATGATAAAGAGGACTCACACATGAATGGAGGAGTACAAATAGCTTACATATATTGTCATGATTACAAAAATATACTTATTTTAAGAATAAACCTGTAATTCTTGTTCAACAACATGTGGAAAATCTGTGGCAAAACCAGAAGTAAAACCCTCTTGGGTCCTAGCACAGTGCTTTCAGTATGAGAAGACACCCTTTTCTCTTATTAAGTGTCTGCTTTATTCACTATTCATCCTTTCCACTGAATGAGGCAGGAGTCCTATGGTTAAAAAAAGTGAACATGTTATATCATAAAACCTCATATGGGGACAGAATTAAATTTGCATGGGCATAGCACTTCTTAAATTTTGTTTGTTCATCTTATCACAGAATGTAAAAACCCACCATGTTCAGATATTCTATCATATGGAACCATATTGACCTTCAGCATGAGTTATCGGCAGAGTTTAATTTAGTGTCTTTGAATCTATGGGCACAGACCTCTACCACTTGAGCTAAAAGATTGACAGCAGTAATGACTTCTCCTGTTTGTTGATCAGCTGCTAGAAAGGACTCGAAATGCACTTTTCCAATTTTTTACTCGATAGTAGGGTAATGTTGGGATTTGTGATTCTTGGGTTCTATTCCTGGCTCAGGAAATAAATGAGTTCTGGTGGTTAGAGACAGCATGGCTATGACTGTATTAAATTGCTATTTCTTCTAAACAATAAGTAGTGTGGGTGTGAATGTGTGTATTGCTACTGCATAAGAGAATGTAGTTGGATAAATGTTTTTTCATTTTATTTTCAGCTCTGACATAAAGGGCTAAATAGATTAATGGTCTCTCAGCTTCTCAGCTTGACTTTCCCTAAACGAAACCTACATGTGCACATGCAAACACTACTGCAGGTTGGCAGTTATATGTGTAAAATCCTGTTTTACCAACGCACATTCATCTTAGTGCAAAATATGGTCATGCAAGATCAGAAGCTGGGTTGAATTTGGTAGAAATAGTGACGCCAAATAGTCTTATTTACAGTCATATTCGTGTTTGCAGGATTCTAGTCAAATTGAATTACTAAAAGAGTTAATGGATCTTCAGAAGGATATGGTGGTCATGTTGCTGTCTATGCTGGAAGGTAATGTTAATTTATTTTAAAAGTGTATTTTACACGTAGTATAACCATGTTTTTTTCTCTGCACAACTTTTTCACAGCAAAAACCAATGTCTCTTCTTTTTTTAGTACCTTAAAGTTAATTTGTTTACTATTGGAAGAGCTGTTGACCTTTACTGGCTCATGGGAATTATTACAACTATAATTTACATGCTCAGTGATAATGTAAGAATTAATTAAATCACTGTTCAATATACACAGGCCAGCTCAGTTTGAATTATTACAAAGATATACTTATTTATATATAATTGGCTTCTCTTTTGGTTCAGATTAGATGCTATTTGCTGGTAACACTAGCATCCAAGGTTCTTGCTACAGAAGCAATCATAGAACTGGAAAGAACCTTAAGAGGTCATCAATTCTAGTCCCCTGCACTCATGGCAGGACCATGATCTTTGACAGGGGTGGGCAAGATAGGATCTGTGGGCTGGATCCAACCCACCAAGCTGTTTCATCAGCTCATGGCCGCCTGTCCACACTGCTACCCACACGATCTTGGCGACCCTTTTGAAATGTAATGGCGACCGTTATTTGGTTCCTGACCCATAGGTTGGGAAACCCTGGCCTAGAGGTAACCGCCAACTGTTCAAAACAGCTGGCAGTTCCCTCTAGGCACCGTGGGCCCCTATAAGGGTGGGGGAAGAGACTTTTCATGCTCCTCCATCCCCAGGCCAATCAGTGCCTTGGGGTGGGGGAGTGTGCAAAGTCTCCTCCCCCCCCCACGTCAGGGGCTGGCCATCCTAGGGGGAACAGCCCCTTTCCACCTGAGGCCCTGCCCCTTTGGAGGCGGATCATGACCACTGCCAAAATTCGTGAAGTGGCTCCCCTAAAAAAATTATTTCCCACCCCAATCTCTGACAGGTGTTTGTCTAATCAGCTCTTAAAAATCTCCAATGACGAAGATTCCACAACTTTCCTAGGCAATTTATTACAGTGATGAACCACCCTGACAGTTTTTTTTCCTAATGTCCAGCCTAAATCTTCCTTGCTGCAATTTAAGCCCATTGCTTCTTGTCCTATCCTCAGAGGTTAGGGAGAACACTTTTTTTTCATTCCATCTTGTAACAACCTTTTAGATACTTGAAAGCTGTTATCATGTCCCTCTCAATCTTCTCTTTTCCAGACTAAACAAAATCAGGTATGTTAATCGTCCCTCACAGGTCATGTTTTCTAGACCTTAGATCATTTTTATAGCTCTTCTCTGGGCCTTCTCCAATTTGTCCATGTCTTTTCTGAAATGTGGCACCCGAAACTCAACACAATACTCCTATTGAGACCTAACCAGCACAGAATAGGGTGGTTGAATTACTTTTTGTTTCTCACTTACAACACTTAATACATCCCAAAATGACGTTTGCTTTTTTTTTTTTTCTAATAGTGTTGCACTGTTGACTCCTATTTAGCTTGTGGTCCACTATGATCCTTAGATCCCTTTCTGCAGAACTACTTCCTTCCCATTTTGTATGTGTGCAATTGATTGTTCCTTCCTAAGTGGAGTACATTGCATTTGTTTCTTTGAATTTCATCCTATTTAACTCAGACCATTTCTCAAGTTTGTCCAGATCATTTTGAATTATAATCCTCCGAAGTACTTGCAATCTCTTCCATCTTGGCATCATCCATTTCCCTACTTATCAGTTTTTTGTTTAAATTTACTGTGTGTTAGGCTAAACAACTTTCATGTATGGCATTCAACCACACTTTTTGGTATTGACAATCACCTTAACCATGAAATAAAGGGGCTTTGAATTCACCTGGCTAGGTCTACCATGGTTTTGGGGGAATGTCCTGTTCAACATTTGCAACAGCTGTCATTGTGCCTCATCTTCACTCAGTAGCATGGGGCAATTGTAAACTTAGATTATTATTTATGAATTTGTGGTGGAATTGGGACCTTTAGTCAAGGACCAAGGCTCCTTCATACTAGGCACTTAATAAACAAAGATGGACCCAAAGATACCTATTTTCTCCCCCAGAATTAGAAAGCCTCCTCTTCACAACATATCTAAGCTCCTCAGAGGACTGGCAAGAAAAGTCTTGATGTCACTTCTAAATTCCATCTCCCATTCAGCACTGTATTAAATGTGAAAGAAATCTTAGATGTATACATCCTACCATTTATAGCCTTCTTTCAAAAACAGTGCTTATTATTACTACTTCTGTTGCATCTCTATAGAATCATAGAAATGTAGGACTGGAAAGGATCTCAAGAGGTCATTTAATCCAATCCCCTGCATTCAAGGCAGGACTAAGTAATTACTAGACAATTCCTGAGAGGTGTTTAACTAACCTGCTCTTAAAAACCTCCAGTGATGTGTATTCCACAGCCTCCTTAGGCAATTTGTTCCAGTGCTTAACTGCCCTAACAGGAAGTTTTTCCTGATCATAGAACCATAGAGACCTAGAACTGGAAGAGACCTCACCAACCCCAACTAAATCATGCCAGCCAGGGCTTTGTCAAGCCGGGACTTAAAAACCTCTAGGGATGGAGATTCTACCACCTCCCTAGGTAACCCATTCCAGTGCTTCACCACCTTCCTAATGAAATAGTTTTTCCTAATATCCAACCTAGACCTCCCCTATTGTAACTTAAGACCATTACTCCTTATTCTGCTATCTGTCACTAATGTCCAACCTAAACCTCCCTTGCTGTGATTTAAGATCATTGCTTCTTGTCTTATGTTCAGAGGCTAGCAAGGACAATTTTTCACCTTCCTCCTTATTATAACCTTTTATGTACTTGAAAACTGTCAGTCTTTACTTCTCCAGACTAAACAACCCCAGTTTTTTCAATCTTTCCTCATAGATCTTGATTTGGTATAGTATTTTTAAATGATAACCGGTATAGTTATAAACTGAAGCCTTGTATGCAGCCAAATCAGTACGTAATTTATAAATCTTACCATGTGATGATTTCAGTAGTCATTATTAAACTGTTGTTATTTGCCAAAACGTTAATTGTCACCAATTACTGTTATTGCACGTCCCCACCATTAGGTAATGTTGTGAATGGAACTATTGGCAAACAGATGGTTGACATGCTAGTGGAGTCTTCCAACAACGTGGAGATGATTCTGAAGTTTTTTGATATGTTCCTGAAGTTGAAGGATTTAACTTCGTCTGATGCATTCAAAGAATATGACCCTGATGGTAAGGGTATAATTTCAAAGAGGGACTTTCAGAAGGCAATGGAAAGCCATAAGCACTACACTCAGTCAGAAACCGAGTTTCTACTTTCTTGTGCTGAGACAGATGAGAATGAGACTCTGGATTATGAGGAATTTGTGAAACGTTTCCATGAACCTGCCAAAGACATTGGTTTCAATGTTGCTGTTCTTCTGACCAACCTATCAGAGCACATGCGCCATGATACCCGCTTGCAAACTTTCCTTGAGCTTGCAGAGAGTGTTCTGAATTATTTTCAGCCCTTCCTTGGACGCATAGAAATCATGGGCAGTGCAAAGCGCATTGAGAGAGTTTACTTTGAAATAAGTGAATCAAGTCGAACTCAGTGGGAGAAACCTCAGGTTAAAGAGTCTAAGAGGCAGTTTATCTTTGATGTAGTAAATGAAGGAGGAGAGAAGGAAAAGATGGAACTTTTTGTTAATTTCTGTGAGGATACCATTTTTGAAATGCAGCTGGCTGCCCAGATCTCCGAGTCAGATTTGAACGAAAGGTCATCAAATAAAGAAGAGAATGAAAAAGATAAGCCAGAGGAACAAGACACTAGAACGGGCTTCTTCTCCCTTGTGACTGTCAAGTCAGCCTTGGTGGCCCTCAAGTATAATATAATGACTCTTATGAAAATGCTTAGCATGAAAAGCCTAAAGAAGCAGATGAAGAAAATGAAGAAAATGACCATGAAGGACATGTTCATGGCTTTATTTTCTTCCTACTGGAGCATCTTGATGGGCTTACTGCATTTCACATGCAGTGTTTTCCGGGGCTTCTTTCGCATCATGTACAGTTTGCTACTCGGAGGAAGCCTAGTAGAAGGGGCTAAGAAGATCAAGGTAGCTGAACTTTTAGCCAATATGCCAGATCCCACTCAGGATGAGGTACGTGGTGATGGGGAAGAGGGAGAGAGGAAATCCACAGACGCTGCATTGCCTGCAGAAGATTTGACTGATCTAACAGTTTTATCAGATGAGGGTGACCTACTGTCAGACATATTTGGCTTGGATTTAAAGAGAGAAGGAGGCCAGTATAAGCTGATTCCTCATAATCCAAATGCTGGTCTGAGTGATTTGTTGAGCACACCTTCTTTACTCCCATTACCTGAGATGCAAGAAAAAATTCAGGTAACAAATGATATATTTTATTCATCATGCTTCAGTCTGTTATGTTTGGTCAGAAGTAAAAATAGCTGTGTTTGTGTGATTTTAGGCTTTTTCTTAAATACGTGGCATGCTTTTTAAAGAATAACCATGAATTACCAAACTGTAGTTTTTTTGGGAACACAAGCTTGAAGGTCCTCCGAGTTGCCCAAGTTATGTGGTTTGCTTTTAAATTAAAAATTCAGTGTGTCTTTTGTAAATGTAAAGGGAAATATCATTTTCCTTCATTGCAGCATTGGTTAATAAAAATGCCTTGATGTTCAGCACTATGACTGTTGAATTTTAGCCATATTTTTGAGGGCTACATAACCTGTATTACTACTTAGATTTTGTAGATGGGGTTGCTTGTTTGGTAGGGGGCAGAGCTCCGCAACCCTGGAACTCGCATCTGATTTGTCTTATGTACCTTAAATTCATGCATCAGGGTTTCATCCAGATATCTTCTGGGGTCAACTTGTTCTAGTAGGGTTGTTTTTGTTGTTGTTTTGTTTTTTAATCTTCTGCCTCTAAAGTATCAGTGTTGGCCACACCTGGAGATGGGCTATCAAATGCGGAGGGCACTTAGTATTGTCTTTCTTTCTGCTTATCTGGTTGATTCTTGCTCAGACGTAATCAGGGAGGGCCTCACTGATTACCATACATGTGCTTGGGAAGGAATTAGGAACTAAGTCATATTGGCAGTGACCTTGCAGACTTTTCACCTTCCTCTTCAAAATGTGGGTCACTTACCAGGATTATCTGTGTATTGCTTAATCATTTCCCTGCCATTGCAGGGCCTAGATCACTGGTAAATTTCAGCCCCTCCAATTCTCTGTCTGTTTCACCTGTAGGTTGTAATACTTTGGTCTCATTTTGATTTTGAGTTTAGTGTGCAGGTGATAGGTGGTGTTGGTATCCTGGGATATAGAGAAGGGGTCAGATCTGATGATCAAATAGGTCCCTTTTCGTCTTAAACTCTGACTTTTTTTCTGACTCATTCAAGGAGCAGAAAGTAAATGAAGATGAAAAGGATGAGAAAGGAGAAACAAAATCAGAACCTGAAAAAGCAGAGTATGTATAACCCTGGACCTTGCTCTTAAGAACTGTTGTTTGATTTTCTGAAAAGTCAGTTTTCCCTCACTCCTTCATTTCTGTGTCATAGAGACCTCTTAAATGTCTGAATGTAGGTTCCCTTCCCACATGAACCTTACTGACAAAGGAGCCCAGCATAAAACTGACATCATTATGGTCTTATGACACCCTTTATTCTACTCAATCCTTTTTAGTCCCCTTTCCAGCTATAATCACGGTATTTACATAATACCTTGGATAGCAATCAGCTCTCACTCTATCATGCTGCTCTATAAGTCTTTTGATGGTAGAGTATACTGACTGCCTCATGCTACCTCCTTCCCTTGCCATGAGAATTAAAAGTGTTACTTCCACTATATAGGGCTCATCTATACTACGCTGAAGTTCTGAAAGAGGATATGTAAATTCCGCGGGAATATCTTCTTCGGATCTCACTTTCAAAAGCAGAGCTTTCAAAAGTGAAAGTAGTCAGGACGTAGTTTTTTCAGCAAGTCCCTCCCCCCCCTTTTTCAAAAAGCTGCTCTTCCTCAAAAAGAGGTTTACGCGGCTTTTCAAAAAAGGGGGGAGGTTGCCGAAACTCCCCTGCGTCCCGACTACTTTCATTTTATAAAGCTCTGCTTTCAAAAGTGAGATCCGGAGAAGATATGCAAATTCCACAGATATGCAAATATCCTCTTCGGAAGTTCGTCGTAGTCTAGACAAACCCATGTGTCCAGAGCAGGGCTAGGCTACTTCAGCAGATTCTTAATATCACTTGGAACTATTGGTCCAGGCTGTCTGCTGACTAAGGAAGAAAATGTTTTGATTTACATTCAGCTCTAGAACTGTGTTGGAAACAAAATTTCTGTCTCATGAAAAAAAATCACATTTCCAAATGTTCTTCCATTTGGCTTGGAATGAAAAGTTGAAAATGAAAAAATTCTGTTGGATGTAAATTATGGAGTCAGGTAACCCTCTTGCCTAGCTGCCAGATGGGTACCCGAGGGAGCTAACTAGCTGGGTAGTTTAGGGAGATGGGCAGTCAAGGGAGCTGAGCCATCACCAGGCAGGCAGCCAGATATTATGGGAGCCTGAGGAGCTAAGCAGTCTGCCTGCCTATCTTCCAGCCAGCAGGTAGAGAGGCTGGCAGGAAGCCATGCAGGCTAACCAACCTGCTTCAAAAGTTTTAACAAAATGAAAATGCTCCCATTGCAGCATATGTTGATTCCATCTAATCAGAATTTTCCAGTGGGAGAAAAGGTTCCATCTGAAAATGTTTGACCAGCACTATTTAGTGCATATGTCTAAAGTTTTCTTGTAAAACACAATGCTTAAAAGCAATGCCCTATCACAGTGTGTGCATGTGTGTGTGTCTGTTTGTCTGTCTCTGTCTCACACATACATATATATATATTCCAGAGAACAATTCTATAGTAAGTCTTTGGCTACAGGTTCACTGCTAGTTATGCAAATCTAGGATGGTTTTGATTTCACAAACCTTGTAAGTCCAATACTCTTTTGGCTTTAGCAAAATTCCATGGATCGCTCACTACAGAATCAGGCCCTAAATTGGTTCAGTGCTCTTTCTTTTATATAGGACAAACTTGAATGTCGTTTTTATCAACTATGCAACTCGGCCTTTCTCTTTTTTTTTCTTTCCCCTAATGCAACACTGTTTTAGGTCTCATATGGTTTCAACAGAAATGCTGGACACACTTGACATTACATCACAATCTACATTACATCCTATTTAGGAAATACCAGACATTTATATTTTCTCAATTTGTTTCCCGAACAGAAAGCTCAAATACTGGTCTGTCCAGTTCAAAACTGGACACTTGGCAACCCTAGTAATAGAAATAAGTACTAAGCTAAAAATCAAATGTAATTAAATACAAAATACAGTGTTTGGTTTTAACAGATAGAATAGAGTGAAACTGCATCCCATAGTTCAGGATTCCTTTTCTTTAGTATGTCTGATAATTCATAAATACCTGAAATTGCAAGAGTGAATGCTTGTTCCTTCCTCCATTTTCATAAGTGGTTGCGGTGTCCTCCGCTTTGCAGGGAAATGCAGACTCCTGAACTCAAGACTTTGTAAATGGGGGAGAGAATGCTTTTTCAGCTGTTCTGTTTCAAAACATAAATATATTGGAAGTTTTCAGTCAACTACTTCCTGTTATGGACAAATTCTGCCACTTTCTCTGCATCCTGAAGCTCTCACCACAGCTGATATGTCATAGTTATGAGGCTGGAAGATAACCAAGTACATTACAGAAGTGCATTACAGAGCTTAGTTCTGCCTGTATGGAGTGGAGCGTGGGGATGGGTGGGTAAGGAAGTGTGGAGCTGGTCAATCCATAACTACCTGGATTCACCAGCCAAATTTCCTCATATAAGAGAGGGTGCAGTGCAGTGGCTGCAGCATCATCCACAGAACATTTTTGCCATTTCTTTGTGGACTGAGAGGGAGAATTCCTCTTCATTTCACATCTCTTCCTTGCACGAATCATGGCTACAGTGACTTCATGAGTGAATGGGATTTCCCCCTTAATGGGGTGGGACTGTAAACATCCAGGGGTTGAAGGGAGTGGGGAAACTGACAGTCTAACTCTAGGTCATCTTCAGTGACTCAGCATAGATTATGAGTTCATTTGTTTCCTTAGGGGAGAAGATGGAGAAAAGGAAGAGAAAGCCAAAGAAGACAAAGGGAAACAGAAGCTGAGACAGCTTCATGCACACAGATATGGAGAACCAGAAGTCCAAGAATCAGCCTTCTGGAAGAAAATCATAGCATACCAGCAGAAACTTCTTGTAAGACGTTATCCACATTGGGCTGAGTACTTGCATGTTAGCCAAGCATATGTATCTGGAACTTGTTACAAAAGCCTGGAGAAAATGTCTTTGAATCAGCAAAAACTGTAGTGACCTTCACTCATTTTGGGTATGTCTACACTGCCACCCTAGTTCAAACTCGGGTGGCTCATGTAGTCATTCGAACTTGTAAATGAAGCCCGGGATTTAAATATCCCGGGCTTCATTTGCATGTTCCCAGGCGCCGCCATTTCTAAATGCCTGGTAGTTCGAACTACCTGCCCGCGGCTATATGCAGCATGGGCTAAGTAGTTCGAATTAAAGCTCCTAATTCGAACTACCGTTACTCCTCCTGCAATATTTAAATCCCAGGCTTCATTTGCAAGTTCGAATGACTACATTAGCCACGCTAGTTCGAACTAGGGTGGCAGTGTAGACATATCATTTCTGCCCTCAGCCCACTTTCCCAAAAGGCAAAAAAAAAAAAAAAAAAAAAGACAGTGGAAAAAATCAATGTGCTAGGCAAAAATGTCATAAAAAAAACATTGAGGGTCATTTTCAAATATGGGGGTAATGTGTGCCTTTACATATGCATGTACACTCTTCACAACCACAAACACATGCTTTTTTTTTCTTTTGCACAAAGTGATATTTGAACTTGCAGTTAACCAGTTTGTGAAGGCAAATGTGTGGTTTTGTGGCTGGAAGGGATGCACGTGTATCTTGCATTTTTAGGGGTCAGTTTATATGCATTCTTGAAAACAACTTGCCACAAATATTCATAACTGCATTCTGTCCATGGAGTGACATTAACCCTTGGAGCAAGTTAACAAGCATTGTTGTGGACTCTCCATCACTGGCAATTTCTAAATCAAGATGGATTTTTTAAAAAAGAAGATATACTGATGTTCAAAGAGAAATATTTGGAGGAGGCTCTATGGTCAATATTGTGCAACAGGTCAGACCAGATAATCACACTTGTCTCTTCTGGCTTTGGAATCTATGAAGGGGAAAATTGGAGTGGAGAGATCTCAAAATTTAGAGCAAAAGATGGTGAGTTCCAAGGCATGGCAGTGTCTTCTCTCGCATTTGTGTCTCAGGCTAAGGCTCTAGCAGAGGCTTTACTCAGTAGCTAAAAGGCAAAAGGCCTAGTGAAAGATCCAAAAGATTTGGTTAGGATTCAAGTTTGGATACACATCTGATACTGACCTGAATTATTCAACCCCTTTTGGGCTATAGACCTTATGGGAACAAGATTTCTATGAGATTTCCCATATTTCCAATTTGGTCCTATTACAATTGGAACTAGAAAGTGCAGAGGCATAAAACATGAAAAATAATCATAAGACTGAATTATCTAAACTTTTCATTCCTCTCAAGGTCTAATATTTGGTTCCAAATTCAACTTGGTTTTATCTTTCTCCTACTCTGTCTGAAAAGCTTGATAAACATACAAATAATTTTTGGAGGAGATTCGGAGAAGTGTTCTTGTGATGGTTCTTAACAGTAAAACTCGACAAGCTTTTTGTATTTGGATACTTTGAATAATTTTAATAACAAAAGGTTCTTAAAAGTAATTTTTTATGAGTTCACCAAAGTTCACTAAATCAGTATGTAAAATAACTGGCACATTGACATGGCATTGTAGAGTTCTTAAGGAGGGGACTCAGGGCATGGACTGGAGATCGGGGGGGGGGGAGAGGGGTTTAGGCTAGGGGATTGGAGGCATGGGAGGTGCAGGAGTCAGGGTTGGGGATGAGGATGGGCCCAAGGCAGGCAGTGGATGTGCAGAAATCAGGGCAGGGGATGGGGGCTCAGGGCAGAATAGAGAAGTACAGGAGTCAAGACACAAGGCTGGGTGTGTGAGGAGCTCAGGGCAGGGTTGGGGAAGCAGGGGCTACACTGCTTGGTTGGCAGCTCCCAGGGGTTGGATGGGTGGCAGGGGTGGTGGGAGCCACACTGCCCATGTGGCCAAGGGTTACACTGGCCAGCAGCATCCAGAGCCCCACCTCAGCCAGCCTTTCTCTTACTGGTGCACCCACTTCCCTGTGGTCATTCTACAGTATAATTGTCCCTGCCAGCAGACCTCTCCCTTTCTGTTTTAAGAGAAACATTCATATTCCAGGCACATCCCATTGTCATGGCACAACCAAACCCTTACCATGTTCTAAGTTAGGAGAAGGGGGAGCTGAATACTATATTTAGTTCTCATAGCTCTTACCATTTAGAAGGAGTTATTGAACAAACAGATTCTCAGATGGATGGACAGACTGATAGGTGTACACGCAAACTCTCTCAAATGTATAGTTGATATACAGATAAACTGTATTTTTTCTTTTTTCTTTTCAGAACTATTTTGCTCGCAATTTTTATAACATGAGGATGTTGGCTTTGTTTGTTGCTTTTGCCATCAACTTCATCCTACTCTTCTATAAGGTAAATTTGTTGCATTAAGTACTAGAAGATTTACCCAACTTTGTTTGGTTCCTTAACTCAAATAAGTTTTGTTTTTCTTTATTTAAATCAATGCTGTGGGGTGGGGCTAGGATGAGGGGTTCAGTATGCAGGCTGCCCTTGGAAAAGAAAGGGCATCCCTAACCCGCTTTCACTGCAGCAAAGCAAAGACTGGGGAAAGAAGGTAGGAGAGGGAAAGAGGGAGGGTGGGAAAGGGGAGGGGGAAACCTGGGAGGAGGGAGCTGGCAGGGGGAATCAAGGGGAGGAAGGGGGAGGAGAAGCTCAGGGCTCAGGTTTGGGGGTCTTACCGGCCCAACTGTCCCCCATCACATTAATTTCGAAATAGCAGTTTGGCTGTGAAGACGCTGGTAAAGTTGTTTTGAAATAACAGCTGTTATTTCAAAATAACTTTGCTGTGTAGACATACACTTAGTGCCATTCCATAGTATATTTGCTTTTCCACTGACCCTACAAGCTGCCAGACCTAGACGATTCCCTGGCATAGACGTGCTATCAGGGATTCATCGTACAATTGATCCAAGCTGCAATGTGGGTTATAGGATCTTCACCAAGATTTACATGGCCTTCTCTGGATCCCAAGTGATCTGTCAAGTTCACAGCAGCTTTTCGCTGATGAGAAAATGGCAAAACCCACTGTTCCAGTATAGTGAAGTGGAGGGATCTCTGCAATGTATTTCTAGTGCATCTTTCTTCACAAAAAGTTCCCTTTTCCTCACTTACATTACCCTGGGGTTGTCTCTTGTGTTGTATGATACATAGCCTGTAGAAATGCAGATCTCCTGTCAGATGAAATAGTTGTCCTGCTGACTGTGATTTGAATAGGTTTCCACCTCTGCTGTGATAGAAGAAAAGGAAGTTCTTGTGATAAAGGCCGAGGAAAACTCCAAGTTAAATGGCCTGGAAAGTGGTTCTCATAGGATCATCACTGTGCACTATGTCCTCGAAGAAAGCAGTGGCTATATGGAACCCACGCTGCGAATTTTGGCAATCCTGCACACAGTCATTTCCTTTTTCTGCATCATTGGATATTACTGTTTGAAAGTAAGAGGCTGAAGAGCTAATGCTGTTTCTTTTTCTAGGCCCCTTTACAGCTCTCCATTGAGTGATGTGCAATGGAGTAAAATCACAGGAATTTTGCACAAACTGGGTTGGAACCCCTCCCCATGAAGAGCCCTTATCTGGCTGTCTTCCCTTATATAAGCCTGTGACGAAACTCACATGAATTCAGAAAGTGAAGCCTGTTGTGGGGGAGGTTGAATCCCTGCATGTAGCATGTTCTCATTGGCTGAACACATGTCCATTTTCTGTGAACATTAATGCAGCCTTGTTCTGACTGAGGTGTCATTTATGGCTTTCAAATACAAATAGAGTGGGATACATGTGACCAGGAGAGGATGCTTTACAATGGCGGCATTGCATGTTGGCTGGCTGGGCTGCACAAGAAAAGTATATTGTCAAGAATATGTGGTAGTTGGAGTAGAGTTTCTGACTGATCTCCCAGGGATGTTGCTCTGACAAGCCCTTCCTCTGTCAGTCTCGTTTTATCAGGAGTGAGAAGCAACAGATCAGCAGCTCCCTAGGAGGAGGCACATGAGTAGCATTTCTCTATGCACAGGAAGTAGGAAATTTGGCTTCTAGTTATTTTTCCATCCTATCTTTAACCGGTTACCTTTAGTAGGCCAAAGAGACAGGATCTGCTTCCCTAATGAAGGTAAATGCTTACCAATTGGCTGATTTCCTTATGTACTTCAAATACTTCTACCACTCCAATAAATAGTGAAACACATTTTCCATGACAAGGTGTCAGATGGCATATGCAGTGGTAGCTTTTGAGATATGGCTTTCTTTTTTCTGTGCAAGTTTTATGGACTGTCTCTCAAAATAACTTTTTTATATTTATTCTATTGTTAATCATGAATTTAAAAAAAACGATTGAAGTTTGTCATAATGAGTTCCCATAGTTGCTGATGCCCTGAATGGAAGACATTGTCTTAAAAGGAGCAGTTCTACTGTCAGTCTGTGGCTGCCATAGAGACAAATTGCTTTTAAAAAAAATCCATCTTAATTGTATTGCTTTTACATGTCTGACAGTTTTGTGGCTGGAAATTGCTATTGAAATGGGAGTGAGTAAAATCAACTGAACACTTTTTATGAAGCTGTCTTCAAATTAGATTTGAACTACAGTTATTATATTAAGTGTAATATCCACCCTATTATTAAGCAATATCATTTTAATTATTATTGTTCCAACATAATGCTGACCAGCTATAGATTATGGTTTAGGTGCAGAGTCACTGATGTGGAGTGGATAAATAAAAGGTGAATTTGGGGAGATTTAGAAGAAGTTCTGGGAACCTAAAAGAATTACTTTTCCATTGAAACAGCTCTCTCTATGTAATTAATGCTTTAGTTCTACAGTACCAGAATATACTTTTCTCTCAGTAGCAGTTTTCTAAGGAAATACCATTCAAATGGAACTTGAAAATCTACCAGCTACTGGGAGGCTCGTCTCTTGAATGTCACTCAGCTTATTAGAGAGCGCTCTGTCCCTGGGAAGGCCTACAGAGCCTGGCAGTCCAGATCCTCAGGGGCAAGCAAAGTGCACTGAGCATCACTCACAAAGGTGGTGCGCAAAAGTATTCTGATGATGTCTTTTGTACTGCCCTCATCCCAGTGCAGCTCTCTATGTGCTGTTTCCTCTGGTATGTCTTAAAAGCAGCCTGAGGTCTACTTTAATTCATGCCAGTCTTTAATAATCCTGGGGACTTTAACATAACCCTGGAGGAGCCTGACATAGGAGCATGTCCAATGTGCTTGCTTTTTAGACATGTCTGTTTTCACCCTGCTATGCCAACAGCAGGGAAAGTGCATTGTATTGGCGCTATACCACCGTAAAAACACCTTTGCATTTTTATGAGCCTTGCTGGGGTTAATGGCTACGCTACAGTATTGAAACAATGCAGTGCAAATTGGTTATATGGCACTAAAGAATATGGGCCTCATTCATCCAGACATACTCAAGTTATTGGCATTAGTCAAATACTTCACTGCTTGAAAGACTACTGTAGGTTATTGCACATACGGTGCAGTGTGTAATTTTTCCTTCAGATTGCTGGTTTAGCCTCATTCAATCAGTGCATTCAATGTTTATAAGCAGCTAGCTGTTCTTAAAAGATAGTAGCTCCCAGAGCTCTTACTGATTTTGAACTACTTTTTCATATGTTTATTTTTCTCCTGCAGGTTCCACTGGTTATTTTTAAACGTGAAAAGGAAGTTGCAAGGAAATTGGAATTTGATGGGCTGTACATTACAGAACAACCTTCAGAAGATGATATTAAAGGGCAGTGGGACAGACTCGTTATCAACACACAGTGAGTGTTTTTTTACTTTAGCTTTTAAAGCTATGTACAGAATTTTCTGAGATATATACATTTTATTCCCCTAAGTTTCTCAGAAGTGTATGATGGGTCTTAAACTTCCAACAAAATAATTCAATAGACTGTAAGCATCTGTGGAAATTATTGTAAATCATGATTATTAGTCTTGTGTTCTGAGGGCCTGAATGTGAAATTACTTTTGTCCTGCAAAAATCAATGCACAGCACTGTACATTTTGGTAAGTATTATATTTGCTAACAAGTGGTACTGCTATAGCACTCTGGAACTCTTTAGATTGGTGATAGGCCCAGTTTCCAGCATTGTCTTCTGGGAAGACGCATATGGTCCAGGCCCTCTGGGACTCAGTACCTGGGCATCAATACTCCTTTTTCCTAACTGTGTTGATGTGACAAGCCCAACTCAATTTGGCGCCTGTAAGCCCTTTCCCTCTGGGAACTTGTAATCAGTCAACTTGATTAAAGTAACTCAGAAACAGTGTTTTAAAATCATAGAATAATAGGACTGGAAGGGACCTTGAGAGGTCATCGAGTCCAGCCCCCCGCCCTCAAGGCAGGATCAAGCTCCGTCTACACCATCCCTGACAGATGTCTATCTAACCTGTTCTTAAATATCTCCAGACAGGGAGATTCCACCACCTCCCTTGGCAATTTATTCCAATATTTGACCACCCTGACAGTTAGGAATTTTTTCCTAATGTCCAATCTAAACTTCCCCTGCTGCACTTTAAGCCCATTACTCCTTGTCCTGTCCTCAGAAACCAAGAGGAACAAATTTTCTCCTTCCTCCTTGTGACACCCTTTTAGATATTTGAAAACCGCTATCATGTCCCCCCTTAATCTTCTTTTTTCCAAACTAAACAAGCCCAGTTCATGAAGCCTGGCTTCATAGGTCATGTTCTCTAAACCTTTAATCATTCTTGTCGCTCTTCTCTGTACCCTTTCCAATTTCTCCACATCTTTCTTGAAATGTGGCGCCCAGAACTGGACACAGTACTCCAGCTGAGGCCTAACTAGTGCAGAATAGAGCGGCAGAATGACTTCACGAGTTTTGCTTACAACACACCTGTTGATACAACCTAGAATCATATTTGCTTTTTTGGCAACAGCATCACACTGTTGACTCATATTCAACTTGTGGTCCACTATGACCCCTAGATCCCTTTCCGCCATGCTCCTTCCTAGACAGTCGCTTCCCATCTTGTATGTATGGAACTGATTGTTCCTTCCTAAGTGGAGCACTTTGCATTTCTCTTTATTAAACCTCATCCTGTTTACCTCTGACCATTTCTCTAACTTGCTAAGGTCATTTTGAATTATGTCTCTATCCTCCAAAGAAGTCGCAACCCCACCCAGTTTGGTATCATCTGCAAACTTAATAAGAGTACTCTCTATCCCAATATCTACATCATTGATGAAGATATTGAATAGTACGGGTCCCAAAACAGACCCTTGAGGAACTCCACTTGTTATCCCTTTCCAGCAGGATTTAGAACCGTTAACAACAACTCTCTGACTACGGTTATCCAGCCAATTATGCACCCACCTTATCGTGGCCCTATCTAAGTTATATTTGCCTAGTTTATCAATAAGAATATCATGCGAGACCGTATCAAATGCCTTACTAAAGTCTAGGTATATGACATCCACCGCTTCTCCCTTATCCACAAGGCTCGTTATCTTTTCAAAGAAAGCTATCAGATTAGTTTGGCATGACTTGTTCTTCACAAACCCATGCTGGCTATTCCCTATCACTTTATTACTTTCCAAGTGTTTGCATACTATTTCCTTAATTACCTGCTCCATTATCTTCCCTGGGACAGACGTTAAACTGACCGGTCTATAATTTCCTGGGTTGTTCTTATTCCCCTTTTTATAGATGGGCACAATATTTGCCCTTTTCCAGTCTTCTGGAATCTCCCCTGTCTGCCATGATTTTTCAAAGATCATAGCTAAAGGCTCAGATACCTCCTCTAATAATAAAATATTATTTATTAATTCCCCCAAAGGCATAGAACATGCAGAGCCAAGTGTAGAAACAATAAATGGCCTGGGTCAGTCTTTCTTTGCCAGATTTCTGTAAACTCTCTTCATCTCAGCTAATTCCCCTCTCTTGTTGGGAGAAAACAGATTGTCCTGAGCACAGCAGGCTATCTGTGTCTCCCTGTGTTCCCTCACCAGCCTGTCCGCTCTCACTGACACTCCCATGGCCACCTCTGGACACGGATTGAACTCCCACCATTATCTAGGCCTTGGTGTCCTCTAATGACTTAGTGTTTTCTTTTTCTCTTCTTTTACTTTTTTTAATCTCTTTTTCTTAATCTTGGCAAAATAGCTATGTCATCAGGGCTGAGGAGATCTTGTCACAACTATAAAACTGACTATTTTGAGTGTCTGGACAGAAAGCTTTATTATAGTTTTATCTTTCTCACTTTGGTTGTTTTAACAACCTCTTTTGAGCTAATTCTATAACAAGTAACTTAACATAAACATAGGCATTGATTATATCACTTTCCTTTAATTCTTTACTAATCAAGTCCCTTATCACCCGTTCCATTATCCTTCCTGGGATCAGGGGCAGCCCATGGCTATAGGCCGATTTGGCCGTTGCCTAGGGCACCGCCTTCAACGGCACCCGATGATGATGTCATGGGGCACCCGGGACACCCGATGATGACGTCACCCCATTGACGGCCGTGCAGACGGGGGAGCTAATCGCGCGTTCCGCCTGGGGCACCAGCTGCCGCAGCCTGCCTCAGGTCGCTGCTGCCTGGGATTGATCTCAGACCGACAGGCCTATAATTACCAAGTATATTGGCACAACTTTTGCTTTCTTTCAATTTTTTGGAACTTCCTTAGAGTACGAAGACTTATTGAAAATACTCATTAGCTGTATAGAGAATGCTTCAGCCAGTTCTTTTAAAATTCTTGGATGCAAGTTATCTCAGTTTGCTGACTTTAAAATGCCTTCTATTAGCACTTGCTGTTTAATATTCTCCCTATCTTACTATTGGATTGGAAAATATGTTGCGATGAGACCTGATGATGGGGGCAGAGAAGGAGAGGCATAAAAGGATCAACTGCCCTGGGGCATAGTGATCAAAAGGGCCCAGGGGTCCTAGCCACCACTGTTGTGACTGCGGCAGATGGGGCCTTTAAATTGTCACCAGAGTGCTGGACAGTGTGATCTAGGGGTTTCAAGGTGGGGAGCTGCTTTGGTAGGGGAGCCATGGCATGGTGAGCTGAGGGGGGGGGGCTGTTCCAGCCCCGCCCATTCTGCCCAAGGCTCTGCCCCTTTTGATAGTGCATAGCTGCCTCCCCCACCTTGCGCAGGGGGGTGGCAAGTCTGTCTTTCCCCTGTTCATCATCTTCTAATGGTCTGAATAATTCATCCTGGCTTTTTCCCAAACACAAAACAAAAATATTTATTGGACACTTCTGACTTTTTTTGCAATATTATCAACTATTCTACCACTTCCATGTAGTAATGGGCCTATACCATTGTTAGGATCATTTTTGTTCCTAATACACTTAAATTTTTCCTTTTTTACCCTTAGTTCTGATGGTCATTGATTTCTCTTTATGGCCTTTTCCTTCCCTTATCAATTTTCTACAATTGCTAGCTTCTTATTTGCATTCATTGTTATCAACTTACCCTTTTAAAATTTGTTATATATATATGCTATTTTCTTATAGTTGCTTTTCTTAGTTTTCATCTTTAAAATCTCACATGAGGGATCAACTGCTTAACAGACCACCTCTCTCCCACTCAACAAATATTGTGATCACTGAAGTAACTGGTATTAAGAAAAAAGCTAATCTGAGCTAGAGACATGTCATTTTCAGATAAAAAGGCTTACTGTGGAACTTCCTAATATGTCCTCCTCCAGGGCATTGCAGTCAAATCACTCAATCCAGTTCTTTCATAAATCAAAAGTACTCTCCACTCACTCTACATTTCCATTCAAAATAAAATACATTGCATGGTGGGTGAGGTGAGCATACGGTCCTGTGCAGTGTATGCTGAAGCTTAATTTTTTTGTCACCTAGGGTATGTCTAGACTGCATGCCTCTGCCGACAGAGGCATGTAAAATAGGCTACCTGACATAGTAAATGGAGCGGGAATTTAAATATCCCTAGCTTCATTAAAATAAAAATGGTCCCCGTGCTGTTTGTTGCTGATCGTCGGCATAGCGCGCGAGTCAAGATGCGGACCAGTCGACAAGGGAAGCCTTTGTTGACCACTCCTGTAAACCTCATTTTATGAGTCATAAGGGAGCGGTCGACAAAGGCTTCCCTTGCCAACCAATCTGCATCTTGACTTGCACGCTGTGCCAATGATCAGCTGAGCTGACACATCGCGGCGGCCACTTTTATTTTAATGAAGCCAGGGATATTTAAATCCCCGCTTCATTGTCCATGTCGGGTAGCCTATTTTACATGCCTCTGTCGGCAGAAGCATGTAGTCTAGACATACCCCTAGAAACTACAGTTATTGACATTCCAAATACATATATAGACAGATAGATATTGAACTAAATTGAGAATGAATGAGGTAGCATATCACTTTGGGCGGATGCCCTAGATTAAGGAGATAGTTATGATTTCTGCTAGCTTGACAAAATACTTTCCTCTTTTGACTAGTATTCTGAATTAGAAGTGTTTTATCCATGGCATTTGGTGACAAAATTTCCTCTTCCAGATGAGGTGGGTGCATTTAGTATAGTTGTTTCATTTATATTTTGTTCACTCCCGTTTCCACAGAATATCTCTGGCAGAATTCTTGTGACCATACCCACAGCTCACTACAAAATCATTCCTGCCTCCCAGTTTTGCAGTCTTCCTATGTAAAGAACTCTACTTCTTCAACGTGACTGAATTGCACATGCCAAATCCAAACCACATTTTGCCACCCTTGATTCACTTCTCAGGTTCTCTCTTCCTCCAACTGCTCTGCACGTTTTTTCCCAAGAAAAAAATCACTAACTGCTATGTATCCTTCCCTTGCCTCTCAACTTGCTTTCTCTTCCCCACCTACAACTCTCCTCTTTCTCTGCATCACATATAAAGAAGTTGTATTAGTTGCTCTTCTCCTCTACCCCTTCAACTTGCCTCAGTGACCCTATTGGGCTTACCTGGATAGCTTCTGTTCAGTGGCACTAAATAAGGCTACTTGGTGCCTGCCCATCCTGGGGTGCTATTCTGCACCCCAGAAACAACTAGCAGGTCTGGCTCAGGGCAAGAGGTTCTGTAGCACACTGCACTCACTCACAAGTACTATCCAGTGGGAGCGCAGAACCAATGCTTAGGGTGGGGACAGCTCACAGAGCCCTATGCCTCCCCCCAAAACCTATAAATTGAACCTGCTGCTGGCTGCTTCCCTGCCAGCCCCAGCACACAGCTGCCCTGGCTACAGCAGTTTTTGGGCTTAGGGAGAAGTATCTCTTTCTGCTGTAGCCCTGAGCCCCTGCATGGGTCTCTGTAGGAAACCGCACGGCTTAGAAGGAACTTAGCTTCACATGGTTGTCTAAATCTCATTGAAGCTTTCAGCATGACATGTGTAAGGTATGGCTCTTCTTATCCCCATTCACTCAACTACAACTCTTGACCAAACTCTTATCTCATGTCTTGATAGTTGCAACAACCTTTTTTTTTTTTTTTTTTGGACTTGACAAATGCAGACTTGCCCTGCTTATGTCAGAATGATGTGGCATGGATCATTCTCTTGTCCTGTTGCTTTGGCCTTGTCGCCCTTCTGTTTGAATCCCTCCATTGGCTTCCCCTTCTCTATTGCATCAAATACAAGCTGCTGGTCTTCACTTTTAAGATCTCTTCTCCGTCAATCCCCAACTTTCCTGTCATCTGCCGTTCAATACTGAAATATCAGTTCAGAGTCCAATCAGCCAGTAATGCCTCTATCTCCCCCACTTGTTACATTTTCAAAAAGCGTCTTTGTCCTTTATTCTGTGTTTCCCCTCATGCTTAGGGGAAGCTCCTCCACCTGTCCCACAAACAGCTGCAAAACTGATTCTTTATATTTTTGATTATTCTCTAAGGTGCCACAAGAGCACACATTGTTTTTATTCAGTGCTTGGTCCATGACTAGGGTGTTGTGGCAGTACACAGATACAAATAATAATAAATGAGCCCACAGCATATCACAGTGTTCTCTGATAGCTTGATGTTGATAGGGAAAGATCAAGCTTTACAGGATTCTACATATTGGACAAGGCGAATACCACCATCATTTTTATGGCATCATTTTAATTGCTAGCCAAGTACGCTCTGTATTTGTCTAGGATAACTTTGCTGTAATAGAAATTCTACATCGCTTTCCAACAGTGGGTCTGGAGCCCATACATAAGAGAAGTTCATTGCCATCAATGTGGATTTGTCTGTCTATTACAAGTTAAGACAAATGTATGCATATTTTCTCTTAGTTGGTATTTTTAAATACTATTTAGTCTCCAAATTATCATTTCTCATCTATATTTTTCAGATCATTTCCTAACAACTACTGGGACAAGTTTGTTAAAAGAAAGGTAATGCCGTATATTATTTTTGATAGGCTTTTTTGGTCTGATTCTTTAAGTTTATTGAAATTTTGTATGTTTTTTTGTGAAATAGAGGATGATACGTTTCTCTAAAATATATGTATGCTCATGTATATTACTGTTGCTACCTTTTTACATTATTTTAAATTCCTCACCTGTTTTATACACGTAATTACACATTTTTACATACAAGTTGGGCAATTAATTTTGAATATATGTTCCATATAATTTAGAGATCATGAGGGACACTTATGACCGTAAAGTCTGTAAGTCTGAGGGTATGTCTAGACTGCATCCCTCTGTCAGCAGAGGGATGCATATTAGGCAGGTCGACATTGCAAATGAGGCAGGGATTTAAATATCCTGTGCCTATTTTTCATAAAAATGGCTGCCGCGTTTTACCGACTCAGCACTTTGTCTGCAAAAAATGGCAGTCTAGAGGCAGATCTGTCAAGAAAGAAAGTCTTTTTCGACAGATCCCTTATGCCTCCTGCAAGGAGGTTTACAGGATCTGTCGAAAAAGGCTTTCTTTCTCAACAGATCCCCCTCTAGACTTTTTGCCAACAAAGTGCTGAGTCGGCAAAATGCGGCAGCCATTTTTATGCAAATTAGGCACGGGATATTTAAATCCCTGCTTCATTTGCAATGTCGACCTGCCTAATCTGCATCCCTGTGCTGACAGAAGGATGCAGTCTAGACATACCATGAGTCTGTTGGCTTTTCTTTTCATTAAAATCAGAAATTTAAGAAACATGCAAAATGTTGTATGTATGCGTTACATATATGCAACCATATTTTTTGTTTGTGTACATCCATATCTATCTATTTATAGAACATTATCTATGAACAGATAGATGATAAGAAGGAGTGGTGACAGTTGCTTAAATATGAACTTTGATACTAGTTTCTTTAAAATATTACTGTCAACCATTACTCTAGCTTCCCCCAAAATAATTTGATCTTGCTAAAAAGTCAATCGCAATATCATCACACACAAAAATATTTTTCTAAGGAGGCTGGTAAAGATTAAAAAAGGATTTTAATGTTGTTGGGTTGGTTTCATGTCTGTTGGCACAGGCTTTGTGTCAGTATGACTCCACTGATTTCAGAGAAATAGAGTTTTTTTAAACATTTATTAGAAATTGTCTCTTAAAATATTTCTCAGTTTTTTGGCTCATAATAATTAGTACTTTGGCTAAAAAAATGTTTTATTAGTCTTGCTGAGGAAGATGCCATTTCTATATTTTGAAGGGCTTATAAGGAGATAGTGAGTCAAACAGTCTGCACTAAAATAGTACAGGAAGGGTACGCAGTAGCTCATAAATGTAAATTTAGCAAAACGTAGCATTGGGAAAGGAAATATTATGCTTTTAATCAGACTGTAGAATGCCCACTTTATTATGCTGGGGTAGAGAAATACTCTGAATAGAGCTGTGTGTATTAGAGGCAAGATCTGATATTTTAAGGAAGGGTTCTTTGCTTTACATACTTTTTTTCTACTCCCCAGGATACTGCCTGAGACACAATCATAAAGAGCTATTTGTATGCCTATACAAAAAAAAGGGGGGGGGGGAGGAGAGAGGTAGAGGATTAACCTTCAAGTATACAAAAATGTCTAAACCCCAAATTATTAGTCACCTAAAACAATACCATTTCATATTGAGTTGTGTGTCTGTAATCTGTAGGGTGTATTTTTGCAAAGGATAAGTAAATCTAGTGGGATATCAGTGACTAATAATGGATTCTGATGTGGTGGGGAACATGTACATCCTATAATTGTTCATGTTCATTTATTGTAACATTGCAGATATTTTGTGAAAAGAATAGAATATAAGTAAGCATAAATGTAATGCTATTTTTCAGTGTTATTTGGATGGCAGTGAAACTCGACTTTCACGTATAGTCCTGTTAATGAGGGGTTTTGTTTGATGTATATGTGTATATGATATATATTTTGTATACATTATATTATTGAAATTAACTTAAATATTTATATAATTAAACAGAGATAACTGGAAAAATGTGAATATTTGTGCAAAAATTGTCCCTTTTCTGGTTGAAAAAACATACCGGTAAATGTAAATATTTTTGCAACCAGCTGTATCAAGCATACCTAGAGGAACTTACTCTAAGGTGGAAGTAAATTATCAGAGTAATGAAAACCTTACCATGCTCCCCCACAACTGATTTGTATTGAACGTTCCTCCACCATTTAGGTTATGGATAAATACGGGGAGTTCTATGGCCGGGACAGAATCAGTGAGCTACTAGGAATGGACAAGGCTGCTCTGGATTTCAGCGATGCACGAGAAAAAAAGAAACCAAAGAAAGATAGCTCCTTATCTGCAGTGTAAGTACTCCTCTCTCTTTTCTGGTATAAATTAAAATCAAGCATTTGATTTTTGTCATTTAGCTTTAAATATTGTGGCCGTGCTTATTCTGTACATGAGAAATGTTCTTGATTTTATGATTTAATGAGAGGCATGGACAGACAGAAGCTAGAGGCAATGTAAGCAGAGAAGTCACGGGCCAGCAAGTTATTTTATGGCTGTGAATTAATTTTGTTATATTAGTGTTCAAATGCATAATATTGCTATTATTTTAATAAGACCTATTGATTGCAGTGCTGGAACTTTCATTATCTTCATTAGATTTTTCATGCAATCCTAATTAGACAGACAGAATGTATAATGGGGTACACCATGCATCCCAATTTTAGAAACAAGTAAAAAGAAATATATATGTGGTTAATAGACAATGCCATAATTGCTGTACAATCTAGGAAATTAGATGTCTAGTCTTTGAAATATTGCTTAACTTGCCTTATGCAGTGTAGTAGTAGCCATGTCAGTCCCAGGATATTAGAGACACAAAGTGGGTGAGGTAATATCTTTTATTGCACCAATTTATATAAATTGGTGAAAGAGATAAGCTTTTGAGTCACACAGCCCCTCTTCAGATATGGGAAATGAACTCCTAGCATCTCAGCAAAATACAAGGTGGGAGTGATTACAATATGTGTAAATATAAGTACATATTGTAAAGGACCATTCAAGGTAGACTGTCATATTAACACCTCTGCAGTCATAGGATAAAGATGGTTTTAATGGGTTACAGATTGTCTTGATTGTGGGGGATCTTCTTTCTGATGATGAGCTTGGAGAGGTTTGAAGGCCAGAAATAGAGATTCAGGGGAGATTTCTTTCAGAGGGGGTTGCCATTGAACATAGTTTTAGCTGTTTGATGGTACCACTAGTAACATTCTCACTTTACCATTTGTTTATCAAAGGCACGTTCTAAGTGACCATCACATTGGCTGCTAGAAAGACAAGTGAGAAAGGGAATCCTTATGGCTGATCTACCACTGTGTTCCAGCAGGATAAAGTTTCATTGTGACTATACTCCAAGTTTCTGACATAAATCAGACTGTACACATACCTGCATTTTTTTTCTGAACTTTATATTACCAATAAGGACCAGAGATTTCATTCTCTGGATGTGTGTTGAGCATTGCTTTTCTGCCATCAGAGAACAAATCCCTTCAGGAAATACCTAGACTGCTCATGGCTCTAGCAAAACAAAGGCTATCAAAGTAGATTTTAGCCTGTATCTTGTTCTATCAGTTATAGAATCAGAGAAATATAATTGGAAGGGACCTCAATACGTCATCTAGTCCACTGAAGCAGAAATAATTTTAATTAGACCATCTATAGCAGGTGTTTGTCTAACTCAGAGAAGCTGCAATCAGGAGGGCACTGGATACTATGGATGTTAAAATGAGGTGATTTTACTAATCGAGTACTCGATAGAATTTTGATCAATTACTCAATTAGTCAAGGGCAGGCAGCTGGGACCAAACCCCGCCGTGGCTCTGCAATTTAAAAGCCAGTAGGTGCTGGGGGAGGAGTGGGGAGAGTCTGTTAGAAGTGTGTAAAAGTTTGTACGATGCCCCTGTGTACTGAGGAGCTCCGAGAGGCCTTCTGCTGAGAGTGTCTGTCATACTTCTCTGGCAGGTGTTGAGCTCCACACTATCCCCAGTGCAGTGCTATGCCAAAAGGCATATTCTAATCCACACTCAGAGAGATGACATTCATTTTTGTTGCTGCTGCTGTTAAACATATCTAAATTATCTCTCCTCTGTGATTAAACACTCTCATTTTACTCCCTCAGTAAATTTCCTTTCCAATATCTTTATACTCCTTTTTTTTCAACAGCCTTCATCCTTGATTTCAGTAGGACAAGATGAAGTCTATTTCTCTAAACATATTCCTGTTTCTGCTTGATAGGAACATTCTATAATAACCACATGTTCTCCATATGAATTCTACTATTCCTTCCAACTTTAGAGAAACAGGACAATTATAGCTTATTATACTTACAGGATAATACGCTTATGGTGGACTAGATGCTGTATGATTTCCCACTGAGCTTTTTATACATATCTTCTTTTTTGCAGGCTAAATTCGGTTGATGTAAAGTATCAGATGTGGAAATTAGGAGTTGTTTTCACTGATAATGTAAGTTCATTTTACTACATCTATAATAAAACAAAACAGAATTCTAGACATGAGGAATTGCTTAAAATGTAGATCTGATCTGATTACTTTTGTATGCTATTGATAATGATTTATTAATCTCAGGAGGGGTAATATTGCTTCATCATCCTGAGCTATAAACTTAGATAGGCAAGCTTACTACTTAGGGTGCATCTACATGCATGGCTGGATTTGGGGGGGGTGGCTAGCCGAGCAGTTGCCCGGGGTGCCAACCTATGGGGGGGCACCTGATTGAAGTGGTAAGGGGCGCTGCATCAAGCGCCCTCCATAGGTTGCCGCCTGGGGGTGGGGCCGCGCATGCGCTGTGTGCCCACTGTCTGGGGCGCAAGAATGGCTCGGACTGGCCCTGTCTACGCTGCAGGGCTTAACTTGAAATAAGCTATGCAAATTGAGCTACGTCAATTGTGTATCTTATTTTTAAATAGCTTATTTCGAAATAGGGAGCGTCTACACAGAACTTATTTTGAAATAGAGCACTCTTCTTCCAACTTCCCTTATTCCTCGTCCAATGAGGGTTATAGGAGTTGGAGTAAGAAGTCCTCCAGCTTGACAATATTTTGACACTATTTCAAAATAACTGGCTGCTGTGTACACACAGACTAAGTTATTTTGGAATAGTGCTTTCAAAATAGTGTTGCTGTGTGGACGCACCCTTAGTTACACAAATAAAAAACTGCAAGAACTGCCTTTCAATTCTGCAGAGTTCAGCTGGATCTTCCTCTGGTTTGTCTTTGTGCTCCTCAGCTGTGCACAGAAACTTGCAATAATTTGTTTGTGGTATTTTATGATAATAAGGAAAAATTAATCTGAACTATTGTAGGGTGGGTATCAACTTTGAATCACAATTTCTCATACAAGGCTTAGCTCCATTTCCATTTTGTATGTGAAGCCACTGAACATCACTAGAATGAGTACAGATAGTTATAGTTGACTGTAGTGGAGTTACTCTGGATTTACACTGGTATATCTGGAAGTAGCCACAACATGTGATTTATTAACTCTACTTCCATGTTAAAAAAACGTTCAGTATATCAGACCTTCAGAATATATCCTGTCACGGGGTGATCTTGACCTTTGAGGATTAGGGCTCAGTCTCACTCATCCTAAGCCTCATTCGCTTTCCCTGCTGAAAGGAATGAACGCAAAGGATGGGGAGCTGGTGACTGAGAAGCAGACCTAGTGGGTCTGAGTTTGGGGTTGGAGCTTACTGGGAATAGGGCAGGTAACAGTTCTGCATTGCCAGGCTGCAGGCCTGCAGGGGAAGAGAGCCTGCTGATCTACAAAGGGTGTATAGGACTGTGAACCTAAAGGGGGAGCTATAAGCAAGAGGAAGCTCTGATTAAGGACTAGTGATAGAAATGTAGCCGTGTTAGTCTGGTGTAGCTGAAACTAAATACAGGCCTATATAGCACTTTAAAGACTAACAAGATGGTTTATTAGATGATGAGCTTTCGTGGGCCAGACCCACTTCCTCAGATCAAATAGTGGAAGAAAATAGTCACAGCCATATATACCAAAGGATACAATTTAAAAAAAATGAACACACATGAAAAGGACAAATCCAAGAAAACCAACAATAGAACACCACTTGTCATCACCTACAGCTCCCAACTTAAACCTGTCCAACACATTATCAATAGATTACAACCTATACTGGAACAGGACACTAAACTCCAAAAGCTCTGGGAGACAGACCCATAGTCTCTTATAGACAACCACCTAACCTCAAGATGATTCTTACCAACAACCACAGGACATACCACACTAATACCAACCCTGGTACTTTCCCTTGCAACAAACCCCGCTGCCAGCTTTGTCCACATATTCACTCTGCTGACACCATTATTGGGCCTAACCAAGTGAGCTATAAGATCAAAAATACATATTCCTGCGCCTCAAGAAATATAATCTATGCTCTCATGTGCCGAAAGTGTCCGTCTGCTATGTACATTGGACAAATGTCTCAGACACTTCGCCAAAGAATCAATGCCCACAAAACAGACATTAGACAGGATCACAGGGAAAACAGTTGCTTGTCATTTCAACCAGAAAGGACACTGTCTCAATGACCTGCTAACCTGCATCCTACTTCAGAAGACATTCAAATCTGCACTTGAAAGGGAATCCTCTGAACTGGCATTCATGCTAAAATTCGACACTCTCCGCAGGGGACTTAACAAAGACCCCAGCTATCTTACCCATTACAAAGATGGCTTCCCCCATTATCACCTCTAATTCTATTAACTCACAGACATTTCCCCTTCCCCACCTCTAATATCATTAACTCACTGGCATTCACCTTCCTTTCCCCGCCCCCCCCTGCATCCGTCTTCTGTTCTGAAATGTGATTTGTCCTTTTCATATGTGTTCATTTTTTAAAATTGTATCCTTTGGTATATATGGCTGTGACTATTTTCTTCCACTATTTGATCTGAGGAAGTGGGTCTGGCCCACGAAAGCTCATCATCTAATAAACCATCTTGTTAGTCTTTAAAGTGCTACATAGTCCTGTATTTTGATTAAGGATCGGAAAGACTTCTGAATCTAGTGGATGAGCTATATGGATGCTACAGTCCATCATAAATTGAAAGGACTAAATGTGCTCAGAGTAGAGGGGCATAAGGTTTGGGGTATAGTTTAATGGTAATAAACCACACCTAGAAGTGGAGAAAAAATGTGACAAAGCAGATGTGGTGGTTAGTTTGATGTGAAATTAAAGATAAACCAATGCAGTGAGACAGCCAGTGATGGATTGTAAGCTTGCTTATGCATCCATTTTTGTCTATGTTTCTCATACTTTTTCTTACCTCTTGCCACGTATGATAGATATTTCTTTCCTTATATTTCATCTACTTCTCTTGCTATATGCTAGTGTGAAATTATAATCCTGACCTTTTCAGAATAAAATGCTGTGATACCAACAAAACTATTTGTTTCGATATTTCAAAATATTTAATTTCTGTTTCAACCATTTTTAATATTTCTCTTTTTTCTTTACTATAAATCTCTTACACTTACAAATGAAAAGTAATCTGGAATCAGAAAAAAACATTTTTGTTAGAAAATGTTGAAACTAGATGGTAAGAGAATTTTGAAATATATTTCTTCACTAATTTTTCAAGTTGAACAATTTGTAAAAGCTAACTTTTTTCCTCTGAAGAGGTTTGATTTTTGGCAACTTGCCATTTTCTGATGAAAAATATTTTGTCAGCAAATTTCTGATTAGCTCTAGTAAACATCATTGTAATAAAGCATCATGCCTGGTTACCCAGCAGAAAGGCACATTTAAGCTCTAATATATTCCTCTCTTTTTGCTTTGTGACTAAAGTAAAGCTAGTTATTACTCAAAGGTGACAGATTGTGTTTCCTGCTGATTTTCTAATGTAATTCTCTCTCTTTTTGTTTGTTTCTAATAGTCTTTCCTTTACCTAGCTTGGTATATGACTATGTCAATCCTTGGCCATTACAACAACTTTTTCTTTGCTGCTCATCTCCTTGACATTGCAATGGGATTCAAAACACTACGAACTATTCTATCATCAGTAACCCACAATGGCAAACAGGTATCAAGCTTCATCTCATCTTTGTGCTAAATGAATGATCAGTTAGGTTTGGCTCCTACTTATCTTCAAACTGACTAGGAAAACTTTTCTTGAGGATTGACAATAGTAATGTTCTTTAATTGCAAAGCTTTGTTTTGTGTTGATGTGGAAGCAAGACAACAGGATAATCATGAATTCTAAAGTTCTATTTCAGATATATACAGCATTAAAGAAAATAAGCAGGTTTTCCTATCAGTTTTGTTCTCTTAGAGAAGTCTTATTGCTCTGAGCTTTGACTTCTGGCATACTTCAAGGCTTAAAAGTCCAACTAGAAGAAAAGGCCCACACAAGCATTTGCTTCAGAGCAAATACAAGCCACCCTCTATGGGTGCAGAGACTCTCCTTAGCAATACAGCTGATGTAATTTTGCTACACAAGGAGGGGATATGGTAAGATTTGGGAGCTTACTTTATCATGTCTCCTTGTTTACCACCATGCTATGTGAGAAGCAGAGAGGGGGCTAGAGGAGCTGTTGCTACATAGATCCTTTGATTATGCCACCTTGTGCAGAGAGTGCTTTAACACTCCAGTGCAGTGGTCCCCAACACGGTGCCCGCGGACACCATGGCGCCCGCGGGGACATTTATGTGAGCCCGCCAAATGCTTGGGGCTGGCCTGGCCCCGGGCACGTGGTGCATGCATGGTCCCGGAGCCGGTTCCGGGCACGTGGCACATGGTGAGCGCCGGCCCCGGGAGCGCCGCGGATTGGCTGCCCGCACTCTGGGCGCACGGCGCATGGGGGGAGCGCCGGCCCCGGGCACGCGGCTATGGGGGGCCCCTGCCCTCTGGTGCCCGGCGGGCAAATGGCCACGCCCCCTGGCACCCGGCAACCTCAGATGGTTGGGGACCACTGCTCCAGTGGCTACTACAATCTCAGAGCTATATTAATAGCCATAGTGTGAGTAGGTATTTACTCTGTAACCTGCTTTACCTCCACAGTCATGAATCTATCCAGCTCTCAGCTAAACTACATAGGGTCGGGGAGCTGAATTTTTTGTAACCTAAATTAAACTGACCATCCATATATATTTGGATTAAAGATTCTGATAAATTAGTCATTGCTTTTAAAATATTTTGATGGCAAAATGCAACACTGTTCAAGGTGGCTAGAGGTGATTTTGACCACAGAAATGTTAACCCCAGAAACGGCATTCCATGATTTTGCTATTTGTAACTCCTCAACTGGCAGACTGCTTTTTACATCACAAAAGATTCAATTTAAAGTAATATTTTTTTGCTCCAGTTTAATTGTAGAGTGACTTGCAGAAATGGACTGTTATGCCATATTTTAAGCAAATAAATGAAGATGGAATGTAGGTCTTTATCAGTCTCTTCACCTGCATGAATGAGAATGATTTGAGCAGCTATTAGCTCCAAAGTGCATCCTGCCCTCAGCTTTGTTGTCCATATAATCAATTTCACAGGCAACTGCTTATAGTAAGGATGCTAAGAGGGGGGAATTGGGTAATCATGTAGTTGATACAATTTGTATCGACTACATGATTAGTCGATAGGGGAAGGAGCTACCCCTGCTGCGGCTCTGCAGTTTAAATGAGTCTGGCTTGCTCAGTCCCGGCTTGCACTGGGTCCAGCAGCCTCTGTCTGCCGGAGGGTCCCAGAAGAGAGCTGAGACTCCCCGCGGACAGGGGCTGCTGCAGTAGGGTATGGGGAGGGGGGAATGTGAGTAGTCAACTCAATTACTCGGTACGCCTAGGCTTATCAGGTAGCTGCCTAATCGACTACTCTTTTACATCCCTAGCTTATAGTCTAAATTAGGTGTATCATCCCTCACACTGAAGGGCAGGAGGGAGTTCTTTTTGTTTGCACACATTGACAAGCTATTAATGAGTTTTTATTACCTAAAGCAGGGATTTTTAAACTGTACACTGTGAAGCTCACCAAGTCTGTCTGCAGAACTAAATATATTTTTTCAGTGTGAGGCAGCAGGGTTCTTGAGCTATTCGGAAGTGAGATTTGTCAACGGAATTAGAAGGTTGGTAAACACTGACCTGGAGATGTTGCTTTAATTTGGAAAGGATGGACTGTATATACAGAATATTGTATGGTAGTAAACTCACACCAAGCACTGAACTGAGAATATTTTACTCTTTTATATGAAATTGTCAGATGAAATATTTTAAACCAGTATGAAGAAAACCCAGAACTTCCCTCTCAATACTGGTATGGGATAGATAGTTAAAAATCATTTTTTCTGCCTCTCATCCCATATTGGTTATTTTAGGAAACACCAGGTGTTCTAGGATCTACTTGCTTGAAACACGAAGGAAATACGGGGGGATATGTTTTAAGGCAAAGAGGAAGTGGCCACCCCAAATCTCTGCTTTGTCTTTTCTGGAGGCCCTCAAATATTTGTAGAACTATGGATTGGGGCTATTGTGTTTCTATTCCATGACCTCTGCAGGGGGTGGTTAACACAACTCTCAGTAGCCACTACAACTTTAGTTAAATAAGTTTAAACCAATTTTCATAGCAGCTGCCATGGATTCTGGGAGTTGAAATCTCCCTGACAGACAGAGGCGTAGTGAGGGGTGGGGTGGGGCAATTGCCCCCAGGTGCCATGCTAGGATGGGGCACCAGTTTAGCTGCCTGAGAACAGCCCCTGCAGCTCAGCCTGAGCAAGACAGTAAGACCCAGCTTTCTTTTACACTGACAGCCTCTGTGCGAGATCGGAACAACCCCACCATTGCAACCTGGGATTCAGAGGATGGAAAGGTGGCAGCTGTAGTTCAGGGCTGACTGTGACTTCTGGCTTCTCCTGGTCTGGCTGGAGGCTGGGGTGCAGCTGCAGGCTGGGCAGACCCCAAAGCTATGAAACCCCCAAGAGCTGCAGGGACAGTTGCAGGAAAGAGCCAACCCCTAGAGCTAAGTCTCTCCATTTGCTGGAGGGGAGTAGATGGAAACTGGTGCCAGCTCCTGAAGTCCCTTGCCCCTATGAGAATCTGCCACAAGAGCTGCATCGCACTTACCACTGGCCAGCCTCAGTAAACTACCCCCTCCTTCCAGTGCCCTGCTGTGAGCCCTTTACCTCCTACCACTCCTGCACCCTCACTTCCATCCCTGAGCCCACCCATTCAAACACCAACCTCCCGAACCTCCCTCGTGACACCAGAACTCCCTGACCTGAGTCCCCCTATGTGTCCCATCCCTCTGCTTAAGAACATGAGCAAAGCCGGGGACATTGCTCGACGTTCTATAGAGACCTGCTCTTACCCCAGCTACGCTGCAGCGGTTGCTTGCAACACAATGCCACCTGGGACCTTCTCAGCAATTTTAACCCTGGTCCCTTTGCAGCCCGGCCTCATCAGCCTCCTTCAGAAACCCCAGGTCCCAAACTTCCTACCAGCCACTTTCCTGCTGCCAGGTTTGGTGCGGACACACCTGATGCACACAGCGCGTTGCCACTGTGCAGAGCTCAAGCTATTTTCCAGCCCACATGGGTGCAATTCATCATCACCCCAGACCACTGGGCCCCTCTTGCCTTGTGGGCTGAGAGCTCCCACTTCTCACCCAGCAAGTTCTGCACTTTGGCCGGACGGGAGCAGCACAAAGGGTCCAAGCCAAACCCTGTTCGCATGTTCCCCTCCCAGCGCAGATTAGAATGTGTAAAGTCCCATAGGTAGGAACAAATGATTGGGGGGAGCAAATTTTGCCTTTGCCCCCGGGCACATAACACCCTCGCTATGCCTCTGATAACAGATGACTGTCTAATAAGACCCCATCTCCAAACAGACAAGTTATTTACTGCAATGTTGGTACAAGTATCCAGAGCATTGGAGAAGAGCTTTTTAAAACTAACTAAATAAGTGTGGTGTGTATAGTGGAAATCATGAGTCTTACACAGATATGCAAGCCAACCTGCTGCAGGCTTTGCTCATAGGACAATACAGTGTGTGAGCATGAATAAAATAAAATGATCCGATACATTAGTTTCTGGTGGGCAGCTTATAATTGTGTTGCTATTATATTGCTGCACTTTAGGCCTTGGTAGTGAGGTTAAACCTACACGGGCCAAAGAGTGCTCATACAGATACTATTGAAGGGCTGAGATCTTAAAGTTATGCTCTGGAAAGTGACAACCATTACAGGCCTATGGACATATATTGTACATACCAGTCTGCTGTAATATCACCGTAGGTAACAATAAATTGCTGATTTTAAAAACAGGATATGCACAGAGACATGACATGTAAGATAGGAAAGTGAATGCAAGTGACTGATATCCTCCCTTGCCATCATTTAAGAAAGGCCCCATCCCAGTTAACCTAGTGTGCATAACTAGTGAACATAGAAACCCTAAGTAAACCTGGTTTAAAACAGGATTAGCCTGGTAACAGGAAGCACATTTTGGTCACACTAGTTCAATGACCACTCATTGATATAATTACTAGATCTTAAAATTTAATCTATTTGAAAAATTGCATGAATTGCCTAGAAAATAGCTTTTTTTAAAAGTTGCAAACAATGAGAATTTATATGTTGAAAAAGCAAATCCTGCTCAGGTTTCAACTTGAAAATTACAGACCAGTGCGAAGTTTTTTCATTCGCTATTATTCATGCTTACCACGGAAGCACAAAATCTAGCTGTTTGCCCATTACTGTGTTGACTCATATTACAAAGAAAAAGTATGATTTTTTTTTTTACTTTCCCATAATAAAAATAAAATTAGTTGTCCTAGGGCAAGTAGAATTTTGCAACATTGATGCATGCATGTTTGGAGAGACTTGCACAGATGAGTTATGTGCACTGTAGGTTGGTCAAATTTTAGCCAGCACGTGTCCTTTTAAATATCCAGATATGATTGAGCAGATGTGTAGCTTTTACACAAACCCATTAGAAGTTAAGTATATAAAGTGCAAGACTATTACCAGTGATATATTACTTCATAAATCAGGTAGTTATGAAAATTATCTGCTGAAATATTTGTTCTTTTCAAATATTTGCTGAGGGAAACTGTAATTCACTTATAACTGCTTTTTATCTGTCTCAAGACAGTATTTTAATATTGTAGCAATTAAGAATGAAGAAATTCATTGCCATTTGTAAGAGGAGACATATTGATATTAATATGCTTTTTTCGAGGATTCTTCAGGTATAATGGAAACTGCGTCACTATGAAATTGTCATCACACTAGATAGCAAACTCTTCAATGCCACTTTTCTAGCTGAACTCTAAAATGCATCAAATTTTGCAAGTTGTGTCCATGTAAATTGTTTTTCAAGTGTAGTTTTGCCTCAAAATGGAAGTACATGCTGATGAAGAAACACTTTCAAATAGAGGCATTGATTTACAGATTGATCAAAGAATACCCTTAAATCTAATTGTTCAGTAAATTTAAAGCTGGCTTTAACTTCCAGACTCCACCAAAAATTGTCTTAAATCTACATTCATTTAAAAATTTGCTTATTAAAATTTCAAGCACAAAAGCAAAGATCTTACATTTTTTAATATTCCATATACTTGTACAAAGCTAAGAAAATTAGAAGAACTTGAGTATTCTTCTTACTTTGCAGCACATTTGCTTGGTGACCTTGGGCAAATTCCTTAAGCTTTCTTTGCCTCAGCTTCCCATTCTGTGTAATGAGATTAATATTTAAAAACCATAGTAGGTAGATATGTCTTGCATCATTGATGTTCATAAAATACTTTGAGATCCTTGGATGGAAACTTCCATAGAAGACCAAAGTGTGTGTCCAACAAGCTCAGTGCCTATTGTATGTACATAGTATTGATTTACATCCATGTTACCGTATTTTCCAGCGTATAAGGCGACTCGGAGTATAAGACGACCCCCTAATTTTTTAGTTAAAAGATAGGGTTTCGTCTTATATCCCAGCGCCCGTCCGCCTCCTTTGCTCCCGGTGTCCCTGGTCTGCTGGAGACGGTCCCCAGCAGACCAGAGGCACTGGGAGCAAACCCGCAGCAGCTTTGCAAAGCCTCGGAGGAAGCCGGCGGGGGGGCAGCCCAGGCGCGCCTGGGATGCCCCGCTGCCGGCTTCCCCCGAGGCTCTGCAAAGCCGCGGAGGGGCTCCGGCGGTGGGGCAGCCCAGGCGCTCCTGGGCTGCCCCGCAGCCGGCTTCCCCCAAGGCTTTGCAAAGCTGTGGAGGGGCTCAGGCCAGGGGGCAGCCCAGCTTTGCAAAGCCTCGGGGGAAGCCGGCGGGGGGGCAGCCCAGGCGCGCCTGGGATGTATACCCAGCGTACAAGACGACCCCCGATTTTTGGGGGATGTTTTTTAACATCAAAAGTCGTCTTGTACGCCGGAATATACGGTAATTTCCCAGACATTGGGTATTTAATGTAATAACTATTGTGCTGGAATGTACTTGTGTCTGCTCTGATACTATAAATAGGGAACAGGAATGTATTTTTAAGCTTGAAGGATAGAAATATTTTCTTTTCTACCTGTATGTAAGGACATATTGGTATGGATCTGAATTTACATTTTTGCTATTTTTTTCTTTCGCCTTGAAGTTCAAGAAACATTTTAACAATTATGAATCAATTTAAATGCTCTAACATTACATAAAATACACTGATATTTTACTAAAATAAAAGACAAATTCCTTTTTTAAAATTGCCAGATTAGCAAGGGAGAGAGAGAATAAAGTAAGTTTATCTTCACCAGTAAATGTAGTATATTATTTCTCTTTTTCCCCTTCATATAAGAAAATTGCACTACATGCTTTCATTGTGTTAATACATTCATCATATAAATCTCTTTTCTAGCTTGTGTTAACAGTGGGATTACTGGCAGTGGTAGTGTATCTGTATACAGTCGTGGCGTTCAATTTCTTCCGTAAATTCTATAACAAGAGTGAAGATGGTGATATGCCAGATATGAAATGTGATGATATGCTAACAGTAAGTCTGTTTGCTTTTTTTTCTCATCTTATTTAAGGTATTATTATATTTCCTGTTCTCTCTCCTCTACTCCATTCATGCAACTGTTCCTGAATAATGCCTATAGCCAGAAACATGGCTGCTCACAACAGGAAGATTATCAGTGAAGAGTGAAGGAATAAAAAAAAAATTAAATTTAGCCCTAAGGGAGTTATAGAATGTGTCCACATTATAAGATAAAAGAATGTGACATTGGTCTTTGCTACAATTTATATGAGACTATAAAAATCCAAGTCAGAAAGTTGTTTTGCTGCATGAGGCTTTCTCAAAAATTACATGAAAATACTTCTGAATGCTACAATACTACAGGTCATGCACAGAGTTGTGTGGCTATTGTAAACTACAGGTAGAATCTCTCTAGTCCAGCATTCTCTTGTCCAGCAACATCCATGGTACACCATGATTTTAGTTAGCCAAATGTCCACTTATCCTGGTTTCCCTTGGTCCTATTACGTTTGTTTTACAGCCACCAGTCCTGGCTCTCAGTGTTCTGTGCTGTTATTTAGCTTTAATTCACTCCTAATTGTCTTCTAAGAGCACAGTAAGCAGTGGAAGTGCTGGTAATGCTGTTAGACAATACTGACTTCCCATGGTCTGGCAAATTCTCTGGTGCAGGTGCCGGTCTAAAGAGCTTTAACCTATATTGCTGTGACGGACCGGGCCAGGTCTGGGCACCACTGAGGGTGTCTGCTTAGGGTGAATTGCTCAAATTCGGGGTTCTCTATAGCCCCCCAGACTGGAGACCCTCCCAAATAGGCCACAAACCAGTGCCACAGAGTGCTCCAGCTGCCGGCTCGGACAGCCAGAGGCCTGACGAGCAAAACCCCTTCAACAACCCAGCAATATCCATGCCCCAGATGGCCCCGGGCCTCATACACAGGTGAGGGGTTTTAGAGCCCAATCTCACCTTCCCTGAACAAGTTCTGTCCAGTTCCAAGAAACCAGCCACAGATCCCAGGTCAATTTACCCTGTGGACCTTACTCACAAGATCACGCTGAGCCAATCCTTTACAATCTAAAGGTTTATTACTAAAAAAACAAAAAGCATGAGAGTAAGGCTGTTAAAGTATCATACATTACATGCATCGAATCTCTCAGTTCTCGATGCAGGCTCGCAGCAGAGATGTTATAACTGCTGTCTTAAAAGTCCTTGTTGCACATCCTATGTCAGGATGGATCCACAGTTCTTCCCGGCTCATGATTCCCTGCGAGGCCACATCTGGGGTCAGAAGCCGATCTGGAGACTAAGATGGAGTCAGCCACCTGGCCTATTTATCCCCCCTCCTGGCTTCTTCCAAGCTGGAGAGAGTCACATAATCTATGACCAGGTATCTAGATTCCTTCATAGGTAGGTCTCTGGTATTTAAGAGACCTATTGTCCCTGGAACCTTGCTAATTAGCATGTCCATAGGCTGAGCCCGTTGTTCAACCACATACAGAGAAACTTCCAGTCTCCACACAGAGTACATATTCATAACTCCACACAGACTTTATACTGATATATGAAGAGCATATACAGAACGAGTAGAAAGTAAGCTTTTGTTTGACACCTCACATGCCCCCCCTTCATACCAACTTTTGGGGCAAACACTCCTCCATGGGTGCAGCAGTGACCTGGCTGCTTCCGTTAAACTCCGTGAACGTGACATTTGCTAATATTTTCAAAAATAGGAGCCTAAAGATAAGGGTTATAAAACAGGGGTGGGCAATAATTTTTGCCCAGGGGCCCCTTCAAAATTTTTTGAAGGTGCCTCGAACCTCCCCGGCAGGGGTGGGTCTAAATGGGAAGAGGTGGGCCTACCCTACCCTCAGACTATAATTGGTCCGGGGGTGGGAGAACCTCTTTGCCCCCCCTTCCCACTAGGCATCCATGCCTTGGAAGAGGGTTGGCACGCTCCCCTATCTCCAGGCCAATCAGGGCCTGGAGGTGGGGGAGCACAGGAAGCCTTCTCCCACCCTGCGGGGAGCACATGGCACTTTGAAGTGCTGCGGCCTCATCACAGGGCTGGGGCAGGGTGAAGGAATATTCACGCAGCTCCCTTGCCCCCAGGCCTTGATTGGCCTTGGGGCGGGGGAGCGCGCGAAGCCTCCTCCACTGTCCCCCCTGCCCTGCTAGCAGCACATGGTACTTCAAAGTGCCATGTGCTCCTGGCAGGGTGGGAGGAGGCTTTGTGTGCTCCCCCGCCCCCAGATCCTGCATTGCAGCTTGAGCCTCACAGCCAGCCAGCACAGATAGGGAGTTTAGCTGATTGGCAGGAGGGGGCATTGTCAAGCAGCTGCTAAATGGAGCTGCTCCCTGCGCTAAATGGAGCTGCTCCCTGCTTGAAATGGAGCAGCAAGGTAAGGAAGTGTTAATGGCTTAGATTTATGAACACCTAAAGAGACAGATAGGTGCCTAATGGGAACTGTATTTATTTTTGTTTGGCTTTTAATGGGAGTTAAACATCTGGGGTTTTCTGGACTGCAAAGCAGTTTAGGCATGTATCTGCCTCTTCCGATATCTCAATACCTCTGTATATCTGGCTCTAGATCTAAAAACCAATGCTCTCATGGGAATTGTGAAAACTTAACACTTAAAACTTAACAAAAGCATAACTCATAAATTTTCCTTGTGTCACCAGAACTGGCTGAAATATGATCACCTATTTTCATAGAGGAGAAAAACAAAGTATTAACTTTATGAATTTATTTACATTTAAAAGCATGCCATTTTTTATTTTTTCCCTTTTTCAAAATGTTCGACATCTTTTCTACTCCCCTCCCTTGGTCCCCCAAAGATATCAGTGAAATTTTTCCTTTACAAAAGCCCCTCCAAAAACTGGTGCTAACTAGTTATAAAAGGCTTTCAAGTTTGAGTTAGTGAAGAGGCATGACATTGTTTACACAAGAGGAACCATTTTGACAGTGTCGACAGTTTGGGATGAGAGTGTTGTTTTAGAAAAGAGTCCTTTCCTGCTCCCTAAAAGTGTTACACTCGGTGTTACATTCAGACGTTCGGGAGCATCTTCAGCTCTGCAGTGCAGACCCTCATAGAACTAGCTCAGCTAAAGATAGTGTGTGTATGTCTCCCTAATCTGTAACTTACACCTAGAGCTGTAGTGTAGATGAACCTTTGGGGGCTTACCTAAGTTCACTCAACAAGTCTGGGATGGAGCCAAGAATTAAGGCTGTGTATCCCAAAGTAAGAAAGAAAAAGATTCTTTTTACAATTTTTTTGGAGTGTTGCAGATATCTAAAACTCTGATCTTAATGATATTTTTTTAAAATCCTGTGTTACTAAAATGGTAAGATCTGCATCTTTATTTATTTATTAATGAAGCTGCTGTAAGTAGGACTATTATTGACTTTAAAAAGTGTTGACCCACGCTGACCTGTAAATAGAAGTGAATAAGTTAAATCTCGGCATGCTGCTTCTGAAGGGTTGCTGATCCCTGGTGTTAGATTTTGCTGATTCAGAGCAAGTTGCTTAGATCACTACAAAATCTAAAGAGTGTAATGACTTTTTGATGAATTTTTACATTTTATTTACCTGATTTCCGAATAACCAATACCACATATTTTAAAGAATTAGAAAAAATGTAGAAGAAAATATCACTAAAAACCTTTATAAAAATGCTATGGAGTTTTCTACAGGAGTGCACTTTTCTCCTTTGGGGTTGACTTTGTAAGTCTCAAATTACTGTGCCCTTCTATAATGATGCATCCAAGTTACAAATCTGGCTTCAGAATGGGAAAGCTCTACTATTCAAGGGTGTTCCATTTGTCTGACATAGCATGTAGTTCTGCGGTTTGCAAAGTGGCTCCCAGTTTTCTTGCTGCATTCCTTAATTGGATCAAATTCAGAAGGTTTTTAAGATCTGCGTTGAAGTTACATTTCTAATTATAGCAACGTGGAGATGTGTTGTGATCCTATTCTTATCGTAATACAAGAGGAGGATAAAGTATAAAAGAATCCAAACAATACAAAATCCAAAGAGTGAAAAAAAAACCCTGTGATTTGGAACAATTTGTGTAAGATGGCATGAAACGTGTAAGCTGATTATTCAGCTTCAAAAGAGAGTAATGACTGAATAAAACCCCTCAAGCCAAAAACCTATCAAAACACAAAACACTTGCACACACAATTTCCTTCCTGCAGGGAGGAAGAGAAAGAAATTAAACCACATGTGACAGATGGTAGTGGCATTGCTTAATGCATGGCTGGAAGGCTTTCAGATACTAAGGTGGCAAAGGTGACATATACACCTGAATAGAATGCATTTATTTCTCCCCATCCTTTGCAGACTACTCCATTTTCAAAGTGTGAAGGAAACTAATATGAAAAATCATCTAGAAGGCAATTTTGTCTCTTTTTTGAATTAGTAGAAATTCCCTTATTAATACAAATTAACAGCTCACAAAGCTTTCTAGTTCTGAAAAGATGTGGAAAAATACTGTTGCTCTTAATTACCATTATGTATGTTGAGAAGGAAATTAGTCTGCATGTAGCTCCCCAAGCTAAATGTGAACACTTCTGAAGTACAATAATGCTCAGTGAGAGCAAGGGTCATAGAATCATGGAATCCCTATTCTGAGTCTTTTGCACACAGGTAGCTGAATTCTTTACCCATGTTCATTTGGAGGCATACAATGCACAATTCCATATGCCTTTTCCTCCTTCTCTCACTGTCACCCCTTCCTCTTGACATACGTACATACATACATTACTTTTCAAAAATGCAAGATTTCTTGTTGTTAGTGTTGATTTTGTTCTCTTACAGTGTGATTTGTGTTCTGAAAAATTCTTATGTAAATGGGCCCTTCAGAGTTTCATGTTTATTATGTGTCACTGGTTTGATATCTCGTTTAACACCCCTTAGCTCACAGTGCAGCACAGTGGGCCGGGTTAGGCTGGAGTAACCCCCTGCCCTTGTCAGGCAGGCGGCTGCTCCAGCCCGGTGAGGCTGCCGGTTAACAGGTAACCGGTAAGCATCACCCAATCAGGATGATGCTTATGGAATAACTGGTTAACTGGCTGACCGCTGACATCCCTAATACATGGCCTGGAGTCCTCAGTTCCTTCTCAACCATCCCCGGCCTGAGCTAGAACTCCATGGTCCCAAAGTACCTAGGTAGTCAAATCATTATTTAGTGTTAGTAGTTCTAGCACACCTTATTCCCCCCGCCCCATTTAAAAAACCCACCATTTTCTTTCCACTGACTAGCCCTTCTTATGCCATGCTCACCCGGTTTCAAACACTGCACATGATGCAGGGAGCCAATGCTCGTATCCAGTCCCACTGACTGGGTAAGGGAGGGGACGGTGAAGAGGAAAGGGGGCTCTGGCCACTTCTGCTGTTTAAATTGCTGCACGGAACACTGCAGCAGTGGGGGGGGGAGGAGAAGTCAGCATTGCAGTCTGGGCAGTGCTGAGGGCTAGAGACCCTCGCACCTGCTGCACAGAGCCAGGCCCCCCACACACACCTTGCCCGGGGTCCTGTGGAAGCTGTTGGCCCCCATGCTGGTGTCAGACACTCACCAAACACTCACAATGTGTCTGTTGTCTGAGGGAAACCCACGTTCCCCAGAAGCGTACCTATTGCAGCGAGCATCATTTGCAATACAGAATCATAATGACTTGTGAAGTTGGGATGACTCATGAAAAAAGAAAAGAACCCACCTTGATTTTAAGATCCCAGAGTGGGATCTGTAAGGCTGGGAGTCAGAAAAAATGTTTTAATTCTTAAACTGAGTACATTTGATATGAGATCGTTGTGTTGTGATAAACAAGGAATGCCATATTGCTATTACAAGCAGTCCCCAGGTTACATACAAGATAGGGACTGTAGGTTTGTTCTTAAGTTGAATTTGTATGTAAGTCGGAACTGGTACATATTGTAGGGGAAACTCTAGCCAAACATTTCTCCAGAGCTCAGTTTTATTCTCCCACACCTCACTTTCCCTCAGTCCTTTATTCTCAAGCTGAGGTGTCTGCTGAGAAAAGCCGCTCTGCGTCTCCCTGGTCTGCTGGGGGGAAGCAGCTAGTGCGGGGTTGCCTCACCCCGTTTGTAAGTAGGGATCCGATGTAAGTCGGATCCATGTAACCCGGGGACTGCCTGTACTAGTCGCTCTTCAGAATGGAAGTGCAGTTTAATTATCTCTAACATGTCCTCTGAACAAGAATCCTTAAGAGCTGTTTTTCCTTTGAGGCTCTGAAGCTATACAATTTTTATAAAGATATACAATTTTATTTAAAAGACAATAGATTATAATAACAGTAATAATTATCACTTTTTTTACATTTCAAAAATAACTTTGAAAATAGTAACATCCTTTTCAGAGAGGTATTATCATCTTCACTTGATATCTGTAGATACAGTCAGACACTGCATTATCAAATAAAGACACAGCAATTCAATTGCAGAGCCAAAATTAAAATATGGCAGTGTGTGTAGTGTAGCCTCATGCTTACTGCACCAGATCATGCTGTACAGATAAGAACACATACTTACAATAGTTAGAAGTTTTTTCAATCAGATAAAATTGTAATACATTTTTCTTTTTGTTTTATGCTGAGGTTGGAAAACATGACTTTTTTTAACTTAAATCTCAGCAGCATTTCCAATCTTGCTATAAGATACCTTCCCCATCAAAAAAGAGATCCTGTATGGTCTAGTAGATAAGGCACAGGACTGAGAGTCAGGAGACCTCATTTCTATTCCTAACTTTGCCACTGACTTCTGTGTAACTTTGGCCAATTTCATTCACCTCTCTGTGCCTCTGTTTCCTCTCCTCTAAATAAATAAGATAGACAGATTTGTCTTTCTCTGCCTTGCTTATTTAGACTGCAAGCTTTTTAGTTCAGGAACAATCTCTCTGTTTCTATAGTACCTAGCAATGGGATCCCTTTCTCAGTTAGGGCTTTTACACATGACTATAATACAAATAAATAAGAAGTAGCCAAAGTCTTGGGAATTGGATTTTTGATGGTAATGTGTTCTCTCATTTTATCTCTTTTCCAGTGCTACATGTTTCATATGTATGTTGGAGTGCGTGCGGGTGGTGGCATTGGTGATGAAATTGAGGATCCAGCAGGAGACGAATATGAGATCTATCGGATCATCTTTGACATTACCTTCTTCTTCTTTGTAATTGTTATTCTATTAGCCATCATACAAGGTATGTATTCAAACCCTGTGGCCACAAGAGATATTTGAAACCATTGGAATCTTAGTGACCCATTCATCCCTCCACATACATGAAGTATATGGGAACCCTAAAAGACCAATATTTCACCAAAGAAGGGTGATGATGGCTCGGTAAGATGTGTCTGCTCTGATACTATGAATAGGGAACAGGAATGTATTTTTAAGCTTTAAGAATAGAAATATTTCCCTTTCTGTCTGTGAGGACATATTGGTATGGATATGAATTTACATTTTTGCTATTTTTTTCTTTTGCCAGGATGTTCAAGAAACATTTTAACATTTACAAATCCATTTAAATGCTCTAACATTGCATAAAGTATGCTGATATTTTACTAAAATAAAATACAAATTCCTTTTTTTTAAATGCCAGATTGGCGCCGGGGGGAGGGAAGAGGAGAGAGAGAGAGAGAGAGAGAGAGAGAGAGAGAGAGTGAATAAAGTGAGTTTATCTTCACCAGTTTTCTCCAACTTCATATAACCCCCAGAGCGAGCATAGACAAGGAGTAGGTGATTCAGAGGAAAAACTGATGGAGGTGACAGATTCTTGGGGTACAGTCTGGAACTTCTGCCTGGCCTGTCTTTAATAATACTTTACTAGCGGCAAGCTGCAAAGCTCTCCATGTGCTGTAATCACATAATCAGCAACATTTCCGGAGACACTCAGATACATTGCATGAATGCTCTCTAAGCCATTCATGAACCATACATAGGGAAACGCTTGCACCCTAGAAATGTACCATCTTACACTCCTCAAGATGTTCTCTTTAATGTGAGCTTGTATGTTCCTTGCCACTTTGTGAAAGGATAGTGGACATGCACCAGCCTTTGAAATTTGAACACACTCCCTAAGTAATTTAGACAAACTCTCTGATAAAGATATTAAAATAAGTTTATTAACTATAGAAAGATTTTTAAGTGATTGTCAATGTTAAGTGTAGAGGTCAGAGCTGGTTACATAAGAAACAAAGGTGAAATTGCAGTCTAAATTCCAAACTTTATCAGACTAACAGGGGTACCAGGTATCCGGTATTGGCCTCTGCCGGGTAAAAAAACCCAGGTGCTTGGAACATTTTTTCCCTGGTGTGTTTGGAGGGGGGCAGAGGGAACAGGGGGATTTAAAAGCTGAGTGATCTTTTTTGTGCTTTTTTTTTTCTTTTGGTCAACAACTTCGGTCACCTGGGGTTTTTGTTTGTTTGTTTGTTTTGGGTTTTGTTTTTTTGTTTTTTACTCAACCAATTTTTTTCCTGCCATTTTTGGGGGGTTTTGTGAAAGTATCTGGCAACCCTACAGACTAAGCAGGATTTGAATCAAGCAAACTTTCGTTTTCAAAAGGTATTTCAAAAGGTTTATCCAGTTTGGTTTCCCTCTTTGAGACTAACAGATTATAATTTGACAGGTCTTAACTCTATTACTTGGGCCTAAATCTTATCTCAATTTCACAGATTTTACAGGAGCAAACACCATTAAATTCAGTAGCGTTATTCTGATTTATACCATGAGGGAAGAATGAGGCTCTTTGTATGTATAATACATAGGTCTCTCACCTTAAGGTGCTTTCCCCCTCCCCCTCCGTTTCTGTGAGAAATGGGCCATTAGTTCTTCAGAGCTCAGTTAATGAAATTCCATTACTTAGGGTACGTCTAGACTACATGCCTCTGTCACCAGAGGCATGTAGATTAGGCTACCAGACATAGTAAAATGAAGTGGTGATTTCAATAATTGCCGCTTCATTTAAATTTACATGGCTGCCGCGCTGAGCCGACAAACAGCTGATCAGCTGTTTGTCGGCTCAGCACGGCAGCCATGTAAATTTAAATGAAGCGGCGATTTTATTATTTTACTATGTCTGGTAGCCTAATCTACATGCCTCTGGCGACAGAGGCATGTAGTCTAGACGTACCCTAAGCAACAAGCATAGTTAACTCTGGGATGTGCAGGATTGCGCATAGCTTCTGGCCATTCCTGTGGTATTTATATAATAAGGCTATGAACTCTAAGTACATAGTAGTATCATTTTTTTTATTTATTTTAAATAAAGACCCCATTACTCTACAAATTGTATCTACGTTTTACCTACAGTGTAAGAGAAGAGGCTTGGGCTGTACATATAGGAATCCGCTTGTCCCATAATACTCAATTAAACAAGTATTTTAAAAAGTCCAAATATCTCTCCCAGTCTAGTTGGAGAGACTTGTTTTCTTTTTGCATGGTCAACTTTGTTTCACATATTTAGACACTAGAATGATTTCATACTAGGTTTATACTATGTCGTCAGGAGACTACTTACCAATTGATCTTATCCTGTCAGAGCTCAGCTTTGGTTTCCATGGGTATGCACATTTTGTCACACTGTATTCTTGAATGTTAAGCATCATTTTTATTTAAACACCAGGTTTAATTATTGATGCTTTTGGAGAATTAAGAGACCAACAAGAACAAGTTAAAGAAGACATGGAGGTAAGAAATCGTAGACTCCTAATTGCTGCACCATAGCACACTTATGCAATGTGCTGGCGGCAGCAATGCCCATTCCTTATCCAAATGTGATGATTCAGCAGAGAGTAATTTTAAACCAACTGGAAAGTATGCAGTTTGCAGTACAACAAAGTATTCACCATCAAGCAGCACACTGGACAAGATTCTGTCCTTAGTTACACCTCAGCGAAACTAAGTGAATTCACATAAATATAACTGAAAGTCTGGTCTGCAGAGATGATTTTCTATGTCTGACTTGTTTGACTGAATGACTTTTTAAATAGGTACTTACAGCAAACATATTACTATGTCACATAAAAGCCTACATAAACAATTTTGTTAGCAGTCAATAGAAGAGTCTTAGTATCATTCCTTTTAATCAAAGTACTCTGCTACCAGCCAAGTTATAAATAGCATTTGCTGTTGCTCACTTCTGACTGTGAAAAGGGTACAATGAAGAAGGATATGTTTGGGCACTACCAGTTAGAATCATGTAGGATGATAGCCACAGTTCATCAAAACTAATATTTTGCTCTGGACACATTTTCCACCACCTGCAATCTCAGTTGGCTCTTTAGCACATCTGGCTTTTTTATAAATGATAAAATATTAAAACTAAGCCTAAACATCTATTTGTGTTCTTTCATGTGTCTTTTTATATTAATTCTAAGGATTTCATGCTATTTTAACTTTGTAAGCTGGTTCAGTTGAACAAAACTGACCTCAATGGTTTAGCGTTTAGAGTTTAGCTTGGAGTTTCCCAGTATCAATGAAACAAGATTATGAATCATAGCACTGCAAGGGACCTTGAGAGGTCATCTAGTTCAGTCCTCTATTATGATTAATCTTATGTGTGTATTTTCTTTGACTATCCTAAGTGAAAGTAGCCTGTTCCTGCAGAGTTCCCATTTTCTTGTTTAGATCTGACTGTCAGGGTTCAGAGGGCATCAGGTACCTCCAGTGTTCTGTAATCTCCAGTTAGAGCATATTCAGTTTCAGCTGGGTAAACATAACTACCATTGAGGTAACGATTCCTAGGGACTACAGTGACCCCCCCTACATTCCTTTAAGTAGACTGGAGAAAGCAAGTAGGAAAAACTGCTTTTCAGCCTTGATTAATTCATGCCATCCTTTCTTCTGATCTATTTCCATTCAATTATTGATGCCAAGGATTTTTTTTTAGCAAACAGCAAGAAGTGATTGTGACAGCAATTACATTTCTGTTCATGTGCTTGGCTGAGGGTCAAGCTGAGTTCTTAAAGCAAAAGCCTTTTAGTAAGCACACATTATGTTTCATGTTTCAGAATTTCCAAATAAGTTGTGGTGTGCTTATTGGTGGTTTTTTTTTCAAAGAAACTAGCACCATTATAGAAAATTTCAGCAATGTGTGTATTCTCTGTTTGTTTTTTTTAGACCAAATGCTTTATCTGTGGGATAGGCAATGACTACTTTGACACAGTGCCCCATGGTTTTGAAACGCACACGCTACAGGAGCATAACTTGGCCAATTATCTGTAAGTACAGAATCACAAACTCTTCAGTAACTCATGACTCACACCAGCCTTTGCAACTAATTAATCAGGCCCACAAAATAAAGGAGAAAGACCAATGTAAAGGTTTTATATGTTCTCATGCTGTGTGAGTGAATGAGAGAGGTATACAGAGAGATTCCTTTTCATTTTTCTTGTTGTGATAGGAAGTTCAAGATTAAAGGTTGCCTGTGTAACCTTAATTCAGCACATTACGCATATATATTTTGATAGAGTATTTATTTACATGATTGCATACTATTTAAATCCATGGGTCCCCACTCTCATTCAGTCAAATGATGAGCCAAGGAATGAATTACTGATGTGTAGTGAAATAATCTTGTTTGTTGCAAAAATTGCAAGGTGTATAACAAATGAAGTAGGAAACAGCTAGAATAAACAGGATAGTCTCACAGATAAGGCAGTTGAACTCTGCCCTGGAGAATGGATTCTATCACTGTCTGTGCAATAGAGTCCCTATGTACTGCTAATCAAACTATTTAAACCATTTTTTTCACAAGTGATTATTAATTGTGTAATCTTGATTATCTGGGTGCCCAGTTTGAGACAGAAGTACTTGATTCTCATAGCTGAAACTGAAGTCAGTGGAAGCTGCATTTGAATAAATGAAGTGCTATCTAATGCTAAGTACTCTGAAAAATGAGATCTTAGCTGCCTCAATCCAGACGTCCAAAATTAGTTGCCATGCTTTATATTTATATTTTATAAAAAGATCTGTCATGTCTAGAGAAATTGATTTAATATAAAAATGAGCTAGATTATGAAACCATCACGTAGTAGGTAAATATGCCAAAGCATCAAGCCTAGATATAGTATTAACAAAACTACAGGGTTATATTCTACTGTCAGTTTTTTAACATCTCTATTGACTAGTTTGAACCACATCGTCTAATAAAGCACCCTCTTTAATAAACTGCTTAATAGACTGATTCTGAAACCCTTAATCATCTTCAATAATGTTTGTTTGTGAAAACAGTTTCCTTGACTATTCATCAACATAAATGTCTACATTCAGGCCCTAATTCAGTGATTTATTTCAGTAATAATTTTCATAGCTGGGGTATGGGAAAGCTTCATCTAAGCATTGTAATTGCTAAACCAAACTTGTATCTCTCACTCTTTTGAATGTCATCCATTATTAATTTTAATCTCAAAAGTGTCAAGATTGTGTGTGTATATATAATATTTTGTATGTCATGCTTATATTGTGTATCCATGAAGAGAATTACTCTTATTTTATAAAATATAATGGCAAAAATCCATCTGTCTGTATTTCCCCTGGGTTTTCTGATATTTCTATGTGCTTGTTTCTGATTAACATATCTTTGTCTAGGTTTTTTCTGATGTATCTCATTAACAAAGATGAAACGGAACATACAGGACAGGTAAGTAAGCACTGTTTACACTGGTACTATTTAAAAAGTTCTAGTTATAAAAGACTGGAATATTCAGTAAGGTACCACTGGATGAGAATTCTAACCAATCATATGAAGCTCTCACTGTAAAACCACTGACTTCATTCAAAACGTTCCTTAAAACTGACTTATTTTGGCCAGAGTTTGATTACTAACCTTTTCTTTAGGATCTTTGTACCTGTTCTGCTACTTGATTTTTAACTTTTAAAATTTATCTCCCCAAAATAAGCATGAAACAAAAATTTGAACTGACAAGATACATAAAATCATAGAAGTCTAGAATACTAGAACTGGAAGGGACCTTGAGAGGTCATCGAGTCCAGTCTCCGGCCCTCATGGCAGGACTAAGCACTGTCTAGATCATCCCTGATAGATGTCTATCCAACTTGCTCTTAAATATCTCCAGTGATGGAGATTCCACAACTTCCCTAGGCAATTGATTCCAGTGTTTAACCACCCTGACAGTTAAGACGTTTTTCCTAATGTCCAATATACAAGAAATCATTTGACTTTTTCTTATTGACTATTTTCCTCACACTTTTTGACTATTGTTATTGTTACTTGGTTATTTTGTAGTTTATACTGTGTTTTCAAAGCCAGGAGAATGCTATCTATCTCTGTAAATACCATTTGCTCCCATCGTATTGTATAACCAGTACTGAAATGTTGTGCTTTTTACCTACTCCGTGCCCACGGTTACATGCAACACGGAGTAGGTAGTTCGAATTAGGATCTCTAATTCGAACTACTGGTACATCTCGTTCCACATGCCGCGTGTAGCCGTGGGCACGGAGTTCGGACTAAGGGACATTTAGAAATGGTGGTGCCCGGGAAGATGCAAATGAATCCCGGGATATTTAAGTCCCGTGCTTCATTTGCAACTTTGAATGCCTACATTAGCCTCCCTAGTTCGAACTAGGGGGCTAGTGTAGACATACCCATATATACATCAGGAAAGACTAGATCCCCTTCAACAGTATACAGTCTGTTAAAAGAGGTGGGAATATGGTTTGAGTGGCAGGAAACTGGTGACATGCTTGGGATAAGTAAGGCTGCTTTGCAGAGTTCTGGCAACACAATACAGTACAGGCAGAAAGCTGGTGTACTTGCACAGTGGGGAACGTCCTTGGTATAGATGTTGTACTTAAAGAATTGCGTGAGATCTTTTCTTTCTTTCTTTCTTTCTTTCTTTCTTTCTTTCTTTCTTTCTTTCTTTCTTTCTTTCTTTCTTTCTTTCTTTCTTTCTTTCTTTCTTTCTTTCTTTCTTTCTTTCTTTCTTTCTTTCTTTCTTTCTTTCTTTCTTTCTTTCTTTCTTTCTTTCTTTCCTTCTTTCCTTCTAGACTTCACCTCTCTGTCAACAGAGAGATGTAGATTAGGCATGTCGAAATTGCTAATGAAGCAGGGATTTAAATATCCTACACTTCATTAGCATAAACATGGCCACCGCTTTATTCTGAAATGTAGCTTTTTCGAAAAAAAAGTCAGTTTAGATGTGGATCTGTCGAAAAATAATCCCTTTTTCGAAAGATCCTGTAAACCTCATTTTTTGGAGGAATACAGGATCTTTCGAAAGGGTTTATTTTTCGACAGATCCGCGTCTACACTGCCGTTTTTTCCAAAAAAGCTCCGTTTCGAAAAAAAAAGCAGCAGCCATGTTTATGCTAATGAAGCACGGGATATTTAAATCCCTGCTTCATTTGCAATTTCGATGTGTCTAATCTATATTTCTCTGTCAACAGAGAGGTGTAGTCTAGACACAGCCTCCGTGTCTCTGTATCTGTCTGTCTGTCTTACACACACACATGCTCACTCCGTCTTATTTTTGTTTAGTTACCAAATTGTTCCTCCCCTTAACTCACTGGCCAGATGAGTTAGATAGGGGGGAGAGAAGGAGCAAGGTTTCTGTCTGTATGAACTGATGCACTAGTGCTGACAAGCCAAGTCCCAGGTCCCATGCAAGACACCCCACGTTTATAGGAGCTTCCCTCTCATGCAAATCTATGCACTTTGACTGTGTCAGTTCTTAATTAGATCTGACACACCTTCTTTTGGGTGTTATCCCCAATGCTGCTACATTCAGCTTCAAAGAGGGTGTTTACTTTTAACTCCAATTCTGCTTCAAAAGAGGGTGCTTGCTTCTGACTCCCAAGGCCATCCATGTGTCTGATCCTTTCACAATGAGCCCACTTGATAGTGTCTTGGTGTCCTTGGGTTTAGCTTCTATTCTTCCCCTTTTCAACTGTTGCCACTGTTAATCTTTGGAGGGGCTTGCCTTCTACACCTGTTTTCTTTGAAATCTGACCAGTATACTAAACTACTATCATCATGTTACATCTATTTATGGACTGTCAGTCTTGATTGGCTGTACATCCGTTCACATCTCATTCATCAAGAATAAAACCACTTTCAAGTAAAATGGGTAAGACCTATTCTATTTCTAGTACAAAGACATTGTCTTTACCTTCATTATTCCTAAGAACTATATCATCATAAAAAGGCTTAATACAAAGTTTCTATAAAGCATTATAAGACTACATTATAAAGCTAATACAAAGTTTCTGTAAGACATTATGAAGCTTATACCATTTCCATAAGACTTACTAATACAAAGTTTCTATATTATAAGGAGACTTAATACAAAGATTTGTCTAAGTATAGAAATCTCTATCTTATGCAGAGTTGGCATGCATGTTATGAGCACACTTGCACACCAATGATCCCTAGTTGCCCCAAGCAGCTTTTTGAGAGCAATCGCAGGTGGTCATAAGCTGTAAGGCTGTTTGTGCATGAAGGGGCTGAATCAGTCCCCAGCTAGCCCAAGAACTGGGAGACGGCAAAAGTTGTATAAAGCCACCACTGTGCCCACTTCCCCTGAAGTCCTATGCCAAACACATCTCAGTCAGATGTGAGGATTGGGGCCTTGGTTTCTTTTGTTCATCTTAAAGCTGCACACATGCAGTGACTCGTCAGATCAGATCATACTGAATTCACTGCATTATGAATAATGGTAAAATAATCCTTTTTAGCATTGACAAAGCAGCTACTTTGCTTTCAGTGCGCTCCCTGTACAGAACCATATACTATGTACATTATTTTAGTAATCTTGCCTGTTCAGTGAAAGTTGGGCTATAGCATAAGGCCTATAGTGATTATTCATGAGCAAAGGACTTAACTAAATGTCCAACAAAACAATACCCAACATTTTCCCTGCAGGAATCATTTGGTTACAATTGCCTTTGTCTTTTCTGTCCAATCACATTGTCAGATAGCAGCATAGTAATAGAGATGTAGTTGTGTTAGTCTGGTCTTGCAGAAACAAAAGACAGGACTATGCAGCACTTTAAAGACTAACAAGATGGTTTATTAGGTGATGAGCTTTTGTGGGCCAGACCCACTTCCTCCAATTAAATTGTGGAAGAAAATTGGCATGACCATATATACCAAAGGGATACAATTTAAAAACAAGTGAACACATATAAAATTGACAAATCAGATTTTAGAACAGAGCGGGTGTGTATGTGTGTGTGTGGTGGGGGGAAGAGGTTAGTGTCTATGAGATAATGATATTAGGAGTGATAATTGGGGAAGCTATCTTTGTAATGGGTAAGGTAGTTAGCATCTTTGTTAAGGCCCAATTGTAAAGTGTCAAATTTAAGTATGAATGATAGTTCTGAGGTTTCCCTTTGTAGTCTGGTGTTAAAGTCTCTTTGAAGTAAGATACATGTAGTGAGGTCATTGAGACAATGCCTAGTCTGGTTGAAATGACAAGAAACTGTTTTTTCTTTGTGAAACTGTCCGATGTCTGATTTGTGGGCATTAATTCTTTGGTGAAGTGTCTGAGACGTTTGTCCAATATACATAGCAGACGGACACTGTTGGCACATGATAGCATAAATTATATTTCTGGATGAACAGGAATATGTGGTCTTGTTCTTGTAACTGACATGGTTAGGTCCAATGATGGTGTCACCAGAGTAAATATGTGGACAAAGCTGGCAACAGGGTTTGTTGCAAGGGAAAGTTCCAGGATTGGTATTAGTGTGTTATGTCCTGTGGTTGTTGGTAAGAATCATCCTGAGGTTAGGTGGTTGTCTATAGGAGACTAAGGGTCTGTCTCCCAGAGCCTCTCTGAGTGTAGTATCCTGTTCCAGTATAGGTTGTAGGTTATTGATAATGAGTTGGACGGGTTTAAGTTGGGGGCTATAGGTGATGACAAGTGGTGTTCTATTGTTGGTTTTCTTGGGTCTGTCTTGAAGTAGATGGATTCTAGGTATTTGTTTGGCTCTTTCAATTTGTTTTTTTATTTCCCTGGCAGGAAAGTCTCCCTCTTATTTCACAGAGGTTGTGAAGCACACAGCAGGCCACCCACCACCTCGGGGGTGTTCTGGTCACTGAATAGAGGAGAGGAGACTCCAGAGCCTCCCTTTCAAGCAGCCAAAGGCACCCTTCACAACAATGGGGTACCTGCTGAGCCTGTTGTTGAAGCATTCTTTCATGGAGTCCAGGTGTCCCATATAGAGCTTCATTAGCCAGGGCATCAAGGAGTAGGCTGTGTTGCCCAAGATGAAGATAGGCTTGTCCATCTCCCCGACCCAGATGGTGTGGTTGGGGAGAAATGTGCCAGCATGCATCCTCTAGAAGAGGCTGGATTTCCTGAATATACGGGTGTTGTGCACCTTCCCCAACCACCCAACATAAATGTTCATGAACGAGCCCCTGTGGTGCATTAGGGCCTTCAGGACCATGGAAAAGAACACCTTCCTTTTGGTGAAGTCCAAGGCATAGTAGTTGAGGGCCAAGATGGGGATGTGGGTGCGATCAAAGGCCCCTCTCTCCCACAATTGAGGAAGCCCATGGTGTCAAAGCCAGAAATGATGGGCTCCACGTCACCCAGGCTGATGACCCTCCACAGCAGGTCAGTGTTGATGGCCTTCACCACCTGTAGAATCACTGGGTTGCCACCACCTTCTTAGTAAAATACTAAGAGTCAAACCTGTATGAGCACAGCCCCGGCAGTCCATCTCCCCACACCAAACTGGTTCCTCACAGAACAGTAGCTGTCCAGTGTGCTGAGCTTCCAACGTGCAATGGCAACATGCTTCTGGAGGGAGATGGCACATCACATGGGGGTGTCCTATTGCCAGAGGGGAGAGGCAAGCCACTTGCAGAGCTGCAGGAAGGCATCCTTCTGCATGCAGAAGTTCTGGAGCCACTGTTGGTCGTCCCACCACTCCACGACAATGCAGTCCCACCTGTCGGCACTGATCTCCCGGCACCAGAAGTGGCGGTGCATGGTCTGCAAGGGAGGATGGAAGGAACTGTAGTGCATGAGGAACACTCAGGCCAGGGTGAGGAGAAGCCCCATTCTGAGCTGGTCATTGTGGTCCTCTAGTGCCATGAGGGCAGCCTTCATAAACTGTGCCAGGAGGTGCAGCAGGTCTAAGATCCAGTGACTGCTTTGTAGCAGATTCAGCTCCATGGTTGAAGTGTTGTGGCATCCTCAAGGGCAGCCAGAGCACACGGTGTGAGTTTGCTGTCCCTCAAGGAGGTAGGTAATGGGGAAGAGTCTGAGACACAGATGTAGAGGGGAGGCCCTTTAAGCTGAGCCTCAAATAGCTTCAGGAAGCAGCAACAGGAAGTGAATGCTGTCCTGATGCCCTGCCTGGAGTGCTTCCTGGGGGGTTTAAATGTGATTCAGGCTCCAATCAGTGTGGACGTGCTATTTCAATACAAATCTTCACTATTTCAATGGGAATTTGTAGAGTGGATTTGTAGAATGGACGCGCTCACATATATATATGTGTGTATATATAAGTCTGTAACATTTGTGGTAATAAAGACGTCTTTCTGGCAAGCAGTTGTCTGAATTTCTTCTATTTTTGTAAAATAGGTAACCACTTGGAATTGAAAATGAATAATCTACATTGACATGCAGCCCATTAGTGTTTGAAACAATATTCTTACTTATACAAAAACTCACCCAAATGGAAAAAATTACTATTAAGGAAGATTGCTCCTATTTATGGATTCTACCAGAAACTTGTTATTCTTAAACCCACTGTATTATTGTATGTATTGCACACAGGCATGTTTGAAATAGCTGATGAAGAAATTCAGCTGAGGTTCCTTTAAGGATCATTAAAACTCAAATCCTTAACTGCAGTGGGGTATTGCAGGCAACTGTACCTGAGCTTCAGTTTGCTCCTGCACATAAAAGAACAAAACTAGTAGTTGTGTATTGTCTCCATTTTTTATTTCACAAGAAAGAAGGTCAAAATTCCTGAGTTCTTCCAAAGTCTCTTTAAACTCCTCCCTAGCCTAACATATGTGAGTGTTTCTATAATATTTTCATCCAGGCGACAGAACTCCAAAAACCTAGACAAAAATGAATGACGTTGTTAGTGTTTTCCATCACTGTAGATCAGCTTTTAATTGAATCATCATGTAGAGCAGCAGGTAGTCTTTTTGGAAGGCGGAGGGATGGCTAATATACTCTCACTGAATCAGACTAATTATTCAAATCTCTCGTGTCTTGCAGGAATCATATGTATGGAAAATGTATCAAGAACGGTGTTGGGAGTTTTTCCCTGCTGGTGACTGCTTCCGAAAACAGTATGAAGACCAGCTCAATTAAAATACGAATGAAAATTGCCACGGAAAATATGTCCATCCTTTTCCCAACTCTCTAGGGAATATCTGATTTCTCAACTCTCCAAAGCTGTGTGCTTTTTGGAGCACCAAAGCTCTGTTTCTGATTACCTGACTGTGCTGGGTTTTTTCTTGTTTATTTGCTTTCAGAACAATGGAGTAAAGAACAATGAAAATGTAAAAAAACAGCAACTCATGGGGAAAAAAAACATACACCCACACATAAATCCTCATACATAACATGCACACGCACACAGAGGCAATTATTTTACGAGACTGCCAGATAAATCCCTTGACTATGAGAACACATATGGGGTAATGTGGTAGTGGCATTCATTCAATCTATTTATTTCATCATCCAGGAAGAGACTATATAGTTCACAGAGCACTGTAAAGGATTGTTTTGAACACTAAGTTGTGGGGAAATAGTGCCTTACTATATGTGGGTTGAGCTATGCAGCAGATGAGTGCATGATGCCATCTTATCTTTTTTTTGTGCCCTCCCTTTCTTCCCAGTTAATATTTATTTTGTGTTTTGGTGGGGGGAGGGGTTTGATTGTGCACACCTTTTTAATAAGACTGTGGCGTGTCTCAGGACAAGAGTAGGTTATTCTCATCAAGCTACATTCACATTTACCTTCTTTTTCTGTTGCTCTTATTTTGGTAATGCTCTGATGCAACACTGCAACTTTATGAAATCTTTGTATGAAAACAGACTGAAACACACTTTGAAAAATATTTCATTGCATGTTTATTATGCAAGTTTAAAACCAACAAACAAAAAACAACAACCTTCAGAAGCAAGTTGATAACATGAGAAAAACATTCACAATAATTATACTCATAGTAATAAAGTGTTGTGGGCTTTATTGTACATTTGAAACGTATCATCAGCCAACAATGTATATGTTATGAACTTAATGGTAATTTTGTTTTTACTTCTTTTTCTTTTCTTGTTTTTTCCTTTTTCAATAGTGGAGTTAAAGATTTTCATGTTAAACCTTTTTTTTTTTTTTTTTTTAAATCAAAGCTGAAGCAATATCCATTCAGGGATTCCATCAGGTCCATCATGAAGCACCAATGATGTGTACATCACTCCATTTTGAGTCCTTTTCAATTGTAATGACAGTCTTTACAAATAAAAAGAGAAATTCAGAATGGAAGCAAGGTGGTTTTGCTAGCAATTTGAGCTTTTTCTTGCTGAGTTTGCTCTCTAATACCTGATTTAACAAAATCAGTCTTGTAAACAGGAGCACTCTGAAGTCTTTATGTTTAAATTATTCTCCTCCTGTGATCTGTGATGATTCCTCTTTGCACTCATAGCCCACAACTTCATCTGTCGTAAAGGCAAATTTAGTATCTTCACTAGCACTCAGAGTAGTAGGCGTTATGAATATGGTATTTAAAAGAAGACACAAGCCCAAGCTACAAAAATTTTATTTCACTCCTCCCGCACCCCATCTTGAGGGCTATTTAAATGTAAGATTTCTGTTCAGCTGACTAGAAATATGGGTGCCATTCTTTAGGTCCAGAACAGGGTTCAGGTTTCAAATACTCTTACTTTCCAGGGCCGTTTGAACCCAAGATGTTGGTTTATACTGATGATAAAAATAGGAGAAAGCTACCAGGAATTGATTTGCTTTCTTACTCACTATTCCTCTGTGATGTTAGCAGAACAGATTTTCCCTCTCATGTATGTACCCAGAATAGTTTGTTATCGTTTTAGCACTTGAGCACCAGGGAGATGGTATTGGTTTAGTTTTACAGATCAGTGAAGTACTTGTTTCAAAAATTAAATTCAGAAGGAAGAACATGGACTTTGTAGACAGGTATATTAATAAAAGAGGGAAATCTCCTTAATGTTGACCTTCCATATTAAAAAGCTTCTGCTGCTGCATTCTCTGCCATTTGATTCCAAAACTGTTGCATCCAATGTGTGTGAAGCCACATTGAAGCACAGTGATCCCATCTCTGTGTTTGGGGTCAGTAGTTGTGATGGAACAGATGCTTACCTTTTCATTATACACATCTTTACGCACTCAATACAGCTGGCCCCCACATTCATATGGACAGATACATCCTTCCAGCAGATAATGGGTTCATTCATGAGAGCAAGATTTGGCTGGCAGTGTTGGAAGTCAGCGGAGGTATGCTTCGTGGAGCAACTGTGGATCTCTTGTGCTCTGCATCTCCTGCTCCCTCCACTGAACTACAAACCCACAGTTCACTGCAGGGACCTGGATTTGGTTCTTAAAACATAAATCTCCAAAATGGTGAGAATGGAAACCCTTGATAAGACTAGAGAGTTATGTTTTTCTCCTAAAATTGTGAATTTTGAAGAACTCATTTTGGTTGTAATAGTGACAATCAGTTCTTCATATATGAAATCCTTCAAGCAAATCTGTCAAATACTGGACCAGGTGGAAAGCTATTCAAGTTTGTGGAGTATACTGCATTTTGGATTCATGCAAAAAAGGAAGGGAAATCTTTAAATGCAGTAGTTTTTAACAAACTATTTATCTCTGATTACTTAGGTTTTTGTTGGCACGTTTCTGAATGGGATGTTGTAAAAGGAATTGAGCATAATGAATAGCTTATTCAAATGACTTTTATTAAATTCCATAGAGCATTAATTCTTTTGCAGTTGTATGGAAAGAATTAAACTTTAAAGGAAGTCGGAAATGTGCCATGGGAGAAAGCTACTTCCAGTCTGAAGTCCAAGACAATGTGACAGTGCACCATTTGAAAAAAAATGTCATTGTATCATGTCTAAGAATTCAGTTACAGTACTTACCTAAGGTACTGTTAGATATTTTAAGGTCCAATTACATTACGTACATACATTAACATTTGCATTTGCAGGTTGCAATTGGTACCTTGTAGTTAAGGTATGAACAAGTTACACCAAACATTTTGAGACCAGCTGTTTATAAGATGTTAGAGGGCATTTGCATGCTGGGTACAAGGTAACTAGTAACCTTATATATGCTGATGTTGTATATTCCGGTTAGTTTTAGCAAATAAGTCAAATGATGCTGAAGGAAAAAAAACACACAAAATAGGAAATAAATGAGGCTGGAGGTTGAAATAACCATTCACCTGTACAGGCCAGTCCCTTTTGGTCAGGCTTAGGGGCCTCAGAAGGCTCCAATCTATGTTGTACCTCCCGTCATTGTAGCCCCTTTCATAAGCTATAAAAGTCGTCTTATCAATCCACAGACATCAGTCTGTCATTTTATTAGTGATTTTGATAGAATCACAGAAAGAAGAAATAAAAACCTCTTAGTCCTTCAGCGCTGGTGCCCCCCACCTCTGTATTTTAGAAGATTGCTCCCTGTATCTTTGCCTCTGTTGTCTTCTCTAAGCCATTCTTGAAGAGCTATGTGACAGGGAAACCACCTGGTGCCGGGGGCAGAGAGAACCCCACCCACACAGCCCTACTGGGCATGCTCCGAGGGGAACTGGGGTATAAAAGGCTGCTGGCCTGCTCAGAAGGGGCAGACCGTGGCCCGAGCTGGAGCTAGCGCCCAACTGCAGGAGAGGGAGTTGCCAAGAGGGCTGAAGGAGCTGCTGCCAGGCCCCAGCCGGGCTTGCCCCCAACAACGGAGCTGCCGACTGACCCCCTGTGACCCAGGCACCGGACCAGACACTGCCAACCCCGACGCTGCCTGGGGAAGCTGCCGCTACAACCATCCAACCAACGCCGACAGGTGGGACCACGACAGGCCGGAGGCCGGGGGTAGGAAGTGACCCAGGGCAGGGAGCTGGAAAGGCCCCGGAGGTCTCAGCGCATTGCGGGGAGGAACCCCCCTGAGCCAGTGGTGGGAGCCGCCCGCCGCTGATAGGGCCCTGGGTCGGGGCCCAGTGGAGAGGGAGGGCCCGGGCCCCCCTACCCCTGCTGCCCTGAATCCCAGCGAGTGGGGAGCTCGGCTAGAGGACTAGGCCGCAGAGCCGGCGTACGGAGGACTAGGCCAGGAGGCCGTATTTCCCCTAAAAGAGGGGCATTGCACTTTGGGGCTAGCCCAAGTGGGCTGAACTATGCCTCAGACAAGGGCGGCAACCCCAGTTGGGGGGAGGGGAGGGGAGCGACAAGCTGCAAGTATGGTGCATCATGAACCTCCACTGATGAGTTATCTTACTAATGTAACATTTTCTTTGTCTTCCATAAGGTTTTCTTTTTTCAGCTCCAGGCCATTGATACATCCACTATGATCCTCTGGGACAGTGACTAATTCCTTTCATGTACACTGTTACCTTGAAATATTTCTTGGCTGTGATCATTTTCCACCTTTTTGTTTTCTAAACTATAGTGCATTTAAGATAAGAATTTCCTTCCTCCTTAACTTACCAAGTGTTGTATCAGCTTAATACCTGGTACATCCTCAATGAAGAGAGAGTAGCCAGTATTTCAAAAAGCTGGGGCAGATTAGTTTGCTGTCTGTCCTATATCTAACATAATTATCAAAAATGTAGCTCTTTCAGTCTCTCCTCATATGTCTTAGTCTTCTATCCTTGTTTGGTTTTGGTTGCCTCTCTGTTTTCTTAGTCTTCCTAAGTAGTTGGGGGCAGGACTACATACAGTATGTCACATGGAACCGGACCAGGGCTAACGGAATATCAGTAGTACTGTTTAGTTGACATGTAGTAACTTACAAATACACCTAAGAATAACACTGGCTTTTTCACAGAAGCTTTGCACTAAAAGCTAGTCTTTAGTTTTCTGTGTCCTCCTTAGACCTTTCTTGGATTAGCATCTGTTTCCATGTGGGCTGTGAGACATTTTAATACTATCTGTGCAGTAGGTTGTCTTTATGGATGTGTTTTGTGTGAAATCTTGTTTGAGGCACAAAGACCTGACTGGCATAAGTGGACAAAGGAACCTTTTCTACCAGTGCTGAAGTTCTCCGGTGGCCAAGCTTCATGTACATACAGGCAGTCCCCGACTTACGTGGATCCGACTTACGTCGGATCCCTAGATACGAACGGGGTGAGGCAACTCCCGCACATGCGCAGCAGCATTCCTGGGGCTCGCTCACCTGGGTCCTAGGATCCTCCTCCTCCTCGGGCCGGCTCCGACTGGGGTCCCGCAGAGCTGCCGGGCAGAGGAAAAGTGCCTCCCCCCCACCCCCCTTCCAGCAACAGGCTGCCCCCTCCCCTGAGCAACAGGCTGCCGAACAGACAAAAGCAGCCTCTCTGCCCCTCCTCCCCTCCGGAGCGTAGCAGCGTCCCCGGGGCTCGCTCACCTGGGTCCTAGAATCCACCTCCTCCTCCTCTTCGGCCGGCTCCAACTGGCCTCTGCCTGCAGCAGCTGGCCACAGGGACAGGGATCCCGCAGAGCTGCCGGGCAGAGGAAAAGTGCCTCCCCACGCCCGCTGCCCCCCCCCCGTGGCCTCGCACCCTGCACGCTGCCCCCTCCCCTGAGCAACAGGCTGCCGAACAGCAGACAAAAGCAGCCTCTCCGCCCCTCCTCCCCCTATACATGCTGGGCTCCCTGGGCAAACAAAGACTCCACCAAAACAAACAAAGTGCTGGCCTCATTGTGTTAGCAAAAAAAGGACCCTCCTCCTAGAACCCTGGGTGGTGTGTGGAAATAAAGCTATTAGCTCAAAGCATGGTGCAGAGCTGTTTAGTATTTGATGAGTTACTCCTTTAGTCCTGAGTTTGTCACAGGGACAGAAATAGATGTGAAATCTTCTGAACAGGGGAACAGACAGCAAAACAAACATTAGAGGGGAGTTAACCTTTCCCTATACTATCCAAAACTAAAAAAAATGTTTGGCTAGAGTTTCCCCTACAATATGTACCAGTTCCGACTTACATACAAATTCAACTTAAGAACAAACCTACAGTCCCTATTTTGTACGTAACCCGGGGACTGCCTGTATACTGTAAAGTGAGGCCTGGAGTCACAACAGAGCAGTATGAATTTCTTGCACACTGCAGAGTTTAGCCCTATCACAGTTTCCTGCCCATTGGTATAACCATGGGCGGATGTACAACTACATGGTCTAGATGACCAGGTAATGGATGGGAAGAACTGAGCCTAAATACACTTGATATATCAATATACATTTCCTGAAAGTAAAATACCAAACAAAACCAAATTGGGCCTAACTAATCCTTGGTGTAATTCCTTCTCACTTAAATGAAAGATTTAATTATCTGCTGACACAATTTCTTCTTCTTTCAGTATCATCCCTATGAGTGCTCTACTCCAGGTGTAACTTCACTTTTTGAGCCTTTCAATCATTCAAGTGGCACCTGTTCACCTGAAGTGGACTACCCATAGGGACACACATTTCTAAGAAGAGCAATTTCTGCACAAGGTGAGTAATCTCTTCTTTTCTGTCTTTTAATGCTTCCATATCAAATTTGTGTAAGCTAAATAATATAATGCATATAATATCATAGGACCTCAGAGTTACAAAAACTAGAAAACTAGAGTTATGAACTAACCTGTTGATGACACACCTTATTTGGAACTGGAAGTACACAAGGAAGTATGGCAGTCGTCTTTGCAGCGATGCATGCGTAGGGACCTGGAAACCCTTCTACAATCTTGGGAACACCCACCTGAAAAGTGCCTAGCACAATGTGGTGTTGGTCTGCAACTAGAGCTCTTGGATTTTATGATAAAACAAATAATAATTGTATATGGCTGCTGCAAAGATAGAGCCTTTTTGAGTCTGCCTCACCCAGGTCCTTGTGTTCTTAGCTGGCTGAAGTAACTAAGGAAAAATGAAATAGGCTCCATTTAGTGAAAAGAGAATACCTTCCTTTCCCTTGCCTGTGGCTTCGTCATGTGTTTTGGCTTGGCTCTGTGATAGCTGAGATTACAGAGCAGGGAACAGTGTGTAGTAGGTGTGGCCCTACTCTGAAAAGTGATTGTGTAAAAACACCACCTATTTATGTAACTGTTCTCAGCCTGTTTCTACACAGAGTCAGAGCTTCTTCTGCAATAAAAATGGATTATGAATTTTTGACAGCATGGAGTCATCACATAGATATAGCCGGACTCTATTCCACCTTCTACATTAACAGAATTGCTTACTGAGTTTGTCAGCTTCACCTATGCAGGCCATTATACACCATGGGTTTGCATAGATTATTACTGAAACGATAATGTGAAGACAATGGGGAGCACAGGTGCAACTGAGGTCCTAATTCAGCTATATCTCCTCTATTTATAATGCTGGTGGTTATTTGAAAGGGAAGAGCCCCGGTAAGGTTGTTTGAAAGACATAAGGTGAAGGAGATGACTGTTTAATTGCAATTTCCATTTGATCTAGAAATCACTAAAATGTAATAAAAATAGGCTGGGTACACATCTTTCTGTCATCTTCATGGTAATTTTTCTGAGTAGGATTGTGCTTTCATAAATGTCCTTCCATCACTGCTTTGCTTCTGGCTCAAAGGAGAGCTTAATTATTACATTACAGAAACTCAGCAGTTGGGCAGCCGGGAGGAAAATGAAACAAAGAAGGCAGTGCCTGTGAATGAGATTCTGTAACTGGAAGGCATCATTTTTTGGTTAAATTATTAAAAACAAACAAAAACACCCACTCTGCGAGTTCTGAGAAGATGGATCAAAAACATTTTTTTTCTGCCCATTTATAAAAGCTGTGGATTTTTTGCATGTGAAACGCATATGGCAATAACATGCCAAAATGTGATTGGCCAGCGGTTAGACATGGTGTGCAAATTCTTTCTCCAATCAGATTGTCACACTGTATGGGATTTTCTATTCTGTCCCAGAATCCTTTTCTTTCATCCAATTTCCTCTCCATCTCCACCAAAGGCAGAACCAAATCCAGAAGTGTGAAAATGATGCTTACTCCTTTGTTAAATATTCTGGAATAAATACTCCAAAATAGCTTATTTCGAAATAGAATGTCTACACCGCAGGGAAGCCTCAAAATTAGTCCAAGACAGGCTTCTCTAATGTGGCCATGCTACCGTATTTTCCGGCGTATAAGGCGACTGGGAGTATAAGACGACCCCCTAATTTTCCAGTTAAAACAGGTTTTGGCCTATACTCGCCGTATAAGACTACCCCCCCTTCCGAGGCAACACCATTTAATAACATCAGATTTGATTTAAATCATTTTAATTAAAATGGTTTTGACTTACCGGTACTTAAAATCCTTCAAAATCCTCATCATGTTCATCCTCTGACATCATAAGTTCATCAATGACATCTTGTGGTACATTTGTAAGACAGTCACCATGGGGATCTAATTCAGAATCAGATGGTGTGGCTTCAGCTTTGGCTTCCCCTTCATCTTGCCACAAGAAGTCGTCCTCCATACCATCCAAAGAATTTGATATGCCACACTTCTTGAAAGACTTGATTACTGTTTCTGCATCAATATCATTCCAGGCTTTTATGACAAAGTTACACAAAACATCCAATTGTGGCGCACGCATGTTTCCTCCTTTTGTTAATGACTTTTCGCCGCTAACCATCCACTCATTCCACTGTTCTCGAATGCGATCTTTAAATGACTTGTTTAGGCACACATCCAATGGCTGTACCAATGATGTCAATCCTGCAGGAATAACTGCCGCATCTGTGTTTATTCTTGCCAGCCTTTTCTTTGTGCTGGTAGTTAAATGAGCCCTGAACATATCCCACACCAGTAGGCTATGTTCTTGACGAAGTCCACCTGGTCGCCTACTCCATACATTATCAAGCCATAGCTTTACCCCTTCTTCATCCATCTAGCCTTTTTCATTCACATGTACAAAAACTCCAACAGGGAACTTGATTTTCAGCAATGTTTTTCTTTTAAAAATAATCATTGGTCTTAGTTTGGCGCCATCAGTTGTACATGCTAGTACCACTGTAAAACTGGACTTCTCATGTCCTGTTGTTTTAATTAACACTGTTTTTGCACCTTTTGGATTAACAGTTTTATTTCCAACCATATCGAAATTCATAGGAGTTTCATCCATATTTCCGATCTGACTTAACGCATAGCCATGTTTCTTGCGCTGTTGTATTACATATCGATGGAAAAGACTTAATTTGCCGTCGAGATCTGCAGGTAATTTTTGTGCAATTTTGGTCTTTTGCCTCAGTACCAGATTATGCCTTTCCAAGAACGTAGTACACCAGGATACAGTGGCCTTAAATCCTTTGCTGTGATCTGGGTTAGATTTGGCCCACTGAAGTGCAAACATACGTATTTTGTTTCGTGTCACTACATAACCATTTTGACGATGCTCATGCATCATGTCTGCTACGTGCTTTTCAAGTTCTGACCAATGTGGGGTGCCTCTTCTTAATGCACACTTACTACTTGGCATACTCTTTAATGCAGCTTCATTTGCTTTCCAGTCTTGGACCATCTTTTCTGTTACTCCATATTGACTTGCAGCAGCACAGTTATTATGTTCCTTGGCAAAGTTTACAACTTTCAGCTTGAAACTGGCTTCAAATTTCCTTCTTCTTGCTGGAGCCATGATGGGGTCTTTTCTACCAGCCATTTGTTGTACACCCACTTACAGAACATCCCTAATCTTTTAGGCCGCTGGATGTGCGGTAATACAGTACTGTAGCTTCGGCTACGTACAGAACGTCCCTGTGCTGATACTGTATGTACCGCGGTGAGCCAATCCCGGCAAGCGGTGTATTCTATTAATGCATACAAACCCTGCTCGGATTGGCAAAGGTTGTAATAGCCTTTTCAAAAGGCTTTACAAAGGAAGGTAAGTATATTTTTCCTCATATGATCATAGGGGAAACTTAGACACAGAGAAAGGACTTGTTCAAAGTCACACACTAACTCACGCTTAACATTAGAACCTAAGTCTCCTGACTCTTTTGTCCAGAGTTCCATTGTCCTATCCGTTGGACTATGCCTCTTCCACAGTGTGCTCAATAAAATAACATTTGAAATGTAGTGGGCCAGATTCCCTGTTCTGACTGAGTTGCACTCAATATGAGAACAGGCTTAAGCCACCTTTGCACCTTTCAACTCTTAGCTCTACTACAAGTCAGCCCAGCCCTGAAGCATTTGAAGGCTGCTCTAAATTACTTAATTGCAGCAGCCCCTTGAAGACTGTTTTACACTTAAAAATAATCAGATGCAGAAACAGCTCCTGTGCAAAGCGCTGTGAGGTGGAGTGACACAGAGCTGTTCTGAGAACCTCATCCACATAATTTCTGGTAAAATAAAGGGGATTCAGTTACAATGAAGAATCCAACCGAATATGAAGTTTCCATTAATTTCACTTACTGTATGATGATCACATGATTGACAAAAATAGATTTTTATTTTGGAAATGTACTAATGTCTCTTCTTTAAGGAGGCAAATTACTCCTGAGAATCTTAATGTAATGATGTTGAAGATCTACAGAGATGCTGATAGACTGATATGCTTGGAAACAGGTTACTCTAACTTTGTTTAGAGAACTTACACTGTATTACTTTTTCTGAGTATCTTACTTCACTGGAAAATATTCAAATTGATTGTTCTCCTATTTCCAGGGGTTAAAAATAAAATATACCACTTGATGAAAATAAGTTGATGGTTTATTTACAGTTTTTCACAAGCTGATTGCTACATCCAAGTTTGACTTACTATGCAAGTACTTTTTGTTTACAACGTCGATCCGGTTTACCCAGGCATGAAATCTATACATTGAAATTTGTCAATATTTTTAAGTACTAGGGTCATGTTTGATTGCATTAGAGTTTCTCTGAGACATTGTTTTGCTATTGTGTACTGTTACAAAATTTTTGTCAGTTTTTTCTGCATAGCAAAAACCACAGCAATAGAAAGTGAAGCTTAAAGTATCTTTAATGAAAATACATGAATGTAAAAGAAAAATGACTTGATTGGTGAAAGCTGTCTACATATGTGTTGCACATATTACAGATATGTAGCCATTGCATTGTAAGGTAACTAAATTCAACAATGAGTGCTTACAAGATCTCATTACTGTAAAACACATAGCTAAGTTAGGTAATATCCATGAATATCAAACTCACTGGTGTGTTCTGGTAATAAAATAAATGTGTGATAGAATATTCACAAGAGGTCACAGCTACTTTGGCTCTTTCATAGTTTATTTAAGGAATACACAAATTATGCTAAAAAGATTGAAATTACTATAAATCTTGCATAAAATACCAACTCAGATTTTGTGCCAGAAATATGCTTAAAATGGACAGATGTATGACCTGTTATAGTATCTCTGAGGTGAACATTTGTAGTAATTACGAAGATGGTTCTGAACCAAATTAATAAGCATGGTTTTTTACATCTGTCTTTCTAGTACAAGTTGAACCTCTCTACTTCGGAACTCTCTGGTGCAGAAACATCCATCATCCAGAATTATTTTAGTTGCCGGATGTTCACTTATCATGGGTGTAGCCAAGTTTCCCGCAGTCTCATAAAGTTTGTTTACAGCCACCAGTTGTAGCTCTCAGTGTTCTGTGCTGTTATTTAACTCTAATTTACCTCTAAATGTCTTCTAACAGCCCAGTAAGCAGTGGAAGTGTTGGTAATGCTGCTAGATAATATTGCCCTCCCGTGGTCTGGAAAACTCTCTCATTCAGAACACATCAGGTCCCAAGGGTGCCAGGATAGAGAGGTTCATCTTGTACCAGGCTAAATTGAAATGGCGTAGGTATGCTATCTTGAACAAGGACATGTAATGCAACTACCATTCTGTCCTGTGGTAGTGGGCCTCAGCCAGATTGAATGCTTCCAGCTCTGAAGGAATGTTGTCCCTACTCTCTTCAGTGCAAGAGAAAGGATGGCAATAGACTATTTACATTTGCTTTTTGTCTGTCACTTGGCAACAGGCTACAAATTACTAAAATACTTGTGAAAACATCCTGAAAAAAAGAGAGGCTAAATTAATCACATCATGCATTTGCTGCCAATTATTTGCTGGGTACTGATGACAAACCATATTATTCCTTAGTATAGCTCCATTGACTCCATTTCACCCCTTCATGTGAAATGAAGAAAGGAAATCTGCTAATAAGAAGCAAAAATACTGGTGATGTGAAAGGAAACATGGCACACAATCGCTGTTTTGGTAGGAAATAGGTTCAGACTTCACTGTGACTGATGAGATTTCCAACACCAATACTTACAGGAAAGAGTTAATTTCCAGGCATCTCTAATCTCATATTAGAGTGAGTGGACTAATTTATATTGATTTGCCTACTGAGAGTAGTGTGTAAGTAACTCACTGTTTTATCTTAATATGTTTATGGCCCACAATTGTTACTATAAATTATGCCTTAATTTCAAAAGTTTCTCTCTGTTGCAGGGTATGTAGAAAGACATTTGAGCTTGACAGCACTGCTGCATCTTCCTTAAATTGGGCGAACCTAAAATACGACATGCTTATTAACTTTGCTCTGGAACCCACACAACTTTAAATGATAAGGGTTTACAGCGCCCTCAATATAGCACTCAACAATGACTACTTTTTAGGATAACTGATCTAGTAGAACGAGCATGCTTTCGAAAGTCTGTTAGAGCACATAGAATACAAAGTACGCAGAATCCAAGCCAGAATGGGCCATTGTGTGATCATCTAGTCTGATCTCCAGTATAACACAGACCATAGAACTTCTCCAAAATAATTCCCATTGCAAACTTCTTATATCTAATCTTGTTTTAAAATTTGACAAAGATGGAGAATCTACCATGATGTTTGATAATCTGTTCCAATGGCTAATTATAATCACTGGCTAAAAATATATGCCTTTATTTTTGTCTGACTTGAACTAGCTTCCACTTTCATCCAGTGTTGTGCTGCAGAAGTGGGTATGTCATACCTCATGATGCAATATTTTGAACCAACTATGCAAAAAAAACCACACCAAAACTTCCTAGCTATTTAACACACAATATTTGAATGTAATTTTTTAAACTGACCGCTTTGTATACTGGTGCTTGTTTCTTCTAGTTTACTTTTTGCTTTTAGAAGCAATAATAAGAGACCCGTTACAAGTTAATATGACAAATAGCTGAATACATGGAAATCATGCTTTTTTGTGTGTGTCTGAATGTTGACCTCTCTATGTGATCCTTAGCATCTAAATGATGTACAAATCTGGGTGAATTAGAGAATTCATGTAAGTAGGGAAATTGTGATCTCTAGCTGATGGTTTAATAGTTTTGATAGACATGAGTCTATATTCTGTGAAGAGTTAGAGACTATGTGATTAGCCTTTGCAAAGAAATGCAGGAGACATCCAAGAGACATTCTCATGCTGTGCAACCTGGAATTGGAGTATGACTGTACCAGATTTTTATATTGAAGCAGTTGATTATCAAATTAGCTTGAGGTAAAATAGTGAAGACAAGCTCTTGGAAGGCCAATCTCAGTAACAGTTTCTGTAAGTCACTATTCAATGTCTGCTTCCCAGAGAGAATGTTTGAGAGGAATTCCTTAATTTGTTACCCGATGCCAAATTCTCAGGTCCATAGCAATTGACAAACCACTGAAATGGTGGGAAGATACCTACTGGGCCTGGCCATTTTACAGTTCTGCAGTAGCTAGAAGCTACCATATGAATACAAACATGGGTCCATGACAGATCACTTACATATGAAGGAAATACTGTTTTGTTGTGTGGCATCCATATGGGTGCTCGACTTGTGTGAGGTGCATAGGCCCCCTTTGAGTGGAAATCTTTGATAACATAAGAATGACTATACTAGGTGAGACCAAAGGTCCATCCAGCCCAGTATCTGTCTTTGGAAGTGACCAATGCCAGGTGTCGCAGAGGGAATTAACAGAATAGGTAATCATCCATTTCTAGCCCTAACAAGCAGAGGCTAGGGACACCATCCCTGGCTAACAGCTCCCTGTGACCATGAGAGGTGGAAAGATTTAAAGGTAGAGTTTTAAGTAGTCTTTGATTGAGACCTATTTTGTTTTTCTTTATGGTATTTGTGAGTTGTCAGCCACTGATTGTTTTGCACATCACTTTTTCCAGAAATGGAAGAGACGTTGTTCTAGTAATCCATGAGTATTGCTAAGTGCACACATTGTTACTCTGTTTTTCATTTTAACCTTCCTTACTTAAATTTTCCACAAAAGCGCTCATAATTTTTTTAAAAAATTAGGTCCATATAAAGAAAAGGTGAGAGAGAATCACATTTTGTGTGATCCTTCAGCTCTTGTAAGTAGGGAAATTGTGATCCCTAACTCATGCCCCAGTATTACTGACAACTTTCACAGATTCTTGCAAAGATCCTGGGATATATAGCAGATACTTTTGTTTTCAAGGTCCATTTCTCAAATCCTGTGAGAGGTGTGAATGATTTATACACTACAAATGTGATCGTTAGATCTAACACTGCTGTCATAATACTGATGGGCAGTGAGCTCACTCAAAAAATACTAAGGTCTGTGCTGCTGACAAAATTCTATGAATTGCTTCATGGTGGCGTACCCATCCTGAATATGTTTGTGATTCTTAGACATGCAATTCAATAGCACAAACGGAAGTACTGTGTATTTAGAGCTACTCAGTTTGTCTTCCCCGGCACTGATTATGTGTTTTTCCCCTGGGGATATTATTTCAACCTGGGACTCGATCAGGAGAAATTTCAGGGAAGAAAAATAAAATGTCAGTTGAGGTCCATGTTTTGAATCATATAAATGCCTAGATGCAGATGATATTTTATGTTTCATTTTAAAGTACTTTTGAATTTAATATCATTTTCAAATATGTAAGAGGAGTGTCCTGTATTTAAGTGTCATGTAAAGTAAGCTATATGAATTAACCAGAAAAGAAACAGTGTCACTCTGTTGGGAATACAGCATTTAAAGATATGTAGCATTTGTATTTTTCCTCTGTTTAGCAATTTTTGTAATTTCCCATGGGACTGTCTGCTGGGGTATGTCTACACTACCCTCCTAGTTCGAACTAGGAGGGTAATGTAGGCATACCGCACTTGCAAATGAAGCCCGGGATTTGAATTTCCCGGGCTTCATTTGCATAAGCGGGGAGCCGCCATTTTTAAAACCCCGCTGGTTCGAACCCCGTGCAGCGCGGCTACATGGGGCACGAACTAGGTAGTTCAAACTAGGCTTCCTAGTTCGAACTACCGTTACTCCTCGTGAAATGAGGGGTAACGGTAGTTCGAACTAGGAAGCCTAGTTCGAACTACCTAGTTCGTGCCCCGTGTAGCCGCGCTGCACGGGGTTCGAACCAGCGGGGTTTTAAAAATGGCAGCTCCCTGCTTATGCAAATGAAGCCCAGGAAATTCAAATCCCGGGCTTCATTTGCAAGTGCGGTATGCCTACATTACCCCGCTAGTTCGAACTAGCGGGGTAGTGTAGACATACCCCTATTGACTATGCTTAGCTCATAATTATTTTAAATACTTGCTTTTCAGTGCTATCTGTTCATAAAATGTAACTCTTGTCATGATGGTGCACACAGTTTTAAAGCCAGGTTAGCCTTGTTCTTCAGTAAAAGATCTTAGTTCTTCCTTCTTAGATAATACCTATTAGCACATGTAGTCCACTCAGCCCCTCTTTAAAACATACAAAACAGGATGGTGTTACTGCTCAGAAGCTGATGGAGAGGTACCCTGCTTTGGTGTTAATTCACTGGTTGTCATATTGTTTTTGTGCTGCTGTCAGGAACTTCAGATGTTCATATTGTAAGAAAAGTGTCTCTAAACAGGATTTTAAGACTTCATTTGGTAAAAAAAAAATAGCTACAGTCAGTAAAACACAACAAGATACTCAAATAAATCATACTCTGAAGGAAAGAAAACCAGTAATTATGATAACATCTTTTTGGTGGAAAAGGAAAATGACTTTAGCAAATGCATATTTAATGATCTAGATGAGATAATTAGACATATTCTACAGAACTGAAGGCAGTCACAACTGAGAGATCAAAGCTCATTTATAAAGTAATTAAGTCTCTAAAATTTAATTGCTGCCTTAAGGAAAACACTTTAAAACAAAGGCTTTGTATCAAACTTTTAGAATTCTCTTTCTCTAAGCAGCATAGGCTATGCCGATCATATTAATCTAATCCTGCAAAATGAGAGAGGAAATCTTACGAGAATACATTTCCTTGAAAGATTTCTGGTTCCAGCTGCTTTTGGTAGAGCAAAGTATACCATGAACTCCATTCTTGTTGGGAGATTTCAGCACCCACTTCTGATTTTTGGCTGAAATAAGAACGTGCAAAACCCGGACTGGACATGCAAAACCTGGACTCAGCTTATCTGTAGAAAAAGTACTCAACTTTTTCTGCATCACTGTCTTCACCACTACCCTGGACCCAATAGAGGCCTATCACGATGATGAGGTCTGCAAATGACAGAAAGAAAGTTAGCAGTGCTGGTGGGTTAGGCAGAGAAAAGAGACAGGTGTCCCCTCCCTGGTCTAATATATACTGAATTAATTTATCTACAGAACTTCCCTATTTGGAACTTTAGTAGCTGCAGCAACCAGGGGGAATCCATGCTACCACATGGGAAGAGAAGTGAGGAACATTCCTTCTTTCTTCTGACAGGGCAAAGTTGGTTCTCCATTAGGAAATCCTTGCAGAGAACTTTACCGACAGTTTCCTCTCAAGTTTTAACATGGGAAAGAAATTATGTGAGCCAGAGATTCCAATCTATGAAAAGTGTTTTTGTAGCATTGGGGATGACTGGGGCCACATAAATAATAACAACTGAATAGCTTTTATATTTATGACTGGACATCAGGTAACTTTTTAGCCCCTCAGCTGATTTGATTGCTAATGATTGTAGTCTTGTCGTAAGACTCATAAGAAACTACTTAGTAAAATGAACAAATTGTATAACATGAAGTAACCAAGTATCTAATATTCCCATTTAAAGAAAAATATAGTGGGTATGGTTCAGCTCTTCATTTCAGTGATATCTGAGTTACTATCAATGCAGAGATTATTATATGAGGATCTCCTTTAAAAAAGTGATAGATCTTAGTGGTCTCTTTATACATGCTTAATGAGATGTCTACCACACAAATGTGCTTAAAAATAAATTGTATTCTATTGTATTTTACTTCATTGCCAAAAGTGAATATCTGTTAATTAAAATGTGGGGACGTTAAAGTTTCCTAACAGCAAAAACTTCAAAATAAAAAAATATGTGCTACTGATAACCAATACAATGCATATTGGACAAAGGGGAAGAGAATAATTAAAAACAAACAACCTAGCTCCCTTCCCAAGACAATATTACTTCCAGCAAGAACTGCAGTCTGAATGTTATCATGTATTTTCAGCTGCAGTAAACATGGACCTTCAGTAGACTATGGTATAACCTTGACACTCTATTAATGTTAGCTGCATACTGAGTGTCTTATCCAACATTTTGCACTTAAGCTTTCAAATGTAAGCCAATTAAGCCTATTTGCATTCATAAGAATCCTTGCTATGCTTCAGAAAATAGCATAAGAAGAGAAAAGGCCTAACAAGAGTGAGTAATTTACCTATTTGTACTTAAATGAACCATGAAGGGGGATGTCTAACTCCCACATATTGAAGGTTATGCCGTATAATTCTGATGGAAGTTTATTCACTGTTCAGTGAAAATGTTCTGGGAAAGTGTCCAAAAGGGTTGAAGTGGAATAGATTTGGTGTCTCTTCCATGTGGAATTGGGATACTAGTGCTTAGTTGTGAACATTCTTAGAAATACCTTCAAACTGGGAGCAATGCCTGATGTCATGTTCATATGCCCTTTCATATAATCATATATGCTATCTGAAATCCTCATTTCATAATACTAGCTGGCGGAGATGGAATGCATGAACTCAAGTTGCTCTCCAATGAACAAGAGCTCATTTTCCTCTATAACAGGTACTCAAAGAAATGGCAGTAAGCACAGATGCTAGAAGAGTATTATTTTACCCAGCTACCTCTGTAATGAGCCCAATAGCTTGTTTTACTAAAACACATCTTCCAGTCTTGATCTGAAGACATCAAGAGATGAAGAACCCACTGCTTCCCTTGGTAGTTTGTTCCAAGGGTTTATCACCCTCACTGTTAAAAATCTGTGCTTTATTTCCAATTTGAATGCATGTGGTTTTACTTTCTAGTCATTGTTTCTTGTTACATCATTTTCTGCTAGATTAAAGTGCCTTCTAGTACCCGGTCATTTCTTCCTGTTAAGGTACTTATACACTGTAATCAAGCCAACTCTGAATTATCTTTTTTATAAACTAAACAGATTTTGTTCTTTCAATCTCTCATCCTAAGCCATTTTCTCCAGCTCTCAAATAATTTGTGTGGGTCTTCTCTGTAGCCATTCAAAATGTTAATATAATAAAAGTAAAATAAAATTAGAAAGGCATCCAAAGTAGGGATGTTAAAATGTGGACAAAGGGGCAACTGTGTAACCGCTGAGCACTTCAGCTGTTACATGGCAGACAGCTCCCTGGGAGCTGGTGTTTGCCAGAAGCCCGGTTTTAAGCTGGCTCCCGGCACACACCGGCTCCTGCCCTGCTCCCAGGGAACTGGTGGCTGCTCCATACTGCTGCCTCTACTACAGAGGCAGCAGTGTGGGACAGCAGCTGGCTCCCCGGGGAGAGGACAGGGGCTTGCATGTAACCATTCACAGTAACCGATAAGCCCAGGCATATTGGTTAACTGTGTAAATAATTACACTCTTACATCCTTGATCCAAAGTTGGCATGGTATTCCAGTATTCTTCATAATGCTATATAGAGAATCAAAATATATTTCTCTACTACTACTAACTAATCCATCCATACATCAGAGGTTCATGTTAGCTTTCCTACAACATTGAACTGCGAGCTCATGTTGAGCTGGTTATCGATTTTCAGAATACTACTTTCGAGGACACAGTCTTCCATGCTGTGGGATGATGGCAACCTTTGTACCTTGATATAGGACCTTGCATTTAACTGCATTTTAATGCATTTTGTTTGAATGGGCCCAGATTTCCAAGTGATCCAGATTGTTCTGTCTATGACTGCCCTGTCATTCTCATTATTTACCACTTCACCAGTCTTTGGGTTATCCTAAGATTTTATCCGCAGTGATTTTATATTTAGTTACACATCACTGATAAAGTCTCATTTGATCATTGATAAAAATATTAAAGAGCATCTGACATAGTACTAATTCTTGCAGAAACCTGCTTGAAACATCACTATTCCATCATAATTTCCCATTAGCATCTCCTTTCTGAGATCTATCAGTGACCCAGTTTGTAATCCATTTAACATGCTTTACTAACACTACTGCTTTTTAAAAAGTAAGTATGAAGTGTGGTACTAATTTAAATGCCTTATAAAAGTCTGTATGTGACTTCCTTTACCAACCAAATCAGTAATCTCCTCAAAACATGAAGTTAAGTTTGCTTATTATGACCTATTTTTTTATAAAAATCAAGTTGATCAGCACCAATTATATTCCTATCCTTCCATTTCATTATTAATTGAGCCCCATATAAACTTTTCCTTTATTTTGCCTTGTATGGAGGTCGTCTACTCCAGCTTATATTGCTTGCCCTTTTCGAATACTGACATAATATAAGCACTCTTCTGGTCTGGAGTGAAAGCCGTTTTTAAGAATTGCTCAATCTATATTTTGATGATCTAGGAAATTAACATTTTGTTTATTAGGTGTAGACACAATGCCTGTCTAAATATAATAAACAAAATGTTAATTTCCTAGATGATCAAAATATAGATTGAGCAATTCATAAAAATGGCTTTCACTTCAGAACAGAAGAGTGGACAATAAGTCCACACTAGGTTTAATCTTGGGATATTTTATATTGATGGTTTTCAATGCGGTGTAGTTAGAGGAGCACACTATGACTGTAGGGAGCTTATTCTTGACACTATGTTTGACTTTTGTGACATGAGAGAGTTCACTTGAATTGATCGTATTGCTTGCTTTCTCTGTAGGTAAAAAAGAGTAACACTTATGTACCTACCTGGGAGGCTGGGCCTGCAGACTACTTCAAAATGAAAAAGTACAGAGCCCAGAAAATAAATAGTAACGGTTACAACATTTTATACACCAAATTTTCGGTAGTAGAAAGTCAACAAGAAAGGGGGTATTACAGTGGCACGCATCAGCAACCGCTGCTTTGATGGGAACCCAGAGTTAGAGAAAGTCCTTGGGACTAACTTGGGGGGGAGCATGCAAATGTTGGCTGGAGGACACACTGAGTTTCTTGAGGAGATCAGAAAATGCTTTGTAACTGCCTTGGTAGAAACTGGGGAGAGGAAAATTGCACAAATGCCATGTCTTTGACACATGACAAGTGCTGCAGCTGTCCCCACTAGTGCGGAAGTGAATGTATCCCCAAAGTGCCCTTATTATGGGGACAATAGCAAGATAATGACTTCTGAGGGGTGACAGCAGCAGTTTGTGTGAAGGGAAAACATATCCCTGTTGCTGCACTGATGGGGAAGTGGTGTCACTCGCCTGGATAAGACTGGTGAAATATTTTGATGCAGGGCAGTTACTAACATGAAGTGTGCTCACTTGCCCATTGAGCATGCTGGGGAGTGCCCAGGGGATATGCCTTGTGGCACTCACTTTGTTCACCCTGTAACCAAGAACCTGGCAGTTCCTCCCCCAGATGGGAAAAACTGCACCCAGTTATTTGCGCTGGGTGGCTCCAGCACAGGCTCCAGTTTCTTACTACTGGCAAAGGGTCCTGCCTTTGTGAGCCCTCTGAAGTCTCTCCAAATGGAGTGATTGAGAGGAAAGTTACAATCTCTTCCTGGGAGTGTGTGTGCAGGGAAGTTTGCTGTGCTGCCAACCACACAGCACCCACACAGTGGGTTTTGAAAGGTCCCCTTGCGGAGCTTCTGGGTCAGGCTTAGTCTCTTTTTCTTACCATGGGAGTTTGCTGTGATCTCCAGGGGCACCAGCTGATGGTCTCCTGGCTGAGTTCCCTCCATGGCTTCTGGAATTACTCTTGCAGTTCTTAGGGCAATCACTGCCCCACTCCTTCTTAACATGTGTGATTGATGCTCCCAGTTCCACTCCAGTGGCCGCTCCTTCACTTTCTTCAGCCATGTGAAGTCCACTCACCCTGTCCCACACCTGGCTTAAATGTTTTATCTCCTGGGACTTGTAAGTGCTTTGAGACTTCATGTCACTTGTTCAGGCTGGGAGAGGAAAGTCATGGAACCTTTGGGCACAAACCCTTATTTCCCTTTCAGAACCCCTCACCCCCACCCCAGTGCTCTCTAAGCAAAAGGAGAGGGGAAGGAATTTCACCCCTTTGCTGCATTTTTTCTCTTTAACCTTATTCCTCCATTGGTAGTTCCCCCTCCCCCTTTTACTCTCACTCCTGCCCCCCTCACTTACCGGGAGTAAAAGCAGAAGGATGGTGATTCAGTGCACGAATAAGACTTTCACTGACCCTAATAAAAGGTACTTAACCCCTCCCATTGCCCCTACACACCTGCTTAGGAAATTACACTTGCAAGGGGAAATACTCGAATGAAGAGGATGGCTTGTGTACTCATTTAGCAATGTCTAGGGGGCTGCCACCAAAGAAAATGGTTTTATGCCTCACCTCTGGGTTAGGAGGACTTTTTTCATACTGACGTCTAGATGTTCTGATCCCCAGCAAGTTAATTTATTGGAATGAGAGCTTAACTGAGCACTTCTCAAGTTGCTTCAAAGGGACTGATTGTTCTATTTTAAAATTATATTATGGCCACAATTCTTCTGCTCCTTTGACACTACTGTATCTTTAAAGGAGCTGATTCTTTCATTTATTGGTTACTGTCCCCCTGCTGAATTCCTCTCATGCCCAGTTTGATATTTAAAATGTACTTTTTCACTTGTTTAATTTTGCCTTCAGTTTTGCATATCTGCCTTTCATTTCCATTCAAACTAATTTTTGCTTGTTTATTAGCATTCTGGTTTTTTGGCTGTTAACGGATGGCATAAGATGAGTTCTCTACTGCAGTAAGATAGCCAGGATAGACATTGCCATCTGTTGGACAGAGCACAGAGCTGGGAGCCGTGCATGCTGAGTTCTGCTCCTGATTTTGTGTGAGGTAAGTCATATAACATTTTTGTTGCTAAATTTCCTCATTAGTAAATCCAGAATAATACATACCCTTATAGAACTCCTGTGAAGATTAGTTTGTTATTGCTTGCACTGTGCTTGAAAACCGTAACCATGGGTAATATAAAAGGGCTCAGCTCTGCTCAAGGATCATTAGTCACCTACAAGGCTGCTGCAGCTAAGTACAGCTAAATATGAGGATAAACTTTACCTCACTGGCCATGGAGAAAAAATTCTTACCTCTTACATCTTACCCATCAGCTGATCTGAAATGATGACCTTGTGGTTAGTGCATTGATATTTTGGGAGATGGTATTTAAATGGATAGACTCATGAGAAGCACAATACTGCACAGATGTTCAGAAATGGCCTTTGTTTTGTTGGTTTATGTTTTATTATTTTATGTCTCCAATTAATTTGGGGTTTATATTATAGACTTGGGGCTGCTTTAAAAATCAGAATGCAATCTGAGGACAATTGGTAGCTGAGATTGTATCAGCAGTGAGGACTTGCAGCTGTGCCTGCCCAGTCTCCAGACAACCTCTGAGCACAAGTGAGTCCCAAACAGGGTCACCTGATTGACTGCATAACCTGCCTCATACTGCTCTGAATCCCACCAGTAACAATTGATCTCTGGCTGTTTTTGCACATTCCCACAGCTGCAAACTCTCCTGTGCAATCTCTCCTGTTCCTTGCCTTGCTTCTAGCCTCCCTGGTAGGTCCAATCCCAGCTTTCCTTCTCTGCCTCTGACCCTGACTTTGGTTCCTGACTCTGATTCTTGTCTTTGACTCAGGTTCTGACTACCACCTCCTGACACCTATTCCAGCTACCAGGCCTGTGTCCTTCTCCAACCATTAGGCATCTCTACCCACATACTGGTGACTGATATCTAGGGCCTCTGACCCCGGAGCTAAAACACTCCACACAAGCTCCGTCTTTGGAAATGCGGATTAGATAACATTTGGTCTGTGCCCATTTTTACAGATAAAATCCTGAATCAATGCTTAATAAATCTGTGGTGTTGCAAAAGACCAAAACATTTTACTGAAGATTCATACACCAATGCCATTTAATACAATAGGACACAGTTGCGCTACACATGAAATCAGGAGTTAATGACAGAGATGATGGAGACTTGCACTGCCATTGTAAACAGTCATGCTTATGATTCACCGGCACTTGAGGTAAATGTGTAATAAATGTAAGTTGATGACAGGCAGCCTCTGTAGCTTATGCCCATTAAGTGACCATTTAAAAAACAGAAGGAATCATTTTCTTTATGTACATTGTCCATGCTGGTGAAGAACATCTAGTGCCTCTGATAAATGAGGACAAAGATAGGAGACTATCGTATTAATGTACAATCTAAACAATGCAGGCATCTAGCAATCTAAAGAACATTAAAGGATCCAATTAAGGGACTTTGATAACAGAAGCGTGCAATTACCTGCCTTTTTTCCCCCAGTTGTTGCCAAGAGAAATAATATTGTGATCTGAGATTTGTCATTTGTAATGTTCAGAAGTAAGGTTATCAATGATGTAATTTTTGAAGACATGCCATTAGAAAACTAATCAGTAAGGAATTAACAGAAATTAGCAAAAACAAATAAAAATGAAGGCATATATGTGAGAAAGGAAAGGGGGAATAAACACCAGTGATAAATATTAGGTTTCCCTTTGTGGCTTTTACCATACCTAGAGAGTTAATGAGTTAGGATAAGCTACCACCCATCGGTATCCCCAAACCTTTCATATTAGTATTGGTACTAATTGGCCACCTTGACAGCAATCACAGAAGAAAACTATATTACCTCAGCATAGTGACTAAACTTTCCTTTCAGACATAAAAATTGTCCTCCAGAACAGGCTGGAGGCAGACTGGATGGTGTGGGGTAACATAATTGCTCCTCTGATTGTACTACTTTGAAAAGTCGACTTCAGTCTCTAGAGACTTGTCTACATTAGAAAGGATTTGCTGGAATATCTAAGCTGGCAAACACTCCCTATGCCCCACACTCCCATAAAGGCACAACATATACCTTTAAAACCCTTTCTTTTAGCTGATATAATTTATACCAAACCTCAAATGAAATAAGCTGTATCAGCAAAAGAATTCTTTTGGCTGATAGAACTGCAGCCAGACTGGTCCTTTTTGATTATTTAAAAGCGGAATAAAATGTTGCACCCTTACCTGCCGTTATCATATCAGCAAAAGCTTCTAGTGCAGACCTGGTGTAAACATAAAAAAAAATCAGCAAGTACATATGGACCTTTGGATCCTCCCTCAAAGTGGGGCCAGATCTTTGGTTTGGTGGGCTTTGCCCACTGCTTTCTATGATTCAAATAGACCAGCTGTCACGTTACTGGATTTTGAGGGGAGCAGCCAGATTGCTGCTGCACCCATAGATGGGGGTGTTGACCCCAGAAAATGGTATAAAGGGGGGCCATGTGGGGTGTTGAAGAGAAGCTCACTGTCTCCTAATCCTATGTATGCTGTTCATGTGTTTGTATAATGTCTGTGTATGCAATTATTAGCATGTACTTGTATGGATACTGAGGATTTCCCTGCATGCGGTTGAGCATTGGGCAGGGCCGGGCCTGTGGACATGCTAATTAGCGAGGCCCTGTGGGACAATGGCTCTCAATGGGCCAAGGACACACCTAAAGAATGGGGGCTGTCACCTGAGAGCTGCCAGCAGGGAGCACAGAGATTGGCCTCTGGCCAGGTGACCTGCTACAGCCAAGAAGGGACCAGGAAGGAGGTATAAAGAGGCCATGTGGTCGACGCCATCTGGTTCTCAGCTCAGCACTTCATCCCAGAGGCAGCAATGCAGGGATCGAAGAGCCGGAAAAACCTGTGGACCCATCCTGATTCTAGGATGTGCAACAAGGACTTTTAAACCAGCAGCTGTAACATCTCTGCTAGAGCCTGCATTGAGGACTGGGAGATTCGGTGCATGTAACGTACTATTCTTTAACAACCTTACTCTCATGCTTTTCTTTATTGTAATAATAAACTTTTAGATATAGATTCTAAAGGATTGGCTCAGTGTGATTTGTGGGTAAGATCCAGAGGGTAAATTGACCAGGGATCTGTGGCTGGTTTCTTGGAACCGGACAGGACTTGTTCGGGGTAGGTGGGATTGGGAGCTAGGACCCCCCCACCTGTGTATAGGCCGGGGCCATCTGGGGCATGGATATTGCTGGGGTGTTGGAGAGGTTTTGCTCATGAGGCTTCAGGCAGGCTGCTGAAGCGCTCTGAGAGACTGGTTTGTGGCTTATTTGGAGAGGTCACCAGTCTGGGGGCTGCAAGGAGTCCCGGATTTGAGCAATTCGCCCTGAGCGGACGCCCTCAGCTGTGCCCAGACATGGCCCGGTCCGTCACACCAGCACCTCCAGAAGCACTAAATATCCACATTCAAAAAAAATTCTCTGCCCATATATTTTCTTTAATTTCAGCTAGAGATAATAGAAATAATAAAAATCCTATTGAAGGAGAAAAAAATCAAGTTGTTTTTATTTTGAATGGACTTCTTTCCCCCAAAAAAAGTTTCATAATTTTTATAGCATTTAAAAAATGTTATAGAATGGTACCGAGCTTTTTACAGAACTGTATTGGAAAAAAGACCAGTGCTCAGAAAATGAAACATTTTGAAACCATTTTCTGATATAAAAAGTAGTATATTTTTGTGAAAATGAAAACTTTTTGATAATCTTGATGAGTTTTGGGGGAAGATTTTATTGTCGGACATTTTTTTGGTGAACAGCTAGCTCTAACGTTGAATATTTGAGTGGAGAGTTCCAGATGGTTTCAAATATCAATAAATTCTTTTTCAAAAAAGTTTCCCTTTTTTATCATATACTGTCATTACCCCTCTGATATATGTAAGCCAATGTGAAAAAATAACTGCTAGTTTTAGAGGGATCCTCGTGCAAACAATCACCATGATTAGTGGCACACTACTATGAAGAGCACTGAATGCTTGCATTTGCTGAATAGCTCTTATTTAGCTCTCTTTTCTTCTCTCAATCTGGAGAGAAGGAATGGTACGTCCACTGGATGAAATCCTAGCACCTAGACGTCAACGTGAGTTTTGGGTTTGACTTCAAAGGGGACCAAATTTCTTCATTAATTTTAGCTTTTTGAAAGTTCCACAACAAGCTCAAACTTAAGAGGGAATAGTCTCACCTAGTGTAAAATGTCCTAAATCTAATGACTTGAACAGGGGCTACCTCTGCCTGCTGAGATCTGCCCAAGGAACATGAAAGTACACGTAGAGCCAGTTCCATATATTTTTCATAAATCAGCAAGGAACTCAAGAAAAAAGGGAAGATGAAGGTGAGAAGAGCTTGACTGACTCAAAGGATTAGCAATTGGCTCTCCTTGCTTTACAGTTGCAGATGGACAGCTTGAAACCAGACCTGTCTATGAAAGCTTGCAAGATTACTACCCATATATCTGTACTGTAGAGTGGATGAACAGAAAATGTCAGTTCCAAGGATTCTCCCATGCATGTCTTACAGTAATGCTAAATTCATTTAGAATTATTTTAAAATAAAATGTACACAGCAACTGAATTTTTAAATATTATATTCAATGTTTGGCAAGTGGAAGAAACAGCCCTGGTCTACACTAGCGAGTTATTTCAAAATAACTCCCCTTATTTTGAAATAACAAGCAGAGCGTCCACACTACCAAGTCCATTATTTCAAAAGAAGGGGCTGGTTATTTTGAAATAATAGCTCCTGCTTTCCACGAGTAATAACACTTATTTTGAAATATCTGCTATTCCAAAATAACTACTCCTAAGAGTCATTCAAAGTAATTTCTCCCCAGTACTTCTGGGGCTCTAAGTTGAGGTAACGTGTCCACATTAAGAGCGCCTGCCTTGGATTAATAAGTTATTTTGAAATAATTTCCTAGTGTAGACATGCCTAAGATACCACCAAGAAGGAATTTTTCAACAGCAGTACATTCAGGTGGCATGCACTGGAATGGTAAACTGGAGCATGTTAGTTAGCATTCATTTTACTGAGAACAATTGCCTCACAATTCCCTCCTGACTTTTTCTTTATTCCATGCTACCAATGATATTAGCTATTAATATCTTACTGAAGTGATTTTGCCAAAGTGAATGGCAAGTCCTCTGAAGTGGGTGATAGAGAATAGTGATAGGACAACACTTACTGCGGAGCATATTACTAGTAGCAAAAGATTCTGGCTAATACTATCTAGGAATTATGTCCATCAAAAAAAATTATGCTGGATAACATAGAAAACCATATACTATTCTTTAAACCCTTTAGAGATGCTTGACTCTTGGGTTTCATAATCTTACGAATCACTGCAGTCTTATCTTGACACATTCTCTGATCTATGAGCAAGCAGTAATATTTGTCAAACGTTCAGGACCTTTGATAACCTTCAGCATGCTGCATATTATGTTGTGAGACAAACATCTATTGCCACATGTGGAATAATTTGATTGTGTTACTAATGGAGTTTTTGAAATTCTCAATGGCTTTTAATTTAGGTAAAATGGAAAAGCATCAGAATAATGCAACCTGGGATACAGAATAAGACAATGGGCTGCAAGTAGCTTTGAGTTCATTTTAGTGTTTGAAATGTCACTTGTGTTTTCCTTTGTTCCTTTGCCAACAGCTAACATGAAGTGGTATGAGGCACTACATTATTTCTCTATAGTTAGAATAAGCGAACATAGGCTTCTAATGGAAATTAGAATGGTTATTGATTAAAGTGGTTATTGATTAACTATTTGGTCATTCCTTTTTAACCACTGAAGAATGATGTACCTGTCCTTAGCTGGCTACTCCTGTCTCTGTTGAATTAAGGCTGGGAACTGATTTACACTTGCCCAAATGAGGGAGGAGATCACATGTATGAGCTGGATACCACGCCTGGTTACATACTGCAACAAAAAATAAACCTGCAACTCTTTTAAAGGTGGGCAAACTAGTTTGAACAATAAAATAATGATTTGTAGAAACATTTGCCTGGCCTTAAAATGACCTACATGTGAATCTCCAAAGTTACTCAAATTTGAACTAACTTTTTCTGTTCTTCTGCACTTATCTAGTGTTGGCTGAAGTACAATCTAAAACTTATAGTTTCATCCTGACTAACAAACAGGGAGTTCGAGAAATCTTAAGAATAAAAATCTTGAGCAATAATTCAGCTCTGATTTTCTGCCATGATTGTTCTGCTTTTTTTTGTTAACTTTACAGGAATGGGGAGGGATTAATCATTAACTGATGACTATAGACTCTGCTCAGAACAAGACAAAATGAAGATAGCCCATGTATCTCCCTCCCCCTTAGCCCCTCACCCCCCGGTGAATGCCCTAACCCCTAAGCTATTGGCTATAACATTGTGTTTTCCACTCAGACTCCCAAATTATTTGTAAAGCCTATAGTATAATTTGTGTAGGGTGAACCTGAATTTTAAATGCCATCCTTCACTTGAAGCAAAGAGCTGGCATGTATGTGAGAATCCTTCAATAACTGTGGTTTTATTTTATGAAGCTGGTCAATATAATTATAGATCTCAGGACTAACATATTACTTAATGCTCTGCAGGAGCCCTCTGATTAAAGATGCCCAGAAAAAGATTGATGATTGGAGTGAATATCTGACCTTATGGGACCCCATAAGTCTACTCTGTGAAAATTTTAATGCAGTCCTAATAAATAGTAATTATTCTTTGCTATCAAATGGATGATCCCACTTAAGTGACAGACTCACTTGCATTATAATTTATAGTGTTTTTATTAAGTTGATTAAAACATAATTGGATATATGAGGAAGTCATCAGTAGGTGATATCTCAGGCTCATAAAGTCAATGGCTGTTTATTGTAATGATAATTTCCACGGAATCTTTTATGTGAGGATATCAAATGCTGGGTATGTCTATATTATTAACCCACTTTTAGAGAGAAAATGAGAGAAGACAGAGAGTGAGCCAGATTTTCGAATATAGTTAGGCACATGAAGATGCAAATCAACTACTAATAGGTTTAAGTGCGTAAGCATGTGAAGTGCCTAACTCCTGTTGAAAGCAATTGAAAGATTCACACTGATTTTAACAGTTGTATAGGATTCTAAGTCAGTGACAAAGGCAAGAATAGAATCTTAGTGCCCTGACTGGGCAATAGCATGTGTATTCAAAAAGCCTATTTCCAGACTTGAATCTGAAATGCATTTATCTGAGTACTGTGTCACATAAACCTAGCCTACAGAAGTTTTGAACTTTTATGAAGTTGAGAGTATTCAGCTATGATCATTTGAATCTTTGAAGTAAGATTAAATTTATGTACTTCAATTCCAGTCTAGAGCCAGGATTTTACAAAAATAGCGTGTATGGTTTAGGGAAGTACTTTTCAAAAATTGAGGCTAGTACTGTCTCATAAAGGCTCAGGTAATTTATCTTAAAAGTTTAATTTTTTCCCTGTTCTTAGCATCAAACATTCCCAAAAGGGGCAAGTAGTCCAGAAAGACTCTATTGCAGCGAAGCCGGAGTATTTCTGCTGCATGTGAACAGATTTCATGGATCCTGTGTCAATTACACCACAAGGTAAGGATCTGATTCCTCTGCTCACATACCCATACTTGCTCAAACTGGCTATGGCAACAGAGGCAAGACTGAGCCATGCCACATACAAACCTGCCTGAAACTGATGGACACATACTCAGTCTAGCGCAACCCTGCCTCTACTGCCGGCATCTGTATTATGTCGCATACCTTACTGTTTATACTTGTGCTAGTTCTCCTCAAGCATTAGAAGTATAGGTACAAAAGCAGGGGAATCATTCCCCTAGTCTAAGCATAGCCTAAATCCTACTTCATCCTTAAACCATGGATTTAAATAGGGTTTAAGTAGGCTATTTGCTGACCTGGTAGATCTAAGCCTGGTCCCATCGGGTGGGAGGTTCTGGGCCACTGATGCCTCCATCAGTAACTAGTGGTGTACCCCAAGGGTCAGTCCTGGGACCAATCCTTTTCAACTTATTCATAAATGATCTGGAGAAAGGGGTAAGCAGTGAGGTAGTAAAGTTTGCAGATGATACCAAACTGTTTAGGATAGTCAAGACAGAAGCAGACTGTGAGGGACTCTAAGAAGATCTCACCAAACTGAGTGATTGGGCAACAAAATGGCAAATGAAATTTGATGTGGATAAGTGTAAAGTAATGCACATTCTGGAAAAATAACCCCAACTGTACGTACAGTATGATGGGGGCTAATTTGGCTACGACAAATCAGGAAAGATCTTGGAGTTATTGTGGACAGTTCTCTGAAAACTTCCACACAGAGTGCAGCGGCGGTCAAAAAGGCAAATAGGATGCTAGGAATTATTAGGAAAGGGATAGAAAATAAGACCCAGAATATCTTACTGCCCCTGTATAAAACTATGGTAAGCCCACATCTTGAATACTGTGTACAGATGTGGTCTCCTCACCTCAAAAAAGATATTTTGGCCTTGGAAAGGGTTCAGAAAAGGGCAACTAAAATGATTAGGGGTTTGGAACGGGTCCCATATGAGGAGAGGCTAAAGAGACTGGGACTTTTCAGTTTAGAAAAGAGGAGACTGGGGGGGGGATATGATAGAGGTCTATAAAATCATGAGTGGTGTGGAGAGGGCTGATAAAGAAAAGTTATTTATTAGTTCCCATAATAGAAGAACTAGAGGACACCAAATGAAATTAATGGGTAGCAGGTTTAAAACTAATAAAAGAAAGTTCTTCACACAGCGTGTTGTCAACCTGTGGAACTCCTTGCCAGAGGAGGCTGTGAAGGCTAGGACTATAATAGAGTTTAAAGAGAAGCTGGATAAATTCATGGAGGTTAGGTCCATAAAAGGCTATTAGCCAGGGGATAAAATGGTGTCCTTGGCCTCTGTTTGTCAGAGGCTGGAGAGGGATGGCAGGAGACAAATTGCTTGATCATTGTCTTCAGTCCATCCTCTCTGGGGCACCTGGTATTGGCCACTGTCGGCAGACAGGATACTGGGCTAGATGGACCTTTGGTCTGACCCAGTACGGCCGTTCTTATGTTCTTATGTTCTCACATCATCACTGGAGGTTTAAGTTAAACTCTTGCAGGAGAACACTGTAAGGCTGAGCTCAGCAAGAAGTACCTCCCAGAAGGACCTGAGTGGCAGCTCTTCACAGCTCACTGATTGGCTGACAAAATTACTTACGTCAGGAAGCATGAAAGATTCCCAAAAGGGACAAGAAGTCAGCAGCATAGGCTGTCTGCCTATCTCAGATCACCCTGAACGTAAGAGACCCTGACTCAATCTTCTGACCTTGCCTGTTGCCTTTCTTTTGGTTTATCCTATGGTCTGTCTCAGACTATGGCCTTTTGGTACCTGATCTGACTCAATTTCTGCTCTGTCCACTATGTCTGACCACTCACATCCCTGGGGTTAATTTCACTCACAGTGGGCCAATATGAACTGAACTGCAGTGACACTAGTGGACATTTTAAACAGACTCTGTATAGGTTGAATAAAAATAAGAAATTGAATTTTCTTGGAAATTAGTTTTAATACAACTTTAAGATGCTGTGGTGGATATCCACCACCCCCTCGCCCATAGGCAAAATGTCAGCAAGTTCCAAAAAGAATCAATTACCCTTATAGGATTCACTTGGAGGAGAGTTGGAGCCTGATAAAGTTAATTTATGATGCTGCCAAGTTGGGTAGGAGCAGGCTGAGCTCATATGTAGCTAGGAAGAGGCTGTGGGGTAAGAGTCTGAAGTTGCTCTCTGGGCACAGAGAGGTCGGTAGGAGAGGTGAGCAAAAGCCCACATCCCTGTTTCTGATGGAACTGGTTTTACCCAGAGGAGTTGCAGGGAAGAAAGCCTAAAAAGGGCAGAAGCAAAATACAGGACTATGTAGCACTTTAAAGACTAACAAGATGGTTTATTAGATGATGAGCTTTCGTGGGCCAGACCCACTTCTTAAGGCAGAGCCTTAAGAAATCCAGGGAAAGAGCAGTGAGAGTTGAGACCACGTAGACCTTGGCTGCTGCTGATTAAGTGTGTTGGCTGAAAATTAGAGTAACAGGTGGGCATGGAGTCTCCTACCAGCCATTGGGAAGGTGGCACAGACTTGGAATGGGCAGGCACTGTGTCCGGATGACTTTGATACCCTGCAAGTGGGGGATTCCATCAGGTCCTGCCTGAAGGGCTGAGTCACAGACAGCACCGCAAGTCCTGGAAAGTCAGAGGGGAAGTGTGGTGCGTGAGTGACAGAAGAAAGCACTAGACCAGATGAGAGCTGATCCCCAGATTCAACAGCAGGGCCCTACATTGCAGGTTCACGCCCATGAATTGATGGATGGAGCATGGGAACCTAGACACAAGGAGGACCCAGAATATCTTTAAGTAATGCTTTCGTGTGAGAAAGATGTCAGAAATGAAGCAGATTTGTCACTGCAATCCGGTGACACAATGCAAATGATCTCTGAGCACCAAAGGAAGCAAAGAAGAAATATTCAGAGACGTGATTAAAAAGGAAATGAAATGTGGACTGAGCATTATAGATGTTGTCCTCTTTCAGGTATACAGGGTCATTCACATGGACACATTTCAGCACCCACCTTTTGCAAGTGTATTGTTCTGTCCTGTATGGTAGCAATGGCAAAGAAACGGAGTGGGCTGGTCATTAACCTCATTTGGCTTGGCAGCCACAGCCCAGGAGTGATTCAGACACTGGCAAAATGAAGGTCATGCAGCACTGCTTCATTGACTCCATTACACTCCTTTGTAATCATATACATTTATTTAGAAAAATCTGCTGGCATGGAGTCGCAGAGCATGTTCCAGGTGCCTGCATTTGAACACTGCACAGACATTATAATAAAACACCTGTCAGAATGCAAATAACTTTGGTAAAGCACCAATCAATCTCTATACTTTTCTCATTGGCTCTAATAAACTCTGCCATTTAATAATTGATTGTAAATGTTCAGAATACTCGTTTAATTCTTTAGACATTCATGCACAGTTGGAGAACATCGGCAAGATGAACATAATTTGGAGATGCACATCTAGGTCTTTATTTCCAAACGAGATAACCCACTTTCTTTGCATTAATGGGACATAAAAAGATACTCATGCTTTTCTCTATTCAAGTTTGCATTTTGTGACAGCTGGTGACTGAGATGCATTGAGTTTCAGCAATTAGGTAGGAGAAGACAGACTGTTGGAAGGTATGGTCCAATTTGCATGCAATTTTAAGTGTAAGATTACTTTTGACTTTAATGATAATTCTTGGCATGCACTTATCCTTTCATTTATATATTTAAAAGCACTTTATAAATTTGGTAAGTATCACCTTCACTACAAACATGGAAAAACTCAGTGTCACAGAAGGATGCCTTGATTTTTATCCTTGGCTTACCAAGAGTTTTATTGTGGGCCCTGGGGCAAATCACTAATATTTCATCATCTAAGTGCCCATATAGTTACTCCATGCACAATACTATAATAATCTTTACACAGAATATGCCTTGCTAGTTATCATTTTGTTGACTAGTAACTCAGTGATCATTAATATTTTTTTGTAATGTATATTTGTGATGTGCATCAAGAGTTATGAGTATAAGATGGAATTATGACTAAGGTGTGGGTAAATCAGGTATGTCCAAGGGAGTTGTTAAATATATCTATCTTACACAAAGGAATGTGTCTTTGATTCTCAGACCCGCCCAATAAATTGGGCAAAGGCAATGAAAGTCTATATTTACATAAAAGCAGAAACAGGACCTGTAAGGGATTTTAGTTCATGTTTGAATATAAATGTTAATAGTGTTGGTGTAACTAATGATACATTTCCTGTTTATCAGTGAGACTCCCTTTTATACAATGGACACCATCTTGTTTGTGTCAAAAGACCTCAAAGACTCCATATTGGGGAACTTTCTTTATTAGGAATAAGCTAAGTTTATTAGCTTTTCCCAAAAGGCAGAAAAAAGAGAAAACAATCTGGAAAGATCTATTGCCTTTGAATTTTCCCCTCAGAGGCGGCCAGTAGATGTTTATTTGTGTGGACAACAATGACAAAGGACAGATTCTCTTACCTGAAGAAGACCATGGAGTGATCCTGCCTGGACTTACCATCTATTCCACATCCTTGACTCTGTATTTCTCCTGTCTCAACTACATCTACGGCAGTTGTAGGTCCAGAGGCCAGTGAGCCCAGTGACTGCTACCGACGACCATCTGCTGTGGCACATCTGTCTGCTATCTTTTTGTCTAGAAGCCTGTAAGTATAAAATAGATTGGTAAACTCTATTGATGAATATTGACAAGGGTTATTCAAACCATACCACAATACATCATTCAGAAAGCAATGGAAGAGAAGGGAGGAAATAGAACAATTTGATCTTTAGCAAACAATTGGTGAAAGAAAAGCATGGAGCTTTCTTCACCATCAAACTCCACGTCTCCTCCTTGCAGTTTGAATAAACTTGACTTTAAAATGTAAACCTTAGAAGAATACATTTTAAAGGTTTACTAATCTATGAAGACGGGATGAACTTCAGTTGATAAGCATTTGAATCAAATGATCAAATACAATATTATAGGTTGAACCTCTCTAATGCAGTGTTTCTCAAAGGGAGCCGTGGGCCCATTTTGAGAGAGCTGCCATAGGACCCACACCCATTTTGTTTACCTAAGGGGTCCATAGCCATGAAGCCTCACAGTTCTAATTGGCTCCGGTTTGTTGATTCCAGACAAGGGGAGCCATACAAACACTGATTTTATTTTGTTTTCTTCCACACTGGCTGCTGCACTGATCTCCATTTAGTCTGATCATTATTGTCCTTTCACGTTAGAGTTTTTTTCAGTGGACAGAAGAAAGAAATTACTGGTGTGGTTAGCATATTTTATTATGCAGACGAGGCATTACAATTCTCGTTTCTCTTACCAAGAAATTTGATATGTTACAGATAATGAAAGGGAAACAAACATACTTAATGGTGAAAACCAAGTAACTGACTGATTTCTGTGAATTTTTTTCATTGCTTTTGAAGATATCTTATCATCTGTGAGTCAGCAAACAGCCTTATGTTTTATTAGGGTGTTTATATACTGTTGCTCTTTGGTTACATTAGAAATGTCAGCGTCAAAGAAGTGTCCTCCTACTTGGAGAAGAAAGGTGGTGTGGTTTGTGATGGTCCTCTGCTCCTAGGGGTGTTCATTTCACAGTTGCAGCTCAGCCCCTGAGAAAATTCAGTCTCCTGCCCAAAGGAGCATAAACACATGCTTCAGTTTTTTCCTGACACCAACTACTATCCTAGCCCCATAATACAATCCAGTATGTCAACCTCAGCCATAGCACTGACACTATCAGGGCTGATCCCCACTCCGACACTCAGAGTGCAGAAGTTGGTGGCCCTCAAAAGACATTATAAAATACACCTTGCCTCTACAGGCTCTGGTTACAAAATCTCTGTCAGAGTCATGGATTCACTGACTTTGCGGGGGAGGGGAGCTGCCACCATCATGTCATTTTTATCCTTAAAATGGGGGACAAACACTTGAATATTCCCTCAGGGAGAATTTTTTGCCACAAGAGAGCTTGAAAAAAGAAAAGGGAAAAACAAGTTGCCATCTCTGGTAGCTGATCTCTTAGTCTGAGGCATACACATGCACACGCACACAGACAGAGACAGAGAGACACACAGACAGACAGACCTGTACTTTCTAGGGCACAAGAATCAAGTAATCACCTTACAAATGTGATTTTTATTACAAAACAAAAGATATATTTGATAAAGCATAGTTGGTTACTAGATGTTATAGAGAAACTAAGGAAAACAAATTAAAACACAGAGAAAATTTCTGGGAACAATTCTTAGATGGTAAATGGGGAGAGGAGGCATAGATTCACACATAGCAGTTCACACCAAACCACAAAAAAACATACCCTGATCGCAACTAGATTCACATTTCCCTTTTATTTACTCGCAATCCCTTCTCCGTACAGTCCATTTCCATGCCCCGAATTCCTTGGAGGCATGGTAGTCCTACCTGGGTTTAAATCATTCTGAGTCCTCACCCGGGCCAGCAGGCACACCAGGAACCTGGAGGACTACCACCTGTGGTACCTGCAGCTACTGGAGCACCAGCTCCGCACCCAGGCCCACTGGGTCTGGGAGGACCTGCGGCTGTAGCAGTGGAGCTTGGAGGTGCTGGAGGAGCAGGGCCGTGCCCTCAGAGATCACCTCCAGACCTTGGTGGACAGGTTCCTGACTCCTCCTGCTCCAGCCCCTGCGGCCACCCCAGCTCTCGCTCCTCCTCGCTCCCCTGCTCCCCCTCCCACTTCTTCCACAGCCCCCGTCCCTCCTGCCCCACCTTCCATACCCACTCCCCCCTGACACCCCTGCACCTGCAGTGCTGTGAGATGGGAGAGCCAGCAGGACCCCCAACCCTGAGCTTTCCCTTCCCTTCCTCCCCCTTCCAGCACCCTCCTCCCAGGTTTCCCCCTTCACTCTCCCGCCCTCATTCTTCCCTCCTCCCACCCCAGTTATGTACAATAAAGAGAGGTTTTTTTGGAAAAACAGGTGTTTTTATTTTACATTAGGAAGGGGGGCTGGGGAGGGGAAAGGGGAAGGAGGGAAGGGTGGAAGAAGGCCACAGTGGGGCATGCAGGGAGAGTTCAGTCCTCCTCCACCTGGAAGCTCTCCCGCAGGGCTTCCCCGATCTGGACAGCCCCCTCGCTGGGCCTCCAGATGGTGGGGCTGCACGTACGGGCCAGCCATGTGCTCAGCCTCAACCATCTAGGCTGGCAGGAAAGCCTCCCCCTTCCTTTCACATAAATTGTGCAGCACACAACATGCTGCCACCACGGGAGGGATATTGTGCTCAGCGAGGTTGAGGCGGGTGAGGAGGTATCTAAATCGGGCTTTCAGGTGTCCAAAGGCCCCCTCAACCACAGTGTGGGACCGGGTGAGCCTGGCATTGAAGGCCTGCCGGGAGGGATTGAGGTACCCCGTGTACGGCTTCATCAGCCAGGGCTGTAGGAGGTAGGCCAGATCCCCCACCAGGAAGACGGGCATGTCCACATCCCCGACCCTGATGTGGCAGTTGGGGAAGGAGGTCCTGGCTTGCAGCCTCTGGCACACAGAGGAGTTGAAGAACATCCTGGAATCGTGTGCCTTGCTGGACCAGCCCACATTAATGTCCATGAACTGGCCCTGGTGGTCAGACACAGCCTGCAGGAGGACAGAGAAGTATCCCTTGCGGTTGATGTACTGGGAGGCCTGGTGTTCCGGGGCACGGATGGGGATGTCCATCCCGTCGATAGCCCCCCCACAGTTGGGGAAGCCGAGAGTGCCGAACCCCTGGATGACCGCCTCTGGGTCAGCAAGGCGGACCACTATGCGGAGCAGCACCCAGTTGATGGCCTTGACCGCCTGCAGAGAGACACAGCAAACCGTGAATCACTGGGGCACCCAGGTGGCTGGGAGTGTTTGTTCCCTGGCACTGCCCCGCGCCCCACTCCTGGAAGCGACCCCTGCTGCGATTCTGGCCGCTGCGGGTGGCATGTAATACGGCCGGGGAACCCTCCCGTGCGGGGAACTTTCGCCTCCTCCCCCCCATTTTCCCTGGGGCAGCCCATCACCACCTTGCAGCCCCCTCCCCAACCCAGTGGCAGGTGAGTGCCGTACCTGCATGAGCACTGCTCTGACAGTGGATTTCCCCATGCCGAACTGGTTTCCGACAGATCGGTAGCTGTCTGGTGTAGAGAGCTTCCACAGGGCGATGGCCACACGCTTCTGGAGCGGGATGGCGGGCCTCATGTGAGTGTCCCGTTGCCACAGAGCACGGGCGAGCCACTCGCAGAGCTCCAGGAAGGTGTCCCTCTTCATCCTGAAGTCCTGGGTCCACTGTTGGTCTCCCCAGTGCTCCAGGACGATGCGGTCCCACCAGTCACTGCTGGTGTCCAGACGCCAGATGCGGCGGGGCACGCTGGCGTCCGGCCGCTGCTGTGGTTCCTCCACGACCCCCAGGGAGGCCGGGGGAGAAGCAGGGGGCTGACGTGCACCAGATGGTGCCAGACAGCCTCCAGCCATTCCTGGCAGGCTTACAGCAGCAAGTCCAAAAAATGGAGCAGCATGCCCAGGGCGAGCTCTGGCTCCATGGTGCCAACTGTGGCGGCATCCCCAATGGGAACCACCGACACAGGCAGGTGGAGAGGAAAACGCTTTGCTGTCCCTCGGTGAGGTAGGCAAGAAAGCGAAAAAGCTGAGACCCGGCTGTCCAGGGGGGGTCCCTTTAAGCACGAGCCTCAGACAGCAGCCACACAAAGCAACTACTGACCTGATGCCCTGCCAGAACTGGGTTCAGCTGCCCTCAAATGCGATCCAGCGTCCAATCAGTGTGGATGCACTATTTTGAATTAGCAAAATGCTAATTTGAATTAGTTTTTGGGTCTAGAGGCATTATTTCGAATTAGCTTATTTCGAATTAACTAATTCGAAATAAATTAGTTCGAATTAGCGCAGTAGTGTAGACATACCCAAATAGATTACGTTTTGTAGTTCTCTGCTGTGCATGAGGGGCATTTCTTAGCATGGAAATTAATCATCACATTAAAATATTTTTTATTCTTTGCTTTCAAATATTCTTGAACAAAAAATATAAAGATAGATGTTTTTCATTTAATAGCTTTTAATTTGGTATCACATTGTTATGTATTTTAGCCACATGGAGAGTTAGAATCTAGCTTCAGCAGCATTTTTCCAGCATTAATAAAATTTATTTTGGAATCCAAAAATGTTTTGTTATGTTCCCTATAATAATTAAGCTTGTGTGGTTCAGTAGTTCTTCATCAGTGCATTGCTGTAAATCAAATAGCTGCACTGCAAACTGTATTTAGTGGGTAATTGCTCTTTTGATAGTGATACTTAATTTTATTGTTCTATCAGCCACCTTTTTCAAATGGAAAAATAATGGTTGCTGGCTAAATAAATCAATGATGATCACAGACACAAGTATTTTTAAAGCCTTATGTTACTTGCATGTCAGTCATTTTCAGTTTATTAGATGAGTGATAGTAATTTGCAATACTACTTATTTTGAATGACACAACTTCTCTAACTTTTAGGTCTCAAACAATTTGGGATCCAGTTCTAAAGTCATTAGGCAAAATTCAGGTCAGAAAGCTGAGTGTCAGCTTTGGATTTTTGTTGTGGACAGTTTAGCCTGCCTTGAGTTCCATAGAATTCATCTTCCTTGATCTATTCCCTACTTTCACTGCAATTGAATCATCTTGTCCTGACGGGGTTTTGGAAGACTGTTCTCTTGAGTTATCTCTTCTCTTTATGATTATTCCCATTTCCTTCTTTGTGAGTGTACCCAGAGCCCTGGGCCCTTTGTTCATCCTTCTCCACCTTGTCTCTGGCAATCTCATTGGCACTTAGGGTCTCTGCTATGTTACTGTGCTGATCACTATGTCTAGACTGCAGGCTCCTTTTGGAAGAAACTTTTCTGGAGATCTTCCAAAAAACCTTTTTCTGAGAGAAAGCATTTACACAGCAAAAGTGCATCAAAAAAGTAATCTGCTTTTTCGAAAGATAGTGTCCACACTGAATGGACACTATCTCGCATGTAAGCTATGATTACAAAGGACGGAAAGGCCACCTGGGCACCTATGCTTTTTCCTCTTACCACTTCTTTTGAAAGAACTCCCTCTTCCCCATCGACACAAGCCTTTTTCCGAAAGAGTTCTTTCAGAAAAAGGCTTCTTCCTAGAAAGAGGTTTACCAATGTTGGAAAAACCCCTCTGTTCTTTAGATTTTTTTTTTTTTTGAAAAAACGTGATTGCAGTGTGGACGTAAGTGAAGTTTTTTGGAAAAATGTCAATTTTTTAAAAAAACAACCCTCTGCAGTGTAGACATAGATTCACAAATAGATCTCTCCAGCACTGAACTGTCTAGTTGCATCTAGCCCTGCATCTCAGTATGTGTCTCTGATATCCCTTATTGCACAGTTTATCAACTTTTGTTTTGCATGGTCAGACCAGACCCTTACCAGTCTTCTTCCCCTCTTTTTTTTTTAATTACTGTTGCCAATCTACCAACTTTCCCATTACTGTCTTAAGCCATTCTGCTGGGAGTTACTTTTGTCTCCTCCCTACTCCTTGCACCACACATCCAAGTAATATTTACATGTTGCTACTTTTCTACGTCTAAATCTCCATAGTTTGCCCCACCCCGATTCTCACAACCAAATATCACTCATAGGCCTTCATCCTATTGTTTTATATCTACACTCCTCTGCCTCCCAGACATACCTTTTGTCCCCTTCAGTCAGTGCTAGATGTAACTGCTAAAGTCATTTTCCTTTCACATCAGTTTGAGCATTTCAGCCTTCTGTTTAAATCTCTCCGGTGACCCCAATCCACATCATATCAGACTGACTCTTTTTTGCCTGGAGATTCAAATGAAGCTAGACATTGTGATGTTATGTTCCACAGCACCTACATTTTAGCTGTCTGGAAAAATCACTGAATGGGGAGATATAGGCACCCTATACTGAGAATCACAAAAAGCAGTCTGGTAGGCAGGGAGCCTCCTAAGATAGCCAATGAGAGATGCCAATGCAAGGGCTGTGTGCTAAGACCCAGCCTTCTCATGCTTGTGATTCACAGTAACAACCTGTTTTGCAACACGCTAGAAGAGGTTAGAGCACATGTCTGGGTTGCGAGGAACTCAGGTTTAATTTCTGCCCCAGCCAACACACAGAGAAGGATTTGAACAGGGTTCTTCCAATTCTCATGAAGGTGCTCCATCTCACAGGGGAATGTGATAAACTGATACAGGGCTTGTTGAGGGTGTTGCACTGGGAGTAAACAATGTAAGAGTGATTGGAACAGGGGAGACCCAGAGTTTCCCATCTCCCAGGTGGAAACTGAATCTTGGGGGCGGCAAAGTCATTCTCACATGTTTTGTATCTGAACAAATGACTATTTAAGTATTTTTTTTCACAGTGGTGTAGTCATTGGGCCAGACAGGGGAAGAGTGATAGTAAATGATTCTGTAGTCCAGGGGTTTGGGCATCTCTGAGCATGGCTGCCGGATCAGGCTGCACAAGCCACTTAGGCAGCCAAACACCTAGTCTGTGAATTATTCTGGGCTTCTGGCAGAAGACAGGCACTTGAGTGTCTGGAGGGAGGCTGCAATGCACATGTCCAAAAGCAGGAACATAGGCATGGAGAGGAACCTTTCACTCCAAAAACACAAGTACTGAGTGAGTTCAGGCTACTACAGTATTCGGCTTGAGTTTTGTGGATTGCAATGGCACAAAAACTCGCACTCAGGAGCTTTACTCCAGTATTGAGGCATTTAAATATCTTTGTGGATCCAGGCACTTGTCACAATCTTTAAAACCCTCCATGAGCCTGTTCTCCCGATTTATCTTCCTGGAATTCTGTGCTGCCCTATCTCCATCTTTCTGTTGCATTGATTTTTCCCCGAGTTAGTTTATTCTACAAAGCCCCTAATCGGTCATCCTCTAACTCCCTTTTGTTTCAGTTGTGTTGTTTATAGAGAATCAAGCTGACTTATGTATATAAATAATATTTATTTTTCCTCAGCCTGTCTCTGTTTGTCTATCCTGATTGTGAACTCATAAAATAGGGATTATCCCTTTCTTGAATGTTTAAAAAGTGCTGAGCACACAGTGGATACAACTATGGCATAAAAATACCATTACCTTTTGCATCTCTGTTCTTTATGGTACTTCTGGGAATGAGGCAGATGATAAGCTGACACAGTGAGTGACATCATTCCCAAGATGCATTGGTTTACATAAAGTATTGACTGCTTCTGCGCTATTAGAAAGAGGCTTCCTTGTTCTGCTTATTGAATTTAAGAGCTCTGGCAGCATCCAGGATTTGGATAAGTTATCTTAGGTCTTAGTGGATTTGTCTGCTAAATTGTTTTGACAGGCATCCTTGTATAATTTGCCCTCTTATTTCTTGTTCTAAATGTGTGGAATTGCAGGTCACTAATTTGTTTGCTTTCTTGCTCTTGCTGGCACATATGATCCTTTTTGTACTCCAGCTGCTGTCTTTTGGCTTGTAGTATCACTGATATCCCTAAAACACCTGAGCCGCTTTGTTTTTATTTCAACTTGCTGCTTGCCAGTGTTGTTGTTTCACTCCAGAAAACTTTACTGCTGCAATCAAAGCTGTAGGATTTAAGTCAGTGTTATTGCAGTAAGTAGAGAGGCACAAGAACGCAAACGGGTTAAGGTGCTCTGGGGACATAGGTGGAAGATGATCAAGGCATAGTAGAGACTGATAAGCGTCTGTTAGAGCCAACAGTTTGAGGATAATGGTGGATTTTGTGGGTCTCTTGCCTTCTTCACCTTCAACAGTTTTCATACAATAGTGAGCTCCCCTCTGGGTAGATGTTGGGAAGTTATTTTTAAATAAGAGAGAAAGATACTAGCAGAAACACAAAGTGAGGCTTTCAAACTGTTGAAAGGGAAAGTAGTTTGAATAAAGCTTTTGGGGCCACTTTTGATTTATCTGTTTCCTCAGGCCCCTGGGTTGCTCTCCAGGAAAGTGAATGGGAGTTTTGCTGAAATGGACGTAGGATCAGGCTTTGTATAATATCCCTCACTTCCCGATAAATTGGCAAGGCAGTTGTCCTTTCTCCTTAAAGTATATTCACCCAAATATTATAATTGGGAAGCATCCTCAAGATTTAATTACACTGGGAATTACTATTTTTAAGGTATTTTTTCCCTAAGTTTAAGATTATTTCCCAGTGAAGTTAAAGCTGAGAGTCTCCAGTAGTACATCCATCTCTATGGAAATGCCCTATGTACAACTATTCTGCTGCATCTAGAAATCACCCAGGGGATATGGGTGAGCATGCCAGGTTTGATTCAATTTCCCAATGACTAACCAAGCCTGATGTAAATAGGAATAGATTTTTTCTCTAGGCCCAGCTTCGGTGACCACGACTGACACTATGGTATGTTTTGCTTCTGACTAAAACTCTTGAAGTGAAATATGTACCAGGCTGAGGTAGAAATCTTAACATTCCTGAATATGTCTTAGCTCAACCATTCAAGCCTGCAGCATTTTAATTGAATGAAGAAAAATAATGGAAGGTACTTCATCTTAACAGTGGGCCAAATTCTTACTCATTTTTAATTCATACTTTACAGGGGGAAAGGTCACATTCATTTCAACAGCGTCTGCTTGAATAAGGAGTGATTGAAAACTGAATAAATGGTTCAAGATTTGTTCTTTGTGCTTTAACTTGATTATGAAATGGGATGGGGATGTAGCTAAGAGAAAAGCAGAAAGCGCATTATTTAAAAAACAAACTGATTTGATTAATTAACATATTTAAAATATTATGCTACTGTATTGTCAAGAGAATGACTATTTATAGATAATAAAAACCTAAGGATTAAATTCATGAAGTATGACACAAAGAAAAGATAAAAATGTCATATAATTCTCTCTCATTTCTGTGCTACAGGTGTATGGCTGGTAGTCCTGTCCTCTCTTAGTCATTCGTTGACCGTTGTAAAATAACATTTTTAAAAAAAAAAAAATCTTGCACTGCATTCAAGCTTTTCTTCTGTGGTAGAGCTTCTGCTGACAAAATGGAATGGAGCTGGATTAGGGGTGGAATGGAGCCATAGATTCAATGGATAACTTCTGAAAGTCTGCCTTTGAATTTTAAATCTCGGGGTGAGGGGGAGAGGGATTCATAAAATCCAGGCTTCAGCAGAATTCTAGATCTAAATACAAGTTGGACCTCCCTGGTCCGGCACTCTTGGGACCTAACTGGTTCCAAATGAGGGAGTTTGCCAGATCAGGGGAGGCCAACGCTCCCTCCTCCGCTGGCCAGGCAGGACTCATGGTCATTGTCAGGATCCTCCCCCACCATCGCAGGGCCAGTAGGGTTCCCAGCCCTGCTGCTGCTAGTCTGGCCAAGGTGCTGGCTGCCAGCCCTGCTGCCACCCACTACCCCAGTAGGGCTCCTGGCCAGTGTTCCTGCTAAGATTTTCCATCCATGAGCGGAGTGAGTTTTGTCTTGTGCACTACTATTGAGGTCATGTGCACTAGTTCAGATGTGTGCCACCATGGCATCCAAGTTATAAACCTCTCCCTTTTCCCCTCTGCTGCCATGTCTCCCATCCTCTCCCCACCCCACCTGCTCCCCTGGTGCCTGCTGCCCCCCAGCCCTCATCCTCCTCTGCTATCCTGACTCCTGCCCTTCTCATTCCCCTCAGCCCTCCTGGACTTGTCCCTCTCCCCATCCTGCACCTGCATTTCCTTCCCCCTTGTGCCCATCCATCTTCTAGCCCCCCCCCATCCCCTGTCCTAGTATCTCCCCCTACCCACCTGCCCTGCCTCTTTCCTCTGGTGCCTGTCCCTCCCCTCGACTCTCCTCCCCATGTCTGCCCTTCTGCTTCACTCCCACAATCCCCTTGGCACCTGCACCTTCCCTTACCCCCTACACCCTCTAGTGCCTTCCTCTTTCCTCACTGCTCCCACCCTCCTAAAACCTGCTCCCCTTGCCCTCTTCCTCCCTGGTGCCCACCCCCTCACCACCCTCTTCCCCAGTTCTTCTCACACCTCTCTGTGCCCTCACACATTACTTGTTCCAACCCCGGCCTTCCTCATACCCACCCCTACTTTCAACCACTCTTCCCCTCTCCTATTCCTTCCTCTGGCCTTCATTGCCCCTTCCCTCTCCTCCCATAGAATCATAGAACTAGAAGAGACCTCAGGAGGTCATCAAGTCCAGCCCCCTGCCCATGGCAGGACCAATCCCAGCTAAATCAACCCAGCCAGGGCTTTGTCAAGCTGAGACTTAAACACCTCTAGGGATGGAGATTCCACCACCTCCCTAGGTAACTCATTCCAGGGCTTCACCACCCTCCTAGTGAAATAGTTTTTCCTAATATCCAACCTAGACCTCTCCCATTGTAACTTGAGACCATTGCTCCTTGTTCTGCCATCCATCACTACTGTGAACAGCCTTTCTCCATCCTCTTTAGAACCTCCCTTCAGGAAGTTGAAGGCTGCTATCAAATCCCCCCTCACTCTTCTCTTCTGCAGACTAAACAAACCCAAATCCCTCAGTCTCTCCTCATAGGTCATGCCCCCTAATCATTTTTGTCGCCCTCCGCTGGACCCTCTCTAATGCGTCCACAGCCTTTCTATAGTGGGAGGCCCAGAACTGGACACACCACTTCAGATGTGGCCTCACCAGAGCCGAATAAAGGGGAATAATCACTTCTCTGGATCTGCTGGCAATGATCCTCCTAATGCACCCTAATATGCCATTAGCCTTCTTGGCTACAAGGGCACACTGTTGACTCATATCCCGCTTCTCATCCACTGTAATCCCCAGATCCTTTTCTGCAGAACTGCTATTTAGCCATTCAGTCCCCAGCCTGTAGCAATGCTTCGGATTCTTCTGTCCCAAGTGCAAGACTCTACACTTGTCCTTTTTGAACCTCATCAGATTTCTTTTGGCCCAATCCTCTAATCTGTCCAGGTCACTCTGGATCCTTCCCCTGCCCTCCAGCTTATCTACCTCTCCCCCAGTTTAGTGTCATCTGTAAACTTGCTGAGGGTGCAATACATCCCCTCATCCAGGTCTTTAATAAAAATGTTGAACAAAACTGGTCCAAGAACAGATCCATGGGGCACTCTGACCGCCAACCTGACATCAAGCCGTTGATCACTACCCATTGGGCCCGACAGTCTCGCCAGATTTCTATCCATCTTACAGTCCATACTCTCCTAGAATCACCCTGCCCCCTCCCCTCTTTCACCTCCACTGACACCTTCCCATTCCCCTCCCTACCCCCACTCCTCCTGCCCTTTCCCCTCGTATCTCTTCTTGGCCCTGGCATTTGTCTCTCCTCCACCCTATTCCTTGGTGCCTTCCCTTTTCTTCTCCTGCCCTGGCCCCTTCCTCTCCTCACCCCCACCTTCCTCTGAGTTATCCCCCTGCCCTTACCTTCTGCCATTCTGACACCTACACCTGCTGGGTGAGGCAGTATGGCAGGCAGCTGCCCTGTGTGCCAGGACTCAAGCTTAAATGATTAAATTCCTTACCACTAAAAACCAAGTTATCTAATGTCTGATACAACCTTAGGGCCAATTATAGAACTTTCCTCCTTAGATTTCATTTTTTGTGTTGTGGTTAACCCTTCCTATCCATCTTTCTCCCAACCTCTCAAAAGAATAACAATTGTAATTCAGACTTTGAGAACTCTATTGATAAGGAGAAGTTTGACAACTCTTTTATTGTATATGAAATTTCAGATAGCAGTCTCAAATCTCTCAGGGTTTGTAACATAGAATACAGAAGACCCTCTGTTGAATAATTATACAGACGTTATTTAGGGCTGTTTAAACCTGGGGAACTTTTCTGTCAGGTGCCTTTCTTATGTGAAATATATGGGTGGTCATACACACACATGGATGCGAACATCCACACTTTCACTTCCAAACTCCAAAACTCAATAAAACCCTCAAACCCTAACAAGGTATCAGATGGTCAGCCAATAACAATACAGGTAGGAATTTCAAACTGAAAAAGCGGGGTTTCTCTCTCTTTCTTCTTTGTTTGAGACTCAGAGCAGTTTCTCCCAACTATTGAGGGAGATGGGAGACGCTTTTCTTTCCGAGAAAGGACTTCTTAAAATGTGTAAGTAGGGAAAAGTTTAGATAGTCCATCAGGGTTTATTGTTGTCCTTGTTTGGGAATTTGGAAATAATGTCTGAGCTTACTGAGTGGTTTTTTTTCTCTTTTCTAACTAAGCCTTTCAACCCAGGGTTTTTTCCTTAAATATCTATATCAAATGGTGGCTCCTTCCCTCTAGCCAATTTATTATGCTTGCAATTGTAGTTTTGTTTTCATAATAGAAGATTGTTTCTTTTTCTAATTAACTGCCTAGTTACAATGGCAGAGTCCATTGTTGTCGGTGGATTCCCTCTGTTTTCCCAACTCCCAAGTAAAATGGAGGTTGGGGTAGAGGGCGAGTTTTACCTTAGGGAGGTGATTCCCAAGTGAACTCCTTCCTGATTTTTTTGGAATTACTTGGGTGGTAGCAGTGGGTCCCCCAAAATCTGGGTGTTAGGATTTTGTGGGCTGAAGTTTTTGTACCAGAGTCTGTAGAGGCAAGCTTTTGAAGTGCTCTTGCAGGCCCCCAACTTCTGCATTCATCATGCCAGAGTGTGGAGAAGCCAGACAAAGGCTGGTGTGGCCTGGTAGTGCTTATTGTGATTCCTTGTCCTTTCCCCAGGGGATTAGTCTTGGAGATTTTTGAATGTCAGTCTCCTCTCAGGTGGGTGGTTGACCCAAAAAGTATCTTGCTCTGGATTTTTGTGGTTTATGAACTGTATCTACTGTGTCTCTCAGCATCTGTTTCAAAGGTTCCTGGACAACTCATGGAAGAGACCGATCTTGGACCCATATAAATTAATCCAGTCAGGTTCAAATCAGGTCATTGACAGTGAATATCAACTAGTAAAAGTTCATATTTAAACTAACAATTTTTATATATTTGAAGTTTTTAGCCATCACAGAGACTATAAGCTCCAAAAACTATCATAAATCTGAATGAGACTATTTTTGAAGAAACTTTCAATGTTTTCTCCAGGCGAAAACATCTAGAGATGACATGTTACCAATTCATGAAAATGTGAAACACATATCCTATTAAGAATAGCTGATTGCTAGGATTCTTTTTCAACAACCAGTCACTCAACTGTCATTCATCAGCAAAATAATAATTTTATTTAATTTATGAGCAATGCCATAATTATCCTTCCAAACAAGACAACTTGCAATAAACTTCCTATCTGGAACCAGGGTATAAGTCAAATAGCTTATCTGGAATCTTCATCTTGATACATTTTAAAGTAACTTTTCTCTATTTTTTTGAAAATGAACTCCTCTGAAAACACAAAAAATGTATGTAAGTATGTGTTGTTTAAAAAAATACTGTGCTTATATCCCTTTATAGCAATCTTGAACTTACAGATGTTATTAGTGGGGTATAGTGACAATCATAGAATTTAAATCAATAAAAACAGATCATGTCCACCAACTTGAAATCTGAAAAGAGGAGGATTTAAATAAGTTACATAACCATATTCTGAGGTAAAATTCCTGGTGGAAAAATAAGGCACAGATACTGCTGATACTTAATATAATGGTTGTAAGCTCACAATTGTAGCATGAAAATGCTGTTATTCCGGACTCCTTGGAAGAGAGAGATAACTCATAGAGAATGTTCTTGGCCTCTCAGGGAATACTACATCAGCAGTCTTTCAAGTTCAAATAGAATGAATATATCTCTAACTTCCTCTTCATTTTAGCCATAAGCACTATATATAAAGATCTTCTTGGCCCAGGATCCACGAAGGATGTGTTTCTCCCTGGAATAAAGGCCCTTTACTTTATTTCCTGGAATCTAACATTTCCATTTTAAATACTGGCATACCTAATGAGATCCTGCATGTCATCCTTGACAGCTTAGCTTGCATACATCCTTTGAGGTAGAACAAGTATTTTCCCTCCATTCTAGGGAAAATCCCTTGGCTGAGGAGTGGGATACATACACCATATTCTAGCCGTGATATTTTGGTTTCTATATATGCAACAAATAGATTCTACTGCTTTTACCACTCTGTTGGGGCTGGAACAGTTTTCTAGATTCAGTCTACACAGCCTGTGCCTGCCAATTGAAAGAGCAGCTGGGAGTATTATCCAACTCAGAAGGAAACAAAGATCAAAACCATACAACCCAGCAGGGCTACTTCCCCTTGCATGACAGCTTCTTGTATTAGTGCAGAAGAAAATCTTTGATCGTGCTATGTGTCAGTTGCAAAAGTTGCTATGCCTGCTCTCTCTCTGTGTGTGTGTTTGTGAGATGGGGAGTCTAGTTTCTTGTCAGGGCAGGGTCTTCTAGCCTGTTAGACTCAAGCGAGATTAAAAAAAAAAATCAAAAAATTCAAAGCAAACGATTCGTACTCTTAAGGGAGCAGCTGAGAAAAGCTGAAAGTGGAGCTCAGAAAGTGCCAGACCTCTGGGAATTCCCACTCTTCTAAAGGAGGAAGCAACCCTTTTAAAATATAAATCCTTTATCTTCCAGTGGCATGAAAACTGTATTTCTTCATTTTTCTTATTATAGAGATTTGTTTACAGGATTTGTATGCTTGTATATATACACGTGTGGACATGCTTGACGAACAAGGATGAATTCATCCCTGATATTACTTCCCCTCTCCTGCACACAATCCTGTTCTTGAAAGAGGTTTACCTCCTCCTCCTCCACATACCTGCTGGTGTTCCAGGAAGCATAGCCGTTATAGAGAGCATTATTATATCTCTTTCATAGAGATTTGGATTAGGTCTACATTGACCTACTATTTACAGGATAGAAATGAACAGTTAAGGCACTTGAACAAATTTAACTATGACTTGAATCTCCTTAAGAGATGGAAAACATTAAATGTGTCTTTAGAAAAGCAGTTTAATCAAATCTGGGACTACAACTCTTCTGCGCTTAGAGCTGTGTGGTTATTTCATGACATCATTGAGCAGAATTAAGGTCGCTTAAGTCACTTAACTATGCATTTCCGTATCTTAACAAGTATAGATTGCTTTTTTAAAAAAAATTCTGAAAATGTTGGATTTGTAATATAGGTACTTATTTTTGTGATAATTACAACACAAAATACTAATATGTACTAAACCTTAACTCTAATGTTGAATTCTAAAATATGGTTACAAATCTATAATTATCTTTTTCTACCAGATTCCATATGATTTAGTCAGAAGGGATGCTTGCACGGTAATTCGGTAAGATGTAGTTTTGTGGTGTGGAAACAGATACTTATTGGCAAATGATTGTATGCAGGAAACTACTTTCAAATCAAGTCCTCTGATTTCCTCCTGTAAAACTTGTTACTCAGCCATTTAAAAGTTTCCATTCCTGTTAAAGGAGAAACGCAGCCCTATGCCTTTTTTGCAAGAGCGGAAATAGCTAATAGTAACCTTTAGGAGTCTCTGTCAAGGTCCCATTTTATGGATATGTAACAATGAGGTAATTCCTCTCCAGCTGACCTTATAATCTAAGTATCATATCGAGTCTGCATACGAAACTTTTGCTGGTATTGTAATGCCACTTGGGTGTGTGGCTTTTTTTTTTAATAAACATTTCAACAAAGGCTCAAGGTCAAGTCTAGACTCACTTATACCAGCATAAAAGTACTTTTACATCACATTCTTGGATGTGTCTCCTATTGTAGACTTAAGAGACTGATGTGTTTGGAATCACATACTGAGTCCACTGTGTGTTTAAACTACCCTTGGTATGATTCCAGCCTCTTTCACACAGTTCTTGGGCACAGGCTCTATCTGATACCCCATCTGGAAGTGGGGCCTAGTAGCCCTAGACCTGAACAATCCCAATACTTCCAAATAGTTTAAGTCCACACTTCCACAGATCCCCACCAGGATGAACACTGTTTTACACTTGCTCCTTAGGGACACACAGTAGTTGAAGCAAACAGACGTAGACTTTTAAGAAGGATTTTAAAAAATCAGGGTTTACTTTAGTTGACACAAAAGATTTACAGATGTGGGTAAAATAAACATCTTTGCCATTTCCTGCCTTAGTTTTCTCACTACTTTTGAGTGTTCTTTCAGAAGTGGATCATTGTCCTTTCACGGTTCCAAGTCTCCTCTCCTTGACTGCATTCCTCCAACTCATAGTTTCTCCTCCAAATCATGGAGTATCTCTCTAATGCCGGTAGTCAATGTCCTTCAGCTGATCGACCACTCACAAATGTCTCCTCTTGCTCAGGAAACCTGTGCTTTTGAGTCGCTTTGTGAGAACTTCTGTAAGTCCCTCTTCAACTTCTCAAACTTTAAATCCTTACTCTGAGATACTTGTTTCTTTTGTTGCCTTATGGGGATTTTCCATTCCTTGAAATCCTTAAAATCCTAGCTTTCTGCAGAAGAAATGAGAAAATTGATTTCACCCAGGATGCAGACACTCCGTTGCTCTATTTCTGCAAGATCTATTCAGAGACATTCAGGTGCTCCTCCTCTTTAGCATAAAAATATTCATAAAGGCTTAAACATACAAAGAGTTCATAGTCTCAAACAGAATAAGTAAATTGTAAATAGATGGATTCCCAAAATTGTCACACCAGTGTAGTTTATTTTGTTGGGGGAACTGGTATAAGTTATACCAGGAAACATACCAGGTATATGATGGATCTGTATTAGTAGACACTGGATCTATGTTAGTGTAGCCTGTGCCTAAACTATTAGATGACAGAAGTTGATTCTTTTGACAATTCACGGCATGGATCATCTTGGTGAATCCCTTAATAATAAGAATTAGAATAGACAGAAGGATATGCTGTGACTGCAAGAACCACCCATTGCAAATGCTTGCTACTTCGTGTTCATTTTGAAAGAGCAGCATTGCTTTTAATGTTATATTGACTAATAATCTGCAAATGATGTTTGCTACACACTATTGTGACACAATCAGTGGAAAGTTGCTATTCTCCTGATGCACTTTTTCAGTTATAAACTTTTAAGTGAATCGTTCTCCTCTGGTAAACAAATTACTCAACACTCTCAGTGTATTACCACACTGACAGATAAACAGATGTGGCATGTTATCAGAGGAGGATAATTTGAGGTTCCATTATTCTCCTGTCCACAGTGCCAATTAGCTAGACTAATAAAAATGTGTGACTGAGAAATGTTTAGTTTTATAACTGGCTGCTTGAGTATTGGGCCTCCGGAGCATATGTAAATCTTGAAATAATCAATAACGGATTTAATTTCTTTCTTTCTTTCCTTTTTAAATGCCTGTTTCTGTTACTTAGATGGGTTGTATGATTCATGTAGAACTGATGCAATTTAGCTTTACTGCAGCCTGCCTCAAGGCTGTAGTTAAATAGTGTGAGGAGAAAGGGGTGATAAGAAGAAGCTGTTCTTTAGATGCCATTCCCCATTGCTTGTGTTTATAAACAGTTCTATCCTGTCTCCTCCATTTCAGAGGCACCTGGACTCAGGTCCTTACCCAGAGCTATTTAATACTCACTACCATCGTATCTGAACACCACACAAATGCACCAAATGCCAAAATTAATTTAACAAGTGAACTAGATTTCTCTAGGAGATAGCTAAAGTTTGGATGTTTTTTTTAAAGTTGTGTATGCATTTTGGATGACTCATCTTTCTCTTATCGTCTCTCTCTTGGGGTGTGTCTAGACTACATGCCTCCTTCGACGGAGGCATGTAGATTAGCCAGATCGGAAGAGGGAAATGAAGCCGCGATTAAAATAATCGCGGCTTCATTTAAATTTAAATGGCTGCCCCGATCTGCCGATCAGCTGTTTGTCGGCAGATCGGGGCAGTCTGGACGCGACGCGCCGACAAAGAAGCCTTTCTTCATCGGCACAGGTAAGCCTCGTGAAACCAGGTTTACCTGTGCCGATGAAGAAAGGCTTCTTTGTCGGCGCATCGCGTCCAGACTGCCCCGATCTGCCAACAAACAGCTGATCAGCAGATCGGGGCAGCCATTTAAATTTAAATGAAGCCGCGATTATTTTAATCGCGGCTTCATTTCCCTCTTCCGATCTGGCTAATCTACATGCCTCCGTCGAAGGAGGCATGTAGTCTAGACACACCCTTGCTGATTATATTGTGGGAATGCTTAAAGGAGCATGCTTTACAATTAGTTTTGAAAGTAATAAAATCTATGATTATTGTCATTTTGCTCTGGAAGGGAGATCCATACTTGTGGCCCGTCAGTCTACAAAACTCTCTCCCCTCTTCACACGGAGCTGAAGGCTGAATTATTTCTATGCTGAAACATGGCTGGAGAGACCGCTTGTGATCCCTAGGTGAAAGGTATTTTTTAGTGTGCTGGGCCCCTAAAAATGGGGATTAAGACCTTGAGGTTGACCTGATTTTCTATGGGAAGCCAATATAGTATTAAGAGTGGAATTCCCACCCACCCCCTTCTTATAGAGCTTTGTTTAACAGAGATTTCATGATGAAAGAAGTGAGACAATGGTTGGTCCAAGATATGAGTGGCCACACTGGAACTGACCAGTGGCCCATGTAGCCCAGTATCCTGCCTTCTGACAGTGGGTGGTGCCAGATATTTCAGAGGGAACAAACAAAACTGTGCAATTATCGAATGGTCCATGGCCTGTCATCCAATCATACCTTCTGGTTTAGGGACACCCAGGGCATGAAGTTGCATCCCTGACCATCTTGGCTAATAGCCATTGATGGACCTGTTCTCGATGAGCTTATCTAATTCTTTAACCTAATTGTATTTTTGGCCTTCTCAACTTCCCCTGGCAATGAGTTCCACAAGTTGACTATGTGTTTTATGAAGACGTACTTCCCGATGTTTTTTAAACCTTCTGCTTATTAATTTCATTGGGTGACCCCTAGTACTTGTGTTATGTAAAGGGCACAATAACACTACTTTATTCACTTTCTCTACTCTGTTCATGATGTTATACACCCTTATTATATCCCCCGTTTGCCATCTCTTTTCTTTCTTGAACAGTCCCAGCCTCTTTAATCCCTCTTCATATGGAAGTGGTCCCATACTCCTAATAATTTTTGTTAACCATTGTTGTACTTTGTCTAATTCTTACATATCTTTTTGAGATGGGGATGCCAGAACTGCATGTGGTATTCAAGATGAAGTCTTACATGAATTTATATATAACATGATATTTTTTGCTTATTATTTATCACTTTCCTAATGTTCCTAGGCTATGTCTAGACTGGCATGATTTTCCGCAAATGCTTTTAATGGAAAAGTTTTCTGTTAAAAGCATTTGCGGAAAAGAGCATCTAGATTGCCACGGACGCTTTTCCGCAAAAGCACCTTTTACAGAAAAACGTCTGTGCCAATCTAAACGCACTTTTCCACAAAAAAGCCCCAATCGCCATTTTCACGATCAGGGCTTTTTTGCACAAAACAAATCTGGCTTTGCGCAAAAGGACTTTTGCCCGAATGGGAGCAGCATAGTATTTCCGCAAGAAGCACTGATTTCTTACATGAGATCGTCAGTGTTCTTGTGGAAATTCAAGCGGCCAGTGTAGACAGTTGGCAAGTTTTTTCGCAAAAGCACATACTTTTGCGGAAAAACTTGCTAGTCTAGACACAGCCCTAATGTTTAGTTGGTTATTACAACTGCTGCTTCACTTTGAATGGAGATTTTTAGAGAACTATCCACAATGACTTCAAGATCTCCTGCTTGAGTGGGAAAATCTGAATACAGAGGCCATCACTTTGGGGTTATATTTTCCAGTGTGTATTACTTCACTCCTATCAAGACAAAATTTCATCTGCCCTTTTGTTGCCCAGTCACCCAGTTTTGTGAGGTCCCCTCGTAACTCTTTGCAGTCAGCTTTGGACTGAATTATCTTGAGTAAGTATTTTTTACTGTCTGCACACTTTGTCACCTCACTGTTTACTCCTTTGTTTCATATCTATGAATATGTTGAATAGCATTGGTCAGAAAACAAATCCTTGAGGGATCCCTCTGTTCATATGTCTTCTGCTGTGAAAACTGACCATTTATTCCTATAATTTTTCCTATTTAATTAGTTACTGATCCATGAGATGATCTTTTCACTTAACCCATGCCTACATACTTTGCCTAAGAGCCGGTGGTGAGGAAACTTGTTATAGGGTTACCAGATGGTTTCAACAAAAATACCGGACACACTTGACATTACATCACAATCTACATTACATCTTATTTAGAAAATACTGGACATTTATATTTTCTCCTTTTGTTTCCCGAACAGAAAGCTCGAATAGTGGACTGTCCAGTTCAAAACCGGACACTTGGGAACCGTACTTGTGAAGAGCTTTTTGAAAGTCCAAGAACACTACACCCACTGAACAGAGATTTACATTCTTCAGTAGCCCCCCTCAAAGAATTCGAATAGATTGGCAAGTCATGTTATCTCTTTACAAAAATCAGGTTGACCTTTTCCCAACATATCGTGCTCATCTATGTGTCTAATTCTGTTTAGATATAGTTGCATCCAATTTGACAACAGTTAGGCTTACTGGTATATAATTGACAAGATAACCTCTTGAGCCTTTTTTTTTTAAATAGACATCACATTAGCTATTGTCCAGTCATTTGGTACAGAGACTGATTTAAGTGATAGGTTACTTTTCACCATTAGTAGTTCTGCAATTTCATATCTGAGTTTCTTCCATACTCTTGGGAGACCATCTGGTCCTAGAGACTTTTTAGTGTTTAATTTATCAGTTTGTTCCAGAACTGCCTCATTATGAATGTCCACGGTTAAGGCTGCAAGTGTTTGTGATGTTGTTATGTGAATATTTGGTGAGCAAGTGCTGATGTATCATCCAGACTGTGTGTATCTGTTTAACCTTTTAGGCATATAGGGATTTAAGGGTTTCTTAATTGGATTTTGAGGGTTTGTATCCATGTTAATTGCTTGTGAGCCATCTTAGCCCTTATTTAACTAAGTTCATTGCGTGGTAATAGTATATTTGCAAACACTCACATATCACAAGGCTTTTAGTTTTGCTTTCTTTCTCTGCTTTTTGAGACTATTCAGACAGGAAAAAAAAAAATCATTGCCAATTTTATGTTCTCAGATCCTCCTGCATAGAATCTTGAAAAGAAATACACTATGATCCCAGAGCCACAATCCACTGAATTCAATGGGAGTCTTTCTATTGGCTCCAGAAGACTTTGTACCAGACCTTAAGGTTTTCTCTGAATCAGTTTGTTTCTTCAACTATGTCAGTGGCATACTGGTTCAGACAAGGGTATTTGATTGAGAAGCTGGCAATTTGAGCATGGTGATAGACTTTTAACTCTATCTCCACAGAAACCTGCTTGTAGGAGAAGCTGACATATCAGTGTCACACCATTTGATTAACAGAAATGCTCCATTCTGAGAACCCTGGAATCACTATTTATTGGATAGATTCTCAGAGAAGATGGTGGCCTCATGATAGATTTTTGGGTCCAGCTGCAGTTAGACTGCGTATTTTGAGATGACATGTCAGTCATCTGGGTACAGTGATTGATGACAACTGATTCTCTTTCTCTTCAGCCCAGCTCTAGTAAGAATAAAACATCAGCCAAATCTAAGTGTGATTTCACAGCCGAGCTAGTTTGAGGTCCTACATCTGAATCAGTCGTCTTAAATTTGTAGTGCTTAATAACACATCAGCAGGGCTAATGCATTGGGAATTAAGCCTATTGCCCTGGCAGATTTGATGGGAGAGAATTAGGATATTTAATTTTTCAGATATTGGTCCTGTAGCCTGGGGAGGATTTGTAGTGAAATTTATGGGGGTTAGGCTCACCAAACTGATGGTGAAGTTCTAGGTTTGTCCTCTGTTCCCCCAGTCACAAATTGGTAGAACTATAGAGTTCTATTTCTGGAGAGTCTGAGGGTCCAGAACAGCAATCACACTCGCAATGAGGATAATACCAAATTAAAATAAGCTTTATTATGACAGGTATTAAAATGGCAAACAGAACAAAGCATATAACATTGAGTATACAGATTAACTGAATTTCCTCTGATAACGTTAACCAAATTTGTGGTATAAATTGTACTAATCTAAGTATAAAGATCTAGTTACCTAATATGAAACCATACTCACATAATCCTCTTTCCAAAGGCCGAGTGTGGAAGGACCAGCCTCCCTCTGCCAGATGGGCCTGGGTACAAGAAGGAGTATGGAAAACTTAGAAGCAAGACTTAGACAGAATAGATGAAGCAAAGCAGAGATATATATACACTGAGAATGAGAAAAGAGCTTGTCCTCTGGCCTCAAGACAGAACAAGGCAGCACCCCAGAGCAAGCTCCAGCTTCCTTAATTCCCTAGCATCCCCCTTCTTGTGTCATAATGTCCAACCCCCTAAACAAAGTTGGACTTTGTGCCCTGAGATTTTGTGGGCACACTTCCTTGATTGGAGGATGACATTGGGGCATCTATGAATATGTATTAGTGAAACCACTTGACGCCTCCTTGGAATGGTTCCCAGCAAAGAAAGAGCAGGAAATCTTGTGGTTAGGTGCCAAGAAACCTATTTTCTTCAGTTAGCTAAGCTTTGCAGTTTTTAGACTTATTTAGGACCATGATATATTGAGTCATAGTCCATCTGTGTACCAAAGGCCCAATGAAGATTTTGCCACAGGGGTCTTTCATAATTCTTACAAAATATATGTATTAAAACTTTTAAGTTAGAAAAAGTATTTAACTTTTATTTAGCACTACACTATTGCTAAAGCTAATTCATACAGGATAAATCAAGTCTTGCAGGCCTTGCGTTACTGGCATTACTATTAAAATATATAAAGAAAGGGATAGGAGAAGGAAGATATATCTTGGCAGGCAACAGCAGATTTTTGTTATTTCCAATTGAATTGTTTAATTAGAAATGCAATTTTCCCTTATGGAGAGGATTGGAGATTTTTTTGTGTGGGGCTGAGGGCAGATTTATGAACGGATATTATACAGTACATTCAATGTTCCATCTGCTCTGCTTCAAAGTTGAAAAGGGGACTTCAAGTGAAGGTCTTGGTGAGAGGTTGGCTGGGAGAATGCAGCAAAAAAGAGATGGGAATTCATGTGATATGGAGTTTGATTTAGGGCAGGTTGCTATAGGGTGTTTGGGGGAGTCTGCTACTCTTGAACTAATCCTCTGTTCAGTCTGCCTGTGAGAGGCCATGCTTCTTTACCCATGAAACTGGCATTAAGTTAGGGCACCTTCTGAGCTAAAGAGAGCCTAATTCCTCACAGAGCTATCAGGAGTTGATTCTGAGGGAACGTCCAAGCCTGTTCTACACAGTTAGCAGAACAAATTACGTACAAATTCTCATAGTGAGAGAACTATTATAATGAGCAGATAGCAACAAAAATATTGTTCTGATTGTAATCCCTTACCATAACCTCATTTTTGTGATGTATACATCCCTGACCTGTTTGGGTGTGGTTAGGGGTGTGTGGACACCATGGTTACCTCTACAAGTTCTAGGGCTAATGCAGTTGCTTCGGTGTCCCTGGGGTAGCATTGCCTAATGACCAGAGCAGCATTGCCTGACAGCTTGTGTCCATAAGAACCTCCAGCAAAGGGCTGGTGTCTCAGGAAGGGAGGGCCCCTAACTAGGACTCTGGCAGTGGCAGAACAGTCCACCATTGGCTCAGCAGAGAGTCCCACTGAAACACACTGAGCTCACCCAGATGGAAGGTACCAGTCACTCATGCACCCTGGGCTGCTTCCCATCATAGATGGTGGTATGCTGGTTCAAGAAGACTTAGCCAGGTTCCTCAATTCAGGCTGCTCCTGGGTACTTTGTCAGTTCTGGAAGCTTATTCTAAGCCCTAGGTCCTCAGTCGTATGGGGAGGGTCTGTGACTGGTTCGGAGCAGGCACTTCTACCACACATCCTTCCTCTCCTGCATCCTCCATAGACTGAGCTGAGCTACTTCCTTTTATACTGAGCCAACACTTCAAGCCTGCTCGGTACAGTCACAGAGGTGGGACTTCCTCTGCCCACAGTGTAGTGTTAACCCCTTCTGGCCCAGTCCGAAGTATGCTCACCCTGTCACACACTTTAAAATCAAATTGCACACAACCATATTCTCATAAGTAAAATGCAAAAGAAACTACATATAGCCATAATGGCTAAAGGCTGAATTTTGTGACTAAAACCTCCTTTACATTCCCCGTAAGATTCACAGGTGGCAACTTCCCACTGAAATTAGTTGTTGCTTTCAATGTAGACAGCAGGGCTCACCTTTTAGCAGCTGTCAAATCTGTAGCAGCAGATTGTCTCTAAGGGAGAACAGGGCCTACCCAGATAGAGGTTAGACAGCAGTGCTTGGTCCCTGAGAGCAAGCAACTAGAGAGTTATGCTGTCCCCTCTCAGCACTGTAGTGCTGCTCCTTCCCTCTGCCTTGGAACTTCCCCACCAACCCCAGGAGCCTCTTGCTTGCTGTGCAGGGCAGAGGAAGATGAGGAGGGGGGTGCTGATGTCAGGGTGCCCACCCTCTCCCCTGTACCTCATCTCCACAGAGCAGAGGGGGAAGGGATGGAAAGTTTGCTGGCTGCTTTTGGGAGTGGTGCAGGGCCAGAGTAGGATTAAGTCTGCCATAGTCACCTGCATTACAACCCAGAACCAACCTGTGGTAAGTGGTGCCCAGCTAGAGCCTGCATCCAAACCCCGGCCCCAGTCCTGAACCTCTCCTGTACCCTGAGTCCCTGTCTTAGACCTGAGTCCCCCTTTACCCTCAACCCCCACCTGCACCTCAACTCCCCGCCTCAGGCTCAGCTCAAAATCCCCCCCATGGCTCAAATCCTTTAGCCCAAGATCAGCATCTGCACCCCAACTCTCTGCCCCTAGCATGATAAAAGTGAGTAAGGATGGGGGGAGAGGGAGGATGGAGTGAGCAGGGGTGGGGCCTCGGAGAAGGGGCAGGAAGGAGGTGTAAGGGTGTTTGGGTTTGAGGTGGATCCCGGATTGCATTTACATTAAAAAAGTGATCTCATGCTTAAAAAGGTTAGAGACCATTGATTTAGCCCCATGAGTCATAGACTGTAACTCTTTGTCTCTAAGAGCACCTTGGTTAATTTGCTGAGTTGAAGGGGCAGGGAGTCAAATTCAACAGAAAAACTAGCCCAGCCAGTCACAGAAGGTAGCTCTTTGTCTCTGGGAGCACCTGGGCTTAATTTGCTGAGTTGAAGGGTAGTGAAAGGAGAAGGGATAGGGAGTCAAATGCAAAGAAATTCCTCCTGTGAGAGGAAAATCAATGTTTGATCTCATAAATGTGTCCAAGATCCAATCCTCCCCTGACAGCTGAATGAAGAAGAAATACATCTGCCCCGGAGTTGGCAGACAGTCATGATTTAAATCCCACTTTTGGGAAATGTGTCTGATTCTGTAAATCACCACGTGACAGGTTCCATTTGAAATGGCCTTTTGTATGAAATTATACATTACCCATAATTCAGACTATTCTGAGGGAGTAATTTAGTTGAAGGCATAAGCACAAGGAGGCCAGAGGTAAATTTGAACTTTGTCTTAAATCTGTGTTTCCTGACTACTCAACTGACTGCTTAATTTCTCAGGCTTTGTTAACACTTCCATAAGGTTAGAGTGCAGCTGTGGCAATGCTTTACTGCAGCAGTGTGATCACAGCACCCGCACTGGGAGAGAGCTCCCTCAGCACTGAGGTAAATCACCTCCTATGAGGAAGAGTAGGTAACAGCAGTAGGAGTCTGTTTACACTGGTGCTTTATGGAGCTGTTCTCGGTGTGAGGGGGTGTTTTGTCACACCCTTAAGCAAGAAAGTTACAGTTCAGTAAAGCAGTATCAGCGTCACTGTGTAATGAAACAAATTTGTGCCTGGTGCAGAAACAGCAGTATGGAGGCATTGCTGTAACAACACATGGAATTGCCAGATAGAGCTAATTGGGCACTTTTTAGACTTTTTGTTGTTGGACAATGCTGATTTTTAAACCAAAACAAAGCAAACCCCTTCTCTTAGATCCAAGATAGAATTGCTAGAGAAAGAGAGCCCAGAATAACCAATAGCCCAGCCGTTAAAGGCCACTCACCTGAGATGTGGGATATATTGGAATGCAGTGGGGGGAACTGCATGGTATGGAACCTATGGCCCGTGGATTGGATCTGGCTTGCTGCTTAATTTCATCTGGCTTGTTGCAAGTCTCTACTGCAGGCTGGAAGCCTTGAGCCTCGATGCCCCTGGCATGGCTGCATTCATCTTGCCCGGCTGCAGGAAGAAGCTGAGATTACTAGGCTGTTAAGTATCTAGTCAGCTCTGTGCAGCTCTCAGAAGTGGCCAGCATGTGCCTGTGGCCCGTGAACACAGGGGCAATCAGGGAACCTCTATGTGCTGCCCTCATGCCAGCACTGGCCCTGCGGCTCCCATTGGCTCAGAACCCTGGCCAAGCCCACAGCAGCAGCAGGAGCGATGTCTGTGAGTGCACTGTGCAGAAGAGAGTCATATGGTGGCCACTTCTAGGAGCAGCATGGAGCCAGGACAGGCAGGGAGCCTGCCTTAGTCCCTCTATACTACACACCAGGTGCTGCCTAATGTTAGTGCCACCTGGCTGAAGTACACGCCCCAAACCTCTTGCCCAAAGTCAGAGCCCCCTCCTGCACCATAACTCCCTACTAGATCCTGCTTTCCAGTCCTCTGTCCTAGCCCTGAGCCTCCTCCCACACTCCAGACTTCATGCCCCAGCCCAGAGCCCCATCCTGCACTCTGAACCCCTCATTTCTAGTCCCATCCAAGCCTTTGCTCCCATTCCCAGCAGGGCTGGCACTACAAGCACTAGCTCACCCTGCTGTGGGAAGAAGCCCTAAGCCTCACGTTCCCCCCCCCCCCCCCCGGGGCTGTGTGTGGCCTGCGATTGATTTTTTTTTTGGTGATATAATCCTGTTTTTGTAGTCCTAAGGCACTTTTCAAAATGCTTTTTGAAAAGGAAATACATTTCAAATCAGCAGAAAAATGTTAAGCATGAACTTATGTTGCTGAATACTCATTGTGAAAGCCTTAACCTGAGTAAAGATCAATAGACATTGACATTCCTTTATTTTGTCAGTTATATTTGAGATAATACATAAATAAATATTGATTTATCAGTCAAAGGCTTCACAAAGTGCCTTGTTAAACAATAAAGAGCAACAAAAAGGGAAAATAATCCTATCTGTTTTCATTTCGGTCTTGTTTACACAGCTGAAAATGAGTATTAACTCTACTGAAATTAATGGAGCTACATGCCTAGGTGAATAGCTGGTGCAAATCAGTGTAGCTTTATTAAAATAAATGGTATTACATCAATTTATGTTGCTTGAAGTTTTGGTGGTATGATAAAACCAGTATAAGTGAGGTCAGAATCAAGACAGTTTTGTGTCAAAAGAAAAATGCAAGTATAACAACCATAATTACCAAATTTATTTTAAAGTCTTAAATTAACTATGAGCAGGATCTGACTCTACTCTTAACTACACTTCCTCATAGATAATCCATGATACAAATTTTGTCAACACTCAAGAATTCAAAAATTGTGACTGGTTATTTTCTCTTCCACTTTCTACCTTTTCTGGTTAGGAAAAATTGTTGTCCAAGTATCAAGTCTTCTGAAATATTTATATATTTTGATTTCAATTTACTGTGTCAGTCCAGGGTTTATGTGTCAATGCAATCCAGTGCAAATGAGGCCAAAATCAGTTCCATGGAACCAATTTGGATTCCTGCTATTTGTCCCTGCAATGTGATTAAACTGAGTCCCACGCAGGCCACAGTATGGTGGTGCTGTGATCTTCAGGCTGAGACCTTCAAAATGTACATGGGCATTAGCGATCCTACAGCTCATTAGTGAGCTCTGAGGGCACATGGAGAGTCCCAAATAGCAGCGCAGAATGACAGGACCTTCATTTAGTTGCCCTTCTGGGATTTCCTTTGCGGTATTTGCACATGTATAAATTAGTCATGCTTTCTTCTCTTGAAAGCTCTTCTTTTTCCTCTCTTGTTTCTCTTGTCCTCTTAAATCCCTTCCCTACAAGGGAAGGTTTCTGAACAGAATTTCTACAGCTTCATTTTGTCTTATTGTTACATTTCCCGTAACTTTTTCCTACCAGAAGGGATAATTGAGTCCCTGAATATTACATTTTATAGAGAGAAAAGTCACATTTTTTATTTCTTTAAGCAGTGCTCCGCAGACAAAGAAGATCTGCAGCAACCCCAGGCAGCCATCTCAGGCTTATTATTTATTTTGATTTTAAAAAAAGAGCACGTCTCAATTTGTTCTAGGAAGCCTGGACATAATTTTCAATGCAATCATCCAAATTCCATTCATTGCTGCTCCATCAGTTCCATCTAATCCAGCCAGCAAAAACCAGGCATATTTGAGTGAAACAATCCCCTCTCTACCACCACTAACTGCTCTCATAATTCTCCTGCCTTTTCAAAAGCTTAGGGAGAGAAGATGGATTTTGCAGTTTGCCTTTAAGATCAACAACCTGGAGCTATTTCAGACAACATAAGAATGCTTAACCCCATCCCATTCTCAGAGGTGGAATCACAGGCACTGTACAAGAGTCTGGTCACTCAGAGCCATGTCATTGGGGATGATACAAATACCAAAGCTGCCAAGGTGGAATGATTGCTTTTAGGGGACAGTTACTACAAGTAGCATTGATACTACTCTAGCAGGGGCTGGGATGGCCCACAGGTGTCACCCAGGGTTAGAAAGTTACCTGTTCTCTACCATCTCTTCAGTTTTGCCAAATTTACCTCAGGTGCTCAAGTCTCTGATGATCTAGACTACCAAGCCAGCCTCTGGTCTCATTCTTACTAGTATAACTACTGATATCAGTGGGATTGTAGTGGTGTAATATAGACAGAACGTGGATCTGATAACTATATCTTAGTCTCAATTTCACCCATGACACTCTGAGGTCAATAGGAATGCACAGATGAAGGTAAAAAAGGACAAATTTGGTCCTCACGGTCCCAATCTACATTCCTTGCACACTCAAAATGTCTATTATCTTCATTTGGAGAAGCGTGCAGATTGTGATACATAGTGTAATAAAAAAAGACCCAAGTCTAAAGCCACTGTGGCCTGAAGTGTACTCCTGGTACCCCAGTGACTGGAATGGGTCTATAGCTTTCACATTTGTCTGGCAATGCATGGTTGTGCCATGTGAACAAGAACTTTCATCAGTGAGCATTTTGATATGAGAAGACCATTTTTGTTTCTCCCTTTGCAGGAAACTAATTCAGGGGAGGATTGTGGCTGACAACAGTAATCTGGGACTCGGAAAGCTTTCTGTGAGAGTGAAGTAAATTCCATCATTAAAAAAATCACAAAGTGTTACAGTGTAGGAAATGATAGTTACAAAAAGTGATGAAGGTGTAGAGCAGAAGCAGCATTGTACAGAACACTTTACCTTGTTGTTTCCCCACACAAACTACTATCTGTGCTATGTAAAGGGCTTTGTATAACAATTTGCCCCCACCCTCATACCTTTGCTGTAAGTACTGAACATGTAATAAATCTTTAGCTTTAAACACCATTGTTATATAAACACAGAGCAATGATCTACAAAGTACATAACTTGTTAGGATGTTCAAGGAAGCATAATATTTGAAGAGTCCCTTTAGCATTTTTCATTTTCTATTAAATAGATATAATTCAATAGCACCCACTCTTGGGGTGTCTAGACTACATGGCTCCGTCGACAGAGCCATGTAGATGAGTTTACTAGACATAGGAAAATGAAGCGGCGATTTAAATAATTGTCACTTCATTTACATCAAAATGGCCACCGTGCTGTGCCGATCAGCTGTTTGGCGGCACAGCAAAGCAGTCTGGACGCGCTGTGGTTGACAAGGGAAGCCTTTGTTGATTGCTCTGGTAAACTCATTTCATGAGGTATACCAGAACGGTTGACAAAGGCTTCCCTTGTCAACTGCGGCATGTTCAGACTGCCCCACTGTGCCACCAAACAGCTGATCGGCACAGCACAGCGGCCATTTTTATGGAAATGAAGCAGCGATTATTTAAATAATCGACGGAGCCATGTAGTCTAGACATAACCTTAGTGATTTCATTTATTTTACATACCTTCCCATTATATCTATGTGACTATAAGAACACCCCCCAATGTCAGTTGGCATAAAGTTGTCATGATCTATACCCAAAAGATGGTGTTAACATATCACCTGAAAACTAATACCTTACTGATCATTAATATTCTTTTCTGATGTATGTATGGTCAAATCCTGAAAGGACTTTAGAAAAATGTGCTGGAAATATGTTATTAAAATGTGCCTGACCAATAGTGCCTACACTATGCCAAATACAGTCCAGAGAAACTAACATATTTCCACTTTCTTAAATGTAAAATCCTTACTGTGAATTAAAATAGGTGTGGTCAAAGACAAAGAAAAGCATGTTTACATGCAACATAAACAAAGCTATCAGGTGAGCAAGTGGGGAAAGTAGTGTTGTCATAAGAATGGCCATACTGGGTCAGACCAAAGGTCCATCTAGCCTAGTATCCTGTCTGCTGACAATGGCTAATACTGGATGCCCCAGATGGAGAGATGACAACAGGAAATCCTCATGTGATCCCTTCCCTGCCACCCACTTCCAGAGAAACAGAGGCTAGGGATACCATTCCTACCCAACCTTGCTAATAGCCATTGATGGACCTAACCTCCATGAATCTATCTAGCTCTTTTTTGAACCCCGTTAAAGTTCTAGCCTTCACTGAATCCTCTGGCAAGGAGTTCCAAAGGTTGACTGTGTGCTGAGTGAAGAAAAACTTCCTTATGTTTCTTTTAAACAAACAGGGGAAAGGAAAGGAAGGGGTGGAGACTTTGTGCCTAGAAAGCTTTCCTGCTTCTTGAAGCAATGTTAATGAACTTTGGGAAGACATGAAAGGCGGTGGGAGGAGCACGGTGTGGTCCAGTTTGCCCATTTTTCTGTGTCTGGGCTTATAGGTACTGCCACCTCCCTGGCACAGTGCCCAACAGCAAGAAACTCATCTAGAAGGCGCAATGGGGTGAACTAGTATGGGCAGGTCTAGCTGAGGACCAGACAGTGGTATGGGGAGGAATGGGAATGAATGGCAGTGCAGAGGCTGCCATGCGAGGCTGAGCTAGAGAATCCAGGTGTGAAGCTGAGCTGGAAGTGTGGGGGCTGAGGTGCTCAACCCCCACTCTTCTAGAGGGAAGGGGCTTGCAAGCTTGTGTGTGGGGGATCACTAACTACAGCCGGAGTGGCTTTATAAAAGATGAAGGTGTGTGCATGTGAGCATTGCCCATTAAGTGGGCTTGATAGGCTGAGAGCTGCTCCTTGCCTGTGCCCAGGTCTTCATGGGTTAAGCTGAGCTCCTTTAGCTGAATGGACTACAGCTGTTTAGAGGTGCTAAGCTGGAGAGTGCTCCTATCTTGAACTCGGAGTAGCTTATGCAAACCATTCACGAAGGAGTCACTGAGAGAGGCAGCAACAGCTGGGGGCGAGGGGATTGCCTACTCATGGTGTTGGTCTTGGCTGCTTGTAATATCTAATGCTGAGGTCCAGCGGACTGTCATCCTTCCTTGTCCTTGCTCAGCTCACTTGGGTTCACTATGTTTTCATTGCAAGGGGTGGGGTGAGGTGGGGTGAGGCAATGGTTGTCTGTCACCTCTGCAGCTGCATGTCTTAGTCTGCCCTGTCAGCCTCCATCTATCCACACATGGTGCAGAGGTTGGCAGTGGCAGCAGCAGGCCAGGAGGAGATGGCCTAGGGCCTGTTGCTTACTTCTGAGTGTGGATGGTATACTGAAATTTTGCTAGGGTAACAGGTTGTCCAGAGCAGCCTCTGACCACTAGTTTAGACTTTATCTAATTATAAGTCTATTTTCCAACATTGTCTCCTGGATTTGTATATAAACATATTACACCGGATAATTCTAGGGCTCATGATGAATAATGACCATAACAAGCAAATGGCAGATCGTGAGTTTTAGACATGTTAAACAGCTCCCCTGAATTTTAATAAATACATGATCAAAGGAGTTTTGAAAATATAGATGATTTACCTGATTTTCTTTTATTCAAAAGAAGAATATTTACTCATCTACTGTGTGAATATTTGTTAAGGCGTATTTTAAAAATTCAGTCACTTGAGAACTCTAGCCTTTGCACTAAAAAGGTTAATAAACACAGACCAGCAAAATGCAGTTTCACAGATTTAAATAAAAGTCTTATATGGCTATCGTGAGGATTGATGCACCCATTAGTTGTGGTTTCTCTTTTTAATGCCTATCCTCCAATTCATGGCAGGAGTTGACCCACCATCTAATAACTACAATACTTTGTTCTACATGAAATATTATTTTCTTCTAAACTTAGGTTGCTCACATCCTTACAAGGAACAAACCAAAAGACAGGCATGGTGTTCATCTCTCAGAGCCTGTTCTTTCATTTATGGGAGTTACACAGCACAGTGTGTAAATTTCCCTTAAAGGTATTTTTGCTTTGGTTTCCAAGCAGACAAGAATGATTGAACTGCAAAGTGTGCCAGACCTGGAGAGAAACTGTACAAGAAAAACCAAAAACAGCCCAGCTGATAGCAGTCCTGATAGGAGAGCAGATCTTCAGCTTCTATAGAGGATCTAGATGAGGGCAGGAGCAGTTCAAGAGGCCCGTTTCAAGAGAAAGGAGAACCTGAGGCTGAATCATTACTTTTACTTGAGATTTGCGGTGGGCACTGAATGTGGCAATAGACTAGCACGTACCAAGTCCTATTGTGCTATGTGTATTAATTTGTGTTTCATTTTGCTCTGTCAGAAGGCTCTTTACCACAACTGGATCTTTGCCATTGACCACTTGGGGTATGTCTACACAGCAACATTATTTCAAAATAACTAGCAATTCTACCTGTATGAGTTCTATTTGAAGGATATGATCATATTTAGCATTGGTTTATGGAGCTAGATCATAGGTTTCTGGAGACTTGGCTATTTATAGTCAGGGATTCAGCAGAAAGAGGCTGACAGTTGGGAATATGGTAACAGAGCAGTGTCAGTAGATACAAGGGAAACTCTCATTGATAGTAACGGAGTAGATGAAGAGTTGTTCATTTAGCATGGACAGACTGTTTCTTGGGGAGGAAAATGACAGAAGAATCAGGTCATGAAGCAACTAGTAAACTGAAGAATGTGCACGCAGCACAGTAAAATTCATCTAGATTTGCCAAGACAAATTTAAAATACCTAGATTTGTGTAAGAGTCATTTTAATAGAAAAGGAAGTCCAAAATAAAAACTTGTCAAATAAAAATGTGAAGTAGTAGAATTTGGAAGCAGCGTCTACTCCAAGTCACAGCTAACAAAAGGTAAGGGAAGTGAAAGCAGGTTTTGAAATGGCCAGCATCAAAATGGATAAGTGAACTCCATTTTTTGAGGAGTACGGGATCTTTCGAAAAAGGGTTTTTTTCTGAAAGAACTGCGTCTAGACAATGGCTTCACTTTCGAAATACCCATTTTCGAAAGAATGCACGGCTGCCATTATGCAAATGAAGCATGGAAAATTCAAATCCCGTCTTCATTTGCAATTTCGATCTGCCTAATTTACATCCCTCTTTTGAAAGAGGGATGTAGTCTAGACATGCCCTCAGTGGCCAGTGCCAAGAGCCCAGAGGGAATGAACAGAACAAGCAATCAAATGATCCAACCACTGTCACCCATTTGCAGACCTGACAAACATAGCCTAGGAACACCGTTTTTGCCCATCTTGGCTAACAGCCATTGATTGCCCCATCCGCCAAGAACGTATCTAGTTTTTTTAATGCCATATTAAAACCTTGGTATTCACAACATCCTCTGGCAGGGAGACCCACAGGCTGACTATGTGTTGTGTGGACAAATGCTTCCTTTTATTTATTTTCATTTGGTGACCCCTAGTTCTTGTGTTATGGGAAGGAGTAAACAACTTTTCCTTGTTTACTTTCCTCACACCAGCTATGTTGTTATGCTGCAAGGCCAATCTGTCACATAGCCAACTCAGTAGAGGGCTGTTGTGAGTGTTCCTCAGTGATAGCTGAGAATCTGAACCAGGTTATCTGACAGCCTGAAAGAACTCAAGAAAAATCTGTCTCGTAATAACCAGTTTGCTGAGCTGAAGAAACTGTGGTCCACAGAAGGCATTGCACACTTCAGCTACTTCAGGGGAAAAAACCTGAATGGTTTAACAGGCTGAACTCCTCTTGTGTCATTAAATCACTTAGCTTGCTTTCCCATCTGCTTCAATTTCCCCTTGTGACTATACTTCAGTGGTCAGCAAACTGATTTGCAAACAATGTATAATCTGTACAAGTGGTAAAGTTTAATTAATTTAAGATACATTTGATTGAAAGGTTTTTCTTCAAGTGCTTGATCATGTTGATTCCATTCTAGGTGTGTGTGTGTGTGTGTGTGTGTGTGTGTGTGTGTGTGTGTGTGTGTGTGTGTGTGTGTGTGTGTCTGTCCACATGCAAAGTTCTCAGAGAATTTTGCCTTAGCTGTATCCTAAGGTACAGCAGTGGCACCCTCTGGAGTGCAGCACTGATGAGTAGCTATATTAGGCGCAGCAAGCCCTATGTCTTTTCAGTTCCTTCTTGCAGATTGTAATGGTTGGTCAGTGCACCTTTCCCTTGTTTTGCTGGTCAGAGCACCTTCCCCTTGTTTTGCAGGTAGATAATGTTTTTTTCCCCCCTCAACTCTTAACTACTGTTCCTTTTATTTACTTGTTTACAGCAGTGAGTAAGTAAGATAAGTAGCATAAGAAAAGTAAGATAAGAACTAAGAACTAGGGGGTAACAAATGAAATTAATAGGTAGCAGGTTAAAACAAACACAAGAAAGAGGACCTCGGATATTGATGGCTCTGCTCTGCCAGATGCCTGGGCCCCCTGCTACTCCCTGGAATCAGAGGCTGAACCTGAGGTCAGCTGTAAACCTGGTATATATACAGTAATACATAGATCAGCCAAATGACTCTAGAGATCTCTATTGATTTTACATCCTCCTTCAGAACTGCAGCATGGCTATTACAGGAGCCGGATTATTCTTGGCACTAAGGATGCACACACAGGGGCCCCAGCACAGTCCCACAGGGGAATTAATGCCATTTCTTTTAACATTAAATCTCATTTGAAATTTCCAGTGGAAATCCACCAGACCTCCACAAAATAAAGTCATAGCGAATATTGGTTTCCTGATTCCTCCTATCTCCAAGTTTGCCACCTTCCAATCTTTGTTGTCTCACCCATCCCAAGTTATTGTGGTGGGGCTCTGAAGGCTAATAGAAAGAGGGACGGATGCAGCATGTAGTTTCATTGGTATTTTCTTATGTTTGCCTGACGGTGGGAAAACAGCATCAGGCTTCATGCTTTCAAAGGAAATAGAGACATTTTATCGGTGATCAAGCTCTGTATTGCCCATATGACTGTAAAACTCTGATTTAGTTATCTGGAAATTAAATACTCTCTGTAGGACAGTTTGCTGAATTCATAGACTCTTTTGAGATTAGATTTAGCTCTTTTTTCAATCTCTATATATTTATTTTACTTTCGGTAGCTTAAAAATATTGCAAACACTTAGAACATTGGACTATTATACCCCAAATTGATCCTGATCTAACAAAGCATTGAATAGCATGTTCTAAGTGTAACCATGAGAAATTAATGAGACTGCTCACATGATCATTGGTAAGCATGTGCTTAAGTGCCATATTATCTTTTAGCATAATGTGGTTGCCAAACATAAACTATTAAAATCAAAATAATATAAGCTGGAGGAAAAAGTGAAGGAGACTCAAATTTGCTAAATGTTCTTAGCTTTCGGGTACTCAAATAACTTGGTTCTCCATATACCACTGAAACTTGTATTGATCTATTTCAGTCAATAAAACAATTTCATTTTAGTTTTACAGTATCCATAAGTGGGACAGGCGCCTCACAGAACAAATAGTAAGTCAAAGTCAAGGTTATGAAGGCTTTGCAATCTATAATTAAAGATAAAGAAAAGTCAGTAGAAATAACTTATCCGGACTTTCTAAAGTCTTTGATAAAATCCTTCACATGACACTCGTAAAATAATTGAATCAGTTATTGAGAATGTATACATAGTGTGTGACTGCATCTACATAGACAACCCAGGCAGGTGTGTTAGTCTAAACGGCTTAATCATTCACTAGCAGAGGGAAAAGTATTATACAAGTTCATGAGCGAACCAGGCAGAGCTTGCCAACGGGTTCTGTCTGAAAGTGAGTGGCTTGCATCTTCTAACTGCCCACCGCAGCAAAGAGGAGATTCACAAAGGCGCCACTTATAGTCATTAGCAGCACATCTGAAGCAACTGAACTTCACCCAAAAATGACATGAAATGTCAAAATCAGGAGTCTTGGACTGTTTGGTTCTGTCACAAAATAGGCACTGGCTACGTTTGTTGCCATCTAGTATGTACTTGTCAGTGGTATCAGGGTTCTTAGTGGAATTGTCTAAATGGGATGCCTTGGGCTGAGATAGTGGTTCATTGAATTAAACACATTGTTAAACACAGGTAGATGTGACACATCTTTCACCTGAAGGTGCAGATTCTGCAGGGCAACTTGTCATCTGATATCAGCAGGGGTGATATTGGATAGGATCAACAGCCAGGATAGGTTGCTTGACCTCATGGTGCTTGTTATATGTACTGTTCATTCAGCTAATTCTCTACTAGTCCTGTGTGAAAAACAGCTGAGCCACAGTGGGAAAAAATACTGTGCTACAAAATAGCAGCAGGCAAGCCCAGACATTTTTATGGTAAGTTGACCCTTAGAAGTAGGGGTATAATTTTCAGTTATAAAGAGAGAAACGTGATTGCTCTCATTGGCTATGTCTAGACTGCAAGCCTCTTTCGAAAGAGGCTTTTTCGAAAGTATCTTTCAAAAAAGCCTCTTTCGAAAAAGCACATCTAGACTACAATACGTGGATCGGAAAATCGATCCGCTTTTTCGAAAAAGAGCGTCCTGACTGCTGGACGCTCTTTCGAAATTAAAAGCCACCCGGAACCGCTTCTGCCAGGGCATGGGGGCAGCATTTCCTTCCGGGTGCTGCTGCCTGCCCTTTGCAGAGACACGTGGTTAAAGGGACGCCCCTGAACACCCGTTGCTCTGCTTCTGCAGCTGCCTTTGCTGTCCCTCTAGGAGGTAAGCAAGGCATTGCAGTGCTGGTTTGAAGTGCTCAGCTTCCTGGGACACCCCAGCAGGTTTTTTGTTTGGAGGTTTTTCTGTTTTAGAACCGTTTTTTCGGCATGGAGCCAGAGCTGCCCCTGGGCAGGCGATGGCCCCACGCTATCATTCTGTAAGTGTTGCTGCATCTGCATGACAGTCATGAGGCTACTTTCCCATCTGGACCCAGACCAGAGGTACGAAGGGATCGTCCGTCATGCAGCCACACTGCCCTTGTCTCCAAACTTCTTTGTGGACAGGTGTTTTTGGAGGCTTGACACCAGCTCTGACTGGTGGGACCGGCTCGTTATGGAGCTCTGGGATGACCAAGAGTGGCTACGCAACTTCCAAATGTGAAAGACCACTTCCAGGAGCTGTGTACCTGGCTCGCCCCTGCTCTGCAATGGCAAGACACCCACCTGCGGCCCGCTATCCCCCTGGAAAAGAGGGTTGCCATTGCCCTTTGGAAGCTGGAGTGTGAGTGGGAGGGAGCTCCTCCACTCACCCTGAATTGTTGGGGGGGGGGGGTTCTGAGGAGGGGATTCCCGGGGTGTTTGAGAGGGAAGGTGGGTGGTGGGTTCTCCTCCTAAGAGATAAGGCACCCCTTCTAACATTTTGTTGTCTGTCTCTTTCTGCAGGTTGTGAGGGCCATCAATTCTGAGCTGCTGAACAGGCTCGTCTGTCTACCAGATCTGGACAGCATCATGGCCGGCTTTGCTGCCCTTGGCTTCCCGAATTGTGGAGGAGCGCTTGATGGGGGACACATTCCAATCCGTGCACTGCCCCATCGAGCAGCCCAATTCATTAATAGAAAGGGCTACTTTTCTATGGTCCTCCAGGCCCTGGTCGACCATCGTGGCCAGTTTTCTGACATTTGTGTTGGGTGGTCAGGGCGGCCACATGATGCCTGCATCTTCAGGAACTCGTACCTCTACCGGAGGCTTCAGGCAGGAACATTTTTCCCGCATCACGACTTTGCGGTTAGGGATGTGCACATGCCGGTGTGCATAGTGGCTGATGCCGCCTACCCCCTGATGCCGTGGCTGATGAAGCCCTACACCGGCCACCTGGATGCGAGCAAGGAGCAGTTTAATGCTCACCTTAACCGGGCTCGCAACCAGGTGGAATGTGCGTTCAGACATTTAAAAGGGAGATTCTGGTGCTTGCTCATATGGCTAGACATGGGGGAGCGCATTGTATTTGTGGGACACTAGTTCTATTTGCACTTGCTCAAGTATGTTTCCTTAAGCTGGGAGTCACACCCTGAATTTCAAATGTAAACTCATCCTTAGTGTCTACACATTGGTTCCTGTGTGTCACAGGGTGCTTTAAATCACACCCCAACCCTGACCATATAATACTTCTACTGCTGTCCTGATCCACAGCCCTTTCACTAGGCCGTATAGTCTAGGGGCTTAGGTCCATAACAAGTGCCCCTCGTGCTGGGAAAGTGCAGCCTACCAGCCAGAGTCAATAACAAGCGCCCCTCTCGCTGGGGCAGTGTGGCCTAGTGGCCAGAGTCAATAGGAATGGGTGCAGGCCACATAGGTTGGGGATTGAGGAGTGGGTAGGGGGACTCGGGCCCTCCCTAGTCCACAAGGCCCCTGCCCATGGCCTTAACAGTGGTGGTGTAATTCACCACTAGTTTGGTGGGAAATCCTTCTGCAACACACCAAACTCCCTGGGATCCAATCTTTTGCCCTGGGCTACTTCCTACCCACCTAGATCACCGTTGGTGTCTTGCTGTCTGGTCTCCAGGTCTGGTCTCACTGGTAGTTTGCCTCCAGGAGCCCTGGCAGTGCTTCCTTCCTTCTCAGCAGCCATCCCAGACTGAGCCTTTCTCCAGGCCTTTATACCTGGGCTACAGTCTGAGCATGCCCAGCAGAACTGCAAGGGTGGGACTTCTTCAATCAGGTGAGCCGGGTTAATCCCTGTTACCCCAGTGCAGGGCTGGTACACCCCATCACACCCTGATAACCAGATGACTTGCTGATCATGTTGTTTTTGATCCTTTATTTTCAGCAAGCTCTTGGTAAAGTGTTCCTTAAAAGTCAAGATACAGTCCAGTGTAACACCTAGATACACAGGCTTTAGTTCGTGGTCTGGACTGCGTCCATTCCAGATGATGTTAAGCTGTTCATTGGCCTTTGTGTGGTGTAGATGAAAGCAGCTGGAAATGGGAGGTGAGGGAGGTTTTGGTACTAGTTTTAAGTCTCCATGTTTTACACTAGTGAGTCCAATAGCTATCTTTCCTGTCAAAATTCAGCACCTCTTCAGGTGACTAATATTCTGGTCCTGTACTGTCAGGAAGATATCATCCGCATAGATAAAATGCCTAGCAAATGGTTTTGGGAAGGATGTTTATGAAGACGTTATAAAGGGCTAGAACTGAGTCCTGTGTTAGACCATTGTTTTGGGACCCTTCTTTCGGTCCAGGAACTGTCTTTCTGTCCAAGTAAATCTTGAAACTGACATCCTGTCACACGTAGTATCACAATAACAACCCCTATCAATAGCATCAAATACCATTTTTACAGCAGGTCTATGTGCCAGAGTGCATCTTATTTAGTAGTAACATCTGGGATTAGTGCTCACATCTTCTAGTTGGTCTAGAAACCATTCTTGGTGGTGGTGTTGAGGGCAATTTTTTGAAGTAAAAGCCTTCAAGTAATGTGTACTGGCAGCTTATGTCATCAGATAAGGGTCTTGCATTAAGAGCTGGTGAAGAGAAAGGAAAAAAATATTGGAATAAATGGCCAGTTTTTTTTAACACTGAAGCAGGGTAAGAGTGGGTTACTTTTTTCAGTACAAACAACTAAGGCACAACTAATGAAAGTAAAGGCAGCACATTTAAATGTGACCAAAATACATGCTGTTTTACATTACACAAAATTAACCTGCAGAAATCATTGCTACATATCATAAAGGCCAAAAGATTGAGATGTAAAAGGATATTATTACAATTGCATTACCTAGGATCTAAAATGTATGTATCAGTCCTCATGCTGCAAGACATAAAGCATTAATTACTCTGGCTTAAGAAGTGCTTTCTACCATAAGCCAGCTACTAAAGATGGAATGTTCTGGGGGCCTATGCCTTCTGAAACATTTGTATATATTTATTGATGTAGAACCCAAATTGGGGCCCACTGGAAACTCCATTGTGCTAAGAGATGTACAAATACATGAACATGGATCTGACATTGGTTTGATCTACCATGGCAAGTCTTCCGTTAATAAATTCATAGCTCCAAAATAAGGTAGTCCTCATTACTGGTACAACGATCAGTTTTCTGTAGCCTTCAAAGATGCCTGTAAATTCTTATTCAGTCATCCCTTTTGGAACTCTATGCACTCTGTAACGGATTTATTTCCCTTAAGAATTCATTGATACACTTACTTAATTACTTGTTATTGGTGGGATTTCAGGGATCAGCTGTTGCATAAAGGAAATGATTAGTTGTACTGACCCATTTAAAATTATTTATACTCAGAGGAGAAAAAAGTTAATATCCTGGTCCTACTGCAAAGACACAGATTACTGCACTCATTGCCAATAGTTAAGCCCAATGTCTATAAGCAAAATGGCAGATATTAACCTTTCTTTTTTAAAAATTGGCCTTTGCAAGTAGCTAGTGTAATCTTACTTTGTATTTAATATAAGAGATAACTAGAGAACTAAAGCACAAAGAGCTCCCCTTTTTCTCCCTGGCTCGGGTAAAACACACGTGTGCACATCTTACTGTCCTCCATAGCTGGTATAATAAGCATTTCCCCTCCTGCTTCAAACTATTTTAAGCACTGGGACAAAATATTACTGTAATAATGTTAGTCGCTTGCAAAGCCTCACTGCTTTCCCTCTAGCTCATGTTCAAGTCCTTTGCTGTCATATAAGCCCAGAAAAAACCCTGTGCCACAAGTGACAACCTTAACATAACACTCCAGTCATTCATCCTCTCTTCGTTTAAGAATCTCTGGGTGAAATTCTGACCCCACTGAATTCAATGGCAAAACTCCCTATATCTTCCCTGAGAACGGCAAATGCTAAGGGCTTGCTTACATTTGAAATAGTACACCTGCAGCTGCACAGTTGAAATGTGTCAATGTAGAGGCTACTTATGCTGACAGGAGGGGTTCTCCCATGGGTGCAGGTAATCCGGCTCCCGAAGAGGTAGAAGCTAGGTTTATGGAAGAATTCTTCTGACAACCTAGTTCTGTCTACACAGGGACTGAGATTAGCCCAGATATGTAGCTCAGCAGTGGGGGGTTTTCAAGCATAGTTAAGCTGACTTCATTTTTTTAGAGTAGACCAACCATAACTCGCATAACTATAATCCTTTCAGCACTCCCACATATCTGTAAAAACTTGACGTTATCATCATCCTTTGGCTTCTCTGATTCTTTTGATCCAGCTTTGTGTTTTTAAATTGCTGACTCCTTGAGGCAGGGTTGCGACTTGTACAGTGTTCCTTCCCCAACTACCAATGCACAAGAGCATCTGAGAGCCAAGTATTCAGGCTGTTTCTCTACTGCTCAGGATTTGAGCTTTGGGGGCATGCAAAATTTTGCTCAGATCCTCTGATCTTGAACTAATTTCATCTGCAGCAAACTTGAAAACTTGGTGTGAAATTTTGTTTATAGAGAAGTAAAATGAGAAATCTGGAATTATTTTAGGGTCTGGCAATAGGCAAGATTACCGGTCTGGTTCTACTTTGTTTCCACTTATAATGAAATTGTTCTGTGAATATAATTGCAGGTTTCAGCCTAAGGTGGTTTTGGTAGGGGAATCCCAGATAGGAAAACTGAAACAAAGAGCTTTAAAATAGATTTTAAAAAAAGATGGTTCCCAAAGAACTGGGAGAAGGACTTGGGGGGTGTGTGTGTGTGTGTCTGCTATTACGAGAGGCAGAAGATCCCCAAAATAGAACAGCCACTGTGCCTGAACCATGGCCCCACCTTCCAAGTTATCCACTCTTTGTACTACTTGAGGGGACCAGAGTCATACAGAGCGAAAGGTCCTGTTGTATGGGTCCTAAGCAGCTTGACCTCCCAGAGTTTGTAGGGAAATGCTATGCATTAGGGAGAAAATGTATATTGCCTATTTCTTGTTACGCTTTGGTCCTACTGCTGAGATTAAATAATACTTTATTTGGTGACTCACAAGCACTTCAAAGTTACCCCAGGCCTACTAGCCCAGGGAAGTCAGGCAGGGACAGCCAAATCCTATTGGGTCAATTGATTTACCATGTTTGTTAAACAGGAGTGTAGTAACCTAGGGACTCCATGTAAGAATGTAGGAGAATAATGAAATTCCACACCCTGGCAGGTGTAAGTGAGAAGCCTGATATTGGAGGAAGGTGCCCTTCAAGATAGAGATGGGTCAAAGGTGCAGCCTGTCCTGTAACCATGACACATGCTTGTATGTTTTGGATTTTTTTTTTTTTGACCAGCTCATGTCATTACCATGTGGTTCAGGGTATGCCATAAATTTAGGAAATCAAAACTATCAGAATGATGGATAAAAACCAAAAGTGACATGCAATTCTAATGATCAGTGTGCCTCGTTTAAAAGTTATGAATGAAAGAGCCTGCATCATCAATTTGGATTAATAACTAAAAAAAGCTAAACTAAAAAAAAGTTGCTCCTTTCTGGAGTTAAATGGCTCCTTAACATACTTATACCTCGGTCATCTTTGTTGGTTTTACCTTAGTTGAACTATGAAGAAAAAACACAAAAGAAGAGAAAGATGACATGACAAAATTGAATTCACAGAATTGACCACGAATGCATTTTCAAAACTTTTGCAGACTGTTTACACATGACAAACCTTTAAATATGCAAAGTATTTGCTTGATTGGAGCTGTCACACTGTCATGTACATATAGTATGGCAAGCTTTTTGAAACATGAATTATTCAGTAGTCTAGATGCTTTGCATCAGTGTAAACCATTTTTCAAAAACACACTTTAATGTAGAAAACATAATGGATATCAGATGCAATCTCGTATTTAGTAACTTATCAGACTTTAGCTTAGAGCCGCCACTAAAATTATGGTTTTACACAATAAATATGACTGCTGCATACACATTAAATTGTTTTAAAACACTAATAAAGTGGCTTGACAATATAAAAAAGTTTAAATTATGTAATTACTTTGATACACACAAATATACCAACATAAATAGTATTGCCAGCATATATCTCTGAGTCTAATTTGGTTCCCTTTATTGGACTGGGTGTCTGTAATTACATATTTACAAATAAAAACATTTAAATGTAAGCCATGATTACAACTAGTGTGCATCAAGTATAATTCATTTCTTTCCATACATTCATTAAAAATCTTCAAACCTAATTTTGGTTGATACAAATTGATATTGACCCAGTTGGAGACCTTGTACATGAAGGGAAAAAAAAGGACTTAAATATTGTTTCCAAGTGAATAAGTCAAATCTGAAGCTGGTGTAAACTGGGACAGTACTAGGTAAGTCAATGGAGCTACATAATTTCACAAGAACTGAGCATGCTCTGCATCCATAATTAATGCTTTGAAATTGGATTTTTGATAAAATGAAATCCACTGCCCAAATGGAAGCAAACCTGAAAATGCTTGTTGCGCCTACCTATTAAAAACCCACAAGTGGAGAAAAACAGACAGATTTCCCTGTGTGACGGGGTGGCCCTGCCCCGCACTCAAGCCCAGGGCGACCACCTGGCGCCGGGGGCGGAGAGGGCCCCACCCACACAGCCCTACTGGGCATGCTCCCAGGGGAGCCAAGGTATAAAAGGCTGCCGGCCTGCTCAGAAGGGGCCGGGGGGTAGGAAGCTGGAAAAGCCCCTGAGGGCTCAGCGCATTGCCGGGAGGAACCCCCCTGAGCCAGTGGTGGGAGCCGCCCGCCGCTGATATGACCCTGGGTTGGGGCCCGGTGGAGAGGGTGGGCCCAGACCCCCCTCCCCCTCCTGCCCTGCACCCCGGCTAAAAGACTAGGCCGCAGAGCCTGTGTACCAAGGACTAGGCCGGGAGGCCGTATTTCCCCTAATACAGGGTCAGTGTACATTCAGACTAGGCTGGTGGGCTGTATTCCCTCTGATAAAGGGGCACTGTACTTTGGGACTAGGCTTCAGGGCCTGCGTGCCCGGGACTAGGTCGGGGGGCCGTATTTCCCCTACTACAGGGGCAGAGTACTTTAAGACTAGGCCAGTGAGCCGTATTTCCCCTAATAAAGGGGCATTGCACTTTGGGACTAGGACCTGGTGGTCTGAATTATGCCCCGGACACGGGTGGCAACCCTAAACGAGAGGGGAGCCTCCCGACACCCTGCATAGTCACACTAGAATGGGCGTGGTTTATTTTAGTCCCAGGAGGATCCATAAGTTCTGTCTGATTGATAATGAGGTTAGAGTGTAAGTAGATAATACAAAATACAAGAAGTATTGCTTTATGAGACTGTTAAAATGATGCCCAGTTCCACAATTATCAAGGTTTGTTTTTTTTCAAAATGTCAATCATATATTTTCATTTCAAATCTAGATTGTGAAACAGCTACTGGCACTAAGTCAAGTCATGCATTTAATTTGCTAACAATGTTTGTTTGAAATCTAAGAAATGATCCCAATATATCATCCTTGATACTGCTAAGGTACTATAAATTCCTTGGTGTCTGGTAGAATTGCCAATGAATCATTAAAAAACAGATTCCTGCTTGAAATAGCATTGTTTAAGATCCAGAGGTATCTTTAAAAGCATACCTCAACTTTAAAAGCAAAAAAGCCTATTATCTAAATGCTTACTGTAAGGCTGGTTTAAAGAGAATTCTATAGGAATTAAGAGAATGCAGAGGACAGCAGCAAAATAAGAGGGCTATTCAGTTAGTCAGCATTGTTATGAAACAAAGACTTGGAGAATAAAATACTTTATGGAGCTAACCATAATCTGTAAGTGTACGTCTTCACTACAGAGAACAATCGAAGCTGCTGCTGTCAGTCTTCCAGGGGTTCAAATTAGGGTCTAGTTAAAACAGCTAATTCGAACTGAGAGGGGTGCTCCGATCGATGCCAGTAGTCCTACTTCCATGAGGAGTAAGGGAAGTTGGAGAGTGTACTCCCTTAGGCTTTCTGCAGAGTGGACAGTGCCAAAAGTTGAGTTACGGTACTTGGACTTCCACTATGCAATTAATGTAGCTGAAGTTGTGCATCTTAATTCGGCCTTGTGCTGTAGTGTAGACATACCCTCTAACTGAATAACTATTCTGAACATCAAATGTCAATTCAATGTTTATAAGGCTTTTGATAAATGATTTATTTCCCAACTAGGTCAGAATAGCAACATTGTAACCATATTATCTGGATTTTCCCCCAAAACTTAGCAAACTTTTTACTTAGCCAAGATAGTCTACCCAGTACATTCACTGTCACAAAGCAACAGTTTGGAAAGTCATTTAAATAATCATTTTCAACATTTGAAGTCTGTGCCATTAGTTTGCTATGATTCAGGAGAAGAATGCAACTTAAACTTATTGGAGAAATGGGGCATGTGCAGTATTTGGAAAGAAGAGGGTTCCCACAAATTCCATGTAGCTGAAGACAGAAATGAAAAACTACTTAACATAATCAGGATAATATAGCCCAAAATCCAACAGAATTAAGCCATAAAATTGTAGATCCAGAAAACTTCTGTTTAGTGTCATTGGTATCTAAAGAATAAGCACCCTTTCTTCATCTCCAGATCTCCCAAGGTATGTCTACACAGTAAGGGCTCGTCTACACTGGCCCCTTTTCCGGAAGGGGCATGTAAATTTCACCTATCGTAGTAGGGAAATCTGCGGGGGATTTAAATATCCCCCGCGGCATTTAAATAAAAATGTCCGCCGCTTTTTTCCGGCTTTTAAAAAAGCCGGAAAAGAGCGTCTACACTAGCCCCGATCCTCCGGAAAAAGCGCCCTTTTCCGGAGGCTCTTATTCCTACTTCAAAGTAGGAATTCCTCTTATTTTTATTTAAATCCCCCGCGGATTTCCCTACTACGATAGGTGAAATTTACATGCCCCTTCCGGAAAAGGGGCCAGTGTAGACGTAGCCTAACATTATTTCTAAATAACTTAGTCCACATCTACAAAGCAGGCAGTTATTTTGAAATAATGTCAAAATACTGTTAAGCTGGAGGACGTCTTACTCTGACTCCTGTAACCCTCATTGTACGAGGAGTAAGAGAAGTAGGAGGAAGAGTGCTCTATTGCAAAATAAGTGCTGTGTTCATGCTCCCAATTTCGAAATAAGCTATGCAATTGACATAGTTCAATTTGCGTAGCTTATTTCGAGTTAAGCCGTGCTGTGTAGACACACCCACAATATCTCAGTGTTCAGACATAGCAAAAGCTCAGTCCTTTCTATCCCAGAACAATTACCTAATCTCAAATACTTCCTTTCCAATTACCTCTTCTCTCATCCCATTCACACACTCCCCAATACAGTTTAAGTTGTTTTGGGCATTTTTATCTCTTTAGGAAAAAAAACCCAACAATTATTTCACATTTAAATCCTAGTTAAATGAAATGAAAATCCTAGTTAAATGTAATTTTCTGCTTTTCCCAAAATAGAATATAATTTGATATTAAACTAAATTTCCCTTTTACTAACACATTCTTTGGCTTCAGGGGGTTGCTGAGTTAGTCTATAAAGTGCTACCAGACCATTTGTTGTTTTTTAAGTTTATCCTGTACAGACTAACAAAACATGTAGATGATACCATGAGCTTTCCCACTTCTTCAGATGGCCAGAATTTTTAGTTTAGGCTGTGCAGACCCAAAATAAACAGGGGAGAAGAGAGATGGGTGGAGGAGAAGGGGTAGAGGGAAAAATGGAAGGGGGAGGGAAACAAGGTGCAGAGGGTATGAAAATATCAAAGGGAAAACCAAATAGGCAGAACTGGTAATCTATAAGCACCTAAAGAATGGATAGTTTAAAGAAGCAGATAAGGGTAATAGGATAGCAATTAGAGAGAAAGGGTACCAAAGCAAGAATATACACAGACAAAGAACTGTTGGCACCTTCGTTGAATGTTAGGTTGATAATGTCCCAGACATCCATTATCTCGATTAAAGAGGCCATCAGAATGAGAACTGAATTTGTGGATGAATTGTAATTCCAACGCCTCTCTGTGTATTTGGCTAGTAGAATTGGTTTGTGAAGACAGCTACTTGAAGATCTTTTAAAGAATGATTAGGTAGATTGAAGTGTTCCCCAACAGGTTTCTGTATGTTCCCTTTACGTATAGCTGGTTTGTGTCCATTGATTCTTTCCCTTAAGGCCTGTTCAGTTTGTCCAATATATATAGCAGTAGGGTATTGCTGGCATTTGATTACAGTTGGTGAGTAGCAGGAGGGCTATGGACTGTCATGTTCTCAGTTATCCTGGCACAACCCCCACTGACTGCAAAAGGCAGAGAAAGTCAATGATTCACAGAGTTCATATTGGTTCACTCCTTTAAATGAGCTGAGAACTTGGGCCACTGTCTATAAAAATGAAGTGATTAGAATGTGGTCATATTGTTTTGTGGTGCATACTTATTATTTAACATACTAAATACTAGTAAAGTAGTTTAATATTTACGGAGGCACCAGTAAATATAGCAGTGGCAGCCTGCCTGTGACTAACCCTGGTGTACTGCCATTTTATTGTTCACTCTTGCACTAGGACTACTAGAGGATCTAATATTTAGGAAGTGGGTTTAAATTACTTCTTTGGCTCATATGGTATTAGAGCTGGCTGGAGGATGACAATTCTGTTTTGCAACAGTCCCTGAGTTTTAAAAATGTGTGTTTGATGTGCATTGTTATAAACACCAACCTTTCTTATGACATGGAATTGTGTTCAAATACCCATTTTTGAATTGAAAAGTTCAGATGTTTTTATTTGGGTGCATGTCCCCCACCTTTCTCCTTAATCTGGTCCTCAAATACCTTTCTGTCAAAAACTTTGTTGATATTAATATGTCTTAATGAAGTATTGTTTGTTTCAACAAAACAGCCTGTTTCAACAAAAATGAGTTTGTTTAAATTTTTTCCAGGCAGATCTACATGATTATCTTAGGAACCTATGATCTGCAATACCTTCATCTGAGTTGGAATACTTTATATGTTATATAATGTTGCTGTACACTGTTTAAAAGGCGAGAGACTAGAAATTAAGAAAAACACCATTTCCAAATGAAACAGAGAGGATTCAGGTCAACATAATGGAATTACCAAACTAGAAATTTTCTGGGATGCTGGTGTGAACACCCTGACTCTTATGAAAAACAGCCTTGTAATAATTTGGCAAATATGTGGGAAATGCAAATGAGTCCCTTATTTAAACATGTGTTTTATTAATTTTAAAGACTATAACTTATTTAGCTCCTTGAATCTGTCTCCTTAAGTGTATTTTAAAGCTATATTTGGTGGAAGATGGTCACACTATGTGCATACAAACATGTGCATGTGTATACATATTTACAAAGGAAGCAGTACAGAGAAACCATGGAACTGCAAAAAGATTGCCTGGCTTCTCTTTTTGCTTTTTTGTCTTTTTTTTGGCTACAAAAGAGATTACTCTGTTTTTTCCCTCTAAACTATAAAAGATGGATAGAAGAATATAGAAAAGAATGTTTTTAACTGTAGAGCCCTCCCAACCTGTGCTCTCGAGAGGGAAAATGGTAAAAGACAAAATAAAAAATGAATTTTTGTCCTGAAATAAATTCATTTCAGAACAGAACATGATAAATGGGGGGGGGAACAAATAACTTAGCATTAAGGAGAAAATAACAGAACTGCCCTTTTAGAAATACAAGTAATCAATACTTTATTACTACAAATTCAACGCTGTGGGATCTTAAATGATCACAAGTGGTCAGGAGGTCAATTTCACAATTTATCTGAAAAACCCCAGCTAGGACCTTGCTGGACTATTTGATCCATAATGAATGAAAAAAGTACAATTCAGCCAACTGAATTATTATCTTCGGTAATCTTAATGTTCTTTTAACATATTATTGTATATAAGAATATATATGTTCAATTCTTCATTCCCTTTTTCATGTGAGTAGTTTCATTGAACTCATGTGATTAATGGCTACATAGTGTGACCCTACTTTAGTGGGTGTAGGAGTAAAGAAAGCCAAGTGAAATAATTCCCATGATGTTGACTGGATTGGCGCACAACCTCTGTCCCTATACTCCCTCTCCCAATGTACAAAAGTAAAATTAGAACTGGATACATACAAGTGAGGAGTCCTTATGGCATTGTGCAAGATCATTTGTGTTTAGAATGCCATGGCAAAGTGTTTGCTTGATATTCAGCTGCACTCAGCATGTGTTTGAAATGTATAAAATTCTCTCCTGGAGGTAGGTGTCAGCTTTAATTTAATTCAAGTGTTTCAAATGTTTTCCTTTTTTACAAATAGGAATTAAATGGAAAACCTGACTCATTTGGGGTATTTTCTTATATTGACATGTAATGGCCCTCTTTACCTCTGGAGTTAATGGTGTGCTCTGTCTTTGGGTATGTCTACACGGCAGGGAAGTCTGAGAAAGGGAAGTCGGAAGAAAAGTGCTTTTACTCCTTGTAAAATGAGAGTTACAGGAATTGGAGTAAGAAGTCCTCCACCTCTACATTATTTTAACATGTCAAAATAACTGCCTGTAGTATAGTAGCGGACTATGTTATTTCGGAATAATATCAGTTATCTGAGGAAGTAGGTCTGGCCCACGAAAGCTCATCACCTAATAAACCATCTTGTTAGTCTTTAAAGTGCTACATAGTTCTGTTTTTTGTTTCAGCTTCACAAAAGTGTAGCTGGAAGAAGACCCAAAAATTATAGACACTGATCTTAACATTTTCCAGATTCTTCAGTGGGAATTAACCATCTGCTTAAAGTTAAGCCCGTGTCTGAGTGAGTTACTGAATGGGGATACCCTTAAGTCTAGTTGAATTGAAACATATACTATTCCTGCTGCAAATGCTCTCTTCCTCTTATTTATCGATGCCTATCCTAATCATGCAACATATTTAGCTTGTTTTCTGAAACTCTTCAGGATTGATGAAATCCTTCGCAAGGACAGCTGGAGGCAGATTGTTTAGGGAACTGAGATTAAAATTGGCTGAGACACTAGATAATAAATGGATGTAATCTATGAAATACTATGGGCTAGTCTTATTAAAATGCCCCACATAGGCACTGATTTGATAAACATCTTTGTGGGGATATCTCATAGTATATTAAAAATGTTGGTAATGAAAAATGAAAATTACAGTGTCTTTTTTGGCAGGGTGAAACAATCGACTCTTCTTAATAATTAAAGTTAATCAAAATACCATTTTCCTCCACAAGAGAAAATTAAAAATATGACATTACAACCACATTTTACCCCTGTCCCTCTACACACAACACATCTATCTTTTTGTCTCCAAAATTAATTTATAATGATGCAAAATATTCTGTTTCTTTGGTAAAGAAAAAAATATATTTGTGGACGAGCTACTCATTTAGAAGATGGCTTTTCTCTGTGAGAGCTTATCTTTTGCTTTATTTCCTCAATAAATTGTTAGGACTACAATTGTACTCAGAGATATTGGGTTGGGAATGTGAGGGAAATGTAAGTTAATATTTGACTGGCCGCACTGAAAATGTACACCCCTCCCCAATACCAAAACAACAGGTAAAACAGTGGTAGTTGAAGTGTAAGCTGAATCACTCCTAAATCTAAAGAGGTCATTGCATTGTCTCCATGTTCATTCATTAATTTGTCCTCTCTGTTCAGGCAGCCAACAACCTCTGTAGTGTTGTATTGTGATGTCAACATTTATCCTGTAGAAGGACCTGGCTCAGATCAGTGGAGGATTTGCCTTGGATATTTGATCTCTCCTGTCACTTGAACTTGTGTCTACTCACTAAGCAGGTTAAGTCCTGTTTGTTTAAACCATGGTCCTGACTCTTTAGACTTTCTGTTTTAATAGTCAGGTCAATCTTTTCCTCTTCTGGCTTTGTCCCTCCGTTCTTGGGACAGGTTGGTGGCTGCTCTCCCCTTTTTTGAAGGGCAGGTGCTTTAAAGGGAAGTAATCCTGCATCCTATGGGCAGATTTAACAGGCAGTGTGATTGGAAAAGGCTGTAACTGATAATTTATAGCCAGAATACTAGATTTTTCTCAATGAGCCACATTTATCCTTAGAGGTATATTACCTTTAACTTTACTATGATTCGATATTGCAATTGTTGTCCCTTTGGCAAGCTAAAAATCAGATGCTTGCAGGGTTGTTTTCATGAGCATGAAATCTTGGTGATACCAATCCAAGTATATTCTTGTGAATCCGGCCCTTTTGCTGGGAGAAAAACTACAAAGATAACGAATATCTGGGGTTTAAAAAAATGTATAGTTAAATAGTAATAAAATGCCACGGTGATTATAACATTTCATAGAGTTAATAAACTTAAAGGATTAGCAATGAAAACTTCATCTTACGTTCTGTTGTAAAAATGCATATAAATATTAATATTTTCTTATCCATTTCCCTCTTCATATGGAGTGCTTAGATCAGATAAAATGCTTTGGTGCAACTTTCTTTTTTGTAAAACCTTTTCATAACTAATTACTTTAAAATGAACATTGATTGCAGGACAAAAGGTATCTCAAGTGTCAACCCATTGCAGCCAGTAGCTACCCAGGAATAAAATTTGGTCTATTAATTTTATTGCAATTATAGCCTTTTTTCATTCTCTCCAAGACATGCTATAATTTGCCATCTCCATGTTTTGTTAGTCTATAACGTGCTATAAGACCATTTGTTTTTTATAATTTACATATTTGTGAAAGTTGTCTCCTATTATTTTTTGTGAACTTTTGATTTCCAGCTGTATGACCACGTTTACCCTTAGCGGTATATTACCTTTAACTTCTTCCTTGCCACATAAACATAGAGCACCTATAAAATAGTAGGCACTCTGTATGCCACTGAATTGTCACCACTAGTCTTGAGCGTTTTACTCAGGTTTTGTAACCTGCTGTAAAAGTTGTTTTAAAAAAAGCTTTGTGACCTCTGAATCTATGGTCTTCTGGCACTCCAGAAGTTACTTTAATTAAAGTTTATTAGTGAAGTATTGGGTTTCTTTCCATATTATTTACTAATGCTTCTTATTTTCCACACCGTAAATAGGAAGAGAATGCCTCTTGGTAGCATAACAGTTTTGCTGGATGATGGATGTACTTTCAGCAGTTTGGAACAAAAGTGATATAGAGTGCCTCCAGGCATAGATGTCTGTTTAAAAATTACTTTGGACATAAAAACCATTAATGAACCATTGCTCCCAACCTGTCCAAGTCCATAATCATCTATTTTATTTTGTACATCTCTATACATCACAAAGACACTATTATTCCTCAAAGAAGAAATCACATCTTGTTTTATAGTGTGGAAACAAGAAATGTATTTCCACTACATTTAGCATTTTTATAGCCCAGAAAGCCTTTACAAGATAAAAACAACTTCCCAGGTTTCATTTTCATACAATCAAAAATGAGTCTGGCAATGGAAACTGATTTTTTTCAAAATTACAAAACAAAAAATGTAACTGCTTTATTGGAGAATGATTGTCAATCCGAGTCTGCAGGGACAGTCTCTGGCCAACTGGGGCTACGTCTACACTGCAGGCTTCTTGCAAAAACTTCTTGCACAAGAATACATCTACAGGAGAGAAAGCGCTCAAGAGAGTGTCCAGACTGCATGGACGCTCTCTCGAAAGAAAGTTCTGATGGCTATTCATAGAATAGCAACCAGAGCACCTGTGCTTTTGTCGATTGGCTCTTTTTTGCGCAAAACCCCCTTGTTGCCCATCCACACACGCCTTTTTGTGCAAGAACTCTTGCGCAAAAAGGACTTATTCCTCATAGAGGAATAGCTACACCGGAAAACTCCCTCTGTTCTTTTGATTTACTGTAAATTTACTTGTGCTAAAACACGCTTGAGGTGTGGACGCTCTGCAGGTTTTTGCTCAAAAACAATTGTTTTTGTGCAAAACCACTGTAGTATAGATGAAGCCTGGCTTGTAGTAGGCAGCCCAATGCGCTATACTGGTTGGTGGGAAGAGTCAGTAGACCAACCTTAACCCTTTCAACAAGATATTTCTGCTCTTACCCTGGATCCAACCCCGCTCCACCCTTGCCTCATGCCAGGTAACCCAGCTTTGACCCTCAGCTCCAGTATCCCACATCTGACTTTGGTGACTCTGCCTTTTGGCTCTGGCCTTTGGATCTGATTCTGTTTCCAACCACTGATTGTAATGCCTGGCTATTGACTCCTACTTCAGTCTCTAAGTAGGGTCCACATCTTGGTTTCTGACAATAATTAGTTGTTTTAATTTATCCTTTATTATGTCCAAAATTTACCATCATTTGATTTTTTTAAAATGATGGTATCACTTTTTCTTCAAAAATTATGGTGGGAAATAGGAATAAAATTGTAAACATGAGAAGGAAAAATGAATATCCACCCATTTCTATAAGGGCAAAACACTTACACCTTTAGATAGCATGATTTCTTTCTGGTTATTGAGGTTCTTTCTGGTTATTGAGGATGACACATAGCAGATGAACTCACTGAAAAGAATAATTTCAGGACTCTTTCAGTTCACTACTTGACATTTTTGTCTAATTTACATAGAAATTACAGAATGGGAAAAACTACTGTTAAAATTGTGTTTTTTAACACAGATACCCTGGACAAAGTCTAACAGTAGGACTACGGCTAGACTACATGGCTCCATTGATGGAGCCATGTAAAATAGTTTATTCGGCATAGTCAAAGAAGAGGGGATTTAAATAATCCCCGCTTTATTAAAATAAAAATGGCTGCCGCGTTGTGCCGACGAGCAGCTGATCCGGCACAGCATGGCAGTCTAGACGCAGCACAGTCGACAAGGGAAGCCTTTGTCGACTGCTCCGGTAAACCTCGTTTCACGAGGCATACCGGAGCGGTTGACAAAGGCTTCCCTTGTCAACCGCGTTGCGTCTAGACTGCTGCGCTGTGCCAGATCAGCTGCTCGTCGGCACAGCGTTGCAGCCATTTTTATTTTAATGAAGCAGGAATTATTTAAATCCCCACTTCTTTGATTATGCCGAATAAACTATTTTACATGGCTCCATCGACGGAGCCATGTAATCTAGATGTAGCCTAAGTGAATATGCAGTTCTATAGAAACCTCAGTCAAAATTTTTCCTCTTTATCTCATTAAGGGGGGGTGAAAAGCTGGTTTTATTCAGGGGTGTAACCTTCCATTCTTTGTGCTCTTAAAAGCTCTGATTTTAGGCTTCCCAAGTCATGCTCATAAAGCTCTTTGTGATACTTAGATGAAAAATTATGAGCAGCTGTAAAATATGAGTGGTAGTTAAGAGTCTCACTAGGTGAAGAACAAGATCATTTTTTTTTCAGTAAATTTACTGTCAGACATATTTTAAACTGGCTTACTAAAATGAAAGTAGCAAATTTTGGGTTACAGTGATAGTAATGAAGGCTTTATGGTGCATGATAACTGATGTTAGATCATCTGTCTTAAATGGACCATCAGGTTTTGATATACATATGTAGTGCGCTACACATGGAGCATATATAATCTCACTGTCTCTACACATGTATGGAATTCTGTACTTCGAGAGTGAAAGAGGGGGAACGCTTTAATGGCAGGGTTTTTCTAAATGGTGGCTTTTTGCAGCTGTTCAGTGGTTTAAAATATTAGAAGTAGCTCTGGAGCAGATTGGTGGGCAGAAGCAAAAAACATGGTCAAAAGTGCATAATAAATGCAGTTTATCACATGGCTGAGCTGTTTATTCCATGGACATCTTAACCAATTTTATGGCACATATATCTATTTGAGAGAGTTTGTCTGTCAGTGAGTGAGTGAGTGAATCTGTCTGTCCATCCGTCCACTTCTTCCAGAATTCCACCTAAACAATAAGATCTAGGATTACCAAATTTGGGATACAGCTTCCTCTTATCATAACATAAAGCAAGGTAAGAGTTTGGCAGGGGAAAGGGGGTGGAAGTTTCACCCTCCCCCCAATGCATATGGAGCTATATAAAACCATACACAAGAGAATCGCCAGGCAGGTAAAAGGGGCTGGGTAGGGACCCCCCCCCCCCACACACACATCCAGGAGTGTCCCAGTCCTGAGCCTCTAACCTCCCAGGCACCATTTAGATAACGTGGGGATGCTTCAGCCTCCTCCCCCCCTACAGAAACATTGATGGCTGTTCCCCTTTAGCAGGGAGTAAGGGGAAAGTCCAGTTTGCTCCATTCCTCACTCTGGCTAGAGCAGATGAATCTGGATCTGCCCCAGCTGGGGGACATGCACCCCTCCTCCCATCCGTGCTCGCTGGAGCAGCAGTGGCCATGGAGAGGTGCTTCTCACTTGGCCCCAAGATGCTGTACTGAGAGTGGGCTGGGGTAGTCCTTTCTCCCCAGGGCAGCCTTCACACTGAACCCCTCAATCCTAGTTCCACCCTAGAACAATAATTTAAATGAAAAAAAAAACCCACACCAAAATTAATCGAGTTAAGGATCCAACCAATGCTGGGTAAATCTTCTAGTCATAAATGTATCCTCTGACAAATATATCATTTTCACACAAGACATGAGTTTCTGGATTACATTGCTACAGGAGAGCATCAAATCAAATACTTGAGTTTGATTATTTAAAAAAAAGATGGAATAATTTTATTACCAACAACATTATTCAGAGAAACATAGTGGAAATCAAATCTCATGCATCAGGGCATAAACTGAGGAGTCAGGAAAGAATCTCGCTATGGCAATAAAAAATGTACATTAGGTGAATTATATGGCTGGGTTGTTAATAAAGTTGATTTGTTGTTTTATCTAATTTGGTGTGTTCAAGCTGACTCCATTTGGAATAACAAGTTCTGTGCATGTTATTTCCTTATGGACTTACTGATCCAGGAGAGTGTTGGGCAGTGCGAGACATACTCTTCTGGGGAAAAGTCTGGGACTGGAAGTGTGTTTAAGGCTGGAAAGAGCCATGGTTAGTTATTGCACACATGCAGACAAAGTTTGGAGTCACTTACATGCTGGAGGCTGCTTGTGAACGATCCCAGTTGAAAGATACAACAGCAAGGCATTTTGAAGGGCACCCCAGTTATATGGTAAGGGTGATATTCCTTGCTCAGACTGATTTGTACCCTTATATGTCACAACAGGTTTGATATATGGGAAGCTATTTATAGGGGTTGGAGCCTGTCATTAAAAATGGTGACCGTGATGTGTCGGGATCAATGTGTGTGAGAAGATCTCTTAATTGTGCATTTCTTGCTTTTTGGGGTTGGTATTTGTGGATGTTTCCCTTAACTGTTTTAGATCTATCTCCTTTTTCCATGTAGAATTTATGTATCCCATGTGTGTGGAGTATTATGACTTGAGTTTGCAATCAACACTTTTAATGAAGTTTCCCCTTTCTGCTACTGAGGCATCTGTCATTCTGAGATAAGATGTAGCCTTCTACAGAGGAGATTTACATTGACAGCTCTCAGTATTGAAAACTTTGTGTTTATTCTTGTTCCCTATATTAATTAAAGTTTTAAGTACATGCCTAATTTTTGCATTTGGGAAAACCACAGCAAAGTGAAGAATGTCTTATTTTTAGTGCTTTTGATCAATGGTTAAAAATTCTTTTTCCATTTCTCTCTAGCAGATCCCATCTAATCCATGGGACTTAATCTATTTAATATTTTAGCAATCAAACTTTAATAATGTCATTAACTCCCATGATGATAGCTCACTGGACAATTGTAAAAATATTAAAGGATTGTGTTGGAAGGAGGATACTGAGAGATTATTTTTAATATTTTAGGAATGTAGTGCCACTATATATGGTAGACAGATGTTTTTAATCTCTTTTGCAAGAAGTGCCAGTCTCTTGCTTTGGGTAAAATTTTCAAAATCTCCTTATCTCTTTTGTGCTTTTGAAAACTTTACTCTTTGTCTCTAAAGCTGTATGATTTTAGTTACTGAATGAGACAGTAGTGATTTGTATGAATTACTACTGTGGAATTTGATCTGAAGTATTAAGCACAGATACAAGAGGCTTAATTCTTCATTGCCCTGCAGCTTGTATAGCTATTTACACCAGTGCTATCAGTCTTGCATGGCAGAGATTTATACTGACTTTTTGCATTTGTGACTGTACAAGGTGAAGATCAGTAGATAATCAGGCCCTTTAATGACAGATCTCAGGAAGCCCTCAAAACCTCTTTGGGCTAATAGACACAAATACTTCCTCTACCCTTCCCTCAATAACTGCTATTCAGACTCTCTGAATTGTAATGAAAATAAAGGGGGCAAACTGAGATAATATAAAAATAATGAGGAGAAACTTAATAAAGTGCAGAGAAAAGAACCTTTTTCAGTAATGTACAAGTGTTTATTCAGGGTCTTGGCACTGTAGTGGGTTTACCATTCAGAGATAGCCAATAACATTTTTTTACCAGTGTTAAGGCAAAGGCTCTGCTAAAGTTCTGATTTTGATGATAAAATGAAGACATTCTACTAAATAAAAGCAAAGAGATGTGAAAGATAAAAGGTCACTGCTGTCCAAAAAGCAAAATCGTGCATCTCTGTTATCTGTAGATGATATTACTTCTAAACAGTGAGCATTTTGTTTCCTGAATTTTAATAAAATAAAGCAGGGTCTGTATCCACCTGGAGAGAGACTGACAGGATGAGTACAAGAAACTGCAAGGTTCATCGCACAGAAATTTTCCTCTAAATCCACCCTCCCAGAGGAGTCAATTAGGGGTCTGTTTCCTTGTCCTATTGATCATCAAGAAGGGAAGCTCAATTCTGCAAAGCTTCTATTTAGTTACATTATTTTTTGATATTTCTTAATGCTCATCCTTAGCTTTGGTAGCGCGACACTAACTAAAGCAAACTATTTCTAAACTAGCTTTAATATTCTTAATTGTCCATTCATTGCAAATAGCCAAACTAACTCTAGAAAATAACAATAAAGACTGTTCAGACTAACTCAGCTACCCCCTGAAGCTTCTAGAAAATAAAATATCTACAAGGTAATTTAATTTCTTTTTATAGCTGGAAAAACTCAAACTGGTAAATGAATGGAAGCAACTTAGTTTGAGCAAGCTGTCAACCATCTGAAACTGTGTCTGTGGGGCTGTTCTACCACTTGCCACTCCCCTGTAACTGCAGAATGTGGATCCTATGGATGCTAGCAGAAAGGAATTTGCAAGTTTATGGCAGGCCATGAGGGATGATGACACTGAGGTAGATCCTCTCTTTCACTTTTGAAGCTCCAGCAAGATCTCCCTGAGTGGTTTTCCCTCAGGAAACAGAAGCAACCGAGTTAAGCTCAAAAGTTGTGTAGGGAGATTCACACTTTCATTTTGCTACAAGGCAATATCGTTATGGAAAGTCATTTTCTTGGATCAGTCATTTGTATTCTTTTTACTATTATGTCAGATGTTCAAGTTTGTAATAACTTTTTCCTTCACAGCCCATCATTCTCTGCAGCTTGATCTTTCAGTGAAAATCATCATTCTGCATTTGTGAGATCATATGTTGGTACAGCTATGATTCTGATGTGATTGTTTCAGCTTTATTAGAGCGGAAGTTATTAGGTTTTTTTTTTCTCATAGAGTAGGCCATAAGTTAACGGGGAAAATGTTTCATGGACATTTCTCATTCAATAAACTCCAATGGACCATGGGCCCTCACATTTATGCTCACAAAACATTTCTTGGAAGCTGTACCAATTGCTTCCCAGGAGGGATAACAGCATTTAAATACAGATATAAAGTGAATAATAATTTGATGCTTTTGAACATTAAGGAAGAGTTGGTTTCTGGGGACCATGAGCATGAGGTCCACACAGATAAGCAATTTGAGAGACATAGCATTTAAGTGCTGCCAGACTGTGAGTCAGTGGTATATGGAAAAGGGAAATCAATAAGGGCAATAAGTTTTTTAACCATGGTGTTTGAAACATGAACTGTACTTGTCTTTGAATTTGGAGCTACCAAGTAAGTGAAGAGCCATCACAATAGGGGTAGCACCTCGAAGTGAGGTCACGTAACAGCTTTTAATGGGAATGCTTCTAAGTTTGAACCTGATCTCTTTGTTCTAGCTTTCAAATAACCATGAAATTGTGTGAGCTCAGCAGACTGACCATGTCTTCCTTTAAAGCTGTGGGCTCCGGGGCGTGTGGTATGTTTGCTTTTCTTCCTTGGAAAAAAGTGTTAAATGACACAGCTTTAAGCCATGTAAGGTGTGAGCAGATACTTTCTGTTAGTTCCCCTATCAATTTGTGCAGTAAAGATAGCCTTAATGAATAATTGAAAGCTTTTTTGAGTTTTCCTGGTTTGCTACAGTCAACAAAAACTAAAGGAACAAATAGTGCTATGGCTCCTGAGAGACTAACAAAAATATATAGGATCATGAGCTTTCATGGATAAAACCCACTTAATCAGAGCAGTGCCTCTGCCACAATATTGGAAAAGATTTGGTGAGTGTTTTGATGTTTTATAGTTATTACTATTATTTTTATTTGTATTGTGGTAAGATTCCCCAGTCATAGCCCAGGAACCCATTGTGCTAGGTTGCAGCACTGTACAAACACAGAACAGAAAGATGGTTCCTGCCCCCAAAGATCTTCCAATATTGCATCCATAATACAGTACCATGTTGAGCGAGATTAGCTGCTGTTACTCATTATAGACGTAAGACTGCACTTTATAACATCCCTTTTTATAGATAACCTTCTCTAAGTTTCTCACACTCAACTCTGTGTGTGTGTGTGTGTGTGTGTGTGTGTGTGTATATATACACACACACACACACACACACACACACACACACACACAGGGTTCACCGAGCCATGGCGAGCCCCGCTCGCCAGCCGCGCTGTCCGGCGTTCTGCACATGCGCAGATCGCCGGAACCCGGCTCTTCTGGTTGTAATCTACTCACCACAGGTGAGTAGATTACAAAGATTGTTGAGCCTGTGTATATCTATATTTATATATCTGTATTCACACAGATATATGCACAGATACACATATATCTACATATTTAGATAATTTATTTAGATAAATGATGTATATTACAAGTAAATTTTAGTGGGGAAAAAACTATTGCTTTCTGACATTTCGTTTGTGACTCAAAAAGTATGGCAATTAGTGCACTTGAGTCTATTTCATTTGACTTTCCACAACATTGGGGGGCTGGAGCACATGACCTATGAGGAGATTTGGGCTTATTTAGTCTGCAGAAGAGAAGAGTGAGAGGATTTGATAGCAGCCTTCAACTACCTGAAGGGGATGGATCGAGGCTGTTCTCAATAGTGAGGGATGGCAGAACAAGGAGCAATGGTCTCAAGTTACAGTGTATGACATCTAGGTTGGATATTAGGAAAAAACTATTTCACTAGGAGGCTGAAGTACTGGAATGGGTTACCTAGGGTGGGGGTGGAATCTCCATCCCTAGAGGTTTTTAAGTCTCGGCTTGACAAAGCCCTGGCTGGGCTGATTTAATTGAGGTTGGTCCGGTTTTGGGCAGGGGGCTGGACTCAATGACCTCCTGAGGTCTCTTCCTGACCTAGGATTCTATGAACATGATAAATTGTTAGATTCATGACTGAATTGATTAATATCTGGGCAAAAGTTGATTGTCCAGGGTTGCACATCAGCAGAATGGTATTATTATTGTAAGTGGTTATGTCAACATTTGTGGGATGGGTTCTTTTAAAGGCAACTGAGGCTTGTAGTGAAGCTACTGTTGCCAGCAGGCATAATGTGTCTGTAGGCAGCAGCTGCTGTGTGAAAGGAGCTCAGAGGGCACTTTTAATTTCTCTACAACACCTAGCTCTGATGTAGCACTTTTAATTAGTACTGTAAGCACTTTATAAAGAAGGTCATTATCATTATTCCCATATGGGGAAATTGAGCACAGAGAGTAGAGGTCACTGGTCAATGTCATGCTGCAAAACAGTTGCAGAACTGGGCCCACACCCAAATCCTGTAAATCTCAGGCCAGTGCTCTATCCATGGGGATGCACTGTCTCTCAATGTGTTTATAGAGGTAAGTAGTGATATCTTCATTTCTTCATATGGGGAAACTGAGCACAAAGAAGTGAAATGAAATGGTCACACAGCAATTCAATGGCAGAATTAGGAGCAGAACCTGGTTCAGTTGTAGGGCAGACCCTATCCCCTGGATCATGCTGCATTGCTCCCCCAGCAAGCTTTCCCGCCTGCTAATGTTTGGAGTGGCACTAGGAAGAAGTGGCCCTGTAATTGGAGGAGCCAGTTATTTTTATTTTGTTCTTAAAAAATAAAGCTAATTTTATATTTCCCATGTCTCCCTCTTTCCACAGAAAGGGTTAAAAGCAGCTCAGATTCTCTTATATTTAATTGATAAAGACAATAGATATTCAAGAGATTAATGGGCCATTAGCAACCAACACTTCAGCTCCTATGTGTAAAAGTGAAAGTAATTTGTCTTAAATTCAATGGTGTTTTGTTTAATGTTGGAGAACAGTCCTAGACAGGAAGAATGATGCATTTACCCTACTCAGACCACCAACTCCAGGGGCCTGGATTAAGAACCAGCAAAATACACTATGCTCCCTCCCTACTCAACAAAAGCCTTGCATACGTCTCTGAGTTAAAATATCCCAAGACTTTTGTACTCTGATATCTTTCACCTACAAAATTCCCCATCTATGTTCAAAGTTATATGCAAATTTTAAAGTAACACCTTTCCAGCACTAGAAAGATCCATGGAGCATGGTCCACAGCTGTTCTTGTATAGCTTCTTCTCCCTGCAGGCCCAAGAGATCCAGCACTTCCTGTGTACTCCAAGCAAGGGGCATCTGGAGCCTGAAGCTGGTGTCACTATAATCGGGCACTTATATCAGCTGAGATGAATCTGAGCATAGATACATGCTGAGCAAGGTTAGTGCAAGGTGACTTATGCTGAACTAGCTTTGTAGTGTAGACCAGACCTAAAAATGTTCACATGGAGCTTAATGTAGTTTATCGTTGCACTTTAAATTCATACCTTTAGTTAATTTGGATAAACGCTTCTGAATTAACCATGTAGAAAAGCTCTGGGAAACACAAACCACAATCAAACCCAGAAAACATGATTATGCAACCAATGTGATTGAAAAAGAGAGAGACTGCATACTCCAGTGTCAGCAAGGAGAAGGAATGCGAGTAAAGGTGGTTTGTTTGTTTGTTTGTTTTTTAAACCAAGAATGATAAAAGGCTTTACTTCAAAAAATGATGTTCCAACCCCTGAGATAAGAGAGATGTCCACATTGGAACAACCTTTCACTCAATCAGGAGTGGAAAGTAATGGGAATGAACGCAAAGGATTTAACCAAAACACATCTTGAAGGTCTCTCCACCCTTTGGGCAGATAGAGAATGTTTCTGTGTCTGTCTTACATAAGAGCAACACTGGTGTAGTGTGTAATACCACAAGAGTATTACTGAATTGCTTTCAACTAAGCTGGGAATAGATGTCATGTATATTTTTGAGGGAGCTACACACAAGTTTCTTAAAAATAAGTTGTAATGCATTTGGAGTAGAGTTGGAAGAGGCAGGTTTTCTGTCATTTGGGGACTGTGTGGGTGTATGCGATGAGCAATCTGGCAGGCAGGGATGCTCCCTGCTGGAGCTCTAAAAGTAATACAAATTCTGAGTACGTTGTGCGAAGTATTTTTAGAAAACTGCGGCAAAAATGTAAAAGTTAGGCACCAATCCCTCAGTGGCTCTAGGCTGCAGGGGCTGTTTCTCTGCTTTTACACTTCTGCTTCACAAGTCATACATGCTCCCCGACACACGTACTGAAATCCTTGAGGTTTGTGTTATCTGATTTGGAGTGGGAAAATCAGATGTCAAGCAAAAGGTTTCTGGAGAAATGCTAACATGGTTTTAGTTTTTTAAATGCGATCCTTCAACAAACTTGCGCCATCTGTATTTTGGGAGCAGATTCAAAAGCTTGATTGTCCTCTAATTTACATTTGTAGAAATGTAGAGTAACTCCACTGAAGTGAACTCAGAATTAGGTATAAATGGCAAATTAAAATGTGGCCCTTAAGACTGACTTAGTTTGCAGAGGAAGCAACTTTTTGGCTCATGTATCATTGACAGATCATGAGGATGTTGCTAATATCCTTTTGTCTACCTCTGATGTATTAAGAATGTTAAGTATGTTATATGATATTTAACCACAGGAAGCCTCAGCTATAGATATTTCTATACTAGAAAAAGGAGAGGATTGTATGTATAGGGTGTTTTTTTTTTAATCCAAGGTCTGTCAGGTATAAATCTCTGCTGAGTCTAAGTCAATATCTTGATGCCTTTTAGGACTTTTCTGAAACAGCTTGATAACAAAACCTCTCACCTAGAGGAAATCTGATAAAAACAAATGAACTAGCCAGAGTTTCATTTATTGCTATTGGAGTCTTTAGGAAGACATGATGGCTGCAACTTGTCAGCCTTCAGACTAGACTCTTTTAGATCTAACTGGCTGGGCTTGATTGTTTATTTGGGGTAACTGTTAACCCACATAACCAGAGCCACTCTTAGTTAGCATAACTCATCCCCTAACTTACTACTTTCTCATTCTTATCAGCACAGTCAGATTGCAGTAGACATCCTCATTATACAGCCAATGGCAACATATGTGAAGCTTAATCAAGTAGTTTCCAGGTGTGTCATTCCTTATCATTTGGAACTTCCAAATAGCACAACCTTGAAATCTGTCTGGACAAATTGTCTTTTTTCCTCCCAAGGCAATTGCTCCCTTTTTCTGCTTTTATTTTCACCTCAGACTCATCTTTAAAGGTCAGAGTAACAGGTTATTTGTTTTAGGAAGTGAGATGAGTTGTCTTCCAAAGTCCTGCACTGTTGCTTTTGAGTCTCTTTTCTAGCGGGGGGGGGGGGGAGAGTCTCATGTTGAGGATATTAAAGAATGTAGAAGGGAGTTAGTTTAAAACATTAATCATCATTAAATTCTGATTCACTGGCCAACACTAAAACTGCATAAGTAAACTGAAGAGATAGACTTTCACTTCTGACTGCTGTCACAGAAATCCCATCAGGAGATCCATCAAGCAAGAGTTGTTTGCTGTTGTTTGTGAAAGGAATTTATTGAAAGTATTAAAAAAAATGGGATTTAACTACTTGGCTATTTAAGGAGTATACATTTTAAAATGTTTTAAAATGTGCATTTCAATACAGTTGATGCAAGTTTGTACATCTAGGAATAAAGAATGCAAGCAATATTTATATGGTCCTGGGAAACAGTGATTCTGAAAGACTCGGAAGTCATGGTGGATAATCAGCTGACCAGTTGATTTTGTGGCCAAAAGGTCTAGGCAATTCTTGGATGCATAAACTGTTGATTATTTGAACAGGGATGTTGAATTATTATTTGCTGCTGGTACAACTGCTACTTGAATTCGGTGTCCACACTTAGCTGGAGAGAGTTCAGAGCAGAACCATGACAAAATGATTAAAGTATTGGAAAGTCTGCCTCAGGGAGCGCTATTACTTTGACAAAGAGGAGATTAATGGGTGATTCAATCACAATTTACAAATACCTACATGGGGAACAGAAATTTGATAATGGAATGTACTTCAGCCTAGAAAATAAAGATGTAACAGGTTCCAATACCTGGAAACTGAAACTTGACATGAAACTTGCACAGATTTTTAACTGCGAGGTGATTAACTACTAGAACAATTTAACAAACGCTGTGGTGGATTGTCCATCATGAGAAATTTTTAGATCAAGACTGGATCTATTTAAAAAGATATGCTCTATTTTAACTAAAGCTATTACCATCCTCGGAGCAAGTATTAATTCAGGGAAGTCTGTGGTTTATAATATGGAGGTGATAACAATAAACCGTCAAAATTATCCACTTTAGCCTTAAAAATTATGACTCTGTGAATGAACAATAGTTGTCTCTCGGAAACAAACTGTATCAGCTTGTCTAATCAGCTTTTAATATGTCTGTCTGGGGCAGAGGAAAGTTTTTTTTTTAGTGTCACTCACCTTTTTTGGGGCAATTAATGCTGGTAAGAACATGGGCCAGAATTCTGGGTCTGGGTAAACTGAACATGGTGCAGATTCTAGGATGGGGAGGGAAAGGTGTCTTCGAGCTGTTTTCCTCCATTTTGAATCTGTGGACCAATGAGAAGGCTGAACTGAATTCTAAGAATAATTTAGATCAGCCTAAGTGCTGCTCTAGTAGGGTATGGCTAGAGTACACCGGTTTTATGGGAAAAGCTACTCAAAATGTGCACCATAGCTTTTTCTGATTCTTTTGTCGGAGGAGTTTTTTCTGACATTTGTCCCATCTAGACTAGGCCAAATATCAGAAAAAAAACCCCTCTTTTGGAAGTCCCCTTATTCTGCAAAAAAGCGTTCCCTGAACACGGAACAGTTCCTCCGGGATAAACTGTGTAGTCTAGCCTTACTCATGTATACATTAGCTACAATGTTCCCTCAGGGATTCCCCTGTGGGCTGGGGATAAAGCAAAGTTCAGAGTATACCGGCTCCATCACTGCCTGCCTCAGGCTACTTTTGATTGGGTCACATAGAGATGGTTAAGTCAGTTTTATGCCATCTGGGGATCCTCTTTGAATGAGCTATGTTAGGTGAGCTCTCTTACTACACATTGGGGATAGAACCAGGATCTAGTCTCACATCTCTTCCTTTATCCACATAAATAAAGCAAAACCCAGTTCTTTCATCAAACTGCTTGAACAGTTCTGTCAAGTCTGAAGGTAGAAAGAAGCACAGCAGTGATGTTCCTACGGGAAGGAACAATCTGCCAACTTCAAAACATGTTTAGAATAGGTACAGAAGTGGCTGAATGAAGCTAAAAGAAAAATCCATTGCTGCTCTGTGAAAGATACTGAGCTGTGATGGCTACTTTCAACCAAGTTTAGAGTGACTTTTTAAGACAAAATAAAAGAAAATAATCTATTTTGTAGTGCTGCAGTGAGCCTGACACAGCTCTTGAAATATGATAAATGTAACCTCTGTCCTCTAGTGGTCTCATGGAAAGGTTGACATCACTCATTGCTAGTTTGTAGTAAGGCAGGGGACAAAAAGGAATATTTGCATATTAAATTCAGCACTTCCATGTGAGGGTGAAATCAGTAAAGGAGGTCCACGTCCTATTTGGTGCCCTTCAAATCTGCGGTAGTTAGGACAGTAGGTGACTTTGTTAACCCAGTACCGAAACAGCAATTCTGAATGATCTCTTTATTCTTGGAAATTTCTTTATGGATTTCAATTTAATTAACCTTTGGATAAATCTTTGAGGATTAGATGCCAAATCCAAGCCTTCCTTCTTGAAGTGTGGATACTAGAATTGGACACAGTATTCCAGTAGATGTCACACTAGTACAATATTCAGAGTTTGGAGGGCATGTTGGATGAGGAAAATGCAGGATTTTCCCAAAGTAGGACACTTAGGTAATCCCTTAGTATTATTTGGGGCACGTCTCAGTGCTGGGTGGGAGCAATGAGTGGAGAGCTTCCTGAGGACAGAAAGTGCATTCAGCCAGCCAGGATTCCTCGAGATTTATGCTGGGATTTCCTCTGCCTGAGGAAATCCAACCAATACCCAACTTTGTAATGCAAAAAATACGCCACTTAAAAGCAGAATTGAACTGTTTGTGCTGTCCAGATAATGAGAAGTAATGGGGGTCCCAATCCTGGAACCATATCTGCTGGGCAGAACCCCATTGCAGGATCGTGGTCTTAGGCTAGACACACAGTGCAACTGGAATATTGCAATCTTGACTTTTCAGGTGCCCTGACACATAAGGCAGTGGTTCCCAATGGCTTCTTCTGAGGACTGGTGCTGGGACACAAACTACTGGCTGCCAGGCCATGGCACACTGATACGTGGGGAAGCTGCCTAAGTCCCGGGGCGAGAACTCTTCCAGGGACTGCAGAAGATTGCTTGCAGGTTGCTTGCAAGGACCCAGCAGCAGCAGACAGGGACTCTGGAAGCCAGAGCTGGGCTTGCGATGACTCTGGGGTCAGGCTCTGGGCTGGGTCTCGGAGTCCTAATGGGGGTTGCTGCTAGGCCCGTGGAGTCCAGGCTGCAGCCAGGAGGGGGAGTCTCCAGCAGGGCCAGTCCCACTGTTCCCCAGGAGCCTCTCCCAGTGCAGCACCCCCAGCCTGGCCAGCCCCTGCCCTACCAAGCCCAGCCCCTGTCTCATGGTGGGCAGCACTTGGGGGCAGGTAAGAGACCCCCACCCCCTGCCAAGAGTGGTGCCCCCAGTGCCCTGGGGCTGCAGGGGGAGGTTTTGGCCCTTGGCTGCTCCCAGCAGAGCCCAGGGAAGCTGCCACCAGCTCCCAGCATCTGCAGGGCAGGGGAGCCAGCCCTGGTGGAGGTTGGGAGGGGGCTGAAGACAAGCAGGGGCAATTAAGGGGGTGAAGGGCAACAGATGTGGGAGGATGGGGATGCAGGAGAAACTGAAGGGAGGTTGGGGGAATTCAGGGGAGACTTATGGGGAGCATGGGAGCAGAGGTACAATGGAGGTAAACTCTGAGGGGTGGGGTCACAGGGAGGGAAATGGGAGATGTGGGGAGGGGAGGCTGAGGAAGCAAGAGCAGCCTGGCTAGGGAATGGAGAAACACAGGGCAGACGTTGTACAGAAGGAGAGCAGGGGGATACGATGGCAGCTTTCCCACCCCATGTGGTCACCTGTTGAGGCTGAGGAAAAGCTGCCTGACTGATTGAAAAGTTATAAAAAGGCAGAAGCGGCTCTATTTTTTTCCTTTGGCCATTTTCTACCATGTTAAAATGTCAGCTGCTATGGGAGCTGGATGAACCATGGTCAGGGGGATCTCCTACCAAAACACATCCTCCAAAGAATCCACAGGGAAGGGTGAGCTACAGTGAAAGGGAATGCACCTCAAATTTATTTTATTTTTTGCATGGATCTGTATTATTTCCATATGAGTAACACATTCTTTGACTTTTACTTAGATTGTTCAATGTGTCTCTCTTTGTTTTATTTAAAACTCCTATTTGTCCCTTGAAAGAGTTAATCTGAATCCATAAGGCTCATACTTTCAGCTAGGTTCAGGGAAAGGGGTTTTTTAAGCTACTATGATACATTGGGGTATAGCACTGATCCTGGGGTCCTAAGGCTAGTTGGGGTTCTCCATTTTCATGAAGGGGGAGTTGATTGAATATTGATGCCTAGGAAATATGCCAAAGAGTCCCAGCAAGGAAACAGTGCTTCACTCTCCTGAGACCAAGGAAAGCTTAAAACACTTGTGGATCCAGAGACTTGCATTTCTCCTCTGTATGGTGACCAGCAGGGGAAGCCCAATCCAATTTGTGATACTGATAAGTTATTTTCATTTTGTTTACCATACCTATCCCACAGCACTTTATGCATAGTCGTTTTCACTGTTCTCCTCCTACAGGGCCAGTGGGTAGGCACTGCAAGGAGCAGTCTGAGATTCCTTCAGCGGAGGGGTGACTTAATCACTCCTGAGAATTAGGATAAGCACAGATTTTGGATACGCACAGAGTCATGGCTGATGATGGATCCTTTGCCTTCTGGTTATTGTGCTGCTCCATGACAAGCTGAGGCAGACCGTAGAGCTGTGGCCAGGCTCCATGCACCCAGAATCCTTATTATCCTTGAATAAGGATTTGGACTAATAACCGAATCATGGTGTGAACTAATAACCGAATTGTGTCTTTGTCCAAGCCCTCGAGATGTACACGTTAAGCTTAGTGTTTCCTACCTCTGTTCTGTTACCTTGTAAGGTACTGCTGGACTATGTTTACTTCTGGTGGTGAAGAAGATTTTGCCCTATTATCATGTTTGTGTGTCTGCCCGAAAAATTAATGTTCATTCATGAATTACCTTTTCTGTTCACTTCACCTCTCCATATCAGTCTTCTTAAAGTAGTCATGAATTCACCTGAGCTCCTCAGTAAGAAAGAATTCTAGGTAAACTGATTAAGATTAAAGTGAAGGACTGAAATAATATAATGAAGAGCTTCAATCCTCTGACAGAATTCCTTTAAGTATGAAAAGAACCAAAGGGACAGGGATTCCAATATTTCTGCAATGCATCAGATTGAGAGAGACCAGCTGTAGTTTGAAAAATCTATTTGTTTGAGAGCATCGGAACAAGCAGGTTTACATCACTGGAATTACTATGATAACATCAGTACACTCACCCCCCGCCTTTTTTTTTTTTTTTACAAGTTTAGCAACAAAGCATATAAAGCAAACTGTTGGTTTTTATTTTACAAGCATAGGATCCAGACTTAGAATCCTTTAAAATGTGGGGGCAGGGGAGGAACAAAACCTCAGCTTTAGCTTAATGCATTTTAGAGGGGGAGCCTAGCTGCAAAATTCAGATCTGGATCCAGGTTTGCATTCCAAATACCTCCAATGTTCGGGGATATTTGGATTTTGGTGTGTAGTCTGCTCCAATTGTGTGGAAAGGACAGTTCATGACAACCAACATATGGTTATTTGCTGCAATAAAAATAAGTGGCTGTTCATGTACTAACAAAGGTATGTATAAGATGTCAGGATAGTTCACAATAACTTCTAAAGCAGAAAAACAATTTTCTTCTTTGTCATGACATTTGATGGACTATGTGTTCTGATTAAAAGACCTTAATAGAGAGACCATCTTGATGACTTTACAATAGGATTCAGTTGCCGGTTAGGTCATGTGAGGCCCCAATTTCACAAAGCTTTCCATTATGTTTGTGCACAGTTTACATTTTGGTGCAGCTAACTCAATATTTAACCCAATTTGGCTGGCCAGGCTGTATGGAATCAAACCATTTTAGAATACACTTTCCATCTGCACTAGAGACTTGGGATTAAAAACACCATTGTAATTCCCTGGTATGCCTGTAATATACCACACATCAACTCACAAAACTATGACACAGAATACAAAGGAGGGCCCTGGTTATTACCCAAAATGTTTGCCACAAGAGAAAACAAACTGTTGTGCCAGAGCAGTAATGATTGAGTGTACTGTTTGGAAGCCCTGTGCTAGCTGACACATTCTTGATAAAACACAGGTGATGGAAATACTTTGAGACGTCTTTCTCAGAGATGTGCCTGCATCAAAATGCTTCAAAAATATGACATTTGAAATTCATTCCTATATTTTGCAGGCTTGAACCACTCTGTATACTTTGCAGTTTAATCTATGGACCTCTATCTACTGTACAATTTCAATACAATGATTCTTTAGAAATCCTCAGGAGGTCATTAAATGCGTGGTCAAATTCCCACTGAAGTCAATGGGAATCTTTCCATTGACTTCAATGAGCACAGGATCAGGACTTCAAAGAGTTAAATGATGTGAAACAGAATGCACAGGCAGGGTTAACTCTTCTTTGCTCCAGTGTCCTTTTAAACCATATTGCAGATTGCTCATTGTTGAAACATCTGAGGGGGGAACATAATAGATCAAGGGTTTTTCTCAGTGACTGGGATTTTATTTAGAAATGTATATTTAACAGTCTACATATTTTTTTATCTGATTTGGTGGCCTTATTTTCCCACTGTATCATTTGCTCAATTGTAAAAGAAGAGAACACACAAAAAGGCAGAACAAAGCATTTTTATAACCAAAGGATACTCAGCTTTCAAATTAGCATGGTTTCCTTTGGTCATTGATTTGGAGAGAGAATAACGTTTTTTTCCTCCAAGTGCAAGTTTGATTTTTTTTTATGCATACTGTTTCGTTTTTAAAGAATGATAATACAATGATGTGAGTGATCAGAAAAATCTTAATAATGCTTCTGTATTTAGGGTTACTGCCACTGTATTATTTCAACACTGCTACAGCTGCATTTGATCATCAAAATAAATGTTTTAATACCAAGACGACAGATAAAAACCCAAATGTTTTTTGATTCAAGTGGTGCTCAAAATATAAGTTGTCAGCAAAACCTGTAGGAAAGAGCAACCTTTTATTTTTTTGAGTTCTGTGATAACGAGCAAATACAGCTCAACAGAAAGAAAGATAGACAGAGGATGTGTAATAAAATAAGAACTGAAATAAATAATTTTCTTCATTTATTGTAAAAATTGATTAAATGCAAATCTAGCAAGGTATTGGAGTATTTTATTTTTTACTATATTGTGCATTGTGGGTGAGAAAAAGAGATACATATAAATAATATAAAACAGTCAATGTTTTACAAAGATGAAGTAAATCTAGAAACTGCAAACATACTGACATTCATTTGCAAATTTAACTTGAAGGCAAGATTTGTGGAATTGGGATTGGATTACCTTTCTTAGACAGATAACAGAGGCGATGTTACCTTGTATCCAACTTTCTTTGCCTACTTTACTAAGGGATTAAGAGCTAGCTTTGTGTGTTGAATTATTTACTATGGCAAAAACCAGGATGATTCAGGGCGATTTACTATTCAGACATGAGCTTGGTTTCATATTTGCTTCTGTGTGGGCTGCTCTTGTGCTAATCCGTGTCTCCAATAGAATTTGTAAAATGGTTTAGTCATTAACTTTGCCATCATGCATAAACTAGAATAATAGATGGGAAAACAATTGTAAAGGTGAAAGGGTAACCTACATAGTGACTGTAATTATGTTATAATCACCCTGATCTTACTGGACCAAATGTTGGTGTAAATTGGTTTATTGTCTTCAATGGAACTGTACCACTTCACTGCTGTAGGGAGCTTCATCCATTAAATGAAATCTGTGTATTGATTTGATTCTAGATATGGTAGTAAGTACACATTTGAAACAATGTAACTTCAGAGTAATTAAAATGTAAGATATTAATTAGGGTTCTAAACTAAGTTATTCAGTTAGGGTATTATCCACACTTGTACCCTCTTTCGAGAGAGGGATGCAAATGAAGAGATTCGAAATGGCAAATGAAGCCAGAATTTAAATATCCTGTGCTTCATTTGCATATTCGCATTATGGCACTATTTCGAAATAAGACGCTTTTAAGATGCAGTTATTTCGAGAGAAAACCCTGCTCTCGAAATAACCCTTATTCCCCATACAATGAGGTTTACCAGTTATTTCAAGAGAAGGGTTTTCTCTCGAAATAACTGCATCTTAACAGCGTCTGTTATTTCAAAATAGCGCCATAACGCGAATGGTGCCATAACGCAAATATGCAAATGAAGCATGGGATATTTAAATCCTGGCTTCATTTGCAATTTCAAATGTCTTCATTTTCATCCCTCTCTTGAAAGAGGGTGCAAGTGTAGACATACCCTCATATAGTTAATCTGCTAATATGAGTTAATGGCAAATACAAATATCACAAAGCACAAGAGCTGTATGTTTACATGATGGTATAGTTTATCATAAACTACAGTGTGATTGCAGTCAGAGCCATCATAGTAAGTCTAAAAGACAAAATAAGGAAGAAAGTTGTATAAAGAAATACCACTGTTAGTATTACCTGCATAGACTCCAGCAAAAGCTATTCTTTCATCTCACACTGGGCATGGAACAGGATTTGTTTCTGTGCAAATAATTGCTTTTGTTTGTTAAAGTGTGAAATGAAAATGTTATTGATAGGAAAGGCAACATCTTCTTGAAGGAGTGTCACGTATCTAGGGAGGAAAAATGTACATTAACTAAAGATAGTATTTTGCAACTCCATTCATTTTACTGAACGCCTTCATGTTGCTAGTTCTGGGTGATTTATTGAGTCTTGTGGCATCTGATGCTTTATATAAAGACCTAGCTCCTGGAATCAGGTGATTATATGAAAATCTCACATTTTTTGTAAGTTTCTCATGGTTGAAGAGATTGAAAATGTGACAAATAGGTCAGAATGCAAACCACAGGAGCGGAACATTTATTACTTTTTGAAAATCACATGATTTTTAGTCCATTTTCTTGTTTTTTTGGAGGGGTGGGTGGATGGGTGATATGACTCATGATTTTTGAATCTTTGGTACGAGGCTGCTTGCATGAGTAAATGTCACAATGTGAATAAAGGGCCACATTCATACAAATATTGTAAGATGTGCATTTTTTCTTTATTTTAGGAGTTGGGTCTGGATTCAGAAACTATATCAAAGAGGTTCTCTGAGTGTTCCCTAGAGCATGAGCTGTCTAGAGAAAGGAAAAAACCTTTAAGGAAAAAACCCTGAAGCAACTGATATTTTCATAACTTCTCCTGTTTCCTTGAGCAATGTCTGAGACATTGTGCTGAGTCTGCAGAGGAGGGCAGCTTCTCTGCCTCCTTTGGTACCATTATCCAACTTGGATCTCTCTCTCTCAGATGTCCCAAGCTGTACTGTAAGTGGTCATATTTATATAAATATCTCTATTGTCCGATAAGGATAAGTTTCCTTGATTTACTGGAAAAAACCCTCATCACTGTCCACAATGGCCCTAGTTCTCCAGACACTTTTTGCCAAGAGATCACTCAAAGGACTCCTCATGCCAGCAGAAAGGCCACTTGAAGCTTCCTTCTGTGTAAGAGAATCTGCTAATAGCTTGGAATTAAAACACCCCAGGGAAATTCTGGGAGGGGCGGTGACTCTCCCCTGCACACCATCAATAGGGATAGATGTAATCTGGCCTGTTATGAAAATTTCTCTCTTATTGACATTCAAGTGCAGTTATTACCATAAATTCTTCTATGAAGGACACTTTCTTCAGATCTCCCTGTTTGCAGTCCAAGTGCCATCTGTTTACTTTCCTGACTTAAAAAAATTTACTTCTGCAGTTCGGAAGAGTCACTACACCTACATGAGAGTGAGCTGGATTGCATCCAAACTCTTGCATAGTCAGAGGAATTCTGACCTAATCCTCATTGTGCAGAGCTATTATTATTGGTTCTTGTGTACCAGCCAGACATGGCAGTGCTTGACTTTCATGTGCCCGAGTGTGACTTTGCAGGGACGACAGATTCAAAACTCAATTTTATTCATAACTGAACATAGCTGAGATGGAAGCTGCTGAGAGAAATTATTTATGCAAGCCCACAATATAGTTATATTCTGAAAAATGCATTTGTACTTGGTGCATGGTAGGATTTACACAAGCCTTTGAGTTGTACAGGTTGGACCTCTGCAGTCTGGCACCTTTGGGAACTGACCGGTCTCAAACAAGGGATTTTTGCCAGACCAGAGGAGGTCATTTTGGGACCCCCTGCCACTGGCCTCCTGGTTGGCTCCCTGACTGCCCTACCAGCTCCACTCCCCTCCTAGTCCTGCCACACCTCACTGCTGTGCAGGGCTCCCAACCCTGCTTCAGCAGACCGCTGTCCTGCCAAAGCACACTGGCGCTCTTGTCACCCTGCTGCTGGCCTAGCCAGACTCCCACAGCAAAGCTCCCAGCCATCGGTCCCCCTGCAGCCAGCCTGGCTGGGCTACTGGCCCCCACAGGGCTCCTGCCTGTGGCCCTCCACCGAGACTTTCTGGTCCAGCAATATCTGTGGTTCTGTCAGATCACAGATGTTTCCAAATCAGAGAGTCCTGGTTTAGAAAGGTTCAACCTGTATTCAGTTTGGAGATATACATTTGACATTTTGCATTGATTTCAGTGAGGTGTACTAGTATAGAGGAGAATGGTACCCAGTTTGTGTTATTCATTGTGGTTTAATATGTATTGGTTTTAACTTAATTTAACAGCAAATCACACAAGTTTTCTCCCCATTCTGTTATTTTATACATTATGGTGATATGGTGGCATCACAGTTCAGAACCACAGGGTGTTGCTCCATACTTGCATCACAAATTTGCAATATCATGCTTTGATAATAGGTCATGACATGAAGACCCAAATATGGCAACATTATTTGGCGTGAGAATCCCAAAGAACTCATACAAGACCTCTGTACTCTTAATGGGAGCGTTAAATTTAAATCACGCTATTGTAATACATGAAGGAGAAGCAGTCCTAGCAAAGACTTAGGGCTTGTCTTCACTACACCGGGGATTGATGCTTCAAGGATCAATTCATTGTCTGACAATTTATCATGTCTGCCTATATACAATAAACTTATTGCTGAGCCTCCCATCAATGCCGGTACTCCATTAGGATGAGAAGAGTAGCTGGTGTTGGCAGGAGAGAAGCCTCCTTCTGACCTTACTGCATACAGGACACCGCAGTAAGAACATCGCCTTCAGCTACTCTATTTGTAGCTGAAGTCACATAGACGAGATCAATGGTGGGGGGTTAGTGTAGAGAAGGCCCCATTGATTGAAGGAGGACAAGGATCTTGGTTTCTCCCAACCATGAAAGTTTAATATGAGCTGATTAGACAGACCAGAAAATAAAAACCATAGGGACAGGCTGAAATTTGTGGGAATACATTGACAAGGATGATGGATAATTAAGAATTTAATACTGACACTCCCTCCAGAGTAAGAGAACCTGTTTCAAGTTGTAAATGTCTGAATATGGAAGCTAATGAGCTACTCACATCCAGAAATGTACTGAAATGCAAAATCCCTGAACAATTTATAAGTGCTAAGAAATAGCTCTGCAATCAGCTCAGCTCCTCAGAGGATTTTGTAAAAGGTGATGGAAATCTTCACATAGAAGGAAAAGATTATGCAAGTGTTCAGACTCAACTGAACTAATCTCTTAGATATGAAAAAATACAGACGGGATAAAAAATTGAAAGGGCAGTTTTCCAAATGAGAAGAAAACTTTAGGCCCTGATCCTTAGCAGCAGTTTGATACCATATTTGTACTCTCTTAGTTCGGACTGGCAATACACTGCATGATTTCCCTTGGACTATTTAAAGCAGCCAATTTGTCCCATCTCCAGAGGAGTATTTGTAAATGTGCAAAAGTAAAGGATACATCAGGATGTAGGGAAAAAAAAGTCAATCTAACAAGACCAAAGAGTGGTTTATTTTTCTTGTTAAAACAGGAAAACTATGGGGAACAAGCCTAATGACATCTAGGTTTCATAGATAAACAATCTTATATAAACAATCTGGTTGATGACGCTTGTGCATCTATGGGAAGCATCTTGGAATGTAGGCAATGCAGTGTCAGAACAGTGATTCAGAGACGTCAAGATGTGATGCTGGTATAGGTCATCTTAATAGTCTAGGCATGACTTAGAGAAAGCTGAATATCTCACATGCAAAGCAGACACCAATTGCAATTTACATAGGTGTAAATAATTTAAAAACGTTCCCAGTAAATCTACTCACATAATTCATCTTTATTGCAGAGTCTGAATCTTAGAGCAGATGCACACTACAGAAATACCGTGGTATAACTGCATTGATCAGGGGTGTATGAAAAATCCACCCTTTTGGTGATATAGTGCTACCAATCAAAGCAACAGTGTAGACAGCATGATGTCAGTGAGAGAACTTCTCCTGCCAATGTAGCTACAGTCTCTCACATAGGTGGACTATGCTGATGGAAGAGCTCTCTCCATCAGCGAACACTATCTTCATCATGCTGGCTGACGGGGCAATTGCCCATGGGGCTGGTCAACTTAAAAGGTCCCAGGGGTCCTGGATGCCACTATGGTAGCTCCGCCTGCTTTGGGAAAATCAGCTGTTTTGTTTACACTTTTGATATGCCCCATGCAGGTTTGAGGGTGGGATTACTGGGCCTCAGAATCTGCACAGGGCATATCAAGACACCCTACTGCAGATTTTCCCCATCAGGCAGGTTGGCTTGGGGAGGGGAGGAGCAGTGAGGCTGCCATGGGGCCCCTCAGAGTAGGTGGGATAGGGGCTGGACCAAGCACGTGGAAAGAGCAGCTCTTCTGGAGGGTATGATTGGGTTTCTCCAGGAGAGGAGACAACTGTAAATATTCCATGTAAATAAATTATGCAAAGTACATCAAACATGGAATGATTGAACTGGAAGGGACCTTGAGAGGAATAAGAAAAACCCAGGAAACTACAGACTGGTCAGTTTAATGTCTGTAGCAGGGAAGATAATGGAGCAGGTAATTAAGGAAATCATATGCAAACACTTGGAAGGTAATAAAGTGATAGGGAATAGCCAGCATGGGTTTGTGAAGAACAAGTCATGCCAAACTAATCTGATAGCTTTCTTTGATAGAATAACGAGCCTTGTGGATAAGGGAGAAGCGGTGGATGTCATATACCTAGACTTTAGTAAGGCATTTGATACGGTCTCGCATGATATTCTTATTGATAAACTAGGCAAATATAACTTAGATAGGGCCACGATAAGGTGGGTGCATAATTGGCTGGATAACCGTAGTCAGAGAGTTGTTGTTAACGGTGCTAAATCCTGCTGGAAAGTGATAACAAGTGGAGTTCCGCAAGGGTCTGTTTTGGGACCCGTACTGTTCAATATCTTCATCAATGATGTAGATATTGGGATAGAGAGTACGCTTATTAAGTTTGCAGATGATACCAAACTGGATGGGGTTGCAACTTCAAGGATAGGGACATAATTCAAAATGACCTTAGCAAGTTAGAGAAATGGTCAGAGGTAAACAGGATGAAGTTTAATAAAGAGAAATGCAAAGTGCTCCACTTAGGAAGGAACAATCAGTTCCATACATACAAGATGGGAAGCGACTGTCTAGGAAGGAGCATGGCTGAAAGGGATCTAGGGGTCATAGTGGACCACAAGTTGAATATGAGTCAACAGTGTGATGCTGTTGCAAAAAAAGCAAATATGATTCTAGGTTGTATCAACAGGTGTGTCGTAAGCAAAACTCGTGAAGTCATTCTGCCGCTCTACTCTGCACTAGTTAGGCCTCAGCTGGAGTACTGTGTCCAGTTCTGGGCGCCACATTAAAAGAAAGATGTGGAGAAATTGGAAAGGGTACAGAGAAGAGCGACAAGAATGATTAAAGGTCTGGAGAACATGACCTATGAAGCCAGGCTTCATGAACTGGGCTTGTTTAGTTTGGAAAAAAGAAGATTAAGGGGGGACATGATAGCGGTTTTCAAATATCTAAAAGGGTGTCACAAGGAGGAAGGAGAAAATTTGTTCCTCTTGGTTTCTGAGGACAGGACAAGGAGTAATGGGCTTAAAGTGCAGCAAGGGAGGTTTAGATTGGACATTAGGAAAAAATTCCTAACTGTCAGGGTGGTCAAATATTGGAATAAATTGCCAAGGCAGGTGGTGGAATCTCCCTCTCTGGAGATATTTAAGAACAGGTTAGATAGACATCTGTCAGGGATGGTGTAGACAGAGCTTGGTCCTGCCTTGAGGGCAGGGGGCTGGACTCGATGACCTCTCGAGGTCCCTTCCAGTCCTATGATTCTAGGTCATCCACTTCAGTCCTTTGCCTTCACAGCAAGATTGAGTCTTATCCTAAACCATCCCTGATAAGATCAGGTTAGAAAAACACTTAAGAACCTCCAATCATAGAGCTTCCACGGCCTCCCTGGGCAATTTATTCTAGTAAATGCTGTTTGTTATTTTGCATCAGATCATCATTACGCAACCACAATTTAATTATTCTCAACCCTCCCCCACAACTTTTTAAAATACTTTCCTAAACTGAATGATGTTTTGTTTTAATTAGAAACTTTCACAATATTTTTTCTTTGAGATGAGATTTTAAATATGGTACCTAAAATAGCATCAAAGCATTGCCCTGAGCACTTGTTCCTAGTTTCTTCTGAGAATTCCCACCAAATAAGCAAATTAATAAAGTTTTTTTTTTTCAGCGTTTTCAAGTGTTAGTCACAATCTTAGTACCAATAAATAAATAAATAAAATTCTGTTGGGCTACATTAACTTCTTGAGCTTCAGACAATACTTCTAAAAATCTTTTGTTCTGAAATTCAACTACATTCACCACTACCAGGTTAAAGGACCCAAGCCAAATAGTTCTACATATTGGTACCAATGACTGGGGCAGATACTCAGCTGTTGTAAATAGTGTGGCTCCATTGACAGCTAGCTGATGTTCTGGTCCATGTGATGCTGTTAAATATCAGTATAAATACATAATATAACAAATGTAAAGAGTAATATAATGTAGATGTAAATAATAATAATTATGTAAAGAATTCTTTGATTTTATACTCCCTAGATAAACCATTAAAAATACACTCGGAAACCAATGTTATATTTAAATAAAATTGTAGGGTATGTGTGTGTGCATATGCATACATGTTCACAAAAGGCTAAATTACTTAATTTAGCCTAACTTGCCTTTCAAGTGTTATAATGTTAACCCTTACATGGACTGAACATTGAGACTGCAGCTATGAAGGGGGTGAAAACTAAGTGCCGAGGATGTGTGAGTGGGATATTGTGGGACAGATTCTCAGCCAAAGTAGACTGGTGTATCTTCATTGACTTTGGTACAACTATACTTACTGACATCTGCTGGAAATCTAACCCAGTGTTTTCAGTTGATTTGCTTACACCAGCTCTGAATTTCTCACATTGACTTCTGTGGCTTGACATAATTTTATCTTCTGTTTCAGCTATCAGAATATGCAGAATTATTTGAAACTTTGAATGTAGCTTTGTTATGCCATTTGGACAGTATTTTAGAAGAATACAGTTTATGATTAAGGCCCTCCTTCATTTATGGTATCACAGAAATTGTGGTTCTACACAATGAGACTTTCACCGCAGTTAAATCCCAAACTTTCTGGGGTGCATTGACACATTGAGTAAATTATACAAATAGCAAATCAATATACAGCGAAACCCTGATGTCAGTGGGGCCATAGATTCCCCCCACAATCTGATGCTGTGTAAACACGTGTGTGTGTACACACGTGCACACACACATAAAGGTTAAGATATTCAAAGCACTAAATATTGATGTAACTGCTTCAAAAGAAATTGATGGCAAAATACCTACTGATTTCAGTGAATAGAGTTAGAACATTTTTGGAAAATCTTGTCCAAAAATAAAGTGTTCTTAAGAACTATAAGAGAGCTAAGGATTTTTTTTAAGCAAGCAATATAAAGTAGCTGAGCTGTAGTGCACTTCAGTTTTATTTGGGCAATTAGATTTCACTTATTAGTTAATTCTCACCTTCATGGCATAGATGGACTGGAAGCAAAATGGACTGTACTAGAGACAGAAATTCTCTAGTCCATCACTTTGCGGTCTAGCAACATCCATGGTCTGGCATGATTTTAGTTAGCTGGATGTCCACTTATGGGTGTAACCAAGTTTCCTGCAGTCTGATAAAGTTTGTTTACAGCTACCAGTCCTGACTCTGTGTTCTGTGTTTTTACTGAGCTCTTAGGAATAAATCAGAGCTAAATAATCAGTGCAAGTGTGGCTAATGCTGCTAGACAATATTGACCTTCCTAGGTTCGGCACTGGTCAGGCCTCGAATGTGCCAAACTAGCGATGTTTAATGTTCAGTGATAGAAATGTAGCCGTGTTAGTCTGGGGTAGTTGAAGCAAAATGCAGGACAATGTAGCACTTTAAAGACTAACAAGATGGTTTATTAGATGATGAGCTTTCGTGGGCCAGACCCACTTCCTCAGATCAAATAGTGGAAGAAAGTAGTCACAACCATATATACCAAAGGATACAATTAAAAAAAATGAACAAATATGAAAAGGACAAATCACATTGCAGAACAGAAGGGGGATGCGGGGGGGTGGGGGGTGGGAAGGGGGAGGAAGGAAGGTAAGTGTCTGTGAATTGCTGATATTAAAGGTAGGGAGAGTGGGATGTTTGTGAGTTAATGGTATTACAGGTGATAATTGGGGAAACTGTCTTGGTAATGGGTGAGAAAGTTCAAAGACTTGTTAAGTCCTTGTTGGCAAGTGTCGAATTTTAACATGAATGACAGTTCAGAGGATTCCCTTTCAAGTGCAGATGTAAAAGGTCTTTGTAGCAGAATGCAGGTGGCTAAGTCATTTAGAGAGTGTCCTTTCTGGTTAAAGTGGCAAGAAACTGTTTTCTCTTTGTGATCTTTTCTGATATCTGTTTTGTGGGCATTAATCCTTTGGCAAAGTGTCTGAGATGTTTGTCCAATGTACATAGCAGACGGACACTTTCGGCACATGATAGCATAGATTATATTTCTGGATGCGCAGGAATATGTGTTCTTGATCTTATAACTCACTTGGTTAGGTCCAATAATGGTATCAGCAGAATGAATATGTGGACAAAGCTGGCAACGGGGTTTGTTGCAAGGGAAGGTACCAGGGTTGGTATTAGCGTGGTATGTCCTGTGGTGGTTGGTAAGAATCATCTTGAGGTTAGGTGGTTGTCTATAGGAGACTATGGGTCTGTCTCCCAGAGCCTCTTTGAGTATGGTATCCTGTTCCAATATAGGCTGTAGTTTATTGATAATGTGTTAGACAGGTTTAAGTTGGGGGTTGTAGGTGATGACAAGTGGTGTTCTATTGTTGGTTTTCTTGGGTCTGTCTTGAAGTAGATGGTTTCTAGGTATTCGTCTGGCTCTTTCAATTTGCTTTTTTATTTCTCTGGGTGGGTAGTTGAGATTTATAAATGCTTGGTAGAGATCCTGAAGCTTCTGGTCTCTGTCAGTGGGGTTAGAGCAGATGCGGTTGTATCGAAGGGCTTGGCTATAGACGATGGATCGTGTGGTGTGTTCTGGATGGGAGCTGGATGCATGTAGGTAATTGTATGAGTCGGTGGGTTTTCTGTAGAGAGTGGTGTCTAATTTTCCATTGTTGATTTGTACGGTGGTGTCCAGGAAGTGGATCTCTCGTGTAGAATGGTCCAGGCTGAGGTTGATGGTGGGGTGTAGGTTGTTGAAATCTCTGTGGAATATCTCCAGTGTTTCTTGGCCATGTGTCCAGATCATAAAGATGTCATCGATGTACCGTAGGTAGAGGAGGGGTGAAAGGGGACGGGAGTTGAGGAAACGTTGTTCTAGGTCAGCCATAAAGATGTTAGCATACTGTGGGGCCATGCGTGTACCCATGGCTGTGCCGCTGATCTGGAGGTATAAGTTGTTCTCAAACTGGAAATAATTGTGGGTGAGAACAAAGTTACATAGGTCTGCTATCAGGTTGGCAGTAGTGTCCTCTGGGATAGTGTTTCTAATTGCTTGTAATCCGTCTTCATGTGGGATGTTGGTATATAGAGCTTCTACATCCATGGTGGCAAGGATGGTATTATTGGGGAGGTTATCGATGTTTTGTAGTTTCCTTAGGAAGTCAGTAGTGTCTAGGAGATAGCTGGGGGTATTGGTTACGAAGGGTTTGAGAAGAGTGTCTACATAGCTGGATAGACCAGTAGTGAGCGTGCCAATACCAGAGATGATGGGACGTCCGGGGTGCCCAGGTTTATGGATCTTGGGAAGTAGATAGAACAATCCTGGTCGGGGGTCAGAAGGTGATTCTGTGAGGATTTGTTCCCGAGTAGCTGTGGGGAGGCTTTTAAGGAGACAGTGTAGTTTCTTTTGGTAGTCCAAGGTGGGGTCAGAGGGGAGAGGTTTGTAAAATGTGGTGTTCGAGAGTTGTCTGGTTGCCTCCTGGTTATAGTCGGCCTTATTCATAATGACCACAGCACCCCCTTTGTCAGCTGGTTTGATTACAATGTCCAGGTTGTTTTTGAGACTCTGGATGGCATGGTGTTCAGCGCGGCTAAGATTGTGTGTCGCTTGTTGTCGTTTGCGAATAATGTCAGTCTGTGCGTTGTTGCGGAAGCTGTGTATATAGAAATCCAGATTGTAATTCTGACCGTCAGGGGGAGTCCATATAGAATTATTTTTCCTTTGGTGTTGGTAGGGGGGATCTGGTAGGTCAGATTGATGTTCAGTGGTGGTTTGGAAATATTCTCGGAGACGGAGGCGGCGAAAAAAAGCCTCAAGGTCACCACAAAATTGTATCCAGTTTGTGGGGGACGTGGGGCAGAAAGAGAGACCCCGGGACAAGACAGACTCTTCTGCTGGATTGAGTTTGTAGCTGGAGAGGTTAACAATATTATCCGGTGGGTTGAGGCAGTTGCTGTTGTAGCCAGTGGTATGGAGCAGGTTAGAAAATTTATTGTCTTTTCTTTGTTGTAGGGAATAGAAGTGTGTATAGTAGATTTCTTGTCTGGTGGAACAAAAGTCTTGCAAGGTGTCAGTCGGTGTGGATGTTTGTCTTGAGATGAGACGATCTAAGTTAGAAATGTCATTCTTGATGGTTTTCTGTTTCTTGTATAAAATACTTATCAGGTGGTTTCTTAATTTCTTGGATAGTGTGAGGCAGAGTCTTTCACTGTAGTCAGTGAAGTATGTTGATCTTAGTGGATTGTTCACTTTCAGTCCTTTGGGTACGATGTCCATTTTCTTGCACTTGGATAGAAAGATGATGTCTGTCTGTATCTGTGCGAGTTTCTTCATATGGTTGATGGATTTCCATTCCAAACGGCTAAATGTAGTGCCTTGCATGTAGAATAGTGATAGAAATGTAGCCGTGTTAGTCTGGGGTAGTTGAAGCAAAATGCAGGACAATGTAGCACTTTAAAGACTAACAAGATGGTTTATTAGATGATGAGCTTTCGTGGGCCAGACCCACTTCCTCAGTCTATGGATAGCATGGGGTACTTCATATCACCATAAATACTAACAGTGCCATGCACATAAACTAACTTTATTAAAGGGAGTTTGGTAAGGAATTATCGAATGGGGTTAGGAGTGAGAAAGAAAAGTAACACTGGAAGTCTCAGAAAGGGAGGCACTGAGTTTAGGCTAGCGATGGAGAGGTGTGAATCATACATATAACTAAGGTATAATTTAAGAGAAAGAGCCAAAAACTAGGAATGGCAAAGAATGGAAGAAAGGGGGAGATACAGAAAACAGGTGGAAGAGAAGAATATACAAAGATCTGGATACGAATCTGTACTTCCGTGGACTTATCCTTACTGAATCTCCTATCCACTTCAATGCTATTTCTTTATTCCTCATGTTTCTATTGCTATATGGAAATATTTTTTATCATGCATAAGAATTCTGTTGGCTGAGAGAGAGCAAATGCAGTGTTCCCAATTAGAGATTTGTCTTTTGGTTGTTTCCTCTTTTATATTTCTTAGACGAGTAAGCCTGTACTGGCTCCATAGATTAAGCTACCTAATATTTCCCCTTTGTTTTTTTTTCCCCTTTTCTGTATTTTAAAGTTATTTTATTTCCTGCAGCAAAAACCTTTTCTTTGAACCGGCTTCTCTTTAATCATGGAACTTTGTATTCAGGAACCATTCCAAGGTGGAAGGTTTTATAATTAAAATTCTCCAAACTACAGCCACTTTTTTCTCCAAAGCTATCTACCAAAATTAAAAAAAAAACAGAGATTCTTTATGAAAAAATTATAAGCACCTCCAAATTTCTCATTCCCCTATATCACTTTAAACCACATTTTAGGATTCTGATCCTAAAAATCTAAGAGCTGGAGTCTTTGGAAATGTTGTTTGTGTACAGTAATATGCACAGTTATTTGAGATCATTTGCTTTTTATGAGTTCTAGGTCTAATTGCAAATTACATCTGCTGGAGTCAGACAGCATAGGAGTCAGAACTGTCGTATCAGGCAATTCACACACTGAATGAATAATAAATCATAGGACTTGCTGATGGAAAAGTCTTACATCAAGTCCATCTCCTTGCCAAAAGCAACTTTGTTCCCTGCAGTATATTTTCTAGTATTTTGCCTGGTAAAATAAAGTGCGTAAACCACTTGGGGTTGATATGTATCTCTCATTCCTGACTTTCTGATCCTTAAACTTCCTACAATATCTGTGGCAGTGGTAGGGCTGTTACCCACATTTATCATCATGTCCTGATTACTGCACAGCTGAACAATTGGTAATGAAAGGAGCACATCTTTAAACATGGGAAGTGTCATGTATTTGTTATTTGTCCTACAGTAATACCAAAATACTTCATTCAGGGTTAAGGACCCAGTGTGCTAAGTGCTGGGCAAACCATTGTTATATTTGTTTTCTGCATTGCTTTTTTCAGCCTCCAAGTACTCTGCTGACAGGGACCTGTTTTTATTTAGCTTAGTGCAGAATGTGTCAGAAGAGGCAGCCCGTGTACATGCTCTTTTACATTTTTTCTTTCATACTTTGCAGGTCTCAATCTAAAAAAAAAAAAAAAAAACCCAAACCATTCTTACTTTGAAAAAAAAGTCAGCATGCTCTTTAAATGTGGAGCATTTTAGCCTTTGGCCAGGGAGTATTTAGGCCCATGCTTAATTTTCATCACACAAACTGTTCCATTCTGGGATTATCCATGTAATTAAAACTCATGTTTTTTCCAGTGTTTTGAATGCTTGGCTCATAGTGCTCAGCATCTTGAAGGATCGAAACCTTTGTATATGGAAAAAATGAGAGAATAAAAATATTCCCAATAGTTCTAAAAAGCTTTCTGGATTCTAAGTATGTTGATCTTTTGAACACATAATATGTACACAGGGCCGGATTAAGCGGGGGGGGGGGCAGCTACCCAGGGTCAGCGGTGGATTTGGGGCAGGGCGAGCGGGGCGGGTGCCCTGGGTCCCACGCTTGCAGAAGCCCCGCGCCAAGGCGCATGTGCCGTGTCAAAGGGGGGGGAGGGCTGTGAAATTGTGCTGCCCGGGGCCCCGTGGCACACTCATCCGCCCCTGCCCAGGGTGCCAACCTATGGGGGGGGACGCCTGATTGAAGTTGTAAGGGGCACCATGCGCTCAGGGGCGTGGCCACACATGTGCTATGCGTCCGCTGCGCAAGAATGGTTCAGGCTGGCACTGTGTGTACAGAATACGCGACTGTGAGGTCTGACTAAGGGCGCCGACAGCCTCTGCGAGCCCCTGGGCAAGGTGTGGCCTGCTCCATGATCCCAGAAGGATTGGGGTGGGGTGGGGTGGGGCAGTCAGCCTGAGCACTGCCTGAAGTGCCAAACCTCTCAGTGCGGCCTAGAGTACGGTGTGCCCCTAGGCTGTAGTGTTGCCCAAAGGACCCAGCCTGGCACTCCAGTGGTGATTTAAAGGGCCTGAGATCCTGGCCACTGCTGCTACTTCAGTTGGCGGGCCTGAGTCTGATATTTTGTATCAGTACTTGCATCACTCATTCCTGGATTCCCTACTGAGGAGGAATTTGAATTTATGCCGATTAAAAAAAAAACTGTATAAACACACCACATGATCATATATTATGTAGAGTGCAATATATGACTGCTTTATAGTATGTACATTAAGTAAAATATGTGGAACTATTGGCAGCTGTTTGCCTGAAATATACAAAATAAATGTTAGATCATTACTTTTATCACTAGTTTAAAGTATTATATAGTTCTCCAATTTATGCTTACATGTACAGTTTCAGAGCACATCATTTTCATGGCAAAAGTATAATGTAGCTGTTTTCTTGGCAAGTAAGCTTTTGTAAATAACCCAGGTTTCCTTCTGCTCATATCTAAACCATTTTTGGTGCTACCCTTACAGTTTGGAAACACACTCTTATTTTATGTTCCATGTGTTCTTTCACATTTCTTCTTAGAACTCCTTAGTTACTCCGGATTTCCTCTCCACCACCGTAATTTAATTGCATCTGATCACTGATCTTGTTTTAGGCCCTGTGTGATGAGTGAGGGAGGCTGAAACTGCCCCTCTGTGAAGACTGATTAACAAACTGGAGACCATATGTAAATAAATGAAAAATCTCTGGTTTAAGAAAGCTTAGTTTCAAAAACATCTAGATGACATAGGCGCCCAAATGACATCATTATGTTTGCTAGGCACTTACCAAATCTTTAAAAAAGACACAACACTAACACCCCATTCCTTCCTTCCCACAACTAGGAGTAAACACTTGATTAGAATTAAAGTTCTATTGGTTTTCTGCGGTGTGTATGTGCTTGTGTGTGCGTGCTTGTATGACAGAGGAAGAGAGAAAAGTAGACTATAGTATTTCCTGGAGCCTCAGGACATAGGGCTTCAGTTCCACAGGGGGCACCAGGGTTAGAGCCCTGCTACTTTGAAAATTTCAACTCCAACTAAATTTAAGCTTTGAACATCACATTTACTGAGAGAAAACTAGTTTCAAGAAATGAATTTTGCATTAGTTGTGAATGTGGTAAAGCTCAGGGCAATTTTTACCTCTTCTGGTAGCAGGTGCCCTCAATGTGTGGAATGTTTGTTGTCCTGAAAGGTGAATTGGTCTCTCAGGATGCGGAAGCTAATTCCGTTAAAACTTTGGCTATCAAGATGGAGACTTGAAAGGGATTCTGTATTTAATATGGAGCCAGTGAAGGTGTGGCGGATGGGGAGCATCAGAATGATGTTTTCACAGCATTTTTTGCTGGTTACTATTGTGGGTCTGCTTTAAACTTTTCAGCTTGTTTAACATATTACCAGTTCTTCTAGTACTTTTGGTGTGAGAAATAACTCTTAGGAAGGTAATATTTTTTCAAAGTGGAGTACAACTAGTGTAGATGAGCTGCTGCATTTTGTATCAGCTGGAGTTTTATTTAGCCATTGATCCTAGATATAATAGGCAGCAATAATCAAGCCTTGATGTCTTAAATTGCATGGCTCTCCATAGCCAGATCTGTGTCCAGCCATTTGGCTGACGGATGGCAACTGGCACTGTTTGTTGATATGGCTATTTGGGCCCGTAGTCACACTAGAGGAATCCAATAGGATCTCAAGACTGCAGACTGACAAGCTGAGGACAGATGGGTATTTAAGACAGGAAGTGGGCTTGTCATAGCACAATCCTTTTCCCACCAATGTCACCTCAGGCTTTCTTGGATCCGGCTTTAGCCTGCTGCTCGTCATCCATGTGCTCATCTGTACTATGCCCAGAAACCTAGGAGATGGTGCTCTTTCCATTCAACATAAAGGAGGTATAAAACTGGGTGTCATCTGGGAACTACTGACACTTTAGTCTGTTATTGTCCCATAAGCTTTCCCAGTGGTTTAATAAAAATCTTGGACACTGTGGTTGATAGGATTCTGCGAGGGATGGCTGTGTTTACTTTTAGAAATGGTAGGAAGGTGCTGAGCTTGATATAAATGTCCAGATGAATACGTCTCAAGGCTGCAGTCTTCAAGAGGTCACTTCAGTCTTCTTTATTCGTGATAAAGCATCCTTTCTTGAAATTCAGTTCTCATCATGTCATCAGGAGTCTGAGGATTCTCAAGAGTTTATTCCATGATGCTCTCCTTTTAGAAGACTTCTGGATGAATTTCAGATTATTTTGGCAAGAAACTTTCCTCTGAGAATACAGCAGGGATCTCTGTCATTATTTTCAATTGAAGTGGTTATGTCAGGAACTATCACTTGGTCTGAGTGACTCCAGAAGAGACAGTAGTATATGTCATGTACATCAGAGTAGAACATTAATTTAAAAAACAATTTAAACTGCATGTGCTCATCTTTCACTGTGGCAGCCTTTATAAATTAAGAATATACTCTCTCATCAGCTTTTATCTCCCCTTCAAAATTTCCTCCACTTCAAACTCATTTCCTCCTGATTCTTCCTCCTGAATAAGTGACAACACGCAGCCTTTTGGAAACCTCTGTGAAATAAGTTGGTGATCTTGCTGCTGGTCTTCATCGATGAGTGTTCATCACAAAACTTCCATTTCATTGGCATCTTCCTCATCAGAAAAGCCAATGACCTATGGTGAGAGACTTGTATTTTATCTAGGGTAGGGGAGACACTGAAGTAGAGATTTCCACACAATTCCAAACTTCCTTTAAATTCTACTGTCCTTCATGGGATTTTCTGTAAGGTGTATTTTACTGATCCACACTGAGTACATGTGAAAAAGGATATCCCTTCTTATAGGGCAAGTGGAATGTTAAGACTCCAGAACTGGAGTATGGAGAAGTATGTGAGCAATACAGTTCAGGGAAGTGCGTGGCCTCATTAAGCTTGCAGTATTTATTCAGTAATTAAAATAAATATTCTCTAGTATCTCCCTTTGGCACCCTTCTTGAAACCTAAATCACCATACTTCAGACTTTCAAATGATTTCAGCAGGGATTAGAAAAATAATCATGGATGCAAATGGAGACAAGGATGTCAAAATTAACAGTCTTACTAATTGAGAGACGAATGGTATGCCCATGCTTGCAGTACTGCATGCAGTCTGGTTGCTTCATCTAAAAAATATATGAGAATTAGAAAAAAAATGTAGGGAAGATCAACAAAAATTATTAGGGGTATGGAATAGCTTCCATATGAGGAAAGATTAAAAAGATTGGGACTGTTCAGCTTAAAAAAGAGATGATTGGGAGACATGGGGAGTTATGATAGAGGTCTATAATATGAATTTTCCAGGGCTTCTTCCTACTCTGACTTCCACAGGCTTTCCTACCCACCACCTCTCTGGGTAAACTCCTTCCATTAGGGATAGGATCCTAGGGCATTTGCTTCTCCTACTCACATCTTTGACCCACAGAGTGACTGCAGATATGTTTTCCCTAGAGCCCCTTTCTCTTTTTCCCCCCCTTTCTTATGGCAAAGCCAATTTAGTTAGCCATCACCAACTTCAATAATTAACAGTTGGTATCTCTTACTCTGTCCTGTGTCTTTCTGGTAATGTAACAACCTCCTTTTAATAATACCTCATTTCCCCAGTGTTTTTATTCAATAGCATAATGTAATTTGTTACCTTAAGACATTTGAATTCCTTAGAAAGCTTTTCCATTTCTTTATTAAAGCCCTTATGCACCTATAAAAAGTGATTACTTTTTTCTTCCACATTAGAGCAAGCACATAGTCCATATCTATTTAGTGGAAAATATTTTAAGACACAATGGCCAGTTACTACTCAAAAGTAAAACACTTCATTAGTCCTATAAATGCCTTCGATATGGCAGAACATTAGTCCTATCCAGGCTCTCATTTCTAGGGCACAATTAAAAAAAAATCTTTCCTCTTAATCCCAGTTTTTCCATTCCTCTTTTACATTGTTTTGTATTAGGTTTTTGAATTCCTGTTTATGTAAGGGTATTTTTATGTGATTTTTCAATTTTTATAGTGTTTTAACTGCTTTGTCTGCCATTTCATTCCCTGTTAACCTAATATATTCTGGGATCTCAGCTAATGCTACATGTGTTCCCATCAGTACTAATTATGTTGTTAGAAATATTTTATTAATTACATAATTTCTACACACTGAGACTCTTTTTATTGCTATCTGGCCTGAGATATAATAAAAAACAAACAAAAAAACACCACTGTTGCTGGCTGTACATCCTACATACCATTTAATGCTAAAATTATTGTGACTGATTATGTAGCTATCATGCGAGCCAAAGTAGATACTCTTTTAGATGTATAAAAGCAGAAGGGTACGGATGACCTATTGTACACCAAAACTAGGAATTAGTACAAGTATTTTTCCACTGACCTTGATATTTTTTTCTGATTTTTGTTTTGTGATATACAATTTATCACTGCTCGCATAAATGCAATAACCCTTTCTTTTTTCGACACTAATATATCATTGCCTATTTCTTTCACAGTGTTTATCACAGTGAGTATGGAATGAGACTGTCTTCAGTTTCTGTGCTGGTTGTATTATCCTTCTCTGCCTGAAACTCTGAACCTCAATTAACACTGAACATCAACTAACAGCTTTTGTATAAGATCTGTAAACAATATTTGTCTCTTACAGCTCTTTAGCTCGTATTGATGCAGTGTATTCTATATCCTGAACTGGGAGTACCTTCACACTTACTACATTTAACCTCAGTCCCTGATGCACGATTTTCACAGGAACACTTTCACATTTACTGAATTTTGTTTTCCCTTTGCAAGCAGTAGCCACATGCTCATACTGTTGGCACTTATAACATCTTAGGAATGAGGAGATTTATGGTTTGGTTCTGATCATCTGACAGTGTTCTGGTCTCATTTAGATTCCCCCCCTTAAATGTAACTAGCACTGCTGCTGATTGCTTGCTTTTGCCTCCTTGTTTATGAGTTAGTCACTTACCTGCTAACACTTTATTTTCATCCTATGGTTATCTTCATTGTACAGTTCAAATAGGACTCCACATATTGTGCCTTTCATTTCAGTCAAATACATTGGTAGCTGGTAACTTAAATTAATTTGCCCTAGCATTTTAGTTTTTTTTGTTTTGTTAGCAGCTTATCAGCTTGTTCTTCATTTTTACATTCAATTATATGATTTCTGTCTCAACTTTGTGGCTCTTACTATGTCCCCTATGCTTTTTTTTTTTAAATCCAGCCAGCTATTTTCACAAGGTTAACATCATTTAATCGCATTACTCTGATTTTCCCATTATAACATTTTAGTTTGTTTCCTTCCATAGATTTGCTTTCTTTTCTGATAATATTTGGAGGTCAGGAAATCCTTTATTTTCATTGCAGCCTAATGCACCCAGCCTTTTGGGGGGCAAATTTCCTGGCTTAATACTTTACCCCGCTGGATTTTATCTGTGTTCAGGGGTTAGCAGTGACACCTATACATTGAATCAACCATTTCTGTGCCACGTTAACCCCTTCAATGCTGGTTTGTGGCGTAAACTGCAAAATTTGTGAAAAGCTAAAAGTGTAGCTGGGTTCGGAAATGAATTAGATAAGGCCATAGAAGATAACCATTGATGGAGCTATATGACAAGATGGTCAGGGACGCAACTTCATGCTTTGGATTTTCCTAAACCTTTAAATGCCAGAAGCTAGAACTGTATGGTAAGGAATAGATCACGCAATTTCTCTGATTTGTTCATTCCTTCTGAATGAACTGGCATGGCTCCTATCAGAAGTTGGATACCAGGGTAGATGAATTATTGGTCTGACTCGGTTGGCCATTCTTAGAAAATATTAGAACAAAACACAGGGGCTTGGAAAGACACTAAAAGAACTTCTAGCTTTCTTGTTTAAATCCATCATATAATGGTAGGGACCAAAATTCATTACCGGATTACCACTATCTTGATGATTTGTATGGAATGAGTTGGGGACTCAGTGATGTTCCCCATCTCAAAATTGCAGCTGTGATGGGCACAACTCAGAACTATTGTCACATATAGCTGGGAAGAATGACTCTAACATTGCAGATTGGGCCTTTTAGATCCAGGATGGGTGATACTGGTAGATCAGTTGAGGGAGACTTGTTTTGCTGCTGCTCATGCTATATAGATTCTGTAGAGAACTTCCATGTCTCTCAATATAGGGGTTTTTTAATGAGTACCATTTTTTCTTGTAAAAATTGCTGCTAGATACATTGAGGTGGTAGATGAAATCTATGTAAGATAATAAGATCCTCAGATGAGACTTAATACTGTGTGTGTGTGTGTGTGTGTGTGTGTGTGTGTGTGTGAGAGAGAGAGAGAGAGAGAGAGAGAGAGAAAGAGAGAGCCCACACACACCCTGGTCGAGTATGCTGACATCATGTTAGGTCAATTTTCCTGTGTGAATCATACTGTAGGGTGAATAATTCTTATACTACTTAAATCCCCTAGGAAATATTTTGATAGATGTGTGTGTTGACATCTTACAGTGTAGCCTCAAGAAAGAAAATGCTAAGCATACATTTGACACTATACTGTACACTGAGAGCATTTGTGATTCTTGTTGACTGTTGCAAACTTTATTTCTGAAAGCTTGGCACAAGTGTGCACTTCATGTTGTAAACAGCTGAGGTAGCCTGTGAAGTGACAACCATCTGGAACTTGCTGGGTTTTGCAAAGTTACTGCCTGATGCCTTCTTCCTTGAGAATTTCAGTCAGTTTTCTTTTCTTGTTGTTAGTTAAGCTCACAGCAGTAGCATTCATCTTTCCTTTCAAAACCTCACCCACCCCCACATTTTTTTTAATTTCACTGAAAGTTGCTGTGTCCCTCCATGCTTCTGATGCCAAACAGTGTAATAAATATTGACTATAAGGCTCAGGAGCCAGCTTTTTTTCTTTTGTGAAATTAGCCAGTAGAGCCTAAATGAATGATTTTGTAAGCACAACCAATAGCAGCTATGAAGTGGTAGCAAAGTTCTAGGTCAGACTTCCTCATGGCCCAATAGCCATTGTTGTTTACATCTGTGCGAAGTGGGTATAAAATGCTACTCAATATAGTGTTTTAGACTTGCTTTACACAGGTAAAAGGGAATTCTTAAGACAAGACAGTTGGTAATCAGGACTTTAACTTATGTGATAGACACAGCCCCACTGACACATCACAAATGGTTTCTGCTTTAACCATCTGGCAAGTATAACCTAGTGGCATACGATTCTCTGTGTGGTATCACATTGTTAATGTGAACAGTACAATATTCATTTAATTCGCAGACACTTCATAGTGCTATAAACCATGCATGCTTACATCTATTATGGAACTGTTATCAGGTAGATTTGATCTTGTTATCAATATTCTGTCATGCCCATATTTTTGGCATCCATCACTCAAAAGCAACAGTCACAATTCCTGTACAATATGAGGCACATTTTTTATGGTTTGCTAGAAATAAGGGTTCTTAAAATGTCATTGCAAAGTTTGCATGAAGTTTGAAATAATGTCAGTGACAATAAGTGTTCTTTACGTGGAGACTGAAAGTTCATCTGCAGCTCCAGGGTACTTGTGTGAGTGCTAGAGAACTGGAAAGGGAGGAAACCAAGAGTGGAAGAAGTTCATTAGCAAGGTTTAAGGAGGCATAACTTGGAGTATGGAGATGAAATGCAGAAAAGGGAAGTGTAGGCTAAATATTCCTCATTTGGTGGGATCTGTTAGGTGAGCAAGATGCAGCACCATTGCCAGAGTCATTAGAACTAGACTACACAAATATGTGAGCTCAGATGGCTCCTGTTAGGAGCATGTCCTAGCAGGATTTCTTAGAACTCCAGGACCTATTCCATGGAGAGCCGGTGCAGGATCTGAAGTACATGGCTGATAGATTTCTGGAAGCTTGTGAAGCATACCAGTTGGATTAATACATTTGACATGATCTGGAGCTTTTAATTACCCACAATAGTGAAGCCAGAAGGTGCCAAATGCACGGACCACCCTGGCCAGATCTTGATCTGGCAGGTGAATTGATAGCCTCCTGACCTGCCATATAGAAGGCATTTATAACAGCTGTAGACCTTTTGGTTACAGCACTAGTGAGGAATCCAGAAGGGCTCCTAGAGTATGCTTGGTTTTTGATGGCTGGTGGGCATATCCCTTCAATAGAATGCCTCCTGCAGTACAAGTGGAGAGTGGCTGCACCATACATTTTGAAAGAGTGCAGCACAAATTCCAGGTATGGGGGCAGCCATGTCTTCACCCCACTTCTCCCCATCAGCTATTGTTGTGGGTGCTAGATTTGGGCACTCTGAGTATTCTTTGTATTGACTTGTGCAGCAGCAGAGTTTGGAGAAAGGAGGCTACTTTTGTCTTTTTGCTGCATGCTAGTGTATAGATGAGTATGCATTGGACTATGGGATACACAAAATCAGTGGTCCTCAGACTTCAGCACACAGGCTCTGATCAGTGGTCTGAAGGTGGTTATTGTTGGACAAAGTGTTTCCATTAAGGGGTCTCTACAGAGTTTTGGAAATGTAAAGGGACCTTAATGCAAATGGGAATCAGGCTCTTTAGCTTCAAAATTGGCTCATTAAACCGCATACAATCACACAAGACAACAGTTCTCAAGTCCTGAATTTATGTCTGACTTAGTTTAGTTACAGTCATTATAAGTAGCCTCACTAATGAAAATTACAATGGTGGTATTTCATTTCAAGGAGAGAAGAATTAGACCGATGCTGAGTCCTTTTTACAAACACTACCCTAGACTTTTAACTGTTAGTAACGCAGGAAACTAAATTGTCCATCCATCCAAAATGTGAGTTTCATAATGGCGGTGTGCCATTACATCTCTCAAACTGGAATAGGGCACAACCATTTAAAGACTGCAAATTTAGTAGATTGAAAAACAAATGTGTGTTCAGTCTTTGCCAAGGATTAAATTATATGCAACAGGGATACCTAAGCTCTTTCAACAAAGAGGTCTTGCAGCTACTTCAAAGGCATAATTCACATACACGGTATAATTTAACTGAACAAAGCCCACTGTTTCATGATTTGCAGTTTGTTTGTGCCTTTATGAAGATTGAATATCAAACTGAATGTCATGCACATCTTTGGGATCATCATCAAATAACACGTAAACATTATTACTGCTGCTACTTCCTGGAGGTTCCAACCAAGATCAGAACCTCATGGTATGCAAAATGTATAACTATAGGTACATATTATAAAAGTGGTCCCTGCTGTGAAGAGCATCAAATATAAATGGACTGGACAGAAAGGGTGGGAGAGAAAATAATCATTCCCATTTTACAGATGTGGGATAAAAATCACACAAATTAATGCCCAGATGTTCAAAGATAGATAGAGAGATATAGATATATAGATAGATATAGATATAGATATACACATATATATACACACACCTCCCCCCCCCCCCAAATCCCAGTTAAATTCTGGGAGCTATGAAAACCAAGTCCTAAGTGACTTGCCCACGGTCATAGTGGAAGTTTGTGGCAGAGCTCAGAACTGAGTACAAGCAACGTGTGTTAAGCCACAATCTCATCCTGCATTCCTCTTCTGCCTTTTTTCCCATTGATCTCAAAATTACCAAGGTGCATAAACAAAACTATTCTCACTTTACACTCAAAGAAGCTGGCCACAGAAAGTATAATGGTCTGATTTCCCACTGCTCCTTTTAAAATCAATTTGATACACTTTTAAATCAGGCCATATGCAATTTAATCTCAGTTACTAGCAAGTCAGCGTCAAAAGTGGCGATACATTCAGTTCTCCTGATTCCCTTTCCATGGTTCTTGCAGTCTCCTCCACTTTTTCCCCCACCACTTCTTTAATGGGGAAAATCTACTTTGTCACTTTTAACACTTCTCTACTGGAAAATACAGGTGGAGGGGAGAGTAAAAGGGGGATAAAACCTTTTACTCTCTCGTTCCCCCATTCTACTTTTACTAAAAAAGGTTTCAAAAGTTGAGAGAATTTATTTCCCACCAATTAAATTTATCAGGACTTTTTTTTAAATTTGAAGTTTCATTAGAAATAAAGCTAAAAAGGATGTTGTGTCCAAAATCTCATTTTCTCTTCCCTAATTGGCCATCTCTTCTCACTCCTGCCCATGGGAGTAGCTGGTGGCATCTATCAAGTTACTGCTGACAGTAGTTAATCTCTTCTGTGCCCTGGATGTAAGGTATGAGGACACTGGGATAGTTAGGAAAAAATGTTCATCTCAGCCTCATGCTTGAATGGCAATGTGTGTGTTTTTATCTTTGGTTCTGCCTCCACTCTCTCTGTCCTGTGGCAGAGAGCCATGTTAGCACATTGTGTACTAAGCATTAATCTTGGTTTCTAGGGACCCAATATTGCTACAGTGTTGATGGTCGAAAAAGCAGCATCACCACTACAGTTCTGCTAGGAAAAAGAGTGAGGGAAAGACCAAATGAGACTGAAAGACCCCTGAATCGAGCTCTGTTTCATAAGAAGCAGCCCTATCTAAATTAGAAACTGTAGTCACATTCCCTTTTTGGGCCTCCAGCCAGTAGGAAGCCAGCCTTCCTACTAGTGAGGGGCAGCTTTGAGTGCAACGGTAAAATCTCCAATGCTAATCATGAGGTTTTGTTAAAAAAAAAACAGGCTCAATGTTTTCACGTAAATATCAATGCTTTTGCTCAGACAGGTAATCTTCACAGACTATTTGTACCTCAGCCAAGGCATGACATCTGGGACATGACCACGCATACGCTAAAGGCTGTCTACTGACGTCAGGCATGTGTTGGAGAAAAGGATTGTGACTGCCATAGCTAATTTAAGTTTCTCTTTTAGTTCAACTAATAGACCTACTTCTTTTGCATATGGAGTCTCAGTTTAAGTCCCAGCATAAACAGACAATTTTATAACTATTATAGCATGTAGGCTAGGTTTAAAATTTCCCCGATGTTTCTGGATGAGGTTTCTTATTATATATGTGTGTCAGATAATCATCTAAGAATGGTGCATGGTGATTACAGGGAGACTCTTCCTTTCTTTTTGCCAGATTTACCACTAATTGAGGTGTAAGGTGAATAAGTGATCTGCTCCAATTCACACAGTGAGTCGGTACGTCAGCTCACATTATAAGTTCAACCTGTATCTTCCTGCCCCAATATTACCTTTAATTTACCAGGTAGCATGGCTCACTTTAGCCCCACAAGTGTCAGAGGCCATCCTAGTTGTGACATGTTTCACAGATTCTGCCTGATTAAAGAGGTGTGAGAACATTCACAGCACTCCAAGCTTGGTTCAGATTGAAACAAAATCCATGTTGCATTTTTCAGACATTTACAATGGCACTTGCTGGCAAAGTCCTCAAGAATGAAATCTATGAAACTCTGGCTCAGAGTGCAGAGAAGATGAGTGAGGGGTTTCTTTCATTGTTAACTGTTTAATTTAAAAATAATCAAACACCAAAAAAAGAGAACTCAATTATGGAGGCAGTCACTCAGTCCCTTGAGCCCTGCAGGTGGGAGCTTCCTGTTGGGCAGAATAATGTAGTGAAATCAAGATTGCCTCCAGATTGTCACAAGACCCAAGCAACTTGAAAAGTGTGTCCTTTTCAGTGCTGCCTTATTAAAAATCTCATGGTATTTGACGTTTAGGTTAAAGGTCCCACTGCTGAAGGTGTGTATTTTTCGGAGACACTCAGAATTTTTTTGAATTTAATTTCTAGCCCTCTTAGCTGCAGGGATGTGAAAGGGTATACAAAACCCACTCTGATAAGGAAGGGGTTTAAGCAGTTGCTCTAACCCCAAGTGGCCTTACCTCCACCACACCTGCAAAGCAAAGAGGAGGAGTTGAAAGGAGAACAGGGCAGCTCAGAGAAGCAGATACTTGGGGGTGAACTGACCGACATGCTGAGCTCCTGTGAAGGAGCACTGTAAGGGTACGTCTAAACTACATGCCTCCGTCGACGGAGGCATGTAGATTAGCCAGATCGGCAGAGGGAAATGAAGCCGCGATTAAAATAATCGCGGCTTCATTTAAATTTAAATGGCTGCCCCGCTCTGCCGATCAGCTGTTTGTCGGCAGATCGGGGCAGTCTGGACGCGCCGCGCCGACAAACAAGCCTTTCTTGATCGGCACAGGTATTAAAACCTTATTTTAATCGCGGCTTCATTTCCCTCTGCCGATCTGGCTAATCTACATGCCTCCGTCGACGGGGGTATGTCTACACTAGAAAGTTAGTTCGAACTAACGTCCGTTAGTTCGAACTAACTTTCCTAGGCGCTACACTAGCGCTCCGTTAGTTCGAACTTAATTCGAACTAACGGAGCGCTTAGTTCGAACTAGGTAAACCTCATTTTACGAGGACTAACGCCTAGTTCGAACTAGCTAGTTCGAACTAAGGGCTGTGTAGCCCTTTAGTTCAAACTAGTGGGAGGCTAAGGCTTCCCAGGTTTCCCTGGTGGCCACTCTGGTCAACACCAGGGAAACTCTATTGCCCCCCTCCCGGCCCCGGAGCCCTTAAAGGGCCACGGGCTGGCTACTCACTTTGTGCCAGTTGCAAGGCTGCAAGCACCCGTGCCTGCACAGCCTGCACCTGCCACACAATGAGCCAGCCATCCGAGGGCTCCCAGCCCTCCACTGCTCCCCACGACCAGCCTGGCGGCTCCCGGGAGCCTGCCCGGGGGCGCAAAAGGCGGGCGCCCGCCTGGTCAAGTGCAGAGATCGTGGACCTCATCGAGGTTTGGGGGGAAGCCTCCAATGTCCACGATCTCTGCACTAGCCACCGGAACGCGGCCGTCTATGGACGCATGGCTGCCAGTCTGGCCGCCAGGGGCCACCAGCGCAGCCGGGAGCAGGTGCGCTGCAAAATTAAGGACTTGCGGCAGTCCTACTCCCGGGCCTGCCTGCCAGGGGCTGACCCGGAGGCCTGCCCCCACTTCCATGCCCTGGACCGCATCCTGGGGCCTCATGCCGTCCCTGTCCCCCGGGACGTGATTGACCCCGGGGCAGAGGGACCGCTCCTGGAGACGGAGGAGGAGGAGGAGGGCTCTGAGAGCCAGGAGCCTGCCGCCAGCCTTCCCAGGACCCGGGACCCCCGAGGCACCCCACAGAGCCGCTCGCCTGCATCATCAGAGGCCGGGGAGGCGTCCAACTGTGAGTACCCTCGTGTTCCCCTTATGTGTACGGGGGGCTGGGGCGAGAGGGAGCCCCGGGACCGTGCGCCTGGGCCTTGCCCACCACGGAGCAGCAGCTGGGGATCCTGCAGGGGCCCTGGCCTTGCAGAGGGGAGCTGGGTTTCACACACCTGGGCCCCTGGGGTAATTGACCGCTGGTCTTCTTGCACCACAGCTGCAGCACCGGGGCCTGCAGGGCGCACCACACCGCCTGCAGCAGCCGCCCGCGCCCGGGCAAGCAGGACAGCCAGGAACCAGGAGGACTACCAGAGGCGGCATCTCCGGTTCCTGGACCGACAGCTCCGTCTCCAGGACCACTGGGTCCAGGAGGACCTCAGGCTGCGCCAGAGGAGTCTGGAGGCCCTGGAGGAGCAGGGCCGTGCCCTGCGAGGCCACCTCCAGAGCCTGCTGGACCGCTTTCCATTTCCTCCTCCCCCTGCTCCCCCTCTTGCTCCCCCTCTTGCTCCCCCTCTTGCTCCCCCTGCTCCCCCTGCTCCTCCTGCTTCCGCTCCTGCTTCCGCTCCTGCTTCTTCCACACCCCCTGTCCTCTCTGCCCCCCCCTCCACAACCATTCCCCACCGACGCCCCCGGACCCGCAGTGTGGCGAGACGGGAGAGGCAGCCGGACTCCCACCCCTGAGCTTTCCTTTCCCTTCCTCCCTTCCCTCCCCTCCCCTTCCAGCTCCCTCGTCCCAGGATTCCCCCTCCCTTCTCCCACCTTCATTCCTCCCTCCCCCACCCCAGTTCTGTGAAATAAACAGACGTTTTTGTTTGAAAAACAGGTGTCTTTATTTGACAGTAGGTAGGGAGGGGAAAGGGGAAGGGGGGGGTAGGGTGGAAGAAGGCCCCGGTGGGGCATGCAGGGAGAGGTCAGTCCTCCTCCTCCTCCACCTGGAAGCTCTCCCGCAGGGCTTCCCAGATCCGGATGGCCCCCCGCTGGGCTTCCCGGACAGCGGCGGTGCGGGGCTGACCGTAGTGTCCAGCCATGTGGTCAGCCTCAGCCATCCAGGCTGGCAGGAAAGCCTCCCCCTTCCGCTCACACAAATTGTGGAGCACACAACATGCCGCCACCACGGGAGGGATGTTGTGCTCGGCCAGGTCCAGACGGGTGAGGAGGCATCGAAAGCGGGCTTTCAGTCGCCCGAAGGCCCCCTCCACCACGATGCGGGCCCTGCTCAGCCTGCTATTGAAGGCCTGGCGGGAGGGATTGAGGTGCCCCGTGTAGGGCTTCATGAGCCACGGCTGCAGTGGGTAGGCGGCATCCCCCACCAGGCAGACGGGCATGTCCACGTCCCCGACCCTGATGTGGCGGTCGGGGAAGAAGGTCCCGTCCTGCAGCCGCTGGCACACGGAGGAGTTCCGGTACACCCGTGCGTCGTGTGCTTTGCCGGACCAGCCCACATTTATGTCCGTGAACTGTCCCCGGTGGTCACACACGGCCTGCAGGATGACGGAGAAGTACCCCTTGCGGTTCACGTACCGGGACGCCTGGTGTTCCGGGGCACGGATGGGGATGTGCGTCCCGTCGATGGCCCCCCCGCAGTTGGGGAAGCCGAGGGCGCCGAATCCCCGGATGACGGCATCCAGGTCGGCGAGGCGGACCACCCTGCGGAGCAGCACCCGGTTGATGGCCTTGACCACCTGCGGAGAGAGACACAGCAAAGCGTCAATCAGTGGGGCGCCCGGGTGGCTGGGAGCGTGCGTGCCCTGGCAGTGCCCCGCGCCCCACTCCCGGAAGCAACCCCCCTGGCGGCGTGTAGTACGGCCGGGACAGCCCGACCCCTCCGGTGCGGGGTGCCTTCGCCTCCTCCCGCCCCCCCCTTTGTCCCTGGGGCGGCCCATCCCCTCCTCGCAGCCCCGCACCCCCCCGGCTCGGTGGCCGACGAGCGCCGTACCTGCATGAGCACTGCTCCGACAGTGGATCTCCCCACGCCGAACTGGTTCCCGACGGATCGGTAGCTGTCCGGCGTGGAGAGCTTCCAGAGGGCGATGGCCACCCACTTCTGGAGGGGGATGGCGGGCCTCATGTGAGTGTCCCTTCTTTGCAGGGCAGGGGCGAGCCACTCGCAGAGCTCCAGAAAGGTGTCCCTCCACATCCTAAAGTTCTGGGTCCACTATCGGTCGTCCCAGCGCTCCAGGACGATGCGGTCCCACCAGTAGCTGCTGGTGTCCAGACGCCAGATGCGGCGGGGCACGCCGGTGCCGGGGCGCCGCCGCGGCTCCTCCACGGCCCCCAGGGCGGCCAGGCGGAGAGGCAGGGGGCTGACGTTCCCCAGGTGGTGCCAGGCAGCCTCGAGCCATTGCTGGCAGGCTTGCAGCAGCAAGTCCAAAAAGTGCACCAGAAGGTGCAGGGCGAGCCGTGGCTCCATGTTGCCACCTGCGGCGGTCCCCCCCGAAGGGAAGCACCGACACAGACGGGCACAGAGACCGACGCTTTGCTGTCCCTCGGCGAGGTTGGCAAGCAAGCAGGAAAAGCTGAGAACCGGCTGTCCAGGGGGGGTCCCTTTAAGCACGAGCCTCAGATAGCCTCAGACAGCAGCCACACAAAGCAACTGCTGACCTGATGCCCTGCCAGAACCGGTTTCAGCTGCCCTTAAATGCCCCCCTGCGTCCAATCAGTGTGGACGCGCTAGTTCGAACTAGCAAAACGCTAGTTCGAACTAGTTTTTAGTTCTAGATGCGCTAGTTCGAACTAGCTTAGTTCGAATTAACTAATTCGAACTAAGTTAGTTCGAACTAGCGCTGTAGTGTAGACGTACCCAGAGTCCTGCTGCCTGAGGCTCTCTCTGGTTGTAGACACCTTGCCAAACCTTTCAGGGTGAGACTGGTCTCAGACCAGACTTATTTTATCTTTGATTTCAGTTATTTCTATGCCAGCAAACACACTATTGTAGGTACCGTTAGTTTTCAAATTTACAAAAGAAGGATATTGGGGATTATTTGCTGCTGTGCTTAAAAGCTGTACCAAATATATTAGAAGTGTTTAAGGAAATTTTATAAAAGTGATACATTTGTTTTTGGCAACGAGCAATCCCAAGAGAGTTTTCAACATCTTCCCGGTGAAGAGTACCAAGAAATGAAATAGACTAAAAAAAACTAATTTACTAATTTGGATTAATTGTTTTAGTTGCATGAAACATAAATAGCAAACTAACAGAATAAACGGTGACAAGTAAATCATTAAAAAATTCCTACTAATTTGATCATTCAAAGTGCAATTTGTAACTGGTAAAAAAATGCCAGATTTCTTTCAATGTAGAGGGCAAGATTTTCAGCTACTCTCAAGTCTCCTTTATACTTCAGGGAATTTAAAGCGGTCTTAAATCACCAGTTGAGGATTTCTTCTATCATAGCAGAAACTTCAGATAGCTGACAAGCCCTCCAAGATGCCTTTGATGCATAAGAATTGGGTTCAGTATGAGATGCATTCTGGGTAGTCTGGACCAGTAAAGTGGATGTAGTGGTCAATTGCCGAAGAACTTTGTACGTGTTAGTTTAGGGGTGGTGAGGCCTGCATTCCTTCCCCTCTTTCCTTTATCTGAGCCAGAAGCAAGTCTTTGGGAACATATGCCACTTAAGATAAGCATTGTTGCCAGTATAGCAAGAACAAGTAAAAATAAGGGTAAAGGGCAAGAACGCATAAACAATTCTGTTTACCCTAATGTACTGATCACGTAAACAGGACCAAAGAATAAAAAGATCCAGATGAGAACCAGATTGATAACAGCTAAGCCCTACATAAGCACTAATGAGTAAACCCTGGAAATTTCCAAACTGCCAAACAAGGCAGGAAAACTGTATTTAAGGCTGCCTCAGAGCCTAGCAAATCGGACTTCACCAATGGACTTTGAGTACTGGCGCCTCGGAAGCTGAAACAACCTCCCACTTCGTCCGCAGCCTACCTGGGGTCCCAGGCTTGCAGGAAGGGACGTAAGATATGCCGCTTCTTTGTTATATTGTTCTTCCATTGATGGGGCACAGCTGTTAGCTGTCAAGAAATAAACTACTTGTGTTTGACAGATACCTGTGTAGTGTCCTTTGTACTTTAAGAGCCCAGTGTGTTACCCACCAGCTCTGTGATTCTTGGGGAACCAGAACATGGTCGCCTGTCAGCCTTGTGCTCTTGGGGAGTCAGGGAGTGACATTCATGGAAAACCATCCCCCTCCCTCAGGCCTCTGCTAGAATCAAAGACAAAGCAAATAAAAGGCCAGGGAAGACACACCTAAACTGCTTCAGACAAGGGTGATACAATTAAGGAAACACCCCAGCCTCATTTGCATTAAAGATGGAACAGAGGGACATCTCATTAGCATACAGAATGGAGAGCAGCTCTTCCAAGGCAGGAACCGCACTGAACTATGGGACACCGAAAGCAGAGAAGCACTGCCTGATGGGAAATCTCTACTCCAGATGCTAATGAACCTAGGCCTGCTCACACCCAAATTAGTCATTATCAGACCAATTCTAGTAACGATCCTATTGACATCTAAAATACTGAAACTGCCTAGTTGCATTGTGAGCTCGTTCAAGGAACATCACCCATAACCAGGGGTGATCAATCTCTATTGTCTCTCCTCTTTCTCTTTGAACTATCCCTATAAAAACTCCTATCCTTGCCCCAAGAAAACTGTTCTGATACCTGGACTTAAACTGCATCAGTTCCATTGAGACTTTTTCATCTCCTGTCTGATCGTGCTGGGGGCTCTGTCCTGCTTTTCTCCTGCCCTCTGGACCCCCGGCTACCATCATCATCTGGGAACCCCGATCAGTGCAAGCTCCGTGGAGTGGTGAGGTCTCTCTCTCTCTCTTTCTCTCTCTCTCAACTATCTCTCTAAGCATAGCCTCCTGACCCTGCCCTGTGTAAACTGTTATATGGTTACCTAACACTTGTAATCGGCTTCAATTTAGATTTAATATTGTAATTGTTAGATTTAATATTGTAACTGTTTGATATCTATTCACTACGCAGAAATAAATCACTTTCATTGTTAAACTGGTTGCTTCTCTCTCTTTCTTTCTCTTTTGCTCACTCTTCCTTAAGGGGTGTTGTTTTGGCTTCCCCATTCGCTCTGCAACAACGCTTCTTGTACCCAAGCAAAAGATCCCTGTAGTGCCCAAAATCCTGTGGGGTTTGCTCATTGTGTGGTTTACCTGTGAATGACTGTGGTGTGAAAGTGGGGATAGGGGGTGCTGAACCTGGGGGCTTATGAGGATGGCAGCTTAAAGTGCTGTTTAATCCAGCCCACGGAGTCCAAAGGCACATGAGGGTGCAGTGTGGCATTGCTGTGTAACCCAGCCAGCTGAGTCCAGGGACATATGAGGGGGTCAGCTTGTGAGTGCTGGGTACCCAGTCCTCTCAGACGTGCTCTGATTAGTGGGTGTGAGTGTCTGTGTGTGTTGCTAAGGTGGGAAGAACCCCATCCTGAGGAACCTAGTTCCTGCAGGAGAGCTCCAGTGGGAGGGGGAATTGGCAGCAGGGAGAATTCAGCTCCATATGAGAGCCCAAGTAAGCACCAACAGCCTACTGATAGAACTGTTAACCTTCCCCCAGTCCCATAAGGGTAACCCTGATAAATGAGCATACCCCAGAGTATTGGGCAAATCTGGTAACAAATGTCAGACCTGAGGCTTACTCTTGCTGACTACAATGGTTCCCCATGGGATCCTTTTTCTGAGACCTAAGAGACCTTAGGCTCAAGTCACCTATATCCTATTATCACAGGTTGTGCCAAGAGCTGCTCTGGTTTACTTGGGCATCTAGCCTATCATATATATAGTAGCCTAATGTCTGTGACTCCGTAACGCTGAATGCTGGCTGTTCCCTCTGGGTGGCTCTGTTGCTTGAAATGCTGGCTGTTCCCTCTGGGTGGCTCTGTTGCTTGAAATGCTGGCTGTTCCCTCTGGGTGGCCCATGCTTCATGGGGAGTGTAGGACACAAACAGCTGTTTGTTCCCCCACGACGGCCCAGCTGAGAGGCGCAGAAGACAGCCGAGTGCCATGGCAGGAGGGAAAGGGGGGGGTGGGGCGGTGACGTGCAGCGTGACAGCAGCTCCAGGCTCTGCCCCCTGGCCGTGAATGTCACTGCCCCCCTTCACCTCCCACCATGGTGCTCAGCTGACTTCTGTGCCACTCAGCTGGGCCGCCATGGAGGACCCCAAAAGGCCACTTGCTTCCCCACGGCAGCCCGGCTGAGCAGCACAGAAGTCAGCCGAGCGCCACGGCGAGAGGCAAAGGAGGGCGGGGTGGTGACATGCGGCATGACAGCAGCTCCAAGCCCCACCCGCTGGCCGTGAATGTCACCGCCCCACCCCCCTTCACCTCCCGCCATGGCACTTGGCTGACTTCTGCGCCGCTCAGCCAGGCTGCCGCGTGGGAGCAAGTGGCGCAAGCAACCGTTTGGGCTCCGCGCTCCCCATGCATCACGGGGAGTGCAGAGCCCAAACGGACATTTGGGCTCCACAGTCCCACGCGTGAGAGGCAGGAGGGGGAGGAGAAGAGAGGCAGGAGGCGGAGGAGAGCTGAGAGAGAGAGAGACTGAGAGAGAAACCGGAGGCTCAGGAGAGAAGACCGACGTGGAGGAGAGACCTGAAAATCATATCTTATGACGGGCTAATTGGCTAGTAACCAAATAATGGACCACAGTTGGCTATTGCACTTGTGTAATTGTGCAATGGCCCTCTTCAATTACATTTGGAGGCAGATACACCTTTACTTCGTAATATTCTTAAGAACTGAGACACTGTAAACCTATCTTTTCTAGCCAGTTAAGTTACATTTATTGTATATTATTTTTGTAGCAAGGGGACCTATTTCAAGGCCCTAGTGCTACTGTGCTAGCAGCTGTATAAACACACTTTGTATCACTGGGACTACATGAAACAGTAACAAGAGAGTAGGATACATGGTCAATGGAATCACTTTAAATTTTCACCCATGTCAGATCAGAATTGGGACCAGGAACATGTTTAAAGAAGTAGAAATGCGGTATTTTTGTTGCAAACTGACTAAATCCTACTTGAATACAGATTCATATGAGCTATAATTCCAAGGGCAAAGAGAAAGTATCACATCAGAGCCAGTTAGGATCTCAGTGTTGGACATTGATTTATAGACCTTATTCTGCACATAGGTGAATTTAACTGTGAAGAAGTCATAGGGACATTGAGTTTGAAGGGGCCTTTGGGACATCAAGTCCATTCCTCTGATTGCAGGCAACCCTGTCATATAACCCTTTTTGTGTGATGTGAATAAGATATGGTCATATTTACTCTTGTTGAAAGCTGAAGAAACAGAGTGAAATTAATGTAGACAATGTTAATGATAGCCATGCACTGTAGGATTATTCATTCAACTTTTAAAGCGATTAGCCTGATAAGTATGCCAAAGGCTTCTGATAGGTCTAACAGCATAGATGTTTTTCCTTTATCCATGACTCAGGCATAACCTTCAGTACAGAACCGGTTGGATCCCATCTAAATGTGAAGCCCAGCTTTGGTGGGCCAGCACAATTGCCAAGATCAGCAACTGCTTAATTTCATTCACCCTTACTTTGTATATGACATCCTAAAAAAGGTGAGATCACAGAAGGGACAGGGTATAGCAATTACTATGTTTTTTTTTGTTTTGTTTTTTGTTTTTTGTTTTTTTTTTTTGAGAACCAATGCCATGGGTCATTAAACAACTCCTTTTGAGGGGTGTATTTAGAATCTCAGGATTTTCATTCACTTTGACCAGTCATTCAATATAAGGAGCTAGCTTTCACAGCAGTACAGTGATATCCCCAAGTGCAGCTTGTGTCTGGGTGCCTGGGCAAAGAGCTGATTAATTTATTTTCAAAGGTCATTATGTGATTGGGGACACAGAATGAACAAGGATTGGTGAAGGCATTTCAGATGTCCTTAATCTTTCTATTAGTAAAGTTCAAAGACAGCACTTCACAGCAGGATGCAGTTGGATCTGAGGTGAGTTGAAGGCAGTGTGGATTGATTGACTATCTGGGATAGCTCCACTGATAATGATTCTGTGGCTCTTACTGAGAGAGAGGAAGGAATATTTGAATGTTGTTCTCTCCTTTTGCTATTTTCATTCATTCACACGGTCTTTTCTATAAATTGGAGGTCCCAACATTTTCTGTTAGGGCTCAGGAAGATTGGGAAAAAATGCAACGTGTCACGAATCCTTTTCCACCTAGATCTATAAAAGTAAAGTAGATACATTGTTCATAAATGGAGTCCCTGCATCAAATCTGTTTCCAAAGACTAAATGTAAACCATGTTGTCAGGACATAAGTGACTGAAAAGTTAGAACGTGTGACTTATAGAAAAGACAAGACAGCTGAGAATGTCACATGTCAGCCTAGAGGGAATCTCCTAGCTCTCAACACAAAGGCGTGTGGATACTTTCAAGAAATTAAGTGTTGCCGCAGGAATATTTTCTTTCACAAATTGAAATCCAAGTTCTGATAACCACCTGCAGTACAACCATTGCGGACAATGGCAGGTAGGGAGGAGGAGGGAGAACAGAGGAGAAATAGTGACTATTTTGCTATCATGTGCCAACTGATTGTATGATTCTAGGATGCTACAGTGATGAGTGCATTAAAATACCAAATATTAGAGTCTTTCCCTTTTACGAGCCATGCTGTCATGGTGGAAAAGGAGCCTGAGCAAGCAGCATGTTGGAATTGTGTAGCTGTAACAACATTTACAGGTTCTTGACCAAGACTCCTTGCATATCCTCAGACTTCATCCAGTTAAGTGGTCCTAATTCTACAGCCCTATGCAGGTTCACTCCTCCCTTCCACAAAAGAATAAAGAAGCTGCCATACTAGGTCAGACCATTGTCCATCTTGCTTAGCATCCTTTTTTCAATGGTGGTTCTGAAGCCCCTCCAGAGCTTCAGTGGGCATGTATAGAAGAGTATAATTATGGGGTGATCTACACGTCTTCCAGTCCTGGTTTTTGGGCATCAGAGGTTTAGAGTCACTTCAAGCATGAAGTTGCATCTCTGACTATCTTGGCTAATAGAAATGGATGGATCCATCCTCCATGAAGTTATCTGGTTCTTTTTTTTTTTTTTTTTTTTTAAATCCAGCTATACTTTTGACTGTTAGCACATCCAAGGCAATGAGTGCAAGAGGTTAACTGTGGGTAGTGTGAAATGTACTTCCCCTTGTTTTAATTACATTTGCTACCTATTAACGTCATCAGGTAACCCCAGATTTTGGGTCATGGAAAAGAGTAAACACTTTTCATGATTTTATAGACCTCTGTCATAGCCCCTGATTAGTTGTCCCTTTCCAAGCTGAACAGACACAATCTTTTCAGTCTCTTCTCATATGGAAGCTGATCCTTCTGTAATGAGGATAATCTTTGCTGACCTTCTGTGAATCTTTTCCAGTTCCACTATACACTTTGAGATGGGGCAACAAGAACTAGACACAGCATTCAAGGTATGGATGCAAAATTGATTTCTATTGTGGCATCATAATTTTGGTTTTATTATCTATCCTTCCCCAATACTTCCTAAAATTCTGTTACCCTTTTTGATGGCTGCTGCACGTTGAGTAGAAATTCAGAGAACTAGCCAAGATGACCACAACTTCAATTTATTGGCCGATAACTGCTAATTTAGAACCCCTCCCTGTATATGCATAATTGGGATTATTTTTTTCCAGTGAGTGTTGCTTTGTGCTTGTCAATGCTGAATTGCATTTTACCTCCAATGTGGGAATGCATTACATTTTAAATGCAGAGAAAGCGATAGATATTTTTCCAAACAACTTTAAATTTGTGATTTTTTTCCCCCCTGGAGAAGATTTGGCTCAGACTGACTAGTTTCTAGGATGAGAAAATACATGGGAGAATGAGTAACCTGCAGCTTTAGAATGGATGAAAGATGAAAATATGATAGTTAATTTAAGAAATAGCTACTCTCAACATGATTCAAGTATAAAACGGAGTATATTATAAATGTAAACGTGATTAATGTATCACTCAACATAGTACATTTCTCAATATTTTGCCTATTTGTAACTTTAAATGATGGATTGTATACTAACATTTATAATAACTGTAGAAGTTATTCTATAAGTCATGATTCTGATAATGCAATCCTTGTCTTGAACTTACTAGGATCCCCTGGTGTGGATTAAGTGAGCATCTCATGGTGATGCATGTTTTACGTTGCACTAGGGCAAGAATAAGGTACAGCCCTTACAGGGGATATTCCAGGGGAAGGCTCCTTAGTGTGCCTCCCACCTTGCTCACCACAATCTGACCCCGAACTATGAAAAGATTACAGGAGCAATTTCAAGGTCTTGTTTTCCAAATTATAATTATAATTAGCTGTATTCAAATTAAACCAAAAGCTATATGGGTGACAGATCCTTTGCCTCTGCTCTAAGTGGCATTATCTAGGTATGATTACTTCCCTGTTCCCCATTTGTTCCCATGGTTGTAGAAAATTGTGACTTGCCCTAACCAGTAACAAATTGCTTTGTCTTCCTTCCCCCAGCTTTCCCTCTGGCTCAGTGCTTTCTGGACACAGCCCATGTTTCTTCTCCCTTCCCACTCATCTTCTCCCTTCCTACCCATTTGCATATTATGGGCCAGCCTCTGATTTCCTCTATGCCTGCAAGCGATGGGAAGACTGTAGAGATATATATGCAAGCGTGATTACTTATATATCTTGTGTCTTTACAACAGTATCAGAGTCTCAGTCTATCCATTTGTTTTATTCTTGTTAGTTGCTTAAAATACATTCTTATGTAGTACCTCCTTGAAACAGTTTAAAAATACTTCCACAGTCTATTCAGTTAAGTGTTTGAAATAAAATATCCCTGTACAGTTGCAATCAGCTGATATATTGTTGGGTGTATTGCTTTGTATATTTAGGGCCAAATAATGCATTCACTTAGAAATGTTCCATTGGCGTTATTCCCATTTATATTGTCATAACTGAGAACAAAATTCTGCACCTGCTGCCAAATTTGTACTCTTTCTATTGATACCTTTTGCAATTTCCAACTAACAAAAGCAAAGAGAACTTCATAAGTAATAATTGCATGACAAAAGTGAACCCAGTGCATGGTGACCACGCAGCTTGAAGTTCTCTAACCTTCAGCTTACTGGGCTACATTCTGCATTCACTTGTACTGATGTAAACTGGGAATTATTTATTCCAATATAAATAAGAGCAGAATCTGGCCTGCTAGAATCTTGCTATTTGGTTTGTCATTGCCCTGCACCTTGTGTAGTCACTTGTACATGTGCAACAAGAGGCTATAAAGGCCTACTTGATCAGACCCTTCACTTTGCTCTTGTGTAGATGCCTATGCAAGTTGCAAGGCAATGGAGAATAAGGACTATTTTCCATTGTCCTCTTTCCTGCTGCATAGTAGCTCATGCCACATGTAGAGCCATTGAAATAATTGAAACTGCTTTAAGTTTTTAAAGTACTACTCAGTGTAAGAGTGGCAGGATCATTCCCTAAAACATCATCTCCAAATTCTTCACATTCTATAGACAGGAAGAAATAATTGTTTGTCTCCCTTGCACAGAAAGTTACAAATTGGCAAAATAAAATCTTTTGTATTGTGTCTTAGAACACTAGATCAATTGACAGCATTTAACAAAAATGATAGGCTGGAAGACATTGGGACGCAGAACTGAATGGTGCTGACAATATTAGAAGCTCAAAAAACGAAGTCAGAGTAGCGAAAGAAGCAAAAAACACACCAAGATGTAAGGGAGGGGAAAGAGTGAAAACAGATCAGGTGAGCAGAATGGAGGGCAAGCGCCAGTAGTTTATGGGCAATAGTGCAAATTAGGATAACAGGGCACAGAGTACAATAGAATGCAGTGGATCTTGGATGAATAACAGATTGACATAAAAATCCATCAGTGATACAGATTACCCTCCAGAGACCTCATTAGGGCTTTGACTCTGCCATCTATCTAATGGAGACAATTATGCATCGCTGCCATGTTTCTCAAGTCTGACAAGAATAACCAGCTACACTTGAAAAATTCAGAGGCCTCAGTGCTCAGAAATGGAAATGAATCTTCAGAAATCCTTGTGCTAAATTCATCCCTTATGTAAGTCCACTGAAGTGAATACTGTTGTACCTGGGAAGCACAGAGCCTCAGAGAGATGTCTATTAGTAATCACAGCATGTAATTATCCAAATAATAATAATAATAATAATAATAATTAATAATAAATACTACAATGTGCTCCATGAACTGCTTTGGGAACTGTGTCAGGTTTGCAAAGCAGCATTTTCAATATGAAGAATTTTGAGAAAATTCATCAAGGCAAATGGTAAAGACTTGTGGAATCTTTAATAGATGCATAGTACTAGTATAGTGGCCTTCTCTTGTGGCAAGTTTCTGATCTCTTACACCAGTATATTTCTCAGTTGACTCAGATGCAATTACTCTGGAAGAGCTCAGGTGTAGATGAAATTGAAACATGACATTTAATCTGTGTTGTAAACTCTGTAGGGCTTCAGGAGACACTTGCTTGACACTTGCAGAGTTTGACAGAGGCTTGAGAAGAAGGTGTCGTTAAAAAATTGGATGCAAAGTGAAATTGGTCACCTTGGCTTTTGTTGGGACAGTTTGTGAAAGGAAGGAAAATAAGGCCTTTAGTCTTTTGGGTTTATTCACCTGCTTTAATCCTAGCTTTCGGCTAGAGATGTTGAAATTTTTGCAAGCAAAGCCTCTTTTATCAGTCTGTGGGTTTGTAGTTTGCAAAGCATAATAGTAATCATTGATTGAGTAAAATCTTTTTATCCAGACTTTCAGAACTTGAGATCAGCAGGAGGTGCCCTGATAAAAGATGAAAAGGGTCCTTTGATATGGGATGGTCCCCGACCTCAAGCTGTAGCCTGAGCTCAGAAATCTACATTTTAATTAAGGAACCCTGCAACCAAGTCCCACAAGGCCAAGTCTGCTGGCACAGGTCTGCCATTGGTGTCTAATGATAATGTAGAACGGGGGGGTCTAGTTGTCAATGAGCAGTCATGCAGTGCCCTGCTACTGATAAGATCTAGTCCTTATTATTTTTACTTACTGAGTCTTTCCACCCCGATTATGATGAGACCAGGTTGAGCACCCTGCTTGCCCTGCCCTTGTTAAGGCCCTGCTTCTGGAGAGTGTCTAAATCTACTCACTAAGGCAACTGCTTGCCATCTACACTACTCTTAATAGCCATATGAGCTGGGCAAGCATTGGCTTTAAAGGTAGATCAATGCAGCAGTATGTAAATGTACCGAAGAATAACTTGAAAGTAGAAAAATACTATCAAATATTCTTCATAATCAAAAAGTTGCCTATTTTCATTATGAAAGGTGTCTTGCTTTTATTATGTTCTAGCTTTCTCTTCCTGTGTCTTTCTCTTTTTCTCCTATTCTAGGACATTAAACAGGCAAATATTTTCCACTGTTTTATCCACTGACCCATTTTGTTCTTAATTTTAAGTGTTTATTCAACTGTATATGAAAAAGCTATTGGGTTTTTTTTAGTTGATTAAAACCTCAGCTTTGCTTCAGCATTTAATCAATCACAGCAGCTGTTTATTGCTTTGTTTACTACAAAGCCATACAGATTAGCACTTAATTACTAAGTAAACTATGGTATAGTACAAGCCTTATAAAATATACATGTATCACAGGAGGATTTAAACCAAGACAGCCCTAGTGTATTCAACTTTTTTGCTCTCCTTTTCCCCTTGAAATATGATTAATTTTTTTCTTATGATTAGAATTATAGCTCCTTATCATGGTGAGTGAAGCATCGAATATAAAACAGGAAAGGATCATGCCTTTAATTTCATGGGGTCAGAACTCTTTAATTTGTTTTTCAGCTCCCTTGGAGAAACAAAGGCAATAACTTTCTTTTTTCTTTGCTTTGTCTATTTTAGCTAAATGCTGCACTTGCTATATATACATACTTTATTGTAAAGCTTAATTTTTGAACGTGAATGTTGATTTCACAAAACCCATGCTGGAATGGAAGTGGCAATATGACTATGATAGTACTGAGTTAATTGAATAATCAAGACACTTTATGGGATCAGGTATTAGAATTAGCTCAGTTTGGTCCTACTAAATTTACAGCCAAGAAAAATACATTATAGACCGTGAAATTTGGTTTCTCCCAGCGAAATCTTGGTCTTTTGTGTGTTTTTACCCTTACTATACAGATTCAGGGAGAGAACAGTGTTTCTCAAATTGAGGGTCTTGACCCAAAAAAGGAGTTGCAGGAGGATTATAAGGTTATTTTAGAGCAGCTGTGTTATTGCCATCCTTACTTCTGCTCCTCCTTCAAAACTGGGTGGCCAGAAAGCAGTGGCTATTGTCCAGACACCCAGCTCTGAAGGCAATACCTCCACTAGGAGCACCACAGAAGTATTGTCACCCTTATTTCTGTACTGCTGCCTGAAGAGCTAGGTGGCCAGATAGTAGTAGCTACTGACTGAGGGACCAGCTCTTCAGGTAGCAGTGTAGAAAAAAGGGTGGCAAAACCATACTGTGCCATCCTTACTTCTGCACTGCTGCTGGTTGTACCTCAGAGCTGGGCTCCTGGTCAGCAGCTGCTACTTTCCAGGTTGTCAGCTCTGAAGGCAACATCATCAACAGCAGAGAAGTGAGGGTAGCAAGCAGTACAGCAACCCAACCTCCCTCCAAACTCCTCTTTGGGTCAGGACTCTTACAGTTACAACACTGCGAAATTTCCGATTTCAACAACTGAATTCATGAGGTGTATGATTTAAAAATCCTATGAGTGTGACATTGATCAAAATGGATGGAGAATTTGGTAATGCCCTCGCCGTATATGTCCTACAGATTTTCTATGATTCTAAAGGTGGAGGAGGGGAAGAAATCACCTCAACTTGTATAAATATTTTTATACTAGTGTGAAAATGATCCTTTATACCTCAAACAGCATCAGTTCTATGTCTAAACAGAAGGTGGGCATTGTAACCCCTCCCCCCCCTTAGCCACCCATTCTCTCATTAGTTTGGGGCCCTATGAAAAGGGCCCCTCAATCTTCTGCTTTGATTGTGTGGGTACTCAGTGAAATGTGAGATCTCCAAGAAGACCTGCTTCTGGGTGAATTCATATTCAATTTGCTGAAGAGCACAGTTATTATTGCTATTTAATTAGCTCACTATGATTATTCAATTTAAGAATGGCAGCCTGCCAGACTTTGCCTTAGATTCTGCTAGTGTCAGGTAAATAACAACCTGAATTTACTGGTTATTCTCTAGTTTTCCTTATTCTAAAAATTGGATAGATTGTAAGGAGCATCGATTGACTCATCTTCCATCACTACAGCAGCAAGGTTCTGTCCTTCCTCAAGTGAGGTAGAGGCCTTTTCTGAAGGACCAACTTTCCTATAATCGCCTGTCTCTGGAGGTGGTGTGCAGCTAAGAGGGAGGATAGTATCAAATGAGAACACCATTGTGAGGGGTAACAGGCAAGGTTGCAGAGATGCTAAGGGGAAGACTTTGGCCCAAGGAGGGCAAAGGATTCTGTGGAGCCTTTGCCCAACAGGAGAAGGTTTGGATGGGGTTTTTATAGACCTTCGTTTACCTCACAAGGAAGGATTTTTGAGTCTGACCTAAAAGCTAAACAACCTAAAGAACAAGAGAACCTCAAGCACAACAACACAGAAAAATTGGAGAGTAGGCCATTTTCGGTGAGAAAATAATCCTCAACTCCTTTTATTTTCTTGGTGTTTCTTTTGGGGCAAATGTAGCTAAGTAATCTTTTACAAAGCCTCCTGATACCTCTGAGGAATTGCAGACAAGCCAATTCTTTTCTCCTGAGTTTCTCTGGATGGTCAGCTGACCCACTTTACCTAGCTCTCTCATTTTACTCCCATCCCCAGAACCACAGTGGATTCTCCTTCTTACTCGAAGCAGCACACAGGAATGAAATATGGATGTTCCCACTACTTACACTGGCTCTATAATTCTTGGGGTGGCAGATACCTGAGTCTATACTGGGCAGTATTTCCTTTCCACCCCTATCTTGCATTTTCAAGCTTGAAACACTTCCACTGCATCTACCTGCAGGTAGTTCTATTACCAATCACTATGAATCAGAGAAGCCTGGCCCTGACATTGCTCTCAGTGACTCTACTGGATCCCAGATTTACACTGGTATCAATGAGAGCAGAATCAATCCCTGTCAATAATCTTAATTGTGTGTATAGTTCAGACATGCATCTAAGTTTGTAGCTGCATGTACACACACAGTTCTTTACTCAGTGGTGCTGTATGTTTGACTATGAAATTTCAGGAAAACATATTTTAAAAGGTGACAAAAAAGATCACTTTTCACGGGTGCACTCCCATGTTTGAAAAGATTCTTTGCTAAGCAAAGAAGAAACCTATGCATCACAATAGAAGGGCATATTCTTACTGTGACATGTTTTCCTGGCAGAGTCTTATCAGAGTGATTAGTGGCACTTAACACTCTCAACAGAGAGAGCTCACAGAGAAAGGTCAGGGGGAAGCTTCAGGTCAGATCTCTGGGAAATAGGAAAAAATGTGAATTAATTAGGGTAAATTGCCTAATTTGCATTTAGTTCTTGGTTGTGTTTTTGTCAAATAAAAAAGTAACTCATTCTTTTGCTGAAGAGAAGTGAAAGAATGAGTGGCAGTGTGACAGACTAATAACTTATACTGTTTTTCTAGACTAGACTAGACTAACACGGCTACATCTCTATTACTGTTTTTCTATAGTGCTCTTGAAGAAGGAAAATAGGGTAAAAGGGAAGGGACAGCACTGGGCAGAGAATGTTTATTAAGAGGCTATTCATAATGGCTAGCTTCTTCTTTAAAAGAGAGATCACATCCTGTGAAAGATAGCACTGAAAGTAAATATCACTAGGCTCTTCTAGACTGAATTCCTCTCTCAAAAGAGGAATGCAAATGAAGCAGATCGAAATTTCAAATGAAGCGTGGATTTACAAATTTCGTGCTTCATTTGCATAATCACATCTGAGCGCTTTTTCGAAAAAGGGTTTTTAAAAACAAAAACAACCCTGCAGTCTAGATGGGGTTCTTTTGAAAAAACCCACCTTTTTTAAAAGAACCTGTACACTTTGGAGTATGGGTTCTGTCAAAAATAACCCTGCAGTCTAGATGGGGCCCTTTCGGGAAAAAAAACCCTTTTTCGACAGAACCCGTACTTCAACGTGTACGGGTTCTTTTGAAAAAGGTGTGTTTTTATTTAAAGAACCCCATCTAGACAGCGGGTTTCTTTTTAAAACAACCCTTTTTCGAAAAAAGTACTCAACATGATTATGTAAATGAAGCACGAGATTTGTAAATCTGCGCTTTGTTTGAATTTTCGATGTGCTTCATTTGCATTCCTCTTTCGAGAGAGGAATGCAGTCTAGACACGGCCTAGATACTGAGGCAAAATACTTATTAGGCTTCCAAGAAAACGATTAGACAAATCTCTGACAGTAAAACTCTTAAGTATAGAAAAGCATCCTTCATTCTTCAAGGCATAAACCAAGTGCTAATTTATGAAGGCTAGGAAGAAACTGCTCTATGGACAGGTTATTCTATGTTTGTTGGAGACAAGGGGTTTCCTTGGACTTTCTTTTCAAATGCCTGGTACATTTCACCATCTGAGACTCAGGGATCATCTCTTGTATCCTCAGTCAGCAGAACATACTTGTCCATAAGGCATAGAAGACTGACAAAGGGTAGAATCAATTTTTGTGTTTTTTTAATAAATTAAAAAAAATAGGGCAAACTATCCAGGTGATGGAGCTGTTATTTTAGAAGGTGAAATATTTAAGTTGTCGGTAGTTGAGTGTACTAAGTGGCTTGTAGTTCTACTGGGATTCTGAGATGACATTAGAAAGAATAAAAAAATCCCTTTTCTCATGTCACAGAGTATTAAGACAACAGGGCTATGTCTATATCGGCAAGATTTTGCACAAACGCAAGAGTTTTTGCGTTAGAGTATTTGAGTAGAGAGAGTCTACACTGGCATGTGCCTTTGCACAAAATATGTGCTTTTGCGCAAGAGCATCCATGCCAGTGTAGATGCTCTCTTGCACAAGAAAGCTCCGATGGCCATTTCAAACATTGGGCTTTCTCGCACAAGAAATTGATGTTGCCTGTCTATACTGGCCTCTTGTGCAAGAACAGTTACGCAAAAGGGCTTACCCCTGAGCGGGAGCATCAGAGTATTTGCGCAAGAAGCTCAACAGGGGAAACAAATTATTCTTGTTACATTTTGAAATTATAAAGTCTCAGGTTTTCCACTGGTACCATTTAAACATTGCTCTATAAATAATTTTGATGTATGGATACATTCCAGTAGAAATTTTGTGAGGAAGCTTGTGGATGATCACCCCTTTCTGCTTGTATGATATTTTGGTTCCGGTGGAAGTTATTTTGTGGTTCTAGCCATTTGTAGATTGCAGATGATATTTGTGCCTATGGGGACTTATACATTCTCACACAATGGAACAAATACATGCAAGACAAGTCAGAGCTCAGTCATTTCTTAAATAATGTTCCTTAAAAATGATAATGGTAGAAGAGGAAAGAAGATGACCTAACTAGTCTTTTTCCATCTTTGAGTTACATCCAGACATATCTGACTCTGAGATGCGAGAATACTTCAAAAAGCTCAGTAATTAACCTCATCCTATAATTTGAGTAATTGAAAACAAATGATTTAGTGTATTTCTCTGTTATTGAAAGTTCATTGCTGTTGTGACTTTTCTCTCTTGGGGTAGGTCTACACAACAGGGCTAAAGTCAAATTAAGCTACGCAACTTCAACTACGTCAATTGCATAGCGTAAGTCAAAATAGCTTTATTCGGTTTCTGGTGCTACCTACACAGCAGGAAGTCGAATGAAGAACACTCTTCCTTTGACTTCCATTACTCCTCAAGAAATGAGGGTTACCATGACTCGGAGTAAGAAGTTCTCCAGCTCGACATTATTTTGAAATAAAGGCTTGTAGTGTAGACGCACACTATGTTATTTCGGAATAACGTCAGTTACTCCAAATAATGCTGCCGTTTAGATGTACCCTTGGTTACTCTCCTCCCATCCATATTCTGACATGTGCTGTTTTGTAGGTTCCTGTATATCCCCAGCATGCAGATGCTGAGTGTTAGATATGGGTGTTTCTCTTCTTTTCTGGAGGAAGGAAGTTTGTATTATTTGGGATCAGGATTGATGAAATAACAGACTATTTTTATCACATTATTTTCCAAATAGCTGTTTATGCTAATGGTCTGTTTATATATAAATTACACTTGGGTTAATCATAGAAAGCATAAGGAGTACCAGAAAAAGACCAACTATTGGTATGATTACACATAGGCTACGTCTACACTGGCATGATTTTCCAGAAATGCTTAAAACGGAACAGTTTTCCATTATAAGTATTTCTGGAAAAAGCGCGTGTACATTGGCAGGATGCTTTTCTGGAAAAGCACTTTTTCCGGAAAAGTGTCCGTGCCAATGTAGACGCGCTTTTCCGCAAAAAGGCCCCGATGGACATTTTCGCGATTGGGTTTTCTTGCGGAAAATAAATCTGTGCTGTCTACACTGGCCCTTTTCTGGAACAGTTTTCTGAAAAAGGACTTTTGCCCGAACGGGAGCAGCATAGTTTTTCTGGAAAAGCACTGATGATTTTACAGTAGATAGTCAGTGCTTTTCCGAAAATTCAAGGGGCCATTGTAGACAGCTGGCAAGTTATTCCGGAAAAGCGGCTGATTTTCTGGAATAAGTGGCCAGTGTGGACACAGCCATAGTGTTTAAAATAAGAAATAAGGATTCATGCAAAAAATATCCTTGAAATACTTTCCTTCATTCTTAAAGATAATATAAGTATGAGGCGCTCCATTGGGTAAGACCATATCCACTTTTCCAGTACAAAGCTGATGGACTGTTCATGTAGTTTCTTTTGCTTAAGCAGTAAAGCCTTAAGTACCCTCAGTAGGATTTGATTTCAGTTAGTTCATGCAGATATACTAAAATCAGCAACAACAACAATCCTGCAGTAGTTCAGGGAGTCAGGGACCCATCTGTAGCCCTGTTTCGGGAGAGAGGAAAGAAGGGAGCAGGTCTGTGACAGCAGGTGCCAGAAGGTTCCAAGCACTGCCATAGGCCTGGTGACACCTGAGCCCGGCAGGTACAAGGTATATGGGGAAGGCTGTGGTACTGTCAGGACAGAGCAGAGATCCCTAGCTAGAACTGCAAGGAAGAGGAGAAGCCCCTTGCCATGGAGGAGACCATCCTGCTGCCCCCGGGGGATGGCCCTGGTACCCCATCTGGCCAGTGAGTGAGCAGCTGCATGACAGCAGGCTTGGGGGGGGAGGGGGGAGCAGATAGCAAGTGTGAAAAATGAGGGCACATTTATGCTGGAGTGCAGAGGAGGAATAGTTGCCTATATAAGATAAAGTCCCTAATAGCAGAATGGTCCTGATAATATTAAGACATCAGCTGACACAGGGCCAGTGATATCCAATCACTGCAGGCATAAGGCAGGATGGTGAGGATGAGACTCCAACAGTGGGGGAAGCCACCCCTATGCTGAATGGCTCCTGCAGCAGTGCAGGGAGCTCTCTGTGTTCCCACTTTCTGGGACCAGCTGAAAGTGCCAAGGGCCTCTGCTCTTCCCCACTAGGACAGCAACCAACTCCTCACCTTGGGGTCTGCAGGGATCAGATGTCCTCATACCCACATACCCCAGCCTTGCAGGGAGCCCTATGCATCTTGACTCACTCAAAGAACTCTCCAGAAGCACCCATGACCCGGGACTTGTTCTCTTCCTTGCAGCCATGGTTGGAGTCTCTGCTCTGCTGGGCCAGGACTGCAGCTTTCCCGCAATCCTTCTGTCAGAGCTGTACTATCCCCAACCCTACTCCCCCTTCATTTCCAGCAACTGGGAGAAAAATAGTTTAAAATAGGGAAAAAATAAAAATTAGTATTCAGTGCTGAAATAAGACAATAATTGGCTTTTGTTGAGAAAATAATTGACTTCTGCCAAGCTTACTCATAAAAAGCATCATATACATTCAAGAAGTCAGTGGAGCTATACTAGCTAGATATGACCTTATGCAGCACATTATGAGCATAATCCAAAGCCTATTAAAGTCTATGGAAAGACTCCCATTCATTGTAGTAGGTATTGGATTGTTTTTTTACAGTATCCTTTACTTTATAAACACTGTTGTTTATAGCCAAGAACCTTTAGTTATAGTATGTTAAGTACCTCTTCCAGCTGAAGTAAATGCATTGTGTGTCTGCATGCTTATTATCATTAGTGGAGAAGGAGGGTGTTTGGGTTATCTACAGACAATATTTTTGTCTGAGCTTGCACCAGATTCAGTTTATTGACCCACAAAAACATCTTTGCTTGAAATCACAAACAGAAGCTCAAGATTACAATAGGATGTATACATGATACAATCATTTACTCAATTGATCAGCACCTTAGTTTCTTTTAGTAGTGATTTTGAAGCAAACTCCTTTTTTAAGCCTTTAAACAGCAAGTGTTTCATTTCCAAATACAATAGGGAGGTTTTGTTCTAATGGTTTGTGACAATTCACGTCCCCAGATAGGGTATTATTACCTTTGAGGATGTAAGCTTCAATTTTTTGATGCAAGAAGCTAAGCAAATGTAATAGGGAATGTCAAGTAGCTCTTACTGACTCCCATTGCCTTAGTGAGTTGAGGGCCTTCAGGATGCATTCAGCATTTTGCAGAACGAGGCCTTACTTTTATGAGACATAATATATGATGCCAACTCACCCTCTATCTTGTGCCAGAGTAGGAATCCCAAGAGGACCTGAGGGCCCAAATTCTGAATTAGGGATGATGATTCATGTATGTCGAGACCACTCAACTCAGGTGTATGGAAACGAGAATGAAGTAACTCTGTGCAGAAGCTGGGAGTCTCTAGGCTATATTTTCTTCTCCTTTGTGCTACCGTAAGTCAGAAGTGACCTCCCTGAGTTCAATGGAACTATGCGATTGTCAAACCTGTGTAAGCAAGACCAGAATCATGCCCTACAATGGTTGTGTAATATGGAATTACCACAAGCCTGGGGAAAGCTGCTTGAAAGGCAGACAAGCTTTATTTTTATAATACCCCAGTTCTGAAATAGCCTATTTCCCTTCCAGTCATTTTGTCCAACTTATCAGCTCTGGGCACTCTGAACTGTATCACATAATGCAGTTTAGGAACTCTGGTACATCACACATTGCGGCAGGGACTAGCAGGCTCAACCTTCAGGGCAGCAGCTCTCATTTTTATTCCCATGTGGCCTTTGTTCCCCTGATCTCTCTCCTTCAAAGAAAGCAGATCATACACTGAAGCTCCAATTACAAGAGGTTTATTCCTATTGCCTTCATTTCTGCAAGACAATACAAATCCTGTAGATTTCAGGAGGGAGGAGGATTCATCTGGGACCCTGGTTAAAGAACCTGCTGAGTAAAATAGCTGGAGGGCAGATTTGAAAAAAACCCAACAACCTTCATTTTCCTGCAGTGTTTATGCAGAGCTGAAGCTTTTGGACATTTTGACATGTAGTTTAGTTAATGGTCTGAGACCTCAGGTCCTTTTCCAGGCTTCGTTCAGCCCTTATTTGGCAGATATTCTCTTGAATATTTCACTAGCAGGATGGTGAAGCATTAGATTGGGTTACTTAAGGAGATGGTGGAATCTCCATACCTAGAGCTTTGTAGGTCCCAGCTTGAGAAAGCCCTAGCTGGGATGATTTAGTTGGGATTAGCCCTGCTTTTAGGGCCATGATGACCTCCTGGGGCCTCTTCTAATTCTATGAAGTGCGGGGGAAGAGTCCTGCTGCTGGATGCACTAACCAACTGCAGTGTATGTATTGCCCAGCTACAAAGTGACTGGGCTTGGTCAAGTACAAAGTGGACTCCACCTCCATTGCTTCACTTTCCTTTGCCTGTCTGCACAAAGCCAGGTATTAAATGGAAACCATGAGCCGCCATTCTTCAGACTAGACGAAGTATGTTATTAAAAAACAAAGCACGGCTCTGCATATACTCATGCATCCCATGGAGAGAACTGAACATGATAAATGATCATATTGGCTTTAAACAAATTAATATTTGTATAGAAGTATAAAAATGTAAAGCCCTTTACAAGTGCTTATTAACTCCTGGTCTTCTTTCTTTGTATAGAGTCAATAATGTCCAGAAGTCAAATTTTGATGGCTGAAAATACGATACCTTTCTCCTATCCTGGAAGAAATCCCTCCTATGCTTTCCCTCTGATTCCTTTATTTCCCTGAGTCATCTTCAAAGATGATAGTCTGTCAGCCTTTGAAAAGTCCTGCTTCAAGGACATTCAGAAAGTGCTTCCGAATAGCAGAAAATCCTCAACTAGGGCTCGACAAATCCGCTGATCTACTCACCCCATGGTGAGTAGATTTCAGCCAGTTGCCCCGTTCACCAGTTGTTCGCGCATGCGCAGTGCGGGTCTCGCGAGTGGTTTTCGCCGCAGTTGTCGAGCCCTGGGAATAGTTACTCGATTAAGTGGAAGCACAACTCCATCTGGTCTTGTAGGAAAAATGTCTCTCTAGAGTGGTCACCCTTGGACTTCATGCTGGACTTTCTTCTACATCTAAAACAGAGTTTGGCTAGGTAGCCCTATAAGCGTTCATCTGCTGGCTATTTGGCTGTCTACATCTTAGGGGATGATGGATTTCTTTTTTCAAATCCCACTGTCACCTGATTCTTAATCGGCTTATTAAGATTATAGCCTCATATATAAGACCTCATGTGCCTTGGGATCTGAACTTAGTCCTAGCAAAATTGAGGGGACCTCCTTTTGAGCCTCTGGCAACCTGGATTCTCTTTCACCTTTCTATGAAGATAACATATGTGGTGATAGTTATCTCAGCCAGACTGGTCAGTGGATTGTCAGTTCTGTTTTCAGAGCCCCCTTACCAAGTTTTCAATAAGGATAAAGTTTATCTTTACCCTCATCCAAAATTTCTCATGGAAGTAGTTTCTAATTTTCATATTAATTAAGGAATTCTTTCAGAAATTCTTTCAGAAACCCCATGAGCAGAGGGAGGAGGAAAACCTTCACTCCTTGGTTGTGAGAGGGCTTTAGCTTTCCACCTAGACTGGGCTTAATCCTTTGGATCCTCTATGTAATTGTTTGTACAGGGTGCTAACGGCCCACCTATCCACTCCAAGTACCTCATTTTGGCTCTCTTCATGTGTTTGTTTGTTACCACCTAACTAACACAGCCTTGCCAGCTAGAGCATTTTATCAGAGCACAGGCATCTTCTGCAGCTTTCTTAGCACAAGAGCCTATCACAGATCATTTGTCTTCAGTCCACACTTACTTCTTATGACATTTCACATCAGTCTAGATCTGATACCAGTTTTAAATGGGTTGTCTGACCATCTTTTTCCGGTAGACTATGAACTCACCTCCATGACTATTTACTTTTAAGTCCCTTAGGGTATGTCTACACTACAAAGTTAATTCGAACTAACCGACGTTAGTTCGAATTAACATTGATAGGCGCTTCACTAGCGCTCCGCTAGTTCGAACTTAAGTCGAACTAGTGGAGCGCTTAGTTCAAATTAGGTAAACCTCATTCCACAAGGACTAAGCCTAGTTCGAACTTACTAGTTCGAATTAAGGTGTAGCCCCTTAATTCGAACTAGTGGGAGGCTAGCCCTCCCCAGCTTTCCCTGGTGGCCACTCTGGTCAACACCAGGGAAACTCTATTGCCCCCCTCCTGGCCCCGGACCCTTTAAAGGGGCACGGGCTGGCTACGATGCCCATGCCAGGTGCAAGCTCGAGCCAGCCACCCGATGCCCCCCAGCCCTGCCCCTCTTCCCGGGACCAGGCTGGCGGCTCCTGGGAGCTTGACCAGCACCGCAAGAGGTAGGCACCCGCCTGGTCCAGTGCAGACATCGTGGCCCTCGTCCACGACCTCCGCACTAGGCAAAGGAAAGCGGCCGTCTAGGGCAGGAGAGCTGCCAGCCTGGCCACCCAGGAGCAGGTTGGCATGAAAATCAAGGTGGTCCACTGAGACCCTGAGCCCTGAGCCCTGAGCTTAGAATGGCCGTACTGGGTCAGACCAAAGGTCCATCTAGCCCAGTAGCCTGTCTGCCAACAGCGGCCAACCCTAGGGACCCTGGAGGGGATGGACCAAAGACAGTGACCAAGCCATTTGTCTCGTGCCATCCCTCTCCAGCCTTCCACAAACTTCGGGCAGGGACACCACTCCTACCCCCTGGCTAATACCACTCCATGGACCCAACCTCCATGAATTGATCTCACTTCTCTTTAAACTCTGTTCTAGTTCTAGCCTTCACAGCCTCCTGCAGCAAGGAGTTCCACAGGTTGCCTATTTGCTTTGTGAAGAAGAACTCTCTGTTATTAGTTTGAAGCCTGCTACCCATTCCTTTCCTTTGGTGTCCTCTAGTCCTTCTATTATGGGAACTAATGAAGAACTTTTCTGTATGCACCCTCTCCACCCCACTCGTGCTTTTATAGACCTCTATCATATCCCCCCTCCATTTCCTCTTTTCTAAGCTGAAAAGTCCCAGTCTCTTTAGCATCTCTTCATATGGGACCTGTTCCAAACCCCTGATCATTGTAGTTGCCCTCCCCTCTCCCACCTCCTTTTCCCAGTCTCCCCCAGTTTTGTTTAATAAAGAGAGATTCTATTTTTGAATACAATTGTCCTTTATTTTGTACATCAGGAAGGGGGGTTAGGGAGGGGTAAGTGGAAGGAGGTGAGGGAGGAATGGGGTACGAGCCCCCGATGGGGAGGACTGGGCTGGCTCTGCGGGCTTCTGGTGGAAGCTCTCCTGCAGCCCCCCAATTGCCCCCTCTCCCCAGATGGCAGCCTGCGGCAAGTGCAGCCGGTCTGATGTCCGAGTGCTGTGATGTGCCCAGTGTGGGTACTCCGGGCAATCTAAGCCAGGACTGCTTTGCAAGCGGGGCACCCCTGAGAACTGTCTGTCCAGGGTGGGGGTCGGGTCCCTTTAAGCACAGCCCTCGGCTAGCCTGAGGCAGCAGCTCCACGCTCTAAGTCCTCATCTGATGCCCTGCTGGCACTGCTTCCGGCCATCCTTAACCCCAGTTCAGGGTCCACTCTGTGTGGACATGCTAGTTCGAATTAGCAAAATGCTAATTCGAACTAGTTTCTTAGTCTGGATGCATTAGTTCGAATTAGCGCGGTAGTGTAGACATACCCTTTCAGTGGAATAGATATGCACAATCATTCAAAGAATTTTAAATGATTGCCTAGATTTCCATAACTGTTGTTCTTTGAGATGTTGTACACCCCCATTTTATAACACACCCACCTTCCCCTCCATATCAGAGTCTGTCTGATACAAAGCCACTGAAGGGATGGGTCAGTGGTTGTTCTGCCTTCTTACACCAGTGTGAGCAAGTATGTGGCAACAGAGGGCACTACGGTCATCTTGCTGGGTACTTCTGAGAGAAAAGAATCTTTGATATCTGTGCACAAGGGATGCATACACTTATGGTGGAATGGACAGGTGCAGTGCAGTTCAAAGACTAACTTAAGTAAAGAAGAGAATCATTTTATTTTGCAGTATTTAGAGAAAGAAAGGTTGGAGAAGGAACTCATTATTTCACCATAAGGAAATATAGAGGTAGACCCTGTCGATGAACAAATGCCACGCCGACTCTGAAAGGACAGGAAGTTCAGTAATTATCTTATTGCTCTAACACAATGTTTCTGAAAGTGTTCCTAGGAAGCACTCTTAGAAACACATTAACTGGCCGCCTCAGTTTGTTTATTTACTGACATTGCAGCCACGGAGCCTCATGGCACCCACTGGCTTCATTTCACGGGAAGCTGCGCCCTGACCCACACTGCTTCTCATGGCTCCCCTTGGCTGCAAAGGACAAAATAGAGCCAAAAGGAGCCATGAGTCTCCATGGCCACAGTGTTGGTAAATAAACAAACCAAGGCAGCCATTTAATGTGTTTCTGAGAGTGACCCCGTGGAACACCTTCAGAAACACTGATCTAACAGATTTTAACTCTATTGAAAGCTTAAGTGATGGGGAGTAATCTAATATCCCATACACATTTTTAAAGGCATTCTAGTAGCTAAGTGTGTGAAATGATCAAGTCCACTGATGCGCGGGGGGTTGGGGGGTAGGCAAAGGGGACAATTGCCCTTAGACTTGGTGATTCAATGGGGCCAGGGCTCCTGGCTGCTGCTACTATGGCAGTGCTGGCGGCCAAAGTCGCAGGCCCTTTAAATCACCCACAGAGTACTATGGGAGGGGCTCAGGGCGGGTGAGGGGGGAGAGCGCTGTGCTCTAGTCACCACTGAGGGCTGCCTGGAGGCTGGTGTGGTATGCTCTGGGTGATGCTCAGGGCTGGCTGGCCCAGGCCCCACCCCTACCCCGTGGCTCCATCCCTTCTGGGGGAGTGGAGGCAGCCTCCCCCACACCTTGCTCAGAGTCCTGCAGAGGCTGTCGGTGCCCCTGGAAATGACAAATTTACTATAACTTTGAATAAACGTGCAAAAGCAGTTTAAGTACCTTGAGCAATACACACATCAAATGAGAGTCAAAAACTGAAACTTAAAATGTTATGAGAATCATCTTTTTTCTTCAAAAGCATTTTATTTGTCTGTTTTTTGAGTCTGCATTCCAAGTATAAATATTTTATAGTAATAAAAAAGAAGCAAAATCAGGACTGTGGGATGTTCTTACATCCGGGCCTGATCAAAAATCAATTGAAGTCAGTGGAAATATTCCTATTGACCTCAACTGGTATTGCATCAGCTTCAAAGTGATAAAGGACTATGAACTTTCCACGAGCCTAAAACATTCAGTATCACCAATGCCCGACTTCATGCTTTTATTAAATCTCCATACTGCGTTTAGAAATTCTGACCTTTTCTCCCAATTCACGGATTCCAGGGGAAACAAAAGAACCCCTTCTCTGTGTTATCTTATTCTGGGCTCATGAACAGTCCAAAGGTGCTTGGACTTTTTGAAACACATTGTTTGATGGACATAGTTCTGCCACAGTTATCTGAGTAGTACCTTGCTATGAGTAAAGCCCATTGAAATAATTGGGACTTAAATCTCTTGTGATCCTTGTATCATGAGGCAGGTATGAGGCCAGATTCTGCCCCCTAGTATGGGCCTTTTTCCCACCTCGGATGGTATAAAGAGTTCATGACTTGTCTTAGCCAACTTGCTGAGTACGTACTCAGTACTGAAACATTCTCCTAGAGGTATAAAGCTAATACAGGGTACTCTAGTGCCAACTTCTCCTTTTCTTGCAGTGAAGTTTTCATGACCACTGGCTGCCAAATGTTCCCTTGTGGAGATTATTATTAGCCAACACAGGTTGGAGCAGCCCTCAGGTTGTTCTAACTCAGGAGAGACAATAGGACTGCCAGGCCTTTGAGCAATGTATGTGTGGCGGGTGCCACTTTCCTGGAAGAGGCTTGTCCTCAGGCAGAAGGGGTGGGGCTAGCCAGCCTCTAGTGCTGTCTGGAGAACACCCCTCCTGCCAGCCCTCAGAGAAAGCCAGAGTGTGGGATGCAGGGCTTTGAAACGCTTCTCTCAGTGCTCCCATGGCAATTCTAAAGGCCTGGGGCTCTAGCCACTGCCCCAATAGCTAGTCCCCGGAACAATTGCTCCCTTTGCTCCAGCCTGCTTTAACTGAAGTGGGCCAAAGCATCTGAGAGTTGATCCTTGGGTGAGGATACAGACAACGTTTCCCCTTTGTTCTGTCTTCCTTGGGTCCTGCAGAGCTCAGCCTCACCCAAGGATCCAGCTACATGTTCAGATGTTTAGTCAAATTTGCTCAAACTTCTTTGCAAATTGCATAGACCATGGAGCTGGTTGGGAAACTATTATTTTTCTCCCCATGAAAAAATGACCAAAAAGGAATATCTTTTTGCTTGAAATTTCAACTTTTTATTAATGTTCTCCCACCCAGAAACCAAATATTATTTTTCTGAAAAGAGAATTTTCCCCATTAATTTGTTTGTTTGTTTTTAAAGTCTATGTTAAAAAGCACTTTTGGTAGGACATTTTTTAAACAGCACTATTGGGTACTCATCTCTGTAACTTTCTTTTCCAGTTTGACTGGAAATTGTAGCATAAAGAGCTTCCCTTCTACTCTTCATCAGAGCAAAAGTTACAGGGGTGTACAAAGCAACAACAAAATTAAAATAGACACAGATCTTGCACCAAATGCATTCTGAGAGCAAGAAGCAGGTTTGGGTTGGTTATTATTTTCTCTGAATTGTTTCACACATCATTGATTAGTACCTAAAATAGGTTTATAAATTGTGCAAACTAAATAATACTTTGTAATATAAATATTTGTAAAGCGACTGAATAACATTTATAAAGGAGCTCACCATGAAGCATTTTAAATTCTAACCTAATGCATTAAAAATGACTGACCATTACAACTTGATTGCTGTAAATGTCTTCAAATGGTACATTGTTAACTTCCTATGCCTTTCAATAGGCAGCAGAGACTAATTGTTATAATTTAAGTTTCAGGGTTGTCAGTGGCTTTTCAAACCACCTTTAGTTTAATACTCTGGCAAACTTCACAACAATCAGTGATGAATGTAAGTTTTTATAGTCACTCTACAGTTCTTTATATGGTGTGTTTAACATCTCAAAGCTGTTCTCCACAGAGGGGAAATTAAATTCAATATACTTTAGAGCAACTCGGTAGGTGCATCACTGGAGCATAACTTTGGTGTAGTATAGATGTTTAAAGCTCCATCCCCCCACAAAACTGTGCTCTGCTACCTAGTGAAAGGCATTCAAATAGGGAGGACTTCCTTATTTGATGGTGAAGACTAAAAAGGAATTCTAACAACTTGTTTGGTGCAGTCACCCTTTTACCTTTGTACCTTGCGCTCTTGAGCAGAAGGGAACATTATTATAGGAGGAATTGAACTTAATTCTCAGTGTAGAGTCTGGCTCCTGGGCTGTGTCTACATTGGCATGATTTTGCGCAAAAGCACCTGCTTTTGCAAAAAAACATGCTGCCTGTCTACACTGGCGGGGAGTTCTTGCACAAAAACACTGATGTTCTAATGTGTGAAATCAGTGCTTCTTGCACAAGAACTATGATGCTCCTGCTCAGGAAAAAGCCCTCTTCTTCAACTGTTCTTGCGCAAGAGGCCAGTGTAGACAGGCAACATGAATTTCTTGCGCAAGAAATCCTGATGGCTAAAATGGCCATTGGAGCTTTCTTGCGCAAGAGAGCGTCCACTGGCAAGGATGCTTTTGCGCAAAAGCACATCTATTGCGCAAAAGCACATGCCAGTGCAGACGTTGTCTTACACAAACACTTTAATGCAAAAACTCTTGTGTTAAAAGTATTTGCGCAAAATCTTGCCAATGTAGATGTAGCCCTGGTGTTTAAGTTTATCAGTTCCCATAGATAGCCTTCAGTCATGCTTGAACTGGAGTTTAAAAACTTAGCATTCCCTGCAATATACTATGCAAATACATGTATGGTGTAGGACACAGAGAGTAAGGTTACCTTTGATCTCCTCAATTGCAACACTGTTCACCAATTGTGAGGGAAAAAATATAGTGACAGTGAGATACAGAAAGGAAAACACTTCATTTCCAGATCTCAAATTGAGTTTGCAGCAGTTAGGAGTAGTTTTTTAAACTTATATACTGAGCAAATATCAGATGCCATAATTGAAAGTATAAGCAGGTAATTCCACACTGTAATTTGTGTGTAGTCTGCAAGGGTGTATCAACATTACAGAGAAGATTGAAGCTGCCGCTGTCTATCTTCCAGTGTTTGAATTAGCAGGTCTAGTGAAGACACACTAATTCGAACTGAGAAGGGAGCTCTGGTTGTTGCCACTTGTCCTGCTTCCACAAGGAGTAAGGGAAGTCAAAGGGAAAGTGGTCTCCCTTTCACTTCCTACAGTGTGGACATCGCCAAAACTCGAGTTAAGGTACTTCAACTTCAACTACACAATTAACGTTGCTGAAGTTGCATATCTTAGTTCGACCTTATCCCATAGTGTAGACATACCTTCATGAGAGAATAACTTTACAGGAATTATATAACATGTAAAACTGTATTTTTTAAGTGAGTTTCATCTTGATGGTAGGGAATCAAGATAGGTGAGGTAATGTGTATTGTTGGACCAACTTCTACTGGTGAAAGAGAAAAGCTGAGAGCTACATCTACACTGGCAGCTTCTTGCGGAAGAACAGCCATTCTTCTGCAAAAACTTGATGGCTGTCTACACTGCACGAGTGTTCTTCCAGAAGTAAATTTACAGTATAGCATTGTAAAACAGGGCTTCTTCCGGAAGAGTTATTCCTTTCCCCACCAGGAATAAGCCCTCTTGTGCAAGAGTTCTTCCAGAAGAGGGCAGTGTAGACAGGCAACATGAATTTCTTGCGCAAGAAGCCCCTATGGTTAAAATGGCCATCAGAGCTTTCTTGCGGAAGAGAGCGTTTACACTGCCATGGATGCTCTTGAGCAAAAGCACATGCCAGTGTAGACGCTCTCTTGTGGAAGAGTTTTTGCACAAGAACTTTTCCGCAAAAGAGTTCTTGGACAAGATGCTGCCAGTGTAGACGTAGCCTTTGAGCTTACAAAGAGCTCTTCTCCAGCCCCTATTCTGCCTCTGCTTCTTCAAATACATTGTTTTTGTGAAGGAACTGGAGGTGACAAAACTGATAAAAAATTTGTTCAAACATGTGTTTCATTTTGTTGATGGACTTAGTGACATGTTGTTAGGGTTTCTTTTGCAATCAGCTATTTTGATAAGGTTTTTATATTGAACTTTCCATGTACTGGTGACCGTGTCATCTTAAGACAGTGGTCCCCAACGCAGTGCCCGCGGGCGCCATGGCACCTGCCGGGCCATTTCTGTGCGCCCGCTGACTGATCAGGGCCGGCCCCACCCCTGGGCGCATGGCACAGGGGCGGCGTCAGCCCCGGGCGTGCAGCACATGGGCAGCCCCGCCCCTGGGTGCGCGGTGCATGGGCTGTGCCGGCCCCGGGAGAGCAGCATATGGGCTTCCCCACCCCTGGGCACGCGGCACAGGAGCTGCGCTGGCCCCGGGCATGTGGAGCATGGGCATTGTTGGCTCCTGGGTGCACGGCACAGGAGTAGTGCCAGCCCTGGGCATGCAGCACATGAGCTGTTCCAGCCCCGGGCATGCGGCGTATGGGCGGCCCTGCCCCTGGGCACGCAGCACAGGAGCGGTGTCAGCCCTGGGCACATGGTGTACTGGCGGCTCCACCCTGGCCATGCGGCACAGGAGTGGCGCCAGCCCCAGGAGTGCGGCGCATGGGTGGCACCGGCACCAGGCATGCGGCGCGTGTGCGGCCCCGCCCCTGAGTGCCCGGCAGCCCCAAAAGGTTGGGGACCACTGTCTTAAGACCTTTCACACAGATTTTGCACATACTTTCCAAATATATATATGCACACACATCTCCCTTCCCCACTCCCACTGCCCCCCAGACTGTGCTATCTTTATCATGGATTAACCTCTGGGTTTCCAAGGGCAGGTGCAACACGTATCCTGTGTAGCCTTCCTGCTCTCCACTCTCAAATCCTCGGCTGGGTTCCAGAATAGAGGTCAGTGCAGTAGCAGTGGATCCTCTTTTTCTTCTACCATAGGAGATGCTTATGCCAGTGGTCCCCTCCTCTGGTGTCTCTTGAGAAATGATGGAATGAGGCTCAGAGCGAAGCAACAGAAGGACCCTCATGTAGTCTTGCTACTGACTGCAGATCTTCATTTGACGGAAAACAATTCATGTGTTGAACTGGCCCATTTGAGTCTAAACTTCCAAGGTTGAACATATTTAATAAAGAGACGGGGTCTGCAGCAAGCAAGCTGTAACCTGGGGAGAAGAGAGGCCATCAAGGCCAAGTCCTATGTTCCTAAGGCTTGAGGGGAATGCCAAGCAAAGATAAGACAATGTGCCTATAGGGTTCTTTATTTTTGTTCTAGCTACTTTCCTAAGCTGTGTCCCCCATTTTGGTTACATAAATTGCACCTTGTTTTGAAGAAATTGCTTCTGTGTCACTGCATGCTATTTCTGACCACAGGTTTCTAGAGCGGTGTGCAGTCAAGCGGCCCCGGGGCTGGGGCCAGACTGAGAACTACTCCCAGCCCTCCCCCTCCTGGCAGAATCAGTGAGCTCCAGGGAAAGGGGCATCTCTCTCCGCTGGCACCAGCGAGCTCTGGGGCACGGGGAGAGGCCTGGGGCAGCCCTGTTTCCATGTCTACTCACTCCACAATTCTCTCCTCTCCAGGCCCCTACTGTATGGGACTTTAGAGCTGCTGTCTGATGATTTATAGCCAGCCACATGGTTGTGCAGTCTAGAGGGAACATAGGTTCAGTTCCAATGTACTGTGTGACCATGAGGATGTTACTTAATGTGCCGTGTCTCCGATTCCTTGCCTATAAAATGTGGTTAATTATACTGACCTGTGTTAAGTTCTCCAAGCATCTCAGAGGAATAATGCTACAGCTGTAAGGACCTAACTGAATTTCTCTTGATGTAAGATCAGAATCAAGCCCAACAGCCCAGTTTTTGTCTGTACAAGCTGAACACGGGATCTCCCATGTCAGGGCACTGATGGCTGCCCACGTAGGTCAGTGCACCTCTCTGCACAACCAGAGCAATGGAAAATGATATCCACGCTCTGGGCCAATAAATGCAAGTTCTCTTAAATTTTTGCTTACTGCACGTTGTACTGTTATGTACTGGCCAAATAGGTTTGTGACACTTAAGATGTATTTATTATTTGTTTACCAATTTGTTTTTCTTATTCTAGTGTGTTATAGCAATGAGCAACTGCCTGACAACTACTTGGCTACCAAATTTCCCCAGAGAGGGAATCCTTTGTAGTGACATCAGGAAAATTCCTAACCATAATTGGTGAGATTTATTACCATCACTCGTGAGGTGATACATGATCTTTTGGGAGAAGCAGCTGGAAAAGATGTATAATGCAGGTAGATGGCTGGAGGGGCATAGAATGTTTAAGGCCCTCTAGGTCCTATCATTCAGGATTTTGTATCTGCTGAATTAATTCTCAGTGCAGGGCCTGAACCTGAGAGGGACTCCAAGGAGTGGGTAAAGCTTGTAACTGTTCTGCATTTTATTTCTCTCTTGCTTTTTGACATTTTTAAGAACTCAACCTGTCTACAGGATCAGCCCTCATTCTTTTTTCAGGGGTGTATAGAACAGGTACTGTGTGCTCTCTCACATTGGTTCTTTTTGTTAATACTTAATCCAAAATTAAAAACCAATCATAGACTGAAAGTGTAGACCAGTTCCAGGCCCTCTTCATGAGCCCACTATTCACTGGTCTTTTATGGCAGCTGTGGATTACTGGGTCATGGTGCAAAGGATGCTCCATTGTCCCTTTCCCCCTGTACTCACTGCTTATCAGGGGCAGATGACCGTTTTGCGGGGCCCAGGGCAGCATAATCTTGCGGGTCCCCCCCTTTGCCACGGCGCATGCGCGGGGCTTTTTGAAGCACGGAGCCCGGGGCGGCCGCCCCGCTCGCCCTGCCGTATATCCGCTCCTGCTGCTTATATTGGCTGTATAAGTGTAGAATCCTCTACGGTGTATCTATACTACCTGACAGTGCTTCCTACATTCAGTGATATGATCCGGGGACCAGAGCTAGGGGACTTTTTCATTTGGTGCATGAAAAAAGATTGGCTACTGAATGTTTTTCTTTTTGTGAATATAAAGCTAATACTGAGCACCTGCAAATTTCACTGACATCAGAGTTGGCAGAGGAAGGTTTGGATGCTCGGCACGTTTCAGAATCAGGCATTTAACTGCAAATCACAGCCTCTAAATTAAAAATGTATCCAAATAAGTGTAATGAAGACAGAGAACTTTTAACAAACATTTGAACCTGGAATAACTTCTTTTCCCCCGGACAATCTGCTTGTCTGCATGTTGCAGATATAATGAAACTGTGGCTAAACATGGCAACATGATTTATACTCTCTTGGTGGTGGATAAAATGAATCCCAGTAATCAGTTTAATTTTCCTGAGCATAGCAAGACTTTACTTTTTTTTTTTTAAGGGAAGTCTAATCTTAAACCATGTAAACCAGATGCCAAGCAATCTCATCTCAAATGTCCCAAATGACCTTGGTATGTTTTATTCACCCTGTTAAAGTAAAATAGAAGATTTAACTCAAACTGTCACAAACTGCATCAGAGCTATTAATTTTAAGGCTGTAAGAACTGTTGCTTGATAGAAATTTACGTCAACACTGCAGCTCACATCTATGCATTTAAATGGAATTGGAAAAGAGTGTTGCCCAACACATTCTTCTTATATCTATTTCTCTATATACTTCAGAGAGCTGTGCATGTTTGTCTTTGAGTCTGTCTGCCTGTGAATCCATTTGTTCAAGAGCTCCCCCTAAACGGTAACAGCTAGGACCACCAAATTTAGCATGCAGCATCCTCTTATCCTGGCTTAAAGCAAGATCAGGGTTTGGTTGTGCCAGGAATAGGAATGTTTGCCATAACATGGAAAGGGAGGGGTCTGTCCAAAGGGACTCGATATTGCAGAGTGACCACTAGGGCAGCCACACCAGGAAGGAAGTGGCCAACTGGAGATAGGCTCACCATCTTGCCAGCCACCAGCCAAGGTAAGTGACCACCCTCACCAAAATCATCTCCTCCTACCCTCAGCCCTGGTTCCAGTTAAGGAGGGAGGGTGGAAAGCCCGGCTGGCCCCACCACCGTAAGCCCCCAGGAGCACAGCTGGGGCCAGGCAGTGCAGCCCTGGCTTCTCCCCTAGAGGAGACATGCCCACCCATTGCAGCTGTGCCTGGCTGACCTGTGCAGCCCTCCCACCCATTTCCCTTCCCCGTGTTGGCTTGCACACCCCCTCCTCCCTGCCCGTGGACAGGTCCTAGGGAGTACTGGAGAGAGGCCTACATGGCGGCCCCTTCCCCGTCCCCCTGGCTTGGGCCTGGGGAGCACCGGTAGGAGGCCTGCATGTCCTCAATCTTGCCCCTAGCCTGACCCATGGAAGCCTACACAGTTCCCACCCTGTCCCCGAGCTGGCCACCATCTCCAGTCCCCTCTGTGCACCCCCTCTCCCCAGCCCAGGCCACGCTTGGACAGGTAAGTCTTCTAGTCTAAAAATAATGTTTTTGATTCAGTTTGGTTATGAAGTATTGTTAGAAGTATGTGGGTCTGCAAAAGGTTCTCATTATAAAATAGATTTTAATATTTTGAGGGGTTTTCCCCCAAAAATGAAAAAAAAAAAAGAATTCAGAAGTATTTGAATAATCATGCTACTGGTTTTGTCTTTATAAACTGAATTTTCAGTATCTGTTTTTTTCACTATCTGATGTATGCTTCATGCTGAAAAGCCCCATATCTCATCCCCTAGAGTTGTAACAATTTCAGTGTTTACTAAGCACAGCATAGGTTCTTTATTGGCTCAGTTTAGTTAGCCTGTGTGAAATCACCAACACCTGTGTACTGATGGAGCCAAAGACGCCATGTGTGTGTAGCTCTTAAAGTAGTAGTGTAGGATGAGATGCCCCTTAGGACCTGGAACTTAGCATCTTGGGATGCATTGTTGTAGCTCACTTGAGAACACATGATGAAAGAGAGAAGAGAAGCAAAACTGGATGATTCTAGACAATAGTTGTCTTCATCATCAAATAGAAATACTTTGTGGCTACGTCTACACTGGCATGATTTTCCGAAAATGCTTTTAACGGAAAAGTTTTCCGTTAAAAGCATTTTCGTAAAAATCGCATCTAGATTGGCAGGATGCTTTTCCGCAAAAGCACTTTTAGCGGAAAAGCGTCCGTGGCCACTCTAGACGCGCTTTTCCACAAAAAAGCCCCGATCGCCATTTTCGCGATTGGGGCTTTTTTGTGGAAAACAGTACTATGCTGTCTACACTAGCCCTTTTGCACAAAAGTCTTTCGGAAAAAGACTTGCTCAAACGGGAGCAGCATAGTATTTCCAGAAAAGCACTGATGATTTTACAGGAGATCATCAGTGCTTTTCCGGAAATTCAAGCGGCCAGTGTAGACAGCTGGCAAGCTTTTCCGCAAAATCATCTGATTTTGTGGAAAAACTTGCCAGTCTAGACACAACCTGTGTGTATATAGCACACTTCATCCCAAAGGCTCCAAATGGTTTTCAAGTGTAGGTAAGCAACATCCTGACAATGTGCTGGGGCAGTAATCTTGAGACATGGATGGATTAGATCACTTCATAGGTCCCTTTCATCTTGATTTTATGATTCTGAAATACTCAAGGGCCACCATTACATTTCTGAGAGCCAACTTGTCAAACAATAATATTGACATGCTGTTTGCCATTGCTGTAACAATAGTTTTATATTGTGCTCCAGTGATTTGGAAATAGTTTTTGCATCAACATATTCAGTTTGGTTTGTGCATAAATCCCATAGTTGCGGTCAGATATTAACAAATGGACCCCATGTGTGCTCTGAGAGACATGTTTGCTTACGTAACACAGAAAGTTGTGATCCTTATTCAATTATTTACGCAGTTTTTTCTCTCACTTAACAGCCTGAAGTGAGGCTCCTCGATACATATTTTGACTCCTAAATCAAGTATCTAAATGTTAAAGTGGCTGAACATCTGCAGCTCCTGTTGACTTAAATGGCACTCAAGTTGAAAAAAAACCCAGGATTGAACCTAATTCTGGCTTCACGTTGTTATAGATTGGGTGTAACTCTTCTGCAATTAATTGGCTAGATCTTTGGACCCATTCTATATTCTCCCTCTGCTGAGGCAGTGCAAAGCTGCCTTAAAAAAACAGCTGGGGATTCTCCTGATCTGGGACAATCTCAGGCAGATGAAATACTATTCCCTCTAGGGCTCCATGCCACATTGCTCTCTGAATGACAATCTGAGGAACACTATCAACTTGTCAAATGCTGATATTGACCCTTTTCTTATTTTTAAAGACTGGATTATTTTCACTTTTCTCCTGGGATTTGGAAGGATTTTACCAGAAATCAGTGAAACTGTCAAGAGGCATTTCCAACCTAATGACAACTTGAGTACTCAGATACAGATGCATCAGGCAGAGAGATGTGGTTCAGTAGGATGGAATGTATCAATTTCATCAAAACTATTGACAAAAGCTGGGAAGGGAGGCAGGCTGCCCAGACAACCTGCCCACTTGTCTGGTTTTCTAATTTCCAACCTGCTGGCTGATAATTGGGTAGAATGGCTTCCCAAAATTCTCTGCCTCCCTGGATTCCCATCCAGCAGTCTTCCAGAGAGACTTGTATCCACAGACTAACTGGCAAGTCAGTTGGCCAGCTCATTGGGTTCCCAGGCAGCCAGGTCCCTAAGCTACTTCACTCCTCAGCTAGCTGGATTCCTGGGCTACAAAAATCGTATTGAATTTCAAGTCCATAAAATGTTAAGGAGACTCAATTTTTGAGGAACTGAAATTATGCTTCCTCTTTAGTTCTAATTATAAAACAAGGAAAATAGACTTTAATTTTGTCCTGAGGATGGATAGTAGGGAAAACATTAATATTTATCCTTAAAATTTTAGTTGTATGGGTGGTGATCACCCAGTTACATAACTCCTTTGCCCTACTACTTTGTTTCATTGTGGAGGCAGTAATTAAATGTTATGACTGTATAGCCCTTTTGGCTGGGTAGGGTGGATAGATTTTATTTATTTATAATGTACAGCCTGGACCCTTTCTTGCAGTGTTTTGTCCAATGAAAAACACTAAGTTTCCATTAAAAATACAACCTTTCTTCAGAACAGAAAAGTAAAATATGCTCCTAGAATTAAAATTCAATTGATGTACATCACAGCTGCTTTTTCTGGTTGAACACAATCCCAATATTAAAACTTTTATTTTCATAATATATACAAATCTGAGTAACTTCCCTTTACCACCTTCTTTATAGTATTAATTCCTAGAATTATAAGCACAAATGAGTAGATTAAAGGCATGTATCTGTGAAAGTATGATCAGCAATAAGTGCCATACTGATTTCTGTGGGGTAGTTTTAAGACTCACGTTAATTCTTCCCCAGAAGTCCTATGAACAGCCTATATGGTATAAACATAAATTTAAACATTAATATTAAAGAAAATTCACAACTGTAAATCTTATTAAATTAGCAGAAGATACATATATTAGCCTAAATTACAGACCTTGAAATATCAAGGCATTTTTTTTTCCTCAAAAGGAGTTGGTTAGTCTGTCTCCCTCTGGCAAATATCAATGCCTAATTGTAGATTTTATTCCTTGGTGTAATAATTTGAGCAGGTCATTTTCTAATTCTGGGCCACCTGCTGCTGAAATTTTTTTGGCAGGATAGAGGAGCTAACCCATTGCATCTTAGACTATGATTTTAGTAGTTCTAGATGTTTAGTAGTTCTAGATAGTGTATTCAAACCAGAAGAGAGTTTGTTATATTAAGTCAGGGGTTCTCAAACTTTGTGATACCACACCCCCCTCTAAGCTACTCGTGACCCCCCGGGGGATCAGGACCCACAGTTTGAGAAATGTGGCACTAAAAAAATCAGAGATCAAGCTCTCTCTGTCTTTCCTGAGTGGAAGCTTTGAGTCAATAAATGCTTGTGCCACCAACAGAAAAAAAAAACAGGGCCTTTCTTGCTAGAGCAAAGTCCATGGTTGTCACAGAGCCAACCCCTTTGAGCAAGCAACTTTCTAAAACAGAGAAACAAGGAAGAAGCAATGCATGGGAGGGATACAGCTCTGAGTTTCAGGGAACAGGAAAAGTGGCCCAAATCCCAAAGAACAAGGAAGAGCTACTCCACTTCACCCCTCCTATTTTCATTGTTTTAAAGTTTCTCCCAAATGTAGGTTCCATTCCAAGTTCTCAGTCCTGTCCTTCTTTTACTTTATCTATCAGGCCACCATATACTTCTGCTCCCTCCTCATCATTTTGGCACCTCTGAGATGGAGGAAGCTCTTAGGAGTCATTTATTAAAATTCTAGCACCAAATTTGATGCAATGATCAGGGGCATTCTTTTTGACTCTGATGGAGTCTTCCACCTTCTGGATTCTGCTAATTCACCCCCACCCAAAGGCTTATTAAAACATTTTTTAGGAGCATTTGATTTTCCCAATGGACCATAATTGCACCATGTAGCAAATATTTAACGTGAAATCCATCTGGGGTGGCAGGAGGATGCTTGTATAAGCATCCCTTCCCACATACCTTGTGAAAATTAGCCATAGCATTTAAGGGAGAAGAAACCATGAGAACATCTGGTCTGATTTCCTGTACTGAGCCCCAAAACTTGTTTGACTAAAGCACAAGGGCTATGTCTACACTCGCGGCTTCTTGTGCGAGTAATATGCAAATGAGGCTAAGCGTGGAATATCACCGAGCCTCATTTGCGTACCTAATGAGCCACCATTTTTTTCAGAAGAAGCTCTTGTGCAAGAAGAAGCGTCTACACTGCCCCTTCTTGCGCAAGAAAAACCCTCTTGAGCAATGCTGTTACACCTATTACTTTTTAGGAAGAACGGCATTGTGCAAGAGGGTTTTTCTTGTGCAAGAAGAGGCAGTGTAGATGCTCCTTCTTGCGCAAGAACCTCTTCTGAAAAAAATGGTGGCTCATTAGGTATGCAAATGAGGCTCGGCAATATTCCACGCTTAGCCTCATTTGCATATTACTCGTGCAAGAAGCCGCGAGTGTAGACATAGCCAAGGTGTTTTAGCTGAAGCATGTCTTCCAGAAAGACATCCAGTTTTGATTAGAAGACATCTAGAGATAGAAAAAAATGTACTCCTTTTTGCAGTCAATTACCCTCCAGTCTTGCCTTTGATAAGCTTTTTGTGTACTGTATTGTCCAGTGGGCTTTATGAACCCCATTTAGTTTGCAGGTAGCTCTGTCATCTGACTCTGATCCTCTCTGTATATGTAGATTGCAAGCACAACCTGTACATTCAATAGAACATTTCAGTAGTTCTGCAAAAATAGGCCTTTGGAGATCTCTAAAGAAGCACTTATACCCTGAGTCCCTATGTACACAACTGCTCCTTGATATTACAGCAGAAACACAGCTGAATTGGAGGAACTAAACTAGGACAGGAAAGGTAATTTGGAATGCAGAACAATGCCTATGATACTTACCATACAGAGAAGGATTTGTTAGATAAAAATGTTATTTCTAAGGCTCCTTTCCCCATGGTAACTTTAATATAAACAAGACTATTAAATCACTGAATTTATTTCCCAGATATATGTAGGAAAAGTGAAAACAACTGTTGCCTATTTTCTATGTGGAAAAAAATAGGGGATTTTCTTTTGTGTTTAAAAAAACCAGCACAATTCTTAAACTACTGCCTTAGCAAATAGATTCATGTTCATCTTAATTCTGTCCCCATCTAGTAGCAGCTTGCCCTGCTAGCGTATGATGAACATGCTACAGCCTTTGCTGGGATCAAACCTGGCACCTCTTGAGCTTAATGCATGATCCTGAGCTTCTGCACTATGGCTACATCTAGACTGAAAGCCTCTTTCGAAAGAGGCTTTTTCGAAAGTATCTTTCGAAAAAGCCTCTTTCGAAAAAGAGCTCCTAGACTACAACCAGTACTTTCGAAAAAGCAAGCCACTTTTTTGAAAGAGAGCACCCAGGCAGACTGGATGCTCTCTTTCGAAAAAGCACAGTTTGCATTACATAGCACCTTTTTTTCAAAAGAGCACTTTCAAAAAACGGCATTCTTCCTCGTAAAACTTCCGCGGTCGAAAAAACTGCCGTGTTCTTTCAGTTTACTTTCGAAAGAACGTGGCTGCAGTCTAGATGCAGGTAAAGATTTTTCGAAAAAAGGGTACTTTTTTCAAAAAATCCCTGTAGTCTAGACACACCCATAGAGCTAAAAGATATGCCCTTAGGTAAGGCTGTAGCAGACTCAACAAGTTCTAGCTGGTCTAGCTGCCACTAGAGGGGAACAGAGTGCCACACCAAGCAGGCATGAATTATGCATGCTCATTCCTTTCCCAGTCTTATTCTTTCCCTGCTTCCAGGTGGCACAGAATGAGAATGCAGACCTAAAGGATACAACACTAATTGCATGCATTAGAGATGGGAGAAAGCTTTCAGAACAAGAGATTTGACTCCATTACACCAAGTTCCACCCAGAATAGTGGGAGAACCCCCCCCCCAGATATCCTGGCTCCCAGACAACTGTTTCACTCATTAGCTTATACTCCCTCCAAGAGCTTTGAAGAATATCCAGAAGTCCAGATCCATTTCCCCTCCTCTACACAAAATCCTCTCAACAACTTGAACCAAATGGGCCATCATCCAGTATTTCTCATCCCTTGCAAACCAACAGTGTATACAATCAACAGGCCCATATATTGTGGGCATAATTAGGTAAATATATTTGTACATATTTTAGGTACATTGTAGGTCAGACTGATCTGAGTGAATTTTCTTGATTCTTACATTTCACCAGTAAAAAAAGGTTACCCCCCCCCCAACCCTTTAAACTGAACCTTCTGTAGGAAAAGAGAGTTCAGAGGGAGACTACTAGGGTAACACAAATCTTTTGAAGAAGGACCCCAAGAAAAATTGAACATGGACATTGGGGTTACGTTTCATTGTGGAGGCAGTTTTACAATAGGTAGTGCCTAATAACTGTGCTACCCTTGAATGTGATTCCTGACAGTTTTGTGTTCCAAAAATCCTATTCTCTGAGTGCCCCTTGTCAGCACACATGAGAACATCCACTCAGGAGTCCTTACAATGTCTTTGGACATTTGGAGGATAAAACAAACAAAAGACTCACTATAACCATACAGATATTTATATGCACTGATTGGGTTTTGCTTGTTTTACTGTATGAAGAATATGGCCATCATCACAGAACCAAATATTAATTGTCCTGTTCATTGAAATCCAGACCGCCTATACACAAAACAATCTCTACTCAACTAAAATCCTCCTCAAGACCCAATCAAACCCCAAAACAGTCAGAGGCAACAGAGAATGCCTGTCTGTTCCACCTCACAGGAGTCTGCACCACCACAGCCAACCCAGATGTGCAATTTCCTGGTCCTGTTCTATGTCATCAGCTCTGCTGCTACTCGCCAGATCCTCATTTTAATGTTAGCTCTGTGCCCTCTTCACCTCACTGTCATGTTACTTCACAACAACTGGTCCAGTCAGCCAAGTCCAGTTCCACAGAATCACTCCATGCAGAGTTCAGAATCTCCATGTGAGGAGCCCAGAGCAAAACGGGATCCTTTGCCAGAATTCCTTGAATAGGTATTTCTTGTGCATTGGACACAACTCTCTACCTTCCTCTTGATAAGCTTGAATCCCATTCCTAAACTAGGAGATACTGCCTGTACAGATATGGTGACCACTTCTTCCAAGACACATCCTGCACAATGCCCATTACCTTTCATGGTTGCAGTCAAAATAACAATTCATTATTTATAAAATAGAAACAGAGATAAATTGCAGCTAAAGCAACAAAAAAGATAGTATGTGGAACTATGGGAAAGTAACATAATTCATGTAAATGAAGCTGGCTAATACTGGCCTTTTCCCGTTCCATCCCTCTATGTTGACTTCTAGCTCTGGGATGCATATGATGATAGTCTGGAATATAGCCTCCTTCCTTAGATAAATCTGCACATTAGCTTTGTTCGGAGGACACTCATATATGCTTTTTCCAGGTCCTTTGTGCATTGTCTGCCTCCCTGGGGTTTTTGGCTGTTGTAGTATTGGTCATGTAAATTTGTTAGTCTTCTCACTGGACTCCTTGCTATCTTTTTAATGGTGTTCTGCATGTCCTGGAGGAGAGTTGTGTCCTTGTATTTCAAGCATGAGTTACAGCTCTGTCAGCCATTTTTACAGTGCATTTGTTTAGCAATCTGGCCAATGCTTCAGAGATAAATTGCAGAGCTGCACCAGGCATCATTAGGCATGGTTACTATTAAGCTTACCAAGCTAACTTTCCAGCCTATGTGCCTGTGAAGAGCCCAGCTGCCCTGCTGCCTTTCCTGTGCCACCCATCTCCAATGAAAAAGGTACTAGCCCAGACACGTGGTGGAGATTATCTAAATTCAGGACCTAGAGTGCATATCCTATATTTTTGGTTATTCTCACTCTACGTCACTGTGAACTGATTAGGGTATAATAAGGAAAAACAAAGCAGGACAAAGCACTCTGAGCACATTTTTCCCAATGCTTGTCAGCATAAAGCTTATGGGCATATGTCCTTTGAATCAGTGGCATAAGGGGACTGTATTAAGGAAGATTTTTCATGTGAGTATGTATTATTCAGCATGGGAATGGTTTGCTTAATAACTAAAAGTTTTGGTAAAGTGAGAAACTGCTGATGATTGTAAAATTTCAAATAGCCCTGCTTCGTCCATTGGCCTTTCTATGGTGGTCTCAGACACAATGCACAGACACACACAGTATGCTTTCCTCCTAACTACCAATGACTCTAGAGCCAGGTCTACACAACAGACCTATTGCAGTATAATTACATCACTCAGGGGTGTGAAAAATTTGCTCTAGCTACTGTATTGCCATGTATGAAGACAAGCTCTAGATAGCTGCAATTTCCTAATGAGTATCATTTATGTTCTATTACATCTAATTTAATTTTATACAAATGCAGACTTTGAATAGAGAATATAACCTGTCAGTAGAATAATCTGTACAATCATTCTTTTCATGCCCTATTTTGAAGGAATGTTAATTCCCAAAGAAACAAAAAAAGCCCTGTGACACATTCTTCTCAGTTCATTTTGCCTCATTAAGACTTGCCACAGCTCTTGGGATGATTAAGAGTTTGTCACTTTTGCACCTCATTAGTTTGGTGATTCACAGTGAGGGGTGCGCTGTCTAATGGCTCAAGCATAATTCATTAATTGAGGTCAAGCTCTATTTATGTGCATCAGGTTCACTACATTACTAGCTTAGCTGTCTGCTTGAATAGTGACACATCTCAGTCCTTTAGGATGCCATAAACGTTAAACATGGCAGATGAGGAAAAAGGGCTTTTTTAAAATGGGGTTTGAATTTGAGTCTTTTGGCATATACGAGTTACTCACAGGGGCTTTCTGGGCTTCTAAAAGTGAACCAACATCTGCCGTCCTTACTGTGGCAAAACTCTCACCAATTTTAAAGGCAGTTTCAGAGAAGTAAGGACTGTAGGATTTTACCAAATGTTCTTTAGCCCTTTGGAACATGAGGAAAATAGGGTTGTTCTAACACATTGTAACTGAGCTGCTCTCTCTTGCTCTCCATCTTCAAGCTACTGGATTTCCAGATGCACTCTGATCCTCTGCAAATGCAGCAGCTTCTGCTTCCACCGCTGAGCTGTCCACCACTCCTATTTCAGTGGCGTGCTTGGTCTAGATGGAATGCTGTTGCTGCCTCTGTCAACCTCTTTCCTGCTTCCTTCCAGGCCATTGACTCCAAGATGTCTCTTGTCTGTTGTACTCGCAGGCTATGTCTAGCCTACAGGCTTCTTGCGGAAGAGATCTTCCACAAAAACTTCTTGTGCAAGAGCACGTCCACACTGCAAAAGCTCATCGGATAAGTGATGCACTTTTGCGAAAGAGGGTCCAGACTGCATGGATGCTCTCTTCAAAGAAAACTCTGATAGCTATTTACAGAATGGCCACCAGGGCACCTGTGCTTTTCTCGATTGCCTCTTTTTGTGCAAAAACCTCCTATTCCCCATCCACACACACCTTTTTGTACAACATTTCTTGTGCAAAAAGGAGATATTCCTTGTAGAAAAAGGAAAAACCCCTCTGTTCTTTCATTTTACTTGTGCAAAAACATGCTTGAGGTGTAGGCGCTCCACAAGTTTTTGTGCAAAAACTATAGTGTAGACATAACCTCAGACAACAGGCTGGAGGTTTTCTGTGAACCTGGACTATCATTTTTTGACTGGTTATTCAAATACAGCAAATTTACTACTGTGGTTTTGTTCTGCCCTCAGGGAGGACCTGTCCTTCTTGGCATAACTCAGATAGCTCATTTATCTTCACCTGGTCACAATTAAGTTCTCCTTCTCCATCTTCCGGCTATTTTTCCATAAGCAGACTACAAGCAGTCCCCGACTTACGCGGATCCGACTTATGTCGGAGCCGCACTTACGAATGGGGCTTTCTCACCCCGGAGATCGCAGGCAGCGATCCGCCACCTCGACCTCCGGGGCGAGAAAAGCTGCTCCCGGTGCCCCTGGTCTGCTGGAGACCGTCTCCAGCAGACCGGGGCACCGGGAGCGAAGCCACAGCAGCGGCCAGAGCAAAGCCTCAGAGGCGCGGCACCCCGCTGCCACTGCGGCTTTGCTCCCTGTGTCCCTGGACTGCTGGGGGGGGGGTGCAGCTAGTGTGCCTCCCCCCAGCAGACCAGGCTCTTGTTGTGGACCCTGGGGCAGAGCAGCTGGGGCTCTGCCGGTTGGTCCTGCAGCACTGCTCTGGGCACTACTGGACCAACCTGGCAGCACCCCAGCTGCTCTGCCCCAGGCATCCTGATTCAGCTGCTGCTGGTCAGTTTCAGCAGCGGCTGAATCAGGACACCTGGGGCAGAGCAGCTGGGGTGCTGCTGGGTTGGTCCAGTAGCGATGAGGAGCGGTGCTACTGGAGCAACCCAGCAGCACCCCAGCTGCTCTGCCCCAGGCGTCCCCAAGTCAGCCGCTGCTGAAACTGACCAGCGCTGACTACAGGAAGCCTGAGGCAGAGTTGCTCTGCCCCAGGCTTCCTGGAATCAGCCGCTGATCAGTTTCAGTAGCAGCTGACTTGGGACGCTTGGGGTTCTTAAGTTGAAGCTGTATGTAAGTCAGAACTGGCAGTCAGTTTCAGCAGCAGCTGAATCTGGACGCCAGTTCCGACTTACATACAGATTCAACTTAAGAACAAACCTACAGTCCCTATCTTGTACGTAACCCGGGGACTGCCTGTATTTGAAGCTTTTTACTTTGTGCTTTTCTGTCTCCAGTACATGCTTTTCCTGCTTGTTGCACTTATGCAATTCACACTGCTACAGATCCCACAAACTCTGCCACCATCAGTGTCACATTTCAAGGAACTGCCTCTATTTCCCCTCAGTGGTCCAGCAGGGGGCACACACTCCAGCCATTCAGCTCCCCAGTTGCTCGTTCGTGCTTCTTGTTTGGATGGAGAGAAGACCTTTGGTGCTCTTCCTTCTATTGCGGGAATTTCCAGGCTGCTCAGGTCCCTATTTTTACTGTGTTATTCCCAGGACAGACAGATTACCCAAGCACACCTGCTTGCTTTCTCTGCAGAGTTGGTTAACAACTGTAACAGTTGTTACATTTCTAAGCATCACACAGTGCTTTCTGTGCAAGCCTATTTTATTCTTTAGGTAAAAAGCATTAGAGAGAGAAACAAATTAAAAATAGGAAAAGATCCTACACACAACTTACTAGAGATCACCCCTATCCTAACATGGGTCTCGCAGGAACAGTCTTTCAGCACCCCACCCTTGGAGCTTCCTTATGGTTAGAAGTTCAACAGAGTTTCAATGGAGAAGAAAACACAGTTCTTACGAAAACTCAGTAAGCCCAATCCTTCCAATCCTATCCTAGGGATTGGGGCTGTCAATGAACAATGGGTCCTGTCCATTTGGTGGATGAGAAAGAAGACTCTGAGTCAGTTTAAATCCAGGTTATTTTTCCAAACATTCTTTCTTTGGCTGTTAGTCTCTGGAAAATCCAGTTTGAACTAGTCTATGTAAATCTCCCCAGGGGTCTCTTCAAAGGACTGATAACTGAAGAAATTACATTAGCATCCCTCTTCTACTAAAGAAGGTATATATAATGCAACAATAACACACATGTAATTACATTTTTAACACAAAGTACCCCAAAGTATTAAATGTAATTCACTAACATAATTCAATTCAATAAAGTTTATCTTAATTTCATAAAATTTGTTCAGGATATTACAAGATATTGTCAATCTGTCATACACATTTACCATTAGAAAAATCAAGAAGGAAAGAGCTTGTGTGTGTATGTTTTTAGAGTAAGTATTCATTATCGAATAGGGGGATCATCTACAGATATTTTTCCTTTTATTTTTGAAAGTAAGAAATCCTTCAGAAATAAGGGGCAAAACCCCACAATCATGCCAAAGTATATGGCAAGGACACTATTGATGTGAGTAAGGGTTGCAATCAGGTACAGAGCAATGACCATTGCATTTTTTGAGGGGTAAAGGATCTTTCAAAAAATTGCCCCATTGTTGGAAAAACCACAGCTAAACAGCAGATTCAGTTTTGAAATGGCGCTTGTTCGAAACAGCGCCAGAATGTGATTATGCAAAGGAAGCACAGGATATTTAAATCCCCGCTTCATTTGCACTTTTGAAATGTCTAATTTACATCCCTTTGCCGACAGAGGGGTGTAGTTTAGACGTAGACTCATAGGGATAGCCGTGTTAGCCTATAACTTGAAAAAAAGTTAAAAAAATAAAGAGTGATCCTGAAGCACCTTAGAAGATAGATAGATAGTATCATGAGCTTTCATGGGCACAACCCACTTCTTCAGATGAGTGAAGCAAAAGGTATAGAAAACCCAACATTTAAAACAGAAAAAGAGTGGAGAGGGGGAGGAAAAGAAAAAAAAATCCTTTCAATTTTAGTGTCCATGCTATATGAGGCTAATATAGTGCACTGTAAATGACTGATACTGTACTTAGGTTTTGATGTCATTTGGGTGTTGAATATAATGGTCTATCCCAGTTCATGTTTTTGTTCATTCCCTGAGTGATGGTGTCAAATTTGCACATGAAGGCCAGTTCTGCAGTCTCTTTGCAGTTAGTTACTGAAATTACTTTGTAAGGGTATGTCTACACTACCCCACTAGTTCGAATTAGCGGGGGTAATGTAGTCATCCGCAGTTGCAAATGAAGCCTGGGATTTGAATTTCCCGGGCTTCATTTGCATGAAGCCGGCCGGCGCCATTTTTAAATACCGGCTAGTTCGAACCCCGTGCTGCGTAGAAGCCTAATCCGAACTAGCTACTCCGTGCCGTGCGGCACGGGGTTCGAACTAGCCGGCATTTAAAAATGGCGCCGGCTGGCTTCATGCAAAGGAAGCCCGGGAAATTCAAATCCTGGGCTTCATTTGCAACTGTGGATGACTATATTACCCCCACTAGTTCGAACTAGCGGGGTAGTGTAGACATACCCTAAGAGAATGGCTACTTTTAAATCCATGAATGAGTGCCCAGGCAGGTCAAAATGTTCCCCTACAGGTTTTTGTGTGTTGCCATTTAGAATATCTGATTCGTGTCCATTAATTCTTTGTGGTAGAGACTGTTCACTTCAGCTAATATACATGGCAGAGAGGCATTGCTGGCATATAGTGCATTAAAAGTTGATGTTATTAGTCTTTCTGGAGTACATAGTCAACCGGCTGTGCAAAAGTTGCCATTTTCCTCCCCAAGCACAGAGTGAGGATAAGGAAGTCTACTCATTAGATTATAAGAATATATAACTATTTTATTTAACAATACTCTGCATAAATATTGCCGAGGTGAACAAAACATATAAGAGGCCCCTGGCCCTAGACATGCGTGTTCAGTCCAACTTCTGATGAATTCAATACGAGTTGGGTCAGGCACTAGAAACTGAAACTGTCATACTGCAGAACAAAGACAGAATGAAATATGAACTATAGCCACATAGAGTTTTTACTGTTACAAAGTGGACTTCATTAATTCATGTGAGTAGTGTACAAAGTTGTACAAAAACAGATAGCACTGTACTTTCATTCGTATATAGGCATAGCTGATCAGGAAGAGCTTTATACAGGCTTTGGATGAAAATCAGTCTAGTTCTTATAGGAAAACTATGACAGCATGGAAACACAGGTCCAATTTCAAGCCAATATAATTGCCATGTTAGGATCTGGTACTAATTAAGATGGGTGAAAACAGTGTAAGACCTGGTCTAGATTAAGGAAATTTGCATGTAAGGCTGGTTCTAAACAAAAGACAGAAAAAGGTAGGCAAAGTGCAACTGCAATTTGTGTATCTTTTTCCACTTTTCTTCCAAAAGAGGCTTTTCCGACATTTGGCCCATCTACATGGGGCCAATTTTCAGAAAAAAATCCTCTTTCAGAACATCCCTTCTTTCTTGTGCAGTGAAGTTTATAGAGATGCTGAAAAAACGTGTCTACTTTTCCATTTTTTTTTTCAAAAAGGCAGACACGGATTTTTGGTATCCCGGAAAATCTCTGCAGTCTAGATATATCCTAAATCAGTGGAGTTTGGGATGAACGGATGTATCAAAGTAAGTTATAGCTGTGTAAGCTTCACTCTGCACCAGAGATTCATGTCTACATTATGGTTTTGCACTAGTATAACTATACTGATGGGCTCCGTCTACACTGGCATGATTTTCCGGAAATGCTTTTAACGGAAAAGTTTTCTGTTAAAGCATTTTCGGAAAAGAGCGTCTAGATTGGCAGGACGCTTTTCCGCAAAAGCACTTTTTGCGGAAAAGCTTCCATGGCCAATCTAGATGTGCTTTTCCGCAAAAAAGCCCCAATCGCCATTTTCACGATTGGGGCTTTTTTACGGAAAAGAAATCTCTGCTGTCTACACAGGCCCTTTTGCGCAAAAGTCTTTCAGAAAAAGACTTTTGCCCGAATGGGAGCAGCATAGTATTTCTGCAAAAAGCACTGATTTCTTACAGTAAGAAGTCAGTGCTTTTGCGGAAATTCATGCGGCCAGTGTAGACAGCTGGCAAGTTTTTCCAGAAAAGCTGCTGATTTTCCGGAAAAACTGGCCAGTCTAGACACAGCCATATAGTTTCATAAGTGAATTTCCTTACTGTAAATTGGACTTAAGTTACGTATAAGGTGAACATGAAAAATGAAAGATTGGTTGAGTGGTACAGACATGTAATGTGGCATCAATGGTAATTCAGTGGGCAGGCAAGCATATAGCTAACTTACCCACAGATATGTAAGACAAAGCATTTACATAAGACTTTATCTCTCACCCTTTTTAATATTTTTAGTAGTTAGGAACCATTTTTTTGAAAGCTGCAACATTTGATAATGTGTATATATGACTTGATTCATAACCAAAATTTTCTTTTGAAGTTAAAATACTTGGAGTGGTAAGATAAGTTGTTCAGTTTCAGGATGAAACAGTTTCGGGATGACAGAAAAACATGCTGTTGTGCACAGAACTATAAGCAATCAATTATAGAGCATATACAATCATAGAATACAAGAACTGGAAGGGACCTCGAGAGGTGATCAAGTCCAGTCCCCTGCTGTCATAGCAGGACAAAGCACCATCTAGATCATCCCTGATAGATGTCTATACAACCTTCTCTTGAATATTTCCAGTGATGGAGATTCCACAACCTCCTTAGGGAATTTATTCCAGTGTTTAACCATCCTGACAGTTAGGTTTTACCTAATGTCCAACCTAACCTGCCTTGCTGTAATTTAAGCCCGTTGCATTTTGTCCCATCCTCAGAAGCCAAGGAAAACAATTTTCCTCGCTCCTCTTTGTAACACCCTTTTAGGTACTTGAAAATGGCTATCGTGTCCCCTCTCAGTCTTCTCCTTTCCAAATTAAACAAGCCTAATTCTTTCATAAACTTAAAAAACAACAAATGGTATGGTAGCACTTTAAAGACTAACAAAACATGTAGATGGTATCATGAGCTTTCTCGGGCACAGCCCACTTCTTCAGATGACCGGTCATCTGAGAAATGTTATCCAGCCAGTTACATGCCCACCTTGCAGTAGCCCCATCTAGGTTATATTTCCCTAGTTTATTGATAAGAAGGTCATGCAAGACTGTTTCAAATGCTTTACTAAAGTCCAGGTATGCCACGTCCACTGCTTCTCCCTTATCGACAAGCACAAATAGTGCAACAAGACATAGGTACAATAAGTCTGATGGGAAATGCAGAAAACTGTACCCAAAATTTACCAGATTTAAAATGGAAAAATACAATTCAGACTAAAAAAACCTTATGACGACTCAATGACCTCTAACACTCTTTATGCTTTATTTATATTTGCCTCCATGCAGTACTAGGAAATAGTAGAATAGTCAGCACTTAATACTATATTGCTCTTTACTTTTTTTTAAATGTTATGATTGTGTTTCCATGGCAACAACATACTGGTAATGAGGTAAACTTTCTTGGGAATTTCATGTCCACCGTATGTCCTTTCTGATAACGCTGCTGTTTTTGTTATATAATTCAATGGTACCATTGTTGGGAATCAGCATTAGAGTCTTAATGAAATGTGTTTATTCATTAGCATTTTATAGCTAATAGCTTATTCAGTATAGGGAACCAAGTTCCCACTGTGTATCATTTCCTTTATTACTGCGCTTATCCTCAGATTATCCAGTGTGATTTGTGGAATTAAATGTGATTTTCTTGTCGCAGGTACTGTAGCTATAACTAACAATAGGAATGAAGGCTGAATTTAATATAGTTTTAAGGAATTAAACTAGTGCTAGAAGATTTACATGTTTGTATTCTTATTTTGCAACAGTAGTGATTATAATTGAAAAGGATCTTTCTTTATAGCTCAGGTTCTGTAAACTTTTTTCATTTTAGTTGTTCCCCTCTGAACTCTCCCATTTGTCCACATATTTCCTAAAGTGTGGTGCTCAGAATTGGACACACGACTCCAGCTGAGACCACTGTACTAATAAATAGAGCGGGACAATTAGCCCCATGTTTTATACACGACACTCCTGCTAATACTCCCCAGAATGATGTTAGCTTTTTCTCCTTAACTGTATCACACTGTTGACACGTATTCAATTTATGATACAATTTATTATCCTTTTCAGCAGTACTCTCATCTAACAAATTATTCCCCATTTTGTAGTTGTGCATTTGATTTTTCTTTAAGTGGAGACTTTGGACTTTTCTTTATTGAATTTCATCTTGTTGAATTCAGATCAGTTCTCCAATTTTTTATGGTGCTTTCTAATTCTAATCCTGTCCTGCAAAGTACTTGTAGCTGCTCCTAGCTTGGTGTTATCTGCAAAGTTTATAAGCATATTCTTCCCTTCATTATTCAAGCAATTAATGAAAAGAATCCAGATCTAGAACAGATCCTTATGGGATTCCACTAGATACATCCTCAAAGTCTGAAATCAAACCATTGATAACTTCTCTTTGCCTTTCAATGAGTTGTGCACATATCTTATAGTAACTTATTTAGACCACATTTTGTCCAGGTTGCATATGAAAATATCATGTGATAGTGTTCCTGGGCTTTTGGACAAGGGGGAAGCAACAGACATAATATATTGTGATTTTAGTAAGGCTTTTTACACAGTGTCAAAGAAGGAAATTAGGTTAGGTTGACATAATTTGTTCCAGACAATTCCATGCTGTCTATTCCTTACAATTCACCTATTCTCTAGGGCTACATCTATACTGTGATCTCTTGCGCAAGGAAATATGCAAATGAGGCAAAGCGGTGAATATCACTGCACCTCATTTGCATATTTAATGAGCCACCATTTTGCGCAAGGGGCTACACCGCTCCTTTTTGCGCAAAAAAACCCTCTTGCGCAAGAGCCGTTCTGCCGCTTTTTTTCAGACATAGCCTAGGTGCTTACAAGTTGATTGTTCAATAACCTTTTCCACTATCTTTCAAAGTATAGAAGTTAAAATGACCGGTCTATAATTAAGGTTACAATGACGTTATGGAGGTCATAAAAGTCATGGAATCTGTGACTTCCACTGATCACCATGACAGTTTCTGCCCCTGGGTGTGACTGCCTAGCTAGCTCTCTCCTGGCCCCTTCCCACATCCTGCAGCACCCAGTTCCCAAACTGATGGGAGCACTCTGCACCTCTCCAGCCTGCAGCAGTGGTGACACCCTGGTGGGCAGCAGGCAGACTCTTCACAGCTACCCAGCCACAGCGGGTAGACTCTGCACAGGTGCCCAGACACGGTGAATAAAAAGGGGGCAGCGTTACAGCTCGCAGCTGCTGCGGGTGGCAGGGGAGCCCCATAAACGTACAACCACCCTGGAACCTAGGGGATCCTGCAGGAGCCCAACCCTGTGGGCAGGATGATCCCGTAGCTCCTGCTCCACACAGCAGTGTGAAACTCCAGAGCTCCCAGCTCCAGTGGATGCTAAATCTGCCTCTCCTTTTTGTCAAGGATCATTTTTGTGGAAGTCAGGGTGAAGTCACACACAGGCGTCCATGAAGTTTTTTTTTATTGCCTGCAAGCTGTCTATGAATTTTATTAAAAATATCTGTGATAAAATCCTAGCCTTATCTATAATTCCCCAGGACCTCTATGTTTGTCTTTTTAGAGACAGATATTATGTTTGCCTTTCTCTAATCCTCTAGGACCCCACCCATCCTCCTTGAGTTATCAACAATAACTGTTAATAGTTCTGAGATCACTTCAGCTAGTTTCTTAAGTATCCTAGGTCAAGAATGAATTACACTAGGGCAATGGTCCCCAACCTTTTGGGGCTGCCGGGTGCCCGGGGGCGGGGCCACTCACACGCCGGGCACCTGGGGGCACGGCTGCGCTGCGCACACGCCCAGGGGTGGGGCCACCCATACGCCGTGTTTCCAGTGCCTGCGCCACCCATGTGCCGCACTCCTGGGGCCGGCGCCACTCCTGTGCCGCATGCTCAGGGATGGGGCTGCCCATATAGTATGCACCCAGGGCCGGCGCCACTCCTGTACCATGCGCCCAGGGGCGGGATTGCCCATATGCCACACGCCTGGCGCCAGAACAGCCCATGCGCTGTGCATGCACCGCGTGCCGTGGGGCGGGGCTGCCCATGCGCTGCGCACCCAGGGCTGGCGCCGCCCCGTGCCGCTTTCCTGGGGCCGGCGCTGCCCCTGTGCCGCATGCCAAGGGGCGGGGATGCCCATACACCATGCGCCTGGAGTCAGCACTGCCCATGAGCCACACGTCCGGGGGCAAGGCCAGCCCCGATCACTTGGCAGGCGCACAGAAATGACCCGGCGGGTGCCATGGTGCCCACGGGCACCATGTTGGAGACCACTGCATTAGGGTCTGCTGACTCATACATCTAAATTATCTAAATATTCTTTAACAAGTTCTTTCTCCTTTTTGGCTGGAGTTCCTTCCCTTTTATTTTGAATATTAATTATGCTCACTATCTGGTCACCATTATCCTTTTTAATAGAAGACTAAAGCAAAAAAAAAGGCATTAAATATTTGAGACTTCTTGATATCATAATTTATTAGCTTGCCTAAGGAGAGGACCTACACTTTCCTTCATCTTTTTCCTGTCACATAATTTCACTTTAAAAGTTAGATTTGTATTATGTGGACTTGATATCAGCATGCTGACAAATTAATGCAAAAATTGATTGTGAATGCCAAAAGGCACATGTAACAGAGATTGGGTGTCAGGTTCCGCTGGGGATGTTGTGGTAGGTATTAAGCCTCTGTGTTTTGTTTAATACCATCAAAATGAAAATGCTACGAGTTGGCAAGCATGTGTTCATTAATAGCCATGAAGGGAATAGCTCCAGTACATTTAGCAGAGGTAGACAGATTACTCTTGGAATGAAGTCTTGTTAATTTAGGTCCTACAAAATTAATCTGATCCCAAATTAATGAGGTCTTGTGAACTCCAGGAAAGAGACTGTGTCACATTCTGGTCTCATTTACCTCTGTATGCATCAGAAGTCCCACCACTGCAGTTACAGGAAATGAGAATCAGGCCCAAAAATGCCCTAGCTGTCTATTTACAACTGCACTGTATTTGTTTTTTAAAAAAATCAGTTATATCCTAGGGTATACAATATTTTACTCTCACAGCTGTTTCCCTGGGATTGGGGACAATTTGTATTCCTGAAGAAATACAAAAGTGGAATTAGAATATACGGCAAGCAGAAATGGAGAAAGCCATGGATAAAGACATATTTTGTTCTGTATGAGAATGAAAACACATATCAATCGGTGAGTGTAAAACCAGTGAAAAAATGCACTTTATTAAAATTATGACATGACATACTTCAGTTCTTTGCCACAACTAAAATTATGAATTCCTGTCACATCTTTCAGACAGTTTGACTGCAACTAAAAAGCTATGTATCACTCAAATTTTGTTCGTCTGCCAGTGTGCCTCTGTAGTAACTCCATTTACTTATGTGGAGTCAGTTCACATTTACTGCCATGTAAATGACAACAGAATTATGAGCAGCATTGGCCTGTTTTGCTACAGTTGTGAAACTTTGCTGTGTTGCATCTTGAGTAGCATGGACACCTATGCACAGGAGGTGTAAAATTTTACCTATTTGGAATGATAGCATTTTATAACCCCTTTACAAATTTCAATGTGGAGGGTGAATTCCCTGACTGTGGAAGCTCTTTGTGCTGCTCCAGTGCTCTGAGCTGCAATGCGAGAGCTTTCATCTGTCTCTGGCACGCCTCTCCCTGAAATTACCTGTTGTGTTTCAAAAGGGCCAAACCCTCCCAAATCTCAATGCCCTCCAATGGATTCTCTTCCTTACTGTTCTGACCAGTAAATGTTCCCTCATCAGCACAACAATCATATTCACTACATCTCACTTTCATGGTAAGCTTTTAGTCTAATCATGTTTGCACGGCTCCTCTGGCTGGCGTGCTCAAGAGTGTGAATACCACCCTCAGGGCAGATTGTTACAAACCAGGAGCTTATGGTGAGTGTCGTGCTTAGATTTCAGCAACCAACCTTCATGTGTGAATGCTTGAAGCACTATAACAGCCTTCACTCAGAGTCACAGACAGCCCCCTGAGGCACGTCAGTCTATCTGGTGACCCAGGCAAGTTTGCATTTGTGATGTATGGTACCTTACACCGAAAAATCACAACAATATTCAGGTTACTCCCAGTCACAAACTAATGAAAGATTTATTTAAAGAAAAAATAATGTGTTATTTACAAGATTAAAGCAGATAAACATACACACACAAATGAGCCTGCAGTTTTAGGTATTAGGAGCTCATATAATAAGCGTGGGCGTATTTTTTTCCTCTTATTTAACACTAGCCAAAAGCAGTTTAATTTCTTGCCTACGTGCTAGTAGCTGCTGAAATGCTGAATGGGCAATGCTGAAAAAAATCCCACAGTGCAGCACTGATATTAGAGAATCTTTATACTGTTTTTGAATAGCACATATGCCTGTATTACCTAGATTGCAGCACATGAGAGCCAAGTAATTTACTGTTTTCATGTTTGAGAGGAATGTTCTCCTTTTTGGACCCAAGTGCAGGTCTCTTATCTTCCAGGTAGATTTGTGTTGCATGTTCTGCAACTTACTCTGAACAGAGATCTCCCAGGTTATACCTATGCTGCCAGCCCCACCCCAATAGCAACAAGTCTCAGAGCCCAAGCTTTTGGGGTTTCTGCCTCAGAGCTAAAAAGAGCAATGGAGGCTTTGGGCTCACGCTCTGGCTCACTCCCCCATCACCATGTCTCAGAGTTTGGGCTCCAGGCTCCTAGCCGAAGCAGGGATGTGTACACCAGGGTTACCAACTTCCTAACTGCACAAAACCAAATACCCTCACCAGCTCCATCTCTGGCCCCAGACCTTTGCCCCCAACCTACTCCATCCCTCATGCATTTTCACCAAGCTGGGATGGAGTTTGCATGTGGGAGGGGGTTCGGGTGCAGGAGAGGTATGGGCTCTGGGAGGGAATTAGGGTATTGAAGTAGGTTATGTTCTGGGGCAGGGAATCAGGGCACAAAAGAAGGTTCAGGGTGACGCTTACCTCAGGTGGCTCCTGCCAGCTAAGGCAGGCTCCCTGCCAGCCCTGACTCTGCATGGCTCCCAAGAGGGGCAACATGTCCCCTAGCTCCTAGGCAGAGGAGCTAGAGTGTTCTGCATATTGCCTGGACCCATAGGCACTGCCCCCACAACTTCTATTGGCAGAAGTTCCCAGCCCATAGGAGCTGTGGATGCAATGCCTTGGGTGGGAAGCAGAATGCGGCACCCCTGTGGCTGCCCCTGAGCTATTCTGGCTGCTTCTTTGAGTTGTGATTGGACTTTTCGTGGCCCGGTCAGCAGTGCTGAATGGAACCACCAGGCTGCCCTTTTGACTGGACATTCCAGTCAGTAACTGGATGCCTGGCAATCCTAGTCTACACCGTGAGAGCTTAAGGGTCAGAAGTGCTAATGGAGTATAAGAGCTAGGGTGCAAAAGGAGGCAGAGTGCAAGGGCTGGGTACAGAGAGGTAAGGGGTGCAGGAAGGATGCAGGAATTAGGGACAAAGAGGGTCCGAGGGGAGCAAACTACAAGTTTGCCCAGGTCACCATTTCCCCTGAGGCTGGCCGGGTATACTAGCATGCCTACTCAGTTACATGCTTGCATATGTTCCCTGCAACTGGAGGTGAATTAAGATTCAATGGGGCCCTGGGTACAAAGAGCATTTGGGCTCTCTACCCAGTCTCCCTCCATGAGGCTCTGCTCCCTGATGCTCCCCTCCCCACCCATGGCTCCACTTCTTGACCTGGAGATTGTCACAGCTGCCTGGGGAGCCTCCATCTGCCCTGGGGGCACCACTTGGGAGGGACAGGGCCATGGGCAGGGAGAGGTGGCTGTTCTTGGGCACCCCCACCCCACCTGCCCAGAGCAAGTGGAGGGGCTGAGGCGCCCCACAGCTGTCTGGGTTCCCTAGGTAGCTCATACCACAGCCTAGGATGACCATACATTCCATTTTGGCTGGGACAGTTCCCCTTTTAAACTCTGGACATCACGACTTCTTAAACCAAATTGGGCATTTGTCCTGTGTGATGTTGCCAATGGATTATCAGTTGCAGTGAAAGGCTTGGGCCACCCTTTCATGCGGGATTGAAGAGCAGGCCCCCTACCAGAGGTGGGGGAGAGAGTAGCCTGGGTGAGGGGAATATGCTCATCCTGTTAAAGCTGGGCAAAGACACTCTAGGCACCACTTTGCTATGTGTGGTCAGTATTGGCCCTGGTTTCCACAGGTTCACTGATGAGAGTTCCTGTTCACATAACTCTCCTGCCAAGCTAGGCGGAAGGCATGGAGCAACTGGACAATGAATGATTTTGCTCTGCTCATGCTCCTGCTCCCTTTTGTGGAACAAATGTTTGTTTGGTGGAGTATGCAATCAGTGGAATGCAGGCTGGAATTTGCAGGTAGGATATGGCTGACCTTGAGGGAGAAAGATAATCCAAAACAGATATCGTGAATGCTGGTATTTCCATGGGGGAAGCATCATGTCTGGTACTGGGGAACCAAAGTGGTGGTGAGCAATCATATCATTTTGGAAATCTGACATGTTAAGCTGGGGCTGGAGGGGGGAACTTCTGAACTTTCAGGTGAGAAAAGAGTCCTTTATTGACCGGTCTGATGAGTTTTCACCACACTTCAAGTGCCAAAATGCTTTATTCTAGAAAGCCATGCTGGTGCAGGATAGGACAGCTATTGCCTTCTGGAAGCTGGCAGACCTGACAGCTATCAAATCACTTTGGGGTTGGCACGTCCACTGCTAAGGAGTTGCAAGGAAATTAACACCGTGATCTGCCCAGTTGTGGTTGCCATAAGCAACGTTCTTCGCTTGCTTCAGAGGATGGGATTTCCAGTTTGGGCTAGGGGCTAGCAATATCACCTGCATACCCTATGCTTTGCTCACCAAAAGCAGGGAGTGAGACTGAATCAAAAAGTTTACTATTCAGCTGTTTTGCAAGGCTTGGTGGACCACAGACGCAGACTCGTGATTAGCACCAGGGAAAACACTGGAAAGATTCATAATGCCGCGGAGATGAGATGAGCATTGTACTTGAAGCAGGAGAGGAAAAAACGGTACTCCCCAGAATGACATGGCAGCCTAGCATGTGACTATGCTCTACTGGCAGACCTCCTGCATGTTCCTAAGTTGGCCCATGAAACTATCCCCTGAGAGCAATAGCTCTGGAAAAAGGAAATTCAATTACAAGCTCCCCAGCTACAGAATGATCATGGAATGTGCGTCTCAGAGACTTAAATCTTGGTGGTGCTGCCTAAGCACCGGGCTGGATGCCAGCGTGAACAATGCCATTCACACAGTCATTTTTTGTTGCATATGCTGTAACATTTATGAGGCTAAGGGGGAGTATTTATGTCCTGCATGGGTATAGGACAAACTTTGAGAAACTTTGTACAGATGGCTTGATCCTACCCAAGTGCCCACGGTTACCTGTCTTCAAAAGAAGCCATAGTTGCCATAGGTGTACACATCATGGTACATCAGGGAGGCAGAGGTTGACAGCTTCTGGTGCCGAGGGCCAACTTCATAACCTGTATAGTTGCTGGAAAAGCATATGAGGGGACATGGGTGCATACATATTAGGCTACAAAGCTTTGTGAGAGTTTGGTTTCCCTGTAGCCAATGATTAGCCATTTATTCCTGTGACTAGTCACCCATTACAGACAATTACAAGAGGACACCTCCAACTAAGCTAACACATGAGAGGTCAGGTTTATGCTGTGGAAAATAGCAGCAGAGTTATAACGCATTGTCCGATGCCTTTGTCTCTCATTCATTCACAAGCCTCCATCCAGAAAAGCACACCATCTGTCCGAATACTTTATCAACATTTGGGTTTAGTTTGGGGGAGTATGTGTGCATCCATTCTCCCTTTTCCCCTCTCCCCTCCCCAACACCTTTTATTGTCAGTGGTGCTAAGTGCAGTTAGTGGAAGCTATGGAGTGCTAATTACTACAAAGTTTGAACCTGGTCAAGGTTTGGGAGCAGGGGATCATTGAACCATTGGTTATCAGCACATGCTGGTATTGTTACGTGGATTGTGTTTTGTTTTACTGCATGTGAACCTAGCTACAAAGATGTTTATCAGCCCTTTTCTGTTTTGTGAGTTCCGCTGCTTTTAGAATGACCATTGCTTTTTGTGAGGATATAACAATGCATTTTCCTCACCCCTCCTATCTATTATTAGGACTTGGGATATTTCTTAACCAGGTGCTGCAAGGGTGGGTTGTGGGTGTTGAGTGGACAGAACAGGGTGGGTTACATAGGCAGTATGATGGCACCAGACAGTTATACCACTTCCATTTATGTGCTGTGAATCATGCGTACTATTCCTAAACCCAAATACATCATATGCTCATACACTGGAAGGAAACTATTCCATAAAAATTAGGAAAAAGTTACTAACTGTCAGGGTAGTCAAACACTGGAATAAATTGCCTAGGGAGGTTGTGGATATTTAAGAATAGGTTAGATAAATGTCTATCAGGGATGGTCTAGACAGTATTTGGTCCTGCCATGAGGGCAGGGGACAGGACTCGATGACCTCTCGAGGTCCCTTCCAGTCCTACTATTCTATGATTCTATAAGACACAAACTTGTGCCCGCCTAAATTTGCACCCTGCTCTAACACTAAGGGTACTTCTAAACTAGATGGCTCCGTCAACGGAGCCATGTAGATTAGTGTACTCAAAAAAGGGAAATGAAGTGGCGATTTAAATAATCGCCACTTAATTTACATCAAAATGGCTATTGCGCTGTGCTGATCAGCTGTTTGGCGGCACAGCATGGTAGTCTGGATGCTCCGTGGGTGACAAGGGAAGGCATAACGGGGCGGTCAACAAGGGCTTCCCTTGTCAATTGTGGAGCATCCAGACTACTGCGCTGTGCTGCCAAACAGCTGATCAGCACAGCGCGGCAGCCATTTTTATGTAAATGAAGTGGCGATTATTTGATGTAAATGAAGCGGCAGGGTGCGTCGATGGAGTCATGTAGTCTAGACATACCCTAAGTGAAGACTTCTCCTTAGTTAAATAATTACACAATAAAATAAGCTTCATTTCGAGAAAAACATGTGTCAAAAAGTGTCACTGGCTTGAATGCAGCTAGATTTGCAAGCACACAAGTAACTAGTGAAACCTTGAACTCCAGGAGTCTCAATCCTGCCTGCTTCAAATGCATGTACAACCCATGTGGGCCTTTGTTAGGTTAAAAGAGAAAACAGCGATGGCAAATTAAGTACTCATTTAAACATCAAAAGGGAGAGTTCAGCATCTATTAGCATTTACTTTATTTGGAGCTGGAACACTTTCTTTTCTGTGATGTTCCCATGAAAAACTGGCCTTTTTATCTATGCTGAATCCTATCATGGAGACTGGTCCTAGCAACTGTGTATTCCTGGGAATTCTGGCATGTCAGACTGGTATGTGATGAGCAGCTATTAGTGGCTTTTCCCCAGTTTCCTTGCAGATGTGCCCTATGTATCAAGGAGTTAATTTGGCTAAAATCTGGTGAATATCTTCCTTTCCATGAGTCCTAAAGTTCATCCTGTGCATAGGGAAGCAATTAGATGAAAGCTAGCACTGTAAAACACTGATGACAATCAATATTTTAGTACTAATATTTAATTTTTTCCCCTACTTTCTCGCTTTGAGGAAACGGCTTTCTTATCTAAACTTGGAATCATAGTTATAGATAATCTTTCATTAATAATCTCCTCTCCTTCAGGGTAGAGAAATTTCTAACTACAATCTAGGACTTTTAAGAGTTTTCATTTTTAATTCACTAGGTAACCAGCTCTGGATGACCAATGAATTCTCTTTTCACGTAAGCACCTCAGATGTGGAAATTGGTTAATAGCATAAGATTACTGGCATTAAGGTGGCAGTTGATTCATCTACTTCACTCACTAATTGCCAATCAATTTGCAATGAAATCTTATATGACAGGAATTAGAGAGTTTCTTTTCTTTGCATTGGTCTTGGAAAGAAAAATTAAAAAGTTTAGGAGTTAGCTCTGACAAACAGAGAAAACTAATCTGCCTCATCACAGAGCCTTTTATATTCACTTAAGAATGCAGACCACAGACTAATCAATTTTTCTCTTTCACTCTTCATAGCATTTCACTGTCGTTCAAACTTTTGAAATTAATTCCGATGGCCTTGACTGAGCATATTTAATCCTCATAATTGATGCTCTTTGTATATTTCCATCCTCAAAATTTTGTTTAAGGTAAGCAACGTTTGGCAATGAAGACTGTCAGAACTGGGGAGAAATTTTAATTAGCTGATATGCAGCAGGTTGCCCTCCCTGCCCAGTATTTTTTTCCTAATTTAAGAACATTCAGTTGCTATAGTGCTGTTGAAAGTCATCACTGTGTAGACTGAAATTCCATCAAACAATAGCAATATCTGTGCCCACCTTCCTTTTGTGCCCCATCTATATGGGATTCTTCTGTATAATGACTTTATCTCCTGGAAATGTACCTTGCAGAATAAAGAAAGGTTATACTGGTGCCCATTCATTCAAATTGAATGGATGAAATATAAAATCATAGACATTTAAGAAAAGATCTATGCAATTGTCTGGGGTCCAAGGTTTCTCAGATGTTTTCATAGTATGGAGGATGAGCCACACTTAAACAGATAATTTAGAAAGCTATTCAAAGCTGGAATGTGGTAAGAAATTTAGCTAGAAGCAACTCAGTGACATGGACAGAGCCATCCACATGATTTAATAAAGTTTCATTTAAACCGCATCAGCTTTAGTCCTTTTGAATGATACAATCAGGGGTGCTCAAACAATTTTTATAGAGGGATGCTCAGAGCCATTGAACCAAAGCGTAAACTTTGGATAAAATGGAAACCATTGCAAGCCAGGGGATGCTGCTTCACCCCTCCCTCTCCCCTCCGCATCCCTTGTTCTAGCAGCTATGGAAACAGGTGGGCTATTTTTACCAGCATATATTAGTGTAGCTGCCAGCTCATTCCAAGTAGCAAAGTATTCCTTCTGCTGGTTTATCTATCACATAGATTTTGCTTCTTGGCCCTACTCTAAATGATGCATTTTCAGCTAAAGCCTCATTTCTTAGTGTGAAGGGGAGAGAAGATCTCTTTTTTGCCTTTTTTGGGGGGTAGGGGAGGGGAGAGAGTAAAGGAATTTCAGCTGGTTCTGCTTGTCAATTTCTTGCTGTTTGTCTTTTCTGCTTTGTTGTTTTTCCTTCTGTGTCAGAAAACTCTCACTTTGATAACATTTGTCTAACATGATGATTTTTTAATGCCACATCTTATCAGTGGCGATATTTCAGGGAATGTTCTAGGAAAGATACCCTCAGGCCACATGTACATTGGCATGATTTTGCACAAAAGCAGTTGCTTTTGCGTGAAAACTTGCTACCTGTCTACATTGGCCGCGAGTTCTTGCGCAAGAACACTGACATTCTAATGTGTGAAATCAGTGCTTCTTGCGCAAGAACTATGATGCTCCCACTAAGGAATAAGCCCTCTTGCACAACTGTTCTTGCGCAAGAGTCCAGTGTAGACAGACAACATGAATTTCTTGCGCAAGAAAGCCCGATGGCTAAAATGGCCATCGGAGCTTTCCTACGCAGGAGAGCGTCTACACTGGCACGGATGCTCTTGCGAAAAAGCACATCTCTTGCGCAAAGGCACATGCCAGTGTAGATGCTCTCTTGCACAAATACTTTAATGCAAGAACTCTTGCGTTAAAGAGTATTTGTGCAAGATCATGCCAATGTAGACGTAGCCTCACTCTCTAGCCAGCAATTAGGACACTTTGCCTGGGTTGTAGGAAATCCTGGTTCAAATTCCCCAGCAGCCTATTCAGCAGCTTTGCACTGGGATTTCCTGCCTCCTAGGTGACTGTCCTTTGTGGTCGGCCATTTTTGTCCAAACCCCCTCTCTTAAGAGACGGTTGTCTTCGTGGGATGGCTGGTCTCGCCAGACATTCTGCATGAAGCAACTTCCCTTAGCTGACAGCCCCAGAACAGAGTGGCCCCAGGGGTGAACCATAGTGCCTAGTCTGCTTGCAACAGCCTCTGAAGGGGGCTAGAAGTAAAACATGTGTGGGGCCTCTGCAGGCAGTTTGGGAAGACAATGCCTTCCTATGCCTGTGATACCCACCCACCACCCACGATACGCCACTATGGCAATTGAGAGATTGGTGAACCTCTTTAGGATAGGAACATTTACTAGAAAAGACTTGCGCTGTATGCTCCTCAGCTACACTAGTGATGATGATGACAGCATGCTGTTTAGTTTAATGTCCATGCTAGGGGAGTTCATGATCAGCCCAGGAGGCACCTTCAACTTTCCTCATTTGCAATAAGGAGTGCCCTTGGGTTGGGAGTTCAACTGTAGCCGACTGTTACTGCCCCCTCTATGTCATTTTACTAACCTGTGTGAGACCGCTGGCAGCCCAGGCAATTGCAATGCGAAGAAAAATTATTCTATCGATTTTGATGGTTATGTGCTTCTCAGGGAGATTCCATACTGAAGTCCTGTCATGTTCCTGTAGAGCTCACATTCACCTTGTAATTTAATTGCTTTCTGATTGTTCTCAGAAGGTGTGTGTTTTTGACACAGGAACTGAGCTTGTTTTGAATTCAATTATAGTATACAAACAAGAGTCTGGTTTTCTCAGAAGAAATTGATTATATTCATTTAGAAGGGGAGGGGGAAAACCGTCACAAGTTATATTCACTTCAAGGCAAGGGCAGTCTGTAGTTTAAGATGGAGAATTTCCTTGCTGTTACTTTTATCACAGAAGTGCTGGTATGAATCAACTCCCTGGGAAAGAGAGAGAAAGAGAACGTGACTCTAGTCCACCTGGGAGTTAGGAGACTCAGGACCCAGACCCTCTGCTCCAGTGAGTCCCTTAATTAATTATCCAAAGCAAACTATAGGAGAGATCGACAAAACCCTTTATCAGAATGTGCTATAACTCACAGGTTAGAACACTGCCCTGAGAGATGGGAAAGCCTGGGTCAAATCCCTTCTTCCCAACCTGACAGAGAGGGGGTAATTGAACCTGGATCTTCTAGATATCTCAGGGGAGTGCTCTAAATTCTGCCTATGTGTTATAAGATACATACCTGCTTCATTCCACCTCACTCTGCCCTATGCCTCTCCCTAACTCCCCCCCCCCCAAAAAAAAAAATCAGTTGGAGTTGGTGCCTGACTCACACTCTCTTTAAGGCATCTGGCTCTAAGGGCACTAGCAGAGATAGGCACCTCCTCTGGATTTAGGCCTTCCTCTGTCAGGAGCTTAGGTCACCCTCTCATCCCCATCTCACATTGGCTAGTTTAGGTGGTTGCCTGTTTAGCATGCTGGCTTCGATGAATCAGAGTTTAGGGAGACTTTCTGTCCCCATATATTGTTTCCCTCTGACGTACCGCAGAACAACTACCCCAAAACACAAGGAAATTGAAGCAAAATGTGCAGTGAGGTGGTCAAGTAAAACATCTAATAACCACAAACCAATTAAGCCAGCTACACTCAGAACAAAATATAACAGTCCAAATGGTCTGAAGCAGCAGGTCTGCACACAACCTACATACACACAAAGCGTATAGGAACCTTTGTGCTAACCTCAGTATTTGTGAATTGCACTGTTGGTTCTATCTTTTGAGGTGCCCAAAAGGTTGGTGTTGTAATGCTCAATGTCACAATAGTAAGACCCTACAGAAATGCCTCATATTGATCATGTGTACTGTTAGTGCACTATGTTATATCCACAAGAGCCAAACAAGTGTTTACAAAATTTTCAAGTGATCATAGAATCATAAAATCATAGGACTGGAAGGGACCTCGAGAGGTCATCGAGTCCAGCCCCCCACCCTCAAGGCAGGATCAAGCTCCGTCTACACCATCCCTGACAGATGTCTATCTAACCTGTTCTTAAATATCTCCAGAGAGGGAGATTCCACCACCTCCCTTGGCAATTTATTCCAATATTTGACCACCCTGACAGTTAGGAATTTTTTCCTAATGTCCAATCTAAACCTCCCTTGCTGCACTTTAAGCCCATTACTCCTTGTCCTGTCCTCAGTAACCAAGAGGAACAAATTTTCTGATGCCAGAAATAAATATTTTTATGCTAGCCAAATGTGTCATGTAGTAATGGCACTGCTGAAGAATATACGCTCACAGAGAATTTTCTGTTATTAAGCAATCTGGCAGTTATGGGTCCTTTAAAATCCCTGGGGTTGAACGCTCTAAATTAAGAATAAAAAAGTTCCATTTTTCCCCACAGAACTTTAAATAGAAAAGTACATATGTATTGTTGCAAGGATAAGAGTCTCAAAAAGTTCTTTCAAATAGCCTTGTTTACATTCTGAAACAAGTTGAATTTCCTGCACAGGGAAATGAAAATATAGTATATACTACTGTATAAATTTTTGCTGAAATAATAGTATTGTGTGGGAAAGGATTCTACTAATGTGACTTCTCCATGGAACATTGATAACTTTTACAGGAAAAAATAGGGCATATTCGAGACTCTGCTGTGTACAGGAAATAAGTATTTTCTACCTTGAATACCAACCTTTTTTTTAACTTTTTTTTTTGCTGGAAATATATTTCCATCAAGTTAGTAATTTTGGAACAATGATTTTCCCATTGTACTGCATTTGTTTACCAAATAAAAATAAACATGGTATCAGGATCTTCATATACTTGTGTGATAATAAAACTAAAATAATTTGAGTGGACCAAATCCTGCAGAAATGGGGAAGTCAATTGGAGTTTTGCCTGATTAAAGAATCAATAAAGAACTGGATCTTTTATTTTTTTTATAAAAGCTATATTTATAAGGACTATACTAATTTCTCCTTTTTGGGTACACATTAGCAGTTACATGGATTTGATTTTTATTTAAATTAGAAGTCAGTGGTTTCTTTGCTTGAGTTACATGAAAGGCTTGTAACCAATCCTATAATATAATTATGTAAAGATTTATTAAATAGGAAAAGAAAACAAACGTTATTTATAAGGTTAAAGAACGCATACATACATGCACAAATTAACTTCAAAATATAATAGAAGCTTCTATAATATGTCTCTATTGTTTCTGGCTTAGATTCTGAGAGGCAAAGGTTCTAGGCATCAGCAAGAGACCCTCAGGTGCTTTTGGCCATACAAAGTCTAAATGCTAAATACATTCTTGTATAATTCTTATACCTATTTTTACAATACTAACACAGGTGAGACAGACTGAATCCAGCTACGTATTTGTCTGTGTTCATTTGACACATAAGGTCCTTGGCAACAGCTCTGCCACTTTCTCATCAGGTTCAGTACATCCATGATAAAACACTTTTTTGGGAAGAGGGTCTACATTGGGTAATGTTCGGGCTACATTATAGAACTTTTCATTTAGTACCTCTCTGCTAATTCATGAGTTCTTTCCTACACATGGTATCCAAAGAAGTTAAAGGTGTTTTTCTTGACTACAAGATTACGCTCATATTCCATCTTGTACATTCACTAGTGTAGGCCATTTGTTCCTTTGTGAATTTGCATTACCTTGTAATTGGGATTAAATAATTTCATAAATATGGAGTCCTCCTAAACCGTAGGCACCCATTTATTTGCAAGTGTTTAAGGAAGAAGTTCCCAAACATTTTTTGCTGAATTCCACTTTGGAGATTCATATCTGATGTACATCTCACTCCCCCGCTGCTCCTCTTTTCAGTCCTATCCCCACACTCCATGATTAACTCCTCTCAACCCCCTTTTTCTCATTTTACCAGCCTTCTGCCTCCTCCTGAAACCCCTCTCTTTCCACAGTTCCTATCTGGGGCTTTCTTTCTATAGTGTATATATATATATATATATATATAGTAAATTATACTATACTATATATATATATATATATATATATATATATATATCAGTCCATTATTTCTGCTGACTCCTGCTCCTCAGAAACCAGCAAGGATGTAGGAGTGCTCTACTTCACATCAGGTTCTTGCTCCCTGGTAACCTAATCAGACCCCTGCACGGGATGGAGGAGTACACATGCCCCACAGTTTGAAAGCCTATGATTTAAGGTAACTTAGGGCATGATATTGTTGACCTTGTTACGCTTAGAAGATTAATCTTTCCTTGCTGCTTCTAACCGTTTTCTGCTTTTCCTTTTTTTGTTGGCTGCTCTCAGCTATCTCTCTCTCTCCATGCTTTGAAAAGTAGACTCTCCTTTCCTGTCAAGTCATCACTTTCAGAGTCACCTTATACACTGAACAAAATCAGAGCAGCGAGTGTTACAAATAGGTTCTGTTGGGAAGGAAAAATACCACTACAAAAAGCTTTAGAAAAGCCTATGGAAGAAATGCCAAGCATTCCCCTCCAAAACCATGAGAGAATCCCCAAAATACTAATGTACTTTTAATATTGTCTTACCCTGATTCTCCCCAAAAGTGAACATGTGTCCCAGCCGCAGTTTCTTCTCTGGCTCCACAGTGGCTATTGTTAAATCACACTTTATACCCTCTCCCGCCTTCTGCCTCCAACCCCAGCAACCATCTTTCCCCCAGCAGAAGAGGTGCTTAGTAAATGAATGGGACTCATTTTGCTCTGACTGGTCTTGGGAATTCTGTGCTGCCATGAAGTTTGCATTTGCTCAGCTAAAGTATACCAAAACCAGGCTCTTTTCCCACAGCTTTATACCTTTTCCAATGTTGCGTCCTACGCTTGGAATGGTCTTTTTGACATCCACAAAGCACCATCTTTTCCTTCAAAACCCATCCCTCCAAATAGTACCCCCAACCTACTTTTCAGAATCTTCCCTTATAAGAACCAGAGTATAACATCTTGTGTCTTTTTTGGCTCTCATATATTAGTCTAGTAGGGTACATCTACACAGTAAAATAACTTAGTCCCTGTCTACACAGCAGGCAGTTATTTCAAAATAATGTTGAAATACTGTCAAGCTGGGGGAGAGCTGCTTACTCTGATTCCTGTAACCCTCATTGTAACCCCGAGGAGTAAGGGAAGTCAGAAGAAGCGTGCTCTATTTCAAAATAAGTGCTGTATAGATGCTCCCAATTTCAAAATAAGCTACGCAATTGAGGTAGCTCTAATTGTGTAGCTTATTTCGAGTTAAGCCGTGCTATGTAGATGTACACGTAGTGAAACTGAGGGTATGTCTACACTAGGAAATTATTTCAAAATAACTCCTGAAATAACTATTTCAAAATACAGTAAAACTCCATTAGTCTGGCATCCAATGCTCCGGGACTCCTGATGGTCCGGCACCATCAGGAACCCGGAAGTGCTGGGGCAGCCGGACAGGCTTCCCCCATTCAGCTGCTGCTGAAACTGACCAGCATCTGAATCAGGAAAGCCAGGAGCAGAGCAGCTGGGGTGCTGCGGGGTTGGTCTCATGTGCTGCCCCTCGGGGCAGCGGGACCAACCCGGCAGGACCCCAGCTGCTCTGCCCCAGGGGTTCCCGATTCAGCTCCGCCCCGGGATTCCTGGAATCAGCCGCTGATCTGTTTCAGCAGCGGCTGAATTGGAGACCCCTGGGGCAGAGCAGCTGGGGTCCTGCCGGGTTGGTCCCGCAGCGCCGTCCTTTGGCGCTGTGGGACCAACCCGGCAGCACTCCAGCTGCTCTGCCCCAGGCGTCCCCAAGAGCAGCTGGGGTGCTGCTGGGTTGGTCCTGCAGCCCCGAGGGGCAGAGCTACGGGACCAACCAGGCAGTACCCCAGCTGCTCTGTCCCAGGCGTCCCCAAGAGCAGCTGGAGTGCTGCTGGGTTGGTGCCGTAGTGCTGCCCCTCGGCTCTATTGCAGGCATCCCCGATTCAGCTGCTGCTGAAACTGACCAGCAGCGGCTGAATCAGGGACGCCTGGGGCAGAGCCAGACTATCGTAAGGGGGGGCTATGAGGAGTCTGGGGTGGCATCCCCTCCCACCCGACTCCAGACCCCTCATAGCCCCCCCTTCTGATAGTCTGGCATATCTGATAATCCGGCACCCCCTGGGTCCTAACGGTGCCGGATTATCGGAAGTTTACTGTAGCATGTCCACGCTACAGGGAAGCCTTGAAATTAGTCCAAGGCAGAGTCCCTTAGGGTATGTCTACACTACCCTCCTAGTTCGAACTAGCGGGGTAATGTAGGCTTACCGCACTTGCAAATGAAGCCCGGGATTTGAATTTCCCGGGCTTCATTTGCATAAGCGGGGAGCCGCCATTTTTAAAACCCCGCTGGTTCGAACCCCGTGCAGCGCGGCTACACGGGGCTCGAACTAGGTAGTTCGGACTAGGCTTCCTATTCCGAACTACCGGTACACCTCGAGGAAGCCTAGTCCGAACTACCTAGTTCGAGCCCCGTGTAGCCGCGCTGCACGGGGTTCGAACCAGCGGGGTTTTAAAAATGGCGGCTCCCCGCTTATGCAAATGAAGCCCGGGAAATTCAAATCCCGGGCTTCATTTGCAAGTGCGGTAAGCCTACATTACCCCGCTAGTTCGAACTAGGAGGGTAGTGTAGACATATCCTCTATCTGGATGCACTACCTCGACTTAGAGCCCCGGAAAGCTCTGGGGAGTAATTACTTTGAATGACTCTGGGAAATTATTTCAAAATAGCAGCAGTGGAGTAAGTCAGCCCCATTCCAGATGGTGTTTATTTTCAGGTGGGCCTCAGACCAGGCCCAGGAAGTGCCTCTCCTCTGAACCAAAGGAAACAAATTCACAAGTTTGATTACCTTTTCCTATCCCCAGCTTTTTCTCAGGGTGGGCTGTGGCCTTTTTTCCTTAGCCCCAAGTCCCATTCCTTCCCCTATGCAGATAGATAGATAGAGCTTATGGGAGGATTGCTGCCTTCTAAATTGGGAAATCCTTTTTCATTGCTGACACCAGCAGCTTATCTGTCCTCTTTGTGCCTCCCCAGAGGAGAGTGGTATTTAAGGTTCCAGGCACCCCTTAACTGGATTCAGGTGTCCCTCACCGATTGATCATCATCTGAGTTAGTGCAGTTATTATCAAATATTTATGCCAATTAGTCTAGGAAGTATTTGAAAGAGATAACTAGTGAGCTACCAACTACATTCTGAAAACTAGACTTATAGCAGGATTACCTCTCTTACCACCAAGTCCCACAGCCATACTTTTACTATAGCCACACAAGTCCAGAACCAATTGCTGTGGGATTGAGATTGTTCATTTTCCTTTTTTATTTCTGTCAATCAGCACTTGCAAAGTTGTTTCCTCTGCCAAGCAATTTACAATTGTTAATTAATTTGGGGCAGATGAAAAAACACTTTAATTGGCAAGCATCTGAAACTGCCAAGGACTTTAAACAGGCCTACTCACAGTAGTTATAAAATTCACCCCATGTGCTGAGGCCATGTATAGTGTTTGCATAGAAAGTCAGCAAGGTGAGCAGTCATAGACAATGAATGCTTGCATTGGAAATCATTAAAAACCATTTTAGTTGGATCCATGTATAAAAGCTCACTTCACAGACAGTTCCTTAAATCAGATTCTGGCCCAGTGTGTTAGGGTTTTTTACCTAGACGTATGTTTATCTCGGTAAACATTTGTTTTAGTAGAGCTAGCTACACAACACAAAATAAATATCCCATACTACAGAACCATTATATTAAATAATCCCACGCACAGTGCTCACACGGTCAGGACTCATTTTTAAAATAGGTATATTACATTGGTAGTTCTCAAACTTTTTTTTCTCATGACCCAGTTGATGCATGAAATATATGTAACAATACTGTGGATGAATTTATGGATAATCCCTGATATTATTAGGAACCCGGAAGCATACATGGGAGGCAAAATAGGTCCCTGCCTGCCCCTCCCCCAGACAACAAAGGAGAAAGGCAAACATTTCTTTGTCTCAATTGCAAATTGAGCCAGGTGTGGCCAAGGACAGAGACAATAGGTATTTATTTGCATCAGAGCCTGCAGGAAGATAATTTGCATTGTAAATCAGAGGAGATGACTGAAAAATGAACATGGTGTCAGTTACTTGGAGGATGCAGAACGCTGAGCCCCCAGGAGGCCTGTCTCACTTTGAAGACAGAGATGAACTTCGGGGATAGAAGGAATGGCTGAAAGACTACGGGTTATCCATCCCCTGAAAGAACAAAGAAGCCAGTGCTTTACATGTATAAAAGATGGTTCCTCCTACTAAATAGCTGGAGAATGCTAATAACTTGGTGTGAGAATGAAACTAAGTTAGGCAAAGCTGTATCTTACGAGAATTGTAGAGAGTATGTGTGTGGGGCATTTGTTTTATATGTAATCTTTTCATATCTCTTTCATTCTTGCTTTAAATTACTTAATTCTGGATTCTTTGTCAATAAACTTATTCTTAGCTTTGCTCTAAACCAGCTGAGTGCCATGGATTAAAATGAAGACTCTAACTCCAGCTGAGCATAGTGGCTCTTTGGACACAGCAAAGCTAGTAATAATTTCTGAGAGTGGCTACTGAGGAGCCTGGGGGACTGGACACCACAGATAGAAGTCTCAAGGGAACTCAGGAACTGGCATGTCCTGATCCTTACCTGGCAGAGTCCCAAAAACTTTGTTGGAAGGGCAGATGAATAAGATGAGCAGCAGCGAAGCTCTCACTTGCTCAGGCTGGTGGGTAACACATTTTTAGGTTCCCCCATGTCAAATATCTCAGAGTTTCAGTCTCAGAACCTAAATGAGTGATTGGATATTACTGAATACTAGTGAGGAGTCTGGGAGACCAGTGAAGCATTAGTGGGCTGGCTGATGTTCCCTGCAGCCGTGCATGGAGACAGCTCTCTACAGATATCCTCTCTGTGTAATGGACACAAAGACAGTGCCACCTTTGCATCATTGCTGCAATCTCACTTACTTCATGGATCTATTTCTAGTTGAACTCAATGAGCAGATGCAGAAAGGTAGTCATGTTAGTCTGTAACTTTAAAAATGAGTAGTCCTGAGGCACCAAAGAGACTAACAAAAATATATAGGGCCATGAGCTTTTGTGGGTAAGACTAACTCCATCAGATAGGTTGGAGCTGGTATAATAGGTACTTCCGTACTTCACAGGTGAATTGTGAGAGTAAATACATTATAGGTTGTGAGGTGCTCAGACAATGGATAAGGGAGGACCATATAAATAACTTATATATATTATGGGGGTAAACCTAAGAAAGGAGAGTTTAGTTGAATTTCAGGAAAAGCTACCTAATACCATTAAGGTATGATATAGTTTCCTGTAACATTTTGTGAATGGAAGGTCTATTACTTTGTTTTTGTTGTTGTTTTTTGTGATTTATTGTGTTTAGGTCTTAAAAGACCAAACAACCTCCCCTCCCAAAAAAACCCCCACCATAGACTAAGTAGTACAGCACTTCTTTTCCATCTCTAATGTCCAGGATTCTGAGAACTCTGTATCCACCAATTCTCATTCTATGCATCTGTGCAAGACTGAAATGCTATTTTCTGCCCCATCTCCTCAGGTTGTTCCTTGATAGCTCAGTTGCTGCTATTAAAACAAACACTCAGTTGACATCAAATCCACATATAGCACATTTTGAAAACACTAATTGTGATCTTGACAGGAGAAATGCTGTTCCCATGACATTAGTCAGCTGCCTCTGTAGGTGGGTCAGAGAAAAATGCAGAACTATCTGAAAATGTGCACTAAAGTTTACCCTTTGCAAGTTTCCCAAGACCTGAATTCTAGAAAGATAGGGTATGAAATAGCACCGCCCTGGCAGATGATGCAAAAAGGCCAGAGATTCTGAAGAGGCAAGCCGCACTAACTTTACAACCTGGCATTCGCAGGTCTTTCACATGCAGGCTAGAAATTCCTTTAGCTGGGGTTCAGCACTTCCCCTAGTTCAGTCTTTGTTCCTTAGGCATTTCCAGGTGCTTTATTGTGGGAGGAGTGAGGAACAACAGATGATGCCACTCCCTGCCTTGTAGGGCTTTGGTGCATGACAGGAAACTGTTGCTTCAAAAATTTGGTTCCTGGACCAGCTTGTGGAAAAGTACTGATATCCCAAGATGGAATCCAGAATCATGTGGCCTAGTCATATGTCCTTATAGAGTCATAGTAGCCATTACTGACAAACTCTTTGGAGTGTTCTCAGGAAGGCTCACCAGATTGGAGGTCTCAGGAAGGCTCACCAGATTAGAGGTAAGCTTCTCCTAAGGTCTATTGTTTTCCCTAATGGCTCATTGCCCTGAATAGACCTTTCCCAACTAGCATCTTGTCTAGTGAGCATTACTCAGGTGTAACTACATTTGAAGTACAGACACACAGTAAATATTAACTTTAGATACAAAAATGATACATGAATACAAATAGGATAATCATATCCATCAAATCATAATGTTGCCAGTAATACCTTACCCATCATACTTAAAATATATAATAACTATGCTATTATCTTATGATATCAATATCAATATGAAGCATACTGGATGCAGTGTCACAATAAAAGTTTAGGCTAAGGTTACCATAATGAGATTTTCTTCATTGTTGTTTATGGATGTTTTGTGATCTATAGTGCAAAGAATTAATGTTTGAATAGTAAACAACAAAATTTGCTTGATATACAAATACACTTGAGCAACATCAGCATGCAAACAGTCATGCACAAAACAATGATTTATTTTAATCTGATCTATTTCAGTATGACTCTAAAAGTAAAGTGCATTGGAGGAAATATAATTAGTGCTATTAATGACAGAGGGAATCTGGTTTCCTGTATTAAAACTGTATAAAGGAGTCCAAAACCTATTTGTTTTTGTGCTGGGAAAATTGCCAGTGGCTGTAGCGTCTTGCAAAATGGTAAATACACTGTCTTATAATTTTCAGTTGAATAGTTCAGTTGCTGATTGCTGCTCTGATTTATTTCTGCATCAGTGCACTATTGCACTTAAACCTATTTCAGGCCAGATTTGCCATTAGAGTGTCTAGCGAAGGCAGGTTTGTGGCTACTTTGTATCACATACCTTTGGATCTGGTCTATAATTTTTTCCTACTGTGGGACCACTAGTAGAGCCACAGAGCCTCCTCTCCACAGCATAAGCATTTGTTCAGAAGAAAGGAGGGAAGGTGCTTGGAATCTTCATGATGGGAATTTCTGAGCTATGTGTTTAGCCCATCCTAGTAAAGATTCCTCCCAGACTGATGTGGCAAGATATTTTGTGGAGGGAAAGGAACAAGAATGGGTCCTCACAGACCCACAATTATATGGACACACTGGCCACCTCCCCACTCCACAAACAGAAAAGTACATCAGGACAGAAGCTACTGTAGTCTTTAGGGTTATAGAAGTGGCTAGAGAGGGTTCCTCACTTGGAACTTGTCGAGTTCCTACACCATGGAGTGTGACTCAGTCTCTGAATACAGTACATACTTCAATATAGCTGTCCCTGCAGATCAGGGGTGTGAAAAGGCGTCATCACCAGCTGACACAGCCAGTGGTGGCCTGACAATACAGGCGAACTAGACAGTTGCCTAGGGCGCCAAGATAAACGGCCATTGAGGGCTTTGGAGGCAGGGGCGCCGATCGCACGTTTCTCCTAGGGCGCCATTTGCTGGCAGCTCATCTAGGGCTTCTCCTGGACATAGCTGTCCTGGGCCAATGGAACCCCCTCATGTAGATACAGATATGCCGAGAAAACTGCATTTTTACAATGTAGCTTGTTTCACGAGGAGTGGTTTTATTATGCTGGTACAGATGTGCTTACACTCAGATATTTGCCAATACAATATTTTGGTATTCCTATGGCAGTAAAGCTCTCCTAGTATAGACGTTGTATCAGGCTTGGTACATAAAGGACAGAATATGTCTCACTGCACCAATTTTTTTTAACATAAGACAACATTATATATATAACAAACACAGAAGTCCTGGAATGCACTTATATGCAAACAACACTTTAAGGTTCCTCTCCTGGTTCCATGTAAGACAATAGCAAAACTTGCATGAACTTCAAGAGAGCAGAATCAGATTATATATTCTTTGGCACAATCTGTTCTTGGAGATCATGACTGGTGGTAGTAGATTTCTCTTGAAAAACATTGCTCACAAGTAGCTACTCACAAATAATTGACATGGTGGTGTTATTACACCATTTTCTCTTGGGACTTGAACTCCTACTGTGTTACTTAATTATTGCTGCTTAATATCTGTTCTCTAAATAGGCTTTCAGTTTCCCTGAGATTATTTAAGTCACCTTTAACAAGGTTCAATGGTCCAGGCAGAGATTATAATTTTGTTATCTAGTAATTACTCTGTAAAGGAAAAGACTCTTCAGCCATTTGAAATGCAAAGCCATAGTTACCTGTCTAAAGAACTGTCTTTTCACAACAAAGGGAGAATGACTTTACCAAGAATTCTACAATTAAGTTTTATTAGCGCAATATAATTTTTAAATGACTGTGCCCCTTATATGATCCTTAGACTCCTCTTTCCTATGTGATATTTAACTTCTGTATTTCTGCCACATGACCAGGTTTCTTGAATCAACTGCTACACTTACATTTTTGTTATTTAATGACAAGGAATATTATACAGTAACAGTCAAATACCTAAAGCTGTGGAGTAAGGTTTGCAAAATGTTTTAAGAAACAATAACCTTATCTGTCATTCATTGCAAAGTCTGTTTGAAGCATTTAAAGTTATTGACAAGCATTTAAAATGTAACACTTGCCATTTCAGAATCTACAGAAGTTATTGAGCAGTAACTAGTGGTGTTTTCCCTCAAGGTCTTTGGTTGCACACATTTGAACTCAGGAGAAGCCAAATATGGATGAATGTGTAAGGCTCCCCTCTACTAGCTAGCCCAGAGATTCAAGAAACCTATGACTAGAAGACAAAGTATTGGAATAGCATTAAAGAAACCTGGATTATTTTACTGGCTCTGCCATTGCTTGCTGGATGATTTTCAGCATGTTAATTCACTTTTCTATGCCAATCCATAAAATACAGAAGATACGACTGGCCTATTTTATGAAGTTATTTGAGAGCTACTGATCAAAAAGCACTATACAAAAGCTAGCTATTGTTCTACAAGAATCTAGAGGCACTATACCTTAGCTCAGCTTGAAGAATTCTTTCCTGAAATTCAAGAACCAGTTCTAGCCATCTTCTCCAAGCATGTTGATTTATAGCCCATGGTAACTGTATTTGTTTTAATTGCTTTGCTCCTTCTTCTGTAAACAAGGCTTTTGATTTTGGATATATAAAGACAGGGAATGGATTCACAATGTAGCATAGTTGTGCTGTGTGTTTATAGAGATGTATTTCTAGCCTCAGCCTTCCACACATCTCCAAGTCAGACCAAAAAAATCCCACCATTCCATTATTTAAAATGGAAGGGTGTTGGGCAAACCATTAAAAACTGCTAATTCATTTTTTAAAAAGAATTGTTGAAATAGAGGGATGTAGACAAGAGACTACCGGGCCATAGCTATGAGGGGCTTTCACCGCTGGACATTGTAGGATTGCGGTGTATTTAGTGCTCCACTTCCCTCATCATCTGCCTTAGTGGACGATAAATCTTTGGCTCTAGCTGTGACTGCTGAGGCAAAGTACCAGAGTAACATACGTGGTGTTCACTGCTTTCCTTTCCCTAAGGATTGGAGGATCCACAGGGTTCTCTGCGCGTGCCCACTGATTAGACAGAGGCTCTTAGTGGAATTGATTTTTGCATCTCATTCCTAACGACTGGCAGAGCTTTATTTGAAGGACAGGGAAACAACATTTGTCACAGTCTGACTAATCAGAGAATCGGTCTTGCAGGTACCTACTATATGAAAACAGTAGAAGCAGCTGATTGAAGCTTGCCCTTTATAAGCCTTCCCCTCCCTTCCTCTTAATCCTACTCACATCATCTTCTCTTTCTGAACTTGCAGCACATCCTGAATCTCTAGGGGACAGAATGACTGATGGGATTTGTCAGAGAAAATTCCAAAAGAGGCATTTTTATTAGGTTTCTGTCTTTTTATTTATTTATTTAAGACTGAGTTCTATAAGGATCTGAAAGATACAGCAGGATTCTCATAAGCAAAGAACCTCTTGTAGAGTAAACTGTTGGGATAGAAAGAGTTAGAGTATTTATTATTTGTGTGTGTTGCTGTGGCACTGAGGAGCTCTAGTCATGAACTAAGCCCCCATGATACTAAGTGCTGTACAAACTTTGATTTGCGCTGCCATCTCAACAAATATTTTACAATTACAAGAAAAAACACACACAGCTGTTTTCTCCTTGTATGTGCAAAGGGGAAACCTACATGTGGGATGTTTAACTCAATTAAAGGCATCATTTTCACTTTCCTTCCAGTCATCCCAACAGTTACAAGGATTCCAAAGTGAGAATTGTCAGCAAAGTCTGCAGAAACTACAGAGAACTGCAGATTTTTAGTTCCAAATCCCCAGACTGTCACACACAGTTGAGATGCACTTAAGGTATATCTATACCGGACGAGGGAGGTAACCTAGTGATAGATGATGTAGGAAAAGCTGAAGTACTCAATGCTTTCTTTGCCTCTATCTTCACAGACAAGGTCAGCTCCCAGACTACTGCACTAGGCAATGCTGTATGGGAAGGAGTTAGGCAGCCCTTGGTGAAGAAAGAACAGGTTAAGAACTATTTAGAAAATCTAGACACACAAATCCATGGGTCCAGATTTAATGCATCCGAGGGTACTGAGGGAGTTGGCAAATGTCTTTGCAGAGTCTTTGGCCATTATCTTTGAAAACTCATGGAGATCAGGAGAGATCCCGGATGACTGGAAAAAGGCAAATGTAGTGCCCATCTTTAAAAAAAAAGGGAAGAAGGACAATCCAGAGAACTACAGACCAGTCAGTCTTACCTCAGTCCCTGGAAAAATCATGGAGGGGATCTTCAAGGAATACATTTTGAGGCACCTGGAAGAGGGGAAAGTGATCAGAAATAGTCAACATGGATTCACCAAGGGCAAGTCATGCCTGACCAATCTGATTAGCTTCTATGATGAGGTAAATGACTCTGTGGATATGGGAAAGCTGGTGGATGTGACTTTAGCAAAGCTTTTGATACGGTCTCCCACAATATTCTTACCAGCAAGTTAAGGGAGTATGGATTGGATAAATGGACTGTAAAATGGATAGAAAGCTGGCTAGACTGTCGAGCCCAACGGGTAGTGATGAACAGCTCGATGTCAGGTTGACGGTCAGTTTCTAGCGGAGTGCCCCAAGGATTTGTTCTAGGGCCGGTTTTACATAAGAACATTTTTATTAATGACCTAGATGAGGGGATGGATAGCACCCTCAGCAAGTTTGCAGATAACACTAAGCTAAGGGAGAGGTAGATATGTTGGCAGGCAGGAATGGAGTTCAGAGTGTCCTAGACAGATTAGAGGATTGGGCCAAAAGAAATCGGATGAGGGTCAACAAGGACAAGTGTAGAGTCTTGCACTTGGGACAGAAGAATCCCAAGCATTGTTACAGACTGGGGACCAAATGGTAAGTAGCAGTTCGGCAGAAAAAGACCTGAGGATAACAGTGGATGAGAAGCTGGATATGAGTCAACAGTGTGCTCTTGTAGCCAAGAAGGCAAATGGAATATTAGGTTGCATTAGCAGGAGCACTGCCATCAGGTCTAGAGAAGTGATTATTCCCCTTTATTCGGCTCTGGTGAGGCCACATCTGGAGTACTGCATCCAGTTCTGGGCCCCCCACCATAGAAAGGTTGCGGACGCATTGGAGAGGGTCCAGCGGAGGGCAACCAAAATGATTAGGGGGCTGGAGCACATGACCTATGAGGAGAGGCTGAGGGATTTGGGCTTATTTAGTCTGCAGAAGAGAAGAGTGAGGGAGGCCTTCAACTTCCTGAAGGGAGATTTCAAAGAGGATGGAGAGAGGCTGTTCTCGGTAGTGACAGATGTCAGAACAAGGAGCAATGGTCTCAAGTTACAGTGGGGGAGGTCTAGGTTGGATATTAGGAAAAGCTATTTCTCTAGGACGGTGTGAAGTACTGGAATGGGTTACCTATGGAGAGGGTAGAATCTCCATCCGTAGAGGTTTTTCAGTTTCGGCCTGAGAAAGCTCTGGCTGGGTTGATTTAGTTGGGATTGGTCCTGCTCTGGGCAGGGGGCTGGACTCGATGACCTCCTGAGGTCTCTTCCAGCCCTATGATTCTATATTGCCAGCCTGCAATTGATCCAATGAGGGTTGATTTATTGTGGCTAGTATAGACATGATAAATCAACCACCAATCACTTGCCTGTTGACTCTGGTCCTCCACCAGAGTGAGAAACACAAGGGGAGTCAGTGGGATAGCATCTGCTGTTACCATGGTGTCTTCACTGCAATGTATCAAGTAGATCTAAGTATGTCAGTTTCAGCTATGCTATTCATGTAGCTGAAGTTGCATAACTTCAATCAATTTCCAGGCCTCAGTGCATGCTCCCATTCACTCCCTATTTCCCATTAGCAATGGTAGTATGGGTAGGTGAGTAGCCACGTGATTTGTTTGAAAGGGAATGTGGAGGTTGGATACAAACATCCATCTTAGGGCCAGACTTCCCAGAGAGTTCAGACACAGCTTTTCAGAAGTACTCAGCTCCAAAAAGTTCCCCTTATGATATTTAGACTGCAATCATTTGTGGGGGAGGAGGGAAGGAAGCACAATTGATCTGATTGCTATCTTCCATCTAAGGTCTTTTGAAAGTCTGGTCACAACTGGGGGTGATGAGTTCTTTTGAAAAGTATGACATGTGGTGTGCAGTGAAGGGTTTACTAGCAGCAGATCTGTAGCAATCCCAGTGACAAACAAAATTTGAAGATAAAAATCAGAGTGAAGTAAATCTATGCGCCTTCGTCTCATCACTCACTCAAAGTCTAAATTCCTACAGCAAGAAGTAAAATATATGGTTCCTCTCCTTATCACAGGCTACATCCCAATTTGTTGTAGAAATGATGTATGATGATTTGTTTGAAGGGGGACAGACAGTTCTGGATGAAAACATCCAAAATATGGCCGATTTATTCCATCTCTGTGGCTTTCCCCACAGCTGTACTCTCCTTAGCAACAGGCCTTGCCTTTCAATCATTTTAGCTAACCCCGTTAGAACTCCCATTATTCTTCATTATGTTCAGATACATTCCTAAGTGTTCTGAAGCAAGTGTGTTTGTACCTATGTGCTCTTACTCTTTGATGACTGTGACGGGGAAGAAGCTCCCCACACTGCCGTCCGCACCCCCGCCGAGGCGCCAGGTGGTGCGGCCGGGCGGGGCCCCAGGGAAAGCGGCCGGCTGGAGCTGAGGCCGCCGAACAGGGAGGCAGCCGGGCAGGTGCGCACCGCGGCAGGTGCGCCGCCCGTGGCGGGCAGAGCTGCACGTCTCTGGTGTGTGGGCTCAAAAGGGGAAGGGTCCGGAAGGGGAGGAGGCTGGTGGCATTCCCTCTACCCCCGCAGGCAACCGCCGGAGCCCAGCCCAGCCCCAGAGTGGGACGACCCAACCCCGGGACCCGAGGATGGGTGCAGTCGGCGGAAGCCCCGACCCCCTGTAGCGACGTGGGCTGAGCCCGCTGGAGGACAAACCCTGGCCGCCGGCCCGTGAGTTGACCGGAGGGTTGAGAACCCTCCCCTTCCCCGGCTGAGAGCAAGCCGGGGTGCAGCGGCTGCTGCAACAGGGACGGGAACAAAAGGGGAAAGAGGCACAGGGCGAGCGGAAGACCGGGGTGACCCCTCACCTCACGCCCGCTCATCTTGCTCACCATAACAGGGTGACCCCCCCAAAATAATAAGGGGTGGCGGATTAAGACCACGGGAGTAAGATAAGATGGAGGTGGGGAAGCTGTTGAAATGGTTGGTAGAAAACCAACAACAACAGCAGCAACAACAGACGCAGCTGCTACAGCAGCTCACGGATCAGCAGCAGCTGGTGCAGGAGGTCCTAGAGCAGCAGAAGCACCAGGGGGCAGGGGCCCTGACAGCCCCAGGAGGGGCCAGTGGGGCAACCCTGGCCCTGCCATTACGGCTCGTAAAAATGACGGCCGAGGATGACCCAGAGGCCTTCCTGGTCACGTTGTAGAGGGTGGCCACGGCCGCCCGTTGGCCAGAGGAACAGTGGGCAACTCTCCTGGCACCCTACCTCACAGGCCCGGCCCAGGGGGCATATGGGGATTAGCCGCACGAGATTCCCTACACTACCACAATGTAAAGTAAGCCATCCTCGATCAGGCAGGGGTGACACCCGAAACCCATAGACAGAAATTTCGGGCCGAGAAGTACCGGTCAGGGGAGCGACCCCGAGCAGTGGTCCAACGATTAAAAGAGGCCGCCACCCACTGGCTGGACCCCGAGCGGCGGACAGCTGCCCAGGTGGTGGACATGATTGTCTCGGACCAGTTTTTACAGATCCTCCCCCCCGAAGGACGGATGTGGGTACGGCGCCACCAGCCCACCACCCTCGGGGAAGCGGTGACGATCATGGAGAACTACCTGGCTGCCGAGGGAGAGGAAGACCGTGGGCAGGGCGCCAAGAACCCGAACCGGGGTCCCGCACCCACAGGACGGGCGCGCCCCGCTAAAGGCTGAGGAACAGGGGCAAGCCCCCCCATCCCGTGGGCATGCTGGGAGAGTGAAGGCGGACCCGCAGCATCGGGGAACCTGGAGGTAACGACACCTGGAGGGGCCGGGGGGACCCCACCCAGCCCGACAGAACCAGTGAAACGCAGCACATGCTTCGAGTGCGGCCAGGAGGGGCACTTCTGCAGAGAGTGCCCCTTCATGGACTATTCGTTCGGGCGGGCCGCAACCACCGGAAAGAGACCCCTTCGCGCCAGACCACCCTGGATCACGCTGCAAGTAAGCCTTGATGGGCGGGCAACCTGGGCCCTGGTGGACTCAGGCTGTAATCAGACCCTGATTCGCGAAGAGGTGGCACCGAAGGGAGGAGAGGGGGGCCCTCCTGTTACAGTACAATGTATCCACGGGGAGGTGCGGCAGTACCTGACCTGGTGGGTGCATATTGGCGAAGGGGCGAACCAAACCTGCTGCCGAGTGGCGGTGGCCCCGCGCCTGGCTTACCCGGTGATCCTGGGATGAGACTGGCCCGGCTTCTGACAAGCCATCCAGTGATGGGGGCGGACCCAAGGTGGGGCGGTGCCCCCCCATACCTCCAGACGCCGGGGACCGGGACGGGCCAACCGAAGCCCAGGGAGGCGAAATCACCCCGCCAGGAGCCCCCATCGGCAGGATAGGTGAAGGAGAGGACTTCCTGCGAGTGCAACAGGAGCACAGCTCCCTTACCCATGCGTGAGAGCAAGCCCAGGCGGAGACACCCGCAGGACGCCCGCTCTCCCAGGACTCGCGGTTCGAGGTAAGAGTGGATCGGCTGTATCGAGTGACCACCCGACCGGGGGAAGGGGGCGAGAACTGGCAGCTATTAGTGCTGGCTCGGTTCACGTGGCAAGTGCTAGATCTGGTGCACGCTAATCCCTGGGCCGGCCACCTGGGGATAGAGAAGACGTCACAAAGAGTCCTGCAACAGTTCTACTGGCCCGGAGTCCACAAGGAGATCAAGGACTTCTGTACGTCCTGCCCAGAATGCCAGCGGGCTGGGGGCACGGGGGTGCCGAGAGCCCCTCTGGTACCCCTCCCTGTAGTAGATACCCCCTTTGAACGAGTAGCCTTGGACCTGGTGGGACCTCTAGAATGATCCAAGAGGGGCAACCAATATATTCTAGTTCTTATAGATTACTCAACCCGCTACCCAGAGGCAGTACCGCTGCGGAACACGAAGGCCCCAGGACTGGTGACGGAGCTGGTCAAGATCTTTGCCCACGTGAGCATACTGCGGGAGACCCTCACGGACCAAGGGACAAATGTATCAGGGTGGGTCATGGCCGAGCTGTGTAAATTGCTCCAGGAAAAAAAACTGCGGACCTCCGTCTACCACCTCCAGACCGACGGGCTTGTGGAGCGTTTTAACAAAACACTAAAAACAATGTTGAGAAAATTTGTGGGAGTGGATTCCCGGGATTGGGACCTGTTCCTGCCCGCCCTCCTGTTCGCGGTGCGGGAGGTGCCGCAGGCTTCAACCGGCTTCTCGCCATTTGAGCTTTTGTACGGCAGGCAGCTGAGAGGCATTCTAGACCTTCTGAAGGAGGGATGGGAGGAGCAGGACTCCCATACGAAGGGGACGATCCAGTATATCCTTGAGTTGCGCAAAAGACTAAAGGTGGCCGGTGAGCTCGCCTGTGACAACCTGCTGAGAGCACAGGCACGGCAGGCCCAGTAGTACAACCAAGGGACCCGCCGCCGGACCTTCGCACCGGGCGATCGAGTGCTATTCCTCCTGCCAGCGGCGGACTCGAAGCTATTGGCAAAATGGCAGGGCCCCTACAGGGTGCAGCGGCAAGTGGGACCCGTAGACTATGAAATCCAGCTGACAGGTAAGCGCAAAAACACCCAAATTTACCACGTAAATCTTTTAAAGAAGTGGAACACGCGAGAGAGCCTGCTGGTAACCACTCACCCGACAGAACCCGAGTTGGAACCGTGGGGAATAGACCTCAGCCAGCCGGGAAGAGAGCCACACCTCGGGTCCACGCTGACAGACCCCCAGAAAGAAGAAATGCAGGCCCTGCTCCGGTCCTTTGCGGCAGTTCTGTCGACGCAACCAGGACGCACCGAAGTGGCGCACCACCACATACAGACGACACCCGGACAAAGGGTGCGGGAACCCCTCCGGCCCCTCCCCCGGAAGTTATGGGGGACGGTGCAAGAGGAATTACAGAAAATGTTGCAGATGGGGGTGATCCAAAAATCGAGGAGTGAGTGGCGGAGTCCGATAGTCCTGGTGCCCAAGCGGGACGGGACGCTACGATTCTGCATAGACTTTCGAAGGGTCAATGCCCTTTCCAAATTCGATGCGTACCCTATGCCATGGACAGAGGAGCTGCTGGAAAGGCTGGGGAAGGCCCGGTACCTGACAACCATTGACCTCACAAGGGGCTACTAGCAGATCCCTCTCACACCGGCATCCCAGGAAAAGACTGCGTTTGCAACACCATTCGGGCTCTACCACTTCCTGACCATGCCCTTCAGATTAAACAGGGCCACAGCAACGTTCCAGCGGTTAATGGACCATCTCCTGGAAGGGCACTGGAATACGCCGCAGCGTATATCGATGACGTGGTGATTTACAGCGCATCAAGACCACTTGGGCCATGTACGGGCGATCCTGGAGACCCTGGAGGGAGCACGGCTGACTGTGAACCCCGGCAAGTGTGCTTTTGGGCAGAACAACGTGGCCTACCTGGGATACGTCGTGGGAAATGGGCAACTAAAGCCCCAAATGGACAAAGTGGAGGCGGTGCAAGATCACCCGGCCCCCACGACGAAAAGGCAAGTCCACCAATTCTTGGGCTTGGCGGGCTATTATAGGCGATTTATACCACGCTTCACTACAGTAGCCGCCCCTTTAACGGATCTGACAAAGGGCGGACCCGCCCAAAAGGTGCACTGGACTCCACAATGTGAGGAAGCGTTCCGGCAACTGAAGAAGGCCCTCACCCGAGCCCCGGTGCTAGCACAGCTGGACTTTACAAAACCCTTCCTAGTGCAAACAGACGCCTCCGACGTGGGGTTGGGGGTGGTCCTAGCCCAACAACAGGAGGGCGCCGAAAAGCTGATCCTATATCTAAGCCGCAAGCTGCTGCCCCGAGAACAGATGTACTCCACTATAGAAAGGGAAGCCCTGGCAGTGCGCTGGGCCATGGAAGCGCTCCGATACTACCTGTTAGGGGGCACGTTTCAGTTAGTAACCGATCACACACCCCTGAAATGGATGCATAATATGTGGGAGGTGAACCCTCACATAATGAGGTGGTATTTGTTCTTGCAACAGTATAAATTTTCGGTTGTGCAAAAGGCAGGACTAGGGCACGCCAACGTGGACTTCTTGTCACGCTGTAGGGGTGCGGAAGTGAGGGAGGAAGGGACTAAGGGGCTGGAGTGGGAGGTGTGTGATGGGGAAGAAGCTCCCCGCACTGCCGTCTGCACCCCCGCCGAGGCACCAGGCAGCGCAGCCGGGCGGGGCCCCAGGGAAAGCGGCCGGCTGGAACTGAGGCCGCCAAACAGGGAGGCAGCTGGGCGGGTGCGCACAGGGGCAGGTGCGCCGCCCGTGACGGGCGATAGGACCCGGGAGGAGGTGGACAGGAGACGGGGGGCGGAGCTGTACGTCTCTGGCGTGCGGGCTCAAAAGGGGGAGGGTCCGGAAGGGGAGGAGGCTGGCGGCATTCCCTCTACCCCCACAGGCAACCGCTGGAGGAGGAACGCCGGAGCGCCGGAGGGAGAGTGCGGGTCTCCCCCAGCCCAGCCCCAGAGTGGGATGACCCAACCCCGGGACCCGAGGACGGGTGCAGTCGGTTCTCACTCTAGGCCGGGTAACCTAGACTTTTGTGACCATGGTCCAGTCACTTAACTTCTCTTGCTCCCTATCAGCAAGGAAGCATATTTACAACTACGTGATTAGATCCATTGACTTCAATTAGATGACTCTGGCTACTTCTAGACTGCAGGTTTTCCAGGATACCAGAAAAACTCTGCTACATCCAAGGAACACATCTGCTTTTCCAAAAAAAAAAAAAAAAATCAGAAAAGCAACATTTTTGGCATCGCCGTAAACTTCATTTTACGAGGAAGAACAGATGTTCTGAAAAATGGGTTTTTTTCTAACATTTGGCCAAATATTAGAAAAGCCTCTTCCGAAAAAAGAATTGGAAAAAGATATGCAATTTACAGTTCGCAATTTGTGTATCTTTTCCAATAGAACCATATAGTCTAGACACAGCCTCAAGAATGTTTCTGACTATAAGCATAAGTGTTTATCTGTGTCTCAGTGTCAATTTCATAGGGGTATTATGGTGATTAGGGGAAATTACCAGGTAGCTAGAGTAATGGAGAGTAATCCATCCCAAAACAGGGGATCCAACAAAAAAGGTTGGGAACCACTGTTCCCTTATCTGGCCTGGAACTGCCTTCTTTCTACAAGCTAGACTTCTAGGGCATGTCTACACTTCAGGGCAAAAGTCGAAGTAAGATATACACCATCAGCTACGTCAATTGCGTGGCTGAAATCAAAATAGCTTAGTTCAGCTTTTGGTGCTGTCTACACAGCAGGAAGTTGAAGGAAGAACACTCTTTCTTCAACTTCCCTTACTCCTCATGAAATGAGGGTTGCAGGAGTTGGAGTAAGAAGTGTGCCATCTTGAAATTATTTCAAAATAACGGCTTGCTGTGTAGGCATGCGCTTTGTTATTTTGAAATAATGCTGCAGTATAGACGTGCCCTTAGTGATCGTAGGTGTGGTGAAGACATTAATCTCAAATAGTTTCAAAGTATTTGAAGTTTGTCATGCCAAATTTATGCATATTTAATTAAAAATCTTCATATGCATTATTCCTCTTAGAGAGCACTAAAACACAGGAGATATTTTAAGTGGCAAGTAGACTTTCTAGCTATTGATACAATAGACTGCATGCATTTGATGAGATCTATATGGTAGCTGATCAGTTCTCCTACTTGTGACCCAGCCTAATAACAAACTGTATCAAAGGAAGTGAAAGTCATGACCCTTATTGTTTCATTCATCCAATGCAACTGTACAAGGCAGTCAAGGGGATATTTTTAAACTTTTCTACTAAATGAAGTATTCAGCTGGAACATTTAATAGATGTCTATTAGAGCACATCCTAATAATAACTTACAAGAGAGAACAGTTGGAGGAACTTCATTTTCTGATTAACCCCTCCAACATAAATTGGAATTCTACCACGAAATATATTTATACAATACATTTAAAAAAATCATGAAGTAAACAGTAGAGAAAAGGTTATTGTTAGAGATCTGCAAAACAGTCTGGATACATTAAAAGACTTCCACTCTGCCCCTTTTCCCCACAAAAAAAAGTTCCATTTGGATAAAATCAGAAATCATTCAAATCTTTTTCACAACTCATAGTCTTTTTGGAAGTTGAGAAATTGAGTAGCACTTTCTTTCCCCATTAGTTTTTGTTTTCATATCACTGTACTTCCTGGCTTCAGCCATGTGCCGGAAGTCCTGAAATAGTGTGAGAAAGGCTGTTCTCCTAGCATTCAGAATATTACCAGAGACAGGAAGTCTCATGAGTTAACCTTCTTCTTATGATATTGCCAACACAATTCTGCAGAACCAGGAGGTTCACAAGTCCTGTTGACTTCACTGGGGTCAGTACTGGAGCCATGATTTCAGAAAATGCACTGAATACTTAGATCTGAAGTCTTAGGGTATGTCTGCACTGTAGAGGGTTTTTTTCCGGAAAAATGGCTGTTTTTCAAAAAAAAACCTTTACTTGCGTCCACACTGCAATCGTGTTCTTTTGAAAAAAATGGAAAGAACAGAGGGGTTTTTCCGACATTGGTATCCCTCTTTCTACCAGGAAGAAGCCTTTTTCCGAAAGAGCTCTTTTAGAAAAAGGTGTGTGTGGACCTGGAAGAGGGAGTTCTTTCAGAAGAAGAGGAAAGAGGAAAAAGCACAGGTGCCCTGGTAGCCACTCCATCCATAGTAATCACAGCTTAAATGCAAGATAGCGTCCACACTGAATGGACGCTATCTCTCGAAAAAGCAGATCACTTTTTGACGCTCTTTTTCAGAAGAAGTTTTTTCAGAAGATCTCTTCTGGAAAAGCTTCTTCCAAAAGAAGCCTGTTGTCTAGACATAGCCTTGAAGATGAGATATCAGAACCTCAGCTGATGTAATCCATATAACTCCAGTGATTTCAGTGGAGCTATGCCAATGTATACTGATTTGGGATGTGAGCAGAGTCCCATCATTATTACTAATTGCTCAAGTTCAAGACCTTTGTGCTAAATATCAAGGATTAGATAATTATTTCTATTAGGGTAGCTCCTAGGAACTACCTTGTTGTGCCAGGCATCATATAGAAAATTTATGAAAGCACATTCCCTACCATATGGGCTCACTATCTTCTTATCAAATAAGGCAACAAGTAGACAAAATAGACCGATTGTATAACTGGAAGGATGAAGTAAAAATAAATCAAACAGTTTAGAAAAAAATCGTACGTCATTCCTAACCAATTCCAGAAGGTAGCAACTCATAGTCCTCACAGCAGAAATAGGCTATCTGCAGCAATTTAAGAGGATAAGGAGGCCGCTTTTATATTCTTAACAATGACCCCAAACTCTTACATAATTTCTCCCTCCAACTCCACCCCTCTGAAATGGCTGGGAGCGTTAATTAAAAAAGTAAGGCAATATTGCATCTACCTCTACCAAAACTCATGTTTTCTTTTAGATGATGTTTTAGACTAATCACTTGCAAACTTGTTTAAGGATTATTGTCCACTGTTCATATATTTTGGGACAACAGAACTATATTAAGTAAGCCATTTGGAGTATACATGAGTGATTATTGGGCAAGTATCAATGATTCCTTGGCAGTGATTCTTTACAAGTATATGGTAAAGCTTGCATTAAACATAACATTTACCCTTTCATCCATGTTTCTTAATGTAGGCCCAGAACCTCAGGTGTTGTAAATTACTGTAACATTGATTTAGATGGATTGATACAGATTCACACCACCTGGAGAACAGTGCTCTGTGTGCTCATAAAAGTATACATAGGGTTTAAAATCTTGTAATAATTACAGAAGGTAGGTAGTGACCCACCTATAAAGTCTCCTCCCCATTTGTGCAATTAATTTTTATATGTCAATGGTATTAAATTATTGTGGGTCAATAGAACTCTGAACAATGCCTTCATTAATAACTCCAAGCCCAGGACTGCCATATTCTCTGAAGCCAAGGCTCTCCTATACTGGTGTAATACTAATCATCTTAGAGCCAATTTCCATTTTAACTAACTTTTTCAACTTCTGGTAACTTTCCCAAATTCCTTGTTTAAGATCAATCCAATTCTGGAATAATTGAAGACTAAATGTCGCAAGAGAATATACCAGAATAAATTGGTAAATTCACTGTTAACAATCAACACTAAAGGGTAATATACCTCCCAGTGTAATGAAGGAATTTAGAAAGAAGAATTTGAGCTGCTATAAAAATGCACCAATTAAAATCAGTTTCTGCTCTATAATTGAAGCTAGCAAGTGTTGTATCTACCTGTCATTAAAAAGGCACTACGGGTAATCCGAGGAATAACAGGAGTGAGCCAGAAAGTTGTGTAACATTAAAAACAGCACTCTAAACAACCTGGAGAAAAGCATTATGACTAGGACAATCCAGCATATGACTCTCCAAAAGTAAATCATGCCTATCCAATTTACTGAAATTCCTTGAGCATGTCAACAAAACCATTGTAAAAGAAGGTAGTAAATAAAATTAAAAGCCTTGACAAAATACCTCACTAGAGGTTACGAAGGAAACTAAGTAGTCCTAGGAAGAGAGATGATATTCTGTTATGGATTAGATACTAGCTAAGGGTACATCTGCCCTAGAAACGCTACAGTGGGTTCTTCTGACACAGTAGTAAATCCATTTGTCCAAGAGGAAGCAACTAGGCCAAAGAAAGAATTATTCTGTCAACCCAACAATATATACACTGGGGCTTAAATCATTTCCATTATGTTGCATGACATTTTCCATTGCCCTGAGCTATATATTTAAACTGACCTAACTTAGCAGTTTAGACTAGCCCTAAGAGACAGAAATATCAGAGTAATAATGAAAGCTTGAAGATCTATGCAAGATGCCATGAAGTTTAATACTAGGACAACTTGTTAAAGTATATTTACTAGTGTTTAGGAGAGAGTGGACAGTGAGATGGCAAAATCTCCTAATGGCACAAAATTATTCAGCATCGTTAAGATAATGCTAGGCAATGAGGCAGCATAATGGCAGATGACATTTTGACAAATGATAAGCAATACCTGGAATTGTTTCACAAATTACTTGATATGTACCCCATTGTATTGGGTGATGACCATTGAAGATATGCCATTTATTCTGAAAAGTCTCCAATTTATGGGAAAGATTTTTCTTCTACAATATTCTGTACTTGTGATTTTATAGAAACAATTAATTGTTGATATAAATACTGTCATTTGGATGCCTAACTGCTTGAATGATTGTACCAGCAGAAATGGGGGTGCTTCTCAAAATTAAGCCCTATATATAGTTTGAAGTAAAACTAACCAAAAGAGGTGCCCGTAAAAGCTAATATTAGGAAAAATTAATACATATATGGAACAGCTCTAGAAGAGGAAAAAATGATTAAAAAGTATGGCAGCTAACTTCTTCCCATTAATCAAGAGTCATTGCCATGCTAACACATACAAGTTTGAAACGTGCAACAACATCATGCAGCTGTTTCAATGACACATGTAATGCATGATTGTCACCTAGTGTTCGCTGTAGAGGTCACCATTACAGAGTCAATGATTACTGACAATGAATACACAATATTACCTGAGACTTTTTAATATTCTAAATCGGGAAGTATTGCTTATTTATAAATACTATTTCACATTTTGACTTCTGTGATGGGATTGACTCATCTCTGCTATCTCCTTCTAGCTGTGTGTGGCATTGCAGCTCCCCATATTGCTAATATTTAATGTGTCTCTTCTTCCTGTATTAGCTTTCCATCCAGGTCATTTTTAAGGCCATATTTTCGCTTTGTGGAAGACCAACGCTGCCACAATTGAGGTAAATTTGGTCTGTCGGGTTCACACGTGGAAGAGGTGATTCTGAGGCACAGGAGGGAATCAGCAAGTGGAAAAGCCACCATCTGGCTTGTGAGGGCTTATTTTTTCTGGCAAAAATGGAGTCTATAGTATTAATCTGTTTGAAATAATTTCTAAGTCAACCATGTGGTGAAGCAAAACAACGCTGCTTTAAATTAAATCCCCAACATGAAAAGAATTCAGTATCGCATTATAGAGTCCATGTGAAAAGCTATATCATAATTACTTTAAGTATCCTCACCTGTCAGTGTCAGCACGCCACCTGATGGAGATGACATTATATCATATTTTTGTACTGCTAATCTTATCTTTTGGTATTTTTTGAGAGAAAATTGATAAGGGAATATAGCCCTCTCCCCCCATAAACAGAGTCATGAATCATAATACTTTAAAAAGAAAGCTGGCCCCATTACAGTACTAAAGAAAGATCAGAATACATGGTCAACAGGCTAGCAGAATCTTACATTTAATACAGCATGAGTTTATAATTACTGTAATATTTATCACATCATCCTCATTTTCTCATTACATTCCCCACTGGTCTATTTAAGCTATTAAATCATCATTATTCCACTCCCAGCATGGATTAAATACATGCAAACATACCACATCTCAGCATCTCTGCTGTCAGACATGCTCACAATAATAACCAAAAATGTGGTTCTATTTTGTAACTCGAAATGTCACCCATAATTCCCTGGTTTCCATACATTTGCCTTATTTTTAAAGTTTTTTTCCTGTCATTTTAACTGTCCTTAAATAAGGATGTATAGTCTAGTAGCTGGAAAAAAACCTGATACCACCCACTTTGCAACTTTATTAAAAGACAAGTAAAATATAATGAATATAGAAGCTGCAGTGTAGCAATATTCTCAGCAATATGGTGTTCTGGAGTCAAGATAGTTGAGGGCTAATCTCAGCTCTGTCATGACCTAATGCATAATTACTGCATATTACATCACCTCTCTTTGCCCAACTACTCACTGTTAAATTAGGATAGTGATGCTTATCCTCCTCTGTGAAGTGCCTTAAAATGTACAGAAGATGAATTCTAAAGACGTGCATAGGATTATGTTAAGAATATCCATGCATATTGTAGATTCTAGATTTACTACATAACCACATATCTGAGTTTTAAATTTCATTTGCTTCTGGAAAATATACATTAATGAATTAAAATGGAGGTATAGCCAAGAATTTCTCTCTCTCTCTCTCTCTCTCTCTCCCTTTGTAATATCAGCATCTGAGCAAAAATTACTTCCAGGCCTCATTGTCTTCACAGCAGAGGCTTCTATTTTAGTAGAAATCATCCAATTGTACTTCCGTGACTTAGGAACAAATGTCTTGGTGAGCGACACATTTATTTTGGATAAACTGAGGGTTCTGTTTAGACTTAAGTTATATTTTGTTAAAAAATGAACTTGACAGAGTTGGAGAGGTTTTTTTTTTAATTTAAAAATATAAAAAACTAGAAGGTTTACCCTGGCACTGCTCAGATCCTTCAAGGCAGGGGGCTGGGTGGGGGCTCTGGAGGTGCACAGGGCAGGGGATGAGGTGTTCAGGAGTCAGGGCAGGCGGTGCAGGAGTCAGGGTAGGAGATCGGGGCAACAGCTGGTTGCTCCCCGGGATGTCAGGGGCCATGCTGCCTGGCCGCAGGCGTGGTGATGGGGGCTAGGCTGCCCATCTAGTGGCTCCACTGTTCTCCAGAACTGCCAGAGTGGTGGGAACCTCTTCCCTGGGTCAGCTGGGACCTCTCTCTTGGGCCAGATGGGGCCACGCTACCTGGCTGACAGCAGCTCAACAGCTCTCTGGGGCTGTCAGAGCAATGGTGGCACTCTTGCTTGCTGTACCCTGTAGTCTTTCTTGAGTACAACCGTCTCCCATGCTTGCTCTCCCCCCCAATACAAATCCCATTGCCTGACATTCGCTTTTGCACAAAATCTTGCCACCTGTCTACACTGGCCATGAGTATTTGCACAAGAACACTGACTTTGTACTGTACAAAATCAGTGGTTCTTGCACAAATACTCCGATGCTCCCACTCAGGGATAAGCCCTCTTGTGCAAGTATTCTTGCGCAAGAAGACCAGTGTAGACAGCCAAGTTAATTTCTTGCACAAGAAAGCCCGATGGCTAAAATGGCCATCAGAGCTCTCTTGCGCAAGAGAGCATCTACACTGGCATGGATACTTTTGCGCTAAAGATGTCTTTTGTGCAAAATCATCCGTGCCAGAGTAGACACTCTCTTGCGCAAATACTTTTAATGGAAAAACTTTTCCGTTAAAAGTATTTGCGCAAAATCTTGCCAGTCTAGACACAGCCTTAGAGTTTCGGAGGAGTTCTTGATCAAACAGACTCTCAGACAGACGCACAAACTCTCTCTCAAATATATAATAGATTATAGTAATATCTATAGCACTGGAGTGAAATAATGAACTTTTCCATTCCTAATTTAATGGTTTCAGAAACCATAACATGAGAGGAGTTGTAAAGATTTCACAGAATCCTAAATAGCACTGGAGTCTGAAGATATTTGATATTCTGTGAAATCAGCCACTACAGTCCCCTTTAAAAATGGATGCCAACCCAGCTTGTGATAAAAGAATGTGTACTATTGATATGTACCATAGTAAGATGAAGGCCTAAAACATAAGCCCATGTAGCACAGGCCTAGTCTGAGGCCCTAGCTAACAATGCACAACACTTGGCTGACCTAAGCAGTGAGCAAGAGGCAGGCCCCTCCTCACAGAACTTGGCACAAACAGAGCTGAGTGTGCAAAACACTACTTGGTAATAGGTCCAGGTATAGAACAGTAATTGGCACTTGTCATAAGCTGAAAGCACATGATACCACCAGCTCATTAAAAAAGTCCTTGGTACCCACTCGCCACAGATACAGACCCAAGTTCAGGAAAGGGTCTAAAACAACAGCACAATGGACAGAGATGATCTAATCAAACCACGAGGTACAGAGGGATGGGTGGCAACCTGGCACATCAACAGTGATGTGTAAGTTGTTTGTACCTGTATATAAAATGGTGCCTTGGGGGGACAGTCTTTGGATGACCTGGGGGCAATGGAAATTTCTCATTGATTGAGTCATTCTATTGTTGCAGGGTACATATGCATAGTGGTTCAGTAGAGTCTACTGACAACTATTACTGTACGTCATTTAATAAATCACCTGGCCAGGCACCTTCAATCCTTATCTGATTTGTGGTCTTGGGGGGGGGGGTTCTCTTAGGGTCTGCTGTGGAGACTAAGTGTACATGGTAACACGGCACACATCATTGCGCATACATGCTAGCAGCCTTCTGGTTATCATCAATGGAGCTAGTGAGCTGTAAGGACACCCCGGCAGTAAATCCTGACCCCTCCTGAATATCTGCGTGTACAATTCTCTACTCACAATTATCAGCAAGTTGTGACACAGATTATGTCCAAATTTATTTAGGCCAACTCATTTGTTTCAAAGCGATTGTTAAAGTGTGCTAGTGAGTTAAGCTTGAGAAACACTGACCTTTTTTATAAAGTACCCCTTTAAAAAAAATATAAGTACCCCCAGTACCTACAGTTTTCAGACAATTTTTTGTTCTACCATTGCAACACATTTGCTTAAACAACTTAATCATAGCCAGGTGGGCGATGAAATTTCTGGGTGTAAAAAGTACAAAAATAATAAAACACTGTAAAACTTAACAAAAATTCAGTTTTCTCCAAATTTCAGTTGTGTTGACATACCCCTCCAGCCTTCTCCTGAGTACCCCAAATGTACTCGTACCACTGATTGAGAAACTATGAGTTAGGTGAATGGTAATGAAGGACTTTATAAGAATAGCTGTTGTGTGGCCAAACACTCAGGCTGTGTCTAGACTAGCAAGTTGTTCTGCAAAATCATCTGCTTTTGCGGAAAAACTTGCCAGCTGTCTACACTGGCCACTTGAATTTCCGCAAAAGCACTGACGATCTCATGTAAGATTGTCAGTGCTTTTGCGGAAATACTATGCTGCTCCCGTTCGGGCAAAAGTCTTTTTCTGAAAAACTTTTGCGCAAAAGGGCCAGTGCAGACAGCAGAGATTTGTTTTCCACAAAAAAGCCCTGATCGTGAAAATGGCGATCGGGACTTTTTTGCGGAAAAGCGCGTCTAGATTGGCCGTGGACACTTTTCCGCAAAAAGTGCTTTTGCGGAAAAGCGTCCTGCCAATCTAGACGCACTTTTCCGAAAATGCTTTTAACAGAAAACTTTTCCGTTAAAAGCATTTCTGGAAAATCATGCCAGTGTAGACATAGCCAGCAAGTTTATTCTTCACTCAGTGTCATCAAGGGAAGGGTATGAATGGTAAGTGGATTTCCCCAGAGACAATCTAGGTATCCGGAAAGACTTTTGGGAAACTGGAAGTTTATTAAGTCGCAGTAACTCATTCCCTTTTTTCTTAGGCAAGCATTTATTTATTTTATATAGGATTAACTGCTAGCGTTATCTTTGTTGTAAGAGCCAGACTACCCAGTTCACTCAGGATAAGTGACTGGCCTCCTGGGACTGGGAGAAACCTGATGGGGTGTGATTTTTGGTTTACACCATCTTTTAATCAAAGTCAAGTTAGTCAGGGGCCAAAATCAGCTGGAGAGTCTGAGGGGCCTGCCTGTAACTTGACGATGAAACTGGTGTAGTGATCCAGGAGTACACATTTGTTACTGTGTTGGTGAAATCTAATTTAGAATGTACCACCAATTTAGGGCTGAAGTGTGTGTGTGTCTGTCCTCGTTTTCTGAGAGTCTGCCCTGCCACTCATGGTGGGCAGCCACTCCAGGCAGTATGACACAGATCATAGAAATAAACTCCTTCCCTCCCACAGCACTCGCTCCCAGTTGGCATCATAATCCCCCATCTCAAAATAAATGCTAAGTAAATGCGGTGTGCATGGGGGACAAGAGGGATGGTAGAACAAATTACTCCTTATATAGCAAAACATAAAAAGTATGGTAATTAAGCTGTGGCCTTTTAGCTAGTCAACTGCGAGGTAGACAAGTCAAGGCATTAAATCACTGCTTCAGAGCAATTAAATTGATTGGTGTTCAGAGAGCTGCTGACTTGGTAGTCGCTCCTCTTTGATTGGCATTAACACACCATTCATCATTGTCAGTATCAAAAGATGTACCAGCCTCCGAAGCAGCAGAAGCATCTTTACAAATGAGTTTATTCCACATTTACCTGTAAGAATGCACCCTGATAGTACGGGTAAGCAGGGGCTGAACTGCTGCTTGCTATCAGCCAGCTAAAAGGAGGGGTAGGTATGCCCACTACAATTGTTTAGCTCTGCAGGGTAATTAACTGTTAATTGTTGATATGTAAATACAGCTCAGGAGAGAATCCGAGGTGTGGCTATGTAAATTCCATTCAGCCAGGGTTGATGGAATATCAGTGTTGGATGGAATGTGGAGAATTGTATATAATTTGGGACTGTTGTGGGGGTCACTAATCATGCTACCCCTAAATGTGGGAACTGTAAAACATGCCACCAGTGCTTGCAGGAGAGACACCACAATCATGGTAAGAGGTCTTGGAAGAACAAGTCTCGCCCTTCTAGAGTTGAGTGAAATGAGCTGGGGGAAAGGGTTAAAGGGCTTGAGTCAGCCTGCTTCACACCTGCCAGGTGTGAGCTATAAGACTGGCCCAGCCTGCACCTTTCCCCCTGGCTGTGTCTAGACTGGCCAGTTTTTCCGGAAAATCAGCCACTTTTCTGGAAAAACTTGCCAGCTGTCTACACTGGCCGCTTGAATTTCTGCAAAAGCACTGACTTCCTAATGTAAGAAATCAGTGCTTTTTGCAGAAATACTATGCTGCTCCCGTTTGGGCAAAAGTCCTTTTGCACAAAGCTTTTGCGCAAAAGGGCCAGTGTAGATAGCTGAGATTTGTTTTGCGCAAAAAAGCCCCGATCGTGAAAATGATGATCGGGGTTTTTTTGCGCAAAAGCACGTCTAGATTGGCCACGGATGCTTTTCTGCAAAAAGTGCTTTTGCAGAAAAGCATCTGTGCCAATCTAGACGATTTTCCAAAAATGCTTTTAACGGAAAACTTTTCCGTTAAAAGCATTTCCGGAAAATCATGCCAGTCTAGATGTAGCCCCTTTGTTTTAAGGACAGACCTAAAGCAGACTCCCTGAGGAGACTTTTCTTTTGTTAGTCCAGTGAAAGCTGGATTCAGTTGCCAGTCCAGATGGTGGCTAAAGAGTTGAAATCACTGAGAGCTGAAATCACTGGTTTGGTTGAGAGCCAGACCTATTGCATCCAGGGAAGTGGCGGCGACCAGTGGCGTGGCATGGAGCGGCAGCAGGTGGGGAGTAGCAACCAGCAGCGGAACCAGACGAGGAGCGGCTGCAGGCACCCAGCAGAGCATCGAGTGGCGTGGGACGAGACAGCTGGAGGAGTGTGGCTGAGTTTCATATAAGGTGCCCCCTATCTATCCCCCACCCCCATTTCTACCCAGGTTGGGAGGTGAAACCCTGCGGGTGAACTTTGGGACTCTGGGTGGCACAGACCAGGGACAGAGAGTTTGGGGGTGTCGGACTCTTTGGACTTCTGTAGATTCTTGGCTGGGGCGGGGGCTTGGCTCATGTTTGGGTTATGAACTCTGTTTGTGGTGTTTTCCCCAAGTTAATGTCATATGACTTCTCTCTCTGTTTCATTAAACGTTTCTTTCCTACACTCAGACTCAGTGCTTGCAAGTGGGGAAGCATTGCCTCTCAGAGGCACCCAGGGGTGCGTGAATTTCCCAAATTACTGGGTGGGGGCTCAAGCCGGTTCTATATGAGATGGACCCCAAGATATTGAACCCAGCCCTGGTTACTGCCAGGCCTACCCGGCAGAAGGGTTACATATGGAACAATTGGCAGATTCACTCACTTTTTCATAGGAACAGTCTCAATGGCATTAAGAGATCGCTTGTTTTATAGACCTCTTCAAGTCCTATAAATGATAAAATGCTTTAACATAAATCGACCTAAAATGGGGCACATCAGTTGGACTTCATTACAAAATGCAGGTTTGGGAGTATACAATATTGATTACTGTACCATAAAAATGATAAGCCAGAATGCTGCACACCTGATGGCTCAGTCTGTTAATGATCTTATAGCAGATCTCCTGCTTAAATGTAAACACGTGCGTTTGTGTTTGCAGTGTAAGGGTTTAGTTTAGAAGTGCCCTCAGAAATGGAGTTTTCCTTTGGCTTCCATACAGATTTGAACTCCATGCTGTCATTTAACAAATAATGGTTAACATTAGTGAGACTTTTAAAAATGTCTGCTATTTGGTGAGCTCTGACCTATTCTAAGGACCAAAAAAAAAAAGTCCTCTTCAGAAGCACTTTTATGAGCTCCAGAGACAGGTCTCCTCTGCTAGGGTGATTTCACTGACTCTAATGAAGTTCGTCATTGATGCATCTCTAAATCATTCCCACAAGAGAAGATTTATCTCGGAGATGGATAAAAACATTTCCATTTGTTGGTGAAATTGAAAACAAGGAAATTCTTAAGTATTCTCTCCTGCATATTATTGCTAGGCAGTCCTGAATATATTGTCTGAGGCCAGGTTGAGTTGGACAGTTATAGCTGAAGTTACCTTTGGTCAAGGTGTTTGTATGCATATGTTATATATCTAAAATAACTTTTAAAAAGTTGCGCCTTTCATAAATGAAATATTTGTGGAGTTTTTCCAAACAAAACTTTGATCAAGTGTAATCCATTATTGAAGACTGGACTTTCCAGTCACGTGGTCTATACACCTTCCAAAAGCCTTATCCAGAATTCAGTTACTTGATCTCCACGTTTTCTTATATGCTTTAATGACTATTAGAAGCTAATATTTCCACCCATTGGACACTGGGCATTAGATGTGTGTATTGATGTTTGCTAGGGGCCAGAAGATGGCTCCTGTAATCACAGCCAGTAGTGGTATGTCTACACTACATTGTTAGTTCAAACTAACAGAGGTTAGTTCGAACTAACATTCATAGGCGCTACACTAGCGCTCCGCTAGTTCGAATTTAAATTGAACTAGCGGAGCCCTTAGTTCGAACTAGGAAAACCTCATTTTACGAGGATTAAGCCTAGTTCGAACTTACTAGTTCGAATTAAGGGGTGTGTAGCCCCTTAATTCGAACTAGTGGGAGGCTAGCCCTCCCCAGGTTTCCCTGGTGGCCACTCTGGCCAACACCAGGGAAACTCTATTGCCCCCCTCCTGGCCCCGGACCCCTTAAAGGGGCACGGGCTGGCTACGGTGCCCGTGCCAGGTGCAAGCCTGCCAGCACCCAGCCAGCAGACCCTGCACCTGGCACGGCACAGAGCCACCCACCCGATGTCCCCCAGCCCACCCCCTCTTCCCGGGACCAGGCTGGCGGCTCCCGGGAGCTTGCCCGGGACCGCAAGAGGCGGGCACCTTCCTGGGCTAGTGCAGACATCATGGACCTCGTCCATGATCTCCGCACTAGGCACAGGAAAGTGGCCAGCTAGGGCAGGAGAGCTGCCAGCCTGGCCACCCAGGAGCAGGTGTGCATGAAAATCAAGGGGGTCCACTGAGACCCCCGACCCTAAGCCCTGAGCTTACAATGGCCGTACTGGGTCAGACCAAAGGTCCATCTAGCCCAGTAGCCTGTCTGCCGACAGCGGCCAACTCTAGGGACCCTGGAGGGGATGGACCGAAGACAGTGACCAAGCCATTTGTCTCGTGCCATCCCTCTCCAGCCTTCCACAAACTTTGGGCAGGGATACCACTCCTACCCTCTGGCTAATAGGACTCCATGGACCCAACCTCCATCACTTTATCTCACTTCCCTTTCAACTCTGTTCTAGTTCTAGCCTTCACAGCCTCCTGCAGCAAGGAGTTCCACAGGTTAACTATTTGCTTTGTCAAGAACAACAACTTTCTCTTACTAGTTTCAAGCCTGCTACCCATTCCTTTCCTTTGGTGTCCTCTAGTCCTTCTTTATGGGAACTCAGGAAGAACTTTTCTGAATGCACCCTCTCCACTCAACCCCTGCTTTTAGAGACCTCTATCCTGTCCCCGCTCCATCTCCTCTTTTCTAAGCTGAACAGTCCCAGTCTCTGTAGCCTCTCTTCATCTGGGACCTGTTCCCAACCCCTGATCATGTTACTTGCCCTCCCCTCTCCCAGCCTTTCTCTTCCCCTCTCCCACCTCCTTTTCCCAGTCTCCCCCAGTTTTGTTCAATAAAAACAGAGTCAATGTTGGAAGAAATGTTATCTTTATTTTGTACATCAGGAAGGGGGGCTAGGGAAGGGTAAGTGGAAGGAGGTGAGGGAGGAATGGGGTATGAGCCCCCGATGGGGAGGACTGGGCTGGCTCTGCGGGCTTCTGGGGGTGGAACCTCTCCTGCAGCCCCCCAATTGCTCCCTCTCCCCAGATGGCAGCCTGCGGCAAGTGCTGCCGGTCTGATGGCTGAGTGCTGTGATGTGCCCAGTGTGGGCACTCCAGGCAATCCAAGCCAGGACTGGTTTGCAGGTGGGGCACCCCTGAGAACTGTCTGTCCGGGGTGGGGGTCGGGTCCCTTTAAGCGCAGCCCTCGGCTAGCCTGAGACAGCATCTCCACGCTCTAAGTCCTCCTCTGATGCCCTGCTGGCACTGCTTCCAGCCATCCTTAACCCCTGTTCAGGGTCCACTCATTGTGGACATGTTAGTTCGAATTAGCAAAACGCTAATTCGAACTAGTTTTTAGTTCTAGACGCGTTAGTTCGAATTAGCTTAGTTCGAATTAACTAATTCGAACTAAGTTAGTTCAAACTAACTCTGTAATGTAGACATACCCTAGGTGTGTACAGCAGTACAATGCAGCCTTGGCTTTGACTGGAGGAGTAAAGATCAAGCAAGCAGAATACTTCTGGATGCACATAACACAGTGTATGAGTGTGTCTACACTGTACCCATAGCTTGACATGAGCGACACAATTTGAGCTACGCAAATTGCATAACTTAGTTAGCGTTCATTTTGAAATAACTTATTCTGAAATTTGGTGCTGCTTACACAACACCTATTTCAAAATAAATTGCTATGCTGAAACGTCCCTTACTCCTCATGGAATGAGGTTTTCAGAGACATCAAAATAGCGAGCCCGTTACACTTTGAAATATTGGGTGCACTCAAACAACACAGAGTAGCTATTTCGGAATACCTCCGCTATCCCGAAATAGCGCTGTAGTGTAGAGGTAGCCTAAGAATGCACATTGGGCTTCCTCAACTGTCAAGTTCAGGCCATTGTTTGCAATGGATGGGAGGTGGGGCCACTTCACCACCTGCAACCCAGTAGACTTTCCACTGTCATAGGCCATGCTGTGATTCCTCCGGCACTTGCAGTCAGGGAACATAACCACACAACTCTCAATGACTCTTGGAAAAAAAATCATTTTCTGATGATTTCCTCAGAGCCGTGTATACTCTTACATGAGCAGACATGATCTGATCCTTGGACTGCCAACTCCCCTGATCACAGAGTCTCGACTTGTTCCATACTAATTCAGCTACATCAAGTGTATCCTGTTCTGTGATCACCTCTCTTAACCACAATGCTAAGTCTAATCAGTAACTTACTATCCACTAAGCTGTTCTGTAAGGCTTGAGTAAAGAGACCAAACTCTGATGAATTAGGATCATTAGCGATTTTTAATTTAGACAGAAGTGACTGGAATGATCAATTTGTAGAGCATAAGTCTCTCTAAACAAAATCTATTGTGAGTTTAGTTCACATGAATGCTGGATTGACAGTCCAGTAGTTTAAACTTCACTATTTATCCATATCTAAGGTATAGGACATCTTACAGCATTGCAGACATTCCTCTCTATACCCTTTCAATGTATTCTCAACATTTCCCCTGAAGGGACACCTTGAAGGGAGAAAATTTAGTTCAGACTTTATATCCACTCAGTACTTGGGTTCTCTGCTGAGACTTTCAATAAGGATGCCAATTAGTGTCAATTGTGATGGCGGAGTATCTGATGTAGACAACTTTTCACTAGGGACTGAGACCACACCAATTAACTTCGCACATATCATGAAACAGACATCACTTGCTAACCGTTTCAGTCACAACCAACCTGTTGGCCGGTTTGAATTGTTGAACCATAGTGATTATCAAAGGCTTTGTAGGCTAGCCCATGTCCCCTGAGCCATCTAGTTCTGTTCACAAAGTAGAAAAGGGCTTGTAATGGTCCTGAGGTAAAAAGAGAATTCATAGAGTATCTTTCTGCAAGAAAAATTGTTTGGCTCATGAGTTAATTTATGTAGCTGTAAGGAGCACTTTAGCTAAAGGCCTAGCTCTCCTCTCCAAGCAGTTCTACACCACTTCAACACATTGACATGAATGGGAGTGTACCCTGCTTATAATAGTGTACATAAGAGGACACATGGGACCTAGCTATTTACGAATAGAGGGTTTGAGTTGTATGGATTTCTCAATAAGATGGTTTAATTCAGGGATTCACAAGCTCATTCTGAGCTTCCTCCCTACCCTCCCAAAAAACCCAACCCTGTAGGGACTAGCAGGGAAGCCTTGAGGCTCCTAGCTTCAGTTGCTGTGTGGGTGTTTGGAGGAGGACACTTGGGGTTCCACCTGAGTGGCAGGAGTAGGCTCAGAGATCCAGACTTCAGCTGCCAGGTGATTGGATGGAAAATTGTAGCTTCTGCCCTGTGTGTTTGAGGGGGGGAGGAAATACAGTGGCTCGGGGCTTCCTGAAATCAAAGCATTTCAGGTCCGTTCCATAAAAGTTAAAATAAACTTTGGTTTCCAAATGTCAGCATGTTTTATTTTAAATCAAATGTGTCAAAGTGAAACACTGATATTTTTAACTGAAATTTGAGGAAAAAGAGTAATAATTTGTTAGATATTTCCTTTTATTTCTCCTAAATAGCTGTTTTGTTGCATCCATCAGTGAATAACTCCAAAATCAGGCTACTAAATTAAATAATTAGTGTGTACTAGCTACATATCAGAGATTAGCTTCCACAGTTCAGAGATTATTAAATTCCTCTATTTATTCACTATAATTCAGCCAGGATGCTCTTGATTTTTCTGCCCTCCCATCATGAATAATTTTTTCTGACAGCATAGTCCAGTGGACAGGATATACACTTGTCTATCAGAGGAATTGTGTGACTTCTGATCATATTGTATACTGCAGAACTGAGCCTGACTTTGCTGCTGTACATATTTTTGTTTTACTATATAAAAACTATATATTACTTATTTTATAGTGCTATTAATACATGCATTGTGTGTACAAGGGTCACTGTGAAACTAATACACTTATACAAACTGCAGCTATGTCTTGCTGTCTGTATCACAATCAGGGCTCCACTCTGCAAACACTTATGCATATGCTTAATTTTAAGCATGAAAACATTTTCATTAAAGTCAATATGGAAGGAGTCAAGTTAAGCATATGTGTAAGTGTAACCCACACACCTACTGTGGTTACTGAGGACTGCAAGTGGCACCTAGACCACTGCAACAGTTAAGATCAAGAGACCTCTACAGCATGGGCTGGGAGCCAGCTGGCTTTTAGAGGGTAGAGGCTCCTAGAGTCAGCTGCCGAGGTCCCAGGTTCAAATCCGCCTTGGTGGTGGTTACATAAGAATTTGCAAGATCTGGTCCATAGTGCAATCTGTATAGCTACTCTTAGGTCTGGAGAACTTAGGCCAGGTCTTCGCTGTGGGAGGAAGGTGGCTCAAGGTAAGCAACTCCAACTACATAAACATCATATCTGGAGTCGACATATCTCAAGACAAGCTTGGCGCTGTCTCCACAACTGGAAGTTGATGAAATGCTCCTGTTGGTTTCTCTAACTCCTCAAAAGTACCGGTGCTGAGAGGGGTGTTGTCAGCATTCAATTTAGTGGGTCTTTACTAGACCTGCTAAATCAAAACCCGGAAGATCGATCACCAGAATCTCAATCTTCAGGTAAATTGAGATGTATCCTTTCAAGTTAATTTAGCATAGTCCATCTGACTTTTTAACACACTTAATTTTATACACTGTAAGCAGTATTGATTTCAATATCTCTTGGTTTCTGTTATTTCCATTCTAGTTCATCTGATAAAGAGGGTTTCATCCACAAATGTACCGACTACCATAGGTGCCCCTCAGTTTTGCTGAGTTCAGTGATGGTCATCATAAAGTATAACCTAACTACACATACATCTGTTGGCAGGATCAGGGCCTTCATGTAAAGTTAGGAAAATATTTGAAATATAGTGAGACAATAAGAATAACTCATTTAACAAATTAATTTCATTTAGCCATGAATGAAGACAGAAGCATATTAACACCTACGAGAAGGAGACAGTCATATGCCATTTACTTAATGTGCAAGATGTTAAATTAGCCTCACTATAAACAAACATCCTGGCATGTATCTTCTTGGCTTCACCATCATTACATTAGCAGCTCTAAGCAAAACAAATAAAAAAGTAAATGGCACCAAAAGAAAAAATACTGAACGTTAAAAGCCATCTTTCATAATAGATGCTCTTTTCATGTCTCTTTGCACAATAGCTCTTATGTAAGTCATATCTTATATATTATGAATGGCATAAGAGTTATTGAGCAAAGAGAAATACATATAGTGGAATAAATTATATGACTTAAAAAAGCAGCTCAAATATTAAATGGAGACTAAAAATAATCCTCAGATAATTTTCCAAAATGAGGTGAGTCACTTGTTCTCCAATTTGACATATTTAGTTATGGAAAGGTATTTTTGAATGGTCTTGAGTTTGATAACTTTTAAAAGAGACACTATTAAGCATGTAGGTATATTATTCCATTTAAGAAAGGTAATGCATTGTTTGTATTCTTCTGTGCCAAAGTAATAATGTTAATTACAATGGCTTCAATAATTTAAAATTAAATTAAAGAGATTGTTATTTTTTATTTAATGCTACTCTTGTGTTGCTAGAAATCCAAACAAGATACAGTAAATTTCCAATAATCCGGCACCTTTAAGACCCGGGGGGGGGGGGGGGGGGGGGTGCAGGATTATAAAATATGCCGGACTATCGGAAGGGGGTGGAGGGGGCTGGTCAGTTTCAGCAGCAGCTGAATCGGAGACGCCTGGGGCAGAGCAGCTGGGGTGCTGCCGGGTTGATCCTGTAGCGCTGCCCCTCAGCGCTGTGGGACCAACCCAGCAGCACTCCAGCTGCTTTGCCCCAGGCATCCCCAAGAGCAGCTGGGGTTCTGCCAGGTTGGTCCCGCAGCCCCGAGGGGCAGCGCTATGGGACCAACCCGACAGCACCCCAGCTGCTCTGCCCCCGGCTTCCCCGATTCAGCTGCTGGTCAGTTTCAGCAGCGGCTGAATCAGGGAAGCTGGGCACAGAGCAGCTCCAATTGTCCGGCTGCCCGGAGCACTTCCGGGTTCCTGATGGTGCTGGACCATCAGGAGTGCCGGAGCACTGGATGCCGGACCAATGGAGTTTTACTGTATTTTGTTATTACATCTAGCAATGAGCCAGTTCTTCCTTTTGCACTTATCTAAGTCTGTGGTAACTCAATGGTATAACTTCAGATTTACACTGGTGTGAATGAGTGTAGGATTGGTCCCTACATATTTGTACTGTACCTATAATAATAGATGGTATAAATCTGCACTAAAGTTAAAAGTTTGTTTGGTGTTAAATCAAACATCTAGATCTTGTTGAACTTCTGTAGTTAAAAAGCATAAATTTTTGTCTGAAAGTTTCATGGTCTCCATGCCTCCATACTTTCACCCCTGGATATTTTCTGCCATTGTATCCCAGAGAATACTAGGGAAAAGACATATGGAGAGCTGGATATTACAACATACCACACATGAGAACCAGAAAGTGATACTATCCAAGCTATTTCACTGTGCAAAGTGAACCAAGCTCATCCAAGAAAAAGGATAAATGTGAAAAAATAAATATCAGTAATCTTCTTTCATTTTCTATACTCTTGGAGGATTTAGTAAAGCTTTGGAAAATAGTCACAATGAAACCTCAAACTACATGAAACAATGTGGGGTCCCCCCTCAAAAACAAACACAGGCCAGATTTTTGAAATAGCAACAAAGCTGCAGCAGCATGAGAGGCTGCATGAATTTGTCTCATCCTCCCAGGACCCGTGACACACTCAGTTACTGAATTGTGGATGGTCATGTCTAGTGGTTAGAACAGACATCAACAGCCAAGGGGTAGAAGTCAGGAATCAGATGTGAGGGTAGGAACCCAGTTACTTGAAATGGGGCAAGGCTGGGTTTTAGCTATGGACAGCTACTGAGCTGCTGGGGTGTGTCTAGGCTGGCAAGATTTTGCGCAAAATCTTGCTGCCTGTCTACACTGGCCACGAGTATTTGTGCAAGAACACTGACTGTACTGTACAAAATCAGTGGTTCTTGCGTAAATAGTCCAACGCTCCTGCTCAGGGATAAGCCCTCTTGTGCAAGAAGGCCAGTGTAGACAGCCAAGTTGGTTTTCTTGTGCAAGAAAGCCCGATGGCTAAAATGGCCATCGGAGCTTTCTTCTGCAAGAGAGCATCTACATTGGCACTGATGCTTTTGCGCAAAAGCAAATCTTTTGCACAAAGGCACATGCCAGTATAAACGCTCTCTTGCGCAAATACTTTTAACGGAAAAACTTTTCCGTTAGAAGTATTTGCTCAAAGTCATGCCAGTCTTTGCCCTAGGGTGTTTAAAGGCTAGCCTGGCTGAACCTTCCTACCAACCAGGCAATAGAGCCAATTAGGCAGCATGCTACAGGCCGGTTGTGCTCATTAGGTTGCCCAGAGACTGATTCTGTTGTAGGCCCTTCTTCCAGACTACTAAATCAAAGCTAGCGCAGGTATTCTCAACACCTTTAATCACACCTCCCGACTACCATCTGGACATATCCATTGCATGTGTGGGTCTGATACAGTAAATCTAAGTTAGCAATCAGTTCTTACTGTACAATTTCTGGAACTGATTTGCCAGCAGTCCCGCTTAGACATCTTACTTTCAACAACTGGTAGCTTGGATATGGAGGTGGTGCCATTTTTTCCTCTTCTCCAAGCCATAATCAACTCAGTTCCAGCTCAGTTTCAGGCCACTCGTCATCAGACTATCTAGCTTTTTACATTTTATCGCAATGTTGTCAAAATAAAAGTAAGTGAGGTGGTAGCCCGATAAAGAAAAACTCTAGTGCAGAGAGAACTGGACTGGGATTCAGGAGATTTACATTTTATTTCTAATTCTGCCACAGATATGCCATCTGACCTTGGGTTCCCCCCGCCTCCATCTATGCTGTTTAAATAGCAGGGTCTCAAACTCCTGGTCTGCAGGCCATCCCTGGGGTGTGGGTGTGTGTGTTGAGGGGGGAGGACAACTGTGCATTACTGTTGCCCCAAGGACAACCCCTTCCCATCACCACCCTCTCTCTCCATGGCACCCAATCCCCTGAGGGACGTGGCCTCAGATTACCACAGAGGCATGGTACAGGGCAGCAGCAATGGTTGAACCCCCTCCCCCAGTACAGGAATCTGTGGGCAAGCAGAGAAAGATGTGCTGGGCAAGTATGCTCTGCTTCCGCACAGTGCAAGGAGTTGGTGGGGTGTGTGCATGTGCGTGTGTGTGTGAGGGGCGAGTTGGAAGATGACCACTTGCTGCTGTCCCACGCTAGGCCCCCACGGTAACTCCTGAGGCCACACATCCCTGGGGGAATGGGTACATGGAAGGAAAAGGGTGGGAGTTTGAGACCCCTGCTACATAGCTTGTAATCTCTTTGTAGCAAGATGTCTCTATGTGAAGAGCAATTGCCCCAATGGCTCCCCAAGCCTCATGGGAGTCATTGGGTACTATAATATTCAATATAAGAATTCACTCATCTTACCCCTTTTGGGCAGAATACAGCCCACCAAGGAGCAATTTTTTGGCCAGTACTTGTGTTTCTCATGTTAATTGTATTTATTTTTAGTGCTTTAAGGAACTGTTGAGCAGATCCTGTCATTTTAACTTATTCTTGTACAGGAATGTAGTATAGTATTTCTTAATGAATTAATAGCATCTTAGGTATTCTAAGAGAAACATAATAGATATAAGCCTTGAAATAGGTCATGCATTACAAGTTCATTTGAATAGTGTAATGGCCAAGGTGATTCAACTAAAAAGAAAAGTGCACTAAGTATTGTATGCTGAAAAATACCAAATGCTTAAATCTTATTTAAAACCATGCTAAGAGGGAATCAGAAAGCAGAGGAAATGGCCTTGTTGCTAAAGGGAAGAACATATAAGAAATTCAATTAAATGTTGGAAATCTGAAGACAAAAATGACTTGAAAACAAGAGTTTTTGCTTATGGTTTTTAAGATAACTGGAGGGAAAACAGCTGTTAAACACAAAGTGCTAATTAGAATGTTTGGTTAAGAGGAATGATTATCTGCAAAAGTGTAAAATAAGTTTTGGTAGATTATAGTAATTTAGATTGAGTCACACAATGCTGGTGCTCAGCCAAATCAAGTTCATCTTGTTTGCAACAATCAGGGAGAAAAAACACAAGCAATGTATTTCTAACGTATTAGACCACAAAATCCAAAAAGCTATTGATGCAGAAAACAATCCTGCAGAAGGTCACTGATGTGAAAGTGTAATTAATAGTCACTTTCAAATGTGTTCAGCTCCCTCCCACAGATATTCATATTATTGATCGCTAGGTGGCAAAAGATAATGTTTCTGATCCTAATGAATACTGTATGGATCCAATTAACTGGGTTCAGATAAGGAATGAGGCATGTAAAAACTAAGGCAAGACAACTGTCCTCTATTGGTATAAACTACATTGCTCAGGAGAGCGGATTTTTCGCAGCCTTCAGAGACTTAATTATACCTACCTAAGCTCCTGCATAGCATCTCTCATTGAGAGAGCCACTGCTTCTTGGAGAAGTGGCTTAACTAAGCTGATAGGAGCATCTCTCTAATTGGTGCAGTAGTGTTATCATTGAATTGCTCCCACATCACAGCTGCAGTGGTACATTTATACCACTGCTGCACTGGACATGAAGACAAGCCAATTTTGTATGTAATTATTGACTGACATCAGTAGGCCCTAATACTCAAATTCTTAGATTTGAGCTTGATATGGTGCTCTAGCAAGGACTGTAAAATAACTTATTCCAGGAATTCAGACATCAAGTTCTAGAGCCCTGTCTTAACACCAGTCTGGATGGGGAGAGGCTAAAAGCTTAATGTACATACGCTGGAGAATAGATAAAATTCAAGTTTAGCTTGGTGTTTTCTATATTGAGGTCAAGGATATGGGAAAAGGCATGTTTATCAGTAAAGCTTTGTAGTACAGAGCAGCAGTTACAGTCAAGAATCTTGTCCAGATACTGAACTATCCAGGATCCATTTGGGAATGGAAAGCCCAGTTTGCTGATTAATATACTGAAATTTAAAACTATTCTTGCAAGGATGCTGCTCTCGCGCTCCCCTCCCCCGCTTTATCTTAACCCTGCTCTTCAGATTCTGAGACTGGCAATTTTCCTCACTTCAGTCTTGAGAAATTAAAAAAGGACAGAAAAATAATGGGTGCGAAATAATGAAAAAATAATCCATATACATATTTCATAACTGTTCATCAAGCTGTAATAATTAATTTAACATGTACAGACCCACTTCACAAGAGTTCTACTCTTTATGCCCAATAGATGCCAGCCTTCAAATTATTATTATTTTTCAGTCACATATTTCAGCTTTTCCCTCAACACATGATAGGGATGTGCTATAACCACCTATATCTCTGAATCCAAACATTGGTTGATTGAGCAGAGACCATTATTCCAAGCCTTCCTCCATTGATGGCAAATGGAGCTCAAGAGCTAAGAAGCACTCCATCATGCCATATACATAATTGAAACAGTTCTCTTGCCCCAAGACTCGAAAGCCTGCATTTTCTTCCACGAAAGCCTAGTCACCTTTGGATAGAGGATGTCAGTTGATTTACATTGTCATCTGTAAATTCAGAACATGTCTGTAGGTCTTTGCAGTTACTAGGCTCTTTAGTCTGAATGCATGGAAAGAGCCAAGTGTTGTGATGTGGAGCTCGCTCTGCCTAACTTTTATGCACCCAGAAAAAGAGCTCTGGGATCCACTGAGTCTGGGTTTAGGGGTCTAAACTCCTGGACAATGAATGGGGAGAAGCACCTTAGACTGTAATTCACGAAAGCCAGCAAGCACAGTAGGGAACTGCCTCAGCTGGTCTATGGATGACACTGACCAATCAGGCACATGTGTTAAGCACCACTCCTGTTTTGGAGTTAGACACCCAAGTCTGGGTGCCAAGGAGGCACCTTGCTCTGCTTGGGATTCTCAGTGGCAAATCCTCTTTTGGCATTACGCACTTGCAGACTCTCCCCCCTCCCCCACGCACTAGCTCAGTGTTTAGATTCCTTAACTGGGATGTACGAAAGCTAAAGTCGAGTTTCTCTTCCCCCTTTCACTGGAGGGAGGAGGAGATGTGCCACTTTTCACGTAAGAGCTCTCAGCACTGGTCTATGGGATAGTCTGATGTGGGCTGTTGCTAAAGAGTCATTTGGGGTTGGAAAAAAAAAAGATGAGAATGACTAACAGCCTGGTGATTAGGACATTCGTCTAGGTAATAGAAGGCCAAGGATCCAGTCCCTCTGGTTCCAATTCAACTTTCATTATTCATCCAGAGTTGACAACTTCACAAGAGCCTGAGGAACTATCCCAAAGCCCTGGTTTGGGCTCTCATCTGATAGGTGACAAATCCCTTCTCTGGGGAATGGTGGGACTTGAACTAGGAGTTTCCCTCAGCCCAAGTGAGTCCATAACACATGGGTTAAGAGTTATGAGATACTCCCCTACCTGTTTTGAATGAACTTCCTGAAGGTCCCTAATCTGTTATACTCCCTCCTTCCCTCCCTCCCTCCAAGCACACTTGTTCAACAGAACCCTGAATGAGCACAATATGTATATCTACACTGGATCCATAATCATGGTCTGAACATTGACAGATTTGCAGAGCTCTAAGGTTCAAGCCCATATACAATGTAGGTGGCCAAATGCCTATCTATTCCCATTTGGTGAATCACTCCACGGCTTAGGCAGGAGAGAAGTGACTGGGTGACTAGAGACAGCAGTGTACATGCCCAAGGGAATGTTTACTGCAGAAACATAGACATCTAGTGCATTTAGGCACCTACAGGGCTGAGCGTGTGTGTGTGTGGGGGGGGGGGGGGGGTAGAAGGGGGGGTAAATCACAGCTGTTCCAAAGCTGAGAGTTAGATGCCTAAAGCAGAAGTTAGCTGCCTAACTCTCTGTACTTTCAGGTCTCCCTCCCTGCTAAAGGAGCGGTAATGTTTCTAGTGGGTGAATTTGACAATGTTATTGGGAAAAAATTGTATGGAGTTTTTCCAGCAACAAGGTTTCAATTATTTTTGCAAAACAGCAGAGGACTGGAATTTCTTCACATAGAAACATGCAAAACAAAGAAGCTGCTTTTGCTTGAAAAGATACATGGCAGAATTTACAGAACAATGACAGCTATCCCCTAGAGGGCACCAGATCTTTTTGATCAGACAGCTAAAAGCCAGGAACTCCTGAGTCACGCCCTTGTAAAATGTTATTTAGCTTACTCATCACAGTGCCTCTTTGAACTTGGTAGATATCATTATCCCCCACATAATATTTCCAACTGACAGCATTCTCTTGTGGCATTGTTATCCATTTTTTCCAGCTAGGTCCCTCTAGAGTCTTATCCTTTCCCGAGCATCAGCGTCCTGAAAAACGTCCTTCACCGGTTTTAAAAACACAGGTAGCAAATAACGAAAGTTTCTGTTCCCGGTAGGGATCTTAGTTCAATTTCTCTATCTTCACCAAGTGACATCAAACAAACCACCACCAACTCACACCTGGATCCTTCTTTATCCTCTCGCATTAGAAGATTTTTTTTAATTGTGTTTCTCTTTAGGTGCTACTCCATGTAGAAGGGGCACAGGACCATCTTACGTCTGAATCTCCTCTTCCTACTGCTCAGAATCCCTTGCTTCCTGGAATGAACCCTCATCCATACTGCCTCAGCTGCATCTGATACTAAACTGAGCCTGACAAACCTTTCAGGTACAATAAGGTAAGCTAATGGGACTCCTGTTAATGCTTCTTTGTTGACTTGTGTGGTATTTATCCAGCATCACATCCCATTTAACAAATGATATTGCCGTCACATTCAATGTCATATACCAACCAACTATAAGAACTGGGTTTAGAACCAATGTTCTCTAATAGGCTTATTCCCAAGATCACAAGGCAAGTGACTTAGGGTGCATCTACACTGCACCGTTATTTCCAGATAACTAACATTATTTCAAAATAATGCAAGCATCTACACAGCCATTCTGTTATTTCAAAATAATTTCAACACAGACAGCTTATTCTGAAATCTGTAAACCTCATTCTACAAGGAATAATGCCTATTCCAAAATAGCTATTTCTAAATAAAGAATCTGTAGATGTTCCATAGCTGCTATTTCAAAATACCCCCTCACCAGATCCATTCTAAGTTATTCCTCCCCAGTACCTCCTGGGGCTCTAAATCGAGATAGCACATGTACATTAGAGAAACCTGCCTTGGACTAATTGAGGCTTCCCTTCAGTGTAGACGTGCTATTTCGAAATAAGCTGGGTCACAATAACTATTCCAGAATAGCTTATTTTAAAATAGCCATGCAGTGTAGACATACCCTTAGTCTTGCTAGGCTAGAGTAGGATGTAAGTGACTAGTTGACTACCCGATAAGCCTAGGCTTATCAAGTAGGTGAGTCACTACTCTACTAGTTGCTTCCCCTCCCCCCTTCCTATCTCTATCAGAGGCAGCAAGGAGGTGGAAGCTGGCTTAAAAGATGGTTCTCCCCAGCATTGTCTTCGCAGGGGATGGGGAAAGCAAGGGAGGCTGAGGTGCAGCAGAGAATCTAGTGAGCCAGGACTGAGCAGTTACAGCTTGTGTCGGCTCCCAGATGCTGCGCCTCTGCTTTTTAAATGCAGTAAGAGCCACCAGGCAGAGCCACAGCAGTATGGAACCAGGTGCTAGCTGGGACAGCTGGCAGCTCTTTCTACATTTAAAAGGCAGAGCCACAGCGTTCTGGGACGGGGCACAAGCTGGGACTCAGCTTAGGTTAGAGGACTGAATAAAGGATTTTTAATTTGATGGAAATTTTGGAGAAAATAATTTTATCAAATTGAAAATAGATTTTCAAAGCATTTGGCAAATTGAAAAAGAAAAAAGTTTAGGTTCATACCATATATTGTGTTTTAATTTTGAGCTTGTGTATTTAAAAAAAATTGAATAAATTTCTAAATAAAAAGCCATTTTAACTGAAAAAAATGGAAACATTTCATCTTGAAGCTATCGAAATAAAATGTTTGCACCTCTGAAATTTTGAGGCATGGGAGTTCCACACAATTCAGTGAAACTAACAAAGCTTTTTGGGGTGGCTTAATCTGAAATTTTGCTGGAAACCCCCTTGTCCCTCCCCCCCATACCACAGCCAAAAACTGTTGGCCACCTGTATGAGGGGAGGCAGGGAAGGGCAGTTTTCACAGCCATCACAAGCAACTTTCCCAAGAGTGGGAAGGTGTAAGAGCAGCAGGATGGGTAGTAGTCACTCAGTTCATCCTGAAGATCCTGGGGACAAGAAAGGGGATACCTACCCTAAAGAGCACAAATCAAAGCAGGAAGGGATGTTACACACCTTTGAGAAATGTCCTCAGAAGACTTAAGCCCAAATCTGCTAAAAGAAGGGGAACACAGGGCTCAAGGTAAGAGGGTTTCATGTGGAGAAGAAAGTGCCGGCAAACAACTCCTTTTACCACTTCCACCATTATTTGAAAGGAAATTTAACTCCTACTTATAATAGCTGCTTTGTATTACAATTAAATAAAGTGTAAACATATCCTTAGGCTCTTATGTATATTTTAAAGAAAATTATGGTAAACTATCAATTACTTTTAGGGCTGTCAATTGATGTGCATTAACACCTGTGATTAATGGAGGGCAGGATTAATGGATTCATTTTTTTAAACACATTAATCGCAGGAATTAATGCTGTGCTTCCCCTTTGAAGTGTCACCCCCACTCCTTTAAAGGGGCAGCACATTAGGATACCGGGATCAGCTGGAGTCCCCAGCTGATCCTGGGCTCCATGTTGCGCTGTCCCTTTGAGATGTCAGGGTGGCCTTTCCAAGGGGCAGCGCTGCACGGAGTCGGGGTCAGCTGGGGACTCCAGATGATCCTGGGCTTCTGCAGCACTGCCCGTTTGAACCGCCACCGCAGAGTTTCAAAGGGGCAGCACACGCAATTAAATTTGATTTCTTGACAGCCCTAATTACTTTGTTTATAAGATGCCAGCATAACAGTCTGTACTTTTGGAAGTTAATTTAAATGCAGTCTTTTATCAATATAGAATATTTTTAGAAATTATTATATTTATTCTTGCTTAGCAATTTAAGAATACTTTACATCAAGTTAGCACCTTTCATTCAAGATTATCTCCAAGTGCTTTATTAACATTCCCACCATTTCTGCAAGATACCACTTTTTCTAGACCCATGCTACAGAAGAGTAAGCTGAGATGTAAAGGTGTTAAGCAACCTGCCAAGATCTCTCAGTGAATCAGGAATAGAATTCAGATGTGCTGACTGACAAACCAGTGCATTAACTTCATTGCATCCCAACTTATGGGCCTGATTCATCATTGATCTTTACCATATGAAGCCCAGCTGTTTACATCAATGGAAAGTTGGTGTAGAATGTTACTGTATCTGAACAGTGGTGACTCACACCCACAGGTCAGACTGTGCTTAGCAGGGGAGAATCAGGTCATTTTTCACTTGGTAACTATACAAAAAGCAGACAGGTAGAACAAAGTGTTCAGCCCTGGTCAGGTGCAAGCAAATCCTGGCCTGAATATAAGACAAATACATTGGAGGGCAGGGAAAGGGTCCAGAGTGATCTAGACAAATTGGAGGATTGGGCCAAAAGAAATCTGATGAGGTTCAACTAGGACAAATGAAGAGTCCTGAATTTAGGATAGAAGAATCCCAAGCACTGTTAAAGGCTGGAAACTGAATGGCTAAGTAGCTGTTTGGCAGAAGAGGACCTGGAAATTACAGTGGATGAGAAGCAGGGTATGAGTCAGTGTGCCCTTGTAGCCAAGAGGGCTGTGGCATATTGGGGTGCATTAGAAGGAACATTTCTAGCATATCTAGAGAAGTTATTATTCCCTTTTATTTGGCATTGGTGAGGCCACATCTGGAGTAGTGTGTCCAGTTTTGTCTCCCCCCCCCTCCACACACACTATAGAAAGGATGTAGATGCACTGGAGAGGGTCCAGCAGAGGTCAACCAAAATGATTAGGGGGCTGGAATGCACGACCTATGAGGAGAGACTGAAGGATTTGGGCTTATTTAGTCGCAGAAGAGAGTGAGGGAGGATCTGATGCTTTCAATGTCCTGAAGGGAGGTTCCAAGAGGATGGAGAGAGGCTGTTCTCAGCAGTGATGGATGGCAGAACAAGGAGCAATGGTTTCAAGTTACAAGGGGGAGGTCTAGGTTGGATATTAGGAAAAACAATTACACTAGGACGGTGGTGAAGCACTGGAATGGGCTACCTAGGGTGGTGGTGGAATCTCCATCCCTAGTGGTTTTTAAGTCCCAGCTTGACAAAGCCCTGGCTGGGATGGGTTTAGTTGGGATTGGTACTGCTTTGGGCAGGGAGCTGGATGGACTCAATGACCTCCTGAGGTCTCTTTCAGCCCAAGGATTCTATGACATGAAAGTCATCTTTTGAAATAAGTGTGTCACAGCTAGCTGTATGGCAGAAGCGGTGACTCCCTAACATACCAAGGTGAGGGTTTCTTGATCCCCAATTCACTGCAGACCTCAACCCTATTCTACCCCTTTCCCAAGGCTCTGCCATGCCTTGACTGTTTCAATCTCTGTGTTGCAGCAACATACACTAGTACAGTACTTAAAAACTCTACTGTCTCCTGCTTTATTAGAATAGCAAAGAATCATTTGTGTGAAACTGTTCTCAAGGGAGACATCTCAGTGAGGTATGTGATAGGACCAGGCTATAGACTATTTTACCTATAACTCTTCCTTTAATCACTACTCCTATCCGTAATATTTACTAGGAAGAGACAGCATGTTAATTCCTATGCCCCACATTAACACAACTTCAGCTGCCTACTTCTAGAACTTAATTAAAAAGAAAAGATGAGATAGGGCATCACAATTTAGAAGACACCATATTCAAAAGATTTTTGATTAATAAATATTTCAAGGACAATTCCAAATAATGAAATCCTGCTGTCTCCTTACTCAGGCTGGATTATATTCCTCTTGAATGTAAAAAGAGTTATTTCTAAAAACATAAATGTTTCCTATATCCCACTGAGTTATAAGAAATGGACAGCAATTCAGAAAGGGTGAGATGATTATAACAGACTGTATTGCAGGAGGCAGAACATTCGAGTAGGGATTTGCTTTACAGGTGATCACCCTTGTTGACTAAAAAAACCCCAATCTTCATTCTTTTTCTAGTGCCATTTGATTCTCTCACTCTGTGTAGTTGTTCTGACATTCTGATCCATCCTGACTGTGTTCATTTATGTGGCAGACAGAAGAGGTAGGGCAAGCTTTCCAAATTACCTGTCAACATGAGGGAAAGAGCACATGTGTCAGGACTGAAAACAGATTGTCACTATTTTCAGACAGAACCACAAGTTCTTTTGTTAACAAACAATATAAGCAGCGTAGAAAAATCAAAATATTTAGCCTCAGATTCTGGGACTAAATACAAATTCACAGAAATTCACTTGACACAGGAGAGGGGGAGAATGATACAACAGTCAGGGAACCATAAATTGCCCAGCTCTGACAAAGTAAAGCAGCTGAATGGTTACTCTGCGTAGTGCCACCAGGATATTGTTCATGAAGAACCGTATGTCACAGAGAACTGGTGCACCCCTGAGTCCATTCTGCCCCACACTCTCCCATGTCATGCTCTTTCCTGCTCTTGGCCTTCTCTCTTGGGCCACTGGGGGAATGGAGCTGTCAAAGGCAACTATGTGTGGCAGAATTTGAATGTTTTTAAATAATGTGGACTGATTATTGCTATTTTAAGCATTTTTATCAATGTAAATGTTCATAGTTGTGCAGAATTGTGTGTTTTAAGCATGTTTAAAATTAATTTGATCTGTTTAAATGGCCTCAGTTGTGGGAAATTACTGGAGCTATTAAACAATGGGGAGAAGTAGGCCAATAAGTTATATAATGAGAGATGTTGAGATTCAAAAATTAAAGCTTTAGAACCTTTAAAAACACAACCTGTCAACCCCACATGTCAACATACAGTATATACAAAGTAATTATCCTTAAACCAAACTCTCAAAAACTCTGTAGAAGCATTCTTACTTTGTCTATCTGCAAATTTCAGTTCTCTTTGATGGGAAGGTTTTTAATTAGTTTGTGCATATACAATTGAATCAGTGTTTACTGACCTTTTCCAATACAAATCTAGTTATTCCAAGCATCAAGGTAATTTATTTAGTTTAGAGCATACCAACACCATGGGAATTTTCACCCACTGGGGCCAAACACTGGTCACTCTGCACGGTCTAGGGGATGCAAAGTGGCTGGAACAGGGGGTGACAGTCTGGCCCCAGAGATCAGAAAGACTGGCCAGCAGGGGAAGGATTACTACTATAGACGTTTTTTGAGGTACAAACCAAGGATTAAGATGCATATTCAAGTAACAATCAATTTTAGATTTGGCTATGTAAGCTGGCTGCTTGAGTCCTGAGTCCCTGACCAGTGCTCAGGCCTGTAAGTAAACTTCTTTCAAACCACAAGACCTGAGGGCAGGGCAGGTGTAGCCAGACAGGAACCCCCCTGTAACATCCATTTTTGCTTGCCTGGAGCATACAGGGCACACAGAGCAGAAGGCCCAGGCTGCTGTGACCGTGAATGGCTGTAAACAGAGATATGCCAATTGCTGACCAAGAGGCTGCTGAAGAGTGCCCTTGACTCAAACCCATATTGATACGAACAAACAGCCATCCGCAGGGGGAGGAATCTCTCGCCCAGTAAAAAAATGTCTAGTACTCACAATTTAGTTATCTCTCTTGCAAGTGTAAATTAAGTTGAAACTTGCTTGTGAGAACTGGCGCCACAAAACGGACCAGTACAATTTGGCCTCTTAGATAAGAAAGAGGATACGGGCCCCCAGGGGTATAAAGATGGGTCCAGCAGCACATTTACTCTGGGTGTCAATCTACCATCTATCTGCTGGTCAGGTTAGGTGTTTGATCTCCCGAGGTTCCTAGGGGACGCCCATCTCGTATTCGTCTTTCCTAGGAATTGAGAGACCGGCCCTGACCTGACATGCTGGAGTCGAGAGGCACAGAAAGGGGTAAAAATTGTACCTGGATGTAGTCCTTTGTCTTAAGTGTACACATAGACTTAGAGCTCTTTAAAGATTAAGCTGTCACTTGGTACCATTATTTCTATTTTCTATCTTTATTTTCTTTGTAACCATTTTTAAAAATCTGTATTTGCTAACAGTAAAGAAAGAGAGCAATAGCCATTGTAACCATATGCTTTTATAAGTCTTTTTAATAAACCTGTAACTTTTTAACCTGACTCCTTCAGTAGCTGTAACAGAACCAAGCACAATTTAAAAGAACTTCAGCCAGTCATAAGGGACAGGTATAGGAAGAGCTTGGGCGTTTGGATTTGTGTCACTCCCAGGTGACAGGTCCGTTGGGGCACCTTTCAGTCTTTCCCTAAGGCTGCCCGCTGCGAAGGAATCTTGCATTCTAGCAGCTAAAATCTGAGGTGTAATAAGCTCTTCCTATAAAGGGGCGTCTGTTGGCCTGCCTGGCTACCCTCTGCGATGGGACCCCGGTCCTAGCAGTAAAGACACGGACGTTAAACCTTTTCTCGGAAACACACACACACACACTGCCCTGACCGTCGGCTGACAGCAGGCAGCTATGCAAATGCAGTCTCCCAGGGTATGTCTATACTACAGCACTAATTCGAACTAACTTAGTTCGAATTAGTTAATTCGAACTAAGCTAATTCGAATTAGCGCATCTAGACTTAAAAACTAGTTTGAATTAGCATTTTGCTAATTAGCATGTCCACACTGAGTGGACCCTGAAGGTTAATGATGGCTGGAAGCAGTGCCGGCAGGGCATCAGATTAGGACTTAGAGCGTGGAGCTGCTGTCTCAGGCTAACCGAGGGCTGTGCGTAAAGGGTCCCAACCCCCACCTCCACCCCAGACAGACAGTTCTCAGGGGTTCCCTGCTTGCAAAGCAGTCCTGGCTTGGAGTGCCCTGAGTGCCCACACTCAGCCCATCACAGCACTCGGCCATCAGCTCGGCTGCACTTGCCGCAGGCTGCCATCCGGAGGGGGGGGGTCAATCAAGGGGCTTCAGGAGAGCTTCCACCCCGAGGAGCCCGCAGAGCCAGCCCAATCCTCCCCATCGGGGGCTCGTACCCCATTCCTCCCTCACCTCCTTCCACTTACCCCTCCCTAGCCCCCCTTCCTGATGTACAAAATAAAGAACATGTGTGTTCAAAAATAGAAACTCTCTTTATTGAACAAAACTCGGGGAGACTGGGAAAAGGAGGTGGCAGAGGGGAAGAGAGAGGGTGGGAGAGGGGAGGGCAACTAAAATGATCAGGGGTTTGGAACAGGTCCCATATGAAGAGAGGCTAAAGAGACTGGGACTTTTCAGCTTGGAAAAGAGGAGACTGAGGGGGGATATGATAGAGGTATATAAAAGCATGAGTGGGGTGGAGAGGGTGCATAAAGAAAAGTTCTTCATTAGTTCCCATAATAGAAAGACTAAAGGATACCAAATGAAATGAATGGGTAGCAGGCTTCAAACTAATACCAGAAAGTTCTTCTTCACAAAGCAAATAGTCAACCTGTGGAACTCCTTGCTGCAGGAGGCTTTGAAGGCTAGAACTAGAACAGAGTTTAAAGAGAAGTGAGATAAAGTCATGGAGGTTGGGTCCATGGAGTGGTATTAGCCAGGGGGTAGAAATGGTGTCCCTGGCCTCTGTTTGTGGAAGGCTGGAGATGGATGGCATGAGACAAATGGCTTGGTCAATGTCTTCGGTCCATCCCCTCCAGGGTACCTAGTGTTGGCCGCTGTTGAAAGACAGGCTACTGGGCTAGATGGACCTTTGGTCTGACCCAGTATGGCCATTCTAAGCTCAGGGCTCAGGGTCGGGGGTCTCAGTGGACCACCTTGATTTTCATGCAAATCTGCTCCTGGGTGGCCAGGCTGGCAGCTATCCTGCCCTAGACGGCCACTTTCCTGTGCCTAGTGCGGAGGTCGTGGATGAAGTCCACGATGTCTGCACTAGACCAGGCGGGCGCCCGCCTCTTGTGGACCTAGGCAGGCTCCCGGGAGCCGCCAGCCTGGTCCCGGGAAGAGGCGGAGGGCTGGGTGGCAGCGGGTGGCTGGCTCGAGCCGTGCCAGGTGCAGGGTCTGCTGGCTGGGTGCTGGCAGGCTTGCACCTGGGACAGGCACCGTAGCCAGCCCGTGACCCTTTAAGGGTTCCGGGGCCGGGAGGGGGGCAGAAGAGTTTCCCTGGTGGTGCCCAGAGTGGCCACCAGGGAAAGCTGGGGAGGGCTAGCCTCCCACTAGTTCGAATTAAGTGGCTACACAGCCCTTAATTCGAACTAGTTAATTCGAACTAGGCGTTAGTCCTCGTGGAATGAGGTTTACTTAGTTCGAATTAAGCGCTCCGCTAGTTTGAATTAAGTTCGAACTAGCGGTTCGCGTGTGTAGCGCCTATCAAAGTTAATTCGAACTAACATCTGTTATTTCGAATTAACTTTGTAGTGTAGACATACCCCCAGTCAATAAGGCCCCAGGCCCTGGTGCAGGGTAGGGCAACAAACCACCACAGTTCCAGAGGCATGAGTGGGGAGGAGAAGACTGCCACCTGGTATGTGGAATGGCAGAGGCAGCGTGGGCCCTTCCTACTCCACCATGTCCCGGCCCAGCAGTGGCAGCCCGGGCTGCCACTGGGGTCAGCGGGGATCCAGTCTGCAAAATGCTGATACATTCCAAAATATTATGAGATCAGCCTGACAGTCGTCAGCTTCCCCTGGGCCACTTCTCAACTCCCCCTCTGCCTCTATCTTGCTTCACGCCGGCTGCTGGTCCTCAGGGTCGTGATAGTCTGAACCCTTGGGCAGGGTATAGGAGATCTCCTCTTTGGAGCAAGGGCCCAGCGATCCAGACCAGTCTTCAGCCTCTGCAAGGGCCTTTGGGCCCTCCTGGCTTGGGTGCTCAGGGAAGGCCTCTGCTTCCTCTAGCAGCTAGATCCCTCCTGCACTCTTACTTTGGCTGGAGAAAGTCCTCTTCTCTCCCTCCAGGAGCCCTTCTTTATATAGCCGCCCAGTTGGGCTCTAATTAGCAATAACTGCCTCAGCTAGGGCTTTGCTCTCAGCCCTCATTCAGGGCTGGGGTTTTTTGCCCTTAAAGGGCCAGTGCAGGGCAGATGCCCTGTCACAGGCTATCATATAAATACTAATAATGGGCCCCATGCTACAACCCCTCCCTGTGTTGCAATCGAAGGCAGTGTCCCACTCCACAAGGGGATCTCATGATGGGGTCCAATAAAGGGTGACATCAGAAACTATGAAGGCAGAAGTGACAGGTAAAAGTTTATGGTAGTGACTAAGGATGTTAACTGTATCTATGGATGATGTATTGGCAAAGGTTTAACAAGGGAATCCTCCCAATATGTTCTACCTCCAATGATGTATGTTACATTCCTTGAATAAAATATTCCCCTCCCTTACTCAAAAAAAAATTGCATGTACCTATAATTCATAGTCTTTCTTCTTCAAAATTCCTCACCTTTTCCAATTGACTGCCATGTTCCCTTCCACAGCACCACTAGGTGTCCCCCCTACCTTTCAAACGCTCCTCAAAGCAGGAGCAAGCCATGGGTCTTCTGCATTCTTTGTTGGCTGTGGTAGATACAGGCTGATGTCCTCTGGTGTCTGTACAGGAGTGACAAGCAGTTTATGCTGCTGGGTTGGGAGGGCTGCAAGAAAAAGAATGGAGGGAGGAAGTAATTGAGATTGGAGGTGTGGGATGCTGGGTTGAGAAGGGAAGAGCAGTAATTGCTGATCCCATCAGTGCTGGGGGAAGGTGGGCACTGGATGAATTGCACAGTAGCAGGAGCAGCCCTAGATGAGCTGCCGGCCTTAGACAAAACGCGCGATAGGTGCCCCCGCCTCCAAAGCTCTCAACAGACATTTATATTGGTGCCCTAGGTGACCGCCTAGTTCTCCTGTATTGATGAGCTGCCACTGCACAGTAGCAGGCAGGGTCTGGAGCACGTTCCCTGTGCTGTAATGGGGTGGATGGCAGGTTGTGTGGAAGCTGCTGAGGTAGATCCTGGCAGAGGCCTGCTGTGACTCAGCTATAACAGGAGCACCATGACTGTGTGTCCTGGAGCTGAGCAAACATCAGTTCTTGGTGTTTATTTTAGCCATCCCAACATGGAACCCAGGGCTATCTTGAAAACTAGCAATTTCTCCTAAGCTGTGACATGATAGTTCTCTTAGGAATGAAGTTCAAACTTAAAAAAAAGGGAGCGGGGGTGCAAACAAAGTAATGACAAATAAAGTATTAGATGATGACATGGCTGAGTCTCTCTGGCAGCAGGGTGGCCTAGTGGTTAGGGCATAGAAGCAGCTGGTAAAAAAAAGGGGTGCCGGACCCTGCTTCTGGTGCCCAAAGCCTAGAACCCCCAAGGCCCAGCCCACTATATTAGTACAGTCTTAAGTTTGGGGAATGGTCCTAAAAGTCCAGATTCTCTCCCCCGCGTAAGGTTTCTAGTATGTTCTGTCCCTTTGTCTCAGGGGGTGGTGCTGCAGGCTCACTTGCTCTTGTGGCTGGCTCAGTGCACAGGCTCCAGTTCATGTCCTGCAAGCTGCAAAACCATGCTCCTGTCTCCTTGCTGATCAGTCCTTAAGTGAGCCAGGCTCCTTCCTTCTATTCTCCCTCCAGGCCTTGCATTGGCTACAGGTAAAGTGGGGTGGGGCTAGCTGGGCCAAAAGGCTTTGTTTAACCCCTGTGATGCCAGGCCCTCTGCTCTTCTGTGTGCCAGTCCCTCACAGATGGTAATTTTCAGAGTGTGGTGACAGAAGAGAATATAAATCTGCCCAGTAGCTGTAAGTAGTAAAGTATTTGTTCTCAACTTAAAAACCTGACTCATTTTAATCATTATCTGCACTCTAGGTTTTCAGCTGTTGATACAATTATACGATCTTTAAAAAAAAAAATCAGCCCTAAATCTGGGAAAAATTACTATTCCCACAACAAGTTTGAAAATTTGTGTATATCCAAAACTTTAACCGTTTCTTCCTGCCATTTCTTTTACTACTTGCATTCTACGCATTGTGGAAAATTGGATCACCATTATGACCAGGGCTCAACAAATCTGTTTATCTACTCGCCCGTTGCGAGTAGATTTCAGCCGGTCACCCCGTTCATCGGTGGTGCGCGCATGCGCAGTGCGGGTCTGGCGCATGCACGGTGCGGGGCTGGCAAGTGGATTTCGCTGTGGTTTGTCGAGCCCTGATTATGACTGAAAATACTATAAAATTCATAGAATCATAGAATCCTAGGGCTGGAAGAGACCTCAGGAGGTCATTGAGTCCAGCCCCCTGCCCAAAGCAGAACCAACCCCAACTAAATCATCCCAGCCAAAAAAACCTCTGGGGATGGAGATTCCACCACCTCCCTAGGTAACCCATTCCAGTGCTTCACCACCCACCTAGTAAAATAGTTTTTTCTAATATCCTACCTAGACCTCCCCTGCTGTAAAATTATAAAAATATAATCCATAATCCTTAAATTTAAACTGAGATGTATAACTCAACTTTAAGCAAATTTGTGTGGCATACCGCCAATCAGTTCTGCATGGCCTTTGTGCCATTGTTAAATTATAAATGCTTGGTTTACATTTCAGGATCATGGATTACACATCTATATGTTTTTCTTTCTCAAAAGAGAACCAGGTTTTCAAAAAAGGTCCAGTATCCTACAGACTCATTTTAGACACTGAGGACTAGATCCATGAAGAGACTTCAGAACCTAACTGCCACCTAATATTGTAGGTACCTAAACCCTTTCTCAGATGGCACCTACTATGATAGGTACCTACATCTCCTATGCACTGAAATTTCTGCCACTGGGTATGCCTAAATGTTGATGTCGCTAAGCTGCTCAGTGCTAAAATGTGGCAGAAGCTCCAGTTAGGATCTTATCTCATCAGAAGGATCTGATCTAGTAGGTGGCCCCCTGAGAGTGTCTACAGAATCATGCCCTGCAGGGGAGGGAAGTGCCAAACACAGCCACAGGGGTGCTGATTGTGAGGATGTTCTTTCCCTTCTTTCCTCTCTCCCCGTTGTCCCAGTGATTAGTGTACACACCCAAGATGTAGGACAGTGGAGTTCAACTCCTCCCTAACATTTTTTAAAAATATGTTTGCGTTGAGCAATTTGCTTTGATGCATGCACTATCTTACTCTATTGTCTTTTTCTTGATTTCCATTACAAGATTAACTTCAGGAAGAATGAAACGTTTTCTCTAAAGAACTGCATTTAATGCTATGCAGGAATTGTGTAAAAGACTCCAGAAATGTTCAATGAATCAATTCTCTCACTTTCTCTCACACACACACACATGCACTCTACTTGTAACAGATGCTTCAGAATGCATGCCAGATGTCTGTCACAGTCCGCACCAGATGACTAATTTGAATGTGAGACATGCCATCCCAACACCCACAAAAATCCTGGGAAATGTGTAACTGAATATTTAGAAGACAGTCACCATAGATCTTGGTGAGAGTAACTCCTATTAGGATTTTGTTGTCCTGCTTTTTCTGTAAGAAATCTGAGAGCCTGACCTGACATTCATCTTTTTGCTCTGTGTTGTGCAACACCTCATATAATGGGAGCCATGACTAGTGCTCCTATGTGCTGTGGGAATACAAATAATAATAATAATAATTTGAATGATGGGCATAGGCTGTTTTATTCATTGATGTATAGAAACAGTCTGAACTACAAAACCCAAAATGCATGCAAATGTATTTTCTCCGAGTTATTTCTTTTATTTTTACATTAAATTCATGTGTTTCTCTAGAGGCTGTGCAAACTAAACCAGCATTTTTTTTCTTTTAAAATATGTGCATCTAGATTACACATATACAGATACACACAGTAGAAATAACATCACCTACTGGGGCAAATATTTTAAATAAATTTAAGAATAAGGTTTTAAATATTTCAGTTGACTTTTGATTTTCTATTGCCAAAGAATAAACTATGTGGCAATTTGTTTTTAATAGCTATCAAAATGTTTTTGGTTTGCAAGGTCTTCCTTCTTTAAATGATTAAGCATCATCTTTATTGAAATAATGAAGGCTTCTCAGGCACCCCAAAGCCAATATCAGGATGTCAGATCCAAACTCTTAACTTCGTATGTCTGTATGGCTCAAAATGTGGAGGCCAAATTATATTTTTAAATCCTCTCCCACTCTTAGTTTTCATACTCCAATCTCATTAAATATAGCAGCCCTTTCCCATGTTCCTCTTCTCATTGTATTTTGTAGCATTGCTCCAACAATAGTTTTAGATATAAACACAACTCTTCTGTAGCAAATGATCAGAGAGTGAAAAAAAATCACTTGTACATTTTAAACAACAGTAGGATTAGGTATTTGAAACTTCCAAATACTTAGTTCAGTCTATAGTAGCAAAACCAGATGCCAACAAAAAGCATCAATTTTTTTCGCACTCAACGTATATTTTTCAAATGAAAAACATTCCTCACATTCCATGTTCATACTAAACCCCACATTTTAGTTAAAGTAAAACAACTTTGTACAAAAATGTACTATACTTATGAGCCAATCTGCTATCTAACAATCCTTTTCCTATCTGCGTAAAACTTCCATAACTTTTAATGTTTGAATTACAGTTCACACCTGCTGTTACTATATGGGAAGTATATTACTGTCCAAGCACTTGTGAGTAAAGAAATCAAGTGAGAGGCTAGGATTACTGTTACTAGAATTAGAGAACTAGACATTATTTAGGTAAGTTAAATCAGTGCCAAGAGTAACCATTTATGTGCATCACTGCAGAAAGATACAAAGGTGAGAAATTGAAGTATAAGAGAGAGAACACAACTGTAGCCACAAACTCAATCAAACAGGCTGTCATAATCATTTATGCTTCTTTTACTAGGTTTGCTGTGAAGATTTAAATGTTTTGTATGTTTTATTTGTATCTATATAGTAGACCAAACCTACAGACTTCATTCTGTTGACACTTAACATCAAACTATAAGTACTATGAGGAACTGGGTCTTACTAAATGCTTGAATTATGGGGACAACTGTGATACTGGTCGCTTTTAAAAGATTTGGTTAATTTCTTAATTTACTTCCGCAAAAAATGTCAGAAAGGCAGACTCGTACCCTGGACACGACAGAGTTTTTCCAGAATACTGGAGGTATCCCGGAAAAACTCCGTAGTCTAGACATAGCCTCAGCCTATTCTGCTCAGACAAATGTTCTTTCCTTTTCAAATCTGAATGATCTCAGAAATACACTCTCTCCCAAGATATAACACATCTGGAAACTATGGAAACTCTATTCTATAGGTTTTCTTTTCTTTTTCTTTATCAGCATTGTTGATGTTTAAGTTGTTATGAGTAGTCTCTAAGGTTAAATTCTCATTGAGATGAACATGGGAAGTTTGCATCTCTCTTTGAGTTATTGCTTCAGGCTCTCTGTCTACAGAAAAGAATGCACTATTACTGTTGATTTTCCAGAAACCCTTAAAGCTAGGAAGAGACCTGCCAATGCAGGGTGAAGGGTAGGGAAAGGGGACAGTTGCCCCAGAGACTAGTGATTCAAAAGGGCCCAGGGCTCCTGGATACTGCAGCTGCTAGTGTGGCACCTGCATTGTCTGGAGCTCTGGGCACAGGGTGGTCTGTCTGGGCAGGCTGGGTGGCACTAAGGGCTGGGAGGAGGTGGAGGAATGCAGCAGAGAGGGTGCAGTAAGGTCAACCCTGCCCCTTCTGCCTGTGGCTCCACCCCTTTTGGCAGTGCAGAGCTGTGCCCCTCCCACACACCTGGTCCAGGAGCCTGGCCATTCTATTGGTGCCCCCCAGCTAGGAACTTTTTTTTTTAAATGACAGCTTGAATTTTGCAAACATTCTGGACTTGTCAGAAAGCTGCATCTAGCCTTGATTCTGGGCAAATCCAGTCTGTTTGAGATGTGCATGATGAAAGTACAAGACATCGTGGGGTCATTGGTTCCTCTAACGAAGCAAACACCTTTCTGGTGTAGGTTTGGAAAAGGATTAAACATACACTGACCAAGGTAAAAATGGTTCGGTTCTGTCTTCATCGCTGCTGGGTTTTCACTCTGGAAATCGAGACTGATGGAAAATTAAATCTGGTCTGGCATATCACACTATGAAAGTGGCCAAGATTCATTGGTATGTTTTGCCTGCTTTATCCTGTTGTTAGTGGCACACAATCATAAATCTCTCTCAGCTAGGTGTACAGTTCATTTGCATTGCTAGAGCACCACAAACCAACCGGAGTCTACCAGGGACTCTACCCCAATGTGCTTGTATGTACCATATAACGGGCATTGCCTAAGATTACAAAGTGGATGCCTGTTCTAGTTACTTGACACATGACAGACTGGTTTTTCAAGGGCTGATAGAGTTACTTAAAACCAAATGGCTCTCGAGTATAATTGCTGTAACAAGTGTCCAGCTACACAAGGCACCCAGTGCTGTCACTTGCCATCTACCTGCAGGCAGAGAAAAAGGTTTCAATTAACCTAGAAAGTGCAGCATTTCCATCAGAGTGACTTGAGTACAGCCAGAGGCAAGTATAGTTCGACCCACTGCCAGTCAGTGATAATTTGGGGCCTTGGAATTCTAAAATTAACTTAGGGCCAGATCCTCTATTACGCTCTACTGATTATGTCCTTTTGAGCCACTTAGCATTGCCTACGTTGTATTTCAAAAATAAGTGACTGTTTTCTTAGCGCCCCTGCCCCACCTTTCCTCCTGATATTGTCAATTAGAATACGTAATGCTCATGTACATTCACTGGGGGATATTTCTTACTGCTTTTTTTGCAGCACTCAGAAACCCAACTTTGTACAGGGATGAAGAAATAAAGATGTTCATAATAAGGGATTTCTGTCAACCTTAGTGTCACTCAAGGCAGATGTAAACAGCCATTAGGAAATTTTCTTGGCATAGGGAAAATCTTGAATGGTATAACATTGACAGGGGTGATGCTGCCCATGCCAGAGAGCTGGATAGTGAATGGAAAATATCATTTTGGGGATAGGAGGTAGCACGTGACAAAGCATAAGCTCTGGGTGTAAGGTATATTGCAGACCCTTCAATAATGACCTAAGTTAGATCAGACATGCAGCTGCTCTGAGGGCATGTGTTTTACAACTTGCAGCAGCAAATCAGAGAGCCTGGCTCTACAAACTCAAACTCCCCAGCCTTGTGCTACAGCGCTAAGAATGGCTGTGTAGACATTCAGGGTGAAGCCGGAGCGTGGGCTGTGAAACTCAGGAAGGTGGGTTTTTCATACATTTATTTCCCTTATTTTGTGTACATTGGTCAGACTTGTTATAGGAAATCAACAATATGCATTTTGAAAGACTCTTCTCCTGTCTCTATGTGCAACTTCTAAGAGAGGCCGTGTGTTCCAGTGGATCGAGCACAGGGCTGGGAGTCCAGAGAACCAGATTGTGTTTCTGACTCTGCTGCTGACCTGCTGAGTGACCTTTGCCAATGTGCTTCACCTCTTTGTGTCTCTCCTGTTGCTCTCCCAACTTTTCTTGATTTCGACCTTTTATACTGGAACCTCTTTGGAGCAGGATCTATTTCTCATTATGTGTTTGTACAATGTCTAGCAGCTGCTCTCAAGTGGAGCCTTTTGGAACTTACTGCAATAGAAATAAATATCAATGATACAATTCAAGCTATTCTAAGAAATATTCATTTCCTACTACTACACATTTGGGACCTGATTCTATGCTGCCTTCCCTTTCTCCCCCGCAAATGGATTTCTCTGCAAAGTGAGGGCAGAATGCCACCATATTTGAATGGTAGCATTTTAAACTTACTTAGCACGTATTGTGACGAGATAGCTGAAATGACTACAGTGATGAACAATCTAAACAGAGAGATAGACAAGTGTGTTAACTACAAACTCCACTTTTAATCAGAATAGAAAGAGATGTGATGTGTTTGTCTACTAACATCCATGTGTTAGGTCATGCTTGGTGCTGACTGTTTTCTGACAGATGCTGAGTTCATGAGGTTCAGTTAGATGACAGTTTCCAAACACTCTCAAGTTGCATTCCACTTGTAGGAGCAGGCCTTTAATTAGAAGGTGCAAGACTGGAGATCAGAAGATATAGTTCAGTTCACTCGTTCACTAGCAAGCAATAATGTTGTGTCTCTACAGAAAGTGAAATGGATCAATATTTTCTAGTTATCAAAGACCAGAAGAGTCCCCTGAATCTTTATTTTTATTTTGGTTATTCAATAGGAAAGAGAGGAGAAAACTGACTCACTGAAACTTTAGATGTGCTCTTCTGTGCTCTGACTGAGAAAAGCTCTACATATCCAAGAATTGTCTCTTGTGATAAAAAATCCTTAAAAGGCATCAAGCTATTCCCATCACAACATGAGCAAGTTGGAAGATAATAGGTTTGTTTTTTTAAAAAATAAAAATACCTTTGAAATTACATTCAGAAATCTCTATTGGGAATTTGCTTGCATAATTGTATTTCATATAAGCACTAAACTTTTATGATGATGCTGGTTTTATACCATGTATTGTACCGTACCACTAAGATGGCTCACCTGCACCACAACTGGCAGCTATATTAACCTAATCACACTTTCACTTATGAATCTTGCAGTGATTTATTACTTGCATCCTTAAGAATCTAAATGGTGTGTTTACTCTTAACGAGACAAAATCGAAATTTCAAAGTTCTTACTAATTCTTTAGAATTCATGCAAATAAGCACTACTCTAAATAATTATAGAATCTCAGAATACTAGAACTGGAAGGGACCTCAAAAGGTAATCAAATCTAGTCTCCTGGCCTCACAGTAGGACCAGTAACTTATACTGATTTTGTTTGTATTCTAGGTTACAATGAGTAGGTTTTTGAATTGTTTGTTTGCTTTGGTAACGCTGCCTGGAGCAAGCAGCATGTAAAACTAAAATAGACTCATTTTCTTTTCCTTCACCACATGCTGCATCAAGGAATAGCATTTATAGCCCAAACCTGTGGTGAAAATGAGCAAGTTTCAATCATGTGTTTTCAGTTTGTTTATTCTTTGCTGGGTCTGAGAGATAAATTGACAGAAACATTTCACTCAGTGAAAAACTCCCACCAAAGTCAAGAGATGCAAATCTATGAGTGGGGCAGTAGGTGAGGTGGTAGGGAGGAAAAAAGGTCAGTCCTGGAACAAAAGTAGCATTTGATGTTCCTGTTCACACAAATATACATGGATCATTTTAAATTTCAGGTGGCTTTTCCCTACCCCACTTTTTTTATTGATAGGGATGGAAAAAGATTAAGAGCTGGGTAGCTGGGTCTTATCTTATGCTGCCTGCACTGAGTGGGGGAAACAAGGTATAGGGATTCTCCTCTCCCTAGGCAAAGATGCAGGGAATGATCCTGCTCTAGAGAGACCTCAGAGCTCAAATCCTTTGTTTGACCCTGAACTGTGATTCCAGGTTATATAATCTGCCGTCTTGGTAGGATGCTGGTTAATTTACACACCCACACATAGCTTGTACTGTATGGTGGTGAACAGTATCAGCAACCCAAAGTAGCTGCGGGGTAAACAAAATAACTGAGCTTCCACTGCCCCTCTATCTCACATGGAATCTTGCCCAGACAAGCAGATCTCAAGGACATAGTATATATGGGTATGTCTACACTTGCACCCTCTTTCGAGAGAGGAATGCAAATGAAGACATTCGAAATTGCAAATGAAGCCAGGATTTACATATCCCGTGCTTCATTTGCATAATCACATTATGGTGCTATTTTGAAATAGCGTTATTTTGAAATAACAGATGCTGTTAGACGTGGTTATTTTGAGAGAAAACCCTTCTCTCGAAATAACTGTGGCTTAACAGCATCTGTTATTTTGAAAAAGCGCTATTTCGAAATAGCGCCATAATGCAATTATGCAAATGAAGCGCGGGATAGCCCGGCTTCATTTGCAATTTTGAATGTCTTCATTTACATCCCTCTCTTGAAAGAGGGTACAAGTGTAGACATACCCTTTGTGACAACAACCCAGATTCCCCTAAAACTGCTTGCCAGGGTAAGACTTAGGGCTACATTTTGTGCACGCAAGCATATTGTATTTTCAGTATGTAGAAGGACTTTAGAACTTTGCCCTAGCTGGGTCATGAGATGATGGATCCAAACCCCAAGTTTCACATTTGTTCTGAGAAGTATAACCACCTGAAAGCAGAACCTAGATTGGTCATGCTGCTCCTGCTCAATATCCATTTAAATAATAATAATGATAGTTAGATCCTCAGTGTTGCCTGATCGAAGATTACTTATGAATTTTCAGTTTTAGGGTTGACATTGGCAAAGGTGATGCTGCCCAGGCCAAACCACCTTTAGGGTTGACAGGTCCTTTGTCCCAGGATCAGGCCCAGTACTCAATTATTCTGTGGTTGGGAACCCTGATGTGCACAGATCCAAAACTCACACTATAGGAATTCTTGTATATTTGCAAATATAGTTTATTAATATATTTAGCACAATCACAAACACCTCAATTTCATAACATATATAGGGAATGTATAGCTATATTTCCATACCGCATACTCACATCATTCCTTCTAGAACAACTTGAGGTGTTAGCCATCATCTTCCTCGCCACCTGCACCGTCTCCATCATCACCAATGGCCATCATTCTGGTACCTCCCAAGGACTAAACCTCCTTCTCCTACCACCCCTTGGCTAGAATGCCACTTACCAAATGTTCCTCTAACGTTATTATGCTTGATGCGTATTCAATGGGGGACATTTCCTTTTCTCCTTATTTATATTTCCTCACCTAACTAATGGTGAAGTGTCTTTTTCCAATAAGTCAGTATATCATTGATCTCAACTTATTATCATATATGTCAGTTTGTTACTATAGGCCAAGGGTGGCCAACCCATGGCTCATGAGTTGCATGCAGCTCTTCAAAGAAAAAATTGTGGCTCCTGTACCCGCAGCTCGAGGCTCTGAAAGGGGCAGCGTGTCTGCATGGGACACTGGTGGAGATTTCAAAATGGCCACCCTTAAAAAGGCAGTGCCTGCTCTGTTCTTAAAAGGGCTGCAGCTGGGTTGTTGTTGTTGTTGGTTTTTTTGCTTGATCAAATGGTGGCCGGGGCTTTTTTGTTTGGTTGGGGTTTTTTTTGCTCAGCAACTTTTTTTCCCTTCTGCTCTTTGTGCTGTATCCACTGCTATTTTGGCTCTTCATCTGTAAAGGATTGGCCACCCCTTGCAGTAGGCCTTTTGTGGTTGTCTATCACATTTGTTTATTTCTGTTCTTCCTGGTTATTCAGTCTGGTCTCAACCAGTTATTTTGGGTTTTTCCAAGTAATGATGTACCTGCTAAATTTGAGGGTATTCTTGGAAGCCCCTATACCATGGAAAGTCACTCTATTTTATCATCATCTGTCTAGAGGAAGGATCCTGAACATATGTGAGGTAACTGTGTTATCTGGGTCAAATGTCCCAGACAAAAATACTAACGTTACTTAGTTCAACATATAGGATGTGGCCTATAGGTCTCTTGGCAGCCAAGCTTCCAATATAAACCTACCGTAGCTTATTACAATAAACATATAATTAAAATAATAAGAAAATAATATATTTGAATATATATCTATAAGCAATCTGGTTAGCCCTACAGGCTACATCAGCTAATGTAAAATAGTGTAACTCTAGTGAAATAAATCCTGTGCAATATCTATTTTAATGATATCACTGTGAGGCTAGTTCTCACTATTTAGGGTCATGGTAGTATCATGCATTATTCCTCATCCTTCTGCTAGAGGCATTCTTCTGGCATCAGGGGAGAACTCCCAATACATCATTGCCCAATGAGCTTCCCATACATTTGGATTTTACTTTAATAAAAGTGTTGCTCCTCCATACAAGGCCTTTTTTGCAATTATTGCTGGTATTTGGGAGGACACAATCCCTGTATAACATTGTTCCCAGGTCCCTTACAATCTAGTCTTTCAGGTGCCCAGTCCTGTTTCTTTGCAACTAGGCCCACAAAATCTTAAATAAACAATGACATTTTGTTAGGAACCTGGATTTATCATCATTAGAGTTATTTCCAGAAATGTTACAGCTGCAGCTTCTGTGAGAGATCTCTTACCATTATCTCACTGCATAACATATACAGAAGATAAATTATCTGACCTTTTCATCTAGGCAGGCAATAAGTGGTAAAAATGCAGAGAGTGAATTAAGATCTTTGTGATCCAAAGCCTAGCAATGCCTTTCAGCAGTAAGCTGATAGATATTACCAGAAAATCTCAGTGTGAAATGTACCTCTGAAAATTTTGCCTCCGCATGTGTTCAATCCATTTCTCAGTATGTCATCTCTGTGGACAAAGGCAGGGAGTCAGGCTTTATACTCCAGAATAGCCAGGAAAAGTGAACAGAGGGAGAAAGAAAGTCCGCAGGAGTCCTCTCTGGATGAAGGGGGTAGTCAAATTGTGTTTTTTGATTCATATTTTGCAGCAGCTTACCACTTTAGCATTTACAATATAAGCTACAAGTACATACTTGCTGTATATCTTTGGGATTATCCTGAAAGGGAACTATGAAAATAAAAATTGAAGGTAAATTTCTTATCTATTAATAGTTCTTCACTGTGAAATTACAGCCACATGGAAACAGAAAGAAGTGTCAAGCATACTCTGCAACTGCATAATCAGCAACCAGAAGTGATGAACTCTTCGGACAAAATCCACCGCTGGTAAGGTGTAGCTGCAATTACTGCAGTGAAACTATGCTGATTTATATCAGCTAAGAATGTGACCTTATTTTTTTTCCTAGAGAGAATATTAGAAGGGAAATGAATAAGTCTGTAATAGTTACTTAACTAAGTCTGTATTATCAATCCATTAATAATACTTATATGAGATGCACTTGTTATATATTGAAAGGCTGAATTAAAGTGTTATTCTCCTCTCGCTTGGGTTGTTTCCTATAAATTATAAACTTTTAGGAGAGGAGGCAATCTTATTTGTATAAACAAATAAGTATGTAAGGGGTTTATATGAGTAAGGATTTAAGTTCTGCATCAGCTTGTTTATTATAAAATGTGGAAGGCATGAGGACATTAGTGTGACAGGATAGGCTCAATGTTTTTGGGCTTAACGGAGATGGCTTGAATTTGTTTTATTGAGGAGATTAGAATTAATTTGCCATTTAGACTTGCAGGTTGAGTTAATAATGCACAAACGTTACATTTAAATGAATTAATCTTGGCTATTTTTATGGCATTTGTGTTTGCGTCTCCCAAAACTTTCAACTCTTCTGGTTTTCTGACAGTGTTCACAGAAAACAAATTTCAAAATGGATTTCAGCAATCAGTTTAGAAATGCCTTGCATGCTCCTTTCCTCATGGAACTTAGACAAGACCATGTGACTTAGCTCATCAATTGCAAGGAAGCAATGTAGGGGAAGGCGGGGGGCTCTGTTGGGAAGCAGGAGCTCTGAAAAAAGATGTGGAGGATAATCAGCTGAACATGAGCTCCCAGTGTGACACTGTGAACAAAGTAAGGGCTAATGTGAGCCTTGAATGTATAAACAGGAGAATAGGAGTAGGGTGGTTACATTACATCTGTGTTTGATACTAATGTGACTCCTATTGGGTTTCTGCCTCCATTTCTAGTGTCCAAAACAGATGTTAGGAAATTTGAAAGGCTTCAGCAAAGAACCACAAGAAAGATTAAATAACTGCAAAATATGGCTTATATAATGAAAGATGCAAGGAACTTATCTAACTTAGCATATCAGAGGAAGGTAGGTACATGGAGGACAGAAATTTGATAATAGAGGGCTCTTCAATCTAGAAAAGAAAGATAAAACAATAGGCTGGTAATTTAACCTATATAAATGTAGACTAGAATTTGATCTATTTGTGGTTATTCCAACAGCACAACAACAAACTAACTGTTTTTCATTGTGCATTATTGCTCATTTTTAATTTCTGGTTGTACTTGCAGAGAATCAGAATTCTTGGGCATGAAATTGATTGATATACGACTTAAAACAGAGGCTAAATCCCCTGAACTTTTTGCAATTAACACAATTTTAAATAAAAGTCTGTTTTAATGTATTACCAGCTTCTTAGTTTTACCCACTATTTCTCCCCTCTGCTTTGATAGTAACAGAACAGCAGCATAACATCAATTTCTAGTGTTACAAGATGGCATGACTGAGGGGAAAAAAAGTCTCTGCAATGAACTAGCAATAAGATTTATGCATGGGTCTGATGTTGCTCCCCTGGAAGCCAATGGCAAAAGTGCTATTGACTTAATGAGTGCAGGGTTAGGATTTTAGTTTCCATAAGCCTGAAGAGACATTGTGGCTGTGTCTACATTGGCATCCCTTTCCGGAAAAGGGATGCGAATGAGACACTTCGGAATTGCAAATCCACGGGGGATTTAAATATCCCCCGTGACATTCGCATTTACATGGCTGCCGCTTTTTTCCGGCTCGGGGTTTTTGCGGGAGAAAAGCGCCAGTCTAGACGCGATTTTCCGGAAAATAAGCCCTTTTCTGGAGGATCCCTTATTCCTACTTGAATACCGAAGTGTCTCATTAGCATCCCTTTTCCGGAAAGGGATGCCAATGTAGACACAGCCTGTATGTTTGGCTCAGTTGGTATTTTGATTGCAGGAAGTATTTAAGTTCTCCTATAAAAAGTTAATATTTGATCTGAATATCAAATTGCAGGTCAAATGCAGGTCAAAATGTTTCAACCCGAATGTAATTTGGGCTCCTTCCCCTTCCCACAGATCCTGGCAATTTTCCTCTGAAACTCCACACTGACATAAATGTGATTTTTAATTTATATGAAAAGAAGGAATGAGAGTTGTCAGAGATGCTAAATGGAATGAAAAAGCATTTGATGCTCGTTGCTTGCATATTTAAAAGAAAAATATATTTAAAGCTGAGGAAATCTTAGCAATGGACAGTCCCATATTGTTCCTTTGAAAATTATTTTGCATTAGTTCAACCTCTGAGTTGCTCAGTGCTTCAGAAGAGGAATGGTGGCATCTGACTAAAAAATACTGCAGGACGCTACCGAGAGAATTTTGCAGAGGGAATGTTGCTTTAGGGGCTTATATGCCAGAGGCAAACTAGAAAATATCTATCTTTCAGTAGCCTGCAGTCACTCACACCTGCATCATTCATCAAACATGGAGCTGTCCCTAGACTATGAAATATACTGCTTATAGTAGAGTCAGTGGTTAAAGTTGATTGAAACAAAGGGGGAGCTTTCATTGTACCAGACAAGGAGGAGAAGCTATAGGGCGTTTTGTTTAACAAAGCCAGGAACAGGAGGATTCCCTTATGTCTCTACAGCAGGGGTGGCCAACCTGCAGCTCCAGAGCCACAGAAGTCCCTAAGCCTCTTCAGAAGTTAATATGCGTCTTCTGACATAGGTACCAAATCCAGGGCTGGAGCTACAGGTGCCCACTTTCCACTGGTCTGGAGGGTGCTCACTGTTCAACCCCCAGCTCTGCTCCAGGCGCTGTCCCCCTCCATCCTTGCCCCCTAATATCTTGCCACTTCCTACCCTCTCCACTGAGCTGGTCACACCCATGCTCTCCCCCTCCAGTGTCTCCCACTGAGAAAGAGTTGATCACAGTGGGCAGGAGGAAAAGGAGAAGGAGGCGCTGACCAGTGGGGCTGCCCTATATACTTGAAAGTAGGAATAAGGAAAGGGCTTATTTTCTGGAAAATCACGTCTACACTGGCGCTTTTCTCTGGCAAAAACCCCGAGCCGGAAAAAAGCGGCAGCCATGTAAATGCAAATGCCGCGGGGGATATTTAAATCCCCCGCGGATTTGCAATTCCGAAGTGTCTTTTCCGGAAAGGGATGCCAATGGAGACACAGCCTATGTATTTGTTAGAGGAATTGTGACACGTAATATATGGTAAAATCAATGGATTTTTGAGGACTGTGGATTTAAACAGCCGCCTCAGGTCATCTGTGTTGAGAATCCCTCAGGTCCATACTTGCAATCTGAAGCTCACTTCTCTTTCATTCCATCACATTACCCCCACTGCTCATATGAGATAGCAGTAAGATTCTACTTCTCAGCATATAGGACACTAGACAGTCACAGTGGCATATTAAGACATAGTTCCAAGCTGATGTAATGTGCTAATTTAACTCATGTTCCTAAACTTTTGATTCATTTGTCATTTTTTTGTATCACCTCCTTTTGGGATTCCTTTTAATAAGTGCACCTAAGTCAGCAGGAAATGAAACACATCGTTTTTAGCTCCATGCTCTTGATGTATGTTTCTGGAATAGGTGCTTTATTAATCACTGCTTGTCTTTATGAAAATCTTGGCATTCACAGCAAATATTGATGCATTACTCAAGTGACCGAAGCCGAAGTAAAATGTATAGTCCATTATTGCAGTAATAGTCCTCAGGGATAATGCAGCGCTGATGCCATAAATAACAGGAGATTGTTATTGTTCTGTGTCATCATAGCAATGCTGAAGTTCTTTTGCTATAGCTGTGTTTATTGTCATTTATCTCTCTTGCTATCTTGCAATTACTATGTTGTGATTGTAATAAAATGAGAAACAGAAAATCCTCCAAAGTACATGCCATGCTATTCTTTAGCTTTTACTGGGAAGAAAATGAAGCCAGGAGGTATTAAAACAGTTGTATTTTTTCATGTTGTCCAGTGGTGAAAATTTTTTTCTGGCTCTATTGTGTGATAAACTCTAGGAAAGTTTTGTTGTGCTCTCATCATTTATAATTGGAAGCACCATCTTATCCCACTTGTGAATGCAAAATATCTCTATGGCATCTGCAGTAACAGCTCATACAAAGGAGTAATACTAGGGAAGCATCTTCGAAAGCCTGCCCTCCTCCCCTGCTGCAAGAGAATGCACTAAGTCTCTTGCCAGGACACCTTCCATAGCAGAGGCAGGTGCAGCAGTTAAAGGGTCAGCTAGATTATACATGTTGGCTACGTCTAGACTACATCCCTTTTTCATAAAAGGGATGTAAATTAGACGTATCGCAATTACTAATGAAGAGTTAAATCCCTGCCTCATTAGCAATTGTGATACGTCTAATTTACATCCCTTTTACGAAAAAGGGATGTAGTCTAGACGTAGCCTTTGTGTCTAATTGATCATTACTGTGCCCTTGCCACCAGGATGCAATAATGAACATTCCCTAGAAGAGAATGCTTATGAATTTATGAAATCATCACTAGTGAAGTGAGCTCTGATTTTCTCCCACTAAACTGCTTAAACTCTACCAACTAGATAGTACGGCTGTGTCTAGACTGGCAAGTTTTTCCGCAAAAGCCAGCTGTCTACACTGGCCGCTTGATTTTGCGCAAAAGCACTGACTTTCTACTGTCTGAAGTCAGTGCTTCTTGCGCAAATACTATGCTGCTCCCGTTCGGGCAAAAGCTCTTTTCCGGAAATGCTTTTGCGCAAAAGGGCCAGTGTAGACAGCTGAAAACTGTTTTGTGCAAAAAAGCCCTGATGGCGAAAATGGCGATTGGGGCTTTCCTGCGCAAAACCGCATCTAGATTGGCACGGATGCTTTTCCGTAAAAAGTGCTTTTGCGCAAAAGCGTCCGTGCCAATCTAGATGCTCTTTTCCGCAACTGCTTTTAACGGAAAAACTTTTCTGTTAAAAGCATTTGCGGAAAATCATGCCAATCTAGACATAGCCTACATGTTCAAGCGTGGATCAATAACTCTGACTTTTTTTTAGCATGTCTTTATCCTGCCTACATCTGAAATGTAAAACTTGGGGACAAAAAGAAACAGATTGTGTGCTGGCAGATAGCCTCCGCACAATTACATCTTGTCTCCAATCAGTAGGTCAAAGGAAGCAATTGCCCCAGCGCCTGACAATTCAGAGGGGCCCGGGACTCTGGCTGATGTTACAGCAGGTGGCACCTGGAGCCCTGAGCCCTTTAAATTGCCACCATTGTGCTGCTGTGGCACTCCAGGTAGGGCTACGGGGGAGGTGAAGATGCCACACAGTGTGCTCCAGGAAGCACAGGGAAGGGCAGTACCATTGTCCTGGTGGCGCTGGAGAGGTTGCTGCTTTCGACCACATTCATTCCACTCTTGGTCCCACCTCTTCTGAGAGCATGGAGCCACACCCCCCTCCATGGCTTGCCCAAAGGCCCAGCATGGCTGTCGTCTCCCCTGTCTACACTACAGAAATATACATTTCAAAGATCAGTTCTAATCCCTCCTAAATAACCACATACAAATATGACTCCTATGGTTTACCTGCATACTGTACACTACTTAGACTGAATTTCATTTCAGTAGGACTACATTCCAGCAAGTCAGAACTGTTTCAGCCTGCCCTGGTTTGGTGTCAGTATGGACAAGCTGTAGTTGTCATAATACCACAAACAGTTCCAAAATTCCTCCCAGGCATAGCCCATAATGCTCTGGCCCATTCTTCAGTGGTCATTGGGACAGTTCAGAATACTGGCTTTGGCACCTGTTAAGTTAGCTTCAGGCAGGATCCAGAACCCTCAAGTGCCTCATTCAAGCCCATGATAAAAGTGGCTGACATTGAGCACAGCCGGCCTTGGCTCTGTCTTACCCCTTCCCCTCAGAACATGAACACCTGTGTAGTAAAAGATGGGATTTCTGCTTTTCAGATTTAACCAGTAAACTGATAAATCAGTCCTGATACAAAACAAAAACAATAATAAGAAGAAATCTGTGTTTATCCAATAAATTCCAGAAAAAACCCAACAACAGCAGACGTGCTTATTGGTATCTAAGGGCTTGTCCCCACAGAGCAGTAATAGTGTGCTTTACAAGTCTGTAGCCAGCAACATATTGAGCAGTAATTGCTCTGTGTAGACCATGCTGATGCTCACTAACGATTCTCTAATGTGCTTTAACATAGTTCTGTTCCAAACAGGATATGTTAAAGGGCATTAGGGAACATTACAAAGATTACTCATTACAGTAAAAGAATAGCCATACTGAGTCAGGACAATGGTCCTGTATTTTGTCTTCTGACAGTAGCCAGGACCAGATGCTTCATAGGGAAAGAACAGAAAAGGGCAATTAGTGATTCATTCCCTGTCATACATACTAGTCTTAGGGACACCCAGAGCATGGGGTTACATCCCTGCCCACTTGTCTAAAAGCCATTGACAAACCTATACTCCATGAAACTTATTCCATTCTTTTTTGTACTCAAATTATACTTTGGGCCTTCCCAACATTCCCTGGCATTGTGTTATATAGTATCTCCTTTTTTTTTTGTTTTAAACATGCTGCCTATTAATGTCATTGAGCAACACCTTTTTGTTGTTGTATGAAGGCATCAATAACACTTCCCGATTTGTTTTCTCCACATCATTCATGTTTATATAGACCTGTATCATGTCCCCCCCCCCCCCCCCCCGTTGACGCTTTTCTAAGCTAAATAGTCTTTTTAATTTCTCCTGAAATGGAAGCTGTTCCATACCCCAAACACTTTTGTTGCCCTTCTTTGTATCTTTTCCAGTTCTAACATCTTTTTTTGAGAGATGGCAACCAGAACTGTATGCAGTATTCAAAGTGTGGGTGTTTCATGGATTTAGAGAATGGCATTGTGAAATTTTCTATCTAATTAGCTATTGCTTTCCTAATGTTTCGAACGTTCTATTAGCTTTTTTGACTGCTGCTGTTTTCAGAGTTCTTTTGAGCTGATGTTTTCAGAGAAGTATCCACAATGACTCCAAAATCTCTTCCTTGAGTGACAACGCTAATTTAGAACACATCAATTTCTATGTATAGTTGGAATTATGTTTTTCAATGTGAATTACTTGTATTGATAAACATTTAATTTCATCTGACATTTTGTTGCCCACTCATCCAGTTAACTAAGATCACTTTGTAGTGCTTCATTGTCTGCTTAGGACTTAACTATCTTAAGTCATTTTTTATCATCTGCAAATATTGCGCCTCATTGTTTACCTGCTTTCCCAAATCATTTATGAATATGTTGAACAGCAGTGACTCCAGTATAAATCCTTGAAGGATCTTACTCTTTACCTCTATCAGTTATAAAAACTGACCACTTATTCCTCTCTTTTAACCGGATATTGATCCATGAGAGAATCTTCCATTTTATCTAATGACAGCTTACTTAGCTTAAGAGCCTTTGGTGTGGGATCTATCAAATGTTTTTTGAAAATCCAAATACACTGTATCAATTGGAACAAAATTGTCCACATGTTTGTTGACACCCATAGAAAATTCCAAAAGATTAATGAAGTGATCAGTGTTGACTCTTCCCCACCATGTCATATTCATCTATTTGTCTGATAAGTCTGTTCTTTACTTTAATTTCAATTACTATTCCTGGTACTGAAATTAGGCTTATTGGCCTTTAAGTGCCAGGATCACCTCTGGAGCCATTAAAGAAAAAAACAAAACCAGTGTTACATTAGCTATCTTCCAGTCAGTTGATACTGTAATTCTGCAGTTTTATATTTGAATTCCTTCAGAACTCTGGAGTAAATACCATCTGGTCCTGATGAACTTTTTACTGTTTAGTTTAACAGTTTGTTCTAAAACCTCCTTTTGTGGCACCTTAGAGTGGGACAGTCCTTCAGATTTGTGACCTCAAAAGAATGTCTTAAGTGTTCCTCACCTTCTCTGCAGTGAAGACCAATGCAAAGAATTAATTTAGCTTCTCTGCAACAGCCTGCTTTTCTTTGAGAGCGTCTTTAAAATCTTGATTGTCCATTGGACCAACTGATTTTTGGCAGGCTTCTTGCTTTTGAAGTACTTATAAAAAATGCTATTACTTTTTGTGTCTTAAATTAGTTGCTCTTCATATTCTTTTTTGGCCTGCGCAAGTATATGCTAAACATACACTATTTCAAAGAGAAGTGTACGCCGGCTGCAGACCCCTGGTTTTTGGACATCCACAAAAACTCAAATCATTTACATTAACCCCTCCCAAAAATGAAATTAGTAAACCCAAAAATGCAGATGCCCTAAATAAAGAGGGCAATAAAATAACTATGAACATAACAATTTTAAAATTTTTAGTTGGATCCTACAGGGGATCATCTGGAAATTACAAGTAGTAACAACAAAAGATGAACATGCTGATATGCCCATGGAGACTAGCACTCCCACATGCCTGAGGATGGTAATTCCCACCCAGATGTTTACTCAGGATTGCACTGGAGACACAGACCCTTTCTAAGCAGCATTTCTTACTTTCACGAGTGCTGAAAAAGAAAGAAAGAAAAAATCCCAACTCAAGGAGCTTTACAACAATGCTTTTCTCTCTTCCCAAGTGGATCTACTTTCCCATGATGCACCAACACTCAAGTGGGTTTTTTTAGTCTCCCCAAGACTGATATAAGGGCTCTGTCAAAATTAGTAGAGGAAGGAAAGTGAGTGGAACTAACTGGATTAGTTCCACTGGAGGGATGCATTCTGGTCAGATCTGGACCCAAATGACTCCTCAGTCTGACTCTGAAGAGGATACACAAGCGAGAAAAGATCAGTTAGACCAGCTAGAAAACAAAGCATCAGAATAACCATAATTAGCAAAGACAAGAAAAGAGAATAAAAAAACCCCAAACAGAATGAGTGAAAAGTGATACTATCAGACTCTTTCCCTTCCTCTCAGGATGTGCTTTCTTCATAAGATGTTCAGTTCCACAGTCAGCCCAGCAGATCTAAGGGAGCCACTGCCCCTTGCCCCTACCCTTCACAATGCAATTATCACTCATTTTTCCACTCATTTAAAGTGGCAAAAGAACAAACTTAGAACAATTAAGTGAACCGATGTAAATGTTCACTATGTACATAACTGTACATCCGCTCTGAAAGCAAAGCCAGGAAGTACAAGAAAAGTGTGCACAGAGCATTACATTTGAAACAACTCGGAATGGCACCAGGAGTGAGGTGGGGGCCAACTTGTACATAAATTAGGTGGGTTAATATGGGTGCAGTGATTTATTTCTATCGTACTGGTTCAGTTAGGGTACATCTACACAGCAGGGCTACAGTTGAATTAAACTACACAACTTCAGCTTCATCAGTTGCGTAGCTTAAGTTGAAAAAGCTTAATTCAGCTTTTGACACTGTCAACACAGCAGGAAGTCAAAGGACAAACACCCTTTCTTTGACTTCCCTTACTCCTTGTGAAATGAGGGTTACAGGAGTCAGATTATGTCATTCTCCAGCTCGACATTATTTCGAAAGGAAGGCTTGCTGTGTAGACATGCACTATGTTATTTTGGAATAATGCCAGTTATTCCGAAATAACACTGCTGTGTAGATGTACCCTCAGGAACCATTCAGTTCTCTATTGGGGTACATCTACATTTACTCCCTAGTTTGGAGTAGGGATGCAAATGCAGACGAGCGAAGTAGCTAATGAAGCCGGGATTTAAATATCCTGTGCTCCATTAGCATGATCTCACCTGTGCACTAGTTCGAATCACAGCTGATTCGAACCAGGAAGTGCACGCCGGGACATGTTAGTTCAAATAAAAACGTTGGTTCGAACTAATGTTACTCCTTAAAAAATGAGTCAAGGAAAGGAGTTGTGCAGAAAAGTGAACATAGGTATCACAATCTGTAACTGTGATAGTTTGTAATTATGAATACACATGCTGCCTCCACACAGATAAATAATTGCAGTAATTAAATCTGTGGACATATTAGAGAAAGTCCAGCAGAGAGCAACCAAAATTATTAGGGGGCTGGAGTACTTGACTTACGAGGAGAAGCTGAGGGATTTGGGCTTATTTAGTCTACAGAAAGAGAGAAGAAGGGGGTGGGGGGAGGTATTTGATAGCAGCCTTCAACTACCTGAAGGGAGGTTCCAAAAAGGATGGAGAGAGGCTGTTCTCAGTAGTGACATATGACAAAATGAGAAGCAATGTCTCAAGTTGCAGTGGGGATGGTCTAGGTTGGATATTAGAAAAAGCTATTTCACTAGGAGGTTGGTAAAGCATTGGACTGTGTTACCTAAGGAGGTGATGGAATCTCCATACCCAGAGGTTTTTAAGTCCCTGTTGACAAAGCCCTGGCTGGGTTGATTTAGTTGGGGTTGGTCTTGCTTTGGGCAGAGGATTGGACTCAGTGACCTCCTGAGATCTCTTCCAGCCCTATAATTCTATGATAATCTCAGTTCAGAGCCAGAATCCCACTCAGTTCTCATCCCAGATTGGAGCTGCCTTGCGTGGGTTTATGAATCTTAGGAGGAGACACCAGTTAGTCGCAATTCTATTTTGTTTTGCAAAGATATAGGTGTGAATGGTGAGGTTACTGCAATGGTATTGTGTTCATCACACCACAGCTGTTTTCCCCACCATAATTTAGCAATTTTGCATACACAGATGTTGTGTGTTTGCTATAAATAGGAAACAAACACACCAGAGAGACTTCACCATTTCCTTATTTATTTATCTCGAAACGAGACTTACAGGAGCGGTTGACAAAGGCTTCCCCTGTCGACCGATCCACGTCTTGACTCTCCAATGTGTCCACATCCTTCCTGTAATCGGGGGCCCAGAACTGGACACAATATTTCATATATGGCCTCACCAGAGCCAAATAAAGGGGAATAATCAATCACTTCACTGGATCTGCTGGCAATGCTCCTCCTAATGTACCCTAATATGCCATTAACCTTCTTGGCTACAAGGGCACACTGTTGACTCATATCCAGCTTCTCATCCACTGTAACCCCTAGGTCTTTTTCTACTGAACTGCTACTTAGCCATTCAGTCCCCAGCCTGTAGCAATGCTTGGGATTCTTCCGTCCCAAGTGCAGGACTCTACACTTGTCCTTGTTGAACCTCATCAGATTTCTTTGGGCCCATTCCTCTAATCTGTCCAGGTCACTGTGGACCCTATCTCTGCCTTCTATCATATCTACCTCTCCCCCTAGCTTAGAGTCATCTGCAAACTTGCTGAGGATGCAATCCACCCCCTCATCCAGGTCATTAATAAAGATGTTGAACAAAACTGGTCCAATAACCGATCCTTGGGGCACTGCCCTTTTAACCTGATCATATCTTTGCAGACCCTACCCATGCGCAGTTATCTTAAGTTTGTTCATCCATTTGCAATAGGCATTTCTGATAAATGCAAGGTGTAGTCATTATTTTACTTCCTGTTCTCTCAAGATTTAGCAAAATAGCAAAATTCTGGAAAGTTTCAGGCATGCTTGTTATTTATGGTCACACTTAGAAGTTTCAGCATTTGCTTGTTATTTACGGTCTAGTCTTACCCAATGGCCTTTAGGGCTAGAGGTTACATTTTCACATACTTGCCTACTATAGCCCTGCCTTCATGCACATAGCAACAGGCTTTAACAAGGCCTAGGCACACTTAGCTGCACTCAGGTGTCATGGCAAGATGGTGCAGACTCCAACACAACAGAATACCCTTTTGTATGCTAAAGATACGTATCATTCCAATTCATGGTGAAGATTTTGCATGCTTAATTCTGATTTCATCCAAAAAAAGGGATCAGGAGTAGCTTCACTGATCTCCATGGAGTTACACTGATGTAAATGAAATTAGATGCAACCCCTTAAAAAAATGGGCATATATATGTATACATGTTCAAAACATACAAGCAACCACTTATATAAGTGGGATGAGATGCTGTTTGATTTGAGCATCCACTATGCTGCGAGTTTTCACATAAATACAGTAGCCAGTTAGTCCATTTTCATGTAAGCAGGCTCTGAATTAATGCTTCCATTACAGCCAGCTGGACTGGGAAAACAATCCTGAGTATGTTTATGTAAATACAGTTTGTCCCTGCTTCACTTAGGGTACATCTACACTAGCCCCCTAGTTCAAACTAGGGAGGCTAATGAGGGCAACCAAAATTGCAAATGAAGCACGGGATTTAAATATCCCCTGCTTCATTAGCATGTTCCCAGGCGGTCGCCATTTTGGAAACTGACTAGCCCAGAAAAACTGCCCACGTGTACACGCGGCAGTGAAACAGGAGTTTGAAGTAAACCCCTAACTCGAATTAGCTGTTACTCCTCTCAGGCAGTTATTCTGGGCTAGTCAGTTTCCAAAATGGCGACCGCCAGGGAACATGTTAATGAAGCACAGGATATTTAAATCCCATGCTTCGTTTGCAATTTAGGTCACCCTCATTAGCATCCCTACTTTGAACTAGGGGGCTAGTTTAGACGTACCCTTAGATATGTTAGATATTCAGCTGTTATAATGTTCGTTGTAATCAACTTGGCTGGAGTGGGTGAGGTGCCTTCTACCTTCTCCACCCCCCCGAACTCAGGATGGAAGATGAACTCTGGTCTGCTCTGACCAAGGGCAGCGACTGTGAGTGGAGGGCACAGAAGGGCTGGGCATGTGAAGGGGACATTTACATTGCTGGACTCGAGAGCCTGAGAGGAAAAGGACATTGCCCAACCTAGTTGAGCTGGGATGTTTATCCTACTTGAGCTAGGTTTTGGCTATGGACTCTAATGTTTCCCAAACTAATGCCACATTACTTCCCTCCCCCCTTTTTTTTATTAAAGGTTTCTTTTCTACACTCAGACTCTGTGTTTGCGAGTCAGAAAGCATTGCTTCTGAAAGAAACACGCAGGGGGAGAGGGGTTGCATGAATTTCCCAGATTACTGGGTGGGAGCTCAAGCCAGTTCTGTGTTGGAGAGGAACCCCTAGATATTGAACCTGGTCCTGACTGCTGCTACCTGGCAGAAGGGTTACATTTATAATTCATTTATCAGCATATTGTGTAGTCTAATGGTCAATTCAGATGCTATTTCATGTATGATAAATAGACTTCAACTGTAGGGTTATAGCAGTATAAACCTGACAGGTATTTAGGAGTGATAAGTGTTGATTAGCTATATAAGTGAAGCAGGGATGGAATGCAAGGCTAATGGGCTGAAACCTGTAAGGTCTTAGCTTGGTCACATTAGGCTAAAAGCTTAACAATGCTTGATATGAGTGGTAACCTAGCAATAAAGCTACGCCACTAAGCTCACAAGATTACTGTATAAGATGTGCCAGTTGGTTCTGTTACAAAAAACAAACAAACAAAAAAACCTGATGGTGGTAAGCCTCCTAGTATTGTTCAAGATCATGAGACACCTAATTGTATTATAGTACATAATACATTGTCCTTACTACAGGTTACATATTGTGCATAGATGCTAATGAGAATAAGGGGAACTAAAAAACAACCTATGAGAACTGGGGCACCCTAGCATACATGAGGTATGGAATGTGGCAGAGCTCCAGCTTTGCCTTAGGGGGTCCTGCACTTCTATATGGTTAGTGTTTACCTCAGACACTTGCTGTGGCCCTTAACAGAGCCTCTCACTCTTTACTAGAGGGAGGAGTTACAACCTAGTAACCCACCTTCATCACAGGCCAGTCAACAGGTTAGGGTGATACCCCTCCATAGTCCCAGTCTCCCCTCTCAGGGGTTTACTCTGCCATCATGTGGGGAGGGAAGAACCACCTACTACTTCAGGTTTCAGCCCACAGACCCTCCACTATCAGCATTGCAGCCTTTTCCTAAGCCACTTCCCCCAAACAACCCCTCCCAAGATCCCTGACCACATCCTTCTTGCTTCTCCACATCTCAGACCCATCCCAGTCTTTAGCTCCCCTCTCTGCTTTGATGGGAAGCCTTTTAATCTAGTCCCAGCAAGTCCTTAATAGGCCACAGGTGTTATAATTAGCCTGTCTCTCTCTTGCTTCAGACAATTGACATTAGGTGCCTGCCTGACTTAATTGCTCTACAGCAGGCCCTGCCTTGATCACTTAGGGAATAGAAAACTATTCATCCAGTGACCTGTAGCCAGCTGGTCTGGGTCTGTCACAGGAAGTACACATAAGGAAAGAGAGTTGAACCACTCATGCAAATGCATAAGGTATGAAGTATGGTCAGAACAATAGAAAAGAGGTTCTCTGGTTGGATAGAAATTGAAAGATTCCATAGGAAAACCCCTGAGATGACCCCATGGGAAACTCCAGCAGGCACCATCTATCTTGTACAATTATATGTTGAAAGATCCATCAGACCCTAGAAAATCTTTGAGGATGTAAGCATGACCATAGTCTTAGTCATTGCACGGGGAGGAGAAGTTTGTAGGATTTCTATATGCATGTGTAACTGTAATTTTACTTATTGCCTTCATAAAACTTCCTAGCACCTCCATATTTAAGACAAATACCAGAGGTGATTTTTACTCTTGTGGGCATGAAACAGTAGCAACAGGTGTATACCTAGGGTAATTTAATATAAAATTACTAAATTCAATGTAGGTAAAAAAAGGCTACAGAACACCAACATCTGGTGATTTGTAATGCTGGCAGATCAGGGTATGTCAGACTGTATTCAGGCCAATTCACCTTCTTATTAATATAGATCAAAACAATCTTTAAATGTGTAAGTATTTTGGTTGTTTAAATGTCATAAAATTAATGGGATGTTACATTTTTTTAACTTATCCAAGTCCTGCCATAATGTCATAGCAAACATTTACATTGTAAACAGTCCTATAACTAAATAACTCAACAGACATCAAAGAAGCCTGATGGAATGCTAATAATAGACTTATCATAGAAAAGAAAAATCTGTGTGATGTGTGATGACCCGAGACTCAAAGGCTACGTACACTGGCATGATTTTCCGGAAATGCTTTTAACGGAAAAGTTTTCCGTTAAAAGCATTTTCGGAAAAGCGCGTCTAGATTGGCAGGACGCTTTTCCACAAAAGCGCTTTTTGTGGAAAAGCATCCATGGCCAATCTAGATACGCTTTTGCGCAAAAAAGCCCCGATCGTCATTTTCGTGATCAGGGCTTTTTTGCGGAAAACAGTACTGTGCTGTTTACACTGGCCCTCTTGCGCAAATGATTTGCGCAAGAGGGCTTTTGCCCGAACGGGAGCAGCACAGTATTTCTGCAAGAACACTGACGATCTTACATGAGCTCATCAGTGTTCTTGTGGAAATTCAAGCGGCCAGTGTAGACAGCTGGAAAGTTTTTCCGCAAAAGCAGATGATTTTGTGGAAAAACTTGCCAGTCTAGACACAGCCAAAGTGCATTTCTCATTCACCATCACCAAAGGAAAAGCCCATGTGGTAGAGACAGTCAGCTTGTGAGATAGGCATTCACTGTTGTGAATGTGACAGTGATGTTAAAAAACCAAAGTTATGCAGGGAAGATACTAACATAAAATGGTGGGGACTCTCCCCAAGTTGGTTGCTTTAGCATTCAGTCTTCCCGTGACTTCTACATTTTGCTCAACTCTGGTAGTTTTGCAGACGCCTCTTCTTCTCAACCCTCTTTCATCTAATTTAATCATTTTGTTCATCTGTCACATGTGTCATTGATGTCTATTCTGCTTAAATTGCAGCATGGAAGGTTTAGGTTGGACATTAGGAAAAAATTCCTAACTGTCAGGGTAGTTAAGCACTGGAATAAATTGCCTAAGGAGGCTGTGGAATCTCTTAACACTGGAGATTTTTAAGAGCGGGTTAGACAGACATTTATTGGGGTTCTCTAGATAGTGCTTGGTCCTGCTGTGAGTGTAGAGAATCTGACCTGATGACCACTCGAGGTCCCTTCCAGTCCTATGATTTGTGATTTTATCTGTCCTGTCTGCAACCTGTAAACTGAGGAAGGGATTGTTTATATTGCAAATTTTACGAAGCCCAACACTGTGATTCTGGACTGAAAGTTCACAATACCAATCCATCATCCTTCATGAGATTAATTTGAAATAATTAGAGAAAACTATTGATATTTTATCGTATTCAATTTTCCTTCTAATTAAGAAACACTGTATTCACTTAAATTGCTCCATCTGAATTCTGGCCTCATTCCAGCCAGGCACTTAAACAGATGCTTAACTCAAGTGTTTTGGCTGTAGGGCTATTAAAAAAAAGCTTTTCTTTTTAAAATTTCTTTTGATGAAAAATAGCTCAACATTTTTTTTGCTCGAAGTTAAAGGGAAAAAACCCATTCGAGTAGAAACTAAACCTGCAATATTTCAGCATACAGGACCGAATGTTAGGTAAATTATGAGTGACAGCAATTGGGGATTTTTGCAGGAGACAGGGCACTAGCTGGAGATGACTATGAATTGCTACAGACAATTCTTGCCTATGTATCTGCCAGGTGGGTCTTAGTCTTTGAGCGTATGAGCATCTCATCACCATATTTGGAGTTGGGAAGGATTTTTCCTCAGGTCAGATTGGCTGAGACCCTGTGGGGAGAGGGGGGCGGGACAGTCTTCCTCTTCAGCATGGGGAACTGGTCATTTGCAGGCTTAAAAACTTGAAGTGCTTAAACCATGATTTAAGGACTCCATTAACTCAGTCTGAAGTTTGAGGTCTATTCCAGGAGTGGGTGGGAGAGATTCTGTGGCCTGCAATGTGAAGGAGGTTAAACTAGATAATCACAATGGTCCCTTCTAACCGGTGTGTCTACACATCTATGAAACCACAGGTGATTCATGGTAGCACTTTAGAGGTGTTCCGCTCCTTTATGTCCACCCTCAATTTCAGCTGCTAAATTGGGTGCCCTCACATGGCCCCCTGTCCTTCTGGAAAGTCCTCCCTGTGCCCCCTCTTTCCTCAGGTACCAGTTGCCACTGTATGAGACTGTGAACGGGGGTTACACCAGAAGATGTCATGCAAATTTATGTATAGAGCCTGCAACTGGTGCTCAAGTACAAAAAGCAAAATTATGATGTATCATGTATGGACATAAGTTATTGTAGCACTGTTGCTCACTGATTGATATCTATTTGCTCTTGACTGTGGATTACTAAGGCTATGTCTAGACTGCAGGCTTCTTTCGAAAGAGGAGCTTTCGAAAGAAGGCGTTCTTCCTCGTGAAATGAGGTTTACCGCCATCGAAAGAAAAGCCGCATTCTTTCGAAATAATTTCGAAAGAACGCGGCTTGAGTCTGGATGCAGGGGAAGTTTTTTCGGGAAAAGGCTACTTTTCCCGAAAAAACCCGAGTCTGGACACGGCCTAAGAGACAGGGACAGCATTGCTTCATCATGATCCTTCCAAAACCAAAAAAAGGCAGAACAAATATTTTAGTATAAATTAGCATCAGTCAGACACCAAAGATGCATGATGCTCCAATCTGTTTCAGCTGTTCAGGGTGGGCAGCTACCACTTCACATGATAGCAGATGTCCCAGCTGACTCACAACTCTTCCTCCCACCCTCACACACAACTTTTTAACTGAATAATTATGCCTCATACTGTCATTAAATCAGCCAGCATTGAACTAAAGATATTTTATCATCAGATTTCACTTTTCACACACACCGGTACCTTTTCAGGAGAAGATATTTTTTATTTAAAAAAAAGAGAAATGTTTGTTGGCAAGAAGTTGGGATTCTGCTGATTTTCTGATAAGGGCTGGTAAATATGAAAATCTGGGTCACCAGTATTTTACCTTTTTTGTTTTCTGTTTGTAATGCTCTGTTGAATGCAGCTGCTCAATTCCCTCAACCGCCCCTTTTTGGGAGGGCATTTCCAGGCATGGTGAACATGTTTGTGCTTTTTCAATTTTGCAGGCAGCCTGTTGAGTATGTTCATAAACTTGAACCTCCTTAATCTGGGTGTCTGTGATCTGATCCCCACTTGTGGCTCCAAGTCCTGCACCCAGTGTGCTTTGCACCCTCCCTCCCTCCCTGACCCTGCATCTGCACCCAACTCTTGCCCCCTCCGTCCCCAATAACACCTTAAATAAAAGGCATTAAGGATTTATCTTATGACATGATATACATGTACAGTACTCTATAACAGTTGTACATACAAAAGCTTTAGTAATAGACTTTGTTTATCCTTCATTATGGTGAACACTCATGGTCCGGAAAATTCCATAATCCAGCATAACCTATTTCCCAAAATTGCCGGATTAAAGAGGATTAAGTATACTATGAATCTATACCTTATTTGAGATTTTTGCTTATCTCCACCCTTCAGCATTTTGATTTTCTCTGAAGTATTTTATAATAAAATATTGCAGTCAGAAAGGCATAAACATGAAAGTAAGGTTACAGATAAGATTCTTGGCTGTATGCTAAAGTAATCTCATATCATTTTGGGACTTCTTCTTTATAAGATATTTTAGGTCCCTCTCATTTTAGCAGTAATGCAGAGAAGAATTTAAGTATGTGTTTAAGTGCCATTGGCTTCCATGGGATTTAACCACAAATGTATCTGCTTTCCTAAACAAGACTCTTTCTCTTTCCCCCATATATTTTCCTACATTTGATCCTTAATATGTTGCCATTTGTTTGCATGTTATTTTTGTGAAGAACATTAATTCTTCCAAGGGTTTCTAGGAGAAAGTGGAATTTGGTATTTGTTTTTGCATTTGTAATCCTAAATTCTGAATTGGCTTTTACTTCCTAGAAACAAAATAAATACATCTGAAAATGGAGATGCTTATAAATCCCAGTGCAAACTTGGCTATTCTCTGAAAATTATGACCAAGAATAGTACTGTCTCAAAATCATTTATTTTCCAGATAACACCATCTTAATGGTTATTTTGGAACAATGAATCACGGCTGGGTCAAATTCTGCCCATGCAGCTTCCACTTACATGTTCATAGTTGACTGAAGAATTTGGCTCAGTTTCCTCATCAGTATTGATGAGCAAGTAAAGTATTTGGGGGAACACAAAGATACTCACAGAGGATCAGGAACTCCCAAATTAAAATTTTTAGACCCTTCTTAAATTTTAAAATACTACCTGGTGTTCAACTGACTTGAAAAACCTCACAATTCTCTTTCCAAGGAAATTTCCTTTCAGTTGTACACCCGACAATTCTGCCATCACAGAGCATATTTTCCAGTCCTTACACAGGCAAAAGTTCCACTGAAGTTAATATATTTTGATCTTTTATCCCAGAAAGAGTACTGACCAGAATTCTGATATTGCAGTTTCATGTTAGTGGGAAGACACTTAACATAAGAATGGCTGTACTGGGTCAGACCAAAGGTCCATCTAGCCCAGTAGCCTGTCTGGGGCACCTGGCGCTGGCCACTGTCGGCAGAGGGGGTGGACCGAAGACAATGATCAAGCGATTTGTCTCGTGCCTCAGACAAACAGAAGCCAGGGACACCATTTCTATCCCCTGGCTAATAGCCTTTTATGGACCTAACCTCCATGAAATTATTTTGCTTCTCTTTAAATTCGGTTATAGTCCTAGCCTCCTCTGGCAAGGAGTTCCACAGGTTGACTACGCAATGTGTGAAGAAGAACTTTCTTTAGATAGTTTTAAACCTGCTACCCATTAATTTCATTTGGCATCCTCTAGTTCTTCTATCACTTAGTGATTGTCTACACTATGGAGAAGATCGACTCTCTGGAGGGCGATCTTCTAGCATTTGAATTAGTGGGTCTAGTGAAGACCCCTGAATTTGAACTGAGAGGGTGCTCCCATCAGTTCTGGCAGTCTTGCTCACCACGAGGAATAAGGGAAGTTGATGGGGGTGCTCCCTTCGATCTCCTGCTGTGTGGTCGGCCCAAAAACACAATTTAAGGTACATTGACATCCAAGCAGGCTCTGAGAAGTCAGTGAGGTTGTGTAGAGGCAGGGTTCCTCTCCCCCACAGAGATCAGATTGTAGGAGTACGGCCTATATTTTAGATGTAATATAGACACAGGAAATAAAAGAGGTAGGAGGATGAGGCATACAAAATGTGATTACATGGTTATTCAGTTTTGGTGATTCTATATAAGATTTGGTTGGGTTTTTTAAGTTAATAAGATAAGAGAATTTTAATGGCTAATCTGTTGTGGTCAGCATTTCAGAAGTGAGGAAGGATTGAAAAATGACATGAGGGTTATTGTTTGGATGACCAGAACAAGTAGATCATTCTCTAAATCAGGGAGTGAATGAAAAAAGGTTGCAACGATTCCTGAGGGGAAAATGAAATATTAAAATAAAGGGTTTACATTTTCTATCTTGCTAGGAGAATGGGTGTTATGCAGAGAGGTGAGAGTAATGAAACTGACCTCTGCCATTTCAGTAAACTAACATTCCTCACGGGGAGGGTGCAGGGTGGGGAGCAACCTGGTGATGACTTGAGGAAGGGAGATATGAGGTGTCCTGAAAACCTAAAGGCTTGTCTACATAGAGAAATTGACTAAAATAGCTATTGCACTAGAGCTGTTCAGGAATAACTCATGTAATAGGGTCTAAAAACCTGTCTTAGGCTGAGCCACTGCAAATAGCCTGCATATAGTGAGAAATTGAGGGTGGGAAATGTATACAAATAAAGGGTGTGTCTAGACTACCTAGTTTTGTCGACAAAAGTGGACTTTTGTCGACAAAACTATACCAGCATCTACACTACCGCTGAGTTCTGTCGATATAACGTTGACAGAACTCAGCAGTTTTGTCGACGCTGGTATACCTCATTTTACGAGGCATAACACCTTCTGTCGACAGAACTCTGTCGACAGAAGGTGTTATTGCCTGTAACGTTGCGTCCAGACTACGGAGTTCTGTCGACAAACCAGCTTGCTTTGTCGACAGAACTCAATGTGTCTGGACGCTCTTTGTCGACGGAAGTTTTGTCGACAGTACCTGTCGACAAAACTTCCGTTGACAAAATGCGGTAGTCTAGACGTACCCAAAGAGACTGCACCAGCCCGGAAGTTCTTGTGAGGAGCAGTGCCAATGGGCATGGTATGCACCCTACCACAGAGTGCATTTCAGAGAGAAATGGGGAGAGGGTATAGTTTTCAAAAGCACTTATTTGATTTAGGAGCCCAAATTCAATAAACTTTCAAGATGACCATAGATCACTGCTTAGCTGCCGTTGAATATCCCACACAGAAAAGTTAGCTTCATAAAGAGTAGAAAAAGTCCTTTGTCTACAAAGGCTGGAGATAAGTGAGTACATATTTGTTCCATCGATGCTGGGATCAGTGGAAAGGGGATTTTGGAGCATTGCTTTTAAACACACTTTATGAAAATTTGGAAGTGGAATATACTAAAAATAACTATCTGTGAGTTATTAGACCCTCATGTTTTTTAAACTACTTTAAAAAGAGAAAGAGAGAGCCATCACTGACCTCTTTCAGAGTTGCTCAGACCTGCAAAACATTACGGCTATGTCTAGACTGGCCCCTATTACGAAATAGCCATGCTAATTTCCAACTTTGGAATAGGGAAATCCGCGGGGGATTTAAATATCCCCCACGGGATTTAAATAAACATGTCCGCCGCTTTTTTTCCGGCTTTTCCCCAAGCCGGAAAAAAAGCGGCGGACATGTTTATTTAAATCCCGCGGGGGATATTTAAATCCCCCGCGGATTTCCCTATTCCAAAGTTGGAAATTAGCATGGCTATTTCGTAATAGGGGCCAGTCTAGACGTAGCCTACATGGTTTTCACGGAGGTGTAGTGGCATAAAAAGCAATAACTGAAGCAATTTCTCTTCAATGTTTTCTAAAACAAACAAGCAATTTACATCTTAATTCACAACTGAATATTCTGAATTTGGTGTAAATACAGAAGCTAGATATGTTGAATCATTGTCAGCAATTGGAAAATATTTTGAATGAATGTGAATGTTTTTTTCTCTCCAGTCTGACAAACTCACATCTGTGACATGGCTCAGTTGGTGATATTTGCGCAAATGGTGTTTGAAGGCAGGATTGCAGAAGAAAATATTTTCATAACATTAATGCTGGAAGACCCAGAGGATAAGAAGTTCAAGCAGTATTTTGCTCATAAGAACGGAGCAAGAGCGAGACCAGTTTCTGTGGCAGATGAAGGGCTGCTGTTGGATCTAAAAACTTTGTGGCTCATAGATATCAGCCAGCACCCGGAGGAAAAGCAAGAGACATGACACATTATGGTAATGCTAAATCTGTAGATGCTTTCCAGTCACAGGCCTTCAGTGCAGTCTTTTTAAAGTCCTGCCTGTTGAAAATTATGTACCATGAGAAGCTCTGACTTCGTGTGTTATGATGAGATGACTGAGCAAAGCTACAGTTTTACTGAGGCATAGAGATTGGAGCTTCCATGCTGACTAACTGGTGAAGGCTTAAGAACAGATAAAACTGAGGTAATGTTGGAATGGGTTGGAAGAAGGAACTAGAAGAGTTAGGAAGGTTACATCACTGCATCAGACAGAAGAGTGTTTCCACCATTTGTGATTTCGGTTCATAATGTGGGAAATGTATTTGATCATTGGCCAATCCTGGATGTTAACAAAGGAGCTCTGGCCTGGAGTGCTTTTTGAAATCATCCGCACCTGAAAAGAAAAATTGGGATTCTTTTATCAGATATGTCCCTTGCCACAGTTAGCCATACATTAGCCACTTTGAGACTAGGCTTCTACTAGTATTAACTGAACAATACTGAGAATCCAGAATCTTAATTTAATTCAGAATGTGGCTGCTCATTAATTAAAGAGGGATCTATGTGAAGGGCTCTAATATGAACTGTCTGCTTATTCATTTCTTGGTAAAGTGTAAGATATTGGTTATAATTTATAAAACATTAAAGGATTTAGGATTTGTCTACTTGACATTTGAAAGTTCCTCTCACTCCATCTGACAGAGTCATAACAATTTGTCCCTTGTTAACAATTCCCTAGTTAAAAAGGAAAAGAGAAGACGAGTGCTGCAAAGCACACATATTTAGAATGGTTTATGTTTTGGTAACTGTACATTAGTTGCTATAAGAAGGCTATGGCAGTATACGGGGGTAGGTTCATCAAGCAAAATAAATATGAAAAATATCTTGCTAATTAAATGACAGGTACAGCTAAGGAGTATATTGCAAGTAAAGCTGGGCAAATTGTTTATATTAATAATATTAACTAGCACTGCTTGGAAGATGTGGGGTTTTTTTTGGTTTGTTTCTGCTCCTAAAAAAAGATAAAACATTCTCTGCCAAAATGCTTCACATGTTTTTGGAATTTTGTTGAAAAGCCAGTCTCCAAAATTTCAGTTTTTATTTGCTGAAAACAGAAGAAGTTTTTTGTTTTATTTTGACAAAAACCCATAAAATGTATTCAAAGATACACATTTTCTAATGAAATGTTCATTTTGCTAAAAAAGCCATTTTTATCAAAAAGATTTCAAATGAAAAAGGTCTCCAGTCAGAGCTCTGCAGGCCTGGGAGGGAGGGGAGGAGCTATGTTGCCCTGTTACTGATCTTTAACCCTTTCTGTCTCAGTGTGGGGTTTGTATACCCCCTCACAATGCCTTTAACTTTTCTCACTTGCCTTGGTGATATTACATCACCATCTGAATAAATACAGTGGAAAGGCCATCTCCCCACAGATACAGTATTCTTAACTATTACAGAAAGACATTTAAAAGACAAATTGGCCTTTTGCCCATCCCTAAAGGCTCCTCTTAAAAAATGTTTGTTTTGACTGTTTAAAAAGCAAAATGCTCTATAGTCTGGTCCTGTGTGCAGGGATTTTTATGCAGGTATAGAGGAGCCAGGAGGGCAAGGAAAGATTTGAAAAACAATGTGTTGATATGATTGAAAAGAGTAATGTGCAGGCAAAATGCTTGTACATTTCCCCCAAACCCCCTACAAATAACCTTTGCCTCCCATTGGCATTGAGAGGCACAGTTGCTTACTGCTGAATAAAAGCCTGTCATGCTTTCCTGATTGATTTATTTGCTATGTCACATTCCAAAGAGATGGTGGAAAGTTTTAACATTAGAAACAGGAGAAGGGAGTGTGGCCTTCTGAAAATAACATCCATCATGCTCTCTTAGTCTCTTTTTCTATTTTTCCACATTGTTTATTTTTATTTTCTCTCTTATTTTTCTTCCCCCACCCATTCCAATATAAAGAAAAATAGGAGTTCAGTCCTGGCTCCCAAATCTACTAAGTTGACATCAGTGGCACTATGGGAAAATACAGACCTATGTCTGCATGGAACACACCGTAAGTTTGAGAATTATAGAGAGCAAAAAAGCATGCTTGGCAATGTCCTTTCAGTAAAGGATTAGCAACTCAAGGCCTATGAAAGATACTTTATCTTAGCCAGGAAATCAGTGGCACTGAAATCAGCCTTGTTCTGCATTCCACTCCTTAGTGTTCTGTTCTACTGAGGTGACGAGGAGGGTGGGGTGAGAAGAGAGATTTGTGAAGATGCATTGAGCTTGACTGAACTGAGTTGACCTTGTAAAAATTCTGCTGTGATCCACAAGACAGGAAGAGGAAAAGAAAAGAGCAACCTGCTAAAACCGTGTAATGAAGAACAAAGGAAAGAGCAAACACACTTTCTTTCAATTCCACATATGGATTTTTAATATTAAAAAGCTTTTCTCCAATATGATTTCACCTCGAAAATCTTCATCCATTGCCTTTGAAAATTTTTGGTGTGGGTATCAAGAAAGATAGAGGCTGTAACTTACATATATGCAAATGAAGTGTTAAATGGTTCGTTATTGTTTGAGTGGAATAGGCTTATTTGGGAAAACCTTATGATTCAATAAGGTACTTAAGCGTGTGCTTAACTTTAAGTCCATGAACTGTAGACAATGGGACAGCTCAGGTGCTTAAAATCATTGTTTGCCCTTTCCAAAATACCCCATAGACTCTGTGTAGTCAGGCTCCACAATGTATGTGTGTGGGGGGCGGAGTGGGGGGAGAACAGGACACGGGGCTGATTACTGTATGCAGGATTGTAGCTGGCAAGTTAATGAGACAGACAGTAGGGAATATAAGGCTATCTCTGTTGGGGGAGAAGGGGAAGGAGAAGGATCCTCTTGAAAAGAATCCCTGGGGAGAAGTAAATGGCAGGATAATGCATCCTGGAGGAATTGCAGTAAGAAGAGTGGTGCGCAAGTATAAAACAGAAACACCGTGCATCTTTGTTTCATGCACTATAAAAATATACAAAACAAAGGGAAAAAAGCTTCTGTTCCTGGTTGAATTGCCCATAAAGGTAGATGAAATATAGATTATGTGTTTAAGGAAACAGACTGAAAAATCAAATAATAGTTTTAGAAACATTACTAAGTACACATATTATTATTGCTTTGGCAGTAAAACACCCACCCCATTTCAAATGACACCGCTTAGTATTAGACAGGTTTACACAACTGAAAGCTGCAGGAACCAACTGGTTCTAAAGGTATATTGAAATTACGGATGCTTAAAGCAGGACAGACAGATGACTATGCCACTGGTTTTTGCATCCACTGGGTGTATTTTACCGTTAAAAACAGCAACATAAGTGGAAGCCAAATTGTTTTCACATTGTATGGAAATTGCAACTTTAGGCCCTGAGTCACTGAGAAATTCCAATTAGTTTGCATCAAATAAGAATTTAGCTTTTTAATGAGCTTAGATATACTATGTGGTTTTATTATTTCCTGACATATCTGAGGAAATATCCTGCAAATTTTGAAAACTCATTTCTCTTTTAAACAACAACAAAAAAAGTTCAAATCTCCTACCCTCTGGATTTTATATAATATATTTTATATATTTTATAGATATATATTCAGAGAGTTTTTGTAAAAGGTTTTCTACACAGCAGTTTATGGTTCATAATGACACTGTTTTATGCTACAATTTAATTGTTCTGAGATAATTTAAATATCGGTAGCCTGACAAACTACTGATTTTTGGTACTTAACTGTTTTCAGAACCTTCATAAAGTCTTTGTATATTCCTAACAACTGATAGAAAGTATATTTCTAACAACTAATAAGCCATCCAAGAAACCTTGCTTGAAGAATGAGCATCGCTGGAAGAGTGTCTTAAAAAATTTATCTCAGAGAAGCAGCTCTACAGCTTTTGTGGTTCTTCCTTCTTCCTTTGCCCAGCAAAATGAAAGATCAATTCCATCAATGCTGCCTTTCAGGCAGACTTTTACTATATCAGATACAAGGTGAAATAGATGAGCTTTTAGAACAGACAGCTGCTTGAAGGGAAGTGCAAGTGTACACACCTGGGTCTCAGGATACAGGTATTTCAAAGTTGTAGTTAAGAAAATAATGGTACTTGGCTACCTCTTGTGAAAACCAAGTCTCCATAATACACATAGGCTGTGTCTAGACTGCATACCTTTTCCGTAAAAGGGATGCAAATTAGACATATCACAATTGCAAATGAAGTAGGGATTAAAATCCCCCCCTTCATTAGCATAAAAATGGCTGCCGCTTTTTTCCGACTTGGAGCTTTGCCAGAAAAAAGCGCCAGTCTAGACGCGGATCTTTCAGAAAATAAAGCCTTTTCCAAAAGATCCCTTATCCCTCTTAAAATGAAGGAAAGGCTTTATTTTCCGAAAGATCAGCATCTAGACTGGCGCTTTTTTCTGGCAAAGCTCTGAGTAGGAAAAAAGCGGCAGCCATTTTTATGCTAATAAAGTGGGGGGGGGATTTAAATCCCTGCTTCATTTGCAATTGCGATATGTCTAATTTGCATCCCTTTTACGGAAAAGGGATGCAGTCTCGACACAGCCTTAATGCTTATCTGGTGCTTCAAGCCCATGCATCTCAGCTGCTATAGAGTTTTCTATGAGGAGAAAGGCATTTTAGGTGCACTAGCATTCAGGCACTTGTACATCCACGTTTGATAGCATTCAGTAAATCTGTAGGCATCATTGGAATGGACATTATGGGGTTGGAAAGGAATTAGATACCATAGGTGTAGTGTAAGAACCTGCATACATTTGGGAGCAGCATTTGAACATTAATATATGATCTCATTTATTTAGTGTGCATTACTTGAATATATTAAACTGCTAGGCTGTGTCTACATTGCAGGCTTCTTCCGCAAGAATGGTCATTCTTGCGCAAAAACTTGCCAAGCGTTTACACTGCACGCGTGTACTTGTGCAAGTAAATTTACAGTATAGCATCAGAAAACAGGGCTTCTTGCACGAGAGCTCTGATGTTCCGTATCAGGAAGAAGCCTTCTTGTGCAAGAATGCTTGCACAAGAGGGCAGTGTGGACAGGCAGCCAAGAGTTTTTGTGCAAGAATTGGCCTCCCAGGAAAAAACCCAAGTGGCTGCTTGGATGCTCCGTACCCGCACTCACTGCTCCTTACTTCCTTGTTGCCCGGACCCGCCTCTTCACCCCCCCCGCCCTAAGTCACACGTAGCCGGCAGATGACGTGCGGTGGCAGCAGCACAGCCAACAGCTCCACCACGTGGCTCTGCCCTGCTGCACTGAGGAGCCCAGATGTCTGCTCCACAGGCCCCCCTTGAGCCTGCACCCTCTTCCCAGCAGCCACCCCAGAGCTCCCAGCAGGACTGGAGGGGCATCAAGCGACGTGCCCCTTGCTGGTCCTGGGCTGAGGTAGAGGCCCTGTTGGACCTGTGGGCAGAAGAGGAAGCCCTCCACGACCCCCGTGCCTGTTGCCGCAATGTGGGCATTTTCAGCCACATGGCCCAGGTGCTCTCGGACCAGGAACATCCAGCCCAGGCCCTTGAACAGGTCCAGGCCAAGGTCAAGGAGCTGCGCCTGAACTATGTCTGGGCCTCCTAGGGCAAGGGGACAGGAGCCGACACCTGCCCCCACTATGACCGCCTCCACGCCATCCTCGATGAGACAGCAGTCGCAGGACCCTCGGTGCCAGTGGACACCGGCCTGTGTCCCCCAGTGACCAGGCCACCTGATGCGGAGGAGGAGGGTGACCTGCTCACTGGGTCCAGGTCTGAAGATGAGGGTGATGACCTCAGCAGCATGGTTACCCTGCACCTGAGGCCGGTGCATGGATCCTCTGGTGAGTGTTGCGCTTCTCACTCTCAAGGGCAGGGGGAGGTGGGTGCCCAGGGGAGACAGGGAGAGAGAGAGGGAGGGAGCATCACTCAGGCAGTTTGAGCTGCATGCCATGCAGCAGTATGCAGCACGTGCAACCTCGTGCAGCCTGACTCTGTTGTATGTGGATGCAGCAGACAGCTCCAGGGCACACCTGGGACCCTGCTGCTCACACACGTCCTGCCCAGGGGGGAGGGAGGATGCTGGCTGGAAGCAGCCAAGGCCCCAAGAGCTCAGGCCAGACCCCACACCTCCTGAAGGGTGCCACACACAGACAGCACGCAGCCATGTCTGGCCATGCAACAAAGCAGCTGCTCCTGGGAAAATCAGAGTGCGCCAGCCATGGGAGCAAGGCCCTCACAGAGCCCCTCGGCTGCCCCTGAGGGAAGCCCCTCACTGAGGCCACGCAGTTCCCTGGGCTACTTGTGTGAGGGCTAGCGGGAGGGGGAGCATGGAAGCGGCCAGCCTGGGCCTATGGCCACTTGAGTTTTGCTGCAAGGATGGTTCATCCCCTAGTCACCTTGGCTCCGTCTCCAAGGACATCAATTGACAGAGGTCTGAGAACTCAGACCTCGTCTGCCACACTTGCTCCCATGCAATGTGGGGATGTGTGCACAAAGATGACTACAGCAGCAATGGTGTGTTGCTCACACACAGTGACAAGAATTGAAGCCATGTGCTCTACCTTGAGGAGGGAGTGTGCACAGTGCCATGCAGACACACATAAGAACATAAGAATGGGCATACTGGGTCATACCAAAGGTCCATCTAGCCCAGTATCCTGTCTGCCGACGGGCTAGTGCCAGGTGCCCCAGAGAGAGTGGACAGAAGACAATGATCAAGTGATTTGTCTCCTGCCATCCCTCTCCAGCCTTTGAGAAACAGAGGCCAGGGACACCATTCCTTATCCCCTAGCTATTAGCCTGTTATGGACCTCACCTCCATGAATTTACCTAGCTCTTTTTTTAACTCTGTTATAGGCCTTGCCTCACAGCCTCCCCTGGGAAGAAGTTCCACAGGTTGACACACCACATGCCAAGAGGCCAGGACACAGACAAGGGGTCTTCATTCACAGTGATGTCTCTCGAGGGTTACAATCCATGGAGGATCACTTTACTCCAGGGAGTCCTTTATGCAAACATACACACAGGACCGACTGGGCCTAAGCCACAGTTGTGTGGTGTCACCCGGGCTCAGGGCGGAGGGCATGGGGCTCAGCGACAGTGTAGACAGGGCTGCCTGATCGCCTCATCATTTTCTGTGTTCTCTGCAGCAGGACCACCCAGGAGCGAGGGACCCTCCAGCCCTGCGGCGGCACCACCACCAACCACCCAGGCACCAGTCCGGTGGGTCAGGCAGTGGGACCAACTCCTCCGGCGGCATATCCAGGCCATCAAAAGGATCAAGGTGGTGGTCAGCAGAAAGAGTGAGGCTGACCTGGAGTGGTGGCAGCAGGCATGGGGGCAGTTCCTGCAGAGGTGCGACCGGATGTGCGATGCGATTACCACCCAGACGTCGAACATCGGTCAAAATTCAGTTTGAGGGTTGGTTTTTTTGGTGGGGAGGGGTAAACATCTTAGAATTTAAATATTGCCAAGTCTTTGTATGTATGCTGGTGGCTTACATATAGAATTGGATGGAAGGCATTACATTATTAAAATATTAAAATAAAAAAGGGCATTTGTACAGGTTGGACCTCCCTAGTCCGGCAGCCTCAGGATCTGACAGGTCCTGAAGGAGAGATTGTCAGATCAGGGAAGGCCAGGCTCCCCTGCCCACAGCCATCAGGCTCCCGACTCTTCAGGCAGCCACAGGATTGCTGGGGCTCTGCTGTGCTGGGCCACTGAGGTTCTGTAGCCAGCTGCTCCTTTCTGGGGCTCTCTGGACTATGGATGTTTCTGGACCAAAGAGTCTTTGACCAGAGGGGTTTAACCTGTGTTACTTAAGTAAAATCCATAAACCTTAATAGCAAAAGAAAACAGACAAATTTCCTGAGGCCCTGTTCTCATATAGAACACCTTCTGAAAACAGAGAAACTTCCAGCAGAATGTAAGATCAAACCCATATAAAAGCCAAAAATGTATAGATTTGAAGGATTATTGTAAAACCCCTTATGAATACTCCACCAAGCAGATTGCTTAAACTGATTGATCATTCTGAGATTTACTTTGTGTCCACAAAGATGTCATTTTATGTATTGAGTATATCTACTACAGTGGGGTTTTTTTTCATTCATGGACCCCTAAAAAATGTGAACGGAGGTGCCCTTTGGAAATCTTAGATATAGTCTGAGGCCCACCAGGGGTCTGTGGACTATAGATTGCAAACCACTGATATAACGGACTGGTCCTTTGCACTACTGGAGGGCTGCAGGTTTTATTTCTCATTTTTAAAAGCAAATAAGTTGCTCTTATAGGCTAAGTCAGAAAAAGAAATTGTGTATCTTTCCGCTTTACTCTCGAAAGCGGATTTTCCGAAATTTGGCATATTGACATGGCACCAAATTTCAGAAAAAGAGCACGTCCACTTTTTCGATTTTTTTTCCGAAAAAGCGGACACGTTCGTTGGATGCAGCATTGCTTTTCTGGGATACCGCCGATATCCCGGAAAAGCAATGCAGTCTAGATGTACCCCTAACTGAGGGACCCAAAACCTGATGGTTGCTAGGTGCTTACAACTCCCACTGAAATAAAGAGATTATAGAATCTGCCCCTTGACCTCACAGTCTCTAATTTAATAAGGCTTTTCACTTTCAGTAACTCTTTGAAACCAATTAATAAATCTCAGCTATGTGCTAGTCCTTACCAAGAACTAACTACCATTCTTACCAACAACCACAGGACATACCACACTAATACCAACTCGGGTACCCTCCCTTGCAACAAACCCCGTTGCCAGCTTTGTCCACATATTCACTTGGCTGATACCATTATTGAACCTAACCAAGTGAGTTATAAGATCAAGAACACATATTCCTGTGCATCCAGAAATATAATCTATGCTATCATGTGCCGAAAGTGTCCGTCTGCTATGTACATTGGACAAACGTCTCAGACACTTCGCCAAAGGATCAATGCCCACAAAACAGATATTAGACAGGATCACAAAGAAAAAACAGTTTCTTGCCATTTCAACCAGAAAGGACATTGTCTCAATGACTTAATTACCTGCATCCTGCTTCAATGACCTTTTAAATCTGCACTTGAAAGGGAATCCTCTGAACTGTCATTCATGCTAAAATTCGACACTTTACGCGTGGGTCTCAACAAACACTCTAGTTATCTTACCCATTACAAAGATAGCTTCCCCAATTATCACCTCTAATATTATTAGCCCACAGACATTTACCTTCCCCCCGCCCCTGCATACCCCTTCAGTTCTGAAATTTGATTTGTCCTTTTCATATATGTTCATTTTTTTAAATTGTATCCTTTGGTATATATGGTTATAACTATTTTCTTCCACTATTTGATCTGAGGAAGTGGGTCTGGCCCACAAAAGCTCATCATCTAATAAACCATCTTGTTAGTCTTTAAAGTGCTACATAGTCCTGTATTTTGCTTCAACTACACCAGACTAACACGGCTACATTTCTATTACTAACTAGTATGTGTATTCTGAACTTCCTGTCTAATGCAGAATGAAAATATATATTAATTCTAAATTGACTTTTAACTGGGATATGCCTTTTGATCTGTGTTCCTGAAAACATCTGTAAAAGTGTATTTGTGTGCAGAAATGGTGGAGAATGGCTGTTCTTCCTGTTTGCTACTTATTCCAGAAGTGCTCACTCCCTATTGATATAATTTCAGTCATCCAGTCAAGGAGCAGAACCAGTACCATGTCCAAGAAATGAGCAGTACACCCAAATTAGTTAATAGGTAACAATCGGTGAAACACAGCAGTTCATCAACTCTTCATATGCTGAAATGTGTTTGCACAGAGAGCATGAACAATTTAGGATAAATTCATAAAGATCAAAATCTGTTCATGGATAATTTTTGAACAGAAAAAAGAGCTATAATAATCAGATAAATAATTTGTTCTGAACAACTTATTCAGCTCCATTTTAGAACGTACTAACTGCATGGTAGGCATGGGAAAGATTATGAGAACCTTTTTTCAATCGTAAAAAAAATGTAATATTTCTGTGTTCTGTACATCAAAAGTTGCTGATCAGATTGCTTCAATTTTTCTCTGGCCCCTGAGTAAACATGAGATAGCAGAGCTCTTCGCTTGACCTATTTTTAAAGATAGGTGTTCTCAGTGTGATATACAACAAAAGCTTTGTGCTAAACTCAGGCCAAGCATAAGAACATTTGCCTTAGCTTAAGAACTACATTTGATCATGTGTTTCAGAATGAATCACTACCATGGTTCCATGATCTCAGAAAGAAGTAGGAATGAGAACATTTATTAATATATAACACAAGGAGAAGAGCATGAATGCACAAACAGACTTCAAAGACAAGTCTAGGTACAATGTAAACAGCTCAGTCAGCAATCACAATGTGGAACAGTTTAACAGTGTATATTAAATAAGTGGGCACAGCTAAGAAATGTAAAATGCATTGAAATTATATTTATGTAATTCACTATCTTTGAATTCAGTGCTTGCAGAATTCACTTTTACAGTTTTGTTTTTAATATCATTCGGACCATATGACATTTTGTATTGTCTTGGAGACATGACCTCAGATGACACATTACTCCCTTTCGGATGAATTCAAACACATAGTGCCCATGCCAAATGGTCAGCCCTTAATGTATTCAGAGGAAAAGTGAGACTGGAAGTTGATTTCCTAGAGGTGGAGTCTGTTTCTATTAGGCACCCTGAGCACCGTCAGCTCTCATACAATAAGTAAGCATTGAAGACGCTTAGGATCCAAATCCACAGCAGTGTTTAGGCATCTGACTCCCCTGGAAGTATGGGTCTCAGCACCTTTCCAGACTGGAACTGATCCATAGTACTGTATATTTTCTTTACATTTAGAACTCATATTAAAAAAAAAGAAATAGGTAGACAAGCGGTTAATTAATAAACTTTCAACATATACTGTTGATAGTCAATGGGAGCCAGGCACCTACATCCTTGTGTACACTAGAATATTGTATACCAGTATTTTAATGGTACAGCCTCCTCATGTGCACAGTTATAGTGGTATGAAAGTGTACAGAACTATACTGGTATAGCTGTCTTCCTGTGGGAAAACAAGTAACTATGCCAACATAAGTCTCCTTTCAAAACCCTCAAAATAAAGAGTGTAGCCAAACGTTTACTTGAAAAAGACACTTTGCAACCAATAAAATGTTCAGTTTTGGATCAAGGAAGTAAGAGATTAAATAAATGTTACAGGTTAATAGAATTCACAGCCTCTCTAAGGTATGTCTATATTACAGAGTTTTGTTGGAAAAACAGCCGTTCACACTGCAATTGTGTTCTTCCACAAGAAAATCAAAAGAACTGAGGGGTTTTTCCAGCATTGTTAATCCTTATTCTATGAGGAAGAAGCCTTTTTGTGAAAGAGCTCTTTTACAAAAAGGTGTGTGTGGACGGGGAAGAGGAAGTTCTTTCGGAAGAAGAGGAAAAAAGCACAGGTGTCCTGGTGGCCATTCCATCCATTGCAATCACCACTTACATGTGAAAGAGTGTCCATTCAGTCTGGATGCTCTCTTTTGAAAAGCAGATTGCTTTTTTGATGCACTTTTGCAGTGTGGACGCTCTCTTTCAGAAGAAGTTTTTTTGGAAGATCTCATAGACTCATAGAAAGCATTTGGCACTCAAGAGTAATGCTAGATTTATCCAAATTTGCAGGCTGAAGGTCAGATGTATTTCAACCTCACTCCATCAGAAATGCTCTCAAGCCTATTTTTGACTGGTGCTTTTGTAGGGATTCATTCCTTGTGGATGCTGATGTTGTCTGAAATTAGAGCAACCGTTGTACTGTTACAGTTTAGAGGGCTTCAAAATGCACCACGCTGGAAAGGAACAAACACCTTTGGTTTGCATTCCCAGCCCCACAGTACAAAGAAAAGAAGATGATTATTCAGCTTTTTGATTTAAGGAGACCAGAATCTGAGCCAAAGGGGGGGGGGGGACCCAACCACAGATAAGAAAAAATAATCAAAGATAAGAATAGATAAATGCAAAAGCTTCTGACTAATTAATTTCTCCATGAATTTTCTTTTTAATAGATTCTTCTCCTACTCCATGTTAAATAAAGCATCTTGTCTCTTTGGAAGGAGAGCTATGTAAAACATGATGTTTACAGTCCACAAATGTTTCTCCAAGCCTTTACCTCCAACTTTATTTCTTGTGGCGGTCACAAATTTAGTTTTCAATTCAATGGAACTCAAAAATCTATGTAAAACTTTACTATAATAATATGTTAGCTAGACCATTGATCTATTCTAATAGGACAATTCTGTGCTCTTTTCACAGTTTCAATAAGTTAGAAAGATACATTTCTACTCCATAAAGCTGGGAAAGTCCTGAAAGAAGAAATTCACTGCATTGCTGTAAAACATTTAATTCTTATCCATTGATATTTTTAGTATTGTCCATGTTTCTGAAATGATGTTGCTTTCCTAGTATTAGTTTTGGACATTGTTAATATTTTATGGGCTTGTTCAGTTTTTAGTTTTCTCTTAGGGTTAGTGTTATCTGTATTCATCTTTAGTCCTCACACTCCATAGAAAAACTTTTCTTCTTTGTTTAAATACAAGCTATTGACTTTCTGGTATACTTGTTTGCTTTACTGTAGCATCTGAAGAAATTGCTGCCAGATATAACAAGTAAAAATCCTTTCCTTTTCCTTCAGAAGGTTAATTGATACAACAAACTCAAAGCAATTGCAAAGCAAGACTTGTGCCAATCAATTTGCACCAAAATAGAGCAATGCAAGCATGTCTCATGGAGGTTATGATGATTTAGAATACACCGCACGTGGTAGCCTCCTCGGAGTTGTTTGATTAAAAATTTAAGTTTTCTAAATATTTCCCCATGCTTTGGCTCTTAAATTATGGGAATATATTAGGAAAACAAAATAAAGAAGATCAAGGAAGGTACTTGTTCCACTTAAATAAAAAAAATCAAGCTAATAATACATTTGGCAGAAGGAATCTATAAAAGGACTCTGAGCACAGATTCAGCAGAGTGCTTAAGAATATATTTAACTTTAAACATGTGAATAATCCTATTGACTTCAGTGGGTTTCAAGCACATGCATAAGTGATGTTTAGGTGATAAGTTTGTCATGATCTTCAGCTACTCATAAATATCTGTGCTTTTTTCGTTTGTCCTTATGCCCCATGTCTTTTTACTAATCGCAACAGCTCAGACTTATGTAGAGTACAGAAGGTCTAGAGCACTTAAAAATATTCTGTGTTTCAAGTGTTCATTTGGCCAAAAGATGTGAATGTGAGTATGCAGGAAGGGTACATAAAGCTTAATGTTGATCTAGAAAGCTTAACTGTGCTTCTGAAGAAATAAAACCAATCATGGAATTATGGCAAGGGAGTAGGAGATGTTATTAAGAGCTACAATAACATGTTTCTGGAATGAGACTACTGAATGCACATAAGAAATTTTTCATGGTTATTTATATCAGCAGATTAAAGTGCAATATAACAAATGCAATATGGGTTTCTGAATATGCCAAATAAAGCCCTGTTTGAACCATTGACATGTGCCAAATGTACTCTGTGGCCTTGTCTACACTAGTACACAAAATCGGTGCTGAGGCATTTGATGCACTGACCTCAGTGTAGTGGGTCTGGTTAAGATGCGTTAAGTTGATTGCAGAGCTCTCTCCCATCAAAATCAGTCTCCAAGGCTATGTCTACACTGGCATGATTTTCCAGAAATGCTTAAAACAGAACAGTTTTCCATTATAAGTATTTCCGGAAAAAGAGCGTCTACATTGGCAGGATGCTTTTCTGGAAAAGCCCTTTTTCCGGAAAAGCGTCCATGCCAATGTAGACGCGCTTTTCCGGAAAAAAGCCCCGATCGTCATTTTCGCAATAGGGGCTTTTTTGCGGAAAACACTACTGGGCTGTCTACACTGGCCCTTTTCCAGAACAGTTTTCCGGGAAAAAGGACTTTTGCCTGAGCAGGAGCAGCATAGTTTTTCCAGAAAAGCAGCTGATTTCTTACAATAGATCGTCAGTGCTTTTCTGGAAATTCAAGGGGCCAGTGTAGATAGCTGGCAACTTATTCTGGAAAAGCAGCTGCTTTTCCAGAATAAGTGGCCCAGTGTAGATACAGCCCCCCGTGTCTCCCATCAACGCAGCATTGTATAGACACTGCATTAGGTTGATATCAGCTGTGTTGCTCAGAAGGATTTTTTTTTCACATTCTTGAGCTAGATGTAACTTAGGCCTGATCTACACTGCCACTTAAGTTGGTCTCAGGCCACAATCTTGAGCCATCCTCTGGGTACTTTCCATTTCTCCAATCCTAGGCCAGCTTCTTGGGTGTTCTTTGAGTGGTATAGAGCTACTGCAATGGCTCCTATATCACTGCCTCCTGACTGCCACTCTGGGGTATGTGGCTAGGAAAAAGAGGCATGATCATGGTTCACAGTTCCCTCCCCCCAGCAATTCAGACTGCTAGTATGGCTCCTTGGAACCTCTAGCAGCTAGCAAAATTAAGATCTGTTGTTAGACTGCTCTAACCTACACTAAGATACGGGCTCAGTGCAGAACAGCCCCCATGTTGGAGAAATGAAAAGAACATATTTGCACCCCTCTTCCTCTGTTGTTGCTATATGAAGATCAAGTAATCTTATATGCAAAGTCTTCTCTATTATTTAACAAGGCAGATTTAAATGTGGTGGTAATCCCATTTGCTGTGGCACTTTGGTATTGATTTCTGCAGCAGCTTTAAGTTTACTATATATTTGAGAGAGTTTCTGTCCATTTGTCTGTTTAAGAACTCTTCCTAAACAGACCACCACATTTAGTATGCAGCTTCCTCTTATCATAGCTGAAAGCCTGGTAAGGATTCAGTTGTGCCAGGATAATGGGGTGTTCCTGGAATTGGATCAAATGAAAAGTAAGGCTGTGCTATATAATGACCACATAAGGACAACAGGGAATATGGGATGGAAAGCAGGGGCAGTTATATTGTATAATGACCACAGAGGGCAGTTAGGGTCAAGAGATAGGTCTTGGGACAGCTATAATCCCATTGGATAGCATGGGGCAGGAGTGGAGAAAGGGACATTTATCTACAATATATAGGAGAGAGAGAGAGAGTCTATTTGTCTGTGCCTGTATGTCCCCCAGCCAGGGGACATGTTGCCAGCAAGAGTGAGTCTCAGGTCCGACAATGGGTTCTCAAAGTACAAAAAAACGCTACACAGTATCTGTCAAACACAAGCAGTTTATTTCCTGACAGCTATCAGCAGTGCCCCTTAATTAAAAGAACAACATGATAGGAAAAGCGGCATTTCTTACATCCCTTCGGCTAGCTGGAAACCCCATTTCAGCTGCGGATGAAGTGGGAGGTTGTCTCAGCTCCAAGGCACCGGTACCCAAAGCCCATCGGTGAGGTCCAAATTGCTGTGCTCTGGTGCAGCTTTAAATCCAATGTCTCTGCCTTGTTCTGCAGCTTGGAAATTTCTGGGGGTTACTCACTACTTGTCACAGTATGGCTCAGCTGTACTGCTTGTCCTTTGACTTTGTTTACATGATCAGCACATTTAGGTAAACAAGATTGTTATGTTCCCGCCCTTATCTACAATTTGTTGTTGCTACAATGGCTCATCAGTAGTAATGAGGGGAGGGGGAGAGGAATACAGGCCTCACCACCCCTATACTTCACACATACAGAGTTCTTCCGAAATTGACCCCTACACATGCCCCCCATCCCCAGCTGTACCCACTGTGCAGCAGCCATGAAGGGGTGCTTCTTACCTGGCCCCAACCTGCTACTGTGGCAGAGGGCTCGGGTAGTCTTTTCTTCCCAGAGCAACCTCCATATTGAACCCCTAATTTTGTGCCCAATTCCAGAGCACTGATTTAAATGAAGAAAAACACAAATTAATTCAGTTACGATCTGAGCAATGCTGGGTACATCTTCTAGTAATTTCATAATTTGCTAGATTTGAAATTGGATTAGCACAAACAAAACCTATCCTCAGTCATGGGAAGAGTTTCAAGAATTTCTTGACATTTTCATATTTCCTACTGTATTGTCAATTACATACTCCATTCACTTTCAAAAGATGCCAACTTCCCCCCCCCCCCCCAAACAAAACCCCACAATGAAAGTTACTAAAACTTACACTATACTACAAAACCTTAATGGTGATTCTACACATTTTTTTAATCAATAGGTTTGCTATTGATTTCAGTGGGAACAGGAGCAAACATTTGATAGTAGATAACTGCTCTTCTACTTGCTCATTAATTTATATTGCATAAAAATTGAGAAAGTTATGTATTTTCTATTATAAGAGCTAAGAACATTTTTCACTGAAAGCTGCAGCAGGTGTTTTCATCACAAGATAGGTAGATGTACTTATAGACTGTCCTTAGAATCAGAGCTTTTTGTCTGACCAGGATATCAGCAAATAACAATTACTAGTGTTTTCACATCTTCCAAGCTTTTAAAAAATATATGTATACTGATGCCACACAGTGGCTCTTGATACAGAGTGAAATCTGATATATTTAAAGATAGAGTAAAAATGCCATTCATATTTGAGGATAAACAAGGTGTTTTCCCACAAAAATCATTGTTCAAAGTTTGGATCCTATAACTGCAACATTTTTACTAATAGCCTTCCCTACTGCTGAAAAGAACCAGAGGAAAACTTGGCTACATTTTCTTTTCTTAGAATCTGTATTCTTTCTGCATGGTTGATTAAAAAGGTATGTGTGGGTGGGTGAGAGATACAAACACAAAGACAGTTGCCTTATTGTGCTTCAGTTATGCATGTTTTTTCAGTTACATATTAAAAAAGTCTTTAAAACTTATCTATCCTTTTGAGATGAAAGGGCACATAAGTGAATGCATCTAAACACTACCAAAATAAAAACAAAACCAATCAAATACCAATTCAGTTGGCAAACTTTTGGCCATTCTGGTTTCTGGCCCCATCTTTATTAAGACAGAACATTTGAGATGATACACATATGTTCTTCTTGTGATGAGAGAGGATTCCTTTTACCTTCACATAGTTCAGCTGATTTGCAGAAGGCAAGTGTAAATATGGAGAAGGACTCATCTCATATAAGAAAATTAAATAATTAATTGAAAATTCTAGGGCCATCCACTAGCTCCATAAACCCAATAGAGTGATTATCAGGTTATTCAGAGATCATGAAATGTTACTTATTGTGCAAAAGTACTCTGGCAATAGTGGTCTACTGGCTTCATTCAGTGGCACATGTTGCATAAGTTCAATGGTGACTATGGTAAACTGACAACAGTTACTACATTTGCTTTCTATTCAATGGCTTGTAAAAGAAGGTTTTACCTGAGATACCTCTGCTTGGTAATTGGTGGCAAATTCTCACATTTTAATAGTGAATATTGTACTATTACTGTAAGGACTTGTCAAGAGGTTAACACCATATGGTCAGTGTACCATGATCACTGGTTTTATTGGGCTATAATGAAGATACGAGGAAGTTAATGCCGCAATGCCACTATTTTGTAGGGAACTCTTGGAATAATTTGAATGACTGGAATAATTTCTGGTGAAGGCCAAAAGCTCTGAAGACCAAACGCTTCGGTAAATATCCCCCAAGGATGGGTGTATATAAAATTTCAAGATTCCAGAAACGAGTGGAAGATTTTGCGAAAACAAGTTCTTTTATGACGACATGTCCATTTCTGACTGAAACCTACAACTGTTTTAGGAAACAAGGCAAAACAATAAAACTTTATCCAGTTTGAAAATAATTAATTTCAAGTTCAGTTTGAATGACTGGAATTGAAACGAGGGCCCTAAGTTTTCCAAATGGTTCACTGATTCTCTATTTCATGGGCTCCAGTCAAATAGCTTTCTATGTAAATGTTTTGAATGTGACCTAAACCACAAGGGTAGTGGTAGTCAGCAGCTCTAGGAAACAGAGAAAGGCTCACAATGCTTTACAGAGAAATGAAATGTAATTTGTCACCATGCTATCACCCTGCTAACACAGAAGCATAAAAAGCTGACTCGTAAACAGACAAGCTGATACATAAAGGAAGTCAAAGCTACTGAAGCATTCTAGGCAAACCAGTACAAAAGCATTTAATTACTTATGTGGCTTGTCAAGAAAATAATACATTTTGTGTTTTTCAACCAGTTTCCAACAAGAAATGCAGCCAAAGCATGACAGCCTGCCCATGTTTGATGGGGATGACTCAGTTTCTTTTATTAGTATTGTCACATTTTATTTTGCCACCCTTTACCAGAACAAATGTATATAAAATTGCTTTTGACATTTCCTAGATATCACACAGTAGATAGTGTATGATACATATCTCCGTAGCTTTTCATATGCAAAATGCTCAGTGTGGCTCTTCGCAGCATGACAATTCTTTGTACAGGAGAATGTCGGATTTCATTGAACAAAAATCAGCACAATGGGTAATATTCATGTCTAAAGAGATTAATACATTTACAGTAAAAATGTTTTATTGCTGCGATGGGATCTCTAAGATGGACTGTAGGGAAAACAGTGCTATTTTGAATGTCTTCTTGCATTACTGATAAACCCCCCTGAATTCCCTGATGCTAAAAAAGATAATTTCCCTGTGTGGACTACATTCTCGATAATAGCCCTTTTGGAGATCTGAGGTGCCATCATTAATCTTTAGTCCATTAATGGTCTTAGGAAAGAGAATCCTATGCTCTCTGCTTCCTAATCTTTACTCTCTTCTTAGTGGCAAAAACTTCCTATGAAAAGAGTTGGGTAAACAGTTTGAAAAAGTATCTCAATTTGAAAGCAGGCTTTGATTTGATTATATGGCTAACACTTTCCCATTTGCTTTCTACAGGCCATTAAGTACTTGGATTTACTAGCATGAAATCTTTTGAAAAGCTAATTTTAAGCTCAAACATTTGCAGAAAGCGAATTTCAAATGGTATGCTCAGCTATCAACTTCACAGTTTGCACTCTGGTGATTAGTTACTAAAACCATTCAATTGGGGAACAGAAACACCACCTGCCCATGCAATTAATGTGAACCAAGGAGCAACAATAAGAATATTTGGTCCTATCTTCCTACTCAGTGATAACAACATGCTCTTAAAAGAACAAAAACATATATAATATTCATTCACTATCAAGTCAGGTGGCTTCCACATCAAAATACGCTACTTATTTTGTTCTCTGGGGTTTACCTCATCCAGCTTCATATGTCTCTTGCCTCAGTTTGCTCTCCTCATGGATAATGTACGTCTGACATGTGGATGGGTTAGTTTAGCTCACTGACTGAATTAATTACAAAAAACAACAACGGAGAGGGGGTGCATGTCGCACAGCTAGGGGACATACAGACAGACTCACAAACAGACAAACTTTCTGAACTATACAGTTGATAGCTGTTCCTTTCTCCACCCCTGCCTCCTGCTGTCCTGGTCCCCATCCCTGGCCCCTTGCTGATTGAAGTTTTAAGATGCACACTGAAGGTAGACAGACACAAGCTTATTGCACTCAGAGACATAGAACTAGGCACTCTCTCTCTCTCTCTCTCTCTCTCTCTCTCTCTCACACACACACACACACACACACACACACACACACACACACACAGAGTTGCATTTTCATGTTAATCCCCTTATACATCAAATGGAAATACTGTACTTTGTACTTGTTATATACCATACCTGTAATCCCAGGACATTAAGGGTGCGTCTACACAGCACCCTTACCTTGAACTAAACTATACAATTTGCGCTATGTAAATTGTGTAGGTTATTTAGAGGTAATTTTGAAATAGAGTGCTGTTCTAAGAAATCCCTTAAACCTCGTGGAACAAGGGTTACAGGGATGCTGGAATAGCGCACCTGTTATTTCAAAATATATTGCAAAATAGCGGGCACATTTAAAGATGCAGAATTGCTATTTCAGGATAATTCTGGTATCCCAAAATAGCTTCGCTGTCTAGATGTAGCCTAACATGTACAAACAACTAACCTTCACAATACTTTGCAATTAGTAAATATCATTACATGTATGGGAGGGTAAACTGGGGCACAGGAAATTCAAGAGACATCAAGTTCTTTTAGATTTGTTTTTAAAAGCTCTGATGGCTTTGATGTTACCACACTGCTGAATCTTTCAAAGATGCATCCTGCCTATGGTCTTTGGGTAAAGGTAAGTATTTCCTGGTGCATGCATAGCTTAACTTTTGTTGACATTGTGTATTATCTCAAAAAGAGAGTTGCTTCTAATGCAGAGGGACAGATTTTGTTCTTTAGAGATCTTCCCTATTCTCATACATTTTCTTGTTGTTCTGTCACAATAATTTGCATCTCATTTTTTATTTATTTATTTTGGTTTCTAAAATTAACCCAGTCCATACTCCAGAGTCATCTCATAGCACAGTAACATTTAGTTTTATAGGCAACTATCTGAACTAACAGATTGTTTTTCCAGATGTTTCCATTTATTTCTAGTTCTATAGCTCAAAATATACCTGAAGACCAAAGCTTCGATCTAGAATGAGGTGCATTCCCAAATCACCTATTAAAGGTACTGAGTGTTTTGGCCTGGGTAGAACTGGGTTACAGATTTGATTTAATCTGAGTTGTTCTGTTATCTTCAAAGTGAGTTCTGGTGTTCTTAAAGTTTTTCACAGACTTAAGTTCTTTACTGGATTGGGCTGATGTGAATGCCAATAAAATGCCCAGTCATTCAGCCTGGATGCAGGCAAAGCTGCCTGTGCACTCAAGAGAAGTTCTGTCTGAGTCTGGTTTGGCCATCTTATTTCAGTCTTTGCTTCTTTTCAGATGCAATTATTTGTTTGTCTGTTATCAAGTTTTTTATGCCATCCAAATACTAGATTCCCTCACCCTCATATAGGACATTCTCAGCCTCAGAGGCACAACAGAGGTAACTATTAAGTTTTCAGCATCCAGTTTTGAGCTGTTAACTTTTGTCACGCAAAATGTAACCTAGTGAGCCTAGGTCACCAGTGCATCAGGCTACTGATTGCTGCAATGCTCAAAAGCTGCAAAACAGTAGGTTTATAACACGTTTTCAATTCCAATATTCTTGGGTCATTCGGTGGGTGAGTCAACCCAAGCATGAGTTTTAGAGTTGCCTAGGGATGTCCTAACACAGTGTTTCTCAAACTTCTTGATGTCAGAGACCAGCTTGCTGCCTTCCTACACCTGTCAGGGACACCTCAGGGACTGGCGTCAGGCCACAGATTGGCCAGTGAGAAATATTTTACATTCAGCTGCCCATACCTCTGAGGGCCCATTTTGGCAATCAACCGGGTATACCATCCTTCCTTCCCCCCCCCCCCCCCAGCTACATCAGAAAACTGGGGAAAATATTTATCATAGTTTGTTTGTATGGAAGTTGCTTATATTTCACTCTCTGAAACATTCAAGGAACTGGAGAAATTTTACTACATTTATTGAAAAAAATTCTTGCAAAATATTTTTCTTGTAAGATCTTTCTGTGAAACCCTGAAATGCCATGCTGCTTGAAAATTCTCCCTTGTGAATTTTGGAAAAAGACATTTTGGGGATTCTGATTTATAAAATCAGATACTCAAGAGGATTAAGATCATGGCTGGGAGCCAAATTCTGTTCTGCTTTTACTACTGACTGACTTTAAATAATACACTGCATTTCCATAACATCTTGCAAATGATAATTATAAAATAGCATCATGATCCCCATTCTGCAGATGAAAAACGTCCAAGGTAGAACTGTTTGCCTAGATGACCATCTAATCTAGTGAGTTAAGCATTGCTTTATTCATTGGGCAATTTCATTTCTAATCCTGGTTATGATAAATTTGCTGTGTGCAAGACAGCCCACTAATATTAAACCTGTAAGCCTAAAATTAATCACTTAAATATATAACAAAATCCATAAATAAATATGGTCTGTTTATATAGCACAAGTTGAAGGCCAAACAAAATAGTAAATGTAGCAAGGTTTTTCACTTTTTTAACAGTTTTGCCTGACTCTGCTTATTATTACAGTTTGTGCATTGTCAAGCACCTTTCATTCAAATAGTATGTGATCATGTAACTGGAGAGCATATCGTAATGCATATACAAGGAAAAGGAGCCAAATTAAGGCTGCATAGGCAACTTTCATTCTGGCACTTACTGTCTTTGGAGTTTTTTGACTTTCTAATCCTTAATAATGATCTTTTCATTTAGTTTTTGTGTATATTATATATGTATATATATATATTAGGCATAAACTGTAGCAGAATATGAACACTATATATAATCCTTCAGATGACAGGGTCATAAGAGACACATTTACAACATAATCAAACAAAACAGGAGCCTTGTCATTTTAAATGACCTCCATGCTAAGCAGGTAACTGCAAATCCAACTAATTGTCAGATAAATATTTAAGCACATACTTACAGGTAAGCATGTAAGCAGTCTCTTTTAACTACAGTGGGACTATCGCCAGAAATAAAATTAAGCACATGCATGAGTGGTTGTAGAACTGTGGTCTAGATTGTGTTAAAACTATTTGGAATTATTATTTTTCATGTATACCAAACAAGTATTGTCATATGGAAATATTTATACAAATAATCTGTTTCTAAGTCTCTTTTTTCACACTGGCAGTAATAAATAGTTTAATTAAAATTCCATCTATTTCCATAAATGAGATCCTACAGTGTGGTGACATTGAAAAACTCAGTACAATGAACTGACCAGATGAATAATCAATGTACTTTGATAGCACTCAAGAGATACATGATATCATAAATCAAGCTTATGTTGTGCCACTGGCCGTGACAAACAAGAGAGAGGATTAAAAACAAGTTAAATAAATAGTGTATGTAAATGTTGTGAAAAAGTTAGTGGCTCATTGAAATGCACTGTATATAGCTTGAATATTTGATCTAGTTTTGTGCCCTCTGGCTTCTGACATTTAAAAATGCAGCTAAGATTTCATACCAGTTGACAGATTACTAGTTTGAGGTGACCCTAATGTACTATTATGTTACCCAAGATCTTTTTCCTGATAGTGGATTGGACAATGATACAGCCCTACAACAACCAATAGACTTTCACACAAAAGTTATAGGACCTTTACTTTACAGATGGCATCAACTATTCCATAACTATAGTGCCATGCAACACAAAACAGCTTATCTCCAGGCCTATGTGCAATTATTAGAGTTGAAAATCAACACAAAAAACCCCTAACACCTTGAGAATCATCACACAAAAAGAAACACAAATTACATTTTCTGGGACTCTCATGAAAGAGGACCTATATCTCATGTTTCTTGGCAATATTGTAAGTACAGCAGATGGAGCAGATGAAGACATTGAAACCTGATTAGCAAAAGCCAGACATGTTTTTGTAACTCTAAAGCCCATCTGGAGATACAGAAATATTGCCTTCCGAACTAACCTTTGAATATTTAACATTGTTGTAAAGTTAGTGTTAACTATATGGTACTGAAACTTAGAGTCTCATTAAGAACTTCCCACACTTGCATAAACAGCTGCCTATGACAAATCATTAATATCAGATGTCCAGAAAAAAATCACAGATGAAAACTTATTGATGAGAAACTGATACAGGAGGACATTACAGAACACAAATGGAGATATCAAGGACATACATAGAGAAAACATTTAAATAACATAGTAAGATGAGCATAAGTCTGGTGACCTAGTAGACCAAGGATAACATGGAAGTGCACAATGGAAACAGGACTCTCACCATGCCTTTCATCTTTGCTTATTCCCTACTGCAGTCCTAGTTTCTTCCAAAGTCATTTTGATAGATTTCAGTTCTATGTTCACCATAGACTAGCAAGGCATAAGAAAGAGGAGCATATACTCCAAAGAGATAAGCTAGGTGCATTACAGCTATTATTATAGAGGCTAACCGAATATGCAAAGAATTTGGAATTGTGCACAGAAGCTCTCAGAATCTACAGAACCAGAATCTTTAGAATGATTAAAGAGAATCATAAATAACATAGCTCCTAGGGTTGGAAGAGACCTCAGAAGGTCATTGAGTCCAGCCCCCTGCTAAAAGCAGAGACATTCCCAAGTAAATCATCCCAGCCAGGACTTTGTCAAGCCAGAACTTAAAAAACTCTGGGGACGGAGATTCTACCACCTCCCTAAGTAACCCATTCCAGTGCTTCACCGCCCTGATAGTGAAACAGTATTTTCTAACATCCAATCTAGACCTCCCCCACTGCAACTTGAGACCATTGCTCCTTGTTCTGCCATCCGTCACTACTGAGAATAATCTCACTCCTTCTTTTTTGGAACCCCCCTTCAGGTAATTAAAGGCTGCTATCAAATCCCTCCTCACTCTTCTGTAGACTAAATAAGCCCAAATCCCTCAGCTTCTTCTCATAAGTCAACTTGCTTATAGCAAGTTGAGGAAAAATCCTGTGACTAATGCAACAATCAAGAACATGTTCAGTTAGTTTCACAAAACTATCGCTATCACTTGGAGTCAGACAATCACCATATGCTGCTTCCTTTCATAAGGATGCACAGATGATAACTAATCATCTTTAGCAGCAGTACATTATATAAAAGTGTAACCACTTCAGAATGTTTTCCTTTGTACTTTGGATTTTAAGCAGAATAGTGATTTAACAAAAATGTTCATTCCCTTGTATTAGTTGAATACAAGGAGTCATGTTCTTGATGTTCTTACTCCAGATTAATACCAATGTGACTCCCATGACCTCAGCTGAGTTACAGTTTCACATTGGTGGGATCAGAATGAGTCCCAAGGTCAGTAATCAAAACAATCCAATAGCAAAACAAGATTCCAATGCTAGTAGGGAACAATTGCTCTTAATATGAAGACTTTAAATCCAATTGAGGGACATTTAGAAATCATCTTGACTACTCTTCTGTGCAGGAGAGTCCTGAGAACCAGTGTTTTCCCCTCATACACCAGCCCCACACCAGCACACCTCTGCTATGCACAGTGGAGCAACTCCCAATTTACACCAGCAAAAACAATCACATCCCTTCAGTCATATGCTTTTGGAAGGTAAAGTGAATTTTTTTTTCAATTCTTGGGACTTCCTGGGTGTCAATTGAAGTGGAACATGAGTAGAAAGGTAAACATCTTCAAATTATTGTAACCGATTATTTTTATGCTTTCATTGGTTTAGGGCCTGATCCTGCAACCCTTATTCACATTAATAAGAATTCATGTGATTGGGCCCTTACAACATACTAGTGCTGGGACAACTTCAAATGGTGTCCAGATAAATGCATCATAATTCAGCTGCATAAAGTTGTTTGATCTCAATTATTCTGAGTGCTCTGGCCTGCAAAAATGGGCTGAGATATGCCTACAAGTAGATGTTCCTGCATGATTTCTGGTACTTGTGCTTGAGGACAGAAATACTCTGTTCTAAGAGCAGCCTGTCATGTGTTATTTCGGCATTGCTATATCTGGTCCCAAGGCTGTGCATAGGGATATAGAAATGGAGGTAGGAGTGAGGAGGGAGGAAGTTCTTTCTGTAGTCTATGTATTTTTAGGCTAACTCAAATTAAAAACTACCATATTTCAATTCTGATGTAACTGATACCTTACCTAGATATAGTAATATGTAGTTATATTGTAACTTGTATCTTGATAACATATGCTGTATTAGTGACAAACTACTGAAGAATTCTTCTAAAGAACAATTGCATTGAAAGGTGAAGCTTAAATGGAATGCACATAATGCTTGCTGTACCTTGGATCCTGTCAACTTGATTTTTATAACAAGAGGGAACACAACTACTTGCATATCCAATTTGGGTGTTGATTTTTGGAAAGGTGAACCCTAACATTTAGGCTGTGTCTACACTGGGCCACTTATTCTGGAAAAGCAGCCGCTTTTCCGGAATAACTTGCCAGCTGTCTACACTGGCCGCTTGCTTTTCCGGAAAAGCATTGATGATCTACTGTAAAATTGTCAGTGTTTTTCCAGAAAAACTATGCTGCTCCAGTTCGGGCAAAAGTCCTTTTCCGGAAAAACTATTCCAGAAAAGGGCCAGTGTAGACAGCACAGTAGTCTTTTCCGCAAAAAAGTCCCGATCGTGAAAATGACGATCAGGGCTTTTTTCCGGAAAAGCGCGTTTACATTGGACACGGACGCTTTTCCGGAAAAAGTGATTTTCCGGAAAAGCATCCTGCCAATGTAGACGCGCTTTTTCTGGAAATACTTATAACGGAAAACTGTTCCGTTTTAAGCATTTCCGGAAAAGGGTGCCAGTGTAGACGTAGCCTTACAGTTCCTTAAATTGTTCTCCTAGTACACGGATGTGCTTGGTGGGTAAAATGTCTTTGATTTCTCTTCTCCATTTCTTTAGATAGATTAACTACAAATAATAACATGGAAAATATTCTCAGTATATTGAAATAGCAAACAAAAGGGTTTTGTTGTTGTTCCTTTTTATTGAAGAGTGATTTGAAGCAGATACAGCCCACCACCATCCTGATTAATGCTGAAATACAAAACCTATTTATCTTTACATAACAAAAGGTAGTGGTTTATAGATTAGATATTGTAACCATTTGTCTAGGTATGAATCATCTTTACTTTCATTTATTAAAAATCTCTCAGGGAGCACATCCGATGAAGTGGGATTTGGCAAAAAAAAGCTCATGATACTATATACGTGTGTGTGTGTTAGTCTTTAAGGGCATATCTACACTAGTGTAGACCCCCAAATTGAACACTGTGGGCATCCCCCACTGGTGTCATGTACTTTTCATTCTGTGAAGAGTAAGGAAATCCAACTGCGGTAGCTCTGCTTAAGGTAAGCTGAACCCAGCTATGCTTTTTGCTAGCTGGTTGGTGTACCTTAAGCCAACCTGCCTGGTCTATTGTAAACCAGGCCTCTGGTGCCACAGGACGACTTGTTTCATCTATTAAGTTTGGCTAGATTCAAGGTTGCACAAGGCATCATGATTCATAAGCTCAGTTTTCCAGAATATACAGTACTGGAAACTACTGTCTGAATAGGATATATTAGCCCAAGGTGTGGCACTTCCCTTCAAAAGTATTCTACAACATCTCCCTTTGTTGAATTCTACCTTTGTTGAAGTCCCTAATCTTCTACAAGACATATTTTCAGGGACACAATTTCCCCTTATCTCTCTGGGGCATTTTCTTCCCATTCTGTCCCCGTGAGCTGAGGGATGTCTTCTCTGCTTCAGCAAAATGCAGGACAATGTAGCACTTTAAAGACTAACAAGATGGTTTATTAGATGATGAGCTTTCGTGGGCCAGACCCACTTCCTCAGATCAAATAGTGGAAGAAAATAGTCACAACCATATATACCAAAGGATACAATTAAAAAAAATGAACACATATGAAAAGGACAAATCACATTTCAGAACAGGAGGGGGATGCGGGGGGGGGGGGGGAGGAAGGAAGGTAAGTGTCTGTGAATTCAAAGGGGTGTGTAGCACCGTGAGCACTCCCCACCACAGACACCTCCTGCTGAACACTCTGGGTTCATCTACACAGTACCTTTACCTCGAACTAAGCTTATTTTGATGCTGTTTTAAAATAAGGTGCTATTCCAAAACATCCCTTATCCCTTGTGCAATTAGGTTTACAGGGATGTCCAAATACTGTAGCAAGCTCGTTATATTTCAATAAAATGAGTCTTTTCTTAAGACAGGGAATAGCTATTTGGGGATACCTATGGTATCCTCAAATAGCTCTGCTGTGTAGACGTAGCCTCTGGGAATTCTCAGCTCTGGAGCACCCCCTTTCACATCTCTTCCAGACCGTGGCATCCTCCCTTCTGTGTACTGCCTTACTACAATGCTTCCGCACTCTGGGAATCCCTAACCCCTAATGCCCACCTTGCCTCAGTGACCCCTGGCCAGGGGGGCAAACTGCGGTCTGAAATGGCCACTCATCACTGGCAAGGGGTATGGACTTGCTGCCTTTACCTACCCCTCTGCAGCCCTAGTAGCCTCAGGCCTTGCTTTAGGTCCTGAGCCTGGGAGCTTTCCTGGCCAGAGCTTCCCCAGCTCTGCCTTCCTTTCCCCAGCCCTGCTCTGTGTCAGGAAGCCTCTGGCTTCCCTGGCAGCTTGGTCCTTCCTACTCCACAGCTGGAGTAAGAGTGAGTCTGTCTCTTTCCTCCCCCTCCAGAAGCCTGTATTTGTACTTCCCTCGGCTGGGCCCTAATTGGCTAAAACCTGCTACAGCTGCTGGCTCCATAGCTCCACCCCTCTCCCAGGCACGATTTTGACCCTTACAGGGCCAGTGTGGGGGCCCCATCACAGGGTGCAATAGAGAAATCTTCTGCCAGGTGAGAATTATGTGTGGTGACAAGACCCTTCCTTTTTTCACAACTGGAAGTGAAAAAGCCTGTGTAGTGGAAAGGAGGGAAGGGAGAGGGCTATCAAGCAGTATTTGCAGCCTTCACAGCCTCCTCAAGTAATAGGAAGTTGGAACGTCTTATTCTCAGGGGCATGGTTCAGGCACCAGTGACTCCCCGCTATTAGGGAGCTTCTGTCACCCCTGCACAGTACCCTTTAAACTGACATGAGTGGCCTTTCCTTTATTTAAGCAGCTGAAATATACCCCCTAATAAAATTGTCATCGCTAATAGCAAAAGTGCCCTGAACAAAGATCTTTCATCTGTATTAGTTAATAGTAATGCAACCAACTTTCTGTTTGCCTTTCTAAAGTGAGTGTTCCTTCTCCGTCTTCCTGTTATTGGGGTGGGATGCTAAGTTTAAACTGGAGCAAATTTATCACTGAATTAACAACCACTGAGCACAGATATATTAATTCAGCCTGTGTGACTCATGCAAGTTTTTGTCTGCAAATTGAACCCTGTATATTCATGCCCAGAGGGAATCGTGGAATGAGGTGTACCGGTAGTTCGAATTAGAGATCCTAATTCGAACTACCTTCTCCGTGCCGCGTGTAGCCGCAGGCACGGAGTTCGGACTAAGGGGGATTTAAAAGTGGCGGCGCCTGGGAAGATGCAGATGAAGCCCGGGATATTTAAATCCCGGGCTTCATCTGCAACTCCGGTTGCCCTCATTTGCCTACCTAGCTCGAACTACCGAGCTAGTGTAGACATACCCTAAGGTGCTACAGGACTCCTTGTTGCTTTTGCAGATCCAGATCAACACGGCTACCCCTCTGATAATTGATGGGTTTGTGATTCCATTTGGTTCTTCACCCTAAATTTAAAATATTTTGGAAAATAAAGGCCTGGTCCAAATCCTATTGAAGTCAATAGAAGAGCTCTCAATTACTTCAATGGGCATTGGATCATGTGCTAAACATAATGGCTGTGTCTACATTGGCAAGATTTTGTGCAAAAGCATGTGCTTTTGTGCAAAATCTTGCCACCTGTCTACAGTGGCTGCGAGTATTTGCACAAGAACACTGACATTGTACTGTACAAAATCAATGCTTCTTGTGCAAATACTCTGATGCTCCCGCTCAGGGATAAGCCCTCTTGCGCAAGTGTTCTTGCGCAAGAGGCCAATGTAGACAGTAACGTTAATTTCTTGCGCAAGAAAGCCCGATGGCTAAAATGGCAGTCAGAGCTTTCTTGTGCAAGAGAGCGTCTACACTGGCATGGATACTTTTGCATAAAAGCACATCTTTTGCGCAAAAGCACATGCTAGTGTAGACGCTCTCTTGCACAAATACTTTTAATGGAAAAACTTTTCCATTAAAAGTATTTGCGCAAAATCATGCCAGTCTAGATGCAGCCAATGATACTGAACTCCACAAAAAATGCAGTGGAGACCATGGAAAATCATGTAACTAAGTATGTCCAAAAATCCTCAAGAAGCAATGACATCTCTGCCTTCAAATGGTAAATGATAAATGTTTCTTGGAATTTGTATTGCCACTCAATATTTATTAAACTATTGAAAAGTTACTCTAAATTATGTCAGTACTAATTACCATAAAGCATTTAAATTACCATTTAAAAATAGGCTAGAGAACAGTTTGAAGTTACATGGAAGAAAACTACAGAGAGTGAGTCTTGGCGTATGAGATAGTTGCTGGGAAGCTGCCAGGATGAACATACTTTGCTTTGTTTGTATTTGTTTGCTTTTTATTCTGACATTAAAAAAACCCCTAAAGTATTATCATTATAAACAAAATGGTTATTGAGGTTGTTATTGTGGCAAGAAAATACAAAAACCCTTATTTGTTTTTAAAGCTGTTTCATTTCATTCATTTTCCCCACATTTCATACGCTATTGAAAGAGCAAACAGAAAAAGATACGCGTTACAGGTTATATTTCACACTACATCTTGGATCAGGACTTGGGAATATTCTGAGTAACCTGCCAAGTCTTGAATGGTCCTTCTTCTGCTCGATGAGTTTTGGGAAAGGTATGATGATTTTTTTTGAAACAGTACAAAAATAAGTTTTATTTGGAGTCATTTTACTTGGAGATCCAACTTGGATAAAAATGTATGTGACATATTCAGGCGACTCAAAAGAAATACTCTTCTGCAGAGATTTACACAGTGTAGGCACTTAGGTCGACACAAAGTTTTAAAACACACACAGCCTTAAGTATACTTGTTGCAGCTCTACTATAGGTAAAACATTCTGAAGCGCAGTCTACCCAAAGGAGGGGCTATGTCACAATCAACTTGCAAGTATGTTGGTCACTCACGTAGTATCTGTACCAAGCCACAGCCCTAGTCCTGTTGTTCTGAACCCAGTTGCCTGTCAGCAAACACCGGTCACCCTTGAACTTCCAGCAGCCTTGATTACTTCATGCAAAGTGACCCCACGGCAATCCCAGCTCCTGATTTCCCCCCTAAAAATGTGTCCTGAACTCTCGAGCCTTCTCCTGGATAATCCAAATATATTAGTTTCATTGCTCCTCTGAAGGGATCAAGATACAGCAGCTAACCACTTCAAATGACATTACCCACACAATTCACATAACTGGATCAGTTTTGATTAAAGAATGACTGTAACTACAAATAGATATGTTTTTCATGAGGGCAAGTATTCAGACATTAAAGTTAGAAACAAGAAAAAAATAGGTAAAACACTTCCTGGTACTGAATTTAACAAATTAGACTCATAGACTCCAAGGTCAGAAGGGACCATTATGATCATCTAGTCTGACCCCCTGCACAGTGCAGGCCACAAAATCTCACCCACCCCTCCTAGAATAATCTTCTCACCTATATCTCAGATATTGAAGCCTTCAAATACTTTGAAGACCCCAAGATGCAGAGATCCTCTAGCTGTGATCTGTACCCCATGCTACAGAGGAAGGCGAAAAACCTCCAGGGCCTCTGCCAATCTACCTGGAGGAAAATTCCTTCCCGACCCCAAATATGGCGATCAGCTAAACCCTGATCATGATTCAAGGTGAAATGCTTACCATAGTTTTTTGGTACCTTTGTTAATCAAGTTTTGGGTCATGATCCTCTCCTAAGGGGCCAATGGCTGTTTCTTTTGTCATCTTAGGTGAAAAGAGAGAGATAGAGTTGTTTCTGCCCCTTCATTTTATTATTCAGTCAGCTATTGAAATGCTTTTTTCTTCAAGTGATCCTTCGATAAAATTCTGTCCTGACGAGAGCAAAGAGAGATGGAGTCCAGTGGCTTTATGCTGTGTTTTTTAAACCTGTAAATGCAGATTTTCTTTGTCTTGTTCTTTACCTTCTCATTGTCTGAGAAGATTATAGCTTATATGCAAATAGAGATAAAAACACACCCATTTGTTGAAGGACAGGCTGGCCTAACCAGCTCTATTTAATCGAGGTGATATGAGTTTCCATATGAGCCTTTAACAGCAAACAGCAATTTCATCACTTTACACAAGTTACTGCTTATATTTCATTGTGATATTATCGACCAGCGAGTTATTAGTTTTCAAAAGATATCTGCAAGTCATATTTTGTAAAAAGGTTATTACAATTGTGTATATGGTGTGAATACATATGTTCATTCCCTCATAAGTACTGAGATAAAGGCTGTACTGACTTCCCTGTGCAATCGTATTAAGTCAACGTAAAAATCAAAATTTGTAGCAATTCTGATTGAGATATTTTCCACACAAAATTTTCATTTTCTATGAAATGTTTTATTTTCAATTAAATTACAAAATTAAAAAAACCCAATAATTTGTTTCAATATATTTTGTTTGTTTCAAAATAGTGGAGAAAATTCTATTTTCTCACATTCTTATTTAATTTTTTCCTTCCTTTTATTTTTTAAGCTATCTCCAAGCAAGAGACAGGAAAATGAACAAATATCATATTTGTTAATGAATTACCTCTCATATATTCATCCACTTTTCTAAAGCATCTTTGTCCCAGGGCAGTAAGTCTACTTCACTCCTGCACACAGCTTTTCCATTCACACATCTCAAAGCCCAGGGTAGTTTCAGAAGGATAGGAGGGTCAGCAGCCAATCGTTCCAGGACACAGCTTGCTTTTCATCCTGTTTCCTGGACATTAAGGCCGTGTCCAGACTCAGGGGTTTTTTCGGGAAAAGTAGCCTTTTTCCGAAAAAACTTCCCCTGCATCCAGACTCAAGCCGCGTTCTTTCGAAATTATTTCGAAAGAACGCGGCTTTTCTTTCGATGGCGGTAAACCTCAATTTACGAGGAAGAACGCCTTCTTTCGAAAGTTCCTCTTTCGAAAGAAGGCGTTCTTCAATGTAAAGAGGCTGTCTTCGAAAGAGAGCATCCAGACTCGCTGGGTGCTCTCTTTCGAAAAAGCGGATTTCTCTTTCAAAAGATCCGCCTGCAGTCTAGACGCGATCTTTTGAAAGAGGCTCTTTCGAAAGATGCTTTCGAAAGAGCCTCTTTCGAAAGAAGCCTGCAGTCTAGACATAGCCTAAGGGAGTGAGGGGAAAGTACTTGCATTCTGTCCATGCCTCTCACACCTGACTGGTGAGCTGCCTTCACCAGCCAGGTGTGAGAGATATGCATGGAATGCAAGGACTTTCCCCTCACTTCCTGACAGTGCGGGAAATGGGATGAAAAGCAAGTCGCGTCCTGGAGCACATGGCTTCTGCCTCCCATACCCACCCAAAACTCTGCCCTTGACTCAAAGCACTTTACAATGGCAGATAAGTATCATACTCCAATTCTACATAGCCTCAGACCCCCAATCCCTGTCAGCATTTGTACTATCTCCTTGGTGTACTATATTCCCACAATGGATATCTGTGTAAGTTGCTGTCCTGGCCATAGTTCCACGATCTTCAGCCCAATTCTGACTCACTGATCAGCTTGTTGTTTTCAGTTCACAGTTAATTCAGCTAGTCTTCTGACTGTCCTCACTAAATGACATATCCTAAATGATGTCTCTTGTGCCTGAGCAGAATGCTTTGCTCCATCGTTTTACTTATGTGCTTTTGCCTCTTCCACCAAATTGTTCCATCCATTGCTGTTTTGTATTACTAGTTCACTCCTGTCAACCACATTGTTTCCCTCACTTAATAATGCTTTACCATTACCAGGCCTGTGCTTCACCTCTCCTCTGCATCACTCTCATTTTTCTTCCCCTTTGCCCCTTCCTAGTTTCTCCAACTCTCCTTACCTGTTCTTCTCCCTCCTCTAACAGTTTCCATTAAGTGTATCAAGACACTGCCATCCTTTCCCACTCCCATTCTCCAGCATAAACTCACATCTTACCATCACTCACTCCACCTTCTCACTGCTGATATTCAATCAGCCATATCTGTGGCACTCCCTTCAGACTCATACTTTCCATCTCATTCATCTGTCCATAACATTGTATACACTTTTCCATCTTTCCCTCCTCCTGCTGTCCTGCTCCTCCAGGAATGCCTATTTCCTCCCAGAAACAATTATTGCAAGCCACAAACTTTTTCTCTCTCACATTCTCATCTCCTGATACTTGCTAAGACTTGGATCCCCTTCTTTGTTACTGCTCCTGTAGTGACAATCTGCAAATATTGCTACCCATTCTTTTGTACCTCTCTGCTGACAATATCTCTAACGGGATGCAGTGGGGGGAATTCAGTTGTTCTTCTGCACTCCCAATCCTTCCTTATCCCATCTTCCCACGCCTTCTATGATCATGCTGACTCATGCTGCTTTCCTGATCATTTCCTCTATGAATTTACTCTGGCCCACTTTCTCTTCCCAGTCCTTCATTCTCATGCTAAGCAATGTCAACTTCCACCTCAGTGTCCTCCCTGACTCATTAGCTATCCATCTCCTTGCCTTCACTTCCTCAGTTGATCTCAGTGTATAGAGGAACTTGGTCACCCATCAAAATGGGCATACATTTGACACTGCGTTCACTAAACCATTATTCCTTCTCTAACTTCTCAGTTTCTACATTCCTTGCCACTGACCAACAGCTCATCTGCTTCATCACCATGGCTCTGATCTATAATCCATCTATATCTTCTCTGCCACTTTCAGGCCCTCCTTCCCCTTTCTCTTCCTGACTCTGGACTTTTTAACAATTTTTTTTTCATGCTGAAAAGTCCACCCTTCTAGTCCCCAAAGCTAGCTCATTCCCAACATTTGCTTTCTCTACCTGCATGCTGCTGAAGCTTTCTGGAGAGCTTCCTGTGATCACATGGATTCCCACCACTTGCATGAGTGTTTTCCTCTCCTTAGGCCAGAGGCCTCCAAATTGTGGAGTGCACTCCAATGGGGAGGCACAGCTAGGCCAGCTCGGTGGGGGTAAGGTGGGAGACCATACAGCTCTGCCCCTGGCCCCAGCTGCAAGCCCCACATCCAGAGCTCCACTCTTGGGCCTGCCCCAGGGTCCTAGCTATCAGCTTCCAGCCTCAGCTCTGCATCTGGACCCATGCTTGCCCCCAGGTATGTCCTCAGCCCCCTAGCCTCTGTCTACACCCACTGTCCCAGAACCTCAGCCCCAATCCTGACTCCAGCTCTGGAGGAGGGAAAGGGAGTAGACAGCATCATGGGGTGGTGCATAAGGTAAAAAGTTTGGGGACCACTGTCTTAGGCTCTGCCATATTCCCTATCTTACAACACTGTTTCTCAGGCCTCATTTACTTCCACGACTACAACTGAAGGTACTGACACATACCTAGTGAGAGGAGAGGGGACAGAACCACTGTGACTCACCCTCTGCACTCACACTGAACATACTTTAATTCCCTCTCAAAAAAATCTCTCTTGCCTAAAGTACTTCTTTCTGTGACTTTTTTTTGGAGAACAGATCAGGAAGATGTATCATGACTGCCCTTCTCTCTTTCATCATCACTTCTTCAATATTTTCTGATTCTCTGACACTGATGCTAGGGTGTCTCAGTGAGTCTTTGCCTCCTGTCTCTCCGCATGCCTCCTTCATTCTCTCCAGTCCTCCCTCCTTTTTCTCACTTCACTGAAACTGCTCTCACCAAGGTTTCTAAAGACCTAAAATCTCAGGAGCTTTACTTCATCCTCATTTTTCTGAATGTCTCTGCCATTTCTGACACTTGCTCACTCCTGCCTTGAAATCTTGTCCTCTCTTGGCTTTTGTACCTCAGTCTTGTACTTGTTCTCCTCCTGCCATTACTTCTGTGATCATTCATTCATTCATTCATTCATTTGTTCAGAGTCTTGTTCAGTGACTACGCCTCTTCCTAAATACTTTAACTATTTGTTTAAATATGCATGAACCAAGAGGTTGTTTTACAATCATAGATAGATATGGTATGTGTATGTAATCCTTATAAGAATAGTATATATTTCCCAACACTTTATGTATGTTACTTGTGTCCTTAGATAAGAAAATGTTTGCACCGAGGACTATATATATCCTGTGGTTTCTCTGTCTGTGTCCAGTGCCTAGCACATAGTGGGTACTACCAGAATACAAATAAAAATAGTTATTTTTAAGATGTTGGGATTTATTTGGCATGTTGCAATCATCTTTAAAAGCCTGGGAATCAAACAAACCTGTAGCAACAAGGTTTAAAAAAGTCACTGAATGCATAAATGCTTTTGTAAATAACTGAAGTTCTTAGAATTTCAGTGCCAAATGGTTTTGAAAATGAGTGTACTGATTAACAATAAACATGTGACAGTTTGTTGACCTTAAGCAAATCAATTATAATTAGAGACCTCTGATTACAACATCATTTTGTATAGAAAGGAACTGATTTCTCTTACATTAGTTATGCAAATATTATGAAAACTGAATCTGGTTTGATTCAAATTATTATAGGGTAGAAGGCTTTGTCACGTCTTTTAGGCATAGTGCCAAAGTGGAGGCAGGGTAGAATTACTGGAAGACGTAATACGAGCTGAATTTCCTGGAAAGAAAGGATGTTCTCATGTGCTGTCAGTACAGTGACCTGTGACCTAGGAGATCTCAGAATGCCACAGATTTCCATAAGGCAAATACATTTTTCTCTTCAATTTATCATCTGTAAAGAGGAAACAATGTTTCCCTGCTTCACACAGGACTTGTGAGTGTTCATGAGTGTTTGTGAGGTTCTGACATACTGCAGTGAAGGGGGCATCTTATTACCTAGATAGATGGCAGTTCAGCCACAGAGGTACTCCTGAAGATGGTGCAGCGTATGTTCAGTGTGAGTGCAGAGGGTGAGTCACAGTGGTTCTGTCCCCTCTCCTCTCACTAGGTATGGTTAGAGTAGTTGTGGCACTTCTCCTTGGGACGGCTCAGTGATTGAATGCCTTCTGGCGCCTGTGAGAGTCTGCAGTGTTGGGGGCAGAAGGAGATGCTTGTGCACTCGTCTAAGGGCAAGACATGATCTAACCCCGTGGTCCCTAACCCGGTGCCCGCGGGCGCCATGGCGCCCGCCGGGCTTTTTACTTGTGCCCGCGGAGCAATCTGGGCTGGCAGGTGCCAGCCCCGGGTGCATGGCCGATTCCGGCCCTGGGTGCGCCGCGCGTGCTGGTGCCGACCCTGACCCCCGCCCCCGGGTGCGCCGCGCATGCCCTGGCCCCGGCCCCGGCACCGACCCTGGCCTTGGCCCCGCCTCCGGGGGCGCCGCGCGTGCCCTTGCCAGCTCCAGTGCCGGCCTTGGCCCCGCCCCCACCCTTGCCGGCTCCGGCGCCGGCCTTGGCCCCGCCCCCGGGGGCACCGTGCGTGCCCTGGCCCCGGTGCCGGCCCCAGTCTTGGCCCCGCGGCGCTTACGGGGGGAGCGCCGGCCCCAGGCGCGCGGCACTTGCCGGGGGGCGCTGGCCCCGGGAGCGAGGCTATGGGGGGGCCCTGCCCCCGGGCGGGCAAGTGTCCTCGCCCCCTGGCACCTGGCGGGCGAACGGCCACGCCCCCTGGCACCCGACAACCTGAAAAGGTTGGGGACCACTGATCTAGCCTATAAAAATAACTATTTGCCTCAATTTTTACTAATCTTTTACTACTCTCATCTGATAACTAGATAGCCTAATTTTGCTATTGAGAATTCTTGATGAGAATTGTTATTTTTATATATATTTTAGGCAGCTTGATCTGGCCAATCTCTGGCAGAATTGAGCATTGGCTACCCAAAAACCATGGCATTTTTACTGAAACAACTTTTAAACGACGGCATTTTTCAGAGAATGTGGAATAGCACACTCATAAGTTTAAAACAGCTACTTCTTTATCTAGAAATACCCCATCTAGTGCACACTGCTTGGCACGAATAAAGGGCCACATCAAATCTACTCAAAGTTATTAGTTATTTCACTGTTGTAGAGGTAGCTTTCCAAGTTGTCCTTTATTATTTATCCCTAATCCTTTGAGTCCAAAGACAGTCCTTCCAGCCAAAGTGATATGGTCAAAGTGCACTAATAACCAGCTATATAGTCATTTTCTGTCAGATGATCCATCTCTCTTTCTCTCTCTCTCTCTTTCTCTAAGGAATCCTGAAATAGCTACCCCACATCTTAACAAGCCACCTGTTATTTTGAAATATTTTTTGAAATAACGGGCATGCTATTTCAGCATCTCTGTAATCCTCATTCAATGAGGGTTAAGAGATGTCTCAAATACAGGCAGTCCCCGAGTTACGCGGATCCGACTTATGTCGGATCCGCAGTTACAAACGGGGCCTGTCTCCCTGGTCTCCAGCAGACCAGAGAGACGGGGAGCAAAGCAGAGCAAAGCCGCGGAGCCCGAGGGCAGCAGGACAGCCACGGCGTGTCTGGGTTGTCCCACTGCCCCCGTGCTCCGCGGCTTTGCTCTGGACGCCTGTGGTACAGCAGCTGGGGCACTGCCGGTTGGTCCCGTAGCGCCGCTCTGGGTGCTACTGGACCAACCCGGCAGCATCCCAGCTGCTCTGCCCCAGGCGTCCTGATTCAGCCACTGCTGGTTAGTTTCAGCAGCGGCTGAATCAGGACGCCTGGGGCAGAGCAGCTTGGGTGCTGCTGGGTTGGTCCAGTAGCGCCGAGGAGCAGCGGCGCTACTGGACCAACCCAGCAGCACCCCAGCTGCTCTGCCCCAGGCGTCCCCAAGTCAGCCGCTGCTGAAACTGACCAGTGGCTGACTACAGGAAGCCCCTGCCTCGGGCTTCCTGGAATCAGCCGCTGATCAGTTTCAGAAGCAGCTGACTTGGGGATGCCTGGGGTTCTTAAGTTGAATCTGTGTGTAAGTCAGAACTGGTGTCCAGATTCAGCCGCTGTTGAAATTGATCAGTTTCAGCAGCGGCTGAATCTGGACGCCAGTTCCGACTTACATACAGATTCAACTTAAGAACAAACTACAGTCCCTATCTTGTACGTAACCCGGGGACTGCCTGTAGTGAGTTATTTCCAAATTTGGCACTGTGCAGCTGCACCAAATTTCAAAATAAGCTATTTTGAAATAGAATTGAAATAAGATACACTCTTTTGAGAGCAGATGCAGTGTTCCTTTTCACAGCAGATACCTCCAGAACTGAACACTAAGGCCCGGATCCAGTAAGGGATGCATGCACTGGAATCCTGAGCATCATAACATCTGTTTTAGGTGTGTAGAAAAACCAAGTAACAACAATGCAATCCTCACAGCCTTAGTTAAGAGACTGGGCTGCTATGCAATGCATGGGGAGAGATAAGTGCTTAAGAATAAAATTAATAAAAGCCAGCACACTGAGCTGCCTAAGCTAGCCAATGGGAGATGCCAATAATCTTTGTCATGGAGACAGGTGAATAACTCTAGGCAGCAGCCTGCACTTAGCTCAGCTTATGATCCAAGAACTGAAAACTCTTCTCCTAGAGGCAGGTGGGTTAGATCTCTGAGCCATTTCGTGTGAGAATAGGTTAGTACCTGCCTCATTCCACATGAGATTTAGAGAGAAAGAGAAGGTGGCTGTGATGCCATTTACCTTAAACCGTTCAACCCATGGGTTAGAGCACTTGCCCGAGATGTGGGAGCTGCAGGTTCAGTTCTCTCCTCAGGGTGAAAGGGTTTGAATAGGGGACATCCACCTCTCACTAGAGTACGTATTAACCAGAGAGCTATGGGATAGTCTTGTGTAAATAATTAAACAGTCATTGGATTCTATCCAGCGTCTCCTGCCAGGGTGCACTAATCCACAAGCTATAGAGTCATTCTTAAGTCTCTCTCTCTCTCTGTGTGTCTTATCAAATGACCCTGAGTTATCCAGACTATAACAGTTCCAACAGGAGAAAATCAGTGAACCCCCCTCCCTTCAAATCAGAATATCCCACAAATGAGTGATTAGAGCATTCCTATGAGATGTATGGGAAACTCCTGTTCAAACCCTGTCTTCCTGGCAGGCACTGGGTGCAATTAACCCTATGTTTCTGACATACCAGGGGAGTGCTCAAATGAGTGGGGTGAAAGTTATCAGGTGGGCACCACCGTATATATTGAATAGGACCTGATTTGGTAGCTGCCTTCTGAGGGTATGTCTATAGAGCAGCATTATTTTGGAATAACTAACGTTATTCTGAAATAAAAAAGAGCGTGTCTACACAGCAAGCCATTATTTCGAAATAATGGAGAACTGGAGGACTTCTTACACCAAATCCTGTAACCCTCATTTTACAAGGAGTAAGAGAAGTCGAAGGAAGAGTCTTCTTCCTTTGACTTTCTGTTGTGTAGACAGCACCTAAAGCCGCATTAAGTTATTTTTGGTTTCAGCTACGCAATTGACATAGCTGAAGTTGCGTAGCTTAATTTGACTTTTGTCCTGTTGGGTAGACATGCCCTGAGATTGGGTCCCATGGGTGAGAAAGGCACTTCTCCACCTGGCTTTCTGTGGTTTGTGGGTTATACTGAGACTTAGGCAAGAGATAGTGTAAACTGAGGGCGTCACATGCATGCCCAAAAGCAGACTGAGTGGCTTGGAAACTTTTACCCTGAAAATTTAGGCAATGAATAAATGTAGGCTCCTACAGGGTTAGGTGGCAGCTAAGGGTTTTTTTGTTTTGTTGATCTCACTGGAGCCTATAACTGGAAGTTATGTGCCTACATCTGGGATCTAGACACTTAAATCACCTTTCTGGATCCTGGCCTTACCCCCAGATCATATTTATATTATCCCTTTCCTTATGTTCTTTGAAGAACCTTACATAATTGACAGTCACTCAACACTAATTAAGTCTAAATTAACACATGCATGGTTAGACCCACATAGGCTAATTGATTTCAGTTCATTCTGTGTATTCATTAGATAAAATTATTGCAGAATTGGCCCTCAAATTAAGTCAACTTTGTACAGACTGAGGCAATTAGGCAACATCTGTCTCTTTAGCTCATAAAAATGAGAAAAGTCAGTATTTCTTTCTATCACCAGATCCTGTGTTTTACCTGCAAAACAGTTTTCACTGGATATATATTTAAGGTTCATTGGGAATTGTGTATTTCTTAAAGATGTATGTTCTCTGCATCCTTACAACACTACTACATAAATTAGGGACCTGATCTTGAGAGATGCAAGGCACCCCAAGATCTCAAAGTCAATAGATGTTAAAGGTGATAAACATATAAGTAGGGGATTTTAGAAATGGTAGAGAAAGATTTTACCCAAATATTTTTGCTTTGGTTTATTTATTCTGAGCTGGTTCACTTAATTAGTGTTCTGTCCTATATTGTAAGACAGAGCAAAATTCTCCAGTATCTTTTGTTTCTTTCTTCTCAGCCCTTCGGCTTTATAGGAAGGCCCACATTATTGGGTTTATCTCAATGATTAGAACACTTGGCTGCAATGTGGGAGACCAAGGTTCACTTCCTCCATCTCTGCCCGAGGCTTTGAACAGGGCTGAGATGAGGTCTCTCACCATTGATTTATGAACATTTTCCTGCGTGGCTCCCTCAGTCTCTCCAGTTGAAGCTTTTACATTGTTGATCAATAAAGAAAGAATGACTGGAGCAGAGGAACTGGCCCTGGAGTCTCCCCCTACCAGGTGGGTTACAGAGACATCATGTCTTTCTCTCCCTCTCTAGCCAAGGGGTCTCAAACTCATTTTACCTTAGGGCTAGTACCAGTCCTCAAATCTCCCTACTGGGCCAGTGAAAACCTCTGGCAGGGCTCTGAGGGGAGGAGGAGGAAGGTCTTTGCACATTCTCCCAGCCCAGCTTAACAGTCTGATGCCTGCTCCCCCACAATGTGTCCCCCACCATCACTGGTAGTGCAGGAGGGCTATAGAAGCTCCTGGCTGCTAGCTCTGCACCATTGGTTCCATGTCTCTGTGGCCCACAGGCCATGCGTTTGAGACCCCAGCAGTAGCCCAAACTCTGTACCACTGTGGATGAATACACCAGTAATCAGAGCAAGCATAGGAGTAAGACTATCAGAATATGGTCTACTAATTTTAATGGATCTGCCTGCACAGTAAGGGTGTGCCTAGACTATAGAGTTTTGTCGACAAAAGTCCACTTTTGTCGACAAAACTATACCTGCGTCTACACTACCGCTGAGTTCTGTCGACATAACGTCGACAGAACTCAGCAGTTTTGTCGACGCTGGCAAACTTCATTTTACGAGGCATAACGCCTTCTGTTGAAAGAGTTCTGTCAACAGAAGGCGTTTTTGAATGTAAACTGTCCTTGCGTCTACATTGCCATGTCGACAAAGCAGCTTGCTTTGTCGACAGAACTGAATGTAGTGTAGACGCTCTTTGTCGACAGAAGCTTTGTCGACAGTATCTGTCGACAAAACTTCTGTCGACAAAACTCTGTAGTCTAGACGTACCCTGAGGCACTGTTCGGTGGAAAATTAATCATGACAGAATCTGGCCTTGGTTTATGCCGCTGACAACAAATAGTCCCAAATCAATATTTTGTTTCATTACAATAATGTTATGTATTTACTGCTGGTGTTTACTGCTAGACAGCAGAGACCAAGTTTCTCTCTAAAAGCTCTTTTGTCTTTATAGTACATTTTAATGGGGGTACAAGGTCATCTAAGACAAAAGACTGCGTTGCTGCCTACCAGTTAAAACTCCATTGGAAATCTGTTCCACTGCATACAATCCATTACTTTCAGCATAACAGAGTAGCCTGGATAAATGAAATGACTTTTTAAACTGTCTTTTTACATACTTTATATTCAATTTTCTTTATTCTTTTACTTTTCCTAAGGCACAATAGCAATGCTTTTCCTCTGCCAATATGTGACCTTTACCTTTACCAATTTCCCCGCTGTGCCCAAAATGAACATCTCACAGTCTTTCTGACACTAGATTAGAATTACTTGTTTGCATTGGAATAAAAATACTTGTCACAGCTTATTTTTTCCTTAGTTCCATTACTTTGCTGCTTACCTACTCATAGCCAGGGGTCAGAGTGAATCACTATCAGAATGTTAATACAGGTGCAACCCTTTTTGAAGAGTTGATGTATACCACAAACTATCTACACAAGGACTACGGAAAAACAAAATATGCACAGGAAAAAAATGCCCTCTCTCTGCAGTTCTCCCTTTTCCCATGTGAAAAGGGGCTCACTTGTTTCCATGAAAGCCTGCTCCCCCTTCTGAATAGGACTCCCTACAGGCCCAGTGATCTGTGTGGGGCTAAGGGGCAGGAAGTGTTCAGCCCATAATGGAATGCATATCATTCCCCCCATGAGCTTGGTGAACATTTTCCCCAGGGACAATATACTTCTGACATGATCATTCTGACATTTCTTTTTCAAATGAGCATCTTCAAACACTAAAGTACTCTGTTGATAAATGATTTGTTGTTTTTGTTTGTTTTTCTTCCTGCCCCCAAATTATGACCAGTTTATGTCCTGAAATATTTGGATTATTTTTATTTCCCATTTTAAATAAATATAGATTCAGTAGGCAAGTATTATTCAAAATACGAGGACTAGACTATTTGGTCTCTTCCTTTGGTACACAAGCACTCTTTATTGAGGTTTTAGTCTCCAGATCCAATATAAACTTTAGGAATACTTTGACCTTTATGACAGATATATACTAATATTAAATTAACCTTATTAATTAATTTCATTTCTCTGGGTAGTTCAACTAATAAAGTGTAATCCATCTATACCTTCCCTGCTGCATATAATTGGAAAAAACCTCAAACACCTTAGTACAAAGTAATTTGTCATTCCTCTAAATAAATCACTAAGTGGAACAAACTTCACTCTTTGTAATGATGTGGAGGCACCAAATCTATCTAAATCCTAGAGATAATTAGGTCAGCATGAAAAGGTACAAAATAACCATGCTTCACTAGTTCCTGTTGATTATTTGCATTCATCCTGACAAATTGTGTCTATTTAATCTAGAAATTAAATAACTGTTTTTGAGTAAAGTACATAGTTTGTATCATAGACATCTGTCAGGGATGGTGTAGACGGAGCTTGGTCCTGCCTTGAGGGCGGGGGGCTGGACTCGATGACCTCTTGAGGTCCCTTCCAGTCCTATTATTCTATGATTCTATGATTCTATAATATCTTGCATAATTGGAAGTGTGGAGGGTAGAGAAACATAAAGAAAGAAATGAGGAGATGTTCTTAATGAGACCTGGTTTCTATTCCTAGCTTAGTCAATGGCCTAGCCAGTGACTTTGGGCAAGTTTCTTTACTTCCTTGTGCCTCAGTTTCACCATCTGTAAAGATGTGGACAATGATGCATACTTCTTTTGTAAAGCAATTTGAGATCTGCTGATGTAATGTTCTCAAGATCAGGATTTTGCCCTCGAATGCTCATGATTCTGTGTGTGTGTGTGTGTGTGTGTGTGTGTGTGTGTGTGTGTGTGTGTGTGTGTGTATAGAGAGAGAGAGAGATTGATAGTTTGTCTCTAAAGTCATCTCTAGACAGCAGGGCAAAAGTCAAATTAAGCTATGCAGCTTGAGCTGAAGTCGAAAAAGCTTAATGCACCTTTTGATGCTGTCTACACAGCAGGACGCTGAAGGAAGAACACTCCTCCTTCAGCTTCTCTTATTCCTTGTGAAATGAGAGTTACAGAAGTCAGAGTAAGAAGTCCTCCATCTTGCCATTATTTCAAAATAATGGCAGGCACTCTAGCTGTGTCTCTACACTGCACCGTAACTCGAAATAAGATATGCAATTTGAACAATGCAAATTGTGTATCTTATTTTGATGATATTTCGAAATAGCTTATTTCGTCATTTGGTCTGTCTACACAGTGCCAAATTTTGAAATAAAGTGCTATTCCAACACATCCTTTACTCCTCATAGAATGAGGTTTATGGGGACATTGGAATAGTGAGCCCAAAATAATGGGCTTGCTGTGAAGATACAGGATAGCTGTTCCAGGCTACTCCTGTATCCCGAAATAGCATTGCAGTATAGATGTAGCCTAGATGTGCTCTTTGTTATTTTGGAATAACATCAGTTATTCTAAAATAATGCTGCTGTGTAGACATGCTCTAGGTGTCACAGGACTCCTTGTACATAAAAGCTAGGCATTGTTTTATTATTACTGATTATTGATCTCTTCTCAGTTCTCTAGATGAAAGCTGTTACAAAAATATCCTTGAATAGTTCAGTGATTTCCCTTCATCCCACCCCTTCATTTGATGAATAAGTGCATTTAAATAATTTGTCCACTATCCTGCATGTCTAAAAATAGTCCGACAATTATTTTTCTAACAAATAATTTGGTGACCTTTTCCAAGAGATTAAATAGATTCACAAATAGTCTTTTTCTACAATTTGAGCAGTTGTGTTTAGGGAAATAATACAAACTGTCTCTTTGTTGTATCTTTATATTTCCTAACATGCTTATGGGGTGGCAAGGAATTCATTCTACTTTGGTACGTGGATCATTTTAACCAAGTACGTGGCAGATAGCTTCATGAGGTGCTACTATTGCAGCAGGAAGAATGGAATAGTTGTTCAAGAACAGGCCTTGAAGTCAGGGGTTCTACCTCCTATTTTTTAATGTACAGCAAATTTGATCAAGTAATTTAATCTCTCCGTGCCTTGGTTTTACCTCTGGAAAAACAGACAGTGAAATTCTGGTCTCATTGAGGTTAGTGTTCCATAGATTACAAATATCTACTTCACTGTTCAGAGCCAGTCATGAATTCTCCACTGTAATTTTTTTGATAGAAAATGCAGTTTCTACAAAAATTAGAATTTTCTACAGGATTATGTTGATTTTAGTGAAGTTTTTTTTAATTTTGGGGGGGAATATCGAAACAAAATACTTAATTTCATGTTAGTTTTGACCAGATTCAATGTCTTGAAAGGACCTGATATTTTTGTTTCAAGTCAATTCAAAATTAAATTACATGTCCCTATAGGGCAACGTTCCCTCACTAGCATTGTTATTTAGGTATTTCATGTCATGATTCTCTCTTACAGTTCCAACCACATCTCCCTTGATTACATCAGTATTCCTCTGATCAAGTACATGATGCATCATGGGAGTCACATGACTGCTGGTACATCATGAGAAACATAGTCTGAGTGGGGAGCCTGGATCATATGGAAGAATGGAGTGATCAGGGACCACTACAATGTCCCTTACCCAAAACAATATAGTGCTAAAGGCAAATGCAGAGTAATGTTGAACTGACTGAAAATTAAAAGGTTTGGGATCAGTTCAATAACATGAATTGAAAGTTTTTGTATCAGGAATACTGAAATATTTCATTTTGCTTGAAAATGACAAAATGAAATGTTTTGCCATTTAAAAAAAATTTGTTTTCTGAAAAATACATTTTTAATATTTTTGTCCCGAATCAAATAAAAATATTGAAATATTTGCAATCCATGCAGGTTGGAAATTCTGATTTTCATTCAGTTCTATTCACAGGGGTGTGGTGAGGTTTAATTAATATTTGTATAATTAGAGACCAACAGGCAGAAGGCAAAAGAGTAATGCATAAACTTCATTATTTAAATATAACTCCCATTTATTATATCAGAAGGCAATGAGGAATAATAACTGCTCATTAAAAAATAGAGATGAGTGGTTGAAACTACAGAATCTGGATTACAAAGTCATTACATAATTTGTTAATTCAAAATGGTGTTAAGTGAAAAAAACCCAGTTTTTTAATGAAAAGATTGTATTTCTTTATTAATATAAAATCTGTCCCTTTGGCTATAGTCCATTAGGGGAATTTTCCTGGGAGTAATTGATGCCGTTCTTTTAAATGATCAGCAAGGTGAGACATTCTTGTAGTTAAGTGCTAGACTAGGATAGAGGATATATGGGGTTACTACCTGATTCAGCCACAGATTTTCCTTGTGAACATGGGTAAAAAGACAACAAAGGACCAGTATTTCAAAAGAACTCAACTGCCAATTGAACACCAAAATGAATGGCCAGATTTTTAGAAAAGCTCAGCATGTGCAAAACTTAGCTATTTTGAAAATCCATCACTAACTGTCAGAACAGAAGCTGTTATGTGACAAAAAATTCGGCTAAATAGATAAACAAACTTATTTTATTGAACCTCAGTACAGAAATGGATGCAGTTTGGCCATTCAGATTTATTAAGGAATATTTATCTAGGAAGGAGTTTGGCAGAAAGGGACCTAGGGTTATAGTGGACCACAAGCTGAATATGAGTCAGGAGTGTGATGCTGTGGCAAAAAAAGCAAACATGATTCTGGGATGCCTTAACAGGTGTGTTGTGAGCAAGACACGAGAAATCATTCTTCCGTTCTACTCTGCGCTGGATAGGCCTCAGTTGGAGTATTGTGTCCAGTTCTGGGCACCGTATTTCAAGAAAGATGTGGAGAAATTGGAGAGGGTCCAGAGAAGAGCAACAAGATTGATTAAAGGTCTAGAGAATATGACCTCTGAAGGAAGGCTGAAAGAATTGGGTTTGTTTAGTTTAGAAAAGAGAAGATTGAGGGGGGACACGATAGCAGTTTTCAGATGTCTAAAAGGGTGTCATAAGGAGGAAGGAGAAAACTTGTTCATCTTGGCCTCTGAGAATAGAATAAGAAGCAATGGGCTTAAACTGCAGCAAGGGAGGCTTAGGTTGGACATTAAGAAAAAGTTCCTAACTCTCAGAGTAGTCAAACATTGGAATAAATTGCCCAGGGAGGTTGTGGAATCTCCATCTCTGGAGATATTTGAGAGTAGGTTAGATAAATGTCTATCAGGTATGACCTAGACAGTATTTGGTCCTGCCATGAGGGCAGGGGACTGGACTCGATGACCTCTCGAGGTCCCTTCCAGTCCTAGTATTCTATGATTCTATGATTCACTTATTTTCAAAAAAAGTGAGGATAAAGTCTGAATCTCACCTTGACTCAAAGTTATTTATTTTATTCATGTTAATGGCTTAATCCAGCTACTTGAAAATTGAGTAAGTGAGGCTCTTAAACATGGCCAAGAAACACTGGAGACATTCCACAGAGATTTCAACAACCTACACCCCACCATTAACCTCAGCCTGGACCATTCCACACAAGAGATCCATTTCCTGGACACCACAGTACAAATCAACAATGGAAAATTAGACACCACCCTCTACAGAAAACCCACTGACTCATACAGTTACCTACATGCTTCCAGCTCCCATCCAGCACACACCATACAATCCATCATCTATAGCCAAGCCCTTCGATACAACCGTATCTGCTCTAATCCCACTGACAGAGACCAGAAACTTCAGGATCTCTACCAAGCATTTATAAACCTCAACTACCCACCCGGAGAAATAAAAAAGCAAATTGAAAGAGCCAAACGAATACCTAGAAACCATCTACTACAAGACAGACCCAAGAAAACCAACAATAGAACACCACTTGTCATCACCTACAGCTCCCAACTTAAACCTGTCCAACACATTATCAATAAATTACAGCCTATACTGGAACAGGACACTAAACTCCAAGAAGCTCTGGGAGACAAACCCATAGTCTCCTATAGACAACCACCTAACCTCAAGATGATTCTTACCAACAACCACAGGACATACCACACTAATACCAACCCTGGTACTTTCCCTTGCAACAAACCCCGTTTCCAGCTTCGTCCACATATTCACTCTGCTGACACCATTATTGTGCCTAACCAAGTGAGTTATAAGATCAAGAATACATATTCCCGTGCCTCCAGAAATATAATCTATGCTATCATGTGCCGAAAGTGTCCGTCTGCTATGTACATTGGACAAACATCTCAGACACTTCGCCAAAGAATCAATGCCCACAAAACAGACATTAGACAGGATCACAAAGAAAAAACAGTTGCTTGCCATTTCAACCAGAAAGGACACTGTCTCAATGACCTATTCACCTGCATCCTACTTCAGAAGACATTCAAATCTGCACTTGAAAGGGAATCCTCTGAACTGGCATTCATGCTAAAATGCGACACTCTCCGCAGGGGGCTGAACAAAGACCCCAGCTATCTTACCCATTACAAAGATAGCTTCCCCAATTATCACCTCTAATACTATTAACTCACAGACATCTACCCTTCCCCACTTCTAATAGTATTAACTCACAGGCATTCACATTCCTTCCCCCCTGCCCCCGCATCTCCCTTCTGTTCTGAAATGTGATTTGTCCTTTTCATATGTGTTCATTTTTTTTAATTGTATCCTTTGGTATATATGGCTGTGACTATTTTCTTCCACTATTTGATCTGAGGAAGTGGGTCTGGCCCACGAAAGCTCATCATCTAATAAACCATCTTGTTAGTCTTTTAAGTGCTACATAGTCCTGAAACATCTATTGTGAGCGTTGTGTTCTTTCTTATTTCTGTGTTCCCTATTGAGCAATTTATAAACATAGAATATTTTTCCAAATCCATTTTTTTAGATTAATGAATTCAAACTGCAATTTTTTCTTTACATTTTCTCATGCACATATGACAAAATTACTTTTTTTCTTTTTTTACAATGAATATCACAATAGAAATGGTCATTCTTTTTATAAAAGTGCTTCCAAGATAATAAATTCATTTCATTTGCATGAATAAGTATAATGACTATTTATGCTGAGAAAGTTATGATTGTTGGAGCATATATCTGTGTGAACTTATAACCGTCATTTTGTTTTGTGGATGCCATTTTGATTGTAGCCTTTTCTGTAATCACCTTGAATTCTAATTAGAGCTAAATGAATAGTTGATATTTTTTGTTTGGTGACTGATGCAAACAATAATAAAAAAATAAAACTGATTTATTTCAAATTGAAAGAGATCTTTTACAAAATCTTGCGAAAAAAAGAGAAAATTTGAGTTAGCCAAAAAATTTTAAAGTTGTTTTAAATCATGTTTTCAAAACAAAATGTCAATTCAAAATGAAATTTTCAGGGGAAGTGGTGTATCACAATATTTTGGTTGGGGAGGTAAACAGACACAAAGTGTTTTGTGTTTTTCTGGTTTTTGTTTTTTTAAGAAAACCAAATATATAATTGAAATGGGATCCTATTATGGCTCTATTTGTGAGTTTATACTTTTGGGCTACATCTACACTGCAGGCTTCTTGTGAAAGAACTGTTTTGTGCAAGAGTTCTTACACAAAAGGTCTTGCACAAGAGCATGTTTACACTGCCACGTGCTTTTGCACAAAAAAATGTGCTTTTGCACAAGAGTGTCCATGGCAGTGTGAACGCGCTCTTGCACAAGAAAGCTCTGATGGCCATTTTAGCTATAGGGGTTTCTTGCACAAGAAACTCCTGTTGCCCATCCACACTGCCTTCTTGCACATGAGCTCTTGTGCAAGAGGGCTTATTTCTCATGTGGAGAAGAATAACTCTTGTAGAAGAAGCCCTCTCTTCTGATGCTTTACTGTAACTTTACTTGTGCAAGAACATGTGTGCAGTGTAGATGCTCTGCAAGTTTTTGCACAAGAACACTTTTTCTTGAGCAAAAAGTCTGCAGTGTAGATGTAGCCTCCGAGAGTTGCATCTTGAGGAGTGAAAAAGAATGAAGAACTCCCAGCATTATGTAACAAAATGATAGTGTAGGGATAAACTTTCAACTAATTAGGTGCAGCTAAGGAAGACAACACGTGCAATGCTCTGTCTCAGTCTAGGTAACCACCACTCAACAAGGACCCTCACGTGCTCAAATGAATAATTGCTACAGGCTGCATCTCTGTATTAAGAATGATGTGGATTACAGTGTGAAATATGGGTCTATTTATAAATCATGTGCCATACTTTCCAACCTCATGAAGTTCTTACTAAAACAATAAACTTTGTAAAAGATTGCTGAGTAACCTTTTATTAAGATATGCAAATAATTTAATTAAATCTGACAAGAATCTATTCAAGACCTCACAGAGAAATGAATGCAGATACAGTATGTTAGCTAAATGTCAAACTAGAATCCTTGGATTGAAATATGATTGAGTATTTGCTCTGGTTTTAAAGTTTTAAACTATTCATATAACCCCATCCGCATTTTATTGCATATAACCAACAATGACAACAAACAAAAAAAATCCTACACTAATCTGCAATTTGTCACTATTGAGCTCCTAAGCTATTTAATACTAATAACCATCTATGGCTTTTGTTTGGAGTGTTGAGTAGAGCTGTGCAGAGAAAGTTTGATTTCGATCATATTCTGTTAGAATACAAAATTCCATCAAAATCAAAGGCTATGTCTACAGTGCTCCCATTTTGTGCAAAAAATATGCAAGTGAGGCAAAGCGTGGAAGAGGCTTTTGCACAAGAGCCATTCCTCCTGAAAAAAATTGCTCAAGAGGGGGTTTTTGCACAAAAACAGACCCTCATTAATTATGCAATATTAATATTCCACGCTTTGCCTCATTTGCATATTGTTTTGTGCAAAATGGGGGCAATGTAGACATAGTCAAAATGTTTTGTGAAATACTCAGTCCTGCAATGAACTCTATGGTACTGGATTCACTTGTGCAGAAGTTTGCAGGATTTTGTCTATAGCGTACCACTATTTTAACTAGATTTAAATGTTTTAAAGACTGTGTGGCTCTGAGTTGAGTGAGGAGAGGAGATATGCTTTGACACTTTTCCTAATCCTACCACTCAAAACCCTTAATTGAATATTCTTGTTGAAAGATTTCCCCTACAAACACTGAGAAACAAATGCTTTACCAAAGAAGACCATCCTCACAGAATAGTAAGAGAACAGCAGAGGGTGTTTACCACAATGAACTAGCCCCTTGGAGAATTCTGAGGGTGTGTCTGCACTGCACAGTTATTTTGAAATAACTGACATTATTTTGAAATAACAATGCTAGTGTCAACACAGCAATTCCATTACTTTGAAATAAATTAGAAATAACGGATGGCTTATTCCAACTTCTGTAAACCTCATTTCATGAGGAATAACTCCTCTTCTGAGTTGGCTATTTTGAAATAGCGGTAGTGTGAATGCTCCACTGCTGCTATTTTGAAATAGCTCCACACCAGGGCCATTCTAAGCAATTATTCCCTAGTGCTTTCTGGGGCTTTAAATCGAGATACCGTGTCCACATTAGGGGAGCCTATCTTGGACTAATTTTGAGGCTTCTCTGTAGTGTAGATGTTCTATTTCAAAATAAGTTATTTTGGAATATAACTTCTGGAGTAGCTTATTCCGAAATAAGAGTGCTGTGTAGATGTACCCTGAGTCTAAACGTTGCAGCATGGTAATCCCTTCAGAATTTTTTTTGGAAACACCTGAAAACAAACATCAGACTGACTGTTTAGTATTCTTTAAAACTCTCCTCTCTAGACATGGTGAATTCTATGGGCCCATGTGTCTGGGCTCTAGGAATATTCTACAAAAGTTCGGAGTGGGGTCTCTCCCCCATCTCCACCTGCTAACCTATGGGCCTTCCACTGAGTCCCCCTTTATAGTTTCCAAGTGAGATAGCAGTGAGAGATGGTGCATGGAAGCCAGTGGCTTCTAGGAGCCAGTGCCTACCAGTTCCTGACTCCAGTGTAGAGATTTTAAAGGAAATGTTGGCCTTCTTGGGGAAAAGAGGGATAGATCTTTGCTGACATGTTAGGTCTGTTGGACTGTAATCCAAGAGCCCGACACCTGGGGGCTGCTCCTTCACCTGATCAGTGGGCAAAGGCTTTGAGGAAGCAATAGAAAAAGTTATACAAACCCTCCTTTGGGTGATCCCATGGTGGTTGCCTGACAGGCAGGTTAGTGATCCTTCCCTCAGGTGGGAAGGCAGGTAGCACCTGTCTTTTTATTGTCCAGCCTTGAACTGAGTTGGAGAGTTCTCTGCTCTGTTTTTTCCCCTCCAGGTTTGCCATTGGCTGCAATTATAACAGGGCAGGGATTGCTAGGCCTCCTTAAGTGTCCTTCTGTGCTGCTGGCTGGTTTCTCTGCTTGACCACACTCCTCCTCCAGGTTCTGCAGGAGAAGTAGTGTGGGATCCCAGTGACCTATAATGGTTATCCTATTGCTCCTGGCCCAGTGTGGGGTTCTATGCCACATCACAAACATCCTCAGTGTCACAGCCCCTGTGGTCCCTTGGGCACCTGCCAAAAGGGATGGACGGTGTGGAGCTGGTGCATTCCCATGTTTCTCAGTCATTAAGGGTGACTTTGAAAAAGACTCTGGCTGCAGCAAAGCCACGGGGTGGGTGGGAGGGCGGGGCATATCTCTGAGATTAACCCTGCCTTGCAGTCTGTACTACTTGGCCATTATCATGTAATTTCTGTGAGGTAATTGCCTCCAAATTTCCTTTGCCGGTAAGCTAAGGTTCTGCAATAGTCCCTGTGATGTCACTGCTACACCTACACACATCCCGCAAGGCTAATGTTCTGCCCCTGGCCAGCCACGTTGCAGATTTGAGCTGCCCTCCTTGTATCACATCCCACACTCCCAGTTAGTTCTGGGACTCAAGCAGGCTACACATGAAAACATCAGAGGCTGTTCAGTGTGGCACACAGATTTTCATAGATTTGTAGCCTTTAAGCCACAAGAAACTGTTTGCTCCTCCCTCCCCTGCTCATTTCACAGGCTTCCTGTGTGGTGCAGAAGTGAGTTTTGGACCAAAGCACACCCCAGAAAAGCATGTAATCCTCATTGGAAGACCTCAAGAGATGGAGGAACCACCACTTCCCTTGGTAGTTTAGAGGAAACTAATGCAATGAGGGGAAAGGCCACACTTGTTAATCTACTCTACATCATAACACACATACTCAATTGAACTACAATAAGACTGTACAAGCAATTTATTGGTTTCTACCCGAATAGGTGTCCCCATACACCAGTGTTTCCCAATTTTATTTGGCCATGGAACCCTTTTAAACTCGAAAGAATTTTGCAGAACCCTTAATAACACTCTTATATATGGAGCTTAAAAAGTAGACCACACATAATTAAGGATAATAATAAACAAATGCTGAACAAGGTCATGAAACCAACATTTAGTTTAATTACACATATTTAAAAACAAAAATCACATTTAATGTGTACAAAAAATAAAGCTAAAAACTAATATGCATTAAATACTAATTTTTAAAAAACATAACAAGTTATTGTAAAGGAATTTTGTCGTGGAACCCTTATTTTCACTTCGTGGAACCTCGGGGTTCCACGGAACACCATGCAGGAAACACTGCCATACACCAATGTGGTTTATTCCCCACGCTATGCTGGTATTAAGCATCTTTATATTGATATGACTTGTCCATACTAGGGAGATTGTATCCCTTTAATTATAGTACTAGAAATCAAGCAGTACAAACTTCTTGGCTGTGTCTAGACTGGCAAGTTTTTCTGAAAATCAGCAGCTTTTCCGGAAAAACTTGCCAGCTGTCTACACTGGCCACTTGAATTTCCGGAAAAGCACTGACGATCTCATATAAAATCATCAGTGCTTTTCCAGAAAAACTATGCTGCTCCTGTTCGAGCAAAAGTCTTTTTCCGAAAGACTTTTGCCCAAAAGGGCCAGTGTAGACAGCATAGTACTGTTTTCCGCAAAAAAGCCCCGATCGCGAAAATGGCGATCGGGGATTTTTTGCGGAAAACCGCGTCTAGATTGGCCACGGACACTTTTCCACAAAAAGTGCTTTTGCGGAAAAGCATCCGTGCCAATCTAGACACTCTGTTCCGAAAATGCTTTTAACGGAAAACTTTTCTGTTAAAAGCATTTTCGGAAATTCATGCCAGTGTAGACGTGGCCCTGGTGTTAACAAACCTTCTGCTCTCTAACACTCATGTTGTAGTATAATATATTTCAAAGGCAGTGCTGAGAGGGTCAAATCAGGATGAATTGCCTAAGTATATTAGGTGCTTATGTTATACTCAAAGGCTGTGTCTAGACTGGCAAGTTTTTCTGCAAAACTTTTGCGGAAAAACTTGCCAGCTGTCTACACTGGCCGCTTGAATTTCTGCAAGAACATTGACTTCGTACTGTCTGAAATCAGTGCTTCTTGAGGAAATACTATGCTGCTCCCGTTCGGGCAAAAGGGCCAGTGTAGACAGCTCAGATTTGTTTTGCGCAAAAAAGCCCCGATCGCGAAAATGGCAATCGGGGCTTTTTTGAGCAAAAGCGCATCTAGATTGGCATGGACGCTTTTCCGCAAAAAGTGCTTTTGCGGAAAAGCATCCGTGCCAATCCAGACGCTTTTTTCCGAAAATGCTTTTAACGGAAAACTTTTCCATTAAAAGCATTTGCAGAAAATCATGCCAGTCTGGACGTAGCCAAAGGGTTTTTAGCATTTTCATGATAAACCATTGGGTCCTCTCCAGTAGGGATTCTTAGTACTGTTCTGCCTGACGGAATATTCCATTATTTCAGGGGGAATCACTGGCCTCCAAGGCTTAAAACAAGTGGCTTCTGTTTTTTGGTCATTTGATGGCATACTCCCAGCTCCCACTAACTTCTGCTGGAGTTGTGGGCTCAAACCCTCTGATAATCAGACTCCAGGTGACCAAGGTCTGGCACCAGAAAGGGTCAAAATGAGCATTTTCTAAAGTGTCAGTTCATTTATGTTAATTGGCAGCCACTTAACTCCAGTTAAAACAGGACATCAAAGTGTAGTCCAGATCAGAGGTTTTCAATATTTTTCATTGGTGGACCCCTAAAAATTCAGATGAAGGTGCAGAGACCTTTGGAAATCTGAGACATAATCTGTGGACTGTCCTACACAAATATACATATACAAAGACATCTACATTATCCTGCTTTCATGCTAAGGCAAGATTATATTCACAGGGAAAAACCTAATAACAGATTCAAAGTGTATCCCCCTTTTTAATGATGTATACAGAGGGAGTTAGTTATTTGGGCCCATGCTCCATCAATGTTCAGAAACATGGGCTCAATTCCCCTATAGTTTGGGTTTATATTTTCAGAGCTATCCTGTCCATCGGGTGGACTGGGGGCCTGCACTTCTGGGGGCTTCTGCTTTTTAACAGAATACGGAGTCCAGGGCAGCCTGCGAGTTAGTGGAGGGCTTGGTCCTAGCCCACCCTGCTCCACTCTGCCCTGCTCCACTGGCTCCTGACATTACTCAAAGGAGGGGGCAGAAGCTGGAAAAAGGCAGGGGCTTGAGGAAAGGTGTGGAATGAGGGCAGGACAGTGGGAAGAGATGGGGCATGATGGGCTGGGGCTGGGTTGCTCGCTGCTGCTGGCACTATGCCCCCCTCCCCACTAACCCTCTCAGCTACCTTGGCCCCCACATTCCCCTGAAGCTTGGTGTCTCCAAAGTGCAGGGATCAGGGCAGTTGCCCTGGTCCATCCTATGTATGGGACAGCTCTGCTTGGACCTGTTGGGGCCATGAGAATGAATTAGATAAACCTGGCACCCGTGCTTCTCTCCTAAGATTAAATCCATTTTCCAGGCTTAGAGGATTTAGGATCTCTCATTCGTCTTGGATATGAGAACAAATCCTCAGGAAGCCAAGAGGTTAAAGAGGGAGGGACAAAGAGAAATCAAACCCCTCTATTTCAAATTAACTTTTCTCCAACTTTTAATGCCAGAATATTGTGGTACTCGGCTGTTGTTCTCATCACTACATGTCTGCTGAAAAACTTAAGAGAAAAGTATTGTTATATTTTGAACAATTATCATCATTGTAGCCAGCATTTTCCTGCTGTGACCTTATTATAGTTCAACAATGAGTTAGTGTTTGTTTTTTAGAGCTTATCAGCTCAATCATACATACAACCTAACCCACATGTTATAATTGGCCATTTGTGCAAACCTTAAAAGAGCACCAAAGTCTGGAATGCAGAGAAGCAAGGAACTGCTGCTGTATTTTTTTCCATGGTCCCCTGAACCTGCATTGATAAAATTATTGCACATTTGCTGTCTTCTTTTTAGAGTTACCATCATCCTTGATCAAAATCCCATTTAACAAATGTTGTTTTGCCAACAACAACAACAACAACAACAACAACAACAACAACAACAAACACCCAATCTTCCTTCAATAAGGGAACAGAAACATTGAATGGAGCCAAAGTATTCAAGCAAAACAACCCAATATCAAATAAATAGCCACAATGAACAAGCAACTTATAGACCAACAAATAATGAATACAATTGAAAAATCATGGCCTGGTAGTAATAACCTCAAATGCAGGAATTACCTCATAACTTAACTTGATTGTGTGAAGAAGTGCCAAGTCCTCAGGGATAACAGAAAGAATAAAAGAAATAGTTTACAGCCTGCCATTTGGAAAGGAGGATGGTGCAGGCATTATAACAATCAGATACCAAATGGCTACCTTTCTGCTGTCTCTGCTTACCTTTTCCAGATTTAAAGGACCAACTATTGAAGAATAAATTCCCTCCTTTCTGAGGGCCAGGGATCTGAGTGAAAAATACCTGGAGTATTCAGAACAATAGTCTGGTGTGTTTGAATTTGCTATCCCCTCATGTTGTCCTTTGGTACCATGGTTCTATAATACAGTGAAACCTTTGTTATCCAGCACTCTGTTAACCAGAAAACTTTGTTAACCGGCATTGCCCCCAGCCACAATACTGCGTCATCTTCAAGCACACAGGCCTGGCTTGGTTTACCATGATTGGCTTAAAAAATGTTATTTAAGAAGTACTAATCATCTCTAACTCAAAATAGCAATGTGAGACCAACTGCCTCACACTACAAAACTACCAATATTAAAAACTTGAGTTTTACTATTATTGTCCATGTGTTTTTCCTAGGTTGATAGGACTCTCAGATAATCAGAATTTTTAGATAACCGGAATGCCCTAATCCCCGACCTTGCTGGATGACACAGGTTTTACTGTAAAAAGTCTGGATGTTCCCTGGAACTCAGTTGCCACTTGAGTTTATATCTTATTGTTGAATAATGAGGAATTTTTTTAAATCACCTATTTATAGCTTAGAATTAATTTTGCTCTGTAAAAGCATCCTAAGAAGCATTTTATAAAACACTAAATACTTTTTTCTTATCAACTTAACATTCAATATTTATTTTGATAATGCTAACATGCAGTTAAGCAAGACTTAGATTTGTAAGTGTTCAATGAGGCTTGGGTACTTCACCTGAGCTGTCACCAACTCTTCCAGTGTCACATTGCTTTCTTCCGTTTGTCTTCCCCAAAGTACACCCATGAATCCAGGCTTCTCTGGATTCAGCTGCAGGCATTTGGCATTAATCTATGTTCCATTCTTCATAGATACAGAATAGGTCTTTAGTGTTCATACAAGTTAAAATTACACTCTATAGCAACCTAAGTATTAGATCTGGATACACTATGTGGATATTGTTTCAGAAGAATGTGCTGAAAAAAAAATCACACTTCTACTCTTCTTTCGGTGATATTGTTTTTAGAACTAAACAACTAGTGGCCTAAGATTATATAGTCTTAATCAATATAAAAACAGATAAATCATTGGCTATACAAGAAAAATAGGGATTAGACATCCAAAGTCTTGCAGAAGATGATAGGTGGGATAAATATCTTCCAGATGTTCACATCACCACTTCCTTACACCCCATTTGTTGGGGAAAATTCCTCTGGATAATAATTATGCGTTTCTTCTATCTAGTTATCACAAACAAAATTAATCCAGCACCCACTTACTTTACAATAGAGACAGTACACTATTGGTCACCATCTCACACACATTTTAGGGAACTGCCTTGAAATTCAAAATTTCCAGTCACATATATACAATAATCTGGAAAACACAAATACTTAATCTATTATATTCTGGGCAATATACTTAATATCTGTAGAATAATTCAGAGCACCCATTCCAAAAAATTAAAGGTAGCTGTTGGAAATGTATTATTATATGAAAGTCCTTCATTTAAAATGTGTCTGAACAAGATACCAGATATAAAAGAAGTGGAAAAAATTATAGCAGGTCTCTGATAATCCTAGGAATGGTATGAGGAAAAATGGACTTACTAGTAAGAACACAGGATGCAGCACCTGCTGGGCCCAGCATTCAACTGTCCCGTATTGGGATCCAGGTGTCCTGTGTAGAGCTTTATTAGCCAGGTGATCAAGGGGTAGGTGGAGTCACCCATGGTGCACGTAGGCACGTTCACATCCCCGACAATGATGGTGTAGTCAGGGAAAAAAGTGCTGATGTGCATCTTCTGAGCAGGCTGGAGTTCCTAAAGATGTGGGCATCATGGGCTTTCCCTGACCACCCGACATTAATGTCGGTGAAGCGGCCCCGGTGGTCCACGAGGGCCTTCAGGACCACTGAAAACTACCCCTTCTGACTGATGTATTTGAAGGGCCTGTGGTCAGGGGCCTGGTTGCCACAGCCCTTGGGAGTTCCCTAAGCCCAAGCCCCTTCGCACAGCAGGACCAACACCAACTACCCCATTCCTGGCAGGGCTTTGTGAAGCTGGGACTGAAAACCTCCATGGAGGGAGATTCTCCTGCCCCCTTCCCTAGGAAACTCATTGCAGTAGTTCACTGCCTCCTGAGACAATAGAAGGAAAGTCATACCTGCATGATCACAGCTCTGATTGTCACTCTCCCCATGCCAAACTAGTTCCCGATGAAGTGGTAGCTATCTGGGGTGGCAAACTTCCAAAGTGCAATGGCGATGTGCTTCTGGAGGGGGATGTTGGGTTACATGCAGGTATCCCATCACCATAGGGCAGGAGCAAGCCACTTGCACAGCTCCAGGAAGGTGTTCTTCTGCATGCAGAAGGTCTGGAGCCACTGCTGGTTGTCCCACCACTTTATGATGATCCAGTCCCACCAGTTGGAACTGGTGTCCCAGTGCCAGAAGCAGCAGTGCACGGTGTGCAGGGGGTGGAGGGACTGTGGTGCATGAGGAGCATCCAGGCCTGATGAAGGGGCGGGAGTGTCACCCATTTCAGGCTGGTCATCGCCCTCAACCAATGCCATGAGGGCTGCCTACATAAACTGGACCAGGCGGTGCAACAGCAGGTCTAAGAGCTGGTGACTGCTTTGCAGCAGGTCCAGCTCCAAGCTGAAAGTGCTGTGGTGTCCGCAAAGGTAACCAGAGCACACGGTGTAGTGTTTGCTGTCCCTCAAGGAGGTAGGCAATGGAGAAGAAGCTGAGACACAGCTGTAGAAGGGAGCCCCTTTAAACACAAGCCTCAGATAGCTTCAGGAAGCAGCTATAGAAAGTGATTGCTGTCTTGATGCCTTGCTGGGAGTGCTTCTGGGGGACCTTAAATGTGATTCAGGCTCCAATGAGTGTGGACGCACTATTCCGATATAGAGCTGTGCTATTTCAATGGGGATTTGTAATGTGGATACGCTATTTTGAAATAGTTATTTTGGGAGTTATTCTTTTGAAATAATCTTGTAGTTTAGACCTAGCCAAAGAGCTCGATCTATGATATGTTTACTGTGGTAGGGATCAATCCTGAGCTCCCCAAAGAGTTTTGCCTGAATAAAGAGAACAAGATAAAGCCCTATGATATAAACAAAACTTCACAATAACTTCATCAGTACAACTAATTCAGGTACCACCAAAATAATTCATGTGTCTGTCCTGTGCTTTTTAGTTCCATCACTACCACTTCATACAATCTCATTCAAAATATTATGTTTTATATATAGACCACTTCTGTGAAGTCAATACAGTATCCTGTTACACCAGAAAAGCATAGAACTTGCTTATTTCCTACCAAGTATCACTTCCTTTTGATGTGAACCATCTGTCAAATCCATAACTGAACATCCCTCAGTTATTCCCATGAGATATGCAACTTCAAAAAGAGGCAAAGTTCACAGACTGAAACTTATTTAGACACAGGATGAAGACGCAGAAGCAGCAAACTCACAGAGAAAAGCTGCGTTCATCTGCTGACCTTGGGAAACAGTCATTGATGCATTAAGGCTGAAATTTATGCCTGTGTAAGGGAACAGCACCGAAACTATCCACCACTTAACACCTTGAAGCATTCTTTCGCTGCCTCCATCTACGAAAATATTTCCAAACTACCAATGAACATCAATCTGACCAACCAGATCCCCCCTATCAACAGCAAAAGAAAAAAAATTCTATATGGACTCCCCCTTACAGTCGTAATTACAATCTGGATTTCTATATACAATGCTTCTGCAACAATGCACAGACTGACATTATGCACAAACAACAACAAATGACATACAATCTCAGCCATGCTGAACACTATGCTATCCAGAGTCTCAAAAACAACCCTGACATTATAATCAAACCAGCTGACAAAGGGGACGCTGTGGTCATTATGAATAAGTCAGACTATGACCAGAAGGCAACTGGACAACTCTCCAACACCACATTTTACAGACCTCTTTCCTCTGATCCCACTTCAGAATACCAAAAGAAACTATACTATCTCCTTAAGGAACTCCCTGCCTCTACTCAGGACCAAATTCACACAGAAACACCTTCTGAACCCGACCAGGACTGTTCTATTTGCTTCCCAAAATCCATAAACCTGGACACCTCAGACTTCCCATCATTTCAGGTATTGGCACACTCACTACTGGATTATCCAGCTATGTAGACTCTTTCCTCAAACCTTATGTAACCAACACTCCCAGATATCTCCAAGATACCACTGACTTCCTGAGAAAAAAACCATCGATAGCCTCCCTGATAGCATCATCCTTGCCACCAGGGATGTAGAAGCTCTCTACCCCAATATTTCACATGAAGATGGATTACAAGCGATTAGAAACACTATCCCAGAGGATACCACTGCCAGTCTGGTAGCAGACCTATATAACTTTGTTCTCACCCACAATTATTTCTAATCTGGGGACAACTTATACCTCCAGATCAGCCATGGGTACCCACATGGCCCCACAGTACGCTAACATCTTTATGGCTGACTTAGAACAACATTTCCTCAGATCCCATTCCCTTTTACCCCTCCTTTACTTACTCTACCTCGATGACATCTTCATGATGTAGACCCATGGCCAAGAAACACTGGATGCATTCCACAGAGACTTTAACAACCTACACCCCACCATCAATCTCAGTCTGGACCATTCAACACGAGAGATCCATTTCCTGGTCACCACAGTACCAATTTTGCCAATTTGCCAATTTTGTCCACATATTTACTCTGGTGACACCATCACTGGACCTAAGCATGTCAGTTATATGATCAAGAACACATATTCCTGTTCATCCAGAAATATAATTTATGCCATCATGTGCCAACAGTGTCCTTCTGCTATGTATATTGGACAGACTTCTCAGACACTTTGCCAAAGAATTAATGCCCACAAATCAGACATCAGACATCTTCACAAGGAAAAACCAGTTGTTTTCATTTCAACCTACCCGGACATAGTCTTAATGACTTTACTACATGCATCTTAATTCTAAGAGACTATAATACCAGATTACAGAGGTAAACTTCAGAACTTTCTTTCATGCTTAAATTTGACACTTTACAAATGGGCCTTAACAACGATGTTAATTACCTTAACCATTACAAGGATAGCTTCCCACTTATCGCCCCTGATTAGCCTTTCATTGACTCAAATAGCTATTCCCACCCTCTCTCCCCCTCGCCCCACCTTCTGTACAAAATCTGATTTTTCAGTTTCATAATGTGTTCACTTTTAGCATTGTATTCCTTTGGTATATATGGTCATGCCAATTCTCTTCCAGAATATGATCTGAGGAAGTGGGTCTGGCCCATGAAAGCTCATCACCTATTAAACCATCTTGTTAGTCTTTAAAGTGGTATATAGTTTTTCCTTTTGTTTTAGCAAGATCAGACTAACACGGCTATCTCTCTATTACTATTTAACATGGGAATGTTTTATTAGTCTTTAAAGTGTTACCAGACTATTTGTTGTTTTTAAATTTTATTCTTTACAGACTAACTCTGCTATCCCCTGAAGCTATGGTACAAAGAGGTAATTTTTACCCTCTTTGTGACTACACTTGTGGATTTAATTTAATTTTTTCTTTCTTACTTTCTTTCTTTCTTTCTTATGCAGCAGCATCAACATGTGTGGCTATGAACACCACCTATTGCCAATTTCACATAATCAAAATCTATATCTTCTCATCTTGTTCTGTAGCCTCAGAAAATGCAGTCATAATTTCTTAATGTTATTCCATCTCCCTGATACTTTCACCAATACTCTCAGAATATATTTGCACCTTGAGGCACTTGAGTTCTTCATAAATAATCTTTCTTTCTGTGTAACTGTCATTGTATTGTCATAACAGATGCTCATCTGTTTCTTTAACTTTGCATGTTTTGCATAATGCATCTTTGCCCATCCAATTCATGTCACGGTGAACTGTTAACACTGGAAATATAGTTACTTTGTTTCTTTTGTCATAGTGCAAAGTATGACAATATTCTCAAGCTTAGGACATACTTAATACAACTATTAACCTTTTTTTCCTCTTTGGCCCATATTTCTTTCCATTTTTTCTGAAGTTCTCTCATAACCAAGCTTTTGAAATTCTGTGTACTCAGAGGGATCTTTATCTCAACCTTCCTATTTCTTAAGGTATTTTTGCTGCTTTTATCTTCCAGTTCACTGCCAGATATACTGATGTGTGTTGAAATCCATGCTATTACTACATGTAAACCTAGTTGCACTATCTCCATAATCAGGAATAATATAGTTATTGATTAAATCATTCCTGCTTTCTGAGCTTCTCTTTCTTATTGTCATTTTACCCATTAAAGAGTCAAATATAACATAACTGCAGTATGTGGGCATATATCCCTTATCCAGATCAGTGCCAATAGCATGTTCACCAGTTAGTCTGTTAAAAGGGTCACAAAATTGGATAGTCTGTTAGATATCTTCATTCCAAATTCAGAGATACAATGGGATACTTTATTTGTCTTGTCATCTTTAGATCTGTCAGGATAGACTTGGCAATACTATCCTAATTTGCCATGTATAAATTTATACATTTTATTTATCGTATTTGATGGTTTACTCTTCTGTTTGTAGAATCATGCTATAATTCTAAACCCACAATTGGAGAGACAACTGTGCAGCTATGTTTTGATTTCCCATGACTACGGAGTCTAATCTTCTCCAGTTCTCACTTTTCACTCAAAACTTTTACCCACCTTTTGACCCAATAACATGTGAGAATTTGTGGCATCCAGTTACAGCTCTTGTAGTTGATTGCCAACAATCCTCATACATTTGTTTAGCATGCTTTTCTTCACTATTTCCATTTACCTTGTACCAAAAGCATTAATCTAGTAATTTTATTCTTAAAGGTATTTTTCTGGTTGCCACCTACATCACACAGACCACTGTCGTCATACTTGTACCACAAATGTTCTTCAGGGCATTTGGTTTGGATCAGCTCTATTTTTTTGCATTGCTTTAGAGGTTGAGCTAAAGGCTTAGCTTCCATAACCTATAACTGGTTTTATTTAGTGCCAGCATCAGCAAGATGTTCTTATCTGCATCCCAGTTGTTCTTCTAAGACCATACATATTTGGAACTTGGCTGCTCTTTTAAGGTTATTTGGCACTTACTATTCTCATAATTCTCATATTCTTATTCGTCCATTTAAAGAGGTGTGATGTCTAGCCAGGGGAATAATTAATAACATGTGATTTAAATGAACAATCACACATGATGAATAAGAAACAGCAACTGTATGAAGTGAATAGTTCATAACAATCCCCAGGCTCAGCTTTTTCAAGTGAACTGTTAAACATTTTGGAATAGTGACTGGGTTATTAAAATGGCTCTATTTGTGAAGAATTTATAAATGTGAAAAGAAGACTAATTTTGGGATGATTTTTTTTAATCAAAATTCAGTGAACTTACCATGCTACATTTTAATTTCAAAGTTGAAAATGTAACCAGAGTAAACAGCCAGTAGCATCTTGATTGCCAGTATCCAGAATAATAAGTGATCATGAAGATCCATCAAGGCATGTAATCAACCAATTAAATATTTCAGAAATAATTGCTCTGCTTTTTTGTGTCTTGTTAGAGCACTAGATTGGAATTGAAGAGCTCTGCCACAGACTATCTGCATGACCGCTAACAAGTCTAGAGGACAGACATCAACCAAACGAGTTATTGGACTCAGGTTGCCCCTGTAACTGGCTGAAATGTAATGGCCTATGATGAACAGGAGGTCAGATTAGGACAGGTAAAGATCCCTTTCTGTCCTTAAATTCAATGGAACTCCTGTACTCATGTGTAAAATGAGAACAGGATCCTATTCTTTGTCTTTTCTGTTTAGCTTGAGAATATAAGCAGGACCTAAGCAGAGTGTAGATCTAATCAGGACTGTAACTAGGTCATGGCCACCCATGACACAGAGCCAATGGGTGTGCAAAAATGGGCCAGTGGTCTCATCACAAGATTGGATCCAGCAGTGTTGTCATGATTCCATGGGCATAGTTTGTGAGGTATTGTCACCCTTCCAACAAAAGCCCAGATTTGGAGCAGCAGGTGTAGTCTGGAGTTGCTTCTCTTGTAAGTTACTTGCTAGGTCTGCAGCTGGATTCCATCTCCTAACTCTTCCTTCTGTTAGCATATGCTGGATCAGCACTGAGGGGTGTGGGGCTCTTCCAGCATAGGTTCTGTAAATATGGGCTGTGTCTACACTGGGCCACTTATTCCGGAAAATCAGCCGCTTTTCTGGAATAAGCTGCGAGCTGTCTATACTGGCTCCTTGAATTTCGGGAAAAGCAACGACGTTGTACTGTACAAAATCAGCCGCTATTCCGGAAACCCTACGCTGTTCCCGCTCGGGCATAAGTCCTTATTCCGGAAAAGCTTTTCCAGAAAAGGGCCAGTGTAGACAGCTTTTCCGGAAAAGCAGAAGAAACAGAAAAAAGCGGTTTAGACGCTCTTAAAGAGCTCGGAGGCTGCTGGGCGCCCGTGGCAGGAGCCTGCTGGAGAGCGTGCAGCTTGAGCTCTGCCACGTGCCGCTGTGCTGCCCAACAGCCACCTCTGAGCCCAGCATGGCAGCCCCGGGTGGTGAGACACCTGCACCCGCAAGGGAGGAAGCCCCCAGGGGCCGGAAATGCCAGGCCCCATCCTGGACCCCCAGGGAGCTGGAGACCCTCCTGGACCTGTGGCAGGAGGAGGAGGGTCTCCACGACCTGCAGTCCCGCCGCCGCAATGCAGACCTGTACACGCGGCTGGAGCAGAACCTGGCGCAGCAGGGACACCCCGGCCGCAACTGCGAGCAGGTGCGGTCCAAAGTAAGAGAGCTGCGGCTGGGGTATGTGCGGGCCACTGACGGAAGGGGGGCAAGACCCGATTCCTGCCCCTATTACGACCTGCTCCATGCTTTTCTGGGCCAGCCAGCCCCGGAAGCCCCAGCTGTCCCTGTGGACACCTGCCAGCGCCCCCCCATCAACTGTCCCACCGAGCCAGGGGAGGGAGAAGACAGCGCCAGCGCGTCTGGTGGTGAGGAGGCGAGTGTTGCCACCGCCCAGCAGGCCCCCTCCAGGAGCTCCTCCGAGGCCGAGGCCGGGGAGGAACCCATGGGTGAGTTTGTGCAGTTTGCACTCCCAACAGGCGGGGGGCAGAGGGTGTGGGGGGGACCAGGTGCCCGAAGGGAGGAGGGGGAGAGCATGTCACTCAGGCCACGTGAGCTGCATGCTACGTAGCATGAGGCAGCAAGCAGCACGTGCAACCACGTGCAGCCTGGTGACCGAGTGGCACGTGGCCGCGGCAGGCAGCTGCAGGGCACACCTGGGACCGTGCTGCTCACACACATTTGGCGGGACCAGGGGAAAGGGTGGATGCTGGCTGGAACCGGCCAGGGCCCCAGGGACTCAGCCCAGAGCCCGCAGCTCCGCCAAGGGTGCAGCACGGAGAACGGCACACTGTCCCATGCCTCGCTGTGAGGCACAGCCAGCTGCTATTGGGTACACCACAGCATCACGGTCCTGTGACCGTGGAGCCCCACCGAGCCCCTCGCCTGCTCCCGGTGCCTTGGCTGCCTCCCCAAGGGAAGTCCCCACTGTGGCCACACATGTCCCTGGGCTACTGGGCTTGCGCGAGGGATAGTGGGAGGGGGAAGGGCCCCTGAGTGTTGCTGCAAGGATGGGACATCCCCCCACCCAGTCACCCTTCTGGTTCTGACCAGGAGATATCCCACGCGAGGGGATCTGAGAGCCCAGACCGCCTCTGCCAGATGTGCTCCCAGGCACTGCGTGGGGATGCATCTCGCTCCCTGTCTAACACCAGTGATTAGCCCAAAGCTTTTCACAGTCTCCACCGGCAGGGAGTTCCACAAGTGAACACAGCACAAGCACCCTCCCGCCCTCCACGGGGTCAGGATACAGACCGGTGCTTATAGTACTGGAGGGGGGACCCTACTCCAGGGGCGGTCCTCCTTGCCAACATACAACACGGGGGCAGGAGGGGAACCAAGTGGGTCCAAGCCACACAACTGTGGGGTCACCTGGGCTCAGGGGTGGAGGGCATGTGGTGTGGGGACAGTGGACGGCCTGCCTGACTGACCCATCCTTTCTTCTCTTCCCTGCAGCGGGACCCAGCACCAGACCCTCCACTGCGGCAGCAGCGGCACCCCCAGCAGGCCAACCCCGGAGGCACAGGCTCCACCAGAGGGACCAGCTGCTTCGCCGGCACGTCAACGCCGTGGAGGCAATCCAGGCCTCCATCGCGGAGCGGGTGCAGGGGGACCTGCAGTGGCGGCAGGATGGCTGGGCTGCCTTCCTGGACGAATGCCGAGGGATGCGCACCACAATGGACACGCTGACGGCACACGTTGTGCATGCGATTCACTATGGCATGAGCAGAGCCCAGGCCCCCGCCATTCCTCCCGTAGCACAGCTCATGCCCCCTCCCATCCCAGCTCCTGCCCCTGCCCCTCCTCCTATCCCAGCTCCTGCCCCTGCCCTGGCCACCTCCGCGTGCAGCCTGCCCCGACACGGTCTGCCCAGCGTGGGCAGGCTGGCCCCCAGAGGAGCGCTCGCAGGGGCCGCCCGTCCCAGTAACTGCCCCCCCTTCCTGTCCCAGTTGAAGGTCTCCCCCCCTTCCTGTCCCAGTTGAAGGTCTCCCCCCCCCCTTGTAAATAAACAGTTCTTTATTTTGCTGTTCATTCCTGTGTTGGGTTTTGTGTAACTCTAGGTAGTGTACGAAATGATGTGAGATGCCAAGTAGCCACTTAAATTTAACATGGTGGCAAACTGTGGAGAACGAAATCTGTACTCTATCTCTGGGGGGGGCCCTTCGTAAGCGGTCAGTGGTTTGTGGCGCAGAAATAAATGCTGACACTTTTCAGTAAAATGTAAACCACAAACTATATTTACATAGATAACAAACTAGCAAGAACGGTTACAAGATGCACACAACAGATAATTAAACATAGTCTAGGAGCAGGGAGGACGATTGTGGTGTTGCTGGCCACCTCAATCCTTTGGTCCTTCCGGGCCTCGGGAGAGGAACAGCCAGGAGATCCCTCAACGGAAGATGACTGGAAGCAGGTACGCTGACTTCAGCCTTCCACACGAACCTCGCATCCTCGTGGCTGTTCTTTGGGACAGGCGATGGTGGCCTAAACCCTAGCCTAAGCTAAAAAGAAAAACCCTAACTAAGCCCGACGCACCCGACAAACAGACTCGATGACGGCCGACATGCTTTGACCCGACGCTTTACAATTGGGGGGGAGGTAAGGGGAGGGGGTGGGGAAGGGTAGGGGACGGGCAGGAGTAGTCTGGGGAGACCCAGGCGACCCTACTATGGGGCTTGGGCAAATATGTCCACCAGGGCCTCTCTGATGCGCACTGCATCCTGGCGCGCCTGGCGGATGGCAGCTGTGTCGGGCTGTTCCAAGGTCTGTGCCTCGGCTGCCATCCATGCAGGGAGGAAGGCCTACCCACTGCGCTCCACAATGTTGTGGAGCATGGAGCACACGGCCAGGACCTCCGTTGCATCCTGCTCGCCCATCTCGAGACGGGTGAGCAAGCAACAGAAGCAGGCCTTTAAACGTCCAAAGGCCAGCTCCAATGGGTTTCGGGTCCGGTTGAGGCAGTCATTGAACTGGGCCCGGTTCTGGTCCGGCTGCCCCGTGTAGGGCCGCATTAGCCAGGGCATCAGGGGGTAGGCCGTGTCCCCGACGACGCAGATGGGCATAGGAACATCCCCGACAGTCAAGGCTCGCCGGGGGAAGTAGGTGCCCACCTCCAACCTGCGATACAGTCCAGAGTTCCGGAGGATGCGGGTGTCGTGTGCCCGGCCGGACCAGCCCCCGTAAATGTCCATGAAGCGGCCCCGGTGCACAGCTGCAGGAAGGTCCGCTTTCTCATTCGGAAATGCCGGATCCACTGGTGGTCGTCCCATAGTCCGAGGACCACCCGGTCCCACCAGTCGGTGCTGCTCTCCAAACTCCAGACGGGCTGGTCTACGGTCGGGTGCTGATGCCACACGGTTGCCAGGGCCTCCCTGGTGAGGGAGTCCAAGGCGATCTCTGCCTCTTGGTCCATTAACAGCAGGGCACCGGCCTGCAGCAGGAGCTGCAGCCACCTGTACAGCCCCAACAGGGGCCCGACCAGGCACATGGCCACCCGTGGCTCCATAGCAGACAGAAAAAAAAAAACCACAGGCAAAAGCAGTTGGGGGCCAAAGGGTGGTGTCCCCAAAAGTCAGAGGGCAACCACAGACCCTGCGAAGGGTGTCAGTCCCTGGCAGAGGCCCCAAGGCATGGGAACAGGAGACCAACGGCTGCCCGGCGAGACCCCTTTAACCACGTGTCTGAACGGCGCTCTGGCCCCGCCCCGGAAAGGTCTGGTGGCCTTTACCCTCTTCAAAATGGCTCCGGGCTTCTTCTTTTCCGGAAAAGTGCGCCACCAATGTAGATGCGCTTTTCCAGAAAAGCGCTTCATTACGACGATAACTCCGGGGCCAATGTAGACGCTCCTTTTCTGGAAAAACTGAAAACGGAATAGTATTCCGTTTTAAGCATTTCCAGAAAAAGGTGCCAGTGTGGACGTAGCCATGGACTTTAGTGCGTGTTATACTATAGATATGAATGTATTAGTCTGTACCGGCACCACTCTGCTGAATACTGTAGTCCGTGTTGTGAAACGAGTGCAAGTTGCTATTCGTAAACTGTGTATTTCTCTTTTCGGACACGTGCTCTTCAAACAACACATTGATCATTGAAAAGTTGGGATGTGTCTGTCTTTTCTGAGTTAAAGAAACCATGGAAAAAGAAAACAGACATGGCTGCTTGAGCTGCCCTAGCACAATATGCATGTTTACTCCTGAACCGAGGATAAAATACAAATTCAATGAATTTTTCTTCAGCAATTATGAAACTGATTAAGTCACATTTCCTGAGAAAGTAGAGTACCTTTGTAGTGATAAATGGAGCCAAAATAGATCTGGTTGTCTGAAGTGATACTCGGATTTTCTCAGTGAAATCTGAGTTGCTTGTTAGATTCACTGAGCAGAAAAAGCTGTACAATTTAAAAAAGGAAAGGTTAACAGTCATTTTGATTTTTTTCAGCCATTGTTTGATCAGTATAAATATTAAAACTGCTTCTTATGCTCCATAGCACAGCCAGCCAGAGTAATCAGGCACAAAGTGTCAAGTCCAGGAAGTTCAGAGAGACATACAGTAGTTTACCACATCCAATGATCTAAAAACCCCAGATGGGTTCAATCCTATTTTTGAGGAGCCTGTTAAGAAGTGTTTGCAGGGCTGAGAAAATTCAGCACTGTTCTCAGTAATGATAATTTTCCCTTACATAAAAGAGTGACCCATAAAGCTGCCGCTATAAACTGTGGATCTATGGAACCTATCCTGTGCTAGAAGTTAAGTACATGCTTTAATGCTTTGCTGGATAAGGTTCTATGGCTCCAAAGTTACAAATAAATGTCTGTGTTATGAAAATTACTTGCAAGAGAAGAGTGCCTTGAAGCATCATTGTGAAGACAGTGGTAAACTACTTAAACTTGTCATGAACAATTAAGTATCTCAATTACAGACAAAAGACAAATGAAAAGAATAAAAAAAAGACTTTTATGGAATATACAGACTCCACATTGATCAGAAAGGGGTTAACATGAACCTGTAGACCCAATCAACCCCCTGTGTCCCTTGTGCAAAATGGTGAGCCTGGAGGGAGGAGATAAAAAAGGAAAAGCCTGGATTAGCGTGGCTGACTGAAAGAAAAAGTAGTCTTCTTCTGCTAGCCCAGTGAAGGAAGGCCTGGTTGGGGTCACAGACTGCTTTGAAGCTGCCTGTAAGGAAAGACTAGTTGGGGCTATAGAACCTCCTGAGTGTAAGAGTTTCCTTGGACAGGTAGGTCTTGTGTAGGAGCTTTTTCTTTCTCTTAACTAGTTGGGCTTCTCTTTGCTTTGGGAATAGCAGAAGAGTTAGTTGGGGGAAGAGTGAGCTGAGAAAGGTGTGGTATAAACCACAGTAAGAAGTAGACAAGGATACAGTAGAGGGTTTGCACAAACAGAGCTCCTCTGTTTTGTGCAGGGTCCTGGGCTGGAACCCAGCACAGATGGTGGACCTGGTTTCCCCTGCTAGCTCACCTTGGGTTAGGGTTGGAAGGCCCTTGAGACAAAAGCCTAAAGTTGGGTTGAATCTGTAGCATGACACCCCTATGCCATTGGGATTCCATAGAAGGGACAGGACTGAACATCACCAGGCTGGAGAGCCAAGACACAGGAAGAAGCATGGTGTCACAGGGCCAGAATAGCTGTGGGCAGAGGAGGCCATAATAGGAGAGCTGCTACATCATGCCCAGTCATGAGTAGAGAGTAGACTCTTTCACAATAGCACAGATAATTGTATACTGAATGTATTGTAAACTGAATGTGTACAACAGTCCCTGCTGGCCCAGGGCTTCAAAGAGAAAATGCTACTTTCTTGTCGTAGCACTCAGCAACCCTTGAAAAAAGTTTGAACTTCTTCAGTGAATTGATGGTCAACTTGGGAGTTTTTTGAGAATCTCATTTTATATTTGTTCTTTTCATAAGGATCCCACCTGGAGTTTGCAGGGTAGGGTGCCCTAGGAGACTTCAACATCCATGTCATCAAGACCTCAAACACAAAACCTTCAAAATGTATTTGCCTCTTCAGCTACATCTGCATAGCAAGGCTAAAGTCGAATTAAGCTACGCAACTTGAGTGACATCAATTGCATAGCTTAAGTTGAAATAGCTTAATTCAGCTTTTGGCGCTGTCTACACAGCAGGAAGTCGAAGGAAGAACACTCTTCCTTCGACTTCCCTTACTCCTTGTGAAATGAGGGTTACCATGAGCCAGAGTAAGAAGTCCTCCAGCTCAACATTATTTTGAAATAAAGGCTTGTAGTGTAGATATGCATTTTGTTATTTTGGAATAACATCAATTATTCTGAAATAACTCAGCTGTGTAGACATGCCCTTCCTTACTTGCCTGTGTGGAAGTCTCACTTGTAATCTCCGGTCCAACCAATACAACTCGGTGTTTGGATTATATGTCTATATGGAGGCTGTCAACAGCCAGTTACTCCCTTGGATAGAACATTGGCTCAGTCAGGCAATGGTGAGGGCTCTCCCAGATCTTAAGGCATGTTCCTGGTTAGTCCATTAAGGATAATACATCTCATCAAATTTCAGAATATGTTAATAAAGAATACCTCCAGATCCATATATTAAAAACCTGATAAACCATCACTACTACATAGTGCCCCCCTCCCAAACTCTTTTTCCCCTTTGTCCACGCAAATCTTTTTGATTTTTAGGCAGCCTGAACTAGATTTCTTACTTCCTCCTTTTCCTTTACACCCACAACTCTTTTTGGCAGCTGTTTGTTGCCTTCTGGCTTCTTTCACATCTATTTCTATTATAGATAAAATGGCAAGAAAAATTCCTGATTTATCTTTCACGTTTGAAAATGAGTTGAAAAGAGCCATTGAGTTATAAAGTCTCATTGAAGGAGCAGCCAGTTTTCATGGCTAGATGGTGTTTTATATGATGTACTTTGAAGGTTTGGCAGAGGGATATGCATTCCAGACAAGGAACCTGGTCCATAGGAGAGAAGAGGGGCATAAAGCACTTAAATTACAACTCCACATCACAACATGTTAGGCATGTATAATTTAGTGTTGAGCTAACTCAACACTTTCCCAATGGAAAACTGAAAAAAAATCAGCAAAATTAAAATCTTCCTGTGGAAAATCTATAGTTTACAGAACCTGCATTTTGTATTGAAAAAAAATCGAATCAGAGAATCCTTGATCATATCAATTAGAAACACATTACAAATATTAGAAGAAAAGGCATTAAAAATTATCCATCCATGCTATTTGATCTAGTATTATTAGATTTCCAGTTCTTGAGTGGCTTTTCAGAATACCCATTCCTTCTCTCTCCTGACAAAAAAAATGTTATCAGCTTCAATTTATTTTTGAGAACATCAATAAAAGGTCTACACTGACTGAAAATGCCAGAAAAAGAGATGTAAACTTCCTTCCCCACATGGGTTATACGAAACCGTGGGGAATTCTAAATCCTGATCTGTGACATCTGTTCAGATCTAAGTATTGGATTAATTGGTCTCTGGTTGCTTGCTCATCCTGTGTTAAAGTCACTCAAGTATCAAGTGATCTGGCCACCAGTTAACAGACTCAAGAGAAGCTTTGAATAATCTTGCTTGTACACACGGACTACACGGTTAACTATAAATCCTGTTTATAATGAGAGGGGCTATCCAAGCTGAAAACTGGTATAAGGCACACTAACGTACATCTGCTTCCATGGGGCTCTAGTTTTAATTTCCAAACAGGTGAGCTTATTTTATACTGAAAAAGAACTCTTTTAAGCAGGACTGATTATTAATAATACAGATTAAGGACCCTATAATCTAGGTCTGCCATCCAGCTGAAAACAATTAACCCCAACAGATCATTAATCCAAGGAAGTGCCTGGTGATAACAGCTACTTCTTGGATGAGCTGAATATTAAGACATGAATAATTACTATCAGGAGTCAGATGTCTGTTAAATAATGTATGTGACAGACTCAATTACAGTCTAACTAGATTACTAGAATATGTATACTTCATAATATAGATGTTTAAATTAAATGTTTATCGATATTGTTTATCTCTTGGAGAGGAAAGAGATATAATAAAGTGATAATTTATTTTGGACATAATTAGATTTGGCATACTCTATGACATTAGTGGTGCATGTAGCATGTGTCAACAAAGACTGAAATTCACTGCAAAGGGCTACACAAGGCAAGTGTACCACATAATTTGCATGCCATTATTCACACGTGTTAGTATTTTCAGGATTAAGTGGTTGTTGAACTGGCCCACTGCACTGTGGTGACTCATTCTACTGTGTTAATTTCTGCTAACTGCAGGTATATTATACTGACCAAAAAGGCCAGGATAAGAGATCTAAACTTCCTTTCCCACATGGTTATACCAAACCATGGGGAGTTCTAAATCCTGACCTGAGACGTTTTGTCGCTTAGACCCAAGCATATCTTAAATGACAGGTTGTGCCTTAATTGGTTTCTGGTTGCTTGCTCATTCTGTGTTAAATTCACTCTAATATCAAGCTGTCTGGCTACCACTTAACAGATTCAACTGAAGCACTTTTTTACAGCATTTTTATTAGAGAAATATGCTTATGTAACTCAGAGGCACCAAACCCACTGACAAGGGAGAGTGAAGTTTTGCCCTACTTCCTTATCTAAGAGCCAGCTGGCTTTTAGCTCATGCTGTAGAGGCACATAGGTTTCACTCGTCGCATGTTCAGTCCCTCCTGCTGATGACCTGGGTGCCTTGGCTTTAATCTCCCTTGTCAGTGGCCTCAGTGCATCAAGGATATACGTACACACCAGAAACTCTCAACAGACAGAATGATGCTTCTGTGTTAGAAGAGGAAGAATCAAGCCCCATTCAGGATTGGGACTCAATTGTTCTAAATGCTGTAAAAACTCTTATACTTGTGATGGAGGAGGAGGAGTGCTGGACAGCATTTGGGCCGTGTCCAGACTCAGGGTTTTTTTCGGGAAAAGTAGTCCCGAAAAAACTTCCCCTGCGTCCAGACTCAAGCCGCGTTCTTTCGAAATTATTTCGAAAGAATGCGGCTTTTCTTTCGATGGTGGTAAACCTCGTTTCACGAGGAAGAACGCCTTCTTTCGAAAGTTCCTCTTTCGAAAGTAGGCGTTCTTCAATGTAAAGAGGCCGTCTTCGAAAGAGAGCATCCAGACTCGCTGGGTGCTCTCTTTCGAAAAAGCGGATTTCTCTTTCGAAAGATCCGCCTGCAGTCTAGACGTGATCTTTTGAAAGAGGCTCTTTCAAAAGATGCTTTCGAAAGAGCCTCTTTCGAAAGAAGCCTGCAGTCTAGACATAGCCTTGGTGACTAAAGGATTAAACTCCGGTAGATGGGGGTGTCGGTAGAAAGCCAATGGGAAAAGGTGTTGAAGTTTGAATGGGAAGATATACCTTCCTGCTGTTTTCCTTTGGGTGAGTTTTAAGCCAGGAGTTCAGGGAACAAGAGGTATTGAACAAAGCAAAACTACCATGCCAAAGGAATACTGGGCATGGAAATGCACTGGACCTTGAAGCACAGATTCTAAGTAGATAGGAAAAGTGTGACGGGTTTGATAGGTACAAGCGCCCCCTCTTGCCCGAGCAGGGGGGGTTCAGCGACCCACCGTCAATTTAGTTTAGGATTATGGGGTCCTCACCCCTTGGGGATAGTCCCTCCTAGGTGTGGCATTTACCCGCCCTGAGTTCCGGGGTTGGCTGACTCCAGCGTTCACGGGTGTATGAGTGAGGGCGAAAGGGCGGCAGGGAAGGGGGAAGGAGGACCCGGGAACACCCTCTCCACTGGGTCCCAGCCCAGAGCCCTAAGTGCACGGTTTAATGCACTCCTGCATGGCAGATGGGGTTTAGTCCCGAAACGTGTCTACCCACGGGCCCCAGAAGTGCTCTGCCCTGGGCTTCTTCCTCTCCAGCTCCCTGGTTACCGAGTCTGTCGGCAAGATTTGGGGGCTTACCCTCTTGCTGTTACCTTCTGGCATGCTCTGGTGTCCCAGGGGTCCGATTGCCCCCTCCTGCTTCTCTAGCGCAGGGGAATCACCATCTTCCTGGAGGTCGGTGGCTCCTGTTCTCTGAGACACCCCTCCGCTTCTGTCCTGGTCACTTTTCAACTGGCCCAGGAATGGATGCGATGTCAGGAGGCCCCGCTTCCCCGGCGTGCCCATGCCCAATACCATTGGGCCGTATGCTGGGAGCCCCGCACTGAGGGTTTCCCAGGGTCATCCTGCTACGCCACTCCGTTGGCATCTGGCCGGCGTGCGTCAGCAAGGCTCAGCCCCTCCTCCTGCTCCACGGCGGGGCCGCATGCATCCTGCCGCACTCAGCTTCGGCCCCGGCGAGCCAGGCCTTGGGGCCACCAGGACCTTCCGTGGCACCATACCGCCTTCTGGGCCAGGGGAGGTGCAAGATCTCCCGCGGATCAGTGTGGGCCTCAGTGGGCCCATCACACTCTCTAACACCTAACAACCAAGTATGCTAATCAAGTATATCTTTTTGTTTTGTTAATAAAATCACCTTTTTTTAAAGCGATGATTTGTTTCATGTGTCCTGGAAGGTAAAAGGAAGTCTGTGTATTCATGCCTAAGACTGAGAGGCCAGCTATCAGAGACTGCAGTTTGTTTTCTCTTTTTATTCCCAACTCTCTTGTGGTAAAAGAGCTTGGTGGTACCCCTCTGGAAGAAGTCCAAGTGCTTTCTTCCTGTGTTCAAGAAGCAAGGGGTTTCCTTTTGTTTCACTCGGTGGTGGCAGCTACCTTCCAAGGCCAGGAGATCTGTGACCTTGGGGAGCTTTTTAAGTAGAAGCCTATAGAGACAAGGTATTTAGGGTCTCTTGTGGGCTCCCACCTTCTGCACTCAGAGTGCCAGAGTGGAGAACAGTTTTGACACTTGTTTACACTTAAAATACTGCAGTAGCACAGCTGCATTGCTATACTGCTTCCGTGTAGGCACTACCCATGCTGATGGGAAGGTTCTAATTCTAAGAATTCTTCCATCAGCCTAGCATCATATACACAGGGACATTAGTCATCTTAACTAGGTCTCTTAAGGGTGTGGATTTTTTCACACCATGGAGCGACTTCATTTTTCCAACCTAATTTTCTCATGTAGACCTGGTCTTCTTAAGTCATGCTGACCTCTATGTACACATGGAGCCCTCTGGGGTCCACCCATATCCTTTTGCAAGATCAAGGTCTACTGAAGACAAGACCCAACAAGCAAGTGTAAAGGACTTGGGAAAGGGCAAGGATAATGAGGTTAACAGTGATACAAATATGCATTTATGTAATCCAATGGTGTGCACAGCCTGAATAGAGACATAATAGGTGAGTTTGTAAGGGAACCTTTCAGCCATCTCTAAAAATCAGATGATGATTATCTAGAATAATTATCTCTGTACACAGTCAACAAATTAGCCCTTAACTGGATTTTGTTTTTTGAATCCTTTCCTCATCCTCTGCACATGGGAGCTCTCTGAGGTACTTTAAAGCCATAGCACGAGTCCCTCAAAGTGATATTAAAGAGAACTAAACTTAGGGCTTAATCCTGGTTCTGGCTCATAGCACTCTGAAATAAACTCCTACGGTTATGCGGCAGGAGTGTGAATCTTCCCTATATTAAGCTTCTGAACAGTGGCGGCCTGTCCATAGAGATGAACTAGGCGGTCGCCTAGGGCACCAAAGTTAAATGGCGTTGAGGGGTTTGGAGGTGGGGGCGCCAATCGCGCGCTTCGCTTAGGGGGGCCAGTTGCTGGCAGCTCATCTAGGGCTTCTGAACAGTGGTGCAGCAAATCTTCATCTGTTGCTGCAGCTTCATGGAAGCTGTAAGATCTCCAGACACTGGTGTGAAGGGGGGAGAAGGCATTGCAAAGTCTGTAAGGAGGGTGTCCAGCAGGTTGTCCTTGAAATTGTACATTCACAACTGCTTTACCACCCAAACACTTCTCTGTGCTGCAAAAGGTGCAACATGCAGCAGGTGTTGCTAACCCCTGGCGTTCTGCCTTTCTTCCTGTGCATAGGGCAGGTAAGGAAGTTTATGAAAGTTGTGATTGCACAAGAAATAGAGAATTAGGAATTATAATGCAAAGATAATAAATACTCATGGAACAAAAGTAAGTATCGACTCCTCATTAATTAAATACTTTCCTTTTAAGGACTGGTTATTTTAGTATCTCCTTTGCTTTTGCTGGTAATTTTTCATATAAAAATTTAGGAGACAATCTTGAAAAAAATATTGAAATACATTTGAGAGGATTTCAATGTTTTTTGGAGGTGAAAATTCAGAGTATGGCACTTCTGATTAAAATGCAATACTTTGCTTTTAAAGTACTGGCTGCAGAATTTGTTCTATTTCTCTTCCTTTTTTATTGCAGAAATTGTCGTGAAAACTGCTTTTTCCTTTTCTAGAATTCACCAGATCCTTTCATGTAATAACTCATTAAAGTCAGTACTACATTTGTGACATTGTGGTCAGTTGCTATAGAGGAAAAAATAATAATTTGAGACAAGGTCTCCAACTTTTCTTCTTCCCACAAATTGCTCAAATTCCTCTTCTGCTCCAGCCCATGCCCCTACTCTGCCTCTAACCTCAAGCCACTGCCTCTGTCCCATTTGACTTGCTTTAACTTCCAGGCTTTGGTACCTGTTATGCCTTTCTCCAATAGATTAAAGAGTCCCTGATATATTTCTCCATGGAGAAATACTTAATTACTTCCCTATTCCTATTCACTAATCCCTTGTTTATACATTTAGGGTACATCTAGACTACTGGCTTTTGTCAACAGATGCTTTGTCGACAGATACTGTCAACAGAGCCTCTTTCGACAAAGAGCATCTAGACTACAGCCAGTTCTGTCGACAAAGTAAGCTGCTTTTTTGACAGTCTAGACGCTCCCTTTTGAAAAAGTGTGAATGCAATAGTGCCTTTTGTTGACAGAACTCTGTCGACAAAAGGCGTTATTCCTCGTAGAATGAGGTTTACTGCCGTCGACAAAACTGCCACGTTCTGTCGACTTACTGTCAATAGAATGCGGCGGTAATGTAGACGCAGGTATAGTTTTGTTGACAACAGTGGACTTTTGTCGACAAAACCCTGTAGTCTAGACACATCCCTAAGGATTACCTACACCAGTGTTTCTCAAAGTGGTCCACAAAACCACTTTGAGAAACCTGTTAACTGGCCACGATGGTTTGTTTACTTACCAGTGCCATAGCCACAGTGCATCACAGCTCCCATTGGCTCTTTTTCACCGTTTGCAACCAAGGGGAGCTACAGGAAGTGACATGGGTCAGGCTGCATTGGGTTCAGTTTGCCAATCAATCCAGATTGCTTTGTGTGATTGCCCAGGTCTCATCATTATTTAGTACTCCATCAATCTTTTGTCATTCACTATTTTTCCAATTTATTGATGAAAACGCTTAATAGCATTAGGTTTAGTCCATTCCTGCAGAAATCCTACTAAAAAACACCTCCATTCAGTATTGATCCCCCATTCATTGAAATATGCCAATTAGCGTTCTTAACCCATTTAATATGTGCTTTAATGGTATTGTATAGTGCTAACTATTTAATAGACTGCCATGCAACATGAAGTGTAACTATATTGCCTGGGTTCATTTAATCTCATCAAAAAATATAGTTATTGCTTTGACAAGATCTATGCTACAGAAAACCTTGCTGATTGGCATTAATTATATTGCTGTATTTTAATTCTTTATTGATTGACTCATATCTGGATTTATATTAGGTTAATTAGCCTATAATAACTCAGGTCATCAGGCTTGATCTTTTTGAATACTTTCATGATACTGTTATAAAGAAGTTCTTATTTACATTAAAAATTTAGTGTTATTATAAATAAGTTTACATATATATATATACTCTCTATCTCCCATAAGGATTTTGTGGGTGTGTGTGTAATTCAGTAATGTAAAAGGAGAAAGCATGTATTTCCCGTAGCACAAATCCAGCAAGTGAAGGTAACTTCAGTATATTATGTTAGATGATTTTGAAGTTTTGATTTTCTTTCTGCATGTTAACATCCTTCAGACAAGCGGGTATGTGGGGCTCTGGAACATCTTGCTAGCTAGTTTTCTCTATTATGTTTATTATTTGCATACATGCTCTGGGAATTGTTTGAAATTCAGATAGGGTTAAGGCAGCTGTACTTTTGAGGAGATAAAACGAGTGTTGTTTATCTGCTAGCTTCCTGGCAATGTGCACAGCAAGTTCTAAAGGAAACAGTAAACTCGGGACACTGTGAGTAAATCTAGAAAGCAAACTGCCACAGAGACCTTGCATATATTGGCTGGTTATTTTACTTTCCTTGCAACTGTTTAGCATACCCAGAAGGTGTCACAATTTTTTATCCCTGTTCAGGGAAGCACTTAATCTCAGCTGTTTTTCCAAAAAAACTTCAATTGCGTCCACACTGCAATCGTGTACTTTCGAAAGAAAATCAAAAGAACAGAGGGATTTTTCTGACATTGGTAAACCTCTTTCTATGAGGAAGAAGCCTTTTTCCGAAAGAGCTCTTTCAGAAATAGGCATGTGTGGATGGGGAAAAGGGAATTCTTTCGCAAGAAGAGGAAAGAGGAAAAATCACAGGTGCCCAGGTGGCCACTCTGTCCATAGTAATCACAGGTTAAATGCAAGATAGTGTCCATTCAGTGTGGATGCTATCTTTTGAAAAAGAAGATCACTTTTTCAATGTGCTTTGGCAGTGTGAACACTCTCTTTTGGAAGTTTTTTCAGAAGATCTCTTCTGGAAAAGCTTCTTCCAAAACAAGCCTGCAGTCTAGACATAGCCTCTAATCCCATTGACTTGGGTGACATTCAGTCATGCTCTGAAAAGCTTTCCTGAATAAGGATACTTTCCTGAATTAGGGTATTTGTCAGAATGTTTTTGGCACATTCATACATAGCACGATTTACAATCAGAGCTGATCACAAGAAGGAAAAACTGTTCAACAAGAAATTTTACAACTCTTTACACATTAGAGTTGTAAATGGGACCCATTTTACGTCTTTGTGGAGACAGTTCTGTAGCATTTTTATTAATACCTTTAATAAAAATGTTTATTTTACTGGTTATTGAATATTTGTGCGAAATACAAACTATAGTTTCTCTGTGCCACTCCCTTTCTGTCCTTTTGACAGCCTGCCTAGCTTCTAGCATAGGCTACCTCAGGGCTTCTCAAACTTCTACTCAGCTGCCTGTGATCCCCTCAGGGCCAACTGTAAAATGGGCAAACTGAACCACACCATGCTCCTCTCACACTACCTCCTTCCCTTGACGTAAACTAGCACCCCTTTTATAATGAGAGAGGTCAGGAGTGGGTAGCTGATATGGCAGCTTTACACCAACCATAAAACCCAAAGGTTATATTTTTCCAGCCCCTTTGTCTTCTCTTTATGCTGTCAGACTGGCCTGAAGAGTCTGAGATAGAAAAGTTTATTTGATTATGGCTACACTTACTGGAGATTGACTGTACTGAAATCGATGCAGCAGGGGTTGACTTAGCAGGCCTACTGAGCCCTGCTAAATTGACTATGGAGCATTCTCTGGTAAAGGAGTCTACTGGAATGAGAGCAGTAAGATAAGTCAATGGGAGGGCATCTCCCTTCAACACAGCACAACATAGACACCACAGTATGTTGACCTAAGCTATGTCCACTCCAACTATTTTATTCCTATAGCTGGAGTAGCATAATTTGGGGCTGAATTACCCCAACTGTGCAGACAAGGCCTTTGTCAAAACCTAGCTGCCATGTGAGCACCATCTCTGCAAAGAGCAAATCAACACGGCCAATAATATGGCATAAGTACCTAATGATCTGTTTAGTCTTGCTGCTGTTTTTGATGCCTCATTACATGCTCATCACCACTTAGCAACAAATGCTGTTTTGTCCAGAGTCAATTACTCAATGATGGTCTCTACACTAATTGAATTTAGTTTTTAACACTGGCAAAGGGCCAGAAAAAGAAAAGATGAATAGTTATGTATTTTAAAAAGGTCTTTTAAAACTAAAATTTAACAACAACAACAAAAACCTGCCATAAAACATCATTAGCAGCACATTTAATTTCTATTTGAACACTTGGAAAATAGAATATGAGTTAGTGGAAAAAATGAGCACTAAGCATTTTAACTTTATTGTGCAGCATTTCTTCTTAAGGATATGCAAGATGTGAAATGGAAGATAGGTTCGCTGCATGGTTCTGTCATTTACCGACATGCTTTAGTACTAGTCACCGTGCTCTGCTCTAATGTGATGTCTTATTCCACATTCTACATCACTAAGCAATAATCAGGTTTTGAATTAAATCTGGCTGCCAGGGAGGTTCATGATGATATACTGTAGTTTCAAATGGCAAGGGCAGAAACAGCAGGTGTATAAACTCTGTGCAATAATTATAAAAAGTTTTAATTAAGCAACTGACATTTAGAAAATAGACAATGTAAATACCTGTAAGTGGCATGTATTGTTTAAAAAATCTCATCATCATATCAGATAGCCAAGTACCATCTCCCCAGTGTGACTAGTTTGGTAACTTCAAACACTGTAGAAAGAACACATTTTGGTTCTCAAATGTTTTTGGGAAGCCAAATCAAAAGTGGAGTCTTTTGAAGTTAAACTCTTTATAAGAACAGCTTTCATTCTGTTCCAAGAGGAAAATTCAAAACTCGAAGTTGTGAACTTTGAAAGAACTGTTTGTCCAGAGGGTTGAAGCTGTTTGTAATATTCAATATGTCAAGTTCTTCAGGATTCTTCTGACAGTCATATGACATTTTCTTTTGTCTAAAACTTGGCATGCAAATCTATTGCTTAGAGCAGGAATGGGCAACAATTTTTTATGAGGGCCACTCCAAGATGTTGGTAAGTGGCCCTACTTTTCTATGGATGTAATCATTTTAAATTTGTGCAGGGTCTGAAATGGTGGTTAGGTTCAAAAGAGAGCTCAGGGTAGAAAACTGGGGTTCAGGAGAGGGTGTGGTAGCTGAGAGGGAGTTTGGGAGTAAGGGGCTGTGTTCTGTGGCAGAAGATTGGGGTGCAGGGTCCAGGACAGGATGTGGGTGTCAAGGCTTTTTCCCCACTCTGGCTCAATAAATGAAGAAGTGGGGGGCCCGCAAAAGTACCCCAAAACCTTATCTTTCCAGGCTTTGGTATAAAACTTCCCCCAAAAATCTTAAAAACCTAGATTTTGGGGATAAAATTCCTCTGCTACCACCCAATTAGTGATAAGGAAACTAGGGAGAGCCCACTTGGGAAATCTCAGCCCCCAAAATAAAAACCAGGACACCAAAATTAACCAGTACCAGGTTAATAAAAAGAAAAGAGAAAGAACTTTTATCATCACCACTATATTCCTGTTGCAAGCAAAATGACTAGATGGAAAAGTCACAAATTAATATACTCATGGCTGGATTCCACCATGTGCCAAAACTTAGTTACAAAGTAGAGGAAAACACATTTTTAAATGCACAGACATCAGATTCCCATTCCCAAACCATATCTAAATTTTACCCTATTTAAGATAGTGAAGAGTCTTTTATTGGAGGGAGACATAGTGGCTGTCCCCCTCAGTAGCTGGAGAGAAACTGCCCAGGGACAAAGGAGGAAAAAACCAAAAATTCCTTTGTCCCAGTTTGGCCTACATTCCTATTGGCTGACTATCTGGCTTAAGTATAGTTAACCCTTTAGTCCCCAGGCTGCTGGCCATCTCTCATGATCATGACAGGGTGCAACACAGGATTTTGGCCTGTGAGATGAGTGTAGAAGGGGATGCAGAGACTGGGAGGGAGTTGTGAACTGGGGTATGTGTGCAGATAGTTTGGGTGATGGGAAAAGATGGGGTGGTGACCTGGGCTATGGAGTTGGGGGCAGGGAGGGGCAGTTGTGCCAGTGGCAAGCTTTGGGTGGGAGGCACCTAACTATGCAGCTCTGAGCCAGCAGCTCTGCAGGACTTTAAGGCTGTTTCCCTGCCTGCCACAGTCCCGGCCTGGTCAAAGTGTCTGGCTGTTCCCTGTGACTCTCTGTTCTGAGTGCTAGAGGGGAGGAAGACTTCACGCATTGCCTCAGCCCCTAGCACAATCTCTCAGCTCCTATTGGCCATAGAGCCACAGGGAGCAGCCAAGTGCTTAAGTGCAGCATCAGGCAACTCTGTGCCTGAGGGTCCCTGTGGGGCAGCCTATGGGTCAGATCGGGGGGCTCTGTATCTTGTCCATCTCTGACTTAGAGGCACGTGTCTGTCCTGAATGGAAAAAAACCCCTTAGGTCTTACCATTGAGTTTATCACCCACCAGCATTCAAGTGTTCCATTGCCTACTGAATTCAATGCAAAGACTTCTATTGGCTTCAGGATGCGGGATCAAGACTCGTGTCTTACCTAGCTTAAGTACATTTTTCATCCATACACTTTAAACTTAAATGGACTTAAGTTAAACAGGTACATTTGGCATGGGAAACTGCATGGCTGAGAGGACTGGTAATGGGATAGGGACCTTTGTCTCATTGACTCTAATTTGGTACTATTGATCCAAAGTTCTTGAGGTTGTGTGAGCTGAGTTGGTAGATTTAATTTAGTCCTTGAACCAATGAACAACTAACAGATACATCTATTGATTAATAATAAACACAGGTGTTAATATAAATACTATCACAAGTTTTCATGTATTTGTATTAATTAATTCAGGTATGTAGTAAATTTCAGCAAAATGAGTGTCAAGGTTCAGGAGAAATGCACAAATATTCCCCCTCAATAAGGACACCTGCTCTCTTCCTTCTGGCACCCTAAGTACATCTCCTTCCCTTCTGACATAGTCAGGTTGCCCAAGCACCACTGTTTTCTTCCTCTTCAAAGATGGGTAACAGGTGTAATTGCTACAGATATAAATACCAAGCAGCACCTCTTAGTAAGGCAAAAGAAGTGCAGCGAAAATATATTAAAAGAATATATACACATGCTACACAGCTTATTAGGAAGCTTACATAGCCCTCACATGGATTCCAGCAGGAGCAAACTTTCAAAGGCCCATCGCCAATTCTGTGACATCTTAGTAGGCCCACTCCTCCCAACCCTTACTAAAGCTTTGAGGCTCTCTGTGAAATAGGCTTTCAGGACATTTGCTGGATCAGGAAGAACGCCATGAGCCAGTTAAAAACCAGGCTATTTATCCAAAATATGCTATCTTTGTCTGTTATTCCCTGGAGAATCCATTTTAATGAGTGTGTGTGTGTGTGTGTGTGTGTGTGTATAAATCTCCAGGGTTGCTTCACAGGACTAGTAGCAGAGGAAGAACATTAGCATTCCCCCCCCCCACCAATAGAAAAGGCACATACAATGCCATAATAATGCATACACAACAGCTTTTTTACTACAATGTACCCAAAGTTATTCACCCTAATTCAACAAGATGTGTCAGTGTGTCACAGAAAGAACAAGACTGACTATATAGCATTGGTCCCTAAGGGTATGTCTACACTACCACCCTAGTTCGATCTACGGTGGTTAACATAGGCAACTGGAGTTGCAAATGAAGCCCGGGATTTGAATTTCCCGGGCTTCATTTGCATATTGCTGGGCGCCGCCATTTTTAAATGTCCGCTAGTTCGGACACCGTGCCCGCGGTTACACACAGCACGAACTAGGTAGTTCGGATTAGTCTTCCTATTCCAAACTTCCGGTACACCTTCTACCGGTAGGAGAATAAAAATTTGAGGACTAAAGATCTATGGTTTGGTAGTTAGAGCACAAGCCTGAGATGGGGAAGACTCAGGTTCACATCCTTACTCTACTTCACATATTTATTTGGAACGTCTGTAATGGAAAACTGCACTGAATCAGGAAGCTCAGGTCTTGAATTTCTCAAAGTGAGTGCTTTATACATGCTGCCACAAAACAATACTTGTCGTGAGTAACATGCAGTCTAAAGTAAGATGAACTACAAGAAGCACAAGTAATCTGACCAGGGAAAAACTTTAGGGTAATCAGAGGAAAATATTGTTCTATACCTTAGTATGTAACAATTAGCAGTAACATAATTGATACTTGATGTCAACCTCTTAAGGAAGGGACAAGGAATGGAAGCAGCATTTACTGAATTGCTATTTAACTAACACCATTTCCGTACAAACATAATCACCATTTTGCAATTTAGTTTTTGAATCTCATTTGAGGTAATGTCTTAATATTTTATGTGGTTATATTACCGCTGTTTAACTTACAGGGTGAGTATTTTGTATTACATAAATTTGAAACATATTGCATTATTAATCTTCTGATTAAATATTATGAATTTTCTACACACTTTGGCATGTGTAGGAACACATAATCTGAGGAACCATTTTCTTTGTCTCCCTCAACTTTAAGTTTTGCATATTCTTTAATGTAACCCCAAACATCTGGCACATTTTGGGTATTGTCCCCTTCTCAGTGAAGTCAGTGGAAGCTTTTCCAATGACTGCAGGGAGAACAGAAGCAGGCACTTAATACTCTGAAAAAATGTTATAAAGTTGTAACATTCTTCATTTGTAATTCCTACTCTGATGGTTAGCTACATAAGTCATTGGGCCTGGGAATAATCGTTACCATATGACTAATCCTTTATCCTATACAGTGCACATTTTTAAAATTCTTGAATTGAATATACACTTTGGCAAGCACAAAAGTCAAATGCTGGAGCTAAAAATTAGCTTTTCAGTAACTTTTATTTAGGAAAATTGAGTACATTATTTCATTTAGGACCTAGGTCAAAAGTAGCCTCTAGTTCACATAAATCTTTATTATTTTTATGTCTGACCAAGCAAACAGGGCAATGGTCCATATAATTGAAACATTATCACTATGTAGAGCGTATTCTAATTTCTGAAGTGGTGTGGTAAATGACATCTAAGACAAGAATAGAGGTAACCATTTACTTATTGTGTGGCAGTATAAGACAATAAATAGTCTAATTCTTCAAACTGTCTGGACCCATGTAGACAGAAATAACTCTGTCTTAATACCATCATTTCTGCTTTCCAAATTGGCGCTATGCTTAGTTTGGAAACTGAGACCTCTAAAGAACTACCTTAATATACAGTCCAAATATTTATTATAACCTATTTTTTTTTCTTCCACTACTTGATCTGAGGAAGTGGGTCTGGCCCACGAAAGCTCATCATCTAATAAACCATCTTGTTAGTCTTTAAAGTGCTACATAGTCCTGTATTTTGCTTCAGCTACACCAGACTAACACGGCTACATTTCTATCACTATTATAACCTAGGATATTGTTTAAGTGAGAAAGCCAAGGAGACATGTTTACATCTGCCATATCCAGTTGTTTGCATCCATCTTCTGCTCTGAGTTTAATTTAGTTGAAGCTGGTCCTGCTCCCAGCAGGGGTTGGACTAGATGAGCTCCTGAGGTCTCTTCCAGTCCTAATCTTCTATGATTCTAAATAACATTTTCATGCTTTTAACTACAGTTCTATCCAGATCAATTTCTGAAAAGCCCAAAGAATGGTGGAACAATGAACTTGCAAAAGCCATGGAGATTTTCGGGTATTATATCTTGTTGAGCTGTAGCTCCAGACATAACCTTACAAGGCTCTATTGATTCATATGCCAAATATGTGGCCAATAATTAATATACTGCCTTTGGCTTTGGGTGTAAAAACACATTCCCCTACCTCTGCCCTGCAATAAAATGTTGTGGTACAATTCAGGAGGCTGAGCATTCTTCTTAACAAATTTGTTTTGCACAGCCTGTATCTTGCTAAAATACTGACAGCCTTAAATTTCTGCACCATTTAGTATTTGGACACAGACTTTATCTTTGAATATTGTAAAAGCCAGTGTGATTAAATTATGCCCATGGACCTGAATGAAACAGAGCACTGCTTCCATAGAATTTAAAGATTTCTTCTTTTCTACATCTATATAATTATCCTGTTGGCTATTATATATACAAGAAACACACACATGGGGGAAAAACCTGACCAGTTCAATATCATGCCCATCAATCATCCATTTATGCAACCGTAGTCTACAGCCAAAGACAATTACTTTAGTTTTGTGATCGTTTATGGTAATATAAAAAGAGCTAAAATCCTTTAAGTTGTGGTTCAAGCTGAGCAAAACCATTTTATCTGGATAAGAAAGGTTCACCGAACGGGTTCAGAATTTTGGAAGGGAAACACTGAACCCCTTCTAAAACTGCATTAATATAAACATTTCAAAAAAGAAAGGTGGTAGTAGTAAGCCACCCTGATGGATAGGGTTCATTAACTCACTTCTCTGTTCTACCTTAACCACCTTTTTGACTATGAAGGGCTCTTGGGATATGAAGTAGTTGAAAGTCTATGCCTGCCCCTTGCAAATTTCTTTGAGTGCATCTACACAGCACCCTAAACTCAAAATATGATATGCAACTTGCACTATGCAAATTGTGTATCTTATTTTAAACCTATTTCAAAATAGCTTATTTTGAAATTTGGCATGTCTACACAGTGCTAGATTTCAAAATAACACCTTTATCCCTTGTGCAATGAGGTTTACCGGGATGGTGAAATAGCACACCCGTTATTTCAAAGAATATTTCAAAATAATGGGCAGCTTGTGTGGAGTATCCCAAAATAGTTGTGCAGTGTAGATGTATCCTTTCAGAGATGACCCTTGTCAGTAGATTCATAAGCCAATTTCAGGTTAAGAAAGGCTGCATACAATTTTCCTGGCTAAGGGAACAATATTTATGAATCAGATGAGAGAAGACAAAGAGTTATCAATGGTAGGGAGGCCATTCCAAAACCCAGCTTGATCCAAAGCAAATAAATTACAATTCTTTGCCCAATAATCTATGTAATCACTGTGCCTGCCAATAATAGAATACTTTGCATTATAAAATATCTTTTGACAGAGATCTCAAACTACAGAGTGAACTTAAGTATTAGTAAGCTCATTTTCCAAATGGGAATCTGAAATATAGAAGGATGCAGCTCCTAATTTCCAGTTCTGTTCTTTAACCCTCTAACTGTCTATATGAATGTTATATATCATTTGAATATATCTTTCTATAATTGGGGCAAACATTCCACTACATAGTGGAATGAAATCATGGACAAAATTCTGTTCCCAGAAGGCAATGAAAGCCTGATCCTGTTTCAGAAAATCTCTGAGACTAAACTGTAGCTCAGAATACACACAAAAAAGGAGAGTACTGTATGTTTTACCAGTTTGTCTGCAACTGTTTGGGAGCAAGAGTAACACAGGAATGACAGGATCACTCTTAGAGAAGGTTTGAAACTTTCATCTTAATGTGAGAGGCTTGTAAGATAGATATTATATTAGTAAAGTATGATAATTAGGGTAGATCAAAAAATTCTGTCAGTTGTTAAACTGAAAAATATACATACATTTCATTAAGTCAAAAGTGTTTGTATGCAGAAAGTTTCAACTTTACATAAAAAAGCTCCAATCCCCAAAAGGCATGCTGTGGAGCCTTGTGGGAATTGTAGTTTGCTTTGTGTTCCCCATTCTCTTGTAAGAGCCAGGCTCACCAATCAAACTTCATCTCTCATGTGGCACCATGATTATGGAACTCCCATGATACACCATCTCCTTCACCAAGAGGGGAGACAGTGGTGCATCATGGGAGAGGGTGCCCAATCAGTAAGGCTGTCCCATAAAAGATAATGATAACTGTAGTCTCCTGAACTATACCTTCCATGAGGCATTGTGGCAGTATTCCCAAATGGAAATATTTCAGCCCCAAATCAAAAATAATTTGGTTTCCCATTTTTCACTGACAAGTCAATTTTCCATGGAAAATAATCCACTTTTTCTGATGAGTTCTAGCAATCATATTTATTACACTACAGTTACTGAAGGATTTTTAAAGCAACTTTCCACCAGATGGGGTTATAAGGGATAAAAACAAATTGTCTGGGGATTATTTCAAATTCAGAATGTTAGCTGTCACTATCATAGTGATGCAAGTTAAGTTCCCATTTCTGAGAGTTATATAAGTGTTACAAATTTGCTTTCATTCTGTGTTATTATACGAGGAGGCCAACCTCACTTACCCTTCTGGGACTGAAGCTTTCATTCTCTCTGCTGCTGGATAAGTTAATACAGGCCGCCAAAAGAAAGAGAAAAGAAATGAATGTTGATAGCTGATATCACATGGGATCACTTCCAAATTACATTTTTAGACTACCATTACAATGGTAATTGTATAAGTTTCCATTTGAAGACTTTATAAATTCAACAGTTTGATTTGCCTGTTTATGCCACAAAAACCCATAGACTATTTAAATCAATAAAAAAAAAGGTTCCGATTGATATCTGAGGGCTTGCATCAGGCTCTTAAAGAACTCTCTTATTACCAGAGTTTGGCACAGAAGTTGTGATTTGTAAATTGTTTGAGAGCAGTCAATTGCTATTATTTATTCTTTAATTTTAATTGTGAACTATGTGCGTGAGTTTTGACTAAACATATAGGTCACATTGTATATTTCAGCTCTCTGATTAGATGAGCTTAATAACTCTTAGAATCAGGCAGCTGGTGTAGATATCATGTTTATAAGTTCAAAATTCAGTCTGTAAATATTCTCCAATATTTGCTTAAAATGTTCTTTGTGCAAATGTTGTTGGCATTAAACACATTCGTTTGAAGATGCACACAGCCTCACTGTTCCTTTGTGACTATGCCTTCTGATCAAGCCCAACTGGTTAAATTATTAGGGACAGCCATGGTTGAGCCTTGAAGAACAGGAAACTGATGGTAACTACTATCAATGATGCTATCTCTGAGCAATGTTTACTGCTTAATGTAGCAAGAAGAGGAAATTGAGAAGCAGCAGCAAGGTAAAGCTAAGAACTGTGCATTTAAAACCTTGTTTTCTCTACTACTTGGTTCTCTAGCTATTCGTTTTCACAGCTTTTCAACAAAACCACGATTCCATTATTTTATATATGGAATGGTAGCTCACTGTTTCCCACCAAAAATCATGGCTATGTATAGCTCAAACCCTGTTGTGTGGTGCCTGAGCACTACAAGTCCCTGACTGCCAATTCTTAAAAAGGGGCAAGGCCCCATAACAGGTATGCTAAGCCACCCATATGTTTACGAGCACATCATGTTCTATTTAAACCACGTAGTCTGTATTGGAAAGAATGAGCCCCCTGCTGCAAATATCCAAAGAAATCAGAGGATGAAGAATCTATAGGTTATCTGGTTTTCCCCAGAGATGCAGTGGAGACGCAGTGGTTGAGGAAAAAGAATTCAAAATGGGAAAACTCAAAGACTAAGGATACTTTAAATGAATCTTGTTTCATTAGCTAAGGGTGCGTTTACACAGCAGCACTATTTCAGAGCCTTTATTTCAAAATAATGTTGATCTAGAGGACTTCTTACTCCGACTCATGGTAATCCTCAGTTCATGAGGAGTAAGGGAAGTCGAAAGAAGAGTGTTCTTCCTTAGATTTCATGCTGTATAGACAGTGCAAAAGCTGTGTTAAACTATTTTGACTTCAAATACACAACTTCAGCTACATTAATTGTGCATCTTAATTCAACCTTATCCCGTAGTGTAGACATACCCAAAGAGTTCAATTTGATGCAGATTAAGCTAAACAAGTAGAAGTTTAAGAAACCCTGTTGACTTCTCTGTGCATCTGGTGGAGTTGCTTCTAGCCTAGTCACACATTCCTGTTCTGATAGTGTTCCTACAATAACAATCCATCTAGGGAACATCAGACACATGACTCCAGTTCTGCTGACCTTAATATATCTTCCCTATTTTACAAACATTTTAATATACACACAAAACTGCTGCCCAGTCACTGATCCTGTGCCTCACTGATCCTGTGCCTCTTTGGACAGAAGATACTAGCACATAGACACGGACTGGAGTCATATCTTTCCCACAGACTCAACAGGTTACATAGCCTGAAAAATAGGTTGGTTTCCTCAACAAATGTTCCTCAACAGTAGTCCTAACAAAATTATTCATGTATTCATTCTTTAAAGGCTACTTCAGGCCACCCCAATCATCCTATCTACAGAAGAGGGCAAATATTTGCTTTTTAAGTAGTGCTGAAAAAACTACAACTGAGTTCCCTATTCTGAAGTGGTTACCTATTTTTTGATGAGTGAAATTCAGGGTGTTGAAATTCAAAGCCCTCAATAATCTCTATCCTAGTTATGTCAGAACACACATCTCTTGTGACCTATGGGCATGATGTAAGAAGGCTTTCGCTGTCTATCTCAAGGTGGACCACAAGGGACTCAGACGGAGGACATTATAAATGGAAGTGGGTCATGCCATAAAATGCACCTGTTTCAATGTTCTACTAAAAGAAGTTCTGGTGTTCCTCCCTGTTTTGAGCCAAGAAGTTGGGATTCTCATCTAATTATGTTTAATATGGTCACACATTATAGTGAATTACAAATTTACATAATAAATATTTGACTATTTTTAGACAAAATTACTAACCCTCCTCCATTCCTGTCTACTTTCAAAAATTTGATTCAATTATCCTCTCACTTTTCCTGCAGTTCAATGTAATATAATTGCAGTTGCTCCTTTCTAGTTTTTCTAGTTCTACTGTGGTGACAGGCATTATATTGGTATCAACTCTTAAGCAGTTCAGATGGAGGTGAATGGAAGGGTGAATGTCAGTACATGGGAGTTCCATGGCTAAATCATCTGGGCAGAATGAGACCAGACAATTTAGGCCCTGGATAACATCAGGGAGCTTAATTTTGTACTTGGGAATTCTGTTTAAATAATGTGATTTCAAAATGTGCATTTTCCAATCCCAGAATGTCTGAGTCACTCATTGTTGCTGGCTCATCGCAATAGATAGAAATGAACAGTTTGTGAAACATGCAAAACAAAGACAGAGAATAATATGCTCAGTGTCTCCTCTATGGCAGAAGCATGCAGGGCATTACTCCAGTGGCACACTCCATGGCTCAATGGTCTGAGATTGCTTGGACTCTGTTATTTCTTCCCTCTTTTTCAGCAGCTTAGGAAAAAACCCCTACTTATAAGCCTGCTGTGCCCATTCATGATTTAATGTGCTGATTGAAGCATCATCCAACCTAGTCAGTATGTGGCAGTAATGGAGCAGGCTTTCAACATAAATGCCTTGGTATTAAAACAGTTTCACCATCCCAAGCAGGCTAGCTCATGTGTATTTTCTACCAACTATTTCAAACACAGTGGAAACTTTAGAATGGAGATTTATAAATATTTATATTATAGTAAATCTACAGCTTTGTCAGAAGAACCTCAATTCATGGACAGTCAGACAGTCTGAGGGATTCTACAGTGCATTTTAAGGCAGTGGAAGTTAAAGTGCATGTTCTGGGTTGGATCACACACAATAAAGTGAAGCAGCGGAAAGAGAGATTTAGACATATAAACAAGGTAGACACATTTTATTATTTCCTTTTGAGGCCTGAATATAGTCTAGCTTTACATTTCATAGCTCTGATGTTGGCATTGTGGATTTTGACTTTGTGTCTTTCATTTCAGTATAGACTGCTGCCTAGAAGTGGTTTCAGTGATTTAATGAGAGACTTACAACATTTATCTGATTTTTAATTCTTCATTTATGTTTAACAGTCAAAGGAATCTGGCTATGATATGGATGGTTCTAGTTGGCATGAAGTGAGAATTTCCCTCCTGTTTTCTACCTCTGACAAAGTAGTTTAAAAAAAACAGTACAGTTGGCTTTTCTAACTATTGAATATACTGCTTCTTGTGCCAGTCCTGTTTCATTTATACCAGTTTGTGGCTGGATGCTTAATCTTGCATTTAATTCATTAAAACAACAAACGGTAACAGCCTCCTATTTAAAACATGCATTGCAAGTCAGCACTCATGGGTTCTTAATCCCCACATTGCAAAAGATTTCTTATGCATGACCTTGGGTAAGACCCTAAAACCCTTTTTGTTCATATTTGTAAAATGTGGGTAATAGTGACAAAACTCTGTGTTTATTGATTCCAGCATTCCTCAATTCCTTTTCAGGTGTGAAAGGGTGAGACCTCTGTAAAAGCTGTGGAGAAAGCTGAAGAGAAATAAGAAAAATGTGTATAGGGGAGCACTAGAGCACAGAAGGGAAAAAAAGAGAACAAAAGAAAAGCACTGTCAGATTAACGTGTTCTTTCTGTTATCTCTTGCAGTTATAGCAACACTATGTACAGATAAGAGGCCCTTTGGAGGGAAAGGTGTGATGTATTGAAAATTGTGCTATAATTGTAAGCTGTCACTTTAAATGTGACCTATTTTTCCCTGACCCAGTTTGCAGGCTAGGGGCCTCTAGAGGTATGTCTACACTGCACACTTATTTTGGGATAAGCTATTCTGGAAGAAATACTCCAAAATAGCTTACTTTGACATAGCATGTCTACACTACAGGGAAGCCTGGAAATTAGTCCAAGGCAGGCTTCCATAATGTGGATGTGTGAACTCAATTTAGAGCCCTGGAAGCACTAGGGAGTAATTACTTTGACTCACCCTGGGGAGAAGCTATTTCAAAATTGCAGTGGTGGAATGTCCACACTACAACTATTTCAGAAGAGGCACTGTTCCTCATGGAATGAGGTTTACAGATGTTGGAATTAGCTGTCCGTTATTTTGAATTTATTTCAAAATAACAGAATTGTTGTGTAGATGCTCACATTGTTATTTCAGAATAATGGCCACTATTCCCAAATATCGCTGCTGTGTAGATGCACCCTAGGAAAGTATACAGTCTGGTAGAGCAGCATCAAATCTGTGAAAAGAGCCTGGCTAGAGCTACGTGGTGGAACTAAGAACCCATATGGGATATGTCTACACTAGCTCGTTAATTCGAGCTTGGTAGGCAATCAGGGAACCGGAGTTGCAAATGAAGCATCGGATTTAAATATCCCGGGCTTTATTTGCATGTTCCCGTCCGGCCGCCATTTTTAAATCCCTCTTAGTCCAAACAAACTGCCTGCAGATACACGCGGCAGTTTAAAGTTAATCCGAACTAAGTCCTTGTGCTACTCCTCATGGAATGAGGAGTAACAATTAATCCGAACTACAGACTTAGTTCGGATTAACTTTACACTGCTGCATGTAGCCGCGGGCACTTAATTCGGACTAAAGGGAATTTAAAAATGGCAGCTGGATGGGAACATGCAAATAAAACCCGGGATATTTAAATCCCGGGCTTCATTTGCAATCCCGGTTCCCTGATTTGCCTACCTAGCTCGAATTAACAAGCTAGTGTAGACATACCCCATGAGTGCCTCTAAAGAGCACTTAGAAGCCAGAATTTTAACACACAAGAACCAAAACCTGACAGAGACAAAGCAGGCTGCTCCCTAAGACGTAAAGTAGTGCTATGTTGCAACTGCCCAGAAAAATAATTGTTTTAAACTAACTTCTGTTTGTATACTGTGAACATAACAAAACATCCTGTTAGCATCCTTGATGATGCTCAAGTAGGGCAAAAAGAAAGCAAATGTGTGCAGAACAACAGATCCCCATGTTAGTCTAATTAGAGGTGGAAGAACCTTCATGGTCTGGATAAAAATAGTGTAAAAGCAATGATTCTCAACCTAGGGCTTGTGGCCCCAGGTGGGCAGGGGCACAAGGAGCTTTCAGGGGGCTCTGCCAACAGGGATGGCATTAGAGTTGCTGATGTCTAGCGCAGAAACCTGAAGCCCCAACTCATGGGGCTGAAGCCTGGGGCACCAAGCTCTGCCACATGGGGTTAAAGCTGATGTCTGAGTGACTTAGCTTCACAGGACCTTTTGTGGCATGGGGCCCCAGGCAGTTTCCCTGCTTGCTATCCCCTAACGCTGACCCAGGCTTTTATATGAAGAAAATCAGTTGTTGCAGCATATGCAAGCTGTGGAGTTTAAATAGGATGTTGTGGGGGAGGAGGGGTCAGAAAGGAAAAGGCTGAGAACCCCTGTGGTAGAGGAACTATGAAAGGGGTAACCTGAAGTGCAGTGCTTTTCTAGAGCCTAGAAATTGGCTGTGCCTAGATTAAGACAGTGTGGAGCTTTAGTGTGGAGACATCGACCTACTTCTGTCGTCTTGCTTCTGTGACCCCTACCTCATGATTGCAGAGGTGGGGGGTGGCAGGGACCATGCACAGAAAAGCTCTTAACTAGGGGAGCTGGGGAGCCTACCACCACTTTTCTCCTGGTGGCATGCACCCTCTCGTATTTCTAACATTTAACTGGTGTTTTTTTAAGCAGCAGGGAGGCAGTGTTCTTTGAATGCCTGCCCTAAAAGGACTGCAAAAGTGCCCACTTCCTTGAGTGCATAATGAGTAATATTTCATTCCACTTTTTCTGTAAAGCCTCACAATAATTTGTAGGGAAGTATTCACAGCCCCTTTTTTTTAAATTGTGGGCCTTATTAATGTGACTGATACGAGAGCAACCAAGCCAGCTTTAACTGACACACCAAAATATTCCCTCTTTCGGCTTATTTTCGTGGAGAATCCGAGTATAAGCAGATGCCATCAAACACAGTGAATATAGGACAATTGCAGAACTAGGCCCGAAACTGACATGCAACAGGCTATCCAGAATGTATGTATCCAGGAAAAGCTTTCATAGTCCTCCAAAGACATTGAGAAAACTGTATGTATTAGCTTTGGATATTGCTCTCCCACACACACTTCCTGTAGTGTGTCCCTCTCAGGTCACGGTCATACTGTACACTATTTTCAAACTGACCAAAGGCACACAAAATACTTCCCTGCCTGTTGTTTCTGACACTAACAAAATGGGCTTTTGAGTTTATAGCACATAATGAATAGATTAAAGCTCCTGGCAGATAATAATATAAAACACTTCTGCGGACCACCTGGGGGTTGTCTCAGTTAAAAAGAACTACCATGGCTTGCAAACTGTGCACTAGTGTCAAACAAGTATAACTGTGTGCAATCTATTAATTCACCATGCAGACTGCAAGGAGTGACCTGTGACTGACTTCTTAGTCCTCTGGCAATGTAACTGTAGGAATGGCTATGCTTTGATGGAAGGCTATTGTGCCTTACCTCAAGTTCAGTGCCCACCAGCATCTCAGTGACTCTCTTCAATCGTGTCACTTCCATCAGCCACAGCACAATCGCACAGGTTAATTGACCAGTCGTTGACATGAAATCATGGTTGCGATCAAATTATGCTCTCACTGTCCTTATTAACACGGGCTTTTCATTCCATCTGATTCAACTCTGAATATGTAGGGTTTCATATTTTTATGTAGCATTTACATTTCTGGCTATTTGTAGAATGTAAGGCTTTTTACTGCCTCCAGACCTTTGGGGGCTGAAAAGCAGAACCTGAAATGTAACAGTCAAAAGTTCTTTTTCATTTTCTTCTAGGGGAGAGCTTGTATGTCAGTTAAAAAGCAAACAGAATACAAATGGATGCAAAAATAAGAATGAGTGAATATTTATATCTCTTTTACTTCTGGTAGTTGCACATCTCTATGTTTACCCTGAAAGCGCTGCTCAAGAAGTTGGATCAAATGGCATATTGTCCTCAAGAGAAAAGAATTAGTAGGAACTGGCATGACTACGGCTACCCCCATTGAATGAATCCAATGAAGTCTGGGCACTTTGCTGAAAAAGACTTTCACGCGTTTCCATTTGTGTGACCCTACTGTATTTGCCCGATGCCACTGTTTTATGGGGGTAACTAATGGGGACATTTCAAGAAGCTGCTTATTTATGATAAGTGACTGATTTAATTTTAGAGTGGGGCACTGCAGGGGTGGAGTCAGTAGGTCACGGAAGTGTGAACACAGAGCTTCCCAGTACTTGCAGCTCTGGCCCAGCTGGAGGGAAAAACGGTAGCAGTGCCAAGCAGGCAGGGCCAGAACTCAGAGTCTGTAAAAGATGCAACTCAGGGCCCTGGGCTAAGGGAGCCCTGTGCAAAGATCTCCACTTTTGGTGACACAGGGTACGTCTAAACTACAGGCTTCTTGCGCAAGAAGCTTTTTTTGGAAGAGTCCTTCCGAAAAAACTTATTGGGCAAGAAAGCATCCACACTGCAAAAGCGCATCGAAAAAGCGATGGTTGGATGCTCTCTCTCATGTAAGCAGTGATTGCTATGGACAGAACGGTCACCAAGGCACCTCTTCTTCCTAAAAACTCCCTCTTCCCTGTCCACACATGACTTTTTGAGAAAGAGTTCTTTCGCAAAAAGGCTTCTTCCTCGTAGAATGAGGATTATCAAGTGTGCAAAAAGCCCTCTGATCTTTCAATTTACTGTTGAAAGAACGTGCTTGCAGTGTGGACATAACTTAAGTTTCGTTGGAAAAATGGCCATTTTCCCAACAAAACTCTGTAGTCTAGACATAGCCTCAGAGATCTTTTTGTGAGGTCCCCTTTACCTCAGGGCCCTGGGCTACAGCTCCTAAAGCCCCTTTCCTAATCCAGACTTGCTTTTTATGAGCATTAGGGACTTAGCAGAATCTCATATGTTATAAACATCAATGCCCAATAGTTGTCTGGATCATTATCACACTTTAATACTGAAGACAGACACTCTGGCAGAATCAATAATAGTGAGATTGCATATGTGCTTTCAGTTTAGCTGCATACATTTGATTGTGAGTAGGTCTGTAATACTTATATCCTTGTAGAGTGTAAGGGAATCATAAAAATCTTGGAACCTGGAATGACTGCATACTAGCAAGTCGTATAGAAAGTGGAACGTCTAATCCTACAGACACATGTTATTTTTGTTGTTTTATTTATAACTGTACCTATTGCTATCTTTGCTTAATATCATTTAGATCTCTATTCTTTATGATAAACTTATTCTTGGTTTTGCTGTAAGTTTGTCTCAGTGTTGTAACAGTGAAGTGTGACTCCTCTGCTGTTCTAACAGGCTGGTGCTGTACATACTGTCTCTTTGGAGACTGTAGGCTTGCTAATTTGTCTGAGTATCCAGTGAGAAAGGCTTGGTACTGCAGAACACTGTCCCAGGGGATTTGGGAATCACATATTAAGTGTTACCTAAAAGGCACAGTGAGAGCTGGCAGAGTTTTGAAGGAGATTGTTTGATTGACTAACAGACAGGGGTCAAAAGGAGATGTCAACTAGTTTAGCTCCAAAAGTCTCTTTTGCTAAAAATCACACATAGTTCTGGGTGCTGCAGGAAAGCCTGCTATAATCATGGAACACTCCCCAACAACAGCCAAATATACCCCTGGTGAAGGGAAGCCCTCAGCAGCACATAAGCTCTCCAGTGATAATGTATGCATAGGAGGTTGGAGGTGCCCCAGTTAGAGCAGATATGCACTTGTACCTATAGGTGGCTGGCACAGGTGGTCGTTCTGGGATTGGCCAAGACAGATCCATAGATCTGCATTTCTAGACATCCATGGGGCTAGGTCTACACTGCACGATTATTTTGGAACAAGCTATTCCAGAAGAAATACTTCAAAATAGCTTATTTCGAAATAGTGCGTCTACACTACAGGGAAACTTGGAAATGAGTCCAAAGCATGTGGACTAGTGCTAATGTGGACGAGCTACCTCAATTTAGAGCCCCAGGAAGAACTGCGGAGTAATTACATGGAATGGTTGGGGGGAGAAGCTATTTTGAAATAGCAGTAGTGGAGCATCCATACTGCTGCTATTCCAAAATAGCTATTTTGGAAGAGGCGTTATTCATCATGGAATGAGGTTTACAAATGCCAAAATAAGTCACCTGTTATTTTGAAATTATTTCAAAATAATGGGCTAGCTGTGTAGATGCTTGCATAGTTATTTCGAAATAATGGATGTTATTCCGAAATAACGCTGCTGTGTAGACATACCCCCAGGGAGCTCAGTACTGGACAAATGGGTTGTGGCTGCTATTCCAGGCCTTTAGATGCCCAACTTCTTGCACTCCAGCTGCGTGGATCCTATATGTTCCAACCTGAATTTGATCCAAAAAGCACTTTTCACCTACACTAAGCAATGTTTTCCAGATCATTTCTGGGTGAATTCAAAGTGATTTGTATTACAGTATACTTAGCACTGTAAATGCAATTTTGCAGTGTGTAAGACTGCAATAGCTGCATTATATCATGCTTTTTCATAGGGCCATGCTCCTCAGATTCCTGATCAAGTAACTGGAACAGCCAAAGAAGATAATGACCCATTGAATCAATCCGAAACTTTACTCCTTGCTCAATGCATGGTGCATCTTTGTTAAGCCAGTGCTTTAGGTATTCATACACAATAGGTACATTCAATAAAATTCATAGTTAGTTACTTTAACCAGCAACTCAGTAGTACGTTGTGTAGAATTTCCACTAACAAGGGCCCATACCAATTTAGAGGCTACTAAATGTGTAGGGTAAAACTGACAATGACATGTGACATTTAAACAAGTAATCTACCAATTATTTAGAAAAAAGTATTTTAAAAAGAAGTTTTTTCCAGTTTTGGGCATCACTATCATTCTAATACAACCAGCTCTTTTAATCAATGACCATAACTGTGTTGTGGACAGGATGCCAACATAAGCATACAAGAAAGATAGTTTTGTGCGTCAATTAGATAATTGCAATGTTTCCCCAAAGACCATGACATGCTACACTTACTCTTCTTGGGCAAATCACTTAGGCCAAAATTTACAAATCTGTGTTCCTAAATGTATATCCCTATATTCTCAGTTAGATATGACCCGATTTTCAGAGGTGCTGACAAGCACCAGCAACTATTATTAAATTCAACAGTAATTCAGAGATGTTCAGCATCTCTCAACACAGGCCATTTATTTAGAAAACTCAGTATGGATTTAGGTAACTGATTTGAGACAACCATTTTTGAAAGTGTTCGCCTTAATCTTTTGATGCCTCAGTTTTCACCTCTATAAAACTGGGATAATAGTATCACAAAAAAGTATTTTGAAAATTACTTTACTAGTATTTGTGAAATGTCTGGGATTGAAAGTACTATGGATGTACAAATAATATTCACTGTAACCACAATTATCCACTACCTTACATAATTCTTCTAAATAAACATTATGGATCATATTTATTTTACTCCACAGTGTGTTAATTGTATCAGATACTTTTAGTTTCTTTTACATCATACAATACTGCATAAAACCAACTGATGCAGTGTAATTCTGAAGACCTACTATTGAATAAATTAGTTTTATTTTAAAGGCAAAGAACATATGGGCTAATCCATAAGAAAAAAAAAAGAGAAAAAGTGAAAAAAGTATTATTTGGATGCAGAGCCAGAATAGAAGATGGCAGAAAATTCATTACTGATTTCCCCTGAAACCTGTAATCCCATGACCTTTGTCTGTATGCTGCAGCTGAGAAGAACATCTGCAGGATTTTCTGCTGTTCATTCAGCCATCAAGTGGTTCACTGCCTCAGTAAATATGCCTGCTTCTTAGGGACAATGCAAGTCTTTAGGGACATTTTGTTGTTCCTTTTCAAGGTCACCTGGGAATTGGAAATCAGGTGTTGAAATAATATTAATTTCACTTTCCTGTGCCAGGTTTTGCACTGGGCTTCTCTGGAACAGATGATGCACTATGTACACATATTAATTCATGTAATAGTCATTGTGGAGTTTTCTGCTTGTTCCAATCCACCTTTTCCCTATATTACTACTGGGCCGTATCCTGGAATCCTTACAATGCTTTTACTCAGTACTAAGGGCTCTTGTTTGCTTTAAGAACAAATAGCCTGATTCTTCTCCCCATTCTCGATTAAATTGTACCTTATCCTGCATGTAGAACTCCTCTACAAAAGGACAGATAAAGGACCATGAAAAAGAATTGAGGATTTGACTAATTGAGACAATTAATCTAAATCTAAAATTTATAGTTAGAGAAGGGGAGGTGTGGGGGAAATGTGGTGCACAATAATACTGACACAAGAATCACTACTTTAATAGTAAAAAGACTTCAGATATACAGACCTAGAAACTGACACCTGTCCACATAAGTGATATAGCACAGAAGTAGATCTATGCACTGTACTCACTGTCCTCCATTATGCTTTTACAATTACAAGCAGGGGCTGCCTCTCTGAGCATTAGTAAATTAACTTTACATCTATAATTTTAAATCTACAATGTCCAGAAAAGAATACATTTTATATCATTTTGATTCTGCAAATTGTAGTCTGATTCTTTGAAAGACCTGTTTCAATTCATACATGTAATATGACATTAAAATAATTATACCGGGCTATGAAAATCTGTGACATTGGGCTAAAAAATGTAAAGGAAAAAGCGTACATGAGTGAACAAAGATACTTAAGTAGTTGTGACTATGGGAACCATCTATGCCAGCAGCATTCCAGGTGTATAGCTCATAAGCAGCTAAAAATGAAATTGAGGCTTATGCATATTATTTTGTTGTTTGGGAAAGAAGCTAGAGTAGAGCATTGGAAACTGAAGTTCTCAGATGATCCATAAAGCAGGTGTTCTGATTTCAGAAGTTTGGGGAACACTGGTATAAAGAATGTGCATATATCCCCTAAGAACTGCAGCAAGATATTGTTTCAATCCCCATAGGCCTGGGAACAGCCCTAGTTTTTTATCACTACTGACTATGGCTGCCGGTGAACCAATGTCTTACTGGTAAAAGCTCTTTTATCCAATATAAATCTGCAAAGCCTTTCAGTCTCTAGTTTTCTGCTTTTTAATACCTGGAAAGAAAAGCAAATGATCCACCTGCTCCTTTACTTTGAAGGAAAAAGCGAATATAAGCCTTCAGGAGCATCTCATCAGTCCCTGCTTTGTCAGCTCCAATCAAGGGGAACAGATTGGGGCTGATGAAAAGACCTGATGCTGGCCTGAGGATTGGCAACACCTGCAACCTGATGAGTCCAGGGCTATATAAGCTGGAAAGCCCTCACTAGCAAGGGCAGGCAGTGAGAAAGGGAGCTTGAGGCTGCCTAGCTGAGGAATGACTCTGCCTGTAAATCCTGGAAACACCTTTTATAGTTTGGCACTGGCAGTTGGCCAAAAGTGAGTTAATGAAGACATGGGTGTTGCACAACCCAGAGGTCTCAAAGCGTGATTTCATAGGGCAACCAACACCCAAGTGAGTGGGGGAGCTAGTCATAGCACAAATAAAGGGAAGATGTTTGTGTATTTACCACAGCTCAAAGTTGTGACCATCATAGAGCTGTCATTGTTGATGGGTAAACCATGCCTTAGACCTCTTTTTGTCTCTCTTAGGGTACAGCTACCCTACAAGTTTTTGTCGGAAAAAAGTACGCAAAATGTGTGCCGTATTTTGGGTTCCTTTTTCTGATTCTTTTGTCGGAAGAGGCTTTTCTGACATTTGGCCCATCTAGATTAGACCAAATGTCATCAAAAACCCTATTTCGAAAGCCCCTTTCTTCTTCGTAGAACAAAGAATACAGGGGCTTCTGAAAGAGAGCATTTGCTCTTCTGCAAAAAAAAAAAAAAAAAAGGGCAGAAGAACAAATGCATTCCCTGGATGCGGTGGAGTTTTTTCGCGATACCTCTGGTATCCCGAAACCCCCCTGCAGTCTAGCTGTACCCTCAGTTTCACCCCTCAGGTGATAAGTCTGTTTTTCTGTAGCTCACTCTGAGTGGAATCACGTAGTTCAATGACTCTGGGACAGGATTTCTGGGCTGCAGCCTCCCTGGCCTCATTTCCAATGTGTAAACCTGACAGGTCCTCTGGCACCTGTAAGACATTTCACCTCAGGAACTTGTGATAATGGCTGAATAGAGACTCAAAGCCAGCTGCTGAAGCAAAAGAAAGAAAGAAACTTTCACCCAAAGGTACAAAGCAGGCAGAGCAAAGGGTTAAAACAGCAAAGCATCCTATTTGCATTAATTTCACCTTGCCCTTTCGGACAAGTTTTCCTGTGTCCAATTATCCCTCATCTCTGGCTGGGAGAAGCAGAACAGAGCAGATTCTTTATGCCAGATGACCCCAACTAATTGAGGATTTTTTTGTTCTGCTGACAACCCATCCCTCTTCTTTATGCCACCATCTGTAAAAATTTTATGTATTCCCTTTAATCAAGGAGTTTCCCCATTGTTTCCTCATGACTCTTCAAACTTTATTATTTTATTTTAATTATTGTTTCACTTTCTGTTGGTACTCCCCTTACAATCTCCTTCAAATTCGTTCTGTGCATTCGGGCAGGATAATATCACCCATGTAATGTATGATATTTGTTAAAAATTCTACACAAATATCCTTCTCTCCAGATGAGCAGTGAAACTAGATTTCAAGCTTTGCACATGTCACTGGGTAAAGGATGAGGTGGCTCTGCGAAAATGATAAATGATTTAGAGCTATTTATGTAAATTCATTGTTTGGTCCTAAAAATTGAGAGCTATGTTTGATCTGAAAGTTATTTTCTCCAGTGGAAGTAGTGAAATATTGACTTGATTCAAATTTGTAAAATCAATCAATATATTTAATTAATAGCTGACACATGAAATTGGACTTTCTCCATGACAAAAATGCTTAGCAGTGTCTGCTGCATTTGGCCAACACATATTCTTCAAGGCTTGAAAAGTGTAGAAGAGAAAAGTACCATCAAAATGTTGACTGTGTTGTACTACACTATTCTAACAGTAATAGGATAGAAACAGTTATCAAGCCATTATAAATTACCTCATTTATCTTCATATGCAGCAAGTTTGAGCTAATAAAGTGATTATAAGAAGGAAGATGAGGAAGAAGCATCACAGAAGATTATACAACCAAGATAAATTCTATTCTTACTGCTCAGTCTAAAGTTCTTTTAATTTTAGATGCAAACATCCCCCTGATTTCATTCTATCAGCCATATCTTGCCCTCATTTGTATAACCCCATAAGTCAGTGTGGTTGCATATGAACAACTGAGGGTTGTGGTTATTTTCTCCCCCCCCCCCTTTACTAATTATTTGTATTATTGCTTGTTGTCACTTTGGTTGTTGATTTCCTCAGAAAATATTACTTGGGCACCACATAGGGCATTGGAGGTTAAGTCCATAAATGGCTATTAGCCAGTATGGGTAAGGAATGGTGTCCCTAGCCTCTGTTTGTCAGAGGGTGGAGATGGATGGCAGGAGAGAGATCGCTTGATCGTTACCTGTTCGATTCACTCCCTCTGGAACACTTGGCATTGGCCACTGTTGGTAGATAGGGTATTGGGCTGGATGGACCTTTGGTCTGACCCAGGAGGGCCATTCTTATGTTCTTATGACTAGGAATCAGGAGACCTGAAGTAAAATTTCGGGTGACATTTTATCCAGGGCTTCTGTTCTTGGTTCTGCTGGTGACTTGCTCTGTGATAGCAGGTAAGTAACTTCATCTCACATGCCTGACCTTTTCTGTCTGCATAATATGGGGTAGACATTTACCCTCCTTGAGAAGCATGTTGGATTTTATGAATAAAAAGTGTTATGTATGAAGGCGGCACCATGAGTATTTTGTGTATTTCTTTTTGCATTCTAGGGAATACTTTGAAACCAGGTCATTACAATTATAGGAAGTATACCATGATGCTTCCTTGGGAATCTTAGTGCAGCAGAGGACAGTTTGGCACAAAATGGCTTCTGTAATTCAGTTATTTTACTGTTTTACCACTTCGGTTTAAGTTTTCCTCGCAAAGATATTCAATCATAGAAAATGCAGTTTCCAATGTCCTTTGATCAGCAAACTCAATTAAAACTAGTCTGGGATGGTCTGGATGTGGAAAAAACATTTTGAGATCATCGCTGTTAGGAAGCCAATAGACTGGTGATTTAAACTGGCAGAGTTCTGAAGTTATGGCCACACAACTTTCTTTTTAAAATTCAAACTTTCCCATATATATGCAATGATACATTAACAAAGCTGCTGCAACTGAACTGAGCACCCCGGAGTTACTGCTGCCACACATACAATAGTACTAATTCTAGACGTCATAGCAACTGGACACAGTACTATTTGAACTTTCTACATATCCAAAATTATTTGCAAAAGAAGCAGAGCTACTCTGAGCCACCAGAGGGTAATAGCTAGATAACTGGCTATCTATAAACCAAAAATTTCAGTCGGCAATAATCAGTTAAAGTGTGCATCATTGTTGTCTTCCTAACACACAGAAAATGTATTCGATTCTCCAAAGAAAAATTTTACTTCCAATTTTTTTTCCAAAAGTATGAAAGCCTGAAAATTAATAGTTAAGTGCTGCACCCGCTTCACTCATTTTTTACATCCTTTCTTCATTATCCATCTTCACCCCATGTATTTACAACTACCCAGCCAATCTTAATGCTGCCTGCTTGCTGTGTTTTAAAATAATATTTTATTGGATAGCTAGAAGCAGAATGATATTTATCCAGCTAGGTTTTTATATGATCACCCATCGCTATGGTATCTGAGAACTTTCTGTGACAAATAAATGCAATAATGCCATTTATTTCATTATACAAGAAAGATTTAAAGCCAAAATAAATCCCAGGCTATATTAGCATATGTCAGAGCTCCATAGGTGTTTTTTTTTCTGATTGGTTTTCATTGATCAGTAATTTGTTTTAGTGTTAGAGTGTCCCTTGGCTTTTGTGCCTGCACCAGGAGGTAAGGGGAGAGAGAATCTCAGCTCCCCTTTATACATCTGGCCGTGTTGCTCCCAGAGCAGGCCAGGATGGTCCCTGGCTCCTCTCCGCCAACATCCCCACCTGCACAACTCGGTTAGCAACTGGGATTGAAGCAGTAATTTATTGCTGGTCTAAGCAAGAAGCAATTATCTAACCCCCTGCAGTAAGGAGGGGAGCAAAGGATGGATAGGAATCGGGGAACTGTGAGTTTCTGAGCCACATAGCCTTCCCTCTTGGATGCTCCTGAACAGGTGCAGCAACATACCACCTTTTACTGTGGGCTGAGTCCCAGGGACACAATCTAACCGTTCATGGAAGTAAAGGGAAATGTTGTTATATCTGGGGATATGGAATGTTTTGTGCACCTGTTGTGTTTTTCTAAACAGCTTTAATTTTCTGTAATTTATAATAATTTTTTAGATGAAAATTTCGATCCAGGCTGAAATTTGGCATGTGCAATAGCAGCCTATAAGCAAATTTTCTCTTCAAGTTTGTAACTCAAAAGAGAACTAGATCAAATATTTTTCAAAGACACAAAAATAAGTGCATTTATATGGTACTTGCAATTTTCTGATACTAGAATCACACTAACATGGCATTATTTTTCAAATGCAATTATTGGAGTAATTAGAAAAACAGCTCATTTTAAAATGTTAAGTTTGGCTGTCAGTGACATCACAACATGGACACTATTTTCAAGAACACCCTAGATTAGATGGTGATGGGTACTATAGATGCCTTGTGCAGAGAGCAACTGCAAGGTCTGTGTATCTCAAGTCCATTCATGGCTTAATGGTGACATCAGGGTGCCTAGGATCTGCACTATCTCTCTGCATAGCAATGAATTGTACACCATATAAAATCTGCAATTCCCCCTCACCCCCCCCCCCCCCAAAACATGCAATGTAATTTTAGGATTGAAACTCAGGCTCAACCATAATCCCACCCAGTTCCATCTGCATACACACTGCACTAACCCAGAGCTCAGACCTAAGGTCCCAGAACTCCACAGAGATAGAAGGTCTGAGCCTGGGTCAATCTGGGATCCAAGGCTCAAGTCTTATTGCTTTGTAGATACAGTTTGTCACCGTGCCTCAGTGGGTCACAGCCGAGATACCAAATTCAGGACAAACTGTTGAAAAATCACGGAAACTCATGGTTATCTATCATTAGATTATATTAAGCCAGTAACAAAAGTAAAACTTCTTTTTGCCGCACTAGTTTAAAAAAAGGCAGAGATACAGTCCCCTTATCTCACCACCCAGACACTGGACTCTGATAAATGGTTATTGAAAACCATTTTCCATCACATATAGGCTCCTTCTAATCTCAAGAGATTATCTATATAGCTAGGTATAACCTAGATTTTAGCCAATAATCATGTTGCTCCAAATCCTTTAGTAACCAAAATCTAAAGGTTTACTAATAAAAGAAAAGGCAATAAAATGATTAATAAACCATATACATACAATAATTTTAATGCCATTATATTATATAAGGTCATCTTATATCAAAGATGTCCTTATATCAAATCTGGTAAAAGTGCTGGCTTATAAATTCTCTCTGGCAATTTCCAAAAGATTGGAAGTTCTTCAACCCACAATTTTATTAATCTCCTTTTAGTTGTAAATCCACATTCTAGAGAATCAGGGCAGGAAAGAGTCAAAATGGAGATATCTTAGGGTGTGGCTACACAATAGTGCTTAACTCAAAATAAGCTACGCAAATTGAGTTACATCAATTGTGTACTTTATTTTAAAATTTAAATTGGGAGTATCTACACAGCACTCATTTAAAAAGAGAGCACTCTTCCTCTGACTTTCCTTACTCCAACTCCTGTAACCTTCATTCTCTAAAGAGTAAGAAGTCCTCCAGCGTGACAGTATTTTGACATTATTTTGAAATAACTGCCTGCTGTGTAGACGTGGACTAAGTTATTTCAAAATAACTTTCAGGAGGAATAATGGTAGTTTGAATTAGGAGCTTTAATTCGAGCTACCTAGTCCGTGCCGCATGTAGCCGTGGGCAGGTAGTTCGAACTATGGACATTTAAAAATGGTGCCCGCCCGGGAACATGCAAATGAAGACCGGTATATTTATATCCCAGGCTTCATTTGCAAGTTTGAATGCGTACATTAGCCACCCTAGTTTTAACTCGGGTGGCAGTGTAGAAATACCCGACGGCTACGTCTACACTGGCCCCTTTTCCGAAAGGGGCATGATAATTTTACAGGTCATAATAGGGAAATCCACGGGGGATTTAAATATCCCCCGCGGCATTTAAATAAAAATGTCCGCCGCTTTTTTCCGACTTTTAGAAAAGCCGGAAAAGAGCGTCTACACTGGCCCCGATCCTCTGGAAAAAAGCCCTTTTCCGGAGGATCTCTTAAAAGTAGGAATAAGAGATCCTCCGGAAAAGGGCTTTTTTCCAGAGGATCGGGGCCAGTGTAGACGCTCTTTTCCGGCTTTTCTAAAAGCCGGAAAAAAGCGGCGGACATTTTTATTTAAATACCGCGGGGGATATTTAAATCCCCCGCGGATTTCCCTATTACGATCTCAAAAATTACCATGCCCCTTCCGGAAAAGGGGCCAGTGTAGACGTAGCCTAAATGTTTTTGATGGAACAGCAGCACAAAACTGTCTAGCCTTGATGTAACTCTTATCTGGTGGGTATTACCAGAAATATAGCACAGATGTAAGCTACCAGTGCAGAGTCAATATGTATAACTTCAGAAACAAAACTGACCTATTCATAGAAACAGGACCGTAGTTAACAAATCATAACTTTTCCGAAAGATCCCTTATCCCTCATTTTAAAGGAAAAGGCTTTATTTTCCGAAAGAGCCGCGTCTAGACTGGCACTTTTTTCCGGCAAAGCTCTGAGCCAGAAAAAAGTGGCAGCCATTTTTATGCTAATGAAGTGCGGGGATTTAAATCCCCGCTTCATTTGCAATTGTGATATGTCTAATTTGCATCCCTTTTATGGAAAAGGGATGCAGTCTAGACACAGCCACTAAGTATAAGATCAGTTGTGATTGTTTGACACTGGCAAAATTAATGGTATCAGTGATCATATTTCAATCATACCGAATAACACAGCCACACTGGACTTGTGCTCTGGCAGTCTGCTAAAAGTATTCCAAAATCCCATGAGTCAACTTTCTTTGTGCTCTAGATAGTCAGATTTGGTGAACAGTCGAGTTTTCCCACGTTGCAGCATGAACAAAGACTAGAGCAGTCACATTTTGGGATTGGGTTTGAAGTCTGGGATATGGATGTTTGAACTCCAGCCTGTACAAATGCAGCATAGATGCTGGGGTCTCAGGTTGGGATAAAGTTTTAAACAATTTCTAATCTGGGGTTACAATTGAGTGTGGATGCTCGATCCCTAAATTAATAAACCCAGCATCTGCTAACTTGAGTTCCATTAACTGTGGCCTTACACTGTAGTATAAACTTACCCTTAATGTACTGAGGAGCTACTGCTGCTTAGAAGGCACTTTTAATGTTATAGCTCTTGTGCAAAATTAGCTGCCAGCTAAAGTTTGCTAATGGGAAAAGATAGATTAATATGGAAAATAGGATAGAAAAAAATAAATGTAGAAAATAGATTAGAATGTAGAATAGATTTTTGAAGATTTCTATGAAAGATTTTGATCATGATGAAGCAGGATATAGGGGAAAGCTAATATGCTGGAGATTTTGTTCAGTATTCCCTTAATACAGAGGGTGCAAACATAATTACATGAAGTGTCAGAGACTTGAACTATCCTATTAAAAGAAAAAGAGGTTATGAAATATTTATGTAAAGCTAACTGCAAAATGCTTCTATTTAAAGAGAATCATTACTCAAAAACAGAGCATGAAAGTCTAATTCAGAATTGGACAGGACAATTCTTCTAATAAAAGGGGAAGAAAGTGCAATAGTGTTGATACACACAGGAAGCCTTTATAGAAAATGATATTTCCACAGGCTCTTTGTAAAACAGCCATTTCGAATTAGTAGAGAATTATGTCGCTGGTCAAAAATCCTACAGCAAGGATCACATCCTCTATTAATGTCCATAGATATTTTTGAGTAATTTCTATAGAACCCTATGATTCCATCCCTGTTAAATTCTATAGGATTCTTCCATGAGGAGATCTACTAACTGCATTGAGGCACAGATTGGATAGTGAAAGATGAAAGTTTAGGATACAATTTAGGTTGTAAGGGCAAGCAGTAAAAATGGTTCTATAATGTAATTTGCTAGATGATGTGTGAGATACTGAACACCTTTTAATCCCAGGGGGCACATCTAGACTACACCTCTCTGTTGACAGAGAGATGTATATTAAGCACTTTGAAATTGCTAATTAAGCAGGGATTTAAATAACCCACACTTCATTAGCATAAATATGGCCACCACTTTTTTCGAAACTGAGCTTTTTTTGGAAAAAACAGTCTAGATGCAGTTCTGTCAAAAATAAACCTCTATTTTTTAGGAACAGATCCTCTATTCCTAAAAAAGTGAGGTTTTCAGGATCTGTCGAAAAAGGGTTTATTTTCGACAGATCCGTGTCTAGACTGCCATTTTATTCAAAAAAAGCTCTGTTTCAAAAAAAGCAGCAGCCATGTTTATGCTAATGAAGTGTGGGTTATTTAAATCCCTGCTTCATTAGCAATTTCGACGTGCCTAATCTACATCTCTCTGTCGACAGAGAGGTATAGTCTGGACACAGCCAGGGAGTTGGAGATCTGGGTCCAACAGAAAGCCCAGTGCCACTGTCCTTACACCGAGTTCTGACCATAAGCATAAAACTGGCTTATGTGGCTCAGAGTAAAAAAGGTTAACTTGGGAAGAGCAAATCTTTGTCATTCTAAAATTCAATATTATTGGGGCAATTTTTCTGCTTTTAAAATTTAATTGACATTAGTGGAATCATATCAAAGAATTTGGCCCTTCCTCTTTGACGCTACATCTAGACTGCAGGCTTCTTGCGCAAGAAGTATTTACCGGAAGAGATCATCTGGAAAAACTTCTTGTGCAAGAGCACGTCCACACTGCAAACGCGCATCAAAAAAGCGATGTGCTTTTGTGAAAGAGATTGTCCAGACTACATGGACATCTCTTGAAAGTAAGCTCTGATTGCTATGCACAGAATGGCCACTAGAGCACTTGTGCTTTTTCCTCTTTCCTCTTTTTGCGCAAAAAACCCTTCTTCCCCATCCACACACACCTTTTTGCAAAAGAGCTCTTTCGCAAATAGGCATTCTTCCTCATAGAATGAGGAATACCTACGCCAGAAAACCCCCTCTGTTCTTTCAATTTTTTTTGTGAAAAAACATGCTTGAGGTGTGGACGCTCTGCGAGGTTTTTTGGGGAAATGGCCATTTTCCAAAAAAAAAAAAAAACCCTTTGTAGTGTAGACATTAGGCAATCACATATTTTCTTCAATGGCATGATGACAATTTGCACTAGCTGAAGAGCTGACCCTTAAAATGTGCATAACATTTTGCACTGTGTACACTCAATGTAATAATTTCAAACAACAAAAACTTTAGCAATAGCCTTATTTCTTTCTAATTGAAAAAGAAACTAAGAAAAAGTCTTTTAACTGCATTAATTGGGCACAACATATGGGTGGTAAATCATTTAACCTGAGCTCCTTCACTCAAATAGGGACAATACTACTTCCCTCTCTAAGCATTTAGAGAAAGTTAACAAGGCTCTGCAGTGTCCATTTTAGATGTTGTTATTGAGACATTGTGAAAAAGCCCCTTCACTCGGAGCAATATAAGTTACATTGACTTAAAGTGGTGCTTACACTGCACTGTGTTGGCAGGAGATACTTTCCCACCAACATAGATTTCATTTCTGGTGAGAGAGGGCTCTACCATCAACACTGCGCATTTTCATCAGATGCACGACAATATATCTGCCAATGTAGCAAAGTAGTGTAGACTAATCCGAATCTCCAATCTCATGTAGAGTACAAACCGTCTCTCTTTATTCAAGGTTTATTTTCCATTGAAAACAATGAGTTTTACCAGATTTAAGAATAAAAGGTTGGACCCACAGGAGTTTGTCCATCATGTCTCTTCTAGCCCTTATCTCGAAAAGGAAACTAACGGGCTCAATTTTTCAATCCACAGTGAGGGAATCCTCTTTATAGGACTACTCATTGTTTTGAAAGTTATAGACTAATACAGCTGCCCTTCTATGATTCTTTAATAACAAGATTACTAGAACTACCCATATAAGAAAGGGTTGTAGGAGCTCCTACAAGCTTGGAGGCTCGCAAAATTAAGTGAAGAGGTGATTTTGATGCTTTCATGTGTCCAGATGCTCTCATGATTTGTACCTACATATTTATGCCCAGATCCATAAAGGTACCCAGGATCCTTAATTTCCATTGATTTTAATCTAAATTAGAAACCTAAATAGCTGTATAGATATGGCCATTAGTCTCAGATTCTCCTTTATACCAAGGGCAGGCTGCATGACTCTAGCAACATCAAAGAGCTTAAAAGTAGTTGACCAGTTGCTTAATGGTCTTTAATGTAGACCATTAAATCAACATCCACTTTGAGGCTCTTTGCATTGGCATAGTGATGCACATGGCCTCAGTATGAATGAGAATCAGGTTCTTAGACTTAAGTGACTGGTCAACTACCTGATAAGCAAATGTTCAACTAGTCGCTTCCCCACCACTTGCTGCCTCTATCAGAGAGAGGCAGCAAGATGGGGAGCACATGCAAGGGGAGCCCTGCAATACTGTCTCCATAGGAGACAGGGGAGACAGAGGACAGTGAGGAAATGGTGCGAATGGGATTGAAACAGTCCTGCTGGTGCCAATCAGACTGTGCTGCTCCTCTCTCTTTGATATGTACAAGAGCTGCCTACGGCTCTAGTATATTTCAAAGGAAGAGCCACAGAGGGGAAACCCGCTGCCTCTTTCCCTTTGAAATGTACAGGAACCATGGGCAGCTCTTGTGCATTTCAAAGGTAGATGTACAGTAGGATAATAAGCACCCTCTTATTAACTAATTGAAATTTAACATTTCTAATGCAGAGTATTCTGTGATTTGCTAGTTTCACACACAGTTTATGTGGCTGTAGAGAAATGAACACATATATGAACACCACATGAAATATTTTTTCCTATTATTTTTTGCAGTTTTGATTAAAATCATATCTTCTTTGGATTTTTTTTTAAATAATGAAATTTGCTCCGACTGCATCAATTTTAGAGGCATATGTGTTCAGTTATATGTTCATGTTTCACCACTTGTAAATGTAAATTTCTTGCTCGTGAAGTGGAGTGTAAAGGTGAAAGAATGGATAAGGGAGCCTTCTTGTGATGTGACCGACCTCACCAATAAACATATGCAGTTAGCTATGGTAGTGTATAATGTGTAAATGCTACCAGAAATAATCAGGTTAAATAATGAAATTAATTATACTCAGCATAGGGTACTGGAGATTACATTTTCATGCATGTTAGTAAGTGATACTTTTAGTATTCTACCTCATCCAAGTTAATGGAAGAAGGTGCAAAAACTATCTGAGAAAGAGCTAAGTGATTGTAATTAATCGTGAATTTTTAGAGGATTTATATCCGAACTATCCTTTTTTATTATGAAATAGGACAGAAGGTGAACTGTGGAACTTTTGAAAAAAACTCTGAAAAGTAAAACCAGTAGTGCAATATGTACACTTTAAATATAAATTCACTTCCATTACTACATTTTTTTCAATTCAACTTTAAAAGAAATAGCACACTTAAAAGAATTAATTTCTACCGTGCCAAAAGAGGTCATTACAATAGAAAGTGAGCCAGTACAGTCAAGGAATCTGTTCCAAATCAGTTTTTTCCCATTGCTAGTATTCTGCAGATTTTGAAAATGTTACATGTTACAGGTTGAACCTCTCTAGTCCCGCACCCTTGGAACCTGACCGATCCTGAACAAGGGAATTTGCTGGACTAGGGGAGGTCCCCTGCTACCAGCCCCCCAGCCTCCCTTCCCTCTTCACTGCTGGTCCTAGCCATTCCCTCTGCTGTGTTGCCATGCCCCCAGCCCTGTTGCCATGGCTGCCATGTCCCCGGCCCTGGCCCCAATACAGGGGCTGCTCCATCCGTGGCCCTGCTACCGGGACTGCCATGGCTGCTGCATCCTCAGCTCACTGCCATGTCCGTGGCCTCAGTTGTGCTATTAGGTTTCTGGCCCCAGTCCTAGCTCCAGCACCACTATGCTCTGAGCCACCAGCTCTCTTGGCACCGAAGCTCCCAGACAGGATTCCCTGGTCCTGCCGGACAACAAGTGTTGCCAGATGAGGGAGTCCTGTTTTCTGGAGGTTCAACCTTTACTTTCTTTACAGTGGGGTTATATTTTAGTAGTCTCCTACATGAATGGAAAAAATGAAAATCTGATCTTCGGTATGCACCATGAAGTGTGTTTTATGGAATATGCTAATTTCATAGCAAAACCAATCTTTTTCATGAAAGTTCAAAAAAATATCATCATTGCTGAAATCCACTAAATTGGGTAAAGTTCCAATGAAAATTAATGAATCAGCTGACTTCAAAAAGAATGTATCCTCTATTTTTACAATGCAGTGTAGCAAAGAAGAGAAAGGTGTTTCAGAATTTTTATTTCCTATCTCTGTATTGAGTCTATTTCTGCTGCGCTATACATTGTTTTATTCTTGTTTTAAATGGGGCCAGAGGTAACATGCATCTTTTATGGCCTGTTTATAACAAAAACTAAACAGTTATGCACTGTGTTTGGATGGGGCAATCAGAACCACAAAGTATTCAAAGTGAGAGTGTGACATCTTGTTAGTTCTATGTCAGGGGCTGCTCCAACCTTTGACACCTGATAATGGCTTCCAAAGGATCATCCATCAGCTAAGAATAGATAAGCCATGGTAGTTTTCCAGCTCACCTCCTTCCGTTATGAACACCATTTACATGGGAAAGGACATAGAAATGATTGATGCTAACTCTATCCTCTGAGGACTCCTTCATGTTGATAAATTCTCACCCAGTTAATAGACCCTTTACATTTCTGAAAATGCACCACAAGGCCTAACTTATTCTGATTAAGCAAATTGTGTGTATACATATATATAGTAAATGGTTTATATAGCCAGACTCTGTTCCCAGTTAAACTGGTATAAATCTACATTACCATAAAATTAATAGAGTTACTGTGTTACCCCTAGTTCCATATATGTGTGTATACAGATATGCACACACAGCTAATGATAGCTTATAAGAGAACATTTATCCCAAAGTACATTTTTCTGGGAATAACATTTTTTTCAACATCCTTTGAATTTCCATGTCTGTCTACTGAACTGTCAATCTTATGGTGTCGGCTAAATCCAGCAGTATAGAAAAAAAATCTAGAGTATTTTTCTTTGCTTTCTATTTAACTTCCATAATTTATCTGAATGCAGAATAAGAGATACAGTTTTGGATTATAAACTGAATTAGCAAAAAACAAAAAAAATGAGTTTTTCTTTTGCTAATAAGTTAGGGTACATCAACACTACAGCGTTATTTCGAAATATATTTTGAAATAGTTAATTCGAAATAAGATATTTCAAAATAATGCGTCTACACACAAAATGCATTTTGAAATAGCGTTTTGCAATTTCGAAATAGTGCATCCATACTAAATCGATGCTGAATCGCATTGAAGGCCAGCCAGAACCAGGTCTGGCAGGGCATCAGATCAGGAATTACTTTGTGTGGCTGCTGCCTAAGGCTGAGGCCTGTGCTTAAAGGGACCCACCCCGGACATCTGGTTCCCAGCTTCCCCTGCTTGCTTGCCTACCTCGATGAGGGACAGCAAAGCATTTTGTCTCTGCTTCCTCTGGTTGCCCTCACTCGAGACAGCACAGCGCTCTGCAACATGGAGACAGAGCTGCCCCAGGCACTCTGGTGCTTCTCATGGACGCGTTGCTGCAAGCCTGGCTTTACTTTCTGCAGGCTGCCATCCGGGAGGTCCATCGGGGGGCTGTCAGTATCCAGGAGGCCCTGCGAGAGAGCTTCCACCCTGAGGACCACTAGGAGCCTCCCTGGTCTGCCCCACTGGGGGCTTGTGCCTCATTCTTCCCTCACATCCTTCCACTTACCCCTCCCTAACCCCACTTTCTGTTGTCAAATAAAATACATGTATTTTCATGAACACAGACTCTCTTTATTTAACAAAACTGGGGGAGGGGGGATGAAACTCTGGTGAGATTGGGGAAAAGAGGTGGAGAAAGGAGAAGAGAGAGTGGGAGAGGGGAACGGGAAACTGGGGAGGAGCGAGCTGGAAGAGGGAAGAAGGGAGGGGAAGCTCAGGGCTCAGGGTTGGGGGTCTCACTGGACCAACTTGATTTTCATGCAAACTTGCTCCTGGGTTCGCATGTGGCCTTTGGTGGCCAGGCTGGCAGCTATCCTGCCATAGATGGCCGCATTCCTCCATCTAGTGCAGAGATCATGGATGTTGGGGGCATCCCCCCCAAACCTGAATAAGGTCCATGATCTCCACCCTGGACCAGGAAGGTGCCCACCTTCTCCAGGCCTTGGCAGGCTCCTGGGAGCTGGCAGACTGCTCCTGGGGAGCAGTGGAGGGCTGGCTGCCAGTAGCTTGCTGGCTCATGTTTTGGGGCCACTGGGTCAGGGGCAGTGACTGCTGGCTCTGGGCTGGCAGGCTTGGCTGGCACAGGCACTGTGGCCAGAGTCAACCCCTTTAAGGGCTCTGGGGGGTAGAGGGAAATGAGTGTTCTTGGTTGAGGCTGAAGTGGCCACCAGGGCACCCTGGGAAGGCTGGAGGCCCCCTATTTTGATATAAGTGTCTACACAGCACTTATTTCAAAATAGCTGTTTTGAATTTGGCATTATTCCTCTTAGAATGAGGTTTACCAAATTTGAAATGAGCACTCCGCTATTTTGAATTTATTTTGAAATAGCGGTTTGGCTGCGTAGATGCTAGTAAAGTTATTTCAAAATAATGGCTGTTATTTCGAAATAACTTTGCTGTGTAGACATACCTTTAGTCTTTTACCACAGAACTTAATTTGCAAGCACAAGTCCTCTTTCCTTAAAAATATCATAGCATACTCCAGAAAGAGCTTGAGGGATTACTAAGAAAAGATAGTATATTTTAAAATGTCATGCACATCATAGATTTCTTATGCATTGGTGTATGTACAATAATTCTTCATTTAACACTATACGGGTATGTCTACACTAGCCACCCTAGTTCAGACTAGGGTGGTAGTGTAGACATACCCTCCGAGAATAGTTAATAAACCTCAGAGGAATTTCCAAGTTGAGACATTTCATTTACATCTGTTTTTTTTTATTTTGGTCTAATATATTAATGTTTAAATGAAACATGTACAGTAAGTGTGCATGAACTGATATATCTACCATGGTATTTAAAATGATCCACATCACAATAGCACCTGCAATTCAAACATATGCTTACAGCATACACTCTGTGACCTCCTATCTGAAAACAGAATGGAAAAGCAGCTATTTCATATTAGCGGTGCATAAGACTCAATGCTTCAGCAACCTAAGACAGTAAAATACCACGCCTGATTTGAAATAAACAAAAAAATAAACAAGTTTCCAGCTTCAGATTCATTTGAATAGTCTAAATGGGGAGATATGCCATTGTTGAAGAATCTGCTTACAAGTAATTTTATGTAAATCCCATTCAAGCTGCTTTTGTCACAAAATTAATTCTTTTCAATGAATTTTGTGTTCATTTCCCACAAGTGAAATAAGGCTTTGGTGTACTGTTTGGACATAGCTGAGTTCTTCAAATAAGCCTTTTTCTTACTCAAAGTATGGTCTTACTTCCTTTTGTGTTAAGACCTCTTTACACCACTTAGGAAGTGTAAAATAGCCTGAATGTGAACATAAATTACATTTAAACTCATTTCAAGGCCACTTTACACTGATAGAATGATGTAGAGAGACAGTGTAAATGAGAGTTAAACCGTAACATTTTAAGTTTGTGGCCCCAGTCCTAAATCCTGCTAAATAAACATGACAACTCATGTGAGTAAGGCTTTGCAGGGCTGGCACTGATGCCTGTTGGATCTTGCACAAAATGAGGTTTTTGTGCAAAACAGAAGTGGTTACACTCCTTTTTTTGTGCAAAAACCCCTTGCACAAAAAGAAACAGCAAAAAATATGCCAATGATATAATGACTTATGCTAATGAGACCCATATTAGCATATTTTCTGCCGCAAAAATTGGCAGTGTAGACAAAGCCTAACAGAGGTGTTTTCCTCATTTTTATGTTTTACTATTAGCACATTCTCGTGTTTTACTGTGTAGCCAAAGGAAAAGTAGTTTAATCAGAGATAACAAAGTTCATAAGTGCCACCGTCTTTTCTTTCACTTTTCCTTTCCCTTTCTCTTTCCCTTTCCTAAACTTAAATTATAAAAGTCCTAAAAAAGAAATGTATAAGCTAAGCCACTAAAATTATTTCATTCCTCGGAGACAATTATTATACTTGCAATCATTTGTCCAAAACTTAAAAATAATAATGTATGTCTCCATTAGTCTGAGAGATGTTGTCTTATCCCAGTTTTCCTTTTCTGATATTTTGTTCAACCAGTTTCTGGTGAATTGAAATATTGTATTCACCTTCAATGAACTAGAACAGCTGCCATTAAGAACATATTCTCATTAATATAATTAGGTCCTCATTTACCTTTATCTTGGTTATGGGATTTTGAAGGACAAATTCTGCTTTTATTTGCACATATGTAAATATTGAGTAACACCACCAAGTGTTGAGCTGAGTGGATTTTTTCAGAAAATAGTTTTTTCACTGAAAAGAGTTTGCTCAAACTGAAACCATTTATGAATTCATGTGGAATGTGTCAGGTAGTTTTGGTTTAAAATATTCTGAGGGAGAGTCAAATTTCAGAAGGGGACTTAACTGACATTAAAGGAGAAGGGGGTGACCTCTTTTACACAGTAACACAATTATTAGAGGCGAGACTGGATCCTAAGTGACTGCCCTACCCACTAAGCTATAGAATCATTTTCTTTCTCTCTATTTGGCTCAGTATATGTTGAAGTATTTATACAATGTGGGAAAAACCTGAACAGGATAGGTTTGTCTCAGTCCAAGAATACACAATAGCTCAGCACAAACAACAAGTAGTCCAATGTTACTTTAAAGACTAAGAAATATATTAGGACTTACGCTTTTGTGAGTTATAGCTAACTTCTTTTTTTTCTCTTTGGCATCTGAGGCCATGTCTATACTTACCTGGAAGGTCAAATTAAGATATGCAACTCCAGCTATATTAATTGAGTAGCTGAAGTTGATGTACCGTAATTCATCCTTCAGCGCCATCTCCAAAGTCAAAATGCTCCCATTCACTTCCCATAATACTTGTGAATCAAGGCATACCAGCAATGATGGGGTTGCCCTCATCATTGATTGAGCAGGTCTTTACTAGACCTGCTAAATCAAACTAAAAAAAAAAAAAATCGATCACCGCAGCATCAATCTTCCCAGTAGCGAAGATGTGGCCTGAGAAAGGGTTACAGAGATGGAAGCATGACATCAGAGTGCACTCCCATCTCTGTATCCCTTTCTTTTCTCTTCAGCTTCTGAAGAAGTGAGTTGTAGCTCACAAAAGCTTATGCTTTCTAATACATTTGTTAGTCTTTAAAGTGCCTGACTTTGTTGTTTTTTCTAAAGCAAACTAACATGCCTACAACTGTGAAACCTATCCAAAAAAGCCCAGTCATTAGGCTTGGTTCCTGGATTATTGGAGATCTGCATTCAAGTCCTTGCTTCACATCTGGCAGAGGAGGGACTACAAAAATGATAAAAAGTTTAGTAAATATGACCACTGGGAAGAGGCTAAAAAAAACCTGGAGATGTTAATCTTGAGACAAGAAGACTGAGGAGGAAACCTGATAACAGTCTTCAACAGGGCTGTTATAAAAAGAGGAAATGTTCTCCAGGTCCACTGATGGTAGAACAAGTAGTAATGGGTATAATCTATAGCAAGGGAGATTTTGGATAGATATCAAGAAAAATCTTTCCAGTTATCAGATTAGTTGAGCACTGGGGGTCTATTGTAAAATCTCCATCACTGGTGGTTTTTAAAAAAACAAATTGGAAAAACCCCATTCAAGGAGGTCTAGGTTTACTTGGTCCTGTGTCAGTGCAGGGAACTGAACTAGAGGACTTCTTGATGTCCTTTCTAGTTATGCATTTTTATGATTCCTATGCACTACATTTTCAGGAACATGTTACAAAGAAATGTTTGAGAATATAGGGCTAGGATTGAAACAATAGATCAACATGGGTAGGATATTGGACTGTGAGACCTAGGATCTGTTCCTGACTCTTCCATGAGCCTGTGAGAGAAGCCGTCGGCAAATTGTTTTACTTCCACGTGCCTCATTTTCCCCATATGTAAAATGATACTTTGCCCCTCTTGTAAATTTTAAGAGCTGCAGATAGAAACTGATGGTCAAGATCTAAACACTATTATTTTTTATGACCTACATTTCAGATATGGGTAAAACTTTCACTAATTGTGCATTGCTCTTTTCTAATAATTGATACAATATTTTTGTGACTCCTGTATTACTTCTTAACTTGTAACACTGTCAAATTGGTAAGGGATAGATAGAATTATATGCCATTTGTGGTTTTTCTTTAAATATATTTGTCTCAAAAATTGCTTTATGGTTGAAAAATTTCACATCACTGTGAAACTGACTGGTTACCTTGTATTGGTACAATTAGTGGTTAATAGTGTAGGACAATGGACATATCAATCTCACTAAATTTGACTTTTTATTATGTATAATGTACATTAGGTTTTGGGGGATGCTGTTGCTATCACCCACTAATAAGGTTCTGTAAAATATAGAACATTGCACTAAAACTTTAAATAGATAAAACTTAAATTGAATAAAAATTGCTTAGAGTGTAAGTGGACACAAAGAAATTAAAAGGCACCATATTTTAAAATGATAAAAAGAAATACACGTTTAGCTCATTAGATACGTAGCCTGTGAAACTCACTTTCAGAAGGCATTGCAAAAAACTAATTGTAATATATATATAATTATATTAGCTAATCTTAAATTTATAATTGATATCAGCATTCACACTTCAGGATCAAATGTAAGCTAACCATTAAGTGCCTTGGGTAGGAAGAATCTTTCCTGATAGGCATAGGATTGCAAATATGTCAATTAATCATTCATAAAGTCAGAGATTTTAAGGCCAGCAGGGCCATTATGATCATCTTGCCCGACCTGAATAGCACAGCCTGTAGAATTCCACCAAGTAATTCCTGCATCAAGCCCATAACCTCTGGTTGACATAGAGCATATAAGACATCCTGTCTTCATTTAAATATTTCAAATGATGGAAAATCTACCACATCCCAGTTAAAGTTTCAATGGTTAATTACCCTCACTAATAATAATAATAAATTCAGTAAAAACACACCTTATGTCAAAAGTGAATTTGTCTAGCTTCAGCTTTCAGCCCCTGAAACTGGTTATGTTTCTGCCTATTAGATTGAAAAGAGTATTTATGGACTGTGATCCACTCTCTTCTTATCTTCTCTTTGTTATGAGAAACATAACAGTCTGAGCTTCTTTAGTCTTTTGCTATAAAGCATGTTTGCCAGTCCTCCAGTTATTCTTGTAGCTCTCCTCTGAACCTTCTCCAATTTGTCACCATACTATTGAAAGTGTGGATACCAGATACGGAAACAATATGGCTACGTCTACATTGGCCCCTTTTCCGGAAGGGGCATGTTAATTTCACGAGTCGTAATAGGGAAATCCGCGGGGGATTTAAATATCCCCCGCGGTATTTAAATAAAAATGTCCGCCGCTTTTTTCCAGCTTTTAGAAAAGCCGGAAGAGAGCGTCTACACTGGCCCCGATCCTCCGGAAAAAGTGCCCTTTTCCAGAGGATCTTATTCCTACTTCAAAGTGGCTACGTCTACACTGGCATGATTTTCCGGAAAGGCTTAAAACAGAACAGTTTTCCGTTATAAGTATTTCCGGAAAAAGAGCGTCTACATTGGCAGGATGCTTTTCTGGAAAAGCCCATTTTCCGGAAAAGCGTCTGTGGCCAATGTAGACGCGCTTTTCTGGAAAAGAGCCCCGATTGCCATTTTCGCGATCGGGGCTTTTTTGCGGAAAAGACTACTGTGCTGTCTACACTGGCCCTTTTCCGGAACAGTTTTCCGGAAAAAGGACTTTTGCCTGAGTGGGAGCAGCATAATTTTTCCGGAAAAGCACTGACGATCTACTGTAAGAAATCAGCTGCTTTTCCGGAAATTCAAGGGGCCAGTGTAGACAGCTCGCAGCTTATTCCGGAAAAGCGGCTGATTTTCCGGAATAAGTGGCCCAGTGTAGACACAGCCAGTAGGAATAAAATCCTCCGGAAAAGGGCGCTTTTTCCGGAGGATCGGGGCCAGTGTAGACGCTCTTTTCCGGCTTTTCTAAAAGCCGGAAAAAAGCGGCGGACATTTTTATTTAAATGCTGTGGGGGATATTTAAATCCCCCGTGGATTTCCCTATTACGACTCGTGAAATTAACATGCCCCTTCCGGAAAAGGGGCCAATGTAGACGTAGCCTATTTGAATAATGGTCTCACTAGTGCTCTGGATAGTGGTACCAACACTTCTCTAATTTTCCACTCTACGTTCCATTTCTTATTCATCAAAGGATAGCATTTGATCTCTGAACTCTGTTGTACACTACAGAATTACAGCGGTAGAAATATGTCACTCAAATGTGTGAACAATCCACATCTCTGAGCAATGTAGTTATACTTCCTTAAGTGCTGGTATAGATAGTGCTATGTCAGGGGGAGACATAGGTACCACCTCATGGTGCCAATGCAAGTTACTAGTGTGGACAAACCTTTAGCCATTACATTGATTAGATAATGACCTGGTGTTCACTTCAATGAGAAATAGCATCTTATTTTCAAGCATGAGAAAGAGATCAGAATACCAAACTAATTGCCAGATTGGGAGAATTGTTGATCTGGTATGATTTCCCATGTTTCTGTGGAAAGCATTTTATCAGCTAGTGAGGCAGGAGTAAGTCTCAGATGTGTACATTCAGAAACATCCCTCTTAAAAAGGTCAATGGACTGATCATTCTGATCACTATTTTTCAAAAAATAATTTTAAAATATTCAAATAAGGCCGTCTATCACTAAAATAGCATTTGGTTTCCAATTTTGTAATCCCTGAGTTAAATCTGTAAAGTATCTTCATAATGTTCAATAGGGGCTCTCAGGCATTAAAGTAGACTAGGAAATGCTTGAAAAAAATCCATTCCGGTTCTTCATTATATGATCAAAAAAGGAAGCGATATTAAAGTTGTACAAGTTTCCTGTTCTTAGACGTCTTTTTTTAGAATTAGTTTGACAAATAAGAAAAGTAGATATATTTTTATACATCTGAAAAAAAATGCCGTTATGATATAATTAGCAATTCTTTAACCATAATTAAGATTGTGTCACTACCCAGGGACTTAAAAGTGACAAGCCATTATTCACTGCAGACTGGAACTTGACAAGCAACAGCATTTCGTCTAAAATAAATTTGAAAAACGACTTCCCGAAAAAGAAAACAATACATGTTCAGATACTTCCTCATTCTCAAATGTCTCCAGGTGTCTACCATAAAATCATAAATAAAATGTAGAATTATTTTTAAAAGCACAATGTAGGTCAAAAGTTACCAGAAATTGTGCATATAAATCATTTACCTTTTTGGCAATGGGACACATTTCTAAAAGGTATATATGCAACTAAAGAAACAGCTACATGCTCAATACAATTTTTGGAAGTATCAGGATTTTCCCTGTTATTAGATCTTTGGTTCATCAATTTTTATTTCCCATTGAGGCTTCCTAATTTCGATTTTATCTTCGATAGCTTATGTGCTTTTCACTTGGCTTAATTTGGGCCAGTTACCACTTTTAGAATGGGTACTCTTTGGTTTCATTAAGCTCATGCACCTTGCTATATTATGGTGTTAGACATCACCATTTTGGTTTGCTTACCCTAAAGTCTTAGGTCTCTAGCACTGGGCTGGAAGTGCCAGGAAACTAATTCTCATGTTATTTGTGTTCTTGGCTTGAATTTGGAAAACTGAAAAATAAATGTGAATATTTTAAATTCTCCATAAAGATTTGGTTCCATAAATGATTGTAAGTTTTTGGCTACACCAGTGCAGTTGTTAATTATTTCCAAACCACTATACATGTTCTCATTTAGTACCAACAGTTTTTCTAGAACTCTTTGCCTACAGAAATATTAAAGAAGCTGCCACTTTCATTCTTCATATAAAGCTGAAGACCCAGTTGTTTCCCCTCTGCTTTCAACTGTCAGCTTTTCATTGCAAACTGTGTTATTAAATAGTTGTACATCTTTTGTAAAGCACCTTAAAATGGCTTGACATGATAGAGCACTATGTAATTTCAACTTGTTATAAGAGTTCTCTTTACCAATGGAGCTCTTAGTGGAGTTATCTTACACTGAATGTGATTCCTCTCTTGAGTACCTGCAACTGGCTTCCCTGGCCTAATAAGGATTTAAACATTTTTGCAGACTTTCTATTTAAAATGGCTTTAGCAGATTGTTCCAGGTGCATTGGAAAAACAGGACAAACAAATTTCTAGGAAGTCTCAGAGGGATAGCCTTGTTATTCTGTATCGGCAAAAAAATGAGGAGTCCTGTGGCACCTTAGAGACTGATAGATTTATTAGGACGTAAGCTTTTGTAAGTAAAACCCACTTCATCAGATGTACTGGAGTGAAATGTGCAGAAGCATGGGCTTATATACACGAGGACAACAAAAGAAAGAGGATACTTGTGTAAATGAGGCTAATCAAGTCAGGCTGGAAGTGGCTCATTCACAGCAGTTGATGTGGAAATTTTTCCATATTTCCACATCAAATCTGCAAATTCAAGATTAGCAATTTAGGATTGAATAAGGATCTCAATGAGTAAATGCATTTCAAAGGCAATTTCCCCTCTTTGGATAGTCACATCTCCACACCAAATACTGTGAATGACCCCCTTTTACCCTGACTTGATTAGCTTTATTAACACAAACAACTTCTTCCTTATATATACTCATGCATCTATAACTGCTTCTCTAATTCATCTGATTAAGTGGGTTTTACCTACAAAAGCTTATACTCTAATAAATCTGTTAGGTTACGTCTACACTTGCTCCTTATCTCATGATAGGGATGCAAATTCAGTATACTGAAATTACTAATGAAGCATGAGATTTAAATATCCCATGCTTAATTAGCATAATCACATCTGGGTTGTAGTCTAGATGCTCTTTTTCGAAAACGCCTCTTTCAAAAAAGGCGTGTAGTCTAGATGTAGCCCTAGAGAGGTTTCCCCTTACTGTCTCCCCCTATTACTGTTCATTCTCCCTGAAAGCCTGCAGAACTCCAACAGTGTACTACTTGCATGGAGGGATTTTCACTATTCCATATTACTTGCCTTCCTGGACCAGTATTTGCATTTGCAGATGATTCTGTGTATCCTATCCATGCAGAACACAGATATATATATTTTACTTCATTTTTCTTCTACTGAAAGGATCCATTCTCACACCTCACACTTTGCCTTGCCTGCTTTCTTTTAGAACTCACAAACTTCATTGATTCTCCTCATCATCTTTCCCATATTTGTTTTGGATTTTCTCTCCATCTTCCACCACCTCTTTCCTCCTGAATTTTCTTGGTAACAAAACAAAGAAGATCTTTCTTATTTTCCCTCCAATGTATTGGTCAGTTTTTTATGTAGTCAGAATTTCTTTAATATTACAGTTATATGTGTCCAATGCTATTGGTCAGTCAAGTCACCCTCTCACATTGACGTAAAGAATAAAGAGAACAAACTTGAAAGAACCTTGTTGGGGAAGGAGTGGAGAGAAGCACTTCTGTCCATTTTGAACCAGATTAGTACACAAACACTGGGCTACATCTACACTGACAGCTTCTTGCGCAAGAACTCTTTTGCGGAAGAGTTCTTGTGCAAAAACTCTTCCAGAAGAGAGCGTCTACACTGGCATAAAAAGCACATCTCTTGTGCAAAAGCACATGCCAGTGTAGATGCTCTCTTGCGCAAGAAACCTCTGATGGACATTTTAACCATAGGGCTTTCTTGTGCAAGAAATTCATGTTGCCTGTCTACACTGGCCTCTTGCACAAGAACAGTTGCAAGAGCGGGAGCATCAGAGTTCTTGAGCAAGAAGCACTGATTTCATACATTAGAACATCAGTGTACTTGCGCAAGAACTCACGGCCAATGTAGACAGGCAGCAAGTGTTTGCGCAAGAGCGGCCGCTTTGGCACAAGATCGCGCCAGTGTAGACACAGCCATTCAGATATAAATATCTATCGCAGTATGATCTAGATGTGAAATCTAAATTATCCCAGACTCTAACAGGGCAGTATCCCCCAATATTAATTAAGCACATAAAAAATTCCTGGTAACCCCTGATTATCTTAAACTTTGATTACCCACATTTATTGAGGGGAGATATGCTATGCAAACAAGTACTCTATGCTCTCCTGTGTAAATATAGCATATAAAAATAACTGATATTCACAACTGAAAAAAAAAAGGAAAAAAGGGAACCCGGAACTAAGAAATCTTTTGACCTTACGCGCCTATAGGCAACGAGGCACAATATGACCTATTAGTTAAACATTGGAATCTGAGTCTTTCCCATGCCATCAGGGCACGAACAAGGCTTAAACTTCTCTGCCTATCAAGCCTGAATAGCTACCATGTTGTGTTCTATCACAATTATTCTATGAGGATAGGTTGGTGGCCTATTGCCCAAACTCTAACCTAGAGGTCTAGTGAGTTGTTTTTTGTCTGGTCCTTATGCTGTGACCTGTCTGGGTTGGGTGGATCTATCAGGAATTAAAACTCCCATGGGCAGAGCTCTCTGGGGCATTGGAACTAGAAAATCTTCCCATCACATCAAGGAGCAATCCCCAGGGAAGGACTGGTTTGATGACATATATGTATCTATATAAAGACTTTTTTCATCCTGTGTTGCCTAGCTTCTGCTTCGCTGAGATTTTCAAATGAAGTATTTCCCAGTGGATTACTCTTGATAGCTGCCTACTTACACGTGCATATCCTCTAATTGTTTACATGATGCCTGTTGCTTTTCACTGCACTTAATTCTCTGCAGCTGGGATGCACCAATTTTGAAAGCCAAACATCTGCTTTTTCACAGTATTCTCACATAAAACCTCTTTAAGGGTTATCTTTTAAAATTATATTTTTATTAAAATGGCTTAGCAACTACAACAGTTTTTAAAGAAGAAACCATGCAGATGGCCAGAAAGGAGAAAAGAAAAACCAGTTTAAAAGACTGTCCAAGAGAATCTTTTTTTAAATCAAATTGTTAAAAGATTGAGAAACTTTTTGAAAGGGCCTTTCATTTCTATTGACAACAAGGAACAAGATAGTTACATTTGAAGTTGAATTAAAATATATGGGAAGTTAAATTGACAAGGGTATTGTTCCATTAACCTTTGTCAATGTTACGTCATGTCTACAGAGCAGGGCTAAACTTGAAATAAGCTACGCAACTTGTGCTACACTAATTGCATAGCTTAAGTCAAAATAGCTTATTTTGATCTTTAGCGATATCTGCACAGCAATTATTTCGAGATAGAGTACTCTTCGCCCAAATTCCCTTACTCCTCATACAATGAGAGTTATGGGAGTCGGAGTAAGCAGTCCTTCAGCTCGACGTTATGTCAGAATAACTGCTTGCTGGGTAGACTCGGACTATGCTATTTTGGAATAATGTCAGCTATTCTGAAATAACGCTGCTGTGTAGACATAGCCTTAGAGACTTAGGCCAATTATACCTTACAAAGACAGAGAAATTATCGCATTTAACTCCTGTAGTTGAATAATAAAGTCACTTCTTGTAGTTTACCAGCGAAAGCTTTGATGTTGCATTAGTTAAATCATAGCTACTAATTAGTTTTCTACAACTGGTTATACCATCACCAACAGAATCTTGTAGGATTTTATTAATAAATACACAAACTTCTCAGTAGGAACCAATCCTTTTTTCATGGGATGGTTCAAAACCTTTCCAAATACAGAATAGCTCAAAAAATATGAACTTCTTGCAGCAGCAGAAACTGCACAATCTAGTGGCTCTTGCCAGCATAAGTTCATCCCTGAAAATAAGCACCCAACACTTCTCAAAACAAACCTAACTAAACGCAAAGAGGTTCAAAAAGAATAGAGCTTATTTAGTCCATATGTTTTTAAAAAGATATTACTTCACATGTCTTTGTTTGGAAGCCACAGCTTAAAATTCAGTTTTGTTTCTTCCCTTGTGGGTTTAAACCAAGGGCAGCTTCAAAACAAATGCAGTTTCCGTTATATTGAATGAATGACCTTCCTTTCTGGCTTACATGGTAAATAAGGAAAAACTTAAAAAACAATGAATAGTCTAGCAGTACCTGATAAACTAATGAAACATGTAGTTGTTTCAGATGAATGAGTTAAATTAAATTAAAATTTAATTTAACTGAATTAAAAGTTCAGTTCCAAAATAAATAGGGGATGGATAAAACTGAAATACTTAACCGGAGAAGCGAAAAACATATCAACAGAGCCAGAATAGAATAAAATTTCACTTTGTCATCACCTACAACCCACAACTTAAACCCCTCCTACACATTATCAACAATCTACAAGCTATCCTGGAAAATGACACCTCACTCTCACAGGTCTTGGGAGAAAGGCAAGTCCTCTCCTACAGACAACCCCCTAACCTCAAACAAATTCTTTCCAGTAACCACGCAGCACACCTCCATCATAATCATCCAGGAATCCTCCCCTGCAATCAGTCCCGGTGCTAACTCTGCCCACACATCTATACAAGCGATTTCATCACTGGATCCAATCACATCAGCTACCACATTCGAGGCTCATTTAACTGCACATCCACTAATGTGATCTATGCCATCAAATGCCAGCAATGCCCCTCTGCCATGTATATTGGCCAAACTGAAACATCTCTATGGGAAATAATTAATGGACACAAATCAGATATCTGAAAAGGTACCACACAGAAATCGGTTGGGGAACATTTTAACTTGCCCAAGAACTCATTCTTTAATGGATCTCGAAGTCACCATGTAGTTTCAGGCCAATTCCACAAGCCAAATACACAGGGAAGGGTTAGAACTTAACTTCATTTACAGATTTTGGACCCATCACAAAGATATGAATAAATACATTACCTGGCTAGCACACTACTTTCTATATCCTAATGACTTTAAAACCAGACAATGGGTACTTATGAACAATTTGCACCTTCTTTATCAGCTTCATGTAACATGAACACTAATTCACTATTTTTTCCCCTGCCTTCTTCCCCTCTCCCCTCTGCCATCCCCTATTTATTTTGGAACTGGACTTTTAATACTCCATTCATCGGAAGAAGTGGGTTGTGCCCACAGAAGCTCATGATACCATCTCCATGTTTTGTTAGTCTTTAAGGTGCTACTAGACTACTCATTGTTTAAGTTTTTCCAGTCACAGACTAACTTGGATATCCCTCTGAAGATGGTAAATAAGAAGAGTTGATTAAAATTTGATTCTGATTCACACTGTATGTTTCCAGTCTTTGCTCCTCCAGGGATTCTAGTCTTTACATAGGGTCCTGACTACCAATCCACCTATTCCCTCCCAAAAGCAGACCCCAACTTGCTCTCTCTCTCTCTCGCTCTCTCTCTCTCTCTCACACACACACACACACAGCGAGAAAGAGGTAAATTGACAATTGGAAGTTTCTTTGAGTCACAGTGCATCCTGCAGCTGCACCTGAATTAGAGCTTACAAATCATGGTTTGCTTGGGGCTGTGCCTGAAGTCAGAGACTGGTACTACCTGTGCATGAATTCTGTATAGAGGTGTGTGCCTAGCCCTGTGTTTGGAACAACAGTCACATTTCTGAACCCTTCATGTATCCAGACCACAGGCCATTGTGGTAACGCATTAATTCTTTAACTGTTAGTTTTTAAAATGTAGACAATATTCCCCAAGACCTTTTTGCCTTCACAAGAAAAAGCAGAGGGGGGAAGTGGAGATGGGTGGATAAGGTAGCAAATTGTGCACTCACTGCAAAAGTGTTGAGTCTTTGACGAGGGAAAAAAGGCTCCCTGTGCAGTTTACCCAAGTGGTGTTTGAAGAAATGAAGCGTCTGTTGTGATTTTGAAGAAATGGAGATAGTTCTGACTCTTAGGAAGGGATTTTTGCCTGTAGGCAAACACAATGGCTTCCAAAGACCACAACTGTACTAACTTTTTAGAGATTATAGCACATACTTATCTCTGAGCCTAGACAGCTGCTCTGGTTAGGGAAGGAAAGGAAGGAACAATGACCCTCCCTTCTTTTCACCTGTTTGATGGGGGCCAGTCCGGAACACTCCTTGTGCTCAGGGGAGTGAATGCAAATTCTGTGCAGCTGTGTTAAGAAGGGAGTTCCACAAACCCTTCCTTTTGCAGAGGCAGAGTAGTGTGGTCCTGAATATTTTTTTCCCAAAATTGTATGGCATTCAGATCCTAAAGTTGAGTTTCAAATGCTATACTGTTTGTGGCACTTTGTAGTTGTGTGTATGTGTGTATAAATAAAATGCTTCATATATATGGAGCATTTTATTTTTTAATCCCAATAATATACAAGGAATGTAAGAAGCAAAAGGAAAAATCCATAAAAGGGAATGAAACAATTAGGGCCTGATCCAAAGTCTGTTGAAGGGAATGGGGAGAGAGAGAGAGCACACTTGGAGCATGCCTTTGAATATTAAGCAGGATTACTATCTTTTTGTAAATTATTTTAATTATGGATTTTCTGAATGTATGATTTAGAACCACGTTTTCCTTTCAGCATTTTTTAAAATCAGACATCCTATATTTTCAAAGGTGAGTCCTGATTTTGAGTCCCCAATCTGAGACCCTGGCACTTTCTGAAAAAGCAGGAATCTTTTAGGTGTCCCAAGCTAGTATCCTAAAAACTAATTTGCCCCAAATCACTAGTCACTTTACAAAGTGACAGAGTGAGACCAATTATTTATTTTTCAACCACAACATGTCTTCCAAATGTTGATTAATGTCAGCCACTTTGTACTGTGATTTTGATAATTTTAACAGGTTCCCTCATTTTATACCTTGAGAAGGAAAAAAAGAATAGTCTACTGAAAAAAATAGAAAAGTTTAATTTAAAACAATTCTCTGAACAGAATGCAATATTCATAACAAAGACCATCTCTATGCCATTAAAATGGCATGTGAGATTTTACAGTACACACAAAATGGCAGTTGTAATGCAGAAATCCCTTCAGATACCTGGGTTTAGACACTGTGTAGTACAAGTGCCTCAGCAAAGCTGAAGGATTTTCAGTGTGCTGAAATTCAAGCTTATAGGTTTTATCATTTGAGCTTTAATTTGGAGATGCATTCAACTTTCTTTCCCTTGCATCAAAGATGATTGTTATAGTCTGGTCAGAAAGCAGAAATAGAATAATAGTAGGAGGCTAGTTCTTTACAAGTCTTTGCTTGCCAAAGATATGCAGCAGGACTGAGGGTATGAAGCTATACACTCATTACGGGACTCTTTGTTAATCCCTGGTGTGACATGCAGCTGCAGCAGGCTCTGTAATCCATTTGGGAAAGGAAAGGACTTGGTTCAGGAGGGAACTGAAGGCTGAGTGAGAACTGATGTAGTGGGGAGCCGTGGAACTGGCTGTGGAGATAAGGATGGGAAGTCTGGGAACTTGAAAGGCTGCAAACCTGGCTGGAAAGCAGCTTCCTACTGGCAAAGAGACCAGTGGTAATCATAGAACACTAGAACTGGAAGGGGCCTCGAGAGATCATCAAGTCCAATCCCCCTACCCTCATAGCAGGACCAAGCACAGTCTATATCATCCCTGATAGATGTCTGTCTAACCTGTTCTTGAATATCTCCAGTGATAGAGATTCCCTAGGCAATTTATTGCAATGTTTAACCACCCTGACAGTTAGGAAGTTTTTCTTAATGTCTATCTTAAACCTCCCTTGCTGCTGTTTAAACCCATTGCTTGTTGTCCTATCCTCAGAGGCCAAGTAGAGCAATTTCGCCCCCCCCCCCCCCCGTGACATCCTTTTAGATACCTGAAAACCACTGACTTCTCAGTCTTCTCTTTTCCAAACTAAACAAGCCCAATTCCTTCAGCCTTTCTGATAGAGGGATACTTAGGAGTGGCTTGCAAACAAGGGGACCCTGAGGATAACTCTGAGAATCATGAGATAAAAAAGGAAGGGGATCTGCAGGATAGTCTGTGATTGCCTCTAAGACAGGGGTGGGGAACCTAAGTTCCAGGGGCCAAATGAGATCCCTGACTTGCCTGGATCTGGCCCCCAGGGCTAAGGGCTCCTCCCTCCCACCATTGGGGAGCCCCTGTTGGCACTCCACCTCCTGCTGCTCCCTGCCCAACTGATTTTTCTGTGAGTTAGCGGCTCCTGAGCCAAAAAAGGTCCCCCACCTCTGCTCGAAGAGACGGGTGGCCTGGAGCGAGTTTCTCTAGCAACAGACTGGATGACTCCCACTTCATACTTTGTACTGCACTGCCCCTAGTGGCTGAGTAAGGAACTGTTGTTTCACCTTTTAGTCATAACTTCAGGACATCATGCCAAGGGTAACTGCAATGTTTGCTTCTGGTAGCCCCAGAAAAACAGCCCTTTATTGTTCATCAGTCTCTGAGAGTACGTCTAGACAGCAGGACTAAAGCCGAAATAAGCTACACAGTTTGAGCTATGTCAGTTGCGTAACAAGTCAAAATAGCTTGTTTCAACTTTTGACAGTCTACACAACAGGAAGTCCAAGAAAGAACACTCTTCCTCCAACTTCCCTTACTCCTTATAAAATAAGGGATACAGGAGTCAGAGTAAGAAGTCCTCCAGTTCGAGATTATTTTGACATTATGTTGAAATAACTGCTTTTTGTGTAGACAATGGACTATGCTATTTCAGAATAATGCTAGTTATTCCAAAATAACACCTCTGTGTAGATAAATGCCAAGTGTTTAAGGACATCCCCTGAAAGTTGGAACCTGGCAGCTTAGGGCAGGGAATGCTACAGCTCTTGACTCTGAGCATTGGATACGCTCAGCACACTGCTAAGCATTGAGTAGGGTGCTGAAGCACAACACGCACATGAACACCCTTTGGCGGATTCATTTACAGTGCATTATGGCAGCTACAGGTGTATGTGATTTTTGCCAGTTTGAAAAGCGTGGCTGGGTGAAGAGGAGTCATGATTTATGTATTGGGTAAGCTTTGTAATATGTTTATTGTATATTGGCCCAGAGTTATGGTACGGTTTGACCAACCTTGCCATTTTTTGTTTCGTTTTTATGGAATTAAAGTTGCCAGAAAAATAATTTAATCTGCCCTTTTTTGTATGTGAGTCTAAAGACTTGCATCATTTTCATAGTACTCCAAGATACCTACTGTTAAAAGTGTCTGTGTCCAGCTAAAGATGCTACACGATTCCCCCTTGCATATACAAGCGCTTTCTACCTACTGACAGGGGGGGGGAGTGTGGGGATGTGTGGGGGGAGAATGGGAGGGGGGGAAGAAGAGAAAAGTGATGGTGGCAATGATCTCACTACATTATGGGGAAAAAAATTGCCTTGCATCACAAACTGCCCAAATCAATGACAAATGACTAATAAAACAAAATACAAAAAAACTGAAAGTAAAAATGTGCAGATAATAAAACCTGTTTGCTGTCGGTGATCTTATCAGTCTTATCTGTATGCTGTTGCAGAGGAGGGGCCAATTGCCTTATGGTAGGGATTTCAGTGGGCTTGTAGTGGGGGTATGTGCAGGGGTTTATTTGCATTTCAAAGGTGACCCATCAGTGGGAGATGCATCTGTTAATGTGTAAAGGTCAGTGAGGGAGATGTCTGTATTGTCCCTCAAGTCCAAGAGGAATTCTTTCCAGACACTACAGAGTTCCTAAATTCCTTCCTCCACACTGCATACTCATTTAACTGCCAAGAATCTGTTAAATAAATCATCCATTTGTAATGGTGGAAAGTCAGATCCTATTCTAACAGCAGTTATTTTACAAAAGGAAGTGAAGAACGGCTTTTCCAGTTGAGACTATAAAGCGTTGAAGTTTAAATATTAGTAGGTATGTCATTACAGAAGCTGAAATGTGGCCACAACAGTGGAACACTGAGCCCTGGTTTACACCAGGGAGTTAACTCCACTTATTTCAAAACAAGGCAAGTGTCCACTTTACCCAGCCTGTTATTTCGAAATAACACACTTATTTTGAAATAATAACTACTGCTTGCCATGAGGAATAACACTTATTTCAAAATAGTTATTTCAGGAGTTATTATTCTGAAATAGTTATTATTTTTACATAACTTATTTCAAACTAATTTCCTAGTGTAGACATGTCATAAGAGAAGAGGGAATTATTCCTTGCTGCTCTAAAGTGTTATAAAAAGTAGCCCTGAAAGCATATTGCTTAAACGTATAATAGTACCTATTTTAACTTCCATCTTCTTCAGAATTTCAAAATAAAATTAAGCCATACTGAAGGACCATCAGCCTGAAAAAAGTAAGTTTGAAAGAAAAGGCTGCTTAAAATGATGCAGAAGCAGGAACAACAGAAATTTCATCTAAAGACTCGGAAAATGTGAGGGGGTGGTTTACAGAAAAATAGCTTAAGGCATTTATGCAAACTTCCACCCAGAATGATTTGAAAGATATAAACCTCTGAAATTATGCTATGCATACTGAACCAATAGTCATATCATACACTGTATAATTATGCCGTATAACTTCCACTACACGATCTTGAGGAAACAACAAAGATATGATAATTTTGTCCTTATTTTCTGTCTCCATTTTAGCTTATTTTTTGTCAGTCTATTCTTCTGCTGGGCTCTCAATTTGCTTTGCCTTCCTGTGTATTCTTTTTCTTACTGCATCACTGCTTTTATCTATCCCACTATCCTTGTCCTATGACCCTTCCAATGATTATTTCATTGCCAGGATCTATTTCTTTTTAGTCACTCAGTCCTCTCTGATCTCCTCCTACTCTAGCTTCCCCTCCTCCTTTCACTCTGTCAAAACTCTTCAGCATTCACCTTTCTCTTGCTACAGAATCATTAGCTCCCCCCACATTGTTCTTTTAAGTAATGCTTAACACTTCCCTAGCACAGCACGTATTCAAAGTTCTGTACAATCGTTAACCGGTATTGTTATGAACCAAGGAATTCTCATAAAACTACTGTGTAGTGGGTGCAGAGAATTTAAGACACTGAATCTAAGAATGGTGAAGGGCAGTTTCCCTCTTCTCCTCTCTTTCTGCCTCTACTTACATGCAGGAGCCTTTGGGGCTTTCATAGTCTTCTCAGAAATCTTCCTTCCTGCTGCCTCAGCTTCTGAGGGTTCTCCCACCCCCAGTAGATGTGGAATTTCACTCCCCTTCATTCTCTTTGGCAATTGAGAAAAAAATCTATTTTCCCTGGCAGCTGTGCATTTACCGCCTCATAAATATACCCTTTCCTCTTCCCCTAGCTCTCCTTTCTCTTCCTAGCAATGGCACTCTTCACTTTACTCCTCACCACTCAATGTATGTCAGGTATTTCCTTTAAGTAGCAGTATTTCTTCTCATCTTCCATCCCAATAGACCCCCTCATCACCTCACTCCTTTTTCACTCCTCCTGAGAGGAAGGGTCCATCTCCTTCTGCTCTTAGGGTACGTCTAGACTACCGCATTTTGTCGACGGAAGTTTTGTCGACAGATACTGTCGACAAAACTTCTGTCGACAAAGAGCGTCCAGACACATTGAGTTCTGTCGACAAAGCAAGCTGCTTTGTCGACAGAACTCCGTAGTCTGGACGCAGTGTTACAGGCAATAACACCTTCTGTCGACAGAGTTCTGTCGACAGAAGGTGTTATGCCTCGTAAAATGAGGTATACCAGCGTCGACAAAACTGCTGAGTTCTGTCGACGTTATGTCGACAGAACTCAGCGGTAGTGTAGACGTTGGTATAGTTTTGTCGACAAAAGTCCACTTTTGTCGACAAAACTAGGTAGTCTAGACACACCCTTAGTGTCAACACAGCCTCATGTGATAACTCCCTGCCTTTTGCTTCTCACTTCAACATCCAGCCAAAAATTTCTCTGCTTCCCTTCTCAATCCATTCCTCCGGTACAGGCCTGTATTTTCTGTCTTAGTCTCTCTGACTTTGCCCTCTATTAGACTCCTCCCCTTTTAACGCCATTCCTTACAGGGCTTTCTGCTCACTCCTCCATTTTGTAGGGCCATAGCCCCATGGACAAGAGTCTATTGTGCATTGGATAGTCCTAGATATAGATCTTGTGTTGTTACAGTAACTGAGTTAGGTCATTAGGGGTCAGCCCAGTCAGTTCTGGCTGGTTCTAGTTAGTTCTCTGTTATGCAATAAATGGGAAGCTTGCAACTGCTTCTCTGTTTCCAGTACTTTCTTTCTAAACTCTGTGGCTCCAAACAATATATAGGCCATCCTCGCTATATGTCTAAGATACCTTCCAAAAAACTTGGACTTGAAGCGAAACAACTCAAAGCGAGACTTTTTTTTTTTACCACAGTTGGCTTCCATTTCCATAAATTGCAGGGTTTTTTTCATGACTTAAAAGCAGGGAATGGGAGGACTTATAATGCATCAGTTCCTACAAGCGGCAATGCTGTTCATTTGGAATGGATGTATACAGGGGCGATTTATAGTGTGGATGCCTTGTAACAAAGTGGCGACGATGATGGAGTGTCTGTGTTGCCTCTAGCAACAGAAGAAGTAGAAGTCGATGTAAGAAAACAAACATTTTGCTGTTCTGGATGGTGGGGGTGAGAACTGACTGTTACACTGACAGTGCAAACTGAAACAACAATAACAACAAAAAAATCAGTGAAGACCAGAGTCTGGGAGAGAAAAATAAGAATGGAGGTGCAGCAGCATGGCTGCACTTCTGGGGCTGCTGGGATCTTTTGAGGAGAGTATAGAGCAATGGCACGTATATATTGAGCATTTTGAGCTTTTTGTTATTGCAAATGATATTAAAGAAGAGAAGAAGGTGCCAATAAGGAAAATCTGCACATCATCAAGCAAACTCGGGACGATAAAAGTGATGTCCTATCGGAAGAAGAAATGCTAAGCTACGTTTTGTCCTTGGCAGCGAGCTCACATGAATATTGGGTAACTCGTTGTTGGACAGCAAACCTGTATGCATGGAACTGGACACTGGTGCAGCAGTTTCACTGGTCTCAGAGACGGTATATAAGGAAAAACTAATGCATCTTCCATTTAAGGCAACAAAGATCATTCTGAAGACATATATGGAAGAAGCGGTACCCCTATTAAGCACTACTGATGTTAAGGTAGAGCACAATGGACAGACTGCTGAATTGCCATTACCCAGCCTTAATGGGTAGATCATGGCTTAGCTGACATAGGCAGAAGTGCACCAGGTGACTAAAGAAGAAACAGGTCTGACCAATGTTTTAAAAAAACATGCTGGTGTTTTTGGAGAGGATCTGGGAAGTATGAGGGGAATCACCATGAAAGTGAACATTCAACCTGACAGCCAACCAAAATATCTGCAGGTCAGATCTGAGTCCCTTCTTCATTAGCCTCAGTTTATGAGCAAATACATTCATAGTCATGTTATACAGGAGTGAGAGGCAACCTGACTGATCTATCAGTCAGGAGAAAAACATCCCTTGGTGAAGTAAGAAGAGGCTACTTAAAGACAAGCTCTCCTAAATCAAAAGCTTTTCAGTGCAGGTGATCAGATGCTCTGGTTTTATAGGGACAGTCCAGATATTCAGGGTTTTCTTTTTATATAGGTGCCTTTTAGCCCCCACCTCATCCCAATTTTTCACACTTGCGATCTTGTCACCCTATTTGCAGTACAGCAGCCTGATTTTTTTGACAAATAGTTTATTTGCCAGAAAATGCAGTTTTAGTCATTCATACAGAGTTCACCCAATAGTTTTGACCAAATTGAAAAACTATGAAAGTATTTGGGAAATGCTAAAACAAATTGTGTTTAATTGGATCAATTACTGTCGGTGTTCTCAAACTGCTCTCATACCAACAGAGATATTACCTCAATCACCTGGTCTTTCTCTGACATCCTGAGTCCAACACTGCTACAACAACACTGAATAAAACAAAATATTTCATTTTGACCTGACTAAAAATGTGTTATTTCAATTTCAGGGTTTTTTGGAGGGTTCATGTGGGAAAGAGAGAGCAAAGGTGGACTAGATTAACCAAGCAGCCAACAGAAGGAAGATGATTTCCTATAAAGCTTTAGTCCTGTCAAAGTGATCCGCAATACTATGTTGAGAAACCTGTTAACTGGCCATGCCGGTTTGCTTCCCATGGCTCCCCTTGGCTGCAAACGGTGAAACAGAGCCAATAGGAGCTGCGAGGCTCCGTGGCCAACGTGCCGGTAAGTAAACAAACTGGCGCAGCCAGTTAACAGGTTTCTTAAAGTGGTTTAATGAATCACTTTGAAAAACATTGCTTTAGAGAATTCACTTAGGATGTGGGGAGCCTGTGTTCAATTTACCCTTCTGCCTGATAAGAAAGGATCTGAAGAGTATTTACTTTCTTTTTCCTTCAATTTCTCCTGTTTTAGCTTTTTGTAAAAAATGAATTGTCTACAAACCAAGGACTTGCACATGGGTTTCCAGCACCTTAGTTGATTGCCTCCACTGCCAGGCTATAGAAGATTCATTGTGTCACAGAGCGACTATGAATTGCCACAATAAATGACAATGGATAGTTCAAATCCTTTCTCTGCCTCATGAGGCAGAGAGGAGATTTGGACCATGGGTCTTCCACATCTTGTGTGATCACTCTAACCTCTGAGCTAAATATTATGAGGGAAGCACTTGATGCTTAACAAACTCTTTGATCACGGACCAGGTTGCAGGCAGATGGCACGATCAGCATTTTCTGACTTTACTACAACTACTAATTGGATTTTAAGGTCCCACAAGTCCATCATGAACATACAGTGTGACTTAAATCTGACCCTTGTCCCTTAGGCTGTGTCCAGACTCAGGGTTTTTTTCGAAAAAAGTAGCCTTTTTTCGAAAAAACTTCACCTGCGTCTAGACTGCAGCTGCGTTCTTTCGAAATTAAATCGAAAGAATGCGGCTTTTCTTTCGACGGTGGTATACCTAATTCCACGAGGAAGAACGCCTTCTTTCGAAAGTGCTCTTTCGAAAGAAGGCGTTCTTGAAAGCAAACAGGCTTATTAGAAAGAGAGCATCCAGACTCACTGGGTGCTGTCTTTCGAAAAAGCGGCTTGCTTTTTCGAAATTCCGCGTGCAGTCTAGATGCTCTCTTTCGAAAGAGGCTCTTTCGAAAGTATCTTTTGAAAGAGCCTCTTTCGAAAGAGGCTTGCAGTCTAGACATAGCCTTAGATATTTATCTTCTGCTGGACCCTATTAACAATGAGCTATTCCTTCTCAAGCTTCCCATTCTTATCTGCTCTGTGGAGGCCTCTCTTTCCTATTGTTTTATCCATTTTCTCCTTTTCTTACCTTCCAACCTGGTCTAAATAGTCCCTCCTTGAAACTCTTGTTTTATGCTTTAGCCACACTGTCAGTTTCTGTTGCACTGAACTTTATTCAAATGTATTATGGGTTGCCAGTGACCCAGCTGCCCAGGAAGGATGGTCCCCAGACCCTTGCTTTGTTCCCCCCTCTTCTGCTTCTTTCCACCACAGGACACCAAAGCAAATTCACCACAGCTCATGACCCCAGTACTGCTCAGCTGGGGGCAGGGATGCAAGGGCCCAAACCTGCTGTGCTGTAGCTTCAGTGCTTCCAGCCCCTGGGTGGCACAGCCGTTGCATCCATATCCCCTTGGCTCTGGGACCCAGAGCGCAGGGCAGGCAACACATCCAACCTGACTCCCTGCAGGAAGTATACTGGCCTAGGGGAAGAGCCCCAATAGGCTGTTTGGGGATGCTCAGCATATCCCTGCTTATATGCTTGGATATTCTGTCCATATTGTATTAACCCATAAATGAGCCAGGGATGTGTCTGTCAGTGTCCCTCTGTGACACGGAGACCTTGGCATGAACTGGTGACTAATCTACCAACATCACAGCATCCACCTAAGGAGAGATTTTCAACTTATATAAGTACAGTAAAATGTTGTATAAGCATATCTAGAGGCGCACTATGGGAGTTTCTGTTATCTATGATCTCATTTTATAAGAGCCTTCAGACCAGGTCAGAAAAGGAGTATGTGCAGGCATATTCTCACACACACACGAGCACTTTACCTTACATTTCAAGTTAGAATGAATCCACAATATGAAACCAAAGCAGATGAAAGTTTGAAACTATCTGGAAATGGGGGCTTTTACTTGGTTCTCCTGGGAAGCTTAAAACAACTCAGGCTTTCTTGAAAGTTGTATGACTCTTTCAGTCTGAGGGTGCTATCATAACACCACTATGGTTGGCAGAGGGGGTTCATAGCACTGAATGTCCGTGGCCACATTATATGGCTTTATTCCAGGCTTTTCAAAGCTCCACAAAGTTATTACTGACCTGGTACACCCAAAGCAATCATGGCTCAGCAACGTGTCCTCCTGATAGTAAGTCCAATCTTCAGGGCTCAGTGTGCAGGGACTGTATTTCTGAAGCAGGTTTTATGACCAAAACGTTCCAACTGGCAGTGACCAATGAGGACTTTAATCCTCTCAAGGCCAATTCTCAATACTACATCCCTCTTACTGAGAAAAAAAATAAAATGGTCAAAAATACTCATTAGTTGCTGTTTTCAATGCATATGAAATGCCTCTGGTCTCCTGCTGCCTTATTTAAGCAATTAGACTAGAGAGTGAGGGAGTGCGGGCAGCTGTGAGTCTGGCCCAAAGCACATTTCACTCAAGCAGAACAGCTTCAACAAACAAGAGAACAGCAAGCCCAGGGCTGTTACAGAACAGGGGCAGGCACAGGCACTAGGGCAGACCTGGTACAATCCATTCCCACAGCCAAACCTCTGGGCTACAGAGGAAGTCAGAAGCAGCTTCTGGCCTAAACCACCATATAATTAAAAAGCTTCCCCAGGCAAGAGAGAAGCAAGCCCTGTATCACTTAGGGCACATGCAGTACAACTGTATATGAATCCCCTCCAGAGCCCGCCTTAAGGATTCAGAGCCAAAGCACCACTAAGCAAGGCAGACTGGACTACAAAGTGCAGAGTTGCTGGTGCTTAAATAATATTTAACTAGCAGGTATCAGCTTCAACAGGCAAGTCAAGGGGTCCCCAGCCTTAATCACCACAGCTAGCTGTATAACCCAGGCACGTACATGGGCTTCAGCACATCCCTATAACCACACACCCTTTTCAGGGAGCAGAAAGAGGATTTGACCCAGCAGCTCCCCTAACACACCAGAGAAGCCCCAACAATGGCCTAGAGAAGAATCTTCATATGCCACCTCACCCCAGTACTAGTTCATTAAAGTAGAACAGCTTCAGCAAGTAACATTGTGGGAGCCCTCATCACTGTAGCCTGTGAGCCAAAGGTTAGAGCATTCATCTGGATGGCAGCCGAGTGCTCTTCAACTCCCTTCTCATGAAGCAAGGGAGAAATTAAGACTGTATGAATGGCCAGAATGGGTCAGACCAATGATTTTGAAGGCCCAGTCGCCCATCTTTTGACAATGTCTGATGCCAGATGCTTCAAAGGCGATGGACAGCAGAGGACAATTATCAAGTGGTCCATCCTCAGTCAGCCATGCTGTCAGCAGGAATTAGATGTTTATATGGATAACAAGACTATGCAGAGTTATAATAGTTAATGCTAACAAAGGAGATATTAAACCTCATGCTTCAGGGCTTAAACTAACCTCTAGCTATCAAAATTATCAGAACACAATAAGGTGGGCAGCTTTTCCTACATTTACCTAAGAACATAAGAACGGTCATACTGGGTCAGACCAATGGTCCATCCAGCCCAGTATTCTGTCTGCCGGCAGTGGCCAATACCAGATGCCCCAGAGGGAGGGAATACAATAGTTAATCCTCATGTGATCCCTCTCCTGTCACCCCCTCCAGAGAAACAGAGGCTAGGGACACCATTTCTATCCATCTTGGCTAATAGATTCATGGAGGTTAGGTCCATCAATGGCTAACTCTTTTTTGAGTCCTGTTAAAGTCCTAGCCTTCAACATATCCTCTGGCAAGGAGTTCCAGAGATTGACTGTACACTAACTGAAGAAAAACCTGCCTAATACAGTTACTTGTACCTTCCTCTGAAGCATCTGACGCTGGCACTGTTGGAAATAGGACACTGTACTACATGGTCCATAGGACTTGCCAGATAGGATCAGACCTACATTCCCATGTTGCTAGCCCTTATTTTGCATGTACTGTGAGCCCCACTGGAGCTGTAGCAGAGGTACCAACAATAGATTAATGTACAATATAATCTTACTATTCATTCAAGACTGTTCAAATAGCATTATGGTATAGTACACTCGGGAAATTGTAGAAGGCCCCAGCCACTGCACAGACCAACTAATACTCAACACAGTATGCACATTAAAAATCTCAGCCTCATAGCGTGCATTACCTGGCCCATTACCTCCATGATCAACAAGCCCTTATTTTCACTTTGGGATAGGGTGTGTTAAGGAATATGGTGTAATGGGATTTTAAAAGGATACAGTTAGATACACAGTTTATCCATCAGAAAGGCAAGAAACCATTCCTGTTTACCAAGGTGATTACTGTCTCTGGAAGATACATTTTCAAACAAACCCTACATAAGAAAAATTGATTGTTCCTGTTTATATAAAACCATTTGGGAATATTAAAAGCTAAAGAGAAACCTTATATAGTAAAAATAGGGTGTCTATGAAAGCCAGAGTGTGCACCACCTGTCTCCTAAATAAGATCCCATTAAAATGCAATCTGTTTATCTGCATATTTTAAGAGGTTTGATTCAAACTGTGTGCTCTAGAGAACAAGATAGCAGGTGGGATCTTGCAAAGCAAACACTCTATCATAGATATTAAACAGGCTTAGTTAGAAATCTGAGTCACTTTCTGGTTTAAAGTGCAATAATTCCATAACTTAAATACAGTTCATACATTCAGAAAGGTGATACAGTTGTGAGAGGATAATACAGCTAAAATCCTAATATATAAATTGTTTCTACAGGTGCTGTGCAGACAAATAATTTATGATGAAACTGAGAGACATTTTTTTAAACACAGGAGACTTAAAAAGCTTTCAGAACATTTGAAACTAAACTAATAGCCCTTCATCCAAGGAAAGCCACTTGCAGCGAATTACTATGTAACGTAATTCAGGGCAGAGTTATGTATAATGGAAATTCCAAGCTGTTTCAATGAGGAATCAGTGTTGAACAGAAGGCATCAGGAGTAGTTTACACATGTTCCCCCACTATCTCAGGCTGTGTCTAGACTGTAGGCTTCTTTCAGATGAAGGTTTTCCAGAAGAGATATTCTGAAAAAACTTCTTCCGAAAGAAAGAGTCCACAATGTGAAAGTGCATCGAAAAAGCGATCTGCTTTTTCAACAGATAGCATCCATTCAGTGTGGACGCTATCTCGCATGTAAGCTGTGATTACTATGGGTGGAATGTCCACCAGAGCACTGTGCTTTTTCCTCTTCTTGCAAAAGAAATCCCTCTTCACCATCCATACACGCCTTTTTCCGAAAGAGCTCTTTCAGAAAAAGACTTCTTCCTCATAGAAAGAGGTTTACCAATGTGGGAAAAAACCCTGAGTTTTAGATTTTTTTTTAAAGAATGCAATTGCAATGTCGACGTAATTGAAGGTTTTTTGGGAAAAAAAGGCGGAAAAAAAACCTCTGTAGTGTAGACATACCCTCTGGCAGGTAGAGGTTTCTTCTAAAGTGAAGAGCAGTACAACGGTAAGCAACACTGACATTTTAGTGTTGTAAGTAGGCTTCAGAGTCACCATTTTTTTAAGATAAATGGAGGCCTTCTGGTTTTCCTTCAGACATTAGTGCTTTTATCTTTAAAACTCAATATGACAGCCCTGCGTTGGAAAGTTTTCTTCAAAACCATAAGAGACATGTGCTGCTCAGTGCAAAAGGAAATGTGTGAAGGTGTCAGGGAGCCAATCTGTCCCCTTGAGCCAGAGGGATAAACTAGTGGGTATTTTAAATAGATAATCTGGGGTCCTTGATATTTAAAAAATATGAAAGGACATCAAAGAAGTGTTATGCAACACCAGAGAATATCAGCCAAATTGAGCTCATGGTATCTCTGCTTCCTTTTGTGAAACAGCATTTTGAATGGAATAACCCTTTACTTTGAGTGAAGTTGTACATGAAAAATGACTTTATTGTAAGAGGAAACTTAACAGAGAATCTACCATAAGACAGAGTTCTCATATTACTACAAAATGTATAAAATGCAGTCTTGCTTATGGAAGGAGTACTAGACATTAAGGGTGTGTCTATGCTGTACCCGCACCTTGATATAAGCTACGCAATTTGAGCAACACAACTAGCGTAGCTTATTTCGAATGTACTTTGAAATAGAGTGCTGTTCTGAAACATCTCTTAATCCTCATGGAACAAAGTTTACAGGGACATCAGAATAGTGAGCCCGTTATTTCGAAAACTATTTTGAAATAATGAGCTTGTTTAAAAGATACTGAATAGCTATTTTGGGATACCAGAAGTATCTCGAAAGAGGGCCGCTGTCTAGACTTGCCCTCACACTGCATTATCATAGTTCCCAAAGAGAGAGATGGAAAGTTTGTATTTGCTGAGCCAAACTTTTGAAACCTATATTTGAAAAATAATTATGTTTCTCTTGTGCTCTACATTGTACATTGAACTTAATCACTCTTCTGTTCACTTAGCAATAGATAACACTGGACTTTTTGGGAGGTGATGGAGTAATCTTGCCTCAACCATTCAATTATCACCCCAATGATAACAATGGGGTTGCAGAGGTGTCCATTAATGCATAGTGTATCCCTTTGTGTGTACTTACATAGGGCAGATCTACCTGATTAATGTAAATTAGATCGATTTACAGGCCTGCCCTTATGTTCAAAGTGGGTTCAGTCTCTAAGATTTGAAACTTCTCTTCCCAGTTTAGGTTTCTCTTTCTTGGGTGAATTTCTTGGGTGAATTTCTATGATGTCAGTAAAACTGGCAAATGTTGATATTAAAAAGAGCCGGTCAAACAAGATGCTCCTGAGCCATCATTTAAGGCAAGTTCATTCTGCTAGTTCACTATTACCATGCAAAGAACAGGTAGGATGTTGCAAGAGCTTTGAAAACACACTAACAACCAAAACCACAAACAGTTTCCTGACACACATGCCATTGGGTGTACATTCTAAATGTAAAGAGATTGCAAGGGTGACAATGTTACTATCACTAATTACATACTTCATTGTGCAGACCTGGTGAAATATTCTTTGAACTTGAAAACTGTCCAGTAAAGCAGTCACTCTGCAAAATACGGCTGACTCTAGTAATTGCTTACTGAAATCTAAATTTTCCAGAAATCCTAAAGGTAAGTTTTCATGTTAATTGCACAATAGAGTAATTGCACAGGTATCATTTAATTTAAAAAAATCATTATTTGTTTTATTCCGTGTTGGTTTTTTAAACTAAATTTTGTTTTAGCGTGGGTACTGTCAAATTGTTAACTGTTGTCCATTATTTTTTTATGGATCTATGGAAACATTGAACAATGGTTCTCAACTTTTTCATGGCAGGGTTCCCCATATCTGGAAGCCCTTCCCTTCTAGCTAGGATCTCCCACCCATTTAGCCTTGTGGGAAGAGCAGTGTGATCACACTCCCCCGACAACTGTGATTGACTTTCAGGTGGAGAAACCCTGCTCTAGAGACTTGAAACGACAAGATCTTCACTGGTGCTTTATGAGAAACTTTCACAGTAAACCTCCTAGAAAGCGAATGTGCTCCATGGAAGCCCCACAGGTCAGAGATGTTGACTTTGTGATTTCCCCAGGAGAATGCTCAATCCCAGTTCTGTCCCAGACCCCATCTCCTGCACTCTACCCCTGCCCTCAAGTCCCCCACCCCATCCCACCTCTTCCCATTCTTGCACTGCTTCTTTCAGCCCCGACTCCTCCCCTTTCAACACAGCACCTCCTGAATGTTGTTGAACAGCTGATTGTGGCCAGCAGGAGGCACTGGGAGGATGAGGGTGGAGCATAAGCAGGGTTCATTGGTGGGTGGGAGAAGAAGGGGGAATTGCTGATATGCAGGGCTGTCAGTGGGTGCTGAGCACTCACTATTTCCCCCCGGAGTTCTCCAGCCTCAGAGCACCCAGGATTTGGAACCTACACCTTAGGGAATCCAGAAGAAATTAATACAGCTTTGTAATGTTATAACAGCCCACTGAATTTTCATATGTAAATCTGGTGGGACAGTGGACTACAGTGCCCTGAAGAAGAGCCAGCTTCTTGGCCTCCCATTTCTATTTTAGTTGCCCTCAGTATTATGCAGGTCCCCTTCTGCATACAGTGAACATGGTTAGGAGGAATGACACTTTGGCCATGACACTGACCCCTGCCCCTTTCTTGGCGAGGAGGAGAACTAGCCCAGGAAAGACCTATTGTTGGCATGTAGATTCCTGGGTAATAATCCAGATCACTGACCTTTTCCTCGTGTTTTGTTTCAATGGAATTAACATATATATTGCTTTGGGGAACACGGATCATTTTTCATACCTTACCATGAAGGATGTTAGCATTTCAGCAAAGCTCGGAGAAGATGGTATTTTAATAATTTTTACTCTCAGCAACTGGCTGAATGGCTCTAGAACAGCCAAGTACTGAAGATAAGCAGTAGTACATAAACAGTGATTATTTATTCTCACCTGTTTTGGGACATGAATGGAAAAAATATAGCAACTTTAATATCTGAAAACTGTATTTTAAAAAAAAATATCGTTAACACAATAATCGACAGGGGACGTTTCAAAGAGACCAAGGAAGAAAGTAGTCCTGTATCTGGTTTGTTCTTTAGTTCAAGCACTGACCAGAAGGCACCTAGAGAACAATGATATAATACCATTTAAAACAAATCACCAATTATCATGTGATCAAAATAGTATGCAACAGACAATGGCTGCTTTGTTACACATTATATAAAGGAAAATAATAAAAGATTTTTAAAAGCCAAATCACTACAAAGAAATAACCAAATAAGACTTTAAGATTTTTAAAGTATCTTTCCAGAAAATATTCAAATAACTCTGAGTTGGATCACCAGCTAAACTACAAAAGGCTAGAATTTCGTCATTCTTGTTTCCAGATGATTCGCAATGCTATACTCTCTTTGAAAACTTTTACCACAAGGGAAATAACTGTGCTTTTCATCCTCCTGCTGAGCACTCTGATAGCAGGGATATACAGACATGAAAAGAACTCAGCAGAAACACAACGGAATCAAGAAGCAAAGAATAAATTCTGAGACTTCAGTTCTCCTGAGCAGTGCAGGCTTAAAGATCGAAGCTATCACATTCATTCAATATGGCAGTCACACTTGATGCAGCAGTCTTTATTTCCGCTTACAGGGTCATCTGAGGCTGAGTCAGGAGACAACTTGGAGTATGCAATGATCATACGGTTTCTTTGTTCCTAAAACAATCCAATATTGTAAATAAATCTGAAAAGATCAATGTTACAGGGTTGTATGTATTTGACTCTGTACACTTACAGTGGAGTAAGTAAATACATACAGTGTCTTGGACACTGTGAGAAGTCAGACAAAGGTCACAGAAAAGTGGCTTAATTAGGCTTCAATTTTCTTAAATAACACATCTGGGAAATTATAAGGCAATAACCTGTCCAATGTGACTCACCAGTTAACTCCTGCTAAGAACTGCAAGAGGCCCAATGGCTGACAATGTAACAGCCTGCTATGTCAAGTCACATTTAGCAACCATAGAGGTTCACAACCTTAGATTTACTTCTGATCCTCTTCTAGGGCCAGATTATAACAGGTCTGTGCACAGAAGGAGCCTATAAGGAGACTTTCCTTGTCTTCCTCCAGCCTCCAAAGATCTGTTGCAATAGCACACACTACTGCCAGGGATGCAAAACTGATCCCTCAGGGTGTGTCTAGATTACAGGGTTTTTTTTTGTAAAAAGTGGCCTTTTTTCAAAAAAAACTTCCCCTGCGTCTAGACTGTGTTTTCGAAAGTGCTCTTTCAAAAAAAGGCGCTTTGTAATGCAAACTGTGCTTTTTCGAAAGAGAGCATCCAGACTGCCTTGGTGCTTGCTTTCGAAAAAGTGGCTTGCTTTTTCGAAAGTACTGGTTGTAGTCTAGACGCTCTTTTTTGAAAGAGGCTTTTTCGAAAGTATCTTTTGAAAAAGCCTCTTTCAAAAGAGGCTTATAGTCTAAACATAGCCCCAGTGCTCCTGTAGGGGCAGAGAATCATGGCCAGAGATCCCTACACTCCAGTCCAGAGGCAGTGTTCCTTGTAAGCTGAGTGCTTGGACTGCCAGGTAGGAGAAATTCAATTACTGCCAGTTGATTAGCAGCCCACAGCCAGCAGCGTGTGTTTCTACTACTGGGCTGTGTCTACATTGGCCCCTAGTCCGTAATAGGGATGCAAATGTAGCACTTTGGAATAGGCAAATCCACGGGGGATTTAAATATCCCCTGCGGCATTTGCATTAACATGGCTGCCGCTTTTTTCCGGCTTGTAGATAAGCCGGAGAAAAGCGCCAGTCTGGACGCGATCCTCCGGAAAATAAGCTCTTTTCCGGAGGATCTCTTATTCCTACTTTCCTACTTTTCTACTTTCAAGTAGGAATAAGAGATCCTCCGGAAAAGAACTTATTTTCCGGAGGATCGCGTCCAGACTGGCGCTTTTCTCCGGCTTATCTACAAGCCGGAAAAAAGCGGCAGCCATGTTAATGCAAATGCCGCAGGGGATATTTAAATCCCCCGTGGATTTGCCTATTCCAAAGTGCTACATTTGCATCCCTATTACGGAATAGGGGCCAATGTAGACACAGCCCTGGTGTACATCCACATGTGCCTAGGTGCACATCACACAATTTATTCCACACTTGGGTGGAACAGAAATCAGAGGGAACACTGCGGAGGTACCAAACTGTACCAAGATGATAGAGCTTATTCAATACCACCACCACATTCTTACATGAATGCCACAGTTGCCCCCTAGCTTATAAGACAACTTCTTCTGAGAAAACAATGGACAATACCCCACAGACATCATCTACATTAATCAGAGCCCTGACACCACACAGCAAAACTGAATGCGAGTCACATTCAAACTGAAAAATTCTCACCCTGTGTCTCTATGGAATATAAATTGTAAGAACTTAACAATAGACAGTAAAGGTAATTTTTATGCTCAGTACTGATTTAGGGAGAAGTAATCATTCACTCGAGACTCAAATTAGTTTGGAAAGAAGATGAAGGAAGCATTGCTACCTGAAATGTATGGACTTCAAGCAGAAGGCCACTCAGAAGCATGAATCAGTTCTCAAAACATAAAAAGGAAAAATCTGGCCTACTGCATTCCACCAATGCTAAGATAAGAATAGCTCAGAGCAAACAACATCCCCAATATAGAAGTAAAACCTATTTCATGTACATAGTTTTCCCTGAAAAACAAAAACAATACAGAAGTGCTCACTATGCTGCCCAGTGATAGCTAGAGATACTGGATTGTTAGGTCTGAAACCAACCAATGAATAAGAAAACACATATCAAAAAACAAAATCTGAACAAGAATTTTTCTAGTCATGAAGTTTAGATTCATGATTCATGCTTGTGAATAAAGAAAGTGGCTGCTTTGTAAAAATAGCTGTATTCAGAACAGAAATTAAATGCAGTCGTAATTTACTGTCTTTCAAAGTTTAAATTTGGAAACCTTTCTCTGCCACAGAAAACGTAAATAGCATGGATAACACTGGAACATAATGGGCTTCACAATATTGAAATAGATGCTCTTGAGTTTGTCAGTTACACACATAGGGCACATACAGAGCAGGGCTAAAGCTGAAATAAGTTACACAACTTCAGCTACGTCAATTGTGTCGCTTAAGTTGAAATAGCTTATTTCGGCTTTTGGCGCTGACTACATAGCAGGACGTCAGAAGAAGAGCACTCTTCCTCCAACTTCCCTTACTTCTCATAACATGAGGGTTACAGGAGTCATAGTAAGAAGTCCTCCAGCTCAACATTATGTTGAAATAGCTGCTTGTAGTGTAGACATTGGCTGACATTATTTCGAAAATAACACTGCCGTGTAGACAGACCCTTAGAGGCCCTGATGTTGCACTTGCACGTACAATAGCATTTTTAACAGGTGACACTTTAAGGGAAATAAAATAATTCACATGCCTAAATGAAAGCACAGTTGTTGGACAGGTCTCAGCATGGAGTTGAAATGTTTACATAATTAGACTGTCTACTATGCGCTTAAACTTAGCTTCTTTATTTCATCAGGTATGCTCAGCGATTACAACGAAGGAGGTTAGAGATATAGATAGAACTCTTTAGAGCAATTATTTTCAAAAGAAAGGGAGGAAGGTGCCCAGCTCCTATTGAAATGCAATGGGAATTGTGCTAATACATATGTTTTATAATACCATTAATTATTGTTGTGTCATTTGCTTTCAAAAACGATCGAATTCTGTACACTCTTATCAAACAGTGATCTTGTATAGCAGAGGTGGGGAACCTTTTTTGGGTTATGGGCCACTGATACACAGAAAAAAAATCAGTCAGGGGCCACACACACATGAGAAACAAAAACAATGGAAAAACCTAAGTCCTCTCCAAAAAAAACCTCTCTGACCTAGTCCCCAAGCACAGAGAAAAATTCCTCACAGGAGTAGCCCCAAACTGAGAACCAGAAAAAAAAAGACATTCATCTCACTCCCCTCAAGCGGCAGCCTCAAGGGGGACGGAAAGAGACACTGAGGCTCAAAGCTTATCAGGACCAGATTATCTCTGGGGGGCTAGCGCTAGCAGATTTTGTAGAGCACCCTAGGCTCTGAGACTGGGCCAAAATGAGGGGTACAGTGGGAAGAGGTGGCTGCTGGGGAGTATTCTGGTGTGTGGGTGGGATGTAGGGTGCAGAGTAGGGAGCAGGATCCGGTTGGGAAGTAGGTTGCAGAAGGGGTCTGGCACATTCCTTTGTCTAAAGCCATGGTGTCCAACACGTTAGCCACTAGCCACATGTGGCTATTTGGCCAGTTGAGTTTGGCTGATTTGCTATAGCAGTAGCCACTATAGTGGTTACTACTTTAGAACTGGTTGGACACCACGGATACGTCTACACTACATGGCTCCGTTGACAGAGCCATGTAGATTTGTTTATTGGGCAAAGGGAAATGAAGCGGCAATTTAAATAATCGCCGCTTCATTTAAATTTACATGGCTGCCACGCTGAGCCGACAAACAGCTGATTAGCTGTTTGTCGGCTCAGCGCACTAGTCTGGACGCTCCCCTGCCGACATCAAAGCCCTTTGTCGGCAGCCCCGGTAAACCTCATCCCACGAGGAATAACGGGGCTGCCGACAAAGGGCTTTGATGTCAGCAGGGGAGCGTCCAGACTAGCGCGCTGAGCCAACAAACAGCTGATCAGCTGTTTGTCGGCTCAGCGCGGCAGCCATGTAAATTTAAATGAAGCGGCGATTATTTAAATCGCTGCTTCATTTCCCTTTGCCTATAACCCTCATCTACATGGCTCCGTCGATGGAGCCATGTAGTCTAGACACAGCCCATGGGTTTAAAGTAAACCTGATTACCAAATCCCCCAACATGCGTTGTTTTAAAAATAAAAAAGTTTGTCACTGCTAACATAGATCCATACACTCTTAATATCCACTGAATGCAAACATAGCAGGGCAAAAGTCAAATTAAGATACAATTGACGTAGCTGAAGTTGTGTAAGTAGACAAAGAGTAAGAGTAAGAAGTCCTCCATCTCAATGTTATTTCAAAATAATGGTTTGCACTGTAGACACGCATTTTATTATTTTGAAATAACATCAATTATTCCAAAATAACACTGCTGTGTAGACGTACCCCAAGTTATTAGTTGTCAAATGATACCTCACAAGGCATATTTTGTTCAACGAGTAATACAATAGTATGTAGGCTGTGAATATGGAAATTCAAAAGTGCTTAGGGTCACACATATCACAGATGTGTGAAATTTAGTTTAAATCTTGAGCCAAAATCCATTGAAATCAAAGAGTGTTTCCACTTCCTTCAATGAACTTTGGATCAGGCTCTCAAGGTCTGCAGTGCCATGAAAAGGGAAAAAGGCTATGTAAATACCAATTAAGCATAATTGCATGTTAAATTTATACAAATGTTGACACATACATGCTAAACATCTCCCTTCTACACAAACAGAAGGATGAAATACACAAAAATATACATGGGACAAACTGAGGGTCATATCCTCAATGTGGACGAAGAGAAAAGTTCTGCAAAGCTTTTGTTTGTTGGTGCTGTATTGTATTTTCCAGTTCTGGAAATGGGGTTATTGGAATGGATCAACTAGAAACCACAGCCACTATTTCTTGCAGATAAGCTATGGGAATAATAGACTACAATACAAGGGATCTTGGCCTATACTTGATTCCTCTCCCATAGGTTTTCTACAGAAATAGAAGCATGATTTTTTCCCCATAATATTCTCAGCGCTTCCAAGCCTTTCATTTTCCTCTGAAAAGAAAAAGGAAGTGTGTTGTCCAATTGACAGTGTATTAGACCAACCTCCAGAGACCTGAATTCAGTTCCTGAGTCCACCACTGATCTGTTATGTGATCTTGGGTAAACTACTTCTCTTCACTTTTGTCCTTTGCCTATTTAGATTTGCTTCTCATACCTCATATTTATACAGTGCCTAGCATAATCCAGATCCAAACTATCATTTTTAGGAACCTATTATACTGTAAATAAGAAGAACAAGAACAACAACTTGGAGGAGATAATTAATCTAGTCAGAGCAGCAAAGTAACTGAATATTGGTAAGTGTTATTAGATTTATAAAACATTCACATATATAATATGCCATTTTTTGCCTTGTTACCACTGAAATCTGTCTTGGTAGCCTTCAATCAAATCCCTCTTTGTAGCTGGGAGAGGGCGGGAAGAGGCACCTTTGCAAGTGCCCTCTACAGTTTTCCCTTACTTTAGGGTCGGTTGAACTAAGTTCCACATAGTCATGCTCATCCACTCACCAACCTTCTTGGGATCTGGTTTCTTTATCAACACAAAGCCTATGTCTAGACTGCAGGCTTCTTTTGGAAGTAGCTTTTCCAGAAGAGATCTTCTGGAAAAACTTCTTTCGAAAGAGCATCCACACAGCAGAAGCACAACGTAAAAGTGATCTTTTTCAAAAGATAGGGTCCAATCAATGTGGATGCTATCTCACATTTAAGTTGTGATTACTTTGGATGGCGTGGCCACTAGGGCACCTGTGCTTTTTCCGGGAGGCCGCTTTAAAAAAAAAAAAAAAAAAAAAAAAACTTTTCCGCATCCACACACGCCTTTTTCTGAAAAAGTTTTTTTGGAAAAAAGGTTTCTTCCTCATAGAAAGAGGTTTACTGCTGTCAGAAAAACCCCCTGCATTCTTTTGACTTTCTGACAATAGCAGTCTGGAGGTAAGTATAGTTTTTCTGGAAAAACAGCTGTTTTTCTGGAAAAACTCTGCAAGGTAGACATACCCTAAAGTTAAAAAAAAAATCAAAACAAAAACAGACTTTCCAACCTGCCTTAAGCTGGGCACAGACCTATCTCCCTCAGATACTCTCCCATCCTACTCTCTGGAGAAGATGCTAGGCCAAACCTGGCCTAGCCCACCTTCTTCAAAGGAAAACAGAAACGTTCACATGGCTTTTCTTACACAAGTCTATTCCCTGCCTCAAGACCAACCGGAGCCTCTCTCTCTCTAAGGGTATGTCTAGACTGCACCCCTCTGCCGGCAGAGGAATGCACATTAGGCTGGGTAAAATTGTTAATGAAGCGGAGATTTAAATATCCCACGCTTCATTAGCATAAAAATGGCCACTGCTTTTTTTCAGCACAGTTTTGTCGGAGAAAAGCGACAGTCTAGACGCTGATCTATCGCTAAAGAAAGCCTTTTCTGATAGATCCCTTATGCCGCAAGGTATACAGGATTTATCGGAAAACCTGAAATAATAGGCTTCATACAGAATAGCTATTTCGGGACACTCTGGTATCCCAAAATAGCATTGCAGTGTAGATGTGCCCTAAGCTTCACTCTACAGTTGCTCTTCTAGCTTAGCCCTCACTGAACTCTGAGGGTGCGTCTAGACTGGCAAGATTTTGAGCAAAAGCAGCTGCTTTGGTGCAAAAACTTGCCAGCTATCTACACTGGCATCTTGATTTTGCACAAGAGCACTGACGTTCTACTGTCTGAAATCAGTGCTTCTTGCGCAAATACTTTGACGCTCCCGTTCAGGAAAAAGCTCTCTTGCGGAAATGATTTTGCGCAAGAGGGCCATTGTAGACAGGCAGCTAAGACGTTTTGCGGAAAAGCAGGCTAAACGGAAAAAAGCCCTAGTGGCTGTTCGGACGCTCCGTAGCTGCAAACCTGCTCTTGACTTCCTGGTAACCCGAGACCCCTTAAAGGCAGACCAGACTGCTGAGGCCACGAGGCAGAAGCCCTTCTGGGACCTCTGGCCACAGCTCTGCCACGCAGCCCCTGCTGTCCCCAACGCCACCCAGACCACGATGGCAGCTCCAGGGGGGGAACAAACAGCCACACCCCCAGCACAGGAGGCCCTAAGGGGCCAAAAAAGAAGGGCCCCATCCTGGTCCTTGGGGGAACTGGAGGCACTGCTGGACCTCTGGCAGGAGGAGGAGGCCCTGCATGACACCCACTCCCAGCACTGGAATGCGGACATCTTTCACCACATGGCCCGGGCGCTCACCCAGCAGGGACATCCAGCCCGGACCCTGGAGCAAGTCCGGGCTAAAGTAAAAGAGCTGTGCCTGGGCTATGTCTGGGCCAGCGAGGGCCAGGGGGCAGGAGCAGACACCTGCCTCCACTACCGATGGCTTCACGCCATCCTGGGCAAGACAGCACCGCAGGGACCGGATGTCCCTGTGTACACCTGCATGCACCCCCCCCATCACCAGGACCACCGAGGCAGGGGAAGGAGACAGCAGCAGTGGGTTGGAGGATGGGGCCAGCACTGCCACCCTGCAGGCCCCCTCCGGCAGCCCCGAAGTATTCCGTGCATCTTCGGAGGTCGGGGAAGGATCCACCGGTGAGTGTGGCACTTTGCACTCACAAGGGCGGGGGGGAAGGAGCCAGGCACCTGGAGGGGGGAGAGGGACAGCACGTCACTCAGGCCACGTGAGCTGCACGGGCTGTGTAGCATTAGGGAGTATGCAGCAATGCAACCATATGGCTGCAGCAGGTAGCTCCAGGCACTAAAAGGCAAAAGGCAATGGTGACCAAAAAAGCAGAGGGCAACCACTAAAACTGCTATGGCTGTCAGTCCCTGCACGAGGTCCTATAGCATGCAGCTGGAGAGAAATGGCTGTCCGGGGAGATCCCTTTAAGCACGTGTCTCAAAGGAGCTCCAGCCCCTGCCCCTGGAAAGGGCTGGTGCCCTTTTGCCCGCTGCAAAATGGTTCTGGACTTTTGCTTTTGCGCAAAAGCATCTCGCCAATGTAGACGCGCTTTTGCACAAAAGCGCATAGTTGTTACGATAACTCCAGGACCAATCTAAACGCTCTTTTGCGGAAATACTTTTGAAAGAAAACCTTTTCCGTTAAAAGTATTTCCGCAAAATCATGCCAGTCTAGACGTACCCTGACTCTTTAAAGTCCCTCTCCCCAACTTTAATTGTATCTGCTAAAGCAACTGCTCTAGCACAGAGCTAGCCAATATTTTTTTTTCAGAGCAGGCTGACCTAATACATAAGATATTAATACAGCACAGCATACTGAGTTATGTTTAAATAACTGGTCTTCACTGAAAGTTAGGGCAACATAACATTCAAGGGTGGGATCGACTAATCATCACTTGTTTCAAATTATATCACAATTTTCTTTGAAAGGTGGCAGAGGTAGCTACATTGTCTCTACATTAATGATTAATGTGGACTTCTCTTGTGCGTCTATCCTGCAAAACGTTATTGCAATCGCATAAAATCCATGGACTTGTATTTAAGCAGAAAGGGGAGATATTTTTGAAGACTGATGCCTCTCTCTCAATTACAAGAGTTAATGAAATCAGGGAAGAGAAAGAGCAAATCAAGGAGCCTGCATTGTACATCTGAAATGCTCACTTTAACATATGAGAAAGAAGGGGGGTAACTATATTTAAATGGGACAGGACAGAGCACCATGTTGGCTGAGTGTGGATGCATTCCAGATCACATTTTTGTGCTTCCAAAAAGAAATGGTGAGTGCCCACCAAAGCTTCTTGCTAGTCACATTCTGTGCTCAGATGTGCCTGGCCATGCCGTCATGCCAGCAATATGCACTCTTAAATGTAGCTGGTTGCTGCCATAGGTGTCTCTTGGGCTACATCTAGACTACAAGCCTCTTTCAAAAGAGGCTTTTTTGAAAGATACTTTTGAAAAAGCCTCTTTCGAAAAAGAGCATCTAGATTACAACCAGTACTCTCGAAAAAGCAAGTCGCTTTTTCGAAAGCGAGCACCTAGGCAGTTTGGATGCTCTCTTTCAAAAAAGTATAGTTTATATTACATAGTGCCTTTTTTCGAAAGAGCACTTTCGAAAAAAGGCATTATTCCTCGTAAAACGAGGTTTTCTGTGGTCAAAAAACTTCCATATTCTTTCAATTTACTTTCGAAAGAATGCGGCAGCAGTCTAGATGCAGGAGACGTTTTTTTAAAAAAAAGGCCCCTTTTTTTTTGAAAAAACCCTATAGTCTAGACACCCTGCAGCAGAATGTGTCCTACTTTTGCATTGGAAGAGAAGGAAAAAGACTGCCTTGTTGCTCTCCCTTTCTCCTTCACCCAAGACACAGATAGTGGTGTTTTGCCCCCAGCTAATCTCCCCTCCAAAAAACATTTATTTTTCCTCATGCCTTTTGTGGCATGCAGTAGGCAATCAGCTGTCTTACATTCACATTGGTTGACTGAACATCTGATAGTCCTGGACCTCATTAACTTCAATTGGATTTGGATGAGATTCATGGAACACAAATTCCCATGATACTTAAAAGTTATGCCTAAGTTAATGCACTAAGCATAAATGCTCACTCCCCTGGGTAACCCATTGAAAACAATGGAATTACTTAAGGTAGAAAGCATTAAAAACTTACTTGGTAATAGCTTGCAGGACCTGGCACCGGCTGATTTACCGTAAAGAAAAAAAATCAAGACAAAAATTATTTATAATAATAATAATTATTATTATTATATTTTACTGTATACACTGAAACCATTTGGTACCATGAAACATCCCATCTGTTCTGCAAGGAGTTTCCTGGCTGTTGAGGTCTGACCATTGACTATCATGATGTTCCTGTTGAAGTGAAGCATATTTTCATCAGCATATGAAGAGTTTTAAAACACTGAGGTGACATCTACACTGCAGGCTTTTTGCACAATAATGGTTGTTCTTGTGCAAAAATTTGCAGAGTGTCTACACTGCACGCGTGTTCTTGCACAAGTAAATTTACAATAAAGTGTCAAAACAGAGGGCTTCTTGCACAAGAGTTATTCCTCTCCCCAAGAGAGAGTCCACACTGCCATGGATGCTCTTGCACAAAAGCACATCTCTTGGGCAAAAGCACATGGCAATGCGGACACGCTCTTGCACGGGAACTTTTTCGCAAGAACTCTTGCGCAAAACAGCTCTTATGCAAGAAGCCTACAGTTAGATGTAGCCTGGGAGCACACTATAAACATCCTGGATATCTACATGTCTAGATACTAATCCCAATCTTTAACATGAACAGACTGACTGGATGTATTCTGTGAATTTAAATAAAATAAATAAAAAAGGAAATATATAGATCTGAAAATGCGGATATCTTTATTTCACACCATCCAGTTACCAGAATAAAGCCAGGGAAAATGTAATATTCCAGAAAAAATAACCCATGTCTTCAAATCAAGTTATAGTGAAAATTAAAGCTTTTTTTCATTTCCAGATTAAGATTTCTCTAAAAAAAATCTGACTTGATAATTTCTATTGTTTATAATATTCAGAATACTTCATACAGCTGTTAGAGTTCCAATTCTTTTGTGTTTCCCTAGGGAGTCTTTAAAGACCTTACTTAACCATCTCAATTTCTCACTCATCTGCTTTAATACTGTTGAAATAATTCTTAATCTTCCTTTTAGTGATCTGACATCTAAAACTGCTTACCCTGCCTGTGATTTTAAAGGTAGTCCGGTCCTTTAAAAACAGCTGCTACATGAGTACCTGTATGTCACACTATGTTTTAAGATGAAAGGATGTGCTGGGAGAGCCCTCACTTCCTCTGGTCTGGCAAATTTCCTTGTCCAGAACCTGTCAGGTCCCAAGGGAAGACAAGAATTTCCACCTCAGAGAAATAAATAGAGGGTGCATGTGAAGGAAGATGTGAGGAGAGGGAAGAAGGTGCTAAATTAGTCACAGGTTAGAGATATCTGTTGATAAAATGATCCAGTTTCTGTGATTGTAGGCAGTCTTGTAATCATATGAGTCCCAGGATAGTACCAAGAAAAGGTTGGTGAGGTAATATATTTTATTGGACCAACTGCTGTTGGTGACAGTGACAAGAGTTCAAGCTTACACTAAGCTCTTCAGGTCTGGAAAAGGTACTCAGAGTGTCACAGCTACATTTAAGATGGAACATATGGTTTAGTCTTAATGGTTTTCAAAACTGTGGTCCATAGGTCCCTGGTATTTCACAGACTATGTGTAAGTTTTCCAAAGGGATCTGCACCCCCATTCAAAAAAAAATGTTGAGGTCCTCAAATGAAAAGAGATTGATAACCATTGGTATGAGGAGTTAACACATGGTACAAGGGACCATTTAAAGTGAAGAGGCCCATTGACACATATCCACGGTCATGGGGAGAGGGGAAGAAAGCAGCTGTAGGGATTATGAATGAGTTATAAACAGCTGTAATAAATAATTGTAATAAATTGGCATGGGTACATACCCATAGAGGCCTGAGCCCTGCCTGAGTTCTGCCACCCGGGATTGAAGTCAGAGGTCACAAATTCATAGAATCCATGACTGACTTTTAATCCATAAATCCAGTGTCTCTGTTCAGTCTGCGATTTTTAGTGTCTAGAAAAGTTACGAATGTAATTCCCTAGGCTTGTCTTTTGAATGTGTTGTGCAGTTTTCCTTTGAGGATGAGGATTTACAGGTGAAAGCTGTTCATACACAGGTGATGTGGTGCTTTTGTCCTAGATTCACCCCGGAAAATGATATCTGAATAGAGATTGGATTTGTGGTTGATGACAACAATCTATATAATTAACAACCTCCCTAGCTGTTCCTTTCCCTCCCTATGACTGGAGGTGCATTAACAGGCCATTATACTTTGAATAGTCCTTTTAAATATGTTAACTAATTTTGCTAAACATGCTTCATGTAGATAGCTGTGAAACTGCATGGCTGTGTCTAGACTGCATCCCTTTTCCATAAAAGGGACGCAAATTTGACCTATCGCAATTGCAAATGAAGCGGGGATTTAAATCCCCCCCGCTTCATTAGCATAAAAATGGCTGCCACTTTTTTCAGGCTCAGAACTTTGCCGGAAAAAAGTGCCAGTCTAGACACGGATCTTTCGGAAAAGGCTTTATTTTTCAAAAGATCCGCGTCTAGACTGGCGCTTTTTTCTGGCAAGGCTCCGAAAAGGAAAAGGTGCCCGGAAAAGGGATGCAGTCTAGACACAGCCCCATAAGTTTCTCAGACCCGAAGAAGAGCTCTGTGTAGCTAAAAAACTGATCTCTCTCAAGTTGGTCCAATAAAAGATATTATCTAGCCTCTACCTTGTCTGTCCATTTTCAGTGAATAATTTTTACTAATCACGTAGCCATTTTTTTTCCTGAATGGTAATGATATTGTTGGCCCAGTGTCTCACACTACATATTGCCCATTTTAACATAAGATGTTATCAGATGTAACCCGGACTGAGGAATAAAGAACTTGAAGCAAACCATTTCTTCTGCATCTGATTGCTGAAATTATTTGCATTGTAAGTGTGTAATTTAAATGTACTGTGGGAGACTGAAGCTTAGCCTATGAGTAACTGAAATGGGTGATGCTCTGCACTGTACCATTAGGCAACTAAATTCTTTTCACAGATGGTTTAGCACATCTCTGTTGTAACAATCCATAAACATGAGTGCTATATACATCCTCCTTTTAGCTCTCATTACTTTAATTGTTCTTTCTTCTGACATCTCAGGGTACTGTAGCAAAGGAAGAAGTCAACATGTTTCCTGTTGATATTTTTGGCTTTATATGAATGTCATTCACAAGAAAAAGGAACAATGTGTACGCTGGGGAGGAACAGAAAAATTCAGCAGAATTTGTAATGTGCACTCACAAAACGGACTGACATAGTTATAAGCATAATTTTTCACAGAATATTGAGCTAAGCAAAAGCTATATATAGATGTGTCTTAGAAATCCACTTTCTTGGCTCCTACTTTGGGAATATCCATTAAACATATGTAACCAATACTAATGGGAGGGAGAAACAGCCAGTATTCGTGGCGGGGCGGGGAGGAGGAAATCAATCTTTGCACATGGTTAATAAGTGAACAGAAAAAAGACAAAAGATTAATGCTAAGTTATTTGATGTGCACCTATAACTCAACCCTATGAGCACTAGTCTGACTCATCTCCACCATCGGTGGGATTGATGCTGCAGCAATTGGTCCATCAGGGTCGATTTAGTGGGACTAGTGAAGACTAAATCAATTACCAATCACTCTACCTCTACTCTGGAATAAGAAGAGTAAGGGGAGTCAACAGCTGAGTTTCTCCAGTCAACTCAGTATGGTGTGGACCCCACAGTAAGTAGGTCTAAGCTACGTTGACTTGATTTATGCTACTAACAGAGTTCAAATTACATAAAAGACATGCTTCAAGGGGTAGCCGAGTTAGTCTGTACAGAAAAAAACAACAACAAATGTTCTGGTAGCACTTCATAGACTAGCAAAACATGTTTTGTTAGTCTATAAAGTGCTACCAGAACATTTGTTGTTTTTTTATAAAACACATGGGCTGTGTCTACACTGGCACCCTTTTCCGTAAAAGGGATGCTAATGAGACACTTCGGAATTGCAAATTCCGCGGGGGATTTAAATATCCCCCGCGGCATTTGCATGAACATGGCTGCCGCTTTTTTCTAGCTCGGGGTTTTGCCAGACAAAAGCACCAGTCTAGACAGGATCTTGCGGAAAATAAGCCCTTTTCCAGAAGATCCCTTATTCCTACTTTGCAATTCCGAAGTGTCTCATTAGCATCCCTTTTACGGAAAAGGGTGCAAGTGTAGACACAGCCATGGTCTCTTATACTTCCTATCTTTCTTAGGGTGTGTCTAGACTACCTAGTTTTGTCGACAAAAGTGGACTTTTGTCAACAAAACTATACCAGCGTCTACACTACCGCTGAGTTCTGTCGACATAATGTCGACAGAACTCAGCAGTTTTGTCGACACTGGTATACCTCATTTTATGAGGCATAACACCTTCTGTCAACAGAACTCTGTCGACAGAAGGTGTTATTGCCTGTAACGTTGCGTCCAGACTATGGAGTTCTGTCGACAAAGCAGCTTGCTTTGTCGACAGAACTCAATGTGTCTGGACGCTCTTTGTCGACGGAAGTTTTGTCGACAGTATCTGTCGACAAAACTTCCGTCGACAAAACGCGGTAGTCTAGACGTACCCTTACTCATTGGGGTAATGTGTTCTTTTACATTTAATGTTTTGTTTAAAATCATGACTGTTCCCCCAATCATTTTTTCCCCTTAGGATATGTGCTATCTCGATTTATAGCCCCAGGAGGCACTGGGGAGGAATAACATGGAATGGCCCTGGTGAGGAGCTATTTTGACATAGCAGCAGTGGAGCATCCACACACCCCTTTTCCAAAAGAGCTTTTTGGAAGAGGTGTTATTCCTCGTGGAACAAGGTTTACAAAAGTCAGAAAATCCCTCCATTATTTCAATATTTTTTTGAAATAATACAGTTGCTGTGTGGACACTAGTACTGTTTTTCATGGAATAATGGCCATTATTCTGGAATAACGGTGCAGCATTGACATACCCTTAGACTTATTTCTCACAGGATCTTGAGCAAACTCTGAGATTTCATAGCTTAAGTCTGTTTTCCCTGCTGCCATTCTTTAGAATCATGAGCTCTATCATTTCATGATCACTTACTCAAGATGCCTTCCACCTTCCAAATCTCCACCAGTTCCTCCTATTTTTCAGAATCAAATGTAGACCAGCCTCTTCCCTTTCACCACCTTCTTCAATAAAAAGTTGCCTTTATTGCATTCTAAGAACTTGCTGTAATATGTGCCTTGCTGTATTATTTTCCCCAGTGGATGTCTGCTCAGCTGAAGTGTATAATCACCACCAAGTATTGTGTTGTGGATGATTGTTAGTTGTTCAAAAAGGTCTCATTCATCTCTTCTTCTTGGCTAAGTGGGTCTATAGTAGATCCCTGCTGTGATATTACCCTTATCTTTTACCCCTTTTGCTGTTACCCAGATACTTTCAACATGTCTGCCTCTGCAGTTACAATCCCTATATTCCAATTAAATCCATATTAAAATAAGGACTACAGGGTTTTCTCCAAGGTAATACATTTAAAGCTGTGTTAATATGAGCAGATGAAACAAGCAAGGCTATTCTTCTAGGAAAGACTTCAAAGATCTGGGGTTATAATCCTGAATAAAAGTGGCCCAGAGAAAATGGCACAGTGGATTTATTGCATTTCCTTCCATGCTGTGATTAAACCTCAAGAGCACACTTAATAGGGAGTCACATCTAGTTCTAATCTGAACATTAATTTTGGAATGAATTTTCCTGGGGAGAAAGCTATGCTCTTCCTAGTGCCTCCTTAAACTTGTTAAACAAAGCACTGGAGCCTATGGAGCCAAACATCCACTGACATCCCTTGAAAGTCCACTGTTACTCTATTGCAGGAAATTGTAAATAGTGATACTGTGGAGCCTGAAATTCTGACATTATAAAAATTGGTTTGCAATGAAAATGACTCCTAGGGGACTAGACAGCACATAGGATGATTCCTAAGATAAACATCCTTCAACTGTAATCTATTTTGTTCACTGATAAAAAATGCTTGTTTCATTAGGCATTAAGAATCATTATTCTTGAGCTATTCATGTAATTGTTTACATTTGGGTCTTCCTCAGTAGCACCAAGAAACTAACCAGTATTGCAGTCACATTTGTTTACCTAACAGCCACTGTGAGACATAGAGTCTGTGTCTAGACTGGCCACTTACGGAAAAGCAGGCGCTTTTCCGGAAAAACTTGCCAGCTGTCTACACTGGCCGCTTGACGATCGCATGTAAGATTGTCAGTGCTTTTGCAGAAATACTATGCTGCTCCCGTTCAGGCAAAAGTCTTTTTCCAAAAAACTTTTGCGCAAAAGGGCCAGTGTAGACAGCAGAGATTTGTTTTCCGCGAAAATGGCGATCGGGGCTTTTTTGCGGAAAAGCGCGTCTAGATTGGCCACGGACGCTTTTCCACAAAAAGTGCTTTTGCGGAAAAGCGTCTGTGCCAATCTAAATGCACTTTTCTGAAAATGCTTTTAACGGAAAACTTTTCCGTTAAAAGCATTTCCGGAAAATCATGCCAGTGTAGACATAGCCAGAAAGTAATAAAAGAGATCCCTAATCCTCAACCCACCAAAAGAATCTGCCCTTCTCCACCCACCCTCATGCTTCTAAAAATAAGTATGTATAGGAATAGCCTTTGCAGCATTCCCAAAGTGTCAATTTTATACCAAGTGAAGTAGTAATTTGAGATGCCGTCACAGTGTAACCATATGTTTTTTTCTGTAGCCATATTGGAAGGCCTAAAGCCTTCCTCTGCAGCCAGATTGAAGAGCAGCAGTCGTTAGTGGTAAAACTTGAAATCACATACTAACATTCCGTCTCAATTGCATTACAATATTGTACAATACCAGGCTGTTAAGAAGGAGATTCCATCCTAATGGCAACCAATACCACCAGGTAAAGAAACAAACCTTAAGATGGGCAAAGAAAACTTAGTTTGACTTAGTTGTCTGGCAAGAAAATGTTTATCAATAGTTGAGATTGTGGAATTCTCATTCTCTGATTATAGTCCTCACTTTATTATTGTTTGTCTATATGATCTTTGTCTGGTTTTTAATTGTTTCTGTTTGTTGTCTAATTTTGCTAGATGTAAATCAACTAAGGTTGTGGGGTTTGATTGGTTAGATTAGTCTGATACAGTATGTTATGATTAGTTAATAAAATTTTAGTAAAATAATTGGTTAAAGTATAGCTCAGCAGAACTCAGGTTTCACTGTATAAACTGGGGTCCAAAAGGAAGTTCTTCGGGAACCAACTCCAGGATACAGCTCCAAAATCAGAACTGCCAGACCACAATCCTGTGCCAATGACACCGGGCTGAAACTGGAGTCCCCCAGACGGACCTGATCTTGACTGGCCATCAAGACAAATTCATCTGTCCATTGGGAGTGGTAGCATTGTATGCCTGGTGAATGCATTCTGTTTCTGATAATAAACAGAGATTAGGTAGGACATTACTGTGTAAGGCTCTTTCACTGGTAAAAGACCCCATAAACCCACAGAAGCCCAAGCCTGAAGAAGGGTTATAGTAGGTGCCTATGTTGGAGAGGTTATGCCTGAGCCCTAGAAATGGGTATGAGTGGGTGTCCCTAGAGTGTGTAATTGTATGGGTAACAACAGAGCTTATCTTTCCAGCTGGTCCCTTTCTCATAAGCCAAGGCAGCGCCAGTTTAACTACCTCCGCAGTTCTCAGCTATGACAATCTCACTGAGAGAGGCAGTCACTCAAACAGGCATATCACAGGTTGATACATTAAAATTAGAGTTGTCAGAGACCAATTCCTATTTGCAGCAACTTTCAACATTTCCAAAGTTTTCATCTCAAGAGAAGTGACAAAAATGTCCATTTTTGGTTCAAAACCTCAGATTTTTTATTTGGAAAATTGTTTTGGGTCCATGGCTCTCTGGTCAGAAGTTCACAAGAGTGACAAACTAAATAGTCTGGTTTCAAGTGTGACAGAACACATCCTCATTCTATATGCAATTGTAATAATCTTTGTACAAAATATGCCTTGTAAACTATCATTTGCAAACTCAATTTGCTGGTCAGTATTGTTTTGTAAAACATGTTTGGCAATGCTGTATGTGAAGTTATTCAATTCCCTGGTATACATGTTGCAAACCCCACAGCCCAGCCCAAACATAAGGGCTATGTCTAGACTGGCATGATTTTCCGCAAATGTTTTTAATGGAAAATTTTTCCGTTAAAAGCATTTGTGGAAAAGAGCATCTAGATTGGCACGGATGTTTTTGTGCAAAAGCACTTTTTGTGGAAAAGCGTCCGTGCCAATCTAGACACGGTTTTGCGCAAGAAAGCCCCGATCGCCATTTTCGCGATTGGGGCTTTTTTGCACAAAACAATACCGTGTTGTCTACACTGGCCCTCTTGCGCAAAAGCATTTGTGCAAGAGGGCTTTTGCCCAAACGGGAGCAGCATAGTATTTCCCCAAGAACACTGACAATCTTACATGAGATCGTCAGTGTTCTTGTGGAAATTCAAGCGGCCAGTGTAGACAGCTGGAAAGTTTTTCTGCAAAAGCAGTTGCTTTTGCAGGAATACTTGCCAGTCTAGACGCAGCCCTTGGCTGCATCTAGACTGGCATTATTTTGCAGAAATACTTTTAACGGAAAAGTTTTTCCGTTAAAAGTATTTCCGCAAAAGCACGTCTAGATTTTCACGGATGCTTTTGCGCAAAAAGTGCTTTTGCGCAAAAGCATCCATGGCCAGTCTAGATGCGATTTTGCGCAAGAAAGCCCCAAACGCCATTTTAGCCATCGGGGCTTTTTTGCGCAAAACAGTTCTTCCCTGTCTACACTGGCTCTCTTGAGCAAGTATTCTTGTGCAAGAGGGTTTTTTCCCGAGCAGGAGTGTGAAAGCATTTGCGCAAGAAGCACTGATTTTGTACATTACAAAGTCAGTGCTCTTGTGCAAATTCAAGCGGCCAGTATAGACAGCTGGCAAGTTTTTGTGCAAAAGCGACTGCTTTTGCGCAAAATCTTGCCAGTCTAGATGCACCCAAAGTGTCAAATGGGTCTGTATAAAACAAAGGAATATGTGCTTTGCTTAGTTTACATTTTAAATAGTAAACAGCATTAACAAGCAGGAAAGGAGACAAAGGAAAGTTCAAACAGGTGAAAAAACTCCACCAGGGACCATCCTTCCACATAGTTTCTTTGACTCCTGGTTCTCAACTAGAAATGTTTTTCAAGAGGGGGTTGAGACTATAAAAAGGAGGAAGAATCACCATACAGCACCCTCCTCTCTCCCCATGTCTATCTCAATAACTGCACACAAAGAGGCAAAGGACGCAGGCATTAGACTCCAGAGGAGGGATCCTGATCTCAGAGTTTGGTCAGTAATCTACTGGAGCATTTGGTAAAAAACGGTGGTTATACCCTTCAACAGGGCAGTATGGCCAAATGGCCAGAGCCTCTAGGAAACCCCCTTCTCATTAGGGCAGAGCGGCCTAGCAGCTGGAGTCTCTAGAAAATGCCCCTCTCACTAGGGTAGTGTGGCGTCACTATTTAACTGTACTGGGGCAGTGCAGCCTAGTATCCGGAGTCAGTATAGAGCAGGTGTAGGCCCCACTGGTTAGGAGGGTGAGGCAAAGGGGGAATAGAGGGATCCATGCTCTCCCTACTCCACCAGGTCCCAGCCCAGGGCCCTGATAGCAGATGTGCAGGATGCTGCTCACTCAGCAGGGAATCCCACTGCAACACGCTGAGCTTCTCAGGATGCAATCTCCTACCCTGGGCTACTTCCTACTGTACTCCGCTGAACTCCCTCTAGGGTCCTTCCTCTAGTCCTCTGTAGCTCCAGTATCCTGCTGGCTGGATTCCAGCTCTGGCAGTTCACCTACAGGAGCTCCAGCAGTGCCTCCTTCCTCCTCAGAAGCCAGCCCTGACTGAGCTTCACCCTAGCATGCCCAACAGGGTCATGGGGGCATGGCTTCTTCTGCCAGGTGAGGCTCTTTAAGCCTAGCTTTCTCAGTACAAGGCTAGTACACCCCATCACAGGGACACATTAGGATACTATAAATGTAAATTCAATTTTATAGAATGGCAATGAGTTAGGTCAGTGTAACAGGTTCTGCCCTTCAGGTGAGCACCCCTAGGTGGCTGAGGGAAGTCTCACAGCCTTTATTTGCCCATCTGGGGTGAGTCAACATCCAAGCGGTGGTCATATATCAGACCTCTTTGTTTACCCACTGTTCTGGGTGTGGTTTGCAAGGGGGTTGGGAGGGGAACCAGGCCTGCCCACTCCTCTGGGTCCTGCCCAGGGACCCTAAATAGCACTACTCTGCTTAAGTGTCAATATCCACAGTCATGTCCCTGGGCCATTTCCCCAGGATGCTGCTGTATCCAGTCCCTCTCTTGGGTATTGGGATTGAACCCCCTTGTCCAGGTTTGGCCAGGTTGCCCTGGCTTCTTGGCACGCTTCGAGCAGTAGAACCAGGCTCTGTCCAGCTACAATGGACAGCTCCCACTCAGAGCTGTCCAAAGTTCTGAGGTTTCTCCAATCAACTCTGAGGTCTGCCAGGGTTGAGCTCCAGGAAAGAACTGCCTGGCCCTGGCCTAGCAGCTCCTTTTATATTGGGCTGCTACATCCCGATTGGTTACCACAAGGGCTGCCCCTCTACTCAGCTCAGAGGACCTCTCTGCTGCTCCTGCTGCTGGCCAGGAGGCTGAAAGACCTCCCAGCAGGAAGGTCGGTTTTGTACAGCCCATCACACTCAGATATGCCATGTAAGAAATCAGCAAAAATGTTATAATTTGCCAAATATCATAATCTCCATTATATGTTTGTATCACCTCTGTATTTTGGCTTATGGATATGTGTGTTTCTTATAAAATTTGGGCTATGCTTGAGGATGACACCCACAGATAGTGTTGCGATGCACTGCCTACCCTCCTTGATGGCCCATTAAGAACAATCATCTGTTTGCCCATTGAGAGAAGGAAGGGATACGCCTTAGGACTCAACAAGGCATATGAAAGCATGCCAACAGACAGAACTCTAAGACTTTCAGGCCATGTGCTGAACAGCTTCTCTTTGGAATAAAGGAAGTAGAAGGCAAATGGCAAATGGAACAAAAAAGGCAGCTGCATCTTCTCCATTTTGTCTTCAGCTCTGCTTCTTACCTCTAGGGTAACCTTTCTACAAATGAAGCTCTGAACAAAGGAATGAATGACCTATCCAAGCTGTGGATGTATGTGATCCTGGGGGACTTCCAAGCCAGCAAATTCACCAGTACTGCTAGGAACCAGACGTACTTTTTCCCATTCTCTCTTTTCCCCCCTTTATAATAAACCTTTAGTTTTAGGCATTAAAGGATTGGCTGGCAAGGAGGTTTTTGGGGTAACACCCAAATCTATACTGACCTGGTAATTCTGCTGACCCCTTGCTCACAAGTACAAAATGTTCTTCTGACACCAGAGGTTTTTTTTTTTTTTAATAATCCTCCACTGTACTGGACTTAGGTATTGTTTGGAACCCAGAGAAATGAAATGCAATAAATTCTTCTTGATAGCCAGTGTTGGAGATCAGAAGCACAGATTGTGACTGGCTGGGGAAAACTAACTTCAGTGTCACACACCAGTGCTGGGAATATGTGCTCTCCATTTTGCAGCCTACCCTAACCTTGGCATTTCCAGTAAGGACTGCCCCTGGGCACCCAGTCACACCTCCATGCCTCTTCAGTGACCCTACAAAGAGCTCCCTATGCACCTAGAACAACTAACATAGCCTCATTTAGAAGGCCATGACAACACAACCATAATACTATCTGTGATACTTTCACAAAGGTAGATTTTGGCTAAAAGTAAGTTTCCCTACTGCTTCTTAAAAACATACTCTGGGCTACATTTTCAAGGGATTAATGATTTTAGACCCCCATCTTCCGATGCCTTCAAGTGGCATGCTTATCAGAAAATGTTAAGCACACGCCCAAAAATCATTAGAAACTTTAGAAAATGGAGACCTGACCCTCGGACTACACTAAGGGATAAGTTTGAATTAAGATATGCAACTTCAGCTACATTAATTGTGTATCTTCAATCAAAGTATCTTAAGTCAAATTTTAGTACTGTCCACTCTGCAGGACGTCAAAGAGAACACACTCTCCCTTCGATTTCCCTTAGTTCTCGTAGAAGCAGGACTACCGGCATTGACAGGAACACCCCTCTTAGTTCAAATTAGTGTATCTTCACTAGACCCGCTAATTCAAACCCCAGAAGATCAACTGTTACTGCTTTGATCTTATCTGTAGTGTAGACATGATCTGAGTGATTATTTTGTTTCTACAAATCAACCTGAAAAGTATACTTTCTTATTTTGCTTGGAGTTTTCCAGTTATATGACTATGCACATGTCATACTTTGAATTAGAAGTACATGCTGTAAAAAGACAATAGAGACATAGCATGTTATCTTGTCCCTCAGGGAACACTCAGTCACTGAGGCCTGGAAAAATTTAGATCAAAAGTCTCATAGTGCACTGTAATGTGATGGCACTCATCTCCTGTGAGCACCCCCATCTGGCTGAATGTGTGTGCCTGCACTCCTTAAATCCATCAGCATTTTGGCTATTCAGCCCTCTGGCCCACTCACACCTTGTGTGAATTAAACTCCTTCCAGTATTCACCTTTATCAAGGGCCCATCTCAGTGCCCTCTTGTCTAGTGCCTTTGAATACCTTCCCTACTTGGAGAGAGTGGTGACTGTAGGGCTTCCCCTCCTGGAGACAGCTTCCTTGTCCTTATCTCATGGTCCCAACATGTTCAAAATCTCTACTCAGATCTCCAGTCAGAACTCTCCATGGTGCTGTTGCTCCCTTAGCCAGCCAGTCACCTCCAGTCATCTTTCTTTGAGCTGTTTCCTGCAACTAACTGTTGCTGTGCTTTGCAGCTCCTTTTGTAGGTCTTCCTGGCCCCTGATTGTCGGCTTTCTCCTCAGCTCTAGCTTCCTGAAGGACTTGTCTATGGCCCTTTTCTGGTGCCGTGAGGCAGGACTACAAGGCTTCCAACGGGGGGGGTCCCAGGGCCTGATCCACCCTATTACATGTACTGTTGTTCATGAAAGAAATGCAAAAACCTCAAGAAATTAGTTAATTTTGAAAAGGTTAATTTAAAAAAATACTTTATCTAAACTGTTTTCTAAATATTGTAGAGTTTTTATTAATTAAAATTAAAAAAATACGTAAAAGATTTTTCACTTTTAAAGTAGTAGATTTATGCAATTTCATTTTTAGAAAATGTTACACATGCATCCTTCTCAAAATGCAGATTGCTTTAGCCTTCTTTTTAAAGCCACAATTATATTATAGACTTGCTGACACAAGTTATATCAGTCTAAAAAGATGCCACAGTTAATCTATTAGGGTATGTCTACACTACCACCCTAGTTCGAACTAGGGTGGTAATGTAGGCAACCGGAGTTGCAAATAAAGCCCGGGATTTGAATTTCCCGGGTTTCATTTGCATCTCGCCGTGCGCTGCCATTTTTAAATGTCGGCTACACGCGGCACGGACTAGGTAGTTCGGACTAGGCTTCCTATTCTGAACTACCGTTACTCCTCGTGAAACTACCTAGTCCGAACTACCTAGTCCGTGCCGCGTGTAGCCGCGCGGCACGGAGTCCGCACTAGCGGACATTTAAAAATGGCGGCGCCCGGCGAGATGCAACTGAAGCCCGGGAAATTCAAATCCCGGGCTTCATTTGCAACTCTGGTTGCCTACATTACCATCCTAGTTCGAACAAGGGTGATAGTGTAGACGTAACCTTACTTACATGTTGAGCCACTTTATATCCACAGCTCATTTTTGTGGATATGCAGATACAAATTTTGTATCTAGAACCCTGCAAATTTGCAGATATCCACTTTAGATCTGTGTGTATCCTCATCCACAGATGTCAGTGAGAATATTTGTGGCTCATTTTTGCAGATACAGATGCAGAAGTGGATATAAATTTTGTATCCACTCAAGTCTCTACTTATGTGCAGGTATTTTGGGCTCCTTGCATCGGCTATGCTCACATTTACCAGAAGTGCTTGTGATGATGCATGATAGAGTACACACTGATTAGGTATCTCCATGCGCAACCTGCCACCTTCCAATATACTATGCATTCTGGCAATGTATGCTGGGGCATAAGCAAGATTGGGATGACAGACTTTGAGGTCAAGTTCCCAGACAACTTTCACAATCCCATATTACCATTTCTAGCCCATAGTTTTGAATTACTTTTACCACTAGAAAGCACCACCTCCTTTACCAAGAAAGCTATGTAGGTGAGCAAAATTTAAATATATTTTTTGCCTGTCATTTTCACTGGTGAAAGATGTTGAATTAGCACCTTGTCCAGTGCATAAATATACTGCTGAGAACACAGACAGAAGAAAACCTTTACTGAACCCAAATCAAATAACAGTCTGCCACTATAATTTTCAACAAATTCCCTGAATGTCATTTTTAGTGTAGAAACATTTCAGTTCCTGGAAGTATTTTTATTTTGAAATCAAAAGCACTATAGGGATTTATACCAACTGAAGATATGGCCATTATTAAAACAAAAGCTTTTAATTGAATTCACAATCATCTGAACTGAATTTTGGTGCCACCCAAAACAGATTCCAGTTGTACCCCTTTCCACTTTTAACAAGTAGTAAATATTTCAGATCTAGCACTGAACAAATTAATGGTAGGTTAGGAAAATGTCTCAGTTAATCATCAGTTTTCTTGAGAATATAATATATATTCGAGTGACAAGTAATTTGGGTAGTTTTCCTGCTTATATTGTAAAAATAAATAAGTTTGAAAATCCTTCATATTTCCTCTAGTTTGTCTTACAGATTTGTTCTCCTGGGTCCCTATTCCATCACCTTTGTTGCAGCATCGATTTGATTCTTTTATTCTGGGAGCAGTCGTGCGATTGAATTTCTACTTCCATATTCAGAAAAGCCAAAAGAGTTGATTGAAATTATAGCTTCTCTTATCTAAAGCAGCTAGCAGCATTCAAAATGCCATTGTTAACCACTTCTCATAGGTCTAACCTCAGCTGCGAAGTAATTGCACCCAGACTTGGTCAAAAAGGAGAATATATTGCATAAACTTTTATCTGTGTGTATTTTCATACCCAGACTTGTTCTTCTCTTTCATTCCTTCAGCCGACAGATAGAGATGATTCACTGATTGAATCACTGGGTTCTCAAACATCTTTCTTACTCAAAGAACTTCACTGGTGTTTTAGTTAATTGATCCGAGCAACTCTTCTGGGGCAGTTAAGCATTTCCATTTACTTGAAGCTAATGCATTTTGTTCATCTTACCTACTGTTGTTATCCAGTCTTGAGTAGCACTTTAATCCACCCCTTCTTGTTTTCCCTTACAGTGACACTGATTTCCAGCTTGATGCTAATCTTGATAGATTGTTTCCTTCTATCATTTAATAGCTCAGTGGCAGCCTCTCACAATGTAAGCTCTTTTCTTCATTTATTTACACCAACTGAAATGCAAGAAATAAAAGTGACTCCTTTTATTTCTGCACTGATTTTATCGGGTGTCATGAGATTCTTCCTGAGTGACAAATTACAGATGGTCAAAGACCAACTGCATTTATTTTCATTTCACTGACTGAAATTCCTCACTTTATATTGTCTCTCTCCCCGCCCACAAACACGACAAAGAAACAAAATTGGGGCCCATGGGAGAACATAAGAATAGGCTGGCAATTCAGGTGTTCCAATGTTGCTGCTGAAAGAAAAGCTGTGTTCAAAAGATGATCATACTTGTACTGGAAAAATTCCACTTAGTAATCAGAGACCAAATGGACAATAGCTTGGGCATACAGCAGGGATGATGAAGACTCAAATTCAAATTGTTACTATGCATGACTGAGACACCAGATGTGATTCAGACCACAGACCTGGATCTCCTATAGCACAATGAGTGCCCAAACCACCAGGCTAGTGGCTATTCTAAGGTAGAAGAGTGTAGCTGGTTTGCCTGCCCTGAGGAGTTCCTCCTCCTCCGGCTCAGTGGGTGGCCACTCCGCACCACTACACTGCCCATTTAAGACAAACCCAGTGAGTTCCCAGGGGGCGGTCAGGCCCTTAATTCAGGGCATGACAGCAACAAACCAACAGTCAGTTTATAAGGAGTGGCCAGGACCTTGGTTCAGGGCGTGGCAACAAACAACCACAGTCAGGGAGCTCCTCATTCAAGAGGGCTACGTCTAGACTGGCATGATTTTCCAGAAATGCTTTTAACGGAAAAGTTTCTGTTAAAAACATTTTCGGAACAGAGCGTCTAGATAGGCACGGATGCTTTTCCGCAAAAGCACTTTTTGTGGAAAAGTGTCCGTGCCCAATCTAGACGCGCTTTTGAGCCATTTTCGCGGGGCTTTTTTGCGCAAAACAAATTTCAGCTGTCTAAACTGGCCCTTTTACTGGCCCTTTTGCAGGTGCAGGCAGATCTCCCGTGGCAGTGGTGAGGGGGAGGACTGCCACCCAATAGGTGGGTGGCAGGGGGAGTGCAGGCCCGCCCACTCCACTGCGCCCCGGCCCAGGGCCCTAGCAGCAGCAGTGCAGGCTGCTACGGCTCAGCGGGGGCTCTAGCCCAAAACACTATGGCCTCGGGGCCTTTAACCGCCCCCACTATCTCTGGGCCACTTCCATTCTCCCCCTTGGCCAGTACCTGGGTGTCAGGTGGAGTAGGCAAGTAGTCCAGGAGGGTCTCATCCCACTGGGACGGTCCAGTCCAGTCCTTCACCACTTGCAGGTCACTGGGGTTCAGCTGGGCTCCAGGGCAGGTGCTGGAGCACGGGATCAGGCTGGCCCTTTTGGTCCTCCGTCACTTGCGTGCAGGTAGGCTGGCTAAGCTAGGCCTTCGCCTCCCAGGCAGGGATCTGGGTGTCTGCCTCTGGGCCCCAGCAGTTAGGAGGCATGGGCCAGGCCTCAGTCTCCACTCCCCAGGCTGGGAGGCCTGAAGTCTCTTGGCAGTCTCAGCACCAACTGAGGCTGCTGCCTGGGCTTTTATAGTCCTGGGCCCACCCCCTGGCTTCTGGTCAGGTGACTGGGCGGGGCTAGCCTCAGCCCAACATGGCGGCTGGAGGGGTTTCTCCTCTTCTGGCTCAGTGGGCAGCCACCCCACCCCACTACAAAGAGGATCTCATTCTAATTCCATTCTGGACCTAAATATGACTTGGTAAAATCAATACAGTTCTGTGAAAAAATCTTTTTTGATAAGCCAGCATTTTCTACTGAAAAAAAATGTCATCCAAAAATCCAAAGCAGGTTTTTCTTTATAACTGCAAAGTATTATGAGAGTAGTTTTATTTTATGTGAAATTCAGAAGTGGAAAATTACAGATGAATATAACTGAAGTACTATCTGGATCATTTACCAGATCAGAGTGACCAGTGTGATCATCTACTTCTAATATATCACCTTAAAATTGCTCCTTTCTCTTCATTTTAGGATTGGAGCATTTTGTGACACAGTGAGGGAAGAATGTTCCTTAACCACTTGTATTAGATAATGAATGCTGAGTCACTTGTAAACCTACTTAAATAAAACCTCTGTGTACCCGTTAGCTCTATTTTCAATGACCTCCACTACTGCAGCATCTAAGTATTTCATTATCTTCAGTGTTATCCCCACAACATCTCTGTAAGGAAAGCAGGTATTACCAGCCCCATTTTACGCATTAGGAATAGAGGCACAGTGAGACTCAATGAATTACTAAAAATGCCACAGGAAGCACGGTGCAGAGCAGAGAACTTAACTGAGTCCCAAGCCTGTACCTTAACTACTAAAATATCCTCCCTTTCATGACAACAGACATCTTTTAACTACGTTAAGGAAACGGCTGGCCATTAGAATACTTTTGCAACAAATTACTCATGCCAATTAAAAGCTCAATGTGATGCCATCCCCATTCCTTATGTATGAAAATTGGCTTATGAATATGAAAATGCATAACTCAAAGATGCTTTATGTAAAAGGGGTCATGTAACATCAGTTTTACAGTTACAATCTGTAGAATCTGTAGATCCTATTTTTGTATATGTATCGTTGTTGCATGTGAAGTTAGATATATGAAGTATGAATCTGTTTATAGTTCTAAATGTGTTAATGAGGCTCATTACTGGTGCCCCAGAAATGTAATGTCCAGGTCATTAAATCGATTACAAGTGATTAGCTTTGTTTGTCCTGTATGCCCAAACTGGGGTCGATCCAAGAAAGACATGTGACTATGCCATCTAGTATGGGAATCCACCTTGAACCAGGTATTTTTCCATAGGGATGGGGAATGCCGAACGAAAGGTTCCCACGCTGGGGGAAAATCTATTTAAACAATGAAAAGCAATCAGCCTTTTTTCTTCAGTTGGCTTTTGAAACTGCCTAGTACACATTAAAAGGGTGCAAAGAACTTGGAAGAAGCTGTAGATCCAAATCAAATTAAAAGATCAACTTGGATTTCAAGCTTTTACCTGAAATAAGAACAGCTGTTTAGGGTAAGAATTTGCTTGTGACAAGTTTCTTAGTGGATTAGAACTAGCTAAGCATTTTCTCTTCATTTTAATTTAGTAACTTACTGTGACCTGAGTGTTTTCATTTGCAACCACTTAAATCCTACTTTTTTATACTTAATAAAACACTTTTTTAAAAATACCAAGATCAGTGTAAATAATTGTTACCTGATGGGTGAAACAACCATTGTCTTTCATTGTTAAAGGGAGCTAACCTTACAGACTTCCTTTGTGTAAAACTTTTACACAAACTAAGACAGATTTATTTGGGTTTTTGATACAATTTGTGGGTTGGTTTCCTGAGTGCTGAGCCCTTATAAGAGGATCCTTCCAGAGCGGAATCGGTTCAATGTCTATGCCCCTCTGTCTGGGGATGGTAACCCTAATTCTGTGCCTTGTCTGGGGGAGACCAGAGGATGTGGCCCGGTAGGACAGGTGGTTGGTGAGCACCAGAGAGCAGGAAGGTGGGCATCAGTGGCATGATTGACACATCAGGGGACTATCCAAGGGGGACTTCTGTGATTTTAACCTATGACACCCAGATTTGGGGTTATACTGCAGCCACTTTGCAAATCAACCCTGCTTTGCAAGGTCAGCAACTGATAGCATAGAAATGACATATGAGGCTTAGGAAAAGGGCTGTGACCAGGTCATCTTTATGCACAGTCCCTTGACATAGCCATTGACAGCTAATGCAAATTAGAGAAGATTTTGACAGTTAAAAAACAAAATTCAAACCCCATCCAAAGCCACCTTGGTGAGTCTGGTTTTAACAGTGAGATGCACAGTATTTCTACTGGAAGTTACAGAACAGACCAAGTTGACTCAAAATCTGATCTAGGTTTGCCTGTGTACCCTTTGAACTGTTTGAATCAAGTTTCAGGTTGGTAATGAACTCTCCAAGCAAGTGAAACATGTTTCAAAGTTATTTAGTCAAGTTCTTTCACACATCTCTACACAGTTTCATGTCCTACCACCTTAAAAGTGAAATACAATTGCTGAGGTCCTGTACAATTGTATAGCCCTCTTCTACTCCCTGAAGTAGAAGAACATTTTCTGTATTTCTGTTTTGCTTTCTAAAGTGGTTCAGTCTGGCTTTTCAAATTTCCTGACTGATTCCATTTTTTCCATTGCATTAACGTTTATGGAGAATGGTAGGGGGGCTCTCTATATCATTCACCACATCCTCCCCTTTGTGTGTGCTGCACTTCATTAATTTTTGTTTTGATTCACAAGATCGATACCTGTCTTGGCACTTGGCACTTCACTGGAACCCTAGACCTGACAAAATTATCACTGGTTATTATTAATTGTCATTTCATTCTGAAAGTCAGAACCTTGGGATATTTGTCTGCATGCTGCCACAGTTTCCTCCTTTTCAGATATGTAATGGCACCAAATTCATTTCTAACCATTTATTTTTGGTGTAAATGTCCTTCAGTAATGTACAATAATAACAAATACCGAGCTCTTGTATCACGCTTTGCATTGGTAGATTTGAAAGCACTTCACAATCGTTAATACATGTATCCTCCCATTGCTCCTGTGAGATAGGGAAGTACCGTCACCTCCATTTTTGCTGATGGGCAAGTGAAGCATAGAGAGACACTACTCAAATTTATTCTATAAAATTTCAATGGAAAATGAAACACGATTGTCCATTCAGTTTGTTCCTTCTTCCTAAGTTAATTTTTTATATGAACACAATCAATAACTTTTTCTAACTATTTTAACAATTCCTATTTAATCAGGGACTGATTTATACATTCTTCAGTTTGAGTCACAGTAAACAAAACTTTAGAAAGGTTTGGTAAGCAGGGGATTATTTTTATTAGTAAATGTTTGTTTTCTTACTCAAGTGTTTGTCAGGAACTGAACTGTTTGGGCTTGTTTTTATTTCACCCAAAGTTATAGGGCAGTCAGTGCTGTGAATACATGTATAAAAGTATGTTGGTAACCAGGATATATAATATAATATAATATAATATAATATAATATAATATAATATAATATAATATAATATAATATAATATAATATAATATAATATAATAAGGTCACTTTATTATAGTGGCATGAATAATGGCAAAATATTTTGAAGATAAAGAGCATAGTAGAAGTGCTAACTATTATTATTTGGAAGGCACCATCTAAAAGATAATGTCTCTGATTATCCAATAAAGAAGCTGAGAGCACACTGCCAGTATGCTACTGTGATATGGATGGGATATTTTTTAGTTTGACTGGAAGAGCATAAGCTTTACACCTTGATAAGCACCAAGAATATAGCGACAAACTCTGCTCTCTGATTCCCTGATGTGAATGCACAGAAAATGCACTGAAGTCTATGGAGTTGTTCTACCTGTACATGAGTGTGACTGAAAGCTGAGTGAAGCCCATCATGATTTTGTATAGTATGTATTTGGTTTTATAGATTGCAATAAGGTATGTGCCTATCTCAATCAGGAGAAAGCTGATGAGCTCCTGTGGGTTCAACCAGTAATATTAGGCACACCTGCAGTGCCTGCTCCAACAGAGGCAAGCCAGCTTGAAAAAGGATAGCTTCTCACAGGCAGGAGTTGTTAATGAAACAGTTAATCACCTGACATGGAAATGTTCCCAGGAAAGGCAGATTCTTTATAAAAAATTCAGAAATTATCGTGGCAGAATATACATAAGGTTTTTAGTTAAAATATGAGGAAAGTAAGGTAATATTTAAATTGTTCTACTACGTTTTTGATATACAGAGCAAGGTAACAGAACATGAATGTAGAAGGAATATCGTAAGTGTTGGTTAGACTCAATAGATGAGTCTAATCTATTATATATTTTGAAGAGTTTGTTTATGACTTTATTTTGCACAAACAAATCCGCAAATACTTACCTACAGATACCAAATTTTGCATAAACAATCCTCTCACTTAAATTAGCTGAATGCACTACTTTTTTACCCCAGAATATGCTGGGTAATAATAATTAAGTAATTATTTTTGTTTTTCATCAGAACAAAAGTCATGACTATTATGATTAGAGTTCATAAAAAATATTTGCTAAGAAAATTAAAATCAAGTTGCCTATTTAACTCATTTTAATGCAAAGAAAATTTTTACTGTTACAAATCATACAATAATTCAAAAACTTATTAAACAATGAATGGTCCTGTAGCACCTTAGAAACTAAAAAAATATATAGATGGTATCATGAGCTTCCATAGGCATAACCCACTTCTTCTAATGAATGGAGTAAAGGGTCCAGGGTACAAATAAACAGCAGAGAAACAGAGAGGATGGAGAGGGAAAGAGAAGGAAAAAATAGGAAAAAATTGTCAATTAGAGAGTCCGTGCTAAATGAGGCTAATAGAGTAGGCTGTAAATACCCCGTGCTTAGCTTTTTATGTCATTAGGGTGGGGAACGTAACAGCCAATCCAGTTCAGTTCTTTGTTCAAACCTTGATTACAGGTGTGCAATTTGTAAATGAAACCACTCTGGCAATCCTTTCCGACTGCTTTGTGTAGTCTGAGACTAGTCTACCTTGAAAACTGCAATAACTGTATCAGTTGTGTGTGATTTTTTTTTATTATGGATATCAGTATATTGGTAAAAGTCATACCCTAGTGCGGATGCAATTACAGTTGAACCACAGAGTTATGGACACCATGGGAATGGAAGTTGTTCATAACTCTGAGCAAGCCACTACGGGACACTCCCCAGGGCAGACTGTTTGGGACAGGGGCTTACAGCTCTACAATGGCTGCCTGGGTGGGGTAGGTTTTAGCCCCCTGGCTTCAAGAGTGATGAGTGAGGCACTGGGGCTCTGTAGTGTCACTGGACGTGCAGTGCAGGCTACGGCCCTTTAAAACTGAGCTACTCCTCCAAAGTGCAGTGTGCAGACTACAGCATGGACTCTGGCTCCAGAAGTTTAGATTTAATGCCAGGTTTCAGTAATAGCTTGGACAGTTTCTTTTCCAGGACTCTGAGCTTGCAAGCTTGTCCCCTACCCAACTAGAGGAAAGGGAGAGCCGGAGAGGGGGAAACAGCATTCACCACCTTCTATATGTAAGTGGCTGCTTGGGCTGTGGCAAGTAAGGGGTGGTCTAGGGACAGGCATCCCAGATGTGTCTATTTTTAAGATGCCGTATAGGCAGTGGTGAATGTAACTGAAAAGTCTTACTAGTATGGGGGCCTGGTAGGACTGGGGCTGCGTAGCACTGCTGTCCAGCCTGTACTACTCAGGGCTCCCGTTGCGATTTAAAGGGTCTGGAGCCCTAGGAGCTGTCTTCTCATTTCGCTAAGGGGTGCTTTATCTCCTCTCTTCACTAGGCCCTGTGCCCACCCCTCCTTTCCATAAGCCACCACTCCCCGCCTCTTCCCTTTATATATTTCTCTTTTTTATAGATGGGCAAATATAGTGCCCATCTATAAAAAGGGAAATAAGGACAATCCGGGTAATTATAGATCAATCATCTTAACTTCTGTATCAGGAAAAATAATGGAAAAATTAAGGAATCAATTTGCAATTAACATAGATGTTAATAAAGTGATAGTAACAGTCACCATAAATTTGTAAAGGACAAATCATATCAAACCAACCTGATAGCTTCTGTAGAATAACAAGCCTTGTGGATAAGGGGAAAGCGATTGATGTGGTATATCTAGACTTTAGAGAGACATTTGATACAATCTTGCACGACCTTTTCATTAACAAACTAAGGAAATACAACCCAGAAAGAGCTACTCTAAGGTGGGGGCATGACTAGCTGGATAACCATTCATAGAGAGTAGTTATCAATGGTTCACAGTCCTGCTGGAAGGGCATAACAAGTAACAAGTGGGGTTCTTCAGGGATTTGTTCTGGAACCTGGTCTGTTTAATATCTTTATCAATGATTTAGATATTGACATAGAAAGTATGCTTATATACGTTGCAGATGATACCAAGCTAGAAAGGATTGCAAGTGTTTTGGAGATAGGGTCATAATTCAAAATGATCTGGACAAACTGGAGAAATGGTCTGAGGTAAATAGGATGAAATTCAACAAGGACAAATGCAGAATATTCCACTTAGGAAGGAACAATCAGTTGCACACTTACGAAATGGGAAATGATTGCCTAGGAAGGATTACTACAGAAAGGGATCTAGAGGTCATAGTGGACCACAAGCTAAATATGAGTCAACAGTAGAACACTGTTGCGCGCGCGCACACACACACACACACACACACACACACACACACACACACACACACACACACACAATGCAAACATCTTTCTGGGGGAAGAATTAAAAGGAGTGTTGTAAGCAAGTCACAAGAAGTAATTCATCAGCTCTACTCCACACTGATTAGGCCTCAGCTGGAGTATTGTGTCCAGTTCTGGATGCCAAATTTCAGGAAAGATGTGGAAAAACTGGAAAAAGTCCAGAGAAGATAAACAAAATGATTAAAGGTTTAGAAAATCTGACCTATGAGTGAAGATTGAAAGTACTGAATTGATTTAGCGTGGAAAAAAGAAGACTGTAAGGGAATGGGATACTGCATCATGTATCTGTGCAGCCAACAATATACTTTTGATCTTGGTCAGTATTTTTAACATGTAAATGAAGTACTCGACTATAATTTTCTAGACTGAGTCATGTGCTTCAGGATGGACAAGATATATTACATTATACAGAGCAATTTTCAGAACATTCCCTGTAACCATGTTACTAAACGTTGCTTTATGTAATCTAATGCACAGGCTAATTACTTAAATTTTAACTTATTTATACTGTGGGCACAAAGTACAAGGCATTGTAACAGGGTTATCTCATTCCATTCAAGGCTCCAAGTTCCAGGAAAGCTCATTAAAATACACTAGCTATCTATTGAGTAATAGACATATTCTTGCATCCCAGAAACAAAATTGACTCAAAGTATCTTGTCTAAATATGTCTGAGGTTACTATTGTGGTTATGATGGTAGCTGTGCAAGACACACAGGCATCCAGGATAATTTGGGTTTACATATCTACTCCAGAAGGAGCATAGCTATACCTTTCCTATGGAATATATTACCTATGGAGAAAATGCTGGAACCTTTGCCCAGAAATGCGGTACTTCAGAGAATTATAATGTAGCTCAAGACCGATAATCTGTTTATAGATGAAGACCCATAATTAGATTTACATAACCATAAACTGATTCTAAATTAAGGCCACACAAATAGTAGTTGTGTCCTAAGTCCTGCCTCTCTCATGGAGTTCAGCGTCCGCCTCTGCTTGTTATTCATCAACCAAGTGAAGATAAGGTCTCAGGCAAGCACTCTCACCTCCCTTGCCATTTCATTTTTTGTCTCCTTGTCTTTGCTTTGTCCTGGGATCCTCTGTCCAAATGAATTTTTGGTTTATCTTTTGTCAGTTTTCTTACACATCGTTTGTTACACCAGTTTCTACAAAATTAGGCATTTTTGGTTTTGGGTTTCTATCGGACAAAACCTCTGCTGGGGACAACCCTTGCTTTATGGGCAGAGCCCTATAATTCAGTAGTGCTAAATAATGGTACAAGTCAGATTGCTTTTTTAAGCAGTCTTTTGATTATTTTCACACCATTTTCCTCTAAAACAGTAGAGTGTGGAAATCTAGGACTAGATGTAATATGCTTAAACCCATATTTGTTAGCAAATTGTCTGAACTCATATCCATCAACCTGTGGTCCATCATCTGGTATAACCACTTCTGGTATACATCTAGCAAAAATGGACTTCAGCGTAATGGAGTTCACATAATGACATACTTTGCAATAGTGTCTTCTAGCAATGCTATTTCTCAAAAGTGCAATAAAAAAATCCAAAACGAGCCCATAGTTCCCCCTCTCCTAGTGTATATGAACAAATCAATGCCCACTTTTTATCATGGAACTAAAGTCTCCTGAATAATCACCATACACTGGCTTTGCTTAACTAAGTCTCTATTTCTGACATGTTTCATAAACTCGAATTGTTTATTTTATATCTGCACTCATTTGACGTTGCTATAAAACATCCTTTACATTTTTCCATTCCTAAGTGTTTTTCACGTATCACAGGGATTCTCAAACTATGGGCTGGGACCACATTCTTACAGGGTCACCAATACTGGCTTAGACTTTCTGTCACCTCAGCCGCACCACCCAGGGCAAAGCTACAGCACATAGACTTCAGCCATGAGCATCAGGGTTTAGATTACAGGGCACCTGCCTGCAGCTGAAGCCCTTGGGCTTCATCTTTGGTGCCCTTGTCCAGGATGGCAGGGCTTGGGCTTTGGTGTCCCCATCTAGAGCAGTGGGGATCAGGTAGCTTCAGGCTTTGGTCCCCCTTTCTAGGGTTCTGTAGTAATTTTTGTTGTTGGAAGGGAGTTGTGACCCAGTGAATTTTGAGAACCCCATATCCTATAGTATATCTCCCTGTAAAGTTTCTGGAATAACTATTTATGTGTCCTTGTATTCCATCTAGTACAGAAAGTTCTCCTTTAAACTGATTATAAATATGAGGTATGTAGCCCAGGCCTGATTGTGCATAAAGCTTGAGCGACTTTTTGCAATGACTTATCTTCAGAGATGACTTCAGCATTTACAGTCCACATTTTGTCTGAGACTGAACATGTTTTTCCTGTGATGTTCTTATGCACAAGATCCGAATCTGGATTCTGTTCCTCTACGGGTCTACCAAAAGCTCTGGAAAGTGTGTCTGCCACCATGAGGTGTTTTCTAACACAGTTTAGTATTTGTAAATCATATAACTTTAACTGAAAGAATAATCTCTTGTGTCCTATGGGGAGTATCTGCTCACCCATTGTTTGCTGTAGACACTAGTGGCTTATGGTCTGTTTCTGCTATTATCTCTTTAGATCTTTCAAATCTATTTTGGCCTCTGTATGTTTCTGTATTTTACTGGTAATCCTGTCCACTTCTTCAGTGTAATGTTTTCTCTCCAAGACCTTCCATCTGGCCTGAGTAATATCAGTTACCTGGCAAATTCTTATTGCCTTTTCTAAATTCAAATCTGGATCTTCCAATAGTTTCATTCTGAGCTTTATGCCTCTCACCTGTATAACTATCTGGTTTCTAGTTAGGGAATATATGAGCTTCAATAATTACATGATTAGCTGAGTAGCCTGAGACCAGTTACTGATTTCATTAATGTTTCTCCCTCTTTTTGAGCTCCCATATAAAAGTTTCATCTTTCAAAAATCTCATTTTTTCTGGGAATGTGGGTATTGTTCCACATTTTGTGATCCTGTCTCATAAGTAGCTTCCTCTTCCTACCTTAACTGAAGACTATTTACATACATCTAATGCTTCCTGCCTTAGTATATTAAGCTACCTTTTGTTTGTCTTCCTTCCCAGTGGCTCTACTTGCCAGCCAAGAAAGGCTGAATTGCTGTTTGAAATACCTCCACTTGTCTGCTCCATTATTGGACTCTCTGATTGGGCTCTGAAGTGCTACATTTCCTGTCTTGGTCCTTTTCATCTGATTCCTGGTATGATGTAGCATCTGTGGGTGCATCTACACAGCAGTGTTATTTCAGAATAACATTAGTTATTCCGAAATAACACTGCTGTGTAGACATAACATTCGTTATTCCAAAATAACATAGTCCGCGTATACACTACAAACAGTTACTTTGCCATAATGTCGAGCTGGAGGATTTCCTACTCAGACTCTTATAACCCTCATTTCATGAGGAGAAAGGGAAGTCGGAGGAAGAGTGCTGTAACTCGGACTTCCTACTGGGTAGACAGTGCCAAAAGCCAAAATAAGCTATTTTGACTTAAGCTACGCAATTGACTCAAGTTGCATAGCTTATTTTGGCCTTACCCCTGATGTGTAGATGTATCATGTGAGTTATAAGAAAGAACCATTTCCCTCAGCTTTTTCTACCTCTTCTTCATAAGAATTAAGACTTAGACACTATTATGAATATTTGGCCTTTTGTATAATAGAGGCTACAGAATTTCACCCAATGAGTCCAAATCATCATCTTGCAATGGAGGAGGAGCATATATTTTAGAAAGGCGTCTCATCTAGATTTAAAAATTCCACATGAAGGAGAATTTAGCACATCCTGTGGTAATCTGTGCCTATGATTACTTATCTTTATTCTTAAAGGTATGCACTGTTTCTACTTTACATGCATTCTACAGCACAGGTGCAGGAAAATTGCCATGGCAGGGCCAGAGGCATGGCCAAAATGGTGTAGGCACTGGCAATCCTTTGATGGCAGAGTAGCCTCAAAACAAACACAATAACTGGCATAATTTAAACAGCATTTCATTAAGATGGCGGGGGGGAGCAGTTCTGCAAGCAGTCAACTCCAGGATCAGGAAAGGGCAAAAGTAGATTTGACTCAACTCTTTTACTCTTCCCCTCCATATTCAGCTTAGAGTACAACTCAGACAGAATTGAGGCTCTGGCTTGATGTCACACCATCTGGGTTTATGTACTTGTTGTCATTTCCTCTTCACACCTCTCCCTACTGCTGTACCCATTCCGGTATTCACTGAAAATTAGTCACTGTTGCTGTATTAGCTTGTGTCTGGCCAGTTGTGGTGCCTGGCCTTCTAAATCATTTCAGTCCTTCCTGCTTCAACTTCTCCATATCCATCGTGTGCCTTCTTGGTAATTCATTGCTAGCCACCCAATTATGGCCATGAAAACCACATTTTTCACCATTTGTTGTATGCCAGTCTCCCATTTGCTTCTTGTACTTATCTAAAAGTTCTGGTTATTTAGCTGGATATTTTCCACTAGAGAAATTATTACTTCCTGCCAGGTACACATGCCTTTTCATGTCATTTCCATTAACAGTTCTAACACTTTATATGGTCATAGACAAATCTGCTAGACTCTTCCTATTGCTGGAAATACGTTGGCAGCATACGATTCTCAATGGGAAGGCCTTGTGCAAGTTTCATGGGTGAACAGCTGTATATTTTCAGCACATCTTTTATTTTTGTGTCCTCTCTGGACAAAGGTTTATCGGGGCCAGAGATGATGGAGTAATATGAAAAAGTGAATATTTGAAAAAAAGCAGCAAGTTCTATTTGCATAATAGGACATCCTAAATCCTATTATTGTTCATGAGTATTTATACACCAGTTGTCCATAGAAATGGTTGTGAACTCTGATAGTTTAACAGATTTTAGCATTTAGAATGAATATTTGTTAATTGTCATTTGCGCGTATGAACTATTCAGCAGCTACTTACAAATAACTAATCAGGATCAGTATATGAGGTATTCAGAAGCAGAAAAAAGGATTAAATTCACAATGAGCAGTATTCAAAATGTGTATCACCAATTCAGAGGACTGATTCATAAGCAGTTGATAAGTGAGAGAGACATGTATGAATCTTCTCATGAATATTTACTGAACATAGAAGCTATTGCAATAAACATTTGAACAGAAATGAGCCCAAATTGTAGAGTTCAGATCCAGATTCCAACCCCAAAAGTTCAGGAAAAATTGGATTGAGGAGTTTGATTCCACCTCAGAGAACACATAATAAAATCAGCTTCTATAATACTTACTCTTTTTGAAAATCAGACATTATTACATTTGAGCTCTATAGAAATGATTGTTTTATGCATTGGCTTATTGCTCTCAGACTAGGGATGTTAAATAGCAGCTAGGAAGCTAATTGAGTAGTTGACGGATTTTCCATCAAATACTCGATTAGTCAATAAGGGGATTCACCTGGGCTCTGCTTTTTAAATGTAATAAGAGCCACCAGGCTCACGCTGTTTCCCCACTGCGCTTTGTGCCTCCCCTCCACCCCCAGAGATGGTGCTGGGGGAAAACGGCTTTTAAAACGGCTCCCCCAGCACCAGCTCCCGCCCCCCCCCTTGCTGTCTCTGATACAGAGGCAGCAAGGGGGGAAAGCAACTATTTGAGTAGTAGGAGCAACTAGCCTAGGCTTATCGGGTAGTCAACTAGTTGACTACTCGCTTACATCCCTATCTCAGACTTGTAAGGGATTCAGGCTATGCAGCTGATACTTAAGATGTTTCAGTGGTATCAAAAAGATGTCATCTGGAATGAAAACAGTTAGTAAATATTTGCTATAAAAATACTCACAAGAAGATCCTAGCCCTGCCATGTGTTAATCTCAGTGGAATACACAAGAACGTGTTAGCAAGCACATAAACAGATATCCAAGCCACTAAATCATTGTCTACATGACCTCATTTAAAAATCTGTTTTATTCATAGGGAAGGAATATATTAAATGCACAGTGAGAATTTGAGCTTCAAACGTTTGGTAATTCTGAAATTTTGTCAAATTAATCAAAAAAGGGAAAAATGAAGATCTTGCATTTATATAGCAGTTTTTATCCATGCATCTGCTAATGCATTTTGCAAACTTCACTAAGGGCTTGTCTGCATGATGCATTAGGTCTCAGTGGGAGGGGGGGAGGTAAATTGTAGTGGGCATAAGTGTGTTGCATACTAGCTATCCATATGGCTCCTGAATGTTATGTCACAAAATTTCCCCAGTGTGCATTAATATAGACTTAGGGAAATTTTAGGGTGGGCCAATAAGATTCACACATACCATTAATTACATTAGTACTCAGTAGAATTTACACCCTTCCACTGAAGACTAATGCACTGTGTAGAACAGCCCTAAGTGACTATGCAAACTTTACACATATGAATATTTCTCAGAATTGAAGTGAAGCCAGCAATGTGATACAATAGCACATAAGTGAACAAAAGAATTTAAGATAGAAAATGAAAGATATCCTATTTAATTGAAAATGCAAGGGGAATTTGAAAAAAGAATGCAAATGCCCAATTAGGAATATACTGATGTAACACTGCGATGCTTTGACAAGTGGCATGGATTTCTTTTACTGGACTGAACTGGCCAAGTCCCTGGTTTTATGTCTCATTCAAAATGCAGCAATGCAATGTCATCTACTGCCATCATGGGGCATTGGTTCAGAGCTGACTCAGGGCAGATTCATCTGACCCACTACCAGCAGTGTTCCTCCCCCAGAGAATTTCATAGTGACCCTTACATATAAGTGTTAATCTGGCCTGAACAATCCCATCTGTCCCTAGTTGATTGAAAATGTAATGAAATCTCATCAAGCTGTGTAAGGAGGCAGATTTTCCACAGTCTCTGTCTACTATTTTAACCTCTAGCATGGCTAGAGTCTTATTACATTTAAAAAAACTCTCACAGCACAGGTAAAATTCTACTAATTGTTTTTGTTCTTCCATTCTGCCATAGTATTCTTGCCAGGCCATTAGTATTTAAATCAGCTCATAAATACGTTGCTTGAAATTCAGGCTTAATTAGAGCTTACATCTGGTCATTGTAATGATGTATTTTGTGTCTAATTTAAGGCTTAATAATTTTTTAGCTTGCAATTAAGCCATTCAGTTTTATAAGGTGGGATATTGGTGCTGTGTGTGTTGAAGCGGATTACTAATGCCAACAAAAGGAAGAGGGAATGTAACATTGAGAAAGGCTTAGATGGAAAATACGTTAAAGAGCTATCTGAGGTGGGCTACTGATATTTAAAAGAGTGTCTGAATTCTGTTGAGATTAATATGTAGAATTTTACTATGATATTTTATCAGCCTTAATTTCCTCTTTTCTAAACTGAAAAGTTCCAGTCTTTTTAATCTCTCTTCATATGGGACCCATTCCAAAACCCTAATCATTTTGTTGCCCTTTTCTGTACCTTTTCCAATACCAAGATGTCTTTTTTGAGATGAGATGACCAAATCGGTACACAGTATTCAAGTTGTGGACATACTATGGTTTTATATAGAGGCAATAAGATATTCTCTGTCTTATTCTCTATCCCTTTTTAAATGATTCCTAACATTCCCTTTGCTTTTCTGACTACCGCTGCACATTGGGTGGATGTTTTCAGAGAACTATTCACAATGACTCCAAGATCTCTCTCTTGTGTAGTTGTAGCTAAATCAGCTCCCATCATATTGCATGTAGACAAGGTATACATTTGTGCAGGTGTGTTGACTGCTTCACAGCTGCTGCACACCCCTGCGAAAGCTAACCTGTAAACCACAAGCTTCACACCATCATGGTTGTGCTGGGGGTAGAAAGCTGTATTTAAGTATTGGGAAGTCTGAAGTGTCATTTCTGCACCCAGAGGGGCTAAGCAACTAGACAATGTGTCTGAAAAACTGCCAATATCTCGCAATGTCTTTAACAAATCTTATAGAAGTAAGAGAAATTTAATTAAGATAAAAATCTTTACTTCCAGATTTTGCCTTGGACCCAAAGACCATTAAAAAACAACCCCACCTGGAAGAACATGCTAAAAACTTTTACTCCTTATGAAACTACAAGAAGGCATTGATGGCCACATAATGAGAGAACCTGTTTTCATGAGATACAGAATCATATTTTTTAAGATTCAGATTACTGAGGTAATTTGTCAGAAATCAAAGGTTGTTTTTCATCTTAAAAACTTTTAGGTGTTATGTTCACAAAATAAGTTCAGGAAACTTTGCCTTCTGTTGAACAGAGGCAGAATGTATACTTTAACTTTGAATCTTAGTTCAAATCAAAGATGTAAACAAAGGCTGTGCTTTGTCTGTTAGTTCTTAACAATTGATTTGAAATTATTCATGTCTGTTAGAGAACAGAAAAATAGGGGTTAATTTTGTTATATAAATAGTTTGCTACAAAGAACTCATTTGGCTCTATTCATCAGCATGAAAATCTTTTAAATGCCAGAGCTCTGTGTGATATTTATTCACCTTTCACCACAAACAAACAAAAAAACCCAAGCCCCTGTGTCATGGTGATCTGAGCTACTGACCCTATTAATTCAATAACAGATTAATTTCAAATTAATTTTAAAGAAAACTTTTACATATTTCTTCACCTATAGCTGGGAATAAGATGGGAAGGGCATCTGAGAAAATAAATTTGGTCACTGATAATTCTACTTTTTAAAATTGTTAATAAAATATACAGGAGTCTCACTGGAGTGAGATATTGCTTGGATGGAGTGTGAAATAGCTATCTTCTTTCATGGAACACAAGCATAAAGTCCTTGGATTGTGATGTTTCTTATCTAGTGCCAGAATGTGTAACTTGGTTTTCATTTGCATTTAATGACAATTAAAAGCTAAATGCCAAATCCTTCTGTGTTCTATTCAAATGGCTCCAAAGCAAAAACAGTTTTTTTTGGCTCTTCTAAATATTTAACAGAGGGCACATCTACACAACAGGGATAAAGCTAAATAAGCTACACAACGTAAGCTATGCAATTGAAGTAGCTCAAATCAAAATAACTTATTTTGGCTTTTGGGACTGTCTACACTGCAGGAAGTCTGAGTTAGAGCACTCTTCCTCTGACTTCTCATAAAATGAGGATTACAGGAGTCAGCATAAGGAGTCCTCCAGCTCAACATTATTTTGACATTATGTCAAAATAACTGCTTGTAGTGTAGACGCGGACTATATTATATCAGAATAACATCAGTTATTCCGAAATAAGGGTATGTCTACACTTGCACCCTCTTTTGAGAGAGGGATGCAAATGAAGCATGGATTTGAATTTCCTGTACTTCATTTGCATAATCGTGGACTGCTGCTATTTCAAAATATCCTCCTCAAAAAATGAGGTTTACCGATTATTTCAAAAGAAGAGGGTTTCTTTCAAAATAACTGCGTCTACACAGTATTTGTTATTTCAGAATAGGGTATTCGAAATAGCAGTGGTGCTTCATTGCATAATTGCGTACGGGAAATTCAAATCCGCACTTCATTTGCAATTTTGCTCAGCTGCATTTGCATCCCTCTCTCAAAAGAGGGTGCAAGTGTAGCCATACCTTAACGCAGCTCTGTAGATATAGCCAGAATTTCTGATCAGAAGGGAAAATAGTTGTGTCACATGCTAACCTGGCATCTACATTCTTTACATCTAAATACTCTTTGCTATTTGGTATGTATACACACACACACACACACACACAAATTCAGCAATGCTTTAGAAAAGAGCTCACTTTCTATGCATTTTGGCTGAGACATGGCATGTTAGATGTGTCAAGAATGCGCTCTGAGCCTCTTTGAAATATTGTCAAAATCTAGCATCTGAGCAGCTTCAAGTCAAATGACAACAGCAACAAAGGGGCCAGCTAACTGCTTGCGGCTGCCTGACTGGCATGCTGTCACTTCACTGTCAGAAAGTAATCAAACTGATGAGCCTTGTCACTCGGAAACAGAAGTGATTATGGAGAAAAAAACAACAAACAAAAGCAGTCTTTGAGCAAAATAATCAATGTCTCTAAGATTTTACATTAGTGTCAGATTTTGGCATCTCAACTTATTAGATGCATGAAATTAAACCCACTCAGTGTTCAGACCTAATCAAGGGCTGCTGCATTTCAATGGATATTCATTGCCTAGGGTCAGAATTATACCTCAGTTTCACACTGCAGAGAAGAGCAAGGACTGGATTCTTCACTGTGCTGGGGAGAGGGGTCACTCAAGCAAACATGAAGAAGCTGTAAAGTGCAACCAGAGCAAATGGAATAAGTGTGAAGGTTTATCTAGGGGCAAGGCAGTACATAACATAAGAATGGCCATACTGGGTCAGACCAAAGGTCCATCTAGCCCAGTATCTTTTCTGCTGACAGTGGCCAATGCCCCAGAGGGAGGGAACACAACAGGTAATCCTCACATGATCCCTCTCCTGTCACCCATTTCCAGACAAACAGAGGCTAGGGACACCATTGCTACCATCCTGGCTAATAGTCATTGATGGACCTAACCTCCATGAATCTATCTAGCTCTTTTTTGAACCCTCTTAAAGTCCTAGTCTTCACAGCATCATTTGGCAAGGAGTTGCACTGGTTGACTGTGCACTGAGTAAAGAAAAAGTGTATCAGTAGAGAATCAGAACCCTAAATATGAGGAGAAATCATAGCAGGAGGAGAGAAACAAATATACTGCATGCTCACCTCTCCTTCCACCACCATCCCAACCACCTGAGCCATTAGAAACTCTACGACACTGTATATTTCAATAAATAATGAGCAAATGTACTTCCTTTGTGGATGACTTTAATTTAGATGACAGGACATGAAGAAGAGAGCAAATACAGGCAGTGTCTAAATTACATCCCTCTTTCGACAGAGATATGTAAATTAGGCATTTCGACATTGCAAATGAAGCCGGGATTTGAATTTCCTGCGCTTCATTTGCATAATCACATAATGGTGCTCTTTCAAAAAAGCCTTCCCTTTTCGAAAGAACCACGTCTAGACTGCAGTTTTACTTTCAAAATAGCATTTTTTCGAAAGAGCACCATTACGTGATTATGCAAATGAAGCACGAGAAATTCAAATCCCAGCTTCATTTGCAATGTCGAAGTGCCTAATTTACATCCCTCTGTCAAAAGAGGGATGTAATAAAGACACAGCCACAGAATCTCCATGAAAGTGCTCCGGAATAGCCATCTTGGACTAAGTCACATTATTTATTAAATATATTCTCACAGTTCCAGTGGCTTGCATCATATATGTGGACATTTGTTACCTTAGGAAGCTGTGGGAGTTGGAAAGCACAGAGAGAGACACAGGGCAGCAGACCATTATCTCCCCCTAGAAAGCCTTTCCAGAAGCCAAATCAGCAAGACATTAAAGTTACTGCCACTTCATTTTCTTCTGTTCTACTCACAGAGGGCAGGAGAATTGACTCCCTGGAATTCAGCAGACAAAGGCAGCCTGGCTTTGGAGTGAGTCATGCAGCTGCTTCCAAAGGGATGTGGCCAAGGGGGTAGAGCAGTGTGATATGCATTGGATAGTTAAAACTAGATTTTTCTCATGGGTCTTTTGGGTGAGAAGAACTTCTCTGCCTCCTCTAAATGGGTCTCCAACCTGTCACTCACAGAACAAAATGAATAATGAGCTGAATTTACCATAGTAACAGCCTGTTTGCCTTCATTTTTCTCCTTCCTTGTGCATGCCAACAGAATGGAGCAATTGAGCCCTGGGGTGTCTGGTGGCTGGGTTTTTTTATACAACAGTTTTTGCCATCCTGCAGAACTCCATCTGACCTCTTAGAATGGTCATGTTAAGAATTGATTAACCAGGACAAGTGTTCATTTGTGTGGAACTGAGCTGAGTTCGTCCTGTGCCTTGTCAAAAACATTTTGTTGGTGTTGTTTTAAAATGTGGTCCAAAAAGAACACATAACATATTACCAAAAAAGTTACCACAAACATGGTTTTAGAAAGGTTGTCTCTTGCATTTCTTTCTCTGTATGCACTATGTGCACTCAATGGAATGAATAGGCACAGGGAAGGAAAGATGCTCCTGTGGTCTCAGTCTGACAACTCAGAAGTGCCACATTCTCTGTAAGGCAATGTCTATGCTGACATTTTTTTCGGCAGAAGATATGCAAATGAGAGCGCTATTTGCATATCTTCTGCTGAAAAAAACCAGCAGTGTAGACGTAACCTTAGCGAGAAGCTTAGTTTACACAGTAAATTGAGGTTTATTGTTCTAACAACAGGAAATGAATAATGACCCTAAAATAAGTGGAGCTATGCTAATTTACACCAATCGAAGGTTTGAGCATTAATATCCATTAACTCCTGAAAAACACAATATATCAGCTGCTAAAGAGAGACTGGAATATACATATGAGTATTATTTAGTATCTGCAAAAGTTTCAGCGACAAAGATAGTTGAGGATCCTGAAATGTTATTAAAATGAATGTGATTTCTTGTGAAATAATGTGAGTCAGACATATCTAGAACCAGAGAAAACTGAAATCTCACAAGAAGACTGTGTGGAGAAAAAGATACTGTGGTGACAATGTAAATATTAGCACACATTTTAAAAATGTCACTCTGCTTAGCAACTGCAGCTTTGTACCTACAGTTAAATTATAGTTATGTAACAAAAAAACCCTATATTTGTAAGTTGCACTACTATGATAAAGTGATTGCATTACATGACTTGTATGATGTCAATTCTATGATAAAATGATTGTATTACAGTAATTGTATAATGTTAATAATACAGTAGGGGTGCGTCTAGACTGGCAAGATTTTGCGCAAAAGCAGCCGTTTTTGTGCAAAAACTTGCCAGCTGACTACACTGGCCGCTTGCTTTTGCGCAAAAGCACTGATGTTCTACTGTCCGAAATCAGTGCTTCCTGCGCAAATGCTTTGACATTCCCGTTCGGGAAAAAGCCCTCTTGTGGAAATGTTTTTGCGCAAAAGGGCCAGTGTAGACAGGCAACTAAGATGTTTTGCGCAAAATCAGGCTAATCGGAAAAAACCCCTAGTGGATGCTCAGAGGCTCCATAGCCACAATCAGCTCTTGGACTTCCTGGCAACCCAAGCCTCCTTAAAGCAGACGCAGGATGCTCAGGACCAATCTAGACGCGCTTTTGCGGAAATACTTTTAACGGAAAAACTTTTCCCTTAAAAGTATTTCCGGATAATCATGCCAATCTAGATGTAGCCTACTTGTACTCATATGATGTCAATGAAAACATACTATTTCTTTTGCGTATCATTTTTACAGTTCAAATATTTGTAATGCAAATAATAATGTGCAGTAACTGTACACTCTATTCTCCATTGTAATGTAAATTAATATATTTGAAAATGCAGAAAAAGATCAAAATATCAAATACATTTTAACTGGTATTCTATTGTTTAACAGTGCTATTAAAATTGTGATTGATCACAATTTTTAAAATCACGATTAATTTTTCTAAATTAAACATGTGAGCTAATTGCAATTAATTAACAGTCCTATTTTATGACTGTTAATTAATTGGGGTGAATAAGGTTCCAAATTATAATTCAGAAATATGAAGGGATCATCTTGCATCAACATTCGTTTTTTAAAAGTGAATTTCTGAACAGAAAAGTGACACACACAAAAGTTCTATAAAGTGGCACTATTCGATAGACTACAATAGAACAATGACTTGACAATCCTGTGAGCAGTGCGTTTTTCTGAATGCAGAACTAGCCCCCAAATGATGGCTCTTGAAGTTTTAGAGCAATGCATAATAATATATAATAACTTTTCCTGTTTATATGTGTATAGGCCATCCTCTCTATAAGTCCAAGATATATTCCAAAAAACGTGGTCTTATAGCGAAACAACTTAAAGCAGGGAATTTTTTTCCCACGTCTGACTTCCATTTGTGCAAACAGGTGTTGGGTTTTTTGGGGATTTTTTTGTGAGACTTAAGAGTGGGGAATGGGAGGACTTATAACGAATGAGTTCCTACAAGCATCAATGACTTTAATGTAGAACGGATGTATACCAGGGCGACTTATAGCGGGGATGCCCTGTAATTCATTTATAAAAAGTCTTTCTTAGCACTGTCTGAGATAATGTAAGCAAAAGCCAAATATCTTGGGTGCACTATCCATAAAGAATAGGTCATGCCAGCAAACCTGAGCTTAAAATAATTATTCTGCAAAGAGGAGAAGCTAGTAAAAACAGAAGAAGAGAGCATTCCTGTGTGGTATAGTTTTTGAATCTATTCTGCTAAGCAACAGCTGCAGCCCTCAGTGAGTTTATAACTATCCCATAAAGCATTCCCTCAACATCCTTATGTGTCAGACATCCTTGTGTCTGTATGAAATTATTGAAAATGGCATAAAACAATCCAGTCCCTGATTGAACAGAAGGCATGAGCACTCAAGGGCTTATGTAAATTAATCAATAATATACCTGTAGTGATAGGCTGAGTCCTTGAGACTGCAAACTACAAAGTATTTGATTCACCTGAGAGCAGCATTTTTTACATCCAAATGAATCTCAAATGGGGTCATGTACAATAGATTGGTCACCATGCATTCAATTATCCAGACAAGATTTTTTTTCCCCTCCTCATCTACAACACAGGGCCTTGTAGTGTAATCCAAGAATCAGACTCTTTTGTTTAATAAAATAAATCTAGTCAGAAATCTATACCTGTACTTGAACCTGTTCTATCTTTCAAAAGTTCTGTTTGACTGTAAAAGAAAACCAATAGTTTATTTAACTACTAGCCTTTTTATTGACAAGAATCTCAGCCAGCAAAGTGCTTCGCAAACATAACTAACCAATCATCACAATATCACTGTGACTTTGTAAATATGGTATTCTCTCCATTTTACAACTGAGAAGTCAGGGCACAGTGATAATAAGTAGCTTGCTCACGATAACAGAAAATGTCAGAGCTAGAAGATAGGAATTACTGATACCCAATCCTCTGGTCAGTAGATCACACCTGATTTCTCTGAATATATTTTCACACTTCTCTGCATTGTGGACCACTGAGGTGAGGGAGGATTTGGTGAGCTCCACCACTAAACTCGTCACTTGCCATTGACTTCCACAGGGCAGGAGCATAGGTGTAGCAGTAGTAGGGGTTACAGCAAGTGTAGAGTTGCAATAATAGCTGCAAATTATGTTTCCTCCCACTTTACTGCCTGAGTAGGTTGATTCCTTCCCTCTGCCCTTTATATTTGGGCTTAACACAGAGGGAAAAGATTTCAACTACATTGGGGCTGGGCAACACTTAGGAGCTCACTGATCCAGATCCAGGGAATCTGCCGGACCAGGGGAGGTCAATACTGGTCCCTCTGCTGCTGTAGGCTGAGCCGGGCCTGGAGGGGGGAAGTTAAGGGGAAGAGGCAGGGTCGCTGTGGAGCCCACAGGTGGGGGCCAGGAGTGCACCAAGTCTAACCGACACTGGGCTGCGTTCCTGGCCCCGGCCATGGGATTCTGTGGCCACCTTGACTTTCCCCCCAAGTTTGCCCCTAGTCTCCACTCTGTCAGTGCTGTCCCCTTTGCTGCTACCAGCTGGTGTGCAGGGCTGCAAAACCACCTTGCCTCTTCCAGAGAGCATCCCCTCACTCTTGCTCTTCCCCCTCACTCTCTGAGCTTGAACACTAGGGCTGGCTTTTCTCCCTGAGTGGTCCAGCCAGGGACCACCCATGGGGATGCCGGACCACAGATGTTGCCAGACTATGGCAGTCCAGACTATAGAGGTCCAATCTGTAGTTAATTCCAGCAGCATATCTCCAATATTTTTATGAGACTGAAGTTTTATTAAAAAACAGGCACTTATTGCTGATATGCCATTATTAGTAGATTTTGGGCAAAGTCTAATTCGACTCTGCTAACTGCATCCAGAAAGCTTTGGATACATTAAAGCAATTTCAAAGGTACATGTAATACACTACAGGAGTTTTTATTATTATTATTCATACACTATTTCTGTCAGCCTGCATCAAGACAAGGAAATGCAAATATCCTTATTAATAATAGTACATGCTGACTCTAGAGTTTCTTTTGTTGCAAATTCATATCACTTTCCTTTTGATAAAGATGATACTGAGTTTTTTCAGAAGACTGCAATCTACTTCATCTACAATTATATATTTATCCAGAAACAACACTTCTATTTCGACTACAGTTGAATTAAAAAGAATTATGCAGATATACGGTCCTCTATAGAATTTGCATTTTCATTGATCTGAGATGAAATTTGTTTTGCCTGTTGGAATTTTGTAAGCTATAAGGAATTACTCAGCTATGCACGATAATACATAAATCCATTTAGATCTCTGTTTGATACACCCCCATAGTTTTAATCTGAAATGTTTCCATGCAATCAGCTGAGCCCACCTACAGAATGAGAACATTTAGGGAGTAATGCATAAAGAGAGACAGATGTTCTATCCTCTGGCTGTAGCAATGAGTAAGAGGATTCAGATAAACTGGGGATCTGTAGGTCACTCAGATTCCAGCCATGTGGCATGTGTATTTAGGTGAATTTCAGTGCAAAAATAGCAATTTACAAACATTAGCTACCTCATCATAATGCATTTTACCGCCATATGCATCATTGGTGAAACCAATACAGGGATGCTGCTGTTGCCACATAGACTTACATCTCCCATGATTCCCCACAGTTATGTCAAGAGAAACTAAAAGAAGTACATAACTTTGAACACATTATCTTATATAAGATATGTCTTTAAAGGAAATGGAAATGTATCCAGGACATGATGGATTTTACAGTTGTATAAGGCAGCTTAATCACATAAAAAGTATTGCACAGATTGAACCTCTCTAGCCTGGCACTCTCTGGTCTGACAATATGACTGTGGTCCACCATGATTTTAGTTACCCAGATGTCCACTTGTCATGGGTGTGTAACCCTTCTGCTGGGTAGGCCTAGCAGCAACCAGGGCTGGGTTCAATATGTATGGGTTCATCTCACACAGAACCGGCTTGAGCCCCCACCCAGCAACCTGGGAAATTCACACACCCCGAGGCGCCTCTGAGAAGCAATGCTTCCCAACTCACAAGCACAGAGTCTGAGTGTAGGAAGGAAACATTTAATGAAACAGAGAGAGAAGTTGTATGACATTAACTTGGGAAAATACCACAAACAGAGTTCATAGCACAAACATGAGCTAAGGCCGCCCCTCCAGCCAAGAATCACCCCAAGTCCCAAAGTCCGATACCCCAAAAGTCTCTGTCCCTGGACAGAGCTGCCCAGAGTCCAAAAGTTCACCTACAGGGTTTTGCCTCCCAACCATGGTGAAAATGGGGACAAGGGGATAGATAGGGGCACCTTATGTGATCCGAGGCCGACAGCCCCACCTCTCCGCAGGGTTCTGCTGCAGTCTTTAAAGCGAGCCACTCTGCCACGCTCCACCAGCTGTCTCGTTCCACAACACCGGACGCTCCGCTGGTCGCCTGCCACCGCTCCTACTGGCCACACCACACCGCTGGTCACCTGCCACCGCATCTCGCCTGCCGCCACTCCTACCAGCCACACCGTGCCGCTGGTTGCCTGCTGCCACTTCTACCTGCCGCCTGCCAATCGTTCTCACCAGCCACTCCACTGGTTGCCACTGCTTCACTGGCTGCAATAGGTCTGGCTCCCAGCCAAACTAGTGATTTCAGCTCTTAAGCCATGTCTACACTTGCGGCTTCTTGCACAAGTATGGCCGTTCTTGCTCAAGAATCCGCAGAGCATCTACACTGCCCACCCGCTCTTGCGCGAGGAAATTTACAGTACGGCGTGGTAAGAGAGGTCTTCTTGCTCAAGAGCTACACTCTTTTTTAACAGGTGCAGGAGCTCTTGCGCAAGAGGGCAGTGTGGATGCTCAGCAGGGATTTCTTGCGCAAGAAACCCCTATGGCTAAAATGGCCATCGGAGCTTTCTTGCCCAAGAGAGTGTCCACACTGCCATGGGAGCTCTTGCACAAAAGCACAGCGTGCACATGGCAGTGTGGACATTTTCTTGTGCAGAACCCTTGTGCAAGATGTTCTTGTGCAAGAAGCCACGAGTGTGGACATAGCCTTAGTGATTTCAACTTTTTAGCCACCACCCAGACTGACAAAGGATTCCAGCTTCCACTGGACTAGCAAAAAGACTCCTCATGGAGTCTGCTTTAGATCTGTCCTTAAAACAAAGGGGGGGCAGGGGCAAGTGAGACCAGTCTTACAGCTCACACCTGGCAGGTGTGAAGCAGGCTGACTCAAGCCCTTTAGCCTTTCCCCCCAGCTCAGTTCACTCAACTCTGAAAGGGGGGAGGCTTGTTCCCCGGAGACCTCTTACAATGGTGGTGTCTCTCCTGCAAGCACTGGTGTCATGTTTTACAGTTCCCACATTTAGGGGTAGCATGATTAGTGACCCCCACGACAACCCCAAATTATTTACAAAACACCACATTCCATTCCAACACTGATCCTCCATCAGCCCTGACTGAATTAGATTTACATAGCCACACCTTGAATTCCTTCCCCCTCCTGGAATGAGCTGTATTTACATATTAACAGTTAACAGTTAATTATCTTGCAGAGCTAAACAATTGGGCTGTGTCTAGACTGGCATGATTTTCCGGAAATGCTTTTAACGGAAAAGTTTTCCATTAAAAGCATTTTTGGAACAGAGCATCTAGATTGTCACGGATGCTTTTCCGCAAAAGCACTTTTTGCGGAAAAGCGTCCGTGACAATCTAGACACGCTTTTCCGCAAAAAAGGCCCGATCGCCATTTTCACAATCGGGGCATTTTTGCGGAAAACATCTGAACTGTCTACACTGGCCCTTTTGCGCAAAAGTTTTGCACAAAAGGACTTTTGCCCGAATGGGAGCAGAATAGTATTTCCGCAAGAAGCACTGATTTCTTACAGTAGGAAGTCAGTGCTTTTGCAGAAATTCAAACAGCCAGTGTAGGTAGCTGGCAAGTTTTTCCAGAAAAGCGTCTAATTTTCCGGAAAAATTGGCCAGTCTAGACACAGCCTTGGAGTGGGCACACCCACGCCCAGAGCAGCTCTCTCCTTTTAGCTGGCTGATAGCAAGCAGCAGTTCAGACCCTGCTTACAGGTGTGATCAAGTTTCCATTTCTGCTGCGTGTTTTTGCCTTAAAATCTATTAATCCCAACCTCCAGCTGTTAGGGAAGTGTTGTTATTCCCCTTTTATAAATTTGGGAAACTAAAAAAGAACGTCTGTGATTTTATAATGGACCCAGAGAAAGTCGGTGATAAAGCTCAGATTAAAACTCCTTGAATCAACCAGCTTATGATGCCGAGGTGGTAAGGGTTGCAAGTACGCAGGAGGATAGGGTCATAATTCAAGATGATCTGCACAAACTAGAGAAATGGCCTGAGGGTATACAGGATGAAGTTTAATAAGGACAAATGCAAAGTACTCCACTTAGGAAGGAACTATTGGAAAAGGCTTTCTTTAGCGAAAGATCAGCCTCTAGACTGCTGCTTTTCTCTGACAGGTCTGTGCCAAAAAAAGCGGCGGCCATTTTTATGCTAATAAAGTTCAGGATATTTAAATCACCTCTTCATTAGCAATTTTGACCTGCCTAATCTGCATCCCTCTGCCAGCAAAGGGGTGCAGTCTAGACATACCCACTGTCAAAGTCAGACAGGACTCACAGATTTGTCAGACCGCTCTGTTTATTAGCAAAGCCGCTCTGCTAAATGCACCCAGAAAATGTGAGTACCATACAAGGTTCAAACCCCTTGATTTATACAGTCAAAAGAAAGTCAAGTTAAAAAGAGGGGCAAAACTTCACATGATTAGTGTGAGATTAGTCAAGTATCTTCATTTCAACATCAAGCACACAGCGATCTCCTGTCCATATCTCCCTGGTTATCTCAATTGCTTTCTGCCTAGCACCTAATGTTCCTTTTCCTGTTAACTCAGGCCACCTGGTTAGCACTCTGATCTGCATACCTACAAACAACATTAACATACTTTTCTTCTTCCTCTTAAAAGACAAACAGTATTCCTTCAACTTATTCAATTATTACAGCACAATTCATCTTTCTCTTACAGTATAATTCTTTCTACTTTTACACCACACAGAATGGGACGTGATTGTCTAGGAAGGAGTACAGTGGATGTCAAGTTAAACATGAGTCAACGGTGCAAAAAAAGCAAACATGATTCACCATTATTCCAGTGCTTAACCACCCTGATAGTTAGGAAGTTTTTCCCTCATAGTTCATGTTCTCTAGACCTTTAATCATTTTTGTTGCTCTTCTTTGGACCTTCTCCAATTTTTCCACATCTTTCTTGAAATGTGGTGCCCAGAACTGGACACAATACTCCAATTGAGGCCTAATCACCACAGAGTAGAACGAAAAAATGACATCTCGTGTCTTGCTCACAACACTCTTGTTAATGCATCCCAGAATCATATTTACTTTTTTTGCAACCATGTCACACTTAACTTGTGGTCTATTATGACCCCTAGATTCCTTTCTGCAGTACTCCTTCCTAGACAATCACTTCCCATTCTGTATGTGTAAAACTGATTGTTCCTTCCTAAGTGGAGTATTTTGTATTTGTCCATATTAAATGTCATCCTATTTACCTCAGACCATTTCTCTAGGTTGTGCAGATCATTTTGAATTATGACCCTGTACTCCAAAGCACTTGTAACCCCTCCCAGCTTAGTATCATCTGAAAACTTAATAATCATATTCTCTATGCCAACATCCAAATCATTGATGAAGATATTGAAAAGAACTGGTCCCAAAACAGACCCCTGTGAAACCCTACTTATGTCCTTCCAGCATGATTGTGAACCGTTAATAACTACTCTGAGAATGGTTATCCAGGCAGTTATGCACCAACCTTATCATAGCCCCATCTAGGATGTATTTCCCTAGATTATTGATAAGAAAGTCATTCAAGACCATATCAAATGCTTTACTAAATCTAGGTGTACCACATCCACCGCTTCTCCTTTATCCACAAGGCTTGATATCCTATCAAAGAAAGCTATCAGATTGGTTTGACATTATTTGTTCTTTATAAATCCATGTTCGCTGTTACCTATCATCTTATTTTCTCCCAGAGGTTTGCAGATGAATTCATTAATTACTTGCTCCATTATATTCCTTTGCACAGAAGTTAGTAGTTTCCTGATTTGTTCTTGTTTTCCTTTTTATAGATGGGCACTATATTTGCCCTTTTCCAGTCTTCTGATTTCTCTTCTGACTTCCATGACTTTTCAAAGATGATAGCTAAAGTCTCAGATACCACCTCTATCAGATCCTGGAGTGTTCTAGGACACATTAACTAGTTCTTTTTAAATTTTACTTCTAAACCTACCTCATTTCCACTAGCGTTCTCTGTGTTAGGCATCCCATCACCATCAGTGTTCTTGACAAAAATTGAAACAAAGGTGTCATTAAGCAACTCTGCCATTTCCAAGTTTCCTTTTATTGTTTCTCCCTCTTCACAGAGCAATGGGCCTGCCCTGTATTTGGTATTCCTCTGCTTCTAATATATTTGTAGAGTGTCTTCTTATTACCCTTTATGTCTCTAGATAGCTTGAGCTTGTTCTGTGCCTTTGCCTTTCTAATCTTGTCCCTCCATACTTGCACTGTTTGTTTATATTCATCCTTTGTAATTTGACCTTATTTCCACTTTTTATATGACTCCTTTTTTATTTTTAGATCATGTAAGATCTGCTGGTTAAGCCAAGGTGATCTCTTACCATACATTCTATCTTACCTATGCAATGGTATAGTTTGCTTTTGGGCCCTTAATAATGTCCCTTTGAAAAACTGCCAACTGTCTTCAGATGTTTTTCCTCTTAGTCTTGCTTCCCATGGGACCTTATCTACCAGTTCTGATTTTACTAAAATCTGCCTTCCTGAAATCCATTGTCTCTATTTTGTTGTTCTGTATTTTACCATTCCTTAGAATCATTAACTCTATGATTTCATGATCATGCTCATAAAATGGAGGATGACAATGAGACATATTATGTGTCTATCAATAAATAAAGGAGGGAGAAGAAGATAAAGATAAAGATAAAGATCTCGAACTTTTAAAACTTTAAAAGTAGAAAGGTGCTTATGGTTATAACTGTATTTTTCCACTTTATGTGTGTTATGGTATAGTTAAGTGAAAAATAATGATGTGTCTGTGTACATTCAGGAAAACAGTAAAAGGTGATGTCAGGGTGCTTCTTTATCAAAGAGATGGATTATTTACTTTGGGCAAACTATCATCCATTTAAAGCTTCAGTGATTTCTTTCCTGTGCTATTAGTTATTCCATTTGCTTAGTAAAATGTGATGTAATATTCATGGCTCATAAATCTTTTCTCAAATGTTAACTATGAAATTTATCAGTACTTCATTTCCTTTTCCCATGTGACTCAAGTTCATTCGACTTCATATGGAGTCATGAATTTTAAAGTACTGTAATGCTTATCTTTATTGTACTGACATTAATTATGACCCTGAGTTTACACAAATCCACACAAAGGAAGACTTTATATATTTTTGAATATGTACTATTTTGATTACTGCTTTATAAAATAAACTATAATTTTTATATAAGACAAGAACACATTAATAAGAAAAAAATGTACTGAACTATATCTAGGCCTTCTGGAAGTATGTTTCCTTCCTGAGAGCTATACCATGGGTGAATTAGGCCATATTTTACATATTGTTATCGTGGGCTATGTCTACACTGCCACTTTTTATTGGAAAAAGGTACGCAAATTGTGCACTGCAATTTGTGTTCCTTTTTCTGATAGTTTTGTCAGAAAAGGCTTTTCCAAAATTTGGACAGACTACACTTAGCCAAACTTTGGAAAAACCTCCTTTTTCAGAAGAGCTCTTCTTCCTCATAGCATGCAAAATGTTGGAAGAGCAGATGCATTCCCTGGATGCGACAGAGTTTCTCCAGGATACCAAAGGTATCTCAGAAAAACCCCATAGTCTAGACATAGTCTCAGCGTCAATCTGCAAAAACTCCATTGTCATCTATCTAGCCCAGTATTTGATCTATCTAGCCCAGTATTTTGTCCTCAACAGTGGCCAGAGCTAAATGTGTATCAGTTACAGTATGTCTACACTAGCTCATTAGTTCGAGCTAGGAAGGGTAATTAGGGCAAGCAGAGTTGCAAATGAAGCCTGGGATTTAAATATCCCGGGCTTCATTTGCATGTTCCCGGGCACCGCCATTTTTAAATCCCCCTTAGTCCGAACTCCGTGCCCGCAGCTACACACGGCACGGAGTAGGTAGTTCGAATTAAAGATCCTAATTCGAACTACCGTTACTCCACGAGGATATGACTAAATATAATTAAGACTTTACTATAGGAGTCAGGTTACTGAAACAGTGACTTATCACAAGAATACCTTCTACATGTTATACTACTAAGTTGTTAAATGCCAATCAAAAATAATGTCATTAGTATAACATCTGTTGCTTAGCTGAGGCAATACTTATTTGCTCATTAGTAACTATTTGATTAATGTACACATTTCTTGTCGTTAAAAGGAATTCAGTCTGCATTTCTGTAGGTATTGCTTATCAGAAAATTTCTACAAATGGTATAGTTGTTATTGAAATTTGACAATGTGCCCCAAATCACCAACCGTATCATTAGGATTGCCTGATCCTGACATCATAAGTGACTTATAATCATTACAATGCAGGAAAGAGATTACTTTTTATGCTTTAATGAGAAAAAAATTCTGTCCATGTCTAAGGAAAAGCAGTGTAAAAAGCAGTGTGAGAATATAACTAATTTTGTAGTGAATGCAGTGATTTATAACAAACTTTGTAAGTTCTGACACCAGTACAAAGTAAATTATAGACAGAAGGCAACCTTGCTAAAAAGACAAAGACTTCAGAGTTCCCACGTCATCTGTTACCAATGTCAAGTGTGCTTCTATTGAAACATGACTGTAAAAATACAATAATAGAGTTCTATACTTCTTGTCTTGCACTGATTTCCAGATCTAATGTCTTATCTTTCTTGTCTTGCACTGATTTCCAGATCAAACTTCATATACTTCAGGGACTCTGAGCACTGTGGTCTCAGTTTTGGATCTGAGACAATCTGTGCTTTTTCCTGCACACAAATCACCACTATCACAATGAATCAGTAAGGGAACCTGTAGCACAAAGCAGTTTTTTATGCAAGGTCAAATCAAGTCAGTGGCAGAACTGAATATAAAATGCAGATCTCCTATTACCCCAGTGTTTCCTCCTCTGTATAATTTAAGGTGCTGGGCATATGTGGGGTTCTCCCTACTAGTGCTGGTGCTCTATGCAGCTCAGCACTAGCAACCCCATCCTGTTTGGAGAATGATTGGTGAATGGAGGGGACAGAAACTGGGAGGAAGGGGTTGCCATATCTCCTGGACTGGACACCATTTGCTGTAATGGCATCTAGTCCAGGATATTTAGCAGTCCTGGAGCCTTGGCATCAGGTAGGAGGAGTGGGCAATGGCAGGCGGCACAAGCAGGGGTCAGAGGAGCAGAAGATGTCTGCACTGCTGGTTAGAGAGAAGTGAAACTTTGAAAGACTAACCACTGGTTCTCTCCAGCTGCTGGCTGCATGGCCACCTTCTACTCCTCTGGAGTCCTCCAGCTTGCACTTTTGTTGCTGGCTGCCACTTGGAGACCAGCAACCCAGTGCAGCCTATGGGGGGGCAGTTGAGGGATGGTGCAGGAGGCCATCAGACTGGTGCTGAATCTGCTGGGCCAGGCCAGTCAAGGGTAGGGCTACTGGAGCTGGTGATGCACCTGTGTGTGGGGTGGGGGAAAGAGCAGCTGGTGGATGCATCTAGGGGCCACTGGAGCCAGTAATGAACTCAAAGGGGGAGCTGTATATAGCCACTGATGGGGCCTCCAGAGCTGGCATTGCCCATGGCTGCTGAACATCCCATCCGCAGGCATTTGCAGCATAGGGAACTACTAAATTTGGGCACCAGGTACCTCAAATTTAGTGGGTGCCCTATGCAGCTCTATATGCTGCATATGCCTAAGGATAGCTCTGGACAAATCCACAAGACAAAACTGCTCTGCTTACAACCTGTAATATTTTAAACATGCAAAGGTGGAAATGAACAAACAGGGACTGGACAGGAGATATCCTACATTAATTAACATTAATCCATTTAAGTTATGATCACTATAAAACAATAGAAGCAATTTTCATCAAATGTGGCTTGGTTTATAGCTCTGTTTCAAAGTAAAATGGAGTCTCAAGAATATAGTCAAACTATTGCAACTTAATGCCAGGTTGTATAACAAATAGTATTCACTATTATCTACTATATATTTGAGTTTGTCTGCGAGCAAGCGAGTCTGTTTGTCCATCCATTTGATCAAGAACTCCTCCTAAACAGTAAGAACTAGGAGCATCAAATTTGGTATGCAGCTTCCTCTTATTGTATCAGAGTTTGGTTATGAGTGTGTTTTTTTTGGGGGGGGGGGCAGGGGTTGCAGAAGCTCCCATATCCCCCAATTCATACAGAGACACATAAAACCACACAGAAAAGAGACAGAATCACCAAGCAGCTGAAAGGGACTAGCTGGGGGCATACCCCCCCATCTTGAACTGCCCCACCTTGAACCTCCCACTCCCCAGGCACCCTATGGGGAGGGTGGGAGGCTGTTCTCCTTAGTCAGGGAGTGAGAGGAAAGTGCACAGTTTGCTCCAATCAGGCTGGGGAGAGTACAAGGATGAACCAGGACCTATCCCAGCCAGAGGGACATGCTCCCCTCCCCCAGCTACGGCTACTGCAGCTGCAGTGGTCATGGACAGGAGTTTCTCACCTGGCCCCAACCTGCTGCAGTGAGAGGGCTGGATCTCCTCCCACCTTCCCCAGGCAGCCTGCATACTGAACCCCTCAGCCCCATCCCTACCACAGAACAATGATTTAAATGAAGAAAAACAAAAATTAATTGAGTAAAGGACCCAAGCAATGCTGGGTAAATCTATTGATGCATATTTGAAAAATATGCTAGACTCATGCATAAAGAGTCCTTGTTTTAAGTCATAAGCATGAGGAAACTAAGATATGGCTGAGTTTTCAACTTATGACTTAGCATTTCCCAGCTTCAAAGTGCTTCATTTGCAGCCTAAATGTTTATTAATGTTAGGGTTTTTTTGCATGGTATATCATTTGAATATTTTTGTTTGATGGGTGTTGGGTTCTTTGGTGGTTGTTTTTAAAGAAGAAATTAGTGGAAGAAAATAAACAAATTACTTACATATGTTGAAAATTCCTTTACATAGAGGTGTTTATCTTTATACTTGAGGAGCTCTGCTGCATTTGACAAAGGCTTCAGAATCTTACCTATGCCCAAATTACCTGAAAGAAGAGACAAAGAAATGAAACCATGTGACAGTGTCCCCTAACCCCTATAAAAGCAAATTGCATTAGCAATATGTGAAATCTACTAAATTAAACACTCAGAACTGTCCAACTAATGAACTATTATTTTTCAGATTTATATATGCTGACACTTTGGATTTCAAAGAGATTAAAAAAAGAAACCAAGTATACAGTTATAGAGGCAGATATGTTTGAGTCGTGTTTTCTCATCCCAATGTAATTCAAAAGTGTCTTAAAAGGTTTCGGTCAAACCATTCCAAGCCATTCTATCTACACCGCTGAGATTGAACAGAAAATTTCAGGCAAAAAGGAATTAGTTTGAAAAGTTATGAGCAAATGGAAAAAGTACAGTAGAACTTAAGTTGTTATCCCCTAACTGTAACATGCTGTAATATATTCTTCACATTATTTTGCTGCTATTCAAATTATTATTACTTCTTCCTATTAAAGTTCTGTAAAGCAGTGCATCTGTCTACTGAAGATGGATGATGAGCTGTCAAAATTTCATGATATCCACTCCCCTTCTTTATCGTTATATGGATAATATTCACATATGGTATGTTAATTTGGATGATGCATATCAGGACCCACTGTTCATATCATATATTTCATTATCTTGCCTGGTTCACTATGTTCTCCCAGTGTATGCATCACCTATTAATGTTGTTATATTCTTGCCTCTAAACTTGATATAATCTGCTTTCATGAAACTGTAATTGACAAAACCAATAAAAATGTTAATTCAAAAAAGTGGCTTGAATCTGGAGTGTAAATATTCTCACACTTGAAGTTGAAAACCAGTGGAAAAAATGTTCTCATCAACAAATTGTTTTCTCTCAGATAACTTTTTAAATAAAAAACAATTTATAAGCAGACTCAATGAACATTTTTTTAAAACAACAAGTGAGTTTCTGTTTCAGAGGAGTAGAAATTAAGATTTTATGCAATGCTTTTTATGTGATAAGTAGTAACACTATAAAAAATAAAGCTGTCATAATGCAGACCAGATTAAAAAAGAAAAAAAAAACAAGTGAAGTATATATGCAGAAATACTTGTCCCTTTATCCACCTACATTTACATAGAAAACTGCAACAATGTGAAAATGTATTGGAAGTGTGCAAATGCTTAGTTATCTTTGCATGAAGATCATAGATCTTGAATACATTCCGTCCTTTCAAATTTTTACTTTTTAGTTGAAGGCTTATATATGGAGGGGAAAATATTCGGATGTTTGGATCTCTACTTTGCTATGACATATATATTGACAAATTACTTAAAAGCCTCTTGTTAAAAGTTTGTTTATTGCATGTGTTACTGTGTCTGTAAAATAGACAGTGCTTGGCAAAGGGTGAGAGAAATGAGGAGGCAACATTTCTAGTTCCTGAGTAAAAGTAGTGCCTAAAATTTCCTTCAAGATATCCTTAACACTGGATAAAAGGAACAGCAATGGCAAGCTCCATATTGAGTTATACACATCCCTTCTCCTTTCACTGAAGGAAAAGTCCTCACAATATGATACACTGAAAGCAGAAAACACTCCAGATATTGGCAAGCTAGGCAGCTGTCTAGGGGTACTTCTAAACTACATGGCTCTGTCGACAGAGCCATGTAGTTTAGATACACCCTAGGGTGGTAAATCCTACTTTTTTCCATGGGCAGGGGAGGAAGGAAGGGGAGGAAGAGAAATTAAGCTGGAGGGGTTGTACAGAAAAGGGAGCAGCTGTCAGATGGGACTCTAAGGATCAGGAAGTGACAAAATGTAGTGCTGCTGGGGAAAGACTCCATCTCCCACCTCAAATGCTTCCTTCCCCATGGTGGGTAAGATTGTAGCCAGGACTCATGCACTCATATGTCTACACTTGCACCCTCTTTCGAGAGAGGGATGCAAATGAAGACATTTGAAATTGCAAATGAAGCCGGGATTTAAATATCCCGTGCTTCATTTGCATATTTGCATTATGGCACTATTTCAAAATAACAGATGCTGTTAAGACACGGTTATTTCTAGAGAAAACCCTTCTCATGAAATAACCTTTATTCCTCATACAATGAGGTTTACCAGTTATTTTGAGAGAAGGGTTTTCTCTCGAAATAACTGTCTTAATAGCGTTTGTTATTTTGAAATAGCGCTATTTAGAAATAACTCCATAACACAAATATGCAAATGAACTGCAGGATATTTAAATCCCGGCTTCATTTGAAATTTTGAATGTCTTCATTTGCAACCCTCTCTCAAAAGAGGGTAAAAGGGTAGACATACCCTCAGTGACTGGGGCACTGGTGGTAATACCATGAGTATTGTTGGAGGTTGGGCCACAAATGGAATGACCCACTCAACTCCTTGTCCCATAGGGATTTGCTCTTAGCCTTGTACTATTTCACATTTTTATTAATGACTTGGACAAAAACATAAAATAATCACTGGCAAAGTTGGTTCAAAACTTGGGATAGTTGTACATAATGAAGAGGATAGGTCAGTGATCCAGAGGAATCATGCTCAAGCAAAGCATATGTGTTTTAAGATGGTTACAGGTAAATTGTATACATGTCGGAACAGAGACTGTAGGCCATACTTATCCAATGGAACTAACATGTTCTTCTTCGAAGCACACTTATGTAAAGTGAAAATGCTGGGAGAATTGGCCTCTAAGATGAAGGGGATGTATGTATTTTTAAAAAATATTGTACTGCATTGTCTTTAGACTTTACATTTGGCTAAGTTTGATTATTTGGTCTTTGAACTTTTTAAAAAATGTTCTGAAAGTGTAGTTGCATATACTTTCTTGGAATGCTGTTCAATTTATAGCCTAAATGTATTCATGGCCAGTTTATATTCATTTGTTCTTATGCCAGCATTGGCCCTTAACTTAAACAACTCTTCTCTCTCCCTGCTGTTTATAACTTCTGATTTATTTATAAAGAGTAATCATATCTCCCTTTAGATTTCATTTGGTTAAGTTAAACAAGCCAAGCTCTTTAACTCTTCTGTCATAAGGTAGGTTTTCCATTCTTCTAATTATCCTGATAGCTTAGCTCTTCTCTGCATCAGTTCCAGTTTTAATTCTTCTTTCTTAAACATGGGAGGCCAGAATTACACACAATTTTCCAGATGAGGCCTCACCAGTACCTTGTATAATTATATGATACTTTCCTATCTTTACTGGAGATATCTTGCCTGATAAATCCTAGAATGGCATTAGCCTTTTTCATGACTATATCCCAATGGCAGCTTGAAAACTTCCTTTGATGAACTATCACATCCAGGTCTTTCTGCTCCTGTGTAGCTTCTAACATTCTCATCTTAAAGTAAAAATTCTTGTTAGTCTCTGAGTTCATGGTTTCTCACTTTGCACCATTGAATTTTATCCCATTTCTTTACTTCAGCTTTCGAGGTCCTCTAAATCTTCTTTTATGATATTCCAGTCTTCCTCCATATTGACAATCTCTTCCAGATTTCTGTCATATGCAGATTAGACTTTACTAATATCTGTGGCCAGATTATTAATGAAAATGTTAAATAAGATTGATTCTTAGACTGAAACTCCACTGGTAACCTCCACTGGTAACCTCCCCTCCACCTTTCAGCAGGACCTGCTGTAACCTTCTCTTTAAACTGTTCCTTATCCACCTTTTGAGTCTTATATGAATCCCCATCTTCTCCAATTTAACTAATAATTTCCCATGTGGAATTATATCCAAGGTGCCTAGTGACCTTGGACTGTATGATTGTCTGTGCCTGGCTCACATGCGTCATGCTTCACAAGCAGCTTCAGACTCCTGCCCTGATGGCTGCCCTGGGCTCACAATGAAGGTGTCCTGAGCTACTAGGCCAACCCTGAGGAACTTAACCTGAAAGGTGCAGGAAGTAGGGTGGGTAGTTGATGGAGGCTGAATGAGGGAAGTGTGGACTGAAATCAGCCGGGGACGCAGAGTGTCTGGGGCCAGGTGGAAGGTACAGGGTGGGGATGCAGAGTGGATAGTCTGGGTTGAAGATGCCCTGATCCCATTGAGATTGAGCTATCTCCAGGAAAAAGAAAAGTGAGGTAGAGTTATTTGGCAGTCTGGGAACGGCTGAAGGGGATAGATAAAAGTTTGTGGCAGGGACCTCCTCCCTAAAGATTAGGAGGTGGAGCAGTTCACTAAAATTTTGCCTAGGGCAGCACACTGGCTTTAGCAGCCTTGAGCTGGAAGGATGACATTGGAGGATACCAACCTCCAATAAGGGTTGGAAGAAGATAGTAATGCCCTTGAAATGTTTGTGAATAAAAGGTGAAATTCTGTGTAATGAACTCACTAGCTTGTTACTTGATTCCCTCTCCCAACTAGGGAAAGAATTGTATCAATAGAAAGTTCTGTTTTACTCAATTCAATATCTTTCTCGGAAGGACTATATAATATCTAGAAAGCAGGAAACGGAAATAACCTGAGGTCAGAGGACATCAGGCTCAGGAGACAGCAAAAACATCATGCTGGATGCTGGAGCCTAGATGTTGGTTGCAAGAGGATGGGTAAAAAGCAACTTCATAGAGGTAAACAAATATGCATTTGTTTGGTACATCATACCCATTTAATTCTTGTGTTCCGTCTCCATCTGACCCTGCTGTAACTGATGTATAGTTGAGAAGTGTTTTGAACCTCTCCCATAAGAATGTTACACACCTTAGAGGACCATAATAACTCACAGCTATTGTAGAGATGCCACTTTAGAAGGCGCTTGGTATGATCTTTAGCAGTGGTCCCCAACGCGGTGCCCACGGGGGGATTTCTGGGCGCCCACTGAAACATCTGGGCTGGCCCCGCCCCCGGCGCATGGCACATTCATGGTGCCGGCTCCAGGCGTGGGATGCATGGGCGGCCCCGCCCCTGGGCGCGCGGCACATGCGCAGGGGCGGCTGCAGCCCCAGGGCACATGTGCGGTGCTGGCCTGGGGCGCGTGGCTCGTGGGCGGCCCCGGGCGCGCAGCCCATGCGCGGTGCCGGCCTGGGGTGCGTTGCCGGCCCCTGCCCCGGGCGCGCGGCACATGCACAGTGCCGACCCCGGGCGCATGGCTCGTGGGTGGCCCCGCCCCCGGATGCATGGCAGCCACACAACGTTGGGGACCACTGATCTTTAGTAAATAAAACTGGACAGTTGGAAGTGTGTACTGAGGACCTTTTCAGATTTCCCAGGACAGCTATCCTAAAGGACACATCTGGGAAAACCTGGATAGGTGGCAACCCTAAATCAGCACCAGATCTTAAAGTTCCACATATCATTGTACTGGGGAGAGAGGGAGGGATTTACTATTTTCTGCTTAGGCTTTCTCTACTTCAGCCATAAATTCCAAGAATATTTGCACTTATGCAACACCCAAGGTGGCACAATGAGTGGTGCATGCAGCTTTAAGAATGTGGAAATGAAGTTCTCACTCCATCTTTAAGATCTAGAAGATGCACAATTTGCAAGAGAAAAGTCTATTTCTGTTTTTTCTAAGTACTGTGAAATGAGAATGCATGTTAAATCACATATCATTTTGCTATGCATATTAGTTGTTTTTATATTTATATTTCACTTCATTTTAGGTATCACTTTCACAATTCTAGGAATTTGATATGCTCCTCTCATCATTCTTTTATCTCTGCTAGCATAGAGTTTAATTTACTTTAACACTGAAAGCTCCATTTCTTATATTGATGGATTGAAGCTATGGTACCTCATACAGCTACATTCAGCTTAATTGTACTGATGTCAATTCTTGTTTAGTTTGGGGCTATACTACTTTAGTGAAATTATTTTTCCCTTGAGCAGTTGGTCAGTTACTTTCCCTGTAATTTGAGCAAGAGTATCCAGTTGTTATTTCGGCTCTCTGTAGCCTCAAGTTTTGCAGCCATTGATCTGCTCCCTGTGCTACACTAATGCCTCTATTCCCTGAACTGTACCAATACTTTATCTATGGAAGGCAGTGATCAGACCCTGGAGGACCTAGAATAAGTGCTACAAAATTCTCACAAGGTAAGGATAAATTCTGCACCACCTGAGTTTTTCCCCAGGTAGAGAGAATTATGATCCCTGCTGTGAGCCTGCACAGGGGAGTTAAAAGGACATGTGATTGGGTGTACAAACCTCGCACTGAATCAGGTGGGGTTAAAACCCTGTGGGCAGAGGAAGTCCTCCCCTTCGCCCAGACTCAGCATGCTCCGAATGCTGGGGCAGCATAAAAGGCAGTCACACGGCTCAGACTGGGCTGGCCACCAAAAGAGAAGAACCTTCACCAGCAGCTCCAGAACTGCACCAGCCAAAGACCCAGACTATGGGAGCCAGAGACCAAGGAGACTACGAGCTACCAGCTCCAGAAGAGCTCCAGGGAAATGCAGATGCAGGGGAAACAGAGGATCCAGAGACCTCCTGGAATGGACCTGCACCAGCGCTGGTAGGAAGTGACCCAGGGAGGGTGTCGGAGTGGTATCTCCCACCCAGGTAAGCTCATTGTGTTTTGGTTGGACTCCCTGCTGAGTGAGTGACAGAATGCTCTGCCACTCACAGAACACTGGATTGGGACCTGGTGGAGTAGGGAGGGCTCAGGTCCCCTTACGGGGGCGGTTGCCCTTCCACAGCTTATTGACTCTGCCCTGAGGTAAAGTGCTACTCCGTATTGACTTTGGCTGCAAGGCTGAGCTTACCATGAGTAAAAGGGCTACCCCATATTGACTTTGGCTGTGAAACTGTGATGGCCCTGAGTTAAAGGGCCATACCTTGTTGATAGCAGATTTTAGGCTGTACTACTCTAGACAGAGGCTTGTTTGTATAGACTGAGAGAGACCAATGGATAACCAGACAGTGGCAACACCCCTGGGTTCTTGAAACCCAAGGACAAAGTGGGCATACCCCGTGACAGAGCACATGGAGTTTCCTTGATCCTCTATGTGAGCTACCCTCTTTATTGGAGTCTGTGCAGTGAGGAGAGAAGCTGTTACTTCCGTAGGTGGGCAGGCAGGGCCCTCCAAGAGAGCTAGCTTGCCGGCGCCTGTGTAGAGGGGAAAGGCATCTTCCTCAGAAAAAGGGTTTATCAATCTGGATTTTAGGGTTACAATTCAGGCCCTGGCTTTCTGCCTGGAGTCAGACACTCTGCATCCCCATTATTATTTTAAGGATTCTGAAAAAAGTTGCCTTTATAAGCAACATCCTGAAGGACCACTATCCAAATGCGTTTTGCATACATATCACCCTTGCCCACAGGTATTGTATTGTTTCCCATTTAGACAGATCAATGTTTGAAAAGAATGTTCACTGTGTATGTGCACATGCCAAGTTGTGAACACCCACATGTGCGACACTTTGTGTACATGACTTATCTTTGGCTCCTTGATTAGAATGAGCTCTTCTATTGGGTTGAAATATGGAAGAGGCACAAGTACTGGGAGAGAGCATGGTCTGTAATCTCCTATCACTTTTCTCCACTATTATAAGCAATAACTGTGCAGATGCACACCTATGAGGGCTTGAGCCAAAATCCAGTGACATTAATGGGCTTTGAATTGTGCCAGAAAAAATTGTCCTTGTTTCTTAACACTAGATCTTAATACAGGGAAGTGTTTTCCACCCCCATTCTCCCTGCATGCATTATTTAGATCTTACCAAATATATTTCTCTCCATTCCAGTCTATCCCTAATCTGTTTGAATAGAAATCTGAGTTTTATATAATTCTTCTTTTGACTTCACAGAGTTCTGACCTTTCATTTCAAATAAAAATCTGGAGTCTCCCATATTTACCATGACTGTGTGTTAAAAGGCAGACTGAAGAAGATCTATTTTATCTGCAAGTAAGACTAGTGGAAAATAAAGGTCAATTATTTGCTAGGAAAGCATGAAATTTGCTCACTTTCACCCATGATAACTTAATTTGTCTGTTGAATCTATGCAGACAGCTAGAGATACTCATAGGGCTAAAATGCCACAGTGTAATACCAGAATGTGTAACATGTATTTTGTTTTCCTAGTGAGCGGATAGCAAATGATATTCACATAAAATGAGCATCAGTCAATAAAAAAATCAAACTGCCTAAGCTGCAGGCAACACAGTTTAAGGTACCAAACCTTACCCATTAATTGAGACCTTCCATAATAAGATACCGTATCTGAATCTATGTCTGTGAGTTGATTGATGTCTGTTTGAGAGGGGGAAATATATTTGCATTTCCTACTTGCTTCATTCTGTGTTAAAATATCCTATGCAGTTAGAGAGCTGGAAAATGCTAAGTTCTGCCTCAGCAGAACAGGGACATAATTAAATGTCAGTCAACCAATGATGGAGATAATTCTCATTTGTCATGGTATACAATTAATGTAATTGGACGGCATCTCAAAGCGGGTGAGCTGTGGAACTCCCTCAAGTGTTTTCCCCAAAGAAGCAAATTGTCACAGTGAGAGTAGAGAGAACATACGGTATTCAGCTAAGTCTTCCAGGATTTACAGACAGCTTCTCTAAATTCAGGAAATGGAACCTAAGGTGATCTACCACTGGTTCTAGTATCTGGGCTTTGCCTTTTTTTTAAAGCGTGTGTGACTCTCCAGGAAAAAAAATTGTAAAATGATCCAAAACAGTTTTAATTTGGGGAAGCTCCACTGGCTGCTTAATAAACTAGTCTAATAAAAGAAGGTGATGGGCAGAGTTACAATGTGATCAATCCCCCAGTGGTACACATGGCCAACACACTCCCCTGAGTCTGGGTAAGGGCACAGCAATGATACAGTGGTGCGTTCAGCTTGCACCACAGAAAGACTCTTATTCTGAATTCAATATAGCTAGCATCGAACACAAGATAAGGTGTGCTGTAGAGAAGCCAGGTGATTAATATTTCAGCACTGTATTTCAGTGTGGCTACGTCTACACTGGCCCCTTTTCCGGAAAGGGCATGGTAATTTTTGAGATCGTAATAGGGAAATCCGCGGGGGATTTAAATATCCCCCGCGGCATTTAAATAAAAATGTCCGCCGCTTTTTTCCAGCTTTTAGAAAAGCCGTAAAAGAGCGTCTACACTGGCCCCGATCCTCCAGAAAAAGCGCCCTTTTCCGGAGGATCTTATTCCTACTTTGCCCAAAACGGGACAAATCCCAACTAAATTACCCCAGCCAGGGCTTTGTCAAGCCAGGGCTTAAAGACCTCTAGAGATGGAGATTCCATCACCTGCCTAGGTAACCCATTCCAGTGCTTCACCACCCTCCTAGTGAAATAGCTTTTCCTAATATACAACCTAGACCTTCCCCACTGTAACTTGAGCTGAAGTCGAATTAGCTTAACTTGGCTTTTGGTGCTGTCTACAAAACAGGAAGTCCGAGAAAGAGCATTCTTCTTCCGTCTTCCCTTACTCCTTGTGAAGTGAGAGTTACAGAAGCCGGAGTAAGAAGCCCATTATTTTGAAATTATTTTGAAATAATGGGCTTGCTGTGTAGACACACAGTCTGTTATTTTGAAATAACTTGAGTTATTTCAAAAAAAGCATGTAGGGTAGACAGAGCCTTACTGTCCCAGATATTTTGAATAAATGACCCTGAGGTTGTGCTGCAACTATCTTAGGCTGAAATATTGATTAATGTGGAGCTGCCCAGTAATCCTGTGCCCTAGCTCTGAACTGGGGCTGGTTATCAGCTACCCACCAACCCCAACTAGCGCATGCTTCCAATAAATGTCAATATATTCTGAACAGAAAAACAGAGATACCTGTATTTGTTATCTCAGCACTGATCACAGTGAACATGGAGAAATGCCACCAGAGATCAGTTACACATTCTGGAGTTGTGGGTTGTTAGGAGTTGCACTTCTTGAAAGGCCATGGACTGTCCTTGTTCCATGCAATGCCTAGCACAATGGGCCCTGGTCCTTTACTAGGGTTCCCAGGCACTATGGTAACTCAAATCAACAATAACAGCAGCATACTTGAAGAGAGAACATCGCAAAGAGAGAGAGCATCGTTTGCTGAAAACTTCGGAAATTTGGAATTTGTTTCTGTTTTGCAGGGTTTGTTTTCAGCTCTCTATGACCCTTTGAGATAATTTTTGCCTACATTGTATTGCATTTTTTAATGTTTTAGTTACGGCACAGATAATCTCTTATAAGCAAGGATAAATATTATGATTAGCTGCACAATTTACCACGTGTGTCAGAGCATTTTGGCATCCCTCTCTCATTCTAAGCAAGGTCAGAAGGGAAATGCAGAGCCCAGAGGTGAGGGGTTGTCCAAGGGGGAGCCTATCCCACAGATGACAGTACAAGGGAGCTACACCAAAGGGGCCATGGAAAGTTCAGGACCCATGCTGTGTATGAACTTGAGAAAAGCCAGGGGCATGTATAATTCAATATCTGCACAATCTACATGCCAGGGACATGTATAATTCAATATCTGCACAATCTACTGTAATGGGCACTCTATATTGACATCTCAGCTAAGCAAAGTTTGCTTTGTAGGAGGAGTTTAGGGGATTATAATTATATTTCGAGAAGTTGTTTTTTTGGTCTGCCAGCTTGAACCCTGAGCCTGCATCCTCTTCCTACTGCCAAAGTATCCCTACAATAAAAACAAATAAAATCCAAACACAATCTCCCATCTGACACTGTCACTGGCAAACGCTGCAGAAGCATAAACAGTCATTTCCCCTACCCCTATTTGTTCAGCCTGAAGCCCAAATATAGGGAAGTTTGTGCTACTAGTCATCGTGCTATATTTATTCCAGGGATAATCAAAGAATTCCATTCTCCAGGGCACACAGTCCAGTCCGTTTCCTCAGCCCTGAGTTCACTAAAATCAAACACTCTCTGCACATGCCCCTTTTTCAATGACATATCAATATACTGCTGGAGTCAAGGTAATATGGGAGCAATGTCTGATTATCAAAGCAGAAGCTGGAAATGGAGCATTTCAAAACAGTATCACTCTTTAATTAAGTTAAATAAAACAAAAATGACTTTTTATGAGTGTTTGATAATATTTACAAATAATGGCACATTAATTAAAGAGGCATTACAAAAAAATTCTCTGGAGGTGCAAATTATATCTAAACCTAATACCCCATTAGGTTTGCAGTAATTAAAATTCTTTTCCCTTCGATCCTGCCAACCACAAAGACTGTTAATTAAACTGAGTGATTCACACAAACACTTCTCTTTCCTTGTTTGGGAACACTGCCTACAGTTATAATGGAGCTTAAACTAAGCTGATGACTATTTGACTATTCTTTTGCTGGTGAAGTAGAAACTCTAATACCTCATAATATGTAGCCATTAATAACTATATGTTATCACTTAATGAACTCTAGAGAATAGAGTCCTGTCAATTTAATTTTTTAAATTTACCTTGCAAGCATGTAGTAAATATTTTGTTACAATTGCATAATCTGTTTCGTGTTTTGGAAATACATTATTTACTATATGTCTGTAAGATAAATTATTAATCCCCATTTTCTAGGTGTAAAAATGGTCACAGCTAGTGAGTCTTAGACTAATTCATCAGTGTTTTGAGATACCATAATGTTAATAATTTTGAGCATATAAATAACTGGTTGGTGTGTTCATGGAGTCTTAAATCTATAGTGTTCAAATTTTCTGATTTATTTACCCTCAGAAGGAGGGAGGTAACTCTCTAACTTGGATAGATTTCTTGGTGTTGCACTTCCATAGTGTTTCTCAAGCTGATAGGCAGCGTGCAGGGAAACTATTAGCCATGTCTCACTTGAGAAAAGAAACACGCAGTGCCTTTTGGTGCAGGGATATGTTAAAAAGGTCTACGATCACCCTCTCTGACTGGTAGCCATATTTGCAGAAAGAGTATTAAACCCAAAGATGTGTGATAAAGCTCAGTTAAATAACATATTCAAGAGCTGAACATCTCTGGACAATAATTCACTGAGTAGCAGAATATTCACAGATTATAGTTCCCTTAAAACTCAAAAATGTGCATGCATTCACATGAGCATACACACACACAATCAGCTTGCTTACTTTTACCTATCCACTAGGAGTACATTGCCATTTTAAAGAAGAAATTAAACTAACAACTTTACTCAGACTGCCAGTACTTGGGAAAATATATGTGTATATATGAATTAGAATATAACAATAAATTTATTCTGCCTCATTATTCCTTAATCCAGTTTACCCCAACATAGGTTATGAATTATGCATTTTTAAGCATTGCAGGAAAAAAATGACCTGTGTTTAATGGCTCAAGTGGGAATTTACAATTAAAGACTTGGGAACCTAGTCCAGCCAAATGAGAAGCATGATATAGGGCAGGAATGTTATACATGGAAAATGTTTCTTTGCAAACGTATGGCACCATGAGATCATAAACTGTCATATTGTTAGACTACTTTGAAAAAGGACCTTTTTCAGAGTTTTCTTTCAGAGATTCTTAAACTTACAGGGTTTTATTGTAAATCAGAATGAGAGAGTTCAAAATTCTGTTCGAAATAACATTTCCATCCTCTGTAGAGCTCTACTGATGTGCCATCTGTATTGTGGAATTCATTAGCCCATACTAATTAAATCTATTGCTCTTTTTTAGGGCCATATGTTGAATTCTCACCAATTTCCATATACTTCTGTTTTTACTGTTAATTTATTAACAGTGGAATATTCAAAAAATTAATTTAGGAGCCTAAATACATCATTCCTTGTTCTTAAATCAGTTAAACTTTTTGAAAAATCTCTTTAAATGCTTTTGGCTTCTCGTAGTTGATGTAATGTTTGTTTGTTGCCATATACTGTGGAAAACTCACTAAGCTAGAGAATCCTCAAGCCATTTGTTTGATCCAAGTTACAACCGGAAATCTCTGACAAAATGTCCTGTAGTAATTATGATCCCCAGTTGTGAGACTCAATCCATTTGGTTTTCTTTTGCTTTTATGATCCTATTTTATTATCCACTGCCCAGTGACTTTTCTGTGAGAGTCTATAGCTGGCTTTATAGCTCAAGATATAGCAGCTCCTACCCTGAGGTCCTGGTTTTTATCTGCCTGTCAGCAGTTACACATTGTTTTATTATCCATCGCATATATTATGTTTATGAAATAACACAATGTAAAATAGTAATATTTTAATTACATCAACAGTACTTTCTTTGTTTTGTCATTTTCACATTCTGATATATTTGTGAAAATTTGATGACTCTATTGTAAGCTTCTTTCAAAATCTTCCATTTAGTTTGGGAAAGATACATATTAAAGATGAAGGCTGGAACAAAGATGTTCATCTCCTTTGTGCAGAAGCAGCCCATATCTTTCTGGAGAGCTAAAGCTTGGAGACACAATTTTTTGCTACTTAAAATTAACATTTGTGCAGAAATGGCAGCTCAAACTCCTGTTAAATGTGATAGAGAAGAAAACATGTGCTCAGGAATTAGACTGAATTTTGAAATAGAAAAAGATCAGTGCTTTGTAGAAATATATTCAGAAAGAAAGGTGGGTTTAAGAGGATATTTGTTACTGCATATTTTTGAATTAGGTATTTTTACTATTAGAAGGCCAAATTCTTCTACCATAAATAGTTTAGTGCCAATGAGACCAGAGACATGTGCTAATCAATGTGAATAAACTCAACAGAATCTGGACCCATAATTCTTTTCTCTGTATTTAAAGGGTCTTTTTACTAACTGGCATTCTATATTCATTTGTTTCCATTTCATTCATTATTTTAATTTAGTTTTTTTTAATATGTAAGAGCTTAAAATCTGGCAACAAGCTGTGATTTCCAGCCTATTGATTAATGAGCCTTTCTATATCAAATGACCTTCATTTGTTCTTAATTACCTTAATAGCTATAAAAGTTTCCCTTGTATGCTCTCCCTCTGATACTGTTACTATTACAGTACTTTCAGAGCTTAATTTTATATCCAAACTGAAGACATTTGGGAAAGTGGTAGAGTAGGTTTAGTTTTTTCATCTTTTTGGTGCTATAATCATAAAAGTTTTCTTCACAAGATTCAAAACATTGTCATTTTTCCCCTCCAACCATCTCCCTTCTTCAAAATAGACACCATTTCCTCACTGCTTTAAATGTTTCAATATGAAGAAGTCATGGTTCTTTCTCTTTTTTCCTGATATTCCAAAACTGTATCTACCCCTTGAGGGCCCTGATTCAGCAAATACTTAAGCACATGCTCTGCAAGTTGGTAATCCCTACTGAGAAGAGCATTTAATTACTTGTTGGACTTTAAATATGTTCCAATGACTTCACATGCTTTGCTGAAGAGAGATAGAATTACTCTTGTGAACCAGGGCTTAAGGCAGAAGGGCATTGTGCTGCAGAGAAGTTTATGTTGGGCTGTTGAGCCACTGAACCGTGCATAGCCACATGACATGGAAATTTGTGTATGGGCTACTTGCAACCTTCATCTGATATATACAGTTCCTTTCTCCATTTTCTGGGAAAGTGCGAGAGATTAACCTAATTGAAATTTCAGATGAATTTAATCTACTGACCATGAAAACTTCTGAAGAACACATCATCTCATGTTGCCTTGATAATGGTCATGAGAATACCCACAACTTTTTTATTGTGCTTCTTTGTAATATTGGACATCTTTTCAAAATGAAAAAGTGTGTCAACAAAATTATAACTTTATAGAAAGACATTTGGGCATTTTAACAGCAATGGTCTTTTTAAATTAAGATGCTTTTTATTCTACTTATAAGGAATTCAAGAGATTCTGAACTTCTTTGTAAAACAGAAAGAAACCTCATTAATTGTGATAGTCAAAACAAAATGACTGGAAGCAGAGCCATACCATACCTTATTGCTCCTGGTTAAGCAATTGATAGCTGAGAGCATTTTCCCCAGACAAGATAGCAGTCACTGAATGCACTAGAACATAAATAGCTATAAATGATGGACGTTTCAAAAGCAGCTATATCTAGCAATCTGTCAAAGAGTGGGAGATGCTTCAGGCTGAAATATTTTGTGTAATATTTTAATCTTTCTTCAGCGTAGCAACAGGGTCCAAAGCAGCTGTGCAGCATTTTCATCAGGAAACCTGAGAGCAGGCCAGCCTTGTCTTGTTTTGGGCTTTACTACAAATCTGAAACTCAGTGTAACCCCTAAAGTATGCATGCAAGGAAGAATCCAAAATATTAAAACATGGTGCTATATTGGTACACCGTCTAGCACAGCTATTTGCAACATGAGCAGGTTGCATGAGTGGCCCTCCATTTCAAAGAGGTGTGGGATTGCTAACTGAGCTCACATGCCGAGAATTTGTGGCATGTGCGGATTGAACTGTAGTAGTGCTTTGATTGGATGCAGCAAGAGCATTTGGCTCTCACAGCCAATGTTAGGTGCAATCAGCACGCACGTCACTTCACATAGCCTTGCTTTCTGTGTGTGTCACTTTACTAATAAGAAAAAAATCGATGTGAACAGAAAGCAGTGGAATCCGGCAATCCTGTGCATGGACAAAAGTAAAAAAATATCTTGTGGGCCACATATAGAACTCTGATGGGTCGCATGTGGTCTGCAGCTCTAGCACATTACGGTCCTAGATTTTCTGATCTCTAAATGCTCTATAATGTTAAGTAATAATCATATGGCTCATTTAAAACTTGCTATGGTTCAGGCATTCCATTAAGGATAAATGTAAAGAAGCCATTGCCATCAGGTGGCTAAAAAAATAGCAGTGGCATCTAGGGTACACAGTACTATCAGCATAGGGACAAAAGGTCAGCCTACTTATGTGATGTGGCCCTTTAATGTTTTGAAAGGGTTAAAACATATAAAGGCCTAGATGATATTGGTGGAGAAGAAAAACTTATAGGATTAAGTGGTATTTGGGAGGAAACACTGTCCCTCTCTCTTTAAGAACCTGGGAGCAGGAGCCACGTAGAGAGGCTTAGCACCCCCACATACACTTCACACTATCAGTTGGGATGGGTATTAGGAAGGGGACCAGCCTCTGTTTGCCTGAAGCTGGGAATGGGCCCCAGGGATGGATCAGTTGGTGATTACATGTTCTGTTCATTCTCTCTGGGAATGGATATTGGACACTACTGGAAGACAGGATACTGAGCTAGCTGGGCCTTTGGTATGATTGCTCTTATGCTTTTACAGATGCTGCATCTTCTCTCACACCAAGAGGAAGCTGGCCTGCAGACCTCTCTGAGCCTGGGGGCTAACTGGGGAAAGAGGTCATTGTCATCAGAACGAGAATCTGGCTATGGGCCTACAGCTGATCTAAATTATAACTCCACTCCAAAAAGAAGACCTGAGGACTGCTGTCTTAAGGAGAAACAGAAGGATTGGCTAAATTACAGGTCCTGTCCAAGGAAGAGAGATGGGAACTCATGTTCTAAGGGAGTGAGATACACTCTGTAAAAAGAGTTAATAAACCAGACCCATTGAAGGGTCTGGTCTGGGTAATAGACTAGAGGAACCTGAACAGACGCCAGGGCAATGCACCTACAGGGCCACAAAGAGCAAGAGGTTCATGTGCTTGAGGTCAGCACTCACATTAGAAGGACTTTGTATAGTCTTGGTAAATAAACAAAATGGTTATTACTGGTTTCTCCTCCTAAATGGAACAACTTGCAAGTTCTTGACATTTTAGCTAATTACTTGGCTCCAAAGGATTACCACTAAAAATCCAAATTTCAGTGAGCTCCAAAGAATGTGCTGACTACATACTCTTTTTATCAGTGTGTGCGTGTGTATGTGTGTGAGAGAGAGAGAGGAAGAGAGAGAGCAGCAAACAAGCTGCAGTGTCTTGAACTCAGTAATGCAAAAAGTAATAATGCACATGAAACACGTGAAAAAGGAACATAAACACTGCCAAATTAAGTGTAAAAATGTAATAAGAAAAGCCAAAAAAGATTCTGATTAACAGCTAGCCAAAAATTCAAAAATGAATAAAAAAAATGTTTATGTACATTAGAAGCAGGAAGCCTGTTAAAAACCAGTGGGGTGCCTGGACAAGTGAGATACAAAAGGAGCAATCAAGGATGATAAAGCCGTTGCGGAGAGACTAAATGATTTATTTGCTTCAGTCTTCATAGCTGAGGATGTTAGGGAGATTCCCAAACCTGCACCATCCTTTGTGAGTGATGAATCTGAGGAACTGTCCTGGACTGAAGTGTCATTAGAGGAGGTTTTGGACGAAATAGAAAAACTTAACAGTAACGAATCACTGGGACCGGATGACATTCACCCAAGGGTTCTGAAAAAACTCAAATGTGAAATTGTGGAACTATTAACTGTGGCTTGTAACCTATCCTTTAAATCAACTTCTGTACCCAAGGACTGGAAGACAGCTAGCATAATGCCAATATTTAAAAAGGGCTCTAGAGGCGACTCTGGCAATTAGACTCTGGTAAGTCTAATGTCAGTACAGGCCAAATTAGTCGAAACAATAGTAAAGAATAAAATTGACAGACACGTAGAAGAACATAATTTCTGGGCAAAAATCAACATGGTTTTTGTAAAGGGAAATCATGTCTTACTGATCTATTAGGGTATGTTTACACTGCCACCCTAGTTCAAACTAGGGTGGCTAATGTAGGCATTCGAACTTGCAAGTGAAGCCCGGGATTTAAATATCCCGGGCTTTATTTGCATGTTCCCGGGCACCGCCATTTTTAAATGCCCTGTAGTTCGAACTACCTGCCCGCAGCTACACACGGCATGGACTAGGTAGTTCGAATTATTTTGGCATTAGAAAAGGTTCAGAAAAGGGCAACAAAAATGATTAGAGGTTTGAAACGGGTCCCATATGAGGAGAGGCTAAAGAGACTGGGACTTTTCAGTTTAGAAAAGAGGAGATTGAGGGAGGATATGATAGAGATATATAAAATCATGAGTGGTGTGGAGAGGGTGAATAAAGAAGTTATGTACTTGTTCCCATAATATAAAAACTAGAAGACACCAAATTAAATTAATGGGTGGCAGATTTAAAACTGATAAAAGAAAGTTCTTCTTCATACAGCGCACAGTCAACCTGTGGAACTCCTTGCCAGAGGAGGCTGTGAGGGCTAGGACTATAACAGAGTTTAAAAAAATAACTAGATAATTTCATGGAGGTTAGGTCCATAAAAGGCTGTTAGCCAGGGGGTAAGGAATGCTGTCCCTGGCCTCTGTTTGTCAAAGGCTGGAGATGGATGGCAGGAGACAAATTGCTTGATCATTGTCTTCAGTCCACCCCCTCTGGTGCACCTGGCACTGACCACTGTCGGCAGACAGGATACTGGGCTAGATGGACCTTTGGTCTGACCCAGTATAGCCGTTCTTATGTTTGCACATGTATCTTATTAAAGCAAACAAATGACCTAAAACATATTAGTACTCTGAGTTTAGTTCATAATGTTGTAAGAAATAGTTGTTTGGAGATCCAATCCTACTGCCATTAAAGCCAGTGAGAATTTTGCTCCTGTTTTCAAATGAAGTAGGAATGGGCCCTAAAGATGAGCATTCCACTTTCACAGCGAGAAAAACTTAAAAACAATGGTGATCTAGTAGCACCTTAGAGACTATCTATCTATCTATCTATCTATCTATAATATCATGAGCTTTTGTGGGCACAACTGACTTCTTCAGATGACAAATATGCAGCAAGAGGCACAGAGGATTAAATATAAAGCAGAAAAAGAGGGGAGAGAGGGTAGGGAAAAAAACCTGTAAATTAAAGTGTCTATACTAAATGAGGCTAATAGAGTGGGCTGTAAGGCTATGTTTAGACTGCAAGCCTCTTTCGAAAAAGAGCATCTAGACTGCAAGCAGTACTTTCGAAAAAGCAAGCCGCTTTTTCGAAAGAAAGCAGCGAGTGAGTCTGGATGCTCTCTTTCTAAAAAGCCCTGTTGGCATTCAAGAACTCCTTTTTTCGAAAGAGCACTTTCGAAAAAAGGCGTTCTTCCTCGTGAAATGAGGTTTACCGCCGTTGAAAGAAAAGCCGCATTCTTTCGATTTAATTTCGAAAGAACACGGCTGCAGTCTAGATGCAGGTGAAGTTTTTTCGAAATAAGGCTACTTTTTTCGAAAAAACCCCTGAGTCTGGACACAGTCCTAGTGTCTAATACTTAGCTTTTGATGTTCTTTGGGTGTTGAGAATCATGGCCCACACAGTGCATGTCTGTTCAAGCAATGACAGTGTCAAATTTGCATATGAAGGCCAGTTCCATAGACTTTCTGTTTGATTCCTGAAATTACTATGTAGGAGTATATCTATACTACAGTGTTATTTTGAAATATCTTACTTCAAAGTAGTTATTTCAAAATAGCTTATTTTGAAATAAGGCATCTAGATACAAAATGCATTTCGAAATAGCATTTTGCTATTTCGAAAGAGCGTGTCCACACTGATAGGATGCTGTATCGCATTTAAGGCTGGCCGGAACCAGTTCTGTCAGGGCATCAGGTCAGGAGTGACCTTGTGTGGCTGCTGTCTGAGGGTATCTGAGACCTGTGCTTAAAGGGACCCTCCCTCCCCCCGCTGCTAGATGTCAATGGCTGGGCAATTGGGTTTGCCATTGTGTCCTCAAATAGTCTGTTGATAAGGAGACAAGAGCCATACAGCTAGATGACATACAAACTTACGTCTCTTAGCTGGCTTTGTGAGAGCAACAGTTCTTTTTCACCCACTGGATAACAATGCAGCACATAGGGTAAACTAAGGCACAAACAAGACTCAAAAATAATATAACTATTTCCAGCATTATCACACATGCTTACAGTTCTGCTGAACCTCTTGGGCATCTCATGCAAAATTGCTAAACTTACTTCTACTCCCAAATTATAACATACACAGCCAAACAAATGGTATCTTTTCCCATCCTTGGTTACACTGAGTTAAGGTGAAGAACTATCCTTCAGTACTTCAGAAATTATTTGTGTGTCTAGCCATGACTAGACAAGAGTTAGATAACTTTTATGCTCTGTTCTCATTGAAAATATCTCTTGTAGCTCACAGCCAAAGACTGTGAGGAGGAGGGGAGATGTAGCAGAAGAAGAGGGATGGGGGAGGGCCTCTCCAGGAACCTTGTGAGAAGGAGTAACAGGATCCTGTGTGGCGGCCTCATGGGCTGTCTGCTCTGGACTTGTGCTCTATGTGCACACACATGCACAGGCTGTTGTGCAAGCCCCAGGCCAAAAAGGCCAAGCAAGAAATATGCAACCCCTCACTGCATGCTATCTCTCCCTGAGATAGGGAAAGATAGAGGACTCACCTGATGAGCGTTCCTCAGCCTTGTTTGAACCCTGGAAGACATCCTGGGAGGGTGGGTACCAGTTCCAGGGAGATGACGACCTCCTGGCTAGTGAGCATCATGTCCAGGCTGGCCTCCTCCTCCTGCTCCTCTTCATCCTTATGCTCCTCCTTCACAGCCCTGTCCTCCCGGAGGCTGACGATGACCATTGTCAGGCCAGAGTTGATGGGGAGAGGGGAGGAGCAGAAGGGACCGACTACCCTCCCAGGATGTGATCCAGCTGGTCATAAAAGTGGCAGGTCTGGGGTGCCACTCCAGATGGGGAACTTTGTTCCCTGACCTTGATGTAGGCTTGCCTCAGTTCTTTTATTTTTAAGCGCACCTGCTCCTGGGTGTGCATGTGCCACTTCTGGGCCAGGTTTGTGGCTATCTGGCTAAACATGTCAGCATTCCCGTGTCTGGTGCAGAGAACATAGAGGTTAGCCTCTTCTCCCCAGAACTCTACGAGGTCCGGGATTTCTGTACCACTCCAGGAAAGGGCCCTCTTCCACCCCTGGACAGAGGCTTCCGAGGTGGCTGCCAGCATGCTTGCAGCCATAGGCAGCTCAGTGGGAGCACTGAGCTTGCTCATTGCAGCAGAAGAGAGCAGTGCAGGGTCCTGCTGCGTGGCATGGTGTGAGCAGGATCTGTTTCATGTCACAAGCCCTTTCCTTTCTGCCTGCACCTTTAAAGGCCTCATAACTTGAGTTATGTCAAAATAATGCTGTAGGGTAGACATGCCCTAAATGAACACCTGTTTCTCTATGACTTAATCCTGGCTAATTACAGAATCATAGATTTGCAGGACTAGAAGGGACCTTGAGAAGTCATCTGGCCCAGGCCCCTGTACTCCTGGCAGGACTAGCTATTACCTAGAACACCCTTATAGGTGTTTTTGTAACCTACTCTTAAAATCTCCAATGATGGAGATTACACAACCTCTCTGGGCAACCTCCTGAATATTGTTCAGCTTACTCACAGAATGGATAGATGAACAAATAGTTGAAGTTGGAAGCTCCAATTCTCCCCCCACCCTCAAAGTATCTGAGATGTCTCACAGTGTTCTGAGAAATTGCCAAAATGTGCCATTTACACTGAATTTGTCAAGGGGCAAACCAAGGAATTGACAAGGAAGAAGTAGGTATGATTTACTTGCATGTACATGCAGCCTTCCAGAGGAAGACCTGGGTCCTACACGCAATTTTCATTTAAATTATTTCTTGTCTGTGGGAATTGTATAGGAATGTGAGGTAGACCACCCAGAATTTGGCCTATAATGTATATTTGTATGTGGCCATACATATTTCTTCACCTTCTTATATCCAGCTGACTCTTTGAAGATAATTTGGCTTATCCAGAAGAATCTTAACAAAAACTTACTGCTTATGCATCATTGCATTGGCTTCCTCTAATATTATAGACACTATATATAAACTTTTCAATTGCCATATAATTGGAAACTTCCCTCTGTCAATCATTCTCGTGCAAAAGAGGATTATACTTTTATAATAGTAAATTCTTAAATATATTGTCAAGAATAACCTAATGCAAGAACAATTTTCAAATGTATTGACTTATTTATTCTTGCTCAACAACACTGAGAGGTCCCACTGAGTAAAAAGAGTTTTAATTTTCTTTGAGAGAATGTGAAAGTAAACAATTACTTCAAGTTCAGTTGCCTTAGTTAAAGGTTATTGTAGGAAGTTTCGTATTCATGTATTCTCATTCTACCGTTGGGAAACCATGAGCGAAGCCTCTACCCCAAGAAACGATATCCTGCTTTAATTTAAGTCAATACTTGATACTTCATGGTTTCGGAACGTGTGGTGTCAACAGGTGACCAATTAGCTTGATTTCAAGCGTATTTGTGTAGTCAGACTGGCACAAAGCAACCAGAGAAGAGGTTAAGATCTGGCCCGAGTTCTTTGGTTTTCATTGTAAAATTACATGAGTCTATAACAGAAAGAGAAATATCTATCACTAACACCACCAATATTAGTGCCAGCTGGGGAATTTATAAAATTACGTGCATAGTCCAACAAACAATAGAGTAGAGTTAGAATTTTATCTTTTATTTTTGTTTATCCTCAAGAAGAACAGACCAAAAATGCATCATGAGCACCATGTCTACATTTTAGAAACTAGATGAAAAGTTCTTTAACCATTCTGATCATGGGAGTTAGGCTCAATTAACTCAAGACCACAAAGAAACACCATATGTCTTCTACTACGTGTCTAACACAATGTGAAATTCTACATGAATTGTATTGAAGTCAGGGCTATGCCAAGGATATTCTGGGCTTGAATCACTCTATCTTAATTAGGAATTATTAAGAAAGGGATAGAAAATAAGACACAGACTATCTTACTGCCCCTGTATAAAACTATGGTACGCCCACATCTTCAATACTGTGTACAGATATGGTCTCCTCACCTAAAAATATATATATATATTGGCCTTAGAAAGGGTTCAGAAAAGGGCAATTAAATGATTAGGGATTTGGAACGGGTCCCATATGAAGAGAGATTAAAGTGACTGGGGCTTTTCAGTTTAGAAAAGAGGAGGCTTAGGGGGGATATGATAGAGGTATATAAAATCATGAGTGGTGTGGAGAGGGTGAATAAAGAAAAGTTATTTATTAGTTCCCATAATAGAAGAACTAGAGGACACCAAATGAAGTTAAAGGGTAGCAGGTTTAAAACTAAAGTTTTTCTTCAAACAGCGCATAGTCAACCTGTGTAACTCCTTGCCAGAGGAGGCTGTGAAGGCTAGGACTATAAGGGTATGTCTACACTGCCACCCTAGTTCGAACTAGGGTGGCTAATGTAGGCATTCGAACTTGCAAATGAAGCCCGGGATTTAAATATCCCGGGCTTCATTTGCATGTTCCCGAGCGCTGCCATTTTTAAATGCCCCGTAGTTCAAGCTGCCTGCTCATGGCTACACGTGGCACGGACTAGGTAGTTCAAATTAAAGCTCCTAATTCTAACTACAGTTATTCCTCCTGCAAGTTCGAATGCCTACATTAGCCACCTTAGTTCGAACTAGGGTGGCAGTGTAGACATACCTAATAGAGTTTAAAGAGAAGCTAGATAATTTCATGGAGGTTAGGTCCATAAAAGGCTATTAGCCAGGAGATAGAAATGGTGTCCCTGGCCTCTGTTTGTCAGAGGCTGGAGAAGGATGGCAGGAGACAAATCACTTGATCATTGTCTTCGGTCCATCCCCTCTGGGGCACCTGGTGCTGGCCACAGTCGGCAGACAGTCTACTGGGCTAGATGGACCTTTAGCCTGACCAGTATGGCCGTTCTTATGTCCCTCTCTCCTCACCATGCCTCTCAAATAACAACAACAACACAACAAGCAAGTGCCACTAAGTACTTTTACAAAGGGAACTTCTCAGCATTCTCTGAAACAATCCCATTAGTTAACTCACACCACATTCTCTATAGAGCTTCCAGATTGCTTAACATTTCCTGCCCTATGGGCTTTCCTAGATATGTATTGATAAATTTCAGTTTGCTGAACCTCTTTTCATTAGCAGCCATGGTTACAGGAATTCAGCAAAAAATCATCTGTGCTATTTCTGGGTCAGGGAAACTCACAGCTAAAGGCCTTTGTGAATGTATTAAGGAGATCAGCGGGCACAGTTCCTTAATTTCCAAGTCATCCTTAAAGATTTACTTGCAAAAAAAGTTGCAAAAACTAGGTCTCATTCTCAAAAGTTTCAAATTTAAATCCTAAAGGTAACTGCTTGCTAAGTTAAGAATGTAACTTTTTAGACTCATCAGTTTCTCAGCCATCATAAAAGCAAAACTTTCTTTACTCTTCATACTTACCTGTTATACAATTCTGTTAATAAGTTTTTTAAAGACAGGGTTGAAAACTTCTCTTTCAGATTGTTGAGAATGGATGATCTTTTGTCCTTTGTAAGTTCATTTGTCATTGTATTCCTCCTTTGAGATCTTTTCTCTTCAAATGCATGGATATAACTTATGTTTCAGCCTGCGAAGTAGCAGCTTTCTTACATTTCATGATCCCAGATACTGTAGTTCTGAAAAATGTTTTGAAGGCCAACAAATAAATCATGAGCCATTTGAATGTCAAGATCTAGACTCTGCAATTTTTTGCTCACAAACTTACTTTTTGATAAGATATCATATTTTGGCTAAAACAAGGAATGAAAATGTTCGTATGCAAACTATCAGCTTCCAACTTGTCTAGTATAAAATTGTGTGAAAACTTGCTCTTGTGTAAAGTGTCAGGAACATCCTTAATCTGATTTCGTATTGAACGGATTTCCTCTAGCCTTGCTGGACCTCTCAGGGAAACACATCTCGTGTAAGTATTGCAAAATATCCAAGAGACAATGCAAAGTAATGAACTAAACATCTTTCAGCATCTGATAGCAGGGTTGTATACTTTTAGCAGTAATATGAATAATAATAATCCTAACAACAACAATAATATCATCAGTAAATCTCAAAGCACCACAAAAAGCATGGCCGTATCATTATGGCCATTTTACAGATGGGTAAACTGGGACTTAAGTTGTTCAAGCCTTTCCAACCATTCTGCAGGTTCCATCTAGTGAGCAACAGCATCCAATCATTCCTTCAAGTGTTTATGTTGGCATACGCCCTCGCTAAAGCGGACAAGGATACAAAATATTGTCAGATAAAGTTCAGAATATTTGAATACTTGTGACTCTTTAGTTAAGACCTCTCCAAGCTCTAAAGTCATTGAGGCCAACATTTTCAAAACAGACCACTGATTCTGAGTGCTTCAAGTTTTCAATGCCCAGCTGAAGAGAGCTACAAGTGTCAAACAAGAAACTCAACATTAGTGGCTCTTTGTTAAACATTTTGGCCTCAAGGCTTTTGAGTTTTCTAGACTTCAAATTAAATATGGCATTTCTCACCACCTTTTCTCTTCTACAAGTCAAATATCTTGAACTGCACAGTATATTGTATGACATTAAATTTAGACCATTATTCTTTTGGAACGAATAATAATAGAAAAGAGCACTTTGAATTCAAATATTTCATTTTCCATATGGAAATCAATGTCTTTTCAGGAGTATTGAATGTCACATAACATTTGTTTCAATTTATTAATTTTCATTTAGCTTCCTTGACTTCAGATCACCTTCGTGATTTTTCCTCTACTGGGCACACCTGTCAAGTTTCATTCATTTGCAGGCAGACTTCTTTCATTTAAATGAATTTTAAGACCGTTTTAAAAGCATCATCCTCTTAAAATGAACTTCATAAGGGAATTAATTAACATAATATACTTGGGTATCAATAAAGCATCGATGCAGTGTCTCTCAAAAGAATACCTGTCTTCAGTAATTCAAATTATCTTTGATATTAACATTATGGACTGAAATCTGAAGAAGGACTAAGCAAAATATAATGATAAAGAGCAAAGAATAATTTCATTAAACTGAATTCACAGTGTCCTACTTTTTAAAATGGGGGTCAGCTGTGTCTTACTGATACTGGCTCATGCTGGAAAGGCAGTATAGTCATGCCACCAAAAGGGGAACTGCTACCAGTCCCAAATGCTGATTTAGGTGGGTCTTAACTAATTTAATCAAAATATTTTGCTTGAGATTTGCCACAATTTTAAAGGTTTTAGGTGATTAAAGAGACAACTAGGAACTTATTGGACTTTTTCAGATTACTGTCATAATCATGTTTCTGTGCAGAACAGAATCTTTGCTGAATACATTAAAGGTCTCGCTAGGCTAGGTGTTTGGCATTTGCTCTTCCTGCTGGTCTTCCCAATTGCTGTGTTCTTCCATCTTATATCTTGTGCTTCCATAACTGTGGTTTCTGTGGTCTCAGAATGTCTCTGACTGTTTGTTACTTCATGTACTCTCTATTTCTCCCAGTCTTGGTCTACATTAGGACTTTATTTTGAAATAACCCTCCCCAAGGTCAAATTTATAAGCAGAGCGTCCACACTATCAAGCCTGTTATTTAGAAATAATGGGCTGTGGAATTCTAAATCTGTACTCCTGCTTTGCATCATGAGTAATGCCAATTCCAAAATAGTTATTCTGAAATAGCAGCTTGGGTGCTGCTATTTGGAAATAATTGTTCCCTACAGTATTTCGAACTAATTACTCCCCAGTGCTTCCCGGGGCTTTAAGTCTAAGGTAGCATGTCCACATTAATGAAGCATGCCTTCGATTATTTTGAGTCTTCCCTGTAGTGGGGGTACTCTAGTTCAAATTTGTTAAATAGGGAATTATTAAGTCGACTTTACTAATTTCAAAATACTTTCCTGATATAGATGTGGCCCCAGTGACTTCAACTGAGATTATCAACTCTTTGAGCTCCTGATGCTTCTCCTCCAGAAATGAAGCCAGCTCACCCTTGCCAGAAATAGATCACTATTCATTCAGGAAAGGGAACATTATATAACTTTGAATTGCCTTAGTTTCTCTGGTATCCATTCTGTTATGCTATTGTTTCATGAGTCTTCCATTATTTGGCCTTCTCAGTGGCCCAACACTTCTGTTTCTCCCTCCCAGAACATCCTGAGGGGACTACAGTCAGTACTTGCTGGTTTGTTGCTCACATAATTTGCATATTCAAATAGCTTCCAGAGCTATTCAGCCCTTGGAATCAACAATGAGTCACAGTCTCTGCCAGCAACAATCCCCATGCTATGCAGAATTTTCAAATACAGTAATCCAGCCTCCCTTTAACAGGCCACACAGCAATTCTTATCAGTCTCTCTGCACTCTCTGCAGTGGTTTCTCTAATCCCACTGGATCACTGCTTTTAACTTCTCTCTTCCAGTTCATTGATCTCTTTCTTCCTGTTCAGTATTCCGCCAAACTAAGTGCTATTCTTGACAACCACATTCTGGGAAAAGGAAGCAGTTGCCTGACTTTTGCAAAAGACCAAAATAGAGAATTCTCTCCGGGATAGTGACATATCCTGAAGAGTGAGTATTCTTTGTTCCAATGTAAATAGCCTTGGAGGATCTACGTAAGTGTAACAAAGCATATATAAGGTAATAAAGATTTTCTTTTTACAAAGTATATAATTTCTCCTTTAATGACACTAGTTAGTCTGATCAGAAGGGCTGGTTAGTTTTTGCTATATTTTACCATTTTGCAATTCTATATTTTGCTTTCCCTTACTAATCCTGATTTTGTTCTTGTTGTTTTCTTTGAATGAAACAAAAGTGGATGCGTCAGTTGATTTGTCCATTAAGCAGAAGGACAAAGACTAGGGCTGCTTACCTGAATAGAAAATTAAATGTATTCTGCACAGGTGGCACAATTTCCTCCTGCATAGTAGGCCTTGGAGATGGAATCAAACTTGAAGAGCGGAGCAAAACTTTAGTTTCTTTAGGCAAGTCTAGAACTGTGTTTGAACTCTGTGGTTCATCCTTCCCTGTGTAATGGATCTGACCCAGAAACCTTAGTTCTTCCTAACAGGGGAAAGTACAGATCCAAATTGTTCAGCTGGGTTCTATTTTTATTAGTAGTACATGGATTCTGTGATCCACTAATCTCCTCTTTCTGTCCTATGACTGCAGAAGTGTTAATGGTCTATTCTACTTTGAATTGTTTCTTAAAGTATGTTTCCACTATTTATGCTAAACAAGCTGCTCCATCTTGCATTTTGCTGTAATGGTGGGAGTTCTTTTCCCAGACCTAATGACAGACTTCGGATGGCTTGAAAGCTTGTCTCTCTCACTAAGTGTGTGTCTACACAGCAGGGCTTAACTCAAAATAAGCTACGCAAATTGAGCTATGTCAATTGCATAGCTTATTTCGAAATACAGCACTCTTCCTCCGACTTCTCTTACTCCTCGTATGAGGGTTACAGGAGTCAGAGTAAGAAGTCCTCCAGCTTCACAGTATTTCAACATCATTTTGAAATAACTGCCTGCTGTGTAGACGCGAATTAAGTTATTTCAAAATTACTGCAGTTATCGTACTCCGAAACAATGCTGCTGTGTACCCTAATGTATCCTAACAGAAGTTGGTGCAAAGGTATTGACTCACTCTGACAATCTGTTTTCCTATCTTTACCCTTTCTACAAAGCTATAATGGGATTTTCTACAAAGTATGTCCTATTAGGTATCATTTGAAAACTCATAAATTACTGATCATTTTTATCCCAGTAAAATATATGATGCAATATTACATCTAAAGTTATAACATGCTACTGCATAATATTATGACACATGTACCAGTTTAGAAATGCAGACACAAGCCAGTTCTTCAAAGATAAATGGCAAATTGAAACCTCAGACAGGTCAACAAAATCAAATGAACTATCTGCTGCTTACGCGGCCAGCATTAGGGTCCTACAGATTAAAAGAAAATTGAAAAGAAAATCTGTCATTAAGAGGAATAAAATGACCATTATCAAACCATAATTAAATCTCTCCAAGTGTATAATGGGCTACTTCTCTAAATCAGTAAGTGCAGACACCATGTTGTATGTGTAAGTGAGAAATCTACATTTTGTCAAAGAAAGAGCTGGAGGTTCCTACTGCCCCCAGCCTTCTGTCTCCTGAGCAACAGCTGCTCATAGCATCAACCACACCTGAGGGACAAGGAAACTAACACCATACTGTGTCAGGGGTTCTGGCTGAAAGGAATCCAGCCAATAAATATGTGGTCACAAGAACATTTGCTGTGAATTCATTTAGCTTATTGATATTACTTGTGTTTGTTTTTTTATATCTTTGCAACCAGTTCAGACTTGTATACCTCTGTACTTGCACTCACTTTCAAATTCTTTCTGTAGTTAATAAACTTATTTTATTATTTTATCTAAACCAGTGTGCTTGGACTGAAGTGTTTGGGAAACTCAATTTGAGATAACTGTGCATATCATTTTCTATTTATGAAATTATGAACTTTATATGAGCTTAAGTTGTTCTGGAGGGTGCTGGGCAGTATATGATGCAAATTTCTAGGGAAAAGCCTGGGACTAGGAGTTTGCTTGTGTTGCCTGAAGACCAATTCATGAGTGGCTGGCTAGAACACTCATACAGTATAGCTGTGAGTGATTTACATGCTGGAGTTAGTGTGTGAACAGACTAGGGATATGTCTACACTAGCCCCCCAGTTCAAACTAGGGAGGCTAATGTAGGCATTCAAAGTTGCAAATCAAGCCCGGGATTTAAATATCCTGCACTTGATTTGCATCTTCCAGGCTGGCCGCCATTTTTGAAATGTATAAGTCCGGACTAACTGCCCGCATCTACACGCGGCGGGGACCCGGTATTTCAAATTAATGCCATAAATCAAACTACCTGTTCTTCCTCCTGCACGGAGGTTTAACAGGTAGTTCGATTTAGAGCTTTAATATGAAATACCAGGTCCCTGCGCGTTTAGACATGGGCAATTAGTCCGGACTTGTAAATTTCAAAAATGGCGACTGGCCAGGAAGATGCAAATCAAGCGTGGGATATTTAAATCCCGGGCTTGATTTGCAACTTCAAATGCCTACATTAGCCTCCCTAGTTCGAACTAGGGGGCTAGTGTAGACATACCCTAGGAATGGTTGGTCTCACAGGGAAGCAGTACAAAAGAGGACACAGCTATCCATTAGTCTAGATTGTACCCTGAGTAATGTCACATTCACCCATTTTGTCTCTCTAATATCCTGGAAGCAACACAGCTAGAGCTATGTATGTATGTACGCTGCATACAAAATATTATAAAGATAGTAATTTCAGCTACCCTACTTTTGACTCTGGAACGATCACTTCCAGAAGTGACAGGATAGTGCAGTCTATACGTCAATTTTATTCTCTGTCAAACCCATCCAGTGCACTAGGTTATTTATGAAAGCTAATAAAGTTGGTGGTTTATATACCACAGGTAAACAACATATTGCACATAAACTATCCAATAGCTGTCAGATGAAACTACTCTGGTCACTTACGATTCAAACACAGTGGTAAAGTCTCCATATATACCAAACCTCAATTTCAGTCATCTAGTGCTAATGCTGCTTCAAAAGACAATGTAACAATGCAAGCCATTATTGATAGCTAAACGTACCTTTCCCCTCAAAATAACAAATTAGTCTCACTAAAGGCAAAAAGAAGAAAATTCTGCTAAATATTTATGCCTTATTTAAACATTTATATCAGAAATGTACAAGCTTTGCTTCATGTAAGACCAACATTAATTTAACACACATTACCTTTTCCAGGAAAATCCTCTTTAAGCTAATGGTGGTAAGTGAAAAGTGCAGCATGATGTCTGCATTTACTAATTTAGAGCGGTAGCACATTATATACTTGGTGTGATTTAATTAGGGCTTGATGTTGGTGATTGGGATAATCAGAAATGTATTCCTCTGAGAGAGTTTTTTTTTTAGTTTCCTTTTCATCTGTTGGGCCCTAATACTAATTAATATACAATTTTCCTATCCTTAAATCTCAAATCAGATTTAAATGCTTTCAAAATCCTTGTTTAAACCCTCCCCTAATTCAGACTTCACAGAATATGGATTTATTAATGTCTTGATAAAGGGGATTTGTTGGCCTGAATTAATATTTCTTTGTAAGATATTTGAAGGCTTTCCTTTTTTGCTAGGAAAAGGATTTTAATGGAGTCATTATATGTCAGATTGCAGGGCAATTTATCCTTTTAATTAATGCAGTTGCCCTCCTCCTGAGATAGTGTTTAAAGCATTAAAAGTAAAACTAAATAAGAATTTCCCTATATTTATCATCATGTAAACTTTCAGCAACAAACCCCCCCCCTAAAAATCACGAATTATTATTAGTAGAGAATGCTAGTGCAACAATACTTTTTAAAAATGATCTTTTATGGAAAAAATGTTTATTAAAATATAAATAAAAATGTTATACTGTATTTGGTACACAATTTTCAGTAAAAGCAAGATTTTTCAAAAATAGGAATCTAAAGATAGACCTCTATATTTATATTTATGCACTTAAGTTATTGGCCTAATTTTAAAAAATTATGAACATGCAACATTCCTTTGAATTCATGGAAGCTCCTCAGTACTCAGCAATTGGAAAAATCAAGCCATCGATTAAGACATCTAAGTATGGATAAGAAGCCTAACTTGAGGATCCTACATTTGAAAACTTTTCCTAAGAATTTATTTTTCACTACAAAAGGCGCTCCCCTTTGGGGAGTATAACCCAGTTTAGGAAGTGATCATTTTCAGATAAGAGGAGCTTGAATAAAGTTGTTTGACATATATTGTGTTGTTTTCAGAAAACTTTCTCCTCATTTTCTTATTTTATTTCCAAAGACAGTCTCACACTTTTCTACATGATTTGTACCAACGTTATAGATTCATCAATTTATGGGTAGATTGGAGCAGCCACATGGAATAGATGAGCCGCAGACCACCCTATAAAGCCTTATCAGAGAAGAGGAAAGGAAGGAATGAATGGGGGCAAAATGTGCTTTAAAATGAGGCTAGAGAGGAATGAAGTGGAGCTAACTCATATGGAAGGATCCTGCAGGTCTAGAAGATTGCCCTGGGGCTGGTGGTCCAAAAGCAAAAGGGAACTGCTTGTCTTTGGTTGCTTACATTTGAAAAAAAAAACTTTTTTAAAGGAGACTGTATGGGGTAGGGTGTGTTTGGAGGCTGGGGAGAAGCCCTGTCCTGGGACAGGACAATTGTGATAATCTTTTCTCACATCCTGCCTAACCCAGCTCAGAGAATTTCACCTAGTAATCACTCATCAAACCCACAACATACCACAACTTCAGCCTCTTCACAAGTACTTTTTAGTAATTTGTTGGTCTGGCAGAAGCCACCAACTTTGTTTATGACAGGTGATTCACCAATCTAACTATCTATCGGGATGTCTAATGAATGACTCCTGTCTCCACAACCTATATATTAGCACCATGTTCCATGTGGAGGTGCTTCTCTTGTAAGAGAGTTTTGTCTCTCCTTTTTCTGACTATCCTCACCCATAACAAGACCAGCTTCCACAGTTGGCGAATTGAGGCAGCCATTTTAAGGTGGGTCTTACAATCCCTCTATAAAATATTTTCTATTACACACATTCTGGCTACGTCTACACTGGCATGAATTTCTGGAACTGCTTAAAATGGAAAACTATTCCGTTTTCAGTTTTTCCGGAAAAGGAGCGTCTACATTGGCAGTCTGCTTTTCCGGAAAAGCCCTGTGGCCAATGTAGACGCGCTTTTCCGGAAAGAGCCCCGATTGCCATTTTCGCGATCGGGGCTTTTTTCCGGAAATGACTACTGGGCTGTCTACACTGGCCCTTTTCCGGAACAGTGTTCTGGAATAAGGACTTATGCCTGAGCGGGAGCAGAATAGTTTTTCCGGTATAGCGGCTGATTTTGTACAGTAGAGCATCGTTGCTTTTCTGGAAATTCAAGGGCCAGTGTAGACAGCTCGCAACTTATTCCGGAAAAGCGGCTGATTTTCCGTAATAAGTGGCCCAGTGTAGACACAGCCTCTCTGTGCTCTAATTGAGCTGCTCTGTTCTCAGGAGGCATTTCCTGAGTTGTGAGGAACACAAGCTATTTCTACCTTGTATGGATATCTATCTACTCCTTAGGCATAAAGCAAGTAGTTGACTTCTGAGTGCAGAATGTTACAACTATGAAGCCCGACACTAACTTGTCTTATACCTCTATTGGTTTTTTTCCCAAAGTATAATTAGAAATTAGGCAGATGAAGATTTTTATCTTGATGTAGATGCTGAGGTTATTTAATGATTAAATATATTTAACAGATTTTCTTTGCTTTAGTAATTCAACAACTCATTTAGAAGTTTAATATCTTCAGTGCTAAAATTCCTCTAATTCCTAACTTCCATGTGCTTACTTTGTCAGTGCCTCTCACTCTGTCTGGGGTTTCTCCCATCTAGAGCTATTGTTTCTGTTCCCTGCCTGGATGAGTGATCAAGTATTCCCAACACAAACACTCATGCATGCAAATTTAAAATGCTCATTCGTGTGACTTAGAAATTCTCTTTGCATGAAAATTTGTGCTTGTAAAATTCAATTACATGAGTAGTCACAGAGAGAAAACAAAAGATCCCTGAGAATGAACGGAACACATTCAGTTCAAAACTGAAATGAAATATTCATGATTTTTAAAATTTTTCTCCCAGTTCTCATGTATGTTACCCCACAGAAAAACCTGTGGCAATGCAGTGTAACAGTAGGATAGTTCATATGATGAAGTCAGAAAATTCTAAAAAGCTAAAGTCCTAATGACAATGTTAATTCAGCAGCACTATGTATCCTATATATTTTATGGCATACATTTGATAAGAAACAGCAATATGCTGACATACACATTTAGCCAGAAAACAGGATCAGAAAATGCTGTCTATATGCAATACAACCAAATTAACATTGCTGTTGAAATCAGAAGCATTTCCAAATTTTCTGTTCTTTTAAATCCGCATTCCTAAAACTGCATTTAATATCATTGTATTTCATGTTTTTATAGAAGATACTTATTACATTGTAAAGAAAATAGAAAATGTGTTATATTTATAGACAATACTTAATGTTAAAACTCAGTTATCACAATTACCTTTGTAAATATTCAGTTATTGGAGGTGTAAAGTGTTGAGGAGCAAATGCGTGGTGGCAGTGGTCGCAACACATTGAGGTGCATATGATGGAGTGAGAGGCAGAGTTCATTTCTTTGCTGCTGATATTATCTGAAGACATTTTTCCATAATATGGGGTAAACAGGCCAGCAGCACATTTGTATGCAGTGTATCAACTCTACTTTTGCAATAAAAAAGTGTACTTTACAAATGAAAAATGTGGTGATTTGTTTTTACTTTTCATAACTCGAGTATAGATAAAGGTATTTTCCACAAAGTTTCCAAACTCATTCGCTTTTGAGGTGCAGCAAAAGCATGGACAATGTCAGTGCCTAAAGTAGAAGGTTATGAGCTTGTGAAAATGGAAGGTTATAACAGAAGCTATTTTGCTGTCTTAACTTTGGTGAACACACTGTAATACACTCACTGTCAAACCTGTATACACTGTCAATCCTGTATGCACTATAAATACACAATTAATTACACCCACTTTATTGTTACATCCTGCTTCTGGCATGACTCCCACAAGTCAGTCTTTTCAGGGGAGCAGGTTTCTGTGGGTGACTTCTCTGAAAGATTTTCTCAGGTGTGCTATTGATAATTAGCTAGACCTAGCTTGAGGTGCTTCTGCTACTGCTCAGGCGCTCTGTTCCAGAGCCAGCATCTCTCATCCCCTTCATCCCTCAACTGCTTTATTGTTTTCACAAATGGGTTTCCAGGTGGCCATTGTCCAAAAAGAGAAGTTTTTCTGCATTTGTGACAGCATAGGCTTGGGTGTTCTGGCTCCAGCCCCGGACACGCTCTCTTCACCTCCGTGAATGGAAAGCAAAGAATGCTGGGATGCTGCAAATCTGTGCTGCTTGGAACACTCTAAACTACCTTGGCAACTATGACAGTACCTCCTCCTCTTTTCTCTCTCTCCAAGTCCTGGCGAAGTGGCCCTGACAGAGACCAGCAGTCATTAGCAATACTGCCATATGGAGAAGAGTTAACACTGGGCACAGATGTCCTGTTGGAAAATGGAGACTGGCATTTAATCTGTTTGTTTTCTTCGTTTGGATTTCTTCAGAAGGCTTTGAGTGAACAAATCCTGAGGTTTGTTTTGACTAAAGAGACTTGCTGTTGATCAAGTTCCCTACCAACTTCTGTCCCCCGTACACTTGGTGTGAAACCCTCTGTTAGCAAAAGCAATTGCTAGTTAACATGAGGCCCTGCCATCACTAGTTTTCTGAATCCATACACACTTTACAATAAGGCAAAGCTGCTGTGTTTTGACACCTACTGACTTCCAAAAAATGCATCATCTGTATAACGCAACATTTTAGCAGGTCTAATTCCAACCAGCAGACTCCTACATAAGAACTATAAGACTAATCCTGCTTGCATTGAAATCAATATCAAAATTCCAGGCGAACAGGATTATGTAGCACACTATATGTCAATCTCAGAGTACGCATTGTTACAGCAAAAATACATGTTACCTCTCACATATGACTTTTTTTGTTATAATAAGTACCATGGCCAATAGAGCCACAAAAATGACATGAATAATAGTTAGTCAGAGACATAAAACAAGAAGAGTAGCTGGCTATCAGAGGACAATGGGGCTAAACTCTGCTAATAGTGTCACAGCAGTTTGGCGGATGTAGTGGAGTCTGCTGTACTATCTTTTGCCAGCTGGGGACCCCCAGGGAGAGGGAGTTATCCCGGTCTCTGTGGGTTGCAGTACACATGACTGTCATCAGGAGGGTTTGGCCTTGCAACAGAGGCTGCAGGTACCAGAGGAAGTAGGCACACAGTCTTTAGCAGAGCTAGCCATACAGTCACAGAATGCAGGTGTGTCTGTATGGGTATGTCTACACTACCCCCCTTGTTCGAACTGGGGAGGGGAGTAATGTAGTCATACGGAGTTGCAAATGAAGCCCGGGATTTGAATTTCCCAGGCTTCATTTGCAACTCCGTATGACTACATTACCCCCCAGTTCGAACTAGGGGGGTAGTGTAGACATACCCTATGTGATTAATACATCCTCCAGCCTTTGGAGTCCTTACAGTACATTGACTGGAAGAAGAAATACAGCTTTTTATGGGGCTATTTTGGATTACAAGCACATACCTCCTGCTGCCTCTAGTCTAGCTCCTACTCCTCCATTCCCAACAGCAAACAGGGTAGGAGCTGGGAGAAGGGGATTCTGAATCTGGTGATGTGGTTGGTGAGGTTAGAGAAGGTTCTGGAATGGGTTTTGTGAGCCTACATTGCATGGCAATAGGGGTTGGGAGAGTGTATTCTGAGCAGGAAGTCCTGGGTTGCAGAGACCAGTAAAGTTAAGAGGAGCTGCTGCTTCGTTTATGCGCCAGTCACCAATGAACATAGTCACTGTTACATACAGTGGAATCACATTTCTTTATTGGAAGAGACAAACAATTGATAACTGAGTACACACAAAGCTCTGCTACAAAACATTTTTTCCCCATTAAGTTTCTGTGTTAATAGTGAGAAATATGTTTACAAAACTTGTAGGTGGCTCTTTCTTGACACTATCATAAACAAAAATGTTTCTTTAGGAGGTGAGGGCTTTTCAGACTTTAAATCAGAATTGGCAAAAGATTTTAAACATGAGAGAATTGAACTCACTGATTAATGATAGTTAATCAAATTACTCAATCATTTTTATATCAATGTTAAATGATTAACAAGTTTTGTGATACTAATATTCATTCTTATGAGGAAAATCCAAGAAATTTAGAATAAGTGAGGAAAGTGCTCAAGAAACAAACTGCCATGTAAATAGGAATCTGTACAATTTATTCCATGACATCTGTTTTTTCCTGCACAAATTCAGGCCATAGTTATCCACACTCTGGAGAGGAGGAAGTAACAGCGCTGAATTAAAGGACTTACCACCTATGTAGCTCTATTCAGCTATAGATTTAAAAGATCTTTACCAAAGGAACTAAGTGCCATTATTGTAGTTGATTAAAGACGAGAAAAGTTAAATGATTTGCATGAGGTCACACTCCAAAATCATTGGTAAAACTGGGAATGCAATCCAGGTTTCTCACTCCCATTTTTACAATCTGTTCCATGGTTCATCCTTCAACTGGCCCAGCAGAATGATTGGCCCAATGTAAAAATCTGTCACTAGAAAGCATTGTTAGGGTATGTCTACACAGCAGCATTATTTTGGAATAACTAATGTTATTCAGAAATAACAAAGAGCATGTCTATACGATAAGCTTTTATTTCAAAATAATGTTTATCTTGAGGACTTCTTACTCTGACTCTTGTAACTCTCATTTTAGGAGGAATAAGGGAAGTCAAAGGAAAAGTGTTCTTCCTTCAATTTCCTGCTGTGTAGACAGCGCCTACACCCGAGTTAAGCTACTTCGACTTAAGCTACGCAATTGATGTAGCTGAAGTTGTGTAGCTTAATTTGACATTAGCCCTGCTGTGTAGATGTACATTTAGAGAATTGGGTATCAGGAGGTGAGTGGGGAAAGTGCTTTTTGGAAAAAATGGGTGTTAACTAGATCTGATGGAAAAACATCCACTATATTTTAACCATATTTTAAGGAACAAAATTTGGTTTTGTCAAATTCCCATTAGTTTACTGTCTCTGACTTCAAGAGAGAGGGGAATACTAAACAACAGAATAAAATAACTAAGTTAAGAATTAGGTTGACTTTGAAGACCAGTGGCAACCTGATCAAAGCAAGAATCATAGAAAGAGACTTAACACCCATGGTGTTAAGTGTATCTAATACTTTCTGAGCCTTACTGAAGAACCTTTGAGGCTGATCAGTTACTATTTAAAAAAAGTTGTCTCTCACCAATGTTGCCAATTTAAAGAGATTCCCAATTTCGTGTTTTCATACCTGTTACCAGTGCTGTAGGGTGAACATAATCAAGTGGATAACAGATTCTTTATCACACTATTATCATTTTACTCTTCAATTACACACATATTTTACATTTTCTTAAATTTTAAAGATTCTTGAAGTATTCATTATGCATTTTTGATATATTACATTATCACATAGTTTAAATTATATTGTATTTCTGCTGAATATCTACTAGTCATTTTTATAACCACTTTTAAAATTCAGTTCCCTTCTTTGCTATAATTCAGTCTCACTGTGATTTGGAATGAAAAAGGAGAGAAGTTTACATATGTTGTGCACCCTAGAGAGTTGTACATCATTTTATGAAACAGCCTGAACCTAGAGCTTCTAAATCATGACTGTTGTAAGAAATACAAGACTTTGGGGTCTAATTAAAGAAAAGCAAATACAGGTTTTCCTTCTGTGGATTTCATCATACTGCACAGCAAAAGACGTTATACAGCTTGTTTATCTGATGGCAAACAAACAAAGTCTGTTATTCATTAGTATGTGTTCCTAAGAGTATTTTCTGTGTGTTTACCCTTGCTGTGTGTCTGATTTAGAACTAGGGACAAGGAATCAGGACTTCTAGGCTCTATTCCTGACTCTTCCAGTGGCCCCAGTTAAGTCATTTAACTTCTCTGTACCTCAATTTACCCATTTATGACATGATATAGAACTACTCTCCTGCCTGAGAAGGGGATATTGATTTTTAATTATCTGTTGTAAAGTGCCTTAAGAGTCTTATAAAAGAGATACAAATGGGCAAAGCTGTATTATCATCACATGGTAAAGTAATATAGTAATGGACAAGGAAAGGAAGAAAGCTGTAAGAACTGAGTTGTGTGTGTGGGGGGGGGGTATGTCTAGACAACATCCTTCTGTCACCAGAGGGATGTAAATTAGACATACTGAAATTGCTAATGAAGTGGGGATTTAAATATCCCGCACTTCATTAAAATAAAAATGGCCACCGCTTTTTGCCGATGTGGCAATTTGCCAGCAAAAAGTGGCAGTCTAGACAGGGATCAGTCAACAAGGAAAGCCTTTTCTGACCGATCCCTTATGCCTCGTGCAACGAGGTTTAGAGGATCGGTCGGAAAACGCTTTCCTTATCAATCGATCCCCATCTAGACTGCTGCTTTTTGCTAGCAAATTGCCACATATGGCTGCTGTTTTTTGCCATTTTATTCTAATGAAGTGCAGGATATTTAAATCCCAACTTCATTAGCAATTTTCTGTATGTCTAATTTACTTCCCTCTGACAACAGAGGGATGTAGTCTAGACATACCCTATGTGTGCACATGCTGAATTTCTCCTGATATCTATAAGATGGGAAACATAAAACTTACTTACTTTATGATCCTCTCATGCTGGAAATCAAAAGAAGGAAGTAAAACTGAAGAATAGATACTCAAAGGGTATATGACATTTGTAACATTGTAACAGAAAATGATGAGTCCTCTTGCCTATGATACAGACCTATAGTAAGTGGATGGCTACCTCTGACCACATGCAAATGGGAAAAGGAGTTGTAAAATGAAGCACAAGTCTTGTAAACATTACAAAAAACAGGAGTTGTAGCTATAACTGGATTTGGGGACAATTGTGTTTCTAAGCAGGTCCCTGACATGGTTATATCTGTAGTGAATAGAATCTCCATTGGATTTAGGGAACTATGTTTATTGCTGGTAGCCATTTTGCATTTCTAGCATTTAATCAACTATAGCAAGAGGTACTACAGAAATTATATCAGTTCTTGACCCTAAAGACAGATAGGACATTTCTGAAGATACATGGTTAATGCCAGTGCTTACTTATGTTAAACAGCAAATGTTTATTGAGGCTGTCCAATGAAAAATTTTGAGAGATGTTCAGGTAATGAAATGGCCAGTGATCATAGAGAATAGTTTGGAGGACACAGTGGTAAGGAAATATCTTAGAACACAGATAGGCTGTGTCTACACTGGCAAGTTATTCTGGAAAACCAGCCGCTTTTCCGGAAAAACTTGCCAGCTGTCTACACTGGCCGCTTGAATTTCCGGAAAAGCGCTGACGATCTAATGTAAAATCATCAGTGCTTTTGCGGAAAAACTACAGTGCTCCCGTTTGGGCAAAAGTCTTTTTCCAGAAAACTGTTCCGGAAAAGGGCCAGTGTAGACAGCACAGTAGTGTTTTCCGCAAAAAAGCCCCGATCGCGAAAATGACGATCGGGGCTTTTTTGTGGAAAAGCGCGTCTAGCTTGGCCACGGACGCTTTTCCGGAAAAGCACTTAATCCGGAAAAGCGTCCGTGGCCAATCTAGACGCGCTTTTCCGAAAATGCTTTTAATGGAAAACTTTTCCGTTAAAAGCATTTCCGGAAAATCATGCCAGTGTAGACGTAGCCCTAGAGTAACAGTACCAGGAGTGATGGGCTCTCATCTAGATAGATTCCTAAAACAGACATTTAAGGCCCTATTTGCAGTTGCTGATTCAACAAAACCCACAAAAGCTGATGTGGGTCTGATTCCCTAAGGGCCAAGTGCTGCCCATTGCTATTGAAATCAATGGGCTTGATACACCTCTTAACTACACTGGCTGTACAGCTCTAGACTATATTGTAACGCCAATGACTTCAGTGAAGGGACTCCCAGTTTATATAATTACAGGATCAGGCTTAATGTTTCTAATATAACCAGCTCTCTCTGAATTACTTCTCAGTAGTGTTTGGATCTCATTTTTATTTAGTATCATCTACAGATGCAACTGGTGTGCTATTTCTTCCTTTTTCCACATCAGTATTTAGAATGTTAAACAAAACTGATGTATACACCACTCCCAGTGGTATCCCTCTAGGCACCTTACCTGAACTCTGTGCAGCTGCAGTTTTATTACCCTTAATTTACAGTTCTTCCACTTTTCACTACCAACGACCATGCTCCTGTCAAAGCCAATTTGAGCTAATTGTAAGCTTTTACGAGACTGCTGAAATCTTTAAAAACCAAATATACAAAATGTCCTGCTCTCTTCATCCATTCATTTTGTGATTCTGCCAGTAAAGTTAATTAAGCTTATCCACCACACAGATGTCTGCCAGTTTGCTCCATGTAGGCACTAAAGTAATGGTGGCAATACAGAACCACACTGCCTGGAGGTAGTTCAGTGCAAATCTTTCCAGAATGGCACTGAACAGGCTGTGACATCCCTTAGGAGAGGAGGGTTAGCATGGGCAATGCCCTGCCTCTTTCCTATCCCTCATTGATCTCCTGGGGTTATGTTTACCCCCAGGAGGGCAAGGAGGGAATAGTCCCTGCACTCTGCAAGCACAAAAGCTGTGACTGTGACCCTGGCTCTCATCCAAGGCATACAATGGAGAAGAGGCTTAGTCTGTGGCTATTGCTAGTCACAATCTGAGCCTCGGACGTTTAATAATTGTTATGGAATCAGTACTCAGTCATTGTAGCACAATCTCTTCAGCAGCCCCTCAAGAAACACAATCACTTAGCAGCCCATGAGACACAAAACAGAGAAACAGAAGATGTCTTGCTCTTGGTTCAGATTACATACTGCAGTGACAACATACATTGATTTTAGGGAAATGATGCAAAATAAAGTCAGGTGTAGTTATGGATTAGAATTCACTTAATCTTTGTCCCCATCTAACCTGATTACAGTCTTTACTGGGTAAATATTTCAAAAGCATAAATTAGTGCTTTCTAATAATGACTGTTCCCTGGACGTATGGGCATGTTTGCAGAGATTCTACATGTGATACTGTAGCAGTAGACCAAGAATATTTTGTTCACCTTTAATTTGGGCTTGATAAAGGAAAATGTTCATTCATACAAGGCATGACAAGAGAGTGGCCTAGCAGATAGACACAAAAGAGCAGGCTTCTGTTTCTAGCTCTGCTCCTGAGTGGCCTTGGACAGGTGATCTCTCTGTGCCTGACTTTGCCCCATGTGCAGAACAGGGCAAAGTGCTCTGATATTTAGAAAAAAAAAACTTTGTATAAGAGTTTGGTGGTATTATCACAAAAATGTGATGTATCTGGCTGTTATTTTGCCATATTCCCTTTGCTATTATTTTAGATATTTGGGCTTTGTCCACATTGATCTTGGTGCTTGGTACCATCCTCAACAACTGTGCAAACATTATCACATGAGAATTTAAATGCTTTATATCGAATTTTCATACGTGTACTTGACAAGACAAGTTACCAGCAAGAGGGAAAAACAGGCCCATTCCTGCATTTAAAAGTTCTGTAGCTTAGTTTGACCTTTGGCTCAACCCTCCAGTGACAACAAAACAACAATATTTGTATTCATGTTATAGGAGCACCTACCAGCCCTGGTTATATTGTGCTCATCACCATCCACACTCAACAAAAAGATCCTTCCCTAGCTGAAATTTCTCACTGTACTTGGGTTTTCCAGTCTTTGGGTAATGAAGGAAGTACTATCCCATGACTAAGTTTACCAGATGTATGTGTTGAGTACAAGGTGTCTGACTATAACAGAAAAGATCCTTACTGGTCCATTTTAAAAAAATAAGGGAAATCACAAAGACTATGACCTACACTGTACTCAACTGCCATTGGCTACTCTATCAAAATTAGTCTGAAGAGGTCTTACAGAACCACATGATAGGTAGCATTAAGTATAGCTAGGTCTTCATAGATAATATTTTATATGACATTTTGACCTTTCTGCTCATGTATTACTCATGGCAAGTTTATTATGAGTTTGTTCAGTATCTGAAGCTTTTCCACAAGTATAACTAGCTCTCTTCATAGGCCTACAAACATAGAATTGACTCAGGAAAGTCTGGATTAAACTATGACATAAATCACAGTAAAAATAGCATTCACACACACAAACTAATTGTGGAAATCTTACATCTCCGTTTATTCTTCTGTCCAAAAAAACAACAAAAAAGTAGAGGGTAACCATCAACATGAGGAAAACAAAGTAAAGACTTAGAATCCAGTGATGCGCACTCTAAAGTATTTGTTACAATGGTTGTGGATGGGACACTAGATGGGAAGGTTTATGAGGGTATGTCTACCTCCACGAGGCGTAACGGTAGTTCGGAATAGGAAGCCTAAGCCGAACTACCTACTCCATGCCGCGTGTAGCCGCGGGCACGGAGTCCGAACTAGCGGGGATTTAAAAATGGCAGCGCCCGGCAAGATGCAAATGAAGCCCGGGAAATTCAAATCCTGGGCTTCATTTGCAACTTCAGTTGCCTACATTAACCACCCTAGTTTGAACTAGGGTGGTAGTGTAGACATACCCTGAGTTACTACAGAGCACTCTTTCCTAGGTATCTGTTGGTGGGTCTTGGTCACATGCTCAGAGTGTAACTGACTGCTATATTTGGAGCCAGTAACAATTTTTCCTCCTGGTCAGATTGGCAGAGATCCTCTCTCTTTTGTTTTTCTCTGCAGCATTGATTACAGATCATTTGCAGCTTTACACTAGTGTAGATGGTGAATTATCTGCAACTTGTAATCTTTGTACCATGATTTGAAGACTTCAGCTCAGTAACTCAGCTAGGGTATGTCTACACTACAAAGTTAGTTCGAACTAACGGATGTTAGTTCGAACTAACTTTCATAGGCGCTACACTAGCGCTCCGTTAGTTCGAATTAAATTCGAACTAACGGAGCGCTTAGTTCAAACTAGGTAATCCTCATTCCACAAGGATTAAGCCTAGTTCGAATTTACTAATTCGAATTAAGGGCTGTGTAGACCCTTAATTCGAACTAGTGGGAGGCTGGCCCTCCCCAGGTTTCCCTGGTGGCCACTCTGGCCAACACCAGGGAAACTCGTCTGCCCCCCTCCCGGCCCCGGTCTCCTTAAAGGGGCATGGGCTGGCTACGGTACCCGTGCCAGGTGCAAGCCTGCCAGCACCCAGCCAGCAGACCCTGCACCTCGCACGGATCGAGCCACCCACCCGATGCCCCCCAGTCCTCCCCCTCTTCCCGGGACCAGGCTGGCGGCTCCCGGGACCTTGCCCGGGACCGCAAGAGGCGGGCACCCGCCTGGGCTAGTGCAGACATTGTGGACCTCGTCCACGATCTCCGCACTAGGCACAGGAAAATGGCCTGCTTGGGCAGGAGAGCTGCCAGCCTGGCCACCCAGGAGCAGGTGTGCATGAAAATCAAGGGGGTCCACTGAGACCCCCGACCCTGAGCCCTGAGCTTACAATGGCCATCCTGGGTCAGACCAAAGGTCCATCGAGCCCAGTAGCCTGTCTGTCAACAGCGGCCAACCCTAGGGACCCTGGAGGGGATGGACCGAAGACAGTGACCAAGCCATTTGTCTCGTGCCATCCCACTCCAGCCTTCCACAAACCTTGGGCAGGGACACCACTCCTACCCCCGGCTGATAGCACTAGTTGTAGCCTTCACAGCCTCCTGCAGCAAGGAGTTCCACAGGTTGACTCTTTGCTTTGTGAAGAAGAACTTTCTGTTACTAGTTTGAAGCCTGCTACCCATTCCTTTTCTTTGGTGTCCTCTAGTCCTTCTGTATGGGAACTAAGGAAGAACTTTTCTGTATGTACCCTCTCCACCCAACTCCTGCTTTTAGAGACCTCTATCCTGTCCCCCCTCCGTCTCCTCTTTTCTAAGCTGAAAAGTCCCAGTCTCTTTAGCCTCTCTTCATATGGGACCTGTTCCCAACCCCAGATCATATTAGTTGCCCTCCCCTCTCCCAGCCTCTCTCTTCCCCTCTCCCACCTCCTTTTCCCAGTTTCCCCCAGTTTTGTTCAATAAAGACAGATTCCATTTAACACAATTGTCCTTTATTTTGTACATCAAGAAAAGTGGCTAGGGAAGGGTAAGTGGAAGGGGGTGAGGGAGGAATGGGGCACGAGCCCCCGATGGGGAGGACTGGGCTGACTGTGGGCTTTTGGGGTGGAAGCTCTCCTGCAGCCCCCCGATTGTCCCCTCTCCCCAGATGGCAGCCTGTGGCAAGTGCAGCCGGTCTGATGGTCGAGTGCTGTGATGTGCCCAGTGTGGGTACTCCGGGCACTCCAAGCCAGGACTGCTTTGCAAGCGGGGCACCCCTGAGAACTGTCTGTCCGGGGTGGGGGTCGGGACCCTTTAAGCGCAGCCCTCGGCTAGCCTGAGACAGCATCTCCATGCTCTAAGTCCTCCTCTGATGCCCTGCTGGCACTGCTTCCGGCCATCCTTAACCCTGGTTCAGGGTCCACTTAATGTGGACATGCTAGTTCGAATTAGCAAAACACTAATTCGAACTAGTTTTTTAGTCTAGATCCGTTAGTTTGAATTAGCTTAGTTCGAATTAACTAATTCGAACTAAGTTAGTTCGAATTAACGTTGTAGTGTAGACGTACCCCTAGTGGTTAAAGGTCTATTGCAGGGGTGGATGCATGATGTTCTGTGGCCTGCAGTCTGCAGTTAGTCAGAGTAGATGATCGTGATCACTCCTTCTCACTTTAAAATGTACAAGTTTATTTGACTCATAGGGGTAGCCATGTTAGACTGTAACTGAAAAAACCTTAAAAAACAACAAATGGTCTTGCAGAACTTTAGGGTATGTCTACACTTGCACACTCTTTTGAAAGAGGAATGCAAATGAAGATATTCTAAATTGCAAATGAAACTGGGATTTAAATATTCCATGCTTCATTTGCATATTCATCTTATGGCGCTATTTCAAAATAACAGATTCTTTTAAGACACGGTTATTTTTAGAGAAAACCCTTCTCTCGAAATAACCCTTATTCCTCATACAATGAGGTTTACCAGTTATTTCAAGAGAAGGGTTTTCTCTTGAAATAACTGCGCCTTAACAGCATCTGCTATTTCAAAATAGCACCATAATGCAATTATGCAAATGAAATATGGGATATTTAAATCCTTGCTTCATTTGCCATTTCAAATGTCTTCATTTGCATCCCTCTCTCGAAAGAGGTTGCATGTTGTGTAGACATACCCTTAGGGTATGTCTACACTACAGCACTAATTCGAACTAACTTAATTCGAATTAGTTAATTCGAACTAAGCTAATTCGAACTAGTGCATCTAGACCTAAAAACTAGTTCGAATTAGCGTTTTGCTAATTCAAACTAGCATGTCCACATTGAGTGGACCCTGAACCGAGGTTAAGGATGGCCGGAAGCAGTGCCGGTAGGGCATCAGGTTAGGACTTAGAGTGTGGAGCTGCTGTCTGAGGCTAGCCGAGGGCTGTGCTTAAAGGGACCCAACTCCCATCCCGGACAGACAGTTCTCAGGGGTTCCCTGCTCGCTTGTCTAACTTGATGAGGGACAGCAAAGCAGTCCTGGCTTGGAGTACCCTGAGTGCCCACATTCGGCACATCACAACACTCAGCCATCAGCCCGGCTGCACTTGCTGCAGGCTGCCATCCGCGGGGGGGGGGGGGGGGAAGGAGTCAATCAAGGGGCTGCAGGAGAGGAGCCTGCAGAGCCACCCCAGTCCTCCCCATTGGGGGCTCGTACCCCATTCCTCCCTCACCTCCTTCCACTTACCTCTCCCTAGCTCCCCTTCCTGATGTACAAAATAAAGGACACCTGTGTTCAAAATTAGAAACTCTTTATTTAACAAAACACAGGGAGACTGGGAAAAGGAGTTGGGAGAGGGGAAGAGAGAGGGTGGGAGGGGGGAGGGCAACTAAAATGATCAGGAGTTTGGAACAGGTCCCATATGAAGAGAGGCTAAAGAAACTGGGACTTTTCAGCTTAGAAAAGAGGAGACTGAGGGGGCATATGATAGAGGTCTATAAAAGCACGAGTGGTGTGGAGAGGGTGCATAAAGAAAAGTTCTTCATTAGTTCCCATAATAGAAGGACTAGAGGACACCAAATGAAATGAATGGGTAACAGGCTTCAAACTAATAACAGAAAGTTCTTTTTCACAAAGCAAATAGACAACCTGTGGAACTCCTTGCTGCAGGAGGCTGTGAAGGCTACAACTATAACAGAGTTTAAAGAGAAGTGAGATGAAGTGATGGAGGTTGGGTCCATGGAGTGGTATTAGCCAGGGGGTAGAAATGGTGTCCCTGGCCTCTGTTTTGGAAGGCTCGAGATGGATGGCACGAGACAAATGGCTTGATCATTGTCTTCGGTACATCCCCTCCGGGGTAGCTGGTGTTGGCCACTGTCGGCAGACAGGCTACTGAGCCATTTGGACCTTTGGTCTGACCCAGTACGGCCGTTCTAAACTCAGGGCTCAGGGTCGGGTGTCTCACTGGACCACCTTGATTTTCATGCACACCTGCTCCTTGGTGGCCAGGCTGGCAGCTATCCTGCCCTAGATGGATACTTTCCTGTGCCTAGTGCATAGGTCATGGATGAGGTCCACGATGTCCGCACTAGACCAGGCGGGTGCCTGCCTCTTGCAGCCCCGGTCAGGCTCCTGGGAGCCACCAGCCTGGTCCGGGGAAGAGGCGGAGGACTGGGTGGCAGCGGGTGGCTGGCTCGTGCCGTGCCAGGTGCAGAGTCTGCTGGCTGGGTGCTGGCAGGCTTGTACCTGGCACGGGCACTGTAGCCAGACCGTGCCCCTTTAAGGGCTCCGGGGCCAGGAGGGGGGCAGAAGAGTTTCCCTGGTGGTGCCCAGAGTGGCCACCAGGGAAAGCCGGGGAGGGCTATCCTCCCACTAGTTCCAATTAAGTGGCTACACAGCCCTTAATTCGAACTACTTAATTCAAACTAGGCGTTAGTCCTTGTAGAATGAGGTTTACCTAGTTCGAATTAAGCGCTCCGCTAGTTCGAATTAAATTCGAACTAGCGGTTTGCCTGTGTAGCACCTATCAAAGTTAATTCAAACTAATGTTTGTTAGTTCGAATTAACTTTGTAGTGTAGACATACCCTTAGAGACTAACAAAAAAGGTAGATGGTATCGCGCGCTTTCGTGGGTACAACCCACTTCTTCTGAAGAATGGAGCAAGGGGTCCAGAGTTACAAATAAATAGCAGAAAATGAGGTGTTGGGATGGGAAAGAAGGAAATATACCTTGTCAATTAGAGGGGATGGAGAGCGAAAGAGAAGGGGGGAAAAGCTTGTCAATTAGAGTATCTGTATTAAATGAGGCTAATTAAGTGGGCTGTAGTTGCCTGATATTTAACTTTTGATGTCATTAGGGTGTTGAATGTAGCGGCCCATCCAGGTCAGGTTTTTGTTCCTACCTTAATTAAAGGTGTTAAATATACAGATGAAGTCATTTCTGCAGCTTTTTATTTGAGATAACAGGCTACTGTATATTATGTCTTTTAGGGAATAATGGACTGTCCAGGAATATGCTGAGCAGAACAAAACACTCAATTCTGGGGGAAATTTGAGAGCTGGGAATATATGGAGGTAACCCTGCAGTATGACCAAAACTGCTGAAAAGCAGGGTGTGAGGAGCAGGCAGCTGTTACACAAACACATCTGAGATTGATTTTCATGGTGCTGGCTGGTTCTGTACAGTTCAGGTTGGAGGTTACAAAAGCATTGCAAGGCATCCCAAGTTAAAGGGCATGGGGTGACTCAGCTCCCCACTGCTCTGGATTATACCCTGATAAGTCACACTTTCCAGCTCAGGTTCTCTTTTTCTCAGGCTATGTTTAGACTGCAGGCTTCTTTCAGAGGAAGCTTTTCCGGAAGAGATCTTCCGAAGAAACTCTCCAAAAGGGAGTAACAGTTAATTCGAGGGAAGGGTATTGGATCGGACTACCGCATCTACACGCAGCAAGTTAATTTAGGCTACTGGCTTTTTAAAATGGCGACCGGCCACGAATATGCTAATCAAGCGTGGGATATTTAAATCTCATGCTTCATTAGGAACTTCATTATGCTTCATTTGCCTCCCTAGTTTGAACTAGAGGGCAAGTGTAGACATACCCATAGTCCCCCTTTTTCCTCCACTCAAGCTCATCTGAAGAAAGTGGGTTTTGCCCAGGAAAGCTCATGAGACTATATACATATTTGTTAGTCTCTAAAGTGCCACAGGACTACTTATGAATTATGTCATCATTTCTATCTGACCCAGTGCATCATCGAATGAACCAACTTGCAGGAAACATGATGTTGCAGGCAAGTCTTTACTTGATTTTTCTCCTCAACAGTGGTATCATGTCCACACAGCCCAGGAAATGCTAAAGAGCATTTCCTTGTGGTGGGATTCTGTAATTAACAGAGAAGCCAATGCCACAACATAAACAAATTTTGCATTCCAATATCCTGGTGGGTTTCACTAGAGCTTAGAAATACTATACAAATAATGGCTGAATCCCAAACTGCCTGGGCATTTCTAGGCTCCCTACTCATCCCACTAAGTGAGGCTTTGCCTGAGGGTTCTCCTCCACAAGAGACCACTATCTCCCTTTGGAGTTCCCCTCTAACTGAGCTGGGGATAACTTATTCCATCCAGGTGCTTGTTTACTAATCAGCCTCCTGGGGCAGCCAATAACCCCCGCGGAATGGCCTTCATAAGGATGACTTGGCTCAAGTCCCCATAAAGAGCAGCAGTCCTGTGATTTTTTGATCACAGAACATTTCAAAAACAATTAATTTGTGTAAGATAGAAAGCCTAGAACAGTTTTACAAACATTCATTTGGTACATTTGTGGAAGACAGCACATGGAGCAATTGGTTTACATTCTAAACGTTACACACTTTATATGCACTAAGACTAAATTACAGTACAGTAGAATAAAACATACCTATCTGACCACTTCTTTGATGATGTGCAATGGCAGTTAAAAATGTGCAAGCTTGATTAATTGTAAAATAAAAACATCAATACATTTAATGGAGCCCTGAAACTGCATTAGAATATTTAATTAAGTGGAAGTACTATATGTTCATTTTGACTAGTGCTTGATGTAGCTTGATGATTTATTGCTCTTTCCAACAACATATTTCCAAAAAGGAGACATAACTTACATCAGTAAACACTTGTGTATATGCATTCATTTTAGAGAATTAAATAAAGGAAATTCACTCATCTACTCTCAATTTATTTTTTCTAGACCAGCTTTCCAGATAATCGATTCTATCTCATAGCTTTTGGATCCGATACTCCTCTAAAGTGGTCCTTGCAGCCTACATTGTCATCTATATCAGAATTTCTGTTTCCAAAATCATGGAAAATAGCCCCGGATTATTACTTTAATTTCAGAGAGATCTTCGGGTATTTTCCAAAACAGGATCTGTTTTTTGGATCACTGCTTTAGTACTTTACAGACTTGATCCAAGACTGTTACATTGTAGCACTCTACTATGCATAATACTTTGTTCATAGTTACGAACATTCTAGAGTTAAGAATAACCTCCATTCTGGTGGTGTTCAAAACCTTGAGGATCTACTGTATGTCTTTTCCTCTTAACATTTTATTTACATTTACATATGTGTGTATACTCATGATGGCTACGTCTACACTGACAACTTCTTGTGCAAGAATTCTTTTGTGGAAGAGTTCTTGTGCAAAAACTCTTCCACAAGAGAGCATCTACACTGCCACGTGCTTTTGCACAAGAGGCGTGCCTTTGCGCAAGAGCATCCTTGGCAGTGTAGATGCTCTCTTGCGCAAGAAAGCTCTGATGGCCATTTTAACCATAAGGGCTTTTTGCGCAAGAAATTCATGTTGCTTGTCTACACTGGCTCTTCTGCAAGACCTCTTGCGCAAGAGGGCTTTTTCCTTGTGGGGAGAGGAATAACTATTCCGGAAGAAGCCTGGTTTTACAACACTGTACTGTAAATTTACTTCTGGAAGAATGCTCATGCAGTGTAGACAGCTGGCAAGTTTTTGCGGAGGAACAGCTGTTCTTGCACAAGAAGCTGCTAATGTAGATGTAGCCATACAGACACATGATCAAAATACCAATTTTCCCCTTTCCATACCAGTCCCTTCTTTATTTGAGAATCATCTAAAAAAAATTAACCTTTAAACACAATCAGAATACAAATGCTCGAGAAATCATTAGTTATTAAACTTGCTACTTGTCATAGAATATTAACTTTGTTATACAGGCCAGGAAAGAAACAAAAGCAAGAAGATATTGCCCATGTTAGCTATAAAACAGATAAACACAACATCCTCAGAAAGAAAAATAGAATGTTTGCAAAGACCACACATCACAAGCAGTAGCAGCCAGTTAAACAGCCAGCAATTTTTAATCTCTCCAGTGATGGAAGCAGCCTCTTCAAGGAAACTGAAAGAATCAAATCCCCTCCCCCTCCCCCTCTGTCCTTTCTGAGGACAGGGCAGTCTGCAGCTGCATCTTCAAAAGATTGCGATTTGTTTGTTTTTTAAATTGCTATCACCTCTTACATTGTGTGGAGGGACTGTGGAAGCTGGAAACCCAGGAAACAGAGCTGACCTTTGAACATGAGTATGATTGTGTGTGTCTTTTTGAGGAGGGAGGATTTTAAAATGTTATGCCCTCATATCTTTCAATGAGTCCTAACAAGGCAGGATTGTGGGTGACCCAGAAAGCAACAGTGGCTGCACTCCCACCAGCAACAGTATGGAAAGAGAAACTAAAAAGGAGAAAAGTCCAGGAAACAGAAAAAGAAGAACGGTGCCATTAATACTCCTGCATTCCTTCCTATAGAGTATTCAGACAGTAAACAATTAATGCTGTACTGCTTTTGTAACCCGATCCCTGATTAATGGAGCAAGTATATGTTTGTGTGTCACTGTGATCACTCCAAAGCATGAACACAATACCTTCAGTTAGGTAGGCTGTCTGGGGTTGGAAGCAAAAGCAGCAGCATTCAGTAGATCAGTGAGGAGGGCTGCTTGTACTGCCCCGCTCCTCCTAAGTAAGAACCCACTGAACAATGTGACTGGTCTGGGAAGTCCTAAGGACAGCAGCCATGCCTATTGAAAAGAACAGCCTTGTATACAAAACACATTTATGTAAAACTTAAAACTACCTCCAGCCCATTTGTATGGGCGACAGAACCTCTTATTTCCTCCAGACAAATGTAACATTAATTCCAGGATGTGTATTTTGAAGCACATTCACCAGATCCAGGAGCAACCAATTTGTTTTTTGTCAGGTATAAAATTACTGGCAGCTGTTCAGCAAACTGTCCTTCCCATTATTTGTCTCTTCAATTTCATGTCATTCTTCATAGACAAAGATTCTGTTCTAAACAAAAAATAAATTTGCTGTTCCAAAAAAAAAACTTACCAGCAGCTTCTTTAAAACTGAGTGATTTAAAAGTGAAGTGATTTTTTGAACAACACAGTTTAACAAAAACTATTTAAAATCTATAATCACAGAGATGTAGATAGAAGTAACTCAGTGAAACATGCACATGAAAAACCTAAATATTCTAAAATCTTAGACCTAGACTAGCAACAGTAATAAATATGGATTGGGTTAAAAAATAATCAGACTTAATATGTGTTATATATAAACACATTCTGGGTTTTTGACTGTTGGGAAACACTCATGTCTGCAGTAGTACAGAGGATAAAAAGTTTTTTTTGTGAAAGATGTACAGATGAAAATTTTTGCTTCATTTCAATTTGGAACAAGTTTTTTTTTTTTTCCCCCAACCACCGCTATTCCTCAGGTTTTCTGCTGCAACCATAAAAGCCAAAAACCTACTGTAATATATTCAATCTGAGATGTTCACAAAATAATTTCCATCAGTGAAGGCTCGAAGAAAAAAATATTGCAATGAAATCACGAGAGCTGTCAACAGTGCAAGTATGAGATCCTCCTGCCCCAAATCTTACAATATATAATATATTCTGAGATGATAGCCAAAAGGACGTTGTTTTTAAATTGGCCTTATGCTTTTTATTAGCTCTTTATTTGTAAAAAGACAGACTTTAATTGAAGGATCTTTGGGGAGTTCAATATATGTTTATCACCATAGCTAATTTCTTAGGCCCTGCCTGAATTATGATATTTAAAAAAAATTGTTGGAAATGACTTGTCTAAAGCAACTTACTGACTGTTTAAGAAAGCCTGGAAAAGAACCCAGGAATCTGATTGCTCCTTAAATGTTTTAACTATTTGACATATTTATTATTCATTAAACAGAATTAAACAAAATATTTGTGTGTGGGAGCACAGAACATACACTTAAATATAGTTAAGACAATATAGGGCAGGCTAAAAGCAGTTCACCAGGGTTAGTCCCTGGCAGGCCTGCAGATGCTTTATTTACCTGTGCATCTGCAGGTCGGACCATTTGCAGCTCTTGTTGGTCACAATTCTCTGTTTCCTGTCAACGCGACTTGCAGGAAGTGGTAGCCCAGCCAGCGCCGCTTCCCAAAGCTCCCAGTGGCCAAGAATAGAGAACTGTGGCCAGTGGAAGCTGTAAACTACTGTGCCTGTACATATGCAGGTAAATAAAGCATCTGGCAGCCCACTAGGGGCTAACCCTGCATTAAAAATATGGACAAAAATTGTCTGAATGTTTCACTGTCCTATCTGGCATAGTGGCAAGCACTAGAAACCACTGCAAAAGCCACTATCATTGGCAGATGTGCACAGGATGTACATGCTGTAGAGAGGAAACTGAGGGGGTGTTGTCTGTCCCTGCCTCTTGTCACAGAAATTGGAAGGTGTGTAATGAACAAAGCAGGGGACTCTAGGAAGAGAAAGATCCTGAATGCTGGGCAAGTCACTTACATCACAGGCAGGAATATTGTGAAGAGACATGTGCAGTAAGTGGTTTATAAAAAGTCACCAAAAAAACTGAAGACTGAAAGACCAGATTAGTCCAAACAAAAAGGCCTACAGATATCAATGGAGACCATGTGTAATTGTTTAGTGGTGTACAGTGACAGGTTCATGTCAACATATTTGACTTTTGGGACTCAATTTCCTCAATATTGAACACGCTAATTGTGTCTTCTTCATTTTCTGGGTGTCCAGCTTGATACCAGGGGATCTGCTTTGTGGAAGTGCTGTGCTTTCAGAACCCTTGCTAAAGTCAATGAATGGTGTGTTTGGAAATACGAATTGATCTATAATACACTGACAAATCATGTCTAAGAAAAGCAGACAGAAAGGATGTCATAACAGTCTTTACACTAGGGCTGTCACTCATAGTTAACTCATGCAATTAACTACAAAATTAATCACTGTTTAAAAATTAATCATGATGAATTACACTGCTAAACCAATTGAAATGTATTAAATATTGAAGTTTTTCTACATTTTCAAATCTATTGATTTATTACAACCCAGACTAAGATGTGCAGTGCTCACTTTATATAATTTTTATTACAAATATTTGCACTGTAACAATGATAAGCAAAATAAAGTGTTTTCATACAAGTATAGTAGTGTAATCTCTTTTATTGTGAAAGTGAAATTTACAAATATAGATTATTTTGTTATACACATGTGCTCAAACTAAAACAATGTAAAACTTTAGAGGTTTAAGATCCATTCGGTCCGCCTTTGTTTTCAGCCAAGTTTGTTTACATTTATGGGAGGTAATGCTGCCTGCTTCCCATTTACGTCACCTGAATGTGAAAATGGGCATTCACATATCACTTTTGTAGCTAGCATTGAAAGGTATTTATGTGCCAGATATAAATATTCAGATGTCCCTTCATCTTCAGTCACCCTTCCAGAGCACAGGTTTCCAAGCAGATGATGCTCATTTTTTAAAAAAAGTGTTAATTAAATTTGTGACTTGAACTCCTTGGGGGATAATTGGATAGTTTTTCCATGCATTTCAAGTTATGGCTGTCTCAGATGACGACCCAGCACATATTTGTTTTAAGAACACTTTCACAGCAGATTGGACAAAATGCAAAGAAGGTACTAATGTGAGATTTAAAAAAAAAAAAAAAAATCACTATAGCACTCAACCCAAGGTTTAAGAATGGGAAGTGCTATAAATCTGAGAGGGATGAGATGTGGAGCATGCTTTCAGATGTCTTAAAAGAGGAACTTATGTGGAAACTACAGAACCTGAACCACCAAAAAAGTAAATCAGCCTCAGATGATGAAAATGAACATGTGTTATTCCTCTGTTTTAAATCATTATCGATCAGAAGCCATCATCAGCATGGACACACCTTCTCCGGAATGATGAATATTTTGAACATCTGGCATAAAAATATCTTGTGACTCTGGCTACAACAGTGCTATTCAAATGCCTGTTCTCACTTTCAGGTAACATCATAAACAAGAAGTGGCCAGTATTATCTTCTGCAAATTGGAACCAAATATGTTTGTTTGAGCAAGTGGCTGAACAAGAAATAGGACTGAGCAGATTTGAAAGCTCTACAGCTTTACGTTGCTTTGGTTTTGAATGCGGGGTTTTTTGCATGTAATTCTACATTTGTAAGTTCAACTTTTGTGATAAAGGGATTGTACTACAGTACTTAAATTAGCTTAATTGAAAAATATTATTTCTTTTGTTTTTTACAATGCAAGTATTTATAATAAAAATATAAAATAAGCATTGTACACTTTGTACTCTGTTTTAATTGAAATAGTTATATTTTAACATGTAGAAAAACCCTAAAGTATTTAAATAAATGGTATATCATTGTTTCATAGTGTGATTCATTGTGCAATTATTGCAATTCATTTTATTAATTGCTTGACAGCCCTACTTTAGGTATGTTAAGGGCTGTCATAGAAAGGACAGTGATCAATTGTTCACCATGTCCAGTGAAGGTAGGATAGAAAGCAATTGACTTAATCTGTAGGAAAAGCTATTTAGCTTACATATTACAAAAAAACCTTTCTAATTAGAAAAATATGTAGGCTTCCACAGAAGGTTGTTGAATCCCTGTCATTGGAGGCTCTTAAGAAGAAATTAGACAAACACTTTATTAGAGATGGTCCAGGAATATGTGACCCTGCCTAGATGGGGGCTGACTAGATGACCCCTCGAGGACCCTTCCAGCCCAACATTACTAGGATTCTATGATTGCCACTTCATACTAGATTCTTTAGATGTTAGTTCTATGAAAGTTTAATTGGTTTGCTTTATTTAATGTATTTGACCCAAATTATTCTCAGAAACTCTGAAATAATCATTTTAAACCTTCCACTGGAAAACCCTTATGTAAAGTATGCCAAAAAAATCCCCTTATATTATAAGAAATGTATGACATCACAAAAATTGTAATACTATTTTGTAAAAGCTCTCTCATTTACGCATCCTCCAGTCACACTATTCGCTGGTCTCATTAACTGACTTGGGTTTTTTTTTTGTTTCTCATTCCCGTGCCCCTCACAAAATTCACTCATGTTACCCCCTTAAAGGAGCCTCTGTCATCAAGCACATGCCTTTAATGCAGAATCTAGTTCAATAATTTCAATTAGATGGGCAAAACATTAGTCATATGTGTATACTGCCATCTAATGTCTCTGGGACTTCAGCAGTCATGGGAACTACCTCCTTCAAACTTGGAAGGAGTTATAGGAAAGAAAATCTTAAATGGGCAGTAGAAAATCCACATAACTCTTTGTAAAATATTACTGTAATGTTCAGTGTCTAAAATACATGATTTTCTTTTCAAAGGCATGGGAAAAGACTACCTTGAAGACATGACATTTTAAGAACCCTTCAGTAGAGTTTAGTGATAACTAGATCAAAAAACACCATTGCTTTTATGGGAAAGTAACAATTTTGATAAGCCAGATGAGAGTTAGAGGGCTGTTCAGACAGAAATCACTACAGAATAGCAATAAAGAAATAGCTGAAGTGACCATTGGATGTTGCTATAGTAAGACTTACATCACTCTCTTTTTCAAAATAGATTTTAAAATACGATGGCTTTCAGCCTAAAATTGCCTCTGCACTATTTGTACGTCTTATCTGATTATTCCTTCTGTGAAAAACTCATTTTGGAGATTTTTCTGCTCTTTTTGTATTCTGAATATTTCTGGCTTTTTTTATTGAATCATTCTCACCTCAGTTTTCTGCACAGTATTATTTTCACCAATGTTTTTCCATTACTCACCTGGATGACAATTTGGCTTCACTACAGATTCTCACCATAGCATAGTTGCAGAGTAGGAAGTTTTAAAAAGGTACATATATTTTCTCATGAAGAAATAGAATAAAATTGACTATAATGTTGACCATTATTGGTTCACACAACCATGTATACTTTTTACATTTCCTGTTCCTTTACCTCCGCCCAATGGTTGGTATCTTCACAATGCTTTCCCATAATTCTCACACATTTGTACACTAGGGGTGGGCAAGAGGTGGCTAGTGGCCCCAATTTGGTCTGCCAAGCCACCAGATCTGACTCACATCTGCCTCACTGGGACACTTAAGCACAGTGCAGTTATAGCTGCTTTAAATGTGGTGCTTTATGGTCTGGATGTTGAGGAGCGAGGCTTTGTGTTCTGTACTGCCTCCCAGAAAAATCTCTCAGATCCCATTGGCCAATTTCCAGGCAATAAGAGCTGAGAAAATTTTCTGGAGGCAGGCACAGCCAATGAAGCCTGCTCCCTCCCCCCACTCTCTTTTGTCCCTCTCCACTTCCCACCCTGCCTGGAGCAGAGGCACATGGAGCAACTTCTGCCTGCAACTCATATTTCTGCAGAGCTGCTGGCTGGGAGGTGCCTAGGTAAGCGCCTCCCAGACAGAGTCTGCCTCTGGTACACACCCCCTCTCACCCTCTAATTACCTTCTTCAGGCCACCACCCAAACCCTCTGTACCCCTTTCCCCCAGATCACAACTCCTTCAAAGACCCTGCACCCCCTTCCTACATCCCTCCCCAGGCTAGAATCCTGTCTTGTACTCATACCTCTTCCTGACCCTGTACCCCATTCCTCTGCTCCATGTCACCAGCCAGGCCTTCTCCAGCTCTTCTCCCAGGTCACAACTCCATCCCAAGACCCTGCACCCCCCTCCAAAGGCCCCTCTTCCAGGCTAGGCCAGAATCCTCTCCAGCAACCGTACCCCTTCTGGACTCTGCTCCTCAACCCTCTGTTCCAGATCAAAACCCCTTCCTTCACCCAAACTCCCTCTGGGTATGTCTACACTACAGCACTATTTCGAACTAACTTAATTCGAATTAGTTAATTCGAACTAAGCTAATTCGAACTAGTGCATCTAGACCTAAAAACTAGTTCGAATTAGCATTTTGCTAATTCGAACTAGCATGTCCACATTGAGTGGACCCTGAACCGAGGTTAAGGGTGGCTGGAAGCAGTGCCGGCAGGGCATCAGATTAGGACTTAGAGCGTGGAGCTGCTGTCTCAGGCTAGCCGAGGGCTGCGCTTAAAGGGACCCGATCCCCACCCCGGACAGACAGTTCTCAGGGGTTCCCCGCTTGCAAAGCAGCCCTAAGTGCCCACACTCGGCACATCACAGCACCTGGCCATCAGCCTGCTGCACTTGCCCACAGGCTGCCATCCGGGGGGGGGGGAGGACAATGGGGGGGCAAACAGACCAACCCCGCAGCACCCCAGCTGCTTTGCCCCAGGCGTCAGAATTCTGAAACTGACCAGCAGCGTCAGTTTCACCAGCAGGCTGAATCTGGACGCCTGGGGCAGAGCAGCTGGGGTCCTGCAGGGTTGGTCCCGCAGCGCCAAGGGGGAGCCCCGAAGGGCAGCGCTACGGGACCAACCGGGAAGTACCCCAGCTGCTCTGTCCCAGGCTTCCCCAAGAGCAGCTGGAGTGCTGCTGGGATGGTGCTGTAGCACCTCCCCTCAGCGCTGCGGGACCAACCCGGCAGCAGCCCAGCTGCTCTATTGCAGGCATCCCCGATTCAGCTGCTGCTGAAACTGACCAGGGCAGAGCCGGACTATCATAAAGGGGGGCTATGAGGAGTCTGGGGTGGCATCCCCTCCCACTCCACTCCAGACCCCTTATAGCCCCCCCTTCCGATAGTCCAGCATATCTGATAATCCGGCACCCCCTGGGTCCTAAAGGTGACGGATTATCAGAAGTTTACTGTACAACCCATCTTGGGGAAAGGAGGGCCTAGAGACCAGGCCTGGGCCTGGGCCTGGGCCCGGGCCCCCCTCCCTGCACCCCAATCCAGCAGAGATTCATCCACACACCCAGCAATTAGTCCCCACCCTGCAGGCAGCCCCACCTCCTCCTTTGTCCAGCTTCCTGGTTGCAACCCCCTGCCAGACTCATGTGACAGTGACCCCAGGCCATTGTGAATGTGCTGGCCTGGGCAGTCTGGGGCAGTCTCTCCTTCCTGAGAGTCACACCCAAAAATTCCCATCTGAAACTGAAACAAAAGAAAGGACTATGCAGCACTTTTAAAAACTTACCATCTTGTTAGTCTTTAAAGTGCTGCATAGTCCTGTCTTTTGTTTCAGCAAGACCAGGCTTACACGGCTACATCTTTATTACTATTCTACATCTGAAACGGAGGCATGCACACAGAGTTACTACAGAACAGTACAGGGCAGTAGAAATCCTACACAACATAACAAAGTGAACAGAAAAAATACAATCTCCACTTCATCACAAGGTGTCACAGGATTGCTGGTCCTTTTAAGGGGAGTCTGGGCCCAGACTACACAGAACCCATGTAGACACTTGATTGTCTAACAAGCACCTGGACCTGCTCAAGGGCCGTCAGAACTCAGTTGCTAGGAGGGAATCTTGGGGACATGTAGGGTGTGTCTAGACTACAGGGTTTTGTCGACAAAAGTGTACTTTTGTCGACAACTCAAAGGCAGTGTGGACGCAGGTATAGTTTTATGTCGACATAACATCGACAAAACTCAGCAGTTTTGTCGACGTATGTAAACCTCATTCTACGAGGAATAACACCTTTTGTTGACAGTTCTGTTGATAGAAGGCATTATTGCATCTGCATTGTCCTTTGCGTCCACACTGTTATGTCGACAAAGCGGCTTGTTTTGTCGACAGAACTGGATGTAGTCTAGATGCTCTTTGTCGGCAGAAGCTGTGTCGACAGTATCTGTCGACAAAACCCTGTAGTGTAGACATACCCGTACTCTGTTGCTGCAGGAGAAGGAGACCTCTAGCCTGCTAAACTCTAAGCTGTCAGGTAAAATGATGGAGTAGAAAGGGTCCAGCTTTAGCCCTCAGCTCAGCCAGTCTGCCTCTTGAAGCTTCAATGCTGAAGGCTGTGGGTTCCTCCCATATGGCCCAGGGATGGCTAAGGTTGCCCATGAGGTTCACTGTCAGAGCATTCTTCTAGTCTGATCTCTTTATGAGAGCTCCCCATGCTGAGGGCTGTAGAGCAGCTTCCTCCCTCAGGGCTGTATGGCCCCATGGTCAGAGTCTATATGGCTACTTTCTCCCACACAGTCCAATGGCAGCAGCAAAGGAAGATGGGATGTAGCTGAGCAACAAAGGAGTTGCCTCAAGTGCATCCTGAGAGATCCAATGGCTTTGGGGTGGAATTCTCAGCCTCCTCCATAAGGGTCAGAAAAATAACTTGAAAAAGCTCTGAGTTAGAACTTGAGTTTTGCATACCCTGCTCTTCTGTCAGGGAAAATAATGCCCTGAACATTTGTCTGGAGGTAGCAATCTATACTTATCCTCTGTTTTCAAATGTTTCAGTAACTGATCACATAGGTCTCTATATAGCAATTATCTCCTGAAGGAAACAACTGTTCACGTGAATAATGAGCTTTTCAAAGGAAGGTGGATCCAGAGCTTGTCTCAAGAACTGATGGAAAGAGTAATTCTGATTCTATGAGCAATTCATCTGCATAGCATCATTGAACTGACATAGGAATGCCACACCACTACAGACTCTATAAGCTATGGATGTAAAGCCTGAATGGTGCTGAGAACCTTCTGGGCCCTTAAAACTCCCACTCACATCACTGGGAATTGTAGGAGCTCAGCCTCTTAAGATTAGGCCTTCGTTTCTGGATTTTTCTCATTACTTCCACATAAAGATTCCATTACATTCCTAGATAAAGCATAGGGAAAGGCACTGTATCTTAGATGTGGATCACCAATAGATAGACACTGTCCATTTTTTTTCCTCAAATACTAGTTTAATCCATTCTTTTTATAACTCCTTTCTCCTTTAACAAATGCAAAGAGATATCTTCCACTTTTGTGATTTCTATTACAATAGCAGTTCTTTTTAAAGTCTCCCCAGGCACCATACACAGTATGATCAGCTTTTTATGTCATGCCCTTTCATTGATCTCCTGTCTGAGAAATTTCAACAACTCTTTGTTAAAGCATTGCCAGATGTGGTCCACATGCTCTCTGTGTGGAAAAACATAAATTTAAAAGCAATGTACACCCATGAACTGTGCCCAGCACAGAGAAAGCAGAAGGGGAGGAGACAGGCAAACTCTACAGGAGTTTTAAGAATTCTATTGGGGTCTTAAACAACTTTGGGATATATATTCTACCAAAAGCTTCAATTTTCAAATGCTATTTGTAAACTTGAATGTTATAGTTGTGTCTAGAATGATGTCGCATTTAGTTCAAGTCCCAGCTCACAATTTATATTTCCCTCTCCTATCACATTTCATAGCATTAATAACATGATTTTATTTTATTAATATTATTTAAGCCTACACAGGTAATAAAGTCTTTATACAACAGAAATCTTAATATGTTTTAATATTATTATAGTAGTTCATGGATCAGAAAAAGACCTACATTTACTTGAATTGTTAAAAAATGTGAACAGGCCATGTACCATACTTAAAATGAAATTAACTCACTCCTTTGCAAGGAATAATATGGATAACCTTGCTTCTGTGTTTGAAAATTTAAGACTCATTAATTTTGACATGACCTAAATTGGGTAACCCGTGTCAGATCCAGAAACATATGACTAATTTCAGGTATTAAACTCTCTTTTCATAGGGCAGGATCTTGCTTCTATTGGAGTTAGCAGACTTTTTTTAATGAGGAAGGGTGATCAGTTGATAAATCGCGGTTTTTATCAAATAAAGCATCACAAGATATATGCTTATCGCACAGTGAGGTACATTTAATACTTTGAAAACATTCACACACTGTGCAGCAGTCAAAAAAGCAAATAGAATGCTGGGAATAACAGACTCTATGGCTACACTACAAGCTTTTTCCCGAAGAGGAAATGCAAATGGAGCACTCATTTGCATATGTCGCACTTGTATTTGCATTTTCTCTTCTGATCCTTTTTGCGGAAGAGGTTTCTGCACAAAAAAGCACTGTGTAAGTGGCACCTTTTTGCGCAAAAACTCCCTTTTGTGCAAGAGCACTTCTTCCTCATTTTCTGAGGGATTTTTGAGGAAGAAGGGCTCTTGTGCAAAAGAGTTTGTGTGCAAAAAGGCACCATCTACACAGCGCTTTTTTGCGCACAAACCACTTCCGCAAAAAGGATCGGAAGAGAAAATGCAAATGTGAGCACAACATATGCAAATGAGTGTTTCATTTGCATTTCCTCTTCTGGGAAAAGCTTGTAGTGTAGTTGTAGTGTAAGAAAGGGATAGAAAATATGATCGAAAATATCATATTGCCTCTATATAAATCCATGGTATGCCCACATCTTCAATAGTGCATGCAGATGTGGCTGCCCATCTTAAAAAAAAATGGAATTGTAAAAGGTTCAGCAAAGGTCAACAAAAAGCATTTAGGGAAGGGCTTCTGTATGTGGATAGATTTAATAAGACTGGGATTGGATTTTTCAGCTGGGAAAAGAGATGACTAAGGATGCATATGACAGAGGCCTATAAAATCATGACTGATGTGGAAAAAGTAATGTAAACTTCTTATAACACAATAGCTAGGGACCATCAAAAGAAATCAATAGGAAGCAGATTTAAAAACAAAGTATTTTTTCCCATAATTCACAGTCAACCTGTGGAACTCTTTGTCAAAGGATGCCCTAAAGGCCAAGACCTGTGTTGTCCAACCAGTTCTGAAGCAGTAGCCAAGACTCTTAACAAAAGGTCTAAATAAGTACATGGAAGATAGGCCTATTAATAGCTATTTGCCAGGATGGGCAGGGATGTCACTAGCCTGTTTGCTAGAAGTGTGGCAGAGAAAGGATCACTTGATGGTCACCTGTTCTGTTCATTCTCTCTGGGGCACCTGGCATTGGCCATGGTTGGAAGACAGAGTATTGGGCTAGATGGATTTTTGGTCTGTCCCAATATGACCATTCTTATGTTCTTATTTGACAACTAAACTTTCTATACCACAATAACTTAGTACAAAAAAGGGTGACATGCTTTTGTATATATGTCCCTATTTTATATTTCTAAATGTGCCTCTAAACTTCCTCTAATCAAAGAGGACTTAAGCAAAAAGCACAGTGGTTGGCCTTAATTTAAAATCAAACAATAGGAGTGAATTTTTTTGTGCTTTCTAAGCTCTTCATTTCCCCCCCTTACTCATACTTTGAGCTACCCATATTTTAGTTAAAGAAAGGTGGAAAAAGGAAAAAGAATGGCAGCAGTATAAAAAAGAAACTACAAACATGAATAGATATGGCACAGTACTTGGCATCAGTCACAAAGAGGTGTGTTTTAATTAATTTTGTCTGTACCTGCATTGCTTTATTTAACCAATGTTTTCACAGTAAGATAAATGTACAAGGGAAACTCCCTTGCAAAGCTCACATAGTGCTCTTCAGACAATTTAGTACAGTGAAAAACAAGAAAGTTTACAATTGACAAAGAGGGTTACATATTGTCTATATAGTCAACCTAGTACTTTCTACATTAAAACGTTAAGATCTGTAAACATGTGAACTATCCATGTACGCTGTGAACAGCTAAGAAGAAAACTGAAAATAAAATATGTAATTTAGCAAATGTACAATTTCCTTTCAAGATGAGGTTAATAACAAACAGCCTCAGGCTGTGCTGTACCTTACTGTGTATGCTGTCACATACAGGAGAGGATAAACCAAAATGTTAGATGATATTGAATTATGGTTTATGATAGAAAATTATAAGAGACATCTAGAGAAAAATCAGTACAATGACTGCTTTCCTGTCTTTGCTTACAATAATATATCTGTATGATGACTGAAATGAGGTTAGTTTGTTTGCTTGAAGTCCCAAGCGCTATTATACAACTAGGCAGGAAATGGATTTAATTTTTCCATGTTCAGCAGTGCAATGAAACTGATCTCTTGAAAAGTTTTGAGACAAACCAAGAGATCATCCCATTGGCTACAGAACTTTTCAAGCAACAGTGCCAGCAAACCTGGTACATTTCTATGATAAGTTTTGGTATAAATCAATGTTTTTCAAAGTGGTCCACAGATGTTTTTCAAAGTGGTCCACTCTGGGAAACCTGCTAACCAGCCACTCAGCTTTGTTTATTTACTGGCTTCGTAGCCACAGAACCTCATGGCTCCCATTGGCTCTGGTTCACTGTTTGTTGCCAAAGGGAGCCGTGGGAAGAGGCATGGGCTGGGGCTGCTGCTTCCTGTGGCTCCCCTTGGCTGCAAACAGAGAACCAGAGCCAAGGTGAGCCACGAGGCTCCATGGCTGCAAAGCCAGTAAACAAACAAACTGAGCAGACAGTTAGCAGGTTTCTCAGAGTGGATCCACAGACCACTTTTAGAAACACTGTGTGACAGGGTTCACTCACCAACCATAGCACCCCCGGCAGTCTGTCCACGGAATTAGCTCCTTCCGGTGTCAGTGGACCTTCCCTCCGGCAGTGTTTCCCCCTTTTCTTTCAAGCTGTGGCATCCTCTTCAGGACACTGCCCTCCGGCAGTGCCCACATCAGTCTCTGAGCCCCCCCCTTCCAGGGGAAGTTGTAGTAGTTGTTGTTGTTGTTGTTGTTTCCTCAGCAGGCCTTACTCCAGGCCCTGCAGTCTGGGGATTTGCTTGGCCAGGGCTCCCCTTGTCTTTGTCTAGCTCTAGCAGCCAGGCTCTCACTGCCCCCCCCCCCCCCCCTTCACAGGAGCAGCAGCCCATCATTTTATATGTCTCCCAGCTGGGCCCCAATCATCTAACATGGCCTCAGCTGGGGCCAAATTCCCAGACCCTGCTTCGGGCCGGAGTTTGCTCTTAAAGGGCCAGTGCAGGGCAAACGCCCTGTCACACACTGGTATGAATGAATTGGCATTTTCCAACAAAGCCTTTTTGTAAAATAATTCCTGACCAGATTGAGCCATTACATGCACCCCGACAATTTTCCTGACTTAATTTTCCTGTCAAAACCTTGATTTGTCTGCCAATTTTTCATTATGCTCAAGCATTACAAAGAAATGAAGTAAATTTCAGTGTCTTATATGAATGTGTTTATGGAAGTCAATGTTTGGAAGGCTAATTTCCAGGCAAACTGTCTTTTCTACGGTCAGCCATATGAAAAAAGTAAGTGCACATGTAACACACACACCTAGGCTATATCTACTCTGCAGAGTTTTGTGCAAAAAAGGCTGCTTTTGTACAAAATCTGGTGAAGTGTCCACACTACAAGTGTGTTCTTGTAGAAGAAAAAGTACAGTTAATCGTAAGAACATAGGGCTCTTTGTGCAAGGGTTATTCCTCCTTCCACAAGGAATAAGCCTTTTTGCGTAAGAGCTCTTGTGCAAAAAGTCATGTGTGGACGGGCAACAGGGGTTTCTTGCGCAAGAAACCCCTATAGCTGAAATGACCATCAGAGCTTTCTTGCACAAGAAAGAGTCCACACTGCCATGGATTCTCTTGTGCAAAAGCACATGGCAGTGTGGATGCACTCTTGCACAAGAACATTTTGCACAAGAACTCTTGCACAAAAAGTTCTTGCTCAAGAAGCCTGCAGTGTAGACGTAGACCTAGTGCAGTTCACTGTCCCATGCAGTGGTACCTAGGCCACAGCAACAAATAAGAATAAGACACCTCTACAGCATGGGTTGCGAGCCAGCTGCTTTTATAGTTCAAGCTGAAGAGACTCCCATACTAAGCTTCAGAGCTCCCAGGTTCAAATCCGCCCAGTGGTGGTTATACACAATATTCTAATTTTACCTGCATAACGATAAACATTATAACAATTTTTGACCAATATAAGAAATATATTTATTCATGGAATAGCTATCTTCATAAATAATGGATTAGTTCCTAACTTCCACAATATTTTCATAAATTAGCTTGGGAGGAAAGATCCTTGATTGGTTCTGTGACTAAGAGAACCATTCTGCATTCCTTAACATCCCAAAATCCCACAATTTTTTATGGGAGTTTTGGCTGGGACCAGACAAGGGGACTAACCAACATGACCTACATTCAAGAAACAATTCATCCAATTTACAGCCTTTGCACTATAAACTATTATGCTAGAACTTTGAGAAAGGCCGAAGATCCATTGACTTAGAAGAGCCATGCTGGGAATCTTGCAAAACTTTGTTGGAAAACTTGAAATTTTTGGTAATGTATTTCAGACAGTTTAGAAAATAAAAGTAGTATCTAGACCCAATCTACAACAGGAATCCATGGCTAGATATGGGGGGCCTCTCGTTTTCATTTCTGATTTTATGCTTTAGAAATCCAAAGCCTTCACTCACTGGGTTGCTACATGCAATTCCAGTCTAATATTAATTTTGGGGAAAAGTAAGTTGAAAGCAGAAAAAGTACAACTTAGAGATTTTCTTGCCAGAAAATGGTATTTTAAACCCTTCAGGGGTTTTCATTTTTCCAGACATACCATTGACTTGCTAATGACTTTGCAGGTGTAATGTTTCTAAGTTCAGAATTGCTTCAAGCTAAATCAGCGGAAGCTGCATCTTAGCTCTCAAAGAGGATGTCACAAAAATTATTTGTCTTAGTCCAATGCAATTTTCTCCCATCTTCACCCCTCTCCCCAAATTAAATTATATGGTAAAATAGAGGTACTCTGTAGAGATGCAAGTTAGGATCATACATTATGCATATATTCACAGCAAAGTCTTGTTTAGGAAGAGTGCCTTGAAAGCAAATCCTTGCACTAAAGAACTCTGAATCAAGAATGTACTGTCCATCCCTACCTCCTTAATGCAAATTCAGTGCAAACCGAGAAATGTTACAATTGACAAAGAGGGTTAGATATTTAGCCACTGTAACTTTGAGATCTGTGAACTGTGCTGTGCACCATCCTTGTACACTGTGGAAGACTATGAACTAAAAACAGAAAAAAAATAGCTAAAACGATATGAAGGGTCCAATCCAGAATGATGTTTCAACGAGAATCAGCAGCTCATAAGATCAGCCTCCCATGGGTCAGTAAAATTGTTGACATTGATCTTGAGTCTTTTAGATGTACTCTGTGGTAATATGATAAACAAGTTTAGAGTGCAATATTCATTTAGCAGTTTTAGAATCCAGACAGCCAATCAACTGTGTGGAAGTCCCTAGATGATGAAAGATTAATACTCTGGCTGCCTTGTAGGAAGAACAGACAGTTTCTGTAATTTTTGAAGTGGCAAACAAATTTGGGGAAGACTATTATTTATTTTCACAAATTTCATAATCCATTGAGGAAAAGAAGCCAGGCCTATGGGACTAAGTAGTATCAGTCACTTGTTCAACTGCCAGTCAGACACTATCATGGCTAATGAGAGGGAATCACACAGCCTGCTCTGCATAAGGTGATAAGTGATTGTTTAGAAAGTCTTTGGACAGAAATTATTACTTTTTGCTAATGGATTTCCTCTTGTCTTCTGCCTGTCTATCAAGGTGCTGTGTTGAGAAATAATTCAAGGTGAAGAATCTTACAGACAGAAATATTCTGCTTTATGTTGCATGGAAAACTTATGTTTGTTCCTTGTATGTCTGTTGTTTCCTCTAGAATCTAGAACAAATCCAGTTTTGATTGCTTTATCTAGAATTTGATTTTGTTTTATCTAGAATAAAAGTCAGCTATAAAGAGTGTGAGTTTTTGTATCTGAATGGAAAAGAGAAGAGACACAAAAAGATTAAATGTTAGGTATTTGTTAAAAACATGAAAACGAATGAATCCATAAATTTTATGACAAACATACAGCCTTAGCTACTACAATTCAGGATTCTTTAACACCGAGGTTATGTCTACACTACATGGTTTTTGTTTGTCAAAATCCGGCAGAGCATCCACAGCTCTGTCGCAGAGCAGGTCCTTTTGACCACGGCTTCGCGTGCGCATTGCCCATTCTGCCACACAAAGGCCCCTCACAGAAAATGTAGGCCGCTGACACTCTCTGAGAAAGCATAACTTGTAAACGCACAATGCAGCTTTCTGTGAACGGAATTAAATCTTGTAGGCATCTAAGAATAGGGAGGTGAGCATGAAAAGATAGAGCACAGCTGCAAGAGATAAATAAAACTCTCTTGACCGGTCCTTGAAGGTAGGGAGGTAGCCATAGGGAGATATGACGCAACTGCCATGCACACTGACCATTCCCGTACCCAGCACTGTCCACGGGGTCATCAGGCGGGCATCATGAAAAATCCTATAGGGCAATATTGCACATTACCAGCCTATCAGGCCTGGTCAGGGAACAGACCCTAATAAGGTACCGGATATCAGGTTATGTTATAAAAGACTCTCGGAACCTCGCTGAACAAAGCGGTCGAGTGTTGAGGGCACGTGTCTTTTTTGCCCAGCTGAAGGATTGATCACTCTGAGGCTGCCTCCCCACCCTTTGAGTCAAAGATAGGGATGCGCAAGTCCTGAGCATGCTTCAAGTTCTAGTGTGTCTTTATATTGTTATCATTCCTGGATTTGTAAGTATTGTTTAAATATATTAGTTATTGGTTTAGTTAATATTTGAATCGTGTTAATTTAATTGTGTAATTCTGTAGAGTGTAACTGAGTTCTATTAACCACACTGTGTAAATTGTATAATCTTGTGTTGTGTAGTGGTGGTGTATTTAGGCCAAGCATAAGTGTTAGAAATAGAAACCCAGGAGTTGTTAAGTTGTAGAGGTAGATTATGACCAACTCCACCAGCTGCCCAAAAGTAACCATAGAGGGACTGGCTGTGGATGGAGTTTTTATTATCATTATATTGGCTTTGTTTTTGTATTTTTTGCTTGCATGCTGTGCTGCCTTAAGCGAAGTAGAGATAGTGATTTAATATAATCGAATTATAATCACAAAGTTTGTAATCAGTTAAGTGCAGTTTGGTTCAGTTTTCCCCTCCTGTAAAAATATTAGGCAATTGCTTGTTTTAAAATTCATTTAAAAGTCACTTGATTTTTGATAAAAGAACCATTCTGTTTAATAAAAAATAATTTGTTTCACCATCATCCAGTAATTTTCACTGGGTTGTTGGCTTTAACCCCTGGGGGCTCCCATCACATCACCAAACCAAGTTGCAACAACCTCAAGCGCGTTTTTGCGCCAAAAACCCTCCAAAACAATAAATCAACAGGACAGAGGGTTTTTGCCGGTAGAGTTATTTCTCTCCCTACAAGGAAAACTCCTTTTTGCGCTACAGCTCTTGCACAAAAAGGCATGTCTAGGATGCTCCATAGGGGTTTCTCGCACAAAAAGTGCCTATCAGAAAAAGCACAGGTGCTCTGATGGCCAGTCTGTGAATGGCAATCAGAGCTTTCTTACACAAGACCGTCCATGCAGTGTGGATGCTTTCTTGTGCAAAAGCACATCACTTTTGTGATGTGCTTTTGAAGTGTCGACGCGCTTTTGCGCAAGAAGCTCTCTTCCGCAAAAAGCTTCTTACGCAAAAACCCTGCAGTGTAGACAAAGCCTAACATCTCATTTTTCCAGTGGGATATGTTATAGTTGCTTTATTATGTGTGGTTTTGAGGAATGTGTGTTTCTTTGAATATATTCAAATATTTAAAAGGAAAGGGAAGAAATAGCTGATACATTCAAATCAAAATTTATATTTTTTGTTATGATGAAATTAGTTTTACTGAATACAGTTATGAGGAAATGCAATATTATGTTTTTTCCTCCATAACATAACTTCTATTAGGGGATGCACAAATAGATAATATTAAAATCATGAAATCAAAATATCAGAAGCTTGAAAAAAAATCAAACTTACTATTTATAAATCAAATTGGGAAACTTTAAAAAACTGTTTAGATGCTTTTTTTTAAGTATATGGCAAAACAACCTATAACTCTGTACATGAAGAGAAACAGATGGAAAATCTAAACTGAATCTGAAATAAATTAATTCTGTATTTTGAAAAAAGTCAAGTGCTTATGAAAGTTTGGAGCATCAAGTAGAGTGGTAGACTCTTCTGCAACTGTACAATTATTTCTTTACCTATAGTATCAGTAATAGATATTCTGAGACTCTGAGATTCTGGATAGATTTGTTATTTTCTCACTTGCTGTATTACTTTGATATTCTGAATTTTTGTTTACATTATGTCAGACAAATACGGAGTTGAAGCATTCAGACTAAAAAAAAGTTGAAAGTGCAAGAGAAGAGCTCCAGCTGAATGTATCATGGAAATAGCTATTATTGGTCTAATTGCACACTCAAAATAATAAATTATTTACTGAAAGCCAAAGGTCTCTGTTATCAGTTGCATATGGTAGATTATGAGCAAACTGTCAGGAAAAATATTTAAGCATCAATGAGAATACTATACCCTTGCTTCTCTGAGATGCACTGAAGGAGATGGAATAGTAACAGCACAGAACAAGATGGGCTGGGGACATGTGCTCTGTGGCACTCTTCCATGTTGCTAGAAAAAGTAGTGTCTGCTACCTACTACAATTTAAGGGAAGGCTGACTAGCCCTGCAGTCCATCCATCCTAGAAGCCAGGGAGTGCCCTGAGGACTCTATACATTTTCCCAAACTTTCCCTGCTATGTTTCTCATTCTCAGTGACCAAAATAGTAGCACATGGGCCAGCAATATTGTTTTGATCATTTACATTCCAGATCCTTAAGCTGGTATAAATCAGCCAAGTTCCACGGACTTCTGGGGAAGTCTGTTGATCATTGTACATCCTGCCTACACGTTCATGAAGGCAGGTGTCGAATGGAAATTATAGTATGGGATCATATAATTAAAGACTATAAAAACATCATGTAAAAACACAAAGGACCAACTAATTTCCTAACTTTCAAGTGCTTGACTTTATGCCCCAGATAATGTTCTATTAATTTAGGGAGAGGGGAGTTTTATGTAATTCTCCTGCTTTTCTAAAGAAGTTTAAAATACATTTTATAAAGCTGTTAAAAAAAATCTACACATCATGAACCCTATTCACTACAGCACAGACTGCTACCAGTGGAATGACAGAACAATTTGCCTTAACTAGTCCCTGCCCAGGGCTGTTAGCCTGCTATAGGGAATGGCCTTCAATGCAATGTTCTGAGTCAAAGGGTATGTCTAGATTGCATCCCTCTGTCGGCAGAGAGATGCAGATTAGGCAGGTCACAATTGCAAATGATATTTAAATATCCCATGCCTAATTTGCATAAAAATGGCCACTGCGTTTTGCCAACTCAGCACTTTGTTGGTGAAAAGTGGCAGTCTAGAGGGGGATCTGTTGAGAAAGAAAGGAGGTTTACAGGATCTGTCGAAAAAGGCTTTCTTTCTCAACAGATCCCCCGCTAGACTGCCACTTTTTGTGGACAAAGTGCTGAGTTGGCAAAACGTAGTGGCCATTTTTATGCAAATTAGGCACGGGATAGTTAAATCCCTGCCTCATTTGCAATGTCGACCTGCCTAATCTGCATCCCTCTGCCAACAGAGGGATGCAGTATAGACATACCAAAAGGGTAGTGAGGGGAGTCTGTCCTGACTTGCTCTCTGCCTGCTTCATGTAGTATCCCTAGAAGAGGGGATAGGATGGTGAGACCCTGTGCTATGTCCTGGGGCCTAGTTGTGGGAGGCAGCTCAGTCGGTCTCTCTCTCTCTCTCTCTCTCTCTCTCTCTCCTCCAACAGTTCCCAAGTATTGTATGTGTGCAGTTTCTGCTGCTTTGGCAGTGACATAAGCCAGCTCTTTGGAACATTTATGGTTGGCTATTATTTATGGTAGACTGACAAGATTTTCCTGTGCAACATAAACAATATGTTGGTTTATACCTCAGCTGAAAGGACTCTGATGGAACAAAGGGCACTTTTCTAGACCCAGGCTCTTCCTGCTGCATTTAAGAGACCTGGTGCAAGCAATGGAAGTGTTAGAGCTCTAGCTGCTAGCCCTACCTGTAATTATTGAGGAGAAAATATCCTATAGCACAGGCACTCAATACTTCTTTGAAGGCAAATAGCGGTGAGTTAAAATGACAAAAGGATGGATTCTACTTTATATATTAGGGAAAATACTTTAAGAATTATAAAATTCTGTCACTTGAACAGTTGGTCTACCACAGTGAGAGATGACTAAAAAAGGTTTAGAGGGCACAACCACCATGGATATTCAGCTGAACATGACCTCCTAGTGTGAGACTGTGACCAAGAGAGAAAATGCAATCATGGGACGCATAAAAGGGGCAATCTCAAGTAGAAGTAAAGAGATTATTTTGCCTATATTTTTGGCACTTGTCCAACAGCTCATGGAGTTGTGTCCAGTTTTGGTGCCCTCAAATCAGGGAGAAAGTTGGTGAAATGAAGAGGGTTCAGAGAATAGACATGAGAATAATGCCTTATAGTGACAGACTCAAAGGGCGCCATCTACTTTGTTTAACAAAGAGAAAGTTCGGGGGTGACTTGAATGCAACCTATAAGTATCTTTGTGTGGAAAACAAACATTTAGTAATAGGCTTTTCAATCAAGCAGAGAAAGGTCTAATGGCTTGTATTTGAAGCTAAACAAATTCAGACTTAAAATAAAGTATAATTTTTTAACCAGGAGAGTAATTAACCATTAGAACAATTAACCAGGACTCATAGAGGACTCTCCATCATTGACAGTTTTGAAATCAGGATTGGATTTTTTTTAAAATGATGCTTTAGGGATTGTTTTGGGGGAACTCTATGCACTATGTTATATAAGAGGTCAGATTAGATTGTCACAGTGGCCCTATCAGGACTTGGAATCTTACATGCATGTATTCAAGGAGATAGAAACACTCTGTCATGAATATGGTATAGAGAAGTTTGACAAGGTAATCTGAGTGACCCTTCACAACTTCCTCAGTGGTTCACAGTTCTCAGCAGTGCTAGTTCTATGATAAATTTAAAAGAGTCACAGATGTATTTCTAAATAATAGATTTCTCAAATCCTACTTTACTTTGCTTCTTTCCTTCTCATGTTATCATTCTATCTCTTAGGATTGTGTATTGCACTTATGGGGCATTTGGCCATACAACATTCATAAAAATCAAAATGGATGTGTAGTGATGAATTAACTTTTTCTTGTAGGAGTCAGTAAAAGTGTCCCCTGCACCAAACTGTGAACCCAAAAGAAGTTTAAAACAAAACAACTTTCCTCTCCTTGTAGACTATATACTATACAACAGAGCTGTGTGAATATGCCATTCCTCAGGATGAAGTCAAGAAAAGCAAAAAATGAAAATTTTTAAAAAGTGCCCTCTACACGAACAAAGGTACAGTTGCTACCTATAAAATAGCTGCTTCAGGGCTGCAGTTTAAAATGATAGTTTCAATTTTCTTCTGCTACCCAGACTGTGAAAAAAGTTCCTTTAAGAGTGTAAAACTGCTGTATAGAAGAATCAGGAAAGTATCCATCAAGGAAGGGTTGTAGCAGGATTGTAGGAAATAGTGTTGCCACAGAGGAATCTTGGGGTGTGTGGCCATATATGAGGGCCTATTTAAAGAATGAGCCCAGGGAGAACTACAGAGATATCAACAGATGGTTACTGGGATGGATACTTGGAGGACTGTATGTCTCAGTTTGATACCCAAATTGGTTGGAGGTCTGAGTTTCTGAAGACCATCTCAGAAACCAATGACACACACACACACACACACACACACACACACTTGACTAGAAGGCATCACTTATAAAAGGTGGGTCCTTCAATTTACTGCTATTAAGTTTGGCACATGACAAACATGTCACAGTGTGTGTAATTATTTAATCCCATGTTTCCTGCCTGCCTGTCAAAACATGGCTTGTCACTTTGGGTGCATCTAGACTTCATGCCTTTTTCGACAGAGGCGTTGTCGACAGATACTGTCGCCAAAGCCTCTGTCGAAAAAGAGCGTCTAGACTACAACCAGTTCTGTCAAAAAAGCAAGCCACTTTTTCGAGAGAGAGAGTGTAGACGCTCTCTTTTGAAAAAGCACAGTGTAGATGCAATCACTCCTTTTTTTGATGAGGTTTACTGCTGTCGACAAAACTGCTGAGTTCTGTCGACTTATTGTCGACAGAACACGGTGGTAGTATAGACGCAGGTATAGCTTTGTCAACAAAAGTCCAAGTTTGTCGACAAAACCCTGTAGTCTAGACACTCCCTTTGTGGTCCAGAGGATTGGGCCCAGCCAAATCTGATTATTAAAGAGGTACCCTTGAGAGATACCCGCTATTTCCCTGTGAAGTGCAGCAGGAGGCATAGGAAACTGTAGAAACAGAGAAAAGGTCCTGCAGGGGAGACACTCAGGCTCAGGGAGAGGCTCCAGCTAGGAAGGCCTGTTAAAGTGGAGGTGACCGGGAGCCACAGGTCATGTGCTCAGTTAAAGCTAAAGGGGAGTCTTGTTAATTTTTGTATTTTGAGTTAAACCAGCCCCTAAGGAGGTCTGTTATTACTGGACTTGTCAGAGCCTGTTTTCTGTGTTTGAGGGGCCACTTGTAAGGCTTTCTTGTGGCCATGAAGGGATGGCCATGAGAGAGCCACTTACTGATAGCCTTAGACTAATTTGTGGTTTTCTGAGAAGTGCCATCCAGCCTGTTTACTTATGGCATTATAGCCAACACAAACTCTGCTAGCTAGCTGGCTCAGCAGAACTGTCTTGTAGTTCTCTGAGTCAGGGGGTGCAGCACAGTCAATACAGTGAATTTTCTTGTGAGCTAAGTAAGGGATTTCTAAATTAGAAACCTGTTTTTTCTGACACTGACTACCAGTGGCCTTAATCAAGTCATTTAACCTTTCTGTTTTAGATTCCGCTTCAAACAGAGCGCATACTGACCTTCACAAGACTGCTAAAACTGGCCGTGTTCACAATGGCAAGATCAACATGGATAGCAAATTATTCACATTGGGAGAAATACTTTTATTTTACTAAGAAAGTGAACACTAAGATATGGAGGGCTTTTCCTGATTTTTTTAAATTTTGTTTTAATTTGTATTTGTTTCTCTCCCCCTCAAACTACTGAAGTTATTTGCTTAATGCTGGTAGTTAGTGAAAGTTAAATTGGATTTTTGTCTCAGATGAAAGGTTTTGATTGACTATGTAAAAAAGAGAATAAACAGAAGAAAAAACCAACTGCAGACTGGATTAGGTAAACTGTAATCATCAGGGGATAAATAAAGATGCTTTATCGAATGATACTACTGTATCTGCAGACAACTCTACAAACGTCCATAATTAAAGCCATGGGGTGTTTTCAATATCTAAGTCAAATGCTGAATTTTCTATTGCTTTCTTAGGAACCCAAACTCTTGACAATAGAAGCATCACTGATCAGAGCATTCATCACAGAAATTAGGCATTATTCCACTTCAGTGTAATGTGTCCTTTGAAATTTACTCTTTAGACTAGGAATCTTAGACTTTTGCTCATATGGACTAAGCAATCAAAAAAGAAAAGAGCATGTGCAGTATTCAGATTGTTCAGTTTTGCAAAATTCCACCTCAACATTTTTGCCCATTTGATGCTTCATGTTTCTACCGCTAAATATAAACTTCTTCAGAACTAACACCATAAAACATGGGTTCCCTTCTTTTTGATGTGAGGACATCTTTGCTTAAAAATGAAGCAAAAAGATCATCTTTGCTTAAAAAAGAAACCGAAAGCATTTGCACTTGAAAATGGAATTATATATGCTTGAAAAATGCATATAGGTCAAGGGCTTTTCTTGAAAAACTTGAGTTCATAAAACATTGAGAAAAACTCTTTTCTTAGAGTTTTACACCTAAAATTTCAAACCCATCTACTAACAAATAATTAATAGATTTTTTTCTCTTATTTTCTTAAGGTTGCTATGTACAGGAGGGTCAAGAGGATAAGGGAACATGACACAATCTATTTCATCAGAGCACAGAACAGAACTTAGGCTTCTTCTGTAGTCTCAAGGCATATACTCAGCTGGTGTAAACTGTCATAATCCTATTGGTGTCAATGGCACTCAAACCTTTGCTTTGACAGAGGCAGTATTCAGCAAACCACTTCAACACATGCTTAACTCTAATGGAATTTAAGCGCACATTTAAATGCTTTGCTGAATTGGTGCCCTGAAGCATTTTTCCTGCTTGATATACAGTACTCTCAGGATGTGTCTAGACTACAGGGTTTTGTTGACAAAAGTTGCCTTTTGTCGAAAAACTATACCCGCAACAAAACTACACTACCGCCGCATTCTGCAGACAGTAAGTCGATAGAACGTGGCAGTTTTGTCAATGGCGGTAAACCTAGTTTTACGAGGAATAACACCTTTTTTCGAAAGTACTCTTTTGAAAAAAGGTGCTATTGCATCCAAACTGTGCTTTTTTGAAAGAGAGCGTCTACACTCTCTTGCAAAAAAGTGGCTTGCTTTTTCGACAGAACTGGTTGTATCTAGATGCTCTTTTTCGACACAGGCTTTGTTGACAGTATCTGTCGACAAAGCCTCTGTCGAAAAAGATATGCAGTCTAGACGCAGCCCCAGGCAGACTGAATAAATAACTAACTTTTTAGTTTCATCTAGCCTGTGGCAAGTCTACACCATGGGTTGAAAGCACCTGAGCATTGATGCTCCACCACAGAGCTGGAAACACAAGCAGTGGCTTCCTTACTGCAGTGTGGGGATGCTATGGTGCCAGCTTTGGTGTTTCTTGGTGCCAGCCCTTAAGGACAGATGATCAGAGAAGCTCCAAGTCCTCATGTGCCTGCCTCTGCAGCACCCATTGACTAGGAACTGAGGTAAACGGGAGCTGTGGGAGTGGCGCACATGGGTGTGGGCCACATGCACTCTGCAGCACTGCCTGTTACATCATGTCATCTACCAGGAGTGGCAGCAGCATGGGATCAGGGCAAGAGGAAAGTCTGCCTTAGCCCTCCTGTGCTGCTGACCAGAAGCTGCCTGAGGTAAGCAGCAACAAGCCAGAGTCAGCATCCCTCTTACTCCTGTCCTGCACCCCAACTCCTGGCCCCAAACCCTCCACCCCAAACCTCCACCCTAAATCTCCACTCCAAAACCCCACCCCAAATCCCTTCCCAGGGTCAGAAGCCCTTTATACACTGTAGAAAGTCTCTCCCAGACTGTGAACCTGCAGTCCAACCCCTATGGTCAAGGTCAGAATCTCCTTCTACACCCTAACTCCCTCCCAGAGCCTGCACCATCTCCCTGAACTCTCAACCATGAGCATCCTACTCAACCCCAACCCCCTGCTCCAGTCCTGAGCCAGCTCCCACATTCCAAACCCCTCAGCCTCATTCTGGAACCTCCTCCCACACTCTGAACCATACATTTCTGGCCCCATTTGAACCGTGGGGAAACACTGAGCCTATTGCTCCCCTTGTGTGTGTGTGTGGGGGGGGGGGGCTGTTATGTGTACTCCCATAACTGATTTTTGTAACCACCAATAGATAAAAGGTTTCCTACCATGATCTAAGTGAACCAGTCCAACAAGGGTTATTGTTTTCCTCTCGTCTAAGAATTCTCTTCAGCTAGAGGGAACAGGAATGTTAAAATGAAAGCCTTACTTAATACTTTACATTTCAAATGCTTTAACTTGTTTTCCTTCTCTTCTTTATATTTAATAAAATATTTAATGGATTTTAATGGTCTGTTTGCCATTCTACTAAGCAGGCTGAGGTCTATGTATGTCAAACTTTGTGTAACAACGTTAACATTAGATAGTGTCTCAGGTATAGTAACATATTTAGCCCATGTATTCTATCTAATTTAATACATTTTCTATTTCAATGAATATTTAGTTATTCACATAAAATGGAACAGCTTCAACAGGAGAGGCAGTGAGAATTTAACTTCAAAACGCACAGAGTCCAGGTGGTTAGGAAACTCATGTGGGACGGAGGAGATCTGAGTTCTAATTCTTGCTCCAGAGAAGCAATTTCATTCCAACAGAGTGCCACAATCATAGAGCTAAAAGTTGTAAAAGAAGCACTGTTGCATTCCTGTCTCTGTTTTATGAATAGCCCCTATGAGCCCCCAAATAATTTTTTTTGTCTGCAAAACTATTCAGCAAATTTGTATCAAATCAATGAATAATTTTACGGTAACCAAATATTGCTTTTTTCAGTAAAAAGAGCTATTTTTCTGAAATATTTGGCCTAGCTCTACTCCCAGGACTCCCACACTGAAGCACTGCATTTCCCCACTTTCTCTCATTCCAAGATGAGCTTTAAAGGCCCTGCTAAGTCACAAGAATACATCAGGTTAAATATTATATAGCATGCCACAACTAATATCAGCCGTAACTAGAAAGTATATCACTACTAGCATGAATACAACTAAATCTCCCACATGCACTTCCATTATTTATATCGGGGGTTAAATTACTGTATTTTACATATGAGGGAGAAGAACATTGCACTAAAAAACAAAAAAGAGAATCTGGCTCCAGCTGTTTAGTTTGTGTTTCTTTAATAAAAATCACCCACTTCAAAGCAAAATGCATTTGTCTCTCATTCATTCTTCCACCATGTCAGCGGAATAAAAGTGATTGCTGTTCTTTGATAGTTAAATGCAGAGTGTGTGTGGGTGTAATGGGGTCTACTAACCCCATACTGAGCACAGACAGAGGGGGAGAAGGAGCGTGTCTCCTGTTGACAAGCAAGCAGCTTGATCGCACCCCCACGCAGCTGCCAGAACTGCCAATCACAGAGACAGGCTCCCACAGCTACAACCAAGAGAAAACAAGTCCTGATATAATGGGGAGTGTATGAGAAGAAAGGAAAAGCTTAAGTGCATGAGATAGCCAAAGGAGATAAAGCCCTATATCAGGCTGCCCCCAAGAAAAGAACCAGCTGTCTGCAAGCCCTAAAATTGAAGGGCTGATGGACTTAATTGGAGGTGAGGGTCTAGGAACTGACAGAGCAGTGGAGACCCCTTAAGAGATCACACCAGGAGATGGTGAAAGTGGGTAATATGGATAAGTTCACATGCAGTTGGATTCAGACTTTGTGCAAAGGGGTGCAGTTTTATTGATCTCAGTAGAAGAGCACCAACTGGAGTCAAGTCTGAATTCAGCCCACTGTTGTGCCAGATTACAAGAAAGCGTAAAAAGAAAAAGTAGTCTGTTTTCTTTCTGGCTCATAAGATCTACCACAAGCAGGTTATATTGTGCACTGCTATGGATTATTTGATCAGTTCAACATCTATGTAGTTACTCCTATGCTGGAAAGAAACCAAGGAAGAATCTTTGCCTTGGTAAAACTCTTTGAGGCTGGACCCATCAAGCGAGGTAGACTGAAATGAAATAAAAAGTCAAAAGAAAAGGAGAAAAAGAAAATCAGAGAAGATACATTATTAGTGTGTATGGAGATGTATATTTCAGAGGGAAAATATGTTTCTCCATATGTTACCATTTTCTATCTATATCAATATAGGAGGATTGAGAAGAATGAAGATGAAACATATGTTTAACAAAATGTGTTCTCAAATCTAACTTAAATTGGGGGAGGTGTGTGTGTGTGTGTGTGTGTGTGTGTGTGTGTGTGTGAACAATGCGAATTTACTGAAAATATGGGTGTTTAGGGCCTCTATTCAGCAAAGCTCTTAAGGACATGCTTGCATTCCATTGATTTAAATGTTACAAGCACATGTTTAACATTAGTTCATTGCCAAGCAGAGAACACTTCATGCACATGCTTAAGTACTTTATTGTTACTATTTATTGAATCCATACTATTTTGATTTATATGGCTCCTTTCATCTCAGATATCTGATTAATACGTCACACCACCACAAAACAATGCCACACATGGATAAACTGAAGCACAAAAAAGACTAAGGAACAGATTTTGCTACTGTTACTCATGTTGAGATGTGCCCTTGTTCCACTAGTAAGCCAGTTGAAATCAGTTGGCCTGCTTGTAATGTACAGTACTACTCAATGTGAGAACAGCATTTAGCTCTAAATGACCTATTGAAAGCCTCAAGGGATAGAACTGGGAAGAGAAACCAGAAGACCTAATTTCCAATTCCTTGTCTCTGGCACTTGTTTATATGTCCTCTATTCAATTCAACCTCTTAACATCCATTATCTGAATCCATCTCTCCCAAAGCTGCAAGTATTTGGTGCTTACAAGAGTAAAATGAAAAAGAAAAAAAACCCATTCATCGGTGTTGAACGACTGCACTTCTTCTTTGTTTGCTGAATCACACTTATGGATAAAGAGAATTAGAGTTGTTTTCTTATTGTCTAATTTTCTAAATTTGTGTTGCAAACAACCCTTGCCTTCTCTTAAAACCATGCTACCACATACCTTTGATTCCACGTTACCTTCCTATCTAGTGGATGCTTTACTCTCACAGGAAATTACATTACCTAAATCATCACACAGTATAACTAGACAACAAATCCTGCTGTCAAAGGATACTGGATTACAGCAGGGCAAATGCAGGAAAAAAATATGAAGAATCTAAAGTGTCAAACAATTTACAAAATTTGCTGACCAGAGCTTTTTCTTCTAGATCTCTATGAAATTAGTATATTATATGTTATCTCAGAAGCCTCATACAAAAGTTTCAAGGGAAGGGGTAGTATGAGTAGAAATATATGACTCAGGCTCACGTTAACTTCTTAGTTCCATAAATATTTGAGTTTATAAAAAAAAGTTGCTGTTCTTAATAAAGGAATACATTGGATCCTGACATACAGCCTGACATACAATAATTTTAGTCACTACCTTTAGAGTGGAAAACAACAAAGTGTTACAGCTCAAACGTGTAAGAAATGAGATTAAGTACCATATTGTGAAGGACTACACTGAATGATGACTTATTTTGACTCACGTTTAACAATATCTTTCAACTTTGTGCAATTGGTTTAATTTTCCTGAAGGGCTTTACCTTACAGAAGCTTAGGAAAGTTTAGTATAAGAAATTAATGCAGTCAAGCACCAGAATATAAATGGCTCGATTTTTGGCTCCACATGCATATGTACAACTCCAAGTTTCTTTTCGATTCCTTAAAAACTGTTAGAAAAAAGAAGAGAATTTTTAACCCTCCCAGAAATCATAATTAATGGTTCCATCACTAGTAATACCTATTAATGTGTGTACCCTAGGTACTATGGTCCACATTCTATAATACCCTGGTACCATGGTTCCTTCTGGACTTCCACTAAAGTCAATAGAGTTATACGAAAGATGAATTTGAATATTTGTATATAGTTTATTGGAGATGTAGCTTGTATACAGTACAGGATATTTCCCAAATACATTCATAGCTTAGTCCTTGAGATTTTTTCTTTTTTATTCCAAAAGTATTTGCCATCAGATATTGGTTACCTGGCATGCAATTGATATTTTTATGCTACATCAAGTGACAGTTTGTTTCCATGTAATAACTGCAACCACATTCTCAGGCTGCAAAAAACCTCCTGATTCTACTCCTCCAAAAACATGGCGGGGGGAGGGGAGGAATACAGGAGAAGAGATCCTCTAATAGTGTAAGATGTCTTTGCAGTCAGTGGAGCTAGACAATTTGCACCATCAGAAGACTTGCTCCAGGAAGATATTCTAGACCTCCAGGGCATCATATTTTTAGTTTTTATGTTCTCCCTAGATATACCTATAATTCACTGAGCAATCATAAATTCATACATCTTAGAGATAGGATAGATTATTTAGATTGTTCTGTCTGTTTACCTGCAAATGCAGGAACATTTCATCTAGTACATAGACAAGGTTATATACAGAAATAGTTCCAATATATTAAGGTAATGACACACTTTGCTGTTGAGCTTGCAAATGTTTATGAACTAAAATCAAGAGACTGGTCACAGTAGTCTAACTATTCACATGCACTGGTTTTCCAAAAGTGAATCCTATATTTCAATGTAACTTGGTATTTTTTCTATAGTTCCTTACAATTCAAATATTCTCCCAAATTAAATTTTGTCTTGAAGCCTGCACATTTGTACAATTAGTTTAAAATAACCCATTTTGTAGCTCACCAAAGTAACCACTGATATCAGCAACAACTATTGTGAATACAAGATTTGGTCTATATATATATGTTCCAAACCCTGCCATATTTTATACTCCATATAACCCCATGTACTAATGGGGAATAAATTGGGGCTTTTCTTTGTGATTAGGATATTCCAACTTTTACATTTTCTATTCATGTGCTTGTACTTCTTTAAAAATAATGCATTACATATTAATAATATTTTGTAGTTTTGTCACCTGATTTCTGAAAACCTCTCAAAAGATACAACTAAAGCCTTCCAGGTGCACTGAAACCCTCAATGATATCAGATTTTGAAAAAAATATAGCTAATAACCTTTTACTAATATGTTCTGCCAATTTAAAAAAAAGAAAAAAGAAAAGAGAATTGTGCACATGCTATATTTGCAAGAATTACAGGGATCAGAAAACAAATCTATTTCATAGAATATAAATAAACATCCAGACTCTGGGTATGTCTACACTACCCTCCTAGTTAGAACTAGGAGGGTAATGTAGGCATACTGCACTTGCAAATGAAGCCCGGGATTTGAATTTCCCGGGCTTCATTTGCATAAGCGGGGAGCCGCCATTTTTAAAACCCCGCTGGTTCGAACCCCGTGCAGCGGGGTGTACCGGTAGTTTGGAATAGGAAGCCTAGTTCGAACTACCTAGTTCAAGCCCCGTGTAGCCGCGCTGCACGGGGTTCGAACCAGCGGGGTTTTAAAAATGGCGGCTCCCCGCTTATGCAAATGAAGCCTGGGAAATTCAAATCCCGGGCTTCATTTGCAAGTGCGATATGCCTACATTACCCTGCTAGTTCGAACTAGCGGGGTAGTGTAGACATACCCTCATTTATGGAAATATCTTCAAGATTCACATAGGAAATTGATCAAAATGGATACAATTGTTATCTTACAAAGTTTGACAGAGAATTTTATTAGTGTTATAGAATTCTCTAGAGTGCTTAATAAAACCTTATGGGTGTGTCTAGACTGGCAAGTTTTGCGCAAAAGCAGCCGCTTTTGTGCAAAAACTTGCCAGCTGTCTACACTGGCCCCTTGAATTTGCACAAGAGCACTGACTTTGTAATGTACAAAATCAGTGCTTCTTTCACAAATACTTTCATGCTCCTGCTCGGGAAAAAGCCCTCTTGTGCAAGAATACTTGCGCAAGAGGGCCAGTGTAGACAGGGAAGAACTGTTTTGCGCAAAAAAACCCCGATAGCTAAAATGGTGATCGGGGCTTTCTTGCGCAAAATCGCATCTAGACTGGCCACGGATGCTTTTGCACAAAAGCACTTTTTGCGCAAAAGCATCTGTGCCATCTAGATGCGCTTTTGTGGAAATATTTTAAACGGAAAAACTTTTCCGTTAAAAGTATTGCCACAAAATCATGCCAGTCTAGATGCAGCCTATGAGTCTATAGATCAGTGGGGGAAAAAAGGTCTATAGAAGCCTTTAAGATCTATTCCTTTTCATTTTGACAGGAATTTCTCCCATTTTTTTACTGTGTTCTTGTTTCTGGAATCTTCTGTTATAACTCCCACATCACGTTGTTAATGAAAAATTATTCATATTTTTACATTTGTTGCACCCCACACTTCATAGTAAAGGGAAACATTTACATTTACTTACATATACAGTTCAGATTTATGAAAAACAACTTAATGAAATGTTCAGTTACAAGTAAATTATATAAACTGCACATTCCCTAATGCTATGTATTCAATACATCTGATTATGGATGCTAACTACATTTTGAAGATTGATTTTGCAGTCAATAGGGCTATAAAAATATGTTTAGACTATATAGATGATATAGCTGCCACCAGCAAGATTGCATGTGCTCGAGCTACCTTGAAATATGAGGTGACATCATTTAGGGTACGTCTACACTGCAACACTATTTCAAAATAATTAGTGCTATTCCAAAATAACTTAGTCTGCTTCTACACAGCAGACAGTTATTCTGAAATAATGTCGAAATACTGTCAAGCTGGTGGACTTCTTATTCAGATTCCTATAACCCTCATTGTAGGCGAAGTAAGGGAAGTTGGAGGAAGAGTGCTTCATTTCAAAGTAAGTGCTGTGTAAGACACTCCCAATTTCAATTTCAAAATAAGATGTGCAATTGACGTAGCTCAATTTGTATAGCTTATTTCGAGTTAAGCCCTGCAGTAGATGCACCCTTAGTATCCAGTACAGAAGGGGTTAACGTGAGCCTCCGTTACCTCCCATGAACAAAGGGAAGGTCTATAAGATGAGAGACAGGAAAAGAACATCTATGGAAAGATATGTTCCCTCCCCAAACAGACATGGGAAGTTTTTGTTTGCAGCCCTCTTGACTTACATTATCTTGTTTGGTTTGCGTGCAAGGACTTTTTCCTAATGAAGAGACCTTGCAGCCTGTACCTGACAAGTCATAACACCATTTTATTGCATCATGGTATTAGAACTTACCATTTATTTTCCAGAGAATGGAGAACAGAAGCTTCTGAACTCTATTCTGACTCCTGTCACTCTCTGGCCTTAATATTTCTACAACCATTTATTATCAAGCAATGCCTCAGATAAATATGTGTTATAGTTTAAATTGGAAAAACTTGCCCAAGGACTCTAACCCACTAGAGTGTTGTTTCTTTAATGCCCCAATTTTCAGTAGAGACCACTCTTTTAGGGTGACAGCTTTTGAGATTCTGATTTGAGATATATTTGTTCTTCTGAAGTTCTGAACTCCTGAAACTCCCACTGACTTCATTTGGAGTACTGGGGGCTCAGAGCTCCTAAAAAATCAAGCACAAAATGTTTCAAAATCTGAGGCTCCCGAAATCAATGTCCTTTGTTGAAAAGTTTGGCTCTAATTAATATCTCTGAATGCCTGTTTCCATCTGTAAAATGGTGATAAAGCTTGTCTCTTTCAGTAGGTGGCTGTGAGGATTAAGCTAAGTGTTTCTTGGCAGAAGAGAGCTGAAAACATTCCTTCTTGACTAGATCCTTGTTCTAGATTCCAACAACACCAAAGAGATTGTAAATTGATTAGTGAAGCTACAGGATCCAAACATCAAGTTTATTTCAGGACTAAATTGAAGGTGGCAACCCAGCAGTGTATACATATTGACCCCTGTGACAGGGCAACCCCGCCCCACACTCAAGCCCAGGGAAACCACCTGGTGCAGGGGGCAGAGAGGGCCCCACCCATGCAGCCGTACTGGGCATGCTTCCAGGGGAGTCAAAGTACAAAACGCTGCAGGACTGCTCAGAAGGGACAGACCGCCGCCAGAGCTGCAGCTAGCGCCCAACCTCCCAAGTCGCAGACCCGACCGCCAGAGAGGGAGTCACCAGGTTCACTGAATGTGCCGCTGCCAGGCGCAAGCCGGGCCCGACCCCAACGACGGAGCCGCCGGCCGACCCCCCGCGATCCCAGCACCGGACCGGCCACCGCAAACCCTGACGCTGCCTGGGGAAGCTGCCGCTACAACCACCTGACCCGCGCCAACAGATGGGGCTGCTACAGGCCGGGGGTAGGAAGTGACCCAGGGCAGGAAGCTGGAAAAGGCCCTGAGGGCTCAGGGCATTGCGGGGAGGAGCCCCCCTGAGCCAGTGGTGGGAGCCGCCCGCCGCTGATAGGGCCCTGGTTCGGGGCCCAGTGGAGAGGATGGGCCCAGGCCCCCCTCCCGCCCTGAACCCCGGTGAGTGGGGGCTCGGCTGAAGGACTAGGACACAGAGCCTGCGTACTAAGGACTAGGCCATATTTCCCCTAATACAGAGGCAGTGTATATTAAGGCTAGGTCAGTGGGCTGTATTTCCCCTAATAAAGGGGTATCATACATTGAGACTAGGCCTGAGTGGTCTGAACTATGCCCTGGACAAGGGTGGCACCCCTCGAGGAGGGGGGTGGCAGTCCCCGACAACCTCATTGTGAAAACTTAGAAGAGTACCTAACTAGATCCTATGAGATACCACAGCTTCTACTACAACTTACAGATAGCATATTAGTTTTGGAGGGCCACTGGGCATGGGAGTTGGTGAAACAAACTGCTACTTTATTATTTGGACTAACCAGTACCTGAGAAGTTTCAGTTCATATTTGTGGTTTAGATCCTCTAAAGGTATGTATGCACATAACTCTAACTGAAGTCAATACCTAAATAAATACCTTTGAAGTTTTGGCCCCCCGTTGTACCGTCATTAAGTAAAAAAGGCACATTCCCTGTCCCAGAGAGCTTCCAGTCTTAATCAAGATACAGTAAAGGATGAAAAGAAGGCGGCGAGAAGGGAAGGATTACCAGGTAACACCGAAATAGTCATGAGCCTCACCACCTGCCTGTCTTGATCAGCTGATAAGGAATTATAGGCATCATGACAAAAGTGATTTTTGAAAATGGATTTACTGGATAATGTTCCAGCCAACCAACTTTGTCAAAGATTTCCCTATTCATTAGGGGTAACAAGGGAGAAAACAAAAGGTTGTTTGAGTGAGGAGAAGCTGACAGGTAGGAAGTAAAGGCTGGGAACTCTGGCAGAAGGAAAGCAACCCTTGCAGTATTAATGGAATTAACCATAGACATGATTTTGAAAGCTGCGTTTTTGAATGGGTTTTGAGATGATCAGTGTTTTCATCAATTAATGCCAAGGAGCAGAAGCTTAAAATAGTCAAGCAACAATACGGAGCTCTGGATGAAAGTTTTGGTGGTTAGGATAGTGACATGAATCAGGCCGTAGAGATATCTTGTAGAAGAAGTGACGTAATTTGGATGTGGCATGATGTCTCCGTCTACAGAAAGAATCAAGTGATGTGTGACATCAACATTAAAGGCTGCGTGAGACGATAGTATGTTGTCCACAGTGATAGAGCAAAGGAGGAGAATTGAGAGCAAGACGCAGAGAGGAGGAGGTAAAAAGCTCAGTTCGATATGTTAAATTTCATTTGCAGCTAACCATTCACAACAGAATGACAAAGACAGACTTTCCCTGTCTATGACTCCATACCGCAGCTGGGATGGTCTAGTCCCAAGATTTTGCACACATTTCTGACAGATATCCAGTCTCTGGAAATTTCACAACAGAAGCTGGGGAGTGCAAGATGAAATGGCCGTGCCACAGGAATTTCCATGTTATTTGTTTGGCAAGTTTTACATACCAACAATTTAACCTCTGAATGATAAAAACCTCAGCTTAGTTTTAAATCCCCTCAGTGACCTAGCTGTGAATCCGGTAAGTATGACATATCCCATTTAAACACATCATAGTGTTATATTTTTAAAACATACCTTATTAGGTTGATGGCAGTGCAAGTCAAAATTGAAGTCAATATACTTCCACTGATGTGACTCCAGGATAAGTGACAGAAGAATCAGGCCCACATCTGAATCCCCCTGTACATCAGGAAAGCTCATATTTGATACAAAGCTTTATACAATCCCTACACATCAGGCCCATTTCTACTCATGCTCTGTGGTGGAGCATCAATGATAGGACCGTGATCACATGATGGAAAAATGTGGCATCTGTGATGAAAGCTTTGCCACTTAAATGTTAATAATAGTATGAAAAATACTGTCAACTGATACTTGAATTTCCCATATTTTCCTGTCCAAATACTGAAACCTGCACTGCAAAAACAGGGCTGTATACACTACAGAGTTTTTCTGGGATGCTGGAGATATCCCAGAAAAATCTGCCACGTCCAGGAAACATGTCCACTTTTTTGGAACACTTTCTTTTGGAAGCCCTGTATTCCTCATTTTATGAGGAATAAGGGCTCTTCTGAAAGAGGAGGTTTTTCCCACATTTGGCCCTGTATAGATGGGCCAAAAATTGGAAAAGCCTCTTCAGAAACTAAATCAGAGAAAGGTACTTTTTCCGGAAGAAGATCAAAGTGTAGACATAGACCAGATGTGCATGTCATTAGCACTGTCAAACTGTCAGCAATCAAAAGAGTCCTTCAATGTTTTCACCATTGTACAAAGAAACCTTAATATTCTTTTACATTCAGAATACCCTCTCACTCAACTGTGTCATCAGCACTCTGGGCACAAGAAGTGAATTATGGAGAGGGGAGAGAGACTTAGCTGTTTAACTTGAACTACATCTAGGAAGTTCTGTGTTTGCTTTTTGAAACACCATATCACAGCATAATGTTTCACAAAATCCAGTAAGCTTTGCTTTACATCTTCTGTGAAAATATATCACTGGGGTACTGGATTGAGCTGTCAAAAGTGAATCTAGCCAAGAACCACTACTGAAATGTATTCACGGGGACACTCAAGAAACTTAAGGTATCAGCTGAAAGTATAAAGTCAATGTGCTTAAGTTAAAAGCACATTAAAACTCCTTGTGAATGTTCTGATTGAGGAGTAAAATAGTTTTAGATCACTGAAGTTTAATTTTCCCTGTGACCCCCTAAAATTCCCATATCAAATCACCAACTACATCATTGAGTCTTATATTTTATTGAAAGGCTTGGACAAAATTCTCCTTTTACACAGACTTCAATTGAATTATTTCTGATCTACAATTGTGTGAGACAAGAATTAGATCTATAGAGTTAAAATTCCAAATTTATACAGTGCTGGAAGCAAAACACAGGATTCTAGGCTTTGGTCCTTTCCAGAAAAACTTCTGTGAGCTGTTTGAGGGCTTCCCAGGACATGAATTTATGATGTAGCTCATCACACTGTTCCTGAATTTGTATTCAGGCTAAGCAGAAACCCAGAGCTATTTACTCATTATGCTGTGCTTTGAGCCAGCATAAAAAATAAAGGCTAGACATTCTTGTAGTTTCACCCTTTGTGTCTTGATTATGCAGCTTGAAAATGGCAAAAATATGATATTTCAGCTCAGTTTAATCCCTATGAATGGTGCTTTGCCTTTAGCTTACTTAAAATCAATCTGTCATCTTGAATCTAAAAGAACAAGAGATTTATAAATAGCAAATTAAGGGTGTAAATGTTTAATATCAACACTTGAAACTAAACCTAAGCTTATCTCCTAACCCCTAGATGTTAGAGAACAAATAATAGAACAAAAAGGAATTGACTTGCCATTTGGAGCTGAGTTAAGTCAATTGGAATTTTGCAACAATCTTAATGAGAGCAGGATCAGGCCTGAATGCTGTTTTTCTCTCTTGAAAAAAGGAAATTGAAATTCGTTTTGCCAATTTACCACTACTAGTCTCATTTCCTCTCATCTCACTTTTCTCTCTAGGGATTTTATGAACACATTACTGGGTGTGAGTTGGATAGCTGAACAAAGAAGGTGCCAACGTATGTTTAACATGCCCTGTGTCCCCCTGGCTTGGTACTGCACCAATGCTCTTCAACTGAGAGCTTTTGCTACTATTCATTTTAATTTATGCTAGACTGTTTCTCACATGCGGGTACTTTTACATGAACTTCTCATGAAGTCCTAAGAATTCTGAAGCACTATTCAGGAAATCCTTTTTTCCTATTCTGTGTTTATTATAAAAAGGTAACACGTGTAATATTCGGAGTATCCCGAAATAGCTATCCTGTGTTTTCACAGCAAGCCCGTTATTTTAAAATATAATGGGATCACTATTCCAATGTCCCTGTAAACCTCATTTCATGAAGAGTAAGAGGCATTTCAGAATAGCAATTTATTTCAAAATTTGGTGCTATGTAGACAGTGCCAAAGTACGAAATAAACTATTTTGAAAAAAGATCGAAATAAGATATACAATTTACATAGGTCATTTTGAGCTATGGTGCAGTGTAGACACAACCTACCTGTGTAGCATTGAGCAAGTCATCTCTCCTCTGTTTTACCTTCCACCTTCTCTGTTTATTTTTTGTTGTAAACTTTTCACACCAGGAATTGTGTCTTACTATATGTATGCACAATACTTACCACCGTGGCTGTGTCCTTTAGGTGCTCTGTGATATACATGGAAAACAGGGGCTTGGGTTCAAAAAAGGACTAGATAGATTAATGAAGGTTAGGTTCCTCAATACACATTAGCCAGGATGGGTAGGAATGGTGCCCCTAGCCTCTGTTTCTCAGAGGCTGGAAATGGATGATCGAACAAGGATCATTTGATGATTACCTGTTCTGTTCACTCCCTCTTGGACATTGGCCACTGTTAGAAGACAGAATACTAGATTAGAAGGACCTTTGATCTGACCCCGTATGGCCCTTCTTATGTTCTTGTGTTTTAGGATAACTGATTGACTCAGTGGTAACAATGGGAGCTTCCAGAATCTGAAGTCACAGACAAACCTTGATCTTGAAATCACAACCATGCAGGTGAACCCTTGCTCCCGTGTGGATCCCAATTAATGGGTGCAGTATAGCAGCAGGGGTCCTAGGATATGCATCTGTGCACACGTGACATAGCTTTGGAGACAAGCTACATACTTTGTTTTCATGCACGTGTGCACAGATGCATATCCTAGGACCCCTGCTGCTATACTGCACCCATTAATTGGGATCCACACGGGAGCAAGGGTTCACCTGTCTCCAAAGCTATTTCTCATTATAGGAGAATGAATTATCCTGCAAACTGAGACCAGCTCTTGTACATTAGCTGCTGGCTTATTTGCATTATTAATTTTAATCTTTCACAAAAGCAAACAAGCAAACTAATCAATTATACAACACCAGTTAAATTGAAAAGCATACAGCCACCTAAAACACAGTAGAAACAATGATCAAACATTCCTTTTCTCTCCAGAGAAATATGTGAAATACTGAATCTACTTTTACATCATAGATTGCTATCATTTTCAGCTGGTCTTTCATATCCAAACTTAATACATTTAAAGTTAGAGGATCCAGTAATTTCTGTAAGCATGCACATGTGTGTGCATGCTTTATACTTTCATAGTGCTGAGCTCCAGTCACACCACAGTGAACTGTCAACACAACACATGGGAATCATTGGGCAGTGATCTTCTTCCCATTCCAATCCATTCACACAAGTTATTCTGAAATAAGTTATTTTGAAATAACTCCCAAAATAACTATTTTGAAATAAGCATATTCCTCTTCACAAGCAGGCATTATTTTGAAATAACAAGTCCAATATTTTGAAATAACAGGCTTGGTAGTGTGGATACTCACCTTGTTGTTTTGAAATAAGGGGAGTTCTTTCAAAATAACTCCCCAGTGTAGACATGCCTTTGATACCTTACCGGTTACCCAGAAACCAACAACATAGTTCCCTCAAAGCACCCCAACTTTAGGCTTCCACCCAGATACTCAAGTCAAATAAAGTTCTACCAATCCTAGAGGATCAGATATATTACCTTCCAGATCAATGAATATTTCAGATGTTATTCTAAATACACACTGAAAGCCGATTCTTATTAACTAAACTAATTTTTTTTTAAATAAAAAAAGAGTATTTGTTAAAAGATTGGTATACATACAGACATGAGTACAGTTCTAAGATCAGATTCATAGTAGAGATGGTGAGCTTTGTAGTTGCAGAGTTCTTTTTAGAATTTAGTTCACAGGTTATAAATCCAACAATTAACATCATATTCAGGGTGTTCCAGTTTAGAACTGGGATCTCAATCCTTATGTTTTATGCAGATCTGAGATGAGAAAAGTTGAATTAAGCTATGTAACTTCAGCTACATCAATTGCGTAGCTTAATATGGCTTTTGGTGCTGTCTAAACAGCAGGAAGTCGAAGGAAGAACACACTTTCCCTTACTCCTTGTGAAATGAGGGTTACCAGGAGTCAAAGTAAGAAGTCCTCCAGCTCAATATTATTTCAAAATAAAGCCTTGTAGCATAGGTACACACTGTTATTTCGGAATAACTTTATTTGGAAATAACACTGTGTACGCATACCCATAGAGTCCCGGGTGAACAGTAGGCTTTTGATGTAACCTTCTGTTTGCCAATCTGCATTGTAATAAACATAAGGTAATTTATCTATTAAACAGTTTATCACAAGCTTTAAAGAGACTTATAGACAATGAAATTCTCACCTAAGATTCACTTAAATATTAATATTCCCTTGGATATATACAGGAACAGTCAGTTTACATGGCTAACATCTAATAAGTTATATAAGTAAACATACACAATTGCATTTCAAAGTTCTATCCTATCTAGCACTGAATGACCCTAATTACCATTTACATACTTTTCTAACATGTCTCAACAAGCTGACTCTTAGGCTAGGTCTACACTGCAATGCTAAATTGAATTTACTTTCAAAAGAGGCTCTTTTGAAATTTGGCGTGTCTACATGGTGCCAAATGTTGAAAGAAAGTGGTCTTTTGACACATTCCTTATTCCTCGTAGAACAAGGTTTACAGGGATGGCAAAAGAGTATGTCCACTTTTTCAATATTTTTGTTGTTGTTGAAAAAGTGGACGCTTTCCTTATATTTGGCATTGCTTTTCCATGATACCTCCAGTATCCCAAAAAAGCGATACAATCTAAATGTATCCTTAGTCAGTTAGCCTTTAGGAAGCTTAATGCTTTCTGACCATGTGTCATACTTTGCATAAGGATTAGCACAATTACATAACACTGGTAGCAACAATGTTTTTAAGGTTATTCAATAATCAAATAACCTCCCAATGGTATTTGCTGCAAAGGAGTTCTGTATACGGAAGCACAGCTGTTGTTCATACCAGTCTTTTTTTTGCCACTTTAATCAGTGCATCTATTTCTCATATTATTTGGGAGTGTTGTTTTTTTTTTTTTTTTTGCAGTAGCATCCATGTTTCTTTGTGCTCTTAACTTCCTTCTTTGACCATACACTGGCCCTTTTGCGCAAAAGGACTTTTGCTCGAATGGGAGCAGCATAGTATTTCCACAAGTAGCACTGATTTCTTACATGAGATCGTCAGTGTTCTTGTGGAAATTCAAGCAGCCAGTGTAGACAGCTGACAAGTTTTTCCGCAAAAGCAGCTGTCAGTCTAGACACAGCCCAGGAGTTCACCCATGATCTCAGTAACACTGCAGACATTGCTGTTCACCATCAGATCCCAGATTCCAACTCTGGGAGAGGTTATCAGGTTGCAGGTTTTGACCAATTGTTTTCTTAAATTCCACTTAATTTTGTTAATGTTACAATAGAACTTGAAGGTACCTGCTGGCCATTTCTTGTTTCTACATTGGTTATTATTACGATGTGAGCCTTCTTGAGGGATTGGAGATCTCCCCATCATACCAGATCTTCGTGATCATGATTAACTTGATCTGGTTCACTAATCCAGCAATGCCTTGATAGTTTTGCTAGAAGAAGCTGTTAATTAATTCCCAAGACATCAGTGCTGTCCTAGGTGCTTTCAGCACCAGTTCATGTGTTTATCACTTTGTACAATTGAGATGTCTCTGTGGTAAACAGCTGCTAACTCCTCCTTGATGTCACCACAGAATTCCTCACCTTCCCAATGGTTACAAGTGGAAGTGTAGCACTAGTTATGTTATAAGAATGGAATTTCAATATGAGGGTAATCAACCTGGCAATTATATAGGGGCTTCTCTGCTTCTTAATCAGCAGCACAACCCCTTGCACTCTTCTGTCATGACCACTCCCAATCATCATGTTTTTGTCCATAGTAATCTTAATTTTATTCCCAGTCTATCTAGACTTTTATATATTCTCCCTCTCGGGCTCTTGCAGTCCAGCTCAAAGGTTAGAGCTAGTCTGAGGGGGTTAGAAACCTCATCCAGAATTAGCAACTGCAGCCAAGTTTGGAGCTGGAGTCAAACTATGAGCAAGGCAGGAACAGGACCTAGCTGGACCAGAGCCAGGCAGGAGCTGGAGTTGATGCAGGACAGGAGCAACACATGAACAAGAATGATCTCGGCTACAGACTGAAACATCACCCAGCCACTGACCTGCTGCTGAGAGTAAAAGCAGGTCTTCTGGCTCCTCTCAGTCCTACCACAACCCAGCTAGGCTCATTAATCTGCATAGAAGCTGAACTGACTAGACCTCACATTCAGCTGAAGGTGCGCAATCCTGACAAAAACCAATCATGTCCCACTTACATAAAACAGGGTCATTTGTATTAGCTAGAGGTTAATTGTTTTCCACAGTACACAAATTCATTGCACTGATGGAGACTGCTTGTTTATCCAATTTAGTTTGCTCAGAATCGAATCACCCTTTCTTGAATCCACACAGTATAAATGTGTCAAAGTCACCTGTACATAGTAGCCAATGTTGAAGTCTCTTTCTGTCATCATGAGTGATTACAGACAATAATACTAGAGCTGTTCACCTTCTCTCGAGCATATGACACTGTTGCATCTAAGCAGGACCATCCACTTTGAAGGGAATGGCATCCTTGCTTGAATTAGGCGCATAGGCGTGCACAGCACATTTCATTAGGGTGTACACCCAAAGAATTTTTTTTTAAAATGTACTTTGACCCCTCCATTAGCCACACCCCTGACTCTTGTTAACCTGGCCCCCATTAACCACTTCTCTGGAAGTAACCCTCTCCAGGCAAGATGGGCACATGACCAAAAGTAAAAAGTGTTATGTGACCCCCCCCAGGATTTTTCCCACCATCCTCCTACCAATAGGGATTAGGTTGGCCCCCACCAACCTCCCATGCAACTATCCTGCAATTGCATTAACCCAATGTGTGTGACATTAATGTGGGGGTGGAGAGGCTGGGAGGGCAGAGGGAGGGATGTGTTCCCTCTAAGAGTTTCCTCCCATGAGCAGAATGAATTTTGTGTTGTGCACCAGTGCTGAATTCATGTGGCTTGTTTGGATGTGCCATTGTGGCACCCAAGTTATTAATAAATATCTAGCTTTCCACTCTCTGCCATGTCTCCTCCCCTTGCTCCATCAGCTCATCTGGTGCCTGCTGCCCCACAACCCTTCACCCTCGTCTGCTGTCTTGAATCCTACCCTTCTCACTGCCCTCAGCCTTCCTGAGACCTGCCCCTCCTCCACCAGCCCTTCTCTCCTCCTGTGCCCACTCCTCCAGTAGCCCCACTTTGATCATGTGAGCTACCCCTCTTCATCCCCTCGTCTAACACCTCCCTTGCCTTTCTCCTCTGGTGCTGGTCCCTTCCCTGCAGGTGTCTGCCCTTCTGCTTCACCCCCAGAATCCCCTGGCACCTACACCTTCCCTTACCCCTGCACCCTCTTGGTGCCTCTCCCTTCCCTCACTGCCCCTGCCAACTTTGCCCTTTTTTCCCTGATGCCCATCCCCTCACCACCCTCTGCCCCCATTCCCCTCATGCCCCTGTGCCCTCACACGTGACTTGCTCCAACCCCACCTTCCTCATGCCTACCCCTTCTGTCAAGCCTTCTCCCAGCACCTCTCCCTCCAATCCCCAATGCCCTTACCCTCTCCTCTTCCAGAATCACCCTGTACCCCCTCCCACTGACACCTCCTCTACTGCCTTTTTCCTCATTGTCTCCACTTTGCCCCCTAGCATTTGTGTCTCCTCTACCCTGTCCCTTTGGTGCCTTCCCCTTTCTTCCCCCTCCGTACAAGCCCCTTCAACCCCTTCCCTTTTCTTCCTCCTCCACCCTCCTCCACCGCAAAAGCCCCTTCCTCTCCCATCCCTTCCTCTTATTTCCTTCCCACCCCCACTTCCTTACCTTCAGCTTCTGCCTTACAGCTTGCAGGGCTGGAGTCAGGGCCAGCCCAAGCTGCAGGGCCAGGGAAGGGCAACCTCGGGGTGCCACAAGGTGCTTCAGCACCGGGCAGGGACACTCCCGGGGCACCACACGGTGTTGCAGGGCTGGGTGGGGAGGACCCCAGGTTGCCGTGCGGTGCTGCAGGGCCTGGCACCGCGCGGTGCTGCCAGGACAGGCGGGGGCACCCCCGGGCACTGTTTGATGCTGCAGGGCCCAGTGCTGCGTGGTGCTGCCAGGACAGGTGGGGGCGCCCCCGGGATGCTGCACGGTGCTGTAGGGTGGGGCCTGGGCCGCAAAAATGGCTCGGGCTGCCGTCTGCTTTTGGAGCTGGGCCACTGGGTTTTAAATTTCCCAGTGTTTCCCCTCTCACCTGTTGTGCGGTGTTTGAGGACACCACGTATGCCCTCTTTCTGCCCCACAGTGCCCAGTAGATGGCTGTGGGGAATTTAAAGTGAGGGGCTGTGGTGCTCCATCACAAATCCCCCTCTTCCTCCAGCAGCTGCTGGCTGGCCCTAGACATTAGGGTGTGCCTGGGCACACCCGGCACACCCCGTGCGCACGCCTATGATTAGGCAATTCCTTTTCCAAGACAGGCTGTCTACCAAGACAGGCTGAAGAGCCTTGCTAGCTCTGAACAGTCTGACTTCCTTTAAAATGTGCCAGACACTTGCTTTTCCTACATTTAGTAGAAGGCAAGGGATATAGAATTTGGCTGTCTGAGGCAGTTTGTTTTACCAGCCATTTGGGGTACCCTATAGGAGTTGGAAGTTTATTTCCAATCCCATCCTTGCAATTACCACCAGTTTAAATGCCCATAATCTTTCCCCCCTAATTACTCATCCAATAAAATAGTCAAAGCCTAATAAAATAGAAGCTTTTCCAATCTTTTAAAAATACACTGTACTTACAGCTTAATTCTGTTCTTGGAAGTATGTGCAAGGCTCCTACTGATCTCAGTGAGATTGTTGCTCGCATGCTCATAGAAAGATTATCATCTTCATTCAATCTTTGTATCTAAAAGGGAAGAGATATTTTTTTATCTCCCAAAGGATGCATTCCTACACCTTTGCCAGTGTGTATTAGGCAATAAACAGTTGGCACAACTAGCATGCAGTTCAAGAAAGAGCTGGAGAGACTCATTTACTACTCTTGGCTAAGATAATGCCCTAAATGCTAGAGGTAGGATGTGGAGGGGCTACATGTTTTCAGGATTTCCAAGGAGAAATTCTGACTGAGTGAGCCAGAGGTATGCACATCATAGAAGCAGCTTTGCCATCCTTGGAGAGGTTATAGCACGGTCCTTGTGTTAGGGCCTAGGGCAAGGACTGTGCTTTCTAATGACAGTCCAGACAGTCCCCTGCAAAGAGAGTCAAGTGGAGAGAGCAAAGCTCTTGTCTACTGTCCTCTCATCTTGTGCACACCAAAACAATCACAATGTGGTACATTGAAGGTCCTTGAACCCAAGTCACACAAGCAAAATGACATTCTCACCATGATCTGAAATGTAATATGAAAATACTTTTCTAAGCCAGAATTCATTCGTAAAGTGAAAAAGAACAAGAGTCTCTGCAGAGATAGTCCTTGCATGCTTCTTCCCCTCCCCCTTCTCTTCAGATCTGCTCTCTGGGTTAGCTTGTTGCTCTGGTTCAAATTCCTTTTTCCAGCAGTCAGACCTTATTCTTATTCGCACGCTTGGGGCATGTCCACACTACACTGAATATCGATGCTGGGATTTGATTTAGTGGGTGTAGTATAGACCCACTAGATCCAATTCAAAGTGCGTGCCAATTGGCACCAATACTTCTCCTCGTGAGGAATAAGGGAAGCTGACAGGAGCGTTTGTTCCCATCAACCTCCCAGTGTGGACAGGGATTTAAGGTATGTTGTGTATCTTTCTTCAACCTTCCCAAGTAGTGTAGATCAGGCCTATGTGTGCTGGCCTGTTGGGGTATGTCTATACTTGCTCCCTATCTCAAGATAGGGATGCAAATGTAGCGTACTGAAATTGCTAATGAAGTGTGGAATTTAAATATCCCACACTTAATTAGCATAATCGCGTCCTTGCGCCATTTTGAAATTGCGTTATTGTGAAATAAAATGCCCCGTATAGCAGCATTATTTTGAGAGAAAACCCTTTTCTCAAAATAACTGTTACTCCTTTGTATGAGGAGTAACAGTTACTCCAAAAGTTACTTGAAATAACTGTTACTACATTGAATGAGGAGTAACAGTTATTTTGAGAGAAGGGTTTTCTCTTGAAATAACGCTGCTACACGGGGCATTTTATTTCACAATAATGAGATTTCAAAATGGCGCCAGGATGCGATTATGCTAATTGAGTGTGGGATATTTAAATCCCGTGCTTCATTAGCAATTTTGGTATACTACATTTGCATCCCTATCTCAAGATAGGGAGCAAGTGTAGACGTATCCTTATTGGGGAGCGGAGAGAAGAAAAGCCTTCAGTATTTCTGTAATTAACAGGTTTATTGACTGACCTCACATTTCTCAAGGCACTGAAGCAGCCACTAAACAGGAAAAGAATGAAGACAAACACTAATTAAATGTGCTCTCTCCAGTCCGGATTAATTAACAAGTAGAGATTAGGCTCTGGAGAATTTAAAGTATTGAATAAAGTGTACAGCAGTGAAATTTTAATTGACAAATGCAATGAAGAAGCAAAAACAGACTCTTCAGTTCCCTTCTTTGGAAATATATATTTTCCTTGGGGTTGCAGGTTCATGCAATCCAAGGTTTTGGTTTGTATTTCAGTCTTCAAAGGAACTCCCAAAGCACAACTAAGGCCATAGAGTTTCCTTAAGTTTCACACTGAAAACAATGATGCTGAAAATCATCCTAAATTCATTGAAAGGTCTGTGATCCTTAATAAATAACATGTAGTGGTTATCACTTCTGTATAGATGAAATGCATTACAAGAGCTAATTATTAAATGAATATTTTTAACTTTCAGATTTGTATCCAAACCCCTCACCTAGAAAAGCTTTTTTGCATAGTTTTAGATTTTGACACTTTCCACAAATCAATGTCTGGAACATGGACAGTCATATCCAGTGGTCAGAACAGGAGTTGGGAGCTACAAATCTGAGCCAATAGCCAGAGCCAGTGGCAGGGGCCATGGATCAGGCCCAGGCTACCTGGAATGAGGCAAAGCAGGGGTAAGAGTCAGGTCAGGTCTAGGCAGTGACAGGGCTGGGAACAACAGTCACAGGAACTAAAAAAGCCAGGGGCAAATGCTTTGAGCTGTCACTGAACTGCAGCTGCTGCTGGGCTTAAGAGCGAGTTAGCTGACCCTTCTAACCAATCAAGTAGTATAGTCAATCAGGAACCCTATTACAGGCCAGTAGCACTTATCAGATAAGACAGAGACTATCTCTGCTGCAGTCCCTGCTTCCGGACACCACAGCTCTCACATGCACATGAACACACACACATTTTCATTTGCCCTATTGATATTGCAATAGCAACAAACAGACATCAATTCATCTTCATTTTATTTCAGAATGGATATGGGCATTTGCAGTCTTACTTCATCATTATTTATCTGGTTTATCCACCACCCTGAAATATATTCTCTGCACTCTGTATTGTGGGTTGCTGTTGGGTTTTGGGGGGGGGGAGGGAAGAGGTTGTACATACCGTATTTTCTGGCGTATAAGACGACTTTTGATGTTAAAAAACATCCCCCAAAAATCGGGGGTCATCTTATACGCTGGGTATACAGATTTGCGGCTTTGCAAAGCCTTGGGGGAAGCCGGCAGCGGGGCAGCCCTGGCGCGCCGGGGCTGTCCCGCTGCCGGGGCATCCTCAGAGGCTTTGCTCCCGGTGTCCCTGGTTGCTGGGGACTGTCTCCAGCAGACCAGGGACACCGGGAGCAAAGCCGGGGAGGCGGAGGGGCGCTGGGGTATAAGACAAAACCCTATCTTTTAACTAAAAAATTATGGGGTCGTCTTATACTCCCAGTAGCCTTATACGCCGGAAAATACGGTAAAGAAAAGTGTCATGAATGTTCAAAGTGACTAGTGATTTTTGGATGCTTCAATTTTGAGCATATGTTTTGATGAAAATCAGGTGTCTCAAGCTAGGCATTCCAAATCACTAGTCACTTTTGAATAGTAGGTAACATCCTTTTTCCTTCTGATTTTTTAAAATTAAGAAAAAACAAGAATGAACAATCATCAGGTCTCCATAAAATAACATGCTTGCATCCTCTAACAAGCCTCTCTGAACTAAGCACACAACAGCCACTCTAAACAGACTGTGAAGTACACAGAAAATCAAATAGCTATATATATATCAGCTTCTGTCTCACCATATATATATATATATATATGTATATATATATATATACACACACACACACACACCAGATGATTTTTCACACGTACCCTGGGTCTGAGAGAGCGTTGTCAAAATCAGTATGTTTCCATAAAACTTTGATTTTAACAAACCTGCATTTTATTAACATACAAATTTTTATAAATATATAATTTAATTGAAAAATTCCCAGTGAATTCCATATATATATGCCTTGACGATGTATGTCAAGGTCTTGGGATATTAGCTCCTAAATTCTGTGGTGGAGGCTTTTACTGTAGGATTGCTCTGCTTTCTTTCCTCCAAAAAGATCTAACTGTCGTCTTCTTCACAGGCAGGAGGTGGATAGGAATGCATGTGGCTGATCCATTGTCCTGGCCCAGCTACATTTAAAACCAGTGTAAATGATACCATTCTTGCTTGGAGCCCAGGCTTTTTCCTCTTAAACCAGTGCTCCTCCCATAGCACTTGAATAACAGAGGATTTGCAAAATCTAGAAAGACAGTTTTCAGTACTGAAGGCTGAATTCATTTGGAGAATCATTCCAAAGTTCTGAACCTCAAGCTTTTATTTTATTGGAGAGAAGCAGTCCCTGATGTTGGAAATTAAAATCAGCATAAGAACTTTGGTCACAGTAGGTGTTAAGATGGAGAAAAGCATAAGTGAAGGAATGGTGGAGGGCAATCATAGCAGGGCATGACCAGCAAGGAAATATGGCTCCAAGGATTGTGTGTGGCAGATCACTGGAAGGTTAGCTGCTGAGTACTAGAAATTGTATATGGATCTTGAAAGCTTCTGAAAATTCTGCAATCCATATTCAGACATGAATAAATGGATTTACATACTTGTTTAATGGGAAAAGTTTTCTTATTTACAGAGCAGTTCTCTCTTTATGTAGGAAAAGATCTGTGACTCACCAGCAAATGACACCTCAGTCTCATATACAGTTTGTTTGCCACATTCATAGCATTTCCACAGTTTACTGAACTTTAAGAAGGGCAATCATAGTGGCAGCTGAGTGAGAAAGCAGCAATTCATAAGCAATTGCCATTTAAGCAAGAGTCATAAAATGTTTGATTAGTTAATTCAGGCATTGTTTAAACTGAAGCTACAATTAGGTAACCTTCACTTACTCAATATATCATCATTAATTTTAATCAGCCATATTAGTTGGTATTTCCAACACTGGAAAAAAGCGAATTAAATTCTAATTCAACATTTACATCTATATCTTGATGCACAGCTGAAGTGTTGCTTTAATGAAAATATGTCTCTGTCTCTTGACATCATATTAATGAAATGACCCTAGTTATCTTTGTATTTGACATAGGTAGTATAATGATGCTGGATTTCTGCATTTTACTCTTAAACTACTAAGGAAGACATTATCAGAAATCTGTTACAAATATTGAATTATTCAGTTCATACTACACCAGTTTAGATAACTTATTCAGAATTATTCACTTCTGTGAATAGTCCTTGAGCAATCTGCTGCAAGTATTCAAGATGTGAAAATGTTCCTTTCTGGTAGAACATAGTTCGCGTGATTTTTTTCCATTCCCAGAGTAGATGAGAAACTCCCATAATTGGAAAATACCTGAATAGAAATAATATTTTTTCTGTTCATATACTCTAATATTCACATAAACTATAGTTTCTAGGACTATTAATGTTGGTACACAATCTGACCAGAATATTCACAAAATGGAGACATAAAAAATTTGTGACAATGTAGGCAAAGTCAACAATGGTGGTACCTGAAATCTACAGGTTCCATATAAAATGTTGCTAATGGCCTCCATTGTTTGATTAGTGCAAACTAGAATCCCATATGCAAACACACCTAAACTTTGGTGATATGAAATCTAGTTGTGTTATAGATGTAAATGGAGTTTATTTTTAATCTAAATAAATTATATTTATCCTCTGGCCTCAGTCAAAGAAATGGATGACTATATTAATCAGATGCTAATACCCATAAAGCTTCTGGATATTACTAACCTTAGTGCTGCTAATAAGTCAGGTGTTCTGTTGTTCAACCTTTTAAAAATATTAAGGGCCATAATTCCATCCTTGTGTGTATATGTGGCACCCACTAATTTCATGAGGAGGCACATAAATATCTGAAAATAGAATTCTGTCCTAAATATACTCCGGTAACTGCCATGATACTGGTTTTAAGACATATGAATTCAGATTATCAATGCATAATATTAAGTTATAGACATAAAACAAATATGTGTAATAGCACCAGACTTGAGTAGCTGCATAAATAACTGGAAACAGGGTTAAAAAAATCTGGTTCATATATTTTCAACAGTTTCATTTTGGCAAAGTTTTTTGGTGAAGACTTAGGGTTCATCTACATTGCACCATTATTTCGAGATAACTAGCATTGTTTTGAAATAACAATGTGAATGTCTACACGGCCATTCTGTTACTTCAAAATAATTTCAAAATAATGGATGGCTTATTCGGAAATCTGTAAAACTCATTCTAAAAGGAATAATGCCTATTCCAAAATAGCTATTTCAAAATAAGGCATGTGTAGATGTTCCACTGCTGCTATTTTGAAATAGCTGCTCACCGGGGGCATTCTAAGTTATTCCCCTCCAGTGCTTCCTTGTAAATCAAGACAGCATGTCTACATTGGGGAAGCCTGCCGTGGACTAATTTTAAGGCTTCCCTGCAGTATAGATGTGCTATTTCAAAATAAGCTATTTTGGAATAACTATTCCAGAAGAGTTTATTTCAAAATAGCTGTGCAGTGTAGACATACCCTTAATCAAAACTATTTTTGAGAGACACTCATGCCATAGTACTTGCTTGGAATGTGACAGAGCCAGCTTCAAATCCCTTTTCTGCATCAATCACAGTGATCAAATATGAAATAGTGCTACTTGGAATTAATCAGAACAGGGACTCAAATCTGGGTCCCTCATATCTCAGACTAATGCGTTAACTACAAGCATCACACATGTTCTCTTGGACACTTTGACAAACGTATGCTTGCAAAAATGTTCACAAGCTTTTGTTTTCATTAAAATGCACAATGAAATCAAACTTCGCAATCACAAAGGGTGCTGTAAAACAGAATCACTATTTGCCATCAGCTCTAATGAAAAGACCACCTTCATAAAAATGTTAAGGAGCAGATGGACTCGCAAGGCTTGTAACTAGTTGTCTTACGCTGGGTTTGGGAATATTTACTTGAAGCAAGATTAAACCTTGGTTTGAGACTGCTCTTCTCCAGCACTACAGTGAAAATATGGAAGCCTTTGTTAAAGATCATAGTTTAGATAATTACAAAAGTTCTAGATGTGCTCTTTAATAGGAGATTTAATAGAAGACTAAGGAAGCTAAAAATCACTAGTGATAATGCAGAACCCTTTCAAAGTGTTTCTCTCTGTGTTTCTTCTCTCTATGAAGTGTTTCTTCACTCCACTTTGATATTTCCACAGAAATGGTTGAATAGGAAACAACTTTGAAGTAACAGACTTCCTTTGGTAGGAGAGTCTCTCATCTTTTTCTGAATGAATAGAATATTGTCATGGAGATGGATCAATATTGTCCCATGATGACCATTTTGATGTTTGGGAACAGTATGCATAATTAAGAATTGCCAGTCAATGTCAAGCACATCCAGATGTAAAAAAGATTAAAAAGGCAATTTAAGATGAGACTTTTAAAAATATATATATGACAGTTTTGTATTTAGACCTTTATCAGGAAGAGAAAAATGTATTTTTCAGATATCTGTGTAGTAAGGTAATCATATTATAGATTATTCAATAATTTAATCATAATTTCAGATTTACAATTGATTGTTGTTGCTTCTACTGAGGTTTAATCTCAGTCATTGTTTTCTAACTGAACCCCGAAAGCCTGTGCATCACTTCCTTCTTGTTAGAAGTATCATTCATTGTGTAGGATTGCAGTGCAAGCATTTGTGCCAGTAGTTTATGGACCTATGTTTAGTTCACACTTGGGTAGTGTCATAAATAGGAGCTGCTAAGAAGAGTCTGACTTACCTGAAGAGTGAGGAAAGAGTTAAGCAACTGAAGATGCATTTAGAGAAGTGGTTTGGACAGTCAGCCAATACAAATGCAGATAGGAATTTCAAACCGGGACAGAGAGGTTTTTCCTTCTCTCTTCTTTGTTTTGAGATCAGAGCAGTTTCTCCCAAGTATTGAGGGAGATGGGAGATGCTTTCTCTCTACAAGAATGGACTTCTTGCAGGAGGAATAACAGTAGTTCGAATTAGGAGCTTTAATTTGAACTACCTAGTCCGTGCTGTGTGTAGCCATGGGCAGGTAGTTCGAACTACGAGCATTTAAAAATGACGCTCATCCGGGAACATGCAAATGAAGCCCGGGATATTTAAATCCCAGGTTTCATTTGCAAGTTCGAATGCCTACATTAGCCACCCTAGTTCGAACTAGGGTGGCAGTGTAGACATACCCTGGGAGTGCCAGAGACTGGTCTTACAGAGTTTATTCTGCTAGCAAGCCCCCCATCTCTGAATGCAATGTGTCAGGTTAGAGGACTGAGTTGTGACAGATAGCATTTCCTAACCCATTGGCACTGGAAGTGGCATGAATTAATACCTCAGAATTCTTGATCCAGTTCTTCCGGTGTCTGATTATTGATTGATATTGGTGGGATTGGTTAATAATTAATCCCTGTGCTTTACTAGGAAAATCACACATACAATTGCAGAATTGGGATACTGGTCCTTGAGTTGTTTAAACACACAGCTACAGGCCTATGCCACTTGTGCATCATCATTTAAAGGCCTTATCATTTCTATATAATGCCAGAACATTACCAGTTTACAGAGGTGTTATATCTGTAAATAAACAAGTGAAGTTGAACCACTGTACTTCACAGCTAAACTAATCTGCAGTTCAGGTGATGGGGCACTCTCACCTTATCACAGCCAAATTTCTTTGACATATGAATGGATTCAGTCCAGTTCAGTTTTGCTTATTATGCCACTCTTTTTTTCATAATATTTAATGAATGCATCACCTTTCTGGAGTTTCCCTTCTCACAATATTCATTCAACTCTCTTTCCCTTTTCACACAGTCCCAAGAGAGTCAGATATCCAACACAGTTTTACATTGTATTTCCTTGCAAAATTGCAAAGTGGAACAGTTTGAAAGTCCTTTCAGATGTATATTTCTGTGATACACCCAAGAATTATGTTTCTATGTATATTATATTCTTCCTGAGAGGGATGCAAATAATTTGGGATATTCCATTTGTTATGGTGTAAAAGGAGTGGGGGAGAAAAATTGGCAATTCTTGTCTCTGGCTGGTGTTGTCCTAGGCTGGGTGGGATGACATTTTAGACTTTCAGACCCTTTTTGGCTTTAGCCTAAGGGTGATCAGGGAGATATTAAAAAAATTCTATCCCTTCTTGAATTCTAAGAATTTAAAACTGAAATATCTTCAAGTCCAGTCTCCTTCTATCACCATATAATCCCATCATATAATCCCATTAATAAATTTACCCACTGAAGCATCCTTACATATCCTTTTACCTGCTTTAGCAAGGAAGCTGTGCCCCAAGAGAAGAGACACCTTTCAGGCCTGTGTGGAATTGAGGACATATACTCTTATCCTGGTTTTTCCCCCAACCACTGAAGGGAAGGAAGGGAGCATGACCCAATACCAGTCACTCTGGTAATGCTTCTCCTTGGCTACGTCTAGACTGCAAACCTCTTTCGAAAGAGGCTTTTTCGAAAGTATCTTTCGAAAAAGAGCGTCTAGACTACAATACGCGGATCAGAAAATCGATCCACTTTTTCGAAAAAGAGCATCCTGACGGTTGGACGCTCTTTAGAAAGTAAAAGCCACCCGGAACTGCTTCTGCCAGGGCATGGGGGCAGCATTTCCTTCCGAGTGCTGCTGCCTGCCCATTGCAGAGACGCGTGGTTAAAGGGACGCCCCTGAACACCCGTTGCTCTGCTCCTGCAGCTGCCTTTGCTGTCCCTCTAGGAGGTAAGAAAGGTATTACAGTGCTGGTTTGGAGTGCTCAGCTTCCTGGGACACCCCAGCAGGTTTTTTGTGTGGAGGTTTTTCTGTTTTAGACCCGTGTTTTTGGCATGGAGCCAGAGCTCCATGGGCAGGCGATAGCCCCACGCCATCATACTACAAGTGTTGCTGCATCTGCATGACACAGTCATGAGGCTACTTCCCTATCTGGACCCAGACCAGAGGTACGAAGGGATCATCCGTCATGCAGCCCCACTGCCCTTGCCTCCAAACTTCTTTGTGGACAGGCGTTTTTGGAGGCTTGACACCAGCTCTGACTGGTGGGAACGGCTCGTTATGGAGCTCTGGGATGACCAAGAGTGGCTACGCAACTTCCGGATGCAAAAGACCACTTTCCAGGAGCTGTATATCTGGTTCACCCCAGCTCTGCAACGGCAAGACACCCACCTGCGGCCCGCTATCCCCCTGGAAAAGAGGGTGGCTATTGCCCTCTGGAACCTGGCCACCCCCGACAGCTACTGCTCCGTGGGACACCAATTTGGAGTGGGCAGGTCTACTGTTGGATACATCCTGATGGAGGTAAGTCATTGTCTGGGGACAGTCACAGTTTGGGGTGGGGGGAAGGGAGACTGTCAGGAAGGGCAAAGTAGAGTGTGAGTGGGAGGGAGCTCCTCCACTCACCCTGAATTGTTGGAGGGGGGTTCTGAGGAGGGGATTCCCGGGGTGTTTGAGAGGGAAGGTGGGTGGTGGGTTCTCCTCCTAAGAGATAAGGCACCCCTTCTAACATTTTGTTGTCTGTCTCTTTCTGCAGGTGGTGAGGGCCATCAATTCTGAGCTGCTGAACAGGCTCGTCTGTCTAGCAGATCTGGACAGCGTCATGGCCAGCTTTGCTGCCCTTGGCTTCCCCAATTGTGGAGGAGCGCTCAATGGGACATACATTCCAATCCGTGCACTGCCCCATCGAGCAGCCCTATTCATTAACAGAAAGGGCTAATTTTCAATGGTCCTCCAGGCCCTGGTCAACCATCGTGGACAGTTTTCGGACATTTGTGTTGGGTGGTCAGGGCATGCACATGATGCCCGCATCTTCAGGAACTTGTACCTCTACCGGAGGCTTCAGGCAGGAACATTTTTCCCGCATCACGACTTTGCGGTTGGGGATGTGCACATGCCGGTGTGCATAGTGGCTGATGCCGCCTACCCCCTGATGCCGTGGCTGATGAAGCCCTACAGCGGTCACCTGGATGCGAACAAGGAGCAGTTTAATGCTCACCTTGACCGGGCTCACAACCAGGTGGAATGTGCGTTTGGACGTTTAAAAGGGAGATTCCGGTGCTTGCTCACACGCCTAGACATGGGGGAGCGCAACATCCCAGAGGTGGTGTCTGCGTGTTGCGTTCTCCATAACCTCGTGGAGAGGAAAGGGGAGGCCTTCCAACCAAGGTGGGGTACAGGTGCTGATGATCAGGAGAGGCACTTTGCCCAGCCCCGGACAGCTGCCATCAGCCAGGCTCACCGGTCTGCTGTTTGCATACGGGAGGCCCTACGGGAGCAATTCTCAAGTGGAGGCCACTGACTCTACTGAGGGGCTTCTGCCTGGGGACTGGGCCCTGGCCCAATAAAAGCTTCCCTCCGCAACCCATCTCCTGACCCTGTTTGGAGAAATAATAAATACCAGGGTTTGTCTCAAAAGAATAAATTCAGGTTAATTTTTTTAAAATATCACTCACTGGAAAATAATATAACTGTTGCAAACATAAAAAAGCTTTTGTTGATTTTTTATGTAGAAAATATACTTTCATGCCAAACTATGTACAATAAACATTTTCTTGAACACAATCCTTGTTATTTAACTGGGGTGATGGGGGTGCTTAAAACCTGGAGGGGGGAAGGGGACTTGAAACCTGGAGGGGGGAAGGGGATCAGGTTGCACGGGGCTTGCCTGCTCTCAGTCTCCTGCTTGGGCCTCATGTTCGGGGTCCACCATGGCCATGGGGCGACTGTCCGTTGGCTGGACAACAGAGGGTAGGTGTTCTTGGGACTGGGAGGCCTGGGGGAGAGGAGGGCCAGGGGGAGAGAGGGGCTGGGGAACTCGGGGGGCTGGGGGAGAGGGAGGTCCATGGGGGGAAAGGGATGCTGCTGTGGAAGGGGGGTTTGGTGGGGCGGGGTCATGGGGTGCTGGAGGAGCAGGACCAGGCACAGGAGCAGGCAAGCCGCAGACCTCCCTGAGAGTGGCACTCAGGGACGTGCGCTGCTGGACCAGCTCCTCCATCAGCCGGTCATGCCACCGATCCTCTGCCTCCGCCCTCTCTCACAGGATGGTGTTGAGCTCCTGCACGGCCTCCACATGCTGCCTCAGGATGTCTGCATAGACACCCCTGTGTCTGCAGCTCCCATGTCCCCGAGATGGAGGTGGGGCTGGGGTGCTGTGGCCCTCTTGCATGGCTGGTCCGGCTGTGGAGGAAAAGAGGAAGACACAATCAGTCATAAAAAACTGGACTATGTAGCACTTAAAATACTAACAGGATGGTTTATTAGGGAATGAGCTTTCGTGGGCCAGACCCACTTCCTCAGATCAGACTAACACGGCTACATTTCTATCACAATCAGTCATGTGCGCAACAGCTGTCTAAAAGGGCATGCCCTCTCCTTGAGACAGGGGAATCAGACATTCTGAAGGTAACACCGTGTGTGACCTGGGCATCAGCCTGAGCATCACAGGTTTCCCTTGTGCATCACCCACTGTGCACCCACCTACCCCCCTCCTTCCCCGGGTGTTACACAACCTCACTGCACTCACCTGCTGCTTCATCTCTGGCATCAGATGACACCTGGGAGGCCTCTGGGGTCTGTGTGACTGGCTCCAGGGTGAGGGTCGCCGTCTCCTCACTGTCCTCCGCACCATGTCCCCGTCTCCAGACTGCTGTGGGTCCTGCTCTGGCGCATCCACCACAGGGTCCGCCAAGCCTGACTCCACGAGACGCCATGGTGTGCGTGCTTCACCACCACCCAGGATCTGGTCCAGCTCAGTATAATAGGGGCAGGAGTGGGGGGATGCTCGAGAACGGGAGCTATCCTCCCTGGCCTTCACATACCCTTGGCGCAGCTCCTTAACTTTGGAGCGCACCTGGTCCTGGGTGCAGGGGTAGTGTCCTCTCTGGGTCAGGGCCTCTGCCATGCGGCCAAAAATGTCTGCATTTCGCCGCCTGCTTTTTAGGCTTGTAAGGCCTCCTCCTCTCCCCAGAGCTCGACAAGGGTCTTGAGCTCTGGCCCAGACCATGCTGGTGCCTGGCGTTTGGAGCCCCTGGTTGGGTCCTCAGAAGGCTCTCTAGAAAGGCCAGGAGGGTCTTGGGACTGGGACATGCTGCACTTAACCAGCCGTGTGCTCTGGCTGCTTTGCTGCCACAAGTGGCTGTGAGGGTGCCTGTCCCTTTAACAAATGGCTGCAGACAGGAACCAGAGACATGCAAGGCATGCCCCAGATTGTCCACCAGGGCTTCTTCCTGGAGGCCATTATTTTCGAAAGAATGGCCTTCCTGCGTCCACACTCACTTATTTTCAATGGATCTCCATCGAAAAAGGCGTTCTTCCTCGTGGAATTAGGTTTACCGCCGTCGAAAGAAAAGCCGCGTTCTTTCGATTTAATTTCGAAAGAACGCGGCTGTAGTCTAGACGCAAGTGAAGTTTTTTCAAAAAAAGGCTACTTTTTTAAAAAAAAAACTTGAGTCTGGACACAGCCCTTGAGAAGAGGGGAGTCTCCAGAACCCTTTAGAAATCAGAAGACATTCAGACAGCACTGCAAGTAGTTTCTGACCCTGTGTAGAGCCTAGAATGCCTAGGGAAATAAGGGACATCAGGAATAGATGGCTTACCCTGAATGTGGAAGAGACCATCTGGGGAGGATAAGGGAGAGGTCACCTTACAACCTGCCAGCACTGCACATACAGGCCCCATATATGGCCTGACAACAGCACTTCCCAGCCCAGCACCTGGACTGGTTTTCCTGTCAGCCTATTAAAAAAGTCTCAAGAGGGGACAAAATGTTCCTCTGTAGTCTGCCTGTCAGCAACAGGAAGAAACAACCCATCCTTCCTGTCATCTCCTGAAGCCTGCTGGGTCTGCAGACAGCCTACATCGGATTGCAGGTTTTGGATCCAAAGGCCTGACATGCTTGCAGCTGATTCTATGAGTTCCCGTACTTTAAAGATTGTCACCACATTTCCAGAGAGGAGGGGATGGTTAGTCTAACTCCAGCAATCCTCTCCCTGCAAAGACTTGTTTTCCTGCATCAGTCTCCTGATCACTCAGCCAGAAAACAAACCTGAGTGAGAACCTTGTATTGTAGTCAGACAATTAGTTAACATTAATTTTACATCAGTAAGGCACCTGTGCAAGGACTTTTTTTTATCTGCCTAAATCTTCAAGACCTGCCACTTTCCATTACAATTAAATGTAACCCTTCTGTCAGGTGGAGCCAGCAGCAACCAAGGCCGGGTTCAATATCTAAGGGTTCCTTTCTATTGATACAACACAAAACCAGTTTGGGCTCCTACTCAGTAACCTGGGGAATGTACACAACATCCCTGGGAGCCCCCTGAGAGGCAATACTTCCCCTCTTTCATGTACAGAATATGAATGTAGAAAATATTTTTTTAGTGAAAAGAAGGAAGTAACACAGCTTGCTCACTGTTCTTGCCACGCTTCTCCACCAGCTACCCTGCTGGCCACTCATCATGCCTCTCTTCCTGCTCTTGCCACACCTCTCCACCAAGCGCTTATAACGCTTCTCCGCCACTGCCCTGCTAGCTTCTCGTTGCACCGCTCCATGCACATTGGGCAGAAACACTGTCCCATCTCAAGTGATTTCAGCTCTCATTAAGCATTTATCATAGCAAAAAGGCTCCTAATGAGGCCTAGGAGCTGTATTATTTGAACAGTGTGGAGGAACTGATTGAACCACTCTCAGGAGGACTCTGGGTAAGGGCATGAAGCCTCCTGGTTGGGTTACCTGTCCCTACCTCTCAGAGTCTAAATGGCTATTTCCATTATTTCAAAATAACGGATGGCTTATTTCAAAATCTGTAAACCTCATTCCATGAGGAATAATGCAGTAGTATGGATGCTTCACTGCTGCTATTTCAAAATAGCTCCTCCCCAGCGTCATTCAAATTAATTACTCCCCAGTGCCTCCTTGGGCTCTAATTCAAGGTAGCAAGTCCACATTAGGGAAGCCTGCATCGAACTAATTTTGAGGCTTTCCTGCAGTGTAGATGTGCTATTTTGAAATAAGCATGCTGTGTAGATGCACCCTTATTTTCACAGGACTCTGACATTCAAGCCGTTGACTTATTGAGGTTCTTTCAGCTGAAGGTTCTCCCCTCATTTGGGACTGGGTAAGCACAGTCCTGTTTCTCTGTATTCCCACAATAATTACAACATCGGCAACAATATTTCTGAATTTAGTACAAAGTTGATCACTGGACACTGCTGGATATGTAAGCAAAGCAGGAACAAACTGCATTTACATAATCATGCCCAAGTCTCCCCCCCTCTTATCTAGCAGTCAGGGAAGCATTTGTTCAGACCCTGCTCACATCAGGGTATTTCTAACAGCATTTCCTTATAGGCCTGCAACATGTTTCCACCTGCAATACTTGGGAACTTATTTTATTCTTTTTTTAACCGAATTATAGTTTTGGCCTTCACAGAATTTCCTGCCAAGATGTTTCAGAGGTTGACTGCACTGTGATAAGAAAAACTTACTTCCTTTTGTTGGTTTTAAACCTTCTGCTATTAATTTCATTGAGTGATCGGTGGTCCTTGGATTATGTGAAGGGGTAATCAACACTTCTTTTATCTTTCTCCACATTTTTCGTGATTCTGAGGCCACTATCATGTTACCCCTTAGACTGAAACTTTTCAGCTTGGCGAAGAAACGACTTTCTCTTCTCTTATAATATGGAGCCTGTTCCATCCTCCTAATCATTTTCGTTATCCTTCTCTGCATCTTTTCCAATTCTAACATATCTTTTTTTAGATGGAGTGACCATAACTACATGCAATATTCAAGATTTTGGCATATAATGGATTTATGTAGTGAAATTATAATATTTATTATCTTATTATCTATGCCTTTCCTAATGCCTCCTACAATTCCGCTATCTTTTCTGACTGCTACCTTGCACTGAGTGCATGTTTTCAGAGAATTATCCATTCACACTTAAGATTTCTTCTTGAGTGGTAACAGCTAATTTAGGCTTCATCACTGTGTATATATGGTTGAGATTATGTATGTGCATTATTTTGCATTCATCAGTATTGAATTTCATCTGTCATTTTGTTGCCTAGTCACCTAGTTTTGTGAGATCCCTTTTAAAGTCTTTGCAGTCTGCTTTGGACTCGATCATGAGTAATTTTGTATTATTTGCAAACTTTTTCACCTCATTGTTTACCCTCTTTTCAGGTCATTTATGAATATGTTGATCAGCATAGGTCCCAATCCAGATCCTTGGAGAACACTGCTGTTTACTTCTCTCCACTGTGAAAACTGATAATTTATTCTTGCCTTTTGTTTTGTGTCTTTTAACCAGTTACTGAGTAATAAGAGGACCTTCCCTCCTACCCCTTGATAGCTTAGTTTGCTTAAACCGCCATTGGTGAGGGACCCTGTCAAAAACTTTCTGAAACTCCAAGTATACTATACCCACTGGATCATCCTTGTCCACATGTTTGTCAAATAATTCTAGTATATTGGTGAAGCATAATTTCCCTTTACAAAAGCAGGGTTGGCTCTTCCCCAACATAATGTGTTCATCTGTATGTCTGATAAATCTGTTTGCCTAATTATACTTTTACACTTGACTTGTCAGAGTTTATGCTCCTTTGTAACATAACTGGATACCACCTGATTCAAGATGGAAAAGAGAAAAGCCACTGACAATGATGTCAGGGTCATGGAGCAAGAAATGTGGCATTAAGCAGACAGAGGTGGAATCAGTGGGTTGTCTGATGTGACAAAGCATGGCAGCATCTACTGTAATTCTTTTCATACAGTTAGCTGTAAATGACTCCACAAAGTTACAGGCAGTGAAGCATCAAACCCCAGAGGACTTCTAGAAAAAGAATCAGAAACTGCTTGATTTTCCTGGGAATCAGCTGTGTTTCTGCTGAAGGTCTGAATGTAAATTTGCGAGTTTTCAGTTTTCTTCTTGCTAATGCTGTCTTTGTTAAAAATGAACAGGAATAATATATATATTCAGCATCAGGGCTAGGCCAGTTGGGGACTGAGAGGAGGTGGCATGTACTCCCCAGATCTTAATAGCATGGGCAGCTGTTTGCTCCCCACTCTCACACTGTCATTATCCTTATGGGAATTGTGATAAATGTATCAAGAGTCAGATGCTATGACTTTAAAACATAATCTGTTTACATCAACCAAATCAAAAGAAAACAGAGCTTTGACTAACACCGAGTTTTAAATCTTTTGATATTCTGGAGATAAAGTCACCATAAAGAACATAATTTCACAGTCTCTGGTCAGGGAAATCCTGGGCTGAGCCAATCCTGAAAAACTGTATTAAGTTTCATTCAGCACTGCAGGACACCATGACATATCATATGCTGAATTAGAGAAGCGTCCAACTGGGTATTGTTTCTTTAAGGTCATGGCAGAGGGAGAAGATTAAGTGCTAAACTACTGTTGAATGTAAGGTTGTAAATAGGAAGGGTACTATATATTTCCTGAAGAAGTCCCCTTCAGGGACATTGGAAGATGGAGTAGCCTATGCGTAAAGGACTTGACCCTCCTGAGCCTTGATCTCTCAAGTGGATGGAAAACAGTACCAAACCAGAAGTCTGCACTCACTTGGTGACAGTGTTTTACTCTCACTTTGCACAAGGTGTGGTCTGAAACTGGTCATTAGTATCATCTCAGGACCCACTATAAGTAACAGTAGCTTGTCTGTCAAATTTGGATATTCCATCATTAGCATCAGAGCAGTGGAGAATCAGGCTCTACCTGAAAATATGCAGATGGAGTTGAGAGAGGAGCTGAATGAGAACTGATAATTGGCTTGTGACAGATTCACAGTAAAATTGAACGTCAGGATCTGTGGTGCACTCTGTTGTGTAACAGATTTCTCCATTGGTTATAATAGCATAGATCACCTTGTATTGTGCTTGTTAAATCACATTGGACCTGCCAACTGGCTTCATTTTGTCCCTGGAGCAATTTTAATTGTAATACCTCATAGTATATGGCTTGAGGCCCTTTGGGTATCTGTTTTCATGAACTGTACGCAAACAGTTAGATGTATAAAGCAAGGAATGAGGCAGGAGAATGTCTTCAAACCTCAGTTAAGTTGGAATTCTGTAATTTTAGGCCAAATAATCACTATTCTTGCATGATTTCAGATACATCAAAACTATAAACCAGAAATGGGCCCCTTCAATCCAAACCAAATTAAGAATTCAAATCTGAACCATATTGAAATTCGTATGGTTTTGCTTGGATCTTTCTCTAGTTACCATATTTGTATTCCTATCTTGTGGTGTTTACAATAAGTTTGGATTATTCTCTCAGTAAGGAAGCAGGAAACAATTTAAAAATGATAGAGAACTCTGGCCAAAATACAAATACAATTGGCTCTTGCACAGCTGAACTCACTGTCATCCAATTTATATCACAAGTTAATATTAAAGTTTCAACTTTCAAGTTCACTCCTAATCACACAGTTCTACTTGCTCCCAGCAATGCAGAGATTGCCTCGAAAAGGCCTTTCTATTTAACTCTCTTTATCAGAAGAGATTGTCCATAATTTCCCCACCTCCGACAGAGAAAATTTCAAAATAAAAAAATGATTTGTGATGCAAACATACTAGGAAATTCTTGCTCAATTCTTCTTTTAAATAGGTTCCTCATTACTTTTCCTGTGAATCACTGTGGTTGCATTTCAGAATTAAAATATTTTAAGTTTGGGGAATTCAGGCTCTTGGGGGGGAAAAAACTAGGTTCTCCTCAAAGAGACAACTTATTGTGAACAATAAATTATCAAAACCCCAATTTTCTGTCAAAAATCAGTTTTGATGAAAATCTTTTGACCAGCTATTTTCTTATTTAATCTAGAAACTTGCATATTGCCAAGGTTACTACAAAAACCAAAGTAAAATGCTTCCTGAATAGCAAATAAATCAAGCAAGCTATTCAAATAAAATCTACACCCATATTGCCTGTTACTTGCATTTCATATTTCATGCATTTCTATTCACCCCAGAATCTCAGGATACATTTGAAACAAAGAATTGCTTGCTCATTGGCTGGTTAGAACCTCCCAATGTGTCAAATCTTCTCAGCATATTTTTTTTTTTTTTTGGTTAGCAAGCACCACACTGTTGGGGGGAGTGAGAATGGCAAAGGGAGCAGTTGACCTGGAGCCCGGCTGTTCTAGAGGACTCGGGGCCATTATCTCAAAATAATGGCACCTATGAGCCCTTTAAATCACCACTGGAGTGCCATGAGGCACACTTCAGGCAATACTGAGGGCTGGTTGTCCTAGCCCCGCCCCTTCTGTCCAAGGTCATGCCCTTCAGTGATTTCAGAGCTGCCCCCAAAATTGCCTGGGTGGCCCAGCAAGTCTATCAGTCCCCCTGTTGGCTAGTATGATTTTACCATCTAATGATACTAATTAATCTGTTTCGCTAAGCAAAACAGAGCTCCAATACTGAGTGGGGCATGCATAGACTAATATAAATAAACACAACCCCCTCTTCTATTGCCATATACTGTACTTGTCCCACAGACATCTCCCACAGTTGTTAATGTGTCAAACAATCCATTCATAAATACCTAAGTGTCTTTAACATGAAAAATGTTCAGCACTCACAATTAAAATGTCAATATCAGGAAATAGTTACTACAAAGTAGCATGACACCACAAATTCCCTCTTTACTTATTACTGCTGCTTCTTGGGTATGACCAAGTAGCACTATTCAAGTGTCAGTGTTGGTAACCTGTAGTTACTGTTACACACACAGGAAAAAGAGAAAGAGGAGGAGACACAATTAGATCCCAAATACTCTGGGTTTTTGCCAGTTCAAACCACCAGGAGAAAGAGGATTTAATATGAACCTGAACTGAATGTGATGATACAGTTTCTTTAAACATAAAAGCAAGAGATGAATGAACATCTACTTACTGTATCTTGTTCACTCCCCAGTCACAAAGACCAAATGTGAAAGTTGTCTTTTGACAGCACAATACCAAATGCTCAGAGCCCCTATCTAATCAAACACAGCCTGTGTGATTGCAATATGAAATTCCATCACTAAGCAAAGAATAAATTTGGAAAGATATGATTATATTTGCTTTAAAATATTTACTGTAGCACTCTCCTGCTTGGCTCCCATACAAAGAGCAATGCTTCATTCACTGTGACTTACAAAAAAAAGTTAATATATCACTTTAGCATCAATAGATATTTAGAGAGTTAAGTCTTTAATGCTGCTTTTAAGTGGAAATAAATAAGAGTTCAAATTCCTTCCTCTAGGACGTGAAGACAATAAGTTAGCATTTCAGAAATGCCAACAGATACTAGCTGGCTAGAATGAAAAAATGTTTTGGGGCGGGGGGAGTTCACAATATCATTATTACTTTCTGTGGGCTTAATAGATTTCTTCAGCTGGAAGCTTAATTCAGGAAATGAAAACAAAGTGTTTGTCATTATGACAGTCTGTGTTGTGTTTCCCATAGTGTATTGTCAGGGAGAAGAATTGAGAGGATTTCTGCACTCAATTTAAAACAGGTTTTCACCAATTTTGTCACTGTAAAAGGAGCAGTCTTTCAAAAAGCAGGCAGGTGCTACTGAAATGGAAACAGCAGAAGTAGTCTGAAATGCTGTATTCAGAATATGTTCAAAACATCAGTGGTATTTTGCAAAACCAGAAATGCTTGTTGCTGACAGAACTGCCTGTTATGATGAAAACCCTTAAAATAAATGTATAATAAAATAAGCCATAACTTGGGCTACTGGATTAGTCATCACCTATTAGTTAAAGGACATGATGGTTTCTTCATCATATCTAAGCTTTAAGACAGGATTGATGCCATAGCTCAGGTGGAAATTATGGACTTGTTGCAGGAATTGCTGGGTGAAAATTTATTGCCTGTGTATGAACACCGTAAGATGATTACTATGGTTCCTTCTAGTCTTACAATCTGGGGACAGTATACTCTAGAGAATGCTTCTACATTGGATGGATGGACAAGATAACTTAGCAGGTCTTTGCCATCTCTCAAGGTACATCTAACACTGCACCCTAAACTCGAAATAAGATACACAATTTGTGCTATGGAAATTGCGTATTTTATTTCAAATCTATTTCAAAATAGATTATTTTGAAATTTGGCATGTCTACACAGCACCAAATTTCAAAATAATGATCTATTTTGAGCCATCCTTTATCTCCCATGCAACGAGATTTACCGGGATGGCTAAATAGCATGCCCATTATTTCGAAAAATATTTTGAAAGAATGAGTGGCTTGTGTAGATGCACGGTAGCTATTTTGCATAGATGCAGTGGTATCCCCAAATAGCTGTGCAGTGTAGACATACCCTGAGTTATATGATTCTGTAAGTTACATTTCTATTCTCAGAAAGTGGGTAGTTGATGATTATTCCAGGAATTATGTTGCATAGAGCATTAGAAACCCTGAATTGCTGGCACTGTAATGTCATTTCCTAAAGTCAGAGACAGTATTTCTGGAAATGACATAGCTTAACAAAGAGGAAAATATACATTTGTAGAGAAGATGCCCGTAGTGAAATATAGGCACGGTGTAATAAATTCTGCATCTTTTTCTAAGGCTAAGTAATTTCTCCCTACCAAAGGCTATGAAGCTCTGCAGATACTGCAATTGGGTTTTCACAAATATTTATGCTAAAAATCAAGAGCTCACATTCATGCATGCGCCTTTTTTATTGATTTGTTGCAGACACTGCTCCCAGAGAGGCATAAAAGTCCACTGGTTAGGATGCTAGTCCAGGTTCTACTTGCTGCTCCATCACCAACTTCCCACATGGCCTTGGGTCAGTAGAAGATAGGCCCATAAATACCTAGAAACATTTGGACCTCTGGATGATAGCCTGCCTCCCAGGGTTGTTGTGAAGATAAATTCAAGATTGTGAGGCTCTCAGATACAACTGTGGCCAGGTAAGTACCTTAGGCCTAGTCTACACTAGATCAGGCAGGTAAGATTAAGGTATGCCTTCCAGCTACACAAAATGCGTAGCTGGATTCTGCTTACCTTAAGCCAAGCCGCCGCAGCATCTATGCTACGGGAGGCCGATAGAAGCATAAGCTTCCGTTGGCTTCCTTTACTCCTCAGCTGATCATTGGCACAGCGCAGCAGCCATGTTTATTTTAATGAAGCGGGGATTATTTAAATACCCGCTTCTTTGCCTATGTCAGGTAAACAGTTTACATGGTTCCGTCGACAGAGCCATGTAGTCTAGACAAACCTAAGGAGGAGAACCGGACGTCAGTGGGAGCTGCCCTCAGTATTCATTTTGGGGGGTCTACACTAGACCTGCTAAATTGAACACCAGAAGATAGATCTCCAGAGATTTGATCCTCTCTATCATGTGGATATGCCCTTACAGTGCTATATTTATATACTGACTCAGCACATTCTTATTGAATCTGACGCCCTTATGTTTCTTATAAAATTGCAGTTCCTCACTAGGGAACCCAAGAAGACAGTGCAAACAATGGCAGCAATACTTTTGAGTTGAATCCTCTTCATCCCCTCTGAGGTACAAGGTGTTTTGTTAACATAAGAAGGTATAATTGAAAAGCTCTTGTGCCATCTCGAATTTAATTCGGGTACACCTGGAATGCCTCTTCAAGTTAATGATAAACAACCAGATGGAAACACATAGAAGAGAAGAGCTTTTAAATGCTACCGCTGACATTTGGGAGGTATAGACCTTCACAGCTTCCATCTACTCACCCTTTACAGCATCTCTTTGACCTTTAATACCGAATCTGTTTATACTGTGAAGCAGCAATGTAACATGGGGATTCTATAGCTTTTTTTTTGCTGTAATGTACTGTGTATATTTGATTTAAAGCTTATAATGCACTGATTACACTGGCATCTGCTTCATCAAACACAAAAGCAAACATCAACCTGGAACTGCCAACAAGGGGCAGCAATAGTAATCTTGTTCACTTAAACTTATCTATTCACTCATCAGTGGGGCAAGATAACAAAAATGGAAAAATGAGAAGATAGCATCTTATTTCAGAGCCTTTTGACATGAGCTCAGATGAAAAAATTGGGCTTTCTTGCTTCAGAACCTCTGAGCCCCAGCCTTTTAATCCTCATGCGTAGAGCAAATTACACAGATGGAATCAGGGGTACTGGAACAGTTTGTACAGTGGGGAGGGAGCTGAGAGTCATTGAACCCAAATGTAAACCCTGTATGTCATGGAAACTACTTCATATCACTGGCAGAGTGTGTTGGGTGCGTGTGGCAGGGGGATGGGCAGGGCAGGCGCATTTTTAATATTAGCAGGAGGTGACACAACAATCTTGCACTAATGCAAGGTCCATTAAAGACTCTTAGATGAGAGCACAATTTAGAGCTGCATGTACTAGAGAATCAGGGGGTCAGGATAGTCTGCCTGACACTATTACAACCCCCCACATTCAGCAAAGCTTGGGACAGGAGAGAAGTAGCCCTCACCCAGAACCATTTCAGCCTGAGCATATTTCTCCCACTGTCACATTGTACATTAGGGACCCTTCGAAATCTCCCATAGTGCATTGTTTCTAGGATATATACCAGAAGCAATGTTGTAGATCCCCAGAAGACACTGTAATTGAACTAGTTTAGAACAACATTAGTGTAGCTGTGTGACTAAGCTGCGATGATTCAGAACATAAATCAGAGTGGTTACCACTGTCCTACTTATACTAAAACAGATTCTACCTCATCAGTTCATTTAGGAAACTTTCAATTCCCTTGAGTACAACTAGCACAAATGACTGGGTCCCAAGCTATATGCCACCAATAGTGGTGAGTCTTAGTCTACATGAATTCCTCTGGATACTTCATTCTAGTGTTGTCATTGGTCTATGTATTAGTAGAGCAGTAATTTTAGGGTTACTGAGAGGGATTGCAGGGAGTTACTATGGAAATAGTAGGAAAGGCAACTTTACCTAATGAAAAGTGAAAGCAGGTGACATTATTCAATGGATCATGAAATGTCAGAAGATGTGTTATTCATTTGTTTCACAATGTTTTTAGTTACAAATCAGTGAGTTCTGCTTGGCAGCACAACTGAGTGCAATGGCATTATCATTCCACATATTTATCCTTTTGTTGTAAGTTAACTCCCTAATGACTGTAATCTATTCTGAGACCTAACTGAAACAGCAGCAGCAGTGCTGTGCTGTATGCTTTGAGCTTGCATTTTTACACTTGGCACAGCAAATGGTCCTGGGACTAGGAGTCAGGAGATCCAGAGTCAATTGCTGGCTCTTCCATCTGCCAGTTGTGTGTCTATGTGCAAGTCACTTCACCTCTCTTTCATTTCCTGTACTTTGTCTATTTAGTCTGTAAGCTATTTAGAGCAGAGATTGTTTCATGATATTTATTTGTCCATGATGTAATTGCAATCTGACTATGGATGAAATCCCTAGCTACTACTTTAATATACTATTATACATGTGGGGCTCGTCTACACTGGCCCCTTTTCGGAAAGGGGCATGTTAATTTCACAGATCGTAATAGGGAAATCCGCGGGGGATTTAAATATCCCCCACGGCATTTAAATAAAAATGTCCGCTGCTTTTTTACGGCTTTTAGAAAAGCCGGAAAAGAGCGTCTACACTGGTCCCGATCCTCCGGAAAAAAGCCCTTTTCCGGAGGATCTCTTATTAAAACAGCTGCTCCATTAATTGGTACACAGAGTGCTTATCTTACATTTGACATTATGATCTAAAAAAATCTCATCAGATCATGACAAGGCTTGACATGATGCATTATGCCCTACTACTTCTGATATGCCATGGAATAATGTAAAAATAATAAGTGAAATGATTGAAATGTAAATTGTTTTAAAATGCATTTCTTTCCAAAAGAGAATGTTTGGAAACAATGTTTTCATTTTGTTTGCTTTTTCCACAGGAAATTTAGTTGAAATGATAGTTTGCTAAAACATTCAGGTTTTGTCGAAATAGCATTTTCCAATGGAAATACTTAGATGAAGATTTTCCATCTAGCTACAGTTAATATTCTCTCTCCCACTAGGAAGAATGTCACCTTTGGGACACTCCATTATATCTTTGCCTGTCAAGCTATTGAGCCATCCTCCTAGGTGTGTTGCAGTACATTCTCTCCTTCAATCTCCAAAATAAGCATTTTGGAGGTTTGGGAAATACTTTACATCTTTTCCTCATTTGTTTGTCTGAATTGTCACTGTAACCCCAGACTCAGTTTTATAAAATAGTCTCCATTCCCACTCTAAAGAAATGGCATTTTCCTCCTTTGTTACTTTCAATAAAAGGTGGAAATGGTGAGGCAGCATTGGTTTTTTCCTCCAAAAAAGGATTATTTGTTCTTCTGTTTAGGAATCCATAGTTGTTTGCAAAAGTGATTATACCTTATTTAAATAAATAACTAATGAGCTCAAAGTGAGAGTGAAACCAAAATGTGAGAGATCTTATTTAAAAATACATATAACCAAGGCTCTTTGTAAGGGAAGGGGAAAGGGTTACAGGGAATGTAGTGTTAAGGATGGATCCACATGGCTTAGTCCATGAACAGTAGATATGTGTAAACATTTCTAATGTTCTGAAAAATTCTGTCATGTTCAGTTCTATTCCCTGTTTCTCTAACAGAGAAATCAGATGGTACCTTTTCCAACTGTTGCTAAAATACAGTCCAGGGAGCAAAGAGCCATCAAACTCCCTTCATAAATGTTTTATTTACCTTGGTATTATATTTCTGAACTCTTAACCTATTCCTATCAGGCCAAGATCCCCCAGTTGTGCAAAGTCTTATTCATGTGCTGGGACTAGTTAGGCATTGAAAGTTAAGCACACATGTATGTGTTTGCAAAATCAGTATGGATGGCATAATTTGGACATCTCAGCAAGTATTAGCAATTTGATTTTGTCTCTCTCTGTGCTGCAATAAGTACTAAGAGACTGATTCACTTCGCATAGCTCCGACAATGAAAAGAGGCATCAAAGCAGATTTGAATTATTGTTACAGTATAATGGGCATAGACTTTTGGTGAGGAAAGTGTGTTTGAGTTACAATATAGCTCATGATTATCATTTCACTAATTATTGTAGCAACAGTTTGTTCTTTTCAGCCAGGTTATTTTAGCAGCTTGAAGTCCCTCTCTCCTGAGGTATCAGCTGTCAAGGCCACATTTAAAGTCTTCCCAGCTCTGGCTTCATTCTTCCTTGGATGGGATATGGCTCAGCAAGCGGGGAATTCTTATGAAGGGAATTTTGTTTAGCAAGGTGAGACTCATCTGTCTTCTTCTTCCATACTTTCTACCCTTTCTCTTCTCCTTTCATGAAGGATACTAATCATTTTTCTCTTTACATGGTGATTTTTGATTTCTTCTAGCTTGGGTGACCGGGGATAGGTCTAGGTCTGAAGTTGACTTCCAGAGTCTCCTGGTAGGGTTTTCTCTTCTTCCTCCATTTGTACTCCTCTCCTTTTCCTTTTGTGACAACCAGGCCTTCACATTTACTCTGGTTGTGAGCTCATCCATGAAAGGTATGGGAAAGTTCATAAAATGTCACAGTAACCATAAAAACAAATGTTGATGAGAAAAGGTATGAAAAAGAGACAGACTCTATTAGTCTAAACAAAAAAGCCTAGTGATATAGGAAAATAATAAAACAAAAATCGTGTTTCAGATATTAGGCCTCATTGATAGACAGAATAATGATGGGCTAGATTATTTTATCCACCATTCCTTTTATGGGTCTGTGATGGGGGTGAACCAGGACCTGAAGCCCTCTTCTGAGCTTGCCAGACCCTACCACAGAAAAGAAGCCATAAATAAGTCCTCCAGGCAGGCTAGAGTAACTGCAGGAGAAGTGACCAACCAGGAGCAAGGAAGGACTATAAGAGGGCAACAGCCAGTTCAGTGTTTCTGGAAACCTCAAGCTTGAAGACTGGGTGGTTAGCTGGCTAAGGGAGTGGCAGCACCATGGATAGCTCCATGTGATGAGCTTAATGCAGGAGTGGGCAAAAGGGCCTCTGCAGGCCGGATCAGGCCCACCAAGTGGGATGATCTGGCCCGTGGAGGCCCTGGGGGTGGAAGAGAATGAAGCTTCCTCCTGCCCTGCTAGGAGCATGCAGCACTTTGCAGTTCCATGCGCTCCTCGCAGGATAGGAGGAGACATCACGTGCTCCCCCATCCACAAACCTTGATTGGTCTGCGGGCAGGAGGATTGCGTGAAGTTTCCTCTGCCTTCCCCCCGCCCACCCTGTGAGGAGTGCATGGCAAAGTGCCGTCCACCCATGCAGGGTGGGGACAGGGTGAAGGAAGCTTGCACAGCTACCTCACCCCGAGACCCTGCTTGGCCTGGATGTGAGGGAGCGTGCGAAGCCTCTTTCCACCCTGACAGGGGCATGGGTGCCTAATGGGAAGAGGGGGCAAAGGGGCTTCCCCATCCCCAGACAAATTATGGTCTGTGGCTGGGAAAGACCAGAAGCATCCTGGCCCTGCCCCTTCCAGTTTAGCCCCGCCCCTTCTGGTGCTGCCTGGGGCCACTTCAAAAAAATTTGAAGTAGCTGCCCACCAAAAATTATTGCCCACCCCAGCTTAGTGAGACTAATGGATTGTGAAGGGACTGTGAGATAAAGGTCAGGGTGAGAAACTGTCTCCAGGAGGGGAAGTCCTGGAGGCACCACTCTTTTCCAGAGTGGGAAACAGACTCAAAAGGACACTACGGAGAGCACAGAGATGGGTCCCTGTTAAAGAGGTTATGGTGGGAAATTAAATAAGAACAGACAGAGGCTATAGAAGAAATCTTCACCATTGTGGTTTGTAATCTCACCCTTCATCAGCCTGCTGCTAAAATGTGAGAAGCAGACCACACTAGAGAGAGGGACCAAGCTGACTGCACCAGCCGTATGAGTTGTAGTTGAATCCCAAGTTCCACGAGGGGTGAAGGCGGGGGGCGGAGGGGGGAGAGGCGGAGGAGGAGCAGCAGCTCCAGATCAGCTCAACTAACTTCTTCTCTTTTCCCCAGTTATTACCAACTTCAATACTATTTCAGAAACTTTAAAATACTTTTTTTCTCTTGTAAAATCTTATAATATGAAGAAAAAGGGAACAAGCAATGTTGCTAAAATAAAAGGCCTTATTTAATACTTAACATTTCGAATATTTTGTTTTTCCCTTTCTTTGATTAAACATAGTAGAAGTTTAAATGGATTCTTGATGCATTGATACTAAGCAGGGCTACATATGCCAAAATTTGTTCAATACAGTTTTAATGTTGGACAGTAACTGGTGTGAAACGGTCAGGCCACAGGACCACTATAAAGTGGGGGAAAGGCAGCCCTCAAAGGGTAAAAGGCCCGCTAAGTAGGGGTGGAGGACTACAAGGCAATTAGGAGCAGTTGACAGGGAGCTGGCCCAGGCAGATTGGGGCCAGCTGATTCCACTTCAGACCTACTGGAGGCCTTTAAAAGCCTCTCGGGTTAGAAGGTTGGAGAGAGGGGGAGAGGATGGAAGGGGAGGTAGAGGAGAGAAAGAAAGCAACAGTTTGAGACTAAGCTTTAGCAGTTCTAGTGTTAGAAACAGCAGGGGAGGGAGTCCCAGAAGGAGTGGCCGGACTCCTTACCCCAGAAACTAGCTGCAAGTCTCAACTTCTGACAAAGGGGGAAGGCTGCCGGCTCAAATACTGGCCAAGGAAAAAGGGGCCCTTGCCACACTGTGTTACTTTAATATGTTTGGCCCATATATTACATCAAAATTAATACAAATCTCCCACCCCTCTGTGTCATCTTTCTACAAAGGGACCAGCCAGAAATCATGGAGTCAGAAATTCTTTGGCTGTCCTTTTACGGACTGTGATTTCAACCCATTCATGCCGGGTGGTGTAAAGGACTCCAGCTGCCATCTTATTTGTATTTTTTTTCCTTGTCAAAGTCAAAAGAAGAGGAATTCAGAGTGTTCCACAAGCAAAACACAAAAGCAATTGCTTCCTACAGATGATGGGTAGGTGCTTTTCTTTCTTCATTTTGCCACGTTTTAGACTATTCTACAAAGAATGCAGTGACTGCAGAAAGCCAGTTAAATGTGTCAGTTCCCCAGATAATATTGGTCTTTTTTTCCCCCTTCAAATCCAACAAGACTCTTACTAAATGAATTGTAACTGAGTGCAGTACAAAAACAAAGTGTATTTTCCAGGTACTCAAAACATGGTTGATTAAAAAGGAGGAAAGTAGTCTTCCAACTTCTGCTGTTTGTGGGTACTAAACTATCCCTACTTTTTTTTACAAATCCTAGTTGTTTGATATTGTTAGCATTTCTGATACCTCCCTAAATTTTTTAGCAACACCAAAGGCAGAGCCAGATAATGACAGCTGAGTGACTGGATTAAGATAAGTGAGAAATGACACAAACCTTCATCTAAAACCTGAACTTTGCTTGAATGAAACTTTCAGAGCTGGCATTTGGCCAAACCCAGAGGCTCTTCTTGATGTAATTGTGATGTGGTTACCATCACATTTCTGAAAAGCCTGTTTGCTTGCCTGATCTTGTCTTCCTTTGCAACTAGAAAAAAATCTATTCAGAGGATTTTTGCAAACTGCTTGTGAGCAATTTATTGTGGATATGTATTGTGGCAGGGACCAGGCCTCTCTTGTGCTAAGCCCTGTACAAACACAGAACAAGATGATGTTTACAATCTAGACTTTGCAAAATTCATGAATTTGTTAAGTACGTGTGTAAGTCCTGTGTTAATTGTGGCTATATTAACTAACCAACAATGCAAGTCATAGGCATGAGTTATTTGACATGATTTGTAAATTACCTAATGGAATAAAACTTGCTCTGTAGACTGTTCATGACCAATTTGCTGCCCATGCTCATGCCGTGCATTGTTGGTTAGCTAATATAGCCACAATTAACCACAGGACTTACACACACACTTAACATTAAGCATGTGAGTAACGTACAAGTCTCCTCACATGCTATAAATAAGCTTATAGACATGCTTATGCTGTTCGCTGAATAAGAGATTGTCATAGACTCATAGACTTTAAGGTCAGAAGGGACCATTATGATCATCTAGTCTGACCCCCTGCATAGTACAGGCCACAGAATCTCACCCACCCCTCCTAGAATAATCCTCTCACCTATATCTCAGATATTGAAGCCTTCAAATACTTTGAAGACCCCAAGATGAAGAGATCCTCCAGCTGTGATCTGTACCCCATGCTACAGAAGAAGGCGAAAAACCTCCAGGGTCTCTGCCAATCTACCCTGGAGGAAAATTCCTTCCCGACCCCAAATATGGCGATCAGCTAAACCCTGAGCATGTGGGCAAGACTCACCAGCCAGACACCCAGAAAGATCTCTATAATAACTCCTATCATCCCTCCATTGACCTATTTACCACTGATAATGAATGGTCAATTAGTTACCAAGATCATGTTATCTCATCAAACCATCCCCTTCATAAACCCATCTAGTTTAATCTTGAAGCCAGATAGATCTTTTGCCTCCACTACTTCGCTTGGAAGGCTGTTCCAGAACTTCACTCCTCTAATGGTTAGAAACCTTCATCTAATCTCAAGTCTAAACTTCGTACTAGCCAGCTTATATCCATTTGTTCTTGTGTCCACATTGGTATTAAGCTTAAATAATTCCTCTCCCTCCCCGGTATTTATCCCTCTAATATATTTAAAGAGTGCAATCATGTCCCCCCCAGCCTTCTTTTGGTTAAGGTAAACAAGCCAAGCTCCTTGAGTCTCCTTTCATAAGACAGGTTTTCCATTCCTCGGATCATCCTAGTGGCCCTTCTTTGTACCTGTTCCAGTTTGAATTCATCCTTCTTAAACATGGGAGACCAGAACTGCACACAGTATTCCAAATGGGGTCTCACCAATGCCTTGTATAATGGCACTAACACCTCCTTATCCCTACTGGAAATACCTCGCCTAATACATCCCAAGACCGTATTAGCCTTTTTTCATGGTCATGTCACAATGGCGGCTCATAGTCATCCTATAATTAACCAGGACTCCAAGGTCCTTCTCCTCCTCCATTACTTCCAACTGATGTGTCCCCAGCTTATAACTAAAATTCTTGTTATTAATCCCTAAATGCATAACCTTACACTTCTCACTATTAAATTTCATCCTATTGCTCTCACTCCAATTTACAAGATCATCCAGATCTTCCAGTATGATATCCCGATCCTTTTCTGAATTGGCAATAGATCCCAACTTTGTGTCATCCACAAATTTTATCAGGACACTTCCACTTTTGGTGCCAAGATCAGCGATAAAAAGATGAAATAAAATTGGCCCCAAAACTGATCCCTGAGGAACTCCGCTAGTAACCTTCCTCCAACCTGACAGTTCACTTTTCAATATAACCCGCTGTAGTCTCCCCTTTAACCAGTTGCTTATCCACCTCTCAACTTTCATATTAATCCCTATCTTTTCCAATTTAACCAATAATTCCTCATGTGGTACTGTATCAAATGTCTTACTAAAGTCAAGGCAGATTAGATCCACTGCATTTCCTTTATCTAAAAAATCTGTTACTTTCTCAAAAAAGGAGATCAGGTTGGTTTGGCATGATCTACCTTTTGTAAAACCATGTTATAATTTGTCCCAATTGCCATTAGCCTCAATGTCTCTAACTACTTTCTCCTTCAAAATTTTTTCCAAGATCTTGCATACTACAGATGTCAAACTAACAGGCCTATAGTTACCCAGGTCGCTTTTTTTCCCTTTCTTAAAAATAGGAACTATATTAGCAATTCTCCAGTCAAATGGTACAACCCCTGAGTTTAGAGATTTATTAAAAATTTTTGCTAATGGACTTGCAAGTTCATGTGCCAGTTCCTTTAATATTCTTGGATGAAGATTATCTGGGCCCCCTGATTTACTCCCATTAAGCTGTTCATGTTTGGCTTTTACCTCGGATATGGTAATATCTACCTCCACATCCTTAGTCCCATTTGTTACGTTACCATTATCCCTAAGCTCTTCATTAGCCTCATTAAAGACTGAAGCAAAGTTTTTGTTTTGATATTGGGCCATTCCTAGATTATCCTTAACCTCTACTCCATCCTTAGTAATTAGCAGTCCTACTTCTTTTTTTGTTTTTTTCCTATTTATATGGCTTTAAAACCTTTTACTATTGGTTTTAATTCCCTTTGCAAGGTCCAACTCTACCTGACTTTTAGCCTCTCTCACTTTGTCCCTACATGCTCTAACCTCAATAAGGTAGCTTTCTTTACTGATCCCTCCCATTTTCCACTCCTTATATGCTTTCTGCTTTTTCTTAATCACCTCTCTGAGATGCTTGCTCATCCAGCTTGGTCTAACACACGTGCCTATAATTTTTTTCCCTTTTCTTGAGATACAGGCTTCTGACAGCTTCTGCAACTTTAACTTAAAATAATTCCAGGCCTCCTCCACCTCAAGATCCATAATTTTTTTAGTCCTATCAACTTCCCTAACTAATTTCCTTAATTTATTAAAGTTAGGCCTTTTGAAATCAAAATCCCTAGTCTCAGATTTATTTTTGTTTATCCTTCCATTTAATTTAAACTGAATTAGTTCATGATCACTCGAGCCAAGGTTGTCCCCTACAACCATTTCATCTATGAGGTCCTCGCTACTCACCAAAACCAAATCTAAAATAGCATCCCCCCTTGTTGGTTCAGCAACTACTTGATGAAGGAATTTATCAGCTATCACATCTAGGAAAATCTGAGCCCTATTATTATTACTAGCACTTGTTCTCCAGTCTATATCTGGAAAGTTGAAATCTCCCATGATTACACAGTTTCCATGAGTATTTACTTCATTAAAAACATTAAAGAGGTCTCTCTCCATATCCAAATTGGATCCTGGTGGTCTATAACACACTCCAAGCACTATCCCAGGGGAGGATCTGATAGTTTTCTTTCCCAATGTGATTTTTGCCCATACAGACTCTGTCTTCTCCATTCCATCACTTTTTATTTCTTTACAATCTACCTCATCTTTGATATACAATGCGACTCCACCACCTTTACCCTTATTTCTGTCTTTCCTAAACAGCACATACCCTTCAATACCTGTATTCCAGTCATGCCTAGTATTCCACCATGTTTCTGCTATTCCTATAATATCTGGTTTCATTTCCTGGACCAATAGCTCTAGTTCCTCCTTTTTGTTACCTAGGCTCCTCGCATTGGTGTACAAACATCTTAATTTTTGCTGTTTGGCCTCATTCACATTCTTTACCCAATTTGGCCCGGACATTGTACCTCCAATATGACCTATTAGACTAGTATCCACCCTACCCTTCCTCATGTACATTCTCCTACCCCCAGCTATATCGTTTTTTACTTCGTTTTCCTCCCTCTCAGTGTTAAAATCCGGCATAGAGATTACCTGGACATCTCCCAACCGTCTCCCCCAAATTCCTAGTTTAAAGCTCTCTTAATCAGTTGAGCCAGCCTCCATCCTAGAAGTCTATTTCCCTTCCTACTTAGGTGAAGTCCATCCCGAGAGAACAGTCCTCTGTCCATAAATGTCTCCCAGTGACCATATATTCCAAAGCTCTCCTTATAGAACCACTGCCTAAGCCATCTATTGATCATCATAAACTTGTCACATCTTAGTTGCCCTTCTCTAGGAACAGGCAGAATCTCACTAAAGATCACCTGAGCCTCAATTTCCTTGAGCATCCTCCCCAGCCTAGCATAGTCTCCCTACATGCTCTTAATTCGTTCCAGCGAGAATTTAGCCATATCATTTGTTCCTACATAAAGGATGATCAATGGATTCCTTCCTGCTCCCTTAATAATCCTCTTCAACCTCAGTTCCACATCCCGTATCTTAGCACCTGGCAGACAACACACCCTTCTATTCTCTGGATCAGCTCTGGTTACTGGCCTATCTATTCTTCTCAGTAAGGAGTTCCCAATCACATAGACCTGCCTTTTCCTAGTGACAGTGTGATTCACTGGTCTATCTCTTGGTTCCTCTGGCTGCAAGTCCTTGCTATTCCTATTTTCCCTTGTAATCCTCTTTAATCCATCCTGTATCCTCCTAATGCTCATTATTGGTGTTGTCTCCATTAAGTCTTCCCCTTTATCTATGGGACTAGCCACTCTTCTCTTCTTCCTTACCCTTCTATCTTCATTATCTACCTGCTGTACCTCTGCTTCATTCTCCAGCTCCACATACCTGTTCTTGAGCTCTATTTTTCCTTCACTGACCCATCTTTTCCTCTGCCTGGTTCTCTTATGTTTGTCAAATACAGTTTGTTGTCTCTACAGTAGTGTTGTTTTTTTCATGTGTTTCTATTTTTCATTATTGATTGCTGTTTTGTTGGTGCTTGGTTACGTTCAGAGTGCTTTGTATAAGGGTATTTCCGACGTACAAACAAATCGAGTTACGACCAGCTGTTCGGCACGTAACCCGTTCGTAAGTTGAGGACTGGCTGTATTGATCAAATAATTAGATAACTGTAGCATATTCTTAAATTTTCACATGATTAAGCTATACAATTTTTTCTCTTGGTGTTTCCAGCCATCCTGGAAGAACAGGAAATTTCATGAAACAGCCTCTTAAAAGATTTCCAGCCAAACTTTCAGACTCACGTGATGGATTAATTTGGCTGTACATTGGAAATTTGAATCTTCATTAGAAAAGAACTGAAACATAAAACAGCCCCGATTTTTAGAAAAGGCAGTTAACACTGCACACTTTTAGCATATATTACTGAATGGATTTTTTCAAGAGGCCAAGAGGTAAGCACTTGGAGAGCAACTTATCCATTATACAAGCTGAAATGTGAAATAAAATGGCAGAGCAAAGATTAATAGACTATATTCTCTTTGCACCAAGCTCCACTTTCTCCTTCTTAAGTCACCCCTGAAAAAGGAAACCTAATAGGGCAGGGTTTACTGCAGAAGGCATGCAAAATGGGACAGGTTTGGGGCTAAAGATTCAAATGGTATAAATAGATGAAGATAAGTTAGGCAAACAAGGGACCAGATTTTTTGCCAGCATAAGGGAGAGAAAAATGTTGGTTGGAGAAAGGGAAGATAGACTTCTGATCAATATACTGTTCAGAATCAGATCTGAAAACTGAGCACAAATAAATTTATGCTCTGCTCCACGAGTTGAGAGCCAGATTTTTTCAAAAGTATTGAACACCAACAATTCCAGCAGAAATCAAAGGGAGTTGCAGTCCTGTACCTCTGAAGATCAGATCCTGAGCTGCTGTGGAATCCTTATCCACTAATTCTATTAGCTCTTCAGTTCACAGTGACTCTGTTTATTACCTTACGTTGAGGAGTACCTTATACTCATATGTAAAAGAGTCCTTCTCTTGTCAAGTGAATAGAGAAGAGAGAAAGTGAACAAATACATACAATGTGCCAACACCGAAATAGTTTTCAGTCTTTTGACAGATTTTACCAAGTGCTGTTTTGGAAGTGAAAGATACAGTATTTGCACACGAACAAAGACTAAAAGCTCTTTTTGAAGGAGAATCTGAAGTTTCCAGAGTTGTCAAATGAAAATATATAGTGCAACTCAGAGTTCTCATGAACTGCAACAGAGTGTTAGCTAAAAACTTTAATCTATCACAACACTGCTTATTAGCCACATCATCATATGGTGTATCACTTGCTTTCTTCTGATATCTAGGGAGACTGTTAATACTGTTTTTGTCAAAATAACAACACAATCAAGTCCCTTCTGTGTCAATGTAAATCAAGATGAATTTTAGCAGGATGCTCAGAGGCTCTCCTTATGAAAGATTACTTCCCTGCAAATATCATCTTTCCATTCTTATTCTTTTCAGTGTTACAGCAGATCAAAAAAAAAATAACCAGAATGTGTTTTTAATAATGAGTAAATTACTTTCCTTTTTGTTCTGTTCTTAGTCAATCATACCATTTTTGCTCCAACCTTCAGCACACTTAATCTTTGGTCAGAGATAAAGAGGCATGAAAAATTTCAGCTCAAAATGTGTATTAATCTTACATGTACAAACTAGGATGTAAAATTTCAATTAATTAGCTAATTGAATAGTTGTTGCAATTTGTATTGACTATTTGATTAATCCATAAGGGATTAATCCCCAGGGCTGTTGCTACACTTCAATGGTAAAAGCGCTGTGGGGAGTGTGGGGCCAGCAGTACTCCCTGTGGTATTTCAAAGTGGCAGTACCACATGGAGCCTGGAGTCAGTGGGGGAGTCACCGGGCTCCATGTGGTGCTGCTGCTTTGATGCACCCTTTCTCTTCCCACCGCTTGCTGCCTCTTTCTTATAGAGGCAGCAAGTGTGTGTGTATGTGGGGAGGGGGGGGGGAGGGAGTGGCTAGTTGACTAGTGTTTTGACTATCCAATAAGCATTTGCTTATCGGCTAATTGAATGATGACTTGTCATTCACATCCCTCGTCCAAACACCTGAAAATGGGATTATAGAAAATCATAGGCATTCTTAACCATAGTTATTGCTATTTCTCCCTGGAACTATTGTTTTGGGTCATTATGGATACAACTCAGAATCCAGATTTCATGGCTCAGGCCCATCTTTATTACTAAGAACTAGTTGCACATTTTTTTCCTTTAATAAAAAGTGAAACACCCAGTAAAATAGAAATGGTGATTTCCCAGAACAAACAGCTCACACAGGTATTGTGACCTAGTTGAAAGGGGATTTCTATCTAAATGAAATTTGCTGCATTAACTGAATTTACAGTATAGCACAGTAATGTTAAGTATATCTTAATTTGCTATTTTACCACTGTATAGGTTATCCCTCTGTCACATACACAGAACTAGCACAGAACTTTTAAACCTTGAAGCTACTGTGAATTGGTATCTCTTGTCCAACTAAACAACCATGCAAATGTTTCAAAGCTAATTCTGAGCTATTGCCATGATCTACAAATCTGCTTTGCTGACAAACCTGGTTCAGTTATGACCTCTCTGAGACATGATGGCAGTATGGCCTTGCTACTGATAATTTACAGCAGAGAGAGAGACACACATACAAAGTCCAACACTTAGGAAAGTGCTAAATCTTAATTACCAAATCCAATATAATATAAAATAGGTAAAGAAACAGAAAATGAAAATTAAATTGAGGTTTCATTATTATAAGCCTGTGGTGCAGTCTGCACGGAACAGGGCTCTTGTATGACTATTGCCATATACAAAATGCAGTGTTTCATTTCACGCACTTGTCCTTCATCTCAAGGGCAACTTTCTGTTTCCTAAGTCAAAATGTCATTCTTAAAGATGAATTGTTTTCTCTGCCAGCTTATTTTATTTATATATTAGGCTGGGCAGTGGACATGATGACTAGATAGAAAAGGTTCAATCAATTTCATCTTGCCTTTGAAACCTTGATAAATCTATTATGAAGCTGATAAAAATTCTATCTAGTCACATCTCCATTTTCAACAGAAAAAAGGTGACATTACAGTATGCTACAATTCTTCAGAGCTAGCTCACTTTTGCTCAGATTTCATGTTGTGTGGATTTTACCTGGGTAACAGATTTATAGATTATATTAAATATCAGCAAGAATTTCTTTTCTTCTCTTTTCTTTTCCATCCAGCCTGCTTCTGAAAGACAATAGAAAAGATGACTTATTCCTTTCTCTCACATCTCAAACATTTATCTTAATTTGAGTAATGTCTCATCCTACAGGTTAGAATCATAACTATTTCTTTAATTCATTTGAAAAGTTTCATTGTTAAACAATCATAATAGAATGTGCATTTAAACAATGAAGAATTACTAAGGCATTAACGTTTATTCTTAGGAAACTTCAGTACAGTATAGAAATAAGTTGAATATGGAATAATTTAAGACTCTTAAGCATGAGGCTTTTCAGAGGCTTGTGGATAGTTAGACAAATCATTCCTAATAAATGATGAATCCTTCACTTCCTTCCCTCCCTAAACTTTTTCCCACAATCGAAACTGAACTCCTTTTGTGCACTGAATAGTAGATTTCTGTTTCAGCAGAAGTAGAGGTGCAAAAATAACAGGCGAGAGGCTGATATAATCCCAGTGAAAGAAATAACTGACGTTCAGGTAGTCTTCCGTGTCCTTGAATAAGGTTTGCAGCTGGACTTGCTTACTGCACTACTGGAATGAGCTTGAAGACCACGATGATCAATTCATTATAAACACCTGTACAGACTTTGAGATTCTCAATGTTAATAAACACCTGAGTTTTAACGAGGCGAGATGTGCTGGTAGGCATTATTAATTGAATGTGTCACTACACCCATAAGTAGTTCTAACTCTCCTGTATCACTTCCAAAGGATTTTTAATAAAAACATCTTCCCACATTGAACCCACATGCTCATTGCTCCTATAGCACACAACATATCAGGAAGCACTATACTTCCTCGTCTCAAAAACATTAGTTTACATCTCTCTTCACTCTTGTGATTTACAAAGTCGCAGGGGACTTACAATACACCGGCTCAAATATTACCATACAGTATGGGATACAGATGTGATAAGTGAGATTAATACATGCAGCAACTCCGAAGCATTCAATAAAGTTTAATCATATTCTTATAACCCTAATAACTATTTTAACATTACTAACACACGATGAGCCAGACTGATTCCAGTCTTATACATTTGTCAGTGCTCAGTTGAGATGTGGGGAACTCAGCATGAGATGACATCTGGTCTGCCAGCTTGACACTCAGGTTGTTCAAACAGGTGTGATAAGTTCCCCAAAGTTTGGATACATCTAAAGCAAAACAGATCTCTGAAATTAGTAATGTTCCTACCACGAGACATTAACTACATTCATATAGTGTATGTAAACCTTACAAAGTTTTGAGGTACATTCCTCCAAATTATTTGTTCTGATACATTGAGGCCAGGAGTGACACTGCTGAAGTTGAAACAAAATACAGGACTATGTAGCACTTTAAAGTCTAACAAGATGGTTTATTAGATGATGAGCTTTCGTGGGCCAGACCCACTTCCTCAGATCAAATAGTGGAAGAAAATAGTCACAGCCATATATACCAAAGGATACAATTAAAAAAAATGAACACATATGAAAAGGACAAATCACATTTCAGACAGAAGGGGGATGCGGGGGGGAGGGGGGGAAGGAAGGTGAATGCCTGTGAGTTAATGATATTAGAGGTAGGGAAGGGTAGATGTCTGTGAGTTAATAGTATTAGAGGTGATAATTGGGGAAGCTATCTTTGTAATGGGTAAGATAGCTGGGGTCTTTGTTCAGCCCCACGCGGAGAGTGTTGAATTTTAGCATGAATGCCAATTCAGAGGATTCCCTTTCAAGTGCAGATTTGAATGTCTTCTGAAGTAGGATGCAGGTGAGTAGGTCATTGAGACAGTGTCCTTTCTGGTTGAAATGGCAAGCAACCGTTTTTTCTTTGTGATCCTGTCTAATGTCTGTTTTGTGGGCATTGATTATTTGGCGTAGTGTCAGAGACGTTTGTCCAATGTACATAGCAGACGGACACTTTCAGCACATGATAGCATAGATTATATTTCTGGAGGCACAGGAATATGTATTCTTGATCTTATATCTCCCTTGGTTAGGCCCAATAATGGTGTCAGCAGAGTGAATTTGTGGACAAAGCTGGCAACGGGGTTTGTTGCAAGGGAAAGTACCAGGGTTGGTATTAGTGTGGTATGTCCTGCGGTTGTTGGTAAGAATCATCTTGAGGTTAGGTGGTTGTCTATAGGAAACTATGGGTCTGTCTCCCAGAGCTTCTTGGAGTTTAGTGTCCTGTTCCAGTATAGGCTGTAATTTATTGATAATGGTTTAAGTTGGGAGCTGTAGGTGATGACAAGTGGTGTTCTATTGTTGGTTTTCTTGGGTCTGTCTTGTAGTAGATGGTTTCTAGGTATTCATTTGGCTCTTTCAAACTCTTCAGTGTTCAGATTTAATTCGCAATGTTCAAATTTAGTTCAGCTGATTTACAGAGTTGTGCTATGAAATCCTGTATGTTCTTCTCTAATCAGTTACTCCCAGGGTTACACAAAGTCCACTGATTTCAACGGGTTGCTTATCACAATGGTTCAGAATTCTTTTAGGGAGCTTGCAAGTAGTTGTTTTTGTCTTCAGTAGATGTATTACAATGTTGTCACTGACATAAGTGGATTTTGAATCAATCCCCTGATGCAAACATCAATACACAATGGAGAAGGAAAGCTATGACTAAAAACATTGGATCAAATACTTATTCCTATGATGAGTTGTTTAGTGTATGTATTGTGACAAGGTCAGGCCGGAGGGCTAGATTAGAAGAGGAGAAAGACAGCTCTAAAAAGCAGAAAAACCTACTCCTAATTAGCCAGAGCCTAATTCAGGGCAGCCAGGAACAGCTGATCTGGAGTTATCAGGGGCAGGGCTGCTATAAATCAATTAATAGCCAGCTGACTTCACTTCAGGCTGCCACAGGCACTTTTAAAAAAAGAGCCTTCCTTGCTGGAAGAGGGGGAGAGTGGAAGAGGAGTTTGGAGGAAAGCAGAGAGGAGTTAGAACTGATAATGATTCAGAGAAGCTGATAAAGAGAACATCAGCATTGCTAGAAGCAACAAAGAAGGTAAGGGGCTCCAACAGGGAGGCTGTGTCTAGACTGGCCAGTTTTTCTGGAAAATCAGCCGCTTTTCTGGAAAAACTTGCCAGCTGTCTACACTGGCCACTTGAATTTCTGCAAAAGTACTGACGATCTCATGTAAGATTGTCAGTGTTTTTGCGGAAATACTGTGCTGCTCCCATTCAGGCAAAAGTCCTTTTGTGCAAAACTTTTGTGCAAAAGGGCCAGTGTAGACAGCTCAGCTTTGTTTTCTGCAAAAAAGCCTCGATGGCGAAAATGGCGATCGGGGCTTTTTGGCGGAAAAGCATCCGTGCCAATCTAGACACTCTTTTCTGAAAATGCTTTTAACAGAAAACTTTTCCGTTAAAAGCATTTCCAGAAAATCATGCCAGTCTAGACGTAGCCGGAGTGTTAGGTCTCCCATCCCCAAGTGGCCAGAGAGTCCAGCTGATAGCTGAGGAAGACTGTTTACCCAGCCCAGACTGACCAAGGGCATTTGCCCCAATGCCCTTTTAGCTAAGGGGCAGAAGTCCAAACACAAGAAAGTGGGACCTGTGCCACAGCGCCAAGATGGCGGGGTTGTGGGCAGAACAGGGCTCTGAGACCCATGAGTAGAAGTGACCTAGCTACAATATATGTGTGTGAGAGACAGAGGATAAGCAAACATCCTTTTGGGGTTTAAAGAGTCATGTAAAAACATAGTTGGGAAGAGGCATGATATTTAATCTATGCACGTAAGAGATAAAGGAATATTGGCTAATATTAGAGATGGACAGATATGATTTGAAAGAAAAAATAAAGCCTGCATGTATAATTGCACAATATTCCTTGTACAAAAAATGAACCCAGTGGAGAAAGACTAGGTTGTTTAGAAATAAATTTAACTGATACCTTGCATGGCCTTTTAGGGACTCATCATCATCCTTCAATTAGGTCTATTTAAGTAACACTGCGTGAAATCAATGAATTTCACAAAACATCTGCTAGCTCTCTGTTGCAAAGTTCTCCCAGAAGAAAATACATTTAAAAAAAAAGTGAATGCTTTGCTTACAGAAGTGTCTCATCCTTATCTTAATTAAAAATGTCAGGCAGGACAAGATTATAGAGAGGATCCTGTTTTAAATCAGCCTAGGTTTATGACATTAGCCCAACAGTAGGAGGAACATCACCTGGCAGGTGAAATCTTGGTTCTATGAAAAGTAAATGGCAGCTTTGCCATTGAATTTGAAAAAGCCAGAATTTTACCCTAACAGAGCTATTCTACAGGTAGGGCCCAATTCTTCCACCTTTTTCATGCTCAGTTCTACTTTGTTTTGAGATTGATCCCCTGAAATCAGTGGGATCTGCTTATTTGCGAAGAGATGGCATATTTGCAAAGGAATTGTTTGAAAAATTCAGTCCTGTGTCTGGATTTGAGTTTCAAATATACCTCAGATTAGGAGAGTTTGGATTCCTTTTGGGCTCATTTTTAAATCCAGAAGTTTCCCAACTTGAATGAATGAAGGTGCAGGAGGCTGAAGGCGATTCTTCTATTCTTTTTTCAAAACAATTTGCACACCTCAGTTTACCATACGATATAAGGAAAATACTACTATATGTTCTTGACCTAACATTCTGTAAGGGTTCATCTAAACTACATGGCTCCGTCAACGGAGCCATGTAGATTTGTTGTTTTGGCAAAATCAAATGAAGCCGCGATTTAAATGATCACGGCTTCATTTAAACCTCATCCCACGAGGAATAACGGGGCTGCCGACAAAGGGCTTTGATGTCAGCAGGGGAGCGTCCAGACTAGCGCGCTGAGTGGACAAACAGCTGATCAGCTATTTGTCGGCTCAGCGCGGCAGCCATGTAAATTGAAATGAAGCCGCGATCATTTAAATCGCGGCTTCATTTGACTTTGCCTATGTGTCTAATCTACATGCCTCTGACAACAGAGGCATGTAGTCTAGACACAGCCTAAGATTAGTTCACAAAAGTCAGAAACTCCCCAAAGAGTAAGAGGCCAGGATGGATGTAAGGACCTCCTTTTCCATGTGTGTTTACAGAGCTTTGGCTAGAAAATGACAGGATAACACTAAAAGTGGGAAATGACATGATTGTTCTATAAAGCCTTGTCATAGCTAAAACTGAAGTTTGGGCTGTAGGTAAATGTAGTTTTACTACCCAAAGGGTTATCTTCCCCCATCCACTACTAACTTGTATAGAATTCTATCTTTTGAGCCAAATCCTGTATAATAAATCGAGCAGGTCTACTTCCATAGTATATTGAAACAAAAGCTGTGCACCATAACATGGTAGAGACTGAATTTAAATGAGTTTGGTGATATAATTTCAGAAATTAATGGATAGCATGCCACAAGAAATTATGGAGTGGCAACAATTGCTTCATATGTACAATTACCGTATTTTCCGGCGTATAGGGCGACTGGGCGTATAAGACGACCCCCTAATTTTTTAATTAAAAGATAGGGTTTCATCTTATACCCCAGCGCCCCTCCGCCTCCTTTGCTCCCGGTGTCCCTGGTCTGCTGGAGACGGTCCCCAGCAGACCAGAGGCACCGGGAGCAAAGCCGCAGCAGCTTTGCAAAGCCGCGGAGGGGCTTGGGCGGGGGGGCAGCCCAAGCGCACCTGGGATGCCCCGCCGCCAGCTTCCCCCGAGGCTTTCAAAGCCGCGGAGGAGCTCGGGTGGGGGGGCAGCCCAGGCGCGCCTGGGATTCCCCGCCGCCGGAGCCCCTCAGCGGCTTTGCAAAGCCTCGGGGGAAGCCGGCGGCGGGGCATCCCAGGCGCGCCTGTGATGTATACCCGGCGTACAAGACGACCCCCGATTTTTGGGGGATGTTTTTTAACATCAGAGGTCGTCTTGTACGCCGGAATATACGGTACAACTGAAATTCTGCTATATGTCTGTTTTGACCTTACACCTCATTCTATTACAAAGTTCTAATGATGTTGCAATTGGTTAGTTATTAGGCCTGGGGTTGAGGTAATAGAGGTGCTTAAAATTCAAAAAAACCTGTAATAATCTAACAAATAAAAGGAAAGCAGAACTAAGATAAGACAGTTTTCTAGAACCACTTTGACTGAGATATAATATAGATAAAATATCTAAAAGGGTGTCACAAGGAGGAAGGAGAAAATTTGTTCTTCTTGGTTACTGAGGACAGGACAAGGAGTAATGGGCTTAAAGTGCAGCAGGGAAGGTTTAGATTGGACATTAGGAAAAAATTCCTAACTGTCAGGGTGGTAAAATATTGGAATAAATTGCCAAGGGAGGTGGTGAAATCTCCCTCTCTGGAGATATTTAAGAACAGGTTAGATAGACATCTGTCAGGGATGGTGTAGACGGAGCTTGGTCCTGCCTTGAAGGCGGGGGGCTGGACTCGATGACCTCTCGAGGTCCCTTCCAGTCCTATTATTCTATGATTCTATAATGCTCAAGACCAAAGGCACTAAGCAAGTTTGCAAGTACCTGTTATTTTAAATCTGCAGATTCCCTCTGCCATTCCACACCAGAATGCTGACCTTGTAAAGCTGTGTTTGCTTTTGTGATATGAAGCACAGTCCAACCTTGAAATGAATCATATGCCATCAGACCTCATTCATCTTCATGGAACTTCTTTAAAATCAATACTGTGGGGTGGGGAGGAAGGGAGGGAGGGAAGGGGAAGACATCCCATAGAAGAACTCATTGCAGGATCAGGCTAAAAAGCTTACAAAAAACAAAGATACAAAACATGTCCTATACTAGTAAGATATAAAAGCAATTCTTTATTTTATGATGCTTTGTCTCAACTGACTGTCCCTATGGTACTGTTGCCCTTACATGATATTTTCCCCATTATGCTAGTCTGTGGGCTGGCCTTTGAAGTGTGTCAGAGGCAAACAGCTGTAGACCTAAAATAGACATTATGCATCTGGGTACTGCTTCTTGCATTTTCCACACTTACAGCTGATAAGCCTGCTTGTTAACTCTCTGTATATTTTCAAGTAGTTTTCTTTCATATTTCTGAGGCAATGGAGCAGTCTCACTGGGCAACCATGATAAATTGAAGTTAGGTTCTCTCAAGGGACAAACTAATGACTTAACTTTCTAGAGTATTCTTGCCCTTTAGGATTCTGAAAAGGTAAATTGGCTTTCTCTTTCCTGCTCCAAATCTCACACAACTCCTTTCAGTTTGTTTCTTTTTGTTTGTCCCCTATTGGCTAATAAGTTATACTAAGACAGACACAGAACAGATTGAAATCATCAGGCTTCAATGTGGCTACAAGCTTTAAAAGGAGGAAAGGGGAGGCAATGAGTTGCCACACACTTCCGGCAGTTTCCTAAAACTTTGCAGTATACCTTCCAAGGTGATACAGGACAGCACATGGGACCAGCAACAACTAAATCTTTGAAAAGGACTAATAGAGTGGAGTATTCCTCCTTGACACAGTGCTGGCCTATGGTCACTAGCTCTCAAGCCAGCAAGTCACAACTCCTGCAGGGGCATATGAATGAATCCAGTAGGGATATGAATCCCATAGTCTACGTGGTCAGAGATTGTAAGCACCTGGACACTGGATTCATCTTTTACAAAGTAAGAAATAAGGGCTTTCTGCATTCTAGCTTATTCCTTCCTTTTACTTCCATAAAGAAGCAAGGCTGGGGTCACTCTGTCTAATGGGCTGTTTCTAAGATAAAACTATGGATCAAGCCCCTACCTGAAGCCATGCTCTTACTACAAGGTCAGAGAAATGAAAATATGAACTCCATTCTCATGTCCAGGTGGTTCTTTCCCATTTGCAAGCACTCAGGAATCATAGAATCATAGAACCATAGAACTGGAAGAGACCTCAGAAGGTCACCAAGTCCAGCCTCCTGCTCTAGGCAGGACCAATCCCAACTAAATCAACCCGGCCAGGGCTTTGTCAAGCTGAGACTTAAACACCTCTAGGGATGGAGACTCCACTACTTCCCTAGGCAACCCATTCCAGTGCTTCACTACCCTCCTAGTGAAATAGTTTTTCCTAATATCCAACCTGGACCTCTCCCACCACAACTTGAGACCATTGCTCCCTGTTCTGCCATCTGTCACTACTGAGAACAGCCTCTCTCCATCCTCTTTGGAACCTCCCTTTAGGTAGTTGAAGGCTGCTATCAAATCCCCCCTCTCTCTTCGCTTCTGCAGACTAAACAGACTCAAGTCCCTCAGCCTTTCCTCATAAGTCATATGCTCCAGCCCCCTATTCATTTTGGTTGCCCTCCGCTGGACCCTCTCCAATGCGTCCACATCCTTTTTGTAGTGGGGGACCCAGAACTGGACACAATACTCCAGATGTGGCCTCACCAAAGCCGAATAAAGGGGAATAATGACATCTCTGGATCTGCTGGCAATTCTCCTCTTAATGCAACCTAATATGCCATTAGCCTTCTTGGCTATAATGGCACACTGTTGACTCATATCCAGCTTCTCATCCACTGTAACCCCCAGGTCCTTTTCTGCAGAACTACTACTTAACTGGTTGGTCCCCAGCCTGTAACAATGCTTGGGATTCTTCCGTCCCAAGTGCAGGACTCTACACTTGTCCTTTTTGAACCTCATCAGATTTCTTGTGGCCCAATCCTCCAATGTGTCTAAGTCACTCTGGACCCTATCTCTGCCCTCCAGCGTATCTACCTCTCCCCCTAGCTTAGTGTCATCTGCAAACTTGCTGAGGGTGCAATCCATCCCCTCATCCAGGTCATTAATAAAGATATTGAACAAAACTGGTCCTAGAACCGAACCTTGGGGCACTTCGCTAGAAACCGATCGCCATCCTGACATTGAGCCGTTGATCACTACCCGCTGGGCCCGGCCTTCTAGCCATCTTTCTATCCATCTTACCGTCCATTTATCCAATCCACATTCCCTTAACTTGTTGGCAAGAATATTGTGGGAGACCGTATCAAAAGCCTTGCTAAAGTCAAGGTATATAACATCCACTGACTTTCCCATGTCCATCGAGCCAGTTACCTCATCATAGAAGCTAATCAGATTGATCAGGCACGACTTTCCCTTTGTGAATCCATGCTGACTATTCCTAATCACTTTCCTTTCTTCCTAGTGCCTCAAAATGGATTCCTTAAGGATCCCTTCCATGATTTTTCCAGGAATCGAGGTAAGACTGACCGGTCTATAGTTCCCTGGATCGTCCTTCTTCCCTTTTTTGAAGATGGGCACTACATTTGCCTTTTTCCAATCATCCGGGATTTCTCCCGATCTCCACGACTTTTCAAAGATAATAGCCAAAGGCTCCTCAATGACATTTGCCAACTCCCTCAGTATCCTCGGATGCATTAAGTCCGGACCCATGGATTTGTGTACGTTTAGCTTTTCTAAATAGTTCCTAACCTGTTCTTTACCCTCCATGGGCTGTCCATCTTCATCCCATCTTGTGTCACTTAGCGCAGAAGTCCAGGAGCTGACCTTGTCCATGAATACAGAGGCAAAGAAAGCATTGAGTACTTCAGCTTTCCCCACATCATCTGTCACTAGGTTACCTCCTTCATCCATTAGGGGCCACACACCCTCTCTGATCACCTTCTTCTTGTTAACATGCCTGTAGAAATCTTTCTTGTTATTCTTCACATCCTTAGCCAGTCGCAATTCCATTTGCGCTTTCGCCTTCCTGATAACCCCCCGGCATTCTCGAGCTATATATTTAAACTCTTCCCTGGTCATTTGTCCAAGTTTCCACTTTTTGTAAGCTTCCTTTTTGTGCTTAAGTTCACCAAGCATTTCCCCTGTAAGCCAATCCGGTCTCCTACCATGGTTGCCTCTCTTGCTATGCATCGGGATGGTTTCTTTCTGTGCCTTCAATAAGGCTTCTTTAAAATACTGCCAGCTGTCCTGGACTCCTTTCCCCTTCATTTTAGCATCGAATCCTCGGGAACATGACCTTGTAAACATTTTTTATTTAGGGAAAGGGAACAACAAATACCCCTCCCGAAATACACATTACCACATATAACTACATGAAAACCTCATCAGAGACTCAGGAGCATTATCAGCCCCACAGTTCCAAGTATTAATTATGTTGTTCATTGAGGACCAGAACAATCCTCATCCATCTAACATCTGATTCAGACTTGGGTAGCCAGGGGCTGACTCTCATCTGCCGGCCTGTTCTAGTCCCAAAAAGTCCACACTACCAAATCCTCAATTCTGTGACATCAGCTCTGATGCCAGTGGTCTGCTCTCACTGAAACATTAGCTCTGTGCTGCCCCCACTGGTCCAATCTGGCCTATGTTTGAAGTCAGCTCTATGTCCCCGTCAGCACTGATCTGGTCCAGTCCAATCCTGCAGAATAATTCCATATTGGGTTCAAACTTTCCAAGGAGGGAATCTAGAGCAAACCAGGGCCTTTAGATATAGTCCCTGAGCTAGAACTCCTAGTCTCTACAATGGAATCTACCATTCTCCCCATTGCCAAACAAGTCTTCTACCTTTAAAACCAGAGTGATCCACGTATTCTGAGGCATATCTTGCATAATTCTGATAGCCATTCATGAGTAAAATGGCAAGAACATTCTTACCATGTGTACAGTAGAACATAGCTAAATAAGAATTGGAGCAATAACAGGCAGTTAGTGAAACTGTTGATAAGCAATATTATAACTCATGCAAAATGAGACTTGCTAGAGGTGCCTTTACCCTGACATCAGGAGCAGGAAGGTCCATCCCTCCAAACAGTCTAGGTCTAGAGTTACAGTATCATTCTGTGTCCACTAGCTGTGCTGTAGAAAACAATGCAAGGTGTAAGGCCGTGGGGAGTCAGGCTCCAAATCTCTTATTTTTCGACCAAATTATGTTTTCTTTTATATCTGTTGTAAGTCTGGAATAATTCCATTAAAATTAATTGAGTTGCTTCAGATCTACATCTACACACACATGCATTTACATCTGCATTTCACACTGAGGTTATTTTCATGGTCCTCAAGGAAAATAATATTTGTTTTAAAATGTCTTAATCCTGGGGCAATCACTCTAATTCCAGCATGGTATGCCAAACAAGAAGGAATATTCTTACTATACTGTCTTGATAACTTGTGTATGATGCATGCTGAATTTTATTTCCCCCTTTTTCACATTTGCTTAATTATATAAAATATCTGTGTGAGATCTTAACATGTCTTGCCATCCAGGTGATTCCCATGCACATATTTGGTGGCCAGGCACCCCTCTAATGATGCTGTTTATCAATGAACTGATAGAGCAGAAGATGACAGGCATTAATCATAATTAATTCAGAGCTACAGCATTGTGCAAGTTGCTTAAAGAATTGGGAATGAATGTACTGAGGGAAATAAAAGATAAGGGAATATTCACTAGAAACTGGTGCCTTTTGGTAGCTTCAGAGCCTTTACATATTTTCATAAATATTCTACAGAATTTCCTGTAAAAGGGATGATCCTGAGAGCTGTGGAGCAGTTGGAGGATTACAGTAATGGAATCTGCAGTTGTTCACCGTGTCTGAAGATTATGATTAAATATTTTTTTACAGTACCACCTACAGCTCCAGTCTGGATTAGAGCACAGGGATGGTGGGTGTAGAACAAGTATGCAATTAGCAACCGTCTCTAGTTTGAAGAGTTTTTATGATCAAACTTTGAAACAAGAGACCACAAGCCAGTTTAACAAATAGGAGAAAGGAGGAGGAAGGACAGATAAAGGTAACACAATAAGATCATGTAGATACAATGGACTGGCTCATGCACAACATGACATTTATTCCCTCACCATCAATCTAGATCTATAAACTTCTGTTTTCTCCTCTGTTCAGGTTTTTAAAAGGATGTATTCATATTCATTATAAAAACAAAATAAACTTCTACTTCTCATCTTCAAGTCTGTTACCCTTTAGCTCTGTTCTACATTTCTGGTCTCCTATTTCAATCCCTTTGCTCTGCAAATGAGCCTTGTGATGGGGTGGACTAAACCCCGATACCCTCTACAGGAGAGAAGCAAGAGAAGCAAAAAAGAGGGCCTCCAGGCAGGATGGAGTGGCTGTCTCTGCAGCAGCCAATCAGAACCTAGCAGACCGGTATAAAAGGAGCTGCTGAGGTAAGGCCTGGCAGTTCCTCATGGGAGCTTGACCCAGGCAGGTCTATAAACTGACTGGGAGGCCAACAGCACTATGGACAGCTCCAAGTGTGAGCTGAACTTAGACCTGGCTGTGGTCCAGTGGCCACAAGCCTAATACAAGAATTGATAGCACCGTGGACAGGGCTAGTCAGATCCTAGCCTCAGAACCTTAAAGACAATCAGACAAGGCAACGTCCAGGAGAGGTAACGCAGGGAGCAAGGTAAGTACCAGATGGCCAGGTACAGACCTTATGCAGCACCTCTTTGACACAGAGGAGTGTTCACAAGTGCATGGACCCTGTTACAAACCTCTATCCCTTTGTTGTCCATTCGTCCCATAAGCACCTTCATATCGTCTTTCACACTGCCAGAAACAACTCACCAAAATGATAAGCATAATATATCTTCAAATCCCCTTTTAGGAACCACCTCTACCATTCTGCACATGAAAAATAGCCTCATGAAAATGGCCAAGTAGGTGATGTGTTACTGATTTATTAATCTTTTGTTCATTTAGCCTAATTAAAAAAACTTACGAAGCTAGTAAATTACACTCTTCGCTAATACATGCAACTATGTGTTGCTCTTGCTGTAACTCTTGTTTCTCCCATGACTCCTCCACTTTGCATTGCAGCTACCTTTCTCATCTTCTCCATATTTAGGCCCGAATCCTGCAGTGCTCACCAGCTACCACCTGGCACATGTGTGCAGCTCAGAGGGCAAAGCCCCATCTTCAGAGGTGCTAGGTACAGAAAAGGAAAGGGGGCAGGGCATTGCAGGGAGTGGCCTTGTCTGGTTGTGGATGCATGCATCATGTGATGCCATCCAACCATGGAAGGATCCCTGGAGCAAGGAGCCAGACCCAGCCACATCCAGGTGAGTGCAGAATCGGGTCATTCTCCAACCCCGTCCTTCCTCCTGGGGGCCTCTGTACCAAGCCAAGAGAGTCTGCACAGTAACCCACACGTGCCAAAGAGTGGGAGCCCCTCACTCATGCACATGGAAAAATGGAGTGACATCTGCCCAGTGCCCACACTCTTCACTGAAGAGCCCTTCCTCACAGAAATGGAAGCCTGATTGCTCCCCCATCCTGAGAGAGACCCTCACCCCAGAACAATTGGAGCCCTGTAGACCCCTCCAATGTATGTAGGTATCAGGGCAGTACCTCAATCTCAAGAGACATAGGCTGCATCTTGTACCCCATGTTTCATTACTGAAGGCTGTAGCTGTGCATACCAGCAGCAGACACCTGATTTAGCCAGTGTAGTTTCTCTTGGGGTACGTCTACACTACAGAGTTAGTTCGAACTAACTTAGTTCGAATTAGTTAATTACTAAGCTAATTCGAACTAACGCGTCTAGAACTAAAAACTAGTTCGAATTAGTGTTTTGCTAATTCGAACTAGCATGTCCACATTGAGTGGACCCTGAACAGGGCTTAAGGATGGCAAGAAGCAGTGCCAGCAGGGCATCAGAGGAGGACTTAGAGCGTGGAGATGCTGTCTCAGGCTAGCCGAGGGCTGCGCTTAAAGGGACCCGACCCCCACCCCGGACAGACAGTTCTCAGGGGTGCCCCGCTTGAAAACCAGTCCTGACTTGGAGTGCCCTGAGTGCCCACACTGGGCACATCACAGCACTCGGCCATCAGCCCGGCTGCACTTGCCGCAGGCTGCCATCTGGCGAGAGGGGGCAATTGGGGGGCTGCAGGAGAGCTTCCACCCCCAGAAGCCCGCAGAGCCAGCCCACTCCTCCCCATCGGGGGCTCGTACCCCATTCCTCCCTCACCTCCTTCCACTTACCCTTCCCTAGCCCCCCTTCCTGATGTACAAAATAAAGATAACGTTTCTTCCAACATTGACTCTGTCTTTATTGAACAAAACTGGGGGAGACTGGGAAAAGGAGGTGGGAGAGGGGAAGAGAAAGGCTGGGAGAGGGGAGGGCAAGTAACATGATCAGGGGTTGGGAACAGGTCCCAGATGAAGAGAGGCTATAGAGACTGGGACTGTTCAGCTTAGAAAAGAGGAGATGGAGCGGGGACAGGATAGAGGTCTCTAAAAGCAGAGGTTGGGTGGAGAGGGTGCATTCAGAAAAGTTCTTCATGAGTTCCCATAAAGAAGGACTAGAGGACACCAAAGGAAAGGAATGGGTAGCAGGCTTCAAACTAGTAAGAGAAAGTTGTTCTTCAGAAAGCAAATAGTTAACCTGTGGAACTCCTTGCTGCAGGAGGCTGTGAAGGCTACAACTAGAACAGAGTTTAAAGGGAAGTGAGATCAAGTCATGGAGGTTGGGTCCATGGAGTAGTCTTAGCCAGGGGGTAGGAGTGGTGTCCCTGCCCAAAGTTTGTGGAAGGCTGGAGAGGGATGGCACGAGACAATTGGCTTGGTCACTGTCTTCGGTCCATCCCCTCCAGGGTCCTTAGGGTTGGCCGCTGTCGGCAGACAGGCTACTGGGTTAGATGGACCTTTGGTCTGACCCAGGACGGCCATTGTAAGCTCAGGGCTCAGGGTCGGGGGGTCTCAGTGGACCCCCTTGATTTTCATGCACACCTGCTCCTGGGTGGCCAGGCTGGCAGCTCTCCTGCCCTAGACGGCCACTTTCCTGTGCCTAGTGCGGAGATCGTGGACGAGGTCCACGATGTCTGCACTAGCCCAGGAAGCTGCCCGCCTCTTGCGGTCCTGGGCAAGCTCCCGGGAGCCGCCAGCCTGGTCCCGGGAAGAGGGGGTGGGCTGGGGGACATCGGGTGGGTGGCTCTGTGCCGTGTCAGGTGCAGGGTCTGCTGGCTGGGTGCTGGCAGGCTTGCACCTGGCACGGGCACCGTAGCCAGCCCGTGCCCCTTTAAGGGGTCCGGGGCCGGGAGGGGGGCAATAGAGTTTCCCTGGTGTTGGCCAGAGTGGCCACCAGGGAAACCTGGGGAGGGCTAGCCTCCCACTAGTTCGAATTAAGGGGCTACACACCCCTTAATTCGAACTAGTAAGTTTGAACTAGGCTTAATCCTCGTAAAATGAGGTTTTCCTAGTTCGAACTAAGCGCTCCACTAGTTCGATTTAAATTCGAACTAGCGGAGCGCTAGTGTAGCGCCTATGAATGTTAGTTCGAACTAACGTCCGTTAGTTTGAACTAACATTGTAGTGTAGACATACCCTTGCTTCTTCCTACCTCAAGCATAGAGTTCTGGTGGTCTTGAATTTGCAGCACCCACAATGGTGAGCTATGTGAGTCTGTCATTTCCTGTCCACTATAAATTGGGGCCCAGCCAGCTTTCCATCCCAAGCTATTCTACTGCTCACACTGCTGCTATCTTTCTTAGTGTGCTTTACAGTCTACTGTTGGCTTTTTCATTAAAACACCCAAAAGATTTGTGCAGAGACCATCAGCTACGTTGGTCAACCAAAAATGTTGGCAGATATAAGAAGGTTTTAAAAACCAAGACAGTAAAGTTTAACTACGAAAACAGCTCAAAAGCGAATTGGGACAATATTAATGTGAATGTTATTGATCTGGAAAATAGAAGCATTCAATGTGGAAATGGACAGCCCTCTTGAAACAGTGCACAAAATAAAAAAGAGTGGATAAGTGTGTGAATTGTAGAAACGTTAGTACCGGGCAAATTAGTTGAAACTATACTAAAGAATAAAATTGTCAGACACAGATGAACATAATTTAATGGGGGAAAGTCAGCATGCTTTCTGAAAAGGGAAATCATGCCTTTCTAATCTACCAGAATTCTTTGAGGGGGTCAACAAACATGTGGACCGGAGGTTCTAGTGGATATAATATACTTAGATTTCCAGAAAGCCTATGACAAGGTCCTTTACCAATGACTAGTCAGTTGTCATAGGATAAGAGGGAAGGTCCTTTATGGATTGATAACTGGTCAAAAGACTGGAAACAAAGGGTAGGAATAAATTGTAAGTTTTCTGAGTGGAGAGAGGTAAGTAGTGGGGTCCCCCAAGGGTCTGTCCTGGGATCCTTCCTATTCAATTTATTTATAAATGATCTAGAGATAGGGGTAAACAGTGAGGTGGCAAATTTTGCAGATGATACGAAACTGCTCAAGATAGTTACGACCAAAGCAGACTGTAAAGAGATTCAAAAAGATCTCACCAAACTAAGTGACTGGGCAATGAAATGGCAAATGAAATTTAATGTTGATAAATGTAAAGTATTGCACGTTGGAAAACATAACCCCCACTACATATACAGAATACATTATGATAGGGACTAATTTGGCTACAACTACTCAAGAGAGATCTTGGAGTCATTGTGGATAGTTCTCTGGAAACATCCACTCAGTGTGCAGCAGCAGTCAAAAAAGCAAAAAGAATGTTAAGAATCATTAAAAAAGGGAAAGAGAATGAGACAGAGAATATCTTATTATCTCTAAATAAAACCATGGAACACCCACATTTTGAATACTGCATCCAGGTGTGGTCGCCTCATCTCAAAAAAGATATATTGACATTGGAAAAGGTTCAGAAAAGGGCAACAAAAAGGATTAGGGGTTTGGAATGGGTCCCATAAGAAGAGAAATTAAAAAGACTTGGACTTTTCAGCTTAGAAAAGAGGTGACTAAAGGGGGGACATGATAGAGGTCTGTAAAATTATGACCGGTGTGGAAAGTGTGAATAAGGAAAAGTTATTTACTTATTCCCACAATATAAGAACTAGGAGTCACCAAATGAAATTAATAGGCAGAAGGTTTAAAACAAACAAATGGAAGTTTTTCTTCACAAAGTGCATGGTCGGCCTGTGGAACTCCTTGCTAGAGAAGATTGTGAAGACCAGGACATTAACTGGGTTTAAAAAAGAGCTAGATAAATTCATGGAGATTAGGTCCATCAATGGCTATTAGCCAGGATGGTTAGGGATAGTGTCCCTAGCCTCTGTTTTCTGGAGGTGGGTCACAGGAGAGGGATCACGTGAGGATTACCTGTTGTGACCCTCTCTCTCGGGCATCTGGTATTGGCCACTGTCAGCAGACTGGATACTGGGCTAGATGGACCATTGGTTTGACCCAGTATGGCCATGCTTATATTTTTATGAGCCATGGGCCCTTTAAATAACCACCAGAACACCATGCCCCCCACACTGCATGGCTCTGAGGGTTAGGGGAGTGCGCTACAGTCCGGGTGGCACAGAAAGCTGGCTTTCCCTGGCCATGCCCCTTCTGCCTGAGGCTCTGTCCCTTGTTCAGGGGCCCACAGTGATTGTCGGCCCTCCCATGGGGTCCTGGGATATCTTCTTGATTCTGGTGTCTGGGGAAAGGCTTTTTGGGTTAAAAGGTTTCTGCCCTTGTCTAATCAGAGAGCGGAGCCTAAAACTTCATTATCGAAGTCCTGTCTCTGGATCATTGGGCCCAGGAGCTGTCACCATTTTTAATCTGTCTAATCTTTCTATTTACCATAGCTTTTGTACCTTTCAATTGGTATTAGTTTGTCCCTCTGGCCTGTTCTTTCTTGAGGCTCTTAACTTAGCTGTTTTAGTGTATCCATTTTCAAATGATTATGTAAAAATCTCCCATTCCCCACAGTGGGTTTTGGGTTTTGTTTTTTGGTTGTTTTTTTTAGCAAGTAATTGACTTTGATCAGGCACTGAATGTTTTCATGCAGCTGCAGGTTCATGTCTCCCACAAGCTTGTTATTATGAACAAAAAAACCAAAACAAACAAAACAAACCAAAACACTTTTTTGGCTAGGGTTATTCCAGGAAGGGATGTTGCAATTCAAAATCGAGTATTAGATCAGTGTTGGCTGGATTATGGTATGATCACAATGAGTACAAAGGGCACGTCCAGTCATGTCTTACCACATTGAAAGTCATGTGATCAGTATGATACATTAGACAAAAATACCATTAAAGAAAAAAGGAAAACTGGATGAAAATAGATTGCATTTTGAAGGGTTTTGAACAATCAGATTATAAAAAGTGAGGCCACTGTAATTTTTGTTTTAATTATGAAAATAATTCAAAGCCTGTTAAAAGCATCCCACATCACCACCAACCACTCACTTTTGCAACTTGTGTGAGGATCTCTCAGTGCATGATTAAGTGGGTGGCAATCATTTATATTGGCTTTAGTATCATGCGCTAGCCTAAATAGACGCAGACACAAATCCTGTGTCTACTGAAATACATTTGGCGTAGACCCAACTATATGTTTATTTTAACCTTTTAGTGTTTAAATAGGGAAAACCCACAACTATTATCCTGAATGCAAGATGAATATTGTATAATATGGCCTCTACATTTTCCAAGCACTATACTAAGATTAGCTAACTATACTATTCCCAAATCTCTTTTCAAGTAGGTAAACAGTCTCATTTTACAGAGGGAGAATCTGAAACTAGGAGACTGTAAATTGTGCAAAATCACATAATGAGCTCGCAAGAGAGCTAGGATTATATATCTGTATTCACTGTCTATGCCAAAACTTAAATTAAAAATCATTTAACTAACATCTTAAAATGGGACATCCAACATAGCTAGTTCTCACAGATTAAAAGCAAAATTCCAACACAAAATAGCTCCCAGGAATTTCTTAACATTTGTTCAATCCACTATTCAAGCTGTCTCTTACAAATGAGAGGAACTATCCAGTAGGTTTTGCAATCGTCTCATAGCATACGATATGATAAAATAGACTTCAATTTTTTTGTATGCATTCTGTAGCAAAAGGGTTATTTGATGGTCAGTGTGGTTTCCTTAAATATGACAAGCTGTACTCCTGAGGTTCAGAAGTCAGTAGTGGATGCTGTGGTTGTAACAACTCCATAGTTGGCTCTGAAGGCCTGCTCATATTTCCAAAGTTCTGATTCCATTAATATAATCTATCTTCAAATTGGCCTGCTGTCTAAATGTTCTGTAATGACACCTTCCACAGAAACCTCAGGAACATTTCAAATTTACTAATGTTATGATCAGAGTCTGAACTCAAGCCAGCTTGAATCTTATTTATTTCACCTGGCATGGTTCCTAGGATTATGTCCAGAATGTCCTTTGGTCTCGTTAGTTTGTCAAACAGCCCCATACAGCCAATAAACAATCTTGTACTCTTCTTTTCTCCCAAAGATCTTGCTTCTTAACATCAGTGCTTCACAGCTGTCCCTCATTATGTATTCAAATTCCCACCGTTCCACACCATTACTTTTGTTATTGTAAACTATTGATATCAAAGACTTGAATCATGAATCTGCAGCCATTGGCACTCTTGCTATATTAAGAAACAGAATCCCATATGAGCTAACGTTTCCTCTTTTCAGATTTCTGCTTCATTAACTCTTCATTGCCTTTCAAAACACATCTTAAAACAAGACTTTTATCCCTTCCCTAATGGTGTTGGTGTGATGATGGAAGGTTTTAATTTATGTCTCTCACAATGAGTTGCTTGAGCACTTTCAGCTTCTGTGGAGGTCGATGGGAGCTGAGGGACATCTGGTTGTTCAGCATTTCACACGAGGCACTTAGCATCTGGTAGGATTTAGTCCCTATATTCTACCTCTTTTTAGCCCAGGGGTGGGCAAGAAGTTTTGAAGGAGGCCCTTTCAAGAAGTTGGTAAATGCCAAAGTACCACACTCTTCTATGATATTACTGGAGAAGGTACGGGGTCTGGGTTGAAGGGTGGGTGCAGAAGGAAGCATGGGAAGGGGACTGAGGTGCAGGAAGGGCATACAGGGTGGGGGGATGGATGCAGGAGACGATTCTGACCTGGAGCAGAGATGTGGAAGGGGTGGGATCTAGGAGGAAGTTGTAACCTGGGTAGGGGGGCAGGTGTGAGTACAAGGGTTTGGATTGTGACCTACGGCATAAAGTTGGGGGAAGGAATGGGGTGGGGTGCTGGAGGCAGGCTCTGATGGGGAGACATGTACCCTAAGTGTCTCCCAGGAAGTAGCCCAGCAGGATCCTCAGGCAGGCTCCCTGACTACTGCACCCCACATGCCACTTAAAGCGGCTGGCTGCTGGGGTTTCCAGCCAATGGGAGCTGTGAGATTGTGCAGTGAGAGGGAGCAGCATGCCCATGGGGTGCACAGAGACACACATGTTCCCCCACAACTGACCACTTAAAGCAGCACGTAGGGCATGGCAGGCAGGGACCCTGCCTGAGGGTGTGTCTAGACTACAGGGTTTTGTCGACAAAAGTGGTTTTGTCAACTACAGAGTTTTGTTGACATAACATCGACAGAACTCAGCAGTTTTGTCAACATCTGTAAACCTCATTCTACGAGGAATAACGCCTTTTGTCGACAGAGTTCTGTCAACAGAAGGTGTTGTTGCATCTACACTGTCCTTTGCGTCTACGCTGTCATGTCGACAAAGCGGCTTGCTTTGTCGACAGAACTGGATGTAATCTAGACCCTCTTTGTCAACAGAAGCTTTGTCGACAGTATCTATCGACAAAACTTCTGTTGACAAAAGCCTGTAGTCTAGACGTACCCTGAGAGTCCTACTGGGGACCTAGCTGACCAGATCCAAAGGTTTGGTGAGCTGGATCTAGGCTCTGGGTCATATTTTGCCCACCCTTGGTTTAGCAGATGTCTGTTAGCACTCATTTTGAGAACCTAAGTTCTGTGCTCTTATGAATTTCTTGTTTTGCCTTGCATGACTATTATTTTTTATGTTGCAAGGATCCCTTTACCATTTACTAATGTTTTACCAAAGTGAGTTCTTAATACATCGATTTACATTTCTGTCTTATTTCCTTTTATGTGGCACATGACTGGTAGCGTTAATTCACTATCCACTTATCTGTGGGTGTCATCTTCTGATTAAAGGGCCACTTAACCATTCAGAATAGCTCCTGCCTCTGGGATCTGTTACCCAATTCCTTTTAGATCTTGATTCGTGGGTTGAGACACCTCATTTCATTTCTACTTTGATATGTTCCATTCTTTTCCTTTTGAAAACTGAGGTAAATCAGGAAGTCTTAGTCCCTTCATTACTATGATTTTTTATAATGCACACTACAGAAGAGCCTACAAGCTCAAATGAGCCAGGTCCATTCTGCCAGATGCTTGACAGACCCAAAGTATAAGAGAATAAAAGCTGTTTGCAGCAGAGATTAAGTGGTAAATCAACTATGGAGGAAAAAAACATTTCCCCCCCCCCCCCAAAAAAATCTTCAGACTAAAAATGTTCATTTAAAATGTTTCAGTCATATGTTGTTTCTCTGAATACTCGAAACAGATTCAATTTGGTTGGTTGGTTCGGTTCTTTCAAATGGACACTTGAAGCCATATTCATTTTAGGCAGAAGATATTTCTGCCTGAGAGACTTTAACAGCTCAACTAAGTAGACAAATTTGGGAAAGGCGTGAAAACAAAGGCACAAAAGGGTAACGTGATTTGCATATAATCACAGAGAAAGTCATCAGCAGAGATAAGATTAGAACCTGGGTTCCCAAATATTACCCTAGCCAGTAGGCCATACTGTCCCTTGTGTCTCTTGCCTTTATAGTCCATACCTTTATGGACATGACCATAGATTAAAATATTATATACTCACACATATATGCACGCATGCATATCTGTTCATCTATCAACATCAAGCTCATAAATTCTAAAAGGTATAAATAATAACCAAGTTCTAGTGTAGTCAAATATATTTCTGATTGGGATAGAAAAAATCTGTACTTCAGATATTTAGGGGAGGAAGGTTTCTTCCATAATCTCCTTTACATTTAACTAAATAGGAGATGTTGAGCTGGAAAGTAAGGGATTTCATATTCTGTACAAGAAAAGCTGGAATGCCAGTGGAGGAAAAGCAATGGAAAAGGTCCATTGTGCCAGATGCTTGACAGACCCAAAGTATAAGAGAATAAAAGCTGTTTGCAGCAGAGATTAAGTAGCAAATCAACTATGGAGGAAAAAAAGCAAACATCAGATAGGACCCAGCCAGAGTTTGAGACTAGAACTGCAAGGTAGGATAGGAATTGTAATTCATTGTGGTGACCAGTTTGGGGAAAGGTGTCTTTGGGTGCAACAGATCCCTTTTTATGTTTTACCCACCAAGAAACCTTATCTTAAATTATTTTTCCTTAGCACTACAGAAGTCAGTAGCAATATTGTAAGAGGCCAGAGAGTAAGACATTCTGCTGAAACTCATGCACAAGCTTATATCCTCAGAGAAGAAGGTTAGCAACTGCATTTCTGGGGCATGCTGGTCAGACACAATATGCATATTTCCATAATATAGGTAGTCAGTAGGATGTTGAAGTTAACAGAGCTCCAGATGGATGATTTATTTGGGTGCTTCATACACAATAATCCTTTTTCTTTGGTATCTAGATTCATGGACAACATTCAGCAGGACGGTCTAATAAGTAGGAGGTAGAGAAAATGTCACAAACTAGCAATTCTTCCAAGATTTTTTAAAAACAAAACAGTGATTAAATAACAGTTAGAAATATGGAGCCTGGCTACTTCTTAGTATATTCTTGCAGTATTTCCAAAGCCCTCCCAAATATATGCCTTAGATTTTTGGTTGAGAATCTATAGGGTCATTCCAAAGAGGACTGCAGGGTAGATAAATAGGAATCTTTATTTTTTGAAGTAGCTGATTTGCTATGCTGTCACACTTTCCCTTTCTCTTGCACCACCACTTTTGTCAACAAGCAAGCACTTTCTGCTCTGACCCATGTGTTTGGTGCTCCCATGAACACACTTAGACAGGTGCAACAGCCTTTCTGACAGGCCCAAAAAGCTTGCCTCCTTCAGGTTCTGTGTCTAACACAGTGACCCTACTAGCAGTATGCAGAAAGCAGTATTGTCATTTCAGTCCCAAACTGGAGTCTTATCTGCCCCCAAACTCCCTTCCAAAATACAGTGCTTTTCTGAGATAGGATACCCAGTTTGCTAACCAGGCCACCAGAACACTTTCTTCTTTAACATCTTTTATTGCAGGATATCAACTAAGCTGCATAGTACCCCTGGTGAATTAAAAAAAACCAACTAATTAACAGTAAGTAGCTGACTTTGTAAATCAGAAGCAAGTTGGAGGAAAAACTTGAAGTAGTTAAGACTTTCAGGCTTGTATTTCAAGTGTCCTTTTATTTTTCTAAGGTTAAGCAAAGCTAAACCAGCTAAAGTTATAAAATCTGAATCTCCCAACTTTACATTGAGATAAAAAATAGTTGAGGAATGACTTCCTGTGTCCAAAAATAAGACTTTTAGTGGTTAAGAGGAAAGATGTTTTAGCAGTTTTGAATATCACTGTCTAATAGCTATGTAGAATATAAATTCTTAGTTATGATGCACTGTTTCCTAGTTATTGCCTGAAGCTGAATTTCTGATTCTTTGTTCATCTAAATTCTGCTATGCCTGACTAAATAATATGATTAAATGCAGAGTGTTATAATAGTAGCCATCAAAATGTTGAAATGCATCTTTCCTACACAACATAGGGTGTGTCTAGACTACATGCCTCCTTCGACGGAGGCATGTAGATTAGCCAGATCGGAAGAGGGAAATGAAGCCGCGATTAAAATAATCGCGGCTTCATTTAAATTTAAATGGCTGCCCCGATCTGCCGATCAGCTGTTTGTCGGCAGATCGGGGGAGTCTGGACGCGATGCCCCGACAAAGAAGCCTTTCTTCATCGACACAGGTAAGCCTGGTTTCACGAGGCTTACCTGTGTCGATGAAGAAAGGCTTCTTTGTCGGGGCATCGCGTCCAGACTCCCCCGATCTGCCGACAAACAGCTGATCGGCAGATCGGGGCAGCCATTTAAATTTAAATGAAGCCGCGATTATTTTAATCGCGGCTTCATTTCCCTCTTCCGATCTGGCTAATCTACATGCCTCCGTCGAAGGAGGCATGTAGTCTAGACACACCCTTATATAGGTTTAGGGTAACAACACAGTGGAAATGGGGATTCAGTATGAGTTTATGATCAGAATACAGTCTAGGGCTGCTCATTTCCAAACTTGACTCTGACACTGGCTTTGTGCATGGCCTTGAATAAGTCTTTTTTTACCCTTTCCTTCCTGGTTTCCTTACTATCCTTGTCAGTCCTGTTCTCAAGAGCATCCATTTACATGTAGGTACAGCAGTGCATAGGAATTGACCCCCCCTTGCAATGCCCTCCACATCCCATGGGCAGTTCCTTGGCCTGCAATGGCCTCTCTCAATCTGCATCTATTCAAATCTACCCCCTTTCTGAGTTATCACAAACAAGGATTAAAACAAGTCTTCCAATTAATTGATCTTTTATCCCCTCTTAAGATCCACTATCATTCTTTTGTGGTATGCTACTTACTAAGCCCAGGGCTTTTCTCCTTCAGAGAAACCTACCATCTCTACAATCTCTTTCTACATGAGGTCCCTTAGTCTACTTTTATGGCTTAGTTTCACCTTTTTTCCAAGCAGCAATTAGTTACTCTCCACTCTCCCAGCTGCACGCAATAACTACTTGATTCTTTCACTTGACTAGCAAGTGATGGCAGTTAAGGCACATCATACTGACCTACAAAAGGAGGTATTTTACTTGCAGGGCAACAGCTTCAGCTATAAAGCACTACATAACTGCAAAGTATTGTTGTGTCTAAAAGCAAACTTCCATACCTGTGACTGCCTGGTGCCTGTCCTAACTGACAATTCAAGGCACAAAACATCTGCATTGTGTATACAATGAAAGTGCAAAATATGCCACATTTAAATAAAAGCAAACCAGAATACTCAATACCCCTTGTGAAGCTGGATAAATAGTATGAGGGAGAGGGTTTTTGTTTATCAACTGTGTTAGTGACTGTAGATGGGAATAAACAAAATAAGAAAACTGAAAAGTGTCATGACGTAAACTTAGAACAAATGTTCATTTAGCTAACCTATTTCCCCATATTTAATATGAATATCTTACAGGAAAGACAGATAGCTTGGGTAAATCCCATTTTATCTTCTTGAGTGAAGAACTATGACATTGACTGTTCATTGGGCACCCGAGGTAGGATTTCAAAAACTTCCTAAATAACTTAGGAGTGCACTTGGCATTTAAATTAATATGTGGAAAGCTACTGGTGTCAAATTCAAACTGCTAAAAGGATATCAAGTTCTGACAAACAGAACAGGACATGATGCTTGGAATCCATTTCCTCCTCAGTGCTGCACTTTTAGAATAGAAACAAGGGGTAGCCTCTGGCAGAAAGATTCTGTTTGCCGCAGCAGCTTTCTAAATATCAGGCCACAGTTTCATTGTCTTTGCCAGAAGTACTTCAGGAAATAGCCATCAGCCAATGTGGTTCAGACATGCCAAGAAAGCCTGTCTAATGTTAACCACTAGATTATCAATTTAGGGCCCAAATCAATTCCATAGCATGGCAAAATTCCCATTGCAACTCCCTGGGAGATTTGCCTGAGGAAAGGACTATCTGATTATCTCCAAAGCTTTGATCAGCTCTCCATTTCAAAGCCTTTTTTAAAATCTGCCTAATTTATGAAATGTGAATATGATTCTTTTATTTTTATCATGTAAAACTTAAAACTCATAGAGAACTTCCCTGCATTCGTGGTGTCATATTTATGTTTAACAAACTAGGTAGTGATACTAAGAAAAATCTATTATGCTCTCTTATAACTTGTATGGCCTTTCCCATGAATGTGATATTGCTTTGCTAACACAGCTCTGCCATAATTGCTGGTTTGGGGTTTGCAATAACTGGTTTTTATTTTACTTTTTGGGCCTCTTGAATTTTTACATCCAGATTCAGTGTGAAAGAAAATATAGAAAACCAGAAACTTTAAAACCTAATGCTTTAGGATCTAGTCATTGCATGCATGTCCAATAGGGCTGAAAATGGTTAGGCTTTGCAAACATTAGTGATTGCTTGTGACCCAGAAGATCCATGGATCTTAGACTGGGAAGTGGCCTGGTACAGTGGACAGGGCACACGAGTCAAACTCTGTAGTCTTGGAACCTTATTCTCAGCTGAGAAATACTGAATGCAAGTTCTGACAGGGGCTGAAAAGGTTGCCTTGAGGCTCCCCAAATCAGTCCTTGGTGTACATCACCGCAGCTGTCAGTGTCGCCTGAAGGTTCTCATCTTGGCCAGTGATCAATCAGATATGTGGGGGGAGCTAGCGATTCTCTCCATGCCAGTGGAAATGAATGGGAGTTGGGTAGGCAAGCACTTCTGAAAGTCCCTTTAGGCACCTAGCTGCACCTTTGGGCATCTAAATCACTTTAGAAATATGGCTCTTTGAAATCAATGGAAAGTCTTACGTATGAGAAGTATTTAAATATTCAAATTATTGTGATAATGACTGTGCATATTGTATTGTTGAAGGAGAATCACTCAGGAGGGTGATTGAGAAATCCTAGGAAAAAGCTCCTAGGAAAATGCTATTGTTCAAACCATGTCTACGTTAAATCTAGTATTTACCAAGGGGTTGTACATGTCTGCTACATGTCACCATAATACCTTGTTGATGTCTGGATTCTCATAGTTTGGCATGTGTCCACACAAATTCTTGAAGAACTTTCATTATAGTAGAGCCATTCCCTTACTTGTATACTAATTTGTTATTATACATTTATAGCCAAATACTCCAAGTGTCACCATGTTCTGGTAATATTGATTTCTGGGCATTCTAATTCACCTATTTTACTTTTAAGCTTCTTGCATTGGTATATGGACATTTATAGATTGTGGGGGGAGAGCTGGCTGCCTATTTTTAACTTAGTCTGACACCCGATTACTTTTCTAAAATTTATCTTTGAGATTTTAACCGGTTCCTCCTCCAAGGTCAGATGTAAAGTTTGTCCTGTCTATTCCTGGGAACAGAGAAACCTTTGTATTACTGTCATCCCAGATGTCTTTGCCTGACCTGAGTATTCTTCCACTGTTACTGCTAAGTTCATTGCTATAGCTTAATAATCGCTGATAACTATAATCAGAATAAACGGCATGTTCCCTTGGTAAATTACACAATTATTTTTAGTAATACCACAGATGGTGATAAATGACTTAGACAGTGTTATCAGTGGTGTGCACACCAAAGACAAAATAATTTGGCAAGAACTTAAACATTGTAGAAAGCTAATAACTTTATATCATTCAAGAAAAGTAATCACTTACAGAAACATTATCATGGACTCATTGGTAAAGCAAGAGCAGGCACCCATATACAGCAATAAATCTCTGCTCAAAGTATATAGACCTTTGAGATAAAGAAAAACTGTAAGGCTAGTACACAAACCCTCCACACCTCAGCAATCTCTAGCACCATAATGCTGACTTATACCATGTTAAACAGATCAGCCTCTTTGAACTTGGAAAGCAGGGAGAGGAGAAACAGCTGACTTTCTCAGACCTACTCCCAGCTGATACAGAAGGACAAAATAATGACAGAGATATTGAGTAAGCCAAATCAGAACACCATGTCTCTTAACTATACTTGCAAGATATAAGATGTAGCCAATATTTGTAATATATATTTCATTCACTATAAATAATTAATCTAGACATGGTTCCAGGAAGTATCAGGATAAGACACTTTGGGTACGTCTACATGGCAACATTATTTCGAAATAACTAGTGTTATTTTGAAATAACTTAGTTTGCGTCTACACAGCAGGCAGTTATTTCAAAATAATGTTGAAATACTCTGAAGCTGGAGGACTTCTTACTCTGACTCCTGTAACCCTCATTGTATGAGGAATAAGGGAAGTTGGAGGAAGAGTGCTCTATTTTGGAATAAGTGTTCCCAATTTAAAAATAAGCTACGCAATTGACATAGCTCAATTTACATAGCTTATTTTGAGTTAAGCCCTGCTATGTAGAAGCACCCTTTAAGACTTAGTCACAGCCTTTGGCATATTACAATGAAATAATAACTGCAGTGTTAAAAAAATAAATATTATTACTTGAAAATCAGTCTAGTCAACTGTTGGATCTCAGTCAACAGATGCAAAATTGTCCACAACAGGAGCTCTAAAGAAAATGTAGCTGTGTACACAACTAGCTAGGGAAAACAATCATTGATCTCTCTCTGTACACTTTCAAAGAATCAAGAAAAGCATATCAAGCTGGGAATAGGAGAGGGATCAATGTTAGAGGGGCAACCTATGTTGTGTATGACTCACCTTTAGCATCTCCTCAGTACCTGCCATCTATCTTCCCTGTAGGAAACTCAGGTGTCCAGACTAGTTGCAGGGACCACTATGTGCTGTTGTGGTGCTGGAACAGATGGCCCAGAGACCACTTCTCCAGTGCCCTGTAGGTTCCCCCTTCTGGTGGCCAGCCTGCTTGGAGCTGGTGGAAAAGCAAGTCAGGGATAGGGGATGAGAAAGTCAAGGGGGATGGAAACAGAAGGGAACTGTGTAGGGGAGTTTAGATGGAGGAGGCAGAACGGGGTGCTAAATGTGAAGCAGATGGGGGGTGGCTGCCCCAGGCCTTCCTCCCACAAAATACCAAGCTCCCATGGTTGACAATCAGTCTCTCCAGGTTGCTATACTCTCCTTACCCTAGGCAACTTCCCACAGCTGTTATCCCTGGCTCCTTCCAAAACACTTCCACACTACCACTCTGGCTCCCTCCAGCCCTCTTCCTCTCCACCTTGTCTTGTTTCTGTGGGATGCATGGGATAGGGTCTGGCTTTCCTTTCTGTACCATTGTTCCAAGGTGCCCTGAGGGAGAAATCAATGAGTATTTCTCACTGCTGAAAAATACATGGAACTATGCGCATCTTCCTCCACGAATATTATGACAGATTAGCACAGGAACTTAGTTTGCGACTGAAAACTCACTGTCCATTAGCTAGACATATGGAACTTATACCCACCTCTCTGAGCCAGATTCTGGTCCCAACCTGTTTAGCCAGAGTGGTGAGGGGGAGCAGGACAGAAAACCCTAGCCTGGCTGGTGATAGTAATTCATGAGGGTGCTAGTAAGGAGTTAAGCATCTGGAGTCACTGCCTCTTTTCCTTACAAATGAGGAAGCAAGTGAAGTGTCATTTGAGCCAGCCTTTCTCAAGAAGTCAGGAAAGAAGTGAGAGTCAGATTCAAAGGAGAAGCTAGAAAACTGAAGCTGTTCTGTATCCCTAAGAGAGAGTCAGAAATGGGGCAGGAGCGTTAAAGCAGCCTGCAAATGGGTAAGGGGGAGATCTGCATTATGCAACTTATGTGGTAAAGGGAGAATTGATTTTTAGGGGAGGTAGTTGTATATATTGGTTTGAGAGCCAAGAATGTATTTGGGCCAGAAGAAAGAATCAAAGAAAAGGATGGTGAAGAAGAATCTGGGAGAGAAGGCTACAGAAAATAGGGGTGGGACAGACAGGGTCTATTAGGGTATGTCTACACTACCCCGCTAGTTCGAACTAGCGGGGTAATGTAGGTATACCGCACTTGCAAATGAAGCCCGGGATTTGAATTTCCCGGGCTTCATTTGCATAAGCGGGGAGCCGCCATTTTTAAAACCCCGCTGGTTCGAACCCCGTGCAGCGCGGCTACACGGGGCTCGAACTAGGTAGTTCGGACTAGGCTTCCTATTCCGAACTACCGGTACACCTCGTGGAACGAGGAACGAGGTGTACCGGTAGTTCGGAATAGGAAGCCTAGTCCGAACTACCTAGTTCGAGCCCCGTGTAGCCGCGCTGCACGGGGTTCGAACCAGCGGGGTTTTAAAAATGGCGGCTCCCCGCTTATGCAAATGAAGCCTGGGAAATTCAAATCCCGGGCTTCGTTTGCAAGTGCGGTATGCCTACATTACCCCGCTAGTTCGAACTAGCGGGGTAGTGTAGACATACCCTCACAGAAGCCAGAGTCCTTGTTAGTATCAATATCCTGGGGTACTTGCCTTTTTTGCTCTCTGAACTTTGAGGTAAATAAGGCTGTGTCTAGATTACATCCCCCTTTCGACAGAGAGATGTAAATTAGGCACTTCAAAATTGCAAAAGAAGCTGGGATTTGAATTTCCCGCACTTCATGTGCATAATCACGTAATGGCGCTCTTTTGAAAACACACCATTTTGAAAGTAAAACCACGGTCTAGACCCAGTTCTTTTGAAAATGGCAGGCTTTTTTGAAAGATCCTGTAAACCTTATTTTTTGAAGTTTACAGGATCTTTCGAAAAAGCCTGCCATTTTCAAAACAACCACGTCTAGACCAAGGTTTTATTTTCGAAATGGCGCATTTTCAAAAAAGCACCATCATGCGATTATGCACATGAAGTGTGGGAAATTCAAATCTTGGCTTCTTTTGCACTTTCTATACATCTAATTTTCATCCCTTTATCGAAAAAGGGATGCAGTTTAGACATACCCTAAGATTTCAGAATTTTCCTCTACATCACTATAGGGAGATGCTTAAAAGGATAGGACAGTCTGAATACCCAGCACATTTTGCATCCTTCCTAGCTGTGGGTTCAGGAGAATAAATTAGGAGTCCAACCTCACTTCTTCCATAGCCTGCTCACTCTCATCTGGCAGTCATCAATGAGAAATGGTGATATTTAGAATTAGTCACAAGGATAAATGTTGTATTATTTCTATTGTTCACAAACTCTAGAACATAATTCCTATTTTTCATGTCCAATAACAGTAAATTGTAAAGATACAGGTAATTCTGCAGCCAGAAGAAGATATAACATCTCATGTTTCAGAGCTTATGTTAAAGCTGCACATTTGTGTGAGTGCTGGTGTTCAGGTTGTGGGTACAGACTGGAAAAATATCTTGACTTTTTTTTCCTTCCTGACTTTCCACAGGCTAGATATATACCAGCTTCTCTTGTAAAGAATTAAGGACCATATAAAGAAGTAATTGGAATATTGTGACAACTCTGCTGAGGAATACTTGATTTGTGAATTTTGGAGTATCCACAAGAAGAACCTTTTCCTAAGGATAAGTTTACACAGCAGTATTATTTTGGAATAACTGGTGTTATTCTGAAATAATATAGTCTGTGTCTACACTACAAGCAGTTATTTTGTCATAATGTTAAAATAATGTTGAGTTGGAGGACTTCTTACTCCAACTCCTGTAACCATCATTTTACGAGCAGTAAGGGAAGTCAGACGAAAAGTGCTCATTCAAACTTCCTGCTGGGTAGGCAGCACCAAAAGCTGAAATAAGCTATTTCGACTTTAGCCACATCTATTGCATAGCTTAAGTTGCTTAGCTTATTTTGGCTTTAGCTCAGCTGTGTAGATGTGCCCTAAGAGAATGTGGGGCTTCTGAGATTGCTGACATCCTAATATGAGCATCCCTGCATGGAAAGTGAAAAACAAAAAACAAAGTGAATTCAGACTGCTAAAATATCCAAGTCATTACTGAACCTGAAAAAAACAATTGTCAGTGCTGAACAGCTAATATCAAGCATGATTGACACCTACTGGTGTCAAAAGACAAGAAGAATTAAAGACTGCTGTTTCTCTGCTGGTCCCGTGGCTTCACTATGGGTATGTCTACACAGAAAAGTTATTTCAAAATAACAGCCCTTATTTTGAAATAACTTTTCTAACATCTGCACAGCCAAACCACTATTTTGAAATAAATTCAAAATAGCGGAGTGCTTATTTTGAATTTGGTAAACCTCATTCTACGAGGAATAACGCTAAATTTGAAATAGCTATTTTGAAATAAGTGCTGTGTAGACACTTATTTCAAAATAGGGGGACTCCAGCCTTCCCAGGGTGCCCTGGTGGCCACTCCAGCCACAACCAAGAACACTCCTCTCCTTCCCTCCCCTCCCCAGAGCCCTTAAAGGGGTAGACTCTGGCCACAGTGCCTGTGCCAGCTCCAGTCGTGTCAGCCCTGAGCCAGCAGTCACTGGATCCAGTGGCCCCAAAACATGAGCCAACAAGCCACTGGCAGCCAGCCCTCCACCGCTCCCCAGGAGCAGTCTGCCAGCTCCCAGGAACCTACCAGGGCCTGGAGAAGGCAAGCACCTTCCTGGTCCTGGGCGGAAATCATGGACCTTATTCAGGTTGGGGGGGATGCCCCCAATGTCCATGATCTTCGCACTAGATGGAGGAACGTGGCCATCTATGGCAGGATAGCTGCCAGCCTGGCCACCAAGGCCCACATGTGAACCCAGGAGCAGGTTTGCATGACAATCAAGTTGATCTGGCGAGACCCCCCAACCCTGAGTCCTGAGCTTCCCCTCCCCCTTCTACTCCTTGCTTCCCTCTTCCAGCTCCCTCCTCACAGATTTCCTCCTCCCCTCTCCCACTCTCTCTTCTCTCCTGCCTCCTTTCCCCAGTCTCACCAGAGTTTAATTCCCTCCCCCCCAGTTTTGTTAAATAAAGAGAGTTTGTGTTCATGAACATACATGCATTTTATTGGACATCGGGAAGGGGGGTTAGGAAAGGGTAAGTGGAAAGACATGAGGGAGGAATGAGCCCCCAGTGGGGCAGACCAGGGAGGCTCTTAGTGCTCCTCAGGGTGGAAGCTCTCCCGCAGGGCCTCCTGGATACTGATAGCCCCTCCAATGGACCTCCTGGATGGCAGCCTACAGAAAGTGCAGCCAGGCTCACAGCAACACATCCAAGAGAAGCACCAGAGTGCCCAGGGGCAGCTCTGTCTCCATGTTGCAGAGTGCTGTGGTGTCCCGAGTGAGGGCAAGCAGAGCACACAGAGACAAAATACTTTGCTGTCCCTCATCGAGGTAGACAAGCAAGCAGGGAAACCTGAGAACTGGCTGTCCGGGTGGGGGGGTGTCCCTTTAAGTACAGATCTAAGATCGCTATAGGCAGCAGCCCCACACAGTAAGTCCTGACCTGTTGCCCTGCTGGAACTGGTTCTGGCCAGCCTTAAATGCGACTCAGAGTCCACTCGGTGTGGAGACACTATTTCAAAATGGCAAAATGCTATTTCGAAATGCATTTTGTGTGTAGATGCGTTATTTTGAAATAAGCTATTTTGAAATAACTATTTCAAAATAAGATATTTCTAAATAACACTAGAGTGTAGATATACCCTATGAGACAAAAATATCTTGGAACAGAGAAGAAGAAAAATGGCTATTGAAGGAAGAGAGAAATCATTGTGACATCTTAACCAAATGAGAAAAAGGCTTAATTAATAATCAGAAATGACATTATTTGGTGTACCAAATGAGAATTCTCAACTATTTTGTGCTTCTGTTTAATTTCAAACTCTTCAGATGAAACACTTTGAAAGATTCATCTCTCTGTAAGGAGAGGTTTTGCATACAGAGTTCAGACCTATTCACTGAACCAACAAACATCTAGACAGACCAGTTATAGTAAGAAGCAAGATGACATGTTGTTTTTACACTGTGCAGTATCTCATATTCCAAAAGCTTCTTCAGGCAATAATGCACAAACATTACAAGTGAAAGACTGACCCTTTGGAGAACAGGTCACAATTGCTAATGCGGGAGTGACCCTGCAAAATGTCAGGCAAGCTGTAAAACATCTTCCCTGACATTGGAACAGCTTACTGTAATTTCAAGCAGGGATAAGAAGCAGAGAGAACAAACAAATCAAACAGCAGCTTGGATACCTACATAAGAGATTTACAAAGATGACTGTCCACTACTCTCTATAAATTGTGGTAAGACAAAGCCTACACCATCCAATCACACCAGAAAACACCAGCTCAGTGCAGACTCAACTCCAGAACAAAACAAACTTCTCCACTCCATTAGTGAATATGCTAGGACTGTTTCCTAATTAAAACCCTGGCAACGGATGTAGGGCTATAACTCATCCAACTCCTGCACCACTGCTGCACCAATTGGATTTGCAAGAGAGAAGAATCACTCTTCATTATCTCTCAATGTTACCAGTTGAGCACGATAAATAAGTAGAATACAGAAAACTTTTAAGCAGGATAGTGGTAAAACTTTCATAATAAAACACTTTTTTAAACAATGAAAATGTTAATAGTGGATGAATTCAGTGGACTTTTGGATCTGATGCTGGCCTTCTTTCACCAATGGAAAAAAACTTGCAGACAATAGTTTGGTGTTTAATTAAACATAGCCACTGCTACACACTCATGTTAACAGAAATCCCACTTTTCAATTGGAAATATAGATAATGTTGATCTATGACAAAGCTTCATGTCTGATTGACAAGCAATATTTATCCCCATGGAAAATCTGAAGTACTTTTTCATTGATGAGCTGGAGGGAGGCTGTCAATGGATGTGGATGGCTGGAGGTTAAGGAGACATGGAATTACATGTATATGCTATTGAGGGAATGAATTGCGTTCTTAATTGTTGAGTTCTTTGTCCTCTGTTGGCTGCATGCATGCCTCTGTGACCTTCATTCTTATTGAACTAAGCTTTTGTTTGGGCAGCAGTTATGGCTAGAATATATCTTGGTTTAACCATAACTGTGCGGAGGAGTATGAGGATGTAAAGCCCTTACACAGCCTCCCTGCATTAACCTCTTGAGGAGGTCAGTGCTGGGGGGAAATCAGAGATTGTGTCTAGAATGCAAATGGGATTGAATGGGGGAAAACAATGGCTCTGTGTCCCTGCTCCTCCTCCAGCTCCCCCTCCTCTTCCCCTCTGCACTGGCCAGTAGAGTTGGATGGATGTGAAGTAGGAGGCTCGGGGTGGGGTAGTCCTGGATGGGGGACATGCCTCCAGCCAGTCCCATTCTGCTGCCTGATGATTCTGCCTCTTTTCTGTTTGATTTTATGAGAAGCATGCCCATTCCAGGCACATCCCATTTTCCTGGAACAACCAAACCTTTACGTTGCTTTAAGTTTATAATATGAGAAAATTGCATACTGAATTTAGTGGTCATAGCGCTTACCATTTAGGAGGAGTTCTTGAACAAACTAACACACAGACAAACTCTCTAAAATATATAGTAGATACCATAATCTAGTTCAGTGGTCACCAATCAGTAGATTAGGATCAGTAGATATTGGAGCCTCTGACAGCCTCCCAGCCAAACCAGTCAGGAGCACCTATGAAGTGCCTGCATTTCAGCTGCCCCTCCCTCCACTGCCCTGCTGCTCCTGCCCAGATCCTCAGAGCTGCCTCCTGGGAGCCTCCTGCTTGTTGTGCAGAGTGGGGGAGACAGAGGCAGGGGGCACTGATGTCACTCTGTCCCCCTCCCCAGTATCTCATTCACAGAGCGAGGAGAGTGGGGCCTCAGCAAAGGGATACAGCAGGGATACTTGGGTTTGAGGTAGATCCTGAACTGACAAATTCAAAAAGTGATCTTGTGCTTAGAAAGGTTGGAGATCACTGATCTAGTTGGAGCTGCAATTTTTTTCCAGGATTAAAAAAAAATCCATGAAACGATTGGCAACATTTCACACATCTCCTAGCATAGTCTTTCTAAGGAGTACCTGAAGGAGATGACAATAAGTAGGTATATTTACGTAAGTATCAATTGGTATACAGAATATAATTATCCCCATGGAAGGCCAATGTGAAAGTAGTGTCTGTTGGGTTTTTTTGTTGTGCCGTATTATTTCTGTGATGATTAATTATAATTTGAATGTATTAATGTTATTTACGATCTTAAAACTCTAGGTCAGAGACAAATAGTAAACAAAGACTTTTATAAAGCTCCCAACCATTGCATGAGCCTCAGATCTGATGCCTCCCCTTCTGAAAGCCCTCAAGTTTTGGCCTATTCCTATTATTAAAACCAGTGGTAAAATTCTTATTAATCTAATTCTGCTGCATGACCTGAAGGTCAATGGATCCTATTTTGTTTTGCTTTGTTTTGTTTTCAGAAGGGCAGGGACCTTGGTTGCAAAGTTGAGAGCAGCCACTCCACTGCTGGACACTTCTTAAAAATTGCAATAGACTTGCTTTGAGTGTTTCACTCATTTCGACTGAGAAGTAATAGATTAAGGAGGAGAGACCCAAGACGTTCAAGGGTGTATCGGTCAACACACACATGCTAAAATCCACCCAAAAAGAAGAGTGAACAACCAGGAAAGATCATTGAGTATGGGTTTCAAGTGTCAGAATTTAAGGTTCCAGGTCATCTGAACTACATTTCCATAAAGAATACAATGCAATCTTGACATGGCTAAACTACTAATTGCAGTACTCTAGGGGTGGGCGATAATTTTTGAAGTGGCCCTGGGCCACCCTGGAAGGGGCAGGGCCTAAACAGGGCCTAAACACATGATTGGTCTGGGGATGGGGGAGACCCTTTGCCCCCCCTTCCCACTAGCCACCCATGCCCTGGAAGAGGCTTGGCACACTCCCCCACACCCAGATCAATCAGGGCCTAGGAGTGGGGGAGCGCGTGAAGCCTCCTCTGCTCTCCCCCTGCCCTGCGAGCAGTGTGTGGCGTTTCAAAGTGCCACATGCTCCTGGCAGGGCGGGAGGAGGTTTCATGCGCTCCTATATCCCCAGGCTCTAATTGGCGGGGGGGTGGAGGAGCAGCAGGGCCTCCACGGGCCAGATCCACCCACTTGGCAGGCTGGATCCAGCCCATGGAGGCCCTTTTGCCCACCCCTGAAGTACTCGCATATGAAGGAAACAATTGCTACCTCCTAGGTAGAGACAAATGCAAAGGCAATAGAGTAAGAACCTCAATGGCCACTAATGTTATGATTGTACAACAGTATCTGGGGTTCCAACAAATGCCAGCTCCCAGATTGTGAACAAAATATAGAAGTAGCAGGCACATATTCTGAACTATAAGGAGGAGATCATTCTTCCGACATCTTCTGTTTGCTTTATCAAATGTTCTATAATGATCTCAGGATTAACTGTATTGAATGTCAACCCATGCCTCTCTCCCATGTCCAACCTCAGAAACTGTATCCTGTATAACAGATTTAACTTTCCTTTCCAAATATGGAGGAATTTGCATGACTAATTTATAATGAAACTGACTTTGTTAAAATCTTTATAGTCAACTCCTGATTTTTTTTTATATTTAGTGTGATACAAATATTATTAGATTATGGTTTTTTTCTGTGAATACACACTGATCTCAGACTATATAATTACATTATCCTATTTTATGCCATTATGTTCACCAACACATTTGAATATGTTGTAAGGTTGCTGCACTTTTTTCTCCCAATTAGAATTATTTTCCAAACACTGCAACCATTTTGACCCTGTAAAATAATTCTTATTACCCTCTTTCAGTTGTGCTCGCTAGCTTGTTTATCATTTCACACTTACGAGCATTTGTACACTGTAATATGTAGAAGTTGGTAATTAAAAATCCAAATGGTTTTGCCTCTTTTTGTTTAACAAATTTAAGTTGATAAAAGATGAGACTCCTGCACTGACTACTATATCAGGTATAGCATATACTTATGAACAGAAAATTAATCTAATATAAAGTCTGAAAAAAACACAGTATCTTTTTGAGAAATAGGGAAACAGCAGTCTTTTAACCTGCAGTACCTTTGCATGTTTTCAGGATCATCCTTAATGTAATTTAATGTCAAGCCTTTTGGTATCTTAATCACCTTACCTCCATTAATAAACAAACTCTTTGCCCCAAGGGCAGAAGTTTTTAGCACCATAAAACTCATCCCATTCCATACTCAAGCTCTGAGCATCCACTCAACTATTTTTTCTAGGGGCACCTGAGCCCCAGAGCACTCATGGAATTAGCACCTATTGTTGTATGGACTATTCTTCATGTTATGTTCCATGTTTAGTAGAAGTTGTGGGCCAGTCAGAACTGTCAGACTTCTACCAACTAGATTCCAGAACTGGACTCCTCTATTAGGATTCAGCTATAGCCCAAGCCATTGCTGGCAGGTTGTCACCGAACTAATTCCTGTGGATCTCACTTGTGGACATATGGGCTCTGACCAGGGACAAGAGAAGAGAGTGATTTTAGAACTATGAGGAACACTGGGACGTCAGGTTTTCATATGCACACAGTGGTGGCCTAAGTGAGCAAAACTCCCATTGACTTCAACAGATGCAGAATTAAGTATTATCAAAGCTTTTGAAAATCCCACCTGACGCATTAACTTCAGTAAGTCAGTTTAGTTGTGGTTTTGACAAATGATCATGAGCGCATGCACACTTGTATTTCAAGCTGCCGTTCATACAAGAATGCTACGGTGTTTGCAATGCTTTATACTCCTTTGGTTATTAAGGTTTCCTTCTCAATCATAGATTTCTAGTTCTTTATTTTATTTTTAAATGAAAGCTTAGAGTCCTAGAGTGAAATTCTGCAATGAAGAACAAAGTCAACACCTGAGAAATATAGAGGCTGTATTTATAAAATGGGTTAAAAAAACCATGTAGAGGTTATCATGGTCTATCAAATTTTATAGTGTAATTTCTATTGAAACCTGTTGATTTAATTGCCATAAATGGTAGAGGAGGTTTTCATAAAGACAAATAATGAGGAGAAAGTGCGAGGGAGAACCAACACATGAGACATCGTGGAACTTCATCAGTGATAAGTGGGGAGAAATTGGCATCATGCAGAAATTGGCTATTCCATCTAACAGGGCAGAACTCTGATTTTTCTCTCTCTCAGGTATGTGCGCTGCCCTTGCAGGAAACAAAAGAAAAGCCTGCAAAATCCAAAATAATTAACAACTTACAACTTGATTTTGTGTTTCCATCCATCCTTAGCTTGTTTACTTATATTTTTCTCTATGCCAAAAAAAGCTATTTTCTTAAAAATCTATTTTATTAGTCTTAACAACAAGAACATGCCTATTGCAGAAAATCTTGATAATGAAGCACTGAGAAGTTGAGATGGGGTATAGCCAAGGGATGTAACCAGTAACATTGAGTTGGCTTTTTCCATATGACTATACTGACAAACATCAGCAGAGCCACACTAAGGCCGTGTCTAGACTGCAGGTTTTTTTTGAAAAAAGTAGCCTTTTTTCGAAAAAACTTCACCTGCGTCTAGACTACAGCCGCGTTCTTTCAAAATTAAATCGAAAGAATGCGGCTTTTCTTTCGACGGTGGTACTCCTCATTTCATGAGGAAGCACACCTTTTTTCGAAAGTGCTTTTTCAATAAAAGGCGTTCTTGAATGCAAACAGGGCTTTTTCGAAAGAGAGCATCCAAAGTGCCTCTCTTTCGAAAAAGCGGCTCACTTTTTTGAAAGAAGAGATTGCAGTCTAGATGCTCTTTTTTGAAAGAAGCTTTTTCAAAAGTATCTTTCGAAAAAGCCTCTTTCGAAAGAGGCTTGCAGTCGAGAAGTAGCCTAAGATGGGATAAGACAGAAGTTCAAACAACACTATTAGTTGTTTGTGTTTTCTGTTTTGTTTGTAAACAATGCAAGCTGTTGGTCACTGTGCTATTCCCAACGCATTCTGACTTGAGCACTGTTTATGGAGCTATAATGTTTGTTTAGGAATTAGATTTTATTTCCTTGTTCTAACATACTCTTGCTCCACCAACAACCCATTCCTGTCCACTCAATTCCACTGTTTCAAAGAACTACAGTCTGGCCTTGATCATCTAAAGAGAGATGATCTCATTTGAAAAATAAATGTGAAGTTTGGGAGAGGACATCCCATGAAACAATATTTTTCATTCTCTGAAGTCTCCACCCAGTGACTATCTCCCAAATTCCCTGCTCTTTTGAGGAGATGGTGGCCTTAAAAACTTAGAAGAATCACAAGCAAACCCTGGGCATTTCATGCTGCCACCTCTGCACTGCAGTCCCCACACAATGTCAATTGGAAATATGCCTTAACTCTGTGCATCAGATGCTGATATGCTGTCTGAGGCAGAGGAGATGAAACCAAAGCAGCAGTCAGTATGAAGAGTTAGCTTTCCAATTATTTGACCTGCATTGCTGACATCTGGCTGAATTGTAGACAGCCAGAATCAATGTGAATGTCAATCCACAGAGGACCTTTTCCCTCCCGCTCCCAAGAGCAGGAAGCAGGGGCATTTTAATAAGACTGAGAAATCTTTTTCAACCTGTCAAGTGTGTCGCTCTTACGTGCAAAGTGGGAGTTTAGCCACTGCTGTATAAATCATTCTGAGAAAGAATAATAAAGAGCTCTTTTCCCACTTTGATTTCCAACTGAAAAGGAAGTCAACACTATAATCTCAGGTATAATTTTTATTAAATGAACACATTTCTGTTTAATCAAACATTACTTTTAAATGTCTGAAATGCAAATAATTTCACAGTGTTACTTTAATTATTTAAACATTTATTAAACTTCTCTTCCCCGGTATTGGTTTTAGTTGATCCTTTCCTGAACACTTAATATTATGCTGTCACCATCTGAGGGTTTATTGTTGGAGTTTGCCTGGCCCTTGTCAGTGACCAGGGGCAGAGGAATGGTGCTGGAAACCTTTCTCCAGACTTAATCTTGACTTGTGAGAATTAGGTAGAATGCAGCTTCTGAACTCAGGACTTGCAGTGGCTGCTCCCTCCATAATCTCCTAAATACACAGTTACCTAAAGAGGGTGAGAAGGAGGGGGACGTGGCTCTGCTGCCTAACCCCTTCTTCCTCCTCTCTGCACCATTCAATGAAGGAAATTGCTGCACCCCCTAATGAGGCAGGAACAGGGCCATGCAGTCTCCGTACACCCAGGAAGACTGAAATTTACTCTGTAGAACTTTTCATAGAATCATAGAGCTGGAAGAGACCTCAGGAGGTCATCAAGGGTATGTCTACACTACCCCGCTAGTTCAAACTAGCGGGGTAATGTATGCATACCGAACGTGCAAATGAAGCCCGGGATTTGAATTTCCCGGGCTTCATTTGCATAAGCCGGCCGGCGCCATTTTTAAATGCCAGCTTGTTCGAACCCCGTGCCGCGCAGCCACACGCGGCACGGGCTAGATAGTTCGAACTAGCAAGCCATTCCGAACTATCTGTACACCTCATTCCACGAGGCGTACAGATAGTTCGGAATGGCTTGCTAGTTTGAACTATCTAGCCCGTGCCGCGTGTAGCCGCGCGGCACGGGGTTCGAACAAGCCGGCATTTAAAAATGGCGCCGGCCGGCTTATGCAAATGAAGCCCGGGAAATTCAAATCCTGGGCTTCATTTGCACGTTCGGTATGCATACATTACCCCGCTAGTTCGAACTAGCGGGGTAGTGTAGACATACCCCAAGTCCAGCCCCCTGCCCAAGGCAGGACCAATCCCAACTAAATCAAACCAGCCAGGGCTTTCTCAAGCTGAGACTTAAAAACCTCTAGGGATGGATATTCACCACCTCCCTAAGTAATTCCAGTGCTTCACCACCCTGCTAGTGAAATATTTTTTTTAATATCCAACCTAGACCTGCCCCACTGTAACTTGAGACCATTATTCCTAGTTCTGCCATCCGTCATGACTGTGAACAGCCTTTCTCCATCCTTTTTGGAACCTCCCTTCAGGTAGTTGAAGGCTGCTATCAAATCCCCCCCCCCCCCCATTCTTCTCTTTTGCAGACTAAACAAACCCAAATCCCTCAGTCTCTCCTCATAAGTCATGTGCTCCAGCCCCCTAATCATTTTGGTCGCCCTCCGCTGTACCCTCTCCAAAGCGTCCGCGTCCTTTCTAACATTTGCACATTGTGGCTCAACACCACCTGTTAATGTAGCCTAAATGACACAACTGCACCGTTTCCTTTGAAAACATCAAGGAGGTATAAGCACAGGTACATTTAATAGCTTGCTTTAATTCGTTATTTAGCCAGAGTTTGGAAACAATTAACTCTGCAGTGATGTTGACAAGTTGACAATTTCACACGTAAATCAGAATTTGTGTTTTTTAAATGACCCATCCATCTTGCATTTCAAAAATTCTCATCTTTGTATATGTCACAACCAGCCTAGGAAAAGGAATCCATGAAATTATCAAAGACCAGATCAATGTAAAAACAAAAACAAACAAGAAACTATGAACAAGTCATCTGCTCTTCCTTCTTACAATGCGAGTTACCTGCTAATACAGAAAGGCCAAATTCTGCTCTTGGTTGCACATGCATATTTAGAGCAACTCCACTCACATGAATATACAGATGTACACTGTAACTGAGGGTAGAATTTACTCATGCATTTCCTCATATTGCCGAAGACAGGAGGCTATACGGTGGGTACACATGATTTCAAACATTGTTATTAATCCCCAATTGCTAGTCACTACTGCTCTTTGAAAGGAAAATGTTTAGGGGACTATACTTGATGTTGCTAAAATGGGCTTGGTTGTCATTCTCAGCAGCTTGCATAGTTTGAGAGCTTGAGCTAAATATGAATTTCAATAAAGCCTTATGCCAATGTTATGTTAACTTTACTGTATGTACTTGCTCCTAGCCTAGAGCATTAATACATTAAAATGTTCCCTAGTGCTATTTCAAAATTAGTTCTGTGATGCACATGGGCAGCAAATATTATACCAATATGAGTCATTTTAAGCAATTTTAAGTTTACTAGGGTTGAACTGAGGGAAGATACTAATCAAATCACCACTTTATACTGTTTTCACTCCTTAAAAAAATAGAGATGGTGCATTGCAACGGACTTTCAAACTGAGAGAGTTTTAAAAAGCTAGGGATTGTTTCAGGTCTGAGCTCATTTATATTTTTGGATGTTAACCTTCTAAGCACAGGAGGCCAGATGCTTATGCAGTAGGACAAACAGCATGAGTCCTTTTATAAACTTGCTGGACAATAACTTTCAGAAAAATGTTGAAGGTAGGCACAAGAGGGCAGTTGTGTCAGATCACTTGTCTATAACATACTATAATTTTTTTCTGAAACCACAAAAGGGTATTTAGCAAGATTTTGGAAAGGAGAAATAAGCTCTACTTCTTTTAGCATGTTGGAGGTAGTATAGAAAAGGTGTGTTTAATTATGTATGATGAGAGGATTCTACGTATACATACTGAGCACCGTATAACTAATAGAATTGCACATTTTCTGAGAATCATATCCTTGAAGTCATGCAAAATTTTGCTATAGTTTTTCAATTGTTTTTCACGGCTTCTACATGCAGAGATAATACTGGGATATTTAGTTTGTCAAGTCATTTTAGTCCTTTCTGAGCCACTGCAAGAGAATAATGAACTAATGCTAGTGAGGGTGCATCTACACAGCAGGGCTTAACTCAAAATAAGCAACACAAATTGAGCTACATCAATTGAATAACTTATTTTGAAATCGTTTATTTCGAAATTGGGAGCATATACTCAGAAATTATTTCGAAATAGAGCACTCTTCCTCCAACTTCCCTTACTCCTCATACAAAGAGGGTTACAGGAGTCAGGGTAAGAAGTCCTCCACCTTAACAGTATTTTGATATTATTTTGAAATAACAGCCTACTGTGTAGAAATGGACTAAGTTATTTCAAAATAATGTTGCTGTATAGATCTACCCTCAGTTTCAGAGGGGTAGCTGTGTTAGTCTCTAACAGAAAAAACTTAGGGTACATCTATACTTGCTCCCTTGTTTGAACTAGGGATGCAAATGTAGGCGACCGAAATTGCTAATGAAGCGCGGGATTTAAATATCCTGCGCTTCATTAGCATGATCTCAGCAGTGCATTACTCCACTCAACAGCTGTTTCAAAAGTGAAAGTGCACGCTGGGACGCGTTAGTTCGAACCAAACCCCTTGGTTCGAACTAGCATTACTCCTCAAAAAATGAGGAGTAATATTAGTTCAAGCCATAGGAGTTTGGTTCGAACTAAAGCGTCCCGGTGCACACTTTCACTTTCGAAATAGCTGTTGAGTGGAGTAATGCACTGCTGAGATCATGCTAATGAAGCGCGGGATATTTAAATCTCCACTTCATTAGCAATTTCGGTCACCTACATTTGCATCCCTAGTTGAAACTAGGGAGCAAGTGTAGATATACCCTTAGAAAATAACAAATAGTCCTGCAGCATCTTAAAGACTAACAACAAACATTGATGGTATCATGAGCTTTCATGGGTACAACCCACTTCTTCAGATGAATGGAGTTTAAGAGGTCCAAGTTCCAAATAAAGAGCAGAGAAAGTTCTGTTATTTATTTAGAACTTGGACCCCTTAAACTCCATTCATCTGAAGAAGAGGGTTGTGCCCACGAAAGCTCATGATACCATCTACATTTTTGTTAGTTTCTAAGGTGCTGCAGGACTATTTGTTGTTTATAAAGGTTTTTTTAATGCTAGTGAGAATTTCAATACAACGTCCTGAATCATACGAAGCCTCAGGCAAACAACTAACTTAATATTTCTCCTTACTTTAAAAATATGATATTCAGAATTTCAGATTGTTTTGAAAATATTCATTTGGAAGGAATAATTTTAGTGCTTTGTAAAATAAAAAGGTGCGGTATCACCTTATTGCAAATTGATATAGGTTTGATTAATTCAGTCCAGAATATAAAGAATAAATCCTGACTGTTCCAAACTTCATTTTCTCACATTTTTCTGTATTTTTCCCTGTAGATACTAGCTCTGATGTCTATATCAAACAACTCTAGCTGCTGTGATGGGCCTTTGCAATCACTTTAGAGTCTGGTTGTTCAGGTGCCATAAGGATATCTATATAGAATACACAAACAATAGTAAATGCCCTGTTTTCTAAAGCAGATATTTGGAAAATGGACCCAAATGAAAAAAATGTGAAAGTTCATACTGCCTAGTCATTTAGAATTCCACAGTCAAATTTCAAAACATCTCCTGTAGCACAAAACATTTGAATCCTCAAATGTACATACAGTAAGTATAATACAATTCACTGCACAGTAACCCATCTTAGCTTCATTAAAACATTTTTTTTACTGTGTATTTAGGCTTCCGGTCTTTTCCTTTATTATAGAAGAAAGTTATAAGAAATAGGATATGTCCATGCAAATCCAGGATTACAGTTTTTTCTTTTAAAGGAAGACAAACAATGTGCTACGCTGGAGAGAAGTTATTACAAAATAGCAGCAAGGGAGCATCCACACTACCGCATTTCAAAATAATTATTTCAAAATAAGCATTATCCCACTTGGAAAGCAGGAGTTATTATTTTGAAATAACCAACCCATTATTTCAAAATAATGGGCTTGGTAGTGTGGATGCTCTGCTTTCTATTTTTAAATAAGGAGAGTTATTTTGAAATAACTCCTTAGTGTAGACCAGGGCTAAGTGGGAATTAAGTTATGTAGTAAAACTAGTGTAAAACTGTTTAAAATCAGAATTAGGTCCAATGAGGCTCCTTAATTTTCCTTTTTTTTTAACCACACTGGTGAAGCACCAGTGGTTTCACCTTATTTACAGTTCTGTTCTTTGTAATAGGTAGGGAAAAGGCAGGGAGTTAATAAAAGACAGTTGAGTGAGAATTTTGAGTTGCTTTTGCCCAAATCAACGTAAGTGATTGGTGTTCTAGATTAAGGAAATAGCTTCATATTCATATGTGTCCATTTTCTGTTTGCACTGAAAATTAGCCTAATAAATAAGCGTATTCAATGCTCAGATTTATGCTGGGTATAGAAATAATAAGAAAATAAATTATTTCCCTGGGTGCTGTTTTCATTTGTTCTTAGTTGCCAGCCGATGGTTCAGAAATGCTATATGACATATCTTTAGATTTAACCTTTTATTTTAAGTTCCAATTAAGGTTCTTCAAAGCAATTTAACTTGAATGTTTTTAATTATGATTTGTTCATGAAAATGATGTTTTTATTGCTGTTTAAATTCTATTTCATGAGTCTTTCTAGTACACAAGTTGTTAGAGCAAAAATGGCACCCTGTAAAATTGACATATTTAAGCACTTATTGCTGGAATGCTGATTTATTGTCTGAATTCTCCTCAGACGGATGATAGCTGTGAAAGTAATTGTCACTGTAGGGCTGTTCAATAGCTTTATGTGAAATGTGCTCGGAGCAGGGCTAGATTTTGTGTTCAAATGGATGGAGGTGGATTCGCAGAATGGGGTGAACCAATATAAGGATACATGATTATGGTCAAAGCAAATCCTCACTTGCAATAGGGAGTCTCACATGCAGTTGTAGTCTAACTGGACTCTGGAGGTAATGGAGCATTTTACTGGATACTGACTGATATGTGCAATCATGGTTTACCGTGAAGATAGCTGTTTTCAGTGAACCCTGAATTCCACCTGATATTTTTTGAGGGGTGGAGGGAAGGGTCAAGAGCCCCTATCTGTTCTATGTTGCCAGACCCACACTTCCATGATGATCGTGCATTGCAATCATAGAATCATACATTTTATGTTTTAGTAAGTGACTTTCCCCTTTCTGCATGTTTATATGGGCTGGAGAAATTCAGAGGCACTCCTCCTTGTTCACAGGTGGCATACCTTGACTAGATATCGGAGTTGCATGTGCATATGGATAGGGATTATTGGCTAACATGCATGAGTATATATAGTGTATATATAGTGATGTTAAGTTAGATAGATGATATAGTAACTTGATAGATCATTCGCAATTGATTAAAAGTGAAATCTGCTCATCTACTCTAATAACATCTGCTCCTCTCCCATTCACACTTCTTTCTGCCTTGCTCTGCCTTTCTTATGATCAGAAACCATCCCATTAATAGCAAAAATATGAGCTCCAGCTGTCTGTATTCAGTGGAGTTTACATCTCAGGCTATGTCTACTCTACAGAGTTTTTTCGGAAAAACGGCCATTTTTTCAAAAAAACCTTCACTTACGTCCACATTGCAATTGTATTTTCTCTTTCGAGAGAAAAAAATCAAAAGAACAGAAGTGTTTTTCTGACATTGGTAAACCTCTTTCTATGAGGAAGAAGCCTTTTTCCAAAAAAGCTCTTTCGGAAAAAGGCGTGTGTGGGCGGAGAAGAGGGAGCTCTTTCGAAAGAAGAGGAAAGAGGAAAAAGCACAGGTGCCCTCATAGCCACTCCATTCATAGTAATCACAGCTTCCATGTGAGATAGCGTCCATTCAGTGTGGACACTATCTTTTGAAAAAGCAGATTGCTTTTTTGATGCCCTTTGGCAGTATGGACGCTCTCTTTCAGAGGAAGATCTCTTCTGGAAAAGATTCTTCCAAAAGAAGCCTGTAGCGTAGACGTAGCCTCACACACAGTATCTGTTTCATGCAATTATTTTTCCTGACTAGTTGACAGTCCTTGTAGCTTCAACTTCAAATTTAAAAGAAATGTTTCAGACCTAAAGCCAACGGGTGGTACTAGAATAATAAAATGCCAAAATGCCCAGAAAGCATTCTGCTAAGAGATCTTCCTGCATGCCAGAAATATCAGGGCACCTGTCTTAGTGGGGAAGGACAGGACCATTTTCTTCCTGACTCAGTTACTGACTCTCTGTGTAATACTGGGCAAGAGAATTAACTTCTGTTGTGTATCCATTTGCCTCTCTGTAAAACAGCGACAATGGCACTTTTGGAATGTGCTGGAGATCTGTGGATGAAACGTATTATATATATATAATAGTGCTTTACACTATGTTATTCAGTTCCAAGGATATGTCATTATATTTGAGACCACTTAATGTGAAACAGCCATGCAAGGCATGTGTGAATGACTACAGCTTGATTCAGAGCTAACCTCACAGAAAACTATTTATAGCTAAACTGGGTCTACAGCAAAGGCTAAAATTATGCCATAGGGAGCTTCTGATCCTGGAAGAGCAAATTCCAAACACCACTGGTTTGGCAGAGTACACAATGGTAAACGCAGTATAATCCATAAATTCAGTAAACACTATATATCTCTGAGCCTTCTAGTATCAACCATGCTTCTTAGCACAGAATTCTTGGGACAGAACTTGATCCAGGATGCCTTTCGAAAGGCTTACAGTCTCATTAGAGTGAAAATGCCACTAGTCCAGCACCTTAGCACAAAGGGGTCCTCAGTCCATGACTAGGACACCTATGTTTTATGGTAATACAAATAACTAATAAATCCAAGCTGTCTTGCTAATGAATAGAGTGTGCATATCCACATCAAATCAGGTGCATGATGTCCCTGTCTAGTGTAGGTAATTACACTTCACCACACTCTGTTCAGAAAGTTCTTTGCTGTTGTAGACACTTCCATCTTTTGGAAGACAGGCAAAAACTACTGAGGCTAGATAAATATCCTCTGGAAGAACTGAAGCTTCTGAATCATTATTTGCAGTGTTTTCAGTTTTTTACAGTACTTAACACTGTAGTTTGAGACGTATATGGAGAAAACAGCCCCACAAATGAGGCACGAGCAGTTTAAAAGGGATTTGGGTGTCTGACTTCCATAGGCTGCTTTGAAAATTCCTGCCTTTCTGAATATATTGATGTTGGGAGAACAGTCTGCCATATTTTTGACATGGGGACCATTATATCGCATTGTTTATCACTTTGCAACAGACACTCTGATATTTCTCTTTTTTCTGCAAGAGGAGCTGTCCCCAGAGTTAAAGTAAGGAAATAATAACAGCCAGAACTACATGACTCCTTAGAATAGGTGTCTCTAGTTGTCATTATGGGAACAGTGTGGATTTTTTCCCATGTGACTATGCATCAGTGGGAGTTTAACAAAGCACTTCCGATTGACAACACAACTTTTAGGGATATAGATGTTTTTCCACTGGTTTATGAAAGATTTAGATCAGTCTCCTTGATATCCCTTCCACATGAAGTGAGGAAAATATAGCTGTCAGCTGCTGTTCCTTAGCTTTTGAAGAACCTCCCCCCCCCCTCCCCACACACACACACCAACCACACAAACAAATAAAACTTATCTACCTGGAAGACTAAAGACTTTCTAATCTGACAGTGGAGGAAACATGGTGGTATATTAACTTTATGTGATATGTTATTTTGTGTATATGGGGGGATATCTTTTTTTTTCTCTTAACACAATAAAATATGAAGGAAACCACCTAGGCTCACTTGGGTCCCAAATAATTGTTTAATAAATGTGCACACATGTTCAAGGAATATGGCATAAGCTCTCATGTTCTAATGCAATGAACACCACTAGCAGATTATTTCCCTATTTAAGGGAATGCTACTCTATCTTTCTTGTTATAAACTTGATTAAATTTTGCTATGGGTTAAGTTAAAATTGTGAAACAGATAGATGAGAATGTGCAGTTTAAGAAACTAGGAAGAGATTTCTAAGGAGCACCACCTAAAACAAGACTTACTAGAGTTCCCAAAAGTTCGAACTAGGGTGGTTAATGTAGTCAATCAAAGTTGCAAATGAAGCCTGGGATTTAAATATCCCGGGCTTCATTTGCATCTTGCCGGGTGCCGCCATTTTTAAATCCCCGGTAGTTCGGACTCCGTGCCCGCGGCTACACGCGGCACAGCGTAGGTTGTTCGAATTAGGCTAATTCGAACTACCGTTACTCCTCGTGTATGCAATTGATACAAGAGCTCCTAGTGAGTACATGCACTGCCAAAACAAGGGGCCAAGTGTGTAGGCATGGCTTGAGAGAGACTTGGGAAGCAAGGAAGTCAAGCAGAATCCTGTAAGCATGTTGTAGCCTAGAGGAAAGCTTTTTGGGACTGGTGCTGTCTAAAGATCCTTTGAGCTATAAGTAGAGATAGTATCTCCCAATTTTGTTCCTCCTGCATTCAGAGAAAAAGGACCTTTTCTTCTTAAATAAGCAAGATTTTTTGTGCCTGTTGCATCAAAGGAAATATCAGATCCTGATCAATTTTTCACCCAGCTGAGCCATATCCAGAGCCCTGAACTTCGACTAGCTGCTTTTGTGTGAAACTAGATATTGTGTGTTTATCATCTTTGACTCTAAACATAGAGGCTACATCTACACTGGCCCCTTTTCCGAAAGGGGCATGCTAATTTTACAGGTCGTAATAGGGAAATCCACGGGGGATTTAAATATCCCCCGCGGCATTTAAATAAAAATGTCCGCCGCTTTTTTCCAGCTTTTAGAAAAGCCGGAAAAGAGCGTCTACACTGGCCCCGATCCTCCAGAAAAAAGCCCTTTTCTGGAGGATCTCTTGGGGTATGTCTACACTACCCTCCTAGTTCGAACTAGGAGGGTAATGTATGCATACCGCACTTGCTAATGAAGCCCGGGATTTGAATTTCCCGGGCTTCATTAGCATAAGCGGGGAGCCGCCATTTTTAAATCCCCGCTGCTTCGAACCCCGTGTAGCGCGGCTACACGGGGCTCGAACTAGGTAGTTCGGACTAGGGTGCCTATTCCGAACTACCGGTACACCTCGTTTCACGAGGAGTACCGGTAGTTCGGAATAGGACCCTAGTCCGAACTACCTAGTTCGAGCCCCGTGTAGCCGCGCTACACGGGGTTCGAAGCAGCGGGGATTTAAAAATGGCGGCTCCCCGCTTATGCTAATGAAGCCCGGGAAATTCAAATCCCGGGCTTCATTAGCAAGTGCGGTATGCATACATTACCCCGCTAGTTCGAACTAGCGGGGTAGTGTAGACATACCCTTATTCCTACTTTGAAGTAGTGTAGACATAGCCAGAGTATGATATGGATGACAGAGTGCGACCGTGCCAAGCTCTCATCCTTTTATAATACCACCCTTCATAAGATACTTCACATCTTTTGGCCGAAAACAATCTGCAACCATGACCTGCTCCTGAGATGCCACCAGGAGGACATGACCCCTATCATTATGAGAAGACGCTGGAGATGGATAGGGCATGTGATGAGAAGGGAGGCAGACGCCATTGTAAAGATAGCACTTATCTTTCGTTGCCTGAAGGACAACGAAAACCTGGGAGGCCGAAGACAACATGGTGGCGAATTGTTGAGGCAGACATGAAGAGAATGAATTACAACTGGGACACACTGGAGAAAATGGCCGAAGACAGACAAAAATGAAGAACCTTTGTTGCTGCCCTACACGCTAGTGGGTGTAATAGGCATTAAAAATAGAGTAATTCCTATTAAGTGCTAACCTACATTCATTCAACTTGCCAAGAAATCAGACAGAACTGTCTGAATGAAGCACCGTTTAGAGATGACTGGTGTTTAGTTATGGATTCAAAAGTGAGCATGATACAAAATGTTGTTACTTGTTACAGCTGTTCAATTAGGTTTGCAGCAAACAGTTCTCCCTTGAACTCACTTGATTTTGTGGGAGAAAAGACTGCAGTTGTTCAGTCGCACCTTTGGAAACAGAGCAGCCAGCTGACATGCGAATCCCATAATGAATCATTTCATCAAATAACCAAAGGTAGGACTTCCCTTTTTAGAATAATTCAATGATAATTAAGTTCTTAATTTTCAGTTCTCTGAAATCTGAAAAACTTAGTATTGAAAATGGACTTTTGTTTTCAGCTGCAAAATTCAAAGGATTTATGAAGGAGAGAAATGCAATAAACACACATTCTTCCATTTGCTACTCAACTGCCCTGCTGGTTTAAGAATATTTAATGAATTAACAGGTGATGTTGGCCCCAATCCTGTAAAGACTCACATATGTGAGTTGCCCCAGGGAGTTCATTGGCATGACTCATAAGAGTCAAAGGGAGTGTGCATTTAAGTGTTAACTTAATGCACCACAGGCAAACTTACTAAGTCCTAAGGATACTCAACTATCTACGCAGTCTCTGTGGGACTGGTCTGTGTTTGTAAGATTAGAGCTTTAAAGGAGAATCTCTGGAAAATGTTCCAGATATTGTGCAAGATAATCTAGCACGCTATAATCCAGGCTTCTCTCATAGAATAACTGCATAAATGGAGAGTCGGTTGGTGTCAATATTTTCTTGTAAAGATGCAAAAAAGGAATGTCAGTGAGGTGTATGAATCTGAGCATGTGTCGCAGCCTAACCATGAGTAGAAAGGGGATCCAAGTTTAGGGATCGACTCAAAGAGTAGTAAAGGCCTTTCTACTTAAGTTCTCTCCTGGGATGCATGGAATGCTATAGACCTGCTGATGATTCTAGGAAAAGAGGATGCATGCTCCTAACTCTCTTTTGGTCTGGATTGTGATGTTTCTTTATGTAAAGGAATGTTCTTCAGCAAAATTATGCCAAATTACCAAAGAACTAGAACAGAAATATATATCTGTATGGGCCTGAAGTTATGGGACAAATAAATAACTCCTTTCTCTTAGGCTACATCTAGACTGCAAGCCTCTTTCGAAAGAGGCTTTTTCAAAAGTATCTTTCGAAAAAGCCTCTTTCGAAAAAAAGCATCTAGACTACAGCCAGCACTTTCAAAAAAGCAAGCTGCTTTTTTGAAAGAAAGCACCCAGGAAGTCTGGATGCTCTCTTTTGAAAAAGCACAGTTTGCATTACATAGCACCTTTTTTTGAAAGAGCACTTTCAAAAAAAGGTGTTATTCCTTGTAAAATGACGTTTTCCACGGTCAAAAAAACTGCCGCGTTCTTTCGATTTACTGTTGAAAGAACATGGCAGCAGTCTAGATGCAGGTAAAGATTTTTCGAAAAAAGGCCCCTTTTTTTTTTGAAAAATCCCTGTAGTCTAGATACACCTTACAGTTCAGTGGCTACAAAAAAATCTACTTATTTTCCCTGATGAAGCAAAGGTCTCTAGTTTAGTTCAACCTGAAAATGCTTAGTTTCCAAGGTTAAAAATTTTTAAACAAAAAATAAGTAACTTTTCAAAAGTCAAAACACTTCAGAAATGCCCATATGAAAGACTTTCACATTTTTATTTAACTGAAACAATTCACTGAAACCAAGTCAAATTAATTAATTATTTTGAGTTGATCTGAATCCATACTTCTAGCTAAACGTGATTTGCACAAAAGACCTCTCCAAGCTCTAGATGACCACGTAAACATATTAACTGGTTCATTGTGATTATATTTACACTATTGTAGTGTAATTCAATAAGAAACTGTTATATAGGTTAATTTGCACCTAATTATTTTATGACAATGGTAAACAATCTGAGAGTAATTATAGAATGTTTTTATTTTTCCTAATAAAACATGTTGCATAGGTGGGGAAATATGTAGTGATTTGAGATACCATAACAATATACCAGGTGGAGCTAGGGCATTTTTGTTTGCTATATCATGCAATTAAAGGTTTTTGTTTGTTTGCTAGAAAACTGTAAGCTCATAGATGCAGGAAGCATTTTACTCTGTGAGCAGAACCTAATTTCCCAATCCTAGTTGAGGGCTTACCTCAACCATAGTATTGTCATAATAAAAAGAATAGTTCCCTAGACTAGAAAGACTCTCTAGCTCTTCTCTCAATTACAGTATGCAAAGTGCGACTTTGCCTGGTTTCTGTCAATAATCAAGATTCATTTCTATAATAATGATAAGGATGGGATATACTTGCTTCCTGTCTTCTGTCAGACAAGCATTTTAAAAGGTAAAAGTTGTTATTCTTAAAGACACACTTAACCAAGATTGGCAGAGAAGTTATGATATCGTCTGTTCTGCTATACTTAAAGTAACTCTGGAGACAAAAATATGTATTGTTCAGTTTTGCTGATGGAAAGAAATTCTTTCATGGAAAAGCTGGCAGTCTCTCAGGAAGCAAAAGATAAAGCAGACAATCTAGGGGAGCTGGAGATTATAAATACCTCCTGTCTAACTTCAGTATTTCTTTTTCCTTAGCTTGCTTTAACTCTAAGGCTGTGTCTACTCTCGTGGCTTCTTGCGCGAGTAATATGCAAATGAGGGTAAGCAATGCCGTTCTTCCTGAAAAGTAATAGGTGTAACGGCATTGCGCAAGAGGGCTTTTCTTGCGCAAGAAGGTGCAGTGTAGACACTCCTTCTTGCACAAGAACCTCTTCTGAAAAAAATGGTGGCTCATCAGGTATGCAAATGAGGCTCGGCGATATTTCACACGTTGCTTAGTAAGAACTGCAAAAATACTGTTTTTTTTAACTAATTAGTTTTCAAATTTATAAACCTAATCTGCAACAGTTACTAAGTGGATCTCTAGATTCTTGAACCTAACAGCCAGATTTCAAGGGTTCAGTAGCTTGATTTACTAGTGCATAGATAATGTATTTAATCTGAAACAATTCTGATGTGAACAAATGGACCTATAAATTGGCTCTAAGGGATCGCTTTTGCTCTTAGTCACTTGTAGTTATTTTCTTTCTTATTCTGGCGATGGAGGGATTAAGGGCTCATTTACACGAAAATTTTGTTTTTGGCAAACTGGGGTGCAAATCATCCCCATTATACTGATATATGCTAACTGTATGGGCTCTTGCATGCACTAGCAGCACACTGGTGTATTATGTCCTCCATTTTGAAACAATTATGTTAGGTTACACTAAGCAACTCTTAGTGAGGATCAACAGGCTTCACATACTTTTGGTGTGTGATCGGCAAAAGTGGGGGTTATTCACACACCGGTTTACTGCAAGCTAAATGTTTGTGTAGACAAGCCCGTGGGCAATCCTTTAGATAGCGAGCTCAGTCATCTTTCAGGTAACCTTTCCTCAGGTGACAATAAATAAACATAGTGTTCCACATTCTCAGCCAGGTTTCATGCCAGCTCTTTACGTCTGTCTCTATCATATCCTAAGCAGTTCATCTCTTTGACTCTGCAAATTGCTAAACACTAAGAATGGTCCAAAAATGTACGTGATGAAAAATGTCCAAATTACTTCTGGTAGAATTTTAGGGAGTTCATCGAACTGGAACATCTGAAAATTAAACTTTCTTTCATAAATGTATTTCCTTAAACAACTCCTTAAGAAGTATCCATTTTTTTTCAAATAGCCCTACTAAATGATTGTAAAAGACTGGGAGTGATATTTTCTATCTACATATAGTAAATGTATTTGGAGTGGCAGCAGGGCCAGAAGGGTTGAGTAGGAGATGTGGAATCAAAATCTCTGCTATTGAACTGTGAAATGACCTTGGCCACATTCTGTGATATGTGTAAAATGAGTGTAAGTTTGTAGTTTGGTTTTGAGGGTTACAAATAAGATCTTCTGTCATGAATGCAAATTGAGAGCTGTGTCTTATAGTATGACACTATAGCTTATAGTTCTATAAACAAGATGCTAAATATGCATTACCCTTACAAAACACAGATCATCTCTCTCCTTCTTTTGATGGCATATAAGTTCCTCTTCAATATGAACTTTTTTTCCCTCCCATGATCTTACAAAACAGATCAAAAAGCAGAGGGGAGATGCAGTCATGTCTTTCCATTCGGGAAAAATATAACTCTGCATCAGTGAATAGTTACAAAACACTAGCTCCTACCACCTGTGGTGGAGGCTACCTGTTTCCCATTCTGCTTTCCTAGTTTAAAGGCTGTGAATCAGAAACTGCTAAAAATAAGTGTCTTGTAACTTTCTTCTTCCAGGCAATGCCTGGATGACTCATCTTATTTTTCACAGTAGAAGTTGCATTCCTAGTCTGACTATTGGTGACCATGTACTTGCCTCTACAGGGGGTGGCTGAAACCTTTTATTTTCTATTGACTTGATTAGATACTTAATTTATTTTAAAAGCACTATTTATAGAATTGGAGATTAGCCATAGATTTAGCCATAAATTATAGTCTCTTTGAAACTGCTTGACAAATGAAGTAACATCAGAGGTAGTATGAATTCTCTACATGGGGATAGTCAGGAAAGAGGTGTGGTGTTTGTGTGTGTGTATTTGTTTTTGTTAAATCTGAACTAACTAAAGGAGTGGACTTGAGGTGTGTTAGTTAAACTGTGCTAAGTATCTGTGGGGATGCTTATTCAGGAATGAATTAAACCAAACTAAGGCCACTTTAATTCTGAACGAGTGTCCCCATAGATGTTTAAAGCATTGTATCCAACACATCTTAAATCAACACGTTTTAGTTAAATCAGATTGAAGTTTCTTGAATGTCCCCTATAGAGCAGCCCATTGTAAATGCTATGCATCTTTAGAACTACAGCACTGCAAAGATAATCTAGGCATTACATTTTGTGAAAGAAGCATCAGCAGGTCCCATTTGCACTAAATCTTAATCCCTGTTGTACTCAGAGCCCTTGACTTCGGTCTTCTCTGCACTATAGCCGTAATTTAATTGTATATATACTCTTCCATCGGTTTGCCTCAACTTTTGACTTGGAGTGACCAGCTCTGTGAGAAAAAGAGTAATTCAATTTCTCTGGCCCATTCAGTCCCTGGACAGCCACTCTAAGACTGAATGTGTCAATCATAATGAAGAATTTAGTACATCCCTTTGTCCATTAGGAATTGGATGTATGCCACCAATTTACTTTGCCCAGACAAGATATGGGGAAGAATTAAAATCAACATGTTCGCCAGATTTGAACTGGTGACCTAGAGATACATTTTCCTATTTCTTCTTGATTCCTTGAGCTATTAACAGCAGTGATGACCAGCACCAATACCAAGCACTTGTAAAACAGGGCCCTGACCCCTGAAACTATAAAAGTACCTGGCCAACACGATGATTTTAATTCTTCCCCATAGAAGAAGACCTCCTGCACTCTTATTGACTATCATATTACCCCTTTCATTATTCAGGAACATGAGACAGAGAACAAGCAAATTGCCTACCCCTTCTGCATCTCTCTCAGATGTTGAGATGTACAGATTCTGAGTGACAAATAAAAAATTTCAGTGCTCATGATCCATCCCTTCAAGTTTAGGCAATATAAAAGGCTAAGTTAAGTAAGAAGGAAAAGGGGCAGAGAAGAAGTGGAAAGAGAAGCAATTCCCCTAAGATAAGGCAGAAAACAAGTTCATGGTGTATTCCCCCCTTTTTCATTTTTCTAGATAAGAAGCCAAGTGTTTTGGACAATCCCTAATGTTGCTCCATTTTTTGTTCTTTCCCCCTTGATTCCAGTGGCTGCTGCTTCTGTCATCCTGCATCTTTCTGTATTATTTACAGCTGCTTTTTCTTCCCTTGGTTTACTTTGCTTGATGTCTTAGTAAGCAAACATGTGGCACCTCACTGCATTCACCAGCCCTCTCCTATGCAGCACTTTAAGTGGCATGTAAAATTTAACTGTAAAATCAAAACCACCTTGAACACTGCTTGTGATGTTGTAATTCTTTTGTCAGGAAGATGACTAGAAATCATCACTTGCTTTATGTGATAGGTGAGCAACAGAGTTAGTGTAGCTTGAAGAAGATGTAGAATATCAAACTGAGGAAATGCTAAAATGAAGACAATTTTCAAATATGTTGATGGAAATACAGTCAAATTATCCTCTGCAAATGAATACGAATGAATCAATGTTCTAATTCTGCCACAAGAGTAAAAAATAGAGATAAATATTTCAGTGATACTAGCTATTTCAAATATGTAGCACTCATTAGTGCAATTATTATGCAATAGGAGTAGCATCTGTTTCCTAAAATCTAGCTTACAGCTGTGACCTGTCTCTTAAAATGAGCACCTTGTGGAAAAAACAGAATTCACTCCTTTAAGCCTTGCTACATAATATTTGCATTAATTAAGAATACAAAGCCAAATACTAGCTGCAGCACAAGGATAAGAAGCTAAGAGCCCTCCCTACCAACTGATGTGAACAGAGGTCAAGGATGCACAGCATCCTTATTATTTTAGCTATGTAGAATCCTAAACTGCAGAACATTCTGACATGTTCTAATGGGGCGGGACCTATATTCTAGTCCATTGACATAGGCTGTATCAGCATTAGGCTAATGCGAAGCTTTGGGGGGAGGGGAATCCCATAATAATGTTTTATTGAACATGATGAGCAATAAGACAAGCATGGGATAATTTTTTCCCCACTAAATATGGTCTGGGCTAGATTCTGCTACCCTGAGGCTATGTCTACACAGCAGTATTATTTCAGAATAACTGACATTATTCTGAAATAACAAAATCCACGTCTACACTGTAACATCATGTCGAAATAATGTTGAGCAGGAGGACTTCTTACTCCAACTCCTGTAACTGTCATTGTACGAGGAGTAAAGGAAGTCGGAGGAAGCGTGCTCTCTCTTGGACTTCCTGCTGTGTAGACAGCGCCTAAAGCTGAAATAAGCTTCGACTTCAGCTACACAATTGACGTAGCTCATGTTGTGTAGCTTATTTCAGCTTTAGCCCTGCTATGTAGACATGGTTAGGGATGCTGAGAGGTCATGCAATCCATTTATCTCCCCTGTGTTAAGGCAAGACTAAGTATGCTTAGACTTTCCCTGAGGGGTGTCTGTCCCTTGTTTGTGTTCTTCATGAGAAATAATTAACACATATCTTGTTTAGTGTTACAGACTTTTTTTAAATAACAATATGAAACTTGAATATGCCTGCTGTTCTTGGAGTTAGCTGGATAAAGCTGAGAACCCCAATTCCTTTTTTTTTCTTTTTGATTTGTAAATCACTGTGCAGATGCAGTGGCAGTCTCTTGTTGCAAAAGGAAGAAAAGATATTCCTCCCCACTGCAGGTGACAAAATAGAGCTATCAGCACTAAATGGTTGAACTGCTTGGGTCAGTATCATCAGATACCCTTAAAACCTCCAGTTGGAGAGACAGGCTAGCATACTCAATGAAATTTTTCAGCTGTGGTCACCTAGAAACAGCAGAGTGACAGTTCTGAAAGAACTGTTATACAGGCAGTCCCTGGGTTACGTACAAGATAGGGACTGTAGGTTTGTTCTTAAGTTGACTCTGTATGTAAGTCGGAACTGACCGCCAGTTCTGACTTACATACAGATTCAACTTAAGAACCCCAAGCTTCCCCAAGTCAGCTGCTGCTGAAACTGATCAGCAGCTGATTCCAGGAAGCCTGGGGCAGAGCAACTCTGCCTCGGGCTTCCTGTAGTCAGCGCTGGTCAGTTTCAGCAGCGGCTGACTTGGGGATGCCTGGGGCAGAGCAGCTGGGGTGCTGCTGGGTTGCTCCAGTAGCACCGCTCCTCGGCGCTACTGGACCAACTCAGCAGCACCCCAGCTGCTCTGCCCCAGGCATCCTGATTCAGCCACTGCTGAAACTGACCAGCAGCGGCTGAATCAGGACCTGGGGCAGAGCAGCTGGGGTGCTGCCGGGTTGGTCCAGTAGTGCCCAGAGCGGCGCTGCAGGACCAATCTGCAGTGCCCCAGCTGCTCTGCCCCAGGGTCCACAACAAAAGCCTGGTCTGCTGGGGGGGGCACACTAGCTGCGCCCCCCCCCCAGCAGACCAGGGACACGGAGAGCAGAGCCGCAGCGGCAGCGGGGTGCCGCGCCTCTGAGGCTTTCCTCCGGCAAAGCCTCAGAAGCGCGTGAACCCGCCGCTGCTGCGGCTTCAGTCCTGGTGCCCCTGGTCTGCTGGAGACGGTCTCCAGCAGACCAGGGGCACCGGGAGCAGCTTACGAACGGGGATTTCTCGCCCCGGAGCTCGCAGGTAGCAATCCGCCACCTCGACCTCCGGGGCAAGAAAGCCCCGTTCGTAAGTGCGGATCCGACGTAAGTCGGATCCGCGTAAGTCGGGGACTGCCTGTATAGTATTCCATGTTTCTTAAACATGCTGAGGGAAAGAAAACAGCTGGAGCATAAATAAGCATGCAAGTATGAGCCTCCAAAAGTAACATTTTTATGACAACTACTGCTGGTAGAAATATTTCATGCAAAATATGTTTATTGCAAATTTAGTGTTTTTTAATTTTTTCCCTTATTTTCAAATAACTTTGAAATTGTTAGCCAAGTAACAGTTAGCTCAAAAAATGGATGATTAATATTACAACTTATTTTGGAATAAATATTTTTGCATACTTTTACTCTGCTTTGTGGTCAGTGTAGTGCAGAGGCAGGTTGTGGGATAGGATGTGGTCTCTGAGGAATAGCCATTCATCAATTCTTGTGCAAAGAAAAAGGCATCTAGGAAGATGTCCAGGTTTTAAATAAAAAGCGTGGCACAAAGTTTCTTTAAGTTTGGTTTTAACCAATAGTTAAATACTCTACAAATTGAAATCTAGTCAGGTACTTGCCAACAGTAAAATAAACCACAGATGACATGGCAACAATGATTCAATGCTGACACTATTAATTTTAAAGTAGTAAAGAGCTAACAAAATGACAGCTCAATGGCAGAGGGATGGTAAGAATCAAGATAAATGCGGTTTGACAAATAACATATTCCCTACATAAGCAATCTGTGAGGAAGACAGCTGGAGAAGCTACATAATTTCTTCCTGAGTGGGGCCTAACAATTTCTTGTCTGAAAGCTTGGTGAGAGAAGGAGCTGTTGATGTCATGTGCTGACCAGTGGGTGATCTATAACCTAGAGAAGGTGAAAAAGTTAGTGGCTGTGGAGGGATATGGAAGCTTTCCCTTGAAGTTGGCAATCCAAAGGCTAAAGGTTGTGCTTATGCCACAGTGTCCATCAGTTTGTCACAGTCGTCTCATTAGAAACTCGGATGCTGTTAGTAGCATCTCACTTCTCATACCATGACCAATTCTCTGGTTGCTCTGCCTGTTCTTTTTCTTAGGCTGCTGGCAAACTTCAGGTGGATTTACTTGGTGATTCTTCTCAAATTGTAGAATTGTTCCATAAACCATCTTGTTTGAGTCTCTTTTATTTTTATCGACTGCTTTCAAGGACTTGCTTTCATGTGCTTTCTCCATCGGATATTTATCTGATTTAATTAGCCCCAGGTGAATGCAATTAAGTCTCCTCAGTGGAGCTCCCATCTCTGCTGAGCTCTACTATGTTTGTTTTAAAACCCATTATTCATCCAGGGCTTAGTTGAGGAGATGAGAGAGGGAGTTGGAGAGAGTCTTTTATACAACGGGATGTAATTTTAACTGTGGAAACTCCAGTTAGCTGAAAGTTGACACAGTTTCTGATCAAATATTGTTGTGTGACTTCTCAACTACATGTATCCCACAAAGAAAAATGACTGTGTTATTAATCGTACATAAAATTCACAGCCTGAGTGACAAAGTATGAAAAATGAAAATCCAATGGCAGTAGTGACTTTACTCATGACTAGATACCCTCTTATAAGCAAATAGTCACAGAGAGCCAAATGTTTGTGTTCTGTAGATAATCCAAAGTACTTGACAAATTTTATTGTATTCTATATCTTATGTGATTTGACAACAGTCTTCAACTTCCTGAAGTATGGTTCCAGAGAGGATGGAGAGAGGCTGTTCTCAGTAGTGACAGATGGCAGAACAAGGAGCAATGGTTGCAAGTTATAGTGGGGGAGGTCTAGGTTGGATATTCGGAAGGAGTCACTTGACCAAATTACTTACAATGGTTTGAGCTCAACTACCCCTCTGGTGGCTCAGCAATGCAGAATTAGCAAGATTGTGGCATTAATTTAGTCCTCTATCCAGCAATCCCCTGTGTCCCAAACACACTTAGTTCTCTGCAATCAGTTGAGTAGTCCATGGGGAAAAAGGAGGCATCTATTCTTGCCTCTTTATGAGGATCACAATTATTGGAAGATCTAGCTGGAGAAGATGCCAATTTAGTCTCTTATGTCCTTTTTATGTCATACTTCTGCCCACCAATAGCCCTTTAGCTCCTTTGGCAGGGCTTGTGTTGAAGGTTCTGGCTTATTCCCTACTGAATGAGGAATTCTATGTATGTTGCTGTAGCTCATTTTATGTGATTTTGTGTGGAAAATGTGAGCAAAATCCCTCAGTGATGCTAGGAACAGGAGAAGAAACGCTCCTCCCCTCCTATTTTTTAAATAATTCTAATCCTTACTGTTTAGGCAAACTTTCTTTCTGTTGAAACTTATGCAACTGAAACAGTTGGGTAAACAGCTTTTGTTGAAGACTCTTCAGTTACAGACTAAGATAATCTAATTTTGATTTATCCTAGAAATCTTCTATTCTGTATTTTTTTAAAGAGATATTTGAAATTCCTGTTACCTGCTTTTTTGTACTGTAACAGTGCAACTCACTGCTATGGCACCCCCCTGCTGGACACTCATGGCATTAGTTCAGTTCAGCCATGGAGGACCCTCTTCCAGCTGGTGTCTCTCTCACTACTATCTGTTTATGCATTTAATTATTCTGCCACTTTACATTAGGAACCACATCCCTTCCAGAATGCAGCACCCTCCCCTCAGGGTACTATCCTGCCAGTGTCCCCACACTCTGGGTGAATCCCCAGCTCCCTATACCCACCTTGCCCCAGTGACTCTACTGCCAGTCATCATCTAGCCCTTTACTTGCAGGCAAACTGCAGCTTGCAATAGCCACTCATCATTGGCAAGAGCGTGTCGACCTGCTTCCTTCTCCTGCCCTGAATGCTCTTCTGAGGCTTCAGGCCCTGGGAGTTTCTTTGGCAAGACCTCCCCAGCTCTGCCTACCTTTCCTAAGCACTGCTCTGTCTCAGGAAGCATCTAGCTTCCCTGACATCCAAATATCTCTTGCTCTGCAGCTGGAGCAAGAGTGAGTGAATTTTCCTCTCAGGAGTCTTATTTATACAGCCCTCAGCTGGGCCCTAATTGACTGCTGTCTGCTGCAGCTGCTTGATCCACAGCCCCAGCCCTCTCCCAGGGCTGGATTTAACCCTTCTTAGGCCACTGTAGGTCAGACGCTCGCTCTGTCACAAGCACCTTCTAAAAAATGGAGGAGTGATGGAGGGGGGAAAGGGGACAGACAAGACTTCTTAGCTCTCTTGCTATATTCTAGGCAGCATGGATAGCAATGCTGGCAATTAAGGTTACTTGTTGCTTTCCATTAGAAGACCCTGTTTTCAGTTCATATAACTTTGCCACACTTTAACTAACTGGGTTGAGATTTTCCTTGCTAAATGTCTTCCTAAGGCTTCTTTTTTATCATTAGTTTCAGTGGGTATGGCTACACTTGCCCCCTAGTTTGAACTAGGGAGGCAAATAAAGCATACCGAAGTTGCTAATGAAGCATGGGGTTTAAATGAGGAGTAACAGTTCATTTGAGGGATGAGTTTTGGACCAGACTACCGCGTCTACACGCGGCGAGTTAATTCGGGATACCAGCATTTTAAAATGGCGACCAGCCATGAATATGCTAATCAAGTGTGAGATATTTAAATCCCGCGCTTCATTAGCCACTTTGGTATGCTTCATTTGCCTCCCTAGTCCGAACTAGGGGGCAAGTGTAAACATACCCAGCAAAAGTAAGTTCTACCATTGCTTAGGATGAGGTTTTAGCAGAATAACCTAATTTCTTATGTTTAATAATAAACCTCTTGCAACAATTCCTGTTGGGGAGATGCACATACTGATAGCTATGAGCCTCTGAGAATCTCAGACTTATTCCAAATTTGCAGCAAAATTCCTGGAAGACTTCATTTGAAGTGAGCATGCTGCAGAGGAGAAGTATGAGGGTGACACTGGGCATAGAACATAAGATAAAGGAGACTCTTCTGCACTCTCGATGTGCTCTTTCCTGGTTTCCTGACTTGAATGCAGAGAGATAAAGAGCCAGGAGTAGAGGGTTGTTAAAGTGGTGGGGTGTAAAACGAAATGAGACTAGGAGAAAGTGCTTTGGGGTGGGGCAATAGGGATATGGAGTTAATATGGGGCTGGAGGGCAGGAAATGACCAATGTGAAAGGAATGGGCTGTAAAGCCAAGGGTTTACTGTTCTTACCCCCATCCCAACGTGGAGACACTTAAGGCAAAAGGATACTCCAGAGATTAGGGAATTCATTTTAGACTTGGGAGGAGAGCTGGGTTCAATTCTCTGCTCCATACCAGGCTCCCTGGTAGTGCTTAGACAAGTTATTTAGCCTCCCTGTGCTGCAGTTCCAAGTCTGTAAAGGTGGTGCAAATGGCATTTCCTCCCCTCACTAGTTGTTGGGAGGATAAATACTTTAACAAGGTTCTCAGATATTACAGAAATTGCTCTAAATGGAGAGAGTGGTCTCTAGCCACTAGACTACATTCTCTCAGACCCTGGAATGAAATCTCACTATTTCTGTGCTGTCAGCAAATACCTGTGAAAGCTACAAGATGTGCCTCATAGGTAGCCCTGATTGATCCATATACAGGATAACAATCTACTACTCTTGTCAGATACTCTTCTGTCACTTAAGCAAACAACTTGTTCTGCAGATGTAAAGCAGTTCTCAAATTTGTTACTGGTGACTCTTTTCACATAATGAGCTTCTAAGTGGAACCCCTCTCCCATTATAAATTTAAAACACTTTAAAGAACATCAACATCATTATAAAAACTGGGGGATGAGTTTGATTGCTTGTGACCCCCCTTGTAGAAACCTTCTGACCCCCCAAATGGGGTCCTGACCCCCCAATTTGAGAGCTCTAGATCTAAAATTACAAACCCTGCAGATCTATCAAAATGGTTCAAGAAATAAATTAACATTTTCCATTAAGGGGCTGATCCTGCTCTCTGTGACTTCAAGGGGGCAAGATGAAGTACTTAGTGTTTGTTGTCTGCCTGTAGGATCCCTGCTCCCTACCTTCCAGCTTCCACAACAAATGGAGCAGGGGGAAGTGCCTGTGGATGGTTAACGGAAGCAAAATGTCTTGCAACTGACAATCAGGTGGGCTGCAGGTTGCCCACCACTGGTATAAAGACTGGTAGAATGCTAAGTCCTTTGAAAAATCTGGCCTGGGTTATCACATGTTTAGCACTCAGAAAATGAAATGGTGGCCTGTAAAAGAATTGGTTTCAGTGATGTTAAGCTGTGGTGGGTACTTCCTGCGTTAATCACTAAATGTCTTAGTTATCAGTTTGTGAGAAAGGGATAATAATAGTCCCTCAACTCACTGGGCTGTTGTGAAAATTAAAGTTTGTGTAGTACTCAGATATGATTAACACCATGGAAAGCACATAAGGAAATTCAATAATTTTCTATTCAGACTAGAATTTGAGTAGTTTATTTACTACAAAGCAGCACACTGAATTAAAATTAAATGAAATCATGAATAGCTGCTGTCCTATTTAGCACCATCTGTTCTGTTCTGAGGTGTTTGTCCTGTGGAAAAAAAACAGTATGTGTCCATATAGTTAGATTATATCAAAATGCATATGCACAAGAGAGTTGAATTAAGGTTACACTGGCCATCTTCATCCTGGTATTTCCTAACTTTTGAATACTTCACTTTGCAGCCTTGATAGGTTTTTTTACGTGGTTGAGTATGTAATATTATAGAGAAAACAAGGGAACAAACCCATTCTTCTTTTCCTTGCTAGTAAATATCAATTAGTGTTTTTAAAGTGGTTGCGGCTCTCACAGAAAAGGACTGTGTTATTGCTAGGTAGTATTACTTCAAAATTCCCTCCCTGTCTGATCTCAAAGTTAACTAATCACCAAAAGCATTGATGTATCATTCTCCTGGCTCAGAAAACTCAATCATAACGTAAACAATGCCAAAATTCGCAGTCTCCTCATCATTCACTGTCATGTATCTGAAGGTAAAAAGAAAAATTGCATTCGGCATCTAGTTCAAGTCGCAAGAGATGACCTCATGTTAAATGCCAGGCTCAGTTTTTGGCAACATGGTTAGTGTTTCTACTTCTTTCAAGATGACTGACGCTTACACCAATTTGGATTCCTCCACAGGTTTGGTGTAGTTTTTGACAGATTTCAGATTAATTTTTTAGAACTAATGTGTTCTGATATCTCTTCTACAAAATATTCAGACTTTTTCACAAGAGTTAAAAACAGTCTGATTGCTCTTTGATGTTATTGTCAAAGTGGAATAATTCTTATATCACACTCTATGGTAGAGTATACACCTTTTTTATATATAGGTACACATCATCTCCATTTTACAGATGGGAAAATGGAGGCACTGTGAGATGAGATGACTTGTCCAAGAATGGTGGCAGAATGCCAAGAGCAGAATTAGCTGTTTCCTTACTCCTGGTCCAGTGCCACTAGACAATGCTGCTTCTGCATCCCCCGCTCTGCCCCTAACAAATAGGGTAGAGGCTTAATATGGCAAGACAAAAAAAAACCATATTGTATTCCTTGAGCACATCAGTTAACTTTCAATGTGAGGAGTAAAATACTCTTTAAATCATAAGATGGCCTCTGCATTTTTTGTAAAAATTTCACACCCCATTAAATATTTCTCTGCAACAGCTAACTTCCTGGAATTCAGGACTTTTTTATTATTATATCTGCAAGTGAACAGTGGAATATGCAAGCTCTGTTTTGAATGCTCTCTGTTCTAAGAGTTTATACCTTTTAGTGACCTTTTCAAATGAATGTGTGATGGATTCACCTCTGCACCCTTTCAGCGAGCCCTGCCATTCCCATGCTCTGTTAACATGGATAACCCTCGAGAGACAGTAATAGAGATGTAGCTGTTTTAGTCTAATCTAGCTGAAACAAAAAACAGGACTATGTAGCACTTTAAAGACTAACAAGATGGTTTATTTATAATAAACCATCTTGTTAGTCTTTAAAGTGCTACATAGTCCTGTTTTTTGTTCCTCGAGAGACAGAATGACTCCCCTCACTGGAATGAGGTTCTCTCTTATCAATGAAGGAGTTGAGACTAAAGGTGGGTCTACACTGCGGCACTAGCTCAAACTAAGCTACACAATTTGAGCTATGCAAATTGCATAGCTTATTTTGAGCTTATTTTGAAATACACCTCTATTCCCACAAGTCCCTTAATCTTCATGGAACAAAGTTTACCAGGACGTCAGAATAGAACTGATTGCATTTTGAAATAACGGGATTGTTATAAAGACAAGGAAAATGCTATTTCGGGATACCAGACATATCCCAAAATAGCACCACTGTCTAGACATACTAAGACATGGCCATAGGCCTGTACTTGCTGCCTTCCTTCTTAGCAGTAGTCATCCCTTACAGCTGAAGCTAATGGGATTACTTGTATGAGTAAATAAAGTTCTTTCATATGGGTAAGAACCATGGTGTTGGGTCCTGTATCCTAATCACTTTACCTACATGAGTAGTCTAAATGAATTCATAAGAACCAGCAAGACTAGAGAAAACAACCAAATAAAAGCTGCTGTCAATAACGACATATCTTCATGGTTTACTGTCTCTAACCAAAAATTAAACAGAAAAATATCTTCACAAACTGCTTCACAAACACACCTATGATCTTAAATAGGTCAGTATTGTCAAGCACAATCCTCCCCTTCTATCTCCCAAACAACCACTCTTACCAGGTGAAAGGAAAGCTGAGCTGGAGTTACTCCCCTGGTCACACTCACAGGGTACATCTACACAGCAGTGTTATTTCAGAATAACTGATGTTATTCTGAAATAACATAGTCTGTGTTTACACTACAAGCAGTTATTTTGACATAATGTCGAAATAATGCCAAGCTGGAGGACTTCTTACTCTGAGGGTATGTCTACACAGTAACATTATTTTGAAATATCTAGCATTATTTCAAAATAACTTAGTTTGCGTCTACACAGCAGGCAGTTATTTCAAAATAATGTTGAAATACAGTCAAGCTGGAGAACTTCTTACTCCAACTCCTGTAACCCTCATTGTATGAGGAGTAAGGGAAGTTGGAGGAAGAGTGCTCTATTTCAAAATAAGTGCTGTATAGACGCTCCCAATTTCAAAATAAGCTTTGCAATTGATGTAGCTCAATTTATGTAGCTTATTTTGAGTTGAGCTCTGCTGTGTAGATGCACCCCTACTCTTGTAACCCTCATTTTATGGGGAGTAAAGGAAGTCAGAGGAAGAGTGCTGTCCCTCAGACTTCCTGCTGAGTAGACAGCACCAAAAGCTGAAATAAGCTATTTCGACGTCAGCTACACAATTGACGTAGCTGAAGTTCCATAGCTTAATTCAACTTTAGCCATTCTGTGTAGATGTGCCCATACTGTTATGGGGATAATTCTCCTGAGTAAAGGGAGAAGGATTTGTATATGAAATTATATCATGAATAAATATTTTAAATGGGAGAGGAGAAACAAAAGCAGGTGATTAATGGCTGATGAAGTTCTGCCCTCTTCATCACCTCCTCTAAACTCTTCATCACCTCCTCTAGGTTGAAAGGATAGGTTAAGGCTCTGCTAGGAGATTGGGAGGCTTGGATTCAATTCTCTCATGCACTCTTCTGACTTCCTCTATGACTCTGGCCAAGTCTCATACTTTACCTCAAGCCCATATCCATAGGAAAGGGATAATAAAACACTTCTGAGAGGTAGATTGCTAAGCATAAATACTGAGGCTCTCTGATTCAACGGTAACAAGGGTCACAAGTATGGGACCCTATCTCCCATTCTAAATTCTCCAAATACTACTGACATATCTGTATAAAATCCATTCTTTCAAAAATCCCTTTACTTGCCGTATTTTTGTGCACTTGTTTTTCAGCAAATAACAATGAGGCCTTGTTTGTTTTAAGTTAAGAATAAAGGGCATATCCTCAGCTAGTTTAAGTAAATAGCACGTCATTGACATCAACGGAGCTATGTTGGTTTATGCCACTTGATGAACATAACATGTGGGCCCAACAGTTCATAGTAATTCATAAATATGACAAAGAACACTGAGCTCTTTGCAAATCATTTTGTCATTAGCTACTTCCAATTCTATATGTATCCTTTTCTGCCAACTCAAGTGGGAAAGCTGCAGCGAAAAATATAATTAACTTTATTAACTTTATTAAAAGAAATGTGCAATCCCGTGCATTATCTTTTTCATTAATCTGATTTTTGTTTACTTAAACATAGTACAAACCATGTGCACAATGTCCTATCTAAAACAGATCTGATGCTCAACTGCCTTACAACTACTGTAGTTATGAGTGCAAAGTGAGTAGAAAATACAAACTAAAATGATAGCTTCTTGTACCCACTTTGCACAGATGTAAATGACTATACAAGGTATAAAGCAGCAGAGAAAGAAGCCCAATATGTTAAACAACTAAGTTTAAACTTTCTCTTATGTTTTCAGACCCTTCACAGCTTTCTCCCGTTGAGATATTGGGCTTCATTCTCCACTGCTGTAGTCCAGTTTTCTGCTACTGTTCCTTCACTATAGTACTGAATCAGGATCTTTTGTCTCTTATCAGGACTCTGCCCATATTCCTATTAAGACAGTGAAACTAGCTTCTGTACCCTATTCTTTTCAGTCCCGGGAGGACTGATAGTATGTAATACCAGTGTGTAAATTTCTTCAGGACCTGGCCTTCTTTTATATGATCTTCTGGGTCAGGTGCTGTCTTTATTCTATGGTGCCTTGTCCAGCACCAAACCCATTTAAAAAATAGACACTAATCTAAATAATTAGGAGAAAAATATGTTTTGTGAATGTATAATCTCTTAAGTATTGTGGAAATTCTCTACTGGAAATAGTTCTAATCTATAAGGCTGGAACTAATGAATTGCAGAAGGAAAAAGTGGCATTGAGATATCTAAATTTTGGCTGCTGTAGCTCACAGTAGCTTGTATACTCCTGTGCATGTACAAAGAGAAGAATCAGCACTGAGCAGTCTAGGAGCTGACAATTTTTCCATAAACAGAACTTTGAATTGTGTTGAGAGGACAGATCATCTCCCTTGACCTTCGAAGACACCCACTCACTCAGTTGACAGTGATTAAGTCTTTGATTTTAAAAATAAATTGCTAAACTTCTTGATAAGCATATCTACCAAACCTCTGAAAATAGGAGGGAAGAGGGGGTAAAATTTCAGATTAACAGATAGTGTCCAATTAAAAGTGGTGGTTGAAGACCATAATTACAGTAATAGTGGAAGAATTTGTATCTTGTATTAACCTTTTATCCTTTGAATAAACATAACAATTGGCAAAGGGATCATGACTCTTTATAAAGGAAATGTTGAAGTTAGTTCAACAAACATAACTTGAAAGATTCACATTTCTTTGCATACAGTTATGATTAATGGAATGTACTTTCATGGGAATAGTTATTTAGCCTGTAAACTATGTATTACATTGGGATAGCCTGTTCTTGTGTAGTAATTTCAGAGTACTTGCAAACTAGATCAGAATAAAGAGGCAAATTTAAAGTGGAGAAAGTTCACTCATTGCTATCCCCTTTCCAAATCTGCTTTAATTTCCCTTCACTTGGTGACTCTAATGCTTATGGTTTCTATCACCTGCTTGTCACTACTGACTCCATAAAACCTTCGCCCCCACCCCCATCTTCTTTCTGCCTAAAGCATGGAAACGTCAAGAAAAACATTGGTACAATCCAATGTAACCTTCTAACACCCTCCTTCCTTTTTTCCTGCCAATGAATTCCTGAGAACTCTCTCTCTCTCTCTCTCTCTCTCTCTCTCTGTGTATATATATATATATATATATATATATATATATATATATATATATATGCCTTTGATCCCTTCTCCTTCTGACTACTAGTTACCTTTGAACCTCACTGTTTTCCTCACTGACGGCCCCCTAACCTGCAACAAATACCAGCAACTTCACATCACGCAACAGAAACACTAAGGAACCAATCCCTGCAACAAACCCCGTTGCCAAATCTGTCCGCACATATACCCTAATGACACCATTGTAGGACCTAAACACATCAGCCACGCTATCAGGAGCTCATTCACCTGCACATCTATATATGCCAGCAATGTCTCTCTGTCACACACATTGGCCAAATTGGACTGTGTATACATAAAAAAATAAATGCACACAAATTAGACATCAAGAATGATAACATTCAAAAACCAATAAGAGAACTCTTCGATACCCCTGGACACTCAGTAACAGACTTGAAAATTCCCATGCTTCAGCAAAAAAACTTTTAAAACGAGACTTCAGCATGAAACAGTAGAGCTGGAATACATATGCACACTTGACATTATCAGACTAAGGGTATGTCTTGACTACATCCCTCTACTGGCAGAGGGATGTAAATGGGGCACTTCAAAAGTGTAAATGAAACGGGGATTTAAATATCCCATGCTTCATTTGCATAATCACATCATGCTGCTCTTTCGAATAAGAGATATTTCAAAAGTAAAACTGCAGTCTAGATGCAGTTCTTTAGAAAGTGGCAGGCTTTTTCAAAAGATCCTGTACTCCTTAATAAAAGTTATGCCGCTCTTTTGAAATGGCGCTTGTTCAAAAAAGCGGCATGACGTGATTATGCAAATGAAGCGCAGGATATTTAAATCGCCACTTCATTTGCACTTTCAAAGAGTCTAATTTACATCCCTCTGTTGAAAGAGGGATGTACTCTGGACACAGCCTAGGTCTGAACAGAGATTGGGAAGCTGTCACAGAACTCCTTGTTTTATTTTGGGGGTTTTTTAAAATAAGATTTCAGGTCAAACAGCTGCTGTTTTAAAGATAATATCAGAACATTTTATTTTAATTTTAACGACAATTTTGATAAAAATTTATTTTTATCAAAGCAATTTAGCCCAATGAATGCACATTTGAAAAATTTTAAGGTAACCATATTTGCATTTTTCAGCACCAGTTTCTTGCCAAAATATTTTGCCAATTCTAATTCTGTCAGTTGTAAAATTTAAAAGATTGAACATGAATTTTCCAATTTCAAAACAATCTCAAAATTCCATTTCTTTTCCATTTGAAAATGTTTTCCCCGTGGCAACTATTATAGCCGACATTTTCCCTCCCAAATTTTTAATTTCAACTAAAATGTCAGTTTTCATTGGAAAAATGTTTTCAGAAGACATTTCTGACCAGCTCTGTTAATATATATAGACTGTCCCTAGGCAATGATTCTTAATACTTATTTCACTTTATCATGTTTTTTAAAATGACTATGTGTATCTAGAAGCAGAATGCAGCCTTTCATTTTGAGAATTCTTTGCTGTTCTCCTTTGTAATTTAATTTTGAAATATGATAGTTAACTTTTTAGTTGATCTGGGTTGGCTGATCTGAGGCAAGAGTTAAAAGTTGGAATAGTCAAAAGTGTCAGAGAGAGAAGGGCACCCATCTCACACTTATATTTAACAGGAGTCGGCTCCAAGTACTTAGAAACTCATTGTTTAAATATGTATTACTTTTTAAATTAACCACCCACGTGCCTCAAAATACTCTTGGAATGTTACCATCAAACTAAATAAACAAAATAAAATAGGAATTTCTAGACCACATCAGAATGAAATAAGATGAAGAGGGCGACGTCTGGGCGCCAAGCTCCACTTAGGGCCTCGGGCTGGGACCCGGTGGTGAAGGAGGGCCAGGGTCCCCCACTCCCCATCCTCCCTGCGACCCCCGAGAACTGGGACCAGTGTGGACAGGACCGCAGGAGGAACTCCCCCCTGCCCGGCCTAACCCCACGGCCACGCTGCGGTCCCCCCCCCTCTGGTGGGAGGAGGGGGCCCGGAGTAACGGTATGCCGAACCCCCTCAGCCATCGGAGGCCGAGAGGTGATCGCACCCTAATCAGACTCTGCAAACGAACCCCGGGTATGGGACAAGGAAAGTGATCTAAGGCGGTGGGTTTGCGAAGCCCCCCTCCCCAGTCAGGTGGGAAGCCAAAAGGGGGGGGCGCGAGGAGCTCGCACCCGTAAATACGCCACACTGGTGGAGAACATGGGTATAACTGGTGTCCCCCACAGACGAGCGAGACCAGGTGAACCGGGCTATCCCCAATCCGGAGGGCGCGGGGGAGCCGGACGAAGCAATGGAGCCCCGACAATTCCTGGAGTGGTTCGAGGGGAACCAATGACAGCAGAACCAGGCTCAGCAGGAACAACAGACTCAGTTGGTCCAGCAACTGACGAGCCAGTTCCAAGAACACCAGAGACAACTGATCCAGGAACTCGCCACCCAGCAAGACCAGTGGCGGCAGACCTTGGAGAGAAGATGGGGGGCAACGGGCAGAGGGCCAGGCGGGTCCGGGGAAGGGTCTAACCTACCCTTGCGACTCAGCAAACTGGGCCCACAGGATGACCCCAAAGCCTTCCTCGCTACTTTCGAACGAGTGGCCACGGCGGCCTACTGGCCGCCGGAACAGTGGGCCACCCTGCTGGCCCCCTACTTGAGTGGGCCAGCCCAGCTAGCGTACCGCAGCCTGGCGGTCGCCGACGCCTTAAACTATTACAAGGTACGAGAGGCGATATTGGACCAGCTGGGACACTCCCCCGAGACCTGCCGGCAGCGGTTCCGGCAGGAGGGGTTCAAGGTAGGGGACAGACCGCGAGCGGTGGCCCAACGGCTGTGGGAATGGGCCAATCGGTGGCTGGAACCGGAACAGAAGACGGGCCTCCAAGTCACTGAAACGATAGTGATGGAACAGTTCGTGCATATATTACCCCGGGAGGGACAGCGATGGGTCCGGAGGAACCGGCCCACGACCCTGCATGAGGCGGTGAGCCTAATGGAGGCACATCTCCTGGCTGAGCAGGAAGAAGGCGGCAGCCGGTGGGAGGCGCTACCCGGCACGAAGGTAGGAGGACCTTGGGTCCTGGGGAAGCCCATGGGGAGGGAACCCCCCCCCCCCCGGAAGCACGCCGAGCGCAGGATAACATCCCCCGCTTGGCCCCGGTATGGCCGCACCCCTCCCCCCCCCGGAGAAAGCCAATGGGGACGAGCCGCCGGAGAGGGCGCCGAGAGAGGCCCGGGCCGGGCTCCGCAGCCCCTGCTTCCAGTGTGGACAAGTGGGCCATTTTAAACGGGAATGCCCCTTAATGGACTGTACCCTGAACCAAGGGGGAGTGACCGGCCCGGAGGGGAATAAGACCGACGAAGGAAACTGTGTCGTGTGGGAAATGATGGTGGAAGGACGGCCGGTCAGAGCACCGGTGGACTCCGGGTCGTCAGTAACACTCATCCAGGCTGACCTCATCCCCCCCAGACGGCAGGAGGGGGAGCCAGTTTGGATGAGGTGTGTTCACGGGGACATTCGCGCTTACCCCACTGTCCAGGTCTGCCGGGGAGGGGGGGGGGGCGGACAGGACCGGCTCTGGTGGGTGGGGAAGGCCAGGACCCTGCCATACCCTCTCCTCATAGGGCGAGACTGGCCCGGGTTTGGAGCCCTGCTGCGGAGCCCGACCTACCCAGCAGCCAGAGGAGGCACCACGGAACCCCCGGATATGCACCGTGATGGGGAGCCCCGCGGCGGAGCAACCTGTTTGGATCTAGGAACGGCTCCGGATTTCATGACGGAGCAGAGGATGGACCCCACCTTACAGAACGCCTGGGACCAAGCCTTCGTGCCAGAGGATCCGGAGCAAAGCTCGGTGGAGCCACCACAAGGACCCCAATTTCAGGTATGGGAAGACCGCTTGTACCGGGTCACGGAGGAAAAGGGGGGGGAAGTGCGGAAGCAACTGGTGGTCCCCACCCGATTCCGCCGGGAAGTATTGGAATTGGGACATGCGAATCCCTGGGCGGGGCACCTAGGGCGCGAAAAAACATTAGACCGTGTCCTACAGCGGTTCTATTGGCCGGGGGTCTTCCGGGTGGTGCAGGATTTCTGCGCATCCTGCCCCGAGTGCCAGAGGACTGCCCCAGCCCGGGTGCCAAGGGCCCCCCTAGTGCCCCTTCCAGTAGTGGAGGCACTGTTCGAGTGGGTGGCCATGGATTTGGTGGGGCCCTTGGAACTCTTGGGGAGGGGACATCGATTTATTATGGTAGTGATAGACTACGCCACCCGCTACCCGGAAGCGGTCCCCCTGAGAGATACAAAGGCCCCGACCCTGGCCTGCGAACTCTTGCGGATTTTCTCACGGGTGGGGCTGCCTCAGGCGATCCTCATGGATCAAGGACCAAACGTAACCTCCCAACTGAAGAAAGAACTGTGTAAGATGTTGAAGATCAAACGACTACAGACCTCAGTTTACCACCCACAGTCTGGTAGAGCGATTTAACCAGATGCTCAAGGGTACGCTGCGTCGGTTTGTACAAGAAGACCCCCGGGGGTGGGACCTGATGCTCCCTGGTCTCCTATTTGCGGTGCGAGAAGTTCCTCAGTCATCTACAGGTTTCTCCCCGTTCGAGCTACTATACGGCCGGCGGCCCCGAGGGATCCTAGACCTCCTGAGGGAGGGCTGGGAGCAACCGTTGGTAACAGGCAAGGGGACAGTCCAGTACATCACCCAACTGCGGGAGAAGTTAAGCCGGCTGGGCGAGTACGCCCGATTAAACCTCGAGGACAGCCAGAGGCGCCAAGCAAGGTATTATGACACCCAGGCGCGCCAACGGATCTTCCGCCCGGGGGACCGGGTCATGCTACTCCTCCCCACGACAGAATCCAAACTGCTAGTGCAGTGGCAGGGGCCCTTTGAGGTAATTAAAAGGGTGGGTGAGGTTGATTACGAAGTGAGGCTATCAGGTCGCAGGCAAGGAACGCAGCTCTTCCACATCAACCTGCTAAAGAAATGGGTACTCCGAGAGTCCCTACTAATAGCGCCCCCCCTCCGAAGGAGAGGATCTGGGACCATGGGGGGGGGGAAGAAGGGGAACAGCTAGAGCTCTTTTGGAACCCGGAGCTGACCCCCTCACAACAGGAACAGCTGAAAGGAATCCTCCGGAGACATCAAGAGACCCTCACGACCAGACGGGGCTGTATGACTCTAGGACTGCACTGAATCATCACAGAGGTAGGCCGGAGCGTGCGGGAGCCCCTACGCCCCCTCCCATGGAAGATGTGGGACACGGTCAAGCGAGAGATACAGCTGATGCAACGGTGGGGGGTGATAGAAGAATCGGCCAGCGAATGGCATAGCCTGATCGTCCTGGTCCCCAAAACAGACGGCACGACCCGATTCTGTATAGACTTTAGGAAGGTGAACTCCGTGTCCCAGTTCGATGCTTACCCTATGCCAAGGGTGGACGAGTTGTTGGAGCGACTCGGGCAGGCAGCCTATATAACCACTTTAGATTTGTCAAAGGGCTATTGGCAGATACCCCTTGACCCCGCAGCCCGGGAAAAGACAGCCTTCTCGACCCCTTTGGACTGTTCCAGTTTCGGACCATGCCCTTCGGACTCCACGGAGCGGCAGCGACCTTCCAGCGGGTGATGGACCGAGTACTGGCACCCCACCAAGAATACGCTGCCGCCTATATAGACGACATTGTCATCTACAGCTGGGCATGGGAGGACCATCTAAGGCACCTCGACGCCATGCTGACAGCCCTGGGTAAGGCAGGCCTCATGGCCAACCCCTGTAAATGCCATTTCGCGCAACGGGAGGTTTCCTACTTGGGGTATACAGTGGGGCAGGGGAAGTTGAAACCAATTTATAGCAAGGTACAAGCCCTGAAAGACTACCCAACCCCAACACCAAAAAAGCAGATCCGCCAGTTCCTGGGGCTGGCCGGGTATTATAGGCGATTCGTGCCTCAATTCGCCTCCCTGGCAACCCCACTGACGGAGCTAGTAAGGAATACAGAGCCGGCCAGGGTGAGATGGAACCCTCAGGCCGAACACGCCTTTCGGGCATTAAAAGAGAAACTGGACTCAGCCCCGGTGCTGAGACAGCCGAACTTTGATAAACGGTTTATCCTTTATACAGATGCCTCGGAGGTGGGACTCGGGGCAGTACTAGCCCAAGAAGAACAAGGCGGAGACCAGCCAGTCCTATACCTCAGCCGAAAATTGCTGGCACGCGAGCGGGCCTACGCCATGATAGAGAGGGAAGCACTTGCGGTGAAGTGGGCGATTGACACTTTACGGTATTATTTGTGGGGGAATAAATTTAAGTTGGTGACTGACCACGCACCCTTAGTTTGGTTGAACTCTATGAAAGAGACAAACGCGCGTATAATGCGGTGGTACCTGGCCCTGCAGCCGTACTGTTTTGAGGTGGTGCATTGGCCAGGGGCGACTCACCAAAACGCAGACTTTTTCTCCCGGATAGGGGAACACCCGCCACCCAGGCCTTGCCTCTCCAAGGGGGGAAGGTGTGTGACGGACCCGGCGGGGTCCGCATTTGCGGCGGGGAAGGGATCCCCCCCCCTGCAGGGGAAAACGGCTGCTACAGGCGGCACGCGGACCGACGCCGCGATCCTGGAGCCAGGGCACCGGGGAGCCCAGACCAGGGCACCCCGCCGGAAGCGGGGGAGGGCACGGGTCGAGCCGAAGCGGCTGGCCCGACCACCCTGGCTTACGCGTCCGAGCGAGGCGCGGGCACACGCCGGGGAGAGCGCGGGGGCGGCTCCGCACGGGCGGGGCTTACCGCCTGGACGTCACTCCCTGGCGCCAATAAAGGAGGCAGCCGGGCAACTAGAGGGAGGGGGAACAAGGAGGTGGCGGCGCTGGCTTCCAGGGGTGCCAAGTTCCCGGCCCCCCGGGCGACCAGGAAGGACGGCTCCGGCAGTTGGCGACTCGCGCTGGGATGGACCCGGAGGCTTCGGCGCAGTGAGTGACCCCCGACCCGCCCCAGCACCGGGGCATGTCAGCGGGGAGTGGAAGGAGCCTGAGGCGGGCCCCTTTTGGTGCCCATGGGCGGATGAGTTGAGGGCTGCCGCCCCGTCCACCATGGAGGGCGATGTCTGGGCGCCAAGCTCCACTTAGGGCCTTGGGCTGGGACCCGGTGGTGAGGGAGGGCCCGGGTCCCCCACTCCCCATCCTCCCCGCGACCCCCGAGAACTGGGACCAGTGTGGACAGGACCGCAGGAGGAACTCCCCCCCCGGCCTAACCCCACGGCCACGCTGTGCCCCCCCCCAGGCGGAAGGAGGGGGCCCGGATTAAGGGCACGCCGAACCCCCTCAGCCGTCGGAGGCCGAGAGGTGATCGCACCCTAATCAGACTCTGCGAACGAACCCCGGGTACGGGATGAGGAAAGTGATCTAAGGCGGTGGGTTTGCGAAGCCCCCCCCCAGTCAGGTGGGAAGCCAAAAGGGGGGGGGGCGCGAGGAGCTAGCACCCGTAAATCCGTCACACATCCCAATGTTAATTCTTGGCAGAGAGGAATCCAATGATCCAGCCCCTTCTAGAACCTTGAATATTGATAAAGATTATTTTAAGAAAATTATATGATTTGTAATTACTTTCACAGACAATTCTTTTCCCTCCCCTATTATCTACTAAGCTATACCCTACAAAACCATTTCAATTAATTTCAAAATATACACTAACCACAATTATTAAAAACCCTAAATGTATATTTCATAATTAGCTCATTAAAAAATCCATATATAACACATTCCAATAAAAGCTGTAGAAAAGATGAGATTTGAAACTCTAAAAAGGCTATCTACTAGGAGAATATTGAATGTCCTAATCCTTTAGGGAGATTAATATTAGAGTAGCAGAATGAGAGGCAAAATATACTATGTATGAATTAAGAAATTGTGTAAATTTTCTACCACAACACAAATAATCAAAACCTCGGAGAAAACAAAATAAAGATCTAGGCTTTCTACCCTTCCTCCTGTCAGTCCCCGTAATACACGAGGTTCGAAGGGATGCCGGAAGGATGAGACCACAACTGGGGGTTTCAAAAAGCACAAACTGATTTTATTTTGATGGCGCCAGACAATCATCAGAACAAAAATTAAACAGATTGCCAGACAACACAAAACAATTCCCTGAGGCTTTTCTAAATCACAATAATTTCCAACAACTGCCCTGGGGTTAGGAACAGTTGAATTAACACTGGTATTGTCCATAGGGCTGATGATTTACACAACTTTATACAAGGAAACAGTAAAAAACCTAAACCACAACTATTTATAAACTAACCTAGTAACTTTTTAGCCACTGTCACTTGACAAGCAATAAGGACAACTAAAAAATCAATTAGGATAGGGATGATGGTGGGGCGGAGGGGGGTTATACCAGTTCTGGAGACAGCAGGAACACAAGTACCGGTCGCATGCTCATAAACTGTCTCCACTCGGGTCGACCAACTCGGAGTACGCTCAGTACGACTCGAGAGCGGGGGGTGCAAGGCGTCTGGGTGATCAGGCCAGGCGTTCACTCAATGCGAATCCGCAGTGAGAGAGGGGCTGCCTGCCTGTTTTATTGCCTGTGAACTTATCACCCCATAGGTTGGTTTTTGCTGCAGTGGGTGGAGTAGCAGGCCTGAGCACCAGTCAGCCCAATGGCTGATCTTTCACTGCAATGGGTGGAGTGAGCAGGGGAAGATTATTAATTTACATGCCCTTATTTGGAAAACACTCCACCTCACAGACAGAGCCCCCTATACCAGCCTCAGAGGTATTACAGGCTATGGCTCCCTGCGACGGGCAGCCATTTCTGATGTTCTGTCTCGGACACCTCCAAGCCTCTGAAAAATCCTCAACTACCACTAATTCCTAGCAGCCAAGGGCTTTGGCCTTTGAAGGAAGGGGTAGAGAGTTTGCTTATAAAAACAGTTTCTGGTAATTTTCATTACAGGAAGCATATTTATGTCACTACCCTTCCAGTCACATTAAAACATTTTAAGAACCCATACTTAAAGGTTGGTAAATGCACCCAGATTATTTTCCCATATCATGCTCATGCTTTTAGTGTCCTATAACATATCTTTAGGTTGGGGACATCACTTTTTGTTTGGCGCTTTGAAGTCCACACTTACAAGCAAACAATAATTGCATATGTGTAGTGGTACCTGTAGGCTCACTTTTGTGAGCCCTACAGTCAGACGCTCTGTGGATTCATGGGGGCAGGTTAGAAAATTAGATCAATGGAATTTTTCCAGATTACAATTTTTAAAATTATGAATTAAAGATGCACTTGAGTGCATACTTCAGCTACAGTGCATGTGTATGTGGTTTCTTCCTCCATCTCAGGAAACGTATAGCCCTTCTTGAAGTTTCAGAAATGTAATAAAACAGTTGAAGCTCTAATAGTTTTCTCTTTGGGTATGTCTAGACTACCCTCCTAATTCGAACTAGGAGGGTAATGTAGGCATACCGCACTTGCAAATGAAGCCCGGGATTTGAATTTCCCTGTCTTCATTTGCATGAAGCCGGCCGGCGCCATTTTTAAATGCCGGCAGTTCGAACCCCGTGCCGCGCGGCTACATGCGGCATGGAGTAGCTAGTTCGGATTAGGCTTCCTAATCCGAACTAGCTGTACTCCTCATGGAGTAAGGCTGAAGTAACTAATGCATTATTGCTTCTCAAACTCTTGGCCACTATTCAACCAGGAAAAACAAAGTGACTTTTTTTACTTGTTATCTACTTGTGTACATCCATTTTATGTTGGTGTTATTTCACTGACTTCTTAGAGTTGCTTCTAATTTACAGAAGAGCAAATGAAAGGAGGGTCATGTCCAGTGTTTCTTAATTTTCAAATTCACCATAAGAAAGCAGTAGTTCATATTGTTTTGAGCAATATACAGCATTTAATAAAAACATTATTAATCTATAAAGTTTAACAAGTGTTCAAATCCTTGTTATGTTAATATCAGACAAAGCTACACTAATTACAATAATGGATTTTTTTGACTTGATTATACAGCACATAGATTCATAAATTCTATGAATATATCTAATCAGATCTCTCTGTTTGTTAGGGTGTTACCAGATTAGAGCATGAGCATCTTTATAACACATATGCTGTCATGAGAAATGTATGTTTATTAACTTCATCATGCCAATTTCTCTAGTAATGTACTGTCAGATGATAAACAAAAGCAATTAGTGTTTAAAGCTATTCAGAAAAAGGTAATTCTGTTTTGCAAACAATTTTGACATTTTAGCTTCCTTCTGATTTTGAACAAAACTCAAAAAATCTCCTGCCATAGGAAGTGGAACTTGTTGCCCCCTTAGCAGACATCTACCAAACTCAGAAGCCCCGGACTTGCCATTTCAAGAGAAGTCCCCCCCAGTAGGCGATTTCATAGCTGAGGACCTGGAAGCTTTGGCTAAATCCATTTGTGGATTAAGCCCTTAAATTCTGTTTCTAATCTGTAAAATCAGGACACTAACTCTTAGGTTAATAACCACCTCAGAGGAGTGTTTTGGGGGTATGTTTATGATTGCATAGTGCTTGGAGACATGTACTGTGTTTTACAAGTTCCAAATATTATTTTACTTTAAATTAAGCAGAAGTCATAGCATATCTTTAGATCTTGTGCTCTTTTATCTCTATTTTTAGGCAAGCATTTTTATTACCAAACACAGATTGCACTCTTGCTATTTGTAATTCTGCATCACTGTCTGTTTTCCTAGTGTCCTGCAGGTCCCTTTATTTATTGCCTTCTTGCCACTACCTCCACAAGGAACGTGTCCAATCCTGTTTTCTTGGGGAATATGCCATTTCTCCAGTGGACAGGGTTAGTGGTGTAGAAAGGTCCCTATGCACATGTATCATTGCCCCAGCTTATAAGCACTAATAACCCCCCCAAAATATTAGTAATGAAACAACTATCTTAGATTGTTTTCATGTTGCACTGTGACTTAATGATGTATAAGAACTGTTGATGATCACCATAAAAATCCAATGTACATTTTAATATCAAATAATGCTAACCACTAGAAAGCCTGCATATACTTACTCTTGTCTCAACAATGTCATGTCATTATGCTCTGTGAACCACTTAGTCCATCCTGAACTCATAAATGGATTAATACAGATCTAAGAATGGGCAGCAGAACATTTTATTGTTCACGAGCATGTTTTCAGACCAAAAGCTCACTCCAGCCAAGGATTCAAGTATGTGCTTACCTTTTATCTCTAGTCATAGTTTCATTTTTGTAGTTCCTTTTCTATACAAGAAAATGAGTAGTGAATTTCCAATTAAGACTATATGTGGGATGAGCTAAACAGGTGGTATGGTAGTTTTGTGGCTTTGGCAGATTAAAGGGCTAACACAATAAGGGTACGTCTATACTGCATGCTTATTCCGAAATAAAATAATCCAGAATAATTATCCTGAAATAGTTTATTTCGAAATAGCACGTCTACACTGGAGGGAAGCCTCAAAATTAGTCCGAGGGAGGCTTCCCTAATGTAGACATGCTGTCTCGATTTAGAGCCCCAGGAGGCACTGGGGAGGAATAACTTAGAACAGCCCTGGTGAGGGGCTATTTTGAAATGGCAGTAGTGGAGCGTCTACACATGCCTTATTTCAGAATAGGCATTATTCCTCATGGAATGAGGTTTACAGATTTCTGAATGGCTGTGTAGAGACTCGCATTGTTATTTCGAAATAACAGATGCACCCTAATAGGTGAAGTATGCAATGGCATACATTCAAAGTGTGCATGTGGAAAAAGGGTGGCTTTTGTCTGAATCTCCCATTCATTTATTGTTGGAGGTGGATGAGGGGGAATTTAATTACTAGTATTAACAATGCTTTCCCTAAAAATGGTAATTTAAAGTGTATTCCCCTGCCCCAGATTATTTGGCCAAAGATTAACTGCAGGTCACTTTACATTTCAGGGACAAATATTATAATGCTGGCAAATAGTGTCAAGAAGAAATTATTTTAAAACATGCTGTCACAAGATTCAACTGAGTGCTTATGTCCTTCTGTAAGATGGCAAACACCTCTTTCAACATTAACAATTAATTGCACAAGTATGCTAATTGCAGACTGTCAGACACATGCATTTGATTTAATTTCAGGCAACAGTTGCAGCAGACTGCAGAATCTTTCAACGTTTCAGTTTATAAGATGTCTAAAGGTGAGTCAGATATCCTTTATATCATGAAGTTCAGTCAGTTTTTTTCTAACTGTTTTTTCTAACTGTGGTAGGGTCTTATTGGACAAGCAACTCAACACAAGTTCCTAACGCAGTGCATAATATGATTCTGCATCTAATGTGATTTTTAAATGTGTAAACGGGAGAGTAGTGAGTAGGAGGAGTAAGAAGGTGGTTTTAACCCTGATACCTTATTGGTGAAATGGATACCAGATTAAAGCATTTGATTCTGATGTCCACTTAATAAAATTGCCAGAACTTTGGAGAGGGTATAAAAGAGGCTGATATGAGGGAAGAAGACAGTGCCTGGAAGAGATACCTAAAGAGCTCAGTTTGTTTAGCTTATCAAAAGGGATCAAGAGGTGACCTGAAGACAATGTACAAATACTTTCACAGGGAGAAAATGCCAGCCACTAAAGGGTTATCTTAGCTAGTGGAGAAAAACATAATGGTTGTGTCTAGACTGGCCAGTTTTTCCGGAAAATCAGCCGCTTTTCCGGAAAAACTTGCCAGCTGTCTACTCTGGCTGCTTGAATTTCCGCAAAAGCACTGACTTCCTACTGTAAGAAATCAGTGCTTTTTGAGGGAATACTATGCTGCTCCCATTTGGGCAAAAGTCCCTTTTGCGCAAAACTTGTGTGAAAAAGGGCCAGTGTAGACAGCTGAGATCTGTTTTGCGCAAAAAAGCCCTGATCATGAAAATTTGTGCAAAAGAGCATCTAGATTGGCCACGGATGCTTTTCCGCAAAAAGTGCTTTTGCGGAAAAGTGTCCGTGCCAATCTAGATGCTCTTTTCCGAAAATGCTTGAACGGAAAACTTCTCCGTTAAAAGCATTTCCGGAAAATCATGCCAGTCTAGATGTAGACAATGAGAACCAATGGCTGGGAAGCTCAAACCAAAGAAAGGCAAATAGTAAATAAGACACACTTTTATTATAAAAAAATAACAGTGACGGTGATTAACCACTGAAAAACTACCAAGAGATGTGGTGCATTCTCCATCTCTTCAGGTATTCTGAAAGATATCTGATTTAGCCAAACATACATTCTTGGGCTCAGTACAGAGATAAGTGGATGTAATGTAATGACCTGTTTATATGTAGGAGGTCTCACTAAAAATGATCTAATGTAGGAGGCTCCCATTCTGTCTTAAGCTCTGAGAATCTAATCTGTTTAAGAACAATGTAGGAAATCCACATTTGGGGCAGTTTGCATCTGCATATGTCTAGAGGGAGCATCTGTTTAGGGAAACATAATGCTTCCTGGAATTCCTTGGTATACAGAAACTGAACACCCATATCTCCTCTTCCAAAACAGATCACTATTTTGGTAGCAAGTTCATGAGCCCTCTTCCATCCATCCACTCCTCACTGTTCCTTTCGGAGGCACAATATGTTCCTGGGAGACTAGGGAAGGAAAAAACACTATCCTTCTCCAAGCACAAGCAGAACAGTTCTGAAGCAGAGTGGTCAAGTGGGGGAAGACTCCTTATGTTCTGCCTCATCCATTTAACAAGCAGGAGGAATGCAGTCTTACATTAACAGAGCTGTCGAGAGGATCATTCCATTTTACAGCAACTTCAAAGATTTTGAAATCTGAATAAAAATAAACTTTTCTAATGTTGGTATGAAAATGGAATTGTCATCAAATTGTCTTTTTTTCCAATTAACAAAATTTGAGGCTCAATTAAATAGCCCCTGAGCCTGCAAGCCAAAGTCAGCTGGCACAGGCTAACTGAAAGTTTTCCATTTCAGTGTAGACATACCCCTGAATGTGCTCAAATTCCTTTTCATTTGTCATTACATTTCAATACCTAGAGTATATTTACCCATTTTGATAGATATCCCTAATTATTCAAATAGGTTCTGGCCACTGAAATTTTGAGGTGGCATTTGTGGTGCTTCAGTGTGATTCTCAAAATCCATAAAACAAGCCTCAACTTCCACATTCCCTTCACCTAAAGAGAGAGCTATTGGATCCCAGAAATGAGAATGGACAAATACAAGAGGGCGGAGTTTTGACAGCAGATGAATGGATTACAGAAAGAAAGGGAGTCTGCACAGGCTGAGTTTTTACTTGGTAGCTCAAGAGTGTTACTAAATAAAGTTACAGCTTAATTAAACTATATTGCTGGTATCTCACTTTTCTTTGGCTACGTCTACACTGGCCCCTCTTCCGGAAGGGGCATGTAAATTTCACTAGTCGTCGTAGGGAAATCCGCGGGGGATTTAAATATCCCCCGCGGCATTTAAATAAAAATGTCCGCCGCTTTTTTCCGGCTTTTAAAAAAGCCGGAAAAGAGCGTCTAGACTGGCCCCGATCCTCCGGAAAAAGTGCCCTTTTCCGGAGGCTCTTATTCTTACTTCAAAGTAGGAATAAGATCCTCCGGAAAAGGGCACTTTTTCCGGAGGATCGGGGCCAGTCTAGACGCTCTTTTCCGGCTTTTTTAAAAGCCGGAAAAAAGCGGCGGACATTTTTATTTAAATGCCGCGGGGGATATTTAAATCCCCCGCGGATTTCTCTACGACGACTAGTGAAATTTACATGCCCCTTCCGGAAAAGGGGCCAGCGTAGACGTAGCCTTTCTGTGGTGTTCAGGACAATATGAACCAGGCCTGAGCACAAATGGAGTCCCCAATCGAAGAGCTACTTAAGCCTATTACACTCCCTTCTCTGCACTTATCTGTGAATATTTTTACGAGTAGTTTTGCTTTGCCTATATAGTTTACTTATTAGTTTCCAGCAAACCAATCTGCGTTAACACATTGAACTTACTGAATTTGCTGGAAGGGCATATACAGGCTTTTTAGAAATTAACAAAATACCTTCCTTTTTTTCTGAAACTTTATTGCCAGAATTTCCAGAATTGTGGTGCAACAAACTCTGACACGACCTGCTTCTCAAACAGAGACTCAGTGTAGATGTAGGGATTTTCAATCTCCATCTTCCACATATCAGTCTCATTTACTATGCTGGCTGAATAGTATCTTTCTATATTTTAGATTAGTCATGTTGGCCAAATGTGCAATCGTTTCATAGCTTCTCTGAATTTTTATTGTGTCATTAATTAGATGAAGCTAGGTCTCTGTTGAGGGTTCTCTATAAATTATGATAAAAGATGTGCATTTTTTTTCTAAATGTACTAGCTTCCATTTTTACTAAGGTTTTAAAATATGCAAGTATAAAAACCCTACAGTTCATCTTGACCAGTTAACCTACATTAAAACAAAATTTGTCCTGGGAACACTAGAGCATTAAAATGTCTTATTAAAACATGCTGACTAGCAAATTTGGTCAGGGAGGGGAATCAGGACCATTACCCTATAATAGGCTTCACACGAAGGCTTGACTTCACAAGAATAGTGATAGAAATGTAGCCGTGTTAGTCTGGTGTGGCTGAATCAAAAAACAGGACTATGTAGCACTTTAAAGACTAACAAGATGGTTTATTAGGTGATGAGCTTTCGTGGGCCAGACTCACTTCCTCAAATCAAATAGTGGAAGAAAATTGTCACAACCATATATACCAAAGGATACAATTTTAAAAATGAACACATATGAAAAGGACAAATCAAATTTCAGAACAGAAGGACTCCCCCATCTTCCTTCTGTTCTGAAATTTGATTTGTCCTTTTCTTATGTGTTCATTTTTTTTTAAATTGTATCCTTTGGTATATATGGTTGTGACTATTTTCTTCCACTATTTGATCTGAGGAAGTGGGTCTGGCCCACGAAAGCTCATCACCTAATAAACCATCTTGTTAGTCTTTAAAGTGCTACATAGTCCTGTTTTTTGACTTCACAAGACATTGTTATCTTGTGTGATGCTGATACGTCTGTATATGAAAAGGAGAAGGGTTTTGTTTGGTTGATTTTTTTTAAATTTACTCTAAGTTGAAGTCTAGCCCCACTCCTGCAGATCATTAATCTTGTTCAAAGTTGCATCTGAGTATCAGACTATAAAAAGGGACTGTCAATTGTTCTGTGTGAAGTTCTTCTCTTTTCAGATCAAATTGGACCAGTCCATAAAATGAATCAATCAACCCTTACAATCCAGAACTAGCAGGCTGTGTACCTCCCTATGGATTCCATGGAGGCCCAAGCATGAAACTGTTTCCTCTCCATCATCCCAGGTCCTTTTTGCCTTCCTCCATCTTCATTCTATTTCCTTTGTAGTGCTGGGCTTGTTCTCCTTTTTTTGGTTATAAGCTACCAAGCCAGCTTTGAATCTGGGACCTCTGGAATTTAGTATAGAAGCCTCTACAGCTTGAGCCATAAAGCCAGCTGACGCGCAGCTTAAACTGTAGAGCTCCCTTGTTTTTATCTTGTGTTGTAAGTGGTCTAAGTGCCACTACATGGGGCAGTGAACCACACTAGGGGTACATCTACACTGTGGGGGTTTTCCGGGATACCACAGGTATCCCAGAAAAACTCCACCGTGTCCAAGGAACACATTTGCCCTTCTGCTTTTTTTTGTGGAAGAGGAAATGTGTTCTTTCAGGGAGCCCTGTATACCTCATTCTACAAGGAATAAGGTTTCCTCCAAAAGCGATTGGAAAAATCTATGCAAATTGCAGAGCACAGTTGTCATAGCTTTTTCAGAAAAAAAGCTACAGTGTAGACCTAGCCTCAGTGTGTGGGTTACAGATGATCCCCTCTCTCTTCTGCCTATGTTCTCTAAACAGGTTTATAAAGACCTTTATAGGGGTGTTAGAAGTAGAACAGGAGTCATTGAAAAATAAAGAACTGTTCTTCTGTTGCTCATGGCTGGGTGACTATATGATCAGTGTTTCCTGTGATTTAAGTTCCAACTCTGTTAGCTTTGTATTTTTAAAATTACTTTTGACCTGGAAATGTTGTAGAAATATCGAGGCAAGGTCTGTGGACTGACTATGACCTCGCAATTCTTAAAATACCTGTGGGCCTACTGACAACTGGGTATCTTTTTTGATCTATGGACTTTTGAAGGCTAAAATTATTAGAACGTGGAGAGGTTTTGGTTGCACAAAGATGACCTACTCAAACCCTATTAGCAGATGCCAGTGACCTTAAAAGAGGAGTGTTCTATTGTGATGATTCAAAAACAAAATCTTTGAGTTTCAAGGGGAAGGCACAAGCTGGGCAGCCATTATTAAAAAACAAAGTAAAGAAAATGAAGACCTATTGCCTGTCCTCTTGAATGCTCACAGTAGCAGTGATAGGCATTAGCTCCTAACTTCTGGCCACCTGGTGCCACCACTGCTAATAAAGCCTTATTATTTCTTCATTTTTTAATCTGGTCACTTGGGGTAGCAGTCTAGCAAACAAGTAAAATCTGGGATTCAATCTCTATAAGCAAGTAATTTTTACTTAGCCAAGAAGTCTATTGACATAAAACATCTGATGTGATTTTTTTTCAACCATGCACTGGCTTCCTAACATTGGATTCACAAGAGTTGTCAGCTTTCATGTTTTGTCATCAACTTCTGGTCTTTTTTTTCCCCAATGACAATAGCAGAGAGGTACTTTGTTAGCATTCTTGGTTTTTTTCTTAACTCAAGCAGATATCTCAGTTGTGTGTGAGTAGCACAGAGACACTCCCACCAAATTTATCTGAAACTATTGTTTATATAAAAGTTTCTCAAACACTAATCACAGTGTTCAGTAACTTTGTTATCTTTAAAAAATAATTCATATATATATATATGTAGTGAGTTAATGTAACCACCACCAGGCATATTTGAATCTCAGACCTCTGCAGCTTAGTATAGGAACCTCTACCCTCTGAGCTAAAAGCCAGCTGGCTCTCAGGCCATGCTGTAGAGGTCTCTTGTTCTAGGTGCCAGTGAACTACACTAGGTGTGTGGGTTACATTAAGAACTGCACACTTAATACTGAAAAGTCATGCTATTGTCACTGAAATTCTTGTTTTAATTTTAAATGTATTAAGTTGTCATGCTGGAAGGTTTCATATAACCCTATCTGTGGCATAGGGAAGATTGACTATTGCTTAACCACCAATACTTTAAGTGAGCTTCATTAAAATAGCATTAGGGAGATACAGTTTCAACATTAGCTTCAACCTGGGAGTGATTTCCTAGATCAGCTGCATGACTGCAACTTCAGCATCAGTTGTCACTGAGATAAAAAATACCTTGTTACTTATGGGACCAACAGCTAAACAGAGTGCTGTCCCAAATTACATTGAATGTATAAAGAATATTTGGTTTACTTGATTTAATCAGTTCCATAACTAGATTTGATGATTTAATAGTGACCCATCTTTATTTATTAATTATTTAGTTTAATTGGAAATTGGTGTGGTTCAGATGTTTCTTCCCCAAAGATAGAGTTTCTGGACCTGAGTTGCTGTAGGGTAGGTAATGGAGTCATTTCTGACCGACCTAGTGGTACTTCAGTAAACTGACCCTGTAGTCCTCAGATAACTGGCACCCAAACCAGGATCTGATTCACTTTTGAAGGAAACTTAAAAATCAACAAATAATCCTGCAGCTCCTTAGGGTACGTCTACACTGCATCCCTAGTTCGAACTAGGGATGCAAATGGAGACAACCGAAGTAGTTAATGAAGCGGGGATTTAAATATCCCACGCTCCATTAACATGATCTCGCCAGCACGCTAGTTTGAATCACAGCTGATTCGAACCAGGAAGTGCGTGCCGGGACGCATTAGTTCGGACTAAAGCCCTTAGTCCAAAAAATGAGGAGTAACATTAGTTCGGACTAAGGGCTTTAGTCCGAACTAACGCGTCCCGGCGCGCACTTCCTGGTTCGAATCAGCTGTGATTCGAACTAGCGCGCCGGCGAGATCATGTTAATGGAGCGCGGGATATTTAAATCCCCGCTTCATTAACTACTTCGGTTGTCTCCATTTGCATCCCTAGTTCGAACTAGGGATGCAATGTAGACGTACCCTTAGAGACTAACAAAAAATGTAGATTGTATTGTGAGCTTTCGTGGGCACAACACACTTCTTCTGATGAATGGAATTAAGGGGTCCAGGATGCAAAATAAATAACACAGAAGAGAGGGGATGGGGAGGGAAAGAGATGGAAAAAATGGGGAGGAAATGGTCAATTTAAGTGTCCATGCTATATGAAGCTGTTAGTGGGTTCTAAGTACTCTTAAGTATCTGGTGCTTGGATTATCTGAAGAAGTCGGTTGTGCTCGTGAAAGCTCATGATACCATCTACGTGTTTTGTTAGTCTCTAAGGTCCTACAGGACTATTCACTGTTTTAAAGTTTTTTCTATTACAGACTAACACAGCTATCCCAATGAAACTTTTGCTGAAAACTTAACTTGCATATCTAACAATTATTTCACTGAGCAAGATGGGTTCCAGAAACTTTGGATGAGTTTGAACGTGGCTGGGAATAAAAGCTGATCAGTTCCCTGTAATGAATCTATACTCCCACACTTGAGCTAATTTATTGCCAGTGATTCTATTTTTTTTTAATCTGTGAAACCTTGAATGGAGAGATTGCAACTTCCTGCCTGCTGCAATTCTAGAAAGATTTGAGCACCCTGCGGTTCCAATTTGCACTTTTTGGATAAGCTGAGAAATAATAGTCACAATCATCTCTTAGAAAACTCCCTTGTTATGCAAGTATGGCTCATTACAAAGAGCGATCTGTTCCAAGCCATATTGTACTCCTTGCTATTATAAGGTTCAGTCTGTCGATTCAGATTTAGCTTGATGTTAGAATACCAAAAGAAGACCAGAATCTTTGATACAGAAACAGCTGCTCTTTTCTCTCCCTCCTTTCCTGTCCAACAGTATGAAAAATGTTCAATAATAGCAGATTTTATTGTAATATCCAGTGCTGTTACACATCTGCTGCCCCCCACTGAGAGCCAAATGTCCTTTATGGAAGCAACACTAAGGTACATCTAGACTACACCTTTTTTGGGGGGAAGGGGAGAGGGAAAGATACGCAAAATGTACACCGCGTTTTGCATACCTTTTCGGGGGGGGGGGGGGGCTCGGAAGAGGCTTTTCCAAAATTTGGCCCGTCTACACTGGGCTAAATTTCAGAAAACAACCCTCTTTCAGAAGATCCCTTCTTCCTTCTAGAACGAGGAAGACAGGGCTTCTGAAAAAGCGTGTCTGCTCTTCCTCAAAAAAAAAAACCAAATTGGAAAAGCAAAAGTGTTCAATAGATGCAGCGGAGTTTTCTCAGGATACCAGAGGTGTCCTGAAACTCCCTGCCTTCCCCGCCAGTATATAAACATACCCTTACTTGTAAAGATGGAAATATCGCCACAGATAGAAAGAAAGTGCAGGATTAGCTGATTAAAGAAAACAGCAGCAAAAAGATTTTTAAATGATAGAAACCTGGTACAAAGCTGTATTTCCACTTTGCCTGGTGAACAGTTAGTGAAAGACACTCTATTTTGTGCAATACCTTTTAACAGGCTTTTCTAGTTATTCAATAAATATAAGACTAGAAACATATTTTTTAAGGTGAAAAGGGAAAATCAAACTGGTCGCGTACTGACCAACCTTTATGTTGTTAACATTAATTGAGCTATGTACTATTAGTTCTAAAGCTCAAATGGTAATACAAAACAATAGAGTTATCATTCAGAAATTCAGAAATTCTCAACTATTTTTCCTATCAGTAGGATTCATTGAAAGTCCAGGAAATCATGAGTTAAGCCAAGAAGTGCATCCACAGCTTTGTTTATTGCACTAAAAACAACACAAACTCATTCACACGCTCCTCAGCTTCACAGCAAATCCCCTTTTAATTCTCACCTATTGCCAGACACAGTACACACGTTCAATGCATCATAATCACACCCAAACACACAAAGCATCTGAAATCAAGTTAAGATATGCTTCCTGTAGTCATAGGGTCAGTGGTAATGTCCGTAAAGTGTTTGTAATATTTTTATGTCTGAGATGGGACTTTAGGTTGTGCTTTGGTTATGTGTTGGCTGGACATCTGACTAAGCAGTGTGGAGAGGTGCAACTGTGAAGAAGGTGGAGGCAGGGAGTCAGCAATAAAGTAGCTTCCTCACGTCCACCAAAAGAGGTAGCCAAAAGGCGCACACTACGATGAGAATGGATGAGGGAGGAAGTGATGGTCAGGCCTCTACTGAAGAGAAGCAAGACGTCCTGGAGATCACAGGAGAAAAGTTGTAATTAGGGACTAAAGAAGGACTCCACTGGGTGTCAAGCAGCTCTGGGAGCCAGGGAAATCTCTGTGCAATGCCTCCTAGAACTTCACATTTTTTAATCAAATTCCAAGTGAAGCAATAAGGATGATTTGGTTCTGGCCTTTTTTAAACAAACTTTCCGATTCAGTTAATAAACATCTTAGGCTGTGTCCAGACTCAGGGGTTTTTTCGGGAAAAGTAGCCTTTTTCCGAAAAAACTTCACCTGTGTCTAGACTGCAGCCGCGTTCTTTCCAAATTAAATCGAAAGAATGCGGCTTTTCTTTCGACGGTGGTAAACCTAATTTCACGAGGAAGAATGCCTTCTTTCGAAAGTGCTCTTTCGAAAGAAGGCGTTCTTGAAAGCAAACAGGCTTTTTAGAAAGAGAGCATCCAGACTCACTGGGTGCTTTCTTTCGAAAAAGCGGCTTGCTTTTTCGAAATTCCGCGTGCAGTCTAGACGCTCTCTTTCGAAAGAGGCTCTTTCGAAAGTATCTTTCGAAAGAGCCTCTTTCGAAAGAGGCTTGCAGTCTAGACATAGCCTTAATGAAGTGAAACCTCTGCATTCACAATACCCAAATGTCAACAGCAGGATTGACAGAGTCAGGGCAAATTCTTCACCCTGCACAAGCAGATTTCTAGCCCTGGGGAGGGAGGGCACAGGAGATTCTCCCAGATCCTCAGTCATCCAGCTCTAGTATATGTTACAGTAGCAAGGACACTGCATTAGCAGAGAATTGAACATAACAGACCAATACTCCACCATACCCCTTCTGTGGCCTTCCCAGCCCTTGGCTCAACCCTAGAATGCTCCCTCCTTGCCCTTACTTTACAAATGCAATAGGAGAAGGTGGTGGCAGAGCTATCTCTCTTGGCCTTCTACCAGAAATAAAGTTTCTTATTCCCTTCCCTCTGCATTTACTAATGACATTGTTATGAATGTATAAATTAGAATTGTCATATTAGACTCTGATGTGTCTCTTGGTAATTTAATATGATTTCAATTATAACATTCTATCTGGGCCAGACACAATATTTCTTGGCATAGGTGTGAAGAAGCTGCTGTGGAAACCTAGCTCTCTTCCCTTGGGTGCTTTTTCGTGCAAGAAACGAGTCTATTGTACTTTTCTATGGTAGTCCCTAGTAATAGAGAGGTAGCTGTGTTAATCTGAACTTGCTAAAACAAAAGGAAAAACTATGTAGTACTTCAAAGACTATCAAGATGGTTTAATAGATGATGAGCTTTGTGGGCCAGATCCACTTCCTCAGATCATATTCTGGAAGAGAATTGGCATGACCATATATACCAAGGGAATACAATGTTCACTTTTTTCACTGTATTCCTTTGGTATATATGGTCATGCCAATTCTCTTCCAGAATATGACCTGAGGAAGGAGGTCTGGCCCACAAATGCTCATCATCTATTAAACCATCTTGTTAGTCTTTAAAGTGCTACATAATTTTTCCTTTTATGGTAGTCCCTAGTGACCCTCTCAAAGCACTGTCAGTTATTCTGTCCCAGCAACATAGTACTGGAATTTCTGGTGCTCATATAACTTGAAAACAGGCTAAAAGGTCGTGTTAGCTTGCTAGTTGTTTAGCAAATTGCCCTAAAAGACACAGCCACAAAGTTGTTCCCAGAGTAGAAGGAAAAAATGAATTCAGAACAATCAGGGAGCCCTTTCAAGGATAATTGGATTTGTTTGTGGATTAGCTATGCTAAAGATGATTTACAGCATGCTTCTATTTGTATTTCCTGTGTGAAGGCTGGTTTATGGCATGTATTAAGTGTGGTTTGATTCCCATGAGTTTGTTGCATGTAACAGTACACCATGGAAACTGACGCCATTGATCTTAGGTGTTTATATTTCATTCCTTTAAGAATCTAAATGAACTTAAGAAAACAAGTTTATTCAATTAGGGTACATCTATACAGTAGAGCACACCTTGAAATAAGCTATGAAATTTGAGCTACGCAAATTGTGTAGCTTATTTAAAAATAACTTATTTCAAAATTTGGCGCTGTCAACACAGCACTTATTTCGAAATAAATCGCTATTCCACTGACTTCCTTAATCCTCATACAATAAGGTTTAAAGGAAGTTTGAGGAAGAAGCCCGTTATTTCAAATTTATTTTGAAATAATGGGCTTCTTGTGTAGACAGCGCATAATGTTATTTTGGAGTAATGGACATTATTCCAAAATAACTCTCCTGTATAGACGTACCCTTACAGACTAACACGGCTACCCCTCTGAAACCTTAAGAATCTGTTATTGTTTGGGTAAAACTGTGTTGTCCAGGGGGAAGCAGGCAGGCTTTAGCTACTGTACTGCTCATAACCAGAACATCAACAGTGGATTTGTTTGCACTAGGTTTAAAATACTTCCTCCAACAGCTGCTGACAATTTGATGTAAAGTCAATCACTCCCTTGACTGGTGTGCGAAAGTCCGGGTGCTTTTCCCTAGGCCCTATCTGCAATTGGAACTTGGGCTACTTCTATCTTCATTTTGGCTACATCTACACTACAAGATTTGCCAGAAGACGCAATGCAAATGAAGCATGGATTAGTATTTTCTCACACTTCATTTGCATATTTTCTTCTGATCCATTTTTGCGCAGGATCATTATACTTCCTTTTTTGAGGCATAAGGCTCTTGCACAAAAGGGGGGTTTTGTGCAAAAACCCCTTGTGCAAAAACAGATCAAAAGAAAATATGCAAATGAAGTGAGAGAAAATGCTAATCCGTGTTTCATTTGCATTGCCTCTTCTGGCAAATCTTGTAGTGTAGACGTAGCCTTTGTTTAGTGGGGCTTGAGTTGCATATAACATTATCTTATTTTAATCCCGTGGGCTGAAATTTTCCATATCAGCTGTCAAAAATGTCAGCCAAACCAATTCTTCTAATTCTGCATTTGAGACTAGGAAATATAACATCATTTCTCCCATACTTAAATTCTAGTGCCCTTTGCCTTAAAAATCCTTACCATGCCCCTTCCCTTCTCAGCACTGGAACAGGCTTTTGAAATATGGCAAAGACTTCATGTCAAATAAGGCCTTTTTTTCTGTTCCTGTGAAAATCTGCCCAAATTTGGACAAGTTATAAGCCTTTGAAAAATTAGTTCACAAGATGCTCATGAGACTTCATGAATTTTAATAGCTAAATTTCATGCACATTGAACATGCTCCATCCTGGGACTGAGCATAACTCAGACAGTTAGGCTGTGTCTACACTGGCATGATTTTCCGGAAATGCTTAAAACGGAATACTATTCCGTTTTCAGTTTTTCCGGAAAAGGAGCGTCTACATTGGCAGGCTGCTTTTCCGGAAAAGCCCTTTTTCCGGAAAAGCGTCTGTGGCCAATGTAGACGCGCTTTTACGGAAAAGAGCCCCGATAGCCATTTTCGCGATCGGGGCTTTTTTCCGGAAAAGACTACTGGGCTGTTTACACTGGCCATTTTCCGGAACAGTGTTCCAGAATAAGGACGTATGCCCGAGCGGGAGCAGAATAGTTTTTCCGGAATAGAGGCTGATTTTGTACAGTAGAGCATCGTTGCTTTTCTGGAAATTCAAGGGCCAGTGTAGACAGCTCGCAGCTTATTCCAGAAAAGCGGCTAATTTTCCGGAATAAGTGGCCCAGTGTAGACACAGCCTTACAGTTATGGGCTGATGAAGGCTGGGCATGTGACCTGACAACTGGGAGACTCTCTTTCTTGTATTCTGAAAGACTCCCCCACCCATCCACTACTGAGCCCAGCCAGAGGGGAGGAGGAAGCTGCCTGAGTCAAACACAGGGACAACAAATGCTGGACCTACCAGGACAGAGGGGAGGTTGGGACACGGAGCCCATTCAGGCTGTGACTAGACTACAAAGTTCTATTGGAAAAAGATACACAAATTGTGAACCACAATTTGCATTTCTTTAGCCACTTTTCTTCCGAAAGAGGCTTTTCTAACAATTGGCCCATCTACACCGGGCCAATTGTTAGAAAAAAGCCTCTTTCAGAACATCCCTTCTTCCTCATAGAATGAGGTTTACAGGGATGCCAGAAAAACGCCTCTGCTTTTCCGAATTTTTTTCTGAAAAGCAGATGTGTTCCTTGAACGCAGCAGAGCTTTTCCAGGATACCTATGGTATCCTAGAAAAACTCTGCAGTCTAGATGTACCCTCAGGGACACGGGGTCTGACAGCTGGTGGGGTTGACAGAGGGGAAATTGGAAGCTGGTGGGGGTGGCTAGATAAGGAGATGGGGCAGGAGCAAAAAGGGGGAAAGATATGATGAAGAAGTAAGGTGTGCTGAACAGCAACTGCCTAGGCAGAGAATGAATAAGGAACTGAGTGAGGATATGTCTACACTACCCCGCTAGTTCGAACTAGCGGGGGTAATGTAGTCATCCGCAGTTGCAAATGAAGCCCGGGATTTGAATTTCCTGGGCTTCATTTGCATGAAGCCGGCCGGCGCCATTTTTAAATGCCGGCTAGTTCGAACCCCGTGCCGCGCGGCTACACGCGGCACGGAGTAGCTAGTTCGGATTAGGCTTCTAATCCGAACTAGCTGTACTCCTCGTGGAAGCCTAATCTGAATTAGCTACTCCGTGCCGCGTGTAGCCGCACGGCACAGGGTTCTAACTAGCTGGCATTTAAAAATGGCGCCGGCCGGCTTCATGCAAATGAAGCCCGGGAAATTCAAATCCCGGGCTTCATTTGCAACTGCGGATGACTACATTACCCCCGCTAGTTCGAACTAGCGGGGTAGCGTAGACATACCCTGAATGAGGTTAGGAGTGTGAGCCAGTGGTTATGGAAAAGGTGGGTATGAGGTTTATTGCAGGTCAGTGTAGGGAAGAAAGAATAGGAGCCAGCTTTCTCTGGGCTTGGAGGGTGCTTGGTGGATCTGCCCCTGTCCTGCCTCTTCCCACCCCCACCTCTCAACTGAGCAGGCCCCATCCCTGCTCCTCCCCTTTCCTCCCAGAGGCTCCTGCATGCCATGAAACAGCTGATTGCAGTGGGCTATAGGTGCAGGAGATAGAAGGAGGTGGTTACCAATTGTTTGTTTCTCATTTTGTAGGTGTCCAGTTTGTAGGTGTCCAGTTTTAGACTCTAGAGTTTGCTTTGGCATACACCCATGCAACTGAAGCCAATAGGAACTGGGCATTGAACATTTAAAGTACTGCATATTGCTAAGTATTCTGAAAAATCAAGTTTTGTGTGTGTGTCTCAGATTTGAGCATCCAACATTAGTGGATGTGTTTGACCTTTATCTCGCTCTGCTTTAGTTCCACTCTGAATCATGGAAGAGTGCGGCCCTTGACTAATTACCAAATTCTTGGAGTGGCTCCCATCAAAAATGATTGCCCACCCCTGGATTTGAGAGTTGGCAATCCTAGCTTCATATGCTAGCTCCCTTTTGAGAACAAAGAACAAATAATTTATCATGGAATTCTTTTTATGGCTGGTGTGTATGCGTGCATGCATGCTTCTTTGATATCCCCCAGCATGGAGAGCTCTCAGGATACTGCTCCAGCCTAAAAAGACTGTGGGAGAACTCAGAGGGAATCATGGGCAAGTAGATAAGGTAGCTTTGGGAGAGATTGCTGTGCTGAGCAGCGCTCAGGGCGGACATGGGAGGAAGGTGTCCCCTTGCCTCTAGATAGATCAGTTAGCTTGCTGTTTCTCCATCCCTGATACACCATTCTCCTCTCTCGCCCTCACAACACTTCAAATGAAATAGCAGCTGGCGGTCTTCTAGGATGCCCCTGGGAAAATGAAATTGAGAAACCTGCATTATATGATGCTATATTTGCCCCATGAAGCATTGCAAACCCTTCCCAAAGCACCCAGTGGCCAGTTGCATGGTGGGATAAATGCCCACACTACACTGCTCTGTCAATGCATTCTGCCAACACAAGGAACTAGTGTGATTATGCAACAGTGGTTTTAATAAAAATGCTTCAGTTAAAGTGGCATAGCTTTTGCTGACAACTTTTTGGTGTAGACAAGGCCTAAGTTGGTGTCTTGCTTCACATGTTACTTAACAAAGCTACTGCACAGCTCTTAACCAGAAAGTGAAAGCAAAGAATCTGTATTCATCATCTCTTATGGGCCAATATCAACAGGTTTACTGTTTTGAACTTCTTATATATGCAAAACTTTACTTGAAATCTTATGACAGCAAACTGTTTTTACTACATTTCTAGTATTTCATGGTTCTACTCAGGTCAGTAGCATAGCCTCTCTTTGATATTCTGATCCTCCCAGCAGAAATCTGGAAGTGTTTTGGCAGACAACATTGGAAACACAATAGAAAAATAATCTGACACGTCAAAAATTCAATTTGAACAGAGCAATAATTAATGCAATTTAAGTCACTGTACTTACGATAACGCCAGACTCCAGTTCAGTTGAAGTGCTAGGGCATGATTTGCTTTGTCTCTGCTTGTGTATGAACTTGCTCATCCATTTTTATCAGCTATGCAGTTCAGCTATTGAAAGGACAAAGACAAAAATATGTATCTGTCACTAATGGGATGGAGCTATGGCTCCATAAAATGTTACCAAATAAGGCTACTGAAACAGAGAACAGAGTAAATGGGTATACAAAGCAAGTCAATATCTTTAGGGAGAAAGGGGTGATAGAAGAGCATGGTGACAAAATAAGGAAGCAGAATTGAGATAAAATTTAAGGAGGCTAGGTGTGATTTGCTAAGTGGCTTTCCCCAACAATTTATGTCCTTTTATAAAACTCACACATGGAAATTAACACAGAAATGCAATCTTCTTCTGCCATTTCTTTGTTTGCCAGCTTGTAATATCATTTTTGACTCTTAATGAAAAAGAAATTGAAGAGTACTGTGGAAAGCATTTCACAGGGATATAGTTTAAATTTAAAAAGAGAAAAGCAAAACTATCTCATTTAAACAGCTCAAAGCTGAAATCACACACCTCTAAATGACTGATGCACATTGGAATGAGATTCAGAAACAAGCAGCTCTTTGGCCTTGAAAGTTTTCTGACCAGTTAAGCCAAAACCTACAATTTTAACTACAAATCAAAAGTTTTTGGTTAATTTCTATTTTTTTTCTTTTGATGAGACTTCTTTCTTGTCTCAAATAATAAAGCAAAACACTAACACTTGGTAATTGGTACAAGATAGTACTTCCATTCTTAATGATAAGGGTAATCTCATCCTTATATGCAAGAAAATTTCCAGATTTCATTTCTTTCTCATCTCAAATAAACAACCCCTGGGCCTTGCAAATAAGGTTGGAGCTAATCTCAATATGTAGACTGCCTTGTCCATAGGATAGATGGGGCAGCTGCCTCAGGGCCCAGGGCAGCCACTCCAAAGCATCCTATGGATGGGATGGCTTTGCACAGATGTGGCATTGGAGGAGAAGAACTACTTTTGGCTCCAAAACCACAAATCTTACACATACTTTTATTTACATTCTTTCTTGTTTACTCACACTCATTCTTCAGTCGGGTAGGGCCTGTATCCTCCAGTCAGAAACATAATGATAAGAATGTTTCTATAAATATTTATATGGCCCCAAATACTGTTGTATCTGAATAACTCACATGCTAAAATACATAGCCTTATTAGATCACAGGGGTAGAGCAGTATCTTCACCTTACTTACAGATGAAGAACTTAATCAAGTTCACCCGGGTCATGTCTACATGAGGAGATTAGTCCAAATTTACTAAGTTCAACTTCTGGGCACCTGATCTTACAAATCGGAAGTTCCGTGTCCTCACTACAAGGAAGAATTGAATGCTGTCCAAGGCAGGCTCTGTGAATGTGGATGTGCTATCTCAGACTCAGGGCCCCAGGAAGCACTCTGGGGAGCTGCAGGAGGCCTCCTGGAGGCCAATAAGTATGAATTAGCTGCACCAGAGCATCCACACTAACATGATTTTGGATTTACAAGTTTGGGAACAATGTTATTCCTACTGAAAAGTGGTCCTACAGACTTTGAATTCCATGGCCCTTTATTTCAGAATAATGGGCTTGGTAGTGTGGATGCTTACAAATTTGACCTTGGGAGGCTAATTTCAGCCTGAGGTCCTAGTGTAGACCAGGACCTAGGAATTCTGGGGGAGAACATGAAATTTAGTGAGTCTCTAATGCCAATACACCAACCAACCACCTTCTATAGGTTCATATCATAGATTGAGTTTGCGTTTGAAATAAAACAGTGAAGAATTTAAGGCCAGGTTTGTTTGTTTTCTTACCTCGCCTTTATAGATTTTTTTATGCAATCTCCAACTAGCTTGTCATTTGTATACTGTTTTGTTTCCATAATATATGCAACTTATTAACTATATGGGACTTGTTCAATGAGTATAAGAACATAGATTTACACTAGAGCTGAAACTGGCATCATGACTGGGAAGCTCTGTGGCATGCAAGGGGTTAATTTTAAAGGCTGTGCAAACTCTCTGCTAAAACCAGAACCAAACTAAACTTTCACCCTAAATTCAATGAGCACTGCCTGACTTTAATAGGGTCAGGATTTCATCCAAAAGACACTAATAAAAATGAAGAAAGCCCCAGATCACATTGCTCATAGCAGTAGAAAATGGAGTTTTGCACATCTCTGCAGATGCAAAGGTAAAAGCTCCTTTTACCATCTTTTTATTCCATATGAGAATGTGTTTCTAGGCAAAAGAAACACAGGAGTCCGTAGTTAGATCTAATGCAACAAGGTACATGTACATGAATGGAAGGCAGTTAAATCCATGACACCAGGTCAGAATCTAGAGTATTCTTCCAGAAGTTATTTTTTTTTCTCAATCTCCAAAATGGGTTTCCAGAAAATTTTATTGCAATATGGTCAGCTATAAAATATTTCTATTTATGAAATACACATTTTATTCTAATCTGCATATGTACTTTTTTAGTTCATATGTATTTTCTCTATTGTCTTGTATTTAATATTCATCAGAGAAACTAGTTAAAATAAAAAGACAAATTGAATTCCTTTCTTTACTGTAGGCAGAAAATTAGCTTCATGGACCTTTATAATATTGTGGGATATCACTAATAACACTTTGCAAGTAACTGGCATGTCATAAAAATAGGAAAAGTCTAATAAAATACATTGCATTTTCAATGGCATTTTGGAGCATCTGCCTCCATGCATTAGAATGGTATGGTGCTTGGAGTTTTTGATTCACATAGAAAAGACTAATTCTGCACAGTGAGTCCTCTATTTCAAAAAGCCATTAAGGATAAGATTACCAATTCAGATGTGAATTCCACTAGTCACACTCTTTGAGTTCAATCATTATTACTTTGCCCAATGCAAAAATTACTGGGTGAAATTCGGTGGCCATTGTTAGGAAGGAGATCAGGATAGATGACCATAATAGGTCTTAAATCTGGCCCTCAGTTTTAACCAACCAATGAGTAACCTGTTGTTTTAACCCTTGCCTTAAGGTGTTTGCTTATCTCCAAATAAGGCATAGTAATCAGTGGTAGACATGAGAAAGAATGGCAAAAATATAGTTTTGTGTCTTCTGTGATGGAAGACTATTAGTAATGACATATCAATTATATCTATGTGACCAAAATGAAAACACATAAATTCAGCAATCTTTGATGTCTTCTTTACAGAAGTGCCTGTCTCCTCCAGAGCTGGCTAGAGGTAACATAATCAAAATACTGTCAATTTACATTGTGTTGCTTTATAAGTGTTCAATGGTTTTTAACCCTTCTCTAGCCCTCCCTACCTGAAATTCAGCTAGTAGGAAGGACCTAGTCATTACCAAATATTATTCTTAATTTTACATTATGTATCCAGTGAAGTCATGTTCTTCCATTGATATTCTGTTCCCAGAAAATAGATAATATTATAGTACTGCATCAGAAGTGAGTCTTAATTTCATCAGAACAGCATGATTTTTACTATGAGATTTTTAAACCATTTTTTTTCTGAGACTGCAGTCAAGAAATGCAAGAATGCTGTCTGATCTATCTTTTTTTTTTAAATCTGCTTTTCTATTTTTTCCAAATCCAATTGATATGGAAAATCAGTTCTGAAGTTGACTACTTTTTCTTGTTCATGATTTTATATTTTCCTGTAATTAATACATAATATGTTTTTCTTATTTTAAGGTGTGTGCTTGTTCAGGAAGATTTTATATGTTCGTGTTCTAGTTCTCCTAAATTCTGGTTTGTTCTGAATGCGTGGTTGCATATTGAGAAAGTATAGCAGGCTCCTTATTAGCCTAGGGCACATATACAGGATCCTGGGGGTGAGTCTACACTGCACTCATAGCTCAAAATAAACAATTCAATTTGAGCTACACAAATTGAGTAACTTATTTCAAGTTAATTTCAAAGGAGCTTATTTTGAAATTTGGCACCATTTACACAGCATTAATTAAAAATAAACCGCTATTCTGAAACGTCCCTTACTCCTCATGGAATGATGGGGATGTCAGACATAACGAGACTGTTATATTTCAAAATAATGGGTGCATTCAAAAGACACAGAATAGCTATTTTGGGATACCAGAGATATCCCAAAATAGTGCTCCAGTGTAGACGTAGTCTGCGAGAATGTTGATACTAGCACCATGAGTGCATAAGCAACCATTGGACAGAGCCGATTGAAATTCTTAATTTTAAACTGTACTTTTTCAGTCTTTCATCAAAATGGAAACTTCCACAGAAGATGTGTAACTTGGACTGAATTTTCTGAATGTGGGTTATGGTTTTCCAACAAAAACCTGAAAACTTTTGACAAAAATGAAAAAAAAACCACCCCTTTTGATGAGTTTCATGAGCAAGTGTGGCAAGTAAATAATTCAAAATCCCAAAAGAGAATATAGTCAGATGGATGGGGCATGTGAAGAGGTTCCAGTTCTTCCCATATTAATTCTGCTGTGGGGTAGCCAGTGTGTGGAGGGGAAATACTCATGGCACTTAACAGCAGCACGTGAATGTTACAGTTACATCCTCTTTTAGCAGAAGAAGAAGCCTCCCAGCAACTCTGCTCTGTTGCCATAGCACTGCATCATCCTGTTAGATTTTCTCATAGAGGCAAGGTCATAATTTTCACAATTTTTGCTCCTGTGGTACATATTCAATTTTTATTAATTCATTATTTTGAAGTGATCATTACATTTCAGTTCAGACTGGACATGGCCTCATCTTTCTGAATTCTCTTAATTTCTATGCCAGAACTGCAGTTGCACATTGGCTTCTTTTTCATCAAGCTACGACTACACTGCAGAGTTTTTGTGCAAAAACTTGCAGAACGCCCACAAGAAAAAGTGCAGGAAAAAGTACAGTAAAGCGTAAGAACACAGGGCTTTTTGTGCAATAGTTATTCCTCTTCTCATGAGGAAGAAGCCTTTTTGTGCAAGAACTCTGGAGCGAAAAGGCATGTGTGAACAGGCAACAGGGGTTTCTTGTGCAAGAAACCCCTAAGGCTAAAATGGCCATCAGAGCTTTCTTGCGCAAGAGAGCATCCACACTGCCATGCATGTCCTTGCTCAAAAGCACATTTCTTGCGCAAAAGCACATGGCAGTGTGAATGCACTCTCATGAAAGAACATTTTGCGCAAGAACTCTTGTGCAAAAAGTTATTGTGCAAGAAGTCTGCAGTGCAGACATAGCCCCCCTGAAAGATGAAACTGGAGTAGGAATGCCACAAGCAACTAGTGACAATCAAGAAAAAAACTGGATTTCTATATACAATGCTTCCGCAACAATGCACAGACTGACATTATGCACAAACAACAACAAGCGACATACAATCTCACCGGAGCTGAACACTATGCTATCCAGAGACTCAAAAACAACCTGGACATTATAATCAAACCAGCTGACAAAGGGGGTGCTGTGGTCATTATGCATAAGTCCGACTGTGACCAGGAGGCAATTAGACAACTCTCCATCACCATATTTGACAAACCTCTCTCCTCTGATCCCACTTCAGAATACCAAAAGAAACTACACTGTCTCCTTAAAGAACTCCCTACCTCTATTCGGGACCAAATCCACAAAGAAACACCTTCTGAACCCCAACCAGGATTGTTTTATCTGCTTCCCAAAATCCATAAACCTGGACAGCCCGGATGCCCCATCATCTCAGGTATTGGCACACTCACTATGGGATTATCCAGCTATGTAGACTCCCTTCTCAAACCCTATGCAACCAACACTCCCAGCTATCTCCAAGATACGACTGACTTCCTGAGAAAACTACAAAACATCCATAATCTCCCTGATAACACCATCCTTGCTACCATGGATGTAGAAACTCTCTACACCAACATCCCACATGAAGACGGTTTACAAGCAATTAGAAACACTATCCCAGAGAATACCACTGCCAATCTGGTAGCAGACCTATGTAACTTTGTTCTCACCCACAATAATTTCCAATTTGGGGACAACTTGTACCTCCAGATCAGTGGCACAGCTATGGATACCTGCATGGCCCCACAGTACACTAACATCTTTATGGCTGTGTCAGGGTGTAAGCCCCTGACAGGGGTTGCGGCCCCCTTCTCCTGACCCGTGTCTCGGTCCCGGCCCTTCTCTCAGGGCATACACAGTACCCAAAGTCTCAAAAGTCCCGGCCCCTCTCTCAGGGCATATACGGTACTAGAGGCCTAGCCGCTTGGAGAAGCCTCTCCTGGCTCGGGGTTTGATTATCCCGGGCAGAGGGAATGGGTGGTAGGGGGACCCGGGCCCTCCCTCTCCACTGGGTCTCAGCCCAGGCCCTTTAGGCAGGGCCTATGGCTCCTGCCGGCTCAGCAGGGAATCTGGCCGATACGCACCGAGCCAAACTTTGCTTCCTACCATGCCCCGGTTCCTACCATGCCCCCATTCACCTCTGAGGCAGTACCTGCCGGGGTTGTGGGCGAGCTCCTGCCGCGCTGGGTCGGCGGCTGCGCTCTCGGTGTCAGGGGCAGACACGGTCAGCAACTCCGGTCTCAGCGGCTACAGAAACACTGGCCCAGCCTGGTCTACTCCCTCACTCTGCTGTCTCCCTGACTGCAGAGCTCCCTCTGCTTTTATACCCGGCCTCTGCTGGGAGCATGCCCAGCAGGGTCGGAGGGGCGGGGCCTTCTCAGCCAGCTGGGGCTGGGCTACCCCCTGTCTGTCAGTGCGGGGCCTGTCCGCCCCGTCACAGGCTGACTTAGAACAACGTTTCCTCAGATCCCGTCCCCTTTTATCCCTTCTCTACTTATGCTACTTTGATGACATCTTTATAATCTGGACCCATGGCCAAGAAACACTGGACACATTCCACAGAGACTTTAACAACCTACAACCCACCATCAATCTCAGCCTGGAGCATTCTACATGAGAGATCCATTTCCTGGACACCACAGTACAAATCACCAATGGTAAATTAGACACCACTCTCTACAGAAAACCCACTGACTCCTACAGTTACCTACATGCCTCCAGCTCTCATCCAGGACTCACCAGACAATCCATCGTCTATAGCCAAGCTCTTCGATACAATCGCATCTGCTCTAATCCCAATGACAGAGACCAGAAACTTCAGGATCTCTATCAAGCATTTATAAACCTTAATTACCCACCCGGAGAAATAAAAAAACAAATTGAAAGAGCCAGACGAATACCTAGAAAACATCTACTTCAAGTCAGACCCAAGAAAACCAAGAATACCACTTGTCATCACCTATAGCCCCCAACTCAAACCCGTCCAATGCATTATCAATAAACTACAACCTATACTGGAACAGGATACTACTCTTTGAGAGGCTCTGAGAGAGACCAATCCATAGTCTCCTATAGACAGCCACCTAACCTCAGGATGATTCTTACCAACAACCACAGGACATACCCTACTAACACCAACCCTGGAACTTTCCCTTGCAACAAACCCCGTTGCCAGCTTTGTCCACATATTTACTCTGCTGACACCATTATTGGATCTAACCATGCCAGCTACAAGATCAAGAACACATATTCCTGTTCATCCAGAAATATAATTTATGCCATCATGTGCCTAAAGTGTCCGTCTGCTATGTATATTGGACAAACTTCTCAAACACTTTGCCAAAGAATCAATGCACATAAAACAGATATCAAGCTTTCACAGAGAGAAAACTGTTGCTTGCCATTTTAACCAGACTGACCATTCTCTCAATGACCTTAAAACATGCATATTGGTTCAAAGAGACTTTAACTCCAGACTTCAAAGAGCAGCCTCAGAACTGTCATTCATGCTTAAATTTGACACTTTACGTATGGCCCTTAACAAATATGCTAATTATCTCACCCATTACAAAGATAGTTTCCCCAATTATCACCTCTAATATCATTACCTCACAGACACTAACCATCCCTCTGCAACCCCCCACCCCACATTCTAAAATCTGATTTGTCAATTTTATGTGTTCACTTTTTTTTTTTTACTGTATCACTTTGGTATATATGGTCGTGCCAATTTTCTTCCACAAATTGATCTGAGGAAGTGGGTCTGGCCCATGAAAACTCATCACCTAATAAACCATCTTGTTAGTCTTTAAAGTGCTGCATATTCCTGTCTTTTGTTTCAAGAACCAAACTGGTAATCATTCATGGGAAAATTGAGCAACTTTAGTAGTATAGTCCGATTATATACAGTACCAATTGCTAACTACCCCCTGAAAGTCAAATTTCAGACTGACTTTTGATAGTGATAATTAGAGGAAAAAAGAGAAATTTCTGAACATAAATGTAGAAATAGAAATTATATTCATTAATATTTCCAGTTCTATGTGGGTGTGAGACGCATAAAGCAATCTTGTCACAAGTCAATTATTCCTGAAAAATGGCTCTTTTTCTTTGCAATGAAGTCAGTCATGAACTGTCAAGGAATGTTCCAGTCTGAAATACAAACTTCAGGACTTTGCACCAATGAGATTTTAAAACGATATTTATATTATCTTCAGGGCTGTTTTGTAAGTGAATATAAATGTTGGGATACTTTGATGGCTTCTATTATTGATCCATCTGGCATCATACTATAGTCTAATTTTTCAGCTTTGATCCTGCAGTCTTTGTATATGAGAGTATATGTATGTGTGTAACAGTTATACATTAATTTTCATAATGTTTTACTAATGCATACAGAAAAATATATCCAATACTACATTAAGTTGAAGGGGATTATAGACAAAAGCCTAATGCCAGTCCTGGTTTGAGGACCCCTGAAACCTGCTTGTGGTCCTCAAGTGGGTCCCGGACCCCTGTCTGAGCATTACTAGACCTTGTTGGTCTCCTCCATTCTAGAACTGCACAGGGCAGGAATTCTCCAACCTCTCTAGGTAATGTGTTCTGGAATTTAATTATCCTTTTTAGTGAAAAGGGGTTGTTTTTTTTCTGACTGACCTACCTAAATCTCCGCTGCTGCAAACTAAATTGATTACTTGCTCTCTTACCATTGGTGGACATAGAAGATGTGTCATGATCATGTTTGAAAACTTATGTTCTTATTCAACCCTGTCTTCTCTAAACTAATCACATCCCATTTTTCAACCTTTCCCTGTCAGCCATGTTTCCTAAACCTCTTAGGGTATGTCTACACTACAATGTTAATTTGAACTAACTTAGTTCTAATTAGTTAATTTGAACTAAGCTAATTCGAACTAATGGATCCAGACTAAAAAACTAGTTCGAATTAGCGTTTTGCTAATTCGAACTAGCATGTCCACATTAAGTGGACCCTGAACCGGGCTTAAGGATGACCGGAAGCAGTGCCGGCAGGGCATCAGAGGAGGACTTAGAGCGTGGACATGCTGTCTCAGGCTAGCCGAGGGCTGTGCTTAAAGGGTCCTGACCCCCACCCCGGACTGACAGTTCTCAGGGGTGCCCCACTTGCAAAGCAGTCCTGGCTTGGATTGCCCGGACTACCCACACTGGGCACATCACAGCACTCGGCCATCAGCCCGGCTGCACTTGCCACAGGCTGCCATCTGGGGAGAGGGGGCAATTGGGGGGCTGCAGGAGAGCTTCCACCCCCAGAAGCCCGCAGAGCCAGCCCAGTCCTCCCCATCAGGGGCTCGTACCCCATTCCTCCCTCACCTCCTTCCACTTACCCTTCCCTAGCCCCCCTTCCTGATGTACAAAATAAAGATAACGTTTCTTCCACCATTGACTCTGTCTTTATTGAACAAAACTGGGGGAGACTGGGAAAAGGAGGTGGGAGAGGAGAAGAGAAAGGTTGGGAGAGGGGAGGGCAAGTTACATGATCAGGGGTTGGGAACAGGTCCCATATGAAGAGAGGCTAAAGAGACTGGGACTTTTCAGCTTAGAAAAGAGGAGACGGAGGGGGGACAGGATAGAGGTCTCTAAAAGCAGGAGTTGGGTGGAGAGGGTGCATCAAGAAAAGTTCTTCATTAGTTCACATAAAGAAGTACTAGAGGACACCAAAGGAAAGGAATGGGTAGCAGGCTTCAAACTAGTAACAGAAACTTGTTCTTCACAAAGCAAAGAGTCAACCTGTGGAACTCCTTGCTGTAGGAGGCTGTGAAGGCTAGAACTAGAACAGAGTTTAAAGGGAAGTGAGATCAAGTCATGGAGGTTGGGTCCATGGAGTGGTATTAGCCAGGGGGTACGAGTGGTGTCCCTGCCCAAGGTTTGTGGAAGGCTGGAGAGGGATGGCACGAGACAAATGGCTTGGTCACTGTCTTTGGTCCATCCCCTCCAGGGTCCCTAGGGTGGCCGCTGTCAGCAGACAGGCTACTGGGCTAGATGGACCTTTGGTCTGACCCAGGATGGCCATTGTAAGCTCAGGGTTCAGGGTCGGAGGTCTCAGTGGACCCCCTTGATTCTCTTGCACACCTGCTCCTGGGTGGCCAGGCTGGCAGCTCTCCTGCCCTAGACGGCCACTTTCCTGTGCCTAGTGCGGAGATTGTGGATGAGGTCCGTGATGTCCGCACTAGCCCAGGAAGGTGCCCGCCTCTTGCGGTCCCGGGCAAGCTCCCGGGAGCCGCCAGCCTGGTCCCAGGAAGAGGGGGAGAGCTGGGGGGCATCGGGTGGGTGGCTCGATCCGTGCCAGGTGCAGGGTCTGCTGGCTGGGTGCTGGCAGGCTTGCACCTGGCATGGGCACCGTAGCCAGCCCGTGCCCCTTTAAGGGGGCATACGAGTTTCCCTGGTGTTGGCCAGAGTGGCCACCAGGGAAAGCCGGGGAGGGCTAGCCTCCCACTAGTTCGAATTAAGGGTCTACACAGCCCTTAATTCGAACTAGTAAGTTGGAACTAGGCTTAATCCTCGTGGAATGAGGTTTACCTAGTTCGAACTAACGGAGTGCTAGTGTAGCGCCTATGAAAGTTAGTTTGAACTAACTTTGTAGTGTAGACATACCCTTATTTTTGTTAGCTTTATTTGGATATTTTCCTGTTTGTATTTTCCGACTGGTCTCATTAGCATCCCTTTTCCAGAAAAGGGTGTCAATGTAGACACAGCCTTATTGTACGAGGAGTAAGGGAAGTTGGGGGAAGAGTGCTCTATTTCGAAATAACTGCAGTGTAGACAGCACCAAAAGTCAATATAAGCTATTTCAACTTAAGCTACACAATTTGCATAGATGAAGTTGCGTAGCTTATTTCGGCTTTAGCCCTGCTGTGTAGACATGCCCCAGCTGAGGTTTCACCAGGTTGAGCAGAACAATTTCTTCCCATATCTTATCCCATATGCCACAGTGATATTAGTCTTTTTTGCAGCAAAGTTCTGATAAGCTAAGCCTAAGGATAAACAAACAACACTTATTTTTAAATTGTCCTTAAACTGTAGGCTCTTGTCCTAACCAGTATTGAACAGCACTTAAATGATGACTCCAAGAGGCAGCTTGTTTTTTCATACAGTAAGACACACTCGTTAGATTTAATATTGGTCAATGCCTTCAAAGAACCTTTCCATCTGAAAAGCTTTCCAAGGACTTAGGAATCGGGAAGTCCCGCTTAAGTTGTTTCCATTTCTGTCTAAGTCAAGTCTTTCTGCTCTGTTTTTTTAAATTTAATTTTGGCTCCTTGCCTCTCTCTTTCCTCCCCACCCTCACCATTCATTATCTTATCTCTGGTAGCCCAATGTCCCTTCTCTAGGCACAAGTAGAAAAAGGATTCCTTGACATGATGACTGCCTCTAAAGGCATTTAAAGCAGCATCCAACAACTGCTATCACATAGAAAAATAAATATCTCCTGCTCTATGTAAGGCCTTTCCTGTGGGGAATATCATCGTCAGGTGTTCAGCTAGCAGTTTAGACCCACTGCAGTCACCCATTGAGTTTTCTTTGTAATACAGGAGGATGCAAAGTGGGTGATGGAGACTGAAACAGACAGAAATTGGAAAAGGGGGTGTAGATTAGAAGAAGTGTGAGAACAGGCATGTGAGCAGAATTGTGTTCTACCCCTTCAAAGCTGTGACTGAACGGCGAGCAAGTTTGGTGAAGCTGCCCTTGACTTCTACTATCTAAGTTACCACACAGGATAAAGTTGCTCAGATTGGAGAGGTCTTGTTCTGTCAAGTATTGACTGCCTCTTGAGAGATGCTGTGCCTACACAGAGATGAGTACAGGAGCAAAGGGCACAGACATGTCCCACATCTGCTAAAAGAACATGCCCAAATGTTTGTGCGACTACCATTTTAAATACATACGTGATCTTTGAGCTTTGTCTCTAATAACATGGCTCAAAATGTGGCTGTTAAATCCTCACCACAGAGAGAGGGACAAACAGAGCTTGCCAGTATCAGAACTGCAATCTGAAACAGAATATGTGAGTGCTTTAATTTGTTTTTAAAGTGCCTGAAGTTGATTTAAATGGCTCAGTACCATTGCTGATCTGCTATAAGATCCTTGTGTTACAATATAGATCAGTGTTTCTTAAACTTTTTAAGACCGAGGAACACCAAACAATTTTTTACATGAGGAACACCAAGGATTTTTTGTTGAGCAGAAAAAAAAAAGAGGGGCCCGGGAAAAATTAAGGTATGTCTACACTTGCACCTCTTTCAAGAGAGAAATGAAAATGAAGACATTAGATATTGCAAATGAAACTGGGATTTAAATATCCTGTGCTTCATTTGCATATTTGTGTTCTGGCGCTATTTTGAAATAGCGCTATTTCAAAATAACAGAGGGTATGTCTACACTACCACCCTAGTTTGAACTAGGGTGGTAATGTAGGCAACCGGAGTTGCAAATGAAGCCCGGGATTTTAATTTCCCAGGATTCATTTGTATCTCACCGGGCGCCGCCATTTTTAAATGTCCACTAATGAGGACTCCGTGCCACGCGGCTACACGCGGCACGGACTAGGTAGTTTGGACTAGGCTTCCTATTCCGAACTACCGTTACTCCTCGTGAAACGTGAACGAGGAGTAACGGTAGTTCGGAATAGGAAGCCTAGTCTGAACTACCTAGTCCGTGCCGCGTGTAGCCGCGTGGCACGGAGTCCGCACTAGCGGACATTTAAAAATGGCGGCACCCGGCAAGATGCAAATGAAGCCCGGGAAATTCAAATCCCGGGCTTCATTTGCAACTCCGGTTGCCTACATTACCGCCCTAGTTCGAACTAGGGTGGTAGTGTAGACATACCCAGACTCTGTTAAGATGCAGTTATTTCGAGAGAAAACCCTTCTGTTGAAAAAACCCTTATTCCTCATACAATGAGATTTACCAGTTATTTCGAGAGATAACTGCGTCTTTACAGCGTCTGTTATTTCAAAATAGCGCAATTTCGAAATAACTCCAGAACATGAATATGCAAATGAAGCACAGGATATTTAAATCCTGGCTTCATTTGCAATTTCGAAGGTCTTCATTTGCATCCCTTGCTTGAAAGAGGGTGCAAGTGTAGATATACCCCTATTGAGCACACACAAAAAAGGTTGCCTGTGCCTTTAAGGGTGGCCATTTTGAAATCTGTTGTGCTCCGCGGCACACCGGTGTGCCACAGAACATGGTTTAAGAAACACTGATATAGATTTTGCTTGTTTTATAAACCATAAACTGGCATACACTCCACAGATTATTTTTTTCTTGAAACAAAGGTTTTGTTTTAACTCACAGAACAGCATGCTACCTTTACCTTTTCAATTGTACTTTCCTAGATACTGCAAAGATGAGTGCTGTCTAAAATAGCTGTGTTTTCTATATACTTTTCCTTGTGTAATGGATTAGTAATTGTTGAATATTTATGCAGCTTCCAACTAATGAAACAATGGATGAGAGAGATTGCTTGGCTAAAAGTTTGTTGATATTGGAGGTATGGACTGGCTAATATCATGCTGTTAGTGCAGGAAAATCTCATGTTAGAGGATCATGAATATACAGCTAAGAGAAGATGCATCAATAGCATACACTTACATTTAAATTAGGTGGGAATAGCAAGTAACCAAAAGAGATGGTTTTAATACAATAATGATGATGGTATTTTACACTTACTATGTAACATCCACAGATCCTCTAGCCTTTATCTTCATGCCTGGGGAATGATGCATGTTTGGCTGTAGATGATTCTATAGACTATAGTAGCAACTGCAAGCAGGCTATTGGCCTATGCCCTGTCTTTGAACTGGAGAAAAAGATTCCATCACGCTTCTAATCCCGCATTAATTCCCTTCACACCATCACTTACTCTGGCTATACACAGGGGATTGGGATTTCACCTTTAATGAACAGCCAAGGTTAAGCTCTAGTAAGATGTTAAAAAAAAATGAGCATAAGTAAGGTACCATGAAATGATACCAGTGAATTTATAAGTTTTAATGCTTGAATTTTGCCTTAATGTTTCAAAAAGAGTAGAAATTGCTCTCATATTTGTAGACTGGGATTAATCAAAGTATTAAATACATATAAATATGCACTGTCATCTTTCTTCCCTTTTATTTAATCTATCCATCCATCCCAGGTTACTCTTTCCTGTCATAGGCTACGAGAACTGCTTTATCATAAAACATGCACTGCCAAGACAACAGAGTCAAGCAGAGGGCTACTTTAATAGAGCAAAAGACAGATGCACTGATAAAAGCTTGGGCTGTGACTTTTTTTATTTGCATTTTGCTTTTGTAGGCGGGATAATTATTCAACTGTGGATCTGTACAGGACTTTAACTTGGGATACACATCCATTTAAAATTGTTACGGGGAGAAGAGACATCAGTCAGTATCTTTCAAATTCCCCTTTCCTTCCCTCCCACTCTTCTAGTTCTATAGTAGATTACTTAATAAGCAGGAAAGGACATTTCTGAATGCTTGTATTCTGTGCGGTGAAAGATGCATGTAGATAAATAAGATGCAAAGAGGATAAAGCAAATCACTAAACTGATATGCCACTGAAGACCTGAGATCTGCAGTGATGTCTCACAGCTCAGTCACTGTTTATTCATTTAATTTAAATGCCACAGTAAATGTATTTAGCAGATAGCTGTATCTTGTATGCAAATTAAATGTCAATTTGTGGCAGTAAATGTCAATAGGTAGTTAAGATCCATTAGGAGAACTAGTAAATATAAATTAAATTGTTTTAAAGATACCCACAGTATCTTAAGAATGATTTAAAAAAAATCCAAGTCTATTTTTTTATTAAGAAACAGATTATTTATATTAGCAATCCATAAGATAATTTGAGCAAGATAATTTGTAAAGTAATACCTTTCAAATATTGGCGTTATATAAAGATTTGGCTTTTTTGCAAGTAAGGACTGTCTTCCATTTTTCTGTATTCCTATCTAAGAGAGGAATTTCCATAAAATGGTATACACATTGTACTATTCACTAAATTATGCTGACAAAAATTGTTACTGCTACTTTAGGATGTTCAATGCAAATCTCCTAGAGTTTGCACTGCAATGACTTTTACCTTTAAAAATCTGGCTAATCTCAACCAGCCACATTTGATTAGTCTCTCTGGAAGTCTTACATTCCAGAGCATGTCTCTTAGCTGAGCCTCTTGATTTTCTGCTTCTGCAGCTCACTTATAACAATCTCTATTTAAGAAGCAGTCTTCTATCTTCCCTCTCACTCCAAACCTTCTTTAGCAAAATGGTAGGTAAGACAAAAAACTCATTTATGTTTCTCTTTCAAAAATCATTTGGGGATTGTGAATGATCAGATATGGACTCATGATAGGCCTATGTTCATGGCACATATATGGGCAAGTAAGATCAGAGATGTAAACTTGATACTCTCAGGGTCATAGATCAAATTTGAATGCTTGCCACTGAAATGCTCCCATATGTTATAAGGATATGAAGCGCAGCCTGCCATATGTCATTGATAAGGTAATTTCCCATAGATTGGCAGTCTCAGACTTGATGCACGGATTCATAACATAGAAAGGGAAGCCATAGCAGATACAGAGACGATGTTAAGATAGGTGTCTGTTGTGCTTGCAAGTTTTAGCTACATTTCATTCAATCATCTTTATAAATTAAATGGGACATTAATACTCCAATTGATGCTGAATGGATGAGCTACTCCAAATTTATACTATGGTAGTTGAGAGAATTTGGCTGTATGTTGTTAAAACTAATCCCAGATGCTTCAATTTTGTAGGTTTTACAAAATGTCAAAGAAATATATAAGGATTTTCTTACTAGCAACATTCTAGACACTGCTAGGACTGACTGGAGCATTTTGCTGCCACTTCTATCTGAACTTGCTGTACAGAAAAGGTTACCAACAAATCCTATTTTCCTCATTACCAGTGAGTGTGTGGAGATAAATCATTAGTTTAATTCCTACTGTGGCTAGGTAAATACTATGAAGGTGCTTAGTCTCACCTCATTATTGAGGTTGAATTCTGAAGTAGTTCTAAAATGCAATGTGCACTCTCCTTCTGTCTTCTAGGCATTGTGATATTTCACGCTATTAGTTTTGATACCACTTGATTTCTTTTTTTAAAATGTTAATAGTTGGTATTCTGAAATTGGGCTATGGATGAAATCTGTCCATGGGCAATCTGACTCTTTGTCAGCTGACCTTTTATTAGAAATATGTCTATACAACAATTGGAAGAAAAATGAAATCTGAATGATTTTGCACAGTTTGATTCATTTTAACTGTTCATCCTAAGTGAAAGCTTATCAATAGCTGATTGAAACTCTTGATCTGTTTAAAATCTGACAGATGACATGTATAAAATCTTCTCTCAGATCCTCAGAATAGTCTGTCCTGACATCATGATATTGATTGTGTGTGGAAATAGGGGGACAATGTAATATAGGAGAGATGAGAGACCATAGGCTGTGTGGGAAGTGTGTAGAAGACTGGATGAGTGAGGAAAGGCTATGGAGGGGACAGATAGATGGGAATGGAAGCAGGATAGTGTCAGAGGAAGAGCATGAAAAAATCCAGAAAGACTGTTCCCTTTCTGCAGTAACCAGGGGAAATACCACATTTTGTATGTTTTTAAAGTTTGGATTTTGACTGCAGTATGCTTTGATGAAAAAAATGAAATAGTAATTTAAAGGCTCAAACATCAGAAGACACACAAAAACACTTAGGGTGTATCTATACTGCGGTGCTGGCTCAAAATAAGCTACACGATTTGAGCTATACAAATTGCATACCTTATTTTGAGCTTATTTCGAGATTGTCTATTTCAAAATTAGACTATTATTCTGACAAATCCCTTAATCCTCGTGGAACGAGGTTTACCAGGACATTTGGAATAGCGCACCTGTTATTTCGATTATATTTAGAAATTACAGGTACTCTGTCAAGATGTGGAAAATGCTATTTCAGGATATCGGAAGTATCACAAAATAAAGCAGCCGTGTAGACATATCCTTAGAGTTCAGTCTTATGGTACTTTTAAGACAACTTCATTATTTCCAGTGTTGGGAGTCTCTTGATTCTTGAACACTTGAAGTTCAGATACATTGTATATTATATCTATGCACAAAATCTGAGGCAAAGATTTTCTGAGGCAAAGAGAAAGTTGAGAATGCCATAGCGAGGAAATGCAGTTAAGTCCCAAAACTCAGCTTTAGCTTTGCCCCTTGTATGTACACTATACACTTAGTCCTTAAATTGTCCAATATTTTGTATTTAATTAAAAGGATTTTCCTATTAAATTTTTCACTTAGTAAAAAAGTATCACTTCTGTTCCCAGAACTTAGCAAGGGGAAAATACATTCATAGCCTCCACATGTTTTGATGTTGTCCAATCATCATGTGAAATAAAAAAAGCTCATTTCATCCGCAAGTTCAATTCTCATGCTAATGGCCTCAATCGTGATGAGGGACAGTTGGGACAATATCAACCTAACTTTCAATGAAGGTGCAAAAAGCTCTTTGTGAAGATTCCTGTTATTGCCTTTGATTCTTATCTGCTTCGTTTTAACTATCCAATCTTCAGGAGCTTACTGATTCCCAGTTCTGCCTTCCTGTTTTTCCTTTTGATATTTCCATACCCTCTGCTCCTTGTTTCTGATTCCCCTTTCTCCCCTATTTATTTTGGGTCTGCACATCCTAAACTCAAAACTCTGGTCATCGGAAGAAGTGGGCTGTGCCCACAAAAGCTCATGATACCATCTACATGTTTTGTTAGTCTATAAAGTGTTACTTAGACCATTTGTTGATGATTAAACCAGAATGTTATGAAAACGTTTCACAGATCCATTGGGGAGAGCCAGCCTCCTCTTCCTCCTGACCCTCCCCCGGAAAAGGATCAAGCCTTGAATTCATTTTCAAGATCACATACTGATTTTTCTATCAAACAAAGAATTACTCTGATTCCCTGATTCTTTTCCCTTTCACTCCTCTTCAAACTACTGTATTGTACCTGCTTGTGGTTATAAGTTAATAGCAAACACTGGTTGAATTCACTAACTTACATTTTGTTCTACTTAATTGATTTATAAAAAAAAAATTCCAACTGTTCAAAAGTATAACCCATGTCAGATTAGATCAGTTTAAGTAGCATCATAGACATTGTTGAAGGAAATAATTTTCAGTGAATCATGCTGGAAATTAGTTTTTCCACACCTATTGAAATGACTAGGAAACTGTACCTATCTTTAATTACAGTGTGAGTGGTTATTTGTGAAACTTTACATAAAATCTCTAAGTTTACCTTGCAACTGCTTTGGGAGGGCATATTTTTTAAAAGCAGTTGACAATGATCCATCCTCAAGTGAGGTGTTAACAAAAATAATCTCGTCTTTATTTACTTGCCCATTCAAATTGCATGTTAAATAAAGAAATCTGCTTAAAATAGTTCTATCTTTAAAGCCTATTTAAGTGCCTATAGATACAGTAGGAGTTTCAAAAGTGCCTAGGCACTTAACTCATATTGGAATCAATGGGAGTTAGGCACCTGCATGCGTGACTGCGGCTGTGTCTCTAAAAGCTGGACACCGTAAAAGCTGTTTGTTGGAACTTTTGCTGACAAAATACAGTGAATAGGGTTTGTGTTATGGAGTGGGGAGTTCTCCTGTCAACGAGACATTTACACTGCCACTTACCACAGCAAAACTTTTGTCTTTTGGGGTAAGGGTTGTTTAAGCCACTGAGACTGACAAAAGTTTTCATATTCGAGTGCGGCAAGCTATGAGGCTTTTGTCTTACAAAGCTACACTTACTTTTGATAGCCCTCCTGGATGTGTAGGGGGACCTGTCCTTCCCATCTGAGTTCACAGGGTCGACCCAGCATTTTTACAGTTATAAGACAAATTTTATTATACTTTGTAGCATTGAATGCAGCCATTACACATAAGATTGACCATACACCATTTAAAAGCATTTTATAGCGTTGAAACACTAAACACCTGTCTCAAACAATATTAACATTGAGTGAACTGATCTGGTCTAGCTATGAATTTTAGTATTTAGCTGATGCCTACAGACTTAAAAAGAGCTAACTCTGGTCTACCAGAATCACTTTATTGTAAAACATTAATCAACATATTTGTTTGCATGTTAGTCTCTGGATATCAGAGAAGAAGGTGGATGAGGTAATATCTTTTTATTGGACCAACTTCTCTTGGTAAAATAGACAAGCTTTTAAGCTACCCAGAGCTTTTGGGTTCTGGAAAAGGAGAGGGTCAGCCAAGTACAAGGTATAACAAATTGTTTATCATAAGAATGGACAGACTGTGTCAGACCAAAGGTCCATCTAACTCGGTATCCTGTCTGCTGACAGTGGCCAATGCCAGATGCCCCAGAGGGAGTGAACAGAACAGGTAATCATCATGTGATCCATCTCCTGTCATCCATTTCCAGACAAATAGAGCCTAGGGACACCATTCCTACCCATCCTGGCTAATAGCCATTGATAGACCTAACCTCCATAAATTTCTCTCACTCTTTTTTTAACCCTCTTAAAGTCCTAGTCTTTACAACATCCTCTGGCAAGGATTTCCACAGGGTGACTATGTGCTGCTTGAAGTAAAACCTTCCTTTTGTTTCTTTTAAGCCTGCTACCTATTCATTTCATTTGGTGACCCCTAGTTCTTATATTATGGGAACTAGTAAATAACTTTTCCTTATTCACTTTTTCCAAATCCAGTAATGATTTATAGACCTCTATCATATCCTTCCTTAGTCTCCTCTTTTCTAAACTGAAAAGTCCAAGTCTTTTTAATCTCTCTTCATATGGAACCCATTCCAAATCTCTAGTCATTTTTGTTGCCCTTCTAAGAACCTTTTCCAATGCCAATATATCTTTTCTGAGATGAGGTGACCACATCTGTATGTAGTATTCAAGATGTGGGTGTACCATGGTTTTATATAGAGGTAATAAGATTTTCTCTGTCTTATTCTTTCATAGGATAACGAGTCTTGCGGATAAGGGAGAAGTGGTGGATGTGGTATACCTAGACTTTAGTAAGGCATTTGATATGGTCTCGCATGATATTCTTATCAATAAAATAGGCAAATACAACTTAGAAGGGGCTACTATAAGGTGGGTGCATAACCGGCTGGATAACCGTACTCAGAGAGTAGTTATTAATGGTTCACAATCCTGCTGGAAAGGTATAACAAGTGGGGTTCCGCAGGGGTCTGTTTTGGGATCGGCTCTGTTCAATATCTTCATCAACGATTTAGATATTGGCATAGAAAGTACGCTTATTAAGTTTGCAGATGATACTAAGTTGGGAGGGGTTTCGACTGCTTTGGAGGATACAGTCATAATTCAAAACGATCTGGACAAATTGGAGAAATGGTCTGAGGTAAACAGGATGAAGTTTAAAGTGGTCCACTTAGGAAGAAACAATCAGTTTCACACTAAGGGTATGTCTACACTACCCCGCTAGTTCGAACTAGCGGGGGTAATGTAGTCATCCGCAGTTGCAAATGAAGCCCGGGATTTGAATTTCCCAGGCTTCATTTGCATGAAGCCGGCCGGCGCCATTTTTAAATGCCGGCTAGTTCGGACCCCGTGCCGCGTGGCTACACGTGGCACGGACTAGCTAGTTCGGATTAAGCTTCTAATCCGAACTAGCTGTACGCCTCTTGGAACGAGGTGTACAGCCAGTTCGGATTAGAAGCCTAATCCGAACTAACTAGTCCGTGCCGCGTGTAGCCGCGCGGCATGGGGTCCGAACTAGCCGGCATTTAAAAATGGTGCTGGCCAGCTTCATGAAAATGAAGCCCGGGAAATTCAAATCCCGGGCTTCATTTGCAACTGCGGATGACTACATTACTCCCGCTAGTTTGAACTAGCGTGGTAGTGTAGACATACCCATACAGAATGTGAAGCGACTGTTTAGGAAGGAGTACAGCAGAAAGGGATCTAGGAGTTATAGTGGACCACAAACTGGATATGAGTCAGCAGTGTGATGCTGTTGCAAAAAAAGCAAACATGATTCTGGGATACATTAACAGGTATGTTGTGAGCAAGACATGAGAAGTCATTCTTCCGCTCTACTCTGCGCTGGGTAGGCCTCAGTTGGAGTATTGTGTCCAGTTCTGGGCACTGCATTTCAAGAAAGATGTGGAGAAATTGGAGAGGGTCCAGAGAAGAGCAACAAGAATGATTAAAGGTCTAGAGAACATGACCTATGAAGGAAGGCTGGAAGAATTGGGTTTGTTTAGTTTAGAAAAGAGAAGACTGAGGGGGGACATGATAGCCGTTTTCAGATATCTAAAAGGGTGTCATAAGGAGGAGGGAGAAAACTTGTTCATCTTGGCCTCTGAGGATAGAACAAGAAGCAATGTGCTTAAACTGCAGGAAAGGAGGTTTAGGTTGGACATTAGGAAAAAATTCCTAACTGTCAGGGTAGTCAAACACTGGAATAAATTGCCCAGGGAGTTTGTGGAATCCCCATCTCTGGAGATATTTAAGAGTAGGTTAGATAAATGTTTATCAGGGATGGTCTAGACAGTATTTGGTCCTGCCATGGGGGCAGGAGACTAGACTCAATGACTTCTTGAGGTCCCTTCCAGTCCTAGTATTCTATGATTATTCTCTAACCCGTTTGTAATTATTCCTAACATTCTGTTTGTTTTTTTTGACTGCCACTAAACACTGATTAGATATTTTCAGAGAACTGTCCACAATGACTCCAAGATCTCTCTCTTGAGTAGTTGTTGCCAAATTAGTCCTCATCATATTGTAGATATAGTTGGGGCTATTTTTTCCAATGTGCATTACTTTCCATTTATCAACTTTAAACTTCATTTGCCATTTTGTTGCCCAATCACTTCATTTGGTGAGATCTTTTTGAAGTTTTAGTATTATCTGTAAATTTTACTGTTACTCCCTTCCCCAGGAAAGCAGGAAACACACATTGTAAAAAACCATTGAAGGTGAAGTGGCTAGTTAACACCTTTGCAGTCATATGACAAAAAGATTTAGTGGGTTACTAACTGTTGTAAGCTATGATGCCAGCGTCTATTAAAACCACCATTTTTGGAATCTAGAAAATTTATGAATTCACGCTCCCCGGTTCATCTTTTGAAAGTGTCCTGCAGGTTTCCTTTGAGGATGAGGAATGAGAGTTCAGATATGGCATGATGTTGTGAAAAATATTTGCACATTGGTGGTGTAGTTATTTTTGCCTCTTAAAAGATATTACATCACTCACCTTGTGTCTTTAATCAACATGTTTTTTTAAAGAACCCTTTGATTTTCTTTTCTTTACTCGTGAGCATGGAATAAATACAATGCAAACTCTGCTAAAAGCTGTTCTGAAGGAGGTGTCATGGTGCTAGCTATCTAAGCCTTAGCCCAAGTGCTGCATGATACCTTGCAAGTGATATGTGATGACTAATAATATTCAAGTTTCCTGTATGACCCCAGTCCCTTCTAATTTGTCTAACCTTGTACTGTCAGAACATTGCCTTGCCTTGCAGCAGAAACTAGAGTAGCATTTTCAGATGGATACTAGCAAAAGACAACATAGTAGAGAGTCTATATTCAGTTCACCTCTATTTGTTTACCTATTGAATATTCTTGTCTAATTACTGGTATTTGAGCTGGGGTATGTTGCATAGGTAGAATTTCAGTGTCCTTGCTGAGGGAGTGAGCTCATGGCCATGGTGCATATTAAGTCCTAGGAGTGGGGTTGCCAACTTTCCTGACGGAACTCCATTACTGTGAATGGTGTCTAGTCTGTCTGGTTGGCAAAGCTGGAAACCCTAATTGGGACAGTTACTATATGTATATTCAGTACAAGTTGGGATCACTAATTCCCATGTAAGAGAAATTTATTCCCTTAAATACAAGGAACCCTGTTCAATCTAATTGGAAAAGGGGCCAGATTGGTTAATCAAATTTGGATAATAAGGAGAATCAGCAGGGCTGATAGCCCGAGCCCTACAACTCTGTTTCATTTAATACAGGAAACTAATTAGATAATGGAGGCTTAGATAAACTGATTTCCACTGTAATCTTTGTGGCTGCAAGGTCACAGTCTGAATCCTGGTTCCCTCCAAAGGGGGAAATAATCCGAGATTATTTTACAACACTGCTGGCCATCATATTAGAGGAGCCAAGAATTCACCTACTCACTGTTCTTCTGTGCAGAAGGGGGAATAGTAGCCCTGAGAAGACTGTTCTTCTCTACCCCATGCACTGCTACCTTCAGTGCTGATATTTACCCAAACACACAGCTAATGGGCACTAGAAAGATCAGTCCCCAGCATTAATAGTATCTACTCACTGGTTAAAAACGAGTCTCTTCCAGACACTGATCATTACATCCCCAATGCTGCCAATGTCTAGCACCAGTAGACTTCAAAGGACAGTCATTCCAGAGCCATGGAAGTTCAGCTGAAGAGCAGTCTTAGATGATAACTAGCACATGTATGTAGCAAGATGTGCTCTGAAAAATATCTTAACTCTTTCCTGTAATGACTGCCTAAACGTTGGGGCTTTTTATAGTGATGAGCTTACACTGAAAACTTAAGGATCTTTCACAAGCCTTTTCACATCCAAATTCTGGTCAAAATGAAAGTGGGGTGAGACCGTGAGAGAGGTTGTTCAAACAACATTTCCAACCAGGATCAGAAACTCTAGTGTCATAAATCTCCTAAGAAAGACTATTCCTATGAGATTTCCAGTCCAAATATTTAGCCTGAAAAGTTACTTACATATAAACTGTTGACAGATTTGCTGTTTGCTGAACTCAGTGCTGCTCTCTTTTTAAAAGAACTATTCAGAAATTTGCCATTGTGTTCAGTGGGAGAATATAGCAATCTCTTTCTGTGCAAGTAAAAAATAGCTAGATCAACCCTACCATCAGTTTTATGCCAGACTGTAGTAGGGTCTCCATATGCACCACAATGGCATGTTATGTCAATTGGCATCTAGATGCCTTGCCTGCACAGATGTCAACAAATTAATTTAACATGGGCATCTCCACTCTTAATGCACAGTTAATCCCAGCATGGTTTCCCTGACAAAGAGAACAAGGCTTTTGTTTCCTTCATAACAGTTATAATTGATTATAGAAGCACAATGGGGAGAACTGTGCTTAGAGTCAATTATTCAGATTGATTTTCTAGCCACTGTCATTGGAAGGCCAAAATTGGGCCTGCAAGTTTGCTTCCTTTATATAAAAGTGTTTAAGATAGGGTGATTTGCATGGAAAAATAAACAAGGCTACAAAGTCTATACTACATTCAGTTTTTATTTATTTAGAGTGAAAGGATAGGCAGTTTTCCCACAAGTGTGTGTGTGTGTGTGTGTGTGTGTATGTGTGTGTGTGTGCAGGGTGAGCGGGGGGGTTCTACTTCATAATGGGCTTTAAATTTGAACCTATAGCTAGGAGAGAATACAAGGAAATCCAGGTGCTAATTTCCATATATTCTGAAAGAAACAAAGACTAATCTGGGTCAATCAACTCTTGTGCAGAAAACACAGTTCAGTAAATTAAACATTAACTTTTTAACACGTATCTCTAAAACCCAGTCTCTTTGAATCCAGCCTATAGCAGAGCTGAAAAATTAAGCCTCTCACTAGACTCCAGAAGCCAATGGAATCCCATGTCCAAAGGGCTTTGTTCCTAAGGAAATATGATGCCCAGTTCTGGAAGCTAATGGATTATTAATAGGGCTGTCAACTAATTAAAACTTTTAATCGCATTTAATCATGAGATTAATTGCATGCAACTCCCCTTTGAAATGCCATGGTGGCATTTCAATGGGCCAGCACTGCATGGAGACTGGAATCAGCTGGAGTTCCCAGCTGACCCCGGGCTCTATACAGCGCTGCCCCTTGGAATCACTGTGTTGGCATTTCCAAAGGGCAGCACAAGGGGGAGACCAGGGTCAGCTGGAGTCTCCAGCTGACCCTGGGCTCCATGCAGCGCTGCTCCTTTAAGGCTCTGGAGTGGCACTTCAGAGGGGCAGTGCAAGTGGAGCTGGGATCAGCTGGAGTCCCCAGATCTGATCCCCAGATCTGCTTGAGCTGCCCCTTTGAAGTGCTGTTTTGGTGCTTTAAAGGGGCAGTGCATTAGGAGCCGGGGATCAGCTGGGGACTCCAGCTGATCCCCCACTTCACTTTGCAAAGTCCCTTTGAAGTGCCACTCTGGCACTTCCAAGGGGCAGTGCAAGCGGAGCCCCATATCAGAAAATCTCATAGTCTGCTGATTAGAATTTGATCCTGGGATGTGATACTATTACCTCTTTCTAGAGCTACGTCTAGACTGCAGGCTTCTTTCGGATCCCTCAATCTCTCCTGTTGAAGCTGTTTCACTGTAAATATGGATAGCGTCAGAGATAATGTCAGAATGACTTTATGATCCAGGGATTAGGACTCACACCCGGGAAGTGGAAGATCCAGTCTGCCTGCTCTGATGATTTTTTTTTCTTTAGCCAGAGTCAAAAAGCTTCAACTGGGGAGACTGGGAGAGCCTCCCCACATCAGACTATCCCATAGCTCAGCAGTTTGATCATGTTCCTGTGAGTGGCGAGAGTCTGCCGTTCAAATCCTTTCTACCCTTCAGGAACTGAGGTTACATTTCTTACATTTTAAGTGGATGCTCTCACCACTGGGCTTGAAGTTATATGATAGACATTGCTATCACCTCCAACCAGATTTTGAATGGGACCTTGGTCAGGTGGTGACCTATGAGCATGAGTACCAAATTGGGTGTAACGAGGTGTACCGGTAGTTCGGATTAGAGAGCCTAATCCGAACTACCTACTCCGTGCCGCGTGTAGCCGCGGGCACGGAGTCCGAACTACCGGGGCTTTAAAAATGGCAGCGCCCGGCAAGATACAAATGAAGCCCGGGATATTTAAATCCCGGGCTTCATTTGCAACTTCGGTTGCCTACATTAACCACCCTAGTTCGAACTAGGGTGGTAGTGTAGACATACCCTTTTAGGTGTTAGGCCTATGAGGTGCCCCAGTATTGTGTGGATTTGGACCTCAGGTACTTGTAAAAGAATTTACTCTTGCTGCCAAATTTACTTTTGCTTCCAAAAAGATGATAAATTGGAAAAGAGTTCACAAAGAATCTAAAAGAATGAATTGGGCTCTGGGAAATGTTGCAGAGGGAGAGACCGAGGCTATGTCTACACTAAGGAGCTTTTCCGGTATCTCAATTGTGGTTCTCAATTTTCATATCTTTTTCTGAAAAAACCCTGTAGTGTAGACATAGCGTAAGAAATTCAATCTACTTGACTTCTCTAAGAGAAGGATAAGAGGTCACTTGATCTCAGTCTAAATAACTACATGGGGAGATTTCTGATAGAAAACTCTTTAATCAAACATACAACAGCTAGAAGTTGAAGCTAGCTACATTTTAGGCTACAGACAAGGGGCAATTTTTTTTAAGAGAGGGTAATTTAATGATAACTTAGCAAAGAATATGGTGGTTTCCCCATTACTCAAACTTTTAAATCTAAATTGTATGTCTTTCTAAAACATACAATGTAGCTGAACTACAAATATATGGGCATTGTGTAGGAATTACTGGGTGAAATTCTGTGGCCTATGTTATGCAAGATGTCAGACTAAATGACCATAACTTTAAATTCTATGAAGCTATTGAGTAGAATTTGATAAGTACAAGAACATCCATGGGCATGTTGTCATATCTGACTGCATATCAATGTGTTATTTAATTGTTTATGCAATATTAAAATGAAACAATTAAATCCTTCTAGATAAGAGCAGAGAGTAGTACTGGATTAAGATAATTGTCTTTCTTTCCTGTTACTACCTATTGGCTAATGACTTACTGGGAAGCAAGCAAGTGAAAAGAAGTTAATACGCACTCCAGTGTATTGGAGTGCAAGTTAATTTTATTTATTTGTTTATTTTTAAAAGTCTAATCCTCAAAGCTTTTCTTGTATTTTGAAGTTCAACTGGAAGGCTCAAGGCAAGGTTGATGTTCTTTTTCCTTGGTCACATCTGCATACACCCTGGCAATCCAACACAGTTAGCGTTATCACACTGATTTTATATAGTAGGCCACATGCTAGTAACTGTCACTACTAGGCTGAAGAGTACCATGGACCCAATTAAATCAGTAATGGGTTTTCCACTGTCGTACTCTGAGTGACAGTTTAATAAGGCACTGTATACTGATTCTATAAATCAGAGCCAACTTTCATCTTAAAAAGATACATCTCAAGTATACTGAAAATTAGTTCCAAGGAACTTAGTCCTTAATATTTCCAGGGGCCAAACATTTCTATTTGTATATATTAACTTATTTTATTAACTATATTTGAAAAGCTTGGCTCTGAATATCTTCTCCAATGCAGTGCATTAAGAAAGATACATCTACTCATGAAAATAAAAATGAAAAGATGAAAAGAATTAAACAGTAGGAAGTTATCAAATAGGAAACTATGTCAAAAATACTTTTGCACCCAGATATAGAATGAAATCCCAACAGGTTAACTCCATTCACCATAATACTATGCTCAATATGCAAAATTATATAACTGCAAAGCAGCTCTCTTGGAATCAATTGAATCCTTTTGCTGCAAATGGAATCGTTTAAAAGTAAACCACAGAGCACAAATTTGTTGACTTTATTTAAGAAGTCATTTATATTTTTGAGTAAATCAGGCCCTGATCCAGAAAGCAATTGACCACTTGATTTAAAGTTAACAGGTGCTCAAATACTTTGTTGGGTTGAGCTCTTAGGGTACGTCTAGACTACACGCCTGTGGCGACAGAGGCATGAAGATTAGGCTACCTGGCACAGGAAAATTTAATTTTAAATGGCTGCCACGCTGAGCCAATCAGCTGTTTGTTGGCTCAGCTCGGTAGTCTGGACGCTCCGCGGTCAACATCAAAGGCATTTGTCGACCTCCCAGGTAAACCTCATCCCAGGAGGCATACAGCTAATCAGCTCAGTGCAGCAGCTATTTAAATTTAAATGAAGCGGCGATTATTTAAATTGCCACTTCATTTTCCTATGCCAGGTAGCCTAATCTACATGCCTCTGTCGCCAGGGGCATGTAGTCTAGATATACCCTTAGTGAGTCACAGGTAAGGCTTAGATGTGAACACTGACTAAATTATATGCCTTCATTTCTTTAAAATCTGGAGGGGAAAAATTGGTTTGCTTCTGTCACCACCTCTGAGTCCCCTAAGTTCTTGACCAATTTTATGTCTTTTAATGGAATAAGATGCTTACATATTTAAATTCTATTAAACTATTAAGTAGAATTTGATAAGTACAAGAACATCCATGCGCAGCACAGCATTAACACCTGCGATTAACATGTTCAGTTTTTTAATGCATTAATCCTATCCTGCGTTAATCGCAGGCATTAACTCAGGTCAATTGAGAACCCCCAAAAAATCTGTAGTGTAGACATAGCTTTAGGCAGAGTGGAAAATTGAATCTGGGACTCCTAAGCTCTGGGTGAGCATCTAGGCTCTATGTCAAAAGTTTATAAGGGAGGTATTACCACTCTCCCTGGCCTTAGAATGGAGCCCAGAGGCAAGATAGGCAGGTGATTGTTTTCCCCTGAATTATGGATCATTCTGAGGCTTCAGTAAGAGGTACAGTTGCTTAGAGTGAGGAAACTAGCAAGCCTGCCCAGCGGCAGAACCTCGGGTGTTATGGGGATTTTTGTGGCAAAAAAAAAATAGGCATTGTGTGAGGTTAAATGGCAGCCAAATGGGGGATTTGTTAATTGCAATCTATCAATAGGATAATCCCCCTAGTCCTCTATCCACAAAGGCACTTAAGTCATTTTTGAAAAAGGCTGACTTCTAAATTACAGGCTCTTTTGAAAAATGTGACCTTTAACTGGACACAGTGCTCCCATGATGGTCTTGGAAGAATATACAGAGAAAAAGATTACCTCTATGCTCCTTGTCAATGTTCTCCTTATACGTCCAAAAAATCCCTTTTAACCCTAGCACTACAGGTCGAGCTTTTGTTTAACCAGCAGACTATAAGATGTTCTGATGCCAAGAAATGGGGTTACTATAAAAACCTAGAGACAAAAACAAGAGAGGCAATTATTTGTGTAATTATGCACATGTGCGTGGATGGAAAAAGGGCTCTAGAGATTTCTGTATATTTTATATAAAACAGAACTTGCATCCCATACCTGTGGTTTTTACCTGGTGATATATTCTACTATACCAGACTTAAAACCTGCATAACCACCTGTGCAAATTTCTCTATATAATTATAAATAGCTATTTGAAAAAAGCAGACGATAGCCTTACACTACAAAAAAGTTTTGCGGAATAGGAACTTGCTATAAAGCCCATGGAAACCTATCAAAAGATTCACACTACCTTTAGTGGTCTTTAGATCAGACCTTCATCATTACCTAACTGACTAATGAGATGGACTAGATGACCTAATATTTCATCTCCAACATCTGTAACTGAATAATACTTTTCTCTCATTCTTCCTTTTCAACCTTTTATGCTTTCACATTTAATTTCATCATATTTCTGTCACTTTAAAAAAATCATTATGTAGACTTGGATATTATACAGAAATGTTTAATGTTTCTAAAAAATCAAAGACTGTTCAGAAGCAATAAGCAAAATCTGCCAGAATGAAGACAGGCCACAATTAGTGTGCAGTGAAGACTTCTCTCATGCATACCAATTCCTCCACGTTACAATGTCAGAAGAACAGGTGGATACAGACAACAGTATTGAAAAAGTGTTATTGATTTAAAAGGAAAAACAATAACTGGGAATGGTAAAAGTTATTTTTTCCTTCTTTATTTCTAAGCAGAATTGATTTCATGGATTTAATTTGGGGGAAAAATCCAAAAAAGATACAAAACAAAACTCAGTTATCAGTCAGAAAAATACAATTACTCATTGCCAGCTAGCAAATTAACTAAATCAGCTAGATCACTCAATATCTGGAGATAATTTTTTTATCTCGATATAGGATCGTATTGGTGAGAGATCATCACTGACACCCTAAGGAGTGTTTGACTGAATCTCTGTCAGGCTGTGGAAGCTTGAATACAAGAGAAAAAGAGAAAAGGAAAATTGTCTGTGGATTGGCTGCCACATTTAGTCTTTCAAGATGTGCACACATTTTTTTGGAAAGAGGACATTTTTGTTCGGTGTCCTATATATCAGAAAAATTAGATGGAAAAAGAGGCAATAATGACATTTATAATTTGTTCAATGATTTTAAAGCATAGCTATTTTAATATAATATGCTAATCCTCCTTTCTCTTTTAGCTGTATTATTTTCTTAGTAATTTGCTTTGTTCTGTTTGCTACCTTAAAATATACCTTTTATGGTCAATAAACTCAGTTCTGGTTTATAATATAACTTATTTTATGTAATTTCTAACAGGGAATGGGTGAGAGGCTGTGTATATCTTCCTTCAAACCTAAGAAGGAGGCAAACTTCATTTAATATTGTATCCCATGGGGAGGTGAACATCTGGGTGCTAGAGAAAATCCCTTTACCTGAATCTTGACAGAGTTGTTCTCTTATATCTGCACCTGGCCTTGCCTGTGGATTTTGCTAGTGGAGGCTGGAGGGCCCAATTCAGCAAGACCAGGTAAAAGAGGATCCAGGCTGGCAGAGAAGGGGGTCTCATTGATGTCTAAGCACCTCAGATGACATCCCAGGGGTCCCAGCTGAATTGAATCATAGCACTCCACTGATGCTCAGAAATTGCTTCAGTCAATTATCACAGCACACTTTAAACAGTGATACTTGAGCATATTAATCTCTGTTATTTGACCCCAAATTAGTTTATAGTCACACTTGTTCTACTAAACTGTTCATGGAACCAAAGTAGTACAGAAAGTTTAACAATGAGGGTGGGAATGCATGCATCTTTGTTTTGTACTTTAAGAAGAAAACACATAAGCTTTCTTTTTCAATCTAGATCTTTCTTCCTCAGCTAATCTCTTATTGCCAGTGATCCAAATCTTACAATGCAACAGAGCAGTACAAAATACTAGTCTCTCATACCAATGAGTTTATTTTGTGTGGGAGGTTAGAAAGGTGTTAGATTCACAGCAACCATACTAGAAAAAAATCTTTGGTCTCCCAGATACCATAATTGTTATCAGCTGCAACTTAGTGTGCTTCCTCTTGTTAACGTTATCACTCAGCACAGAACCAAAAAGCAGGCTTAACGAATTATCTACCCCTCTGAAAAACATGACTTAAGACTATAAAGCATGGTACACAATAAACTATGTTTTCATCCAAAGAATTAATAGCCTCTTGCTCTGTTTGTAGTTCAGCTAAATATAAATGTACTTAATTCTGGAATTGCCTTAGTTGCATTAATTACATGGGTGTATGAAAATACAGGGTCGTAGGTGCAGGGTTTTTTTAACAATAAAATTTGCTAATCTCTGCAATTTATATTCTCAGTAAATTGAGGAAGTGATCCTGTTTTTAAAGTATTTGCCTTTAGTACTCTGTCAAGAAATGAAGAGATGAAAGATACAGTTTGAAATCAGTGAGCAGAACACATTAGTTAATTCAATGTAGAGTCATTAGAAAAACAATCCATAATACTAAATCTGATCAGTAATAAACTGACCTACTGAGTCCCGAAGAGCCCACAAGATGAATTTAAAAACAAATCCAACTTTTAGCTTTGAATATTGGTGTGTGAGTTCAAGAAACCATATGCTGGCATCTAAGACATAGGGACCTAAGCATTGCAATGCTGGGCATTGATCTATCTAATTTTTAGGTGGCTAGAAAAATCACAGGAACTCGGTGTTCTAGAAAGCATGAGTTATTCACCTGCACTCCCTATATGGGAGGGGTCAGCAACCTTTTCAAACCAAAGAGCCAAACTACATCAAAATTCCTAACAAGTGGTCAACAAAGAGCCAGTGCAAGAATGCATGACTGAAAATATAAACTGAATATTACTGATAATTGACATGATGGTTACTAATAGCATAAATGAACCATTGTACTCACAGACTTTATTTAATGGGACTTCAGCTGCTGCCAGGGGTTCAGGAGTCAGGGTTGGGGGGTATGAGGGGCTCAGTGCAGGTGGTTGAAATAGAGGGAGGTGTAGGAGGTAGGGGATGGCACTGGGTGTGGGAAGTAGAGTATGTGTGTGTGGGGGGGGGGGCAGGCAGATTACCTTAACTGGATGAGGCTGGGCTATTACACCCAGGCAACAGTGCCTGAATGAGGCAGGCTCCCTCCAGCCAGGTTGTGGCTTCCCCTCCTACCTGTGCACCGTAGGAGGGGAGCCACCACAAGCCCTTCTGGTGGCCAGATGGGAGCAGACCGTGGGACTTTCGCTAGGATCAGGGCCGGGGACAGGATACTGTGGCCATATGGGGACTGAGCCCTGATCGGGGCCTTGTTGGCTAGGCTGCCACGGCTGGAGCCCAAGCCAGGCTAATGCAGCTGGGCTGTTGCAGCAGTTGTGGGGTTGCCATGGCTAGGCCACAGGATCTGCCCCAGGAGAATGGCGTCTGGGGACAGAAAGCATCTATCAAATGTAGGCTGGAGCCGGGCCACTGAGGACAGATGGAGGCATCTGCCGCCACCAGCCACTCTCACTGTCCAAGCTTGGAGTGTGAATGTATGTCCTACATCAGGCCCTCAACCGGCCCTTTAAACAAGCAGAGTCCCCCAGCCGGCTCTTGCCAGAGTGCAGCCGGTGCTTACTGGGGTGCACTGCCTTACTTTCATCTTTGGTTAAAAGTGAAATAGACAACAACAAAAAAAGACCATGAATAATTACACATTTTTAAAAGTTTGAATTAATTTTTCATTTTAATTTAAAAAGTTGCATGTATTTTAGGAATGACAAAGGAGCCATATTTGGTTATAGTCTGAACCATATTTGGCTCCAGAGCCATAGGTTGCTGACCCCTGCCCTATACAATGAATGGAGAGAGAGGCAACTTACCATGAAATCCACAACAGCTGGCTGCTGGGCATTGTGCAACCCAGCTAACCAATGGGAGATGTTGATGAGAGGGGTGTGTCCCAATGGAATAGCTACGTGTGAACCTCAGTGGGCCATGGCCCACTCACTTTGTATCCAGGCCCATCCCCACCAACTCACCCGGTTTCAGGGGACACACATCTCTGTTTGCCATCCATGAACAGGAACCCCACTGCCTCGCGTCAGGCAATGTAGACACCTAGGCTACGTCTAGACTGGCATGATTTTACGCAAATGCTTTTAATGGAAAAGTTTTCCATTAAAAGCATTTGCAGAAAAGAGCGTCTAGATTGGCATGGATGCTTTTCCGCAAAAGCAGATTTTGCACAAGAAAGCCCTGATCGCCATTTTCACGATCAGGGCTTTTTTGCACAAAACACTACCACGTTGTCTACACTGGCCCTCTTGTGTAAAAGCATTTGAGCAAGAGGGCTTTTGCCCGAATGGGAGCAGCATAGTATTTCCGCAAGAACACTGACAATCTTACATGAGATCGTCAGTGTTCTTGCAGAAATTCAAGCGTCCAGTGTAGACAGCTGGAAAATTTTTCTCATTTTGCGGAAAAACTTGCCAGTCTAGACATAGCCCTAAGGTATTTCCTATGGGGCTCAGTTAGGCCTGTCTCACTCCTTACCAGGTGGCCAGAGAAGGAACCCACCTTATTTTTAGTCCTGTGATTAGCGCACTTGTCTGTGATGTGGGAATCTCAGGCTCACCTATCCTGTCCCTGCTCGAGGGGAAGAAAGGATTGGAAAGGGTGTCTTCTATTTCTGAGTGCTCAAACCACTGGTCTATGGAATAGTCTGCTGTGGGGCTCCCTCTGTCCTTCTGAAGCTGTTCCATTTGGAGAAATAATGGATGTGACTGGAGCCAGACAATTGGGCACTGGGTCCCCCACCTCCCAGGTGTGGCCCCAAACCACTGGAATACAGAATCATTGTTAAGCTCTTGCTCACCCTCTGGCCTATTGACTAAATTATTTTATTTATCCATAGTGGAACAGTTACAGGATGAGAGAGACAGAGAGAAGTGACTGCAGTCCAGTGCTGAGGGCACCCAAGTGTCCTTTGTAAGACAGTTTTACTGCACTTAAATTCCCTAACACTTCCCTTTGTATTGTCTTTACGTGCAGGAGATAGTCATCTGGATATGTAGAATGAGGCAGGAGCGTGCATGCCCAGAAACATAAATTTAAGTGCCAAGATAACGTTTGCATTGAAAATTTAGATGCTGAGTGAGTTGAATTCAGAATTCAACAGCAATTTTGTGGATTGTAGGGGAGCCAAAATCTGGGATTTAAGAAACAAAATACCATTGTGGATCTTGGCATAGGAATCTAATTTTGTGATCATTTACAGTCATACACCCACAGAGATACGTGTTTATTGGGCCAAATCCTCAACTGGTTTAAATCTTCCCTGAAATTCAATGGATCTATGTCACTTTGCACCAAAGACGGTTTTGACACACTGAGTTTTATACTAAGGAGAAGTGTAAAAGTAATGGTGTAGCACATCTGTAATAAAAATTACGTTCACAATTTGCAGCATTGTTAGCAGCTTTGAAAGATTGGTAAGTAAAGTTAGTATAAAAGCAGGCTAGTGCACACCAAAGTCATAAGATTCTTTTCACTGAGGATTTGGTGGGAACTGAATTAGGCCATTAAAATAAAAAACATATAATGAAATATGATTTTAAAAAGTTTTTTGAAATTTGTTTATAAACATGATGCTCAGATCAAAGCTGTTAGAGAAATGCATCCAATATGTTAGCACAATTCCTAATGAGCACAAAGAGGAAACAAATGACCCTTTCTGAACTATACATAGCTGAGTTTTAGAAGCCATCTAACAATTTCATTAAGGATTGTTTCATTACATTCTTCTTTCCCTATTTTGCTTGTTTACCATAAGGAGATGACCACAGGTACCCCCATACATTTGACATTATTTGACATACTTATTCACGCTCTTCTGCTGAATATAACTTGTATTTCTTGGCTCATTTTATTCTTGTGGGGGAAGTTTTTCATGCGTGTTTTCCATTTTTATACACGATTACTGGAAACATTCAGTATCTAAAAGTAAGAGTCTTAGCTGCCACAAATCGGCATAGCTAAGTGTCACTGTGCTAATTTTACATCAGCTTGAAGATGAGGCCCAAAAAGGTTAAATAAATAAACACAAAATACAAAGGTTCAGCTTCTACTCCAAAAGTAATCTGACACTCACAATTTATACAATCGCCATCTGGTCTGAAGCCTCAAAGATAGTAGGTGACTAGATGATCACAATGGTCTCTTCCAACTTTAAAATCTAGCAAAACTGAGTGGATGAAGAATATTTGTACTCTCTCTTCCAGTCTGGTTTCAGGTCTGCCATCGCACAGAGATCCTGTGGGGTGAAATGGTCTTTCAAATACTGAAAGAGACAACTCAGTGCATTCAAACTGGGGCTGTTGGCTGTTTTAGAAACTATTGATTACCATCCTGTGTGGATGGAATTGCATAGCAGAAATATTGTTAATTCCCTCACACAAGCACTAGTAGCTTATGACAGTTGCTTACAATACTGGATTAAGTCATAGGATAAGTGGGTTTGTTGCCAATCGTGGTGGGTAAAACTCCATCTGGAGAAGCATACCACATAGTTGCAGAACATGTAAAATATAAAGGATAGTGCTTGATATATGAATTACTTTTCTATTTGTGCAGTTTCTCTGTAGCAGGATGCACCTTGGAAGACATTTTCAATTGGGAGCCTAGCCTGCTGGCTCAGGATTTGGCTGTGGACATAACATACTAGTTACTTATTCTTAAATATTGGCATATTTTACCTTGGACAGAGACATCATCTTTGGGATGTCCAGATAGGGCTATCCCGGAGAACTACTAAAGGCTGCAGAGATTGTAGCAGAATGCAACAGCATGACTGACCAAGGGTTTATTTCCATATTAGTGGATGATTCCTGCATTCAGTGACTTATACTGGCTGTCCATTGCTAAGCACATGCTTCTTAAGATTTTACCTTTAATATATGGCATCTCAAATAACATAAGATCTGTTTCCCTGAAGCATCATCCAGTGCCCTATCATGGCACATGAAGTTAGCAATATTACAGTGGTTGACTTTCCAAGTGATGCAATCTAGAAAGGACAGCAGTGTAAAGAATTTGTACTGATTACTGTATATTTTCCTTGTTGAACCTCAGAAATCAAATCAAATCAGCATCAATAATCCAAAATGCCTCCAACAGTAACATAAAGCAGCTTCAATCCTCTTTGGTAACTTCTCTAAGACTACTTCTAGACTGCAAGCCTCTTTTGAAAGAGGCTTTTTTGAAAGATACTTTCGAAAAAGCCTCTTTCAAAAAAAAGCATCTAGACTACAACCAGTACTTTCGAAAAAGCAAGCTGCAGGCTTGTCTAGATGCTCTCTTTTGAAAAATCACGGTTTGTATTACATAGTGCCTTTTTTTGAAAGAGCACTTTCGAAAAAAGGCATTCTTTCTCATAAAATGAAGTTTTCCGTGGTTGAAAAACCTGCCGCGTTTTTTCGATTTACTTTCTAAAGAATGCAACATCTGTCTAGACGCAGGGGGAATTTTTCCAAAAAAAGGCCACTTTTTTCAAAAAAACAAAAAAACCCACAAAACCTTGTAGTCTAGACACACCCTAACAGTCTTTGTGGTGGGCCGCAACAACATAAATTTAGCACCCATGTCATGTGCTTCATGTTAACATGATATATAGCTTGCAAGAAGGCGTTTAAGGGAAGACCAGGAATAATTCTTCCTGAAGACTTTTAGTCCAAGTTATGCATGAGATCACAAATGATTTCAATACAATGAAATGTTATTCCTCTGCTTTCTCTGGCAGTTCTGACCAGTAGATCTTCTTACATAAAGAAACAGCACATAAAAATGTAATACATTTACAAAAACGCAGAGGAGAAAAATTTCCTCTTCTATATAATTGTCTTGTGAAAAGTTAAAACTTTATTGTCAAATATATTGACCAGTCAGGCAAGGACTGTAGGCCTTTTCCTACTTAATGCATACGAGGGAGCAGAACAAAGAGTACAGAATTATGTTCTTAAGTAACACCTTGTCCTTAAAAAACTTCCTTTGTACTCTCGCCAAGGATAAAGGGGTAGCAGTGCCAATTCTAAGCATTTAAAAAAAAGTCAGTTAGGACCCTAGATATCATGACAGTTAACTTAAAAACCATGAGCTTTTTAAAATTAGCTTTCTCTTGCCTTCTGCTTTCTGGTCCTTTAGGGTGCACTCAAGTTATGTTTTCAACATGTTGTCTGCATTTGTTTCTTTCTTAAATAAAAGCAGACATTCACATGATTCTGGGACCAAGAGTGGGAAATGGCGTGGTGAGTAAAAACACTTGGGGTATGTCTAGACAGCGGGGCTATTTCAGGATTCTTTTAAAAGCACCCATTATTTTGAAATATTTTTCAAAATAACGGGCATGATATTCCAGGATCCCTGTAACAACCCTTGTTCCACAAGGGTAAAAGGATGTCTTGAAATAGCATGTTATTTTGAAATTTGGCACTGTGTAGATGGACCAAATTTCGAAATAAGCTATTCTGAATTTAGGATTCTGTGTAGACGCACCCTTGGTGATTACAAACATGCTGCAGGGAGAGATGCTGGTCATGAAAAGGAAGGGTGGTATCAATGGATAGAGTGCTTATCTCAGTAACTTCCATGAAGTGAGAAAAATATAATATCCCCACTACATAGGGGTATTTTGACATTATATTTATTAAGAAGCCTGTAGGTGCATCTATATAGCACCCTCAACTTGAAATAAGAAATGCAATTTGCACTACGCAAATAGCATACCTTATTTTGATTGTATTTCAAAATAGCTTATTCCAAAATTTGGCATGTATACGCAGCGCTAAATTTCAAAATAATGTGTTATTTTGACATCTTCCTTATCCCTCTTGGAACAAGGATTACAGGAATGGTGAAACAGCGTGCCCATTATTTCTAAAAACATTGCAAGATAACGGGCACATTTAAAGATGCAGGGTAGCTATTTTGGGATACCTCCAGTATTCTGAAATAGCCTTGCTGTCTAGACGTACACTAAGGTACTAAGATACTGTGGTAATGGGGGTCATATATGTACCGTATGTTTACAACTATTAAGATTCTCAATAGCAAGAGCTATGGTGGTGCTCCTGGCTACTCTGATTTATGCTGGGATTGCAGAGGTTCCCTGAACAGCCCAGAATACTAAGTGTGCTAAAATAATCTTAGCCTCCGTTTGGGCTGTGACCTCATTGCTGTGCCTTGTTAATGTACAGCACAGACTCCCAGGCTACATGTAACAGGCTTTTGCTTACAAATGGGCTACGTCTAGACTGGCATGATTTTCCGCAAATGCTTTTAACGGAAAAGTTTTCCGTTAAAAGCATTTGCGGAAAAGAGCGCAAACTATCTGACCCTTTACCAAGATAGCTTCCCCAATTATCACCTCTAATACCATTAGCTCACATTGTCCTGCATTTTGCTTCAGCTACCCCAGATTAACACGGCTACAGTTCTATCACTATTCTAGATTGGCATGGACACTTTTCCGCAAAAGCACTTTTGTGCAAAAGCATCCGTGGCCAATCTAGATGTGCTTTTGCGCAAAATAGCCCCGATCACCATTTTCGCGATCGGGGCTTTTTTGCACAAAACAAATCTGAGCTGTCTACACTGGCCCTTTTGTGCAAAAGCTTTGCTCAAAAGGACTTTTGCCCAAATGGGAGCAGCATAGTTTTTCCGCAAGAAGCACTGATTTTAGACAGTAGGAAATCCTTGAGGAAATTCACGCGGCCAGTGTAGACAGCTGGCAAGTTTTTCCACAAAGGCAGCTGCTTTTGCGGAAAAACTTACCAGTCTAGACACAGCCGTGGCGGCAGAAAAGGGAGTAATGGATGTGTAAGCTCCTTCTGGCTAAACCAGCCCGAACATATTCCTTTTTCAATAAACAGGATATATCTTGCCTATCCCCTGTTCACTGTTTGCAGTGTCTCCTTTCCTTCACTTTTTCGTTTGCACCACAGTGGTATAAAATTTCAGGAGAGTAATCTTATGCCTGACTCACTGTATACACCTATATAAGGTAGAAGTAAAAAGTAAATGAGAAAAAGGTCAGTTCTGTGGTGATCTTTTTCTAGAGACAGGGAAATACAAAGGCAGTGCTGATTTTGCAGAATTAATCAAAAGCAGGGTGGTTTGGATCAAAATTTCATTTTTACTTAAACCTACAAAGGATTAAATTCTGATACTCTTACGCATGTTGAATAGTACATCGCTCAACTAATAGACTAGTTAACTTCAATCTGCCTACTTGCAGAATAGGATGCTATCTAACAGGAATAAGGGCATCTGACTCTAAGCCAGAGTTGGAGGAGTGACAAAATGATTATTGAATTTATTGAGCTGATCATTATGCAGCCAAATTTTACTCTGAGTTACTCCAGTTGGAATCCAAAATATATTTAAATCAAGACTCTCCTCTGCATTCGCACCAGCATGACTGAGAATTTGGCTCATACATTCAAATTTTATATTTTCTACTAATTCCTAAAACAGAGGTCTCTGTCCTTTCTTGTGCAAAAAGACTATTGGCTCATCTGCATTTTGACTGAACATTTTCTAGGATCTACTGTATCACATCAACTCATTTAGAAATAGAAAAGAAGTAACTGATAAATATGCAACAAGACCCATTTACCCATACTAGGAAAAACCAATGAAGAAAATGTAAGTTGGTTAATTTTGCTCAATTGACTCCTGACAACTAAATCTGGAATAAGAGTAGGAACCTGGAATGTACATACATAGTTTAGTGCAAGCTGGCACAGATTACACAAGAAATTAATACAGACCGTCTGAACATACTTGGCATCAGTGAAACAAAATGTGGAGGGAATAATAAAATGGTGACTGGTGCTAAAACCTTATACTCACAATGAGGAATGCTCAAAAAAGATGTAAGATTTATCGTGGATATTGTCACAGCCAAGACTCTGTTGGCTTGAGAGCCAGTGAACAATGAAACAGCCAGGATGCAAACAAGACACAAGTGTACAATAATCCAAATGTAAGCACCAGCAAATGAGTGAAAAAGGTCACATTCTATGAAGAGGTAAAGCAAGTATTGGATGACATGCCTAACTATGACATCAAATTGATTGCCAATTTTGTGGACTGAAGTTGTCAATAATTGTGCTGGTTGCTATGGGGTCCTGGGGACAGCTGTGGAAGGCAGCCAAACTGGTGATGGTGAATCCCACTTGAATCTCTGGCACAAATGCTCTAAAAACAGAAGGCAGACATTTCTAGCTCAAGGGGATTCACAAGCTCACACAGGGATCACTAGGCAGTGCAACTGCCAAAAAATGGCAGACCATGTGTTTATATCTCAGAGATGAGCATCTTCATTAATTAATGCCAGAGTCAGCACAGGAACAGACATTGTCTCAGATCATTATCTTTTAGTGGCTATACTACATGTAAACTCAAATACCACAAAGATAGACAAAAAAGTGTTATCACTGTAGAGAAGTTCAAGGATAAAGAAACACAGATCAGATTGCATTTTTAGTAACCATTCCAATGTTTCACAGGACTCGTCTGATGAAAGTCTGGAAGACAAATCACCAGGCTGGAAGAAGATGCTATTAGAAACCCCAGAGGAAGTAGTGGGTCAATGAAGAGGATGGAAGAAAGGTGCATGGATTAGATGTGGACCATGAGTAGCAACTGGTGAGTGGAAAGCTCTAAAGGTAAAAAGGAACAATGGAAGGCAGTATAACAGAGTACTGCACTACAGAAGCTGAGCCATCATTCTGATCACTGCAACTCCAATTAGTTGCCCCAGAATACACACATGACCACGAGTATTGTTCTGAAGGGATAGATTGAGATAGGTTAAAGGATTTAAAAATTAATTAATGCATAAGCCCAAAGGGTACAAAAAGCACCAGAAGGAAGTTCAAAACATAGTAGGGGAGAAAGAAAGATGGGTGGGCAGGTAAAGTGGGCAGGCAACCCACAATGACCTCTCCTTTTCTTAGTTCAGAAGCTGAGGGCTTTTAAGATATTGTTGATATGTTCATGCATAGCCTATAAAGCTAGTAGGAAATAATACTGTAAATAAGTTGCAAGAGGAGTTTTACCAGAAGAAGGTCTCAGATGTTTGAGGGCTAATAAGTAGGCAGGAGAATGTCTTCCTTGCCACACGTAGGCCAAACTTTTAGAAGCAGATGCAAGATACAGAGCTTCATAGAACTGTGAAAGATGACGCTTGAAGAGCCAAACCATCAGGGACTCTCATGGACAAAATGTTCTTCATGTGTTTTCAACAAGCTAGATGACAGAAACATTTCCATTCCATGTTAAACTGTCCAAGTCAACAATCACGTACAGGTTCAAGAGAAATATCTGAACTAAGGTTAGAAATAGGGTGACATATAACAAATTAAACCAGTTAAATCAGCCATGAACAATCTCAGTGCTCCTGGGATTGACAACATTGAAGCAGAGGTACTACAATTGGGAGGAGAAATTCTTACTGAACAGCTTAAATTAATAAAAATAAGTGATAATACAAGTACCGCAATACTAGAAAGATGGCATCATTGCCAAAAAGTAATCTCTTTCAGTTCATGAATAAGAGTTATTGTATTGCTATTTATCCAAGAGAAATATTGGCTTTCTTTATGATGAATAGAATGAAGGTAGCAGTGGATGAAATATTACAAGAGTAAGAAGTTGGGTTCTGTATGGCTGTGTCTACACTGGCATGAATTTCCGGAAATGCTTAAAACGGAATACTATTCCGTTTTCAGTTTTTCCGGAAAAGGAGCGTCTACATTGGCAGGCTGCTTTTCCAGAAAAGCCCTTTTTCCGGAAAAGCGTCTGTGGCCAATGTAGACGTGCTTTTCTGGAAAAGAGCCCCGATCGCTATTTTCGCGATCGGGGCTTTTTTCCAGAAAAGACTACTGGGCTGTCTACACTAGCCCTTTTCCGGAACAGTGTTCCGGAATAAGGACTTATGCCCGAGCGGGAGCAGAATAGTTTTTCTGGAATAGAGGCTGATTTTGTACAGTAGAGCATCGTTGCTTTTCCGGAAATTCAAGGGCCAGTGTAGACAGCTCGCAGCTTATTCCGGAAAAGCGGCTGATTTTCCGGAATAAGTGGCCCAGTGTAGACACAGCCCCCAAGTAGATCGTATTTGAGCACTCTTTGACCGATCATCAAAAAAGCTACTGCTTGGCAAAAACCCATCTTAATCAACATTTTAAGAGAACACCCAACAGAGCCCAGAGAAAGACCCTGTAGGATATTGCTACAAGCGATGGGATACCAGACAAGTTGATCAACGTACTAAAGAGTTTATACGGTGGATGGAGATGTGTCATAAAATTGGATACAAATCTTGGTGAGTGATTGAGTATTGTGATTATTGCACTGTTGTCTTTGCATTAGCAATATACGGGGTGAGGAAATAGTCAATAGTAAGCATCCTGGATACCATAAAATAGGTTACCAGTTAAGAGTTAGCTGACATTGCAAGATTTTGTAAGTCTTTACACTAAACATAACATGGAACAGAATGATTAATCTTACATCAGTGGTAAAAGAGAGGGTAGAAAATTGGATTGAAAATACATCCAGTCAAAACTAAGATTATGAAGGTAGGAGACTGAACAGTAGGTGCAAATGTATGTGTCAATGGGAAATAAATTGAACAGGTAAGAATTCTGCAATCTGTGAAGAGTGATGATATTTGATGGATGCTGCAATAAAGATTAGGAAATTCAAACACAACTTTTGGAAGGATGACTGTCACTGAGTCCAACAGAAGACTTCACACCAAACTAGAAATCACATTTTACCATATACTTAGTATCCTAATGTATGGAGCACAGATTTGGATCTCAATATGCATTTTTTATTTGGAGTCCTTGATCTACACCAATACAAATATGAGTTTTCAACTCAAACTTCTCTGTATACTGCCTCAAAACCCAAGCCTCCAAATTTGGGAAAGTTGGGATTAGAACCTAGATTTTAACCCCTAAAATTCAGATTTGGGATCCTGATTAGAGCCATTATAAAAGTCAGAGTTCAGATACAGACTTCGTGTCAGATGTCTTGGCTTCAGCACTTGAACTAGCATTCAAAATTCAGTGAAAAGGGAGGAATCTGTGGTTGGTGAGATCTGCATGCAGCATATGTATAAAGAAATAACCAAAAAATAACACAAAAGTGTTCTGCCTAATTTATGGGTTTGAAAAATCATATTTCTGACTATTTATTAATTTGTAATATTTCAGTGCATTTTACAGGATGACTAAAATCAAAGCTGAATCTGCTAACTTCAGAGTTACAAATGAATAACTTACAACCAAAAAAAATGTACATGAAAAACTCATTCTTATAAAAAAGAGCAGCTATTCAATATTTAAATGCACATATAAACATATTCCAGTTTGTTTATGTGGAGGGAGAAAAAGTTGCTTAGCTAAATTGTCATTCTTAATATCTAAGATTGGCATTGAAAAATTACTTATTTGGAGCCCAGTATTTTATTTACAATTATCAACATTACAATGTAGAAAGGAAGTGGTTAGTCACAACAGATGAAGTATAACAAGACCTTAATATTTCTATATTTTCCTTTTTGTATAGAAGTATGAAAACGCTGATTATGACTGTCAAAAAAACATTTGACGATGCCAGAGAAGAGATTTCACTGCCTGTTAAATGGTTAGCCTCAGAGATTTTCGCTGGCAAATCAAGCTGCTTTAATTTTTCAAATGTGTTTTCTATCTAAGTGCTCAGTGGTGTATATTTGTAAAATGTAGTTTCTTTGAAGGAGTAATCATTATTATCCTTACCATATTCTTCTGGTCTAAATCCCACTAAAAAACCAGAATATCCATCAGAATGTTACAGAAAGTAAATATTTGTAGGTACCCTATGAACAGAGAAGTTTATTTTCTATGCTATAAGTGACTAATCAAATTTCTCAAAGTCCTGTCACAAGGTCCTAAAACCAATTAATCTTCATATATCTTAGTTCAAATAAGCTTTTAAGCATAGACTTTTCTTTTAAAAAATTTAGGTTTGTGGGCATGATTCTCTGACAATTGCACAGTGCACGTAAGTTATCACAGGCTTGTTTTGGCTAATGAGTCCTGTGTGTCAGAGAAATAACTCTGAGTTGCAGTGTATTTGCTTGAGAATACAGTACCTTGTGCTGATATATTCTATTTGCTATAGAGCTGAATGTCAGTAATTACTCATTACCCATTATATATTTGACCCGTGGCAATATCTTACATCTATATGGAAGCTGAAATTACTGCATAAAGCTGTGATCTGCTTTTAAAGTGGAATATGTTGCCAGAACATAATACTAGTCCTTCACCGACTACCATTTTGACTCTTGTGCAAGACAGCATACACACCACATGGATACTCTTGCACAAGAAAGCTCTGTTTGCCATTCACAGAAAGGCCATCAGAGCACCTGTGCTTTTTTGGACCTCTGGAGCGTCCACACTTGCCTTTTTGCACAAGAACTCCTGCGCAAAAAGGAGTTATTTCTCATGGGGAGAGGAATAACTGTACTGCCAAAAGCCTTCTCTTCCGCCGATTTACTTGCGCAAAAGCACGCTTGAGGTGTGGATGCTCCACTGATTTTTCTGCAAAAACGGCTGGTTTTGTGCAAAAAAACTTGCAGTGTAGATGTAGCCTCTATGTGCTGTGCTCCCACAGGTACAATCAAAACTGGACAACTAATAGCAGATACTTTAATGTATAGTACAAAAAGTTGATGGCAGGCCAATCTCCCTGTGAACTCCTCATGGTTGGAATATACTTTCTCCAAAGGAGCTGGGGAGCACCATATCTTCAAATTGACTTTGATATGATTGGAAGTCACATTCCAACATAAGAGTGCAAAAAGAGCATAGGAAAGGAAAAAGAGGAAGAGAGAACACAAAGTGGCCCCGAACATTTTGTCAAGATATCAAGTAATAGGACTCCGCGCACAGACACAGCTCTATGATGTTTAGTCACCATAACAACCAGAGCAAGTCAACCCTATCAACTGAGAAGTAGCAAAAAGTTATAGGTTTGAATCATGAATTGGATGACATTTTTCAGGCTGTGGTGATTAGGATGGCCTCATCTGGCCTTACAATGTATGAATTTATGAGTACCAGGCTAGTTACAGCTAAATCACCCTCTTATTCCAACAATTACCTTCATCCAGGTTCTCTTCCATGCTCAAATACCCGAGAGAAAAAATGTGCTCTTATTTTTAACAGTCAGGCTGTTTCAGACCAAGAGGGAGGTTGAATTCCAATCCTCAACTTCCTCATAGATATATGGGTATTAGAACTAGGGGTGCTTAGGGTACAGCAGCTGGAAGTGGTTTCATACACAGGTTTTACAGACTTGTTCAATTGCTTCTATCACCAATATGCTGATCATGTTGTGAGCGAGAGGCTGGGAGTGTGGTTGCTGGAACAATAAAAATTGTTCCAAAACCTCTACACAGAAACCACACTCCCAGCCTCTCGCTCACAATGTGATCAGCAGTGCTTCAGTTCAGTTGCCTCAGCTGGTGTAGGATAGCCTGAGAGGAAGAGATATTTTTTTCAGGGACCTTGAGCTGTGGTATGAATCTCTTTTCTGTTTGTCCAAGTGTAATGAGCACTAGAAATAAAATGTCAGCAAAGCACATCATGGGTAAAGTTCAATTTCAACACCATTTTGTATTTGCTGTTTGCTGGTGCTTGAATTTTAGTGGTGTGATTATTCAAGAAAAGCAAAAATATTGAGCTGAATGAGGCAATAGTCACCTAAAGTAAATTCCAAATTTTATGCTTGACTGCATTTTTGCCAAACTTCAGCATTGAAAAAACAAGCCCAATATCAATGAACTTTAATAAGTCATAATTAATGCAACAAATTAGTCACGGGTATTTTTAGTAAAAGTAATGAGCAATAAACAAATTCACACCCATAGCCTGTCCATGACTTAGAGTGTAAATACCCCTGGTGCAGCTCCAACAATGGATGGCGTGGCTGTTCCCGGGACCACCTGAGTAGCTAGCCTCAGCACTAGCTACTTGCATGGCTCTGAAGTCAGCCACAGAGATCACAATAAATCATGGATTTCCATGACTTCTGTGATAGACATGGAGCCCTCGTCAGGATATTTTAATAAATATAATAATAAATACATTTGGGGTTCTTTTTATTGGTCTTGTGGTTTTAGAGCCTATAGGGTTCCTGCTTCTAAGTCTTCTCGGCAAACATCAGGAATATGAAATTTAATTATTTATTTGTGGATTAAGGCTTAAATTCACCCAATAATATGACTCCAGAAATTTGGGGCCTTAAGGTGGGTGAAAAAACCTGTATCTTGTGAGACTCATCGTAAGAGTTGCAAGAGCTGGCAACAGTAAATTGTAATATTATGTCTACTTATCATGTGTTCTAGGTTCTGACATCCAGATAGGCTTTCTGGAATGTAATACATAGTTCTTACATTTATAAAGTGCTTTACAATGGAGATCAGTATCATGTATGGAAGACACACCTTCTTTTAACCATGTGCAGCCACACCTCTCAAGCTAAGAGAGAGTTCTTCAATATGCAGAGAAATCAACCTAAGAACTGTTGCAAGCTCTTAATTCATTTAATTTATTTTTCAAAAGTCTCTGTTCTCTGCTTATATTTTATGCAATTACAGGCAGTCCCCGAGTTACGCGGATCTGACTTATGTCGGATCCGGAGTTACGAACAGGGCCTGTCTCCCTGGTCTCCAGAAGACCAGGGAGAGGAAGCAAAGTGGCGGAGCACGCGAGCAGCAGACAGCCCAGACGCGTCTGGGCTGTCCGCTGCCCGCGTGCTCCTTGGCTTTGCTCTGCTTTGCTCCCCGTCTCCCTGGTCTGCAGACCAGGGGGACGGGGAGCAAAGTAGAGCAAAGCCGCGGAGCCCGGGGGCAGCAGGACAGCCACGGCGCGTCTGGTCTGTCCGCTGCCCCCGTGCTCCGCGGCTTTGCTCTGGACACCTGTGGTACAGCAGCTGGGGAGCTGCCGGTTGGTCCCGTAGCGCCGCTCTGGGCGCTACTGGACCAACCCGGCAGCACCCCAGCTGCTCTGCCCCAGGCGTCCTGATTCAGCCACTGCTGGTCAGTTTCAGCAGCGGCTGAATCAGGACGCCTGGGGCAGAGCAGCTTGGGTGCTGCTGGGTTGGTCCAGTAGCGCCGAGGAGCGGCGGCACTACTGGACCAACCCAGCAGCACCCCAGCTGCTCTGCCCCAGGCGTCCCCAAGTCAGCCACTGCAGAAACTGACCAGTGGCTGACTACAGGAAGCTCCTGCCCCGGGCTTCCTGGAATCATCCGCTGATCAGTTTCAGCAGCAGCTGACTTGGGGATGCCTGGGGTTCTTAAGTTGAATCTGTATGTAAGTCGGAACTGGCGTCCAGATTCAGCCGCTGTTGAAACTGATCAGTTTCAGCAGCGGCTGAATCTGGACGCCAGTTCTGACTTACATACAGATTCAACTTAAGAACAAACCTACAGTCCCTATCTTGTACGTAACCTGGGGACTGCCTGTACCTACTGTGGAACTGAATTGGAACTGCATAACATGAAACAAAATTCACAGCATGATGTTGCTGGATCCTGAATATGTATAAAAAAATAGTTCTTTAGGCTATATATGCACAGTAGCATTATTTCAGACCAACTGACATTATTCCAAAATAACAAGCGCATCTACACTACAAACCATTATTTTGAAATAATGTCGAGCTGGAGGACTTCTTACTCCAATTCCTGGTAACCCTCACTTTACAAGCAGTAAGGGAAGTTGAAGGAAGTGTGTTCTTCCTTCTACTTCCTGCTGTGTGGACAGCACTAAAAGCTGAGTTAAGCTATTTCTACTTAAGCTACACAATTGACATAGCTCAAATTGAGTATCTTAATTCAACTTTAGTCCTACTGTGTAGATGTGCCCTTATAGTAGTGAAAAATCAAAGGAACCCTTAAGGCGGGAAAAATCTTCTTAGAAACCGAAAACATTATAAATAAAGCTAGAAAACTGCAGATTCAAACCTCAATGGCAAGGTAAAAGAAAAATAAATTACTCTCAAATCTGATCTAAATTATGTGTATGGTTAGAAAAGTAGTAATACCCCTCACCCGCCCCACACCAAATCATAGTACTTTTAGGATCAAAGTGTACTTCTTGATGAATTCATTTTAATAGTTCAGAAAAAACAAATAGTGAGTTTTGAGGGAAAAATTCATGCTGTAATAAGTGATCTGAATTGTGTAAGTAGTTCTATGAGTTCATCCTGTTTTGCTCTGGTAAAGTCAAGGGATATTTTCTGTTTCTCTTCTCTTCTCTTTATTCTAGAAAGTTACAATTTGGGAACTTTTGAAAGCTTTTGGATAAAAAGTAATAGTACAATTATCTATCCAGGTGCACTTTTTACATCTCTTGTAAAAAAAACCCCTTTTTGACAGTATTTTAAATGGCTTATTATTGAAGAGTTTCTTTTCATGATCTGTGAGCAAAACATTTTACTTCAAATGCTCAGACTGAAACTAATAAGAGGCTGTTCTTCCCCCGCTCCCAACTCATCATCTCTACAGGAACCAATAAAAGGTCAATAGCTATATCTCCAATTTAACAAACGAATGAGTTCCTTGTATTGATTTTCTGACCACTTTTATAGGAAAGAGACACTGCAATGGAATTTCTTTCACAAAGTATGAATCATTATATACTCAATGGCTTCATAAGGGTTCAAAAAGACATTTTAGACACTGATGTCAAGAAAAGATTTTTGCCATGATTTCTTTGAAAAACAGCATCAGCACAATTGAACTAGCCTCTCACTGGCTCTGAAAAATTAAGAGTCTGATGCTAACTTAGCCGATATACAACTATATGCAAGGAACCACAGATCATCATACTTGCCTCCATTCCAGATACAGAGATCTTATGTACAGCCAGGCACTCAAATGCCACAGAATATGCTCTGAGGCGATAATCCAGGATACACACTTAATACACATTAAAACCTTTTTCTCTAAACAAGGACATTCTACCAGGTAAGTAGATTATATCACGAAATAAGCTACCCAAATAGCCTAAAAGAACCTGCTTCAATATGGAAGAAAATAAAAACAAAACCACCAACCAAACAACTCGAGTTGTCACCCAGCCTTCCCTCACATTGGAACCCATAGGGTATGTCTACACTGCCACCCTAGTTCAAACTAGGGTGGCTAATGTAGGCATTCGAACTTGCAAATGAAGCCTGGGATTTAAATTTCCCGGGCTTTATTTGCATGTTCCTGGGTGCCGCCATTTTTAAATGCCCCGTGGTTCGAACTACTTGCCCATGGCTACATATGGCACGGACTAGGTAATTCGAATTAAAGCTCCTAATTCGAACTACCTTTAAACCTCCTTGCAGGAGGAATAACGGTAGTTCGAATTAGGAGCTTTAATTTGAACTACCTAGTCTGTGCTGCGGGTAGCCGCGGGCAAGTAGTTCGAAGTACGGGGCATTTAAAAATGGCGGCGCGAGGGAACATGCAAATAAAGCCCGGGATATTTAAATCCCGGGCTTCATTTTCAGGTTCAAATGGCTACATTAGCCACTCTAGTTCGAACTAGGGTGGTAGTGTAGACGTACCCATACAGAGTATCCTCAAACAGTTATACTTGCTTTACTTGCCCCCATACTTGACATCCTGAAAAATCTTTCTTGAACTTCATTTTCTGGCCTTCAAATAATTCCCCAGCCTCACCAACCTAATCACTACAAGCAAGCCCCCCACAGATCTCTACACAACAACCCAAGGCATCCCCAGACTCTGCCATAACAAATACAAAATATGCAGACCTATAACCTATAATGATCAACATGTTCTACAATAACCTATCAAAATCCATGGGTCCCACACATGCCTGGCACAACATGTGGTATATTTCATCTGGTTCCCCCAGATGGATCCAAGAACAACTGCCCTGACATCTATTTGAGTGGGGAAAAAATCAACCTTGAAATAACTCAGAAGAAAAAGGAAAAGACAAAAATTGCCTATCATTGGTGGGGAAATACATCATAAAGCTATAACATCACACTGGATCTCTCAGACCTAGTCTTCAAAGGAAACCTGCACAAAAACCTTCAAGACACACACCTGGGAATTTTAATTAATATCTCTGCTTGACACCCAAAATCATGGGCTCAGTAGAGACATTGATTTTATGGCTCATTACAACAATTTGCAATCTACTAATCCTCCTTTTTTCCTTTAACTGAAGAGGTATTAATTGCCCACTTCACATTAAATGGTCTCCTGCAATGTGTTAACTCCTTATGCTTAATCTGTTCTTAGTAGAAATCAAGCAGTACAACTTTCTAGGGTAAACAAACCCCTGCTCACCACTACTCAAGTACCTTTAGATCAATTTAAAACAAAAAAGTCAGATTCTTGTTAAGAGGAAAGCGAGATTGCCAGCCCACAGTACAAATGACACTCAGGGTATGTCTACACTACAGCACTAATTCGAACTAACTTAGTTAATTCGAACTAAGCTAATTCGAACTAACGGATCCAGACTAAAAATCTAGTTCGAATTAGCGTTTTGCTAATTCGAACTAGCATGTCCACATTGAGTGGACCCTGAACCGAGGTTAAGGATGGCCGGAAGCAGTGCTGGCAGGGCATCAGATGAGGACTTAGAGCATGGAGCTGCTGCCTCAGGCTAGCCGAGGGCTGTGCTTAAAGGGACCCGACCCCCACCCCGGACAGACAGTTCTAAGGGGTGCCCCGCTTGCAAAGCAGTCCTGGCTTGGAGTGCCCGGAGTGCCCACACTGGGCACATCACAGCACTCGGCCATCAGACCGTCTGCACTTGCTGCAGGCTGCCATCTGGGGAGAGGAGGCAATTGGGGGGCTGCAGGAGAGCTTCCACCCCCAGAAACCCTCAGAGCCAGCCCAGTCCTCCCCATCCGGGGTGCGTACCCCATTCCTCCCTCACCTCCTTCCACTTATCCTTCCCTAGCCCCCCTTCCTGATGTATAAAATAAAGAAAACGTGTGGTCAAAAATAGAATCTCTCTTTATTGAACAAAACTGGGGGAGACTGGGAAAAGGAGGTGGGAGAGGGGAAGAGAGAGGGTGGGAGAGGGGAGGGCAACAAAAATGATCAGAGGTTTGGAAGAGGTCCCATATGAAGAGAGGCTAAAGAGACTGGGACTTTTCAGTTTAGAAAAGAGGAGACTGAGGGGGGATAGGATAGAGGTCTATAAAAGCATGAGTGGGATGGAGAGGGTGCATCAAGAAAAGTTCTTCATTAGTTCCCATAATAGAAGGACTAGAGGACACCAAAGGAAAGGAATGGGTAGCAGGCTTCAAACTAGTAACAGAAAGTTGTTCTTCACAAAGCAAAGAGTCAACCTGTGGAACTCCTTGCTGCAGGAGGCTGTGAAGGCTAGAACAATAACAGAGTTTAAAGAGAAGTGAGATAAAGTCATGGAGGTTGGGTCCATGGAGTGGTATTAGCCAGGGGGTAGGAGTGGTGTCCCTGCCCAAAGTTTGTGGAAGGTTGGAGAGGGATGGCACGAGACAAATGGCTTGGTCACTGTCTTTGGTCCATCCCCTCCAGGGTCCCTAGGGTTGGCCGCTGTCGGCAGACAGGCTACTGGGCTAGATCGACCTTTGGTCTGACCCAGTACAGCCATTGTAAGCTCAGGGTCGGGGGTCTCAGTGGACCACCTTGATTTTCATGCACACCTGCTCCTGGGTGGCCAGACTGGCAGATCTCCTGCCCTAGATGGCCACTTTCCTGTGCCTAGTGCGGAGGTCATGTACGAAGTCCACGATGTCCGCACTAGACCAGGCGGGTGCCCGCCTCTTGCGGTCCCAGGCAAGCTCCTGGGAGCCGCCAGCCTGGTCCCAGGAAGAGGGGGAGGGCTGGGGGGCATCGGGTGGCTGGCTCGATCCATGCCAGGTGCAGGGTCTGGTAGCTGGGTGCTGGCAGGCTTGCACCTGGCACGGGCACCGTAGCCAGCCCGTGCCCCTTTAAGGGGTCCGGGGCCAGGAGGGGGGCATACAAGTTTCCCTGGTGTTGGCCAGAGTGGCCACCAGGGAAATCTGGGGAGGGCTAGCCCCCCACTAGTTTGAATTAAGGGGCTACACACCCCTTAATTCGAGCTAGTAAGCTCTAACTAGGCTTAGTCCTCGTACAATGAGGTTTACCTAGTTCCAACTAAGCGCTCCGCTAGTTCGAATTAAGTTCAAACTAGCGGAGCGCTAGTGTAGCGCCTATCAAAGTTAATTCGAACTAACATCTGTTAGTTCGAATTAACTTTGTAGTGTAGACATACCCTCAGATACTTGGCTATCAGCTACTGTATTGTTAGGCACCAACTGAAAAACCTAGATGGATAGTTCCCATAACCCATGTAATAGAGCGAATTTAAGTGCAGAGGTGTCATGGGGTTGCTGGTCCCTGTATGGGGGGATGGAGGGCTGGGCCCAGGCTACATGTGGAAACTCATTTAAAAGCAGAGTTCATGTAGGTAGCTGATTGTCTATCAAGTACCTGGCCCTACTCAAAGACCATCAGAACTTAGTTGCCAGGAAGGTATTTTGGGGACAGGAACTCTCTGTTGCTGCAGGAGGAGACCACCTACAGGCTGTTAATGCTCTAATCTTTCAGGTAAAATGATGGAGTAGAAAGGGCCTAGTGTTAGCTCCCAGCTCAACCAATCATCATTGAGGCTTCCAGAGGCAGAAGACTGCAGGTTCCCTGCAGATGGTCCAGGGATGGCTAAGGTCACCAGTGGTGATCATTGTCAGAGGACTCTTCAAGGTCCATCTCTTTATGAGGGCCTCTCATCCTAAGGGCTGGAGAGAAGACCCCTCCTCTCCTTCAGGCCTGTGTCACCCAATGGTGACAGTCAGTATGGCTGCCATCTCTCTCAGGGCTCTGTGGCTCAATGGCTAGACTCCGTATACCTGCTCTCTCAGGTGAGACTGTGCGGCCTAATGGGAGAGTAAGCAGAGGTGTGTATAATGATTGCAGAGGGATGGTACACCACCCAGGGGGGTGATGGCCAGAGTATCAGGACCCTCACTCCCCCTACTCCAACATGTTCTATCCTAGGGCTCTGTCAGTTAGGAGTATATTTGTCACTTGCTCAGTGGGGACCACCGGTTTCTCAGCTTGTGCAGTTTAGCAGCTCCACCCTCCTCCCTTGGGCAACATCAGGTAGCTAGGTGTCTGCCTGGATCCCCAGGGGTCTGGCTTCCATAGTCTGGGGCTTTGTAGTTCCCTGGCTGGAGCCAGTGATGTGTCCTTCCTTAAACCTTCCCTGGTCAGTGCAGGGTAAGCACATCCTCTCATAGGGAGACACTATTTGCTGGACATGGCCTTCCTCCTGGACTTATTGACTCCTGAATACACTGTGTTGATTGCTGTTGCTCCTACTCAGCCATTAGTTGCCACTTCCTTCTACCATCCCAGGTTCCTCCAGGTGAAGAAGCTTTAAGGTTTTGGTGATTTCTTTGGTGAAGGGGAGGTGTTCAGAACTCTCACAAGGCTTCTATACTTTTGTCACCAAGTTCACTCAAAGGCTGAGTGTACATAGGCCTCTTTCTCCATCTTCTTGGACCCAGAAGACAGTGGTTGCCTTGGCTGGCCGGTTAGTGATCCTTCCCTCAACTAACTCCTATCTCTTTATCAGCCAGCCCTGACTAGAATTTAAGAGTTCTCCTGGCTCTTCTCTCCTCTCCTCTCCAGGCTTGCCGTTGGCTGCAGGTATAACAGGGCAGGGATTGCCGGTCCCAAAGGTGTTCCTTAACCCCTTCTGTGCTGCTGGATGGTTTCTCTGCTTTACCATATTGCTCCAGCTGGAGCAGGTTCTGCAGTAGATGTAGGGTGGGATTCCAGTGACCAAGAATGGTTATCCGACTCCTCCTGGCTCAGTGTGGGGTTCTATGCCCCAGGACAAACATCCTAAACGTCACAGCCTCTGCAGTACCTCAGGCACCTGGGAAAAGGGATGAATGGTGTGGAGTTGGTGCATTACCATGGCTATGACATCTTCCTCCTGCAAGAAAACAAGGACTACTTGGAGACTTGGATGTCCCTAGCAATAGGAGCAATTAATGACAACAGTAACCAGCAGCATTTCCACATTTCGGGGACAGAGTTTTACTCTCCTTACTCTTGGGATGGGCTCTTCTTGTCCTCTTTATAACCTCCTATGTTAACCCCTCCTCCCGCTCCATTGTAGCTTGGCCTCCATTCCCTCAGCCTCGGACAGCTGTTCCACCTCCAAAGCCACCTGCGCATACAATATAATTGTTCAGAATCTGCCCTCCTCCAGACATTCCACCCAGGTAAGGTGGGGGGTGGAGGGGAGGCTGTAGCAGAGGAGGTGAGAGGGTTGGTAGCAGCAGTTATGTGGATTGTGGGAAGTTGAGCCCTTTTCCCAAGTGGCTAACAATGATGCTGTATGATGGCAGCACTAGTGAATGGGACTGATCAACAGCCTGCTTACTTAACTGTCCAGTTCTCACCAGAGCAGGTCCATTCTGGGCAGCAGCAAAGCAATCCTCTCCCAGCCCATATACCTCAGCCCAGCCTAGTCTATTTGCCATGGACCTAGTCAGTCCATAGCCCTAGGAAGATGCCAGTGATAGGGACAGCTGCAAATGGTGTGTCTGCTAACATGGACACTAGATCACTGAGAACTGGTCTGATGCCCTATGGGACAGGAAAGGCTGGCGACATCACTAGGGGATTCTCCTGCCCTTTCCATGACCAATGGCAGATTCTCTTGTTGATGGAGCCATTTTAATTAACAAGCTTTGCTAAACATACAAACATAAGTCTTTATATGATTGCCCAAAGCCAGACTCCAAATTCTGGGGCTGGAATGTTATTCTGGCCAGTGACTCAGCTATAGACACGGAGGGCACAAAAGCCTAGTGGCTCTTCCTGAAGTGGGCTTCACAGTAGAGGTCAGATATGTTGGGAATCTATCTGGTGGATGAGCAGGCATGCTCTAGCTATCAGCTCTCAGGGACAATGTGGGCCTTCTATTGCTTTCAGCAGATGGTATGTCTACACTACCACCCTAGTTCGAACTAGGGTGGTTAATGTAGGTAACCGAAGTTGCAAATGAAGCCCAGGATTTGAATTTCCCGGGCTTCATTTGCATCTTGCCGGGCGCCGCCATTTTTAAAGCCCCGCTAGTTCGGACTCCGTGCCTGCGGCTACACGCGGCACGGAGTAGGTAGTTCGGATTAGGCTTCCTATTCCGAACTACCGTTACTCCTCGTGGAACTGGCTGTGAAGTTCCTGCAGGCCATTCACCTGGTGCCTTGTGAGATTGAGAGAGAGAGATGCAGTGAGGCTTCTCATTCTGATTTTAGGACACGTATTCTTCCCATCCCATTGGTGACTAGAGAGCGGGAGGGAGCAACTGCTTAATCCCTTGCCCAACAGAATAGCAGAGCTCCCACTAGTGGATGAAGTATCCTGGATGGGTGGTTGGATAGATCTCCACATAAAGTGGGGATGGGGAACAGGAGAGAGAAAGAGAAAAGAAATCATCATTCAGCTGGAGACAATTTCCTAAGGTTCTTCTCAGATTTCCCCCAGACTCACTGAGGGCATTAAACTTTGTCTTTTTTGGTTTCCCTTTTCCCTGCTTCCCTACTTCCACTAGCAAGGAAAGGTGTGAGGTTCTCACAAAGAGAGGGGACTGGCAGAGAGTTCAGAGTTATCCCCACTGGTGACCTGAGCCATTCCTGGGTGGGAAAAAATCTCCCACCTCAATGTAGTATTTATGTGCTAGAATCTGGCCAGCACCAGATGGATTAGGCTGAATTGGCACAAAATCTCTCTCGGGTTCTTACCTTCTCCACAGGGATGACTGTTTTCAAGCTAAATTAGCAGTAAGAAAGGGGAAAACTCAAATATGTTACTCCTTGTATTCACATATGTGAATCTCAATTGTCTCTCAATGCTCAAGAAGGATATGTCTACTCTAGTCCCCTAGTTCAGATTAGGGAGGCAAATGAAGCATACCGAAGTTGCTAATGAAGTGTGGGATTTAAATATCCTATGCTTGATTAGCATATTTGCGTCCGGTCTCCATTTTAAAATGCTGGTCGCCCAATTTAATTTGCCGCGTGTAGACGCGGTAGTCGGATCCAAAACCCTTCCCTCGAATTAACTGTTATTCCTCATTGCAGTTGCAAGTGAAAACAAGCAAAGCAAATTAGACATTGAGGGTCACACCCCTGATGGCTTTCATTTGCACATTTAAACCCCTAAAGCATTGCTTACTCCATATATCTAACTTGGCACACAAGAACATAACACACACCAAAATAAGTTCTACAGACCCAATGGATTGTGATATTAAGATTGATATTAAGATTGTCCAAATCATCTTCAAGTTATGCATACTGGTGTCCTGTTTATTGTGATTATGTCACAGTATGGTGAAGTCATTGGCAAGTTTTGAGCCAAAAGCCAGCTTTTGGCGATGAAACTGCAGAAGCGTCCACATTGAAAGGGCAACTTTTGTGTCAAAATTCCTCAGCTGCAGTGCTGTAATAAAACCACCCCAATGAGAGTTCACAGGCTTTTTGCACTGAAGCTTTAATACTATATTGCCAGTGTGAATGCTTTGCTTGCTTTTATCACTGCTATTTGCCCTCCCAAGATGTCCCGCAGCGCCTGGAATGACCGCTCTACTCATTGTTTTGAACTCCACAGTCCTGTGGGCATGCACCCCTCACCTTTCAAAGCTCTGTTCTAACAGCTGCTTCACAGATCAAATCCATTAACGTGAAAAGCTCATGCAGCTTCCGACAATACGAACAGAGGCAAACATGGATGGATATATGTGTGTGACAATGAAAAAGACTCTGCTATGCAGAGACAGGGAGGAAGGGGAGGGTGTGAGGTTGGGGGTATCCCCTCTCTTATGTTTCAGGACTGCTTGCTTCCTGAAACTTTCTGAATTTATGTGGCAATATGTTGATACATTTACTCTCCCTCGACACACACTGTCTGTCCCTGCTCCCATACCATGCTTGCTGTCACACACACTCTCCCCCGTGCTTCAGTCAAAAAGCTGCTGGCAATGGAATTGAGAAACTTGCACCATGTGATGCTCTACCTGCCTGAGGCATGGGAAACCTTTCCCAAAGCCACCCTGTGGCCAGTTGCATAGTGGGATAACTACCATGGTGCACTTTCTCTCTTTCTCAAGAACTGCCAGCGAATGTGCTCCAGGGACACAAGGAACTAGTGTGGACACGCAACAGCACTTTTAATTAGAGCACTTTGATAAAAGAGGTGTAACATTGGGTGCAAAAACTTGCAGGTGTACATCTATTCTTTGTGATATTTTAGTGCATCCAAAGCTCTGCCCCTAGCCAGCTAGTTTCTTACCAAGGTTCACTGGCTCCCTTTCACCTTTGCTAGAAAGCATTTAATCTTTTTTCTTTTTCTCATAACCATTTTTAATTTAATGCCTGATAATTGCACTTCGTTAATTTCTCTCTTTGCGGTAAAGGAACTTATTCTAGTCTTTAAGCAAAAATTAATCCAGTGTTGTGTTTTAAAGTAAATTGTTTGATAATTTCAGTTAAGATTGTTAACTCCATCTTAACTTTGTTGACTTAGTTAATTACATTGACTTTGTACAGCTATCTAACTTATGAACTGTCAAGGAGGGGGCCAGTCAGTGCAGAGTATAAGTGTTTTGGGGAAATCCTGAACTGAGATAGTGCTGGAGTCATCCTGCAAGCAGTAACCCAGGCTGATGGGAGCTGGTAGGCTGCAGCTATAAATGGATACTGCAAGCTGTTTATGTGGGTTCCAGGTTTGATGCTACTGCAGCAAAATATTATGAGGCATCCACAGTTGTGGAGATGGTGGTGACATAACCCTCTACTAGTCTGGATTTCACCCTAGAACATGATAGTCACCCTCTTCTGTGAGTTTCTTCACTAGCTACCACTTTGTCACTTGAAATAGTTAAAAGCCTATGTAACATGTCCTTTTCCTACTGATCTGCTTTCATATCTTATCAAAAGACTGCTCCATCTACCCCCAGCCCCACTGATGCTCCATCATTACTAGCAACCTTGGTTATCCACTTGTCCACTTTCATCAAACAACTTCACATCTCCTTGCTTGCTCTTCAGTTTACTGTAAGTACCCTCCCCAAATGAATCTCTGAAGTAATAACTCTGCTCTCCTTCAGTTCTTCATTAAGATTTACTTATATCATATAGCCTATCAGGAAAAGCTAACTGAAAGGTAGAATACCAGTTAATTCGAGTTAAGGCTTTAAATCGGAATCCTGTTTCACTGCCATGTGTAGACACGGGCAGTTACTTCGGGCTAGTCAATTTCTAAAATGGTGACCGGCTGGGAACATGCAAATCAAGTGTGGGATATTTAAATCCCGGTCTTGATTTGCAATTCCAGTCACCCTCGTTACCCTCCCTAGATCGATAAAACCACCCCAATGAGAGTTCATAGGCTTTTTGCACTGAGGCTTTAATACTATATTGCCAGTGTGAACACTTTGCTTGCTTTTATCACTGCTATTTGCCCTCCCAAGGTGTCCCGCAACGCTTGGAATGACTGTTCTATTCATTGTTTTGAACTCCACAGCCCTGTAGGCATGCACCTCTCACCTTTCAAAGCTCTGTTCTAACAGCTACTGCACAGATCACCGTAGACGTACCCTTAGTGACCATCAGAGGGACTTCACAGTAGTAAAACTTGTAGTATAGAAAGTAGTATAGGTTGAACCTTTGAAGTCTGTCAGTCTCTGGTCCTGAAACATCCATGGTCCAGTATGATTTTAGTTAGCCGGATGTCCACTTATCATGGGTACGGACAAGTTTCCCACAGTTCCATAAAGCTTGTTTATAGCCACCAGTCCCGGCTCTCGGTGTTCTGTGCTGTTATTTAGATCAAATTTACCCCAAATGTCTTCTAAGAGTCCAGTAAGCAGTGGCAGTGTTGGTAAATATGTAGTTTAGAGAAACAAGAAGTGGGAGGCAAGCTCTAATTATTTTTGTGCCAAGTTCAGGGGTATAATGCCTACTATTTTAAACACAGGCATTCTATTACATAACTTGAGAGATACCAAAATTAAAACAAAGCAGGATAATAACAATTATTGACCACACACAAAAAGGAAAGCATTAAAAAAAACCCACCACAAATAATACTTTTTACTTCTCTTTTGTGTATCTCTCTCTGTGGACAGCTTTTAGGAGAGATTATTTTAGACACTGGATTGCATAGTCTGGGGCATTGTTCACTTGGTAAATCAAGACCCAAGTACATTGTTCCTCAAATTTATTGTGAACTGTGCTTAATCTCAGATTTGCAAACTGCTTATAATAAGACAAACGAATTTAAGGCAAGATGGGTTCTAACTGGCATTTAATTTATTGCCCAGTTATAAACTGTTTAAGGCAAGAACACAATCTTAACTAAATCCTACAAAATTGAAGAAAAAAATAATTTAAAATCAATTACTTACATGAAGCAGTTTAAGGAGCTGTCATGAAACAGGCCAATAGAAATATTTTTAAAAATCTTAAATCCAATTAAATCCACAGTTTTCAAGTGCCTAGCCCATATTTATTTTCCAGAAATACATGATTAATAGTCGGGTGATTATCAGGAGGAACTACTAATCTTTTAAAATTACAACAGTGTGAAAACTTGTGTTGGAGCACAACCCAAATATTTAATCAGTTGTGTCACCACTTGCCCTGTAGCCCTTGGTGCCTTCAATTCTCTGCTGCTGTAGCTGACAATCCAGGTGACAACAGATAGCAAACAAGCATGCAGGTCTCTGAGGGCATATCTACACTAGGAAATTATTTCCAAATAACTAAATTTGAAGTAATAATTCTGGGTATGTCTACACTACAGCGTTATTTCAAAATATTTTATTTCGAAATAGTTATTTTGAAATAGCTTATTTTGAAATAATGCGTCTAGACACAAAATGCATTTAGAAATAGTGTTTTGCTATTTCAAAGTAGCGCATCCACACTGATAGGATGCTGAATCGCATTTAAGGCCAGCCAGAACCGGTTCTGGCAGGGCATCAGGTCAGGAGTTACCTTGTGTGGCTGCTGCCAGAGGCTACCTGAGACCTGTGCTTCAAGGGACCCCACTGGACAGCTGTTTCTAAGGTTTCCCTGCTTGCTTGCCTGCCTTGCTGAGGGACAGCAAAGCATTTTTTCTCTGCGTGCTCTGAATGCCCTCATTCATGACAGCATAGCACTCTGTAGCATGGAGCTGGAGCTGCCCCCTAGGCACTCTGGTGCTTCTCCTGGACGTGTTGCTGTGAGCTTGGCAGCACATTCTGCAGACAGTAACAGTCTCCCTGGTGTGCCCCACTGGGGGCTTTTGCCTCATTCCTCCCTCACATCCTTCCACTTATTCCTCCCTAACCCCCCTTCCTGCTGTACAATAAAAGACATGTGTTCATTACAACAAAGCCTCTTTATTGAACAAAACTGAGGTGGGGGGAGAATGAAACTGAGGTGAGACTGGGGAAAGAAGGTGGGAGAGTGGAGGAGAGAGGGTGGGAGAGGGGAGGGGAAAACCTGGGAGGAGACAGCTGGCAGGGGGAGGCAAAGGGAGGAAGGAGGAAGAGAAGCTCAGGATTGAGGGTCTCGCCGGCCCAACTGTCTCCCAGCACCATAGCTGCAGGGGCCTCGGCATCCCTGGAGGTGTGGGGAAGGTGGGGAGGAAGAAGCGGGAGGGGGAGAAGGAGTGGAAGGAGGAGTGGTAGCTGGGGAGGCATCAGGGGCAGGAGCAGCAGGAGGCAGCAAGCTCTACCCCAGGGTCGATAATCACTTGGGGGGCATGGACCATCCTGTCCCCCAGGATGCAGTCCACAGCATCAAAATAGGGGCAAGGGTCTGGGTCTGCCACTGGTTGGGCGCTGCCCCCTGTGGCCATGGTATACACCTGTCGCAGCTCCTTTATTTTCATGTGAACCTTTGGTGGTCAGGCTGGCAGCCATCCACCTGTAGACAGTTGCATTCCTCTGTTTTGTGAGGAGATCCTGGACATTGGAGGCATCCCCCCAAACCTGAATTAGGTCCCTGATCTCCGCACTGAACCAGGCCTTTTCTGGCCCCTGGCAGGCTCCTGGAACTGGCAGACTGATCCTGGAGAGCAGTGGAGGGCTGGCTGGCACTGGCTGCCTGGCTCATGCTGGGGCCACTGGCTCTGGGCTGGTAGGCTTGGGGTTCGCACAGGCACTGTGGGCAGAGTCTACCCCTTTAAGGGCTCCGGGAAAAGGGGCAGGTAGAGGTATTTTCTTGATTGTGCCCAGAGTGGACACCAGGGCACCCTGGGAAGGACTGGAGGACCCCTATTTCGAAATAAGTGTCTGCACAGTACTTATTTCAAAATAGCAATTTCGAAATTGGTGCTATTCCTCGTGGAATGAGGTTTACCAATTTCAAAATAAGCCTTCCTATATTTCGATTTAATTTCGAAATAGCGGTTTGGCTGTGTAGACACTGGTAAAATTATTTCAAAATAACTTTGCTGACTAGACATACCCTCCCAGAAGAACTATTTCGAAATAAGATTATTCTCCAAGAAAAGCAGGAGTACAGATTTCAAATTAACCAGCCCGTTATTGTAAAATAACGGGCTTAATAGTGTGTACGCTCTGCTTATTATTTTGGGATAAGGGGATTATTTTGACATAACTCCTTAGTGTAGACCAGGGCTGAGTATCTGTATGCTATGCCACCCTGCTTCAGCACTCTGATCCAAGCAGCCTGTATTCAACATGACAGGCTTCCCTGGGCCCCACCATTTCATGAGTACTAGTTACAGGATGATTCCAGCTCATTCCATCTCTTGAATTTCTCCCAAACCGTCTGCCTTAAAGTGACCAGCTCTATGTAGGAACACCCAGGGTCCGTCTACACGGTGGCGCTATTTTGAGATAACGTCCGTTATCCTTCAATAGCCTTCCACGCATTCTCACAGCATGCCCATTATTTTGAAAAACATTCAAAATAACAGGCTTCTTATTCTGCCTTCCTACGAACCTTGTTCCATGAGGGTTAAGGAAGATGCCAGAATAGCGATTTACTTCAAAATTAATTCTGTATAGACAGCACCAAATTTTGAAATGAGCCATTTTGAAATAAGCTACGCAATTTGCATAGCTCAGATCATGTAGCTTATTTCGAGGTACATGCTCCTATGTAGACGTACCCCCAGAAAAGTGATAAAGAGTGTCTCTCCTTTAAAGAAATATGAAACACAGCTTATTTCTTTAATTGGAGCCTAAAAGTCATTTCATTTCTCACACAGTACTTGGTTGGTTTAGGGCAAGCTCAGAGAAGGGATGCAATGATGCAGGAAGAAGCGGAACAGGAGTTGAACACACCCAGCGAAATGAGGAAGCCAGCACCTGTGAGAGGGAGCAACCTCCTGAAGGGTGATCATTTCAGCTTTTTATACTATTTTTTCCCTATTTCCATGATTTACCGGAAAAAAAAACCCAGATTTTTTTCCAGGCTTGTGTAGATTGAAAATTGGTTGTGGTCACTTTTTTATTGGCTCCATATATTTCTGGGTTGTTCTTAGGAACCTCTTCATCTTATGAAGTTTGTTAATTCATACCTGCATTGGTGGTGTAAATCTTTCTTGACAGTTATATTTCACTTTCATTGTGCAGGTTTTTGTAATGAAGACAATCATGCGTGTATTTTCAAATACCAAGATTTAAGAGATGGTGAGTAAAGATAAACGGTTGCATATAAAACATAACCTAAACATGTTTTCTGGAGATTAAACTAACAATCAGTCTAATCAGTCTTATCTCACCCAAATGTCTTTGGCTACCTTCCCAACAATGGCTCGTTGAGAATCTCTTCTTGATGAATGCAGACATATTTTCCATTTTCTTCTTATGGCGCAGGATAAAGAGGTGTCCATTTTCCTTCTCTTTATAACCCTAAAGTTAATTGTCTATCCTCAGGAAAGATGGTTCCTGCCCCCAAATGGTTTATTCTTTGGAGCACTGACCAGGCTGGATTTGTATGTAAGAGGGACTACCATTGTGTTGGCTAACAATGCTTAATTTGCACGTCAATTGAGGCAGGCAGGTGAATATATATCCTTCATCTGGCAGGAATTTCTTTGTCAATGCTGTCTTCATTCATATTTTCAGCAATAATACTTATACACATGGAGGTAGGCATAGACAGGCACAACCCATTTTTACAAGGTAGTTTTATTTGTATTTCACTATGAAATTAATGGCCAGTGTGACCCCAGCTTTCATTGAAGATCTCATATGATATTCTTTATGGATAAATGCTATGAAAGCAGTGTGCTGGAGTAATGAGTTTGCCAGGCCTGTTATGAGATGCAGTTATAGACCAGTGAATCCTTTGCCAGTTGGAATGCCAGGGTTTGTAGGGTCATGCATCTGACTGGATTGTGGGGTGTGGGCCTGCCAGATAATCCACTGGATAGAAGCCATACCCCAGAGTAAGGAAGACGTCTGCCTCCCTTACTAATCAGGGGACAGAACAGGAAAGGTAATCAGGGCCTTGTGAGAGGAGCATTTGTTTAGAGAATTGTTTGTCACGGGGCTTGACTGGAGTCTCAGAAATTCAAATAAGCATCTAAATATTTAGAAGCTTTTTGAAATAACTGTCATATTTGAGACTTTCCTTTTATTAATTGTGTTCAGCAGAGATTAACTGCAATCACTCAGAGATGTATTGACTGGGGAGTACAGCTTTAATTGAAATAAAGGTGGTTTTAGTACTATTTACATAAAATATGACACAGTAAATCATACAATAGTTCTGCTTAATCTAACTGCTAGCAATGTGCCAGCAGCGGGCATTAGCTGGTCCCCTGCTGTACCCCTGTGGTGCAGAATTTAACAATCATGAAAGGAGCCTACTGATAACATTTAATTGAGAACTCTCCCTTTGTTGTGTTGGGGTTTTTATGTTGGGGTTGTTGTTGTTGTTTGTTTCCTAGTCTTTTCCCCCATCCCTTTTAAATTGTTCCATCTAAGTTTGTTCCTGTCTCTTCTTTTTTCTACAGTTTCTTTTTCTGGAGGGACTTAAACTTCAGTAACAGAAATGGATGAAATGTAATAGTGCAAAGTTATTTATTTAGGGACTAAAAAAGGAGAATGTTTGCAATAAACTGGGGATTTATCAGTTGAAAGCAACTGATGCGAAAGACCCGGAGACAGGGAAATATAAGTACCGCTATATCAGCCACTGTAATACTGTATACAACTCTGATGCCCCATGTTTAAGAAAGATTAATTTAAACTCAAACAGATGTAGAGAAGGACTGCTAAGGCAATCAGAAGAATGGAAAACCTACCGCATGAGAAAAGACTCAAAGAGCTTGGCTTGTTTAACTTAACCAAAGGGTTAAATGAATACATCAGAGGGATAAATACCCAGGAAGGAGAGCAGTTATTTAAGTTAAGCAATTTGGGCACGAGAACAAATGCATATCAACTGACCAACATATTTAGGCTTGAAATTAGGCAAACGTTTTTGACCATCAGAAGTCCGAAGTTTGGAGATTGCCTGACAAGAGGAGTAGTGAGGAAAAAAAGTCTAACTGGCTTCAAAACAGAGCTTGGTAAGCTTATGGAGATGATAGGATGAAATTACCTCTGACAGCAGCTGCCAGTAGTAAAAATCTCCAGTGGCTGGAAATGGGACACTAGATGGGGAGGGCTATGAGTTACTACAGATAATTCTTTCACAGATGCCTGTCCAGTGGGTCTTGCCCATATACTCAGGATCTAACTCAGGGGTGGCCGACCTAAACCTGAGAAGGAGCCAGAATGTATCAATGCACATTGCCAAAGAGCAACAGTTCTATGTCACCAGCCCCGATCATCTCCCTACCACCACTCTCAGCACATCCCGCCCACTGGCAGTCCCACCGGTCAGCGCCTCCTTCTCTTTTTCCTCCTGCCCACTGGGATCAGCTCTTTCTCAGTGGGAGACACTGGAGGGGGGAAGCATGCGTGTGACAGGCTCAGTGGAGAGGGCAGGAAGTGGCAGGATCCTAGGGGGAAAGGGAAAGGGTGGAAGGAGACAATGCCTAGAGTAGAGCTGGGAGTTGAACAGTGAGCACCCTCCAGCCCAGTGGAAAGTTGGCACCTGTAGCTCCAGCCCTGGATTTAGTACCTATGGGTACGTCTACACTACAGCGCTAGTTCGAACTAACTTAGTTCGAATTAGTTAATTCGAACTAAGCTAGTTCGAACTAACGCGTCTAGAACTAAAAACTAGTTCGAACTAGCGTTTTGCTAGTTCGAACTAGTAAGTCCACATTGAGTGGACTCTGAACAGGGCTTAAGGATGGCCGGAAGCAGTGCCGGCAGGGCATAAAAGGAGGACTTAGAGCATGGAGATGCTGTCTCAGGCTAGCCGAGGGCTGCGCTTAAAGGGTCCCGACCCCCACCCCGGACACACAGTTCTAAGGGGTGCCCCGCTTCCAAAGAAGTTCTGGCTTGGAGTGCCCTGAGTGCCCACACTGGGCACATCACACCACTCGGCCATCAGCCCGGCTGCACTTGCCGCAGGCTGCCATCTGGGGAGAGGGAGTAATTGGGGGGCTGCAGGAGAGCTTCCACCCCCAGAAGCCCGCAGAGCCAGCCCAGTCCTCCCCATCGGGGGCTCGTACCCCATTCCTCCCTCACCTCCTTCCACTTACCCTTCCCTAGCCCCCCTTCTTATTGATGTACAAAATAAAGATAACGTTTCTTCCAACATTGACTCTGTCTTTATTGAAAAAAACTGGGGGACACTGGGAAAAGGAGGTGGGAGAGGGGAAGAGAAAGGCTGGGAGAGGGGAGGGCAACTAACATGATCAGGGGTTGGGAACAGGTCCCAGATGAAGAAAGGCTACAGAGACTGGGGCTGTTCAGCTTAGAAAAGAGGAGACGGAGGGGGGACAGGATAGAGGTCTCTAAAAGCAGGGGTTGGGTGGAGAGGGTGCATTCAGAAAAGTTCTTCCTGAGTTCCCATAAAGAAGGACTAGAGGACACCAAAGGAAAGGAATGGGTAGCAGGCTTGAAACTAGTAAGAGAAAGTTGTTGTTCTTGACAAAGCAAATAGTTAACCTGTGGAACTCCTTGCTGCAGGAGGCTGTGAAGGCTACAACTAGAACAGAGTTTAAAGGGAAGTGAGATCAAGTCATGGAGGTTGGGTCCATGGAGTCCTATTAGCCAGAGGGTAGGAGTGGTGTCCCTGCCCAAAGTTTGTGGAAGGCTGGAGAGGGATGGCACGAGACAAATGGCTTGGTCATTGTCTTCGGTCCATCCCCTCCAGGGTCCCTAGGGTTGGCCGCTGTTGGCAGACAGGCTACTGGGCTAGATGGACCTTTGGTCTGACCCAGTACGGCCATTGTCAGCTCAGGGCTCAGTGTCGGGGGTCTCAGTGGACCCCCTTGATTTTCATGCACACCTGCTCCTGGGTGGCCAGGCTGGCAGCTCTCCTGCCCTAGACAGCCACTTTCCTGTGCCTAGTGCGGAGATCGTGGACGAGGTCCACGATGTCCGCACTAACCCAGGAAGGTGCCCGCCTCTTGCGGTCCAGGGCAAGCTCCCGGGAGCCGCCAGCCTGGTCCCGGCAAGAGGGGGTGGGCTGGGGGGCATCGGGTGGGTGGCTCTGTGCCGTGCCAGGTGCAGGGTCTGCTAGCTGGGTGCTGGCAGGCTTGCACCTGGCACGGGCACCGTAGCCAGCCCGTGCCCCTTTAAGGGGTCCGGGGCCGGGAGGGGGGCATAGAGTTTCCCTGGTGTTGGCCAGAGTGGCCACCAGGGAAACCTGGGGAGGGCTAGCCTCCCACTAGTTCGAACTAAAGGGCTACACAGCCCTTAGTTCGAACTAGCTAGTTCGAACTAGGCGTTAGTCCTCGTAAAATGAGGTTTACCTAGTTCGAACTAAGCGCTCCGCTAGTTCGATTCAAATTCGAACTAGCGGAGCGCTAGTGTAGCACCTATTAAAGTTAGTTCGAACTAACGTCCGTTAGTTCGAACTAACTTTGTAGTGTAGACATACCCTATGTAAGGAGCCTCATATTAACTTCTGAAGAGCTTCGTGTGGCTCTGGAGCTGCAGGTTGGCCACCCCTGGTCACCATGTTTGGGATCAGGAAGGCATTTTCCCCTAGTAAGATTGGCAGAGCCCTCGGAGAGGTTCACCTTCCTATGCAGTATGGGGCACAAGTCACAAGTCACTTGCATAACAAAAATGCAGCTTAATTTCTTTTTGGTATTTTAGTGATGATTAAATGCCAGAACATTTAGATGTTTGGTTTCACTCAGATGTATATCAAAGGTGAAAGCAGGACTTGCCCGAGGGGGGTATGGGGCTTGAGGAAACCCCTCCCCCCAGTGACCCAGGTGCAGAGCCCATGGCAACCCACACACCACAGGCCCTGCCCCTCCCCTACCCTCACTCTTCCCCTGTCCCAAGCCCTGCCCCTTCCCTTTACCCTCTCCCCTGAGCAACATGCCCTGGGGTTTTACAGAATCCTAGCATAGCAACAGCAGGGTTTGCTTCCCCACCCCTCCACTTACCATGTGGCTGGTGGAAGCTAAAGCGGCCCAGAAGCCTGCTCCACTTCACTCCGCCGCACCGTCCTCCTGGCCTGCTGCGCCTTACTTCTCCGCAGCGGCAGGAACCGGAGTGCACTAGGACGAGGCATTCTGTTGCCTATCACCACTGAGAAGCCACATGCAACTAAATCAAGACCATGTGTCTCCACTGTTACTTCCCAGCATGACCCCCCCCCCACACACACACTTTATTTTATGAATTTTCACCTCTCTTGTACTATAGTTTTCTCTTGACTATAGAGAAGTTTCAAAGGAAAAATCTGTAGAACTATAAATCCATCACAACTTTTACATGCACCCAATTGCACTGCTTAAAGCAGGATGCAATATCTTCAACCGATACAGTAGATTTATGGCTTTATGATGTCAATGCCCATAAACCTCCAAGATTAATTTAATACTTCACCCACAAGAATTATTCTTCATATTTTCAGTTGACAAATACCTTCCACTGTTAGTGTAGAAAAATGTTTTAGCTATTATAATAAACTATTTAGTCAATGTTCACCAGCAATTTACAGTGTGATTTTAATTCACACCATTTATTTCTTATCCAAGACATAAAATTCTATAAGCAGAATGACTGACTATGGCTTATAATATTTTTCAAAGCTACAGTGAAGCTCACAAGGAAGCAAAGTAAACATTAATTTCATAAGCAACAAATTATAGATGACAACTATATCTACAAGAAACATTTTCCCTTTATTCGCATAATGGATATTGTCCCCAGGACGAAGCTTTTGCCTGAGCAATGATTATAGACTTTTGAGCCAGCTCTGTGTACCAGAATGTGCAGGTGAGTTCTCTAACTTTCTCTATCTACAACTGGGGTCAGGAGATGGACTGTGAGGGGCTGCATGGGGCTGTGTGCTTTTCTCTTGGCCTACTTGACCTGGGGGAGGAGATTGATGGCAAAACAGCCTGTTCACATGAGTGCACATGAAGTACCAGTCTGGAGCACTCAGCTTTCACACCGGAACCCGTTGGTTCTTCTCACAAGGTTCCTGGAGAGGCCTGCCTTACTCCAGAGTCTATAGTGTGACGTCTTCCCACACCAAGCCACCACAAGTAGTCTGGGGACAGCAGTGCCACACACAACACAGGTTCACATCCACACTCGGGCAGCATCCACTCTCGATCAAGCATAGCAATGCAGAGGAGACAGAACTTATGCATGGGAACCTGCTCGGGGGAGAAAGAGGCAGAGAACCCAGCAGCACTCTCTCTGGCAAGCCACTCACACACACCTCCCCCAGCACCTCCCTCCAGCAGGCAGGGATAGTGGTTCTCTCTTTACAGGATGCCTCCAACACCAGATCCGGTGTGTACAGGACACAGAAGAAAGCTGAGCTGCCCCATCGTCTCCTCCCACCCATAGTCTCCTGGCCTGGCAGGCACTTTCCTATGCCTGCTTGTTCCCAGGCCATGGGTGTTGGGAGGCTCCCTTGGGACATCTGTGTACCTGCAGGAAAGTGCCTGCTATCTAGGCAACATATGGCCTTACTTGAAGCACATAGCCATTGTTTGAACTGAGACCTTCAGTGTTGGCTCAGAGATTAAGTCTAAGATGCATACACAGTGTCTCCTGGGATGACTGCCCTTTTAACTTTTCTTCATAGCTGGGACAGCTGCGAGCTTGGTGCATCCCCCACCTCACCTCCCATGCCATTTACTTGACTGAGCAAGATCCATAGGCTGAAATGCACGCAGGAGAAGCTCATGATGGCTTGCCTGCAGTCCCTCATTCAGGGACTTGAGGACAAATACCAGCAGCAGGCTGCCAACTGGGAGTAGTGCCAGGCTGACTGGGAGGAGAGGAAGGCCACCTGGAATCAGCTGGCATGCCAGCACAATGACATGTTCTCCACCCTCACCTCAGTTATGGAGTGCATGGCATCATGCATAGAGTGGGCTACTAGACACCTCCCTGACCCACCCATGACTTCTCCTCCAAGGCTCCATAGGAGCCACAGGGTGCCCCAGAACATGGGGTGGTGGGACAGCTAGGGCAGCGAAAGCCTCCTGACAACCCAGAGGCTGGTGCCACTCCCAGTCCCAGCCCTGACCTCCTTATCCCTGTTCCAGGTTCTTTTCCCAGTCCCTCCCCTGTTGTATGTCCCACCAATAAACAGACCTCCCCCCCCCCCCCCCCAAAGATGGTTTTATTGTTTGCTCTGCGAGGCGGTGAGGGTGGTGGTGGTGAGAGGAGAGACAGGGGAAGGGAGGGGTGAGAGATGAAAGGCACACAGAGGAAATGCAGGGGCCCTTTGTGGAGAGGCATGGGGGAGAGTCTCAGAACTGTCCTTGCATAAAACTTTCCTTCAAGGTCTCTCTGATTTGCACCACCCCTTGCTGTGCTCTTTGTATGGCACTGGTTTCCAGCTGCTCAAACTCTCTAGACAGACATTCTGCCTGAGCCTCCCCCCACTGGCAGAAAAGTCTCCCTGTTCCCTTCACACAGGTTGTGAAACACACAACATGCCACCACCATAAAGGGGATGTTGCACTCACTGAGGTCCAGAGGGGTGAGGAGATTCCTAAACCTCCCCTTCACATGGACAAAGGGGCACCTTGGAGGCAACATGACCATGCGGCACCTGCTCAACTAGGTGTTGAACTGCTGCTTGCTGGGGTCCAAGCTGCCTGTGTAGGGTTTTATGACCCAGGAAGCAAGGCTGTGTCACCCAGGATTATAATGGGCATGTCCACTTCCCCCCTGATGGAGCAGTCAGGGAAAAAAGTGACAGCGTGCACCTTTCGGAAGAGGCAGGAGTTCCAGAAGATGCAGGCATCATGTGCCTTTCCCTACTATCCGATGTTGATGTTAGTGAATCATCCCTGGTGATCCATGAGGACCTGCAGCACTACAGAGAAGTATCTCTTCCTGTTGAAAAGGTCAGGGGCCAAGATGGGGATTTGAGTGCCATCTGTGCCCCCTCCCCGCAGTTGGGGAAGCCCATGGTGACAAAGACTCCAACAATGGTGTCCACATTGCCCAGAATGATGGCTCTCCATAGCAACACATGGTTGATGACCATGGGACCAACCCGGCAGCACTCCAGCTGCTCTTCCCCAGGCGTCCCCAAGAGCAGCTGGGGTGCTGCTGGGTTGGTCCCGCAGACCCGAGGGGCAGCGCTGTGGGACCAACCTGGCAGCACCCCAGCTGCTCTGCCCCAGGCTTCCCCGATTCAGCTGCTGGTCAGTTTCAGCAGTGGCTGAATCGGGGAAGCCGGGCGCAGAGCAGCTCCAATTGTCCAGCAGCCAGAGCACTTCCGGGTTCCTGATGGTGCCGGACCATTAGGAGTGCCGGAGCATTGGATGCCGGACCAATGGAGTTTTACTTGTAATTACTTTGAATGACACTGGGGAGTAGTTATTTCAAAATAGCAACAGTGGAGCATCCACACTACCGTTATTTCCAAATAACTATTTTGAAACTAGCCAATTAGCCCATCATAAAATGGGATTTTCTGGTCTCTCCTCCATGTCCTATTTCCTTTTTATCTCGGTCTTCTTTCCTGAGCCTCCGGTCTCTTGCTCCATCTCTCTCTCTCTCTCTCCCCTCCTTCTATTGCCTCCCCCCCTCCAGCTCTCCTCCATCTCCTTCCTCTCTCTCTGTCTCTTTCTCTTCTCCTCCCACTCCTGCATGGGGAGCGTGGAGCCCGCGCGGCTGCCTATAAGCTCCAGCTGCCACCCTGCACCATTCCCCTTCATCCCAGCACTGATCCTGCAGCCTCCCAGTTGTCCTCTCCCTCCCCCTCATTCCCACGCCCTCACCCGAACCAGGGTCTGTTCACAACCAAGGCGTGGGGCCTTGCCATGTACATCACCGCCCTGTCACCCCTCGCCTCCCACTGTGGCACTCAGCTGAGTCCTGTGCCACTCAACCAGGCTACCTCAGGGGAGCAAGCAGAGCAAGTGCCCATTTGGGCTCCCCCACGGTGGCCAGGCTGAGTGGCGTGGAACTCAGCCGAGCGCCACGGCAGGAGGCGAAGAGGGGCGGGGTGATGACATACACGGCCAGGCCCCACCCCCTGGCCATGTACGTCACCACCCCATCCCCCTTCGCCTCCCGCCATGGCACTCGGCTGACTTCTGTGCCACTCAGCCGGGACGCCGTGGGGGAGCAAGCAGCACAAGTGGTCATGTGGGCCCCACGCTCCCCATGCAGCACCATGGCAAGAAGCGAAGGACGTGACTCAGGCAACAGCGCTGCCCAGAGGGAACAGCCAGCATTTCAGCGTTACAGAGTCTCAGACATTGGGTACTATATTTTGAAATAAGCATTATTCCTCACGGAAAGCAGTAGTTATTATTTCAAAATAACCACCTCCTCTTTTGAAATAACAGGCTTGGTAGTGTAGATGCTCCATTATTTCAAAATAAGTGGAGTTATATCTAAATAACTACCTAGTATAAATCAGGGCTAAGTAATTCATGCCCCATGCTGCAGAGGAAGGCAAAATGTAGCCATCTTAACTGATCAGATGATTCTGCCATATTGAGATGTAACCTGAGATTAAAAGGAATGCAAATTACACAGACAATAGATTCAAGTTTAGAACTTTAAAAACAGTTTTTAAACATTTGAAACAAAGGGGAATCTTGTATGTTTTCCCTTTTATCTTCTGAAATGGAAAGTTTGAAATAAAATATTGTGGCTTTATGAAAGCCAGGAGGGATTTATTAGCAATGTAATGTTACTTGCAAATTTGGGTACTCAGAGTACATTCAAATAGTCCTTTTTATGACAACATAAAATCTTTTCTTTAATTGAACATAAAGGTTCAGTAATGAGGATAACAGTCATCACTGTTATCTGCTTATTTAAATGTATTGGCCTCTTCAACAGAGAACAGCATTCATAAAAAGATGGGAAAGAACTGTCATTATCAATTTACGTTGGGCTTTAGTAGTGATAGTAAAAAAGTCATTCACAGTTTTTTCACTAGCAGGGAATAACAATAATAGTAGCAGTCTTCACAATATTAAATTATTTCTTTATTTGGGACACAAAATATTAGATCCATTTTCTGCTTGGAAAGGTTCATGGTAACACAGTGAGGGTATGTCTACACTACAAAGTTAATTCGAACTAACAGACGTCAGTTCGAATTAACTTTGATAGGCGCTACACATACAAACCGCTAGTTTGAACTTAATTCGAACTAGGTAAACCTCATTCTACGAGGACTAACGCGTAGTTCGAATTAAGCAGTTCGAATTAAGGGGTGTGTGGCCACTTAATTCAAACTAGTGGGAGGCTAGCCCTCCCCAGCTTTCCCTGGTGGCCACTCTGGGCACCACCAGGGAAACTCGTCTGCCCCCTCCCAGCCCCGGAGCCCTTAAAGGGGCACGGGCTGGCTACGGTGCCCGTGCCAGGTGCAAGCCTGCCAGCACCCAGCCAGCAGACCCTGCACCTGGCATGGCACAAACCAGCTACCCACTGCCACCCAGCCCTCCGCCTCTTCCTGGGACCAGGCTGGCGGCTCCCGGGAGCCTGCCCGGGTCCGCAAGAGCGGGCGCCCACCTGGTCTAGTGCGGACATCGTGGACCTCATTCATGACGTCTACACTAGGCACAGAAAAGTGGCCGTCTAGGGCAGGATAGCTGCCAGCCTGGCCACCCAGGAGCAGATTTGCATGAAAATCAGGGTGGTCCAGTGAGACCCCCGACCCTGAGCCCTGAGCTTAGAATGGCCGTACTGGGTCAGACCAAAGGTCCATCTAGCCCAGTAGCCTGTCTGCCGACAGTGGCCAACACTAGGGACCCTGGAGGGGATGGACCGAAACAATGACCAAGCCATTTGTCTCGTGCCATCCATCTCCAGCCTTCCACTAACAGAGGCCAGGGACACCATTTTTACCCCCTGGCTAATAGCACTCCATGGACCCAACCTCCATGACTTTATCTAACTTCTCTTTAAAGTCTGTTATTGTTCTAGCCTTCACAGCCTCCTGTAGCAAGGAGTTCCACAGATTGATTATTTGCTTTGTGAAGAAGAACTTTCTGTTATTAGTTTGAAGCCTGCTACCCATTCATTTCATTTGGTGTCCTCTAGTCCTTCTATTATGGGAACTAATGAAGAACTTTTCTTTATGCACCCTCTCCACACCATTCGTGATTTTATAGACCTCTATCATATACCCCCTCAGTCTCCTCTTTTCTAAGCTGAGAAGTCCCAGCCTCTCTTCATATGGGACCTGTTCCAAACCCCTGATCATTTTAGTTGCCCTCCCCTCTCCCACCCTCTCTCTTCCCCTCTCCCAACTCCTTTTCCCAGTCTCCCCGAGTTTTGTTCAATAAAGAGAGTTTCTATTTTTGAACACACATGTCCTTTATTTTGTACATCAGGAAGGGGGCCTAGGGAGGGGTAAGTGGATGGAGGTGAGGGAGGAATGGGGTACAAGCCCCTGATGGGGAGGACTGGGGTGGCTCTGAGGGCTCCTCAGGGTGGAAGCTCTCCTGCAGCCTCCCAATTAACCCCTCTTCAGATGGCAGCCTGCAGCAAGTGCAGCCGGGCTGATGGCCGAGTGCTGTGATGTGCCGAGCGTGGGCACTCAGGGCACTCCAAGCCAGGACTGCTTTGCAAGTGGGGCACCCCTGAGAACTGTCTGTCCGGGGTGGGGGTCGGGTCCCTTTAAGCACAGCCCTCAGCTAGCCTGAGACAGCAGCTCCACGCTCTAAGTCCTAATCTGATGCGCTGCCGGCACTGCTTCCGGCCATCCTTAACCTCGGTTCAGGGTCCACTCAGTGTGGACATGCTAGTTCGAATTAGCAAAATGCTAATTCAAACTAGTTTTTAGGTCTAGATGCACTAATTCGAATTAGCTTAGTTCGAATTAACTAATTCGAATTAAGTTAGTTCGAATTAGTGCTGTAGTGTAGACATGCCCTCAATTAATTAGCTGGAGGGATTTGCCACTAGACACAGTACATAGCAACTCAATGTTATTGTGTCAAAAAGGGTACGTCTACACTGCATCCCTAGTTCGAACTAGGGATGCAAATGGAGACAACCAAAGTAGTTAATGAAGCAGGGATTTAAATATCCCGCGCTCCATTAACATGATCTCGCCGGCGCGCTAGTTCGAATCACAGCTGATTCGAACCAGGAAGTGCGCGCCGGGACGCGTTAGTTCGGACTAAAGCCCTTAGTCCGAACTAATGTTACTCCTCAAAAAAATGAGGAACGAGGCGTACAGATAGTTCGGAATGGCTTGCTAGTTCGAACTATATAGCCCGTGCCGCGTGTAGCCGCGCGGCACGGGGTTCGAACAAGCCGGCATTTAAAAATGGCGCCGGCCGGCTTATGCAAATGAAGCCCGGGAAATTCAAATCCCGGGCTTCATTTGCAAGTGCTGTATGCCTACATTACCACCCTGGTTCGAACTAGGGTGGTAGTGTAGACATACCCATAGGGATCTACAGAAAAAAAGAAAACCACTGGATTAGAACCACAAATCCCTCTATGTTGCAGAGTAATAACTATCTGTAAAATGGTACATGCACTTCTAGCATCCTATTAACAGGGAAACCTCTGCATAACTGCATGTGACGTGCATGCCAATGACTTTTTTTTTTTTTGACAATAGCATCTAAACCCATATGATAAAAGACAACAATGGAAGTGCTGACCACGGATGTAAGGCTACCCTATTCTGTGGAGGGTTCACTGTGATTGACCAAAACCAATTATAGTATTAATAAATACTTGTCTTCTGTAAATCAGAAACATTTGAACAGGGGTGAGCAAACACTAATACCCTAAATTTATAGGCAGATAAACTGAGCCTGAGAGGTGAACTAACTTCAAGTTCAAATAGCAAATAAGGGCAAAGCTGGGAATAGACTGGGGTGAAATTCTGGATTCCTTAAAATGAAGGTACTTTTACTGGTGAGTTCAGTGGGCCCAAAATTCCCATCCCCAATCTCTAGCTCTCTGGACTACTGGTCATACCAACTGGATCACATCCCATCTGAAGCCTGTTTTGGCTGGTCCTTGTTGAACTGGATAGAGTTAGGGTATAAGATAGAAGGGAGTGTGGTCAATGCTTGTTGTTTCTGATCTGACTTGCAGAATGTGCCCTGCTATAAAAATGATTAGTTTGATTATACTGGTTTGGAGTGAGAACCCTAAGGTAAAATTAATGTAGGAATTATGATAATGTACAAGTTCTCATTTCAGTTATGACAGAAGATCTGTTTGAAAGGTTTCCCAAGGCATTTGACAGAGCCATAAGCCAAGAGTAGATTTCATATTTTGTAAAAGTTCTCTTTCATACTAATACTCAGTAAGGAATAGAAATATGGAAATGTATTGCCTTTTCAGACACTCCTTCCCCCCTTTAGTGGATATAGAGCAGTGTTTCTGAAAGTGTTCCATGAAATCACTTTGAGAAACACATTAACTGGCTGCCTTGGTTTGTTCATTTACTGACGCCATTGATACAGAGCCTTGCGGCTCCTATTGGCTCCGTTTCATCCTTTGCTGCCAAGGGGAGCTGAGGGAAGTGGTGGCCCAGCCCACACTACTTCCCGCAGCTCCCATTGGCTGCAAAGGACAAAACGGAGCCAATGGGAGCTGCGAGGCTCTGTGGCCGTAGAGCCAGTAAGTAAACAAACCGGGGCTGCCAGTTAATGTGTTTCTCAAAGTGATTTCACAGAACACTTTCAGAAACACTGGTACAGATAATGGTGTTGCAAAGGAATAGCCTACATGGATTTGTCAAGAATACATCATTCCCAATCAACCTAATTTTCTTCTTTGATAAGTTTCCTTGACTAATGGGGGGGGGGGGGAGGCATTTCTAAAATTTAGCCAGGCTTTCGACAATCCCACATAACATTGTCAAACAAATTAGGGAAAGTTTAGACCAGAGTGACCAACCAAAACCTGAGCCGGAGCCAGAATTTATTAATGCCCGTTGCCAAAGAGCAGCAGTTCTATGTCACCAGCCCTGATCATCTCCCTACCACCACTCTCAGCACATCCCGCCCACTGGCAGCCCCACCGGTCAGCGCCTCCTTCTCCTTTTCCTCCTGCCCACTGGGATCAGCTCTTTCTCAGTGGGAGACACTGGAGGGGAGAAGCATGGGTGTGATAGGTTCAGTGGAGCAGGTAGGAAGTGGCAGGATCCTAGGAGGAAAGGGCCTAGAGCAATGCTAGGGGTTGAACAGTGAGCACCCTCTGGCCCAGTGGAAAGTTGGCACCTGTAGCCCCAGCCCTGGATTTGGTACCTATGTAAGGAGCTGCATATTAACTTCTGAAGAGCTGCATGTGGCTCTGGAGCTGCAGGTTGGCCACCCCTGGTCTAGACTAAATTACTATAAACTGAGTTATCACTAGTTCAAAGACAGTACTCAAAGTATCATTATCGATGGTTTTCTGTCAAACTGGGAGGGATATTGAATGGGGTACCAGAAGGGTTAGTCTTGAGTCCAGTGCTATTCAACATTTTCAATAATGATTAGGTGTATTAAATGTTCAGGTGATACCACACTGGGAGGGATTTAAGCATTTTGTAGGACACGATGAGAATTCAAAATAACCTGTACAAATTGGAGAATTTGTCTCATTCAACAAGATGAAATTCAGTAAAGATAAGTTCAGCGTATTCCAGTTAGGAAGAAAAAAAAATCAAATGAACTACAAATGTCTAGGTAGTAGTACTGCTGAAGAAGATGTGTATTACCGCAGATCACAAATGGGAGTCAACAATATGATGTAGCAGTGAAAAATGCCAATATTCTGGGATGTATTAACAGTAAAATGTGTGTAAAACCAGGAAGGTAGCTGTTGCACTCTACTTAGCACTTTATAAAGTATAGTTAATCTCTGGATCCGCCTTCCAAGGGAGGTTGTGGAATCCCCATCACTGGAGGTTTTTAAAAACAGGTTGGACAAATACCAGGTAAGGATAGTCCAGGCTTAGTTATTCTTGCTTCAGTACGGGGGACTAGATTTGACTTCATGGCCCTGCCAGGACTACATTTCTATGATTCTATAAACAATGGTAGCCATGCATTTTCTGCACCTTGGTGTCTTGTCACAGAGGTATCAGATTTTGAGGTATCAGGTATCAGGATGTACACACATTGGAGAAAGTCTAGCGGAGAGTAACAAAAATGTTTAGAGGATTGGAGCACATGACTTATGAGAAGACGCTGAGGGATTTGGGCTTATTTAGTCTACAGAAGAGAAGAGGGAGGGAGGATTTGATAGCAGCCTTCAACTATTTGACAGGGGATTCCAAACAGGATAGAGAGAGGCTGTTGTCAGTGGTTATAGATGAGAGAATGAGGAGCAATGGTCTCAAGTTGCAGTGCGGAGTGTCTAGGTTGGATATTAGGAAAAACTATTTCACTGGGAGGGTGGTGAAGCACTGGAATGTGTTACCTAGGGAGGGGATGGAATCTCCATCCCTAGAGGTTTTTAAGTCCCAACTTGACAAAGCCCTGGCTAGGATGATTTCATTGGGGTTGATTCCGCTTTTAGCAGGGGGCTGGACTCAATGACTTCCTGATGTCTCTTTCAAATCTATGATTCTTTATTTCTGCTTTAATATGTAAGCTGGGTCTTAGTTTAGACATTAAGTCTGTCAATATAAAACATGGAAATCTCTAAAAATTGATATTTTTTTCTTTACACTCCTGCCACTATCATTTCCTCCCTATTAATACCAGAAAAATAAATACTCTCCTCCTGTTCAATTGTTGTTTAAATCTTTCAAGTCTGACTGGTATGAAAATCAATTCTGTAAACATCATTCCCCATATTCAAAATTAAAATGGATTCCTCCTCACCCCTTTTTTAAGGATTCAGCTCAATATTTCCTGCAGGAAGTAAATAGTAATAAAAAGCAGTGCACATAATTAAAATATGAATAGCAAATAGTAGTGTTACAGCAAGTGTTAACAAAATTCCTTCAGCTATACTGAATATCAGAATCAGATGATTGGTACACGTTCCATTTCTCTGTATTTTACTTTTCTTATTTTTACATCTGAGTTATCCTTAAATCCATTCTCCCAAATAAATAATATTCCCTTTGGTAATACTATTTCCTTTTATATTTTAATCAACCTTTTATTTCCCACTTTCCAACTAACTAATAGTATTTGTGTTCCTTGCAAATCTTGACTGGGTATATTTGTTTTTAGGTATTAGAAATATGAAATTATATTGAAAAGTTGAACATTTTCACAAAAGAGGAAAAAAACCCGAACTAGAAATACATGATCCTGCTTGAAACATCAAATCTGGAAGACGCCTGCCTAAGCAGCATAAAGAAAACATGCAAAGCAGTATCTAAAGGAGGAGGTTCAAGCTCATAGGAACTCTGCTTAGAATGCTTGAATGATTCTTGGAACAAAAGAAATCTCTACATGAATATGTAGGTAGTTTTAAAAGAGAAAAGGCTGTTAGCCTAGCATCCACAAGGCAGACTTACACTGCAGCATTGCTTCTAACAGAAGATAAAATTTAGACTTCAAAATAACCATGTTTGACAAAAAGGAATACATAATGGTTAAACTATGTGAAAAGTTCACACTAAAACTCAAAGTATACAACAAAAGCTTACCTGGTTTAATGTTGCATAATTAACTTGATACAGTGTCAGAGACTACACTGTGTATAGGTTTATTAAATTTCCAAAGCTATTAAGCATACATATCTGGGACCAATATTGAGTGAATGCTTGAAAGTGAACAGAAATCATGGATAGAAAATATAAAATGTGCATACAAACTACAATGGCATTTCAAGTTTTGTGCACTTTTGGTGACTTAGTTTTAAATTCAAATTCTTCTATGAAAAATGCCTATCACTAGCATGATATTCTTGAATGCATGTACAATTCCATGGATATTGCATCTTCTCTCTTCTATTATGCAATGGCAGAAGAACACACAAAACAAAACCTGACATATGTGGAAATGGCTGTTATACAAGGCTGTACAGTTGAAAGGGAGCAAACACTGGATATACTGCAGTATATTTATTAGGGATGAGCTAGAGTTTGAAATCCTTGCTGTCCAAACCACACTTATCCACCGATGGAATGAAAACAGATACCTAGAGCCCTAGTCTGATCTCTCAAAGATGCATCTCCACTGATTCCATAGACCAGTGAACATTGCTGTTTAATATAGCTCTTAGAACAATTGTTTGTCGATTGTGAAATGGGGTGGGAAGGAAGCTCTTTCATTGCAGATTTTTCATGCAGAAAGGCTACGTCTACACTGGCCCCTTTTCCGGAAGGGGCATGTAAATTTCACCTATCGTAGTAGGGAAATCCGCGGGGGATTTAAATATCCCCCGCGGCATTTAAATAAAAATGTCCGCCGCTTTTTTCCGGCTTTTAAAAAAGCCGGAAAAGAGCATCTACACTGGCCCCGATCCTCCGGAAAAAGCGCCCTTTTCCGGAGGCTCTTATTCCTACTTCAAAGTGAAATTTACATGCCCCTTCCGGAAAAGGGGCCAGTGTAGACGAGCCCAAATTGTGTCTTTCTATGCGTGGGCAGTGCCTTCATATTGTGGGCTGTGTCAGAATACTACTACTTAATAGTAGTAAAAGGCATTGGTACCAGAAATAGCTTTCAGCACAAACCAACTAAAATTCTCAAGTGCCATCCCACTTTGCAAAATACCACAGTTAAGAAAGACCAGCAACGCCAAGGCTATGTCTAGACTGGCATGATTTTGCAGAAATACTTTTAACAGAAAAGTTTTTCCGTTAAAAGTATTTCCGCAAAAGCATCTGTGGCCAGTCTAGACGCAATTTTGCACAAGAAAGCCCCGATCACCATTTTAGCCATCGGGGCTTTTTTGCGCAAAACAATTCTTCCCTGTCTACACTGGCCCTCTTGAGCAAGTATTCTTGCACAAGAGGGCTTTTTCCCGAGCGGGAGCGTGAAAGTATTTGCACAAGAAGCACTGATTTTGTACATTACAAAGTCAGTGCTCTTGCGCAAATTCAAGCGGCCAATGTAGACAGCTGTCAAGTTTTTGCGCAAAAGCACGTGCTTTTGCGCAAAATCTTGCCAGTCTAGATGCACCCCAACTGCTCAATACAGCATTTTTCTGCCTGAAGCTTTACACAACGTATTCTATACAGCTGATAAAGATCTACTTAAGTTCCCATATTCCTTGATTCCAGATTAAGCAGTCCACTCTTTCCTTCTGACAGACATATGCTTGCTGTTTTTTCTTGAAATTAGAGATATGTCCAAACTGTTAAATCAAGAACTAAATCCAAGTTTTCCCTAAAATCCTTGGGCGTTAGATCTTGGCATCTGTTCAGTCCTATGTCTCCTTTTCCTTGTTCAGATGTGAGTTTCCCCAGCTTAACATACAGCAATTTTTAAACTTTCCTGAATGACAGATGTCTTCTCTTTGGATACTAGCTAGTGTGTTGCTCTTTTCACTCTGCAGGTCAGGCAGGAATGCCTCACAAACGTGTGTGATTGCCACCTCACTTAACAACAGCACATGCACAGGTTGTCATCCCAACTAAATCCCTTCCTCAGGAATTTCATTTATTCTTGGGTAAGGCAAGGATCTCCTTTGAAATCAAAATGTTTCAAACTAGTTTCCATCAAGGACACATCACATGATCTGTTGTCGCTACAACCAACCCCTAAGATACAACCAGACTTGCTCCAATTCTACAGACAGAGACGAACATCTACAAGGTCTTTATCAAGCATTCTTAAAACTTAAATGCCAAACTGAGGAGGTGAGGAAACAGATTGACAGAGCCAGACAGTGACCCAGAAGTCAACTGCTTCAAGACAGGCCTAACAAGGAAAATAACAACCACTGATCATCACCTACAGTCCCCAGCTTAAACCCCTTCAGCAAATCATTGACAATGTACAACCTATCCTAGAAAATGATCCCTCATGCTCACAGGCCTTGGAAGAAAGGCCAGTCCTTGCCTACAGATAGCCCTCCCCCACAGCCATAAGCAAATACTTACCGGCAGCTGCACACCAAACTACAAATTAAAATCACCCAGGAACCTACCCCTGCAACCAGTTCCACTGACAACTCTGATCACATATCTATACAGGTGACACCATCACAGGATCTAACCACATGAGCCAGAACATGAAGGGCTCATACAACTGCCCATCCTCTAATGTGATCTATGCCATCAAGTACCCCTCTGCCATGTATATTGGCCAAACTGGACAGACTCTGCATCAAAGGATCAATGGACACAAACCAGACATCAGGAATGGGAGCACACATAAACCTGTAGGGGAACATTTTAATCTCCTTGGACATTCAAAAATGGATTTAAAAGTAGCCATTCTTCTATAAAGATATTTTATCATCCAATTACTGAAGGAGACTGCTGACCTGGAATTAATTTACAAATTTGACACTATCAACTTGGGCTTGACTAAAGATATTAACTGGTTAATACAATACAAAGGCAATTTCCCCTGCCTTTCTTATTTGCATTTATTCATCAAAAGCTATGAATAGGCCACATCCAGCCTGTCTCAATTAGCATCATTAATTGACAGGTAACTGCTTTTGCTGTTATATTTATTCTGGATTCTATAATTTCCACTCCAACTCATTTGATGAAGTGGCTTTTACCCACAAAAGCTCATGGTATAATATATTAGTCTCTAAAGTACCACCGGATTGCTCATTGTTTTTAAAGTTACCGACGAACACAACTACCCTCTCCAACTCAAAACTTATTGGTTAATATTCTCTTTCTCTGCCCTGTCTTTTTCAGGTAATGTACACAATTTTAATAACCAGTTTTTAATATCAATAATATTTTTACTAAATAATGTAATTTTCTGTTACCTAAAGATGTGTGGGTGCTTTAGAATGCTTTCCCCTCTCTGTATCACATCTCTTACATATCATCACATACCTTGATATTATGTAAGAGCTGTGATACAGAAAGGTAAAGCTTTCTGATATAGAAAGGGAAAGATAATCATCTCCAGTTGGCTTCATCTCAAATCAAATCTGGCTTTTCCAGCTAGCTCAACTAGGCTCCCAGACTTGCATTAACTCTTTCACAGCCTGTGTGGAGTTCACACACCCTTACACTAGTTTTGTATTCCCTCTAATAGCAATGCTACACCTTTCATATCTATGTTTCTGAGGGTACCTCTACACTGCACAGTTATTTCAGAATAAGTGATTCCAGAATAGTTATTTCAAAATAGCTTATTTCGAAATAGCACATCTACACTGCAGAAACACCTCAAAATTAGTCAGAGACAGGCTTCCCTAATGTAGACATGCTATCTCGATTTAAAGCCCCAGAAGGAATAACTTAGAATGGCTCTGAAGTGGGGCTATTTTGAAATAGCAGAAGTAGAGTGTCTACACATGCCTTATTTTGAAATAGCTATTTCAGATTAGGCATTATTCCTCATAGAATGAAGTTTACAGAAGTCAGAATAAACTGTCCGTTATTCTGAACTTATTTTAAAATAACGGAATAGCTGTGTAAAAGCTCACATAGTTATTTCGGAATAACGGCCATTATTCTGAGATAACTTTGCTATATAGACAAACCCTGAGATAGTATTATGGCGAGACTTCCATTGTGAACCTACTCTTGTTACAAGTAAGCAGCCATCCTTGTGATACTTCATCCTCACAGGGTCACCTGTGCTAACAGCTTTGATGTTTGTAATAATTTGATCCTGTCTGGTTTATTTAGAAGTATTTTAGGCTACAATACATTTGAAGTAAGTAGCAACTTTGTTCTAAGTGATCCACATCATAACAATTCCTGCATGAGGTAGCACCAGTATTTCTAAAATTTAACCAAGCAAGGTAAGACAATATGGCTGTCTCTGCTGCATTTTGTACCACCTGTAGTTTTAACAGTCTATATCATTTGTTCAGCCAGTCCATTTGACTGCAGGTACCATGGGCTTCAATTTATCAAATGTTTTACCAATTACTTTGGGAATTACTCTAATCTCTAAATGAGCAAATAGTACACAATCAGTAACCATTTCCAATGCAATGCCATGCCATGCCATGCCAGATAAACGCTGCTTTCAGCTTGCACACATCTGTTCTTCAGGGTGTTTAGAAAAAGCAATCAAAATAATCAGTGAGAAAAAATCATGCTGAAATAAAAAATGTCGTTGCCTTTCATTTCAACCGAAGATTCAGATCAACAGGAGAAAGAATAAGTAGAAAGATACAGTCATTCTGAAGCAGCCAAAGCATTAAGACTGAGCTACTGTTTCATTATATATTTTAAGTGCACTGTCATCTCTATTGCACTTCTACTCTCCCCAGCACCATCCCCACTTCTAGACTTTTCAAATGTCTGTCCACCTTCACTCCTATAATAGACATACACACAAGTGGTTGATCTTTAAAAAAAAAAAAAAAAAAAAAAAAAGGTTGGTCAAAAAAAGGAAAGGGTTGGGGAGAATTGCAAAAATAGCAGTCACCTATTTTGTCTTATACAATAGAACCTTGATAAATCACCATTTTTAGTGTCTACACACAAAACTCCTTTCCTCTCAATAAAAAAGTTAAGAGCTGGCATTGCTCTGAGGTTTCCTATTACTACGATTCTATTCCTTATAAGGTATTCCTATCACCCGCAGACTTGCCAGCTCATATCTCATCCTTGAATTTAGGTTACCGTCTCTGTGGTTCCCTGCCACAGAACTTCAGAAGTGAGAATGCCTTCGCTTATGTCTCATCCAGCTGACACCCTGAGTGCTGGGATTTGGCTTCAAAATCTTTATGCTTCATCATCCCACTTTAGAGGACGAAAGAGCTTATGGGGCAGTCAGAGTGCAAGCAGCCACCACACCAACAGTCTTCTGAAAAATCAGATTTATTAAAAAGAGAGAAAAATTGTGAAAACAAAAGGAAAAGTTTGCAAACATACCTTGTCTGAATATTTTGTACAGGTCAATGAGGCAGGTTACCCCATGCTTAGTTACACATGAAAGGAAAAATAAATTCTCTCTCTAGAAATCATCCCCCCTCTTTGAACTCTCTCTGGTCAGCCTGATAGCCACTCCCTGCTGTTCAGAGGAAGACTCCCTCATCTCTGATACAGCCTGCATATCAAGTCCAACAAGAAAAAATGAGAAAAAGAAAGTTGAATAGTTAATCATCAATGAAGCACAGACCATGCAGTGCACAGAATGATGCAGGGTATATGTGTGTATGTGTGTGTGTGCTCACGCGTGTGTTTGTGTGCATGCACGTGTGCAAAGGGGCCTGGAATATGAGCATGTAATTAAACACTGTATCATAATGCATATATATAAGGGAGCTGAATTAAAGTTACACAGGCAACTTAATAATGTTCTTTTAACATGGGGGTGAGGTTGTATGTGTGCACGATATATAAAGACAAGCTCTTTTGGACAATCAGTCATCTCCTCTGGGACATTGAGGTTTCCCCAATGTCCTGTCCCCAAATCAAGTCTTTCATAAGCCTCCTTGATCTCCACTTCTCCACACACTCCCCAAGAGTCAATGTGATTGAGTTTGATTTGCATGCCCTTTGTCCTTGAACATGGGAAACAGATGACATGCCCATGCTGAATTAGAGAGAACCAGAGTCTAGCTTGGGCTTTGGCTCACTCGATAATGTATTACCAGCTATATTACTAGAATTATACAGGTATCAAATACTAAACACCCCACTATCTACCCCCTCCCCTCCCCCCCCTCCATCCTGGGTGGATAATCTTATTCTAGTAGAAGTGGCTTAGTTTTTCATTTTAGTTTATGCTCCTTCCCAAGCAATATCTCCTAAGCCAAAATAAAAAGGCATGCTTGTTCTGGAGTCTGAGTATCTACAAGCGGGGGGAGGGGATATACCAGTTTACATTTACAATTTAGCTTACTCTAAAAAAAATCTCTTATGAAGACAAGGCCTTAGATGAACATCAAAGTAACATAGATGTGTCTTCCTTTAAAAGCCTCATACTATTTTTTTCTAATGGGAAAAGTAATTTATTGACAGCTCCTGTCTGTCATGATATTCCATATATTTACTAGCAGACAATGAAAATGGAGGGAGCTGTCAGTGTTAATTTCACCACTGTATTGCAAAATTGTCATACAGAATAATCCATATTTTCATTCTACATCTCTTCCTAAAACTTATTTTATGTATAAATGGCCTAGCCATTGGATCATCAGCTGATGTAAATTCCTGTAGCTCCTTTAACTTCAATGGAGCCGCTTTATTCTAGCTGAGGCTCTTTGGAGTAATTTTTGTTTTCTTTTGTCCCTCTAATTGATTGTTATTATGAACTTGAATTTTCATGTGTGTAATATTTCTCTTCAGTCCAAATTTCAAATCACGTCTTAATCCTTGCTTTAAAAATCTACACCATAGTTATAACTGCACAGATTCTTCTGTTGTGGAAATGCTCTTTTTTACCATAAGTCTGGGGTTTGACTGTTACAAATGAGCTTTGTAATCTGTTTAATCCCTGTGCTTTATTGTAGGAAACAGGTGATTTGTTTCATGTGGTAAATTGGAAGGGTACATGCATAAGGAAATTTGCTAAATTATCATTGGCAAAATGTAGGTCAGTAGAATATGTAGGTTTACAAAACTTTTGAACAGTCTACAAGAAATTACCAAAAACAGGGAAAAAAAGCTGTAAAATTGACCTTTTCAAGAGCTCATTGTTAGTATTTTCTGCTGAACTGTACTTGAACTACACAGTATCCCTACAGGGGAAGAAAAACCTGTATCCTTTATTCTAGTAAGCAAGGTCTTACAGAAAATGTATTTCACCTACCTTCAAACAAATCACTTTTAAAGTATGAGGGCCAGATGCTCAACTTTTCTAAATTGTTGTAACACCATTGTGATCTATGGAGCTATGCCACTTTTCAATGTGCTAGATTCTGGGACCACAGTTTCAGAAATGTTTGGGTGCTTAAAAATGCAGGTAGATGCCTAGTGAGATTTTCAGAAGTGCTTCCTCAGATTAGGTGCCATATTCCATTTAGTCATTCACCTAAATTCCTTTGAAAAGCTGTCCTATGGTGCTTAAGACTGTGCCTTATATTGCTCCATGATTAAAAGTAGTTAAGAGAAGAGCTTTGTTTGCTTTCAGATTTCAACTGCAAGAGGCCAAGCTAAGAATCCCTACAGCTGGCAAGTGCAAAGTGTCCACAATTCCTTATCCTGCTGGAGGACATGGGTTGGCTTTCCCAAAAGCAGACATCAATAGCTAGGAAAGGGTCAAGGCCAGACATGACCATCCTATAATTCATCTGACTAGTAGGGCTCCCATAAAGACCAATCAGACTAAAATATAAACCTATCTTTCTCTGGCAGAGTTATCAGCAAGTGCCTTCTAGTGATGAACATCCAGCTGATGCAGGGGCAGTCTGAACATCCCTGTCCTAAATGAAGTCAGTCAAACCAAAAGTCTTGATTTAGCTTCCACAGTTCTTGGAAGTGAGGCACAGAATTAAAAAAGAAAAGGTTAGCCAAATGCTTGTTACCCTATCCATGAGAAGATTCCTGTTGTCCTTAAGCAGAGCATCTCTCATCCTTCATTTATTAATATTTTTGATTATTGACAAAAGCATGATCATATCTCCACTCAAAGCACACAAGTTCAGTGTAATCTTTGTTTTCTATCTTCTAATTGTAGAGGATAGGCCCATCAGTGGCAATCAGCCAAGATGATCAGGGATGCAACCTTTTGCTCTGAATGTCTCCAAACCTCAGGCTTACAGAAGATGGGACTGCATGACAGAGGAAGGTCAGTGAATTAGGGTATGTCTAGACTGCAGGCTTCTTTTGGAAGGAGCTTTTATGGAAGAGATCTTCTGAAAAAACTTCTTCCAAAAGAGAGCGTCCACACTGCCAAAGAACATCAAAAAAGTTATCTGCTTTTTTGAAAGATAGCATCCACACTGAATGGATGCTATCTCGCATTTAAGATGTGATTACTACGGATGAAGTGGCCACCAAGACACCTGTACTTTTTCCTCTTCTTTCAAAAAACAAAAAAAGAATCCCTCTTCCATGTCCACATAGGCCTTCTTCCAAAAGAGCTCTTTCGGAAAAGGTGTTCTTCCTCATAGAAAGAGGTTTACCAAATGTCAGAAAAAACTCTGTGTTCTTTCAATATTTTTTGAAAATGCAATAGCAGTGTGGATGTAAGTGAAGTTTTTTTTCGGAAAAAGTCTGTTAAAAAAACAAAAAAAACAAAAAACCCTGCAGTCTAGATGCATCCTAAGTGCCTCGGTCTGTGTCCATTCCCACTGTAACTTCAGGTACTGGCCACTCCTGAAAGACAAGATACAGGGCTAGATCAGCTATTGCTCTGGTCTAGCATGGCTATTACTATACTATGCTCTCTTCTCACATCCAAAAAGACACTCACTGATTGCTCTATAATGGGCCATAATATAGATAACAAGAAAACAGTATATAAATGCATTAAAAGCAAGTAGAACACCAAGCACAGGGTAAACTTTTTACTCAGTCATAAAATCATAGAACACTAGAACTGGAAGGAACCTTGAGAGATCAGCAAGTCCAGTCCCCTATCCACAGGATGGACCAATGAGGGGGAAAAAACAAAAGTAGAAAATATGAAAATGACCGAAGTATTGAATGACATTCTTATTTCAGTTTTCACCGAAAAGATTAGCAGCAATTTGAAATTTAACATAGTGAATGACAGTGAAAACGATGTAAGGTCAGATCAGAGTCTAAATCTAAAATTCAGAAAGAACAAGTTAAAATGGTTAAGATGGTTGCAGCCATCTGGCTCCAGCTATGGGTCCCACTGTGGTTAAGGCAGCCCTACCTGACCTGGCCCTGATCTTGTCACAGCCCTAAACTTAATCATGCAGCAGCTGAAGTGACCCAGCCCCGATCCTGCAGCGACCAGCTGAGGTGGGTAGCCGGACCCGATCTTGCTATGGTGGTGGCAGCCCAGCCCCAAGCCACAGCCACGGCTGCCTCACCCTGGCCTGGCTCTTACCATGGTGGCCTGGCCCTGGCACTGATCTTGGTCTCCAGCCCTGAACCCTGTCACAGACAGGGTGGCCCAGTGCCAGAGCTGCCACAGCAAGGAGAGGTGCTATTCTCCAAGGGTATGTCTACACTACCCTCCTAGTTCGAACTAGGAGGGTAATGTATGCATACCGCACTTGCTAATGAAGCCCGGGATTTGAATTTCCCGGGCTTCATTAGCATAAGCGGGGAGCCGCCATTTTTAAATCCCCGCTGCTTCGAACCCCGTGTAGCGCGGCTACACGGGGCTCGAACTAGGTAGTTCGGACTAGGGTGCCTATTCCGAACTACCGGTACACCTCGTTTCACTCAAATCCCGGGCTTCATTAGCAAGTGCGGTATGCATACATTACCCCACTAGTTCGAACTAGCGGGGTAGTGTAGACATACCCCAACAGCCCAGATGCTTCTGTGAGCAAGGAAAGATATTATAATGTAACTCATAATACCTGGAGGCTATGTAAATTATGGAGCAATGAGAAATGAGCTAAACCAGATTGGAAAACCTGGTTAAAACATTATTTGTGGTGCATTTCTTAGACTCTGGAGTAAGGATTATGTTTCCATTTATCTGTATAGATAGCATCCAGTACAATGGGGCCAGGTAAGACTTCTGAGAACTATGATATTATACCGTAAATATTAAATAACACTTAAGAATATAAACAGGCATTGACAAACTATGGAGAAGTCAATGCTATACACAATGATCAGTTTCAACCACAGTGACTTCTTATAGACTGAAAGTGAGGATGAATGAAGAGAAATGCAGTTCACCTTATTAAACATTAATTAGTTTTAATATATCTGAAGGAGAGAAGAAATGGGAAGGAAAATTCCCCCACATAAATGTTATCATCCAAGTCTTGCCTATGTTCAGGGATAAATCCTCTAAAATTAAATATGCTGTCCATGAGACAAGGTAATTCCTTCAACCTTAATATAGCACATCCTTCTGCAGTGAGAAATATCATTTATTTTTCTACTGGAAACCAAATGAAATATGTTTCCATATCCAATGGGAGACTTTGTTCAGACACTATTCAGTAGTTAAGAGAAATTGGAGCCTACAGTAAATATGTGAAAGAAGCTGGACATTTTTTCTTGTGCAAATTCACTCCAAACATGGGAATCTAAATTTCTATGAGGAGAATTAAAATGGGCTATATTTAGACTGTCTCGGTGGACAAGAGGTACTGAATAATACACTATACATTTTCTTTTGATTTGGACAGCTACAACAGCCCTTTGGGTTTTTTTTCATGGTTTCCTGTCTTGGTGTTTGCAAAGGTAACATTTCAAGTTTGACATGATGGATTGATATTTTTCCTGAGTCTGCAGACAGGTAACTGTATGGCCTCAGTTCTGTGCAAGCTCCCAAGCAGCTACAGAGTACACAAATAATTAGCTGTTTTTAGTGCCTTCATTCATATCCCAGGTCTGGAGCAGCAGCAGACACATACACTGTAATTACTCCTATTTGGGGAGAACTCTAAAAATAGGCTGAGGGAAGAGCAGATATGCTACTCTCTTGGCAGCAGCTAGGAGAAGCGCAATCAGAAGAAGAGTGAGCTGTAGAGCTGTTTCAGTGCCATCATCTTTTACATCGACCTCTACCTATGAGATTTAATCCTCTGTCTAGTACAGTTGATAAAGTTTTCAATGACTGTCAAAGTGGGAGATGGGAGTTCAAAAGTCTGGACTTGGCTTCTCTATTCCAAGTCTATAACACTAGGTGGACAGAAAATGTCAAAATTCTTATGAAAACCGATGATTTTCACAAATCTTTTTGTTAGTACAAAAAAGCTCACAACTTCATGTGGGCAGGGCAACCCTAACGAATAGCTGACTGTGGGCCATTCAAAGAGAGAGAGTATGCCAGACAGTACCTTTTGCAGGTGCTACTTTTGGCTTAGCTGAAAAGTATTGTCAAGGGCACCCACTGTCCTGGGACAGACAATATTTTATGTTCTAGATATTGACACTGAAATAGCCAGATCTGTGCACAGAAATCTGGTTATCTCCTTTCCCCACCTGTACCTCACAGGCTCTGTCCCACACTCCCCAGTGGCACTAAGGCATAGATCAAGCCAATGACACAATAGGAGGGGAATCAACACAATAATTGCCTTTTCCAGTTTGGCTCTAGCTCAGGTGTTTTTGCTCCAGCATGCAGGGACAGATGGAAGCCATGCTGCATAATTAAAGTTAGACTGGACAAGATGCCAGAAAACATATTTAAGAGAACAATGCTGCACTGGCAGGGAGATGGATTAGTGAACATCTGCATTCTATGATTCTATTGATGTTGTCATAATAGTGCAATGCTACCGGTGACTCCTTTGTGTTTCTTCTGCCCTGTGATATCTTGTGTTGATTCCCTGAGTTCCAGCACACACTGAAGACTGGTGGAACACAAAAGGAAAAAAAATGTGGCACTTTAAAGACTAACAAGATAGTTTATTACATGATGAGCTTTCATAGAGCAGACCCACTTCTTCAGATCATATTCTGAAAGTGATTTGGCATGACCATATATAACAAAGGACTACAATGAAGAAAGTAAATAGATTATAAACTAACAAATCAGCTGCTAGAACAGAAGGTGGGGGCCAGGGGCAAGGAAGAGACAAGAAAGGAGGAAATAGCTTATTGTAAGTCAACAAGTGGCTAATCTGGAGTTACTATGAATATCAAAAGGCTGTCTTTGTGCAGCCGCTCCCCGAGTTACGACCACCTCCACTTACAACCATCCACACTTACGACCAAAGCGGTCATACATGCGGATTCGAGATACAAACGGCAATCCGCGCTTACGAACAGCACGGTCGCCATGTAACTCTATGGGATCCGAGATACGAATACTTCGAGTTACGGACCAAGTGTTGGTCTATAACTTGTTCGTAACTCGGGGAGCAGCTATAATGTGTAAGGTAATTAGCATCTTTATTAAGGTCCATTTGCAACATGTGGAATTTAAGCATAAATACAAGTTCTGGAGTCTCCCTCTGTAACCTGGTGTTGTAATTGTTGGAACACAATGAGAAAAAAAGAAGCAATTAATGTCCAAAAAGCACCTCGATTTCTAGTATTTAAACAAATCCTAAGAAACATTACACTATTCTGGTTGTTGAAGGTGTAAACTTCAGAATGTTGTCTCATGTTTTTCCTGTCCTCCAGAAAACCGTCCAGAAGTTAGGAGTCTTAATACCTTTCAAGATCCCTGACTTAAAGTATTCCTTTAGTGCTATGTCTCTGTGACTTCCTGGTCACCAGAGAACTCTCTAATTTGAGTTCACTTGCTTAGTAGAAAACTTTCCTAGCACGCTCATTTTGTTACTGGAAGACAGAAGCAGTTGCAGTTCCAGGGGAAATATTGCATCTGATTCATGTCGGTTGCCCATTCTTTCTGTTCTTCAGGTACGTATTTTTAACTCCTAGGCCGTGTCCAGCCTCAGGGGTTTTTTCGGGAAAAGTAGCCTTTTCCCGAAAAAACTTCCCCTGCGTCCAGACTCAAGCCGCGTTCTTTCGAAATTATTTCGAAAGAATGCGGCTTTTCTTTCGATGGCGGTAAACCTCGTTTCACGAGGAAGAACGCCTTCTTTCGAAAGTTCCTCTTTCGAAAGAAGGCGTTCTTCAATGTAAAGAGGCCGTCTTCGAAAGAGAGCATCCAGACTCGCTGGGTGCTCTCTTTCGAAAAAGCGGATTTCTCTTTCGAAAGATCTGCCTGCAGTCTAGACGCGATCTTTTGAAAGAGGCTCTTTCGAAAGATGCTTTCGAAAGAGCCTCTTTCGAAAGAAGCCTGCAGTCTAGACATAGCCCTACAGTATTTTCTCTGATTCCTGAGACAGTAGATACATATCTTCACATATTACTATTCTGCAGAATAAATTTTGTCCTGATAGCACTTTTCTACTGATAGTGGATATTTACCCTATCCAAATGTTAGAAAGCACATAATCCTATACATTCTCATGGTCTTATAATTTCTGCTAAAGTTCTTCTCCAGCAAATTTGGTTTTATAGCACTTAATGAGACGGCAGACTGAACAGTCATTTTCAATTTTCCTTTTTCATATCATTGAAATGACAAGCTTATAAAAAAAATAGACATTAATGCATTTAAAACAAATTTATTTTGTATGTATCCAAACAGATGTAACACAGAAAGCATGAATTGCTGCTATGTCATGCATTGCAGGTAAAAGACCTGTGCAATATCCATCTTTACTGTCACATAACTATTGTTGCATTTAGAAAGAATAGGGTAAGTAGGTCAAAACTATAGCAAATGGGTTCTCATACTTTAAAAAAATGCCATTCTATATTGTTTTCTGAAAATATTCCGTGATGAAAATATTTTAGCTAGGGACTTAGAGAAGGGTGAATTTGCTACCACTTTATTATTTTACAAAAATAAGGCCCCAAAATTACATACCATCTTAACAGAAAATCTCACCCTATTGTGTAAAATGTCTACCTGCAGTATTTAAAGGGCTTATGCTTACAGCTGAATATGGTGAATTGTTTGATTTGTCTTCCTTTTCTTTGTGTCTATTTTAAATGTTACCCACAGTACTGTTTATTTTAAGCTTCTCACTAGTTCAATTACAAATGCCACTTTTAGCATGAATATGCAACATTCTGCCCATTGGCATGCTCTGTACATGCATATATTATTTTAAATTCCATTAGACTGATGCTTTCGATGCAAATTATCTGTCCAGATGCACATTTTTAGCTGCTTTTTAATGCCTTTAGTCAAAAGACAGGAATAGGTTCAGTGATCTCATTTTTTTGCACAAATCCATCTTCAAAAAAGCCTAATTTTTAAAAGAACTTTCCAGTGATGCTTTAGTCTAGGTAGTGGACAAAACTCTTGCCATTTCTTCTCCTATGATTTTAAAGTAAATTTTGTGGCACCAGACTGATATACTGTCTACTGACACAGACCTTACCCATATAAGAACTTTTATGTTACCTTAACTGAATCCATAATAGAGAGCTGCACTGATTTAACTAAATCATTTTTTCTACCAATTCAGTTATATTGGTGAAAAAAAGTGTACACAAATTTAGACAAGCCCTAAATGTAGCCTAAGGGAAAAAAAAACATTTATTCAGATTATCCTTCCCAGGATTAGTTTTACTTTCTCTTTCCTTGAGATTTATATGTTCCAAATTAATTGCCAACTGCAGGCATGGTTGTCCTCTTCCTGGCTCTTTGTGTTGTCATGTATATTACTTCCCAGAGGAGCAAAATACACACACACACACACACACACACACACACACACACACACACACACGTAAATGACTGCATAAGATGACAAGGCCATGGAAAACCGGACACTTATTTGCTCCATAGCCAAGATATACATATTTCACTCTTAAAATCTTGCTTAGAAAATCAGTCCTTTCCCTCTGCCCTCTGTTCCTAAGCAGTTTTGTTGCACTTTCCTGAAATGTTCACAATTTTTGGTGGTGGCAGTCTGAAAAATGTATTCCAGGAGCAGTTAAACAGTTGCCTAGGGAGGAATTAATATCTCCCTGCTCTGTTGCATGCTTTTGGATATGGAGTTCAAATTTACACTGCCTTATATCTTCCATTTTATTTCTCAGGCCAGGTCTATATGATAGACCTATATTAGTATAGTTATGTCACTAAGGGATGTGAAAATTCAACACTGCTCAATGACAGGTCTGCCAATGGGGGGGGGGGGAAGAGGAGTGGCAGCAAATAAACCCAGTGCTTCAAAGGGGCCCAGGGCTGTCAGCTGTGTTGATGCTAGAATGTTAGCCCCTCTGGCTGAGTGATTGTGGTTATAGGAGTGAGCCTGGTGGATTCAAGCCAGATGTGTGAAATAGTGTATGCTGTGTACAGACTGAAGATAATATAGAGCATCTCCAAAAATCCTGGTCAAAGCTTAGCATTCAGATATTTCAAATTACTATAACTTTTACGACTATACACATACATTTGTTGGAATGTGAAAAGAGAAAATCAAATGCAAAGTCTTATAGCCAGCCTTTTTCTAGCCTATACCAAAATACATCATTTTAAAGTCTTTGGTCCAAATTTGTATCCAAAACTATTTAGTGTGCCAGAGGGGGAACAGAAATGTTTAGTATTCATAAATGTGTAAATTCTGTAACTATAGAAAGAGCTTCCTCACTGCTGTACTTAACACTATCTATGGTGTTTGTTGTATGTGTATATCAAAGAGTCCATTCTTCAGAGCATGGCTTGTGTATTAGGCCATATATATTATGATATCCTCTCCACCTTTGTGTGTGTGTGTGTGTGTGTGTGTGTGTGTGTGTTATAATACCTTCAATAATTTTTATCTTCTTTTTCATTCTTCATAGAATCATAGAACACTAGAATTGGAAGGAACCTCAAGAGGTCCTTGAGTCCAGACCCCTGCCCTCACGGCAGGACCAAGCACTATCTAGATCTTCATTTGCTTCAGCTTCCCTTTATACATGTAAAATATCCAGAATATGTCTGTCACTTTCCCTCACTTGCTTGTTCATTTTCATTCTTGTTCATTTGCATTTTTGAGTAAATCTAGGTCTACACCCTTTACATCAGCAAAATTTATACTGCTCAGGGATGCAAAAAGCACCCCCAGTTTGACATAAGTCTCACAGGCACAAATGGTAGTGTGCACAGTGCTATGTCAGCTGGAGAGTTGAGACAGTTACCGACAATCATTAGGAGGGTTTAATTATATTGATGGGAGAGCTCTCTCCCATCATCATGGAGCAGCTACAGAAGCAATCTTACAGTGCTGCAGCTGCATTGGTATAGCTGTGCTGATGTAAACCTAGTACAGGCAGTCCCCGACTTACGCGGATCCGACTTATGTCGGATCCGCACTTACGAACGGGGCTTTCTCGCCCCGGAGGTCGGGGCGAGAAAGCCCCGTTCGTAAGCTGCTCCGGTGCCCCTGGTCTGCTGGAGACTGTCTCCAGCAGACCAGGGGCACCGGGCGGGTTCCCGCGCTTCTGAGGCTTTGCCAGAGCAAAGCCTCAGAGGCGCGGGGAACCGCCGCTGCTGCCGCTTCAGTCTGGGTGCCTGTGGTCTGCTAGGGACCGTCCCCAGCAGACCACAGGCACCCAGACTGAAGCGGCAGCAGCGGCGGTTCCCCGCGCCTCTGAGGCTTTGCTCTGGCAAAGCCTCAGAAGCGCGGGACCCCCCCCCCCCCCGCGGCTGCGGCTTCAGTCCGGGTGCCTGTGGTCTGCTGGGGACCGTCCCCAGCAGACTACAGGCACCCGGACTGAAGCCGCAGCCGCGGCGGGATCCCGCGCCTCTGAAGCTTTGCCAGAGCAAAGCCTCAGAGTCGCGGCACCCTGCTGCCGCTGCGGCTCTGCTCCCCGTGTCTCTGGTCTGCTGGGGGGGGGGGCGCAGCTAGTGTGCTCCCCTCCCCCCAGCAGACCAGGCTTTTGTTTTGGACTCTGGGGCAGAGCAGCTGGGGCGCTGCCGATTGGTCCTGCAGCGCCGCTCTGGGCACTACTGGACCAACCCGGCAGCACCCCAGCTGCTCTGCCCCAGGTCCTGATTCAGCCGCTGCTGGTCAGTTTCAGCAGCGGCTGAATCAGGACGCCTGGGGCAGAGCAGATGGGGTGCTGCTGGGTTGGTCCAGTAGCACCGAGGAGTGGCGCTACTGGAGCAACCCAGCAGCACCCCAGCTACTCTGCCCCAGGCGTCCCCAAGTCAGCTTCTGCTGAAACTGACCAGTGCTGACTACAGGAAGCCCCAGGCAGAGTTGCTCTGCCCCAGGCTTCCTGGAATCAGCGCTGATCAGTTTCAGCAGCAGCTGACTTGGGGACGCCTGGGGTTCTTAAGTTGATTCTGTATGTAAGTCAGAACTGGCGGTCAGTTTCAGCAGTGTCTGAATCTGGACGCCAGTTCCGACTTACATACAGATTCAACTTAAGAACAAACCTACAGTCCCTATCTTGTACGTAACCCGGGGACTGCCTGTAGTGTAGATATTGCCTAAGTATACTTACTGAATTATTGAATACATATACATGTTATTTGTAGGATCCAGTTATTCGTCTTTACAAGTATTCAGACAGCTACCCATTTATTTGTGAAAATGTTAATATAATGCTGAAATTTTCATTAATGATTTGCCTGACATTCTTGTTCTTCTATTGAAAAGTTTGTGGCATTCAGTCAGAGAAGCAGCAATGCCTTGAGGCTTAGGTGAAAAATTATACTCTGTGAATAGTAAAACTGTGAATGTTTTGCTTCACCAGTCTCTTATTTACTTACCATCTCATAGACTGAAATAAATTCATATTAGATATTTAGACTTTGTGCAGAAGGTCATCCCTATTCAGCACAGTGCTTACAAACATGGTCAAAGTTTTGCATGTGTTTCAGTGATTTGCTGAATAGGAATGAACTGAGGCATTTATTTAAATGCTTTGCTATGTTTTTTCACTAACACACACTATTATACTCATACAAATTAGAATTGGTTTTCAACTCATTCACAAATAAAAAAACAGAGGTAAATTTTTAGACATTTAGCTATTCAGAATGTAATCAATTCTCCCTACCATCTGACTACTTCAGGTTCACTTAGTCGGAATATTCACTTAAAATCACATGGGGACCATGTAAAATGCAAAAAGGTAACTGCATGTACTGAAGAATGACTGAAGTTCCTGGTTAATGAATACCAAGAATTGCAAAAGAAAATTCTTAAAGAAGAATGCAATGAAATAAATCCAAATCAGTCTCTTAATAATCTACATATTCTGCTTGCAGCACTCAGAAATTCCTATTTGAGACTTTGTGTCCCCTAGCTCATCATGTAACACTCACAAAGAACAACAAAAAGAGAAGTTGCTCCTAGATTTAGTCATTGGTGTTTTCCATAAAGACAACTTGATAAATGTATGCCTGTGCTTATTAAATGAATTGGGCAGTGTATTATAGCATGTGGCAGCTGGATTTAAATAACTACTTTGAAAGAAATCCCTGTGCTGCCTCCGCTAGCAGACAGATAATACATTATTGTAGACAGGAACTATGCTTACATTCACATATTAGGCAAGATTCAGTTCTACCAATGGTTGTCATGTTTGTGTTTGCTTATGTTGTAATAAATTACTCTTTAGTAAGAGATAGAACTGAACACCAAAACCTCTTTATGAGTCTATTTATTTGCCAATGGCTGGCAACTCTCAAGTGGCTGTTTGGTCTGCCTGAGGATCAGTGACCTGGAAACTAATACTTTTGAACCTCAGGATAGTACGTCCACACAGTGACGCTAGATGCAGCAAATAGCACCTGGGTATGCTTTGAAAAGCCAATAAAGTAAATTTTGCAAGGATGGGGAGGTTATATTGCTTCCTTCATTAGATGAATTAAATGTCTTCAATACAGAATCACTAATAAATAGGAATAAAATGAACAGGAGTGAATCTAATATACCCTGAATAAAGGAAGAACAGGGAGGAAGAGGAAAATTATAACTTTAAAGTGTCAAAACATGAGTAGAAAATATGATTTTTAATTTTTTTCAGAAGAAGATGCTATTTCAAAGTAATAGAACATGTGTTTTAAAATGTCATTAGTGTGATGCTGAAGATTATAAAATCACTTCTCTAAAAAAATAATTCTTACCGCCCCCCCTCCATGGGGGCACCAATTTAATAGTACTGTGTAGGGCCCCATAAATCCTAAGGATGTCCTTGCCTCAGGCTGCAGAGGAGATTTTGTTTGTACAGAAGACCCTTGCGATTCATGGAATTGCCATTCACGGTTCCGCATATCTGGGAGTCTCCTTTCCTAGCCTGGGGGGAGGGGCGGGAGGAAGGAGGGCAGGAGCTGTGGTGAGTTCCCCAGGGGTCCTGGTAGCTGTGATGAGCCTCCTGAGAAGGCTAGGAGCTGTGGCTCTCAGTATTCGTGAATTTTACCATTTGCAGTGGATGCAGGAACACATCCATCACAAATGGTGAGGATTTCCTGTAAACGTGGATAGTCATAAGGCAGATGTTTGTAACTCTGGGAGTGCCTATATTAACACTTACGTACAGTTTCTCCTTACATTGTAGCTGGCATTGCATAGCAAACATCTTCTGTAGGAGCCAAAATCTCATGAGGGAAGAGGGAAGTAGTGATCAGTGCCCTTTGGACTGTCCTTGACTATGCAAATCCCAGAGTGAATCTTCTAAACCAGTAGCTGCTGGAGCTCAGTTTGCTTCTCAAAGAAACCCAACAAGACATCATCTTATCTGTCCCAGTTTCTCCTTAGCTATTGAAAGAAATATTTTTAAAAATGTCCTGTACATTTTAATTGAATTGTATTTTCCATTTAAATAATATGTATAGAGCAGTGAGTGTTGCTCTTGGAAATCTTTATTTATAAAACAAACTAAAACTGCCAAGACCAATAATACTTACCATGTGATGGTGTTATGAAACCATCAACGTTCATTGAAATTATACATACTGCAGAACAGTAACCTTCATTATTTGCACATAAGCCTAAACAGTCTCTGAAAAACTATCAGTTGCTGGAAGTGCCTGTTAGCATTATGGCAAATTACATACTGTGACTCTCATTTGCAGCTGCAGGTACTCAAATGGCTTAACAACCTTTCAGTCATGTTTGTCAAAAAAAAAGTCTATTGATGCAAAAAACATCGGTAAGTAGCTGATACGCGCTGGCTTTTTCCTGAGACATGTATCGTCTTGGAATCCAAATATTGATAGCTAGTGGGGATGGCATCCTAAATTGATTTTTCTTTATTAATCTGAGCATTAATAAACATCTTTTTTTTACTCCAGTTTCTTAAGAGAAATGTCCATCGGAGGAACCACTGTAAAATATACCAGGGAGTGCTGATATTAAACATATGAAGTATAAAGTGCCTTTTCATCAGGAGTACTGCAGGAGCTGATCATTAGGTCTTGCTCCAAAACCAGGAAATAGGTGCAGCTCTATAATATATTTACAGAAGTGAAGATAATCTCTGTGGTTCAGACCTGATCCACGGTTCAGAGGAGACAGCAGACAGACTCCCCACGCTTTGGTGAACAATGGGTCAGACTTCCAGTGTGCCATGATTTGAAAAACCTGATTCAGATCACAGAATTTGGAGTGTCATGCCCGGATATTTCACCTGCACAGCTGGGCTGCATATGAAAAGGTATGATGATGAAAGCACAACACTGAATAGGAAGTCTGAGCTGAAATAAATTTAGCATGCGTCAGCGCCTAGGAGAAACAGCCGGCATGAAAAGTGGCTTTGTGGATGTCAGTGCAAACAGAAGGTTAGTCAATAGTAGTCAATAGCAGAAAGCAGAGCATAATAAGGATTCACAGACCTGCAGATGGGATTCAAAGGGGACAGTTCACCTAAGACTAGACAATTCATAAGGGCCTGTGGTTCCTGGCTACTGCCACCGCTACTGCAGCAATAGTGGCAGCCAGAGCTATGGGATCTTTAAATCACTGCCAAATGTCAGAGTGCTGCACCACTCACTCTGGGTAGGGCTAATGACCGGCTGGGGGATGAGAGTAGGGTGTTGAGTGCTCCAGGTGGTGCTGAGTGCTGGCTGCCCCAGCTTGCCCCTTCTGCCTGAGGCCCTACCCCTTCTGGGACCATGGCGCTGGCCATCTCCCTCTCCTGCCTTTCCTAGGGGCCTGGCAAGTCTGTCAGCAATCTGAGGAGTCATGAGTGGTATTTTTATGGCTAAAACCTATTGATTCATTTTGTTACTTTCCATAGCCCCCTTTTCAATCACTTAACCAAGAGTTATTCACACATGTTTTAAACGATTACAGATGTTCATGGATAACTGGCAGACAGTTAAAAAATTTTTTTCCTGTTCATAGGGTATAGATAAACTAATCCATCAATAGACACAGTAACACCTTGATTAGGTGACCTACTGTATGTCATGAAAGTGAATGTTCATTGTGAGTAGGCACAAAAAAATAATGTTTAAACTTGTTGGCACTATTTTTCAAACAATTGCGAATAATGAGCAAATTTATACAAATCCTGACCTAATCACTGGGAATTAACAAATAAAACTCTAGGTTATTTTCATCAAGTAGATTATTTGTAATGAATAATGTGATCATCTGTATTTGGAAAACATGAGACAGTGAACCGCAGGAGTGAGCTCATAGTTTAGCTTCCAAGCTGACACACTTGATCCTGACACTTCCTCCTGAAGGCTTGAATAAATCTGACTTTGACTAGGCACAATCAAATATAGGAAAAGCCTCTAAGGTGGTGATTCCCAAAGTACGGGCTGTGACGGCAGTACTGGGTCGCAGGATGTGGGGTATGGGATTGGCAGCCACTGCAGAGCTCCCAGCAGCTGCTGGATAGCTTGCAGTGGGGTAGTTTCCCAGCAGGCACTGGAAGCTCCCACGGAGGGTGGAATTCCCCAGAAGCTTCTGGGGAGCTTGGGCAGGGTAGTTCCCTGACAGTCACTAGGATGCTCCCACAGGGGGGTGTTCCCTAGCAAATGCTAGGCAGCTCCACAAGCAGGGAGCTCCTCAATGGCTGCTGAGGAACAGGGATACAGTGCAATATTTATGAAAACTCTAAAAAGACACAATCAGTGGGTTGCAGGCAAATATGTGACCCAATCGGGAAAAATCATAACAGAAAAAAATTGAAAACAACTGCTCTAAGGTATAGTTACACTGCAGCAAAACACCTGTGGCTGGCCCATGTCCACTGACTCTGCTTTGGGGTGATTGAGCTGTGGGGCTGTGAAAGTGCAGTGTAAACGCCCAGGCTGGGGCTGCAGCTCAGGATCAGGTGCCCTAAGAAGAAGACTGCTTTGATTCCACTTGACGACTAAGACAGCAGAAAAACATGTAATCCTGGTGAAACGGAGTCTACTTCATTGAATGTCAGCAGATCTGGAATCACTCACGCCTGGTCTAAAATTGGCCATGAGGCTGTAAATCCTTTCGACCTGCTTAATTAACAAAAGAAAACAAAACAAAAAATCCACAAGTTTATAACCAGCCTTTCATTATTCACATTTTGATCACTTCTTTCTGATCTTAGTTGTCCTATTTTTCTCCCCTTTTTATTTTATCTTCTATGTTTCCTTCTTGGGTTACAATATTTACTTTAGGCCATAAGACCGATGAGATCAGCCAATAACTGCAATCAAACACAAGACCAGAGAGGGCAGATGGTTATAATGTTATCTGAGCTGTTATCTAATTGTTGGCAGGTCTCCAGTCACCTCCATAAGCTTCAGTAAACAAATCAATATGCTTAAACATAGAATCTAATAAACATAAATGTATTGATATTGTAATAACACTTTGATTAAAAGTCATTCCTAAATATTGGAAGGACTTCTCTTCATTACCTATATATGAAGTGGATATCCACAGATATGCAGGGCTCTAGTACTAATCACAGACAACCTCTCAATTTGTTGGGGTATGACTGATTTGGTTTTTTGATCTCTTGAGGTTGACAATTCTCTCAGTGGTATTTAATTAATTATATTGCATTTTAAAACAGGAGACAAAGCTACACACACGTGGGAAGACTATTTTGGGAATGAGAGGAAAAGATTAATTATTAATTAATGACTTAGATGATAGCATAGAAAGTATGATTCTTAAGTTTGCAGATGATACCAAGCTGGGTTGTAAGTGTTTTGGAGAATAGGGTCAAAATTCAAAATGATCTGGACAAACTAGAGAAATGGTCTGAGGTAAATTAGATGAAATTTAATAGGGAGAAAAGTAAATTACTCCACTTAGGAAGGAACAATCAGTTTCACACATACAGAATGGGACGTGATCGTCTAGGAAAGTGTACTGCAGAAAGGGATCTAGAGGTCATAGTGGACCACAGGCTAAATGTGTGTCAACAGTGTGACACTGTTGCAAAAAAGGCAAACTTCATTCTGGGAGGCATTAACAGGCATGTTGTGAGCAAGACATGAGAAGTCATTCTTCCGCTCTACTCTGCACTGTTCAGGTCTCAACTGGAGTATTGTGTCCAATTTTGGGCTCCACGTTTCAAGAAAGATGTGGAGAAATTGAAGAAGGTCCGGGGAAAAGCAACCAAAATGATTAAAGGTCTAGAAAACATGACCTATGAGGGAAGACTGAAAGAACTGGGCTTGCTTAGTTTTGGAAAAGAGAAGACTGAGAGGGGACATGATAGCGGTTTTCAGGTATCTAAAAGGGTGTTATAAGGAGGATGGAGAAAAATTGTTCTCGGACTCTGAGGATAGGACAAGAAGCAATGGGCTTAAACTGCAGCAATGGAGATTTAAGTTGACATTAGGAAAAACTCCCTGCTTGTCGGGTGGTTAAACACTGGAATAAGTTGCCTAGGAAGGTTGTGGAATCTCCATCTCTAGAGATATTTAAGACCAGGTTGTATAGACATCTATCGGGGATGATCTAGATACTCTTGGTCCTGCCGTGAGGGCCGGGGACTGGACCTGATGATCTCTCAAGGTTCCTTCCAGTTCTAGTATTCTATGATTCTATAATTGCTTGTCACATCAATATATTATTCTCAAGCACACGCCACTTTCTCCACTGAGTCTGTTTGTTCACAGTTCTTACATTTAGCTTTGATGTAAACTTTAATGTTGGTTACCATTGTTAAAAGTGTTAATTCTGGCAGAAGAGACAGATTGTGATCCATTATTAGCTGCTGAAGTTGTTTTGATGTTAACCTAGTAGCCTTGTTCTGGATTGGCATATGAATATTCATGAGTTCAGTTGGAGAGGTGTGTGTCTAGGTGTGTCTAGGGGTGCTGGGGATGCTGACTTTAGGTGGTTTCCATAATATACAAGATTTAGCATTTGGTTCAATGGCTCTCAGCACCCCCACTATACACATTTTTGTAACTCCTCTGGTGTGCCTAAAAATCCTAAGGTAGCAAGGTGTGATGTGGCAGAGAAAAGATTGGAAACCACAGGCACAGGCACTCAAGAGTTAATATCTCATTGCATGTCAATGATGTCCACCTTTCTTTTACAGATGGGACTTAGGTACTTTTGAAAATATTACCCAAAGTTTACATAGCATATCTTATGGATCTAAAGTAAATCTTCAAAATGAAGACATGAAATGATGGGTTTTTTTTTCCTTAGAACTTAAGCAGCATGACTTTGTGTCATTGGTTTTGAATAAAAGTTTAGGAGAAGAGAGAGAGAGAGATTCACTGGTAAATGAATTCTGATTAGGATTTGATTAATTGCAAATATTCTGTTGTCTAAGAAGGTGTCCTATAACACAATCATAGAAATGATACATTGGTTTGTTGGCTGATTAAAGTTGGCTGGATAATATAAGGAAAAGACTGATCATAAGTTTACAGTGTAGTAGATGTCACAGGGGCTATGTCTAGACTTCAGGCTTCTTTCAGAAGAATCTTTTCCAGAAGAGATCTTCAGAAAAAAACGTCTTATGAAAGAGAGCGTCCACACTGCCAAAGCGTATTGAAAAAGCAATCTGCTGTTTTTGAAAGATAGCGTCCACTCAGTGTGGATGCTGTCTCACTTGTAAGCTGTGATTACTATGGACAGAGTGGCCACCAGAGCACCCATACTTTTTCCTCTTTCCTCTTCTTTTGAAAGAGCTCCCTCTTCTGCATCCACACATGCCTTTTTCTGAAAAAGCTCTTTCGGAAAAAGGCTTCTTCGTAGAAAGAGGTTTACTAATGTTGGAAAAAACCCTCTGTCCTTTTAATTTTTTTTCAAAAGAATGCAATGGCAGTCTGGACATAAGTAAAACATTTTTGGAAAAACTCTGTAGTGTAGACATAGCCTGAGAAAAATTCTATGAGTATTACCTACATAGTCCTATAGAAGTAAATAAGGTAGTCAAAAGTAGTGACAGGCAGAATTTGAGCCAATTACTTAAACTCCCAATGCTGTTTTCACCTAATTCGTCAACAGAAATATGGGTTCCAACCCATCCAAAAATATGCAGAACTTAAATATATAATAGAAAAAAATCCATTGAGGTGTTAATAGATTAAGAGACACATCAGTATGAAATCTTTGACACAATTGGGTCTTTCACAGAACTCTAAATTTGAGGATGATCTAAACGGATAAAAGTTACTATCCACTAGAAAGATAACAGCTTTTCACAGAAAGCCATTTACAGTCAACATCAGTAAAGCACAAATCTTAACTAAAATAAAGATAAATTGACCTTGAAAGAACTTATTAGATGACACACAAAGACAAGATCAGACAAATATCGGGTGAATGTTATATAGACATTTAGGCTTAAAATCCATTTAAGTAATTACTTCAGAAGTGCTGCTATTAAATAGATAATTTAGATGTGTCAGATTTATCTGTCTGTGTCTGGCTTTGGTAGAATTTCCAAGACAGAAGAAAAATGGCTATATAGTGTACACACACACACACACACACGCGCACACACACACACACACACACACACTCATCCTTAGTAGGAAACTACAATATGGGGAGAGAGGACTGCAAAGTGTAGATTTTGGTCTTTGACCTGGATGGAAGGAAAGGCAATGTTTATGCTGAACATTTTGTAAGGACATTCCAAATGTGTGTGACATTCATGCTTATTGGGAGAGCCCTGAATGGATATCAAATTCAAATCCACATCTCTGTTTTCCCCTAGAAAAATGATCTGTGAATATCCATACACACGTGAATAGCCATGGATATAAAGCAGATTGATAATTTGCAACGTTCTAGATACAAAATTTACAACTGCATCCATATCTGCAAAAATGAACCATGAATATTGCAAGTCTCTATAAGTTTGTAATTCCATTAAACTTAATTGAAAGATCAATTTTAAAATACAAAAGCTAAATGCTCGGGGCTACGGGGCAAAATTCCATAGGTATCAATGGAGCTATGTCCATATACCCCAACAGAGGATTTGATCCCAAATATCTTGCGTTATGGAACCCTGACTATCTCATACATTATCCTACTCCACTGCAGTAAACCCACAAACCACTGCATCTTACCCTGGCAATGACATATGTAGCAAAGAAGAAGATCAATTACTCCATTTTGAAAGGTAACCTTTTCACAGACTGGATCCTTCATCTTGCTGGCAGGGAATGTATAAATGGTAGCAGTGTAAAAGTTCTACTCTCCCATGCTATTTGCCAGTTCTGGAATAGAATGTAATTGTTGTCAAAGGAATATTTCATAACAATACATATCTGTATTTTTGGAACTATAACAGCACATTCATAAAAACTGGAGTCATACTTGAATTCTGGCAGGATTAGCTTCTGCAATTTTTTAAGCTATGGCATTTATGCAACCACTGGTTTTCCAAGATGTTCTGGATGTGCTGGTGATTAATAACTCAAGGTTCAAGTATTTATAATGGAATTTTCTTTCCCAGTTGTGAAACTCTACAATGCCTTCAGTTTATCTTAAAAAATTGCAAGAATACACATCACATCCAAATTTGATTGTGTGAAGTAATTATATTTTAATTCTATAGCAAGTGATTATTTTAAAAGATGGAACAGGGTTTAATGTCTGCCTAAGACATTCAGATTGTAGGTTAAACTTTAAATACACATTGCTAGTGTGGTGTTGCTTTAACACACAAAACTGTCTTTGTGAGTTAGAAGTTGGTTTGAGAGTTTTAAATATGACTAGAAGCCACTTAGGGCTAATGCATATTTAGCTCTATGGAATTGCTCACATACTCATTTTTTTACAAGTCTTATCATTAGAACCAGCAATTATCTTAGAGACATTGCTTTTAAAGTGCAACTAAATCAAAAGTGCCCCCCCACACACATATGCACACTGTATAAGCTAATGCAATGGTCCCCTGGTGCATTTATGTGCACCTGCCTAGTGACCAGGGCCAGCCCAAGCTAGTCTTGTGGCCCCCATCCCGGGCACATGGTGCCTGAGCGGCCCCCGCCTCCGGGCGCCTGGCAGCCCCAAAAGGCTGGGGACCACTGAGCTAATGCAATCAGTCAGAGAAATAGTTCTTTTAACAGCATGAGCTAAGGAAATGTATGGATAAATAACATGTGAAGAACTGATAGTATTGCTATGTTGATTTGATTTTTAACATAACCTTTCTAATATACACTCCTGAGAGCCAAATTTGTGCTTTGCTACAAGCCCAGTATAGTCATGTTGCCTAAAGATCAAACCAGGAAGCAGATAGTGTCTTAGAATCACATTAGCGTCCCTGTGCTTCCAAGGTTAGCTAGTACACTCAAAGGTAGAGAAAGTAAGGTACTAACATTTCACCATTCTTTGCCACTTCCCAGATACATGCAGGGATGAGAGGAACTAGAGTCCTGGAAGAAACTCTTCTCTCCTCTGTGCTGCTATCTATACTACCTTATGTCCCTTTGTAACGGTACACATTAGAGGTCAAATTCTACAAATACCCAGAGTGAATTACCAGACTGAGCAAGATAAGAGCTAAGGGCCAGACTCTGCTCCCTTTGCTCTTTGGGTCGCTCCAGACTCTACGGCTGTGTCTACATTGGCCCGTATTCCGTAATAGGGATGCAAATGTAGCGCTTTGGAATAGGCAAATCCGCGGGGGATTTAAAAATCCCCTGCGGCATTTGCATTAACATGGCTGCCGCTTTTTTCCGGCTTGTAGATAATAATAGTAGGAATAAGAGATCCTCCGGAAAAGAGCTTACCGAATAGGGACCAATGTAGACACAGCCTACAAGTGGTGCCAATGATTTCAGTGAGGCTAGACATGAAAGCAGGTATTGCTTATTGTGAATACAGGGAGCAGTATCTTGTCTCATGTGGGTGATCAAAAGGAAAATACAACCAAGACTGTTGGCTTTAAAAATGCACATTGGTAGTACTTTGATGCATGTGGTTTTCATTTAACTATTTATGTTAACACTTCATAGTACACTACTAATGTATTGTGATATCTTTTAAAAAGTGATAGCATCTTCATTACATGGGGATAAGGGTTGAAACATTAATTTTACATGAAAAACAAAAAAGAAACCTGATTTGCTTTTGTCAATTTTTTTTAATGAAAAACGAAAATGTTCTCTGGGATTTTTGGTTTTGTTTCCTGACCCCACCATTTTCATATAATCATAGAACACTAGGACTGGAAGGGACCTTGAGAGGTAATTGAGTCCAGTCCTCTGTCCTCATGGCAGAACCCAGTACTGTCTAGACCATCCCTGATAGACATTTATCTAACCTACTCTTAAATATCTCCAGAGATGGAGATTCCACAGCCTCCCTAGGCAATTTATTCCAGTGTTTAACCACCCTGACAGTTAGGAACTTTTTCCTAATATCCAATCTAAACCTCCCTTGCTGCAGTTTAAGCCCATTGCTTCTTGTTCTGTCCTCAGAGTCTGAGAATTTTTCTCCATCCTCCTTGCCTGTTGCCAGCAAGAGTAAGTCTCAGGTCCGACACTGGGTTCTCAAAGTACAAAGGACGCAATACAGGTATCTGTCAAACACAAGGGGTGCGTGTAGACTGGCAATCAAGAAGCTCTTTTGCGGAAATACTTCTAACGGAAAAACTCTTCTATTAAAAGTATTTCCGCAAAATCATGCCAGTCTAGACGCAGCCAAGTAGTTTATTTCCTGACAGCTATCAGCTGTGCCCCTTAATTAAAAGAACAACATGATACAAAAAGTGGCATTTCATACATCCCTTTGGATAGCCAGAAACCCCATTTCAGCTGCAGATGAAGTGGGGGGTTGTCTCAGCTTCTGAGGCACCAGTACCCAAAGCCCATAGGTGAGGTCCAAATAGCTGTGCTCTGGTGCAGCTTTAAATACTGTGTATCTACATTATTTGTGGAAGTAGTACTCATTGCTTGTTACAGTATGGCTCAGCTGTACTGCCTGTCCTTTGACTTTATTTACATGATCAGTACATTTAGGTAAACAAGATTGTTATGTTCCCACTCTTATCTACAATTTGTTCTTGCTACAATGGTGTATGTTCCTAGAGGCTTGCTTCTGGATCATCAGTAGTAGGGAAGCAGGTGGATTAAAAAGGAGGGAGAATCATCACCCCTATACTTTCCATGTACAGATTTCTTCTGCAACTGATCCCTACAACAGCCTCTTAGATATATGAAAATCGCTATCATGTCCCCTCTCAGTCTTCTCTTTTCTAAACTAAGCAAGCCCAGTTCTTTCAGTCTTCCCTCAGAGGTCATGTTTTCTAGAACTTTAATCGTTTTGGTTGCTCTTCCCTGGACCTTCTCTAATTTTTCCACATCTTTCTATGCCATATCTAAATCGTTGATGAAGATATTGAACAGAACTGGTCTCAAAACAGTTCTGCCTAGTTTATTGATAAGAATATCATGCATGACCATATCAAACGCCTTGCTAAAGTCTAGCTATACCACGTCCACCACTTATCCCTTTTCCACGAGATTCATTATCCTATCAAAGAAAGCTATCAGATTGGTTTGACATGATTTGTTCTTCACAAATCCATGTTGGCTGTTCCCTATCACCTTATTATCTTCCAGGTGTTTGCAGATGATTTCCTTAATTACTTGCTCCATTATCTTTCCTGGCACAGAAGTTAAACTGACTGGTCTGTAGATTCCTGGATTGTTCTTTTTTCCCTTTTTATAGATGGGAACTATATTAGTCTTCTGGAATTTCTCCTGTCTTCCATGATTTTCCAGAGCTGATAGCTAGAGGCTCAGATACCTCCTCTATCAGCTCCTTTAGTGTTCTAGGATGCATTTCATCAGCCCTGGTGACTTGCAGATAGCTAACATTTCTAAGTGATTTTCTTTTCTTTTCTTTTCCTTTCTTTTCTTTTCTTACGGTGTGTCTAGACTACAGGGTTTTGTCGACAAAAGTGGACTTTTGTAGACAAAACTATACCTGTGTCTACACTGCAGCTGAGTTCTGTCGACATAACGTCAACTGAACTCAGCAGTTTTGTCCACGGCTGTAAACCTCATTCTATGAGGAATAACGCCTTTTGTCAACAGAGTTCTGTCAACAGAAGGCGATATTACATCTACACTGTCCTTTGTGTCTACACTGTCACGTCGACAAAGAGGCTTGCTTTGTCAACAGAATTGGATGTAGTCTAGATGCTCTTTGTCAACAGAAGCTCTGTCAACAGTATCTATCAACAAAACTTCTGTTGACAAAAGCTTGTAGTCTAGATGTACCCTTAGATGGAAAAGGGGGAGAGAATGAAGGAAAATGAAGAAAACTATATATGTTATATTGGAGCATAAGCTTTTGTGGGCAAAGACCCACTTCATCAGATGCATCTGATGAAGTGGGTCTTTGGCCACGAAAGCTTATAGACTAATAGATTTATTGGAGCATAAGGTGCCACAGGACTCTTTGTCGCTTTTTCAGATTCAGACTAACACGGCTACCCCTCTGATACTTAAAATAAGGGATAAGGGATCTTTCAGAAAAGGCTTTATTTTCCGAAAGATCCGCGTCTAGTCTAGCGCTTTTTTCCGGCAAAGCTCCGTGCTGAAAAAAAGCGGCAGTCATTTTTATGCTAATGAAGCTGGGGAGATTTAAATCCCTGCTTCATTAGCAATTGCGATATGTCTAATTTGCATCCCTTTTACTAAAAAGGGATGCAATCTAGACATAGCCTATATATTTTGGCTTTTCATTGAAAATCCAGAAATTGAGATCAGTGTTCCCTGTAAGCTGTGCACTTGTGTGATCACTCAGGAGAAATTCAAATGCTGCCCAGCCAATGAGCAGCATGCCCAGAGCTAGGTTTTGTGTTTTTATTGGTGTTGCACATTTACACATGCCTTAGTACCCATACAAATGTATTCCGCATAGGGATAGAAAAGACTGGAGATAACGTTGATTGAGATGATTGCTTAAACAGTAAGCAATTTTTATACAAATATAAGAATGCTCGTATACAATATTGCTAGCATATCAAAAGTCTCAAATTGTGGATTAATGTGCAAAAATATGGATGCTCATTGGAACCATTCAGCTCTCCTGAATCTGAAAATCTGGGCTGGAAATCACAGAGCAGTTTCATTCATAAGATTGCTAGCATCATTCACATCTCAACTTATCTGGAAATGAAACAAAAATAGTTTCTCCTGGGATTCTGCCCCTGAAACTTCAGCTAGAAAAAGGAAATGCAAAGATATGTACATTCATTTAAAAAAATTCCAAACATTTCAGAGCTTTCAAGAACATTTGTTTCGAATATTGATTCTAGAAACAGGTTTTGTCAGTGACTAGCTGCCATTCTCCAAATCAGTTTGCTATACTCTGAAGTTTCATGAGCCAGCTCTCACATTCCTTTACTCCTTTAATTCTGCTTCTGGTTTCAAGTAACTGGATTAAACTATTGATAGCTCACTGAGAAATTTTCAAAGTATATTATCACTATTGTCTGGGCAAAGGGTTCATAGCTCAGTTCAGAAAAAGCAAACTTCTTTTCCGAACCCCTCCTGATTAATTATCCAATTGGTCAGTGGCAGCAGAAAACTTGGAATTTATCTGTTGCTCACAAAACATTTTTAAAAACCCCACAGAACTTGGTTTTGATGCTTGTAGAAGCATATAAAATTATTAGTTTTTTAAAAAGCACCTGTAGAGTTTAGCACTTCGTACTTCCTCTCAGGCAAACGAGTGCATTCATTAAAAATCTCCAGAGACACTTTCAGTCATGTACAGTAGAATGGACAAGATCACACTTTGTTCTGGCTTATAGCGTGTCTTTACTGTATTTGCTGAACAGCTTTGATTTAGCCAGCTTCGACTCTATCAGACACAATTGATTGCTGGCGCCATCAGCATGTCTTTGCATCTTTTAAGAAGTAAAGCGCCAAGAAGCGTGAAAAATTGTATGTAAGATGGAAGTTGGGATTTAAACAGTGGCAATTTTTTTCCGCCGGGGCTTTTGGGGATTTCTAACTACATATGTATGAAAAATACCTTGGAGCTGATGCTTGGGCTTTTTTAGCTCTAGGTTTTAGCTTTTAAGTAGAAAGAGCTTCTACCTACAACTACAGAACACTGTGTTTCCCTCCATCCCAATCCTGAATACCCACCCAATGCACATACAGTATAATTCCTCACTGTCATCACTCTCCACCCTCCCATAAACCTTGTAAAGAAATATATCTCAGCAAGCGAGCAACTGTGGATAGAATATAGTTCCTCGATCTCTCACTCAGCTTAGACTGGAAGCCACTGGAAGAAGCTGGGCTCCAAATAGCATCCCCTCCAGCCCTCTCCTTTGAGTTTTTAATTAAGTGGGTGACATCAGAGATGACAATGGAAGGACTATACATCTGCATAGCTTCAAGGGGCTGCTTGGAACCTATTAATGTCAGCAGCATCAACCTTCTATGAACAACAGGAAGGGAAATAATGTGGGTCAGACCCTAAAATATCATGCATGGTTGGCTTAAATAAGTGTGGGATTATCTTTATTTGGTTTTTTAGCCATGAGCAGTCATGATTTCTAGCTTTTCTCAACAAGCACAAGTGACAGAATCGTACGTATTTAAAAAATAATGATAAAGCTTTGGTTCTCATGTTATAATATGACCCTAGATACCGAAACTTTAAGAAAAACACAAAATATTGCAGGATTCATGGAGTAACCAGAACTGGTACTTCTGGCATTCTGTGTCATAGGGAGGGGGAGAAGGTAACCAGAGGGGAGAGCTGCTATGAGAAGAGACAGGAGGCCATTAGATATCCAAATAAATAAATATATATGGATCAAAATAGATAATTAGTCAAGAACTGGAGGTTTGAAGAGTTATGAGCCTAACTGCATTCTCAGCTCTAAAATCTTCATGGATGACTTTTGCAATCTCTGTTTTGCAAGTATGGTTTGCAGGTAGCAGATAATTTTTGCCCAAGTTTTACCTGTGTTTCAAAGTTTCACACCAAAGTCTTTGTAGGAATAGGAATGCTAGAATATGAAGCAGTATATGTGGTGGAAGTATACTTCAGTGTTAGCAGGTGAGTAGCAATACCACATTGCTCACCAAGCACAACTACCCAATGCAGCAAAAATAGAAACTTTTTTTCAGATAAATATGGTCGTAATCCACTGATACCTTTTTTTTTAAGAAGAAGAAGTTAGCCGTATGAGCATGAGGAAGTCAGATCACATGGAATATTTCACAAGCGGAAAAAGCAGCTAAATGAATTGCACATAATATTCATTGTTACCTACAGAGATCCACTTGGGTCTATACTGTAGTTACTGGTGGTGAGAGTTCTGAACTCAGATACTGGTCAGTGGTATCTTTTTACCTCCCCCCTGCAACACAACTTCCCAAAGGGAACAGGCAGAGTGTCACATCTGTTCTCCTCAATCATCTGCTCTTGGCTTCAAGGTTTGTGCAATCAGCAACAACAACATCTCTCCCCTAGTAGCTGAAGCCAAATCCCCCTCCCCCAGTAGTTCCTCTCTTCTCTGAGAAAATGATGTCCCTCTGAGAGAAGTGTTTCCAGAAGATGTTTATAGGGATAGTGAAGACTCCAAATGAGTCACCCTCCTCCTACTGTGGGAAAGAGGAAATGGCTCTTCCTTGCCTCTATGCTAATGGGTTTGCAGCGCCAGGACTCACCTTTCTCCTACCTTGTTTCCATGTGATTCTCCTTGGGGACACCAATTTTAAAATACCTCTTTCCCTCTCCTCATTTTCTTTTTAAATTACTTACTTCTCTCTTACTAGTTTTCCCAAAGCAGTAGGAATTAGCCATTCAAAGGTGGAAAATACATTCTTCACCACAAAGATTAATTATTAGATTATCAAAAAGAATTCATTTCCCTGTAATTGACTGAAGGACCTTCAGCACATTTTTGTTCACTTGTTCTCCTAGTCCTGCTGATGTTATTTCACCTGGGAAAGAGAAAGAGAGAGAGAGAGAGAGAGAGAATCCTGTTTTCTCTTGTTTCAGCTTGGCTGATCTGATTTGGATTAATGAGTCCCAGTTAAATGAGAGAGAAGATGATGACCATGCTTGGAAGCCTTTTTCAATTTAAGATGATGAACTGAATGCTAGTGAATGCTCTATTCTGTATCTTCAGTCCAGTCACAGCACACAGAAAAAGGTGGATTATCTGACAAACTGTTTCCAGTGCAATTAAACATCATATGCAGTGATCAGGATTGCTTATCATGTTTATATTGATCAATTTATGGTTAATCACATGGGCTGTGTCTACACTGAACCCCTTTTCCGGAAAAGGGATGCAGATTAGACACTTCGGAATTGCAAATCCGCGGGGGATTTAAATATCCCCCGCGGCATTTGCATTTACATGGCTGCCGCTTTTTTCTGGCTTGGGGATAAGCTGGAGAAAAGCGCCAGTCTAGACTTTAAGAAATCCTCCGGAAAAGGGCTTATTTTCTGGAGAATCGCGTCTAGACTGGCGCTTTTCTCCGGCTTATCCCCAAGCCGGAAAAAAGCGGCAGCCATGTAAATGCAAATGCCACAGGGGATATTTAAATCCCCCGCGGATTTGCAATTCCGACTCGTCTCATTAGCATCCCTTTTCCAGAAAGGGATGCCAATGTAGACGTAGCCATGGGGAAAGCTAGATCATAGTAACATAGAAAAATGTGCAGGTACTACAGGTGACACAGAATATCAAAGTGCAAAGATTACACATGGGTGACATGGCACGATGATCAGACTTTTCATGCCATGCCACATCAGTTTGTAGTAAGCAGAAATCATTATCATTCTGGAGTGCAATTAAAAATAATGGCATACACAATCTCAGCACACTGAAATTAGTATTATATTCCAGAAGTTAAAAAACTGTGTCTGAACTGCATTTCCAATTCATTGAGTTACTACACACTTTGGATCATTCATTAATTCATTTATCAATTTATTCAAATCCAAGTTCTGTCTAAATATTTAGGCAGTAAATAGGAAAAAAAATACACAGAGAACAGTGATGAAATAACAGATTTGCCAAAGTATGTAATACATCCTACAGGAAAATATTATATTTCTTCCACGCTCCCCAAAAGATTCTTTACATCATGGCAGAAAGATTTGTCTGTGTCACTTAAAAGCCCATTTGTAGGAGTGTCTCATAGCTCCTCAGGAACTGAATGGACCCTACAAGTTGTAAAGTCCCCTATAGGACTGGCAGGCAAAAATGGACTGATTTGAATTATACTACATTATACACATTCAGGGACACAATTATGTGAAGTATCAGAGGGGTAGCCGTGTTAGTCTGAATCTGAAAAAGTGACAAGGAGTTCTGTGGCACCTTATAGACTAACAGATTTATGGAGCATAAGCTTTCATGGGCAAAGACCCACTTCATCAGATGCATGTAGTGGAAATTACAGGACTCCTTGTCACTTTTGCAGATTCAGACTAACACGACTATCCCTCTGATACTCGACACTATGTAAGGCACTGTATTTAGCCGTATGGAGTAGAAATCCATCAACCTCATGAAGAAACTTGTACAAATACAGACAAAACACCTTTCTCTCCTCTGGAATTTCCACTACATACATCTGACAAAGTGGGTCTTTGCCCACAAAAGCTTATGCTCCAACAAATCTGTTAGGGTATGTTTACACAGCGAAGTTATTTAGAAATAACAGCCATTATTTCTAAATAACTTTACCAGCGTCTACACAGCCAAACCGCTATTTCAAAATTAAATCGAAATAGTGGAGGGGTTGTTTCAAATTTGGTAAATCTCATTCCATGAGGAATAGCGCCAATTTTGAAATTGCTATTTCAAAATAAGTGCTGCGTAGACGCTTATTTTGAAATAGGGAGCGCCTCCAGCCCTTCCCAGGGTGTCCTGGTGGCCACTCTGGGCACAGCCAAGAAAACTCCTCTCCCTCCAAGCCTGCCAGCTCAGAGCCAGCGGTCACTGCACCTGATCCAGTGGCCCCAGCATGAACCAGGCAGCCAGTACCAGCCAGCCCTCCCCCGCTTCCCAGGACCAGTCTACCAGCTCCCAGGAGCCTGCCAGGGGCCAGAAAAGGCGGGTGCCTGCATGGTCCAGTGCGGAGATCAGGGACCTAATTCAGGTTTGGGGGGATGCCTCCAATGTCCATGATCTCTGCACTAAACAGAGGAATGCAACTGGCAACAGGCAGATGGCTGCCAGCCTGACCACCAAAGGCCACATGTGAAACCAGGAGCAGGTTCACATGAAAATAAAGGAGCTGAGGCAGGTGTATGCCAGGGCCACGGGGAGCAGCTCCCAATCGGGGCAGACCTAGATCCCTGCCCCTATTTTAATGCCATGGACCACATCCTGGGGGGCAGGACAGTCCGTGACCCCCAGGAGGTCATCGATCCAGGGGCAGAGCTTGCTGCCTCCTGCTGCTCCTGCTCCTGCTGCCTCCCCAGCTACCGCTCCTCCTCCTACGCCCTTTACCCTTCCCACTTCTTCCTCCCCACCTTCTCCACACCCCCAGGGATGCTGAAGCCCCTGAACCCATGGTGCTGGGAGACAGTTGGGCCCTGACAAGCTCAGGGGACAGCCCTGAGCTTCTCTTTCCCCTTCCTCCCCCTGCCAGCTCCATCCTCCCAGGTTTCCCCCTCCCCTCTCCCACCTTCTTTCCCCAGTCTCACCTCAGTTTCATTTCCCCCCAACCCCCAGTTTTGTTCAATAAAGAGGCTTTGTTGTAATGAACACGTGTCTTTTATTGTACAGCAGGAAGGGGGTTTAGGGAGGGGTAAATGGAATGATGGGAGGGAGGAATGAGGCACAAGACCCCAGTGGGACACACCAGGGAGACTGTTACTGCAGAACATGCTTCCAGGCTTGCAGCAACACGTCCAAGAGACGCACCAGAGTGCCCAGGGGCGGCTCCGGCTCCATGCTGCAGAGAGCTGAGGTGTCCAGAGTGAGGGCAACCGGAGCACACAGAGAAAAAAATGCTTTGCTGTCCCTCAGCGAGGTAGGCAAGAAATCAGGGAAACCTTAGAATTGGCTGTCCTGGGTTGGGGGGGTGTTGTCCCGTTAAGCACAGGTTTCACAAGTTAACTCCTGACCTGATGCCCTGCCAGAACTGGTTCTGGCCAGCCTTAAATGCGATTTAGCATCCTATCAGTGTAGACGTGCTATTTCAAAATAGCAAAATGCTATTTTGAAATGCATTTTGTGTCTAGATGCATTTTTTGGATATAAGCTATTTCAAAATAAGATATTTCGAAATGACGCTGTAGTGTAGACATACTCTTGGTCTATAAGGTGCTACAGGACTCCTCATCAGAGTTATGTGATGCCTCTGAGTGTTCAATTTCATGGAATTCTCTTTGGAAGTTATAATATAGCAGAATTCTATCAGGCTACTAAAAAAAAAAAAAAAAAGCTAACCTGAAATCAGATTAAATTAAACCTAATATCTGATGATTTTTATAATCATGGTATATTTTAAATGACTGTTATAAATTGAATTTAAAGCCTAATCCTGAGAGAGGCTAAGTACCTTGAACTCTGAAGTAGAGCTGATTGAAATTTACAAACTAAGTGTTTGTATCAAAAATAGCTTTTATAATTATTTTTTCGTGGATAATTGCAAACATTCGGAAATTTCATTTGTTTGCCTCATTCCCACCTGGCCTTAACAATGTCTCTTTTTTCATTTAAAAGCAATTGTCAAACACTTTATTTAAATGGATATTGAACATTTTCTTTCACCAAAAACCTCGTAAAGTTGATAAACATGAGGGAGGGAGGATTAATTAAAAATGTTAAGAAAGCAAAAAGTGGATCCATTTTCAAGCACTTGGAAATGGAATGAAGAATCAACATTTAGAATTACGAATCAGTATAAGGTTGTTTGCTTTGTTGTTTGAACAGCTCTGTTCTGAAGTCAGCATGATTAGCAAATGCTCAATACTTCTCAGGAATAGATTCTTAAATATCAATGAAGTTGTACCTATGCAGTGGTAGTATGATATTAATGCTATGAAATATCATCCCCACCATAGTATGATAGGATTCTGTGTAAATTATGCCTTAATTCTGCATAATTGAATAGAGGACTAAACCCTTTCTATAGGGTATTTTGAGCAGCACTATAAATTCTCTATTAAATTCTACAGACTGATTAAAATATACTTATGTAATTGTTAGCTCGTTCTTTTAAATTTTATAGGCTCTTTCCTCAAGGGAACTTGAGAACATGGTTCAAGTTTTGAAGCTATCCTCTTAATAAAAAGTCAGAAATCTCTTTTTCTTTTTAATTGAAAGCTGAAATTAGTTTTAACATGCAAACATCTGATCAACATTTCACTACTTGCCCACCCTTTTGAAAAAGGTGTTGGCTCTAGAGTAATCCTAGAATTAGATAGTATTGCAAACCAAAAGTATTCAAGAATCAAAAATCCCTCCTCCAGCTCTCTTCATGAAATTGGCTTAGAAATCATGAGCTGTTATTTTCTAAAATTGATTGGTTGGTTTTAGTTTGGCTTTTAGTTTGAGTTTTTAGCATTCACCTGAGTCGTGTTTTCAAGCTTTTCTCTGCAAGAACATAAAAATATCTGAACATTTAAAATGTTTACAATTCATGATGTTATCATAATTACAATGTAGGCATTTTCTACTGCAATGTACATGTCATGCACCATACCCCTTGCTCAATTTTATATAAAATAAAAAATATATCCCACCTATGAACCACCAATCTCATAGCTTTTGAGAGCCATACAATTTTGCTGGAATATAGTTTGATTGTAATGGAAAGGGAAAGACATTTTCATCTCTTCTCAAAGACAAAATAATATCGTCATCCCTCACATGATAAAAAGTCTCAGAGGGGTAGCTGTGTTAGTTTGTAACCGAAAAAACCTTTTTAAAAAAATGGTCCTGCAGCACCTTAGAGAAAAAACGTAGATGAGCTTTCCTGGGCCCAATCCACTTCTTCAGATAAAGAGGGGACATGGGGAGGGAAAGGGGGAAAAAACCCTTATCAATTAAAGTGTCTGTGCTAAATAAGGCTAATAGAGTGGGCTGCAACTACTGGGCATTTACAGCCCATTCTATTAGCCTCATTTAGCATGGACACTTTAATTGGCAAGGCTTTCCCCCACCCCTTTCTCTCCCCATCTCCCCTTTTTTTCTGCTATTTATTTGTACCTCTGGACCGGTTTGCCTGGATCTGGTCCCCAAAGCTCAGGGCTCCTGCCAAGGCTCTGGTGTGCAAGGCAAATGTGGAGAACGTCTTTCTCCTTCTCAGTCAGGGGAGGGATCTGACTGATTTTTCCCCAGCCCTGCCATATGGGCAGACCGTAGGACCCATATGGAGCCCTATTGCCTGAGGCTTTCATCCTGCTATCTAATCAACATGGGTGGACCCCATTACTTCAGTAAAACTCTCTATAGGAGCTGAGGTTTGCTTGAATGAGCTTAATTGCAGGATCAAAATCTAATTAGTTGTCAATTTAGTTAATAGAGCTTGTTTATCTAAAAAAAAGCCTGTTTGCACTGAATTTTCCAACCAATTCTAATAATTATGAAATTTAGAAAGCTTAGTTAATAGTCCATCACAGACGTTTTATCCCAAATTTCAAGAAAACCATATTTATTAAATCTACGTTGGCTCCCTTTGATCTAATCCTTTAGCTGTTTTATTATACAGGCAATCAAATTGGATTGACATGATTTAATTACCTACTGCATCACCATCACAGCTATTAAACTGTACTTTCCACACATATACTTTAAACTACCAATAAATTACTACTAAAAAGATTTTAATATACACAGATTTTCAGGACTATAATTTCTAAGCCTCATTCTTAGAACCTACCTGTTTAAATACTGGGATTTTGCTGTGGAGGAGTAGAGGGGGTTTCAAAGTCAGCTGAAACTTCTACAGACTTAAAATGTTTCTTTTAAAAAAATGTCAGAGTCCTACTCATTGCTCTTCAGACTCAGTACAGTTAAATCCAAGAATGTGCAGAGAGGGCCCTCAAAAACTATGCAACACTCACACAACTCTTAAGCTATATTTTAAAGATTTAAATGTTGCACAAATGCCACCTAAGTGAATTTTCTCCAGAGGGACTACAAGCCAAAGCCTTCTCCGTCTGAGCACGATACTGTGCTAACTGAAATAATAAAAGAGTATTCCCTTTGACTTCAAAGGATCTGACACTTTATTGCAAGTAGTCTGACTGAAGCTGTTTTGGGAGTGGAACCCTGGATCAATTTCAGGAGTGTTTATGTAGAATCATACAGTTTAGATTCCCTTATACAAACATCTCCTGAGACCTACTTCATCCATGTACTAAAACATGAATGAGAGTAAAGGAATCTACATAGGTGTGGGTTTTTGTAGGATTGGGGAACTTTAATGTGCACATTCTTACCCCCTCCTAGCTATGGGTATGTCTACAGTACCACCCTAGTTCGAACTAGGGTGGTAATGTAGGCAACCGGAGTTGCAAATGAAGCCCGGGTTTGAATTTCCCGGGCTTCATTTGCATCTTGCCGGGCGCCGCCATTTTTAAATGTCCACTAATGCGGACTCCGTGCCGCGCGGCTACACGCGGCACGGAGTCCACACTAGCGGACATTTAAAAATGGCGGCACCCAGCGAGATGCAAATGAAGCCCGGGAAATTCAAATCCCGGGCTTCATTTGCAACTCCGGTTGCCTACATTACCACCCTAGTTCGAACTAGGGTGGTAGTGTAGACATACCCTAGGTGTTAAGTCACATAGGGTATGTCTAGACTACATGGCTCTGTCAACGGAGCCATGTAAACTAGTTTACTCGGCATAGGCAAAGAAGCGGGGATTTAAATAATCCCCGTTTCATTAAAATAAACATGGCAGCCATGCTGTGCCAACGATCAGCTGATCCGGCACAGCACGGTAGTCTAGAGGCAGATCTGTTAGCTGGGGAAGCCTTTGCCGATTGATCCCTTATGCCTTGTGAAACAAGGTTTACAGGATCGGTCGGCAAAGGCTTGCCCAGCTAACAGATCCGCGTCTAGATTGCCACGCTGTGCTGAATCAGCTGATTGTTGGCACAGCATGGCAGCCATGTTTATTTTAATGAAGCGGGGATTATTTAAATCCCTGCTTCTGTGCTTATGCCGGGTAAACTAGTATACATGGCTCCATCAATGGAGCCATGTAGTCTAGACATACCCCTACTCAAGACTTCCTTAAACTAATTCTGCAATGTGTAGAGGTGATGTGCAAGGGTGTGTGTGTGTGTAAATCTGAGTCAGTCCGTATAAAATATAAACACATGCACACACAGCAGGGTGGAAGAAAGTGTAAATGACACTACTTTAAACTCCTATATCGGTATATGTCTGTAAAGACTCTAGGGCCCTTCAGGCACTCTATAAACTAATGAGGACTTAGCCCTAGTCAGCTACATAATTATATATGCATATAGAAATTGTCAGAGGGGAATATTATATGTTTGAGTTTTCAAGAGATAAAAATCATTCATCAATGAGGGAAGAAGCAGTTACATTCAAGGGCTATTAAACTCCCTGTGGCTAAATTCCACAAGGGATCACCCTTTCTTAAAATTAGGGTATGTCTATGCTACCAAGTTCTGGCAACAAAACTTATGTCAACACCCAAAAGTCAAGAAAACCAAAATCACCAGAAGGTGTACAGACTTGCTCCCTCTCTTGACAGGTCATGTCCACATTGGGCACCATTATCGACAATGTGAGCGATGCACTGTGGGCCTGTATCCCACAGTGCACTGTTGTGGGAAGCCAGAGCTGATCCCTGTGCATCCTCGGATTCCTCCTCAGTTCTCCCACAGCCTCTTCCATGGCCTGAGTGGCATCATGAGTAGCTCTGTGAGCTCTCCATGCTAAGGAATGTCAAAGCAACAGGGCAGCTAGTTCCCCTCCCCCTGCGGCAGCCTGCCTGCCAATGTGCTCCTACTGCAGGACAATGGGTGCATTCCAATGATTTGCTCTTTGCTTGCTCCCCAAATGGAGCAGCTCACTCAGCTGTCAGATACTTCCTGGAGCTTTGAAAGAGGAGGGGTGCATGCCTGCAGGTAAGCAGAGATCAATGCTGAGCAGAGCCATCAAGGCAGGTATTGTGGGATACTGGCAGAAGCCAGTTCTGTGAACAAAACAAAAAGAGTAGAGTCTACACTGACACTTTGTTGATAATAAAGAATGGGGAGGGGGAAGTCTCTGGTAGGGGTGGAAGTTTTTTGTCACCGAAACTGAGTGTTTTTCCCAACAAAAGTCCCATGTGTATGCTCTCACTGTTTTGTTGCCAAAAGGCAGGCTTGATCAGCTTATCCTGATCTGGAAATCTTTAATGTCTGAACACTGTCAAGAGTATATACAGTGTAAATGAACCATGGCTAGTCTGAGTCCAACCCCCAAGGAAAATGCCTGAAATTGAATGTAATAGTTCAACTTGAAACAGCCTGCTGATAGCATCTTTTTTAAAAAAACTTTTGTTAAATGAGATGAAATTTCACTAAGTATGGTAGTCTTTAATTAAAAGTTGATCTTATACGACACAGTATAGTTTTGTTCAATGGGCTATCAGCCTGTGTAGGAAAGAAATATTGCTCTCAGCACAGAAGGAAGTGGCACAGCTATCTTGTGCTGCATCAACATTGCTTTTCCTGTGGTGATAAAATGGTGATGTTTCAAAGTCAGACACTGCAGTTTGGGGAAGGAAATGTCAGGAGTGATTTGCATCACATAGAGAAATCCTACCAGGTCATCTCTCTCTCTCTCTCCCTCTCTGTGAAATATACGCAGGTGCATATCATCAAGCACGTAGATCGATGCCTGTTGCCCATGTCATAAAGCACTGTATGTACTTTCAGTGTTCTGATTAAAGAAAAGATAAAACAATATTGAGAACAATTTGATAGTATATTACACTCATTATGTGCAAGTTTAAATATCTTTGCAAGGTGAAAGACATTACTAGTTCAGACCCATTTACCCCACACAGCAGAAATACCCAGAAAATGGCCTTATTTTGTTCTTTTCCCCTCACATTTGGGTCACCACCAGTCTATCCTGGATAACCTATTATTAAATATGAAGGCTGTCCTCACTCTGGGTCATTTGTTTAGGATGGAACTGGAAGTTGCTTGGAAAGTAGGAATTATACCTTTCTTATGAACTGATTGCTATTTCAGTATAGGGCAACTGTTTTCTAAGGGTACATCTAGACTACAGAGCTTTTACAGGATACCGTCCTGGAAATAGTGAATTCAGCATAGTGAATTTTCCTTGGAGATGGGAAAGTCCTGAGTGAAGATATGATGCACCAAATTCCTTTCGTACTTGATACAGGTAATATACACTATAACAAGTTATCTTTAGAAGGAAAGAGATGAGAGAGATAGAGCATGGCATGGCATACATTGCTGCTTGAAGGTACGTGTGAGGCAGACATTACCCACAGAAGGCTTTGCTTTTATTTGCATGGTATCATGTGTTAGCTGTGTTTTCTTAACAACTGTTAAGTTAGAGAGCTGAATTTTGAATTGAGGACATAAAATATTTGAAGAAAAAATGGTTCTGGTGCCTTCACAGTGACTTCCAGTAATTAAGTTGAATATGAATATAACAAAGTCAAAGTGGTGAACCTATGCTACAGTAAGAGTCATTTGCAATTTGGATGGTGATTGGATGCAGTCAACTGACACAGTCTCTGTTCCGAGAAAAAAAAAAATCAAATCAAGTGGAACATTTGCAGTGCAGCTTGGTGAATTGTCAGATATCAATAGTCATGCTCAACTCTCAGATGTACATTCATAGAGGTAATATAAAATATTTTGTTTTAATTTTGCAGACAACTGCCGGATTATGTTACTGTAGACAACATTTTTCAGGTGACAACAATCTACCTTCAGGAGAGAGAATTGCACTAGAAAAATTATCTTAGTATTTGCTATTTGGACTGCCTCCATGTCTGCAAAGTGAACACGTTTGTAAACAAGCTTAAAGAACAAAACACAGATGTGCTGGTGATCCACAGTTTCCTGCACTGGGTTACTCTCATGGTCAAAACACTGCCAGAAGAATTTTCCTTAGTGCTAGACGGAACAGTAAAGAGAGTGTACTTAATAAAATCAGGGTCCTTGAAATGTTGCCTGTTCTCATTGGCTTATGACAACACCAGAGTTTACTTCTGCAGACAGAAATGTGCTAGTTTTTCTATGGAAGAGTTCTGTCATATTGTATGAGCAGTGAGGAGTTAAAAATATTCTTAACATTGGAGGAATCTTCATCCATGGATTTAATCACAGATGTGGCATGGTATGCAAAACTATCTGACTGATATATTCCACCTTTCAGTGAACTGAACAGGAAAATCTTGTCTCCTGCATGGGTAAACTGCATGGGTTAAAATCTAAGGGCACATCTAAACTGCTAATACATTTTTGTGGTGAAATTCAGAAGTTTCTCCCAAAAAGAAAACAATTTCCACAAGAGGCATGCAGCTTTTACTGGTGTTGTTTTTATGGTGATATGCAAGTGAAAAAAAACCACATTTTTGTTGTTTTAGAGATTTTATCCTACAGTACCTAGGTGACAATTCTAGCCAGCACCTCTATTGCTCTGATGCCCCTCAACCTGTAAAGCTCTAGGAACTTTGAAACTCCACTTCCTATTTTCTTGGCAAGTACTCACTTATCTGACCAGGTGACAATACCTGTTCCATGGAGCAAATGATCCCATTTGTAGCAATGCTGAGCTACTGGAGCTGATCAGTGTTTGGTGAGAGGGGGCTGTGCAGAGAGGCTGGATGTCCTGTAATCACCACCACCTCCATTATCACAAGACCTATCATCAAAATGGAGAGAGCTGCACTGTAGGGTAGCTGCCCTCAGGTCACTGCTCTCATTAGTGATGGAAGTACTGCAAATGTTAACACACTCTGATGCCTGTGGAAGTAAGTGACAACACAAACCAGTCTTTTTATTTTACCAGTTCACTTTCACTGGTGAAGCTGACAGTGCTAAAACTCTGCCAGTGTAAACATAGTCTATGTTGACCCTCTGATATGAAAAAAAGGAGCAAGAGACACAATAGACATGTTTCCCTTGCAAAATGTGGCAGATCCTACTAGGAGTATTTAGTCAACGTCATTCTGGAATCTTTGGATTTTTTCTTGAGTCTAATGTGTGAAGAATCTTACAATAGTGTCTCAAAGCAACTTGCCAAATTAAGAAAGGACCACGCTAAAATTAAGCTTGGCGTAATACCTTTGGACTTACTCTGGTTGATAGTGACAGAGGAATAAAGAGCTGCCGCTGATTATGCTAGCTCCATGTTGCTGCCATTTTCAACATCTTACCTGTTCAGGTTAAGTTTCTTCAAGCCTAACATATAAAAAACAAAGAAAGAGCACATCTGAGATCAGAGGAGCAAGGGCTCTGAATTACACTGGTAACATTTCCTGCCAGGATTAAAGACCCTGCATATCAAGGTATCCTCAAAGTTCTCATTAAAATAAAGTTTATATGATAATTTTAGCACAAGATGGGGGTACACTACACAACTCTTTTATTGATTGAAGTGTGCCTTAAACTGGAAAAGGTTAGGAAACACTGCTTTAGAATGAAAGATTTCAGGAGCATTACAAGTATAGTGTGGGATTTTTTTTGGGGGGAGGAAGAGTTATAGTTCTCAGTTCCTTCCAAACCTATAACATTTCTACTCTGCAATTCCTCCATGCCTAGAACCATGGAGGGTGAAAAGTACCATGTGCATGTCTCATCTACCTCATCTGGCCCAGCAATGGTCCCAAAACACAAATAGGCTTTGTGGAAATTTAGGAATGGAAGCCAAAACTGCAACAACAGACACAAATTAAAGTTGCAAAAGTAGCCATTTTGTGTCCTTATTTGGGAAGGAAAATGGACAGAGCCAAAATTTAGCTTTTTTACCATTTGAGTGTCATCTGAAAGGAGGATAGGTGCAATGTCAAGAGAGAGCTCACTTGCCACAGCTAGGCCATAAAGGTCACACCTGTAGGTAATATTGGAGAAACCTTATGTACTGAAATCAGTGGGAATGAGCTGGGGTCAGTGCCAGAGGGAATAAAAAACATATTTAGGGCCAGATTCCTAAGTGTACATAATTCACTTTGATTTGTATTGGAGTCAGGCAGAGCATGGTCAGTGAGTCATAACTTCCCCCCTCCCCGCAAGCCCTACCTTCCCACTTCACATTGCTGGAGGTCTGTATTGAGTTAGTGGGGAATTGAATCCCTAGGCCACATCTGGCCCTTCCTTTTCCCCATGAAGACCTGGTTCATTTCTCCTCCAATAGTTGTCTTACTGGCTGATTATAGCCCGTTCTGTGATAGCTACTTCAAACTTTTATACTATATCCCTTCCTGATTGCTAGCAAGGCCCTTATTCTGGGATTGCCATTTTCAGCAAGTGTTGAAGAATAAAGCCCATCTGAATCCTTGTTGCCCCTTATCCTTTTTCTACACTTCATCCCAAGGGGATAATTTGCATCTACAGTATTCCAAACTTTGCACATTAATAATATTAATTTGTTGTGGTGAAGACCCTTACTGTAGAACAGTATGTTATACTTTTGTAATGGCAGGTGAACACTGGATTAAATGTTAATTAGATTCTAAATATCAGACTTTTTATTTTCTCAGATATTGTACCAGTATAAATCTGAGTAACTAAAACACCTTGCAGAAGACATAAAAGCTCCTCTAAGTGAGACAGAATTTTTGGTATCTACTCTTTGTGGATGTTTTAGGGGTAGTGCACTCTAGATTAAATTATTGTAATGTGGATGGGGAGCACAACAGGTTGAAGACTGTAGTCAAAGAGCAGTTATCAATGATTCACTGTCAAATTGGAGAGGGCATATCTATTGGAGTTCCACAAGGGTCATTCCTGGGTTTCATAGTATCCAATATTTTCATTAATGACCTGGATAATGGACTGAAGAACATGCTTCTAAAATCTGCAAAAGACACCAAATGGGGGAGGGTTGCAAATACATTACAGAACGGGGTTAAAACTCCAAAGGACCTTGACAAATTGGAGAATTGGTCTGAATTCAACATGATGAAATTTAATAAAGATAAGTGCAAAGTACTTCACTTAGGAAAGAAAAATCAAATGCACAACTACAAAAAGGGGTGCTAGCGTTAGTGCTGTCTAGGTGTTAGTGCTCCCGAAAAAGATTTGGGGAATTTAGTGGATCACAAACTGTATGAATCAAGAATGTGATACAATTGTGAAAACGGCTAATATGATTCTGGAATATATTATATGTAAGACATGGGAGATATCTTTCCTGATCTAGTTGGCATAGGGGAGGCCTCAGCTGGAGTACCATCTCTAATTCTGTGTACCACACTGTATGAATCATGCAGACAAAATGGAGAGAGTGTCCTGAGGAGAGCAATAAAAATGAAAAAGGTTTAGAAAATCTGACCTAGGAAGAAAGATTAAAAAAAACTGGGCATGTTTATTCTTGAGAAGATGGTGTGAGACCTGATAACAGCCTTCAAACATGTAAGGGCTTTTAATCATGATGGTGATCAGTTGTTCTGTATGGTTATGTCTACCGTAATTTTTTTTAAAGCCTGTGGCATTGTGATTTAAGCCCCAAATTTCTATGATTTTATGGTAATGCCATTTTAGTTTAAACAAATTTTCAGGGAATGTTAAATTTACATATGGCTTGCAGATGTCTAGTTCTGGGAGAAAGCTAATTTGCATAAACCAACCATGTGTGTGGTATCTGTACCACAAAAGTCCCTAAGGGAATTCTAAATGTATTTGCAAATATATTATCAGGTAAAATATGTATATGCTTTAGTACATAACCAGAATCTTAGAATTTAACAAAGAGAATCCAGTTATATTCATAATCAGAGACTGTGACTTGTTGCAAACTTAATTTGGAGATGTTTCTGTAAATGCTGTTTGACATTTTCCTGGAAAGAGCCAATAAAGATGCATTTTAAATACTTTAAGAACAATCAAGAATTATTTCCCTGTGTAATTTACAATTCAGATCTGTGGAATATTTGAAATGAAAGTCTGAGTTCTGATTTGTGGGCTATGCAGATCCCAGACGCTGTTTCTCGGAGATAGGACTTTATCCAGCCATGAGCAGAATTACTGACAATGGATGTCTGCACTCACTACTGTGACAGCCAAGGAACCCAAGTGGGAATAGCTGGGCATGACTGAACAATCAAGGATTAGGAAACTGCAAAAAGGAAGAAGTTATGGGTCACTCTCGCTCTCTCTCTCTCTCTGGCTGTTCAAAGAGATTCATGAAAGTGGACCAAAACATGGAACCTGAAGATTTTTTTGATTCTATGTTTAAACACCCTGGGCCACATTCAGCCCTGAAGGATAATTCTCCTTAAATCAATGAGGATTTACCCACTAATCCATCTCTCTATATATATTTTAAAATGTGCCTGTGAGTCCATCTGTCTGTTTTTCTATGTATCTGCAAATCCATTTGTTCAAGAACACTTCCTAAATGGTAAGAATTAGGGCAATCAAACTTGGTATGTAGTTTATTTCCTCTTACCTTAGCTTAAAGCAAGGTTAGGGTTGGGTTGTGCCAGGAAAATGGTAAGTGCCAGGAATGAGACTGTTTTCCAGAACATGGAAGGGAGGGGGCAGAGAGGAGGGAGATGATACGGTAACCACTGAGGGCAGTAAGCACTGAGGGCAGCTATACTGCAGAGTGACAAGTAGGGGCAACCACATCAATAAAACATTGGCCAGCTACAGATAGGATCCTGCATATTACTGGCCAACAGGACAGGTAAGTGGCCTCTCTGCCACAAATAGTGCCAGGGGGAAAACCCCGATCCCCCGGTCCCCCGAGCCTCAGCTCCCACCTCCACCTTCTCCAGCACTGAGAAGACCCTCCTTATGCCCCGAGTAGAGGCTGGCAACCAGGCCCACACCCACTGGAGAAGAGAAACTCTCCCCTATCCACTGCTGCAAGGATAGGCTGGAGGTGCGGTTGGAGCTGAGAACTATGTCCCAGCCCTGGACAGGCTTCAGGTTTGCAGGCAGTAGGGGGTCCCCAAAGCATCATCTCCCTCTCCCCCCATGGAGAACCTGAAAGCTGTGGGGCATTGCCAGGGGCTGGGGCCAACCCCTGGAACCTGGTTCCTCCCCCAGAAAGCTTGCAGGCCAGGAGGAGGAGGAGGGGCACCGGAGTCTCAACCCCGATTTATCACTCTGGACAAACTGAAGAGCTGGAGGGAGGTAGGTGGATGCTAGGCCCAGTGCCTGGAGGCTGCTCTTCCTGACCAGTTGCAGGGCAAGGGGTCCGCCTGGAGACCAGGGCCAGCCCATGGACCCTGAAGCCTCCCCAGACTAGCCACAGGACCAGGGACAGCCCTGACAGCCTCATTCCTCCATGGTCCAGCTTCAGGACCCAAGCCCCTATCTTCACTCCTGCACTCCACACACCAGAGCCTCCTCGACCTGAGACGCTCCTTAATGACCTGAGCAACGCTGGAGAAATTTGCTAATGGGCTATGTTTGGCCCTGTGGCCTCATGAACCTATTTTTTTTTTTACTCTTTTTACTGGTATTTGCATTGTGGTAGCTAGTGAATCTGGGTCACATGGTAAACTTACAAGTTGGGACACTCAAGATACTTTTTCAACCTTTTCTCTGACACCATGAGGACTAGAAACTTGCTTTTTAATTAATAAAGCTGGGATTCTCATGATATATCATGACTCCAGGAGCTAAGGCTTTAACAGGAACATCAAATACTGCAATATCATGATAAAATTGCAAGTTGATAGCACTGGGTGGATAGCTGGTAGCCATCTCAAGATGTGAAATGTTCATAATGGGACACATTTGCCGTCATAATCTAGTACCCTTTTTCCATAGAACTGGATGGACAGATGTGAAGCTGAAAGCACAGATGGTGCCTGACCACTGGTGGGGAAACCACTTATGTTAGTCCAAAATAACAAAGAACGTGTCTACACTGCAAGCCATTGTTTCAAAATAATGTTGAGCTGGAGAACTTATTACTCTGACTCCTATAACCCTCATTTCACGAGGAGCAAGCGAAGTCAAAGGAAGAGTGTTCTTCCTTCAGTTTCCTGCTGTGTAAACTGCGCCTAAAGCCAACAAGCTATTTCGACTTCAGCTATGCAACTGACATGCCCATAGAGAACTGGGATGATTACAGGATAGTATAACTGCTGGGGGGGATGCAGTTTCCCCACAGATTTTGGTTTGGGGGGCAGCTTTTCAATAATTGTCCTCCCGTGTTTTTGGAGGAATCCCAGTAAAATTTATTGTAATAATAATATTTAGTTATTATACAGCACTTTTTATTCATAGGCATCAATGCACTTTATAAAGGAGTGTGGTATCAGTATCATGAGGCCCAAATTTCAGATGTAGAAACTGAGGCATGTGGAGGTTAAGTAACATGGCCAAAGTTACCTAGCAGGCCAATGCCAGAGCAGGAAATTGGACCTAACTCTCCTAAATCCCACTCTAACACTCTATCTCCTTAGACAACACTGTCTTCTATATAGCACCTACAGTTGCTTTTCATATGGCAGAGAATGTGGGTCTTTTGTGAGATGGTCTCCTTCCTTTGCACTGTGGTTAGGACAGTGAGATTAAGGATAAGGTTGCTTTGATAAGTGTGTGACATCTTTTTTCTGGCCTTTAGGGTTGGGTGAACTAGCATGGCTAAAATAAAAAAAGCTACACCATCTGAAAGTCAAACCTATGATTTAAAAAATTAAGCTTCTCTTTTCACACTAGACAGCTGGTTGGCAGAAGCTACCACAGCATAGTCAGGAACTTAATTTTAGTGACCTCCACCTACTGCTGTTGTTGGAGGTCACAGGCTAACATAGAAGTGGAATTTTGTTGTTAATTTCTTCTCATGAGTATAGATGAGAGAGAAAGGGAATGAGAAATGATTCCATTGTGGTAACATTTATATTCATGAAGAATAAGGGGTGCATAAAGGGAAATGAACTGCAGTAAATTACTTGTGGCTTGAGCTCATTTGTTTGATGTTATTATCATTTTGATGGGAAACAGTCTGTCTAAACTCTAAAGTGTCTCTGCTCTAAATTGAATAAACCGCATATGCCCACAAAATAATATTACCTGTAATGGTAATATAAAATGTGAATCAAAATAGATCTCAGATGTGTGTACCCACTAAAGACAGCTCAAGTGCCTTATGGCTCATTGTGTTGGAGTTGCTTCAAAATGGGGTAGGGGGAGGGAAATGTCAGTTTCCAGTGACATGTTGACAGCTTTCTGTTGTATTTTACTTTAGAGACTTCATCTCTCGCATAAGGCAGTTTCAACAACAGTCACTTTCACCAGAGAGCTTCCTTACAGTTCTGTATGCGCTTGGCTGAACTCAGAACTCCTTCTGAGTACCGCTTTATATAGTGTGTGGCACTGCACAGAATTTTCTGCTCCTAGTATATTAGTGTTTCTTTAGGTTTAAGATGTTGGACGACAATGACACATGGAAAACCATTATCCACATCCTCACCAGGCTCTGAGAGCCTTGAAATTCACTTTTTCAAATAACTGTTGATGCTAATCAAAGTTACAAATAAATACAGAATAATATTACTCTCCCTAGGTTGTTTAGGAGCATGTACAACTTAACAACATGGCAAGTCAGTGGAACAAACACTTTTTTCATGCTATTTCCAACTTAGAAGGATGAGTAGATATTCTCTCTCTCTCTCTCTCAAATTCCTATATCTTTTTAGTTTATGTTTATATGTTGATGCAGTTAACAAAATCTTATCTATAATATAATAAAATATAAGAATGTAATGTAGTAAAAACAAATTCCCCCATTCTAAACAATTAAAGTTGTAACCACTTATGCTCATAGCCATCTGTATGGTCCCACAGTGATACGGTCATCCTTCAGGACAATGACAAAAGTTGGTGATAGGGATAGAAATACAATTAGCACCACTGACCTCATCTAGGCTACATCTACACTGCACAGTTATTTCGGAATAAGCTATTCTGTTATAGTTATTGTGACATAGCTTATTTTGAAATAACGTGTCTACACTACAGGGAAGCCTCAAAATTAGTCCAAGGCAGGCTTCCCTAATGTAGATGTGATATCTCGATTTAGAACCCAGGAGGAACAACATAGAATGGCCCTGGTGAAGGGCTATTTCAAAATAGCAGAAGTGAAGCATCTACATACACCTCATTTCAAAATAATTATTTCAGAATAGGTGTTATTCTTCATAGAATTAGGTTTACAGAAGTCAGAATAAGCTGTCCATTATTTTGAAATTATTTCGAAATAACGGAATTGCTGTGTAGACACTTGCATAGTTATTTTGGAATAATGGCTGTTATTCCAAAATAACTTTACTGTGTAGACATCCCTAAAAGGAAGTCATAACACCTAGCTCCTATATAGTGTTTTTAATACATAGAATGGAAAGTGCTTTATAAATGAAGCTAGAATCACTATTCCCATTTCACAGATGAGGAAACCAAGATACAGAATGATTAAGTTACTTGCCCAAGGTCACCAAGCAACCTACTGGTAGAGTTGGGAATAGCATTCAGATCTCCCGAGTCCCAGTCCAGGGTGTGGAAGAGAAAATTGTTACAGGATTGTAGCAAATAAGCCTATGACTCAGAAATAATAATAATAATAATTAAAAAAAATATATCAAAATAAGACAATGGCACAAGCTTCTTACCCCAGTACAATTTTCCTTCATAGTTTGGATACTGTCTGATGATTTTCAGTTTTTGTAGCAGTGAAACCTTTGGAAATTTTGTAAAGTTACTACTTGCTTCTACAAAAAATGGCACATATCCACTTCCTCCTGAGATCAATGGGATTTAAGGATGGTTAGCATCTGACAGCATTTGAGTGTTTGATGTTTTAATGTGCGTACTGAATTATACTGCCTACCAAATATTTATTAGAACAGTGGGTTTTTTGTTGATTATAATAATAAAAATGTATTAGTGACATCACAGTTTTATGTATTTCAAAATTAGGAAAGAGTTCAAAATATATCCACCTAGCCAGAGATCTACAGTAATAATAGTAACAATGACTATCTTCTATGGGGAATCAAACATTGTAATGAACCCATCTAAGAGCATGCTACTATTTCATAAAAACTATATAGGGATCAGAGAATAACCACTGGAATGAATGACTACCATCCCTGTTGCGTACTGTAACTTGGACCAGGTGACCAATGCCGAGAAACAAAGTTCAGTATTTTACTTCTTTGAATAAAATATTTATTAAAGCTCCCATGCTCAGACTTGCACGCAAACTTTATAGAAGTCATAAATTTATAATATAATAAAAACACCACACACCCCAATTCTAAACAATTAAAAGAGGAACCATCTCTGCACATTGCCCTGCATATGTCCTTCAGCACAATAACAAAGGTTTCCTGACCGGAGAAGAAATCTAAGGTTTTGGTTTTGGCCTATTATTAAAATATTCAGTAGGGAACATAAAATATGCTGCTTAAGCAACTATAATAATGTGATTATCACAAATTTCTAAGCAATGTACATTTAACATTTTACCTGTGAAAAGATAGACAGTTTGAATTTATGAAATATGTATTATAATTAATGCAAATTGTCTTTTAAATTATAGTCATACTTTATTCTTGAAACTCCCAGCAGAAGTGTTTTACATAGTACATTCAAATGATATTTCAGAGGAAAATATTACAAGGCTGTAGATTAATATTTATTTTCTCACATGTGCACAAATATACACAGTCTACATTGTGCAGCAGCACAGTATTGTATTAATGAGAATTAGGCTGTGATGTTATATGTAAGTTTGCACAGTCTGGTATTACCCTCTGAAAAAGAGTGATATTTACTGTCACCCTTTGTTACAGTGGGGTTGATTAGGAAAACTTTGCCAAAGTCACTACATTATCCCTTTGTTTTTGTGGACAATTTAAACTTAATATTTTATTTTTTTCCCCCATCAGCTTCTTTCATATGGCTTAAAAACAGCAGTAGTAGTCTAGACTGGCAATCCAATTCATTGCTTCAGGTGATGTGTAGTGGATGGAAGAAATATTACTGGTAAGCAATTGTTTGGGACATCATTTGAAATGTTCCGTAGTTTGAAGTTGTTTTCCATGGTCAAAAATAGAATTGTGTTTCAGTCCCTGTTTATGGAAGAGGTAAGCATATCGGCCATGCAATGTGGGGATGCTGTTCAAAGTTGACCATATTTTTCATGGGAGTTCTTTGGCTGGGTCATAGATGAAGAGTTTGTTTAGGACATCTGTGTCCTTCAGTCTTGCTCACCAATATTCAAGCTCTTGCAATGCAAGCCAAAAAGATTTGCTGGATTTGAGTTGAGATCTCTGTATACCATTTAGCTTTTCATGTATTGGAAGATCTCTGTTCCCTTCTCAACAATTCTCTTATTGCAAACAAATTTTGTGACAAGAATATATGCACCAGTATGGGAAGACTGTTGCAGGTTTTTTCACTGTGCTGTCATGATTCAAATAATAGTGCTGAAAATGGTCAACTAATATGTGAGAAACAAGTTCAGATGGGTGACCGGTAGTGTGTGCAACAATAGATGAAGGCCAGTGAAGATATCTGAACAGTTTTTGCAACATTTCCTAACATTATTCCTATCAGTTTCTCGATGAGATTTAGAATATGCTTATTTTATTTTTATTTTTTTCAAGTGCTGGTAGTATGTGAGGCTTCAGCCTAACACCATCACAAGATATTTCAGAGTGGGATCTTAGCTTTTTGTGACCAGCAGATAAGACAAGTGAAGTTCCATCCTAGCCTTTTGATTGTCAAATGCTGACAACAGCCATATAAAGATTTGCTTTTGGCTGCCAACAGAAGAAATATTTTTCCCTGTGTAATGGCATACACCCTTGTGTTCATACCCAACACATTATTACAATAATCTTTGCATAAGATATGCCTTGAGAAGTATCACTTAAAAACTCGGAACTTACAAATCATGGTAAAATGTCTGAGGCAGCATTATGTGTGATCTTATACATTTCCCCTTTATAATATTAAAAGTACATGTTCAGAGTCATGTAGCACCAAACTTGTCAAACACATACCTTTCTTAAAGATACATCTATGCTTATCTTAAACTGAGTCACCAAGCAGAAAGGGGAAGGGGAGAGGAAATTTACAAATGGCTTCCACAATGCATATAATCTCTGCTGGGAATATTCTTTTTGTGAGCTTGTACAATGTGCAAAGGAGTGATACCGATCTGTACATGGAAGGATGACTGGTTGGCTTCCCCTGGTTGGCAATGGCAATGACCATAGCCTTGGGGCGAGTCCTGACTAATGGATTTAGGAAAATAGTTCTGCCAAGCATTTTTGGCCCTGGACTTGCAGGCTTTTAAGAAATTGTGGAAAAACACAATCAGATCCATAAGCTTTTGTGGCTTTCATGAGACAGAGGGCCTTATCTACTTCCTTAGGCTGTGTCTAGACTGCAGGCTTCTTTCGAAAGAGGCTCTTTCGAAAGCATCTTTCGAAAGAGCCTCTTTCGAAAGATCGCGTCTAGACAGCAGGCGGATCTTTCGATAGAGGAAATCCGCTTTTTCGAAAGAGAGCACCCAGTGAGTCTGGATGCTCTCTTTCGAAGACGGCCTCTTTACATTGAAGAACGCCTTCCTTCGAAAGAGGAACTTTCGAAGGAAGGCGTTCTTCCTCGTGAAACGAGGTTTACCGCCATCGAAAGAAAAGCCGCGTTCTTTCGAAATAATTTCGAAAGAACGCGGCTTGAGTCTGGACGCAGGGGAAGTTTTTTCGGGAAAAGGCTACTTTTCCCGAAAAAACCCCTGAGTCTGGACACGGCCTTAGTGATGAAGAGTGATGATAGTAGGGGAAAAGGTAGGTCATGCATTGAATATTTTTCAGAGTTCTGCACACTTTGCACTTAGGGGACATTTCCCCTGGTGCCTTATAAGCGGTATTCTTATGTTTGCATCTCGTGAATCTTCAGGGTTTCAGAGTTTCGTTGGGTTTGCAACCACCAGATGATGAAAAATAGCAAAGCTTTATGGTTCAAGTGAGTAAGGAGTTTTTCATTCCATCTTTGATGACACTTTAAATCGGTGACTTTAGAAGTGAGCTCACCCAATGTTCAGTACTTCTTAAATAGCTTTTTTGTTTCTGGTTTCAAGCTGGATATATATATATTTTTGATAGTTGTAAGGAAAACTCCTCTCATGGCTATCTGGATGAGCCTTTTTAAACTATCAAAATGGAATCACATCAATGGTGGCTCAATTGTTCCAGTGAATCCTGACCAACTGGCCTTTTGAAAGTTACATTGGGAGTTCAGTCCCTATAAGGATCACAGCTACACTGGTGTAAAGGTGCTTATATCAATATAGACCAATAAATTAATGAATTCACACTAGGGGGTTGTTCTATGTTAACCATGTCTATTTCTAAACAGATATAATTAGAGCAGTACAAAAATTGTGTGTAGATCAGGCCTAAGCCCCTGAAGCGCTTGAAGGCAGTGACTAAACTACATCATAATAGGAGCTCACCAGTTTTTCTGGTCATGATGCTTTATAGTGATACAGGGATGCATCATTTTGTAACAGGGCATAGCATGGGAAGGAAGGCGTGAAAGAAAAGAATTGCATCAAATGACCATTCTAATCCCTAGTAGAGCCACAAACAGGCATGAATAGGGACCCACGGGGTACATTTTCCCAATTCCTATAAATGCAGTCATTTAGGGTGCGTCTACAGAGCACAGCTATTTTGAAATCATTGGCATTATTTCAAAATAAGGCGAGCATCTACACAACACCATCATCATTTCTAAATAAATTTGAAATAATGGCTAGCTTATTCCAATTTCTGTAAACCTCATTCCATGAGAAATAACACCTCTTCCAAAATAGCTATTTCCGTCCATGATCCTGAAATTAACTCAGCATGGATGAATTCCCAGTGGATTCCCCCCATGCAGAGCTCACTGGATATTCAGGAAAGACTTAAAAAAACAATGAATAGTTTTGCAGCACCTCAGGGCCGCTGTTAATACTGAACAAATTATCCAAGATTCCCTTCCTTGTCTTGGGGAAGGAAAGGTGCTTTCTGGTTAGTTCCTCCAAAGACTTATCCAGCTAACAGGGAAAGGTATAAAAAGAAGAACATTAAATAGAAGTAGAGACATTTATCACCTCTGTGTTTGGCACTAGTGTGACTGGGATTGGCAGGGGGCTGGACTTGATGACCTCCTGAGGTCTCTTCCAGCCCTATGATTCTATGACTAGTACTGGAATACTGTATCCAGTCCTGATGCCCGCAGTTCAAAAAGGATGCTGAAAAACTGCAGAATTTTGAGGCTTGGTTTAGGTTTTATTTATTTATTTTTTCTCCTCAGCTTTTCTTTCAAAAAAAGATTAAGGATGAAATGTACACATTTTTTCTAATATTGACTTCTTTTCTACTGCTGCTCTATTTTATTGTATTCTACTGCTGCTCTATTCTATTCTATTTCACTTAAGAACTCTGAGCCATTGGTCCTGATCCTGCAGGAACCCCCATGTGGATAGGATCTACTTATGTAGAACCATTTGCAGAGTTAGGTCCATAAGAATCAATGGCTAAAGCCCATACACCGTAAGAGGGTGGGGAGGAATCTTGGTTGTTATGTAGTGAAGGATTTATAGGACCATCAAAATATGACACTAGTGGCTCCATCTCCCCAGTGTGACATTCTCATTCCTCGCAGACACCCAGTTTAAGGACTACACACAGCTTACATACCATTTAAGATCAATTTTGCAGGTGCCTGATGGGAGCAAATGAGGCATAGACTTTGTTGTGGGGTAAATTTTATCCTAAGGAATAGTACAAGTAACTCCACCTAGGTCTACACTAGATCAGGGCTGTCAGTTTAAGGCGGCGTTTCTTAAACTTTTTAAGACCGAGGAACACAAAACAATAATTTTTTTTTATGAGAAACACAAAGGATTTTTTGTTGAACAAAAAAAAAAAAAAAGTCAGGAGGGAAAAGGGTCGGGGGAAAGTGGGTTTTGATTTTTTTTTTTTTTGCTCAATAAAAGGTTGCCTGCTCCTTTAAGGGCGGTCATTTTGAATTCTCTTGTTCTCCATGGCACACCCCCGACTGCTTTGTGGCACACTGGTGTGCCATGGAACACAGTTTAAGAAAGACTGGTTTAAGGTATATCAGTATTTTGCGTAGCTGGATTCCGCTTACCTTAAGCAAAGCTGAAGCAACATCTTCACTGCAGGAGGCTGACAGGGGGCACATGCTCCCATTGGCTTCCCTTACTCCGCACAGAATTACGACTAAGCAACACTGGCAGGAGCTACCCTCAGCACTTGATTTGGGAGTCTACATGGGTATGTCTACACTACCCCGCTAGTTCGAACTAGCGGGGTAATGTATGCATACCGAACGTGCAAATGAAGCCCGGGATTTGAACGTGGAACGAGGTGTACAGATAGTTCGGAATGGCTTGCTAGTTCGAACTATCTAGCCCGTGCCGCATGTAGCCGCGCGGCACGGGGTTCGAACAAGCCGGCATTTAAAAATGGCGCCGTCCAGCTTATGCAAATAAAGCCCGGGAAATTCAAATCCCGGGCTTCATTTGCACGTTTGGTATGCATACATTACCCCGCTAGTTCGAACTAGAGGGGTAGTGTAGACATACCCCATTAGACCCACTAAATCAAACTCTAGTAGATTGACCTCCAGAAGGTTGATCTTCTCCATAGTGTAGACAAGCCTTCCTATAAGGAGTCAGGCTATATCCTGTAGTGGGGTAATAGGTCCTTTGATGGGGGATTTTGCTAACAGATCCAGTTCTAACTACAATCTGGGAGATATAATTCTTATTGTTAATCTATTAATCTCCCACTCAAACCTTGGTTTTGAAATAGGAGGTCTAATCCTATTGACCATGAAATTTGTAGCAAAACCACTATTGAGTGGAATGGTGCAGAGTCTGGGAGTTCATTTGCCATCCTTCAACTGGCTCAATGACTATCTCTGGCAGCAGCAGAATCAAAATATTACATGTCATTGAATTAACCATTGGTAATGATTTTGCTTTTTCTTTATTTTTGGATGACAGTGATGGATCCTTGTTTTAAATTTAAAATGCACTCCACCTGCTCATGCTAGTTACCTCAAATCATGTGTCTAAACTGCTTGACAGTGTCTTTTTAAACACAGGCATAAGGGCATACAACACTTCTACTCAATAAAACAATACGTGATAATGAGTGAAGGGAATGACAGGGCAAAGAGGAGAGAATCTATTTATTACAGAAACAGTCTAAGATTGCAAATGAAATATAGCACCTGCACTGCATTAGCCATATGCTTCTAACCTTGCTGTTTAAACCAAGATTGTAGTTCAAAATATTCAGGACAGTCCAGATCCTAAGGTCTGCACTTACTCATTTTCAGCTGTGTTTGTGCTCTGTCCTTACTTTGACAAACTCTAGTAGAAGCCAGTATGTCTCCACAAGGATTGAAGCAAAATACAGGACTATGTAGCACTTTAAAGACTAACAAGATGGTTTATTAGGTGATGAGCTTTCGTGGGCCAGACCCACTTCCTCAGATCAAATAGTGGAAGAAAATAGTCACAACCATATATACCAAAGGATACAATTAAAAAAAAATGAACACATATGAAAAGGACAAATCACATTTCAGAACAGGAGGCGGATGCAGGGCGGGGGGAAAGGAAGGAAGGAAAGTGTCTGTGAATTGATGATATTAGAGGTGGGGAGAGTGGGATGTTTGTGAGTTAATGGTATTAGAGGTGATAATTGGGGAAGCTATCTTGATAATGGGTAAGATAGCTCAAGTGTTTGTTCATTCCTTTTTGGAGAGTGTCGAATTTTAACATGAATGACAGTTCAGAGGATTCCCTTTCAAGTGCAGATGTAAAAGGTCTTTGTAGCAGAATGCAGGTGGTTAAGATGCAGACAGACATCATCTTTCTATCCAAGTGCAAGAAGATGGACATCGTACCCAAAGGACTGAAAGTGAACAATCCATTAAGATCAACATACTGCACTGACTACAGTGAAAGACTCTGCCTCACACTATCCAAGAAATTAAGAAATCACCTGATAAGTATTTTATACAAGAAACAGAAAACCATCAAGAATGACGTTTCTAACTTAGATCGTCTCATCTCAAGACAAACATCCACACCGACTGACACCTTGCAAGACTTTTGTTCCACCAGACAAGAAATCTACTATACACACTTCTATTCTCCACAACAAAGAAAAGACAATAAATTTTCTAACCTGCTCCATACCACTGGCTACAACAGCAACTGCCTCAACCCACCGGATAATATTGTTAACCTCTCCAGCTACAAACTCAATCCAGCAGAAAAGTCTGTCTTGTCCCGGGGTCTCTCTTTCTGCCCCACGTCCCCCACAAACTGGATACAATTTTGTGGTGACCCTGAGGCTTTTTTTCACCGCCTCCGCCTCTGAGAATATTTCCAAACCACCAATGAACATCAATCTGACCTACCAGATCCCCCCTATCAACACCAAAGGAAAAATAATTCTATATGGACTCCCCCTGACGGTCAGAATTACAATCTGGATTTCTATATACACAGCTTCCGCAACAACGCACAGACTAACATTATTCGCAAACGACAACAAGCGACACACAATCTTAGCCGCGCTGAACACCATGCCATCCAGAGTCTCAAAAACAACCTGGACATTATAATCAAACCAGCTGACAAAGGGGGCGCTGTGGTCATTATGAATAAGGCCGACTATAACCAGGAGGCAACCAGACAACTCTCGAATACCACATTTTACAAACCTCTCCCCTCTGATCCCACCTTGGAATACCAAAAGAAACTACACTGTCTCCTTAAAAGCCTCCCCACAGCTACTCGGGAACAAATCCACACAGAATCACCTTCTGACCCCCCACCAGGATTGTTCTATCTACTTCCCAAGATCCATAAACCTGGGCACCCCGGACGTCCAATCATCTCTGGTATTGGCACGCTCACTACTGGTCTATCCAGTTATGTAGACTCTCTTCTCAAACCCTTCGCAACCAATACCCCCAGCTATCTCCGAGACACTACTGACTTCCTAAGGAAACTACAAAACATCGATAACCTCCCCAATAACACCATCCTTGCCACCATGGATGTAGAAGCTCTATATACCATTTTGCTTCAGCTACCCCAGACTAACACGGCTACATTTCTATCACTATTCCACAAGGATTGGCATTGGCAGATACCAGTGCAGGATTGCAGCCTCAGGCTGTATTCTTGCTGAATTAGATCTCAGGCAGACCAGGCTCCTTGAGTTCAGGGGTATGTGGTATGATATTGCTGAGACAATTCAGCCCTTCCCTCCATAACATTCCCAACCTACTGCCTGGATAGGGGGATCCATACATGGAAAGATGGATGGGACCTCCTGCAATGAAGAAAACTGCGGGTATGTCTACACTACCCCGCTAGTTCGAACTAGCGGGATAATGTATGCATACCGAATGTGCTAATGAAGCCCGGGATTTGAATTTCCCGGGCTTCATTAGCATAAAGCCGGCTCCGCCATTTTTAAAAGCCGGCTTGTTCCACGAGGCGTACAGATAGTTCGGAATAACTACGTAGTTCGAACTATCTAGCCCGTGCCGCGTGTAGCCGCGTGGCACGTGGTTCGAACAAGCCGGCTTTTAAAAATGGCGGAGCCGGCTTTATGCTAATGAAGCCCGGGAAATTCAAATCCCGGGCTTCATTAGCACGTTCGGTATGCATACATTACCCCGCTAGTTCGAACTAGCGGGGTAGTGTAGACATACCCTGAGTGAGTATTTGGTCCAATACAACTAAAGTCTGCCCTCAGCCCCCATGCAATCTTATTAACCTAAACAGGGAAGGAGGAAGAGTAATGTACAATGTGGCCCAACCTCTGTTATGCAATGGGACTGGAAATTGCCATCAGTATGAACAGAGAGAAATTAACAAGATACTAGATACACAGCCTTCTATTGTTAATAGATCTCTGAAGGAAACTTGCTGATACCTTGTCCTTATATAGAAAATGATGTTCAGATAATGAATACATACAGTGAAGAAGGGAATTCAATTTTTTAAAAGATTACTAGCCTGAAATGTCTCTAAGGAAATGTAAGCAAGGGAGAGTGAGTTAGTATTAGAACAAATTTTAAGAGAATGCTTTCTTACACGGCTTCATTACATTTTGTGCTGTGTGACATGCCACCATAAACAATGGCATCTTCTGAAAATGATCTGTAATACAAATTATCATCTCTGTGGATTATTATCTTCTGATAGGTCCATGCTGCCAGCATCATAGTCTGTAAAGTGACAGCCATCCCTTCCCCAGCCACCCCCCAAAAAAGAGTAGCAAAGAATGCTGAGTTGATGCATACTCTGGTTATCCTTATTTGAGAGTGCTACTATAAACTGACCAAGGGTGCACAAAACTTATCAGACTGGAGGTCAGATCCTTTTGCTGAGCAACAAATTGCTGCTTGCACTTGAATCCTACCAAAATATGTTTGATCTAAAATCATCTCCGGTTTCTGAATGCATTGGATCTGGTGAGAGAAACATGCAACATTGCTTAACTAAGGTGCCCACTCTAAGTGCACTTTACATGCAGTGATATTATTCGCCTTTTGTGATTGAAAATGAGATAACAAATGTCAGATAAAAGCAGTGAGGAGTCCTGTGGCACCTTATACACTAACAGAAGTATTGGAGCACTTTCGTGGGCAAAGACCCGCTTTATCATGCATCTGCAATCCTGCACCAGTATCTGCCAATGCCAGTCCCTGTGGAGACATACTGGCTTCTACTAGAGATTGCCAAAGTAAGGACATCTTTGCCCACGAAAGCTTATGCACCAAAACTTCTGTTAGTCTATAAGGTGCCACAGGACTTCTCACCACTTTTGCAGATTTAGACTAACATGGCTACCCCTCTGATAAATGTCAGATACCTACTTGTGATAAAAGTCTCTCTCGAGTATGGACAAACAAGAGCTATATACCTCTTAGGTCCCACTTCAGCCTTCAAAATGGGGTTTAAATCAGATCTAAGTCAACATAGGTCTGGTAAATTAGGCAAGGATTGAAATGACTCTTAAGTTAGCAGAATACAGGAAGAACTGTAACTCAGTCAGCTTGGTGCAGTAATTTTCAGGGTTTTTTTCCCCCCTTTTACTTCTTTAGTATTAAAATTCCATGGTTAATTTCAATCCAGCTATAATATTTACTCGAGAAATCTGTAGGGCTTGAGTTTTACAGTTAAGTCAACATTTGAAGCAGAGATAAAAACAGAACCAGAGTAATGGCTCATGTTAGACTATTACATCAGGAAAATGCTTGTTCAGTGGGTTGCCATTGTTTTAACCACATGGAGTAGAGCTGGTCAAATAGGTTTAAGAGGGATGAAAGGAGTAGATAGGAATCAATTTCACCTTATGGAATAGTCGGATCAATTAGAATTTTGCTCATCCTGGTTTTGTTGTTTGCACAATAGACAAACTGTAAGAATTTGCTAGCATGGCAGCAAATGATCAGTTACTTACATACAATAGTTGCAAAGTATTTGATCAGCATGTTAACCCAAAGAAGTACAGCAATGCTGCTTTATCTGCTTTGTTCTCAAAGAGAATGAGTTAGCATAGCTATTTAATTATTATTTCTTGGAGATGTACCACAGCATAAATGTACAGTTAGCAGTAAAATCCCACATACTTAGAATCAAATGCTGCCTTAGCACAGTTTTACAGGCAGCCTTTATTGGCTTAAGTGGAGTAACTCATGCAGTTGAGGGCAAAATCTGAACCAAAATGTATTTGATGTTTGTTCATGATGAATAGAAATTGTATGTATATGTGACATCAAGGGGGCTAGACAAAAAGTGCAGTCAAAAATATATTTTTTAATCTTCGTCTGGTTGAAAAATAAATGTACACTTTACTCTCAAACAGACCTTGCCATAGCAACTCCTGCTTTTGTTTCCTCTAGAGAGACAAGGTAGGTAAGGTAATATCTTTGATTGGACTAACTTCTGTTGGTGAGAAAGGCAAGCTATTAAGCTTACACACAGTTCTTCTTCAGGTCTAGGAAAGAAACTCCCAGCATCACAGCTAAATGCAAAGTGGAAGAGATTGTTTAGCCTCACTAGTTGACATGTATTGTAAGGGACCATTAAAGATAGACTGGCTCATTAACACCTCTTGGGTGCATCTACACAGCAGAGATATTTTGGAATAACGGCCGTTATTCCAAAATAACAATGTGAGCATCTACACAGCAATTCTGTTATTTTGTTTTAAATTCAAAATAACAGATGGCTTATTCTGACTTCTGTAAACCTCATTTCATTAGGAATAATGCCTATTCCAAAATAGCTATTTCAGAATAGCTGTAGTGTGGACGCTCCACTGCTGCTATTTTGAAATAGTTCCTCCCCGGGGCCATTCAAACTAATTACCCCCCAGTGCCTCATGGGACTCTAAATTGAGGTAGCATGTCCACATTAGGGAAGCCTGCCTCGGACTAATTTTGATGCTTCCCTGTAGACTAGACGTGCTATTTCAAAATAAGCTATTTTGGAGTATTTCTTCCAGAATAGCTTATTTTGAAATAAGCATGCAGTGTAGAAATACCCATGGGCTACGTCTACACTGGCACCATAAAACGGAATAGTCATGCAAAGCAGGTAAGTCAGAATAGGGAAATCCACAGGGGATTTAAATATCCCCCGCGGATTTAAATAAACATGTCCGCTGCTTTTTTTCCGGAGGATCTCTTATTCCTACTTTCAAGTCTTGGTTGTTGTAGGATGCTAATGAATATTCATGGCTCAAATTACAACAGGTAGGTGAGTTGTGAGCCTGAGTCAGAAGGCCCAGACTAGATGTCTAATTGCAGTATAGACTCCTAACATATTTAGAATTCATCTGCTCTCTCTTAAGCAATGTAGATTGGCAGGAACAAACTGAACCTGTATCTCACATTATCTGCCAGTCATCTGCTCAAGAGTGAAATTTAAGATAATGCTATTGCCATTTACAAAGGCTAGGTGGTCAAAGACTACACAATCTAAATGGTTTAGATCTCACATACTTATGAGAACTTTGGAGGGAAATGTGGGCAAAGTGTTTTCAGTAGAAAGCCTTGCTTCTGTAATTTATGTCTTCCATACATTTCTTTAAGACCAAGTTTGTGAGGAACAGGGGAAAAAAATAAGACATATGACATCATGATCCATTTTGTGCGATTAAAGAGAAACAAGAAGTTACAAAAATGCAGAGCAATAGAATTGATAAATATTTTCTCCCTTTCCTATCATTGTTACATGGGCAGCTGAACACCTGGTGTTATTCTGATAGTGCATGTGCTTTCAGAGAAATTTTTGAGTACAGTTACATCACCATTATGGTGCATATGAACAAAAAGTACCAGGTGAACGAACAAGCTTTCACAAAGATTGCACAGGAAATGAAAGGTCAGAAAACTGAAGGAAGGCAACTGCTAATCAAACACATCCTTATTCTGGCATGCTCTTCACACATATTTCTTCTTGTTGGGGACAGTTTAATTATGCCAGTGGGAGAGCTCTCCCCATCCACATACAGCAGCTATACTATGCCTTATAGCAATGAGGTTACAACAGTACAGCTATGCTGCTGTAAGGTCTCTGATATACACAGAGCCTGATACAGGTTGAACTTCTGTAATCCAGCACTCTCTGGTCCAGCAAAGTCCATGGTGTGGCATGATTTTAATTAGTCGGATGTCCACTTATTGTGGGTGTGGCCAAGATTCCCACAGTCCCACAAAGTTTGTTTACACCCCTCAGTCCTGGCTCTCAGTATTATGTGTTGTTATTCAAGCTCTAATTTACCTAAAATGTCTGTCCACAAATGTTTGTTCACATACACAAGCAACACCAAAGGGCCTAACCACATATGCCACTGCATACAGCTGCACATCCTCTAATGTGATATGTGCCAGCGATGCCCCTCTACCATGTATATTGGCCAAAATGGACAGTCGCTGTGACAAAGGATTAATGGACACAAATCAAACATTCAAAATGGTAACACATAGAAACCTATGGGCAGACATTTTAGCCTGTCTGGGCACTAATTAATGGATTTAAAAGTAGCCATTTTTTTTACAAAGTAATTTCAGGAACCAACCACAGAGAGAGACTGCAGAATTGGCCATCATATGCAAATTTGACACTATCTCCCAGGGATTGAACAAAGACACAAACGGGATGAGCCATTATGTTCAACAACCAAATGTCATCAGAAGTTCACTATGGGAGCTTACTTACAAGCCCATTCTATTAGCCTCATTTAGCACGGGCACTATAATTGACAGGGTTTTTTCTCCCTCTCCCTCTTCTTTTTCTGCTTTAAATTTGGGGTTTCTGCTTTAAATTTGGGAGTTCTCTCCCTTTTGCTCCTGTTATCTAAAGAAGTGGGTTGTGCCCACGAAAACTCATGATATTGTATATATTTGTTAATCTCTAAGGGCATGTCAAAATGACTACATTCAAAATAATAACTCCCAAAATAACTATTTTGAAATAAACTTATTCCCCATGGAAAGCAGAAATTATTATTTCAAAATAACCAGTCCACTATTTTGACATAACGGGCTTGGTATTGTGGATGTTCCACTTATTATTTCAAAATAAGAGGGGTTATTTCAAAATTATTCCCTAGTGTAGACCAGGGCTAAGGTGCTACAGAACCACTTTAGTTTTCTAAAGTGTACGTCTATGCTGCAACACTAATTCAAATTAACTAGCGCTATTCCGAAAAAAGCTTAGCCCAGGAGTGGCTGTAGGCGGGCTGCGGCAACTGGCGCCCCCGCCTGCACGGCCGTCAATGGAGTAACATCATCATCAGGCACCCCGGACACCCCATGATGTCATCATCGGGCGCCGTTGAAGGCGGTGCCCTAGGTGACGGCCGAGTCGGCCTATAGTGATGGGCCTCCCCTGACTTAGCCCGCATCTACACAGCAGGCAGTTTTTTTGAAAGTATCAAAATAATGTCAAGTTGGAGGACTTCTTACTCCAACTCCTGTAATCCTCATTGTACAAGGAATAAGGGAAGTCAGAGGAAGAGTACTCTATTTCAAAATAAATGTGGTGTAGACACTCCCTATTTCAAAATAAGCTATTTCAAAATAAGATATGCAATTGACATATCTCAATTTGCATAGCTTATTTTGAGTTAAGCCCTGCAGTGTAGACACACCTTAAGAGCCCCGTAAGCAGTGGAAGAATGGGTAATGCTTCTAGACAACATTGACCTCCCACGGTATGGCAAATCCTTTGGTTCTGCAACAGTCAGGGTGCCGTAATAGGGAGGTTCAACCTGTTCTCATATATTTGTATCAACACTTCACTTTAAGCACACCTCATTTATTTCTCTATCAACATGCTACAAAAGTCCATTAGCGAAGATGTGTCTGTACTCCCATAACACCTTATCTAACAAAGACAATCTTTTAACTTAACACTGTTCACAAGCCCAGCCATTAGCAAAGCACAGGTTCTACAACACTGCTATTTACTTTCAGAATCAGTTAACACTTATTTTTACCTTTGCAGTGTTTGCTCCTCCATCTGCTGTATCTTGTATTTCAGATTTGACTGATGACAGGAAACAATTTCAACTCTCTTCTACAGGAGAGTACCTATGCAATAGCCTCTCCGTAGATACAGCTGTAACCAGTTTGCATTCTAAACCCTTTTTTAACTACCCTTGAAACTTTGAGTTGGAAAATGAACTCTGCCTGAAAATTGTTTTCAGACTGAGTTTCTCCAAAGTAAAAAGAAAATCATGAAACAACTTTGAGCTACAGGCCATTAACCAAAGATTAATCCGTCATGTTTCTTCACTCACCTCTTTTTGAAAACTCATCTACCAGCTATATTTAAAGAAAACAGTTTTCTTAATTACAAAACTCTTAACTTTTATTGTGAATCACAGAAACCTGATACTTACAACACCATGGAGCTTGATAACTGAACTACATTTCCCAAAGTTCATCATCCTAAAGTCACTGTTAACAGTAAACTCCTAATATGAGAAGGCCTGGTGTTTAGACCACATCTCTATTAAAGGGAGCTGAAAACTACAAGGCTATGTCTACACTGGTGGATTATTGCACAAGAACAGTGGTTCTTCCGGGAAGCGTCCACACTGCCCACCCGCTCTTGTGCAAGACGATTTACAGTACAGCGTGGAGAGCTTCTTGCGCAAGAGCTACACTCTTTTTTAACAGTTGTAAGCCTTCTTGCGCAGGAGCTCTTGCTCAAGAGGGCAGTGTGGACGCTCAGCAGGGGTTTCTTGCACAAGAAAGCCCTACAGCTAAAATGGCCATTGGAGCTTTCTTGGACGAGAGAGTGTCCACACTGCCATGAGCACTCTGGCACAAAAGCACATCTCGCACATGGCAGTGTGGATGTGTTCTTGTGCAAGACTTCTTGCACAAGAATACTTGCACAAGATGTTCCTGCACAAGAAGCCGCCAGTGTAGACATAGCCTCAGGGAGGCATCTAGGTTAAGTAGTAGGAGTCATGAACTATTTGAAAGTGTTGGAATTTGTTTTTATTCCGATAAATAATTAAAATGAGGCCATTTGAAAAGAAATTCACAAAAAGGGGAGAGAAAGAGAGAAGACTTGCCCCAAAATAGTAAATAACTCCTTTATGGGTGCATTCACCAGGGCTGTGGGAGACCAAAGATTTAAGGCCTCGCTCTAAATCAGGATTTTTTTGGGGTACTCTACCTGCAAAAAGCCTATCCTGGACTGAGATGTCTTCCTTAAACTTTTAATTAAATTGATATATTTTGGTGAAAAGTTTGGTTTCAAAGAATCCACATTTTTTGGGAAAAAAATAGGTTTTGTATAAAAATTCCCAGACACCTCTAGAAAGTAATAGTTTCTTATAGCTATACTGTTGCATTAGAAAGACATGATTAACTATCAAACCAACAGGTAAATACATACATCAATAAACAGGGAACAAGCAGTCCTTCATAGATGAAAAAAATCTTAAAACTGCAGAGGTCTTTACTCGGTCCACTCTTCTCCTCAAAGGAGATATTCATGTTTCAGGTCATAGCAAGAAAACAAAACAAAAAGAATGAAAGGAAAAGAAAACACCCCATACCCAGCATATAGAACAAACACAAGCTATTTATATCTATTCATACACACAACCCACACCTGCACTGGCAGTGACCTGCATTTCACAGGAATTTCTACCTCCTCATGTAGGAAATTATCTAAAATGATATTTTAAACAAGCCTTTGGAATATAACATGGATACCTACCTTACTGGCTAAATGAACCCAACTGGCAGTCCCAAACTTGACAGCCTTGACAAATAAATTTCTTTATATATATATATATTGCAAAGACAAAGGCACTTTCCTACCTAGCTGAGTGTCTTAAGTAATTTTAGGCCCCACATAACTCTAGAAGCCAAGTGATGCTGGAGTATAAGATCAACTGCAATCTCTCTCATTTCCTTTTAGCCTAAAGGCAAAACATGGGAGAGAGAAAAGCATGAGGGTCCAAGAAAAGGGGAACCATGGCCACCTGAGGAGAGTGGGAGGATGGTATGTGAGACATGGCACCATAGGGGTTGGTCTCCCTTTTTCTCACCCCTTCAGGTAGACTCTCCATCTTTCAAAACCAGTCAAAAGGTACTTCTGGATTCCTTACTAAAGCTAAGCCCTTGTGTAGTAGAATCCACAAGTAATGCTTTCTTCCATCTCTGGTTGGCTTGAAGACCCCATCCCATCAGGACTGATAGTAATCTGGCCTCAGTTATTCACACCTTGTTTACCTGTCAGCAATACAAATCCTCTCAGCTGGACAGCAGCAATGCAAATACGGTAGCGCTTAAGACACTCCAACTGGTACAAAATGTTGCAGCATGTCTCCTCAGTAACGTAGACTTATTGTGAGCACATCAAACTTTTTCCTTTCTCTGTGCACTGACTTCACACTGAGTATCAAATCAACTTAAAGGACTCAGTCCTTATCTTCATGGTGCCGTATGGCTTGAACCCAAAATACATCAGACTGCCCACAGATCTGGGATGAAGACTGTGGTTGACAATAGAAATGCCTACAAAAAGAGTAAACCAAATACCGTACAGCCTGTCTGAGATTGTGGAATGAACCCTCCTAAAACTAAGGACCGTTACAAATTTCACCACCTTCTACTCCAACCACAAAGTGAATTTCTTTGATTCTTTGATATTGCCACCTCTAACAAATACATAACTCATATATATTTTTAAAAAAACCTACCTACCCAAGCAACACACTCCACTCCATATAATCTTCTCCATGGACTTTGCAGCAAATTTCATTTTCCCGAAAAAACCATTTTCTGGGAAAAACCAGTTTTGACCAAAAAACAAAAAAATAAGCAATCCTTTGACAAGCTCTATTAAGCGATATTGCTACTGTTTACATACACAATTTTATAGAATAAAATGACAAATCATTTCTTATGAGCATTATAGGTTCTGATGCTAGGCTGCAAGGCAGCTGAGGGGCTGCCTGTGTGAATCTGACTGGAAGATTGAGGACTTAACCCTACTAAGTTTACAGACTTAATATGTGATGGTAAGACACTTTATTGACCAACACAACTTCCAATTCAGAGAGCAACAGGGGATGTGGTTAACTATTTTATATGTAAACAAGAAAGAAATAAGTTGCTGGATGAATTTTGTTAGCACATTTTTCAAGTTTGTTTACAAATCAGCATGTGTTCCTAACAGCTGACTCCCATGTACTGTAAAGTAAGACACACTGAGTAAAATGATGTTTCACAGTGAAGTATCCACAACATATTACCATTTAAATATTAACATTTGACTTTCTGTCATTTTGCAGCTGTGTGCTTTTTTAAAAAAATATCTCTCTTTCTTTTAATAATCAAACCAGAATGAAAGCACAAATTGCTTGGGGTGCTGTTAGTTCACAGCATTTTGACTATTGCTGACATCTCCTTGACAGCTAAAAGGTGGCATTGCATGATGTATAGACCTCTTAATATGCTTGTAAAGGGTGGAGTAGGGTCCGGGAAGCTTACCTATTGGATCTACAACAGTGACTTGGATTATTTATGGAATGACTGCAAAATAGAAAGGGTTTTTCCTTGCTCTGATAACTACTCTCTCCCTATATAATTGTAAGAGTTACAAGAAACATGTGGATCAAATTCTTCCCTGTTCTCTGAGCTGGCATGCAAGTGTTTCAAGAAGGTTGCATGTATGTATAACTGAGAGAAGAGCATGGCCGCATAACACTTCTGGAAATGAGGGTACATCTACACAGCAACATTATTTCAAAGTAACTAGTGTTATTTCAAAATAACTTTTTCTGTGTCCACACAGCAGGCAGTTATTTCAAAATAATGTCGAAATACTGTCAAGCTGGAGGATTTCTTACTCTGACTCCTGTAACCTTCATTGTACAAGGAGTAAGGGAAGTTGGAGGAAGAGTGCTGTGTTTCAAAATAAATGCTTTGTAGACACTACCTATTTTGAAATAAGCTGTTTTGAAATAAGCTACCAATTGACGTAGATCAATTTTCATAGCATATTTCGAGTTAAGCCCTGCTGTGGTAGGTGCTCCCTAACTGAATTTTAGGATAGCCTAAGGAGTGATTTTCTCTTCTGCAGTGTCCATTGTCATCATAGATTATCTGAGGGAGGGTTGCAAACATGTGTAGGATCACCACAAGTGGCCCATGCTGCAAGCATCACCACAGTAGGTGTGCCAGTGGGGGCATGCCTCAGGAAATCCTGTAACGTCACATGCTGCCAAATTTGTGCTGTTCCAGGAGTGAAGCAGCACATAGACAACCATGGTAGAAAGGGGGACTGGACCTTCAATTAGAGCCATCCTGCCTTTTTCTGATTTATACCAGGGGCTATACCAGCCCCACAGAGCAGTCCAAAAATCAGAAAGATATTGCAATGGTTTAAAGCCTTCTGTGTCTACTTACCCCTTGGGGCTTGTCATCTTGTATTGCATCTCCTAGAGGTGCAGCATCAAATTTCTAATCTCCAAAAGCTTGATTCAGCAAGGTGCTAAGCACCCAATCTCCCATTAGTGCCAATGGGAGTTAAGCAGCCTGAAGAACTGGGCATGACTGGGTTACATTTTCAAAATGGGTTCATACTGATTCAGAGACAGGCTAGAAATGCTGGAAGGCTTGTGTATGATAAGGCATAGTGCCACCTATCCCAATATAACCTGCAATTTACATTCAGCTGATGAATAACTACTTGTATAGCCAAAGTCACATCATTAAATAAAATTAAAGAAAAGATGAATGAATTCTTTCTTAACTGTTCAACTCTGATCCACATTTTTGGACTTGGGACATGAATTTCAGTTCTATAGATCAAAAAAACCTCCCACACAGTTTATGTAATTAGTCATCAAACTATCACCAGTATGGAAAAGAGCTGCGACTCAATCTGCTCCATGAAAGCTAGCTTGTGACTAGTACTATTGCAACCATAAAGGGCAGTAATGTAGTTTTATGCTGCATGTTTCACAGCACTATGCTTACAAGAACAAGCTAGGCCTGCAGAAACATATTGGCTTCAATGTAATGGATTATAGAGTAATCTTAACTGGAGAGCATTATTTCAAGCTATTTATTTCTAATATTTATAGCCTTTGCATGGGAAAAGTGAACACTCAGGTTGTTACCCTAAATGCAACTGAAATGCTAATGGCTCTCTGCAGTTAACTTGCATTTGAAGAAGAGGCAAAGAAACCCTATGATTAATTACAAACCCATTTTAGTAGCTAGATTGCAGTCACATTCTGGGGTGCAGTCCAGCCCAGTAAGTGGTTGTGTCACCACTTACCCTATAACTGTCAATCTGGGCCACTTACAAACAGCTCAACAGCATGGAGGTCACACCCTAAGTGTTTGTGTATAACCACAGCCCAGTACTGGGTGTCCCCGCTATAAGTCGCCCTGGTATATATCGGTTCCACACTCACGTCATTGATGCTTGTAGGAACCAATGTGTTATAAGTCCTCCCAATCCCCTCTCATATGCTGTGCAACCCCCCCCCCCCACCTCAAAACCAACAAATTTGTGCAAAAGGATGTCAGTTGGGGGGGGGGGGGGTAGAAATTCCCAGCTTTACGTCGTTTCATTATATGTCCACATTCTTTGGAATGTACGCTGGATGTATAGCAGGGATGCTCTGTATTGTAGCTATGATCCCAGCTGCCTATCAGCCACACACTAGTCACTGTCTTGCCTCCACCAGTCTGGGTTTCTACTTGCACGATGTTCTGCACTGTCCAGCTCTCTCCTGGATAGTTCAGATATTAGAGGTCAATTGTCACTGCAAGGGGTCAATATGTAACTGCCTGCTACATTAACTGGAATTGTCCAAACAATACTGTTTTGATTAAAATGATGAAACAAGTTTATTTAACTGCAAGGAGAAAGATTTTCAGTGAGTACATATATAAGATATTAAAGAAAATGGTTACAAGGAAAATAAAGATAAAACACTTTTTAGTAGCTAAAACATAAAGAACTAAGCTTTGATTTCATGTAAAATCTTTACCACAGGTTCCCAGAAACATTGTGGACAAAATTCTCAGGTCAGGAATTCCTCACAAAAGTCAAAATCTTCCCCCTTTGTCTTCTTAAAAGAACAAGAGAGAGGTAGAGATATAGGAAGAGATAACTTGGGGTGTTTTGCTGTTCATGTTTATCATTGAAAAAGCATTTTCCTAAGGATTAGTGACCCCTAGATAAAGTTCCTTGCAGCTGTAAGGATATATATGTGGAATCTTGTGGTGAAAGAGATTCCATGTTGTTGTTCACTAAAATGTTTATTGATCGGTTCCTACCCTCCTTCACTGCCAAAAAATTGTCACTTGATTGCCAGTCAACTTTGATAATACCTGGCTAGAGTCATCAGCTTGTCCCTTGTTTTTAAGAAACCTCCTCAGATGTGTCTGGTAAACACATTGTAGTCCTAATTACTCTTATAACATATTTGGTATATACATTGCAAAAGAATATTGATGATCAGTGGTCTGTTAACTTCCTAGTGTAGACCAGGGCTATTTCAAAATACTGTAACCCCCTTTATTTTGAAATAAGCAAAGCATCCATACTAGCAAGCCTGTTATTTCAAAGTAGCAGACTGATTATTTCTAAACCTGTACTCCTACTTTCCTTGGGGAATAATACTTATTTCAAAATAGTTCTGGCTCTGGGGAAGCGGAGAGGAGGGGGATTGAGTTACAGAAGGTGGCGGGGGGGAAGGGAGTAGGAATCCCAGTACTGGATGCCAGTTCCAACTTCTCAGGAAGCACACGACTGTTGTGGGGAGCAGAGGAAGAGCATGCGCTTCCTGAGAAGTTGGAGCTGGCATGCAGTACCTGGACTCCTACACACACACACACACACACACACACACACACTGTACAGGCAGGCAGCAGGGGGAAGGAAGTCCCTGGTTGAGTGATAAACCCAGTGTTTCAGGAACTGTGCCAGATGTTTTTGGGAGGGGGAGAGGAGAGGAGAGGAGAACAGCCCACGCACTTACTGAGACCCGGGGTTCCTAGGTACTGGCCGAGCTGTCCCTGTCCCCTACTGCTGGCCAACCCCCCCCACCTACCAGCACCCTTTCCCCTGCTGCCTGCCCCAGCACCCTGCCATGTGCCCCAGGACCCACCAGCATCCTGCCCCAGCACCCACCATTCTGTCCCCTGTCCCCACCAGCACAGCTGGGGCCACATTAGTGAGACATGGAGTTTTTTAGAGGGGTTGTTTTTTGCATCTCACTTGTGTGGCCCTGACTGACTTTTCTGTGGGTCAGTGACCCCCGACTCAAAATAGCTTCCCCACCCATCTCATAAATAAAGACAATGCTGAAACATGTTGTGTTTGATATAATATTTTATTTAAAAATGAAGCCTGCCTGCCAAGCCCCCATCTGGCCTCAGAATCATAACACTTCTCCCTCCCCCCGATCCCAAACCTGAGCCTATCATACATAAGAACCCCCTGTCCTGAGCCTCTCACATCCCCAAACTCCTACACCCCCACATCCCCAGTCTTCTGCCACAACACTCCTGCACCATCCACACACTGCAAATCTGTGTCCTGAGCCCATCATACTCCCAGCCTCCCTGCCCTGAGCCCCTCACACAGCCTAACCCAAACTCCTGCACTCACAGCCACAAGCCTGCGGCTTGCTCAGCACCCCAACCCTCCACCTGACCCCAACACTCTCCAGCCTGGAGCCACCTCTCTGAACCAGCATCATCTTCTCTACTTCCTCTTGCACCCAAATTCCCTCCCAGAGCTTGTCCCTCTCACCGTTTCCCCTTTTTTGTGACAGTATGCCCTGGGATGGTGTACCGGCACTTATTTTCCCCTGTTTCCCCCCAGCATGGCTTTTTTTTCCCCCTCAACTTCTTTCCCCCTCCCTCCAGTACGTGGCTCTTCACATGCTATCCACTGCTATTTTGGCTCTTTGTCTCTAACGGGTTGGCCACCCCTGCCATAGAGAATAGGTAGCTTGCTAGTGATACCTATTGGTGGCTAGACAGAGGAGCAGTCTAGAGCTACTGGACAACTCCAGATTGACAGATCCTATTAGGCAGCTATCTGTTGGCTTCTGTTGGAGGAGAAAGGGGAAACTAGTGCATGGGCAGGCCTTATTTGCATGTATGTTATGTCACCATCTGGGACATTTTAGGCACATCTACATAGCAGGGCTAAAGCTCAAATAAGCTACTCTATTTGAGCTACATCAATAGCTTTTGGCGCTGTCTACACAGCAGGAAGTCCAAGAAAGAGCACTCCTTCTCTGACTTCCCTTACTCTTCTTACAATGAGGGTTACAGGAGTCGGTATAAGAAGTCCTCCAGCTCGACATTATTTCATCATTATGTCGAAGTAAATGCTTGTAGCGTAGTTGCGGACTTTGTTATTTTAGAATAATATCAGTTATTCTGAAATAATGCTCCTGTGTAGAAATAGCCTTTGGGTCAAAATTCAGTGAGGTTTTTACATTTAGGAGTAATAAAAATTCTTGTGCCTGTTGGGCATTGAGAATTTAAGAGATATGCTCCAGATCTGCTTGGGGTGAGTGGTCTTTTTGACCAACTTACAATCTGGCATTGTTGGGTGACAGTCTGGAAAAAGCTAGAAGGGAAAGAGACTTATATTTTCTGGTAGGGAGGACTCTGTTCAGCATCCTATATGTTACTGATCCCTTCTGAAAACTGCAAAGACATAATATAAATGTGATTTGAGGTAGCTGATGGTACAGAGGTAGCTTTACTGTCATAGGTCAGTAGCTTAGCTGAGGGACTCAGCAGAGGGTGCATTACACAAAAGTCAAATTTGTAATTGCTAAAGCAGACCCAGGGCAAACCTTGCAGCACTCTCCTCAGGGGCTGGAGATGGACCTGCCGGATTATTTCTGGAGTCTGCCATTCCCAAACAAACAATGAGTAAGGATGTAGTGGAGAAGGGAAATGGTCATTGCAGGAATGCATTGCCTTATTCAACTGAATTTAAGACAATTTCCAATACATCCTGGAGGATACAAGTCTTACTTAAGAGATACCATAAATCCAACATATTTGTATATTACTGGCTTTATAAAGCTTATTCTGTGTCCTTTTCCCTCAGAAAAGTTTTATTAGTTTTATATAACAGACTCAGTGCATGTAAGGGAGAAATATTGCCTTGAAAGACACCCAGGGAGGTATTTAGTTTTCCCAGGTTTCTGGGTGGAGGTTTAAGCTGTTTGTTATGTTTTCAGAGGGAACTTCTTATATCCTTGAACCTGGCCATTTTTGCTTCTGACAACACATGGCAGGAGAGTTGAAGATAGACAGTGGTGTGAATACATGTATAGCGCCGCATGTGTGTTTGTGTTTGAGTATATGATCATAATAACCATAAAAGTCAGTATGTTGCCAGATAAATCAGCTTTGAACCAAAGCCATTCGTATGCAAGCCTGGGAACAATTATCTCAGAAGGTCGAAGGTATGCAGAGCTGCAGCTAAAGTGCAAAAAATTGCTGCTGGCTTGAGACAGTACAGCTGCTCCTTCCCTCAATAACATGGTGGAGATAACAACAGCAGATTTAGGCTAGGTAGAGACTTATCTGTATAGAATCTGTTAACAGTAGCTTTACTCTTGGCAGTGTAGAAGATGAACACCTACCACACTTCCTTTGTCAGGAAAACAAATGTTGAAAAACAACTGAATACCACACAGCCTTCTAATTGCTTTAGCTCTTGTGATATAGTGCCATAAAATAAGAGGCACAATTCCTATATAGGGTTGTCAGGTGTCCGGTTTTTGCCCAAACAGTCCATTTTTTCTGGCCCGTCTGGTAAAAAAAACCCAGAAAATACTGAGCATGTAAAATGTCCAGTATTTTCTTTTTCTCTTGGATGGAAGGCCGTCAAGGATAATCTTCCCCTGCTGCATCTAGCATGGGGAAGCAAGGAGTGTGGGGATTCTTAAAGACACAGAGCCCTTTTTTTTTTTTTGCTTTGTTTTGGGTTTTTTTCTCAACAACTTTTGTCTTCTTGGGTTTTTTTGGAGTATTTTTGCTCAACCAACTTTGAGCTTTTTTGCTTTTTTGCCATGTTCGGGGTTTTTGGTGAAAGCATCTGGCAAGCCTATTCCTATATAGTTCTTTGGTGATATTCAGGGGCATTAACTTGCATCATCCCTTTACAAGGTGTAGTATATCTCCTACATTGTCACCATCTGACATGTAGTGAGGATGGAACCAAAGCAGTGCTTTGGGCATGGCTAACATACACTGTATGATGGTGGGGAAATCTTACTCTCTGTTATGCCTTTTCATATTACAAGGGACATAATCTAGCCTGTATATAATAAATGCTTCTTAGGCATAGGTATTCCTATTGCAAGTTTATTGTATCTACTTTATAATAAAAAAATATTTCCACCTTGGAAAGATATAGTGCAACCTTAATTAAACATAAGGCTTTGTGAAGCTTGGAGTCTGGTACATGGGTTTTTTGTAAAATTTTAACATAGATTGTCTGCATTATAATAATTCTATATGATCATCTTGTGAACATTGAAGTGCCCTCATCTTTCACACTGACGAAATAGCTTCCCTACTGAATGAGAGGCCCTTGCTAACAAATGAGGCCATAGACTAGCTGCATAGAATTCCAGTCACAGGACTTGTGCTTCTGTTCTCCTTGCTGAGTGTTACTTGCAGCCAAGAATTAAAGAAAAAGCTTTTGGACTCAATAGTTTCTGTAATAACGTCTACTGGCAAGGAGACAAATACACCCAATTGCACAGAGGGGGAACAAGGTGAAATGCCTACAGGAATGAATATTTAATGACTGTAAAAAAATAAAAGAAAAATAGGTTGTAGTAATTGTTCAGATGTCTTTGATTTTTGCCCTTGGTTAAAAGAAATCTGAACTTAGATGTGACTGAGATGAGACACTGTTTGGTTCACTACAAAATCATACCAGTGATTTAGTATTATATGTTCAGAGATGTATATAAAAATTGTTCTCTCTTATCAATATACTGTGTGAGGCAGGAAGTTGGAAGGAAATTGAAGTTTTGTGCTGAACACACTCATAAATCTGAATCTGTTACTCATTAATGAGCTCTGTATCTCTACCTAAACTTTATTGTTAATGGCTTTATTGCCTGGAAAGGGTGTGGTATAGACAGTCCAGGAAAGTGTATCTTTCTTTCTGCAGAAGAGGCACAACATGGGCTACAGCAGTGCAAGCTTCCTTGACCTCCACACCCTGCTAATGTGTTTTGATCCTTAATTGAAAAGATGGAACCCTATTGATGGAATAATGTGAAGAGAAATCAGTTTACTCTCGAGACCCATTTCATTCTGGGTTTCTTGCCTGCCAACAAAGGTGCCAATGGTGGATATATTTTTCACTTGTGAAACTGGAGGTTTAGGAGATTGCTAATGGGTTATACCAGGCTCTTTCATCTCTTAGCTCGGTGACTGAAAATTGTTGCTAATCTACCCCACGTGAAATGAATTGGTGTCTTTTATGTAGATCCTCAAGCTGTCCACTTCTCAGAAACAGCTTCAGCATTGTCACCATTTTTCATTCCAAATAAGTAATTTTATATCAGATGCAGCTTCCCCCCTTACACATCATTGCTAGAGATGTTGTCAGCAAGCTTATAAATGTATTGAAATAAGCTGTCCAATCTGTACAATTTTGTTATAACTCAGTAAGGTCCTATCATTGGATGTTTCCAGCCCTAGCATCTTGTAGGAGGGAGGAAATGAGCTATGAAAAGACTTCTGGGAGAAAAGTCTTTCATGTTTTTTGTGCTGTCTGAAGCTAGCATGGCTAGGAAGAACCAGCAGTTGTTATGCTGGCTATCCCAGGGATCCTGTTAGTCCCAATGTCCTGTACCCATCAATGGTCAGTGTTATTTGCCTCAGAGGAAGAAACTTGGAAGTGTGTAGTTACTGAAGAGCCTAACACCTAAAGGCAACTCAGCTTTTATGGTCTAAAGAATCTGTCCCCACATGCAGCCCCTATGTAATTCGACTGCATGTTGGCAATTACCACAGAAGGCTGGGGCAAGGAATCTCTCTCCCCCTCTCAGATAGCTCTGAAGCTTTTCTGAACACAACAATGGCTGGTTCTGCATTATGGGGCACATCTACATCTCTGAGCATTCCCTGCTTCCAGATGGTTCCTATGCATTTGAATACAGGGGCACAGCACTGAATACAGCTGCCGGGCATATATGCTTATTACTTTGAGCCTCTGTATCCTTCCCCCTCCTCCCTCAATGGAATAACCATTCAGTTAGGATCCTATGTCCTCATGAAGGTGGGTGAGCAGAATTTGCCAAAATACCTAATTTAGTACCTGAAAAACTGGAATACTCTTTTACTAGTTATGGCTTTATGCTGCAAGCACGTTGACTATTATGAGCACAATTTTATATTTATGTTTTTATATTAATCTAAATGTTTTGGATCTGAAACACCAATAAACTCAGCTGTTAGAGTTAGGAAGAAGAAAAATCATTCAATTAGCATAAAAATAATTTTAAAACAAAGGCTAATTTAACGCTGCTCAACAGGAAAGTGGTGAAAATTGCATGTCAGGTGAAAACTGTTCCAAAAATGGATATAAATGGTAAATTGTTGTACTTTAGAACAATTTGGTATTCATTTGATATGCAAAAGGGATGTAATCTATATGCCGAAGGAACAGAAGCGAAGGGTATAGTAGGAAAAGTACAATACCTCGACTTTAACATTCTGCATATTTAGCAGGAAGAAAATGTATCTTTTTCTGTGGGATTCACCTTGCAGCACAGGTGAATTTGTAAGTTTCTGGATCAATAAGATACAGTAGAAACGTGAAGAGTGTTGGTATGTATTTGACAAATGTATTCTAGGAGTTTTTTGGATTCTAGACACTAACAGCACATGAAATCAGACTTGGTGCAACAGCTTCACACAATTGTAGTCACAGCACTGGTGTAGAGAATACAGGTGTTTCATTGGCTAAGTGAAAAGCATTCCATTTTGATTCTTAATATAAACGGCATCGTATACAATTACCAATACTAGCATACTGCAATATGCTATGCTCGGAAAAACATAGGGAAACTAAGGTTGCTAATAGAATGTAAAAGGTCATTTCCCGTAAAGTGAACTGCTGTCAGGACAGAAAACTTGTTCTTTGTGCCTGGCAGTAGCTATATTTTGCTTCTTGATGTAATTACAGGGTTGGCTGTGATCTATAAAATAATAAATAATTGGAGACCCACTGTTCTGAGAGCTCCTTTTTGCTCCAGTCATCTTAAGTATGGAAGATTTGATTTGTCATCCTTGGTGACAGTTTGTAGTATAGTTTGGCCAGTTCATTGCTATAGGATTCCCAAACCAGTGACTGCATTCTCAGTGGAGGGCCTACACCACTGGAACATATTCCATCCAACAATCCATCATAACCTAAGTAAACTTATCTCTTTGTTCAATGCCTTGATGAATGGGAACATCCTAAGTTATTTTATTTAGCTGAATCTGATATATATAATGTGTATGTATTTTATTAGTAGTGAGGTGCCAAAAGAATTTAAAAGTTTGAAATTAATCAGACCCATAGAGCCACCTGTCATATCATGAACTGTCACTGGTTCATTCTCCTGCACATCTACTAATGTAATATATGCCATCATGTGCCAACAATGCCCCACTGCTATATACATCTGCCAAACTGGACAGTCCCTACGTAAAAGAATCAAGGGACACAAATCAGATATTAGGAATGGCAACATACAAAAACCTGTAGGGGAACACTTCAATCTCCCTGGACACACAATTGCAGATCTAAAGGTAGCCATCCTTCAGCAAAAAAACTTCAGGACCAGATTTCAAAGAGAAACTGCTGAGCTGCAGTTCATCTTCAAGGTTGACACAATCAGCTCTGGATTAAACAAAGACTGTGAATGGCTTGCTAACTACAAAAGCAGCTTCTCCTCTCTTGGAATTTACACCTCCAGATCAGCTACTAGAAGTGGGCCTCATCCTCCCTGATGGGATCTACCTCGTCATCTCCATCCTGATTCTGGCCTGCATATTTATACCTGCCTTCGGAAATTTCCACTACATGCATCTGATGAAGTGGGTCTTTGCCCACAAAAGCTTATGCTCCAACACTTCAGTTAGTCCATAAGGTGCCACAGGACTCCTCGCCGCTGTCATATCTTTAATATAATTGGTTTTGCTCTTTACAGATGCACCCACATAGTAATACCATTGATTAAAATAAATTAACAATACAGAATTACTAGGAAATTGCAACATGTCAATGAATTATTAGATGTGGAATTTTCTTAGAGCCATCATTCAAATTGCACATTCAAATTTAAAATGTGATACCTTACTGTCAGATACAATAAAAATTTTGTATTTTTAGACTTTCATGTGTCCCATGTTCTCTGACCTTGAATTCACTCTCTGAAAAGTAGAAACTGGAGTTGAACACCTCTGAAATCCTTTATGCTCAAATGAACTTCCAGGATCTTTCCAGAATTCAATTACAAACTTCTTAGAAAAACACAAACCATTCTGATGTGTGGAAAAAATGAACTTTGATTTCTAAATTATTTGGGAACAAGCTTCCTTATAAACCTCACCTAAATACAGCAGCTAAACTAAACACTGCCAGCTGTTGAATGTGTCCATTAAACTTTAATTGCTCCAATTAACATTATCAACAGGCTGTGCTTTATACATCTCAGAGATGATTAGTGTGGTTATACTTAAATTCATCCATAACAAAATGGGACAGTACAGTATTTGATGAATGAAATGATTCAGTTATTCTTAAAGGGAAACAGAAGTAGCAAAAATTGGAGTAATAAAATGAGGACACCATAAATGCTAGATAAACATCATAGAACATGGTATTAGTTATGTGACGCAGATATATCAAATATGTCTTCTTCTCAATTCCTGTTTTAAATCCTGGTATCCAAAGTGGTAGATAAAGTTTAGATATTGACTAGAAAATAACAGAAAAGTATCCAATTTAGAGGGACCCCATTGTCAAAGTCAGACACACAGGACTCACAGATTTGTCAGACCGCTCTGTTTATTAGCAAAGCCGCTCTGCTAATACACCCAGAAAATGTGAGTACCATACAAGGCTAAAACCCCTTTGATTTATACAGTCAAAAGAAAGCCAACTTAACAAGATTAAAAGGTGGCAAAACTTCACATGATTAGTATGAGACTAGTCAAGTATCTTCATTTCCACATCAAGCACACAGCAATCTCCTGTCCATATCTCTCTGGTTACCTCAATTGCTTTCTGCCTAACACCTAATGTTCCTTTTCCGGTTATCCCAGGCACACCTGGCTTCATTCTGATTTGCATACCTACAAACATAATCATCTCTTTTTCTGTTCAGAGACAAACAGTATTCCTTCAACCTATTAAAATATTACAATATAATTCATCTTTTTCTTACAATATAATTCTTTCTACTTTCACACCATCCATGTTGTACTAAACGTTGACAGGTGAGTCTTGATGCATTTAAGACAGGGGTTGGGAACCTCAGGCCTGAAGGCCAGATGTGGTCCCTGGCTTGCCTAAATCTGGTCCCCATGGCTCAGCATTAGGGAGCCGGGGCTAGTGCTCCAGCCCCACTGCCACCCACCGAAAGGGCTGGAGTGCACAAAATCTACTAGCCTAGACACTCTTAGGCTCTGGTGTGCAAGGGGAATGTGGGGAGTGTCTTTCTCCTTCTCAGTCGGTGGCTTCTCACTTTGGCTTCCCAAAAAAATTCTCCGCCTCTGCCCCCTTTGCAAGTGTGGGGGAGAGGAATGAAACTGTTGTTGAACCAGTTTTAAACATGGTTAAACTGGTCCACATTCACATCCTTAACAGTTTGCTTAGATATTTGGATAGGAGAATGATTATTACTGAGGTAATAAATATTAGTCAACAATTTGATAGTAAAAAATGAATCACGTCAAACCAATCTATTTTACTTCCTTTTTTTTTTTTTAACAGGGTTACTGGCCTAGAGGATCAGGAGGATAAGAACTGTAGTCGTGATTCATCCTCATTTTAATAAGGATTTTGACAGTGTCCCACGTGATTTTTTACAAGTTATAAGCAAATTGAGGAAAAGCCGTCTAGACTGAATTACTATAAGGTGATGCATTACTGTTTGAAAGAGCATACTCAAAGTGTAGAACTGTGGAATTAAAGTAGCGGTCATTCCTCCCTCTTGCTGGAACAAATTTCAAGTGCAACCTTTATGAAAATTCACTCTCTCTCATGCTGAAAGTCTCCATAACTATATGGGCTATAACTGTATGGGCTAATCCAACTCTTCATCAGTTTAAGCATAGTTTACTTAATCTTCATAAATAAAGTTAGAAGTGGGCTGAAATTAAATGTACTCGTACACAAAAATAAAGTTCACACTTTGTGAATGTTCCTATGCCAGGTCAATTGAGGTAACAACAACAACAACAACAACAACAACAACAACAAAGAATAAGTAAAGGTGGTCAAAACTATGAATTTTCATTTCATTTCATCACATGGAAAATTTGAACATTTTGTTCCAAACGTCAATATTCCCCTCAAAATATTATTTCAACTCAGTTGAAATATTTTGTTCTGATAAAAATCGAAGCATTTCAATTTTGACCTTCTTAAATGTTACATATTTTTAAATTTTATATGATATTATGTTTTAATAATAATTTTAAAATAATATACTATAAAATATACACTAATCTGTGATTGGTATTGCAATTAGTAATTCCTTTGGTATTGTAACTGATATTCTAAATGGTAACTGGTTTTCTAATTTATTCAACTGGTAGTTGCTTTTCTAATTTTCAGTAATTGGTATTCTTGTTGGTATATTATAAAAAATAAGATAAATAACATTAAAAATATATACAAAATAAATATAAATTGTTGAAGAATGCACTGTAATGTTAAGTGTGTGTCATGTACTTCTACACCAGATATGGACTGGCTATAGAGTTTATTCACATTAGGTGTGACCATTATAAGATCCTTTAATGGTCTGCCAGGTATGGCTGACATAAATAAGGTATTTTACATACAGTTCCTCGTAGTGGATGAATAGCATAGTACAGTTTAATATTTGATTACCTCTCCCCTTCTATATTCTGCATTCCCACCATTTACAAAATATTCACTATTATGCTATTTTTTAAGATCGATATGAATGAGTCTGTTAAGTGTCTTTAAATCACTGGTTGTCTAATTACATGACCTGAACAAAACTTGATTATCTGGGTATCTCTTAGCTCCAATAACTGACTATAGAATTCCTGAGTCATTGTTTTTTGTTCTGCTGAGTTTACTCTGTTGATTAACTTTGAGGGCATGTCTACACTAGGAAATTATTTTGAAAATAATAGTTCCTAAAGTAACTATTTCGAAATAAGCTTATTCCCCGAAGAAAGCAGTATAGATTTCAAAATAACTAGACCCTTATTTCAAAACAACAGGCTTGGTAGTGTGCATGCTCTGCTTATTATTTCTCACTAAAGGGGGTTATTTTGAAATAACTCCATAGAGTAGACCAGGGCTGACAAACAAACTATAAGGGTATGACTAAACTACATCCCTCTTTCAAAAGAGGGATGTAAATTAGGCAGATCGAAAGTGCAAATGAAGCGGGGATTTAAATATCCCGTGCTTCATTTGCATAATCGTGTCACAGCGTTCTTTCAAAAAAGGGTATTTCAAAAGAGAAACCACTGTCTAGACTGTTTTTTTTGTTTGTTTGTTTGTTTTTAAAAAAAACAGCACTCTTTCGAAAAAGAGTACAGGATATTTAAAAAAAGGTTTGGGTTTTTCTTTTTCCAAAAGAACGGAGTGTAGACAGCGGTTTTACTTTTGAAATACCCTTTTTCGAAAGAACGCTGTGACACAATTATGCAAATGAAGCATGGGATATTTAAATCCCCGCTTCATTTGCACTTTCAATCTGCCTAATTTACAACCCTTTTTCAAAAGAGGGATGTAGTTAGATGTACTCAAGGGCTATGTCTAGACTGCAGGCTTCTTTCGAAAGAGGCTCTTTTGAAAGCATCTTTCGAAAGAGCCTCTTTCGAAAGATCGCGTCTAGACTGCAGGCGGATCTTTCGAAAGAGAAATCCGCTTTTTCGAAAGAGAGCACCCAGCGAGTCTGGATGCTCTCTTTCGAAGACGGCCTCTTTACATTGAAGAACGCCTTCTTTCGAAAGAGGAACTTTCGAAAGAAGGCGTTCTTCCTCGTAAATTGAGGTTTACCGCCATCGAAAGAAAAGCCGCGTTCTTTCGAAATAATTTTGAAGGAACGCGGCTTGAGTCTGGATGCAGGGGAAGTTTTTTTGGGAAAAGGCTACTTTTCCCGAAAAAACCCCTGAGTCTGGACACGGCCTAAGTGTCGACAGTTTCTACTGAACTCTCTACTATTATTCTCAATAAGATATAATCTAGGTGCTGAATTCTTCATGTTTATAACAATTGGAGATTTCTGCCCCCTTTTCTCCATTCAATTTGACATGAACATAGTCACCAGGTTCTAGACATATCAGTTTTATGGGTGACATCTGTTGTAAAACTGCTTATAAGTTCTTCTAGCCTGTTTATCTGACCTGGAAATTCTCTTCATGTCTTTGGAGACTGGAAGAGAACCTAATTTGGAACAGTAGTTCTGACTTGTCTTCTCATCAGGAACTGTGCTGGACTATATCCAATAGCTGCTATTGGTGCCAGTCTGTAAAACAAAAGAGCAAAGAAGGGATCTTTCCACTGCAAGATTTTATTGGCTGTCAGTACAGCTCTCTCAGCCTCTCCAGTTCACTTGTGGTTAATGTGGGCTGACAAAATTTTGCTGCATTGAATTGTGGTCTGTCATTCATTATTGGAGTACTAGAATGAGGGCAAGTATACTTCAGTTTCTCAATAACACTGTGACATGTTATGTCTTTCAAGTATATTGTTTCTCCATATCTGTTAAAATAATCCATGATGATCAGGCAATGATGTCCTTTGAATATGAATAAATTTACATCTTATCTCTTCCAAGTTCTGTCTGTCAGGCTATGTCTAGACTGCAGAATTTTTCTGGGATACTGGAGGTATCCCAGAAAAACTCTATCTCCAGGGAATGCATCCACTTTTTTGGAACAGTTTCTGAAAAATCGGGCATGTTCTTTTGGCATCCCTGTATTCCTCATTTTATAAGGGATAAGGGGTCTTCTGAAAGAGAAGGTAGATGGGCCCCATGTAGATGGGCCAAATGTCGGAAAAGCCTCTTCTGAAAAAACAAGCGGAAAAATTTGCTTATCTTTTTCCGAAACCACCCCCTCCCCCCACCCCACACACAGAGTGTAGCCAGCCTCATAGGTGTCATTATTAAAGTTTCTTTGTGTTTTATTGGTTTGTTAGTTCCACAGTGTTCTCATACACATATTTTATTCTTTATATCCTTATTTATGCCCAGCCACCACACTGATGGCCTGGCCCATTCATGGCAAGTAGTTAATCTTTGATGCCCTTCATGGATGAGATTTAGGATTCCTCCTCTTCTAGTTTTGAATTACAATGAAATTATCTTTAACCATGAGTCCTTTTGACTTTCTTAATTCTAAGTACTATCTTGTCACTTTCTTTGTGTCCTTTAGATAGTTGAGATCCCTCCCTTAGATACCGCCCCTAATGTACAGCCTCTCCCCGACTTACAAACCGGTTACGAACCAAGCAATTGGTCCATAACTCAGTTTGTTCGTAAGTCGGACACCATAGAGTTACACGCGACTACGCTGTTCATAAGCACAGACCGTGTTCATAACTCGGGGTCCACCATTTATGACAGCTTCGGTCGTAAATGTAAACGGTCGTAAGTCAATCGTTAGCAACTCGGGGACCAGCTGTAACTTAATTATATGTGTCAAAATTGCTTTTTGTAGCTGGAGTTTTCCCTTTTCTAATAGTGGTCTAAATGTGTCCACACGTATGCCTTTACATAATCTTTTAGCTCACAGGTAGATGAATGTGATGCTAAAGTTCTCTAAGGCTATGTCTACACTACAAGGTCTTTGCTCCGAAACAGCTGTTTTTGCGCAAAAACTGGTGGAATGTCCACACCTCAAGCGTGTTTTTGCACAAGTAAATCAGCAGAACAGAGGGCTTTTGCTGATAGTTATTCCTCTCCCCACAAGAACTAACTCCTTTTTGTGCTACAGCTCTTGTGCAAAAAGGCAGGTGTGGACACTCTGGAGGGGTTTTTGCACAAGAAACCCCTATGGGCAAAAGCACAGGTGCTCTGATGGCCATTCTGTAAATGGGCATCAGAGCTTTCTTTTGCAAGTGTCCATGCAATGTGTATTCTCTTTTGCGCAAAAGCGCGTCACTTTTGCCATGCGCTTTGAGGTCTGGACGCACTTTTCCGCAAAAACTTCTTGCGCAAGATCTGTTCCGCAAAAAGGCTTCTTGCACAAAAACCCTACAGTGTAGACTAAGCTTCGTGCAATGAATAGTGGTATATTGATGAGCTCCTGCAACATCTGTTGCTGTTTTCCTTCTATTTCTGTTCTTAATCCCATTGCCACCACGTCATGCATGGACTAATTACAGGGCTATCTTATTCACACAAAATGTGTCTATCATAATATCTTTAAATGGTCTGCCAGGTATGGCAGAGGTGCATTTAAATTTCACTACTTTCCCCTACGGGCTGAACAACAGAATACAATTTAGTGTTCCATTATAGTGTGCGTGTGTACATATGTCACAGGGTGGCTGACCCCATGTGATTAAAATAGATCCCTTTCCCTTGTGCTGAGGCAGGTGTGCTGTTGAGCCTATTAAAGGGGGTGAAGCTGTGCCTGGACTATAAAAGAGTTTCTGTGATAGCAGAGTTTGAAGGGGAACTACAGAGGGAAGCTGCTGGGAGAAACAGGGACTACTTCTGGAGACCCTAAGCAGGGAGTTGGAAAATAGATCTTGCTGCAGTGTTTGTTTTTCCTTTGGGAGAAGGCAGACCAGGTCTTGTCTCTTCTTCAACTGTTTAACAGGATAATCTGGGGGAAGAGGGACTGTTTCCAACATATGACCGGGTTTGTTTTTCTGTGTTTAAGTTTGGAACTTTGTGCTAATAAAAATGTTGACTCCAAGAAGGGCTCTGAATAGATGAGCAAGACTGCATGGAGTTTGATTTCAGGAGCCCAGAAGGGGTAAAAAGGGGTAGGACACTGTGCAGACCCTTCTGGACATGTGGGGATGGTTGGGTGGCAGCAACCTCATTACAATATGGAAGTTAGAGAAAGTCATGTTTAGTCATCTGATCCCTTTCTTTACGACCAGTAATTGTTCCCATAACTAGGGGAAGTGGCTGCAGTGAGAGATTGCTAATTAAGTGGAGAGTAGTGACTGCAAAGGGTTAAATTTCTTCAAGATTTAGTGGGTGACAGCTTAGGTAGGTGAACAACTGCAGAGGACATTGATGTGAGCATTGAAGTACATCTCTAATGTCACTGAATTTAATCCTGGGGTCAGAATAATGGCTGAAGCAGCGAAAAGCATAGCTCCATAAGACACTCAAAAAGGCTCTCAGCAAAACATCCTAGAGGCAGAAGTATTGTCATGTTTCAGGGATGCAGTATGACTTTATCATCATGTGAAACAATGGATAATGGTCAAGTTGTTTTCAAAGTATTAAATCAAAAAGTACCCGAAGACAAAATTATTGAGAGAACCATATTTCACACACAAAAAGACATTCCATGGTTGTCTTGCAAAAAAGAGACTTTGAAAAGAATTAACTTTAAAAAAAAAGTTGTACATTCATTGGAACTCTTGTTACTCATGAATTTTATGGTCTTTACTGTTAAATTCTGTATGGAATGAAAACTAAAACCCACAAACTCAATTTTCCCAAATAAATAGGTGTTGCAATTTAAACTTGGAGTTGCTTGTTAATGATCAAAGTATCTCTGCAGAGTGGGTGGGAAAGTTTATTTTCAGTACCACTCCTCTTTAGGAAGCTAAGACCAGAAACCATCTATGGAGAAATAATATACACGTTTCACAGATGGGGATACGGATACAAGTTTAAGGTATTTCTTAAAGCAAGACAGCAGCAGAGCCAGGAATAGAATGTAAACATCCTGATTTTCAGGTCCCTACATGTGACACTAAATCTCTCTCCTCTTCATAATTTGCATGTTGTTTAATCTTCCTAAATTAGTTTTTTAAATGGCCCCATTATGAGGAACAGAAGTTCATATACTTGGGAGTGCTGTTGTTTCATTCTGTCTGGGTGCACGTTCAATAAGACTGCAGTGCTTCCATTTTTACCGGGAGTTTGCCTAAATCATGCAGTACTGCACATCTACTGGAGCATAAATTCTAATGTGCACCCATATGTCATGCACCAACAGGACCACAGGGATCCTGCTGGCACATACTAACAGTTCCTCCTGTGATTCAATATAGTTCCTTTCCAAAAAGGACTATGTTGCCATACCCTAGGGAACTCTCAGTGTATGCCAGCAGGGTCCTTGTAGAGCAAATTATTGCAGAACATGCTGATGTGTACTAGAATTCATATTCCAGCTGGTGCACACTATCAACAAGCTCTTAGTCAACTCTTCCTTTGCAGTAGAACAGCTGTATCATTACTCAGCCCAGTCAACTGACAGAACAACAGCCAGGATAGTCCTATCTTCTAAAGTAAAAGATAGGAAACAGAAATAAGTTATTCTTGCTAACAGTTTTTAAATATTTTCTAATTCACAGTTCTTACATAATATTTTTTCCTCACTTACTTTCCTAACTCTCCTTATTACACTGTAACTAGGCTACAAAGTATTTTTAAAGCCCTGTGATGAGATCTTTGCATTAGCTACCCTGGGAAAAGATTTATATGGGACTGAGAGGCTAATTAGCCTGCCTTCTCACAGCTGGAGGGTGGGCCAGATCGCATCACAAATAATGTCCATCTGAGGGAGATCAGGGCTTGTTTCCCTAATGAGTAGGATGTAGCTAGTTGGAGGAGAGGAAAAACAGAGCAAAGGAAGTAGGTGGAATTTGCTCTCAGAGGTGATGCTTGAGATTAGTGGCTTTTCTAGTAGTTAGCTAGAGCTTGCTCAAATGCTGAGTAAAACGAAGGGATGAAACAGTGATTGCTATTGCTTCTACTCCTGGAATTGTGGAATCAGGTGTACTGAGGCACAGGTTAGTCTGAAACTGTAGAAGTATGCCTCATATGAGATGGTTTCCAGCTGAGTCTGGATGGGCTGATGACTTGACTTTTCATATTTATATATAGATGCACATCTCTATAGGATCTGTAAGAGACTATACTTCACAGGGTAGGATTCTGTAAGGTAGTTTCCCTAAAGCACTAGGATACTCCTATGGCTATAAGTGGCCAAAGGACAGTGGGGAACAAATGAAAGTAAAGGTGTCTATACAGTTGCTGCTATATTTCCTATATAAAATAGGGGCCAACTGCAAAAGGTAGATCAAAATCCAAGGTTTGCTAGAACTTTAAGCTGTTGAGGCCCTTGGCTTTGGTTCAGCTCCAACTCATTCTATAGTAACTTTTTGGTAAAAGCCCTGTAACTAAAAATCAAGGTATTAATAGCTTCCTGCATGATAGACCCTCTTCTGTCCTAATGTGAAAAGTGAACTGAGTGGAGATGTAGTATGCTCAGGAGACCCAGACCTCTTGCACTTGCTACTGCTGTAATTAAAGAGCCTAGTTTACTGGTGATTAAACTGTACTCTTTATCCATCCACTTGAGAGCAAACATACTCAGTCACACCAGGTAAAACTTTCTTTGTTCAAAGATGTATATGGAAAGAGTTTAAACTTTTTTCCTCTTTTAATGAGGTATATCTCCTTGAAGAGAGAGGATTCTAGGTATTGCAATTGAAAATAGTGACAGTAAAAGTAGAGGAGATGTACTAAATGCAGAGCACCTGATAAATTAGAAAATCAATGATGAGCTGTAAATATTCTGAACACCTTTAGTGCTATGTGGGCGAATCATAGAGGTCTGATGCACTAATGACAGTTTCAGATGCTTGAGGAATGTGTGAAATATTGGGTCTTCAGTCCTTGAGTGTTCCACTTGCTGTGTAGGGAAGCTATAGTGAGCAGATGGCTCTTCCTATCTCTCTTCATTTTTCTAATTTAAATGTCCTTGATGGTTAACTACAGTAATTAAGAACTCAATGCTAGGTGTAAATCTTCTCTCTTTGACTGGAAAAATTCCAGTAGCCCCCATTTTTGTGAATCATTTGCTTTGATTTCTTAAATGACTACTGATTTCTTACCCCATTCAATTGGAATGATCACTGATACATATATATTTTTTTAATCTGCATTTTTCAAGTCTTCCCCTATCTTTCTTCTTGAATTCTTATATTACAGCCTTGGAGGTCTCCCTTCCCTGCCAGGAACTTCAGTTAACTCCTCATTGCCTTCCTCTTCTTCTGTTTCTCTAGAATTGTACCACAATACTTCCTGGTGACAATTCATAAGCAGCTCTTGAACCCTCTTATGCGGGATCTGAGTTTAGTGGCAACTGGGTTCAGGCAAAGGATTTGCCAGACTTTCTGAGCCTTCTAATTAGAGGGAAGGTGGAATTTGAAGCTTAGAGCTGTAACCTGGTAGGGGGCAATTCCCTTGGCAAGAATCAACGAAACTACCTGAAATGTGTAGTTTCAGCTTGCAGGATGGGCAAAAGGCCAGCACAACTTGTCCAATCTTTGTCCCTAAGTCAAGTGATCTGACGTCAGTGATGAATCAAAGATCCATAACACTATTGTAGCCTTGTAATGTACAACAAATATTCAAACAAGACTAATTCCCTATTAATGATGCTAATAAAATGTCCACTTCAAACTTTGCCAGATGAAGCAACGGTTTGCTATATGGAATAGATAGATAGCTTTTCAAATACTGAACTTGTAATTTTTCCATATTACGAACTACTTTTTTAAAAAAGAGCTTTTTAAATGATCCTCTTCCACGACAGAGGAAAGGATATAAAAATCTGTCCAGCATCCTTTCCTTCTATTTCAGTTGTCAAAATATATCCCCAACTATAGGGAGAAAATGTGACCCACATATTGTGACTATTGGGATTCAAAGCAGCAGGACACCTTTATGGTTATAAGCTGGCTACTGGTAACAGGGCTGAGGGGCATTGCATTTAAGGCAGGTGGTAACAGAGCGCATCACTCATTCTTAGCTTTTGGGAGATCCCAGGTATTTTTCATACCTTCAATATCAACTGCTGTACGTATCTGGACCTGACTAACTTGTTCATAATGAGAGTCACTCTTCTGTAAAAAAAAAAAATGTCAAATGAACATATTTCACAAATGGAATTCATGCCAACGTCTTCCTTTGCTTTTTTTACATTGAGCTTGAAGCATAAATTTTCCCTTTCAAAATACTGGGTATATGCATCAGCTTACAGTATCTAGCACAGTAGAACCCCAGACCTGATCTGAATTAAAACAATATGGCTATGTCTACACTGGCATGATCTTGTGCCAGAGCTATGCAAATGAGGCTAAGCGTGGAATATCGTGGAGTCTCATTTGCATATCTAACGAGCCACCATTTTTGCAGAAGAAGCTCTTGCGCAAGAAGGAGCTGTCTACACTGCCCCTTATTGCGCAAGAAAAACCCTCTTGCGCAATGCCGTTACGCTGATTATTTTCAGGAATAGTGTAGACAGCTCCTTGCGCAAGAGCCGCTTCTGCAAAAATGGTGGCTCATTAGATATGCAAATGATGCTCGGCGATATTCCACGCTTAGCCTCATTTGCACAGCTCTGGCGCAAGATCGCGCCTGTGTAGACATAGCCTATGAGCATTAATAAGTTCTGGTAGAATAACTCAAGATCTCTACCTGCAAATGGGCACAAGCTGCTAAATTCCAGATCTGGATTTCAGCCCCCTCCACAGGGGTCTGAATCTATTGAATTTGATTCTATTGTAGGAACAGAATCCCACTATAAACTTGGATCTGGAATCAGATTGATAGTTCTTTCCCCAGTCACAAAATTCAGGGACACTCGGCTTCAGAGTTTTTGATCAGGCCCAGGTCTTCTTGACAAGCAGCCTAATCATTAGGACAAAATGGTGGGGAAGAAATTGCTGTAGTTAGCTTTTCTCTTAAAAGTTTTTCGATTAGTAGAGAAATCATAGGGGAAGATTCCTTAGTACGAGTACAAGGGGGGGGAAACCTTTTTGACCTGATCATAATCACTACTAGTTGTCACAGCCTATGCTATGCAACTAATGTTGATGAATCCTTTTATTTGCTTGTGATTGGGAAAGTTGAGGAGCAATGTTTATTCATGAAGGGGAAGATCTTCAAAAGACTGAAAGAGGAGTTGGAGGCTTAATTCTTCTTTGAGAGGTTTTTTTTTTCCAAAGGCCCCTCCCAAAATTGGGTGATCTTCTTTTTTCAAAGATCTTGATGTTGAAGCCATTTGGTAGCATAAACTGTGTCACAATGATTGCAGGATCCTCGCCATTAATTTTTTTTGTCAGGTCCTTAGCAAAAAGGTTGGTATTGCAGTTAAGTACTGGTTTGGCATTGGATCTCCTAAGTGCAATTCTTGGATCATAACAGATATCTGAATTAGTGCTAGGGTAAGCTTAATTTCTCTCATACACATTCCTACTTCCTTTGCCTGCCTTTTAGGTTGCCTTGTTTATGCTACATCTAGCACAATGGGGATCTGATCAGGGACTAACTACTGTAGTACATACAGCCTGATTTTTAAGGAACTCTGGAGTCAGGAACCCAATTTCTACAGAATTTCAATGATATTTGTGTATCTGACACATGTAGATCCAAACATCTCAGCCACAATTAATACCCAACTACATTAATGGCTATTCTGAAGACATTAATACTAGGTCCCCTGAAACTTTTTTTATTAATGTAATATGTGGTTAACCACCTGTGGGTCTTCAGAGAAAACATGAAGGGAAAGGAGAAAAACATGCAGATAGGCATGACACTCAGATTGTGTCACTCGGCTACATCACTACCTACCTGAAAGCAAAAGGTTTTTACCCAGTGTCTTCAGGGCTGATTTTTGTGTGTGTTTGGCTTAAGAAGGTTTAAAAAAAAAACCTGAGAGCTCATTAGGCTCTTCAGAGCAATAGCAACATTAATACAACAATTTAAAATGTTAAAACCAATTCTCTTGTACTATCTTTTTTAAATAGTCAGAGTGTCCTTGGAGTTGCAAGACGAGCTTTTCTCTCTTAACATCTCTTCCTCTGTTTATAAGTGTACAGGGAGATAATGTTCACCCACCAGCCATGCAATCTTGGGAATAAAGCACATTAACTCTTCATTTTTGTATCCAAGACTTAACAGTACACTGAGCAAAAGAAAGCATGCTAATAGAGATGTACAGGGCTCAGCTCAGTGAAATCAAGGCATTCAATATTTGTGCCTGGTTATGCACTTATACTGGTCCAAACCTTACTTAAATTTGGCTGATAATGCCATCCCTTGGTATCCTATTTACCAGTTCTACAAGGCTGTGTCTAGACTGCATCCCTTTTCCGTAAAAGGGATGCAAATTAGACACATCACAATTGCAAATGAAGTGGGGATTTAAATCCCCCCCGCTTCATTTGCATAAACATGGCTGCCGCTTTTTTTCCGGCTCGGAGCTTTTCTGGAAAAAAGCGCCAGTCTAGACACGGATCTTTCGGAAAATAAAGCCTTTTCTGAAAGATCCCTGATTCCTCTTAAAATAAGGAATAAAGGATCTTTCGGAAAAGGCTTTATTTTCCGAAAGATCCGTGTCTAGACTGGTGCTTTTTTCCAGCAAAGCTCCGAGCTGGAAAAAAGCAGCAGCCATGTTTATGCAAATGAAGCAGGGGGGATTTAAATCCCTGCTTCATTTGCAATTGTGATGTGTCTAATTTTCATCCCTTTTATGGGAAAGGGATGCAGTCTAGACACAGCCCAAGTGTTTGCAGTTTTCCCAGATCATCCTATACACAGAATATACTCTTACTTGGAATCCTCTCTTCTTTTGGATCCATTCTTAAGAGCTTCCCCCTCTATGCCCTCAAAGTGAATTAATCAGTTATGTATTTTTAAAGAACACCTTATTTACACATTTATGAAAACATTCATACAGCTCACAATCCTGCTAGCCTTGCTAATGTCACATCACATGTAAATTTAAAGTGATGCTCTTTGGTGCAAGGATCATGTACAGAGTTGAGCATATATTTCAGTTGACTGAAAATAACCACAGGAGATCCTGGATGCCTGTACTTCACAAGGAAATCCATCTGAATGACATGGTCCTCCAGTATGTTTCAGAACTCCCCCCTTGATAAAAAAAAAATGAATGCACCAGTCTATCATGCTCTATTAAATGGGTACCTACCAAATGCATGGTAGTAAAAAAATGCATCAGGAGCATTAAATCTGGTCTTCCCCAGTAAAGCTGGCCATAGGAAGGTGTGTGTGGGAGGAAGGGTGAGGGAACGGAAATCCTACAACATGCTGGGCTCCAGATGCTAGTTGCAGCTGAGCTGGGGAGTGATGTGACTTCCCCTTCCCAGACAAAGGCTACTCCTGGTGTTGTGTCAGACCCATCTCTGGGAGGAGAACCCCAGCTGCAGCAAGCTCTGTGGCTTCTGGCCAGGAGCTCAACTCTCTGGGCAGGCAGGAGTGAAGGCACATGCTTGCTTCGGCCCTGCCTTCAGAGCTGAGCAGTACAGAGCTTCCTCCAGCTGGGGGAGATTCCTGAAGGTGGGTCTGATGTAGCTCCTGCAGGGAAATGGAAGTCCTAATCCTCTGCAGCCCTGCTGGGCCTAGCATCTGGAGTCCGGCATCAGGTAGGAGCCCCTGACTGGGGTGCCCCAGTCCTCCCATGAGGAGTTAAAGGCGCCTTGAGCTAGCTGTGGGGTAGGGGCCACAATGCCCCCAAATGGGTGGGTGACCAACCAGGGCTCTCTTCTAAGGTCAGCCATGCCCCTCCCCTCCATCCTCTGACTCAATTTATGCACTCCTGCCTGACAGCCCTAGCTCTAGCAGTGGGCACCCAAACAGCAGCTACAGTTACACTCTGGCCACCCACCACTGAAGGCAGTGCCCCTGTCAACAGCAGTACAGAAGTTGCAGTGGCAATCTTGCAACCCCTCATTCACCCTTTTTGGATTGCAACCTGCATGCTTCTAACACCATGAAATTTAAGGCCTGAAAACTAACATTTTCAAAACCTTATGACTGATATTGACCAAAATGGGCTTTGAACTTGGCAGGGCCCTAATTTCAACGCTAAGAATGATTCTAGGACCTCTCATTTTGAGACCTACTTATGCTTTATAAAAGTCAACTTACAAGTGGGGAAATTGGAGCCTAAGGGGTTAGAATCATAGAACCATAGAGCTGGAAGATACCTTAGAAGGCCATCAAGTCCAGCCCCCTGCCCAAGGCAGGACCAATCCCAATTAAATCAACCCAGCCAGGGCTTTGTCAAACTGAGACTTAAACACCTCTAGGGATGGAGACTCCACTACTTCCCTAGGTAACCCATTCCAGTGCCTCACCTCCCTCCTAGTAAAATAGTTTTTTTTCTAATATCCAATCTGGACCTCTCCCACCACAACTTGAGACCATTGTTCCTTATTCTGCCATCCATCACTACTGAGAACACCCTTTCTCCAGCCTCTTTGGAACCTCCCTTCAGGAAGTTGAAGGCTGCTATCAAATCCCCCCTCACTCTTCTCTTCTTCAGACTAAATAGACCCAACTCCCTCAGCCTCTCCTCGTAGGTCATATGCTCCAGCCACCTAATCATTTTGGTTGCTCTCCGCTGGACTCTCTCCAATGCATCCACATCCTTCCTGTAATTGGGGGCCCAGAACTGGACATAATATTCCAGATATGGCCTCACCAGAGCTGAGAAAAGAGAAATAATTACATCTCTGGATCGACTGGCAATGCTCCTTTTAATGCACCCTACTATGCCATTAGCCTTCTTGGCTACAAGGGCACACTGTTGACTCATGCCCAGCTTCTCATCCATTGTAATCCCCAGGTCCTTTTCTACAGAACTGCTACTTAGCCAGTTGGTCCCCAGCCTGTAACAATGCTTGGGATTCTTCCATCCCAAGTGTAGAACTCTACACTTGTCCTTGTTGAACCTCATCAGATTTCTTGTGGCCCAATCCTCCAATTTGTCTAAATCACTCTGGACTCTATCCCTCTCCTCCAGCGTATCTACCTCTCCCCCTAGCTTAGTGTCATCCACAAACTTACTGAGGGTGCAATCCATTCCCTCATCCAAGTCATTAATAAAGATGTTGAACAAAACTGGTCCCAGAACCGAACCTTGGGGCACTCCACTAGAAACCAACCGCCATCCTGACATCAAGCTGTTAATAGCTACCCATTGGGCCCGACCTTCCAGCCAGCTTTCTATCCATCTTACCGTCCATTTATCCAATCCACATTCCCTTAACTTGCTGGCAAGAATATTGTGGGAGACCGTATCAAAAGCCTTGCTAAAGTCAAGGTATATCACATCCACTGACTTCCCCATATCCACAGAGCCAGTTACCTCATCATAGAAGCTAATCAGATTGGTCAGGCACGACTTGCCCTTTATGAATCCATGCTGACTATTCTTGATCACCTTCGCCTTTTCCAAGTGCTTCAAAATGGATTCCTTAAGGATCCCCTCCATGATTTTTCCAGGGCCTGAGGTAAGACTAACCGGCCTATAGTTCCCTGGGTCATCCTTCTCCCCTTTCTTAAAGATGGGCACTGCATTTGTCTCTTTCCAGTCATCCAGGATCTCTCCTGATCTCCATGACTTTTCAAAGATAATAGCCAAAGGCTCCTATCTTTGAAAAGTCATGGAGATCGGGAGAGATGATTTGTTCTTGGCTTTACCCAAGTCTGCTGCATGCTTTTGAACAAACCCAGGGCTCTGAACAATTCCTGGACCCCTGATAGACTAAGTCACTTAAACATGTTCCTTGTGTCAAGCATGTGTATCCCTAGTCAGAGGGATTATATGGGTGTCTGAATTGGGAACCTAGTGATCTGTCCCCTGAATGATGAAGGTCCTTGTGGGCAACAGTCCAAATACAGGAATGTGAGTGTTTAAGATGAAGTATATGTTTGAGATACTATGTTACTAGTCAGTCCTTCTTACAGCTTTTTAAAACTTTAATTTGGCATCTGTCTAAACCTATTCACGGGAAACTCTCTTCTAATTGAAATTAGAAATGTTTGGTTTTGATTTCAAAACAAATTAGGGATGTTAAATATCAGTTAGTTGAATAGTCAATTAACCTCATGAATTCTTATTGGTTACTTGACTATTCCATAGTACCTGGGAGTGGGGCCAGCAGCCAGTGTGCTCTGGCCCCACTCCAGAGGCGCTCCCTGCCACTCTGCACTCTGTAACAGAAACAGCAGCGTAGGGTACCAGATGGAAGCTGGTACACGAGGGGTGCAGTTTAGAAACCAGCTCTCCTCGTGGACCAGCTGCCTCTATCAGAGGCAGCAGTGCAGGGTGGCAGCAGCCCCTGTCCAGGAGAGGTCTGAGCTATTGGACCTCAATCCTGACTCTTTCCTTGCTGAGCCACTATCAGTTCAGCTCAGTGCTAGCCTGGGATACCAAAACTTGCTATATTAATTACTTGGCACTGAAGTTCAGCCGAAATATTGCTGGCTTCATCCAGTCAAGTTCAGGAGAAACTATCACTTGAGTCAGAATTTAAGCTACCACAGTGAATTCACATTAATTGGGAGGATGGCCTGTGATTCAATAAGAACTGAAGTAAACAATCCCCGAAGGAATTAAATTAATATCTATTTGCTTGCGTACATAGTCTTTATTTGAGAGAATGGTGTAGAACAGTTTATTGTGATGATTTTGTGCATGGAAAGGTCAAAGTTATATTAATGTGAAGGCTCTCTGACCATTCTAACCTCCTACCCCATTCCAATTAAAATCACTGAGCTAAGGTATTTCAGTGAATCAACTACAGCAGGGGTGAGGAACCTGGGGATGCAACCCCCAGCTTGGTTGGATCCAGCCCCTAAGACTCAGAGGCCCCCAGCACTGGGGAGCCTACATTAGCACTCCAACCATGCCCCCTCCCCATCACTTTACCACAGGGCTGGAGCACACAATCTACTAGACTGGGCCCTACTAGGCTCTGGTGTATGAGGGAAATGTGAGGAGTAGTTGTGTGGAGGGGTGTCCCTCTCAGTCAGGGGCAACATCAATGAGTGTTTTATGGGTTTTTTTGCTTCTCTTGTGAGTGGCCCCCAACTGATTTTCCTGTGGGTCAGTGGTCCCTAACTCAAAAGATTCCCCACCCCTGAACTACAGGACTCACCAGTGGAGTTATCCCCACTTCTTCATATCACTCATGTGGTACATAAGCTCACCAATCTCTATCACAAGGTTCTAGGATTTCATCTGTCTAGCCTTTCTGATATGATAAAAGGCTGGAGGAAACTGCTTTCTTTGTAATCAGAGAGAGCATGGGTTCTTAGCTGCTCTGAAATCCACCACTTGGTGTGTCAGACTGGGCACCCCAAAAGTGAAATGCTTAAAATTGGTGTATATGCTTGAAAACTTGGGCTGGTAGCAGGCTGTGGGCAACTTCTACCACTTGTTTTCACAAAAGAACATTTTAAGGCTTAAAATAATGGTGGGGTCTTGCATGCATAAGTAATGGGCATTTATTGACCTTGGAATAAAATTACACAGGATTAGAACACTATATTGCTATGAACTGAAGTTCTAACCTGTTTTGTACAGTTAAACATCTCTGTTGAGTTCCAAAGTTGGCTGCAATTGTGGACGCAAGGGGGTGAAAGTGCCAAGTCTGCTGTATAGGTAAGACACTAAGCTTTCCTTAAAATCAGCGGCAAAGAACATTAATGAATGAAAACACAGGGCAAAAGTCCAAAGCAAAATAAAATGACCATGTTGGGTGTTGTAAATCAAATATTCTACATTTTTTTAAAATTATGTAGAAAAGACTCTAAATTACTGTCTAGGAACACTTGGATGCCAATTCCATTATATCAAAACATAGAAATATTGAGGTTGAAAACCATTATACTATTTTAACCTTTATATACCTTGGTAAGGCTGATAATCTCCCCAGTCTGCAAGTGGGCAAACTTGTGCAAATAAGTCTAGGTGACTTGCCCTGTGGCCTCATCCACGTCCCTGCCAAACCTGGGATTAAAATTCAGACATCCCTAATTTATATTCCTGCACTAATGCCACTAAACCTCAGGAATGTTTGCCCTCAAAGTACAAGCAACCTGAAGTATTTCATGTCATCAGCAAACTACTAACAGAAGCTTGCATTTATATTTTTGTACATTAAATAACTTAGTTCAGAGTAGTTTGCCTACTACTTCAGATATTGCCGGCTTTGTTTATTGTCACTCAAAGTCCAATTTCTGTTCTAGACTGATGCATGTCCAGTGTAACTCCTCTGACTTCAGCAGATGGATTTGTATATGTGGAACAGAGATTTTGGCCCTAATGTGTCACTGCTGGATGAGACAGTCACAAGAATGTGACTGACATATCATTTCTCTTTCCTTCCAAAAGGAAGAGGAGATTAAAGATATTCAGAGTTGAGGGCTTGGTGACACTATATATATGCACTAATACTTCCAACCCAAAGTCTGCCAACCATCTATAATAGACTAGAGAATCTGATATGGAATTGAGAATTCTACCAGGGTTGAGACTGGAAGAAGAGGGAAAAATGCTAACTTTAAGCATAAAAGCTTGTTCATGGAAGAACAACACTGCTATAGCTAACTCTAGCAAGAATTTATGACCTCCGCTACAGTTTTATTTCTCTCCTTCATCCTCAGTTTCTCTGGGCTGAAAGAGAATGCCAATAGTTTAGTCTCTGTGCTAGCTGAATTCTGGCTAGCTATTGACACGTGTTCTGGCAGAGTGGTACGTACCAGAGCTGACACTCTCTCCCCCATGCACGTACCTTCCCTGTGTTGTTGCTTTAATCCCATTTCTTTTTGTTTTTGCATGCTTTCTCTGTAGCTCCAGCAGCAGTACAAACAACTAGCTGGAGGGTATAATGTTGTTGTAGTCTAAGCATCAAGTCTGAAACACTTCCAGAACCCTGGGATCACAGTAATTCTATCCTTCCTACATATGCTAATTGAGCTCCATCTGGTTTACTGTGTTGTGGGCTTTCAGACGTAGCCTCTTAAAATTGAGGATCTGTCATCTCTCATAGACCCTGGGTCATCAGCAGCTTTCTATGAGAGCAGGGGTTTGGCTAAAAGTGTGCTCTCCTGTTGTGTATCTTGCTGCTGGATGATTGCTCTCAGGCCTTCACTATGGGGATAGTGTAATCAAAGGGTAAAATACTGAGATAATTACATTGACCGTAGGTATGGTTTGTAAGAATTAATGTACTTCTTACCAATGGTGCCTATTTAAATTCTGGACATGTTCCTTTTTGTAAAAGTGTGATTTTGTATGCATAGAACAATTCTAAATCACAGTAAAACTTCTATAATGCAGTAAATCTATCAAAGTATCCTTCCTGCATCTTCCAGCATTATATCATCCCACTATACTTTCCCTCGCTCCCCTAGGAAAATCCTAATATGGATGAACATATTGAGGATGTGATGGGTCACATTTCCTCTTTAATACAGTTATAGCTGCCTGCTGCTGACCGTACAGTTATTTTGTGGCAGGGCTTCTCTTGTCTGTTTCAGTGGTTTTTGTGGCTCACAATTAAGGGTTTTTCTGCAAATATGAGGGCTAAAAACAGTATTTAATAGAGCTGATAGTGTCATATTTAACCATTTTTCTCCAGTGACTAGGGCTTTAAGGAAAACAGCTGCAACAGATCTCCCCCACTGGTATTCAGGTTTTAGCCTTTTTCCCCCCATCAGCACCTGTGCTGGAGTGTTTATGAATCCTTGTGATGGTGTATTCTGTTGTGAGGACAAAGCTACTGGTCTGAACCGAAAAGATCCCTGTGTCACCATCTCTGAGCTGCTTTCGAAGCTGATTCTATTTTACCATTACTTTGTGCTGGGGAGGAGGTATGGTAGCCAAAAATCTCATTTGCCAACAAATTGCTTAAATTTTTCTAAGGCAAACTGAGGTCCATTCTCAGATGCTGTAGGTACTGGAACACCATCTCTGAAAGCTGACCTGCTGTTTGCCAGTCCCTGGCTTGCTTCCTATATCAGGGAAGGCATTAGCTTCCCAAAAACTTGAATAGTACTCCACTATAATAGTGTGGGTTTTTTTTCACTGACAGTAGACAAGTCAACTCCTGCCCTTAACTCATATGGTTGCACGGTCTCTGCTAGGGGTAATCACAGAACCAGCAGGTATCCGATCCCGCTATCAAGGAGCGGAGTAATGCATTCATTTTCAATGGGAAAAGACACTGAGTCTAAGACGGCTGTCAGTGCTCAGGTGCTAGGCGTGTATTCCTGTTAGTCTTGCATAAGGAAAACTGTCAACACGATATGATTCTGCTCTGAACTGTGAGATCATCTTAACTCAGAAATATGGTTCTGCTGCTGTTGGTACCTGGCATGTTGTCTTCTGGGCATCCTGCTAACACTGTTCTCAACAGCCTGTAGTCAAACAGCCTTTTCTGTACCCTCCTTTGACTCAATCAGTTTTGTTTGAAACTAGGACACAATGCACTGTACAAAGAGATTCAATGTCCTGATCAGCTTCCCCAAACTCAGTGATATGTGGGGGGGGGGGGTATATATACCAAACTTGAGGTGCTGGCTAATAATGGTCCTCCTGACAATATATGATCTGCTCCTGGTAGTGCTAGAGCCAACAGCCTGCGCAGGCCTCTGGGCAAGGTATGTGGGGGGGGGAGGGGAGGTCATTGTGCTCCAACAAAGGGCAGGGCTTCAGGCCATCAGAGCCGCACAGAGGAAGCAGTGCTCCAGTGGTGATTTAAAGGGTTCAGAGCTCCAGCTTTAGCAATAGCAGTGATAGGTGGGAACCCCAGGCCTATGTCAATCACTGGAACAATGGCCCCCTTCACTACCCTGTTGGTGAGACTGGCTGCAGCAACTCAACATATGCAGCAATCTTTCAGTTACTAAGAAAGGGCTTTTCCATAATGGCGTCCAAAGGTCTGGGGCCTGATTGGTCTGGGGACCTATGCGTTAGTAGGCGGCCAATGGGTTTGCTCTACCCCAGAAGCTCTTTCTAATTTGGGCAGACCCTTGTTCAGGCTGTAAAGGGGCTCTACTGGCATAGGCAACCCGTTGCTTCTGCATAAGAGCTACATTCAAGCTCTTCTCCGCATCACACTGAAGTGTTAGTGACTCTCCTGGCTGGCAGAGCTTCAATACAGAGCAATCTGTGATCATGTTTCAGCATCTTTGATGTTTGAAGTTTAAGACCTTCATATTCCCATTCAACATCCTGTCGTGTGAGCTGGCATGTATTCTGTCCTCGCTTCACTACCGAAACAGAGCTTGAAAATAAAATGTCTTTTCTATGAAGTTCTGTATCCTTGCAGCTGGCATGATCTTATTGGTCACTTCCAGCCCCTCTGCTGTAAGCATCTGAACTGCATTTTTTTTCCCTTGCTGGGTTTTATCCCTGCATTGCTGTAGAAAAGTGTAGTTTCTTGTTCTGTTAGTGTCACTCATTGCAGGTAAGCTGCTGCTTTTTCCTCCCGGGCAGTCCTTCTAGCACTTGGGTGAATCTCCTCTAGAGCACCTCTGGTGTTGGACTTGTTCCCATTGGCCTGCATAGCCATCTGTAGCAGCCAAATGATGTTGACAAGGTTGTCAGCATGCTGGACTTTTCATCAAGGCTTGCGTGCCAAAATCATTGCTCACATCAGACTACAGACCTTCTGGCGCTGGAGACTTCTGGCAAGCTGTCATCAGTTTTGAGCAATGTATAGACATCTTTTTTTCTATGACTAATTTCATAAGTGGTGCATGGGGGGGAAGGTCATATGCACCCTAGAAGCAAGGTACCCTTACTTCCTTCACTTCAACACGCATGGGTTGCCTCTGCCTGATTTCAAAGGCATTGGATCAATGTACATGCGTAATTTACCTCATGGCTTCTTTACCATCCCTATGCGGCTTAATCAGGTTCTATTGGCCTTTAACTGGTTCTGTGGTACCCCTGTTTTGCAGACATTTGAGTTCCTTATGTAATTAACTGTGTCATGCCACTGGAGCTTTCTTTCATTGTATGACCATAAATTCCACTGTGAGGCCTACTACATGTGACCTTTTCAAAGTGACCTCTTCAGCATCCTTGAAAACATTCTCCATGAGCTTTCAAATTTGTCCATGGGACCTCCCCTTTTTGCTTCTTACACTGAAAGTGTAAAATTCTGATCCTGCCCCAATTAGATCCAATGCTTGTATGGTTACATTTCCCCAAAAGGCTTGTGTGGTGAGAATCAAATGGAATGACAAATCTTCATTACGTTGCATCTGTTCCCCTCTGGATTAGTTACTGCAGGGTGACCTTTTCTTGTGGCCAGTATTATGGTGCTGTTGTACATTGTAGATTGTCCTTTGGCAAGGATGTGTTGGGATGAATAGGACTTGAACGCCAAGGAATCACACTGCAGGGGACCCAGCTGAAATTGCACAGAGTGCTTTCCCATGAATATTATTTCTTACATAGAGGTAGGTATTATCTCTTTGCTTTCCAGTCGAGACATCCTGAACCTAATACCCTATTGAGGCTCATATCCTCACGATTGTCTGATGCACCTTCTGACTCCTGCACAAGACAGACTGAATCTCTGAGACCTTCCTCTACTCTTGCATGCTACTAAAACAGTTAAGCATTGCAAGGAATGTGGCAAGTTGTTCCAGTGTAAGGCACTTCTCCTTCACCTGCTCAGGCTATATCTCCCAAATAAATGAACCTCTCTCAGCTGTTGTCTCTGCATGTACTTCTGATGGCATACCTCCCTAGTGTTCTCATCCCTTTTTTTCCCCCTTGAGGCATCCACATGACAGCCCATGTCAAAGCAGCTGTCTAATGTGAGGTTGCCTTATCGGACCAACTGCTGCTGTTGCTTTTGGTCCCAGAAGCTTCAAGCTATCTGGTCTCACAGCACCATGTATATCAAACACCAAAGGCAAACACTTTACAGCATATCAAACACTTAGGCATTTTAGAACTCACTACTCAAAGAATTAAATTTAAGTGTATGAGAAATTAAGAAATGCATAGAACAGTCACAAACCAAAATTAACCTACTCTGCAAGCAATAAAAGTAGCAACAACCTCCCAAGTATGTGTTGGGGCTGGAGATCAGAGTGAAGGGCAGTGTATGTGTGAGAGAGAGAATGACAGACACACACACAGTGTGTGAGAGTGACAGAGATTTGCATTGCCAAGCTCCCTCCATCCCCTTCTCTCTGTACGGAGATGGGGTGCAGGAAGGACATAGACATCAGTGCCCCCCATTTCCCTCCCACACTCTTCACTGCAAGTAGGATCTGCCTGAGACTGAGGCTGCAGATTTCAGACTCTAGATACAATAGAACTAGTGAACGCCAACATAATACAGTAATCAGTAATCAGGTATTTAATGTTAAGTTAAAAGAACAGTACTGGTAAGAAAGTGCAATATAGTAACAGTCCATTCCATGATTACATCAACCCAGAAAGGCTTTTGAAGGGTTGGACTCTTCTTGTTATGGATGCTAGATCAACTGAATTTACTTCTGACACTGCTAATAAAGACTCTTGTGGGGGAGGATAGGAATGCCCCTTGCTTTAGCTCATACAGCTCACAAAAGCAAATGGGTGGAATTAATCTACATTAAAAGGTGACAGACACAGCACTCAAGTTCAAAAATACCAGCCTTAGCTCTGCTCACTTGTGCTCATGTACGTAGACTGGCCTCAAACTAGTTTGTATTATGCCTTTTTCTTTTTGCATATAGAGTCTATTCAGCTCTTAACTGTCCTGCTTTAAACCCTACTACAGTCAATGAGGCTCAACTCATGTATATTTTGTTCCAGGATCAGTTTGAATTTAGGCCCACTGGGTGAGAAGCTTGTATCTACTAACTCTAGACTTAGGCATCTGGTCTTAGAGGACTTCCTGGAAGATCTGATTTAGTGCCTTATACAGTAGGACACAACATCTAATGTCTCTTTCTGGCCTTAATATATTGTATTCCCTGCAACTGTTCTGGTTTACTCTTAAGTTTTAAATAAGGGAAAATATCTTGGAACAAAATTGTTTAATATTCTCAAAGTGTCTGTTTAGAATTAGTGCATTGGGTCACAAGTTTCCAGGTACAAACTGACTGTAAATCTATGATTTGCTGAACTGATCGGTGATATAGCTCCCAAAGCTTAAATATGCGGCATAGTAATATCACACATGCTGTTGGATGATAGTTCACTCACTTTTTACTTTAAGATGTATTGTGTTAAGATTAAAACTCAGCCTGCTACTAAACATGGAAATATCAAACATTAATCTGCTCCTTTGCCATCCTTTAACCTGGTCTCATCATTTTAAGTGTATAATCCTTTGAGTTGTACACTAGTCTTCAAACACCAGTGTGGCCTGGGATACATACCTCATTCCTATTTACCACTCTCTTCTGAAAATAACTGGCTATCACAAGCTGTAGTTTTCAGCAATAGTGCTGCTATACCATACAGCAGGTTATAGCCTGAGCAGAAGTCTCTGTCTCTCTTTCCCTCCCCCCCTGAAACTTTCCAGAGAGTGTCATGGTGGATTAGTGATACTGAAATGTGGGATTCTGGGATAAGAGAAGCTTAATGTATTCAGCTGCAGAGAGTAATCTTTTTTTCTGGCTCACAAGTGTGAGACATGATGGCTAGAGCCACTTGTCTTATCCTGAGTTTGAATTCCTAAGGCAGTGGTCACCAACTAGTAGATTGGGATCTACCAGTAGATCTTGGAGCCTCTAACAGGTGATCCTGACTGGTCTGGCCAGGAAGCTATCAAGTGCTGGTTCTTCAGTTGCCCCTCCAACCACTGTCATGCTGCTCCTGCCCTGGAGCTGCCCCCCTGGAAGACTCCTGCTTGTGGTGCAGGATGTGGGAGGGAAAAGGCGGGGGACACTGATGTCAGTGTTCCTCCTCCTCTCACTCCTGTACCCATCTCCACGCAGAAGGGGATGGAGGGAGATTGGCAATTCAAATCTGTCACTCTCACACATCGTGTGTGTCTGCCATATTCTCTCTCTCTCTCTCTGATACACACACACACACTCACCCCTTCACTCTGATCTCCAGACACAACACCTATGTGGAGGGTTGTTGCTACTTTTATTGCTTGCAAAGTGGGTTAGTTTTGGTTTGTGACTGGTCAGTGCATTTCTTAATTTTCATTTCTCTTTTATGCTTAAATGTAATTCTTTGAGTAGTGAGTTCTAAAATGCCTAACCTGTCATGGCTGGAGTAATTATCTCTGTGGTAATTGCTGCTCTTGGAATTGGCTGGCATGTTCCTGCAACCTCTGAGAGAGACAGAGCAGGCATTTTCCACATGGTGTCCTTGCCTGCAGACACCACTCCTACAGTTTCTGTTCATCAATAATGGGGAACAGTGGTCAGCACACAGCATGGGAACTGGAGCATCAGCACAGGCTCCCTGATGCTGAGGGGGAGCCCTGAGCCTCAGGGGAATGGATCTAGGCAAGCCTTAGGTTCCCCGCCTCTGGTTAAGTTGACTTGTTTGAGCCTTGTCATTTTTGGTACTGTCTAGCGAGTGGACTTCTGAAGCAGATATTCCCCACATCCTGAATTCCCTTTTATTTCAATGGAACAATTATTATATGGGGGTGGGAAAATGCAGAATCCAGTTACATTTCATTATCTCACTATCTAAATAGCACACAGAGATCCTACCATGCTCTGAAATTACATCTTACATCATGAGCTCTTTCAGATCAGCAAATATCTGAAACTCATATTTTATGTGTCTTGGTTATTGACCTGATGAAGAGACAAACTTTTCAGAATTATCTCTGGAGTGCAATGAGTTACTTTTCCCATTAGGTCATCTGTGTTTACAAATGACACGTTTCCTTCAACTATCTTAGTAATCTGTGCTTCCATTTTTAAACATCAGTCTGATCATCAAGCTAAACAGCCTCATTTCTGAGGCGACAACCTAATCAGGGTTGGAATTGATATAATGTAGATCACAAAAAGTGAGGGCCTAGACTTGAGATGAGACCCAAAATGTAGGTTGTGTGAAAACAAGCTTTTAGAAAATGGCAAATGTTGTTGATTTCTAAAGTCTAGTATCTCGGGGGGAGGGGGAGGTTAAAAAAACCCTTACCTTTATTGTTTGCAAACCAAACACTTTGACTCTTAGAAACTGAATGTGGGGGGGGAAAAAGTGAAACGGACTTACTGTTAATTAACCAAAGCTTATAGTGGAAAATAGAATTCAAATTCTGTTCTGATTTATTAGAAAGCTAGGTAAACAAATCTGCATGTTTACAATATATTATTATACTCAGTGCCCACAATACATTCAGATTAAAAGGAACAAAGACAATTGTTTAAATGGACAGAATTCTACAAAAATATACACAGTATATATTCTGGCATGAGATAGAAAAGTGACACACTGAACAAGACAAACGCTAAATAAAGTTAGTTATTCTTGGTAGAAAGAAACTTTTCTTGGAATGTCGTCTTCTGGCAGACAAATCAAGCTTAAGTTTACTTTCAAAGTATTGGACAAGATTCTTAAGCCAAAACTTTTCAGTTGAAGCTAGTTATAGATGATAAAAATTAGAAATATTTATGTAGCCACATGGGTTGATATATAACATTCTGTAATCCTGCACTACGTGGCAGTCGAGAGGGATCAAGTACATGGAGTGAGTGCCAGAGTGAATTTATCCCTATGACTCTTGTCATCTACTTCACAGCTATATTGCCTAGTCTGTTAAATGAGGATGGACCTTGAATCCATGTGCTGCAAACAAGATCTAATTTACTAGATAAATCAGACATTTTGACTAAATCAGTCTAAATATGTTCTGAAAACAAGCCTCTGCCACTTGAACTAAAGAACTCCTCCTTAACTGGTGCTAGTAAATGGGGATGGGTTTGTCCTGCGGTTCAGCCATTTGAAGGTGACATCACTCATAGCCACTTTGACATGAGAGTGCTTGGATAGGAATCCAGTAATTGCACTGGTGTTGCAAAAAATGTCAAGATTCAGTAAGTGGTGCGTCCACTAATTCCCAGGCTAAGAGTCACTATTTTTTGGCCTAACAAAATTTAACTTATTTTTAAAAGCCTAGTTTGATCCAAAACTATTTTTTTCTGTTCAGAAGGCAAACTGAAAAATTGATTCTTATAGCTCCTCTGATTAGTGTAAATGCACTCCTAATGTTTAAATATTAGTCATATTTAAACACATTCAACTGGAACTAACTGCACAAGTATTTGGGGGTTTCTTTATAAATCAGAGTAAAGCATTTTAGAGACTCATTTTGATGTGGGGTGTAAGTCTTTGACGGTTTAAACCATTGTCTAGTAAATTAAATACAATTAAGCAGTAAAAAAAATGTTCTTCTGAAACACCACTAGCTGGCATTTGATCCCATTCATAGTGGAGCTAGAACACGCATGACTTGCGCATCAGGAGCCTAATTATGGAGCCTTTTGATTAAGGATGTGACAGTGTTCACATTGTGTATGCATGTGTACACACACTCTCAACCTTGATATTTGTTTTTAAGCCAGCTAGCTAAGGCAGCATGTTGATGGGTTATTTCCAAAGAAAATCTAAGTACTCCTGGAAAAGATTTAGTATGTCTCATGTTCTTCTCTTTGCACTAGATCTGAATGCAAACCCTTACCAGATGGTAGAGACAGGGATCTAGTGCATCTTACACTCAAATTAAGGTCCTCAGTACTTGTGGTTACTTATTTCCTCATGGTAGTTTGTGCCAGGGCAGGACTGGTCTGGCATCCTGGCCAAATTCTACCCTCAATAGTAAATTCCAGTACCTATTTGTAATTCCTCTTTTAGCATCCTTTGGATAGAATAGTCTTTTTGTCTTAAGTTCCCAGCTAGTAACACACTTGAACATGTACTTGGTCACACTGTAGTCAGTGAAATATCTTCTGTGCTCAAGTGTGCTTTCTTGGATCAGGAATCTAAACTGTGTATTGCAATACACAGCTACTAACAGTGTATATTTTACCTGAGAGGTGGCTTCACTTTAGTGATGTCAGTTGTAGATATTTGCCATTTGACTTCCTGAATCTAATACATATTTTGGCTGCATTCTCACTCTGCCACCAAGTTAAGATCAAGTTCACTTCTCTCCTCATTCTGGTATTTTTTTCATGATCTCCATAGTCAAATCTTACAACTGTTTATGCTTGAGAGGTACCTTTGCAACTAGAACCATGTAACTTTATTTTCACTGTTTATTCCTCTAACTTATGTGTTTCTAAAACCAGATTGCAGAAGTAAGCTTTCTCCCAGCCCTCCCCCAGTCTTACTGCATGATAGTCATGCAGCAACTTGTCAGGTTTAAAAAAAAACACTTTTTTTTATCCTGTAGGAACAATTTCCCACACCTATAACATCCTGGCTGGTATTACAAACTGTCATGTCATTAGAATTTGACATATGGCAGCCTTGACCACAGGTGTTCTGAACACACCTTGGGAATAGAAAACTAACCCACTTCTATTGCACAGATTTGCCTAAACATATTTTCTAAAACAATAAAAAATATCATTTTGTAAATAAAATTGACAGTTATGACTTACATAAGCTATTGCAATATAAAGATGCGAGGCAGAAAATCTGCTCTATTATACACGAGCACCTCAACAAAGTCAGTGAGGCTTCATACACATAGCTGTGAACAAAAGTTAACACAGGGTGCAATGTATGTTCTCACACATTGACCTTTGCCCTAATTGAAGAATCCAATGTGACTTGTAAATATTGATAACATTTCAATTAAAAGCGCATGCCATAGGATCATATTGCACTGGTCTCCATGGCAGCTGGCTTGTTGTCCTCAGTCCATGAATAACTCATGACATAAGCAACTTCAGAAGAGTCCAAAGCTGACCCTCTTAAGCCAAAGTAATATTTAAGCACACAGTCTCACTAAATAATGACATTAGTTACAGGAGTAAATATTAGCAGTGGTGTATTCATGTTTGCAGCACAGAAGGACTCTGGGAAACACAAAGGATTAAAGAGAGTCTCGTGTGCTCTTTTGGGGGAGTCGGGGGTACTGGCAGAACTATGCCCAAAATAAATGGGTATGGAAGTCCACCTACTAGCCTAGGAACATGTTTCTCCTATAAGTGTCCTTTCTACCTGCACTTTTTAAAAATAAACATGATCAGTGATGTTTTTATAAAAAGCAATGCTGGTGCCAGCTGGCTGTTCTTACTGCCAACTTTACACCAGGGGAAAAGTCTGCATGTTGCCACACGGAATAAAACACGTTCTGAACAGGTTCCTTCATTTCAATATAAAAAGTGTATGGGTGCAGAATAAAAGCTAAATTCTCCTTTCTCAGAAGAGAGAATGTGCCACAGCTGTTGGTCTACTTGTTTAGAGTCTTAAGAGGAATAAAGCCACTGGGACAGGTGTAACTTCACTGGCTTGCATGAAACTGTTGCTCTCTGTCATCTCTGAAAGTGAGAGGGGGAATTGGGTGTACCCTACCTTTTTAGGGGTGAAAAGTGTAATCCTGACTATGAGCAGAGGCCTGCATATATATGAGATTCTATATATACCAGGGACAGAGAGGATGCAATAGTCTGTAAATCTGTTCCTTTTCCTCCCATACTTTTCTATTCTCTTCTGAATCACAGGCCTGGGTACTTTTCAGGAAGCCTTACACAGAGTTTAGCTTCATGGCTGTTGTACATAAAATGCTAGCAAATAAATGTTCATAGTCCCAGTCAACTTCAAAGAGCATCACACCAGCTATCAATAATTACACACGGGGTAAGAATGGATAATTTGCAGGTTTAAACTAACATAAATGGTGGATTCTGTGCAACTTGAAGCCTTAAACCACAGACTTCAGAAAATCAGTCATGGGTTAGGGGTCTCTTTCAGGAGTTGCCTGCAATGTGCAAGAGGTCAGATAATCGAATCTTGATGGTCCCTTCTGGCCTTAATGTCTGCAGGAAAATAGGCTTGCAAGTACAATTTCAAACTGGCATTACAGTTGATTGATGGACTATAGAAAATGAAATGGTCAGAGTTCAACTGTTGGGAAAGGAGGGCCTTGTAGTAAAGGTTGTAAAATGGGAACACAGACCTCTTAATCTACAGCCATCAGTCTGAAATTGGGCAAATTGCTTAATCGCTCTGCACCTCACTTCCCCAACTGGAAAATGAGGATAGCAGTACCTCTGTGCCTCGCAGGATAAATTCATGAATAAACATGAGGTGCTTAGATACTACAGTGAGACCTAGGAAAGTTAGACATGCATGGTACCACATGTGGCCTTTGTGGTGTGTTTTTGTAACTTACTGCCACCTTGATGAGCAAGTTAAAGAGATGAGAAGTTGAGAGCACCCTTAAAATTGGGAATGGCATTTAATGAAGAAGTAGAAGGCTAATTGTGGGAATACTTCAAAATATTTTATTTCCTATTTTGTTCTATTTTGTGTGTGGTGGTTCTTTTTTGTGGGAGGTATTTCACTCCCAAATTTTTTTTCAACAATGTAAAGAAAAAGTGTCAATGGGGAAATTTTGACCATCTCCGGTCAAGAATGGTCACATACATATAACTGCTATTGCCTAAACTATATCTTTTTTAGGAAATTTATTTTCCTTACAAGAAAATCTGGAGGTTTTTTATTGAGAACCTGATATGACATATTCAGTGTTATGTATGAATAGCAGTTGAGTGTATATCTTTTTTTTTCTTGCCACTTATAGTTATGCTTGATAGATCCTTAGTATGTATAAAGCTCTTACTGGTATAAAGGTACCTTGTACTAATATTGCTGATCATGATTCCCATATGTAATTATACCTATGTGAAGCCTCTTTGCACTGATATAACTGCCCACAGTAAAGGTTCACTTTAAAATGTACCATTAAAGCAATACAATCCAATGTGTGTCTTCAAAATCCTAAACAATGTAGGAATGATAAGCTCTAGAAATAGAGCAAAGGATTTTTCTTCCACAGTTGGGATGTTTATAGCAAAAATCTGAAGACCATCCCATTTCTAATAACAAAGGTAATTGTTAGTTTTAATAAGGGACTATTAGTTCTGCTCCGCAAAGCAGCAGCAGAGCTTATGTAAACAGTCTTGGAGTTCAATGACCTATCTTAAGAAATTGGAGGAAAGTCAGTTTTCTATTCATATGATGCCAGATTGTGGCTCTGGCAAAGATGGGAACACAAATGGAACTTTTTAATGCTGGTAAGGAAATAAAACAGCTATAATGGGTCAGACCAATGGTCCACCTAAACCAATATCTTATATTCTGGCACCATTCACTACCTGAGCAAATGAACATAATAGTCACAGTCATAATCTGAGTCATATTATGTTTATTTGCTCAGATGATAGTGACTATTAACAGTAACTATCTGAGCAAATGAATATAATAGACCAATTTTATTGAGTGATTCATCCCATGTCATCTACTCCCAGCTGCTGGTAGTCAAAGGTTTAGGAATACTTCTAGCAGAGTGTGAAATCCCTTACCATAATAGCCATTAATGGATTTATACTCCATGAATTTACCTAAGCTTGTTTTGTGGAAACACATTGCACTTCTGGTTTTCATAATATCATCTGGCAATGAGTTCCCCAGATTCTGTGCGTTGTTTGAAGAAATATTGCTTCATAGTAGTCTTAAACCTGCTGCCTATTAATTTCATTGACTGATGCCTGGTTCTTTTTTGTTATATATATGCTCTGTCTTACTATCTCTCCTATTCCTAATGATTCCTAACATTGTTAGCTTTTTGACTGCTGCTGCACACTGAATGTTTTCAGAGAACAATCCCAACTACTGTTTTTGTAAAAGCTTCAGAGGAGGTAGCCGAGTTAGTCTGCAACTGGAAAAACTTAAAAAACAATGAATAGTCTAGAAGCACCTTAAACACTGCTGCTAGACTATTCGTTGTTTAAGTTCTTACTGTTTGTATAGTAACAGCGAACATAGATCCTATCATTTTATATGTACAGTAGGGGTTATGTTTTGTTGCTTTGCATTTATCAACACTGAATTTCATCTGCCCTTTTGTTGTATAGTCACCCAGTTTAATGAGATGCCTTTAACGGTTTGTAGTCATTTTTGGTCTTAACTATCTTGCCTAATTTTGTATCTTCTGCAAAGATTTCACTCTTGTGATTGCTACTTCCAATTTCTATTTAAAATGGCTGGTTTTATAGCTCTCCTTTTGAAGTTAAATGCTAATGTGGTGGGTTTCTTCAGCATTTTTGCCCCAAAGCTGTTTACATTTAATTACATTAGGCTTGCTATTACCGAGCAGTTCAGCTATATTCACTTAGGACTAAACAAGAATTGTGTCTCCTCATGTGCTCTGGGAGTAGTTCCTCAAAGATACATTCATTAATGGTGTCTAGAAGTTTCATCTCAGCGTACCATCTTGGTGACATGTCCCCAAACACTATCTGAAATAATACCCCATTACAGGGTATGACGGGGTGCTCTAATCAATGCTAGGATGGTGGCTCCTTCTGGCCATTTGGGAAATAGCTTTATGAGGTCAATACTCCCTCTCCCATAACTATACACCCCTCTGTCTGTCTGCAATTCATTTCACCACAAGCTAGTGTCACTTCATGAATCAGCCCTCCAGACAGGTGATGGTATACTTTTATTCCCCTACTAGAGTACCTAAGTCTCCCTTAATCAATCCCAAGCAGTCTTCCCACTCACTGCCAAATTGCTACTTCCTCAGAATTTGGCCAGGGAACCAGGCTCATGCTCTTCTTTTGGGTTCTAGCTCGGGAACCTCTAATCAGCAGCCAAGGTCTATTCCCATCTAGCCCTTATTGCCGTTCCCTGAGCATTTTCCTTTGCAATCTGTCATTCCCTCCCGCCATTCCCTGGCTTTGCCAGCCTCCTAGCTTCCTTCTCTCAGGAAGTGGCTGCAGAATTTCCCAGCAGCCCCCTTTATTTTCCAATTTCCTATCTCGATAAACCCAGCCTGCCTCATTCCTTTTCAGATGGGCGCTCTAACTCTTTCAAGGGATCACCTAGCTACTTGATTTCCCCTAAGATGTGCCCTTTCTGGCTAGTTTGCCTCCTCCTCAGTCCACCTTGACCCTTTCCAGACAAATGGAGTCAATTACCTATCACAGAGGACTTTCGATTTCTGTAACTTCTCAAATTTCCCTGAGCACTTTAGTCACTGGACAGTGGTCAATAGTATATTACTACTGCTAGACTCTTACTATTCAAGCATGAAACTTCTGTCCACAGGGTCTGATAAAGTCTGATTCATTTTATTATGATTGATTCTATGCTTCCTTCATATGGTGCCACTCTCCCACCAGTGCAACCAACTCTGTTCATTCCTATTTATTTTGTACCTTTCTATTATCTCACCCCAGTGTAGGTTTTACAGAAACTAGATGAAACTATATTGTCAATGTTCACATTTAACACCAGGCACTCAAGTTCACCCATCTTATTGAGATTTCTAACATTTGCATACATTTGTCAATATTAGTTTTCTGCCTTAATGTGATGGGAATGATTGGGACTTATTTTATACAAACAAGAATAGAAGACAAGTGTTTATCAACTTCTATCCTTTCATCTTGACTTGATAGACACATGTATTCATGGTGATTCTATCTCTCTGAACTTTATATATTTCCAATAATTCTTAGCACTATAGTTGCCATCATCTTGAACTCTGTAACCCCACTCTTTGCCCCAAACTGTGCCCTTTGTTATCAATGTGGAAAAGCTATTTATTTTATTTGGGTCGCTGGAGGGCAGTGAAAAAGGCAAAAATTTCATAAGGGCTCATTCTGAATAATACTAACTAGATACTCAAAATGAGTAAATGTACCAATGTGGGTCATGGCTCCTCAATGTAACTGAAGTTTGAGAATTCAGCCTCTGGCAAATACCCTATTCAAGACATGGTCTTTCATCTTCAGTGTCGAACTTGGTTTGACTGTATGAAAGTAGGAATAATAATCTTTTTTTCTCAGCATTGCTGAACATCTGAAAGATGCTGGACAATGAAGTTCATATTCTACACTTAGATTAATTTTACATTTTAGAGCATCTGGTTTTTCAAAGTTGACTTACTACATAAAAATTATGAAGTTACTAAGTTGCGCTACTCTGCATGACCCAGCATTTTAAATAATGCTCCTGACTCTAAGTTGCATTATAGTTTAATTTCTCTCCCTCTTTGTATGAACTTACATTGCTGTATCTAACATTTAATTATGAGACTTTTTTTCCTTGGCTACATTTCTGATGAAGTCAGCAGTTACATCTGCAAAAGGTCATGGTAACATTGCATTTTTTTCCTTGATCAATAATGGAGCCAACAGCGACAATTACAAATGTTGCAAAGCTGTTGACAAGTTCTTAAGGATGGCAAAAAACCCATCAGTGCTTTCATTTCCATGATTTTTTTTTTTCAATATGCCTTGGAGCCCAAACTGATAACCTATTTTATGATTTTCACATCTGGTTTTAGAAATTTCAGTGACATCCTTTCAGTAGTTTTAAGATGATCACTTTTTTAAAAATCAATGATCTGACTCAGCTACAATACAATGTGAGGAAGAGGCAGGAAAATACATTAAAATGACCTCCTTCTTTCCAGACTTCAGTATAATTTAAACATTGACAATTAACTCATCCAGAACATCTGACAAGAAACTGTGATGTCATAAAGATGTCATCGATGTACCGTAGGTAGAGGAGGGGCATGGCCCCACCGTATGCTAACATCTTTATGGCTGACCTCGAACATCTTTATGGCTTTCCTCAACTCCCGTCCCCTTTCACTCCTCCTCTACCTACGGTACATCGATGACATCTTTATGATCTGGACGCATGGCCAAGAAACACTGGAGATATTCCACAGAGATTTCAACAACCTACACCCCACCATCAACCTCAGCCTGGACCATTCTACACGAGAGATCCATTTCCTGGACACCACAGTACAAATCAACAATGGAAAATTAGACACCACTCTCTACAGAAAACCCACCGACTCATACAGTTACCTACATGCTTCCAGCTCCCATCCAGAACACACCACACGATCCATCGTCTATAGCCAAGCCCTTCGATACAACCGCATCTGCTCTAATCCCACTGACAGAGACCAGAAGCTTCAGGATCTCTACCAAGCATTTATAAATCTCAACTACCCACCCAGAGAAGTAAAAAAGCAAATTGAAAGAGCCAGACGAATACCTAGAAACCATCTACTTCAAGACAGACCCAAGAAAACCAACTATAGAACACCACTTGTCATCACCTACAACCCCCAACTTAAACCTGTGCAACACATTATCAATAAACTACAGCCTATATTGGAACAGGATACCATACTCAAAGAGACTCTGGGAGACAGACCCATAGTCTCCTATAGACAACCACCTAACCTCAAGATGATTCTTACCAACCACCACAGGACATACTACACTAATACCAACCCTGGTACCTTCCCTTGCAACAAACCCCGTTGCCAGCTTTGTCCACATATTCATTCTGCTGATACCATTATTGGACCTAACCAAGTGAGTTATAAGATCAAGAACACATATCCCTGCGCATCCAGAAATATAATCTATGCTATCATGTGCCGAAAGTGTCCATCTGCTATGTACATTGGACAAACATCTCAGACACTTCGCCAAAGGATTAATGCCCACAAAACAGATATCAGACAAGATCACAAAGAGAAAACAGTTTCTTGCCATTTTAACCAGAAAGGACACTCTCTCAATGACTTAACCACCTGCATTCTGCTACAAAGACCTTTTACATCTGCACTTGAAAGGGAATCCTCTGAACTGTCATTCATGTTAAAATTTGACACTTTCCAAAAAGGACTCAACAAACATTTGAACTATCTCACCCATTACCAAGATAGTTTCCCCAATTATCACCTCTAATACCATTAACTCACAAACATCCCACTCTCCCTACCTCTAATATCATCAATTCACAGACACTTACCATCCTTCCTTCCCCCCCCCCGCCCTGCATCCCCCCTCCTGTTCTGCAATGTGTTTTGTCCTTTTCATATTTGTTCATTTTTTTAAATTGTATCCTTTGGTATATATGGTTGTGACTACTTTCTTCCACTATTTGATCTGAGGAAGTGGGTCTGGCCCACGAAAGCTCATCATCTAATAAACCATCTTGTTAGTCTTTAAAGTGCTACATTGTCCTGCATTTTGCTTCAGCTACCCCAGACTAACACGGCTACATTTCTATCACTATTCTACATAGGATGGGACATTTTGCTTTTTTATTTTAACTATAAAAAGTGCATATAACTAAAGAGATATTGCACAAGAAGGCAGAATTAATGCTGCATGGGCACTTTAGCTCTGGCACTTCCTAATTTTCACATTGCTTGCAACAAATGTTCATTCTTCATACGTTTCATAAAAAATATATGAATGTAGTTGAACCTTAGACTGCTGTCTTTACTATCTTTTGGGAAAATAAAACAATTCAGCATCAGAATTTTTATTTTGTAAAGTTAGAGCATGAGAAATAGGCAATTTTGATACCTTAAGACCAATGTATAATTATTGCTGTGGTGATAAAGTAAATAGCATCACACTAACTATGCTATGATACTGCTATTTATTTAATGGCTGTTAATCTTTGTCATCTGTTTTTGCCTAACTTTTAGGCTTAATATTTCTTGGGTAAACTGTTTATGTTATACAACTTTAAATCATCCTTTTTCTCTTCACCTGAAGTGAACTATGATCCAAGATGTTCTGTGAGTACTTCACATGTAGAGTGATAGATTACATAATCTTGTATTTAGCAGCAACCAGATATTCATCCTAGGGTTGATGTTGCACTTCCTGAAATTTCATGTTTATACCTTGAAGTATTGATTTGAAACATCTAGTCCTAAACTCAGAATAAGACTTCATGTCAATCACTGAAAATAAAGCTGTAACTGGCATTGATTCATAAAAAATGCTTAAAAGATTTTTTTTTTTATTATAACATTTTCCAGGAACTTGAACTTCTTTGGGCAGCATGACTAGTACAGTGAAATGATCACTTGAAGGATTTGACACCTTTGTTCAGAGCAAATATATCCTCAGTTAAAAACACCTGGCTTATGAGAACTATAAAAACTTTCTAAAAATCCAATCAGCAGTGCTCTCATCAAGAAAAAAAGGTCTTAAATGCATATAAAACATCTAAATGTCAAAACAATTATCAGATTCCATAGACTTCTATGGAGAAATTATATTTCCATGTTTCTGGCTGCACTTAGCTTCCATTAGAAATCCTATTTTACCCACCAATAGCTTTGCTTACAAAACTTTGTTTAGAGTAAACATGGCTATTTTGAATCCAAAGACAAAGTAGAATATTCATGCTAAACTTAAATACAAATCACAGTTTGAAGAATAAATCATAGAAAAATAGGCATTTTGTCTCCTTCTGTCTCTCTGTTACAAGGGGACAGAATGCATTGCCAGGACCCTACCTATTTTGCAATCTGCTTTCCTGTTTTCCAGCACTGCTATATGCCTGCCTAGTCTAATAGCGTTGAAAGTTAGATCGTATGTTACTGCAATACTTGATTGAAACATACACAATTCAAATTTTAATTGATGGACACGTATGTGGCAAATAAAATCCTGACACTTTTAACCAAATTCATTGAGACTTTTGTGCCCCACAAAATTCAGCAAAACCAAAGTTGTAGTTTCCTAAGCAAATATTTTGAAACACTTGTCCCACACGTAGATTGTTGTATTACTACACATTGACTGTCTTCATCTCTAATATTTGTTATCAACGGTATTAATTCTTAATGGGCATTCAATGAGGTTAAATGGCTCAACATTCACTTTTGTGCCTTATTTTTGTAAATGATGCAATAGCAATTGCCCTTAAAGATTGTTACATTTCTCTAATTTCTGTTTGTCAAAAGTTACAAGCACCTGAAAAGTTTAAGCTATTAAACTTAGCCATATGGTGTATCACAAGAGCTTCTGTCTGAAAAAAATTGTCTTAATTTACATCCTTTTTTGGGAGCTGAGCTGTTCTGAAAATCTAATCCCAACAATGGGAGTCTTGAATCCTTTTGAAAATGATGTACATGTTCATTATTCAGTCAAATTGAGCCTCACCAAAAAGTACTTTTTTACCTCCCCTGGCACCACCCAGCTCTCATTTATTTGCTTTTTCTATTTTTTAAGCAGCTTGTCAAACACGTAGCAAGGACGTTAGAACTTTAGTGGTGGATTTTTTTGTCATGGATTTCTGTATAGGCTAAAGAGATCTTGGTATTGTGGTATTAATCTGAAAATTTTATCTGCATACTTAAATCTATTAACAAGCTATTGAAAAATGATTTGACAAATAACATTGAAGCTTTTTTAAAAGGTTTTGTGAAATTACATTTTAAAACTTCATGTTTCAATTTTTGGCATACCTCCTAGCTCAAGTTTGGTAAGACTTATGTACAACTTAAAGAATAATTGAAATTGAGACATAGTATTTAAAACTGAGTTAATTTAAATAGTCTTATAAAGACATAATTACAATTGCTTTGTCTCTTCAATACTGTTGGTCACTTTCATATATCTCTTGCTACTCATTTATAAACCTAGACTGTGAGTTCTTTGGAACAGTGACTGTCAGGAACTGTGCAAGTCTATAGCTGGCAAGCATCACGTGACTTTGGGGCTACCAGAATACAAATAATAAAAATATAACCATTTCACTTTATAAATTCCCTATACTTTGGGTGCACATTTGATGGGTTCCATATGGCTCAATGATTTTTAAAGCCTGTGCAGGAAGGAGCTCTTTATGGCAAAACAAAGCAGAGAGTTCTGGGGAGCTGGAAAAAGTATATTGCTCCAAAATTCTTTGAAGCAAAGATGAAGGGAGTTTGGAAGCTTCACAGGATCACAGTGGAAAGAGGAAATGAAGTCTTACTGAGCTCGGTTTCTACTCACTTGACCATAGTGTAATTGAATTGCTAGAGAAGTGAATTCCCAGTTGGTATGTGAGGTAGCAAAATGTTTGTTCCTTGATAAATCTGGGTTTGGCTTTGCAGCTATAATCTGTTTGCTGTGGGGTGGGGTGGAATAGGTTCAGGGGACCACTGTTGGATCCCTCTGGGACTTGTAAAACCCCAACCCAGAGGGACAGAAGAGAAGTCCTCCAAGAAACCTAGACATGCTGCAGAGAAAGCAGCCTTTCAGGGGCCAAGAAGGCCATATAGGGTGTGTCTAGACTACAGGGTTTTTTCGAAAAAGTGGCCTTTTTCCGAAAAAAAAACTTCCCCTGCGTCTAGACTGCTGCCATGTTCTTTCGAAAGTAAATCAAAAGAACACGGCAGTTTTTTCGACCTCGGAAAACCTTGTTTAATGAGGAATAACACCTTTTTTCAAAAGTACTCTTTTGAAAAAAGGCGCTATGTAATGCAAACTGTGCGTTTTTGAAAGAGATCGTCCAGACTGCCTGGGTGCTCTCTTTTTAAAAAGTGGCTTGCTTTTTTGAAAGTACTGGTTGTAGTGTAGATTTTCTTTTTTGAAAAAGCCTCTTTCAAAAGAGGCTTGCAGTCTAGACATAGTGCTAGAAAGAGGCAGCAGAGACAGTTGGGCAATTGCTGCCTAGAACTGAAAGAGGGAAGACCAAGTTTCTGGCTAGAGGAACAGCAGGACCATGGACAGCTCAATGTGGACAAGACTAACCCCAGGGAGGTGTTTGCTTTGGGGTGGGGTGGACTAGGTTCAGAGGACCTAGTGGGGCAAAGAAGGATTTGCTGACTGGCTCTGGGGACTGAGTAAAGACTGAGCCCAGAACTAGCCAGGGTATCACTATGGACCCTGTTGGACTGGTGAGAAATTGTGCCAGGGAGGGTTGCTGACAGACATGCCAACTGAGCATATGGTGATAGGCCTCTCTTGGACTGTAATAGAAGGCAGTGTCTGTGGGGAGGGCCATGGAAAAGAGGCAGTATACCCAAGTTGGGGTTCAGTTTTGCTCCACTTACAGGCAGTATATGAGACTCAGCTGGAGGATGGAGTCACCCAGGACCTGCCAAAGAAACAATCAACTAATGGGTCTCACAAGAGGTGGGTGCCGCATCAGTGTAAGAGCTAAGAAAAGGCAGGGTTACACCTGACCAGAAAGGGGTGTAAATGAGAGACAGGCTGTTACATATAGGTAACCCTGTTACATATAGGTGTGTGAACTAGTGGTCTGGGGATACTACAGCGTGCCCTGGTTTTGCCAGGATGGTTCTTCAAGGCCTGAGCCCATGTTTACTGGATGGGAGAGAGGGACCTGGATTTCAGCATCCCCACTATTGAAAGAGTTCCTGAGCCACTGCTGTTATAAGTAGATATGTGGCTTAAAATATGGTAGATGAGGGCGAAAGGATATCTAGTTTGTTTCTTACTTACCTTCAATGTAAACAAATTAGCTAGGTATTTGAATATTTACCTTCCTTTGAATTCTTCCTTTCCCTAGTGTTAAAGATTAGGGCTTTTCCCCAAAGGTATAACATTTCTCAAACTCTTGATCTGATTTTAGGATACCAGTACAGTGCAGTCCTTGGCAGTGAACATTAAAGATTAGCTTGCAAAGTTTATGAATCATACCTGAAGAATGACTGTGCAAATGGATTCTGTACTTGAAGTGCTTTCTAGTAGTGACAGCTTATCAATGGATGGTTAGTGTTTTCAATTGATTCTGATCCTTCAATGCTTTAGTGCATGTGGTTCATGTCTCTTATTCAGCACTCGCTGCTTCCAACCTCCAAGTGACCTTTAACTCAATTCTCTCCCCCCCCCCGAATTGTTTGTTCCATTTTTATTATAACCTAGATCCATGTTTCCTATATAACAAGGAAATAGCTATTGTAATTCTCATTTGTATAACTAAACACCTGCATATACATGCATGTGTATCATATAAATTAATCTTTGTGAATATTAGTTCATTGGTTTGTGATCTGCCCAGATTAAAGGGTGATGAATTATTGTGCTGTCTCTGGTGCAGTCTAGGAGGTAGGAGGGAGATAGTGACACTCAATAGTCAGGTTTCCCTATATCTAGGCAAAGTATCCTGTCGGGTCCCCTCGTGTCATGGAGCCAAGTTTCTGCCCCCTTTCTCACACATGAGCACAAAAGCAGAATGTTCTGACATTTCTAATGCCTGATGCTCTTTGGGGCCATCCACAAATTTAAACAATATATTAGGAAGTGCATGGGGGAATTAATTTCCATGAGTTATTTCAGTTCATTAGGGGTGCGTCTTAATCATCCAAAAATATGTTTATGTAACTTATGGATGGTCCTTCTGCCCACTAGAAGTGGCATTAAAAGCATCAACACAAGGGAGTAATTAAATTTAAACCAGGCCTCAAAAGTGAATCAATCCAGCTATGTCACTTTGGGATGTGAAAAGACTATATATTGAAGTGAGATAAGCCAACCAAACCCTTGATGTAGATAGGGCTAGGTCAATGGAAGATATTTTTTCAATCTACCGAGCCACTGCCTCTTGTGGAGACAGATGACTTTTGCTGATGGGCTGGGGAGGCAAAGGAGGGGCAGGCAACACCTCTTATGAGTATAGATACCGTGTAATGTGTCAAGTATACACAAGCTATGAGTATCTCATGTTCCCTTGCCCAAACACAAATAGGTCTTGATCAATTTATATATATTCAAGCTAGGAATACAACAAACCCAATTTCCAAGGTTTCTTGGGCACCCTGGTGCACTGATGTTAACTAAAATCACTTTGTCAGAAAAATATTGTCAAAGGGGTACAAACACCAGCATGGACACACCAGTTTACCAATGGCATCTATGGGTCTACCTAGAATCCTAGATAGACATCCTCCCGTTTTCAACCTCTAGAGGAGAGAAGTTGCCTTGCCCTGCACGTTGTCTGGTCACTCGCTGCATTATTGCTCAATTGGTGTAAATAAATAAATAACATTTGGATCTGCCTAGCCTTTTCAGCTTATTTGCATGGGGGTAAGTGTCTTAAAGTGTATTGCAAAGTTTAGCAATTGAGAATCTGGTTATACTCTGTCAAGACTGATTCCCCACTCTGGCATGATGAATGCAGAAGTGGGAGCCCGCAAAAGTATCCCAAAACCTTGTTTCCAGGCTTTGGTATAAAACTTCTCCCCAAAAATCCTAAAACCCTAGATTTTGGGGATAAAAATCTGCTGTCACCACCCAAGTAATGGTAAGAAAACCAGGGAAGAGAGCACTTGGGAAATCTCAGCCCTAAAGTAAAACCAAGACACAGAATTGAACCAATACCAGGTTAATAAAAAAGAAAGAACTTTTATCATCATCACAATACTCCTGTTACAAACATAATGACTAGATGGAAAGAAATCAAGAGAGAAATCAAGCTACTTACGTTAGTTAAAAAAGAACATCCCATTGGAAGTTAAGGTGGTGTTTTTTTGTTTGTTTTGGTTTTTTTTACAAATTGTCCTTTTTTAGGTGCTTAAATAGAAGCTGAGCTATCTTTGAAGATCAGGTGTCAACTGGGGGTTCTAAGCACTTGAAAAATATGGCCCTGAGCTTCTGCCCTATGGCTCCAAAAATGTTTCCATGATGGCACTTTTCCTGCCACACTTCCACTTCCTTATCAACAGCTGTTTGTTATAAAGCTATTAAAAAACTGCCAGATATCTACTCCCATAAAAGGCCAGTGATGTTTTGGCAAGTGTATAAGTCAGTTCCTTTACATTAATCTATAGGAAATAGAAAATATTGTGTATTTTTATTTGCTTGGCTGATTCTTTCCCATAGAAAAAAATTGCAGTTTTACCAGGACTTTATAGAATCACAGAATCCTAGGGCTGGAAGAGACTCAGGAGGACATCAAGTCCAGCCCTTTGCCCGAAGCAGGACCAAGCCCAACTGAATCATCCCAGCCAGGGCTTTGTCAAGCCGGGACTTAAGCCTTTAGGGATGGAGATTCCACCACCTTCCCAGGTATGTCATACCAGTGCTTCACCGCCAACTTCAGTGGGATCAGGTCACAGTCCTAATACACTAAACATTAGCTGATAAATTATTTGATGTTAATGTGAGATCATTAACCAATAACACCAAAGAGTCCTTTAGGCAGAGGCCCAAGCTGTCTTAGTCAGCTTGCTCATTTGAAAATGAGCCAGGGCAATAGGCTCAGACCCCAGGTCATCAGTTGAACATGGCACTTTATTTTTATCATGTGATCTTTGGAAAGTGTCTTACTGTACTTTTTTCCAATGCATGTGTTGAACTTCCCAGAAACTTAACCAGTAACACATGTCACTGGATGCTGCCTGTATTAAAGACCAATTGACAGGGAAGGTATGGGGGAGGGGGAGGTTGGGAAAGGGAGATGCAACTGACTTTGGAGAGACAGCAGCAGTCTAAAGCCTGTGATGGAGAGTCTTTACCAAGACTGCAGTCATAGCAATGGTTTTATTATGCATGTCATGTTCTCCCTGCCACAGTTATTTCTAGTGAGCATTATCTTAGTTAAACCCTGAGCTGAGGTCAGAATCCATAAATCAGTGAAGGGATTTTTCTGTTTAAATCTAAATTCCCTCAAGTTTGCTTAATTACTTGGTTAAAATGTTTCTAGTTTATTATCTTACTGAAAGAGAACATAAGGCATGGAATATTGTCCTCCAACTTGACACTTTTTAAGAGAATCACCAGCATCAGCTGGTATGTTTTCTGGTGATCTTAAATCACCAGCACTTTTCTGTGAATGCATTTGAAAAATTGATTTTATTAAGCACGGTGGGATCAATATTTCAAGTGACTTAGATAATTGACCAGCTGGAAGCAAATCTAACTGAATTTCAAAAGCTGCATATTTCGTTCTGTCTGAGCTGATAAAGATGCCTGCAGCTGTGACTCACCCTTGTTATAGTAGCCACAAGCTTCTGTGGTGTGTTTTCAGGTTCTTTGAAAAGCAAAAGGCGCAATCCTTTTTTTTGAGAGAGAGAGAGAAAGTTCTGAGGCATGTTTAAGTGATTAATGAAACTACAAGTGCAAGACTTGCTTGAAGAAGGCAGGAGTAGTTGAAAACTGAGTGGCATCTTCAGAGAGCTCTTTACAAAAGTAAAGGAAGATACATTTTTAAATTACTTCTAAAATGTGAGACTTAAAACATACTCAATACCTTTTTAGAGCTTATAACTATGGCGCAACACATCTTCTGATCGCTTCACACCTTCAATTTGAGGCATAAACAAAATCTGACACCAAGCTTTGTAGCAGCTTCTCAGTCACAAAATACTATTAAAGGCTATGCCACCAACAATTCACTCAGAATTTGGGACAAATATATTGTGACAGCCTGTGTTCCAAATGTCAAAATAGGTCTAATGTGACACAAGTAGGAAGCATACATTGGTAAATCTAATAATCTTTTCTATCCACTGTCTATTTTTAAAACAAAACATTTTTCAGTCTTGTTTAAGTAGCAGTTTTTTAAATATACAAAAGGAAGTTTTTCTTCATGAAGCACAGTCAACCTGTGGAACTCCTTGCCAGAGGATGTTGTGAAGACCGGGACTTAAACAGGGTTCAAAAAAGAACTAGATAAATTCATGAAGGTTAGGTCCATCAGTAGCTATTAGCCAGGATGGGCAGGAATAGTGTCCTTAGTCTCTGTTAGTGGCAGGAATTGGATGACAGGCGAGTGCTCATGTCATTGATTACCTGTTCTATTCCCTCCCTCCGGGGCATCTGGCATTGGCCATTGTTGGAAGACAGGATACTGGTCTAGATGGATATTTGGTCTGACCCAGTATGGCCATTCTTATGTTTTTAGTTTAGTTCACAGCACAGGCCCCACCTAATCTGGGAAGCCAACAGTGTAAAAGAATTTTTCCTTTTTTTTTTAGGGGAAAGAATAATTTCTAGACCTCTTTCCTTGTAAAAATGGTCATGAAAATGTAACTTATTGCGGAGGGTCAAAGGCTTCATTGAATTTTCTTAATGATCATGGGTTATTCACAGTTTCAGCAGAACCATTCAGGTTTATGCTTTGGGGGCAGACAATGCCATAGACTTCTTGATTTCTGGGAAGACTCCAGATAAAAGTTGTTGTTGTAGGGTGCAGTACAACCAGTAGCTATTGATGGCATTATGGTTTCTGTAAATTGCCAATAGCAACTACTTTAAAGCTGTGGTGGCTCCTCTGCTGTATTGCCAATGTGAGCTCCAGCCTTGAGAAGGGAGAGCTCAAAGCCAAAGAAACAATAACTCCTTCATCTACAATCAAAGACACTTCTAAAATATCGACTCCTCTTCCCCCACGCTGTCCTACTTGACTACAATCCACTGCTTGCCTTTCACTTGGAGGAAGCGAATGGAAGTATAGACACCAGCTCTCAGTGTGGATTAGTAGCTTTCTGCCAGTGACTGTGGGACAGCAGAGCTCTCTACTTAAATCAGTGCCATGGATTTTAGGGTGAAATCCTCATCTAGTTGAAGTCGGTGGAAATTTTGTCATTATTTTTAACTAGTCTGGAAAACTTCATGGAGGCCCAGGTGGCAGCAGTATTGAACAGCAGGCATGGGGGTGTGCTCCTGAGCTCCATAAATCCCCTCATTCAATCTGCTGTCAGTTTCACCAGTTAAGATAGGCAGGGAGTCAAATGGCCAGCCTGCTAAGGTTTGCAAACATCAAGACCAAATGGCTTCTGTACCAGCCCATAACTAAAGACACTTCTGATTTATAGGGACACTTGGCTATCTTTTTTTTATAAAACTGAGTTTGTGGTGATAATTCACATGGTCAAAATGTGTTGCACAGAAGTTAGGCATTATTTTTCTGGGTGGGAAAAGGGAATTTGATGGCAAAATGCTTTACAAGTCACTGACAGTTCAAGGTCACCGCTGGGATTGAACCTATGGCCTTTGGATCAAAAAGGCATGAACCTCTACCACATGAGCTAAAAGCCATGTATCCCTCAGTCTATTCTACAGCCTTATCTCTAATCTTTCCCTTGGTGGTCTCACTGCCTCTGGGTTGCACAAGCCTGGCATGAAGGCTGATCTCAGCATTTTTAATTCTTTCTTCTTAATGTTAGGAAGCCAGGACTAAGGAAAAATCATGATGATTCAACAGAGGAGGAAAGGTGGCAGTTTTGATAGTTACCCACTGGGGAAAAAAGCCACTAGATTTTTAGGACTACTTAATCCAGCATTTTGTTATCAATCTTTTTTTTTTGAGTTACCCATTGGAAGGTTTAAGAATAAGTTCTTCCTAAAAACTGTTGAGCACTAGATTCAGTGCTAAATTGAATAAGATTACATTTAAAAGCTGTGAAGATCACTTGGGACCATGTATGTAGAAAATGAAGTCATGGCTGGGAATACAGCCTCTCCCCAACTTACGAACTGGTTACAGACCAAGCAATTGGTCCGTAACTCTATTTGTTCATAAGTCGGACCTCATAGAGTTACACACAACCGCGCTGTTCGTAAGCGCGGATCGTGCTCGTAACTCAGGGTCTGCCATTTACGACAGCTTTGGTTGTAAATATGAACGGTCATAAGTCGACCGTTTGCAACTCTAGGACCAGCTGTAATTTTCAGAATTATGTAACCCATTCAGTGCAATAGATGATTCCAATAATCTGATGGCCAATATATTGATAACAGCAGATCCATGACTAATTACAAAAAGGCAGCTAAATGTACTGAAGTGTATTGAATTGGTATTTAAGTGTTTGCATCTTGGTTTCAGTTCTTCTTTCAAGTAACTAAGAAATGGTCTCTAAGCACTAAAAGTCCCAATCAGGAGTAAAAAATGTTTTCTTCCTGAAGAAGATTCCAACAGGGTTTTTTTTTTCTGGCTCATGCCTACATTCAGTTATGCTGTCCATAAAATTCAAGATGCAGTGAGTAAAGTGTCATTTTTTTTTCTATTGGGACATCTCTAAAATTGTTTCTCCTTTCAGACTGGAAAACAAAGCATAAATGAAGTAACAGTACAAATTATAGGGAATACAACTAATAGCGTTACACTAGTTGGTTGTTACCTTATCTATACAACCATTCTACTGCTGTGAGGTTCTTACGACTTTCTGCTGGGTTTCATAATTTATTCTGTTTTGTTCTGGGTCTGGCAGTGCCCCTTCTGGGCCAGGCTGGTGCCCATCTGACCATAGACTTTGGCATTGTGCTTCTTGGTGCAGAGATCCTAGATGTTGATTGTCTTCTCCCCTCTCCTCCAATCTGAATGAGATCCAGGATCTCTGTACCAGTCCAAGAGGGGGCCCTCCTCTTTTTTCTCTGGTCAGGAGTTTCAAAGGTGGCTACCAGTGTGCTGGCAGACATGGGAGGCTCAATGGGAGCTCTGTGGGCTGCTATGGCAGCAGGGAAGGCAGTGCAAGGTTCTGCAGTGTGGTGCAGAGCTGATGTGGTGCCACAAGTCTTTCCCCTTCTGTCTGCACCTTTAAAGGCTGCCGGGGAAAGGAAATTGTAGCATTTTCCTGGGTGTGGATAAGCCCAGGAGGCCAATTATTTTGAAATAAGCACAGCTGCACTGTCCACACTCAGCTATTTTGAAATAGACATTATTCCTCATAGAATAAGGGCTAATTTCAAACCAGGCTTGTTGTTTTGAAATTTCAAAACAGGCTTGCTGTGTGGACGCGCACCTTGTTGTTTCAAAATAATACTGTAGTGTACACGTGCTCCAACAGTCCCTGCTGCTTTCTTGGCCTTTACAGTTCTCCTCCCACCCAAGATGTCTGCAAATTATACTGATTCACTGTTCCCAGCCATGTCAGCTCTTCTCTCTGGAATCTTAAATAAACATCTCTTATGAAAGGATTAACATGTTTTAAAAGAGACACAATAATGAAGATGCTAGATAAGATCACTGTTACTGAACACTGAATCAAAGAAAAATCCCTTTTACAGCTCTCCCAAATCAAACAGCCTAGACACTTGTCTGTATCATCTCTTTACATTTTTAGATTTCATTCCCTGTGAAGGACTCAGATCTCAGTCAATTAGAAGTTGCTGTCAGTACCATTTTGCAAGACACTGCATGAAATGCTTTTCTAAAACCCCAATGCATTACATCTGCCACTTTCACTTCATGCACCTATTTTGTAATTCTTCCTAAAAGCAATCAAGATGAAGTCATCTTCACTGCTCAGACCTTCATTACCTTTTATGAAGAAGAAAAGAGTTAAACGTCTAAATTTTCCTAGGGTTTTGAGTTGGACTATATGCATATACACAATACATATTTATAAAATATTGCTGAAATTTCCTCAACATTCTAGTGCTCCTGTTGCTTAATGACTCACAGATCACTGAGTCAACACTACTTTGATATGCAGAAATATTCTCTGTTTATCCTTCAGACCACCCACTGACAGCAAATACAATTATCATTTTATAATTGGAGGAGAGCTAGAGGGAATATAAGGAGAAAAGAAATTAAAATTAAATAATGTGTATTTGATGATGCTGTGGCACCCTCTAAATCTAGCATAATAGCATCAGGTGTGCTGAAAATGAATATTAAGGTCTAAATTAACTGCAGTAATGAAAATGCTCTATCTTCTTTCCTTCTTAGCTTCTGGAGATAGAGAATTTGAGGGATGCACTTTAATGGCTAGCATACTACATTTTCCCCATGTGCAAACATACCTTTCTGTAATTTCATATCTTTTACCCAATTAGGATAATTAGATATAATCAAGAAACAAATTGCAGAAGATTCACTAATTAGATTGAAATACATTCCTGTAGAATACATACAGCCTTTTTATCTGAATAGTTCTGCACTCAGACAATAGCATGCCCTGGCATGTAATTTAGAGCAGCTGCTGTGATATAGTTACTGTGAATAATAGCACTGTTAAGAGCAGTCAAAATGTTTCTACTCTAGATCACCAATGAGTGCTTGAGGGGAGAACTTGAGTTCTCCATTGATGGTTACAATTCTTCAAGGATAGGGTAAAGTCCATCAGGTCTTTAGGGGTGTGGTTACAGTGAAAATTACAAATCTAATTATTGCTATCAATATTTTAAACACAGCTACACAGTGCAGGCCACTATACTATATCAAATGGATTACTATGGTTAAGAGGTAGTTCTTTCTACAGCCTGTTGAAGTAGAATACCTAGGAGCAAACATTTTACACTAAATGAGCTTTGTATATATGTAGCTGATGTTTGTGTGTTGTGCTCTTATGGACTGAATTTTTATTATTTTACTGAGCTTCTAGCCCTTCTCACTGAGCCAGAGGGATTTTAATCACTAACCTCGGCATTATTGAAAATTAGACTACTTGCTTAAATGCCTCAATATGGACTAATAACCAGATAGTTAAAGGTATTTAGGCACTTAGGCTACATCTACACTACATGCTTCGTGCGCAAGAAGCCTTTTTGCACAAAAACTTATTGTGCAAGAGCACGTCCACACCTCAAAGCACATCGCAAAAGCCATGTGCTTTTGTGCAAGAGAGCATCCACACTGCTTGGATGCTCTTGCGCAAGAAAGCTCTGAGCATCTGTGCTTTTCCCATAGGGGTTTCTTGCACAAGAAACCCCTCTGGAGTATCCACACTTGACTTCTTGCACAATATCTAGTGCTAAAAGCAGTTATGTCTCAGAAAAGAAGGTTTACCTATGGTGGAAAAAACCCTCTGTTCTGCCATTTAACTGCCCTTTTAATTTCTCAAGAGCTCATTTGAGGTGTGGACCCATTACAGGTTCTTGCGCGCCAAAACCTTGTAGTGTAGACATAGCCTTAAGGATGGAGATATGGTCCTAAAAGGATGTCCAAAGCCCCCGGTTAATAAGATGATTGATGAAAATTAAGCACCTGATAGGATATACGAAAGCATCTATCTGCAGCTTTAGACTTCTAAGCTCCTAAGAGCCAGTTTTAAAAAGAGTTTTAAGACACTATTTTGGTATCAAGTCTTCAAAATCATGGAAATAGAATTGAATTAAAAGATTATTAAGATCTTAAGGCCAGAAAGGACAATTATGAGCTCCTTTTTACCACCCCTGAGTACAAGACCAATGGGGGCAAATACTGCTTGTACTTGCTTTAGTCATGTGGTCTGTCCTAGCTCACAACCAATTTAGTGTGACCCTATTTTCTAAAGTACAAACTGGACAGCCATGGCTTGCCCAAACCACTCCACTCCCTTGCAGAGCTCACCAGAGCTACCTCCACTGCCAAAGGCTTGACTCTGCCCTCCCCACCCCCACACCCCGAAGCTCATGCCCTACCACCCATGGCTGGGGCTGACATGCCTGAGCCCCTTGTGGCCTGGGATGACCCCCTTCTTCCCTGAGGTCTGCACACTGACATTGACTCACTCCCAACCTTCATGGTCCCCACAGTTGGGACTAGGGCTGAGCCCTATGTTGCCTGACCCAGGGGCTGACTCCTGAATCCTGCTGCACAGCACCTTGTGTCACTGCCCCTGCCCTATTCCTTCATGCTCCCCCCGCAAAGCTCCAGGGCCCTGCCTATCTTTAAACTGGGCGTTTGTCCTTTCCATCTGGCAGAAGCAAACAGGACAAATGCCCATTTTTGTTAAAAGTCAAGACAGAGTTTAAACACAGGACTGTCCCAGCCAAAACAGGACTTGTGGTCATCCTAATCCAGTTACCCAGGCCCTTGTGAGCTTTGAGTAGGCAGAGAATAGCTTGATTATGCTCCTCACCACCCTAGCATGCCTTCAGCACTGAGGTTCTTCTGGGCCACAGAAACTGGCCTTCATCTGCATCAGGGACATTCCTCCTGAGGGGATGATCCATACAGCTGCTTTGCAGCCACTCCCCATCAGTGTAGCTGGGGCAAAGTGCAACAGAGCAGTCGTGAATTGCACTCTCCCTAGATCCTTAGCAATTTAAAAGTGCAATGCACAGACGACAAAAGACAACACACAGCACAGATGGTGGGTGAACGTAGAGCAGGGGCAGGCAAGCCTCCAACTCCCCACAAGAGTCTCTCTGGCTCCAGAGCATGGAGAGGATGAGTAGCAGATGGCCCCAGCTTTCCTGGCCCCTGAGCCTAGGGTGGGACCACTGCCCTAGCATCCCCAGCCTCAGCACGACTAAAGTTCAGGAGCCATGCTGAAGCAGGAGGCGTTCTGGGGGGCAGGGCTATATCTGGCAATGTAGGCGGGCATCACCTACTGTTGCTCAAGCAACACTATCATAACTTATATGTCACAAGTTTCACAGTAGCTTCCTCCACCGTAGTCTTCACTGCCAACATGTTCCCCTGGGTGGTTTAAAGAAGAACAAATAAATAAAACAAAGAATGGATTCTGCTGTCTGTCCCTAATGTAAATCCAAAATAAAGCCATTTGTGAGGATTTGTACCAGCATAATCTAAAGCAACGCTTTGCCTGATAGTTACTAAAATTTCTTCTTTAAGATGCCTGAAAGATTTTAAATCGTCAGTGAACAGTTTGTTGGCAGGAAAGTGCAGTGACTGCAGGCAGCCTGTGAAAAGGTTCTAATTCCTGCAAATCTTCAACAGCTCTTTCTTTTTTGTGAGAAACACCATTTGCTCATTTGAGTTTTATTTATGCCAAAGTACAGAGACGGTGAGACAGCAGGTGTCAAAAGCAGGGCCTTCAGGCTGCTCCTCTCCAATAGTGTTCATGTCACAGATCATCCATTCTGTGATAGGGAAGGGAAAATATTTTCCCCTTCTGTTCCCCCTCCCTCAATTTATATTGTCCATGAATAAGTGTATCACTCACTGTGATACAGACTTCTCTCTAGTGAAGGAAATGAAAAGAGATCGTCCATATAATTTCTATCAGTTTAAATCTGTTTTACCAATAAGTTGATCATACTGGGTGTCTGCCAATAATTTTATTTAAAATAGCACATCAGAGAGGTTCTGCCAGGATGGTGGGAATCATGCAAGGAAGCACTGTGCAATGAAAGCTATGACCTGTGGACAGGGAGTTGAGTGAGAGCTCACAGAAGCATGCAGAATAGGCAGTAGTTGTGCCACATCAACATGCATCAGCCAAACTAAAGGGACCATCTTCTAATGTGAAAGGATGGATCATTCTCCAAGTGTGCCATCCATCCTGTGCTCTGGACTGCCAATATGACTCAGTCATTTGTGATACATATCTGTCCATTTGGAAGTATTTTCTCCACTTTTTCTTTGCCCAGAATGTGAGCATAAAACAAAGTAGGACAAACTCAAAATATATGAACTTGAAACATAACTTGTGACTATCAATATTCATTGCGATACTCTATAGGGAGGAATGAATGTGGCAAACTGTGATCGTTTCTTATTTAAAACTCTCTCTTGTTAAAAACAAATGTCAAACTGGACCAACCCATCTCACACAGATGGCTGAACAGCCATTATTCTTCTGACTATGAACCTACTCTTGAACATCTGGCGTAGCCAAACACGGATAAAGATTTTGATAAGGCACCCAGGCCTATGAAGCAACAGCTCTCCTCTCTCTGTCATGTGTGTTAAGGAGAGGGAAAAATAACCTCTAGCATAGTACCAGCTGGAGACTTCAGTTGGCAGGAGCAGCTAGAGTAGCAAATACCTTTGGAACCTTCTGACACTGATGATCTCATCAGATGCTGGTTTTTTTCAGTTTAATTCTAGATGTTCCCTTCTCCTGTGCTGATAACTTATTTGCTTCTCTCCCTTGATAGCTCCTCCCTCATTGCCTCTTTACTTCAGTCTCTCTTATACTCCTTTTCTTTCCCCTAAATCCCACTAGAAATGGGAATGGAAGAAAAAGCAGACACAGTATCTTAATGAAGTCTCCCATTTGTGCCAGTGTACTTTTGGGAGTGATGTTAGTCTGCCCTGTCTTACTTGCTGCAGGCTTCTTTTTAGCTTGAAAAATGAACCCAGTCATCTTGGGGGTAAGTATTTTAAATTACAGGAGACAGAGAGCCTTGAAAATGCTAATTTTATAAGCCCTCCACAATAGTTCATTATCTTGGCAAAAGTTCCCCCTCCACCACGGTCATAATCTTCCCATGCTGAATTCTCTCTGGCATCATATGTGTTAATGGCCATTTGTCACATGAATATGTATTTAATTAAATTTTTATTTTAATTTTTCTAGCCACTTTAAGTACACACTCCAGTCAGCTTTAGATTTACTGAAAAAAATGGAATGGCCCCCTTTTAATTAAAAAGTAGTCTGTGTTTCCCTTTGCATTCCTGCTAGATAAAGACCAAAAACCACTGCTGAGAAAAACAAACAAATGTCAGCTAGCATTCTGGTGCTTTTCGAACACCAACTTATGATATTAGATGTTTCATAAAATGTTTTGAGCTAATACTCTTAAACTTTTATTAGTATCTATTCACCCTCTGACTCAGACTTCGAAAGGTCTTTTCTTTTTCTACAGTGTCAAAGGGTTTCAGAACATTAATGCTCACAGTATTTAGCTACATGGTGGTCCTGCTACAAAATTAATTGGGAAGAGTCGCTTTCCTTAATAGAGGGAGGAAGCAAAGAAAGTATTGGTCATTTCTCACTTGTCCTCACACTGGATCAGATCATGCCTCCCATCATGCAGAAGGGTAAGCTTCACAACAGGATATTTTCCTGATAACTAAGCAGTGTCTAGATCATCCCTGATAGATGTTGGTCTGATCTGCTCTTAAATATCCCCAGTGATGAAGATTCCACAACCTTCTGACACAATTGTTTCCAGTGTTTAACCACCCTGACAGTTAGGAAGCTTTTCCTAATGTCCAACCTAAACCTCCCTTGCAGCAGTTTAAGTCCATTGCTTCATCCTATTTACCTCAGACCATTTCTCCAGTTTGTCCAGATCACTTTAAATTATGACCCTATCTTTCAAAGCAGTTGCAACCCCTCCCAGCTTGGTATCATCTTCAAACTTAATAAGCATACTCTCTATGCCATCACCTATGTCATTGATGAAGATATTGAAGAGAACTGGTCCCCAAACAGACCCCTGCTGAAACCCAACTGTTATGCCCTTCCAGCGTGGTCATAAACCATTAATAATTACTCTGAGAATGGTTATCCAGACAGTTATGCACCCATCTTATAGTAGCCCCATCTAAGTTGTATTTGCCTAGCTTATTGATAAGGTGGTCATGGGAGACTGTATCAAATGCCTTACTAAACTCTAGTTATACCATATCCACCACTTCTCCCTTATCCACAAGGCTTGATATCTTATCAAAGAAAGCTATCAGATTGGTTTGACATGATTAGTTCTTTATAAATCAATGCTGGCTATTACCTATCACCTTTTTTTCTTCCAGATGTTTGCAAATGAATTCTTTAATTACCTGCTCCATTATTTTTCCTGGCACAAAACTTACATTGACTAGTCTGTAGTTTCCTGGGTTGTTCTTATTTCCCTTTTTATACAGGGGCACTATATTTGCCCTTTTCTAGTCTTCTGGAATTCTCCCAACTTCCATGATTTTTCAGAGATGATAGCTAAAGTCTCAGATACTCAAAGAGGTGATAAAGGAGGTATTCTAGGATGCATTTCATCAGGCCCTAGTGACTTGAAGACATCTAACTTGTCTAAATCATTTTTAACTTTGTTCATTTTTAATTTTGTCTTCTAAACCTACCCCATTTCCACTAGCATTCACTATGTTAGGCATCCCTTCATCATCAAACTTCTTGGTGAAAACTGAAACACAGAGATCTTTAAGTACCTCTGCCATTTCCGAGTTTCCTGTTGTTGTTTCTCCCTCTTCACTGAGCAATGGGCCTACTCTAGGCCCATTGCTCAGTGAAGAGGGAGAAACGATACACATTAAGGTTCAGAATCCATAATCAGACTGCACAGGAGCCAGCAGCATTACAATGATGTGAACCTCAACAGTCCCACCAGATCTGCTGTGCACCCCAGCTCAATGGAGACCACATGGAAAAGGCATTAGCATCTGTAGATTTATTCTCTGTACCTTGGCCCAATCAAGAACAGCATTGCTTAAAAAACCCACAAGACTCAGTGGGTAATTATTATAAATGAAGACCAGAAATAAAGTGCACATGTTTAATAGCATAATTAATCATTAGAGCAATTTACCAAGGTGACATGGTAGATTCTCCACTTTGTTGTCTTTAAATTAAAGCTGAATGTGTTTTTTCTGAACACTATACTCTAGCTCAAACAGAAGCTTAGGGGCTTGAAGTAGGAATTATCTAGTGAGATTCATTAGCCTGTATTACAGACTAGATGATCACAATGGTGCTTTCTGGACTTATTCTATGAATTTAGGACAAACAAGCCCTGATCCACGTGGTGTCCCATGTGGAGCGCTGCAAAGGTCTATCATGTTTTACTTGTAACTATTTCTGACTATTTATGCCATGTTACTTGTACTCACTTAAGACGTAAGTTAATTTTTGTAGTTAATTTTTTAATCTATTCCAGGGGATTCAAACTGAAGTGTTGGGGTAACTCCATTTGGGGCAACAAATTGTGTGGATATATCATTCCCTAAGGGTGTGTCTAGACTACCTAGTTTTGTTGACAAAAGTGGACTTTTGTCGACAAAACTATACCAGAGTCTACACTACTGCTGAGTTCTGTTGACATAACGTCGACAGAACTCAGCGTTTTGTCAACGCTGGTATACCTCATTTTACGAGGCATAACACCTTCTGTCGACAGAACTCAGTCGACAGAAGGTGTTATTGCCTGTAACACTGCCTCCAGACTACGGAGTTCTGTCGACAAAGCAGCTTGCTTTGTTGACAGAACTCAATGTGTCTGGACGCTCTTTGTCGACGGAAGTTTTGTCGACAGTATCTGTCGACAAAACTTCCGTTGACAAAACGCGGTAGTCTAGACATACCCTTAAAGTGAATAAGGGATTTAACATAAAGTGCAGTCCAGAAGAGGGCTGGGCAGTACAGGACATATATTTCTAAGAGAACATCTAGGACTGGGGAACAGGCTGGTAAGAGTTAAGCTGTGACTGGCCTGGCTGCAGCACACATCCAGACTAGCTGGGAGTGACTGACATGCAGGAGGCTAAAATAGCAAGGCATTGGAAAGGTCACCCCAATGTACAGGGCTGGGATGATACAGCTACTAATTACTTGGTGATAAACCCCGGTACAATACAACTACCATATAACTTTGTAGCTGCATTTGAACTACATTCTTGGTGTCTTGTCTGATTTCCTGCAAGGTTTTGGACTAGGTACTATGAAAGGTTGTGAGAAAACGTACCTGGTCTATATTGTCTTCATTGTTCTCCTGATACTCCGCTCTCCAAGGAAAGGATTAGAATTCAATATGGCAATGACCTAATGGAGAGCTAGTCTAAAATCAACAAGATGGAAGTCAATAAAAAACAAGTGCAAAGTCATTTGAGGAAGGAAAAATCCTGCTTCCATGTGGATCCACAACTCAGTCTCTAGAGCTTAAACATGTGCTGCAATTTTAGAGACACGGAGCTCAAGCACCATGAACCCAAAGTCAGCTGACATGGACGAGCCATGGGTGTTTTATTGCAATGTGGATATACGTTTAGATAATCTGACCTCTGATGAAAGGTTAAAACAGTGGGCCTGTTTAATCCACAGAGCAGGTGACAGAAAGGGGCCTGAGAACAGTCTTCAAATATGTTAAAGGCTTTTGTGAAGTGCTCAGTGATCAATTGTTCCCCATGTCCACACAGTGAAGACAAGAAATAATGGGCTTCATCTGCAGCAAGGAAGACTTTGGTTAGATATAAGGAAAAAAATTCTAACTATAAGGGTAGTAAAGCTCTGGAATAGGCTTCGGAGTGAGGCTGTGGAATCCATATCACTGGAGGTTTTTCAGAACAACTTGGACAAACCTCTGTCATGGGTAGTCTATGTTTACTCGGTCCTGCCTCAATGTAAGGAGATGGACTTGATGAACTCTTGAAGTCCCTTTGACTCATACATTTGAATGATTCTTCAGGTCATCTGACCTCACTGCAGCAATGAAATAAATGACTCAGTGAATGGTTCGTGTTCATTGTAAATCTGGAGGATTAAGTGCATGGTAATGTGCCAATTTCTTAAACTCAGCAAGCTGAATGTCACTGGCTCTTGCAAAATTTCATGATCAAATTCAGGCCCAGTATCATGAATTTGGACTTATCAGTTTAAACCTCAAGCTTGTGTGCAAGATAGTTTGGATCACTAAAACTAAATGATGAAAATTCTGCTGAAATGCATGCTGTGTTAATCTTGGACAAACATGACAAAATTGTATGAAAATCAAGCATAGCACATAAGGTAAATTTAAATCTCTGCCTGTTTATTCTCCTGGAGCCACTAGCTACCTGTAGTCAGTTGATCTCATTAGTCTCGGTTGATATCCGCTGTGGATAGCAAAGTGTAGTAAACAATGAACAACAAAGGTATGCAGTACGGAAGATTTGAGAGTGGTTCAATCATTTCTTCTATTTACATTGGCATTGAAAAGTGTTCTCATTAGAAAAATAGCTCTTGCTCTGCAGAATGTAGAGTTTTTTGGAAATTGCTTAATTCCACACTTTTGGCAGGAATTCAGCTCCTTGACAGTTTTCTCCCCCTGTGAAAAGTTAGTAAGTCTGATGCCCCTAAATAATCATTAAGAGTCCATATTAACGTGTGGAAAAAATTTTTTTGAACATCTGCTTTAGTTGAAATAGGTTCTGATTTAATATTAAATCTGTTATGAGAAGTATAGAATTTCTTGCTGAATGTGAAGAATATACTGTGCTTTTCTCTCCACTGGCACAAATGAAGAGTAACTTTGTTCAGCTCTACTGAGTTACGATCTCATATCAATATAGATAAGGGAATTAGGGTACCTTTGACTATGACAGGGGAATTGCCCAAAATAATTAGAGTTCCTTTGGGCATGATATTTCCTTGGATCCTGATCCTGCAGTTAGATCTATGAAGGTCTTCACATCATTTCCCTTAATTTTAGTTTAATACTGCTGATACCGTTAAAATTGTAGTCTCAGTTTTTCAATGGCTTACACACAATGCATACTGAATAGAGTTTGCAGATGCCCTTGTTCAACTAAAGGGAAAATATGGCTGGCATTTTATGATTCTTTTCCTTTCTCACTGAATTGACTATATTTTTCATTGAAAATTTAGTTTATGATGGGGGGAGGGGACAGGATATTTATACAAAACGTTTAGGATTTTTCAATAAGCTAGAGAATTGGACAATATGTTTCAATGACCAAAACACAAAATAAACATACAATTTTGTCTTTTTCTCTATATACTGGTTTTTCAATTTTTAAAATGTCTAACATTTTTACTGTTTTAAATGACTCTAATTAATATATCTGCATATAACGAAACAATTACATTTTTACTAGAATTTTATTGTAATTAATTGAAAACTAGCAAACTGTTTGCTCCACTGGTGCTTACATGGCTGCAAGTACTTGCTGAGAGGGTCTGTCCAAGAGATGCTTTGTGGGTTTCAACCAGGTTGATCGACAGTGAATACTATATTCTCTTTTCACTTACTACAAGAGGAGTAGAGAATAAGAAAAACCACTTTTTATTGTCTTCATTGACCTGGGCAACAAGTTTGGTTAACAGATCTGGTCAGTACAGAGTACTTGAATAAAATTGGATGCCCCACAGAGCTCCTCAGCATAATACAGCCTTTCCATGATAATATGCAAAGCACAGTGCAATTTGAAGAAAAATCCTCTAGCAGATTTGAGATAAAACAATTAATACACAGAATTATCTTGGTACTTAAACTGTTTGGAATATTCTTTAGTGCTTTGAGTAATGCATTTAAAAATATGGAGTATGATATTTACCTTCATATGCTATCTGATGGCAAGCTGTTGAAACTTGCTAGACTAAAAGTGAAGACTAAGTGGCGAAAAGTTGCTCCGAGAATATTCCTGTGTGCTGATGACACTGTTCTTGCAATGGTTATAAGAAGCACACAGGTTCTTTTTTAGGGGGATAAGGCAACACACCACATTTATTGACAATATAACAAAGTAGCATGTGTTTATACACACACACACACACACACACACACACAGAGTAACATATATTTACATACACACGTAATAGCATGTAGTTGCACACACGCAGCCCTCCTCCCCTCCCCCCCAGTCATGGAATATTTACCAGTCTGTTGCTCGGCCCAACCAATTCACCAGATAGGTCAGGTGCAAGGTCGGAGCCGGGTTCGTGTCAGTCCAGACTAATGCCCCTCCTGGTTTTGATCTTAGCAGGACAGAACCTGAAGAACCATGCAAGACACCCCCATTTTATAGGATTTTCCTTCCATGCAAGTCTATGCATTTTGCCTTGTCAGGCCTTAATCAGTCATTCAGCATCACAATCAATCTTCCTACAACATATGCTTATTGGGAAGAAGTTGTTCTCTCAGTCATCTGATATCAGTATGCAGATGACCCCTGAGGGGTGTTGTCTTTCTGGTAAAGGTTGTGATTGGTTCCCTATCAAGGGGTGCCTGCCTCTAGCTTCAGGTTTTCATCAGTCTGCCCAGGCAGTCTGCATCTTCTGAGTTCTTTCACTTAGCTGATCATTATTTGGTGCTTCTGAGTCTCCAACTCCTCCTCTGACCATATGAACATGCAGCGGCCTTCACACTTATCTCTCCTAAAACATTCCCTCTCACACACAAACAATACATTTACAGAATTGCAACATGGAACAAAGGAGTATTTCTAGTCACTTTAACAAAGTTACAAAGTCTTTCAACATTAAACTTCTTTCTATCTTCTACAAGGCCTTATCTAACACTAACATCACTATGTATTACAATATTCCATCCCTTCACTTTAACATGCTAACATCAAACAAAGCTGGAGCTAAGTTAACAAAGCTGCCTGGCCTGTTTGAGGCCTACATCTTGTATTGAAGTTTAATCCAATCCTTTTGCTATAACATACATTTATTACAATTGACTTATTAGTTACAAAATTCCATTTCAGTGCTACACTCTTAGTAAAGTTCAGCTACAAGAGCTCATAAATTGTCTTCAAGATGCATGCTGAATTTTCACACCAGTAGTGTGAGAGACAATTGTGGGGCAAGGCACAGAATGCCAGCCTTTGGCTATACTCAGCAATAACAATCCCCAAACCATGGGCACATTTTTCTACCTGGGAGCTACTATTAACAGGAACTTGTAATGGAATGAGGTGAACATATGTGTTAGGAAGGGAGGCGCCAATTCTGGTTGCTTCACAAAACAAGCATGGAAGAACAAGAGGCTTACAATGAAAGAGGCTTGATTTATAAAGCCTGTATAGTCAGAATTGTCCTTTATAACTGCAAGTCATAGGCTTTGTATAGCAGGCAAGAAAAGAGACTCAATAGTTTCCATCTATGAGGCTTAAGATGCACCTTAGACATCATCTGGCAAGATAAAATTACCAATGAAGAAGTTCTAATGAAGGCACAAATCTCCAGCCTAGTAGTTAAGTCAGAACCAGTTTTTCTTGACTAGGTGATATGAATGGGATGCAAGATAGAAGACTTTCTAAAGACATCTTACATGCTGAGTTACAAAGGAGCACAAAAGACAAAGGTCACCCTGAACTTAGGCTTCAGGATGCTTGCAAGAGGAACCTAAAATGATTTGCTATTGAGCTACAGACTTGGGAAGCCCAAGTGAAAGATCATTTAAGTTGGCAATCCAGTCTGGAGAGCAGCATTGCAAGACATGAGAAACAGTGTCTCTCTCTACTCAAAATAAAGGAAGAGTAAAAAATGAGCAAATAGCTATGCACAACAGGAAGACAACTTTCATTGCACTCAATGCAATAAAATCTTTGTGTCCAGATTGGCTTTTATAGTCCTCCAAAAGCCTGCAACACCCAACTGTGACCTTACATCTGTAAGAAGCTATAAAGATGTCTATAAAGATGAACAGGGCCATATAATAATAATTGCAGTTAATTAACTGTGCAAGAAAACTACATTTTCTGTAGAGATTGTCACTGATGTGCCACAGAAAACAGGAGATCTTTATGCAGCATTTATGTTAAGTGTGTCATAGACTGCATGTGGGCCCTTTTAATTTCATAAGGAGAGGCAGACTGTTTTTGGAAACAACCCACTGGCATAACTGGATGGGCAGTCCACACACTGCTGAAAGGCCCCAGATATGACAAGTTTCTTGTTTGCTTTCTTAATTGAGCCTCTTGTTTCCAATAATTGCCAGTTATTAATTCTTTTACATAATATATGTTTTTTGGAATTAGTCACTAGACTAGCCTCTAGTGCTGCAGAAACTGTTTCCCATGTAAGCTTTGTGCTATAATATGTTTTGAATCATAGTGAATATACCAAAGCTCACTTAACTACTATAGCTTCAAGTGCTATCCTATATTCAGACATTTGTCTATACCCCCACTAATAATTACCCAGCAAGATTAGTATGCAAAATAAAAATTTTATATTAACATTTATTATCCCTATAGGCATTGTGATACTACATGTATCAGAACCTTGAGACTTTGAACAGCTCTTAAAATGCTAATGCAAATATACCTAAACTCATAATACGTTCTTCAAGATGAATGCATTCTGACTTTGCAAAGCGGCCTTAAATTGAGAGTAAATGATATTCACATCTAATTGAAGGTCTAAGTGGTTTAAAAAGGCCTTAGTGTAAATGAGAATCAGGCTTAGTCTGTGTTTCTCACTGTAGAATATTTTCATAATGCCTGTAGTTGTGAAAGAATCCTACAATGAATGTGAAGATATGAGATCACCTATCATCTATTGCTACAAAGCTGGACCAACGCAGTTTATTATCAATAAGTGTTATATATAAACATTAAGTTGGGGGGGGAGGACATTAGGCAGTGTAATTACTGCTACTCTTGTGAGTAATCTTCAGCTGAAGAAAGCAATTCGGAGTAGGAGTGGGGGGAAAAACATGAAAGTGAATTATACCGGTGAGTACAATTAACAAAGGAATATAATGAAGGTTTAAAACAATTCATATATTAAAATACTTCAAAACTGCAAAGAAAACAGCAGCCTTCTTCAAATATATCAGGCTAATATGACAAGCTCCTTATTCTTAAATACGCTTCATTAAAGCAGCACAATCAATAACTATCAGACAGTGCACTTGGCAACATGTGTCACAGACAAAGTTGCCACCGCCTTAATTGAAAGGTGGACACCTCAATGTCAAGGTCCTTCTCTTCTGTCTTTTCATTTTGGCAGGTCACAGTGTATCTCTTGTTCTTGCTTGGAGTCTAAGCACCCTGGTAATAGTAAGATCATCTACATTGACAGAACTGATTCAATTTCAATGAAGGTTAAGTAAAAAGCAGGCAGGTTTCTAAACCATTGGCAATCTGCCTAGTTCTTTAGCTTGCAGTGTCCTGCAGCCTGCTCCCCCAGCTTCTGGGCAATCTACCTGCCAGGATCATGGAAGTCCTGACTCCCAACTTCCTTGGGAACTCCTCATGTTGGCAGACAGGGAGCCAGGAAGCACAAGAAATGGTAGCTCACAGATTCATGACTCCTTGTCAAGTTGGGGTCCCAGCACAGTGAGAGTCAGCAGCTCCCAGGCAGGCTACCATGCATACTGTCCCTGAGCTTTGGACCCCAGAGCTTTCTCTTCCATGAACATCAAAATTGGAATGAAACACAATTTTTGCAAGATTTCTAAATTCTCCATGCAACAGAATTATTTTTCTTCACCCCACTCACCCCAGAAATCACTGAAAGTCACTTTAACCCCTCCTCTTTGTGGGCTAAAAGACTGCATGAAAACCCACCCCAGAGGGACTACTTTTACTCTTCTGACGGAGGTGCTATTGTATCCGGGGATGCTGTGTTTGGCTCTGTGCACTTTAATGCGCAAGTATATTGAAAACATTGAGATAATTCAGAGAAGAGCAACAAAACTGAATACAGGGATAGGGTCCAGAAGAAAGATGAAGTCTTAAATGTTTATTTCTTGGTTTTTAGATAGGAGGTGGGTGATGTAGAGAGAACAACATTAGAGTAAGGGGAAGATGGAATGAAAAGAAAAGTATTTAGGGTTGTGCAAGAAATTAGGCATAATGAGAGAAAATTCAAAGTGAAAATTGTTCAGATACTATAGAAGCAATATGTTAATGCTGACCAAACTGAACCAGAGTCTCATAATATTCTGTGGCTAGACCAAAGGTGAAGTAAAAAACTTCTTACTGAAAAAATTATAGTTCTAGTGCTGCAGGGAGAGTTTCACCATAAAGGGAATAGAATTATACTAAACTGTGAAACTGGTGCTCTCAAACAAATATTAACTAAAGTATGTATGTTGCTTTATTACTATAACTTGTGTGACTAAAATATGTTGTGCAATTAAAACAAAGTAGCTCATAGTAAATAATGTGTTTTAGAATTCTCTGTATTTGTGCTAAGATTCATTGTGGAAACTTACTAATCAAATTTGCTGTACACCATGCTTTGCATAGAATCTGTAACACAGTAGGTTGTTGAAGAAAGTTGCTCTTTTCTTTAAAACTGCAAAGTGTTTTTAATATATGAATTGTTTTCATTATATTACTTTGTTAATCGTACTCACTGGTGTAATTCACTTACGTGTTTTTTCACTCCTGCACACAGAATTGCTTTCCTAAATATGTGCATTATATGATATACATATACACTGAGATCTAATTCTGTAGATCTCCCTGTCTTTCAAAACATGTATGAAATCAATTAAGTTAAAAATGAAAAGTTTGTGCTAATAGAGTAGAATATGGAGATTTTCTATAAGTTGTAAAAAGGGAGAATAGAACAAGCAGGAAGAAGGGCATGGTTTAGGTACAGACTGCTACTGCCTTATGGTTCACCAGAGTTGGTAATGTGTATTCTCTCTGTATTGTGTGTATTTATCTTTGACGAAAACTGATTGAGATATGAGAACCCAGGCTCATGTTTATTTACTAAAATCAAACTCCTAACAAAAGTCAGCCTGTTTTAACATTTTTCAATCTCTCCTCTTAGACAAATTCAAACCCACAATAATTTTGTGCATCAGGCCAACTAAATATCTTGTTCATGTGAAACTTAGGAATTGCTGTAATGGACAAGGTCGTCTATTTAGTCCAGTATTATATTCCCAAGAGTGTCATAAACTGTACACTTCAGAGGAGAGGAATGAAAACAACACAAGTTTGATTTTTTCCCCCACTGTTTTCAGTATCCCTTATGTATGCAGACATTGTTCTAGATGAATTTTATGGTATTTTTAATTGAAGCAGTAGTTGTTTTAAACCTTCTAAAGTTGATTAAAGTGTCTTTCCTAAAGACCCTATTTATTTATCAGTATACACTCCTTCTTTCAGATATAAATGATAAATGCTGAAAATATGGCACAATATATTCTAAACTAGTAAAATAATAGCGTAAAGTCCAGATTATGTACAGAAGCTTTCATTTCTTCCTTGCCCCCAAATTGTCTAATGAAATAAATATTTCAGGAAGATATGGGAATTTTGGGGGTATTATAGCTAACCATGGGATGCAAATATTACAATTAAGTGACTAGTCTTGTTATATGTGACATTCTTAATATCAACAGTTAGTAAAGTTGACCAGATCAAGGATCCAATCTTTGTCATATATGGATTACAAAACTGCTGTTGACATCAGTGAGAGCAAGATTGATTTCAAAGTAGAAAATCTAAAACGGCTGTCTAAGCAGAGCCATCCCCTTTATAAGATGGTTCAGGTTGACTGCCCCATCCCATGTGCTTGTGGTGGCTGTCTCTACCATATGGGATGGTCCTCCACTCCACATTGATGTTAGCCGAGAGGCCCAAGGCAGTCTGAGAGGGAGCCTGAAGGGGAGCCAGGGCCCCCCTGCATTTGTGGTGTGAGCCTTAGGAAGTGGAGTGACCCAACTAGGAGATAATGGCAGGGAAGGGCAGAGCAGCTTGCTGGGTTGCTCTGCTTCCTGCAGCTTCCATAACCATGGTGAGTGCGGGGAGACTGACCCCTGCTGCTTCCGCTCCATACTAGGCCTCCCAGTAATCCCACAGGTTGTATCTCTCGGGGGAGGGAGCTTCTGGGAAAGGGTGCAATGAATGTAGGAGTGGGCAGAGCAAGGGCAAGATGAGGGTGGAGCAGGGTGGGTCTTGGAGGAAAGAGGTGGGAGCAGGGTGTACCAAGGGAGGACAGAAGTATAGCCTGGGATGGGGTCTATTCTTTCCCATTCTCCTGAATGTCATTTGCTTCATCTTTTTGATTCAGAGCTTTTTAGCTCTGTATCTTTCCATTGGATCTTTGTGAGACCTGTCCACACACTACTTTCATTTTAAAAAGCTGATAGCCTCTTTGGGGCCACTTATATAAATATTCCTCCAATTATTAAGTGTACTATTGCACAATAATTATATATTCTCTAAGACCCCCTAGAGTTAGCTTTGTATTGTGTTGGATCAAGCATCTGTACGTTCCCCATCCAGAAGACCTTGAATTATGATTTTGAGAACACTTATCCCTCAGCCAGTAATGAAGCAGTTTGGTAGACTTTTGGGGAATCAGGGCATACTGATGACCTTCAACTCCTTTTTCTTTTGTTTGGCCATTTTCTCATCAGAAAATAGCCATAAGAAAAACAGATCTAAACATGAGAGAAATAATTTTTTTAAAGGGCATGATAATTGCTGTGGTTTTATGGTGGTGCATTCTTAGCATCTGGAAGTCACCTACTTCAGGACAGGCCCAATAAGAAAAATAACAGAGCACCACTGGTCATCACCTACAGCCCCCAGCTAAAACCCTTCCAGCCCATCATTGATAATCTACATCCTTTCCTGGAAAATGATCCCTCACTCTCATAGACCCTGGGAAACAAGCCAATCCTCACCTACAGCCATCGCCCCAACACACCACAGACACACTAACCCAGGAACCTATCCCTGCAACAAATTCTGTTGCCAACTCTGTCCACATATCTGCACAAGTAATACCATCACAGGACCTCGCTGGATAAGCCATACCATCAAGGGCTCATCCACGTGCATGTCCACAAATGTGATTATATCCCATCAAGTGCTATATTGGCCACATTCTCTAGTCTCTACATCAAAGTATAAATGGACACAAATCCAACCTCAGGAATGGTAACATACATTAACCTGTAGAACAGTAAAATGCAGGACAATGTAGCACTTTAAAGACTAACAAGATGGTTTATTACACTAACAACCATCTTGTTAGTCTTTAAAGTGCTACATTGTCCTGCATTTTGCTTCAGCTACCCCAGACTAACATGGCTACATTTCTATCACTATTCTGTAGAACAGTGTTTCTCAAAGTGGGTTGTGGGCCCACTTTGAGAGAGCTGCTAATGGTTCACTATTTTCAGACAATGGGAATTGGCATGGCCTGGACCGCTGCTTCCTGCCGCCCCCCCCCCCCCCCCTTAACTGCAAATGGCAAACCAGAGGCAATGGGAGCTGCGAGGCTCCATGGGTGCAGAGCCATTAAGTAAACAAACTGGAGCAGCCAGTTAGCAGCTTTCTCAAAGTGGGTCCACAACTCACTGTGAGAAACACTACTATAGGGGAACACTTTAACCACTCTGGACATTCAGTAATAGATTTAAAAGTAACCATACTTCTACAAAGGCTTTTCAAAACCCAATTACAAAGGGAGGCAGTTGAGCTGGAATTAATTTGCAAATTCAGTACTATCAACTGAGGACTGAATAATGATCTTACCTGGTTAAAGCATTACAAAAGGCAATTTCACCTCTCTTGATAACCACCTTAACTGCTGTGAATGAGCCACTTCCAACCTGACTTCATTAGCCTATTTACACAAGTACCCTCTTTCTTTCGTTATATTTTGCTGCAGCTCAGCCAGCTCTTGCCAGAGCTGTGCACCAACTTACTTTCATTCTGATACACACATTTCCATGCTTCTGTAAACTCTGTTCCAATACATCTGATGAAGTTTATAAAAGTTTATGACCTAATACATCTGTTAATCTCTAAGGTGCGACAGGATGACTCATTGTTTTCGCAGCTATTGACTAACATGGTTCTCCCTGTGAGACTTGTAACAACACAGACAACAAAAATGATTCAGGAGGTCTTTTTGACAAATATTGATATTGATATAAAACTTGTAATTTAAATGAATTAGTACTCAAATACAGAAACATTTTCCTCACACCCCTCTGAAGCAGTCCAAAGGCTTGGAGAAGTCAGAAGTAAATGAGGAGCTGAGGGAAGTAAATGCTGGGAAAAAGCCTGGGCAGGAATCTACAGAGTTAGAGCTAAATGGAAGAGTGAGTGAGTGTGTGTGTGTGTGTGTGCGTGTGTGTGTGTGTGTGCGCGTGTGTGTGTGCGCGCGCACGCGCGCACACACTGGAGAGGATTGTTAGAGTATTGGAGATCCTCTCCAATGCAGACCATGGCTGAGTCGTCCCCCTCCCCCAACTTCTCCTATTGTCAGGCACATGTGCCCCTATCTTCATGTATCTCTGCACCCCCAACTTCCATTTAGCCCAATCTTGTTACCCCCTACTAGATTCTGTGTGACTCCCACCCCCCAATAACTGCAGGTTCCCTGCTCTTTCTGTCTCTCCAATAACCTGTACCTTCCAACCTGGCACTGCAGGAAGAGTGCTTAAAAAAGACAGTCTCTGACTAGTCTCTTTTGGTGCCTCAACCACCACTGGTGGACAAAAGGTATAATCATAGTTTTCCTTCTCCTCTGCTTTAGAATCTATTTGCCTCCACCCTGTAGAATAATCTGGGGGGGACATTGATTCTGCACTTGCACTGTATCAGAGAATACCCTGGGAGTACATATATAAACACCATATCCTATATGTGATGAACTGCAAACTCTTATAATTGCAGACTATTACTTTAAGTGGCTGCTGTTTCCTGGTCCTGCTTACAAGTGAGGTGGCTCTATAGAGAAGCTCAGATCTAGGGTTTCAGCTGTCAATCTGCAAAAGGCCAGTTGAGATCATAGTAGGTTGATCTGCACCTCTCTCACTGAAGGAGTAAGTAGCCTGCTTTGTGTGTCTGATTTTTGTTTCTTTTGTGTTTAGGACTTTGGATATTAAAGAAATAAACATGTTAAATACTCTGGAAAGTGCAGTGTATGTTGTTTTGGTTTTGTTTTTAATCTAACTTCTGTGTGAACTTAAAAGCATTGACCTTAATTGAAGTTGTGATTAAACTTTGAACATGTAGGGCTATGAATCTGTCAAGCCACAGTTGCTTAATTAGTAGACCAAAACAAATTGTAAGTATTTTCAGACTAGCTAAACAGGCTGTATTTGGAAATATCAGTTGCCAAGAAAATTCAAGCTTATTTTCTATTGTGCAATCCTTTTTACTGAAGACTTTTAGAACAGCAACACAATACTTCTTCGTTTTCTAATAGCAGGTTGCTTTGAACATAAGAATGGCCATACTGGATCAGACTAATGGTCCATCTAGCCCAAGATCCTCTCTGATGACAATGACCGATACCGGGTACTTCAAAGGTAATGAACAGAACAGTTAGCCATCAACTGATCCATCCTGTGTCATCCGTTCTCAGCTTCATCAAATAGAGATTAGGAACACTTCAGAAGATGGCTTTGCATCCCTGCCCATCCTGGCGCATCACCACTGAAGAACCTATCCTCTATGAACTTGCTTTGAATACTATTACAGTCTTGGCCTTTATAACATTCTCTGGCAAAGAAGTCTGCAGTTGAGTGCATTGTGTGAAGAAATACTTCCTTTCCCAGTTTTAAACCTCTGCCTATTAATTTCATTTGAGGATGCTGGTTCTTGTGTTACATGAGAGAATGAATAAATAACACTTCCTTATTTACTTTCTCCAAACCAGTCATGATTTTTATAGACCTTTATCATATTCACCCTTAGTTGTCTCTTTTCCAAGCTGTAGAGTACCAGTTTTATTTATTTCTCCCCACATATACACAATTACATGCCCCTAATCACTTTTGCTGCCCTTTTCTATACTTTTTCAGTTCCAATACATCTTTTTTTGAGATAAGACAATCAGATCTGTATTCAGTAGACAAGAGGTATGTATATAAGTATTTTTACTTATAAATTAATCAAGTGTAAAAGGGTTAATATGAGCTTGTTCCCATGAGAGACTCTTTCATATAAATGTAACCCATATACCTGTTGGGTGTGGTATATTGTTGCACCTAGTAACGCTGAGACCACTTACAGTGAGAGAATGAGTCTGTTTTATAGTCTTAGCTGAGAGCCAACTGGTTTTTAGCTCATGCACCAGTAGAGGCTCATGCATTAATCACCAGAGGTCTCAGGTTCAGTTCAGCCTAGCAGTGTTACATGGCACTACTTAGGCTGAACTCCAAAGAACAAGCAAATACTATACATTTGATTGCAGAATCAAAAAATTGCAAATCTTTGAATTATGTTGTAGTCCTTCACAGTGATATTGTTAACATATTGTATTTTAGCAGTCCCTTTTGAACAACTTGACAAGCCTATCAAAACTTTTCATAATTTGTTTATCATCTAGGAAAGGCAATGTGACTCCACCAAAGAAAAACATCTTCTCTTGTAAATAACACCCATAATCTCACTGGTGATAGACATGGTTTGTTCTTTTACGCAGTTCTCAAATTATAGCAATTCTGACCAGTTACACTTATCTGTACCTGTAAATAAGTTTCTCTAGATGTTATGTGGGGATGGAGTTCATCATCATCAACCATGGGCTCATCGCCTGTTGGTGCCTGATGCCTCCCTCACTATTTCCTTCCATCTTCCCCTGTCCAGTACAGAGTGGCTTACTTTCTATAGACTAGCTCCGCACCAATCTACTATATCATCTACCCATTCTCTGTGGGGTCTGCCTCTCCTATTCAGACCATCCATTATGCCGAATACCAGGGTCTCAACTTTAAGCTTGTTGTTTATGCTGCAGATGTGCCCGGATAGCTGTAAAATTTGTATTAAATCAAGTTTAGTCTGGTATATTGCACTCAGTGCAATTTATTACAGCACCCTAACTCTGCATTTATTGCATGGTCTGGAATCCCCTTTCAAAGTGTGCCAAGCTTGATGCAAATTGAATTAATTGATTCCTATTGTTCGTCTTTATGCAATACTGTCACACACTATTTTGGGAGTTCTCCAACAGCTGTCCCATACTGTTTTGCAGGTGTCTATTACTAAGCAGTTTACTTAGTTTCCTAGCTTGCTCCTTGTTTGCTCTTCTGCCAAATTGACCAAATGGTCTCCTTCTGTTCAAAATCATGAGCAAATAGGCAAATTCTCCACCTGCTTCAGTTTTATATATATCAGCTTTGCTGTCGTGTTGCTTCAGAGACCCTGCAACATGCCTTGAACAGCTCCTTGGGACCATCATGAAAACCTGGATCTCATTGCCCTCTGTGGAGCAGTGATGGTCCCCCATGTTCTCGTGCTAAGTTAACAAAATGAAGTTTTGTTTTATGGGGATGTTGCTAGGTAGATGTCCACAAGAGAAGCTGACAACTGGGGCCAATGAGTGCCAGATAGGGAGCAAACTATTCAGGAAAATGTACATTAAAACCAGGAATGGTGGGAAACAATCCTGAAGTAGACCTATAACCTGTCCATTGTTGAGGAGCTGGATAACTTTATGCAAATACACCACTACCAAATCCAAGGGCAGGGAAGCCAGAATTTCTTCAGGACGCTTTAGTATTTACAAAGAGAAAAGGGATCAGCATCCTAAGCCCTGGTGAAGGGAAGGTAAATGATAATCACATGAATCCCATCAACTGCCCCAATGCAGTTGGGAACCCAATGCACACAAAGCTAGAATGTCACCAAGCTTTATAATCTTGAACCCATGCAATTACACAGCTGTGTGATAAAGATCCTACTCCTTGGTCTCCCTATGCTGAATTTGGTTGGCATCAGATTGGTAGCATTCTGGGGTAGCCAGCTTCTACATGGGGATGGCTACCTCAATTCTGGCCATGTAGGAAGTAAGCTGGAAGTCACAGCCAGAAACTCACACTGGGCCTGAAGAGACAGATCCTAAGGAGGGAACCTTGACACAGGAGTATTAATTTCTTTAAATGTATTATGTGATATTGTTGTGCTAGCTTCTGTTCTGCCCAACTCTACCCCCATTCCCACTAAAGCCATTTTTGGTGCAAGTGAGCTGTCTCAGCCTTCAGTCCCTCCTTTCTTCCCTCCCATCCACTTGTGCTCCCCCCCGCCCTCCAAGTACATACACTCAGAATGGTGATTGCTCCAGCCATGTAATCAGCTTCTCTCACGGGCTAAAGATATGACTTTACTGTTTTTAATCCCATGTCACAGCGAACACACACACTTCTCTCCCTATTTTGCCTTTCTCCTCCCTGCAGCTGTCATACCCCGCAAAACTGCTAAATCAAACCAGACATATAATTTTTATACCTTGCCTCGCCTCCATCCCCTGCCCATGCCTCCAAGGACAATGGCCAACCTGAAGAGTACAGCTAAAAATCACAATCAAACCCTCTTTGTTCACACACAACTTAGCATCTCTGAGCCAGCATAGAATCTCAGGGACGGGAAACAGGCAACCATTTCTATGTGTATGCCATAGCCTCTCTTGGAATATGAGTAATAGCCACTTGTGCCATTTTATTTTACCCCTCCTCCAGCTGCAGCACCCTCAGCAGCCAAATTCAAGGCCAGGGCCACCTTGAACAGCTGAGTGGCTGGCTAAGCTGCAAGGATGAAACTGAACTCTTGGGAGTCTAGTTCATCTGAGACATTGAACACCCCTAATAATGCACCCCCGATATGCAACACATGGCCAAAGAACAAGAAAAAGTAGAGACAAGACCTGTTCTTGCCTATGAATTGAAGCCTTCTACTGCACTGTGTCTCTTCCAAGTTTCATTTAATTGTTTCAATTAGCGGTCTGTTTCTATTTTGCGCAAATTAAAAGTTTAATGCAAACCATTAAACTCTAACACATACTCATCAATGCATTTTACACATAAAATCTGTAAATTTACATGAATCGTATGTTTTTAACAAAGTATTAAGGCTTAGGCAAGATAAAATTATTACAGAATGCCACTGCTACTGTCCATACCCTCCCCACGCCCTAAACACCTCCCTGGACTAACAACTGAGATAGACACATTTAGACACTTTTAGGTCTCTGACTCAAAGCAAGAGAACAATGTGCATCCTTGGCTCTTTCTTGGAGAAGACTGAGAGGGGACATTATAGCGGTTTTCAGGTATCTAAAAGGGTGTCACAAGGAGGAGGGAGAAAAACTGTTGTCCTTGACCTCTGAGGATGGAACAAGAAGCAATGGGTTTAAACTGCAGCAACGGAGGTTTAGGTTGGACATTAGGAAAAACTTCCTAACTGTCAGGGTGGTTAAACACTGGAATAAGTTGTCTGGGGAGGTTATAGAATCTCCATCTCTGGAGATATTTAAGAGCAGGCTAGATAGACATCTATCAGGGATGGTCTAGATGGTACTGGTTCCTGCCATGAGGGCAGATGACTGAACTTGATGACCTCCTGAGATCCCTTCCAGTTCTAGTGTTCTATGATTTTTCTAGTGGACACCTTCCAGTGTGCTGAAACAGCTGAGGTAGCACCACAGCTTCCCACCCTTCATTAGGGCTTTGCTCCCTAATGCTAACAAATATTGTGCAAAATTCATCATGGAGCTACAAAAAACAACAAATAAACCCCCACACAAAAACAAAAAAAGCTACCCTCTTATTCCATTTAGACAGACAAACTCACACACCACTATTATTTTGCAGCTAATGAGGCAGTAGTTCAACAGTTTCTTCCTTCTATACAAGTAACTTGTGAACAGCTTCATTAGTCAAGGAAGTGGAGGATTGCCTAGATCGTCTAGGATATCCAATGCATGCAAAGTCATCAGTAATTTCCAGAATGTTACTGAGCTCTATAATCTGTAGCAACAATATTTTTTCCATGCATTTACACAGCTGCATTATAAAGGCCCCAACAATTGATCTCTGAACTAGTAGGCTACAGATGGGTAGCAGTCTGGGTTGGCCAACTTTTATATGTCAGTAGCAAACCTCTTCTCCATGGAACACTGCATGTCATATCATAGATATGTTCTATGGTTTTTAAGATGCAACTAAATATATAGACTCAGAGTTATGCAGAGTTGAGCTATGCAAATTGCATAGTTTATTTCGAGTTAATTTCGAAATAGCTTATTTTGTAATTTGGCGCTGTCTACACAGTGTCAAATTTCAAAATAAAATGCTATTCTGAAACATTCCTTAATCTTTGTGTAATGAGTTTAACAGGGACGTTGGAATAGCAAGCCTGTTATATTTCAAAATAATTTCAGTTTGAGTTGGAGTGAAAAGAAAAATTTTCATATTGATTCAGCTTGAATTAGATCAAAATTAAGCATGTTTTATATTCAGTGTCTGTGTAATTCTGAGTTATTGGCAGGGTTTCTTTTTTGTATTGATTGATTGTTAGTTTTTTCTCCCTTCTTACCTTAAAGGAGAAAGAGAGAAAGCAATAGAAGTTAAAAAATATATATATACAGAAAACCAGCATTGTTTAATTTCAAACTGATTACAAATTAGATGTTTCATTTCAAATTACTTCTATCTTTTTTGAAAAATCAGAATAATAATTACATGTCTTGCATAATTAATGTATTGTGCAATCAGATTTTTTTGTTGCATAACCTTTTTAACAGCAACTTTTTGACTAGCCATATTAAAAAATTACTAAAAAAATATTTATGATCTCAAAGATCCTTGGCACTAATCATATACTTATTCACGTGTATTTTGTGATCATAATACTTATTATTTTACAGTTATTTACACCTCAGGCTCAGATGATTGCAAAATTATATACTCTGGGCTAAACACTGAAACCACCCAGAAACTGAAACTAGTACAGAATGTGGCTGCCAAGCTATTAGACAGAGCTACTCGCCATGAGCATTTAATACTATAAGTTGGACCTCCAAAAACTGGGACTCCCTCGTCCAGCAGCATGTGTGGTCTGCCAGGACAATAGATGCTCCAGAATCAGGGATTCCTGGCTGAGAGGCCCAGTGACAAGAGAGCTGGTGGCTCAGAGCCCAGCGGCGCTGGGGCCGAAACCAGGGCCAGAGCCCTGGTAGCACAGTTGGGGCCATGACAGCCCCAGTAGTGGGGCTAGAGCTAGGGATGCAACAGCTGCAGCAGCCCCAGTCGCGGAGCTGGGGACATGGCAGCTGCAGCTGCCCCGGCAGTGGGGCTGGGGACTCAGCAGTCTGGTTTGTCAGGGTTACAGCAGCCTGGCAGGAGGGCAGCTAGGGCTCACAGCAGGGAGGGGAGGTGGGCTAGGGGGCCAGTAGCAGGGGACCTCCGCTGGTCCAGAAAGTTCCCTCATTTAGGACTGGTCAGGTCTCAAGGGTGCTGGACCATAGAGGTCCAACCTGTAGTCTTCTGTGACCTGCATTGGCTGCCTACTGGATCTGAGATTAAAATTTAGGGATTGATTTTAATCTATACAACTCTAAAGGGTTTCAGACATTCCTACCTGAGAGAGTCTCTCTCTCTCTCTCTTTTTCTGTGATACTGCCACAGACCCAATAAGTGGAGTCTGAAGTATGTTCATCCTTGGTTTAAACATGAGTAGGCTTGTAAGAGGATGTCCTGTGTAGGGGGGTGGGCACAAAGAGGCTCTCTGCTTTTGACCTTGCTTTGCCACATGATCCAGCCTGGATTTATTAATCTTCTTGAGATGCTATAAAGCCCTTCCCTTTCCCTCTACCTTGGCATTTATTGATGTAGTAGATTGAAAAAGACACAATGAAAAATAAAGACACAGCAGTGTCTAAGAAGCCATGTAGGAAAAAAAAAGTCTACCTTTTTTAGGGCAAAGCAGCTGGTCCACCCTGAAAGATGATCAAACACCTTTCTGGAAAGGGGTCAGGTGATCCCTATAAAGAGCCTGAGAACTCAGGAGAGAGGTTGACTCCTGTGAATGGCTCTGGTCTCTTTGTTGGTCCGGGGAATAGTTTTATTTTGTGTTACTTTTGTTGTTTAAATTAACAAATTCTGCTCTAAGTTTAGGGCCTGGAAAAGATCTTGATGTACACTCCTTCCTTAGCTGGAGAAACATGATATTTATATGGTAGAAGCATGAGTTTGTGTATAGGGTATTCTTGTGTATTCTCTCAATTTGTGTAGCCCTATCTCAATGAATAAAAATAAATAAATAAAAATTAAAAACCAATTAACTAAATGAATGAATGTCATGTAGTACCTGAATTCCTCTGTGTTTGGCATTTGTTGATTCAGAAGATTTAATAGGACCAATGATCAGTCTGTGAATTAAATAAAATACATTTTCTAATTACTTAATGAAGTCTTTGAAGTTCCTATCACAATTAATTTGTTTCTTATAGAAAAAATGTATTATGCAAAAGTTAGAGAAGGAAAAGAGCCTCTATTAGGTAATTGTATCCATTCCCTGGGGGTTAGTGCTGGATTGCTCCTATGTCATATTTTAGTGCTTTCCCCAGCACTTTCAAAATCAATTAAATAGGCTCTCAATTTTCTATTTACAAAACAAACTCTGCTTCTTACATATAAAAATGAAATCTCTTGTCCTGCAGACCTCCCTCAAAACTGTCTAGTTCTTCTATAGACTGACCCTAATTGTTGACCAAAATGTTTTTTCTCTACTTGCCTGTTGTGAAAAACAATGGTAAAGTAATACTAAAGGTGCCACATGTAGCCCCAATGTAACCTCCTTGACCTCAGTGGAGAGGTGTCCATTTATACCAGGGATAACTTCACCAATGAGCTTTGTACTTTTTAATTTTACTGCTATATTTGGTATTGCTTGGAAAGGTTATTTTTCTGTAGTCATTTCCACATGAGATTTTCAACAACTTCCAATCTGTGCATTTGGCTTGGTAAGGCCTGAGATTCTTGAGGCTTTTGAAGTGGTGAGTTATAACTCCAGTAACTTATGTTGAAAAGAGAAACAAACCAGGAAAAAACATCAGTTGTCAGAGAAAGTTGGAAACTATCTTAGCCAATTTGGTATTGGTAGATCTGGAGAAGCAATGTTTAATTAAGGACAGGCTGTGGATGTAGGCAGTGAAATTCATGTTTAAGTAACCTGATGAAAAGCTTGAAGATAAGAGACATTCAGTATATTCAACATGCTTAGATTTTCAGAAAATATTTGACACTGTTTCAAGTCATATTAAAGTCTCACATAGGCACCTGCAAGAGGAGGTAAAATAGGGAGCTAAATAGAAAATTAACTTAAATAGCAGGAGATAGCAAGGAAGGGAGAGCGGGATGAGAGATTGGTACTAGCAGGAAGAATAGTGTTTCTTAGGGTATGTCTAAAATGGGACCATAGCATGGCCCAATTCAACTTCCTTGGACTATAAATGGCTTTCTAAACCTTCAGACTCAAGCTGGAGCTATTTGGGGGGGGGGGGTTGTTTTGTTTGGTTTTTTTAATCCTCATGTAGACATATTCTTAGGGTACATCTAGACTACAGGGTTTTGTCGATGGAAGTTTTGTCAACAGATACCGTCGACAAAACTTCTGTCGACATAGAGCGTCTAGACACATTCAGTTCTGTTGACAAAGCAAGCTGCTTTGTCGACAAAACCCTGTAGTCTAGACGCAACCCTACAGGCAATAACACCTTCTGTCGACAGAAATCTGTCGACAGAAGGTGTTATGCCTCGTAAAATGAGGTTTACCAGCGTTGACAAAACTGCTGAGTTCTGTTGACGTTATGTCGACAGAACTCAGCGGTAGTGTAGACGCAGGTATAGTTTTGTCGACAAAAGTCCACTTTTGTCGACAAAACTCAGTAGTCTAGACACACCCTTGGGGTACGTCTAGACTACCGCGTTTTGTCGACGGAAGTTTTGTCGACAGATACTGTCGACAAAACTTCCGTCAACAAAGAGCGTCCAGACACATTGAGTTCTGTCGACAAAGCAAGCTGCTTTGTCGACAGAACTCCGTAGTCTGGACGCAATGTTACAGGCAATAACACCTTCTGTCGACAGAGTTCTGTCGACAGAAGGTGTTATGCCTCGTAAAATGAGGTATACCAGCGTCGACAAAACTGCTGAGTTCTGGTATAGTTTTGTCGACAAAAGTCCACTTTCGTCGACAAAACTAGGTAATCTAGACACACCCCTAGAGTCCAGGCAGATCTCGGCTTTCATAATCTTTTCATAGAATCATAGAATACTAGAACTGGAAGAGAGCTCAGGGGATCATCAAGTCCAGTCCCCTGCCCTCACAGTAGGACCAAGCACCATCTAGTTCATATTTTATTTTTATTTTTTTAAATAATGTTTCTACTGAGGTCTCTTCTTTGCAGAGAGAGCCTAGAAAATGCAAGTGGATTGTGAGAGATGCAACTTTGACAACAGGATTTTTCACAAAATCATAGGTTATTTATGGGCTTTACCTAATAAGCAGTTTAGATAAAAGGTGTCATACATAAACCTTATTGCAAGTAAAAATCCATGCTGATACAATACAGTTAACCAAATGAGCGCTTCAACATAATGCATGCAATAACATTAATTTTAGAAAGACCACACTCAGCACCTGAGAAACTCCCTTGGAAAGCAATTCATTGATCCAATACCCAATAAGTTTTCTTTTCACTCAGCTAATACCTACTTAGTACTCAACAAACTATAGAAAGTTTAAGGTGAAATTCAATAACCACTTTTCCAACTTCTGAGTAGTAGTATGCATCAGCTGCAAGAGTGTTGAGGCACAAAAGCATCCTACGCAGATCCTCTGCACAAATTTTCATTTGTACTATTTCTCTTGTTTGTTATTCTGATGAATACCTGGACCAGTCATAATTATCTACATGCAGCTGTGCTGAATCGCTAGTTGGTCCCTAAACATGGAAAAGGTCAGCAGCAGGTCCTTCTAAAATGGCCTTGAAGTGCTTGCTCTGCATATGTGTTTGTGTGTATCTCTCTCCAACTCCCAAATCAAAACAATGTCAGGTCAATCAAGGCTGGTAATAACTTCCTTGCTGGTATTAGGATAATTAGTAAATCCCACAGCAGTAACTTGTGACTTTGAAAAAATGACCTGCTTGATGAAAGTCAATGGATCCAAATTCGGGATTTCCCCCTGGCTTCTAGGCAAATAACTGAGCTGGTGAACTAGCTGCCTCTGACACTCATCATCACTTCAAATTCTTGCTATGGGAGACATGCATACTTGATGATTTAATCAATGTCTCCATCAGGAGAGTGTAATGTCAGCAGTTCCAAACAAAGTACTGTGTAACCTTCGCTTACTCTGAAGTTCCTAATGCTCTATGCTCTGTCGAGGGGGAAGTAATGGTAGCTTGATATAGGATGACGAGACAGCAAGTATGAAAAATCAGGACAGGGGTTGGAGGGGTGATAAGTGCATATATAAGACAAAATCCTCACTATCAGGATTGTCCCTATGAAATCAGGACAGCTGGTCATACTAGCTCACCAGAGCCAGTTAGAAGGGTTCCCAGATCTCTTGATTCCCAAGTTAATATCTGGAGCTCAGATCATTCTTCAGTTAGTACTTTGTTTTGATATCAGAGATAACAGGTGAATTGCTATCTAGCTAAGAGGCCCCTATTAAAACAAATTGTGTTCTTTTTACTTATTTATAAGATTGCTGGTAGTCAACACAGTGTAAAATGTTACTATTAGGATAAAAAAATCTAAATAGAAAAAATGTTTGACTTACTCGGGACACTTTTTTCATTAAATTTTTGCAAGCATCTTTTGATCATTTTTAATTTTGTTTTATTTGGGAGGCACCATTGTGACATCCTGAGCTCCACTCACAGATATTGAATGAAGATACTTTTAAAATTCCAAGGAAAATGTTCCCAGTTAATTCTATTTACCTGCTTGCATCAGCAAGAGTTTACAACCACCCAACCTTGGGATAAAGAGCTTGTCAGTAGCTTAGTGTCACCATTAAAAGGAAACTTATTGTGACAGTTCATACTGGTGAAGAGGAAGTGCTCTGAAAAGAACAAAAGTGAGGTGCTCTGTCGACTTTCAGAAATCCTTCTCATACATTCATGGCCACTGTGAACTAACCCTGGGCTGCTGCTGTTTCCCTATACAAAGAAAGCAGAAAGCTGAGAGCTGGGCACCCGCTTTGTGCCACAGAAACCAGCTAAAACCACAGGACATTTGGAATTTCCATTCTGTGAAGAAGTCTGATACCTTGAAAAAGTCTGTGATTTGAATCAGAATGAAAACTTGGCATTTCCCATGGTAAGGATATTCCAAAAAATGTATTTCAAACATACAGAATTTATTTTTTTCAAAAAGAAAGGGAGCAGCGAGTTATCTTCCACCCCTAGATTTAAAAGAGATCTGTGCTATGGAATGGGAAACTTAAGGCTATTGTCTGAGTATGGATTCTGCTTCACGCTTAAACACAAGTCCCCCTCTTCTGTCCACTCATTCATCTGTCTAACTGGGTTTCCTGCCTAACTCTAATCTCAATCAAACATCTAGCCCTCTCAATGGTAGCCCTTTCTCAAGTTAAGGAAATTACATTTTAAAAAGTAGTATTGATTCTTTGCCCTAGTAACATCGCATGAGTTATATTGCCATATTTCTTCCAATGAATGCCAAAATATTAATCACTAACTGGCGTGGGAAACTATAGTCTTCAAATTCTCAGAAATCATAACTGGTAGACGAAACAGAAGTGCCTCAGCTGCCATTGCAGAGCACTGTGGTAAAATTAATACAATTTAATGATAAAGAACCCTCGAGCAGTAATCCAAGTGGTTCCAAGTATACACTGTGCCTCCTTTCAACGTGATCATTTACACTCAGTTAATATTTACAATGAGTTGCATTCTTCCATAACAGTGCTAACATAAGGAAGTTTGTTTTACTGTGCTCAGATTTCATGAAATAACTCCTGCAAAGATGGCTTCATTATTCTCACTGAAACAAACAGGTTTATGTGTTCCTGTGCTAATGCAGCAATTTGCAGATTCTGAAGAACAACTGATTTTGTTTGTGCTCTAGAAATAAATGACCGCATATATATATATATTTTTACTTTGTATATTATTTAGTACAGTGTACAACAAGTATGCAGCATTTCCTGGAATTTCCTCAGCTAAGACTGAGGGCCCATTACAAATAGATATTGAGGAAAGTATACTGTAAGCTTTGGCAAACGGTCAAGATAAATTATGTCTGTTAACACAGAATTCAGGGCAGAGGAGAGTATGTCTGATGGTTACAGAATGGGAGTGGGTGTCTGATACAACACAAAAGTTTAAAGAAATAATTCAAGGCATGAGAGAACAAAATCTAATGGTTAAAGCAACAGATTAGTGGCTAGTTTCAATTCCAGTTGTGCCCTTGACTAGCTACATGACTTTGAGCAAATCAATTGATTTTTCCCCCCTGTAAAGATGGTCAAAATTGTGTGGTTTTTTTCCTGCAGAAAATATTGGTTTTTTAATTGAAAACCACATAATTTCAGCCAGAAACTTTTGAAAACAATATCTTCCATTTTTTCCAGCAAAAAACAAGTCCCTTTCTGTGAAAATTTTCATTTAGTCAGGAATCGAGTTTTCCATCAAAATTAAATTTCAATTGGATTTTTTGGACCAAATCTGCTTCCGTTTGTTTTCCCATCAATCTCACAGGCTTCTTACTTAAATGTTGTAGGATTTGCATGGTTGGGATTCCTGAGCACTGCAGATAAAAATGATAGTATGTGTATTTCCATACTAAATCCCCATTTAAGCATGCGATTACACTAACCGGAATGAATATTTCATCATTATGCAGGCCTTTGTGCGCCATTGTGGCATATTCATGGATGCCGATATAGGATGCATTGACAGAATGCACGATGCAAGGCTGTTCTGGAGGTCTGGTCTGTCTCAGCATGGGAACACTGGTACTTTATTCCCTCCTAGAAACACAGTTTTCAGTGGGGGACTGTGTTCGCTGAGATCTTAGCCAATCCAGCCTGCCCTTTACTGCCTTTTACTTATCCTGATTTCTGCCATCTGACGGGTGGCAGTATGCTAATGGCACTGCTTACAAACTTATTTTGGATTGACTGCTTCCTGGAGTGGTCCTTATACACCATCAGCAGTACAGCCCTGGTTTGCCATCATTTGACCCTCAGAGTCTGCAGCCTTTGGCTCAGACACAATAGTCTCTTGGACATCCTCACCGAGTCTGTAGTTGGATCAGAAGTGCCTAACAATGAGAAAAATAGTTTATGAACGTTCTTGATTTCCCAAATGAGTTTGTAATGTTTCTACATAAATAAAAATGTGACTTTTAATTCAAATGCCACTCCTTTTGTTATCTTGCTGTGTTTTCTACTGCTGAGTTCTAAGCTTGGTTCAAGTCAGATTCCTTAGAAAAGAATTGAACAGTAACCAGAAAGATTTTCTTTTAAGCAGGGGCAATCCAGTGAAATAGAGTAACATTAATGATTATTTCAAATTTATTTTCACCACAGTTCTCCTGGGTGTTGTGGTTGTTTTGCAAATCCCAGATTGGGAAAGAATAATTATTCCAGGCTTTAGGGCATCAGATTATGGAACTGAAGTCTTTGTGTCTTGTACCTGATGAAATTATAAATTACTCGAGGCGTTTGTGAGTTACAGGGGAGATACTGCGTAAAAATTTGATGATAACATTCCAAGTCAAACCACTAATTGCCTAGCTTCATATTCCCTTCTCTTTTCATTTATAGGGAAAGTAATTTACTCTTACTTATTAAAAGGAATTATCCCACCCATTAAAGAGAAAAGTTACATAATGTAATAGTTTTGCAGATGTCAATGAATACCTTTGCCTTTCTGACACTCTGTACCTCTTACTGATTAAAAGGTAAATTGGGGGGGGGGGTAATCCTATCCCCATGGACTCTGGATACTCACCCAAGCTTGTGAAACATCTTTTAATGTGTGGTCACAGCACCACTCTGGTTTGCCAGGTCACCCCTATGATGGAGGGGCAGCCAGGACAAATTCCAGTCACTGGTATTAGATCTGACCTGAGAGTTGCAGCACCTCTCAGGTTTGGCCTTGCAAAGTGGTTGGGTGTTTGTGACCCCCCACAAGGAAATTAACTATGTGATCCCAGTAGCTAATGCTCAGTGAAAATTGTGGCCCTGATTTTGCTCCTCCTTGGTTGTTTCTTTCTCTGGCGGAGGCACTCCATTGGTGTGTAGGGGATTCCCATGAAGCTATTTCTGCAGAAGCACAAGAAATAGAAACATGATTGCTAGTGCACACATAGCATTGACATGCACTCTTTTGACATACAAAACATTTTTTTGCTGTCCCATGGCAAGCAGACACCTCCATGAACACCCCAGGCATGGTGAATTCAGCCTGGGGAGGTGCTCACGGTGGGACAAAGGATCGGTAGTTGTTTTCATTTCTACAGGCAACTAGGGACAATATTGTAAATTCTGCCACCATTTCCAGAGGCAGGGGTCATCGAAGCTGATCTCACTCCTGATGGTAAGCAAGGGCACCTGTCCTGCATTCACAAGATTTCAGACTTGGTCCCTATGCTGCTCACCTGTATGCTGCTTTGGTCCCTGCACAAATGATCACCGATTAGTGCAGGAAAGTTTTCTAATGGGGGGGGGGGGAGGATGGGAGCAGTAACAAAGCAGCTCTGCTAAGGAGCAGATAATTGGTGAGTACCCTCAGGAAAATTTCCTAGCGATCTTGTTAGAGAATTTCTGTGAAACCTATGTGCATTAACACTGCTTAGTTGCACAGGGGAATGTGAAGCACATGTAAACACAACTAATCTTGTACATTTCTATTCTGTGCCCACTTCTAGATGAGACAAAGGGAAATATAAATCTGCCATAAAACTGAGTAGCATCAACTCAAAAAGGTCACTTATCAGAGCTCTCTTCTTCCTGATCGTACACTCTGGAGGCTGTTGGGACCAGCTAGACCCTTCTATAGTGCAAAAGTATTGCCGACTCACTGCGTCACAGGATGATCCTGCACGTCTTCCACACCACTTCCAACTCAACTTCCTTTTCAACAGCTTTGGCCTCAGGGCTGAGTCATCTGTTCACTGTCTACAGCCCTGCTGAAACATCCATGGGGCTGGCTCTTGGTGGTAGAAGGATGGTATCCATCTCTTTACAGAATCAGCAGATCATCAGCCCAGCACCAGAATGACGGTTTGAATCCCTTGCCTTTTGGTATCCCTGTCTCAACACTTTTATCTTTTTTATGGCACTGAGGAGTGTCTCACTCATAGTCCTTATGCAACATGCCACGAGAAATCTGTCCCCAGGTATCAAAGTTCCTATGACAGGAGTGGAGCTGGGACTGCACAGACTCCTCTTCTCATAGTGCCGGCCGATCCAACAACTGAGGTGCGTTCCGAAAAGGAGAGCATTTGCTGCATGGAGCCAGGAAGATGTGATGTAAGCTCTCTACTCCATGCAAACAGGAAGTGGAATTTTAAAAATTCCAAGGCCTTTAAAGGGGGAAAGGCAGAAGTCAGTGTACCTGGTTGCAGTCACATTCAAACCTCTGACTAGAGTGATCAGGATGGGAATGGAAGGAAAACCTCCCGCAGGCCATTTACAGTGACCTAACCTAGTGCTGTGTCTACAATGACACTTTGCCTCAAAAAGCTCTGCACCTCTCGTTGAGATGATTTTATTTTGTCAGCAAAGTAGGAGATTTTTGCAGAAGCAGCACTGTAATGTGTACACCTCCACTGTTTTGTGGATAAAAGCTGAATTTTATCGACAAACATCTGTAGTAGAGAAAAGGCCTAAGGCTGTTTCAGACCAACCGAAGTGTCCAAAACCCCTTTTGCAGCAGTTTAACTAAAGCTGATTTTATTCACATCTCTAGTTAAATTGGTACAATTGACTCACATAAACCAAGCCTCAGCTAGTGGGCCAGATTCCCCACTGCATCCTATAGTCATTTACAATGCACAAATGGATGTAAAATGCTACCATTCTGATTTGTTAATGTTTTGTGCACACTTTGCTAAGGCATAAATTACAACACAAAGTAGAATCAGATACAATGCTTTTAGATAATACAAGAAAAAAACAGCCATTTGATTTGTCAAATCAGATAAATTATCACCTCTTGCAGCTGTGCTTTTTGATTAAAAACAGCATGTTTGCTCAGATAGTTTCCTTAATCATTTCCCCTTCCCTTCTCATCAAAAATGTCCTTTGAGTGTTGGATTAAGGACCTTTAGAGCAATTTATTACAGAAAGCAAGACCAAAAAGAGTTGTCTGAAGAACCTGTGGTTCAGCCAATGGCATCACTACCAATCTAATGCTATTATGTATCTTCATCAGGTGGCTGATAGATTTTTAAAAGCAATCTGGCGAAGAGACCATCAGCACTCTATAATACACAGGTGAACTTAGTCTTGCTGTCTTTGTTAATCTGCTTGTATTATCAAGACCACAAGCATTGCTCATGGTCAGTCTGTTTTCTTCTTAAACCATATATTGAAGGGTTTATTTTTTTGATATTTCTATTCATTCTCACGTTGCAGCTTGGTGCAATCAGAATTGTTTCTGTTACTGTTGTAGTGGACGATGTTTCATAACATTTTACTTGCAGGTCATTATTTAGAGACTGGCAAAAGGAAATAAATGACTTTTTCTGGAGGCAGGTTTATTTATTAAAAAACCCATGTTGTATAAATGAAATTGTACAAGCTGACAATTGGATAACATGAGAACTTTTCATTGTGAAGAGTTTACCCCTGCTAACTGGATATTATCTAATTTTGAGAAGCAGCTCTTGAATATATATTAACTAATTAGCATAGCAGACTACCTGAATGCAGTGATCCATGCTTTTACAATGTCCAATTATATTAGGGTGGAGATTTTTATGTGGAGCTTTCCTTAAAACCTGCTCACAAACTGCTGCTCTTGTAGAATATAATGCATGCTTGCTCCGTGGCCTCCTAGCATGACCAAGACTACTGACAGCAATTACAGGGCAGAATGGACAATGACCATAGGGACAATTGGTTTCTCCTGGTACTCAGATCACTTAGGGAAATTCTTCAAAAGAAAAAATAGTCATTATCTCTCCTATAGAGTGAATGTTAGAATGAAGCGCTTGCACAGCCTGTACCTGGTTTCTGCTGTATCCCTCCCCCCACAGGAGTTCCATATTAAGGGAGCTGATATAATTAGGGTAATCTTCTCCACTCATCCTTAATTAACTGGTCTCTTGCGGGTGTTTCTTTCACACTGACACAGGTATGAATACATGATGATTTACTAAAAGGGATTTTCTAATCAATTGCATTAAACAGTATATATAGTACTATATATTGATATTCTCCAAAATCATATTGATTTTGGCAGCTAGCATGTTAAAATTCACACTACAAGGAGTTGTTTAGAGCTGTCATGAAATCTGCTTCTTTCTGTCATTCCACATAGAAACACAATGCCCAACAGTCTTACTGTGCAAAAGGTCTGTAGAAACAGCAAAACTAGACAAGGAAGTAAACCATAAGGGACTAAATTCTAATATTTATATCTTCAAGAGTGGACATAAAATGACAGGTGAAAAAAGTTAAAGGCTTCTAGGTTGAAACTCCTTTAAAAATCAAGGGATGTATTTATTTAATCCTTGCCATCCTGTAAAACTTAATTTTATAAACAATATCTTTCTTTGAACTTTTGCTATCTATAATCCCTTTCCGAATACTAAAAGACCTACATTTCTGGGTTGGTTTAGCTGGGTTTGGTTGTTTTTCTACAAACCCAAATCACATTAGGAAAGATAATTTCAGGCAAGGTTCTTTTTTTAAGTCTTTCATATATTTGTCAATTCTACTAATTTGTATGCTAAATCACTAAATATGTTTATTTAACTGCATACTGGTACATCACAATCAGCATACATTTTTAAGTACTAGCTTCACATACATATGAAATCAAACACTTCCAAATACAAGCAGTGGAATCCTCTGTTATTGTCATTCATGTCTAACCTTGGTGGATAATATATTCACATCAGTATCAGTATAATCATCTGCTTGCACTCTTAAAACACTAAGGATTCAGAGGAAAAAAAGGACTTGCATATATCTTCGCTCTCTCCTCTCTCAAATGATACAGCTAAGGTAATTCCCCTGCTAATAACTTCTGTCTAGATAATGTTACGTGCACAGCGTTTTGAGAGAAAAGCGCCATGAGCAGATGTGAGAGACGCTAAATAGCAAAATGTAAGGTTATGTTGAGGTTAGGTTAAACTGCAGTTAGAATGCTCTGAGGAACAATAATTGGGTCAAATTTCTGGTTTCCCTTGGCACGTGTGTAAGGTTTGGTGGAAGGATTTATGAATGTTGACCTCCCCCCCCCCCACCACTACCTTCACCCCAACATGTTCACAAAGTACCACAGACCTAAAAATGTCCCTTACTGCATGGATCCTTTCCGAGGTAGAAGCATTATGATAATTTTCCAGGTGGTGAAGAAAAGACATTTATAGGTATACCACAGAACCATGTGCAAGTCTTTCTTACGACATTTAGTGTGTGTAGGTAGCATTGTGAACATAATACTTGGGCACACATGCATAGGGAATCCATTATCTGTTCCATTGTTGGGAATCTGCTTGATGCTAGAGCATATAACAAAGAATCTTGATTTCTGAGTTATTGGAGTACAGGATTCTCATAAAATGCATTGTGCTGACAATGGAAAAATGCAACCTCTGAACTCATAAATAGCACATACTGGGGAGCAGCTTTTTTTCAAGGACCTCAAAGTGCTTCACAAATATTTGTTGATTGTACACCAGGATGATTTTTTATGTATTTCCCCTGCCCATAGCAAGTATTAGAAATAGATGTTCTCCAGACATACAGAACCAACCTCCCCTTGGGGTAATCCCTCCTTAATGTGAAAATCTTGGCAAAGCTGCAAAATCTCTTCTGAGACTGCTAACCAACAGTGATATAGCACCTTCTGTATCTTAAATGAGAATTGTGAGAATTAGTTAAGTGCTTATTATCCTGAAAATAAGGGCTAAGTATTGTCTTCAACATTAATCTAGTAGTGTTCCAAATTAGGCGTGTCTTTTCTTCTGTTTTCCTGTCTACAGTATTACAATCCCTGTTAACACGGGAGTGGAATATCTGTGTTTTTCCTCTGCACTTGAGAATTGGAAAACAATTTTTGTGAGTTTGTTATAAAAGGATACTATCACCAATTGACATTAGAACATTCTAGCTTTGAATGTTCAGATGCAACTGCTTCCCCCACCCCATGATGAGTTTTAGAAGGCATGATGTGGGCTGGTGAAGGCGTGGGATTTCAATTGTCTGTGTTTAAACCCAATCACTTCCCATTTCCCTTTCCTACTGTTAGGTGGTTGCTAATTAACTCTTGCTGTATTGCTCGTTTCAGGCTTATTACTTAAATTGTTTCAGAGAGGTAGCTGTGTTACTCTGTAACTGAAAAAAAAACCTTTTAAAACAGTGAATAGTCCTGCTTTTTTAAAAGTTTGCTGTTTTTTTAAAGTTTATACTTAAATTGCATTAGTGATAGGTTCCCTGAGATATCTCAGAACACTTGTGGGATAGCAGACAGCTGGAATGCAATCAAAATTCACTCTTCAGGATCTATTCCAATTTATACCGGCCTGGATAATCCAGTCAGCTGTGAGGAGGAGAAAAAAATGTAGAAAACTTACCCAGAAAGCTGTATGTGAGGTGGGAGATGGAAATATCAGAAGACAATTCACCTGCCTCTCTCTATCTCCATGAAATAGTCTGCATAGATATAAAAGGAGCATAGGTTTTCAACGGGGAAGGGAAAGACAAAAGACCTACTTTTCTCTCTCTTATTTAAACTTTGTGATTAGAAATAAGGCATAATTATGATTATAAATACTGACTGAAGCAGTAGTAAATCATCTAAGCTATGTCTACACTGCTTCCCTTTTCCACAAGAGGAAATGCAAATGGAGCACTCATTTGCATATGTCACGCTCTCATTTGCATTTCCTCCTCAGATCCGTAGAGGTTTTTGCACAAAAAAGCGCTGCATAGACAGCGCCTTTTTGTGCAAAAACCTTCCTCAAAAAGGAAGAATGGCTCTTGCGCAAAAGGGGTTATTTGTTCAAAAAGGCACCATCTACACAGCATTTTTTTGTGAAAAAACCTCTTGCACAAAAGTGATCCGATGAGGAAATGCAAGAGTTCAGCTGCCGTGAATTTCTGTTCAATAATAGTTGTGAATTTACTTTAGAAGGAAAGTGTGATAAGTGCTAAATTGCTAATATTTTTTTATTACTCCAAAATTAAACTGTGTATATTTTAGTTGTATAAATACCCAAAGTCTTTAGATAGTGGAAAGTAGTCATGGAGCCTTAAAAATCTGGTTTCAGTATTCAGTTCTGCCATAGACTTTCTGTGTGACCTTAGACACATCACTTAGGCCCAGATCCTCAAAGGTATTTCAATACATAAATACCACTATGTTTTAGTCTTCATATGCAATGCATGTGCATTGAAGCCCTATAATGAAAGTTACCAAATATTTATTATTGCAGCCAGTGGCTGATCACTTTGAAAATAAATTAAAATGTCATCTATTTTAAACACTGCTCTTTACCAGATCTGAATAATTGTGGAAGTTGTGGAGTTAAAATGCTTTGGCCCTCTTAAATGTTTGAGCTTTATGACGAACAATATATTTTCCCTCTCACATTTACTTGGATGATATTGTGAGAGTTACTTCATCTCTGTAACATCATTTATAGCTGGTTGATTGCTTTGCATTTTTTTTCAAACTCTGAGACTGGTGATCAGACTAGAAAATTATCGCCAGTATTTTTGGACAAGGGCTCTCTATTCTTGGTTACCTGGTTTTAAAAAGAGGACTGAGATTTATATTATGGAAGATGAAAGGGGAAAATGTTTTCCAGGAATGTTTGTGGCGATCATTGAAAAGCAATTCTGGAGCATGATAGGTGATTAAAAATGCTTTACTATGAGCTACTGATTCATATGAGAGCCATTGATCTGTCTTTCACTACAGTAATATTCTATTTTTTTGCACTTGTCATAAGGCTTCTTTCTTCAGTATGATAAATTGCACTGAGCATCCATTCCATAGTTTGCAGAAATCTTAGGACATGTTGGAGTTGCATAATGGTGCATTAAATATGTACCCTTTACAGTGTGACTAATGCAGAAGTGTCCTGATGGGAATGAGTCTCTTTCAAACCATGTCAACATTACATGCTAAAAAGAGATGTACCCTACAGCTGAATAGTATGTTGGGTATCTTATTGAATATAACGTTTGTTACCTGAATAGAATATGTATTCACTATAACACTTGTCTTCTTTCTTGGACTTCTAGACTGGCACTTGGAATCCATATAACTCATTAAATTTATTTTGTTCATTTTGTATGCCTCATTGCATTTTTGTACCATATTTGGGTTTAGAATATTCACTTTATAGCCTCTTCCTGGAACTCTTAATGTTGGCCTAGTATTTAGAAGATAAAAAGTCTTTTCTCTGCTTATAGAAACCTCCAAACATCTTTCTGTCTTATGGAGATGGTCCCAGTTTTCCAAGACAAGAAAAAGTATGAACACTTCTGTCCTACAATCATTATGCAACTGAAAAATGTCTGTATTCTATTCTTTGCTCAACAGCAAAATATTTTACTTATGATCTCGTGACAAAAGGGGGAAAAAAACAGCTCCAGCTTCCATAATTAAGTTTCTAGATGTTTAGCAGCTAAAAGTCTTTCACCAACTTTTCAGAAGCATATAATTGCTGTGCCATGCAGCTGATCCACCTTCCTCCACTTTTTCCCCCAATGTGTTTTCAAAATTCCATTTCATTTTCATAGCATCTGGACAATGTTTTTTGACACCAGTTAACGGATTCCACTTATTATCTGAAGAAGGATGACTTGGTAGCAATTTTGTAGTTCAAATTACAGGCATTTTTTTAAAGAAGTTCACAAAGGGAAGGAAAGTGGAAAAACAAAACAAATAGGAAATATGCAACACTCTAAGAAAAGTTGCAGTGAAAGTTGTAGAAAATGCAGAATAAAATATAGGGGCAAGGGAAACGTTAGAGAAGATGAGTTAGAAAAGAAATTAAGCTAGAAAGGAAATAATAGCTATTAGAAATATTGAACATTAATTTATGGGATTCCAATATAGGGAAGAACAGTCCAATAACTAGAAGTCAGTAGCTGTAGGCTCTCTGTGTCTCCTACTTGAGTTTGAGCAATGTAACTTCACCTTGCATTACCTCACTGCCCTCATTCATAAAAATGGAAATAATACTTATCTTACAGACATGTTGAAAGGATTGATTAATTAATTGTTTATAAAGGATGCTGAGATCCTTAATTACAATTTTAATACAGAAATAAAAATTATGCATGTTCCCAATCAGCAAGTTCTGTCATTGCAGCACTTATTTCCCAGCCTCATGCTTCCCTAAAAGCTTCTTGACATTTACTTTTTATTCAGGACCTGATACAAAAAGTAGTTTCTGCTATTTTTAATTTTTATGTGCGTACATTTGCTTTAAAGGCTTAGTTTGCATGGCTAAAGGATAAATATATTTATTTTATGGACTGTATATTAAGTAACATAGCCCTGATATAGAAACTGTACATATCTGATTAAAAGCAGGATCAATATACTGTTGATGTCAAACTAACCTCAGCTTGCTTGAGATGTTAACATTGTTTCATATGATATATGCTACATCATCTACTCTATGCAGAGAGCCATTTCTGCACTGCAATTCAGAAATCAGGGTAATATTTCGCCTGATGGCCTAACATTATGCTCTGATCATGTTTAGGGATCCTAAAAATTATTTTGTTTGTGATAGGTTGAAATCCCCATTATATACCATCATGATGCCACCAAGAGATGATGTTAGCTACATCATCATGTGTGTCCAGAGTTATGTAGTCATTATGGAATAACAATGGATGAAATGAAGAACAGTGGTGAAAAGACAGTCAAGTCATCGGGCACTCATTTGATATTTTAAATTAAAGCTGTAGTGGCATCAAAATAAATAGTTATTTTAAATGTAGTCTTAAAAACAGTAATTATCTGTATTAATTACCTCATCCCATTTCACCTAGGGTATGTGTATACAGAAGCATTATTTCAGAATAACTGACATTACCCGAAATAACATAGTGCATGTACACACAGCACGCCATAATTTTGAAATACTGTTGAGCTGGAGGATTTCTGACTCATGGTAACCCTCATTTTACGAAGAATAAGGAAAGTCAAAGGAAGAATCTTTTTCCTTTGATTTCCTGGTGTGCAGACAGTGCCAAAAGCCAAAATAAGCTATTTTGACTTAAGCTACCTAATTGACGTAACTCAAATTGTGTAGCTTATTCCAACTTTAGCCTTGCTGTGTAGACATACCTCCTAGTAAACATGGCTGAGCCATCACAGGGCTTGGATAGTGGAATTTAAAAAGCTACTCCAGGATAGATGGCTCAGTAGGTATTACTGTGAACATGGTCTCACCCCACTGCTATTTCTGATCCTGTCTTTAGATGGGAGGCAAAAAACAAAGATAAGAGTTTGTCAAAATACAGAATTTGGGGTTTTTAATCAACATTTGTCACTAATTTTAAAAAATGCCAGCCATTCTGTAAACTGTACAACAATAACAAACCCTACAATTTCTTTGAAAATCCATTTTCAAACATTTGTTTTGAAACTTCAAAAATGTTTAACTGTTCTAACTATGATCATCCATCATTAAAGAGTCAATGGTACTTTTTACAAGACTATAAGGATTATTAATCCTGGAATCCTCAACATCTTCCACCTTGAGTAATTAAATACAAACAAGTAATCCTTAATTATTGAGTAGTCCCATTAAAGTTAATGTGTCTGCTTTTGTGAATGAGAATTTCATAAGTGAATCCCATATTAGGAACTTTGGGAATAGGTACTAAATAAATGTTAGTTATTAATAAAGCATTGTCACCCCGTGCTATATTTTTATTTGCTCATTAATACATGTCTCCAGCAGCTGAAGATACTTGGCTTGTGGCGTTGAGCGTTGCATGTACTAATGGAGACATATGTATTAATGAACAAATAAGACACACCCTGTTATATCTTTTGCCATAGCAACTTCAGATTAGGTAATGTATAGAGTCCAGTTAGAGAGTATTTTAATTCTGAGCATCCTGCTTACTGAAACAATTTTAGCATGTAATTTATTTGTCTTTCATGGAAGGGTCAATCAATTACTGGTATCAAAATTGTGAGGCTGAAATATATTACAAAATGTTGGCATGTGTATTTCTAAGGTTTTTTTTTTAATGATTTTGTATCTAATGTACTGTATTGGTTCTTTTCAATTTGTTATAACTAGTAATAACTATATGTAAATCCCTATTTGATCCCTCATGACACTATAAGCCATGGTGTTCATCTGAAAGATGATGGAGACTGTTTAAAACACCTTTGACCAAAATAATAAATATTGGATCATTCCACAGTAAGGTATATATAATATATGTAATATGTGAGCAGCTGTTTGTTAAGCATATATGATATAAGATGTGTATTAATTTGCAATAAAAGAATCTACTGTATTTAGAAAGAAAGAAATTCCCTATGTAATTTAACTTTCCAAAGTGTCTACAACTTAAAATTACTGTAGTAATCAGGATGAAGGTTTCAAAAATTATCCAGATTTCACACTTCAGTAAATGTTCTGACTGATGTTGATGTTTAATTTGTTTTATATGGTGAAAAACCTCAAATCAAATTGTTGGTTTTATTTTTGGGTATTTTTCTACTCTTAAAATGTAAAGATTGAGTGACCATTTGGTAAATGTACTTAATATCACCTGGAACCAGTGTGGGTGGAGGATGGGTATTGGTGTGAGTGTGCGTTTGTGAATGTTATACACATACAGAAGAAACCTTCCTCCGGGAACGTTCATTAGAGGAAAACGTTTGTAACGGGGCAGAACCTAATTTTCCCACGAGCATTTTTCATGCTAACTTTTAGGTAGGTCACCCGGTGTAAAGCGAAAGAGCTTTCTAAATGCCCTCAAAATTGTCTTTAAAGCTCACCTCTGTTTACTCCCCTCCCTTATGAACACTTGATTATCAGATGGGGGCTGGCCAGTCGGAAGGCACTAATCACTATGTGCCCTTGCTGCTTCCATCCTTTCTGTTGTATTCGGCTTTGGTCAGTCGTAATACTTGCATTGTAAACTGGGCGGGGGGAAGAGAGAGAGAGAGTTTTTTTTACTTAGCCCATTGGGTCGGATCCATTATTTGGGGCCCCGACTAGCTACTTTGCTAGATACTCAATAATAGAACTGGAGTGGTATTGGAGTGGGTATGGAATCAACGGACTTGGAATTGAGAAAGACGTGAAAGGGACAATAGCAAACCAGAGGAGAGAGGAAATGAAACGGCCTGGAAGAAAGGAATATTGCCGCTAGAATGGAGTGCACATGGCATGTAGAATGGCACCGGAACCGGTGAAAGTCGGAGTAATTGGAGCAGGTGGCATGCCGTGAATTTGGAATAAATTAGAAGGGGTTGGAACAAGCATTGGTTAAAACAATGGGGATGCATTCCTGGAAGGAAGACCACGGCCCGGAATGGGGACGAAGGGAATTCGAGGGGGAAAGCAGCCGCGCTGGACATGATTGGAGTGGAGCTGCGCGGGGACGGGGCCCAGCAACTCAGGGGACTGGCGTGGAGCGCAGCAGGTGAGCGGAAAGGGGAGCAAGAGCTGGAGCGCACCGGCTTGGGCTACATTGGAGCCCAAGCGGGAGGCGTGAAGCTGGAACGGCCCCTGCGGGGCTGGGCAGGAGCGCGGGACCCCGCAGCTGTGGCCGCGCGGCGCTAGCGGGCGCCCCTATAATAAAGAATCCCTAGGCGAGGCCGGCGGTGGGCGGGAGCGGCTCCAGTGAGGTCAGCGGCGGGCGGGCCAATGAGCGGCGAGCCTGGGAGCCGGCGGAGCGCTGGGTCCCGGCGCGGCTCGGCGGCGGGAGGGGGGCAGCTGCTGAAGCGGCAGCCCAAGACATTCCGGCACTAGGCAGAGCGCCGGCGGCGGGCAGGGGCTGCGGCGGGCGCCCGGCTCGGAGAAGAAAGTGCGGGGCGGGAGGCGGCGCTGCCGGGCACAGGTGCTGCTGCGGCTGGCGGCGGGGGACGCAGCTGCCTTGCTCCGGACGGCGGGGTGCGAAGTGCCCCCCGGGCTGCGGGATGGACCTGCCGCTTGGGCTCCCTTCCCCGCGGGGAGCCGGCTCCTAGGGCGCGCCGGATTCAGCCGGGACCAGCAGGAGCGGGGAGCCCCGGCGCTGCGCGGGGACCGCGGGGCAGGAAGAGGAAGGAGGTCGCGCACCGGGGGCACCTGGGCAGCCAGGTAAGGACGGGAGGAGCCCACGCTGTGTGCAGAAGCGGCGGCGGGAGGAAGCCGGGCGCGCCGCGTGGGTTGCCTCCATTCCCCCCTCCCCTCTCGGCGAAAGTTTTGGGCGAAGTGACTGGGGGAGGGGAGAGCAGGGAGTAGGGGGCAGGGCAGGTCGAGGTCGCTTTGCCAAGCCCCCTGGCGTTGGGCACGAGGGGGAAAGTGGTGCCGACGGGAGCGCTAGAAGGGAGCTCCTGGCTATTCCATCACAGCGCTGACTGCCGGGTGCTTTCTGGGGGGTTGGGGTAGGGGTTGGCTGTTGCTGTCGCTGTTCTTTGCCTTAGAGCTTATCTCCCCCATCGCTTACTCCTGTTGCCCACCCCGTCTGATCCCAGCGGGCAGAGAGTGGGCGCGCCTAGCTCCAGGCACTCGCACGCCTAGGTCAAGGCGCTGGGTCCGTGGGCACTCGGCGCGGGGAGTCAAGTGCGGCGCGGGCGCTTTTCTCTCTCTCCGCTTGGCTCCTGGAGCCCAAAGGTCCGCGGGGTCTGACCTGCATCCCAATCGGACCAGGCACATCTGGCTAGTTGTGCATTCAGAACCGGAACGCTCATGTGGGTGCTTCCCTCTCCTCCCCCCCCCCCCCCCCGCCTACGCTCAGAGGTGTCTTTCTTTCTCCCCGAAACAATCACGGCAGAGATCTGGCTTGCAGGTTACTCTGATCCTCCCCGGCACGTTTCTGTCGCTTTCCCCTTTTGCAATAGTGCCCGGTCACCAGTGGAATGACCCGCGAATGATGCTTCCTCGCGGGAGAGGTGCCTGTGTGGGGCTGCAAAAGGGCAGCCGCACCCCACTTTCAGATGCCCCCTATGACAGAATACCCTAGCTGCAAAGCGCAACCTGTGCTTACCCTGGCAGTGCCTGGGGGTTAGTGTATAAATCTTTCAGGGATTTATGAAGGGCTCGGACGCACGGATTACTCATGCCGTCTGACACTGTCAGTGGGGAACGGATCTTTAAATCTTGTGCTCTTCGGTAGCGAGGCTTGTTCGACGAACTTACCCACATTCTGCTTTTTATGCCTGTCTTTTTAAGTTTAGGTATTCCGGAAAATTAAGTTCGGGAAGACTAGCGGGCAGCGTGTGTCGTGCTTAATGTAACATCAACACTGCAAGTGTTTTAATATAGAGCCCAAGTATTTACTTCTTAGAAGTGTAGCTCACCCTGAGAGCTGAATAGTGTTTAAATCTGTGAGCACAGAAACCAAAATATGTGAATATACACTGGGTTATATATATCACCTGGCTAGTTTCTTTAATGACCTAAAGAGTTCTAGCTGTCCAAGAACAGTTTCTCATTTTCTGTCTCTCTTTTGTAAAGCACAAATCCAAATCCTTGTCTATATTCTCCATATATAGAGAGGAAGCCATGAACACAGAAAATGCAACCTTAACAATGACAAACTAGGATGACTGTTTGTGGGTGTGTTATGGGGATGTGTTCATTTTAATGGTTTCTATTTTTACATCTTTGCAATCTCATCAAATATCTACCACAATGCTCATGGCTTCTTTAGACATCAAAGACAGTGAATAATGTGCTGGGGTCTGATTTTGTTTGCATCGGTATGTTTAATCTGGCATAATGTTTAGTTTGCTTAAATTGTGTTGGAACTGAACTACGGTATGAAATACTGATATTTCCATAATGGAAGCCAACACTGTAGCTTTCAAAAATATGCCTCAGAATTCATGCATAATGGTTACTCATACAGTAGCAATTCTTAATGATATGGAAGTGGTGTTTGAGCACAGTACATCAGAAAATCCTGAAACATCTGTTTTTCCTTTTCAAAAGGAATATATAAATATCAATATGATCGGTTACTTAAGTGTTTTTGATTATGGGTGGTTTTGTTGAACAACTTAAAATATAGTTTTTACAGATCTTGATGTCATTCAGTAAAAATGTGTTTGACTTCAGTGTTGTACCATTGTTAAATGAGTAATTTGGATTTTCTTTGAAGAATTTAAGTTGAGTTGAAATACTGAAACTCATCCTCCTAACCTGTTTGAATATTAAAATCTTACTGGATGATATCAGCAAACTAATAGCATAATCCCAATGAATGCAATTTTAACATATTTGGTTTTCTTCCAGTGACTGAGATTTTATCAATGCAGGTGGCAACTTTTATGATTCCCATTTTGGTTATGCTTTTTAAACAAATGCCTTTTGGCACCACACCACATGCTGAAATTAAATGTTATGTTCTTTTATATTGGATCAGGTTTGGGCAATATTTGGCTGGTACCTAGGCAAGTTGGTTTGATTTTTTTTGAAGTAATGTACCCTAATTTATGATAAAATGTGTTGTAATGTACATTTAGAAACATGAATATATTTTCAGACAGATGAATATTAACTCAGATATTTCTAAATGTTAGTTCCTTTCTGTAACAGATAATCCAAATGGAGTCTCTAATACTTCATGAAAGAGAAATTCTGTATTTTTCTATTCTATAAACAGTGTTAGAGGAAGAATATTATATTCCACAGTATTATTCCCAGAACCAATCATGATCATAAAGACTGGAAATGAAATGTAAACATATCTGAAACTGTAGTTCTAAGTATTAATATTAAAGATTTGTTCACAATTTCCAAGCAGATAAACTTTTAATCTATGAACAATAATAACTTTAGAAACATTCTGGCTCCCATTCATTACAATTTAGTATTTTACTGTAGCCAGATATATTATAAGCATTGATGGAACCAATCTTGGGGCCTAATCCTGAAATGCTTATTCAGACAGAATTTTCAGTGATGAAAATCGGAGTTTTACCTAGATAAAAATTATATGGCTGAGACCTTTATACTCAGTGGTTCTCAAGATATGGCATGTGAATATTTGGTGGCTAGTGCACACTTGTTGAATAGAGCTGGCTTGTCATGTGGTGCTTCCCCTACTTCTTTTCCAGCGGATACATTTCAATGCAGTTTGTCTTATTATGCTATATTAAGATGTAGTTGATGCTATAAAAAGAGCTTCAGAAACTCCTTCACTAGCCAAAGTGACCTGATTGTCTTTAAGACCATGACTACTAAGAAATAATGACCCATTTTAAGTAAAGATACCTTGTGCCCTGGGTAGATTATGTAAGGATGAGATAAGTGATCTATGAGGCATACAACCACGATAGAAGCCCTAATCTTTGTATGTACATAAACTGATGCTAGCTTTAATTATATAATCTAATTAAAGTAGTAGCTTACTATTTGTTGTTCTGTTACCAGTGATACTAGTAATCATCTTTTACCCAGTGAATTGTTTGCTGTAAAATATGTAATAATTAGAATAAGAAAAACTGTTCTTGAAGGGAATACTTATACTACCACCACAGGTGTCCCAAAATATAGCCAGCCATGTTTGCATGAATTTCAGCCAGAATAAGACTTTTGAGTATATTATACCTATATACAGCTGTCTTCTAAACATTGTATTCATTATTTGAAATACTAATAGCACTGCCTGTAGTCTATAGCTGTGCAACTTTTCCTAAACATCTCTGCTGATTTTATTCCTGACTTGATCTATCTTTGACAATACTGTTCTGTTCAGTAGTGTTAATTGTGCCACAGTGTATGGTTGCTCTGTGTGCCAGTGTCCAGAGAAGAGTTTAATGACCTTAAAAAGAGGGTTTCAGCACAAGCACAAGAAGGGAGAGGCTAGTCCTACCTCTCTATATGCTGAGTAATTATACTATATAATCAACTCTACATGTTCTTGCTATGTCTAGACTGCAGGTTTCTTGAGCAAGAAACTTTTATCGGAAGAGCTCTTCCACAAAAACTTCTTGTGCAAGATCGCGTCCACACTACAAAAGTGCATCAAAAAAGTTTTGCGAAAGAGAGCGTCCAGAATGCATGGACTTATTGCTATGCGCAGAATGGCCACCAGGGCACCTGTGCTTTTTCCTCTTTTTGCACAAAAAACCTTATTTCCCTATCCCCACACACACCTTTTTGCAAAAAAGCTCTTTTGCAAAAAGGCGTTCTTTCTCATAGAATGAGGAATACCTACACCAGAAAAAAAACCCCGTTTTTGCACAAAAACGCTCTTCAGGTGTGGATGGTTTGCAAGTTTTTTCGGAAAAATGGCAATTTAAAAAAAAAAAACTGTGGCGTAGACATACCTGAGTATTATAGAACGTAAACTGAAATACATAAATTCTAGTAAAAAGGAATAACTTATGCCACACTCACAGAAGCATAGACTCAAGGGTGATTTTTTTTTTTATAGGATGAAAAAATAAATGTCAATTTTAATTATTTTTATGAACACAATTGTAGATTCTGTAAGGGGAGTGTGAGACCATTCCCTGAAATTTAAAATCAGTACAACTATTCTCCCAAAGTAGTCAGTGTGCATGAAAATAAGCAGGGGTAAAGATGTCACCCGCCTGTTCTGAGTTTAGAGATGCATGCTGTCAGGGGTCTGGTGCAGATGTGAACAACTACCTTGCTTGTCTTCTGTTTTTGAAAAATTTGAAAAAAAAGTAGCTATAGCACTATCAAATATGTGAAACTAGAATAATATATAGTAGAACACTTAAATATTTAATCACAAAGGAACTAAAGGGAGGTTAGTTTTTCTTTAAGTAAAAAATCTCAATGCAATCTTAACTAGAGTCACTATTCTTATTTCCATAACATAGCTGTTTTACATAGGCAACATTTTAATGATAAAAGGAAATTGTCACTAATTTATTATTAAATCAATTTAGCACTCTCTGTCTATTTGATTAATCAAAGGCTCGAGCTTGAGGTGCCAGGAGTAGTTCTAGCAAGCAGGTATAGTTTCACTGAATAGATTAAAGAGATTATGCCTGGGAGCAAGTGTTTCCTGGACTGTGCCCTGATTTTTAAAGGTATTTAGGGTCTGAAAGAGGTAGATAAGCACCTAGTGGGATTTTCAAAAGCACCTCTGTATCTAATTCCTTTTACTTGATCACCTTTACAAATTAGCACCTAAATACTTTACTTAACTAAATGCCTTGCAGATGATTAGCATTACCAAAGGGATTTTCTCCATCTTTAAAAGCAGAAGGAGAGGGAACAAGGTCTTGGGGGAATAATATCATTAAAGAGTCTCTGCTAGTAGTGTTTCTGCCACTTAATTCTTAGGAGGAGGCCAGGTTCCCCAACCTGTCTTCAGAAAACAGTCTAATCTCAGGATCTCTATTAAGATGGGATATTCCCTGCAGAGCCCTGTGTCTATGCTGTCTCTGGCTCCTTGTATAGGCTTCCCACTACTCTGGTACCGGGCATCATAGCTGCACAAGCTAGATAAGGCCTGGAAAACCAGAGAATGGACAATGTGCTATCTCCTCTTCTTGCAATCTTCCTATGTGTATCTCCTGGCTTGTCAAGTCATCACTCCAAACCACGTGGAGGGGGGCTCTCTAAGGTTCTGGTTATGACAGGGAAAGGTACAACAGAAGTGGCAGACTCTTTCCTTAGAATCATAGAGCTGGAAGAGACCTCAGGAGGTCATGAAGTCCAGCCCCCTGCCCAAGGCAGGACCAATCCCAACTAAATCAAACCTCCTTCCATGTGAAAAGCTCAGGAAGGAGAGATCTGTCAGTGCAGACCCTTCCTTTTTTCCCCACATGGACATCTAAGGGAGTGATTCTTATCCAGGATTCTGAGGCTCCTTGAGGAATGATAAGCAGGTTTCGGGGAGTACACAGGGCCAAAGTTAGACTTGCTGAGGGCACAGAATAGAAAGATGAAGCCCCACCATATGGGGTTAAAGCTAGTGGCCCCTGCTATTTATTCAGACCTCAATATTAGTCCCAACTTAGCTTTGGGGGCTCCCTCTGGTGTGGGGTCCTGGGCAATTGCCCTGCATGATACTACCTACTGTTGGCCCTGGCTCTGATGTGCAAAAAAACCCCAACCTCAAAACAAAACACCCAGTTGTGGTATAGGTGGCCTGTGGAGTTATTCCAAGCGTCAGCGTCAGATTCTGAAAGCAATCATGATTAACGTTTTGAAAATCTTACCAACTCCTCTGGGCTTCTTTATTATGTGTTTAAAATACAGGGTTTTACATAAGTGTATGGAGAAATAAACAATTTGGAATCCTTTTATTGTTTATTGAATTACAGGCTTTGAAACATCAGAACAAACTGTTTGTGGCGGAAGCCTAAAATTCTAAATACTTCAGAGAACTTTTAAAAGAGCTACAACAATAATGATCCTTGTAGTAGTACATGGTAGCATGGTACTCACAGTTTTGGTGCATTTAAATACACTAATTCCATGTGCTGCATGTGTTTTTACATTTCATGTGTGTATATAATTTTTTGTAAAACAAAAAGGACCCTATTAGGATTTTGTTTTATCTGACCTTTCAAGAGAGGTATGTGGGTTGAGGTACAATCTTATGTGCAGGGGTGCTAGCTTTTGATTATGTGCTACTGCTTGTTAAAAGGAGTGATCAGAATGTATTGTATTTTGCCTTTGCAATTTTAATTGAATCACAGGGCATTAGAGCTTGTCCATGGGTGCTTATTTTTTATTCTCATTTGTAAGTAAATAACAAGTCACTGCCATCCAATGTTACATCTGAGACATTATGTTTTGAGTTTACAGGTTCTGCAACTTATGTGACCTTGGTTTATAGATGCAAGGACACTTGCTGGACCTTTAATCACTTATATTTGCTCTCTGAGTATTTCTCTTATAATGCACATAGATGGGGTGGATTTTTTTAGCTTGCTAATGGTGTGAGAGTAATAGCTTAAAACTGCAGCCTTGCACACAGTTAAATATGTGCATGAGTGTGTGTAAGATTCCATGGGTAGAACCATTGTGACTATTGGCAAAGTGAACAATCCTTATAGCTATTTCCCAGTTACTACAAAGAGAGGGATGTGAGGATAACCTGAAGTCACATATTATGTATTCTTTAAAAAATATAAAAGCCTATTAAAAACTACAGTGCCCATGTTTCTATACATTTCAAAAATCACCCCCACCCCCCACCTCCAAAAAAAACCCAACAACCAGTCAGCAGGATGCTATTATTCTTCAGATAAAGATTAAAGCTTATCCTAAAATATTATGAGACAGCAAACAGTTTCTCTGTTCACAGAACATGACAGAGTAGAAGACATGTTTTACATTGCAATCATAATTTTTATCTTTGGCATTAAGGCATCAACAATTTTTTTCCAGCCTGTTGATTAATTGTATCTGATTTTTTTTTTCAGTGACACAACCTTGATCCTGCAAATAGATGCCCAAGCATGGACCCACTTCACCTGAGTGCAGTTTCATTGTCTTTTTGAGTAAATGCCTTTATCTACTTTTCAATCTACTTCTCATGCTTCTGCATTAAAAAATTCGTTGTTCTGAAACAGTTCTTTTCACATTAACCCTTTATTTGTGTTTTCTATGGGTGAAGTTTTTTAATTTTGTTTTTTTTCATCAATATAAACTATTGAAACAGCATAAAAACCAACACTCAGTGGGCAAATCACTTAGGATACAATAAAATATTAAAAATTATTCAAAGGAATATGAAACTTACTATTTTAAACTAAGAGAACTGAGGCAGATACTCAGATTGAAGCCTATAACTTTTTAAGCATTCTCAATCACTATCCCTTCTTGTTAAATGCAGAGCTGTAGCCAAAGGATTAATGTATATTCTTTCCTTGACACAGTTGGGAGGCAGATACTTTCCTGAACCTGTGACATAGATTATGAAGTTTGCCTGCAATCCAGTAGGTTAGTTTGTATTATCACCTTTCTGGGAATCTTGTGCAAGGTTGCCTTGGATGAGCTGTTCCCTTACTTTGCCTTTTCCTCAAGCATTGACTTTGGAGCTGTGCAGTAAAAGTTGGCAGTAACTGAATCTGACATATGGAGTCTGCTGCAGACTCTTTTTATCTCTGTGGCTGGCTGAGGGCCAGCTCCTCACTCTGCTCTTCCCATCTTACTAAACAGCAGAAGGAGGTACTAAGGAACAACATCTTTACACTGCTTCAGTCATGACAGCATCCTTTAGTGTCAGTCAGATGTGTGGGTCACATGCACAAGGAGCGTGAAAGGCAGAATGGCAGGAAGAGGAGTGAATGACTATGGGAATATTGAAAAATTGGGAGATTGTGGTGGACTGAAGATACTTAGATGCTAATTTATTGTGGGGGTGAATTACTATAGGATGCTAGTGAGAGTGGGGAGGTAGAGAGGGATGTGGGCAGAGAGTATAAAGTGCCAAGCAAGACATCCCATGACTAAAAGTGAGATGCCTGTCCAAAGGGTAAGGGGAAGCCCCAAAGGGCATTTGGTAGGGATAGGAGGAGGACAGTACTTCAGGAGAGAGTGATCTCTGTAGATATGGTGTCGGGGAGGAGGAGGGATGGGGAGAGCTGTGAAAGGAGGATGCTTCTGCTGAGGGAGGAAGAAATGGAAAGCTCTAGGTGAGGAAGTGAGAGAAGATGATGATACCGGGGAATGAAAGCTACCACCCTCCCACACAAAGTGATACTTCATCTAATGTAATCTGTATGTTGCACTGGATTCTCTAGCAGTATTGGAGGGGGGGGGGGAATGGCTTCTCCTGGAAGGCCCCCAAGCTTGTGACTGATAATTAGTAGAGACAAACATTTAAAACAGAGAAAATATATTGAGTAATATTTACATAAAAAGTGACACAAACACTTTTGAATGCTTCCTCTCCAATAGTCTACTATTGCCAACTCTGTAACTGCAAGGTTATTGTGTCCCAGCCCTCAAATCTCGGCTATTAGTCAAGATTACCCTCCCTCCTAATAAAGGTGCAGGTTAAGTCTCTCAGGTCTTAAAGAAATAACCTAACCAACTGATTTTATACATAGAGGCCTTCATGGTTAGGAAATTTGTGTCCACATCTGATCTGAGGTTCACAGACCATATTTGTGGATATTTGCAGAGCTCTATCTCTACATTCAGAACACATCACTAAAGGCTGCACTGAAGCTAACCACTGACATCAGGAAGTATAAAATTTCATAATTAGCTTCAGTGATATACCTACTGACAAACTTTTCCAGAAACACTGCAAATGAAAAGAGAGGAGACCAAGTATAATTAACAGTCATCGTATAGTATAGCCTTACTAGTCAGCACCTACCTGGCTTTCATTATAATTTACTTCGGCCTATAAGATTGCAAAGCCATGTATCCATTTTATTGCAAAGGATTACTTCATGGTACAATGTTCACACAATACTTGTACAAGGAAATATCTAATACTTTTGCTTTCAGAATATACTGAGAAGAATTCCTGTGCATTTGAAAGCATGCTGCTAGGGACAAACTCAGCTCTAAGTATGATCATGCTTTTGGATATGCCATATTTTTACTGGCTTGAAAATCATACAACAATGTGAGATCCCTCTTTGTGACATTAGGAAGCATACCTTCATTGAATTTAGCTTATTGTCATGGAATCAAGAAATATCATCTCTTATGATTTGAGAGTTGCAGATAAAGTAATAGCAGCAACCATGTGTTATTTCACAGACTCGCAATGGTCACCTGAGCAGTGCATTTCTTTGCTTCACTTATACTGGTTTAGCAAATAGTAATTCTCCATTAGCCTGATATGATGTGTGCATATTTAGTATGTCACTAAATTTTTACGCATTGTTGCAAGTTTTAATTAGCTATCTGAGAAGCCACAAATAATACTGTGGAACAGCCCAAGACGATCCAAATTTCATTCAGATTTTTTGGGCATATGATCAGCATGACAGGGAATATGATCTGCTTAGAAATATTTTACCTTGTTTGGAATTCTTGATAAATGAGAATCATGGAATACATATGGTAACTATATCTCTAAAACTATCACTGAAAGTGGTATGATTTGTTCTGACACCCAAAGGGAAAAGTATCCGAGGGGTAGCTGTGTTAGTCTGAATCTGGAAAAGCGGCAAGGAGTCCTGTGGCACCTTATAGACTAACCACAGTGTTGGAACATAAGCTTTCATGGGCAAAGACCCACTGCGTCAGATGCATGTCTGGGAAAAGACAGCTATTGACTTTAGAAGGGTGAACACTATAACTGTGCAAAGCTTTTATTTGAACAATATGTCAGGTATTGGTAAGGTATATATTTGACACTTTAGGATTCTTGAAATGATCATAAGAGGGGTCAGAAAAGGAGATCCCACCTCTTTATTCATTTAAAAAAATCCTTTTCATACCATGTGAAATAGACTTGACTATATTAGTAAATAGGTACAGGAGGTCCCAGGATTCTCTGCATAAATACCTTTACTAAAATGCTAAGTGTACTGGACGTCTCCCAGCAAAGTCAAGTTTAAAAAAAAAACTCTTAAGGGTATAAAAAAGAGAGGGGGACCTGAGGAAAGAATCCTTGCCTGTCAATCCTCTCCTATTAGAGAGAGGGAGAAAGAACTCTTCCAATCCCTTTTCTGCAGTGTCAAGGGTTTAGCACTATCTAGGAAAAATGTGGGAGTATTATATCTATCTAGTTTTGTACTGTTTAATTTTGGGTTTCTCCATCTTTTTTGTTTGTGATTATTTTATTTAAAATTATCCTGTCTTTTATACTCTTTCTGGAATCACACACCATAGTCCAGTCTCAGAGATTATGATAATTTCGGTCCTTTGTTGAACAGGAAACTTAAGATACCTGAGCTGGGACACACAGTCCCATAGGTGTTACCAACAGTCTGGCAGACTCTACAAGATACAGAAAGACTGGGACCCCAAGGAGTGAGAAGACTAAGGAAATGGACGAAACAAACATACTGTGTTAAGGAAGAGATCTGCTCCCACTCCACCAAAAAATCCCACGCTTGAAAGCTCTCTTTTCTCATTCAGAAGCACAGCTTTAAGGCGACAGGCATGTCTCTGAGCAATGGCTGGTGAAGAATGGTGGTGGCAGGTGGAAAGGGAATGAGCATGACTAGAGAAAACAAGTTGGGAATTATTTGTAGGTACAGTAATGGAGGTTGAAGCTCTGAAGTCAATGGCTGGTAATGGACTTATTCTCTATTCTCCTGTTCTTTCAATGCAATTTTCATTATGTTAGCAGTTGGCAATAGGAGTAAAAAAAGATAAATATTTGACTTGAGTGTTGATGTTGTAGTGGAATCTTTGTGGGTGGGGTTCTCTATATCATCTTTTTCTCCTTCAGTGCATCTGCAGTTTTCACTGAATTTACATAGCATAACACAGACTTTAGATTAAAAATTACTACTGCTTCTTAAAAATCTCACAAACTCAATTCAGCAGTTGATGTTAAGTGCTATTTGGAGAAAACATTTTTATTAGAAATACATGGAAGATATAGAAGAATCTTTTGGAGATCAACAGGAGTAAGAAGTGATGCTTACTTTGAGAACAAACAGAATGTGCTTTATTGTTCATTGAGTGAGTTACGTTTTGTTCTTTTGATTCCCATCAACACGATAGTGATGGTGCTTATTTGCTTTGATAGGTAAATTGGAGAGAATTTAGAGAAGAGGAAAAAATGTATAAACCGGTTTGGGAACTAAAGCCTATGGGGGAGGGAGAGTGAGAATTAGGCCTATTCAGTCTTGAGGAAAAATTACATATAAGAAACCATAAGACCAGATATAAAAATCTTTCAGTCTGAAGCTCTTAAGGGATGAGTCTCTGTCAGAGAAAGTATTTAGGACTTGAAGCTTTTCTTTGCAAACATTTCAAACCTGAAGACTCCCAGACCAAGCAACACATATTGTTTTCCTTGACCTCAACCTTCCCAATATCTTACCTTTGTTTCATCTGTAGATAGTCGGTTACATTGAAGCCTGATTAAAAAAAAAAACAAGGTTACTGATCCAGATGGCATAAAGCTATTTCCTAAGGTTCCTTGAGGATCCAATCCAAAATCCACCATGGTTAACTAATCTTGCAATTATGTTAACAGGCTTTGGATAACACCCAAAGGACTAATACTTCCAAGACCTTAAATTAGTTTGACTACTTTTAAATTTGTTCAGATCTATATTTCCAGTACTGTGTGTGTTACAGTAATGAACATCACATAAACTGCATTTATTCAAAACACAACCTACACCATCCATCTATGGGTGTGTCTAGACTACAGGGTTTTGTCAACAAAAGTGGACTTTTGTGGACAAAACTATACCTGCGTCTACACTGCATAACATCACCAGAACTCAGCAACTCGACGGTTGTAAAACTCATTCTATGAGGAATAACACCTTTTGTCGACAGAGTTCTGTTGACAGAAGGCGTTATTGCATCTACACTGTCCTTTGTGTCTTCACTGTCATGTTGACAAAGCGCCTTGCTTTGCCAACAGAACTGGATGTAGTCTAGACGCTTTTTGTGACAAAAGCTTGTAGTCTAGACGTACCCTATTGTCATTCCTGAAGCCGGGGCTGGAAAGAAATAGCTTGTCCTGTATTCAGTACTGGAGGTACGTCTACATTGTGGGCTAAAGTCGAATTATGATATGTGACTTCAGCTATGTTAATTGTGTAGCTGAAGTCAAAGTAGCTTAACTTGGCTTTTGGCGTGCTCTACGCAGCAGGCAGTCAAAGAAAAAACACTCTTCTTTTGACTTCCCTTACTCCTTGTGAAATGAGGGTTACAGAAGTTTGAGTAATAAGCCCATTATTTCAAAATTATTTAATAATAACATAGGTTATTTCAAAATAAGTGTGCAGTGTAGATGTAGCCTCAGAGAGGCAGGCTTTGCAGGGAGGATAGCCCAGGCTGGGCAAAAGCACTATCATTATTTTTAATATCTTGACTAAATTGTAAGTTTGAAGAATAAAATTATGTCCACAAAATGTCTTGGTATGGCAGTGAATTGTTACCGCGAGTCCTGTCTGCAGGAGGGAAAACATAGCCAGCAGCTAGCCTAAAGCCAGACAATGTAAGGCAGCCCTGTTACAAAGTGTTTTCCTGAATCAGGGTCAAAATTGATACACAGTTCAGTGTGGACACTCAATGGTGTTCACTTTGTATATAAATTAAAACTCAAGACATGGGGCAATTGAGGGATACATTCAACATGTTTTATATTAAATCTGCCATAAGGAAAAGTGAGAACAAAATTTAACAAAACATCAGAAAAAAAGGTATTTTGTCACATCAAATCTCTGTGCAAAAAGTGACTCATCTGGGGAGACGTTCAGTGGCTGATCATCAGCTGGTGTAAATTTTCATAGTTGCATTGTCTTCAGTGGAGCTGTTACCATTTATATTAGCAGAGAATGTGTTCCTCTAAACTATGAGCATTTCTGTATCATTGGAATTGATAGTCTATCTGAAAACAAGCCTGGACTTAAACCACTCTTGAATCCTGGACACAGTTGGGTCCACTTTTTATAGCACCTCTGAGAGAAATGAGAGATTCAGGGCTACTAAGGTCCCAGTCCTCAAACTCTATCCATGCTTGCTGACTGGTTTGGTAACTTAAATATTATTTAAAAAAAACCCACCTCTTTTTGCCTTTCCCCAAACATCTTTCCTCCACTCCCAGCTTTTTCATCATAGCTCCAAAATAAGATAAACCAGTTTCAGGTATGAGTTGACTGTGTTTATAAGTTGTGTCCAAGAAGAAAACTTCTTTGAAATGATACAGGTAGCTGAAACAGCCCCATTACACTCATACCTAATGACAAAGCAATATTGGTACACACAAATGTTGAGCTTGTTGTCACGTCAGTGTTTGAAACTTTTATGTGATATATGGTGAGTCATACAGTGACCACTGTGTCTCTTTTTGTCACATTTTATCAGTTCGTCTCGTTCAATACGCTTTGTCATGCTGATGATGATAATAATGGATACCAATGGCGAATCAGTGACATTTATTGCTGCATACATTATTACCTGTCCACCTTTTCTGCCAATAGTATAAATATTTACTACTTGTTCTCCTTCCCCCTCTTCCTTGGGAACAGCATTTATTATTTACAATTAATATTGGACTTAGAAAAAATTCAAATTATTTATTTCTGTACCAGAGTAGTAAAGTCCTTCTTTTTGATAAACATACTCAGGTGGGTCAAATGTTTGTAAAGTGTATGGAATTGTATTCTGAAAATGTTTTGTGTGGTTTGCATGACTGAGACTGAATAATCTCTTTCAGTTAAAATGATATGATAAAATTTTGGGTATGCTGAAACACTTAACTTCATAGTTATGTAATTGTGGTGTTCGGAATCTTGATAAGAGACTCCAATTGAAACCTTTCATTCCTTCTCATCTGTTAGTAAATACATTTGTATAAACATTATATATATATAGCGTAAAATTCCACTGAGATATTAAGATTTTTAGCATCAGATTCTACTTTCACTAAAGTCCAATGCAAAACTTGTTGTTTTTAGGTGACAGATTGAGCCCATTGAATTAGTGTTATCTCATTCTGCAATTCACTTTGAAACTGCATTGAGGGCTCAAGGTCCAAACTTGTGTTACTGACTCATTACTGGGAACAACTAAAGTACTATACCATTTCTTTTATTGCTTCTGCAATATTCTTTGAACAAAATATCCATAGAAACACTTTCATAAGAAGTTTACAAAATCCATTATTGTTGCTTGAGTTATTTTCTTTATATCTGAATTGGAATATTAGAGATATTAAAATGACTTTTTAAGTGTGTGTGGGGTGGGGGGAGACTAAAATTCTAGATGAAGACGGTATCAGTTTGAAGGTTTTAGGGAAAAATAACTAGATACAAACTTGCATTACTTACAGTTTTCTGGAAATTGACACTCTAAAGGTAAACACAAAGAGAGGCTCTATCCAAATAACATGTGAGTTCTTAAAAAATCTGCCTGTCTTCCATTTTTAAGATAGAAATGATTTTAAAAATCTAAGGTGAAGTCCTGGTCACCATTTAAGTTGATAATGGTAGAACTTTTAACTTTAGCAGTATCAGAATGTCAGCCTTTCTGCTCTTTGCTTTACTTTTAAAATTTCACTTACGCTTGGACCTACAAACCATACTTGTCAAGATCTTTGCATAATATTGCTATGCTTGGGGTTTGCTAATATTGCTCAGGAGAGTTTTTTTTTTTTTTAAACCTGTCAAATCTTTATATGCACACCTATTAAAACACTAATTCAGACTAAGTTTAAGTGAAGTGTTTGGCTTTTATTAATTTTAATGAAACATGAATTAGAGGTTGGCTAAGTGTTTCTAAGTGTTCCTATACAGTATTTTTAAATGTAACGGGGGGTACACATGTACATGCCTACTGAGACTTTTACAAATAGGTCTGTTTAAGGTCATAGAATCGTAGAACCATAGAGCTGGAAGAGACCTCAGAAGGTCACCAAGTCCAGTCCCCTGCTCTACGCAGGACCAATCCCAACTAAATCAACCCGGCCAGGGCTTTGTCAAGCCGAGACTTAAACACCTCTAGGGATGGAGACTCCACTACTTCCCTAGGTAACCCATTCCAGTGCTTCACTACCCTCCTAGTGAAATAGTTTTTCCTAATATCCAACCTGGACCTTTCCCACCACAACTTGAAACCATAGCTCCCTGTTCTGCCATCTGTTTCTACTGAGAACAGCCTTTCTCCATCCTCTTTGGAACCTCCCTTCAGGAAGTTGAAGGCTGCTATCAAATCCCCCCTCACTCTTCGCCTATGCAGACTAAACAGACCTAACTCCCTCAGCCTCTCCTCATAAGTCATATGCTCCATCCCCCTAATAATTTTGGTTGCCCTCCGCTGGACCATCTCCAATGCGTCCACATCCTTTTTGTAGTGGGGGGCCCAGAGCTGGACACAATACTCCAGATGAGGCCTCACCAAAGCAGAATAAAGGGGAATGATGACATCTCTAGATCTGTTGGCAATGCTCTTCTTAATGCAACCTAATATACCATTAGCCTTCTTGGCTACAAGGGCACACTGTTGACTCATATCCAGCTTCTCATCCACTGTAACCCCCAGGTCCTTTTCTGCAGAACTACTACTTAACTGGTTGGTCCTCAGCTTGTAACTATGCTTGCGATTCTTCCATCCCAAGTGCAGGACTCTGCACTTGTCCTTGTTGAACCTCATCAGATTTCTTGTGGCCCAATCCTCCAATTTGTCTAAGTCACTCTGGACCCTATCTCTGCCCTCAAGCGTATCTACCTCTCCCCCTAGCTTAGTGTCATCTGCAGACTTGCTGAGGTGCAATCCATCCCCTCATTCAGGTCATTAATAAAGATATTGAACAAAACCGGTCCTAGAACCGAACCTTGGGGCACTCTGCTAGAAACCAACCGCCATCCTGACATCAAGTCATTGATCACTACCCACTGGGCCCGACCTTCTAGCCATCTTTCTAGCCATCTTACCATCCATTTACCCAATCCACATTCCCTTAACTTGCTGGCAAGAATATTGTGGGAGACCGTATCAAAAGCCTTGCTAAAGTCCAGGTATATCACATCCACTGACTTTCCCATGTCCACAGAGCCAGTTACCTCATCATAGAAGCTAATCAGATTCATCAGGCACAACTTGCCCTTTGTGAATCCATGCTGACTGTTCCTAATCACTTTCCTATCTTCCAAGTGCCTCAAAATGGATTCCTTAATAATCCTTTCCATGATTTTTCCAGGAACCGAGGTAAGACTGACTAGCCTATAGTTCCCTGGATCGTTCTTCATCCCTTTTTTGAAGATGGGCACTATATTTGCCCTTTTCCAATCATCTGGGATTTCTCCCAATCTCCACGACTCTTCAAAGATAATGGCCAAAGGCTCCTCAATGACATTTGCCAACTCCCTCAGTACCCTCGGATGCATTAAGCCGGACCCATGGATTTGTGTATGTTTAGCTTTTCTAAATAGTTCCTAACCTGTTCTTTACCCACCAAGGGCTGTCCATCTTCATCCCAACTTGCATCACTTAGCGCATTACAGGCAGTCCCCGACTTACTTTGGATCCGCACTTACGAACGGGGCTTTTCTCACCCCGGAGCTCACGGGCGGCGGGTCACTGCCCGTGTCCTCCGGGGCGAGAAAAGCTTCTCCCAGTCTCCCTGGTCTGCTGGGGGGTCCAGCAAAACCGCTAGACTCCCCCAGCAGACCAGGGACACCCGAGCAAAGCTGCCGCCTGGGCGGCTTTGCTCCTGTCCCCCTGGTCTGCTGGGGGGGGGGGGGGTCCAGCGGCTTTGCTGGACTCCCCCAGCAGACCAGGGGGACAGGAGCAAAGCCACACGGGCGGCGGGGTCCCTCCGCCTGTGCGGCTTTGTTCGGGTCTCCCTGGGGTGCTGGGGGGGACAGGAGCAAAGCCGCACAAGCGGAGGGACCCCGCCGCCCGTGCGGCTTTGCTCGGGTCTCCTTGATCTGCTGGAGGGGAGGGGGCGCAGCTAGTGCGCCCCCTCTTCCCCCAGCAGACCAGGCTTTTGTTGCGGGATGCCTCGGTTAGAGCAGCTGGGGTGCTGCCGGGTTGGTCCTGTGGGAACCTACCGGGCAGCGCCCCAGCTGTTCTGTGCCAGGCTCCAGATTCAGCAGCTGTTGAAACTGATTAGGCTGATTCCAGGAAGCTGGGGGCAGAGCAACTCTGCCTCCGGCTTCCTGTAGTCAGCCCCTGGTCAGTTTCAGTGGCAGCAGCTGATTCTGGAGCCAGTTCCGACTTACATACAAATTCAACTTAAGACTAAACCTATAGTCCCTATCTTGTACGTAACCCGGGGACTGCCTGTAGTCCGGGAGCCCACCTTGTCTTTGAGTACAGAGGCAAAGAAAGCATTGAATACTTCAGCTTTCCCCACATCATCTGTCACTAGGTTACCTCCTTCGTTCTGTAGGGGCTGCACACCCTCTTTGATCACCTTCTTCTTGTTAACATGCCTGTAGAAGCCTTCCTTGTTATCCTTCACATCATTAACCAGTCGCAATTCCATTTGCGCTTTCGCTTTCCTGATAACCCTCCGGCATTCTCGAGCTATACAATTAAACCCCTCCCTGGTCATTTGTCCAAGTTTCCACTTTTTGTAAGCTTCCTTTTTGTGCTTAAGTTCACCAAGGATTTCCCCTGTAAGCCAATACAGTCTCCTACCATGTTTGCCTCTCTTGCTACTCATCGGCATGGTTTCTTTCTGTGCCTACAATAAGGATTCTTTAAAATACTGCCAGCTGTCCTGGACTCCTTTCCCCTTCATGTTAGCATCCCAGGGGATTCTGCCCATCAGGTCTCTGAGGGAGTCAAAATCTGCTTTTTTTTTGAAGTCCAAGGAGTGTGTTTTACTGCTCTTTTTTTCTTCCTTTGGTCAGGATCCTGAAATCTACCATCTCATGATCACTGCTTCCCAGGTTGTCACCCACCTCTACTTCCCCTATTAGTTCCTCTCTGTTTGTGAGCAGAAGGTCAAGCTGCACACGGCCCCAGGTCGAATCCTTCAGCACTTGTGTCAATAAGTTATCCCCAACATTCTCCATAAACTTCCTGGATTGCCTGTGTACTGCCATATTGGTTTCCCAACAGATATCAGGGTGATTAAAGTCCCTCACAAGGGGGTTGTAGGAGTTTGCTTTGTTTCTTCTATCTTAGTACTCTTAAAACCATAGAAGTGCTTGCCCGTGGTGGTCTAGGCATGACTTGACTATATGCTTACTTCGGTGCAAAAGGTTGTGTGGATGCTTTGTTCTTTCACTGTAAGGCCTGTTCTTAACTAACTTTTGTACTAGCTTAAATATGTTTTAAACATGAAATAGGTTGATTTCAGTGCAACTTTATTATATAGATAAGCCTAAGTGATAGTTCTCTGTGATCCTAGTTAAGATGAGTGACCAGTCTAGAATTTTCTGAAGATTCACCCAGACCTTCATTTGGAGAATCATGAACTCTCCCTTCTGAATTTCAATTCCCACTTTGATCCTGCATCCCCTTCCTTCTAAAGGTCTATGTGCTGTGATTCTTATTCTGTGAATTTAGGGTATTTCTTTCTAAACTTTCTTGTACCAAGGTTGTTTACACGTCTGGATCAATCAAATTCTAAATGAGCCATGTAGGACCTAAGCCAAAAGCATGCTGAAGACAAGGAAGACTTTCATTGACTTCTGAGAGCTTTGGATCACGGCCAAAGAGGAGTTGAATTTATCCAGGCTGTAGAATGTATTTGTTGTGTTTTGAGCTTTTAACATATAAATAGTTTATCCATGCTTAGGAGATATGCACCTCTTTCATGTCACTGGCAAGATACTTAAATGTATAAAGCCTCATGAAAGCCAAGTTTCTGTTTCCTAAGTGACACTAAATGTATCTAGACTAAGTCTGATCATAGATAATTGTGATAAGATTGATGCTATGCTTGCAAACCGCATGGATTATTTTTTTTACTTATCCCAGGAATAAAACATATAATTAGTCCATTGAAGTTTTTATATGAATAACACTAATGAGACTGAGCTGCATCTTTGTCATTCTGGAAAAAATAAATGTTAACAATTACGAAATTTCAGTTACTACTGGTCTAGCAGAACACATACTGAGTTAGACCTGCCAGTTGAATCCTACAGGCAGTGGCTGCAGAGATTTCTCACCAGGACATCACAACCTCTGTTCTTTACTTTTAGTTCTGCTTAGCATCAGGGGACTTCATTCTTGCCTTACCACCATGAAATCCCTCCTCTTCTCTAAAAAAAAGGGGCAGTTGAAAGAACTCTGTCACTACCAGCACAGTCTACATGGAGCTATACACAACACTGCTCAGGAATTAGAACATGTCTGCCCCTTCCCTGGTCCTGTACTATCAGCATGGGGGTGACCCGCTCTCTCTTGCATAGCCCTCAGAAGAGCGAATTCTAATAGTTATCTTTGTCAGTATAGGCAGATCTTTCTCTTTCTTTCCCTTCTTGTGCAAAGTACATAAAAGGGGTAGGGTCAGGGTGGCATCCTGGCTCCCCTTCTCCGGCATTAGCCTGTGGAGTGGAGTTGACACCCTAGAGACGCAAGCTGCACTATTGTAGTGGATGATGCAGAACAGAATGTTCTTCCTGTGGCATTCTCATGCCTGTTGTTTCCCAAGGGCAGGACCTTGCTCTACACAGGGCTTCTTACAAATGGCACAACTTAGTAATATACCAGGCAGGACATTTATTACTCCGGTGTTACAGACTAGTGTAATTTACCGTTCTCTTCCGGGGCGAAATGTTAAACTGATGGCAGATTGTTGTAGTTTTGGTTTTTGAATATTTTAGAGCCTGCATCTGTCTTCAAACTTGAGGCCTCTGAGATTTAAACATTGCTGTTGATCTCAATGGAGCTCAGCTTTGAATTTTTTTTTATTTTCTTTCTTCCTTTGCCCAACATAACATGAGGCTGACTTTCTTTCACAAGGTCAGACCTACTAAGTGTCCATGTGCTAAGGGAAATGAGGATAAAACTGGAAAAAGAGCAGTGTTTAAAACTAGGGGGCAGTGCCCTCTGCTTGCTATGCTTGCCAACCACCATCTCTGGGAGTAGGCAGCCCCAGCTCCCTTACCCCCCAGGCCATTGAGGAGGACCAGGCTGAGGTGTGGCAGCTCTGGCCTGCCCAGATTCTCTCCTTTCCCCGTCCAGTCACTGGGCCCCCCGAGGCCAGGCCAGCTCTGGCTTTCCCCTCTGGCCACCTGGGGGGAGGGGGGAGAAGGGGGTTGGGCTGGGCCCTGAGGCCCCCAGGGTCCCAAGACCACCCCCGCTTTTGCGCACTCCTCCCGTCCTTGTGCTCCCCCCCCCCCCCCCACACACACTAGCCCCGGCTCTTTTCTTTCCCCAGCTGCCAGGGAGGGGGGTTAGGGCAAGGCTGGCCCACCTCTCCCCCGCCCTAGGAGGTGTATGAGGGTATGGGGTGCAGGCAGTGGGTGTGGCTCCCACCTCTCTTGATCACCAGAGAGGAGGAGACCTGGCAGAGGGGCATCCTCCTGGAGCACCAAGGAGCAGAGAGACCGGGTGGCTTATAACTTACAATCCTTTGAGCACTGGAGAGAGCAGAGGAGAAAGGCCACACAGCTCCTGGGACTGCATGGCTCATGGTTTTGGACCCCACTCCCACCTTAAGCACAAGCAAGGGGGACAGGGAAAATGCTGCCTGGATTTGCTCCCCAAGAGCACTGGGAAGGGGGGCTGCACTGGGGCCTCCCCAGGCTCCACACGGCAGTCAAGCATTGGAGAAAAAGGAGGGAGGGAGGCTGGAGGCAGGTGGGACAGAGTGATGTGATGATGTCACTCTTGTCCTACAAGAAACTTTTTAAAAAATAAATATATCTATATAAAACTGTGAAGAAAATAAAAAGTATAGGCCAAAAAGGAAAACAAATACATAATGTGCAGTTACCTAATATAGATAAAACCCCACATAATGATGGCAGAAATGTGTATGACTCTCTCCATTTTATTTACAATCGGACAGTTAAGGATCCTGGGCCAAAAAGTTAGGCAAATCTATTTCATACTTCAGAAGGTGAATTCTGCTTACTGGAGATAATGCTAAGGGAGCTTGTGTGGTTTGTGGGTTTGTTTACAAAAAAATCAAGCACTGACCATGCATGATTGAAAATTCTCCTTCTGTTAAGTCTACAGTGACTTTATACACGTCATACGATATAATATAATATTTTAAAAACTGTCTGGATCTTAATGGTAAAAGAAGTTAAACTTGTCATGGTGTGTAATCTGTTTTATGAAATGTTACCTGTTCCAGTTCAGTATGCTTGAGCTCAAAATTATTGATTGATTTGCAATTGTGGTTTCAAATAAACTAAACATTGCATGTTACGGGTGACCTGCAGAGAGTAAATATTATTTGTGCCCTTTCTTATAATGGAGAAAACTTTCTTTTCTTGTTCTACAAAGAAATCTCCCATTTAGTTGAGGCATTGTGTGTCTGGATTTTCAAGAGCTCTGTTGCCATTTAGGATGCTAATTGAAGTGGTCAGATTTTCTTACTGAGAATAATGGAGGGCTGTTGGGCATTCAAAATATATCTCTATACTTAGTTTCTGAAAGTGCTTGCATTGGAAATTCTGAGATGTTACATTTCTGGAGAATTCCATTAAGAAAGAGGCTTTTCCCTGGTTTGGGCTAGGATTATGATTAGGTGATATTATAAATTGCAAAACTGGAGTTAAATTTAGTATAGTATAACCTTTACTGTTTTTTTTTTTGTTTTTGTTTTGGGTGAAAGCAGAATGATAAAGCGTGTGTGTGTGTGTGTGTGTGTGTGTGTGTGTGTGTGTGTGTGTTTCTAAGAAGATATGCTCTAAATTGGCCAGAATGAGCAAAAGATCCTTGTTTATAACAGCTTTATAATAGGATTAATTGTCATTGATATGTTGCATCTTTTCACTTGGGTCTCATACCTGGGTTCAGAAGTTCTTTGGCGGTCCTCAGACTATAACCCCCATCCTGCTGCTCACTGGTACCAACAGGGAGTGTGGCTTGGTGGACACAAGGTCACTAGAAGTGCTGGCCATAAAGCTCCTGACTTAAGATGTCCAACCTTTCCGCATAGATAGCTCCCCAGCCCCTGAATTGAGGATTCATGTGCAGGAACTGACAGAAGTCTATTTCAAGCCAGAAAGAGACACCAGAAGTTATTTCAGGCCACAAGTGAATCCATGACTGGAAGCTACCTTAGGCCCTGCTTTCTCACCTAATTCCTAAGCCCTTCTTATCCACCCTGCCCCTGGTTTCTGCCTTAATATCTTGTTCTAGGTATCTGCTTCTGTGCTCCACCTCTTGCTATTGATTCTGGCTCTGACCTTTGGCATAATTCCGAATCCCGCTCCAACTCTTGGTGTTATGATAGAAAAGATGGAGTAAGAATCAGTTACCCTGCATTCTGCTGTATGGAGTAGAATAGGGGATCATGTAGAGAGCCTTATCAGTGGAAGCATATGGCTTGTAGTTAGAGCCAGGCATAACAACTCTCTGTATAGTTCTCTGCAAAAACTACAGTTTTTTATTGTTACATAAGAAGTCTCCAATACTTTTATGGTATAATAGCAAGTTGGCAATGGTGTCAGAACAAAACTAAAATTAAGAAAAGAGTAAAACAAATCTAAAAAATAACTTAAGAGTAATTAAAGGTTCTGGGAAGCTTAATACTTGGAGGAAATGCCCCAGAAAATGTGACAAAGTGGAAGCAGGAATTTGAGCCTTACGATGAATGGCTGCAAATAGTGTTACTGCCTCTCTTGCTTCTTCACTTGCAAAATGAAGTATTTTAACACATTCCAAATTTATGATGAAGCAGATACAGGGGAAAAAATAAAGGTTTTACAGAATACATTTGAGGCACATAATACACCATTAAGAAACGTGCCTCTTGTGTGACAATTTTTTTCATTGACGTCAGACAGAAAGGGAATGTAGGTAACAATATGGAACTGTAATAAAACTGACAACACAATCTCATGAATTTGGAAAACTGTGTGAGTCCTTCACGAAAGGCCTTCTCCTGAATGCTACTGCATCAGACCTAGAATCATAGGGTTGGAAGGGACCTCAAGAGGTCATCAAGTCCAACCGCTGCCCAAAGCAGGACCAATCCAAAATAAATCATCCCAACCAGGGCTTTGTCAAGCCAGGACTTAAAAACCTCTAGCGATGGAGATTTCACCACCTCCCTAGATAACCCCTTCCAGTGCTTCATCACCCTTCTAATGAAATGGATATTAGGAAAAACTAACTTAGACCTCCCCCACTGCAACTTGAGACCATTGCTCCTCCTTCTGTCATCGGTCACCATTGAGAACAGCCCCTCTCCATCCTCATTGGAACCACCCCTTCAGGTAGCTGAAGGCTGCTGTCAAATCCCCCCTCACTCTTCTCTTCCCTACACTAAATAAGCCCAAACCCACAGCCTCTCCTCATATGCCATATGCTCCAGCCCCCTAATCACTTGTGTTGCCCTCTGCTGGATCTTCCCCAATGAGTCCACATGCTTTCTGTAATGGGAGGGGGGGAGAATTCTTTTGAGTTAGATTGCTGAGGGGAGGGTGATTAATTTCACCCTTTGATATTCTGGAGAAATGGGTCATACAGATGAAATGACTGCAACACAGATGCAACTAAGGATTGGGCGAACTGTAAAAACACAATGCAGTGTAAGCTGGCTTTAGCAAGTACCCAGTCATGTACTGGAGGGTGTTCTGCTGCTAATTAAAGACTTTGGGTATGTCTACACTTGCACCCTAGTTCAAACTAGGGATGCAAATGTAGGTATTTGAAATAGTCAATGAAGCGGGGATTTAAATATCCCGCGCTTCATTAGCATGATCTCACCAGCGTGTTACTCCGATCAACAGCTGTTTCGAAAGTTGGAGTAACATTAGTTTGAACCAAGGGGCTTGGTTCTAACTAATGCGTCCTGGCGAGCACTTTCACTTTCAAATTGATAAAGAGGAGAGAAAAAAGATCAATTGAAAGCAACTAAGAGTTGTTCTTGTTTGGAAATCTTGATGTAACCATGCTGTAAAGAACCATCCAATGTACGAGTAAGAACTCCTTTCCAAAGTTGTACATTTAAGCAATGTCAGTGCAAATAGATGTTTACACTCAAAGTAATAGATGAGCAATCATCATATCTGTTCTTGGGTATTCTGAGAACTGAGCCTTCCAAGGATGAATGCAATATGGATTTGCTCATGAACAATCACAAAACTGTCCATTTTAAAACTGATACCAGGGCATGGGACAATGTTTGTTACTTTTTTTTCCTTACTATACCTATAAAAAAGTTTCTCTTGCAGAATGACAGAGTGACATCATCACGTCACTCTGTCCCACAGCCCTTCCCCCCTCGGCCACCCTGTCTCCTCCCAGCTGCTAACCCCACAATGGGCTCATGAGACATAGGCTTGTGAGAGATCTAAATATGACTCTTTGACTTAACAGCAGCACTCACCTTCCTTGCACCTTGAAGGTAAGCTGCTGCTGGGCTTGTGGGAGAAAAACAGGGCAGGGCAGGACCATGGGGCAGGTGGATGGGTGGCAATGAGGCCCATGGGGAGGGGGTCGAAACTGGGGTACACCCCAGCCCCTGAGCTGCCGCGCAGCAGCTGGCTGAAGCTCTGGCAGTCACCACATAGAGGGTGGCTGCTCGTGCTTTAAAAATGGCTTTTCCATTATGCTGGTGGCAGGACCTGTGCGGTGGGGAGTGCAAAGGGAGAGAAACTACCAGGCTGATGGAGGAGGGGAAGGTCCTAGGCTGGAGGAGGTAAGGGGGGAGGAGAAAGGGGCCCAGGCTGTGCGGGGGGAGAGGGGGAAGGGACCTTGGCTAGCCTGGCTGCAACCTGCCCCTCCCCAGTGGCCGGGGATCAGAGCCAGGGTTGCCTACCCGCTGCGACGGGGGTTGGCGAGTGCAGCGAGCAGGGGGTGCAGCCCCCTAGTAATATTTCAATGGTTGAACCAATTTGCAGATTGATTATTTGGCTGCTAACCTATTCAGAAGACAAACTGCCAGTATGTGAAGAATGTAATTTAAACTATAACAGGCTAAGAAAGCATGCTCATGTTTGAGAAAATGGAATTTGACTGTCAAGACATATGGGTATTACAGGTTATAGTTAAGAGTCAGGGTATTTTTTTTAAAAAAAAGCTGGAGGTGACTGGTACATATTTAAAGGATACAAGGATGTATTATATAGGTCTAGGGTTCTTGCCAGGTAAATATACCATAAAGATGAACTCACAATTACCATCTGTAATTCTTGCACTTTGTAAAGTTCTAGGGGTGTTTACAGGACAAAATAAAAAAGATAATTGCAGCACACAGAACAACGAGCATAATAACAAGTGCAAACATTTATAAAATGGTTCAAATACACAGTAATTGTAGACCAATAAAAAGTTCAAGAGGAAATGAAAATGTGTGTGTCTGAGACGTACAAGAATAAAGCAATATGAAGGAAATGCTTTCAGCTGCCTTGAGTAGAAGAAATAACTGCCAGGTAGCAAAAGTTAGTGGATTTTTTAAATGACGGTACCTGTAGTAGATTTTGGCAATACTGCCAAATGACACAAATTCTATACTCGTAATTCAACACACCCTCTGGCAAACTTCCGTTTGACATTTGTTCAGCTCCAGGAGTATATCAGAGTAACTCCCATCCTGTGGTGGGGAATTTCTGGAAAAGAACATAATCAAAGTCTTGAGAGTTCTACACAGCTATTGTGAAAGGAAATGGTGACTAAAGAGGAACAATTGCAAACTGTCTATGACCAATGAAATATTCAGGCCATCATTAGACAAAGTCTAAAACCATCCAACTTAAAAATTGCAGCAATAACTGGAATTGCCACATTGACCTCTGAGGCTGAATGACAAAGATTTCTTGAAATGGCTATTTATCTTGGGGAAAATTATCCTGAAATATGTCAACAATAGCATCTCTCATGAGACAGCTTTTGGAAAAAAGATGCTGATTTTTTTCTGGATGCCAAGGCATGAGGTGGCATATGAACATTTGCTTATAAGGGAACCCACGCTGAAGTACTTTACTGTCAAAGAACCAAGTGGTGTGTCAGTGGATGCAGGTTCTACTTGACTAGAGTCTGAACTGCTGCAAAATGGGCCTCTTGTTCCTTATACCAGAAATGTTGGAAATAATATTTGATTGTATTCATTTTCATCTGTTTATCTATGGACAAAAAAATAAAGAGCTGTGGAAAAAAGACCAAGAAGTCTGGTGAGGCCATTTTCAGAAAACTTTTGTGCAGTGGTCCACCAAGGATTCAAATATAATTTAGTGCTCCAGCAATATCAACAGGAAGTTGGATACAGACTAGAGAAAGAGGTAGCAAATGCTGATGCCTTATCCTGCGAATACATGTTGCATGATGGAAGAAGCTGATGTTGCTCATTGTGTGTGGTCGTAAGAACACCACAGCCATATTGTATCAGACAAAAGGTCCATTTAGCTCAGCACCCTGTCTTCTGACAGTGGCAAAATGCCAGTTGCCCAAAGAGAGAGAACATAACAGGTAATTATCAAGTGATCCCTCCGTCATCACCCATTTCTGACAAACGGGCTATGGGCACCATCCCATCCTGCTTAATTCAGAACAGAATTTGAAGGAATTTTCACACTGATACCACAAATCTATATTTGCCAAGGCATGGCATACTTGAACACATAGGTGACAGTAAACCCAAATTTTTCCAGATACTTAAAGTTACTAAAGTAACAACACTTTATGCACAAAACATCAAGTCCATTCACACAATTGAGTGAAATGGCTGAAAGAGAAGTATAAAGTGTAAAGAAAGGATTCTTACAAGACATCTAACTTGGATAACACATCCTCATTTTTAGCATGATAAGCTGTTGGAATACACTTCCTGGAGATTTAGACTCTCCTACTGCTCAACTCCTCATGGGAAGATATTTAAGGACCAGATTGTATCAGCCTGGACTGCAATACTGATGAAATCAACAGACACAAAAATTAGCCTAAAACTGAGACCAGCAAAGCAAAAGTATTTTTTTTAACAAGGTGCAAACCTTTTTCTATTGTCAACAAATTAGCATGGAAACGGGCACAAGTGACTAACACATTGTGTCAAGATCTGATCCTCTTCAGACAGAGGAATGTGTACACTATAGCGTGCATGGGTATGTCTACACTATAGAGTTTTGTCTGAAAAACAGCCGTTTTTCTGACAAAACTTGAGTTACATCCCCATTGCAGCTGTGTTCTTTTGAAAGTAAATCAAAAGAGAGGTTTTTTTTTCCCCAAAAGCGGTGGTACTCTTTCTCGAGGGAAGAAGCCTTTTTATGAAAGAGATCTTTCAAAAAACGGTATGTGTGAATGGGGAGCAGGGTTTTCTTTCTAAGGAAGGGGCCAGCAGGTGGAGGAGGAAGAGATAGACACCATCACCCTGTCCCTAGAGCCAGTGCCTGTCAGCCAGAATGTCTCCCAGGCCTCATATGATACCACGGAGGGATCTTCAGGTGAGTGCTTTCAGTTTCACACACACTGGGTGGGGGAGGTGGGTGCACAGAGGGCAGGGCACGAGTGTTGCTCGAGTTGGACGTTGTGCTGCTGTTCGTGCATGTGGAACCACATGCAGCATTAGTGTGTGGCGCACAGACTCAGCAAACAGCCCCTGAGCCTGGCAGCAGGATCCCACCTGCGCTATAGGGAGGCTACACATGTCTGGCCTTGGGGCCCTCCTAGCAACTGCCACGGGTGGAAGCAGGCTAGCTACAAGGGCGCAGGCATGACCCCAGATACCCCGAGGAGTGCTGCACGTATATGCCTGCACGTTTGAGGACCCCCCCACTCCCACGGGCAGCACTGTGAGCTGTGGGTGTGTGTGCAGACCCCAGGGATCCCACTGTGGCTAGACACTTCGCTTGTCTGCTTGTCTGTGGGCTGCGGTAGGTGGGGGAAGTGGGCAGTATGGGCCACTGTGAGGCAGGGCCTGCTGTGCAGGTCGCACATGTCCTTGCTCCCAGGACATCCCCCTCCTCTGGTCAGAGGACTGTTGGTCACTGATCACAGAAGAGGGCAAGACCTTAGGGATAGTGTCTGCATGGATGATTGACCTCCTCTTCCTCTTTGTATTCTCCGCAGTCGGGACTGAGGGGCGAGCCATGCCACCTGTGCCAGCTGCCACTACAATCCTCCTGCCCCCTCCTACTATGCCCATTCCTCCTCCTCCTGCTCCCCATGCAATGCCTCTGCTACTTCCCCAAGCAATCCCCATACTCCTTCTGCAAGTGATGACGATGCCATTTTCCCACATGCCTGTGCCCCCTTCCCCACTGCCATCACTCTCCAGCACCCCCTCCTGTTCACTCCTCTGTGGTCCCCGGACCCAGCCAACCCCAACTCTGACGAGGTTCCCCGCATCCAAGGTGGCACATCTAGCCTCTCCCTCCAGGTTATGAGCCCTTCTCTCCCTGCCCACCTTTTTTTTAATGAAAGATAAATACAGACTTCATTTTGTTGGAAACCAAACAGGGGTGTGTTTGTTTTTTGAGAGAGGTCAGGGAAGAGGTAAAGGGAGGGGTTGTGGTGTGAGAGGGATGGGGCAAAATCCAGAAGCCCCTGTTGGGGAGGACCTGAGGAGACTTACTGGGGTCCTTGAGAGAACCTTTCCATCAGGGCATCCCAGATGTGCTCCCTGGCCTGATGGGCCTGGTGGATGGCAGCTGTCCGCAACCAGCATCTGCCCTTCACCCCAGGAAGAAGGTCTCCCCCTTCCTCTCCACAATGTTGTGGAGAACACAACATTCTGTGACCACCTTGAGGATGTTGTGCTCCCTCATATTCAAGGGGGTCAGCAAGCACCTGAACCACGCTTTGAGGATGCTGAATGCGTACTTGACCTACATCCTGGCCCGGTTCAGGCAGGCATTAAATTGGTCCCTGCTGGGGACCAGGTGTCCCATATAAGCTTCATAAGCCATGAAATCAGGAGGTAAGCCACATCCCCCATGATGCACAACAGCATCTGCACATCTCCAACTGCTAGTTCACAGCGGGGGAAGAATATGCCTGTCTCGAGCTTTCCGTATAGGCTAAAGTTCTGAAACACACCAGCATGGTGTGCCCTACCCCACCGCCTGACAAAAATGTCCTTCAGGTGTCCACGGTGGCCAACCAGGGCCTGTAGCACCATTGAAAAGTAGCCCTTCCGATTAATATACTGGGCCACTCGATGCTCCAGAGCACAGATAGGGATCTGGGTCCAATCTATGGCTCCAGCACAATTTGGGAACCCCAGGGCAGCAAATCCAGCCATGATCTGGTCCAGGTCTCCCAGATGGATGACCCTCTGCAGCCATAACAACCTGCAGAAGGAGACAAACAAACACACAAAACAGAGAATGAGAGAGGGAGTGCACGAGCCTTTGGGAGGTGGCCACCCTCTTCTTCTCCCCTCCCCCAAACACCCCAGGAGCCAACCCCTATGAGGCTGCCCCCCAGCAACAGGGTTGTATGAGGGCATGATGGCACAACCCCCTGGGGATGGGGCTTCTCCCCCACCCCCACTCCAGCCCCCAATCCCCCTTCCCGTAGGGACCCCGTTTTACAGGACTCCCCTATCTCCTGCAGGGACTACAATCCCAGAGTGTCTTACCCCCTTGAGAAAGGCCCCGACGGTGGACTTCCCCATGCCAAACTGGTTACCTACCAACTGGTAGCTGTCTGGGGTGGCGAGCTTCCAGATGGCGATTGCAACTTCCAGGAGGATGGTGGGCCGCAGGTGGGTGTCGCATCTCCGGAGGGTGGGGGCAAGCCAGTCACATAGCTCCAAAAATGTGGTCTTCCGCATGTGGAAGTTTTGGAACCACTGCTGGTAGTCTCACTGCTCCATGACCAGCCGATCCCACCAGTCCAAATTGGACTGGAGCCTCCAGAAACGCCTCTCCACAGTGGGGTACGGTTGCCAGAATATAGCTCCCGCACCCAGGGAGAAGGTCCCAAGAATGAGCTCAGGGTCAAGATCCTGCAGGAACAGGAAGGAAGCTGGCACAAAGTGCTCTGGCTCCATGGTATCGAGAGATAAGCTGTGGCTTCCAAGAAAGCAGGGCAACCACAGCAGGCAATGCAAGAGGTAGCAAGCACGCAGGAGAAGTGGAAAAACGGCTGTCATGGGGCATGTCCCTTTAAGTGCATGTTTCTGCAAGTCTCCATCACCAGCACTCGGAAGCAACTGGTGACCTAAAGCCCTGGCTGAAGTGGTTCTGGGTGGCCTTTTAGGCGAAAGAGTGTCCAATCAGTCTGGACGCTCGCTTTTGAAAAAGCAGATCGCTTTTTTGATGCACTTTTGTGTGTGGACGTGCTCTTTTGAAAGAAGTTCTTTTGGAAGATCTCTTCCAAAAAAAACTTGTTTTGAAAGAAGCTTGCCATCTAGACGTAGCCTATAAGAGAGAACGGCGGTATTGGGAGGAAGGATTTGATGAGCACTAAACAAATTGTGCATGTGTTAAGTAAAAACATGGAACTAACAGCATCAACATCCAGAGAAGATATATAAGCAATGCTGGATAGGACTACTCAATCTTAGTATCAAGCGATCAGTTTGATACAAGGGAGGAAAAAATCATGATTATGATACTCTTGTTACCACAACTAAAGACAAAGAGCTAAGAGAATCTGCTAGATATAGAAACCATATTTTAGATTATTTAGGCAATCAGTTTAGTTATGGACACTACGATCTTCTGACACTGTTGAGAAGCTGAAACTTTGTTTAAAATTGCATTCATCTAGACTTTTATTTTTTAAAAATGTAATGATGGGAACTTTGGAGAAGGGTCTAGTTACCTGTAGTGTGGGGTGGGGACAGTTATGCCTTATCAGCAAACGTACATTGCTTGCATTTCGAGCCAGGCAGGCAATCCAGGAACGCCTGTCTGTACCTTTCACAGCATGTTTTGTGCATAAAGTGCCATTACTGTTACTTAATATATTCAGTTTCTTAAATTATAATAGCAACTTGGCAACTGGTATTACCCTTGACTTGACTCTAGCTCTAACCCTTGGCTCGACTCTAACTCTTTGACTCTCAGCTCTGGTTCCCAACCACAGCTGATCTCGCTGCTTATGTTCTGGACTCAGTGACAGCTGGCTTTCATCAGCAGAGACTCTGCAAGTATTGTCTGATCCATGTTTCATTGAAATAGCTGATAATATAATAGGTACATTCTACCTGGATGTAGCTGGAATGTTTTCAATAGTACATTTTATTTAATGATGCAAATGTCACTGACATATTCAGTCTTGTGTACGATGTAGAAAGAAATAGTTTAATCAGTAATCTAGGTTAAACTATGTTTTAAAATGAGTAACAGGTTTAGTCTAACAAGGCTTTAAACAAACGATGCAAAATTGTGTATTATGTAGTATACTAATTTAACGAGTGGGTTTAACAACAATTTATAACATTTATTCCTAAAATTTGTAATTCAGACATTTAAAGTGCAAACTCTTTAAACAGTAGTTGCTCATGAGTCACCAATGTAGTTAATGGAAATATGTATAGCATAGCATGCTTGACTGAAAATCTAAACTGTTTCCTTTGCATGTGGTTGCAAATATCTTGGTATATGACTGTAATTTATCTTTTTTTTATAAACTCTTTAATGTTTAAGAGGGTAATACAAAAATCTTTGGGCCAGATCCTCCATTTATTGATATGTAAATTCACAAAGCTCCACTGGATTCTATGTAGCTATGTGATTTTTGTGACATCTGAGGGTGTGGGCTTTAGCGTTAGTGGTAATCCTGTTCAATATATATCAACTAACTTCTATTGGGTAGTTCTTAGCGATTCAGATACCTTTTTAATTAAATTTTGGTATAGTTGCATTGTTTGAGAGTAATTCCATGATATAAATAACTTTATAAACACATGAATTTAGGTCTCTTGAAAGTGTAGGCAGATGGTATACCAGCTGCTCAGCACGGTTCTGCAGAGATGAAATAGGATACTATATTCCTGCTATTCTAGTTCTGCCCTAAAGAGGTGCAGAGGGTACCCAAAGTGCTAACTGCTGTTGCAGTTTCATGGTGGATTCACATAAGCACTAGGTTGAGACTCTCAGACTAACAGTTTTTTCTTGCAGTTTGGCCAGTGCATTTCTTTACCTAGCTTTGTATTGATACATCTTAGTCCAACTTTTGATGTTGCAGAGTTTCTAAACTCTGTAGTTTAGCCAGTCGCTTTTACAATTTCCTTGACCTACAGTCATTGATCTTTCTACAATGATATAGTCAGATTCAGTGTGTAATACTGCAAATACTCCAGTGTGACTTTACTGTATAAAGACTTCAGTGCAGAAACCTGAGAGGAAGCCTGGATTAAGGAATTTGTGAACTCTTGCTGGTAAAGCCTATAAATAGGCTTGCAAGGATTAGATTTTTATCAGTAAATGCTGGTAAACAATGATTTCCCAGTACACATGCAAACCAGTGGCAAAATAATTCTACTGAAAATAACAAAATGTATAGATAGGCAAAGTAACAAAAAATGCTGTACGTAGAGTTTGATTTAAGGACATTTGCTTTGTCTTTTGATGTATGATGTTGACAATTTGTGTTTTTAATGTTTACGAAGCTTTGATTTCGTGAAATTCAACTTCTGTTGTCATTTAAATAAATAGTGCCTAACACACTTCCTGCCCCACCTGCTTTGCATAACTGGGACAATTTAAAGAGTTAAAACAGGGAAAAAATGCTTAAATTGATATGGTAAAATTATTTTTAAATAGAATTCTGCCAAGTAGGAAAAGGTCAATACATTTACCAATTCTTGAGACCTACACCGTGGATCTCTTCAGTTCATTTACACACTAGACTTCATTGGCTAAATATGCTTTTGGGTATAGGGCCATGGGCTTTGTTCACCCCATGCCATTTGAGGTAGTTGCATCCCACAGGAGATTTATTACCACAGCAGGTGATGATGCTATCTTTCCAGTGGACTCTGCCAGAGGAAGCCTATTGTAAATAGGGGTTATGAGATCACAGGATCAGGAGAGCTGATAGACTTTCTAGGCCCCTGGGCAAGGTGGGGGAGTGGGCATCTCCATGCTCCTGGAAGGGGCAGGGCTAGGGGCAGCCAGCCTTCAGTGCTGCCCAGTACACACTGTACAGGCCTTCTGTCTGCCAGGTAGCCCTCAGAGCTGCCTGCAGCATGCCATGTGGCACTCCAGCAGTGGGGCTCTGGCTGCTACAGGTCCCTACAGTGGGGCTCCTGGTTCCTTTTGAATCACCAAGCCCCGGGGCAACTGTCCTCTTTGCCCCTCCTTGTCAGCAGGCTGCACAGGATATAGCACTCCAGGCACTGTGCTTCCTGGCCATGCTCCTTTTCTTTGAGGCTCGAAACAAATCTCCTTTCCCACCTTTGTGTCACCACAGTCCCTTCCTGTCTGACTTGTCTCTCACTAGGCTATCACTAGAAGCTGCAATAATCCCAGGCTAAATCCAGGATATTATGCAGAGTGGCTGGGGCACAACTGATCAATATCTTGAGGTGTATGGTCTATGATGTACATGACCATAAAAATAAACTGTACCATTTCCAGTCTTTGTGGGCTAGGCAGATGCAGTAGATTGGGCTTGGTTTGTTTTAAAAGGCATTGGTGGATAATAGAGCACTGTTGTCTGTCACCTGCATGAGTAAAAGATGTAGGATAATCTCAGTCCCTGTGGAGAGCTTTGATGGGGGAGAGGGATAAATCACTCTCTCTCTTTTAGGAATGGAATGTAGAAGGTGAGAGAAGTAACTCTAGCTCAAAAGGATAAGTTCAGTGGAAGAAGGCCTGTGGCTTAGCTTAATGTACAAGGTGAGCTCTCCTATGAAAGTAGGAAAATAAGGGTGGTAGGTTTGGGTGGTATAATGGGTTTTCTATCTAGCTTCTACCGATAGCCAAAAGTTTTGGAGAAGAGGTTGAGGTTGACGTGGGAAGCTTAAAGAATTTCCTCCCTAACAAGCCGTCTCTTAACTCTGTATTAACTGATTATTCTTAGTGAGGAAACACTACCCTGTTGAATAAGAATGTGGACCTGTTGATCTCAAGGAGAAGATAGACTGTCTTTTCATTGCATGGAACTTCCCTTTTAACTTCCAAGTAGCAGCACAGACATCTTCCATTGTTCTCTCTGCAGACTAGAGTAATTTCTTTCCAAACTCTTCCAAAAAATTGAATCCTTTTTTTCTTGGGAAAATCACCTAGTTTTTTAAAATAACCTATCTTCCTTCAGGGAGGATTCTTCTGTGCTACTCCTTCATTAAAGCCCCTCTGCCAAAGAAGCACAATGATTGGCAACATAGCTAAAAAAAAAAGTGGTCGGGAAGTGCTAAATCTTCTCAGTCCATTTACTATACCTGAATTACATTGCTTTTTGTCTGAGGTTAATAATGGTCATGTCTGTCTGACCACATTGTAGATCATATTGGAATATGGCGCAGAGACAAGTTTAACTCTTGAGTCATTGTGCCTTTGTGGTTGAACAATCACCTAGTTAATGAGCATACATTAATCTGTGATTTAGTTTCCAATAGATCCAAAAATATTTTTGGATGGTGATGCAGCAGGAAAGTTTCCCAGTAATCTTTTGCAAAGAATCAGTTTATCTGAACCCCAGAAAAGAGTGCACAAGAGATACAGCAGAAGTATTCTATTTTGTTTGTTCAAGAGGAGGTTAAGAGATGAATTGCTACATGGGGAGAAGATTTGAGTCAAGAGCTCTTAAGACATGATTATTCTTTTCTGTTAAACTAATGGATGAAAGCTGAATATAGACAAATTCCATTCAAAAATAAGGTACAAACAATTATTAGAAATGGTTGACTTGGTCATTTCAGATCTTTAAGTCTGGATGTAGAGCTGATGAAAACTAGGGTTTCTTCCCCTAAAGAAAATTTGATGAAAATGGGAGTTGTTGGGAAGGAGGAGGGAATCAAATAATTGTCTTCCAGATTTTCCATGGGAGTTTATTTTGTTCCGGCAGGAATCTGAATACCAAAAAATCTTTGGCCAAAAAGTTGCAAATTTTGCTGTCGGGTCTAATGGGAGTGGTAATTTAGTCTATTTCATGCTGCTTTTCTTGTCTCTTCCTCTTTCTTAGTAGAGCTCCATTTCCCATGGTGCACTGTGGTCTTTCCTTGTAAAAAGAGGGGCATTATATCCTGGGAGTTGACAGCTATGGTGAATCATGAGAGGCGTAGTTTACATGAGAAGCCTGGCAGCAGAGAAACAGAACATAAGGCAACTTAACTATGACTCCATCAGAATCCTGGCAGCCTTTTCAAATGAAATCTGTATATATAATATATATAAAGGCATTTGAGATTTAGATTGAGGAGGGAAGCAGGAAATCCATGAGAAAAAAACCAAGGATTTTGTGCAAACTTGTTTAGTAGAATACGCAATTTTTTCAGCAAAGCTTCAATGGAAAAATTTCAGCCGGCCCTAATTAGATGTCTTTCCGAAAGGTTGTGAACCTGGATGCTGGTGTCACTAAAGTCTGTGGCTTGTGTTACACAGAAAGTCAGACTTGATGGTCACAATGATTCTTTCTAACTCTAAGTTTTGTGATTATAGTAAAATCTTAAGAAGAATTGTGTCTAAATATAATTCTTCTTCACTGTATTAAAATTTGAATATTTCATCACAAATTTACACTTACAAACCTTTGTTTTTAAAGGAATATTATTAATGTATCAGATTTTTGTAAAACGCACAAGACTAATCCTTCCAAGTTTCTCTTATATGTTTATATAAGAAACAATGCAGAGAGGATTTAAAGTTGAGTCACTCCAGGACATACAAAAGCAAATTAAATTCTTTGCTCATGAAATCACAACAGAAAGGAATATAGAAGATAGTCATAATCCTGCCAGTATTTTAATCACAAAGATTGTTTGTATTTGTGGTATTTAAAATGTATGTGTATTTTTTTTTCAAGAGATTATATATTTCTAAATATGCAAACTGTTAGGAAATTTCTGAAATACTAAAAAAAAATTGAAGTAGAAACCTAAATAGTGGTTGTGCTTTTCTTCTGCATTAGATAAGATATAGTGTGTTTCAAAACTTTAAATTCCCTGCTTCCCTTTATAATAATCCTCCTGTAATCCTTGAATCAGCATTAGTGCGCATAGTACCAGAGTGCGCATAGTACCAGATTGTAGCTGAGCCCTGCCAGAATGGACAAGTGGCTTGGAGCCGCCTTTCCTGTTTTTCCCACCATGTGAGAGCTGGTCAAAATTGCAGAAGAGACCTAAAAATGGTGACTTGCACATGTATGCATGTATTCACTTGAACTCCTGTACCATCAGTTTTTCATATATGCCTGGTTAGGAAATAATGCTTGCAAATCTGTATAAGAATACATGTTTTTACCGTCATGTGTTGACTTATTTTATTTTCTGCCAATGGCAAAAAACAATCCCTAACCACATATGAAGGGCTTGAATAATTAGACCATGAAGGCTTTCTAATTTGTCATGCACAAATTATTCCCTGTTTTCATGTGGTAAGGAATTTGCTCTTATTGGAAAGAAAATGGAAAATGTTCCTTGTTTTTGTCTTTTTTTTTTTAAAGTAGTGTTTCTGTAAATAAATATGCTGAATGGTACCTAAGCCACAACTAAAATGATATTAAACTTTTGGTCTTTCCTCAGCTTTTGTATAAAACAGCAGTATATCTTCCCTCCCCCCTGCCCCTCTGTCTTATGCTGAATTGCTAGATGAGAGCATTTGTTTCAAAGCAATTTGATATTTAAATTAGGTCAAGAATGGATAGCTGTATCAAGTGGGAAGGGGTGTAAATTGGATGTAGGTATGCTGTGGCTGGGTTTGGAGACTGAGGATACAACCTAAGTAGCTAGAATTTGTGGGTTCCTTCTGCTGAATTTCCAGGTACTCTAATCTTAGTTAAACAATAATGGCTAGACTAGAAGAAAGTTGCAGTTACTACACTGATTGGCTAAGTCTTGTGCATGTTCTACTTCTTTTGACTCTGTTTTTCCCTGCTTTCACTGTGACCCACTTGTTGGTCTCTGCTAGCTGGTACATCTTGGGGCAGTGACTCATTTTTTCTGATATGAATGGCCGTAGGTAGTACATATGATAAACTGGGAGATATATGACTTCACTTTTTATGAATATTTTGTGTGTGTATTGAAAGTTGAGAGACATTGTTTATCATCAGAGAGGTAGTGGTATTAGTCTGAATCTACAAAAGTGGCGAGGCGTCCTGTGGCACCTTATAGACTAACTGAATAGTTAGTCTATAAGGTGCCACAGGACGCCTCGCCACTATTGTTTATCATGTTCTGCAATGCTGCTTTCCAGACTGGATTGCTTGAATAATCTTTAGCTTGGGCTTTCCAAGACTGTAAGACAACAGTAAAGCATTTTAGGTCTTTTTTGCAAGCATCTTGAAACCTAAGTTTTGGATGTCTTGTCTGTCCTTTTTAAGTCTCCATACAAGATGTGTTTAGGAAGTCTTCCATCTTGAATCCTATGCACATGATCTAACCAACAATGATGGTTTTGTTTAGTAATAGCTGTCAGGATGGAGATTTAGTCCCACATTAGCACTTCTTTCTTAGTAATTTTATCTTGCCAAGTGATGTCTATTATGGTGCCTGAGATCCATTTATGGACGCTATTGAGTCTTTCTTGCCTGCTATATGAAGTCTATGTCTTGCTGCTGTAAAGGAGTATGTTGACTATGTAGGCTTTATAAATCACGATCTCAGTCTTCGTTGCAAGCTTTTTGTTTTCACACTGGTTTTGTGAGGTGACCAAATTTGATGGCTGCCTTCCCGTATGTACATCTAATTCTTATTCAAAGACAAGTTCTTGTTAATAGTAGCTCTCAGGTAATGAAATGAGTCCACAGTTTGAAGGTTGGTATCACTGACTAATGGAAGGTTGGCATTCTGTGTCTTGCCCCATGATTACTGTCTTTCATGCTAATGGTGAGTGGAAATGTTCAATATACATCTTGGAGGTGATATATGAGCTATTGCAGGTGAAATTCATGATGAGAGACGAGCAAATTTTCACACCTTAAACTTTGCTTTTATTGTAGCAAGATTGAACAGTGTAAATTAGACCCATATGTATAGTCCTCCATATAGTTTTTACTCCATAAGATATGTGCCCTTTACCTTTGGGGGCAGATTTTTTTTTCGGGGGACAAAGAAAAAGAAAATAGAGACACATGTGAGGGTCAAAGGGCTAAAACAAGGGAACTGGATGGGGATACCAAGCAGAGAATCCCTGACAATATCCACTGCCCCTCGAAGGTCTCGAGCCAGCAGATGCAGCCCAGTGGAACTCTGTCTGGATGCATGAATGGATGCAGGAGCAGAAATAGGACCCACACTCACAGGCCCCTCCCTCAGCCAACCTCTGCTCCCTGGTTTTATAAATTGCCCTTTTGGCCATAGCCAGGAGGAGGTTGATAAGGAGGTCCCGCAACTTTGTGGGGCCACAGATGGGGTGTGCATAAATTAACTGGTGAGGAGAGAAGTGCAGCCAGGAAAAGAGGTTCTGGAAGAGCCAAAAGAGGAGCTGTTACCTGGAATGCTCAAGGTAAACATGAGCCAGGGTCTCCTTCTCGCCATAGAAGGGGTAAGTGTCGGGATAGGAGTGAACCACACTAAGTACTCGCCCGTGCTCACAGCCCTATGGAGGATTCTCCAGCTGATGTCTCCACCAGGCTGCGGAACCAAGGTGGAATAGGGACTGGCCTATCAGTGGCAGTTGTTAACAGGTATCAGAGACTTTTTATAAAATGTGAGATTGGATGAGGGAATGGGAAAAGGATTGAAAATTATGACCAGTTATTTGATCTTTTTGCTGCTACTTGGGATAAATCCCCAAAGTGTGCTCGAAGCAAGCAATCTGTCTTGCTAGGTATATGAGTGAGGTAGCCCCTCAATTTCAACTGTCAGAGGGCATACCATAGTTCATATCAGGTCTGACATACTCATTGCCTCAACTCAGTATTGTCATAATCTGTATTCATAAGATGCTAAATAAGGCATGATGCATGTACTGGTGGTAGGTAAGGAATTACAGAATACTGAATAATGTTCTGGAAATAAGGTCCTTAACTATATTTTGGCAGACCGTGCCCAAGCACAGCCAGTCCTAGACAAGGGGATGTTGTTTTGCCGGTTTGACAGTGTGTCCATGGTACATTAGGCAAGATGTGACTTGGATAATGAAAAATACATTTTACATAGAAAGGAAACTGAACCATTGGGCAAGCAGGTGATCACTTAACCATCTTGGCAAGGAAATGAAAATTGCATCTGTGTAAGACTTCTTGCCTCTTGAAACAGGGACAATATATTTGGGAAAACATAAACAGAGGCAAAAAGCCATTTTGTTGTCATTTGCCTGAGGAGACAAAGAAACCAAGCACTTTGATTTTGAAGCTTGGCCAAAGACTGGCCAGCCTTTCTGGAACTTCAGAAGAGTGACTGAGAACTGCATTGAACAAAAGACTATTTGCTCAGTTAGATTTTTAGTCTTAAAAAGCATATTTTGAATTGTTTTCAGCCACTTCTATCCCTAATCCTGGTACTTGGTATCACTTAAATGCAGGTTCTAAATTGTCTGTCTCTTACAAAACCATTTCACTGCTATATATTAAACAAACTAAAAGGTAAAATCTTCAGTTTAAGTAGCAGATTGGTGTGTCTTCTGGAGGCAGTGCACTTGGTAATTTTTTTTTTAATTTTAGGATTGGGTGAGAGGGATTAGATGCTATGCAGGAGACCATTTTGGGGAGACTCAGGGCTGGAATGTTGATGCCACCCTTAGGAGTACCAGGCTGGTGCAAACCAGGGGGGAGGCCACAGTGTTTTAAGCAGGCTACCATAGCAGGGCTCAGAGCCAGAGCTGCACACAAGCACTCAGCATTACAAGGCCAGGTGATGACACAACTCCTTACTAGGCTGGATGACTCTCTCCCCCAAAGCATCACAGAAGGAATCAGGGTTTCGGGTTTTTTTAAGACTTTGGTTTTGAATCATTTTTAACCAACTTGTTGGATAGTCACAGGCTTTCGGAGTAAAGAGGCTTACAGGTGCCCAATGAAATTAGGCTTGCTGCATTCATAGCAGGCCTGCTGACAAGGGTCCAGGAAAGGAGGAAATTGCTCCAGAGTCCAGCAATTTTTTTTAAGGGCCTGAGGCTCTCAGCAGTGGCTTCTGCTACTGCAGCAGTGGTGGTGGCCAGAACTCCAGGCCCTTTTAAATCACCACTGGAGATCTGCACAGTGGACTGTGGGCGGCACAGAAGGGCTGGCAGGGGGCTGAAGGGTGGCTGGGAAAAGCCCCGCCTATTCTGCCTGAGGCCGCAGTCCTTCTGGGAGCATTGATCCGGCCCCCTCCCCACCTTCCTCAATCTCCTAGCAATTCCAGTTGTCCCCCTTCCTCTGATTAACAGTGTTGGGAAATATGGAAGTCTGGGCTGCAGGTCCCATCTAAATGACTGGACTATGTGACTCTGCCTTAACTATGGTTTGGGAGGCAAGGGTTATTATCTAAGAGATGGTCATGACTGTTCTGTAATATAAATGTTTCATACCCCTCTTAGAAGTAAAATTGCAAGGTGCTGGCATATTGTGAGTGTTCCTTTGCTCTGTGTAGTCTTGAGACTCTCTTCTTGACTGGAGATGTGGAAGTCAAAATATACAATGTTACGTTCCCCATAATATTATGCCACAAAATTAGCATCTTAGTATAGGTGAGAAGCAGGGCCTTTTTGAATTAATTGCTAATAGACAAGCCACGAAACAGGCAGGTTAGTACATAGTGCATACAGCATTTAGTGATGTTACTGACTTGCCACTTTGGACATTAAACAGCCTGCTATTTCAGCATGGGTATGTGAGAAATAAGATGAGAACTTTTGGTCTTCGAATGCTGAACTGAATGAATGAATCTGAAATGGAATAGAATGCCGTGCCTCCTTTTTGCTCCTAATGCTGACAAAGAGGAGAAACTATGCATGAGAAACTGCTCCCATCAAAGGGAGCAACTAATTATCTTGAGAAGGAAGAGGGTCAATTAAAGCTGCTTTTTCCTGCTGGGATATCCTCCTGTTTATTACCAAAAAGACTACATACAGCAAGTGGTCTCATTGCTGTTAATTATAAATATAGTTAAAACACTGCAACATTTATCCTTGGTATAAGTACATTATGTGTTCTTTCTTAACATGGGTGAATTTTGGGCACTTCTAAATCGATTGGGTATGTTGGGTGATTTTTTTTATTGCCCTACAGTTTGGCTTTTGTTTCAGTAAGTAAAGTCAGTATAAAAATATTTGGTTGTGCAGCATCTTTTGTCTGAGGATCTGGGCACAGTGCAAATATCACACCTTTGAAATATGTATGGGTTTGTCTAATCTAAAAGGTGTGGGGTTTTTTTTCGTTGTGCTGCAACTCCGGTTAACTGACTACTAATTAAAGTTACAATATCACTCAACCAGTCGTCATATTTTTTGTTTGTTTGGCTAGGTAGCAATGACTAGAAACTTATCTAGATTGTGTAGCCAGCATGTTATCACAGAAAAGCTGATGAATGTCTTTCAGGCTCCTAATGAAAGATGGATGGGAACACTTAGATATGAAGTACTCTATTGTTTGTGCTGGTGACTAGGAATGTAAAATCCCATCAAATCAGTTAAACATCAGGTTTAACTGGCTAACCAATTAAGTGGGAACCCTGGGTGAGAAAAGGTGGGGTGCGGGTGGGCCCACCAAGACTTCAGCAGACCTCTGCCTGGGATAGGCTATGGACAGGGGGTTGCTCCCAAGCAACGGTTAATCATTAAGGGTGATCTTATCACCTTATAAGAGTGATGCTTACTGGGTGACCAGTTACCTGTTCATATCCCTACTGGTGACCACAGTCACATACAGGGATTTGCCTAATTTTCTATTTAAAGAGGGTTTATACAGATCTCCAATGAGATGTCCTGATGTACTTCAATCTGCACCAAAGTTTCTGATATAAATCAAAACCGGATGGCTCCTTGGCAGGGACAATGACAAGCTGTTTGTTTTGAGCAGTTGAAAGCCTTCATGAGAATCTCCAATAAGCCTGAGCAACAAAATTGGGTGTAAGGTCTTGATGTGGCTCCATAGAAGGTAGCGGGATTTTAATCATCTTATTGGTGGGTTCTGCAGGTCATCTTGCAGCGGGATCCTTGCATTTGCACAGACAAGAAAGTATGCTAACAGAAGGCTGCACTAGAAAGGCTCTACAGCAGGGGTGAGCCATCATTTTTTGCAGGCAGGGAGCACTCCACAAATTTTGGGAGGTCATCAGGGCCTCCAGAAAGAGCAGGGCTTCAGATGGAAGGGACAGAGCTGGGGGAGAGGTGCCATTTCAGATTTTGGTAGGGGTATGCTATGATAGTGGGGGGAGGGGAAGTGAGGACAGTTGCTTCAGTAGTGTTACTGAGCAGGCTCAGCACAAGCCAAGCAGCAAATAGGGGAGAGGGTGCGCATACCCACACACCCCAGGAGTTACTAAGGCAGTTAAACTGCTAAATTGTCAGCCAAAACATTTTAGATAGCTGATAGGAGCACTATTGCTAATTCCTATATAAAATAAATACAATTTAAATAATGTTTAAATCAGTTCTGCTCTAATACTAACACATTCTGACATCTTGTGTCAGAATGCAAAAAAAATTGCATTTTGAGGTAGTACAGTTGCAGGCAACCATTCATAGAAAACTAGAAATTGACTTCAGGCTTAATGAAGAACCTAAAACACAGTCACCTTCATTAGACTTGGAGTTCTAGATGCTCAGTACAACAAACTTTTTAGTATGTACAGGATATATCAAGCTGCAATTTCATATCTTGAGAGAAAGAGGTGTAAGAAATTACACACACACAAACGAGGTCTACTCCAACATTCTTTCTCATCACAGCAGTTTGGGGTAAGGTGAGAAGTGTCTATTCGTGGCCACTGTAGCTCCAGTGGGCACAGCCAGGAGAAGGGTGCATACATCCAGGATGGGGCAGGACCAAGTTCATCAGCCCCCTGTACTCCTCAGTCAGCGTGAGGAATTCAGTAAACTCTGTACTTTCTCCTGGCTCCCTGATGAAGAGAAAAAGCCGGCAGTGTGTTCATCTGAATTGGGGCTGGAGGGAAGTTTCAGCCCCACACTCTCCCTGAGGTGTGCTTGTGTGGTGAGAGGCTCTAGTGAGGGTGATCCCAGCCAGCCCCTTTCACCTGCCTGGTGATTCTGTCTTTTCCTTTTCTGTATGGTTTTGAGAGGAAATCCCATTCCAGGCACATCTCATTTTCCTGGCACAATCAAACCCTTACCTTGGTTTAAATGAGGGATGGGGAAACTTTTTTGGATCGACGGGCCACTGAGCCACAGAAGAATCAGTTGGGGACTGCACACAAGTGAGAAGTGTGTGGGGGGGGGGGGGGGGGGGAGAACGCTCACTAATGTGGCCCTCGACTGAGAAGGAGAAAGACACTTCCCACATTCCCCTCCCATACCAGATCCTAGAGGGGCAGCCCAGCCTAGTAGATTTTGTGTGCTTCAGCCAGGTGGTGGGAAGGCTGGAGCACCAATGTGGGCTCCCCAATGCTGGTGGAGCCCTGAGCCTTGGAGGCTGAATCCAGGCAAGCGGGCAGCTACATTTGGCCCCCGGGCCTGAGGTTTCCTATCCCTGGTTTAAGTTATGAGAGGAAGCTGCATACTGAATTTGGCAGTCCATACTCTTACTGGTTAGAACACACAAACAAACTCTCTCAAATATATAGTAGATATATATGAAAGTGCAAATGAATTCAGGATATTTGTATAGGTGACAGGATACTTTCTTTCATCTAGGTACATAATTCTCATAATGCAGATGGGAGTTAGGTCTATTTGGAAGGGAGAGTGTACATCTAAAAAGTATTAGTATTTCACAACTTTCTTAAATTCTATAAATCTAGTTGTGTGCCTCTTCTGTTTCCTTTTTTCTGACACAATTGTTCTGGGTCTATGACAACAATGCCATATAATGAGTAACTGGCCTGAATTCTGTGGAGTTTTTTGTTTTCCATTCCTGAAGCAATTGCTACTTCAGCTCTCATGTTCTGGTTCAGCTGCATTTTTAAGAACATGAATACAAGTACTGCAGTGCCTTGCCGTTTTGGATTCTTTAAAGCTCCATTTATGTGAATAAATGTGAAATAAAAAGTGGTGTACTAGAGGGGACCAAAATAGTTGGAAAGTATAGGATTATTTCTTTGTCTCTGATGTAGCTGCCTCCTGCCAGAGAGGATTTATCACTGTGACTCATTTAAACGAGCAAACAAACTAAAAAGGCTGAAAAGCAAATGTTCTCCCTGTCTGAAATAGCCAATATCCTCAATCTCATCTATCTGAAAACAATAAATACATGAAGAAGATGATTCCTGGATCTTCCAGCCAAGTCTTTTCACTATGCTACCTAAACTGTTGTGTGTTATATCATTAAAATATAGCCAGCATAATTTTTAGTAACAAAATATAAACACTTCTAGTAATAAGCAAGTGTTTTTACCTCCTCCTTGGGTTGTGAAAGAACACTTATAATAAGAACAAAATAGGAGAGAACCCAAATTAATCTTCCAGTCCTTTATCTATCTTCTTTGTGAACTCATACAGAATTACTCATTACTCACAAAATTATATGTCTTAAACCATGGACTAGCATTAAAAAGAGGTTATGTTGTTTAGAAAGTGTCTGGAAAAGTTCTTCAGGTGATCTCTGAATCAGAAAGTAATTTTAACTGGCTTGAAAGCTGATGCAGCTTACCTTGAATAATTTTTTAAAAAATTGTAACTATTTTCTGGAGTCCATAGATAGAAGAATTGAAATTGTAAGAGTTAGAAGGCATCTAGCGTTATTCCCAACTGCCAGAGATAAGAGGCCACTTTTTTGCTTCGTATGGAAATGATCAGGTTAAACATCTGTGTTTAAAATCTATGAATGATTCTCTGAGCAAGGGATTTGAATTTTGGAAGACTTCAAAGCTGTTTTATTTCCCACATAATTTTCCTCCCTCCCCTCCCACTAATTTTTTTTTCTCCTTCAGCACTTTCTTTTCTCTTTTTTTTTAAAGAGGCTGTTGGTAGGAAATATACTATTTACTAAAATGCATCTTACAATGTCCTTGATCTAGAATAGAGCTGGTCAAAAAAAAATGGAACAAAACACTTTCCTCTCTGAACATGGACTCTTGTGGAAAATTTTCATAGGAAGAAAATGATTTTAATGAAATTTTCCATCAGTGAAATTGAAATGAAACAGGTCAGTTGGGTTTAAGTTGGCAATCTCTGAATCTGAGTCACCACAGTGCTTTATGAAAGTTGTCATTCTGGGTCCCTCATGCTTCCATCCTCCTGCATGGGCCATGCACCCAGAACAGATTACATTTTCTATAATGCATTATGGTACTGACAGAGTGATATCTGGGGGCTCTCACAGAAATTAACGTTGACCTTAAAGGACATGATTTGACATCTCATTGAAACTTTTCAGAACTTCTTTTTCTACAAAAAATTCAATATATTGATATTTTGTCCTGATTTTTTGGTACGAAAACAATCCTCAAAATGTAATCTGAGACAGAGCATCATTTTTTATCTCTATCCTACTCCAACTGTATAGTATTTCTGTAGTTTAAAATCTACTACAAAATGAAAGGATAATTTTTCATCCATGAAAACATTTTAAAATTTAGTTAGGTATTTTTTTCTTTTTAAGGCAATTGTAATGGTTCTGAAAGAGAGTGACTGAAGGAAGACTAATACGTAAACTATGTCTCCTCCAGAAAAAAAGACCGCTGCAAAATTATTCTAGGAGTACATGAACCCAGATCTTGGTATCAATTAGGGCCAATGTAATTGGTCAGAGGAGGATCCTCTCTGTTTTGAGGCTATTGCAGAGGATATGTTTGGGGAAAAGTGTCATAGCTATATTGTCCAGATGATCTGATTGTTCCTATCTGTTGTAGTGGTCCTTGAGCCATTGCTTAAGCTGACTCATGCATACCATGTTACAGACTGCACCAAGCATTTATCATGCACAGCTTAGAATTTAGGCCTTTTAAGTAAGTGCAATCAAATTGTACTCAGTTTTCTCTCTCCAGATGCTCCAATCAATCAAATTTACAGCTGAATTTAAAATTTAAAATATCCCAACATGTGTGGGTATATGGGGAGGGGGAGTTAGCACACCTTTAAAGGCATACAGTGTTGCTTTGTCAACAAAAAATAAGTCAAATGAATAAGATTTCTAATATTTATGGTAGTAATTAAATTAGAGGTTTACTATTGACTGAGTACTGGTTGATACTAAAATCGATGGCTCGCCATTCTGATTTGGTGTGACATCTTATGTTAATTGTGTTTTGGTTGATAAAGGTAACTACATAGAAACAATAGACTTTTCTATGACATTTCACTTAAATAGTGCATGATGATTAAAAACTTATTAACAGACCACACATTAAATAGATTAAGAATCAGCTAACCAATGGATCTCAGAGTAGTTATCCATGGGAAATCATCTAATGGAGAGTGGGGGTTCCAGTGAGGTATTCTCATGGTCATGTTACAAAGCATCAGGACTATCAAAGATCTGCAAGTAAATATTAAATCACTGCTGCTTATAATGTGTAAAGATTGGTGGAATGGTAAATGATGATGATGGCAGAAACAAAGGGGGATGGTTTCTACCTTTCTAGATTACATAGTCACACCAGAACAAACCTTAAAATCCTGTTCACCTTTAATTGACTCTAACAATATGCTGGAGGATTTCTGGTTTTAGTGATTCTGAGTTAGTGCCACCTGTGGCTATCTTCCAAGGTATTGGACATTCCTATTTCAAGATATCTTCATTGCCATCAATTGTTTTGCTCTCCTCAGTTCACTCACTCTTTTTTTCTGAATGAACAGCCATCAACAATTATTTTAAAAGGTTAATGTTCATTTTTTTTCTTGATTTTTAAAAGGTGGCACCCATCCAAATGCTTTAGTGGACTATAATTCAAAAGGTCTCTGGAAAGACAGAGCTCTATCATGAGAACCGATCAATATCAGGTGGTTCCCTACTGAAATAATATATTTGAGAGTTTTAACTTTATACAGCCACTTGAGGTCATCCAGGGCTTGCATTCCTGTCTCCAGAGCCTGAATGCTATGCAGCAGGCTGGAATGTAAACTCTGCATAATATAGCATTCTGATCTAATCTTATTCCTGTGCCAGTCCAGACAGGTGGAAAAGCAGGTGGAAAAATGGAGAAGCAAATTGAAGCAGAGCTCTTCGTTCCTAAATATGGAATGTTTTTTTTTTCCACTGCCAAATTCTGTTTTTTCTGCTTTCTCCAGGAGGTTGGTGTTCAGATTACTGGTTTAAAATTTCCTTTCACAAAAATTCTTGTAATGTTCTACTGCTCGCCTCCTTTGGTTCCTTCTATTTAATACCATAGGATATCTGTGTCTGGGAATGCTGTCTGATTACACTGTCACTGACAAACATATGTGCATCTTCAAATGGCTGGCTTAGTGTAACTTTTCATAACCAATTTCCACTTCAGTTTGTCTGCATTCGCTGTACTTAATGTTTATATGAGCAAAAGGTAAGTAACAACTCTAGCTTGTCACTAAGACATGTCAGGTGTTTCCCACGATCCATTCAGAAGAAGGAAATACTTACTAACCTACAGAATACTGTTTAACACAATGGAACATTCAGTGGGGACAAAAGGAGAGCCAGAAGACCATGGTCTAGTTTAGCTCCATCCTCTGCTTGGTGTCAATAATTCTAAGCAGTTCACAGTTCCTATTGACTAAAGCCTGGAGCATCCACTATAGTTCTTTACATATAAGGCAACTGGTTGTATTAAGTCAGGTAAGTGAGAGCTGGAAATAGGACCCAAATCTTAGCCACTCTTCAATGTGGCCTTCTGTAATAGAATAATAAAACTCTAGAACTGGAAGGGACCTCGAGAGGTAATTAATTCCAGTCCCCTGCCCTCACAGCAGGACCAAGCACTGTCAAGATCATCCCTGATAGATGTCTATCCAACTTGCTCTTAAATATCTTCAGCGATGGAGATTCCACTACCTCCCTAGGCAATTGATTCCAGTGTTTAACCACCCTAACAGTTGGGAAGCTTTTCCTAATGTCCAACCTAAACCCTCTTTTGCTGGAATTTAAGCCCATTGCTTCTTGTCCTATCCAGAGAGGCCAAGGAGAACAATTTTTCTCCCTCCTCTTTGTAGCACCCTTTTAGATGCTTGAAAACTGCGATCATATCCCTTCTGTCTTCTCTTAAACTAAAAAAGCCCGATTCTTTCAGTCTTCCCTCATAACTCATGTTTTCTAGAACTTTAATCATGTTTGTTTCTCTACTCTGGGCCTTCTCCAGTTTCCTCCACATCTTTTTTAGAAAGGTGGTGCCCAGAACTGGACTCAATATTCATAATCAGCACAGAGTAGAGCACAAGAATGACTTCTCATATCACTCCTGTTAATGCATCCCAGAATCATGTTTGTTTTTTTGTTTTTTTCAAGTGTCCTACTGTTGACTCATGTTTAACATGTGATCCACTATGACTCCCAAAATCCCTTTCAACAGTACTCCTTCCAAGACCATTACTTCCCATTCTGTATGTGTGAAACTGATTGTTCCTTCCTATGTGGAATATTTTGCATTTGTCCCATTCATCACCTATCTCATGCACTCAGTCTTGCACGTCCTGCTCGTTAAAGGATAGTTCTGATTAATCAGAATAAAAGCAGTAATAATGCAACAGTAAAACAAATATTAACACACTATTCAAATTCACTTTTAAATAGTGTTTTTATTATAAAATTTTTACTCCATATTATTATACTAATTAATATGCATGGGTTATTAATAGGAATCAAGTTTAGATGCATAGCCTAGACCTCTTCTAGCTCAGCTATGAGAGCAGCTGACGAAGAAAAGTGTGCTATTCTCCTCTGTGTGAGACAGTCTCTACATGGGTTTGCAACACATGTTGCAAGCAGGTTTACACAAGTATTTGTCAGCAGTGGAATGCTAGGCATCAGGGTCTTGGTTTCTATTTCTAGCTTTGTGAGAAGAGTAAGGACTACTGGTTACACAGCATGGTCAGCTGTACCCACCCTGCTTAGACCCCTGGATGTAAAAAGATGAGCCTCTATAGGTTGAAATTACTTAGTATGCATTAGTAACAGAGTCAAAACTATTTTTGTAAGTGATTTAGCAGCTATAGTGTGAATAACAGAAGCACCTAATTCACCACCAGACAAGTTGATGAGATTTTTGGTTTACTTGAGAAGCATGGGTTCTACTTCCAGCCCTGCACAAACTCTCTATTTTGTATGTGAAATAGGTAACTGACTGATTGCAACCCCTGGAGGTATCAGCATAATACCTTGGATTGCAGTGAGGGTTGTGACATGAATGGAAATATTGATTGCAGTCAGTAGAAGAGCAAGGATTAGATCTGGTCCCTGGCCTTGCAGTTTCATGCACCTTCCCACAGACTATAATGTGTGAGGTGGAGGTGGTTTGCACTGTCTTGTTTTGTGTCTCCTCTCCTCCACTGCTCCTCCCCCCCAAAAAAATCTTGACAATGGTAGAACTTTCTATGTCCTTCTGAGCCTGTCTGCAGAAGGGCTCAAAATTGCTTTGTTCACAAATTAACCAGACACAGCATCTCCGTCTCAGATTACAATCAGATCCTGACCAATGTTTAGGACCTCTAGACACTATTGCAATAATAACTAGTAAAAGAAGAGTGATTTTTTTTCTTCTTCTTGGTCTTGCCTTATTCATCATCATAAATGGTTCCTGAACTGCATTCACTTTGAGTAATAACCAATATTGCCAGGTTCTGCCCTTGCATGGAATGACCTGCAAATAAAAAATGTGACTTTGCAAAGTCTGAGTATGAATTAGCGTACCCAGCTCTGGTTCATAGTCATGCCTGAAAAATTTCCCTACTTTCTGTAGTAGAGTGGTCCATAAAAGCCTTAGAATCTGCTATATTTCAAATCATCTTAAAAAGAAGGGAGACCTTTTAAAAAATTGGTATTACATTAGTTATCTTCCAGTCATTTGGTATCAAAGCTGATTTAAATGGTAGGATGCAGACCATAGTAGTTCCGCAATATTGCATGTGTACCCCAAATTAAAAATCAAAAAAGATTTTTTAAAGTATCTCCATTGCTAAACAAAGGAAAAGAAGCAATGAGAGACAAGTAGGCAACATTTAAAAAGTGGAAGTTAAATCCTAGTGAGGAAACTCTGGCAAATGAAGTGTGAAAAATATAATTAGGAAGGACATACACATTTGAAGAACAGCTCACCAAAAAGTCAAAAAAATTATAGCAAAAGAAATTTTTGTAAGTATATCGGAAGCAGGAAGCCTGCTAAACAGCTACCGGGATTTGCCACTTAAAAACAATGGCTTAGGTTTGAAATCTCCCTCACATCTTCAGCTGTGAAGACCAATGCAAAGAATTCATTTAGTTTCTCCATAATTACCTTATCATTCTGAATTGCTCCTTTGGCATCTCAGTAATCCAGTGATCCCGTTAGTTGTTGAGCAGGCTTCCTGCTTCTGATATACTTACACAAATTTCTTTTGCTATAATTTTTTTGAGTTTTTGGTGAGCTGTTCTTCAAATTTGTATGTCCTTCCTAATTATATTTTTCACACTTCATTTGCCAGTTTCCTCACTAGGATTTAACTTCCACTTTTTAAATGTTGCCTACTTGTCTCTCATTGCTTCTTTTCCTTTGTTTAGCAATGGAGATACTTTAAAAAAAAACATTTTTTTATTTTTAATTTGGGGTATACATTTCAGTTGAGCTTCTATCATGCTGTCTTTTAAAAAAGTTTCCATTCACCTTGCAGGAATTTCACTTTTGGCACTGTACCTTTTTTAATTTCTGTTTTAACTAACCTAATTTTTTAATGTAGTTACCCTTTCTAAAATTAAATGCTAGTATTGCGCTGCTGTTGTGTTTTTCCATCCGTACGGGTGTTAAATCTAATACTATTATGGTTACTATTACTAAGTGGTCGAGCTACATTCACCTCTTGGACTAGATCCTGTCCTTCACTTAGGAGTAAATCAAGAATTGCCTCTCTTATGGGTTCTAGAATCAGATGCTCCAAAAGCAGCACTTTAAGTTGTCAAGAAAATTGATCTCTGACACATACCCAGTCCATATGGGGATAATGGAAATCTCTTATTGAGGTTTTAAAAAAAAATTAGCTTTTCTAATCTCCCTGAGCATATCACAATAGCAAATACTATCCTGGTCAGGTGGTCAGTAATAAATACCTACTGCCATATTTTTATTAAAACATAGACTTATTGTTCATAGAGATTTGATGATACAATTTTGTTAATTTAAAATTTTTACCTACTTTGATTCTACACTTTCTTTCACATATAGTACCACTCCCTCACCAGCACCACCTGTTCTGTCCTTCCAATATATTTTCTACCCTGGTGTTACTGTGTCCCATTGATTATCCTCATTCCACCAAGTTTCTGTGATGCTGTCTAGGCTGCTCCCTACTCTGGCACTCAGAATGAAGAAGGTGGGGGTTCTTAAGAAATGTGTAAAATACCTGGCTACTAAAGGTTTCCGTAATTAAAAAATAAAACAAAAACACTCCACAAGGTCACCAATTCCCTGGCCTTAGCTTAGTATTGCTGTCACCACCAAATAGAACCCAAGAAGGCACATATGGGAATTCCACCCTGTGAGGATCCTATAAGTTCTTTAACCCTCCCTTTGAAAAGAGCTTGAAAAAAACTAATTTTTCTTAATAGTTGGCCTCTCAGTGTTAGGCACATACACACACAACCTCCTGCCTTCTAAGTCACAGGAATCAGATCATGGTCCTAAAACATATATGTTGAAACATTACCTGGTTGCTAGGTGTTACAAAGCAACTGAAAAAAAGATTAAAACATAGAATTGCTTCCCTGGCATTCAGGTTGGAGAGTTGCAATGTAAGAGGGTAGTCACATGTGCTCAGCACAGATAGGTCCAATAAATCCCAAAATAAAGAAAATAACCTGATTGAATCTGGCTAAATATTCCCTATTCTACTCTCATATCTGTCCTTTCAAGATTTAGTACTTCCCTGGGCATGGATGTTGCTGGATGCTTCATACCCTGCTCCCTAGTTCAATTCCTGCCTTTCCAGCTCTCTGGTCACACAAAGGAACAGGAAGGTCACTGCTACAAATTCAAAGCCCCACACTCTGTTTCCATTGGCTCTCCTGGGTTCCTGCCAACTTCCTTCTTGCTTCCCTAGCATTCTCAGAGACTTTCTAGGACCCATTGTCTATGTTTTAAACCCTTACAGGCAATTTAACTGAATGGCTAGAATGTCCAGAAAAATGTATTACCCATTATCAGAGATGCCTATTTTATTAATATGCTCCTCCATTATGAGACACTCTAGTTCACCCATCTTATTATTTAGACTTCTAGCACTGGTATAGAAGCACTTTAAATAATTGTCACTTTTTATCTGTCTGCCATTATATGATATAATTGAATGGACTCTTTTTTTTTTATTTGACTGTTTCTGATCAAATCATATCTGCATTTTATCATTTTCCATCCTCTCCCCTGTGCAAGAACATGGAATCTGTTAATGAAGATTCTTTTCCCTAAGAGAGATCTCTCTAAGCCATGTGTTCTTGTGCACCTGTCGGCTTTTTCCCGGATCTTTCTTTAAAAATCTCTCTGCCTCAGTCTCTCTGTATAAAATTAGGGTAATACATCCGTACCTCAGAGGATAAGTGGCTTAATTCATTAATGTTCATCTGCATAAATACAACTGGCCAGTCAGATCTTTTGACCAGAATCACTGATTGACCTTTTTTTCTGTTGTTCTTCTGATCCAGTTAGTGATGACAAAATAATCAAGCACAGTGAAAGATGTCATAGAATCAGAGCTAATTTCAGTTCCACTACAGTTTGAGGACTTGTCTACTCTTTAAAAACTATAGTGGCACGGCTATAACACTTCAGTATAGACCCATGGTGTCCAACATCCTAGCCGTATGTGGCTATTTGGCCAGTTGAGTGTGGCAACTGCTCTATAGTGGCTACTGCTTCAGAACTAGTTGGACACAACATGTACAGACATTACCTTTGTCAACAGGAGGGGTTCCCTCATAGGTTTGTAATCTACCTCCCTGAGGGTGTGTCTAGACTACAGGGTTTTGTCGACAAGAGTGGAGTTTTGTCGACAAAACTATACCTGCGTCCACACTACCGCTGAGTTCTGTCGACGCTGGTAAACCTCATTTTACGAGGCATAACGCCTTCTGTCGACAGAGTTTCTGTCGACAGAAGGTGTTATTGCATGTAAACTGTCCTTTGCGTCTACACTACCATGTCGACAAAGCAGCTTGCTTTGTCGACAGAACTCAATGTAGTCTAGATGCTCTTTGTCGACAGAAGCCTGTAGTCTAGACGTACCCTGAGAGTCTACACTGGGGGATAGGCTGTTGTGGCTACATCTGTCATGTGGATTTTGTATACTGATTTAAATTCATAATCCAGACAATCAGGTCTCAGATTCCATCTCCAAACAGCTCATGTTGCAATCAACAAGCCTTTTCAACTCTGCCACCCAGACTTTTAAAGATATATTAACAGCTCTCACCTCGTGGATCTTAAAGCCATTACATCTCAGTGTAAGATCTTGTACTGAATAGTCAACATATTCTATGTTTTATACATCAACATCAATAAGGGTTGCTTGCCCTGTCACTAAAAGTGAGTGTATGTGAAAACTGTAGGCACTTTAGCTGACAAAATACTTCCACCCCCTATGAGTGACTTTCACTTTGTTGGCAGGAGAGCACTTCTACCTACAAATCAACATTCACATTTATGCTTGCCAAAGCAAAGCTTTATTGCCTTTTGGGAAGGGGGTGGGAGGATTAAGCACCTGCAAATGCCAAACGTTTTGTTAAACAAGTGCAAGTGTAGACATAGCCCAAATGACAATGTCTCAACATATTGCAGTGTTAGGGCATTGCTTTACAAGGGAAGACCTTTTTTTACACAAGAAACTTTCCATGGTATAAATTACATGGGTTTTAAAAAAAATTAAATGACTGGACCCTTTTGTATTTAGATTGAAGAGTAGCTTGTTTTCTTAAATTGATTTCTAATCTAAAATGAAGTGAGCCTGATTTTTAAATCAAAAGAAGTGTCCACACAGGGGCTTGTGCCAGTTTAATTCAATTAATCCATTGCAATTATATCCTATGCACAATCCCTGTATGATGTGTGTGAATAGCCGTGTTTACCTCTGCGTCTACACAACAAAAGACAGATCATTGCACATTTGAAATGTCAGTGAAGACTTAAAGTAAGACTTAATCCAGGGGTGGCCGACCAGTTAGAGACTAAGAGCCAAAATAGCTGTGGATAGTAGTGCAAAGAGCTATGTATTACATATTTATTTTTATATATCTATAACCCTAATGCACCCCCAGCCTCCTTGCTCTAACCTAATGCCCTCCCTTTACCTCAGAGCCAGGCAGCCGCAGCCCCGCCCCACCACTCTAACCCAATGTACCCACCCCTCCCCCAGAGCAAGGCAGCCCCAGATTCTTTTAACAACACCCTGGTCACCGGAGCCAGCACGACCATGTGCTTTTTTCCTCCATGGCCTGGGCTGTGTGTGCAGTGCAACCGTGAACAATCCAGGCACCTGGCTCTGAAAGAAAATTGAACGTTCCTTTGAAGTCAGGTGCTGTCATCTCCTCCCTGAATCCCGGACATTTTTTGCATGTTAAAAAAGCCGGACAGACATCAGTTTAATATGGGCAAATGAGGACATGTCTGGGAAAAACCAGATGTTTGGTAATCCTAAAGAGCCACATTTCTATGAGCAAAGAGTCGCATGCGGCTCGAGAGCTGCCGGTTGGCCACCCCTGACCTAATCTGTTCTCAGTGAAGTATGGAGATTTTTTGTAATGCATTTACTCCAATGGGGCAGTCTCAGACCTAGTGTATAAATTCCTTGATATGTGAAGAACCTTCTTTTTCCAAAACCAAGATTACTTGTAATTGTGTATGAAAATATTGGTCATTTTAGTATCTTTAACAACTGAGTTTTGATCTCTACCTAGGCTAGAAAAAATACTAGAATCCCCAAAGTGTGTTTCTATAACTGGATGCATCCTGGCAGAGCTATATACAAATTAATGCCCCAGTTCTTCAAACCTAAACCTTCATGCCCAATCCTGTGAGTTCTGAGCACCATCTGATGGATGCTGGTTGCTCTCCGTTCTCATTCAAGACAAGCAGTAAGTGAGGGCACTTAGTACCTCTCAGAATTGGACACCCAAAGCTGGCCTTAAACCATACAGAAAAAATCAGTTTAATCACCCTGCCATCCTCTTAAAAATATTATGGTCCAAAGCATTATTGCATGACACTTTTATGACTGTGCTTTGGGATGAGATAACCATGCTTATTTTATTAAATTTTATGGTAGGTTGCAGAAGTCTGAGGTAATCCTCTATTTAGCTTGTTAAATACACTTTGCAGTACTAGGGTGTTTATGGCTTCTGGTAAAGTCAAACTAAGGAGAGAACGCAGGCAGAAATGCCTTCAAAATTATCTCTTGGTGGCAATAATGTAAATATCCATTATTATATATTAACTGTGAGCAAAAAATACTAAATCTTTTTAAGTTCAAAAATAACAATTGTCTTAAAAAAAATCTATAAAATAGTAGGACCAAATATTTAGTTTTACAACCCAAAACAAAAGGGGATGAACTATTAAATAGAGATTTGTTTAGCAAATTGCTGACCTACAAAATAAGATTTAATACAACAAGCAGTTTTGGTGTTTGCTTCAGACAAGTCTACAATACAAATTTGTATCAACACACCTCCATTGAAACAGCTGCACTGCTTAGAGACTTTAAGACCAGGTGGGACCATCAATGATCATCTAGTTTGACCTCCTGCATGCTGCAGAACTTCATCCACCCACGTCTGTAATAGACCCCCTAACCTCCGGCAAAGTTACCGAAGTCCTCAAATAATGGTTTAAAGCAGGAGTGGGAAAATCCCAGTCCGCAAGCTGGATCTGGTTCCTCAGGGTTAGCTCCTGGTGGCCTACTGCTGCTATATTTACCTGCACCTTCACAGGTATAGGTGATTGCAGCTCCCGTTGGCTGCAGATCGTCATTCCCGGACAGTGGGAGTAGTGGGAAGTGGAATCCCAGTTCTTGTCACTTCCCACAGCTCCCATTGGTCGAGAACGGTGTTCCATGACCAACAGGATTTGCAATCACCTGCACTTATGGAGGTGCAGGTAAATATAGAGGTGGTGGCCCACCAGGAGCTAACCCTGCTGCTGTTTTATTGCCCAGCCTGCTTTAAAGACTTGAAGGTACAGAGAATCCATCATTTACATTAGTATAAAGTGACCCATGTCCCGTGCTACAGAGGAAGGCTAGCCCCTCCTTCAGGATCTCTGCTAATCTGACCTGAGGGATTTTTTTTTTTTACCCCAAATATGATGGTCCGTTAGATCCTGAGCATGTGGGCAAGACCCAACTGCCAGACACTTCAGAGAATATTTTTCCAAGGTAACTCAGAGCCCCCTCCATCTAGTATCCCATCATCAGTTGTTGGAGATATTTAATACTAGCGGTCGCAGATCGGCAGAATGCCATTGTACACAGTCTCATTGTAACAGCCTCTCCATAAATGTATCCTGCTCAGCCTTGAAGCCAGTAAAGTTTTTTTTTCTCCCCATTGCTCCACTTGGCAGGCTGTTCCAGAACTTTCACTGTTCTGATGATTAGAAACCTTCATCTAATTTCAAGCCTAAATTTGTTGGTGGCCAGTTTTATATCCACTTGTTCTTGTGTCCATATTGATGCTTAATTTAAATAATTTCTCTCCCTCCCTGATATTTATACCTCTGATTATATTTTAAGAGAGAAATCCTATCTCCTTAAGTTAAACAAGACAGCCTCATTCACTGCCCTAATCAACTGTGGAAAAGGAGTACCCTGTTTTCTTCTATTTTGACCATAGATGGATGAAAAATAATCTTTCTAGTTAAGGCAACATTACTTCTAGTACCCTGATTATTTCCATAAATAATTTGGAAGTATCCCTAAAGTGGTGGCAGGTAACATAGGCACTGAAGTTGTATGATGTCCCTATTGATGTCAGTAGGAGTTTTACCATTTGATAACAGGAGAAGGGAGGATTTCACCCTGAGAATATTACTTAGTAGCAGAATGGCAACATCTTGTAAGGCAAATACTTTTTAAGAGCCTTCAGAAGATGTTATCCATAAACTAGACATCTTAAAAGTGGTCTGTCTTATTTAACAGTCTGAAAGTGGTCCTCTGTAGAGTTATCCTTGATAATCTGCGACAAGGAGTCGTGTGGCACCTTATATACTAAGGGTATGTCTAGACTACATCCCCCGCTTCATTAGAATAAAAATGGCTGCCGCGTTGTGCCGCCTCAGCTGTTTGTCGGCACAAAGCAGCAGTCAAGACGGGGATCGGTCAGCAAGGAAAGCCTTTGCTGACTGATCCCTTATGCATTGTGCAACGAGGTTTACAGGATCGGTTGGCAAAGGCTTTCCTTGTCAACTGATCCCTGTCTTGACTGCTGCTTTGTGCCGGCAAACAGCTGAGCCGGCACAACGCAGGGACCATTTTTATTCTACTTAAGTGGAGGATATTTAAATCCCCGCTTCATTGACTCTGTCGATACGTTTAATTTGCATTCCTCTGTTAGCAGAGGCACGTAGTCTAGACATACCCTAACAGATGTATTAGAGCACAAGCTTTCATGGGCAAAGACCCCGTTTGTCAGATGCATGTATTGGAAATTTCCAGAGGCAGGCATAAATATGCAGGCCAGAATAAGGCTAGAGATAACAAGGTTAATTCAGTCAGGGAGGGTGAGGCCCACTTCTAGCAGCTGATGTGGGGGTGTGAACACCAAGAGAGGAGAAACTGCTTTTGTAGTTGGCTAGCCATACACAGTCTTTGTTTAATCCTAAACTGATGGTGTCAAATTTGCAGATGAACTGTAGTTCAGCAGTTTCTCTTTAAAGTCTGGTCTTGAGTGGTGTTGAGGTTGTTAAGTACCTGTCTCTTAGGGTATGTCTACACTACCACCCTAGTTCGAACTAGGGTGGTTAATGTAGGCAACCGGAGTTGCAAATGAAGCCCAGGATTTGAATTTCCTGAGATTCATTTGCATATTGCCAGGCGCCACCATTTTTAAATGTCTGCTAGTTCGGACTCCGTGCCCGCAGCTACACGCGGCACAAACTAGGTAATTCGGATTAGGCTTCCTATTCCGAACTACCGTTACTCCTCCTGTTAGTCTATAAGGGTACGTCTAGACTACAGGGTTTTGTCGACAGAAGTTTTGTCGACAGATACTGTTGACAAAACTTCTGTCGACAAAGAGCGTCTAGACTACATCCGGTTCTGTCGACAAAGCATGCCGCTTTGTCGACATAACAGTGTGGATGCAAAGGACAGTGTAGATGCAATAATGCCTTCTATCGACAGAACTCTGTCAACAAAAGGTGTTATTCCTTGTAGAATGAGGTTTACATACGTCGACATAACTCAAAGGCAGTGTGGACGCAGGTATAGTTTTGTCGACAAAAGTCCACTTTTGTCGACAAAACCCTGTAGTCTAGACACACCCTAAGGTGCCACAGGACTCCTGTTGCTTTTGCAGATCCAGACTAACACGGCTACCCCTCTGATACTTGATAATCTGATAACCAATATATCTGGGTATTTATGGATCATTAAGTAAAAGAAGTTAAGATAATCATTCCAATAATAAAATATAAACCTGGCACTGACACTCAGAGCAGCCAGAGATGTGAGCTCTGAAATTACAGTGATATAAAAATGTAGTATAATTGGAATTATTTTTCTGAGGTTAAGTTTTTATTTTCATATTCCTTTGCATTTCCTGCATCTTGACAGGAGAAACCGTAAATGGTGAAATATTGTGAAAGGACAACTGTTTGAAACAATTTGGGTTCTTATTCAAATGGGCTTTCCTCGTTGTGTGAGATTCTCTAATTTTGGGACAGATTAATCTGTATGGCTGTGTCTACATTGGTACCCCTTTCCGGAAAAGGGATGCTAATGAGACCAGTCGGAATTGCAAATTCCGCTGGGGATTTAAATATCCCCCGCGGCATTTGCATGAACATGGCTGCCGCTTTTTTCCGGCTCGGGGCTTTGCCGGAGAAAAGCGCTAGTCTAGATGGGATCTTGCAGAAAATAAGACCTTTTCCGGAAGATCCCTTATCCCTTGAAAGGGCTTATTTTCCGCACGATCCCGTCTAGTCTGACGCTTTTCTCCGGCAAAGCCCCGAACCGGAAAGAAGCGGCAGCCATGTTCATGCAAATGCCGCGGGGGATATTTAAATCCCCCGCGGAATTTGCAATTCCGACTGGTCTCATTAGCATCCCTTTTCCGGAAAGGGGTGCCAGTGTAGACACAGCCTATATGTGTGTGGAGATGGATCACACACAGCCTGTGTAAGGAGTGATGGCTCCTCTACTCTCAGTGCCTGTGGGCAAATGAGGAGGCATGATCAGGGACTGCATCCTTTCTGTGCCAAGGCCCCAACACCATCCCTTGAGAGAGTTTCCTCAAATTTGGGGATTATACAATACATGTAATGTCCTGAACAATTTGCCCTCTGGGATGAAACTTTCTATGCTTTGAGCCCAAAGCTCAATGTTTATGGAAAATTTGAGAATTTTATTTGGGTGTTAGAGGTGGAGAAAGTGTTTTAATGATAAACATTTATTTTGTCAAACTGAATGCCTTGCTCTTTTATTTCTTTTCAGGGAACGCTTTTAGATTAGCATAGCTTGAATTTTAAACTGAATGTCAAATATGATTTAACACAGTGTATGTGCAGTGTGCTGGAGACCTTCGCAAATACCTGACAGTTTGTCTATGTCCAATAATCAGGTCCGACACCAAAATATTTGGTACAATAAGTAAAAATAGTTGACAGGCAATCATGCAATTGTTTGCTTTGTATGATGTAAACACAAATTAATTTGAGTATAAAGATTTTCATTCCTTAAAGATTGTAATTTTAGCAGATTTCTTTTATGGAAGAAGTTGTCAGACCTCTTGCAGAGAGAGGTTATATGGGGTGATATATTTCATTGAGGAATAGGATTGTTCACTTCCTTTTTCTTGGCCAAATCTGGCAAAAATTGAATAAAGTCCCAAAAAGATGGCCTTTCAGAAAAAAATTAAACAGGGCTGAGGGAAGGACTCCTGAGTCCTGAGATGTGGTTCCAGAGCTGATCTCCTTAGCATCTGTCTCACTTTTGAAAATTGAACTTCTTTGTGCTCAAGTTCATGGATCCATTTCAATGGATACTTCTGCTGCTTGGGAGCAGAACCAGACCTATCAGATGCTAGTAACAGGGAACGGCATGTCTCCTGAAGTTCCCTGCAGTTTTTTTAAGGGGGGGAGGAGAGGTTGGGGGGAGGGAATTGTTTGGCTTCCCCATTGCTTAGCAGCATAGTTAGGCTTTCATGCCAAAGATGTTCAATAGTTTATTTGAAATTTTAGATTAAAATGCAGTTTGGTGTGTCTGATTCCCTCCTATTATCTGCATTTTGTGTTTTTGTGTGGAGATTGTCTCCTTAGCTTTTCTCCCCCCCCCTCCTTGAAGCATTTGAAGAAGCTGGTGCCCCTTTAGACCTTCAGTAGCAAGCAGGGATGAGAGAACCTGAAGGCAGGAAATACTGGAATAGAACTGGCTCCTTATAGAACTATCCTTATAAGGGTAACGAAGCTAGAAGGCAGTGAATCAGATGGAAGAGCACACCAGATAACAGCTGAGTCCCTGTAGCCTGCAGCTATCCCTCTGAATAAAGATCTGAGCTGTTGTCTTCTACCCCTCTGGAATAAGGAGAAAATGACTCCCTTGGTAAACTTTGTATTTTGGAGCCCCTGGCACCACTGCCTCTCCTGGCTATCCATTCATTTCCCCCATTGCTCCAGACTCCCCTCCTTCCATTATGATCTACTAAATGGGTGGAAATGAATACTAACTACTGTCTTCTACCCCCGCTTCTCACTGTCACAGAATGTTGTATGGGGGATAGTTTCATTGCTCACCTTTGTGGAGTAAGAACAATGCCTAAAAACCCATGCAACAGATCTATGTAAATTCCTCTACAAAGGGTTTTTTTTTTCTTCAGGGGGGAATTCTAGCAGTCAAAACTAGAGTTACAGTGTCAAAACTGTAAACTATATTTATAAAATAAAAAAGAGAGGGTTTTGTTTTCAGGCCAGAGAACACAGAGTATAGTGAAATTAAGCATAGGAGGTCTACAGCTGCCCTAGACAGTCAATAGTTATATGTCCTTCCTTTGCACCCTGTGCACATGTAATGCAGGGAGAGGGTTTTTCTGCCACATCTGAAAGACTGCGAAAGTATCGAGTTGTCATTCCCAGCTGCTACTGTGGGTTGCCATGCTCTAATGTCCAGATTATTGTTCCCAGCTTCTGTTGCAGGTTGCCATGCCTTGCCAACACCTCACCCTTCTCCCTGCAGCAGATGGAGTGAGGAGAGGGACAGCAGCCCAGATATGGCAGGATCAGCAGGCAGTAATGGGTCTCTAGTCCCACTATTTATCTATTTCTGCTCTGACATCCATTTGATAAGACCAGAAGTCACCTCAATGTGCACCAGTCAAAATGTAATCTGGTTTCTCTAACAAAGATAAATGTGCCTATTTTCCCTGGCCTGAGGAACTCAGAATTTGTAACCAGAGGAGTGTTTTCCTCACTGTCCAGGCGGGCACAGCCTCTGCTCCTTCCCCTGGGCATGAACTCAAATGGCAACAGGCCAGTTAAATAAATAAATGTGCTACATGACAGTTCACCCAAAGTGTCCCTTTATGCCTTATCAAACAATAATAGCATGGGTGGACAGTATTGTAAGTAAACTCCCTCAGCCTAAAAATTACATTGCCTAAGGCAATACTACTCAGACTGAGACTTGCGAGCAGCAAGTGGTTCTTTAATATGTTTCCTTTGCACATTGTGTGATATATTTATTAACCAGTCAGGATTTTTTTACTATGTTAGTAAAATTGATAAAATCAAACTACTGTACTTGGTTAGTCATTTTGCTGAGAGAAAACATATATAAAAGCCTAAATGCTTCCCCCGTTGTATTTGTTTAAATATGAATATATAATACTGTAATAAATGAAACAGTGAATTTACTCGACTGTTGCTTTTGTAACATTAGTCACTAATTTGGCTCCTGCACCACTGAGCTCTGACTATCACTGGCCTCTGGGCTTCTCCCGGGAAAGAAGAAAGTGGGATTCCAATCTGTTTCATTTTTGGGAGGTCTGGAATTAGATGCTCACACAAATATAGTCCGAGATAGTGATATCTTGGGAAACTTCATGGAAAGCTGAAGCTATTTAGATTCATTAGAAAAAAATCAATGTATCATTCTGACTCCTGTATACCTTTATTTATAGTGTCTGGCATGTCATATGGAAAATCGAAGCAATCATGTAATGCAACAGGTAAAAATACCTATTTGCGAGTCATAGCTAGAACAGGTGCATGATCAGTAGTTTCCAACTACAGGTTTTCCAAACATCCCTGTTTGGCATTTGACCTCAGGATGATGCCAGGACTTGTAAATTCAGGAGTAAAAGAGCTACTTGCAGTTAGGCTTTGCAAGAGTGTTCTTACACGTATTTTGTTTTGTTTTTGTAATTTCACTGGATAATATCTGTTTAAAAATAAACATTTTAATCTTTTATTTGAATTTTCACAATTGCTTGCTTGATTTTTTTTAAAGCTTTTTTTCAATTTTTGATTTAAATTTTCACATTTGAGGGACATTTTTATATATGTGTGTCAGACACTACTGTAATGACATATGTTCAGAGTAAAAAAGTGAACTTTTAAACATTAAAACACATTGTCCGCATCCTATGCCAAAATATACAGAATAAATATCCATAAATCACACTCTCAAGCACCATTTTTCTTTCTTTGTCTATCTGTAAATTCTGATCGCTATGGGTGAAAATATTTTGTCAAGAATGTGGTGAAATCAATCTTTACTGACAGAAGATTGGTGTGTGTGTGTGTGTGTGTGTGTGTGTGTGTGTGTGTGTGTGTGTGTGTTCTGATCCTGCTTATAGATTGACTCATATAACATCACTTTTCAAAGGGGGTCTTATGGAGCTCTGGGAGAATTATAGATAGTTTTGTCCTATTCCCAGTCTCAGAAACCCATGGATATAACACAATATGAATGTGATTCACTGTGTGTTTTCAGATCAGCATTCCACCCCCCCCCCCACACACACACTTTGGGGGAAAAAAAGTTAATTTTGTAAAGTAAAGCACTCAAATGTATAGATGCCTCTACAACCTTATAGATGTCCCATTGCCCCTTACTCTGTGCCTTGGTGATAGAGTTGACAAGTAACAAATCACTTACACCAGACTCTTCATAGCAGGCCATTAATGGAACTCATTTTCCAGCTAGAGAAACTTAGTGCTACATTTGTAGAAGTGCTGAGCATTCACAGCTGCAGAGGAAATCAGTGGGGATTGGGCTAAAAAACCAGTCTTGCCTGGGAAATTCAATTTGGGCATCTAAAATGAGTCAACATGTGACAATCTGAGCTTCATGCTGTTTCTCCATTCCTTATCTATAAATTTAGGCCAGGCCTGCACAACTCAGAAAGTGGCGAGGCCAATGTTACTCCAAAGAAAACAGCTGCGGGCTGCAAGTAGGGTTGCCAGATGCTCTCCCAAAAAAATACCAAACATGCGGGCTAAAAAACCCCCATACATGTCAGGAATACAAAAAAAAACCTTCACCGCCCGGCTTCAGGATGCAACCACAGGAGGCACTACCAGGCTTCCGTTCAGTGCCCAGCTGGGCAAAGAGCGCAAATACCAGACTGTCTAGTAGAAAACCAGACACCTGGCAACCCTAGCTGCAAGGGTAGGTTTGGGGAGGCGGGGTTATACTTTATTAAGAATTTTTCAATTAAATCAGGCCTGCACAACATACGGCTCCCAATGCCCTTACCCTCTCCTCTCCCAGCATCATCCTGTCCCCCTCCCACTGACACCTCCCCTCCTGCCCTTTTCCTCATTGTCTCCACTTGGCTCCCTGCCATTTGTCTTTTCTGCACCCTGTCCCCTGGTGCCTTGCTCCTGACCTGCTCCCCTCCTCTCAACACAAGCCCCTTCCCCTCCCCTACCTGGCTTCTGCCTTCCAGTTTGCGGAGCTGCTGGAGCCTTTTTTTAATCCAGCGGTTGCCGGCCATGATGTCACGACACCACGTCACGCCAGTGTCCTGGTATCTGCCAGCATCCCGCCCTCTGGCTCTCACCCCGCCTCCTCACACCGGAGCTGCATGCAGGCAGCCCGGTGGTGAGAATCGCCGCACTTCCCCCTCCCCAGTGGCGCTCCACTCCTCTGCCCGGCCGGCAGCTTGGATGGGGCCGCACCGCCCGCAGTTGTCACGGGCCGCAGAGTGAGCCCCTGCGGGCCACATGTTGTGCAGGCCTGATTTAGGCTAATGGTGTCCTCTTACCTTACAAGGGTGTTGTAAAGATAGTTATTTAATGTTTATAAAGCACTCCTATTAAGATGATGAGCCTCACACTAAGGGGGCCACACACATATTAATAATTGTGTATTTGTTGCAGGGCTTGGGAGGCAGTAAATAAGACAGGGGCCACACAGGAAGTGTTGAGTGTAAAAGGACGTATTAGCTCGTGCTCACAGATATTTACTCAATGAGCACTTGCTACTATGTCGTTTCATGAGCTGACTGCGGCAGAGTTCTTGTGAAAAAAATAGCATGTGCACAATTTTAGATTGTATTGCAATGTATAAACATATTAATAAGCCACAGTCATAATTGATTCTAGCATTTTGCATATTCTGATGCAGCTTTAACACAATTTTAAAAATTTTTTGGCTGTGATTATATTTTGTTTTTGCTGTCATTTTTGGGGGGAAGAAGGAGACCTGTATTGTTACTTACAGCTTCAAGCCAGTCAAATTTCACAAATAATCTACTCTCAAATTGGAAGTATTCCATTAGAAAATCTGACACTTGAAATGACGCACATGTTATTGAATTGTTTTTCATTACTTTCAGAAAAGGTAGTATAAATTTTGGGGAAAAAATACCTAAACTCTAGTATCAGGGTTTTCTTTCACTAGTAAAGGGATCAGTATGTGCTAGTTCATATTGGATTTTTACACAAGAGTTCTGTTTATTATAACAGTTTGTTACCATAGAAGTATAAACTGAAAGGTAGCAATGATGAGTTAGTGTAATATATTACATTAAATAAACTTGTCCTGTTAGCGCTGCATGCAAGGATTTGTTTACATTACAGTAAGCTGTTTTCTGCTGCATTTACAATTCTGCTGTACAAATAAATTAAAGGAGCGTATGACAGCATGATTTACTTTCTTCATACAACTGAAAGGCGTTAATTTTTTTTCAGCATATTTGCTTGTAGGTGGCTGTTCTTTAAAGCTGCTGTATGGGCATCATCATCAATCCTATCATCTAAAAAAGAAAACAGATGAAAAGCTGTCTTATCAGCTTGTTCCCATACGTAGAAGAAGGGCAAATATTAAATGTTATATTTAGAATTCAAAGACCTAGCAAACAATATTTGAATAACCTTTTATAAATATATTCCTCTCCTTTTAAAAGGAGGTAACTTTCCATTAAATGAAACAAACTAAAAGATCCAGTTTAATTATATGTAAAGATTTGATTGCACATAGGGAGCAACCAAATTGTGCTGTCACACTGGAGTTAAATATTTTTACAATGCAGCTCCTAATCTGCAATAAATCTTTCATCTAAATAGAGGAGAATAAACCAGGATAATTCCATATTATGTATATTCACAGGTTTGTTTATATGTAGAATCAAAATAAAAACTGAACTTCTACTCTAACAGTCAACTATACATTGTCACACTAGAGTTTACTTCCACAAATTGTATTTTCATGTCCATCCCCTTTGTAAATTCCCTGGTAAACTAGAGATTTCCTATTTATAAAAACTCTATCTTCTGGAAGTATGAGGCACAGTGTCTTAATTTTGATGAGCAAACACCTTCTTAAATTGAGAAGGCGGACACATTTAAACAGTGGCTTAAAACCTTAGGGTATAAACACAAACATCAAAGGTGTGGCAAGAGGATGAGTGTGGAGACCAAATGAGATCTGCAGACACGGACTTATGTAAAAAAAAACCCCAAACCATCAAATGTCTGTATTCTAATGTATTTGAAATAAACAAACAACTTTTAGTTCATGATTGAAATTCTCTCTGAAAATTTTTTAACTTTCTTTGCCGCCTTCTAAATCTTTATCTATAATTTTTGCCATTATCTTTCCGGGAAAAAAATTCATAACATTTGTACAGTTCTTTTCAATTACATTCAGCTCATAACACTTAAACATTTACGTTTAACTGCCATTTCTATAGTACAAGCCTTCTACTACATACAAACAGGAACAAATTGCTGAAAATGATGATGAATAAAAAGAAGCAGGCCCATTAGGAGGAATCAGAAACTCCCTGAAACTGATTGCTTGTTTTTATGACCTGCTTTATCTGTTAATGTTCAAAATGGGTTTATACTATGTTCCAATATTTCAATGGGAGAGAGGCAGTGGGAACCTGCGCCAGCGGGGACCAAAGTAGTCCCTGCTGGTGCGGGTTCCCATATGCGCCTCTTCCTTTGAAATGTATAAGAGATGTCTGTGGCTCTTGTACATTTCAAAGGGAGAGGAGCAGCAGTCAGGACTGGTGGGAGTGGGACTGTTTTCAATCCACTCTTGTGCTATTTCTCTACTGCCCTGTGCCTCCCCTGCCACCTGCAGAGATAGTGCTGGGCGGAACTGACTTTTATGTCGGCTCCCTCCAGCACCGGCTCCTGTTCCCTCTCCCCTTGCTGCATCTCGCTGATAGAGAGAGCAAGGCTGTTAGAGGCAGCAAGTGGGGGAAACAACTAGTCAAGTTCCTACTCAACTATCTGATAAGATTTGCTTATTAGGTAGTCAACTAGTCACTTACTTCCCTATTCCAGACAGAAATTACTAAGAATGTAGGCACCATGAAGAGCAGATGCTGGCAGAAGAACTCGGTGTGAGTGCCAGAAGAGCCTGAGATGAGTGTAAACTTTTGCTTGCAATGATGAACTTTATTTTTGGGACTTTAAGAACCATGTGGAATTGTTTGTGATCATTAACGCAGCTCCAAATAGCAGGTGGTATTATTCATAAGGGAAACTCTGTAGATCTTGTAAGGATGCTTCAAAAATGAGAACAGAAGGTGGGAACTGCAAGGGAATCTTGTGACCATGAGGATGTGCTCAGTAGGAGTATGTCTACACAACAGGGCTAAAGCCAAAATAAGCTACACAACTTGAGCTATGTCAGTTGTGTAGCTTAAGTCAAAATAGCTTATTTCAGCTTTTGGCTCTGTCCGTGCAGCAGGAACTTCCTCCAACCTCCCTTATTCCTCGTAAAATGAGGGGTACAGGAAACAAGAGTAAGAAGTCCTCCAGCTCAATATTATTTTGACATAATGTCGAAATAACTGCTTGTAGTGTAGACACAGACTATGATATTTCGGAATAATGTCAGTTATTCCAAAATAATACTGTAGTGTAGGGCTACCTACTTAGGGTGTGTCTATCTTAATTGATGAAACATTGACCTAGTCCATTTGCCTTCCGGTACAGGATAGTTTCCTACTGTCTGGTTTTAAATGTGCCAAGTGCTGTGGCTTCCATCACTTACCATGGTCTATATTTATCTAGGTTAAAGATCTTGCTGTTGGGAAGCTTTTCCCTAGTCTCAACCCCCGTTCCCTCCCCTCCCCCATTTCATCACATTATTTCTACTTAGGGCCAGTTGTATAAGTTTACACAAATCTCTGATGGTTGTCAGTTAGTTGTATTTTGTGGGGTTTTTTTTTAAACATTCTTATGTCTTCCCTTAGCCTTCACTGATACAAACAAGCATATTCAACTTCTTAAAAATCTTTTCTCATCTAAGTAAATCCCCCAAACTCCTCATTCAGGCTTATTCCTTCTCTCTGATTTATTTGCTATTCTCCAGCAACATTCTGATTTTATGGTGCTCAAAACAAAATTTGCTTTTTTGGGTGGAGTCAAAAGATAACCAAATAGAGAGCATATACTATTATGTCTGGGCTTCATGATGTCACCTAAACTTATGGGCTGTGTCTACACTGGGCCACTTATTTTGGAAAAACAGCCGCTTTTCCGGAATAAGCTGCGAGCTGTCTACACTGGCCGCTTGCTTTTCTGGAAAAGCAATGACGATCTACTGTAAAATTGTCAGTGTTTTTCCGGAAAAACTATGCTGCTCCCGTTCGGGCAAAAGTCCTTTTCCGGAAAAACTGTTCCGGGAAAGGGCCAGTGTAGACAGCACAGTAGTCTTTTCCACAAAAAAGCCCCGATCGTGAAAATGACGATCGGGGCTTCTTTCCGGAAAAGCGCGTCTACATTGGCCACGGATGCTTTTCCGGGAAAAGTGCTTTTCCGGAAAAGCATCCTGCCAATGTAGATGCACTTTTTCCGGAAATACTTATAATGGAAAACTGTTCCGTTTTAAGCATTTCTGGAAAAGGGTGCCAGTGTAGACGTAGCCCTGTTGCCTGCTTATATTGTCCTACTGCATAGCAAGCAAATTAGACAGAAATTTTCAGTCATCATCTCTTCTAGTACTAATGCTTCACAGGCTTCTTCAAGGAGAATATTTAGGGCATCAAGAGTAAGGTGTCAGGTAAGACAGTGAAATGGTGGGAGATGAAAGAAAGCAAGGAAGTCAGTCAGATTCCCAATTGGAGGGAGAGAGAGAAAAATAGTTTCATTTCCAAGTTTCCTGCAAGAAATATAGGAATGGAGAGCAAGTCATCGTGTGTGGGGTGGGGGATTTTTTTTTTTTTTTTGCTTTTTTTGTCACCTTACACATTCAAATCATATTTAAAAATAGGGATTCTGAAGTAGTTTAAATATAAATCCATTTCAGTATTTTCTATTAAATGGCTTTTGACAATAAAATACTTGCATCACTTGTTTAATAAGAAATTTATTACATAAGCAAACACTAAGGTATTCAAATTTTTCAGTGTCAAGTAAATAAATATCTATTAAAGCTGTATAATCTTCCAGTGTAAGACATGAAGTGTTAGTATAAGGCCGACACTTGTCACTATTGTGTAACATCTAGAGAAATTGTTCAGTCTTCATAAGATGTTTAGGAATTCCCCTGGTTGCAGCAGCCACCTCTTTGAGTGAAGATTTCATAATCTGATAGAGCTGTGATTATTTAATTAAAATACTTTTTTGCTCTTAAAAATTCTATGATCTCATCTATGCTTACCTGAAGATCGACGCTCTGGAGGTAAATTTTCTGGAGTTTGATTTAGTGGGTCTAGTAAGGATCCACTTAATCAACTGCTGATGTTACCCCCCACAGATTCTGGTACTCCATGGGGTTGTGAGGAGTAAGGGAAATCAACAGGAACGCGTCTTCTGTCAACCACTTGGAGGGGGGGAAGCTGCAGTAAGTCAAACTAAGGTACATGAAATCTAGCTATTTTGTTCATGTAGATGGGGTTGTGTAGCTTGATTCGACTTTCTCCCCCAGAGTGGACCTGGACTACATAATTCTCATAGTTTGCCTGCATTCTTTTCACTTTTTTCAACTTTTGGCTAATTGCTAAGTTTTCAAAATGTCTATTGGTATGAAATGGGAGAAATAGAACATGATTATTGAAATGGTATAATTTTTGCATTTACCCACACTGCTCCCTTGCAGAAAAGAAGGTATTTTATGTTGAATGCTCTAACTAGAATACTGGTAGGCCTAATAAGTTTACTGGTGTATTCTCAGTCACTTGCATAAATTTAGCTAAGCTTTTCCTCCAAGGTTCTCATTTTGATTCCAGACATTTTATAAAATTCTAATTTTAAAAGAGGTACATCTTAATGTAACAATCCTTCTGTTTGAACTGAAGTTAATTTTGCAAATCTTTTGTCATGTTTTGGTTTTCAAGTGCAAAATATGCTTAGAATCTTGGATTCAGAACCTGAAAGATACAGTGAGGAACACCAACCTTTCCTTTCCTAGGCAGGTGCTACAGAGAAGGAAAAGTAGATGTTAGATGTGATTTAAGGCATGAATTAAGCAGAGCGAGGAAACTAAATAACTACAAATATATCAAGTACCTGTTAGGTTACTACAGAATTCAAATTAGGGTTTGGTCTTCATTAGCCATCTGGGAGAGGTAGCATATTTACAAGGCATTGCACATACCAGTGAAAAAAGAGACCTCAATATTTATTAATTTTTTTTTTATTGATGACTTTGTGGTACTTCTCTTTCAGTTACATTTGATTATTTAGCTTTTTTGTCATACCATATGACTTGAGTGATGCAAGGCAGTTTTTGTTCATTAAAAGCAGGAGTTCTGGAATGGCCTTGATGTCAGTAACATTGAGAACTTTTTGTAAAATTTCCCCAGAGGAATCCAGACATGAGAGCTTGCCTTGTGTGAATATAATTTTAGCAGCTGCTGACCAGAGCGCTCTGTTGAATTACAGTTGCACTCTCTAATACAATGGGATTTACAGTGCTGTTGAGTTCAGTGGGGGATGAGAGATTTCAGCTCATCACAAGGGTGCTCAATGCTTTTGAGATTTATATACTAAATCAATCCCAAACTTGGACTGTAAATTTGTTTATACATATGGCTTGCTTCAGAATGATCCTGGGATGTTTTTGGTAGCTCAGTAGAAATAAGCTCTGGGTTTATGGAACACTTCTATCCGGAGCTACTGTAATGAGAAGATGAAATTGTGCTTGTATGTCTGAGGGTGATATTGTACCCTATGGACCAAATCCAGTACTCAGACACAATGAGGGGAAGGACGTACAAACCCTCTTGAAGTACTCTTGTGTTGCTGCGTGGTTGTTGACAGGTAAATTTGCATAGGAGTGGAAGTCCTGCCTGTGCTCTGACTCTTATGTTCAGGACCTACCTTCCTCTCAAGCAACATAACCACACTTATTTTGCTTACAGAGAGCTCTGCATCTGCAGAGAAGATCAGGTTTGACCTTTTTTTTTCTTCTAGTTTTTAAAGAAAGGATATTAAAAGGTGCCTCCATTTGTAGGGGTCTGAGCACTTTTGTTTGCTATAAATTGGACTTGAAAGTAAAAATAGACACACATGTATAAAATTAGTAATACTAAGGTTTGAATTTGACCTAAACTACGTCAGTTTCAAACTTTTAAAAATTTCTTTATAGGCTTCTCAGACTACTTCTTGTGTTACACATCAGGATTAAATGTAGTTGTTGGATTTTTCAGTTTTATACATGTTATAGATGATTTAGTGTTATAGAATTTTTTTCAATTTCAGTTTTATAGATATTTAGATATTGGATTTTTCAGTTTTTAGATCTAAATTTCTTGATGGAAACAATCAGTTGTAAATGTATGATAATTTTGTAACAAAGACTATTCTTAATTCAGTTAAGAGCACAAAGCCAATCCTGTGCCATTACTGTAAGCAAATATCCTTATTGAAAAATCAGTGGCACAATGACATTATGATTGCTTTCTACCTCTATTTACAAAAATTGTGGCTTTAGTAGACTGAATGAAAACTGAATTTACCATGCTATTAAAAATTGGGAAGCTTTTTTATCAAACAATTGTTTATACGATCTTTTATTTTAAGAGGGGAGGGGGAGCGAGTGGTGTTAGCTTTCATTTATATAAAATGGTATTTTCACTCTCTTAAATGTATTAATTAAGGGTACGTCTAGACTACAGGTTTCTGTCGACAGAAGTTTTGTCGACAGATACTGTCGACAAAACTTCTGTCGACAAAGCGCGTCCAGACTACACTGAGTTCTGTCGACAAAGCAAGCTGCTTTTGTCGACATGGTAGTCTGGACGCAAAGGACAGTTTCCATTCAATAATACCTTCTGTCGACAGAAACTCTGTCGACAGAAGGTGTTATTCCTCGTAAAATGAGGTTTACATACGTCGACAAAATTGCTGAGTTCTGTCGACGTTATGTCGACAGAACTCAGCGGTAGTGTGGACGCAGGTATAGTTTTGTCTGTAGTCTAGACACACCCTTAGTTACATGATAATCATGGCAGCCTGAAATGTTTAATTGCTGTTAGGGATGTAAATACCCATTACAAAAGTTAACCAGTTAAATGATTAAAATTATATTATTTAACTGAGGGCTGGTACAAAGTCACTGGGGTCCTCAGTCAGGGGCCCAGTGGTTGGAGTCCTGTCAGCCAGCCTGCTGCAGGTTGGGGACTGCTCTAGTCCAGCCAGATCCACCATGTCATGAGTGGGTAGGGAGCTGCTCCCACCGGCCTACTGAGGCTGGGAGGTCCTGCCATCCGGGTCCTCTGCAAATGGGCTGGGGATTGTTTCCTGCACCCGGTTCTCCACTTACCTGGTAAGCATGCTGGTTAACTGGTTAACCTTTTACATCCCTAATTGCTGCTGCTTGTATTTCCTCCATTACCTGGATTGTGCTAAGTACATTGTTAACATACAGCAGTCTATACAGTTATGAAGATTGAGTTCAAAATGAATATGCAACTTAATCCAATTTTTTTCCAGACAACTATATGTGTTAACAAAAGCATACCTTTAAAATATACATAACCAAGTATGAAGCACTCAGAAACAAAGAGTGTAAAACAGTAGTAGAAAGCAAATAAATCAGCTTCAGGAGGAGCTGGTCCCTATTCCGTGAGTATTTGGACAAAGGCTACTCCAGGCTAATACTGGCATTTGATTCCAATTAGCCTGCAAGGAGTCAGTTGAGGATGTTTGGTTGAATGTGCCCGTATTAGCCTATTAGAGCCCTGCCCATACTGTTTAAAAGCACTTTCTTCAGTCAGTCTCCCCCAAAGGAGCTAGAGAGATGAAACGCTACTGAAGGAGTGAGTAATAAAAGACCAAGAAGCCACAAAAGAAGCCCTGGGGTAAGAGTAAAGAAGGGGGATTGAGAGAAGGGAGGGACTGAGTTGCATCCCGCCTTTTCCCTTGACAGGCAGCAGGGGTGCATCTGAGTGTAGAGGAGATCAAATTGTCTGCACCGTGCCTGGAGAGGCAACAGAAACTGTGGCGTATTCCCCTTTCCACCTTCCATCATGGCCTCTGATGAATGTGGCAGGGTAGACTGTGACCCTTGCCTCTAAGCCAAGAAAGGGAGGCCACACTGAGGGTTGTAGGGAGTCTGAGGCTAAAGACCCACCAATACAGAGCTGGAGACCTGTCATACAAAATTTTTTTTTAAATCCTATACATCTTTTAACTTGCCAGGGTGGAAGTTTGGCTATGTGTTTTAACTAAATGCTTTTTATTGGTATCTGTTTTCAGAAAGTCACCCACCACTTCTTTCCTCGAAGCTGATCATGTGAAGCAGTGTGCGAAAGTGCTTTGTGCATGAACTGCTATCACCTATAAAGCTTTTAAGTGGAACCTTAGTAGTGTGCACTAGAAGGATATTGCCTGCCTGTTATTTCCAAGTGGATGCTTTAACTCTGAGAACTGGGACTGAGATTTTTTTGAATGAGACTTGTAGTTAAGTGCTGTGTTAAATACCTATTGAATTTCATTAGGATTCGGTTATAAAAATTGCTTAGGGTTCTTTGAAGTACTAGGCCATGTTTGATTGTTTTATTACTGTGGACTTGGCCCAAATTATAATTTGTTAGCTGATGAAGAAATGTGGACTTCTTGGTGTCCTGACATTTACTATTATGTAAATGTTGACAAAAGGGATTTTTCTAAGTGTATGAGGTATAAATATTTGATGTTTTTAATCTTCTCAAACTAATTACATGAAGTACACGAATCATAAAATATTGTAATACGGAATAAGAATTGTAGTGTGTAAGCAAAGGAAGAAGAAAAGTTATGAGTTTACATGAGTACATATTCTTGTGCCAGATCAGAAGATTTTTTTTTAAAAGTTGCATTTGCTAGAGAGCAATCTTAAAAATATAGGTTCTCACTGACCTATCCCCATAACCTACATCCTTCTCAGAAACTGACAGATAAACATATGTAGCCCTGCACCAAACTATCAGTTGAGACTCCTCTCCTCTTGTCACATTTGGTTGGATCATGGTTTCTTTCTGTGATGTGTCTAAGATGACTCCTCCTTGTGCCCTGAACACAAGGTTGCTATCCTTTAGGAAATTGCTACCACTGCTGGCAAGGAGAATAAAACCCAGTAAAAGAAACAATAAGGTTTGTCATCACAAATGTTGTTCGTCCATCGTATTCGAAGAGGACCTTGACATCTAACGGGTTATGGACTGTCCATGGTGTGTCCGCAAATGGCTGATAAGGCCGATACGGGCACGGAATGTTCTGCCACATGTCGGGCAGACATGTGTGGGCACCACTGTTGCAGCTTTTGCAACTCTGGCTTTACGGAGTGCTCGCTTCTCTTGTGCTATGGTTGTCCTTCTGGCTTCAGATGTTTGACAGCCTTGGTAGATCAACGTGTGCCATGTTGATCCGTCTTGTGCCAGGGTCTCCCAGGAGGTGGTGTCAATATTCAGGGACTTGAGAGAGGCTTTAAGCGTATCTTTGTATCGCTTCTTTTGTCCCCCGTGCGATCGCTTCCCTTGAAACAGCTCACCATAGAAGAGCTGTTTAGGGATGCGATGATCTGGCATCCTTGCAACATGGCCTGCCCAGCGTGTCTGAGCTTTCATCAGCAGGATGTAAACTGACGGCAGACCTGCTCTAGAAAGGACTTCTGTGTCTGGCACCTTATCCTGCCACCGGATCCTCAGAAGTCTGCGGAGGCAAATCGTGTGGAAGTGGTTCAGTTGCCTAGCGTGCCTCCTGTATACAGTCCAAGTCTCACTGGCGTACATCAGGGTAGTTAACACTACTGCTCGATAGACTTTAAGCTTTGTAGCAAGGCTTATTCCACGGCGGTCCCACACTTTGGTCAACAGTCTGCCGAATGCAGAGCTTGCCTTGGCGACTCTGCAGTTGACCTCGATGTCAATTGTCACTGAGCGGGAGAGGGTGCTGCCAAGATATGTAAATTGGTCCACTGCTTGCAGCTTTTGTCCCTTCACTGTGATGGTGGGCACTTGATGTTGAGCTTTCGGAGCTGGCTGGTGCATCACTTCGGTTTTCTTTGTGTTGATGAGAAGGCCGAAGTTGTCGCATGCTGCTGCAAATTTGTCCATGCTGGCTTGCATTTCCTGCTCTGATCCAGCATTCAGGGCGCAGTCATCAGCAAAAAGGAGATCTCGTAGCACAGTCTCCTTTATCTTGGTGACAGCCTGGAGTCTTCGCAGGTTAAACAGTTTCCCATCGGTCCTGTATCTCAGTCTGATTCCCAAGGAACTGTTCTGAAAGGCGTCTGACAGCATGGCTGAAAACATTATGCTGAACAGGGTCGGTGCCAGCACTTGCTTGACGCCGTTTGTGACGGGAAAGGCCTCTGAAGCTTCTCCATCATCCAGAACACGAGCCGTCATGCCGTCGTGGAACTGACGTACCATCAAGATGAATCTGTCAGGGCACCCAAACTTTGACATGATGCGCCACAGACCTTCGCGACTGACAGTGTCAAAAGCCTTGGTGAGATCCACGAAGGTGGTGTACAGTTCACGATTCTGCTCTTGACACTTCTCTTGAAGCTGTCGGGCTGCGAAGATCATATCCACCGTGCCACGCTCTTTGCGGAAGCCGCACTGTGTCTCGGGTAATAAACCCTGTTCCAGGTGGTCAATCAGACGATTCAGCAACACTCGTGCAAGGATCTTACCTGCGATGGAAAGCAGTGATATTCCTCTATGATTATCGCAAACTTGTCGATTTCCTTTCCTCTTGTAGAGGTGTACGACGGACGCGTCTTTCAGTTCCTGAGGAATAGATCCTTGATTCCAGAAGGACTGGAACAGCTGAGTGAGTTTGTCGACAAGCACTGCACCACCACCCTTATAGACTTCCGCTGGAATCGCATCAGATCCTGGGGCCTTGCCACTGGATAGCTGGCTGATGGCCTGTAAGGTTTCAGTCTCTGATGGTGAGACATCCAGGCTGTGGTTGATATCCGCCTGGGGCATTCTATCAATCGCCTCATTATTGATGGAAGATGGGCGGTTCAGTACGGATTGGAAGTGCTCAGCCCAACGCTGTAAAATCAGAGCCTTCTCAGTAATGAGAGTTGCACCATCTGAGTCCAGTAGAGGGGAACTCCCTGAGGGCTGAGGTCCATACAAGGATCTAAGGGCTTCGTAGAACCGTTTGGCATCGTTTCTATCAGAAAACTTCTGGATTTCATCTGCTTTGGCACTCAACCAGGAGTCCTGCATCTTGCGAAGCTTGCTCTGTACGATCCTGTGAATGTTGTTGAAGGCATTTTTCTTAGCTGTTGACGATGGGTCATTCTGGTGAGCACGGTGAAGGCGATGCTTTTCAGCAAGTATGGCCTTGATCTCTTCATCGTTTTCATCAAACCAGTCCTGCTGTTTCCTGTGTGAGGGTCCAAGAACCTGTAGTACAGAAGAGTGCACAATATCCCGGAAGCGTTCCCAGTCCTTCTCAGCATTTTCCTCTAATTGCAGCTCTAAAAGTTGGTTGCCAAGATCTTCTGCTAGTAAAGTTGCTGTGTTGGGGTTCCTCAGTCTACTGACATTGATCTTTTTCATCACAGCTTTGTTTCCCTGCGGACGTCTCTTTGGCTTGATGTGAAAGCTTAATTTGTAGATAAGTCTGTGGTCAGTCCAACAGTCAGCACTTGGCATGGCCTTGGTCACCCTTACATCCTGTCTGTCTTTCCTCCGCACAATGACATAATCAATGAGATGCCAGTGCTTAGAGCGTGGGTGCATCCAGGACGTCTTTTTGCGAGTGGGGAGGCGGAAGATGGTATTGGTGATGATCAAATCATGAGCCGCACATGTCTTCAGTAATAGTAGGCCATTGCTGTTACATTTACCGATTCCATTTTTTCCAATGACGCCATCCCAGGCAGTGTGATCAGATCCTACTCTCGCGTTGAAATCGCCAAGTAGAATCAGCCTGTCAGTGCGCTTCACGGATGAGAGTAGGGCATCGAGATCTTCATAAAACTTGTCCTTTACTTCATCCGGATTCGTCATTGTGGGTGCGTAAGCGCTGATCAGTGTGGCTTGCTTTCCTCTCGGTAGTGGAAGATGCAGTGTCATGAGTCGGTCATTCACGCCCTTGGGAAGACTGGCAAGTTTGCGGACAAGATGATTCTTAACCGCAAAGCCAACTCCAGATTCACGACGTTCGTCACTGCTGCGTCCACGCCAGAAGAATGTGTAACCACCTCCTGTTTCCATGAGCTGACCTTCATTTGCTAGACGAGTTTCACACAGTGCCGCAATATCGATGTTAAATCTTGTGAGCTCTCTGGCGACCAGGGCTGTTCTTCTTTCTGGTCGGTCTGCTGAAGGGTTGTCTTGAAGCGTGCGTACATTCCATGTGCCAATAGTGAGTGGTGTCACCTTGCATTTTGTTCGAAATTTTATTGTTCGACCGCATGAGATGGGATCCCCTCCAGCCGCGGTAAGCTGGCCAGGGTTCTATGAAGCAAACAATGTTTAGGGCACCTTTTCTAGCCCCTTCCTCTTACTACGGAGGTGAGCAGTGCAATCCTAAAGAGGGCTGCTCAGTCACTCAGGTAGACGCCGAATCCAGCTGTTGCTTCAGCCAGCAAGAAGACGACCATTAGACCTGAGCCACCTGTGTGCAGGTCCGCAGCTACAGCTCCCAGTGTATCCACACCTGCTGCTTCGTTGCTCACCCGTCGCCACAGGACTTTAAGGGTTACGGGAATTAGGGGATGTCGAGATGTCAAGACTTGCACGTGAATTGGATTAAAGTGAGGGAGAGGTGTGCATAGTCAGCCTCACTCTCTCTTCCCAGATTCCATCTTGCTCCAATGGCAGGACTTGTGACGAGACGGTTGGAGATGGGCTGGGCGCAGTGGTTGACCAGGGCATCTTTCATGTCTTGCCGTGCTCTTAGCGTACCACATCGCTTGCAGAAAACACCTTCATGACCGTTGGTCCTATTCTAGTAGGTCTCATCCGCTCGATCCGCTGGAGTCTGTCTTCACATGCTCGGGATAGACAAGTCCCTATCTCACCAAAGGTCGATGACCCGACGGCTACTCTCAACCTGGTTTAGCCAGCCTGTCGAAGCTGTTGCCCGGGGTGTGGCCGCTGCACATGCTACAGCTACTAGGAGCCACAGGTGAGAGTTGAGTGACAAGTGGGGACCAAAGGTGGACGAGCTGCCCTAAAAGGACACGACATGCCCGTACATCAGAGGTGCTACCCCTCCCTGAACACCCCATACACCCCACAAATACTAGCAAAATAAATGACAAATCCCAAAATAACAATGTAACAGGGAAGACTTTACTGGGATCTGACAGAGACCCTGTTTCTGGAGCACTCATGGAGGAAAAACTGGTTGGTTAGGGCCAGGAGTGTAGCTTCCAGGAGCAGAAGGGCTGGCATTGATCTTCCCTGGTCCAGCAAATTCCCTGGTTTGGGGTCGATCAGATCCTGAAGGTGCCAGACCAGAGAAGTTCAACCTGTAATAAGTGCTTTCATTTCAACAAATTGCCCAAATTCCCAGCCCTGACAATTTATCTCAGTCCCAGCTCCTGCCTTCCCAGGAAGATGGCACACATAGGGTGAGCCTGTAGGAGATGAGTGCTGCAGTGCAGTGAACTTAAGTGCAAAATGGCACACAGACCAAGACCCCACAGAATTTTGATCCTAGCATTTGATAGGGGAAAGGGGCCCATTACTGGAGAAGAATGGATTTGTGCTCTAGACATGTTCCTGCTTGGATTAGACAGGAAGTATTGGAATTCCTGGGATTATACTGAGAAGAAGCAGTGCCATTTGCACCTTGCATTGCTTTTCATTCTGTCCCCAAGCAATCTGTCCTTGAAGAAACTGTTACATCCCTATTTTTTTGGTACTTTCTGTGCCACTCCAAATACTGGAGGATTGTCCTATGTTTACATCTCTTGTGACAGTCTTGCATAGTTGTATGGGCTCCAGGCTTGTGTCAGAGGGTTTGGATACTGAGCAGTAGTGTGTGGGTTTGTCAGAATTTTTAAAAAAGGCAGGCACATTATGGGATGAATAAAGTTACATAATGGGAACTTGACCCTTGCTTCCTAGAGTTCCTTGTGTGACTGATTTCTACCACATAGAGTAGGTCAAAATTCCATAAAAGTCTCTGGATATGAGGATTGTTTTGTGGAGTATTAATATACCTACTTGTGGTGCTCCTTGCTAGCCTTCCCCAGGAGTACACAGTGTGTGGATGAAATTACCAAATATGCACATGCATGAATAATATCCTAACTGTGACAGTTTTATGTCACCCGAAGTTTGTAGTCAGGGCCGGCCCACAACATTTTGGCACCTGAGGCGGGGAGCTCAAATGACGCCCCCATGTTCCCTCGCTGGGCCAAAACTTTGAAAGGTCTCAAATCTGCATTCTTCCGGTTCTACTCCTTTCATGGCACTCCACTGTCTCTGTGCATGTAGAGCAGAGAAAATACATATGCACCAGCAGCAGACACAGTTTTCTACACTCTGGGTCCTAGTGGAGCCTTCCTCCACAGTCTGGCACCTGAGGCGGCCACCTCAGTTGGCCTCATGGTAAGGCCAGCCCTGTTTGTAGTGCAGCATGGGCTGGCTTATTCTGTGTCTAGTTTCAGCAGTCTGTTAATAGAAACAAAATAATCTTCACAGCACCTGCAATATGTGAGAAGTTCAGTCCTTAAAAGTACAGTCTCCATTACCACAATTCTTGCCTTTCTGGAGACACTTGTGTACAGAGTCTGATGATGCAGGACTATAAGTAAGCATCTTTTTATTTCTGTACATCTACTCTCAGACTTAAGAGAGTAAAAGTAACATGGCTAAAAGTTGTCTTGTTTTGGTAGTTTGAGATCAAGATGGATGATAAATACTAAATTATTCAGCAATGTTCATAGGAAGATAAAACATGTTTTATTTGTGGGTCACAGGAGCCACTTAGAGTAATGATATTGGATTAGTTAATATACACAAGAAGTGTTTAGAACTCCTAGTAGCTCTGAGATTGTTTGAAATTAAATTCTTAGTGCTAAGGATTTTTTTTTGTCTTTGCTTGCTGAATATATTTCGGTCACGGGCGTGAGTTTTTTTTGGTGGAGGGTGGGGGGCTCTACAAAATATTCATCCCTAATATGGGCATAGTATTTGAAAAGTTGCCATTGTATAAAACATGCTTCCCTGGCCATATTCTGTCTTCACATATGTTCATGCAATTCTAAGGCTATTCCCCCTGTCAGAATGAAATTTTGTTAATATATACAAATAGATAGATATATAAATTAGCAGTAATGGGCACAAATAGAACAACTTTTTTCAAATCTAGGGTTTGCACCATGGCTGACTTGGCCCACTTAAATGCTGTTAAGTTCTAAGATGCGACTATAATGCACAGAGTTGATAATTTGATTCTTATACCCTTTGAACATAGAACATAGTCCAATGGGAGCATTTGAACAGTGCATTTTGTCAAGAGACATAACCATTTTTAAAAAATATTTTCTTGACATACTTGTTTCCTTAACAGTCAACATTAGTAAAACTTGATTATAAACAATATATCCACAGAACCTAATTCAATTAAACTCCCTGCTATACAAATTAGATCTTTTTATAGATCCTTCCTTGAATCAATTAATATTACCATCAGAGTTATGCCTTCATGAATTATTTCAGAATTTTGACTGTAGGTTTCTTATTGGAAGTTTGAGTACATTTTGTATTACACGTTTCAGGAAATACAGTATGGCTGTGTCTAGACTGGCAAGTTTTTCTGCAAAATCATCTGCTTTTGCGGAAAAACTTGCCAGCTGTCTACACTGGCCGCTTGAATTTCCGGAAAAGCACTGACGATCTCATGTAAAATCATCAGTGCTTTTCCAGAAAAACTATGCTGCTCCCGTTCGGGCAAACGTCTTTTTCCGAAAGACTTTTGCGCAAAAGGGCCAGTGTAGATAGCATAGCACTGTTTTCTGCAAAAAAGCCCTGATCGTGAAAAAGGCGATTGGGGCTTTTTTGCGGAAAAGCATCCTGCCAATCTAGATGCGCTTTTCCGAAAATGCTTTTAACAGAAAACTTTTCCATTAAAAGCATTTTCGAAAATTCATGCCAGTGTAGACGTAGCCTATATGTGCTTTTCAGAGACATTGATACGTTGTGCTGTGGGCAGGTTCCAGTCACAATATACCCAATGCAACTACTACAGAAGTTGGAAATATTCTGCTTGATTTCAAAAAGAGTTTTTGCCTCGAATTTCACCTAATAGAATCTAAAGTTTATACAGGCTTGATAAATGTTGTTAAATTGTTTGTGAGTCTGTTACTGGTGCTTTCTGAGTTCTAGTTGATAAACCAGCTAGAGAGAAAGTTTTTATATAGTTGGTAAACATGGTTATTTTGAGCCTACAATGCCTATTTGATTTGTTCATATTATCATTGTAGTATGAAGGGCAAAGGACACAATGCAACTGCCTGGGACTGAATTTAGCCTGAAAATGATAGCATACAATTATTATACCTCTAGTCTCTGAGATTTTGGGAGTTATTTCCCACTAAACATACAGAGATATTGGTACAATGTGATAGCTGTTTGTAAATGTTAACTTTTTGTAATAAAAAAAGACTATTTCAGAAAGATTTGGTTTAGATATCAGTTTCAATAAGTCACATTGCTGAAGGTTAGGTTTCCTGTCATGCACAAATGCTTTACCACCTTTATCCTGGCATTTAAGCATATGTATATAGAGTCTAAATTATCACACTCACTATGCATAATTCTGCTTGCATAATGTGCTGTACTAGCAATGTCTCCATAGCTAATAGATTCCTTAGAGTATCTTGACTGCATGTTTTTATATGGCGTCTTCCATCCAGTGATCTGAAAATGTGTTATCAGAATTAAGGGTCATATTTGTTCGTAGCATAGAGTAATATGTGGCTAGCACAAAAAGATTCACATTCAAATGTGAATTTCTATAATAAATTTACATTTTAAGGCTGCATGATATAGCACAGCTACAAAGCAGAGTCACAGTGAGCTCCTGCTATGGTCCTTTCAAGTTAATTTTAATTGCTAATGTTTGTCTCCTCAACCAATTAAACTACAGTAAAATCATTTTTGAACATTAAGGCAGATATCCTGGCTAAATTTGGTATCAAACCATGATCCTTTAAAAGGATCAGAAAAACAGTCAAGTGAGTCTTTCAGTTTGTAAATCCCAATAATTTGGCTGCCCAACAATTTGGCTAAGATGATGCAAGAAATCATTTTACCTAAATGTACAATAATAGACATTCAAAGTCACTCACCCAACATATTTAATAATATGGTTTTGATCGTAGTATTTATGTTGATTTATTTGTGACGAACAGCAGAGGAACATGAAAAATTTACTTTACAGATTTTAACTACTATGTTAATTTGTCAAAAGAGACTATTAAGCATTGATATGAACTGAGTATGTTTTATGATGCATTACACTTTTCCTTTTAGTTCTTACCTGATTGGCTCTCTCTGACTTCTTGTATCTATTTCTTCTTGTTTATCTTGACTGTGGTAAAGAATACATTTAAACCACTTAAATAATTGTCAGTGAGTATATTGTGGCAGTAGCTTTGATGTTATTGGAATATGTTGATTTAATTTTAATCCATTGTATTGCCTGTTTTAGAAAAAGTCATTGATATAAGCCAACTGAAAAACTGATTCTTTAAAAATGGCCCACTAAGAGGAAAAATGGATTTTATGGCCTTTAGAAGATCTTAGATCAAGAAGTTTGAAAGGGTTAAGTGGGTGGGCTATTTTCTAGGAAAAGAAGGGTTGGACTAAAGTGGTTTTCTACTCTTTGAAATATTGGTGGAATAGTTTGAAAATTTCCAAAACATATTTCGGAATTGTCCAAATCCTTCATGGTTAAGGAGCAAGATGTATTTCTTCCAACAGTGTCAGTGTTAAGAGGAGAAAAATAATTGTACACTGTTTAAATGATATAAATTATTTTCTTCAATTACATTTCACATCCTTGGTTTTGACATCTCTGCTTACTTTCAGTAGCCTATGAGAGGCTATGTCTATATCAGGCTATGTCTAGACTTCAGGCTTCTTTCGGAAGAAGCTTTTCCGGAAGAGATCTTCCAAAAAAAACTTCTTCTGAAAGAGAGCGTCCACATTGCCAAAGCACATCGAAAAAACGATCTGCTTTTTTCGAAAGATAGCGTTCATTCAGTGTGGACACTATCTCGCATGTAAGCTGTGATTACTATGGGTGGAATGGCAGCCAGGGCACCTGTGCTTTTTCCTCTTGTGAAAGAATTCCCTCTTCCCCGTCCCCACACGCCTTTTTTTCCCGAAAGAGCTCTTTCGAAAAAAGGCTTCTTCCTTGTAGAAAGAGGTTTACCAATGTCGGAAAAACCCCTCTGTTCTTTTGATTTTCTTTCGAAAGAAGGCGATTGCAGTGTGGACATAAGTGAAGTGTAGTGTAGACATACCCTCACATATGTAAGCTAACAAACATTTTGGCCTTCTCTATTTATCTTAAAAGGTATAAAAGAAAGAAAAGGCATCCTGTGGATCTGACTCTATATAAGTTGACCTGTCAAGTTTAAAATATAGTGTACCTAAAACTAAGGGAAATAGTAGATTTGTAGATTGAAAGGAGTTGTAAAATGATAGTCTTGCATCTGGGAGCACTGTCATTTAGGAAACAGCTTGGGTGGGTAGGTATGTGGGTAGGAAAAAAGGGAAGAGATGAAGAATGCTGGAGAAATTTGTTTAAATTGAGAGACAAACATGTATAATAAGAACTTAGTAAAATATCTCATTCTGCAAACATTTTATTTAAAATTTAGAATTTTGGTAGAACAGCTGAATACCGTGTTTTCATAAAGCAACTACAAATGAGTACCCTATTCAAAATGTTTATTTCCTGCATCATGATACTGATGTTTGTTGGAATGCATTTTGTTATATTTCCAGGTAGTCTTAGGTTGCCTCCTCTACTCACCCCAATTTTGAAATTTAACTTTTGATTCCAGCCAGTTTCATTTCAATGGTCAAAAAAATTTCCAGACAGCTGATGTTCTTTGTGATGAGATATGTTTATTGTTCTCAATTATGCTAAATATATATTTCTTAGAACTGATTTGCCATAGAAAATATTCAGTTTTACAATTGGAATAACTTTACAGTGGAAATAGAGTTGTGCAAAATCAATTTGGTTAATTTTGGATTTTTTTAATTGGGGGAAAATCAATGAAATATTTCATTTGGGGGTTGGTTTGACCTAATTTGGAAAAAAAAATTTAAATGAGCCAAAACATTAAGCTACTTTTTCCTATTGTGTCATATCACCATATGGAACTGTAAGCATCCAGAGAAGATGGCCCATTGGAGAGAATGGGGGTTAGAAAAGTATCACCCATAACAAAAAGCAATGTGAAAACAACAAAGAGTCCAGTGGCACATTAAAGACTAACAATTTTATGATGGCATAAGCTTTTGTGAGTGGCAACTCACTTCATCAGATGCATGAAGCGAAAGAAAAGGGAACAGATAGTAGGGGTGATGTAAAATTTACATATGAATTCCAGCTCAGCAGTTTTACATTGCAGCATGTTTTTGAAGTTTTTAGCCAACTCTGTCCACACATTTATCCTAATAACACATCATAGGTCTTAACCACATCAGTGATACCATTAAAGTCTCATTCACCTGTATAACTACTAACGTGAGGCATACCATCGTGTGACATCAATGCTCCCCTGCCTTGTATATTGGACAAAACAGACTGTCTCTGCACAACAGAATAAATGGACACAAATCAGACATCAAGAACAGTAGCCTATAAAAACCAGTTGGAGAATATTTTAACCTCTTTTGGCACATAGTTGCAGATTAAAAGTTGCCATCCTCAAGTAAAAAAACTTCAAAAAATAGGCTGCAATGTGAAACTGCTGAACTAGAATTCATACATAAATTTGACACCATCAGAGTGAGTCTGAATTGGGAATGACTCTCATTACAATAAGTAATTTTTCACGTTAGCTATTCTCACTTTTTTTCTACATCCATCCTGATTGAATTAGTGCTGATGTAACACTCCTATCTCTGTATCCGTAATATCCATTTTTTTCTTTCATCTGATTAAGTGAGTTACCGCTCACAAAAGCTTATCCCATAACAAAATTGTTAGTCTTTAAGGTGCCTCTGGAATTTTTGTTGTTGTTGCTGAAACCGACTAACATGACTACCTCTGAAATGTCGTCTAAAGCAATATGCTATGTAATGGGAGTCCCATGGCTCTGGTTGTATTATGGAAGACAGTCTGCCAAGGAGCCTGGCTCATAAGGGAGATTGTGAGGACATCAGGCTGTTCAACTACAACTATCCTAAGATGATGAAACCCCAAAAGAAAATGCAGTTTATGGTGAATATGACTTGAAACAAAGACTTTTGGGGTCATTTTAACAAATCAAATTATACACTTTAGTTTTGGAATTGTTGTAATATTCATTTTGATCAAAATGAAACAAAACATTTCAGAGTTGAGATGAATTTTCTTGAATTTCCATGCCACAGAAAAGTTGGAAATTTCAACCTTTTTAAAAAGTTATTTTATCCTCCAGGATGGAAGTTCCAAATTCCCTAAACTGTACTGCTCCTCCACCACATTAGATTATGGAACAATGAGAATAAGCATTTGGAAATCTTCACTAGATACTTAAATAATTTTGTGATAGAAACCTCTAGAAAATTCATTTTCTTGATGAGCTTTTTATACATGGTTTCTTCAGTGATTTTAACCGCCCTATGCAAGAGAAAATATCTAAACTTTTCTTGAAGTTCTTCACAGTTTTGTATACAAACTCTTTTCTCAACATTAAATCAAAGTACCCATTGCTTGAACTCCACTCTTGTTCTTGTTAATACATAGAATCATAGAATCATAGGACTGGAAGGGACCTCGAGAGGTCATCGAGTCCAGCCCCCCCTTCAAGGCAGGACCAAGCTCCGTCTACACCATCCCTGACAGATGTCTATCTAACCTGTTCTTAAATATCTCCAGAGAGGGAGATTCCACCACCTCCCTTGGCAATTTATTCCAATATTTGACCACCCTGACAGTTAGGAATTTTTTCCTAATGTCCAATCTAAACCTCCCTTGCTGCACTTTAAGACCATTACTCCTTGTCCTGTCCTCAGAAACCAAGAGGAACAAATTTTCTCCTTCCTCCTTGTGACACCTTTTTAGATATTTGAAAACCTCTATTATGTCCCCCCTTAATCTTCTTTTTTCCAAACTAAACAAGCCCAGTTCATGAAGCCTGGCTTCATAGGTCATGTTCTCTAGATCTTTAATCATTCTTGTTGCTCTTCTCTGTACCCTTTCCAATTTCTCCACATCTTTCTTGAAATGTGGCGCCCAGAACTGGACACAGTACTCCAGCTGAGGCCTAACTAGTGCAGAGTAGAGCGGCAGAATGACTTCACGAGTTTTGCTTACAACATACCTGTTGATACAACCTAGAATCATATTTGCTTTTTTTGCAACAGCATCACACTGTTGACTCATATTCAACTTGTGGTCCACTATGACCCCTAAATCCCTTTCCGCCATGCTCCTTCCTAGACAGTCGCTTTCCATCTTGTATGTATGGAACTGATTGTTCCTTCCTAAGTGGAGCACTTTGCATTTCTCTTTATTAAACCTCATCCTGTTTACCTCTGACCATTTCTCTAACTTGCTAAGGTCATTTTGAATTATGTCCCTATCCTCCAAAGAAGTTGCACCCCCACCCAGTTTGGTATCATCTGCAAACTTAATAAGCGTACTCTCTATCCCAATATCTACATCATTGATGAAGATATTGAACAGTACGGGTCCCAAAACAGACCCTTGCGGAACTCCCCTTGTTATCCCTTTCCAGCAGGATTTAGCACCGTTAACAACAACTCTCTGACTACGGTTATCCAGCCAATTATGCACCCACCTTATCGTGGCCCTATCTAAGTTATATTTGCCTAGTTTATCAATAAGAATATCATGCGAGACCGTATCAAATGCCTTACTAAAGTCTAGGTATATGACATCCACCGCTTCTCCCTTATCCACAAGGCTCGTTATCCTATCAAAGAAAGCTATCAGATTAGTTTGGCATGACTTGTTCTTCACAAACCCGTGCTGGCTATTCCCTATCACTTTATTACCTTCCAAGTGTTTGCGTATGATTTCCTTAATTACCTGCTCCATTATCTTCCCTGGGACAGACGTTAAACTGACCGGTCTGTAGTTTCCTGGGTTGTTCTTATTCCCCTTTTTATAGATGGGCAC